>NC_141572.1:2297500-12297500 GCF_036417535.1 Chlamydotis macqueenii | reverse complement strand
TCCCCGTTAGCAAACTGGTTTAAAGACAGTAACATCCCATGTGGATATTAAGTAAGAGTTTTAATTAATATTCAGTTATAGCAGTTGTATAATCAGACTGTCATCCACATCTGTAATGCCAACAGGCTTGTGAAAAACAGTGAAACTATTCTCTGCCACAACCAACTGGTCCACTGAATATGTATCTGTTTAACTTAAAGGGTTCTGTTTAACTTAAGGGTTTTTTAGTCTGTACTCCTCCTACTCATCCATCAGTGATTACCTGCACTTGATAAGCCTGGCAGAATAGTTTATCTGCTAGTACTGCAATGCATCTCAGTGCAAAGCTAGGTAATCCTGAGCCTTTTCCCTCCCTTCTAAGTAAAGCTGGACCAGAAAACCCCTCTGTTTCTGTTGAATAGCCAAAAAGAGGAACTATATCTTTGTGGTATTAGCCCTGCTTTGCTTTCTGTCATCTCTCTCCAAAGTCTGCCAACAGAACTGCTTTCAGGAGTGGCTTTAGACAACTCAACTCATCTTGGAGAAAACCTCAAATGCAGCCACTGCTTAGTATAGCCCTCTTCCCGCAAAACACCGTTATCTGGAGAGTAGATGGGTTTCAGATATCCAGCTATTCAATCTGGCCAAATGGTAACAATAAATAGAAAGGACAGGGCTCTTCTAAGAAGAGTTCTGACAGTGCATGCCAAGAACAGATGAGATTTGTATGCAGCTTTAGCTCTGTTAGAGCAGAGGCTCCCTACTCATATCAATGTCAGGTTCCAGACCCTGTGGGGGTCTGACATTGTATTCAAACTGCTCCTCAGCTCTAGAGCTATAGAAGGTTCAGTAGCATAGCCGAAACCTTACAGGCTTACACTTTGAGACTACCAAGGGTCACAGTGCAGCCATTATTAGAACCAGTCAGTGCTAGAACTTAGGAGTTTCTGACTGAGACCTTGGCACTCTTGAAATCCACCTGGCCAGAGCTACTAGAGGATCTTCATTATAAGCATGGTTCTTAAAATTTTAGCCCGTTAGCTGGTGCCTAGCAACTTGTTCCATCTGTGTCTTGCATTTATAATTCACAGTATAAAAGTCTTCACTTCTAACAAGTAGAGATAGTTTGTGCTGCTATTTAACGTAGTTAACATTCAACAGTCATTTTCTATTACACTATATATGGTGCTTCACAAAAATGTAGGAAAAGGGCCTTTTGGATTTGGGGTTACAACTTGAAGGTGTTGAGTGCTCAGCAAAATGCCACTTATTACCATGTAGGATATAGTGAGCACCTCAGAGGATGACCTAGAACTTGACAGCTAACACTGGGATTTTTTAATGAGTGTGGCTGTTGTTCTACTGCATGAGTGATTGGAGGGAATTACACAGAGATGATGGCCGTCTCAGTGTCTCTCCAGGGGTTTGGCATCAAAGCAGGAATGAAACAGTGGGAAGGAAAACAAAGATGTCAATTTCAAGGAAAACAGTGAGTTAAATTGGCTTTCAAGGTATTCAAGGGAGAAGAGAATGTAAGTGTTCACATTACCGTGTAAGTCAAAAAGAAAGTAAAGAGTGTTATTAGTGAGATCTTCTCAAAGGTGGATAATCTGGAAACTATAGGCAATGAAGGGCTACTTGAGGGCATGTTTTAAGTTTTAGTGGAGATACTCATAAAGAGACACAGTGAGGTAATTTGATACTTGTTGATGTTAAGCATATTAAATTCCATATGACATTTGAAAGAAGAATCGCAAAATGATACAGTAGACTTAGAAATTCACAAGACTTGACAGTTTATGCCAATATAATGCTATACAGCACGGTACAGGAACTGAAGACTTTCTGCACAGCTTGTTCAAATCTACCCCTTTTTCTAATACACTATTTTTATAAACATCTAATGTAAAAAATATTTCGTATCCTCTACTTGATTTTTTGGGGGATTTTTTTTTCACAGCTGAAAGAATAAAGCTTATGCTTTCTAAAGTAATTAAAGAATTTGGCACATTTGTATTTGGGTACCTATCTTGAAACCTCTTTTAAAAGCTGCTTTTTTTGAAGATACTTTAATTTTCAGAAATACTGGATAGCAGGCTTCTTTAGGATATCTCATTCAGGCCAGCATGTATGGCATTCTCTCTGCAAGGAAGAGAGGAATGCATGTTTTTATAGATTTTTTTTTTTTTTTTTTTAATCAGCCCTACAGAAAGTCATCCAGATAACACATGAAGAGGTGTCAAGAGATGTCCATAAACAAGAAGATACGGTGAAGAAGACTGGACGGATGCGGTATGTTACCTGACATATTTCTGAAGTATTATGAAAAGCAGGACAGAGCTATTACTGCTTTTTTTTTTTTTTTTCCTTCCCACCCTCTACCCCCGCTAAACAGCTGAATTCAACATTCTGTTAATTCAGATGACACTTAAATTTTTTGGCATGGGTGACAGAATAGCCCATTTTACTGCTGTGCAAGCAGTATATATTTTCTGGAAAATACCCCATGAATCTTGCCATTGCAAACAGAAGAGATCTTATCCTCCAGCAGCTTTGTAGAAAAAGCAATGTTCTTTTTCCTGTAGAATTGTTTCTACCACTGCATTTTTCAGTAGTCTGTATATAACATTTCCAGTGAAGCTTGCATTAGATGCGTTCATTCATTACTCAGTTCTGTGGTAGTTTCCACAGCTATAAGATCAACATGACAAACCATTCTTACAATTACTTTGCTGAAGCATTTTTTCCGTTGAGTTGAAGTCAAGAGAAATAAATTTTGTACCTGGATAGCTCCAACAAGTCTGTAATATTAGGAATGTTTTATCAGCACCTGTAGAATTTTTCACATTCTAGAAAAGGCATACTGTACACTATTTTAAACCCTGTTGTGTCTTACAGTTTGTTGCCAGTGGCTCAGAAGAATTTACAGAGTTAACATACCATTCATTAAGGATCAAGAGAATATAATATCAAGGAAGCAGAGGCCCAGAAGGCAGGGGTTAGGGGTACAGATCTGGTTTTGAAGCACATTATATGCGGTATTAAACTCAGTGCCATGTTTAGAAAGCATTTGGTATGCAAGCGTCAGAGAGCATTTTATTACATGAGACCAGAGCAGGCCAGTGAAACCTTACAGCACATTTAATACATTTCAGTGCAATGCGAAGGCACTTTCCTGGAAGGATGTGACTGAAATGAAAGATAGTAAGAATACAAATTTAATATAATTTAATTTTTTTAACTCATAAAATTCTTTCATAAATTTGATGAATTAAAAAATACTCTCTAAATTATTTTAAATTTCAATTTTTAATGAGAATAAGGAGATCTCAAAATTTATGCAGGCTCACATCACTATATGTTCTGAGTGACACAGGTGCTTACCACAAAATGGTTACCACAAGATGTTAATTCATTTTCTGTGTTGTTTTCATTGCAGCTGTCATATTGGTTCTTTCATTAAAAGCAAATCTAACTTGTGTGCCGATATGAGGCAAAAGTTCACAGCAGTATGTGAAGAAGCAGCTTGTACTTTACATGATACCCTAGAGACCCTTGAGAGGTAGGAAGAGATGGTTTTCTGTACACTCTTAAAACACTACAAGACCAAATTTAGGACTTGTTTTCAGGCCTTTTAAAGATACATTTATATGGATTGACATTAAAATAAGAGTATAGGGATGATAAAGTTTTATGACTGTGTACAAAAAATATATTACAGGTTAAATATTTACAGCAGTGTTTTGTTTCCACTTTTCTGGAAACAGTTTTGCTAAAAACATTGGTTTTATTTACTTTGGACATCATAGTCCTTTTCACCCAAATACAGAATAAGAAATTCAGCCCACATACAATCTATATGGCTGTCTTATGTTTTCAGTCCAGAGATCACTGTATTGTTCTTCAATATTACTTTTACTCTTCCCATAATAACAGTTGCAATGTCCTCTCTTTTCCCAGATCAGTGACATTTCTACCTTGTTGACCAGCCAAAGCCCATCATCCTTTCTGTCACTCAGAAACATTTATCTATGATGTTTGTGCAAATTCTTTTGTCTCAGTAAGCATCAGACTTGAGATCCTGCTCTACATTGCTGTTCTGAAGGGTGTTAAAGGCAGTTTTCTTTCCCCATCTTACTTCCTTCTTTCCATTCTCCTGTTCCATTTTGTACTTAGATATTTTTTTTTCTTTTTTTTTGGTCCCTGGAGCTTTCTTTATCTGAAGCTGGGTCCTTGTTTTCTGCCCTGAGCAGCTGCTGTATAATAATAACAATAACAGCAACTAATAATAATTCCAGTATCCCATAACTAGTCATGTCAGCATCCTGCAATATGGGAGGACAAGTCAGATGGGAACTTACTACTTGCTATTTTACCGTTCTCCATACAGCTACACAAGTGTATTCTGTTTGATCAGCACTCCGAGATAAAACCTCAGTTTGGTTGAAAAGAAGAGCAGATGTTTATTTTTGTTATAACACAGTAGCGTTTTTTGTAGGAATGCATGCACAAGCCCAATCTCTGGGCTCTCTTCCATTGTATTTTAAATAATATTTCACCCTAAATCACTGTGCAGTATTCTGTTTGGTTTTAAGCAGCGGCGGATTCCCAATAGAAAGTGGAGGTTGAATTTCAGTTTAAATACTTTGATTCTGAAGTTAATTTATTACCTACGGGTTAGAGTTGATATAAAATTTAAATGCTTTTTAATATGTTTGTAGCAATATGAATGCATAAAGAACATTGCAAAAGCAGAAATTGTTACTAGTATCCGCAGACTGAACATAAAATGTGTTCTCACAGTCATTGTTTTCTGCCTTCCTTAGTATCTTCCCAGTTAACTATGTGGAAGTATGATAATGTTTTTAAAACACAGCTTTAATTTTTAAGAGGTTTTTTTTTGCAGGACGCAGGAAGAGCGATGTTGTCAAAAATACCAGGCTTTGAACCAGTTGAAGTATTTTGAAAGCGACATGGAAAAAATAAGACAGCTAGGCATGAAAGCTGAAAGAGAATATGATGAAGATGGACTAAACTGGTAAGGAGGCACAGAAATCCTCAGTTCAGATGAGATGGTCAGGGTCCCAGAGTTCTGTCTTTAGTATAAAAAGCTTTTCTTTTCTTTTCTTTTCTTTTTTTTTTTTTTTCTCCCCAAAGCAAAGTATCACTAGAAACCATTGAATCAGTTGCTGGAACTGTAGGCACTTCAAACTGGTAGCAACAAAAATACAGGTATTATTTCTACAAGCAGATCTCAGCCTGCTCAGCAAATAGGTTAATTGGAAACAGTAAGAAAGGGGATAAGGAAGAGTTACTTTCCTGTGATATCAGGTAAAAGCAATCAGTCCTTGCATTCACCCACCCTCCCCAATGTGCACCTTTATAGGAGACTTCTGCCAGGAAGTATGTAAAACACACTGTACCCCAAGGATGAGAGAGATTGTATAAATGTACGTGAGTTAGACTCCCAGCTTCCTACTGAACTGAGCATTCACAATACTAAAACTGATGGCAAAGGAGACTTTGACTGCAGCTGTCCATCTCTGTTAAAAAGAAAAATATTTCCCAGCCAATGTTTACATACTGCAGATGGATAATTATGCAACACTTAAAGGGGCAAGTAATCACCCAAATGCTTCCTAGTACAGCAATTCTGCAGATTACTAGTGTTTTATGTTTGAAAGGATATTAGCTGTATCCAGTGATCAGCTTCCAGATACACACCAGAAAGAGTCTACCAGAATACCTCAGCATGCTCACAGCATGATCCCTACTGCCCTGTCCATGAGAACTCCTTGGACATGAGATTAAAGAGCATGCAAACTGCATGGAATGTTTGCTTTTTTTCAGCCTGTCCTCTTTTGCTCTCCTTCCTAGTCCTTTGTAATTTGAGGTAACAAAAAGACCATTTCTAATCTCAGGTCTAAAACGCAGGTGGCCTAGGAACACATCAGTCATGCATTACTGAATAAACCTATTCTTGGCCTATCTAGCAGAACTCTGGTTTTAATTGTCAAACCTATATGCTCCCGCTGCCCCTAAATTTAAGATCTGGCATGTAAATAAGTCCTTAAACTGGAGTGGATGTGGTTTTGCTTTTATACTTGTAGTTCCACTAGAAGAAGCCTTCATTTGGACAAAGCTCCATGAGTATAAAGGAGACTATACCCCAGTATGGCTTTTTACTCTTCCCCCTAAGAAAGATCAGTACTACCAGTTCCATCACATGAAAATTGTGCTAACATAGGGAAGAGGTTGTCTTGCTTTGACTATGCCAGCATAGTTAGATGAGTTGTTCTGCAAAGTGCTATCCATGAGGAATATGAAGAGTGAAATCTCTGACAAGGCTGGTCAACCCTCTTGTGGAGACACAAAGTCAGGACAGAGAAATTGCTTTCACCATACCACTTGTTTCATTTACAATAAGGCTGCTTTTCCCCATCCTCTTGCAAACATTGCCTTGCCAAGAAAGCTGAATCACAGTAGGAACACTTTACGAGTGTATGCTGTCAGTCTAGTTGTCTTGCCTCTCTCATGAAGTGAGAAAAACAAAAATAATATAAAATAAGTACAGTGTGATATGAGAGTATACTAAACATAGCTTCCTTTCTCAAATAAAATATTTTAATGCATGGATGGGTTATAAGAGGCCAGTGTGTGACAGGATTATGGTAACCTGGGCAATCTAGCCAGCGATAAGGAGTTGGCTACACAGCCATACCTGTACCAGTAGCGTACTACTGAGTGTAGAACTGGCCCTAGTGAAGATGAGCACCTATGTGTTTCCTTTTTTACTGGTTTAAGGAGGAAATTCCTCACCCCTATCCTACTATCCCAGTAACACGTATCCTAAACTGGAGAGAGGCAGCACTTCCTGCGGGTGTGTTGCCAAATCCTTAGCCTTTTGCAATGAAAGCCACAGCACACCACAGTGAGGCGCACTCCAGAAAGGTTTGGAATGTCAGTCTCCAGGACTGTCACAGCAGCACTGCAGAATTTACACAGAACATTTTTTAAAAAGGCAATCTTTTCACAAGAATTTTATTTTTATTGTAATGTGTAATTCTCCTTCTGAATGTCTATATTCAGAGTGAAATGGTAAAGACTGTGTTATAGTGGACTTATATTAGTGAGATATATGATAGCACATAGAGAGGAGAATGATGGCAGCACAGGGAAAAGAAATAGTAAAGAGAATCGGAAAGTGTGTCAGATCAGGCACTGATTGTACTGGAAAATCTGTAGAGGCTAAATAAAATAGAAAAAATGAAGAGGACGAATCTGTAGTAAAATGGAAACATTTACTAGGATTTTATTATTTGCTTTCATAGCCAATAGTGCCATCCAAAATTTAAATGAACGACAAAGAAGCATCTATTTCAATGCCCTGCAAAGGGAATTAGTGCATAAGTCCAATAAAGTAAAGCTCTTTCACATTATTCACTTGGAATTAGTGTTGCATTCCCCAAAGAATTTTTTTTTTTTTTTTTTTTTTCTGTGGAAGCCATGGAGGTGGTGAAGTGGCAGAAATGCCAGGCAAACCCAGAGTTATTAATCAGATACACACTTGTTCCCATGGCTTCTGTTTTATTACTGTTCTTCTTTCTGCTAAAGGTTTCCTGTATTGCTTGCCAGACTCCCAGAGTCTGTGAAGAATGATCGTTATGTACAGAAAATATTAAAGAAACTGGAAAAATATGGCAAGAGTCCTGACTTGAAAATTCATCCAGACACCTTTCTTAAGGTTCTGGCTGATCTGCAGGTGTGGGAGCTGTGTTCTCCAGAAATTGCTGCAGCTGTGGAGGTGAGATGAGTCCAGTTCTTGATCCTCTATGTAATGAGGGTGGGGAGAAGAGACGCCTGTGGGTGAAATTCATGCAGTGGAAAGTTACCGGATGAAATCATTCAGTATCTCACTAAATGAAAATGCTACTATTCACCTTTTACAAGGCACTTTGAACTCTTCAGAAGAAAGACGTTATGACAAGCATTGGATTATTTATCAGTATCATCTTCTTAGTGTGTCATTCTTGATTTATTTACCACCACAGTGAAAGTGGCATCTGTCATAAATTGTTAGGATACTTGAAGAGAAATGTTAACTTCTTGTGCCCTGAAAAGGCCTGTCATTCCCAGTATTTACATCCGTGAGCTATTCAAGTAATGTATTACATCACTGATCCAGGAGCTCTGCAGATATCTTTGTTTTGCTTCAGCACCATTTAAAAAAAAAAAAATCTACTTCACAAGATCATAAGTTGGGCTCAGCTCTTGTAGTTCTAGAAGCAATTGGCAGAAGAGGGAGGACACAAAGGGAAAAGAATACGTTTAGAATGTATACTGCTATGTAGCCTAACCAGGTAACTGACTGACAAAAAAATGGCAATGATGCCACCTTGTGTTTTTTGTTCTTATCACAGTTGTTTCCCCTGATCTATAAGACCAACAGAAATCTCTGAGAGGCAGCGGGTTACTGTGTATCTTAGATATATGGAGTGTTACCACGCCTTACAAAGGCAAAGATATAGCACCCAATATTTTGAGATAAGACTGCCTGTATTTTCATGGTGTCTTACAAAAATAGCCATTTTGGCTTATGCCCTAATTTGCATAGTCACTAACCAGAGAGACCACCTTGCCTTAATGTTCAGTACGTAAGACTGTTGCTTGCTGGTTTTAGATCTTTCTTTGCTGTTTCCATTCTGTTCCCTTTGTGTTTTGATCCCTCATATTAATGCAGTAGCAATAGAGAAAAGCATAGCTGAATCTCCTATCTATTTATTTATACATCTTTCAAAAATAGCCACAGGGGAGGAGGACCTTGGTGCTCCTTCTGACTGGAATAGATATAGAAAACTGTTGTGTGTTAGGAGAGAGAGCATCGCTGAATATGACCTGGCTTATACTGATAGAGATTCCAGATGAAGTTCTTATTTAACTCCAGTTGCTTTAATATATGTACTGCGAGAGTAGGTAGAAGACAGCTGTTTAAAACAAGTTTAAAACACAAAGACTTGATTTGTAAGGATTCAGGGTATAAATTGCAATGAAGATTGTAGAGTTTTCCTTTTAATTTCTTTTAAAGCATATCCAGTTGTTCTGAAAGTTGCATTTAAAATGTTTTGGTGATATAAAGCACTATACTAACTGTTTGCAGAAGCCATTATGTTTGTTCTGTTGTCACAATGGTCAAATTTTCCCACATTCTCTCTCTTACATGTGAATTAAAAGCTCAGGAAAGAACCTTTTTCTGTTTCAGTTTGTACGTGAAAGTATTGTGCAGATGCCAGAAAAGGATTTCAGCAAGTGGTTTCAGACAAGACTAGCCCCTCTCAGTGCACAGTGCTCCACCTTTTAATCCAATGGCCAGATGAGATGATTTTCCAGCTACAACTGTCTTCAAGCAGAAAACTACTGCCTGTTGAGATCCGCCTCAAGGAAGACTAGAGAAAGGGAGTTAACTTCAGGAGGTACCACTGACCACTCTTGCACAACTGAAATTTGTCTCTACGGTGCTCCGCTGGCTGTTATCAGCCATAGAAAATAAAAGCTAAATACCATTGCTCCCTGTATGATCTCTTGGACACCCTGTCGAATTTCAATCTCATCTAACCATGTAGGATGAATACTGAATCACAGGTCAGGTCATTTCTTTAGACATGCCTCTCACAACACCTACAGTAAAACAAGCATCTACTCAGTTCAGATATCGTGATTTCCGCATCCAAATAGCATTGTCTCTGCTCTTCATTTTAGCTCTCTGTTATAAAAAATCTCAAGCACAGGGTAGTTGTAATCTTTAAGACAATTTTTTTTGCATTAATTATTTTTTTAGTTCAGATGTTTTATTTTTGCATTGACTTTATTCTGTAGTTATTCTGTGATTATGGATTAATTCTTGCCTTATTAAAATCAGTATTGAAAAGCCAAGCATTCTTAGGTGCATTTCCCAGGTTTGCACATGAAGATATGTTTTATTCTGATTGCCTTAGCGTATGTTTGCCATTACTCTGCTGGGTAAGGCGGCAGAATGACACCTCTGAACTCAGACAGTGATAAATACATGACCTTTGTGAACTTGTCTGGGCTTAATTGCATGTTTCATGGTGGGTCACAATTGTTGGGTGACGGAATCAGTGACCTTTGAAGCTGATGATCTTGGTGAGCTGCTTACCTGCCTATATCAAAGCTTCCAGAGGACCCACTGGGGAGAAATGCTGTTGATCCTTCAGCCTCAGTAAGGGGAAACAACGCCTGCTTAGGGTCTGGGTAAGTACAGTAACCACTGATGTGCGTGGTAATATGTTATTAATGGCCTTATTTTGTCCCCTACTCATCATCAAGAGAGGAATTTCAAGGAAAAGAGCCAAGAATAGCCATCAGAGAAAGGTAAGCTATTAAAGTTCTGTTGTGCTCCTGCTTTTCTCATTCTATATGTGGCAGTGATGAGCTAGCATTTGTACAGGTAGTGGAGCCATCTTTTCCCCTGTTCATGTTTTTCCTTCTCTCCATCTCAAAGTCCGGTGGCAAACTTCTCTCCAAAACTCTAGAACTGATCTAGTGTGCAGTGAAATCGCTGGCAGTGCTTCTGCCAGATGAGCAGGATGAAGTGTCATTCTGACCTGTGAGACCCCAACTCCAGTGTTCACTGTGTTCTTCCATTTCTTTTAACTTCCTTGCAGCCCTCCACGCATTTTGAGAAATCCCAGTTCTGCTGTTCTTTTGGGATCATTTCACCATGATCTGAGTCAAGTTTCATTGTCAGTGCTGTTGTGTTACCTTGTGGCAAACAAAAAGAAATCTTAAGTTAGCAGCTTGGGAGCTCCTGGTTGAATTGTGGTTACACAAGGTGAAACTTTCATCTTGATCCTTCCTCACTATATGGAACTGCAGATACAAGGTTGTGAGTTTTCCTAAACATAAAAGAAATAGAAACAAAGGGGCTTTTCCTCAGCTGGAGTACAAGAGCCGTGCTGCCAAAATCAAAACTCTATACCAGCTGAGCATGTGACCTAACATATATGCCTGCATGCGAGATGAGTGTGCCAAATGTAATTGGCTGATGTCTGTGCAGCTCTTTGAGCTCTGAAAGCAGGATGCCAATGCTGAATGTTAGGAGTCTCTAATATTTTTGTGGGACTATGAAATATCTTATGTATGCTTTCATTTGACAATGACTGTTCTCTCTCCTGTTGTCACTAGGTAACACAAGGGTCTCCTCCTCTAAGAAGAAAAGAGATAATCTTTTATCCTCCTCCAGCACCAGCCTAATGAGAATTTTCTGCTGCTTTTACTCTGAGGTGGAGAGGAGCTCCTCTGGAGCAAAATAGCAGCTTCCCTTTTCCTGCTTCCTGACAATCTTACAGTTTCCTCAGGCAAGATCCTGAACCCTACTCAAGTCCTTGTTTGCCAATTTAAAGGACTGAAGCAATACAAAGAGCTCAGAGATCCATACCCAGATAAAAGAAAGCTTGGGCTCTGTAAACTTCTGAGGTTTTTTTTCCTGCAGATATCTTGGATTCTCCTGAATACTTCCATGAACAATCTCACAATCTTCGACTTACTGCTTCAGCAGACCCTTGCAAGGCAGGTTCAAAGTAACCCGTTTAACACATTCGAGAGGGATGCACCAAGAGTCCAAGCCATTTGCTAAAGGTCAACCGACTGTGTGGTAGAGCTGCTTGGATTAGTGTTCTGTCCACTCATCCTTTCTCCCATTCTCTTCTGATCCTTTACTATTTCAGCTAATGGGCTAGTCATTCACAAATTCTATTAGCCAAAACAAACTGTGCAAGCTTGGGTTGTTCACTTGCTTTATGCACTGGAGGGGTACTTGGGGGATTCAAACACTGAACTCACAGAGAATCTTGAGCCTGTTTCCTGCTGCCTGATGTGTTTCCAGTGTTATCAAAACCCCACCCTCATCTGTGTAATCCACAGATTACACCTCTGTGAAGCTGAAATAAATTTTTCCTAGGTCTCTCTAGAAGCAGGGTGGAAAGTTATTGTGGCTTGAGAATTGCTTGCATGTTAGGCTGATGAGTGTTACAGGAAAACTCATCAATTAAAATAGTAAGTAACGCCTCTTCCACCATTCACTCTTCCCTTCCACTTCCGAATGCTTTTTTCTTTTTTTTTTTACAGTGAAATTGTCATCTCTACTCTCTTTTCATAGGAAAGATTTCACCATGGTAGAAAAAAAAGCCAACCATCCTATTACATCAACAGTAATACTCCTGTTGTGTTTTATATTGGTCATAAAAAGCAGCATCTTTATAAGTAAGGATTATAAATTAAGCATATCTGTCTTTCTTGGAGATGGGCTTTTTATTGTAAATAAATGTCACAATCATTGTAGGGGTATTCAAAAATCAGGGTACGTCTTTCTAATTGGAATTTCAGCTTTATGTATCACCACTCTGTTCTGCTGTCTTGTAAATTAATGGCATCATGCCAGCATGTTAAAGAGATGCAACTATATTTGGCCTCACACATTAATAACAGCAATTATTTTTGCTAAATTTTAATAAATATCACTGCTGTAGCATTGCAGAAGATAAAAGCTCAGGCTAACAAACTCCAGGATATCTGGGACCAGCTCCAGCTCCTGTTAAGGTCAATGGAAAGGTTCTTACTGACCTAGTTGAGTATTGATTAATGTAAAATCAGAATAGGTTGTTATGACAAGTGCAAAGGCTGATCTTGTAACCAGCAGGTTGATCTTTTATTCAAGGAACTAACTGAGTGTTTGTAGCCATGCTTTCTGCTACACAGCAAGCCTACGGAAACCAAAATAAAAATACACTTTCCAGTAGGAAAGCACACAAACCACCAAAAGAAAGTTATTAAAGAGGAAAAAAGATGTGACCTAAGGAATGCAGCTGGGAAGAAATCTCAGATACCCCAACTTTAATTTTCTGCCTCTGGTTAGATTTCTTCATGTATGCCTAAAAGCTGCCAAAGAAGCCTGAGTGTTGGACTTGTACCAAGGGCATGAGGTGGTTGATCTGGACAAATCCTTTAGTTGTTCAGTAGCAGAGAGGTTTCTGTACAGACTTATTCTTCTTGCTGAAGTCCCCATCCTACTTCTCTACAGACTTGCAAAGACTTTATTTCCTCTTTCTGTATTCTAAAAGATTCAGAGGCCCCTTCAAGAGGCATTTTACTGGGGAGCATGTCTGAGTAATGATTTAATGATTTAGTATTATTAAGGCCTGGTTTATGGAAAATAATATTAGAGCTGTTTTGAATAATCAGAGTAGAAATAATGACACTAAATATATATATAGATAGGACTGTTCTTCATCCACTGCCTGGAGTGCAATGAGCAGAAGTAAAGCTTAATCTTTCCCACATTGGCTGGAACTGAATTACACCTTTAAAAGCAATAGCCGACTCTGTATCAGGGAAGATTACCTTAGCCAGCCCACCAGGCTCATCATCTAGAGAAGCTGGAAGAACAGTTTTTGGAAGGAGACGTCTTCCCCTCTCCATTTCTGTTGTAGCCCACAAAAGGGTTGGCATGGTTTGTTGCATCCCACCCCTCAGTAGTTCTGGGTAGGAAATGTAATTTCCTCCTATTTTAAAATTTGCAGTCCTGTATTTGGGCATTTGTTTTTCTTTAGCAAAACCTTGGCTTCCCTGATTTAACTGACTACTGGCTGAAAGAAACCAATGTCTAACTTCCTCCCAAAAACATCATAAACAGCTGATCATAAGAAGCTGGGAGGACATACTGGGGCCTGAAACTGCCCTGTTTCTTGTACTCTTCTTAATAATCCATTATTGGTTAATGTCAAAGATGGGATGTAGATGCATTTTGGTCTACCTGATCCCTATGTTTTATGACAAAATTGGAGAGGGAGGGAAAAGTGTGACCAGTGTCATTGCAGCATTTCTGAAGTTGTATTTTTCTATTCATCAGGGTAACAGGAAGCCGAAAGGATATTCATTCGGGAGCCCTTTCAGCAGCAAGAAGCGAGGAATGCTCTTTTGCTGCTGTGCTAGAAGGGCAAGGAAACAACAGCATCCCTCTAATTGAATCAGCCATGGAATTCCATGTGTTGAGCGTGCCACCACTGCTGACTGTGACTCTCTTCTGTAAGTGGCCATTTCCATGCAGTCTTAAGGAATAAAAGGCAATCTTAAATTATTCTGCAATCAAAAAGGGAAATAGAGGGTGTATTCCCCTGGAAAGGAATGAATTTGCTCTTGCACAAAGCAGAGAATTTGTTCTTGCACAAAAGCTAACTCTTTTTCCTTCAGAATATGCCTTCCAAAGGAGCTGGCATGCTGTAGCTACACAAATCTTCTGTAGGTTTTACACTGATAACTGCATCAGTTCCACACAACTACATTATTTTCAATGGTATCAGTCCTGATGAACAATGTCACTTCTCACGGTTCTGATTTTACATTGTTGAACTAGACTTTTGCAATGCACTTTACAGGGGCAGGATTAAACCCTAAAGTAGGGAAAGGCTGAAAAAGTAAGCCTTTTCTCTTTGTTGACATCTTTCATCCTTTTTTTTTTTTTTTTTTTTTTTTTCTTAGCAAATGGTTGTTTCTTTTCTATTTTTTTTATGGCTTTTTATTAGGGTAGTTATATTTTAGTACATCACGCTGTAAATTACACTCAATTGTATATGATGGATTTAGTCACTGTGCCATAAATTGTAGAGGACTTCTAAAAGAACACATCATGGTTGACAACTGGGACATCTAATTTATTTCTAATGCCAGATTACTATAACAGTCATCAAAACATTGTGTTGCACACACAGTTTATTAGAACACTTCTCAGAATATTCTAACAAATACTTGCCTTTAAGAGGCTGTTCCCTACCTATGGTTTTTCAAACTATGTTTACAAAGTAGGGCAGATTGCAGCTAAGGGAAATACGTGTGGTCTATAATGAAAACTTTGCAGAAAAAGTGTGGAAGGAGATTACTATGTCCAACTGTTCCCATTTGTTGTCAGAAAAGAACTGTGACCTATATAATGTAAGTGGCTGAGATAAATATGACAAAAAAGCAAGCTTTTGCTCTGAAAAAAAAAACCTGCAGGCTTGTAAAAAGAATCCAGGATATGAGCCAGGACTGAATATTGTTCAACTTTTTAAAAAGAGAATTACCAGATTTTGTCATGCATGAAGTGTAGAAAAAAAATACTGTGATTATTAAACAAAACAATCATTTAGTATGGAAACTGTGTAGGGATAAGCAATGGGCAATCAGGCTCTCAGTCATAGGCAAGGAACATTAGCTAGCTGGTCTTTCTCTTCAGTTATAGCCCTCTCTGTAGCCAAAGGGGGGCTGTTTCTGGGCATATCCCAGAAATAGTGTCTCAGTTGCTTTTTTTTTTCCCATTAAATAATGTCCTGATGTAACAGTTAAATGAGTTCTGGGCCATGTTCACCAGGGCAATCTAGGCCACTTCAGTTACATTGAAATAAAGCTGGAGTGGCATTGATCAGTCAGATCCAAATTTGATGACTGTTCTCATTACTGTATCTTGGAACCCTTAATGAAAGAAGAGTACATGTGTATATGTGTGAGAGGAGAGATGGTTCCTATGGGATGCTACAATGAAAAAGTGCTAAGTATATTAATTATTTATAGAACAATTAGTATTTAGCTTATCCCACAAGTTCAGATCTGAGTCCAGAGCCAAACTTTCCCTAATGGGTGCATTATCCTTTTGGTTCAAGCCCTACCCTACTTGTAAGTAACATAACTGACCTGGTCCAGCCACAGAACAATTTTATAGCTTTTCAGACATGCTACAGAAGGCAGCTGCTGAGAACACTTCTTAGCAAAGTAAGGGACTTAAAATGTGCTTTAGAAGTGACTTATAAGCCAAATTTCTGCCTCAGATTCATGTCCCCTAATTTTTAATCCTAAGGCATGCAAACTCATTGCAGGTGCGTTTGTCTCCATATGGATTCTAAAGGAAATCTGACTTAGCTGAGCTTTGATGCTCTGTTTTCAGATGGTTAAAGTGAGGTAAGATAAATATTGCCATGTCAGTGCTACAAAGGGACTGCTACAACAGACTGCCTTGTCAGTCACAAGGAGAAAAACTTCCAAGAGCATGAACTCATTTGCAGGGAAATGGAACAGTGAGATAAAACCAGGGCTCCTCACAGCACAACACAGGTCACCCACAGCACTGAGCAGATGCCCATTGCTGTCTGAGCTGGCTTAACAGATCCTTAATGCTGATATGTGACTAAATCAGGTCAGAAGCCAGGGAATAGAATGGAAAAGGATTGATTATGAAAAACTTATAAAGACATCTTCAGATGTGTTTAAGTGTTAGCAGGTTTGCACAGTCAACTTATTTATTGGCTTCAAATTATGATAGTACTTCAGAAGTTTCAGCGAATGAAAACACCGTCTCAGATTGTGAAGGAGACTTTCATTTTTACCTGGACATTTCCCTGTTCACATTTATTTACCATGAATAATTTACCAAAGTAACAGCTCATCATGGACCTTTGTTTGCAAAGCCACAGCCCACAGAGCCCACAATAAGAGTATACAGCTGCAAGGGTAGAATTGCAAAGCTATGTTTAAACTAAGAAAGGCGATTTTCTCACAATACACATTACAGCATTAGTGTACGCTGATCCCAGTGGCAGAACAATGCCTCAGCCCCAGAGACACCGCTGACTCAGTAATACCCACAGAAATACAAAAGCAAAAGGGTCCTGATCCACCATTTTTAAGGAAGGGAATATGCATCCTTCCAGCCATACACTTTCTGCTATTTAGTATGCCGCATATTAAACCCTGTCCACTTCAAAAGCAGGAAAAATGAGACATGCCCCTGTTGTGCTCTAACTGGTTATATACTAGAAGAAATAATGACAGTGATATGAACAGACTTAGGGAGAGGTCTAAATTAGTTCTTGAAGTGCGATGCAATGCAAATATATGCAAGTTGGCCAAAAAAAAAAAGCCAGCAGGAATTTAGCCTTTGATTCCTGAATGTTCTCATTTATTTATGGCAGAAAGTTAAAGGGCAGATAGATCTCCTGAGTCAACATTTGTGCCATGTACAGATGCTGACTCTTATCTGTTTCTCATGGAAGAGAAATAATTTTCAGACAAGTTATCTCTCTTCTTTATAAGCCCACCCTCTACTGTGCCTGTACAAATTGCTTCTATCTATAAGCTCCACTGTACAAACAATATAATCACCCAAACAGCAGCTAGGAGATAAAACACCTAAAACCAAAAGCATAATGGCTGCTTCCCAAAGCCTGCTGTTGAACCTTCACCGTACAGCTGTGTTGGGGTCAACACAATGCGTTACAAAAGATGGTTTGGTTTTTTTTTTTTTCACTTCTTGAAACTGTAATAGTCCTGCACTCATGACTACTACTTAGTCATCCTCTGTACTTGTTTTACTCATTAATATAGTTTCCATTTTTATCCAAATTTTCTGTTGGTTAATAGTAATATATTTGCTACCTTCATACTAAGGCTACTTCTTTATTCCTTATTCTGAGTTACTTTATTCCTTGTTCTGAGTCCAGGACAAAATGGCACACTCCCATAAACATTCTCTATATGTAATAAGAAGTTTCCTAGGAGCCAACCAAATGCAATTAGAAAGGATTAACTGAAGATCAATGACAACCAGGGCAGCTCTTCTTTTATATCTCACCCCATTGAGGATTTTCTGTAACCTCTGTTCAACTCTAACTGCAATATAGGATCAAAAATATTACTTCCCTCTTAGGGATAAGCACCATACACAGAGTTCTGGTCCAAAACTTCAAAACCCTAATCTGTGGAGGTATTTGGGTTTAAGGACTCAAAAAAATATATTAAAAAAAAAAAAAAAAAAAAAAGAGTGTTTTCTGCAGCTGAAGTTCAAGCAGAAGTAAAAAAGACAGTTCACCTGCATTCTCTATAAATAAAGGTTTCTAAGCAAAGACCTATCAGTGCAAAGCAAATTTGGACACTGAAATGTACAAAGTGTACAGAAGAAAGGACTGATTTAGCAGTAAGCCTGCAAGAAGGATCCTGGTTTGTTTGGCGTTGCCGACTGGGAACAAGCAGGGAATCGTTTCCCTCCAATAGCTTCTTGGGTGACGCAGATTTCTTTATAACTTACTAGCAACAGGAACCAGTAATGCAGTCTTTGATCCTTCAAACTCCTTTCTGAGTTTGTGAATTGTTGCTAAACAGCCTGATGATAATGGGAATGAATGGCAAGCAGAGAAGGAATATTCCCGCATGTTTGTCAAGGCCAGATGACCAGATACAGAATAGCCTTTAAAAATAAAAGGGTAGATTATTTTTCCCCTGCTACCCTGTAGAAGAATACTTCTGTACAAGCAGTTATTGAAACAAGCTGAAATATTACATTTCAGAATGTAGGAGGTCTCCATCCAATCTCATGTGTCCTATATCCAGGTGATTTTCCCCCCACAGGGGAGGGGGAGAGTCAGAGCCTTGAGCTGCATGACAGAAGTACCAGCCCTGCTGTGTACGCATAGCCTTAATCCCCACAGGCTTGCTTGTTCCATTTGTAAAACAGGGATAGGTTTTACTAACATAAGATACTGTGATTAAGTATATGAAGAATTTTAAATTGCTGGGCAATCAAATACAGTATGAAAATTTTAGATACTGAATTACTTGATTTCCAATTTATAGTTTTCTCTTCCCTTGGTATTACAAGGTGTTCTCTCAGCTGTATCATGTTGCTGGTTAAATGTTGGAAGATGCTTGGGAGGATTTTTTCTTCAGATAACTGGAACTCAGCTTGGAGCCTTATGTGGCCATTGACTGTTACTGTGACCTCCGTCCCTGAAAGTGTTTTTTAAGTCTGAGTGCAGAAAGGCTCGTGTGAATATCTTGTCTGCAGTATTCGGAAAGGCATGAATCCATGATCTAGCCAGAGAAGAACAGTTCTTTAGAAAAGTATAAAACTGTTGCTCACGGGTCATCTGTATTATTTCTGTAGTCCTTTTTTCTGCTTAATAACCTAGAAGGGCTGGAAATAGAGACAATGATAGACAGCTGTGTGACCATACTGAGAAATAACCGCTTGTTTTAGAAGGACACTGTTTGCATTACTGTCACGTTCCTCCATTGGGCACACTGCACTCTCTTAAAACTTTTCAGTTACTCTCTTTTTTTCTAAGAGTAGTTGAGAAAGAGCAATATGCTCATTTTTGCCATAGGAGAGCTGAGAGCATGATCTGAAATTAGGTTTGTTGAACGTCATCAGCTCTGCTGTATAGGGATTAATTGTGCTCATCAAACACAATCCCATGTAAGGCCACTTAGGTGACACATTGCCACATTGTTCCAGCAAGAACTGTGATCTGGAAATGCCTCCCTCACGCCAAGCTAGGGAAGCCTAGTCTGCCTATCTGACCAGTCTCGCAGGCCAGTACGAGGTCCCACTTGATCCTTCTGGCATGACTTTACGCTTGAGCAGGTTTATAGTGCTCAGGATTTGCAAAGACTCTGCTCTCTTAGTGCTGGGGAGAACCAAGGAGCAAGACCCTTGTATCATGTTGTCTGCACATACATGTTTGTCCCAAACAACCTCTGAGCATTAAACTACCATTTTTTATCTTTATGTGGACTTTGACTTGTGCGTGCACACTGGAACTTCTTTCCAGAACTACTGCGAATCATGAATGTGCCTTTGAGGAGAGTCGTACCAGCCAGCAATAAAGCAACACGTGGTGGAGGGACCATATTCTGCCTTACAGCAAATCCTGCTGTCAAGCCATAGTACCCTCTGAAATCAGGGGAAGACAACCTTTTAAAAAAAAAAAAAGTCTTGAAACTGTGTCCTGGTTTTGGCAGGGATGGAGTTAATTTTTCCTCTCAGTAGCTGGTATGTTTTGGATTTTGTGTGTGAAGAATGTTCATAAACACCCTGATGATACCAGTTGTTGTGAATGAGACCAAGGACACCATCCTGCTTTCCAAGTCTTGCTAATTTGCAGATGCAGGAAGCTGGGAGAAAGACAGATAGAATAATTGATCCAAACTGGCCAAAGAGAGTATTCCATGCCATAAACGTCATGCTCAGTATATAAGTGGGGGCAGGCCAGGGTGAGTATCTGCCTTCCTGGCATCCATCTTTGCTCCTCGTTATGCTGGCATCGTTCCCTCTACCTTGCTGGCTCCCTTTTGCTCCTTTGCTTGCTGCTCAGTTTTGTTTCCGTGGTCGCTGCTCGGGACGGGCTGTGTCAATCATTGGGACATCGGATGGTGAGAAAACACATATTGTCCACTTTGTATATTTTAATATCCTTATATTCTGTTGTTGTTGTAGTTTTCCCTTGTTATTTTAGTAAATTGTCTTCATCTCAACCCACGAGTTCTCCTTCCTTCCCCATTCTCTCCCCCATCCCACTGGGGAGGGTGAGCAAGAAACTGTGTGGTAATTCGGGCTAAACCATCACAAACTCTCATGACTCTAGCCCATCTGCTTTGCCTGTCATCATAAGCAATTTACCCAGCATCTTGCCTTACTCATATCACTGGGAAAATCTCTGCTCTGTGCCAAGTGATCAGTTTCTTTTCCAAGAGTCAGCCTGAAGTACAAGGCTGTAAGCAAGAATATTGGGTACTCTGACTTATTCTCTTGGATGATTATTTTTATGATTTTTCTCCATGGAACTACATCTTAAAACTCACAGTTACCGTTCTTAAATAATTTTCAAAGCTTTTTGCTGAGCCGTCTCAGCACGGTGGTTCTTTCCTCTGAGATAAGAAACTTTCCCAGGTTCTCAGGAATATAACTACGCTCCATTACTGCAGTCTGTGAAACCAAACTATTGGCTGAATGCTTCCTTTTTATTTACCTCAGTAAGTGGCTACAAGTCAGTGCCATTTAAAATTTTATCAGTCTTGTCCTCACAGGATATACTTTTTGGATTTTAACCCATCTTCTACATAAAACCACTAAATTCAGCTGCAACAACTGCCTTATGACAGAACCTTTGTCTCATGAACCTCTTAATGAGCTCTCATTATCACAAATTGCCCCTGAATACCTATAATATCTTTTGTAGCTCCACACATCTCACCACTTCCTGCCTCCTGCTTTCTTTACAATCCATTAGCATTCCCTAGCAGCCTCATTTGAACAATTAAACTTAACTGTTTCTAGAAACTCGGAAGGAACCCCAGGTTCTACTATTAGGTTTGTGAGAGACCTGGGAAGGGATTCACATGGTCCAACTTAGCAGAGCCCATATTCCTTCTACAGTTCATAGTCCTCAGGGAAGATTTAGTGCAGGCTGTTGGCCTGATGTGACTGGTAACTCCACCAGCCTCTGAATCACCCTCTTGGAGGCCTCCCATGATGGCACTTAAACAGTAAGAATCTATGTCCTTTCCTCATATCCCAGTTTCAAGTCTCCCTAGCTAATCTCTGCACACAACTTTGTCCTCTCTGTAGAGTTGATTTGCCAGCAGCTTTTTGTTTTGCTTGTTTATGTTCAACATTAATGGCTCAAACTGCCCTAGGTGAGCGGGATGTTCTCATTCACATGCCTGATAATAGGTTCTTACTTAGCTGTGAGTGCTTCAGCTACAAGCAGACAAACTCAAAGAAAGCCGATACCTTGTTTCCCTGAAAGTGTTGTCATGGATTAAAAGCTTGAGTGGCCCTGGAAGATATTGACCCCTTGCAGAGGGTTTGTCCATGGTCTCCATCCCTGCTGAAATCAATTCCAAATGTAGTTGTGTGGTGTGATGCGAACTGTGTTTTCCGAGCTGGTCTGGTGACAGTGTTTAAAGTCCCCTGAGAACAAACAGAGATTTTACTGCTACAAAGAGCTTCTGCCTGGGCACTAATGGGTACATTGGCAAGCAGATGTAACTTGGTATTTCTTACTCTTTCCTAAAGATATACAATCTTTCCTTTTGACATTTTGATAGATCAGCAGGTTCTCATTCCATGCTCTATTCCAGGCATGCAGCTGAGAGATTATTAATGTCTGTGAAAGTAAAAATACTGCACCTATATTTCTTATGTCTTTACTGTGTTGACTCTATTATATCTTGTAGGATGACATCCAGAAACAGGAAACTGTAGCTCCATTTGTCAATTGCAAAACTCCTCATTCATACAAAAGTGACAAAAGTAGCTCATTCATAAAGCTCTAGGCACACATTACTGTTGTCTCTAACTTTAATTAATGAAATGCTCTCAGGAGGAAGTCAGAGCAAAATCTCAACTCTAGCCTTCATCTGATCAGAAGTCTCCATTTTGCTGAAGCTCCATGCAGGTGTAAAATTCTTTTTTCTAATATTACATGGCAGAAACAGCCCTTCTGGGTGCAGGCTGTCATGCTTCTCCTCACCAACTTCAAAACCATGATGGAAGCAGATCTTTATTTACTTGTTTTCTGGTTTGTTGGTTTTGTTTTGTTTTTTTTTCCCACATCTTAGAGGTTGGAAATAATAAAGATTCATTTCCTTGCTCCCCCTCCTGCATTCCCCAAAGTGGATTTCACCTTATAGATGTTTAGTAAGGACAGAATCACTTCCTAATAATTGGCCAAAATACTCTGAGCCTCCACAATGCTTTGGTTATTTTCAATGTTTTTGCCAAGTTCAGCAAGTCACTAAAATGCCTTTGCAGACTTTATGCCCGTTGCTGATGGAGCTCCGTGACAATAGAAATGAGAGTCTAAGAACACGGCAATGTTCTCCCCCGAGGTAATCCAAACTCAGTTAAAGTCGTTTTAACTGCAAGCAGTTTAAAAATTTCGGAGAAGATGGGAGAAGCCGCAGGCCATGCGACTCCGGACCGCGCCGTGCCCGCGGCGGGGGAGGCAGGGACAGCCTGGGATCCCTCGACGGCTTAGTTTGGTTTTCTTTGTCTCCCCGATTCCCGCTGTGGATTTACAGGCGGGTTAAAAGGTTTGGCAGAAGCGGAGCTGTCGGCGGGCAGCCCCCGCCCCGCCCCGCCGCGCTGCCGGGTGCCGGTCCCGGGGAGGCGCCGCTCCGCTCCGCGCCGGGCAGCTCCCTTGGCTGGGCGCCGCCGCGGGGTGACGCCTGCCCGGTGCGGGGCGCTGGACTTTCCGAGCCGCCCGCCCGCCGCGCTGCAGCCCCATGTCCGCGCTCCCCGCCGGTGCCGACATCAAGAGGGCTCTGGAGAACAGCCCCGAGACCAACATCGAGGATGAGCTGCCCGACGGGCCGCCGCAGCCGCGGCCCAAGAACTACCTGCTCCTCAGCATCCTCGCCTGCTTCTGTCCCGCCTATCCCGTCAACATCGTCGCCTTCGTCTTCGCCGTCATGGTGAGTAGCACCTCGCCGGCTGCCCGAGCCACCTTCGGCTTGGGGCTGGGTGTTTGGCGGGGCGACCTCCGGCTCTCCGCGCCGGCCCGGCCCCAGCTGCGAGTCCCGCCCGGGACCTGCTGGAGCAGCCAGAGTAACGGGCATCCAGCCGCCTTTTTAACCGCTTGCCTCCGGCGCGTGTGGACAAAGTGAGGTGAGGCAGTGAGCCTGAGAGCATCAGCGGCTCAGTCGGGGTGTCCGCTCAGCTACCCCAGCAGCAGATGGAAAACGTAGAGTGAAAGGCAGTTCAAATCAAGTTTTCCGTATCAGGCTGTGTAATGGAGGGAGTGTAACTGTGTAACTTCCACACTGAGTTGCACATAATATCTACGTGTGCAAGTGGCAGCCGGATAGAAGTGCCTTTTTTTTTCCCAGCAAACAGGTTCTTCAGCCTGATGCTAACTATTTGCTAGAAATACACCAATAATGACTGTAGGTTCTTGGCAAAAACCTGTATAAAAGTACGTATCAAGTACACTGAGAGAAAAATCTTACTCCTACAAACTGTAATTGATTTGCGTAGTCCTTAATAATCCAGCAATCCTATTAACAATCCCTTTGAAGTTGGAATGGAATCTTCTTTGAGTTAAAAGTTGCAGAGGCAGATCCAGACTTTTCTAATATGTGATCAGTGTAATCAGTAATACTGCAACGTGTTTCGGTTGTTTAGGAGCTGAAAAGTGTTTAAAATGTGTATATTTTCATCTTTTTTTTTTCTGACAGCCAGGCTGAAAAGGTAAGTAAAAAGGTAGTTGTTTCTTTTTGCAATTAAGTATAAGAATAATTACCTATATCTAAAATACACTAAAGCACACTCTTTCAAAGCTAGTAAGATGATCAGAAATCACACCTAAATATTGGGATACATGCTTAACCTTCAAAATTACTTAAAGGAGCTATTCCAAAGCCATCTTCACAACCTCTTTGTCCAGATAAGTATTAGCTGTCATTTTATTTTTTTCTACATGTTTATTTTCTTTGTTGTTAACTTAACTATACAACATGCTCTTTTTCTTGATTTGAGAAGATTTGGTTCTGCTGATACCCAGCATCCTTTCAGTCTGTGGATACTTAAGGTGCTATATAAAGTAATGGGAGCTGAGAATCTGCGGCTGTGAGCATCTGTTCGATGTGAAAGTACTTTCACCAAAGCACTAGGGCTGCACAGAAGTTAACTGTCAAGGACAGAATTTGGCCTCTAAAGATTTTTGCACCCCATATGGAGAAATCTCCACCCACACTCTAGTTGAAGTTCATGCAGGCTTTTGGAGTCAGGCTGAAGTAACTGTCAGCAGGGGATATGCAGAAACCAGGGTGGGAAGAGCACTTCCTGAATGCTAAACAGTCTGTGCAGGTCTCAGCTGCCCACTCCCTTAAAGGGGGGAAACAAAAACCAAACCAATAACCTTCAGTGAATGTGCGTGCCTTCTGTTTCAATGTCATTCTTACCTAAACCCTCTCCTTTTCCATGAAAACAACACGTCCAACTTCTTCGCCACTGCCTGATTCCCCTGCCTTTTAACCTCAACCTTTAACCTCAAGGTTCTGCATTTTAACCTATGCTGGTTTTATTTCCAGTTCTGCTGGCATCTACATCTTCCCTCTCTTTCTCAGCTTGTTTCCTAGAGTTGCTAAGGGCTAACACTGAGATACAAGAGTGGATGATTTTCTTTTCTTACAGCAGATACCTTTACAGTCTGCAGAGTTTGCCTAACATCTTGTGTCAGAAGAGATAACAACCAATAAAAGGGGAGTTCTTTTATAAATTTCTGCTTCCTAGAATGGACATGGAAGGAAAAATTTTGTTGGCTTCTTGAGGGGCATGGTTCAGCACCCTGTTTGCCTGTGTCATGTCCTCCTTAAGTGGTCTCAATTCAGACAATGTTTTCATTCTAAAAGTAGAGTCTGGGCTCTAACACACCCAGAATTAAATGACAGATTTGTCTTCAGTCTCTTCTGTCTCTTCTGCTGCTCCATTTACAACTCTGGTACTGGTTTCCACACTTCTTTCTCACCTTTGGGGGCACAAACCTTACCACTTCAGATCTTACCTCCTTGACTATATTTTTAGAATCAACCCCTCCCAAGTTCTCCCTATTGTGATAATAACCTTTACTTGTTCCTTACCTACTTTGTGAAAGAGATCTTTTTCTCATGACAGAGGTAAGACGATGGCTAGTAGAATGGATGCATAATGGCATCAGTGTGTTGATGTATTTGTATTACAAGAGCATCCCCCTCAAACTAGTTGCTGATCACTTGCAGGTGTGAGGGTTGCTTGGCAGTTTTAGCAAATAGAGATCTGTTTTCCCCAGGGTCCTGGCCAGGTCTCCTGGCTGTAAGATTACTGTTCTCAGTGCTCTTCTGCAGTCCCAGACAGATGCCATCAGTTCTCCTGCTTCCTGTTGCTTCCAGCAGCTGTATCATGTTGCTGTACGATTAGTTGGCTCACTCAACTCTAGAGGTGCCTCGCTCAGACTTTCCTTATTCTTTCTGACATAAGTGAGACCACAGGCATCAGGGCAGGAGTGTGGGGTGCAGGTCCCATGTCAGGAGGCCCACGAGACAGAAGAGACTTCTCTGGTGCACAGCTGTGGCTAGGCAGCGTGTCACTGAGCAATTTGGCTCCTTACCTGCATTTGTGTCTTTTGCCCCTGTTGTGGGACAGTTTGAAAAATGGATGTTCGATATTTCTAATACCAGCACTGAGGTCTGATAGTTGAACAAATTTTGTTGACCTTTCTCAGTACAGCACCTTCAGTTGTCTTTATTTCAAAGATCTGTATGTCAGCCTAGCCATCTAATTCCATAGGGCCTTGGATTTTGTAACAGTTTCAAAACAGTTTCTGAAAAGCTATTTCTCCTTGATTGCTCCTAACTCCTTCTTTATGTTGACACATTTCTGTTTAATCATTTGCATGTTTCAAACAACATATGTGGTCAAGCTGTGACAATCTTGGCTCATCTGCCTCTGACAGTAACAAGTTCTTTGACTGCATTTGTTACCCTTGGATTCAGATGCTTTGTCTGTGTATTAGTTTCCCTAAGCAGAGACAATGAGCAAAAGGGCGGTGGAAGTCATGGGACAGCAAAGGATGGAACTTGCTTTCTGAGGGGATTACTTCTTCTACTTGGGATCCTAACAAGCCACGTACGGTGTGTTTGCTTTGGTCAGGTCAGTGACTAGCATAGGGACCAGTGTTCTGTACAACTGTACTTCTTTTTAGTTAGAAAGTTTATTTGGAAAAATTATTATTTATACCTTTTTTTTTTTTTAAGTAGCTTGTAGGTACCTGGACATCTAATACCATATGGGACAGTCTGTTCCTACTTCAGGAGTATTAAACAACAAGGCTCAGCAGCTGTTCTTAAGCGTTTTTCCATGGCCCTTACCTTTGCAAACTGGTAAGCTTTTCCTCTGCAACAAGACTTTCAACCTGTCTCCAGAGACACAGAAGTCTAGCACTTGTTTGTGTGCTACTATACATACTGCAGAACAAATTCCTCTTTATTGTGTCCCGCTTATCACCTGCCTGTTTTGTTTGACAAAAAACAGAGATCAAGCCTGGTTCTGAATTGCTCCCTGAGTCCCCACTCTTCTTTCTCCTTCCCTGTAAGTTGTTCACAGTGAGGAGTCATACTGAGCCAGCATGTCTCCTTCTTCCTTTGGTCTGAACTAGAGAGTACCTCATTTCCAGGCAGAGCCAAATAAGGTTTATTACAGTGTGGCTCATGGAAAATGTAGAAAATGTTGATCAGAGAACCTGAGTCTGGTCTGCCCGGATTTGTAAGACATGTACAGGAGGATGTCTGAAGCAATTCAGTCTTCTTTCTGCTTTTGCCATAAACGATACTCTAGGAATGTGAAACAGAAAGTGCACATTAAAGGGGATTAATAGTTTGTAGCTAAGTCAGCAGATTTCTGTTCATAGGAAGTTAAGTTCCTTCATTGTTGAACTGAGAATATCTTTTATAAATAGATGTCTGTGAACCTGGTGAAGTCACTGAGATTGCTCAAGTAAATAAGCAGCTGCGGAACTGTGGCTTTAATATAGTTTATGACTTCATAGCAAGCGAGGTAGCAGAAACCTGAGAAATCATATGGCATTAGGTTGGAAAGACTGAAATTTGTTTTAAAAGTTGGACAGACCAAATGTTGCACACAGATGCTGTATTCTGTATATATTGTTTAGCCCTTGGAAATAAACAGATGTAACATTTAAGGCTTTAAAAGTTAATGTTGTCTGTGTCTAACATTGAAAACTGGAAGCTTGATCCAAGGGCCCTTTGAAGCACACAGAAGTAAATGAATTTCAAAGAGCTTTGCATCAGACCCCAACCACACCCCTAAACCTCTTATTTTTTCTTGAATGCTAAGTTATGCCATTTAATTTAAACCTCTTAATAAATAAACTTTTGTCTCCTTCCTGTCTCTTCTAAATCCTCCTCTTTATCGTTAATGCTTTTTTCCTCTTCATTGCAGATTTGTATTAAAATGACATTATTTATTAAAGTGCACAGGGTGAATTATTAATGCAGTACCTGCAGAAATTACATGGACATTCTCCAGACTTCCTAAATACATTAGTAAAATTGCACAGAACTGCAAGCTGGTGCTACCATGTCTTGCTTACAACTCTATCTCAGCCTTGAGACCACGTTTATAGTGTTTGCAGGACCACTCTCTAGATGTCATGCAAAGTGAGTCCTTTGATGGGTGGGGAACACAAAGTGTCAGTGATGTTTCTCCATGTTTCTTCCTGTAGCCACAATCACATTCATAGTTGCTGACAGAGGCAGCAGGAGAAGTCAGCCTGCGCAAGACCAAGCCAAGCAATGTTTCTCCTGATTATTGACCTTCCCAAATGTATTTTGAGAAAACCTAGGAAAGCTCTCCTTCTGTAGACAGGACTGCTGAAAACAGTGGACTAACTTAGGTGAGAGGAACTGTGCCAGCCACCCTTTGTAACAGGAGGACGCACTGCTGGAGAATCAGAGGTGACATCATCCTACTTGATTGTGTGTTTGTGTCTGTCTCATTTCCATCTCTTCCTCTTTCCCCACTATATCTTTTAAGTCCACTAGCCAACCTCAACAAAATTTGACAGCAGAGCAGAGGTATTAGTGATATTCTTTAGGGAAATAAAATAGATAAATGTTTAGGATGTAAGCTTCCAGGAAGAGAAGAAATGTATTAGTGCTCTCTTTAAGGGCAAGAGTGCATCAGCAGCTCTGCCTTTCGTAGACACCAGAGAATAAATATTTGCGTTTATCCTTGAGATGCAATTCTAGGAATATAGGCTTTGTTGCTCTGGGACTGTCTTGGCACGAGTGACCTTACTGCAGTACTAACACCAAGGATGCATCTAGCCCATTAACTTCTGTGTGCTCACTAATCAACAGAACCCACACAGATGATACCCCTAATTATTTTTCTTGTTTAGAAAAAAGGCTCTACAACAATTCGTGGTATCCTCTGAAATTCATTCGTTTCCTGCTTTCTACCATCTCAGATCTTCACTCTGTTAAATTAGATGTTGTTCTGTCTGCTACAAGTAGTGAATCATAACTAAAGCACTCCCATAATAGCACTTGGTGATACCTCATGCAGTTTTTTTCTAAAGACAATTTGAATTATTTAGTCAGAACAGTTTATTTGATCACATCCCCATATTTCTCCCCTTTCACCTCCCATTTCTGGGATACTTCCTGGAATACTTAGGAGATACTAAAGAACAAGTTATGACTAACCTGATTCCCCAAGGAATTATGCTGAAATAGTTCAATAGTGCAATCTGATAAAGAAATCTGGATTCAGTGTCATAGTTTATGAATTCAAACTCTCCTGATCTTACAAAAGAATTCTTGGTAATAATACTCTTTTTAAAAATTATTTCATAGCCTCTTATTCTCAGGAAAAAGTTACTACAAACTGTGTTAGACTTAGGTACTGGAATACTTCAGTGTCCTTCACTGAATCTTTTATTTTACAAATATGGTCTTGTTAAAACAAAAATTAATTCAGAAAATCCTACAGTCTGTTTCACAAAAGACTAGAAGATCAGAGTGGTCGTATCATACCTTGCAATCTCTGCATGTAATGAATATAAAGCATCTGCTAAATCATGGGTGGATAAAGATAAACTCAAGTCTGTTGAGATAATATCCATATGTCTGATGCATACCTCAGGATGTATATGATAATAATAATCAGTATGTTCCAAAACTGCAAAGGGACAGAATTTCTAGGCCATGAAGATGGCACGCAAATGTTTTGTTCAGATTATCTGTATTTCTTTGTTTGGGTTTTTTTACACCACCAGCAAATTACGTATTAATTCTTCAAATTTTGTTTTGAAAAGTAAAACATTGGAAAAAGAGTAAATTAGTAAGCTTTTTTAAGAAGTTTTCCTGAGGCTTTCTGTAAAAATGCAGCCTATTTATACTCCTTTTCATGCTTATGATCCTATAAAGCATAAGAGTTTATTTCACTGCTAGTGATGTGGCCAGCTAGCAGTTCACATACACTAGAAAAATATTTCCTGAGAGAAAAGCCACTCATTTATGCAAGTGGGAGGATTAGAGCTGATTTGACACCTCTTATGCTGGTGTGTACAAGAAAACTCATCACACAAATATAGCCTCACCACTGAAAATAATAGTTGTTGTTGCAATGAAATGTACTGAAAGTGAGTGGAACAGAAAACTGGACTCCCTGCTTACCTTGAACTTTGGTAGTGAATGTTTATTTTCACAAAGCAAATTGCCATTTTCTGAAGTCCTGCATACAGTACCAATGTGCACAGAACTTAGTGTTAGTTCAAAGCAGTCACATTCATTTGTGTACAGATTTCTGTTTTAAAAAAAAAGGTCACAAACTCTCTGTTTCTCTTCTGCAGGCTTTAAACAGTTATAATCAAGGAGATATAGAAGGATCAAAAAGACTGGGTCGCAATGCACTGTGGGTTGCTGTTGCGTCGATTATCATTGGCCTTGTCATCATTGGAATCTATTGTGTAGTTCATTTCACAACGGTAAGCAAAATGCTACTAGTTCCAATGTAAGCAGTTCTCTGTGCACGGGCTTCAGACTAAGAAACTAAAGATTGTGAGAACTAGCTACTAATGTTAAAATTTAGGGATGCATGCATGTTTTCCAAAAGGTCGATTTTTACTTATTTTGCAATTTAGAAAATTCTGTTGTCTGTGGTTAAATGCAAACAACTATATCTTAGCAGCAGTGGATTTTCTAGAAACTCTTGCAGCTCCCATAGGTTTTTCCAATTTAGGCCAGTTGCTTTTTGGTTTTTTTTCTGCCCATTAGTTTCACCATTTGCAAGACCAAGTGCATAGAAAGCCTTAGATTTCAGGTAATAGAGTCCCCAGGTGCTAATTTTCAGTTTCATAATCTGCATAATCCATAACTTTGCAAGGAGAAGACAACAGTCAATTACTATTTCACTGTTTGGTATTAGGGTGACCATAACTATATCAAAAGTGACCACAAATGTAATTTTGACTTGGCTTGCCATGGGAGAAGGTTATTCACTCTCAGTGCTGAGTATTTCACCTGCCTTCGTACACCTGGAACGATAGCAAAGAAGCTTGACAAACAAATCTCTGTATACGCAGTGGTTGCTCAGATAGATTATAAGCGTATTTGGAAAAGAGGACAAAAGTAGTTAGGGTATTGATATCCTTAAGGTTGTGCAACAATATGTTCTTTTCTCCATAGTAATATGCACTTCCCATTAAAATAACCAATTTAAATCAATTTATTATTTGCTGTTTTGGCTGGAGAGCCTTTCCGTGCACTGTACAAACGTATGGATAAACTATAAACAGAGATCACCTCATACACCACTGAAATGCAAACATCTCTGGGAAGTGGAATGGAGTAGCTGGTGAAACATGTACAACATTTTCAGACAAAAACTTGAAGTAGGCTACATTGAACTGCAGGCAAGTTAGTGGAGATGGGGTCCATTTCTGTAGGATATTAGTGGATAGTGCTGCAGAATCAGAAGCTTACTGTATATTCATTAATTTCCCGTGCATTTTGCAAGCATGAATCTCTCTTTGGTTCAGCTTGTGTTCAGCTTGTTCAGCCCTCAGATTTAAAATCAGGTCACTTCAGGCTGGGTGTGCCAAATTTTGTAACTGACAGCAGCAGTAAATTCCTCTGGTCACTTCTACTACCTTACTCATCATTTCCCAGACAAGGATAGGAGCTCAATAATTTTTTTTTTAAGTAGAAGGAGAGAAGGGCAGCATGAGAAGTGGCAGAGAACACTGACCTGAAGCATTCACGTTAACCAGGGCACACTACCTACATTTAGTTGTAGTCAACATTTTACTTCTGCTGCAGTAGGACCCTGGGTGCTGAATGTGTGAATGCTTCTTGTGCCCACTGCCAGATAGTAGAGGCATCTTTACATCTAGCTAATATCTGTAAGCACCTCTCTCTCCTACCCACAAGGAAGTAAGCAGCAGTAAATCAGTATAAGACAACTTTGTTTCTTCTTAAGTTTTATCTTTTGAGTATTTTAGATTGGTTTTGGTTTTCTTTGTTTTTAATTTTTTTAAAATTTTTTTAAAGAGAAAAAACTCTGTTACAGATGGAAGCATTGCCAGGTGCCTGGAACCCTCAGCACACTGCTGGGATATTAATTTCTGTATTCAGTGGACCATTTGAAACAGCAATGACTGAAGTTACCAAAAAAAAAGCTTAAATGCAAAGATGCAGATATAATCTTGGGCTCGGAAAGTTTCTAAGGTGCAGATTGCCAGAGCTGGAAGGTAATAAAGGGAGAAGTATTACCCTGGACTTAGCCTTTTCTTATCCAATCCCTTTAGGCTTTTGTAACATGTCACTGTCAGAGATGACATGCTGTTTGCTCCAATGCAATACCACTATTCTTATGCTCCTTCATGAAGCCCATTAGTAGCCTTTCCACTGACCTGAATGGATTTGGAGCTGGCCTTCCTGTTTCTTGCTAAATATTTTGACCAGTGAAAGCTATTAATTCACCCTCAGTGAATGAGGGTTCTTCAGTAGTTCATGATCTCTACTTTCAGAGTAGTCTCCACGTTTTTGGAGCAGATTCCCAGTTCTGTTTTGTTTTTGCTTTTTGATAACACGGGACACTTGGTGTCTTTGGATTTCATTGAGTCCCACTGCCAGGATTTAGGGAAACACAACTCTGGGCTGGAACCTCCTTACTTAAGTGAAGGCGACCCCAGGTATCCCAAATCCTTTTCTTAACTGGATCTCAACATGGCATAATCTACTTCATGCTACCATGGGAATCATGCATTCTTATTCTATTTTGGGGTTTGCTGTATAGCCTGTTAGTACTCTGAAACAATATGCAGCTTCTTACAGCACATGCTTTTAGATTATCTCTAGTGTCTGAGTGATGCCTGACAATGCTGCTCAGGGCAGAACTAGAGCTCACATGAGTTTTGCTTCTCAACTGAGCCACAAAGCATATAATCTAAAATCGCTGTCTTTTGTGCAGCTCTCCAGTGGTTCTCTGCAGTCTAGGCAAGTAGGAGTGAGTCGAGTAGAAACGTGGAGAAATAGTAAGAGGTTTGTTAGAGTGAAGTAAAGACACAAGCTTTTCTGTACAGCTCTGACTGAGATAGCGACAGTTTTGGTATGAGGAAGGGTAGGCAAATACTGAAGGAAAGGAATGGAAGAAACTCCTGCTAATGGACCAGGGTCCAAAACTTTTTTCATTCACATCAGAAGTTTGTTGTCTTTGTTTATCTTGAACCTTAGGGACACAGGCAGAGTAGAATTATCTTCTGATAATAACTTACGTGAGAAGGGTAGTAGTGTTCAGTGACTTTGGAATTTCATGCAAACCATTACGATATTTTAATGCTTTCGCAGAGAAGTGTGAACTTCTGACCCCTTCTTTAATCTCACTTGAGCTAGAACGTCGCCCCAGGAAGTCACAGAAATACCACCTGTCAGCATTGCTTCAAAGGAAGACAGAGACACAGCCAGGTTGTGCAGAAAGTACTAGCTTACGCTACTTAATGATCAGTAGGGTCTTAAATCAGGCATATGTGCAGTCATGCAACATTGATGATTACTGGTAGAAGGAAAAGGAGTAAGCAATTAGACTGTGCACCGGGGACAGAGGTATACATACATTTTTCTTACTAACTTATAAATAATTCTTCAGAGGGAAAAGGCATGCAGGATTATTTTTAATATCTCTGTTGTCCCCTCCCTGAGGTGCTCAAAAGTCTTTGCAGCCATTTCACTGAGTGACTGTCTCTCTTTCAGAGGGAGAGTGAACTGAGGGCCAGTAAGAGGACAGGAATTACAGAGCCAGCCTCCAGACCTTTGTATTGCCAATCCTGTTCTCTGTACCTTACCATAGCAAAAAAAGAGTCAAGGAAGACTAGCTGCCTTTTGCTACCAGGATCATCCTGCCAGTAACTGGTAGAGCACAAGGTCTGAAGTCAGAGCATTCCTGTTGTCTTTTACCCACGTTAATTCTTGGTGTCCACCTAGCCAGTGAGCTCATGCTGCTGGTTTTCTATTAGTAAGGGCACTAACTGATTATGTTTCTGACACCCTGCCTCTTTTTACTGAATTTGTGAAAACATAAGAGCTTCAAGTCCTCCACCTGTCTATCAAACGTGTTCAGTCAGCTCAGAAGCCGAGTAGTGGGCAGACACATGTAGATAGATGCACAGAGGCAATGTAATTACATCAGCCTTATTTCCTTAGCAAACCACATTACAAATTCTAGCCCTGTTGTTTCATCTGTGCATGGAGGAAATGTCCCCACAATAGATTCTGCCCACTGGAGTCTGAGTAACATCCAAGAGACAATCAACAAACGAGTTAATGCAGTCTGCAGGATATATTTACTGTTCAGTGCCTCATGTCCTAGATCTCTCTGTAAGGAGCTGCTAAAAAGTAGCTGCTTGACAGAAAAGATATCTCAGGACTTCAGCAGAGAACCCAGCATCCAGGAACAAGCCAGTGAGATCAGTACATCCATGGGTAATGTCAGAGACGTATGCCCAACACAAGGATTTGAGGGCACTTCTTACATCTTTCCTCTTCTAACACAGATGCACAAGAGAAGTTACCTACTCCTTTTAAAACCTCTGTCCTGTATTGCTGTTGTATTTACCAAGTTGTCTACTGCTGAAACTGTCCCGGCTCCTTGCAGCGGGATTGGACTAGAGGACCCTTAAAGGTCCCTTCCAACCCAAACTATTCCATGATTCTGTGAAAGCATTGTTCTTGCCTGACTGTTTTATGTACTACCTCAAGGAAGCAGAGATGCTGTTGACCTCATGAAACTTTGTCAAATAAGACCCCATTTCCTGGCAATGAAAGATCCTAACTTGCATTGATTCAGGTAACCCAGTTTAAAAATTCTGTTCAGATTGACAGATGACCAGTGCCATTAGAAATCTAGCTCTTTGATTCGAAACTGTATTGAACCACTAATCTAGAGGGATGTTTGTTAAGAGAACAAGTGCCACTAATGTGGAATAATATATCCATTAGATCTGTAGAATTAATAATTTAAACTCACAAGGCAAACTCTCTGTCTTTTCCTCCTTTAAAAATACATATTTCTGTGTCCTTGCAGCATGCTATCTGAAGACCAGGACTGCAACTGGAGGATATCATCATGGAAATCTCGGGATGGGAAAAAGAAGAGGAGAAGGAAATTCTTCATTCCAGACTGTTAGATTTGATCCTACAAGTCTACAGAGGCGTGTTGCTGGTGGATGAACTGATAGTCCAGTTAGTTAAACAGCATGGCGTGACCAGGTTTTCAAAATTATTTATTTATAAAGAATCTCAGTATAAAGCAACGTTTTCTCTTTTACCCTACTGTATAATGAGATCTTGCCCTAACAACCCTCTTTTCTTTCTCATTTACATGGAGTGTGTGCTGCATCCATGATGTTCTCTGTCTGACCCTAGCCAGACAAAGCCAACATATCTAGACTGTTTATAGCGCGCAGTGTAAGATCTGATGCACAGCCCACTGGAGCTAGTACAAGAACTCCTGTTGCCTCCAGTGGGTTTTGGATCAGGCCATTAAGGATTTTTTATTCCTTTAAAATAGCCTCAACACAATCGCAATCACGGGTTTGTGATTTTATCCTGCTATGTGATTTTATAATGCCGTAGGCGTACACCAACCCAGCAGCTGCTTTCTTCTGTCATCCTCCGTTTTCAGGTCTTTACCTTGGATTTTTAACTGCCTGGGACCGATTTCAATCACTTGATTATTAAGAGACACTCTTCTTCCATAGCATCCATATTTTCCTTGAATTTTTTTTTGTTTTCTTGTCTTTCATTGTTGAAGTCCATTGACTTAGCTCCAATCCTGCATTAAAGTTGTGCTGATCATATTTTCGTCTTTAAACTTCATGTATGTAAAAAGTTCCTATTTTTTTAATCTGACAAAAGATCTTCTTTTTAAATAGATGTTCTTCTCCATCCTTTTGTTATTGTTCCTCTAGCAAGTCACATAGTTTCATTGCGTTCTGCTTTCTTCATGTCTTTTTTTGTTTAGTTCATCCTTTCATCTTGCTATGAATAGTCTATATATCAATGCAGTTAGAGATGGACAGACTTTTGTACCCTTACATAGGTGCATAGACTGCTGCTGATCCTAAAATATTACTCAGTGAACAGCCTTAGATTACAGAATTTATGGCCTCTAAACTACTGCAATTTCTTGGTACCTTATGAAAATTTAGCGTGGGACAGCTGGTTTTTATTAGCAGAAAACTGTATGAAATAATATATTTGTTTTGTCACACAAATATTCCATGTTAAAAAGAGTAAATTCTGGTGAGCATCAAGACAGATGGCTAGATCTTCAGCAGTTGTTGCTCCATTTGCTTTAATTGTTAGTACATCTTCAAGCAAGCTATGCCAGCTTACACTTACTCTGCTTGCACTCAGTCTGGACTGACTACCCAGAAATGTTAGGATGGGAGTTTTGCAGGTGCAAGTGAGAAAAGAATCACTCCTGGCAGGAGTACAATTACCTATTTAAAAAAATAATGCTCACTCAGAGACCTTTACCTGTAAAAGCATATGCCTGGAAGTAGCATGTATTTTCTGTGCCTTGATATTATACTTTTAATGTGCTGCTTTTCTTTTATTTCTGCCACATTCTGTTTTTCATTGAAGTCAGTGATGCATCGCCTATCCTTAATTACTCCAGTATAAAACTTCATGAACACTGGTGAAATCAGATGATTTCTTCATCGTTTACACTGATCAAATTTGTCCACGTGGGAATCTTGCCACTGATTTTGATGATCCCAAGAATGGGCTGTTCTGTGAACTCCTCTTTGTTTTTTAAATACTATTTAAATGGTCTGATATGTCTTGTGGGACTTCTAGTAGCTTGCCTTATTATCAGATATGATAGAACTGTCATTGAAAAGTGGAATAAAATTACTTTTAATTCATGTCCATTCTGGTATGTGGGAAGTGTCTTTCCTAAGTTTTGTTGCCTCTTCTATTTTAAAGAGTAACATCCCTTTTTCTCACCCCTTGGACAGTTTCAGAATAAAGTGAATCAAAGCAGAAGCAGGATTTCTGGCCTGCATGCTACAGCCAGTCTGTACTGTAGCTAGTACATTCAAGAGTTGCTAGAGATCAGTTGATGCTCAAAATATCAGTAAGGTAGACTCTCTGCTTCATTTTCAAAATAGCATCCAGAAAAAGTGCGGCCTTTTCAAAATGGTCCTTCAGTGGTCTCTTTGGGGGTTTCCTACCAGGAGGGGAAAGTGGTCAAATGAGGTCACCAAAGGAGGTCTCTCAACAGGCAACAGAGGTCAGATTTCCACCACCTTGAATTGCTGGCATCAAAGTAAACACCACTGCGTTGCTGTAGTAATAGCTTTCTACATCAGTGTACTAAAAATCAAAGTGTGTACAAAGTTTCATCCTTCTGCAAAATACTAAGCTCTGCTACTCTAAACTAAACCACAGCTAGTGGTGTGAGAGGGGAGAAAGATTTCTGAAGTTATTTGGGTACTAGAGGGTAGGGATAGGCAACTTGAAGTATTTTTTGGAAGTGCCTGACAAGGATTTAGATCAATAGGAGCTAGACACCTGACTTGTTCAGATGCTTTTGAAAACCTTTCTGGAAATCTAACTTGCATCTCGATGCTCATAAATATCTTTGAAGTCTTGCTCTTAATATAATTGAGAATTGAGCCATTGTATCTTCAATGCTTCTGAAGATAAATGTTGCTACCCTACAGTGCTATTGATTGGTATAAAAATAAAGGCTTTATATTAAACCACTTAATGTGACAGAGAGGAAAATGCAGCAATTCCTGTAATGTCCTTTAGTGCTTCTATATCATAGGTAATTTTTTTTTTGCTTCACTAATGTACTGGTATCAGTTGTCTTCATTTATTTATGTTTACATAAATTTTCAACCATGTTCGAGAAACGCAGTCAAACTCAGCTTGTGCTGGAAATTAATATGGTCCTCGTACAACCAAATTGTTCTGTTGTAGGTGTGACAAACCCATACAAAGTGAGGTATCAAACCTAGGGAACCTAAACGACCAAATCAGCAAGACCCCTGGTAATGACAGTGGGTGTGGAAGTTGTCTGACTGAGGAATTAGTGCCTACTGAGGGGCATATAAACGAATTCCATTAGCTATGACAGTCTCTGGAAATTACCTGTTCTTGGTTGTCATGCATCTAGATTTGGATATAGCCCGTTGCTATTCTGCATTGCACCTACCATTTTTTGGTGGAAAAAAAAAAAAAAAAAAAGGTATGTATGTGCTGAATTATGTTATTTCATGAAAGAGCAGGGGGAAAGCGCTAAATGTATTTCAGCTCAACATCTGTGTCCTGGACAGCGAAACAGAGTCTTCCACAAAGTTGCTCCAGGCTTCATGTTTTGATGCAGTTTTCCTGCACGCTGAAGGTGCCTGAAGTCCAGCTCTCTTTTCCTTCCTGCATGTGTTATAGGCAGAGACAGATGGAAACTTGAAATTGCTGGCCTCAGCTCCTGGATCATGTTAGCATCTTTTGCTTCTTACAGGGCAGCTGCATTCTGCAAAACAGCAGTGTGCATGTATCTTGATACGTAACCCTAGAAGAGGGCTTCTAAATATAAGAGGAGTTTCTTTGCTGCCGTATGAAGGAGGTCAGCCAGACGCTTAAACAACATGGGGTGTATGTTTCATCAGATGGCATAGCAAAAAAAAAAAAAAGGGGGGACAATATGAAATTAAATTCTTAGGGTGCCTTCTTGCAGGCACACCCAGGATTTTGCAGCTCGTGACCTGAAGATCAGCACTGGCTCTTCAATGTATATAGTTGCAGCCACAATCCATGAGCAGTGTGGCTCAAGGCTCCAGCAGCTGTTGCTTTTGTACCTGTATCTTTGTGTATGTGCTCACAGTGTGAACTGTGTTCTGCCTCTCAGCCTGCAGATAGGTTGTATCCAATTGCTACCAGTGTCCATCACTCAAAATCAGTCCAGATGCATCTGCAAGCATCTCTGTCTAGGCTCATTTCCTTACCTAGACCCTAACTTTGTCTACCAGTTATTTAATATGGATTTTGTTACTAATTTGCATCAGTAGGGGAGAGACTGCGTCACCTACCCAGTTATGTTTTACCTTGTGTGCATTCTGTGTGCACACATGCACAAGAGGATGCATTTGAAGGACTGGATTCCCCAAGGGAGTAAGGTTTAAATACGGAGAAAGTCACTGGATTGATTTGAGGCCGAGCTGGTAAGCGACATCCTGGTTACCTGATAACTGTTCAGAAGCCTTTATAGAATGTGTTGTTTCATGGAGGGAAGAGTCCATATTGCCAAACCTTCACTCCTTATAATGCAGTAAACTAAAAGAAGTTGAATAGATGTGGAACCTACCCCGACTTTGGAGGAGGTACCTCCAGGCAAAGTCAGAGACGTCAGAAGGCCTGTGCAGGGTAGTCTGCATGGCTGCTGCCTAACCCGCAGCTCTTCTGAGACTGAATCCTCAGACTTTCATGGGCAGTACCACTACTGGAATGTTGGTTTCCTCTTACTATCCTCCCATCTCCAACCTCATTTTTAATTAGTAGGTCTCTGAAGGTGTGCAGTGTTATGCTGGAGTAGAGGAGTGGAGAAGGGATGCAGTGGTCTACAAGCGATTTTTATGTGCACTCACAATTTTCTGTTTCCCAAGCACAACGGCATGTTCTGCACGCACAGCAACGGTATGTGTCCCTGAAATGTGAGCGAGCCTTTAAGGAGGCTGCCCGGCTTCCTCTGTATCGCTCCCTGGCAGCCTAGCAAAATAGGCTAAATTCGGAAGTGACCTAAAAAGGAGGAGGGGGTTTGGAAACAGATCACTCAGCCAATGTAAAGATGGAGGAACAAAATTGGGAGCCCAAGGTAGAAAGAAGGTTATAGTATGAAATTTAACTGGAAGGTTTCTGCAGTTAAATTTATCCTGCCTTAAACTCTAGGATAAGTTCTGCTGCTGCTACCATCTAACTCACTCTCCACAGCTCAGAAACTACAAGAAGCACTTGCTCATGTTTCCTTTATAATGTGATTTATGGCGTGTCTGAATTTGATCTACCAGCTCATGACTGAGGATGGCTATTCTGTTTCTGTCATATCTAGGTGCAGGGCTGAGTCAGTTTCCGCTTCACTTGCAATGACTTCTCTTTGGCTAAATAAGCTTGCATCATGTCAAAGAAAAAGAACTTTGCCAGATATCAACGGATTCATCAGGACTTTGAACTGCACAATCTGAGACTTTAGGCCACTGCATTTCTTTTTCAACACATGCTTTGGGGTAAGAGAAGAAGAAACTCCACTGAAGTTAAGGGATGCACACCAGAGCAGGCTGTGTGGTAATGGTGAGCCATGGCAGCCTCGTGTACACATATCTCAACCAATGTTCAATGGGGGCTTAAATGCCTCCAGAAGATAATCCAAACAGTGAAAATGAGATTCTGGCCCAGAGTACAAGTGGTTCATGAGTGTCATCCCTTCCTTGGGGCTGGCACAAGAGTTTAGCTTCAACTTTTGTGCCTGAAAGGTCTGTAAGGTTGTTATTCATCCCATTTAATCGAAGCCATACATTCCCCTAACACAGATCTCTCCTGACCTCAGATCTGTTCTGTTTGGTCCTTCCTTTTTTTTTTTTTTTTAAAATGAGTCAGCTGCTGAGAAATGACAGTAAGTGATATCTCCAAGGAGGCAGAATGACTCAGTAGTAAAGATGTCACTTCGCTTGACCCCTCGGCCTGTACAGCACCAAAAGTACTCTGTCATGATTGTTAGAACTTTTGACGGTGTCTGCTGAGTCTCATGATCTTCTGAGCCAAGAACCAAAATGCCTTAAAATTAATTTCTGGATAAGATGCTCTGTCTGAGTTTTAATAGTCAGGCCAGGTCTAGTTCATGTTTATTAAAGAAGGTAGATGTGAGTAAGGGAAAAAGGAACTGACCTTTGCTTGTGGCTAGTGACATGGTAAATGACACAGAGACCACATGGCTCTTCATATCCTGCAGGTGCTTTAGAAGCATAGAATCGTAGAATAGTTTGAGTGGGAAGGGACCTTTAAAGGCCATCCAGTCAATGCCCCTGCAAGGAGCAGGGACATCTTCAACTAGATCAGATTGCTCAGAGCCCATCCCCTTTTAAAACCTCATATTGCCCTATAAGGTGGTGTAGCACAGTCATGACACCTGATAAAGCATTTAATCAATTACTTTTTTCTTGGTTTATGGGTTGGACAGTCTGAAAGTGGACTGTGCTTTTTTTTCAAGGGAGTCTCTTATTCAAAATTATTTAGTTACATTTTGCCCTGATCGTTTTACCCTCCAGACTGCCATTTGCAATTCAAACTGTTGTTGTGATTCACCATACAATTTCCATGATTTACTTCTTTTTCCTGAGCAGACAACCGTAAATGCTAGGGAATTTACATTGTTGGTATGATGGCTAATACCAAAATTTTGTATTTGTTTTTTTGTGATATCTAATTTAATGTTTACTTAAGGTGAGTATTTGTTCCATGGAAATGTCAGTAGTGAACAAAACCAGGGTCCTGAATACACTAGAACAAAATAATCTGCAATTCTGAATTTGTATTTAACTAAAAGATTTTGCAATATTCACTCAACGTAGCATCACCTTCCTTTGGCTGATGGAAAGCTAATAGCTAAAGGCAAAAGTGATTAAGAGTCGTCTTGAAGGTCATGCTGGCAGTTAGTGTCAGAGGCAAGAATGAAATTTTTGTCTAATTCTTTTTCTCCTTCTCAGTGAAAATGCTTACAGTCACTATTCATGGGCATCCCCCAAAAACCGTAGGGCAGTGTACACAGCTAAACAACTAAGGAACAAATTATTCTGGTACCAATGTCAGGAGTGCTTAGTGAGGGTTAAGCCTAAGTGGTCTGTTTCTGTGTCCCCCATCTCAGAGATACGGCACTTGAGGAATCTAGAGAGAGTTGTCCGATAAATTATTTCAATGGCAAGTGACACCTCTGACGTTCTCACTTGGAAAGTTAACCAGGAACTTCATTTGTGACACATATTAAAGTCTTGATGGAAGAATGCGAACCAGCTTTCCATCTGTTACATCCTCATCTGGTGGTGAGAAAAAGAAGGTTAAGACAGGTATGTAAAGGGGCAAAAATATAAAACTATATATAAAACAAAAATACAAAACTGTATTTTGTAGTCTTCCTTTGGAATGTGGAGGCTGGTCTTTGGAGTGGAAGAGGGGGAGTTTTGATGCTTTTCAGGTTGCAGGGCGTGAAAGAGGGGAAAAAGTCACAGGTGCTGTTAAAGGGAGGAGCAAAGCTCCAGGGTCCCAGAAAATCAGTGGCTCGATGAGCTCTGCCAGGCCCTTGCGGCATGTCTTCCCACATCTGCTTTTACAGCTCTAGGGGAATTGGGCTCCCACTCAAGCTGACAGGAGAAAACAATACTCAGTGCATGTGAGGACCATGCATACAGACATGCCCATCAGGAGGCAGGGTGATGATTTAGTGGGCAGCAGTGGGGGTAAGCCCCCCACATAAGACTCATGGTGTGATGTCATCCAGCCCTCATAATTCATGGGGACCAGGCACTTCACAAAAAGAATTGCAGGCTGATTGCTCTAGGATTGTGCCACACCCACCTGTCACGACTGACAGTGAGAGAAGACAGGAATTGGGGTCGAAGACGAAGCAGTCACAGGTAAAAGAGGGGGAGAAGGCAGCAACAGTGAAGCTCAGCCACCAAGAGGTTGAGATGACTGTGTCCATTGGCCTCTGTGCTGTCCACAGGCCAGTAACTCCCAAAGGTTTTGGCATGTAGCACAGCATGGATGGATGGTTCATCACTGCATAGAGAGGAACCATCACATTTTAATACCAAAACTTTAAATTTAGTAGTGCTTGGATCTATTTAAATCGAATAACTAACACAGACTAGTTATCACAGCCTCATGAACTATATCCTTATCCTAATCCTTATCCTGCAGTTTATTACCTGTCTGTGGTTCTTAGAAGTAACAAAAAACAGTGCAAAGAAGGATGAGCCCCAAAGAAAAGGTACTGTTGCTTGCAATGAGTCTGTCTGGCTGTTGTGCAGATCATCACAATGGTCCTACCGGGCAAGTGATGGACAAGACATGGTAGCGTGTATCTCCAACTTACACTGCAAACAGTTCTGCAGACATAACCAGTACACGCAGAGGCACATGCATTGGTGCTGGCCAAAAAAGAACTGGGGAGAACAAAAGAAGCGGGTTTGGAGACAAAGAAATTAAAAGTGCTAAGCTGTGTGAAATATCAAAATAACAACAGCTGCATTTTATAGCAGGGTAGCTGTTCTGCAGGGGCTGGGGAAGCAGTGCTCACACACGTTCCCCTCACACCCCCTCTGGCAGGCTGTCCTGTGCTGAGGTATTCTACCCACGAAAGACAAACTGGGAGCAGCTGTTCCTCAAAACATACTGCAGGAGCCAGCCGTGCACTCGCGATTGGGCACAGCGAGTCTGTCTATCCTGGCAGAATTCTTCCCACAGCGTAACAGCATGCCACAAGGATACACTTCAATTTGGTAGGAATCCTTCTGTCTGTTTGCAGGTTGCTTCCATCGGTTAAGAAAAAACCCAACAATTTCCTTGCCAGGAGCACTGCTGACACAGGAACCTGCTGTCTTCACAACTTTATGGCTGCTGGAAAAGTAGGAGAAAGACAGCAACAGCTGGTGAGAAGCACAGGGTAAAATGAGATAGTGTAATTGCTAATGCTTAGAGAAATATGTTAACAAAATATATGTGTAATTTAATTTGAGAAACATTTATCAGTTAAGGGCTTACATTTGTATCTGTGCTTCCTCAGAGGAACCAGAGCCATGTGCTGGTGGTTTCATAGGCTGCTTTGGCCACCTAACGCTCAGCATCCACTCAGCTAGCTGTTGCTCCCATTTCATGAAGAGGGGAAATGCATTTATTGCCTAATTCCAGCCTCCTGGCGCTCACTTATCTACAGTTCTGCAGATCCAAAACCTCCTTGTGCTGGTGATTTGGCGAAAACAGCTCCCAGAGGCTCTGAGGTAAAGAGCCATCACCCTTCTCTACTGGCCTTATCCCTGATCCGGTTTAGCAGCTGTGCTAGGTAAGTATGGGATGGCCCTGGTGGAACAGTCGGTACAGAGCCTGCCGTCAGGGTCCTGAGGGAGCTCCCCGGCCCCGGTAACGGGCCTTGGCTGCCGCAGGGAGCCGGAACCTGCGCGCCGGGCTCAGGTTCTCTGCGGGGCGGCAGCCCGGGCCGCGGCCGGCCGGAAGCGGAAGCGCCTGGGCGGCTGTGGAGGGAGAGCGGCGGGGCCCGGAGGCGGGAGGTGGGTTTCCCCGGGCGAGAGGCGCGGTCCCGGCGGTTGCTGGCTGGTGGGGCGCTCCGGTGCCCCTGCGCTGCCAGGCCCGGGCTTTGCCGTCCGCGCCAGGAGCGAGCGGTCCGTGGGCCCGCGGCGGGTGCCGGTGGTCCTGGTGCAGCCCCGCGGCCTTTGTAGCGCGCTCCCGGGCGCTTGCGGGGAACCGTGCCGCCTGCGGGTGTGCTGGGCGGGTCCGGGGGGGGCTGGGTAGCGGAGGCGGTGACTGCCCGCCCTCACGCCCCGGTGGGCGTGCGAATCGGCTCGCATACAGGTGTGTGTGCGGGTGGGAGCTGCGGCGGCTGTTCGGTCTCTTTCGGGCCCTCTCAAGAAAGCATCTGGTAGAATCAACTGTTTGAATAAGATATAGAACGCTCAAAGCTGCTGCAGTTTCACTTAACCAGTTAACTTTTGCATGTACGCTTATTTTTTTATCATGCCAGTTAAATTATTTGTTTCATTGTCTGTTTACTTAAGCCACGCACACTCAGACTGGCTTCAGATTGTGACTGAGAGGAGATCTGTACGGTTGAAAGTTGGCCGATGTCCGTGATTTCAGCCTACAGGAAACAGTGCGATATTCCATACGCATACCCAAAGCTGCAGTTCCAAAGCTCTGTTTGTACGGCTCCACACAAGCCCCTTGGCCACCTCTCAGTTGCTGCTCTTCACCTTTAATATTCTTTCCAATAAAATGTAATATGCGCATCCAGTCTCATCGCTTCTGCCTGCGGATGTGGCCACACAGGCTGTGGAGTGAGAACTGTTGTGTTTCTTGCCCAGCAAGCCTCTGCCTCTCTCAGAAAAAAGCAGAGGCTGGAGGAAGCCTCCAGTGGAGCATCAGCAGGACTGTGCTGTTTGTGCTTTAGAGCCACAGCCAGCCACTGGAAGGATCCTCAGCAGGCTGCCACCTCAGCTAACTTTTTATTTTCTAGTGAGGTCACATTTCTGGTAGGCTGGTTTTAAAGCCTTCTGGCAGAAAGTTCTACTGATGTTTCCACTGATATAGTAGAACATTATATGCATGGGTATTCAGAAGAGAGAAGAACAGGTACTTGAGGAGATGGAATACCAGTGTGCTGCAGTGACAGATACTGCTTGGTCAGCCTTTAGAGTGGGTGAGTCTTGCAGAGGTACTAGGATATTGAACTATATCAAGCGTAGCTAAAAATTGTCATTTAGTGTCTTTGTTCTGAGTGTGATAGCATTTTGAGTTAATCAAGTTTTTCAGACTCTTCACTCAGCAACAGAGGCCAGGTCTACTGATGAGCCTATTTTTCTATCTACTGGTGTTCTGGCTTCAAAAGTGTATGTGCTGATCTGGCTTTTCCTGCTCTTTCAGGTGCTTAAAAATGGGGAACACAAGCAGCGAGCGAGCTGGACTGGAGCGTCATGGGCATAAGGCATCCCGAGGTGACAGCTCAGGAGGAGCCATCAGTACGAAAGAGGGCGATAGACCAAAAATCTTAATGGATAGTCCTGAAGATGCAGACTTGTTCCATTCAGAGGAAATGAAGGTATTGCTGGTTTGTTCTGTCCGGTTGTGGTGCTGTTAGCAACCTTCAGTGATTCTGTCGCTGCTATTACACACAGAACTTTCTCCCTTGTTCCCCATGCTAAGGAGAGATATTGCACTGATGTTCAAGCAGATACAATGAGCGTAATGTCATGGTTTCCAGCAAGAATTAGTTGTAGAAAAACTAAAATGTAACTGGCTCAAAGCTCTTATCCACTGCTAAGTACAGCGCCCCAGCTTCCTTTGGAACCTTAATGCTCTTGCAGGCACCAGTGACATTTTACGTGTCTGTTATTTTTCATATTGAAATATCTGTTAACTATTAAAGGTCTGTTAATTCAGTATCAAATGGATTGTTAGAAACGTCTTGCTGTGTGTCGTATTTCCTAAGAATATCTAACCGAAAATTAGACTTAGATTTTGACTGTTGGACAGAGCTGTTTCCTAGAGACAACTTATGGTTTTGCTCCCAGCTAAAAATTTTGTGCCTACAGTATTTGTATATGTTTCTTAAGTGTATTTCTTCTTAATTATTTTCTCCCTCTTCTTATATCTGTGTATTTTGAAAACTTTTGTGAGCTCAAGTAATTTCTTTTTAACTGAAGTTAAGCTGGAGGGAGGGAGTTTATTTTGCCTTCCACTCTTTTTGCAAATTTGAAAGGCTTTAACATCTTTGCAGAATTTGTGGTAATGAACTTGTGAACAGCATCTGGAAATCCACAGTTTCTAATCTCTATCTGACAGAAACTACTTGTAGACTTGTACGTTAGAGAATCGTGCCTGAAGCACTAAAATGCCTTCAGTAAAATACAGGTTGTGTGTCAGGAAAGAATTCCTTTTGATTAAGTTACTGTGCTTGTAGGCTCCATTGGACAAAGAAGAATTCCTAGCTTGGCAGCAAGATCTGGAAGTGAATGATAAAACCCCCACTCAAGCTCGACCAACAGTCTTTCGCTGGACGGGAGGAGGGAAAGAAGTTTATTTATCTGGGTCCTTCAACAACTGGAGTAAAATTCCTCTGACAAGGAGGTAATAAACTGCTGCTGCTGTATCGGTGATATTTCCCATGGACTAGCAACAGTTAGTGCAGTGAGACAGGTGGTCAGCTGGTAGGTTGGTATTGTGCTTGGATTTACCACTGTCCTGCTTCTCTTCTCCAGCCCTCAATGAGAATCTGACTTTTTGATGCTTGGATGGCACAGGATGAAAGTTGAGCAGTGTGTCAGTTTTGAAGGAGTGATTTGTTCACTAGGCACCATGCGTGAATGCCTCAAAACAATCCTTGTTGTGCAGTCTGCTACCTGGGGCAGTAAGGTGAAGCTGGTTTTGAGCACAGTCTCTCTGATGTCAATGATGACATATCTAGGAAAGATTGGTCTTCTGCCAGTTTCTGGTGTTTCTCATCTGAGTGAGCAGCTACCTGCATTGTCATTTTTGCAGAAGTGGCTTAATTTCTTAGGAAACTTGAGGGAGGAGCATGGTGGCCTGAGGAAATGGTATGGGAGGATTGTTCTGTGCATGAACAATGTGAAATAAATTGTCAAGACAGGAGCTGGGAAAAAGGCCAAAAGGCCAGTGGAACATCAGTATTACTGTCGTACTCTAAGTAGAAAGCCTGGGAGGCAGGAAATGGTGAAATTAGTCTGGAAGAAGGACCAAAATGTCTCTTTAAAAAAAAAAAAAAAAATTTGTCTTTCGTCAGATGAGGTATTCTGGGAAAGGAGATATTTGGACCTCCTAGTGGCTGAATAAAATCGTGTTACTGAATCAAATATGCTCAAGTAGAAGAGTTCATTATTCCAAACTGAATTTTCAAGTCCAGCTCTGTGGTGGTATGCTTGGTCTCCTTACCTTAGGAGAAGTAAAGAGAGATACTGGCATTGTGTGGCCTATTTGAAGTGTTTACGTAGCATCAGCTGTTTCTCAGCTTCTTTGAGGTGCTGGTGAAGACTTTGGAAGAATCAGGAAGTTCACAGCACAGGATTATCAAAATTACCAAGGAGCAGCTATTCACCCCCAAAGTAACTCAGAAGTGTTGAGTTGCTGCTCTCATCTTCTAGCCATTGTTCATGTATTTCATAGGCATTTGTGAAATGCAGTTTGCAATGGCAAACGCTGAAAGGCAAGGACATAGGAGTAAGCTGATCTTGTTCCGTCAACAGGAGTCTCGCAGATAAAATTAGGTCTGGCATGCTAACAATTAACGTGAAGATGTGAGAATGACTTTACAAAAGCTCAGTGCTAATTCCTTAATGCCAGGAATGCGGATACTAATTTTGAATGTGTAGGGACTTACTGTCACAGGGGAAATTGTCATTAACATTAACCTTAGTTTGATTCTTTACCTTTAGATTGCATCAGAGATTCTCTTAAATGCGCCACTGTCTTTTTAAGTTTTTGCATGTTAAGGAGGCTTGTATTCTGTGTTACAGTGTTTGTCACAGTTTGTAGATTGATGTGCTTTCCAGAATGTTTCAGGGCTGATTGTTTGTTTTGAATTCCAGTCACAATAACTTCGTGGCAATCCTGGACCTCCCAGAAGGAGAGCACCAGTACAAGTTCTTTGTGGATGGGCAGTGGACACATGATCCTTCAGAGGTGATGTTTTCTTTGACTTGCTGTATGTGTTCATTGAGGCATCTGAAGAGGAGAAACTGTCTGGTTTCTCTACCAGTAGCTGGCCTTTTCAGGGAGAAGGTATTGGTTAACAACAGAAACTGACTGTTTAAGCTGATGAGAGAGAGGTTTCTGATTCCGGCTGGCTTAGGCAGCAGCATCAGACTGACGCCCTGAAAAGACAGGAGATTTTGTAACAAATGGGTGACAAGATCTCTTGGGCGTTGGTTTATAAGAGTTGGTGAGCTTTTCTTGTCTAGCACCAAACTGTCTTTTAAAGCACTGTAGCATTGTTGACAGCCTGGGTCTCTCTGTGCTGTACTTGCTATCTGTGCTAGAATGTTGCTATTGCTGCTCTAGATCTTTTCATAGTCCAGTAAATGTGCCAAAATCTACCAGGCCTTTTCCTCTTCCTCTGCTATAAAATGAGCTTTAACCCTAGCCCACCTAGCAGTGCCTACCTGCTTCAGTGCTAATCATTCACAGCTGCTGGTTCCAGTCTTCTTGCTGTCTTGGCAAACCTTGCAGAACCTTACAGAATTTACTTTGCCGTAAATTTAGCTCTTTGAACTCTCTGCCTTGGGGTCCAGTCTTAGCTTTAGTAGTAAACCAGCAATACCAACTATACTCTGTTCTACATCAGGCCATACAGATTTTAGCCTGGCTGTGAAAGCTCTATAGAAGCTAAAAGTAAAGCTTAGCTCTTCATGTCATCAGTTAACTTTACCCCAAACCTGATCCTAACCTTATCTATCGCCCGAGAATTTATTGAGTGCAGTGGACCCAGCAGGTTCAACTGACGTGCATCCCCCACAGGCCTAAATACTCCGCTTGCTCTTAACCTAACACTGACTGAGCAATAGTGAGCTCTTTTCAGATCTGATACTAGCGTATTTTAAAAGCAATGTATCTCATTCCTGGTAATGCTGATTGTGTAGTTTTGAGAATCTAACAGTCCTGCAAGCTTTTTTTATTCTGACTTTTGTATCTTGTTTCTTCCCAGCCAGTAGTAACCAGCCAGCTGGGTACCATCAACAACATCATACAGGTGAAGAAAACTGACTTTGAAGTATTCGATGCTTTGATGGTGGACTCCCAAAAATGTTCGGACGTGTCTGGTATGACTTTATTGGTAATTTTAGATTATGCTTTTTAGAGCTGTTAAAAAATTCATCTTTTTATCTGGACTTGAAGATTAATCTAGTATAGATTAATCTCCACTTTTGTCAGGCCCTGTAAACGTGTGCAGGAATCACAGATGCACAGAGGAAGAATGTGGAATGCATAAAGGAGGAAGCCTCTGACAGAGCAGCACAGGTCACTGTCGATCTGCTTGGGAGGAAGTCCTGGGTGCTTGATAGCTGTTTGCTTGCCTCTGCAATGTGAAACAGCTGGTTTTACTGCACTCGGTGGTGGATCAGTCTTGACCTTACGTCAAACCAATGTTGACAGCCTACATTGTTCCTAATTCCATCTTCCTCTGCTGAAGAGGTGGGCTGAGGTGGGAAGTTGCACATTAAGAGGTAGAAATAAGGTGCATCTTAGCAGTGCTAACACTGGCTCAGGAATATATCGTGTCCTCACAGTTTAGTATAAGTTATCTGTATCTTAGAATAATATAAAAGTGCTTTTTTTGTCTTAAGTCTCATATTCTAGTGTAAGGGAATAGTGGTAAGTCATGTCTGAGATCAGCCTTGCCGCCTATTCTTTGTAGACCTTTGCGGGGATGGAGACCATGACTGAAGTAGTACCTTAAAGCCTCCTCCAGAAAACCTGTCCTTTGAATCTGGGGCAGAAGGTGCACGTGGTTGGTTTTTGCTCTATGCAGTTTTGCCCTGGACAAAGCCTTTTTGGAGAAAGAGTGTGATTTGTGAGGCTTGAACAGTGCAAGAAGCCAGGAAGGAGATTCTAGCAGATGCCTCTCCCTCACGTGCTGTAACAGCCTTTCCTTACATTGCTTTAGACTCTGAAGAGCTCTTTCTATTCCCCTGTCCCTGTACAGGTATAACACCTGCCTTCTACGTGTGTGTACCGTGTTTTTAGTACTTCCCTTGGAGGTAGCATTGTAAAGCAATGTTTGCTAGTAAGTGTTTGCTGGAGAAGTTCTGGGCAGAGATGACGGTGAAGTTCTGGAGTGCAGTAGGGCCCTCAGAACTCTGCCTCCCAAGTCTCCACAGCTGGTTTCAAGTCAGACAGACTTTGGATGTCTTAAATCACTTTTTGGGCAGTGACTGATCCTCTGGCACTGCATTAGCTGCTGCAGTTCTTATACTAAAATGCCATTGATTTCTTTTGGCCACACGTTCCTGGATGTAGAAATTAACTTGAAGTACCAGTAAAAGAGCAGATATTCTTACAGATTATTTAAAAATATTTAACATCTCTCTGGCAGAGCTGTCAAGTTCACCCCCAGGACCGTACCACCAGGAGCCCTACATTTGTAAGGCAGAGGAGCGCTTTAAATCACCACCTATTCTTCCCCCCCACCTGCTGCAGGTCATCCTGAATAAGGACACAGGCATTTCTGTGAGTACTTTAGTTTGTTCTGCTGAATAATGACCTTGCGGGTGTGAACAGATGGGGAAAAAATCTGGGTACAGACAGGGAACAGTTTAGGAGAAACCTTAGAATAGTTGCCACGTTAGTAAATTCCTTCTTACTTATGTCCATATGGATCCATCTGAAGTAAATCTGTTTTTCTACTTGACCCTCTTCAAATTTGAAAAGACAACTAGATTGCTATTTTACTCCCAGAAACCCATATCTTTCCACTGCAACGCTATTAAAATGTCAGAAGCACCTAAGAAAGAATTTAAGGTCTGTTTCACGATGGCAGTGAGGATGCAGAGGGTTTCACCCTGGAGGGATCTTGGATTGCTCTGAAACTTTGTCTGCAGTTGTTGATGGACTCAGCGTAAGCAGTGTGATGTACTTAAAGGTACGGCTAGTTACAGACGGTGTTTGTCACCCATCAGCTGTGATGAGTAAGCTGTGAATTCTGTTATTTTCACACTGTCTCACTTTCTCTTTTTTCCAGTGTGACCCTGCTCTACTCCCTGAACCCAACCATGTCATGTTGAACCACCTCTACGCACTTTCTATCAAGGTGAGAGGCCAGGGCACGTTCTTTGTACTTGCAGCTTTTAGATGACATGTAATATGCTCACTTGTTTTCCATCTCCTGTAGGATGGAGTGATGGTGCTTAGTGCTACACATCGCTACAAGAAGAAATACGTGACTACTTTGCTGTACAAGCCAATATGAACATTATAGTAGCTTGTGACCAGTTCTGGGCAAGTGCAGCCTCAGAAAAAAAGTTCTTCTCTTAACCAAATGTACTCCTGCTCTGTGCTGTAGCAAATGAACTCTAATTTCATATTGTTTCTAAGACTTCCACGTTCTCCTAGATTTGCCTTATTTTCCCAGTCCCACCTTGGAAGTTCTTGGAGACGGCAGCTTCGTGGCAACTGGACAGATGGCAAAGGTGCCAGTGCCCGTTGTCAGTTCAGTTAAAAAACCAGCAATTTAATTGGGCTGAAAAATGTGAGAGCAGCAACAGATTAAAGACCTTTAGCAGTGAGGCAGACTGTAAGAAATAAACAAGCCAGCCCAAAGTCTAGAAAGTTCAGGATTCTTGTGGAATCTTATTTGAGCTCAGCACTCAGCCAAAGCAAGCCCATTACTACTTTCATAACTCATCAAACACGCAATTATTTCAGCAGCAAGTTCCAAACTTGCATGGCTGACATAAGTGTGATTATTGATGATCTTTTTGTAGCAGCCTTTCTGGGCAAAGATCAGCGACACAGTCACTGAAAAGCTCATTTTTATTTTACAGTAGGCTGGGGTTCACTGTTTCTACTGTGAGTAGCTCTGTAGTTTTTCTCTTCATGAGAGCTGAAATACAACTTTTTCCCCTGTGGAATTTCTGGTAAAGACAATTGTTTTTAATGGCAGGGTTTTTCTGTAAAGCAAATGTGTCTTGCAGTAATCTGCTTTTTGAAACCAATTTCTCTTGCTGTCACTGATAAGACTTCCTTAAGCTGGGGTGGGTAGCTGTAAGGAACTCGGCGTATTCCATTTTAGGGATTAGTTCTCAGTAACAGCCTGAAGGTGACTGTAAGTCACCTGTATCCCAGTGGCCAAACTTGCCCCTTGGTGTAAGCAGTTGCAGGATGCTGGAAACAGCAGCACTGCACCCTTCCGTGCCCAGAGCTAGAGCTGGGCCCCTGCTCCCGGTTGCAGCATTGACCGTAGATGTAAAATCTCTGGTGCTTCCACAGCTGTGGCTGTGGGGATCTCTACAACTTTTTATTCTGTTTATATTTTCCGAGTGATTACAGTGATGCCGGGTTGCCTGTACTTAGTACTCGCAGCCTGTTTCATCCCAAAACAAACACAATATTAACGTAAAACTGCCTGCCAGTGTGCCTCAGGCCTGCCCTGGAGGAGCCAGCACAGGAGGTGACCTGCTGGGTCCTTCCCGCTCTTTGGTTTTTGGTGCCTGAGGGTGCCAGTGACTGTGCCAATGACAACTAGTCCTTGCCCGGCTGTGGGGAAGAGCACATTGCACAAATCAGTGAGGAGTCTGAGTGGTGACAAAAGCTGCAGCAGCCAGCGTTCAGTGGAACCAGCCACAGTGGAAGGGTGGCTTGCCACCCTCAGATCTGTTCACCAGCCTCGTTGCAATATTCTGAGTAGCTCAGTAGATCTGGGTCTAGTGCAATGATTTTCTCTGAAAACTCTCTTCATTCTGTGCGGTGGATAGCATTTGGTATTCTGAAATATGGAATTGCTTTTGTTTTCAGCCTCTTTAGAAACAAATAAAACATCTTCAAGAAAGTGGGTGACTTGCTTTGTTATTATCTTTCCCGTCTTTGGTAATTTCAGCTTCCTTGAGTTGTTATTTTTTATAAGCTGTGATTGCCTGATTGCAGTTTCGTGCCTTGGTGGGTTGTGCAAGCTTTTCGTTCATAGTGCTGCCTGAAACACTTTGTCTGCTTGCAGGTAATCAGTAAAGAAAATGAGGGAAGTGTTAGGGTGTGGTTGTGATGTAAAGTTTGCAGGAAGAACAAGAGTCCAATTGCTAACAAGCTGCAGCAATGAGCTCCTTAGGGCAGAAGAGCTTGGTATTGGTCAGCCTCTCTTTGTTCCAGCCAGCCACTCTTCAAGCAGACCTTTTTTCCCCAAGAGGGATGTGGTTTGTGGTGTTGCAGGCACGTGTATGGCTTTGGGTGAGGCTGTGCAGTGGGACAGCCTGCACCCTCTGCAATATTTATTATTATTAGCACCAGAAAAATGCTGGCTGCTTGTGAGGAGGTCAGGGAAGGGGGTGTGAGATGAGTGACCAGTGCTGATACCTGCAGAGCAGCCAGTGCTGCAGGGGGGGTCTGTCTGCTTTGGCAGGGAGGTAGAGGTTCCTTTTAGCTTGATTCGCTTTTGTCAGGGCAGTAAACAAAGCTGCAGCGATAGCAGAGAAGGGAGAGCAGGCTGGAATAGTTCCAGTTAGCTAATTTAACAGGATTGCCTTTTGTTGGAATGTAAACTCACTCAGTCAAAGCACCTAGGAGTTTAAATGCAGAAGGTTATGTTGGTAGATAAATGTGTGACTACAGCCAGGCTTTGTCAGTTCCCTGCCGTAGAGAAACCTGATGTTTAAATAATATTAATTAGTGATGTTAAATGATGGCTTCTCCTCCAATAGCAGCGGCAGCAGAGGTGTGCCAGTCGCTGAGGGCTCGGGGCCTGCGGCTTGAGGAGTTGTGGGCAAGTGAGCCCTGCTGCCTGGCTGTGCACATGTCTCTGCTGGGCATGGATGCCACAGGCGAGGCCTCTGCACAGTTGGCCAGACACCGTGGGCCAAGGCACCAGCAGGAACTGCTCCGGCATCTCATCATGGGGTGAGCTGTGTGCTGCAGGGTGCTGAATTCAGGTTAAATGCTATGGAAGCAAACACACTGGGGAAGGCATGTGTACCGAGTCTGGTAGGATGAGCGTCAGCAGCGGAGAGGCAAGTGTTTTCTTCAACTGTGTTTGAAGAAAAGTAAATGTGAGAATGTATTGGCAGACAGAAGCCATGCAGCGTCCTCTTAAATGCTTTTAGCACCAGCAGGGAAATGATACCACAAGGTTCTTGTTTGAATGATCTCGAATTATTTTTTTTTTTTTTCTTTTTCTCTCTCTAGCTGAAAAGAGTTGTTTGGTTTGGTTTTGGTTTTTTTTTTTTTTTTTTTAGTTGCAAAACAAAATTTTCAAGGTCAAAGTATGCAAGACTTATGGACTTGGTCTCATTAGTTCTTGCTAAGCTTTGTGGATTTTTTCCCCCATTATGTATATGCATGAGTCACTGCAGGCATTTCTTCAGCATTGGTATGGTGGAGCCACAGGATAGAACCAAGTATTTTATAGGAAGGGTTGGTTGGTTGGTGTGGTGTGTTTGTGGTTTTTTTTGTTTTGTGTTGTGTTGTTTTTTTTTAATTTGCAGACTATTGCAGTGTCTCAGATGGTGAAGAGCACTTGGTACATGGTGTTCACCTGGCACCGCAGCATTAGCTTGTGCAGCCCCAAAAAGGCTTTGTGCATCTCAGAAACCAGGGTGAGTGGCCCAGGCTTTGTGACCAGGAAGAGTGCAAGCACTTCACCAGAGGGCTTGCAAGAGTAATTACTGATTCTGTGATCACCCCTTGGCTCTGCGCGTTTGGGGTGAGTGAGTGCAGCTGCCCACAGATGACAAGGTGGGGTGGTCCCTGGCACTGTGGCCTCACCTAACAGCTCAGGAGCCACAGCCTTCCTCCCGGTAAGCCACTGCGGCCCCTCAGCTTCCCCCAGACCCTTTTTCTTCAGCAGGAGCACCTTGGGGGGTGTGTAGCAGGGGTCTTATGTTTTTTGGCTAGGTCATTTTCTGCTTGACAGGTGAATGAAGTAGATTAATCACCCTTACTGTAAGAGGATGAATCAAATCCCTCCAAAGGCAAAAGCTGGATCAAGAGTTGGATTTATTAGCTCACTTACATTCCCCACCCACATTGCACAGTCTGTGCTGTTATGTTTATTCTTGGCTGTTGCTAGGAGAGCACTTTTTTTTTTTAAGGGAGATGCAGAGACTTTTGTTACAGTCACTTTTTTTTGGGGACTCTCGAGTAAGCTGTTACAGTCTGTGTCTACAGCAGAAATAGGAAGAGCTCCCTGCCCTCCCCAACCCCCTGAATTTCAGCACAGTGTGTGGTGGTCAAGCTGACAGTGGATTGGTGCAGGGTCTGGATAATCAAAAGGCTCAGTAAATAATTTTTGTTTTTACTCCACCAGTTTCTGGATTATTTTAGTTTTGTTACAATTTTGATCATGCATCATAGGACTGCAACAATGAGCTTTAAATAAGTATTCTTTGTGCACAGTAAAATAGAAATAAAGGAACATGTAACAAGTTAGCATTTCATCATATACATCAGATAGTAGGCACAATAGATAAATCAAGCAGCTTGGTTTTTATGTAGAGCATTTTCATGAAGAATGTCATGTAGACCAAAATGTAAGAGGAGCTATTAGTAACCCGCCCACATGCCCTCCAACAAGCCCTTTATTGGGGGTAAGGGGGCGGGCATGTGCACAAAACCAAAAACACTGAACAGTAGGAGGACAAATTAAGTTACTGTAGGCAGCAGTGTGAATATTAAAAACCTCTTCCTGTGAAAGAATACTTCAGACCCTGTAAAAACTGGTTCAGTTAAAAATAGATATATTTACATTTAAGTCTGATCTAGCAAGTTTTCCCAGCAGGTGTAAGGTAAGATGTACAGTAACTCTGCAGGTTGTACTCAATCTGACTTGATTTGTGAATGTTGTGGTGGTTTTTTTTTTCTTAAGGTTGCAGCTATTAGGCCATAAAGCACCAGCATGTTGCAGCGGTGGGATGAGCAACTGTCTCTGTCTGCTTTGCTACTACTACTCTGCTGGGATAAATCCCAAACCTGTCGTTAGATCACACTATTGTTCATTAAGATGGTTTTTTTTCCAGCTCAAGATGTGTGGGTCATTTATCAGGGCAAGATTGTTTTCCCAGATACTCATTTGTTGTAACTCAACCCCTATCACTAGTGAAGTGTGTGAGGGCAGAATTTAGCTGTAGGTGTTCGCAGCTGCCTGCTGCTATAGTAAAATATTTGGACAAATGCACCTGTTTTAGTTGGTATGAACATGCTTTGTTTTTGTGAAGCCACTTATGCTACGTGTTCAGGGACTAACGACTATTAAAATGCTAAACATTGCCTAGGTTAGCTCTTTGGTAAGCCGTGACACCTATAGATTACATAGCCTCTACTGCTGGGTGCAATGGGAGATGGCTCAGTGTTACTCTACAGAGAAGGAAGCGTTCATGTCACCATGCCAGTCAAGATAGTTATTTGTTTTATTTGGTTATTGTTCAACAACAGAGTTCAATACGTCCCAGGTGGAGCTTTGAACTGTCCCTCCGGTTCCCTCCCTTGTCAATAATAAAAAGGTAATGAAGAAAAATCCTGTACTTTTGGAGACCTAAAATCTCATTTATGCTACCAAGCTTCAATTGCAATTTAATGTTACAATATTTCTTCATGGGAGCAAGGAGGACTAAGCCGAGGCCCCTCCAGTGTCTGACGATGGCTGTCCACAACCACCGTTAAAACAAAAAGCTAGTGTTGAAAAACGCACAGTTTACAATAAAAAAGTAGAAACCAATTCAATTCCCTTTTGTTACGAATATAAAGTTTCTTGTAAATATGTACAGTCCTTGGAGCTATTTCTATAGCAGGAAGCATTTCACAAACAAGACACAAGATATACACTTTCAGGACTCAACAAGCCCATTTCTGAGGTCTTGAGGATCTTCCATGAGATGCAAAGATTTAAAGACTGATCTCAGTGAGCTTTCAAAATATTCAGACCAGGAGACAAAAACTTTCAGCAAGTTTCCTGCCAAATCATCTGATCTAAAATAACTCAACAGACAAGAGAACGGAATACAATATTCGTGAAACTCGCCAAAGGACACTGACAAGGCGGTTGAATTTTCAGGGGTTTCTAGAACAGGTTAGCATAGGCTTGCAAGGGACTAGCGGAAGTTTAAGAGTGTGGCCAAGGGAAGATTGGATGCAGTTTTGCTCTTTCCAGTTGTAAAGAACGTGGTTGTTCGCTTAGACTGTTGCTATTGCAGATTGAATGGTCAAAACCTGCTTTGAAAATCATTTGCTCTCTGCTTCGTGTTCACAGCAAAAGAGAATAGAAAGCAATAAATGGCTCGAGGTTAGATACACAGCAGCAAGGGCGAAGGCGTGTTCGGTAACCGCTCAAGCTGTTCATTGTGAGTATCCTCTTGTGCCGTGACAGCCGGTTCTTATTGTACAACAAGTTACAGATCACGGGAAGAGCCAGCCCTGGGCTGCTCCTCTCTGGGCAGCGCGAGACTGTCAGGACTGCGGGGTCACTTCTGGAGGGACTGTGTTCAATGCTGAGCAGAACACAAGTGTGACTGTAATTCTTGTCATAGAATAAGGCCTATTAACTCTTCATTGCCAGATTTCCAGAGTAATTAACAGTTATTTTGCAGCGTAATCTAAAGGTTTCCGTTAATTTACAAGTGAGGTACAATACACTACTCAGCAAAGCAACCTAAAAGGAGAGAGCAGCCAGTGATGGTGCAGCAGCATGCAGTGAACTGTCATGCAGAAGACCTGGGTCAAGTCTTACACCCCAGTAGCTTATAGGTAATGCACTTTGTCTCAGGGCTGGGCACATGGGATCGTTTAAAGCAGGGTTCTTCCCTCCCCCTCAGAGCTGCTCTAGAGCAATTTTAGTGAGAACAAAATAACTTTCAGAAGTGGCAGGTGAACAGACTAATCAGAAGTAATTTTTCTTTTGTTCTGTAGAGAATATCCAATCACACCTTCTATCAAAAGACTCACTCACCTTGGCCCTTCTGTTTCCAGGCCGTGGGGCATTCCCAGCGTGTCTCAGAACTATGATCAATTATCTGGTAAGGGGTGCTAACCACATTAAAGACCTGGGGTGGGACTCTAGTCCCCTTTAATTTCCTTGATGAACTACTAGGGACTAAAGTGAATACAAAAAGTTCATGAACTGCTTGAAAGAGTAACAGTAGTACAAAGTGCAAAAAACAGGAGTGCAGGAAAGTGCAGAGAAATTAACTGAGATGCGAACAACCTTCAGAAGCGCCACGTCTCCTGATGCGGAGCTAGCTGTGGCCCAGGAGTGCTGTTTCGGTAACCGGGCAGCAGACATATGGAGTGCATATACTCAGTATATTTCCTTTTTTTTTCCTGCAGGTCAAGATGAGTAACTTTGTCTAGTTGAGACTTACACTGAAGACTGGTCCCAGACCTGGCAGGGAAATAAAATGACAGTTACAAGTCTCACATATTTTTCTCACATATGCACAGGTGCAGGCAGCAGTACATCACCTGACTACTGCCGCTACCACTGAGTGAGCGCTGCACGCCTGTTCGCTTCTAGGTGGCATAATTCTTAACTCACTGGCAAAGGCAAGTACTAACAGCGTCACTCTGAACACAGCAGGCTCCCTCATTCTTTTCTCCAGACACTGTCCCTGTTCAAGTCCTCAATAACTTGATTTCTGTTGATGACTGCACCTTTGCTTTCAGCTCTGCAAGACTTTAGCCTGTTCCACAGTCAAGCTGCTTTTACAGTTACAGAACTAGCACAGGGCCAGTGAGTTACACCATATGTGCTTTGTTTTAATACAAGTTATGGAGCAGGAGGGTGATATTTGATTTGCTCGTGTACTGTACAGTACGTGCCTTTTCCTGAGAACAGAAAAGCTCTCTAGCCTCCTGACTTACCTTATTGACTTGAGCAAGAGGTGTTCTGGCACCACTGACAGGCAGTCGTCCTCGGCTGCTCTCTTCGAACAGTCTTCCAGGGGATCTTTCTCTGCGGGTGCTGAGGAGCCGGCCTGGAGATTTCTCCCTCTCCAGCGGTCGCCCAGGTGACTTGTCCCTCCGCAGCTCTGTCCTTCCCTCGCGGTACCGGTGTGGTGTGCTTGGTTCTCGAGGGTGGCTTGGACCTTCCGGTGGTCCTGGGCTTGACGCTACCCGCTTGGTTATGTGCTCGTTGTATGTGGGCGGGCCTCTCTTGTTAGGGCTGCTGTCATTCAAAAATAATGGACGCGAACAGCTGAGCGACAAAAACCTCACGTTACATTTTCTTTTAGCAAAAATGTAACTTCCCCCAAACACCCAGCAGTGTTTAGGTGAAAAAGCATCAGAACTCCCTGAGCCAAGATGAAAAGTGCAAAGAAAGATATTTTGATAGCAGAGTATTTGTCACATCGGCGACACTAGTAAAGTGCCAATGAATTGCTAATGTAAGTCATGTCTGTGTAACAGGCCCCAAAAGCACACATTTTCATGTATTTAAGCAGTATACTTTTCCATGTACAAATACACTAAAATTTGATAGATGCCTTTTCACGTAGGCATTTCAGTAGCTCCAGGACGCTCAGGCCAGGCTCGGCTGAGCTACAAGCCTCAGTTGCCGATGCACAGCGGCACTATCAGGCCCAGTGTTTGTTCACCTGGCCCAAGCATCACAGTTCTGCTCAACAGAACACGCTGGTATCACAGCTTCCCAATGCTATCTCCCTAAGGCACACTCATTCCTTAAGAGGAAGGGGCTCTTGCTTTAGAGAGCGTTACAGTCAATCAATGTTTAATGTCATATCAACAGCATCTAACTCGCCAAGCTTTGAGGTCGCAGCTCTACCAACATAAAAGTAAACCAGCTGAGCATCACAAAGCATTTGTGGAGATTACCCACACGTTCCTACAGTTAAATGTTTGTTTGCCTTCTGGATTTTAAAACATCAGTGACTCTACTCCTTGTTCATTCAGCATTGCGATAACTTGCTAACACCAGCCTCTGTCTCTGAGAATGGAACAAGGGCATCCCACAACATCCAGAGGAAAAGCCCCCGGAGCAAAGTTTGCTTATGAGGCGCACAAGGACCACAACACACTGATGGCATCATACCTGCGTGTAGCAGAAGATCCTCTGTGGTGCTGCTCATTGTTGGTCTCCTTCACCAGATTGCCCTTACAGCAAATCACCCTTAATTTGTCTTGGTAGGAGGAGGCCAAGTAGATAGCTCCAGATGAAATTGCGGGCCCTAGATACCGTGGATTCGGTATCTCCAAGTGGGCTCGTGCAGGAGTTCTGGGTAAAATGGCAAGAAAAAGTCTTTACAATGACAAGACTGTAGCTTTTACTGGCAGTTACACGTATTCTTGCAGCACATGCTGTTCAAAGTCATGACAAGAGAACAACTTACCCTAGAGAAGCTCGTGCCTGAATCTCAATCACTTCAAGGGAATTGAAGTGGGTCACAAACAGATAGGGCTCCCTGTAGGCTGAAGGAGCATCACAGAGGGAGGAAAAACACAAAATAAAATTCTCTGTTATGAATTTCTGAAAAGCATCAGCGAGCACAACAGAGCCCCTTGGGAAAACTAAGGAAATATATTTTCTGTAATGAGACACAGACACTATTACTGAACAGGGAGCGACAAGCTTAAAGAATTGTTGCTTTGAAACGACCTGTATCTCAAGAATTTGACTAACCGAAGTACAATGAAACAGGCATTACAAACAGACTGTTAACTGAAAACCACCCTATTAGGTAGTGTGAAAGGCCTGAGGGAACCACACGGACGTTATATATTCTTGACTATTTCAGAAAATTCCAAGCATCATTAAAAATTCCACTACCCCGTTCAGTCATTGTCAGACTAGGAACATTAAGGAAATGTAACTTTGGTTTAATTTTCCTCAAATTGTTCATATTTCAGAAGGCTTGCTGTTTGGATTTATAATGATCTTAAGTCGTGGGAAAACATCCATAGTTTCTGGGAGAACTGGGAGAGGGAAGAGGAAACTGAAGCACTGATTGACGAATACCTGTCCCACAAGGATGCTTCACAGTTTCAGTAATTTCCATAAACCAAGTAAATGTCCCTCAACACCTACCAAAAGCTAAGGGCAGGCGATTCCATTTCAGGTCATCTGTCCTACTGCGTCTTCCGTAGGAATCCACAAAGACACCAAACTCTGCCAAGAAAAGTAATGCCATGTTGTGAGCATGTGCCTGAATTTTATTCATTTATTTTTGAAGAGCCAAAGGCAATTGACCCTGGGCTTCCTAACAGGGACGAGGCGCCTACCATCTTGCAAATCCTGGAGTGCCGTGAATGACACTAATTGGTGTTGAATTGGCTAGGTGTAGGAGCACTTTCAGTACCAAAACGTACTGCAATTCTAGGCCTCTCTATACCAATTAAGGTTACTGTCTGATCTACAGTAACTCACCCAAAATTACTGCTAGTGGGCTTTTGAAGACGTCCTGTGCATTTCCATGGCACTATCCTAGAGGGCCAACAAAAGCAGCTATACTGAAAAATAACACCCTCTTTTAATTCATCACAAGAAGATTAAAAAGTCTCACCTGTCTGTACGGAAACCAGGCAAGAATGCCAAAGTTTGAAAACCCCTTAACATTTTCTCAGGATAATCAAGCACCTGTTTGCCCTTAACATTGACTACAGTCCCTCCCCTTGAGGCACAGAAACCTGTGTGTGGTAACTGATCCACAGGCACGGAGAACTTCTAAGCCAGAAGCAAGCTGACCAAAAGCACCTCAGCAAGTGCCGTTTTAGTGCCAGTGTCCTGTGCACCTTGCTGTTTAAATCACTGCCACAACGCCTCCAGGGCTTTTGGATTCACAGTCTTCAACGGATCTTACCAGGTACTAGGAAGTCAACTCTGTTTAGCTTTCCCTTACAACAGTACTTGGGAGCCTTCTGGCAGCTCCTGTACCAGAGAGAGCAGCTGTACCGCAACACCTGCACAACAATAGAACACACTTACCGTGGAAACACAGCAGATACTCCTCCCTCTGCCCCGTCGGGTTCACTTGGATGATACTGACTGGAAAACTGTTGGTGGAAGCAGCAAACACAGCGGAAGCCAAAGTGTGGTCATTTTTATCCAGAAACTCTGCAAAGAGAATGGAGAAAAACGGCTTGATAGGCACCAACTTTTTTCTTCCAAACTGCTTTAGAAAAGCCCCACCAAAAGAATCTGTGGAGCCACTTGGGAAAGGTCTCCTACCCTCTAGCGTGTACTGCTTCATCTCAATTTCATAGAACTTGTTGGTTCCAATGATGATGCTGTAAGTGGTCAAATGGATGCAGCTGCAAGGCTCAGAGGTTTCAATCTCCTGGAAAAGGGGAGGAAAGTACAGACCAATATTAGTTCCCTATAACAGTGTCCAGATTTTTCTTATTCTGGAAGATTATATATTGCCACATGCCAGAATCATAGAATAGCAGGTTGGAAGGAACCTCAAAGATCATCTGGTCCAACCTTTCTTGGCAATCTCTCTTTAAAAGGGAGAGACAGCAATCTCAAAGTCACCAACTGTCTCTGAAAAGCAAAGACAAACATACACAATCTCCTTCCTTCTTTGTACAACGTAACACAGATCTGTTGTCCACCAAGATTTGCATTGTGGTTGAACAGTTAGGATAGCTCTGCAAGTTAGCCTGACACAACACACAGATCCCCAGATCTTCTGAGGACAAGATTCCTTGCATAATTCCCAGTTTATCTGGAAATTTAGTTGGCAGAACAGAAGAGCATATTCTGGGCTTGCTGCCATCTTGTTAGGATCTAAAGTGAAGATAAGGAAAACCTGCCTTCTGCAACACGCCTTTGCACGTTTTGCGTGTAAGCCGTTGTCAAGGCACTTGGCACTATGGAGGTGAACGGCAGCATAAGCAGAGGACGGTGACTGTACATCTTCAGCACTTCCTGCCGGCTGCTGCTCCACCGTGAGAGCTGATATCTGCTACAGTGCTCACAGATGTTCCAGGTTTGCTGGCATCCACATTGTTTGTGCCAAGGTCTTCTCCATCAAGTGTGTCTTTATTTACATGGAGGCCAGCATCTGAATTACTGTGCTGACTCTGTTTCCTGACAGCAGTGCAAGCGTAGCACTCAGTGGGGATAACAAGCTGTAAATTGAACCAGTGCCTTCAAAGTAACCTGCAGAAGCTCCCAGGGCTATGTAATTTGACCGTAACATCCCTTAATTTGTGAACTGGAAACGACATTAGTTTCTGGGTACCAGCCCGTTTTAAGGTGAGTAGTGTTTAAATTCTCTGTTCTGAGGAGACATTTTTAGTATTTTGTGTTTTCTGGATGTGTATGAGCATATAAAATCTATTCATGACAATTCATTGGACTTGTCTTTGAGAGAAATAGCGGGTTAGATGGTTGGACCTGCCTGCCATTGGCTGTCTGCAGAAGAATTGCCATAGTTCTGCTTTTCATACCCCTGCACGGCAGAAAGCAGCGATACGTGCAGCAGTGCCATACGGTATCGGTGCTGCAGGTGGGCAGGGTTACACAGAGAGGAGGTGAACACACAGCCATGAGATCCATCTCTTACTGCCTTGTTTGCTGGCCAGGAGAAAGTGTGTGTGTGTACCAGGGTAAGTATGGGATACGGCTGCCTGTCCTGTGATGGAATACCACCAAATACCTCTTGATTTGCACTGGTACAGTAAACAAATCCACATACCCATTGCTTCCTTAATTGCAAAGAAGGAAGAAGTCATTTGTTACAGATTTCTCCAAAGACAACACTGGTGAGGGAACACTGCTGGATAATGAAGAAAGAAGCTTTTTTCAGGGGTAAATAAGTGAGGGTACAATTACAGCCGAGTCGAGTATCTCAAAAAAAAAAAAAAAAAAAAAAACCAAAAAACAAAAAAAACCCTCAGTTCTATTCTGCATCTCTCCAAATATGCCACCAACTCTTATTACAGGAAATCGCTGCCTACTCCAGTTTTAGTCAGTGCACACTGCAATTTGCTATCATTTTAGATGACAAAAAAATGGTTTTATGTATCCAAAAAGGTTTAAGATGTTTCTTCCAAAGCAAAGTCTTAATGCAATATGTGAATTACCTCAGCTACTGAAGGGAATTACTGGGCTTACCTTTCTGATACAGAACTTGCTCAAGCTCTCGTTGTATCGCAGAACAACCACTTTATTGGGCATGGCTGCGCAAATGCAAAGACCATTCTCAACCTGTAAGGAAGATGACAAGCATAGTTCAGGACGGTAATCCAGAGTACATTCTAACGTGGAGCATGTGAAACGGAGCTGAGTACCTCCTGCCACGAAAAGAAATGTGCAGAGATAAGCAAGGGCATTTTAATAGAGTAGTTATTGTGAATTAGTGAAATAATGAAAAGCCTCTTCACATTCTCAAAAGAAAACATGAATTTGAACTGCTTCTATGATTTCTTTTATACTTGAAAGGAGTTAATAAAAAATTCAAAGGTTTTCCACAGAAGAATGTTTCATTCAAAGGGATAAGAAATTCACAGAGGTTAGGTCTAAATTTTAACCCTTGAAACTGTTATCTTAAACATCACTTTGAAATGAAGGAAGTTCAGTTTGTTATCAAAGAAGTCTGTAAAAGTAATTGTTAATGAAAATTTTTGCTGTGGCTTATATGTTCCATACTAAACCTGGGAATTAATGTAAATATCAAGCGTTATCAAGCAAACACCTAAGTAAATTTGCTAGCCTGGAAACTCTCACATGACATTCAAGAACAAACAATGGACGGAATTCACTAATTACAAGTCTCAAAATTGAAATCGACTATGAGGAGTAGGTTATACTATGCTATGCTGTATTTCTTCTTATGTAGCCTGTCATCCTGACTGAATTTAGTCATAGTAGTGGTAGATCCTCTGTACTGTCTCCAGCTCAGCCTCTCTTCAGCCCCTATACTTTCCTTATTTGAAGAAAAAGATTTAAAACAAGAGTACAGACCTTGGATTTGTTGCCAGTGAAACAAAGATGCTGATTTCATTAATATTAAACTCAGTGCTGTCTAAAGGCTGACCTGGGGGCACGAGGGAGCTGTACCCTACCTTGCCAGCCGCAAAAAGGTGACATCCTTTGACGGCCTCGAAGATATTTGGCGAGATATCAGGCTGGGCTGGGAGATGAGACTGGGCTAGAGATTGCTTCACTTTCTTTACATCAACAAGGCACAAGGCCCGTTCTTCTCCTGAAAACAAAAACGGTTACATTTTGTCAAGGGAAAACTCCATATTCTCTGCAAAAGCCTGTTCTGTTACCTAAGCAGCAGCTTATCATCCCCAGCTGTTACTGTGGTAACAGGCACAAGGTACCACACAGATTTCATTCCATAGCATTCCTATTAAAAGTGACTCTCAAAAACCCAGCCAACAGGCAGTAAATCCACTGGGAGGACAACCATTCTCTGTGGGAGTTACTAGTGTTGCTAAGGTCTAGCAGATCACAGTAACAGTGGCGTCATTAGGACACTATTCAAGATTAGCCAGGAAGTTTTATTTTACCCTGTAGAATTCGTAAAGTACGAGGTGCTTTAGCCTCTCTCTGCCAACAGAACTGGCCATGGATTTCCGAGAAGTGCCCTAATAAACTGCATTATAAACCAAGCCCAATTCCTCTCAGAAACCTAGCAATACAGTAACATAGCCGTCTCCTAATTTTGTGCGAGATTTTCTTTTTCCAACAGAACAAGAGATAGAATTTGTTTTTCATTCTCTGCAAACAGGCGCTTGATAATTTGGGCTTTCAGATGAAGATACGCCCTAATGTTCAGCATGCCTACATCAGTGTAGGAAGCATTATCTCTCGAAAACCACAGATGGAGAGATTAAAGCTGGTGTTCCTTTCATAAGGGACCATGAAAGAAGTCCCAGTTTTGCTACCTGGATTGGCATTTAGAGCAAAAGGGGTTAAGAGTTGTTGGCCTTAGGCTACAGTGATCACGTTGTGGTCCTCAAATGGTTAACTACCTTAAAAAGAAAGGTTCTGTAGTGATTAGGAAAAGATATGCTCCCTGATCAGCTCAACACTTTTTAAATTGAACTTAAGATAACGACTAAACCCTAAGCTGGAAGTGTTTTGTCTCTGGTTCCTCCCACCCTCAGCTTTGGAAACTGAGAAATTACTTTCATGTGAAGGTTCATCTAAGCCTTCATTCAGATACTCATTCACTAGAAAACCTCAGACAATACTGTGTTAACCACAGTAATTGATAAAAAAAGAAAAGGTCTGTAACGAATGTAAAGGAAAGCCTAGCCCTTTGGCACCGCAGTATTCCTGGCAGTACAAAGCCATTCCCACCCATTTACGGCAGGGCACGTGGCACCCTATAGCCCCACCTGCTATCATGAGTAGCTTCTCCAGATCCTTAATGAGGTGAATTTGGAAGACAGCACCCATTCCTGGGATGTGTGTTAAGGAGTTCTTCAGTACATTCAAGGCATAGAGACCTTCTTCTGCACCCACCAGTACTACCTACAGTGACACCAGGGAAAAAATTAAAATAGCACTGCAGGAGGAGAACAAGGAATGCTCCAAGAGCAAATTTGGACGATACTGTTTACCAGTGAAGGGGGGGGGGAACAAAACAAAAAAAAAACCAAACAACAAACAAGTACAGAATTACACATATTGCTCTTAAGACGCTGTTTCCATCAATGAAATACCCAATACTCAGAGGCCCAACTGAACATTATCATTACCTGGTCACTGAAGGGCATTGTGCAATTTATATCTAAACGGTCTTCACCCTCTAGCTTCAGCAGCGAGTTTCCGAGCAATTTCTGCAAATGACAAAAAGATATTTTTTGTTGTTGTTAACTTACTCTCCATCTCTTACATTGTTAAAGTACTAACAGAGAAAGGTCATCATTTCAGACAGGCAAAAACCTTGGCACAGATTTCTTTATCTCAGAAAGCTAAAAGTCACAGGGATACTACCTACAACAGAATGAGTAAACTTCTATCTACCTGAAACACAGGCAGGCAAACCGATGAGAATTAACCCAAACTCAGACAGAACGTATTGTTGTCCCCATCCTTTCCATTTCACCCAATCCCCTGCAATGGGGCAGTGAACTGTTACTAGGGGAAGGATTAAAAAAAAGTCCTGATGTTGGTGGGAGCATGTATTTTCCTCAGAGACAAAAGGAATGCTATCATGAGAAAAGAGATGATTTTCCTGCTAGTCAGACATCCCCTGCATCCAGAGCTAACATTCTAATATGCCACGCCACAGAAACAAATCTCCCTTTATCCAAAAACAGAGAGTTATCAGTGCAACAATGATGAAAAAGACTATCCTATCCAAAACCAAAATAGCTCAATTTAACCTCTTATTCTTATAAGGAATAAAACAAAGTAAAACACACACACACATCCCTCCCCCCAAGAAACAAAAAAACCCTGACTCCGTAAGAATGGGAGAGGAGGGAGCTTTTTGCTTGTTTGTTTAGTTCCTTCTTTTAAAGTTTGCTCATTCCATGGAGTACATTTCAAGACTGGATTTAAACCATGTCCTAACTGCTGTTTCTTCCTTTGCTGTTTGCTGGAATTACAGAGAGATAATTTTGGGATCCTCTTACTGCACTCCCCCAGTCTAAAGAAGGGTATTGTCATACAAAGCATCAGTCTCACAATGAACCAACTCCTGGGAGTCCTATTGCACATCATAAGGCAGAAATAACAACTTACCTCCAGTTAAACCTCAGTATGTCAAATACTGAAAAACTATTTTTCAAAACTCTGCTCCCTCCCAGAATATTTTATTATTAAATGAAACTTTTATACTCACAGCATCAGCCTCAGCTTTTTCTCTGGAAACTCTCCCACCTGCCACTATTGATTCCAGTGCTGTGACCCAGCGCTGTTTGTCAGGGAAGCTGGGTGCTAACAGGTAGAGTGTTCTACCAGGCCAGCAAGTGGTGTGTGGATGAGACTCCAATTTTAGGATATATGGCACATCTGAGATGTTATATAGATAGAATAAGACTTAGATTAGTTTTTGGAATATTGTCAGTGGACTTAAAATCAACACCTTTCAGCCTCATTGGAGAGAAGTTGTATTTATCATGATGGGTTACCATGGCAATTCATACATAGGTTTCTCCTTTACAGGTCCTGCACAGGCTAGCTACTTAAAGCTCAGTATTAGCTGGATGTATGCAATCCATACATGCAATGCTGTCTCTACTAAATAAAATAATTTCTTGCCTTTTATTCAAAAGAGAAAGAAACACCATTGTGAAAAAAATACAAAACCAGCCACTTGACTAAAGTTTTCCCTGTCCTGTTCAAGAAAAAAAATCTGTAAAAATTGGTTATGGAAACCTTTGTTTTTAACAATCTGTATCCTTTAATGTTTAAGTCCAGACATACATAATCTTTTCATCAGTTCTATTCAATACATACAAATCAAAACATCAACATGTTTTCATAATAAGAGACTGTATACACCCCGCAGTATTTCTAAGTTGACTTTCTGGTTAGAGCACAATGGTGGCATGAATTATGACACTTCACACTTGATAGAGAGCATTGAGAGAAGAAACTTAAATAAACCAAGTGCTTTAAAGCATGTTACAAAACTGTTAAAATTTACTTCCATTTGGCTTTATGATTCTATTATTCACAGTTCAACTACCATGACAGAAGCGCACGCCTGTGCGTAACTAAATCTAGATGACGGACCTGTTCACCGAATTCAAATAGAGGTAACCTCAAAATTACACAGTTACAGAGTGAAAGTGAAAGAAAATTCTGTTCAGCCAAACAGAATGCTAACTGATGGCAAGCCAGATGAAATCCATTTGGCCTCATCTACATAAGATTCTCACCTGTCTTTGCTGTATTGGTAAGTTCAGTAGCTCCTACAGCTCCATGAACAGTGACATCACCATCAGGAAGGCAGAGCTCAAATTCCTCCAGAGGCCTCTGTCCAGCTGCAGGGAGAATGGGAAGACAGATTAAGGAAGAAGAACAAACAAGTAAATAGCAAGAAAATAATTGTGACAGCAAAATGAAGTGGATATACACTGAGTGTTTCACACCTGGATTACTATGACATGCCAGCTAGTAAAACTGTTAAGGCTCTAGAAAAACAACAATGTCGCCTTATTACAGAAGATTTAGCTAAATCAGGCACGGCCACAGCAAACAATAACAATTTTTAAGCCTCTCAACTCGTCAAACAATATCTGAAGATTAAAAAAAAGTTCTTCCTAGAAATGCTAAGTTACCTTCTCTTGCTTCTGCATCATAAATGAGCACTTTGGTTCCCTCCAGGACAATATACTTCCTGTCCCAGCCCTGTTGCCCACGTTTATTATTCCTGAAGAAAATAAGCATAAAGTCATGATGGATTTTCTGCTTGAATTCTGAATAAAAAAATCATGCAACTCCTAGAAAGACAAATTTCTGTGGTAATAAGTAATTATAATGGGCATGTACCAATTAACACGTTGTAAGAGCCGGATAATAATAAGAATTGTTCCAAATGTTTCAGCACCTGATATGGCACCACGATTCATGTTTATACCTTGGCACTTTCATCCATCCTTCAAGACGTAGACTGCTGCTTGGCTCCTTCAGCTGCAGACCGGGAGAATTCATTTTATCCCGGCAGAATGCTTCAGAGAAGTGCGTGGCATATTCTGCTGGCAGTCCACAAGTAGCTGGCAAGCAAGTTGAGCATTTTGGGTGACACATCACCTGGCATTCTGACAACAGGACAGAGAAAAACTTCTCTTAAATGACAAAAAAAAAAAAAAAATCATGACACAGCTGTCTCAACTTCTAACGCACAAATCCCAGCTTTTCCAAGAATCTCCTTCGACTCTAAACCTTCAGATGTTTTCTAACGTAGAATGTTTGCACCAACTAGTTTCAAAGTCTTCATACTCAGGTCCTTTCTTCAGCTTTCACTGAAAATCTGTTCTAGACGGCTGATGCTTTTTCATTCTACCGTCCAGCCACACTTTGTTCATGCACACACTCTGCTCTTACCAAGACATTTGGATGCTTGCCGTCCGAAGTGCACAGTATCCAGGCACACCGCACATTTTGTTGCTCTCATATTTAGCCCCACGTTAAAACGATGTGGGATATTATGATGCATTCGCTCTTTTAGGCGTCGGCTGTACTCTGGAAGGGACAAGATTTATTATCAGCATGAAAACTGTGATAGGGATTAAAATTATAGTAGATTTTGGCATTTTAATAATATAGAAAGTGACTACATATCTCTATCAAAGCCCTGCTGAACACAGACACTATTTTCCTTTGCAATCTGCAAATCCTAAGCTACACTACCACCTCAGTAATTACCTTATACAGATGCACAGAACGTGCCGCTTGAGAACAGACTGTAGAACCGAAATGGCTAATGTTTTGTGTAGCAAGATTATGTCAATCAAACCATCTAAATTCCAAGTCTGCAGCCAGCTCCAGCTCTTACAATGTGCTAAACTTATCTGTCAACTTTGCTTATAGCTAACAAACCCTTCAACACCTATACCGTTGCAATCAATACACAGCAGGCCTCCTTCACGCAGCCCTCGTGCTAACCATCAGTGCCAGCATGTCACAAGCCGTATCTAAAACCCCAGCGGTGGATCCGTATTGCACACAACTGATCCTTCAAGGCATGGTCTTTCCCTGATGAGTATGATCCTTCCCCCTGCCCATGACCTGCCTCCGAGGACATTTCCCCATGCCAGTGTTACCCATCCTCCTAGCACCCTCCGCCTCTCCAGCTATCTGTGACAGCTGCACCAGTTTGTGGGTTCTGGCTTTTTCCAGCTAAAGGTGGAGGTTTTAGTTCAGAGTGTCTGGGTTTAACACTGACTCTGGAACACTGGTTAACTAAATAAATGAGCAGAGCTCTCAGTCCTTTAATTTTTTCTGATGACCCTCTTCCCTCCATTCTCAAGGATATGGAAGGGTATCCCCCTTTTCTAATTAACAGGATATCAATGTCATGTTTGACCTGGTAGTTCCTTTTACACCTAACCAAAGTCTTTTCCCTTTACCAAAAGATCTTGACAGCAACTTTCTGCCCAGCAGAACAAATCTGCAGTTTACATAAGTAAAAATGTTAACTGCTAAGGAAACAGCCATAAATCCTTTTGATCAATGCAGACTTTTACAGAATACATACTCCTTTGAAAAAAAAAAAAAAAAAACAACCCAAAAACCCATGCTCTTAAAACAATTCATGCTAATAATAACTTTAGTGCTGAAGTTTTCAGAAATAAATTATATAATCCAAACAGAGAATTTTAAAACAAAAATGACAGTAAAACTTCATTGAAATAGTAGGCAGAAAAGTTCACCAAGAGCCTACCCTCTGGTGTGGAAGATTCCTTCCTGCGGCTGGAGGGCGGAGCTAGCAAACTGATCGGAGTAGGCTGATGCTCTGGTGAGCGGACTATGGCAGACATGATGATCTGCTGCCTGGCTGTGGCTGGAGTGGATGGATGAGGGTGGTCTGATATTTTCCGATGAGCAGCTATAGACGAGATAAATACCTCTCATTAACATAACCAATATGAAACACCAGTGCATAGCAGTGGTTCTGAGTAACCATTCAGTGGTTACAACCCGCAGAAAAAAGTGTAGCCCTACTGCATCTTCACAGCAGAAGATAAGAGTTAAACAACATGTGTTACTGCTACAGAGGCACAAGGTTAGAGGCACATTTTCAAACCAAAAACGTGCGTCTCCTTCCAGATTCACCTTTTCTGTTAACCCCTACCTTCTTCACGAGCAGATCTGAGTTCAATGCGTGTTTTCTGTAGAGCCTCCTCCAGCTCAGCAGAACGAGCCTTCTCCTTCTCCAGTGCCACTTTCAGCTCATTGTATTGCAGGGGAACCTGTGTGGGTAAAGAAGGGTCCTCTTTCCGCCGACTAAACAGGCCCTAGCAACAGAAACACACAGACAACTCCTAACTCCTAGTAAGAGATGGCTTGAACTAGGCAAAGTGAACTAGCTAGTGGCAGCCCGGCCAGAGGGCCTAATGGTAATTCTGATATGCTTAAGGATGGGTTTTTAGTTCATATTGGCACTGGAGAGAAAATGTTGAGATATGGATTAATTTAAAGAGGTACGTACGTTACCTGTTAGTACTCACATCTTGAGTTTCCGAAAGCATCTAAACAGAGGATCTCAAAATACGTGGTTAAAATTAAATTACTTAATTCAAAATGACAGAACGGCTTATGACAAAGATGTGACACAAGTCACGTCACCTGACTAATCAATCCTTTGCTGTAACTACAAGACAACCACTCTAGATACACAATATGTTCATACACACGTACATACCTACTATTAAAAAAAAAAAAAAAAAAAAAGCATGATTAAAATTCCATATTCCTACAGCCTCACTAACATGTAGCTACTGGGCTGTAACCGACGTATTGCAGGCGTAACAAAATACTGGAAAAGCCACAACACATTCTGCCTAGTACAGTTTGCGTTCAGCAACTCAGAATGCTCTTAAATGAGAACACATTTGAATTACACAAAAAAAAAGATAAAACAGAATATTATGAATACACAGCACGTAACTAATCACAAAGCCTTCATTTAATTCCATGCCTCTCAAACCTTCTTCACCCACCTTTTTCTTTTTTGCTGGTTGGTCCATCTTTGCCTGCAGGAAATCAATGAGTTTGGTTTGCTGAGAAATAGTGCCCTCCATTTTCACTTTTTCATGGGAATAGAGAACCTGTGAACCACACACACATATAAGAAATTTCATCTTAATAGAAGAAACAAACAGATAACTCAATAGCAGAACAGAGCTATAAAACAGCATAAGGGAAGTGTCACACACAAACAGTCGATCACACCCTGAAAGCCCACAAAGAGTCGGGTTTTAGGATGGGGAGCAGAGTCCTGGCCACTGTTTCCTCACCCTCACCTGAATGTTTTCCAGCTGATATTCCAGGTCACTTCTTTCAGTCTTCAGAAGATCTGCTCGATCTAGAGCCTCTTGCAGACCTTGAGTTAGGCGGAAGATGTGATTCTTTTGCAGGTCCATTTGCTGCTGCAGCTTTGCCTGCTGTTATCAGGAAAACAAAGGCCAGTGTTTTGGTTCAGTTGTTTGCTTATTTTTAAATAAAAGCCATTAAATGTTGTCACTCCTTGTAAAATAAGCAAAATTGTGGAACTTAAAAGTAAACAGACAATTCTTTAAAAGCTGGAAAATTACAATATTCTAGAAGTTTTCCTTTCTTTCAGAACGCACTATGACTAAATAAGCATTTCTACGTAGTCTATTTAATATAAATGTAATTTGTAGCAATACCATTTCTTTCCAATGCATGTTCAAGTTACTTGCTTTTTCAAGCATTTAAAATACTGTAATTGTTAATAAGACTGCACATACATGAAGAATTCCTCGATGCCATTTTCTCAAGCTCTATGCAATCACCAGAAGCCATCTCAGTGCTTTGTAATTAAAAAAAATCTTTTCTATAAACCAGAATAAACTCCTTCCTCTGTAGTCATATGAGATAAGGAAAATTATGTCCACTTGTTTACATCTTTGTCTTCAATTAACAACAGAAAAGGACACATGATAAACTACTCCTAATTCTTTCAGATGTTATAGTCCTGAGATGAGAAAGTCCCTCAGTAGGAAAACCATTAACGCTCATATGTTATGAAGCAAGAGACAGAAATCTTTCACTGCGATGCATAATGGAGTTCTCAACTCTGGGATCACTGGTCAGTACCCCAAGGACACCACAAGGCTCTCATTGCCCTCTCTAGTTGCCTGTAACCACCCCTCCTCTGAAATCCTCCTCTGCAAGCTCTTCCTCCACTACCCAGCTCTGGCTGCCTGCATTCAGTGTCTCACTGATGTGGCGCAAGTGTACAACCTTGGATCAGACTTCTGTGAACCAAGCTAAATTATGAAAAAAGAGCTGCAGGAAGGCTCACCTGTGGCCTCCACCCTCAGCACATAGGCTCCAGAGCCATTTTTAAGCCATGGTCCTTGCACTTTGCCTGGTCAGAGCTACATTATAAGAACGCTGTGCTTGGGCACCTACCTTGCCGTGCAGACCTGACCTAGGATGTGCCTCATCACCACAGGCTTCTGTAATGATCACTGGGCTTCTGGCTGAACCTGATTCCCTTCACCAAACCTGCTCTGCTGTTCTTGTTCAAGTACTGTGGGACTGTGCCCACTGGCTGCAAGGTCCCTGTCCTTCCCTGACTTGCTGTCACCCTTGGCTCCCAGCTCACCTTCCCTTGAGGAGCAGTTCGCTTTTACTGCTCCCTGATATGGCTGCACACTTTGCAAAGTTTTAAGTAAAAACAAAAGCTCTAGCTTTATTAATCTCCCCAGTTATACAGAAGAAGGATGGATGTGTAACACTGCTAGTCACACAACTTCCCTTGCCCCCAAGAGGTGGAACCTTCTTCCAAAGTTATAACACGAATTTCCAAGGTTACCTCCTCCAGAAGCCTCTGCTTGAGCTCCCTTTCTGTCTCAAGCTTCTGTTGTAAACTGCGTGCATTCATCTCCAACATAGCATGCTTCTTCTCCAGGTCATTGAGCTAGGCAGGTGGGATAGGTGGTCAGAATAACATTGAACAGTAATAAATATAGCATTCCACAGTCTTAAAATTCAACTTCACTAAGGACACACTAAAGAAAAATGATACAGTTATCCTTTACTTACTCTATAAGGGAGAAAACCAAACAATCATCATTCTGGTATGGCATTGCTCAAATGTGGATATCAAGTTATTGAGGGACTTCATTGTACAGTCCAGGCACCACAGGCTACTTTCTGCTTTTGTCTTTTCCAAAAGGAAATCCAAATTTTTTTGCTTGAAGATAGAATTCTATTCTGTTATCTCCACTCTTTTTGAATTTGCTCTAACATCTTGAAAAAGCTGCTCAAGACCTAATTTCTACAAGTAATATCTCTAGAGAAGTATCTAAACTAATTACAAAGGTCAAGGGTTTAAAGTTACTTACCTTATCAGAAAGGCTCTCAGCTTTGAGTTTCTGTTCCTTTAGTGCTTGCTGGAGGGCTAGAATCTCTGCCTTGTGTTCTTTCACAGCTAGTTCTACCACCTGGCGAGATTCAGTAATACGCTGATCTGCTCTCACTCTGTATTAAAATGGAAAATAATGTTACCTAACTCCTTTCTGGGCTTGACCTCTTCCTAGCATACACTGGCATCATCAATAACTCTTTCAGGGGTTTGCCTGAAATTCAAGATGTTACTTTATAAAGCCAGACTGTTTGCTCCAACACTTTTATATTATATAACCCTGCTAGAACTACAGCCTGAACATTTCAAGACCCCACAAGAACAGTTAGGAGTAAGGACTATTTTTCCATATAATAACGTAGAAGATAATAAATTGAGACATTTTATAAGTTACAGTGAGAAATACCACTCCCTATGAATCGCTCACTTGCAAAGAAACAAAAGGAACAATATCACTGGTGAATGACTATTAACTAATAAACCATTTTTAGAAGTACCTCAAAAGAATTTATATTTAGTTCCAACTCCCATATCCTATTCTAAATATAATTTTTGTACTAGCTTCTGTAGAGCATTTTCATAAAAGTTAATAAAAGGAGGAGGAGGGGGGAGAGACCTGCTCTGTTTCTCAGTATCCAGCATCCTCTGCAACTCTCTAACTCGACATTCAAACTGGGACTTCTCATCCCCTAGAACATTTCTCCATGCTTCCCACTGACGCTCTTTCTCCAGGAGTTCATCGTTCAAGGCCTCCAAGTCCATTACTTGCTCTTCCAGCATCGTACATGTTGTCTTCAAGGCCTCCATAGTCTAAAAATAAATCCTCCTATCAATTCTCACATCCCACATCAAGCGTGCACTTTAAGCTTCAGCCTTACCATTTAAATTGCAGTACATGCAAATTGGCAGCAAACATAAGCTGGTAAATCACAATCCATTTATTTCAAGGCTTCCATACATTCAGTTGCGATTGCCATTAATGTCAGTTCTATCACATGATGAAAATGTTGAAATTTCCATGGTAACAAAATTAAAATGAATAATTCTAAGTTACAATATCTTCAGAGTCCAAGATTTCTAAATAAAATTACATAAAAATACAATTGGAAATACCAAAAATTTCCATTCACTCAAATACTCTGGGAAGGAAGGCTTAAATGAGAAATACTTTAAGCCAATTTTCCCTGGAAACATATTCATTCCTTCTAGGTTTTCAGATAATTAGCTAGCTATCATGAAGGGACTGTGATCCAGACTTATAAAGCCTTACTTGTTTCTGACTGGTAAGCTGCATTTCTCTCTCAGTGATCTCCCGACGGAGATGGTCAACTTCACTTCGCAACTGGACAACCTCATCATTGGCCCCTGAGGCTTCATCAAGTTGCTTGGACAGGAAGAAATTCTGGTTGTTCAGTTCTGCGTTATCTTCACTGAGCTGGTTCAGCTGCTCTTCCAAATCCGTAATTACCTAGAAAGAAAAATAAATTCAATTACATGTCAGTGAGTACAGTTTTTTTATAAAGCTGAACCATTTATTGCCAAGTAAGGAGACAACTTCGCTTTTAATTTTTTTTCAAATTTAAACAAAAGCAATATTGTAATGGTAGATTTTATGCACAGGAGTGTACTTCGATTAGGAGTAGAGTTTTGTTTCTTACAGAAAATAGGTTGGTGTTTTGGTGGGTTGGTTTTTTTTTTTTGTGTAGAGTATAAATATGCTGCAATGCAATTTATTATTTGAGAGAGAACTGTCACACCTAAAGCACTGGTTTGGGAGTCAGGAGTTCTGGTGGTGTTCTCAGATCTGCTGCTGACTTACAGCGTGCCTTTGCCAAAGCACTTACCCTTTTTTTGCCTCAACTTCCCCTTAAGTGAAATGAGGCTAATACCTCTCGGAGAGGCTTTCAAAGCGTGACATTTAAGAAAATTGAAGAAGATGTGCAATGGAGGCAGTACAGTCTGATTAATCTGCCTAGCAAATGTTTATATCACTATCTGTAACACTGTATGTGACCAGGAAAAGCAGAAAAATGTTAAGAAATATATTCTATCAAAGTAACAGCATTATGGATGGCAGCACAGGGTATAGGAAAAACAAAAAAAAAAAAGTGTGGCAGCACAATAGACTAACAGAAAATCAGTGAAAAGCAAAAATTCAACAAGGACAATAGCCTTGCCGTTAATGAAGTGGAAGTGCCCATTTGTTTAATCAGAATAGCATTATACTATGGGCTTTAAACCACATTCCCCTTCAGTTTGAAGAAAAATACGAACAACGGTGGGCCATATTCACAGTTCCACTGGATTTTTATGAACACTGGATGGATTAATACCTGTACCTCCTCCTAACTCAAAAACAACGTCATCATAACAGAAGAGAAAGGGACCTCAGCATAATCTTGAAATCAGCTTAATAAAAAGAATTTCAGAAACTGGAAAGCTCTATACAATTCATATTCAACTCTTACAAATATGTTCTAGAGGCATTTTTGCCTAGATGTCAAAGAAAGTGAATAAGATTCTTTTTTAAATGGGAAAAATTAAAATCCCAGAGCATAGTTGGCCACACATTCAAATGTAAATGTTCGAATTTCCTACGCAAGCCGAAGACTTAAACATCTAAAGCAGCAGAGCACAGAGCAAGCACACAGCTCTTCTCAGCTATCTGGAAAGATGACAACACTTTCTTTTTGAAGAATCTGTAACGCACATATTGGCAGCCTTTTGTCATGCCTCTCCTAGACCTAAATTAACAGCATTTGATTTTTAAACTGTCAGCAGAAAAAGTCCAACTGCCATTACTCCCTGCTGGGTGATAGGGAGTTCCCGCTACCCATCTGGTTAGGGTCAAATCAGAAGGATTCATACTCTAAAACAATACATTTTTAATGAAAATCTGATTGTGTGCTTGTTTCCCGAGCACTCTTACTGCCTATTCAAAATACAGTTTATTCTGTATTGTATAGGTCAAGTTTTCAAAGAAAGCAGACTGTATCATGAGGATGTGCTAGGGTCTATGTTGCGGTAGGGATAAGAACTTAGAAAGGTATTTCTACAAACAAAAAGGAACAAAAGAACATTTGTTTTTACAGTGTCTTACCTGCCATTCTTACAAGTAACACCAGAGATTTCTACCAACTGCCAGATAAGACAATCTCCTGTTTTCTGCTACTTGTTTTTATGTTTAACACACCACATATCTAGGCAGTTTTAAGATATCTTTTATACATCCACGGTTTCTTCCACATACATTTTATATATTAATACAAGTACTTTCTATAAAAATTATTAAAGTAGCTTTGAAGTACAAGAAAGCAGAGATGGGGGAAACACAAAATTGATACGGTGATGTGCAGAGCTAGTATGTCAATCTACTTGATTCATCTTTTAAAACTGGCTGTATTTAAAGTTAAATTTATCCCTTAAGGGATGGAAGTTAAGCTCCTATTTGCCTTTATTCTATGTTCTGAGATTTTGACTTCTTTCCCTGAATATAACTAAAATTAAACCAGACCATTTTAATTTCACTGTTACATTTTATCTGGTAGGATATTTCTGGAAAATTTGAGACAATAACAAAGTGGTTAAGAAAGAAGGGTTCCAGAAGAAGTGACGCGAGTTCCTTTCTTGAATATTTTCCTAACAGTATATCTATTGACAATTCCAAAATGGCTTGGCCTAAATTCCAAATGTATTGTAACTTATATAATGTAGTCTCTATAGACTGATAGATTTTTATTTTTTAAAAAGAGAAAAATCTATTCTTCTCGGTGCAAATTTTCCTTTTTTTCATGAGGAAAGGGGAAATTTGTTGCCAAATCAAATTTTTACAAGCTATCTGCAGCTCTGTATAACCCAACAGGGTTACGGAGTTTATAAATACTATAAAGCCTAAATAGTAATGGGTAATATTGCCACAGGAAAATGGGGCATGGGGTGATATGCCTGTCCTGGGAACCAAGAAGAAAGAAAACACAGATCAAAAAACCCCATCTGATAGGAAATGTTGTCTGAGGCATACACACATACAGCCTATGCCAGAATCCTGAACCTGAAAAGAGTTTATAGCTTTAGATATTTTTCTTTTCAGTTCAAGGAAATCCCCAGGCAAAAGAAAACCCAAATAACCAATCAATCAACCCAGAGCTATCCTGGAGTTAAATTTTTAAGTATAATTCTGTAAGAAAACACTATTGGATCCTTTAGAAACCCACTATAGAAATATAAACTTTAAATGTGAAGGTTTTTGTAAAACAACCAAACACATGAAAGCTTGGAAAAGCAATTCTAGACAATTTAGGCACCCTTATCTCTGTCACTGTATCATCACTCATAGAGCAACTAGAATTTTCTCTTCATCCCAACTAATCCACAAAATAGCAATATAATCTAACTACACAACGCTAATCTTGGCAGATTGTTCACTACATGCCACATCTAAGCGCACAACTTATTTTTACACTGTTACAGAAGACTGTATCTCATTTTTAAATATGACAGAGCAACCCAAGCATAACAGCTCTTCAGTCAAAGTGACCATACTCAGCACAACTCCCTCCCCGTTGCATAGCTTCAGAAAAGCAAAGAGTTTCTCTACTGTGAGACTGCGCAGATTCACAGCTATTATACCTGTCCCTCCAAACTTCTCCAGGCATGGATCACAAATTAAATATCACAGCAACAAGTCATTCAGGGCCATGATGATGAGGCTGGCATATCAGATACAACGGACAAAACAGAATCCATATGCTCAGCGTACCAAAACCACAGGCAAAATAGTGAGGGAAAGGTGAAGAGGAAGGAGTTTTAGAATACTGTTATACTGAATAACGTTCTTTGGAATTTAATGCAATTTTTCACACCACCTTAATTCAGAACTTCCAGAATAATGCACATTTTTACTCTATCCACTTCTACTCCTCCCCACCCCTACTATTCATTACTAGAAAGCTAGCTGTCAGAAGTAAATAGCAAAAATAAAAAGCTATCTCTCAGCTATCTCTCCCAAATTATTGGGAGGAGGAAGCAAGAGCAGGCATCAGACTCGCTTTGTCTTAACCTACTCACATTTGGATCCAAGAGACAAAGCTTTTCTAGCAGAGAAATACCAACCACTGTAATGGAGCAGAATACCAAGCCTCTTGACGAACACAGCTGCAGATAGATACCAGTCTCGTGTCTCTCTACCTGTTTGATCAATTTACAACAATGAACTCCTCACTTTCTTCCCCTTTCCAACATTTTTTACAACATACCTTATGTGGAGATCTCAGTCTCCAAAAAACTCATCTTGGTTTAGCTTGAGGGACATTGCTCTTGTTAGTAGCTGCAGAGTAGTAGGACATTGCACAGCCTGCATTCCTCTCCTTCCCACACCAACCCATTACAAAAAGACAGTCTCCTGTACTCCTCCATCCTAGTCCCCAGAAGATGAGCTGTCTCTACCAACCATGAGCCTCATCCTCAAATGGTGATGATGTCATTGTCCATAGTGAAGGTCTCATTAAGCCTCTTTCACAGCAACACCTCATCAACACCGTGGAAGTCTCTGACTTTTTGTCAGGCTACAAAAACTACAAAGGTCTATTTTTGCCTATAACTGGCATCTGACATCACAATTTCTGTGAAACAAAAATCAGGGATAATCCCTTCCATCCAACAGTCAATTTTTTTTTCCTTTTTTTTTTTTTTTTTTTTTTTTTTTTACAAATTTAACAAAGCCATATCAAAGTTTTTGCCTGGGTATTAGCCTTGTTACAGTGGGCAAGACTCCTTTACTCTGAAATGTAATTTAGCACGAAAGTATAAAACATTTTTAGATATAATTTTGAAAGCTCTCAAGAACACAGATTATTCTTGTATGCCAACTCATTGAGTCAATGTGGAATCAGGATCTCAAACCGAAATCAGTAGGACTTTGCCCATGACTGAAAGTACACATGTGCCTGCTGGGTTTGCAGATTTGATGCCTGAATATCCAATCTCATAGACAAGTGCAGAATCATGCTAGTTAATGGTTAAGATAGGAACCCAAGATGATGACAAAAGAACCTGAAGGAGGGGAGATAAACTTTGTTTTATTGGAGAAATCTTGAATAAATGGAAAAGCAATACCCAACCAGTATTAAGAAATGCCACTGTCCTTTCTAGAGTAACAGCCTCTACCTGAAAGACACGAGAAGATTCAGATGGTCGTGCCCTGGAATAGCAATAGCATTGTACTAAGCTGAGTGTAAATACTTTATAGGATTCTTTTCTTCTAAATATTTATAGAGTTTACTGTCTGCTTATTGAATGTTTTCTTTTTGGAATAACTCTACTATCACTTAGATAACTTAGTTGCATTTTTAACTTCAAATGTGTTGATGATCCAACAACAAGCCATAATTAAGAGGCAGTTAGAAACAACTGACAAACATGTAAATTTTCCTATTTAGGAAAACGTCTTTTATTTCTATATCATCTTCTGATTGTCTAGAAAATACTTTTTAACGCTCAAATGGTTCATATTTTTGATAGAGTGATTCTTTAAATGTAGAGAACTAGTCCATCTCCTCAACAGATTTGCTGGATGAGCTATCATTGTGTGGAGATTATGATAAAATATTGTTCTCCGTGTGTGCCCACATGCATCTGTATGTGTGTACAGCAGCTACTACAATTTACAATTTTAATTGTAATTATGTAGCCTATTATTTCTTGCACAACTGAGAGACAGAGAAAACAAAAGCTAGAATTTTCTTTTTGACCCTCAATAGTAAAAAGACGTCACAAGATGAAACAATGCGGAGCTATCAGAGCAACTGAATATAAATTCACAAACAGGGCAGAAATTACAATCAACAACGTAGCAATGGTCTCTATGTATGCACCTCAAAACATAGCAAATTTAAAAAGAACACAAAGGAGAATCTAAAAAATGTCTGCTTGGTCAGAGACCTCAGCTAAAGGAAGAACAAGAATGCAATGAGGGTACAAGGAAAGCAGATACACACATGAGGTGTAAGCATTCTCTACAATTGGAAGCTCTGACCTTTGTGAAGCCAGAGAAACATAAGAAATACCAAAGAAAGTAGATTAAATATTTTTCTACCTTTAAAATACTGTGAAAATACTGAAGTAATTCCATCTTTCATTTTTTTCCCTGTCTAATCTTGTTTTCATAATTCTTATGCCGCTTTGGGCTTCTCAATAAGATTAAATAAAAAATAATTCCATACTAAAGTTTGCCAGACTAGTTCAAGGAGTTTGTTTCAACTTAAAAAGGATATCTTTTCAAAACTTGCTAAAAGAATAAACCTATTCATTGTCATGCTGCATCATTTGCAGCCTGTTACAATTATTCTCTTGAAGTGTTATCTTATTTTAAAAGGAGTGCAAATGCTAATCATCTTCAAGTAGAATCATGTCGTCACCAAAAAGCAAAGCCTGCATCATACTGGTCACAATCAGATAAAAATGAGATTGAAACATCATAACAAATGTTCCCTGACCCCTCACTGTCAATAGGAGATTGTCTACGTTTTCTCTCAGTAGACAGGATGGACAGCTAGAACCACTCATAACAGAGAACAAGAAAGTTTCTATCCATGGTCAATTAAATTATACATTCATTCTCCTGGGCTGGAAACTGAACGCATGATAAGCATGTTTTATTCATTTAGGAACAATTTAATTAATTTCTTATTGATGAGGATATCTGATCCCACTTATCCCACTGAAGTGCCTTACAACGCATAACACTTTCAGAAATCTTTTTATGCAGAACCTTTGAAGCTCTCAGCATTCTTGAAATGTTACGGGTCACTCCTCACTGCTGGAGGTTGTTCACCACACTTACAGAGCCCAAGTGTTACCAGATAATGAGTTACAACCTCTGAAAGGCAGCCTACCATGCAGTGAAAAGAAGCTACAGATTTTGGGGGTTTGCCTGCATGGAGATCATGTAAGCCTTTTCACAGAAAGCTGTCATTCTGTAGGAAGGGCAAGACAGAACAAAAGAAGATAGCTATGGATGTAAGATACATGATAGCACATATGGAGCTAGAGGATCAAAGGAACTGAAGAAGGGAACAAAAAGTATGGTTTCTCATGCAGGATTTTGGATAGACGTTAACATGTTTTGGTAAGCTCTACTTCCTCATTTCTTCCTATTAGTATATTTATGAACAGAATAGAAGAATCCCCTTGCTTAGTGCTAAAGATCAACTGAAGAAAACAAAGTAACTCTCATCCTGAAAAGATATTTTTGAAAAAATGAAAAATTGTGCATTAGGTACTTAGTTCTACAGCATGAAAAATTAAGTTTGAGGAAATCACTGGAAGTAGGGAAGCAATAAAGATTTAAAAAAACAGCAATCAAGTCCTGCTTACAGGGAGGAGTAAGGAGAGAAAGCCTAGAAAGATCATCAATCAATGCTGATCCAGCAGACTGGGGTCCTTTTGTAATTCATGTCATTGGAAGACAGATGCTCTCCATCAAGAGAGCATCATAAGACTGCAGACAGTGTTAATCTGCAAGAATCCCTATTGATTGACAAACCTGCGGACATCTGTCCTGGATTGATGAAATTAATCTAAAAATATGTCAAAATATCTCAAGCAATAGAAGGTGCAAATTTAGATCCTAGAGTCCTCCCTGCTCTTTGAGCAGATGACTACATGTCAATGTATTATCTGGAACTATAACACCGTTTGAAGAGACAAGAAATGTTAAAGTCCTCCTTAACACCCAGAGCAGCATGAAGGCTCTTCCACTCTGGCCTAGATCTACAATGCAGCTCAGGATTTGGACAGGTAGACCTTTTCTTCTTCTGAGCAGAAGAGATCTTCACCTACAATCATTTTTTTTGCAGCTGCTACACCATTCTTATTAGCTGCACTGCAATGAGATATTGTAATTTACTTTCTTCTCCAAAAAGAAGAATAGTGTCAATTTCATTATCAGACTAAAACCTCAAATCGAGGTTTACCTGAAACCTAAAAGAAATCAAATTGAATCCGTCCAGCTCCTACTAACACCTTGAAGCCAGAAGTCCACTTTAGGAACTAGTGCCATCAAGGATTAAATAAGTAAATTGTTTGTTTCCTTATCCTTAATTTCAAAATAATTCAATTATCTGTATTTAATACTCACTGTGCAGCTATTACGAAGGGCTTCAAATTTACGCTGGATTTCATCTCTATGTGCCTAAAGGAGGTAAGAAGTTAATCATCAATTTTTCATACATTAGAATTCGAATCCAACAGCTGTTGCTAAACAAACTGCAGAACAATCTACCAGCAAGCAACGTTTGGAAGGCAGATGCTGCAGGCTATGAAAGCAGTCCGTAGTGGCAAAGAACTGATTAGTAAAAGTCACATCCTATGTAATCAAAATACACTTACGCTCCCCATTCTGAGCTACTTCAGAAAAATGTACAAACTTGAGAGTTGAACTATACAAAAGGTTCCATCTGAAACGGTCACCAGAAGACATGTCGATTCCATGTTAAGTTTGTACATTCTTGACATTTAAATTTGAGTTGGTTTTACTTCCATATCCAGATTGGTATTTCATATAAAATAAATAGTGCATACAATTCAATGCTTGCAAATAAAAACTATAATGAACTATTATGCAAGCTATCCCAAAAAGCTCTGCCAATCTACCTGAATCCTACCATAAAGTACAATTTAATCCTGAGGCTCACTAAAAAGCAGTGATGAAACATAATAATCAATTCTTTGGAAGACAGCATCCAAAGTATGGAAAAGTGCAAACACTTATTTTAAAGAATGCAGTATCGCATGCACCATTTTACTTCCTAATTTACAAGCAAAGCATGACAAAGCAAAAGTTCTTGTTTCAGCCTCATGGCCTCTCTCAAAATTCATCAAACTGATTTAACAAGCCTCTAACGTCACATGCTATCTGAAAATGTAACAAACGAAAGGTTAGTGCACTAGCACATCCGGCCACCTTTCTTTCATGATTCAGAACATTTTCCTTAGAGCCAAGAGACTGAACAGGAAAAAACTGTCCAGGAGAAGTCAAATATGAAATCTAAAAAGCTATCTTACCACAACAGGCAATGTGAAAAATAAAAAAGTATTTTAAAAAAGTATTTAAAAAAAAAAAAAAAAAAAAAAAAAAAAAAAAAAGGTAACAGAATCCCAAGCCCACCCAACCGGACTATCTTACAACAGGTCCTAAAACACTACCACATTGCCAAATGAACTGAAGCAATAACAGAGAACACAGGTCATGAACATTCATCTGTTTCAGTGGTGGTGTCGAGTAAAGACATCAAGCACATCGCCATCGCAATTGCAGTAATATTAGTTGTTACGCAAAGCTTTCATCTGGGAGCAAACCACCTCAGTTCTGCAAAAAAGGAAACTGATGCCATGCTCTATTCGGTTACTCTTAAGCCTTGATGTCGCTGCTGCACTTCCCCAGCAGGACCTGCTCTAGAGCAACTCCGAGTGAATGGCTCTCCCATTCCTCTACCCAAAGTATCAACATAATACAACATAAAACCTGTCTCGGCTGAGCCCACCATCCCTTCCGAAAAATAGCAGCGGCAGAAACATTGACAACAGTTCTTTGATCAAATGCCACTGCAGGAAAAGAACGCACATTTTCAACACTTCAAAATAATTGGATTTGAAGGTCATTAAAGACTGCTCCTCAATGCAGGTTAGCTGGCATCCAAATTAGCAGGTCATACTTCTCCACTCTCTCCTCCCACAGCCCTGGGTGTATCTTTTATGAAGGAAATATTTCTTAGAATCAAGCAGTTTGAAAGTATCATTTTGTACTCAAGAGAGAGAAAGCAGCAGCATATAATTTAGAATGCCATTTACTGGGGGCAGGGGGTAAGCGGAGATGGGGTGTTTGAACTATTTTTTTTCTTTTCACACACCTCACCAGAGACTGCAAGACAGACATGACAATTTTTAATGAAATAACCACTGGATTAAAATTAGAGTGCTAACAGCACTATTTTCCTAGGAATTTGTTTGGGTATTTTCCCCAAATAAGTATCCTGAAAGCAGGATGATTGACTAACTAACAGGAAAAAACAAAAAATAAAAATTAAAACATTTGAGATCGTCAAGTACTTTCAAACTCATGATATATTATTTAAATAAGTAAATCACAGAGTAAAACTCCTAACAATATCAATTTCATATGCAACTTTCACCTTAGTACAAAAGTAATAATGCTCTTACAACCAAAAAAACTGTTTTGGCAGCAGGGAACCACTACCAGGAAGCAGTCATACAGTTAAAGATAGTAAGATACAAAAAAAATGACATTTTAGCCATTCCTGTCCCTACTGATACAAGGTACAATTCATATCCTGTTCTGAGAATTAAAAGTTAAACAGTATAAATTCATTTTAACCTCTTTATGAAACATGCACTTACATAATTCTGATTTGTAGATGTAGTTCGCAGTATGAATTTTAGGGCTTACCGTGAGAGCTTGAATCTCCTCTTCCGCCTCAGCTGTAGTCTCCTCTAGCTCAGTTTTGGCTTCACGGAGCTGATTCTCCAGGGCTGTCCGTGCAGCCTGCAGCCCAGTAATTTGAGATTCCCGCTCCTGCAGCGTCAGCTGCAATTCTGTCAACTGCCTTTTGAGTTCCAGCTTTTGTTCTTCGTGCTCTAGACCAACCTGAAGACAAAAAAAAGTAGCATCCAAATATAAGTTACTAACAAAGAAAATACAGGCAATGTAATCTCATGTCAGACCTCACTTTAAGATGCCATTGCCATGTCTATTCAAAAAAATCACATCTTGACAGATTGCTTAAATCACTGAGAGATCAACGACACAGCTTTGTCTACTACCTAAAAAATACTGGTTTGCTTTGAAGAACGTTAAAAGCAACCTGGCATTTTTAACCAACAGCAAGGGCACAAGAACAGTTCCCAGCTGTGACTCAAATATCACATATCAAACGTTGATATGAAAAGCATAAAAGTTGAAGTAGTTTGATGAACTTTCTTCACTGAAATTGAGAATCTCTAAGGATCTTTATTTGAGAACCTTTAGCCATAGACATTGATACTAATCTTTAAGTGTATGTAGACTTTACATACATTTTGCAATTGACTTTCCTATTTCATTTTCACTTCAGATTTTTCTTAAAAAAAACAATCAGATCATCTGGCTCTCGGTTTATTTGAATGTCTTCTGTTGAAGGTTTTCTTGAGGCATATTCAGGGATAAAGATGTCATTTCCAGAAACGGCTAAGAAATGAACAAGCAGCAGAAGAGAACTCAGTGCTCAAAATCAATTGCAAACCTTAATACCTTCTTCAGGCTGTCTGCTATCCCAAGTGAATCTGCCTGTTGTGCTGTAGATGTGCAACAAGCCTGCCAGAAATCTTACACTGATTCCAACCAACGGCCAGTCAAACAAGGACATGTGTTGGTCATCCAATGCCCTTAACTAAAGGCAAGATTTCAGTCTTAGCTGAAAATTAGTGGAGTGAGACTGAAGAAGGTAAAAGAAGATCTGAAGTGGATCCAAACTAGTTTATACAAAACTAAAAATGAAGCTCAAACATTTTTAAAAAAGCATATTTTCATATTACTGTTAGATTTCCTTTCCAGAAAATTACTGAAAATCATAGAATCATAGACTGCTTAGGGTTGGAAGGGACCTTCAAAGGCCATCCAGTCCAACCCCCCTGCAAGAAGCAGGGACACCTCCAACCAGATCAGGTTGCTCAGAGCCCCGTCCAACCTGGCCTTGAACGTTTCCAGGGATGGAGCATCCACCACCTCTCTGGGCAACCTATTCCAGTGTTCTACAACTTTCATTGTAAAAAATTTTTTCCTAATATCTAATCTAAATCTACCCCCCTCTATTTTAAACTATTACCCCTCATCCTATCACAGCAGGCCTCACAGCAATCCTGTTGTGTCCTTTGCTTTCTGTTCTGTAGCCTCTAAGGCTATGGTTAAGCCGGTCATTGTACACAGCTCAGCTTCTCTTCTCTACCCCATTAACCACTCTCGCTTGACAACGTTATAAGGTTGATATGACTCTGAGAAAGCAAGATGACCTAAAAGTTCAGATTCAGTTAGGTCTAAGAGTGACAGATCCTTAATACTTACTCTCATCTCCTTCTAATGAGCAATTTTTAAATTTTTAATTTTTTTTTTTTTAACTCTTAGGGGAGAAAAAAAGTACTGCTAGACCAAACTAAATTAACACACCTTAAAATATCATTTTTTATAACACACAGAACAACTGAATTCTAGTTCTCACTACCGTAGTCAAAATGAGGTACATTCAAGTAAGTTAGTAGTTTGGACGGATTAAACTCAAGCTTTCACCTCTCGCAGCCTAGTCTCTAACTCCAGCAGGCGGTTCTTGTCAGTGTGATCTTGGTGACTCATCTTTTCCAATTGTTCTTCTAATTTTCGATTCTGGGCCTCTAACTTTCCAGCTTGAGTTTCCAAGTAGAACTTCTGTTGCCTGAGCTCAGAAATCATCTCCTCTTGGGCTTTCCTGATAGGAGAAAAAGCACAAGTGACAAACCCAAAATGTCCTTAGCATATGTCTTTTCACGGGGGTGAAGTAAAGTTTCCCATAAAGTAGGATAGTTAAGTTCATAGCTTTAATTCTATATTCAACTAAAAAAAAAAAAAAGTCAACTCTTTGTTCCTCTCTGCAAAAGATCCCCATACTAGTGTATTTTCATCAACATATGCCCAGAGCACTTAAATTCAATGTTTACAAGTTGCACAGAGAAATTAATCTTGTACATGGTAATCTACAATATTTAAGCTACAGTTCATTCTTGTCATTTCACCAATTCCTTGTCACATGTTCTTCTATATAGGAAAAATAAATGCTAAGAATAGTTGCTTTCACACAATGTATTTCTATGAGATAAGAGAAACCCTATGGTTTAAGGCCTGGGGGGCTAGCATGTTGTGGGTTGTTTTTGGGGGGTTTTTTTAAGTTCTAATGGACCTAGAACTTGACCTACATTGAAGCGAAGTTTTGTTGTCTCTGATCAAAGTCTTAATCTACGAAGCGAACAAAAATAATTACTTGTGCTTATAAGAATTTTGAGAGCTGGCAATGATTAATTATTAGCATAAGAATTTGAAATGGACACTCAAAAACAAAAAATAAGAGGGGAAAAAAGGTCTTTCTACATTATTTACAATTCCTGGAATCATTTTATCATGGATGGAAAATTCTGCCTCTTAGTGTCCTTTCTACTTAGAAGTCTCACAAAGCTCTACATGTATTAATGAATTAATATTTTAAGAAGTTCACAGTGAGATAAGCTGTTATTAATCCTATCCCAGAGAAATTATGTGGGTTGCCCAAAATCAAATAGGAAGACTTAACAAAACTAAAAATAGAACTTAAGTCTTCTGACTCACATTTCTGTGCATTGCATGCAAAACCATCCTTTCCCGCTTTCTCTTTTTATTTACCTCTACAGATTACTGCCAGCCAGAACTGTCAAATGGTGTTATTTCACTTCCTACTGTTTACTGGGCTATCTTCTCAGGAACCTGATAATCATTAGTTTCCTCAGATACTGATGGAACAAAAGCTAGCAGAGTTCCCCTCTCCTCTGAAAGGTTTAATCACTAGTTCTCCTCTTCAAGCATGCTCAGATTAGCAGCAGCTTTGTGGATTTAAAATACAGCCGCATGACAGATCTATACATTTTCTCCACCACAATTCACAAAATAAGCACAAATTAATTGGCTATCTGCACGCATAATAAAGTCATTTTCTCTTAAAATGTTGTTAATTCTCTATCAGCTCCTACCAATCCTAGAAAATTACATTACTTGACAATATATCTCTAAATAATCTATTCTAAATTGTATGTTAAAACATTTTTTTCCCCTTTTTTCTGTGGATCTCCAGTCAAGTGCCCTGCTCAGAGGATGCATCTAGCTCAGGTAAGTTCTTACACTCAGTTCAGCATGAATGACTGACACTAGACCTTGCAGGTACATGTTGAGACAATACTTCTGTTTTATTTCAGACAAGTTATGGATTTTGCTACCTCAACAAACTTCCTGGGTGATTAGCTGGAGGTCGTCTGGAACATAAAGTAACACAATTAAATTTCTCAGTTATTTCTGTGAATATTTTTGGCTGCTCAGGCTAAAATAACTTGCCAGATATTTGACACACAACAAAAATTGGAGCCATTACATATCTGGAGACATAACCACCACCAAAAAGGAAAAAACCAAATCAACTCTGCCAAAATTCATCCTTGCTTGATTCTATTCAGTATTATGGGTAAATCTATCCAAGTGCTTCCCACAGAGACACCACCTGACATTGCATCCAGCCATTGACGGACACTGAAAATCTTTCTGCAGACAGCTGAAGCTGATGAATTTCTTAACTCAGTAAGAGCACATACTACTTTAGCCTTACCTTGCAGGACATATTGAACAATCTGCGCTTTCTCCTGTACTTGAAGTAGAATGCCTTTAAGTCATTTATGAAGGAAAAATACACTATAAGGACAAGCAATCTCGGCTAAAATCCAAAGCAATATAAAGTTCAGACAGACAGAAAGATCTAACACAGATTTCCTCTGTGTTTAATAAATAGGAAATCATCTCAAGAACAATTGCTGATTCCACAGTGATTCAAGATGACATTAGACCTTGACCAGCAGCATACCTCAGAACCACTGAACTGACTGAATTGATGAGAACTAAAGAGAGGCTGAAACCGAGACAACAGAGATCTGTGCAAGTACTATCTGGGCTAGGAAGAAAACAAAATTAATTGAAGCAGCACTCTGAAGCTGAAGCTGGGGTATCTCCTACTTCACATTATTTCTCCCCATTTTAGTAACAAAATACCTCACTCTTGCAATCAAGAATTCAAAAACATACAGAAAAGCTTAAAAATCTAGTTTTCTTGTCTTCTCACCCACCAGGGCAGGATGGTATGTTTAAGAAAGATAGTGTTTAATGTTTTTAATTTCAACATCATGTAACTCTCACAGGAACCAAGGAAAATATAAATCTATTAGCAGTATGTTAAAAAAAGTAATATATGCTTCTCCAGAGGTATTTTAGACATTCAAATTATTAGCATCCATTTAACATGTTTGGTAAACCTGCACAAAGCACCAGCCTTAGGAAAGGATCCAAAGTAAACATTGTAATACAAACCAATTTTCCTAGTCACGTTGGACAAAACAAAATACGCAGCGAAGCACAACTATTTGAAGAGCAAGTGAATTTTTGCATTGCTGAAAAACAAGTAGGGAGCACAGCACGCCTGCAAAAAAGAACCACTTCTAGATTAAGAGACCAGATCTTACTGGGAACTGCTGAGCAGTGACCAATACGATCGCAGTTGCTGTACTTACATGTTCCTCTGGGTAAAAAGGCTGCTATTTGCTGCCAGTTTATTGGCCTCAGACAATTCCACTATTCTCTGCTCCAGTGACCTGATCTTCGAATCCATTGCATTGATCATCTGAAACAGCAACGTGCCTTTGAGATTGCACAATAGAAGTGAATATAAAAACAACACTTAAAAAGATTCTGAACTTTTTGCAGAAAAAAGAAAAAAAAAAGAAAAAAGTAGTAAAAGAAAACCAACCAAATGGCCAAAAGAGCATCACAGATGCAACTACTGGAGCTATTTACAAATGCTTTCTACTGCTTTAATATTATGAGAAATCAGTCATTACATTATCAGTGCACAAAACGATAGGTACACAGCAAGCTACATGGCTAATTTTAAGGAAATATTATTAAAGATACTTTGAATTGAAAAATCATGTCTTTTAAAATCAGTATTAATCAGTGTGTTTCCTTCTAAACGGCTCAGCAGCACTACAAAACCTCAAACAAGATTATCTTGCTTGAAATCAGTCTCAGAAAGGCACTTTTAAAATGTTTTAATTTCCAGTTCAACTATCCATACCGCTTTCTGTTCAGCCAGGACTTTACATTTCTCACGTGCTTCTTCTTCATGTCTTCTGAGCATATTCTCAAGTGCTTCCTTATCTGCAAGATCTTTCTTCATCTGATTTTCCAACACCTAAATGAAGACATTTCTTTTGTCTAAATTATATCTGTTTCACTGGGCAAAGGGCAAGCAAAAAGAAAATCATCAAGATAATTTTTTTTTTAAGCAATTGATTATATCTCAAGCAAAATTAAACCCAAGATGCAATCGCATGAAATCTATGGAAGACTAAACTGCAAAAAAGTGCACTCCCTCGGTTATATCTGAAGACTGAATGTAATTACAGAATTTTATGAAGACATGGAGATACTGTAGATTTTTTTAATTATTATTTTAAGTCATATAAACTGCATTCAAGAAATATTCCAAATGAATGCAACAGAAAAACTCTATACTCCACTATGTATAGCAGTAAGGAAGTGCACATCCTCTGGCTGCCCTACCAGCATGGCTCAGGAGTAATTTCTAAGTTCCATAAGTATGCATGAGAAGGCAACTGAGAGCCCACGAATTTCTAAAGTCAGAGACACCAAATGAAACACCTAAGTAAAAGACTTGTTTTTGAGGCATGAATACCTGTCATTAGGAACAAAATTAAAGTAATCAATTGTTACTTTTTTTTAAAAATGCATGTTATGTCCAGAGCTTTAAATCAGTGGTTAAACTGAAAGTCATTTCCTTCAAAGGCACAAAATCTGGATACCAGAGGATATTTTTTACTGTTCCAGTTACAAACATCCCATGTCCTCTTTCATCCCTTTGAATCTCTTTCACCTGACTTCCTGATTCCTCCTACTAAATATCCTATATCATATGTCCCCATAATACATTGGCTTTCCTTTTCTTTTAATTCTTTTTCCAATCCCTATCCTCTTTTCCAGTTTTTATGTTACCACTTTTCCTTCCCCAACATCTACCTCTGATCTTTCTGCTGTCTATCACTCTCCTGTCAGTACTGATTACCACATGCTCTAGTCTGCCCGAAAACTGTACTTCTCTTATTTTCCTTCACATTTCTCCCATAGAAATCCCTTTTCTCCTCTTAAATACTACTTCCTTTCACATTTAAGCTGAAACATAGAACTTAAGTCCTAGGTAAACATACTAGATAAAGATTGCTGAAAACAGATATGCTTAGTAGAAACAGTTTCTTTAAAAATGCATTTACTGGCTGATGTACTGTAGGTTCTTTAGAAAAATCCTTATCCAGTACATGTACTCCTATTTCCCAATTTGTTTTTCTAATTTTAGATGGTGTCTACGATTCTAACTGTTTGTTAAAGTCTTATGCTACCCTGGAAAAGAAAAAAACAAAGTGGGTGGTTTCTGTGGCTTCTTGGCAGATGTTACAGCTCCAGGAAGATGGAATTTCAGAAATGCTCTAGTATTTGCTGAATTTAAAACTTGCAGGTAGGCTGTGTGAATACTCCTAGAAAATCATCAGTAGCAACTGAAAGCTTTTTCAGGGTGTGAGATACTACAGCATTATTTAGTTAGCAATAGTCAAATGACAATCAACAACTGCTTTCCTCTAGTTCTGACTTCATAAGCCACCTACTCTAATGCAGTGCTAAAGACAGATAAGGTACAACGGCGTGGACTAGAAGACAAACTTGTTCAGATTCCACTAAGCTCTCTGAACATTTCAGAAGTGGTAAGCAAGAATGCAACTCATAAGACAAAGCAATCAGAGCCTAAAGGCAACTGCTTTTCCCTGAAGTCATTCTACCCACAAAAGACTATAGGAAGATGATAAGAAGATATTTTTACTTTGAGTTTTTCCTCATAGAATTGTTCCTTCTGTTTCAGCTGCAACTCCAGATGTTGTGCTGCAATCTGAGCCTCACGATGCTTTTCTTCCAGCTCCTAAAAGCAGCAGAGATTCATATTCAGACACAAAGAAATAGTAGGTGCTCTGTGTATGTGTTACATACGTATGAAACATTCATTCATTCTCTTTTTTAAGGCTGCACACTGTAAAAATCCAAAGACTAGGGTTGTTGTAGTAAAAAAAAAAAAAAACCATTATGAGAGCAGCACATTATCAGTTTTAAGCTTTGCATATTGCTGCTGACCCATTTACTGTAGAACAGATATACTGCTAAAGACAAAGATTTCTACTTCCAAGGTAAAAAGCTCCATTTTCCAGCAAAATATTCCCAAAGATAGGCCAAGGATGTTTTGTGAAAACAAGCAGTTATAAACACTTTATAGTGGCAGTAGCATCACAGGAAGTTCAGATCTATTTTTAACAAGGTCGTTCACTTTTTTTCTCACAGAAGACCTCAATAATGGGCCACTGTTGTCTGTGTTTTTCATCCTACATTCACACAGTGGGAATAGTATTTATTTTGCTGTATTGCTCAGGCGAATGCTGTCAGAATAGCTATTAATAAGTTGCTTGGAAGACAAGAAGTACAGGATGCACTGTATATGGTAGAACATACCAGAATATTTTTTATCTCTTTACTTCACATCAGATAGTTTGAGTTATGCATAGTAAGGACTTATTTGCTATCTCAGAAGTTAGCTATTTCTGTTGCTTGATGACATTTTTCAGGATATATCTATCTTTCACCAGGACACCTTGCAACAGTTGAGCTAAGAACTTCATGCTCATTGTTTGTCAAATTTGCCATTCCAACAATTTCCTTAGAACAAGAGGAGATCCAGGTCTGTCATTCATTACCACTGGACTTACTCTTGCATTGACAAGTTCAAGTTGTGGGATGCTTCTAGGTCTCCTGTCTACCTTAATTACTGCATAGCACAGGAAAATATCCTGGTATTTCTACTTCAGGTCTTTTCATATTCTCTTTTCTGATCTTCCTCATCTTGAAAACCCAGAGAGTTTTTCGCTCCAGTAGAGCCTCTTTTTCCAGAAGTGAGAATCAAAGAGGAGGTTCACCAAAAGTAGGTCATCTACAGTGCCTAGTACCGACACTTATGCAAGGAATGGAGATTGCTGCTTTTTGCAATTGAAATATGTCTCCCAGCAACAAGAGGGACAACTCACCTCCCCCAGAAGCCCACACGTTTCAGGTCCTGGCAGAGAATCAGACAACCAGATCAGCAGCAGCTTCTAAGTTACCAGCATCAGACTGCTCATACCGTAGCAAAAGCTTCACCAGTTTCTGCAGTGGCACTTAACAGCCAGTGTGGGCTAAAAAGGTAATCTCTCACCATTCCAGTTCTCACTTACTATTCTCTACATAGTGCTAACAATGTTATTAGCGTTACAGCAATGATCTACAATTTCAAGTAGTAGTAAGTATCTTCTCTATCTTGCTTCTTACTCAGTTCTCTACACACAGATCAGCAGGTACTTCTCAGGTACTGCTAGATGAGTGTACATTAAACCAATGCCTTTATTCAATTTTTCCACCTTATTCTATGCAATTCTGTATCTTCAGTTTCCTTCCCACCTTTCTATACCAGGAAAAGTCAAAACTGCTTGAAGATACCAACTTGAGGAAATGAACAGAGTAGAAGTAGAGAAAAAAGAAAACTGCTATCCTGGGCTCCCAGATCAGAGCTGCAAGGGACTAGGAAAGACTGTAGGATTATTTCTTCAATGCCTGTTTGACTTTTTTTATAAAATACTGTTGTCTCTCCAACATTCTATCAGAACTCCATGGAAACTATCTATAAGAAGAGCCAAATGTATCCCATAGTGTAAAACAATTAGTCAGTATTTCTGCATTTCCTTTCGGTTTTTCCTCCACAGAGGACATAATCAAAACCAAGGAACAATCCTCAAATACACACAAGAGGCTTATGAAACAATTCAAAGTTTTACACTATTTCTAAACATAAAGTTGGCACTGTGCCCAGCAAAGCCATAGTCTCCCACTTACCATGCACTCATATGATCAAAACAATTTCAAAGAAACAGCTCTACTAAAGAATTGATTCTACCTTTTCTTGAGAGCGGTCAGGCATTCTGATGCTAAAGTCAATGTACGCAGCTATCACCCAGAACAAGTATGGGTCATCTGCTGACTCCAAATATGGTTATTTATACATTTCCATCTGGCCTTCCTCAGTTGTGTCTATGCTCAGGATTACTACCAATACATAGTAATATTTTTTTCCCTTGTCATATTGGCAACACAAAAAGAGAACTCATGAGAAATGCAAAATTAAATTAATTATTCCACGATAAAATTATGCTTCCTGTCCCAGGGAAGTCAAAGTATTAGAAATACCCTCTGCTTTGTTCACTGTAGACCAACCTACCAACTCGCTATAAAGATTTACTAGATTTAACAAGGAGAGAAATAAGAAATTGCCAACAGAGAAGGTATGTGGGTGAAAATGAATTCCTGACAAATATTATCTTTGGAGACAAACAGTTTAGATGACTAATTTCTCTCTGCTTCAAAATGTAAGCATTTTAAGTAGATCTGACCTCTAAATTCCTTATTCCCTTGCAATTTAGTTTAAAAGCTAGATACCAGTGTTTTTATTGTTGCAGTATCCTACCCTGAGAATGTTTAACTTCTGAAACATATTACTAAGTTGACTTAAAAGTGCTCCCACTGAGACAACTTTGCAAGTAGTATTAAGACTAACAGTACAGTAGTGAGTTTGTAACTAAAGGTGCAAATAGAATTTGAGCACTTAAGCTTTCTCCAGTAGGACTAGTACAAAATCCAAATCCCTTTATTCAGCAATTTCCACCTTATTCAATGCAATTCTATGTCTTCTGTTCCTTTCCTACCCCTTTCTTACAAACTCTTACCCTTTATCTTTCATTTTCACCTCTGCTCACCAGAATTTTTTCTGCCATCTGTTGAATCTGTTGAGATTTAGTTTGAATATCTTCCTTTAGACGGTTTTCTCTTCGTTCCACAGTCTCTAATCTCTTCACTTGATTCTCCAGAGAATGGCGTCGTTCCTGTGGAGCAATTATTAACTATTTAGGCTAATCAACTCTGCATTATCACAAAGCAATGAGTAGTTTCCAGAAAGCCAGACAAAGCAGTCAATATATAGTTGTCTTTTGTATTTGAAATCCTCATCGTGCTTCAAATCCCTTATGCTAACCACATGCCTTTATTGACTTCTCACTGAAAATATAAAATCTCTCTGTTTTCTTCAAATAAATATATGCTTTTGAATTAAAAATGGATTAATACCTAAAATCACTTTCCCATGAATAGTTACTACAGGAATACAGGCTGTTCATAGTCATCCACATGAGGGTTCCTGAACTGAGACACATATCAATAACTAATTTACTCTAGATAGACATTCCCCACTCACCTCTGCTTCAAGCAATTTCTTCTTCATGCTTTCATTGGAATCTTCCCGATTCTGCAGTTTCTCTAACTCCTTCTCAGCTCTCTCCTTTGCTTGACGGATATTCTGAAGAAGTTCGGTTGCCTCTGAGCTAGCTTTCACAGCCTAAAGGTCCAAAGGAGAGAGAGAGAGAGGGGAAAAAAAAAAAGAATTATAAGAAAAACAGACACACACAAAAACCTGGTATGTGAAAAGTTCATAACCTTGAAATGGTAAACATCCTGAATAAAACTGCTACAGAACTTTGGCCTAGGAGTCTAAAATTAAGATAACCTACAAACATCTGCAGGAACCCAAAATTCTAGCTTCTGTTACATAATTCTTTTCTGTTTCACAAAAAAAAAAAAATCCAGGAGATCTATATGTTTGTCTTGCTGTACAGCAAGTTTCTAATTGTCTCTATGTACTGAAAGTAAAGTCTACCCTCAAACTGAGCTCAAGGTTCCTAGAAAGAGTTCACAAAATACTCTTACTAAAACACTAGGAAAACAATTTGTCAGCCTACAGATAATCCCTTAGAATTAATGAAAGGTGAAAAGGGGAGGGGAGATTAAAACAGGACTGTTTTGAAATATTAGAAGTACTATTTCCACAAAGTTTTGGCCTCCTATTCATATTCTAGATCACTAACCCTTGAAAAAGCCCTGTCTCAGCAGGTGCCAAGTTTGAAAAGCTCTCTCAGTAGATTATTATGACAGCCCCTTTCTTTTCTGCTGAAAGGTCCCAATAAGAAAAGTTCCTCTACTGTTCTTACAGTCCCTTCTTAAGTGCCAGACTAACCACAACTCAACTGTTAGATATTATGTACTTGCTTCAGCTTACACTGCTAAGGTATTTTAATCCTGCTGTGAATTATCATTCAACATTTTTAGTGTGAATAACTGAACTGGAAAGAGATCTTGCAATTAAAACAGAGCATACTGGGAGACTAAACCAAATCCAACACGTATTTTACTAGTGAGCTAAAAACATCCAAACCTTGTCTTCAGAAGCAAGGGACTAGTGCATTGCACGCAGCATACCCAAACTGGCCTTTAAAATTAGAATTTCTCTACACTACTCCAGTTCTGACTCAGCTTCATTTGTAAAAATAAACACTGTTGACATGTCTCAAGAGCCAAAAGCATATTCAAAACACCAATGATTCCAGATACCAGTTACCACTGCCTTTTCCTTATCATCCCCCATACTATGACTAATTCCATTTTTGAGGAGAAAACAAAGTGCATCCCTCCTCTGCATTAAGGTTTCACTGGAAAATGTTGTGGAAAATCCATTTTTACCACCCAGACATTACCTTTGACAGCTTTTCCTGCAGCTCCTGGATTTTGGCCTGCTGCTCTGTATTGATCTACAGTTAAATAAAAAGATGGAGGGAAAGAGCACTGTAAAACCAAAACTGAAGAAAATGCTCTCTACATATGATACCATATTTATTTTAATTCACTTCCCAAAAATCTTTGTTTCTCCCTATAAATTCCAACACACCAAAATGTTCCTTGGCAACTGTACTCTCATTTTACTAACTTCAAGTTGATTTCATATTTTGGTCACCAAGTAGATTGTTCAGTGTGAGAATAGCCAGAATTCTTTTTATTTTTCATTCTTCACTCTTTATTCATAAAGAAAACCCTTATGTATCACTAACCTAACTCCAAACTCAGATTACACATAATGGCCTGTCTTTGCCTAGCTTCTGAACACAATCCCTTAAGAACAGGGTATCCAGACACAGCTTTATATCAAATCAGAAAAAACGGTGAATCACACTAAGAACATTTTTTTTTTTTTAAATACAATAAAATTGAGAGGGACGTGAGGCTGCGCATGCCACTGACTAGCCAGAGACACTCTTGGTTTCTGTGCATAATATGAAAGATCCAGGAAGCAAACTTCAGGACAGTAGAGTAGCATACCTTCTCCAGTTTGCAATACAATTCTCCTGCTTCATTTTTCCCTTGATCTTTAACCTGTAACTTAAATATAAAATATATGAAAGTCTCAGGAAAAGTTGTAGTATACTGCTCTTCTATCCAGTCACCTCATGCAATTTAAACACAGCAGTTACACAAAGTATAATGCACATTACTTCGAGTGTACAATTGAAGGATATTCTGTATTAGTCGTACAAACCACGGTTATCTTTAGAGAACAGACACAACTTGTGTCTGTGTAAAACAGCACTAGAAATTAAAGCAAGCATAAGCCTCCTCACCCATGAAGCCTAAACTACCTTCTGCAGTTTGTTGTGACATTCAGCAGCTTTACGTTTGAATTCTTCAGCTGCCAGTCGGGACTCTCTCAACTCCGATTCATAAAGATCACTACGTCTGCGAGCTGAAATAAGATCCTCTTCTAATTGATTCATCATCAGCCTCATTTCTTCTACTTGAGCTTGATATTCCTGTAGTTGTGGTGGAAGGGAAGGAAAACATATCACAATTTAGAGACAGCACAGGAAACACTTGGAGCAGCAGATCCCAGAATACTGATTGCAGGCAAGAGGTGCATTTAAAAATATTTGAAAGAAAAGTAAAGTACAAAATAAAACAATCAGAGCTAAATGAAATAACACATCCATGGTGTTCTGGTTTGAGTCTTGTCATTTTCAAGTCAATACCTCATAGAAGTCCAAACATTGACTTTCTGAGAGTGGCTTCACTGCAGAAACACATACATACATCTACATACAAATGATAAAAATTACTTACATTTCTAACTTCTGAAACAGAAATGTGCCTTTGAGTTGACGGCTCTACTAAAAGCCCAGATGCTCCCTCAAGATATATTTTCTCAGGCTGATACATGACAGTTACCATAGATCTGCACAGCTTGGGTAAAAGGAAAGAAGAAGTAGAGGGGTAGTATATTGTGGCTTCTAGCCATCTATTATTTTATCTTGACAGGGTTAAAAAGATCATATTGCTCTGTATGGGAGACAACCTAAAATCAAATATTAAGTTAGAAAAGCTGTTTAAATATCACATTGCCCACAGAGGATATTTGCCTATATAGGCAGAAATAGTGATTCCCCATGCAGGACACTACAAGATACGGCATTTGGATGGGGAAGGTGGGAGAAGAGAAGAACATTTGAATTAACTATCTCAATGAAACTGGGTACTCAAACTGAGACTAGCTTGCTTCTAGTACCTTCACTGGAAATAAAAGAACTTAATTATGTTCATTCAGCATTTACTAAGTCCTGTAAGTATACATTTTATAAAATTACTCAAAAAAAAAAACCAACAAAAAAAAAAGCAAAAGCAAAGTATTTTTAATGAAGCTGAAAACAAGTAGAACGTTCACATCAAGACTATGAAGGGCTGACAGTGGGGGAGTCTATCTTTTTTTCCATTTTAATATCTTCAATACGCCTGACTGCCCCCATATTCAAAAGAGTAACTGTCTTATGACAAAAATCAGGTTTGTCATCACTCCTTCCAGAGAGCCAGCTGCCTTTAGTTAGAGAAGCGATTGCATGAACACGGACCCTAATGCCAGCCTGTGATTCTCTAGTATCATGGAGAGCTTATGCAGATATTTAAAGAAGCTGGGACTTTAACAGATTGCCTTACGATCCGTTACAGGGGGCATGGCAGAATGGCTCTTTGGTTTGTGATCCTCAAACTGGTTCTCCAGTTTGCAAGGCAGACAGAGGACCTACTTTTTCCAGTTAGTTTCTCTATGAATGATCTTATTTTCTTGCTGGAAAGAAGTGAGCCTTTCTATAATAAGTGAGCACACATTAACTCAAATATTCGTTTCATACAAATACATTTGTGAACAAAAAAGGCAGAATGGTTTGAAGGAATCCATGTTCTGCTCAGAAATCATAATTTGTTAAGAGTTCCTAAAATACTCAGCTTTTAAATCAGCATACACTTGACCAAAGAATTACAGGTATGACTAGCGTTGCCACTATGAAAATAAGTGTTTGGGAAGGGAAGAGAATGAGGAAGGAGAAAAGAAGGAGTAAGAAGAGACAATTAGTAATATTTCTATTTTTCTTGTTTCTTGACATTTGCAAAGATAGTCATCTGAATAAATCTCATGGTTAGGTCAGAGGAACACGCCACATCCCTCAAGGCAGCACAGAACAGCACCTCTTGCATATGCATTTGTCACAGTTTAAAAACTATCAAGATATACTTAGGGGCATATTAATGGACAGGCAGAGCTCAGGGCACACACCTGAAGCAAATCACTTCAGGGCAGCTGCATACAAATGAGTGGGCCTTTCAAAAAATACCAATTCTCATTTGTTGCAAGTTCATCCATTCATACGGGCCTTCATCAAGTAAGACCAGAACACAGGCTTAGTTAAAAACAAAACAAAACAGAGCCAAAAGACATCCACCCCAAACAGAACAAAACACAAACCAACAACGCTCTTCTATTCAAGTACCTGGGGTTAAGTTGAACCTCAGGTCTTGCCCTGAAAATCCCAAATGCCTAATTTATTGGTTTTTGAAGATTCTGATTTGCTGTTAATTTTACTCATTCTCTCTGAAGCTTCAGGTTTTCAACAGCAAAACTCTAAGTGACTCTTCCATCTCACCTCTCCTTTCCCTCTAACTTAAAAATAATGATCCAAGTCTTTAATGGCTAAGATCCATCTGCTGGTATGAGTCAGCAAAAACATCTCTGCATATTTTGTTGTGGTGTTCTTGCACATGGGTTTCAGATAGCTCAGAAGACAACCTCAGACGTGAAAGTCTACAGGATATTACAGATTCATTTTTATGTCATCGTGAATCTTTACAAGCGAAATTAAGAGATTCTGGGACAAAATATTTGATTCAAAATCACTTGAATTTTTTTTTCCTCCATTACATATGTCTGTACTGCCTAAAAATCTATTGATATTTATCATCACCAAAAATGTTCCACATTTAAAGCAACTTTGCTAACAAAGCAGCAGAAAACAGAGTAATGAGCTTTAGATCCCTTGTATTACATAAAACATTCATCCAGAAGAATGTTGGAGAAGTCTATGGAGGCCTGCTATGGAGGCCTGCTACATCCAGAGGGTTATTTTTGCATTTCATTACTTTTTATATAAGAGCTGCTTATGTCTGGAGAATTATTACCAAGGTTTCTCAGCTTCCTTCTCTCAAACACTATGAAATTAGTCAGTTTATGTTTGTAAAGTGTTTTGAAGACAAAAACCAACAGATAATTGCAAAGAATTGTTTGAATGCCATAGCAAATTTAAATTCCTTTTTCTCGGTACAATATGTTGCTATTAATTCATTAAAATGAAATGAATGGATTCTGTCTTGTAGACCATTTAAAACCCTAAAAATGTCCACATTTGTCACCATATTTTCATTTAATTCTCGTTTGTTTCCTTATGAACAACTGTATGGATTACTGAGTTTTCAACATTCTTCTTGTGGAAAAAAAATGCGAAGATCTACTTTGCAAATAGATCAAATCAGGAACAGAACAGTTAGGCAACACAGATTTTCTGTTTTGAAAGAGTATTATGCATTTTAAATGGCCAGATAAGAAAGAAGAAAAAAAAAAAAAACCACACCAAACAAAACACCACAAAATTAAGGCTAGCTCAGTTCTCTGCCAGGTAAAGATTCATGAACTTGTGAAATGTGTATAGATGGACCATTTAAAATGGATAGTCCATTTCTAATGCAGCATATTACTAAGCCATTGCAACTTTTCCCTAAGCTGGTTTTACAGACAAAATACTTTCAGGATTAGGAAAAGAAAAACTTGAAGTTTGGAGTTTGTGCTTACTTGCAATATACAGAGGTGTAATTTGGTTGCCTCCCATTTTATTTAAGAAACCATGTGAAAACACACAGATTTGGAGTTATCACAGCCTACCAACATAAAACGTAATGCTGGCAACAGAGCTACAATATGCCAAGAATGCCTACTTGTAGATAGCCACCCTGCTCCCCGAAGAAGCAGGTATACCTGTTCTTTGATCTCTTGCAGTTTTCGGCTTTGCTCTCTGATATCATGGAGTAGCTGTAGTGCCTTGTCATCTTCCTGAGACACCTCCATCCGTGCCTGCTCCAGGCTTCGCTTTAAGCTCTGCAGAAAGCAAAATGTTCAATACATAGTCTTTGGTTTTTTCCAGGTGGCTGTATAATAAAGATCTTTCGCTATACAAATGCCTCCTTGACTGCAGTGAGGCATCAAAAAAACTGAGACACTAATGATGGAACCCTAAAGAAATTCATGGCCAGTGCTGCTTCTATCTGGATAGAAGCAGCCCAGTTTACAAATACTCTTTACTATACTTAGATCTCAGTTCAAATCTCTACGTCCTCACATCAGGTTCAGAGACAAAAAACAGAGATCACAAAAGGCATCCATTGTTGACAGCATTTATCTATATTTTGTCTAGCATTATTAATTCACAACCTAGATACAATCCTTCAGCTTCATGTTACTAACAAGCCTATTCATTTTTCTTGTTGTTGTTAAGTGAGTTCAATCCTTCAATCATCGTTAAACTTCTACAAAGAAGAGAGAGCTGCTTCTGTATCTCACCACATACCTTACCTGCGAATTTTGACAGACTAGTGGTCCTCCTATCAACTGTGTATTATTCTTCAACAGAAAGATACACACTGAATTCTATTTATTTACCTATTTGGAAAATCACTCAGCCCTATTTTAAGATATGCTTTCCAACAAACCAACCCATCAGAAATGCTTTGCAATTCTCTGAAACAGTATTATCTGGATTTTTGTTCTTGGTACAAGAGAGGGACAGAATATCAAATCCAACTGAAAACACAGAGACTATTAACTAGAATGAAAATATCCTCACTGGAGTCGTGCCAGGACAACTGGGCAAGCCATTCCAGCTCCCATGAAAAATGCCAAATGATTTCTGAAGATACGGTTTCAAGGCCTCATTTTTATATTCCATCTGAAAAATAGCACCTGTCCTACCATCATCCCTGACATTACGCTGGGGAACTGCATCAGTATGAACTCAAAATACCACAGATGAAGGCAACGCCATTGTTTCCTAATCCTGCTATTTGTCCTTGAAGATTTCTGTCTAGGTACTGACTAGGCTCCATCCTCTTCTGGCTAAGAAACCTGCAAGAAGTCAAAACCAAGCATGTTCTAAGCACAGCCAGCAAGACAAACATCACAAATAGCTTCAGCAAGACCAGGACAGTAGTTATTCCTGTATGTTCCAAGCACATGACCATGAAAACAAAGTTTGAATAAAACTATCAAGGAAGCCTCTGAAAACAATTCAGGGCTCCATATTCAACAGATATCCTCTCACATATTATTTTCTCTCCATCAAGTACACCACTGAAACCATGATGGAAGAGAAAGGCAGAGACCACCAGATTTCAGGCCTTCTGAGCTGAAAGGACTGCTGTAAGGGCTCACACTGCATTCTGTGATATAGGTGGCCAGGTCCTGCTCCAGGAGGGATCGCTGGGTCTCAGAGGCTTTCAGTTCCACCTCCTTTTGGCTAAGCACAGCCTCCACCTCTGACACTCTCCGGTGCAACCGCGTCATTTCCTGCTCCATCTGCAATAAATACCAAGAGGTTATAAAGAGGGCTTCAAAAGCTTTGTTAACTGCTACTTTCAGAACTCTGTTTGTAAGGAATTTGTCTCCAAGAGACTTCTAGCTATATTTCTCCAAATGGTGTTTAAATTCCGATACCATTGTCTCTGCTCCAGGAATGCACAGTTCTTCTTAAGGACAAGTAGTAAGTCTAAGTCACCCCATTCATTCAAGCTGCTTGTTCATATTCAGTCATTCTTCGAACCCCAGTTAGCAAAGAAGACTCAATCATTTTTCACCTGACTTGCAGAGATGGGTTCACTTTAACCTTATCCCAAATCCATGCTGGACCAGAAGATGGTTTGCCCCCATCTCCTTGTCAGGAGCAAATAGTCAAATCCAAAACAGAGCAGGGAGAAAAGTAATCGAACTCTCATAAAAGTCTCAAACAAGCAGTAAGTTTTAAAAGACTCCACCAGGTTCCCTTTATTGGAGGACAGCAACTGTTATAGGATGTTCACCACAACCAGTGATTTGACAACAGTTATGTAAGTAGAAGCTGAGGCGTTAGGAAGAGAACCTCAGAACAGTACTGTTGTAATTGTGCGTCAGATGAAGAGGCACGGCCTGCAGGAAGAAGCAGTCGTCTGTGTCACGCTGAGAAAAGGACTGTTTAAAATCCAGAGCCACTTCTTGTTAAGATAAAAGTATCTAGAGCAACAGCATGGCCTAAATTCATCTCCCTTTGTACTGGATAGGAAGCCACCTCACTGAAGGAAACGCACTTTGCCCACCAGGAGTCTGGATGATCAGCAGCATCTGACAGATCTCTGGACATACAGTGGTTGCAGATTCCTGGAGCAATGGAGATGGCCAATCGCATAAATAAATACCTTGTGACACTTGTCCTGGGCTTCTTGGAGTTCTTTGCTCTTGAGAATAAGTTTCTTTTCCATGGAGCTGACCTTGGCTGGAGAATCCACACTTGAAAAAACAGATCTAAAAAAGCAAAGTCAAACAGCACATGAATATGGGGAAAAGGTACAGAAGTCTGCAGTTATGCATCCCTGGTGAAGTTACTGGGTGCTTACTCATACTAGGATAAAAGAAAGGTGCAGCAATCACAATCTAACAGCCATCACTTCAGATCAAACATGCCATAAAACCTGATGACAGTATATCATTATTAAATAATCCATGTGGACTTCTAGTTACAGTATTAATATTTTTCATCAGTGACTTTTATGTCAGAGTGCAAAACAATAAATGATACCAACATTATAGATTTATAAGTGTAACAAAAAGAAAGCATAAAGTCAACGTAACCATTTGGAAAGGTAACAAGTTTTCAGAGAATTGCTTTTTATTTTGTACTTTATTGTTAAACAGGTTTTTAAATTATCAAAGTACAAAAGCACTAAAAAGTTTAACATGTCATAATCTGCACCACAGGAAGAATAATTTAGTATCCTTAGTTACCCTCTGTGAATCAAAATTGAACTTTCCTAACCCAATTCATACTAACCCTACAAACTCAATCAATATCAAGATGATTAGTCACACTGTAGAACTTCAGAGTTCTATTTACAAGTAATTTTTTTTTGTGAGACAACTGTACTATTCAAAACAATTTGACTCCAGAAACCTGGGGAAAATAATATTTACATGTTCTTAAGCTTTCTGTCTAATTGGGACTCAACATTTAAGAAGCTTACCATTTCTGTTAGTCTAAATTCATACTAGAACAGGACAGGAATCCACTCAGTGTTTTGAAGCATATTTTTAGTGCTTTGCAGTCTTAAATATGTAATTTGCAACCAAAAATTAAGTACACACATCAAAATATAATTTTTATAATCACATTCTCCCTCGCATAAAATTATTCAAAATAGATATCTAAGCAGTTAATGATGGAACCAGTGTTAACCGATAGATGAAAAGGCAGAAGTAGAATGAAGGTGCTAATAAAAGATCATACAGTCTGCCCACACATTGCTTTCTGCTTCTCCTGGCCACAGTTTGGTATGCAGCCAGTTATCCCCATGGAGAGAAATGAGCTTTGAGCAGCTCTCTGCATATAGCCGTACACCCACACGCAGCAGCACAGTCTCTCTTAACACCAAGGAAAGTTTGATTCCACCACCACCATTTTCTGAGAAAAAGCTACTCCTTAATCCAAATAGATATGCAGGACAGTCACAAGAAAGACATGGATTTTTAGGAAAATGGTGCAGCAATGTATCTGTATCAAAACGGATCTTCTGAACCACCACCTTAAGCAGTCATTACGAAATACAGTTTTGATATTAGCAAACAAACACAGCAAAATCCACCAATCCTGTCTTGAAATGGCAAATACTAATATTTATTCAGAAATCTGATATGGAAAAACTTAAAAGACAGAATCCTGCATGTCAACAATATAGATATGATCAGGACTTGAAAAAAAACAAGTGTTAAAAGTGAATGATTTTGTAAAGCATTCCTTTAGTCCTGGTCCAATCAATCCAATCCATCAAATTATCATATTTAAAAATCAATTTATAAAGCGTGTCTATACTCCTACAGGGAAAAGGCAACCATCTGAGAAAGATGCATATTAAATACCATAACAGCTGGGTGTACAAACAAGGCTAAAAATGAATAGTTGAGAAAAGCAGTCTAAAAATACAAATTAAAGCTCACATTAACTAAAAAAGACACTAAGGAATCTGCTCTAAAATGTTAATCAAATATATGTAAATAGCTGCAAATGTGTACCGAGACAAGTCTGAAAATCTTTTTATAATAAAAATTTAGCTTTACATTTCTGAACTGAACTGGCTAAACGCAAGTTTGTTATTTTTAATTATACTTTCAACAGTAGCTATCACCTTTTTACTTTTATTCTTTTCAAATCTGAGACGTTACCCAAGAAAACTCTAGCCAGTTCTCACAGACCTGGTTTTATTTGCTGTTCCCATTTCATCTCTCCAAAGGGGCTAATTTTACTTGTTATTTTTGTTCATTTATTTCATTTGCTCTTAAAAGAATCAGAGTCTAACATTACAGGCACCATCTTGCATTTCAAAAATTTCTCCTAGCAAGCCTGCTTAAACAATCCACATGCTCTGCAACTTAGGAAGTACCAGGACAGACTCAGGCGAGACACAGAGCTCTGCCAAGACACATTCAGCCAGGAGTGATGGGATGGGACAGAGCACAGGAAACAAGCACTGCCCGAAGTTTGAATTTCATTAGGTGACTGTAGAGGGAGCTGCTCCTCAGGACTGGTGTCAGTTTTGTAAGGAAAGAGAAGGCTACAAACCAGAACTAGTCTTCCTTCCTTATCCCTGTCCAAAGAGAGGAAGAAATTCCTTCAAAATATGTGTCCTGGTGACAGGGTGATTTTCCCACCACGGAAACAGTACATCTTATCCCCAGGGTGAAGCTGATTTCAGTTAGCAGTGGTCACACAGGTTTAAGACACATCCTTTCCCAGTAATTTTTCCCTGTGTACAAATTATATTAGGACAACTTCATGAACATCCGTACAACCTTCAAAGTATCAGAAAGGGGGCAGACAGAGGAAATCAAGAGCAATGGAATACTGACTAATCTAAGAAGCCTTGTCATGGTGATACAAGCTCTCAACACAGCATGACAAGGTGGAAAATACCACATTGCTGGGGCACTTACGTTCTTCCTCAGTCAGCATCATCTCAGAAATTAAACACATACAATCCAACACCAAAAGCCATGACGCACAGCTATCATTTAGGTTGGTACCATCTCAGAATATTTCATTTAACTAACTGCTACATCTGGATCAATTCTCTTAGCACAACCAAGCAGTTTCTGCTGTTTCCTCTGAAGTACGAAAAAAAGATTAACAAAAGGTAACCAGCATACATCAAAAAAAATTGCAATAAAAGAACAACCCAAAGTCGAGTCAATAGTACCAAGTGCTGATAGCGCTAGCTGTGCCGATTTACTTTCAAAGGAAGCGCTGCCTGCATGACTAAAAACAAGTTAACTTACAGCTGACTATCTAGTGCTTTCACAGCTAGATCAGCAACAGCCCCAACCAGCAAAACGATCAGAAATGGTGCTGGTTGTGTTAAAGCTCCTCCAGTCCTAGCATGGCTGAGATGAAGAAGAAAAAAGTATTAGTACAGGAAAAGCTTTAAGATGGTTCTGGAGTGTCAAACTTGCATCTTAAACTCCCTAGTACATCATACCTCGTACCTTCCTTTGTCCTTTTATGCCACTCTCATAAACCCCCAGCTCACCTGTGCTTCTTCCTTCTCACAACGATTGACACCATCTGTCCTAATCTTGGCCCCCACACAGCATGCCTATAATCTCATCCCCCGTCCCTCATGCTCTATTCTTTTTAGCATTATACTCATCTGTACCTTCCGCCCCCTCGTAAATGCTTGCTCAGGCCTAAAAAAAACCAACCAAAACCAAACAGTGATACCATCAATCTGTGAATAGAGCTAGCTGAAGCGCAGCATATTTTTGGTATGCTTATCCTGTGCTTCCTCTTTAGTCTATCTTTGGTGAGTTTACCAGAACCCGACAAACTCTTGGAAGAAACCAGTAGTCCTTCTTTTTGGAAGAATGGCTCATTTTAACTCTTACTATTTTATAATGACAATCATGAATCCGTATAAAATTTTAAAATCAAAAAAAATTGAAAAATATCACTTCTTAGGAACTTACAGAAAAGATCTGGATCATCTACCAAAGCCTCACAGGCCACAATTCAAGAACTACTAGGATTACATATATTCCGATATTATATTCTGAAGAGATAATTAAAAAAACCCACCCTATATCAGCAACGGAGATTAGGTACTAGTCCCATTGTCAGCCTTGCCTGTGAATAAAGCTCTAGGTTGTGGTTTAGCAAGTATTTTATATTAACCTAAGTTTTGTATCATATGTAGTCAAGTCCCTTTAGCTCTTTACTCCAGTCTAAGAGAGGGCACACAAAAATTTCCATCATAAACTGGGGGTTTTTTTATTAGGTTTTTAAAATTAGATATTTTGGTATATTTTATCAGGTATTTATTTTTATTAGTTTTTTTTGTATATTTGGTTAGCCATAGATTTGTAACTTATCTTATGCTTGGGGGCTTCTACTAGTCCCACGCAAGGGACAAGAACAATTTTCGTTCACCACTTGATGCCTATTTCTGGCATCTAAGGGTTTTTCTCACTTGTTCTAAGCACTGGAGATCAGCCACAGTTAGGGACAGGAAGTAAGGTGGAGGTGTCTTTTAATAGAATTAAATTCTCCGTTGCCTGTTATCTTGTCACAGTCACATGCTCGCAGCCAAACCAGCAGCCAGATTTGCAGTCTCCCCCATATCAAGAATTCAGAGGCCATGATGGGAGAAAGAGCTGGTCCTTCTCTGCAGCCTGATCTCAGTTCTTAGAGCCATAGAGGAGACTTACTTACCAAACACTTTGCTAGTACAGGAACCTAGGACATAAGCAGTGCCCTTCACTTCTCCTGATTGCTTCCTACAACACCTTATTGTCATGCCTTTTGCTCTTTTGTTAAATCTTTCATTTATTATAGGGTCACAAATTCTTCCCAGAACTCATGATATCGAGCAACACATAGTACGTTTTAATTCAATGGACCCTTCTAAACTACACACTGACTGTAGAATTCCTGGCAACAGGTCTAAGTGACTGAGGTGAACTCTTCTAACCCTGAGTGATTGGGAGGGAGAGGAGAATGGAAAAGAGAACTTCTTTTATCCTCCTCCTGTCCACTTTTTTCTTTTTTCCAAACACTGCCTTTTCTCTGAAGTATTTGAAATTCTTGCTCAGCTATGGCGTCTTACAGTCCAGGGAACAAGGGCAAGAGGGTAATCCCAAACTTCATAGCTTGACAGCCCTCAAATTAAAAGCAAAGAAACTTTCAAGGACCTTGTTAATGGCACTCTGCAGTTGCCTGGCCTAACTATAAGCAGCACTAGAGGCATTAGAGCTATCATGCTGCAGACACAGGAAAACAGATCTGCATCGCTTAGCAACCATAAGGATAAGACTTTCAGAGGAAAGATTTTAAGAAGAAAAATTCTAGACCTATAAACTTGATAACTTAGGACCTTCCAGAGAAGACATCCCAGGATTCACAACAGATAGGCCTACTCTCCATCTACTGTTCTATTCCCCATCTAGAATTTGAGATTCAAGCTAGTGTGGACAGAAATAGTACTTTATTTCCTCAAGTAAAACATACGCCATGCAATATTTTATAAGTAAGAAGTTATCTTTATGACCCAATGTTGCAGTGATATTGAGAATAAACTAGTCACTGCATTATTTAAATACAGCTATTTTGAAGTCTCCATACACTCTTTGCTGTATTTAAATAACCTTCTCAGAACAAAATGCAAGTATTTACTGCTAAAAATATCGAAGTGCAATTATTTAAATCTCATTCAAATAAAAGAAACCACTAAGATCTACTTATATTAAAATGATTTGGGAGAAAATGAAGTACACGATGTCTTTCTGTTCCAGCTCGGGAAAAAACAGGCCACATCAAGCAGAAATTTTACTTCAGCCAAAATTTATCCAGAGCACATTAATCTCCATACTGTTCTGTTATACCCCATCTGATCTATTACCAACATTCAAATATAACTTCAATACGCATTTTCAGCACTAGCTCCACAAAGAAAGCAGATCAATCTGCTATATCTATATCACTTTTCATCTTTCAGCCTCCAGCACAGTTACACCACTGTTCCCGAGACTTTACCTCACGCTCCTCTTCAGTTCTACTCCTGGGCCCCCATTACGTATATGTTTTTACCATACATATATGGTCACTGTTGAGCCTCTTGTGACTGTTACATGAATGGTCATGTAGCCTTGATAGAGGGATTGCAGTTCCCCAGGCAGAAAATCTAACACCGTAAGTTATTTCACTTCTAAATCAAGATAAGATAAGATTTTAACCCCAGGTATCTACAGATACAACATTCTATTTTTTTAATTCTGCTGACAATGTCAGAATATCATTTCTCCAAAAGAATACTCTTTTGATTGTTATGCCCTCTCCCTTCCTTCCTCTTTCATCATAAAAGCAGCTCTACTGAGGACGGACAGTCACAGATTCCCTTTTTATTACTGGCATAACCATCATATAACCTTGATTCACGGTGTGGGCATGATCAAAGATGTCAACAGTATCACCAGATTTGGTTACACACTTACTGCAGAGCAACTATCAAAACCAATATGACAAAAAAATGAAAACTTGGTTAAGACAGATTGACAACGAAGTCCCTTAAGAGAACTACCTAGCAGCAATGAACGATGGTTGACACGAAAACACAGCGCCTTAGTGCACTGAGTCACTAACCCAGCTAAAGCCATTACATTCCTGAGAGGCCTCATGATACTGAGGTAAGGACTTCTCAACTTAAGGTACGGCACTAAGACTTTTTCAATAGCTTTGTCATCAGAAACTAACCACTCACCGCACCAAACGCTTTACACCATACTATTTATATTCTTCTTTTTCTCCGACTTCATTCTCTCAGAAAGCATGTTTTCTTTCAGTTGAAAACCATTTTTTCTAGATCTTTACCGCCCTCCACAAACACATACCCTGTATACTTCATCCAAATCTCCTGTCTCTCCACACACAATACAGCAGTCTTCACATTTAACTTGACCCAACAGCACAGTCAGCTGCCATGAAGCTCCTTCTCTTGTTCACTGACCCACTGCACATTCTCAGATTACTGGAGCTCCATTTCTGTGGATCACTGATTCAGCCTTACACATCCCCAGTACTTCGTGCCTACTCTCTGACCCAATAAATTCCCCCCCCCCAATTTCCATCTCTGAACTCCTCAGTATTCTCCTTCTCTTAGGGATCTGCAGTATCAGAAATACAATCACCTACTGCTCCCTAGCTAACAGGAACAACTAATTCAAAGTATTTGAACAATGATTTTAACAGTAACTGTTTTAGAATCAATCTTTCCATTTCCTTCCCTCCCTCTCACCCTTGAAATAATCACAGAACTGTAGGACATGCACAAGCCACAGCAGCAACAGATAAAGCCAGAATCTGGCAGCTTCCCTAAAGCAGCGTACAGACCAGTTAAAACAGCTTTTTCCCACACACTCACCATCCTCACTGTAACAAACCTTCCTGTTTTTCCAACAGTCCTACCCACCTAAGCAATAATTCCTACTCACTCTGGTCTGAGGATCCCTAATGCCTTGATGAATGAAAACCCCACAAACGGCAAATCTTCACCCGAGAAGCCTGCTGGGTTCAACTGGCGCGTAGAGGATAAAACCCGTGAATTCTTCTCTGGTTCATCAAAATTTGAGGTGTCATCATCAGACTTGAGAGTAGGAACGAAGGGGGGAGGAGCTGGTGAAAAAAGCAAGAAGAAAAGACAAAATTCAGCTACAGTTCACTCTGCAACAGTCCCACTCATTCAGTGCTTGCAATGGCACTGCAGCTCCTGCTTTTAATCTTGCTAACACAAGCAGACTGAGCTGCTGCTCTCAAATCGTATTACAGCAACAAGAGATTAACCCTTAAGCTACCAACATGGCTACCACTCTGCAGGCAGAATGTCTCCCACACTGATTAAATTGGGGTTTAGGTTAGGAATTTGAGATTGTGGGGTTTGGGGGTTTTTTATTAGGTTAGAGGGTTTTTTTCAACACATACATTGAATCAAATCAAAGCACCAGACTGAGAAAATCATTACTGTATTATAGCTAAAAGTAATTCAATTCTGATTCACCTAGAAGAAGAAAATGTCTCCAATCTATCCAATTAATGACACTACGTGAGAATGTAGCCTGATCCTTTGCTAGTCAGCTAAGGGATATATCTACCCTTTAATACCACTGAGAATCTTCCCAGAATGGGCTTCTAATCAACAGTGAACTGGTCTTTCTCCTGGAAGATTCTAAGCTATAGTTAGCAGAAGCTAATTGGTCTTCAAGAAGGGAAGAAATATCAGAAAGATTTTATTTCTCTAAAAGAGCTTGCTAAAGATCTGGAACTCTTGTTGGGACACCACTGCAGTCTGGCTCTGATACAATCAGCTCTGAAGAGAGGTAGAAATAGCAGGAATTACGATGTATTTCTTACTATAATTTCTAAATTGGTACCACTTAACTTGTTAAGCAGTTGTTAAATTTCAGCTGATTTTCTCATGTTTGCTTCAGTTTAATTAACCAACAGAACAAAAGAACAAGTTCTTCTCAATGATGTGCAGCATCCGAGCTACCTGCTGGCTTAGCTACGTGCATGAAAGGAATGAATGCAAAAGCCTGCTGTGCAACTCCTTCCTCGTTAAATCACGTTTTCTAAGATTTTTCTATTTATTTATTTATTTCACTGCTCAGGTCCTCACTCACTGCAAATCTACTAATCCCTCTTTTGCTCCATAACGGAGACAGCTCTTCAGTCAGCAACTAGAACGCAGCCCATTGTCACAAGCTGATGGAAGTGTAGTGTGCTAAAACCGTTACCATGGATCCAGGATAGATCTCCTGTAGCTGAAGGGCTGATGAGAATTGAAGAACCGGGAACAAACATTACAACCCCTGCAGTGCAGGCTCCCTGCTCCTGCTCTCTGCATGCTCGGAGTTTAACCCTACCTGCCTGCATCCCTGACAGATGCTGATGCTTATCTGACTGACACGGGCAGAATGAGTCACTGCTGGAGCTTGCTAGCTCCCTCTAGGTTGCCAAAGCCTTTCACAGCCCGCTTGTTAACTCTTCATCCTCTAGACAAATGTACGCTTAAACTACCCACCAGACCAGCATTAACAGCCAAATATATATATATATATATATATATATCTGTCTGTACAAAGCGCCAAATCACAACTACACATGCGGGCTTTGTTAGCAGCTCCCAAGGGAGCCGTTCCGACGCTGCTCCCGAGCAGGGAAGTGAGGAGAAATTCTGTGAAGCAGATAGGATGCTGCTCACGTACAGTACTTCCAAATACATTAGAATGAGATAAATGGGGAAAATACACAAATTAAATAGGTTCCGTAGTACAGAATTTTACTTATTGGCTCCAGAACATTCAAATTATCTGTCAATACCATAAATTTATTAATTTCTGCTATTTTGTTGGTTATAATATAAATTTAGAACCAATATAATGCTGACATTTATGTACCATAAACATATTTTTGGAATACAGATTGTTGGTAAGGATATGCATTTTTTAAAAAAATTCATTTAATGTCAGGATATGTCCAGCTACTCTTTCCTGTGCTCTTAATGATTAAAAACAGAGAAGCAACAGAAAACAGTTTGTAAGTATATCATCTTTAATGCAATTATAAGCCCAAAGTTACAGTTAATTTATAGCAGAGGGGGATAAACTCAGGAATTAACATTTTTTCATTTAGGACTTCTGCTTAAAGAACTTTGCGCACCCTCTCACAGGAAGGGGTTGCTGTGGGGCTTTTAGCAGTGTCGTTGAAGACAGATAGTGTCCATGAGGTAAAGTAATAGAGAAAACAGCAAATTATTCACTTCGTCTGGGGAAGTCTAGAATCTTTCTTAAAGCGGTAGCGAAAAACAACATAGCTGCCTTTTTATAATGATATAGCAAGCCTGTTACATACTCCTCAGAGTTTAACAGATAACTTCATCTTTGAAAGAGAGATCTAGTGCCTTACTGTTCACCAGAAATTAGCTAAGATCTTAAGAGTCATCTTCAAGCCCTTGCAATTAAAAAGGTCTTCACTCTTACCAACAAGAATTCCTAGTTAAACCACACGCATAAAAGAAAATATAATTTAAATACGCCTAAGATCAGCATGCACATAAAAAGATGAAAAGCACTCAATAGGGGAACAATGGATGCAAAAAGATAAAACTGAATGCGAGACAGAGCAAACCTTTGGGGCTGGTGGAAAACTAGTTTAAAGAGCACAGTGTTTTACACTGCACTTTCTTCTAATGTTTAATAAAAGAGGTGAACGAAAAAGAGCAATTGTGAAAACTAGATTAAAAAATTGTGAAAAAAATTGTTTGTCCTCTATTCTGCATTAACTAAAAATCCATGGCTAATAGCCCATAAGCTCTGCAACTTTGCAGTATAACCTTGTTACAGTATCTGTATCAAGAAACAGTAGCAACTAAAAAGAAAACTTACAACAGTCATTAAACAAAAGCACCTCTAAATCTTAAGTAGTTCTGAACTGTCAACAGTGACTGAAAATGAGAAGTAGAACTTTTTTAGAAGTTTCAGGACACTGGAGAAAAATTCACTTAGGAGTAAGAAGGAATATCTTTAAGAAAAAAAAAAAACAAACAAACAAAAAAAAAAAAAAAAACCAACCCAAAAAGCTAGATGTGGTCTGTCCAATTTTGTTAACTATTTGGTAGCTTCTTCATTGTCCCTTATTCCTAAGGCTAAGGAGGCCTTTGTCTGATATATATCTATATAAATATCTACCAAATAAATGGAGTAGTCTTGTAAAAACAAGCTAAAACAGAGGAGCAATTTTCTTCTCACATGTGGGTCATGTGGTGACATAATCTCTAGTTAAATTATTATTTGTTGCTTATTAATCAGAGGACCGTCACACAACTATATTATTTTCAGAACAAGATGAAGATTGGTGAATGCAAATGCATTGATGTGCTTATAAGTTGCTTCTTTAAAGGGAAGAATCCTTTAGTAGAGGTCAAGATAAGCTGCTGAGAACTAAACGTTAAAACTATGCCATCGCATCTGACAAGGTGAAAAATTTGCACTTTTTTCAGGCTCTCCCAAAAGGGAGGCAAAACTATTACTCAAAAAGACAGTAAACTCGATGCTTCTCCTCGTACAAACTGGTTGGGTTTAAAGACCTCTTTCTGTCTCCGATATGTTACAAACAAACGTACATGTTCTGTTTACCATTTAAAGTATCTTGTAGAGAACTGCATGTTATAAAAAAGCCAATTGCTTGCCTATATACCTCCCCACTTGTGGAAGGATATAACTCTCTTCCATCTGTTCCAAAGAATGACTTTTAGAGGAAAAGGGGGTGTCGTAGGTTGCTAAGTCTAAAAGAAAAAAAAAAAAAAAAGAAAAAGAAAAGAACAAAACCACCACATATACACTGCAGTACTTTAACCAGTTTATCATTAAGATTAGATAAAATCTTTTATGGAAGGAAGCTTTTTTTTTTTAAACTCTGCACTAGTGTGCTGGTGTATGTATTTATGACTAGTTCAAGGAACATTACCTTAACCGGGTCTTTTCATCCTTTCAAAATATTTTCATGCAAATCAGAACAGAGATACTGCATCTCCCCCAAGACAGTGAAAGATTTAAATGAAATAGGAAATTTAAAGGAAATATAGAATGCTTCTTAAGAATAAAAATGTGTCTTTTCTTGATCTGCAAGGTGATCTATATGTGCTTTCGGAGGAAAAGCATCCACACAGCCTTTTTAAGTAGGTTAGGCATTACTCTTCCTCAGGCTTTAAGAGGCCTATTTGAGTAAAGAGTTATGGAAGGAAAATAGAAAATAGAAAGTCCAAGTGATGTAACTTAAGGATGTTTTCTCTAAGACCACTTGAAAAAAAAGGCATTATACTAGTCTTAACCAGTCCATACAGTCTTATCTTAACGTATTTTCTGTTGAAAAAAGATATGAATATCTGAATGTATTTTCTGTTTTGTCAGGACAATGATCCAATGCACACATTTCTGTTAATAAAAGCGATCTTCAAGCTACCATGGAAGTAATCTCCACATGGAGAAACAAGTCAACATATTTTTCTGAAGGCAAGCATTTGAATTAAACATCACAGTGTCTAACTGTTAACATACTGAATGACAACTTTAGGTTCATAAGGATGAGTCGTGGACTTACAAACAATGAGATCTGGTTTCCTGCCTGTTTAATAGCAGAAGACAGCCTAAAAATCAGTCCTCAACACTTTCTCAAGTTCTTGTGTTTGCACAAGACATTAATTCTTTTCTTCTCGTATATATAGACTCCTCATGCAAGTGCAAATATGCCATTCCATTTTCAAGACCTCTTGGACTGCAGTTACAAAAGAATTCTCAAAATGAAAGATTCTTTATGCTATACGTGTGTTTCACTTAGAGGACAATAAAAGTCTTCTGATCATCTCTAAGCTAGCCTTCAGCAGGCAGACTTCTGGTTCCAAATTAAACAGCTGACGTAATTTATGGATTTCAAATAACAAGAGGTGATTAACAAAATTCCCAAATTATATAGAATGCAAGCTTGTTGCTGATAACTCAAGTATGTCATTCCCCTGCTCTCTACCTCTGATTTTAGATACTTATCAAGTACTCAAACAGTTCTGTTATCAGCTTTCCCGCTAAAATCCTGATCATTTAGCTGAAACACAGCTAAATATTTCGTATTTCACAGATAGAAATACGTTTATTCTAGGTAAATAAATTCTGGCATATTTTCAGAAAATTCTGTCAAGTAAATCAACGCAATCATTCTAAAGTTCTGTTTTGTTTTCTTTTGTTGGGGGGGTGGTGTCTGGTTTTGAGGGATTTTTTTTTTTTTTTAGAAGCTTTAGAAGTCATTAAACATCAGAAATCAACAAATACAGAGAGCAGAATCTATAAGTATGTTTCAGTACAATACGCCAAGAAGGGGAAAGTTACTTGTTGAGACAGATTGAGTTAAACTTGTCCTTAGGGTTAATGGCTAGATTCTGCTCCTGGAACTTCAGAGCTGTTTCTGCAGACAATATGCTACTTGAACCCCAGGAAGGCAGGAGTTTTTTTAGAGGCAACTATCTTTTAGGAGGGGTTTACTGAAAAGTCAAGTGTTTCATAGGTTACCATAACAACAAAATGTAACACTGAAAAAAACCTTAATGACACATTCTTTAAGCAAAATCAGTGCATTAAGAATGGTTATTCTGGAGCTCCCAGCGTGATAATTTAAACACCTGCAAGGCCAGGGTACCAATTTTTTCCCTGCCTCCCTCAATCCGAAACAGAAAAAACATCATTGCTTTTATAGACTAAAGGGTAAGTCTGATTGTGCTGACACAGAATTTATTTAACAATCATAGAATCATTTAGGTTGGAAAAGACTTTTAAGACCATCGAGTCCAACATCCCATACCCCCAAAAACTTTGGCCAGATTAACTTGAGGGAGTGAGAGTCTTTAATCTAAATCCTGTGACCTCTTCCAGCACTCACCAGTTTCCTAATTTTCTCAGGCTGCCATTGCTCCAGTTAAACACACTATCAGCAGAGGTCAAGATAAGAAACCTTTAGCTTTTAGATAGCCCGAGTCAAACTCAACAAGGGTTCGAATAGAACGACAGCAACATTGCCCTGAATAAACCAGCAAATGGAGAACCACTGCAGAGAGCAAAGCAATAGGTGATACATTGAATCTGCTACTAAAAGCAGGAAGACTGCTGTGTTTTGTGCTAGTTACAGTGGGATTTTATGAAGTATGAGACATAACAACAAAGTCAGGGGTCAAAACCGTATGAATCTTCACAGTACGTAGGTCCGGATATTACAGGGAATGATGCAATCCACTGGCCAGCTGCAGACAAAAATGGGATTTTTAAAATCCCAAATGATTATTTCAACACTGCAACAACAACAGGGCTGCCTACCAGCTTGTTCATCAGTATTACCGTTGTCACATGAAATGGCAAAACGCTTAATTGACTTGTGCAGTTGTGTGAACGCTGGATAGACAATTGCCAAGGAAACACCAGAACATATGCTCACAACGCCTTTTTTTTCCATATCTGAGATAATATGATACAAACGCGATACAAAAATTTCAGAAACGGAAACTGGTGGCTTAGGCAGGGCTCTGGGGAGAGAAGGCAGTGAGTGAAGTCTGGGAAACGTATGCTAAAATGATGAAAAAGACTCAAGGCTGAATGGCTCTCAAAGGGCAGAAACAATGGAATTTAACAGAACAGCAGCTCCACAAGTTCAAAATTAATGAATCAACAGAAAAGTGAGTAAACATTCTGTGGAGCTGACAGCTGAAGTGCTGAGATAGTCATCAAAAGTAGCAGCACTGTCTTAGCAATTTATCATGGAGAATGGAGCACAATCACTGCTCTTACAGCATATTTGATAAAGAATATAAGGCAGACATGTTCCTTGCCCAGATAAACTTACAGCCCAAATAATTTAAAATTCTATCCAACACAAGTCAAGCACTCATACATAGACCATTGATGATCTGTGAAATATTTGCTTTTGCCATCAAGCTAGTGCCTCAGTACTTTCAAACAGTAAATTCCATTGCTTCCATAGTATTATAAACAATTTTCTGCATAGAAAATTATCTGCTTCACTGGTTTGATTATATTCCTATGAAAAGATCTGACAAAAAAATTAGTCATCTATTAGCCGCATTAACTTTGAGGAAAAACTCCAATGCCCCTGTGACTGCTGGTATTTTATCACCTACAGGGGCTAAAAAAACCCAGACAATCTTAAATGAAGTTGGATCACAAGCAATGAAAGAGAGAAAACTGAAGATACAACAAAAAAAATACTGAAATGAAGCTGAAATTAAGCAAATTGAGGTGGAAAAGGCCTGAAAGAACATACTGATGCATTATAATCTGAGGAAGGACACGGAAAGGACCATTTTTATTTTCCAGTCTAGTACCTGCAGTAGTATGGCAATTGAATCAAAAATTCATATAGAATTGTATTAAACTTCATCTTACCTTAGTATTTTTACGTGAGTTGTTAACATATCTTATCCAAAAACCAAAATGAATTGTTTTGTTAGAAACATCTGCCCCGGGACACAGTCCTGTTTCATTATGAATAATTATTCAGATCAAACACACTTAAATACTCACATTGTACAAATTTTCATGTCACCCAAAGAAACAGAAATTGTTTATAAATACACTATTATTCTACTTACAGTTACGGATATTATTCCAGTCAATTTTAGAAAAAAATGGATGGCAGCAGAGTCCCTCATAACCCAGCCTTTCCTTCTGCCCACAAAGGAGGCTCTGGATCAGATCAAGAAATTCACTACTAACTTTCACATCCTCTGGGAACTTCAGAAATCTCTGCATTAGGAAGAAAAAGACTTCTGCTCAGCTGGAAAACAGTCCCAGAACAGTAAGATTAAGTTTCATTATTCTGAGTTATGTCAGGCACAAAGGATAAGTATTTATAGCTTACAAATAGGAGACATTTTTCAAAATAGATTTTTATATGCATTTACCGCAGTACAGATAAGGACGCAGGAAGAACCATACCCAATCAGACAAATGGTAGACTCAGATCACCATCTTATGCTGAACAATGGCCAATGGCATACACAAATGGAAGAATAAAAGACACTTCCCCAGAAAATTCTCCCAAACTTCCAAGGATTTGTGGCTTAGGATTTTCTGAACCAGCGAAGATGTATTTGTATTTGCCAGTTCTCAATGAATTCTTCTTCTATGAAGTTTTCTAATCACTCCTTGAACCCATATAAACATTCAGTAGCTGCAAACTTAAGGCAAAAAGCTCTTCAGCATGAGAATGTGCTATATGAAGTATTCTTTTTTGTTTGTAACGTGGTTACTGCTGGCTACTTTCATATGATGCTCCTAATTCCCTCATTAGAAGAGATAATAGGCAACCATTCTTTGTTTACTTCCTCCCAGCTATACATGATTTTTTTTTTCTTTCCTACTAACTCCTAGGGTTCTATGTGCTGCTTTTTGGATTGCTACTAAGAACTAAACTAACATTTGCATAGATTATAACATCAAGATACTGTTCTTCAGCCCACCACTCAGTAAAGTTGGGATACTTTTCCCTTCATATGCATTGGTTTAAGTTTCTTTACGCTAAATTTCACATCATGTTTTAATCATGCAGACACTCAACATCCTCAAGCCTTTCTACAGCCCTTGTCTTTACTATTCAGAAACATTTAGTAATATTCAAGAACTTTATCAATCCACAATTCATCATTTTGGAGATACTGCAATTACAGTTGCCCAAGATGGACAGCTAAATCTTTTTTAATTCATGCATTGCAGATGGTTAATTTTAAACACTTGTTACAAACAAAAAAAAAACCAAAAACCAAAAAACAACGGATATCTACCATACAGAGAGATATAAAAACAACAGAAAGCATATATTCTAAATATTTTATGAACCTGACAAAGTAAGAGACAGCCATAAGCTTCTTTTTCCAACTGTAAAAACATGTTCTCTAGTTACAGCCTTTTTACCCAAGAACATGGAAGGAGTTCTGTCTACCTGGAAATTCATGATGTTATTGAAAGTTTTTGCTGAAGTCCCTTCAGTGAACGGAGATCTTCCATAAATCATTTCGTACGCAATGACTCCTAGGGACCACCAGTCACATTCTGGACCATAAGAAGCTTTGCCATCCCCATTCAACCCCATTAGCATTTCTGGTGCCATGTAGTCAGGTGTGCCAACAGGTAGTTTGGCATTTACCTAGAAGCAAAGATATACCAAGTGAAAGTACAGCACTTTCTGTTCACTGCGATCTTAGTAATAAAACAAATCAGGGTTTTTTTGTGTGTATTGGTTTTTTTTTAATAAGACACATAATGTTCAGACCTCCAAGTGAATTTTAAGAAATTTTAAGCAAGTCTATTAAGCAAAAAAGTGCAAGGTTAAGGAAACTGCTGATAAACAAATAGAAAGTAAGCTATTTGATATTTTAAAAAAACAGTCAAATTATCAGAGCTAACGGTTACTAGAAACTACAAACAGCTGAAGTAGAAAAATGGCACTCTAAAAAGCACAGGATTACTAAACACTGATGTTTTAAGCAGCATACATACTTTAGCACTACTGCTTCAACTAGTAGTAACAGGGACATCACAGCAGAAATTACAATAGTCACATTTAAACATAAATATTTCCTGCCCTCATTCCATTCTGTGTCATCCCTACCTTTTTACCTTGTGCTCATGATCAGCAAAGTACTAGTATTGGAATTTCTGGAGTGTTTAGAAAAGGTAATTCAGGAGCCAAAACTGCAATCAATTGTGCACTGAGTGGCATAAAGAGAGAAACAAAACAGCAGGCAGACCTACACAAAAACCTGAAGGTGACTGAAAAGATAACACAAGAAAAAATTTAAAGAAAAATGCAATGCAGAGAAGCACTGAAAAGGGAATAACCGGGAAAAGAGAGTATTAAGAGTTACAATACTAAGAAAACACTACTAAAAATCAAAATTGTAAAACAAGACAAAAATCAAACTTCATACTCTCACTTAGATACATTTTAATTTCAAATTATCACTTGAAATTGTATATAGTTACCTAAATTTACAAGCAACTTATAAAAAAAAAAAAAACTCAACCGATTCGTAGCTTTGAATACAGTGTTTTCTGGTAAATAAAGCCCAGAACACCGGAATGTCACTCATTTTAATCAAGAGCTCCTGGTCTTCAAAACTATGCCACCTTAGTTACAACAAACACCGTTTTCAGTTCAATTATGAACAATGAGAGCTGCAAAAGGTTTGAAAAGCCATTCATAAATGGAAAAATACCACTGTGAATAGATTCCATATTGGACAAGAAAGGCAGAAGAACAAGGTGTAATCAAGGAAGAGATATAAAAGTTAGTGTTCCCTTTTTAAGTTGACTATCCAAATAAACCATTTTAAATCCACGTTATTACCATTTTGTTCACTGTCATTTTGGCAGCTGACCCAAAGTCCACCAGTTTAATGTGTCCTGTTCGGTCAATAAGAACATTCTCTGGTTTGATATCTCTGGAAGCAAGAAGAAAGCAATTAGTTGCATAAAATCTTAACAAGTGGGAGTCTTATTTCCAACTGCTGCTCTGTTTCCAAGCGAATATGAAAGTAGTAAAGTACCTCTTATTTCATGGAAAGTTAATAATTATTGAAAGAAGACGGAAAGAGAAGGTGGTTTCACAGCTTGACTACACTGTAACTGAGTTACAGTGAAGTGTTATGTAGTTTTCTTCCCAAATTTCCTCAGAACTTACTCTGTACATCTTTCAAATCCAGGCAGCTCAGCTACCTTGCCTTAGAAAGCCACAGGCCATGCTCTAAGTGTAACCACTATTTGGAACAGCCAAGCTGCCAACAGCAGCCAGCTGCTTGGAACAAAAAATACTTCAAAACATTTCCAAAGCCTTAGAATGGAATAAATTAATCAAACACCAACATGATCTGAAAATATATACAGTAATAGCCTTCAAGCCTTGATATAATCTTTAGGAAATATCTGTGATATTTAACTACTCCAATACCCTACACTGCCCTGTTCACCAAGCAGCACACAAGTTTTAACAATTGCACTAATTTCTCATACTACTTGGTGCTAAAAGCAACAATCTCTGGAAAAGATTTTAATTTTTTGTAGTGCAACATTAAAGCTTCTTTTTACTAAGCCTCCTGAAAATATATGTAACAATTCTTTCTTGATATTAATTTGAACTTTACATCAAAGTTAATGCCTTTAGCTACAATTATAGTTGGAATCCGATTAGTTTTCTAATTTTCTCTTCTAATACAGCATGTGAAATACTATCCCAAAAGAGGATGGAATATAAATAAACAAGCACGCATCATTCCAGAACACTTCTTCTGGAATAACACTGATCAAATACTAAGTGCAATGCAAAGCAATCTTTACCTACCGGTGTACATAACCCATCTGATGGACACTGTGAATGGCTAAAACCAACTCTGCAAGATAAAACTGCACCATACTCTCATCTAGTTGGTCCTCATATCGGTTTAAGAGTGACAGTAAGTCTCCTCCAGGCTGATACTCCATAACCTACATAAAATTTTAAAGGAACAGATACAGTCCATGTGTATAAAAGACACTCCATTCAACCCCTCCATATTACCCTGGACATGTATGAAACAGTTACATGGAATGCAGGAAAATTTACAGATGAGCACATTTCAACCATCACATTGTTCTTCAACGTAACAATGGCAATAGTGTTCAATAGAGGAGAAAAGAAACAAAGACTAGGCATTACCAAGTAGAGATTTTTCCTGTCTTGAAATGCATATTGCAACTGTGGAATCCATGGACTAGTGCTCTGAGATAGTATACTGCGTTCTTCCTCAAAAAAAGACACCTACAAAAAAAGGCAATGTTCAGTTATATCATGATGAAAATGCATTAGAATACATTAGAATCTCCTAGTTTTAGACAGATTTGAGTCTGTACCAAAGGTATGTCTCATTAAAAAAAATTACACAGAAACTGTGCAGCTGAACTACAACAATACTAAATGCTATTTCCTTGCAATGTGCACCTTTAAAAAAGTAATTTTATTCCTTTTCCCATCTTTTGTCGTCTAGCTTGCTTTCAACTGAATAGTCCCTGCAGCAAAGGCCAGCTCCCCTTTCAAACTCCCCTTTCTACCAGTCTGGAGTGCCGGTTGACCTCATCTGGATGTGCACTAACAAAATAAAACTAATCTCAAAAGATTCAGACAAGCAAAAAAGAAGCTAGAGCAATTATGGTATAGCATGTTACAGCTAATTCAGTAACAAATTAATTGTAAGGTATTAAAACGCAGGGCTTTCTTGAAATAATCCTCTAGGAACTATTTAATTATTTAGATGTGCAACCAGAAAACAGTAAATCAATTTTATTACAGAGACACTGCCAGTTCTTTTAGATCAACATTCCCTGGTTTCACTGACCCACACTCAACAAAATTGAGCAGGTATCATAGAATCACAGAATGGTTAGGGCTGGAAGGGATCGTTAAAGCCCACCTAGTCCAACCTCCATCTCCAACCAGATCAGGTTGCTCAGAGTCCCGTCCAACCTGGTCTTGAATGTTTCCAGGGATGGGGCATCCACCACCTCTCTGGGCAACCTGGACCAGTGCTCCACCACCCTCATCGTAGAAAACTTCTTCCTCGTATCTAGTCTGAATCAACCTCCTTGTAGTTTAAAATTATTACTCCATATTGAGGGTAGTATCATACCTTGCTTTCTTGTCAGCCTATGCCATAACAAGAGTAATTTTACTTTACATTCATTTTTGATAGCCACAAACAACGCTAAGGGATCTCAGGAGCAACCTAACTGCACCAAACATTGGGAACAACTGATGTAGATATTGCTGTATAAATTCACGAAGTCTTTCATGGATTATCTCTGTCCTACTTGTCATCTCATGCCAGTGAAAGATTAACTTCTGTTTCTCACCAAATTAGGATAACAACCTCCATTATCCCTTTTATAAGTTTTTAAGTAACACATTTCTCAAGCTAGTGAGAGGCTCTCCACAAAAATCCAGTCACCACAGTTTGCCTTCACACCCACTCTTGACATTCTATGTCACTCTTTAAAATAAAAAAAACTTAATGAATAGATTGCCTGAAAATTCAAGCCATCATCATGCTGATCAATACTGATCTAGTATTTTCTTAATCTGCTTTTAGTTGTCTGACAATTAAATGGAAAGTTCTTTAAGACAAGGGTCATTTTTTGTTTTGGATGACACCTCACCCAATAGATTCATGGTCTATGACAATGGCTTTTAAACACACAAACACAGTACTTCACTGAAACGTAGGATGATCCTTCTCAAGATACATTTTTAACTTAATTCTATTAGTAGTGACAAAAATGAAATGTTTAATAAATTGTAACTTATTGTTCTATTGTTTTAACAGAAAAATATACATACGTGCTCCTGCGCCAACAAGGATTCCTTGCTCATCACCTTCATAGCATAAACATCACCAGTAACTTTCTCTCTTACTACTTTTACGTCTGCAAAGTGACCACAGCCAACCACGCTCTTTACTTCAAAATCCTTCACACTGGGTTGCAGTTCCCTTAATTCAGCTATAGTCTCTGCATCTGTAAAAATAAAACACTTATTTTTACATTAGCCAATTGGCATTTCACAATGAACACATCATAAATGGGGAATAAAAGAAAACAAAAAAAAATTTAGTTCCAGACTCTTGAAAAAAATGTTAAATTATTCCAGAATATACTTCTTAAAAAAAACCCAGTATGCATAAGAACTGGAAAAAGACTGTACTAATGCACAGTTAAGATTGAAATATGGTACATACAAAAAAATCAGGAAGTGTTAAGATGGTTCCCATAGCAACCATAATCCTGTCCCATTCATAACAAAAGAGGCTATCAGCCTATGATGTTTCTCATTTCTTTTCAACCATACTTTACCAACACAAGGGTTTTACCCAGCCGAGTCTACAAGTCAAGTGGCAGGGTTTCCTCCTTTGCCTGTGGGAGGCACTAGTCTATTGTCTAACAAATAACCATAGACATTCTATTTCAGATATTCAGTTCAAGTTTTCCATTGACTAGTTTCAACAAGTACGCACTGTGATAATCAACTGCTCTCTGTAGATCGTTCTAAAAATTCTTCAGACTAGCAAAAAATTACTGTCTGCTAATAATATCTAGAAACCGTTAGATGGAACTATTACAGAGGGCATGAAAAGTTACTCTTAACCAAATGGCTTTCTAGTATATCTTAATAGAAAAATTGATTAACTTTCTTTTTCCCCCTCAAAAAAAAAAGAATCTGAGCACATCATCAATAAAATATTTACTCCGTCAAAAATTATAGTTGTGAAGCAGAGTTATTATTTACAAGTTACACATACAAAATATGGATAACACATGGAATCCAAAAGATTACTTCAAGCTGAAAGAGCCAAGTATTACCAAATTCCTTTCTATATTTTCCTCCCCATCTCACACCTCTAGTCACTGTCCGGCTCTCAACTTCTGACGTCCTTCTACTGCATGGACTTGGAGCTTTGCTGTATGCAGTACATAGACATTTTTAAAGAAAATGCCTGCTCAACTATAAATATAGTACAGACTAAGAAGGATGTACATTTGAGGCACAGCACTTCAAAAGTTACTTGCATTTGACCTTTTCGGACCTGAACAAAGCCCTACTAAGATTGCCAAGTTCCCCTTTGCAATGTTGATTCTGCCCACAAAAAGTCAGATGTTCGAAGTTCTGCGTTACAATCACTAGCGAATCAAAGCATCTAAAGTATTATTTAAACCTTCAGATTCTTAAGCACCATCTTTTAAAATAACACCTGAAAATTAGTCTAAACAAACTTACACTTCTTGACAAAGTTGCCAACGTGTTTAATTTTCATTAAAGCGGGGTTTCTGCATTCTTCAAAAAGAACGAATAAAGAATCAAGGATGCCTTCCCGGGAGAGAGAAGACATCTGCTGTTGAGTCACAAAGAGTGGCTTCCCCTGGAAAAAAAAGAAGCAACAGCAGATGGAGTCTAAAACAACAATGAAAAGCCTCAAATCAATAACATATGTATAGAGCAGATATTATATTATCCATTTAAAAATCACTGCTTCAGAAATTAGAAAAATTACGCAGAAGTGTGAGGTAAATACATCAACTCACTATGTTTATCTGTAATACTTGTTACAGGTATTTTACTTTTAGACAAAGCAATCCTGTAAAGACTGTTAAAGTTCAAATCACAGCTTTCTTTAAACTATCTACATCCTACTGATGACTCTGGCCTGACTGGCTTTTTTCTTGACATTGTACCATGCAGTTTTTTTCATGGTACAAATACTTTAAGCAATCGGTATCAATATTGACTCTAGAAAGAAAAGCTGTTGAACCTTAGAGGATCAAACAGCTACTAGCAAGGTAAACTCAGCTCACAACAAACCCTCAGCTACATCACTCATGAAAAAAAAAAATGCAGATCACAGGACACAGAACACAATATTCCATCTTTATGTGGGAAAATCCTCTCAGGCTAGAACATTTAACAGATGCACATAAACATAAGCACATAAGACCATCTACTATCCACTGAACTTTGTGCAAACCAGGTACACGCTTTGAATTTCAACAAGTTATCACCTTCTTTTACCCCTTCCTCCAAAGAATCATAGAATGGTTTGGGTTGGAAGGGACCTTCAAAGGCCATCCAGTCCAACCCCCCTGCAAGGAGCAGGGACATCTCTGATTAGATCAGGTTGCTCAGAGCCCTGTCCAACCTGGCCTTGGATGTTTCCAGGGATGGGGGATCTACCACCTCTCTGGGCAACCTGTTCCAGTGTGCCACCACCCTCAGTGTAAAATATTTCTTCCTGATATCCAGTCTGAATCTATCTCCTTCTATTTTAAAACCATTACCCCTCATCCTTTCACAACAGGCCTTGCTGAAGAGTTTCTCCCCATCTTTCCTATCAGCCCCCCTTAGGCACTGGAAGAAACACATGGGCACACTTCGAGTGGTCACATGAACAAGCAAAACTGTATTTTGATACGTGGGGCACGGACACAGACAGAACAGAGATCAGCAATCCTATGCCTGATGCTCTTTACCTGAAAGAGCAGATTTAACCGAGAAATTCGGCTGGTGATGGGCTCCATCGGTCCTGCCTCTACTGGATTTCGGGCACCGCATTTAAACTTCAACATCTTTACAGATTATCTTCTAGAAAGGATCACCTAAAAAAAAAAAAAAAAAAAAAAAAAAAAAGAGAACTGGGACTTTGAAGCAGAGGCAATTAAAAAAAAAAGGAGATGAGTGGGGTATAACTTAAGCACTGCCTTTATTTCCTTGGACACAAAATTTATTAAAGCTAGCAAGTTTGAGCGCGTATCCAGCGCAACAGCAATCAACGTGTTTTCTGGGAAAGGCGGGGAGAGGGAAGGGCTGCAGACAGAAAACAAACGCTAACGGCGCAGGGCTCCCCAGACAGCGGCGTTCAGGAGCCGCTGCCCGCCACGCAAGAGCCCGAGCCTGCACCCCCACAGCCGCGCCCCGGCCCCCCGCCACCCCGCGCCGCTCTCCCCACCTGCCGCCCCGCTTTACCGCCATCCAGGTTTGAACGGAGCGACGGGCGTCTCCCGCCCACCATCACTTCCCATGACGCGCGCCAAGCGCCCCCGCCTCAGCCAATCCCGAGGCCGGTCTGGCGGAAGCGCGGGCGTCGCGAGGCGCGGTCTCCCTAGAGGCGCGGCTGCGGCCCCCGGGGACATCAGCTATGCGTCACGCCCGCGAACCGTTAACGGTTTTAACCGTCAGGTTGGCGGTCTGTCCGGCCTGCCTGCCGCTGAGGGGGCCGGTGCCGCCCCCGCTCCCCTCCGGGCCGAGGGGCCGTTGCCGCTCGGCCGTTGGGGGGAAGAGGGGGATGTTAGGGGCAGGCACGACGGGGCCCCCGCAGTCGGCGGGTGGCGGCGGTCGGGTACTGCTGTGCGCTGCCCAGCTCTCACGGGTTGGTTCCCGTAAAGTGCACACCACTTGTCCTGTATTTTACCTTTTTTTTTTTTCCCCTCCCCTTTGCCAAATCTTGAAAGACAAAAATGACTCATTCGTAATAGTTCTGACTGGAGCTGGTTCAACCGTAGACTAGACGTCATAGCTGGCAGCAGCTAACTGCCAGGCAGGACAGCCAGAGGGGAAATAATGTTTTCAGAAGCTTTAAATTTTCTTGTGCAAAATGCTTATTTGACCTTTATGTCCAAATTTAATTTTTTTTTGTGATATGTGTGGCCATTTTATTCATATATAGGGTAATTAACTTTCAAGTGAAGCACTGGTGAAAACGTTCCAGCTCTGCATCCCCTCCAGAGCGGCTACGTGCCGCCCATCAGAATGCTAGGTGGAATGCAGCATGACCTTGTTCAACAATGGATCGGTGCAGTGATGGCGAACATCAGCACGAAGCATCGATGCTATCTGCAAACATCACAGTTATGCAAAACACTGGATGCTATTTCAAAGTACAGGTCTTTGTTACACAGTGTTTTGGCAGGATTTAAGCTGGTAACAGGAATCTAGGTGATAGGGTTCCTTAAAAATAATCATGTTGCTGTATAGTGACATAAAATAAGATGTTTTGCTATCCAGCAATCATTTTAATTATGCTAATAGTGGTTTGGCATATAGCTGATAGAGTAATGCACTGATGGATTGATTATATTATCACTTTATAGAAATTATTTTACAGATTTGTGCTTCCTTCTACCTCTTCCAGTCCACCCCTGGAACACTGACATATTTTTGGTGTATTTCTTGTCTCAAACTCACATATATGGATTCATTTCCAGTTATTAAACCTGAAAGAGTTCTAAAAATCTAATTTATTGTCCACCACCTGCACTGCCAATTTGCTTTCTGGATTCCATTCAGGACACTGTCATTGTGTCTCATCCACAACTGCATTGCACAAGAGAGATGAGCTCTTAAAAAGAAGTGTGATAAAGAGCTTCCTTTTTGTAAACCGGTCAGTTTTCATGCTAGCGCATTTTAGTAAAATATCACATCCTGCCTTGATATTTGGAACCCTATCATAGAATCATAGAATGGTTAGGGTTGGAAGGGACCTTCAAAGGCCATCCAGTCCAACCCCCCTGCAAGGAGCAGGGACATCCCCAACCAGATCAGGTTGCTCAGAGCCTCATCGAGCCTGGCCTTGAACGTTTCCAGGGATGGGGCTTCCACCACCTCTCTGGGCAACCTGTTCCAGTGTACTGTTCCAGGGTACTCTGTCCTACATTTTGGACACATCTCATTGTCTGCCATCCAAACTAAGAGAAGAACTTCAGGCTTCTCTGCCTTTCCCCTTCTTCTGCACAAATGCCATTAGCCTCGTCTCTTTTAATTGCCAAAATTAATGTTAAATATCCAACACTGTTTCTAACACCACTTGAGAAATTACTGTATTCTGTACATTAGTTTAGATTTAGTAAGTGGGAGAAGAAAAAGAGCTGGCTTGTCTTTCTGACAGCTGATTTCCATATTGTGTTCAAATAACCAAGTGTGGCTGATTCTCTTTCCATCTTTGCAGGATGGTTTGGAACAGCTGATGCACAAACTGGATGAGGAGGTGGGCCATTAAAGGTTTCATCTCATCCACAGTAGGCTACACTCTCCCTTCTGCAACATGAACACTACTTTTGGGTCTTCCAGACAATATCCTGAATTTGTTTGACCAGCCAGTTATGTTGCACAGCCCTACTTGGCTAACAAGTCTGCCTCAGTTATCTAACTGGCCTCTCAGCTGCCCAACTGTTCAACTACAGTACAAGTTTAGTTGCAATGATTTTCATGTTTATAACTTAATTTTCCCAAATAAAGATTTCATTTTTTTGTGTGTACTGTTAAGTGCTTGCAAGTAAGGAAGCTGGCTGTTCCAAAGCATTCTTTGGGACAGATTCTGTTTTTCCTCAAAACTCAGGTGAGAGCTCAAGTTAGATTAATTCCCTTCAAGAAGGCCCTTAAGCACGTACTTTGCTAGAAGCAGCCATGTGGTAGAATATCACTTACTGTTTTTTCTTCTTTGTTGCTGTGTAAAAGACTGACAAACTAGAATGTCTACTAACAAAATGAAATAGTAGCATAAAAATACAGCTGCACCAGAACTGTTATCAAACATTAAGAAAAGAAGCTGAAGTGGCAGATGGAGGCAGGAGAGGAGAGAGAGAAAAGCTGTGCAGTTTCAGTGATAAAGCCTCAGTACCCCTTTCTCAGGTAAAAAAATAAATACCTTTTCAGAACACCACACATTTTCGTTTTCTTTAAATTGATGATCTGAAGTCTTCAGAGTGAAAGTGATGATTCCTTCATACTTTTGGTATTTTTATTAAGAGCAACCATAGTACACAACTTCTTTGCCTTTATAACTTTCAAATTAAATATCACTTCTTGATCTTGGCAGCTACTCCTGTGGATAACCTCACTTGAAGGATCAGCAGCAGACCTGCAATTGTACAAAACAAGGGCTTATTCCTTAGTATTAAATTAAGTAGGTCATTCAAAAATGTAACTGAATAAATAACTATTATTTTCCCTAAACAGGTCCCAATATGGTGCTCAACATGTTTTGACATCTCACCATGCATTGAATTGGTTACCATCTGTTTGGCTTTTTTTTTATTATAAGAGTAGGGGTTTCCCTTTATTTCCTGGGCCAAAATTCTCCTCCCTCATGCTGTTGTATAGTGTGCCAAAGTGTCCATATTCCAAAGATTGCTTGTCACCGTAACACCCTTCAGGCTTGCTTGGGATCTAAGACACTATGTAAATGTAAAAGATCAGGCATACGGGTACGCCAGCTTTTGCCAAGAACCCGGCACTCAGATTCTCATCCAAACTAACATTGCCATATTTCAATGGGCAGAGAGATGCCCAATCCCCCCTAACAGCATCTGGCTGTGGACTTCTGTATTTTCAGCAGCGTCACTCTTAAATATCTTCATCTTTGGAGCAGCAAGACACTCATGACTGCTCCCAGGATGCTAACTTTGAAATTTACATATAGCTAGGAGGTAATAAAAAAGGCTTTTGCTATCACAACTCTAAGAGCTAAGCCTGACCAAAAAACACCTATTTTTTTTTTTGTCTTACCTTGGAAATCTCTTCAGCTCTGTTGTTTCCAAATTTTAATGTTAATCTATTCATGCAGACCGGTAGCAGTTTACAACCCAGAGTATACGGACCCCAGAAATAAATTGCATTCTTCAGTGATTCTTTTGTTGAATGTTATGGCTGGCCCTCACGAGAGCTAATCTATACGCATATGAAAACAAAAAAAAAATAATTATCCTTTATAAGCTCTATCCCTTTCTTTAACTTGCTAGTAATTTAAAAGATCTTGTAATAAACCAAGCTCTTCAATTTTTTTCACTAGCCCTAACCCTGATTGTAGCTGGGTTACCACCGCCTGTATCAAAATCAAGGGTTAAACTTGGCTGACTGAATACTGTCATAAACCCTTGTGAATAGTAGCTCTCACCATTGTTTAACGGGACATGCGTAATCTTTAGGTCCTAGGCACATTTTTTTTCCACTTTCTTTTCCCAAACTATCACAAAATATTCAACTTAGATGTTGTGTGTCACTCACACAACAGGGTGTACAAATATTGCACAATACATTTTCAGGAATAATATTTATGGAAGAGGAAAGCAAATTCACTTTCAGAGCAAAATATGAAGGCAAAGAGAAATAATTGCTAGGAAAACAATTATATTGTCTTTCTTTCTGCAGTGATTTTAATTTCTTCCTTAGAATTTTTGGAAAAAGACCACTCTGCAATCATTCTCCTAGGATAAGCAGAAGGGAAATGAAACTTTAGAAGACGTAAATGGCTGTTAGGTGTTTCTCCCATAGACTTCCACTGGAACTTAGGTACAGAGCTACATCTGATAATATTATTCAAGATTATTTTAATTAAAATATTAAAAGCCTTTTTTTTTGTTGTTTAGAATCATAGAATGGTTAGAGTTGGAAGGCACCTTCAAAGGTCATCTAGTCCAACCCCCCTGCAAGGAGCAGGAACATCCCCGACTAGATCAGGTTCATCCAGGCCTCATCCAGCCTGGCCTTGAACGTTTTGTGCTTCCTGAGATAATTCCGTGAACCTGAACACAGGTCCGTGTTCTAGTGAGTGAATTCTAGATGTTCACAGGAAGACTTTTTCCTTGCCTCACATCAACAAACAATAATTTGCTTGCTTGTGGATGGTTGTCTGCATTCATTGCCATGTGTTGGAATTCCATTTAGAAACCTGGCATTCCCCACCCTCCTGTGGGCTGCTGAACATTGCGTATCCTGATTTGTGGTGAAAGAATTTGACTCAACCCAGTCCACGCGCTATATTCAGAAACTGGAAATCTGATCACCATGAAGGGAAGGTGCCCAAAAAGGTTCACTCTGTCTTAATACAAGTAGTTGGCTGCAGGCTTCTCTTGCTGGCTTACCTACCCCGCACACACTGAAGCCCCGCTCCGGGGAAAGCAGGGCATCACACGGATACCGTCAAGCCAAGCCTTCAATTTAATGCTGCGCAACACAGGGTTAAATACCCGTACACCCGCTACGCATGCGAACGCACCTGCCCCCCTGCACCCATGGACCCATCCATGCCCGCCACGCACCTACCCCTACACTCATGGACTTATCCGTGCCCACCACGTACATGGACACACCTAACCCCTGCACTCATGGATTCATCCGCGTCCAGTGCGTGAGTCACCACGGACCGCCCCTCCAGCGTACGTGCATCCCTTCTAACGTTACCCCACAGTTGGCGATTAGTTAATCTCTGTCCCTGAGGTCAGCCAGAAACAGATGTGCTAGACAAACATCTCCCCATCTAGTATTGATGCGCAGGAGAGCCATGCATACCCATAAATCTCTTTAGCTGCCTTCCAGAAAGGTGTAAGAATGTGAATTCATTTAAGAGTTAGCTAGATGGCATTGAAAAATATTCATATATTGCTATACCATTGTGATTTTGGGGAGACCGGGTCTAGTTATTGTTTGGAGTCTTCCGGGATGACTGAGGTTAGATTGATATTGAAACTACACTGTGTAACCAACTGGCAGGTGGCCACCTGCGGAGGGAAGCATCACTAAATCAGTTTTTCAATAGAGTGGAAAACATCTCCCTTTTTGAAACAGGGATGTTTGTTAGTTTGGTTTTAAAAAAAAAAAAAAAAAAAAGGTTAGTTCAATGCCAGTTGCAAACTATAGTTCCACTGGGAAGAGTCTCTACAGACTGAGGCAATTGCTCCATTCGTCTCTGCTGTAGAAGCCACTGGAGAGGGTAAGGTGCTTTCCTGTAGCCTGGTGCTGGCTGACAGGTGTAGCTACAACGTACTACAGAGTTTCAAGATTTGTTATCTAAAAGCAAAATAAAATCACTTGCTCTTACCTACAGTTTAGTAAAACAAATACTGTCAGACTGAAGCATCAAAATTAAGTATTAAAATAAATCAAACTAAATACGACTTTTAAAATTATGTAAGGTCTTTTTTTTTTTTAAATAAAACCCTTTTTACTAACTCTAGTGAATGAAGATACAGAAGTAGACTTGGCTTCTCCATATAACTGAACTTGAAAGAAATTCTGTCTTTTTTCTTTTGAAGGTTTATTCCAAAAACCCCAGTAAACAGCGATCGGTATGCTGCAGCCTCATGTGCATGGCAGCAAGAATGAATAGGGTAGAAAAGAACAGTAGTACTTTGTTCAGAGTATAAATAAAAGCATCAGATGAGGCAATGACAGCTTTAATGTAGAAGGACTCTTCCAGGTAAGACTAAAAGAAATTTAGATATGATTGTCTGTCTATTTTTTAATTTGGAATCACGATTTTGGTACTTTACAGATTTAAGATGTTCTTGCTCTGAGTGGGTGTCTTCATTCCTGTCTTGAAGAACTCAGCAATGACAGCCTACATGTTACTTTATTTAACTCTTCTAGAATTAGTTTTATACTGTTTGCTTGGAAGCCAAGGAATATTTTACAGTGACTACTGTGGGATTCTGATTTTTAAACAGATTTTACAAGTTGAGAGTTGTGATGAATAAGTGATTAATAGATTACACTGACAAACAATGAAGTAACGTAATGTTCATATAGGGACTGAGCGACAATTTCTGGCTGGTCTTGGATATCCCTGCCTGGTCAAATTGCTCTTTTTGGAGCGCTGTTCACCATTCCTGATGTGCTATTGGCCTGGCTCACATTGTTTTCTTACACTTTTAAATTTCCTTTGCTACCTGGAAGGAAAAGGCTACAAAACCAGTATATTCTTCCTCAAACAAACAAAAACCATGGTGGGAAGTTGTTGCAATGATGTTCACGGTCTGCCAAGAAATTGCATTTAGCCATTTTTAGCCAAAGGCTGGATACTAAAATACAAGTTTTGAAAAAGGAACAGAAACTCCATGCAAATGAGTTTCTGTGGAATAAACATTTCCTGAAAAAAAAAAAAAAGGTAAGGCTACTTTTCTTTTTTTCCTGTGTTTCTAAAGTATTGCAGATGGAATTAAAGTTTTTAAAATAACTTTTTAATATAAGGCAAGTTTATGCTACTATTTCACATTCCTCTATAATTGAATATATTGCATAAGTACTAAGGTAGAATATTTTCTACTTTCTGCTCTTCTCATCACTCAGCTATGCAGTCTTCCTCACAGCAATGAGTCTTGTGCATTGATTCTCTGAAATTTTGACACGGATCAGATGCAGCATTTATGAGTTGTGCTGGTGGATGAAAACACCCAATAGCAATTACTTTCTTGAAAACAAAGGGAGAAGTCCAAATTTGTTGGGCATAGTAAGTACTACAATTCCTAAATCTTTTAAACATAAGCAGAAAGTAGTCAGCTTTTCATATCAAGCAATTATCAGAAAAACCTGAGTAGCCAACCTCAAAATAACAAAAACCAGCCAAATAAAAAAATCTATGCTCAGTAACTGTTATTTGCTAACAACCTTTCTAAAGGAGAACAGCTACCACTTAAAATCCTCCAGAAAACAGCAGTTAAAAGCAACAGAGAAGGCTGGGTTCTGCCTTCTCCAACTCAATCCACCATGAACAGATATTAGGAAGTAAACTTTTTACATTTTAGGATACAGGATGCTGGAATAAAAGAGTATTTGCACACAGGCTCCATAAGTTGTTTTACCTCTGTCCTCTCTCCTGGGTTTCATTCTGACACCTGTCAGTACCCCAGCATCAAAAGATGATATATCATCTAGTTCCTGTGAAAAAGAACAGCTATTTCTCTCTGGAAAAGGGCTCTTTAAATCCTACTGTTTTGTTGTTTTGCCAAGCTGGGATTCTTCAGCAACAAACGGAGCCAGAGGAACAGACAGGCAATGCTGGCAGTGGTGTTCAACAGCTGTGTAGAGTCTGCTAAAGGATGTCTATTCTAGACCCAGTCTTCCCACCTTATATGTTGCCTCTTGGAGCACAAATGCCATCTAGACATTCAAAAAGATCCAATAAACAGGCTGATGCAAGATATTTATAAATGATGAAGGTGCAAGAACAAGCCTGTCTCACCACCCGGTTGTGAACTGCCCAGCTGTGGTATGAGCAGGAGGGCACACAACTCCCACATCATGAATCAGAGTACCAACACGTCAGAAAATGGCAACTGCTAAATAACATTTTTCTTTTCATCCCTATCAAGGCCTTTGTAAGGGGCTATTTCTGCCCAAGCTGCATATGAATTGTACGTTGTTAGTAGATTGATGCTCTCTCACTTCATCTGCAGAGTGCTTCATGCCAAAACCACGAGACTGCAGGCCTTCAATTGTAAAGGAAAAAATAATCAATAAGCCTGGGCAGCTTGTGACGCTCAGTGACAGATTTTCACTGCCTGTGCGGCTGTATTTTAATTTAGACAAAAATAGTTAACGCTGCACTTGCATGGAAAAAGAAGTTCTTATCTAATGTGTAATTCAATAATTCCTATAATTGATCTTCATTGACAGTTTATGCAAGCTCACTCACCCACACTGCACATATTGTGCTTCCTGACATAATTCCCAACATAGACTATGATATTTCAACAGAGGAAGCTTGTTAAATCAGGTCAAACAACATAAAGAATCAGAATCTGCTGCGAGTCCTTGCAGCTGTCTGTCTTTTTACCCTTGCCCTCACCTCCCTCCCCCCAAAAAAAAGAGAAACCCAACTATTGGTATTTTTGTAATGGGCTAAAAATACAAGAAATAGTGTTGTTAAATGTTGATAGGCTTCAGAAGAAAAATACATCATCATTTTTTCCCTGGATTCCGGACTATTACTGTTGATTAGACATAACTGCCAGTCTTTATTGCTTCCACGTGGTTTGATTTTCCCTAGAAGTGCCATATATATTCTAATGATCTACTGAATTAAAAGAATTCTAAATCGGTTCCTAATTGATGAGATGTGATTTCTGAGATAGGCAAATCAAGGACATTGTCTCTCATAGACAAAGCAACACAGAAATTATGGAGATGGTAATGGGTCTTCAGGTGTCTGAGGGAGTGATATGTAATTTCAGAGAAACACAAACAAAAGATGCATTTTCCATTTACAATAATTGTAAATAAAGAGGAACATAATGTTTCTGTTTTATAAACACAATCACTTGCTTAGCCAGCATTCTCCAGCCATTTCAAATGACTCCAAAGAACTGAGATATAGGAAGAGTTTAACAGACTAATGACTAATAGATACAATTAATGGTAGCAGAAAGCCAGAGAAAGTAAATAGAAGCATGCTAAAATACCAGACACAAAAGGCAGAGCATTCGCTAGCACAGGGGAACCTCTGGTTTAATCTTCTATAAATAAAAAGAAACTCCAGCTTTTTAAACAAAGCATTATTTGAAGCTCAAGGCACTTTTCCAAAGATGTACATTCTTTTATTACAGATTCTTTTTCCAATTTTTTTCTAATTCTATAGCAATTGAGCAAATTATTTCCATAAATAATCTCCTTCACCCAAAGCCTTTTCCCCCCATCAGCTGGGGGTAGGCTCTTAGGCTAACTACCAACTGCGCTGCTGAATGATTTTCCGATTTCTGATGGTTATAGCACTTCAGGTTAGTTATGCCACACCTTATTGAGCTAGTAAGTCATCAGGAGAAAAAGGGAAGCAACCAAGGGTGACACATGTGCAGATGCAATAAAAATCACAGCAGCCCGCTCTTACCATTCACGCCCACAGCAAGTTCCTAGGGGAGCTTCTGCACAGGAGAGGGATGCTGGTGTGCTCCGACGAGTAAGACAATATTTCATGAGCTCTGTAGATGTATCATTTTATGTGGAAGCATATTCTTTCTTCCACAGAGTAGCTTCCGAAACGCTAAACAAACAAAACCAACTGAAGGACAAATCCATAAATATTTCTGTTATTTGTACATAGGTTACTCTTTTGGACTTAAAAGATAGAGTAAAACTGACGCAGTGTTTATCTTACCTGTCAGTGACACTGAATAGCACAAAACCAACCCAAGGAGTAGCAACGATTACTTGCTCTGGGCCAGACAAGCCATATAGCCTCTTTTGGGAGGATATTCAATACTGCTTTGGAAGGTAGTTGCCTCCCTCCCTTTTGGCCTTTCCTGAAATTTCTTTACTTAAACATAAACTTGGGGAAGCAATATTGATCTACCTATGCAATGTCCTTGAATTAAAACAGTGAGGGAAAATACAGAATTTAATTAAATTCTTCACATAAGGCTACACTGATGCTAACTGTTCTGGTTGAGGATGATTAAAATAGGAAAAAAAAAAAAAAAGATTTATTTAAACTAAGATGTTCTTTTAATAGTAAAGTGTTTCTGAAAGAAACTAGATACCCAAATACGTGGGTGATAACGCAAGGTAGCCCACAACAGTGAAATAATGCACATAAGAAGACATTTGAAGACTCTTCCTGCTCAACAAGGCTGACTTTGTGTGGCTCAAAAGATCTTGTCAGGCAAAGGTCTGGAAGGTTTCTAAAACAACCTGATCTCCAAGAGAGAGCAGAATCACAGTCCAAAGCATGGAAGATATGAAAGGGCAACCAGCCAAACCGAGTTGTGCTGGAGAGCCTGAACTGCTGTAGAGTTTTGTCATAGTCTCTGCATCTAAGATGAAAGGCCATCAAGTAAGCAAAATATGCACACAATGTCTATATCCTTTTACAAAAGCACATCAGAGTAGTAATCAATCCCAATGAATAATATTTGGCTTCATGTTTGTTGCGTCTCCTGTTTGTCACGCTGCAGGTCACGCTGCTTTCACACACCCCAGGGGAGAAGCTGACTGAACTCAGACCAAGGCTGTACTAAATGTTCATAAATGTCATTTCCAGTGAGACTGAGCTTGCCTAGCCTCTGGAATGCTATAAAGCAGAATTTTAAAAATGAGAAACAAGAATAGAAGATACTTTAAGGTAGTGTTGATATCTGAATTTCACCTCCATGTAGATCATGTGTGGGTGAATATTAGTTTTAAGTATTTAACTGAATGCTGAATATGTCAGTGACAAATGTGGTCTACACACTTCCTAAAACGTCTAGAAGCATGCAAAGCAATAATATGGGGAAGGCAAGGCAGAAAGACAAAGGAAACTTTTAATCTTAAGATTTGTTTTTAGGTCATATATTCAATGAAGTTTTGGCTTTTCCAGAGAACACCCACACAAATGCAGCAGAGCAAAGATTCTGATGAATGTGATACCCAGAGTATCACAACTTTCTCCATGGCTGTTTTTTTTCATATACTGTAGCCAGTAAATTAGATCTCCACTGATCAATCATTGAATTACTGCTTCCAAAGGCATTATGATATGATGAGAGTGCCTCGCAGCAGTTAAACACTTTGATTTTCCTGTCCTAACACATTTACAGCTAGTGTGAACTAGGTCCTCCCGGCAGGAATAAAGAAATACTGTCTTAAATTACAAGCACAATTTATCTCACAATTTAAAAACTGACCAGTAAAATTACTGTATTATGGATTCATTTTTCTCCCCTTTGCTTTCCTGGTATTTAAGACTAATCCTTTTCATGTTTTCCATATGTCTTGTTTTGATCTCAAGCTCTTTGGAGCTGTGACCTTCTCTCTCGCTCATGTTCTATTCAGCTCTTTTAATACCATCACCACAAATCTGTGACTTCAGCTGTGTTATAATATCTTCTTCCTTGATCCTTGGGAATCTGTCTCAAAAATCAAATAAGTGTAGTCATAACAGGAAGATACTAACAAGATCTCTTGTTTTCCTCTTGTGACTTGGCTCTTGGAGATAAATTGTTATCTAGGGGTTAAGACTGTAAGTCACGACTTCAACATGAAATTTGTGCATGACCTGGCATTGGGGACTCTTGGCTAGTTACTGCCTTGGCTTTCTTCATCCCTCTGTGAAAGGGGAATAGTAATTACAGGATAGCTTACTCCAAGATTTGCCTCATTATAGTTCCTATGAAGAGCTTTGGATTCCTCGGAAAAACGACAGTATGGGAAGACATGGTTTGCAGTTTTTGGAAAAGTCTAGTTTTGCTGCTTCTCCAAAAGCAGATGGCATTGCATGTGTAATATTCAGAGATCTTTGTGTAGTGCTGTACAGAGGGGTTCTTATGCTAGCAGGAAAGGGAACAAATAAAAAAAAGCTTTCAAAGTCATGCTTCTTTTAGTGATACAACTCCCCAAGCAGGGGCAAAAGAAGCATTATTTTTTTGAGCTGTGTAAATGATAGAAAGTAATTTACTTTTTAATCCTAAAGAAAGTAATTTGCCAGATGAAAGAGAGCTGAACTGTAGTATAGGACATTCTGCAGCTGCCTTTCCAGCAGGATAGTGCAGTCTGCAGGTAATTAAATAACAGAAACCAATACCCATAATTCAACAGTATGTCTTAGCTATTATTTGGCAATTTTTTATCTCTTGAAAACTCTTTCACATAAATATGAGCATAAAACGGAAATTACTTATAACGAGTTTTATTTCATTGTGAATTATTCTCGTACAGCAGTAAGCAACTACGTTTGTTAAAAAAAAAAAAAACAAACCTCTTTCACTGCCAGCAGAAGCTGACCTGCACTCTTACAAAGTCTGCTATTTTGAATTTGAATGTGCTACCTGTTATGCGAGCAGCAGGCCCCAGAGAGATGATACACCAGTCTGGCAACTCTCCATTCTGTGAAGCAGAAAGGTGCTGACAAACTGAAGCAGATTTAGAAACCAGCAACTAGAACGAGAAGACACGGGATTTTCATTTTTCTGGAGAGATTAAGACCTGGGTATTTTTATAGATAGATTGATTACAATGCCCAAATTAAACTCCACTACTCAGACAGGGAAACAAATTATCATCTGGAAGCTCTTTTTGTAGTACTTGCAGTGTTCCCCATGGCCAGACTGGCAGGGGAAAGACAGATTTCCAGGTGCCCTCCAGAACCAAGAGGAGGAGAGGTTCCTGCTCCAGACCACCCCGCGGTGCCACTTCTCCTGGGGCCCAGGGAGGCTGATGCCCCCATGAAGCCGCTGTCCTGCGCTATTCACAGACACTACACTTTCTGAAAGCTGTTTCAGGAGGAATGGACATTTTGAATAGAAGCCACTTGGACTTCTCAGACTTAAATATATTAAGAAGAAACACCTAGCTTTTCCAGCTTAAAGTGATATGGGCAAGGTGAAAACCTACAATGTTTCCAAGTAGGATCCTGTTACCAGAGTGCACTGATAGACATCTCACCCTGCCTGCCCCCTGTATTTGAATGCTAAAAATTATCAGGCATTTAACTTCAGGCTGAAGATGAACATGTAGAAGGTAACAATGCTCTTTTTAGTAACTGAACTGTTTAAAAGAAACAGAAGTAAAGAAACCACAGTCCGAAAGCATGAAAAAGGAGAAGGATGCTGGGGGGACAGCACTAACCCATGCTAATGCCGGGTCCCTCAGCCATGTAGAACGAGCTTCAGCTAACCAGGAGCAACTTAATTCTTTCTGTTCAATGGTTTTCCATCTACATGTTTAGCATAGTTCATGCTCTTGAAAAGTGTTGAAGAAACAGCTCTGGGGATGAAAGGTTGCTCCTCTCATAGGCAATGGGTGCTGCAGAAACTCCTTCTGAAAGCTTCGATGCCTCCATCCTGGCAGTACTGTCTGGCTCCTAATGATGCGGCAGTTCAGGCTCTGTGATGATTTTCCATTGCTTGGGATTAGTAAATACGGGGATTCCTTTGCACCAGTGGAGAGGGTAGGTTTTCTTTGGACAAAATACCCCAAACTAAAAATGCCTCAAGGCTTCTCATTCATTTATCTTAAGGCGAGAAACTAACAATAAATAGGAAAGAAACTCTGTTGCACACACAGCCTCTCTGAAATGTATAAATGATTGAACAGGAGCAAGAGGTTCTTGTGTCAGATTATCAATCTCTTGCAGTGTCCAGTCCCCCATAAATCTTTGTATCAGAGACAAAAGGACACATCCTTCCTGCCACAGCCACATGCAACTTTGGCCACAGCACAGCCAGGGCAATGTTTTTGGAGCTGATGAGCCATGCAGATGGAACACAGAAACGTTCTCCAGATCTGGCAAGGCTGGCAGAGGGGTCACCTAAACATAGGCAGCAACAATCTCATCTTCAGTTGTGCATACCCACTGGTCACACATTCTCTAATGAGGGACAATAGCTGACCAGATCCTGCATGGATGTGAAGGTGCTGGTATTTGCACCAAATAGGTAATAGGCCCTAAGGATTAGTAATTACACAAATAAATATATAACTAATTTAAAAATTTGTTATCCTGTACTTTTTACTTTCAAGCTTTTTGTTCCCAAGAAGTGAATCAGGCCTCTCGTCAGATAATTTATAGAATACCAGTTTCCATAACAACATAATTGCTCAATGAAGCAAAAATACCTGGCAAAGTTGCCATTATAATGAAATAATTGACCACAACAGTGAGTGAAGAAGGCTGCATTAAAACCAAGATTGCTTCATGTCAGCATGGCCAATTACAATCCAATAATGCCAGATCAAAGACCATTGTTCCTAGCGTGAGTCACTACAACTTGCAGCACGTACATAAGAAGCAGAGCAAGATGGTAGTGAGCAACTATTTTTCCCTACAACAAAGCACAAAGTTATGCCTAATAATTTAATGGTTACAGAACTCCATGGCTAACATTGTGACAGGTAATTTTAGGACATAACGGTTTCCTATAAAGAAATACAAGCAAGAACATCTTGCTCAGTTTGTGTCTTCATATGAACAAAGGCACAGGCTACTTTTTCTTTTTTAATAGGAGTGTTTGTTCCACAAAGACTTGTCAAACATTGTCACGTTGTAAGATTCAAGAGGGAGTAACCCACACCCACTGCTGAAAACACCTACTTCATTTAAAAAAACCAGCCCTAGTCTAGTGTAGATCTACATCTACCCATGGAGCCATTACATCTTTACTCCTTCTGTGGAGTGCAGAAGCAGCAAGCCCAGGGCCAGGTTCGCATGGAAGTGCTCAGGCCTAACACCTTTCAAGTAGGTGTGCAGTGCCCACCCTGCACGGCCCATCCCAGGTCTGCTCTGGACTCTGTGGTGCTGACCATGTCCCCGCGACATTTTTTATTTCTTTGCAGGTTCTCCAGCTGAGAAAGCTTGAAGCAATGAGAAGCAGTACTACAGCCCCTCTGAGTAGCAAACGTCTATAGCACGATGCTGAAGGCACGCAGGGGCAATTCCTGCAGCTCGCGCAAGAGTATGCGAGGGTGGGAGCTCTCCTCGGTAAGTGTTGGAGGATTGTCCCAGTAAGAGGGAGCCAGCCTGGACCCTGTTTCTGTCCAAAGCGTACCTGGAGCACAGTAAGTCGAGAAGGAGCTCTAGGTGCAAAGTAGCGTGTATGTCATAGTCAGGGCCAGGCGTGAAACAAAGTCAAATTGGCAGTGTGCTACCCCATACAAATCAAGCTGGCCTGAAATATTGCCCGTGCAACTCCACAAGCTCCAGAGTAGTTCTGCTCGTCCCCAGCACTGTCAGCTTTGTTCTGGAGAAACTGTTAGGCCATGCTTCCAAACTTCACACCTCAAAGTGACTAAAAGCTGTGATACAGAGTATTTACCTCTCTATCTCATAGACGTTTCACCATGATACTCATATGTGCCATAAACAAGTCAAAACTATTACCCTGTTCTTTTCCCTTTGTATGCCTTGTTCCTTGCACGCAGGCAGTAGCGTGAGCACAGTATGGTACGGGTCCTGAGTCACCCATGCTTTATACCCCTAGCAGTCAAGGGATTTTTCCCTCCGACTTCAATGTTATGAGTCACCTTGGTGAGCACTTGGATGAGTGCTTTATCTGCTCTAACTGACATAACACGGATAACTCTGGGAAAAAAACAAACTTACCAGGAACTCTGTGGGGATCTCAGACTACATGTTGCTTGGCTAACACTCAGAACAGCTTTCTTTTTGCTTCTGTTTAACCAGAAATTTCTGTTCTCCCTTACTCACCTCTGCAAATACACTTTCCCATCTTGTATTTCCTCTACCCAGCACCAGGGAAAACCTGGGCACACATGCACTGGATGGCTTTGGACATTACAGAAGCAAAGAGAAAAAAAAAAAGTCTAACGTGAGTCTTATCTCTAGCTCTGCAGTTCTGGCCTGCTTCGAAAGCAAGACACGTATTTCCTTTAATTACTCATTTGAGTAACTGCAAACTCTGAACAAACTCTCTTAGGCTGCCTGCACCTCTTGCTGCCCATCTCCCAGCAGCAGGAGACTGTGGTACACTGAAACGCCTCAGCACAAAGATACACAAACAACCAGAATAACTAAAACATGTCAGAAATAAAGTGCAGTAAGGCAAAAAGAAAAATAAAGCAATTACTCGTTCAAAAAGATGATAGAGAGAGCATGAGCATGGCAAAAGAAACCTGATAGCTTGTGCCGCCTCCCCTGGAAGGCTGTCAGCCCACTGACAGAAAGATTAAGGATGCTGATAGGAATTCCCCTCTCACCACAGTCAGCTTTAAAAGCACAGGACAATGATCTACTTTTACAGCTCTGGCTGTGGCTTTCCTGCAAAGTGTCTTTTTCTCCCCTTACTCTAAATAATAAAAGATGATCCCATGCAGTGCTTGTTTTCCGAGTGCTGCCCTCACAGCTGAGGTGAAAGTCATATTGATTGAAGCACCCGGACATTTATTGGATTTGCAGCTTTTCTGATGTGTAAAAAATGTTTTGTCTTGCTTAACTCATACAGTCCTACATACTCCAGTATTGGTGTAACCACCAAAGGTCCAGACCCCCTGCCACACTTCTGTTGTGAAGAGACCAACTGGTGAAATCCCTGGAAGGCAGAATACTAATTTCAAAGCATCGGTTTTAAAGATATCCTTGACACTGGGCTTGAAGAACCTGCACAGCTTAGAGTTCACCTCTCCTTGACCCTCTGGGGAGGACAATGCACATTGCCACATCCATAGCTTAAGCTGGATTGCCTGTTTCAGAATCTTGCTCCTTGAGGAACCTGTTTAGCAGAGTGAATCGCCCTGAATGGCTCCTTGAGTGAATTCTCCAACCATCCCCACGGCTTATTTACTGCACTGGGATGGGGATGGAAAAAGTAAGAAGAGGAAATTACTTAGCAACAAAGTCAGCGCTTTCTTTTTCCCCATACAGGACAGAGCATTTTGCTACTTGCTTTTCTTTTACAGCCCTGTAAGTTTTTCACCTGAGCAATAAAAACTCTTAGAGGCAATCTTACACCACCCCTTATACCAATGCTTTACTTTCACCCATGTTTCCTACCACAGAGAAGGCTTTCAGATGTCCTGGACAAGGTGACATTTTTGTGTTAAGTGATGACATCACTTGCTCTCAGTTCTCCGTGTGCCTGAATCAGCCTGGCCTTTTTGCATTTTCAGAAAGAGTCATCCCTGTGGTGATTTCCATTCCAAGATAATTTGGACTGTACACACAGGAACCTTCTGCACAGCGAGAGCATCAGCTCCTGAAATGCTTGATCTAAATCTCCACAAGAACTACCCACTATTTGCAGTTCTTAGTAGCTGAGTAGTGAAATCTCGCATCAGGCTTGAGCAGCGCAATGAAAAGAAACTCATGTTTGACCCATTTCACTTAACTCCTTCTTTTTTCGAGGCTGAGGTTCTCCGAAGGACATAACCAAGCCTAACTAGGAGAAGAGCAGCAGAAATGGGAGTCAGGTGTCCACCTATGGACAGCAACTGTCCCAGCATTCAGCTGAAGTATACTTTAGGATCCTAATGTATAATGCCGCCATATAACTGCAAAGAAACTGTATTGTATTCTTAACAGTTTTTCATGGATATTTGATTGAGATAACACATACAAGATAAAATACTAGTAAAGCAACATACAAAGGATTTTTAAAAAACAGTAACCTAATATATTTCTAAAAAGTCAAATCAATAATGAGATTCACAGGACAATGGATTGTTTTGGAAGTGGAAGTTAATAACAGGTTATGCTGTGAACAAAGCTTTAATCCCAGTTAACTCCGGATAACACTGTTATGTTTTGCAGTCAGTAGGACTCAAATGAGCATTAAGCTTGTACAGATGCCTGACCGATATGGTGGCATATCTACGATACACGGTGCTGATTTATACGTGCTTCTTCTCTCCATCCAGACAATAGCTTTTTTCCCCTCCCTATCCTAACAGTTGCAGCTATGGGTTCTGTTTCAGGCTTCATTTGGGGGATTAAAACCATCTCAGTGTAATCTCTTTTTGTTTTATACACTGAAAGAAGCATTAGAGATGAAAATTAATGCCACAGTGGATTTCATTAATCACACCAGAAGGCTTGGTTTGCTGTAGTAGGCACTTCCAGCAGAAGGTGCTCACAATCAGTTTAAATACTAAACACCCTCCTCTGTTTAAATAGCAATGATCAAATCGGTGAAAACACGGTTCCCGTGTCAGGGCAAGGGGATTCTTTTAAAAGGGCCAATGCTGCTCAGATCATCTCGCCTTATGGCGAGTCCCACTTTCCAGCAATGTACGCGTCAGTTGATTGCAAAGAGAAAAGGTCTAGCAAAATCAGTGCCTGGGGAATTGCTGAGATAAAGAAGGCATCACCTCTGGGTCGCCAGGGAAAAGAAATCACAGGCATAATAATAATAGCCAGCAGTTACCGTTGTGGGAGAGGTTCTGGCAGGCAGCATGGCATGGGGTACCAGGTCTCTGCCTGGTCTTTGGAGAGCAGGTGCTCACATCACAAAATGCACAACGAGCGTTAACTGACGCTGCCTGGAAAAGGGCCAGGTATTGACAAGCGGGGCTCTTGGGGCGTATCCCCCTCAAAAGGCTAAGTCCCAGCAGCAGATGGCCAGAGGGAAGTTTGCATTCCCACAATTCATGCTCTAACATTATGAATAGTCAGCAGTTCTCCAGGGCCCTGGGCCTGACACAAGGCAGGAGCCAGCTCTGCTACAAAACTGCATCAGCCATCAACTGTCCCAGCCAAAAACATCCCTGGACCCATGTGTTGGGGCTGTTGCATACAGATGAACATGGTCTGAGTAAATCTTCTGTAGGCGGAAGGAAAGCAAGCCCCACGAAACAGAGTCTAAAAGAGAAAAGCTGCAGAATCTGGGAGTCAAAAGTACAGATTTCCTTAAAATGCTTTGTTCAATCACTATTAAAGCCTTGCTTGAAATTAAAACATAATCAGAAATCGAGGAAATACAGTCTTAGCAACCGTGACAATATACAGTTTTACGCTGCCTTACTCTGCCTCAGCCTCCCTCCTGTGGCAAAAAGGAAAGTGATGCCTGGATCTAAAGGGAAAGTCAACAAAACAAAAACTGAAAAACCAACTGGTCCTGCCCCTAGCAGAGTCTCCTCCCAGACAGTAAAGTGCTACGAGCAGAATTGACTACAGTTCCCAACGTTCACTGAGGCTGCTGTTAAAACAAATTTTATCCGGGAACATGCTAAACAATTTGAAATTGAAAGCAAGCCCCAGTGCTTGTTGGAAGCTGTAGTCAGCTCTCCAGGGGTGAAGGATGCTGAGAGAAGCTCTTGTGATCAAAAGAGCCCCTGCTCGTGATCTGGAGGAGCAGGTAGCAAGCAGGAAAAAAGCACTGTGCCCCTTCAGGGGTCCCAAGCTCCCTCTTTGGGTTTTCAGGACACCTCAGTGTTTTGGGAGGGGGGATCTTTGGCCTGGGCCTGCAGCAGAAACAGTGAGTCCTGATGGCAGCAGGCGGTTCCAGCAGGCACGGCAGGATCTGTGCACGCTTAAAAAGCACAAACCTACGCGCACCAACACGCAGCGTCCCGTCCGCCCCCCCCCCCCGCAACCCCTCGCTCCGAGCCGCCCCGTCCCTGCGCCCATGAGCGCGGTGCGCGGGCGCTGCCGCCGGCGGGGCCCAGCGCCGGGGGGCGGGGGCCGGGGGCGGCGGCGCTCCCCGCCCAGCAGCCGCAGCCGCGGGCCGGGCGCGGGGGGCGCAGCGGAGTGGCGGCGGCGGCGCGCAGGGCCATGTCGGCGCCGTGCCTGCGCCTGCCCGCCGCCGGGTCAGCACCGGCGGAGGCGGACAGCGCCGGCGGCATGGAGCCGCCCGCCGCCGCCGCCGGGGCCGCCGCGGCCGCCGCCCTGGAGCTGGCCCTGGAGGAGGAGCTGGCGCTGCTGGCCGCCGCCGGGGAACCGCCGGAGCCGCCGCCCGCCGCCGCCGCCCGCGACCCCGAGCTGCTCTCGCTGATCCGGCAGAAGGAGAAGGACCTGGTGCTGGCGGCGCGGCTGGGCAAGGCGCTGCTGGAGCGCAACCAGGACATGAGCCGCCAGTACGAGAGGATGCACAAGGAGCTCACCGACAAGCTGGAGGTGAGGCCCCGCCGCCCTCCTCCCTCCCTCCCCCGGCCCGCAGCGCTCCGCAACGGCCCCCGCTTCAGGGCCGCGGCCCCCGGGAGCCCCGCGGTCCCTCCCCGCGGAAAGCGGCCCTTTCCCGGCAAATCCCGGGGGCGGCAGGCAGGCACGGGGCCTGCTGGGGAATAAAGGGTCTGAGAAAACCCTCTTAGGCCCAGGGGCGGCAAATCTGCTGTTCTTCCCCCTCCCCGGCTGCGAGCTGGCCCGATACGGCCCGGGGACGGGCGGCAGCGCCTTGTTCGAGAGGTTCCTGCGGGTGCTGGTCTGCCCCAGGACCCAGGCACCACCCGGGCGAGGAGACGTGCGCTGCGCTCGGCTCTCCTCGTCACGGAAACGCCTCGGAAGTTAAATTTATACAGCAGGTACTGAGCTACGGAGCATATGTAACCCTTCTGCTTAAGCTGTTGCAGCTAAGGCATTAGGCAGGGCAGGAGATAAGCCCTAATGATATGTCTCTGTTAGCTGCTTGCTCTGAAAAACGTCTACAGGTATCTGGAGAGAGCTGTTGGCCAGCAGCTCAGTGGATTGAGCTATTTATTGATTTTTTTAAGGATGAAATAGAGCTATTACAAAGAAAAAAACTTGTGCAGGCAGCTTATTTTGGAACAACTCTCCTGCACAGCTATGTAAGAGCGCCACTATTACCCCCGCTCCTTTTCTCAGATATACTCTTGAAATTTTAATTCTCCCAGCAAGTAATACTGTTTAGAAAGCTGAGCAAAAGCCTCTCGAACAGTGCTGGATTAATACTCAAATTTCAAGTCACCACCCTAGACTAGTTCTTTCTGCACAGTCCCGCATGTTCCTGTGTTACATCTTTCAAGTTCAAGACAATTTGTGAAAGTACCGTATGGCCTTTGTTCTCCTGACAAAATTCCCCTGTTATTAAAACTTAGCACTTTACCCTAGCTGATCTCTTCCTCTTTGCAGGGAAATCTCTGCATTTACTATTCTGTTAGAAACAATAGTGAAGGTGACATTTGCCCCAGTTGTTGTTTAGCGGCACTATTTATCAGATTAGAATTTCTCAGAGTATTAAAGTTTGCCAGAGTGAATGCTTTCAGGTTGATCTTTAAGCAAGCACAGACGTATGTGGTGGTGTGCTGACGTAGTTTTCCTGATGAGTTGGAGTGCAACCTTTCCTACCGTTAAAGGAAAAATGCACAAGTTTAGGTACTGGCTGAGCTGCCTGTTAGGGAGTTTGAGAGTCTCAAACACCACTTGCTGTTTGCAAAACAAAGATGAAAAGGAAAGGGGGAAAAACGATGACTTGACAGTACTTTAAATAACATCCCCCAAGTGTTTACCTCTACTCTTACAGGCCCATTCAGAAGGTGAACAAAGGGATTGTAAACGCAAGCAATTGTTTATGTCTTTTCATCCCTTTACTATCACTCTAACTTCCCAGTTGAATAACAGACTGCTATTTTTCAGGCTACTCATCTGATAGAAGTTAGTGTTACCTAATTAAGGGTCAGATTTTTTTCACTGTGTTTGACAGATCTAAGACTGTGCTACTTCACACATTAAAAAAAAAAAAAATCAAACTTAAACCTTAATCTTCCATAACACAAACCCGGTAATCCTAGCCTCTTCTGCAGATTAAATGTCAGCCTCCTCCTGTTGCCACTGAAGTGAACAAAATTTCACAACAAGCTTTTCCATTTCGGAGGAGCAGGGAGGAAGGACCCACATCTGTTACCTCCTTCCCTATGCTGAGGACTTTCTGACGATGACCAGAAGCAAAGTCTCCGATGAGATCCTTGGTAACAATTGCAATTGATACAGCGATGTTTCAGTAACATTTCGGAGGAGTGATTTTCTCCCAGTTAACAGTTCAATGTTACGAGAGCTCAGTGAAGCCTCTCCATTTCCCAACAGGCAATGTGCTGGCCTGCTCCTCTGGTGCTTTGCCTCAAGACTAAATATGTTCTAGTTTTGTGGGTTCATTACTGAAGTGCAGCATTCCTGCCATACACCTACTCTGGCAACTCTTTTACTTCACAGCCTGAATTCAAATTCATTTCTAATCATGGAATTGAAGCCCTGTAATAAACTGTAATAAATTCCGGTATATGATCCTAGTCAGTTTTATCCTCTGTAAGGGATTAAAACAACTAATACCTCTGTTCCTCTGAGACAGAGAAGCTTTCCATGTCCAAGCATTTTACAGTATGAACCCTCTTTATCAGCTGGGAAACTCCCCCTTGCTCTCATCTCTTTAAATGAGGACTAGCCCAGTTCAGTTAAGCTGGAAAGAAAAGGTTTTCAGAAGAAAACGTATTTTCGAAAGCAGTTCTGTGTAAAAATCAGTGAGCAGCTGGTGGATAGAGACACACTCAAAACAAGAAACCCCCCTATTGAGGACAGTTTGTCCCGTCATCACTACATGCAAAAAAAACCCCAATCCAGATCTGCAGCTGTGCAGGTGCTGGGGTGTGGGCAGGCGACGGGAGACAGCTGCTGGGAGAGGAAGAGGCAGGAGGAATCAGTCTGCAACAGCCTCTCTGTGCCCCACTGCGCTGTTCTGGTTTCTCCATCACAACAGAATAAACTTGATATTCTTCACCTCCCTCTAACTCCAGCATGGGTGATAGCTGTTTATTGGAGCTACGTGTATTGTGGATTTTCTTTTGCAGTAAAGGACTAAAGTGGTTTTTAAATGATTGACAAGGCTTATCAGTGGCTTCTAAATCACATTTGAGTATGTCTGGGGAACTTCAGCTGCAGTGCTGTTCCTCAGCAGCCTGAAGTTTCATCTTCCATTTAGAGAAGGCCCTAGATCTTTCTAAACGTTGCCTAGCAGTGAAGAAGATAGAGCTATAAAAGACAGCTTTTCAGTGTGCTGCTAAAAGTGAAAATGTGGCTGCTCCAGCCACACTTAGGCTATGAACAAGATTTCTTTGCGATGGTTGTCATGGGCCTGGTGCTGGGATCTCATACCTACCCATTGCATTTAAAATAATTACAATACTTCGTGCTCTCATTTGCTAGAGGTGTTCACTCTTTTAGCATGTAAAACACAGGGAAATACTTTTGCTTTGGGACAGTGTTTTTAATGAGCCTTCCCTCACATTTGAGGATTTTCCAGAAAGTCCTGTATTTGCAGAAAGATTTGGAAGAACACAAGCAGGGTGCTGCTACACTGTGCCGGAAGGAGCATAGGAAAGGATTTGGAGATAAGATTGAGAAAGAGAAAACATGGCATCTTCTGCAGAGCAAGAGGTGGAAGATTAGTGATAATGCAGGCCAGAAGGCTGCTGGAGCAGTGGAGAGCTTTGACATTCGGACCTGCTCGGGAAGGTGGAAGAGACCCTGCAAGGGAGGCTGTGTGTCATCAGCAGTAGGTACCCAGGGGAACAGCCACCTCACAGCCTGTGTTTCTAACAAGCAATAAAAAGCCACTTCACATAAATGCAGTGCAATTTTCTTTTCCTCCTAGCAAGTTTATTTTCCCCTCCTATCATAAATGCCATGGGGATTGCTCACCAGAGGATGATACTCTGGGAAAAATGGGTGAGTACTGCCAGTGCTGGGCCCAGCAGGTGTCTGTTCTTTGCTAAGATGCATTCCTAAAAGGCTGGCGAATCTGATGGAGAGTAGCAGCAGGTTATGCTGCGGGACAGAAGACAACTGACAAGGAGGAGAGGGGTCCTGCTTTTCAGGTTTCCCCGCTAATCTTGGGACGTGCCCACATCTCCAGTCTGTGACTGTTCTGCAAGGATGGCTTCAGTCACCAGGGGAAATTCAAGCTCATAGTTTCAGAGCTGGGATTCTTTCAAATGGGCACATCATAAATCTGTTTTGACCTGATTTGCAGCTCTGTTTCAGTCAAGCCCTCATTTAACTGAGCCTGTAACACACGCAAAAGTTCCAGACTTGTGCTGTCCCTTATTTTCCAGCCAGCCCTAAGCAGAGCAGAGTCTCCAGAGCAGAGAGTGGTTTCTAAAAAACCTGCAAGCCAGAATATGCATAACTGTCTACAGAAACTACTTCATTGCATCCACTGCCATTCCAGAGCAGACTGCATCAAACAATAGAGTTACTGTGCACTATCAAACTACTAATTAGGTCAGGAATAGAAGGAGAAATAGATAGATGATTCAGCTGTTGTTCATAAGGCCCATATGACAAGAAAGATGCCTCATCTAGATTCCTCATCAGCAGTAAAGGATACAGTTTGTGTAGTTTTGACATAAAGACAATTTTTAAAAGAACTCTGCCACTGCCCACTGAAATATTGCTTTGGAGTTAAGCTAGGCTCTGTTAAATCAATTGGCCTGCCTGACCTATATATTCCACCTATTAACATGCAGCCTGCTTTACTCTTTTGGCAGTTGTTTCAGTAAAAATTCAATGTGCTGATCTCCAGAGGCCAAGGACAGGGCAATTGCTGGAAACAGAAAGCCAGTTCAGAGCCAGTGACCTGCCCTGACATGGGATTGCCACCTCCTTGGCACTGTCACTCTCTAGTACCATTCTCTTTCCTGCATAAAATGTTTCAGCCCTAAGCACAGAGGAGGAAAAGGAGGCAGCATTCACTTTTTTTCCTCCCATCCTAACCTCTTCTCCCCCCTGTTATCTAGCATCTAGAACAAGAGAAACATGAACTAAGGAGGCGATTTGAGAACAAAGAAGGAGAATGGGAAGGAAGGGTATCTGAACTGGAAAGTGACGTGAAGCAGCTGCAGGATGAGCTGGAGAGGCAGCAGGTTCACCTCCGTGAAGCTGACCGTGAGAAGACCCGGGCCGTCCAGGAACTCTCCGAACAGAACCAAAGACTCCTGGACCAGCTCAGCAGGGTGAGTCACTGCGGCACAGCGAGGGCAGGCACCCAGCCGCCTTGATCATGGGAAAGACTCACAGCTCTTCTATTAAACCATCTTTCAGGCAAATGAGTGGAAGCAAAAAAAACAAAACAACTTCCTCTTTAAGGAAAAAAAAAAATAATGGTTCTGCATCTGGTCAGATTACATGGGTGTGTCTATAAAACATTCTACCTTTAAATTGAATTTTACATCTTTAAGGGATACTGCATTTCATCATCAAAACAGCTATATTTCTGGGTTGAGTGGTCATTTACTGCATAGATGTGTCTCTCAGCTGGTTTTGTATCTAAAACTGATTTAGAAAATCTGTTTCTAATTTTCAAATAGGCTGAACAAATGTAGCACACAAGAAAAAAAAGGCTGATCTGTGACAGTGAGGTGAAGGGCTTTTTGCTGGCTTCCCTACTTTGACATACATTGGTTATAATGTTGTAGAATTGAACATACCATGTCATTCTAAAATGGTGTGTCCCTGCAGATAACTTTGCCATGGTTCGATGTGTGAGAACCTACTGAAATTCCTTGGAATGGCATGTTTCAGCAAAGAGCTTAACTTGCGTCTGAATAAAAGAGGATTTATAGTGAGGCTGCTACAAGTCAGCCTAATTGACTGAATACTTCCAGCATGGGTTTCTTTCTGACAGCAAAAGACTTAAGAGTTTCTGCCTCCTCCCCTAGAAGTTCACCTGTCTTCTAGAATTAAGACCCTTGGTTTTTCCTCCCCGGTAGACAGTTAGTACAAACCATAACTTTAATGCTTGAGAACACAATTACTCCAGCAGATGAAAGCATTTTCTTCTCAGTAGTTGCTTATCCCCATAATAGCATAGAACAAAAACACACACCACAGACTCATGCTGAAGAGGCCCATCTGATGCTGTAAGAGCACATTTCAGACTAGATTCTGTCAGAGGTAAGCCTCTGGGGATGATACAGGGATTGCCTAACAGAGGGTCAAAACCTTGAGCACAACACCAGGACCAGAAGACCGTGAAATGGGCCAAGTGTACAGGTCTCAACTTCTCGATCTGGGTATGCAGTTTTCCTGTGCCTCTGGAAGGGAAAAGAACAGGTCCTGGGTATAACAGTCTACTGGCAATTGAGGAAATAATTCCTCATTCTGCTATCGATTTTCTTGTCAAGTACTAAAAAAGCCACTTAGTCTGTGGATTTGTTTTTTAACTGGCTTAAGGAGAGGAGAGAAGAAGAGAAGGAAAAAAAAAAAAAAAAAGACCTCTACCTTCATCCAACTTCCTTAACTCAGGAACACTGCTAAGTTTATCTGTGTTTTTAAAGCAGTATCTTCCAAGTGTAACAGATAGGCTACTGAAGATCTTTCACCTCTCCTCTGGACAGAGCATATTTCACATACAACATGGATGAGGGATTCCACCCAAGCCCTGGCAGAGCTCTATGCTATGTCAGGTTTCTTATCCAAGGCTAAGAACTTGGCTCCCATCAGATTTGGTGACCCTCAGTGATGTTCTGTGTATGCATGATTTCCCTCGCTGGCTGGGAAATGTAAGATTTGTTATGGTCCCAGCATAAGCACAAACTGAAAGATCAGTCTAGAAGATAGGAAAGGATAAACCAGACAGCTTGCTTTGGGCTTTAAACCACATAGGATTATCCTCACATGACACTTGTGCTACAGGAGCCTCTTGCAGCCCAAATGCTCAGAGAGCCTCTCAACTAAGCCTTGCGTAAAGGAACCAAGTTAGGTCTTGTCCTAGCATGCCATGTCCAAGCATGGGTTTTGTTCCCTTAACTCCCTATTACTGCCAGATATAGTCTTCATCCACACACTTCAGAACTGCTACATCCTGGGAAAAAGTCAAGTCTTAGTGCTGCCCCTCCCTGCTCCAGCCCAGTCCTCCTCCCAGCTTGGAGAAGAGGACTGTTGTTCTCCAACACAGACGAGGCAGACTGATAGAGACAGCTTACAGTCGCTGAGGTACAGTTTGGTGCTGTCACCTGGCCAAAACTTGCTAGTAACTCAAATATAGCAATGGATATAGCAAGAGGGTAAACAGAGTCACGAGAATCTGGGCAAATTGAAACAGTTGGGAACAGTCTGTGGTCATTCACCCAGGGCTTCAGTTGAGGCTTTAAAAAAATCTCAGCATTATATTAGCACCTGCTTACTGGGTGCTTAGTATTCCACATTTGCTGCTCCATAGTGCAACTGCACTCTTATTTGTCTGGTCTCTTATTCTGAAGAAGTTATGCATGTAATCCTTGAGGCAGTGGCAGTGCACCCACATAGTTCTGGCTCCTGTTAATACTGAGGCTTTCAATGAATCAAAAGGATAAATACAGCTGCATGGATGTGCTGGCCTGCAGCTGTGTTGCCATAGGCTGGAGTCTTGCTAAGGATCATGAACTGAGCACTGGGAGATGAAAAACCATACAAAGAAGTGCTGTTACATCTTCTGTGAACTTTGAGGTGTTGCTGGTATCCTCCTTGCATTCCTGGTTCTGCATTTTGCACCTGCATTTTGTGTCACAGTGGGGTGTTTGGGAGGAGAGGGTTATGAGAAGTCTGGGATAAGGCAATGAAAGCCTTATTCAGAGCCTCAGCTCTGCCCCGTCTGACACTAGAGGCTTCACTCACAGGACAAAGACAGGTTGAGTCATTCTACACTAGTAGGTACTAGCTCTTTAAATGTGAATTTCTACAGTTTTCAGCAATTAACACCTTGTGGCCCAATTTTACAATACTTGAGCATCTCTCTCCTGGGAAACGTATTCCCATAGCACTAGGCTCTACATGTCAAGTGACAGTTGCAACCTCACAAGCTACTAGCCCACATGGTCCTGCTTGCTCCTTCTGGAGTCCCTCGGCTTCAGCTCCTTTCACCTTAAAGCAGGGCAGCATCCACCATCTCCTTCATCCTACCCATCCTCCTTCCTGCTGCTGTGATATTCTTTCACTAATTAAGCTTTAGGATGTTTTTTTTTTTTTAACTCTGGCTTCCCCAGAGATGAAAGGCCAACCTAAGCACATACTTTTTTTTCCAGTCTAAACCTGGCACAAATGCTAACCAACAAAGCACACAGTCCCACACACCCACACAAGGAGAGCAAAGGGACCTGGAAAGCTGTCTTGCAGTTAAAGCATGGGACTGAAAAAAAATCCATCCTCGATTCTGGACAAAACTGATAAGGAAAATTCAAGGATAGGGATTTGATGTCTGTTCCAGTCTCTAAAAATGGGGATGACTGTCTTGCCTCAGAGTCACCAAGAGGCTAAAATAAGGTCTGTAAAATGATTTGAGGTCTTCAGATAAGATGATGATATAGGAGAACTTTACATATCTAATAATAGTAAGTAGGCTATAAGGAACTTTGCCTCCTCTTGAAATACAGCCTTTGGTGTGGTTGTCTGCTTTAGCAGAGCAGAGATACTGCCCAGGGTTATAACAGTATTAAACCATGGGGAAATTAGGTGGGCTGGACTGGGAGCTCAGAGTGAAGGACATTATTCAGATGCTAAAGATCAAGTTTAAGATCTCCACAGTAACCTTATTTTTTAATTTGCTAAGTGATGATTAAAATCCCTTCTGCATGTTGATTTGATTTCCCTCCCCCTGCCTCAGCACAAAGCACGTAGTAACTCTCAGCAGTGCGTCCACACCAAGTTAAATGATGATTTTACCTAGGAGAGCTGCCATGCACGTTGCAAGCTGTATGCCAAGGTACATACCACTCACCATAAATACTCAAAAGATAAAGTATAGGAGTCAAAGTACAGTCTTGCCGAGAAAGTGAAGACTAGGGGATTATTACATGTTCTGTTTCCAGCTCATTCAGTCTCTCCCATCTGTTTCAGTTCCCTATTTGGAAAAAAAAAAAAATCCTATGCTTTCCGTCCTTTTATGTTACAAAATCTGGGGGGAGCAGGTACTCCTCTTACATGTGCCCACAGGACCTAACACAGCAAGAGTCCTGTCCCCATCTTTGGGCTTCTAGGAGCTACTAATGCAAATAACAAAAAGCAGCCCTCTTCCTATAATGAGGCAACATATTACTACTTTGTCAGGAAGTGAATGAAAAAAGACTTTCACACTGTTTCTAAGTGGCTTCACCAGATGGCTTTCCCACACATTTCCTGCTACCAAGCTCTGGGCTCCTGGAGCTGTTTGCTACATGTAGCTTGGGCGAGGATGGATCCTTCCCAGTTCAGTTGGGCTTTTTTTTTTTTTTTTTTACGGTACATAGAGCATAAGGAAGTAATTTCACAATGTCAAGCTCAGGTAGGTTTTGCAATGAAAATCTGTTTTCAGTGGCAGGAAGAAGCGTGTCATCTTGCACCACTGGAATAGCTCTTTGTGTTTAGAGAGGAGTGCTCAGCTGCTGCGGCACTCCTCAGAGGAGCCCTCAATCACCAAGTTCTTATATTCACTCAGCATTTAGTGCCAACACACTGCTACAAAGAATGAGGTGTTTCAGTCAGTCCCTCTGGTACAGCAAGAAAATGATCGGCCAGCCCACAGGTCTCCAAAGGAGGTTTTATTTGCTAGCCACAAACCTTTCCTTTCAGTAATATTTCAATTGAAGGAGTTTTTTTTTCTAACTTCACGCTGTAACACACAGCATAACTTCAGAGGACTGGCAGGCACAGCCTAGCTTTGAGAGAAACATGTTTTTATTCAAGAATGAGTTGAACACATTATGTTCTCCTTTACAAATCACTTACTTTAAATACTTCCTTTTGTAGTCAACAACATACTTACTAGAGAGGCAGTTCTCTTGTCAATTATTGATCTGAAGAGCTTTTTCTGAATGGTTGTTTGGTCTACCAGCACAGGAACAATGTAGGTTTTAAGAAAACCAGACTAACCACTGAAAAGAGTTACTGGAACAAGTGTGCTGGACAAGATTCACTGCTTTTGCCATGACAAAGACCTGCAGCCATTACACTATAAGCTAGCTTGTCTTTAATTCCTTATTTTATCTGTACAGATGCTTAATACAAGCCTCCTTATGTTTCTTGTTTATTAAGTTGTCTCCAGTAGCCCAGCAGGATATATTGGGAAACTCAATGCTTAGCACAGAGGAAGCAAGTCACACTGAACTTAAGCACTGCTTCAGGGGATTTATTTTTAAACAGAAGAATATTCCCGAGTGGACCTAGGCTCAAGATGAGTTGCTTGACTAGCCTCACATTTCAAGGTGCAGATCAGTCACTAAACTGAATTCTTTTCCATAACAAACCTCTATCTTTTGCTGTGGCTTGAAGTGTTTACTGGAGCTACTCAGTAAGGAGCAGCTTACTGTACAGAGCTCCATACCGAGCTACTTAATAGCGTACAGAGCCCTGCATAGCAAATCACGATCTGCATCACCTCTGAGCAGTCTAAATTCAATGGAGAGAGGAGATTACACAAGAAAAGGCAGCATCCCTTTTCCTGAAGGGGCTGAAGTACCTGCTTCTCATGGCAGCTCAGGTAGGGCTCCCCACTCCCTGGGGTGGGCAGGCAGCCCTTCCAGCATTGCTTTGTGTTTGACATAAGGCACACTTGTGTTACACAGGAAAGCGGATACCACACAAGACAGAGCAAATACTGAAGCCAGCAAACCTCCCGGTAACCACATCAAGCACCCTCCAGCTCCATGCCCCTCTGGAGCATCAGCAGATCCCAGCACCATGTAACCAGATCTCCAGTCACCCAGTGAATACTGATTAGCACACATGCAGGAAAGGCTCCTTCTCATCAGCTACCTCTCCCCTAGCAGAGAGCACTTGTTAATAATTCAGCTTCATGCCACATCAGGACTGGAGTGCTGAGGCTTTCTCCACTAGAGCTGTAAATACAGAACATGACTGCAGCTGCGTGTTCTTGCCTGCAAAGTCCTTCAATGAAATGATTCAGTGCCCTAGAAGGTAATGAAGAAACATCTTGAGGTCACTGCTGAGTGGTGCTCACCCACCATCCATCAGAGGGAAGGGAGACAGGCAGGAAGAAAGCCTCAATCATCTGCTAAGAGTCTGGCCAAACCTGCAGCACCCATTAACCCTATTTTAGGGCACTCTGAGCTTCAGAAGCCAACTGGAACAGGGCCACCAAGACATAAATACCGCAAACACTGAAAGCAATTTCCACAAAGATGGGGGGGAAGCACCCCTACAGAGTTTGCCCAAAGATTTTACACCCACCCATTTCACACAAGACCTTTGTATCCTTCGGTTTAAATACTGCTGAGCACTGAGGGAACGTGGAGAAAGCTGTACACAGAATAAAACATGGGCACACACTGCTACTGAACCACAGTGCAAAGCCCTCCCTGGGGAAAGGGTTAAAATGTAAAAAAAATGGTAGTATTAAGGTAGTGGAACTACACAAATTCCTGCTCATGGGAAGAAGTATAGCATCCATGGGTCCCAGGGGCTGGGTGGGAGCCACATGTTCGCCCAGGGCAGTGCAGCAGGTACCCCGCCATCCCTGGGGACCTCTTACTGGTTGCTAGGTGACAGCACACCACTGTCCCCTGGTGATGTTGCTGTGGCAACCAGTGGTGATTTCTGCTTGTAACGCCATGACAGACAGCGGACACGCAGGGAGACGCATTTGTGACGTCCGAGGCAGGCGGGCGAGCAGCAGAGGCCCGTTTGCCACCCCCATGGGCTCAGCTCATTGCTGGGATGCGCCCCCAGCATCCTCTACTTCATCCCCCCATTTCCTCCCCTGTTCATGGCAGTTTTTCCCCCCAAAATCACCCTGGAGATCTCTCAGCCCAAGGCAGCCTGTTGTCCACACCACCCACAATAAGCTTTTAAGCTTACTGGGGGAAAGGTAAACATTTTATTCCCTCGGTAAAAAGAGCCCCTTGAGAGCAGGTCAATCAGCCCACACAAAGGTGACTGTGCCAGGGCTTGGCACAACGCAACTCCCCCTGCGAGTCCAGCTCAGGGAGCACAGTGCAACAGAAATTATGATCTGCCAGAGCTGCTTCACATCCATGCTCTGTGTGGCTCATCTCACATCCTCAGAGGCTTGTGGTGCCTGGATGGAGCAAAGACATCCCCAGAGCCTAGACCTCCCACCCCCCTACACCCTGGGCAGCACATCAGGAGGGAATGAGTGTCCAGAGCACCATTTAGGACAAAAATATTTAAGTGTTAAGCACCTGATAGTCAGCCATACACTCTCTTCCCTGCACTTAACTGACCCAATCTCTCAGCCAGCTTTCACCTCTAGGAAGTGGTTCTGGAACAGATTTCAGGAGTTTCTGCAAGGCTTCTGCCTTGAGGCATTGGCACCACCACTAAGCCACAAATGTCTGAAAGCAGGAATCCAACCTGAAACTGAAGGTGAACTTGTTCTGGGCTGAGGAGGTAGAAATCTGAACAAGTCCTTCCTCCCCTCCCACACTGCACTAAGAATTTCAAGTGGCTACTCTGTTTGGGTCCAAGTTTTTATATTTTTAGGAACTGTTTTATTATGCAGTAGCTCAGAGGTAGGAACATGTGGGCAAGAAGAGATTTTTTTTTTTTTCCAAAAGATTCCTGCTTATTCACACTTGCTGTAAACACTTCCTCCAGGAGATTCTAGAAAGTAGGACACAGAAGGTGTTTGCATGCAGCCACTGCAATACTAGCTAGAACCACAGCTAAACATGATTGAAGGCTTTGCAAATATCTACATAAGGAAAAAAAAATTAAAAACATTTGATCTTTAAAGAGCCATTCTGGGTTATAAAGTTTGCACACCTTATAATAAAAGTCTTTACATTTTTTTTAAGTAAGATTGGTTTTCCCAAATGCAATTCAGTAGACAATAGCTCACGAGGGAGATCTCTTCTACACTGAGGGGTTTTTGCCAGCTGTATTAGATGCTCTGATCACCTATGAAATTATAGAAGCCCCTTGCAAAACAGCCTAGAGCTTAATCAACATTTTATTTAGAACAGCATTTAGCAAAATCCAGTTTATTTTGAGCACAAATATAGGATCATCTCTTGCTGACTTCTGATGGGCACTGCAATGCAATACAGAGCTGGCTTATGCTTGGCAGTACCACCCATGGGGATGGGAAATGCCACCATAGATGGGGAAAAAAAAAGCTGTCTAGAGGTGAGAGTACAACAGGAGACAGCTGACAAATTAGGACATAAATCAAGTGACCTGCATGACAGAGTGAATGGAGTAAAAGGTTCCTCATAAGTAGACCAAGAGAGCATTTCATTTGGAGGAGATAGAGATTGGCCTAACAATTTCATTAGGTGTCCTCCTATAGAGGCTCAGTGCTGTAGCTGCAGAGATTTGCACCAGATTTCCTTCAGGGACAGGAACCCTGTCAGAGTCTGAGAAGGAGGGCTGCCAAGATCAGAAGTGTTGGGAACACTTCCATTAACTCTTCTCACCATCTCCTCACTACTATGCCCTGGAAAGTTCTAATGCTGAAGCATGTAAAGGACATTTTTAAAAGGCGGAATTACTTGGATAGTTTCAGCTGGGTTATGATTTTACCGAGATATTACACGTCTGCATTACTGTGCTAAGTTTAGAGCTATCACAGAATAATTGCAAGGTCTGGGTATATATGGGTACCTAAGGCATCCAGCTCACTTGAATTTACCCTTTAAATATCACTTACTAGTTCCACTGTGCAGTTCATCTGACCTAAAAAAAAAAAAACATAGTGTTTTGTCTTCATGGCTTCTACCTTCCCATAGATCCAGATTAGATATTAGGAAAAAACGTTTTACACTGGGGGTGGTAGAACACTGGCCCAGGTTGCCCAGAGAGGCGGTGGAAGCCCCATCCCTGGAAACATTCAAGGCCAGGTTGGACGGGGCTCTGAGCAACCTGATCTGGTTGGAGATGTCCCTGCTCCTTTCAGGGGGGTTGCACTAGATGGGCTTTAAGGTCCCTTTCAACCCTAACTATTCTATGATTCTGTCCCTCAGTCTCTTTCTCCCCTCCTGAATACATCTCAAAAATCAGTTGGAGCTTAAGTTATCAGCAGCCTCAGGCTGGCAGTTGCCTCTGCAGTTTTGTTCCTTAAGCTGATGTGAGACCATGTTATCCCTCACAGTTCCTTTGGGCTTCGGTTGGCCCCCACTTTCAGTACACCAAGAGGGGGAAATTTAGCCTTGTGATTCCCTTGTTCTTTACATCCTTGGAAGTCTGTTCCTGAATTCACTTCCAGACTTGGCAGTTTTGTAGTAAAAGGAGTGCTCTTAGAAAGCCATTCCATTTGGCAACTATTTAGCCCAAGTTGTTAACGTTTATTTGTTGAACACAGCACCCTTGTATTTGGTTGCCTACAAGCTCAGATCAAGGAAACTGAAGTTTTCTGCAACTCAAGTACAAACGAGCAGATCTCTTGTGCACACCAGGGCCATGAGACAGGTACAAACCTAAAGGCTTGCTAGAGAGAAGAGTCTATAGTTATGGAAGAGATTCATAGTCCCATTAGCTTTTGCAGGTGAAGTGTTTCAGGACCAAGTAAACACCCACAAGTTTTAACAGGAGGTGACCTTTCAGAGAAGTACTTAAGGAGTTCTCCTTTGTTTAACTTGGTTAGCGAGTCTTTTGCTTATATTTTATTGCAAGACCAGAAAACTGAGGCACTGAGAGGCTAGGCAGTAATTGTCAGTGTAAGCCAACAAACAAGACTGTAGTAAAGGAAAAATCTCTTCTCCACTTAGGCAGACTGCAGAGTTTGATCTTTTCTCTTGGCCTTATAGAATGGCAATGAATTGGGGTGGGTTTTTTTGTTGTTTTTTTTTTTTTTTTTTGAAAGTGTGGATTAGGAATTTAATGAACTATGTCCCATATTGAAAAGTGTACCACCTCAGGAAAAAGCTCATAGTGCAGACTTTACTCCTTTATAGAGTTTAAGCTTTATTCTGCGTATTCCTTACATAAAGTACAAAGTGTATAAAAGTTGCAGGATAAGAATTAGACTAGACATGAAGAAAAACATCCTAGCTGTAAGGTTAGCTGAGTAGGAGAATAGATGGCCTGGACATGCTACAAGGTCTCCATCAAAGGAAACCTTCAGGAAGTGGTCAAATAGACACCAGTCAGGAGAGGCTGGCCAATTTTGCCTTGGCATGAGAAGAACTATGCAGAGTTCAGTCTGAAAGAGGCCTTCTGAGGTTTCTCTATCTTTTATGCAGGCAAGACTTTCCGTAACATCAGGTCAAGTCTTCCTGCTATTTATGAGTACTGAAGGAAAGAGGCAGAGAAGCCTGGAGGAATACTCACAAGAAATAAGTGATCTCTAAGGCTTTGGCACAGACTTGCCTTTTCACTCTACATGAGGATAACGTAACTGAGGGGTGAAAACAAATGTAAACAGGGCACTATTCAGAAGTAGGTTCCAACTTTTGCTTGAACATGAGCTCTTGAACAGACTCAGATACTGGGGGAATCATGCTTTCCAGCAGATTTATGTTTAGATGAAGCCAAATTAGAAAGCCTGAAGTGACCCTGTTTGTTCAAAAGAGATTGTTTGTAGAATTTAGCAGTGTGCTGTTTCTCCAAATAACTTCTATTGATAGGCTAGGAAGGTGCACAGAGATTTGCTAACTCAAATTATTTCTGTAGTTTTTGCCTCTAATCCAGAGAGATTTATTTCCCTAGGCTTTACTGGATGTTGTATTTCACTTTGTGCACAAAATCTTCCTAAATGTTGTGCTTCCTACTGTTTATTTCCCTCTCCACCTTAGCACAAGGGACTAGACATCTTAGTGAAGACTGACTAATAAATATTCAAAACTTTAAGAGCTCAAGGCAAATGCTTCTGAAACTGATGATTTCATTAATACTACTACCTCTTCCTGAGGCCTTTCTGTGCCTGAAGGACTGGTGTCTTGGGCTGCTTGATCAACTTCTGCTGCAAGAAACCACTACTCCCAGATCTGCTGAGCTACCCCATATTCACCTCAGTCAAGGCAAGACAGCCCAAAAAGCCACTATTCTGTTCAACCTGCTTAGGCTCATCTGGCTTGTTTTCATGATATGGACAAATAGCCCAGAGGGATAAAGGTGGAAAAGGATAATATGCACTTGCAAATAGCTTATTTTTTTCCCCTGCCAGAAGCAATTGCATATCCCTGGTGCTTTTAAAGCTAAGTAAACATAGGCACCTCAACATCTCCCAGGCAGCACCCTGCCTTCACATGGAGCCCATGCTGGACACAGACCCCAAAACAAGCAAATAGAGAATGGTGTCATTTAAGAGCAGGACTGGAGGCAGACGGAAACATTGCTCACAAGCAATTTTCTTGACTGGCTGGAATAGACAGGCCGAGCACCATTTTGTTTTGAATCCCTTGAAGGGGAGGCAGGTGCCACTGCAGAAACCTCTACTGAGATTGTAGCCACCAATTTGTACAATCTAAAACAACTCATCAAAACCCACCTACAGAGGATTAACAGGTTGATTTACTTCATTTAAAGAGGCCTCCTCCATTCCAGGCATTATTCAACCCATCAGCTCAGAGCTGCTTACCAAGATTAACTCTTGCACCACGAGACACAGCCCATCAGCTGCAGGCTGGCTCTCAGCAGCTCCCTCCTTTCAAAGGAGTCATTGCATTAGGCTTTGAAAACTTGGGAAATTCCTTCTGTCTTCCCATCCTTCATAATCCTCCATCAAGAGACAGTACCACAAACTAAGAAGGTCAAGTTGGGGGAGAGGAAAGCAGACAGGCAGCCTTTCTCCCTTCATTATAGGTCACTGCCTCACCTCAACACAGGAAGGGCAGATTTGCTCAGTGTGGAACAGTTCCAGACCACACAGCTTTAACGCTCCTGGTCCCGGATACGGGCCTCCTCCATCAATCACTGCCCCTCCTCATGACCAGGGAGCACACTACCAAGAAAATATTTTGCTATGTGAAACAGATGATGCAGAAGACTTTCCAAGCATGAACTTATTCAAATTAATATATTAGCTCTCCTGTTTCTTTTAATTTCCGTAAGCAGGGCTATAAGCCACCCTAGGTCAGGGAAAGCAGCATAATCTAACCAAAATGCCTGTTCAGACTCACATACCAAGTAGCCTGTGATGTTAACCCTTCCCACAGCTCAGGGAATGTGACATAAGCACCCAGAGCCAGCTGGCCACTGTGCAACTGGGCAGGAAAGGAGAAAACCTGAGGGCAGGAATGGAGCAAACAGCTGGTTATGCTGGAAAGCCATTGCCAACACACACATCTATGCATATATATATACATACACACATACATACATACACACACACACCCCTCCTCCATTCACATCACTTGGCATACGAGACATTTGCTTGAGGCACCTGGTAGTATTTCAGGCACATGAAGTGGACAGTTTTCATTAAGCCTGTGTCAGCACCACAGACTGAAATGACTCATTTCTCCTTACAGTCTGCTGCTGCAGACAGATGGGCAGCCATCTCGCAACACTGCGAAAGCCTTGTCTGCCCTTTTGCTCAACAGCGGATGAGGCCACTGCAGGATAAGTTGGAATCATTGAGGCCAAGTTGCTGCTGCTTTAACATCACAGGGAAATTTCTTGCTTGTGTACCAGTAGTCTCCCATATTCACCACAGAAGAGGCAGTACTTCAAAGACACTCAATCACTTTTTGGGGCATTCCACCAGCATCGTTAGGCAAATATCCATAAATACCCTTCTCACATATCTTGTCTCACTGAGATTATCCTTGTCTCCTTGGCAACTGTCAGATGATGTATAATGCTAGCAGGGATTAGCCCCAGTGAGCCTTATAACCCTGGTGTAAATTCCTACTCTATGAAGATACCTGGCCAAACACTCTTTTTTTCCTGGTAATGTTACAATGTTGCCATAAACAATATTAAATCCAAGAACCTTTCAGTAAACCTGCGTAAGGAAGAAAACTAAACGTGGACCTTTTTAAGTGGTAGTATTTGTCTTGTCCTCCAAAGAAATAAGTTTGAGACATGTGGATATACTTGGTGTTTCACAGCTTGACAAGTAAAGCTGTATTTTGAATCAGTACTTAAGAGAAGGCTCATGCTGAAAACTTGGGCTCTAATATCTTTATCTCCTTTGTCCCTTGGTGCCAGTGGGGATCACGCTGGGAAATTCCAAATCCCTGCAAGAGCTTAGCAAACTTATGCTACGCTTTAACCTATTAATTGCTGAAAACTAGCCTGGATTCAGGTCAATCCATGTGCATACTCTGCCTGACACCAGTTGTACTGAGGCTTTCTGCCTCTGAGTGACCGGCCATGGGCTGCACTCTCATGCCCCGTTCATCCCCACTGCAGACACAACTAAAGGATCAAGTCAAGGAGACGCAGCCCCAACACCACAAAGTTTCAGCAAGTGGAGTATTTCTCTCCTCCATACCATGTTTGAGCCTGGTGAGAAAGAAGTTGTTTTGTCACTTGGTACCCCATTTGATCTGCCTGTGCACCCAGAGCAGGCTTTTGCCATGCATGGTACTAACATTACACAGATGAGACGTGTCCTCACATCGGAAAAGCAGAGTACACCAGCGCAGGGAGCTGAGCAGCACTGCATCATACAGAAGTGTTAACGGTTGGAGGATCCAAGAGATAACAAACAGTCTATGGTACACACAAGTGACACAGTTAAATTATTTATTCCTTCTTCAGTCCACTTGAGTCTTATAACATCCCCAGCTTCGGGATATCTGCTCTAATTCAACAGAATTTAAAAAAATAATCTTTGAGCAGAGCCAAGGAAAGGAGGCTAAAAGAAGCACCAGCATCAGCAGCAAAACCAAAACCAAACACACTACAGCAGAAATAAAAGTATTTCTGTAATAAAGCAAACAAATCTCTGGCACAGCAATGTGTCTATATATGAATTCAACAATGTGCCATGGCTGATAGCTATTAGACTAATCAACGAGGGAGAGCTGAGAGAGGAGGTAGGACACAAAACAGCCAAGCCAATGGGTAATGGGGAAGCCGCTGTAGGTAGCGTAGTGACAAGCAGAAGAAAATCCAAGTCTTGGCACAAGCTGGTTACCAGTGATGCAACATGATTTCTTTGCATGCTTCTGTGGACCTGTTTGCTCCCCAGCCATCTGCCAACTCCAGCACACACCTCATTACGAGTGAGACAGGAGGGGGAAAGGGTCAGTGGCTTAAGGGAGATGATGTTTAGCACAGATAGGATAAAAGTCTTCCTAACTCACATGCCTATGTACTGGCAGAAGTTTTAAGTGACATCATTTTAGACACTCCCAGACACAGCAAGCACTCAGTAGCTTTAGTATTGCTACCACAGGTTTGTGCACAGAGAAATTCAGCTACAGCAGCAGGAATAAAAACTGCTGCGAGCTGAATAAAATGATTTCCTCTTTCACTGATCACATTATTTTTGCTTTTGAGCAGCAAGAGGAAGAGAAAGTTAATAATTTATGTGCAGCAATGCTAGGGAAGTTCCTAGCTTAAAATCCTACTGTAGTAGCATAAGAACTGGAGCAGTAGATCAGCCTGTGCTCAAGTGCAGGATAATCCACACACACTCATGCAAGGCAGCCCCCTCTGCTGAAGATAAACCAATAAAAGAGAACATAACTGCAAAGCAATGAAAGTTGCCACAGAAAGTATGAGCACGCTCAGACAGGGCTTTCAAAATGAAGCATGCTCCAACAACCCAGTATCTTGTCAGGGGGACTTTAAAGCTGAACACCAGCCACTGCCACACCACTTTTGTTGTGTTTTACTTGGTGTACTTTAGCTAGTCTCCCATTACCTAGTGAGGGCCAGAAAGCACTTCCACAGGGTACCTGACACTCATCAGTACTGACATTTGCTTAAAAGCACCAGAGTCAAAACCAACAGCATTTTTCCCACCCTCTCTCCTTTCTCCAAAAGGGCACACGTAGGCCTTTATACACTGCCCTTCCAAGACATATCATTGAGGGTGAAACAGGGAATTTTGGTGGAAGGAAACATGCTTCCCTCTCTCTGGTCATTACAGGTTTATCAAGGATGCTACTTCTTTCCAGACAAAGCTGCAGCAAGGAAAAGCTTGCAGCCAGCAAGGAAAACACATCTTCTCAGCATCAGACACAGGACAGGCTGCTAATTCTCACAGCATCTGTCAGTATAATATTTCTCAATCAAAGATCTTGTTCAGTGCTTACAGGTATCTCATCCCAGTGTTGGTTTGTAGACAGCCTCATGGCTTGGTTGCACAGAAACCTGGGCTGCAGATCACCCCCTGTCCCCATGTCTGCCTGGCACCTGCTCTCTCCTGCATCCCCCACAGCCCAGGCTCACCACAAGCTTGCTGTGTCTGCATGGCGTCAGCTGTCAGAAAGCAACAGCCTCACTGCCAAAAAAACACAGCTTGAATGATTCTTACCACTCTGAACAGCATCTCAGACTGCAGGGGAAAGGGCTTTCTATTCAGTGATGCCTGACCTACATTTGCAAAACCTTGGCTGTAGGTACAAGTCTAAATACAGCATGCATGTGCCAAATTTGCTGCCCACAGCCAAGCACAGAGCCTTTGTCTGCAACGTTTTCAGTGGACTCCAGTTCACATGCAGTTACTCTTTAACACAGCTGTTGGGATGTTGCTACAACAGGTTGTTGGGTTGTTTTTTTTTTCTTCTGACAGCACTCCACCTCTCCTCTATTAGAAAAATAACTGAATGCATGAAGGCTTTGTGACTGAGGTGGCTTCCCTTAAGTGATATTCACAGGGGCTCTTTCCAGTTCCTGGTAATGCATTCCCTTGCATGTGTATGATTTGACAGAGCACAGTATATCTTATACGTGGTCCTACAGTATATGCTGCACCCATCTTATTTTTCAGCTAAGTTCACCATCCACATCTACTTGATTTTTATTTTCAAGCACAACTTTCTGTAGGACTTAAAGTACCAAAATGCCAGTGAGTTTGCCGAAAGCTATTATTTAAATAAGTTCATGCAAGAACTTCTAAAAAGCTAGATTGTAGGAGGACAGGGCTCCAAGGAGAGATCCACATTCTTCTTTCTGGACCCTCCCATCATCCAGAGACTCTGGCCACAGCAACACCCATGCAGTCTCTTCAGGGGAGTGCCTCACCTGCCAGGCTGACACATGCATAAGATGATCTAGCCACTTGCAGAAGTGCTCAGCAGCTTCCCAAAAGCTGGATTACAGGTGTTGTTTGGAAAACTTACCCTCAACTTTGAATACATCTGCTGTGGCTTAATTTAACAGCTCTGGCTTATGCTAGAAGCTACTATTACATATTTGCCACTACATACTATTGAGGTGCAGACTGCTCTGAAGGCCAAGCCCCTGCCCTGAGGATCTACGACTTAAAGACCTAATCCCCTTAGTGCTTACATCCATGGCACTGCACATAAACAAGTACTTCTATGTTCAACCGTCTGCTGCACTGAGTCATAAGCTGAACCTTAGTAGTAACAGAACAAAGCTGGGCTGAAAGGAGAAAAGTGTTCATGTACTTATTACATATAAACTTATTACATATAAACATACAAAGTATAGATCTGTGTTCTACTTCAGCAGATCAGAGTGCTCGGATATAATTACAACGTGCTAGTAATAACCTTTTGTCAGCAATCACCAAGAGCAAGGTCTGCCTTGTGCTCAAAGTCTACTCCAAAGACTTTATGGTCTAAACAGATCTTTTCACGCTGCCAGCAAGGGAGAACAATACAGGAATAGCTGGAGGCCACTGAAGTACAGGAAGAACTATTGCTAAGTTAAATGCTATCTGTAGAAGCTTTTTGTCTGCAGGTATCCAGCACAGTTCTGTTGTGTTTAGAGCAACAGATCAAATACTAGCTGACCAAGAAATACTTTAAAGTAAGATGTTACCCAACAGCTCCAGAACAATCCTTCAAGAAAGGAGATTTGGACCTTTTTATTTAAGCATTGCAATTGTGACATGCTGCTATGTGGGGTCCCCCACCCCTAGAAAAAAAAACTTTTTGTTGGACTTGCTCATTTTTGTGGCACTCACCTTTCACTTATGACCCTATGCACCTATCAGTGATTAAACCATTCAGTGAAGAGAAAGCTTTAATGGAATAGTTTGAAGCTGTGGCTCCCATCCTGACCAATATTCACTGTATGGTTTGGGTTTCCTTATTTTTCTACAGAAAGCAGCCATAAGTTTTACTGCATCAGCAGTGAGAAATAAGCCTTCTGCATAGAACATTTCATATCTTGCTTTACTCAAGCCAAACTCAAAAAACCCAACTTTTTAGCTCTTCCTCCTCTGGGTTTTGAAATAAACTCATAAAAAAAAAAAATAAAACTCATCAAAAATAAACTCAAGTTGTGAAAGAAATGAGTGAACACATCAGTACTGTTCTTAAGAAATTACCTGATGGAAGTTACTGAGACTCAGACTTGGCAGGGATTGAAAAGCTAATAAAACACCTCCCAGGTCATCCTACCACAAAGTTTAAATATACATCTACATTTCAGAAAAATGTTTTCTCTTCCTTTCAGAAGGCTTTCTGAGAGAGATTAGTATATTTTAAGCCGACTCCTTGAATTTCATCCCATCTTTTTTTGGCATCCACTCATTTCACATGTGTGGGAATGGACACCATGCACTCAGACAGACGTGTTTGTAAGCGCAAGTTTGAGCATCAAGTCTACGTACATTGGAAAGCTTTTGTTTCAAATATTACTACTAAATCCTAGAAGAATACATTCTGAGCTAACAGGATGTATAGATTAAGATTTCAAGAACAGGCAGAGTTGCTAGCCTGCCATCACATATTAGATATCCCCAATAGAACTCAGTTCATTTTCTTTGAAATAGAGAGTGCTTAAAGCCAGAGTAAGAGACTGCAAGAAGCTTAATTATTGTGCCCTGCTTCCAGGCACGGACATTTGTGTTTGAACACCTCCAGGTTTAAAGTCTTAGACTAAAACTATTTCATAAAAAAATAAACTAAAGAATGGAGATTGGCTGTCCTGACTTCTAGCTACAGCAAAGCCTCTCAGAGCAGGAGGGTACGTTACATTTCACTCTGCCTCCACCACCATAAGTTTCTGCTTCTTTTTTTCAAAAGGTTTTAATGATCATGTTAAGTCTTCATGTTTCCAAACTAGTCAGGTATTTTGCATTTCATCAGGTTATCATCTGACCCACACTTATGGCTCACTAGAAATTTACTGGAAGAAATACTTTTCATCCTTTAGCTCAAGTAGAAAAGTCAGACTGAGCTCAGAAAAACTGGATTAAAAACCCACATCAAAGGTAACTTGGCCAAAATGCTCTATCAAGATAAAATGTGTCTTTTGTCAGGGAAAGATAACTTATTCATTGAAATTAAGCATTAGAAACGTATTAGAAATTACCTAGGAAAGCAGATAACTGAACTTAATGATGCAAAACATGGACCATCCAGCTTTCAAACTGTACCAGTTCCCTCTGTTAGGCCATTGCAAAACTTGAGAAACTGCAGTCTCGCACATAGGTGTGAGGCAGTGACAGACTTTTTAACCTGAAGGCCCCAGACTCCCTTGCTACACACCAGACCTAAGCTGTGCTCCAGGGAAATTAACATGGTGGCTCATCTTAGCTCCACTTTAGAACCCAGACTTAATTATTTAAGCCATAAGCCTTTCTGCTTCCATTTACAATTAGGTAACTGAAGTGCAGAAGAACAAATGCTTCATGCAAGGTCATAATGCAGCATCTACACAGAACCAGAAGAGCCTACTAGTGTAACACTTTATTACCCTATTCCTTCTCAACAACCAGGAGCCAAGTTGCTGCCAACAAGCCCTGTATTCAGCTCTCCATTTAGAGCCCTACAACACACACCAGCCCTGGGAGCCACTGTGCAAGGCTGTCTCATCTCCCGCATTTCTTCTGCAAGTAGAATTTGCATACAGAGAGCAAGAGCCACTGCGTGTACTACTTAGCATCGTGCGTCCTCCAGGCACACTTTGTCCTCTGAGTTATCTCCACTGCTAATTTATTGCAGCATTCAAAGCAGCAGGCCTCCGGCATTCCCTCCCACAGGAAGCAGGCTGACTCATTTTTCCACACACTGTATTTTCCTCTCCACAAGAGCTGAATGCTTAGGTCAAGAATAAACCACAAAAAAGGGAGGCCCGTGTTTAAGCACCTCCTAAAACACGTGCACAACCCACATCCACTTGTGGAGCTATTTCTTTCATTCAAACAACGAACCTAGAGACATTACACCCAGATGGAATTGCCCCATATGGTACACAACTGTCTTTGCTTCTGCTCTAAGCCACAGTTCCTAATCCTGTAAGATGATTTAGTCTAAGATAATGGTTTTTGGCCTCAGCCAAACAGTTATCTGAGTTAGCATTTACTGAAAAACAAGATGAAGACCACCATTTTTAATTCATTCTCCTAAACTCTTTGCCAAAGCATTCAGATGCTTGCCTTGCAAACTGGTTCTCATATATCAACTACCCTTAAAGGAAGGAAAAAAACTAACAATTACATTGCCAGGAAAACCCTGATTATATACTTTCATGCTTTGCTTAGTGATGCAGCAAAAATTCACTATACCTATTAAAAGGAATTTTCAAGGACACTTGGAAAGAAAAAAGTAGCAGTACCTTAGTGTGCCTGAATGTTAACAGCAGTTATCTCCAGCAGCACTTCCAGCTCTCCAACCATGAGAAACATGGGAAGCAACCAAAGCCACCTGATACAAGCACTTCACTCTCAAAACCAGGGAATCCAGCTTCAGGTTGAGCAGGTTCAGGTTTTGCAGAAGTTTCTGGTAAGGAATTAAATATCTCCATTCTAACACTTCTTCAACCTAGTGGGCAGGTGCAAGCCCAGCCCCACAAAGAAAAAGAAAAACAACCCCACCTGCTCTCTGCTCTCTCTTATAGCCAGCTCCCCCACTGGCCTCAGCCTCTCAGGTGTGAGGCATCTGAGCTGATTTATTGATTGCCATCCACAAGAGCCCACTGCCTGACTGGGGTGTGGTGAGAGGAAACTACTCAAGTGCTTGGTTTGTTTTATTTTAGAACTCAGGTAAACAGGAGTGAGATCAAAGGACAAGCTGAACATTTCTTATTTGTCCTACAGATCTGCAGCAAAGAACTCTCAGTTCCATACAAGCAATAAAGTATCATATTTTCAAAATGTCATGACTGTGGAAGTAGTGCAGAGCTTAGAGTAAGATGCCACTTCTGTCCTTTGTCTCACAGAATCCTCTCGGAGTAGGTTTAATGCTACAGCCATGAGGCTTTTCCCATCAGTAACATGTCCTCAGTCTGATGCTTATAAAAGAGCAATTCGAGTGCCTCTTCCCCATTACTCAGACTCCTTGCTTTGGCAATTAAAGATCCTCATCTTTGATTCTCTTTATTCTTGAGAGGTCCATTTTGTGCTAAAAAAATGCTCATTTGTTTCCTCTTTTGTTCACGTGCTCTGTTGTCAGTATAGGACCCTGCAACCAGTCTAGCTGGCCTGTGCTCTACAACATCCGCCTGTTTCCTGCTGAAGGGAAGGCTTATCAACCCGGACAGCTGTAACACAGAAGGTCAGGCAGTGTGCCACAAAATCAAACCCTTCTGTCTAAGCAGATATGGATTTACTGGATCCTCTGAGTAAGAACAGAGAAGGAATAACCTGGAGGAGACCTGCAGGGATGTAAAGACCATTGTAGGTAGCTGAGTGTGAAGGTGTGTGGTACAAAGGCACCAAATGCCAGACACAAAGTAATTTACCTGAATCGCACTGAAAAAGGTGACAGAGAGACAGTGTGCCACATCCACCTCACAATTTCACGTAGATGTATGACTTCAGTGCCAGGCCCCAGTGAGGACCTCCCAGGCTGGATGCTGCATGTCCCTCCTGTGGCCGCCCCGCAAACCTGACCTACAGGCAGCAGCGGTCAGCGGGGGGTCAAACCCAAGACAAACATCAGGGAGTGGGCTGGAGGGTGCTACGACAGGTTGCAGAGATGGTTCCTGAGCAGAAAGAAACCTGTGTTAGGAAGTAAATCTTACCTGCAAAAACTAAGCAGATATACTCACTCTGGCTACTGGTATTTAATCCACCTGCCAGTCTGCTTATAGCTACTGGATATAATAGGTACCTGTTACATAGCACTATCCTTACACTTTTAATTTTTTTTTCTAAAAATATCCCATGAGATCAATGTTAATGGTCTCTGTTGGATGTTTACAACCAAAATATTTTGGAAGTGTTGCAGGTTTCTTGAATTCTCATTTTTTCACACAACTTCTCCAGGCTGTCACAGCTCTCACACCAGCACCGAGCTGCTACATACTTTGTGTGGTTAAATTTCCCCACACCCGGACAGCAGCAGAGCGAGGGATGAGGCAAACAGAGGAGGACTCGGCCCCACCACACCGTTTGGCAGAGGTGGTGACAATGCCGGCCGCCGCCATGACACACAGCCCTCCCCAGCTCCAGTGCCCCGCGCACTGGGGAGCTGCGGCAAGAAGACCCCCTTCTCCAGCCTTAGTGCTCCCGGGGCGGTTTCTCACACTTTTTACCTCAGTCATCACGGCCAGACGCTGTTTTGTCCTTTCTTAAGTACGTTTTGCCAATGGCGCCACTGACAGGCTCAGCCGGGCCCTGCAGTGGAGCTGTTGCAGAACCGGCTGGAACCGGCTGCGTCCGGCACAGGGCAGGCGCGGCCCCCCCTCAGAGAGGTCCCTGCCGGAGCCTGGACAGCTAGAGCCGGTAAATTCTACCCCTCGCCTCGGTGAAATGTGGATTTAAGAATTTATATTAAAATAGGCATTCCTCGTACACACTTCACAAACTTCACTGATGACATTAGCTGCAAAAAAACCCCTCCTTGCACGGAAATCAAAATGGCATCATCACGACGCTGCGAAGGTGGGCAATAACGCGGTCCGTACTGCTCCACCCCTCATCCCTTCAGCACTTTACAACAAAATATCCCCACTGTTAATCCAGTCCGTGGCAACGGCTAGTCCGAGCTTTGCCCGATACGTCTCCCAGTCACTGATTTCACTTCAAATTCCTCTAATGGTAAGTGAGGCCCTGTCTTTATCTCAACCCACAAGCTATTTAACCTTATTTTCTCCCCTGTCTTGTTGGGGAGAGAGAGAGCAGTTGGGGGCTGTCTGGCCAACCCAGCATAGTGCCATTGTTCTTCCCTATGTGTGGCGGCATTGCTGTCGTGGGCCTGAGGGGCCACGTCCCAGAGGCCGTCCGTCAGGGAACCCCTCCTCTGTGCACATAAACCAGCAAAAGCAAACCCGAGCCCTCAGAACGTAACGAATTGCAAATACCGCTATTACATAAGCACTTTCCTGGATAGAATAATGCTTCAAATAACAATTTAAAGTTGACCTGAATTAAACACTTTGGTAACAAGCTCTCAAAGATTCCCCTCACTGGGCAACCTCCACATTTGCAAAATATAGATGGCTGCTTATGGCACCAGCATGCCAAGGGCTGGAAAACAGCCATGGCCTCACTGCTTTCTTGGCATGGGTCAGTTAGCCCAGAAAACCAGGCTTCCCGCCACTGCCGGCGGGCACCGGAGTGCCGGCTGCTGGCTGCGGTGGTGGGGCAGCAATCCCAATCCTCCTGGGCTTCCCTCAGCAGCCAGGTTAATGTATTTTTTATTATTATTATTCTAAGCAAGATGTTTGTTGTTTCCTCCTTTGTTTGCGTTTCTGTAGCCAAATGTATTTTCCTCACAGAGGAGAGCTGGGAATCCAGGAACCTGAAGCCAGAGGAGGCAGCAATTAGTGGTTTGAAGTGTTAATGGTACCACAGTGGGAATGGGGAGTCCCTTGAACTCAGCTATTAGCAAATTAATAAAAGGGGTAACACACTCTCCTGAGTGTTACAGATTTAGCACTAATTAGGACTTCACTTTGTTAGCTATTTTAGGCAAGAAAATCTTCAATATCCTGTGTGGAATTTGAATCGTCTTGTTTGTAGAAGTAAATCATACAGAAACATTGATTTCTTCACACAGCTACAGTCTATTAAACTTTTTCCATTCTCCTTTCTGATATTACTTATAGCTGGATATTTTGTATGCAGTTAGTTTTATTTAGCAAATCTTCTCCCAAAAGAGGGTTTTCTTTGAATGAGACTACCCCACGGGCCATTCATTTCTCACAGTCCATCCCAAACATTTCAAAGATGTTCTTCATAGGAGCATCAGTGCTCAAATTTGTTTACATTTATTTAATTTACTTATTGCTCATATATTCCAGATGTTAAATCTCATAGAGTTATTGTAACTGGTAAACCGTATTTTTCTGCCAAATATCTACATAGTTTTGTATATTTTAGCAGTTCAGAATTAATCACAAGAGAAACTTAATCAAGTGTGCAATGAAAAAAAAAGCCCCCAATTATGGCAGAGGCCAAAATGTCCTCCTGCTCTTTCTTTCCTCTTGCACTGCCCAAATCTCATCTAAACCTTGCCTGAAGTCTAGAAAACAAATCTCACAGCTGATTGAATATATTTAATTGTGAATTGATGTCTATGCTTTTGGAGATTATTTTAGACTCTGCCTGGTAGCTGTGTTAGCTAATTTGTCTATACCCAGGAAATTAATTCTTTCTTAACTACAGAGCAAAGCTATGGTGTTGAGCGATATATGTCTGCCTTTCTGGAAAGAATATGACTTCTCTAGCAAAATCAATGCATTGCTAAATGATTGACATAACCACAAGAGGTTTTAGCTTTTAATGTTTAGGAAAACCTTGACAGGGAAGAGAAAGCACTACATTTTGCATAATGAGAGTAGAGCCAGACTGGCTGAGGCAGAAGAAACTTGCTTCAGTTCAACAAAAGTGATAGGTTGTTTGAGCAATAAAGGGAAAATGTAGATACGTTACATTTTCTGATGACATTAAGTAAAAGAGCAGGTTAGAAGTAATCACTAGTGAGCTCATGGTTTAAAACACACGTTTGCATCCACACAGGTACAGCAGTGTGGAGAGCCCACGTAGGTGCCATATGAAAATATGCCATAAAGCCTGACAAATACTGGACACTGTCAAGGTGGCTTCCCATAAAAGAATGCAAATTGGTGTTAAATCTAGACTTTATAATCAATTAGAAAGCGTAGTTTGGCAGCAGTATTAATAACCTCTGAAACAAATGTAGCATGAAAAGGGTGTTTTCATGATTACAGCTTGTCTCGGAAGACTTTATCTCCTGTCTATGAAAAATCGTATCTTTGCAAAGGTGAGACTAAAGGTGTCAGCCATTCCCCTGTCTAGAAGAACTGGATGAAGACTTTTCCTTGTTCTCCTGTGAAGGGAAACACGATACAGTCATTTCTGTTTACTTTTGTTAAACAGCTGATCAGAGAGAGTATTCTTCACACTGGGAAGCTAAAGCAAGTATTTTTACTTTTCTCTACTATGTGAGATAGGATGTGAATGGTGTACACTGAGGTGACACTGTAACAGCTTGTCTGCATCAGGGCCCTAAATGCAAACAATAAGTGAGTCCTTTCTTCCCTCCATGTGGGCTATAACTGCAGTAATAAGATGTGTGAGCATGTAGGCTAAGCAGCAAAGAGATAAATTCCAGATGATGATTTAAAGGTGGTGAATACAAACCTTACAGTCTTGCAGGCAGTCTAGTACCAGAAAGGACCTTTGAGGTCAATTCATTTCCCTTCTGTCATAGGCAGCTCTCTGAAAGAAACTGCATGATAAAGTGATCCAGCTCCATCACAAAATTAATTTTTGCCACCATTTCTCCTACTGTAATGGTACAGGAGGAGGAATCCTACTGCAGCTCCTTGGAAATGTGGAAATCTTCCTATCCCCAGCTTCAGTATACTCTTATCCAGTTTATTCATACCATTTTTTCTGCCAAAATTGTGCTCTGCTTAAATAGCACCTCTCCCTTCTGTGTGCTTATCTGTGATGCATGTAAGGGAGTCCTCTCTCAGCATTTGTTGCACAAAATAAAACAAGCCGTCCTTTTTTTACTCTCCTTTCATATAAAAGACTTTCCACAATCTGGATCACCCTTGCAGGCCATCCCTTCACCCGCTCCAATCTGAGCATGGGGACCAGAACTAGCAACAGCAGCTATATATTGTTTTACCAGGGATTTTTACAATGCCATTAACACTCCCTTGTTTCTTACTGCCACATTGTACATTTACACTGTCTGAACATAAAATCGTTCTAGCATATAAATTATGTTATACAGTTAAAAATCAAATGCTGGTGTGTCATCTCATCTGGTACCACTTGTGCTCCTTGGGAGTGTGGTCAGCATCTTGCAGGCAAAATCCTTTGGTGCTTTTCAGCTGGTGCTTTTTCATCCTTGATAGCTCCTGCAGAGTATTTCAGCATGAAGATGTTTCAGCAGTCTTTACAAAAGCAAGTGATTCATTCAAAAAAAAAAGCACAATCCATCTTCTTTAGTGTCACCAATTAATAGCTGCTCAGGATGCTTTGAAATCTATAGCTGCTTAAGGGAAGAAAAATAACCAACCCCTTCCTATAGTGCTGTGCTATCATTATATTTTGTGTACTCTGCCTGTGCAAGGAAGCTTTATTAAATAAGTGAGGTGAGGGCAATATGCAAAGGCCTCTGATGTGAGGCTTTAAAGAAGGGGAAAAGACTATTTATGCTAATCCAGGATAAGAAGGGAACTAAAAACCAATTGGTAGACAAGATTATTTCTTATTGTTGGAAACCGTTTCTTATTCCAGAAGGCAGTGGTCAGAGCATGGCTGATTTTGGTGTCCATGCTTCTGTCTTCTGCTGCCCCTGCAAGCAAGCAGTGTTGGGGGCAACCACAGTTTCCTCCACTTGATGGAGCTGGAACAGCCTCTTACCTCTTCTGATTTGGATTATTTTGCTGCAGACTGTGCAAAATAAGGGACCATTTTTAAAAGGGGGGAGTGTTGCCTTTATGGGCAGCTCAGGCTGGGTCTGTGTGCTCATTCTTCAGGTCAGAAGCTGCGAGAGCAGTCATTGCACCCTTTGGTAGAGCTGCTGCCTTGGCTCCCTGTCAGCAAGAGCACCCTGAGTCAAATCCTGACCCACATTTGCCAGACATAAGGATGCACTCCCAAACCTGCCCACAGCTGCTGACCCCTATACAGATTTTCTTCTCTTGCCCCCATTGCTCCCTCCCATCTCACCTGCCTGTCTAAGGCGTTGTGGCTGCTGATGGCATTTGCCATTGGAAATAGAGCTCTGCCTGTGTCCCGAGCATGATGGCAATCCTGCCTCTTGATGGGTATCCGTTCACTTCTAGCTAATCTGCCTGAGAGGGAGGTCTGTGCCTAAGTGTAGTGGAACCTCATGGAGGCTAATTAAATAGAAAACCATCCATTTGTGCTGTCTCATTAGGGATTTGTCATAAAAACCTTATGTTCTCTTACAAGCCTAAACAAGTGTGTTCACCATGTAAAAATCAGCCATAAAGCTGTCTGGAGAGTAGTTAGCATGTTTAAGCTGTCATTTATACGGGCTGTCTGCAGCCTGGCTCCTGCAGGTAGGAATGGCCTCCAGTGTCCTCAAACCACTCCACAAAAATGGGTCATCCCTCCTTCAAAATGGGAAGAAGGACCAAGCCCAGCAATCCTGCACTGACAGTCATGTGGAGCGGATATATCTCCGTCTGGCTCTGGCAGGAGCCAGAAATCAGAGGCAAAGAGTACTTGTTATTTCAGAGCCATGCCAAAGATGTTCAGAGGTTTAGAAAATGTACATTTAGTAGCAGTGCTTCCTGGGGTCTGTGGAGGTGGCCTGCTCTCTGCCTTTGCAAGTGGCCTGGTCTCCTCAATCCCGATCAGGCTGCTATTTTTGAGGAAAACTAAATTCCCTATAGGGCATAGGAGTCATCACGCTGTTTTGCAATGGAAGCAAGTTATGGGCTGTGTCCCTTTGGCTGCCCCAGGCGAAAATCAACAGGGTCTAAAAGGCTTCTCTCCTCGAGGTCCATCCAGGATTAGCTTTTCCCTTGTCCAAACTCTGCAGGCTTCAGAGTTTATGCCAAAACTAGGGCTTGTGCAGAGGTCATATTGGGGCAGATTTCCCATGGGCAGGCGGAAATAACTGCTGTCCATCTATGGGACGACCCCCTGGGGTAACACCAGCTGGTGTCTCCTTGCAGGCATCGGAAGTGGAGCGGCAGCTGTCCCTGCAGGTCCACACCCTCCGAGAGGACTTTCGGGAGAAAAACTCCTCCAGCAGCCAACACATCGTGCGGCTTGAGAGCCTCCAGGCCGAGGTGAGTCACCCGCGCTTGGCCTCACTCCCTCAAAATGTGGCCAGGGCCAGTTTTAACTTGTGTAATGAACCCCTCTGAACTGGGTAAACAAAACCTGCTGCTTGGAGCAAACAAAGAGAAGGACCATAGCTGTGAGGCAAAGGACTCCCCTGGTGATTTTTGCTCCAACCCAGGGCTGGCTGGGGTGGCACAGCCAGCTTCCGCTGCTGCCTTGGCCACAAGCACGCCTGCAAATGAACAGATGGGAAGGATCTTTCAGGAGCTAAACCATGGCTGTGCTCTTACAGGGCTGCTACCCAGTACAGATTAAACTCTGGGGGCATGGTGGGAGGGTCTGCAAGGGTTTTTCTGTTTCTCATGCTTGCAAAGAAAGCAGCAATCCTCTCCTACCTCTGAACCATGCACGTGGGAAAGCAAGAAGTCCCTGCCTGTTTTAGCTCTGGTACATTAGCAGGAATGATATTACCTTCCTTCTGTTTCCCTTCCCTGATGGGGGTCACTGGAGACCACGTAGGCAGGAGCCAGAGGGGCAGATGTCCAACTCTACTACCCTCACACTTTTTTTTTCTTTATAAGCTGTCTGGAAGAGCTTTTTCCTAAAATTTCTCAATTTCTTCTTTTCTCCTGCTCCCACCTGCTCCCTGCTGGTCCCTCGCCTTTTCTTCCCCTCCCCTTGGTGCGGAGCAGCAGGTTCTTGAAGTAAGTATAGAGGCTCGGAAAGGGTTTGCTCGCGCGTCCATTACTGTCACCATGCATGCCTGTCACTGTGCATGCCTCACCTTGCCTCCTCGCCTCCTTCCTGTTTCTTGCTTTCCAAATTCCTTTCCCCCTGTGCCCGTCCTATGGCCCAGGGCCCGCAGCAGAGCAATGTTTTTTTCTGTTACACAGTCATTCACAGGGTGTTCATTACTGGTTTGGATACCAAATATGAACTCTTGATACAATGTCTGTATTATACTTCTTATTTTTCTTGCATCCCTTTTCTCTAACCCACGCAAATCATGATGGTGGTGGGAAGAGACATCTGAGAAACCATTAGTCACCTAAGAGCAGCTTTCTCATGCCTACAGCAGCCTTTAACCTGCAGAAATAGCAACTATACACATTTGCTAATATTCCTTTATGCAGCCAAATCTTTCCAGCAACCTGGAAAGCAGCAAAGAGACAAGGTCCCAAAGAGGCCAAGAAAGCACTGGGAAGTTGCTGAATTTGTCTATGGTCCATTAATTGAAAGGAGGCCATAGGGAATATTTAAGATTGTACTGGACTGGTAAATGGCATACCCAGTCCCAAGAGGTCCTGTGCGTACTAATCTGGAAAAAGGCTCCTTTTTCTTGGTTAAACAAGAAGTGACCTTGGCTAGTGCTGATTCATCCTGTGCACTGTTCCCAGCTAACTGAATCACAGAGGTTTTGCTTGGCACATTGTCCCTTTTCACCTGAAATCACTGTCCTTGACAATTAAAAGAAATGAACCAATTTTAAAGGCAACCGATCACTGGGAGACTAAAAATAAGTGTGGCACAGAAAGGAGTCTTCACAAGTCAAAAAAAACAGAAAAATCCCTGATGAGGACCTGGCGAACATGCACCAATTTTAAAAAGCGTCTGGGCAGTGCTGTGGCACAGCCGTGTGGGGAGCGGGATCCCGCAGGCTCACGCTGTGGTCTGCAGCACCCATAGAGGAGAAAATGCCACCATGCTCAGTCGGGGACCAGCCAGGAAAAGTAACTACTTTTGCCCAGTCTTGTAAATTTTGAGGGAAAAGGAGTGGGCAGGGCTGGTCTCTGCTTAATCCGTTTGGACATTTCTGCCTACTCCCTGCCCTCCTGCCAATGCATACCCAGCCCCGCTGGAGCTGCCCCTGCAGCCTGGGGAAGGAGGCGTTTCCTTTCAGAGCCTTTCCAAGCTTTAAACTACACACAGAGATACAGTTTCTCTCATTCGGGTGCAAGGTATGTAAGTACCTACTTTTGCTTTTTGCTGTTTCATTTCTCTCTTGGGAATGTGATTTCCCTCCTGTCTGCTCCCTGGAAAGTCCAGAATCTGACGTGGCCTCTCTTTCCTCTGCAGATCAAAATGCTGACAGACAGAAAAAGGGAGCTGGAGCATCGCCTTAGTGCCATGATGGAGGAGAACGACCTGCTCCAGGGAACCGTGGAGGAGCTGCAGGACCGAGTCCTCATCCTGGAGAGACAAAGCCATGACAAGGACCTGCAGGTGAGCAGGCAGGGATGGGACAGAGAAGAGGAGCCAAAATAGAGTAAAATGTGTGATTTGGGGTAAAAATTACCAGGAAGATAATCAGGAACTGGGAGACAAAACAACTGGCAGAATAAAATGGCTCATGTAAGCATGGCAGCAAGCAAGGCCCTGGGTGCTCCCCATAGAGAGAGATAACAGAAGCTGCAATGGGGCATCTTGAGAGCAAAGAGCAGCTTGAGAGGGAGATCTGAGCAAGGGAGTGGGACAGAGTGCTGAGGAAATGAGGTAAATACAAAAAGAAGCAGAGAACTCTGGTTACAGTTCATTTAACAACATTTTTTAGTCGTGAAATTGTCTTCAGAAGGGGCTTCTTTAGACCCTGCTGTCCCAGAGGGCAGTAACTGGCCTCGTAGCTCTCACTGCTCACATGGTTTCCCAACAAATCCCATGGTATTCGCAGCTGTGTGTCACCAAATGTCACTCCCCAGAGAACAAGCTTGCATCTCTGTGACTTCAGGCATCTTAGTAGAGAGCAAGATTTGTACATTTCTGTTCTGTGGCTTGACAACCACTGGATCCTCAGCTCTCCAAAACAGCCCTGAATCTTTTTTCCCTTTACTTAATATATATTTGTATTTATATATTTGTATAGATTTTTTAAAAAGATGTCTGTATTACTTTTCTTTTTGGATTCACTTCCTGCTGTGTTGTTTTCAGCAAATTTTTTTACCTGAGTCACAACTTCTTCACAATGTTCCTCATTTTAGTGCTGATTAACCCACTATTTTTATCTTTCAGGATATTCTGGAGTCAAAACAGTGTCTAATGACATTTGGAGATTATTAAGCTCCAATAAATAGCAATACCAGCCAAGAGTACTTTCCTCCTGGCTGGAAACCCACTTTTGTGACTCCCATTCCTCCCTCTCCACTCCTTTACAAACCAAGAGATTAATCCAGTCCATATCACCTCCAGTAATATTTTTTTCCTGCTTCCTTGACAAATTCCTTTATTTTCTTTGCAAGCTGCACCAAAGCCAGCTGGAGCTCCAGGAAGTGCGGCTGTCCTACCGGCAGTTGCAGGGGAAGGTAGAAGAGCTCAGTGAGGAGAGAAGTCTCCAGAATTTCAACACAACCAGCACATCCCTGCTATCTGAGATAGAGCAGAGCATGGAGGCAGAGGAGCTGGAACAAGAACGAGAACAGGTATTTGCCTCTGGCCCCTGGGAAAGCCCATGGACCTCTGTGACCAGCCCCAGAAGGAGAGGGAGTTTAATGCATTTGGTCTGGATTTAGAGCTGAACCAAGAGCCAGAAAATTTGGCTTATGTTCTCTGCTCTAGTATCAACACCCTTTTGACCATGTGAAAATAAAATCTGTGTGTCCATTTCAAAACCAGCGTAGCAAGCTAGACAAATGTTTGTGAGGTCTGGCAGTCACATGCCTCACTTCACCATGGAAGGAGGATCTCCATGGCCTCATGTCCCAGGCTAATGTCAGGCTCTCTTGTTCCAGCTGAGGCTGCAGCTCTGGGAAGCATATTGCCAAGTGCGATACCTCTGCTCCCATCTCAGAGGAAATGACAGTGCAGACTCAGCAGTCTCTACAGACTCCTCCATGGATGAATCTTCAGAAACCTCATCAGCCAAAGACGTCCCAGCTGGCAGCTTACGGGCAGCTCTCAGCGAGCTAAAAAGACTGATACAAAATGTGCTGGATGGGGCAGACTCCACGGTAAGTTGGTGGCACAGAGAGACCTTGGCTTGTGCATGTCCCATTGCCCAGGTTGCTGCTGGATCCTGAAGCCCTCAATCTCCGAGAAAATCTCTGTGACCCACAGAGATGGCCTGTCACAGTGCACAGCCTGTTCCATGTGTCTCAAGTGGTCTACCAAGAGCCAAGCGGGCACACAGGGTTTCAGCCTGCAGTGGTCAGACCGCCACAAGTTCCAAGCTCATGTGACCATCATTTGTCTGGGAGTCATTCTGGAAAGTTAATGAAAGTAGGCTTCCTTTGACATTTGCAGTAAGTTAGTTTTAACATGCAAATATTGCAGATTGTCTTATACATCACCATTCAGTTATTTCCCTTAGGATTTTCCTAACCTTGCTTTATTAGCAATAGTATCACAAAAACATCTTAACCCCTGTGCGTGTAGGTTCTGCCCCTGTGAATCGGCACTGGGTACCAATGCCTTTGCACAAGCTGCCAGACTCAAATCCGTTGACAAGTGAAGCGTTTTGCTGGCACAAGATAGTGTCTGTGGGGTATTGTCCTGGGGCCACTGGGGAGGACGGGATGGCATGGAAGACCACTCAGCATCCACAGGAGTGCAGAATTATGAGAAAACACCTCACTTTTTGCAATGGCTCAAATCAGGCTTATTTCCATCACCCACAAGCTGGCTGCATTACCAGTATGAGTTATTTGAGATGCTGTGGTGAGGAAGACAGTAGAGACCCTGCAGCTGCAGACCTGCATGGGAGTACTCACCCCCCTCATTTCAGTACTATAGCAGCTAGTAAGAAGGCTGAGCATAGAGATGAAGATGTATTTGTTAAATAAAAGAGAGTCCTGCAAAAGCTCTACACACACAGAGACTGCAGCCATCTGTTACCAAGTGGTCAGTAGGTCTCCATAAATGCGGTTTATGCTAAGATGAGAACATATCTGCATGCTCTTTTTATCATATGTAGAAGCACTGCCGTTGACTGAGCGTGTTTCCACTGTGGAGATATATGGGAACAAAACTGAAACTCTGCCAAATGCAGATGCAAAGTCACATTCACACATTCTTCTTCTTTGTTTAGTACCCGCCATCCCAAACCATTATCAAATTAATGCAATTGCCTTTTTTAAAGTGAAATTTGAGCAAGAGATTTCTCTCCCGCTCTCAGAGCTCTCGACGAAGCGACGACGACACGTTAGAGGAACAGATCAGGAGAACAAGTGAGGACTCGCGAGCCCTGAGGGAATTAATGGAGGGAGAACGAGGGAAACTGAGGCAGAGTTTGGAGGAGCTGCAGCGACTGCACAGCCAGGTTAGCAATTCCCACACTTTACATGTCGTCTTGTAACACCAGTGTTCATCCTCCAAGACATGCCTTCCATAGAAGAGAATCAACATGTTAAATAACCTAGGAGGATTTGAGACAAAACCAGTTATGACTGGATGAGGGAGACTCTGTTAAACCCCATGCAGAGGCTTCATGCATTTGGGATCAGAGTTTTTGACAAGTTGTATGGGGCCAATCCCAGACATCATCTCAAGCAGCCAAACTTCCTTGAAATCTTTTCCCCAATCTACTTTTCAGCCAGCCTGTCTTGCTTAAATTCTTCTCAGCAGAACATCCCAAAGTACAAGGCTGCTTGATATGGGGTACTGGAAGCCCATAGGTATCCAGTATGACCCGTCTTGCTTGCACTAAGCCCTTGTAAAGGGTATATGCAGCCACTGGATGGACAAAAAGCAGCAAATGGAGACATGCAGCCAAGGAGATGCTCCACAATCCCTGTCTCTTCAGGACAAGTTTCCAGATGCTGGAAGGGATCTGAAGGCTGCAGCAGAAGCAGCCTTTAGCACAGCTGCTTGTGCAGCACCAACTGCATTGGGGCAGAGAATGGGATTAATGCCCTTGGTTGGTCTTGCCAGCAGTGCTGCCCTTTCACCGTACCCCTTTGGAGAAGAGAAAACACATCCCTGTTCAGAAAGTCAGCACAACCTGGGGTCTCACAGCCTTGTGCAGGACTACGGGAGCTCTCAGCATGAGGCCAAAGATGGAAGAGTGAAGAGCACCATTTAAATACCCCTGACAGTGATGGCTGCATGTGTACGAGGACGGGAAGCAGACTTGCTGACAAAGCAGCTGATCAGAGCCAGGCTTGCAGCAAGGCAGCCACCCTGGCACATGTCCTTCCCCGAGGACTGCTCATCTCAGCGATGTGGCCACCATCGAGGGTCCAGACTTGTGCTCCCAGTGGGAGGAGCCCAGATGCTCCTCTGGCCATGCTGCTATAGTCCTGTGCTGACAGACACCATTAGAGGCTTATTCACAGACCTTGAGCAACCATCCGTACACCAGCCTGCTTCTCTGGATGCAGCACCTCCTTACCACTCCTACCAGGCACACAAGGCCTTGACGGGACGCTAGGAGGGAGCAGTACTTGGTTGTTCCTTGCTGTGGCTGGTCTCCCCGAACTCCCCAGCCAGGAAGCACCAGAAGACCTGCCCTGGATCGCAAGTCTGGACCCCTGTCCTTGCTTTTAGGGGGTCCCTGACTACCAAAGCTCTGAATATTTAGGGGGCAAAGGGAAGACTACATTTCTACTTTCTTCTCACACCTCTGTGTTACGTGAAGAAAGATGGAGCATAACTACAAATGCAGCAGACATTGTCTCAGAGAAGCACTTCAGCCTCATGCAGCAAGTACACATCTCCCACAGCTTTTGCCCATAAACCAGCCTCACACTTGCGCAGGGTTAATAATTATTCTCACCTCCTGTAGAAGAGGCAACATTAGTGAGTTGAGTACTAAAGAAATCAATGCACACAGAAACCTGGTCCACCCCAGGCAGCAGTGCTTTGCTGCCTCTGCATCTCTCTGTGCTGTCACTGGTACTGGTACAGTAAAAGGGGAACTCCTCCTAGACGGCTTTTGGGGCCTCATAGCACCTCACACATTCATTGTTCCTGCCTGAGAGCAAGGTGAGCTGGTGGAGATAGGAATTGCCCCTGCCTCTGTCTACACTGGAAAGCAATTTCAAGCTTTCTGCCTGGTCCATTTCCTCCCTCTGTGGCATCCCATTCTTACCTGAAACACAGACAAAAACAGCTAAAACCCCAAACCTATTCCAAATCAATTTTTTTGGGCCTCTTGATCCACTGTCCCCTGAGATTTCAGCAGAAGTGCTCAGAACCTTTCACAGCTCCCACTACTGCTCTCCATCGCATCACTGCTCTGAGCTGCATCCATGCTGGGCTGTGGGAGGGCACAGCTCAGGCAGAGCTCCTCAGTTACCTGGCAGCCCCAGCACACAGCAGGGAGCCTCTGCACGGAGACAAGACGTGTTCACACCCTCCTACCCCCGACCCCACGATGCCGCGCTAACAGCAAATCCTCCCACGCCATTGATGTGATGAGCCCTTTTTGACTGCCTGCCCTCTATTTAAAGATTTTTTTAAGGATTCAGGCACTACTGAGCTGCGTTTAGAGATGCGAGGTCAAATGCTGGAAGGGTTTCCAGGTGGTGGAGTAGCGTAACAGAGCATGTGTGTGCCCTAGACAAATTAAATGTGTATGAAATATTGCAAAGCTGCGCTAATGCAATCCTTGCATGATTTCACACCCTATTAACTCACTCTGCACAGGACCAAAATGATATATAATTCCTCAGACTATTTAAGACTCTGCACATATTTTAAAGTCTAATTAAAATTGTAAGATGTGCCAGTAACACCTTCCATGGCGTGAAAGGGATTTTCACATCCTTTGTCTTCAGCTTCATCCTACTTCAAGAGACATAATGGCCTTCCCAAACAAACAAAAAAAAAATCTTATTTGCTGCTACATGATGTTTGCAATAATTTAACCCTGGAAATCAGAATACAGCAGGCAGACTCAGAGGATGTGTGCACAGGACAAACCACTTGGAGAGGGGCAACATTTCAGCGCTGATGCCATAGTGACAGCAAAGTTGCAGGTGAGTCCTGCCCCACACAGCTTTCAGCACTGTTGCTGCCTGTTGCTGAGGCCATCCTGGTGACCCATCTTGCTCAAATTGGCACTGCCAGCATCCCAGGGCAAGGTGGCACATTTACAGCAACACTAACAGCCCCCTCCCAGCAGACACAGCTTCTACAAGCAGGGGAGGTCACCCTCCAGGTTGGCCCATGTGGCTTTTTTTCCCCCCTAACTTGTGGTGAATTTGTCTGAGCAGCCCTGGGTTTCATGCCTTCCCTCTGCCTACAGGTCACGCTGCTGAGTGTGGAAATGACGACACTGAAGGAGGAACGGGACCGGCTGCGAGGTGCTGCTGAAGACAAGGAGACAAGTGAACGGCTCCTGCAGGCCATCAGGGACCGAGATGAGGCCATTGCCAAGTAAGTGTTGTGAACAGCCAAAGCCAGGCTGGGTTAAGAGTTATGGAGTGCATTAGCAGGAGATGCCTCCAGGGTGAGTTTCTCCAACCCTCCATGAATTTCAGTAGCTGTTACAAAGTGATGTAGTGAGTCTCAGCTTTGCTGGATTGGGAAATGCTGCCAGGAGCTTGGGAGCAGGGCAGGAGACGCTGATTTCCAGAGATGCCCCATGGCAGGATTAGGGGCATTTAGGAGGATGCTGCGAACCATGTTTTTGCCATCCCTAGTGCTGGCCTGAGTCACAGCAATGAGGAGAAGACTTCAGGGAACCAAATGGAAACACTAGGTCTGCCCTATTTGTCATATTTTTCTTCTTTTGCTCTTCCAGACACACACCCCTGCTTTCTGCCCATCCCCATTACAGCCCTGCTTGGGCTTCTTCCCTAAACCATTTCTGTGGTCACTTGCTCTCCTTTCCTGTTCCAGGGTCTTTTTTGCATCTCCAGTCCTGTGATTCTCTGTTTCTCCTTTCAGGATTCTCCCACTGTTTTAAATCTTTATTTTCCCCATCTTCCTTGCAGACCTGTGCAATTTTGCTACCCCGTACCCCACTTCCCCAGCTCTGTGCTGGGGCTTGCCACACTGCCCCAAGCACTCTTTGCCCCTAGAAGAGGGGCAGAAACATTCACCCCTCTGTGCTCTGGCTACAAAGGATACATCTGATAATCTTTTCAGTAAGCAGATGAGCCAGGACACCACCAGTCCATCTCCTTATGGAAATACCTAATACTCAAGCCCTCGGCAAGAGGAGGAGCACGAGAGCATTGCATTTCTGAGGATGTGGGGAGCTAAATCAGCATGTAAAATCCCTTTGTCTTTTTTTAAGTGACCCGATCATCCGTGCTGCTCTTGCCTGGGTAGCTGGCTACCAAATTCCCATCCCTGTCCTCTGTAACACCTCCATCTGTTGGCAAAAATCAGGAGCATCCCAGCTGCACTGCTGGGTGCAGAGAGGTGGATCTGACATTTCCAATGCGTGTGGGTTGCTGGTTCTGCTGTGGCTATGGCAACGTGCTGCCGCCACGATAAATCCCCTGGTAATATCCAGGCTGCAATGGGGAGCTTCACAACAAAAGGCTATTTAAGGTGCTGAAACCCACAGCCAGGGGTGGAAGGGTACGGCTTCTCCACAGTGGTTAATGACCCCGCTGGGACAAAGCACTAATATTTACGGCTGACTGTCCTGCAGCGCAGGAGGCTAGATAAAGGGGGACGTGACAAGTGAGCATGGGTGAGTGGCGGGTGATTAATGAGCAGAAAGTGGCTGCAAGTGAAAGCAGACAAGAGCGTCTTGTTGCTAGAAATGAAAGCGTCCCTCCACAGACCAAGCAGGCTGCTCTGGGGCAGCGAGCCGCCTGGGAGGCTTATGATTTGCTTCCCACCTCATACCTCAAGGGTTAAGTCCCTTTTGTTGAAAGGGACTTGTCCCTCCCCCCAAAAAAATCCTAACTCTGAACATAAGTAAAATCACTGCCTGAGGCAGACACCTGGCATGGAAAATTTTTAGCTTGAAGCTGAAGTTTGGCAACATGGAAAGAAATAGGAAAATAGGATCCTATAGCAGGAGGGGTTAAACAACCACTACCTGGATATAAACACAAATTCCCAAATTGCTCTGCTGCAGGGGAGCACAAGGGAGTTATTAGGAGATGATGAATTAGCAACAGTTAATAAAGTGCAATTATTTATCCTGAAATGTTTGCAAGGAAAGATGGTTCCCAGCAAGTCGTGTTACAATTTCCCATCACACAGCAGTTAATTGAAAACTTAAGGTTTGTGCTCACCTGTGTGCTCCCAGTGTGATGAGCAGCATTTCCCAGGTTGGGCAGCTTATGAAATTGCTCCTTCCTGGAGGATGTTTCCTTTCCACTAGCCAGGAGCAGCTGGAACATCTCAGCCACTGAGCACTCAGAGCTCTTTGGGCAACCTTGGCCAAGGCATCACATGCTCAGCAGCCACCAAATGCCTGGAAAGAAACACAGCAGCAGTGTTCCCAAGGGCTGGCACAACCCTATTGAAATTAGGAACTTTCCTTAAAGCATAACATTTAATTCAAACAATTGTAAGAGTTTGTAATTCTTAAGACGTATATGCAGTGATAAACTTACTTTCTTCATTTCTTCCTTCCTTCAGTCCAAGTCCCAACAGAAAACAGAGTTGTACTCTCTGAGGGTTTTGTGTTTGTTTGTTTTCTATTGCAACTTACTGATCAAGTGATCAGACACAGAGCATTTGGTTTTTAGGACATACCATTTCCTTTCCTATGCATGAGTAAACAGAAGAAAAGGAAAAAATATTTATATGTAGAGTCTACCTCATTTTAGATCTCCATTTGTAATGGCAGATCCTGCCTGTTATCCAGGCGCACTGTATTATCTTACACAGCAGTGTATTTTAATATCCTTTTGTATTCTTCATAGTGTGCTTACCAGAAATCTGCTGGGTTTATAGTAATGACATCTACAGTTCTGTCCCACTCTTCAGTTGAAAATTGTCCGGAATGCAATGGAGATGAGCAGCATAGGATTTGGGGACTTGCCAATGAATGAAATTGTTGACTTCTCCTCAAGGATATGTTTAACACTTCCTTTAAAAAAAAAAAAAAAAAAAAAAGTCACATGCTCCACTTTTTGCTCTCCCCCCAGGAAAAACGCAGTGGAGGTGGAGCTGGCCAAGTGCAAGATTGACATGATGTCCCTCAACAGCCAACTGCTGGACGCCATCCAGCAGAAGGTGAACCTCTCGCAGCAGCTGGAGGCCTGGCAGGTGAGCAACCCTAGGTCACTGCAGGGCAGGATCTGAGTGGCATATGGCTCAGGAGGCACCTTTGGGTGATTTTTTCCCCCCCTCTCTGTGGGTTTGCTGCGTTCTCAGCTCAAGTCTCTGTAGACAGGGATGTTTGCTTTTGGTTCTGCAGAAACCAATGATACAGTGGTGGTTAGGGAGGGTAAAACAGCCCTCGCCTGCTCAAAGCCTTTCAGCTGTGAGCTGTTAATGAATTATACAGGAATACTAATTTAAAATGGAGAAATAAACTACGTCTCATGATTGTACACAGCATGGGAAACATACACTTTGCAGAGTAACCTGCTGTGGCCTGGGGAGGGAAGGTGCCCGTGTGGGAGATGTCCCTGGGCCGGCACAGCCTTGGGAACGTGTGGGCACAGCACGTCCTTGCATTTCCATAACCGAGCAGAAAACTGGGAGGCAGTTGTGGCAATTGTTTCATGGTATAGCAGTCCTGTTTTCATAAACTCAGAAGATCTGGCAAGATGGAAAAGCTAAAATCTCAGCTCTCCACCAAGGTAAAAAAAAAACCAAACCCACAGCAGGTCAGTAGCTGCCCGGGAGATGTTCTACTTGAGGTCAGTGGGGAAAACCCATGTAAAGGCAGAGAGCCCTTGAGAGCAGACAAAGCTGTCTCCTCCCAGAAACTAGCACCGAGGGAGAACTACTTTAATAGAAAACAAGATAAAAATTCTGCGCTAGTTTTAGTAATTTGTTGCAGACCATGCAAGACCCCAACTCTACTAACAACCAGCCTGACCAGTAGAAACCTCTCCTGTACAACCTCGCTCCTATTTCAACTCCACTGTGTTTTCGTTTCTCTCTCTCTTTTTTTTTTTTTTTCTTTCTTTTCTTTTCTTTCTCCTGCTTACAGTTTGCTTCCTCAGGGCTTTTTACTATCTGGCTCCTTTGGTTTCTGATCTAGTGGCCTTTCTCAGTTCCTGTACCAACAGCTTTAGTCGTACACCCCTCCTGCCTTTGAGGTGAGCTCCCCGCATCCTTGCCAAGCACTCGCCATTCCCTTGCCTGCTCCATTTGCTGCCACCATCACCCACATCCGTCTCTGTCCTCACCATCATCAGGCAAGAGGGGCCAGTGGGGGGATCTCCATCACCCACTGATATTCTGCACACACACACACTCCACCCCAGCACCAGGTCAGGGCACGAGGGGCAGGATCCTGCACCCGATGATGAAGCTTTACCCCCTGGGTCACCATGGGAAAAGCCAGGCTGAGGTGCACATATTGTTAATCCTCTGTATTTGATGTATCTACTGTCCAGAAAACTTTTTGAAGTATAGACTAGGATTTTACTTCTCAGCCTCATTATCTAGTAAGTGACATTCAGTGCTCTGCATAGGAGCTGTCTGTATCCAAGTTCTGCTTCAGTTTGGATGAGTGGTATAAATCGAGACCTGCTTGCCTGGTACACTCAGTATTTAGTGCTGGGATATCCCCAGCTTAGAGTTTTAACAAGAGGCATTTGCTTTCTCACTTCACACTACGTTGCCTGATTGCAGCAATACAGCAACCCCAGTCTGCTCCCATCAGCGCTCTGAGGTGAAGCTCAGGCCTGCTAGCACTGCAGAAGGTTGTCTCCAGCATGCTGACCTAAATTGTTATTATGCAGTAATAAAATAGTTTCCAAGCACCTAATAGTCCCAAAACAGAAGCTCAACCACAGAGGCACAAAACAAGTCAGGTGATTTATGTATTCTAGGGACTATTTTGCAAAGCTGAATGTTTCTGATACAATGAGATGAGATTCTCTGCTTTAGCTGGGCATAAATGGAGGCTTTCATCTGATAAAATTTTGCTGTTGGACTCTTCTAGTCTTCACTCAACAAAGGACCATCAACAAGATTACAGTTTTCTGTAAGCACATAATCATACAGGCTATGAAATATGCTACAAGCAAAATCCTGCACATCCAGGCCTAGCACAGGAGTAGCACAGGAGTGGATGTGCACCTTACCTCCATCCCCCCATGCCGAATCTGATCCCCGCTGGTATTCATAATTATCTGACTGGCAGCAGGAGGGGTGTTACTGGGAGTAGGGAAGGAATATGGAGCGAACTTGGAAGTGAGGAGGGCTGTCTTCTCTGAAATGAGAGCTCAGTGGCTTCAGTGCAATAGTGACAGGGCACCATTAGGTTAGAAAATGCTGCAGTGCCAGCAGAGGAGCTGCAGCCTGCATGGCCACAGCCACCAGCCTCTGAGGTCACCTTGGGGAGCTCCAACCCTTATCTCATGCAAGGGAGCCCAGCTCCAGCTCACAAAGAGGATACATGCCATTTGCACCTCCTTCAGCCTCACTCCTCTAAAGAGCAGAAACTCCCACCTAGAAGGCCCAGAACACACCGGTACCATGCTTTATGGGACTGCTTTATCAGGCAGGTCTCGTATTGCTGCTGTTTGTCCTCCCTCTGCAGCCCCAGACACTCCTGTGCCACCGCCCAGTGCCAAGGCAGGGACTGCAGCTCTGCCCAGCCTCGCTCCGTACATCTCCCCTCAATCTCCACAGGCAAGTGCTGTGGTCTCCGATTCATGCATCAGACAGACAGGGACCCAAACCCAGTGAACTCTCAATAGCACATACTGTATTTTTATATATATATATATATAAATATATAAAATAATGTTTGTATATATATGTATCAAAATCATACTAATCCCTTGTTATGTGGTTAACCAAGGACACAGATCTGCCATGCTGGAGCTTGGGTGCCTACTTCGTTTTCTAGAACTACCTTCAAAATCCAAGTGCTATACATTTTCACGTGGCAGCTTCATCTCTGGAAACCTGTTTCACCTTAATGCTGATATTTCCCTTAACCTCTTCAGCTCTCCCTCTGCCTTTCCCCTTTCCAGCCCTGCTCTAAAAAGATCCAAAGCTCCCCGAGTCCATGTAGCTCTGCACCCTCCTGCTCCCCCAGGCAAAGTCCCTATACTAAATTTAGGTCCAGGCCATGGCTATCAATCCTTTTCCCTGCAGAAAATGCTACAACAGAAGATGAGCCATTATTCAAGTTTCCAGTCCAAGCTGGCTGGTTTTAATTCACATTGAGCTATAAAGCAATTGGGGCACCCACTAGGCAATGACAGCACTTTCCCTTCTGTTTCAGTGCTGCCTGGATGGGCCACCCTGCACAAGGTGCTGAATGAACAGCATTTCCACCTCTGCAGCCCATCCAGGGCATCCCTGTTCTCACCAGATAGTGCCCTGAGTCCTAAACAAGGACCAAACCGCTGGAGAACAGTTGATTTCTACTGTGGGGCTAGTTTGTCTACATACATTTTTACTAAGCTACAGTTTAAATATGCAATTATAGCAGAAATAGTGAGTCTGAAGGTCTAAAATTTGTAGAATTGATAGCCAGGTTTTCAAGGAACACATTAGTATGTAATTTGCGGCAACAGAACTGACTAATTATTTTGCGTAGAGCAATTTCACTGTGCTGCAAACATGGATTAAACCAGAGGGTTTCTAGTACATCTGAAAAACCACAGTGCTGTTGTTCATGTCAAGCTGTCAGTCAGAGAGCTCCCACCGCTCTGCTGGCACTAGGGGAAGGAGCGGGGCTAAGGGGTGAGCACGGTTCTCTTTGGTAAGTCTGACGCAAAACCCACATGGGGTCTGGTGGGCCCATGCCTGGCCCCAGCCCCTCGGCTGCCGGTGGCGCCTTCCATGAAGGAGCCTCACCAGCAGTGGCTGTGCAGGCAGCTCTGCCACGCCTGCCCGCTCCACACAGCAAGCATGTAGACATGCTCAGTTCAGACATCATTACTTTTTTTGGCATTTGCTTTCAGCTGCATTTGGGTTTTTTTTTATTTAATTCTCCCCTCAAAAGAGACATCTGCAAGCTGCAGGCAGCAGAGAAATGCAGTTTAGGGGTGTCACAGAGTCCCAAGTAGGCACAGTGCTCATCTGCAAGACCACCTTGAGCAATCTGTCCCTCAGAATTGTGTGATTTACCTTCCTCACTCACTAAAAAGCCTCACGGCGGCAAGCAAGGCTGAACCTGCTGCCACGTGGGGAGCTAGGCCTGTCCCCACTCTTGTCATCCCTCCTCCATCTCATCCCAGCACGTTTCACACCCATTTCAGCTGCTTCCCTGCACAAGCTCGCTTTGAGCATCAGTTGCCACTAACAACCCTCTTCTCTCCCTCTGCCACAGGATGACATGCACAGGGTCATTGACCAGCAGCTGATGGACAAACACCCGAAGGAATGGAGCCAGCTTGCTTATTCCTTCTCCAGTGGCTACGGCGCAAAGCGGAGTGCCAGACCCTCCCCCGTGTTCAGGCCGGAGCCGCAGGGGGATGAGCCCGTTGGGGCAGAAGGGAACCGTCTCTTTTCCTTTTTCAAGAAAAATTAATTTGAAAAAGAGAAACCTCTCCAACAATTCCTGCTTCAAGACGGGGAGTGGGGCAGCTGCCCAGCTTGCTGATGGACCCAACTCTGATCCACTAAGAAAAAAAGAAGGGGGCAAAGGAGTTAACCCTTGAGACTGCACTATTTACACCACACTTGGTCTAAACCAAATGTTTACATGAATTGGAGATTTGCAAATTGACAATGTGATACTACTAGAAAGAAACTTTTCTTTAAGTGAAGTGATAAACTTCAGGGTATATTGTAGGCGCTTTGACACAGTCCAGTTTCTGCTGTGAAGAATAATCTGATTGTCTTAAAAGCATTCTAATGCTGGAGAAGGGAATGAGCAGCCCCAAGACAAAGCAGCACAGGTGATTGAGAACTGCCGTCACAGCGAGCACAGGGGGAAGAAGAGGGCTGAATGCAAGAGAAGAGAGTCACTTACATCACTCTCCGGTCCTGGCAGCTGTGATGTCCTCCATCCATCGCACTGAGACTGGAGTTGCTCCGGCCCCGGCATTGCCGTGTTTTGATAAGTGTGGCTGTCTCCGTGGTAGAAGTCGAGCCATCACTGCAGATCCTGCCTGGACGCCATCTCCCCTGCAGCTCTGCATAGCTGTTCACCCCTCACTGGGAATCCAGGCTCCTCGTGGATCAGGGCAGTTGTGAGGTTGCTGATGTTACTGTCTTCTCCAGCTCCCTCCTGTTACAGAGACAAGAGTTGTAGAGTCCGTCATTACACAGAACGTTAAGGACTTCTCCCCAAGAGACTGAGCATCTACAACGGATTACAAACTGAATAAAAGTTGTGGATGTTCAGTCCTGGGGCACCTACTGTCCCTCCAATGGCCAAAGGTGGTTATGGAGCTTCAACAAGTCACACACCTTTTCCCAAAGCCATGTACACCTCCCAAACAGAGTAAGAAACCTGTCATTTTAACTGGATGGGCCTCCAAAAAGCCTAACTAATAATTCACTGATGCTGTAATGATGACAGTAGGTCTTTGATGCTGAGTTGGCAGACTTGGTCCTCAGAAAATGTGCAAGCATCTGCCTTCACTAAAGCCAAAGGCAAGTAGGGTGTCTACAAAGCTGTGGAAATCCTGGTGGGTTATTCTGCCCCACAGAGTAACATTAGCCACGGCCTGAGGAAAACAATGAGTATTTGTCCCTGCCTGCGGGTCATTTACTACTCAGCCCTTTGGCGAGCAGGTAGCCAAATCTCCTTTTGGCTGAAGATGATCAGAGCCTGCTTTGCTGTAAGCATGACTTGATCAACGAGAAGGAACGTAGCTTATTTGGTGTATGCACACAGCAGTGCTAGAAATCCTGCAATACTTAAGTAGGGACCTTCCCTACGCACTGGATGGGCACCTTACTGCTCTGCTCTTTAACACAGTCAACTATCATAAACCAGCGAGGAGCACCAGCCTGAGTTCAGAGATGTCCTGCTGCTGTCATGCAATTTTCACGCGTTCTCCCCACTCGCGATACCCACAGGCCCTAATTTGTTTCCCTGTTGCTTTAAAGAGGCTACCACCTACACTGTCCCACAGGAGATGGAGCTAGGTACACATTCAGCTCTGCCCTGCTCAGCAACTTAGGTGCTAAAACACCATCCTACAGGGAGCTGCTGTCTCTGCTCACTGTTTACAGTGACAAGCTAGAGTTAAGTATCAAACACCTTCTTCTAAGAAGCAGGTAAGAGGTTGGTGGCTTGGGCTTTTTTATTAGTATCCAAGTTATCTATGTGATAGGACATCCATAATACCTCAGTACAAGCATCCTTTCTGCCTACAAAGATCTGAGCATTCCTGTATTTCCTTGTTAGCATGAAACTACCACACTGGTATGAAATAATTTTGCACTGAGGTAGCTCCATGTTGCAAGGAGCAGAGTACTCTTTGGGACTGAAAATGATGGTAAAAAGCTGAGTGGCAAAATCCATTTACTTAAAAGCAATGAAACCTGGATTGCAGATCCTGCTCCAGGACATACTTTGGTAAAGCACCACCAGTACAGCTTGATCCTTACAGGGAGAGGAATCTGGAGTCTCACAGGCAGGGAAGGGAACTAAACCTGGGCCTCTCCTTTCTACACAGTGCTCAACTGTTGAGGATCTGCTTGTATCCACTTGTACAAGTGAGAGAAAGGGACGTAGTGCAGAACCAAGTGCACTCTCAGGATGGCACCTCCTCCTCCTCCCGTCTTACCTGTGTTGTGACTCAATAAGGCAGAGACACCAGGCACGTGCTCAGCATCTCCTGCTGTCAGGACCCAGTTACGCCCATGTGCATTAACATGAACTTTGGTACCTGCAAAGTTAGGCATGGGTTCACGGATACCAGCGATACCTGTAAACAGTTATCTTAGACCGTTTGAAAATGATGTTCTGCTTATTGTAGGAGAGCCGTGTGAACATCTTGGTCCTCACTGACTTTTTTCCTGCCGTCAGTTGTCATTTCCCAGGCCCCAACAGCTCTCTTCAAGCAAGGCACCCAGCAGCTGTGTGGGATTCTACCCCCGCAAGGATGTATGGATGGATGGATGGATGTGTGCAGTCCCAAGGCAAGGGCCTTAAGTTATCCAACGAAGACGCAGGAATGAGATGAAGAAAGGTGCCTTCTGCTACATGTTTGCTGAGAGGAAAGTGACTCATTCCATTGCAGGGGTAGGCAATGGAAATGCACAGCACATCTCTTCATTTAAGGAGGAACCTACCTTAATCCCATTGCAATTATATATATTTAATAAGAATGATGAAAGAGATTGCAAGAGGAAAGTCAGCATGTTCTAAGGTACCAGTTACGTATGGTTTCTTAAAACTAGTCCCTTAACCCTAAAGACTTGGTTGCACTACTAAACCCAGAAATACAAGAGAATTGGGTTTATGAACTGGACAACACACCAAAGGAGACCTCCTTGTGCTGAGCTGCTACTCAACAGGAATAGAAACTGCCTTAACATAGCAGCTATGTTTGTCGTTTTCAAAAACCTCATCAATGCAGTGCTTCACATTCTCATTCCTCATGTTGTGTTTTAACAAGGTTCTGACCATTTCACCTTGAGCTGTCCTTAAAACACTCATCTCCATCCTGTCATGGCCAGGAGCCTGGAGTCATCCTTGCAGTGTTGGGTTAGAAGACACTCCACTCGTGATACTTGGTACTTCGAGGACACACATGGCATAAAGGAAACACTGGCTCCCGTGAGATGGAGGAAGCACGTTAATGTAGCAGGTACGCAGGATCCCAAAGTAGTTTTAACAAGTGGGATCAGCAGCTCTAAATACAACACTCACTCTTGCTTTTGAGATAATGGCAAATAAAACAGCAGTGCTGCACAGTCACTGTTCAAATATTGCACAGAGAAGAGATGCCTGCTAAGATTAAGGTTACAGAGAACCTTCCCACCATTGAGTAACAGGTGACTGGGCAAATGTTTGTTATGCCAGCCTAAGGGAGAAGGGATCCATCTCCCTTTAGTAAACTCTGCAAGGGAAGCAACAGTAAACAAGAAACAAGTAAGTGTAAATGAAAGGCAAGTCACTAGCACTTTATCTTAATACAAACTTAGATCAGCAACTTGCCATTGAGATGAACAATAGATCAATTAATGACAAGAGAATAATTTTGCACAGAGAAGCAAGAAGTGAGGCAGTGCTGCATGCACAAGGACTTGATAGCTGCATGCACTTGTCCTACTTAGAATGGTAAATTCCAGATCTGCCTCTACATCAGGCAAACTCTCTACTCCCCGCTCGGCTATAAAAAGCAAGATTGTTTTAACCAAAAAGCCAAGAAAGGAAGTGTCTGGGTGCTGCAGCAACGATTCCCTTAGATTGAGAGGGGAAAAAGCACACAGCAGGGACAAGCAGAAAGAATGTATCTATAGATATGTACATATACCACAGTGCTGTAATTTTTGTATGTAGCAGTAATGTAAATAAATACATGGTTTTTATAAGATACATATTCTAAAAATCTATAAAGGCATATTTTTAGTAAAAACAATGCTGTACTTCTTTTGTAAATAGTTCTCTTCAGAATAAAGCAGATCATTTATACAATACTGTCTCAGCTCTCAAGTCACTGCTTATCTTGCCCAGCTCCAGAAGAAGCTCGCTTTTTGAACTGTCATCTTAACACCTAACAGCATCTTTAGTACATCATCATCCCAAGAAGTTCAGCCACAAAAAGCACTTCCATGAGTTCAGAAGAGAATGGTCCCAAAGAACATTTGAAGCATTTATATCTCCTACCGCATGGGAAAATAGAAGGGTGAGCTTTAAGTCTTCTCCACTTCAGCCATTTGTATCATTTACTGGCCTTTCTATGGAGGGATATTCAAACTTGAATGAGTTTAGACACAAAACACAGATGGAAACACCTCCAGCTTGCTCCAGCTGCAGTTTAGACCATAGAATCTTTAAGGCTGGAAAAGACCTCTAAGATCATCAAGTCCAACTGTCAACCCAACACCACCATGTCCACTAAACCATGTCCTGAAGAGCCACATCTACACGTGAACACCTCCAGGGATGGTGACTCCACTTCCTTGCTCAGCCTGTTCCAGTGCCTGACCACTCTTTCAGTAAAGAATTTTTTCCTAATATCCAATCTCCATCTTCTCAGGATTCCCATCTACAGCCATACCAGAACAGCGCAGAGAAGAAAAGGCACAGCAGCTTTCATCACACTTCTCCAGAAGCAAGGACTTGCCTTCAACAGCCCGCTTGTGCGTCAAGGGCAGGCAGGGGTAAGTGAACGCTAAGGGCCACAAGCATGGCATCGGCTGCGTAGTTCCTATACAGAAAAACATACATTCATTTCCCAGGAAAGCAATGAGACTCCAGATGCTTTTTAATCAGCTCAGGGTCTGACCCCTGCCGCCTTTGACGAGAAGTTTTCAAAGCTTGCTTAACACTTTTTGTAGAATGGGAAGACAAAAGATTCTAGCAAAATCACAAGCATCTCCCTTTCACCCAGAAATAAGGTTACCAGTTTGAGCCTACTCTTTCATTTACATTTTAAATCTAGAACGGCAACTAAACATTTGAAGGCATTCATTGTGGTTTTGCCAATACCCCCTCCCAAGGAAAATACCTGTAAGTACAGAAGAGCTCACCCCTGGCTTGCCACCCTCCACCTCCAGGTGCTGGACAGCAGAGGAAACAGAGCCTCAAAAAATATTTGGCAGCTTGTAACCTTTATTTTAGTTTTTTAAAATTATTTAAAAAGCATAATTAGAAACTTTCATTACAGAAATAATCCTAGCAAACCAGTTAGACATTCCATCGCTCAACATTTAGGAAACTTCACATCAGCACCACTAGAGACACAGTCCCCACCCCTTCCAATTGAATAGTCAGTGGCAAGAGCACAGAGGTAACAGCTCCTCTACAGCCAGCTCTAGGTAAAAATAAAAAAAATCCCACTTCAAGCCAGGAAGTTGGACACCTGGATTGGCAGAGTTCAAACTATGGCCACAAGGACCTGGACTCAAAGAGGACCAATCTTTCCATATAAGAGAACACTCCAGGCTTGGGTGCACCATTTCCTCATTTTATTGCATCATTTCCAGTAAATTCAGACATTTTCTTTACTTCTGTCTATATGAAGTTACTCCCTCCTAGATCTGCACACACGCTACCACAAGAATCCCAAAGTCACACAGCTGGGTCATTTAATCTGAAAGTGGTAACAGTGACAGGACAGCTTCATTTCAACAGGAAGGCTCTGAGGCCTGACCCAGCTCCTTCCTTGGGCACACACCACGTTCGACATCAGGAAGCAGACAGGATGGACTGGTGTAACTTAAGCTGCCACTTTCCACGGCTGCTCAAGCCTTACAATTATCATCACACTAGCAATATCACCCCAGCTCTTTCTTATTCTTGGGTTACCAATGAAAGATATGTGAAGAAAAGAGATGGGTGAAGGCAGCTGGATACGTACTCCCAGCACCTGAACCGATTAAAAAAAAAAAAGTGTTACACATTCATTGTTTGCATTTTTAAAAAAGTCTTTAAAGTGATTGACTGTGATGTGATTGTATGATTAGGGCTCTTATCACAACCCATAAAATCTAAAAAAAAAATGTAGGCAAAGTAAGTGACTAAAATTTAGCCTCTCCTGGGGGAGGGGGAGGAGGGGAGAGAAGTGGGCTGGTTCAAAGCTCATGGACATTGGTGAATCATATCCTACCAAACGAAGGCCAGCAATTCCATAGGGCCACTTACTGACAGACGGAGTACGTCCACCTTCAAGGTCTTAAAGGAAGTCATACCCTGCATGCCTTTTGGTCATGTTAACAAAAAAAAAAAAAAAAAAATCTTTTTTTAATTATTATTTAGGCAATTATTCAGGTGCTGAGCATGTACTTTCAGCCCAGACATTTGATATTTTAGTTATATATACACTCTCCACCTTTAACTACATCTACTCAGGCTGATGAACTGAGCCCCTGTTTTCCCAGAAAGGCCAACAAGGGCCAGGAAAACGTTGCTGAGCACAGCGAGACCAGTTTGTTTCCAAGGGTGATCCTCCACCACCACATAACCCAAGCAAGCAAGCTTTCCATTTCTTTACATTAAACAGCAGTCCTCTGTTCTTACAGAAGAATCCTGGGAATGATCCTGCAGCAGCTTTCATATTCAGACATCAATCCAGAACAGGTGGATTTGTTTTCATGCCTTTTCTCTCTCAAAAACAAAAGCTCGGCCACCAAAATTCACATTCAAGTTCAGATCGCCTATTTGTGGACAGGGCAATGAGGAGAACTTTGGGTTTTTTGGCAGAATCACATGTTTTTTGTTGTTTTCAAAAGAAACGGACCCTCACTTAGGACCCTGGCAGGGGTCAAAGGATTAAACTGCTTTTTTTTTTAAAAAAAAAAGTTTTATGCAAATAAATCCCACTTCTGCAGGTCAGTTTAGTTTGTATCAAGATACTGAAAAACAAAGGAGAGCACAGGTACAGCCGGGCTGCAGCACAAGAAGGTGAAACCCAAGGACCCAGCCACAAATCTGGATCACAGCAAACTGAAATTCGAGGCCCCAGCAGCAGCACCAGCTGCCAGCCCAGGGGCTGGTGAAGTGAAACCCCAGGCTCCAGCAGCAACACCTGCAATCCTGGTACCTAGAAAAACAAAGCCTGAGCCCCAGCAAAAGCCTGGAACTCCAGGTGAAGCCAAAGGCCCCAGGGGCACCAGTTGCCAGCCTGGAGCCCAACAGAAATGAAGCCCGAGGCCCCAGGAAGCAGTTGCTGCCAGCCTGGGACCAACTCGAATTAAGAACTTTGTACTATTTCTTTAAAAATATGAACTCTGCAGTCCATGATTGGTTGACATTAAGAAGGCATAAGCCAAAGCAACAACAGGGAGGCGAGGCCGGTTAAAGCAATATACATTATATACAAACTCTTGGGTTAATTAGTCCACTTGGTAGGCAACGTCCTTCTTGTCTACAAGGCGCACTGGAATGAGCAGGGGAGGAGAGGGGGGCAAGATTCCATCTGATACCTTCTTGGCACTGAAGTAGTAAGGTGCCAGCGCCTCTTGATAGAAAACATGGAGAAAAAATAATCTTTAAATAACGGCACAAAACTGAGAAAGTCCTCCCAAAGCCTGCCCCAGTGGAATTGCCCGAGTCTAGCTGGAGGGGCTGATCTGTCTGAGAGCAGAGTCTCTGCAGCTGGGAAACGGCATTAGCAGCACCGCTTCTTCCTTTTACTGTTCTTCGTTAGCTTCACCACGTCATTCTGTTGCTGCTGTTGCTGCTTTGCTAAGTTTTCTTTCTTTGCTCGCAGGACCAACTCTGTAATGCAATTAAACATCTGCAAGAGAAACAGGCAAGTTCAGACCACCCAGGAATTCAGGCCAGCTTTTGTGGGATGCTGTTCGTTTGAAACAATTCCATTTTTCTAGATATTTCAATAATGGTTAAGAGATCTTCCCCAGCCCATTACGGGCCAAGTGGAAATCCAATACCTTCCCAACCCACTCCCAAGCTAAATCAATAACACCTCTATCTCTTTTCCCAAACCAGTAAATAAAAACAGGTCAGTTTGGCAACTGAGGCCAGGAGTGAATATTGGGCAGTCCCATCTCCTAGAAGCATTCTCCCTAGTGACACGTTTTTCCTGAGTCCGTGTTAGCACTGTAAAGCTAGTGAAAATGCAATGTAGACTCCTTCATTTCATTTCCCCCACTCTTACAAACAGAGCTGGATGTCTCTTTTTGACTTTCTACCTTCTCACTTGCAACTTGTAAAAAGCATTTTCTCCTTCTTCCAGGAAGGTTATTTTTTTCCCAAACCACTATCCCTAAATCATTCTATCTATACTCGTCTGTGTATTATATTACCTCTTCCACGTTAATATTTTCTTTGGCGCTGGTCTCAAACAATTGGATCTCCATCTGCCCAGCAAACTTATAGGCATCTTCTGTTTCTACCACTTTTCGCTCTGGGTCATCATTCTTATTCCCCACTACAAAAGGAAAGGGGAAAAAAAGACAGTTTGGTACTTCAGCAGGTCAGCCCACTAAATAAGATGTTGTAACTCTCTGATTAGAAACTTACCTAGTATCCGGCAGACATCATCACAATTTTGATTAATTTCATGCAACCACCGTTTTACATTCACAAAAGATTCTGCACTGGTTACATCGTAGACAACAATGACCCCATGTGTTCCTCTGTAATACCTATGGAGCAGGAAAAGACAATACATGTTAACTCAAGCTATGTGTCACCTTCTCAGCTCCTTCTCTTTCACTCAGCTTCTACAAGAGTCATAACAAATCCCCATGTTACGGGAATCAAGTGCTTCCATTTTCTTTCCACTGGGAGTCCTTGAATTCTTTTACAACAGCTAGATCCCATGCTGTTCCTCTAAACCTACAGAGCTGCCTGCTCATTTAGTCTATACCAGTAGGTTTCAAAGTCCAAAGACTGCTGTTTACTTCTTTGTTCAGGTTGTAAAGACCTTCAAAGATGAATATTGTCTTCCAGCTATGTGAGCAAAAGGTAGTTGTGCCCCCAGTGTGTCCTCAGAACTGGCTGTGATGGGAACCTTCACATTGTACAAGCCACAAGTTTTTGCAGTAATTTTGTTATCTGCAAAAGATCACTTACAGACTAAAATTCCAGCAGATCTCCAAATACACTCAACCTTCAGTCACAGTTCTCTTGAGCTCACAAAAATTTCTGTCCTGTTGAGCGCCTGTGTTCTAATCGCACCTTCCTACTCAACAGATCAACTCCATATGTGCATTCAACGCGCTCTGCTACCTTTAACCATTAAAAATAAGCTTTGTTTCAGTTTATTCCTGTTAGTCTTGGGCAACCAGCACCTTTAGAAGATTATGAGCAATTTTGATATGCAAGAAAAATACCTGAATTCAAGTTCCAACATTATCACCTGCCTGAACGTACTGAAGGCAGGCAGTATGCACACCATGAGAACGCTATATAAAAAAGCAAGCTCCACTTTCTCAGTTTTCAGACACATTCACAGGGCTAACAGGTATTTTCCCTACTGCAAATTTTGGACAAAAAAAAAAAAAAAAAAAAATTGAAGCAGCTGACAGTGAGGTCTTCACCACCATCCAGTTTTTACTTTTTTACTTTTTGTGTAGCTTTATTCTTTCCCTTTCATTTCATCCTCTTTTTTATAATCAAGATTTTTAATAAAACAAATCCAAGAATCCAGCATATCAAAACTGAGGGTTTTCTCTTAATTTGCAACAGCATTTCTAGACCTTGATCTCTTCCCACAAGCACCTCTTGCAGCACTCTCCCTTCCACTGCACTAGAGATGCCCACTGTGACGACTCTGGTCCTCTTTGATAATTTATTCCAGTTTAGCGAACACACCTTTGAACTTCAAAGCTTTTTAATCTGCTCCAAATGCACTACCTTTCAGAAGATCTTGAAGCTTCAGCTCACCTCTGCTACTGATGCGCTTGAGCAAGTCACTATCTCTTCCCCACCTTTAGCCTCACCATCCCTTCTAGAACAGAAGCCACCTGCCTTTATAAACCATCAAGACAGACTTCCACAGGCAGGTACGTATCACCTAGAGCGCACGCGTCCCCCCACCCCTTTCCTCTCACCATCCCTTTGTACTGGGAGTCACCGGGTGTCAGTACTCCTCTATAATATGATACATTCTCTATTGAAGTAGGAGAGCCCACCCCTGTTGCTGATCTGGGCACTTTCAGAAGACAGTCAGATACTTCTGCCATTACTTTTACTCGTAATTTCTGCTGAACATTCACTTTCCTTGGCAAGAACTAGCTCAGGTAAGAATTACTTATTCCCAGCCCATAAGAGATCCTGCACTTTCAAATGTTCTAGTCCATTTGCAATCAGTTCCTTTAATAGCTTTAAAACTTGCTACAGCACTGCACTTGTGCTTTATTTTGTTACAAGCTCAACTTTATTTCACAACTTAGATCCTTTAGAAGAAAAAGTATTCCATACGTTGAATCCACACATTGTAAAAATAATCATCCTCTCCTGACACTAACAGGTACTGCACACCGTTTTTGATGAATACTGTTTTGTGTTACAGCATCAGAAACTGAAAGATCTCTAATCCTATCAGCACACTAGATTTCTCTACATCTGAATAATAAACTAATTATCTTCAAACTCTCCTATATCACCTAATAGTCTTAATTCAGCAACCCTCAGGCTGACCTACCACTTTCTCCCTAACACCGAGCGGTACATTGGCAAAGACAACGCTCGGCCTTTACAAAAACGCAGTGGTTCAGCTACACCTACACAGAGCTGCTTCGTTCTGCTGCGCACGCCATAAAACCATGCCTGGTATCCCAGCCATCCAAACTAGAGGACCCAATAGAGCATCCTGCTGCTCCCATCTTGCCCACGCACCTAGGTTTTCATCTAAGCAAAGCATATGATGTCGGGGAGTGGAATAACATGCACCCTGCACATATAGATCCCACTCCTGACACGTCGTCAGCAGTCGTTGCTTCCTCCTAGGGATGAGGACTGTGGGCTGGACCGTGCAGCACAGACCACTATGGCATTCAGAACTCCGCAGGAGCTGGGAGCTGCGGCAAAGCACTGATATTGCCAACCACCTCATCAGAAATATCTTCCTTTGTGCAAGACAGGAACCCCTGGCTCCTGCTGAGTTCCTACCAGCATATACTGCTTCTATTTTTGGAAGGGAAAATTGTCTGGCACATTGTTCTAGAAAGATTGCCAATCCCTCACCTACAATAAAATGCCATTTTCTCCACTAGCTGACGTTACCTTTTAGCAGGCCCAGAGATAAGACCACGACTACCTTTTATTCTCTAACTCTTAAGCCCCAGAGTACACATTTTTCTCAAAAAGCTACTCATGCTATTTTCTGTCATTTGTTAGATACAGCCCTGTGTCCTAGATAACTTTTTAGGCTTAACAAGTACAGCAAAGACTCTCCAACCCCAAGTGCAGGACCATACTAGAAAACAAAATCTAATTTATCCTACCCCAAACTTCAAATTTCAGAATGATGCACTGCAGAACTGCTTTTATAACAAGTTGTAGGCTTTGGCAAGCAGAGAACAGATGGGGCTTTTGGCATTCAGAGAGGAGTAGGTGTAAATTTTGTGCTTTTGGCAACCAAGAGGTAGTTGAGGCTTTGATACCAGGGAGAGAATGCCTTATCTTCTTCCCATCCACATTTTAGGGAAGATGGAGACCACAGAAATGAAAGCAGAAGAGATATGAAGCTCTCAATCTCAGCCTCCCATTCAAGGACTAAATGCTAGCTGTCCTCTATATGGTAGGTGCACTCTGCCATGTACCCTGCAAACCTCAAAAGCCAGTACCTGCTACTAGTCCTAGTGATAAATATATTAATGAAATGTAGAAAAAAAAAAGTTATAGAACAGTTATTCAGGTTATTAATGTTCAGAGTGTCCATGAAAGTATCCTGTTGAGGTGAAAGACAACCAAACCTGACTCGTATATGCCCTTGGATGCTTGGTAGTAGCTGACTATCTTCCACATGGTTGGAAAAGTTACCTAGATCTTAGGGCTTTACATTTAGCTTTGGTGTGAAAAAGGCTTAAGAAAGATAACATTTAAGTTGAAATAAACACAGTACCACCTAAGTTGCTTGTTCTACCTACAGAATTATATTTAGAGAAGCTTAAAGACGTAAGCTTACTGCTTTTGAGACATTACCTACTAATACTTCAGACTTGATACAGAAAATCTTCAGAAGTGGTTAACTGAACTCATGTCCTTCAGCCACCTGCATTCTCCCCTCACATCTCTGAAGATTACCTTTCTAAGCAGAAGGGAACATTTTGCCATTTATTGGCAAGATTATTATTATCTTATTGGTACAAGATACCAATAAACAAGTTCTCAGATTTCCTCTAGTAAATGCTTCCCAAGATTAGCATCTGGAGGTACAACAACTAGTTTCATGAAGCTCGACAGTAGCTAAGTCAGATTTAGAAGAGACAGATTATTATTGACTGCATCAGTTCAGTAGGGCACATATGTTCATTTTTCCAGAAAAAAAAAAAATTAAAATGTAACTGGCCAACTTGAAAGAAAGGTCATTGCTTAAATCCGACATCTTTGTTAATATTTCACTAGTTTGTAGTATATATGTTTGCTTGTTTTTCAGTTCTCTAGAATTCTAACCAATTCTAGAGACTTCTAATAATCTGGTTTCATACTCAGCTTTTTTTTTTTTTCAGGTTCCTGGAAGCACATCTGTTGTCACAGGTCAGTTGACTAGTCTTTTGACCATCATATCTGGTTTACAAGACGTAGCAATTCTATCATCTCAGAAAGCTTATCCCTCTCTTGAACATGCCATTCCACACAAATGCATGGCAGACGGTCCCTCTGCTATCACTATTCATCCTGCGCTAACATCTGACAACTATTATTTAAAGCTTAAATCCTAAACCCACAGTCCCGAATCAAGACAAAGTAGTCCTATGTACAAGAGTGAATCAAGTACAAGAACTGGTTGTTCATCCATCTTAAGTATTCCTGCTAATACAGCCGAGTCCTGACATGCTACTCTCTGGTGAATTTAAATCACATTTAGAGTTTGGATGATGCTCCAGGCCAACCACATTCACACGGCTTGGCCTCTCCTCCCACTAGGCACCAGCTATCCCAGTATTTCCACATTTAATAGACAGTAAGAACAGTTGTTGTTTTTTATACTTTCCAGTCTGAAATTCTGATCTAGTTTTTTTTCCTGAGTTTCTGTAGAATACTCCAGATCAACTTAATTTCTGTTCCTCCTTAACAGTTTTATTCTGTCCTTTCTCTTCTGCAGCTGTAGTCAAGTAAAAACAAACCAGTATATAACCTTTTAATGTTTCCCAATTTCCTACTATTAACTTCCTACCACCTCTACCATTTGCAATTCTAGGTCTAATGGCAGCACTTCCAGCCTATTACTATTATTACCAGATGGGCTCTGATTTTAGACTTCCTTGCCAGGCTTGGCTCAACATCAATCTCAACTCTACCTTTAACTGTAAAGAGACTTCCTAGCCTACAGTAATACTGAAAGGACACCTTTTTTATATTCTTAACCTCAATCTAGTCAAAGACTAGACAAAGAATTCTACACTGTTGACAGCGCACTTGCACTCCACCCATGATTTGGTAGCCAAGCCCTTTCATAAGTACTGGCTTGGTAACTCGATTTGTCACACAGTTTGGGATAAGCAAATCAGTTGCAGTATTACTTTGCCAATAAAAAAAAAAAAAAAAAGATAGAACCATTTCTAAAACCCAGATCTTGTCATCTCCTGTTTTTATAGGTGGCATGTTTAGGTTCAGAGTGCCTCTTGAAAAATGAGTGAACACTAGGCAGTCACAGCTAGCTGACCTAGCAGCAAGAGGAGTCTTCCAGACAATGAGTCTTGGATAGCATTCCCAAAGTGTTTTCCTCAACACTTCAAATGCACTCGGACATAGGAACTTCTTTGCACAACAGTTAAATCTTTTTTCACTGACCATAGAAGATTCTGTAACTATTTCACCAGAGTTAAGGCAGGAAAACCAGGGCCTTCGCTTCCCCAAGAGTAAAATATATCTCACTTGGGTAAAAAGCTGTGCAAAACAAAGTAGTAGCAGAGTTCAAACAGGACATGGCCCAAATACCTTCAAACTATGTCAGCTTCTCTATTTCAAATGTTAACCAAAGAAAAAAAATTACATAAAACACTACACAAAGTCCCATTGGCAGCTATTCCCGTTCACAAAAGGAAGCCTCCTTTCCTGGTACTCCCCATTCAGGGCTGGATACCATGGCTTTCTGAACTAGCTGGCATCAGCCCCACAAAACCAATGCTCATTAACGCAGCTCCGAGTCGTGTCAGGGGATCTGAAAACAGGAAGGCCATTTGCTGACTCAGCACTAATTGGGGCACTCTGTGACTAGCCTACCGCACAGCTGATGGGAGCCGCAGCAGCGCACTGCTGCCTCCCCCTTGCCGCTTCCTGCCCCAAGCTGCCTGCAGCGCTGAAACAAGAAGTGATGTCACCCACAGGAACCCTACAAGAGGCAACTGAGTTTTTTCAAGCTAAACACTTAAGAAACAATGGAAGTAATCCAGTAATATCCGTACAGAAGTGCGGAGGAAAGGGGCGGAGCACACATCAGGTTCAACTGTGCCATTTCTAGCTGTTTAGACGTAATGCAACCCATCTCATTATGTTTATGTCTGAGTAAGTTAACCAATGTATCAGCTGAAAACAATCCTCCTCTCAAACAGGAGCCAAAGGAGAAGTCAGCCATGAAAGACCAAGTGACACACCTAGGTCTTTCAAGAATTACTGTTTTTTGTTAATACCCAAAGGAAACAAAATTTCCATTTCCAAGTGTATTTCTTCCTCTTCCCCTAGTGCCGTGGTGAACAGTCTCACCTTTACTACAATCAGTTTACAAACACATTTTATTCTTAGCTCACACCGCTGCAGCTCTGGGTGTGGTTTCTTCAGGAACAGGAAAAGCTGTGCACACGCTGTTAAAAAGGACAATGAGCGTGAAACTGAACTCAAACCAAGGAAAAGGTTAACTTCATGTGGGCGTCTGCTTCAACAGAACTCCACACAAAGATAGCCACTAAAATGCATGTGTCCTGAAAGAAAACTAAATGTTAGAAATCTTAGTCTCCTATCTCAAAGCCATTCATTGGTTATACGACACTGATGGAGGGTTTGCACTCTGTACTTCTGCAGTACATAAAATCAGAGGATGACCTTCCTGGACAGGCTTCAGAGACAAGTTTTCTACTATATGCAGAACAGTGAAATAACTCCAGTTCTACCATTCGGAAACTAGCAGCAGAGGAATAAGACAAAGACATAATAGAAATGCACAGAAGAGTGAGGAAATCTGAAATTCCAGTTTCAAACTTAACCACTATCCATTCTAAAACAGCTGAGAGAAGTCCTACTGTACAGACAGCAAAGCTCTCATTACCTAATCGACTGCAACATTAAAATATCTAAACCATAACTCTAAACTACAAGATCCATACATACATGAAGCTACATATCACTAAGCCCAGTTATACTCACGTTGATGTAATAGTCCGGAAGCGCTCCTGTCCAGCTGTGTCCCAGATCTGTAGCTTCACCTTCTCTCCATTGATCTCAACTGTCCGGATTTTAAAATCCACTCCGATTGTGGTAATGTAGCTGCCTGAAGGGAAAGCGAAGATAAATGGGAACCTACATCTTGTCTATTTTGTATGTCCCAAAGCACAATTCTGAAGACTATTTGACAATAGCTCTCAGAATGGACAGGAGAACAAAATTCCCCCTATCTGCTTATCTTTTAAAATGCTCTAGCAGGTCATGCTGATTTGCGTATTTTTATCTGCAGACAATAGCTTTTTTCCTAGCCATAAAGCCACTTCTCCCATGCCACCCTTAAAATTTAAAACTCAGTGTTACAAAATGAAATTATTCTTCTACTGCATTGGTGGTCAAGAGTAAGCACGCAAATCTCAAGAAATGGACAGTAACTATGCAAGTATTTCCCTTGTGAAAATGTTGAGATAAAGCTTTGCTTCAAATGTTTGTGCAATCACTTATTTTGAATACAGTCTGTTCTAAGAGTTTCCTCCCAATAAATTAGTTATGTCACAAACATAAGTGGTTTAGCCACAATATTCAATCAACCTAAATCCCAAGTGGTTAATAGGAAGTCTGCACAGAGTACAGCATAAGCTAAAAAACCTAAGCTATTTCTGGAACCATGTCAGTATTTAAATACCGTAGGACTTTCAGCTGCGAGTGAAGATCAGACAAGTTGGTTTGTACAGGCTTACACCAAGAGAAGCAAAGTTAGAAACATAAAGTATTCCTAGTGCAGCTATCAGGGGGTAAATGCAGAAGAACAACTCCTTGCCAACCAGCAGCACTAGAGCAGACCTTGACCATTTCATTTACTGAAGTAAACAAAACACTCACCTGAGAATGTATTATCTGCAAAACGCAACAGCAGACTGCTCTTGCCAACACCTACGACAAACAAAGACAGCAAGATCTTTGAATACAGTCATCCTGGGTGTCAGGTAACATAACAGCATTTTACCCATTCATTGCACTTTTAACTCTGACTAGGATCTTTTCTCAGCAGATAATTTAGTACCATCTACCTTGACTACTCATCTCAGCAGTCTCCTTGAAGATCTGACCAAGCACACTGCAGTTACTCCAAGATTCTGTATGCCTCTTGTAGCAGTACAGGGTTTTTTTTTTTTGTCCTCTCCTTCCTCCAGCCCTCAGCAAACTCTCAAACAGAAGCTTTTGAACTGTGGTCAGTTCTAAAAGGTCACAAAAGAGTAGTAACTAAAGTCAAGTTTACAATCAGAAGGCTTACATTTGCTGAGGAAAGATCCCAGAATGAGTATGTCCTGCTAGTACTCAGATCACTGCTCTGAACTACTCTATGGAATTTCACTCGCACATCATGCTTAACACCACTGCCCACCTCCCATTCATCATGCCGTGCTGAGTGGAGTGGAATTTGGACTACTTAGACAATCAGACCAGAGTTTGGTACTATAAAGCTTATGTTATCATGGCCACAGTTTGACAGAAGCCTAAACCAAACAGGGGAGTCGGGAACCATTGTTCTTTACTGCCATCCAAAATAGGCTTGTTCCACATCTAACAGGAAGGACACATACCTTTCTGAAGTTGTACCTTTTGCCAAAATCTTCCATGAAACATTTCTCTAAGTGCCTTGAATAGCACTTCATCCAGGTTTTCCTTAAATGATTGTTTGCACCCTGATCACACCCTGTTGCAGGGAAGCATTTTTCACAGTGCTTCAAACAAGAATCCTTAGAAACTCATTCCTGCACAGCGAAGCAAGGGAATCTGGGGATCTGAATGCCTCAAAGTTGTTATCTCTGCTGTTAACGTCCTTTCCTCTCTCTTCCCCCCCAAAAAAGAAGTCTGCTGTTGCATGAAAAGGAAATTCAACTTCACCGAGGTGATTATCTATTAAATCTTTTCAGGTAGAAGTTATTTAAAGTAATTGTTTTGACGATGTGTAACTTCTAAGCTCTTCTTAATAGGAGACCTGTGCAAAAGGCATGTGCAAAGACTATACAGAACTCCAACAGTTCTCATCTGCCGGCATCTGAAGACAGTTACCAGCACAAAAAAACCAAACCAAACCAAACAAACAAAAACCACAACAAAAAACACCAAAACAAAAAAACCCAAACAAACTAAAAAAAACCTAAAAATCTGCATGATTCCAGTAAGACAGATCTCATCTGCAAAGAGCTGAAATCACCAGACATCTAGAGGAGCCATGTTCACTTCTCAGTGAGTATTAAAACCTTAAATACATATTAAAAAAAAAAAAAAGAACGCTACAAAAAAAAATTCAAAGTTACAGAGTGCATACACCAAATACCTCTGAGCTCAAAAAAGGTAGCAGAGCAGTTCCTAAACATTAATAGAGCACTGGTTATTTAGCAAGAGCTAAACTCCTGCAAAACACTAAAATACCAGCTGGCTTCAGCAAGTACTGTGCTTCTTGATCAAGCAGGCCTGGCCTCCAGCTTAATAAAAAGAAAGTAGATGCTGGAACCCACAGACTTGGCAGACCACACCACCTTCTTAAAACGTCAGTCAGCCTCAGGCTGCGCGGCAGAGCTGCACGGGCTGCACATGACCGCTGCTTTGTCAGACTGTCCACTGCTGCACAGACGTGGTCCTCTCTGCACTGCTCTCAGCACTCGGGCAGCTTCTAGAGAAGGAAACCTCCTGAACTCAGGAAGTTCAACACGCTCCCGATGACAACGATCTCACTAAATAGGCACTGCTTCTGACCTGCGCTGTTCTCGTACAGAGAAACAGCACTCTTCATGACCCGCCGCCTCCTACACAGGGTTGTCTGAAGAGCTGAAAAGAGAAGGCTAGCAGGGCCTCTTTGCTTGTTGACAGCAAAATGAAACAGAACAAAAAAAGGCCTATCGCTTTACAAAAATCAAAATTAAAAGCAAATTTCTGTGCCATACCAGTTTTGAAATCCTGTATCTTACTGAATGGTAGAGTGAATTAAAGAAGCACAAGTGAATTAAAGAAGCAGATGCAAAGCACAGATCACCTGTATTATTTTTAATATTTGGCACAACTGAGATCAGCAGCAGCTTTTCAGGATGACCTGTTCTAAAAACACACAAACCTACTACCCTCTTGACAGATTTGCATACAAGGGAAAGCAAATGAGACATAATCATCCTATCCAGTATCACTCCACTTCCTACTGCAAGGAATAAATATCAATTAACACGGCAAGCAAACTGTTTTGTGAAAGCAGGGACAAAGCCTTCCTGCTGGGGTTAGCAAAACCAAAAACAAAAAAGAAAAATCAATACTCAAACTACACAGTGAGATTTAATTACAACAGAGAACCACAGGCAACTCGACCAGTTCTCACAACACTTTCTTCCTCTCACTGGATACACTACAGGAACTCAAGAAGACTCAGCTAAGAAATTTCATTTAACTGTTCAAAATGAGGAGAAGTATTCCTCAGAGTTTTCACCATCCTGTTTATCTTGCCTGAGCAGTTTTTAAACTCATCAGCAAGAGTTACAGCTTTACTCAGAACGCAGCATTTGGTTTTAGTAATCCATAGGCTCCTGAAAGCGCGTAGGGTTTTAAGCTGTTTTGAAGCGGTTGCCCTTTCTCCCTCTTTAGATCCCTTCAAGCAGACACAGTTTAGTATAGAAATGAAATATTTTTACATACAGCAAGAGCTTCTGGAGTTGACAACTGCCAAGACTGTGCAGCATTACACTTTCACCCAAGAGCCATGCCTCACTGCATGCTGGGACCTGCTGCCTTATGGACCACACCTCTATTAAAAGAAGAGGGTGGATGCCATCTTCTCCAGTTTATGGAAATTAAACTGTAAGCTGTTGGAGTGTTACCAACCCTGAACTAGACTGAAGGCAGGAACCTTCCCAGTCCCAATTCTTATGTACCTAGACTGAGGCAGCAGACACAGGCTGAGTTCACACACTAGCCCTGCAGAAGTTTCTGAAACTGCTGCATAAGTATTTATTTTGTTCTGTTTTCAAAAATCTGTAACTACCCCTTATCCACAACTAATTTAGGTATTTGCATCCTATACTGCAACCAGAAGTACACAAAGCTAGCAGCTCTTCAAGGATTTATTTTAAAAAAAAGGTGACATACTCTAGAGCGGAGACTTCAAGTTGAAGCACTGAAAGAGTCTTAATGAATAATTAAGATAATAAAGGGTATTAAAACGTAGTGGTTGCCACACTGGAAACAATGGTCCCTAGGGCTGAGGAGCAGGCAGCCCTTCCCATTGATGCCTTAAACTGCCTGACGCAGGGGAAGGGAATTCCCTCCTCATCCCAGGAGGAGATTAGTGGGCGCCCGCAGGACGTGCGGCTCGCAAAGGCCGATACCAGCAGGAACGCCGGTGCTGCCCGTACTTATACGTGCCTAATCTTCCCTTTCCTAAACCGAGCCAAGCTATTTACCATAATATCCCGTGGAAGCCAGTTCCGCAGGCTCATCAGACGCAAATTTAGGAAGCCCAAGCAAGCGCGCCCGCTCATTCAGAGCGCGGGGTCCCCCGGAGACCCGCCCGGCCGGAGCCCAGCGCCGCGGCACCCACACCACAGCGGCGGCGCGGCCCCGCCGCCGGGGAACCGGCCGCAGCGGCCCCCTGGGTGCTCCGGCAGGGAGCCGCCCTCCCCGCCCCGGCCGGCCCCGCCGCCGCCGCCGCCGCCCTCCTCAGGCCCCTCACGGCCCGGGCGGAGGCGAGGGGCGGCCACCCCGTCAGCGGCCTACCCCCGCCCCCGGGGCCGCGCCACCCGCCCTCACCGCTGTCGCCGATGATGAGCAGCTTGAAGAGGTGATCGTAGTCCCTGGCCATGGCCGGAGCGGCCGCGGGCGGCGGAGCGAGCGGGGAGGGGGGGAGGGGGCGGCGGCGGCGGCGGCTCCGGGCCGGATCCACTTCCCGAACAAACAGCCGGAACTGACAGCGGTGCCGCCGCGCATGCGCGCCGCCGACGGAGGCCGCCAGCTGCGCCGGCACGCCGCCGCGCATGCGCCGAGCCCCCTCCCCGCGGGCAGGCAGACACGCCCCGGAACGCCGCGCGATGCGCCTGCGCGAGACGAGCGACGCCCGCCCCCTTCGGCACCGCGGTGGCCGCTGCGCGTGCGCCAGCTCACCGGTGCGGCGCCAGCTGGCAGCGCCTGCGCAGAACGTGGGGCGGGGGGAGCGTGCTCGTGCGCCTCGGCGGCCATGACAGACCCGTGAGGGATGGGTCTCGGTCGGGTTGCCGCCTTCCCTGCTCCGCCCCAGGGCCCGTGCCCTGCTTCCCCTCCACCGGTAGATCGACTTCCCCCGGTGCTGAGCCGCCGGGCCGCCTCCGGCGGGCAGCGGTGTGTCCACCTCAGCTGCCACGGGCGCTCGCGTGAGGCCCGCGGACGGAGCAGAAGGGGAGGCCGCCCCCAGGAATGCAGCAGAGGCGTGAGGGAGCCCCAGCGCTTTCGGGCGCTGTCAGCTCCGCTCCTAGCGAGGCGCAGGAGCACACCACAATGGCTAGGAACGTGTTTTGCTGCTTCAACAAGATGCCTGTGCACCGAAACAGCAAGTTGCACAGCTACAAGAATGGTTTCCGCCTGCAGGTGAGGAAGCCCACAGCAAATTGATGCGAAATAGAGTGTTTCATGCTGGCCTGGCAATTCAGGCAAGTTTGGAATTAGATTCCTGGGATTTTTTTAATCCAGACATGTGCATATGTATGGCTCAGGAGGAACCCTGACCTCACACACAGCAGCAGCTGTGCTTGCACCATCCACAGCCCAAATCCACAGAGTTTCAAATGGCACTCTCGCAGTTGTGTAGCACACAAGCCTGAGTAGTTTTGCTGTCAGTTGCACAGATCCTGCCTGTACAAACTGCAAGACTATGAGCACTTTTTAGGTGATACCCACTTTTAGATGGAGACGTGGCACAAGAACAGTGTTGGCTTTCTCTTTGATTGTTTTTCTACAAAAATACTGGGTTTTATTGGTACTTGAACAATCAAACAATGCAGTGTTTTGGTGTAGAATATGTAAATTATGCAGGACTTCTTCCTTTCCCTGTTATTAAGTCTTTTCCATACACACGTAAAAAACCAATAACATAAGATAATGTGCTAGGTATTGCATCTGTCTTAGAAGTCTTAGAAGTCGTTTTAGTTTAGCATAGATTCAACTCAAAATATTGACAGGATTATTTAATTAAACTAAGTTGATTTTTAAAATTTTAACTGTAAGTTTACAGTTCATTGACACGAGTACCTCGTTAAGATGCATTTGTCTTTCACTTGGGGAGAGCTGTATTAGCACTGAAGAACACACAGCTTTACATTCAACTGAGCCTGCAAATAGGCAAAGGAAACATGGCCCAGAAATCAAGGACAGTTAACTTGAAAATACCAATCCATAATGCTTTTGGTAATTCCAGTCTAATTAATTGTTATAAAGATGCTTAAGGACTAGGATGCACCTGCTTTGAGGATCTTTTTTGGTGGGACCTGAGCACAAGTGAAAGAGTGACATCAGCGGACCATCACCACTGCAGACTGTGTCAGTGACATCGTGAGGGTATTGCACCAGAACAGGTTGCCCAAGGAGGTTGTGGAGTCCATCCTGCCTGGGCAGTGTCCTGAGCAACCTGCTCTACGTGACAGTGCTTTGAGCGCAGGGGTTGCAGGAGCTGAACTCCAGAAGTGCCTTCCAGCCGCAGCTGCGCTGGGAGCTGCGAATGTTTCTTAGAGAATGGCGGTTTCTAGTGGTATTCCTTTTTCCCTCAAAATTGACTCAAAAGCTATAGAGTCTATTTTTTTTTTTTCCCCCCTCTGGAATTATACCATAGGGTTTGATTAAGAGGAATAAGAATATTTTTTAAGGCAATTGTCTCTAACCAAGTGTAAGTTCTTATTTATTCTGCATAGGATAGTGTGGTACGATTCCACTGCTGTATTTGTCCAATTTGTGTGCAGTTCATCGGGAAGCAAACCAACCCAGTATGGCTAAAATACCATGTCTGGGTTGAAGATTTTTTTTTTTTTTTTAGCACATAAAATTGCATCTTCTGAATAGTTCTGCAACAATATGGCTAATGTCTGTGGCTTTAATTATAAACCTTCCTTAATCTCAGCCTTTAAAAATGTATTCTAGCCTTCAAAGCTCACCCCTCTCAAGTCCGACACATCCTGAAATCCATTTAGATGGCCTCCATCTCACGTTCACTCTGCAACTCATGCATTTAAAACACCACACCCTGTAGCTCATTCTGTGTTTACCCTCAAATGTATGATGTCGCTAACTGAGAGCAGGAAAAAGGCTGGAGTGTTACCAGACATGAGTGTGTGTTATTTAACAGACTTATGCTCACAGAAACCCTGCTAGAAAAGGGTTTGCAGCGAGCCTAAACCTAGCCCAGTGCTGGAGAAACCCCCACCACCTATCACTCACCCCAGTAAAGCACTTGGGCAGCCCATCCTATAGCCCAACACATGCCCCGAGCGTCAAGATGACTGAGGATGCTGCGTAGCTGCAAGGAGATCCCTTGAATCCCACGTACAAACTGCCAGCTCAAACCTGATGTGACAATGACTCCTGTTATCTTTACTTTTAAGCTCATGAAACCTCATAAAGTGAAAAGTGTGAGACAGCGTGATGTTACTTAATAAAAGGGACAGTACAGACTGTGACTTATCAAAAAAAAAAAGAAAATATTTGAATATTTAATGCTTTCACATTTGTCTCGCTCTTTTCTATTGAAATTTTTAGCACTTTGCAAGTTTAAACATCTCAAATTATTTTTTTATCATCTTGAAATACAGTTCAGCTGTCACTCAGAGACAGTTGCTTGACAGTTCAAAGATGTTATTATAGTCAGTTGTGGGGAAAAATTATCTTTTACTGACAACTGGTATTTTTAAGACATTTGAAATGAGAATAAAATTAATTCTTTACTCTCCAAGTTGGCACAATCAATTTATCAGATCTCATGTTGTGGCAAAAAATTATGGGTATTTTATCTCTGATGTATTACATTGCAGTGTATAAATAGTTCAGTAAAAAGCAGCTATCAAAATCCAGATTCAGTGTTTTGCTGTAATTGAAAAATCAGCCTATTCACAGTAAGTGCAAGTGAGCTCCTACCTTTTACTCCTCCCCCTCAGAAATGACTAAACTAAATGCAGAAATTCAGCTGCTGTTTGAAAAGATGAATGAATTTTTCCACTTGCTGCTACATAAGATGGAAATAAAAACAATCAAAATATCCTTAATAACAAAATATCTTATTGGCTAACATTAACAAGTTAATTTAAGAGGCTTCCATTTAACTGTAATTTCCTTTTGCAGGTTTATACAGAGCATCACTTAGAATCCACGATAAAATCTGTAAGCCAGGGTGCCCATGGTCAAGAGCTCAAACAGCCATTCTTCAGAGAAGCTTGCAATTTTTCTTCCTTCCTGTCTGCAATGATTGAGTGAGCGATTCCAATACAATCACTAAGCTTTTTGCCACCTATTCAATAGTTTTTGAATGGCATAAAATTTTGTACATGTTTCAGTGCACAAAAGTTTTTGCATTGCATGGTTTAACTGCTGTTCCTCTGTTATCCCAAAACACAACTAATTCATTATAGGTGAAGCTAATTCCAGTGCCCTGAGGCTGCCAGATCCTTAAGAACATTTACTTGAGTTCTCACTCTTTGATTGTTACCAATTCTGTGCAAAATACATAGCTTTAAGATGGTTTAAGATTTGCAAGTATTTTGGAAGGCAAAAATCAGAATTAAAAACCACCTTCAGAATGCAGGTAAATGTTATGAAATAAGTAAAATACAATTTCAGTCAAACCAACTGGAACATACTGCAGTTTTGTAGAAATAGCCAACTGCGTAATTACAAGATTGGAAATAAATAGCCAAAGAGCAGTTTTGTAGCTTGGCTTCGTAGCTTATCAGAAACTAAACATGTCAACAACAGCATGCTGTTGCAAGGAAAAAAAAAAAAAAAAGAAAACCCAGACCTTGTGTTGGGATAGACAACAGTGTGTTCTGTAGGGCTTGCAAAGTAATACTCTGCTCTAGAAAACCTGTCCAGTAGTGGACACCACAGAGGAAATGTGAATCAGAATGGAACAGATATGGAGGGCAGCAGTGTAAGTTTAGAAAATGTGAAAAATCTATGAGAAAAGACTTAGAAACTCTAAACTTGTTTTATCCAGGGCTGAGAACACTGATACGAAGATGCGGCTGCTGCAGAAAGGAGCTATTTTCAGTGTCTGCAGCAATGGACTCAAGCTGCAGCAAGGAAGAATTTTTTTTTTTTTTTTTTTAGCCAAGAGGTAAGCTCTGACAGTCTGAAAACTTTTTATAATGAAATAGATGGCATAGAGAGCTTATGGAGTCTGCACCTTACAATGCTATAAAAAACAATTACAGGGAAGTCAGTCAGGAAATCTTAGGTAAGGGGTAAAATAGAAGGGACTTGGGAAAACCTGCTAATAGTATTCCTCTGGCTTCTACAGCAAGTCTCCGTTGCCAGGAGCCTACACCGCAGGCTTGAGAGCTGACATAACATGCAGAACATTTTGACAGGTTCTTGTACTTTTGACCAGAACAAAGCACAGCACTCCAAAATACCTACCTCAAACTTGCTGTTTGAGGCATCAGCGTGGTGAAGATAAAATGTTTTTCTGTTTGCTGCTACTGACAGAGCAATTGGCAAATTGGTTCTAGTAGAACGCGTGTTCCCAAGGGTTACATTTTATGCTTTGAAATTTTATGATGTGTAACACTGTCTTCTCATCCCTTCATCATGCTTTGAGCCATCCAGCGTTACATGCAAGGAAGATTCCTCCCCCAACACCACCCACCCATTTGAAACCACAGATCTTAATGCTCTGGCTTCTCAGGTGTGGCCAGCTTCTGTGTAGTTTCAAAAAATAGATAAGGCTCACTTAACTCTTTCTCTACATAGAATGTAAAGCTAATTTTTCCTTCGAAAATGTGTATTCTGCAACAAGATTTTCACTATTTCCATCAAGTGACATAAAAAGTATTAGTAAATTAGCATACAATTTTTAAAAAGAGGTATATGTGGCCAAGTAAAATAAAATACCGCTTTCTTGGAGCTGTACAACTCACTGACAAAAAAAGAAAAATCTGGTTGTATGTTGGAAATGCCAAGTATCTTGTGAAGCTGTTGAAGGTATAAAAATAGAGGACTTTTCACAAGTTGAATAACTAAAAAGCTGTCTGTAGTCAAAAATACTTAGGAAATTAATAGGCCTAATTACAAATTTCATTAAATGTCAGTTCTGGCTTGGTTTTAAACCCTGGCTTGCCACAGTTTTGCAAAAGGTTTTTATAGATTACAGCGCTACCACTCTACAAACTGTATGCCCTAGAAAAAGCAGGTTTGTTGACAAATGAATTTGTGAAAGAACAGTTTACAGCAGAAGGATCAAAGTCAGAGCCTTTATTAAATGTTCCTTCTTTAAACAGACTGCATTTAATCCCCCTTTCGCATCTGTGATTTCTAAGGCTATTTTAAATACTTTGTTTTACAGGGATTTTCAGTCTTCAGAACCGTCACAAGCAGCAAGTTAGCAGTACACAAAAACAATACGCTTTAATTTTCACTGAGTTCTATTCCTGCTTCACAGGGTCTGTGGAAAAGACCAACAATACTTCCAACACTGGAGTTTTTGCACAGACCCTGAAAGGGAAATAGGCATCACCAGAGGTTAAGCCTGATGTGCTCTAGCCACATCTCACAATTGGCCATAATTTACCAGTATTGATTAGTATATCTGTTTCTTGCGCATAATCTGTTTCAAAAAGGGGAGCAAATTTTCAATTTTCAGCTAATGTGGGTCTAATTAAGGCTATTCTGGTATATTTGATACTAAAATACTCTCTGGGAGTCCTTTTCATTAAATCCCATCAGAATTAACATTTTCAAAAATGAAAACATTTAAAATAGGTGTTCGAGTTGAAATGCTGATGCAGCGGTTGGTTCAGTGTTTTCTTGTCTTCTGGAGCTTTATTATCACGTCAGTATAGTGTCATCTATCTGTTCCTCAGAGTCAGCCTGGCCAGCCAGCTTCTTCAGAGATCTCCTGCAGCTTTCGTTGAGAAGCTCCAAGCTGGCAGCATCTAGAATCTTAGAAACGGACTGCGGAAGGAAGACAACACCGATTACCAATTCCTTATGACATACCATTCAAAATAAGAAAAAAAGTAAGTGCCTTACAAGCTGTATTTATCCAAAAATCTTTCAAACATACCAAAATCCTTCGTCTGGTTTTATGATTCCAGACATGGGTACTATCCAAAAGCAGCTAAGACTTAGAAAAGAGATCTGGAAATGGATGTACAAAGTAGTCCATCCTAAAATAGCACCACTAACACTGCGGTAGGATTATACAAGTGACAAAAGCAATAAACTAGCGGTCCTAGCTAATGTAACTACAGCACAGCGAGGCCTTACGGCATTTTGAAAGCAAGGCCGCTATGTTCAATCCAGGAGGTATGTTAAATACATTAAATACCTTGATTTTATTAATACTGCACTGTAAGGTTGTGCAGTATCAGTATTGCTTATTTCTTCAAGGCTCAGCATGAGAATACTGATGAAGGCTTAAATGCAAATAGGAATGTCCCACTCCATCTATTTCAGTGCCAGCACATTCTGAGGCTCCAGGCACAACACTTAACCACACACAGAGCAATGTGACAGAGCCTTCTGCCAATGATGACATTTTCTTCTGTCTCATACCTCAAGCACTTCTTCACCTGCTCTCATCTTCAGAAGATTGACAATAGCTTGGTCACTGTAGGCTCTTACGCTGGTGTTTTTGTCCTTTGTGTTGTCCAGAAGTGCTTTGAGAATTGGTTTAATTGTCTGAGGATCCAGTGAGGGAAGATGGTTTTTATTTGCCCACCAGATCATCTTTTCTGCAACTAACTTTATGTCACTGGACGAGTTCTGGAGACACTGAAGGAGACAAAGATGGACTTCAATTCAGATATACCAAGGACAGGTAGCAGTAGTTTATATTTTTTTCTAATTTAAGTATTTTAAACTATAACAAGAAAAGCAAACAGGTTTCAGCAAGAGACAAACTCATTATCAACAAGTTTGACTCAACTTGTAACAGTAAGAGAAGATGAAACCGTGAAAACAAGACACCTTTTCAAAAGAAAGCTGCTAAAAATATGGTTGATGACATGGTCACACGCTTCTCTCAACTGTCTCAGGAAATTACAATGACCACTACGTGCACCAAAAGCTGATAATGTGAGCACCTCTGTAAAATACACTATCAGTAGCAACAGCCGAGTCAGTCTCTGGTTGGAGTATAAAGTGCATTTCAACAGTGAGTTTCATTTTAAAATATTTTAAAAAAATATAAAAGAATTTTTATTTAATCCAAACACATTTAAAACATGAAAGCTGACATCTGAATGTCAACTACATTATTAATACTGTGATAAAGCTATTGTGACAATTGTGGTACTTATATTTTAATACTACAATACCAATTAATATATCAATGTAGGATTTCAAACAAAAAGTCTGCTCTGAAGAATGATGGCCTGCATCATGTCACCTTGCATGTTTGGTAGTTTTTCAATTAAATTGAAGAGAAATGTAAAACCAGAAAATGTAACACATTTTATTTACAATAAAGATGACAGACAAAATAAAAAGCAGTCTGTCTTCCCCTACCTTTTCTAGAATACTAAGAACACCCTGGGGCTCTAACATTCAAAATTCAGGTCCTGTCTACCATGAGGGATACTTTTAGGGGGAGGGAAGAAGAAAAAAAACAACAACTAAACCAAAACCTCCAAACAAACAAAAAACCACAACAACCAAGAAAGAAAGGAACTTTGAGGTAGAATATTTTAAAATATAGGGATTGAAAAAAAACATTAATTTCAGTACTGTATTTTATCTCAGTCTTTTGGAGCTACTCCATTCCACAAAAGTGAAAGTCAAAAATTACTGCAGCAAAACCAGGTAAGGTAAGAGTAGGTGTTTCATGTGTTTCTAACAAAGGCCCTCTGACCTTTAGCAATCTTAAAAACCTGACAACTCCCCCCACTCTTCTCTGCCAGCTGTTTGTTACTGCAAAGGAAAAAACGAATTAATAAGAATCAAACCTGAAGTTTACCACCGAAAGATCGGAAGTCAGATTTCCATACTACAGCAGGGATAGCAGTATTGTATTCACAACTGCAAAGCAGGCTGATAAAGTGATTCTGTACTTTACCAGAGACATATCTGGATTTTCAAGGATTGGGGGATTTAGAACTTCTCAAGATAAGGCAACCAAGCATTCCATTTTCATGCTGGGACCATACAGAAGTTTCACAGAGAAAGCCTGCCATGAATTAGCTCAAACAAAGAGTCAGATCACAGGAGAACAACGGCATGTAGTTATCATAAGAAGTCTTACCTTAATAAAGAGGTTGGAAAGTTTTGGGGGCAGGTTCCCTCCTCCTTCAATGTGGTATTTCATAAGAAAGCCCATCCCTCTGATGCCACTAACTGCAATGGGAATCTTCAACATAAAGACAAACACTGGTATTACTACAGCAGAGTTCAACAGCCTTTATATCTAGGCTCACAGCCTCATCACCAGTGAACTTCTGCAGAAGGCTGAACAAATGTTTCAAAAAACTAGCATGCAAAGCGGGAAACCATTGGGTTAATGTTATTGGATAACACGGTGAAAAAACCATAATGCGACTATGAACCACATGGAGTAAGGTGGCAGGCCCCACAGAGCCCCCAGGTTCCCTACACCAGATTACTCATTCAACCTTAAATCTAAGATCTTCCTCCTAAAATGAAATATTTGCACTTCTTTAAGTCTGGCCCATGAATAAGAACTTTAGTAGGGAAACAGAAGTGTAATTTGCTCCCAAGAAAGCTACTCTGCAGTTGAAGATTATTTAATCTCCATCTCCACAGAGATCAGAACTCAAAGAATCAGAACAGTCATGTAATTTCTCTATAAAGCTGCATCTAGCCAAGGGAGAATCTTCAGATGGCACTTTGGGATTTTTGTTCTGTTCTGTTTGGTAAACAAAGAGAAGCTGCAGACCTTTTAAAACTACTCCCAACAGAACTCGCCCGCTCTCGTGTAGCGCTCACCCTGTCAGCAGTGGCATTGCTGAGGATCATCTCCTGAACGCTGTTGTAGTATTTGGGGGAACACAGCCTGCTAGGAGCAACATTTACAGCCACGGAGAGAGCCAGGCTTCTTCCGTGTCTCACCATCCAGTCAATGCCAGAGACATCTGCTGCAAATGAAAAGAACAATAGCAAGGCTCCTGCTATCCATTCTTCTTAATCTATGAGTCCCTACACAGTTCATGCTTTTAGGCAATTTGCTTAGAGGTAAATTAGTTAATTCTCCAAAAGCATCTGAAGCCATCAGATGTGGTCTGCAATTAAGCATAAGCCAATCTAAGATCACAGTGTTGTCAAAATGGTGGAACAGCCCTCCCATCCACCCTGCCTGAACATCCTGTCACCTCCCGCCCTCTGTGGCTGCACTAGCAATCACTCAGCCACGCTGGTACTTTCATTAACTCCTCTGAAAACAGATCCACAAAAAAGTACGAGTAATCCTAAATTACAACTACCACCCTGTGCTCTACTATATACCAAGGTGTTCAAATGGACAGCCATGAGCAAAGAAAAGTACAAGAAAATCTAGAGATTCAGGTTTAAGATAAAGAATAGGCATCTAAATAATTAGTCACAAGGTTTGCCTGAACCAATGGCTAAGAAGGTATCTTCCCCTGCTTTCAGAATCAGTTCCAGTCACTGTAAACAGCTTCACTTGCCCAGTAAGTGCTGGTGGAGAACAGTACTGAGCTCCTCTTCTGACAGAAATGCACACAGTTCTGCTAAGCAGCCAGCTGAGGCCATGCGGGTGGCATCCTGAGGAGGAAAGGAAGAGAAGAGTAACACCGGTTGAGGTCAGTACACATTAGAGCTGAGTGGGAAGAAGAGCAAGTGACGGAAGATGATATGAAACAAAAAGAGGAGGAAATAAATAGTAGTATTTCACTCCCATTACCTGCGGATTTCTGTCAGTTTGCAAGGTTTCTTGTACCTAATGGAACTTAAAGCCAAATCCACATTCAAAAAAGCCAGCAGAGATTGAAGAATTACAGACGTTACATAAATTCTGATATGTTAAATGAAAAAGTCATAAAGATTAAAGTAAATGTTTTAAAAGATGTGTTCACAAGAGTTAATTTTAGATTCGCAGTCTAGAAAGTAAGCGTTACTCCTAGCCGTTGCCAGATGAGCTTGTATCTGTGATAAACTCATCCTACTTTTAAATTAAAACTTATAGGCTTCTGTTGTTTCAGCTTGCTTATGTGACCATCCCATCACTACTCCTCTCCACCCTGAGCCTTGTAATCCAGTGGGAATTTTTAAATTTTTCTATTTCTAGAATGCCAACAGTTGCATGTCTGTGTGGCACAGATTAAAACATCAGGAAGAAATTACTAGATGATTAATTTTAATCTCACACGTGATACTATCTGCCATTTACAGAAGACTGTATATTAAACTTGGAGAGCTTCTTGCTCGTTGGAGAAAAATCTGCCATTATCTGAAAAAATTCTCACACTAAATGATAAAGCCCACCTGAGAGCTAACAAACACACGTATGGGCATATAGTGAAGGTATTGCAGGTTTTCTCCAAGATAAAAAGCAAATCCTGACTTCAGAGCTGCTTCAGACATGGTGTGGAGCTGCAGGTCAAAGCCATGGTTGCTAAGGAAACATTAAACTCACAGATTTTCAGAGTTACCAGTGATTGGTTAGGGATCTATAATTCCTGCACCTCAGCTAACACACTACAAGGCTCCAATGAGATCAGTTTTACAGACTGTATTCAGTTTAGTAAGTAGTGCCCAACCACAAGCATTAGTAATCTCCCCTGGAAGTTATTTTAGAAAATACTTGTTAGAAAATTCAGATTTTAAATTTAAAATAAGACTGGCTGCAGCAGGGATCCTTTGCAGCTGGCGGAAGCAGTACCTCATCATGTCCCAGCATCCCTAGCAGCACCACGCTGATATTCTTCTTAATTGCAGCATCTACTTTCGCACCAGCTCCTCGTGTCACAAACCGCAGCGCTTGCAGCATTGTGTCCCTAGAAGCGATCATAATGTACAGTCAGACACTTCCTTTCCCCTCACCCTAAAGAAACTGAGCTCTGCATACCTGTAACAGTTTATTACACAGCAACTACGCAAATATGTCCTACAGTTTAGGAGACTGGTATTCTCTCTGCACTGCTGAAAACTCCATGCTGGAGAATATTTCCATGTTGGTGTACGTGTGTCTGTCTCTTACAACATAAATATTTTCTGATTATTCAAACATTTTTAAAAATTCTCAAATCAGGAAGTTAATTTATTGGGAATCTGTGCACTTAGGATACAAGAACAGCTGCACTGCTCCAGGTCAGAGTGATAATTGATACAGTCTTGTACCTGGGAGTGAGCTGCAGGGGGTTGCTGGGGGGTGTGCAGGAGGGAGGAGAACTGGGCAGATGCCAAGCAATGCCTCTCCTGAGACACTGTCACAGCTTAGCTTCTGACCCAGGAGTCCCCAGCATCCACATTCTTTGTTTTACAACCCTTGATTAACAGTCAACTGCTTTCACTAATAAGTAAATCTTCCTCTCAGAATTAAGGGGGAGCAGGAAGCGATTCTACCCAAATCGTTGTAACAGTTGTGTGCATTCATCCTAGCTCTTTCTCTCATCCTTAGTAAGCAGGAAGGTCTGAGACATGCTCACCTGATGGCAGAGTCATCACTGGAACGAATGCCGTTCAGTAGCTCAGTGAAGAGAGGATCCACTTTCACATGGATGACAATGAGTTTACCGAGAGCATCGGCGGCTTTAAGGCGAACAGCGCGGTTGGAGTCTTGTAAAGCTTTTGTGAAGGTTGTTTGCAACTGGGGCAAAAACGGTTTCAGGGCAATCTCAACCTATACCAGAGATGAAAGAAAGGGAAGTGGTGCTGTCAAGTCTGAAACAGTGGCTAGAAATCAAAGCCTGGAAACAGCATGACCTCTTCTATAGCAGCTGGTTATCACAAATAGCCCTTATTCAGATCTAGCACACTACTAAAACAGGAAAAGCATGAAACAGTATTTTACCATGCAACTTTTATCCCTTTCAAATCTCACATTATTTTCTGCATACTGCAATAACAGGGTAACATTGCTGAAAGACTTTGCGCCATCATGAACAGTCTTTTATATACAGAGCAAGAAATAAAAGCTCAGCTCAGTTTAAATACATAAGATCATCAACTTTGGACTTAACATTTCACAAAAATGGTGAACACAGAAGATAAATTAATTACATAGCAGTTTTTAATCATTTGAAGGTGTTATCAGCATTCAGCAATATTTCTATGAGGTCCAGAAATTGAAGCACTGGGGGCTTTTTTTGGTAAGCCAGAAGCTGTTGGAAGGATACAATCCCTTTGCAGCACCATTCCTAAATACCAAACGCACACCAGCGGACATCCTAGCTGTATTTACGTGAACAGCAACAGATATTTCTGCAGGTTACCATGGAAAATGTTCACAAACCACAGTCAGTTACTTTGAATCTTACCTTGGCTAAAAGAAGGCTTAATGTTTCAAGCAGAGCCACCTTGACATTCCAGCTGAACCGATCTCCCAAGATACGAATAAGTGGCCCAGTAATGCTCACCACAGAAGGTTTAAGAGCTTCAGCAGAAGTCAGCTTAATAACCAGCCCTAAGGCCTTTGCTGCCTCCTCCTTCTGCTCTGGATTACCAGTTAAAACACCTTCCCGCAGCACCAGGAGTATGGAAGTCACTCCCTGTCATGAAAATTGGAGAAGAAAGCTTAGAAGCTAAGATGCAAAAAAAAAAAAAAAAAAAAAATCTATCTTATTTTTGCTGCTGTTATACACCAGATACACAAACTTGGAGAGTTTCTCTCAGTTTCCTGTTGACCTTCGTCTGCCTGCTCCCACTTTTAAAAAGCTACTTTTATTTGGTTTGATTTCATGCATCTACGCCTTAGTAAGCCAGTTGCTATGAGAAAACTGGTAGCGGCTCAGGGAATTTTTAAACCAGAGAAATTTGGCACAGAAGTCCAGCTTTACTCCCCCACAAAAAGCAGCCAGCAACCATGACTTACATGCCTAACAGAATTGTCAAAGACCTTGTTACAAAAGGAATCTTCTCTAGAGTAACTCAAGAGCAGCAGTAACCTACAAAAAGTCTCTCCAACATACAGGTTTGGAACGCCCCAACAGTCACTGTTTTTAGTAGCTGTAAAATCATATCAATCAGTTCCCCCAACAGGAGGGGTAATCGTGGCTGACACAAATTCACGCTCATTCTGATCCTTTACCTTCTTAGGAATACAGAATCCCGGCACATGCTCGCCTTTGGCCTCGTTCCCTACAATCCGGATATCCTTGTGCAGGTCCTCAATGAGAGCAAGCTGGTTCCCCGCATCTAATTTCTGCAGGAGAGAGGGGTAAGATAAAGATGAGGCAACACGGCAACCAGCTGTTCTTTGTGAATGCCCGTTTCCTGCCTCCTCGCTCACAAAGTCGAAGTCAAGTGCACCTTAAAAAATCTCAAACTTTTGCTGCATTTGCAAATGTAAATGTAGCGTACAACCAAAACGGAAGGTTCAATTTAGGCAGTATTTTACCAGCTATCTCCATTTTCTCCTTGCCAGGCATTGCCACTGTAAACTTTTTAAGCTGCTTCTCACCTTGGTGATGGAATTAAGCGCATCCCAGCTTTCATTCAGAACTACAGGGTTGGTATCATTAAACAGCCGTATCAAGCCTGAAACCAAGCTCCTGAGATGACCAGTGTAGTCTGCTTTTGTCTTGGAGCAGTAGATATTCAGAATGACAGCTGCTGCCTGTCTCATTCCCAGCTCAGGGCTGCGGGTAGCTTCCAATAAATCTTCAGTTATAATTCTTTGTCCAGCGTCATCTTCCACAGACAGGATTACAGACTGGCAGTTTGCCATCTCCTGAAGAGTTCAAATTAACTTCATGTTAACTCTCAAATAGAACAAAGCCAGATTTAGCCCCAGGTTTCCCCATGTTATCCACAGCATTATCTCTTAGAGAAATACTACAACATATCCCACTTGCTAATTGTTTCTTATTAAATAGCTGGTCACATCACCACTAAAGGCTTGATTCAGTCCTGGAGCTGAGTTAGGCATATAACCACCTCTCAGAATTTAACAAGTGACCAAACTCTGCTGAACTGATTGCTGCACAGGCCACTCTCCAGCTGCAGAAGGGCTAATTTGCAAAAATTAGAGTAGCTCAGTCTCTCCCATCTTACTCACCCCTCAAGAGACTCTGGGTCTTGTCAGATAACATTTTTTTGATTTAGGTAGTTTAATGCTGTGCGTCATAATACTAATTACAAGCATGACTGTGGGTACATTAGATATCTCCAGACCTGGGGCTAGAAGCTGATCTAATGGCCATCTACAGCAGACAGACAACAGGACACTGTCTCTAACGCTCTGAATTCACTCACTGATGTACATATCTATCTGCAATCATAACTCCAGGATGTTCTCTGGAGTCCAAACACCAGATGTTTCAGAAAGCACTACAGGAGGAGCGCTGCATGCAAAGCAGGAGATTTCCTCCCTTCAGCCCTTTAATCTCTCAGTCTTCTATACCAAGAATAAATACAAAGTTAACTAGACACTCTGGCAGCTCTCCAAGAATAAGTAAACTGAGAATTGCATCTTGTTGCAGGCCAAAGAGACTTCTATATGGATACAAATAGAATTGGAAAGCATACATTTTTTGACTCACAATATGCCACCAGGCAAAAAGACTCATCCTGAAGAAGCTAATGGACTGAATTAAAACATTCAATCTGTGAATCGAGAGAACACAGATTCTGTGCTGGGAAGTAAACCCAAAGATCTATCTTCAGGCAACCTGTCGTAACAAAGAGCTGAGCCGTGCTACTTGCCAACTGCTCTTCACTGGTGCCCAGCTTCTCTTTCAGCGCAGACATCATAGCAGGCAGGATGACACTCAAGTGCCGTGTCAGAGCGTCCCCTGCCACTGATGAGAGGAAAGCTAGCACACGAGTGTTCACAGGGGGAGTAGTCAGCTAAAATAAAACAAACACACACATAAAAAAACCTCAAGCAGAAAGCTTTTTCAGAAGGAATCTCAATTCATCTACAACATGAAAAATTTCTAAGTACAAATGCATCACAACCCAAATGACAATTTTTTGAGCATAAAATCGGAAGAAAACTTCAAACCATACTCTTCCTTTTGGCTTATCAGTCCAAAGAAAACTGTCAGCAAGCAGAGGGAAAAAGCACAGTTCTGAAGTTTAAAATTTGTTTCCAGTTGTACCTTTGGCACCAGATAAGGCAGCACCACACGGCTCTTGACAGCCATAACTTGTTTAAGACCATCCACAGCAAAGTCAGAGGTCTCTTCATTATCCTACAGGGAAAGAGAAAGTTATAAACCCAAGAGATGATTTGTACCACACCAAGCTAAACCCTAATTCAAGTGACAATTTACCATGTGATCATATAACAACACAGAAGTCCTTCTATCCAAAAATGCTCTCATATTATATAGCAGAAACCCAAACCAAGCTCTCCTGTCACATCAGAAAGATTTTCCATATCAGGCGTGGTGGCCAAGCAACTTTAGCAGGTGACGATGGCAATTCCCTAGCAGAGCCAGATGTAGCAATCCTTAGGCCTGTGCTTTGGCCACAGGACCTTCCCTACCAATGGCTAGGATGACTTCATGGAGGAGAAAAAACAGAGCTGCCATTCCCTGGAAGGTCTGCCACTACAATCCTGCTTCATCTTTAAGCTAATTATTCAAAAGCTGTCCCACAACATCGTTAATCAAGCTGTTGACTGTTGTTGAGCAGTGCTTACCAGCTGCTTCAGCAAAAATGGCAGGATATCTTCAAGGGCTTGATGTCCAATTGTTGAGTGCAACTGTTCAAATGTTTTAGCTGCAGCCTCTCGGACTTCTTCCAGAGGGTCGCAGAGCGCTTTTCTCACTGTAGGAACTAAGGACTCAGAGAAAAGCAGTACCTAAAATGTAGAGATAAAATTACAGAATGTCTAAAGCACAGCATACACACACATCTCAGTAAAGCAGCTAAAAATGCAGAATTTGCACAACTGAAAATAAATTGCAGTTTGCTTGAAATATATTGGAAGAAAAGCAGAATTAATCAACGCAACTAGTTGCAGTGCTCTAAAGCTACCTAGTGGATGACTTCTATTATTGTATCTCATAAAAGTCAGAGCTCTGCAATGCTTTAAATTTACTGACAGATACAAATGCATACATTTGCTTAAAGAGCAACTCTTATTAGTTATCAGCCCTGAATTCAGTCCATAAAACAAGTCCAGCACTAGCCATTTATTATTCTGCCTCAATGCAATACCTGTATCATGACATAGATATCTAGGAAACTGGCGGTTTCACCTTCCACGTTGAACTTACCGCATCCCTGCTGGTAGACTTCATTATCTCACTCAGCCCAATGCAGACTCCTTGCCTCTCATCACTCTTGTCTGACCTCAGTCCATCTTCCAGAATAGGAATGATTTCAGGAAGGATCTTCTCTCCTAACTTTCGGACAAGGTCTCCTAATGTCCGTGCTGCAACCTGTCCCCAGAAATTTATGAATTAACTATTTTCCTCTTTTACAAAACTTAAGAAGGTGAACAGTGAGCAAATATTAACTTTTGACCATAAACTACTGTTCACAGTATAGACAGAGCAGCACTCTGTATAGCGCACTATAGTATATAGCAGTAGTATACTATTCTATATATTATATAGCACTACTATTACAATTAACCACAGCAAAATGGTTTTACTGCCATCACAGCTACCTTCAGCAAAGAGACCTCTGACATACTCACGCTCAGAACAGTAAAATTACTGACAGCTTTGGAGTGATTTACAGAAAAGAATTACCCTGTGTTCTTCAGGAATTAGTTTATACGGTCACTTGCAGTAACAGGAAGGCATTACTCAGGTTCTCACCGTTCGCTTATCTGCACAAGTACTGGCCAAGAATTTCAGCAGAAGCCCAAAGAGTGTTGGCAAAATTTCACGCAGTGTGCGAGGAGTGTTTGAGACTACAATCTTCCAGACGTGTAAGGAGGCCTGACGCACTACCAGCTGGGTGTCGGAGCGGCCCATGTACAGACCTGCCAGCACCCTGTTCCTCCTCTCCACACCAAGAGCGTTAATAATAGCCTGAAAAGAAATGTCACAAAATTGTATTAGCCACATGATTATTCAATATGTCTTTCCAGCAGGCTTTCCATGCTGATTAAAAAAAAATTAAAAATGAAAAAAAAAAAAAAAAGGCACAACAGACAAAGAACAGCTTTACCTTGTTCGACTGGGCTGTTCCAAAGTTGTCATCCTCTGAGGCAGTTTCTGTGGTCATTTTTCCAGTGACTCCTGAGATATGGAACAGAAGATCTCCAAGGAGCTGAACTGAGCTAAACCTAGCAACAGAGGCAAGTCAAGTGTTACAAACAGGGTACTGAGGGTACCTGGCCAAATATGACAGTACGTCAAATACAGCCGTGAGCAAAACGCACGGCAAAGAGCTAGGTCAGCACTGAAACGCTGCATGGGCTGATACGTAAGATCAGTCTGCCTACATGACTGAGGAGAAGCATGCTGAAGGGAAAGGGAAGGAATTAATTCCAGACTGGAAGGGGGTGAGAGAATTCTTGTATCAAAGCAATGAATCAGGGAATAGCCTGGAATAAGACATTGCCAGTATCTATCTCAACCCAAAAGATATTCACCTGGGATAAGCGCACTCATCAGCACTCACCTGACACAGGCCTTTTAGTACAACTAATTTTTAAGCAACTGCTATTAGCTGTGAGCACTCCAATGCACATTTCCATACACAGGAGAACAATAACTTACTCAGCATTTGAAAAATGAAAAACAATGTATGAGGGCTAAATATTGCCACATCAGCTGCCTTGGAAGGGCGTTTCAGAGTCACTTCAGAGAATTAATGATCTAGGAGGAACGCTTTGCAGGTACCAGGAAACCTGATCCACAGCTGGCAAGACTGCGTAAACTCAGCGCTACAAGGCGGCGTATTCAAATCAACAAGCAAAAAGAGACACTTGCTTTTGCTTCCCAGGAGGTCTCTGCATTTTCTTGAGGAGCAACACAGAGTCTAAATCACACCGGTTTTCCAACCATGGAAGAGAAATGTCTGTGGATAGGATGGTTATCCCTTACCTTATCCTCCACAAGTCATCAAACAGGCCATCCTCAAGCTGTGGCAGGAGAAGTGCAATGGCAGTCTCAGCATACATACTTATGATTCTCTGGCCAGCGCGCAGGGCAGTGTCCCGAACAAACTCATTCTCGTCTGCCAATGCCTGAGCAGAGACAGAAAAGTGTCTGTGAAAGCTGGTGGTTTTCACCACAATATACAAAACCAACAGGAGGAAAACAAACCCAATGTTTTCTCTGTCAGCCATGAAAAGTAGTTTATCTATAGAGTTGTGGATGCATAAAGGTGATTTCAAGAAATTACTAGTGACTATAAACAAAAGACAGCAAGCAGATAACTTGGAAGAAGAAATAATTTAAATTATTATTTTTTTTTTAATAATCCAGCAATGCTGGACCAGTCTCTGAAGGTCCCACAATTACCGGAAATTATGCTTAAAAATACTCTGGAGGCTTCTTTTTATCATCTAATAAATAAAACTCTTCAGGCCTCTGCTACATACCTTAAGAATACAAGGAATGATGGGACCAACATAGGGAGTGAACTTGTCTCCAAAGGTAATTGGCAGGTAGTTGAACATCATGATATAACCATCCCGTACATGTGGAGCAATATCCACTTTACTGGCAGTAGCTACAATCTCCGGCATAAGTTTCTCCAGCTTTTCTACCCCCAAACCAGCCATAACTTCAGCCAGACCTGATGAAAAAAAGCAGGGAACAGAGCTGATATACACAAGAAACAAGCAGCTAATCTGAGTTAATAGGAGAAAGTCTGAGCTCAGTATTCAGGCACAGCTGTCCCCACCTTGAGCAGCACCAGATCGATCCACTGAGCTCTGCTCATATGTCAGTGTCTCCATCAGCCATGGCAACAAATCCTCAAAGCAGGATTCTCCCATACCCTTCACCATGGCTCCCAGTGCCTTTGCAGACACTGTACGCACCTACCGGACAAGAGAAACAGAGATTTGCAAAGTATCCAGTCAAAAATACTAATACAGATGCGTCAGACTGACTACAGATCTGCAGAGGATTAGAACAAAGTCAAACCTAATGCACTGAAAAACAAACTGTATTTGTGCAAAAGACTTACTTCAGGTACAGGATCCAACAGAGATGCCTTCAGTCCAGGAGTCACACTGGGTAGGTAAGGAGCCAGATCCTGAAACAGAGAGCCCAAAGAGTAAGAACTAGGTTCAAAACGAGAAAGAAACCTAAGTCACCGCCATGTAAAGGGCATTCAGCCCCTTATTATTAGCAATCACCCTTAAAAGCATGAGAGTTTAATCAGTTGCTTTCACAATCCTGCCAATAAGCACACTGAACTGTTCTGTAAGGCCAAGAAGCGACACTAGTTCCATGCAGATCACTCAAAACCTTTTTGATGCTCACTCACAACCCAGCACTTCGTGTCTAGGGAAAATCCAACGCTCTTAACATTTACACAACATTTAAAGGTAGAGATTATCAGCACAAAAACTAAACACAGATCTTTAGCCTGCAGTGAGGGTCTGCAAATACTTTTCAAACAAACTCTGGATCCATTTGTAAGCAGCTGACCTGTGTTTCACTGGTGCTGGTTTTGCTTGTTTGTTTGTTAAGGCATTTCTTATACGGTAAAAATTACAAGACCTTTTTGCAGGGATAAATCTCGTAATAACTAGATGGCCAAATACAAAGCTGACAGTCTTAAGCACCTGAGAATTGTCACTGTCTTTACAGCCATTGTCTGTTCATTTACATACATTTAATTAAAGAAGCTGCATGGATTCTAGTATTGTCTACCTGAACAGCAAAATCCCAAAACCAAATAAATTCTCTCTAGTGCTTGCTCTGTTATCTCCTACACAATAAATACAGCATACAGTCAGAGAGCGTTTTTAGTGGTGTACCTTCTGATCAGTCAGGGAGTACATGTTCCCAATGATCTGGGCAGCCATTTTCCTGGTGTCTGTGGAACGATCCTGAAAAGCTCTCTGAACAATTGGCATGATCAGTGCTAAGGATGGAGCATCAATGAAATGGACAAATTTGGTATCCAGTAGAGTCTGCAGACACTTCTGGGTCTTCCTGGAGGGGTCAGTGAGAGCATCCAACAGAACTGGAGCGATTGCTGAATATTTTTTAAAAAAAGAGAAAACACTTTATTTGTACATAAAACAAAAACACCTGTCAGGGTAAGCTGGTGTTCTCTCATGGGATGTTTTAGATGCTTCTAAAGCAAGTAGCAGCATAGGGACAGAAGAAACCCTGTTAACATTAGCTGCCAAAACGGATAGGAGCATTCAAAAAGCCTTGAAGAAGACAGCCACTGTTAAGCTTTCCATGTTTTACTTTTCTAGGACTAGTTTCATTTCTATAGAAGTTTGGATTTAATCCTAAAGGTTGTGAACACAAACCTTGCTATTATAAACCACAGTCATGTGAGGGCATTAGAGATGCGACAGTTCTTACCCAGGATCTCTGGATTCCTGATGACAGACCCAATCTGCCGGAGAGCTTGCTGACCTGCATTCTGCACCTTCACATGAGAATCTGTCAGCACTTCAGTAAGTTTTGGCACAATATTGGGTAAGCAGGAAGAGAGCTGTTTGGGAGCACAGTATGCCATAGCTCCCAGAAGTTCCACTGACCCTGTGCATGAAGTACACAAAAAGAAAGGAAAAAAGGAAGAAGGAAAAAGAAAAAAAAAGACAAAAAAATACATAGCATTAAGAAGAGACATGAGAAGATGATCACATTTACCTCAAACTCAAATTTACCAGTCCAAGAACACACAGAATGGCTGAAATACATTAAGCCACTCTATGCCACTTAAAGACACTAATTTTTTTGTTGTTGTTGGTTTTGGTATCAGGGAAAAGAAGCAGGGGAGGCAACTTCCAGCTTCTGGAGTACTTCTAGAGAGACAGGGGGTAAAGTGTCCCTTGAATCTGCTGGGGGAAAAAGGTTGCTCAGATGTGTCAGGGAACTGATATGTATCCCAAAAGCTGTAAGTTCCACAGTCCCTTATGAGACAATAAACTATCACAGCCATCTGAAGGAATAAACAAGAGAAATGACAGCAAAGGGAACTGCGGGTTACTCTCAATCCTGTCAGTCAGATATTGGTCCATACCAGCTTTAGTTCTCCAAGATTCCTCTTCTAGTGCTGCAAGAAGCGATGGCAAAACCAGCTTCACTCCATGAGTACTCAAGTTGCTCATCACGGCTTTGGCACAGTCATCTGCAGCCTCCAAGGAGAAGAGAACATTTACAAGCTGTGTCACAATGCATGTTTTTTCCTTCCTCAGAGACTCAATGGGAACAAAGCCTTGACGTAAAATAGTGTCTATGTACAATGATGCAGCTAGCCAAGCAGCTCCCAATTAATGGCCAATGAAACAAGATGTTTTCAGTTATTAAGAAGATCAAATTATTATTATTGGTATCTCTTCTCAATTCGCCTAGTTACAAACAGTATTCATATCCATTCCATTTCAATTTTCTCTTAACACTCTGTGTTCTCAGAAATTTAAGGCATCTTACCTCTCGCACGTACTGGTTTCCATCTCCAAAACAAAGCAGCAAGTGAGGTAGCACATGAACCACATAGGGCTCAAAGAGCTTTCCAAGCATGCTGCAGAGCATCTCGAAGGCAAACAGAGCCCCTAAAAAACCAAAAAGGACAGTCAGAGGAAACTACAACTTTATTTAGAGGGGATGGAACGAGAAGATACAATTTGTCAAATATCTGTAGAATTTCTCCAAAAGCACTCAGATCTCACAGCTGAAAGTTTCTGGGCTTCTTGCACTCGTAGCTAGTGCTGTGGTGGGAGTTTCTGGTGTCAGAAAGGACAGGAAGCCAGTAGCATTAAAAACATGTAACAGCCTTCTGAGTCTTAGCTTAGGCAAGCAGAAATAAGGACAGGACATGTCCAGCAGCAAAAGGAACAGCTAGGCTGGGAGAGCCCCTCTGGAGTAGAACATGCACTGTCTGACAGGGAGCAGGAGCCCACCTGGCAACACCTGCCTTTGGAAAAGGGAGGGAGGGAAGCATGCCTGTTGTCTAGGACCAGAAACCCTTCTTCCATCACAATGCAAACAGAGCAATTTTAGGGCACTATACACAATCAACAGCCTCATGACAGGTCCCATTTATTTTTCTGCAAACTTTAGTAAAACAAATGTAGATAAACCAAGCACAGGGTTCAGGTATCATTTGACCTGACCACAATGGTAGTAGATACAATAGAAATTTGAAGGGAAAAGCTTTTCTCCCTTACCCTCACGCCGACGGAAGTTCTTCTTGTCCTGGATAGCATCGGTCAGTGTGGTCATCATCTCCTGCTGCTTGAGAGAGAGGATGCCAAGGCCTTTCACCAGGCCTGCCAGCCCATAAGCTGCACCTTTGCGCTCAGCATACTTATCAGACTCTAAAAGCAGCTGCATTAGCTTCTGTATCATTCCTCCTGCATCCTCCTTAATTGCAGGCACCAGAGGTGGTAAACAGCTTGCCACTGACTCTTGAACCTGTAAAACAATCCATCAGCTATCAGACCACAAAATATTCATCACCAGCATAGCTTCCCCGTAGACTGCACCCACAATGACAGCTTTTTGTCACCAGTGCCGTTTGTTAGCTATCTGACATCCCTAAAGTATCTCAGTGTTAACCTGCCTCTGCATGGAACATGAGAGCTCCTCCAGGAAGGCACCTACCTGCTGAGATGGTGTGGACAAAGCTGCTATCAGTTTGCCAACAATTGGTTTCACTTTAGGGTCACTCTTGTCCAGATGTTTTGCCAGTGAACCCATCAGAATGACCACACTCTGCCTGACAGCATCATAACTGGCATCATTAGGGGCATTTTTCAGGAATTCTTCAAACACTGGCAAGAGAGAGTTAACATTGTCCTGAAAAACAAAACCACAGAACTTGCCACTAGAGTCCTCTCAGAATGAGATTTGCTATGCTCAGTGGACTTGTTTGTTCTTCTCCGAGGCAACAAACTGAACAATCGCACTGTATTTACAGTTCATTTCATGTGTCACATCACATCAAACCTTGTGCCATCCTGACAGGCAACAAATATTTCCTGCTAGAGAGAAGTTAGCTCTTAAAAATTAGATCCTCCAAACATGCCAGCATGATGTTCTGCCAGAAGCAACATAAGCTACTAGGCAAGAGTGCTATGCTAAACATCAGTGCCTGCTCTTTTGCTTGCTCCATTTGCAAAGGGAGAACAGAAAGATAAAACAAACTTCACACTGCTTTCTAAGAAACAGAAGGAAAGAATGAATAATATGAAAATAATCCAATTGTCTTGGGCTTCACAGGAATGCAGAGGGCTGTCTAGAAGAGGTGACTGGCACATATGAGGAAATCAAAAGCTGAGCAATGTATACCCCGCACACACCTAACAGTGCTGGAGAGGGGCTAGCAGTGAGGAGAAGGATGGTCCTCCTTTCTCTGAATGACATCGGTTGTTTTCTCTTTAATTAAGCCAACGATCAGGAAGCTTTCAAGTTTTGCTTTGCATGAGGCCTGAAAGGGAATTCTCACCTTCCCAGGATTAAAAGATTTGTGGTCTGAAGTTACTTTTATTACGCTAGTTTACAGTTTTAACTCCAGTTAATTCAGGGCTATTTCTTTTTTATAGCAATGACAGCGAAGAGCTACACTTAGTCAACACTAACGGAACCACTCCAAACACACAAGAATTCCTACTACATTAAAGTTTTCAGCTGTTACAAGTAACAGCAGCCTCTAAGAAACAACAACAAAAATGATCTATGGGCTCCAACACAGTATCTACATTTTCATTCCATCACTGCTAGAGAGACAAGCATTCAGACTTACTTTGCCGTGAGTGTTGAGTGTTGAAAGAGCTGCATCTAACATGCACTTCCTGACTTCAGGACTGCGATCATTCAGAGCATCCGGTACAAAAAACTGAAAGAGGGGCTTCACCTGAGAACTGTCCAGATGCTGTGAGAGCTTGTTGAGGGCCAAAGCTATGCCACACCTGTGAAGAGAGTCAGCTTGTGAGCTTACTGACTTTTTACAGATGTGCTTGAGGTAACAATCACATCTGCAATCAGTAGTACCTTATAGAAACAGAGAGAGAGAATCACTACAAAGCGAAGAGCTTCAGAGTGTCCAATGTACGTGCATTTCATTGGATAACCCCATGCTGCAGGTTCCCAAAAGGACAACAATCCTTCAGCCATATAATGACTTTTATCCCAATTAAGCATTACAGATACTTAGGCCAACAAAGACAGACATCGGGATCACTTCATCTACTGCTGAAACACAGCAGCGCTACAACAAGGTACAGCAGCGCTAAAGAAGATATTAGCTTAAGACAGGTAGTGAACAAGATGATCTCAAATTAAACCTGTATAGTGCATGCAAGCAGAAAAAAAGTAATTATCCAAACTGGAATTTGTCCAGTTCATTAAGGCTCACACTGCTGCTCTTGCAACAATCAACTGCCCACACAGAGGTGGGAATACAGTAAGGTAAAATCAGACAGTCTGAGAGGGAAAGACTGTTCTTATCAGACGGAGACAGAGAAGACAGTATCCAATATTTTGATGGAACGAAGATCTTTTCACAGTTTGGCCTGCCCAGCCTGCTTGAGGGGCACACATACAAATACTCTACCAGAAGGAAGCATGAAACCAGCGAGTCAATACAACTGCACATTCCTTTATTTCTCCACTGCCTGAACTTCTACATAAAAATCTGGAACATCTCATTTGGATATGCAGGAAGGGATGAGATCAATCTGAAGATGACTGTACCTTGCTTCCCACTGGTCAGGCGGCGATTCAGATATCACTCGTCCCAAAGCATCCAAAACTGGAGGTGGCCTCTGCAAGGAGTAAAAATTCCATCAGAATGCCTTTTCCAAGGACACATACGCAGAGAATACTGTCACCCATACCTGCAATGCCATTTTGTAATACTGCACAGAGGTATGATACCATTAGCAGAAGAGCATGGTAAATAAACAAGCAGAGCTAACTTAGGCCTAGAAAGACTTAAGACTGACCCTGCTCTGTCACAGTCTGCCTGTATTACCTAAGGCAATGTACAATGGTGGAAGAGTAGGCTTTACGCATATTCTCAAGACAGACAAAAGGAAAAGTGATTAATAAAAAAACATAGAATAAGGCACAAGCTTGTGCCTGTCAACCCCTTAGGACAAGAGTACTCACATAGAGCTTCTCCTGGTAAATCTCTGTAAGTTTATTCATGACCTCTGCTGCTTGCTTTCGATACTGAGCTACAGCTCTGGAAAGAGCTTCAGCACCTGCTTGTCGCACTGCTTCTTCATGGTAGATGACATCTTTGATCAGCAGAGAACAGAGGTCAGGCTGCAGCTCCAGACCCATGGACTCCCACAACCTGCAGCACACAGCAAGAGAAGCCACTGCTATATGCTGTATTGAGGTGAAGGTGACCTAAAGCTGCCCTCCACCAGTGGAGGTCCACAAGGTGAGCAAAAGAGAGGTCACCTTACAATCCAATCAGCCAGGAAGAACTCCTACCTCTCTGCCAACTTCTGAATCTCATCTTCCACATCAAATTTTACTACCCAAAGGCGACGCAACAGATTCAGTCCATTCTTTTCATCGCTGTCAGGGGTTGGCAGAACCATTTGTAGCTCCATCAGTCCCTGAATTAGTTCACAGGAGACTCAGTGCAAGGATCTGATTTTAGATACTTTAAAACACTTAAAACCTTTGTCACTTTAAGATCTCTGTGGTTGGAAGTGTCAAAATTCACATCTGCTTGTGCAGTACACTGCCCGTACAGATCAAGGCCCTCCTGTTGCTAACATGTGAGATGGTGAAACTCAAGAATAGCGCTGCATATGCAGGTTGCAGAGAGGCTACCAGGCACCAGGTTCTGCTCTGGTGACTACAGTCTTTTCTGCTCCTAAGTACAGAGAAGCCAGCTCAAGAGAGCTGAGCTGAAATTTATTCCATGGCAAAGAAAAGAAAGCATCTGTGGTTTTTTTTTCTTTCTTTTTTTTTTTTTTTATGTTCTCTGAAGCAACTAAGCCTGAAGCTTTCCAAAAACACTGGGCCCAATACAGACAGGGATTTTTTTACAGCTTCTTTCTTTGAGCTCTATGCAATTGTAAATAGAAGGTGCTAAGCTGTCATAATTACACCTGTTTTAACAAAACTAAGGTGTGGATACACCCAGAGTACTCCTTTTTGCAAGATAAATCTAGCACAAAGAGCAGACACACTGCCCAAAGACTGGCATCACAGCTGAAGCCTCTCTTCATCAGTGTTAGAGAAGATTCCCCTCTCAAAAAATTAAGGAATTCAGTGTGACCCTGAATGATTCCCACCTACCCTGAGTGCTGCATCTCGAACATTCATGCATGGAGACTGCAGGGCCTGAAGTAGCACATCGATCTCCTCCTGTTCTGCATAGGCACAGCCATCCTCCCCGCTGCTGCTTGTGCACAGGGTGGTCAGCGCGTTGGAAGCCAAAACCTAAAATGCGGTGAGGAAGTATTAGAGATTCCACCACTGACTTCTATTTCTGTCAAAGGAAGCGCAGGGCGGTTGTTGAGTGCTATCACAAGAGAAGAAACTCTCAAAGAACAGTGACAAAACCAAGAACTGACAAGTTCAGATAGCCTTTTTGTGATTATTGTCCTTTCTGCCATCTCATCCATTACAACACTCGGGGAAGCGACTACTAAAGTTCTTTGACAGAGGAAGGCCTTAGAGAGAATAAAATGTCACCTGTGGAAGACTGAAGAGTATGTTTGGTACAATAGAACTCACAAGAAAAAAAGATGCAGAGATTTTATTCCAAGAATATCATAAACACAGGAGAAAATTGTTAATGTATCAACCACCAACCTCAGAGACTTAAACCAGGCAGCTGTATTTCCTTTCTTTAGATGCTGATGAAACTTAGGCAGAATCCTGACTGTGGTTATGAAGCCAAGGACTCACCTGTAACCGTGGAGAACCCGTTCCTATCACCTTGGTCAGCAGAATCAGCATGTCCCTCCGGGGCAGCAACTCTGGGCCATTCTGAAAGGTTGGGGGGAAAAAAGGCAGAGGGAAGATAAAAACCCTTATGTCTTTTGACTCCAAAGTACCTTGCCTGTGTACACTACTTATAAAAATCACAATCAAAACCTAGGGCTGGACAGGTAACCAAAACCTGTGACAGAAAACAATCTTACATTGTTAACTCCAACTTGTAGAATTAATCTGCTTTGTTCAGTTTACACATTAGCTGGTTTATCTCATGTCCCATCCCAACAGCTATTGAAGGAGGTTTTCTGATCCCCACAGCTCTCACTTACCTCATCCACCATCAAATCCTGGCCGTTTGCTGATGACCTCAGCTGAGCGTGGACTATAAGAATCTGCAGAATCTTCACCAGGAACTCCTCCTTGTCTTTGCTGTCATGGGCTGTCTCAGTCATAACGGTCTTTAGGAGAGGAAAGACTAAGGAAAATGCTGGAGCTGATAATGGGGCAGCACCTGCAAAAAAGAAAAACAAGCCTGGGAGCACGGCTGATCCTCTCATGTCAGTTTCATAATATTGACTGGTACAAAGCGTACACCTTGGTAGCACATAATGGATGTGGCCAGCTTTCAATGTTTCAAGAGTGTGAAAATACACACTGTAAATTAAATTGAAACAATTTAATGGATTAAAGTAGACAGGCAAAACTGAGGTTTTGTCTGTCCTGGAAATACTTGTGGGCAGCGGAGGACAGGACACAAAATCAAATCCATCACACAAGCAAAGCTGAAATAAAATCTATTATTTAAAGTGCATTAAGTTTGTGTGTACACTCTGAGAATTAAAATGAATTAAACTAGAAAAAAAATAAATTATGGTCAATTTTACTTCTGAGCAGGAGGATATACACAGGGATCTTATACAATTTAACTAATTCACTTTTAAAGTTCATTCGTCCCAAAGTAGGGATCCATTTGGCACCTACATTCCCTTAAAACACTTCCTACCAACCTAGCTAACCTGTCATTGCAGTCTTCAACTGGATTCTTGAGAATGAGGTTTCTCTAATTCCACTGCAAGTCTCAACTCCCTTCCTCATTGAAAAACTTAAAGCTTTTGGATTTCCCCTTTCTCATTTCCCCTTTCCCCTTTCTCACAGGGGCTTGCCTATGGGACATAACAAATGCTTCTTCCAGTACTCCAATTAGTCCAGTTAAACCTCAAGCACAAGATGTCTAGGGAAAAGGTTTGCTTTCTACATCCTATTTGTGCTGCCAGAGAACGCCAGATTTTAAATTTCTAAGATGCAGATGAAGAGCACTGCAGATACAATACTGCAGGATTAGTCAGCTTATGTAGGGCACAGATACTGCAAAAGTAGTTCAAGGGAGAAATACTAAATACCAAACATACGGAGCTCCTAACTATTTAACATGAATAGCTTCGGTAAAATCCCGCCATTCTGATGTGGGATTTTTCTTTTTACTCGGTATCTGTTTGCTTTTACACTTTCTTTTTTTTGCCTTTTTTTTTTTTTCCTAAATTATTGGCCAGATATTTTTAGGCTTAAGCAACTGCCCCTCTATATGCATCAGGAGGAAGAAAGCTTTATCTGAGAAGATAAATGTTCTATTACACAGTAGCTGGCACTGACCAATAGCAAAAAGATTATAAAATGTGTCTTGGCATTTCAGCAATGAATGATAAATTTTATCACCCACTTTATAAAGAGTCTCTCTTAGGTCTCATGGTAACCTAAGAAACCAACCTCTACTAAATAATACGGCAAGACTACACTCTAAAGAACTCTGAAAATGAGGAAAAGTAATTTGGGAATATAACATGACTTGTCCAACAAAGTGCTATGAAACCTACTTCCTTTCTCTTGCAGCAGTTAAAAAAAAATAATAATAATAATCAGATACTCATTTAATTAAGCACTGTAGGAAATCTTGAAGGACAAGGTTTGAAAATTCTTCCACTACTTTCTGGAAATAAGCCTGAAAACTGATCCAAATGTTAATGAACTTGCACTTAATATGGAAATAAATTGCATAGTGGAGACACTGAATTATCACTGAGATGTTCAGCACTGAAGTGGTGCTCAAATGCCACTCCTTAGCTGTGAGATTACGTCTGCCACAGTCACACAACTGCTGATCTGACTGTCAGCAGAACAGTAAGAACTGAACTACTGCGTAAGGGACCAGACAGAATCCTACATTTCCCTTACAAAATTATAAACCATCTACTGCAGCAGCTTTTGACTGAGCTAGATCATTAACAGCTCCAAAGCCTGGATGAACCACCTCTATCACTACATGATGATGTACACCAGATGATTTAAGACAGCCTAAGACATCCCTGCCTCCAAAGGAAGCAGACCTACCCTCCCTGATCTGTACTATTATCTTCAAGGTAGTGGTACGAGTACTTGAAGCAGATTTTGGAAGTGATCTAGATTAAAACTAATCTAAAGAAAAAAAAAAAAAAAAAAAGAAAAAAAGGAAAAAAAATCAAGGAAAAAAGGTTCATTTTAACCCAGATCATATTCTAGCACTGTAAAAATATTGGTACTTGCCTTCGTGTTACAGAGTGGGAAAGAACTGCTTCATCTACAACCATGCCAGAATAAAATATTCATGAACTGCAGCAGTACATAGCAAACAAGCAGAGGCCACAGGCACTTCACTGCTGAGATCACAGATAACAACCAGTTGTTTTGTCTTTCCGCTTAGTCTGACTGAATCACATACTAAGTGGTGTTGAAAGCTAGGAACTGTCCTTGGCAAAGATGAGCCTTAATTTCACTACTATTATTTCTGTATGAACCATTTTAAGAAAAAAAACCCTGTTATCTACACTTGCTATACTTGTAACATCATTTCTACTACTACCACCACAAAAAACCCTTAAGGTTTTTCTTATTTATGATGACTTACCCGATTTGAAAAGAAAAAAAAAAAAAAAAATTATATCCTGAAGTCTCACCTATAAATTATACCAACCATCAAAACTAAAACAGCTCACAAAGTTATTGGAGCGGGTGAGGAGTGTCAGAGGGATCCACAGTACTGTATACCTGGCTCGCCCTTGCCTGTTCGGCTGGGAATAGTATGGGCATGCAGCAAGCTCACAACTCTGTTCAGAGCAGTAGGCAGCTCTTCTTGACACCAGGACTCATCCAATTCACATTCTGGTTTCATCAGGCGCAAGGTCACATGGCTCACCAAAGTACCTGGTATGAAAGAATAAAGAGTCCATGAGAGGTCTAAACCCAAAGATTTCTTGAGAGAAAAACCCCAGGAACACAGACCCAAGAATTATAACAAAGCTCTGGGCGCTGCAAAAGAGGCACAGAGAAGGAAGCACACCCCCAAGGCCTTATAGGGCCCAGCTTCCTTCACACACAAATGTGAGTTACACTGATATCCCCCAAACTCTGCACAGGGGAGACAATCCCACTGTGACAAGAGGTCATGACGACTAGACAATTCCTTGGTTTTGGACCCAGCCCTATGCAGCAGTAGGATCTCTGAGACATCACAGTCATCTTCCCAGGCACTGTTCCAGTGTGATTCTTCCTCTTGGCTGTCTGTGGTACGTGCTCGTGAACCACAGCTCGTAAGAGCGAGAATTTTCACTACCCTGACATAAAAATAATGCACCCTGCCCTTAAACAGCAACTGCAAATACGAACCAAAGGTTTTCAGTCGAGCAGGCATGACACAGGAAGCCAAGGAAAGAAAAGGATCCTTAATCCTTGGAGCAGCCAAAGGTGATCGAAAAAGTGGCAAGAAGGAACTGATGAGACCAGGGATGTACTGAGTTAGGCCAGGAGGCTTTCTTTTTATAACAGCATTCAGGAGTCCTAGGGCAGTCTCCAGCTCATCATCAAGCTGTAAGAGATCCAGTTCAAAAGGTCAACATAAAAATTTAATCGGGGAAAAAAAATCAAGTTGTTAAGTCTAATTTCTAATGAAAGAAACAAATAGGTTATTGCCAAATATCCTCTACGCTACTCCATTTTCCTTTTTTCAAAATGCCTTGGGTCATGGTAGCTGCAGAGTTGGCAAAAAAGACCATCAAAACGTACCTCCTTCAGCCGTTTTCTTATCTGGGACTCCCTTTCCAACTGTGCATGCATCAGCTCCTTCTGCTTGCTAGTCAGCTGCACCTCATCCTTTATTCCTTTCTTCTTCTTTATTTCCTGCAGTGGAGCGTCATGGACATTATTAACCGGGAGCTATTAACACTATCCCCTCAGTCAGGTAGAGAAGAAAGTTGGACACTTTTTTTTTTTTCCCAATTTACTTTTAAAACAGTACCAAAATAGTCTTCCAAGCATATCACTCTTAAGTGAAGACACGAAATGGAAATCAGCAGGTTAGCAACACTTTAATGTCTCATTAGCAGCATAAAACCAGTTTCTCCCAGGTTTAAGTTGGTCACAAATTATTTGATATCATTAGAAAGAGCTCTCTAGCTCTTTCTACAGTGGATGGGCATGTCATCCTCCCCAGAGCAAACAGAAATCAGACTTTAATAAAAGAATGCTCCAGTCAACCTGGTACGTTCCCTTCCTTTCACCAAATTCTTTCCCCCACCTACGTCCGCTGCTCTGGCTGGACTGACAGAACTGCTGGCTGTCTACAAGATGGAAGCACCCATTTAACAACCCTTACTGAACAAGTTACATGAGATACACTGAACAACAAATTAAGAGAATAAAAAGGTATTACCAACTAGTAAGCGCAGTCACAAACAAGTAGAATACCACATAAATTGATACAAATACAGATATAAGAGAAGACAACGTTTAGGTATTTAAAGAAGTTCAGAGAATCTTTCCCAACAGCGCGCACATATGCTAGAAGCCATGCAACAAAACAGACTGGATAACCTGGTGCCAGAACCTTCACTGCTGGCTTTCCTGTTCCCATTAACTCACCTCCTTCAGCTCCAGCTCAATGATTTGCTCCTTGAAGGAATAAGCTTTGTTCTCCCTCTTCATGTTAGCCTTCTTCATGCTATCCTGTTGAGCACTGAGAAGGAAAAGCAGAGAAAAGAATCAGCACTGCTCTGGACTAAGATCCAGGGACACAAATCCAGAACGTCTGTCCAGAAAGAGCATCTGACAAACCCACTGGCTAGATGCCAGCAGCAATCAATCCCCAAGTGTGCAGAGAAAAATAATTATTAAGTCTTACCTCTGTATTATAGATTTGTCGTACAGTTCTCCCTCTGGTGTCTTCATGATGGCAAATTCCTCTCGAGTAACCTGGCACAGAGCTGGATTCTCCATTGATGCTGAGATAGTGCTGATAAGCTGTGGGAGCACTCTACCAGGTGAAAGCACAGAGAGAGATCCCACTACATTCATAGAGGACTATCAAGAAAACAAAGGAAAAAAACTTTATTATCAGTATTCCTTGAAATTGTCTCAGAACAGTATGCCCTGTTGAGGCAGCCTATGTTATGTTCTAATTCCCAATTTCTTGTTCAGCGAGAACTGTATCTTATCTGGAATTCTACTCAGTTGCTGGTACACATTCTTCCCCTGTTAAATCCCAGCTCCTCTTCACCAGAGACATTCTCTTTGAACCTGCCTTTTCCCCACCCTTAAGACAGATCTCCTTCCTTACAGACCAGTTAGTACTTAACTCCTCCAGAGTTAACTCTCCTGTTCCAAAGTATCTCCCAAAAATAACATAAGGAAAGCAGAAGTTTATCACCTGGTTCTCCGGAGTGTAGGCAATGATCCTGGGTAATATGTCATTCAGGTGTTTGGTAATGAAGTCTTTGGGATCTATCTTCATCTTGATGAGGAGGGCTGGCCAAAGACCCGGCTGCACTGCCACTAGCCAGAAGAATAAATGACCACAATAAGTATGAAGCAGATTGCCAACACAATGAAACAAAAAGGTAACCCCATACATTGGCCATCAGAGTGCTCTTATCCCTTCACTCACCTACAGATGGATGATGGCTCACCAGCAGCATCTCCAGAGCCAGCTTTTCTGGCTCAAAGGAATCCACATCCAGCCCTGCCACACTGGAGATGGCACAGAGTGCCTCAAGGAGGACACGGGGAGGAATGTACGCCTTTCCTAGCTCTGACAGCTCTCCTGACTCCAACACCAGGACCTCCTGAGGCAGAACCTGCGGGGACAATTTGTCATTAACACATCACACCAAGCTTTTCTGGGCCCTCAGCACACTGCCCCACAGTAACACCAACAATCAGCTCCCTCTGTCAGTATCAACAACCTGAAGTTTTCAAAGGAAAGAAGCGATAAATTATAACAGTGGAAGCGAAGCACAGAGATGACAGTGAAAGAAAGACTAAGAACGGAGGACTACACTAGATTTGGCAAGCCAGGGTAAAATAAAACTAAAAGGATCATTTTTGGCAAAGAGGACTTTGGAAAGGGTTGAACCAGCTCGCTGGGAACAGTATGCCCAGCTTCTGCAGTCTAATTTTACCCAGTAAAATCTTTTAAAAAAAAATTTTATTCAGGCTCTAGCTGTGACATGGGAAGACTACTTACAAAGTTCCAGCCTCGGTGCCTAATTAATGCAATTTAACCTATTATACAACTTGACATGGTGCTAGTTTAGCAGCATGCCTGATAATACAGCACTCGTTTCCTTTTTCTATTTGCCTTTTATTTTTTATAATAGTTGCTACTAAAGTATTTATAGTACATTTGTTCTAAATAGGCAGCCTGAGCTATAAGCCAGGGCCAAAGAATTAGGATAACAGGAAAGGAACCAAGCACTTGGTCTTCCAGCAAGGATTAAATTTGGATTAAATAATAGAAGGACATGGAAAACTGCAGCTTACCCACCAAATAATTTTGAATAATGTGTCTTCTGTCTATATAGGGAAGAACAGGCACACCACAGACACCGATACAGTAATACGCAGCAATATGTAACAAGTGGCATTCCAGGAGATCATACACCTGGAACTGAATCATCTTCATATGACACTGCATGTCGATCCTAAGGCCCATCTAGGGTAGCGAGGTGACTGGCAGCACACAAACGCCTGCCTAAGCAGAGATGAGGCTCCTTGGCTACCCACCTTATGAGAACTGAGAACCACTTTCAGCTCCTCCAAGAGCCCACAGGCCAGCTTGTACCCTCCCAGAGAGGACAAGAGCTTCTTAACTGTTTGATGGGCTTGTCTTCGAACATGCCAGGTCCGACTCAGCAGTACCGCAACAAGGGCACGGTGATACTGCCTGAAAACAGAGAAATAAACAGGTTTAGCAATGGAAGCAGCTCTGCAAACAAACCAGACACAAAAGCACAAAGAGTTCAACATTTTGTGCAAAGTCCCAGGCCCACCCTCTCCACTGCCTGCATTAACATTCGGGCATCACACAGATCGGTGGCAGCGAGAGCGGTCTACGTACTGAACTTTACTTTCAGGCAGCCGCTGTGCATGATCCAAGAGAAGGCGCTCTGTCAGCTGCAGTACCGTACACATTGCTGTGGAAAAGACAAATATTTAAAATAGCATGAGACTTCATAAGGAAACAGATTTTTCTACCTGAAAACAAACAAACAGCAAGCGGGACACATTAAAATAGCTACCCAACCTGAGCCTCTACATAATCTTCTCAGTGAAGCTAGAGACAAAGCCAACTCAGATCTGCCAAGACTGGACACAGAACCATGATTTCACAGAAATGTTGTTAGCTGGATCCCAGCAGAATTTTCCTGGCCACTACGTGTGACTTTTTCAAATCACTCTGTGTCAGGATATTTGCACACTTGGGAGGGAAAATGAATGGATATACACATTGCCTTCAGGAAACAGGGATTGCAGCAAGCAAAGGAGAAATGATGTTGTTTCCCATTTAGGAAACTTCACCTCTTCAAAGCTTTGTACACGAGATAAATGAGTTCATGAATCATTGCTCTGAAATGAATTAATTTTCAAAATTTTCAGTTTAAAATGTAGTCAGTAATGTTTTCTGTGGGGCACATTCCATTATTTTTTTTTCAATCTTTAAATCCAAGAGAACAAAACAGAGCACAGATAGACTAATTTATAACCCTATTCATTTCCTATCTGTTATTACTCTTCCCCTACATATCTTAAGATTTTCACCTACGTGTTTTCTTCTCCAGCCTTATTTTACTATTTCCCCATCTTCTTCTTAATTTTAGGCTTCTCCACATCCCTTAGATTGGCTGCAAATATTTACTCACAAACTGGGACACCACACAGATGCCTTTTGTATTGGAAAGACTTTTACAAAATATACAGATATGGAATTATAAATGTTAGATAACTCAGGTTCATCAGAAACAAATTAATTGTCAGACTTAGACTACAATTAGTCTAGATGTACTTCTGAAAGCGCACACTGTTCATTTTCATCTGAAACTGGATCCTCCGACGATCACAGAACAGGGTTAGCAGCAACAGTAGCTCTTGTAAGTACTAAGTAATAAACAGCAACTGGATACCCAGTAACGGACAATTTACCTTCCTCTGATGCAGACTGCAAGAACTTCTCAGATGTAAAAATTTGTTTTTTCTCATCCAGAATCAGTTGCCAGAAACCATTCAGCTTAGACTCTGACAGGAAAAGAACAGATGTCTATCAAGAATGTTTCAAAGTAAGTCAGGACTCACCAGCACACATAAAATACAGTAAAATTCTTCTACTGAAATCATTCAAGTTATTTCTAGCTTTACTTGTCTTCAGTTATAAAGCCTCTCATCTCTCTCATTCAGAACTATAAGCATGCCCAAAAAATACCTGCTGAAAAAAAAATTGTTTCTCTGATTTACACTTGTGAAATGTAAAGTCTGTTTCACCTTAATCTTTCACAGGGAAGCCTTCCTAAAAATGAAGGAATGGAGGAAAGTGGTGTGTCACTTCTGACAGAAAGAACACACCTGGATTTTATATCCTGGCAGATTTATGAATTCAGACAGCTCTTGTAATATCCTCTAATGGTAGAGAGAATTTCAGTCCTCGTGCTTTCCAAAGATGGTTTGTAAAAATACTACCAAAATAACAAGCAATACTTCTACTGTATCAGTCAAGTCCTACCATGTAAGGTCTGGGTGAACGTCTTCTGTCAGAAAAAAGAGGAATACTGCCCTAAGTGAATGGAAGTCGGAATTTGCAAAGCCATGGAAGAGCAAGAATTCTTCACTGACATTATCAAGAGATACAGGAATAAATCCTTCCCTGGTTTACAAAAGGGCAGTGATTCTCTACGCAGAAACAATGCACAGATTGAGGAACAGCATCTCATGCACACTGTCAGGAAAAAAGTGTTAACCCTCAGAACCTGTTTAGACTGGATTCTATTAGATGTTTTGTGACCTTACCAGTTTGTCCCTCAATTACAGACATCCTGCAGATCAACAAAGCTGCAGCAACTCCTTCAGTTACCATGGGAACCTGAGTACTTTGAGATGCTGCTTTTTCCACTGCCTGGATCAGCATTGGCAGCAAGTCCATTCCCTGTAATAATGTGTCACCTGAGGAGACAGAAAGAGAAAAGTTAGAAAACAACATGGTCCGTCACACTTCACACCACAAGGGTATCAACGGTTCTTCTGTTGTTATGAGACAAGGAAAGAAACCAGACACATACTGGGAAGACTCTGAATCTCCCAGAGTATTTGTCTATCACTATTATGATTACATTTTATGAAAAGCTTTATGATAACCACTTTAGTCCTTTTCTCAGATAAAACAGTCCCATCTCAATACAAGTTTCTGTTCAAGGGATGCAAAAGAAAATGCTAATTCAGTTACATTAAAGGAATTGGTTCAAACCACAGGAAGCCTGACTTCAAAGATTATGCTTCCCCAAGAGAGGGAAAATAAATTCCTAGCAAGCCACAACCATCTGTTCCACTTCAATCATTCACAAGTCAAGGAATCCCACTGGTCTGCGACTCTTGCTTCCACAGAAACTGAGCTAGGTGTTCCCAGTATATCGAGAAGCAACACCTCACACACAATAGACCTTGTGATTTTCTACATTAAGTATCCACAGGCAGTGTTTTAACCATAAACTCCTAAGAGTTAGAATCTCGGTTTTCCTTATGCCCCAGCTGGATGCTTCATTGGCTGGGACAAAGCCACAGTAGTCAGTGTTCCAGTGGTAAGTTATTTTGGAATATGAATTATCTTCAGTCTCTTGAACAGCTGCACACATCACAGACAAGTAATCCTCCTTGCCCATGGCAAGCACGGGCAACTTCAAGTTTGCCACACTAATGTCTCTGAAAGGACCACCATCCCGTGATACCTAAGTAGTTTTTAGAGTGATTTTTTTCCAGCCCTATGACAGCACAGAAATTCCTGCCAGCTACAACCGAAAAATGTACAACTACAGTTTCACTTATATCCATATTGAGGAAATTATGGCAAATCCACTTTTTTCTATACAACAGATTGAGTTACTGATCTCTTAAGCAAGTGCATGCCATCTTTTTGATTCACACTACATCAACAAGAAAGGGAGATCTTGCATACAGGCATCAGACTGATTGCCTATTGGCCCATGGATGAAATGGTGAAGTCAAAGAGGATAGGATCAACAGAAGCAAATCTCGAACACCAAAAGTTTAGAATTTCTGATGATCTTCATTTCAAACACATTAATTTTAATTTTTTTTTTTTTTAAACTTCTGAGAGCCAAAGCCACAGACCAGGATATCAGTGTGCTGGGTGCTATACAAAACAAAAGCATGGTCCCTGAGCTAAAAACCTTACAATGTAACAAAAACAAACAATCAAAAATTACTTTGGAGGTATATGAAAAGACAGCACAATGGGCAGTGATGCTAGTTATACAAGGAGACAAATCATCTTTATGAACCTGAAGGCAAAAGAGAGTTTAAAGAGAAATACGAAGGAGGTCATTGAACAGGTACTGCCTTACAAAATCTTTCTTAATCCACACAGCTACCTATTTATACCAGGAAGTATAAAAGTTGATTACTCTTCTCTTAAGTTACACAGTCAAGAGAATTATTAATAGCTGCACAGTTTTACCTTTGAACGAGGCTAGCATGCACTGCAGGTAGGCATGTCTCACAGCTGAAGTAGAGGTTTTAAGGCTGAAGGCTTTCTTTAGCCATTCTACCAGCTTCTTAGGAACTTCTGTGGTGAACCGAACACACCAGAGAGCCAGGACAGAGACTGCATGAACCAACGTGCCCTCATGGACTAGGAAGTAACACAGAACTCATGTCAGTACAGCACTTGCATAAAACACAGGAACATAAACCAGAAAGGGGGTAACAACGTCAGGAGGCGGCAGGAAAAGAATGCATGTGCTTCTAACAGACAAAGCGCTATCTCCATGGGGCTGCTCATCAAAACAGGGCAACAGATTTTATAACACAACAGACAAGAATCCGGATTCATCCTGCGTTACAAGCCATATGAAAATCCTGCTCAAGACAAAAGCAGCTTAGCAAACCCAGAACAAAGGCAAGAGGTCTCACCTTCTTGTTGCAGGAAAGGGATGAAAAGCTCAGCTACAGTTCCAGCCAGAGCTTGGCTAGAGGCTCCAGAAACCACATGGTGACTAAGGCTGCCAATCCCTGAAAGGACAGAATTCTCTCATTACTTCCCAAACTACCAGCACTTGCTGCAAAATCTAAGATCAAGAATGACCCTTCAACATTTCAATCCTTGCAGACATTTCTTTCTTGTGACCACCTCTGGATATCACTTCCACCATGTACCAACACTGCAGGACCTCTGTTTTCATTTTTTCTCAGGACAGAGTAATCATCTTGCTTGCATAAAACACTTTAGCCTACCAGCCAATATTTCCTTTGAAGAGAAAGTCAAGAACCGGCATGTGGTAGCCAGCACCTTTTATGACACTAATCACAGTCAATTCAGAACAACAGGCAGGGAATCCTAAAGGTTTAAGTACAGATCCCTTTCATTCAGCCTTCTGCTGGGTCTCCTCCACCAGCGATGCAGCTTTCTTCTACGATTCTCACCTGAAAGGACACTCATCTTCTGAGCAACAACCGTCAGCTTCCCTTCTGAGCCTGCCAACAAGAAACAAATGGATGACAGCTCACTTAGAGACAATAGCAACAGGCTACATCAAGAATCTTCTCCAAAATACAAAAGCTTGTCCCATCACCCCCGGCCCAGGATGAGCCACCCTTACTTTACCTTACCCTTACTGGCAGCTAAAGACAACAGAAAATACAACACACACAACTCCTCAAAGCTGGCAAACCTTTATGCACCTCCACTGCTTGCCCAACAATTTACTCACCCCCTAGGATGGCAAAAAGGTGTCTGCCCAGTGACTCCACAGCTGCAGGATCACTACACTGTCGAGCCAAGTTCTTTAATGCCACAACTGCTTCATCCATCAGCTGCATGCTGTTGGATTTCAGATGACCTAGAAAATAGGGCACAAGCTAGGAGCTCCAGCAAACCAAGAACATATCTTCACACGCGGCTTGACTCAGCTTCTGGAACCGTCACGTGAACTATTCCAGTTCCAAGTTACAGCATCATCCTCCCTCCCACATAAAACAACCTCTTCACCAGTAATCAAGCTGTCAGAGGTACAGCCAGAAAGCTGAAGGAAGCTTTGTTCTGAATTAACCGTTCCCTCCAGAAGTCAGAGTACTTACTGGCCAGTCCCTTCATGATGTCTAGAGCATACTGGCTGAGATCCAGGTTCACAGATACCAGCAAGCAAGAAATTGCTGAAGACGGAAGAGATAACGGCCTATTACATTTTGTTAAGTAACCGGTTTTAGCATTTTAATACACCCTGCCCCACAGTTCAGACCAACAGCAGGCAAGGTCCGTAAGGAGTAGGAAGAAAAAACACTGAAACTGAAGCCCAGTGAACAGATTAATTCAGGATTATTCTTAGCACTCAGCTGTGAAATTCTGTCCTCAGTGCAAACACTGGCTATCACACACCCAGACACTTGGGATCACACCACAAATGTTGCTTCTCCACATCCAGCCCTTAAGACACCAGGCCATCCTGCTGCCTGCGCTCACAGGGCCAGAAGCATAGCCCAGAGAGACACGCTCCTCCAACAACTCCAGACCTCTAAGGAACAACTGTTCACGTTCTTCGCCAGAGCAATGCAAAGAGATGACAGACTCACTTTCAATTACGTTCTCAGGGCTCCGTAGCAGGGATTTCTGCAGAGTTGGCAAGACTAAGTCCTTGAATTCAGCATGAGACATGTACCGAAGGAGTGGGGAACAGCTGTCCTGCAAAGGGAACAAAGCGCTCAGCGCAGCAGTGGACACTGCACATGGGACAAAAGCGCAGACAGCTCTGTAACAGGATGTCTCACCAGGACATGCTTCTGAGGCTTTGTCTTGCTCATGAGGATGGTCTTCAAGTAGAAATCCAGAAGAGCACTCTGAACAAGAAGAAACACAAAATTACAGCCACGTCACAACCTATACACAGCTCCTCACACACCAGCTGGAAGCCAGGCTTGACTCTCCACCTCACTCCCCTTCGGGAGGCAGCCCTACCCACTAAGTGGAAGCTTTGCTTCCATCCTCAAGTAAGACAGTCAAGCAGACATCAGTGCTCTCTGCTCCACCCTTCAGCCCAACACTCCACGCGCGCTGAGAGCTAAATGCCACCTTCCATTCCTACAACAGGGGAGAAGGCAACAAGCTGCAGTGTTGGCCACCTACATAAATACACAGGCCACAGCAAAAAGCCACGTATCTGGCAGCTGCTCCACAAATCTGTCCCAGCTGTTTTAGTCAGAAGCACATGACTACTGAATCAACAGATAATGAAACCAGGGGCAGATGCAAAGTACCAGCCCCACTGAGACATCTGTTCAGCACCTTCTCCATGATGAGAAGTGACTCTACTTATTACCAAAGAGAAAAGCAGTACAACAGATTTACCTTGTATCGTTTAATAATATCAACCTCCTTCTGGGCGGTGCAAAACTGAACCACAAGTCCCAGCATTGCAGCGTAACTCTGGTTTGGTTCAAGACTAAGAATGACAGATAGGTACTGATCCACCAGATCTTGGTTCTGGAAAAAAAAAAAAGTGCAAGGCGCGTTAACACCACAGAACCTGGAACAGCTACTGAATATGGTCACGTAAGGCATGCCTCACCTCCTTCCACAGTCTGTTCAGTTTCTTCACAGCCCCATCCACCGCCTGCTTATGAGAACCTCCCAGGACTTCCAAAAAGAGCAAACACTGAACCTCCACCTGCCAAGGGAAACAGCCAAGAAAACCTTCACGCACCTGCTTCTCAGAGAGATATCAAACAAGACATGTCAGATGCTGGTGATTAGCTGAATCTGCTTAGGAAAAAGTCCTTAGGTCATGTAAGATCTTCCAACGAGCTGCCATTGCTTTCATCTCACACATCACTTTGCAGAACCAAGACATTAGGAATATTGAAGTCCTTATCTCCAAAGGGGTATTTCTGCAAGCCAAAAAGAACCTACCAGTTTTTTCCATGTTTCTCCTTGTCTCTTGTCAGGTGTTGGAAAGACTGTGCGTACAAGCAGGCATGTCCAGGAGAGTGCCAGCAGAGCCGCAGATCCACTGCTCTTACTGTTGTACAAACGGGAGAAGGAGGTAAATCTACAGCTCCCAGTTCTAACATACACTACTAGTCCATAACAGACCCATCTTTGCCCAAGTCAGAACACCTCCTTATAGGCAAGGCAGTATTATCACTGAAAAAACACAACTGAAGTCTTCGCTTTGAAAGGAAACAATTAGTCCTCAGAAGCTGCATGTTTCAGCACCTGTTTAACACTCAGAATTTCTGAATGGCACAAGAGAGGCTAAATCTTGCGTGCTGGGAATGAAAAACCTTAGCATAAGAAAGATCATTTTTGAATCTTCCCAGTGGCACTACAGAAATGAGAGTTAAATACTTTGCCAACTGACAGTGCCCAAAAAGTGACTCAAGATTTCTCATCTGCTGCTCATTTTTACTGTCAGATCTTCCCAGCCTTAGATTGCCAAATTGTTTCTCAGCTTACATTCCCTCCTGGCACACTGCTCAGATCTGGTTTCTGCTAACGCTCACCTCCTCCCCCCACTTCAAGTAACAGATCCCACAGGGATCCACAAGGATCCTCAACTCCATTTTGATCTCCGCCTCAAAGTGAAAGAATGCAGGAAGTGTCGCTGCACACCAGGCCAGCCACCATGACGGAAGGGTGAATATCGTATCACTGCCAGCCTTTGAACCAAGCTCAGGTATTTTTCTAAAAGCTACACTGCTGTTCAGCCACGGAGGCACTGCAGGACAGCGCCCTGTGACCTGTATCAGCTGAACGATACCTTAAGTCACCTTTTGGAACCACCAGTATTCCCAGTATACCACAACAGAAGAGCTGCACGTTTCTCAGCTCAGCTACAAATTTTAATTATCTCCCTGTCTACAATAAGATCTTGAATTCCACCAGCTGAACGCTAGACGGGCGAGGAAATCGCCTTTCCTAATCATTTTGGAGTCTGTTTCTTGATAAAAGAGTTTGTTCCTCATCTCTCCAGACTTGAAGGTTAACAAAGGCAAAACTGTAACTCAGACCAATCCACCGGCAGTAACAAGAGGCAGGAGAGGCACATTTGAATGGTCATTAACAGTTTTGTCTCTCTCTGTTTTTAACACCTCTGGCAAGCAGCAGAAGAATCAACCACCAGCAGCTCAGAACTGCTTCACACAAAGCAGCTCATTCAGCACCTGGGAACTCCAGCCTTGCCGCCGATCCCTGAAGACTGAAGTGACTGCAGAAGGTTTTTTGCTGTTGCATCTGGCTGGGATTCTGCGAGCTGCTGAAGCGCCAGCTGCAGGGCTCTGCGGGATGCTGCATCGCTAGAATGAAAAATGTATCTCCGTGAACACTACAAATCCTGCAGCATTACACGTATTACTACACTTGCACCACACAAAGGGCTCTGCTATCTCATTTCAGCAGTCGAGCTCATTGTTATTTTATCCTTGCTGTTCTAAGAAGAGGAGAAGTTTCTGGCAAAAAGCTCCATTCCCTTCCTCAGAAAACAGAAGTTACGTCGAGGCTCTCCAGCAGGTTGCAGAAGAAAACAAAGGTTCTGAACAGCTTCTCTACAACAGGCCACAATTTAATCCAATCTAAAAGGTGTCTACAAGACGTCTAAAAGACGCCTTAGTCCTGCTTCACAAGGCACAGGCGTTCATTCTTGCAAACTGAACCACAGGATGCAAGTTTTCATTTCAAAATTAGAAGTGAAACACAAGGTAAGCATTGTAAAACCTCTTAATATCAAACATAACTAATTACTAGATGGCATCTTCCAGTGTCATGCGCATCTATGTGACAGTGCACGCTAACATTTCCAGATGCTCCATAGCAGTTTAACTAATAAAAACATCAATGCTAAGAGATTAAATAATACAGCCTTTCCACACCAGTTTACTCACCGGTATCGATGCAGAGTAAGGCAGAAGAGTTTGCAAAGGCCTTTCACTGCACCCTCTGGAAGATCTGCAACAGAATGTATTTCAAAATATTTATTCATAAATTGATGAGCTTTTAATCTGATTTAAACGTGATTCACTTCACAACTGAAATTAGTGAACTGCTCACAGTCCTGATACATCTATGCAATTGTTTGCAAGGACCATAGTCAGAGTTGTCTCTTTTTATACGTTTGATGCATATTTTTAAAAATAAGGGCAAAACTGGAACATGTGCCATTCCACAGTCGTCTTCAGAAAATTAAAAAGATTTTTAAAAATTTGTTTTAAGTGTTCTGTTACGACTAAAATCTTCCATACTCCCCCTCTCTCTACACAGAGATGTAGCTACTGCTGACTGGAAAAGCACACATGCTAGTTTCTGGAGTTCTGTGTTACCTTCAACCATGCTTAGAATGAACGCTGTAAGAAAGCGCAGACTCCAAACACTGCCAGCCCCCCGCTTCAAAAAAAGACCCACAAGTCTCACACAGCCTTTTAAACAAAACATTTTAACATTCTTCTCCGCCCTGGTAACCAGAACAGTGCTCCACAGTTTTTACCTTTCCCAGAAATGCATTTTCCCAGCTCACTGAGGATCTCTCTCCGTTCCTTCACGCTGGCTGTGGTTACTTTCACCGCAAACCGCTTCAGTGTATCAGAAATCTAAAACCACACACAGAGGAAAAAGCATCAGACCACCTTCGATATCAATACACAGAACACAAAACCAGGGAAGCAAAACACGTCACCTGCCGCCACACAACCTCTTAGTGACAAATGCGAGCAGCCACAGTCTCATCTGCCGGGGAAAGGGCCACTGTCCCTCATACACGATGAAACTCAGAAACCTTCTCCTTTGGCTGAAGGATGACTGCTTTCTGTTTGTTAACCTGCGTCCCTGCCACGGCCCTCACGCTCTGTAAGATACATTTACTCCTCTAAAAGTAGATCAGAGTGAGAGGTTAAGATCAATAGCCTAGAGTACAGGACCTTGAAAAGCACCAAAAAAAAATGCACTTCAGGAATGCAAAGTGTACATTATCTCCTAAAGACCACAGAGCCCCGAAGGGGGACTTGTAACTGCAGACGACCCAGGGCTGACTGCAACTGCCCGTCCTGAAAAAGTGACAGTTGTGAAACTCTGTACTGAGGCCCAGTAAAGATCAAACCGCTCGCCGTTAGGATGTTCCAGAATTAACACGCACATGCAGGGATTCTGTAAATCGGACTTCCCAGATCACACAAGGTCGCACCTTGCTATCAAATTCCTTCTGCGCACTATCAGTAGCGCCCAAGGTTACCCAAGCAAAACAGAAAAAGCACATCCCCCAACTGGATGGTTTTTTTTTTCGTGCCTGCGCTGCTGTGTGCCTGGATCTGCCAGCGGGAAGGGATCGAGACTGCTCCCTGAGTTTAACTCCTATAAATAGTTTGTTTCAGTTTTCAAGTGGTATCGAGACGGTGAGATAGGCTGTCTGGAAAGACTAAAAAGACGCTTACGTTCTCAGCAACCTGATCCTTGAATTACTGAAAACATTTCCATGAACTTTCAAGTTTTGCAAGATATGCAAGACAAAAGACTTTGTGCGGGCTGGACTGGGCTCAGTCAGGTCTACAATCACGGGTTTTCTGCATTTACATAAAACAAAACACAGCTCTCCAGGAAAGGCTTTTAAAATTGAGCTCTTAAATTGAGCAACCTTATATCTCAATAATCGTCATCATCACCATCACCTTTAGGAAGGGCAGCAAGCAAGCATGCCTTCAGAAACTCATCAAAACTACGCCTTCCCTCTTCACCCAAAACTCCATCAGTTTTTCCACAAGCCTTTTTCTTAGCAGAAGAAACCTACAATTGAGAAATGGCCACTGCCTCCGTTCTGCTCCACAGCTGCGCACAGTCAGGTTTTTGTGCTGGCACGCAGGAAGGGTAAACCTGCGCAAGGCTACCTGGAATTTGGAGAGGCTGTCCACACCTCCCTGACTCTGCGACCATCTCACCCTAAGCTCTCCTTAAAACCTGGCTGAAAGCAGGGCTGCGCCTCTGAGCAGCTCGTTACCGACGGAACGAGCCGCCATCAAAGAGCTCATCTTCTTTCAGACCTTCCAGTTATGTGAGTTCATCGTATGCAAACTCAAACCAAGCTGCACTTACTCATTCTGCTTAATCACACGCAGGGAGATGTACAGACACGAAAAGCACGTTAAAGTTCTCTCAGTCTCAAAATTAAAAATATAAATCACGTATAACACCACAGGACTTCCCAAGCAGCTTAGCGACTTGCACAAACTACAAGTCCCCGCTCTCCGAGAAGCCGAGCGGCCACTGGGACAGGCTGAGTTCATTTGCTTTTTGTTTTTATTAGGATACGCGCACACGTTACAAAGGCAGAACACAAGCAACGCTGCTGCACGCAAACACAGGGGACAAACGCACCCCGTGCAGTACGGATCTGATCCCGCGCGGGCTGGGATTTGCCTTGGAACATCCCGACCCAAGCACCGAGCTGGAGAAGAAAACCAATCAGCCCCTCACGGCGGCCCCGGCAGCCCGGGCACCGGGGAGCGGTGACACCCCGGCGGGCCCCGCGCAGCAGCCCGGAGCGGGGACAACGCGCGGGTTCTCCCTTTCCGCGGGGCCCCTCCGCGGGGTGCGGGGCGCAGCGGGGAGCGGGCGCAGCGGGGAGCGGGACACGGCCCCTCCGGGACACGGCGGGGTGCGGGGCGCAGCGGGGAGCGCCGCGGGCCCGCCCAGCCCGGTGCGGGGCCGGCAGGCGGGCGGGACGCGGCTCGCGCCAGTCGCTCCTCGGGAACTCGCTCCGGGAGCGGGCCGGACCCTCCGAGCGCGGCAGCCCTCGGCCCGGGCTCCCCGGCCGCCTCGGCGCTGGAAGGAGGCCCGCAGCGAGGCGCCCCGTCCCTTCCCTGCGGGCCGGGGCACGGCCCGGTGCGGCCTCCCGGCGGGCGGCTCCTGCGGGCAGCGCCGGCGCGGCCTTCCCGCCCCGGGCCGGCTGCCACGTCCCCGTCCGGCCGCGGCCGCCGGGCCAGCCCCGCAGACGGGCCGAGGGCGCGCAGCGGGGCGGGGGCGGGAGCGGGAGCAGGCGCGGCTCCGGGCGGGTCCCCCCGCCGCCTTCACCGGGCCGCGACCGCCGCGGCGCGGGGCCGTCCCGCACTCACCTGCGTGTCGGCCGCCATGGCGCCGCCTGCGACCCCGGAAGCGGTAGCGGCTTCCGGTGCGGGGTGCGCGTGGGGCCGGCCGGGGCGGGCCCGTCTCCATGGCGACGGCGCTGCGGCCTGGCCCGGGCCGAGCCGCGGGGCCGAGCCCGGAGCGCGGGGGAGCGGGGAGCGGCGGGCGGTGGCTCCGCCGCCCGGACCGGCTGCGGGGCCGGGCCTCTGCCCGGAGAGCAGCGGGCCCCGCGGAACGCGCGCTCCTCGCCCCCCGCTGACAGCTTCCCCAAGCCCCCGCCATCGACGTGCGCACACGTGAAGGTGTAAAAGAGCTTTTATTTCTCCGGCCGGACCGACTCTGACACAGACAGGCAGGCGGCGGCCGCCGTTAGTCAAAGAGGCCGAATCCCATGTCCTCATCGGACTCCTCCGATTCCTCCTTCGCCGCCTCTTTCGCCGGGGCGGCGGCGGCGGCGGGCGCGGCCGCTTCAGCAACCACAGGGACAGCGGCCACAAAAGCAGAGGGGTCTGCCAGGAAGGCCTTCACCTGCAAAACAGGGGGGAGGTGAACTCAAAGGAAGCGTTTTTAAGGACTGAACTTTTGCAACCGTAAAGGCAAGACGCGCAGCCCGCCAGAAGCCAAAGACGGACTCAGCGCTGCCGTACAGAGTGAAAGCCATCTCAGCTGCAGCCAAGCGAGCAGCCCCAGGGCGGAACGCCAGGTAATTCAGCTTTCTCCTGCCATTCGCGCGCAGCACACAGGAGCAGGCGCCCCTTCCCAGCACAGGTCCCTCGCACGTGGGCACACGCAGCGCCTTTCTGTGAAAGCACCTGGCTGCATTTTTAACACCCCTGCGGGCAGCCGTCGCTCAGCCATTACCTTTTCAGCCAGCGGGAAGGTGTAGTCGGTCTCCACCGCCACGGCCAGGACTCGCTTGTACCCGTTGATGATGGAGTGGGGCACAGAAGCAACGGTCGGGTACCCGATTTGCAGACAGACGCTGGCAACGTTACGAACACCCTGCGAGGAGAGAGCCTCGTGTTTGTGTGCTCTGAGAAATAACCTGGGCTAGAAACCACGGCGATGATGGCGCGTTTCTACGCTGCCAAAGTAAGGAGGGACAGCGTGCACACAAGTAATGCAGCTCCAGTGAAATTAAACAAGGATTTAAACGGCCTCAAACGTTTTCTGAAGTAGCTTCAGATGGAAAAGCCTACAGAAGGTGCTCCCTGACAGACTGCTTCTGCAGGGCACTGGGGACAGCTCCTGGCTCTGCAGGAACCCACAGAAAATCCCAGAGATGATACTTCATTCCGGGGCCGAGCCGGCTGCCGCAGTGGTGAGGCCGAGACGTGGAACAACAGATACGGGTGGTGGCACTCACCTCCAGGAACCGCTTGTGCAAGGTCTCCTCAGTGATGTCCAGCACTTCAGGATTGTAGATGCTGCCATTGTCAAAGACTTGCTGGATCACCAACCCGAAAGAGAAGGGGGAGATGTTCAGCATGTTCAGCAGGGTGGCTTCGCTGGCACCCACTTTGTCTCCAGTCTTGATGAGCTGCACATCGCTCTGAGGAAATAAGGGGAAAAAAAGTGAATACGCACAAAGAAATTCAGGTACATCAATGCACATTTCCAACGGCAGGAGGTGAAACTGAAGGAACAAACGAGCACCAAACCAGGCTCCAAGTTCAGCCCCACAAGCTGAGCAAGCCCGAGACCATGCAAGCAGGTCCATCCCAGCCAGGAGAAAGGCAGCGCCCTTCCTTCGCGACCTGCAGGTACCTGGCCCATGAGTTCACCCAGCAGAGCGTAACCACACAGCTGAGATCTGACGGAGAACTTAAACCCCCTGCACTGCACACCTGAACCAAGCCAGACATCCTCCTTCAAGTTCCCAAAGCGCAGCAGCCAGACTGCCGATACAGCACTGCAGCACTACCGGGAGCTTTGATCTTTACACCTCCTTTCCTCTGCAGCATTCCAAAAAAAAGGCAGCTCCCCAACTGCCACACCAGGGCTCTCCAGTCAAGGGAGAGCTTCCACGCCAGCAGCATGCCGCTCACTAACCAGAATTTCAATGGTCCCTCTGGAAATCTTCGTGGTGATGCCCAAGGCCTGGAAAAAGGAGGTCTTCTCAGGTCCGAGACCAGTGTTCTGGGCCGGCACAGTCACATCGCAAGGAGCAATAGCACCGGCACGGGCAGCTGCTGGCACCTGGGGAAAGGGGAAACGAGAAGCTGGAAGAAAGCTCACCTCTCAGATCTCACGGAATGGCATCAATTCCCCCCTGAAGCGTTTCTCCAGGATGGAGAGCACCCAGGCACACACAGGTGACACAGAAGTTGAACTTGAGCAGTTTGGCTAAGGCTGCAGGGACCCAGTTCCCAATCCCCAAAGACTCTTAATAATCAGGCAGCCCCCAGGCAGTTTCAGTTTTATTTTTAATTCCGGATCTGCCGGCCCAGAGACACAGTGAGGGCTGACCTCCCCTACCTTGTTAGCCAGCAGCATGTCCCGGATCTCAGTCAGATCCTCCTTGGTGAAGACAAAGCCCACGTTCCCACGGATGTGGGGCAGCAGCCTAAAGGAAAGATGACAGCCTTCAGTTCTGCTCCTCAGACAACACCTCCTCCTCCCAGACAGAGCATGCAGGAGTACATTCAGAGAGCGACACCCACTTTTCCAAGGCAGGGTTATTCTCCAGATGACCACGAATAGCTTTGCGCATCATCGTATTCTTCCCCATCAGCACAACAGCCTTTCCTCGCAGGGACATACGGATCTGCTGCATCTGCTTGGATCCCACATTGTCTGCTCCCACAATGAAACATTTTGGGTAATCATCCAGGAGTTGCTATAGCAAGAAAGAGACTGTAACTATACAGAGAAATCTGGACCCGTGCACAGAGCAGCATGAAAACCTCAGTGTATTAAAATATACGTAAACAAATCTGTCAGGAGTTTGAGAGTCCTCAGCTCAAAATGAGGCTGGGAGCATAAGGCTGCACCTTTCGCTCAGCGGTCCAGCTCGATCCCTAAACAAGCTCCCTCTGTAACTGCCACAGCAAATTCTCCTAACAGCCCTAAAGACGGTCTGGACTGCCTTAATCTCCTCCTATTGCCACATAATGGTTCTGCAAACAAACGGCCTATGGCACCCCATCTCTTTTTTAAAAACCGCCACCCGCAGCCGCGCCAGCGCGGTGCTCGGGCCAGGGCCGCTCCCCGCGGGCCGCGACCGGCCCCGAAACCGCGGCGGTGGCAGCGCCCCACCAGGGCCAGGCCTCAGCCCCCCGGGCCCGCGCCGACACTCACGATGATTTTCATGAAGTAGTTGGATTTCCAGGTAGCCCTGTCTTCCCTGGGCATCGCGGCGGTGCTCCAAGGATCGCCCGGTGGGTTTAAAGACGAGCTGGGACCTACGGGGGAGAAGCGGGGCTCAGGCGGGGCCGCACCCTTTCCTTCCCCCCCCGCGCGGCTCCACGCTCCCCACCGCACAGCCTGGCCGCGGCCCGGACCCCAGGAAGGCCCCGCGTACGCCCCCGGCCCGCCCCGGGCCCACGGGAGCCGCCGCGCCGCGCACCCACCTCCACGAGGGCTCCGGGAAAGAAAGGCCGGAGGGCGGGCCTACCTCCTTTTATACCGCGGCTCATGCCCAATCGCAGCGAGCTGCGGAGCTACCTCGGCTCATCCCATTGGCTGTCCACCGTGTGTCAATCAGGGAGGAGCCGCCGTTGTCATTGGGCAGCGCCCCTGTCGCCGACGGAAGGCGCGGGCGGGGCAGGATGCCGCGCGGCAGCTGCACGCGCGGCTGGGGGCTAGTCTCCCCCTGGCGGCCGGAGGAGCGCGCACGCGCGGGGGCGGGGGGCCGGTGGGCGTGGCCGGTTCCCTGGGGGCAGCCCCGCCCCGCCCCGCCCCGCCCCGCCCCCCGCCCCGCCGAGCGGCACCCCCGAGCCGAAGGGGCGGAAACAATCGCACCACGCACGCGAGAACAACGGTAAAAATTTTATTAGCGTAACTGCAAGAATTGTATATGGACAAAAAAAAAATAAAATAAAATAAAAGCGGAGTTAGAAGTTTACAAGGGAGAAAAAAATATCAAATAATTGTCCACCCAGCAGAGCAGCCCCCAGCCCCCAGCCCCGCCCGGGGCAGCGGAGGTGCCGGGGGCTGCCCCAGAGCTGGGGGCTCGAGCCAAACCCTGCCCAGGAGCAGCCTCCCACGGGCACGCCCCCCCCGCCCCCCCAGGCCTGGGGACCCTCCTCCGGCACCGGCAGCGTCCCCGGCCCTCGCACCCACACAGCACCCTGCCCGGCCGCCCACGCAGCGCGGGGGCTGCGCTGCCCTAAAACTGCACCTGAAATCAAGCGTCAGGCGTTCTGGGTGTCAGCAGCCCCCGCGAGGCATTATTTGGCAGAGCGGCATCCCCGCGGCGTCCCATCAGCAACCCCATAAAGCCAGAACAACCCAGCACCGCGCTCAAGAGGTAAGCGTTGGCCGACCTCTGCCAAGCACCAACGACAGGCGAGCCTCCCCTTGAGCACCCCTCCGCGCTCCCTGCACGCAGGGGTTTCCGCACGTGCCAGAAGCGTGGCTTACGCAAGCCCCGGCGAGCAGCGAGGTAGGCGAGAGGCTCCCCGCGCAGGGAAACCGAGGCACACGGTTACAGTTGGCGGGAGGCACACGGTGGCGTCACACAGTTCACAGGTGTCGCACAAGCGGTACTGCCTCTCCGGCACACCAGCTTTTTGTCCTCTTAGTGGGGCCAAATGAAGCTGACCTTTTCAGCAACATACAGAGCTTAGAAATGTCCATTTTAAGTCAAATCAACCTCAAAGATGAAAGATAAAGGTGTAGGGTTTCTTCCCTTGTGAACTCTCCAAGAGCCGCCCTCAGCCCAGCTGACGCAGCTTTAGCTCTGCGGCTTCCACAGCTCCCATCAGCCTCACAGCCACAAACTGAGGCTCATTTGTACGAGGAAACTGGTGAAAAACCGATTCAGTGACCCAAGGAGGGCAGCGAAACACCACGGCAGGGCTAGCCGGGACAGTAACCAGCCCAAGGCCAGGCTGGTTTCGGACACTGTTGTCCCCGCACCCCTAACGCACCTGCCAAGCTGAAAAGCACAACCAGGCACCGATGGCGATATTGCTGCAGCGCTGTGGGGAAGTAACTCCAAACACCAGCCCCTGCGCTGCTTCGGCTGATACCACAGACCACCACCGGGTGTCTCAAGGTAATATTTCACCCTCCCCAGCACCCTCCAGCCAGTGACCTAAAAGTGCTTTTAGCAAACGCGAACTAAGCCTCTCCATAACCTCACACATCCAGGCTACACCGCCCCCATTTTACAGATGGGGAAACTGAGGCACGGTAAGGTTTAGTGACTGGCCCAAAGTTCCACAGCTAGTCAGGAACACAGTCCGTCTCTCTCAATTTCTTCTCCTTAGTCACAAGACCTTTCTTCCACGGGAGAAAAGGAACTCCTTCCCCAATTAGCCCTGCTCTGGTTTCAGGTAGCTGAAGAGGGGAAACCAAGGACAAAGGTCTGAGCTCTTCTTCTCCGTAGACTCACTGTAACGCCCTGGAAGCTGGGCTTTGGGAGAATGGCAGGTGATTCAAATACAGCAGTTTACAGGTTACAATAAAAAACAAAAAACACACTTTTAGGTGACTGTGAGGAGGGAGGGGAAAAAAAGAAAAAAAAAAAAAAAAAAAAGCTATTCACAGTTCACCTGCCTGTGCTAGGAAAAAAAAAAATACAAGTCACATTCCCTTCCCCATAGATTCCAGCCCCTCCCAACCCGCAATAAACAGAAAATATTCAATGTTAGTTAGGCTTAACAAAGCGTTGAGGTTACAGACGCAGTAAACCAGCACCACTGGCACACTGCCTAGAACAGCACAGCTTGATATAAAAGTTGCTTCCTTAAAATCACTTCAAAACCAATTTCTGTAGAAGAGAATTAAAAGTAAATTAGATATGAATTCAAAATCAGTGTAGAAATCTACAGTTCTTATCAAAGACAGGATACAGTATTCACTTCGATAGTAAAACTCCGAGTGCGTCACACGCACCGGACCCCAGGGACTTGTTATACCAGTAACAGTCAATACAAAAGGTTATTGCTCTAGCATCTCTCAGTAGAACATGTTTAACAGGAGCACAGAAAAGGGAAATACCAAGGGCTGACAGGTCTCATTAGCAAAGAGAGGAAGAAGAAAGGATACGAAGTTTGGATCTTTTTTTTTTTTTTTTTCCTGGCTTCTTAAACCCCTCCACTTCTCCCCGCTCGTGTGACAGTTTCGGGCCAGATGAACACGCACACACGTCACATTCGCTCATGACAGGGATGGATGAAACAGGCTGTGCTCCAACCTCTCCGCACCTGCTTTCAAAGAAGGGATGATGCCTCCTCTCTCCCGGGAGGCCTGGGTGCTGAGGGAGGGCCCTGGCATAGGCTGTCACCCACGGGAGCACGCATCAGTGCTGCGGGACAGCTGGGGCTTACTCCACCTCCTGCTCCAGTGTGTTGTGAAAAGGCAGGGAATAACAAACTAGGGGAAAAAAAAAAAAACAACCACCCCACACAGTAAAATCTTGATTCCTCTTAAAAAAAAAAAAAAAAAAAAAAGAAAAAAGTAAGTGGTATCATCTCCTTACAGTGTAATGGAACTGGAGAGACCCTTGCAGGGCCTTGGCTGCCTGCGCTGATGCTCTGATCTCAGCAAGTCTCACATGCCACGCGGCTCCAGCGAGCAGAGCCAGCGTGCCACTGAGACACAGGGTGCCCTCGCTGTGCTACTGCTCAGGCTGCAGGCGTGCAGATAAGCCTGAGAAAGAGGTGTCGGAGCGCTGCGTTGTCTGCAAGTGTCACAATTTGCTCAGGGAGCTGACACAGGCTGAATCTCACTGGCGAAGTCTCCTTCTGCCAGGAGGGGGCTGGGTAAAACCTCCCTGCTGCAGCCCTGGAGCTAAGCTCAGCCGTCAGTCACACACACAGACACGCACACCGCAACGAGGGGACTCGGCCTCTCTCTGCTGAGACACAGCAAGGGCATTTCCAGTTTAATGGTCCGTCTCGTCTCTGGATCTACTGCCTCTCCATAGCAGCAGAAAGCACTCCCACCCCACACCCCCGCCCCACCCTCCTCCCCTGCCTGGTAAGGTTCCTAAATCACAGTAATGTTCAGAGAGACACAACTGCCAAGGGGGCGGCCGAAAGATGCTCAGCGCCCATCTACAACGCCTCTAACAGAAGAGCTTCAGAAAGCAGTTCTGGCAGTAGGGCTTGTCGTTCTGTTCTTTGAAGGTTCCTTTGTTGAGCTGCTTGAGGCAGAAGGCACAGACAAAGTGTTCGGGGTGAAATTTCTTGCCCATAGCAGTGATGCAGCGTCCTGTGATAGGCTTCTGGCAACCGGAGCAGAGCGAGCCGCGACGCTCATGGTAATGCACCTCGCAGTAGGGCTGCCCATCGTGCTCAAAGAAGCTGCCATTGATGAATGGTGTGAAACATTCCTGCAGGAGGATAAAGCAGAAAGGGACAGACTGTTTAACAAGCTGGGGATGCAGGCAACTCCGCGAGCCTCCTCTGCTCTGTGGCACAGCCTAGCTGGACCGTGGGTAGGGCGAGCTGCTGCCTTTCAGCACCATCTCGTTGTCCGAAGAGCCAAACTCCATCCATCAAGAGGAGTTTCCAAGGAAAGGCTGACAGATGGACAGACACAGCCACAAGCAAGGGAATTAACCATGCTCCTTCCCCCAGCTGGAAAACGCTACAGATGAGCTACCAGATGTGTCCAGCGAGGCAAAAGGAGAACACTCCTTCCCCTGAGATGGGAGACACTGCAACACCTTTCTCTGTTTGGTTTTGGTTTTTTTTTAACCTCACTCCAGCTTCCCCACAAAGGCAGGCAGAAGCAGGGACCAGCGCAGACTTTTACATAGAAGGATTTCGATGAACAAGGGACTGGTTCCAGTTGAGAAAGTGAGGCACAACTGATCTTTACAAGTGATCTCTCCAGGATGGCTGGCATCACGCTGGTACACTTTGTAGGTCATCGTCCATCCTGAAACATCTCCACCAGGTACACACTCATCACTACCGGGAGAAACTGTCCTACAGTGCTAATGATTTCGAATAGATGAGGAGACGATGCACCAGCTATGTGCTTTATTAGTGTCCAGAGCTCTTCACCTCCCCTCAGTGTCAGGCAGCTGAGGATGCTGCACTTCAGAACGTGCCACAGAAGCCCTCATCATCCTCATAAGACTGAGAAGACTCCCCTGCTTGTACGAGTGGGGAAACTGAGGCAGCAGGGTGTGGGAAAGAGTTGAGGATGCTGCCAGATTTACCAAAGGTATCAGCAGCAAGGCCCAGAGAAGAAGCCAGATTTCCAGAATCCTGGTTTTGCTCAGCCCCAACACCATCCTCTTCCGCAGGGAGGACACAGAGTATCACACCCAGCTCGACCCCAACGTGTAAACAGGAGTCCAGCATCAGCATGCAGAGCCATGGGCAGCTAAACACTCGCAACAGCAGCACAAATGCAGTTTGCCTGCAGCAAGTCCAAGACTTTTTTAAAGCTGACAATTAGTTCAATAAAGAGTCTCCTCCCTCAGTGAGCAAGACAGCTGAGAAATCTGCTCTACTTTAGCAAAAAACAGGAAGAGAATCCCATCTTGTGTCCTGGAAGACACTAGTGCCATCCCCACTAACACAGGCAGTGTGGCAGCACAGGGAAAGGAAAGTAAAACTGTCAGAAGGCTCAATCTCTGCGCAAAAAGGCACAGCCCCCCCAGCCCCACAAGGCCAGGACAGACATCTTCTGGCTCCACACTCTGCACACCACTGCAGGAGCCTCAGTCAGTCCCACCAGCATGGTCGCAGTCTGCTCTGAGCATCACACCAGGAACTGGCAGCTTGTGGTTCTGCTGCTTGTTCTGGTCTCTGCCTTTCCTTCCCACTCTAGGAAACACCGGCTGATTTTACTCATCTCTCGGGGCCTGTAAGAGTTCATATTTGCAATACTCTATGAAAGAGTGCCAAGCATTTAATCTGCAGTATTCTTGTTTATCCTGCCTGTTGCATGGAGCCTGCCCCTATTTCACTGACTTGCACGTTTGTCTGAACAAGGTCAGCCTCATTAGTTCACATTGTCAGATGGAGCACGGGAGGAAGATCCTCAAAATCTGATTGCCAAGGCAAGTGCTTAGAGAGATGCTTAGCTTATAATTATTTAAAGGTCACAGAAAATGTCTCTGTTTATCTGTGAGCTGCTGCAGAAGCCCCTAATTGCAGCTGGGAACAGAAAGAGCAAAGCAGTTAGAAACTTTAATGTAAACAGGCAGAGGAACAAGAAGTGTTTAGTTGCTGACGCGTTTTTATCTTGCGGGGCTGGCTGCCCTTCACCACCCCACAGACGCCTTTTCCCGGTAAGGGTCTGCCTGCCTGCAGGGTGAAAACGACAGGGGTCGTACAGCAGCGTGAAGGACCTTGGGTTTCTTACCCGACAGACAAAGCACTCAGGGTGCCACAGGGTGTTCAAGGCAGAGATGTAGTTTTCCAGGATAGCCCGGGCACAGCCTCCACACTTCGGAGCAAACATATCAAAGTAGTCCTTGCGGCAATAGGCTTTGCCATCCTTCTCGTGAAATCCTGCCGAAGGAGAGGAGAGGCAAACAGCATCAGCTCCTGATCTATGGCCAGCCAAGCTCTGTGGGGTAACTAGTGTGGGATCATCCTTCCTCCTGCTAACACACACAGCAGGTAGCTGTTCCTTGCTCTGCTGCCCTTCCTGCCCCGTGTGCACACATGCACAAGCCTACTCTTCCTCCTCATGGAGAAAAGAAGATTACTGGTAGCATCCTTCCCCCATAAACAGCTACAGCCCTGGGAACTTCCACCTCCAGCAGTCCCCTTGTAATCTCTCAGGCTGTCTGCTAAGAGCAGCTCTGCCTTACACACTTGTCTGCAGTTCAGGGAGGAGATTGTTTTCCCCTTGCAGAAACCAGCAATACCTTCAGGTCCAAAGAAAGCTCCACACTGGGCACAGAAAAAGTGTTCAGGGTGCCATGTCCTGTCCAAAGCCGTCACCACTTTCTGTTCAGAAGAAGACACAAAATGCAAGTCATGTAAATGACGGCTACAGCTTGGAGGTAAAGTGGGGGCTGGGCGCGGGGGGGAACACATTAATGTTGGTGCAGACAAGAGCATGCATTAAAATAGACTGTCCTTTAGAGAGCTGAGTCAATTCTCCCCTGCCTCTGGCTCGTTCAGGCTTTCCCCACTGCACACTTTTTTTTACCCTAAAAGGATCTTATGCACAGCCTCCTCCCTTATACAGGGCCCCGTCCAGCTCTCAGGACTAGCACTGGTGCCTCTTACTGCAGGCTACCAGCAGGCAGATGCTGCGGAATCGCTGTCGGAATGACGGAGCAACATGGGGTTCTGAAGGAAGTTCCACGAAGGCAAGAGGCATTAACTCCTCTCACTGGTGTAGCAATTTGACTGGGCCAACTTGCTGCCCTTTCAGAGCCAGGGCAAACGGAAAATAGAAGTCCTCAAACAAAATCTTCCACCCAGGACATAGGGGTGGAGTTTTTAACACCTATGCTTGCAGCACCTTGCCAGCACCCTTAATCCCCCCAAGGAACTCACATCAAGGATCGGCCCGTTGCAGTAGTAGCAGCGAGGGGAGAAGAGGTTGTGATAGTCCTTCTCGCAGTAGGGCTGACCATCCCGCTCAAAGAAGTTACGTGACCCGATCTCCTCCTGGCAGTGGGTGCAGACAAAGTGCTCAGGGTGCCACGTCTTCCCCATGGCTGTAACTACCTGTTGGGAAGACAAATTATGAAGGACAACTCTATCTCTCTCTCCCGTAGACGACATGACAAGATACCAGCTGGAGGTCAGCAAGAGTGACAAGTTCTACTACTCAAGTGAGCCCTGGACTGGGGTAGCATGAAAACTGAATTACCTATCATCTCAGGAGAGGGCAGTCCCTCAAGGGCAGGGTAGAGGTCACTGGAGGAGCTTACAGCGTACCTAGCCAGTGGATAAATAGAGTACTTCAGTTTCTCCAGCATCTCCAGTCTCTTCAGCCTCACGAAACAGCCCTCCCCATTACTCCCAGCTGCAGCCCAAGAGTCAGCAATGAGACAGCACCTTCAACTCACCTGCCCAGCAATAGGCTTCTTGCAGGCTCCACAGACACCTTTGGCAACCGTAGCTACACCCAGTTTGTTCAGGTCAGACTGGAGACTTCCCAGCATGGTGTCCAGCTGACTGCCAGGCTTGGAGGCTGTGGACGGAGGGGAGCTGCTCCCGGCTTTCCCTTGCGCCATGAACTGCAGGGAAAACAAAGACTGTAAGGCGAGTGCTGCTGTGCTTACAAAACAAAAAATGCCTGCTGTTGCTGCCAGTGGCTCCTCTGTAGAGACAGACAGGAGACTGCTAGGAGACAGCAGAAGCCAGTGAGAGCCAGGATCAAGTACACACACGTACTCTGCCTGTGCAGAGACACGTAGAGACCCTGAGATGTGTAACAGCAGAGCTGTGAACTGAGGATTTTATTTCCTTCACTGTGCATGCAGCAGAAGTCACCAGCAGATCCCAAGCAGAAAGTACAGTGCTCTCTAAGCCTCTGCCAAAAATCTCCCTTTACCTCATCAGTTCCTGGCCAGCTGACAAAGCAGAGATGCCATCCAGAGGGCCCCTTCCCCTTGACCTCTATTTCTATGCTGTTGCTCCCTCTCAGTTGTCACTCTTTCCTCTCTGACAGAGACCCCCTCCTCTTCCTTACCTTACCTCCCTTGCAGCTACAGTATCTTTTCCTTTCATACCACCTTCTGCAGATCTTTCTGCCAAGTCTCCTTGGCCCCCATCAAGCGGCTCTCATCCCATGCCTGAGCTAAGCAACTGGAAGCAGAAAGGAAAGAGCTCCCTTCAAGCTGCCTGCTGTTTACCCTATGGAGAGGGTAGTGCATCCACGGCAGAGCTCTAGCAGACAGGACAGCAATGGAAAGCCTGCCACATCTATTGTTGGAGCGCTGGAAATGCACTGGGGTGGTGGGAAAGGAACTAAGAGACTTGCCTCTGAAACCCACACCATCACAGTACACGCAGTATGGAAAGGCTTCCCAAGAAGGAGGGGTAGAAATGTTTTACTTAAGTTCATGACTTATAAACAAAGTACATGTTCTCTTTGGCCACCAAAGCCCCCTTTGCAGGCAAACTGCAATAATTAAATGCAGATTATTTCAGCTGACTTTGCACTGCAATAGCTACTGTCAGGTTTAGAGAGACCTAAAGAAGTCCCTCCCTGAGATGGCAGTCTGGAGCACGTGTTTTCTCTTACTAAGAGGACAGATTAAAACAGACACAAAATCTGCACTTGTGAACAACCCTCCAGCCTGCTGCCAGCACAGCCAGGGGAGTGGGGACATGCTGAAGTTCCTCAGAGTCCTGGAAGAACCTGCCCTTCCAGCCTCAGGAGAAGCTCTATTCCCCATCCCGCAGCTGGCCATACTTGTAGTCAACAGTTTACTCAGTAACAAACCCTGGTTTCTACGTGTTTGTATAAGAAGTCTCATGACATACGTAACTTTAGCTTTTTCAGAGACACACATTCCTTACCAGCCTTGCCTTGCACACAGCATGACTCCCCACAGAGCCTAACGCAGCTTTTCCCCTCCTCTCTCCTCCCAGCCACCCCCAGAGCTCGACCCTCTCCCAGTCGAGCAGCACAGAACAGCCCCATCACACCCCAGTGTCCCGAGCCTAAAACAAACCCTTCCCACGCAGCAGTTATTTGCTACCCAACGGTTACAGCGACTGTCTCCAAAGCACACCATGGCAAGGTGACTCTCCCAGGAGGGAGACCACAGGCTGCTCTGTATACAGAGCCAGGTTGAGTCCCAGGACAAAGCCAGGGCTTCCTGCGCGGCACAGCAGGATGAAAAGGACTGCCTTGAGAGAACCTTATCCTCTCTCACTCTAGCCAGGGGCTTGTGGCCACCAGGCAGGGCGGGCTCAAATGCCACTCACAAATGATAAAAACCATCTGGAGAGAAAGGAGATGAGATAATCCAACACACAGCAACACAGCACGTCACCCTTGCCTGCAGGGACCACACACCCCTGCAAGCCACAGCTAACCTCAGCGCAGGCACAGCCACCTGCAGACACTACAATTTCTACCTGGCCTGGCGACCCAGCCTTCCCCACAGCTCACAGACAAGTCCTGACCTGAAAAAGGTTTGTTTCCACCTCCTGCATGCAATGCCTGCTGTTTACAAGGGACACCCAGCACAGCATCCACATCAATTCATCACGCAAAAGCCCTTCAAATTCCCGCCCGTCACCCATGAGATCCGCCACAAGTTCAGTGAGGGGCTCTGTGAGCAGCAAACCATGCAGTACAGGATATCTTCTACAGGAACAGTGCTGGGAGCTCTGGGAGCAGATCCCAGCAGCACGTGCTGCGTACTCATCGACCAGAATGCACACCATGCAGAGGAAACAGAAAGGAGGTCCTGCCTTCTCAGGGGTGGGGGCACCCAGGGGTGCATGAGCAGCCAACAAATTGGCACTGCGGACGAGGGGAGGAGTAGAGGTCACCTGAAAAGGACAACAGTTCAAGATGCAGAGGTGTTTCCGTGCTCACTGCTTGAGAGCTGGCTGTACACATGACATTGCATGTCACTGCACTGCTCATACAGTCACTAAAGACTTCCCACCACCCTGGAACTGCAGCCCTTCCATGGCAGGAGATGCAGAATATGGCTCTTGACCATAACACCTCCACTCCCAAACCCACTCGTGCTGCGGACACGTGCCCAAATGGGCAAACACAGGAAGGACTGCCAATTTGCTCCTTTCAGTATTGAGATCTTTCACTGCCCCTCACTCCAAGAGAGATTGTGGCAGGGAGAGCCACACTCTGTGTTTCAGAGCCACCTTCTTCATCTCAGAGGGAAATACAGAGTCCCTGCTGCACAGAGTGACCATCAGGGCAGACAGGAACCACACACACTCCAGCAGGTTACCGCACAGGCATGTACTTTGCAGCACCAGAGAGGCACAGCTGGGACTAGATATTGCCAGTGTGTCCTCTCCCCTATCTAGCAGTTCAGTACCAGCCTTTACCTCAACGTCGTATCTACTGAGCTATCAAGTTAGGAGCAGTAGTTGGAGCAGAAAATACTGCAAAAAAAACCAAACCAAACCAAAACAAAACAAAAAACAAAACAAAACAAAACAAAACAACGAGAAAAGAAAAGCCTGCCTGCATCTGTGGGAAGAAAGAGTCATCTTCAGTCTGACAGCCAACTGAAACAACTGTCTTGGTGCTATGGGTCCAGGTCTGGGGAGAAGACGAGTGCCTAGGATCTTCAGGAGGCATGCCCACAACAGAAAGCTCATGATAATCATCATCAGAAGTTTCCCACTGGGAGAGAGCCTGGGGAGCCAAGCTGAAGGAAGAGGAGGAGACTGGACTAGGAGCTGGGGTAGATGGCACATGAGAAGGCTGAGGTGGAAGTGGGAGGAGAGGTGCAGGGCCAGAGGGAGCAGCGTTAGCAGGGATTGTCTTTGCAGCTTCTTTGGAAGGCTGGAGCGGGGAAGAGGCTGGAACAGAGACCGTCCTCCTTGGGGGCAGTGGGGATTCTGGAGGAAAAACCACCTAGAAAGACAGGGAGGAAGAAGAAAGGTGAACAAATCCAAAGAGGAACCAACAAGCACTTCCTGCAACAGGAAGGCTGGTTGTTAGCTTGTTACCACTGTATTTATCTAAGGGGAAAAGCAGCAAGAGAGAGAAGGAAACTGGAAAACATGCTTCCCTGTGTTGCTCAAGGAAGAGCACCATCTTACACCCAGAACCGCCTGCACAGGTATGCTATTGGGGAAAACAAAGCATGCCTCTGTGACAGGCATGGTTTTAAAAATAATCCCCACATGGACATCTGATATGTGACAGCAGCAGACTGCCCAAACAGACACCATCACCAGCACCCTCAGATCCCACTCTAATTCTTAAACATCAGAAATTAGGACCTGAGTGCTGCTTCCCTTTCTAGGCCAGACAAGGCTGAGTAGAAAGAGTTAGTTCTTTGTTTTGTGCTGCTTAAGACACTCAGAAATTTAACCTGCACCTCCACACAAGGCTATCTGGACAGAGAGACATGCTGGAATCTCCCAGCACGTCCCTGTTTCTACCTTCTCTACTTGCTGTCCACCATTCTGCTCCTCCCCCTGGGGTCTGGCAGTGATAATGACCCCCTCTGTCAGCCAGTCATCCTGGCTTTTCCATTCTTCCTGTTCCTGTTTAGCGATGCCCAGTCTGTCCTGAAGTTCTTCAATCAAGCGATCCTGGGACTCAGTCTTGTGAAATATGGCAGGACCTAGCTTACGTCTTGGAGAGAGGTCACGATACATTGGATGCACATTTGCAGTCTCTTTTGTCCTCTTGATTAAAGATTTAATCTAAATGACAAAGGCAATAGTATCAGCAGAGAAGAGCAATGTCAGAGCAAGCCCCAAGATGCAACAGCACAAACTCAAGACATTAGTGACAATCGTGAGCAGGAAGAGTGATGACATTTATTCCACAATGCCAAAATTCCTCTTGGCACAGCCCAGAACAGTGACTCAGTGCAAGGAAAAACCCCGTAAGGATAATCACAGCAGCCAAAAATAACTATCTAGAAAAGGAAGGGAAAGATTAACCAGCAGGAAGCCAAGACAGAAGGTGCAGCATGACCACTCCACCGAGCATTAAAGAAAGCTCAGCGTCACAAGGACACAGAGCAGCCTCTCTGTTTGCCCTTTACAGGCATAAGGCTCTTGGTCAGAGATGTCTGGTGCAGAAAGCGTACTTCCAGCACTAGAAGGAACAATAACAGTGCCACCAATGAGACCTAAGAAGGCTAGCAGAGCAGAGGAGCTGCCATTCCAAGTCAGGAACATCCTCCAGTGGCATGAAACAGCCCTTTAACTTTTCAGAGGCCTCTATGGACCGAGCCTTACCCCAGCTAGCGAATAAAAGTCCATTTCACGGGCAAGTCCCTACAGACTGCCATGTTCTGTGCTGCTGACTGACGTGCAGAAGAGACCACAAGATAAAGCAGAGGATTTCAAACCTCCATGACATGCAGCTGTCAGTAACAGTGCTCAGAACTGCATGCTGTTAGCGTGAGTGGGTCCAGGCACGCTCACACCACACACAAAGTGTTAGTGCGCTGTCACAACGGTCCTAGGGAGGACTCATCCTACTCCTACATTCATTCAGTGCCTGCCTGGCCTGACGCAGAAATCCTCTCAATGGGTGGTTTGGAGATGCATGGCAGATCCCATTCAGCTTTCCAAACGTTTTCAGGAGATTCCGGAGTGACTACAGAGCTTCTGAACTGCTCATTTTCCTGGTCTCCTCTGGCTTTGTTCATGTTAGCAGTACGGGCCCTCCTAGGAGTTGTCTCTCTGCCCCGCCTCTTCTTGACCAGATCAGGACAGCCATCTATCTCGGTTTCATGTGGAACTTCAGCTTTTGGCTCCTGTCCTTGCTCCACTACAAAGCCCAACTGCTTTTTAGTGTCTGGGAAGACATCCCGCCGATCCAGTGCCACAACAGAAGGTTCATACACAGGATTCAAAACACCGTCAGTCTTTGCACGTACCTCTGGCACGTGTGCGGACAGCTCCAGGGCCCACAGCTCATCTAACACTGTCTCCACATTTCTGCCCTGGGAAGGAAGGGCTGAATGGTCCCTGAATGCTCCCTCTTGATACAGCTCTTTAGGCATCTGCCCCTTTCCTTGACCATTTAAAGTGTTTGAAATTGGTATACTTGAGATTTTGGGGCCAGTTCTCTGCTCCTTCTGCTCAGTTTCTTTTGCCAAATCGTTCTCTAGGCCCAGTGCCTCCACATTAGCAGATCTACACAGAAGCTCCACACTGGAAGTCGGCACAGCCTGGAAAACACTTCTAGAAGAGTCAGGCTTTCTGCTCAGCTGAACCAAGCTTGCAGAGGTCATCTGCTCCCCACGAGAAGCAGAACTAGAAGAGACTCGTGGTGGGGGCACAGGGACTATTTGTGGCAAACAGGGCACACGTGGAGGAGTGGCAGAATGCCCTGAAGTAGGCAGAACTACATTGTTACTGGCTTCCTCAATGCAGAGGACTGTTGAGGGGGCAGATGTTGGCACTGCCCAGTCCCCACTGTGACTTGCAGAAGGGTGTTTGGAACTGGATAGCACTGTTAAGCTGTGAGGAGTGTTGCTGGAGTCTACATTTGCTGAACTGGGACCCGGTTCTAGGGAGGGTTCAGAAACCAAAGACATAGTGGAACTAGTCTGCAAAAAGGAGACAGAATAAGGAGAGAAAAAGATAAAAGATAGAGGTAAAGAGAAGAAAAAAGGCAAAGAATTAAGCATTACAGCAATCATGACCTCCAAATCAAAGAGCCATGTTGATTCAAAGCCTTACTTTCATGAGTAAGGAAGGAAAATGAGATATCAAAGAGCAGAACCAGTAAGACATTGTGCTGATCTTCACATGAGAGTATAGCAGATGAAGTTCTACAGCCATCGCGATCCTTTTCCTACGCGCTCCTTCTAAGTGACAGCTCATGTGTTCACCTGCAGCTGTGACGGAGGCATTCAGCGGCCACGTGGAAGCCAGCTACAAACCCAGGAATGTCTAGACTGTGAGTAAAGGTCACATTAACTTACTCATAGTCAGACATGTAAATTTTACATTTCAAAGCTGAGAAAAAGCAATCAATGAATAGAACAAAGCATGACATTTTCTTCTTGATAGATTAATAAAATGCTCTAGTTAGCTGAGTACATGGCAACGAAAACAAAGCTTCCGGGCATTCACAGCAAGAACAGATGACACGGGCTTTGTTCTATTCACATCACTCATCCCACCTTGGATGTGACATATGCTGAATCCATACAACTCTGTCAAGTCACTCCATGCCCTCGTAAGCATTGCTTAGACGGCTAGATCAGCCTCTTTCCCTCAGGCCAAAGACTACACATCTACACTGTAATAAAATCAGTATTAATTTTGATCCAAAGTACACTTCAACAAGAGCAACTGATACGGAATTTTTGGTTCAGTAGGGCGTGTAAATTCCTAAGCCCATGCATGGTATCTCAGTCTTTACTTACCTTTCTGGAATACTTATCATGAATGAAAGGTTAAAATTAACCAGAACACGCACAAAATCTGCCAGTAGATGGAAGGGACATATACCTTCCGTTGACCTAAGCTGCTACCATCGCACGGGGTCAGGAGCTGGCACGCATACACACATTTCTGAAGTCACAACACAGCGCTACAGGGAGATCGCACTCGGAAAGAGAAGAGCAACGGGGGACGACAATTCATTACATATTGCTCCTCTCCTTGAGTAGCACTGCAAGACCCACAGTCACAGCAGAGACAAAAAGGACTAATAAATACATTCTGTATTTAAAATGAGGGAATTTCCCAATATTGCCCTCCACCTGTATTTTGCCTAAGCTGGATGCATCTGCAAAAGTAACCTGGTTTTACGCTGTGGTTCACACTTCGTTTCCAGATTTCCTAAAATGAAATCAGTAATTTTCAAGGCAAGACTATTATTTTGCTCAAAACCGAGTATTTCCAGCATACTGAAAACATACTAGCTCCAAAATAAGAGCAATGGTTAAACACTCAACAGTAATAGAACAATAAATACAAGCACGTAGCTATGCAGTAAGCAAGTATCATATTACACAGGAACGGCAGAGGCTGAAAAAACAAGTGCATTAAATAATCTCGGTGCCTGCTGGCTGATGAGCTAGATAACCAAAATCAAATGCATTCTGTAAGCAAGAAGAATAAGCTACTCATTAAAAAGAGCAGAAGATGATAAAAGGGTCATGTATCTGTCTGTAACAGCACCTTTTACTCTGGGGTATGAGGGAAATCAAACATCAGTGCCTCTGCTCCTCCCGTCCCCATCTACTGCAACTTCTACTTGTACCAAGTACCAACTCCTTACACATCATACTTAGTTCTTCTGTCCTATTTCTTGCAACTACACACAGGTTTGGCACTCAAACAACAGCCCTTCATCATTCACCTTTGCAAAGACTCTACTTCTCTCCCACCCTGTCTGTACCAGACTAGAAATCCATTTTTACAGACAAGCTAACACCACTAGTTGGCACAAATAGAGGAGGTAAAACCAAACAAGGACGGAAGGGAAAAATGAAGCAACCTGGAGGACAGGAAAAAGGAAAGTAACTGTTAAAAACAGCCAATGACAATATTAACAAAAGGAAAAGGATCACAGAAGCCATGTTCTTTGTGCTTCAGGAAGAACGTTTAGACACAGATGAGTTCAACGCCTCACAAAAATACTAATGCTGTGTTTACAAAGCCTAAATCTTAAAGTCTCGCTGCTTTTTGGTTTGTTCTTACAGCTCAACCAGAAATGAAGCCAGGAAGGCAAGCAGTATTACAGAAAGCAGCTCATCTCTGTCACGCAGGTTTTATTGGAGTTGAACAAAAATTCTTAGGCACTTTCTCAAAACTGCAAAGCATTTCAACATCCACACCTAGAAGTGTCCCCTACTTGTACCTTGCAAGGAAAACCTGTGCTGGCAAGGTCATTCTCAGTTGCCAAGAGCTCACCTAGGAGCAAAGGCCGGTGGCAGCAACCACACCCTGAGCTTGTTTTCTGAGCCCTGATAAAAGCAGCAGGGGCACACGGCCATGGCACGCAAGCTCCCACACACACAGAAGGAGCCAGCAGCCCACGTGGGAACTCTCTCCAGCTCCTCAACAGTGGTTTTTCAGACTGAACAGACACTTGGGGATATCCTACACTCTACCCTAGGATCTAATATGGAGGAAAAAAGGCAACACTAAGGGGTCAATATTTGTAGTTGACTAAGTACACACTACAGTAAGTCTAGAGAAAACAGTGAGTAACTCCTGGATTCTCACAAAATGAAGTACACGGGCCAGAAATGGCACACTGAATTCAACTCCATCAAGTGCAAGGCGCGTGAAGGCCCACAGAGCGTGCACGCTCACTGCGAGTTCTGAACTCACGCACTTGGTCAAAGCTCTGGGTACGGTAATGGCCTCCATGAAACCCAGAGCACACATTGAAAGCACTCACATGAACGATGACACAGAGAAAACAACAAACAGCAAAGCTGTCGTTGAATGTCCTGTCTACCTCTCCTCACAAAACATTCCTCAGCGCTGGCTGCCCCACTTAAAGTCATGGTAGGAGGAGATGGAGTTCAGCACAGACAAGAAACACCAAGCATCAGCAGAATCTTCCATATGAGGAAAAAACAGAGTTAGGGACCTCCTTAGGATCAGAAAGCAAACTTGCCTGTGTATGTAAGAAAGGCAAACCCAACAATGACAACAAAGAGAATGTATTAGATATTTGCTTTCTCCACCTCTCTCGGAACAAATTCAAGTGAGTAATTCAGTAAGCAAAGCAGCTGAAAGTAGAAAGTAAGAAGATAAAACATTTTTCTTTTTGCTATGATTATGGGTACATGAAGTCTCATTAAAATAAGCTCCACAGTTAATCACCTAGTGCAAGAATGATAAAACACCTATATGAATAAAAACAAGTTACCCAAGTACATCATGCAGGCATCAAGATGACGACAGGCAAGTTACTCCTAAGCTTATGCTGTTAGGGGATTTTTATGTGCTACTTGTGACTGAAGGAGCAGTTATTTTCCAATACAATATATTGTTTGGTTTCCAAACAAGATTCTGAATAGTGTTCGCCATCCTCTGCCCCTGCAAGAAGCTCAGACTTGAATATCATTTTGAGGTCAGTAAGAGATATTGTTTTAAGATGGAAACCTTTGAAGTCTCCAGTTGTCTGATGCAAAGGCTTCAGTGCTCATACCACATGCCTAGAAGATCCTCCTCAGGGAAAGCACATCAGGGTGAAAACACACTCCAAAGAGGAGAGTCATCCCACAGAACAGAAGAGTCTGGTCTCTGTCAGTAAGCAGACTGCTGTCCCATGTAAGCTGTAGCACAGCAAAATAATTCACCCTGTACTGAGCTCATTACCTTTGCCAAACAGACAAACTGCAGAGCTGAAGGATAAACGGACCCCAGAACTGCCTTACCCTGCCAGCGATGAGAATTTATAGCAGTTGAGAACACCTACAGCAGCACTCAGCAAGCACAAATAGCACCACAGGAAGTTTTTCAGAGGAAGTTCGGGAGGTAAAGAGGACATTTTGGAGACCAACCAAGGGCAGCAGATATGACTAACGGGCAAGAGAGTCTAGGGGTGAGGAGGGACAAGATGAAGTATTAAGTTGTCATGATAGAGTACCTTAAAGTCAGAGAGAGATGCCATCAGCTCATCCAGTTCTCGTGTAGCTGAAGAAGCAGATATACGGGTCTGCTGCTGACTGGCAGTGATCCGCTGGGGGCTGCTCACCTCACCTTGGCTCACAGTGATTGCAGGGCTGACAAGGGGAAAAAAAAAAAGAAAAAAAAAGCATATTTAAGCCAGGAAGACCACTCCTAGACTGAAATTTCCACTGCTCCCCCAAGCAAGCACAGCATAAAGAGTTTCATCAGCACTACCCACCCTGGGCAGCCCATCCACTAAGAAATGAATTATAATCAAACATTAATTTTGTCAGACAAGTACCCACCAGTATGTCTGATGAGCTATAAATCTGAGTTTGAATAATCCATCTCTTGTAACATGACTTAAGTATTTTTTTATTCAAGAGTAAATAAAAGAGCACCAGCATCTTCATGCACTTGCTTGGTTTCCGACCTTTAGACAAAGCCCATCGTCTGTCTGTCACTCTCCCGCAGCATCTGTCCCTACACTACAGTCACTGTTCCCACAGAGCCTGTCCCACCTCACCCAAGTCAGCAACCACCAAAACCCTACTCACACTGGACTTGGCACAGAGCTCTCCAGCTCATCCAGCAGGCTCTCCACGCTGGGACGCACATCTTCAATCCCACGTGCACCATTGCGTTTTGGCTTTTCTTTTGCAGGGGGTGCAGCCTTCCCTCCCACTGAGCTGCTGCTCTCTGGGACAACATAGTGAGGTCCAGTCACACCAGGCAGTGATGGGCTTCTGCTGGCTTCATCTTAAGAAAGGGGAAGCAGAAGAGAGTCATTCAGACCCCAGGTCCATACATATATGCTAATCACAGACAACAGCAACAAATTGCCCAGAAACCTTGCGGAACATCCATCTTTGATAATATTCACAACTTAACAGCGCAAGGGCCTGAGCAATCTAATACAACTTTGAAACTTTAGTTAGAGCCAATTTTGAAGCTGGCCCTGCTTTGAACGGGGTGCTGCACCACAGACCTCAAGAGATCCCATCCGTACTAAATGAATCTTTGATCGGGGCTGGAGAGGTCTCCTTCAGTAAGGATGTTGGAAGGAAAAAGTAGGCTACTATTTTGAGAATCAAACTATCCACTCATACAAACATCTTGCTATTCCTTACCTGTTGGGAAGCCACTGGCGGGATTATGTTGAACAGCATTCAGTTCCAGAAGGAGTCTGTCCAGTTCTGAGAGGTTGCTGCCCAGAGAGGAGCTGGTCATTGTAGGAGATGGTTCTGCAGACTTCTGCTTGTTCGGGAAACTAAAGATAAAAAGGAAGCGTGAGACTTCTACATCACGCTACAGCAGAAGGATGGAGGGAAACTTACATTAGGTTCACAAAGTTTACACGTCATGTACGGTTTTCAAGCTGATGCTTTTAGCTCTGAGGGAAAGAAGACGTGTGCTTTGTGAAATGACTACAACAGAGCCACTGCTTAAACCACATCTTCATTCCTCAGTTACAAAGAAATAGCACTGATGGACAGGGCCTCAGGTTTTAGGACTGTACAGCCCTGTAGCAGGGTTAACCACCTGCAGATCCAAGACACAGAACAGCAGCAGAACCATTAGCTTGCACGCAGGAAAATGACTGCTTCTGCTGACATCACAGCAAGCAGCAAAAACCTCCCCCCGCGGCAAGGGAATGCAGGGCTGGCACAGACTGGAGAAAGAGGCAAAGTACAAACTGCAGTTATCAAGAAAAAGCCAAAAGCAGCAGGTTATGTGGTAGCCACTTGCAGCGCTCAAGGTCTCTTTTCAAGTCTTCAAACCTTTAATTTGGGGAACTCCAAGCAATTTATAAGAAAGTAATTGGAAACTATTTTCTCCTGTGTTAAATACACAAGCCTTGAAAGTTTACCTGTGCACAAGTGCGTATAAAACACTGCTGTAATTACAGCTTGTCTTACACGGGTGATCTCATTTACCACGCACAACTGCAAACTATTTCAAAGCATAACTTCGCACCAGTGCAGTGATTTTTACAGTAATTACACTGTAGTAAGTGTCTTCCCATCTTCAATGGCAGGGAAATTATTTTCTCCTTGTTTTACAAATGGAGAAATAACTTCTGATGTTCTTGAGGTTCTTATTTTGCCAGAAAGACACTTTCCAAATCCGAAATGGGAATATCTGTCTTGGGCACACTATGACGTTATGCTCAGAAAGTTAATTTGTAACAGGCTTTAAGACTCTGACACCTATAACATCAGTGACAATTACGAAATTCCATAAGGGCAATTGTTATCTTTCTCTTCAGACTGGGGGGGAAGGTGGCGGGGGGAAATCCACATATGCGATCTGAGGAGGGCATACTTCATCTCAACCTATGCACACAAGTTACAGCTCACACCAGAACCAAGCCATGCCAGACCCTTGTACAAGAGGACTTATGGCTGTAATTATCTCCATTTTGTACTAACTGCACACAGCCATCTGAAAAAAAAATTACAATTACTGCCTCCGTTGGGCCATCTCTAGATATGTCTGCCTCTACCCAGAATTAGTTGTGGTTCAAAGCAAGTTCCTACTCAGCAGAAAGAGTTAGCCATGGTTAGAACCCGACTCCAGAGAAACAGTCTCCACACTGTAAAAAGGTACCCAGGACAGAGCGCACTGAGGATGGCCATCAGAGATGAAGTTCTGACAGCCTCTTCCTCACTCATCCCCATGTCAGCAGAAAGCTCTGTCCTACCACACAGGCTGCTGCTCAAAGCGTAAGAGCATCTGCCTTTGTGAGTATAAACTAGTTATCTATCTATCATCTACTGAGATTAAAGTTTTAAGAAGTCTGAATTTACATGAAAATTCAAGTCATTCCACATCCTGCTAGGCCACAGGTAACGGAGTTCCCTAGGATAACTGACCCAAAGGCCACCCACCTCCTAAAGAACTTTTAGGCTGCTTAACAGGATGGATTGGTCCCCTGTCTCTGGATCGTATCCTTCACAACTCAATCCAGATCCTGTTCTGACGGATCCTTAACTTATTCTGCAGCTGAGCAAACCAAAGGGCCAGGTCCAGGTCAATGTTCAAAATGAGTATGAAGGTTACAATGGCATCTTACAAAACAGGTAATCAAAACCAACACAGGAGAACATAGCATGCACAGAGGGTGCAGTTTTTGTTTCCATTTACAGAAGCTTGATGGCTTGAGCCACAGCAGGCTCAAGTTGTGAGTTAGGCTTATCTCTTAACAGCAACAAGATACCTGTAGACGTGTTCCTCTTCACTGGCACGAGGAGAAGGAGAGCTGAGCCCGTCCCTAGGAACAGAGGCACTGGAGCTTTTGGCACTAGAGCTGTATATAGGAGACTGGGACTGAGGCTGTGGAAAGGAGATTTACATTGGAAACAGAGAATACAAAACAAATACGTACGCTACTGCATTGCAACCCCACACATGGATAGGACAGAGCAAAGCCCATTAGCAAAAAAACCACCAACCCACGCACCACTGCCATATAGCCAACCAGCCTCTATCAGATGAGCTACACCAGGAACAGCTGTTCTCCACTTGCTTCAGATTTGGCTATGAGTCGCAGATCTGTGCTGGAAAGCCCCAGTCTGCTTCCCACAGGCTACAAGACGGATGACTAACACTAATCTCATCACACTGCCATTTTGTCAGAACAGCGATAACGGGGTTCTCTTTTTTTTACCATTTGCTCCAACCAGTTAGCTCTGGCTGGTTAGCTTAGAACTCCATACCTCCATCCATTTCCCCCCTCTGTTCATAGCCAAACTCATCCTCACTTCTTGCTATTCCCTCCCCTTTTCTACTCCCTTCAAAAATACTGCGCCAACAAAACAGGCATGCACTCTCCCCACCTGCACATGTTCACTTACTTGCTGGTGGACGTATCTGGATACGTTGGGTTGCCACTGGTCTAGGGGGTCAATCACAGTGCCATTCAGGGCCTCATTGGAAGGTGGTGGGGGCACTGGCGGGGGCACAGCAATCTCCTGGTACGTGTGGTTTCCAGTTGGATAGGAGTAAGGCGTTTCCTCTGTTAGAAACACTGGTCGTTTGGAGATATGTGAGGTGGTGGATTCCAGGTCTGCCAGTAAGGCGTCTGCAGTAAAGTATAAAAAAAAAAAAATTAAATGAATTTTTAAAACCCACAAAATACAAAACACCAAAATGGTAAAATCCTGGACTACAGCTTTTTCACTTTTCCCTCATTCAGGACATCCTTATCAGAAGGTCTTCAGGAAGACTTTTCATCTAGGGTGATCTACTAAATGCCCTGAAAAACATTACTGCAGCCCAGGACTGAATGGGTTAATCAAACTTCTAGTACAATGAAAACACCAAAAGGTAAGAAAGCAGCCAGAAAAAACTGTGTCAGTCTCAGATTTTTGTCTTAACCAGAAAATCGCCCAACAACAGGGACCCGTAGTCTCACTGCACCCTGCGGAAGAGCAATCCAGGAGAAACCTGCCCAGGGATCCAACTCGCAACAGGATATTGACACAGACTAATTACAGGCCCCGCATCACCACAGAGTCATTTACTGTGGCCACAGGCACTGCTTTCTGCAGGAAACAAGATCTCGGGAGGGGCTTTCTCCAGAGTCTAAGGTAGTGGAAGAAGCATGAAATTTTCAAGTCAGTCCACCGGTGCAGTAGGAATATAAGCTTCAATTTTCCTGACAAAAATCCCTCCCAGTACCTCACACAAACAGTTAACTAGCTTCCAGAGGCTGCCAGGTAAAAGTCATTTCTTCTCCTGGAAACAATTCTCAGCTTGCTGGGTGGAGACTGCTCACAAATTCCCGAAGAGAAGAAAAACTTCCACCAGCTAGAAACACCAGCAACTCAGGCCAGGCAAAGGAACCCACGTCATATAGCTAGCACCTCTCAGAAATCTCAAAGCAGGAAAAATGCTCTCCCTCAGAGATGAGGCATGAAAACGCATTCCCACCTTTCCGGATTTCTCCCTGCAATCTATCCTCTGCCCGTTTCCAACTCCGTGCTCCTCCGTGGTGACTCACAAGCAAATCCCGACTCGTTGGACCTTCTGTCCTGTGAACTCACCCTGCAGAGCCCACTGCAGTCCCTGGTGGGGGAAACTCCAGCGATCGACTGCAGGTCTGCGCTCTACTCACTTTCTAAAGAAAGCCTGACTGGCTGGGTGCCCAGCTTTCCACTGGGGCAGCAGGCTCTAGAGCACGCCTCTTTTAAGGCTATTAAGAGAGGAGCTGGATTGCTTGGGACATCAGTGCTCTCCATTATAAGAGCATCACGACGTACCTGGCAGATACGTGGAATTCAGCCAGAGAGCAGTAATGCAACTTTAGCAGAATTAGGAGAGGAAGCTCTGAGAAACCCCCTGGATCTCCCTCCCCTCCGCGCAGACTCAGCTGTCTTCAGGCAGACTTGATATCCAGATTTGTGGTGCGAGGGCTCAGCCTAAGCGTAGCCACCCTGCAGTATCCCCCTCACCAGGGTCACAAGGAGCTGAAGCTATCAGGTGGAACCAGAATAGCAACAGAACAACTGCTGGCCCTAATGGCTGCCTACCGGCTCTAAGCGGGCGGGCACCTGCCAGCTCAAAGCCACTTCCTGAGCACAGCGGACCACACCGGCCAAAGCACTTAGCAACCCTTCAAGAAAATATATTAACGAGTCAAATAGAGGACAGTGTTATTGCATTACAAGACAAGGAAGGTGCTGCTTTTATACTCACTCTCTTCCACAAACCAAAGCTTCGCAAAAGGAAAAAAAAAATAAGCAGTCCTGCCCTCCGAGAACAGAATATCGCCATTAGCAAATTAAATACTGTATTAAATTATTTACACCTTCCATTTAGCCAAAAAGATGCTACAAATCATTTAACCCACAGGCATCTTCCTAGAGGGGTCAAAATACCCCAAGAAGCAGTTTCTCCGAAGGATTACAACCTTTCTGCAGCTGGGGAAAAATGAACTTAATCTTCTTTTTAAGCAAAAGAACAGCTGGTGGATTCCAGAGTGAAAGGCACATACCTCAGGGGAACTGCTGAAGAGCTGCAATTCCTTCAACCAGGAAGGTCCTGTGACTGGAGGTTTGTGCACACAAGCTCCAAGAGAAGTGCTATCCGAGAAGGTGTGGTTTTTTTTCTCCCCACCAATGACAAAGGCAGATCAAACTCCGCTAGGAAGTGAAAATCCCATGAGGGTGTTGGGCTCCTCCAGCCCTGCAGAGGGGACCCAAACCATTTTTCCACCCTCCACCCCCAGCCCTCACTGCAGGGCCGGCAGATGTAACCGTCTCGCCACAAAATTCACCCCTTTGGCTCAGCACTCTGCTGAATGAACCATCGGACAGAAATGCACTGCTTTTTACTAACGGTACAGAGCAAGTTCTGCTAGATTTACTGCTTTAGTTTTATGAGTCTGCAGAAGAAGAGGGGTCTGGAATGCCAGGAGCACTCTGTCCCTAGGTTGTGAAGGAGTTAAGGAGAAGACATCACAGTTTAATGATTAACTTCCCCCATACCCTCCCCCTTCCTGACTTGAGCAAACAAGGCTGAGCTGAGGAACAGGAAGCGGAGGGAGGAGAAAAGGCTGGAGAGGAATCACTCTGGTTACTCAAACTGCACTTCAACTTTGCAGCTGATACCGAGGCAGCTGCAGGAAGGCAACCCCCACCTGGCGGGACAGGGAAAGGAGCACTCAAACTGGTTTACGGGTGGCAAAGGACCTCTCCTTGGGCTTGCTCGTCTCCGTGTTCTGCAAACCCACAGTCCACCCTTCCTCACATCCCACTCGCTCCCTCCAAGCTCACTGCCACGACAGCAGAAAAGTCTGGCCCGCTCGCTTCTATCCCCATTGCCGCTTCCAGTCACACAAACTGTTCCCCACTCCAATCCTATTAGCAACCACAGCTTCCTGAAGCTTTGCTGGACTGGGGAGTTGCGCCCGTTCAGAGTGTCCAACAATGGCATGAGAATTGCCCCGCGGAGGGCAGGGTGAGAGCAGTGGTGGCACGGTGCCTGCTCAGTCCACCCAACCTTGCAGGGCTTCACCCTGCGAGAGGGAAGCGACTCCGCAACCCACGGGCACCAGCTGCAAATCGCTCCCTTGGAGCTCAACCTAAGGAGTTCTGCAGTCCAGAGACCAACCAAAGGCAATTATTCAAAACCCAACCAAAGGGGTTAGCATGTTGTTCCCCACACAGCGCCTCATCCCAAAAGATCGAAATTGTGCATTCATTTAGCATTTGTGCACATTTTTGATGCTACCAGAAGACAACCCGAGATAGAGATGGGAGGCAAGAAGGGCAATTTATCAGTGGAAAAGACAACCCACTGCTTTTTCTTTCTTTCTTTCTTCCACCAAACGGACCAGACAGCTGTAACCTGATGAACTGTAACAAAGATGCTGCGCCTTGTGCAGCACTGCGCCTCGCGTTACAGGATTGAGTTTACTGTAGTGACCACTCCTTAAACAGAAATATTACATACTTAAATAGAAACATAAATGGTTCAATCGATTTATTGGGTAATGAAGCGTTCCTTCCCAAGGCGACTCCCGAGGGACCGCGCTGCGGGAGGTGTAAATCAGCCAGCCAGTCCCTCCCAGCCCATAGGAAGCGGCTCACTGGATCGTCCTAAGGCGCTGCTGCAGACCAGTTCACACAACCACAGCCATCAGAGGGCACCCCTACATCCCTACATGGGCCCAGATGGAACCTGACAGCACTGCCTAACTTGGCAGTAACTTCACCTCACTCGTTCGTCCCCACAGAATCGGGAACCTGTCCCTGTTTTAGGCACACAGAAACTTTCCGCCGGTGCCACGTGTGCTGCACCTCCCCACAAGACACACATCTTCATACCAGCACACGCTGCAGCATCTCTGGGGCTATCGCCCAGTACTCTGGAAACAACCACACGCATTGACATCACCACGGTTTTACTGCTGCCCCCAATACTCTAAAATTCTGCAGACGCAGCTCGAGGAGGCAGAATCTCCCAAGGTTAAAAGATCAGAGATTCCTTTATCTCTGGAGGACAGATTTAACCATTTAGTAGCAATAAAGTAAACCAGACAGGGTTATACTACATCTTCAGGCCACAGCTCCTCCATAGGATCACCTCTCCTTCCACTCTCACCCCTACAAGAAGCTTCTAACACAACCTACAGATTGTCAACTCGCAAATGTATGGAGTGGAACAAAACAATCCAGTTACCAGAGTAGGGCCCTACAGAGTAACAGTAGGGCCCAGCCTACCCACAGGCACGGGCTGTGTGTATGGGAATTTGTACTTTCCACTCTGTTAACAGCGTGCTGCTCAGTGGGGTGTTGAAGAGTGAGGGATACTTGCTAAAACCTGACCAACCCAGACCCTCCAGCTTGTTATCACTGTGCCGGTGCGGTCACACAGCTGATCTAACCCTAACTCCCTGCTGCAGCACAGTGCATCTCAAGGTGTGCACGGCTGGGAACTCCAGGGGCTCAGGTAACCTGCCCAAACATCTGGTAAAGCTGCATGCAAACCCGAGAGGTACAAGACTGAGCCCTCCTCTGGGCAACCCAAAAATTACACACTCAAGGGAAATCAACGTTGAGGCCAAAGGGCTATTCAAACCACATCCTCCCCAGTATGGGAGGACATTTGTGTTTGCATTCAAGTGGTTTTTTTCTACATAGATTTTCCTGTGGAGGAGGGACAGTTAAAGAATGATGTCATGTTTGATACCTTTGCTGCTATAAAGCACCCCAAGGCATCTGGAGGTCCAGGTGCATTAGTTTGCCCCTCTCTCCCTTCCCTCCCTTTTGCCAAGTCATTATTAACGATAAGGTCCTTGGGTTTCTGATCTTCAAATCCCACACACAGCTCTGCATATACACTAGATATGTATGAGCAGCCCTTAATACCAACTGCTTTGCTTCAAGGTAGTTCCCAGCATCTGCCAAAGCTCTGCTAGTCATTTACACAGCCTGGGACAAGAACTCTCAAGCTGATGTCCAATGTATTGGACTGCTCAGAAAAATCCCTTTCACCAAGAAAATCAGCAAGATGAATGTGTAGGACAACACGTTAAGGTAAGTCCTATTTACCAGTTCAAATTGTGCTGAAAAGAGTAATCATCTCCCAAGTTATATACTGCACATTCCTGCACTATCTCCCCTGCCCACACCTCTGTCAGGCCGAGGAACGGCTCACGCATTCCAGGAGCTCTGACACAGGCTCCTTCGCTGCGTGTCAGCACTCGCCGTCCTGCAAACGCAGTATGCTCCAGCAGAACCAGCCTCGTGTGCAATCGCAGGGGCACATTCTTCAGCTTCCCACACCCCAGGTTTGTCTGATAAAGAGCAGTAGCATCAGACTAGGGATCACAATAATTTTGAGGTACAGAACTGGAAAGGATAACACAGGGGCCCCTTTGTACTGATGCACACATCAACTCTCTTTTCTATAAATCTGAGGCGCGCTCAGCCCCCTTAAATAGAGTGAAGTTATTAAAATGAAACAAATAAAGATATTTACATGCGTCTTTCCATGAGTATCAAAACATACTCTTTGTTCACTCTTCCCTCCCTCCGTTCTGTGCATCTCAAAAATGCTCCTGGATTAAGGTGGCATAATGAAGCAGAACACATCATGAACTAGTTCTGAAAAACCTGCATGACAAGGCATTGACAAATTCACATTTGCCAATTGGCATCAAGCAGCTTTTTAATGCTTTTTTTTCCTCAAGCAGTAAATAGTTTTCCACTATTCAGACGCAGTCTAGAATTTGTTAATTTATTTTTTTCAAAGTGAGGCAATTTAGAGAAGTCTAAACTTGCTTTCTTCTGTTAAGGAGAACCCTTCCACTCTCGAGTGTCCAACATAACTCCAGTCTGTGTGAGGGCTAGAGACAGAGCGTACTCGGTCAGCTGAAAGACGACAGCGTTAGGGCCAGAAGAAAGAAAACTACCTCAGATTTCCATGTGCAGTTCATCTCTCCCAACAACTGAGGATGAGCTATTAAGCCATGCTGACCCAGCAAATCAGAGCATTATCAATACAGTAAGTAGATCAAAAAGATGGTGGTCAAATTTTCTTCTACATCTCATCTACTGCTGGGGAGGAAATGGAAGCATAACTGAGGCAAGATACTTCAAATGCCTCAGATATCAGCCTTTCATTTTCAAAAGCTGAAAGCCACATCTGCACATCCATCAAACCACACATTGCCTCAAGCTCTGCTTCTTGCATGGGACATCTGGAAAGTGAGCGACACTGGAGACAGGATTCTTCATCCAGCCACTGCAGAGGGCAACTGCCTTCCTCATTCAGTCAGAGTCCCACCTCCCCCAGCATCTCTGCTGCCACACGTCCCTGCCAGACCAGACACAGCACTGGGTAATCGGGATCAGATACTTGAGCACAAGCTACAGTATTTCCTCTAATGCAGCCAGAGAACAGGTGTCTGTTCTCCTCTGTTTGCCCAAATAACTGGAACTTCTACAGGTTCTCCTGGCTTGAGATTCCCAGAGGACTGGCAAATGGAAATAAAAAGCAAGATAGCCGTTAAGGACAGGTCTGAATGAGGACGTGGACTTTACATGATAATCGGTCTCAGCACAAGACAAATTGCAGACCTCTCATTTGCAGAATGCCACACCATTCTCCGGCCCTTTTTTCTTAATACCTGTAAGATGTTGGATTAAAGTCCTTGATTTTTGCTGTCCCCTAAAAGAACGAGGTGATTGAACTGCATCTCCAGAACTGAACCCTGATCTCACAGACTCATCTGAGCAGCCTCTATGCAAAATCCCTGAATCCAAACATTAGAAAACTCATTAGGTTCAAGTAAGTCTTCTCTACCCCGCCTCCAGGAGCAAATGCAATTCCAGGTCTCACACAGGGAGACAGCTCAGGGCAGTAACCCAATCCCTGGCAAGACAGTTTTACATTGTGAGTAATTGTGGAGGAATGGGGAGTTTGGGTATATTTCTGCTCTTAAATTGCCTTTCAAAAAAAAACCATTTACAATGCTCTAGAAGAGCTGCATCAAAAAGACTTGTTAGAGTCTTGCTATAGGCTTCTCACTGCCCTCAAGTTTGAGTCTGAAGGGGTGGGGAGCCCCACAGAGCAACACTGATGACAGGAATGCCCTCTTTAACAGCAGCTTTGACTTTTCTCAGCAAAATGGAAGAGAATTATCAGAAACAGGGAAACCACGAACAAACAGGTGAACACAGGCATTAGGTTCCGTGTAAAAGAAATGTAATAACAGGTCCACAAGACATTGTATCCTAATCAATGTTTTTTAATGCAAAAAGATCAGAGACTACAAAATACAAAGACTACATTAAAAATGAGACCTTAAAAAGTTGAAGTGCAGTTAGGTGCTCTTAAAATGCTGAAGTTCCCTGGTTCACATATATAGAAAGCATGTAAAGTTTGGCTTACTTTCTAAAACATTTTGAGATCCAGAAATTTAGACGTTTTCCAGAATTGAATCAATATGTTGAGAAGGTGGCTGGAACACAGGACACGTAACAGCTATCAGCTCTCTTGTTTCTGAAGGGGACAGATTGTTACTGAAGACACTGAAAAATTAAGGGCGCAAAAGGTAAGTCGTTTGCCAGACCTAACAACTGCTGGAGTACCAGTACAAAGCAGCCACTGGTATTTTTACTTCACATTGTCTAGACCTGCCTAGAGGAAGTTCAGATGACATGGCCAAATAAATCGCTCAGCTCTTTTTTTAATGTATTCCAGTGACCAAGGTTTATTTGAAGCCTTGCGCTTTCTCATTATGAAGTTATTGGTCCAAGTCATGCTTTGTGTCACTACTTAATAAACAGAATGTCCAGACTAGTATCAATACGTGGTATGGTGAACTCTGAGAGAAAATAATACGTATGAAAATCCTTTCTGCTTCTCTGTTCTTTCAAGCCAATACTGCCCTTAGAACAAGCTAGACTATGCATTTGTGGCACTGTTACAGAGTTGTATGGGTGCTTCAGAAAAGCGTAGCAGCAAAGGCAACCATCTAGTAGTTGTTACACCTACCTACACCAGGCTGCAGAGACAAACTGAACAAGAATTCACCCCGTGACAGACAGAACTGCTTTCAAAAATCACATGATGGCAGCCACTATGCATCCCATCTATGCCATAACTCAAACACAGACAGTCAAACCAGTTAGGTTTCCCCAGTACAGCAGCCTGTGCACCCAGCTCTGACCACTATCAGCAAATGTCTAAACAAAGACAAAACACTGCACTGTGAGATGTGGTCTCCCCAGTCAGCTGCAGCAATGATTGTGGCTTCCTGTCCCAACCACTGAGACTCAAGCTGGAGACTTTCTTCCAGAGCTTGTGGCCAACTAACTGGTCACATCTAACATGCACTACTACCACCCCCAGCACGGGGTCGTAAAAGAGCCTGCAAATACAGCCTGTTCAAAGCAGTTTCAGTAACGTTTATCAGTAACTACTCACTGCACCGTTGAGGATGAAATGCAAACCCTTCAAGTGCTCTGGTTGTAGTTTCAGCAGAGCTGCCACCACCACACCCCGTCAGTGTAAAGGAAGGGTCCAGTGATCCTCACTTCCTTCAGCGTGCAAACCCACGCCGTTCCCGGAACTCAGGCTGCTGATCGCCAGACACTTCCTAACTAATTCAACTTACTAATCTAGTAAAGTTTTGCTGGGTTTTTGGTTTGGTTTTTTTAGATAAACTCATTACATTTCTTAGAAGAATAGCTCCAGCCACTGTATGACTTAAGCAGCTTTTAGAAAATGTTTTAAAGAGAACAATGCCAGAATTTAGCCCTTGTCTGAAGTCGGTGAATAAAACTTCGGCTTTGCATAGGAAATACCATACGTTCACCTCCAAAACTCAGATCAGGACACAAACAGCAAAATCCAGTGCCATCCTGTCATTAGTTGAAAGAAACCACCCATCCTCCTGTCTGTTATCATAATTAAGCTGCATCCAAGAAAAACTGCAGCCTGAAAAGGGAGCAATCAGCAGACAGCACAAAATGAAATGCTCTTAAAATTCTGGAGACATCCCTCACCACTACCAGCCACTTCCACCTGAGCCTACACTGACATCTTGTTTTGGCTTTGCAGCCCCAGAATTAGGATATGGCTCAATCGGTAGGGCTGCATATCTTACGTACCTACTGGTGCCATCTTATTTGTGCCACTGAGCCCAAGAGCTAGTTTGACTCAGACTACTCCTGACCGTACAATTTTGAAGATGAGCCAACTCTGTATGCTACAAAAACCCAACAGAAGCCATCATGCGAGGTCAGACCTTCCACCAGATCCCTCTGAGGGGCAAGAGGGCTATTTGTACATGTGTTGGAAAACCATAAAGGTCACTGGAAGATCCTTCCTGGAACTGCCCGCACCACTTCCTTTCAAATTAACACAAGCATTTCACTGAAACTCAGACCTGCCCTGCAACCTCAGCAATGGTGTATTTTTTAGCACGGTGAAGATGCTAGAATGCTAGCATCACAAGAGGTCAGCTAGTTCCCATGTAACCCAGCAGCAAGGCTTTCAAGGGCACAGAGAGAGGCACTCTGTAGGAAACCAGCTGACCAGTTTGCAGCTTGACTCCAGCAGTTCCTAGGAATCACAGCCCCATTCCTCGATCAAGCATCTCAGATCCACCTCTTGTCATCTTTGATGCAACAGGCTGGGAAATCCTTCCAGTGCTGGCTCTGTTAACATCAACAAGTTGGCAGGAAGGTAACCTAATCTTAATTAGACCCACAGGGCACGGGATCATCAATGCAGCATGCAGGCTGAAATACACTGCAACTGCCTCGAAGATCTGAGTCAGTACAGTTTCCTGGATGAGACACCACAAATCCACAGCACTCTCTGGCCTACAGGCCAAGCTGCGTAAAGGAACCACAAAAGATTTTTCTGCTTAGCTCTTGAACACTCAGTTAGACCCCAGCTCAGACTGGCTGAGAAATGAACCACCGCCTACAAGAGAAACGCATAGTCATTCTGCCTTCCTCCAGCTTCCTTAGAAAAACTTTAATCCCCTTCCCACTACCTCAGAACAATTCAGTAGATGGCTGAGGTAACAGAAGTCAAGTCTCGCAAGGCACATAACTGCTTACATGGTCAAACATTCCTCAAGATGTTACAGGTTTGCTCAGTATCCTCACACTGGAAGTTATTTGTGATTTAAGTACCAACTCCTTTCAGAAGGGATGTACCTAATGCTCCAGAAAAAAAAAAAAAACTGTAAGGTTACCAGACAATTTCCAAAGAAAATAGGGTTTGAATATGGTTTTTTCTTTTTTTTTTTGTTTTCAGTTGAAAAGCTGCTAAACTATGCGTAGCCTTTTCACATTCTTCAAATTAACCTAAGCTATCCACTCCACTGCCATGGCTATCGCATTTGGAAGCTGTAACACCAGGAAGAACAAACTCTTACTGGCATTGAAGATCCAAGGACAGCACAGAGCAAAGCAAGGCCGTACAAATCCAGCTTAAGCTGGCTGTTGTATTCTTCACTTACTGCCTCCGAGAGGAACACTTAAACTTACTAGCAGCACTGTGACATCTCTGGTTTCAGAGTCTGCTCCCTCCCAAAGCTGTGCCCTCCCATTTATTTCTCATTTCCAGAAAGTGCTGGGGAGGGTGGGAGGGAAGGGATATTTCCTGTCATATACAGCATCCTCTTTTTTATAGCATGGCTTTCTCCACACTTGAAGTGAAAAAAAAGAGACATCTTATACTTCCCTCTGTTTATAGCCCTAAGCAGCAAACAGCTTGTGCCAGGAAAAAAACACCCCATGCTAAGACCTGGTGCCTTAAACTGAATTCATGTTCCAGCTTACTAAACAAATAAACGTTTTCAGTCTCACAGCTACCAAAGGCTTCTGAGAATGCCAGATCCCCAGCTACACAACCCTTGAGTGCCTCTCTGTAGCAACTCACAGACAGACGACCCGCAGTTGTGTGAAGCTAAAGGAGAAAATAATCCCTTGCATGGTTCCTTTCTATCTAGATTCACTGGACTTTCAAACTGAAAGTCCTGAACAACAGGAAACAATTACCAAAGATGGATAAGCTTAGTCAAAAAATTCTTCCACTGCTCTATGAACAATCTTCAGAAGGGTCAAGAAAAGTTTGTAAAGGGTTTGCAAGTCATAGCTCCAGCACATCCTGTGACACAGCACATGCAAAAGCAGTAGGCAGAGGTAATCTCATCACTTGTACAGTGATTAAGAGCATGAGGCCAGGTTCTGGTTTACTGAACAGAGAAGTTGGAAATTGCACAAGAAAAGTTTGTGATATGTAAAGCGCTTCACACAGAATTAACCAGTCTTTACTCAGTACCCCAATTTATGACCGCCAGTGATTCAGATCACCGTGATTTCAATACTACTGTCCTCAGATGATTGTCCCACCCACAAGTTACAGCACTTACAGCAGAAGTGGAAGCCATTTTCAGCACATTGTTCAGTCACAGCAGCTGACAACTCCACACCCTAAACCTAAAGCTCCATGTATTCCATTTTATATTGATAGAGCAGGCTGTGACCTGCAGCAGCTACAGGCAGTAAACTCTGCAGCCAGTGTTTCTGAATTTCCACAAGGTTCACAAACCAGAGTCCTCACCCTAACATTCATATCCCCTTGAGAGCAAGAAAAATCATCTGCCTTTCACAAATGCAGAACTGATACGCAGCCCTGAACAGCCCAACATAACATGGCAAGTCCATGTTATATTAGAATAGAAAGCAAGTCTGACTCTAAGGCCTGTACTAAAAATACTTAAGTTGGAATTTCTCAGCCTGAATCTGCAGCCTGCTATGAACTCCACCTGCTACCTTGACTTTTGTCAGAATCCTCTCCTTTTGGAAGCAAACAGACTGGTATTCCTCTGAGCAGTTATAGTTAGCCCTATGACAGATTATGAGGAAGAGCAATCTGCACAAATTAGAGAGTCTCCATCTCTCTCCCTGTGTGTTAACTGCCAAATTGGAAACAGCTTTGGTCTCCAAGGAGGGTAAGTACAGCCTCTGACTGTCCTCTCCTAGAGCGGCTCTTCTTGTGCAATATCTATTTCTGATCTCCGCCTGACAGCAAATAGATCTTCAGGCATTTCCAGGAAGTCCCAGACAAAGGCAATAGCAAATGGCGAGTACTGACCTAACCATTTCTGCGAGGGGGGTGATCGGCTCAGACAAAAGTAAAGGACGTTGGCTCTGTTCAAACACAAAAATTCTCAAACTGAACAAGAGTGCGGTGGAAGGAACAAATCGGATTGTAAACATTTTGCACAAGCAACTAAGCAGTTAATACCATCTCAGTACTGACCTGGGCTGGATTTCAGCCAATATTCTAGATGGGGGAAAAAAATTAAAAATAAAACCAGTAGTCACCAATGCACTAACCTTTTTAGTCCTCTATTTATCCTTACATGCGCAAAATAGTAAGTTAACCTTCCCCTTCCATGTCATAAGAATTTTTATTTGCTGCTTGCTTCCCTCAGAAAGTTTCTAGAAACTGGGATCAACATTCAAAAAAGTCCAGCAAGATCTGCTCTCCTCTGCCAAAACAAAACAAAAAAAAAAAAATTCATGAAAACCAAACAAGCAGCCACTGAACTGACCCCTCAGGGACAATTTCCCAGGGCCAAGGCCTCTGATCAAAATACCAACTCCCTTGTATTCCTACAGGAAGAGGGGCTCAGCCAAGCCAGCTATCTGAGGAACCAGACCCTTCCTGCTACATCAGCATGCAGCGACTCCACAAGCGCTAGGTCAAAACACAGCGCATGCTGCCATTTTACAGACATCTATCAAATCTAGTACAAAGGAGACCTCCATTAAACAGAGCACAGAACCCAAGCACGGGTATAGAAACAGCAGGAAACCACAGCTCTGGTAAAGGGAATAAACAGAAGCTCAGGGCTCGAGAAATTTCTAGTCCCTTGGCTGACCTGTCAGGCAAACACTCATGGAAATAGTGCCAATGGGCAGTAAGAGCATCACAGCGCTGGGGAATTTATAATATCCTACAATTCTGCTACAGCGGATGCAACTCCAAACCTGTGCTGCTCTCTCCAAGTCAGGTACATCAGGCTGATGCCATATAATTATTATCTTGCCAAAAGTCAGTTTGCCCACCTTATGCAATGAAAAGAGACTCCCCCCACCCATTATTCTGCTTCCCTAGCAGCACGTACAGCTGCTGGGCAAGAAAGTCATCTGTCTCCTGCAGCAGACTAGCTTTCCTCCTTCAGCACGAAAGTACACTCTGTAGAGGCCTGAACTGAGCAATCTGTTCTCACGTCTTCCTGAAAAAGAGACAGGCAAAGCACGGTAACAGCTACAAGGACAGTAGACCAGGGAGGAAAACACTGCTATTGTTTGTTGTGCCAGACCCGGCTCAGCCCTGGACTACAGGACTTGGAGAAAAACTGCCAAGCGCAGAGGTGTGTGGCACTCAGCTACTACCCCCCCTCTATGTGCCCAAGGAAATAGGGTAGACAAGGGCATTTTTTAAGCCTTGGGTGAACTGTATTTGGTTGAGATTTGCATAAGTGTAGGCAATTGGGTCTGACTTGAACTGAAAATTGTCGTAAGCAGCACTCAGGTTCAACACATGCTAATCCAGTACTGGATAACTCTTCTGAGCAGCTTCTGAGCAATAGCTTAGTGCCATAAGCAATGGTAAATTAGAACAGTGTGAACACACAGCAATGGTTTCCACATCTTTGGGCAACAGCAGTCCTTCTTTCCTTGTGCTCCAGAGCCCTCAGGTAGAAATGACAAGTGTGTAAGTTCGACCACTTAAGAGGACACCTTACAACAGCTGCAGAGTACTTACTGCTTGGAGATCATAATCTGGGAACTGCCTGTTTCTAACTCCACCGAGGCAAGGAAAACATGTTACATCAGAGTTTACATGGGAACACAGCACAGGAGTTCCATTGGACAGTGAGCACCCTGGAGCGAAGGATACAGTTTCACAAGATGCAGAAAGACAAATTAACAGTTCACCACTGCCAAAAATGGAGAGGTTTTACTCCCTCTTCCAGACATGTGCTGCTGCCACTTACTCGTGTTGGCTCTGGCTCCCGCAAGACCCCCCTGTGAACCAGTTCAACAGAATATACACCCCGCCAAAAAAAAAACCTGACTGTTTTCTTTTGGGTTAGAAAAGAGATGAGCACAGTCAGTAAGAAGGAAGGGGTATGCACAAACAGTCAGGCAAGGGAGCACAAAAAGGTAAGGATGAGTTAAAGTAAAGCCACCCTCCCTTTCAGCAGCAGCTAGTCCTTACATTGACTCACCTGCCAGCAGGACCACCACCTCAGATACCCCAGCATTTTATCTCTGTCACACAGATAACCATAGTCAATAACAAGATTGCTAAAGATCACCATGATTCTATCTGTCTGCATACGTAAAAAAAAATGGTTCTGGACACAATCAGAGACAAAATACTGTCAGAGCTTGCACATTCTAAGGTAATTATCTGTCCTTTTAGAAGTTACAGAAACAGGAAAGCATGTGAACCCTATAACCAACAAAGGGAAGCGTAAGATTTGCATGGCTATGCAAGAATAGACATGAAACTTAAGGGAGGAAAAAAAATAGCATCTTTTAAACAGTGGAAATCCTATCCAAGCAGCATAAACAGATCTGAATATAGGCCCATCCAGGCAAAGTGCCAGTTACAAAATTTGAGACACACATAAAGATGATGAAATGAAGGACAGAAATATTAGTATAAATTCTGAATTCATTAAAAGCCTTAGAAGCACAAATTTCACCCATGAGATGCAGAATGTGCTCGCTACCAGCAAAAGGAGGATTCCATCAATAAAGAAGGACGCTAAAGAGACACTGCAATCCTAGGGATACTGCAATCATATCCATATTTAGTACACTCTCATTGAGGCATTCCTATCCTGAAGGCTCTTAAATGGGATATCAGAATGCAAATTTGAGAGGTTTTAATCCTTGAAGATAATATTTTTCACTAACTCCAGCAACTTCCCATTCAGTAAGTAACAAGCCTATCTCCCAAGAGCATCAATGCGAAGAACATTCAACAAATGCAAGTCTACTGTTAAAACCCAAGGTATCTCAAGTTTGAAAAGCCTGCGCCTACAAGGAGAAATAAAGTCCCAGCAAATCGCACCCAGATACTGGGGATGACAAATAAAAGGTTAGTATACTGACATATAAATAAAGGCAAGTTAAAAAGACTTGCTGGTGTGACCTGCCAACCAGTCTTCTGAGGCGGGCTGTTTCCCTTTTTAAAAAAAGGAACTTTTGCCAAATGTGGTATGTGGTTTAACTGGCTTGTTAAAAATCTAATTACTAAGAAAGTACTTTCAAAATGGTGGATTTTTCTTTTTAAGAAGTTTTTCTTTCTGCAAGGGTTCTCTGCAACAGAGTGGGATCAGACTTGGAAGCGACACCGAACTCTTTATAAGCCAAAAAGTGTAAGTCATCACCAGCAACTGACTTTACACCAAGCACTGCCAAAAGCACAATGTAAACTCACAGAGCAGGGCAGGGGGAAACAACAACAAAACATTTAACATTTTTCAGTCATGTGGATCTTAGTACTACTTATAATAGGTAGAAAGTTGTAAAATTAAGCTGTTGATCTGACGAGCATTCTACTATAACTTAAAGATAACCCAAGTAATTACAGACTGTGGGAGAGCAGCACCTTTGCAAGACAACAGAGTACAAGGGGCCAAGAAGCACATGGCTAAAAATCTAATTAAAGCAGCTTCTTTTTACTTTCAAAGCAGCTTCTGGGAATGAAAGGACGACAATGTTCCAGAAATGAATGTGGGAACTGGTCCCCCAGTCTACTCTGAGAGAAGATGTGGGTGGTAATTTGATGAAGATTGCTGATGGCTCCACAGCTCTGCTTTTTTTTTTTTTTTCCCCAGCACTGGCAGAAGAATGTGGCTCAAGAGTTTCACAATGTCATGACAGAGGCCCACTGAAAGAAAGGAAATTGTTAAAGCCACACAGAAAGCTAACATTTTTAGAACTGGAATACATTGTAGCCAGCGGATGGAGCTAGATAATGTTTAAGGTTTTCTTATCTCTTCCTTCTGTGAGAAGGTAGATGACCTATGATTCTACCTACCATTTGGCATCATGACAGAAGTACTACTCATAAGTCTCTTGCTTGTTTCATCATCAGCAAGAGAAATAGTGATGATTTCTTTTTACCAAGAGCAGTATTAATAAAGCAATTAAATGCATGACAGCTTCTTCACCTCAGTGCCGTGCACAGAAGTTGTTGTTTTGCTATTAGATAAAGAAAAATTTTATTCTATCAACCGAAGGCTGTTTTACTCCAAAAGAACTCATGACCAGAGAAAACTGCAATTAAAAAAAGTATAAAGACCAAAGAGAAAGTAGATTTTTGAGAGGTAAAGATGAGTAAGGGAGACCAATCTCTAGCACTGACCAAAAATGGAAATGCCAGCAATACTGAAATAGAAACAGTGCAAGAATAAACTTCCCTTTCATAGGTACATGAAATAAATCCTTCTTCAAATTACTTTCTAAAAAAGGGTTTTCAGCGTGATCTCTGATTGTTCCTCCACCAATCCTGTACTAAAAGTCAACAGCCATCTGAGATAACTGGAGAGAGTATTTCGCACTAGTCTACAGAAGTTAAGATTCTCAGCCCTTACATTTCTGCTTTCCTGAAAATTGACTTCTCTGTCTCAACTCATCATATTCTTCCACTATACAGTGAACTAGGGCATAGTGGAAAATTGATTCATTTTCATCAAAATAGGAAGATGCACAGAGGCATATATTTTTTATATGGACACGTACCTACACACATCACTATCAGCCCATTACTGCTGAGGATTTTAAAATTAACCTGATCCACTTCAGAACCACACCGGCATTCACAACCCGCAGAGGAACAGAGTGACCAGACTCCTCCACTTACACACTGAATGTACAAAGACAACCTCCCACACACACATAGCAGTGTATCTGCCCCCTTGCTGAGAACAATATTTCACTCCTACCTCTGCCACAAATCCAAGCCTAACTGCTTGAAGCAGCTGGAAAACAGACTAACTCAACTCCTTTCCCCCCTCAAACAGAAAATAAAAAAAAAAAATAGCTATTTCTGCCAAGCAAGCACTGAATACACTGCATTCCATTTCATTAAAACAATTACTCAGAAGCCAGCCAAGAATTACATAAAGCTTCCTCCCTGCACCACCCCCAGCCCCTTCTCTCTAACCCTCCTCCTCAACACGCAGAGCAAACAGCTTCCCAACTCTGCGAGGACAGGATCCCAGCAGAGCGATACCACGCTGGAGAAAGCACCACCGAACGCCCCACATCGCACTGGCTGCTCCATCCCACACAGCGCGTTTTTCAAACCGAAGCAACGCACTCAGAGGACTCCAGCAGATTCAAACAGCCTAGAAGGTCTCTGAATTTCACCCCACCATAAGCCATACCCTCACGATCTGCTTCATGTAGTTTTCTCCCTCACATTTGATGGTAAAGTAGCATCCAATAAATTAAGCCCTTAACTCTTACAGAAAAATGAATGATAACCTAACAGATTTTATCTCTAACTCACATGGCAAAGGCTTTTAAACACAATCCCAAGGCAGAAGGTGCTGGAGGCGCCAGATTTAAGCAATTAAGAAGTATGGGAGCAGCATGCCAGAGCAGCTGTGCTTATGAGGCACTGCCCAAGGGAACTGCTCAGGACAGCCAAGTAGCAAATCTCAGATTAAGCAGCAGCACGATAGATTGAAAACTACAAGCTTAGGGTTATAAGAACCTGACTGACAAATTCATCCCAAACTCCACAGAGCCACTCCACAGCTCCCAACATGACTGACAGCCCTTAGCTCCTCACATTTCACAGCAGAAATAAAAGGCAGCTTCTTCTGGCCAGCACCGCTCACCCACCCACACCACGGAGTTGGCCACTGATAAGAGATTTCATGACGTGGATGAAATGGCATTTCATTCCCTCCCCCAGCGCTCCGGCTCTCTGCAGGGATCCCGTCTAACTGCTGGAGCTGCTCGCAGCCGGGCAGAATAGTTCCAGCTGTCTATTACACTGCCTAACCAGACCCACACAGCCCAAGAAAGGTCTCCCACATAAAACCATAACGAAGACAGGGAGAGCTGCAATCCAGAAGTACTACTCCTAAGCATCTTACTCTTGTGGACCACCTCCACCCAAAAGAGATAATTTCCTAGCAGCAACAACAAAAAAAAAAACATAGTCCCAAGGCAGCTGCCAGTGCTGAGGAACGGGGAGCAGCAGGCAAAACCAATGGCCAAACACGACGAGCAGCAGCAAAGACCAGCTAGGCCACCATCTTATTCCAGTTCGTGGGCCACCAGTAACCTCAACCGCTGGGTAGTTAGCCTTATGCACTTTTGTTTGACCCAGCTGAAATTAGTAGCTCCAACCAAAAAGAAACCTTTTCAGAGCGAAGCCTTGAACTTGCTTTGAGTCATGAAAAAGGATAGAACAAGGGAATATTAAGCCCCCTAACCCACGGCAAACCAGTTACAGCCCTCCTGCCTGTGACCTTTTCTACTTCTGGCTTTTTTTGCCCACTCCTGCTCTTAGAAAAACCCAACCTAATCACAGTCCCTGAACCACCACAAACTCCCCTATAGCACAAAGTGAAATTCTCTGCTCACCTTGCTCTTCAGGGACAGAAATAAAGCAAGATGCTATCAGGCATCTAGACAGACATAGGATTAATTCTGTCTGCCAGCTCAATTTTGTGACAAAAACATGGGATTGGTTTATTCCTGGAGACCCCATACAGTTTGATTTATAGTTAAGCCATTTAAAGCACAATTCCCCATGCAAACTGACATTCAGAAGGTTTACTCCCTGGAGCGCCATTTACGTTTTTTGATGTTCTTTACATAATCTGCAAAATGTAAGAGGTTTAAACACATGCAATAAACAGTAAAACCCAAGAAATCAAGCTACACTCCACTCCATGATGCCAGCAAGATGTACTAAGTAGCTCACCCTGCAAAGCCATCTGCACCAAACTTGCACATGATAATAAGAACATTGTGAGAAGTGGCATGACAAACCGCGTTTGGAGACTTCAGACTACCCCATCATCATTTAAATAACTTGAACTAAACTTGTCCACAGTGTAGGAACAGTCCAGCAGAGGGAAAAAGGAGCCAAGCAATAACAATGCAGGCTGCCTCCCCTGTGGCCTGCCATAAGTTCTCTTGGATCCTCAGCTTATGGTTGTCTAAAACTGCTTAGATAAATTTCCCATGTAAATTCAGAATAATTACCATTTGATGCAAGAAAAAGCTGCACTTGTGTGAGCAGAAAAAGAGCTTACCAGACTCCTGAACAGCACAAATACATAACTTCAGGGACCCAAGATCCTACAACTGAAACACCAATACCAAACTTATTCCACAGCACTCCAGTCGCCATTTCTACTTTTTAAAAACATACATACACAGAAGGGAAAGCATGGATTTTAACACCGGTCAATCAAGGGAGACTGTCCCCAGCCAGCTGGTTTCTGCTGCTCTGGGGACATTTTTAATGCGAACAAGCAAGAATAGGAAAAATAGCTAAGAGCGATACGATAAAGTCATCACCCGCCTCCTATTTTTATGGTGTATCTTTAGCACACTACATTCTTTGAATGACTTCACGATGCTCTGTGGTAAAGGGAAAGACTAGAGTAGAACTACTGTGAGGAACTTGGAAGGGAAAGGAAATCTTTTCTCCCTACTCACAGCCTGTCATGAAGAAAGGATGAGCAATCAGAAAGGGAACATTAAACAGGACTGAGAAGGAAATAAAAACTTGTAATTCAAACTTGCCATTGTAAGCTTTTCCAGCAATGGTGACCAGAGAAGGCTGGAAGAGTTACTATTCTGATATATTCAGCTGGACATTATTTCAGAAACACAAAGATGTAACAGACTTTTACCATACTTTACAGGTGAGGTGCTATTATCCCTATTTGGCAGGCAAACAAACAATATGCCTGAAGTCAGGGGAAGTTTTTGAGGCTGTGGATAAATGGTTACCTTACGCCAGATTAAACATAAGCCACAGCTAAAAGAGCTGGCCTCATCTACTTCCTAGTCCACGTTAAAAAAAAAAAAAAAAAAAAAAAAAAAAAGCCCTTCAGAAGAATTGGCTTGCTGATCCAACTAACTGCACAACGGTTATTGTGGACACAAGGAAGGGAAATGGGGGGGGAGGGAACGCAACACACCTTACAGTTAAATCAGCTTAAATCAATTTGAAACCACAACTTCCACTTTCTCTCCAATCTATTTAACTTCAGCCCAAAAGGGAAAGGAATGGTGCCACTCCTTGCTTCTACACCGCACTGGAGCTAGTTATCTTGCTAGAGGACAAGATAGTTCAGTTTACTGATCCAATACCAACACATTTATTCAATTTGGTGGAAAGGGCTGGTTTTTCAATGTATCAGAAATTTGAACCAATTTGCTCTGGAGCCTGATAACTCATTAAGTAAGCAGCAAGCACATAAGAGATAGGGAAGCTGGAATCAACATTTTTGGCTGCAATCTGAAACAGGCTGAAATGTGAGGTGAGATTTTACAAACACTGAAACAAGAACAGGACCCAAAGGTATCCATGGTTCCCTACCTAGTATTTTAAAATATAATAGCCTGTACTCATGACAACCTGTACTTCTAGGGCTTATTATTAAGCCTAAGTTAGTTAGTACAGGCTAAAGTGCAAAAGAAACTCATTCCCTAAACTCCATCTTCTTATCACAAGCCCGGGGAAGCTTCCCACAGACAATGTCTCACTTTCAGGCAGCTGGAGCAGAAGAGCATCTTCATTAACAGCTTCCGCATCACACAAAAAGGAACACAGAAGATCAGTACACAAAGAGATGGAGGCATAGTCTGAGAGACAGAGCAGGAAACTGGGACCAGAGATCCTATTCAGTCGCACTGATTTTCCACTAGCACAACACAGCTGAATTCAGAATCTGTTCTGGCTGCCTCCAAAGCTGCAGCAGATCCTGGATATCACAACTAATGCATTTACCCAGTTCAAACAGATCTGTTTTGTGGCCATAGACAAGCTTTTCCCCTCCTCTAGTTGCACTGATTTAACTTAAGAAATTTATATATGTCTGTCTTAGCAGTAGATCAAAAAAATGAGTCTGATCTAAGTAGACATGCATTCTTACTGCTTGTTCTGCTGCCAGACTTTAGAATTTTATCCATCATTTCTGCAGTTTCATAACTTGTTTCATAAAACAAATAAGCTTCAAAGGGAAAGTGGTGAGGAAAAAAGGGTCTGGAGAAACTGAAGTATCATGATTCCCTGAGAAAGGAAGGGCAAGTAGAGAGACAAGAGTTAAAGAAGATGTATGAGAAGTTACCCATTGATTTCTCTAGTGGTAGAGATGGTGTCGGAGGATCAGCTTTAACCAGGAGGGCAGCTGAACACTTGGGATAAGCTGACCTCTCCCAGCAAGGGACAAAGGAGCTAAAGACAGCAGAGTCTAGCCTTTCCATGGAAATAGAGCAACAAGAAAAGAAGCCTCTCTCTGCATTGCACACTGCTCGAGGCAGAGGACTCCCTGTCTGAGTTGCTCAGGACAATGAAGTCTCTGTTTTACGAGGGGTCAGAACAGCTAAGAAGCTGAAACAAGTTAGAACTCCATTGTGCAGAGTATTAGTTCTGTTTACAGTCTTCTCGCCCAGCAGCAGGAATGACTCAGAAACCTGAGCCAGTAGAAAGCCAAGGGACCAAATTACTTCACCAGTGTTCCTCCCAGTGCCATTTCCTGGGCGTAGCTGACCATAAGCAATTTCACACTAAACTTTCAGTCAAATAAGAACAAAACCTACTAAATATGACTGCCAAACTGAAGGAACTGAGTCAGAGACAGGCAAGCATCCCCCTCCAAAGAGGGACAGACAGCATAACCCTGCAGAGCACAGCCATCTTCAAAACATTAGGAGATGACAGATGGAAACACATGCATGACCCTCCACACTCCCATGAAAAATCAACGGCAAGATTGCTCCCTTTAAAGTTAATCTTGAGAGGATTAAGCCCTCAAGAGACGGTGGGTTAGTGTTCCTAAAACAGAGGGAAACAACTTTAAAGTCAAATCTCTTGTGCCACTGAACCTTTGTGCCAAGAATTTTGAAGCCACACTGCTAGACAAACCTTCTGGAAAAGAAAAATCCTTCTAGAAGTCAGCACGCACACCTAAAATAAGCAGCTTACAGTCTAGTTTACACGTACAGCCAAAACACTGCCATAAATACACTCTTACTAAACAGAAATAATTTATTTGTAGAACATCTTTTACAAGCTCTAGTGAATGCTGTTTTGTTTTTGATTGCAAAATCCAGTTTAAAAATTCTGAAGCCTTTAAAAAAAAAAAACAAAACAAAACAAAAACAAAAACCAAGCAGTAGAGAAGTGAGAATTTCAAAGCTATCAAAGGAAAGCTTCTAAAAGCAACAGTTTCTGATCGGACTTACCAAAGCTCAAAAAAAAGAAAAAAAGTTTCACAGTAGTGTTTGCAAACAACTCCTTTCAGAAAATGGCTGTAAAAAACATTCAAAGTCAAAATGAAACAGTATCAGACAAAAGCAAATGTAAGATTTCCTTTCTCCTACTCCTCTCACCATAAAATACATAGTGTGCTGTAGAGACACTGCACAAATTAGGTTTCTCCCTCCGCAACCACCAGATCCCAGTGGACTGTTCACACCTACTGCTTAGACAAGGTAGCACCACAGAACCAAGAATATTTCAGCATCTAATTCAGTATCTCAAATTGTCTGAAGAAAGTATGTGCAGCTGGTCACTTGCATGCCGGAAACACAGCATGTAACACCACCACGCTGTGCTTTGGTAACCCCCTGAAAGGGGAGGGTGGCCCCGAGTTAGGATTTTCACTCTTTAGGACAAAGTTTTACTCTGTGCCAATTTACAATACTGCAGAATGGCAGACTCATACAGTAAGCTTCCTGTCAAACTCCAAAGCACATCTGCAAAACATGCTTCCTTAGAGAGATTTGAGGAAGACAATCTGGACAAGCCTGGTCAGCTGCTCGAATTCACTCTTTCCTGCCCCCTTTTCCCACAATGGGCTATTCTGGTTTATATCCAGACCCAGCACTCAGTGTCCTGTGTGGCGGAGGCTCCCCCAGCTCAATGGGGTGCACAAGTTCCGTCTGCAGAGCTCTGAAAGTTTCCTGTGTGAGCTGTGCACTGCAACACCACTTCTTCAACACTGAGGGGGGAAAAAAAAAAGGAACAAAGCTTTTTTTTTAACTCTAAATGAATCCTCAATGCAACACAAATCCATTCTTGCAGATGTTTCATAACCTCTCCAGCCCAAGCAGCATGAAATTGAGATACTTCTGGACCTCCATTTCACAGTGCACAAGTACACACTGATCAACTCCATCAGCCACAGGAAGCGGGAGGACATTTTTGATAAAATCAGGGAGTTAAGAATAGACACGCAAACGGGTTCTGTGAGATGTTCCCTCACGCCCAACAAGGTCCATCAGTCACTAGTCATTTCTGCACCAGATTCAGAAGCATGGTGTGGAAATTCTAAGCTGATTTTACATTACATCAACTCTGAACCTGCAAAGAGTATTAGCTCAGCCTCAATACTAAACTACTTTTGGGCCAAAACTGGCCCTGGAAACAGTGCAGCTATGTCCACATGGCATTGTGCCTGAACCAACAAGTCCTGCCGGACCAGCTTGACTCGGGACAGAGCCAGTGCAGACGTCTGTATCCATGGCACAGTTAATCCACAACTCAGATAATCCACCCATAGATAATGAGGAAAGAAAAACAAACAACTCTCACTTCAGTTCAAAAGTTTTTACTTATTTCAGGGGATTTGTATCAGCACAGCATTGTCCCCTTATGTATGCATCTCAAGGTGAATGGCTTTAGAAAAATAAGTGAGCAATTTTGGGGATAACAATGATTTGCAGAGGGAAAATAGCTGGTGTGCCTTTCCATGGTTAATTTTGTATACCAAAGAAAAGCTTAGAGAGAGAGTGCCACACTTTTTTGTTCAACTGCTTACTGTTAGATAATCAGACCTTGTCCAATCTGAAAGTCTGCACAAAAATTGAGAAAGACATGGTGTAATTAAGACTTGATGAAATCAAATTGCTGAGACAAAAAGTTCTAGTTTAAAAATCAGATCAGAGCTTCAACTTTTGGTTGTGCCAATACACTTAGCAGCTCAGAAGAACAAAACAGACAGAAATTCTGATCTTTTTCAGACTTTCTTTGCAATTCACCTCTAATCCTCCTACAGAGGAAAAGAAAAATGTGTTGAAACTGCAGTAGCCTGTTTGGACAACTGGAAAGTCACACTACCACTGCTGAAGTAATGCAACAATTGCAGTGGGCACAGTACAGCTCCCATGGTTCCTTAAAGAGCATGTTGATGAGACACTAAAATGGCCTTACACAATGCTATCTGTATGCTCACCTTGAAGGGCCACTCAGCAAGTCAATATGCAGACTAGGTGAATCCTGTTCTGACTAGCAATGCATTCCTGAACATGCTAGAAACTTGCACCAAACCTCCAAGAGATAACCAAACTGAGGAATAGGAGAAAAGGTAAACAAAACTGTCTCCACTTAAAGAAACAGTAACTGTGAGAAGAAGCTGCAGATGAAATTCATTCTGTTTGCACCACCAGCTACTTCACCCGGGCAGAGGGTGAGGTTTCATTCTCTAAGAATGAAGCCTTTGTGGTGCACCTTTCACCAGGAAGCCATGCAGCTGATGGACTCCTTGCCCAGTAAGTTTTATCATTAGCCCAATTCAGAGTCTGTTTTCTGAAGGTGTGACCACCAGCTTTATGCCAGCACTGTAAAGCTAGCTCCCAAGTCCAGTAATAAAACTGCAATTTTCCTGGAGCATGTCTTAACAGAACGTCTGGTTTCTATTAAAGGTAGGATGGAAGTAACGGATTGCGGCCCCTCCCCAGTGTCTGATTTAATCAGTTTCATAAGCAGAACTCAGTCACCCTAATGTCTCCCAGAGCACAAGGGATTTTGGCAGATCCACCCCCTTTCCGGCTTGGTACCAAAGGAACTCGAACTCTCTAGATCTTTCCAGTGAGACCAGCTGCCTGACGTTTTCCCGCTACACGGTTTCGGAAGATTTCATCACACCTAGGAGAAGGCATGGGAGGGGAAGGAAGAGCTCTGAGCCCGGTGGCACGTTGGGCAGGGGCTGTGCTCCGCTCACCCCCGAGCGCTCTATACCCACGCGAAGTTACAGGTCTCGCCCACGAATGGGCTCGAGAGGTAGCGGCAGGCGAGGAGGTGCCTGCTGAAACCCGACCACGCTCCACGCTGCTCCCGGGGATCGAAAGGCGCCTTTCCCGGCCGGGGCAGAGCTGGGACAGACAGCGGCGGCCCGGCCCGGGGGCGGCGGCCCCAGGGCGGCCCAGCCGAGATGCCTGGGGGCGGTGCGGCGAGCCGGGAGGGCCTGCGCGGTCCGCGGGGAGCGACACGTCCCCGGGCGCCGGCAGGCCCGGCCCCAGCCCCGCGGCGCGGAGCCGGCGCCGAGGGGCTTAACGCGGCCCGGGCGGGCGGCGGGAGCCGCCCGGGGCGCGGAGCCCCCCGCCACGGAGAGTACGCGAGGCTCGGAACTCACCCAAGTCGTCCATGGTGCCGCCGTGCCCGCCTCGCCGCCGGTGCCGCCGCCGCCGCCCGCCTCGGCGACTCGCAACTTTCCCGCCCCGCCCCCGCGCGCGCCCGCGGCCTGCGCGCGTCCCCGCCGCGCCGCCCCCTGCCGGCGGCAGCTGGAGCCGGCAGCCCGCCGGGCAGGGAGAAGTTGGGGGGAGCTCGGCTCCCCGGCCCCGGGCGGGGCTGGCCGCCTTCAGCGGCACCGGCGCGCAGCCCCCGGGGTGGAAAAGAGGCCTGGGAAACGGCGTCCCCGGGGCAAAGCCTGCCCCGCCGCAAGGAGCCGCCGGACTGCGACCCCACGCGCGGCCGAGGCTGCCGGTGCCCGGCCAGGAACGCAACGCAAAACGCGGTCTCAGGGGCTCGAGCAGCAGGACCCTCCCCAGGGCAACGTCCCGCCGAGGGCAGCGATGCGGTCGCGCCAGGCTCGGCTGGGGTGCTGCAGCCCGGGAGGAGCCCTGCGCAGCGCCGCTCCACGCCCCAAAAACTCCCTAGCAAATGCACCCTTCTGAGCCCCAGGTGATTTACCCGCTCCGCAGGAAAGCCCGGGCAGGTGAAACCTACCCTGAACAGTTTTCCTCAAGCTGTTCCCACCATAAATGAAAGCCACCAACCACTTCTCCTTTGCTCTGTTAAACCCCTAACAGCCCTCCTGGATTTCTCATGTGATAGTGTGTCTTGAACCACCATTTCCCACTTATTTTTCCTTTCAAACCGCTACCAAACCACGCTCCAAGGCAGCAAAGTCCTCAGCCTTGCCACAACCACAGAGCAGCTCCACCCTCAGCAGACCCAGTGTTTACCCTACCATCGCACTCCGGCCAAGCCAACATGGCAGGAAAAACAGTTGCTCAGTCCAAGTGTTCCACTCCTAATCGGGAGAGAGATACACCGAAAACTGTCAGTGTGGGAACAGCGAAGGATCCAGGAAACATGACTCCTGTAGCACTTTTCTTTACAAAATTACTACCGAGTCAGAGAATGTTCTCAGAGCTGAACAGCACATGTCCTGTTGTCTAGCCTAGATTACGGGATTGCATTTTCATAAAAACAGAGAACATGAGGTCAGCTGCTAGCAATCTCTGATGCTTTGTTTTTCACTCTCTAGGCACAAACACACCCAGTTTCCCCAGCTAGCACAATTCAACAGACATCGTTATTTCCTGTGTTAAGACATGCTATAATGAGAACAATCACTAGGGGGGCATGGAAATACCCCCTCCCTAGTTCCCACCAAGGCCTGCAAATAATCAACAGCCTCCAGGAAATTCATTCCAGGTTTTACTCCAAATCCAGGACTTCTCAGAAAATGACATCCTTACCTAAGTACAATACAAATATAAGCAAAGACTTTAACCATGTGCTTCACCGTCAATGCCAAGGATCTCACCTGACACCTCCTTTGCTGGTCCCTGAGCAAAATTTAAAACGTTCTTTGAAGGGGCTACTACATTTTCTCAAAACCTATCACTGGCTGTACAGTGACGACTTCAGGATGTGTCTCCCCAGGTGGAGCAACATAAACCATTAGCATCTGCTGGTAGCATAGTGGACCTAAGGTCACCAGAAACATGTCTTTTCCTGGAATCTGTATGTTTCTTCTAGCAGCACGTGACAGGCATCTGTCTTGACTTGGGTTGTATTTTTACCTCTGAATAAATAAAGTGCCTGCTGTGCTCTGTTCATATTGTAGCCTGGTACGCAATTTCTATCTTCAGCTTCTTACAGTGTCCTTTGGGAGTCTGGAAGTGAGTGCAAATCTAGAAAGCAGTTTCTATTCTGTCTCAAGGCTGAAGTTAAGATGTGTCATAACACCAAGTAGGGTTGCACTCGCAAGAAATAGGTTGTGTCCAAGCTGCTCAGTCTATGGCTGCTGCTACGAAAGGCTCAGGGAGGTGGAAAGGCAGGGCTGTCACGTGAGTAGTCTCCTGTAGTAACATGGCTTTTAAAAGCAAACTTATTCTCACCACACTCCTCATAGCCAGGTGCTGTTCATAACTGAATTCTTCTTCATACACTAACATTTCTTACTTAAAATTGCCAGTCCTTAACCCTCCCCTGACAGCCTAAAGAGTAAGGGCAACTTAAAACCCAAGCTGCTAAGACAACTACTCAGTGGTGTGGGCTCAAGCTAAACTCACACAAACGATGTTCACCCTCTCCTGTCCTTCCTGACACCCTGGAACTCCTGTTTTCTCATCATCTACCTGCTCTCTGCCTCTGAAACTCTCACTGACTCACGAACTCCTGCTTGCTGCTCAAGCACCATTCTTATGCAGCTGCTGGTGTAAGCAGCTGCAGTTCCCCAGGGATGGCCACTTCCAGCAAACTCTTCCCACCAGAGCAGCATACCCCATAGCGTGCTCAGAGGCTGCTGGCGGGGCTGAGGGGGAAGTCACGCGGAGAGCAGCTCCATACTCATAACTGGTGCTGGGTGGGAAGCACTGGGGGATGAAGGCAGGTAGTGCATCAGAGAAATACACGGGGCTTCCTCTTATGTTGTGCCCTATGGCAAAGACACATTATGACTTATCTTTCAACAGAAGGTGTGACAAGAAGTTATGACGCCCATTTAGAGATGGGAAATAGGGCTGGGAACTGGAAATAAAGTCAGACAGTGAGTCAATATCAACCTAATTTTGGACTTCAGGACTTCCTGGCTCCACACAGCCCGCGTGTTCAGAGTACTTGCTCAAGGCATCTTTCCCTCTTGTCAAAGCATCGTTTACCAGTTACGGACCAGCTCCACAGAAGGGTTGCTTAACCCACTGACCTCTGCGCACTTGACGCTCAGAGACAGGATGGATTACCTGTCCACCCATCCCAATCAGGGCTGTAATCTCAGACCGGCTGCTGAACAGAGGAGCGATCCAAGCTCATTTCATAATACTCCCTATGAAAAGCACCGTTATTTACAGCAGACAATCCATGTCAGATAAGAACAGATATGAAGCTATGCTGACTTGTAAGGCATGTTTAGAGCTTACCTGTGCACTTTCCAGAGAGTGACATGAAACTGCAGAGCGATGACAATGACTTCATTGGAGCGTGGATCCTCTGTGCTGTGCCACATGGACATCATGCAAGGGGATGTAGCTTGTGAATGCATGAAAGAATTTCAGGCAGAGCCTTAGGCTTAATGCAATGGCAGTAAATCTCAACACTCAAGATCCAACTTCATACTTGTTGAAAGGATCTATTACAGAAAAACAAAAAAACTTGGTTTCTAGCATAATACGTAGGACATGACTTTGCAATGCAGAATGAAAGCACCAGAGCAGTGTATTATCACAGACAGTTTTGGCAGAACAGACAAAAAAAACCCAACAACACAATCCTAGTGATAAAACCAATACTTATCAACAGAGTTTATATGAATCAAGCAACTACATGAAGCATTTTACTCACCGTAAGCCACATATGCCTTTGATATTCATAAGCGTGGCTTATTTGGCCAAAAGGTAACAAATGGCATCCCAACGCTTCAGATTTTTACTTCAAATTATGTTGCTAGCAATGAAGCGCAAACAGGGGGACAAATGCAATCTATGGGGTTTCACTGTCACTCTTTGGTCACTGTTGTGTATGATAATCCCAGCATAGCTGAACGTTACAAATAAACCTGATAAAGAGGGAAGGTTAATGTTCACTGCTAAGTTTTCTACTCTGCCTAGTTGTAGTTTAAAACTGCTGCCAGGCTCAGGGTCATACAGGCAGGACGCGAGCATCCGGATGGCACACACGACCACACAGAGGTAACCAGTCAGCAGCATAAGCCACATCTAATTCACACCAAGTGTCAGAGGGCAGCTGCTTCCAGCTCCAGGGGAGACTCAGAGCGGGGAGCTGGTGTGCAATAGTCACCAGTCTCCCTCCACAGGGTCTGCTTAGGTATTAAATAAGACAACAGCTGCAACTTAGAAATGGGTGGGGTTTATTTATATAATAGGATTTTACAAACTCAGCAGCTACTTTTTCCAGAGTAAAGGTTTTTGATTTCAGTGACAATAAGGAGCCTTTCTTTTTCCTAAGCAAGTGATGCCAATGGATATACATTGACAAACCCATACAAAGCATAGGTTACAGTACCATGCACGGAAAGCTGTTCCCTAATAGGTTTTGGAGCAGTTCTGGAGCCAAACACAATTCCAGCTTTCACTCCCCCCTCACTTGCTCCAGAAATGCCAAACCCCTCCTCGCTGCCTAAGCTACCTTCTGAGAGGTCGTGCTCCTCGAGGGATCGTCCTCAGCAAGAGCTACAGGAGAAACGCTTCTCCCATACCCTAGTCCCTCCACTTCCATTTTCTCAGACCAATTTCACCTTCAGCAGCTCTGAAAGAAAAAAAAAGCAAAAAAAATCAAGCTTTTTATGTAAACGTGCCCTCAATTTATTAAAGCGTGGTTTTGGCAGGGGCAAGGCATTGGCAGCGATGAGGGAGAACAAAAGCGTTTGCATCTCTAGATAATAAACCCCCCCAGTCCGGTCAAAACGCTGTCACTATAAAGCCCCGTCTATATACAGCCACTGTACCTCCCTTTTTCCAGCCCCTGCTTTCGCTGTTTCTCTATTTTTAACACCGAAATTCAGTCTCCGTAGAGACTGTCAAAAATTGCCAATGCCGACTATATTTCAAGTCGTCATGGCGGGGTATTGGGAAAAGTTTTCAATTAGCAATAATCGCGCCTCGGATTAACCTCATTGGCTACGATACTGCCACTGCGCAAAGCTGACCCATTCCTCCCGCCGCCGCCGGCCCTCGCCCCGGGGCCGCCACCGAGCTCAGAGTGAGCGCTGCCGCCTGGCCCCCGCTGCCCCTTCCGCTTCCCCCGGCACCGATCCCCATCGCCGCCGCGCTCCGGGCACCAGCACCGGGAGCGTGGCCTCCCCGTTTTTCCCACCCGCGCCGTGCGGAGCGGCGCGGCGGCCGCGCAGCTTGCTGGGAAGGAGTATGCAAAGTAGGCGTGACGTCACGCGGGCAGGTCCCCGCTGAATGAGCCCGGGGAGCCCAGCCTTGGGACCCCCTCGGGCGGTGCGTACCCCAGCCGGCCCCGACCAGCCCCAGCCGGCCGTGAGCCCCGGCCCTCCCCAAAATGTCGTAAGCTGAAGCGTCTCACACCCATACTTCTCGATTTTTTCATTTTCTATTATTTAACCACGTGAAACCAGCCTCCGAAGAGGCTCTCAAAAATTGCCGATGCCGACTATATTTCAAGTCGTCATGGCGGGGTATTGGGAAAAGTTTTCAATTAGCAATAATCGCGCCTCGGATTAACCTCATTGACTACGATACTGCCACTGCGCAAAGCTATCACCCCTCCCCGCCCTCCCGGCCCCCCCCGCCGCCGCCCCGCCGCTTGGTCAGAGCGCGCCGGCGCGCCCCCGCGCGCCCCGCCAGCCCGCGCCCCCGCGCGCCTCCCGCACACAGCCCGCGCTCCCGCCGGCGGCGGCGGGGAGGGGGATTTAACGGGCGGGGGCCACGGCGGCGCGGCGGCGGGGCACGCGGGGGGTGCCGGGAGGCCGCTATGGTAATGAGCGCCAGCGAAGGGGCTGCCCCACTGCCGAGGGGGTTGGCCAAAATCGCCGTTTTCCGGCCCCGGGGGCTTTGCGGGGCACGGGCTGCACTCACCATCTCGGTGGCAACAAAGGAAAGGCAGCAGTCAACGCTTTGAAAACACGTTTAAACTCTTAAAACTCACGAAATTGCCAAAAAGGGGGTCGTGCCCCGCAGGGCACTGGGGCGGCACTGGCACCGCGCACCGAGCAAGCGGGATGAGCTTCCTCCTTGTGACGCCAAAATGACACGCTGCTGCACAGCAGCTCGGGCTCTTCTGGGCTTGGAAATAACTGTGAAAGGCAAGAAAAACGGAATAAAAATCCCTGCAACGTTTTGAACCAATTAGCAAGAGCTACCTGGAGAATGCGTTTGAAAACGGCCGCAATTATTAGAAAGAGCCCATTGTGTGTAAGATAGGTGAGCATCTAGCAGCAGGCTGCTAGCGTGCAGGAATCCAAAGCGACAGCGGGTAAGGCAGCTGACAGCCCTGGAGGGAGCTGATGAACTGCACGACCCGAACAAGCCCGTCGGTGGCAGAGAATTTAATCCTGAAGTGGCCCAGGGTGGCTGGCTACCCCCTGCGAGACAGGCCAACAAAACAACCGCCCCCTCATTTTTCATGCAGACACCCCTTGTCCCATGCTGACCTCTGGGGTTGGCCTAGCCACGCTAACTGCAGCACAATGGACCAGATTTCCATTATCTGTACACCCTTGTTGCCACAGGCCCTTCCCACGTCTTTCTGCCAAACGTTTTTCCTGTCATCCCAGATGCGCTCGACTACGAACATCAGGACTGCCAGACGGGTCCATCTCTGCTGGGACCCAGTCAGAACAGAGCGAATGTACCAGTGCAGGGTACTCCCATAGCCTCCCACAACTTACATCTCAGGGAATTCCTCAGCTAGAAGAGATGTCTTTAACAGTTCTCTGTGGATTTTTTTTCTTCAATTATTTGTTTAGTCGCATTTTAAGCCTAAAACTTGTTAGCATCAGGAAAAAGAAAATGCATGCTTTCACACGGACAAGCACCTACAATGCATTTTATCAAAGCTATCACTTGTATCAAATCAAATCTGATTTTATTCTTGTACGTTTCCTTGAGGGCTGCTATGAAGCAATTTGTGTTTTCAATTTGACTTCACCAGGTGCCAGGAACTCGGGTCCCGTCCCGTACCCCGCCGGCAGCATGGGAATTGTAGTCTCTGCGGTTAGGGCTGAGGTTCTTTGAGAACTACATTTCCCAGACAACTCCTCTCCCGGCAGGCCGGCCCTGTCCTTCCGCGGTGGGGCACGGCAGCGGCATGCAAGGTGAGTCCCCCGGCGTTATTCACCCTGTCGCTCTTATTTCACTAGATGTGTTCGGTTTGGCCGTTACCCTCCCCCGTCATTACTGCAGCAAAAGAACTCGGGTGACGTTCGGTGTCCCTCCGAATTTCCGGCCCGTAACCATTTGCAGAAACCTGCTTATCTTCTACCTTGAGCTTGTCCGATCTCTTTCTGTGGAGCATCTCGGATGCGCATTAGAAGCAATCGCTGGCCTCAGATCTCGATAGGTATGTTTAAAAGAGTTTAACTTTTTATAGTAGTTGTTAGTTTTTAATCTGAGCACTTTGATTTTAAAAGCAGCTTTGCCTTTCACAGGACATACTCTGTCCTTCGTAGGTTTCTCTCCTACACTGTCCTACTCACAGGCTTCACAGCAGCTCTCAAATGTATCTTATTTTTGCTGCTGGGCTTTCTCTCTTTTTTAGGCCAACTCCATTTCATTTCCCCTCAGAACATTTCCTTCTGAGAGATCTTTTGATGATAAGGGACAGGAACGGAGAATTTTCATCAGTTAATTTAAACACTGTTAAACTAGCTTAACAGCCTTTGGGGAGCATTGTAAGAGAAGTTATTCTCAAAGCAAGTTTATTGGGAAACTTTCTCCCTCCTAATTCATTTATATGGAAAATTAAACCTCTTCAGAAGGAAGGCCCACCAAAACTCCTGCTAAACAACAAAACAAGGCAAAAAACATTGTGAACAGAATCCCCTATTTGGATTTAAAAAATAATTCAGGACTATGGAGGAAGTCCAGTCTCCCCTGTAACTCAACTGATGATGAAGCAAAGCCTTGAGAGCTGGAGATTAACTGAGACAAGTCTGCTCTTTGCCACTAGCATCAGTTTAGTATGACACTTACAGCTGAACACCCAGAGTTTTAAATATTGCTCCGTTTACTGTAAGAACTGGTACTTTAGAGGGTCTGGGAACTTCAGGCAAAGCGATTTAGACACAGCAGGAGTGTAAAAACCATCCAGGCTCTAAAGCACAGATCAAAAAAGTAGCTAGGTGCCAGCCTTTTAGAAAAGTAAACTGCTTGAATACCTCTGACTGTCTCAGAGCCACCACAGATCCCACAGGCACTGCAAGTTTCCTGTAAGCAGCATTTATGAACCTGCCCACCTGCATTAACCATTCGACAGCTAACAAGCTGCAGAGCCCTCCCTCAAACCGCTGCCTGCAATACCTGAAAGGGATCTGCTCCAGCAGCTGAGATTCCCAGTGAGACCCAGCCCCTTAAGCGTCCTCCCAGTAATTCCTGGTGGTGAGGGCAGAAGTGTGAGTGGGCATGAATCTGCGTCCAGGTGTCGCGCATTACCAAGCAGGCTTTGAGCACCAGACTATCTGGGGCCTATTGCAATCACTCTTTAAAGACATCCCCTTTTATCAGTTAAAGTCCTCCCTCCATCTTCCAAATCTCATACGAGCCCCCTTGCTAAGGGAGATGGTGGGAGGGGAAAAGTACCAGACAGTCAGTTCTTGGTACTGTTTCTTTCAAAACTTTTTGTACCTTGTATGCAAAACCACAGAGAAGCCCAGAAAAAAAATAGTTGTAAAAATAGTGAAATGGAGAGGGGAGAACTACAGACTGCTAGAAACACCAAACAAAACCAAGGTCCAAAACAATCCACTCCTGTCACAACAGGGTCCTGCACACAATTCCAGGCTACTTGTCAGCAAAGCTATCCTGCCCGTCCCCAGCAGCGCATGCTGCTCCTCCCTTAAAGCAGGATATCTCTCCCATTCCTACCTGCCAGGCATTGTTTCTGCCCCTCCCACATTTGGGTGATCCCTTCTCTCTCAGCAAAGCCCCTGTTCCTGCTGGGGAAGCAAAGCAGTACCCCTCCACCTCTCCACTGACTCTGGGGAGGTGGCACCCACAAAACAGGAGGTGCCAGAGGCATTTAGGTAGTGTCCTAATCATCTTCGGTCCCACTTCAAGGTCTGTTCTGCACCAGACCTTCATAAAAACAAAACAGGAGTAACTCCAGTCAAGGCCTTTGTCTCAAAAGAGCAACATTTCAAGGCTGTTATTCTCTCCCTTCCCACAACACATGCAAAGGATGGGGTAAACAAAGGCCTGATTAGGAGCAGGCAGAATGTTAAAGAAAACAGAGCAAGAGCCTTCTGGGGAGGAAACAGACACACCAGCTGTACAGTGTCTCTAGGGTGGGGGTGCTTGGCCTCCCTGCCATTTCTTCTCTGCCCTGTTGCACTTACCTGGGAAAGACTCTGCATGCTCAGGTCTTTCTGGGCTCTTTAGAAGTCCTCTTAGGCAGCCGTCCTTCCCATCAGAATAGGAGAGCAGGAATCCTGCTGGTCAGGTGTGCTAACTTTGTCCTTGTACCTTGAGCAGTCCTCAGTGTTGCCCTCTGTGAAAGGGACATATGAATGCTGTCCTCAGATGGTGGGGTTTAATGTTTCCAAAATAATTTGTTTCTTCACTAAAAAGAAAACAAAAAAAAAACCCAAGGAATACTTATCAGCATCATTTTTCCAGAGAATCCAAAGAAAACAGAATTAAGAACACGCTCTTCGCTTTCTTTTACCTGCCATGTGTTCTGTTCTTGGCTTTTAGCTGAACATGTTCTCTGCCAGGAAGCTGTCAGGAGTTTGCAGAGCCGTCAGATTCCATCATTTCAGATCCCATTCTGTATCCAGGCCCTCTCCAAACCTGGCTTTCGTGCCAGCCTGTCTTCCCCCAGATCCTGTGGAAGTAGAGGAGCTGCAGCACTTTGTTTCCAACTCCAAGAGGCTGTTTGTAATGACTGGAGCTGGAATCTCCACTGAATCAGGGATCCCAGATTACCGCTCTGAAGGTGTCGGGCTCTACGCCAGGACAGACAGACGGCCCGTCCAGCATGCCGAGTTCGTTCGTAGTGCCAGTGCCCGGCAGCGGTACTGGGCAAGGAACTTTGTGGGCTGGCCCCAGTTCTCCTCCCACCAGCCAAACACAGCACACCTTGTACTAAGAGACTGGGAGAAGCTGGGAAAGCTGCACTGGCTGGTGACTCAGAATGTGGATGCCCTTCACACCAAAGCTGGGAGCCAGCGCATGACAGAATTGCACGGCTGCACGCACAGGTACTCTCTGTTGGCAAAGGGAGGATGGTTAATCCTCCGGTCTCTCGTTCAGAGTGACTGACAAACAGGTGCAACGTTAGCTGCTGAGAAAGGAGGCAAAATGTTGTTGTTCCTGGAGATGACATGCTCAGAGCTGTTGTTGGGCTAGGGTGGAGAAAAAGAACACAAAACAGTGCTGTTCACAGTAAAGTACTTAAGAAATGTGAACAACATTCCATCTTTTTGAGCATTACTTGCATCATTTCCCTTGGAGCCTGCATCAGTTAGATCTTCCCCTTTCTTTGCTACGGCAAACATCCTCTTAGTGAAGAGGACAAGGGGGTCCTGAGGATGCAAGGATTATCCAGGGCTGAGCACAGTGAATAGACAGTACCAGAAACGCACCGGGTGAGTGGACTAGGGCCACCAGTCTGGCTGTGATCACCTACAGTTTCCAGATGCAAAAGCACAGTCTGAACTGGGAGAGAGGATGCACCATAGGAAGCGCTTCCTCTAGAACATTCCTACAAAGCAACAATCGGAGGCAGAAAGACAGCCCCTTAAACTGTACTGTTTGGTACATAAACGTGGGTAATGACAACAGACCTTCCAGGCCTTCTAAGGAACAAGTTACAGACTCCAGACTTCAGCTGACATTAAACTCTCCGTTAAGACTTTGCTCTGAATTTCAGGGTTTTCTGCCTGGCCTGTGGAAACCAAATCTCACGCTCTGAGCTTCAGGAGCACTTTGAAGCTCTGAATCCCACCTGGAAAGCTGAAGCATTTGGTGTGGCTCCGGATGGGGATGTCTTCCTCACAGATGAGCAGGTGCGTAATTTCCAAGTCCCAGCCTGCCATAAATGTGGTGGAATCCTGAAGCCCGATGTGACGTTCTTTGGAGACACGGTGAGCCGGGAAAAAGTAAATTTTGTGCACCAACGCCTGGCAGAATCGGACTCCATGCTGGTGGCAGGATCCTCTATGCAGGTAAGTAGGTCTTCCTCTCACACTGCATTCCTATTGTCTGTGCTGCTCTGCCTGCAACAATCGTGCTCCCACAGTTTAGGACTCCAAATTGCTTGGGAATCACAACAGCCTCTCCAGAGCATCTTTGTACTTTATTTTTACTGTGGTTGGAATCTGGCCTCAGTTAGCCTGTTTGTGTTTCCCTGTCACTCTATTGCCAGTCTATTTCATGCTGCTATAAATAACTCCATTCACACTTTCAGATCTCTCTCTGCTGCCTCCTCCATCCCTGCGTTCTAGGTTCACAGTTCCCCATAAAGCCAAGATACTCGATACAATTCAGTCCTGCAGAGATCACCACCCCACATTTTTTTTGCTTGAATATTTTAGCCTTTGGCAGCTTTCTAGGCCTCATGGCACACTGTGTGAAATACCAGATTTTAGGACTTCAAATTCCTAATTAAATTCTCAAGAGGAGAGCAGAAATATCTCTGCTTGCTGCTTAGGACTGTCCTTTGTATCACAATGTGTTTCCTCCATTAGCCTCTTATCTATAAGGTACGGTAGTTTAGAAACCCTTGTTGTTTAACCCGTGAAAGCTTCTGGATTAGACTGTATACAAGAGAAATTTTTCCAGGAACAAGTTCTATTACATTAATAAAACCTACTCTAATGCCTCCCAGAACGAGATTTTTAAAAAGGCTGCCTGATTGTGATTCTTTTGGGTTCAGATACTGGAGACAAATTCCTGGAGCTTGCAGTTCTTAAGCTTATAATCCTTTGTACAGGAATGATTGAAGTGCCTTAGGTTCATTCTTGTACTACCTAATCTGGGCCATGTGAGAACCATCGAAGTAGAAACTGCTGCAGAGATTTACTAAAAGACAAGGGCATTTCCCTTCAATGTACTACAAAGATTCAGTTTCTACGAAACTGCAAAGCCTTCACTGACAGAGGTTAAAAGCTGCTCTTTTCTGTGCACCCCTGAATGAAGAAAATTTCTACCTGCATGAAGTGCAGTTGCCTAACACAGCGTGTACATACAGTCCCTTTTCCCACCCCCAATAGCAACTATTTTATTTTCCTTACTGCTTTCTGTAGCTCTTGTTTTGCCTAAGCTGCCAATAATTTTGTCATCTGGTATTCCTGCAGGTATACTCTGGTTACAGGTTTGCTCTCGCTGCCCGGGAGAAGAACCTGCCAATTGCAATCCTTAACATTGGGCCCACAAGATTAGATCACTTTGCATCCTTAAAACTGAATTCTCGCTGCGGAGAGCTGCTGCCTTTGATTGTTGCACATGACCCAACAAGATGAGCTTCAATAGCTATCAGGAGTAAAAATATTTCTATGAGGTGAGTCACTTAGAGGGCAAGAAGACGGGTTGCCATTAAATGCTGAGACTGAGATGTGCTGACTAAAAATATGTTCCCACAATGTGCACCAAAACGCAGCTGTAAATTTTCACCTGTAACTGGTATGTTCTGGTGGGCCATGGTGCCATTTCCTGTTATCATAAATGGCTAACACTCTCAGAAAACTGGGCAAGAGTAGCCAGAAAACTCAGGAGTGTTGAGTTCCAATCCATTTGTTACAATCAGAAAACTACAGGGGATCATCTGCAGATTCAGAGAACCTGATCAACACTGTTGCCTTTGCAAGTCAAAAGACGTGCCTGGGTGAATTGATTCAGCTAATCCTAATGGAAACACTGCTGTTTAAAATAATCAATTCTATCTATAAAGCAGCTTCTTCCTCCACTCCTGCAGGATTCATCGTCTCAAAAAGGGACGCCTCAGTTTAAGAGGCAGCTGGGAGATCCAGTGCATGGCTCCTGATGACACCAGGAGAGGGCAGCAAGCCTCGCACATGTCGACCTGACCAGTTTTCTCCATTGAAAGCATCTCCACTTACCAGTAAACAGGGTGATGATGAAAAAAGTACTTTTCTGCGTTATCTTGTCATTGTAAACAGTGCCTTTTCTTTTCATTCACTGGGACAGGACAATCAGACTACCATGTCCGAGAACAAAATACCTTTCTTATAATTGTCCCCAGAGAAGAAGGAGGGACAGGGATTTTGACTGCGTAACTTAAGGCTATAGTACAGGAGGGCGATGTGGAAAACCATGGTATCTGCTGGAGGATCCAGTACCACTAGCGGGCAACTGTGGAGTGTGCAAACAGAAAAAGGAGGCAAGAAGAACTGCAGTTGCCATTTGAAAAAAAACAACAAAAAACCCCACAGCTCAAAATAGAAGCTGAACAATAATACTGCTCTCATAAGAGATTATTTGAAAGCACAGACTACAAGGCTGACATCTTCCAGCAAGGAGGGGAAGTCAGCATTTCTCTCAACTGTCAGTTGACAAGCTAAAGTGCTTACTATCTGAACCCTTTAAAAATTATATATTGTTGAGATGTCAGGAGTTACTTTAAGCTAATCTGACCAGCCCTGCTTTCAGTGTGGCTGCTACATTTTCCAGAATGCATTTTTTGAAGATGTTATTTTTAATTAATGAGCAGCTAAGTATTGAATTAAAATTGTTTACAAGACTGATACTATTTGCATTGTAATTTCCTCTCCCTCGTATGATTTATTTAAGTACAGTCTCAATAGCCAGTTTAGATTCATTTTTTCCATTGCAAAAATGAAGGATGTAATTACTAACAGCTGATGAATTAAGAGAGGAATACAATTAAATCTGTACAATAGGTCTCCCTCAGGAGGTAATCTCAAGCTATTAATAGATGTAATTTTCCACACTCCTAACAGGAGATCCATCACTACTGGGTAACCATTTTTTTTTTTTTTTGATCCTTAGGGTGGTAACATAAGCCATATTAAACCATTTATGGAGTGAAAGACAGAATCTTGCCCAGACTAGAACACTAAATTTTTGACCCGACCCTCTGCATGAATCTACTGCTCCCCTTCTGGCTATGAGGGAGATTAATTGTCGGGGGCTTCCAAATGCTCCAGTCCTACTCACCACATAACTGGTCCTGTATTCATATTTTGACAAGAACTGTAACAAGCAGTTGGAAGCAAGGATGCCAGAGTCATCTGCTGAAAGGTCAGGTAGCAAAGCAAGGACAACTGACCATGTGATGCAAAGTTCTTCTTTTGCCTTGTTGTTGATTCAAATCCATGCCAGGCAGGAACAAGTAAAGCACAGAATCTAAGGGATACTTAAGCACACAATTTCTTCGGAAGGTAGAGGGAATTAAGATACTTACTGCATTTCAAGATTTGGCTATTATGGGTCAGAGGAGAGACACCTTCACTTAGAAGCCAAGCAAGGTAAGTTCAGGACCCCTACCTAAATTCTGCTCTCATTTAACGGAGATCCCACTTTCCAGCAAGTTAGGTATTTGCTGTTTGGTGGTGAAGAAATCTCACCGATGTCACTCCATCTTTAGCATAGTACAGCTGTCCTGCTAACCAAAGCTTTTGCAGAAATTACTAAGGCATAGCAGAGTCTCCACACACAGCCAGGAAGCTTGCACAGAGTGTTTATTCCCAAAGGTTTTTCCATGTATACCTCCTTAGCAGAGGAGCTGGGGCTGGCTTTCTCATTATCCGTGTCATCTTCTGCGCCACACTGAAACTTTCATGACATAGGTGTGTTGAAAACAGAGGCTGCAGGTTTAGTGCCAGTAGAGCTAGCATTTTGAGAAGTGGGAGTGTTGCGAAGAAGTCTAAAACAAGAAAACATTTCCAGTGAGGACTTGGCGTTAGCAATGTGACAGGTAACCAAACCTCCCACATCTATCCCTGCCTCTTCTCCAGTTCAGCAGCTGAGCCTGTGGGAGAGGAGTTGGTGTCTCTTCAGTATCACTAATAAATGACTCGCCTTACCCTGACCCTACACTGATTACACTATATACTTTGAAGTCACTAGAACAATGACTTAAAGTAAATGAACATTACAGTAAATTTCCTGTGCATGCTCTGTTACGATATGTTAACAAGCATATATACAACAAATATATGAGGCTGAGCCAAAGGAGTTTCTCTTTTTATTTTTTTCCTGCTAAGCTGATCCAGCACTACTAAAATTGACTTATTTTAAAGCAGGATCAGAGCACTTTACCTCTTAACATGTTCCCCAAGACACCACTGAGAAGTAAGTTTGCTCAATTGAGAAATGCCAGAGAAAGCCTACAGTTCCTAGACTAAAAGCCAGATCCGCATCACTCTAATGCTGATTGACACCTTCCCCTGTCACTCCCTGGGGACTATTTCTGTGGGAAGATGCAACGCAGAGAGATCACAGCTATCAGAAGACAGCTATGTCATTGCAGTTAGCTAGCAAAGACCTGTCCTGAGAAGTGTGCATTTCTCAGCTTACTGATGTAGTTACCAGCCCGGGGGGAGTTACAGAATGCTCCGGGGTTGAGCACTATAGGATGCAAATTAGCCATGCTGTGGGAAAACAACAAACTCCGTAGAAGAACTGACCTAGCGTTCAGCTTTATTCTCTCAGCCTATGCAGAATTTGCAAGGGAGGAGGGTTTAAAAGGGAGAGAAATATTATTCCCAAAAGACAAAACAAAAACATGGTAATCTTCCTGTTACTGGCTGAAACTAACAGAAAAAGTGTGTTACAGATCCTGAGCAGTGTTCTCCTCCTCCATCACCAGGAAGGAAACGCAGATCCTTTCTATCTACCTAGTCTACTTGAAGCCAGCCTTATCCTCCACATGATTCAATCCTCTCCTACCTTTTCTGGCTCACCGTTGTTAGACCAGTCCACCAGAATTTCAGATCAGGGCTTGGAAGTCATAGCTCTGTCCGCCTATGGGTGGCAAAATTACACAAGAGACAACAGCACAAGAACAGGTTTTTTACCATGAAATTAGTTGAATCAACAGTTTTTGCTCTTCCCTTTTTCTTACAGCTGTTCTTTCTAGGACAAGCTCCTGAGGTTTGGATAGAGGAGCTGAGTGAGAGTGCCTTGTAATGGATTTTCCTCCCGCTTCTCTGAAGTTGGAGATACCCAAAGCAAATAAAAGCTACTTCCTATTTGGCAAATCCTGTCTTTGTTTCTGGGCAAATTCTTAGAGCAAACTTTGTAATTGAGTCCTGCAGCCTAAGAAAGATATTTCACATGTTGTGCTCCAGTGAGGGCAGCAGAGACTGCAGATGGCCTGGAGCACTTGTGCCTGGTGGGTATGGTACAAGCGCAGCCTCCCACATCTTACAGTCAAATTGCTCCTACTGACAAACCTGCTTATTCATGACTTCTGGAAAAGGACCAAAGCTCCTAGGCATGGTGAACTTGGGAGGTTCAGGAACCTTGGAGTGAAGGTGACTAAGTCCACCTTCTGGAGTGTGCTTCTTCCCCTTGATTGCCTTGGATGTCGCCCTTTCCCAGTCTTTGCAGCTGCGAATAGAGAAAAAAAAAATAAAACCAGTGCCAACTTACTGGTTTCCTCAGTCTATTCATTCAAAACCTGTGGCTTAGGCAGGACAGATGGAGTCCTCCTCTCACAGAACCTGTCCTAGGGCAGCCCCAGGTAAACAGCAACTGAAAGCAACAGTTCTAGGAGGCTGCCTGGAGTCAATGGGAAAGGAACAAGGAGGGTCTCAGGCAAATGCCTAAAGTCAGAGTTCTTATCACTATACCCATCCTCTACGGTGTCTCAGTGCAGGGTTTTTGAGATTTGAATTAACTTGGCCTTAGCAATTGCGGTTTTAGATTACAGAAAAGATAATAGTGGTGAGAGAATACATTTACGATAGAGGACTTTGCCTCTCCAGTCCTGCTGGTCTGGCCATTTTCATCACTGATAGATACTGTGAAAATATCTTTCAGATGCCAGATTCCTCCTGGCCAATGCTTTCTTTCTGTAGGGACAGGAAATTCTGGAACATGGGCTGTTAAACATCTTCGATTTGTTTGGAGCCTTAAAAAAAAGAGCTGGATGATGCATTTGAAATAACACCATGAAGGAGTCCATTAATCCTTTTCTCCCTATCATATCAGTTCTGTGAGCTTTTCTAACTGCAGGGGTCCCCACCAGGGGCTGCACAGCTAAGTGCCCTCTCACCTCTGCACCCAGGTCCTGGTAGACCCAGGAAATCATGCAGGAGACAGAGATGGACAATAAAAAATTCATACCCACTCACCCTGTGGGTATTGTTAGGCAAGCAGGTAACAATTACTAAAGCTAAAAATAAAGGGAGGAGCAGGGAAAAAAGAGGAAAAAGCATTTTGTGTTAGATGGCCTCACAATAGATGGCTGTGACTTTTACACACTACCCGAGAGCAGTTTTGAGTGAATGACTAAGTGCTGCTTGCCCTTGCTGAGACTCAGACAACATATGCAGCTTCAGCATATGCAAAACAGAAATGGTGCCTTTTTGCTAATAAAAGAGGATTTCTGGGACATTCTGATATTCCTTTATCAGATGACTTTTGCAAAAAAAAAAAAGTATAGAAAGATTTAGACACATGCTGCACCCAGATTTACAGTGTGATCCCACATCTTCACATTGGTAAGGGCAAAGGAGAAGAAAATCCAACTGGACTCTGTAAAGCTAAAGACAATATCTGCAACAACTCAATCTGTGCCCCAGAGTTCATAATCTGACACAAATCGCTCCTCATGGGAGGGCTGCAGTGCTTGGCTCCTCACTCAAGCAGGTGGCATATGACAAAAATCAGATTACGATCCTCCCCTATTTAGCACTTGGCATGACAGAACTGAGCTAGGTTTAACAACTGACTCTCGTGTCTGTGCACAGCACTGACCACGGCTGCAGCGAGGTTCCTCGTCCCTACTACTACAATAAAGAAGCTGTGCCTGCAGGCGATGAAAGCTGGAGGATCCTCAGGAAACTGAGGCTATCACACAAGTGGGATTAAGGCTGCCTTCTCACTAAGATAAGTCCCTTTGTTGCTTGGGGAAAATGGCATTGCGGCTGAGACAAGAAGCAAATGCTTTTTGATACATTTTTACAGCTTAGCATGAAGGGGAATAATAAGCTCCATTTATGGAGCTGCAAAGTGCCAAATGGGTTGAGGACAATTCCTAAAGCTCTGCCAGATTTATGGTGATCGGCTCTTTCAATCAGAGAGAAATTTGGAGCTGTGAAGAGCTGATCAAAGAGGAAAGCTTGTTATAAAGAGGGTGATAAAACATGGAGTTCATGGCTCATGAAAACCACCCCAAAAAATCCAGGAAATAAGTTATTGAAGTATCCAGCAGCAAAAGAGTTGATCTGGGGTACTATCTTCTAAAAAAGACCACAGAAAGCCAGGCACTTTTCTGGTGCTTTCCCTGAGCTCCTTCTGCAGTTCCCATGTTGAAACACATTTGGGAGCTGCAAGCAAGGCAGAAGAGGCACTTCAGAAAGGCAGGGGATGAACCACTCCTCCCCCAGCACCCTCCAGTGACCAGAACTCGGTACCACTGCAGGGCCTTTCCCTCTCCAGCTTACTGCATCCTAACCCTCTGCTGAAGTAGTCTACTAAATACTCTTATGCTGTTACCCAACCCGCAATACCATTACTTCACAGTTACAAAAACAAGACAGTGCTCGAACACAGCGTTTAGCAGATTAATCATCTCAACCACTTTACAGGGAAGGAGGTATAGCTACCCATCACGGACAGAGCCAGCCTTGCCCTCCTTTTTCGGCACATGCCATTGGGATGCAGGAGAACTGGAGTCAGCAGCAGTTGTCCTGCTGGTCCCTGCAGCACCACTACTGCCCGGTGTACTGGAGAAGCAAGCAGAAGTTCCTCCTCACAGCCTTTTACCCACCTTCCCCACGCAGATATGGTGAGAGGGAAACACGTGCTAGTGCCAGGCTAAAGTACAGGGAACAAACAGCCCATGAGTTCACCTCATCCTCACCGCCACAAGACAACGGCAGTTCCAGGAGGTAAGGATTCATGACAGAGAAATTAAATCAACTGAACATTTTGGTTATTTCTAAGCAGAAGGACGCAGTTCAACTCAATGGGGCACAGAGAGCTGAGCATCTAAGCATCTGCTCAGCAAGCCCTCCCACCTAGAAGTCAGGTTAGAGACCCATCCTTGTATGCACTGTTGCAAGCCATTACTTCTGCTCCCTCACTCATAATACTCTCCACCTATATTCAGTTCTCTAAATGTTATCTCAAAAACACCTCTCCCGTCTATGAAGCTAGGATAAATTGCATGCTGTCCTCCGTACTGCAAATAACTGCTGTACAAACAGCCGCAGCAGAAACACCGTGTTTGTATACAGTGCTATTGAACCTGCTCTTTTCTCTCCAGGTGGCAAAACAGTGTCTGGCTCTGGGAGCAAGTTCTGCCAGGCATGTTTTAGTAGACATGAGCCTAACACAGACCAGAAAGTCACTGAAAGTGTCAGAGACAAGCTGAGTAAAGTTTTTGCCTTCCAGTCCTCAATAAACAGTTGCTGGTCTCTCAAAATTACCATGAAAAAAAGTATTCCGAGCCTTGTTCAGATCTCCATACTGCCTCTGTCTTTCCAAGGACCACTCTCCACAATGGAACAGGATAAGAGTGGGTGACCTAAGAAACATAAATTGGTCTCCATTCCTATGCCAACAGCAAGAACCTTAGCATCCCATCAGTAGGCCCAGCCACGCAGACCCAATGCACAGCAGTCTGTGTAGCGCTCTCTTTAATAGCTGGCTATTTCAGCTGATACCGGCAGAGCAGAATGACTGGCTCTACAGAATTTCTGCACATCACAGACTTCTCCATGCCTAACAGGGCTGGCTATTCCCAAACCACAGCGTGGTGGGCTGCAGGACATCACTGGTGTTGTGCACACAGCGTAAGTAGTGCGGTTCCTCACATTTGGGCACCACAAGGATGCACACCACAGGAGCTGGGCCAGCCGAGGCACTGGGGAGGGACCTTCCATAGTCCACAGAGAGGAGAAGCAGGGAAAACCAGATCTGCAACAGCTAGCATACAAACCACACAGGATCTGATTTATCGCTCCAAAAGGGTCTCGCCCCCAGTGACACCAAACTGCAGGAACAGTCAGTAATTGTCTAACTTCTGTACGTGCCATATATACCCACTATATGGCCTGGAAAACAAAAATCAGGCATTCAGCTTGGAGCCAGAGCAGCAAATATCAAAGAGGGACCTCAGTTCCTCTCCTAACTTGTGGAAGTTTCAATACTGACTTCAACAGCAGTAAGTTCTCACTCTGAAAATAAAGTCAAAGTAATATTTTTTTAATAAATGGGAAGGGTTTGCAATACCCTTCACTGAACGTGTTGTTTTCTGTATCTTGTCCATGGAACACTCTGGCAGTAAAAGGTGCTTTTGAAATGCAATATTAATTGCTCAGAAATGTTCCCCATTTATGCTAACAGACATTTCTGCTCCGAAAGATGCATATTCTTTATGTCTCTTATTTTCTGGGGCAGCCAACCCCAGAGGCAGCAGGATAGCCAACAGGTGCACAGCAGATTCAAAGCAAAGAGGAAAACTTTGGGCAGTGATGCCCAGGGGACAGGGCACTAGGCTTGGAAGGATGAGACCAGAGTGAATTCTCAGTCCTTCGATCAATCCAGAAGTCACACTGTGACACTCAGAAAGCCACTGCGCCTCTCTGCATCTGTTTTCCATAACGTAATAGACAGCGGCCCATGCCTTTTTGTAAGGTATTCTGAGGTCTACTGAGAAAAAGAATGAAAGAGATGGTATCACTGTTCTCCCTGAGATCTTTGCTGAATGAACAAAACCGCCTGAGGAAGGTGAAAGGCAGAATCAAGCCTGCTGGGGTCTAAAACCATTCTTCCAGATACAGATAACTGCAATTCTGTGTGCAGCTCCCTGTCCTCTCCCTTTCCACATCGGAAAGATACCCAGTTACCATATTCTGCACTTTTTTCCCCTTCTGCATCACTAACTAGATAGTGGTAGAGAAGAAGAAAAGCTGAGCCTGAGAGCAAGAGCAACAGTACAAGTGTCCAGTATTGCTCTCCAGGCCCAAATGGAAACTGAAACATGGCCATTACCACAAGCATAGTTGTTTGCTCTCTGCGTGTCTCGTCTCAGCTGGCGTACTTTCTTTCTCATCTCTGCAATGCCCCTCCAGTTAGAGTAATTCAACTCTCCCTGCAGAGCCTGAAAAATCTTGGCTTAGAAAACTACAATAGAGAAAAGGAATATAAGATGCTGAGACTTCACTTCTGCAATGCAAGCCCATAGAGCCACCAGCATCTCACATGCCAGCTGCCATGGCTGCGGTGTTGTGCAGGGCTCCAGAGCTCTCATGCTTGCTGAGCACAGGGACACCTTCTCTTTCAGGCACCATTTCTGCTCTTGGAACAGAAATACAGACCAGCATGGCAAAAGAATCTGTGTCCAGTTCTGGAGCCCCCAACACAAAAAGGACATGGACCAGTTGGAGAAGGTCCAGAGGAGGGCCACGAAGATGTGCTGGAGCACATCTCTTACGAGGACAGGCTGAGAGAGTTGGGGCCGTTCAGCCTGGAGAAGGGGAGGCTCCGGGGAGACCTGATAGCGGCCTTCCAGTACCTCAAGGGGGCCTACAAGAAAGACAGGGAGAGGCTGTTCAGTAGGGCCTGTTGCGATAGAACAAGGAGTAATCGTTTTAAAATAGAGGGGGGTAGATTTAGATTAGATATTAGGAAAAATTTTTTTACGATGCGAGTTACAGAACACTGGAATAGGTTGCCCAGAGAGGTGGTGGAAGCCCCATCCCTGGAAACGTTCAAGGCCATGTTGGATGAGGCTCTGAGCAACCTGATCTGGTTGGGGATGTCCCTGCTCCTTGCAGGGGGGTTGGACTGGATGGGCTTTGAAGCTGCCTTCCAACCCAAACCATTCTATGATTCTGTATCTGACCAAAGACCAAGCATGGTCAGGCCGCATGCTCTCCGCCAGCTGGTGAAGGCAAGAGAGCTATTTTCTGGTGAAGAATTGGGGCCTTCCTTCTGCCCTATCAACGATCAGGGACAGGAGCAGCCCCTGCCACTGGAGCTCACCAACACCCTCCTGAGAGCCTCTGCCAGTAACGCTGCCTCTGCAGCATGACAGCACCAAGTCTGGTCAGAAGCTCTGTCACAGGACCTTGTTAGGATAGGAAAACTGGGGCAGATAGTGTTCCTCAGAGGGGCTCCCTGCCCTCCCCTGACTTCCAGGCCAAGGTTACCCACAGCTCCTGACACAAAGCTAGGCAGAAGGCCTCCCCAGGGTAAGCACATACGGGTCTCTGGCAGCAGGTAAGAGCCAGACAAACGCCTCAGGCCCCTCACGCAGCCGAACCTCGAGGGATACGCACCCACGAAAGAGGCAGCAGCACCGCGGGCAGCCCCAGGAGCGACAACGCCTGCCCTCCGCGCTCGCCGGGAAGTCGGCGGGGCCGGGACGGCCGCGGGGAGGAGACCCCGCAGAGAGCGAGCAGCAGAGAGCGAGCACCACCGGCCTCGCACCACCTTCGCGCCGCGCGCTGCCTGAGGGGAGGGGAGGGCGGGGCGGGGCGGGGCGGGGCTGCTCCAATCAAAGGACGCGGTGGCGGAGGCGCCGCGCGCCGCCATGGGGGTCTGTCGTGGCGCTGCGCGCGCAGGGGCGGCCCGTTCCCGCCTCTCCGCCCGCCCGCGAGCCGTCCGCGGCGGGAAGAGGCGCGCGGCGGCGGGTCGTTGCAAGGCGATTCTTTATTAGTGAGCGGCGGGCGCGCGCCTGCTGCCGCCCTGAGGCGCCGCGGGCCGAGCGCTATTTGCAGTATTTCTTGGTGTCCAGCCTGTCGTGCTGCGGGTTGTAGGGCGCCTTGGCGAAGCACATGGCCGCGGTGCGGTCGCAGTTGCAGATGAACATCTCGCAGTCGTCGTTCTTCTCTGCAGGAGAGAGCAGGAGCAGTCAGAGCCTGCAGCAATGGTCTGCTCTGGCCCAGCCATCTTGTTCCTTCCTGCCTTCCCTGCAGGTCTGTTTGCCAGCCTGTCTGCTGTTTCTCTGTGTTCCAGAGCCCTGTAAAAGCTCTGCTGTTACATTAGAGATGTCCAGCAGAAGCTGTGCGACACTCCCCAGTAAGCATGCTGACCCCTTAAATACCACCATTAAAGGGACTCCAAGAAAAGCACCACAGGGACATAATCCCCCGAAGAAGGGACAGGCTTCCGTAGGTCCTGTGATACCGTATTATCTTCATAAACTCTAAATTGTGTACGATATGGAGAATATCCACACGGGTGCCCGTGTGAGGTGCCCTATTTCTAACAACCACCCCCCAGCCGGGACTCGCACTGCGCCTTCCTGCCAAAGAAGCACGGAGCGTGACGCAGCCCCATTCGATCAGAAGAGAGGGTGGAGTGACGTTTGAAGCAGAGCGATGTGGAAGTGTACGCACTTTCACATGTAATCTGCTTGTTAGAGCAGGTGAAGCTGTACCACTCTGTGTAGGGGTTGTCGATGAGGAATCTGCATGAATCTAGTTTCTCTGCCTGTGAGTAGCAGTGATCATGTGCTTGACAGCACCTGCCAAACAAGGAGGAAAAGGTCAGAAAATACCAGAAATGCAAACTTGGCTGACCTGTAAGACATGTAAATATGCTAGTATTGCTTTGACAAGGCACTGAACAAAACAAAACAAAACAAAAAAGATACCCATTGATAAGAGGGCAGACATGAGGGACCTCAAAGGGACATGGATCTGTCAGCTAATGGTGCAAGAGGTGTCTGGTACACACGTACTTACTGGAGCATCCTCACAGCGTTGTCTGTTGGGCACAAGGAAAACAGAAGACAGCATTTACCCTAGCACCCCATCAGTGCCTGGTAGCTGAAGAGCTAAGGGCTGACACAATTCACTGCATCTCAGCTATCATCTCGTGTCATCGCTAAACTGCCCAGGCCACTTCTGAGCATTTTGCAGCTCAGCCCTGCACGTGTTGATGGGCAGTGTGTGCAGAGCTGTGTCCGGGCTGCTGGCACAGCACTGCTGCAAAAAAAAAAGATGCTGGAACGAGTGCAGTCTAGCTGCCGCAGAAGAGAAAACAGAGTTGTTGGAATTATATTTTATCTTAGTAACAAGGCATCAAAGGCGTGATACGACACATCCTTTTTCCTTGAATCAGTCTTTGAGAGAAAACTTCATTCGCAGCAGCCAGAGAGTTTTACGATAGGCAGGGCCAGCTGAGAGGCAGCTGGCGTGCAGAACCATGAACGCACAAGCAAGGAAAGAAGTTTGTAAAAGCAGTCTTAGAAACCTGTCAAGCTCATCCACTGGCGTCCCGCTGCCTCCCAAGCCGCAGTAGCAGCCATAGTCACCAAATTCCAGCAGGGGATAGCTGTCCGGCAAGGTGCATTTGATCATGCTGCGAAGGCCCCATACGGCCCGGGGTGAGAGCGCAGCGCTGGCTGCACCTGCTGAGAGGAGAGGCAAACATTAGTTAGGCATGGTGTTACCAGTCCAGGGGGTGCCGAGGGGGGTCACCACCACCCACACACCAGACAGCAGGAAAAGCAGGGCCAGGGACTTCATTCTCGGAGGACTTGACAGACAGACTGGTGCTTAAAGGAAAGGCGGCTCTTTATACGACAAGCTCACCTTGACTTGGGTTTGAGATAAACAAGCCCGTATTTATGTTACTAAATGCAGATTTCTTCCATCAGAGGCTGTGGGCAGCAGGCTGTGACATGACTAGTTGAAGGCCAGTGGAATTAAATCTCTGAAAGGCAGGGAGGCAAATATTTGCTCTCTAGATTTCTGCGATTAAATTATTTTAAGGCTACTATTAGATGGCAGCCTGAAAGATCTGGACATTTTTAAGGGCTGTCTACTAAAAAATAGCAGCAGTGCGGTAGTTATGTTGGAAATTGCTGGGACACTAATATCCATCCTACTAATACTGACATCCTCTTTTTATGGTATCCCGCTTATAATTAATCCTGTATCTCTCCATGGATTCTCCTGGCCCAACTCAGAGAATAACGTACAGGTCATCCACTCACCCTAAACGGCCATTTGGCATGAGCTGAACTGAAAAACAATTCAAGCTGTTTTTCACTTGGAAAGCATATAGGAGGAATAGGGACTACAAGGCAAGAAACAGGAGCCAAGCAACCTGGAAAGCCTCCGTATCTGGCTTAAACAAGGAATAGTGTCTGTTTTTACATGACCTGAAGGGAGTTACATTGGAACTGAACTGGGCTTGGAAATTTCAACATACACAGCAGACTTCAGCAGCTCAGAGACAGCATTTCTCTTCCTCCAGCACCAAAGCAGAACTCAGTTAGGCCCTTTGGTTCTCTATGCCAAGGTATAAGGTGAGCTGGAAACCTTGAAATAAGATCAAAAAATGGGTAAGAAAAAGCTTCCTGGAATCAGCCAGGGATGAGTCCAAATAACTGCATTTATGTTCAGACCCCAGAGGCTCCAACGCACTGTCAGGGTTAGAGATTTGGCTGTTTTAAATGCTCGAGATCTAGATCCTAGACTGCTCACTTGCTAGTGAGAGTCTGCATTTATTTCTAAAGCACCAAGCAAGCCTTCAGCGAGTACGGGAAGATTTAATCTTTTGCCCACAGATCAATCTGCTGACTTTCCCTCCGATATCCACTTAAGTGTTCTTTTTCTCCTTTGCTGCTCTGCCACCTTTACTTTTACCTGTGAACCTTAAAGACTCTGTGGTTCCTTCTTCCCCACTTCTCAATGTCTGATTTATTACTGACGTTGCCAAGAAAACTTCCAATAAACGGGCTTTTTAAAGTCACAAATCAAAAATACTGTCATTGCATAAATTTTAATTCAACAAGAGGATCACCAAGTGTGGGAAAGTGAGCATGTGAGCATTACAAGAGTGCCTCATGAGAAAAATTCCAGCAGGGTAAAGATTTTTCCACCAATGCTATTTTTGGTTTCCCCCAACCTGTGCTGCACACAGAGCCGCTGTTCCTTAGTATGCTCGTGCGGACATCCCAACTTACAACTGGTTCCTAAGCTTACAGGCTTGAGCCTTAGATAATGTTTAAGAATCCTCTATAATTTAAGACCTGCTGTACAGGGTTACCTACTATTTTACACTGCTAGAATTCACCGTTCTCTTGTAGTGTTGTCTGTGAAGGACTTCTCATCTCATCTCCACACTGTACTTTCGTAGCTCTAGCCTCCTTGGTCCACCACAGTCATTGAATCCAGAACTTCTGAGCCAAACTTCTTGGCACCACACTGTCTCCTCCTTTCTCGAACCTACAAATACCTATACAAAACCTCTGTAACAGAGAGAAAAGACGTGATCTCTATTAAAACCAGATCTGCCTCACGTTATAAACTGGGCCACTGCCAAAGTCTCGGAGCAGAACACAGAATCAGAGCCCTGCCTGGGGCTTTTCTCCTAATGGCAGGACGCAACTCCTGCCAGTCTGAGTTCACCTGAAACCTCCTCCATTTGAAAATCTCCCACCCCCAAATAATGACAGAGAAGGGCAGTTTTCAAATAATTTATTAGGAATTTAAAACTGAAATCTGGAAAAAGGGTTACAGGTGTGGAGAGAACAAACATCGGAGTGTAATAACTTACTGGCTTAAAAACACAGCTTTATTTCTTTTTAAAAAAATGCCCACCCTGAAACCGGAGCCCCAGCCTCCAGGCAGTGGCAGCACTGGCCAGAGAGTGAATCACAGCCCAGCAGCAGCACAGCTGGCCTTGGGTGTCTGGAGGGGGCACGGAAGCAGTTCAGCGCATATACCAAGAGGGAGGAAAGCGCTGTCTGCAGACCCAAATTTGAAGTATATAGAATAAAAATAAACCCAATAAAATGCAGCTTTTCTTTAATTAGGAAATATTTAAAAAAACAGACATACAGACTCTTGTCTCAGTAACAAAAATTATTGCTTTGTGTTTTCAGTACTAATCTGTTAAGTACCCTTCTTACCTAAACAGAACTCTCCAAACGCATCGCCCGGGTCAGGACAAGCTCCGGCAGATGGGGAGGGATGGAAGAGAAGGGCCCTGTGGGCACTGTGGCCCTCCTAGTCCTTTTCTAAAGGCCCCTGTCCCTTACAGGGGCTCAGTTTGGGGGAAGAGAGGGAATGATTTTTAAAACTTAAGATGAAGCTGTTATTTCCCTGGGAAAAGAGTTTGGCTGCATCTTAATAAAAGGCTTAATCACCCCCCTTAACAAGGTCTTTGGTTCACTGAAATCCGGACCCAAACCTGCCCCGTGTACTCCTGCTGGAGGCTTCCCCTGGCACAGCGCTTGTCAGCGGGGGCCCAGCCCAGGCCAGAGGAAGCCCCGGCAGGTTCTGGAGAAGGGACCAGACCACCCCCGCACAGGACAACAGACAAATTCCCACAGTCTTCGGAACACAGAGTAAAGCAAACGGGAAGCTGCAATTCTAGAATTCGTATAATCCCTGAGAAGCCCTTAACCCGCCCCCAAATCACCACCCTAATGCTTTTCTCCCCCGTTAAAGACTCCCCAACCCAGCGCCCTGCCCTTCCAAGAGCGACCACCCAAATCTCCCCCTGGCCCTGGCCAACATCCCTTCCAATACCCTCTCCTCCAGAGGAGGATCCCCTTTCCCTGGAAATCTTGACGCAAGCGATTGTGTTTGGAGAGTGAATTCCTTTCAAAGTAACCAAGACAAGCAATGGCGGTAAAGCCCTTTACCTAAAGCCAAACCAGAGGCTGGCACTACGGAGCCCAGTGATGGAGTCTGTACATCGAGCGATTGGAAGCAGCTTTAACCCGCTCAGCAAAACAGCCGATGGCCGGTACGTTTCACCCCCGCCCCCACCCCCCCCTTTCATCTCATCAGAGGTCTTAAAATCTTACAGTAAAAGGTGTACAAAAAAAGAACGGAGTCCTGTCAGGATTCTGCTGGAGAGTATTGCTCACACTGCGGCACCAAGTCCAGGACCTGGAGCCGCTCCTTGGAGCCAGGCTGCAGGCAGCAGCCAGGTTCAGCTCGCGATATTTACATATTATACAGGAGGAAAAAGAAAACCCCACATAAAACTAAACCTAAGAAAAAAAAAAATCTTTCAGCTGTAAGGATAGTGTTTTTCACTTAGCAAAATATACATTTGTTTTGTTCCATAGCGATGTCCAACGTTTTCGGATCCTTGGAGTTTCACACTTTTCAAAGCCTCACATTTACAAAACAGAAACAATTAAAAACAGTTTCTTTAAAAAAAAATAGAAATACATCAGTTCCTCTCAGCCTTTGCTCTCTCTGTGTCTCTTTCTTCCCTTCAGAACTGCATTCTTGTTACATACCGTGCTTTAAAAACACTGACGACAACAACAACAGAGTTGAAAATATTCAAAACAGTTTCAAAGCCAAATAAAAATACTCCTCAATAAAAACTACCTAACACAATCACAAAGCCAATTCATAAAATATGTCTACTAGCTCGGGAAAGAGCAAACAACAAAAAGAAGGGGTAGCCCCCCCAAAAAAGATAAAAAAATAAAATAAAAAAATAAAACTAACAGCTAATAAAATAAATAAAAGAAGAATCGGTGGGCTGGGGGCAGGGAGGGGGAAGCGTAAACCGTCGGTGGTTAGTAAGAAAGCGAGATGATCTCCTTGGGTTCAGTCCAGTGTGGTCTGGTCAAAGGGAGAGATCAGGGCAGGGCGGCAGGAGCCTGGCAGCCAGCCGGCAGTGTGCAGTTTGATTCAAGAAAAAGGTAACCTTGGCTCATCCCCCGAGGCTCACCAGGTCCTCCAGCCGCTGTCCTTGGTTAGGTCACTGGGGAATCTGCGGGACACAGCAGGGGAGGGAAGGGACAGGATCTAGAACAACCAACCGCTTCTCTCTTGGGGTTTTCTTCCAGTGTGATCTGGCAGAAATACTCGACACCCAGACTTGCCCCAACACAGACTTGCTCTGCATCTCGCTGGCACAGCGATGGGGCATGGCAGAGATGCTTCCATCTTTAACGACAACGTGCAGGCCTGGGAAACAAGGCCCCACACGCCGTGCAGCCTGCCTGCCCGGACCTGTGGCACTCCTGGCCCCCAGGAGGTCTGTGACGTAGCAGGGTCCGGCCATTTCTCCAGCACTCAGCTCAGTGCAGCCCTGCCAGGCTGCCGTGCGCTCCTGTCTGGACACTGCTCCTCCTTTCTGAAAAGCTGGGGGTTCTTAAATTTTAATTTGAAGCCCACTAACTTCAGCCATGTTTGTAAAGCAAACAGAGACCATTCCACCAGTTCCCTCTCAGGCCCATCTGAGGTCCAGAAACAGAACTGATCAGACTCAGATTTTCCTTCTGCCCTTTCCTAGGCAGGAGAGGAAAAACCTCGCTCCCCAGAGACAGTGGTCTCAGCAGCAGTGAGAACAACCGGCTGCATGGAGGAGGCGTCCCAGCCACGCAGGTGAGCCAGGTTTGTCTCTCAGGATCACCACGGGTTGTGATTCTAGCCAATCCTGCAGACCTTTCCTCTTTCTGTCAGGGCTCCCACTTCCTTCCCCTTTGCACCCAGACACCGAGTGATCTCTCCACAGCACTAAAGCCTAGGGAGCGTGAGGTAGGAACCCAACCTGCCAAGCCTCTGGTGCAGAAGAGAGCCCCAGGCTGGCCGCAGGACTCCTCCCGCCGGCTGGATCAGGCCAGCGAGCCTCATAGCAGCATCCACAGCTCCTGCCGAGAGCCCAAGCACAGGGGCCAGCTCAGAACTTCACTCCTCTCACTGCCTATTCCTGTTCAGAGCTCTCTTACCTCCTGCCTCCTTGGTCCCCAGCTTCAGTGATACCCATTGGTAAAAGCTGTTGCAATCAAGGGACCCTGCGAAGAAAGAGTTTAAACCCCACTCTTAAGCAAACAAAAGAAAACGGAAGGAGAATTACTACCACAACAAACTGAGTCATGGCCCAGATGCTGGGAAAGCTGGTTTCAGTTGGAGGTGCCAGGTCTAAAGAGCACATCACCCTGCAGGACACTGCATCAGGGTCAAGGCAGGCCCTTGGAAAGTCTGGGCCAGATCAGGGAAAAGTCTGGAGATCGGGACGTTGAGTGATGGTCAGAGAGAGCCAGCGGAGCCCAGGGATGTGGGCTGCAAGTGAACTGCTGCATCCTGCACCATCCATCTGTGGTATTTCTTAACCAGAAAGCAGGCTGTGGGCTGAGAGGGGGCTGCCCGCTCCTGCTCACCTCCATCGCCACATGGAGATGCAGCCCCTTCCCCTGGTCGTACCACTCTCCATCTTCCCCGCCCTGCGCGGAGCCCCACAGGGAACACTCACCCCTAGGCTGTGCCCGAAGCCGGTGCTCGGGGCTGGACTGGCAGCGCTGATGTAACTGCTGACCCCTGAGTCCTGGTTGGCGGCTCCATAAAGCTCTGCCATCGGCCCAGGGCTGGTGGTGCCCAGAAATCCACCGGTGCGACTGGGGGTGGAACCTACGGGAGGCAGCAAAACTACAGAGTGAAGATCCCAAAAATGCAACCCCGTCCCACCCCCCTCCCGCAGCCCATCGCAAACCTCCATGACAGGACACAGCGCTGGGGAGGAAAGTGGCAGTTACCTGTCCCTCGCACCACAGCTGCCGCAGCCGCTGCTGCCGCCATTGGTCCATACGCAGTGAGGGGGATTGCTGGAAAAGAAAGAACGGGCGTCTCAGCGGCACTGTGGCTACACGGGAAACTCCGCAACAGGAGCCTTCATTTCCTGCTGCAAAACACCAGGCCCACACAGACGTATCGGCTAAGTGCACCACACAGGTGCACCACACCGCACAGGTGGTGACAGTAAAGTGCACATCCCTGCATTTATTGGGATCGTTTTGCACAGTGAATGTCCAGGGGAACTCGCAGGCCATGCTCTGCTGAGCCCACACCCTGGAGCAGCTAAGGGCACGACATGGCAGAGCTGAACCAGGAACGGGCAGTTTCAGATGTATCCTGTCACTACTTAGCTTGCAAGATGCAGGTAACCTGAAACTACAGATCCAGATTTTGGCTGTAAATGTGGAGAAACGCAGCAGCTGGCAGCTCAGCGTCCTGAGGCTCAGCCCCTGGGTACTGTTCTTGAGTAACAGTTCAGTAGCCTCTTTCTCCCTGTTTCTCTACTCTGCTCAAGAGGCACCGTCCTCCCCGCTCTGAGGTTTGCTCCTGAACTGCTCAACCCCTTGCCATTCACTCTAGAAGAGCAGGAAACATATACCTAGGGAGTAGGAACTCGAAATGGCTTAATTAAAACACTAAGTCTTAATTTATAGGTAGCAGTTCTAATTCCCAACCCTACTGCCACAGGCACCCAGCCCTCAGGGCAGGAGGCATCAAGCCAGTATGTTTCGCTTTGCCCTTAAAATGACTGGGTCAGCATTTCATGCTTGAATGTGAAATTCGCTGTGATTCTGTTTAGAGCACCAGAAAAAGAGGTCAGAACAAATCAATCGCGTTAAGGCTGAAACCCAGACTAGCTTATAAGGGAATATTTAGTAGCAGGCACCAGCTTGTTTAAAGCAAACGTCATATGAGGCTTCTATCTGGGTTAGCCGCTCGTTACAGGCCCTGGGCCAACGTCAGCATGTTGCTGCTTCGCATCACCCCCAAAGATGCTGTTCCAGGGAAGAAAGGCTGCTGGCAGCCACCCTCCTGTCCCATTAATGCTTCAAGTCCCTAGCACGCAGCTGAATGGATGTGGTTTTACTGAGAAAGGAGGCCAGGTCTCCTCAAAAAGACTCCAGTTCTTTCTCCAGGAAAAACCCTTCTTGCCTTTGCAGTCTATCTACTGAGGCACCAGGTTTGTGCTGCGATGACAAAGCACGTGCACATTAGCTCCCTGCGTGCTGGAGCAATCATCCCCGCTTGTGCCATCGCCTCAGCTCAGCTCCACTTGCCAAGCCCGTGAAGCACAGCCCATTTACACACACGCATCCACTCGAAGGCACAAGGGCCCTCGAGCACTGCACAGCTCGCTGGGCCTTTGTAGGAGCGAAGGGGGCCCTGCCCTTCACGGGACCAACTCCAGCCTATACATGGGAATCGCAGCTCTCGGCCTAGCCAAGAGGCTGCACAGCGACTGTTTAACAGTAGGTAAACGTAACGGGAAGGGAAGAATGCCACGATCCCCAGCTGGTCCTTCAGCGAGACACTCAGGGCTGTAAGCTAACGTGGCTCTCAGCCAGGACAGCAGCATTAATAACTTCTTTTTGCACAGAGCCCTGGTGCACCCCAGCCGCCGGGGACAGCCAGGCCCTGGGCAATTCACCTCCGCGAGGAAGAGGCACAGTGCAGCTGGGGGTAGACCTTGGAGGGAAAAGCAGTTTTGCCAAGTCACCAACATTCCTCTACAAATTGTATGGGTTTTGCTGAAAACAAAGACATGTAAATACACGCTGGACCCACATCTCCTTTGCTTGGCAACCAAAAGGCTCAGAGGTGGGGGTCAGGTGCTTATGCAGTTGCATCCATGGTGTCAGGGAAGGGTTTTATTAAGAGGGAGCAAGGATTGGGTCTCCCCCTACCTCCCTTGGGCATTTTGTTCTTTGGTAGCTGCCAACCTCAGCATCCTCAGGAACGGAGACTCCCTGAGGATCGGCACAGTTCTGTGCCACAGAAACCCCCTTTCAAGCCTGTTTGTACTGATAATTCCAGGAGAGCTTCTCGGGAAGCTTTTCTGCACCCTCATTGCAGAGAGATTCAAACCCTGAAACAGGTGGGGGCAAGGAAGCGCTGGAGAGGAGGAACACCACGGAAATGAGATGGCACACGGGGAGCAGGGCGCTACACAAAGCTGCTTTTCTACGACAAAAACCATGGACAGGATAGAGCTGGGGAAAACATGGCCGTGGAAGGGAAGGTTGACAGAAGGAGCGTCATCTAGAGAGAACACACCGCACACAACCCGGGGGCTGAGGACACAGAGGGTGTTTGCCCTGTGAGGACACTGAGCCAGGACTAGTCCCTGGAGAATGGTCCTCTGCTCCCATTTCGCTCCACAGTTCCTTGCAGAACTTCATAGAGTCCCACCACGCTCACTTCCGCCTGGGAAGCCTATGTGGGAGTAGCTGGGGAGCTGTACCACCTGGAGCAGGGAGAGCATTCCCTGCAGCCCCTCCTGTACAGGGAAACGGGATTAGGCTAACCAGGAGTGCCCCCATACCCTCTCCCTCCTCCCAGCACTCCAAATCTCATCCTTGCAGCAGCTCAGGTTAAGGTCATTTGTAGATCCTTAAGAAGTCACCCTGCTCTCTGCAGTTTTCCATATCTGGTTTACACTCAGCCTGGGGCGAGGAGCTAAAAACAAGGTAAGCAGCAGGAAGTGCCATCTAAGGATTACACGCCTTCATTTGTTATGACCTGCGTTGCCCTTCTCAGAGGCAATACACATGGCTCTGATTGCCTCCCCATCTTTCCAGACACAGCTTTGGACAGAGCTCGTACAGACGGAAGAGGAAATAAGGAACATTTCCAGTCTAACTGCACCAGGCTGTGGAGCAGCGACACCACTGGAACAGCCCAAAGCCCCCTTCTCCCCTTCCAGCTTGTGAGTTTAGGAAATGAGCGGGACTGACCTGTGAGCTCAGGGAGGACGGGGGCACTCGGGAGAGGGGTCCGCTCTACACGGAACTCTAAAAATGAAATGTAAGACAGCTTAGGAACTCGGCAAAAGCCCCAAGGGAGACTCCACAGAGAGAGAGCAGCGGGGTCTGCCGGGGGAGCAGCCTGCAGCCAGACTGCGACCAGACCAGTGCCTTCTTTAAACTCATTTATAACTGGTGCTGAAAGGTGCTGGACTCCTGCCCTGAAGGCTGAAAGGATCCATTTATCCTTAGAATAAATATAGCCAAGGCAGGGCAAGTGCAAGCTTCGCTGTGCAGCCTCAGGTCTGCCCTGGAGCATCGCCCTGCAACCCATCCAATCTGACCTCTGGGCTGCCATGCCAGTGGGTGCTCAGGACGTGCCACGCTCAGCAGGGGTTTACAGCGAGGCACTTGAAGCCACTACCACCGAGACCCATAGCCTGGATTCACAGAGAGCTTCCAGACAGCTGGGAGGCAACAGCAACTTTCAGCCACAGTCAGCCCGGGCTCGCCTCAGGCAAAGAGGGAACTTCCCATTCCCAGCCCCTAATATCAAGGCTTCGTATATAAACCATCACACTGAGGGACGGAGTAGGGGAGGGATGCTCGGAGTTGCCACTTCTCTAGAAAACAGCAAGACAGTCTTTTCTCTGTGCTCAGCCTCGTTCCCCTGCCTTGCAGAGAACAGGAGGGAGAAGAGGCCCCTGCTTTCGCTCCGAGCAGCTGCGGCACAGCAGGTTCCGGCCATTGATCGCAGAGTCCATGTTCTCAGCACATGGCAGGGCTGGGAGCTTGAAACCACCCAGTTTGCGGGGGATCTGCAGCCTACTGCCCCAGCAGATGTTTTCTGGAGGCTGTGAGTGGTCCAGGCGCTGTTCAGAACACAATTGCAGGATTGCAGGCGCCTGCATTTTGGGCGCCTAGGAGTTCCCCGGGCCCATGGAAAGACACGTTTTAAAATCCTGTGCTACTTTCAGAGCGGTAGCAACTCCGGTAAAGAAAGACAGAGACACACAAAGGCAGCGAGACAGGCAGAGCTGCAGGGGCCCTTCAGTGCCACAGCAGCAGCCCTATGGAGGAGGCTAACATAAAGGGCGCCAGAGCAGCCTTGGGCTTTTCCTGCCACTGGAGTGTGAGGATAATCCTAATGAAGGACAGGCTGCTCCCACCTATTCCAGGGCTTTACCCCTCCCCCTTCCACATCCGTCTCCAATTTAAAGAAAGACCAAACAGGGGAAAGGGTGAAAGGGGCAGAGCCTGGGTCACCGATCATGCCAGGGACTCCCATCACCTGAAGGCAGACCAAAAAACCCAGCGGGGAACACCACTCACCAGGGAACTGGTAAGTGTAGCCAGGTGCAATGCCAGTGTAACTTCGACTCGCGTAGGTGGCAGCTTGGAAGCCTGGATAACCTGGAGGAAGAGAAAAGGACTCTGTTACTGCAGGCTCACAGGGTCCATGTCCCCAGTGCCTGGCTGCTCACAAGTGGCGTGACCATCAAGTGTAAGAAAGCACAAACAAGGGTAATAGCAGAAACCCCAGGAAAGTGCTGGGCAGAATGCACAACGCATGCGAGTCTGCAGAGGAGTTTGAGCAGGCCTGTTTAATCTCTTCCTCACTCCAAACATGTAAGGACATGGAGATTTCCTTCTCAGAAACTCATAGCTCTGCAGACCAAGGCTTTCTGATGCATCAGCCGGATTTACAAACAGGAGATCAGGGAGGTGGGGGCATTTGCATGGCTGAATAGCTCTGAGTCACTTTTGCACTAGAAGTGCTGGGGAATGCAGGCAGCGTGCTTCTTCCTGGCACCGGGCAGGAGGACAAGTCCTGCCGTTCCCCAGGAAGCTGACCACCTATACAGAACAAGCCTGTGAGAACACTGGGCCTTGACTCAGCGATGAATATTTGATTTGAGATCTCCCAAGACATAAGTATGTGGATTTCCCAGTGACTCAGCTCGAGCCTTGCTGCTTTAAAATTCAGATGGCTTAGAAAAGGCAAAACCCAAAACCACAGGCTAAAGATTTATCTTCCTTCCATAAGTCAAGTGAAAACATTGGGGAAAAAAATGCCCTTTTTGGGGTTTTGTTCAGTGACTAACCGCTCCTCGGCAGGCTTAGCAAGGAGAGTACACCCTGCCCAGCAACACGAGTGATGATCCTGAGCAAACAGCGTGCTCTTGGTTTGGCTCAAGCTTGGCTAGAACAAAAAGAGGGAGGGAGAGAAGCCAGGAACAGCACTCGTGCTGGAAGGATCATGCTTGACTCTCAGATCCAGGCATGAGGGTTTGTAGACCCAGAAGCAGAGGCTGCAGAGGACTTTTTTTCTTTTTTTTTTAAATCTTGTTTCTGAACACATTTGCCTTAGAATTGTAGAGCAGACTTGAGACCCTGCCAGCTTGTCACCGATTTCTCCTTACAAGACAGTCCCACAATAAATGTATAGTTTTCCTTGCGATACCAGATACCTGCTGTCCCTGAGTGCGAGGGAACAAAATGAGACGAAGCTTCACGAGAAGTATAAGGGCAGTTTTATAGTCTTTAAATGGCAGTGAGGACATTTATATGGACCACTGTTCCAAGGGAAAGTCGGAGGCTCTTTAATCAACTAATTCACCAGAAAGCCTGTAGAAGCGTGGGAGGAAGACGCCTGGGCACAGATTACTCCACACACGGTTCAGCTATGTAATTACATCCTATTCCACGAGAGCCCTTAAAGAATTACAGTCTATTTGCTGTGGCACTGCGGGACCAGTAACGGAGTTGCAGAGGGCCAGAGCTGCCCAGCACATGGCTGCGCCTGGCCAGCTCCGCCTGTCGCAGGCGGCGGGGACAAGTTTGCAGTTTTTCCAGGTGCCACCAGAGGGCAAGTTGTGATCGCGAACAGGTCCTGGCACCCCCCAGGCGGCCCCGGCCTCGCACCAGGGAGAGCTGCCCTTGGCCGCCCTGCGTGCTCTCGGAATAAAACCTTTAAGCTGCTGCCTGGCACGACCGGGAGCTGGGGAGGAGATCTGTCCTCGGGCTTACCCAGCATGCCGATCCCGAGCATGAAGGCATCCATCCCGTAAGGCATGACTCGGGACCGCCCTCGTGCCGAGCCCGTTGGGGACATCACCTCCTTCGGCTGGGCTTTTTTACACTCCACCTGCCACAAGAAAGTAAGGATCAGGCTCGGCCACTCCCAGCACAGAGTACGGGCAGTGCCCGGGCTGCCCTGCCATCGCTGGCAGCCTGTCCTGCTGTCCCCTCCCAGCACCTCTACCTCTGGCCTGCATGCTGCCCACCTTCCCCCTCGCTCTGCAGCCACTGCTGGCAACCAGGAGCTCAAACACTGCTTTTCTTCTCCTGGAGCTGCCCTTGACGCTCTGCCTGGCCCTGCACCAGGGCCTCAAAGGCTAATTTTCCTCATTTCTGAATAAAGGTAAAACCTGTCCCCTCCCAGGCGACCAAGACGTTTCATGTAACTTCAAAACCCCCAAGTACTGCACAATTCCTCGTCACAGTTAGCTTTTCTCCTTGAAAACTCAGTATTGCGCTGATTCACCTCCACACTTGAGTTTCTTTCCCAGACTGGCTGCTGTGATTTTGAGGAAAAGACTCAACCCAGTTCCCCACTGCAGAGGAAGTGTGTCCGGACCCAAGTGCCCCTGTGCCACTGCCCCGCTCTATCCCATACCTCTGTCCCTTCTGCCCTCGGTTCTGCCCCAGACACTCACCATTTTGTTGTTGATCTCATGGAAGTGGATTTCACACACTTTTTCCACAATGTCTTCACTTTCAAATGTGACAAACCCAAAACCTAAAGAAAAGGCAAAACTCCTTGATCAGGTCAGAGCTCTGCACAGTTTGCATCCGCTACCCACATCCTTCTATTGGCAGGAGAAGAGAAGGAGCCACAGGCTTCTAGGACAGTACAATCAGCCTTTTCTAAAACAGCTGTCACTCATCGTCCCTCTCCAGCAAACCCCTCTTTTACGCGCAAGAAGAACAGGACCACCCCCTTATAGATTCCCCTTTCCTCCTCATCCTGTACTTCCCACCCTCTCGGAACCCAACTGCTGTTAAAACCAAGTATGGGGTTTTTTTAAAAAATTTTGCTATTTGCAAGGCAAACCACATGGCTGATAATGCTGGGGAGGATCCCAGCAGACACTCACACAAAGAGAGTCGGAGGAGAAATGAACAGCTGCTTGCCAGGACATCACCATTCTCGCTAAACACCCCCCACCAGCAATAATACCCTGCACGTTCCCTCTTTCGTCACCGGTCATAAAGCCGGCAAATATCAGCAACGCAGTTGTAAAGAGCAAGACAGACATACACAAGCAGAGCGATTTGCAAAGTTTCACCAAAGTAAGGTTAGTATCTGGGGTGAGACAGGACAGCGTGTTCCTGGCCCTCAGCCCGCACACCTCCCCTGTCTCACCAACTCCTTTGCTGACAGTTTTGGCAAAGACCAGCTCTGGTGGGCAGACTGAACTCCTCTCAGCTGACTGCAGCCGTTTCCGGAAAACTGAGGCAGGTGGGAGGATGTCTTTAAGCTTGCCTTACAAGCAAGCTAGGATTAAACAGAGCTTTCTGCTTTCCAGAACTAGCACTTCCATGGTGCTTTAAAATAACTTTTGAAAACAGACAGGGATCTGCTGCCCAGAATCCCACCTTTTCTCCATACTGACAGAAAAGTCTCTCCATAAACTCCTCTGTCTATCTGTGCCCAGCTAGTTTCACGCCATTCACCTCAACACTCACGAGCAGAGGAGCTCAGGAATTCAAGAGTAAAATTCTGATGCTAAAATCAGCCCTGAGCCCCATCAGACCCCCATCAGGCCTGCTGCATCCTGGGCAGAGTCCCACACAGCCAGCACAGCAGCTGGCAGCTCTCCCTGCTCCTTCCGAAATGCCCGACAACTCTTTAAGTGGACAACTGACTGGGAGGCACCTGTGGAGAAAGAGGGGTTAACACTCCCTTTTAAGGTGAAGCTGGAACAACATCCTAGGCCAGGCAACCAGCCTAGATCTAATGGCTTTAGAAAAAAGCAAAACCTGAAGGGCACACAGTGTAGCGACAGCAGAAGGGAGCGTTCCCTCGCTGTTCTGGGGGCAGAGGTGCTTGGAAGTGCTTCAAACAACACACAGACAAGAGACTGGCCCACCACAAGGCTGTTACTAGCCCTCATTTGGAAGATGCCAAAGCTAAGTTTGCAGGTTAAGTTGTTGCCAATAAATCTCTGAGCTGGTGCAATGCAAGTGTTGAGCCCTGCCACGCTCCGGAGCAGCCAGTCTGAAGACTCACCAGGAAAGCGGGAAGCAGGGACGCCCATGGGTGGGCTAGGTCCAGATAGGGCAAATATTACAGCCTTGCTCCCATCCTGTAACCAGACTCCACCAACAAGACTCGGGTAAGAAAAGGTGACCTGGGAGCACAAGCGGGCTCCAGGCCGAGGAAGGGGCGAGAGGCAGGCACTCTTCAGGCTCCCGTGTCAGCTTTCCCAGAGCTCAGATTACTCGGGACAAGGTAAGACACACACTGCGGGCTGGAGCCACGGAGGTAAGCGGGCAGGGGAGGGGGCCGTCTCCTCTCACATATCTGCAACTCGGCGAGTTTATAGCACAGGAAACGCACTGGACAAAAGCTCTCTGTGCTACAAGGGACACTGGTAAAGGATGCAGATGCAAAAGGATGGGGCAACTGGAGGCAAGATAAAGAGCAGCTGTGACCCACATGCCCTGCTGCTGGGATACTAACCCCTCCCTAGGCAAGGCAGGAGGCAAACCCTTCGCAGTTCCCTCTCCTACAGCCAGAAGACCGCACTCACCTCGGTGTCGGTTGGTCGTCTTGTCGAACATCAGCATCGCGTCGTCCACCTGCAAAGACAAGAGCTCCGGATCAGATTATTGCTGTTGCCACCAACATCCTCCGACATATTTGCGGAGAGGTTCCCAGGCCTCCCCAAACCAGAAGCGATCAAGACGAGACCTCTCATCCCCAGGAAGGATACAGGGTGTGCACACACACACACACGCATCAGCTACCACACCAGGCACGTCCCCAAGCCACAACCAACGGGGTCCCCTTACCAGCCCAGGGCAGGTGCTGCAGAGCTGAGCCCCCTCGGCCCGGCCCCTGGCAGCAAGCGACCCCAATTGTTTGCCTGCGGCTCCAGCCGGGGGGCAAGGAGCAGGGAAGGCATTGTTCCCAAATCCCGGCCTCAAAGGAGAGGAGAATTAAAGAGGGGGAGAGAGGCAAAGCTGGAGAGGGGAGAGGAATAAGGGGCCTCCCAGCGACAGGGGAAGCAGAGGCCTCAGACAACAGAGCCTGCCTGGGAAAGCTGGGAAGCACCCCCGCCCCCACCCCAGAGGAGCCCTTCCTCTAAGTGAGGTTTCCCACTGCTGGAGGCTGTAATTAGAGCAAATTTACTGCAAGGCCTGAGCAGGGCTGCCTTCCCGGGGGGAGGGGCGGCCGGATCCCATCCCCCAGCCGGCCTGGGGCTGCTCTCCTCCCCGGCAAGCACATCACCGCCTGGTGCCACTTTTCCCCCCATCTTCCCGCTGGGTGTTGCCTTGCGGAGCCGCATCTGCACCGCTCCGCAGGTCAGGCCGAGCGGGGTTAAAAAATACACTTCAATCCCCTCCGTGTAAGCCCCAGTGTAAACCTGTCCCACTGACCCATCCCTCCTCTCTAATACCACTGCCTTAATCCGATTATGAAACTGGACGTGCAAGTGCTCAGGGGAGGCGGCGGCAGTCTCCGGCCAGCAGCTGCCCTGGCCCTCCTCCTCCTCCTTCATGTGAGACCGCAGCTCCCCAAGCAGCGAGCCCCGTGTGCCTCCAACTCTGTGGAAGGATTACTCCTTTGCCTCATCCCTGGGAAGCATCTGCATTGCTGCCTTCTCCACAGCAGCCCACCGGTAAGGGCAGAGCACTGCCCGTACCCTGGCACGGGCAGCCACAGGCTTCGCTCACGGAGAGCCCACAGATCCAGTCGGGGCAGGGAGAGCGCTCCCAGCCTCAGCCGCCCCAGGACAAAACGGGACACCTGGCCCCACCTCAGTGCCACGAGGATTGAAGGAGCCCTTGCTAATGTTTCCAGTGCCACCACGAGCAGACAGAGATTATCTTTGATGCCCTTGGGCTTGTTCAACACGTCCATCGCTCAAGAGCCAGGTGACAACAGACAACCCGGCTCCTGCTCCTCCCACGCTCTTCCTGTCCCGGCTCAGCCTTCCTCGGTCAAGTCAAACCACCTGAGAGATGTGCCAGGCATCCAGCTGGAGCCACGGGGGACGTACGACTTCACAAACACCCAAAGCAACTCCTCAGCAGCTTCCCAAGACACAGGCAGGGAGCTGGGGGCTGACGGCAGTTCATCAGGCTGCCATTCCCCATCGCTACTCTCTCCTGCCCCTGCACCATTTCCCTTCACGGTGCCAGCACAAATGTGATGTGCTGGGGGCAACCTGACACGGCTTTGAAATATTTCAAGTGGTTTTACTGTCTGGTTTTCTTCATTTTTTTTAAGCTAGATCCATTCCTCCATCCAGTTCTCAGAAAGGTTGGGCACGGTTGGGCACACAGCGGTCCTCCTCCCCAGTAAACACTGTGAGAAAGCTGTGCTCCCAAAGACTTCAACTCAGGTAGCTGGAGCCCACAAACCCACCACGATGAGAGATGGGCACGAGAAAGAAAGACCCAGCGGGGATGAGCACAGCCCAGCTGCTGACTCGACTCTGTCCGACCAGCCCCAGGAACAACCTCTTCTTCGCAGAGCCTGGACAGCGGTAGCAGCTGCAAGTGGCAGAGCCCACCACGCATCCACACACAAAACCACCTCACAGCAATGGCCTGGGCAATGTCCCGGGCATCCTGCAGCACTCCAGTACTCGAAGCCAGGAGACATGCAACCGCTTCATCCCAAACCACACTCCATATGTCAAGAGGAGAGCTGCAGCCTTCCTCCATCTGAGCTTTTTTTCTAAGTTTCTGCTGATGCTTTGAGATCAGGGGTCTTACCCAGCACCCCAAAATGAACTCTTGCAAAAATATATTTACAGTAACACAGGTACTCTATTTGAAAGCTGTTTCCTCCCATGAACTGAATCTAAGACAGATATCTGTGTGTATATACACATAATATGTGAAATAGTCTCACTCCACTCAACTGTAGGGCTCCAACTCTACGTATAGCCACAACTGGTGGTTTTATTGCCAATGAAACCTCCATGTGAGCATCTTCTTGTCTCCTTCCAAGGCAACACAGGAGATGAGTTGGGTGGTCTCGGACAGCACGCAGCCAGGGACGTGAGATAAAGCAGGGCCCGGCAACCTCAGAGGGTGCAGAGGTAGCGCTGGAGCCTAGAAAGGCCAGCGGGACAGGCTGCGGGCCAGAGCACACTGCACCCACAAGGAGCGGCCATTTCCAGCACCCTGCCAAAGGTGTCCGGCCTTACCATCACCTGCAGCAAAGGGATGGAGACGGCCTGCCTCAACCCCCACGGCTCCCTGAGGCCCAGGGGAGACCCTACGGGGATGGCGGTACCGCAGCCAGCTCCCACTGAGGCAGGGGCCTGCACCCACCTCGCTATTGTGACGGCGACACCCGCCCCCCCCCCCCCCCCCCCTCGCCCGCCGCCTTTTTTTCCCTTCCCGCTCCGGGCCCTTTTCCCGCCTGGGCCGCGCGCCGGGCCCCAACAAAGGCGGCCGCCGGCGGGGCCGTCGCCAAGGCAACGCGGGCGCCAATAAGCAGCTGCCGCCCGGATTAGCGCCGCGCACAAAGCCGCCCCGCTGCGCCGGCCCCGCGCCCGCCCCGCCAGCGGCGGCGCCCTCACACGCAGCGCGGCCTGTGATGGTCTGCGGGAGGGCACCCGGCGGGGGCCTCCGGCCCCCGCCGGGTGCCCTCCCGCAGGCCATCACAGGCGAATTACTGTCACGCACAAGGGGTTCACCCCACAAGGAGAAAGGTCTCACGGCGAGACCCCCCTCCCGCACCGATTTTGTCCCCCTCCCGGCTCTGCTTTTGGTGGGGGAAGAGGCGCCATCTTGCCTCACCCCCCCCCGCTTCCCGCCCCGAGGGGAGGCGGCGGGCTTGGGTTGGGTTATAAGGGACTAAGGGGACACAGAGGCAAGGGCGTGGTGTTCCAAAGGATTGGGGGGACGGGGATATTTGGGAATAGGGGGAGGAAGGGGGGTTTGGGCCCTCCAGTGGGAAAGGAATGGAGGTGCCAACTCAACCAGAGACAAAACAGCTCAGCTACCCCAGAACTGGATGTAGGAGACGCGTGTGGAAAACAGCACTTTGAGTTTCAGGAACAGCCCAAAACTTGTTTTTAATAGGGTGTGGAAATAATCTGTGATCATAACTGTACTTTAACAAAGGCTTTTTTTTTTGCTGAGCAAATTGTCTTTCTCTCCATTCTTCCCCCTTTAAATAAATATTTGTTTCAATTCTTTAAACATAGTCAAAGAAGCAGATCACTCTACTAGAAAACTGTTTAGCTTAGTGGTCAAGGCTCTCTCCCAGGAAACTTTTTAACTTGCTGGTCCAGGCTGCAGTTATCCAACACTTGAGGTTAGAAGTTCAAGGTTTGTTAATTTTGAGGAATGATGTCTCTCCCCGTATTTAGCCACGAGGGTCAAAAACATCAAGGAAAAAAGAGGGAGTCCCAAAAGCAGTGACTCCCACTCTCTAGGTGTATCCTTCCCAAGGAACTCTACCACAGGAGACAACTTCTTTGGTAGGTACTCAGCAGTTTGGGACTAGGTACCATACCCCTGAGCCTTAAATCCAAGCTGTCCAACATCACCTCCTCTCAATTCTGTCTCCAGCAGCTCTCTTGCTTTGGAAAACCAAATGGGAGTGGAGGAAAGACAAAGGCTTTGGCTCAGTGGAGGTAACACATTCAAGAAAGTGAAAAAAGTTTTGTCCCACGGGAGGAAGCTCTTCTAATCCTCCATGGATTTGTGACTGCCAAGCCCTCCTGCAGAAGGGCAGCATCAGCACCTTCCTGAGAGAGGAGACAGGCCCCTCTCAAACCAGCACCTGGTTTTGATGGGAGCAGCGTGGCGGTGACAGGAAGGAAAAGTGACAGTCACAGGTTTCAGAGAGAGACTCTCCACCAAAGCAGCCCTCAGCCTAGCCAAAATACTCAGAGCACGGATATGAGACATTTCATACCAAACCACAGTATGATCCAGCTGGCCTCGGCCAAAAGGCCCAATAATATCTTTCAATCTTCCTGGGACAGTAATGGGTGTCTGCAAAGAAGGAAGCCAACGGCAGCCTCATGCAGATTAAAAATAGCAATAATAATAAAATTTCCAACACAAGTTTGATGAGAAATGTTGGATGCACTTCCACACGGGAAGATCTTGAAGAAAGTTGTAAATATTCAAGCAAAGGCTTTGCTTGAATATTTGTAAATATTCAAGCAGGCATCTTCCACCTGAACAGCAACTAAAGATGGCTCAGCTGGTCCGAGGAGGAACCATGGCAACATATTTGTGGAAATATCAGGCAGAAGAATAATACCTGCTGAGACGGCTTCAACATGGGAAATATAAAGCAAACAATCTAGAAACCAAACTCATCCATCCTGTCAAGAGAGGGAATCAGCAACCCTGCGAGGTTCTCCCAGCTGCTCAGACAGGACAGGCTGATTCCGGGGAGGAGGACGCACCAACCCAGAGCCTGGCTCCAGGGAGCACGTGAGCTGTGCCCGCACAGCTCCCGGAGGACCCTTCTCACCCCGCTCTGCAGAGCCGATCTCAAAACTCTGGGATTGAGACTTGGCCAAGGGACAGAGCCCGCTCCGTGCCACAGGTGAGCAGGACAGCCTGTCCAGGTGTTCCTGCCCGCTCTCACACCACGCCACGGGCACCTGGCAAATATCAAATGAACCACTGAAGACCTGAATGACCATTACAGCTACAGCATTTTTGGCTATCTGCCTACCAGATGCGGAGCACAGAGAACCCTTTGTTCCAGAGGCATTGTTACCACAAGCCAAACTGCCTACTGCCACTAGAGAGGTGATCAGATTCCCCTTCTCCTCCCCTCCCCATCTGTTCATTGCAACCATGTTACGCGTGAGAATTTGCATAAATTGCCCTCTGATCTGTGGAAGAAAATCCAAAATCCAGTTTGGAAATCCACAGCAGGTTGACAAGTAGCTTTGATCCCTGAAATTTCCAGAGAGCAGCAGATTAAGGATTAATTAATTAACAGTCTCCCAATCCAAAGTGAGGGAAATTGTGCCCACCATAAGTACAGGAACAAGTCTTCCTTTAAAGAAATTCCCCCTCAGTATCTAAAGGTTCTCCAATTAGTTAGCAGGGAAAACTCATTTCATGTACCCAAGTCAAGCACACCATTTTTCTGGCAGGTGTACATGAATATGCATTTGTGACAGACACGTAAACCCTCATCAAATCCAGCGCCGCAGATACAGTGGTTTTCTCTTGCTCAGGACAGGACTAGAGTCGTTGTCCGACTGACATCTCGCAACCTGTCTGAAGCAAAGGGTCCAGAATTTGGACTGAGTATTAGATGGCAGCCTAAAGGTCAGAATCGTCCTCCGATCTCAGCAGATCTTTTTTCTTGCTTGCTTCCAGGATATTTTTAGAGAGCAGATCTCTCTCTGGGCACGATCTCCCTCACAGAGCCTGAGCTTTCGTGACCAACTCGACTCATCCACACACGCAGATCACCTGCAGCCCAGGGAGAGATGCAGACTCTTTTTAAGCACTTCTCAAGCACCCTTGGAGCCACAGCTGATTAGTGAGTCATGCAAAGACGTCATTGTGAATGTATTTCTTGCACTTCTGCTTCACAAAATGCAAAAGCACCCAACTAAACCATGAGTTCAAACACCTGACTTGGGTCAATTTTTTTCCAGAACCTCTGCAAACTAGAAAGGACCAAATTCTCTCCTAATGACAAACAAAAAACTGGCTGTACCAGGTTAGAGCAGAGGTCCACTTTGCCCAACACTCCCTGAAATACTGACAAACAGCAGACTCCTTTGGGAGAACATAAGGACAAGGCAAAGATATTATGATAGACCCCAGAATACTCCATCAGATCTCAGCCACTTGTGATTTGGGAATTTCCTGAACTCAAAGGGGTGTCTGTGTATTTAAAAGACCTTCCATGAATTTGTCCAATCATTTTGGAGCCTATGCAAATTTTAGCAAGAACATCCTGGGGCAAAGATTTCACAGCTTAGATAAACTCCATGACAAAAAGACCTCATTTGTTCTGAGCCTCTTATCTCGCCATTTATTTGACTCTCTCTACCGCAAAACCTCATCAGACCAACGCTTGAAAAGGAAAGACGATCTAAGTTTTTTCAGTTATGGTTTGAAATAAATAACCTTGCTTATTACAAGCTTAGAGGCTCAATGGTCCAAAGAAATTATTCTGATGGAGAACACCCTTCCCCCCCTGCCCCCACCCAATAACACAGAACAACAAGTTCCCACAGTTTGAAGTAGAAAAAGGAGGAAACTGGGACTTGAGCTCCTCTGAGGCATCCTCATGTGTGTTAAACTAGACAGAGGACTGGCTACGCCTGAGGTGGTAGGTGCAAGATACCTTCCTCCTCTCTCTCTCTCTCTCTGTTTCAGGGAGGGTGGTAGCCTGAATCTAGAGAGGCTGTTGAAATACTTCCTTGTGAAGTCTAAAGATCTCCAGCACCATCCAATTTGAGCCAAGACACTTGGCTACACATACTGTGAATGCAATTCTTTCCAGGACTTCTGTCCTACGGTTGAAAAAATAATCTCCTTTAGAAAGCATGTCCAAGGCCTTAGCTTGCATCTCAGAGATTCAAGTTTTGGAGCCAGAAGTGTTTCCTAGAGATCCCGCTATGTTCAAAGCCCTAGCAGCTGCACCTGACAAACCATAGCCAGCCTGAGAGCACTTCTCAGTCTCTCTCACTGTGCTAAAAAAAACCTTTGTATTTTCTTCCTCAGGAAAACAGCAACCCATATTTTTCATTCACAGTTTTAGAAGAAAAAAAATAAAGTGATTCTTCTTTGAAGCAGAGAAACTCACACTGTATTTGGGATCCTCTTTGAAGCTTCACCTTTTTTGCCTGTTAAAACCAAGTATTTTGATATGAAGAACTCTAGTGCCAGCCTCTCCCTTTCTTCCTTTATCCCTAAGCAATACTCATGGATTTCCTCCTCACACATTTTCATTTTTTCTTTTGTCACTTCCATTTTACAAATCTGAGAGGAGGTTTTAGACAGCAAGGAAAAAAAACAAAACAAAACAAAAATATGAGAGTAAGCAGAAATGCCAAAATAGAAAAATCAAGCTTGGGAATTCTGCTTTACAAAATGGGAAGCCATTTCATCTCCAACCCCACCAAATTTCTGATTTTTTCCTGCTAATGGACACAAGAGGTGCATTGTTTCTGACCTGAGATGCACTGATGCCAGCTACCTTGATAGACTTGCAAACTGCAGTTCGCAGATTTGGACCAGAGAGAACATTATGATAATCTAATTTGACCTTGTCTGTACTGCAGGCCATAGCACTTCCTCTCGTAATTCCTACAGCATGTGCGTGCTTTCTGTCTGGGCTAAAAGGTATTTTTCTAAAAGCATCTATCCTAATTTAAAGACCTTAAGTGGTAGCAAATCTAACACACACTTAGGCTTGCAGCCTGAGGGTTACGTAGAAGATAACCTTAAAGCAAAACGCATTCAACAGTCTGTACTCCCTCTTCCTCAGAAGCAGAGGATGATCTCTCCCTGAAGCTGAGATCCAAACTCAGCTCACCACTGAATTCTCAAAGATTGACTAAAAATCACCTCCAGGAACCTAGTACTTTGATCTTGAGGAGTCAAGACAGAATGTCCTGTGCTCCCCTCTCTCTCCTCTCTACATCCTAAGCATCCTCATGCCTTCCTAGACAGGTAGGAGGAAAGAGGAGTGGTTTTTCTCCTGCCAGAACCTAAAAAACTGTGGCGCTCATAAGAAGACAGAACGTAGACAAAACCATTTCCTTGGAGGGTAAGTCCTCCATCCTTAACAATTCCTTTTCACACAGTCACAATCCAATTCCAGAAATAGTACTGACCCAAATGACTTCGAAAATATTTTTTCAGATAAGTTTTCCAAGATGAAGATAACACCACCTCTCACTTAAAGACGCCATAAATCGAGGAGATGAAGACCACAGAGCCAGGTGCCAAAAGGACACCTAAAGAAGGGATCCTAGGAGGTGTCTGAAAGCTAGGAGGCCCGAGAGTATCATCAACAAACACCAAAAGAGCCTGCGTACCAAAATCATGTTCATGAGTCACATCTGAACTTGAAGGCAACAAACAGGCTTTTCTTAGCCCTAGAAACCACAGAGCCGCGCATTCAGAGCTCAGAACCTGAGAGCTGATGGCCACGGAGCCTTTCCTCTGAAACACGCTTTCCCGCTGATCCTGCACATCAGCCATACGGAGCGACTGGAGAGAATTTCTCAAGGAATCGTTCTCCTGGCCTTTGGTGAACTATTTGAGGCTTAGCCTGGAAGATGGTTACAGGCCAGGAACGATGCTATAAAGCATCTCTCCTCAGCTGAAATGGCCAGATGAGTCACAAAACTGCCCCAAAAACAGGGAGTCAATCTGACCAACCCTGACCTCTCCCCACGGAAACTCTCCAGAGCCAAGAGGCCAGCTGCATCGGCCTCATGCAGTTTTTGAGTGCCAAATGTTGTCCAGGATGCTGGTTCTTTGCAAATGAATTGCACTGAGCTATGCAGAACTCTCCCTTCTGCCCAGTCCCAAGAAAACAATCTGACGCAACCAGTTCTTGCCAGTCTCCTCACGTCAGGACACCTTCCAGCACATGACCATTAAATAAGAGGAACATAACAGCCTAACACCCCAAAAGAACTGGAAAGTACTTCTCAAACTAGACAGTCGTAACTGCTTGTAAACAAAGTGCTACACAACATGCTTCTGCTTCAAATTACGAGGTACAGTTAAGGTTAAAGGGGATTATACTCAAGACATTTTGTTTTCCTATCTAATGCATCCATCAGCAGCACAGAAGCACATGCAAGTCAATCTAACAACTAAGACTACACAGACACACAGAAAACACCGCCTTTAGTGGCGACACCCTCAGTGACACCATGTAAAAGCTCTTGGGGACACAATAGAGTTTGCTTATTTCTAAGAGAAGATAAAACCACACAGAGCTAACAGCTGGCACGCATGGGTATATCTGAGCACTTCTGCTATTGCCACTTTCTCTTAGGACTGAACAGAAATACAAAGGAGTCCCACTTTGCACTCATGATAGCATACTAGGACATGCAGATTTTACTTCAGAAGGTGAACAAAGGTATGAGCAAACACTTGTTCCAAGCTTTCTGCCCAAAAGTTTCAAAGATATGGCAAAATGGGTTACAAACCTCCCCTTCCGTTCAATAATTAATGTGCCTTAACACAACATAACCGTTTCGCAGGATGTTTCAGAAGAAAATTAATACCAAAGCCTTTACCCCTCAAACTCTACAGTTCCTCTGGTACTTTCCTCCACATCCCTGATCTATCAGCAACATCCTGGACAGATCACTGTCCAGCAAACTCTGTTTTGCCCCCCCAGCCGGGCAGGAAGGTCCCAACAGCTACAGAATCCAACAGTTCCTGCCCCAAACAGCAAACCTATGCATAACACCACCAAACAACAGCAAAACAGTCACAGTGCCCTGCCCTAGAGGTGACCGCATTCAGCATTTAGGTACGATGATCACCTTCAGTTCCTAATCCCATTTAAAATCTTGGGATCCTTCACTCTAAGACTACTGAGATAGCTCCCGGGGATCCTCGCAGCCTCCTGACAGAGGACTGAAGGACCAAGACTGAGCCCCCTTCTATCTTCTGATTCGGTCCCGACTTGCAATTTGCAGACTTGGCTTTTACAGACCACAGTACAAATGACTTCCGTCCACAGAAGCCCACCCTTCCTTGAGCCACCAGCTGGCACAGCAGAGACAAACCAATACCAGGGACAGCCACAGTGCCAAATTTTCTGCAAACATGCAAACCCAACATCATCACTTGCCCAGGACTCAGCAGGAGAAGTTTCAGGACCAAAAGGCTTATTTTAGTAAAGCATTACCAAAACATCAAGGCTCAGAGTCAGCAACAAGCCAAACTCACGGGTCTGATGCTGCAGCCACTCTGTTAGGAGTGCCTACAAGCCTTCCTCCAGCGTTTAAACAAACTGCAAACAGACAGGACCAAAATGCCATGAGAGGCCTCTGGATAGGGAAAAAAATTGAAAACCATTTCCCTTAGCCCAGGTCCCGCCGACTCCAGGAACAAGCACAAACTCTTTGTTTCAAATCACCACAGGGCAGGAGTCACTGACTGTAGCCTCTACAAAGACATTACAGCCACCCAAGGTCTGCAACTGAGCTTCAGTCTACTTAACCCCATGAAAAAGACTCGCAGGCTCCTAATCCCACCTCCACAGAAGTTCAGAAAACTCCTTTTTGCCCCAGAAGCAACAGCTTTGATCCAACACCACTCAAGAGACTTACCTTCCCAAACTGCTCGAAATATTGTTTCACATCCTCCACAGTAGTGTTCACGGACAGACCACCCACAAATATCTTCTTCGTTCGGGTCACCATCTGGAAAAAGGAAGGACAGGAATTCACCGAATAAACCCAGAGTGAGCGGAGAAGGAGACTCCAAAGGCCACTAACTCCCCTCTGCTGTCACAAAGTGCCTGTCCCTTTGCTGAAACCGAGCTTCTACCTTCTCGAGGCCCCCTGGCCAAACGCAGCCAGCAGGACCCTGAGGCACACGGCTCTTGCCCTCACACCGCCCCATCCCGCTTGCCAGCACTCAGCCACCACCTCCTCCTCAGACAGCACGTTACCAGCCTCTCCTCTCACTATCCTGCTGCTCTCTTGGTACCTTCGCACCCCTCCAAAGACCCCTCCCCAGCCCTCCAGCAACCCTGCCACTTTGCACAACCAGCCTCCTCCAGGCTCCCCTAGAGACACTTGCTCTGCTTCCCACAGTGGAAGGATGGGCAGGAGGCCTGCCAGCACGGGTAGGCTCCCCAGGCTTCACCCTCCCAGCTCGCAAATTGCGAAGCGTCCAGTCTTGCATGGAATAAACCTCATTTCGCATCCATTCCCCAGTCACTTAAATGGAGCCCAGTCAACTCCCAGTTAAATCTCCTTTGCCTTTGGAAGAAGGTGAAGAGATCTCTCTGCCACTCATGCAACTGGGACAAGGAAGAAAACAAACTACCCGGAGAGGGGCCATGGCTGCCAGCCTGAGGCACACCGACATCCTTTGAATCGGCTCTCCAGCTGCATCCTCCCCTTAGCTGCCTGGCTACACCCCTGCTCTCAGAGGAACACATGGTCCTAATTACCCCAAGGAGCATAGGGCTAATCCGCAGCAATTCCCTGGCTTGGAGAGCAGCCCGTTCTAACACTAAAGCACCTTCTGTCACCAAACTGCTTAATGGAATTAACCCAATTCCTACCATGTGCTTCCTGGCTCCAGTTACTCGGGATACCTGCTCATCAATTGTTCTCAGTGCCTGATCCCCCTTACTTCCCTCCCGGCACCAGTCTCCTCTTCCCTCTCTGCTTCTCCCCAGTTCTTTTTCCCGTGACAGCACTTGGAATTGAGACTCTAAACTTTAAAACTCCCATCCAAGAGCAAAGTTAAAGGGAGACCCAAAGGCTTAAGGCAGTCTTCAGCCTGCTGCTGGCTCCTCAGGTAAAAGTTTCTAGCGGCACACCTGGAAAAAGTTCCTTCAGCTGCACATTTCAATGCCAGAGCCTCCTGTAGATAAACTCCAGCACACCAAACTCCTTCTGCCTTTTCCAGTGCTGAAGCACACAAGGGCATTTCACAAAATGAAAGCCTTCTCCCCCTCCTGGCCATACACCTATTCATACACATGACACTCTTTCCCATCACAGCACGGAGCTGTTCTGTATCTCCTTCCGCCTGAAACCTCCACACACTGGCTGCAACCTTGCAAAGACTAAGCTCACCACGCGCAGCCCTTATTTCACCAGTTCTAACTAGTGCATCCTAAAGTACAACCGAGGGGCCTCCCAGTTCCTCTGGCACCATTCAACCCCCCCCGCCAGCACAGCAAGCCCGACAGGAGCGTACCGCAGCGCAGCACGTCACGCTGGCGATGCAGCACAGCAGCTCCCGCTCCAGGTGAGTCCTGAGCAAACCCCAGGGAGCAACTCTGTTGCGTGCACTGGCAACCTTGCACAGAGGAACAAGATTCACCACCACGAATTTCACCTTTTGGAGTGGCAAGGGCTGCCCGCAGTGCTTACCTTGGGCTGTGCTCGGCGGGGGAACGCTACCTTCGGGTCAATCTGAAAGAGATGGGAAGAACAGATAAACATGCCAGACCCAGGGTTTCCTCCACGCGCACAGCTGTCTCCGCCCTTGTGGCACCTTGCTAAAAACCCAAATAATCTACCCGAGATGCATAAAACAAAGCTGGGTGCAGACATCTTTCCCTCTCAGTGAGGTGTAATCCAGGGAGACTACAAGTCCCAGCATGCAGTGGTCCGTCTCCGGCTGAGCGCTGGCCAGACGCACCCGAGAGCCCATCACATGCTGGGATTAACAGGCTGCGCTGCACCCTCCCGCTCGGCCTGCCCCTGGGTGCCTGCATGTCCGGCCTCATATTAAAAGTGCTTTCTTTTGCCTTTTTGCTCTCCCCCTTCACTCCACCGACAAGTACAGAGCTGACCTGGGTGGTAACAGGCCAGAAAAGAGGCAGCGCACAAAAAGCCAAACATTTCATCCCACAAAACACAGGGTGAAGAAATAAAAGAGCAGACAGGATGGCAAAAATTAAACCGAGGAGTCCCAAGCCCCCCAGGCTGCAGAGGCTGTGGCGACAGGGCAGCGTGCTGCCCCTCTCCCCAGGCTGCGCTGCACACAATGACGCGATGCCTCCCCTCCGCAGGCTGAGCCTCCCATTGTGCCTGTTCAGCTTCTGTATAAACCTGCTGCCGGCCGGAGCTGCCGGCCCCCGCGCCGCCATCCAGGTGCCGTGCGTTCTGCTGGGCTCAGCACGGATGAGCGCCTGCCTGCATTGGCCTTACACCACCACAAAAGCCGGGACAACACTAACGCAGCGGCAAGCCAAGCACCCATGAAGCCTCCTCTCCTCCTCTTTCTTTGTAGCCTATTTTTACAGCAACTCCTGTAAAGTTACATCACATCGGGGATGATCCAGACCTACAAATCAGCTTACAACGACCTGGGGTAAAGGCAGGTCTGGCTCATCCCCGCACTTGCACAGGCTGCAGCTGGGAGCGTCGTCCCACCAGCCCAAACCGCCCAGAAGGAAGCTGTGTTTCTCCAGCTCCTCTCACTGCTTTGTTCGGCTTTCCAGCCTGGCCGCCCTCCCGTCCCGCGTCCTTTCACTTGTCACACACCCCCAGAGCTCGGCCTCCCTGCGCCCTTCCACCAGCCTCTCTCCCTGCCTTCCCCACCTCCATCCTGACTCACAGCCTGCAACATAAATAAACTTAGCACGTAAGTAAACAGAGGCAAAAGTGAAGAGCACAAATAAACTCAAAAATAAACCTCCCTCCCCAAGCTCCAAGCGCCAGCAGATTAGCATACCCTCCAGTGCCTCCCTGGGGCATCTGAACCGTCCCTCCCCTCCCTGCGCCACCCCCCCTCCCCAGCTTCCTGGCTAGCACAGACACCCACAGCAAATTCTGAGGACAGGGGACGGCAGGAGACCAGGAGGTTGATGGCAGATAATAAGCAAAAACAATAATCTACTGTCTTTTACTTCTCAGCCAGTGTCATTCAGCTCCTGCCAAGAAGATGCTTTCATACTCAGCAATGCTAAGCTCGGCCTCATTTTCTCATTACCCTGAGTGTGATCAACTGGGCAGAGATAACGCGTCCTCCTGGCTGGAGGGAGCAGGCAGTCATTTCACAAATTCTTCTGCACAACCAGCTATTGTTGCAGGTGGAGGGAGGCCGCGGCGCCTGGCTGCAGGGGCAGCCCTGGGAACACGCGGAGGGGAGCGAGTTCAGTGCTGGACTCAAGTTACTCGAACTGGACTGCGAACTGGACTGCTCCTCGGTGCCTGGAGTCTTTCTAATTAAAGCAAAAGCGCTGGTACCTTATTCTCTCATTTCTGGTTTTAAAACAAATAGCCCTGGAGGAGTTGTGTTTCAGTGTCACCCACTGACGCAACGGATCCTTTTTACAAACCTAGATAGAAATCTGCTAAGAGTAAGAGCATTCAGAACTGCTCTGATTGTATCCAAAACCCAAAACCCCAGGATCAGACTGTGAGGAGTGGAAGTCACTTGAGCACAAACCACTTCCACTTCACCCCGCAAGGCTTTAGGGACAAGGAATCCCACTGACATCACAGGTGTACCAGCAGGCCGGCCGGTCTCCTCAGTAACACTCTTCAGGCCACCGACAGCACCGTTGCATAGCTCAGGTCACGTAACTCCTGCGTAACCTGGCTGCTATCGGTGCCCCAAAGCAGGGGGAGGACAGGGAAGGACCCGTGAGACCGCAGGACTGGGTTTGTTCATTCATCGGACCTCCACAGCTATCTCTGCTCCATTAGTCAGCGCTGCCCGAGAGCCACAAAAGCTCCCTCCGCCACAAAAGACAAACCCAGCAAAAACTCCGTAACGGCAACAAAGAAACGACAGGGCAACCCAGCACCGCCAAGCCCGCTCTTCCCAGAGCACATAAAGAAGCAGCTCAAGGCAGCGGCCAGCTGCAGCTTTACAAAGTCACACAAATCTTTTACCTTGAGACTGCAAAGCCAATTCTCATATCAAGCATTCCCATAAATAACCCCGTAGGCTGCTGCTATCTAGCTTACAAACAAAGAGGAGTCTGAAAAGCACAAGGTTTCCCTGGAGAATCGGGCCAACAGCCCTTGTTAGGGTAGGAAGAGTCAGAAAACAATGAAGCAACAAGTTGGGCAGACACTGTCTATCAAGTGCCACTTGCCAGGAGACACCAAGCCTCGACAGAAAGCTGTCCTTTCAGGACACTGGGCCTTTTCCTGCAAGGTTTCATAAAACCCTAAATTAGGATTCAGATGAGTTTATGTCATTTAACCCATGACTCACATGAGAGCCTTTCAGCTGAGCCGGGAAAAGCCATACGGAGGCTCCATGCGGTACCACAAGACCAACCTCTCACCAGGCAAAACACCTCAAAACATCAGACCTAGCTGAAAACCGTGCTAAAGAAAAAAACAAAAAGGAAAGAGGGAGAGGATCGAAGTCCCTAACAAAGGAAGGGCTCTGGTGAAACTGCCCCCATTCTCTCTGACGCGCCGGCAGGGCGAGCGGAGCAGATGCAGCCGGGAATTTCAATGGCTGGCCGGTCCCTGTGCGCACTGTGCCACGAGGCCCTTCTGTTCTCCCGCAGCACCCGCCTGGCCGCCCCTGCCCTGCCCTGCCCGTTCCTCCCCACCCTCCTGGGCCACACGGTGGGCCACAGAGTGGCTTCACACAGGCGGCAGCAACAATTCAGGGAGAAGAATGGAGACTGTGGGTTTCAGCTCGCTCCTAGCCCCAAAACTCTTTCAGGATTAGTGCTACAACAGACATCCATCACTTGCCTTTCCAAGAGGGGTCTATGCCAGCCCGCAGACTCATGACGGGACTAGCTGAGCAGACACCGTGTTTACACAGGCTAGTAAAAAAAAAGAGAGAGAGGAAAAAAGCAAGCCCTGGGCCCTCCTCAAAACACTTTACCCTAACCCTCCCCCAGAGCAAAACTCACTTTACATCACTCCTGAAAGGAAGAGGGCTGGGAGTCCTGGGGACCCAGCCTCGGCCAGGAAGGCTGGGGTAGGTTTAACCGGGAGCTCCCGTGGGGAGGAAGAACCTGTGCACATCAAAGGGAGCGATCCAGGCAGTTAAACAGGAACAGACATAAATCTCGCTGCAACTCACGCCGTAAACTGTAAGAAAGGGGGTCTCGCTCTCCCGCCCTCTCCCTTCTGCCAAGATAAAGGCTAGGACGCCTGAGCCACGCGCTAGAAGAAATAAAGTTGCGCGTTTGGACTCCTCAGCAGCCTGTGCCCAGAGCCGGAATGTCTCCCCTCACCGTGCCATCCCCTCGCAGCCCCCGCCGCTCCCCCATCCCTACCCTCACCTTCACCCCAGGGCAGCAATAAGGAAAAGGAATTCAGGGGAAGGCAAGTCACTAAAACTACAGAGAAGGGACCTCCCACTCAGACACCTCACCCCCACCCCTCGAAACAGCCTGCACATCTCCCAAGTGCCACAGATTTGCAAGGCAGGATGGGGTACGACACACCACCAACGCAGGGAGCCACAGAAATCTTCCTGCTGGCCCAGCTGGGGCTCCTAATCAGCTCCCAGTTGCAGAGCGAGGGCTGGAGCTGCGGCTGCTCTGAGAGGCCAGTGGTGGCCCACATGGGCGGGAGCTGGCCATGCTTGGAGACAATAAAGTCTTGAACCTCCATGACCGTTACAAAAACTTCGCCTGAGGAAACCGTGGGGCAGTCTCTGGGGCATGTGGCATGAAGGCTCTCTGCCGAGGGAGGGCACAGGCCACCACAACTGGGGGAAGTGGGGCCTGGGTGGAGGGGGATGGCACCCTTGGGGAGGGAGCGATGCTTGGCAGCACACAGGGGGCAGGGGCGAGCCCTCTCCCCAAATGCAGCCGCATCTCTGTCCCAGTGCGAATCCTCGCCCCAAACACACTCAGGTGTCCCAGCTCCGAGAGGGCCACGGTCACTCCTCAGAGGGGCCTTAAAACCGATGGGCGACGGGCAGGAGGAAAAACATCACGAGGATCTGCAGATCCACGCTAGGACTTCGGCCCCAGGTCGACGGCGAGCCCGGTGCTTGGGCAGCAGCTAGGCTACCCGCCGGGGAACGGGACAGAGAAGAGGCCAATTGATCCGCATCAGGAATCGATAGTTTACGACCTCTAACTGGAAATCAAACACCGCAATCGACAGCTGCTCCCAGCACAGCCGCTCCGCCGGCAAATGCACCCCTGAGATGAGAGAAGTCATCTCACCGTCTTGGAGTCCAGTTCATGTCTGGATTGGGCCAGGACCTTGTCGACGCCAGCCTGGTCCATGAACGTGACGAACCCGAAGCCCCTGAGCCCCACAGCCCGGGCAGGAGAGGGGATGCGGAGAGAAGAGAGAAAGTTGGTTAAAGTGGCGGCCGGGCCGCGGCAGGGGCTAAGGGAGGCGCGGGCCTGGCCTCTCACCTGGATCTCTTTGTCAGCGGGTCCCGCATCACCAGGCACTCCTTCACCTCGCCGAACTGGCTGAAGTACTCCCGCAAGCCCTCTGCAAGCACAGCGCCCACCGTTGGGTGTCCCAGCCCGGCCCGGCCCCGCCGCCCCCGCCGGGCTCGGCCCCGGCCCCGGCCCCGCCACCCCCAGCCCCGGCGGCAGGTGCGGGGCCGCCGCGGCGCTCACCTTGCGTGGTCTGCCAGCTCAGTCCCCCGATGAACATTTTGCTGCGGGGGGAAGGAGAGAGCCGTGAGCGGGGCCGCGCCGGGGGGCCGCGGCGCCCCGCGGGGGTGGCGGCGGCAGCGGCGGCGGGGCCGGGCGGGGAGGGGAGGGCGCGGATCGGCCATGTTGGCAGCGGCACCGCCGCCGCCGCGCCTGCCCGGGCCGGGTGGCCGGGGCCGGGGGGAGGGGGCGGCCGCGGCCGGGGGCTGGGACCGGGGCCTGGGTTGGGGGTGAAGGGTGATGGGGGCGGCCGCCGCAGCGGTACCAGGGGTCGTGCGGGGAGTCCGGGGAGGCGAGGCCGGGCTGGCTGCCGTCTGTCTCCATTCGGACCTCTTCTCCCTGCGAGGAGCGGCGCCGCACTCCCGGGGCAGATGAGCGCTGGAAAAGGGGCCGGACGGACAGGCCATGCTGCCCCCTCCCCCGACCCCTCTCCGCCGGGCGGGGAGGGAGCGAGGGAGGAGGGCCCGGCGGGCACAACCTGCCCGGCTCCTCCCACCCCCGCCGGCCCGCCGGCCGCCCTGCGCATAAAACCCGCCGGCGGCGCCGGGGCCGAGCGCCGGCAGTCGCGCCCGCACCGAGCCGGGGGAGCGCGCTCAGCTCCGGGCACGGCGGTGGCGGCGGGAGCAGCCCCGGGAGCCCGCGGTCGCTTTGTCCCCGGCCGCGCAGCCCGCACCTGCCCCGGGGCGGCGGACAAAGGGCGGCGGGGCCAGGCCTGACCCAGTGCGCTCGGGCTCGCCGCGGCGGGCCCCGCAGACCCCAGCCCTCCGGTACCGGGCGGGTTAAAGCCGGCGCGAGGAGGGCTCAGGACCAGCCTCCACCGAGGGCGCTTCCAGGGCGGGGCCGGGGCTGCCCTCCTCGCCCCGGTGCCGCAGCCGGGCAGCGGGGAGCCTTCCTTGGAGCCCCCAGTACCTCCGTGCCCCCCGGGAGCCCGCGGGGGTCAGGGGCTGCGCGGGCTCGCCGCTGCCCGCCCCGCACGGCCGAGCCCGGGCCGCACCGGCCGGCGAGCCCGGAGCAAGGCTGCTACTGGGCAGCGCGGCGGAGCCCCCGCAGCACCCGGAACGCACCGCCCGGCCCGCGGCTCGCCAGGGAGGGTGGCCAGGCTGGCCCCGAGTCGTCGCACAGCTCCTCGCTCGTTCACGCTATCAGACCGACTCGCGCCAAGCTCCAGCCTCGCTCCGCTGCCACACAAGTTCATCCGCGTCCCGCTGGCCGCTGGAGCGGGTCTGCGCGCTCTCTGCTCCGGGGAAACCCGGCCCGGGTGGCTGGAGGAGCTCGGCGAGGAACAAACGAAACGCTGGTTGTTACCTGTAAAGCTACAGTTGGGGGGGAGTTGTAGGCTCTCTCTCCTGACTGCACCGTGCGTCGCTCTGGGAAAAGGCGTTTGTTTGTATCTGTGGCATATCAGAACAGAGCGGTGCACAAAACCTCTGGTGACGGTCACTGGAAGCCCTCTCATTGCGGGGTATCACAGGGTCCCAGGCACAGTGCGCCACTGCAGCCAAGCACTCCCTACATGCATCTCTTGCTCTGCTCCTTCCAGCACCAGGTACTGACGGGTCTCAGGTCTGTGCCGTCATTGCTTGACCTTTCTTCCCCTTCTCTCATGACTCTCATTTTCCATGTGCCAATACACCTTCTATCCCTCCTGGAGAGGAACCAGGATGCCTTTGTTTTAATGATGCTTCACAATACTATCTTTCGTTACATGGGCTCATCCCGAGGCCTGTGGCTGCAACTCTGAGTTAAATCCATCCTCTGCCCGTTAGCTCTGCCAAACCACCATTCACCCACTCCATTTCCTGAGCTGGCTCAGTGACACCATCCTGTCTCCTGGCCCCATACCTGGGCACAGCAATACACTCAACACCAGAGAGTTGGTAGCCACCTCTGGGAAACAAGCTATGCAGCATCTCAGCTGTGGCCACAGAGCAGCCCCAGATCCCACTGCCACCAGCCCAGGCTGAGCTGCTTCTCCAGAATAACCCAACTCATCATTCCAGAGGGCTGAAGTCACTACTTTGGGTGGAGGTGCCCTGAGAGGCAGCTGGGCTGGTGCAGAAGAGAAATATAAATAATGATGCGCAGAGGTGGTACTGCAGCTGGTGGCAATGGGGAATGGCTGTGTGGCCAGTGGAAGCAGCGGTGCTGAGGCAGCATCCCAGCCATCTCCCCTTGTACGTTCTGAGAAACCTGGACGATAGCTGGGCTGTCAGAAAACCATTACTGCTGCCTGCCATGCTGCCCACAGGCTGCTGTGCTGCCTCCCGGCACCTGCTCTCTGATTTGGATGGCAAATATGCCAAAGGGGGGACTAACATTTTCAAGTCACCTGGCACAGGTTTTATGCTCCATAATTGCCCAACCTAGGCACAGTACTAATGCTAATTAAACACAAGAAAGAACAAATGAATCAAGAACTCAGTGTTGGACACACTAAAGGGTAACATCTCTTGGTTTACTACCAGTGCACTGCTATAATTTTAAATGTGTGTTATATATGAGACAAATAAAGTACAGCACTCTCAGGGACACAATGTTAAAATGCTTCATTGTATCTTTTTTTTTTTTTTTTGCATTATTCCTATTACTGTATTCTCTTTTTCTCTACTAAAATAATATTAGAGAAGGGAGGGCAGGATCAATGTGAATTAACTTCTGTGAACATCAGAAGAAAAAAAAAAGTGAGCCTTCAGGAGGATTTGGATGGAGGATGTGGTTGGACTTGCATCACTGGGAATGACACTGCACCATGTAACTTATTCCGAGGCCCTTTCCAAAACATACACACAATATTTTGTGTTTCCACCTTAGGACCCCAAAATGCTCTGTAAATATCAATTCATTTATCTCTGTAACACACAAGACAGCGGGTCTTGAAAAATCTGTTGATTAGTGACAGTACGAAGCTTTCCTCATGGAGAAGTAAATATATAAAACATTCCAGACCTTATGATTGGAAAGATGATCTGCCGAATATAAAATAATGCAGCATTGTATTCCTGGGGCTGCAGACAGACAGCTGTAGTGCCTCTGTGGCCGCTGCTGAGACGTTGCCAAACACCAGCGAGATTAACAAAACTGCTCAGTTTTCTTCCTGCTATTCAGCGTCTCGTGTGTGGTAGAGTGACACTATCAAAATCATGTCCACTTCCTGCTGAGGAGGATGATTGGCAAAGCTCTGCCCAGCACCAGTGGCAGACACTGGAGTTATTCATGGCGAGAGGGAGGTTCCAAAAAGTGGAGGTTAGGGGAGGGGCAGGGCAGCAGCCGCCTCTTTCCCTCCCTCATCATATAAGGCTTAAGGAAAGACTGTGTCTTGGAGACCTGTGTCTAGCCAGGAGGTTTTGGCAGTTGGCTACTACAAGAAGCTTTGTTTTTCATTTAGTCTGGACAGTTGATAAACAAACTTGAACTGGATTTCAAATCATTTTTGTAATATTTGTGTTCGATGCTGAACATGCAAACCTGGAAGATATTAACTGCAGCTCTGCAGGCAGCCCGGGGGCAATGCCAGTCTCTGGCAGCGGCTTCCAGTGGTGCTCATGCCTGCTTTGGAAGGGATGCTGGCCCTCTGGAGAGGCTGATGGCAAAACCTCCCTGCTAGCCCATGCATGAAGCAGCCAGGGGTGTCTGCCTCAAAGGGAACCCACTGCTCAGCCACCTCCTGGCAGGAGCTGGCTTGGGGTGAGAGTCAGGCACATAGGGGAAGAAGAGCTATTTAGAGAAATTTAATTATTTAGACTCCACTTTGGTCAGGAGGAGGGACAGAGCCAGGAACAGGAAGAGAGAGGAATGGCTGCGAAGGCACCAAGGATTTCTTTGCGTCATGTAAGGAAACACTCAGCGAGATTCGAAATGGGAAACCAGGTTACACGGCGCAGACCATCGAAGAGCAGGGTGGGAAAGAATGGAGGAGAGGAACAGGGCTGCATGCAAGATAGGAAAAGAAAAGAAACATAGGTGTGCGTGAACAAAGAGCAGGAGAAAGGGGAGTACGAAGAGTAAATAAAGACAACCAGGCTAACTGGGAGAAGGGAGTATGGGAGGAGAGAGGAGACAACCACTCCAGTTACCACAAAACAGTAAGAGGGATTGGAACCTCAGAAAAAGAAAAGAAAAAAAGGGAAAGAAATCTGCACAGGATGGAAAATAAAAGTAAAACATCAAGCAAATTTGTAGCATAGTGAATAGGGATTCCGCATAAAACAGCAAAAAAGAAGTCGTCTCTGAAGGGCAGTAGGAGACTGCAGGCTTCCACTCACTGTCCTGGAAAGGATGGCTAAGGGAAAAATCAGAGAGCACTTAGAATCATAGAATGGTTTGGGTTGGAAGGGACCTTCAAAGGTCACCTAGTCCAACCCCCCTGCAAGAAGCAGGGACATCCCCGACTAGATCAGGTTGCTCACTTCCTGCTATTCCCCCTCTCTACAGGCTACATTACTACGTGGTGTCTAGTCTCCACGATCCTATCTAAAGCGGTCCAGCAAACCAGGGAGGAAACACCGACTGCTCGGCTCTAACGCCGGAGTTGCTCCGCACAGCGAGAGCGCCCAGCGCTGGCCCCCGTCCAGGTGTCGCCTCTCTGCAGCAGCCTGCAAAGGGTCCCCCTCTGCAAAGAGGAGCTGAAAACATTTTCCCATTTTTTTTTCTTAACATAACACTCCAAAGATTTCATATAAAGTGACAGAAAGCAACAACAGATTTGAAAAATGAGACCTCTCTCCTCGGAGGTGCCCTGAGCTCCACCTTCCCTCTAACCTCTTCGTTACCATTTGTCACAGACTTTCGTCAGTCACTGCATTCCGCTCCATCCTAACCTCTTCCCAGCAACTCGTGTAAAGGGAACCTTTCCCAGAGCCTCCACTGTTAAGAGGCTCTTCCCCAGCCCGGAAGCGGAATGTTGCCTCCTCGCCTGGGAGCTCAGAGCTTCCCGTGGGGTGATACAGAGGGACCCATTTCTCTGCTGTTAGAGAAGAGAGATGAGGACGGCTGCAACAGAAACCCACTGGATGTGCTAGACTGCTTTAAAGATGACATTGATTAAACTGTTCCTTGTGCTCGCTGAGGATAAGGCAATTGGCTCAGTTGGCACAGAAGGAGATAAAGGTTAGGTATTAGGAGAAACTTAGCAACTATGAGGATGGCTCAGGGTAGGCAAGGTCAGCCAGGGAGGCCAAGGAATCCCCACCCATGAAGATTTTTAAGAAGAAATTAAGCAAAAGTTGGTTGGGTGATGAGGTTCTATTTTGTCCTTGCCTGCTGCCTCTTGGCACCACTTTCAATCCTCAGTTTCTAAAGTTTCCTCATCACATGAGGTGAAAGGACAGAAAGAGTTTGGAGTAAAGGAGGCAGAAGTGAGGGCTTGTCTCATAGAAAGGGGAATTCTGAGTGTGTTCCAATGCATAGACAGGCTAGAGAAGAGAGGAATAACACAGAGAAATGTAAAGGCTGTGGTCCAGGGGCACACATCAGGGCAAGGAGCAGTGCAGCATGGGGCTGGGCTGCACCAAACACTGCCAGGACTGGAGAAAAGGTGCAGGACTGAGGCAGGTAAACAGGGATAACAGAAAAAGGTCTGGGTCAGGCTTGAGAGCATCAGCCAGTGCAATGGCTGCCAGATACCTTAGACAAAATGTGTTTCTGTATTAATATTTTTTAAAAGTATTCTGGTTTAAAAATTAAAAATTAAATCATGTGTCCTGGGGCAGCAGGGGAGAAAGAAAAAAAAAAAAAACACAACCCAAACACACCACCACACTGGACACAGTTTTTCCAGTGTCTCCCTGGACTCCCTGACTCGCAGCCCAGTGTGCTGGGCCTCCAGTGACCAGCTTCCCAGGCAGGGACCAGTGATGCTGCACTATCAGTTGATCTGCACGTCCTCTGCAAGTCTGACGCATGTGTGAATTATTCATCCGGGGCTGAAGTCAGCACCATGTCGAGGACCTCTAAAATCTGCCTTAAAGACAGTCGAGTCCAAGGGAACAGGGGAGCAAGGGGAAAACAGGGCTCAGGGGAAGGAGGACTGGATCCTCCACTGAGATGCTTGCAGGAGGCAGAAAATCTGGGTCCTGGCACTGTCCCAGAACAGCACCGGAAGGAAGAGGCACTTACAGGAGCAAACAGAGAACTTTTGGCTGAACACATGAACAGGAGCTGAGCAAGCAGAAGCTGTTTCTTCATCCCCTCTCTTTCAGGACATAATCGATTTCCTACCTCTGCTATAACACTCACACTGGCTTTTAACTCTCCCATTTCTTCAAGACTTATTTTCTAATCTAAGCTGACGGGACCTTTGCTCCAGAAATCCCAACAGCATTTCTCAGAAGACAACTTTATAACATTCTAGTACTATGGTGGTGTGAAGTAACTGGGACCACACTGTTAAACGTAACAGCACAAAATTGAGACTGTTTACAGATTATTTGGAGGAATGAACAGAAAGAGCATCTTTAAAATCCAGGGTGCATGCTGGAGCTCATGAGCCAGGAAAGGTTCAGACCAAGGCAAGTGTAGAGGACAGAAATACACGCCGTAAATCTCCATAAGCAGCTCAGCCTGTCCTGGTTCCTCAAGGTTTTGCCAAGGTATTTTGTTTGTACTTGTCACATGACTTACATCAGGCATCACATCCTAATCAAGATAGACACCAGTGTCTTCCCAGGCAAAGCTCCCATCCTCAGATTGCAGGAGCGGCTTAGCTGCTTTGTACACGTAAACCCTGCCAGAGCCTCCTCCCTGCTGAACGGGGAGGGGAGGCTAGAGAGGCTGCAAGGGTCCAGGTGTGCTTGTAGTCACCTCTGGTTGCTCTTCTGTTTGCCATAGAATAGTCTACGGCAAGGCACAAACTCACCCAGTGGGTGTTGTACTTAGAAGAACTCCTGTTTTTCTACGGCAATGCACCAGGAACGCTCTGGGGCGAGGAGTGGTATCCTCCAATCCTCCAGAGAGAGAGAGCTTCCCCCACCCCAGGGCACAGCATCTTCACTCAGGCTTGCAAGCTCCCGATCCTGCCAGGCTAGGGAACGGGAAGTGAGATGGCTGTTAGTAAATACTCCAGTTGCAGCTTTTAAATAAATTCAGTTTAGAACTGGAAAAGACTCAAAATCTGCTCCTTGGTCCCAAGACACAGTGATTCCCCCTGCCCACAGACCCAGTGAGCTAACCTCTAACTGAAGACAAGCTCTGATTCTGCACTGCTCATAGTCTACTGGGAAATACTTTGTTCCTGCTGCTACTTGTCCATTCTTGCCTTTGTATCTTTTGCTCACTTTTCACAGCCTTTAAGCATTAATTTTTTCACGCCTTTGCCTGCTCTGGATTTCCCTCAAGGCTGATTTTGCTACGTAAGGGTCCTTATGCCATTTTCTTTTTTTTTTATTATTTTATTTTTGTTTGTTTGTTTTTGGTCCCAGACAGAACTTTCCCACCTACCTCATGTCCATGCGGTTTCACGAGCTGAAGTAAATTGAGCCACTGACCCTTTTCCCACCAGGAGCAAGGAGTGATTCACAAACTATATTCTTTAGAGCTCCCAGCTGGCTGGTGGCCAAGCCACCGCAACAGCTAAGGACCAGCTCCCTCCAAAGTAGCTGTCCAAGACATTCTTCAGCGCAAAGCTGGGACGCAAGCAACACAGAGACACTCTGACAAAAGCAGGGCGCTGCAGAGGAGCAGCAGGAAACTTCTCCCACAGTGGAGGTGCGCAGTATGTATAGGTCTCACCTCTTTACTAAAAGTAGGAATGAAACAGTAGCCTCTAGAATTCAATGTTTCTGTCAGATACATGTATCAAAATGGGTAATATTTACATTAAAAAACCCCCCACACTTAAGAGTCCTAAAAAAATTTAATCTAATTAAATGTTTTTAAGATTTTAGTTCCATCTACCTGCTGTATTCCTGATTGATCAACGAGCAGATTCTGCTCTCCTGCTTGCAGGAATGACCAGTGCGGCTCACCAGAAGAGAGGAATTTCATAAGTTATGCTGGAAATAGTGTGATCATACTCAGGCTTGTGACATCCTGACTCACTGGACATGTAATCTGATTACATGGGTGTTTTTGGAAGCCCTGTGTAGTATGTCCTGCCCTGCTCCAGCAATTCCCCTCTGGGGATCACCAAGTTTACTGCTTCACAGACACCCTTGGGGTTTCGAAACTGCCCACTTGTGACGGATGGAAACAGTGAGGCGGCTTTCAAAGCTTCCCATCCATTTTGAGCGTTTGAGTCAAAAAGTTGGAGATGCAATAAATGCTCCTCTTTCCAAATAAGGCCTGGGGAAGCTCTGGATACACACCATTTTCTGCAAAACAAGTGTGTGGTGTCTCAAGGTGTGCACCCAAGATCTGTGTTTCTTTATACGTAGCAGCGTAGGTGACTAGGTTGAAAGCATAACACTCAGATAATCTATACCTCTATGTTTTTAGCTGCAATGGCACCCTGCCGTCTCTTTACTGGCACTCTGCTAGACACCAAGAAAGCTAATACAAGCATTTTTCTATCTCAAAAGCTAACATGTTCCTGAGACATAAAGTATATTTAAAACAGAGGGTGAATCTAGAAGAGCCTCTCTGGTGTTTGAAGAAACCTAGGGATAGAAGAGATGTTTGCTGGGAGAGCAGCTCTGGAGCCAAGCAAGTTTTTGAAGTAGGAAAGCTCCTTTTACACACTCCTGCTAGTCAGACAAAATGTGCTCAAGTTCGTTGGTCATTCTGGAGCCTTGAAAGCAGTGCAGTGTCTGGTAAATTCATTCCCAGATGCTGGGGGAACAAGGGATTGTGGGAGACAGCGTAAGATGGGGAGGGAGTTACTGAAGAACAGAGAAAAAGTGAATCAATGAAAGTTTGTTCAGCCTTACTTCCCTTTTGGTTTTTGTTTTGTTTTGGTTTTTTTTTTAGTGAGGTTGCAGCAGAAGAAATTTGGGGATTTTATGCTTGTGTTGCTTTAAGGAGAGGAATGCTGGAAACGGAGGTATTTGATACCTTTGCTGCTAATTACAGTGCAAGCTCCCAGTGTCCTGACAATGCCCTTGTCCCTGACCTGGAGGGGCCTCACTGTCTCAGGGTCAGCTGTAATTTAGTTTTAGGTCAGACCTGGGACTCTCCTGCCAAACTAACTGCACTTTGTTTTGAAGTAGAAACCATTTACTAGCAAGTCTGAGACCATCAAACTCATTTCACTAACGAGAAACAGGAACAAAGTGCAGAGCCCCAGAGACGAAGGTCAGTGTTCGACACAAGGAGGGCTCAGCTGCATCACGAAGGAAGGGGCTGTTCTGCCCACCGAGCCACACAACCGCCCGAGCCCAGATGTTCCGCTCCCTTCAATTAAACATGTTTATTACAAAAAACCTAGGGACCAACCAAGCCATGCCAGTCCCCAAGCAGGCACAACAGCATTGTCAGCCCCCCACCTTAGAGAGTTTACGACACAGTTGCTGCATCTCACAAGAGGCTCAAGAAAGAGTACCAGGCTCTTCTGTAAAGCTCATGAGTTGCTGGTGCTGCTCCTACCTCTTCTCATAGATTGGCTGGGTGATTTGGGACAAGAAAACTCTGTTGTTCTACTTGAAAACTGAGGTTTTTCTTCCCTATCTTAAAAAAAAAAAAAAAGAAAGAAAACAAACAAACAACAAAAAAAAAAACATGCTGCAGAAAATAACCCAAAAGCTGTAAAGATAAATACTTTTTAAACTTCCTCTGAATAATTACCAGTCTCTAACTCACAGGGCATTAAGTATTTTTTCAAACCAACAGATTTTGATCTGATCTTCTTCCCCCTCACCGTGTTCATGGACAGAGATTATACTGTCATGATGCCACATAGCATTACCTGAAATTCATTTGTCACTGAAGAACTGTTCTTCACAATTTGTGCGTTAGTCTGAGAGCCAAATGCATTTTGCATATTTTCAGAGTCCCTGCTCTTTTGCATTTCTGTAGAAACAGGACTGAATCTGCTAGGGAAAAAATTATCCAGAGCACAATTTTTTTTCAACTCTGCACATCCCTGCAACAAGAGGCCAGCTTGCACTAACAGGAAAAAAGCTGGATGAAAAATTTGTGCCAATTTACTAAACAGTAAAAATCTTTTGACAGCAAAGGAGAGTTTCATGTCCAAATCTATGAACATAGGAATGAGACAGACAAGTACAGACCCAAACATGTTCTTTGTGAACACTAAAACATGTTCAGCGCTAGATGCTGGCCACAGCTGGAGCTGATGATCAGATGCGAGAAACCACAGCTATAGCAAGAAACAGGACCACTAAGTGGTGTTCAAAGCTTTCTTTCGTAAAAATTGTCTAGAAGGCTGCAACACACCCTGATGTGCCTTAACACTTGTTCACTGCCACACTTGACAGCTGCAAGGCAGTGTGGCAGAAAGAATTACCAGCCCTACAGACTTTCAGATTAATTCAAAATGTAATACGCCTATTGCCCGACACTACTCATCCCTAACTACATGTAAACCCAAATCACTCCTCTCACCATTGGTGTCTCTGCAGATATCAAACCAGCTCCCAAGTGCTCATCTCAATTGCCAGAGCTCTTTGTGGGACAAGCCCCAGCTACCCAAGAGCTGGGTACCTCCTTCACAACTCCCTGAGAAAGCCATGTGTTTCAGGAGCGATGCTACTGCCACGTACCAGAACAAGGCTCTGGAGCAGAGCAGATAGCTTCCTTGGCAGCTGGCCTGCAGTGCTGGAGCTCCCTCCCGGGAGAGATTAGAGGGAGTAAAAACCTCATTGCCATCAGAGCAGAGCACTCAACCTGCTTCTACTAGAGATTTCTCACAAGAGCAAAAAAAATAAAAATCCTGAAGTCTCTCTACAAATAGGAGGCTGCAGGAAGAGAGAACAGATAACCCAGTTAATGACATGCACGCAGCTTTGCTAACAGCATGGGTAACACTGATCAGTAAAGGCCAGGCAGAAGCTCTGGGCAGAGCCTGTTTTACACCAGGAAGATAACCTGACTAACATCTGGACAGAGAATTGCCTCCCTACATAAAGTCACTCAAAATCCAAATCTGCAGCTGCAAAGCTTTCAAGTGAGGTTTTTAAATTTGGAAGTTGAGTAGCATGAAATATATTCTATCCCCTAGACAACCTTATTCAAGCCCCTCATTTCATTTTCAAGGCACGGCAGAGGACAGAAGCTACCCTCAAGGTTCCCAGGTAGCATAACTTATACCCTGAGGCAGATGAAAGCACAAACTACTTGGAGTCACTTAGACTTTGTGTGCTCTTGGACTCCCCTGCTACTTCAGGTGTCACCACATCTGCATAACCCCTGGAGTGAAGAGCAAAGGAGAAGATTTTTAGTGGTTTCAGGGAAGGCTGAGCTCTGCGCATAGACAAGGTAGTTTTTTGTCTACACACAGAGGGCTCTGCACCGACGAGCTGTTTCCAAAGGGCACAGCAGAGCCCCTTCAGAAAGAGCTCCCAAGGCTGGAGCTCCTGTGCTGCAGGGCACAATGCAGGCTCGCCCCCCAGCCCAGCAAGCTCCTCGGGACAGGGTCATAATAACCATGGACTGCCCAGTCAGCCGTACTGAGGTCATCTCCTGCCCTCTGCTCCACCACCACCGAGGCAGGGCTCTGCAAGGTGGAACATGGAGCTCTGGGCAGGGCTGCGCAGACAGCAGCCCAGCCTGGGAACTCAGGAGCAGCAAGGAAGGAGAGGATGCTGGAGTGGAAGTGATTTGAATTAGAACAAACTGGCTGCTGAATAGAAGCTTTTATTCCAGCATGGAGAAGGCTTTGTTAGTCGAGCACATGTGATGCACAAAAGCCTCCACTTGAATTCATTGAGTTTTAATTGGTTCTCAGGTGGGGGAGGAGATGGGTGTTAGGAATTAGGGATTCCTTAAAGAGGCAATATCATTAAATCTTAACGCCTCTTCCCTCTCACCCCCAGCTTCAGCTTAGGAGTCTGGCCTCATTCAATTGTCTTATGTTAGAGAATCAGAAAAACTGAGGGAGAGAAAGGGTGGGAGGGGGAATCACTAATAAAGCCTAAAGGGAGATCAATGAACGAGGAGGGTGAGGGGCAGGAGGAAGACTGAAAGAAGAAAGGCTGGTTGGGAGAGGAGGGAGGTCACACACAGGCAGGGAAGGCAGGAGAACCTCAAAGGGATAACGGAAAGAGAATGATGCCATTTGAGTCGGGGCTTTCTTTTCTCCCTGCATCCCTTCTTTTATTGAACACTTAAAACTTCCCTTGGAGATCCTCTGGCTTGGCTCTGTGAGCCTGTGCTCCAGAATAACAGAGCCGATCACCACGAGGAAGGAAGCAAATCGTGGGATGGGCATAAGGTGTGTGTGCATGGGGAACAACGGCAGGGAGAGAAACCTGCTCCGAAGGACCTTGCAAGAGCTGCTGCTTGCTTCGCCAGACACAGGACCAGAAGTTTTGTTACTAAGAGCCTGCCACAGACGTAGCTGAATCAAGGTCCTTGTGAGTGAAAGAGAAAGGGAAAACTGGGAGCTAAGATTTCAGTCGGTGTTGTGGGAGGTACAGCATGCTGCCCAGCTTGTGAAAGGGACCCTGGGTACCTACAAGCCAAACCCTGACAGACAACTGCTACGCTGCGATGGGGGACACATATCTCACAAACGTGTAATCATCACAGGAGAATGAATTAACCTTGTTTTACCTATTACATTTGGAATTTGGATAGGTAAGTGAATGACATACCAAACACACTGCCAGCAAACACCAACACAGACACATTTTCTTGTAGAGTTCCCAACAGAACACCACTAATTCTATATTTAAGCCAGACAGTTTATTCTCTATAAAGCCATACACAGCAGATACTCTTTGCAGGAAGCACTGCCTACTGTTTTACTATAATTCTTCATTACAAAATTAGACTGCACAATCTCTGCTTGTAGACTTCACCATGGTACTAACCTCCCCCAAAGCAGCAGCACTGCAACTGATTAGCATACAAACTCAAATGGGAGGTCTCTGACTTCTCTTTCAGGACAGTGTGGGATGCTGAAAACAGCATTTCCGTAGTAGCTTCTCTCTAGGAGGCTGTCTGACCCAAGTCACTTACTGCAGTGTGAAATCTGAAGGAAATTCAAGATACTCCACTGATACAGCTGTGGTACAGGGTAGCTCTCCCATACACGTGGGTTATTCATGTATTTCAGAGAACGAGGAAAAAAAAAAAAAAAAAAAAAAAAGATCAGTGAATTCACCCATTGAAAGGGTCATAGGATCCAGTTTTCCAAACCCCCTCCCTGAAATATGAGCCTAAGTATCATTTAGAAGTGACACAGAGACTGAAGTCTCATTTGGTCCTTAACTCCAACTGAAAGCAGACACGGTCTCCACCTGGCAAAGGCATTCGTGAGCAGTAGGCCGCGACAGTGCCTGGCACTGGCTACACAGAAAGTGTTTAACCACACATGGAGAAGAGCTAACACTACTTGCCTTGATTTTTAATACTGCGAAGTCTACACTCTGGCTCTGCCAAGCTGCCTATTGTCACTGCTTGACCAGCGACAACCCACAAGAGCCCTACCCTACAGGAGCAGCAGGGCTTTCCTCCAACAACAGTTTCCCCTGGAAGGCTGATGTAGGAAAACACAAACAAAAAGCCTCACAAATCATATTAGATACTTTTTTTTCCCTTCTAAGCAATGTTTCGTGTGCTTCAGTTTGCCTCTTCTCATAGTGCACCTGCATTACAGATAGAAAATAAAATAAATCTGTTTGTAATGTGTATCTTAGAATTTTTAATTAATCCACAAGCATAATTTCAAATTATATCTGACTCACTTGAAGCAACCAGCTGCTCTTCATCATCAATAGTAATATTTGCAAGTCCATCTTGTTGTGCATAGTTCTAAACATAATGCGTACCTCGTCAGAAAGCTGTATCACTCTGTGGAGCAATTGCACTGTTTCCTACAACCAGTGTTAGAGGGAGAGCAACTCCTGTGACTGTCTTCCCAGTAACAATATGTAGGAAAAGGCTGGCGTGGTAAGGATGGGCAAGGTCATGCCTCCGAGATTGTTCCCTGTATTTATCCTAGACTTGTTGCCCTGGATGCATTTGCCCTCCTCCCAGCAGCTTTCTACAAGCAGCTTTTCCTGTAATTGTTCCCTTCTCTTTCAGATATGTTCAGTTTATCTTTTTACTTCAGTGCTGGAGTATTGGTTTTCCTGATACCACTTTGGTTCTCAACAGTCCTCTATTTTGTAGCTTCCAAGAGGATCAGACCAAATGCCATTTGTGCCTTTGGAAAGAAAAATAATTTTAAAAAACCCCACCAAACTCCAAGTATGCTCAAATATCTTGTTGCTCTCCTACAGCTCTCTCTGTAGATGCCTTTGGTAGCTGGGATCCTCTTACAACATTTTTCCTAGCAAGTACCATTTCCACAGCCTTTTGGTATGCGACAGCAGGCACTTCTGAACGGCTCCGCTACACAAGCCACAGATTTGTCTGTCACAAACAGTGTCAGTTATCACAGCATCAAATTTTCTGTGTGCAGCAGGTCTCTTTAAGACTGCCATGAACTGAAAATTGTTTTCCTACCTCTTCTCAAAGCCTGACAGCAATCAACAGTGGCTGTGGGGCAAAGTGTGGCTGACACATCTGCATCAGCTATCCAGTTAGTTTTAGTCCCAGCCTGTTTCGTTACACTAAGCCTCAAGATGCTCACCTTATTTCCTCCTTTCCAAGCAGGAGAGATAGCAAAGCCATCCTTTTGGCTCCAGAAGAAGTTTAGCTGTGACTGCTCCACCAGTTAGACTGGCTTCACCTCACAGGTCGTCCTGTAACCAGGAGATTGCCTCTTTCTTTGTGAGTACTAACACCTCACAATCTAAGACAACTGCAAGCAAAATTCAGCCCTAACAAGGTATCGCTGCCAGTTCCAGAAGGACCACAACAGCTATGTCCGGTGCCAAGCTACTGATCAGGCACAAGCTTTTATTTCCTGTTATCCTCTCTGCAGGGGCAGATTTATGTGGCTGCTGACATAGCTTCAAGAGCTATAATATGACGACCACCTACAGCATAGGTCTTTACAAAGCCGGTCAGAATAGAAGTTCAGAAACGTGCTCCATCCTCCTTGGCAATCATCTATTTCTGCTCCCTTTTATAAGCCCTTGCAAGGACTTTAGGAGCAGCCATCCTTTGCTCTGTCAATGTCCACATCAGCATCCTGTGCACAGCCCAAAGGTTTCCTGCGGCTCACCTGGGAGCAAGACAACTTGCAGCTTCCCATGCTGCTTCATCTGAAGCTGCAGCCCCCCGGCAGGCTCCACACGCCCCAGCCCACACCAGGGCTCTAGGTGCTGCAGAACCGGACGTCAGAGCATTCACAGGTTCTCAAGGCCACGTCCAGGTTTGTGCAGGAGGAGGACAGAGCTGGGCACTACGCACTACAGAGACAGAATGAGGCTAGGATGACTAATGAGGGAAGCCAGCGCTGCAGAAGCTTTCCAGCCCAGTGCCCTCACAGGTTTCTGTGCGAGATGGTAATACTTTGCACATTTTTTTGATGTAATATTGCACACTCGCTGTTCCTTAAACTTGCGCCAGCCCACATCACCATGGCCCCACTAGCTATCAGACCTTGCTTGGAAAAATCTTTACAAATGCACATCGCTACTGATAAACAACACACAAGTCACCACTGAACTTCAGGGGAGCGCTCTGCTATGTCAGTACGTTTACCCATCGTACCTAAACACGTTATTTCTCTGAATGACAGCGGTGCTCAGTCTCCTGTGTTTTGACAGGTAAGTAGACGAGGGGCACTGTGGCTTTAAGAAGGTCATTTCCACTGTCCTGCCGGTGTAATTAGCCTGCTAAAGAAAGGGCAGAGGCTGGAAATTGGATTGAGCAAACCAGGCTTTAGCCGCGGGATGAAGGCAGAGCCCCAGGATTGTTATGTTAATCACCTGAGCTCAGCAGTCCCTGCCCTTCAAACCAGTACAAACCCAGGACCCCTTTGCCGGGCAAACCCAGCCTGGCTCAGGCCCCAGCTGCTCTCGGACATCTCTGCCACCTCCAGGGATGCAGGGGCCACCCCTGCGGACAGACCTGGGGCCTCGCCCCCGGGAGGGAATCTTCTGCCTGCTCACAGCCTCAGCCCCCGGTCATACGGCTCCTCTGAGCCACAGCGCCGGGCCACGGCTGCCGGCGGGGCCAAGGCTCCCTGGGGGTCACGGGTGAGCTGATGGGCCAGGGCTACTTTACACCAGCTGAGGATCCGGCCCCAGCTGTGTTGAGTCAATAAGCAGGTCTGAAAGCACAGATTGCTTACTGCTATTTCACTGATGAAAAATAGCATCAGGAACAATGGGCCAGATTCGTACCCGGCATAACAAGGGCTGCAGGCGGCGGAGCTGCAGGAAGGTTCGGTCAGGTGCCAGCCTCTCCGCAGCAAAAGCGCGAGCCCCCCAGGTCCCCAGGCAGCCAGCTCATGCTCAAGGGCAGGGTGTTCAGCACCAGAGCTACCCCAAGTTACTTCCAGGAGCACGTCCTGGGGGCACAGCCCCCCAGCCTGCCCCTGCATTCTCCTCAGGAGCGCAGCCACGCTCTGCTCCAGAGAGGTCACCTGCACCAGGCACCGGCCTCACCTCCACACCAGCACTAGTGGCGAGCTTGGCCCAAGGTGCTGTGTTTGCTGAAGGGACACGTTTGTGGCTCAGCCAGCGAGAGCTGGCCACAAATCGCTCCCAGTCACAGCCGGCTGCCTGCTGCCTCCTGTTTTGTCCTCGCCACCTCTCCCCTCCATGGGAAACAAGGCTGGGCTTTACCTCACTGCACTTTACTCCCTTGTGTCCCCTGGAAACGTGCCTTTTTGTCCCCTCTCTGCTCAGAAACTTGGGGTTAGCAGCCTTCACTGCCACCAACCACCCACCTTCTTTTTAATGCAGCAACCCAGGCTGGCCATTGTCCCCTCCTTGCTACCCCTATTTTCTTCGGGCGAGCTCACGCCTCTCCCCCGCGTCGGGCCAGCTGGGGCTCCGCATTACCTCCCTTGTTCTTCGGCGCATTTTTTCACTGCGCCCCTGCGCTGCTGGGGAGGGGGAGGGAGAGGAGGAGGATGGGAGGGCAGCGTCTGGCCCCGCATCCAGCACGCCGGATGGCATGGTTTTGGAGAGGCCTGGCTTAGTGAAGTTATTCAAGCCAACGGCAGCCTGGCAACCAGGCAGCCACAATGGGAGCGCAGGAGGAGGAATGTTTCCACATGCCTGATCAATGGGAGCAAGGGAGACAGCAAAGCAAACAGAAGCTGGGAAAGAGACACAAAGAGAAAGCAGCCTTTTCTCTGCTCAGTTCCTTTCATTTGTCACAGCTCTTTGTGCAGCTGATGACAACGGAGGCCCTTCGGAGGCTAGTTTTAGGGAGTTCGGTTTTTCTAATTAAATAAAACGCTGTGTCCTTTTTCTTCACTTGTCACCTTCCCGCTCGCCAAAAAAAAAAAAAACCACCAACCTAGGAGCAGCCCCATCTGCGCTTGAGCCTCCCACTCCATGCACCTCCCGGGAGCTCCAAGCACCTCTTTCTCCCTGGGAAGGTGGAAAGGCACAACCACCCCCTTGCTTGCTCAAAAGCAGTTCCTGGGCTGGACACAGTGCCCTGCCCGGGAGGCCAGCAGCACCGAGCAGCACATGCCACCCGCGCCCCCCCGGCTGCTCATTATGGGAATAAAGAGCCCAGCGAAAGGACAACTTCTCTGGAGGTGGTGTGCTCCCCACGGCAGCTGCTGATGAGACTAACGGGCAACTTTCTATGGGAACGAGGCAGCATTCAAAACAGGGTTAGAGGAGAGTTGCCTTGGAAACTTGGACTGTTTCTGCTGAGGGGCTACAATTACCCTCGGTAGGTCCCAGACAGGATTTACCTAGGAGCCAACTGCGGGACAGAAACTCCTGCAATCTGCAAAGCGGCTGCCCTGGAGAGGGGATGGAGGCAAAGGAGGCACCAGCTTGCTGGTGCTGGGCTGCACGGTGACAAACAGGGGTGAATCTAGCCATGTTGCATAACCAGTTGGAGCCCAAAGTTGTTTCCTCTAATTACTATGCAAGAGTTCACAGCAACAGGCCTCCTCTGTGCAGGAGTTTACAGGAAAGGTCCTCCCCGGCTCTTAGGCAACACCAAGCAAACCAACAAGAGAGAGAGTTTGGAGGTAAGATTTCCTGCATTGAGGCCAGAGCAGAGATTATTCTCTCTCTCTCAAAAAAAAAAAAAACCTATACCTTGATGTATGTAGCCCTGAAGAATAGCAAAACCTTTTGGCTGTTGAGGAATAGGAGGCAGGACACCTGCCTCCTCCACACCTCCACCAAAATGCAGGCTTCCCATCCTGCAACCAACTTCATCCCCAAGTGGCTGGGCTGCAGCTCAGCTCCAGCCCTCTGGGCATCGTGTGTGCAGGAAGAGGATTAGTAATTCACCCTGTCCCTTAAGAGGAGGGAACTTTAGTTATGAAGATGGCAACATTTGGGATCTCACCAGCCTCTTGCTCACAGTTACGTTCAGAATGCAACCAAACTGTGAAAGGAAGCTGCAGCAACACAAGTCCAGTGAACGGCAGTGTGAGCTCAAGGAAACAGAACAAAACTTGGTCCCAATTACAGATGTAGCACTGGCTCAACAGCACAGGAAAATTCCTGCCCACTTCCAACAGCCACAGACACAAGTGGCTAAACACAGTCCCCATGGCTGGGTGTTCAGAGATGAAGGTTTACTCACTGTCAGGTTCTCCAGGCAGACAGCGAGTTTTTCTGCCAGTACCTGTTTCTATTCCCAGGATTGCTGCTGAACCTCAGATAAACCTCTTGGCTCCTCAGTAGTCCTGTTTCTCAGTCAATCAGTGGGGCTAATACTGGACCAGACATTTTGGCAGTCAGGCTCTGAAGTGATAAGGACATGTAGTCTTACCAGCCCTGATGTCACCCCATCTGACTAGCACTTCACACCCTGAATCCCCACCCAGCCCTCTCCTTTGAGGGTTCAGGCATACCCCTGTTGCCTGCTCAGGTTAAAAAGGATCCCATGAGCCATTCTGCACGAAAACTGAATTCCAGCAGCGTGGTTGTTTCCTCTCCTTCACTCCAGAGGCATCAAGGGGTGATATGCTGCCTCAGTTTCACTGTTTCCCCCCCTCCCAACAGCATCACATGTGACGTTTTGCTGGGTAATGATGTTTGTGAGGTGCTCATTTAGCAACATAAGCATCTCTAAATAATAATAATAATAAAGAACAGGATTCTACCCTACACAAGTCTCCTTAACACCAAATTGTTTTCTGCCGTATAATCAGCAAACTTGCTTTTGGGAAGCGTCTCAATTTCCATATCGAGTATATCACTGCCATCCCACAGTCCTGCCTGGCTCTTCCACTGCCCCCAGACACGCGCTAAGTGCCAGCCTGCAGCTGAATGAAGATCAGGAACCTCCCCTCTCCAACTTCAGAGTGAAAACTCACTCCACAGGCATTACCTACTCCTTCAAAATTACTTCAGCACTCCTTGAGCCTTCTTGTAAGGAAGGAGAAATCCACCTTCACTCCTGCTCAAAGGATTGCTTTCATTAGAGTCTCTATAGATTTGCAATGGCAAGTATTTGACCTGCTTCAAAAATATTCCTGAGACTCTCACATGCATTCAGTAAGGGCAGACAAGAAAAATCCTCAGCTCATGTTCTCCTGGGCTCTCAGGGTGCTGATGGCAATATACATCCTAATTACAATATACACCATACTGAGAATGAGACCTTGTCAGCTCTGGTGACACTTTCTTTGAGTCAAAGAAACAATCTGGAAGCGATTGTGATTATTTCTCAGTAGATCAGGAAAAAGTCTAACCACATGTGAGTATTTTTAAGTAACTGCCCTTTTCCCTGGCCTCAGTGAGAAGCTTCCAAGACAGGCCACAGTGAACATTTGAGCTGTATAAAAATATTTAGATACTTCCAGAGCTCAGGTTGTGCAGAACAGCAAAGTGTGCTGCTCCTACACAGGGTGGGAGGGTGAGGGAGGGGAAAGACTCAGGTATAAAAACTGCCAAGACAGTGCATTACAGTATTCACAAAGCTCTGGAACAAAAAAGATTGCTGCTCTTTACAAACAGTGCATTTCAAGTGTCACAGTGTAACACGCATGGAGCAAAACAAGCAGGAAAAGCAGCATTCACTCACCACAAACAAGCACCACAGAGTGCTAACCAGTTACTGCAGACTTCCAGCAATGTTGCAGAGCGGCACAGAATGCAACCCAAGTGGTCCCTTATGAGAAAGCAAAGCGTACTCCCTTTTCACACCACCACTGCAAGGCAAAGCAGTTCTCACATAGCTAGTGCTCCCCTTTCACTCTTGCACCTGCTGGGAAGACACTATCCTGATAAACAGCAACACTCTGTAGCTCCCTGGTCTGCCCCTCTCAACAAGACCCTTCTGTGCTGCCTATGGATTCATCTCAAGATAACATTCTTCGGTAGAAGGACAACCTGCTGACGGACACATGCAATTAGTAGCCTGCTGACAGCCGCCCTTTCAGCTTCTCTGTGGCCCCTTCTTTTACTTGGGTAAAGCTGGCACAGTGATCCAGCCACCCATCCTTTGTTACAGCTCTGTAAAGTGGAGGAAATAATTCAAAAAGTCTTAAAGAGCAGGAAGAGAAAACATGACAAGTATTTCATAACTGAGGGAGAAGCAGGGGTTTATCACTGTTGAAATGGCTCCCACCACTGAATCAGTAAGTGCTTGAGCTTTTTATGATTCTCCTTGGCACAGGTAATACCATAACAAGGCAAAGAGCTACCACCTGCAAATGTATAAACAAGGAAATCTCAGAGGAGAGAAAGGGTGGGGTGGAAAGAGAGCATTTATTTGAGGAACTACTGCATTGATCCCAGCTGAAAGGGGAATACTTCCTCTAATACTCTTCCTTTCAGTCTTCTGACAACACGACCCTGATGCAGACAGTGCACAGATGATACGGACAGCACACGCAAGCCAATGGGGATGGTGGTACTGCCCTCCCGCTGCAAGGTATAGCACGCACACCGTAACCAGTGACCAGATCTCCAAGCAGCTTAATTACGTGACCTTGCCACAAGGGTCAACCTCCAGAGCAGGAGGAAAGGAAATCCTTTCAGGCATATCACGTCAGAGCTTCTCGAGATCCTTTCCACTTACTCATGTCTCAGTCCCATAGGCACACGCGGGCCACAGCCTTGTAGAATTGTTTTCTGAACAAAACTAGAAGCAAAGTGATCCCAAATCATTTTGGTATGGATCAAGTAAAACAATTTCAAATTGTTACAGGACAGGCCTGTAACAGCCTCTTCCACCCACAACCATAGATCTCTAATGAAAATCAGAAAAACCCATCCCTTGGGTACAGCCTGTTCATGGCCACAGCACATGTGGGTGCCAGAGACAAAGCACAGGGCAGATCCAGCTCTTTCCTTCACCACTTGAGGCCCTGACCTTGACCACCCACTTAGCAGAAGATGTATATGGTGTCCAGAGATTGCTCCTCTCAGTGTTCGGGCTTTTTCCTTTGCTTACGGATACATTACCACAGGTGGTACATAATTGTGAAAAACAGACATCCTTTCTATAAGAATCCACCAGTCTGCCCTTAGCCTGCCACAGCCCACTCAGACGTTCCTACAAAACCAGGGAAAGTGGCTTTTAACCTTTTCTTAGTTGCAGACCCTTACAAGTTTTTCTCTAGAAATATGGACCTACAAATAGTGAACTTCAGCCTACTGAAAGCACACCACATTTCTCTTGTCAAAGCACATAGCAAGAACCCTTAAAAGCTAAAGGGGCAACAGTTAAGCTGGGTCAACCAGGATAACAAGAAAAAAAAATACAATTCATTGTCTTTACCTAGGGAAGAAATGTTCCTTTGCTCCAGTGAAAGAGCTGTGACTTCCAGAGAGCTCAGGCACACTGACTGCTACAGCCCATCCCTCATTTTGCAGTGATCAGCCAGGCTGCACAGCACAAGGGAGAAATCTCTTCCAGCTTGCCATCTGACTTAACGTGAGGGAACCAAAGAGCAGACACGTGAGCGCTACCCATAACCTCCACCGGAATTAAAAAGTCATTCATACAAAGCCATCAGTAACCTCCTATACCCTGCCAAGGTCTACGACCAGGCACAGAAGTGCCCTCCTAATAGCTCTGCAAATTCCCTTTTAGAAAGGCTATGACAGCTGATCTCTGTTATACCACTTAGCACCTGATGAGCAGCAACTGGAAAGGGGATGCTTACAGGTGGCCACAGGGATGTGCTTCCCAATACCACGTGTCTGTCAGTGTTGGAGTCCTGCACAGATCTAGGGGAAAGTGGATTTCATCACTCTGAAATTCTGCCTGTGCAGCAGGTCAGCCCTCTTGTGCATTGTCGCTCTGCCCTGCTGGTTACAGACAGCTGGCTGTAACTCCAGGAGCAGCAAAAGCTACTGTCTCATTTCCTCTGTCATCTGTATTGTCCTAGCACTAAAAGCCCTATGAATCCACAGAGTTAAATCCACCCACTGCTGCAGTTCCAGAAGTGTATGCATCCTTCTATCATATTAAAACTGTCATGCTAATGGTGCCCAGCAGCAAGTCCTCCATCCATTGGCCATTACAGCTCTCAGTGATTCTCTGTCATGCTAGAAGAGTTTGTCAGCTTGTCTCACACCCAGTTCTGGGGATACCTGTGTATCCAAAAGGCATCTCACCACACTCAACACAAAAACAACCACAGGGCTGAGCACCGAAACTGGCCACGGGATGTCTGCCCACAGCTCCGAGAAGGTGATTTGAATGGGGCCGAGCTGTATGGACTCAGTATTAACAAAGAATGTACCTGAACTCCGGTGTATTAAGGGGTGAGAACACATTTCAGATCTGGAGAATTAAACCATTGTAATCAGAGGGAAAAAAAAAAGTCTGAAGTAAAATCCTTGCGTAGACCTTGACTATTCCCTCAGCAGGACAAACCTGATGACTAGTTGTTGTTTACAACGATAAGGTCAGAGGAAAGGCCATTTCCTCTCAACAATTGTCAGAAGGGATTAAAACCTGCATTCAGCCTTGCTTTGAACTAGCAGGTACTCCATTCCCCGATGGTATCAGGATCCATTCAGCAAGGTCTCAGGCAGCCTCCAGGGCATGTCTCCATAATGCCCCTATTGTGGAAATATGCAGGGCTGCTTCCTGCCTTCACTCCATCTTTATGAAGCTTCACCCTTGTGGTCTGATACCCAGGTCAGGAAGCAATCCCGCAATCACTGTTTAATTAGTCACTTCCCAAGGCTGCCTCGGATGAGAGTCACTGCTGCTTGTCAGCTTCTGAAAAGGGAGGCTGGGAATCAGAAATATTGCTACCAGATTGGGAAAGAAAAGTTGGTCACAGGGTTTGAGGCATGTTTGTAGTGCTGCTTGACATTCTCCATTTCTACTTTTTTTTTTATTCCTAAATCGAAGGATTTGGGCGGATGAAGGGGCCATTGCACCTTCTGCAAGTCAAGACAAAAGCTGATTTATAACTGAAGTGGTTTTATTTTTGTTGATTTGTTTTTACGGGCTGGGCTTTAGTTGGCTTGGGTTTTGCTTTGGGTTTTTTTTTTTTTTTTTGCCTTAAGAAATAGCGTCTTTGATACAAAGCACATACTTCAAGAGAGGTCTGTTCCAGGAATTCCAGTTGCATACTTTCCTTTGTGGAAGTCAGTACTGAGCCTGAGAGGTTGGATACATGCAGCTCGGCTTTTCCAAATGAGCTCACTGGAAGAGGTATTTCTTACCGTACAAGCAGCAATTTGAAAAGAATGGGAGTTACGTAGTATTAAAATGTTTGCCTAGATAATGAGTGTTTATGTGTGGAGGAATGCTAAAAGAAAAATGTGTTTGTTGAAACCCAACTATTTTGAAAAACATGGTGGTTTTTCTGTACAACAAAATAAGTGAGGTATTTCCATAATGTCAGAAAGGGCTATTTTGGCATTTTCAGTGTATTGGACATTATCGAAAAAAGCTTTTCAAAACAAACAAAAAAATATACAATTGTATAAAAAGTTACATAAAGCTATATAAAATAACTTTTTTTTTTCAGTTTAAAGACACTGAAATCAGAGAAACTGCTCTGATCAAAACAAAACTATGTTTTCAGAGTGTCATTTTGTAAGAAAGTTTGACTTAAAAAGTGATTCACTCCGGAATGAAAAAGGTTTTGAAATCTCAACATTTCCCAGTACAATGAGAACTTCTGTCTTTCTCTAGTTCCAGTTTCCTTTGCTGTAATGAAATAATTGGAAAAGTGGTATATGTGATAATTTCCTTGTGACAGCGCGACAACCTTGCTTTTGATAAGTGCGTGTGAAGGAGAAAAAAAATTCAGAAGAAAAACCTAACAGATCAGTAATTCCACTGAGAAATTTATATATATTTCAAGAAATAATACTGGAATTCACAAAAGATTGAGATGAGGGAAATTGACTCCAATGAGGAGTAGAACTGGTGAGGGAGTGATAACATTAATTATTGTATCTGTCGTGTAAGAAGTTCCTGCTCTCTCCCTGGATCTAGCATGTAACTTCTTATGACCTTGTTCAAATTGTATCTTGTAACCTGCGGGATCAGCCTCTGCACTGGGCTAATGCACATTGCTTCCAGCAGCTCAGAGTGCAGGAAAAAAAAAAAAAAACGTATTTGTTACAAAAAATTGTGCAAGTAAGCCCTTAGAAGGGTTTTTTTTTTTTCTCCCCCTTCTTTCTCCCACTAAAGCTATACTAACCCTGCAACAGCCAAATCCAGAAGACACGGGGAAGAGATAATGTCACATGAGCATCCCTTCTCCTCAGCCTCTCCTTTGCCACTCAGGGAGACAAGTGGCATCTTCTCGATGCTCCTTTCCTCAGATTTCCTGACAGTTTCCTTTTCTGCAGCAATGTATCTGGGATCACCCTATGCAGTCTTCTGTTACATGATCTTTCTCTTAAGCTGAGGCTTCTTGCAAGGTGCCAAAACACAGTAAGAAAAATTATTTTTAAGACCCACACTGATGAGAGAAGGATGCAGAAGAGATCTGTGAAGAGAGCTCAAGAACATCTGTGAGGTTATCATCTCCATCCTCACCTGGAGGAACAAAAGCTCAGCATCCAGCATTACCATAGTACCAACAGCCACCAATAAATCGCTCTCACAAGAAAAGAACAGATGTGACAAAGATTGTGCAGGGTCTATAGCAGACCACAGCCAAAGCAGAAGAGTCTAAATGTGCTGGGCTGGGATGGCAAGGGAAGTCACAACTGGGTTCCATCTAGGAAGAATTATTCTTACCCTCAATTCATCAATTCATGGGCAAGCGATTCCACAGGCAACGCTGACTTGATTAAACACAGCCATAATGACAGTGAGTGTAGGGAAGCACCCAGCCAAGTATGCAAACTAGCCTTCTCAGCCTAGAATAAAAGCTTCCTAACCAATAATTTCATGCTTTTATCTATACGATCATTAATACAGATACCAAACAATGCCAGCTCGACATGATGTCAAAGGCTCTGACAACCTCTAATTGATAATAAATAATTCAATTTCTGTCCCAATCCAAAACTGCTGAATCTTGGGACATGTTCCAAATAAATGATTAAAAAGAACTTTGAATGTAATTATATCTAACACAATTGGGGATATTGCCCAGATGAAATTTACAGCAACTATTCAGAGCTACAAAATTTCAATGACACTGGCAACTCTTTATGCCTACTACAAAATGAAATGTTCCTTACTCAGGCAATAGCACAGACTGCAATTTTTATCGACAGCTGTATGCCAGCAACTCACCCAGGCCAACCATGCTTCCCATAGAGGTGCAGTGTTTCCCAAAAGCACTTGAGAAAATTTGGGAACAGGCTTTTGCCACAGACAAATCTTTTTTATTCTGTACATGCAGAACTGGATCTTCTTTCTGATACAGCTGATTCTTCCCCTCCCCCAAAACTGCCTACATTACAATTAACAGAAGTTTCTTAACAAATTAACACCCATAGTTCATGGAATGAAACTAGGGTGACGTGTTTCAGCAAGGAAAGCGGCTGTCAGCACAATCCTGAAGTGATGAATGCAGCATCTCAGAGGCACATTGATTGTACCCAGTTACTCCCAAACTCCAAAGCCAGAAGGAACTCCAAACACTTATTAGGGAAAACACAGGTCATGTATTTACAAGAGCATCCTTATACAAGATTTGACTCCCACTTTTCTCTCACTTGCATAAATCCTTGCTAAAAATCTTAGTTTCTGCATCTGTAAAACAGAGATGACGACTTTCACTTTGATTTCTTTGGATGTAAATTGTTTTGAATGCCAAATTTTTATTTCCTTGGGAGAACAGTGTATGTAACTGACATGAAGTGGTGACTTTTACGAACCTTTTAGATCTGCAGCAGTTATTTTACTGAGCTCATATGGAAACAGCAGAAATGCATTTGCCTTGTCGAACTTGTCCTGTTTCTTTATCTCCAGTCCCTTCTGGAAAATCTAGCGTCGGCATCACTGGAAGCTCCATTCTCACAGACAGGGCAGCCGTAGCAGTGGTTTGAAGATGTGCGGAGATATCTGTATTGCCTATCTAGAACTCTAATCTCTCCCTGGACCTACTTAGGCATATTTCTCAGTCCTTACAATATAACTTGCTATTTGTGAATACAAAGTGACAGAAGGAAACCACAGCTCTTCATTATTTGTAACATGCTGTTCTGGACTTTGACGCTCACCTGTGTTTACCTGGCAGACTGGTCAGAGACAGCAGCCAGCCTGAAGCAAAGAGATCACCTGCAATGTCTGCAGAATCATGAGAACATCTGAGAAAATAAAATAACTCCATAATTTGGTGAGGTTCTCAGCTGCCACGATCAGGTGAGCCAGGCTTGTTTCTTCACGAAAACAAACATAAGGGAGAGAGGAGACAGATAAGCACTCAGAGGTGTGTCTAGTGCTGCATTATCCAGAGCTGCACTGTGCAACCCATATCACGTCAGTATCAATCACAATCTGCGAGTCTCTGGCAGACCTGAAGGCACTGCTGTGCTCTGAACAGTGCCCAGCTAGGCACCTTCATATTAGTAGTCACATGACAGAGAGATTTATACCATTAATTGGAACAGCCAGTTAACATGAAATAGGAGACAATTTAACAGATTTAACAGATCTCAGATCTGCAGTGTGAGATCAGTAGACCACTTAAACATATGCTTAGGTTGAAGGAAGGATGTAGTCCCGTTGGAATCAGTGGTTTATTAGACCCTATGGACTAGCTCACATGCTGAGGACAGAGCTGGGACCCCAGCTGATGCTGGATATTCACTGCCTCACCTACAAAAGAAAATTCCCTTACAGGTGAAAAACCAAGTGACTCTCTGTTGTACATCATCTTATACTAGATACTTTCTCTGAAGTATCTACTACTGATCCACGTAGCAAAGAAAATGTTATAAAAACCTACACTCCAATCTAGTAGTGACAAGCTAATAAGAATGATGAAACTGCTGGCTTCCTTTAAAAAGGAAGAAAACTTATAAACTACTATTAAAACCTAATATTTGAAATTACTGGATCTTCTTTCACAGCAATGATAAGTTTCACTTTCACTGTAAATGATAAGTTATATAAAAGTATATATATACACACACACACTTAAGTTATATAAAAGGGAGAGCGGCTAACAGAAAAATTAAATATCAGAAAATATAAGGATGCTTTCCTTATGCAATCTCAATTGCATACACGAACTAGCCAAAGATCTCATGTGTCTTCAGAGCCTTGGTGAGTTTGATGATATTTTTATACAAACCCAGGATAAAGGAATAGTGGAACCCAGGCACAAAAATACTGTGATGTCAGAAATCACTCTGGAAGTTGATGGGAGAAGTGGATTGAGCTCTGTGACCCTGTAACATTTTCACTGCCAGGTCACAGGTACAGGGTGCTTGTTCACAAAGTAACTCAATCATTAATACTTTGTGGTTAAGCCACGTATCCATAGAAAATGTTTTCCAAACACTTTGTAATGCGAAATTCATTTAACAGGAGTTTACAGCAGTTCATTTAGATATTCCACATGGCAGAGTCCTTTTTGAAAGAGGAGAAGCCAGTGGCACTAACAGAGGATTCAAGTTAATATCCTGATTTCTCACTGCATGCCTGCAGGTTGGAAAGGGCAGAGGATGCTAGAACAGCTGTATGCTTCACCTCTAGAAAACCAGGCAACGCATCCCTGCTAGCAGCTCTTCTGCTGAACATAAGGGGCAGCACTGGAAGACTTGATCTAACATATCTAATGTTAAAAAGAATTTCTCTACTAAAAAGCCCCTAAAAACAAAACCAGAAGGAAAAGCGTCTCAAAGCTCCAAGAAGGGTCAAAAATGGGATAAGATAGAAGTAGAAATGCAGAACATGTATTAAAAATATGTCATCACCTCTTTAATGTGTTTTGCTTTGTCAGCTGTAAACATCCACAGTTGCTCCATTTGTACTGCAAAAGGCTGAGCTTGTAGCACCAGCCGTACTCCAGGGGCTGGGTAGCTGGCTCCAGCCTTCCTGAACAGACACACGGTGAGCGCTGCTGAGGTGAACTCAGTTTAATAGGTTACTACTTACAGGCTTAGACTGATTTACAGGTGTTTGCCCTGAAATATGACCATCCATGTCATCACTGCTAATCCTCTCCCATCTCTGAAATCTTCTCACTTCGACAGATAGCTATTTTTGGAGGAGAAAACCACATACATACAAAAAAGCAATAGCTCCCTCTAAATTTCCTCCCACAGGAAGGGCAGCCTGACTATCACACACCCGACAAGTTGTCTAGTACAGCACAACACCAAACCCTCGGTTGCCTCTGTCACGGCGGGTGTCAGCCATCTGCATGTGACAGTAATAACAGGGGTGTCACAGGGAGAGCGTACACAGACCTCGCATCCTCCTCCCTTGCAGCCTGGTAGAAAAACCTCCTGTTGGCAATGCAAAGCCTAGAAAGCATAGCTGGGCTGCATCCTGGGGAGCAGTATTTTCCGTCTTTCTCTGCTGAAGACTTTTCTTCTTGCTCTCTCAGATTTGTGACCACTTTTCTGCAACTGAGTTTCCATCCAGCTCACAACCCAGTTTTGGATCCTCACACACTGCTGGAGACCCGGTCTGATAGATCCAGTGGTCAGAGCACTGTGACACTCTGTACCGGGTGAATCAGTTTCTGTTCCCTGCACATACCGCTCCAGCAACACGGTAATGATTTGCAGACATACATGAGAACAAGGTTCACAGTATACGTAATCTAAACAAAAAAATTATCTTGGGATTGAAAGTAAATTTACAAAAGTAGATAACCTTTTTTCCTTAAGTAATATATCATATAGATACTGACTGCTTTGCATTCATCTGTCTCCTAGCTTAGCTTAGAGATTGCTGAGTATAGCTTCTAGAAATCTACCACTCACAGCAAAACGCAGCTTCTAGGAGCTCAAAGCCATGCCAAGTCTCACAGACTGAGCATAAGACCCAGTACTCTGGCTGCTATGCTTTCCTCCATACCCACAGAACCTGCATTTTAGCTATTTTGAAGCACAGCATCCCTCTCTCTTCATTGCTTTGGGATTTTCACATGGCAGACATGTTGGTCTGGCAAGCTGCGGTGAGTCTCATAGCTTTGCCAGGTACCTGGGCACACTGTGGACGCCTTATCCATGAACCACAACCAGGAGAACTGTTGCTGGAAGGAATAGCCTACTGTTGGGGGCCCTCTCCCATCACATGACCCAACACATCTACCTGGCAGGACATACACAAACCTATCGCAGAGCCCGGGCATCAGGATCTCAGTTAACTCAGTGTATTCCATCACTTAGAGAATCAGATGCATAGGCACAGGTCTCCCATTTTAACCCTGAAAAGAAGTCAATAAAGCTTCCAGAAATTTTCAGACTTTGCAAGCAGCCAAGTGAAAATGAAACATGAAGCCAAACTACACAAGTTAGAGACAGAGATAAAACTGGATGAAAGTCCACAGGGATTGTTTCATATCCAAAACAGTAGAGAAAGTTCATTGCTGCACTGCTGTAAATATGTCACATTGAAGCTCACAACACTGCAGGAACAATGCTGTCCAGGACTCCCAACTTCTTTTCAGTGCTACAGAACCAATACTTCTAGTAAAAGCTGACAGTGACTCTAAGTGCTGATGGATCCCCTCCCTAAGTGCAGGGATCCTATTCCCTGCAGTATGGAGTACAAGGGACTCCTCACACGCTTCAGGTTTCATCTCTACCTCTTCTATTCTTGGCCTTAAAAGAACAACAGTATTTTGAAGTATCTGGGTGCAAGCCAACACACTGCAGACTGTCCTTCAGTTTCTGTGGATGCTACCACTCTCCAAAAGTCCTCCACGGGACAGACAGTTGCATATCCATATTTTTACCCTGTTCAGTTTTCCCAATGGCTTCCTCATTCTGTCCCCTCCTAGCTCTTTCTGATACATCCTGCTTCTGTTGTTCCACTGCTATGTGAGCAGTTCTCTCTCTATTCTTGCTTCTTTTTTGCTCTAGCTCTGCACAGCAGTTATTTGTTAGTTACTCAGAATCCTAATAATTTAGGTCAAAAAGCCCGGTGAATCTGATGTGGTTTGTTTCACACAAAAAGAGTGAAATTGAAAACCACCTTATTCTTCTCAACTGAAATGCTGCAACCCTATTAATTCAGGTGTATAAATAACACTCTAATGCTGCATCAAGGGCTCTGCTGTGTGATTAAACCTGCCTCCCTGACCTGTAATTAGAAACTTTGCCTCTGAAAGGCAGTTTGCAGAGAGAAAAGGAGAAAGAGAGAGAAGGAACCAGCTCTCAGACCCAACAATTTTGTTCTTAATAAATTATTCAGAGTTTTTGAAAGTTGAGCTAGATTTCCACCTGGTAGCTTTAAAGACCCAAAGGGAAGAAGAACTGAAGGATTCTCACAGCAGAACACAACAGTACAGAGCATGGGGCTGTAAACGAGAAGCCAGCTGAGAAGTTCACTGTATCCCCTGCCTGTCCCTGTTCAGCTGCTGCCTTTGCACATCTGGACTTCCAACAGGTCTTGAAGCAACACAGAGTGAGCCTCCACCAGAGTCCCACTGAGCTAGTCACGTGTTTGGGATCTAACGTTAGAAGAAAACTCCCAAATTCAGTGAATGCTTCACGAATGTCAGCGGAACCAGACAATGAACATGCAAAATAGATGGTGATAGACACGAGTACAGAAACAACATAGAGACCAGGTTGTATGGACCCACAGAAGTAACATATAACCTTTGCAAGAAAAGTAATTTAAAGATGAATTTGTTAATGATTAAACTGATATTTTGCCCCACGGCCAGTTAGACAGTACAGACCATTGTGCTACTACTGATGGCGGTCACTGCGAGTCGCAACCCCAAGGGTGCACCTGATGTTGTAAGGTGCCCTTCTCTCTTGGAAGTGCGGAGGTAATAAATACGTTTTCCTTCTGGAGAAAGACTACAATTCCTTCAGCCAAATGTAGATTCATTTTAACGAGGGCGGGCAGGGAAATAACCAAAAACCAACAAACAAACAAAACCACAAATAAAACATTCCAGCTTCCTCAATGGATGCCAGTAATCTTTCCTCTTCCCATAAATTGGGAACAGAACAAGTTTTAGAGCACTGGACAACACCAGAACTGGCCCCAGGATGAGAGGTCCCTGGCCTCCCAGGGATCAGAGATTTTGTGAAGAATTCCTCCTCTGGTTACACCTATAATCTTTGTGTTGAGGGTGTGACTGACATCATAGTTTCAGTCTTTTATGTTTTTAGGCTAAGTTTGCAAGGCCTCACACCAGGAGGGAATCAAGAGTCTGATAGTTTTCTGCATAATTGTCTTTTTCTAGGAATTTCACAAGGTTGATCCAGGGTTTCAGGGAAGCCTTACAAATTCAGGCATCAGGTTTAAGGGGACTTTTGTGAGAGAAGAGAAACTTAGCATTACATCTCAAGCACCCTTTGGTCAAAATACCAGACCTCACAATTCTCCAGTGCTTTATGTCTTCTACTGTATTTTGGACATCCACAATTTAAACTCAAATAATAGGCTAAATCTCCCAAAATATTAAATTGTCACTGGTTTAAATATCTTCATCTCAGGCTGCCTAAGTTTGTACATGTATGAGGTGCAGAGCCATGGAGACCACAGCCCTGGTACAGGGGTGCAGGACTGCATTAAACAAAAGAGTCCTTCAAATTCAGTGACAACTTTAAGTAATCTTTGTGTTTGTAATGTGGTAGAGTCCAAGTTTACCACAGAGCTGCCAGACCATAAATCTGATATAAACTACTTTGGATTAGATAGCACAGCAGAAAGAGCTTTACTGGGGTATTGTGACAAGTTTTATGAACTTCTTAAAGAAACAGAACTTGAAAATACTAGCAGTGTTGTTAAGTTATTGCCTCGTGGGCTTGAACACTCAGCACTAAGAAGCAAAGGGGAAAAGGTAACAACTTCAGAAAATAGAGCCATACTTGAAAATAGTAATGCTCGTTTGGTTTTCAATCAGAATTTTAAGTCAGTTTTAGTTAGAGTTGGGTCCTGTGAATCCAGCATGCTCTGCTTTCCTCAAATGAAACCACAGGCTCTTCTCTTCCTTTTACAAATCCTCAGACTGAGTCCAGTATCACTTCACTACTTTTTCCTCTGAGGGTATCTCTCATCTTTTAATATTGGTATGCAAGTACATAAGCAAAAAGAGGTAAAAAGAGCTAGGAACTTGCCATATATCAACTTTCAGAGTTCAATCTACATTCACACACAGGGGCTGCCCAGTATCTCCTGAGATGTGCCACCTCAGCACCAGCACAGAGAGCAGCCAAGCAGGCAGTTTCTGCTCTGCAGGGACTAAGCTCCCAGTTAGCTGCTCACGTGGCTCTAGTGGGAGCTCTGTCCAGCCCTGGGCTCCCCTCTAGCCTGCCTGAGTTACTAACCAGTTTCTCTAGTTTTCTGCAAGTCATACACCAGCCAGAAACAGCCCACATGGTTTGAAACAACCTTTCCCATTTGCTGCCTTAGCCCCCCTCGCCCTCAGCAGCGCTGTCAGCGTAGCTGCTCAGTGTGAGATGGCTGGCCTGCCCTCTATTTCTCATTTCTTGAGGGCAGTTCACTATCTACAGCCATTCCTTTGAAGATTTTGCTCTCTCATACAGGGATTTACTCCATAAGCCGCACTACTCCTCTGCACAAATGCCTCATATGCCACCCTTCCAAACCTCTCAGCTCCCCCTCCAATGCCTGGGGTATGTGTGTGCCTCCAAGCAGGCTGTGTACAATCTGGTTCCAATGTTTTCATCTTCAGGAATCCCTCATCCTCTCCTACAACAGCATTTTAATGCCTCATCTACCTCCTTTCCCTGACTAAATGGGTCCTCTAAATGTCACTATCAGGGTTTCTGTGCACACCTACACTACTGCTGTAGCAGGGTACCCTCAACTCCCTCATATCGGGGTTGCTGTGTGTCCCTCCCCTCATCCTTTTTCCTTCTAACTCTGGAAGGAAACTCCTTCTAACTCCTCATTCTTCTCCAGTTCTGCAGAGGTTGCATACAAGCCCTGTATTTATCTGGTGACAGATCTTTCAGTGTGCTCACCTGATAACTTTTCGAGAGTGATAGACAGAGATGAGATAAAGGTATTGGTATGTGGGTGCTTCATCTACAAACGCAGCAGTATCTAAATTACTGCTGCTCCCCTATTTTTCCCTTTTTGATTTCTTAGTATTTTCACAAATTACTGTTCTCTCTCACACTAATAATAGGAAGTCTCTGAATTTTTTGCAATTCTTCAGATGAAGCATTTAGAAGATGTCCCATTCCACAAAGTCAGAAAGAAATGATGTCCAGATGAGCATGCAGCCTCGCAAGTTTAGCCTTAAATATTATGAAAAACCAAAGGAAACCTTTTGTCATTCCAACTTTGATTTGAATGAACCATAGTGGGATAACCTTCAGTTGGTCTTGAGAAAAAGAGGGTTTATGTGAGGTTTTCTTCGTGACATCCCAAGTGACTTCCAAATTTCAGAAAAAAAAGGAAAGGTGGATCCAATGGCTTGCATAATTCCGAATCTCCAGAATGAAATACGGTACTACACTGAAAAATTACTCTCAAAAAAAAGGAGGAATTGTTGTATATCTATTATCCCCCAGTGACTCTGAAGAACACCTTCCCTGTTCCTCAGTACAAATACTTTTCTTGCTTTCAGAACGCAGAGAAGGTTCTGAAAAAGTTGAGCTGGGTTTCTGTGCATCAACTGAGTCAGACAGTGCCATTTCTACACAGCGGCTTTGCAAATACGATTAAAGCTGGAAGCACAATGGTGTGCTCCATGGGACATATCTGACCCACACACTGCCTTTTCAACTCTCTGCTTTTTCTAAATCATGTACATTAGGAGTGAATAGGAAGAAAACGTGTAAACAAGAACAGAAAAAAAGGTTGTTGCAAGTTCATTAATTCTGATCACTTAATAAGCTGTAAATTGAAGTGCATGAATTCCATTCTCTTGAACACCGGGATAAATTTGAAGAATCTCTATTGACTTAATTTACACTGATATGCATTAGAATAGTTTCTGGCACATTCAGAATCAAAATAATTATTATAGCAACATTCAAGACCCGAGAGCACCTAGTTTCCATTTAGGTAACTAAATGAGGACCAGATTTACAGAAGTAGAGAATTCACCACATTAAAAAAAAACTTAATTCTTTTTTAAAGGCAGTGCAGAGGCTTGGCCATGGGGGTCAGGCAATTCAGGGATGCAGGATGGGTGTTAAGAAGCAGGCTGATATTTTGCGCCTAACTAATGAGAACACAGTGCTGTGCGAAAGACTGACTACTGTCCTCCATACCTGCTTCTTACAAAAGAAAAAGATGAACTGTCTACCAGAACTACTTGAATAACTTTATCAAGCCAATGTTCAGAGTGGTACTGACACATTTCAGAACTCCTTTGCTTACAGGTCCCCTTGGAGGTCACAAGGAATCCAGGAGGATATCTTCCTATGCAAAAACAAGCATTGCTTTCTAAATCTTTACTTTGTGGTTAGGATGCTGTCCATAAAATCTTACACTAGCTTTCTTGGAAGATTAAACACTTGGCCTCTTCCAGGGACCAAAAAGAATCCCTAGCATCTTCAGGAGCACTTCAAGTTTCTGAAACAATGACAGAGAAAGATGTCATGGTGGGAAAAGGAACTAGAGAAGTCCCCAAAAAGACAAATAAAAATCAGAGGTGCTCAGTGGCAATGCCATGATTCTGCCCTGTCTTCTGCTGGTTTGTCTGCAAGGAAGTCCCAAGAAAGTAGATCTAAGCAATGCCCTTGAAATATGCAGCTATGACTGCCCGAAAATGATCCAGCGAAATGTCTAGAGAGCTCCTCCTGCCGGCTGTTTTCTTGGCAGGCCAAGCTCCTGCCAATAGACCTCGTTTTGTGTTTTCCAGAAGTTGGAAATGAAGGGAAGCAAAGAAAATGCCACATCTTTATCTGTCACAGCAATAAGCCCACAATATCCGAGTTCTCAGACAGATGGAGATGCTGTGTCTAGAAAGCTGCAGCCGATGCCAGGAGCAGGGCAGTGGAGCTGCTGCAGAGGAGCTTGGGGAGCACAGGCAGCAAAGGTGAGTCGGCCAGAGACAGGACCTCAGCGTCGAGGGGCACAGTGCCACAGTGACCAAGCAAGAAGAGCAGAGCAGGTCCAGTGACAGTAACCACATTTAGCCGGGAGCCCAGTGACTGTCAGACAAGCCCACAGGGATGAGCCGGGTCTGGGGCCAAGCCAGAAAGTCAAGTCAGCGTCAGGATCAGCGAGGTCCACAGCCAGACAGACACACCCCTACAGCCTACCCCAGACAAGGACCGAGGACAAGGGCAGCTCTGTACCATGGCTCCCAAGGGAAGTGGGGAAGCCCCAGCAGGCTTCTCTCAGCTCTTTGGCACAGAGCTCTTTTCACAGCACTCCAATCCCAGGTTACACTCCACCATATCAAGGCAGACCTTGAACACAGGCAGACAAACCTGTAGGACAGGGGGAAGAGGTTGCAAAGTCAGCTGGTGCAACGAGGGCACTGACAACATGCTGCCCAGCACAGTCAGAGGAGAATATAAAAAGTTATTTGAAGTGCTGACAAAAGAACCTGGGTACAAACATGTCACAGGGCTGGTAGTGCAGAAGATTGACAATCTGTACTTCAGCTGTTTCAGGGTCTAGTCAGGAATGACCTTTGCAGGGAATTGTTTGCATGCTTTTGTTTTGCCAGTCTGTTGGGAAACACCTATAAGCCAGAGTAAATTTAAAACTGCCACTGGGATGTAACTACAAAGCCCCTCAGTTTTCACCTATAACTTAAAACAGAAAAACACAAATGTAAACTAATCCTCACTTCCCATTAAAGAAATCTATCCACACCACATACTCCTCTGCGACATTTCAACTGCTCAGTTGTTTGGTCAAGCTATGTCCCAAAAGAAGAAAGCAGACGAGCCAAACTGGCATCAATTTCCTACCTCCTCATTGGTGACATTTGCCACAACCCTGCATTGGCTGGATCTTGCAGGTATGCGCGCCAGTCCAAACTCCCAACCCAGCCTGCATGAGGAGGCAAAACATCCTGAGGTGACAAAGCTCAAGTGGCAGGTGAGAACTATCTTAAAAAAAACAGCTTGTCAGATCAACAGGGGGAAGACTAACCCTTTGGAAAAGGGTGACCGTGATGATCTTATCGAGTTACACCAGAAAAAAAATCAAAGACAGACACAGAGGGGAATGAAAACAATGTGAGGTGAGCATCCCAATAGTGTTCCCAGCTGGACTGACACGATACACTGCTTCAATAAAGCTAGTCTGCCCTGCAAAGGCTGCCTGGCTACAGCAGAGAGCAATGGTCTACTGGAAAAAGAACAATTTTATCAATATTGATAAACAGACATCTCCAGATTATGTAAGCTATTTTGGAAAAAAAAGTCACATTTACAAGACGAACCAGTAACTTTACTGAGATGGCCAGGGATATATTTTGTCTTCTTCTGTACAGAGTACTGAATGCATACAGGATTGTTACTAAATGTGGTTCCTCTGCCAACCAATTGTATTCCTGTACTTTATATTTCCAATGTGAAAACTCTAATGAAATATTTTAAACCAAAGCCGTTTCCTTGGAGCTGCCTCTGACCTTCTTTTCCTCCTCTCTCAGCTGAATCTCCCTGCCAGGATGAATTCAGAACTAATGTCTGCTCCTCCCACCAGGCTTTTGGATATGTGACAATATCCTAGTCACTGGGAGCTGTGCCTGCTGGTGTCCATTGTCTTGTGTCCAGTTTGGGAGAGGGCTTTTAAGCAAAAGCCCAGAATTAAATTTATTAAGAGTCCAATGATTTACAGGAATGGCCAACCATGTAGCTAGTTTTTGCACGTATCTATCGGCAACTTTTAAGTCCTTCGCAATTAATTTTCAAGGCTCCAGTATGGGAATGGTTCAAGGCTCAAGAGGCAATTTGAAAGTTTAAAAGAAAAATAAATTTGAAATGAGGCACCAATCTCAAAATAATACAATCCTGTGCATCAGCTAGAGCTGTGGTAGGGTACTGGGGAAGCATAGGGGGCCTGCCTACCAACTTGCCGTGCAGAGCCTGTCACATTCCCTACCTGAGTCCAGGCACAAAAAGCAGATACACACGGACCAGAGAGGAGCTGCTGGCTGTGCTGTGGAACGCATCTGTTCCATCAGTTCAGTGATGGGCACAGCGTGGACGTGCAGTCTGATCACAGCCACTCCTGAGAACAACCAAGCAACTGCATCACAACACTGAGGTGCCAGGGCAGTGAAAGGAGATAAAGTGGGGTCCAAGAAAGCCGCTGCTCGTAGGGTGCTCAGCCAGTGCTGAGTAGGGTGCCTTGCCCAGGTAGGATAGGAGTGGGTCTGTGGGACAGGGGACATAGAGCATCAGCCAGGTACAGCAAAGTGCTGCTGATGCCAGGCCCTGAATAATCCAACAATTAATGCTCATGGAATGGTGGGGTACACAAGTTATATGCCTAATCTGCAATGAGTCACAATCTGTGGGGACATTATATGCCCATACCCCACAGAGTCATTCATGTCTCACTTTCTATGATGTCATCTATACTGCCTGCCCTATATAGTTTATAGTAGGTGAACAAGTGCACATCTTGGTAGACAGTAAAAGCACTTTCTCTGTTAACATCAGTAATCACACTGCAAATAGGGTGCAAAAGCCTTCGCAGATATCTATCCCATTCCCACATTAAATCAGTATGTTACTTGACAAATGCCTTCATTTAAAGACCAACTACCTACTAGGAATTCACAACTAGGCTTGAGCCCTTTGTCTACAAACTCTTAACTTTTCTTCTTCTGCCCCTTGTTCCCCCTTCCATCAGTGTTCTGCAATTTGCCAGCCTCCTTTATGTCTCAGTTATGTCTTCACAATGTGAGGCAGGCAGACCCATGTGCCCACAAACAGAAAAGCTCCTCCAGCTCACAATAACTCAGCAGGCTTCTATGATTTTCACAGACTGCATTACTGTGTGCCCATGTCTGCTGTCAAATTACTGCCTGGACACAGGCTCCGTGGCTAACCTCAGCCTTACCCCAGACACGAAACTGTCGCAGAGCCCTCAAACATTCATCTTCTGTTGCGGCTCTTCTTACACAAAGTGGTGTAAACCTTGCTGATGCTTCTAGGAAATAAAGAACATGCTTACCCCTCTGAAGAATTTTATGTCCTCTTTCCTATTGAGAGTGGCTGTGCTCCATATCATGCATTTAAAACACATCAAAATAGATTTGAAAGGTAGACATTCCTCCTGAGGTTTCTAAAGGAAAATGGAGATAAAAGCCATAAAAAAACCTAATCCTTCACACATAGCAGAGGTTGAAAAATAAAATCTAAACCTAAGTTCATTTTCCTCTTTAGTGCAAGTTCTGGCAGTCCCAGGACTGTTCTAACTTCTAGGTGCTTGTCACAGCTGCAACATCACAGCAGTGAGGAAAACCTCTGAGCACAGTTACTCCAACTTTAGTTGCCTTCCCCTTAAAACCTCCACCCTGCCCTACTCTATCTGAGGCTGTGAAAAGACAATAATAACAGGAAGCTGTTCCTAGAGCGCCTACAAGGGAAACAGTTATTTCCATGCCCTGCTTTACTTTAAATACTTGTACATAGGAAAGATGGCATGCACAGATTACACACAAACCTGTAACTGAGGCAAGATTTTCTCAAGTCATAGATGTTATTGACTGTAATTGCTGTTGTCTGTTTCGACCTTCTCCTCGAGGTGTCTCCACCTCCCATTACAATATCACAGCAGAAGTTCCCTGGTGGTCTGCAAAGAAGCAAAAGAGCAAATGGCAAGGCAGAACTGACATTGTTTATATAACAGAAAATTAATTCTAAATCAACAATTCAGATAAAGTAACACTGTTGCATAAAAAGCAGACAAAAACAGTTATTTCATTGACAGATGGTGGTACTAACAGCAACACTTCACATACACAAAGCACTTTGTACCCTAAATCCTCAAAACATTTTACAAAAATGAATACACTACTATTCTTCAGTGTTTCACAGAAAAAGTGAGGCATGAGGCACAAGACATTCATAGAGCTTTGCCAAAGTAACTAACAATTTACCACCAGAATGAAGAATAGAATGCAGGTTTTTTAATTCCTGTTACTCAGTTTCGGGCATTATTTTAAAGCAGCCCTTTGATTTACTCATTTTAGTGTAGGTTGGGTAAAAAGGAGCACTAAAGCAGAAAGAAACATGTGTTTACATCTTAAAACAAGATTTTCCTTGTGGAATGGCAATAAGGATACCCTGCAGCCTTAGGTTTTCTGCGCAGCCATAAAGCCTTCATCCTCTTGACTGTGCTGGTAGCCAGGATAACCCCCAATCCATATTCTATGCCCCACGCATGCTGCGGGAGGCAGAGATAACAAAGGCTGGGACAGAACTCCATCAGGGAAGTCCTTTTGGGCCCCTTTTCCATCAGCTCATGAAAGAAACAGCCTGGACCCACATGCTGGGCTCTGCTAAGGCTGCTCCAGGCTGCAGCTCTTTATTTGCAAAAGAAATGACCCATTCATTTCTCTCTGACCTCTGCAGACACTTCAGACTGCTGACCTCATCTGCTGATGGCCCCCACCACTACTGTGAGCTTCCTCAAATAGGTGCTCCCGGACTAAAACCTCTGCCTTTCCAAGGAAGTTGAACTAACACAGCTTCCAGAATCCTGTATCAGATCTCCCGAGGGCTCTATGTGCACAGGTTGGGAATGTTCAGCCCTCAAAGTGTTTATTTTCTATCCAGAAAAGCAGAGGCCATATGAAAAGGAGATATAGATTAGAAGATGTAAATTTAACTGAGTCAACTGAAGCGAAAAAATATACTTGCTTGTATGTGCATGTGCCCTTGACAACACAGACCTCTCTCTTCCCCACAACTTTGCAGCTGCACTGTGTATTAGTGTGCGGTTGTACAAGCAGGGCCTGCGGTTCCTGTAGGGAACTAAGTGGCTTGTGACTGGGCTGTTCCCATCTCTGCAGAGATTTACAGATTCAGTTTTGTGTCGATGGCTGAAAGGTGACAATGATGCTTCAGCAGAGGAATCCATGTGCTTGCACTGCATTCCTGGAAAAAGACACACCTCTTCAGACATGCTCATCACCCACACTTACCTTGGCATTCGAAGCCTTATTACCAGGAGTATCACATTACATATTGACTTTTATTCTTACAGCTCCATTCTAAAGAGAAGATTATGCTGTCTCACAGCTATGCACAGGGTGATGAGTCGCTTGTCAAAAGTCACAAAGGCATTCAATGGCTGAACTGGGAATTCAGTGGTGGTTTTAAGTCCAAGTTCAGAGCCCTGCTCACTGGACTAATCTCTAGACAATAACATTTTTCTACTTGGCTGAGAGGTAGGAGCTTCCAGGTCTAGAAGAATACAGAGATCCTCAGATGGAGTCACAGATACACACAGCAAAGAGTAACATAATTTTTCAGTAAAAGTGGCATAAAAATAAAGCAAACTAGGCCAGTTCTTCCACTGGTCTCCAAAGAACACCCAACTATCAGAACAAACATAACCATCTTTAGTAAGTAAGCCGGTTTGGAAGCTGAACTGTTTGTTCCAAGCGCCACATACACACCAGCTCTTGATACCGGCAGAAGAGGCCTGTGAATCACAGCCCGAAGTCTGATGCAAGAGAAACTTGGGCGTCTCAAGCTGCTTTCCCCAGCAGAGAACAACCCTATTAGTTTGAGAAAGTCCCCTGCCTGCTTTCTCTCCGAGTAATTAAGAGTGAAATCCTCCTCTCAGTGACCCCAATGCTCTCAGCCTAGGCTGATTTACACATGAAAGGAACCCTCTGAGGGGCTTTCTCCCTTTCACATTCACAACCAGGCAGGACCTATAAATAAAACCTTTCTGAAAACGGGAGCTTTCAAAAAGGTCTGTGTATGTGTGCAAATGTATATGAGAGAAAGGGAATGGATGTGTGCACTCGAGAATGCCTGCGTGTTTGCATGCATGTGAAGAGCGAGTGAGCAGAATGTGCATTCATACACCAGCCCACATGCAAACAAGTGTACTCAGAAAGGCATCTACATGGATGTGTGAGTGTGCACAGGTAGCTGGGAGCACTTACAGGAGCGAGAGGGCATGTCCAGGCTGGTTTCCAGCTAGCGTGGTTCCAGGGGACGTTCACCCAAGCCAGCTCAGTCACTCTAGAGTTACACATGAAAAAAATGAGAGCAGATTTAGACACAATTGTGCACGAGAGTATGCTTGTGATGCACTTTCCCTCTACAAAGCAAGAAAGTACTTGCAGAACAAAACACTAGTGTTTTACATTGCTTTGGATATAACGTGGGAGGTAACAGAATCGGGTCTCATGGCAGGTGTTCCTATGGCTTTGACAGAGGGTGAGATTTTTCAAAGGCTACATCTTCTCAGCAGCCCAGGAGGGAGAATATAGCAATGCATTTTCCAGGGCTGTCATTGTTCAAAAGTAATTTTTGGTTTGTTGGAACACAAAATCCCTCAAAGTTTGAAATATAAACAAGGGGACTGATGCCATGAAAATTAAGGCCAGAAAATCAAAAATACTATGACCGCCTTTACAGTAGCTTAAAAACACAAAAATGCCCAGATATGAATCTGTACTCTCCCTCCCTCGCTGTCCTGCTCACCCATGTGTCGCTACAGTCAGGATATTTCCCCTTCCATGAGGCCTAAGAAGGACCCTACACAGCTTCCAGGAAACTGGCAGTTAGTGTGACCCTGCCCTAATACAAAACAGGTGACACAGAGTGCTGAACCAAGCCAGGACAGATCGCAGGGTTTCCTAAAGCAGGTACTGCTCTGTGAGTCTTTGCCCCTATAAGAGGAGGCTTTTTAAGACCTGGCTACAAGGTGATAATTTGAAAACTGCAAACTATTTCACTCCACTACTCCTGGCCAGCTGAATAATTTGCTTGCTAACACCAGCAGCCGGGCTGTACGTGCGTTAGCATCACTGGAGCTGCACCACTGCTTGGTGGGAGACTCCAGGGTGCGAGGCAGGAAGGCAGGAGGGGTGCTGCACCCTGCACCACTCTAGCTTCATCAAGGCTAATAGCAGCTCTTAGATCTCTCCCCTACCCAATTCTTATGCAAACATTTAGAAGTAGTAGGAAAAAAAAAAAGCACAAAGCAGGAGACATAAGGAGTGCAAAGCCTCACAGAAACACATGAAGCTCAAAACGTCTCTTCTGCCAGTTCAAAAAACATTTCCCAGCTACTTGCACTAGGCAGGAGGGTGTGAGCAAGAGATGCAGAGCTCCCCTCCTACTGCGCTCGCAGCTAAAGCCCTCCCCCAGTTCCCAGGGTCTTCAAATGAAGATTTGCATAGTACTTCCAGATCATTCCCGAGAGAAGGGACAATGGTGCTCTCAACGCCCTCTTCCCCCCTCCGTCCCTCACTTACACAGCTTATAAAGCCCTGGTGTAAAGGGGAACAAAGGATTTACAGATGGCAGAATATTGATTTCTGCAGTTCCAGGACTACAGGGAGAGGATGAAGAACCCCCCCCAGAAACTCTGAAGTTTGAGACACAGGCTCTATCTCTGCAGCGCGAACTCCACGTTTGTTAAGACAGTATCTGAGGGATGAAACATTGCTATTCGAGAAGGATGAGCAGGTCCTTAAAAACTTGAAAATGCAGAGATTACAGTCTGAAATCCCTGTGAGCTCATTTGCTGTTCACAAACCTCCTAAACGGAGAGGCACTTCCAGTGAAAGCAGTTTGCCACCAGGCGGGCCAGTCCGGCATTGCTCCGAGAGCCTTCGGCCCCAGCTGACGGATATAAATCACATCTCAGCAGTGATTCATGCTGCTACCTGTGTCCTCTTCTCGCCGCTACCCACCACTGCAGCTAGGAAAAATAAGAAAGGTGAAAGACAAGTCTTTGGAAAGTAGCCTCTTTTTGAATTAGTGGAACCTCCTTATCTCAAAACTCACTTTTAGAGCCATTACCTGATGGCTAAAGCTTCCCGTGTCCACAAGCATTTCTATGCTTAGTACATAGAAACCCAAGCTTTCTTTTGTGCTATAAACATTATTTTTCAGCTTATGTAGTAAACTCCACCTCTACTGAACACCAGCTCACTGCAATCACTCAAATTTTATTAAACTGAACAGTAATACAATCCAAAGCGTTCAAATCCAGTGCTGCACATCCCTGCTGCAAACCCAGCAGGAGACGTTTACTGGGTAGCCAAGCCAGACTACAGGAGTGCAGCCTGACCTCCACCTGTCCCACTACCACACTGAAAACACTCTTCTCAAAGGGACTAGCTACCAGCACTTTGGTTTTTTACTTTTTCAGAGCTAACTTTGTAGCATAACTTAGTGCATACCAGTGAGTGCAAGACGGGGTTCCCACGCCACAGGTCAATAACCCAGACAGAGCTACTGAGCCAGCAGCAGCGTCGTCTGTTCACTCACTGGTATTTTCCCCATCTCTTTGTAGAAACACATGCTGTCAGGATGACCGCAATCATCACAGTGACAATAACCATTACATATTGCATAGTTAAACATACTTCATACAACTGTATCAAAACATTCCACACAACATTTTAAAAAATATCTAGGTTTCTTCAAATACCTGTCTATCTCAATGAGATGTTTTTCACATGGAACCCCTTGTGTCTTCCAGCAGTCACTTGTAATTTACACCACCTTTAAAGAAGAGGTGAATCAGATACATTAGCCTCCTGACACACCTAATACGGAGATTAATCGCAGATGTTGGGATGATAAAGCCTAAGAAAGTCTCATTTCAAATCTTTAACTCAGACTGTAATTAAACTGTCACCATACTCAGGTTCAGCACAGACCTGAACCCCCTTTTCGGTTGCTCTCTGCCCTGAAGCTCCATGGGTGGAAGAAGCACTCACAAGGAGTGTCTCTTAACCTGGGGCAGTTATGCTAAGAGCTGCCACTACTACATACTGCTCTCTGTGAACATTTTCTTCCCTGAAGAGCATTTTCAAGACTGTCAGAGGAGTGCGGGTGTCAGGGAGAATTAGGGAGAAGCACACCTTGGCTGCTCCCACCTCCTGCTGAATGCCTGCACGTTGTCTTTTGAGGCTACAGCAGCAGCACAGCTCAGAAATTCTATTTTAGAGAGTGCTGCTTTATGCTTCTTTCCTGATCCTAGACAGAAGTTTGCTTCTTATTTTGCTGATTTTTTTTCCTCATGTGTAAACATTAATGTCTGTTGCTTACTTACAGTTCTTTTTGCTACATACAAGAGTAGTTTTGTTTACACAGCTCCTGCTATAAAAACAACACTGTAATTTGCTTTAGGGTGCAGAACTTGATCTTAGTTTCATCACTTAATATTATACAAAATAATTCTTGCATCTTTTGTTTGGAACGCATGCAAATTCCTTTTCAAAAGTCTGATACTACATATCTCATAAGCCTGAATCCAAAGGATGCAGGTAGAGAAAGGCAAAATGTACCTCCAACGTGAACAACTTTTAACATAACATCCCCAACCTCATTCAGCAAAGCAGGCGTGTGCACACAGTGAGCTACCGTGGTTTCAGGGCTGCACTGTACAAACTGCATCACATCAATAAAGACAGAACACATCCATAGGTACACACAATGACACCAGGGAATAGCTTCTTTCAGCATGGAAGCAGGACTGTTCTTAAAATGATTTATTAAATGAAATAATATGAAAGCAAATTGCTGGAATAGATATAATTGTGACCTTAAAAAGATAGTAACAAACAAACCAAAGTACTTCTTAACAGTTTACACTGCAAAGATATGGTAAACAAACAACTGAGCAATATTTTTATGCTAAGGTATGTTTCACAGTAGCTTTCCAAGATCCCAGCCATCTTCCCATTCCTATGTGCTACACAGTAAATTTGGACATAGAGCTCTAGTCCAAGTGAAAAAGGGAAAAGAAGTTACGCTCCTCAGCAGCAAAAATAGATTCCCTACCATCGAACAACCATGCTGTCACAGCAACCCAGCCATACCACTTGCTTTGGTAACATTTCATAGAGAAATTATCAGTTTCACTGGACGAAGTTGAAATGTGAGCCTGGCCAGAGCAGCACGGCATAATAACGTGATCCCAAACGAGGACTGAGCAACTCTTTACCTTTCACAGATGCCTACTTTACATGACAGACAAGCCTCCTCCTTTCCTGAACAAACATACCATTTTAAGAGGAAAATACAATCCTTTCATCGTCATTTGCTCGCAGACCAGACCTTACCACTATCCCTGCCCAAAAACCCGGTTTCTCTGCTTTCCCACTCTGTCTGTTTCAGCCTCTCCAGCAGTCCTCTCATTTTGACTGCAGAGTTTTAAGTGTCTGGAGATGCACTCTCCATCTACACGAACTCTACCGAAGGCCAAATAGCCAACCATCAGGCTCCAGTAAATAATTACAATAAAATAGCATCTAGATATTTGCAAATTAATTATGCTTTTTTTTTTAAATGGAGATACTGTGTTTATTCAAGTGATATTATTATTTCAGCAGAACCATCCCAGGAATCCACATAATTAAAAACACATCAGCAGTTACAAAATTGCATTTCATTAATGAGAAACATCTTTTTACTGTCATGATTGAAACAGTTTTTATATCCCAGGATAGGATTGGTTCCTAATGTGAAAAAGTCACATGAACAACTCTAACAGCCCTTCTCTGCTGTTGCATACAAGAAACTCAAAATAGAGCAGTGCAATCCCTTCACTCCCAGGAAAATCTACACAAATCTACACAAATCTCCCAAGCCACCTACACTGAATATAGTCTCTGAAACTCACTCATAGACATCCACCCTGGGAAATGCTCCTCCAGAATTTCCTCTGCATACAATGCCATAGATAGTATCTTTCCTTCTGCTCTGGAGAGTTGTGTGGTCACAGTGTCTGCACTGCCCTTCAACACCCAGTGGAAACCACCCCACTACAGACCCCCTTCTCTGCACCTGAGGGCCCTTGTGCCCCTCCGCAGCCCCCTCCAGAACACCAGGCTCCTTCACTCCCCTCCTGGTTGCCTCAGCTCCAGACCAGACCAGCTTAGCCCCACCTGAGGAGCCCTTCGGCCCTCTCCCACATCTTCCTCATCCCCTCAGCACCGGGACTGCTCACAACGCAACCACGGCCCAACCCTCGACACTACCCCTCTCCCTCAGTACCAAGATGGCGCCCACTCCCCTCCTTTAAGGCCACACCGCGACGCCTACGTCACTAACGGTGCCTCCCTTTCCCGCCTCTCAAAAGCGGCGCATGCGCAGCCGGGCAGCCTCAGCCCGCTGCCGCTCAAGGTCAGGCTCGCGGTGGGTGCGGAGTGCGCATGCTCGGGTCTGGCGAGCGGCAGGGCGCGCAGCCGCTCTGTCCCCTGCCGGCCGCCGTCGGTTCCGGTTCCGGTGGGCGCCGCGGACGCTGGGGGGATGGCGGCGCTCGGAAGGGTCTCCCGGCTGCTGCTCGGCGCCGCCGCCCCGCGCTCCCTGCCGGGGCGGAGCATGTCGGCCGCGGCCCACGAAGGCGGCGGAGGTAACGGAGGTGTCGGGGCGAGGGCGTAGCCGAGGCCCGCGGGCGGCGCGGCGCTGCCCTTGACAGCCGCTGCCCTTTGCGTCGAGCGGGGCTGCGCCGCGGAACGGGGGCGCCCAGGAGGGCCCTGGCGTTGCGAGCCCTGGGTGGGGCTGTGCCCTGGGCTGCCAGTCCAGGGTCCCCGCGAGGGAGGGGAGCGCTCTCGTCTCTCTGTTAAAAATGGGGAGGGGGACCCGCGCTCTGGCGAGGGCCATGGAGCCCGAGTCCTCGTTAACGTACTAATTGCAGTTAACGTGCTGTCAGGCCGCTACCGCTAATGGAAGCGGTGAGCATTGCTCTGATTCCTGTAACGCTTCCCACTAGCCCGCCTGTGGAAGCTCCTGACCTTCGTTGTGGCTCTGCCCGGGGTTGGTGTTTGCATGCTGAACTGCTACTTGAAAGCACAGCACGAGCATGAGAGACCCGAGTTTGTTCCTTACGCTCACCTCCGGATCAGGACCAAGGTACGTTTGCCTGCTCTGTGTAAAGGCCCTCTTATTAGCCGTCACTGCCGAGATTAGTGCAGCGTCTCTTGCTTTGTCCACTGCGTGAGGTGCTGTGTACGTAGCTGTGGTCTTAACTCATGGCTTTGTTTCTGAGGCAGCAAGTTTCTCACAGCTCAGGTGAAGTGCCCGTTGTATTCACAGGCCTTCCCAACCCCGAGTAACCCTGCTGCTGTCTCACTGAAAACATCCCAGTCCTAGAGCTGCTGTACTAATACAGATCTAAAAGCTAACAGAGGCGATGGCAAATTCTCAAAACTGAGGTCCTCACAGTGTGGCACAGTGGATGTTTAAGCAAGAGCAGATATCTTGTTGTCTAGAGACAGTGGCTCCCGATTAAGGGCGACTGTTTTCCAGTTCTTGCTTCCTACAGGCCACGATCAGATGCCACCTTGCTTAATTCATCAGCCCATCAAGCTGTGTGATGCTCAGGTCCATTTTGCTGTTGATTTCCTGTGCTGTACACATCTTTCAGTCAGCTGCCATGGGCTTATTTTCTATCTTCTTTCAACAGCCTTTCCCCTGGGGTGATGGGAACAAAACTCTATTCCACAACCCCCATGTTAATGCTCTCCCAACCGGTTATGAAGATGAAAACTGAGATCCTGACCACAGCCAGAACTTAGGCTCTTCCTGTCGTGGACCAGAATGTTGAGTGGGAACCATCGTTAAGGGAACCATCACTGAAGAAACTCCACATTCCTTCTACGATGAAGCTAAGTGGTGTTGTGGCCTCTGTCTGTACTTGTGTGGAGGTCCTTTAAATAAACAACTCTGAACTTGAATTTAGGATCTGACTCTTTTGTTAATCTGAATCCTTAGAAGTTCTTTAGTTCAGTGTTTGCTTAAAACATTGAGGCTTTCCAGAGGATACAGTGCAGGAGCAAGGAGGTTTGACTGCCTGAATGTTAATACTTGCTTCTGTATCCGATAACACTGACAACAGGGTTGCATTCACATAGGACGTTACTTAATTTAATGTTCTCTTTGTCAGGTTTAAATGGTGACTGTAAACCCACAGCTCACACCCACATTAACAGGTATCAGGCTAATACTGTAGATTAAAATTCAGTATTCTGAAGCACATTCTCCAAAATCAGCAATTGCAATATTTATTAACAGTCACAAAGACAATTTTCTCTTGGCCCCTTGTGACAGAGAGTTTTAATTAAGCTCTGTGTGCCTTCACAATGTTAATCTTCAGCTCTCAAGCTTTCTAGTATATTGGCATGTATTTTGCTCTCTCCTTTTTCATAAAGCTGCAGTCCGCTTGTACAAAGTCTCTCATACAGGTGTTACAAATGAAAACACAATTTTTGCTCTGCTGCGTATGTCTGTATAATGTACACTGCCTTCACCTAGAAGAGCTTAATTATCTCCTGTAGTTATCAGCCAGTTCCAAAGCCCTGAGTCTGTTCCAGTACAATGTTAATTTTGAAGGTTTTTCCTCTCTGCAAGACAACCGTTTCCCAAGTCCTTCTGCACCTTCTATTATTTTTTTTTTGCATGGTATGAAAGTGAGGCCAATGTCTTCACTGTCATTAACAGTGTTTCTCCCAAAGGGAAGAGTGCAGCAGCTGACTTGGCATCTTGCTGCTGGGAAGAGTGACGGATGGCGAGTGAGAATCTCAAAGCGGGCACTGCAGGACACTCCTCCCCATGGTTCAATGCAATTTATTTCATCCACTTAGTAGCAAAATGACTGCTAAGACAAGCTTTTCTGTGTTAAAAACACAGAACAAGGCACTGATGGGCGCAGTTGTTTCAAAGCAAACTGACAAAATAGCACTACATTTATTCCTACATGAAGATCATAAAAAAGCAAAGTGGCTGTATGTTACTCGTTAAAAAAAAAGAGCTACAGACCCCAAAATGCTGTTTATGTGCTTTTAGAAAGACCTTTCCCATAGCTTACTGTTTTTTAAGTAAGTGCTATGCTTAACCCCTGCGCTGACATTGCACTCACTGTCTAATGCACCTGAGAACAGGAGCCCGGCAAGCCCAGGCGACCTGACTGCGCCCCAGCTGACGTGTTTAGGCCATCGCTGGAGGCAGGGAACAACAGCCCCAGCTTGCTGCAGTTCCTGATCTTTTTTACAAGGCAGCACAAATGACTTCCATTTGCTTTCCTAGGTGTAAAGTACACAGCTCAGGAGCAGCTTCACGAGGCGAGACCCCCAAGCAGCAGCTGGGGCTTTTAACATTACCAGCTATCAAGCTTCAACCCAATGTTTCCCTCACTCAACACACACTTTAACTACCACAAGTAAACATCTAAGAGTGACAGTGGCCAGCCTGGTGCTTGTGGTACTGTGGAAAAGGACGGACAGGCCTGCACTGCAGCTTTACTGCAGGAATGCATAATGCTAAAGGAGAGAGAATTCAAGTTCAAGATTGTTTCAGTACCTCAAAAAAGGCTGAGGAAGTAGCCTCTGCACTAAAAATGTTATCTTCAGCTTCTGTTGCAGGCCACCTCTGTCCCTCCTAGAGGTCACAATCGGATCCTACTGGACAGTTATCGACTTGAAAAAAAATATAACCTTGGTTTTAGCCAAGTTATTGCAGGTCCAATAGAGTATTTTTATATCATATTTGTTGCTGATACAAAACAATGCTTTAGCCCATAGCATTCAGGATCATACAAAACAAAACTTCTTCCACCAAAATTCAGCAGCATAGAGACGAGACAAAGTAAATCAACCTCCTTCATACTCTTTTTAAACACTTCCAAGTGTTATATAAATAAGCAAGAGAAATCAGTCACAAAGCGATCTCAGCCCACTCCCGTAAGCACTAGAGTACAATCAGTAGGACATTAGTTCAAACGGCTTTTCAGCTGTTAGATGCTGAACCACCACCAAAATTCATTGAAAAGGAGGCAGTAGTTACCACATGTTCCAGTCTTTTTTTTGTGGCTGTTTGTTTCTACAAGCAGAGAAGATTCCCTCCTTCCTAGAAAGCAGCTTAACAAAGGTCTGACCCAGGTGCCATCTAGTCTCATGCCTGGAGGTGTTGCTTAGTCCAACGGCTACGTGACGCCACCCATACAGCTGAGGTCAAGAGGAGTTTTCAGTTTTTCCTTTGCTTCCGCCCATGAACTCCAGGCCTTCAATAGGTATGTCCTTTTCCTTGATTGCTTTCTGAAAAGAAAACAAAACAAAAAATTAAACTTGACACAGCATTATAGCGCTAAGTGATGTAACCTTTGGTACAAAACACAATCTAGAAAAAGCAGTCTTAAGACTGGTTTGGGTACAGTTTCAACGTTAGAGATGCTCAAGTAGGAACCGAGAACTCGTGCTGAGCTGCAGTCCGGATCCTATCACGTAACTGTACTGCACCCACCAAACCAGCGGGCGTAACGAGAAAAATGCACTGAGACACCGCTAACGTATTAACGTCCTGAGCGGGAGAAACAGGAGACGAGACGATCCGGGGCCGCGCAGCTGCGGGGCTACCAGGAGAGCGCTAAGGAGAAGCGGCCCGGCGGGAGAACCCTTGGGGTGCGGGTCCCCGCGCACCACGCCAGCGGCCACGCACCTGCACGCAGAGCTGGTAGCGCTTGAAGAGCTGCCCGCAGGGGTCCCCGGCGCTCTCGCCCTTGAGGAACTTCTCGGCGAACCAGCGGTTGAAGCACTGGTCGTACTCGCGCTTCAGCTCCGTGCACGCCTCGCCCACGCTGTTCATGGCGGCTGCCGAGCGCGCCCCCGCGCCCTGTCACCGGGCCGTGCCGCCCGCGCCGCCGCTATGACGCGCTTCCGGCGCGGGGGGTGACGCCGCGGGGCGGTGCCGTTAGCGCGGGATGCGGGGGTCGTTCCTCGCCCAGCGGCTCCGCACGGTGCCCGCCGCGGCCCGGCTCTGGGGGGCTGCCGAGGGGCGGCTGCCGCTGCGGGTCCCCCCGGGGGTCTCCCCGGTCGTCTCCCCGGTGCGCCGGCGCTCGGCGTGGCGGCAGGTGGGGCAGCGCCCTCAGGAGGTACCTGTGGGGCCCCGGACGCGGCTGCCGGCCCCCTCCGCCCCGGGTCCAGGCACCGGAACGAGCGCCAGCTCCGGTCTGCCCTTCGCCAGGCAGGAGGTCAGAAGGAGGAGAAAATACGAGTTCGATTAAAGTTAATTTTCCAAGAAAGTACAAGTAGTCAGTGTATCCCAGCAGACATAAGCTCGGGGCTTTGTCATGTAACCAATTTTTGGTTAAAAAAAAAGAGAAGTAGCACTACACTAAGCTTTTTCACCTTTGCCTTTCTTGTCCGTATTTGTCTCTGAACAGCAAAAAGTGACGGTGGAAGTGCTGGATCACCTGGAGCGGCTGGCCTTGGTTGATTTCCGCGATGCAGAGGGCGTGGGGCGGCTGCAGAAAGCCATACAGTTTGCTGATCAGCTCCATGAAGTGAACACCGAGGGCGTAGAGCCGATGGATTCTGTCCTGGAGGACAGGTAACGAACCACAGTCAGCAGCCTGCTTTTAACTGCTAATGTGTCAAACTGTTTGCATTTGTAACTTTTTTTTTTTTTTTCCCCTGGGAATCACCCTGCTTATGCATTTGGTCCCTTTGCTTACAGAAAACTCTTATCATGGTTTTCTGTGGAAGGAAGATGCCACTGGCACCCGTGACCTTGGCGTGTAAGCATAGCAAAGGTGTACTCCAGTTCCTTTGTGTGTCTTACTTGTCATGAACGATCTGCACACGCTGCTCCCCAAATGTTCATCGGTGACATTCTTAGTTGCTGCCAAATGTTTCAATACTTGTCTTACTGCTTGCTTAAGACCAAAACCAGGTTTAGGTATAAGCCACCCTTCATATTCCTAGCATAGCTTAAAGACAGGCTAGTAATCTTTGTCCTTCAGGTGTCTGTATCTCAGAGAAGATGACGTTACAGAAGGCAACTGCACGAAAGAGCTGCTGAAAAATGCCAGAGAGAAAGTAGAGGAATATTTTGTAGCCCCACCAGGTATTGTCTTGCTTATAAAAACCTCTTAATTTTACTTGAATTAACCTGAGTAATGTAACCTGCCATAGCTGCATTTACTTTCAAAAATATTAGCTAGCAATCAGGAAGTACTAAAATAAATAACTGAAGCCATCTGAAAAAAACCAAACTGCAATCTGTTGGTCCAAAAGCAGTAAGGAAGCTAACCTTACTGTAAAGTTACTGCATATTAAGCAATTATTTACAGGAAATCAGACAACTTATTTTCCTTACTTGCTCAGGAAGTTCAAACTGCCTGTACATACTTAGAATAAACTGGAGAAGCACTTTCGTGCTCATTTGTACTCCCCAGAAGGTACCTTACAGCTGGTCTCACACAACTTTCTTTGTGTTTTCTATCAGGTAACATCCCTTTACCAAAGCTAGATGAACGAGAGACTTTTCTGCGGGGCTCTTAGCAAAAGCCCAGAACCAAACGCCGTTTCAGTACTTTATTTGGGAAAACTAAGTTTTGTGGAGTCACAGCTGAAATACCCTGATCTATTTGGATCAAAAGAAGAGTGGTTGCGAGACAATTTACAGAAGAAGGAAGATGTTAAAAGTTTAGTAGTGCTACTGAAATTTCAATGTTCATGAAGCTGGGAGGCAGCATGACAAATCACTTTAATGCTTTTATTTAGCAAAGTGAATTTGATATTTAAAGCTTAAAGGCTTTAAAGAGAACATTAAAAGGGGATGATTAAAAAACCCAGAACAGTATATTTTTCCTCAACTAGTTTGTCAGGAAAACAAGAGAGGCTGGAAGGCTGTATTTGCCTGTTTCTCACCTTTAGCTCAACTCTGGCTCTGACCCAGACAGAAGTAACAAATTCTGGTATTGAAGAGTCCATAACATTGCTGAGTATCTCTGAGTATCTCTGACGTACAGACAGAAATCAGATTTTCATTTTGTAAGAAAAAGCACTTTGAGAAGGTGATTCACTCATATTTTTCTTCTACTGAATATTTCCATTTTATCTCTGTGCTCTATGTCTGTATGGATTGCCTTCTATTTCCCACTTTGTATTCTCACAAATAAAGTATTGGAGATGTACATAATTTGAGAAAGTATTTTTCAAGCACAGAAATAGCTGTTCTAAAATAAAAAATCTTTGCCGTAAGTATTTTTGTCCAACAGATGTGTATCCATAGTGACGCTGGCAATATTTCCTGGATTAAACCATTTTTCCATTTCAAACAAAGCACAGCAGTTGTTTTGTGTTATTTAAAACATGTTGTGTGGCTAAGCTTGTTGTAAATAAAGAATGTAATTACTTGTGAACTTGGCACTTTTGTTCTGTTGGCACAGTGAACTAATTCTGCACTATCATCACCTTTATTTTTTGCTGTAACAGGTTCTAGAAATACGAGTGCCCCAGTACCCTCCAGTGTTGCAGGCAGACATTGCTACCAGGAGGCTAGCAACGGCTTTATTAGAAGAAGCAGTGTGATTAGTAGGTACCACTCTGGATATGACTTCACCTTTGGTCTGTTCCCAGCTCTACTCTACAAACTCATGCAAGCATCGCCTCAGTATCACCATTTTACCAGCTGCAATATGGTTATAAGGATGCTGAGCTTTTACTTTAGATCTTGGAGTTGTAGAAACCACTCCCCAGACTGTGTTAGAATGATGTCCTAGAAGTAAAATGTTTTTAAGCACACAGCTCTAGAAGTTTGTTTTTTGTTTTGTTTTTTTTTTTGCTGCTCAGTTTTGGTTTTTGGCTTGGAAAGTTTTGAATATGCTTTTCTGTCTTGAGGAAAAAAATAGACTCAATTAGTGCAGGGATTTTTTTGTTTGTTTGCAAGGTGGTGCTGAAAAGTAACAGAGTTAACTGTAGGACTCAGGCTGTTACCCTCAAGTAACAGTCATATGCCAGTACCTCAGATTCTGTAAGGAAGAGCCATCAGCTCCCAGACAGGACCTTTTGTCACAAAAAGTTCCAAGAACAAAATGAGCCCCCCTGACTGGGCCTTACTGTCTGCCAGGAGATCATCAGAGGAAGAGGTGCTGTGCTGGACAAATGGGGAAGATTGCTCTAGCAAACAACAAACATTGTCACTGTCTCATCCTGGCAGAGAACGTGGAGGTCTCCTCACAGACCCTCCAGTAGTCAGAGGCAAGGTTAAGCCAAAGCTCACTTCTGAAAGAAGAATACTGCAGCAAACTAGAACCAAGTACTCCAGACCATTTGCTTTCAGGCCATAAAGAGTGCAGTAAAAAGCTGAAAATGAATCTTTTATTCCTGCATGGTGCCCTGTCCACATACAAATTTAAGAATCCATAATTATTTATTCAAATTATAACTCCATGCACTAGAAGAGATCATGAGATGCTATTCCATGAGAGTGGAATTTTCTTCAGAAGTACAAGAAAAGACCTCTGAAGTTACTGTAACAGAATAGTACTAATCACCAGTTCTGAGTCTGCTCTTACAGCTCTTGAGAGCCTGACAGAAGGAAAGCAGGCTTCTCCGTGACTGTGCGGGCACATGCTTCCCCTGAGGGCAGAAACTCACCTCATGAGATCGTAACTCGATGTCATACAGCTTACACAGTGCATGTTCTGTCTCTTTTTGCAGAGAAAAGCCATTACTCCATTCTGTCTTTCTGTACATCTGCATAATAAACGCCACCAGCTTGGTGCATTTGTCCCCTCAGGTCCTGCCAGCTGTCTGATAGAGGAAGTCCTGAGCGTGGCCAAAATAACTATTTCTCCTATGAACTGCACCTTCCCCATCCCTGCAAACAACAGGTAATATAAATTAAAGATTAATGATACACCTATTGTTTCTTAACATCGCAGAAGTCCACCAAGCATATCAGAAGTATCATAATTTGAAAAACACTGAACAAAACTAAAGACTTTGAATAGTACTGGTACTAGGTTCAGCCACGAGGGGCTTGCTCTGTGTGTACAAACTGCTTTGACAAGCTCTCTCTTGGGCCGTTCATGATGTGCCATGCATTTAATGGAAAACCTAGGCTGAGTTAAAAGGACTACAGCTGTCTTTGCTGGTGTAAGAAATCACAACTACTTGGTAGGATCCACTTCACTCACTGCCCTCAAAGGCTGCATGTTTGGTAAGCATTGAACTGTGGTTTTTTTTCTGGAACTCTTTTCTCTCTTTTTTTTTTTTTTTCATATTTCTCTGGCAGAAAAGTGAGACCAAACACTTGTCTCACTCTTATTTGTGCAGTTACTTCATTATTTGTTTAAGCTTCCATAATATACGCACATACATATACATATATACATATGTGCATACACATAAAACATGTAATTATTACAATACTTGAATTCTTTCAAGGGCGTTGAATTAAAGTCTCTATTTAACCCCACTAATCAAATTCTCTGCAAAGCTGTAACACTGTGTTCATACTTTGGTCTCAGGCTTTTCAAGATTTAGACCCTGCAGATGCTGAAGTTTTACAAATATACAAGCTCAGCCTGAAAGTAATTTATGTTGCTTATATAAATAACAAGGAAGGACCTCAAGTCATGCCATACAACGAGCATGTTAGCAGAGAGTTCCCAGTTTGTGAAACCCCCACATGTTCTATCCATTTTGGCTGCCTCCTGTGACCATCAGAGAGAATGAGGACAATGTTATTTGCATAGAAAAAGGAAGAGGAATTTGAGAGTGAACTGCATGGCCGCAGGAGCTTCCAACCTGATATGTCATCAAGTAACTATTTAAAAGCAACAACCAAACCAACAATTTGGACAAAGATGATCCCACATTCCCAATACAGCACAGGCTAAGCTTAAAGCTGCCAGTTCACTGCTGCTCCCTTACCCACGCGCTCCAGTGAGAGAACAGACTGCCTGATGCTTGTCCCCCGCAGCCCAAACTGCATTTAAAGTGGAAAACACACATTTCCTTAATGAAGGGGTTTGTTGCAACTTCACCACTAATAAGGGAATTACAACCCTGGCTCAGACACTTGCCACCACCAAAACAGAAACTCCAGCAAAGGCCAGAGGAGCTGCGTCTGGTGCAGAATACGTTAGTGCCTCAGCCTGCCCTTGGCATGTCTAATGTGGTGGGTGCTGCGCCCCACGGGATGGTGCAAAGCCCCGCTGGGCCCTGGCTGCACCCTGAGGTGAGGACGAGACGCCCTTCATGGTGCCGGTTCACCTGCTTTCACCATAGGACCTCAACACGCAAGTAGGTCTGGATCTGGGTCAGATCTTTACAGTATTCTGCCACAGTGCAATTTATAAATCCCCGACAAGAGAAGAGATATAGTTAAGGACTCGTGTAATAAAATCACTGCCTGTAAATTCCTTGTAACTGCAGTGTGGAAAACATAATGTATATTTGTGAAATAACTAATCATTCTCAGTGGTTAATAGATACAGCAAAAAGAAAAAAAAAGTTTGATTAAAAAAAAACAAGAAAAGGAAGGCAGATTCTGAGATGATGTAAGTGTGTCTAGTTTCCCCAGAGACCATGGACATGACTTACACCTGCTAAGGTTTTTCCACTACTGTGTAGATCTGTAACACATAAAATTGGATTAGAAGCCCTAGCATATAGATTCTAGGTTTACAGCTAACACTTCAAGGTGGAGATTTCTTGAGTTTTATGGAAAAAGAGAAAATAGAAGGTGTTTTATCGCTAAAAATTATTATTTTATGTTTTGACAGTAACTAGAAGCCCCAGGAAAAATCTCAATTAGATATAGTGATACAGTAGTCCACATAGAGCAAACAAAAAGCCACAACTGAAAAGTGTTTACAATCTAACCTCCATCTGCAAGGGAATCTTATTATATGCCTTATCCATTATCCAATTTTCTTCGGCACCTCCTCTACCCCAGCTGTCATCTCCTATGTGTGTTTGTTCTGCCTTCCCCTGCAGCTCTGTCCTGCGGGAAACTAGACTTTATTCTAGATTAGCAAGTGAGTCTCTAATGATTCCCTTTAAGGCCATGTATCTCAGGCTTTAATGTTTCTCGTTAACGACGTGTATCTCACCCACACGGACATTTTCTGCAGTCGTCATCACATCTGTTCCTTCAGCTAACCATTTCTTAATAAATGCATAGAAATGAGCCTGCAGCTACCAAACACAACCACCTCCTCCAAGATTCATGGGTGTTTCTGGAGTCCATTGTAAGCACTAGGAAGATTGTTAAATGGTTCTGTTCTGTCAGCACAAAACTGTCTAGTACTCAAAGAACCACTGCTGGTGCTGCACGCAGTTCTGTAAATTAATTGCTTACGGTGGCTCCGAGACCATTCAAAGCTTCTTCAAGTTCCTAACACACAAAATCTCTTGTGCCCTTTCGTCTGCTGCATTAAACTAGGTAAGTTCCCTTCATTTCATAACTTTCAGATTTGTCCCTAACACACACTCCTGATGGCAAGACAGAAAGCAAAGCTGTGAATTGCATCTCTTCTAACTGGAATGCTAAAACCTGGGAGCTAAAGTCAGAAATTATTTCTGATATACTCTAGAATGACAAAAGTACTACATTATCCAGTTTTAATATTTTGGAGTCAGTATATTCTGCTGAGTTTGCCTCAGAGCTTGCAAAAGCAAAAGGTTGCTTGCTGTAACACTGCTTTTGCTACGAGTGACGCTAAGCAGGTAACTATACTGTACAAGTGAGGTGGATGACTGCTCTTGAGTTTTTTACTGCCGCAAGGAAATGGCAGTCCACTAATCAGTATTTGAAGATCTTTCTTTTAAGTCATCCTGTGTTGTTTGCTATAGACACGGTTTGGAATCCTGTTATTAACAGATCACCAGCTATGGAAAACTCAACAGCAATTTCCTAGCTGCTGACAAAGAGTATAAGCAGAAAGTGCCGCAGGGACAGTGAAACTAGCAAACCAGAGCACTGGGATCTCCCAAAACATCTTGCTTCATTAAAAAAAAAAAAAAAAAAAAAGAAAAGAAAAGAAAAAAAAGAAAAAAAAAAGGGAAGAGTTGCAGAAATGGTGAGGTCTGCAAAAGATGCCTTAAATGAGATGTAAGAAGCCTGACAGATTCAGTTCACTGAAGAAACAAAATTGAGAGCTAACTTGATCATACTTGGTAAACATGGGTAAAAGATTTCTGTCAGAGGTCTCTTAATCTGAAAGACAAACTGAAAACAGACATGTGAATAGGAAAGATGCTCAAGTGTCACTCACAAGCCGTGGAACTCCTTTCTCCGGCATGGGTGGGCTTTTCTCTCAGTAAGGGGCATCTTAGCGGAGGAGCTATCCCAGTTCACTAAACCGCACCGGAGACTGAGCGTGCTTTAAGGAACGGGTGTTGTGGCCCAGGATCGCTGGGCAATGCCGGCGGCAGTAGCAGGGGGCCAGGACTGGACACTTTCCATAGGCAGCTGAAATCGCCATTGCCATCCCCAGCAATCTGCGGGCCGTGCCCCCGGCCCCTCGCCACGAGACCGCGGGGTCGCGCCTAGGCCGCCGCCGGTCGCCATGGGAACGGACGCGGGGGCGAGGAATCGCGGTCCGAAAGAAAACGCAAGAGGAAAAACTTACGGGAGCGCTGGGCCGCGGCCAATGAGCGCCCAGGGGAGTGGTGGCGGTGACCAATGGGTGGCGGCTGGGACGCAGGGGGCGGAGCCAGGGCGCTCGGATGCGGCTGCAGCACACCGAGCACCCCGCAGCGCCGCCCCGCTCCGCAGCGCCCGCCGAACGGTGAGGGGAGCGGCGCGAGGGGCGGACAGTCCGCGGTGCGGCGGCTCCCGAGGGAGACTGGGACGGCCCGGGCACCGGCTGCTCTGCCTCAGTCTTCCCAGTGCCGGGGCCCTTCCCCAGCGGCTGCATCCCCTTTCCCCCACCCCCGGGAGCTGCAGGCCGGAGCCTTCCCTGCCGCCGCGCCGCGCTCCGAGCCCTTGGCGGGGGGCGCGGGGCTTCGTTCGCCTCCCCTCGGCAGGGAAGGGCCGGCGGGGCCGGCTGCTGGACCGGCTGCGCCCGCTCCCGGGGTTCCCGGCTGCGTGGGGCTGGGCCGGGCTGGGGGCGGCGGGGTTTCAAAGCGCCCCGGGGGTGCCTGTGTCGCTCGGGGCTGCAGTGCCCGCAGAGCAGGTGCCTGGTGCGAGCGGGCTGGGAAGCCGCCGTTCCTCTGGCTCTGCCACAGCCGCCAAAACTGCTGCGCAGCCACGGCTGTGGGCACGGTGCGGGCCCTGCAAACTGGGGGTGAGCGATGGTACCGGTGTGACTGCTTGGCAGGTCTCTGAATTCTCTTCTTTGCTCAATACAGACAACCATGAGTGACCGAAAGGCAGTGATCAAGAATGCGGACATGTCAGAAGAGATGCAGCAGGACTCTGTGGAGTGTGCTACTCAGGCCTTGGAGAAGTACAACATCGAGAAGGACATTGCTGCTCACATAAAGAAGGTGAATGTTTGCTTGTGCTGTCCTCATGAAATCTCTATGCACATGAAAAATGAAGCAGGGAGAATGCTGCTGGGCAAGTAGCTCTAGAGAAACAAGTTCTAGAGACACTAGATAGTCAAGTTGGACTTTCTTTGTAGGCTGGTGTCCTTATGTTCCTTTCCCCACCCTTTGCGTGGACTTTTCCAGGTCCTTCTGTTTTCCTCGTGCTGTACCTTCTACTTAAGCCTTTTCAGCCAGGTGAACAGCGAGTGGCAGCTGACTGTCCCTGTGACTGAGGAGGGGGTACCAAACACAGGGGCTCCGTGTGGACCCTATTGGCGAAGTAGCGGGTTGCTGATCTTGTAATAAGAAGTGGTTTGGGTTGGTGTTTTTTTTCTCCCCCCTACCACATGTAAGACAAATTGTTCCTGTTAACACGGAACAGATGGTTCATAGCTTCCAGTTTGTCAGATTTTCTCTCTGACTCCTACTAGGAGCTGCAAGTAGCTGAAGGATTTGGTTGAGCAGAACACAAACTCTTGCATGCAAACAGTCCCTTCAGCTGACAGATATTAGATACTGCACTGTGTAACCACTGACTGCACGGTTTTACTCATAGTCCACCTGTATACACGAGTTTATTCGAAATTCATAGCAGGATCCTGACTACAGTGTCCAGGAAGAACATATTGTCATGACCTGGTATCAAAGAGGAGGCAGAAAATTTTTCACCTAGAGTCCTTTCAGCATCCTTGTTGAAAACAGCTGATGAAGTAAAAATAATAGCTTAATGTGTATAGATTCAGAACAAGCAGCGAAGTTCTTAAAAGTTATGGTTTGAGATAATGGTATGACTTTTGGTGGAAAGTTACTTCCTCAAACATATGTTTTAAGCTTATTCCTGATCAGCTTGGAAGCACTTTTTTTTTTTTTTTTTTGGCCTGACTAAGCAGCAGATGAGTTATAACGTGACAGATGATCCTTGCACTTAAGAGCATATGCTGCTCCTTAATTGCCTTCTTCCAAAAGTGCTACTTGGTAACAAGTGACATAATTGCAAAAAAACCCACCCATTAGACAAGATTAGTACAATTCTCATGAAAACCCTGAATTCCTAGTTCTCTCTTCTGCAGGAGTTTGACAAGAAATACAATCCCACTTGGCACTGCATCGTGGGAAGGAACTTCGGCAGCTATGTGACTCATGAGACCAAGCACTTCATCTACTTCTACCTCGGCCAAGTCGCTATTCTTCTTTTCAAGTCTGGTTAGAACCATGGACTGATACTGAGACTTGCACCTGGTTTCAGGACTGCACACTAACTCCAAACAGCCCCCTACCTTCAGCCTCTCTGAGGAAAAGGACCTTCATCTTCAGGTCTATTGTTGTATTGTTAATAGTCAGGGATTTTGCTGTAGCAGCTAGTATTTTCATTGTGGCTATAAAAAGGTAAAAGTGTCTTCCCTGTATTTATTTTATTTCAAAAGATGGCTTCTTTGCTAATAAAACTGTTGGAACAATTTATCCTTTAAGAGTTTTCTCTACCCTTCTTCCCTCTTAGTGCTTGCATTACCCTCTTTATTCCCCTGTGAATGAAGGGGGAACATCCCCATCATCTCCATTTCACCCCCTAAGTCCACAGCATCTGAAGCCTGAGCTAATCTGTGATTACGTCATCAGCCAGTAACTGAGAGCAACAGGAGATAGTTTCCCTGAGAGAAAAAGAGGATTGTTTTTCAGCTCTTGATAAGCATCTTTTCAGCATGCACAACCTCCAGTGCAAATTCTGGAGTTGAGATAAATGGTGTTGCTTTTCTGATTTCAAACAAACTGGAGAGCTAAAAGCAACAGTCCTTTCGTCTCCTAGTTTTCAGAAGAGACAAATTCTCATACTAGTTCATGACAGAGTTGTCACTTCAGAATGTAAATTTATACCTTCTCTGATTTTATTTTATACTGTATTCTGCTACAGAAGCAGTTCAACAGTTTAAGTTTAAAGAACAGAAGGAAACGCACAATATTTTTATGTAGAGGCTGTGCATCTAGCACTGACCCCAAAAAAACCATTTCATATGGAGGTAAAAACACGCAATCTTACCCCAGAATATAGTTGTGCAGTCATTCTCCTTCAGAAGAAAAAAAAAAATAGCTTCTTAGAAAGGATAACTTCTTAGAAAACTTAAGTCAATATTTTAACCTAAAAAGTTGATGCACAGCTGTTTTATTTCACAAGCCTTCCCTTCATCTTTTGAAGAAGTAAAGGAATCATGGGAAAAATCCCTTAGAGTCCACATGACAAAGATAATGACAGTTTAATAAAAATCTAGTAAGTCCACATTACTTCTCGCCACTATGATATCCTCCTTGAAGCTTAGTGAAAAAAGGAGGTGTCCAATTTGAAGACCAATGGGTCTATTTCTGTATCCACACCACTGGCAACTGAAGTTACTTCATTTGTTAGCATTCCACAGTTCTGGCCATGTCCTTTATGTTGCACTTGAAGGGAAATGCAAGTGTAAGAAACACCAGAGAAGTCACTTCATCTGCAGGTTTCTTCAGCGAAAAAGGGTAGCTGATGTTCTTCCGGCTCTGACTGCTGAGCAAGTATCTCTTGCACAAGTTCTTAAAACTCCTCTTCAATCTTGATAGCGTTAAGATTCCACACCCTTCACATTCCACAGGAAAATTATACTTCCTGTAGTTTGCTACATAGTAGACTCACAATTTGAAACCTGAGTGAATGGCAACAATGCCAAAGTTCAAATTCTGATAATCCACTTTAAAAAACCCTGCATCTTCTATCATTGCCTTGAACTCCTCCTGAAAAAGAATAGTTCCATAATTACAACAACCCAAAGGCCTATAAGCCAGCTGCCCGCAAGACTGTGCCAGGACCATGTTCTGTGTGTCAGTGAATTCAGAGAAATACTGTCTTACTTGAGGGGGGAAACGTCGAATGCTCTCCACAAGATACTGGTAAGACTTCCAGTCACCAGCGATAACCTCACCCAGAACAGGAATAACCTGGAAACTGTATAGATCGTAGAGCCTGCACAGACAGCCAGCAAATACAGATTAATACAAACAAGTTTAAAACCAGCCCTCTCCAACACAAGTTGATCTCTGTACTGCTACGCTATGGAGTCTGGATCTGATTTTAAAAGTGCAGAATGAGGTGGCCTTAAAGTGTCTCCGACTCCTATTCTGGCTGATTACAAATCAGAGAGCCTTGTGACATGGCACAGTATCCCCACGTTCCTACCTGGAAATAAGAGGGTTGCTGACGTGACTAAATTCAAGGCAGAGAAATCTTCCTCCTGGTTTCAGCACACGATAGGCCTCCTCAAGTGCCTGAGACAAAGCAGATGTGGTAAGTTTGTTTCTGTAGAACAGCACCTGCCTAATATCACGCCTTGTGATGGCAACTCAATGATGAACTGAGGGGAGTAAGCAGAATCCTGATTGGCAGTCTCCAATATTTACTTGTGGAGAAGCATCCCAAGCCAAGTACCAAAAAAACCCGAAGCAAACAACAAAACCAAACCACAAAAGTGTTTGCTATTATAAAAAAAAAGATTTATACCAAACTTTGTGTTGAAACTATGATATCAGGTTTGCAATTTTTCTTCTTTTTCCCTACTCTTAGTTGATGAATGTTTGCCAGCTCTTTTAATTACAGACCAAACCCTAAGGGAGAAGATGACTAAACTACAAGAAGTTGAAAATGAAAAGAGGGAGTGATACATTTTTTTTTCTAATCAAAAGAAAAGATTTTACTCAACTGTGAGGCACACCCAAAGGATCAAAGAAGAAATGATACTGGAATTTGGATGAGCAATGTGTGAGAACAGAAAGGAAGGAGAGGGAAGAAGAAAATCTTTGGCTACCTTGAAAATTCCATCCTATATCCAAAATAAAACACCTAAGCACCACTAAGACACAATTCTGTTTACAACTATCTTTTTTTTCATATAAGAGCACAGCAGAGTTGACTTCAAGAACCTCTGCAGGTTGTACATCTGCTTTGCTTCAACTGTCACGTTCCTAAGGGATAAAATAAAACAGTACACATACGTGATGGCAGCTCTGCAAAAGAATTGGTGGCTTGCATGTGTTTTGTATCAGGTCTCCAGGGAGCTATGCTACCAGAGAGCTGGATCTACGAAGGCAAAGAGCCTGTGCTTCAGAAGGATGCAGGCGAAGCATCATGAAAAGCCATCCACATTAAAAGCAGTTCAAAGGCAGAGAGTTCAAGGTAGTTTGGACCCAAATGCTACACTTTCCACAGAAGGAGCATCACCAAGGTTGTAACACACTCCTCCAAAACACAGACAACTACTCCAGCTAGACAGCTGATCTAACCTACTCCCACCCCCAAGACAGCTAGTCATTCTTGAAGGACAGATACTGTTTAGTACAAAGGGTACTACTTATTCTAATTAAAATCATACTTATTCTTCATGGGAAACTCTACCACCAGCCAGTGCAAAGACACTGAGCAGAAGTGGGCTGAATGGGTTAGTTCAATGGCAGCGGTGGCAGCAGCCAGCTGATTCCCACTCTCTGCTCTGGAAGCTCTGCTGGCTCAGGCAGGGAAACAGAACGGGGCAGGAAGCCTTGGACCCACTGTGGGTGGGATATCCATCAGGTGCTTTAGGAATATCTGAGACCTGCAGACTGATTGCACTGTTTCTGTGCAGATCCAGTAACCTCACAAGTCAGGAGAAGGTGGGGAATGACTGCAGCATTTGGCCCTTTTTGCCTTAGGAAGAGATTGTGTGGTTTCCCAAGCATAAATCTAACTTTCTATGACAAAGCTGGGGCATTTAATTGCATTCTCCATTCAAACAAGTTGCACACCATATGCCACTTATTTCCAATGCTTCAAGAGTAGACAAATATGTTCCTTTATCCAAAGGAATTCCTCCTTTGCTTCCTCTGGTAGAACAGAAAACCTCAGGTGCATGGTAAGGACCCTGTGTCAGTACATACTATAGCAACTTACCAAATCAATACGAGTTACATTTCGGATTCCAAAGGCAATTGTGTAAACATCAAACTTATCATCATCAAAGGGCAACTCTTCAGCATTTCCAAGCACCCAGGACAAACCTGTAGTAAAGTCAAGGACATGGTATTGTACAGATCTTGTATAACTCAGATTGCTTCAGAAAGACTAGAACTTATTTATTCCCGAAGGAAATTATTATTAATGAAGTTAATGAAGTATATTTCAATTTTGCATTTTTGTTGGAGGAAACACACCTTGGTCTACATTCACAAACCTTTCGAGGCCCTGCACTATACAGCTGACTTTCAAGGAAAGCAGTTAATATTGCAGATCAGACAAAACATTCTTCTGCATATACATGCATGTTGTGCTCACAGTGCCTTAGACTGCTGAGCAGATTTCACGCAAATCTTGCATTGTAGTGGAAAGCAACTGGCTTTCCAGAAACTACCTGCCATTTGTTTGCAGCAAACTTGCAAAATGAGAATGTCTGCTCAAAGAGTAACTAAAAAATGATGAACATCTTGCCATGCAACAATGGCCAAAACACTTAAAACATTTTGCTATAAAGCTTCCATAGATTGAAGAACGTGAAAAGCCACGCTTCCTCCATCAGCACTATCAGTATGTGATCCTGTTGCAGCCGCATTGCTTCCTAAAACCCCAACGGATCAAGGCCATGTCTATCTGCGGAGCATGGATGTCCAGGTTATTTGTACCCAAAACAAGACAGCTCAATTTAGAATTAATAGTTCTTAAAGTCACTGGTTCTGGTGACTCAAATGCAAAACAAAAAAACTAACAGAAAAAAACTATGAGTCTTCTGCAACTGAGATCAGCAATTTCAAGCAGCAGTGTGCTAGAAAGTGACATGGAGAAGAAAACACAGCAGAAAACAACAGTTGTTGTCAGGAAACATTCAAATTTCATTTTTAAAATTATATATTTATAATTGCAGAAAGTATTGTATGCAAAGCAGTACGCAACATTATTAAAGCAGCAATTATTAGTGTTATTTAAACACAGACAGTTTGAAAAGACACCTAAGAAGTGAGCATCAAGAAAAGGCTTTGAGCAACAGGAAAACTGCCTCTCAGAATATACTGTGGTAATATCACAGGACAGGAGTTTTTGAGTGGATACATAAAAGAGGCTATTGGTGTCCAAAAAGATGAACTGGGGCATGTGCAGTGCAGTCGACCACTCCTGCTGGCCAAAACGCACCATCAGCAATTGTGTGACACGTGTTCCTTTTCAGCAGGCGCAGCCCGCACTGCTGGTGAACGTACATCGGAACATAGTGAAAGAAAACTCTGCCACTTACAGTTTTAAGAAAAAAACAATTTAGACCACAAACAATCAACAGATAAGTGAGCTCAGAAATGAGATTACTACAACAGGGGAAAAATCACATGAAAAACAGAAGGTAGGAAATATTAAATGGATATGTGCAGAACAAGGGAGTGAAAAAGTGCCAGAAGTCAGAATTGTGGCACAGTGGGGCATAAGGCAAGCCAGGCAAGAAGTAACAGCTGGGCTTCTACAGCTACGATGTACAGGGGAAGAAAATTAAAAAAATGTAAATACTCATTTTGAGAATCTGGTAAGTCACAAAAATATTTAAAAGGACAGCCAATTAAACAAAATGTTTTATTTACAGTAGCTGGGAAGCAGCATGAAGCTTTTTTTTCAGTTCCTAAGCTCCTGCCATAAAGCTTTTATACTTACAATGTTGGCATAGTTCAGGTGTTATGATGCACAAAAAGAGCTCTGGGCAGGCTGGCAAGCTGCTCAGATAAGCACAATGCAAGCAACCTGCCAGAGCTGGAAAAGCAATGCTTTCACAACTAGTTTGTTTTTTAAAGAAAAGGAAGAAGCACACAGGCAATGGCCTGGGGTAATGCACCAGCAGGGAGCAAGAGCAGCTGCAAGAACCTATGCCAGCATCTTATCTTTCAGGTCCTTTGTGCTACTGAGCTGTTCTGTATGTGCTTCAGCCTACACAATTCAGCCTACAAATCGGGCTGAAGTCCCGATGAGGGTGTGGGAAAGGGCGCAGTGAAAAGGACGTGCAGGACACCTCGTAACACAGAGGCTGCCCAGGGCATACCTAATGCTGGTACCCAGGCAAACAAAGTTTGGAAACCTCCTGGTATACTTCACATTGCTAAAATATTTGTCAAATATCCGCAAATGAAGAAAGGATAAACAACTATCATACAAACACTGAGCCACAAGCAGGACTTCTTTCTCTATGTCTTACTTCTTAAAATCAGGCTTTTCAATCAGGATTGGCGTGGTCCCCAACAAATTCTAGATATCAGTGAATTAATCCATTGACCTGCAAACTAACATTTAATATAATTCAGTTTCTCTGAGTATTATTAGCATACGCTCTAACGCTGGAAAGTTTTATAGGTTCACAATATAATTCAGTTCTTGCATATTTTTATTTGCTACCTTGATTCTTAAAATACCCATTATAAGATCTTTAGTGTAGTCATTCTAGGGCTGAGCTCTTTTGCATTATCTGCCTTAGTAAAATCAGATTCATCTGCACACATATAAACAGAAGGTTTAGATTTTTTGACCACTTTTGAGGGATATTTGGGTCTCAGACCTCACGGACACTTCCATACACGTATTTCTGAAAGTTCAAGTATTACTCAAGAGGATTGCTGTATATCTGAACAACATACTATGTACACGCTCACTGAAAAAGTAACTCAACATCGGCAAATATGCAAGCATAGCTATATTACACACCATGGCTATATAATGTATATTGTAAACTTGAAGTGGTGATTACCTGATGGCTATCATGCGACTAATTCTTGCTAACGAGGCATGCCACTGAAATGGTACAATGCATGACTTACCTTCGGAGTAGCCAAGATTCTGTGCTTTCTGCTTCCCAGCTTTTAACATTTCTCTGTTAATGTCACACACCACCACTTGGGAATCCCCTAGAGACTTAAATTTGTCTTCCTGGTAACTCTCAGCAATTTCCTGCCACGATAAATTCTGATGGTGCTTAAGCCTCCGCTGGAGCTGGCGTTCTCGTACAGTGCGAACATAATTAATGAATCGAAAGGCGATGTCACCTGCATTTGTTTTAAAAGAAAGACACATGTTTTGGAATGTTTTCTGACTCCAGGAAATTGGAACATAAGGCTTTGAACATCAAACTGAGTTAATTTTTATTTGTATATATATTTATAAAAATAAAAACCACACACACAGTATAGAAAGACAGAGAGAGAGAGCGTGTGTGTATACACATATATAAGAAAATATATAAAGGACACATATCAAAAGCAAAGCATCTATGACTTCCTACAACTGGAAAGTTTTCCATAACATATCATGGCGGTACTACGACCATTCCAGAGCCTTGGAGCAAGATATTTCAAAACACAAAGAAGTTTGCTCTTAACCATACTCTGTTAAAATCAAGTAGATACCTCACTAGTTTTAAAGACAGGGAACTGCGGGGCTGGGGGGGGGGGGCAGGGGGAGGAAAGACTAAGCAACTTAATTCTGAACAGCCTGAAACAGTTCAACAACAGTGTGGCATTGTCATGTGGAACTCACCAAAACTATTTACCTGTTCCTCCAGCAACATCAAGAAGAAGTGTTCCTGGGGAAGGGTTCATTTTATGCACGAAGACATCTTTCCACACTCGATGAATGCCTAGAGACATTGAATCGTTCATTACATCATATTTCTTGGCCACACTTTCAAAGACCTGGTAAACTGCAAAGAAAGGACAAGAAAATGAGATGCAATTTACTTTAAAATACTCCTGTGGAAGAAAAATGTCTCCTTTATTGCCTCGCGGAGGTCTGCCACCATGAGGAACTGAAAAATATCACCTGAAAACTCATTTAAAAAAAAAAAAAGACCGAATCCTACTGAGCCTGTTGCCCTATCGATCTCTCTTTGAAGAAACACAGCCCCTTCCCGTAACCCTTCCGGAGCCGAGGGGAAGAATCGAGCCGGCATAACACCGATAACGTTCACCGAGACCGCCGGTAAGGTCTCGGACCGAGGGCTCAGCTCCAAACACCTCTCCAGCACCCTTCACGCCCACAGCCGATGCTGCCCCGGAGCCCCGCTAGGCTCCAGCGCGGCCCAGCCCGCCCTGCCCCGGGGCTCCGCACGGCTCTCCCGCGGACCCCGCCGCCCTCACTTTTCTCCCTCCTCTCCGCCTCCGTCACGGTCTGGAAGCCGAAGTGCGTCTGGGGCCCCGCGGCGAGGCCCCGCACGGAGCCGCAGAGCGCCCGCAGAACCCCGCCGCGGCGGGCGAGCAGCGCCCGGCCCGGGCAGAGCCCCGCCGCCATCTTGCAAGGGCACGACTTCCGCAGCCTCGCCCGCCGCCGCCGGGCACAACGGCTCCGCCAACCGCGGTTACCGGGGGAGGGCGCGGCCACGGCCGGCCCCGCGGGGGCGGGAGGCTGCGGCCGGGTCCCGAGAAACGCGGGGTTCAGGGCCCGTGAGCCCCGTGCGGGGTATTCGCACCGCGGCTGTACCGGTCGCCAAACATCTCCGTGCTACCGGCTGCTTACGGGCGCAGCTCGGTCCGTCCCGGTAGAACGTACCCGACGGGGGAAAAAAAAACCAACCCCCCAAAAACCCTAACTGAACATACACCACACAGTATGGTGTATGGAATAATTTTGCAAATATTTTCAGACCTCTTTAGGTTTTTAATTTTGCACTTTCCTGGCTAAAGTAAAACCTCACAGGGAGGAGGGAGTTCAGTTTGTGGGTTCTGGGGAACTGAGGAGGGAAAGGTTGGCTCTTAGGAATATTAGTACAAATTAGGGACCTTTTCTGCTAATTTTTTTTTTACAAAAGCTGCCCCACTGATCACGTTATTTGGATCGTCTAGAAATTCTGTCAGCTTTGTAGGTGCAAAGAAGATACTTAACCCTTTCCATGAGGTATTACATTGCACTGTTAAGAAATCAGACCAGAGACTGCATTCCCCGAGCACCAGTCTCCCTTGCCAAGATCTTCTTTCCACGTTGAGATTTTTAACACCATCATCAGACCCTACCATGATTTTCTCATCTCTTACCCGCAGAATTAAGCAAAACCCAAAATTTTGATATTTGTTTGCTCTTTGCAGCAGGATGCCTCACAAAGCATCACATATCTATATATATATTTTTTTTTTTTTGTCTGCTTCAGCTATTGGGAGAGATAAGAGAGATGATCTTTGCCTACCAGAGGAGTGACCAGGAGACCCTTTCTCATGCTGTACTCACAGGCCGCTGCTGTACAGATGCCAGCAACCAGCCACGTTCAGGCAGCTCAGCTCTAAGGAAAGGAAGGGGAAGGCCTTCCAGAGGTGCTGCAGACAGGCTACACCCCAGGCTCGTCCCAGCGGAGGCTCTGTGGTCCCGGGGCGGCCCAGAGACCCCGCTCCTGCCGGGCCCAGGACTGGGCCTAGCATCGCCATGGCCGCCCGTCGCTATGGGAACGAGTGCGGGCGCGGGGCATGCCGGTCTGAAAGAAACTGCTGCAGTAAAATGCTACGAGAGCGCCGGATCTTGGCCAATCAGAGTTCGGAGAGGCGGCGGCGGTGACCAATGACTGGCGGCCAGTACGGAGGGGAGGGGCTGAGGGTGCTTGGAGGCGACGGCAGCGCGCGCGGGTCGGTTAAACCCAGGCGGCGGCGAGGGAGCTGCGTGTGCGCCTTCGTCTGTGCCCCGCCCGCGCCGTTCCGCACAGGGCTGGTCCCGCGGCACCCGCCGAGCGGTGAGGGGAGCGGCGTGGGGGCCGCGAGCGCTGGGATGGGGCAGCTCCCCAGAGGGGCTGAGTCGCACCCGGGCAATGGGAAGGCTGAGGTCCGGCAGCCGGTGCCCGGGCACCCCTGCGGCTCCCCCGTGCCGGGGCCCTTCCCGAGCGGCTGCATCCCCTTTCCCCCATCCCCGGGAGCTGCAGGCCGGAGCCTTCCCTGCCGCCGCGCCGGGCTCCGAGCCCTTGGCGGGGGGCGCGGGGCTTCGTTCGCCTCCCCTCGGCAGGGAAGGGCCGGCGGGGCCGGGCGCTGGACCGGCTGCGCCCGCTCCCGGGGTTCCCGGGGCTCCCGGCTGCGTGGGGCTGGGCCGGGCCGGGCTGGGGGCGGCGGGGTTTCAAAGCGCCCCGGGGGTGCCTGTGTCGCTCGGGGCTGCAGTGCCCGCAGAGCAGGTGCCTGGTGTGAGCGGGCTGGGAAGCCGCCTTTCCTCTGGCTCTGCCACAGCCGCCAAAACTGCTGCGCAGCCACGGCTGTGGGCACGGTGCGGGCCCTGCAAACTGGGGGTGAGCGATGGTACCGGTGTGACTGCTTGGCAGGTCTCTGAATTCTCTTCTTTGCTCAATACAGACAACCATGAGTGACCGAAAGGCAGTGATCAAGAATGCGGACATGTCAGAGGAGATGCAGCAGGACGCTGTGGAGTGTGCTACTCAGGCCTTGGAGAAGTACAACATCGAGAAGGACATTGCTGCTCACATAAAGAAGGTGAATGTTTGCTTGTGCTGTCCTCATGAAATCTCTATGCACATGAAAAATGAAGCAGGGAGAATGCTGCTGGGCAAGTAGCTCTAGAGAAACAAGTTCTAGAGACACTAGATAGTCAAGTTGGACTTTCTTTGTAGGCTGGTGTCCTTATGTTCCTTTCCCCACCCTTTGCGTGGACTTTTCCAGGTCCTTCTGTTTTCCTCGTGCTGTACCTTCTACTTAAGCCTTTTCAGCCAGGTGAACAGCGAGTGGCAGCTGACTGTCCCTGTGACTGAGGAGCTGGTACCAAACACAGGAGCTTTATTGAGTTCTCCTAAGGTTTTCCTCTGAGACAAAGCCTGTTTTACAAAGTCATTGGCTTCAATTTTATTGAATTTAATCTTAAAGATCTGCTCACAGTTCTGTCCAAGTGGATCAAAAATTGCAGGGAAAGGTAGTTTTCTGCAAGTCTACTGTAATCACATCTCTCCTTATGTGGTGACATAAGCAAAAAAAGAAAAAAACCTACAAAAAATCCTGGTGGCATTTGATTATCTATTGTTTGCAGAGTCTGTGTCGTTCTGAACATGGGAAATATCTAGTTCTGATTATATTTTCTGCTTCGTCAACTCAAGAATGGAGATACTGGAGAGTGTCAATAGAAGTTAAACTGATCTGAGTGGAAGAGCTATTTAAAAAGTAGCTCAACTAAACAGAACGATTGCTTCCACTAGAGAAATATTGGTTTGCTATGCCCATGGTACAGAAAGGCATTTCTTTTTTCCCCAGGTGCAGGAAGTATCTATGACAGTGGAAAAGTGAATTTAGTCTAATATTTTTCAGGTATTCTTTCTAGCAGCTACTGGGAATTTGTAGAGTATTTGTTGGAAATGTGTAAAAAAACAAATTCTTAGATTTGTTACAGAGGAGCTTGTGGCAGAGAACTTTTCCCCTGAGTCCCTCTTGCACCCATGTTGCAGATGAACAATGAAGTCTAAATTAGGGCTTAATCTCTGTGGGCATAAATCTAGTGGTGAAGCTCTTACTCGAGGGCTATAGTTTCAGTTTATGGTATGAATACTGAGGGGGGGGGAAATCTACTCTCCCTGAACAAAAGTAATGTTTTAAACTTACTACTGCTCAAATAGAAAGCACTGTGGGGGTTTTCTGTGGATTTTTTTTTGTCTGATTAAGCAGCAGGTGAATGATAAGATGTAAATAAGATAATCCTAGTCCTTATGAGCATCTGCTCTTCCTCTAATTGCCTTACTCAGAAATTTAGTACCTGTTTAGAAGAGTTCTTAATTTCCAGTGATCTGTTTTGCAGGAGTTTGACAAGAAATACAATCCCACTTGGCACTGCATCGTGGGAAGGAACTTTGGCAGCTATGTGACTCATGAGACCAAGCACTTCATCTACTTCTACCTCGGCCAAGTCGCTATTCTTCTTTTCAAGTCTGGTTAGAACCATGGACTGATACTGAGACTTGCACCCGGTTACTGTGTGCTGACTCCTCCGACTAGTTACTGCAGCCTTCCTGAGGACGCAGACCTTGATCTTCAAGGGCAATGGCAGGGATTATGCTATAGCAGATGATGTTACATTGTGGATATAAAAAGGAAAAATACCAAAAAAGTCTTCCTTGTATTTATTTTTTTTTTTCAGAAGGCTGCTTCTTTGCTAGTAGAGCTGTTGGAGCAGTTTTGCCTTTGAGAGTTTTATAGCCATCTACAGTATTGCCCAGTTACTGCTTGTGCTATGTAAGTACTGACGGTGTTTAGTTCTTTCTGTTCCAAACCTCTCTTATTCTTCTGTTTTGGTTTTTTACTCCCCCCCTCCCCTTCCCTGCCCCCGTTTTTTTGCTGGATGTACGGCCCCGAAGCCCGAGCTGTTCCTGCTGCTGCTGTGGGAAATAAAAATGAAGGCCAAGACCCCCCCCAGCCACCCGGTCGTTATTTCTGGGCGCGGGGTGCGGTGCGGGTGGGCGCTGGGCCCGGGCGAGGCCGCCGGTCCCGCAGCCGTGTGCGGGGCTGTTTGCCGAGGAGCGCGGTGGGCGGGGGCGGCCCGAGCCCTGGCCCGGTGCCGAGGTCGAGCGTGGCGGTGGGTGCGGGCCGGGCGTGGCGTGGGGACTACAGCTCCCGGCGTGCTCCGCGGCGGCCGAGGGCTGCGAGTCCCGTGGTGCGCGCGGGCCCGGCTGCATCCGGGTCCCCGCCACTGCTGTGGGCGACTCGTCGCCATTACGGGGCAGCTCTTGCCCGACAGCGCCGTGGTTGGTGCTGCAGCGCTCGGGCTCCGTGACCTCCGCCGTGGACAAGAGCCGCCCCTGCGGCTCCGGTACGCCCGGTGGCGAAGGGCAGCGGCCACGCCCGCCGCGGGGCGGTGTGAGCCCGAAGGCGGTAAGCGCGGGAGGAGCGGCTGGTGACCGATTGCGGCGGGGCCAGGCTGTCCGGTCGGCCCGCCCGGGGCGGGGACTGGGGGCGCTCTGAGGCCTCCAGACAGGGCCGGTCCCGCGGCGCCCGCGCAGCGCTGAGGGGCGCGGGGTGGGTGTATGGGGCTGCTGCCGAGCCGGGCCGGGGCAGCCTGGGGCAGCGGGAAGGCTGAGGCCGGGCAGCGGGCACCTCCCTTGGTACTGAATGGCCGGCGGGGCCAGGCACTGGAGCCGCTGCACCTGCTCCGGGCTGTGTCGGGCTAAGGGGCTGGTGGGGTTGAAAGCGCCCCGGGGGTGCTTGTGTTGCTCCGGGCTGGAGCTCCCGCAGAGTGGGTACCTGGTGTGAGCATGCTGGGAAGCTGCCGTTCCCCTGGCTCTGAGCACAGGCTGTGCCCGTGCCTCTGCTGCAGCCGCCAAAACTGCTGCACAGCCACGGCTGTGGGCATGATGCAGGTTCCGCAACCTGGGGGTGAGCGATGGTGCTGGTGTGATTGCTCGGCAGGTGGTTCTGGGAGGTAGCTGCTCCTGCGACTTTGGGTGCTTTTCGTTGTTCAATACAGACATCTGTGGGTTATCAGATACTGATAAAAAAAATGCAGATCTCTCAGAAGAGATGCAGCAAGATGCTGTGGGGTGTGCCGTTTTGGCCGTAGAGAAATGTAGTGTTGAAAGAGAAATTACAATCCTCATAAAGAGTAAATGTTTGCTTGTAGTATCTTTTTGTTGAGCGCGGTCTACACCAGAAGTCAAGCAGAGTGGGTGTTGCTGCAGTTTTTGGAAAAGCAAGTTCTGTGGACGCAAGGTACATTGGACTTTTCCTGTGGGAAAACTGATCAGAAATGCTTGCATGCTCCCACAGCAAGTGTCCTAATTTGAGAGCTATTGGATGTGACAGTATATGATGACTGACTGGCATGTCTTGCTTTTAGTAGAGTTGTGTATCTTGGGTTTTGAAACATGGTAGGCTTCTGAGTATGATGGGAGAACACGATTGCATGCCCTGATACTTCAGTGGTATAGTTTGAGAACATGATGTGACTTTTGGATGGGAATTGCAGTCCCTGGGCTTATTCATGCTGAGCTAGGAAGGGCTGTGGGCTGTTTTTTCTTTTGTGTCTAAGCAGCAGGTGAGGTGTAAGAGGTAAGTAATGCGATTCTTATACTTAAAAGCATACGCCGCTTCTTAATTGCCTTTTCAAAAAGTGATACTTGTTGAGAAGAGACACATTAATGACAAAAAAATTGTAGTCAACTTCTGGGTGAGAACTGTGCTGATGCTGAGTTCTGCAGAGTCTGAGAAGAAACACAGGCCCACTTGGCACTGCACTGTAGGAGGGAAATTTGACAGCTCTGTGTCTCATGAGACCAAGCACTTCATCTACTTCCTCTTGCTTGGAGTAAATATTCTCTGTTTAAGGCTGGTTAGAGCTATGGATTGTTGTTCAGAATTGCTTGTTCTTACAGGACTGCACACTGATGGCAGTGGCTTAGTGCCCTCAGCCTTCCTGAGGAAGCAGACGTTGGTCTTCAGGGGTAGTGTTGGGGCTTTTTCTGGAGTGGTTGGTGTTTTTGCTGTGTTTAGGGGAGAAAAAGGCAAAAAAGTGCCTTGTATTTGTTTTCTTTCCAAAGTCAACTTCTTTATTAATAAAAAAGTTAAGTGTATTCCATCTTTAAGAGTTTTATGACTGTTTTATCTTTTTCTCTGATGTTGCTCCTCCTCCTTTCCCTGCGAACAACCACCTTTCAAATAAATCTCTTCTCAAATCCAGACTATCGGAACGCTGAGCTAAACACGAGTCGGTAACCCCGCGCTGTGCAGAGGAGCCCTGTGGTTAGGCGGGGCAGCTGTCACTGCTGGCAAGCCCTTGCCCCGTTCCCAGGCTGCCAGGTTGCCCAGTGGCTAACTGCCCGTGACTTGATGCAGTTAAGGACTGCGCGGGGAGCTTATTTGAAAATAAGTTCACTGTCCTGCGTGTGTTGTCAGCTTCCTTACAGAGGAGGAGCGCGCCAGCCGCTTCCCCGCTGCGCTGGGAGCTCTCTGTCCCGTGGGAGGTAACGGCCTCTGCTGTTACGTTATCTGGAGATCAACGGCCCGGCTGGTGGGGAGCACCGGGGGGCTTTTAGCCGAGTCCCCTTCCTATGCGCTTGTGGCGTCCTCGGTATTACCGCAGTGTTGGACGCGGCCGGGTTGTAGCCGGTGTCCCTCGGTGTCCCCGCTTACCGGCGGCGGGGGGGGGCGCAGCCACCGCGCGTTCCCGTCGCCGTGGGACGCGCCGCGGGGCATGCTGGTCTGAAAAGGGAACGCCCCTCCAGGAGGGGCCCAGTCCTGGCCAATGAGCGGCCGGGGTGGTGGTGGCGGTGACCAATGGCTAACGGTCGGTGCTCAGGGGGCGGGGCTGGGGGTGCTCGGGGGCGGCCGCAGCGCGCGCGGGTCGGTTAAACCGACTGAGCGCGAGCGGTGCGTGTCCCGGCGGCTCCCCCGAGCGGGGCCCTTCCCCAGCGGCTGCATCCCCTTTCCCCCACCCCCGGGAGCTGCAGGCCGGAGCCTTCCCTGCCGCCGCGCCGGGCTCCGAGCCCTTGGCGGGGGCCGCGGGGCTTCGTTCGCCTCCCCTCGGCAGGGAAGGGCCGGCGGGGCCGGGCGCTGGACCGGCTGCGCCTGTGTGACTGCTTGGCGGGTGGTTCTGGCTCCTGCGGCCTTGGGTGCTTTGCTTTGTTTATTACAGGCGACCACGGGCGCTCAGATGGCTGTGATCAAGGATGCAGACGTGTCGGAAGAGACGCAGCGAGGCGCTGCGGAGTGTGCCATTCAGTCTCTGGAGGAGTGCAACGTTAAGTGTGACACTGCAGCTCATGTGGTGAGGATAAGTGTTTGCGCATAATGTCCTCGTACTGAATGCTATACGGACTTCAAAAATAAAGCAAAAACATTCGTAGGTAAGTAGAGAAGTAAGTTCTGTGCACACTAGATAATCTAGTCAGACTTTATCTGCAGAATGGTGTCTTTATTTTCCTTTCTATCCCCCTTATGTGCTCTTTCCCAGTTCTTCCCCTTCTCTTTCACAATTCTTCGCATTTAAGTTCTTTCCTCCACTCCCCAAAGACAGCACTTGACATGGTAATGTTAAATTCGCAGTGATCTCTTCTGCAGGAGTTTGACAGGAAATATAATCCTACCTGGCAGTGCGCTGTGGGAAAAAATTGTCTCATGAGACCAGTCACTTCATCCTTGTCTGCTTGGGTCCTGTCACTGCTCTCCTCCTTGAGGGTACGTTAAAGCCATGGACTGCTTCTCAAACTCTCATCTCATTACTCAGTCATGTGCTAATGGTGTAAAGCCAGGTGCCTTCAGCCTTCCTGAGGAAGCAGACCTTGGCCTTCAAGGGCAATGGCAGGGATTTTGCTAGCATATTTTTATTGCAGTTAGGGGAAAAATAACAAAAAAAAAAAACCCCAAACCTTCATTGTATTTGTTTTCTTTCCACAGACAGCTTATTTGCTAATAAAAGTGGTGTGTTCTGCCTTTAAAAGTTTGATGGCTATCTGATGGCTATCTATTTCTAGTATTGCTCATACTGTTTCTTATTTTCCTGTGAATGTGGATGACTAACTTTGTTAGAATGTTTCTTTTCTCAAATCCCAAACATCTAAACACTGAGATAACCTCCTGTATAATTTGCTTCGTAATTCTAAGAATAATAGACCTATATAGGGAGTCTGTTATGAGACTTCTCCTAAAATATTTTTTTATTGGTTCTGCCCTTTCCCATTCCGCCCCTACTTTTCTTGTAAGAAATCTGGAAACTGATCTCCCAGTGAACTTGAAGCTTGTGTCCCTAAAATCATGGGAAAGGCATGCAGATACAGTCAAGATCTTTTAATGTTATTTTAAGAGTTAATTAAAATGCCTTTAGAATCTCTGCCTTGTGGGTTTTTTTCCCATTTTTCTTTGAAGGAAAAGTTTTGAAGTATCTCTTGAATTGCAAAGTTATTTTCTTACATTCACAGTTGTTTGCTCCAATTCAGGGGAAATTTGATTCTTTATGTCCCCTCAGGCCTCTCAGTTCACAAGCTTAACCCGTAGTTCTGTCAACTCCTACCTGCTGAAGAGCTGACAGTGTTTAGTTCTTTCTGTTCCAAACCTCTCTTATTCTTTCGTTTTGCTTTTTTACATTTTTCCCCCTCCTGTTTTGCTGGATGTACGGCCCCGAAGCCCGAGCTGTTCCTGCTGCTGCTGTGGGAAATAAAAATGAAGGCCAAGACCCCCCCCAGCCACCCGGTCGTTATTTCTGGGCGCGGGGTGCGGTGCGGGTGGACGCTGGGCCCGGGCGAGGCCGCCGGTCCCGCAGCCGTGTGCGGGGCTGTTTGCCGAGGAGCGCGGTGGGCGGGGGCGGCCCGAGCCCTGGCCCGGTGCCGAGGTCGAGCGTGGCGGTGGGTGCGGGCCGGGCGTGGCGTGGGGACTACAGCTCCCGGCGTGCTCCGCGGCGGCCGAGGGCTGCGAGTCCCGTGGTGCGCGCGGGCCCGGCTGCATCCGGGTCCCCGCCACTGCTGTGGGCGACTCGTCGCCATTACGGGGCAGCGGCGGCCGAGCCGGGGCCGGGGCGGCGCCGAGGAGCCGGTGGGTGCCTGGGTGGCGCGGACCACTCGGGCGGCTGGCAGCGCCGGGCCCCGCGGGGCTCCGTGAGCAGCTTCCTCCCTCCTCGCCCGGAGCCCCGCAGGCCCGGCCCGGCCTCCCGCGGCCTTCCCCGGTTCGAGCTGAGCAGCGAGAAGATGTCGCCATGAAGGAGCCCGAGTCCGCGCTGCGCCGCCCCCGCCGGTCGCCCCCGCGGGCCATGAGCCTGGGCCCCCGCCGGCTCAGCCAGCGCCCGTCCTGCCCCCCCGCTCAGGGCCGCCCCTCGCCCGCCGGGGCGCCCGTTGATGCTGCAAAGCCCGCCCGGCGCGACCCCCGCCTTAGCCTCCGCCATGGACAAGAGCAGCCCCTGCGCCTCCGGTACGCCCGGCTCCTCGGCCGGCAGCAAAGGGCAGCAGCCGCGATCCGCCTCGGCCGGGCCCGCCGCGGGGGAGTCTAAGCCCAAAGGCGGTGAGAGCGGGGACGGGAGGAGTGGGCGCGGGAGGGGGGTCGAGCGGCCGGCCGGGAGTCCCGGGGGTTTCAGGCCGTCAGCGATTGCCCCTCGGCGGCTTATGGGTCTCGCTGGTGGGTCTGGAGCGGGGGTAGCTCGGGAGGCAGCTGCGGGGGGCCGTGGCCTTGTCAGGGGTTGGGTTTGTGCTGAAGCCGAACTTTGCCTTGTCGGGTTGTTTGTCTCTCAGCTGGGTTTTAATAGGCTTCGTTTTAGGTCGCTACTTGTTTTGCTTTCTTTTTCCTTCCTCTTCCGGCTTTGTTCCCTGTTCAGCGAGCTGCGGTTCCTACTCTCTACTTCCTTTGGGGATTAATGCTTTATCTCCATTAGCAGTGCAGTAATCAGCTTGAGAGCCAAAGCTGTTTTCATAGTAAGGACATACATCTGCCAGTTAAGAGAACCCTTAACTTTATTCTGTACTCAAGTACAGAATACATGTTACTTGAGGAGGTCTGGTATTGATGAACAGCATTCCCCTTATTGGCTGTATTTCAGTCACCTACTTTGGAGAAGTTCAGAGTTAGTTACATATTATTTGCTCATCTGGCATTAAACCAAAGTCATTGCAAACAGCTCGTTTTGCTGACATAGCAGTTCGGGAGGAGCCATTAGGGTTTCTGTCATCTATCTTTTCCAGGTAAGACCTGAGCCGCCTCCGTTTCCCTAAACCTGTTTGGGAGCAGAGTGTTCCTGGCAGCCTTGCATTTATTTTTTTCTGAAACCTAGAAATGGGGCAGTAGTGATTAAAATTAGTGTTTTCAGTCCTGGAAGTACGTGTGAGGGTGTCAACAGGTTGCTACAACAGCATTGCTGTACTAATTTCCTTCCTCCTCAGTGGCTTATTTCAACTGTATTACTTCATGTCTCTGAGAAGGCAGCAGTGTGTTCCAGAGGGTTAACAAAATGAGTATCTTTACGGTGTTGACTCCTTTTTGGGTCTTCTGAATGCACTCGGATCCTGGGTAACAAAGTGTTACCTACTCTTCACCTGTATTAACTGACCTTTCACGGGATCAGCTGAAATGAGTGACATGGGAGGTGACTCGCCCCCGGCGTGTGGTGTAACTGTGCAATTATAGTTAACTTTTAACTTTGAATTCAAACACGTGAAAGTCTTTTAAGCAGTCATTTCTGGAGGAACTCCTAACTGATTTGCAAGGGTTTTTTTTGGATCAGCAACAGAACTTGATGTGAGGGTCATCTTATCCCTACCTACTGTTGTTTGTTTCAGTCTATTTCATTTTTTTTCTCCCCCTCTAATGAATGGACTGATGGAAGCAGGGGATATCGTGTGCTAGGTATGCAGCAAGAGTTTTAGAACCAGAGCTTTGGCTTCTGATAGAGTAACAAAGTATATAAACTTCTCTGAATGGACTGTGAGAAGCAATGTGAAAGGCTAGCAGACACAAGATTTTCCTGTTGTGGAGAACTGTTTTCTATCCCTGTTTCGCCAAGAGATACCTCATCACTACAGCTTTTTTAGTGATGTGAGATGCTATATGGAGGATTGCTCACAGAATATAAACATTCTTCAGTAAGGAGTTAAGATGGACTGTGCTGTTCCTGGTATGCGTTCATGTAGAAGAAACAGTATCTGTAGTGAGGAACGAAATAAAAGGCCTGTCATACCAGCCCGAAATAAAAGCATTAAGTGATTTTTGTGGAATGCCACTTTTTACAGGCTTGAAACAATGTCACTAGTAGCAGAGGAGCAGTGAGGAGAGAAATCCTGATGTACCGTACTCTTCCACTCCAATAGACTAACTTTTAATTAAAAAAAAAAAGAAAAACTTTTTGAAGACCTCTTTTTTAATAAAACATAATAAAATTTTGGCTTGACATAGTTGTGCTTTTAAGATGCTTCTTTCTTCGCTACAATAGAGGGCAAAGGAATATGGAATGAGTTGCTTCCCTTACGGTGCATTGAAGAGGCCTGGGAAAATTAGAATCTCTTTTAGTAGGCGTAGATGTATATTTGGGAATATCTTTACTGGACGGTACTGAAAACTAAAATGAGAAGATTCCCTCGGTCAGGTTAGGGCAAAGAACCACAGGATGAACATACCGGATGCAGCTGTGTTAAATTTTGGCTATATTTTGGTAGGTGTTGTGGCATGTCACAACATGGGATTTTTTTTCTTGAGTTCCTTATCATTTTATGTGTAGCTGATATGGTCCACCCAGTTTTGCTCCTGTTTCAGGAAAGATCTAGGAGGTATTCTCAAAATCTTGTGTCTGCTTTGAAATGGAAGGTATTCTTGATGGATCACAGACCCTCCTCAAAATGCTGGCCTTTTATTGCAGAAGTGACTTTTGCACTGATGGTCACTGGATTTGAGTCTAGTCAGGCTCTTGCCGTTTAGATGCTTTTCAGAGTTACCTGCTGTGATCAAGTCCAGCAGAAAAAATGAAGTAGATGTTCATGAAACCTTGCAGTAGCTTCTCCTTCTGTTTCTCTTGCAGCATGTCTTGAAATGGGCTAAATAGGGTACTATGAACTCTTGTACTTGTGGAAGTGGGATTCCAACTGCCTTCCAAACTTAGCTTTAGATACTAAATCGAACTAAATTGAAGTGTACAAGAGAAAAGTTTCTTTGGGTTATGTTAGTGTACCAACAGGAGTCACATCCCATTAGGATGGAATGAAGTAGCTAAGGAAAATAGGCTTGTTTCCCTGCAGTCCTTGAGACCTGATGGACAGCATTAGTTCTCACAAACGTTCCTGGGCCTCATTATTATGGTGTGAGCATACTTAGCTGGGGGGCGTGGCTGCTCAGGCACCTCTTGCTCACTGGGATGTTTGCCGTAGCAGCAGCTTCAGTTTGTTTTTGTGAACTCGCCCTGTGGCTTAAGTGTGATCCGCCACCGAACGCCTTACGCAGTGTGATTGGCTTCAACGTGGCTCAACTGAAAAGAAGAGGCAAGCAAAGACGGAAGGAGGCTGTAGTCCACACTGCAGTAGCAAACCAATACTGCAACTTCAGGACCAAAGAGATCACCTAGAGCTGCTTCTAGTCCTGCAACCTTGATCTCCTCTCTCTGGATCTTTGGAGACAGAGGTCCTGTAACAGAATGTGGCATCCAGCAGGAGAAACCACAGATGTCAGAGCTTGCTCCAAAAGACAAGAACGGCTTTGTTACTGGTTTTATAAAATTATGTATACAATATTTTTAATAAGTCTGTGTTCTCTTGGAGTGTGGATAGGTAGATGTATTTATTATAGGTTTGATCTTGCGAGAACAGCAAAAGGACTGAGGACCCGAGTGATGAGTACCTCACCAGCCCTGTTGCTGTTGCTCATTTCTAATTTTCCAGGAAAAGAAGGAAGAAAGAAACTCCCAAATCCAAACCTACACTACTTAAAACTGGGCTCTAACAAGACAGAATCTTCCACTTTTCTCCCTGCGTGAGTACGGGTAGCCTTGTCCTGCCCTGCTCGTGATGAGAACGCAAGGAGGGATCATACAAAACAGAGAGGTCCCTGGCATGTGGCATACTGGGAAGGCTGGAAGGAACAGCACTGTTTAGGTTCAGGGTGGGGGAAAAGTGTTCCAGTTTACACATATTCCAAACTCTTGGTTTTTTGTTGGCTGATTTCATTATGGCTCTGATGGACCAGAACGCTCATTAGGGTAATTATTCTGGGAGGGGAAACTTGCAACCAGTAGAATCAGGTTTGAAGCGTTGTTAGACTGTCGTTTGAAGTCCTTCCTGAAAAAGGTGCAGCTGGAGAGGACTTTGCTATAGAATGTGAGTCATTATAGTGACTCCCAGAGGCTCTAGGAGTTGGTCTGAAGGGACCTGTAGTATGACAGGAATGTGTGTAAACCAGCTGACTGACAAATCTGATGGTGACGAACTTGATTAAAACTGTAAGTGGTAGGAAATTCTTCTGTCAACTGCAGGTACAAGCTGTTCCTGGGCCTTGTAAAGACCCACTTTAGACTGAAGTTCTCCTCTTGAGTTGTTTCTTTTCTCCCTCTTGGTGACTGTAGAGAAACTGCAAAGTTGCTGTAGACACAATAGGCATGTGCCTCTCTAGCGCGTTCACTGAAATTGCAGATTTAAGAAGGTGGTTGAGCTCTAAAGTGATGAGCTCTGCTCCTAAACAACTCAAGTAGTTGTCCAGACCTCTTCAAAATGACTGAATTTTTGACCAGAGACTCAGTGGTGTTGATTTTAGCCTCTGCCCTACAAACACTCTCAAAAAACGTCTATCTAAATAATCATTCAGCCAGACCTGGTCACACCCTCGGTACTTGGCAGCTTCTGGTGTGTTTTTTTCCTGATAATGCTCAACCCATGTCTTTTTAGCCTGATGCGCATTATAGCACTGCAAGCTGTGCAAGCATGTGTTTGAGTTACACATCTGTGGTTCAGACGGAGTTGGTTTAATTCTGAATTAAAGGATTAGCCTTTTGAATAGCAGAGTAAATGACCAGTTCTGGCAATGAAGTTTGTCTGCAAAATGTCTCTGTCACATCATGTAAAAGTAATGATAGTGTCTTTTCACTTTGGTAGCTGTAGTTACAGACAAAGACTGAAGTCTGCCACGTGCAAGAAACAGTAGACAGCCACGAAACCCAGTCAAGGCACTTTTATTACCTAACTTACTCTTAAGAAGTTGGATCCTCAGTAATGTACAATAACACATACACCTTTTAGTCCACTGTCTTCCTTTTTTTGGGAGTGCAGGTGAGAGTAAAAACTAAAAATAACGAAAAAGTGAGGCTTTGTGTCAATGATCCCATTCCAGCTATTTTAAATGCCCAGGTAGGTTGGAAGTGGTGCCGGGGAAGGGGAAAACTTGAGGCACTGGTAATGAAAACTACTCATATGAGTAACACAATCCTGAATCACAGTGATGTGTTTGCCTGCCACATAAGATTTATATTAAGGGATGGGGAGGACTACAAAGTGGAAAAAGGGGAAACTGGTTGGCTTTTATGAAATGGGTCTAGGAATTGTGTGAGGTGTTACTGTTTGTGTAATGCTTACCGAGTGTCCAGAGTGACTTTGGGGCTGGCTGGTGTGGATATACATCTTACTGGGCCTCTGGAGTTTTGCTTCCAAGCTTATGAACATAAGTGCTACGAATAAAACATAGGGCAGTTGGTGGAAATGCTAGGTTAAGTGATAGGTAAGCAGTCTGTTGTGTCCTTGGGGCAACTGTGTTCTTGTGTTAAGATTATCACAGTATTAATTTTCTGTTCTAGCAGTCTAATGAAGCAGCTGTTTAGACACAGGAAACCCCTCTCATGAACCTGGCTGATTTTTCTGCTCTTGCGGACTTTATTCCTGCAATATTGTGCTCTGTGCTTTCAGTGTCCTGTGTTAGGGTCAGTGGTGCACTCAGCATGCTTTCGGGCAAACAGTTCTTGTTGTGTAGATTGGTGGACTTAGGTATGTGCGCTGCAAGGCCGAAGCATTGGATTCGTGCTTCAAGACTGATAAGCGTTTGTTGGCCTCGTGAAAGAAAGGATATTTTTAGAACAGAATTTAGGTCTGCTAAGCATAGGGGGCAGAATTGAGGGAAAACAGGGAATGGGATCTTGCAAAGTGGGAAACCTCGAGACGAACGTGGGCAGCAGTATATTTATGTAAGGGAACAATACATGATAAATTGTGTGTTTTCAGAAAACTGAATGAAAAAAAATTAAGTAGTAGTTGTCAATTTTTGTAATGGGGCGTGCAAATGTGATGCTGGTGTTTATCACTTAATGTACCAGGCAACACACTAATGCCTGGTGGTGGCAGTTCCAAATCTGGTTAAAGGAAATTCAACTGTTCTAGTAAAAGATAAAGCATAGCCAAATACATCCTTCTTTTATACTCCTTGACTAATTCTTTGGGCAGTGATAGGAATGAAACTATTTAGGTTGCTGGGACGATTTGACGTCCTGATAAACACCAGCCTTTTAACCAGGGCCCAAGGCCGTGGCCGAAGTGAGCACAGTGCCGTCTCTGAGGTGAAGCTGACTGAGGTGCAGTACACATGGACAGCTCTAATGCTGCTAATCTGATTCTTGGGTTTTTTTTTTCTTTCAGATGGAAAGAATGCGAATGGATCCAAACAGCGTTATAATCGTAAAAGAGAAACTTCATATTCAAAAAATGAGAACTTTTCCAGTCAGTCCCGTCGCTCCTATTCACAGAAAAGCAAAGCTTTTAACAAGATGCCCCCTCAAAGGGGAGCTAGCGGCGGAAGTGGCAAACTTTTTAGCTCTTGTAATGGTGGAAGACGCGATGAGGTGAGAATTGTAATGCCATGCCTCCAAGACCTTCTTTCTTGGGACAAGAGAATCGCTCTGACCTGCCTAGATAGGTCTTCTGTGTTCGACTTCTAGGCTGGGAAGGGAAAGAGCGATAAGAGGTGCTAACATCGTTGAGATGCCAGAGTGAGTGTGAGCAGAACAACTTGGCAACAACAGAAGAGGAGTGCTCTCTGCTGTGAGAGACTTGCAATAAAAAATGCCATCTAAGGAATGGGTACCTAGACAGGCCGTATACATATCTCATGGAACAGAGGTCCTTCGTGGAACTTAGTGATACAGTTTCTAGCTTTTAAGTCTGAGGTGATTGTGTCTAACCACTTCAGTGTACAAGTTTGCATGCAATAGTGGTATTGGGAAAGTAATTGTGTTAGCCTTGGTGACATCAAGATGGAGTGAAACTAGACTGAGGCTTTTGTGCTGATGTGGGTCTAAATATTGTAGATTACTCATGGGTTTTCATTGATACTCTTGATTTTTCAGTTTTAGTGGATGAGCAACACTGCTCACCTAAATTGCTGACTGTTAACACTAAACTGCTTTCTCTGTTGAATTCTCATTCTTTGCTTCATTATATGTAAGCGAACCAAGTACAAACTGTGCAAAGAGTAATCTGACTTGTATTACTGACTGTCTAAAAGAGTATTGTCAGGATGTGAACAACTTTCTTCTGTTATTAACCTTGACTGCTAGGTTTTGCTAGCTTTCACTTGTCCTTATGTAGGTTGTTTTTATCCTCTCCTCCTTTGGATCAGTGTGGGGTAAGACCACTCAGTCCTAACTTTCAGGTTCTCATGCACTTCTAATGCTGCACTACTTGATTTGCAGAACTGGAATGGGAGAAGGTGAGTGAGTGGATGCTGCGTATTCTGTACGTAATCACGATGGGGCCTGGGTATCAACTTGTACTGATGCTTTTGCGGTAAATTCTAGCAAGTTCTAACAAAAGCTGTTGTCTCTTAGGTAGCAGAGGCTCGGCGGGCAGAGTTCAGCCCTGCCCAATTCTCTGGTCCCAAGAAGATTAATCTGAACCACTTACTGAACTTCACTTTTGAACCCCGTGGCCAAGCAGGCCATTTTGATGGGAATGGACATGGCAACTGGGGGAAAAGGAACAAGTGGGGACATAAGCCTTTCAACAAGGAGCTCTTCCTGCAGGCCAAGTGAGTGGAAGACCAGCAGGGCTCTTAGACTTCTACAGAGACACTGAGCTGTAAGGGATGATCAGCCAGGGAATTGTGTTTGACCTTGACTGCTTGCGTTGACTTTTCCAGGGTGAAGTTACGTCTCCATAGTGTTTTTAGTGGTAATGACTGTACTTGAAAGGGATACAAATATATCAAGTTGTCATCATTAGCTGTTTACAAGGTATCTGATGACAGAGTCATTTAGATACAAACCAATTAATCTTCTGCTCTAATTTTCTAGCGTTGCTTGCAGAGTATGACAGTCCATTTGTGAAGACCTGTGTAGTTCCCTTACAGCAGACAGTCGTTTTTTTTTTTTAAAAATAGTATATTGAGATGGTAGCTGTAGCAGTTACGGGATGAAAGCCAGTCTGAGTTTATAAGTCCCAGAAGCAATTACTCATGTGGGTCTTAGATCTTAAACTGCTGATTATTTCAGAGGCCCCTGGGTATGTGCCCAAATGATGATCAGTATAGTAATCTAGAAGCAGAATTCATTTTGACTGGAAATAATGGTCACTTTCACTGGAATTTGAAGTGTGTTCAGGAGTTTATCTATCTGATTGTGTTAATAACTATTTTCAGCATTGATACTTCTGATTTTTTCCCTATTGTTTTAAGGCTCATTGTAGTGAAGTCTATTTGCAGGAACCTCAGTAGTTCTATTTTTTGTGAGCATATTTTTCCACTTCTGGATTCCCTGTTTTTTAATAGATCCCCGATGGAGCTGGCTGTTTCTTACATGTTTCTGGAACACCACTCTGCCTGGCTCATTCTATAGTGAGTGTGTGGTGTGTCTAACTGAAATTAGACACATCTGTGTTCTGGAAATCTGGTTGTGAGTTGAACTTTTTTAGTTTTTGTTGGTAGAAGTTACTGGCTGCATCTAGCAGTTTTCTGCTGGACAAAGAAGAAACTCAGAGAATCCTATAGGATAGTTCTCAAAAGAATTTTTAGAAACAACTGAGTGGATCATCTGTCTCTTTGCCTTTCCCCAGCTGCCAGTTTGTTGTCTCTGAAGAACAGGACTACACAGTCCACTTTGCTGATCCAGATACCTTGGTCAACTGGGACTTTGTGGAGCAAGTGGTCAGTTGTGATGGGCTAGATTTTTTTTTTTTTCCCCCTCCTTCTTCTTATTAAGAAGCTCAACCTGTCTTTAACTCTCTCTTTATCTCTGTGATGTTACGTAAAACTCAGCTGTTTTTGAGTTGAGGCCTCTTCTGTCACTCCCACAATACTGGGAAAGATCTGTCATGGAATATATTATGAAATACTTTCATGACAGGAAAAGAGAAGTGCTAAAATCTATTAGGAAAATTAGCAGCTTCTTCTTGCTTTTGCAGATGGGAGCTCATCAAAAATAGTATCTGACATTCTGTAGACAGAGTCCTTGTGATTGGGATATTAACAGAAAACTTGGGCATGAGTCCATGGAAGAGGACTAGAGCGTAGAATTATGAAGAATTATTCTGTGCATAGGTGGCCCATCTTGCCTAGCAACAAAATGGAAAATCTCTTGAGATTGTGAACTCTGGGTTGCCTCAAGTAGAAACTTATTATCTACCAAGACTAGTCTTGGTGTAAGCTGGAGAGGAGATAGGCTTCCTATTACCTGACACTGTGAGACAGCTGAAAAATCTAGGTGCTTGCTTGGCAGTTGTGTTTCTGCAACATACAAATGCTAACAAAGTGTCTGGCTAAACTAGCATGTTCATGGAAATAGGTAAGTTCAGTCTCACAGTTAAACAGGGCTGCGCAAGTCTGCTTGTGTAACTGAGGCAACAGAGCTCATTTGCTTTCTTCTCAGTGTCTGAATTCAGAGGATGAAGATGCTGCTAACTCTTAGAAATGATGAATATATGAGGGGAAACATGAGAAGAGTGACTTTTTTAGTGTCGTTAGAAATACCAGATAGGTAGCTTTGAAGGTTATTCCGTGTGCAGTCTGACGGTGTTACTTAGTTCACAGTATACTTAATTTCTTGGTAAATAAGCAGAGCCTAAAGAGCTGTAAGATTAATATGTTACAGTAGATCTTACAGGTGGTTTATGCTGTAGCACAGGAACTGATTCTGAAGTCTAAAACTTGTACTGTTCTTATGTGCCATTTCAGCGAATTTGTAGCCATGAAGTGCCCTCTTGCCCAATATGTCTGTACCCACCAACCGCAGCGAAGATCACCCGCTGTGGGCATATCTTTTGTTGGGCATGTATCCTTCACTATCTCTCGTTGAGTGAAAAGGCCTGGAGTAAATGTCCTATTTGTTATGGCTCTGTTCACAAGAAGGATCTCAAGAGGTGAGACTTGATATTTATTAAATGATGTCTCTTTTTTGAGATGTTATTTTTACCCTACTAACCTCCTCCTTACATTGCAGTGTTATTGCTATGGAAACACGGCAATATGCAATTGGTGACACCATTACGATGCAACTTATGAGAAGAGAGAAAGGTGTTCTGATAGCACTGCCCAAGTCTCAGTGGATGAATGTGGTGCAGCCTGTTTACATCGGAGGTGAGCATATCTGAGTACTGGTGGCTGGTGTCCTGCTCCCAACTGCGATGAGGGTTGACCACATTTTAATAATAAGCTTTCTACCTACACTTTGTTTTTGTGTTTAACTTGTGTGCTGTTTCCCTTCAAGTTACTGCATTGCAGACTTCTGCCTTCTTAATCATTTGTTTGGTGTGTTTTTTGTATTGCACAGTCATTGGTGTGCCTCTTGCTGCTTTTGTTGGCTCTTCAGTGTCCGTAACTCTTTTTCCCTCCTGGCTCCTCATTATACAGCTTAGCAAAAATAACTGTCTCTGTCTAAACTATTTCAAGGATGTAATCTTCAAAGAGGTTTTAATCATCTTCACTTACTAACTAAAATCTGTGAATGATATGGGAAAATAATCAAAATTATTGCAAACCTATTCCAAACATCTGTTGCCTGACTTCTTCAGTTTTCTCCAGTCAAGTAATGTGACTAACACATCATCATCTTATCTGTTAGTATCACAGAAATTTTGTGACTAAAGTAATTTTACTTAACGTTGCTGTTTTGTGGGCTGTCTTGGCTCGCTTCATTTTGCAGTCACATTTATGACAGGCTGCGTGCATTTAAGCTCTCTGTAAAAAGTCAAGTCTCCTAACATATGATAGGTATCCAGTATGCTGTGTGTGTGCTTATATATTTCTCAGTATTTGAATGTAAAGGACTTTAAATCCTTTCATAGAACAAATAAAAGAACAATTATGGGATTTGAGATCGTTCTAAACCCTGGAAATTCAGCATTAACTTGGTGTTCTGTAGACAAGGTTGGACCCTTGGGGAGCAGTGAATATAGGTCCCTTTTGCAGAACTTTCCAGTTGCAGTATTTTTGAGTATATAGAGAAGAAGAGGAAGCTGCAGACTGCATTGCTTCAGGAATTTTTGACCACCCAAGGCTTCTCAAAGGTGGTGCTTCCACAGCATAGAAGTTTAGACTTGTTTTTTTTTTTTTTTTTTTTTTTAATGTGTAGCAATGGAGTGGTGAAGTGGCAGGTTGAAAGTGGCAGATAAACTGCTGTGTGGTGGAGATGTGTGTAGCAGAGCAGGTATGTGGCACCAGCTTGTGTCATCAAGGGTAATGGTAATACACGGAGTCTGTGTCAAACTCTTGCTAAGTATTGTCTGCCCTGGGGTGGATTAACACACAAAATTGAGTGGTAACAAAACTTCAGAAGAAAGAGCAGTCCAAACCGGTGCCTCTACGTGCGGATATTAACGATTTGGTGCTTCTTCTGTTCAGATGACCAGCACAGTCAGTATTCAAAGCTGCTTCTGGCATCCAGGGAGCAGGTCTTGCAGCTGGTGATTCTGGAGGAGAAAGCAGCATTGCTAAAGCAGTATGAGGAAGAAAAACACACCCCAGAAGCTTGCTTTATTGAGGCAGCTATCCAGGAACTGAAGGTGAGAACGTCTTCGGAGGCTTTTAGTAACTTTAGTTTTAAGAGCGGGCTGAGTGCCTATGTTCTGCTGTGTAAATGGTTGCGTGTGATGATTTTGGTCTCTACAGTGTACATGCTAGTGAGGTGGTGGTGTTTGCTGCTAGAATAGCGTTATAAATCTTGGAGGAGACTATAGCCTTTAGAGACCACGTATCTGGCATGAAGTTCAGGATAATAGAACAGGATACTTCTTACTGGATGGTATTCCTTCCATCAGTGTAACACAGAGCTCTGCTTTCAGAGGAGGATGTGTTTCCCTTTCAAACCTAGCAATTTCTAGGATAACTTCTGTCAGACAGACATGAGCAAACCTGCAGAATATTCCTTTTCAAAGCCTTTAAGTGTCCTATAATGAGTGTGCTTTCCAGTAACAAGAAGGAGAGGACCTCTTTTCAAGGGTCACTGTTTGTCACAGATGAATTACAGACCTATGAAAACCTGAGGTATACGACAAGGCTAAAAATAACTATGGTGATAACCTCTGGGCTTAAGTAGGAAACTGAAACTTGTTCTCTTTGGATGACGTGTAGGAGCGAGAAACAGCACTTTCTGCTGACCAAGATAAAAACAATGGTGTTGCTGGAATTAGTGCAGCTGTGGAAGAATTGGTCCTAGAAAGCTCCAGGCCTGTGGAGCCTGCAGTTTCCCAAGAGAAGAAGGTGGGTGACAACTCTACTCTGGCAGATCTTGTTAATACTTAATTCTGCCGCTTTACACTGCAGTGTGTGGTGAACTGCTGCCAAAGATTTTTGCAGGGATGATAATCTTTTGAAGGAGGTGATGTGTGGTACTAACTGTATGCTTTCTGCTGTGATAGTGTGATGTGGAATATCTCTCTGCATTTGATGAGGAGCTTGTGGAGCCTTGCTCTAACCTGGCAAGTTCCTTTTCACCTCCTGTGGAAGCAGAAGAGGCAGTGCTGGATGAAGAGGAAGTGCCTGAGGTGAATGCTGTAGAGGAGCCTGATATGAGTACTACAGAAGAACCAAATCCAGCTGAAACAAGCTACCAGGAATCTAAAGATACAATTAGCAGTGGACATCTTAGCAGCTCTCCTTTTTACTATTTTTATCAAGGTCAGTGCAATGAAATCCTGGGATCGTGGCGGTAGAGATGCCTGCTTTGGGATCCTTCTTGAGGAAGACGTTTGTCACTTTGTTAGATGCAACTAACCCCTGTGAAATAAAACTCCCACAGAAAATCAGAAAGGAGCTTTAATGTTACTACTGGATAATGTACTGAGTGGGGAGGAGGGTATTGAAATTTAACAGGCAAAGAACGAGTGATATCTTCTTTTATAGCGGAGGATGGACAGTGTATGTATCTTCACCCTGTGAATGTTCGATGTCTTGTTCGTGAATATGGCAGCTTGGAGAAGAGTCCAGAGAAGATAACTGCAGCTGTAGTGGAGACAACTGGCTACTCAATGACAGAGGTAGTTATTTTATCTTCTGACTAATTAAGGGCCTTTGTTTTAGCAGGTTGATTGTTGTGGCTGACAGGTGAGACTCTTTTCAGTAATAAGTAATAACTGTGAATGGGAGGCATGCTAGTCTGCAAAGGGCATCTGTGTACGGCAGAGAAGTTCTGGAAGAGGGGGTGGGTCTTGAATTCCTTTACCTTAGATAAAGACAACTGTAAGAATTGGCATGTGCAGTAACAACTGTTCTTAATTCATCTTTAACATGTGCAGTAACAACTATACATAATTCTTAATTCATCTTTAAGGAAGGATTTGCTCAATTAAGAATGGATACAGAGGTAGTAGGGAATTGACTTCAAGTTTTTGACTCTGTGAGGAAAAATACAAAACTCAGCTTGTTTCAGTTTAGCAGAGTGGTGGTCATTGGCCCAAATAATTTAAATGTAAAAGGCAGATTTGGTTGAGTGCAAAAATAATTGTGTCAGAGGACTGGTATTGTAGAGTTTTATTCCAGTGATGAGACTGAGAAGGGAGGAATAACAAGAAAATCAGTAAGCGAGCTGGAGTTACTGCATCCAAACCTGATTATGATGTAGTTGGTGGAGATCTTGGAGCATTTGGTTCTGACCCAGGGCATCCTTCACGTGTTTGTAGTTTATAAAGTGATTATTGCATCACTGCTGCTATTTTTTTTCATTTGATTGGATGCATGGTGGGCGTTCTATATCCGTAAGTTATTCATCACTATGGCAGCCTCTAGACCCTGTTGTGATGATGCATCTGCTCTCTTTTTATCAGGATATAAGGCAGCGTCATCGTTACCTCTGTCACTTGCCCCTCACCTGTGAGTTCAGCATTTGTGAACTGGCTCTGAAGCCACCTGTCATCTCTAAGGAGACTTTGGAGTTGTTTTCAGGTTAGTACTGCCTTTCTAGTAGGTTCTGTCATGTATCTGTGAGGGTGAAGGGGAAGTTGTTCTTACCCCTTAATGGCAGAAAAAAGAACATACATAGCAGCTTTACGCCTCTTACGCCAGCTGTCTTGTGACTAGTAGGCAGAACAACTCCAATTTACTGATTTATAGGCAATAATTATACAAAGAATAAAAACAGCCTGACTGCTTGGAAGAGTGTATGTTGTTCGTAAACATATTTTGTTACTAATGTGTTAGAACTGAATATATTGTTCTCAAAGCTGGAGAAGACATTGCCAAAGTATTGGTGTGGTTTTTGTGATATCCAATGCTGTGCATTGCTCATAGATGACCTTGAAAAGAGAAAACGTCTACGGCAGAAGAAAGCTCGTGATGAACGACGGCGTGAACGCAGAATTGAGATAGAAGAAAACAAGAAACAGGGCAAATGTAAGTTGTGATTGAGCATAACTAGTGGATTTCCAGTAATCTTCAGTTGCTGAGCTGATTTCTTGAGCCGTAGGATGAACTCTAAGGCCTCTAGTTTGTAGCGTGTACTTAGAACAAGATTACAAGGTATTAGAAACAACGTCTGTAAAGTTAAAAATATAAGCTATTTTAGTCAGAATGTTAAATGATGTTACGCAATTGCTGCATAATACTTGCACATTATGGGAGAGACAGAGGGCATTCGAGGGCACAGCTATCTCCACGGTGTATATAGGTCTCGGGATTCTTAGTTTCTGTTTTTATAGTAATCACAATATACAGTGAAAAGTGATGAAGGAAAAAAAATGCCTAGGAACTGCTTCCATCCAGCAGCAGGGCTTGTACTGGTCTCCAAAATAGAGAGTGGAAAGAAAATTGAGTTGGCACCTCCTAGACTCCTGAAACAACTTGCATATTGACAGTCCTCCCCCACATTGTGTAATGCTTTAATTTAAAACCTCTTTCTAGATCCAGAGGTCCATATTGCTTTAGAGAATCTGCAGCAGTTCCCTGCTTTTACCTCTTGCCCCAGAGAAACTACCAGCATTGATCGTCAGAGCTTCTGTTTGTCTCCTCTTGGCAGAAGCCCTGTGTTTCAGACAGGTGAGCATCTGCGAAAACACGTAACATCTGGCTGTTTATCGTTATTTTGGTATATACTGCTCAGGTCAACAGGCTAAACTTTCTTAATACTGATCAAAGACTGCCTCTTTCCTAGATTGCCTATGAGATCATACACAAAAAGCTGACACAGCTAAGAAATGTTCTGGTCTTTTGTCTGCTTTTTACTACCTCTACTTCAGTGACAATATGAGATCTGCACTGTAGTTACCCCATCTTTTAAATCTTTTCAGAAGCAGAAGAAAGGAAAAAAAATTCCCCCCAAAAGGAAGAAAAGTGCATATGCCAGGAAAACACTGGTGGCATTTTTTCTTTCTAGCCTCTCTATGTTCCCCACCACATTATACTAAAATAAAACTTAGTTGATGAGCACTCAGTTAGGTTGTTGTCCAGTGATGCTTTCCAAATGTTTTATCTTGCAGTTCATAAAAACGTTAAATAGAAACCTTTCTTTAAATGTTTTTCCTCAAAAAAAAAAAAACAACAACAAAACAAAAACTCACCAATCCAGTGGATGGAACTGATGAGATGAAAATGGTTAATTACATAAGATAATAAAACTTTATTTCTGTTTCATCCTGATAAGCAGCATAATGAGTGCCTTTGCCAAATGCAACTGGTTTTAATTATCTGCTGCTTTGTCTGTAGAGTCTATTCCAACTCCGCTGTCACCTGCTGCCAGCCAGGTCAGCCCGTTGCTCTGTGGGAGTTTAGAAGAAGAGTCTCCGTTCCCTTCCTTTGCCCAGGTAAGCCTTGTAGCAGAGTCAATCTTGCCAGAATTACTTGTGTCTTAGTTGGGGATTAGTCTGAGAACAGAATTGCTTCCCCTACCAAAACAATGCAGGATAAATCTTATGGAGACAACATAAGGTTTGAGTGGTTGAAGGTGTTCTTATTTTTTCTTGCCACTTAGGGGATATGCAGGATTGTTCTAGTACATGGGATTTAATCATATGTTACAACTTTTTTTGATAGATGTTGAGAGTTGGAAAGGCAAGACCAGAAACATGGCCTAAACCTGCTCCAAAGACAAGAGGTAAGAAAATTTGGTATTACTACTTCAGGTTCTTTCCCATGCATCTGTATTTAAGAAATCTTGCACAAGAAATCTCTGGAGCTTGGAGGGGCATTTGCACTGCAGAAGTTTTATACAGCCTTTTGCCTCTCAAGGCCCTTTCCTTCTTTCAGATGAGAGCACTCTGGCACTCCCTGTGCCAGTGGATAGTGATGGAGAAAGTGACAGCTCTGACCGCATACCTGTGCCCAGCTTCCAGAACTCCTTCAGCCAGGCTATTGAGGCAGCCCTCCTGAAACTGGACAAACCGTCCACCGCTGATCATTTATCAGGTAAAAGACAGAGGAGGAGGCATGAAAAATTTTGGAAGTGATGAGTATTTCCTGTTCTTCCTCTGAAAGAAGTGAGAAGAGCAATTCTGGGGACCAAAAATTGGCCGCAGAACAGTTCTGTGGTTTCTGAACAGCTTGACTAGGGCTTCTGTTAGCTTAAAGCAGCTCTCTTAGAGGGAGCTGAGAAGATCTCCAGCTAGCAAAGAATCTTGTTAGGACAAAGATGGCTTTTGATAATCATGTTTGCCATGTCTCTACTGGAACTTTAATTTAAGCTTTATCTCAAGGAAGTTCAGGTTATGCACTTTTAAACTAAAAATCCCTGAGCTACTGAACTACCACTTAAGTTTGACCAAAACATCAAGGTAACTGCTAGCTGATATTTCACACTGGGGAGTCTGAAACAAATTGAGATGAACTTAAACCTCTAAGGCTGGTGCTGGATGAGAAAACGTATTTATAATGCTCTGTTCTGACGTTTAGCGTTGGCTTGTTTGGAGACTGCACTGAATGATGGAGAGTTGAATCGGAAGGTGTGAAATTGAGTATCAGCTCTAGTTGTGTTTTTTGGACATGAATGAAAGCGATTCTTGTCTGAAAGGCAAGCTGCTGCATGCTTGCAGTCCTTGGATCTGCTGTTGCAACAGCAACTTTAGAATCGGTTAGGCATGTTTATAGGTGTGTTTTAGGTGTGATGGAGTCTCCTTTAGTTTGTCTGCAGTAATTTTTTTGATAAAATTAAACTATCTAGTGCTCGGTGAGTTGATAGGAAGTGTCATGGACCTGTAGATGATATTTTGGCTAGGGAAGACCATTTATCATTTTGCTGTGATGTTTCTGTTCCATGAGAAGAATGACAGTATCATTTTAATTCTTCACAGAGGAAAAGGGAGGCAAGAAAAGAAAGAAACAGAAGCAGAAGCTACTGTTCAGCACCTCTGTTGTTCACACAAAGTGATTCTGCTATTCAAGAGAAGTTTCCTCTCCTGGTTTTCTTTTCATTTTGCTTTGTTTTGCTGCTATAGTTTAAGTATTTATATTTGAACAGACTAAACTTGTGTTTCCAGGGCTTCTGGGGGGGTTCAGGAGGAAACCATGACAGTATATGTTGAAGTAAGATCTCTTTATTCCAACTGCTTAATCGGTTTATGCTGAAACAGAGTTTTGAAAGAAACAACCCAGAGACAAATCAGCCAAGGCTTCTAGTCTGTGCCAAGTCTGTTCTTTTGGCCTAATAAGCAGTATGAAAGTCTTCACAGCTGTGTGGCACTGCCAGAATACTGCAATATTACCCAAGTGAAGAGGCAGAGAGCCTTTGTTTCCCTAGAAGTTATCACGGGCAGAAGGCCATCTGGCTGTGACAGTAGTGCTGTTTCAGTAAATCTGTCAAACTGCTCTCTTGAGAAACTGGTTTCTGCCGCACTGGAAATGGACAAAAGAGCTTCCTTTAGCTGCTATGTCTGTTTGTTTTCTAAAGAGCAAGAATTCCTCCTGTTCTCCTGGCTTGGAAAGACTTAAAGCTGAGGTGAGCATAAAGCAGAACTTGGCTACTTGGTTTTGAAGTGACTCTTGATTAATTTGTGTATTTCAAAATGCATACTGGCACTAGTGGTAGAAAGAACCTCCTGGCTTCTCTCAGTTGTTCAGCTCTGTTTTAATGTGGGTGAGTGAGGCTGCTAACTATTTTCTTTCTTTTTTTTTTGCCAACCATGGGCTACACATTTTTTGTAACCTGATTATCTAGAATAAACACTCTACCCTAGGGCTCTTGATAACTACCTGAATGGTGTTTTGACACTGGCTGCTCTTGAATTGGAAGAACAACTGATAGCTGGAGTCTGTAGATAACTTTTATCCCCCAGCAAGAAATGGGAGTCTCTTGTACTGTGATAAGGGCCTGTATCCACTTGGTTCTGGGATGCAAGTTGATCTGCACTAAGCACCTCTGGCTATAAACATGCCTCTTCTCGACCCCTCCTGCTCTTTCTTTGGGTGGTCACATTAAGCACTGCTTGTGATTTGATTTGAGCTAATGAGTTAAGTGGTGTGGATTTTGTTAAATAAAATGAACTGTAGGTGTAATGTACCAGTCGAGGCCAACAGTTGCAATAAATCATATGCACAGAGTAGTGCACACTTCCTGAGCTGTAACTAAACTGCCGTATCAACGTGGGTACCACTTAGTTGCACAGATTCAAATCTTACCTTTGTGCTGACAGAATCCACGCTGGGGAGCTGGTGTGAAGTACCACCTAACTTACACTGCAAGACTGACCCGTGTCTTATCTTCAGCCCCACTCACACCAGTGGTCTGCCTGCATTTGCACAGGCTTTAAAAAGTTGATGTGCGCTGACTGATGTGAGCAAGGAAGCTGTGTGTTTGCTGGAGTCAGGTATTTTAACGGCACTGGTGAGGTCATTGGCTGTGTCCCTGCTCAAAAAGTCTACGTTGATACATTGATGCTTGATCTCCAGGCAGTAGGCTCCATATTATACAAGCACGTCCTCCATCCTCCAGGCACTTGAGCGTGTGCATGGGAAGCTAGTACCAAAGAGGGTATTTCACAAAACTGTATGCAGCTGTAAACCAGAAGGAAGGGGGATGGGGGAGGTAAAGAATACTTTTGCTGCTGCAGGAGGATAGAGGAAACACTTGCAAAACATTCTTTGAAAGCAGCTTGACTTCACGCTTGGTCACAATTAACTACACTTGATGGAAAGACAGTACAGCATGTCAGATGGGTGCAAAGAAACTTAAGACAAGATGCCTGAAAGTGGTAACAAATCTTGCTGTTAATGCTTTACATGCACATTGGAAAATGATTGGCAAGTGCAGAGAAAGCAGCTAAGTAAGAAAGATTCAAGTATGCCGTTAACTGCGTCCACAGTACTATTGTTTCCTATTTGCAATAGTCATTTCAGGCCATGGAACAGGAGTAACTGCTTAGTGTCTAACCAGTGTCTGTTGTGTTCTATTTTCTCTACGCATTTATAGTCAACTTTTATTTGCTTTGGGAAGAGACACAGAATAGCTGGAGCTGGTGTAACTGACCTCCACATCTCACAGGCACTAGAACAAGTAAGGGAAGTGGTGTGGGCAAGGGAGCCTGGCCCTTCTGCAGGGGCAGTCTCCACAGGGCAGCATCTTCACGTTGTACCTTGTTTTCCTATGGATTCGAGAGAGAATACCAGCAACGCTACTTTCCTGTAACTGATTGGTATAAACTTAATAAATATCTAAGCAGTACTTGTACCTATGAGTTTTATAATGGGTCAGATGGAGCTTAGAGCTCTACTTTGCATTCCCTGTCATCTTCGCTCCTGTGTACACAACTGGTACTTGAACTCAAAACAGTGTGTAGCGCTATGGTTAGCAGGTGCACTTGTAGATAAGGTGGAAAACAGTAGGATGTTAATGCTTTTTCTGTACTGGAGGAGAATAACTACATTCCTTGTCTATGCCAACTGCCTAAAGCTCACTTCTGCACCTCAGCATGAAGATTGCATTGAGCTGCTACAGTTTTTAGGAGTCAGGTGTTTTTGACTCCTGGAGTGAAACAGGCAAGTAACCTACTCAAGTATTTTTTTTTTAAATATTTATTTAAGAACACTCAGAATAGGGGAATGAAGTCTAAATATGAACAGATACTTTTTTTTTTTTTGTCCCTTGCTTTGCTTAACTCTGAAGATAACTGGTAACATCTTGATGAGACAAGCACAGAACAGAGGTGAACAGTAACAAATAACGCTCAGTCTGTCTCTGTGCCATCATCATCTTCCTCATCTCCACTTTGAGACGCCTCTTCTGTAAGGGAACAGCTCAACAAGGACTTCTGTACACACCGTCTCTCCTCTGCAATAAAGAGAGCAACAGAGGGTCATTACTTATCTCTTCACAAACACTGGAATATCCTCAGCTTCTAAAGCAAGGAACGTTTCTCAGTTCAGGAATTCAAAAGTAGCCCAGCATATCCTACAAAACTCCCAGGAGCTGAGGCTACATTTAGGAAAGCAGCTGGAGGAACTCACCTTCATTCGTACAGTTTTGCAGCAACATCAGCAGCTGTCTTCTATTATACTGAATGAGAAATTTCTGACATGTTCTTATAGTACCTGTAGGAGTCACAAAAACAGTATGTAAACATCTGCACAACCAAGTGGGTCAGAGCTGCTGGTGTATTTTCTGAAGACCACTGTACTGGCTGACAAATGTCTCAGGCAACAACTTTATTAACGCAAGTGCTAAGAAGGTGCTGTAGACTTCATTTCCTCCCTGTTGAGGTTAAGAGGTGGAATACTAATTTCTAACATGTACTGCCCATTATTGGCCCAAGTGGTTGATTTTCAGGACGTGGACAATACTATACTTTGAAAATACATTTTTAAAAGAAAATAATGTAATGCAGCATTTCTACTCTCGTTTTGTTAAATTTAATGAAGATTCAAGCAGAATTAATGAGGGTCTCGACAAAGAGCTGCTGCTACCAGTTTCTCATTTAGATCTGCTAAAAGCAGCTAAGCCCATGATGCAAAAGATGTGTCTGTCACACCCGCAACACTAACATGGGGTTCTTCCATTTTAGCAGGCCGGGAAGGAAGGGTTAAGCTCTGCAGCCTCCCCCCGCAAGCACCAGAGGCCCAGCACCGGGGCAGCTCAGGCAGCGGCTGACCTCCGACGTGCAAGGTGTTGAGGGAGCAGGGGTAGCGCTGGTTCCGGCTCTCCAGCTGCCTGACGAAGGGGAGCGCGGAGCAGAGCAGCCTGTAGCAGTCCTTGCGGCACCGCAGCAGCACAGTCCCGGTGTAGGCGTTCAGGTACTTCACTGCGGGGGGACACACGCACCGGTGAGCCCGGCCCTACCCGGAGGAGCCCCCCACCCCTCGCCCGTCCGGGGCGGCGCGTCCCGCCCGCACCTGTGAAGGAGATGGAGCAGCAGGCCAGGCCGTAGTCCCCGTGCAGCCGCCCGATGGCCTCCCTGACGGCGAGGCCCACCGCGCGGTCCTCGATGCACTGCCGGCACCGCGGGTCCTCCGAGACCACCTCGCACAGCACGTACCTGGAGGGGACGGGGCGTCAGGGCGCGGGTCCGGCCCGAAACCGCACCCGCGGCGCCGCCTCCCGCCTCACCTGTTCTTGAAGCGCACCATGGCGGCGGCGGCGCCCGATCCGGACGGACGCTGCACCTAGCCAATGCGCGAGTCGCCTCCGCGCACCGCAGCCAATTGTCGTCGAGCAGGGGCGGGGACAGAGGAAGGACTTCCCGGCCCCAAGCGCCAGCGTGGTCCCGCTGCCCTTTAGGAACCAGCTGCGGAGTCTACGCATGCGCGCTGCTTCCCGCCTCCCGCCTCGCCGGGTCCGAAGGGGCGGCTCGCCCGCCGTTTTCCCGCACCCTCCGCGCGGAGGCGCGCGCGGCTCGCGGCTGAGGGGGCGGCGGGCCCCGGGCCCCGCTCGGTCTGCGGCAGGTTTGTTCCTGTGGCTTCAACCCCTTTCGCTGCGCTGCTTCTGTCCGCCTGGGCTGGGGTGACCCCAGGCCGCTCTGTCAAAAAGCCCCAGTGAGGGAGACGGGGGCCCCGGGGGGAGGAGGGTGAGGACGGGCCCGCTGCCGCAGTCCCGCTCGGCTGGGGCAGGCGGTGAGGCCGCCGTCTGCGCTTGCGGGGCCGAGGGGTTTAGCAGGGCGCAGTGGCAGCCCCGCGCTGCCGGAGGGGCTGTCTGCCCTCGCTGGCTCTGGAACCGGTATTTACAGCTCCGCAGGCGCCGGTGCGTGGCGTGTGCTGGGGGTGTGCCGACTGTCCGACACACGGAAACGGCCGAGGAGACTCTGGAACAGAGCTACTTACAGCGACTTCTGTAGCGGTTTTCAGAGCTGTGATCTCCGAGAGATGATCTGAGCAGGCGGGGAGTGCTCTCGGAGAAGATTTGGGGAGAGGGGACGGTGTGGGGTAAGACAGGAGGTGGGCACCTGGATGTGAGGTGGGAGGAAGCCCGTTAGGGAGCACGTAATCCATGGGAGGGGGCTCTCACCGAGGTCCCTGGAGCTGAATCGCGCGGGAGCACTGAGGCACTGTAAATTAAGTGGGAACTCATTGCTAATTCAGAGTGGAAACATCTTCTTTAATGACCTTAATTCTAGACAAAGAAAACAATGATAAACCCCGTGGAAAGCCTGTCCTAGGTGATAAACTGCTGCCCTCTGAAAGAGATGCTTGTTCTGCTGTTCTCTCTGTTTCTCTGTTAACTCCTCTCTCCTTCACCTGTGATCGCATTTGAGTCATCTTTTTCTGACGACTGCAGAATATGAGTTGTCTGGGGAGAAAAAAGCACGAAGTCCAGTATGGACTTGCCAAGAGACTTTTTCTTTTGGGTCATGATCAAAAGGACTGGGGGAAGTTTGTCAGCTTCTGAAGCTGATGCAGATAGAAGCATTTTCTCCATTAGAGACTACATTGCATTGATCTTTGCTGTATTGCTTTGTGTTTGAATATCCAAGCTGGGATCTGGCTGTCGTCTGTTCCATTTGTCAATACAGTGAGCTCCTAGGTGATAAGCTATTTTCACGTTTTTGAGCGATATCAAACACGTTCCCATGTGTTTTGTTTGAGGAGTGAGGTCCCGCTTACCCTCCCAGCGTGCCTGCCGAGGTGTATTTGCCTGCTGCCTCTGTCTTTCTGGTGGCACCCCGAATCCTGCCTTCTGACTGGGTTGGGGCTGTCCTGTGCTGCTCGTGTTGCCTTCGTTCCTGCCCGCTCTCGTTTTCCCCTCTTTGCAGAGGCACAGCTGGGTCTCTGACAAGCAGACCGTGTGAGTGCACTCTGCCCTGTAATCCAATAGGACATGTGCACTGTGCATGCTACCGGCTGGGCCCTGTGTATAGCAAAGGCCTCTGTTTTTGGACCAGAAGGCTGATTAGGAGAGACGTAGTGCAAAGAGGGAGCAGTGTTGTGAGAGAGCCCTGTCCTGCTTCATTTCGTGTAGGATATAGTGTTTAGTTCCCTGTTGTTGGTTTGGAGGATGCATAGAGCAGCCCTGAGCCACTACGGCTCCCTGTACAGCCCCTGCCTCTGTTAGTACAAGGCGTGTGAGTCTGGTCAGGCGTCACGCTGTGCTGAGCTGACAGCACAGGATTAAAAGGTTACAACATCTTCACATTTGTTTTCCCACCTCCTCACTCCCATCCTCTGCCAGCTTCGCTGTATTGATTCCAGCATCAGTGATTCAAGAAACTGTCGCAAGTGATGGTGAGTTATACAGTCAAGGTGAGAAAGAACTGTCTCCTAAGAAAAGATCCGAGAGAATAAAATCAGGATATGCTATTTAAATGGAAGAGACCTGCCAAGAGAGAGGATGGATGTCTCTCCTGCAGACTTGGAGAGACAATGTGGCCTCGGGATAGCTCGTCAAATAGAAATTATGGAGGGCAGAGTATACGAGGACAGGGGGAAATAACGTGCACTGTCTATACACGTTAGAGCCAATTTGTAAAGCAGTTTGAGAACTTTGGATAGAAGATTCTTTATCAGCGTAAGTGTCTGCCAATGATGATTGTCCAATAAAGTGGTGATGCTAGGGAGCTGCGGGAGGAATACTGAGGTCTTGTTTTCCCAGCTCGTGTTTGTTACATGTGGTAGCACACGTGCAGAGGGGTTATTTCTAATCAGTCTGAGTCAGTTTTATTACCATTTTAGTTCATGATTTGCCATTCTACTACAGGCTTGAAGATCTAGACCTCATTTTGGAGCATAGGTCTTACGGGGAGCGGCTGAGGGAACTGGGATTGTTTAGTCTGGAGAAGAGACTGAGGGGAGACCTCATTGCTCTCTACAGCTACCTGAAAGGTTGTAGCAAGGTGGATGGTGGTCTCTTCTCCCACGTAACAACTGATAGGATGACAGGAAACAGCCTCAAGTTGTGCCAGGGGAGTTTAGATTGGGTATTAGGAAAAAATTATTCACTGAAGGGCTGTCAAGCAGTGGAACAGGCTGCCCAGGAAGGTGGTGGAGTCACCATCCCTGGAGATATTTAAAAAACGCGTAGATGTGGAGCTTAGGGACACAGTTTAGTGGTAAACTTGGCAGGGCTAGGTTAGTGGTTGGACTTGGTTATCTTAAAGGTCTTTTCCAACCTAAATGATTCTATGATTTTGGATTTATATGGCATTTGTAATCTCCAGGTTGCAGGTTAGATTTCATTTGTATTGTATGGAATTAATTCGACTAATAAGCTGCAATAGATATCGTGATTAATGCTTATGTTTTCTTGTATGCACCTAGCTCTTTTCTATGTATTTGCTATAATTAAAATTACCAGCAAATATGTTCACTGAAAAAGCATGTATCAGTTCGTGAATCCTTGCACTCTCTTTAGGTAGAATGTTTCCATTTTATACATGAGGAAACTGGGGTACAGGGGCATTAAACATTTTGTTCATAGTAGATGGCTGTCAGTCTGGAGATACAGAGCAAGGATGTAACGTGAGTAGAGGGAAACAGCATTTTGTGTCGGAGTATAGGTCTTGTGTAGTGCTCGTGTATAAGGGAGCCAAGTAACTACATTCTGGAGTAAAATTAGGGTACTCCATCCGTGTGATACCACAATTTGATCTTCCCTGCGTAGCCAAAACCATGATTTTTTGCTTCCCCCTGGAAGCACGGAACTGAATTTGCCACCAGGTGTGGTATCAGAGTTGGGGGTGCCAACAGCATTTAGTTCCACTGTATGCACATTGCATCCCCAGATAACCCTGCAGTCGAAAATACAAAACAATCTGGCTAAAATTAAAACTGCTTCTTAAATCCTCTGTCTGATGTCGCCCGAAGCTTTTTGTTCAGTTTATCTTCACAAGGTCACTGAGACAGAAGAGTGCACTCTCTGAGCATGTTGGCCTGGAGCCTTTCACGCAGATGCTTTCATTTAGCATTTGGGACATTCTCCTCCCTTCAGTCCTTTCCTTTTTACTCCCCCATTTTCTATATCTCTCTACTCCCCTCTTTTGAGCTCAGGATCCCTGAGATCAATACACATAGGAATAAAAGCTGTCCTTTTTTATCACCTTAACATGTAATCGCTAATCAAAGCTTTCTGGGCACCCAGGCTGTCACGGGCTGGGGACTGCTGGTCTGTCTGGCAGAGCTGCCACCCATGCTGCCTGCAGCGCTGCCCTCATCTTTGCTGTCATCCTGCCACGTGGAATATTTGTCTTGCAAAACCATGTGTTTGAAGCAGATTTTGTTTCTGCCTCTTCTAGTGGCTGCAGTGTGATCTTGAACTACTTACTTTAGATTAAATAGTAAATTCACCTTTTTTTTTTTTCCTTTTTTTGAATAGTCAAGAACAGGAAATTTCAGTTCAGATCAATAGTGACTGCGTGCTCTGAGACACATCTGAGGTGTTGTAAGGTGAGCTTCTGTTAAGATACTGAAAATTGGAAGCCACTTTGGAAGACTGAAGCCAAAGTGTAAGATCTAATATAGGGCAGAAGTGTCGAGTTTGGCACGTGCTGCCTAGCGTGAACACAGAACTGGGAGTCTTCTCTTCCTGTGCAGCAAAAACCAGTGTGAGAGAAGAGCAGTGCAAAAAGGTGGTGTGCCAGGTGAGAAGCTGGTCCTAAACTTCTGAGCTTCATTTTCTCCAGCTCTGCAATAATTGCAAATACTTTACTCGTATGTACATGTTAAAAATGAGTAAAATGTCCACTTGAATGTTGTTAATTGTCAAATGTAGTGAAACTGTTTCTTTGTATGAGAGATCTGTAGGCAGCACACTTTTCATTTGCATCAAGCTGCTGCAAGAAGCAAACAGCTGTTTCCAAACTGGTTAACTAAGGCAAAAACCGGAATATTGGTTCAGATAGTTCAGGATTCTCTTTTCTCTGTCCTTTCTGCATTAGAGACCACAGACTGAACGGTAGGCCATGTAAGTTACTATGTAATCTGCTGTGTGGAAAACCCATATTTAATACCTCCTTAACGGGGATGTTAAGATGGATTAATTATTCTTTGTTCTGGTCTCTGAAGATAAAGGGTAATTACTATTAATTATGTGTAATTGAAAAATTGCTCCTTCACAAAGAATCCAACAGCATTAGTGGGATTGTAACTTCTTGCTACCTATAGGGAGGCATACAACATCCTATAATTTTATGGCAAAGGCTGCCATAAACTTAAGAATGGCATCAGAAACTCTTGCTCGCTTTCCAGCTCACACTTGAGACCAGTATTTTCAGAGATAACGGATCTCGGAGCCTGCTGGTGAGACAGGACCCAGTGTTTTGTTCTGTGCTGAATGGCACTTAAACAGAAGATGCGATTTGTAAGCCTGGTTGTCACTGATGCTGCTGCAAAGACTCTTCCTCAGTAAATTTCCAGAAACCTGTGGAACAAACAAGTAAACCAAATCTGGGAAGGAAGGTTTTGAAAAAAAGAATAATCAAGCCATGACTCTTCAGTAACCAGTACATCACCTGTGGGTCAGCACAGAAAGTGCAGGTGTCTGACAAAGGGTGGAGACTATGTTGAGATACTGAAGTGAGATTCAAAAGAAAAAAAAATATTACTTTTACAAGGGCAGAGTAGTTTCAATTATATAAGGCTAGTAGATTGATTAGCCTGAGACCTGAAACTCCTAACTGCCCCCCAATTTCTGTTGTTAACTAAAAATCCTGAAAATATTTAGGCGTGTATCTTCCTTTGACTTCAGTGGGAGTCGGGCACCTTCATATGCAGAAAAGTCTGGCCCTTAAGCTCTCTTGACCTCAGTTTCACATTCGCAAAATGAGCATAATGACATTTTTCTGCTTCAAGGAGTGCTACAAATAAGTTAATGAGTTGTTATGCACTTAAATAATATAATAATTGAGATAATAGAAGCTCTTACAACATAAAAATAGCCTTAACCTGAGCCACCTTCTTCAGAGATGAGTTGGTGCAGAGGCTACTCTGAAACAAAAATGATGTTTCTAGTGTTGCTTGTCTTGCAGATCTTTGCTCTCTGCTTTTTCTTTCCCTGAATTCCCATGGGCAGATTAAGCCAGGGTCCTCTTTTACAGTAAGATGTATCTGCTTTATGTTGCCATATACTGAACAGTCCTCTCTCTACGTGGCTTTACACTTAACTCCAGCAGCCTGGAGCAGCGGTGGATCAGAGATGACTTCCGCAGAGCACTTGTCTCCCTAATGAGGGAGGCAATGAAAGCCATTTTCCAGTGCATCCATCACTCAGCAGCTGTGGTGCTGAGGCGAGAGGACAGGCATCCTTGAGCAGCCTTATATAATCCGTGCCCGCTGCCTGGCCCTGGCAGGGCAGCAGCAATGCGTGCGGGGCGGGGAGGGGCTGCGGTGGAGCTGCTCGGTGGGGTATGTCCGGGGCTCCCCTTGGCAGCTGCAGGATCTCAGCTTGTACTGGTGTCAGCTCGGTGCAAAGAGTGTGTCAGTCACTGCCTAGCTGGGGCACATGGGTCTCAACTCTCTGCCTGACCCACTCCGACAGAGACCTCCCCACCCACCTGTTCTTGCCTGGATCCAGTTTTAGCTGCAGCATCCCACAGCCCAGCACAGTAAGTGAAAGCCCCTCAAAAGCAGAGCAGGGTGCAGATTTGGGTGGGGAGAATCAACAGCGACTCGCTTTCATTTCTGCTGTGCTGATTGTGGTGCTCACAAAGACCAATAAGTGCAAACGGATTTCCGGAGGCAGTGGTTGTTACAGATTGAAGAAGACAAAAAGCACTGGAAGCATCTGACCTATTTTGGGAAGCTTGCTGGGGCTTTTTGCTTTTATTTTGTTAATTTTTTTTTTTCCTTAAGGATGTGCTTGCACCTGAGTCAAAGAGACTGTAAATATTTGTCACTTTTTCTAACTATGTGCACCATGAAGACAGAAGCAAACTGAAAAATACCTTGCTGCATTTGCTAGGCAAATTCCCACCAGTTGCCCTGAGGGCATGGGAGGTTGAGCTGGCACTTGAGATGACTTCTGCCCGCTGCTGGTTGGTCCCAGGCTAAAGCTCCTGGTGATGCCCATAGCAACCTTCTTGCAGTGCTTGATGGCATCTGCCACAGTGAGATGCTGTGGGGCCAGTTGACCCAGGGCATGTCCCTCAGGCCACCTCAGTACAATTCCATGGCGCTCATGCTGGAATTCAAGCAGTTGTTGCTATGTGACCTTCTCTGTCCCTGTTTCATACCTGTGATGCTTAAAAGATCATGTTTATCCTGCTGTAACATTAGTGACTTTAATTAGAGCTGAATGAATTTGGTCCTACTGCCTCTGAACATGAGCAGCTTCCATCAAGTCATCTAAAGGATCAGATCTGGTTTCTTCTTTCTGTCAGTACTGGTGGCATCTGGTTTCATTTTCCATCTTTCCTAAGGGAGCTCACTTTTCCCCACATTTCAGCATATGCCTGTTGTATGTCAGCACCCCGCGCTGCCTGTGTCTCTTCCAGCCAGCAAGGTACAAGATGGTGTAGAGGCAGAGCGTGAGATGCATCAAGAATTGGTGTTGTGGGATGTGTATAGCTTAAAACTAGTACCTGCTTATGGATCAAGAATCTAAGATGGAGCCAGTTAAGTGTGGTTGGTTTGTTTTTTTTTTTTCTTCTTCTTTGTGTAGGATGTGTAGGGGTAGCAAGATTTTCATCCTGTGGTGTCACAGGAGCCAGTGTTTTTGCAGAGCATGACGCCTCTTCGTTGATACCATAACAGGCACCTAAGGGACTCCTCAGGGTAAACAGAGGGTGGGGCGCTGCTGATGAAATAGCAGGGCTAGCAGAGGGCACGGTACTCCCAGCATCGTGACTTAATGCCCAGCACTGTCTGCATGTCATCCCCATTTATTTCTAAATATGCTGCCATGGGAAATTTTCTACACGTGGTGATTTGTCTCCAGGAGATGGATTGATTCTTTTAACTTGTTCCATCTCTTCTCCATCCCTGTCCCCACCCCAGCCACTTTGCCAAAACAAAACTCCCTCAGCTTTGTGGCACACAGAGGGACAGCTATTTAAGCAATAATGATAAAGTTCTCTTTTGTAAGAAGTAGGATTTTTTAAAAGCATAAGATAATTATTTTGAATGTTTATTAGATTCCCCTAAACCATACATTCGACTTCAGCTCTCAACATTTTTATTTATACTGCTACATAGATAAACCTATTGCTTGAGAAAGCACATGTACTCTGTTGTTTCTCTATTATTAGAATGCTACTCAGTGTTGTAAGATCAACATCTGTGAGTCAGATCACAGACATTAACAAAATAATTTAAAAATAATTTTATTTAATTAATTTGCTTAAATTATACATACTGAGCTCTTTTATTTTTGAAACTTGCAGGGTGCAGGTGTTTCTCTGTAAGTGTGGGGGCAAGCAAATTCATTAGTCTTTTAATAGTCTCTTAGTATCAGAGACTGATGGTGTCACCTTATATTGAAGCTCATTTCTCAATAAAAATGCAGCGCTTTGTAACATGGATCCAGAGCTTCTGCTCCCATTCATGTTCCCTCCTACTCTACCCCATGTTCTCCCACAGAAGGATACCATAGTGACAAAGGCAGCGAATCGAAGGACGCAGACTAAAGCTGAAGTTCAGTTCTTCAGTGTCTTTCACACGTTACAGCTTTACAGAGGAGCGATGTTTAGTGGACAGGGTATGAGTAACTTCAGATTAAGTACTGGACTTAAGGACTTCGGATCCAAGCAGGCTGCCTTTCTGTCAGTGCCGCGTAACCGTGTCACCCGTATCCAGCCTGATGTTTTCTTTATTATTATTCATAAGCTCCCATGCCGAACAGCCGTCAGACTCTTCAGGCTGCGCCGTCCTGGGGATTATCACACTTGCAGGGCGGTTAAAGTCACTTCGCCTCGAGTCTGCTGCTTCTGAAAAGTGCCCAAGGCTAATCGCTGCGAAGTGTGACGCCTGTCATGTCGTCTTGTTCAAGTGTGCGCGGCAGGCCTGTCATTTACCAAAGGCCTTAACATCTGTTATTACACGGTAATCCTCACGCATCAGGCTTCCCAATAAGGAACTGGTGGAGCCCGGCAAGGTAGGGCTCAGCCTTCGTTTGCATAGCTCCCAGCATGCAAGGCAACTTGCTCTCCCTTCTGAAATCATTAATAAGCAATAAGAATATTATATAAGCTGGCATCTTTTTTTAAACCATGATAATTTCCAATGCTATTATAATTAGGACGAAGATGAGAGTTTGAGCTGGGGGAGGGAGCAGACAAAGGCTTAAGCTGATCTCCACCATGACGTTAGAAGGTGGCTTTGTCTGTTCTATCCTCGTTTGGACAATAATGGGTACGCATAAGGCACATGAAGAGGCAAATAGACAATTTATTTAAAAGTATTAATCCTTTTCATCATGAAATGTTATCTCTTGCCATAAATAGGATCACAGCTTTCCAGTCCACTTACATTCTGACTAACTGGCCCTGTAGAAAAAGCCTGAAAAGCAATATATGTTTGTGTTGCGTCCTGATGACTATCGGCTCCATAGTGGGTCCGACCAAGCAGACAAAAATGTTCTGTTGCTGAGAATATCTTTGTTAAAGCCAGAATGACTGCTAGCTGATTGTGACTAGAATGCTATCACATTGCAAGAGATGTGGCTTCTTGGGTAGCTGGTCCCCAGCCATGAGGGATCAGATGTGGTATTTTCCTGAAGAAGGGTTTAGTATCTAGATCAAGAAGGCAGGGTTTGCTGGAGAAGGAAAACCAGGTGAAAGTACGGCTTATAGATGTAACTAAGAAGGCCGTTTACTTTGGAATAGGGAAGATTTAAAAAGTCACTTGTCAAAATAATTTTCCCTCTAACGCTGCAGCAGCCCTCAGATCTGAGCGTGTTCCTGATGTTCCCCCTCACTCACATGCGCGAACACGGGAGGCAGGCGGGAGGAGGCAGCTGCACTGACACACTATGGGGTTTGCAGGAACATGATGGCAATTTAGCAGAACGATTAAAAGATTGCAAACATTTATTAATAGCTTTGCTGCTGCAGCAGCTCTGCCAGAGAAGCCTTTGCTTCCTCAGGGATGCTCTTACCTCCTGCCCATTCCCTTCTAGAGCTCCAGAAATGGGAAAGTCATATTTGGAATCAGTGTAAATTCACAGTTATGCACAACGCTGCAGACCACTTCATCCCACTGCTCAGGGGAGAGGATGGGGGGAACTTGAGTGTGAGAAAGAAACATCAGAGGGTATGCAGAGCAAAAAGAAACTATTTTTTTTTCTTTTCAGCTATTGCTTGGCCTTTCTTTTCTTCCCTGTGCTCCTCTGCCTTTCTCTCTTTGCTCTTCTTTACCTACTCCTTTTCCTTTCCCTTGGGACAGAGTGACTTTTGTTCAGTGTGTTGGCACTAGATTCAGCTGTGGGTCTACAGTGTCTTTCTGATACTGTATAACACAGCCAGTGAAAGATGGGTATAAAAGCAATGTTGGAGACGACCTGCTGAAAGTTCTGCAGAGCAATCAAATTTCCTAACACGAGCACAGTCGGTTCTTTTGTGATTCTCATGACTGTGTCATTGTCTCTTCAGATTTTTTTTTTTTTTACCATTAACGCTGAGGAAAGGGAGGAGATGAAGGTTCAATATAAAAAAAAAATTAAAAAGAAGAGGAAAAAAAAAAAGAAAGGGCAGTTGGCTGAACAAGAAATCACCTCATACTTCATGACAGATACTGCTGAACAGCAGTAAGCACTGTAAATGAGATGGGCAATTCTGATGTTCGAGTGCACAGTATCTGAGACGTTTTTATCCCACAGACCAGATGATGGTGACTGACTGATACACGTTTGCAACAGGAGAATATTTATCCTACGCATATGGTGACCACCTCTGTATTCCCATCCACAGTGGAATAATCAGTTTCTTTCTCCTTTTTTTTTTTAAACTGGGTCCTAAGAGAAACTGAAATGTCTGGACAGCCTAAAAGGAATACACTTATTCTGCTAAGCAACTATGACAGTAGATATGAATGCCTGTGTCTCCGGTGTTGTCTGAAATCCCGCTTGTAACTGGGGAGGATGACAGTGCCCCTCAACCATGCTTTTCCCGTATAGCACAGCCAAGTGACTGGACGTGCCATTGGGCATCAGCAGCTGACTGCCTGTGCTTGACTTTTTATTTCTATCGGGATAATTTTTCTTCTATTCATCTACACAATTTAATTGTGCCACTTGGCAATTTAAGAAAAATGTCATTGCGTAATCACTACATCTCTGCTTAATGCAGTAGAATAGGCAGAAGAGAAAGCGAAGTGGATCCAGTTGATCAAAAAGGAGAAAAAATATGATGATGGAAGGATGCAGGAAATAAAATAGAGTTGAATTTTGAGTCCTGCACTATTGTTACCTGAACCTGCTTTGGGTTTATTTTACTTTTTTTGAACTGTTCCCCCTACTCCTCAAAATTTTCAGTTAAAATATTTCCTTTGTCAGTTTTCAAGTGCGGTGTCCAATTTGGAACTTGACTAGCATGGATTTTTGTCTATTTCAACGGGATGTTGCTTATGAAAAAGATCTGATTATCTCTGTTCACTTCTGCATACCATGCTTTTTCATGGGATGACCTGGGAAACTACACAACCTGAGACACATGTCCCACAAGCCCCACAGAAAACTTCCTCCCATAGGAGGTTTAAAGAAGGTCTGTATACATTTCTGGAGAGCTTAGCAGGCATTAAGGCTTAAGGGCCTTAAAAAGCCCTGTTTTTCTAGGGAATGAGTATAGTACTTTGGTTCTCTGTCCTTTAGATTAGGATTATTCAACCTGCAATTTTGGTTGATACCATGGATGGATTTGGGCTAATTGCTTCTTCACTTTTTGTCTGTAGGAGCTGGAATTCCTTGTGCTTGAAGTAGCCAAAGAATGACACAGATGAGGATGAAACAGACCTGGATGCTGGAGTGGTACCTGGTCTCAGGTGAGAAAGGATATAGATAGGATCCCACAAACACCGGTTCAACAGACGGAACTACTTTCAGAGATGCTTTCTCTCTCTCTTGTTTCTTGTTTGATGACTGAAAATGGCAGGCATTTCCAGGTAGCAGCAGCTGTATAGCTTCAGCTGCTCTGTCAGAGTTCTTATCCCTTCCTAGCACTAGCGATTTCATTTGCATTGGTTTCAGTATCTTTAATTTCCAAGTTTGCCCTGTGTGATAACAAGACGATACCTTACAGTCTTGGGACAATTAGGACACCTGTTGGTGGAATTGTTTTGGGTTTTTTCATGTTCTGAAAGGCTATTTTTGGGATATGGTGGCCTTTACAAATATTTAAGGCAAGAAACAGTATCTTGTCAGTATGTCCCCTGCTCCCATGAGAACCTCAAACCTCACTGAGGCTCTGGCCTCCCATATACCTAATTTTATTTTTACTATTTTATTGTTCAATAAAAATATATGTTGTACTTCTTAAGTATGGGAACCAGCATGGGCTCTGTTGTAGAGTAGTCAGTGTAGCCTTTGTCATTGTCTGGGTACACTGTCCATATCTCTTGAAGTAATTGTAACTGTATCTTTGCAAACCAGCAAAGAATTTGCTTTCTTATGTATTGAGATGTCTTGTATCTTGTACTGGCTACTACGTCTTCATCCAAGTGGCAAGTAACAGGACTGCAGCTGTGGTTAAAATAACCTTTAGAACATTGAATAACATTGAGATTCAAATACAACAAAGGACCCAACCAAAGTGTTAAGTTTCTCAATTGATAAATACATTTATTAGTGAGACTAAAAAATCCTAGACTGCTAAGAAATTAATGAAATTCCAGGAGTTCACCTATTCTATCTTTCTCCCATCATTAAAGGAAGATAGATGTTTGACATTGTTACCAAGGGATTGACCTTTCTGATTTTCTTTCTTAGCTATCAAACAACACAGGAGCTGGGGACAGCACGCGGGTACAGCCCAGATACATCCTTGAGACACAATTAGTCTGCAGTTGTACAACCTCTGTAAAGCTTGGATTCCACAGAGGGGCTAAGGAATATAGCGATCAATAGCAGTGTGGCTAGGTCTTTTCTAATTGCAAAATCTAGAGATGAGAGAAGAGGTGATGAGCCTGTCCCTTCTGCGCAGTGAGGAAGTGAGGATCTTCTGTTGTTACTCACTGCTATGGGAACACTGTGAGAGAAAACAGATATTCTTCTTTGTATCCTTGTTAGGAGACAGAGAAGTAATAATGAGGAAAGGGAGGAGAGGTTAGAGGTGATAGCAGGAAGGAGAATTGTCTTTTCTGAGTGCTAGGTACTAGTAAATAACTTTCTAAGTGCTGAGAAGAAAGTAGAAAAGTAGGGCAGGGGTCTTTTCAAGGTTTGGGTTCTTCTATGCAGTAAGACTCTTCTGTTTAGAAAAAAAATAATTATCAAAGATAAAATATTCCCAGACAACATGAATATAGAAATTATGAGGCTGCACATGATGAATTTATAGAATTCTGAAGTAGGTCAGTTTTAAGACTCTATCAGAACAAAGTCATTAACTTTTAATAAAATGTACTTTGTTGATTTGATGATGAATTAAAAACTGGAGGGAAAATGAAAAGGCAGCTCATGTAAGGCTGCATCATCTTCTGCCTCCATTGAGACAACACTGTTTCACCTTTCCCAGTGGCAAAAAATCTGTCAGGCTTTGTCGTCATTTTGCATCACAAAATGACCCGAAAGGGAACATGCCCTCTGCTGTCACACAATGCAGTGCCAGGGGTCACTTGCAGAGCTACAGTGGCCATACAACTGGGGAATATTGCTCTTCTCTGCACTACTGAATGCTGCCAAACCCGGGGAACTGAAATAGATTGCTCTGTTTATTCTGTTTGGTGGATCTTCATCGACCTTACTGGTTTTCAGTTCCAATAATAGCGATGCATGAATTTGATTTTTCAAGATTCTACTTGCAAAGGTTTGGCTTCTCAGATATTCTTGATAGCCTCTCCTCTTGTCCTTGCTCACTGTTGTCCTGAGCTTGCGTTCTCACACAATACTTGAGTGAGCCACAGGTCACAGCCATTAAACTTAGTTTATGTAAAACATACCAGAATCACTTTGATCACATTGCCTGAAACTCTCTATTTGAAATAAATGTAGCAGTAGGAGATTTCATCACTTCCTATCTCCAAATCTTAATTGTTTTTTTTAACAGTAATACTGGCTTGTGTTCTTCTTTGGCATCCACTTTGTATTATCCTCCCTACACAATATTATTTTCCTTCCTTTTAACCCAGTATTGGTTTAAATTATTTCCTCTACCGTAAGTACTTGCTTCCAACCCCTCCAGTCTCTGCTAATCACAGCAAATTTCGTGTGTTTAACTTGGCTAGGACTTGTGCTTTACTTACATAAGTGTTTGTCCTAAAGCTCATGAAACACCTATCTATCGCCTCAGGCTTGAGAAAGGACATGTTTCAGGAGAGCTCTGTTTGCTTCTGAATAAAGCCCACATCAACAAAGCAAATAATCCCTAGAGTTCCTTTACTCTGGGCACCTGACATCCTATGCAAGTCTAGGAAATCACACAGAGGAGCACTCTTCTTTCCTGCAGCAGGACTAGAAGAGGTACAGCTGTCTATCAGCTTCATGCATTGTCTTGTTTAGAAGAGGATGCAGGTCCTGGGTGGATTTCTCTCAAAATGGAATAAGCAAATCTAAGTCTGACTTTTCTTGTTAAAATTCTCATCTTCTTTCCTAACAAGAAATACGGAGGTGTGCCTAGTATCACACCTCACCTAGAGGTTTTGTCAGCTTACCTACTTGTTGCTGTGTCCGTTCTCTGAACGATGTCACCAAGTCTTGGTAAGGAGAAGCTCTTTGTATGTGGAATGAGAGGTTCACTTTCAGAAATGTGCTCCATCATTTCCGTAACAAACCACTTAATGGGTTAGAAGCTCCAGTTGAAAACTAGGGTGGCATGGATAATGGTGTGGACGGAGAGGGCTGAAGTGCAAGTGTTGGTTTCTAAGCACTTTTGATGGATTTGATGTTTTTCTTACTCACAAAATGATGTGGCTTTTGGGTGCTTATGAGTAATGAGTAGAGCTAGTTTGTTTAGTGTCCCTGTCCCCCAAGGCCACTGCCCTTTGAGAGGGAACAGTGTGTACCACTGCTTTTGGCAGCCGCGCTCCCAACCTGACGCAGTCGGTTTGGGGGGGCCACGGAGCCGGCAGAGATGACTCATTCCGCCTCAGTGGCTCATTGAGGAGCTGCAGGGAGAAGCTATTTATAACCAGACCTTTCAGGTTCAGTGCAGCAGCATCTTCAGCAGGAGGGGGACAGATGGGGATGGCAATAAGATTTCAGATACAGATCAACCCCCACCCCAATATTGTAGCCCCTAGCTGACTCCAGCCAGCCCTTTTTCTCAAGCCTTTTGCTCAGCTGTCTGGGTCCTCTGGTCTAAGATTCTGCTGATAACTCATCAGCTCCTCAAAGAGCAGGAAGACAACTGTGGATATCATCAGCATGAACAAAACACAAACTCTTTCTATTGTAGCTGCTCAGCTGGCTCTTGCTAATTCTTTCTGATCCATGGCCATAGTGCTGTCACCTTGTCTTTTCCTTCTCTGTCCATGTTTATCCCTGGCTTGCCATTAAGATGAGCTCTTTTCATGGGTGTTTTCAAACAGTCTTTATGCTGCCAGCAAATTCCATTTAAACCTCCAGAGGTTTCTCTTATATACAAGCTAACACTGTAATTTATGAAACTGTACTTGTTTTTCCGATCTTGCTATGGTCTCATTTCATCTTTAGGTGCTTCCATGACTCCATATGTGAAACAGAGATAATTATACCCCCTGGGTTAAGCACAGTGTGATTTTTTAGCTCTGAAACACCACCTAAGTGGTAGTATTATTACCAGAGAGAGTCACAGAACAATAGGAAAGCATATTACACAACAGTAGAGGACAGCATGTGTTAAAGAAAATATTTACTATGAACACGTAAGTCTTTGTATCTAGGTAACTGTGGCCTTTATCTTGAAGCATATTAGCGTACATTAAAATTACTGAAATTTATGTTGAACTAAACTTCAAGTTTTCTTTTCTCTTAACTGGCTTTTGAACTTAAAGCCACATGGCACCAGGGATCCTGTTATGTGAAGGCTTAGCTTGTTTTTGTTCCACCTCAGCCCTATTTTTAAACCCCTTTATGTGTCTGGAACTGGACTGCGTTAGAAGGCTCCTTCTGTCTACTTATTCCCATAGCTTAAATGCTTCATATTTGGCTCTTCGTCTTTTTCTTCTCTTTACTTCTTTCTTCCTACCTCTTCTGCAGTAAGTAGACAACTGACTTTGTGGTATACGACTGGTGTACAGTTTGATGAGTATAAAGTCTCTGCATGTTGTTAGGGCCATTTGGTAGATCCATAGGTTTCTCTGGTGTTCTCTCTTTTGGCTGTCCTGCATCACTGTGCTATGGACCCAGAGGTGTAGTGGCCTTTTTTTACAGTGTTTAGTCTCTTCAGAAGCCGTACTTTAATAATTCTTGCCTTCAGTTTTGGCAACCAGCTACAGGAGATGTCTACCCAGCATAAAACCAAACAGTGCTGTGATGATAATTTCTTTCTTGAAGCCCAGCTATAAGACTGCAGAGACCTGTGAATGTGACACGTAGCTTACATGCTTCAGCTCATCATCTGGGCTGGAGGTGGCCTCTGCACAGTAGCCCCCACTCTCCCTAGCTGCCACATTATTTCCCTGAATCTCAGTTTCTTTTTGGAAAAAGTAGGCCTCTGCCTCTTTTGGTTGCAAATAAGCTTCTGAAACATCACCAAAATGTAGCTAGTGCAGAGATATTTGTATTGGTATTGAGAGAAAGAGACCGAATTTCAGGGGCATGGAGTGTCGTGGTTTGGGGTTTTTTTGAGTGGTAAACTGAGATATGCAGTGATTATAACAATAACGTCAACTTAGCTCCTTGTCTCTCCCTTCAGCAAATTTTACATAGTGGATAAAATGATTCTTAGAGCTGTTGGTTTATCCTTTCGGCAGCTGCCCTGCCTCCCTTTTGGCTCCTTAGGCACCCGTGAGCGCAGTGGATGTAGCACAGCCAGCTCCCCTGCGCGTCCCACCGCCTCCCCTTTGCCTGGGGCTTGCGACGTTCTTGAGCGGAGTCCTGCATAGGGACCCCAAGGATGGGCGCTATGGCCAGAGAGCACACAAGAACATGTGTCCAGGTTTGGCTCCAAGAACCCAGACTGAGAGGGCCAGGATGGGAAACCAAGAGTGTGCATACATGTCAGAGACTGAAAGGATTTACCTCCCTGCATTTCCAATTGCTTGTTTTCTATCTGGGGAAAATCCCTTTTGACAGCCCAGGCGGTGAGCTTCTAATTCCTGTCTCCGGCTCATTTTTCACTTCAATCCCTCAGTGAACGGATTTTAATGCTTGATGGATTCAAACAAAATTATTTCGGTTCCTATGGCTTTGCAAAAGCCTCTAGGGTGTGTGTGCGCGCACGCAGGGGAGGAGGGATGGGGCTTGTTTTCGTTACACTCCAGTAAACCTCCTCTCCAAGGGAAATATATTTCATTTCATCATTTAGGGCTTCCTTGCTGATGATTCCTCCCATGCTGTCCTCCTGGCTCTTGGGCCACAGGAGGACCTGTGAAATATTTGCTGTTCCAAGGGGTACAGTATGCAATGTTCTAGATCAGTGTTTCTGCTTCAAGGGGGGATTCAAGTAATATGACCAGACTGTGTTTCCAGGAATAGGACTGGATTCAGGGGGAATAACTGTGGGAAAACTTCCGTATTCTCCAGCTGTAGCTGGGAGCAAGACAACACCACAGGCTGGGAGATGGGGTTAGTGACTGAAGCGGTGTCTGGGTAATCAGCAGTCTTTACCATAGACATCTTGTTTGAACGTGTACAATTCACCATACTGCTATTGTAATGGGCAAGTATTGCTTTTTATTACAATTTCCTGCCTCTCCTGCCAGCAGAAATCACTGTAGGGAACTGTGCAAAGGCTCTGCTTGCATAATATTCAGTAATCAGTCAGAATTTCAGCTGCTCAGCCACCATGTGCTTCTGCTGGGCTCCTTCCGCAGAGTTCCTGTGTATGGGAGGCTAAACTATTTAAATGCTCAATGTCTTACCCTTCTATCCAAGCCAAATCTTCATCATAATAAAAATTAACAAAGCAATTGTTCTACGATACGTGGCTCTAATAAATACTTACAACCAGCAAGCTAAAGATTTGGATTCATTCAAGATGCATTCTCTGAAGGATTTAGAGTGTTGCATGAAGTTGACGTTGTCTCTCAATGTGTAAAACTGCTGCTGTTAGGGTGTGCTGAGCCCACTTGGTGGTACCCTATCCAGATTAAGTTGTTTCAACTTACTGTAACGGCTACCAAGCTGTCATTTGCTCAGGCAAGGTACAAATCCTGTTCCTGGAGTTGGAAATGCATTGTGTGTTCCTCTTCAGCGTAAGTCTGTCTTTTACAACAGCCTCCTGTGTCCACAACCTCCTGTGAACGCTTGTGTAGAGCTATTGATTTTTAATGATAAACATGTATTGTGTCGTGCTTGTAACGCTGGTGGATCTAGGGACTACAAGGTGTAGCTTGTGAGTCTGTTCCATTTTATCTGTCTTTTTATATTATTGCAAACCCCCACTTCTGCTAATTTCAGCTTTTTTCAGCGTAAGTATTGTAATTCTCATTCTTTTTGTTAAATACATTGTCTACAGGTGAGAAGCCCTATTTTATGTGTGGTTTTCTAATATGTTGCGTCAGAGATTATTAGCTTGCGTTATAAATACTCAAAGTTACACATAAAGCATACGTTGAAGTTTTAGTTGTAAATACAGTAATAGCATTTCAGGAATTATTTACTTTTTCTTGCTTGTAATTGTATATTTATTTCAACCTTGCCAATAATCCCCAAGCTTTTGAGCCAGAGACAGTAAATTACAATGTTAATGAACTTTGGAACTTCATTAATAAAATCATGCTAAATCTGTTAGGTGGACGAGGACACTGATTTATGGACCTGTAGATACTGTCTGGCCTGAAAGCTTCAGCTACTTATTACAGCAACAGTATAGGCAAGTCTCTTTTTACGTATCTTTAGATTGTAATAAATAAATCAATCATTTTCCAACAGATCAATAAGAAATGTAATTAAATGTGAGTTAAAAGGGAGTTCTGAAATTTCTACCCTGTCTTTCTGCTGGGGAAATGTGGAGATTTGTCTGCAGAAGCAACTGATTCATTAACCTTGTGCTTTGTCACCACAGAAGGGAAGTAGACACGTGTGTTTGTAAAATACTCTCTTGTCGCAGCCAATGTTCTGGATTGCTTGTGTGCTATTAGTAATGTTTGTTAATATTTTGGCTGAGCATTTTCCTAAGTCACTAGTGTTCCTTTTGACAAAGGCATGAGTTGTGAATCCAGATGGATAACCATTGGATTTCCTTACTACAGATCAAATTATCTAATATTAAATACCAATTAGCATCTGACTGCACTAGTTTTATCAACAGCATTTGCCAGCAATTGATAATTGATTTTAATACTGGTTTCCACCACATTGTTGGACTGAGGATAGTGGAGACTAGGATTTCTCTATAGTGACAGAATACAGCGTCGGTACCACTGGGAAAGCATTGTGTTGGGTTTTTTGTTTCACTTATTTTCTCTTTTACTCCGATACCAATAAGCCTTTCCTGCATTGGAAAGGATTAGAGATACGGCTGGCATCTTTCAGCTGGAAAATCATTATCAAGCTTTTATTTACAATCCATATTGTACTGACCTTCCCATGTGTGCTGCCAGTTGCTCAAGTATAGGGCTTGCTGTGCATTTGGCACAGTAAACAATACTTTTAGCCACTACCCTTAAATGTTTTTCAGTCTCCTATTTACTCATGTATCTCATCTCTATAATCCTTTAATGGTGACAGGCTTATCAGCGTAATCTCTGAATTTTACCTGGATATCCGTTGCTCTCTCTGGTGGTTTGTTTGGGGTTTTTTGTTGTTGTTTGTTTTTTTTTTAATTGCACATAAGACTGCTTCTAGCATCAAACCTACGTGTGTGCTGTTGTCCAATTTAATAAATGTTTCATTTCCTTTCAGACTGATAGCACATTCACTTTCACTGCATCACTGAGCTTTCCTCCCATGAACAGTTGACGTGAGGTAGCAATGCTGTGATCTTGTCCATGTCGTGCAAGCTCTGCTGCTGCTTGCAAAGTTTGCAAAGTTGATCCATGACACTTACTGCGTCTTCTCCCCTATGTCAAATATTTTCTCGGTCCATCCTGGTTGTCATAGTGCATGTGTGATTCTACAGGATTTTATCTTTGAGCTTAATATGCTTTTCTTGCATGGTGTATTTTGTGTTTTCATTGTGCTTAGATCTGACTTGCACTTAATTTTGGACTGGATGATTGCCATAGGTTGGTTCTTTGACCTTCTATCAGTCTTGAAAATTTTGAGGGAAAACCAATTCCCTAATAAGAGAACAGACCATAATTTGAATTTTCAGCAAAAATCTCAGGAAAGACACCCCTTAGGAATCTCTGAAAAGGTAAGAATCAGCCAGGCGCATGCATTTTTTCAGTTTCAGTTTCCTTTTTTTGTATTTGCCTAAAAAAACCCCTTTACATTTCATTTTTATGTGAAGTGCAACATCTCATAATGTATATGGATTTCTAAGGGGTTTTCACTGCCACAATTGACTGGAACCTCTTAAATATTTCAAATGCATCAAAACTGAGTATTATGAAAAATAAAGCTTCTGATTGTCTTCCTTTTCACTGGCATACATGGCTTTTAGATAAACAGGGATTTCTAACACGTACACATGCAATTTAATATTTTCCCAGTTGCCTTCTGCATTTCCAGACTTTCAGCTCTTCTGGGCTCTTCTGGTAGCTTCTTCTTTTCCATTCAAGTTACACTCCTTGGCATCTTTTTACTCCTGATACCACATGGCATTCCTTAATCCCCCTGCACCCCAGCTGCTTTAGGAGTTATTCATTATTAATGACACATTTCCAGCTGTCTCTGCTTAAGAGAATGAAGGCTTTTGCCTGTTCCTGAGCCTGGGCAACTGAACCCCTTACAGTTATAGCTGCCAGGGCTGTGGCTTGGGAGGGAACACGCTCCAGGCACGGTCCCTGCACTGGAAGGCAGGGGGTGGGAGTGGTGCATTGGCAGAGGGGTCAGTCCTCAGCTTTTTCCAAACGGACGCTACTTCATAAGGAAGAAGCATATTCAAAATGCGGTCAGTACTGTTTGGCTGATTACAGTCTATTACAAAATGGTCATTCTGGAGAACAGAATGAAACAATCGGAGTAATTGTTCCCATGAGAGTCACAGGGAAATGGCCGGGGCTCTTAAAGGAAATACCCTACAGGGCACTTCCTTGAGGAGATTGTTTTTGAAAAAAAGAGTCAATCTCAGAAAGTAAATTTAATAAAACCTAGTTTGTTTACATAGCATTGAGCCCTGTGAGTTTTTGTGCTAATTCCTCTTGGCCAGTGCACAGGTGTAAGGAGCTGACGTCACCACTGAATGACAGATGCACCAAGTGTGAATTCTGTTCTCACACACTCTTCCCAGGAAAGCCAGGACAGTGGCAGGGGTGTAAATAAGCAGATACTTTTCCCCCCTTGTAGGGACACCTGCTGTCAGAAGGCACATTGCTGAGCGAGAGGAACTCTAGGCTGCATCCCTAGTTCCTTGTCTCTTGCTGCTGTGGATTGCGATCTCTGCGTGAGTTGTTGCTGCTGCTATTATTATCATTTATTATTATGATGACGTGATGCCGCAGATCTGTTCCCCTCCTTCCAAGATGCTGTTTCTGTCAGAGCCTTTTCTGCCTTTGATCACAGCCAAGAAGATGGCTTTGACATTGTATGTATTCTCCTAGCCCACTGCAAAGTCTTAATCCTTCTAATAGCTAGAGGTTTTCAGTTTAAGTCTTTTATTAATATTCCATCTTAATTGTAAAGCACTTCAGTGATATCCAAAAGCCTGTCTTACGTAACAGCCTTATCCACACTTGAGTCCTTCAGAGCTGGAGTGTCAGGAAAACCTCTGTTTGATCTGCCTATGTCATTAGTCCTCATGCCTTTAATGCATAAACCCATTAGAAATTACAAATACACTTCAAAAGTCTAAGCTCAGTCAATGTATATTTTTAAATGTTTTATTTTATTAGAAAGAGTATGACTTGCTGTCATGTACAGATTTGAGTGATCTAGTTAGCAAAGTCTCTATAAAGTCTTCTAGGAGCCTTGTTTGCAGCTCTAAATCATCTGGAAAGTGAAGCTATAGGAAATCGAGAGAACGAAGATATTTCATAAAGCGTCAGTGCTGCTAAGATCCTACTACGCATCAGGTTTTTTTGAGCTGAGTAAATAAATGAGAGCTTTTGGAAACTGGGAACTAATTGTCTCCTCACTGTGCATACCCCAGAAAGTCACTGAACATAAAGTTTCCTCTTATACTGCTTCAGCTACTTCAGGCAATTGCCAGCTTTCCCCAATGTTTATGTATTTAGTAAAGACTAGGAGTGAGCCTTAAACTAACTGGCATGTTTAGAGTATGAACCTTCATCTTTACTTGCCTTAAGGAGATTTTCTTCAGGAGATTGATTCAGCTCAGACACATTGTCCAGGCTGAACAAAGCCCAGAGAGTAAAACAGAGAGCCTTCCAGGTAAACTGATACAGGAAACAAAGAGTTTTAATAGAGTTTGTTATTAATAAGCAGATAAAGGAGAGATGTGAACTGGAGCTTCAGAAAGCAAACGAACTTCTTAAGTCCTGCCTCAAAAGATAAAGAACGTACCAGCATGTGTCCACAGTTTGCATTTAGAAGTCACATCCAGAAGCAGATGATCTCTCTTTTCTTTAGCTTCCGTACGTGCTGCATTAAATGATTTTTTTAGAAGCCCACAACACTTTCTACTTTGTATCTTAACATAAATTCTTAAATCCAAAAAGCTGAGAACACCTTCAGAAACCAGGCATTACTGTCTGCACTTCACATGGAAAGAAACTAAGGCGTAGTGCAATGAAGCTCAAATCCCTGTAGGTGCTCTTCACAGTGGGGGAAGATGTCAGAATTTAGCATTTGGCAATTCAAACAAAATCACGGGCAGTCAGAGGGGTCATGAGCTCTCATTGTGACACCCAGCTCCCTGCGTGTACACTGGTGTGTGCTGCCTGCCTGAAAACTGCAAAGGTGATTTTTGCCACTGCACGAGATAAAACTATTCATGCTGTATGAGTTAATTTGATCCTTTAATAACTATGAAACAGAAATGCTTCTCTAGATGTTTAACAGCATTTGTTGGAAATGACTAAAAACCTACATTATTCACTATAACTTGATAATTGTACTAAGGAGATGTTGTTAGATCAACTACCAAAATGTAGCACCCCTCTGAAATGAAGCATAAAAGACATCTTGCAAGTAACTTATATGTAGAATTGACAAATTACTTTATCTGAAAGTGAAGGGTAATTTAGGCAGAATGTAACTACCTAAGCTGTAATTTGTTCTGGACATCAGCTCTTTTAGTAAATTCATACAAAAAAAAATTTAGATTTCCAAGATGATGAATCCTCAGTGCCTTTGTTTAGTTTCTTGTGCCAATGACAGTGGTAGCACCGTCCTGCCCCTCTCTCCCTGTGCTAGCCTGCAGACGCAGCAGGAAGGCGGGCATGCTTGCACAGGAGTTTCGAGCAGCTCTGCTACTGAAACAAGGTTCTTTGTCGTTCTTCCACTGGCCACACGTTCCTGACCCTCTTCTCTTGTGTCAGTCCCAGGGCTATAATTTTTGATCTGAAAGGGACTACTGGCTGCTAACAGAAACCCAGCCGTGTTTTGCAGGTCATATGGTTTCCTTTCTGGTTACAAGCCACATGTGCCAAACCCTGTCTCTCCCTGGAGCTATCTTCTACCAGAACTGTGCTGGTTATGTACCAGCATCAGTGTTCATTAAATAAAATATTTGCGAGAGAGCAGCTCTGGAGAGAGAACAACTGCCCTGGAGATAATGAGTGATTCACCCCAGCCGATCCCAAATGAGTTTGAACTCGCTGTAGTTATTTCATACTCTTGCCTGTTTGTTGTATAACTGAGTTTACGTTGTGTAACTGAGTTGTCACATGGTGGTAGCTCATATTTTAGTTGCTTATAGTGAAAGGGTCAAAGGATGAAAAGCAGCAGCTACTTTTATTCTGATTTCCCAGGTGCATCAATAGTGGCAGAATAAAATATGAGGACTGATGTATCATAATCTTCATATACCGTAATACCCTCCCATTGGAAAGCAACCCTCTCCCAGAATAAACACAAGAGGTTTTCTTTGCCAGGAGACCAGCCAGAGATCAAGCTGCCAGGCAATGAGCAAGCAATAGCAATTTGTTCAGCCTTGTCCTTAAACTGCTTCCAACCCAGACCACAAGTATCTGGCCTTCAGTGCTGCTCTTTTTTCCTCCCATTCCCTGAAAATAATTTTTTAGGTAGTTAATAAATGACCTTTTTTTTTTTTTTTTTTTTTTTTTTTTTTACTGGCAAAGATTAAATGTTCTTAGTTGGAAAAAAAGCCTGCAAGCTTTTTACCTGATAATCAGGGATCCTTTTTAATGCAGCTGAAGAGTCCACCTGTCTCTCTGAAAAGCAGCCATAATCCTGTAGTCCAGATCATATTTCAGAAAGAGATCACTCCATCATATATGTAATTCATTGTGTCCATAAAACATCTGCATGGGTTTGTAAAAAGCTTTGCTTATCTAGAGAGCTCAGGTCATCTCAAAAGTGAAAAATTATGAAGTGATTTAATTTTTTCCTTCATATATTAATTGCTGCTCTCAATGCAAGCCAAAGACAGGCCAAGCAATTGAGCATTCCTTTCTGTTTCCTCTTTGGGCACATTATCATTTTGTGCCTTGAGAGTGTGTCAGACGGAGGGAGGCACCACTGTCTCTGCTAAAACCACATCAGTCTTGCTTCAGTGATTTTTCTGAGTGTTCTTTTTCCTAGAATTGCATTCAGATCTCCACTTTAATGTGCTTCCTGCCCGCCTTGTTGTTCACCTCAACTTGCCGTGCAGTGCCTTCCACACAGATGTGCCTGTGAAGTTGATTGTAGTTTGACCACAGAGATGTCTGATACGAAAGAGGTGACATTTGCCAGCCATGGGCACCAAAACTGGAGAGCTGAGCCAGCTGTATCAGCTTAATTAATTGCACTCCTAGCTGTGTGAATTGGAAGACTATGAGTCTCAAAAATGGTGTGTGGGAAGGAAATAGGGTGAGGAGTAATTCCAGGAAAATTATTGACTTTTTTTTTACACATCTGAAGTAGGGACAGTTGGATCTCTTCTCTGGAGTCTGGCTAAAGTTTGGTGACACGTGCTAGCTCAGGGAGCTCAGCCACATCTGTTGTGTTGAGCGGCAGTTTCTGTTGCATCTTCATTCACATTATTTGGTTTAACGAGCTTTTTTAGTTGGGTTGGAGCATCTTCTCTGTGTGAAGTGTGGTCTCCTGCTCTGACTGGCCTCTCATGTGCCAGCAACATGGAGCTGTAGAGTCAAGCCAAGGTCTGTGCCCTCGTAGACCATCATAATGAAAAAGTTTGTTGCTTCCCTTTGGAAATCATCCCCTCTTCCACGCTGATGATGGCTCTTACATGTTTTTCCCACTACCAGCTCCGTGGGCACAGCGAGCTCTGTGTATTTACATTGTAATGTATAAGGTGTTTCACTGTTGTCCCTACACATTTTCTTTTCCCTCTTATCTCTCTGTCATCTTGTGTTGCTCCAACTGTGTTTTTCCTGTAGTTCATCTGTTCCTCTTGTGGACTGTTACTTTTGTTCCCTTGCTTTTCATCCTCCTTTCCCATTCCTGTAGGCTTATTACAGGATCACACTGCGGCCTTTCCCCACTTTGATGCTCTTTGATTATAGAAAACAGTGACTTCCAACCCACCTGCCAGTCTTGTCCTGACAAATACAAAGCGAAGTTCTCCGTTCGCAATCAGGATGCAAGAAGCCAGGGTGGATTTGAGCATGGGGATTACAGCCAGAACAATAATGCGTTTGTAATGCTGTCGGGATTATTCCTCTCCCGTGGAGTAAAACCTGAAGAGCAATACCAAGTCTTCAAGCAAACAGAATCTCCAGCTGTCAGTGCTTTTGCTTCCTCTGGAGGCAGACACATGCCTGTCCAAATACAATATGCTGGAAGACTGATACTTGGCATCTTTATGACTATTGAAACATGCCGTGTTTCTGAAACCCTGTAAATGTGATGGAAACATAGTGAAGGGAGAGGTAAGGCCTTAAATGAGGGCTAGATTGTTCATCTGCTGTTACGGGACAGGTTCCTGATCAGTGTCCTGATTCTCAGCCCAGGCCAGCTTAGATTTTACTGTGTTTTGGCAGATTGTTCGTATGATATCTTACTTACCCTACACAATGATATTCTTGCAATGCAGGTGGGAGAAATAATAAAGACTAAGAAACTAGCACCAAGAGAACTGCTCCAAAACATGACAGACTCTTTGTGCCTTCCTGTCAGTAGCTTGCTGGAGACTCTTTTTCATGGGCAGTTCTCACTCATTTCACTCTCAAACTCTTTTTCTTGGCTCTTGTCCTTGAAATTGAAATATACTCTTCCAAGTTTGGGGCAGGCAATGCAGCCCCTGTTTGTTTAAGCAGTGTTCTCAATTTTTTTCCAAAAGTCTTCTCTACACAAGTGAAGCCAAAAAAAGAATCAAACGAACCCTTCCCCCCCAAAATGCTCATGCATTTGCTCACATGCATGCTTTTTGATAGCGCTTTTAAGGAAAGAGAGGATTTTACACTTACAGGCAGTGCTGTATTTGTCATTGCAAGCTGGAATTGGATCCACCTTCCCCCGCCGGCCCCAGGCTACTCTCTCTCTCCAGAATCCCCCGGGTTTGGGGAGGGAAGCGCAGCTCGCCTCTGGCTTGGCCTCCGACTGAATCGCACGGATAGGTTTGACTTAGCTCTGTCTCCCGAAGCAGCAAGCGTGTATGTTACATAATATAATCTTTGTGTCTTGAGGATTCAGGCCTGTCCTCTTTTTGTGCTGCCAGATGGAAGAGGAGCCACGCTTTCTCTGGAGAGATGTCCCTGCGCATCTCGCCGCTCAGCTGTGCTGGAATTACGTGCTTCTCTCCGCAGCCGGGCACTGTTGTTCCCTGGCATTGGGCTCCAGAATAGCTAGCTCTTTAGCATGCAGTGGATGCTACGCAGCCACTGTGATCCCAAGATTAATTTGTCTAGAAAAGGAGATACAGGAAGAACTTTCAGAATGAATTTGTGAGGACGATGCACTCCAGATTATCTGAGCAGCTGAAACCCAAACACAGGTGTTGTGGACAGCCAGGTTTCTGGTTTGTGCTCTTACTCTGTCCCCTTTTATAGTTTTTTCGGCTGCTGCGGCTGTTTTGCTGCTCAGTTCTGTAACATGGCCCCTGCCTGCGTTGCTATTGCCTCTGTTAGTCAAGCCATTTTCTTGCCCTGATCCCTGAAGTGCTCTCCAAAGTGATGAATCACACCTGCGCTAGTGAGTCCCTTCTCACTAATGAGGCATCTGCTCCAAATTCTGCAGTGCTCAGTTGATTGAGGCAAGGAGCTACAACCCACCTGTAGACAGCAGTGTCATGACAGTCCTCAGGAATAGCTCAAAAGACCCCGAGGAGAGTGAGGGCAGTGTTAGTCAGGCTCGACAGGAATCTTATCTGTGTGAACTTCCTCACAGCAATGCCTCATCAGCACCAGATGCAACTTCAGATATGGCAGCTTCTCTAGAAGCGATCTTACATCCTGACGGAACCGACTTCCCTGGGACAAAGAGGTATTGAGAAATGTTCATGTCAGCCTCCTGCTGCCTCTGAGCTTCCCTGGCAGAAGGACCCCTGTAGCAACCACGGCTCCAACAATGCAGCTGCAGCAGGGAAAGCCAGGGCTCGTGTTCATCCAGCCGTGAGTAGTGGTTCTGCACTGCTGGTATCGAACAGGAGCAGCCTGTTCTGGAAAAAAAAACCAACAAAAACAACCAAAAAACAAACCAACCTCAAAAGGTACCTTGGCTGTAATTAGGAGCTGAAATGACACTTCAGGTGTGAATGGGAAGTTGTTGCTTGACAAACGTCCCCACCCCAAACCCCTTCAACAGCCCATTTAGCCACCAGACAGCTGCTGCCAAGCGTCCAAAGCAGGAAAGGGGCAGAAGGACCAGCCTCTTCTCTCTGCCACCCTGAAGCTGGACGGAGGGCACCTTGTGCAGAAATTGTGCCGTGGCTGCTGCACATCTGGTGCTGACAGTGCAGCTGAGGGGTCAGAGCACACCGAGCCAGGGCCGCAGTGTAAAGCTCTTTCCGTGGCAGCTTTGCCCGGACCGGCACGCGTGACCGTAGGGCTGGGGGCACAGCCACGCAGGCTGCAGCGGGACCCCAGGCCGCAGAGAGAAGTTGTTCTTGTGTTGTCGCGGAGAAGACTGTGTCATCACGTAGTAACTGCTGTGCATGTGCCAGCAAGAGCAGAGCTAGCATGAGTAAGCTTATTATGTGATAATCACACCTTCATCTTTCTGGGTGCATAAACTGCTGAGGTATCCGAGTCTGGCAGTCAGGCACAATCACTGTCTGAAGATGAGCAAGAAGGAACCGGGTCCTTTCCTCATTAGGAACATACGTCTGATTTGACACCATTATCTTTTACTGTTTTTAAACAGAACATCATTAGTGAACCACCTGTTGCCACTTAATTACCTGTATTTGATTACAAAGATACTAAGAATTGCCTTTTTAGGTACAAACTCCTTCATTTTTCTATCATTTTATGGTGAGCCCTAACAAAACCTCTGTGTCCATTTCAAAGGCTGGCCCAGCGCTTCCCCCGTGGGCTGTCAGACGTGGCGGGGCTGAGCGCCGAGCCCCCGCTCGTGAACTTTGGGAAATCTGGGATCTGGATCAAGGCTTTGAATCCTCTCAGTTATAGCAATAAGCTAGAGGTTCTGGCCTGTAGAGCCGGTACCCACCTCGCTCCCGTTTCGGTAGGCTGAGCACCCAGGCGGGTCCCGGTCCCCGGTGCCGGAGCGGAGGCTCCTTCCCAGGGACACGCGTGGGGTCTCCCCGCGGGGCAGGGCCGCTCGCCTTCCCGCCCCAGCCCCCGGCGGCACCAACTTCCTTCCCCGGGCGACGCAGGACCCTCGGTGGCCAGGCCTCCTCCCCACCCCCGCTCCGCCGCCGCCGATGCTCCCGCGGCCCCGGCCCCCCGCCGCGCCCGGGCGGGGGGGGGGGCTGCGACCCCGCCGTCCCCCTCCCCGCCGAGCCCGGGGCCGCCGGGCCCTGCCCGCCCGCCCGCCGCGCTGCGGGAGCGCCGCCCGCCGCCGCCCGCACCCCCTCGGCGGCGGAGCCCCGGCGGGGGGAGGCCCCGGCTCACCTGGAGAGGCGGGGAGGGGGGGGCAGCCCCGGCGGGGGGACGGTGCCCGCCAGCCCCCGCCGGAGCGCCCCGTCTGCGGCCTTTGTCTGCGCTGTCACATGGGCCGCGGTGCGGGATTTAAGCGGGTCTCCGCAGGACATGCCGTGAGCGGCGCGCCGCAGCCCTGCCCGCAGCGGCAGCGCTCCGCCCGGCCGGGGATGCGGCTGTAGCGGCCCCGCGATGAGCGGCTCCTCCATGGCGAAGAGCGAGTCCCGCACTTCGCTGCTGAAGGCGGCGGGGAGCCGGAGGGCGGCGGGCGCCCGGCCCCAGCCCCAGCCCCGCGGCGGCCGGGACGGCGAAGGACGAGGCGGGCAGGCGGGGAAGGAGCGCAGCCAGGAGCCGCTCCCCGGGGAGCCCAGTGCCCGCAGGCCGCTCTGTCACCCGGGCGTCCGGGAGGACGGGGCGAGGGGCGCGGGGAAGCTGTCACATGGACGGGGGGAGAGCCGGCCGGAGCCGGCGGAAGGGGGTCCGAGGAGAGGCAGCGGCAAGGAACCGGTGCGGACATCCAGGCAGCAGCCGCACCTCCCGCCGCACGCCAGCCACGGTCAGCCCCAGGACCCGCATCAGCTCTCAGACAGGGACGGGGAGGAGGCGGAGGAGGACTTTTTCCTCAGTCACAGGCAGAGGTCCAGCAGAGAGTCCCTGAAGCTCTCGGAAGGCGCTTCACCCCTCTCCAAATCCAGCAGCAAGTACTCCACCAAGTCCAGCGGCAGCGACCGGTCGGTGGAAGCGGACCCCCTCTTCCACCAGCTGCACCCCATGCTCAGCTCGGTCTTTGGCCAGGTAAGGGGCACGGCACCCCTCCCCGCGCCCCCTCTTCCTCCTGCCCGCTCTCGGACCCTCGGCTCCTCGTTCCGGAGCCCCGCGGCTGTAAATGCACTGCTTCCTGGCCGCCCCTGCCCAACTTCTCCCGGCGCTGCGGGGCCGGCACCCGGCCGGGGAGCGGGGAGTGGGCGCGGGTCGGAGCCCCCTGCAGCCCTCGGGCGCTGTGCGGGGCGTGCTGCGGGTGGTGCTGGCGGGGGAGAGCGCCGGTGCTTTCCCTGTCGCCGGGGGAAGTTGTGGCTCTGCCTGCTGAGGGTGAGAGTCAGAGAAGCAGATTTTTTAAAATGTATTTACTTATTAGATTCCATCTCTCTGGCTCCCCGCCTTGCTGTGCTCTATTTGTTTACATCTCCTTATGGTACATTTCTGTACAATCAGCATATGAATCATTTCTGATGGCAGAAGCTGTCAGGAGAAGGTAGTGGGGAGGACGACAAAAAAAAAACCAACCAACAAACCAAAGAATCCTGACCCAATTCCGAAGCCTTCCCAGTCACTATGTTAGGATGGAACAGATGCTTTCGGTGTTTGCAAGCTCTTTCGGTACAAAGCTGTCGCTTTTAGCTGCTTCTGGTAGTGAAATTACCCAACAGGGTTACCCTCTAAAAATGAAAAGGCAGAGGGAGACTGGCTCGAAATTTTCTTTTAGAGCCATTTAGGGATGTTACTGGGAGATGTAATCTCCAGGAAGATTAATGTAACTGCAATCTCCCAGAAGCACAATTCTAGGTATAAGCCAGTAGCTTGGGCAGCTAAGTTCCAGTCCTGGAAGTGATCGATTAAACCAGAATTATGATTTTTGGGGTTTGTTGTTGTTTTTTTTTTTTTTTTAAGTGGGTTTGGGAGGCTTTGCAGGGTGCCCATTCAAATTAAGATTATGGAGAGAATGAGAAGAATTTTTGCAATTGAGTGGAAGGAGGTAAGACACGCGTATTTGTTTAATCTGGTGTTAGGAAGTGTTATCTACTTCTGTTCATCTGGACTTCTCCAGAGAAAAATCAACCACATCTGTTCCCCTGAACAGTTCTGCATCCTCACTGACAGTCTGTTATTTATGGGTGTTACGGTTGTGTGTAACTCAGAAAGAGTATTGCTCTCCCTGTGCCAATGGTGTACCAGAAGCCTGGATTAAAATTTTGTGGTAGCTATAAGGAGGGGCGTGGTGAGCGGCTCAGTGCTCAACCAGGTTACAAAAAGCAATATTTCAGCACCGAGCTTTGAAATCCATGGGCTTCAGCTCTGACGTGTGCTATACCTGTAGTTCTGAGGAAAGTGAAGGTTTTAAGCCTATGGAGCTGTATGTCCCCAAAGTGTCAGAAATACAAACAGATCCGTGCCAGTGCTCCCACTCACAGAAACCTCTCTGGTTTTGAACTCAGTCCTTACCTGAACAGCATCTTTATTTTACCTGCTCTGCCGCTTGCATTCCAGTGTCCTAAGACACTTCTGAAAGCCACAAACTTAGCAAAATTTAATTGCGGTGTTGAACAATGCACCTTACAGAAAAGAGACGGATACAATTCTGATTTTCATATTTTCACTGGGTATATTGCACCAGTGCTTATAAACAAACACCAACATCTTTCTTTTAGAGCACGGTATTATTTATTCTGATTTCTCCCTGTATTCATCTCTCACTTGCTTTGTTTGAAGTAACTATGAGAGAACAACCATCTAGCAGAGATTTTAGGACTGGCTTTTAGGAGTGGGCTGTACAAGGGATTTGGGGATACAAGGGCAACTACAGTGTGGGAAACACAAAGAGCTGGTTACAAGAAGAGAGATGTGAAGATTTTTTTTGTAGTGATATCAAAATCTTGGGATGAATAAAGGCCCAAGGATAAGAAGTGTGGAAATTCTGTCATGGAACTGAATGATGGAAATTCTGTTTCTATGAGTGAAGAAACCAAGGCTAAGCATTGTGTGAAAATGTGAGTAATGTTTTGAGACAGGCAAGGACTTAAACCTGCAGGAGCCCAAGCTGCAGCCTGGGCTGAGGCAGGGTCACAGGTACAGAAGTGTCTGGGATTGCAGGACAAGGCTGCAGGTGCTGTCGCACCAGTGTGCTCCACGCTGTAATTAGAAGAGAGGAACGGCTCAGCAGACAATTTATTTAATACAAGAACTTCTCTCCAGCCCACACAGCCCACTGTGAAACAGTTAAAACTAATTTTGCAGTACATAGGAGGAGAGGAGCACAGTGCTGCATATCTGCAGCAGCAGAGAGCACTGTGGTCCGGCGGCACCAGTATATCTTGTCCCAGCTCTACAGATGTGGAACATCACCCTGTTGTTCCACAGTGGTGCAGTGATGTGGCCGCAGATGCAGACACTACAGCGGTACAATCAGATACGCGGACAAGATTGCAGGGATGACTTCATGGAGGATGTCATTGTTGCAGTAACTGCAAAAAGGAGCAGCCCAGGACTACAGGGTTGTGTCTGAGGGAAACAGATTTGTAGCTGTGCAGAAAAAAAAGACGGAGTGAAGGCAGAAGTGCCGTGTTTATATAACCAGCACAGCAATATAGTGCACTGTGGGTGTGTACTCCAGGAGAATGCTAAAATACTGCCAGGATACAGGATGCAGTGATATTTTATTAATTAAGCTCATGCTATATTGGTGCAGTGATGTTCTAATGTAATAAAGCAATAATACTCTTTTAGGGCATTTTACCATTTTGTAATTGAGTGGTACCTGGATTATCAAATGTAGGGTGGTGTAATGATGTATTAGTATCAGCCAGGATGTCATCTTAGTCTAATGACATGTTTGCACACTGGATCGGCGAGGCAGCTGCAGAAAAGCACTCTGCTGTGGAGTTTATACCGGGTTAGCGTGCAGTGCCGCACAGCACTGACAGCGCGGTGGTGTGGTAACGCAATCCTCTGGCAGAGCAGAGATGCGATACTGGTGCCATGCGGTAGGAGTTTGGCAGTGCACGGGTGTGATAATTGTGTAGTGTTGTAGCCTGACAGAAGAGTTTAGCAGTCTAATGATGTAGTAATACAATATTCCAGACGGGAGCTATTCTGTACAGCAGTGATTACTTCTGGCGTGATATTAGCAAAGGGCTGTGCTGTCAGATCAGACAGCACCATCCCGCTGCACCAGAAGGCAGCGAGTGAGATGTTGCCACCGTGCCGCAGTTTTGGAAGCACGGCTGTGAGTTAGCACGAGGGCAACGCCACAGACTGACATGGTGACAGAAGTGCGGTGTGAGTACAAGCTGGTTATACGACGCGTGTGATAGTGGGGCAGCAGTGTTTTAAAGTGTTCCTGCAGCTACGGGAGAGCAGTGCAGTGACTCACGGGTGTAACTGGTGAGGGATGCATGTGTGATAATGCAGCAAAGTGGAAAAGTGGCAAGAAAAGGGAGGGTGGGGAGGGCGTTTCATATAATTTTGGCCTGGTAGCAGGATAGTGTTGGAGTGGCCAAGTTCTAAAGGAGTGTCATGGAGCAAAAAGGAGGATGCTGTACCCCTGCAGAGCAGTGTAGCATGACGGTCGTATAGCGCCTACAGTGTGGCTACAGGACACGGTTCAGCATGGTGTGGTATCGAGCACTGGCAAGTCGGTAACAGCAGAGGAGCAATGATTCCTCTGCACCTGGGATGGCGGTGAGGTGGCAGCCTGGCAGCAGGACAGAGTTTTTTAATGTGACAACAGTAGCAACAGCAGCACAGAGACTGGGACAGCAGTGCGGTGGCAGCAGGGACCACGATGCAAGAGTTTTGTGGCAGCAGGGATGCGGCAGCAACACCTGCGGTGCAGCGGCGGCTTGGCACTGGGCTCCGGCGCAGCGCGGCACGGGTACAGCGGCACAGAAACCTGCCGGTTCTCCTCGCTTCATTCCTCCTGTGCCACAGTGTTGGCCTAGCTGGCACCTTTAAGAAGAGCTTTTTCCAGGCCTTTGCTATGCATTATTAATTTGCAAGCGATCCTGCCATGTGAGACCTGACCGTTTTCAGAGCCGTTTAGCTTTCACACCCTGCCTGACTGTTAAATTTTTCAGTGAAGTGATTCCCCAACAGTTTTCTGTCAATTGCCTCTGGTAGCATGGGGATCAGAGGGGTCAAACAATGCTGTAGGGAATCATTAAGTATTTACAGGCTTCTGCTGTTAGCACTGTGGCCAAAGGGGCTTTTGTATTTCTATTTGTACAGGGAGTTAAAAGCCTCTCCTATCTGCACCCGTCTCCCATTCCTGCTTTAATGTCAGCGTCCACGTTACCAGTAAAATAGGGAAAGAATCTTTCTGCATTTCCTTTATCATTTTCCTTTTCTTGTCCTGCTCCATCTTCCTTTACTCATGGGCTTCAGTTCATCCTAACAGGTCTTACCTGGCCTTGAGGCAAGCGGGATGACAGAAGTGGCCCCGTTTTGGGGCAGGATGAGTCCCCAGGCTGCCCGTGTGGGAAGGAGGCGTCGAGAACATTCTTCTCTAAACCAGCCGGGAGCGGGAAGGGAAAAAGCACCTTGTCCAGCCTTTCACCCTGCGGGTCTCCTTGTCTGCGGGCTGACCTTGTTCTTTCCAATGGCTTCGGCTTCAGCTGGTTGTAACGGGAGTTTTGCCCAAGAGCAGTCGCCACATCAGGACTGTGCTTGGGGCAGGGAGAGCGGTGGCTGGCTCGGTCATGGAAATTGTCAGTTGCCCCCGTGTACGGGTGAGGGGAGGCTGCAGCGCGTGGGGCTGCGCTGGAGTGGTGACGCCAGCGTCGCAGACTTTGGGGCGTTGCGCTGTGGGGTGCAGACGGGAAGGGGGAAGGCCTGGGTTGGCGGGTGCCAGCCCACGGTACTGTACCGCGCTGTGAGGTGAAGCAGCGGTCTGGCAGGGCCGGTGGCACACCGAGCCCGGTCCCCAACCGCTTCGCATTTACAGCATTAAATGGGCACAGGAATTTGGGGTGAACAGACTTCGTCTGGCTCAGAATGACCAACCGCCGTAGTGGTGGATCCCGTTACGCAGTCTTAGCTGGCTGGTACGGGGCGAGGGTGCCCAGGTTAGGAGGGGAAAACCCCCGAAGCAGCACCGCATCCTGCCCCGTCTGTTCCTCCTCGTGTCACGGCCCCTCTGAAGGCGCGTTCCGGCCCGGCAGGGTCCTGGGAGGGCGCGGAGAGGGAAGGGGACGCTGCCGCAGCCGCCGAGACGCCCCGCGCTGCTTCCGCGCCCGGGCGAGTGCTGGGGCGGCCGGGCCCGCCGGGCTCCCCGGCCCCGGCCCCGGCCCCGGCCCCGGCCCCGGCCCCGGCCCCGGCCCCGGCCCCGGCCCCGGCCCCGGCCGGTCCCGCCGCGCTCGGCGGCTCCAGGGCGCCCCCTGCTGCGGACGGCGCCGCGCAGCGCGGGCCGCTCCTGCCCCGGGGCCCAGTTCCCGGCCGGCGGGCTCGGCCCGGCCCGGATCCTGGGCACGCCGCGCCTGCCCGTGCCGCCGGGGCTCGGCCTCTGCCTGGTCCCCGAGCCGCCCGGTGAGTGTCAGAGCCGGGGACAGCCCCGTGGTTCCCGTGATGGAGGCGAGCACCGGGCCGGGCGTCCCGCGGATTGCCGGGCGTGTATGCGCGGGGGTCCGGGTACTCGCGTGGGGCTGCTGCGGCCCCTGTCCATCCATCCCTGCATGCGTTGCCACAGCCCGTGTCTATGCATGCAGCCTGATGCAAAGAGCCGTGTAAACTTTTGTCTGTATGCACACAGCCCGTATGCGTGCAGCCTCTGCTAAATCTTCTCTGTGGCTGTGCAACCACCTCTGTACGTGCATATGCATTCCTGCGCTTAAATGATCGGCGTACGCATACATACCGCCTTCTGACACCTGCCATACCTTCCAAGGTACGTCTCGTGTGTCTTCTGTATGTAACGGACACAGAAAAACATTGTTCCACTTGAGCGTGTCCACTCAGCTCCCCCCTTGCTCAGCTTGGAGAAAAATTTATCACGTTTATTGCTTGTAAAGAGCTTGAGAGATGGGAGCCAGACGGACAGAATCACTGAGGGGCAATGGATAAGCTTCCTGCCTGCAGTGGGTCTGCCAGCAAACATTAATCTTTGTCAGTGATTTACTTTTTAAACAAATCTGTTTTAAAAGGATATGGAAAGACATCAATATAAAACCAAGCTAAAAGAACATTCATTAAATATTCCGTTCATGAAATATACAGCAGCATGATCTAATGCATGGAAATACACAAACCTTCTGGTTAGATTCAGCTTATCTTTTAAGAGAAGAAAATCTTTCAATAATAAATTAATCATCATTTGCATTAGTCCACTGCGAATTCAGTCAACCTGTACCACCTTTTTTTTTTTGTTTCTTGCAATATTGGGTTTGAACAAAGTGTCAGGGAAGAGTTTAGCTTTAGATGTAGTGGCTGAGTGGCGGGTTTGTCAGCTGAATTAGCTGTGGTTCTTTGTGGCATCGCAGCTTCAGTAACTGTTTTTCCCCGATGAGTCCATGAGTGGTATTGATTTCCAATAACAAGCAGCTATATGGTGTGCATCCAGTAAAAGACGCCTAGCTAACTTTGGACTCCCTTTCAATAATCCTCTGACATTCCTGTGACCTTAGAGAGCAACAGCAGTGCCCATGAACTTGAGTAATCCTCCGATTTCAATCAAATGCCCTGCTTAGAAAAAAAAGACAAACAGCTGTCGTAGCTTGTATGGTCGTATTTAGGTCTTTAGTAGCTTTCTGGACCAGCATAAGACCGAGAACTCAATACTCTCTATGAATGAAGTCATTAGCAATATTCTAATATTTTTTCCACCTATTCATCCCCGAGAGCGCTTTGCACCTTGCAGCCATCTTTGGAAAGAATACGCAGCGTTGCTTCATCCCACACAGATGAAATACATTCTCTGCCCTTGGAAGGAAACAGGCAACCGCGTAATGTTGTGAGGCGTCGTGTCAGGACGGTTGAAGGCAAGAAGTAGGAAACTGCCAGCAACCCCCCTGAGTTCTGCTGAAATAACGCGAAAACCGTCTAGGTAGTTTGTGACCAGCTATGTTGAGATATAGCCAGAGATCTTGCTGGGATATGCAGTTTGATCCTTCTAAAGGTGCTGTCAGATCTTCCTCAAAGTAGAATGGAGGCAGACCTCAGTTTTATGGCGGTGTGTCTCGTGTGATGCTGCAGGGCTGGTCTGGGGTGTTTGGTTAGCATTGGTTCTCAGGCCTCTACTCGTCTAATGATCAGCCACGCTTTCTGTAGCGCCTCAGTGAGCCAGCCAAACACTGACATCTTGTCCCTTCTTCTTTGAAAGAGGAGAGGGAGCCAGGGCAGAATTATCTGCTTTTGTGGCAGTCCCAGACAGACAGAGAGTGATTCACAATTCTTACATTCCCGAGCAAAGAGAAAAGACCACGTAGGGTTTGTTTTTAAACAATCTTTGTACTGCGTATACATGGCAAGTTGTCACAGCAGCTTCTGGGCTGTCAAGCTTGTGCTTGTCTTTTTGTAGCCCATTGATGATCTTAAAAGCAGAAAATATCCACAACACATCGTGCTCTGGCCAACACGTCTCCTGCAAAGGGACTTGGAAGTTGAGCTGGTGCAAAATACGCGGACTAGATCTGCATGGAAGGTGTCAGGACATGGCACGTTCCCATCGCTTTTCATCTAACGCGGAATAAAGCCAGCTCATTACAGCCAGAGCTGTTCTAAACAGAAGTTGACGGTCCAGGCTTTGTTACCTTGAGAGGGATGGAAAATATCCTTGATCTTTTTAACAACCTTTCTGTTGTTTGTGATTGAATATGATCCAATTGCTCTAATGGAGGAGAATATTTGCACAGCATGAGTCAGCAACACTTTCTTCCTGGAACAGCTGACAGCAAAGAAAGTTCCCAAACTCTCTGCAGAAATATTCCTACCCCTAGATGAGGATCTGGACCGCATCCACCAATACCTGCTGGTGCCTCCCCTTGAGATGGACCTGTGCTTGTCTGACTGGAATATGGAACCATCCAAGGTTCATTCGAGGTCAGAAGACACAACTCGATGCGCAGCAAAAGCACTCAGGAGACTGACGCAGAAGAAGAGAGGGAAGGCAGTCGCAGCAGTTCAGAGTGCCAGTGCCTGTTCCAGCGGTCAGGAGCTTTGAAATGAAGCCCTTGACAGCACTGGCAATGGGACGATGTTAACAATTCCAAACGCTTAGGCTCATCTGAGGTCATCCAGTAAACAAGACTGGGTGGTTTCTTGTAAAATACAGCTCTATGGCCACCAGCTAAAGGGTCATTGGGAGCAAATTTGAAAGCTGCTAATCAATATGTGCACTCTCCACTTTGTAACAGGTAAAAATAGACCAAAAATTATTGCCCCGTTAGGATAAATTAAATAAGGTGGTGTATTTTAAAATACTAAATCTTGGAAGATGCAATGGGCCCTAAGGTAAAACTATGGATTTCTGTGAAAAGATGCTAGGAATGACTTTTCCCTGCTTTACTACGTACTCCCCTCAGAGATTAACCCCCCTTGCCTACTGCCATCGCCCTGTTGCAGTGTGTTGGGTTGAGAACAACCATCCGATACAACGTTCCAGCAAGTGAAAGACCGTGCACTGAAACAGGCCTGGCATCTGAACAGTCTCCCTGTACAAATCCATACTTCCACTGGAAATTTTTGCCAAGCAAAGCTACGGTCTGATAAGCAATCCCAAGTTTTGGGTTGACTTTTGTTCTTTCTGTTGTGGCTGTTGGATATTTGCTGCCACTGGATAAAGTTTCTGGCAGCTACCAAGTGATTAGCTATGGTGGAATCCAACGTTTTCCTATGGAATGAACATTTCTGCCAAAGGTGCCAGCCCGAAGCACGGCACTGCTGCTTTTTAAAGAATCCAGACATATTAAACCACCTAAATCACTCCCTGTTCAATGCCAAGTCACCCAGCCTCCTCCCTGCTCCGTGCTCAGGTCAGTCGATGTGCCAAATGCGTCTTTCCTGTGAGCTGAGACCTCGTTCTGTGCCAAACCGCATCCACTGGAGTCTCTGCTCTCCACCCTGGACCTCAGGAGAGAGGAAGGGATGCGAGCATATAGGCAAGACTCAGGTTTCACAAAGTTCCTACCAATTTTTAGAAAGTTTACGACAGAGCCACAGACCTTAAAAGAACAGTGTGATTGCCACAAAGAACAGTGTGGGAAAACCAGTATACATGCATGTGCAGCCCTCCCACACGCACACTGACTACCCCAGATATAGGCATACCCACAGATCAGCACCTACACACAAATGTTTTTGACACACTTATTCGCAGCATCCTGTTCTCTTACAGCAGCCTCGGGTGGAGGAAGGGAGAAAATATGTTCCTTCTAACCTAACCTTCCAGTGACCTTTCTGCCAACTCCACTTTCCTGCCCGTCTCTTAAGCTGCCTGTGGTGGTGATGGGAACAAGATCCCAATGTAGAGAGTGAATTTCCTCCTTGGGATCTGTCTGCTAGATTGTGATGTGCTGCCCAATTGCTCTTAAGGGATTCAGGATAAATAAGGAGATAAGACAATTGTTTACAATTGCATCTCTTGGGCCCCTTGCAGCTCTCCCGGATTTCTTGCAGTCGAAGGACTGTGGCTGTGCTGCAAATCTGCTGCAAGCAGGCTCCCATCGCCTCTTCCCTTCCTGGACTGTGAACTCCCTGCCAAGCCTGGCAGCAGGTCTCAACCCTCTCACTCTGCCCTGCACGCTTCGTTCAGCTGCCTGCGACTGCGGGGAAGAGAAGCAGGAGAGAAGGCGAATGTGGCAGCATGCCATGGTGGCTGGCTCCACGTGCTCTGGTACAAGCTAATATTTAGAGGGTGACCATCTCAACTTTTGTCGAGAGCCTTTTAGAGCTCTGTAAGACACGTTCAGTGGCTGTCTTCCAAAGCTGTCCCGTGGCGGTCTGGGGGCTGTGATGGATTCTCCTGGCAGGAGACGCCTGACTCCCCTGCTCCGCTCCTTCTCTCTGGGAGGATGCAGGAGATGGGCATTTCTCAATTGCAGGACGTTCCTGGCCTCCACGCTGCCTGTCAGGGGGAGATTCATGAGCAGCAGGGAGGCGATTCTCTCTCCCCTGTGCTCTGGAATTGGAGTCGTTTGTCTCAGGAAGAAGCCCAGGCGCCTCGCTCGCTGTGTGGCAGCTTCTGCTCAAGGGAGACAAGCACTTCATCAATAAACAAGGAGCCTAGGGAATGGCTCCGGCTGACAGAGGACGTTATTAATGACCGGCACTTTGGCTGAGGGTAGATCAGCCTCCCATTAGCTGCTTTAAGAGGGGAAAGAGCAATAGAGCTAAAGATGGCAGCCTTGAGAGAAGCTGGGAGTTTTGGCATCGTCCTGCAATGTCCCCTGCTGCGAGGCCCAGGGCTGGCGCAGCCCCCAGGGAGTGACTGTATTTCTCCAGTGCCAGGGGTCCTGGGTGGGCTCTGCTATGGAGATCTTCCAGACCAGAGCTTCCCCATCCTGTCTGTCCCTCTCTCAGTCTGCCCTGGGTAGAAGGGGTGTCTTCCAGTGTCTTCTACTGCAGCTTTTTGCTTTGGAGGGCCTGTGGGCCCTTGTGCCGCTCCTTCTCAGGCCACGGAGTGAAGAAGGAGTTGAGAGGATCTGAGAGGAGGCTGTTCCACTGCCTTCACTCTTGGGAAGTGGTTGGTACAAGGAAGAGCAAGAAACACCATCCAGCATTGCTCTGCACTTCTGGCTGCGACTGGAACTGGAGAAGCTGTTGACTCTTCTTGTGTTTGGACTCCTAAACTCATCTCCTCGGGTGGAAGAAGCCTCTAGGCTCTAAAGCAACTGTTGATTCACCTTACAGTCATGTTTAATTTGCCACAGCACCATCAGGGTGGAAGCAGAGAAATCCCTGCTTTGTTGTGACATTGGTAGTTTATCCTTCTCTGTCCTACAGCCCTCAAGCTGCCAGGAGAGTGAGTGCTTGGCTCCTGCACAAAAATGGATGTGATGAAAGTACTCAGCCCATGGGTTAGGTCTTTGAAGAGCCTTTTGTTTGGAACCACACTTACAAAGAAAGTTGTGAAATCTTTCAGCTGAACAATTGAGTGTCCACCCAGCCTGCTGCATAGATAGGGTCAGTGTCATCTTGGTCTTCACAGTTCGTGCAGGAGATATCTCTTCATGCCATGGCTTCTTAGCACTGTGGAGCTGCAGCTGTGGTGGCTTCATAGCTGAGGGTGCATTCACTATCCTGTTCAGATCCTGTTGCCTGGGTGCGCTGGTGAGTTTTTTATGCCATTTAAATCTCTTTTCAGGCTGAATGCTCTTATGCTCAGCCTGAGATCAGAGGAAAATGTACTGGGGACTCCTCCCTTTTCTTTCAGAGATTATTCTGTTACCACGACAGGCCTGAGGTCCAGAGTTCAGTGCTGGCTCTAGGTTTAGGAGGCTCTTACTTATTCCAGGACTTGGGTGCTTGGACGTGGAATGGATGGATCTGACGTTCACATTCTTTGCTTCACATTATCTCGCCTGGGGCTATTCAGATTTAGGATTCGGGTGTGAGCCCATCTTTGGCAGACTTGTGCAGGTGAACTGCCAGTTGATTTCTACTTGCAGAAAGCTGGAAAAACTTGGCTGCACGACTGGCTCAAAGTCTCTCCCTCGTGGTTAAAAATGACTGTCCTGGGGCTGAGAGTGTTGTAGGGTCCCTGGACCGCTGCCTCCAGGCTTGCTTCCACCGTGGCAGGAAAAGAATGAGGGACTTGTAGGTCTGCTGGTATTTCTAAGCTGAAACAGGTCCCACACAGATAAATGGTCCATTTCTGCTCTGAAACGAGCTCTGGACTCTGCTCCAAGCCCCTAAGTGGATTGCCTTCTGGCCAGCCTAGCTCTCTGGTGATTGAAAAGCCGAGAGGGGTTAGAAGGGGGGTGGGTAGGGATGCGATGTTCAGAGGCTGTGCGAACCCAAACTAGCTGGATTCGCTGAACTAATCACTGAAATCACTTCTTGTGGTGCCTCTCTGTTTTAATTCTCCCTGAATCAGCCCTCTCCCGTGAGTGAAACAATCTTGCCTGCAGATTGAGGGGGGTGGGAGGGATTTGAACATTAATCTGATGTAGATTATACATCCGCCTCCCTCTCTCTCCCCTTCTCACTCTCTCTCTCCCTCTCTCCCTCTCTTTCTCTCTGTTTCTCTCCCCTCCCTCTCCTTCCTGCTTCATCTCTTCAAGAAAGTGAACATAAAGTAAAAACACGGAGAGAGAGAGGCAGAGAGAGAAAAAGCTCCCTGAAGAGGGAAGTCCCAGCAGCCAGTAGCTGTTTGGATTTGCCTGGCACTGCCTTTCTTGCTTTGCTCCCAAGGAATACCTTTAATGGGATCAATTGCTTCAGTTCCTTTATAACCAAGTCCACCGGAAAGGCAGATTCAACATATTATGGGCAACTGTGTGAAGTCTCCACTGAGAAACCTCTCAAAAAAGGTATGTTCCCCGAATCAAAGTGCGTTGTGCGTTTCCAGCCCTGCTTTTTGGGATGGGTGACGTCGTGGGCAGATGGGAATGGGAGGTGGGAGAAACACAGAGATGTGTGTGAAGGGTTCAGCTCTCTACGCCAGACGTTTTTGTAAGAGCTGCTGGTGCAAGTGCAGCCGTTAGAGCCTGGGATGCTGAGAGCCATAACGTGTGTAAATAAATGTGTGCATACTTGTGCACGAGTGGGCTTGTGTCCTGTGCCGCGTGTGCGTATGGCTGTCCTCTGGGTACGTGCGAGCTTGTGCTTGTCAACGTGCACAGTGTGCTGGCACACATCTGTGTGGGTATCCTGATGTACGTGCGTCTGCGTGAGTTTGTGTGTGTGCATCTGCTTCGCTTGAGGGACACCTGCATGACTGCAGTCACGTGTGTCGTTTCTGTAGGGACGTATATCCGTGTCCGTGCAAACGGGCGTGTCTGTACGTGTTCCTGTCGTTGCGTGAGAATGAGCCCATCTGAAGCACATGTGTGTCTGTACGTACGCATCCTGAGGTGCGTGAGCAGGCATGCAGTGTTTGTTGTGAGCGTACAGGCGAGGAATTTGTGTGCCACACACGTATCCCTGCTTGTGCGGCGCTGTGTGTATGTGGATACCTGCTCGTGGATGTCCTCACAGAAGTCTGCACGTAGCCATGTGAGTGTTTTTATGTATCTCCCTCCTTGCGTATGCACACATCTAGTTTTGTTGGTATGTGTTTGGGTACAGAAGCATGTTTTTCTCTGTGATCTGTTTGTCCATGCCTCTGTGAGTGGATACGCTGGGCCCTGGCTGCGTGTTCGTGCATCGTGTCGCACATCAGCTCGGCCCATGTGTCAGCGTGCTTGGGCCCAGCTGGACTTCATCTGCAAGCTGCCGTGTGTATCTGTTAGGCTTTAACCCGCAGTCTGCTCTGTGCTGAGGTTTTACAGTGATCCCAGGACTAATTAGATTCAGGAATGGTTCTGCTGTTAGGGACTAGATGGAAACAGGAATGATGTGCCCCAGAAATATTTCTTGTTTGACTGAGGGAGGTCTTGCAGCACCGTGTACCTGTCAGCTGCACGGTTCTCACTTGGCATCGCCGCAAATCTAATAACTCAGCAAAAAGCTATGCAATTCACTCCTCGGAAGTGAAAAAGTTATGCTAAGCATCCGAAGTATTGCAATGAGGAGCTACCTCTGTGGAGACCTTGCCGACAGTGAAATGCCAAGTACCATCAGGATGCTTTGATGATGTTGCCACCCAGGAGAGCTCCTCTGGGAGGGAGCTGTTCGGGAGAGGACCTCCCTAGCAGGGAGTTTCTTCTGGCCAAAGATTTGCCTCTTCTGTGTAGAAACACAGTTTTCTTCTTATCTCGGCTGCTGTAAACAAAGCCAGTAATGGCCCAGTGCTGCTGTGGGGGAGCTGGGATACACGAGGAGGGAATTCATCACCAAGCAGTTAGGCAGTGCTGGGACCAGTCCCTAGGTCAGGCTGACCTTCAGGGAGAGGCAGAAGTAGTTGAGGTTTACCCAAATGTTGCACATACAAAAAACTAACTTGGTTGCTTGTAGGTCACCTCCAACTTGCAATAAAAGGAGTTGGCTGCAGCTGTGCTCAACGTGATCAAAGCGATTGCAATTAAAGTCTGACGTGCGGCCAGGCTGCTTGAATCAAAGTGGATTCAAGAACTTATAAACTCTGTGTCGTCAGTCTTTTAGGTAATTTATGCTTTCATTTCTAAAAGCTGCTTCAAATAATGCACTTTGTGCCTAGTTAGAAAGCCTGGGATGGCAGGACTAAAGAGAGAAAGTTGCAAAGCTGAAATAGAGAATTTCTCAGACGTTACTCCAGCTAGCCATGAATTAAGGCTTTGGGCACTCATCCTGACAGGTCCTGGGGCTGTGCCGTTCTTTTGGTCAGGACACACATGACTATAGCAGTGGCTTTGCAGATCAGTCTTAACATTGCACATCTTCACTTGGCTGTTTTATGATCCTGGTCTTTCTTCTCAGATTTTACACTGGGCAAATTCATTTTGCTGAAATGGTAAAGAGGAGGAACTGTGGACGATGTGTGTGAAAGCTGCTCCTGGGTGACAGACTGATCTCTTGAATACATGATTTCAACTGGAAATTTGGGAGTCACTCCCAGGCACCAGCTGGCTTGGTCTGGGACTGGCTGACACCGGGAATGCCTTGCCTGTTGGGGTGGCGATGCTCAAGCTTTGTCTCCACAGCATCTGTTGTTGGCAGCTTCACTTCCCCACTGTCACAGCGTCCCCTCAGTGACCCCAGGGCCAGCCTGGCTGCCTTTCCCTCTAAGAGGCACTGCAGTTGGGGTGAGGAGGCCCCTCTGGGCTTGCCGCTCTGCAAAGTCCCTCTGACACACAGGCAGGGAAATGAGGTGAAACCTGTTGTGCTTCTGGTGTGCAGAAGGAGAAAGCTTTGGTGTCCAGGTCCCTCATTTTGCCACCCTTCACCATTGCTACAGCCGTCTTGAAATCGGCCCGGTCTCTTCCCTCTCCATGATCTGCTGGTCTGACACAGCCAAGGGCCGGACTCAGCCAGGAAGGGTTGTGGTCCTTTGCCCAGGGAAGGGACAGGGAAAGCCTGAGCTCCCCAGGCCTGTCCTTGCATTTCCCTTGTTGTGCACGCTGCTGTTTCCCCCGTAACAGGTGGCTGACGTTGCTCTGCCCCGTACCCGTATCACAGCTCCCTTCCCGGCTCTGCCGGGACGTAGGAAGAACATGGTAGAGGGAACTTGTGGGGATACTTGCAGGGGAAACCTGGGGGGCTGCTGGCAGAGGAAACATCAAATGCCATAAATCTTGCCTGCCGTGGCAGAGCAGGGCAGGGATCCCCTGTCGGGGTCTTGCGAAGCTGGTTGTCCTGGCACTGCGTCTGATTGTCTGGTCAGGATCCTTGGAGGCTCTTGGCAACTGTTTCATCAAACTGGCAGTCTCTGTCCACACAGGAAAATAGTGGGATGACTGTTCTATGGTACTGCTCTGTAGCTTGGTAATAAACTATTGACTGGAAGGGTCAGCAAACAAGGATTAGGGGCTGTGGGGCCTTCGATCTTTCACGTGGCTTCAGTGGAATTAAACACAGGACCGATATGGGCTATTTTAAGTGATCCATATTATTTGGTATATTAAACTGAAAAATGTGCCAGGAAATAAAGCCGATAATTTTGAAAATACATTGCAGTGATATCACGGAGCTGTGCAGTTGCACACAGATGCCTTGACATTTAGCTGAGCTAGTAATATGCCATTTGTGGATGGATGCTCATCTTTCAGGCTTTTAAGGACAAGTGTCCTATGTGTCAGATTTAATCAGAGACAGATTTCTTCCTCATCCATGACCGCAATGAAAATGCTTTTCTGCCTCATCATTTTCTTTCTCCATGGCTTGCTTTTTGAGTTGTTCTTGTTTTGGTGCTTGATATTCACGTGACATTATACAGGAGCAGGTTGGTGTAAGACTGTGTACAAAAATGCGAACAACAAACCATGTGTGCGGTACAACAGCACTTGGAAAACACAACACAACGGACTCGGACGAGTGTGAATGGGTGGTGTGTGTGTATCTGGTCTTTTAGCCTGAAAAAGCACCTCAGGCTTTGAGGAAAGGGTTAATAGAGACAATGACAATTGACAGAGCTTCTCTGATCACCCCTGGGAATACTGGCTGTAAAAGTAGAATCATTCCTGAAGAGGAATCTGATATATGATTAATGTTTATTCTATAAAACCAAGGGTCCTGTGGGTTGTGCTGGCTTTTTATAGCTGCATGGGAATATCAGGATAAGAGTTTTCTTGCAGAGCCAGGGAAATGCATTTCTATAAAAGGAAAGCAGTGCCTCCTTATAAAATCCAGTGCTGGATTCTGTTCTGGAGCTCTAGCTTAGCAGGACGTGTGCACTTAGGAAAATGTGCAAATGCAAACACACAAAAATGTTGTGCCCGTGCCTGATCTCCACTTTGGGACTGGCAGTGATTAGAAGAGGCCAGAGCAGTGACTGCCTCAGACCCTGAGGATGTAACTAATTAGAAGTGGCGTAGGGAGTGTGAGCCTGCAGTTGGCAGAGCCCCCTGATGCTGTAAACGGCCTTCTAATAATATTATGAAACGTGATGCTGTGCTGCTGAAATGTAACACGGAGCCTGACGCCGTGCCTTTGTGCAGGCTCTGCCTGGTCTCCTGGGGATGCCCTGGCCGATGTGGCTCTGCCAGCAGCTCCGCTCTGGGCACGGGCCGGCACACGTACCGTTAGGTTGGGCTGTGCTCATCCTTTGCGGTTCATTCAAGGGATCGTTAACTCTGGGGCTGATAGCGGGAGCGTGGCCCTTTGGGCTGTGTCTGGGTAGTTGTGAGCAGTGCTGAGAGTTTGATGTCATTTAAAAGAGAAATTCTCCTGGTTGGTTGTACTTCTATCAGCTTTTGAAAGGGAACTCCTGAACTTACTGCTTTTGTACAAATCCTGATAGACTGGTGGGGGGGCACGCAGCGTGGACCAGATGAAGGAAATTTAGAAATAATGTCTCTGCGAGGCGGTTCAGTAAAACTTCAGAGGAACGGCTGGACAAGACAGGGAGGTAACATCCTCTGTTGTGTTGTTTGCTTGCTGCTCGTTGGCTGGGAAGATCCGCCATGAGGAGAAGACGTGCTATAAGGCTGTCCAGACGAGCGAAGAGGGGCCATCGGCTTGCGAGTACCAGGGTCCGCTCATGGTGCTGGCCCAGAACTGCGCCGTCATGCACAACCTGCTGGGGCCAGCATGCATCTTCCTGAGGAAGGGCTTCGCAGAAAACAGGCAGCCTGTACGTAAGTTACACCCAGCCGGGCGAGACACACACAAAACCACCTGGATGCGAGCCGGAGATGTGGAGCTGCCCGCGTGCTCCATCTGCGTGGAGCTCTGTAACCCGCAGCCCTAGCTCTCAAGCATCCCGGCTCCAGCTCCAAGCGCAAATAGAATCACAGGCAAATGTCTAACCTGACGGATGTGCAGAGATATCCCCGTGCCCAGACACCAAGAGAGGAGAATTCTAAAAGTGCAGCTATGGAAGATAGAGCCAAGCCTACACTGAAGTAGGCATAATCGTACAGACTCAGGAGAAGGACTTAGGACTTCAGGACTTACATAATCATATGAACTCAGGAGGAGTCTAGTGTTCAAAGCTGTTATTCCAGCAAGACATCCACATCTCATTCCCAGAGGCTCAGATTAGCATTTAAGGCCTAAGTAGCCACTTAAATACAAATTGAGGCATCCGTATGGGAACAAGCCGTCCCACAGAGATGCCCATATTTGATACTGTCCTGTCAGCTCACAGTGAGCACACTAGTCCCAGCAGAAACCTGCCTCCTCACAGATACCCAAACACAATCTCTTGTACACTGTCATACCGACACTGTAGCAATGCCAGCCAAAGAAAGCAGAGAGCATCAGTCTGTCCTCATATTTGCAAGTAGTGCCAGACTGCCCCATGCTGTTACCCATACACACACAGATAAATAGCAAAACCACATCCATCCATTCAGTCACACCTGTTCAAAACTCTGTGTTCGTATGCATCTGGTGTGTGCATTTATATGCAAACAATAAAAATACCTGTTTGTCTGTAAATTCAAATGTGCACACCTGGACATATTAAATATCCAGAAATAAACACCTCAGTGTTGTATATTTACAGGAAGTAAAACATTTTTGCACATAAACATTTGATTCCTACAATAACATGGATTTAAAGACATACACAAACACATTAACACACTTTTTATGCATATGTATGAGTGAAAATGTGCATTTTCAGATATTCACCCAGTGCATTCCATATTCTTCTGGTGAAAAAAAGCTCACCCCGATTACCTGAGCGTCAGAGCTTTCTTGCCTTGGTGAGAAATCTCTGTCTTGCTTGTGCGTTAATATGGTTATCTACAGCTGTAGGAGACACCTAGATCTTAATTTCTGAATCCTTTTCTTCAACCAGCAACCCAAAAAAAGAGTCGTTACTGATCAAATAGCTTTTGTTCTTCCTAACCTTCAGCCAGTAAGTGATCAAATATTCCTTGGGCCAGTTCACTAAAACACAAAATGTGATACTCGCACAAGCACACGTGCACAGAGCCGCCCAACATCAGAGGCAGGTCCAGCTCCCGGGGGAAGGCTCACAGCTGGACCAGTATCTGTGCTGTTTAGACCCTGGAAACTCACAGAACCATGAGAAGTGTGCAAAATAGGATTAGCGATGTCTCTAACTACCCTGATGTAGAATGAGTGCATCTGATAAACAGCTTTACTTTTACTGACTCTAGACCAACAGGATTTATTGTGCACAGAACAGAAATAAATGAGGATAAGATCGTTACGTATAATGGACTCTCTGAGGGTCACCTCTGCTCATATCTGGGATCTAAACTCTCCGAACAGTTTTATTCCTTTTTCCATATGTTCTCCAAAAGCTTTAGGGTGATTCAGCCCATTTCTTCCCAAGCAGTTTTCCTCCTTTATCATTTTAGGGGATCTTCTTTCAAATTTTAAACAGAAAACCTCTTCATGACGTTAGTTATCGCTTGAGTCAGATTTTTGGAGGGACATAAACCCTCCCCCTCCTTTTGCATTCGCAGTCTGTGGCTCTCTGATGGTAGAATCTGCATGTGCAAAGATGCTCAGAGCCTTGCAAACGCAAATGCCCTGGTGTGCCAAATCAGAGCCGGTGCTGGAGCCCCCATTTCTGACATGTGTCAGTCATGTTGGCTGCAGTGTGATCTTCAGTGAGCGAGGAGGAGGATGGTCTTGTGGCAGCTGCTCTGGAGGATGGCCTGGGTCCTGCCCCAGCCGCTCTCACAAGACAGCGGTTACCGCGGGTGAGTCTCAGCACCCTTCGCACCACGGCGGTGGTAATCCAACCTCTCACCTGCTGCCGCTCCCAGCCGGCTGTCGGCACACAGCGGAATCCCCGGGGAGTAATGTTTGTGAACTCTGAGGTGCACAAGGTGTTGGTGCTGATCACGGGTGGTGTTCATCTGCTGTTTTATCTGAGGCAGGAGGGCGAGAATGCCTCCTGCATCCGGTCTAAGCAGTTTGAATTGTTTTAATATTTCATGTTGATGAAAGCAGAACAAATGGGATGACATGTTTGAAAATACCAGGTCTGTGAGGGATGAAACGGCAGAGCCAGCGCGCTCCGGCAGTTCCATCCAGCAGAGAGATGCCTCTGGGAAGGTTATGAGTGGCACGCTGGTCATTTCTCTGGCACAGCCCACTTTTGCACAGACGTAAACCAGTGTGTGTCCTAGTTTGCTAGGCACTCTGAGCAGCTGCCATTAGAGTTTCCAGAGGAGCCTGTGGTTAAATAGCAAAGAATCATCCTTCTCAAACTGCTCAAGGGCACCGTCTGCAGGGACGTGTGGTGAGGCTGGAGGACACCTGGAAGGCAAGGAGAAACTCCCCACGGTTGAGGGGAAAAAGCCGAGAGTGAGACGACCAAAGAGATTGCGTTTCTGTGTTTCCAAATTCTCAGATGTTTTGGATTTGCCTGGGAGCCATGAGAGGAATTAGAAAGGGCATTTAAACCAGAAAGCAGTGCATTTCCATGCTCGTCTCTTCTTCCTGGTGCAGTGTTGGAATTTTCCTATACTCTTTTATATCCTCCCCCTTCTTCCGAGAAATTCAAATTGGATGTTTGAAGTTGCAGTGTTTCCTGAACATGGTGAATCCTTGTCCTGTTTTGTTTGTAGATGACCTTGATGGTGTATATGTTGTGTGTCTGCCTTCATGCCTGGTTTCAAAATACTTGTATATGGAGCTGAGGCTGGGGGAAGGGGGAAGTTCCTACCTTTTTGTGGGGACTGGCTGTAGGAGATGGCACTGGGACGTTGGCTGTAAGGGTGTCTCTGTCCTGCGAGAAGGACAGGGATCAAGCAGCGATCCAAGCAGACGGTGTTATAGACCCGCTGGTTACAGGGACTGCTTCCAGCTGTTTTGATCTGGCTGTGTCAGCGGGAGCTGTGGTAGGAAATACGGTCAGAGCTCTAGAGGAGATCGTAACCGCTGCGGGCCCAGTCCCTGCTGCAGGACTTGGTACTGGGGAATGATGCAGAAGCCTCATGAAAGTGCTCATAGTACCATCAGGTGGGGAGGCCACATGTACTGCTGTGCTGGCCCAGGTCTCTTCTATTTTAGGGGAGCACCTGTCATCCCACTTTCCAGCAAATGAGATGGAGCCGGGCTTCCACAGGGAGGTGTGCAGGCTAACACCCGCCCCACTGGGGAGGAGAGCTGGGAAGCCTTCCTAGGTAGATGGTATTAAACATGTCATCACCTTTTTGTTTCTTCTCTCACTTTCTGGCTTGTCCCAGAACTGTTTGCACCAAAAAGTGCTATTCTGAAGCTATGTTTGTGGCAAGCTTTAATATAGTATGTTCTCTTTTTGCAGGATAGAGAACTGCGTCCAGAAGAAATTGAAGGTAAAATTTGTTGCTCCTTCTGTGTCACCTTTCTCCCTGCCCAGTGAAAAGCTGCTGGCTGGCCTTTCCAGGTTGGCTGTCATGGGGTAAAAATAATTTGGGGCAAATCAAGGGAGACAATTACTGGAATAATTCCCGGCAACCCCAGTAAAAAGAAATAATATATAAAACTGCAAGAGTGCTGACTCTTAGGAATTTGCATCCATTCCAGCTTCGTCAGGGTGGGAGGACAGGTAAAGTAACAGGATTTTAGCTGTCAGGGAACTGCTCTCCACCCCAGCTCCCACAGAAAGTGCCATAGAGCATGATACAACAGTATGGCTCCAGGGAAGCTGTTTTACCTGCTAATGCCTACAATGAGTGCTATATAATATAGTGCAGGAGTGAAAGCTGGGAAAACTTACTGCTTCCAGTTTCTTTAGGGAGTGAAGTTTAGGAATGATCGGTTCATGGCACTGGTAATCTGAGCAAGCTTTCCTGTAAGCAATGGGTCAGCAGTGCTGCTGATAGAAGAGCTTAACATTGCTCCAGTCATTGTCTCTTTGCAGTGAGATCTGCTGGGAAAATACAGATTATCTTAGGGAATCTGGCCTCATAAAGTGCTGCTCATTCTGGGGAGGTTTATTGGAAAAGGTATTTCAAGCTGCCAGTGACAATATTATTCTTTTTTGGATCCGTTCCCACAGAATTAAGAGAAGCCTTTAAGGAGTTTGATAAAGACAAGGATGGGTTTATTAACTGCAGGGACCTGGGGAACTGCATGCGAACCATGGGCTACATGCCTACTGAGATGGAGCTAATAGAGCTCTCCCAGCAGATCAACATGAACCGTGAGTAATACCCACCTAGCTGTACCTCCCTGTTGCTGCTGTGCCCTGCGTCACTGCCTCGGGCTCTCTCAGTCCCCTGCTGTCTCTTTTCCTTTGTTGGTTTTTTTTTCTCCTCTCTTTTTTTTTTTGTTCTCATTTTTGCTCCCTGTCATCTCCTGTTCATTTGTGGTCCCTAGCAGTTGGTGCCTTTGTTTCTTGCTTACCAGACAAAGGGACTGTGTGGATATGCTGTATGGGAACAGTGTGTACAAGGGTTGTTCTTTGTGCTTCTGCTGTCAGGTATAAAACTGCCCTTGCTGTGGGCAGTTAGCCGCCTGTGCACGGGTTGTGGGTGTTGTCATATCGAAGCTGTTGTCAGATGCTGTCGGACTGAAGGAAGAGCCTGGGAAGATGGAGATGCTTTGGTTGGAATGGGTGATGCATGGGCTGTTCGCTCTGTGGAGTGTGTTCATGGATCTGCTGTGTGCCTGGGGACGGGCTGCGAGCGAGCTGTGCTGGCAGTGTCAGACAGGGGCATGTGCTGGAGTCATGGAAAAATGTGTCAAATGCATCCGATTCACTGTAACTGTGTTGTGTCCATTGTCTTTCACCATCGTTTTTTGTTGCCTCTTTTCGGTGGCAGTGCAGGGTATTACCCTCAGCCGGGTGGGAAAAGGATATTTAGTGCATGTTATCTCTGACACGTGATGGTGTAAAAAGGACAAATTACTTGGTCAAGGGAAGGAACACAGTTGTGACATACGCAACCAGTCACACACAAACGAAGCTGATAAACCTGGTACACAAGTGCTTAGGAATTTGAGAGTGTTATTGTCAGCTTTCAGATAGAGGACAAACAAGAAAAAGGGCTAATACCGCAAATAAACAGTTGGACGTACATTAGCCACTGCTAACGGAGCAAGACTCCGCCACTGCTGCAGGGCACTGCCCAGGCCGTGCAGGAACGTCCTGCTGTGCCCTTGCCGTGCCCTTTGGCACAGGCGCAGCAGAGGGTTGCTATAAGCACCAGGGCGATCAAGCCTGTAATACCTCACATGTGATGCCATAGGGATGCGACAGTCCATGGCAGCCTCGGATGGAATAGCTTGGGCTCATTCCACCTAGCGCACAACCCAGAAAATAAAAAGACAGTGTGAAACTACCTCTGCTTTTCCTTCCACTACCCTGCACCTTCTGTGCTTTGCTTCCTGGAGAACCAAGCCCTCTCTGGGGCACACAGAAGTGCAAAGTGAGTGCTGAGCTTGGCTAACACATGGAGTTCTTACACACGATCTTTCGTCTTGTCCCAAGTGGGTGGCCATGTGGATTTTGAAGATTTTGTCGAGCTGATGGGACCAAAGCTGCTAGCAGAAACTGCAGACATGATTGGTGTAAAAGAGCTCCGCGATGCCTTCAGAGAGGTGAGTGCTCCCTACTGTGTGTCCCTCAGAGAGGTGAGCAGCAGGAGACAGGAAAGAGAGAAGACCCACTGGGGAAGAGGATAGGAGGAGGAGAGAACAGCACAGTGGAAGACAGAGAAAGAGCCAAGCCAGGCATGAAAAAAAGGGAGGAGCAGAGAAAGTCACTAAGATAAGGGAGCCCTTGAAGCAAGGAAAAGGAAAGCTGGTGCAGACACAGCGGTTACAAGGGGTTTCTGAGCAGGAAAGACAGACTGAATCCAAAAGGCACCCAAAGGAGGAAAAGAAGGGACACAAAAGGAATGCAGGAAAAATAGGGTGCTCAGGAGCAGGACATTCCGAAATCCAACCCACAGCAAGATCCATTTCCATTAATTGTGTTTCCCCTGCTGGTATTTTTCCTGTACTTGCAGTTTGACACCAATGGTGATGGGGAGATCAGCACCAGCGAGCTGCGAGAAGCCATGAAGAAGCTTCTAGGGCAGCAGGTGGGCCATCGGGATATCGAAGAGATCATCCGGGATGTGGATCTGAATGGAGATGGGCGTGTTGACTTTGAAGGTGAGGAGTGATGAACTCTCCCTGTCCATCTGCTCTGGTATGAGTCAGAATTTCAACTCAGAGGTGGAAGCGGAAGGGAAGATTTGCATGCTCAGGGCCCAGGTATCTGACCTATGGAGAAAAAAGCAAACAAGACATGTTTTTTTTCCTAGTCAGCTGAGGAAAATGGAAAATACTGGCCCACACAGGAAATTCCTTAGCTGAAGTCTTCATTTGTTTATCATCTCTTGCTGCATCTCAGTTTCAATTGGGTCTCTGTCCATAACTCTAGCACGGTAAGAGATATGCCCTTCACAGAGAAGCAGATCCTGGTGCACGTGTGCTACACTAGCCGCCTTCTTATGGGGCATTTTCCTTGCTATTAATCTATGGCAAGAGCTGTGAGGGGGCTGGATTGGTTTGGAGAATGCATTGCACCTTCTGTTTCCTCTGGCTCACCTTCTTATCCGGGTTTATAGAGAATTTGTTTCTGTGCCTTTATGCCAGAAGATGGTGGCGTGCCAGATGAGCTCACTAGGACTACAGATATCTGATCTAGAGGTGTCATGTTAAATCCTAGAGATAATTCATTTCTTTTCCCACTTTTCCTGGCAGAAGGACTTGGAAAAATAAGAGTGGTTAGGCTACTATCCTAGCCATTAGCCATGGCAGGAGCAATATTAACAGAGCGCAGGGTTTCTGGCAAGGGAAGCTAAGCGGATATAAGAGCTGGAAGGTGTGAGACCGTGGCAGGCTGCTTGTTTTCCTAGGGCAAATCCAGACATCCCTTTGCAGTAAGGGTGAAGCGCAGGAACTACGGAATTAAAATAAAATGGACATAATTGTTTTGGCTCAGAGGCATTCCTGGGCCTCCTACATGACAAGGAGTCTCAGTCCTCAGGATTACTGAAGTCTGTGAGGGCTTTGAAAATGCTAAAAAAATAGAAATGGTCCCTAGAAAGTATCTGGTAGCTGCAGTTGTTCTAAGGCACTTGGCTGATTACATGACAGTAGCCCTCCTTGTTTCGCGCAGCTAAATTATGTTAGACAGCTAAAATACATGAAATGCTATCCCAGTATCATTTTCTCTGTGAGCTGCTGCTTTGGTTGTCAAAGGACAGCTCCATCAATGGAAACGGAGAAGTCAAGGGGGTAATTTCCATTGCCCTCCTCTTTGCGGAGTTATTAGTCCCTCAGCAATTCAAGTGCAGAATGAAAACACATTTATATTTGATGGCATTTCCACTCAATTTGAACAATTGTAATTGACTTCACAAGCTGCAGAGTGCTGAGGAAATAGATCCAGGGTATCCTTACAGTTAACCTGTATCTCTGAAACAAGAAGTCCATCAAAGTAAACTTTTCTCTACAAAAATGCTGGTACCTAGCAAAACACTAGTGCTTTCCCACTCTGGTGTCCCTGTGAAGTGGAAAGCTTACTAAGAAATCCTGCTGGGTTCCCAAGGCTGTAAATCAAGGTTCCCTGCAGTTACAGTGAAGAGAGACAACACTTGCAGTAGTGTCTCACAAGGAGTTGCTTGTGCGAACAAGACTGTACGCTAGCTGGGAAGGAGTCTGAGGCAATGAGTTGAGCTGCTAGAGGGATCGTATCGCCTTACCTAATGCAAGGATTAAAGCCCATTTTGTGTGGGCTCTCCAGGGCCAGCCACAGAGTGGCACAGACCTGCTGGCAGTGTGTGGACTCCCAGTTTCACCCTGGCTGCATGCTGTCTCCAGGGAATGAGAGCTGAGTTTGGCATCATGGATGTCTTCTGCTTCAGGGCTGTCTTTTCTTGTTGGTTGCAGAGTTTGTTCGCATGATGTCCCGTTGAAGATAATTCTCAGCTAAAGAAGAATCAGCACCTTAGAGAGGGCAGAAGAGGACCTAGGTGGAGCATCTAGCCCCGATGTTCCCACGTGAAGGTTTATCTGCTGGCTGCAATTGGGACACTGCAAGATGACCTGCTGCTCCTCCCTCATGGTGGTCCCCATGCCCCTCCACCCTTTCACACTGTGAAAGACTTGCAACTTCCTACAACTGGAACCATTCCTCGGAAATGATTGCAGGGAACTGCAGAGCCAGGACTTGCCATGATGCTTTCATGGGCTATTTGCAACTTTAGACTCCTCCTCCCCAGCTTTATTCTCCCACCAGCTGCTGCAAAGCAAGAGCAGGAGAAATCCTCTTGGCTTGGTGGATGAGAGCAAAGCCATTGGGACTGGTGGCAGCCTCAGGGCGTGCTCTGCACTTCTTGGTTTCCCTTGGTGAACCGTGTCTGTGTTTGCTGTCTGTGTGTGTGTCTATCTGTGTGGAGTTATTTATGCTTCCCCGGCACATATTTGCATCTCCTGTGGTTATGTTTACCAAGAGTAAATTCAAATACATGTCTTGCGGGGGGAAAGCGATAAATATGCACGCTGAAATGATGTGGAGCCTGGATGTCCCTGTGAGAGGTGGTGGCTGGGCTGGGGGAGAAGGGCTGCAGCAGATGCACACCCCACGGTGTCTGCGCCGGGATCCAGAGGCAAGTCCTTGCTGCAGAAAGGGGAGTCACTGATGGCTGCTAAGCCTGTGGCAGGGCTCTGCCCTCCCTCCTGCAGTCCTCGTGGCGAAGGGGCCTGGAGGTGCCTCTCGGTGAGGGCAGTGTGGAGGGTCCCCACCCCTGCATCCCCCTGGCCAGGTTGGACGGGGCTCTGAGGAACCTGATCTGGTTGGAGATGGCCCTGCTCCTGGCAGGGGGTTGGGCTGGGTGGGCTTTGAAGGTCCCTTCCAACCCAAACCATTCTGTGATTCTGTGAGAGCCCCTGTGGTGTCGTTGCAAGGAACAAGGAGAGAAAGGGCACAGAGGGGAGCTGGGTGGGAGGGGGATAGGCAGCAATAGCCAACCCCCCATTTTTCAGAGCATTTCAAACACAACTGTCAGCGTATGCACAGCGGGGGCCGTGCTGTGGGTGCTGAGCTGTAACATCCTTGGTGCCAGGGATGGGCTCAGAGCCTCCTTGTGTGGCTGTGCCCTGCCCTCCAGCTTGTTCACACTCAGAAATGCTGCACATGTCTGCAGCGGTGACAACAGCAGCCTCCGGGTCCTATGAGCTGCATCCCGGCATATCAGATGCTCATCCTCCTTCCCCTCTCCCCAGTCTCTGGCTCCCTTCCCCTACTCTGCCAGACCTACGGTTGTTGCCTTTCTTTATGCAGAGGCTCAGTCACTTGTTGCCAGGACTAACTTCTGCTTTGCTTCAAATTCAAACACAATTTCTGTGTGTTTCTCAGTGTGACTGGGAGCTGTTTTCCTCTCAGTTGCTCCTTTACTCCAAACTGGGAGGTTAGGGACCAACATCCTCCTGTTTCCTCCATCTCAAATCTTTCACTTCCCAGGTTCCCTTTAAAATTCTCAGAGTCCACAAATCTGTGTCCCAAAGGAGGATTTTCTCTTCTGCTTTCCTGTTGCTGTGCCAACCAGCATAGCTGCAGCCATGGCTGATACCCCAGCAATGGAAAAACTTTCTTTCCTTACATTGTGCTTGTGCCTGTTCGTGTTTGCACAGGCGTGTGCACTGGGAAAGGTTTCTGTGTGCGTGCATAAAAGCAGGAGTGCAGATGGGTACCTGGGAGCACAGCAGCAGAAGAGTTTGTTTGCAAGTGGGAGTATGCAAACGATGTGTGTGTATCTATGGAGCTGGTCCAGTCTTAGAAATGTGGGTGTGAGCCAAGAAATTGGAAAATAGATATTTACAGATCTCCATACTCACTGGTGCAGCAGCTGAGCTGTGTTGTGCTTAGGCGACGAGGGTGACAAACTGAACAGACCCAGAGTCCTGGTAAGTTCTGTACGTACTTAGGATAATGCTGGGCCGGGAGAGGCCTGTGCAGGCTTGTGCGTGCCGTAGGGAGCGTTGGTACACAAATGCGTTTCGCTTACGGTGGAGGCTGTTGAGAAAGAAGCGTGCGTGTGTATGCAGAGCAAGAGGACAGCTGCACTGGTTGCTTGTATGCAGCAGACTGACTTGTGCCTGCCCGCAGGGACCGATGACGACTCAGGGCGCGTGCCTTGTGCCAGCCAGCGTGCGCAAGCCCGACGGACAGTCGGTGGCAACAGGCACGGTGGCCGCTTCTGCCTGCTTGTTCCCCGGTCCTGCACTGAGCAGCCGCATCCTTTGCCCGCAGTGGCAGATGGCAGGACATGGTTTTAATTTATTTAAAATTGTAAACCCATTTCTAGAGGCTGTGCGGATCCACAGCGCAGCATCGTAGTGGCTAGGGATGTTCTCTGTGAACTGCTGCCGTTTTCACTTAGGCAGGTCCCTGTGTTTGTACTGTGGCAGAGTCGTGTTTGTCTTCCCAAGAAACGCAGGGACAGAGTCCTAGGGTAAGGGTGGCCGCAGGACACCTTCGTGTCATTGCAGAGGCAGCCCTGGAGCCACAGCTGCTTCTGAGGAAAGCTGAGTCTCTGCTAAATGATCTGTAGCTCTTTTCTGCCAGGTCTTACCATGATACAGTGAACAGGTCAGACAGGGCAGGTCTCCAAAGCATTCATTTTTTTTCCTTCCAGCAGGAGCTCTTGCTGCAAGCTTGGCTTTCTTGCACAACAAACCCCAAGTAATCCCAGGGAGTTTTACTATTTTCTTGTGCAGACAGGGTCAGAGATTAAAGCTCCAATCTAAATAATCTAATTCCAGAGATAATCCTTCTGCTCTCTTCTCCAGTCCAGTACCAGGGAGGCTTCCAAGTGGCTCCACGTGGCAGGGCAGAGCTGGTCCCCTCCGGACACCTGAGCCCTCTATCCCTGTGCGGGTCAGGAGCAGGCCCAGGCACTGGGGCTGGCTCACACTGGCTTCTTCGATGTCTTGTTAGCTACGAGGTCTGCTCCTGACCCGTACGTCTCCGTTGCTCTTTTTGGACATCCCGAATCCCGATCCTTTTTTCCCACAGTAAATGGCTAATACCCAAAACACGTGCCCCACACCACTTGTGAATGATCGAGGCTGTAGACGAGGCAGGACTGATTCAAGACAGAGTAATTTTGGCTCAGCTGCCAGGGAACAGGGAGAGATCAAGGGATTGAGAAGACAACCCTGAGCCTTTCACTTGTAGGTTAGTGGTGTAAATCCAGCCTGCATCAAGGAACTGGTGGCTCAGTGGATTAGTAACAGGATACAGAGCCTTTGGCGTCTGGGGCGCAAGCGGGCATCACGTTGTTGGTAACTGCAGGTAGTGATTCAGGGGCGGCAGCGTAGGCCATCGCGGCACACAGGCCATGGCGGCACGCCTGCCGTCCTCTGCTGGCGTGAACCAGGGCGAGTGCTCCTCCTGCACCCTGAGTGCAGATGCTATCCCTCACTTGCTGCTGCTCAGTTAATCCCTCTTGCTTCATGCTGGGCTGCTGGTTCTTGGGGAATAATCGCCCAGGCTAGTTATTGGAAGGTGCTCTGAGTGAGGAGGCAGAGGAGGTGCTGCAATGCTCAGTGCCTTGCCTTCTAAAAAAGGCTGAGTCCTTGGGTGGAAGGCAAAGAGAGGGGTTTTCCCCTCTGTTCAAGGAGGGGAACTCTTGCTTTTCAAGGAAACTCAGAATTCTCTTTACAAGAAAGAGTTGCTGATATTTTGCTGAGATATGCAGGAGCCTTGACAGGGACCCCAGGGCTTGGCACAGTCACGAAGCCGCTGGTGACGCTCCCAAGGCATGGGATGAGCTGGGTTAGCTCCCAGCTGCTGCTGTACACATCTGGGGCCAAAGAGACCCCTTCAGCTGAGGGACTTGTCTTGGCCATACCTAAGTGTTAGGTAGTAAATCCCTCACGTCTGAATTTCTGCTCCTGGGCATGTTTGGTCTGGGCCCCGCTGCCATTTTGTGTGTGAGGCCTGCGAGGGCCCTGCGAACCCGGGGGCCAAGGGGGCCCGCTGCCTCAGCCCACCTGGGCCATGCAAGGGGCAGCGTGTGGCCCTCAGCGGGACCTTTGCTGCCCTGTGGGTCACAGGGCTGGAAACAGGAGAATTTGCACCCATGGTCTTTGCTGTTTGTAACCTCAGTTTCCTCGGCCCACTGATGATTCATGCTGACCCTCTTCTCACTTCGCTTTCACAGCTCATGGCAGTAACCTGGTGACACACAAAGTGTTTACCTGCTTTGACATTGCGCTCCTGACCCAAGCACATCGCAGTTTAAGATGAGAAATCTTGAGAGATTAGAGAGGATTGTCTATAATCAGTACAAATGAGCTCTAACGAGGCCTCCCTCAGCCTCGCCAACTGGACAGCATTGTCCTGGCCGCGGCTGCTTGCACTCCTTTGCTGACTGAACTTGGGGGACACCCAACAGGTCACAAACACAGCAGGGATACGGGAGATTAGTCTGGATTTGGTCAGATGCTGCCAGAGCTGGGTCTGTAACATCAAGACAATTTGCCAGGAACCAGCATGAGGTGGCTTAGTCCAGAGAGGTGCTAAGCGTGTCTGTTTTACACTGCTTTTCTGCGTGTGGTTTCCTAAGCCACTCCGCAGTTTCAGGAACCCCTTCCCAGCAGCAGTGGCGTGGGAACGCAGCAGTGCCCTGTCTGCCCCAGCCCAGTTACCCCACGAGCCCAAGAGCCGGTGTGACAGCAGCAAGGACAGACTTTGGGGCCTGCTCTGACCTGGGCAGAGCACGTTAGGGAGCAGGGGGTGTGTGGTTACACCCCCCTCACCAAACTGACTCCAAGGCCGTGTGCTGGTAAGAGGCCTCCGAGGCACATTACAAAAGCAACGAGCCCATTTAATTCGCAAACTGTAGCGCTAAGTCTTTATTTCTAAAAGCAAATGCGTTGTGGGACACTCAAATTAATAAAACATCGTTGGGACTGAAGAGCAGCGGCTGATAATGCGGTTGGTGAGCGACGTGCGGCTGCGAGGCTTGGCTGGCACCCGGCGCTTTGAGGAACGCGGAGATCAGGCAGAAGGGCAAGCGTGGAGGCAAACATTCCGTTATTTGCTCCCCTGCACCCCGTAGCGAGTGAGTTTCATCCGGTCTCCATCCGTGATGTCTCACTCCAGCCCTCCCAAGACCTCGTCCAGGTTCTCCAGAAAAAAAAAACAACAAACAAAAAAACCCCAGCATCTTACGTTCTCCTGTAAAATGCAACACGGGGAGAAACGTCCCCGGCAGCATGACGGCCAGCTCCCCACCCCCCTTGGATCGGCTGCCTCACTCTTCTAGCAGATCTCTGTGGTCCGAGGGGCTCCACGCCGCCCAGCTGCTTCACTCCTCACCGGCCAGGCCGGGAGCTGCCTTTTCCCGTACCCCACAGCAGGGGCAGCGGGGGAACCGGCGTGTTTTGCTGAGGCGGAGAATCGGTACCGGGAGGTCACAGTGCAGCGGACACGAAACTACGAGCTGCCCCCGACGGCAGCGGAGCTCCAACTCTGCTCCCCACCGCCCGCCCGCTGCCCGCGGGGCCCGGGCCGCTCCCGGGGCCGCTCCGGGCCGGTGCTGCCGCAGCGCCGCCCGTTGCCCCGGCAACCACCGGCCTGCCCGCTTCCCGCCGCCGTCCCACAGTGCTTTGCGTTCCGGCCGCGCTGGAGCTCCCTGATTGGAGGGGTGGAGGTGGCGGGGCTCTTCCCTCCGCCGGCCGGCGCGGAGGGGAGCTCGCCGGGCTGCGTCCCCGCTCCGGAGGCGCCGCTGCGAAGCCTCGTCCCACCCCGCCGCCCCTTGCTGGGGGAGCCGGTTCTGCCCTCGCTCCCCTCCCTAAGCGGGCGGTACCGGCCCTGGGCACTCCCGGTTTGCGGAGACCGGCTCCCTTCCCGCCGCAGCGCGCCGCCGTCCCCTCGGCTCTCAACCAAACCTGCTGGCCCGCTCCCGCCTCCCATTGGCCCGGCGCCTTATGAATATGCAGATAGGGGCTCGCGGCCGCCTAATGGCAGCCGGGCAGAGAATTAATATTCGCGTTGCGAGGCGCGGATTGGCCGACGCGCGCACCGCCCCGGCAGCCGGGTAGGCTGCCCCCTGGCGGCGGCAGGAAGGGGCGGGTGCGGCGCCGGGAGCCCGAGATGGTGGGCGCAGGGGCGCGCGGGGCGCCGCTGCTGCCGTCGCCTCCGCCGCCCGTGCTGCTGCTGCTGCTGCCGCTGCTACTGCGGGGCGCGGCGGGCGGCCTCGCCGACAGCGTCGTCTGGGCCGTCAACGCGGGCGGCGATGCCCATGTGGACGTGAACGGCATCCACTTCCGCAAGGACCCGCTCGAGGGCCGCGTGGGCCGAGGTGAGGGCGGGGAGGACGCCGGTGCCGCGCGGGCGGCCGCCGGGGTGGGGTGGGGTGGGGTGGGGTGGGGGGAGGTTGTCGGTGGGGCCGCCCTCAGGGCCCGCTCGGCTCCGCACCGCCGGGGCCCGCCTGTGTCGGCGGGGGTCCGGGACCCACGTCCCCCCCGGCGCCGTCCCGCCTCCCCCGGCCCCGCCGCCGAGGGTCGGTGGGTCTCCGCGCAGGGCTGCGGTGGCACGGGCAGGCCCGCAGCGGGGTCTCCTCTCCCCCTCCCACTCAGGCCCGGCGTCGCGGAGGGGGCGGCTGCGGGGCAGCGGCGGCCCAGCCCCCACAGGGCACTTGTCACCCACCGGCACCGCGGTCACCCCTGTCCTCCCGCCGGGCCCGGCCGGGGGCTGCACCCCCCCGTCCCCGCGGCGGAGCGGGCCCTGCGGGCTCCGGGCTGGATTTCCCGGCCTCGGGCTGCGGGGTTGTGTAATGCCGGAGGGGAGGTCGCTCCCCGCGGGCTGGCGTGGAATTTCGGCTGGAAAGGCGATGACAGTGGTCAGGCTGCCAAACCGGCCGCATGCAGCCGCCTGGCTCTTTTTTTTTTTAATTTTCCACTGGAAGACCCCAGTTTCCACAGCAAGATCTGCCAGTTCGAAGCCCAGCCTGCAGCGCTCTCCGTACAGTGAGAACACGCTTTGCCTGCTCTGCGCAGCTGACTCCTCGGGGCGCGGGGCGATGCCTGCCACCGGCAGCCTGGGCCCTGCAGGAGGAAGACGCGCTGGTGGCTCTGCTCCGCTGCTCCGGTCCTGGCAGGGTGTTCGGGAGCAGGGCAGGGGCAGAAGTAGAGGCAGATGGGATGTGATGAGCTGCTCCAACTACTGAATCATTAACAGCTTTCATCTACCAGTAAGGACAGGATGGAGAACTAATCTTGCCCTTGCGCTTGAGTTACCTTCTCCTACTTCCCCTGAAACCGCTCTGGTTGTATGAATTTTACATATTTCTGGTAACTGGTGCATCAAAACTTAGTTGACTCACAAATATATGGAAAAGTTAGCTCTGCCAAGCTGCTCCTGCTGTCAGTTACAGGTGAGTGGTGGAGTGTAGAGCAGATAAGATCTCTGCTGACTTTTAAGTCTAATTTTCACTGTTTCTGTGTAGGATGGTGAGGATTGTCCTGTGCTATACAGCTAGGACTGCCATAGCTTACCCTGCATGAGTGGCATCCCGAATGGAGAGCCCTTTGGGCACACTGGATATAGGAGAAGTCACATTTACATACTAATATGGTTTATTAGGATTTTTTCACCCCCATGGAAGCTGACGCTCCAGTCATGCAAGGTGCCTTGGTCGCTGTAGGTCACTTTCTCTTCACAGACTTCTCACATGTTTGACTTGAAGGAGAATGTCCTTGTGGACCTGAACAATTTTATTTTTGAGCTGAGGAGGAAAAAAGGGTCTTCTTCAAGCACACTGTGACGTGTTCTTCCTTTGGGGGAAGCCTGTGGTGTCTCTGAACAGCAGGCTGTTACAGTAATCCTGCTTCAGCCAGTGGTGCCAGGCACAGCGGAGGAGACTTTACCCCTTTGAGCTCTCAGCTGCTTTTCTCTCAATGGCTTTTTATTGCACCATTGTTTGGTTTACTCTGGGCTCCTCTCTGTGTTGACAGGCATGTAATGGCTACAGCAGAAATATGTGGCTCACTGGGAGGAAACAACCTAGAGATAGCTTTTCTGGGCTGTACTGCCCCTGGGCAAATTAAAACTTTTTTTTTTTCTTCCTCAAGTCTCAGTTCAGATGCTGTGCCCTAAAGGACAAAATGTGCTGATGGCAATTACAGAATAGCCAGGTGCCAAACATAGTTGAGTCGCAGCTTAATGGATACTGCTCGTCGCTCGGTGAGCTACCTCCCAACGCGCTGTAAAATCAAGCTTGCTTCCACAGCTATGTCAACAGAGCTCTGATACACGGGTGACAGGCCTTCCTCTCCAGTTACCTTCTCAAATATTAAAGGACTTTCTTCCTGTGCAGGCTTTTCTCTAACAGGAGCTGACTTCTCTGGAGTCCTTAGTTCGCTATCGCTGTAACCTGTGGCTGGCCAGAAATATCTATGTGGGAGGACAGGTTAAACTTTTCACCCTCTGTATTTCTGGTGGTTAGAGTCTTCAGCCTTTGCGCCTGGGTTCGAGTGGTAAAGAGAAGCAGAAGATTGCCTGAGTAGCTGTGTGTGAAATGGGAGACTAAGAATTGGCATTAATTTCCCCTCGCTCGTTTGCATTGGCTCCGTCTTTGGCAACGTGCACTGGGTTAGTAGTTCTTGCTTTGTCTTGGCCAGTGCAGTGTCTGTTCCCATGGAAATGGGGGTGGAAGTGGCAAGTGTCAGCAGAGAACTTTGTCTGGATCAGCTTCTCCTGCCTGAAGTGCCAGTGGGCAGTTGGTGTCCACAGTCTTCCCTCCTGCCCCTGCTTTGCTGGGAAATTACTTTAATCTGAGCTCGAGGCATGCATCACTGTGCATTTGTACAGTAACCCTGACACAACAGAATGTCAAGTCTAGAGGTGGTGAAATAATGATGGAGAAGGGCAATTTTTAACATTTCTGTTATTTTCTCAGGTATTGTCCTGTTTGGGAATGTTGTTTGGGCCCTTCTCAGAAGGCTGTTCAGATGCCTGCAGACAGCGCCCATTTCAGCTGGGTGGCTGCGAGAACAGCAGCTGTTGGAGCTGCTGGTGCTCTTGAAACCCTTGTGTATCTTTCTGGCTTCCTTCTTCCTGTCTGCAAGCTAGCAGATATTGCGTGGCTGTGGTGAGAAGAAAAATTTTCTAAGATGCCTAATGCTTTTCACCCTTCTGCTGTTCCCCAGGTTTTCACTTGAGGAGGGCGAGTCTCTAAAACCTGATGCCATCAACTGCTAACTTCAAGTCTGTTGAATGAATGAGTTAAGTTAGTCCTACGCTGACTGTTTTGGTTTTGTACTCAGAGTTACTAATTTGAAAATGTTGTAAAAATATTGTAGGTGTTTTTCCTCTTTGAAGCTGGAGTCAATGGCCAAGTCCTTTGGCTCTATGCCCTCTTTGTGAAACAGGCTCTTCCTTCTGAAACGGTGCGAGTGAGTTTACTGGTCCTAGACTGCAGCAAGTCCAGACCTGTTTTTGTACAGGGCCAGGGTTCCGGGGCTTTGGCTGCCTCTGCTTCTGCTCCGTGTGCCTCCTCTGGTCAGAGCAAGGAGGGGAGACCGGTCTGAGGAGGGCATAAGTGCTAATGCCACTTAGGGAGTTAAGCACTTCAAGAGTATGTAAAGTATCCCTTTCACGTGCCTCAGAAATTAACCCTTCCTCTCACTGTTTTGTGCTTGAAACTCAGCTTCTGACTATGGTATGAAGCTGCCAATCCTGCGGTCCAATGCGGAAGATCAGATTCTGTACCAGACCGAGCGTTACAATGAGGAGACCTTTGGCTATGAAGTTCCCATCAAAGAGGAGGGTGACTATGTGCTGGTGCTGAAGTTTGCAGAGGTCTATTTTGCACAGTCTCAACAGAAGGTAAGCAACAGCTTCTTGCTTGTCTCTTTGATGCGAGTTCCTGGCTAAGACTCTGCATGTCCAGGTTGCCTCTGCTGCTTTGCATGCTGGAGAAACTTCGAGCTGGCTTAGACAATGGATGCAAAAAGCAGCCTCAGATTAAACCGAAGGGCTGAGGCATCTTTGGTTCCTCTTCCTTCATGTGGTTCTGCTGGGATTCCCCAGGTGCTGAGTGAAGCTTGAGTCATTACAGCCCTGAGGAGTACTTTCACTCTGAATTCACAGATGTGGTTAGCAGTTCAACATTTTACATCCTTCAAACCCTGTGTCCTTCACCAGCTTGTTTCCTCTTCACTGCTCTGCTGCAGGCTGTTAGTTAGAAGTGGCTTAACTCCCTAGGGTGTGGTGTGCTGCAACGACCCTGGGGTGGTAGGAGCAGGTCCTCAGCCAGTTGATGGAAAGTAAGTTATGAAATAAATGTGTGATTAAATCAGAAAAAAAAAAATTGTGCTGTCCTCAGTTCTGAAGAGCAGATGCAGGAGTTGTTTTGAGAGAAGTAGGCAGATTTCAGGGTATTTGAAAACAACACTAATGCTTCAGTGTCTTTACCTGGCTGCTTTTGAGCTCTGAATCCTTCTCAAGGCAGTGGAGCGCGTGTGGTGGGACAGTGCATGCTGCAATGCTTTCTGGTTCTGGGTGAATAACAAGCAGAGACCTTTCCTATTCTGTTCTCCTTTCAACTGTCATGTGCCTGAATCCATTCTGACACTCTGTCATTTCTTCCACCCTGAAGGTATTTGATGTTCGCTTGAATGGCCATGTGGTGGTGAAGGACTTGGACATTTTTGACAGAGTTGGACACAGCACAGCTCACGATGAGATCATTCCCATGAGCATCAAAAAGGGGAAACTGAGTGTCCAGGGAGAGGTTTCCACGTTCACAGGAAAGCTCCACATTGAATTTGTAAAGGTAATAAACTTTCCTGGGCAGAGCCCTAATCTTCCTTTTTCCCTTCTTCCCCAGCCATGTAACGCAGCAGTGTGCTGGAGGAGGGGAGGTGATGGTAGGTGGGGAGAACGTTTCTTGCCTCAAAGCTGCAGCATTGACTTCATTCTTTGCTTTCTCTAGGGCTACTATGACAATCCGAAAATCTGTGCCCTATACATCCTGCAAGGAACAGTGGAAGGTAAGCACAGTTTTTGAGCCAGAAGGCTCTTCCCCCTTGGAGAGCAGCCTGTTGCTTCTCAGACCATGAGATCATAGCTCTTGCTGACCCACCTCTGCCAAAACTGTTTCTCTCTCAGCAAGTTCCCACGGAGTGCAGTTGCAGAGTGCAGTAGGTGTGTAGTGTCCTCCTAGTGTCCTCCAAGTGCACAAAGCTGTGTCATTTTTGGAATAAGAAAAATCACTTTGGTTCAGGACTTCCTGCATATGGGGTAGAGGAGAAAGGAACACGCCTGGTCAATCTTAGCTTATAGCTACAGATAAATTCCCTCTAGCCTTGGATGTCAGCAGCAGCCCTGCAGACAAGTAATTTGTGGAGATCTTTCAGCTAGTAGTTAGGTGTTTCTTACCTGGAGCTTTGCTTTGCCTTCTCAGCTTGAGGACAAGGTAGTGTTTTTTCCCAGCTATCACTTCCTCTGGATAGCAGTGGGGAGTGCTAGTGAAGTCCTTGCTCTTTCACCATCCTCTTTGTGAGACCGTGCTGGAGTTGGGGTCCCTCTAGCTCCTGAACAGGGGAGGTTTAGGACCCCTCTCCGACCAAAGCATCGGATTGCTTTACTATTGGTCAGGGATTGCCAAGTGCTGCTGAAGATTTGGTGCGTAACCTTGTGGCCAGGTGGCACCTTGCTGTGTGAGGGATGTGCAGTTTGGGCTCCAGGCTCAGAGGACTGGATTTGAGTGGGGTTGGGCCATGCTGCTCTGATATGTCTGGAGTTGAGGGGTGCAGTGATGTGAGGCAGGACCATTTAAGGAAAAGTTTGTTCCCATTCCTGTTTGCACTGGTATCTGCTGGTCCCGCAGGCAGCTGGTGCTTGTTCTTGACTGAGCAGCTGCAGTATCTGACTCTGTATGCTGTAAGGGTGCTTTTGTGCTGTGACTTGTGTGTGACACATAGGTGGGGTGGAGAGATGTAGATTTCTTTGCAGACTGGGTCTTTAGATGGTCCTGCATCGTGGAGGAAAGAAATAGTGGTGTGAGCCTCTGTGACAGAGGGTGCTCCTATTTCCTGGGGTGCTCTGGCTGTGGTGTTGATGTGGTGACAGGTGCCCTGTTGCCAGTGTTCATGCTGGACTGGGGAGAGGGGAAGGGAGTGATTCGGGTGACTTCCTAGGTTACATCCTGCCTCCTTGCAACCTTTTTTCTTGTCCAACAGATGTTCCAAAGCTGCAGCCGCACCCAGGTCTAGAGAAAAAAGAGGAAGATGATGATGAAGATGAATATGATGACGGCTCCAGTGTTAAAAAACAGGCAAATAAGAACCGGGTTCAGTCAGGCCCGCGCACACCAAACCCCTATGCCTCGGACAACAGCAGCCTCATGTTTCCTATACTGGTGGCCTTTGGTGTCTTCATTCCTACCCTCTTCTGCCTCTGCCGATTGTGAGAGCAAGCCCCACAGAGCATCAGCCAAGGGGCTGGGAGGGAAGGAGTTGGACCAAACACGGTTGCTTTCAATTTCTCCATATTGTTCATAATTTAAGGAAGAAAGAAAAAAAAAAAGATTCATTTGGAATGAATAGCAGGTCCAGGTAAGAGGGAGCTTACCTTCCCCCTGCCAGCAAGCAGCGAGGCCCTCGCCTTCCACTTTGCACCATGCGCAGCCTCCGATCCTCCCTGGGGCATCCAAGAGTGAACTGAGTCCTGGCTGTCTGTGTATTGGGCTGTTGAAAGCTGATGCTACCAGTCCTGGGCCACGTCCCACACTGAGAGAAAGCCATGTGCTGCAAGATCTCTGCCTTTGCTGGGTGGAATACGGTTCCTTGAGCAGGGAAGCAGCTCTTAAAACCAGGCCTAGGTACACATTTTGTCTGGGAGCATGGAAGTGCTGTTGTGTGACTAACAGCTATGGAGGACAGAGCCTGGCTGAGCATCTCCCTGAGTATGAGCAACGTGATATGTGGTGTAGACTCCAGCTAGCCGCTCAGCTGCTGTGGAGACGTTCCCCTCCAAGGAGTGCAAGCTGCGCCAGGAGCAGAGGGATTTGTTTGGCCTAATTTGCTACGTTGGGAGAGACTTTCCTAGTTTGGCAATTGTAATGTTAGATCCATTGCAGAGGGGTTCTGCTGTAGCCTACAAAAGGCTGACGTTGTTAGCGTCTGATCAGATGCACTTGTTTTCTGTATTGATTATGGCTTTTGTTTCCTTTAATATCATTTTATTTTCAAAGGTTTCATTTTAAGCCCAGTAACTTGTTTTGCCCTCTCCAGCAAGTGACCTCTCCTTTGGAAGAAGCTGAGAATCAGGTGACCTAGAGAGGAGGTTGTGGACCTGTTCCTTGACCTTCCTAATGGTTAGCTCCCTGCCCCGTGATTGGGAACAGCCTGTGCCACAGGACAAAGCAGAGAGACTTCGCAGGTGCTCCATTGTTGCCTGTGGTAGGAACCAGGCCTGCCTGCAGGCAGTGAGAAGTGCAGTGGGGTGGGGTAGTGTCTTCAGTTTGCTCGGCCTTGTGCGTTTTGAGGCACTGTGGTGAAGAGGCAGATGTCTAACGTTTCAGTACTGTAGAGCAAGGTGGTTTGTTGCCCTCCAGAAATCTGGAAGTGAGCAGAATGCTGGAGACAAGGTCACCTGCCTCCCCCAGAGATATTTCTGCTAGAGGCTTGTGTTTCCACATGCAGAGCCTACGCCTGCCTGACAGAGCTGAGCAGAACGAAAGCCCTTTCTGCACCTGCTGATTTGGAGCTGCAGGCCCTGAGGAGCTGCCTTCCCACCGTCTTGCCCTCCAGCATGCTGAGCACTCCTGGATGTCAGGGGGAGATGTTCTGTGTGCTGGAGCAGGATCTGGCCCAGGCAGGGTTGGGTCCTTGCGAGTCAGCTTTGATGCTGGTGAGTTCTGGCCTTACAGAACACTTTACCTCACGCCGTCTGTCTTGGCCTCAGAAGTTCTTTCTCTTTACACAAGCAGCTGCACTGAGCGATGTCCTCCTTCCTGGGCCTGAGTTTTCCTAGAGGTTTTTCTTGGGTTTGATTCCCTGCAGTGGCTCAGCTTTTCTTTGAGCTGAGAAGGGTCAGCAGAATTCCCTAGTTTCTGGAAAGGAAACCGGAAAAGCAGCTTTTCTGCTTTGCTGGGCCCAAGCAGCTGAAGCTTTTGCTTCCTCCTAACCCTCAAGCTGTGATATGAGCTGCCAGCTCATGGGCTGCAGAACAGCAGCTGGGGGAGGTGTCAAAGCACTGCTCTGTGCGGCAGTGGAAGTGAACCTTGCCGTTCTGATTGCATACATCACTGCTAGAGGCCTGACCCTAATTCTGTGTCTGAGAGCTAAAAAGCAAGCAGTAGGACCTCAATTACCTTCTCTCCAATTGCACAAGTGGTAATAGCCGGTTTGGGAGAAATGAGGGTTCCTGCCACACCAGAAGGAGAAGACAGGCTTTGGGGAGAACAGATCCTAAGAACAAACCTTAGGATTAAAAAGTGGTAAGCTTGAAGTTGCCTGCTTTGTCTTCTAGCTGCTGTTAAAATCCTAGTAGTTATAAAACTCTTATAAAATAGGAGTCCTGTTTTCTTTGGTGGTGGTGCCTGCAGAGATTATCCATCGCTTTTGGGATTGCTCTAACTGGGCCACAGACATTTAGATCTTGTCAGTTTTGAGAAGCGTAAACTGTGTTGATTTGTTAAGCAAAGAACCTGAGCTTGAAAGCAGGCTTCTCTGTAAGGAGCTGTTCTCCTCCAGGCCTTTTAGGTTGCATTTTATTTGAGCGTCCTTGAAGCAGGAATCACTCAGCTTTTTGTGGCTCAACCAGTAATCTCTGCACTTCGCCTAGCATGAGAAGAGGCGTGCATTTAGGTGTGCAGAAGATGGAGACAAGTCTTGTAGGATAGTTTATCCCTGCCTCTCCTGGCAGCCAGGGCGCCCATTTGGTGCCATCAGCCGCTCTAAGGCAAAGCTCTGCAGAGTCATCTGTTGTGTTCCATTTGCTCAGTTCGAATGAAGATGTTTTACTTGAATAAGCCTTCATGGCTTCAATTTAGTTGTTTTGGCCTTGTCTTTGTGCATTTTTGTCACTGCAAAGCTGGTGTCTGAGTGGTTGGGAGGTTCCTGGCTCTGATGTGATGCTAGGAGGAGTTTTGCCTGTTAGTCCATCTCTTCCTGACAGGTTTGCCTTGGAAGGAGCCTTCAGACATGGTAGGGGATGACCGGTCAGCACCTTGCTGGGATTGGCATACTCAGGCTGGCTCCCCTTGCCATCTCTGACTGGCACCTGCAAGCCAGACAGATCAGTGTAATGAGGTACCTGGTTCTGACCAGGGAAAGAAGAAGTTTGGGTTGGCTTTCCAGCATGGGTGTTCGAGGGAATATCCAAGGCGTTGTTTAACTGAGACTGGCTAGAGATAAACCTGTTTGTGCTTTGTTGCCTCCAGCCAGCAGCAGGCAGACGAAGCGTATTTCCCTGTGCAGCAGTGTGGGGAGCTGGCTCAGAACAGACCTTGGCTTGGCTCATGGAGCTGTTGTGTACTGAGGGGCAGATAAGGCCATTTTAATAAGGCTTCCACTTAATCAGCGGGAGATGACATACCCGTGTTTTGGGCCTGGATCCAGCCTCAGGGCAGTGGTAACAAAGCCTGTTTTAATTACGCCCCCATCATCCCCTCCTTTTGTACCTTTAAGCCAGGCCATTGTCGCCTTCTGTGTGTGTGACTAGACAGCTCCGACCCTTTTGAGCATCCCAGGTGGCAGCGAGCAGAAAGCCAAATTAATTCCTGTCTCTTTTTGGTGCCTTTGTCTCAGGCTTTGAATAAAAGTCTATTTGAAGAAGCTTTTTTTTTTTTTTTTTTTTTTTTTTAAGGAGCTCTTGAGTTTTTCTTTTTCCCCAAGGGACAGGTATTCCCTGCCCTTGTGATCTGCTGGGCACTGTCTCACTGTCCCCAGATGCCAGCTCCAGAGCTCATGGCTGAAGCACAGAACTGCCTGTCTCTTTGGTTCCAGCCCTTGAGGTTAATGGGAAAAAAAGCCTAGCATGGGATGGAAGAACTGGAAGAGCTCCTTGAGGCCTGGTCTCTCCCTGAAGTCACCTGAAGGCAGGATGGAGAACTTCCAGACAGTCTGGTGCCTGTGTGTCTGTAGGTTCAGAGCAGAGTGAGTCACAGCTGGGTCCTAGGAGTTGTGTGGTGCTTATAGCTTCTGCGTGCAGAGTGTGGTTTGGGGGTTCAGCCCCCTGAAGTCGCTTGCCAGGAGCTTCCCTTGCACTGTTTGGGTCAGAACAGGGAGAAGAGACCTGTGCTTTGTCCTTTCATCTTCCTTTTAAGTTGAAAAGGGATTGCAGCAGCCAGGAAAATGTCTTTATCTGGGAAGCCTGGGCTGAACAGACCTGTCTGATGGAAAATAGCAGGAGGAGGGAGAGGACCAGTAGAGCAGCTTCAGCCCTTGATGTGAGACAGATTCTGAGCAGCTGCGAAGTACCAAGTGTTTCAGGCTCTGTTTGATGCTCAAATGCGGGAGAGATTTGCTTGCTTCTTGTGCTTGTGTGATGGGGAGGGAAATGTCCTTGCTGAGAATCCAAGGGAAATGGGAGCTGGGCCAGCACTTGAGCTAATTTACCTACTGGCACTTCTGCATCTCCACAACGAACGCCAGAGCCTAGTACAATTCAAGGATGCCTTTTTTTTTCTTTTTTTAATGTCAGCCTGGTTCCACCAGTCTGTCTTCACTGGCTAGTCCCAAATAGGCTCAGACAAGTGTTCTCAACAGCACAAACACAACATCAGGCTGGAGCTGTGAAGGCTTGGAGAGGTGATTACGTGAATAGGCCTCCTGTGCTGCACCCCTGCGCTGCGCACTGCCCAGCGAGGCAGAGGCACGTGCGTTTCACCTTGGATTGGAACGGTTTTGTCCCAGGAGTGTAATAGCAACCGTATTGAAATAGTGCTGGGCTCGGCAGGAGAGGTGAAAGCAGGTCCATGTCTTCCGGGACTCTGGCTTGCTCAGAGTTTATTGCTGTATATTAAATACTATTTTTGGAGATTGGGGGGAAGGTGTGGGAGGGGGAGGGATGTGGTGACGCTGTCCCCAGGCTGATCAGTGGGATGCTACTGCAGGCTATTGATAGGTTTTGATTTCTTTTTCCCAAAAACCACTTTATTTAAAAAAAAAAAAAAAAGGAAAAAAATAATCAACAGAACAGAAGTGCTTTCCACCCTCCTAGAAACAGTGCTGGCTGATTAGAAAATGTGAATAATCTTTTGCAAACATCAAAGGTCTTTGCTAAAGAGTTTGTGTGATGAAGATTTCAAGGCAGGGGGCAAAGTACAGCTTGAGCCAGTTTAGCTGGGGAGAGCGTGAATCTAGGAAATGCAGGATCTCTGCCCTGGAGTTGTTCCCAGTCACGCGTAGCGGGGATGTGCTTGCCTGTGCTACCATGCCTGTTCTGTCGCAGTGACAGCTCCTGAGTTGGGCGCTGGAGTGAAGCAGTATCTGCAAACTTGCTGGCAAGCGGGGGCTTGAATTTTTCGTGTTCTATACAGGGGCTTTGTGTGCTCGGGGCTTTCCTGCTCGAGAAACAGCCAGGTTGGTAAAGCAGCCCTGGAGAACATGAGAGCAGAGGCAGGGCTTGTGCTTCGTGCCAGGAGGCAGCAGCCAGGATTGCGAGGTGCTGGCCAGGTGGCAGTGGTGTTTGGGTCCCATCAGTGTAGCAGCTCTCAGCGTTGGCAGATGGTCCCACCGCTCCATAGCGCCCGGCTGCGGCGGCTGGGGCGTGTGAAAGAGACCCGTGCTGTTGGCATTAGGGACATATCACAAACTACTTGACGCTGCAGGTCTAAGTTGTCTGTAAAGGCTAAAGCAGTGTGGGGAGCGATCTCCATCTGTGCTTGTCGCCAGTACAAAGGCTTCTTAAGGAGGATTTTTTTTTATTTTACTGTCCATTGCTTTGTGTTATAACAACTTGCAGTGACATTTTTTTAGTTTATTTTGCAGCAAGCTTGGGCTCTGGGTGAGAAGCACAGATGTCTATTTCTGATTACATTGGCTTTGCAGAGACTAGTTTGGGGGAAAAGATGGGTGTGGGGGTGGGTTATTTTATTTTTGGTACATGGTAGCGGTTTTATTTTTTAATTTCCCCAGGATGTTTGGTTGAGGGAATGTTCTGAAATCTACTGTCTGGCGGTTTTAACCAGCAGTGTGTTAAAGGAAAATAAACAAAATTATATTGTCACTTGGATGAGGTGGTCCCTCTTTTCCAGCAGTGGGGATGGGGAGCCCCCTCTGCTTTATGACTCGCGGTGCAGGAGGCCAGGACCAGCTGCACTGCAGAGGGGACTGCAGGCTGCTGCCGAGATGCAGTTTAGCATCCCACCGCTGCAGCCCGGAGCCTCTCCCTGCTGCTGCCTGCCTCCGTTACAGCTCTGGTATTCTCTTGCCCATTGTTTTGGGCGATTAATTGCAAATTGAACAGTACAACATCCTCTTCGAAGTGCTGATGTGGACCTTGTAGCTTCCTGCTCAGACCAGGAACACCAGAGATGTAATCTGCCTTCTGGGGTTTTGCAAGCTGCCCCGATTTCAGCTTGAAACTGCGTCAGAGGTGGTCGGAGAGGGCTGTAGCTGGAGCAGAAAGCCACACCTTTGCTAGGTGCCTGCTCTCAAGGGACAAGGGACCTCGGCCCCAGGCAGAGCAGCTGCTCCTCTGGACAGCCTGGGTCTTTGTCCTGTCCTTCCTGGTGTGCAGGAGGGAGGGACCCAACCCCACACAGCGAGGAGGATTTGGGAGTGCTGGCACGGGCAGGCTCGTTTGAAATAGCGTTTGGTTGGTAGTGGCAGGCGCGTGGTGCTTACGAGCAGCAGCACACGTCACCAACCACTGCTGTTTCCAGTCCTCTCGAGCGTGGCGAGTGTTGGCTGGAGTCTGAAAAGAGGATGTGGCTGTTTCTTGTTCTTGCCCCAGTTCCCTGAGGGGCTGGAGGTGACTCCTAGCAGCTCTTAAGTGCCTGCTGCAGGCTGGTGGGCAGCCAGAAGAAATGCATCCTTTCCTCAGTGTGATGTTCCCGTGGGATCCCCCCAGTCCCTCCCGCCAGGCTCAGGGGCCTCATCCACCGTCCCTCAGATGGGGCCTGGGCTGGGGTGGCAGTGGCAGGGCTGGGAGGCTTGGCTGACCCGGGGAGAGCCTGGCGGGGACGCTCGGTCCTGTTAGTCCCAGCTCCCCGGGGACAGCAGCTGGGGTGTCCCCAGGCCAGGGCAGCAGTGGGGTGTGCGTGCCCCATGGCTTCCCCGTGCTGACACCGTGCTGGCTCGTGGCTGCTTCCTGAGAAGTGCTCGCCGCCATGCCCTGAAAAGACCAGGGCTCTCTGGGGGACACCTGCTCTCTGTAATTACCCGCTGCGGGATTCAGACCGTGATTTAATTAACGGGAGGGGAGACCCAGATGCCCCCGCTGTGCGGCGAGGGGCTGCGGTGTGGGGTGCGGGCTGACGGCTCACAGCAAGGGGATGGGGCGCGGGGTGCGTTTTTTGCTTGGGTTTTGTGTTTGGTTTCCTCAGGTAACTCCCAGCCTGTCCCCCCGGCCTGCCCCGCCGCTGTCTGTAGCCCCGGGAGGGAGCTGCTGCCGCCCCGGGCCGAGGTGGGTGCTCGGTGCCGGGGCTCTGCGGGCGGTGGGTCGCGACGCAGCTCCCGGGTTCTCCCCTTCCGGCCACGCACGCGGCGGACCCTGCTTAGCTTCGGGGGACTCCCCCCCTCCACCCCGCGTTGCTAGGCAGCGCCAGCGCCCCCTGACCCGCCGCGGCCCCGCCCATCGCTCCCATAGCTACCGAGGGAGGCGGCGGCCATCTTGGCGGCGGCGGCGGGGCGATGAGCGGCTCGAAGGCGAGGGCGGCGGCGGGGCCGGAGAAGAAGCCGCCGCCGGGGACCGGGGGGCCGCTCAACCGCCTACGGGGACGGCGCGGCTCGGCCGACGCGGCGCCGCGGCCGCCGTGGACCGAGTCCGAGCTGTTGGCGCTGGAGACCGTCCGGCCCGAGCATGTCCTGGGGCTGTGCCGGGTGACGGAGAGTGAGTGCGGGCCGGGGAGCGCGGGCCCGGGGACGGGGCTCCTCGGGCGGGCAGCGCTCGGCCGGGGTCGGGCAGGCCCCGCGGTCCCGGGCGGACACAGCCCCGCGCTGCTCCGTTAATCCCCCTTCGGAGGGGGCTGCGCAGCTGGGGTGGCGGGCCCGCGGCGGGCCCCCGGGGCGGGGGAGCGGGAGGCGGGAGCGGCCCGGGCTGGCGCTGCCGGCCGGTGCGCGGGGCTCGGGGGCGGCTGAGGAGCGGGCGCGTTGGCCGGCGCTGGCTGCAGCGGCGCGGTGTGCTTCTGCCTTCAGCTTTGTTACAGCTTGCAGAAAACTTGGGGGTTTTGGGGGGGTCTGAGGTTTTGTTGTTGTTTGGGTTTATTTTTCTTTTTCCTCTGGGCTGCTGATCTCTGCTTTTCTGTCCTGTTCCCTTCCCTTTCTTGCTCTGCTACCTGGCACCTGGTCTGCCTTTGTTTCATCTAGCCTCAGTTCTGTCCCGCTTTCCTGAAGCTTCTGCAGAACAACTGGCAGTATGTATCTTAACGGGCTGGGGCTAACAAAAAAAAAAAAAGAAATTCCTTTGGTAATTGCTCAGGGATCTTTTTAATTGCTACTTTATGTTTTCTTTATTTTCTAGATTATTTATGCAAACCTGAAGACAATATTTACAATATTGACTTCACCAGGTTTAAGATCCGGGACCTTGAAACTGGAACAGTGCTGTTTGAAATTGCAAAGCCATCTGCTTCAGGTATGTCTTGCAAACATTGCAGGGAGGCTAGAGAGACTCAGGGAGCTGAGAAGATGCATTGCAGGACCCATGTGGACCAAGCAGAAGGGTCCTTCAGTATGTCCTGGTGACTAAATCCCTCTTGTTTAAGCATAGGATTGAGTTTACCTCTGCTGAGAAACTTGCTGTTGTGAAAGTATGAAGCGATTCTCCTGAGATGAGGGAGTACTATCAAATGCAGATCTTCCCTTGTTGGCTGGTTATGGTACAAATCTTCTTTTATGTGCTTTGGCAGTTGCGAGGGGGGATATCCTGTGAGGTTGAGGGTGGTTTCAGTTTTGGAACCACGAAGGCTGTGACAACTGTTATAGCAGATCTTTTCTTTATTAGTTAGTACTAGTATGAGTCTCAGACCAATTATTAAACAACTTTACATTCAGTACCTAAGTAATAGCCAGCTTGTTCCGATACACCCGCTAGCCAGTATCATGTTACATGTGCACTGTTAGCAGAGTAACTCTGAGCTGGTGCATTTTCTAGAGCAAGATGATGAGGATGAAGATGACAACAGTGAACTGGACGCTAGTGCAGGCCGCTTTGTTCGTTACCAGTTCACCCCAGCGTTTCTCCGTCTTCGGACTGTTGGTGCAACGTGAGTATGAGTTCATAGCAATAAGGGAGAAATAGATGTTTACAAAGCGTTGTTGTCAGTTTATAACACAACTGAGTCAAAGACTAGAGAGAACCCACCTTACACTACAAATGTCAAGGTCTCTCTGGAATGATCTGTTGGATTCTTGCGTAGCCTCGGGTCCAAGGCTCTGTTCTTCCCAATAGGAGGAGAGGTATGTTTTCTTAGCTGTTTTTTCCTACTTTTTGCATACAGAGTGGAATTCACAGTGGGAGAAAAGCCAGTGTCAAACTTTCGAATGATTGAGAGACATTACTTCCGAGATCGCTTGCTGAAGAACTTTGACTTTGATTTTGGCTTCTGCATCCCCAGTAGCAGGAACACATGTGAACACATCTATGAATTCCCTCAGCTCTCAGAAGACCTTAGTAAGTATCTCCTTTCCCACATGGAGTTGTGTTTTGTTTGTGTGTGTGCATATGCTCTCTTTCTGCTTTTCTCTTCTTGTGAAAGAAGTTGTGACTGGGTTGGGAGGGACAGGAATAAATAGATGCAAGTTTCTGGTTTAAGCTGTTTGTAATCTTGACTGAATTACATATTTGTGCTGTGAATTCTCCTTCTTTGAAAATGAAAACCTGAAGATAGCAAAACCCTGAAAAAGGGTTTTCTTGATAGCCACACATCTGTTTACAGCACTTGCTTGTTAGGGCTTGAGCCTCCTGCTTTGGAACAGAATTGACTCTTCTCTGAGAGGCGTGTTCTTGAGCCTACCAGGATCTCTGCAAATATACATTGTGCAGGGTATGTTTGACCTCAGGGGCTGGATAGAGCCCTTCTATGGCTGCCTAGCTGCAGGAGGAGGCACAGAGTTTGTACCCCACTTGCGTACATGTGGGGAGTGCCACCACTTTTTGATTTGCAAATTGCAACCTCTCTGCTTACGGAGGTGATTGCTGCTCTGCTCTGGGGTGGCTCTGACAGTTTCTAAGGTCATCTTGTGTGAGATTACTCCATCCCCCTCTGTTTGCTTTTGACAGCACTTGTCCTGTGAATAGGAAGAATAGGAAGGGGCAGGCCAGAGCTTTTGAAGCGTGCTCAGCAGAGCACTTTGCTTCTCTTACTTGGGTCGGGCAGAGCATCGGCCTGGTAACTCCAGCAGAGTGGCAGAGTCCTTTTTACTCTGACTTTGTGCTGTCCAGCAGAGTGTGGCAAGCTTTTGAATGTAATTGAGCTTTCTCTTTCACAGTCCGTCTGATGGTTGAAAACCCGTACGAGACCCGCTCAGACAGCTTTTACTTTGTGGACAACAAGTTGATTATGCACAACAAGGCCGACTATGCTTACAATGGAGGACAGTAATCATTCTGTGTCCATTGGATGCTGTGATGCCGTTAACCGTTCCAGATGTCCGGGAGTGGACTGGAGTTGCTGTCTCGTACAAGAAGGCTTCTTGCCAAACCTTTTCTCCTTGCATGAGGCTGAAAACATGAACGAAGACGACAGCTCATGAAAGTAAAGGAAATCTCCCTGCAACACTTTTCTATCCAACACTCAACATATCCTGCCTCTCATCCTCTATTTCTGGTTACCTTCTGGTACCTTGGTTAGGTCATGGCACTGTTAGAAAATTCTTGCTGTTACAGTCTTTATAGTTAGGTTGCACTTTTAATGCTTCTGATGTTTCAGCTCTTGGGGGACTGCCCTCTTTCAAGAGGTCAGATTGTTTGGGTAAGCTATTTCTTAGCAGGAAAATTTTTCCCCTTGAAGTAGCCAGTGATGCCTGAGGAGCAGATCTCTTCTTCAGTTGGACAGATCATCTATTTAGTGCACACTGTTTAGTTTGTAGCATGGCTGAGATTGCTTTTTAGTGTGCATCTCAATATTCTCCAGTGGGAAAGAGAAAATAAGAGACTAATTCAGCTTCTAAGCAGTGCAGGAATCTTCCTTCTGCCTCCAGGGGCCTGAGCTGCCCCTGAGAACAGTTTAATCTGTGTTTTACCAGAGATTTCACTAGAGATATGAGATAGGAGAGAAAAGAGGCTTTATCCAGGTCGGTCATCGAATCAGTCTGGTAGCATTTCTATTTGAGCTCTTGTGACAAATCATTGAATTTTTGAGCTCAGGGTTCAGCCTTAGAGCTGAAGTTAATCTCACTATATTTACCATTTCTCCTGCTTCTCTTTGTGTAGGAATCTGGCTCTTGCTACAGAATATACTGCTTTTTAGATTGATGGCACCTTGTCAGTCTAGCTGGGGTGGAGGGGAGGTGTCAGTCTAGTGGGGCTTAGAGGAGGAAAGGAGAATGTGGAAAATCACTTGAAAAATGTGTAGGAAGCAGAGCTTCCTAGGCTTCAGTCTCTCTACTTCAGAGGTGCTGGAAGGAGTGGTCTTACCAGCTCGTTTGCTTTGTTTCAATTGACGTATTAGTAGCTAAAAGCTTCCTAGGTCAAATCACTCAGTGTGAGGTTCTTGCAGAGTGAGAATTGACATTGTTCTCTTTTCAACTGAGCTCCTATCGCTGCTTTGCCTACTTAGCCACTTATTTATGGTTTAGGAAGTTCTTCTGCCAGGTTAGTTACCGCCAGACCAGAGAGCGTATTTTACAGTTGTGTTTGGGATCTGGCGATAGGAAATAGCTTTGTGCAGTGGGAAAAGGAGACCCATGTCTTCCTGGCAGCCGTGCTGGGGCCCAGCTCCTGACCATGCAAAATTTCAGCCAGCAGAACCCTTTTCTGCCTATTTTGGTGGCTCTCAAGACTGGCATTTTTCCTGTCCCCTCCCTGGGCTAGTCGTTCGAGTCTCTTTTATGTGGGAGTTAGATGGTGTCTAGACTAGAGACGTTTGCTAGCATTAGTTCCACCTGTTCCTTGAGACAGCAGAAACCTGACTCCTTGGTGGCTACAGCTGGTTACCTGTTGTGTTAAGTAAGATGCAGCACAGTTTATGTTTTAGCAGGAGTGAGTGTGATGGGATCACAGCCTGCAGCCTGTTAATGCGTAGACAGCAACAGGAAACCACTGCCTTTACCTCGCAGATTAATGACGGTAACTTTGGCGCAGAAGATCAGTTGGCATCAGGGTAAGCACTGAGAGTATGCGGGGTGGCAGCCATGAAGGAATCTCCGGCTCTTGGAAAGATACTTAATTATGATTAACCACAACAAATGACCTGTTCTGGGTGGAGCATTAATCATAAGCAACCACAACAAATGTCTTGGGAATGTGGAGGGGCAAGGTCTGTGTGGTTGGAAGACGAAGAACAGTTCTGCTGCCATCAGTGCCCTCCGGCATTTCCAGAGGCACTTAGGCAATCTTCTGTAGTTATTTCAGAATTAGTTAAGGCTCCTTGTAAGATGGAGCTTGGGATGGCCTCTTGCAGTGATTGTCTTCAGAAGGCCCCGTGCCGGTGAGGTGGGAAACATTTGTTTTTCTAGAAGTTGTTTGTGACAAGGGAGAGCTGCCGGGAAGTGTGTTTTTCATCCTGAAGTGTTCCGAGATGCTCAGGTTAGTGTCTGAAGAGCCTGCTAATTTTTCCCTAGGAAATTTTAGCATATTGAGCTAATTAATTTGTACGTAGTATAAATCCAGGTGCCTTTAAATGCTCCTTTTATCTAATTGTCTGTGTGAAGCAACCTCTTGCTTTTCTTATGGTGATGATGATTCCCATCTGTTTTCTGTGTTGCCGCGTAGAGGTTCTTAAAAGAGGGACTGCTGCCAGAGCAAGCAACAGAAATTACTGTACGGGCAAATACCGGCTCGGGTGAGCTGTTCGTAGCAATCAGCTGCGCGGTCGGGGTGTTCGAAGGGTGTGGGTGCCATCTAGCCGCTGCTCTGCAGAATGCGGCCGAGCGGGAGAGCGCTCTCCAAATGCGAAAGAGGCGTTGGGTGCTCGTAGGAAAGTGGATTCCTGCCTTCAGCCGTTACCTCTGCCAGCAGTGAGGAGAAAAGAGCATTGGAGCAGCAGCTTTCCCACTGGTGAATGTATCAGCTATTCAGCAATAAAAAAAGGAAAGCTGGAGGAAAATCGGAAGGCTTGCAGGCAGCAGTAGCTTGCAGGCAGCAGTAGCAGTTTCTAGCTGAATTTGTTTGCTTTGCCGCATTAGAAGGTCTTTGCCCAAAAAGCATGCTGCAGAAAAAAAAAGTCCCTACAAGAGGTCAACCCAGCACTGAAATGGTTGATTGTAATCCAAAAAATCAGGGATTTCCAAGCTCCTGTGCCCACTTTGGCTGCTTCCCTGAGGTGCTTTTTCTCTTAGATGCTTTCTATAAAGTGTCTTCTCTTTCTGGCAGGGATGATTTCTTTGGAAAATATGGTTTAACAGGGCATCTTCCTTCTGTATTGTGTGCTCTGGTGCTTTAATGGTGAGTCAAAGGCTACTCTTGTCAGTGAGCTAGGAAGAAATTCCCATGGGATCTCATCCTGGTCGGGTAGATGGTCTGTCCTAGCCAGGTGCGGAAGGCAAGGGAGATGCTTCCAGTGTCGACTGAAGTTTGAGCAAGGGAAAAGGTATCTCTGCGAACAGCTTCTCTCAGGTTGTGTGCTGAGTTGGAAGAGAAAATAATTGGGATCATGCTGTGTTCTGCTCTAACAAAAAAAGGGACCAAACCCATCAGCTCATGCTAAATCTTTCCAGTATTTGTCCTCTTGGGACCAGGACCTCTCTTTCCCATTTTTGAGGCGAGGGCTTTGGATCAATGCAGGCAAGCTTCCTGGGCAGCTGTTTTGATGATTGGCTGAGGACTACAAACGGCACCTTGTGAGAGAAGGTCATCTCCTGTCGTATGGACTGGGTGCTGTTGTCCCTGTCCTCTGTTTTTGGTAGGAAGTGTCTTCCTTTGTGTTTTCCTTTGGATTTTCTATGTCTCTTGCTGCAGAGAAGCAGCAGCAGCAGCCTCCTCTCTGGTGCTTGAGGATGTTTATTCCACTTCTCTGACGGTTCAGGAAGAATAAAACAAGTATTTAGAAGGAAGAAATGAATGTGGAAGGTGGTGATGGTCAAGCCGTAATCATGGAAACTCTGCCTCTCAGCTCTGTGTTTCGTTACATCCTCTTCAGCTGTTTCCCAGTGTTTGCCTTCTGCCCCGCTGTCCTGTGACATCGAGCTACCGAGCTACCCCTGCGTGGCCACGTGTGGGTGTGATCCTCGAACGCTGCCACCTCCCTGTGTGGCTTTATGATGAGGACAAAGGCAAAGGGAGGGCTGCCTGGCGGAGTCATCGCCTCCTCCTCTGCGTCAAGGGAAAACCACCACCAGCAAACGCCAGCTCCGCCTGCCGGGATCTCGTGCTGTCCCGGGACGTGTGTTTGTATTTCTCACAGCGTGGCCTTTGGGCTGCCGGCGCGCCGGCCTCTTCCGTGCTGTCCCCCCCGGCCGCGCCTCCCTGGGAGCGGGCTGCGGGGCCGGGGCCCTGGCAGCCGTGGACTCTCCGGGTGCCGGCGCGGTGCCGGGTGCCGGCGCGGTGCCGGGTGCCGGCGCGTGTGTGTAACGGTGATTTCGACACCAGCAGTAGTAATAAAGGAACCTCCCCGTTTCGCACAGGCGGTGCCCTGGCTGTGGGGCGGGGCCGCAGCGGGAGGGCGGAGCTGGAGGGGCTGCGCCGCGAGGGGGCGCTGCCGTGGCGGCTCGCGCATGCGCCGTTCCCGCGCCTCTCGCGCTCCCCTGAGGCGACCGGAGGCGGGCATGGCGGCGGCGGCGGCGGCGGCGTTGCTGGCCCGCGGCGGCGGGGCGCCCAGGGGTGAGGGCGCCGGGCTGGGCCCTGCTCCGCCGCGGCTGCGAGCGGGGCCGCGGGGCAGGCGAGCGGGGGTGGGAAGGGGCCGCGGCCTGCGCGGGAGGCGGCGGCCCGGTGCCCTTCAGGGCCTCAGGCGGGTCCTCTCGGCCGCGGCGGGGCGGCGCCGCCCTTCGCGGAGCCCCCGGCCCGCCCTGCCCCGGCTGCGCTCCCGGACCCCGCCGCCCCGGTGCCGGGGGAAAGCGTCCCTCCGCGGAGGCCCGCGGCGCGTTGCCGAAGTCCCGCCTGCGGCCAGGCCCGCCTGGTCGGTTTCGGCCCCTTCCCCGGCGGTTAATTCCCTGCCTTCCTTCCAGCGCTGGCCTTCGGGCGGCTCCGCCGGCTGCACACGGTGTACCAGACAGCCGAGCTGCCAGAAACCCACCAGATGCTGCGTCAGACGTGCCGGGACTTCGCAGAAAAGGAGCTGATGCCTCTGGCAGCTCAGCTGGACAAGGAGCACCGCTTCCCGGCCGAGCAGGTGTGTGCTGCGCCCCGGGGAGGTGGGCGGGAGAGGGGCGGCCTGGCTCGGCCAGAGCCTGCTGCGGCAGGACTGCCTGGGCCTGCAGCACAACTTACGTTAAGCTCTAGCTTAGTAGAAAATGGAAGTTTAGACCAACTTCTGGCAGAGTTGTTTGAGTGTGGAGGTTTTAATGTCTGCAGGACGTTTTGAGCTCTTTACCTCTACTTGTGTTTCTGTGTATCTGGCTTTAGTACCGTGGAATTTTCAGTTCTCTTACAGGCTTTCCTGTGGGCTGTAATACAACTGACTCATAAAATCAATTAAATACTTTCATAGACTGCAGGTAACCATAAAATGGTTTATAGTGAGGAAGCATAGATGAGCTGAGTGCATTTCAGATGGTGAAGAGGTCAGGAGATAGGAGATACGTGTTGGTCATCCTCTGGGGCTGTGGCGAAACTGAGATTCCGGTCAAATCTGTGACTTCTCTTGTGGAAAGCAGTACAGACACAGCAGCACATTCTGTGCCATGTTGAGCAGACTAACTAACTCACCTGTTTCATTGCAATCAAATACTAAGCTCCAGAAGAATATACTCTGTCATGTTAGCCAAAAGGCTCCAAGCAAGCACAGCCTGAGGCATTTAAGTTTTGTCGTATGCCAGTCTTTCTTTTTAGGAATGAGAAAGATAGCCAGGAAACTCATACTCACTCTAATGAAGAAAATACTTTCCTCTTTACTTCCCTGTTCTTACCTGAGAATTTGACATTTGATTTTGAGTCTTTTCACATGAATGTGTAGAGGAAAATTCAAAATGCAGACAGTGTTTGTTAAGATAAAGCAACACTCACAGAACTAATTGCTGTCTTTGTGCGCGCTCTGGATTTGATGTGAAGGACTAGTGTTTTGGGTGCCCATAGAGGAAGGACGATATTTGTTTAAAAATTGCTCTTGGGTCCTACTAAAGCAAGCAGAGGCTGGTATTGTGCTTGTTTCTGCAACACCAAAAGCTTGACATCTTAAATATAGAAACAGTGGAAAGCTTGTTTTTTCTGTTTTATGTTGCCAAATGTTAACAAGAGACCTAGAGTGCTCTGAAGAGCTTATGGTTAAGAAGCCAGGGGTCCAGCTGAGGAACTCGGGGTGCAGTAATTTGGAATGTAACCAACAATTAAATTATTTGGGAAGCAAGACGTGGCTTTAATGGGAATGAAAAATCAACTTATTGCAAACTGTTCTGTGGCTCATTCATTCTGTAAAATTCTTTCCTTGTGCAGTCCTAGGCTGAAGCTCAGCAGACGCAAAGGTAACGTTCTGATGATTTTTGTCAGCTAGATTTCCCATTGAGAGCTTCCAACTGACAGGAGACATGTGAGGGGAAGAGCTTTGGTGGGAGGCTGAGGAAATGCTGGTGGGATTGTATCTCCCTAATTCACCTTCAAAAGGCTCCCTCCTTCCTGCTACTGAGGAGAGCTCTTTGATCAAGCAAGAGCCTCGTCTTAGGCAGCAGTGACTGCGTACAGCTCTTGTGGAAGCCATCGGGACCCGGGGACACTTAGCAGCTTGCACAGTCAGATTCCCATTTCACCAGGAGCTGTGCACAGCCTTCCTCTCTGTGTCGCCCTGCTACGACCTGTCTTTATCTCCGTGTGTCTGTGTGTATTTGCTGGGACACTGGTGGCGCAGAGGATCTTACTGCTGTGTTCCCTAGTGCAGGTGAAGAAGATGGGTGGCTTAGGGCTGCTGGCTATGGATGTGCCAGAGAAGTACAAAGGAGCAGGCCTCGACTACCTGGCCTATTCCATCGCCGTGGAGGAGATCAGCAGGGGCTGTGCGTCCACGGGTGTCATTGTCAGCGTCAATAACGTAAGTGTCTCAGATTGTGTGTGAGGGACAGCTGTGGAACCGAGTCTGGTCATTGGAGAGGAGCGTATGGGAGAAACGGGATCTGTTCCTGTTCCGGTGTGCTGGAGAGCACTTGGACATTAGGGAGTTCCTGGGTGGCCCGTACCTTCAAGAGGCACTAACTCAACTCTCCGTTCTTAAAGTCTCTGTATTTAGGGCCAATACTCAAGTTTGGCTCTGAAGAACAGAAGCAGAAGTGGGTTGCTCCCTTCACCAGCGGGGATAAGATTGGATGCTTTGCCCTCAGTGAACCAGGTGATGTGACTGTTACAGTTCCTGTTGCAAAGAACACAGGGTGGCTTCTTTCCTTACTCGGGTTTAGGTTGGACTTCAGGTCTGTGAAAGGGTAACAGTTTGTAGACAGGTGGTTTATAGCAGGTCTCTGTAAATGGACTCAGTGCCCAAGGTATTAACTGCCATCTCCGTGGTCCACAGTGACAGTTTCCATCCCCTCTGTGTGTGCAGAGCTCTGCAGGTGGACATTCTTAGACACAAGGCCTTTCCCCTTGTCTGGGTCCTCTGGCAGGGACAGTGCCGACACTGCCGCAGTTACAAGAGACGCTGTGGGCTGACGGTGGGGGTGCGGAAGGGGGTGGGTTTGTTCCCCAGGCTGCCACCGATTGCCTGAGTTCGGTTTGCTGGCACCTTCCTCAGGAAACGGCAGTGACGCGGGTGCGGCATCCACGGTGGCACGGCTGGATGGCGACGAATGGGTTCTGAATGGCACCAAGGCCTGGATCACCAACGCCTGGGACGCCTCAGCCACTGTGGTGTTTGCGACTACGGATAAATCCCTGAAACACAAGGTGCGTTCAGTCAGGACACAGGGCCAGCAGTAGAGGAGCCGTGCAGGAGAAGCACTTTGGGCTCTGGGGCCTCTGACTGTGGAGCCGTGCAGGCACTGAGCAGAGCGGGGGGCTGACGTGTGCTGGCTTTGTTCTGTCTCAGCTCTCCCCTCCCTTCTCCTGGTTACCTAGACTGGGGCTTCCATTAAAAAAAAAAAAAAAGTTTGGAGGAAGCCTATTGACAGCCAGGTAAGTGGGAAGTTAGCACCATTCCTACGAGTTTGGGTCTTGTTGCAGGGCATTAGTGCATTCCTGGTTCCCATGCCAACTGCTGGGCTGTCACTGGGGAAGAAAGAAGACAAGCTGGGAATACGAGCCTCTTCCACTGCCAACCTGATATTTGAGGACTGTCGGATACCCAAGGCCAATCTACTCGGGGAGCTGGGCATGGGCTTCAAAATCGCCATGGTAAGAGATGGATCGGGTGCAGCAGTGGTTGTGTAAAGCCGTAGTTCCCAAACTTGGCGTTTTCAAAACCATTTTCAGACTTAGGATCACTTTGGTGGGAACTGCTAGCGTAAGCTGTTCTGTGTAGCATTAAGCCGTTAACCCCTCTTGCCAGTTTTGGAGAAATGATGCGTAGAGCTTGATGAATCATTAATTTACCATAGAGCCTTGACAGCACTTTTATTGTAGACGCAATGTGGTGGTTCTCAGATGAGGGAATGCTGATGCGCCTGAGGCATTTCGTGAGCAGGGGTGGTTGTGTTTTAACCCTCCATTCCTGCAGGGAATATTCTGAATGAGGGAGGGCGATGGCTACAGCAGGTTCCCAGCAAGACTAGAAATATGAGTGTCTTTATTTATTTATTTATTTATTTATTAATCAAGTATGAGTTGACTCCACAGGTGTATCTTGTGTCTTTCACAGCAAACTCTGGATGGAGGAAGGATTGGTATCGCCTCTCAGGCTCTTGGAATAGCACAGGCAGCTCTGGACTGTGCCGTGGATTATGCTGAAAAGAGAATGGCCTTTGGGTCGCCCATCACAAAGCTGCAGGCAGTGCAGGTAGGAGCCAGGCGGGCAGGGCAGCTCCAGACATGGCTGGTGGAAAGGTCATGTGGGTGCTGGGGTGTGGCGTCAGGCACACAGTGCACTTTGCCCTGTCTGGGACAAACAGGGTAATCATTTCTGTTTTCAGACACCATTAAAATTGATTGTTGGGATGGAGGTGGTCCTTTTCTGGCAATCTGGGTCTCAGGGGTGGGACATCTTGTGGGGGCAGAGGCTGCCACCTGGGACAACGACCATGTTTGTTGTTGCAGTTTAAGCTGGCAGATATGGCAGTGGCCTTGGAGGGTGCGCGCTTGCTGACCTGGAGAGCTGCTATGCTGAAAGACAACGGGAAGCCCTTCACAAAGGTATTTCCAGCCTTGCATTTGTCTAACAGTGACAGCGCTGGGTACGGCTCAAGGCAAGAAAACCACGCTGTGTGCAGCATCACTGCATTCAGCACTTGCCCAGCCAGCGCTGTTTGTTTTTTAACCCGCCAGCAGCTCTTGGCCCCGCTGTCTGCTCAGGCCGCCTGCTGAGCCGGGTGCTGGCTTTTGCCAAGGGAGGGGGAGCGGCCACGGGCAGCTGGTACCAGCGATCCGGCTGCCGCTCTGCACAGTTGGTCTGTGAGTGGCCAAGCTGCTCGTGCAAATGAGGTGTTCCTTTTTTTGCGATAGTTGCACCCTCAGTGATGTTTTCCTTCCCCAAAGGAAGCGGCAATGGCCAAGCTGGCTGCATCAGAAGCTGCAACAGCCATCGCGCACCAGGTAACTACTTTAATGGACATCTCTGCCATAGAGCATGCTGACAGGGCCTCTGTGTTGCTGCACAAGTGCTTGGGGAAGCTGGGATGAAATAATTTTTTTTTTAAAAAAAAAAAACCAAACACCACCCAACCAACCCATGTGGCTGAAGCTGGTTAGCACAGCCATCGTGCTGGATTTTTGGGGTGCGTGCTGTGCAGAGATTGATGCTGGCCTAGGGCAGCTGTGTTATGAAAGTCTTCATGTGCCTGCTGCTGCCCAGGGCAGGGTCAAAGTTTTGAGTGGGATCAGTGCTGTGGAGCGAGCAAGCGTGCACCAGTCAGGACTAGGCGTAAGTTGGCAACAGCATAGTGAGCAGATGGAGCAGTCCCTCCAATGTCTGTGTTTATTTTTCCCCTCTCCTTAATAAAAGTCTCTTAGCTGAACATGAATCACTAACCAATACCTGTGTAGCAGGTCCTTCTGTCTGGGACACGAGTACTGCTCTTACCCAGCTCAAATCCTGTTTATTCCTCTGCAAATGGGCTCCTGTCTTCCCCCTGTGCCCCCTCAGTTATGCACGCAGTGGCCGCAGCTCCTTTTAAGGTGCCTGTGTTCTGTAGAAAACAAATTCCTTGGCCCTGCTTCCTTTCTAACCTGTTACCTTCCTTTGTTTCAGGCCATCCAGATCCTGGGGGGGATGGGCTATGTGACAGAGATGCCAGCCGAACGCCATTACCGCGACGCTCGTATCACGGAGATCTACGAGGGGACCAGTGAGATCCAAAGACTGGTGATAGCAGGTCAATTGCTGAAGGCTTACCGTAGCTGAGGAAGCACACTAGAGCAAGACACTGCCCCAAAGTGCCTTGTAGCGGTGCACAACAGTGATCGAGTCTTGGCCCTCTTGAACAAGGCTACTGACGGACGTTTTCCTCACCAATGAGTATCTGACCCTCTTGTTAAAATGTGCTAATTGTTCTTTGGCCCAAGCGTGGTGCATGGAAGGCCAGAGGTAGGTTTGTACAGGATGGCTGTGAGCACGGGAGGGAGGAGGCAGCCTGTCCTTGGAGGGGAGCATAGGTCTTTTCCTAAACCAGAGCATTGTTTTGGTTTGGTAGGGGCAAAATGCCTGCTGTTCTGTGAAGTCAGCAGCTCTCCCTGTGCACTTCCCAGCCACTGCCTGTTTGCAAGGGTTTGTCCCTACGTGGTACTCATTAACCACTGCCAAAGTTAGTGGCACTGAGAGACACAACGCCTGCGCCCTGCGTGTGAGCGCCTAACTGGATACTGGGCCCAGGCCATCCCTGCAGCAGTGCACTTTTCCCCACTTTGAGCAGGAGAGGAGCCCGACGGGAGGACAAAGGTAGTACCTGTGCACAGAGCGCGCTCCGGGCAGGCTGCGGTGCCTGTCTCTGTAAGATGTAAAAACAAAGGTCAGAAACCCCCTCAGCCTTGCGTAGCAGAGCCCAGCGACCTGCTCCCTCAGCCGCTTACAGCCATAGGTGTAAAAGCAAAGGACAGAAAAGCTGAAATGCCTAAGGCTGATTTAAAACACCCAACCTCTGCTCCCAAAGCTGCTTTTACTATACCACCAACTACTCAACAGGAAAGAAAGTGCGTGAAGTGGCAGTAACAGCCTTTAATCTCTACGTGTTTTGTGCGATAACAAGGAAATGAACAGATGACACAGAAAACGCTATCAGGAAGCGCTAGCAATAGCAGATATCCTCAATCAGTTATCTTTGGCAAGAAATTAACTTTTAGAAGTTTCAACAGCCAGAAGAAAAGCTCTGAACTCAGGAAAGGACGGAGAGGATTAAGGCTGCAGCTTGTACGGGCCACCCCCTTGTCCAAACGGCGAGTACACAAGAGGTAAATGGTTATTTTCCTGTGGTGCCATTTATTTAATTTGTGTGGAGAGGGAAAAAAAACCCACAGAACAGCAGGATTCTATTGCACATTAGAGAGCAGAGAAGACAAATAAAACCAGATTGTTAAAGGACCACCAGTTCCCACTTTTTTTTTTTTAAAAAAAAAAAGCAAATGTGAATTAATTTAGCATTTTTCCTCCAGTCACAAGACACAGGAACATTAACCACCAGGGCCTGCACACAGCAGTTCTACAACACTGTGAGGTGCAGCTGGTGTGCAGATGTCCCAGCAACAGCAATAATCCCTTTGCAGTCACTAGAGGGCAACTGCATGTTGGGGCAAAGTCTTGAAGGCTTGAATTTCTCCCTGCTGCTCTCCCAAATCTCAGGATTAACAAGAAGAGAGCCAGGCTGTGCATTCAACAGGAGTATTCTACTGGGCAAGCATTCTAAGGGCTCTGAATGTGATGTAAATTATGGAGGGCTTCTAGGAGTGGGAGCCTCAGCTGGAACTCAGACTACCCCTCAGCTAGAAAGGAGCTGTAGGGCTGCTCGCTGCAACAACATGAGGACTTACTTCAGGAACGGAGAGTTACTGTTCAGCGCCCATCCTTGCCGACCTTGCGTGCTGGGGTCCAGCTGAGTCCCCCACGCGAGCAGTCACACTGAGGCCCATGCCTGCTGCACTGTGTTCCCAGCCCCGTTCGTCTCGCTGCTTCTCTTGGAGCGGCTTTAGGATACCATCAACGCTTTCCGACTCGACTCTTCAACATCCCCCCTCCTGCTTTTACTGAACTCCGAATGACTGCAGCTTCTCTTCTCCAGAGCAGAGTGAAATTGCCCCTGTACACACACCATGGCTGACCTACGGGGGAGAGCAGTGATGAACACCTCAGCTGACAGCACATGCTTGCAGAACCTACAAACCAACCGTACAAAATCCCTTCTGGGCCTTGGGGGAGCCCCATTGCTGTGCCCGTGAGCAGAGCCTGCTTTTGGGAACACCCAGATCACACACCGCGTGATCGTTAACGAGTGCCTCGTTAACGAGCTTCTTGCTAGCACTGACATCAGTCCCGCAGCTGACCTGGCTCACAGCTGCGTACTTGATGGTAAGGTGCTGAGTGCTGCACCGCTGCCATAGTCTGCGTGGAATTACACCACACATCATCACATTACAGAAAGGGTGGAGCGGGTCAAAAACCACTGTAGCTCCAGCACGCCAGTCAGGTTCCTGAGCCTAGGAACATCTTCAGGTGCTATTAGAGATCCCTTTTGTTATTACCTAAAAAGATGCTTTAAGGGTGCAAAGTCTCTCAAACAAAAGCTTTCCCATCCCTCCCGTGCTGCCCCAGGTCCAGAGAGGGATCAGTAACTGGTCACACAGTGCCGCTCACAGCAGGGCTGTGAGGTAAACAGCACAGTTGTGCACAAAGCCCGCCCGAGACCTCCGAGAGCAAAAAGCTGGCTTTTCTCAGAGCAAGATACTAAGAGCTTACTCCTTGCTGCTGCTGGCTGAGAGAATTTCGGCTGTAATGCTTGTGTGTCTGCTCCGCAGGGCTGTTACAGAAGAGAACTGCTGAAAGCGCAAAACACAAACAAGTTCTGCAGCACTGAACTGGGAGCTCTAACCGAGAGCCACCCCCGACAGCATGAACCTGGCTGGGCCTGGGCAGGGCCAGGCTCTCCTTTGAGAGAGGTCTATTTGCAGGTGAAGCCCGAAGTTTTTATCAGTTTACAAACTCAGCTAACATTGGAAAGTTGAGGCACCGTGGTGGGGAAATTGGGTCATACATAACTTAGAGGTGGGGAAGGCGTTAAGCCACAGCTACGCTCTTCAAGGACATTGTGGTTTCTGCCCCACAATGCTCTGAGTGTACATGAAACCGGTTACACTGCAGACTAGGAGGAATGAAGCAAGGGGAGCCCCATCTAGAACCCTTTCTCAGGAAACACTCCTCACAGTAACAAGGAGTTACTTGCTATCTTTTACATCATATATAAAGCTCACAATCTCTTCATGTGAGTTCCCAACAGACTAAAGGAAGAGAAAAGCTGTTCTGGGCTGTCACAATTAAATACACACAGGTGAGAAATGCTTAACTCTTCCTGCAGAACAGAGACCTGAACCACATCCTTCTTGGCTCACCCCCCACTACGACTGAGGAGCTGCATGGAGCGTGGATCCCCTTCTGCAGCATCTACCTGCCTCAGCGCACAGCAACATGGAACTCGCCTCTCAATTTCACATCATTTCAAAAAATACAGAAGTGCCATCTCAGCCTTCCACATTTAAACTGTGTATAAAATGTTCTACAGGGCTCAGCTGAAATTGCTGAGGTATTGCTTCCACATCAGAATAGTCTCCTCTGCTAGTCTGTTCTGACAGTGTTCTCTATAAGAAAAACAGGACACATTATTTTGAAGTAAATTTTGTTTTGCCTAAGTTGAGAGCCCTCACGATACACACAGACCTGGCAACAGCCACACATTCAGGTTATGCTGGGGATCCTGGACAGTGGGAAAAATACCAAATTTGAAAGACATCTAGAAATTAAAAAAGCAAAGTACCTATAACAGGAAGAAGAAATGGAATAGAGATAAGAAAATGTGACAGTGCTGTAACATGAATGAAAATACACTTTACTACTGTTTAGCTAAACATTAATTTCAAATTCCACTCATTCACCACTTGTATAAAAAGCAAAATCCTTGGGAGCCTTCCTGTCCCTTCCCCCTCCAAGGAGGTCAGTACCTACTGGGCAAAGCCACCCCACTGTCAGTATCTGTTTCCCAATCCCCTCATTGACTTCTTCCCCTTCTCTCACAGAACGTAACTGTACTTCCATGCGCAAGACAGGAAACTTCATCTTGGCAAAAGGCTCCAAAGGTCACCAGACTGAAACCACGGTGCTGGCCACCCTGGTGTGCTCCTGAGCCTCTGCAGGCAGCGCGGCCGGGCTGGCGCGGGTTTGACAGCTTCCCGGGTTGCTCCCAACAGGCCAATGCAGACACAGAACAACCAGCTTGTGTTTCCAACGTGCTTTACCCATACTGGCTGGCCAGACAACCCCAGCTCATTTCTGAACTCATAATGTTTGCAAGACTAAGTGTGACCTTAGGGAAATTTCAAAATACAAATGAAAATTTCTAAGCTCACTGTTCCCAAAGACGCAGCAGAAAACTGACTCCAGAACTGTTAACAGGTTTGTACATTACAATTTTGGTCTGTGTCCTGACAACTTTGCTATAAACACACTCTAGTCTATCACTTTTTTGCCAGTATCCCTGTACCTTCCTACAGGAAGGCTTGTTAGTCAAACAATTATTAAGATTTTTTTTTTTTCTGACAACTTTTCAGAAGAAAGAGCTTGGTGATCTCACTGCAAGGCTTTCTGTTAAGCAGTTTATGAAGGAGTTCAGCAAAATGTCAAACCAAGAAGGCATGAAAAACTGTGCCAGGCCCCCCAGGGACAGGGAACCCTAGGCCCTCGATGGCCTCTGGAAATCCAAGGTGCCCAGAGCAGCTGTACGGTTTCACCCTCGGGCTGAGAAGTGCAGTCAGCCAGGCTGAAGAAACAAGGATGAAAGATGCGTCTGCGCAGAGAGGGCCCAGCAGCTGAGCCGTGAGGTAGGAATGTGTTTCTGATCCCCCCAAGTGCTGAGGTTGCTCTAGACAGGAGAGCTGTGGGACAAAGCTTTACAGCTTTAACTTACTCAGAAACGCTGGGAGAATGCTTTTCCCTCTGCCAGCTTTGTACTTAGAACAGCTGCGCTTCAGTTCACCTCTGCAAAGCACCAGAATCCTTTTCCTGCGGTGGCAGCCGCTGTTCCACACCGAAGGGGCAGCAAATACCTTTCAGTCCAGTTTTCCACACCTGGCAGGCGCAGGCTTCCACAGGGGAAGGCGGGCAGTCAGCTCAGGCACTACCTGTGGGTTCAGAAACAAAGTGTTGCAGTTAGAGCTCAGTTTCCTACCTCAGTGCAAGTGAGAAGGCGGCACGGTGTGCAGGAGGGCAGTGCAGCTTAAGAAGGAAGTCCGCTATTTTTCTGGAAAGCTAAATCTACGAAGCATTTGTCAATTAGCACTCCTAGAACTTTTTCCAGAATGCTTTTTAGCATTCTGTACAAGATAATTAGCATGTGTAGAAGATAATTCATAAGCACACTTTCCTGGCAGTGACTAAAAAATGCCACTGCAAAACAGAGAACAACCTCTTATTGCAAAGGCAGGAGGGAACTGCGGAGAAACTGAAAGCACCTGCGATGTGCATTACTGTCAGGTGGGTTGCAAGGGCTGGGAACATAAAGCAATAGCAAGCTGGACCTAAAGATGTTATTCCACTGCTTGGAACCTCTGGGAAAACAAACAAACAAACACCAAACCACCAAAAAAGTGTCTCTCTTCTTTCTCTGAATACCCTCCTCAACATTGTATTCACCTCAAGTTTAAGGTGCATAGCTGAAACCTGACACATTGCTTTTGTCCCAAGTCTGGGACATAACGTCTGCTATGAACAGAAAAAGCAGATTTTTAATTAAAAACTACTTCATTAAAAAGTGACAGTTACCTGATGGTGAGCATTGCAGGCACATGCTAAAGAAAATGCTTTCAACTAAGTGAAAGATATGAACTGGGGAAAAAAAAAAAAAAAAAAAAAAAAAAAAAAGAAAAGTCAGAACATCCCCCCTTGCCACACCTGCCCACCCACACATGCTAAATCTCAGAGCCCACCGCCCCCTGCAGAAGGCTCTGCGGCTGCTTACGGTTCCTTCAGATGCTTTGCCCATCTCGGAGATCGGTCACAGCCAGCTCAGCGGCCATCAGCCCGGTCAGCCCCTCTGCCTGCAGACCTGCCTGAGAACAGAGGAAGATGTTAATTAATGACAGCACACACGTGCGGCTGGGCAAAATTTTCTACTGTGCTAGATAAGCTCTTGTCACATCTGAGAGAGCAAAGGGATCAGACGTTTCACTGCAGCCTCCTTACCTGTTGTAACGAAACCGCGCCCCAAGGTAATGTTACTGTGCACTCAGGTTCCTTAAAAACACCCCTGTTTGCCTTCCAGTCAACTAACAGTGACCAGCATCTACCCAACTAACCAGAGCTACGAGCTGTCGGGAGAGTTCCCAAACCCAGTCCGGCAGAGTATTTTAAAGGACAAAAGTTCAGTTACCTCGGGGAAGCCTTCCAGTCAATAAAATAACAGAACTGCAACTGCAGGTTTAAACAAAAATAATGAAATCCACACTTTAACAGGCTACAGGTACAAAGCACTCAACACAGACTCCAACCAGTCACAACAGTAAAGGACAGTTTTCTTTTTCTTTCCTTTTTTTTTTTTTTTTTTTTTTTTTTCTTCAAGGGGCAGGGGTATGGAAAAAATACAGCACACTAATGAAACAAAATGCAAAAAATACAAAAAAATAGAAAATAGAAAAAATGTATTTACAAGTGATACATTACTATGATCAGAAAGCACAAAGACAGTTGCTGCTATAATACATGCACTGGGTCAAGAAGCAACTACTAAAAACCTGCAAGGGAGCTGTTTGTAAAAAAAAAGAAAATTAAAGAAAAAAAAAAAGAAAAAAAAAAAAGACACCCCCACCCGCTCCCCCCTCCAACGAACAGGGCTGGGTTTTAATTTTTTTCTTCCCTAATTTGCTACATTGATCAAAATCAAATATCCCCTAAAGTCCATGAGTACGATCAGTACAAATACTACACTTGGTTTCAAACTGCAGGTTCAGTTGTAGGAAGGGGGAAAAACAGCAGCTCATTGTAGATCCATAGACAAGAAAGCCATAGTAAACTGCTCTACATGCTAAAAATTACAGCAAGCCCCTGTCGGCTACGTAGCATGATCTTAGCAGGTTCTCCTTTTTATTTATTCATATATATATCTATATGTGTGTATATATATATGTATAAAAATCGTGCCCTTTTTCACTGCAACATGACATCTGGGTGGAAATGTAACTTGTTACAACAAATTTTTAGATGTATACTGCAAGAAGTCACTCAATGTCTGTGGATTTAATAAGTAACCTCACACCACAGGAAATATTTAATAAATCAAAAAACCCCAGTATTGTGACAGAAGACCTTCTGTCTCAGTTCTTTTCAAAACCCAAGTCCAGCAGGAAACTGGTCCCAATGTCCACGAGGGGTTCTCTGAAGAAGCTTCAGTTTGCGTAACTGTGTTTTCTTTTAGTGTTCACAAGTTTTTGAACGACCTCAAGCCGTTCTCAGTTTCAAGTCTGTCTCCCTGTCTCACAAAGGTCACAGTCTGGTACTCATCCATCCGAGTGGGGAAAAGAGGAAAGCGGCTGCAGTTGCACAAAGGGTCCCCCGTTCCACATGTGCAGGGAGATGCCAGCCACACGGAGCTCCCAGATCTTAGCTTTTTTTCTTTTCCTCCTTTTAATACAAAGTCCTTTCCTACAAGTCCTGTAATTGGCACCTTCCCATGTACCAGCCAGTCCAGCTTTAGGAGACGACAAAGCCACAAGTTAAAGTGAAAAGGACCAAGGCAGAAGTTCAGGTCACTTTCTATCTGTTCCATCATACTTCCAGGAAACGGGAGCTGCTGGACTTGGAGTGGAACGGCTCAGACCACATGCGACGTAGATCGCCCTAGGCAGGAAAACAGCAGAAGGCCCATGCCCTCAGAAACTTTGAAGTGCAGTTTGAATTCCTAAGTTAAAATGCATATATAATTGCAAGCATGTCTTCAAGCAAATCTATTGTTCACCTGTTTTGCAAATGACAATAAAGACAGTAAAAAATAAATCCTTTCCCTGCCAGGCCAGAACATCTCGTGTTGGTGGCAGATCTACCCAAAATGGGTTTCTGATGGGAAGGAAGTATTGATGCAGGTGGAAAACTCTGCCCTTTCTTATACTCCACTCTCGAGAGTGCTAGATGTGTCTCAACAACAGCCCTGTCACAGGAAAAGGTTACATTTTAAAATTTCAGTTCAAACTGGTGACTGGAAAGAGGTAAATAAGGATCTGCCTCTCCAGTCTCTGCCCAACCTTTGCGCATGCATTCTTTCATGGACCAGCTAGGCAAGGACACATTCACTTATTTAATTAAAACAGCATTTAACACTTCAGAAGTTAGTTAGTTTATAATGACTGGTACTTTATGTACACAAATTATCTTCTATTTCAGGATCTAATCTCTCAGTTCCTCAGCCCTCTGAAATGAAGATTCACTCCAGCAGCAGCAGTACCTTAGTTGTGGGCCAGGGCTGTTAAGGACACGCACCACCCTCCGGAGAGCTGCTGCCCAGTGCAAGAACGCTGAGCCCGCCTCCAGCTGACCCCCGAGCTCCCTGCTGCAAGTACGTAATCCGGCCTTACCTTTAAATAGGCCATGGTGAGGAGCGGCAATAAAGTGAAGGGTACCAAATAGAGTAGGGCAGGCTGGGCTGCCCGGTGAATACGAGACGCTACTGTTGCAGTTAATAGACCTGTAAAAGAAAAAAGTGACTATAAATATCTTAAGTTTGCATATGGATGTTCTAAACGTTTCACCCACACGTGGCTCCCTTCCCCAGCATTTTAAGAGAAAGGCTCTGGAAGTTACTTATCTGTGCTTCGCTTTCCCTGAACACACTGGAAACAAAATAGTGAAAAATTATTCTCTGGTAATATTAGGCTGTGTTGAGCCACTTGCTCCAGCTTTAAATCTCAAAGGCTAAGCTCAGAATAAGTCAAACAAAATGCAACAAAAGGTGAAGGGGAGGAAGCTGAATGCACCAACTGAAGTGCTGCTCCAGTGCTGGGACACTGTCAGTCTGAGGCCCCTAGCCTGAGACACGGGGGGCTGAGGGGAAGGCTGAACGCACCAGGAACGATTATCCCGGATACTGGCCCAAAGGGAATGTAGGGGGAAAGAGGAGGAGCGGGAGGAGGAAGGCTGGTAGGAAATTAATCTTCCCTTTCCATCCTCAGAAGGACTACAGGGGGTCAGGATACACACACGTATGTCCTGACCTTAGGGGAAAATCTATTTTACGTCAGGGAGGAGAGAGATGGCCACATCAAACCAGAAACAGTATTCCAGCTGTGACTGCTTACGATTTTCTGTACGTACTAAAACATCACAGGATCATAAGCATTAACAGCAGAACACAGAACTGCAGGAATTATCTAGATGAATTACCTAGATGTACTCTTACATAGCGTAATCCATCTAGAAACTCCCCTCTTTTTCCCCATAACCCAGGTATGAGCTACACCACCTTCTAGGCTAGCAAAGGACCACGGCAATGAAACCCAGAGCGAGGAGGATTAAAAAAGAACATAACCAAGTGTTCTCTCAAAGCCTCTTTACACTCGCTTTCATCATCTTCTAAACCTACTGCAGTAATCCCACTTCTGCTCACTAAGCAGCTATCCGTATTGAATTAATCACTCACCTACAAAATATCCAATAAGTGTGCAGTGAAAGTAAGAGACCTTCTGCATGCGCCCAGAGATGTTCCCTGGTCCTGGGGCACCACAGGAATCGCTGCTGGCTTGCTTTTTGTAGTTATCGTAACGCAGGACAAAGCAGAGCAGGAGACCTGGCATCACGATATCTCCGATCCCCAGCATCGAGAAGTGGCTGCCTGTGGAACTAGAGAGCAACCGAAGTTGGGTTAATGCCCAAGACAAAACGTGACAAGCTCTAGACTCCTCCATTAGGTTTTGAGCTTCATTTTGCACATCCCTTCTTTCTACCAGCAAACTTTCACGTACTAGAAGCTAAATGCTGGCTACAGAAGATTTCTTTCTCGACGATTTCACCACCAGTTCTGTTTTAAACGTAGCCATTTTGCCAGCAGTGACACGTTGCTCCAAACCAGTATTATTATTTCTACCAGTAGAGTTTAAGCTGCTTTTGCTCTTAAGTCACTCAATGAAACAGATCCATCAACTCACTATTTCAATCTTCTTCTCTTCAATCTCTTCTAAACATTGATGGGAGGTACCAGCTCACCACTTTATCAAACTGTCTGATTAACACTGACAGACACCGCACCTTCATTCCTGGATACACAGATCACCTCTAATCTGCCAAGGAAATAAGTCCATTTATGGACTTGTCAGATCTTTGGCTTCATTCAGACAAAACACACAGAAAACTATAGTCTCACCAGATTCCCAGAAAAAAGCCAACTGTTAAGTAGATTAAGAACTAAAATTGCCCATGATCTTAAATCCAAGATATTTTTCATTAAAACTAAGCCAAATTAAGTTATCAAAAAGCTGACGAAATGAACGATTTTGGCTTTATCACTGCAGACAATCAACTCCTCATCTCTGTAATTTCAGCATCCCAACATGTAAAGAAACAAGAACAGAGTAAATATGCCAACATAACCTACTGCGCAACGGCTGACACACTGGAGCTTACTGCCCAATCAAGCCTACGCGTATCTGGTTCAAAACCTGAGACGTCAAGGAACGCCTGCAGTAGAGACGTGGAATAATCTCCCTCCAGCACAGCACTCACCCAGTAAGCTGTACTTGCCCAGACCAGTTTCTAACTCCCTCCCAATCACTTGCAATGATGCAGTGATCAAGACTATTCTGATGTTATAATAAACCTCAGGTCTTTTGCTTTTAAGCATTAGATCATAAATCCTACAAGAGGAGTCATTAAAGTGCAGCCCTCACACACACGTCGACGAGCATATCCTGTTCTGAACAGGACCTTTTACCCTAACGCTGACCATTTCTGCATGCTGAGTCAGCAAATGCAGTGTCCAGTCCCCACTGCCCAGTATGCACCTTTTCATCATGAAGAGGGAGTGACTAAACAGGGAACTAAGCTGATATTTTCCAACAGAATTAGTGCTACTAAAAAGTACAGGGAGGGAAAATTTTTCTTCTATAATACAGTAAAAAAGCTGCTGCTGTTACCTTGGAAATACAAGTTTACCAGGCAGCGACAGACGGGGAACATCTCTACCCACATTTGGTCCCAGGTGGAGTTTCCGGGATAAAACGTCGAGGGGATTATCAGCGGGTTGTGTGGCCACTTTCACCATGACATTGCTGTTAAAGATGTAGGCAGAAAAAAAGACCTACGGGACAAGGAAATCATCAAATATTTCAGACTGCAGTTATATAGCAGCTCAAAGCTGCATGTATTTTTGCTTTGCTTGTTCAAGCAAGGAAAGGATGTTGTCCAAATTTTCCATATACATACGTTGCATGTATGACTGTAAAAGGCAAAATGTATTTCAAAAATTCACATGAAGTTTTTTTACACAATTAATCCTCAAGAATAACTGGAATATGCTTTCTAATATCAAGATATTGATCAACAGATAGAGGTCCTTTGGCAAAAGATCTGTCCAGACTACAAGTAAGTGGTCCAGGACTACAGAGGCAGGTAGCAGGATACTGGAAATATGAGAAAGCTTGAAAGCAGAGAAGAGGTAAGTACGCTGCTCACTCATACGGCTCATCACACTGGGAAACTGCCTGGCTGCCAGAGCTGTCCACAAGCGCTTCCCTGTATCAGTGCTCGGTGTTATGCAAAGGTAAACCAAAATCCTTTCGCCATTACAAAATAGATTCTGTCAGGTTTCTTGTAAAAGTGCAGTAAGATTTTATGCCAGCCTTCCTGGCTGTAGATCAGTTTGCACTCCTGTTTTGTGGATTTCACTGCTCATCAGAAGTTGGCACGTGTGGACTACAAGTGTGGAGAAGGCTCTGTGTTTACTATGAAACGCTTGTTCTGATTTTCAGCCAGGCTTTCCAAATTTGAGGTCCAATTTCTTTTTTTAAATAATATGCCAATGTTGAAACATTCTAATCATGTTTCTGCTTTTGTCAACTAATTAGCAGGGAAATAATTTTGTATCTTGCTGCAGACTTTAACATCTCAGTATGGAGCAATGAGGCTGATCTGCTGACTTTGCCAGATTTCATCAACTCCATACTAGTACATTTCATGTAAAAAGGGCCGAAGGCCAATTACAAATCCAAAGGATAAAAACAGTTTTAGCAAAACCAAACAAAACACTTACCCAAAAGACATCATAAATTAGTAACCCAGAGAGTAGCAAGCAGGAAACCTTCAGGCTGGGCAGCCGAACAAAGGCTATCATTGCAACACACAGGCCCATAGCCAGAGCTACAAAATGCAAGCACATAATTAGTTCATTAAAAATAGCAAAACAAAAAAAAAAAAAAAAAACACCAAACCAAAAACAAACCCAACCCCAAGCCAGTACCTCCCCCTCAAAAAACACCCCAAAGAAGCCTCTGTTTGCCCCTGTGCAGCACTGCATGCACTAGCTGACTGTCTGCTGTTTCCAGATAGTGAAATTCTTCTTACCAGAGTCAAGAAAAGTCAAAATCCATTCAGTAGCCAGCTGTGAACGTGCCCCCATGGAAGCAGAAATCCCTCTGCAGGCACAACTGCCCATTCCACTCAACTTCCATTACCCACAACAAAGAAATGTTTTCATGTCTTGTGTCCTAGAGACTCTATCTCCTCTGTAGAACACTGACTACTCAGTTAAAACCAGAATCAACAAGACAACTTTGAACTCCTGTGCCCCAGACATAAACCTCTGCTTTTACACTATTAGGAGATTTTCTAGTAAATGCATAAAATAAATAAAATCCTTGACTCTTGATTCAGAAATAGCACGGTTATGGGACAAGTTAGAACATGGTACGACAAAAACCCACTCAAACCAATCTTTCACTTGGGCCAGATCATGCAAGCCTGCCCAAACACTGGCTATGAAATATTATTGTTAAGCTATACAGAGATTTCCCAATCACAAAAATCTACGTGAAAGCCTACCTACTGATAGGAAAAAAAAAAAAAAAAAAAAAAAAAAGAGGCAAGTCTTTTCTAACCCTTCTCCCAAGGGTGAGTTTTCAGCCAGATCAACAAGCTGAACAACATACCGCAGCTCAGATGTTAGTTTTATTCCAAAAGGAATTTTGTCAGGGTAGAAAACGAAGATGTTACACAAAAAAAAAACCAAACACACCAAATAAAAAGATCCCAGTCTTCACCTTTGTGTGATTTCCTGCTTCTTTAAGCCTAGCCTTAGCTTCCAAAGATATTCAACTGACAATCGAATATATTTCAACTGGTTATAAACAAATCCCTAAATAGATACTGAAATAAATAAATAAGCAAGCTTCAAAAGTAAATCAACTTTCATTCACAATAGCAGTATATTTACAGGGAATAATGGAGCCCACTTGGTACCAGATTTCAGTTAAGTATGCAGACATTTGTAAACAAAAGGTATTTGTCTAACACAACACAGAATTTGTGAAAAGTTATAACCCTGTTTTGATCAACGGAAGCTGCAGGGAAACTGGATTCATTACATAAAGGCTCACCAGCACGACAGCTTGACTAGGCCAAAATGTCCAAGTTAACCTTCTGACCCACACGCTATAATTACACAACTGCAAAACCACCTTACGCTTGCGTTTCACCTGAAAGGTGGGGAGTTCTTCCACCAACACACTAAGGAAACACTTCCATACGGATTCAGGGGAGAAAAGCCTGCCGGTGCGGCTGCTTGCAGTGCCCAGGGGCTGCACCCTAGCAATGCCTTTGCCAAACCCACCGCGTATTCTGAGATTTGACAAGCTTAGCACAACAGTAAGCGTCGCGGCTGCCAGTTTTAACGAAGTAATGGGATTACTCAGATAAAAATGCACTCTAAATCATGCTGCATAACTGTAACTAGCTATAAAATGTGAGCAAATTGTTGAGGTTTAAAGAATCTGACACAGCAAAGCAGCAAGAAAAAGAACTGCATTCAGTAATTCAATATAGCCCTCAGTCACAGACTTCCTCCTGCAGGAGAGCAAATACAAGGGAACAGTTTGTCTTAAATGGAAGAGGTTTCTCTAAAGCCGATGTTAATAATAGCTCAAGCAAGCCTATGTTTAGGAGAGGATTTCCAGGTTATAATTAACTAGAAGTGGAACCATTTTAACCACAATGAAGTTTTATCTGTTGCTCACGCACTCTATTTCTCTGTCACTGAAATGAACACAAGACACTTTCAGACCAAGCAAATACCGGGTAAAAAAGGAGACGGAAAAAAGTCTTCTAGATGACAGTGAAATACACATGCTAACAATTAGGCAATTTTGCAACTGCTTCAAGAAATGCTGGTAAATTTAAAAAACAGAAGGGAAGCAAGAATGCCCAAGAGCAAGTACAAGTAAAGTAGGCCAAAGTGCAGTCAAACCACCAAGAGGCTTCTCTGCATGGAAGCCGGCTTCCTTTTCCAATGAACAAGTCCAGAAATCATATGAGGAAAAAAAGTCATCCTTATCCAAGCTCATGGGTGGTGTTGACAAACTACCTAAGGCAGATCTCCATTGAAATATACTCAAATTATTTTTTGGGGGGGGGGGGGGGGGGGGGAAGGGAGAGAGAGAGAAAGATAGATTAAAAATGTAAAATAGCCACAGAAAGAGTAGCTCTGGGTTTGAAGTGCTGGGCAGCAGGTTCACGGAGCTGAGTAGGAAAGAATTAACTCAGAGAGTGAACCTTCAATTAACAGAGCAAATTAACTTCGCAGGCCCTGCAAGCACACTCCTTGCAGAAGAAGGGTATTCTGCGGATTAAGAATATTCTTGCCTATGTGATTAGTCTCCAGATACAGCGCATTTTCCAGCTTTACTGCACTACTGCGCCCAGAGCAGATGAAACCGCAGAGGTGCTGGTGGTGTGGTCTGGTTTATAGAGTATTATGGAAGCTGGCAAGGCTTAAGCTTTCCCCACAGGCCACTGGCTGACCTTTGAAAGAAACAGGTACTGAATTTTTGATCTAATCATGTTCCTGTAAACAACTCTGAAAGTCTATTTTAAAGAGTGGGAATAAGGACAGATGTCATGAAGGTAGTTAAGGCCTGCAGCAGCTCTCAGGCTATCTGTGACCGTTCAGTTCACTCTGCAGCTGTAGACAGACCCTGCACGCATCTACAGCGTTCCCATCATCCATCTCCAGCTGTGTCCACTATTAAGGAAAGCTCTTAACCAGGCTTTGCCAGGGGACAGCGAATACCCTTCATGTTTCTGTCATCAAGCAATCCGCTCTCAGAAATGCGCATTTCAAGACCTATAAATGTCCATCACCACAGGCCAGAACAACCCCCTGGAGACAGTATCTGCTCCTTCCAGCCTGTAAAACGTCCCTGGCTTTAGAAACAGTGCAACCACCTACTGTGCAGCCAGGGAATTGTAGTATTTGAGCAATGAACACTGTTCTGGCAGGAACTGCCATTCTTTGATTTGTAAGGACTGGAAATTACCATGAAGTATTTCCCCTCCTTTTTTACTCAGCTCTGAAGTAGAAATACTCTCTCATTAAGAGAGAATCAACTGCACAACAAACCACACACACGAAAATCAAGGTGTACTGCTAAGAAATGCCTGCCCCACTTCTCCCTCCAGCCGCCGGCCCAAGTGACGTGAAGCGTGTTCACAACATCTGTTTCATTTTCTGCCTACAGCGAAACAGAAGATCATCCCCACGCAAGCAGGGAGGAGTTAGATCACAGCACACCCAGCAACTGGTAGGCACTGGCCTGCAGAGGAGCAAACGCTTCACTTGCCTGTTTTACCGAGCAGTACTTACTGCCCACATTTCCCTCTGCACAAGATTAACTGGGGTCTCAGGTACTCAGTTACAGAGAAGCAAAGGGTAAAGGCAAAGATGATGGGATTCCACCTGCAGCAGTACAGCACAAGGAGTCAAATTGCGGAGTCTCTTTCCCTGACAAAGGCCAATAAATGCCAACGTCACTGGCAAACATTGATTTAACGGGATATGAACAAATGACAGGAGAGCTACCTATATAGTACAAGCTGCCTTAATACTAATGACATAAAATACTCCAAAGCTAGACAGTATCAACACGATTCAGTAAATCATAAACAATCGCCAAGAGAAATAAAGCCCAGAAATCACTCTGCACCAGTAGTTCAGTACTCTGCAGATGAATTACCTCAAAGCCCACTATATCAGACTGAAGTGCTCACAAAAACAGCTATTTTAAAGTAAATGCTGGTATCTCAGTATAGACAAGTCTTTTCAGACACTCCATTTAGCTTTGTAGCTACTGCAGATCAAAAATTACCCTTGATTTCATGGTGGGGTACTGCTTAACACAAAACAAGCTTCATCTGCATTTTTTCCTTTAGTATCTGGGTATTTTAAGACGTATTCCATAACATACAACAGGTGGAACTTTTAAATGCAGCAAAAGCATGAATGAAACGTAACACCTACATACAAAAGAAATACTCAAGGGGCCACAAGACGTTTCAGTGCTAAGGAACTGCTGCTGCTCTCTCATTTAGGAGGAGCTGAAAAGCCGACGTGATACATGTTTTCTGTCGCAACACACAATTTCAAGGGCAGGTAATGCTGTCCCAGCTATTTTTCCTCAAGCAATCACAACTTCAAGGTGCCATTTCACGAGATGTCCTAAGCCAATTTAGCTGCCTGACACTACTGAGAAAAGGAAGTCCTGCTCCTGGCTACCCCTTCATGCCTTTGCTATCATATCCACTCCATCCCATCATGCTGCCACTTACCTTTTGCTAAATTTAGCACATACCTGACTGCACAATAATCCAATTCATCTCACTGCAGCAGCAGAAAAATAGCCTGGCAAAACAGCATACACTGCCTTTCTAGTGAGCTGAATCAGTTTGCCATGTGATTAAATGAGTGCCAGAGCTAGCACAAGAGATTTGGAATGCAGGAGGGAAGGAGGAAAGTTCCTTTTCGGAACAGTAAGCTGTGAATTCAGTTCAACTAGCATGAAAAAGAAAAAAATAAATCACACCTTCAAGCCAACTGGATGCCTGCCAGCTTCACCCATCTCACCATCCTAACTGGCAAGCATCAAAGAGATCAAAGACAACCAGCTACTGTGAAGTGTCTCACAACAAATTATTTCATCATCTGAACGAAAAAATAAGATTATGCACAGCAAAAATTAACCAGACTGTTAAGATCAAGTTATGATTCATAAACAACCACTGTCTCCACACATCTTTAACTAAAGCTGGCGATTCACCCTACACCACACAGGTGCTGAACATCTTTCAGGAGTGTTCTGGCACTTCCTTGGAAGCCTTTACAAACCGGAAAAACAGGTGTCCCAAACACTACCCTTGCGTGTTCCTGACAGCAGTTGTTTTCAGGGAGTCTACCACACAATATTACAACTCAGCAAACCATTAATATTAGCAAATCTCACCAATCATCACCAGGTGACTGGATGTGTCAGAACAGGTATAAACCAGTAGTAATATGCCTTAATTCACATACTCACCATCCATGAGGAGCCAGTGGCCAGTTAGGACCCAGATAAGGACGAGCATCACAGACAGAGAAAATGAGAGCAACTCAGCAGCAGTGAAACGCCCGCAGCAGCCAAAGGAAATCCTAGGAACAACATATAAACATCAGCTAGAAGACTTTATGTTTCCATTTAAAGAACAGAAAATGGGCACTGTCGGAACAAGGCTCAGCTGCTGATGAAAGATGCCAAGAACAACTGAAGGGAAGTTCCTTTGCCACAAATAGGTACCAAAACAGCAACAAAACAAAAGCTTTCCTCAGGCTCAAATAACGTGTGTAAAGCCTGAACTACAGAGATGGAAAAAAAAAACATGTAAATCCTGGAACCGCTCTTGAAATGATTACCATGAATGCTAGTGCCTACTGCCATCTAAGATAGTGCCTTTTGCAACATGAACTCCAGTCACAGGATTAAAAAAAAAAATTGTTTCAAAAGATGACATTAACAACTGTAATTTTCACCAGTGTAACTACAGTCTCTGAAAGAGGCAGCACTGAAATCCATAGGCAACATTAACAAACATTAAAATCCAATACCAAATCCCAGACTCTGAAATCTCAGCCAAAATAAGGCAAACTTCTAAAAAACCACTGTTGGGAAATCCAGTCTCCTGCTATGGTACTGCACTTCCCAGGATGACAAGCATGCGTGACTCACAGAAACTGTGCTTTCTAGTTTCAAAGGGGAAACATGGGGCTGGCAGAGAAAATACGCAGAAACATCGGCCCTGAAGCCCTGAGGTTAATGCTGTAACCAAAGACTCCGTAAAAGAATTCTCATTAAAAGAAATAAATGCATAAAGAGGAGGAGCAAAAGATTTCTCAAGTCCTTACTTGTTTTGAGGTGAACAAGGCCGTGTTAAGTACTGGCACATCGGGAGCAGGAGGAAAGCGAAAGCTATTGTTGCAAGGACTAGAAAAAGAAGAAAATGTAATATTAGTACATTCAGACCTAATTTCCACAGTACACAAACAAGCTTCTCGAATTTGAAAAAGCTCTTGCAACAATGTCCTACTATCATATGCTGCAGTATTATTACAGCAAGAGCAGCTCCAAGGTTTTCTGCAGAACTTCTACTGTTAGTATGTTTTCAAATTGCAAAAAAAAAAAATAAAAACTCTTAAAGGAATGCAATGCTCCATCCTGAAACCCTAAAAAAAAAATAAAATCTTAAAGCTATTCATGATCGTATCAGCAAGAAAAACAGTTTTCAAATATTGAGTGTCAAAAAAATGAAAGAACTTACTACAAACTGGTTGAGATTCTTTTAAAATTCTTCAACATATGACACAGACTAAGTCAGCATAATACAGGGTTTTTTTCCACTTTTAAACTAAGATAGTAACTTTTTTCCCCATGTCACTCAAAACCCTTTATTCATTACTGAAACACAGTACAACTTAAAATAAGTTAGATTCAGCAGCTGGCAACTTTTTAAAAATATGAAGTGCTTTAAGTTTTTTAAAATAGGACAATAAAAATACATAAATATCTAAATAGACTATTTCCATAAACATTTTCTTCTTTAAGAAGCATACTTATGCCACCCACGCATTTGTAAAAATGTTTGGTAACTGCTGGTATTTATAATCCTTTCCCCTTCCAGTTTGGTGTTTGTTTTTTTTTTAATAATGGCCCTGAATTTGTACTAAGGACTGTTTGAAAGGCTGAAGAGCGAGGGTGTGGAAACACAGACATGTCAGCAGCACGCATCCAAAACTGCTGTAGCAAGAACAAACTGAAATGAACATGGAAGAGTCACTGGACATCTTCTGCATGCTGCAAATCAAATCCTTCTGCTGTCTTCTACTCATTCCTTAAAAAGCTGGGGTGGTTATTGTTGGGTTTTTAAAAGCGATTTTTTTTTTCCTCTTCTCAAATGAAGATGATGGGAAGGAATGAAACATTGTCTTTTGTACACAGCTTAAGCCAACTGGAGAAAAGAAATTGGTGTGATCAAACCACATCTTTCCACACCTTCTGGTGGGAGGAAGATTTCTTTTTTAAATGAAAAAGAAAGAAGGAAAATTTTTAAAGTGTCTGTATCCAATCAGACAATGGAAATTCACAACTCTATTAATATTTCTGAGAGGAGGAAAAAAGCAGAATGTATAGGGAAAGAATGAAGAGCGTGGCAACTCTGCCCATGTTGAATGAGGAACCTTTTTAGCGGTGCTTGGCAAAGAACACTACACAGCAAAACCTGTGCCCCCGCCGCCCCACGCCCTGAGGCCTCACTGCCTGCCTCCACCGGAGCGGGACCGACCCTTCCTCACGCCAGACCAACCCTCTTCGCCCTGGAATCTCTCCATCCCCTTCCTCCCCTCCAGCTCTTCTCAGCACGGAACGCTGCACCTCCTTCGCCACCCCAAAGCTGGGTTCATTCAGAGAGTTAAAACATAATCACACTGATACACAGTGCCCACAGGTACCCACTCTCAGTCTTGTTCCTGACCGTCCAGGCTTCCAGGCTTAAGTTTTCTCTTCCCTCTAGTCTCAATATCTATTATTTAACCGGCAATCCCTTGGCTTAACTCCTGTCTGCAGGCAACGTGCCAGCTCTTCAGCTCTGCCCTCTGCTTAGCAGCTGCTCCAGGCCTTGGGCTGTCTGCTGCACCTACCCTTGCTCCTGACTCTTCCCCCAAAGGCCAGTCTTTGTGGGAGGAAGGTTTAAGAGCAGCTTAAGAAACCAGACATTAGCTATAATTTAGAAGTCCCCCACATAAGCCTCTAAAATCTACAAAAAGAGGATGTAAAATAGCACTACCTGAGCTTCAAGGGACAGGGGCACCAAGTCCCTCAGCTCCTAAGTTCCCAGCTCCAGCAGAGTCTGCCTCCTGCCATACAGCCTCTAACAAAGCTTTGCATTTCAGAGCTTCTGGGGCCAAAGTTCCCTGTGCTTAATGACACTCTCTGATGCAAGACCAAGAAAAAGCACAGAAGCATCAAAAAAACAGCTTCAAGAATAAAGATACCCAAGTGCAAACAGACTCAACCCTCTTAAACCTGCAACAAGCCCCAACTGACAAAATATTGTCTAATTACACACCAGAAACGTTACAAAGAAAGTTACAAGTGTCAAGGTCATTCCGGAAACAAATGGACCAATGTTTGACAAATTAAAAGTTGTCTTTTGTCATAAATCTTCCCTTATAATATCTTATATATATGTGTGTATATAGATTTGCCTAATATCTGGCTTATAGTGGAATTTATCTGAAGTAATAATTTATTTTTAACAGGAAAGAACATATGTATCATAGGTCAAAGTTATAAAAGCAATATCCAACGGAACTCTACAGGACTCTGCCTTCAGAATTAGAGACAGGAGTCTCAAGACTCGTGTCAAGAGCAGGGATTTTGGTTTCACCGATCAACACCAACACTGTTTAAGAGGCTGGAGAGGATACACAGCACAGGAGTTAATCATGAGGGAAAAGCAAGCCTTGCATATACATGAAGTAGGAGAAGATGAGAGGTTTAAAAATCTTCACAGACTCAGCATGTGGACTGAGGAGTACAGTTTTTTAAAGCTGCTGCAAATTTGGAGCAGTAGGAAGAATCTTGCTACTGTGAACAGCAGCTGGTCTCTGGAAGAACTGCAAAAGGATCAAAAGGCCAAAATTTTCCAAAAATCAAAGTCTTGCCATTTACTTAAACGACACAATGCAAATAATAATAAACAGGATGAGAGGACTTGCAATTTATTTGCAGACAACTGTTTCATTTTTGTTCTAAATTCATGTAGTGCAAAAGAATAACACTCAAAATGCTAGTGAGACCAGCAGTGCCCTCGAAATAAAGAAAACTGCAGAACAGCAAACCCCAGAATTAAAGTAAGAAAATAAATCTCTGGATAGGATCTCCAGAGTTATGCTACGATCCTATAAAGTACCCGAATTATTAAATACCATGTACAGTTCTGAGCACCAATTTATAAAAAAGTGCACTTTACAAAAAATAATACATCCAGCATCTTTCAAAAAACTCTGGCAATTTATAGTTTGCAACTCTGGCAACTATATAGGTTTCGCAAAACTCGACGTGGAAAATACTTCTCCAATAATACTTGTAACTTTATTAATAGCTACAGAGACATGAAATACAACTGTGAAACCTGACGAGTTTTTTTTTTTTCAAATGAACTATGACATGTATTATAACTCTTATCAACAATATTGAATTATATCAGTGCTTTCTGTTCTATTCCAATTCTTATAAAGAGAAGAAAACGTAATCACCTGCTGTGCATATTGTAAAGACAACTTGAACTGAATCAAAGAAGAAGAACATAACTAGGAGAGATACAGACGCTCCAATCGGCAGGAACAACGCCTGGGTAGAATCAATGGTTTGAATACCTGCAGAAGAGAGAAAAGTGACATTTAACCTGGGCTATTCCTTGCCACACACGTACTGGCAGCCTGTCCTCACCAACACAACGGAGGACTCTGACCATACACTCCATTTCGATGGTGGTGCAACAGATGTTTACTCTGAGATCCTCACGCACTGTCACAGCCAAGCACAGCAGTGCGAAAACACTCCAGCCACGCTGCACGACCGCATGGGCTGGGTGTATACAGCAACAGCCCTGCTTTGCAGTATCCAGGAACCGAAACTCGAACGAAAATGTATGATTTTATTCTTGTCCCATAGACAGAATGAATAACAAGTTAAAAAAAACTTCCAACGTTATTTAGGGATTAGGAATCATATAGCAATAATGTATTTGCTTCATTTTACACTGAGCAACATAAATGTAGTGAACAGAACATGTAGAAGTTTTATTTAACCTTCCAGCCCAAGGTAGAGAGCCGGACCAACAGCAGAGCTGCAGCCAGTGTTAGGCTGACCCAGCTCAGCAAAGGGTGCCACCACTTCAAATTCCACTTGGGTGAAGGCCACCATGTACTGCAGCTGTGTCACTGATTGCCGTCAGCAGATAACATCAAGCCTAACAATAAAGGGCAGTTTTCAAAAAACACCCAAGTCATTTACCTGTTTATGAAACTTCCACCTCAGTTCAGCCTGCACTATAATCACCTTTTCTGATAAAAACCAACGGAAATCCACGCTGACATTTTATGGCTGGAAGCAATTTTTTAAAATAGAGCAGAGATACTGAAGTATTTTATTCTGGTTATTCCCCCACCTCAACCATGTAGTGTGACTACCAGAGATATTAATAATGAGATAGGACATTTTTTTTTTTTACTGTATTTTACAAGTTTTTAGAATTATTAACAAAATTGAGAAAAAATTTGCTTTGAAAAGCCCACCTGTCCCCACAAATTCTAATACTTAACCAGTCTCTGTAGCTGTATTTACATTTGATCACGAGGGAGGGAGAAAAGAAGCCATAAGTAGTAACCCAGTTCAAAATACAAGCCATACCTGCACAGCATTAAAATAACAGGTAACATCTGAAGCAGACACTTGATAAAAAGTATCCAAAATGTCTCTAATGAAAAGTTAATAAAAAACTCAGACCTAGATGAGATCGAAAACCGGCTTAACATCACTGTGCTATCCCAAAATAATTAGACACTGCTGTAGGAAGCAGGGTTGTACCAGTCCCAGGATTTGAAGCTTCCAGGTTATCAAGCAGAGTATCTGTGCATATGTATGTACGCAAGTATACACAGAAATACACATATAGACAGATATACACACACATTGTTTGTGTGTGTTTGCGCATGTGTCTTCGCCCCCCGCCCTGTGGAAGAGTGGCAAGTTGTCTAAATAACAGGTTACCTTCACATCTTCAGTTACCAATGTATCCAAGTGTGTTAAAAAAATCTCAAACATACGTGAAATACTACAACTACAACTTAGTACCTGTCATAAATATTTAACTATTTTAATAAAAGAAAAGCCAAACAATGAGCATGGAAGCCATGACCCTTGGACTGTATGGTAATTTATTAGTTCAGGTCATAGATCATAGATTCATAAACGTAAGTAGCATAATAAATTTTAAAAACAAAAAGCAGAACTCCTCAGTCACTTGGGATTTCTGTGTTGCTGAGGTCTGGTACAAAAGGGTGAAGTACAATACAGACAGTCCCGTGATGACAGCATGAAGACACAGAAATTCCTGTGTTCTAATCTGTGACTTAGATCTAGTTCCTTCTGCTTAGAGAAAATAATATTTATTTATATGCCCTTCAACTTCCCAAGGGAAAAAATAAACAAAACAAACCCCCAGAAATGACATACTACAAACCACCTTGGCATACGGGAATTAGTGCCTGCAGTGTTAAATGTCAAAGTTCTTAATTTCATTTCTGATCATTTTGACAGCTAATCCCCTTAATGTGCTTATTTCCCCAGCCCCAGACTGTCTTCTCTTACTTCTCAGATGCCAAAAGCCTCAACTATTCATTGCTGACTCACCAAGCACAATAACCTCTTTGCTCTGTGTTGTCAACAGAAGCAGTGCTCTGACAACTATGTAAATTCCAAAAGTCTATCTTAAAAAAAAAGGCAAAAAACCCAAAAGAAATATATGCTATTTATTTTATAATTTTTAAGCTATGTTTCTTGCTTTAAAAAAAGCAACCTTAGCATTCAGGATTTTGTGCACAGGGCTGCTCGCATATCTCACTCCTGTCTTCTAAACTTGCTGAAACTATTTATTCTAGAGCCTCTTCTCAGAGTACGGCCATATAAATTGCTGTAAGTAACTCAGGTGTGAATTCACAGCACGTTGTGTACAACGTATTCTACTTTGACTGTTCACATACATATTTTTACCTGCAAAACAATGCCTCTCAAACAGCCAAGCTGCCTGGAATCTATTTATAGATTACAGAGGGGACAAGCACCGCGTAGGAGCTGACATGTTAATCCTCACTCTGAACAGGCTGCGTGTAGACACATATTTTGTTGTCCATTATAAATGAATTGCCCAAAGCCGTCTGAACTCTATATTTCAATTTCTCTGTTGATAAAGCTGAATCATCCCTACGGACTTGTTAGCATACCGGGAGATCTCTCATTGCTCACGGGCTGGCTAATACATCATCGTGATAAACACCAGACAAAAAGAAATTGCATTCGCTTCTCATAACTGCGTGGTGGGGTTTTTTTTAAAAACAAAGCTGTTTCCACTTCCAGTAAAACCTCACAAGTTGTGCAGCATGCAATTTCTATGCATTATGGAAATGTTATGTTGATGTTTTAAAAATAGATTCCATGGGCATGAACTCGATAGCAGTACTAGTGCGTAGCAAGACGGTATGTGCCCAGACAAAACAGTTCCGTTACATCAGGTGGCTCTAGAACCCACGTAGCTGAAATACACTGATAGATGAAGTAAAAGAAGATGCAGCACACCGAAGTGATGAAAGAAAGATAAGGAGTAAAGCTAACCCTTACTGTTATTGGTGCTGTTGCCATTAAAAGACCCAGCTGCGCTGCTATTGTCTTTCTCTTTGTCTTGATTCTCAAAGTCCATGTTAAGAGACCTGCAGGAAAACAAAGCAAACTTAACAGGCAAGTTTCAAACTCCTATTTACGCTCAACAGCTACCGTCTCTAACCATTCTACCACAGCACCCTCTCCCTGAAAAAGCCCTTTAATGCAAATTATTGAAAAACCACCATACACACTGGAAAAGTAACAAAAAATGCTTACAGTTACAGATGGAGCACCAAATCCCACAGGTTCTAATAGTGAAACTAGTCACCACAGTATCTGAACTGGTAAGCGTTAACAACAAACTATAACAAAGATATTTATCCGCATTACTGGGAAGTCACAACATGATGGAAGTGCACTAAACGTGTCAATTCTGATGAATCTGAACTATTTCCAAGTTCTAATTTTGATCTTTTCATTCAAATTTAACTGTCAGGTTTCACTTTAAAAACAGTATTATTTCCTTCCTCTAAATCTTGTTATGAATGATGACCAAAGCTAGCTTATAAGTAATTGTCTGCTGAACGTAAGGTCTTTCTTAATTGACTGAAAAAGTTTCAGCAAAGCCTAGGAAGTAACCAGATACATATTTGGGACACACGCAGACAGATGACTAGAGGAAGCTCTGAATAAACAGTACGAACTCACACAACTTAACTCATCCATAGGAGCTGACAACATTCCCCAGTGTTCCCAGCTCAGCTGTAATTGATTCATCTTTTCATTTTTATATATGCACTTTAAAAAAAATCCAAAATAACAGAGTGTTCTACCCCTTTTGCCACAGCCTCTGACACTGACGCAAATTCTAAATTATATCCTAACAAATTCTGGCATAACTTTCTGAAATGGAGGAGTTTCATTTAAGGTCTGTTCTGGGCAGCAATGATTTCTATCATTAAATTCTAGGTTGTTTTATAAAAAAATACTAGCAATCAAGTTTACCATGATAGTTTCTCATTCTGATACACACATATTATCCACAACTTATTGCAGATTTATTTATTCAAATATGCTATACAGAACCACCAGAAGCACTGCACAGCTCCTGTCTTAAGTCTGCAGCAGCATTGAAACCAAAGTATTTTAATAAAACTTCCAGGTCAACAGGCATGAAATTGCTTTTCAAGTTGAGCTGTGAGTAATCGTACTACGCAAAGTACACACATTTCATTAATTTGTCAGATGAGTAAAAAATACACCACAATCTTCTATACAATTCTATTTGCATCAAAGTTACTCCATTCCAGCGTACAGGTTACCCACGGCAGTGCACAGGTGAGCAACTTTGTGCTGCAGTCACACAGCTGAAATCAAGCACATTTAGGTCGATAGTGTCAAGGTAGGTGTGGTGGGTTACAGAAAGATGAGTTGAACAGGTTCACCGTGTAAAATAAAAACAACAAAAAAAAAGGCTCGTCAAGTCTAAAACTGGTTTGTTTCTTCTGCTTCTATTATGCAAGTGCTCCCAAACAGCAGTATGAAATGAAAGCAGCTTCTGGGCTCAAGCAAAACAGGAGGAAGCTTCAACCTCAGACACAGAGTACTTCTACAGAGATTGTGGTTCATCAACTAAAAAGTTATCAAAAATACAATAAGACACAATGGAGAACACTAATTTCTAATAAATTAATCTGTTCTTCTTAGCTTGTTCTTCTAAAGATGTCTCTGCTCTGTTTGGGGTGCCTTTATCCTTCATTCACACTTCCTTTTTCCCCATTAATACATTGTCGCCTTGTAATTTTCCTCTCAAGCTATAAAAATCCTGGAGAAGGCTGACAGCCCTCCAGGACTTGATCCAAGATTCATCCAAGCAAGACAGGTCTTTTCGCAGAGTAGCATTTCATTCCTCTCTGAATTAGCACAGTTGAGCAAGAACTTCACACCATCATTCTCCCAGTGGCACTGGGCAACTCACAACTTAACGAATTGCTATCAGCAAAGAAAACTGGAAAGAAACTATGAGATCTACTGCTTATAAACAACTTCATCCCTTTTTCTTCCACTGCAATGGTGTCAGCAATTATTACATTATCACGTGTAAATATCTCTACCTCAAAAGTAAGTATAAATCAGGAAATTACTTTCACTTAGCAACACAGCTGCTGATCCAAGACAACTTCTGAATGATCTCCAACTGTTTTATGGCTTGGCCCTTCCCTCTGCTACAAATTATCACTAACATAATAAAAAAAATTGAGAAGTGATTGCTAAAACATGCTCTAAGAAAGTTTAAAATTACATCATAAAACAAGATATGCTCAAAACTACTGTACTGTGAAGAAACTGCAAGCTGAGAAACATTTGCCTTTTTGTTCAAGTTTCTGCTGGGCTTTCAAAGGTAACACTCAGCCAGTACCTCCCATCGGGCAATAAACCACACGGTTCAGGTTGGTAGGATTTCTAGCACAATGTTTCAAAGCAAGCAGGGCTCAGCGTCCCACAGGGAACCACTCAGTAGGGTTACGCTAAGACCAAAGGAATGAGTAAGCTGCTGGCACATTATTATCACGGAAGTTCAGATTCAACTATGGATCACGTCCACCACAGCAATCAGGAACAGTCATTGACCTGAGACAGTTTAATTCAATCAAATCTCAATGCATATTACAGACAGAGAATCCAAAATATGCTGTGCTCAAACATTGCTACAGTCACTTATAAAACACTGCTTTGAGAATAAAGGACAAGTCCCAATGCAAGACGGGGAGTTCGGGAATAAGAACAGCAGAAACAATAGTAGAATGTGCATGTAAAAATGTTTTCATTGCCTACATAGAGTCAGAGCGCCCAAGTCCCATGTCTCTGATCAGAATATCTCGCCTTCAGCAGGCACTTTACGTGCACCCAGTTGTGCCCGCACACACGCAGACAGCCGGTGTCGCATTCGGTGAGAAGGTCTGTCCAAACCCCTGGTTTCACATGCACTGGTGCGGTAGATGCTTATGAACTCCAAGCACAGCATTTCTCTAAGTTTTACTGTGAAATACGTATCCTGATTTCTGTAAATATCAAGTCGTAAAGCCAACGATAAGGACGCCGTTTAAACTACTTTCTATTTACCCAAGTACTTTAGGTACCCAGACCCTAGAGACAGAAGACATCAGTTTCATTCCGTGCTTCTTGGTTTGGTTTAAAAGCAGACACTTGAACAGGTAGATTATGGGTTAAATTAGGCTTTTTAGTCTGAGAGACCGGCTCTGGGTATGCAATAGGATAGGAAAAGATTCAGCTGTTACCTGCCTGCAAAGTAACCCCAACATTTAAACCAGAGAGAAGCACTTGGACAAGGTGGCTGTCTTTCAAGAACTCACAGAAAACAACCTGTTTCAAGCTAAACTCAGCTCTTTAAAAATCTATAACTAACACATACACTTGCATGCTCCAGTTTTCAGCTTATAACAGTTTAAAAGATTATACTTGCCCCTTTGGCAGTCAATAATAAAATATATCAAGTTCAAGGACTGAGAGGCAGTCAGAACGTATATGGGAGAGGTGTTCAGAAGGGCTTGAAGCTAAAACTCCTGACCCAGCACAAATGTAGGAAGGAAACACTTGTTTACCCACAGTACGAGAAGTGGGAACTCAATTCTATAAACTATACTTTTTTCTGGATAAAGACTGTACTCATGATCTATTAGATATTCTTCCAAATATCTTGGGTGTTTGAGGTTTTTTTTCCTGTTTGTTTTAGACAAATGGTGCATGTATGAATAAGGACAGCGGACCAAGGCTTTCCTTTGTTCCCCTGAAACCCCTTGCATTAGGTTAGATCCACCACGCACGTGGATTTTATCCTAATGACTCACCTGCCCAATTCCTTCTGATCCTATTACTGCACTGCTGTTTAAGTCACCTGCCAGCAATACCACAATAACTTTATTTGCTTCTTTTCAGGCTGAAAATCAGAAACCAAACCCACTCTCTGCAGCATGAAAGTTACCTAAGGAGTGCTATTTTCATCTTACGACAGCTCCATTTGAGACAAGGCACTCAAATCTAGATGAAGACACCACTGTTGTCACTTGAGAATGAGCACCCTAAGCCGTAACTTTCATCTTTCTGGCAAGTCACTTTTCTAAGAAAATCCACTCACTTTGTCAGAAGTTTTCATTTTACTACTTTAGGAATTTCCAGATGAATATAATTTTGCAACTTACCACCTCACCTGAATTTCTTAAATAACTTAATCACATCTTAGACCCCTTTGTTAACACCACTTCACAATTTCCTGTAAAACCCTGCATCTGATCTCACTTGCTGACCAAACAGAATGGGAATTTGTTCAAGTCACCATCGTAACTGTGGGTTTCAGCCCAGACATTTGCTAAAGATCTACATATAGGAAATTAATTTTAAAACTATAGGACTGTATCTTGGTCTGCTTGCATCTTGGAGTCTTCAGGCTACATGTAAAAGAAGCGGCCTAGAACAGGACATCTGCCCAACTGATTGGTATCCAGTACCATTCCAGTACTTCATCCAAAAGACAGACTATTCTGAAGTTTGCAGTCCTTGTTACATGAGTAGCTTTATACATAAAGCATAGGATGAGATACTAAAAGAGTATGTCCCTACAGGAACAGGATGGCAAACAGCAAGGGAACATTTTTAAAAGCAAGGAGCTCTGAGAAGGGCAGGCCATTTAAGCTCAAGCACTCCTGATGGTTTATATTGGATTATGCTTTCACAATTGAATTTTAATAAATGTTACGGCTTACTGCAGCCAGGTGCGTAGTTCCTTTTTGCACAACTGCATAAATTCAAAGAGTTAAAAACTGAATTAGTCCCTCTACTATGTGCTAGACTGACTCAAAACTTAAAGAAAAAAAAAAACAAATTTTTCTCAGTTGCTACTGAAATACCACCTTTTATTTCTTTTTTATACTCAGTATCCCTAGATTTTGCTTCCTAAAGCCTTCTATTTTAATTCCATCAGCAGCGCTGTTACCTAATACTCACTAGCAACAACAGACAGCTCCTAGAAAAATTAGCTCTTTCATTATATGATTTTATTAGTGTACGGTGGCAATTAAAAACCTCTTATCCCAATAGCTGCAACTTACATCATAAGTATGACCATGGCTATTATCTATTTCAGGAACACTCACAGAAGTTCAGAGACTTCACAGAGTATGTATGTCCTTTTATCATAGACTTGTTAAATGAAGCAATGTTCTTCAAGAAATAGGAAAAAAATATGCTGTACTTAACTTTGAAAGAAATAATACTTCCATGCTGTGATTATTTTTTTTTCAGTGTCAGTATGAACCTCATTCCTTAGGTGCCATCATATTAAAATAAACCGTATAATACAAGATGCAAGTCTAAAGGGACAATATTTTCTCTAAACTACACTCAAGTCTCCTAAAATGGGGCAAATTTGATTTCTGAAGATTCAAACTTATCCTGCAGCAGTTCTCAGACACCTTGCTGGAATTCACCACTGACAGTGTTTCCTGCTTCTCTATTAAGCTGTTACTCACACTCAAGTAAACAGCCCTGGGACTCGGGAATCTCTGTTCTACAAGACTTACTTGCAATGAGAACACGGACACGCTGAATTGACCAACACTGAAACATTACAGATAAAACTCTACTACTGATAACATGACATTCCCATCTCTCTCGACAATCCTTTTAGACCCTCCAAAATAGAATTTTACAGAACTGTCTTCAAGGACTAACGTCAAAGTTATCTCATATGTGCTTGCAACTTGGCATGCAATTACATCTTTCAGAAACCTCAACTAGCTTCCTTTTCCATTTCCTTTCCAGAAGCAGTAAATATTTCATTTACATCAGCCATCAGTCTGATAAAGATATGATGAAACAAAAGGTATAAACTGTATGCAGACACTTGTCATATTTTTATTTGAAAAACAAAAAATTCTGTAGAACCTTAAAGAAAAAGCTTACCTGAAACTGCCGTAGACTATGAGGAGAATAGAAATCAGGAAAGTAGACACTTGACTGGAATCCACAAGGGAATATGCCCTGGAATTGGGAAAAAGAAGGCAAGCGTGTCATCACGAGTGTCCAGTTCTCTGCTGCCATTTACTAATTCTTTTTCTTATTATAATACCAATAGAGAATTGGATGACAAATCTTTATGGTAGCTATTTCTGAAGTTCTCATATCATCTGGGAACAGAAAACCCATAGCTTGCAAATTAACTTTTTATATTTAAGATCACAAATCTGTACAACAGTCAGAAATCCTTGTGGTAACTTATTCTGAACACACCACACTGAGATTTTTTTTTTTCTCAAACACGTTAAAATTGCTTCAGTTGCAACTAATGCAACCTTGCATGTAAATAACACTAATCTGTTTTCTCTAAGAGTTCTTATGGTTGACTGATAATAGTTAAGTTGCAATATGGCAGTCAAGGTTCACTTAGTCCAGGGGGAAAAAAAAAAACCAATGAAACAAAAAAAAGAACCCCACAGTAAGCTGCAATATGTATTTATTAAACCACACACAATTACTTCCCCATAACATCTTGCAGACCACTTGATACAAGATTCCCAATAGAAACTTCAGCTGGAGACGTTAAACCCAGTGTTCGTTAGACCGACATCCTGATACTACATACCTTTGTGTTTAAAGCACAGAAATATCAATATTAATACTTGCCAATTTTTTTCCTATCCTTGACAGAACAAACTCTACTCCGTAGCTTATACGGATATTTCTTTTCAGCCAGCTGGCAGCGTGGCACTGACAGACTAGAGGAGAGAAAACCCTTTAAGAGGGACCTTGAGGAATGGACCAACAAGAAGATGCCAGCTCGCAAGCCAAGAGAAACGCTCACTCCCTCTACGTAGCACTTGTGAAAATGTATCTATAAAAAAGATGACTAAACATTTCTGAAAAGCAAAAAGCCTAATTTCAGCAAGACTGAATATCGAACAAAGAGAACTGAATTACATGATAGTTCCAAATTAAGTATCACTAAGCAAATAAAAACTAAAGCTACAAGACAGTTAAAGAATCATTCATCTCATTCCCCATTTAAAAGCAATTTTGAGAAAACTACCAAACCACTAGACACACACTTTAGAATACTTTTTAATATATAAACACAAATGTGCATCTCCTACCACAGAAATTCAATATTAAACATCACTGAAAAACAGACTGCCTCTTTTAGATGAAATCATATACTTGTCAAATAAGCTTTTAAGAAAGGAGAAACTACTTTTGTTAATTGCCATAAACAACTTCAACATTACTCCACATTAAAAGTGAAAAACAGATGTCTTATTTGCTCATAGAGGTGGCCAATGCGTAAAGATGATCCTAAGCTTTATATATATATATATATATATTTATTTTTTTTTTATTTCAATCATGTTTGACCTTTAGTTTCCAGGCTGTGGCTGTCTTAAAAGCATCCATGAAGATCAATATACTGAATTGCAAACAGATGCACTGTGTAATTCATCACTTGCATCAGTGTATACAGAATTGCTGTTCAGGTTATATACAGTATGGTTCACTGCACATCAGCCAATGATTACATGGAGAGGAAACAGTTTAAGTATGGGCACAGTAGTTTTACATCCTGTTACTAGCTTCAGTTTCAGGGAGAAGCATTCCCTCATCCAACCTTGAGTGAAAGGAAAGGGAAACTTCGTATCCTGTTTGGATTTCAGAATAAATAGTGGAATTCCTCTATTAGAAGAATATTCAGGAACTCCAGATTTATAAGAAAAGTAAAAGGATTGAATGGAATTTAAACTGGTATTAAATACATCCAGGATTATGCAGTAAACTTTATTAACCGATGTTCATAAAATTTAATCTTCATAAATTGCCACATACTGTTGAGACAAACAATGTTTTCTATACAACTCATCATTCAGTGCCAACTTTGGGAGCTAGGATAATTAAAATGCCATTTCATCATAATTACTAAACATTAGTAAAAAACAAGGCTGTAAATGTTAGAAAGATTTATAAAACAGATAAAAGAAGGAGGATACACAGATCATGGATCAGCCCTGTGTATAATCCATTAAGTTTTGTATTAAAAACTGAGGGCCCTTTGGTACAATGAAAGACACTGAATACATGCAAACCCATTCTAAACCACGAGCTCACGTACGATAACCCTACCGACAGCCTGCAGCGGTGACTAGGACAGCCATCTGCTGATCCTATGCAAGGCACAAACAAGAATTAGTCCTGCCATCCTGCACAAGAGAAGTGCAATAGTGTAATTATAAACTCATTGTAGACCAGTGATCTTTCCTGACTTCTCCACACAGAGATCTTCTAGCAGGACATCCTAAAAACTCAATGTTGGTATCGCAATTATGGTCTGGGAAAACTCATGTTCACTGACACTCCAGCAAAACGGGACAGAGAGATACAGTCACACTTTCCTTCTTCCTGCGGCAGCTGGAAAAACAGCAAGGCAAAACCCACATATGACAAGTCTAGAAGTAATGGCACGGCAGGAATCGAGCAAGCGGCTTGGGCATGTCCAGATTCCACCCAGTTTCCAACAAAAGTAGTCTGCAAGCAAACTTCAAGAATAATTTTATAATGCTGAAGTGAATCTTGTCATAATAAAACTCTGCATCATGTTAACATCTAATTTTGCTACATTATAGAAGGTATTGCACAAAACCTGAGATCAGAACTGCTACCTAAAATCCTAACCACCAGATAGTTCAGTAGACTAACACCCTTGATCCCAAACAAACACTTTCTAATCTGCACTAATCTACACTACAGATAATAAGCAAACAACACCATCACATGAAATAATTTAGAACGTTACATCAAAGTTTTTACTACTATTCAAAATGCCAGACAGCGATCTGCAAACAGTTGTATTTCTAACTGAAAGTTAAATGATCTTCTAAAAGTCCAGAGTTCATATGCGTATAACTGGGTCGTCCTATGAGCATATTTCAAGTATGCATGGTCAGATAACTCCCACAGCCAAACATGGCATCAGTGCTACGTTCTTCTGCAACATGATCAGCCAAAACCAAAACAAAACCCCACACTAATGACACTTTTCAGAAGTTGGAGTAGACTTTGTGCAGTCACATTTAACCTTCCACTGCACATATAAAAAACAAACCAACTTCATTCTACAAGATACTTTTGTAAAATTAAGTATTTAATCTCAGAAGAAGCAGTGGAAACTTATGCACAGAAAATGCCTGTAACAAGGCTGTGCATAGTTGTCCTTTGATTTAAATAGTGATTTTAGAAGCAATTCCTAGTACTTACTACATGACAATGCATGAGGAAAAGATCATTCTTCTTCATTCTCATTCTGAAAATCAATACTGGATAAGGCCATGCTAAAGACTGCTGTCTTCTGAAGGACTGACTTTAGTGCCGTTCACCTCTGTGCCACACTACAAGAACAAACACTAACCCATGTCTAAACTCCAGTATAGACACAGAACATGGCTCAGCATACAAAGACACCATTTGTTTCCCCAGGGAAGTACATTTTCTAGGATTCTTACACTACCACACCTGAAATCCAACATCCATGTAAGGAAGCTCTTTTAGAAGCTGTCGGACAAAGTCCTGCTAACTCAGCCAAGGAACAAATAACTATTTATAGTTACTAGACCACAATACTAGACCTAAGTACTTTATAAAAGCAAACATGTCAATGGCTTACTTTTCTCTGTAAGCTCCTTTTCTCAGCCAGCTACTGAGAGGTGACTTCCCAAACGCCTTCTCTACAACTCGAGATCTCTCTCTGAACCTGCATCTTACACAGCTCAGATCAATTTTAGCAAATTCTCTGCCATTAGGCATCTATTTCTGGCAGCTTCATGGGCAAGTGCTTACAGCACAGAGCCTGCTAGGGCATGCCAAGACAGAGACAGAGCAAGCACTGTTCTATAACATATTCTGTGTGTCAGCCCTGCAGCTATACAGTGAAAGTATTGTCTGGACAACAATCCAAGCAGCGAGCTCTCCAGCCTGGCACAGATTGCTCCATAGACCTTTACCTACGGAACAATTCCAGGGATGCCCAGCCATTGCAGCACACCACCACTTCCACCCGTCCCAACAGTAACGCTGCAAAATACGCCACGCCAGTTACAGCTGGCGTTCCAAGCAGCACTACCCCTTCTTCTGGGAAAAAATGAATACCTTCTGTATTCCCAAGGGAACAGAGACCCACTTCATTCCCAGCTACAGAAGACAGTAACCAGCTAATAAAATTTGCAACAACAACAGTAATAGCGTTACAGTAGACACACTAGCAAGCTTTATTTCTTCTGTATGGGTAGCTACAGACCAAGCTCTCTTTTCCCCTGTGGTCACAGGTTGAAGCTCACCCGTCTTTCTGGACATTGACACTACAGGGGCTGCTGAGGAATTCCTTGTAAAACCCTCTCTTTTAGCCCCACTGTTTTCCTGTTACGTACTTACTTCTTAATTTCTCTGTTTTTGTTATTTCTTTTGCACTTCCACTCAAGAAAATCATCCAGGCAATGCAACCACTGGTTTTCATGTTTCAGCTCTTCCTTATCACCGAAAGATATGCAGTTTCTTGATAAGAGTCTCAACAGCCCTTGCAACCAGCAGCAGGAGTCCCCTAAGTAAAGCCTGGTACTTCCTTTCGCCTTCTGTGTTGAGCAGTATCTGCAACTCGCTTTGTTCAGTGAAGTTCCACAGACAGACAGAACTACGAAGCAAATGTCCCCCGATGACAGCACAGAGCACCACCCTCTACGCAACCTCCTTGTCACGGCCAGTCTGACGTGACCACAAGCCAACACTGTCATTACAAAAGCACCCGCTCACCTTTTGCCAGTCACCTACTCTGTTTCTTCATTCTGTGCCAGCATCATTTGCAAAACCACCTGGAAAACTAGATCAGGGGACTTCTCTGTTTCAGTAATAATGTAGAATGAATGGTAATGTTTGTCAGGGGATTCAGACTCCTGATCTGGCACGTTTCTGGATATAAAAAACAAAGGAACGACTTCTCAGTGGCAGTATTGGCTTAAGTACCCCAAAACTATCACGTCAGAGATCAGGGAAGTTTTACATAATTGAAGTAGAAACATCTTTCTGTTTGCACAAGATGCGTACTAAACATACGATCAAAGAAATGTAGCCCCTCAGTGCTTCAGTAGCAAATACCACTCCCCTGACTTCCAGGTACAAGAGGAATTATTGTGAAAAAGTCTGCTGAGGGGGGAATGAGAAGCCTGCGCACTGAAGTTTCCATAGCAATGCACAGTAAAGGCCTTGGACATGAATCTTTCTCATACAAAAGCTGTTGTAACAGCAGCGAGATAAACTCTCCCTACACTTACTGTATGTATACAAGAATGCAAACAATGGAGCAACAAATAAATCACATCAATTTGAGAAGTGCAGTAGCTGAACTAACTTCACTAAAGGTCGCATGAAGAGAGATGACAACATTTCATGAGGTATTTTTCTTTATCAGTGATCATAATATCCAAGCAGTTTCAAGATTAAGGAAAATGAAACTATAAAAGAAAGGTAAGTGTATGAGATAGGCTAGAGGAAGGATGGACTAAAACAGAGAGACAAGTCTCTTGCCTTGTTCAATGGGACCAAATCTACAACTTGCAGACATCTATCACAGAATCACAGAAATTCACACTGACAGGAAAGTATGGAGATCATTTAATTCACCGAGTTTTAAATTTGGTCTCACTTTGGGGAAATACAACCAATCAGTCATCACAGACGTTTACCTCATCTGTTGTTCCAAATCAAAATGAGAAGACTTTTCTGGACATCTCATGTAAGTCCTTCTGACTACAATTTTAGTCCATACTTTTTCTCTTATAAAAAAAAGTCCTTCAAAATTCATGGGGAGCTTCTCATACCAGACACAACTAGAGTAAACTGGATCCATACATGAATTCACCTGCATATTTTAGTCTCCAAAAGATGTGGCTGCTTGAGAAGTGACCACACAAAATTTCAAATATTCCTCAGCCCACATTAAAAGCCATGGCTATTTATTCAATCAATATGGTACTCTCAATCTACACTTAAAATAGCACTTTTGTTTTCAAAGGACCACTGTCTCCTCACAAGGTAAGTGACAACAATCCATGCCCACCAAAACATGTACCCCACTTTCCCAATTTCGATTCTCTTAGAAAGAAAATTCTTCATATGTAGGTAGCAGGATTGCAAAGGTGACAATGAAGCATCTCCTTCCCTGCCCTATTACTCATCACTCATTTTCAGGAATTGCTGAATGCACACATTCAGTTTGAGAATCCCATCTCAGCAGACAGTCAATTCTTTCAAAGGGAATCAGAAAAAAAAAAAAAAAAAAAGAAGAAAGAAACCCCAGACTCCAACAACCAACTTTTGCTGGAAATCTGGTGTTAAATGACGAAATCAAGAATGGAGAAAATCCACGCCTCCCCCTCCTCCAAAGGTTTTATATATTTCAAAAGCTATTTAATGTATTTATTACATCAGTGATTGCTATAGCAATAGAAAAACAGCAAGTCAAGAAATACTAGCTGGTAAATCCAAGACAAGTTGAAGAATATTTTGCAACTCACTTCCCCTGCCCCACCCCTGGTTTTCGGAGCTATCAGCCTCAGGCAGGAATCAGCATTCACCTCCACACTGCTGCAGTGATCCATGCTTCTGTTTCCTTTCGATCATGCTAAAGTATGCCACTCACAAGAAAAATTTTTCTTTAATCTACTTGTCTCTGATATTTTCCAAACATTCTAGTAACTATTTATTCCTCAAAAGAAGTATGAGAGAATACAGTGATCAGGACAATTTATAGCTAAGAGCAATTCATTTCTGATGCTACAGCGCAAGGCATTTATGAGCTATCACTGCAGTATAATTTATTAAGACCAGCAAATCAAACTGAAGGACTCAGAGCACAGCCCTAGGGCCCATGAAAGAAGGCCATCGCCATGCACATGAAGATCAATTACAGTTAATTGGGCAAATATTCATTTAGGTTGGGGGGGACTCACTCTGTAGGTAAAACTAATACTTTTTTCCTTTACTGGATTCCAGGTCAAGGGTATAACTAAAAAGCCTCTTTCAACCGCCTTACATGTGCAAGATATATACATATTTAAGAGCCTCCATTAGGCTTGCTGCCAAACCAAAGTTAAATCTGAGTGTAACAGTTAAAGGTATAATTTTAAGCGTGAAGTCATGGCACCCACAGCTGTAAACATATCTCAACACTATTCCATTCTTTAGGGTGATTCATAGGAAAAACAAGCAAATTGCTACAGCTTCACTTACGTTGAAGGAATAGCTTCTTTTCTAAAGTAAGTTTACAACTTCATCTCATTGCCATGTGCAGATAAGTTCTGCTAAGTCTGCTAAGATCATGGAAACATGGGTCATACCAGAAAAAAAAACCCAAAAACTTAAAGTATGTCTGAAGTGAAAAAAAGGGTAACTTGAGATGTCCCACTAAAACCAGATTTTCCTATGCAGGCTTGGTTAGGGCTCAGGCAAGCACTTCAAAGTTGTAACTGGCAAAGAACTCTGCTGTTGATCAGACACAGGGCTCAGAACAACATTTTCACACTATGAGATACCAAATACATTTTTATGCATCCAACTAAAAAACCCAATTCCTTCTTCTAGCCTTTCCAGAATGCTCCTTTCCTAAAACTATCACCCTAAAACCAAACACCAAGCTCCCAACTAAACTGCTAAGAGAGAACACTCCTCTGTGCTCACTTTGAGAGGAAACTGAAGTATAGAGCCAGTAAGGCAGCAGGAGAGATAATCTTGCAAAAAACACTTTCTGTTAAAAACATTATGTGAGCTACCCTCTTGGTTCACCTGACTGTTTGCCAGCAGAACCAAGAATTACATGTTTCAGAGTGTTTAAGAATTACAGTCACTGGAAGGTTTCCAGATTTCACATTCAGCTTGGAGCACACACTTTCCCGCAGGAACGGGAGCACAACTTCCAGTCCCTGCATTGAAGCATAACAACACCTTACTCATTCCCTGGAGCGTTATTCCCAGCCAACACAGAAATAGGCTCCCTGTACCTCAAAAGCATCCTCAGCTTCTGCCCTCTCCACCACTGTGGTGGAACCACACTGAACAGGATACTTGGGAGAAAAATTTGCCATCAGTGGATAATGGAGAAAAGTTACATCTTTAATTAAGTTGTACTGGACATACATATCTGTTTAAGTAGCCAGAACCAAAATAAATATCCAAAACCATACTGAGTGTGTTTGACATTGCTGTAACAGAAAACAGGTGGGTTTTTTTATTTCATACTATCCATTTGTAGACTGAATGGGAGCCTGGATACACAGTTTTCACCTCTTATCTACACACAAAAATAAATCTGCCTTTTTGAGGTTCACTGTTTTATTGAGGAGGTTGGTTGGTTGGTTTGGTTTGGGTTGGAGTTTTTGCTCTAAAACAAACAAACAAAAAACCCCTGGGAATCTTGCCTTCTTTCTTTCTCAAAGAAAGAAAAAGATGTCATGAAAAGCAGGACATTGCTTTTACTGCCAAATATATGTCACCACCAGCCAAAGAATTCTCTCCAGAAGCAGATTTTCAAACTGTATCACAAGTCTACACGACTCCAAACGTTTTTTTTTTGAAAATGTGAACAGAACGTCCATACAATGACGTCTGCTGTAATGGAGTCCCATGGAAGAAAAGTTGGTAGGTATCATTTCAATGAGTTAAATTGAACAAGAATATATGCAAAAAAAGTATCTTATATCAAAACATAGAGCCTGTTAGTAGTCAACATTTTACTCAAATTTGTATTTTAATTGTGTCATGTTTATTTTAATTGAGCTGTTTCAGATCAGCTAACTTGTTCCAGAACACTGGCATCCTATACACACGAGCCTCAACTGCTGAGCCAAGGCACAGCCCTGGTTTTACTTTTTAAAACAATTATTACTTTTGTCCCTTCTTGACATTTAAATCTAAAGGACTCCAGCTTAACACAGGATTTGCCTCTGTCAGTTTGAAAATCGAAAGTCTGAGGCAAGAGAGACTAATGGGCCAGCCATACACTAAATTTTAGTCACATAAGTTAGCTTACCTCTGACTTCAGCCGCATTAACAAAGCTCTGCCAACAAAACCTCCTTTTTCAAACATTTGCCATTACAATTAGCTTAGGTTTTGCTAGTAAAACTTATTTTATTCACGGGCAGGAAAAGAAGAAAGAGGTGGAAAAATCACCCCAGCAAACCAGCAAGCTGACCTGGCAAATTACCCGTTCTGTGACGCGAGTTTCATTCAGGCCAGCAGTTGCACAATTACGAGGTATGACGCAAAGATGAAAGAAGTCAACATGCAGCCAGAGACAAGGCTGGACTAAAACACTTCCAGGAGCAGCTTACAGTTAGGTCAGATTAGACACACTGTAATACCTGTAATTCAAGCTTCACTGGAGCTACTGTAAATTAAACAAAACTAACCTTCCTACTTCCCTCTAACCTTCTACACAGAACCTTGCACTGGTTTAATCAAGTCAGTTTTCAAAACAGACCGCAGGTACTGTAGCTGCTGCAATCTATTACAACATTTTTTACTATTTTGTGCTATTTCAGTCCTTTCAGGTCTGTTTTCACTAGTTAACTCTATGGCTGTAGCATGCAGCAGTATCCATCGTTTGAAAACCATAATAAAGCGATCTGTCCCCACAAGCCCCTTGAGCACAAATACCCTTTTATAACCCCAGCTCTCCAGGTACCTTTGCTACAGCTGCATGGTCCTACCACAGTACAACATCTTGAGGCACTGGCCATCCATTAACGAGCCTGTCAAGTAAACCCCGGCGCTGTTAACGTGTAAGGGTACTCAGCAAGGTACAAGAAGTTGCCATACTGCATTTGCAAGGGCTAAACTATTAGTATGTTAAAACACAGGTTCCATGAGAATAAGAGATTAGACTCATTTGCTGAACTCTAAGTAAAACAATCGTCTTGTCTGTAATTGTCTTCATAGTTTATCAATTTATAGAAGACTTCAGTTTATTGCATAGGTTAGATTTTGCTGTAGTACCATATAAATTGCCAAACAAAAATATGAATGTAATGCAAATATAAGAACAAGATATAAATATATAACTATGAAAATATACGTAAATACATGTATAAGACATCTGACAAAGCAAGAAGGTTGCAGCTTAGCCTCAAGACTGAACTGACCACATAAGGAAGACCTTCCTCATCTGGAAAACTGTTTCTACTTTCCACAAATAATCAAAAGGAGGACTGGAAGGAGAGAGAAGAAAGGAGGTCAAATCAAGATCTGTTACGTACAAACCTTTCTCGCTAAAGCCACAAGCTTATTTCTTTATGTAAACTTGCAGATTTCAACAGACCAGTGAACTCTGCAAAGGCCAGTCCAATATTTAGCCTACCTCAAAGCTTTGCTGAAACAGTTCTTCTATCTAAATTACCACTTTCAACTGTATGAGTCTTCCAAAAATAGCCCTTTTTACATCAGAAAAAAGGCAAATCAAGGGTGTGGTTACTATAATTTAAGTCTACAGAGTACCACTGTGCAAGATGTCTACAGCTTTATTTTAGACAGCCTCATCATGATCCAAACAACATTGTGCTTTCAGGAAGGAACATTTGGAAATGTCAGTGGCTATCCCTGGTACAGGAAAGTTTTCTGTAATTTTGATAGCTAAGACCTTTTTGGGTTATAAAGGTAACAACTTATATCCCTGTCATATGTGCAACCCAGGGTTTTCAATTGCTTAGCAGTACAGCTCTGCATTAGACAGAAGATGTCCACAACCTAACGGTTACTGCTGCCAGCCACAGCACAGGCAGAACAGACGTGATGTGGGCTCAGCGTGGGTATTTTGCTCTTACAGGAGCAGGAAGACCTGTTCCGAGCAGGGTTAGAAGTCACCGCAGAGAAAATGCTGACAAGCAATTTATATCATGACTCAACAGTGTTAACACAGCTACTACAGCACGAGCAACTGCTGTCAGCCAACAGCATCTCAGAGGACCTAAGCTGTAACTAAAAGTTGTTCAAGCTGATAAAACGTGGGAGTTTCCATTATTTGGAATTAAATATCTGCCCCAATCTTCACTGCTGCTCCATCTAGACTAGGAAGACAGTGGTGAGCAAATATCTCATCTCTGCCTCACAATTAAGATATTTATATTGACTTCGCAGGCTATTCCCAACAAACTCTGACAATAATATCTCCTGTACAAGTGTGTCACACACACACACTCTCTTATGTTTTCACTAAGAGAAACAAAGCGTATTTGTTATATCCCACGCATTCCCAGAGCACCAAAATAAGCTCTTACAACTGGTCACACTGGACTAGCCTTACTTTTGAGTACTTTAAAACTGTGCCACTCAGACTGTAAGTTTTTCTAAATCTAGAAAAGTGGGTGACAGTAAGGCTTCAGCTCTACACTTGCTCATCTCAAGAGCAACATAACAACTTCCTGGGTCTGTAGCAGACTGAAAGCTCTGTAACAGTATCAGATTACTTTGGCAGACACACACACAGAAGTCAAACACCTAAGATGAATCAATCTGTTCTCCAGACTCACATAAATCTGATCCTATATCTTCTGATATAAGCAGAAAGCATCATAGTTCTTCCTGATCATACAGGAAAAAGGTGCTAGTGGGGGAAAAATGAGCTTCAAGCAGGTCCAGGAACTGCCAGCAGTTGAACCCAGAAAATGTAAGGTACGTTTAATTTCTTAATTGAAGCAAAAGCACTGACTGAAAATAATACCCTTTCTACTTCCCAATGTAAGTGAAAAGCAAAGAGTTTAAAGCGTAAAAAACCAAACCCAAAACCAAAAATCCCTTACATGTAGTTAGAATGAAAAGTTTTAAGTAGAATCTCACACCAGGTCTTCTGTAATATTGCAATTATAATATTTCATGGCTGCAGTACTTCATTTGTAGAGGATTAATGCACTGCTGTTCACAAAACTAGAAGGACAATTATAAAAAAAAATAAACAGAAACATATTTTGCTTTTTAAAAAGCAAATCCAAGGCAATCTCTTTACAAAGAATAAACTCCTTTAAACAGGCAAAAAAATTCAAGCATCATTAGGATCTACATTACCAGTACGCCAAACAGCAGCTTTTCACTGCTGAATGGATCCCACCCAGAAAGGAAGCACAAAGCCCTATTTGAACACACAATGATTCCCATGATTACATGATTATAACTGAGGCAGTGGAGGGGGAAATTAAGCTTAACACTGGGATTTTGCTCCTGTTCAGATGCAAGTCACTGACTCCCTATTAACTCAATTTTAAATTCTCACACCCACAAGCACACGACACACTCCACAGTCTCTCTTAATCAAAGGGAAAGAATGGCTATTTTACTCAGTACAGAAAGAAAACAGAAACAAGTGAATCAGAGAGCTACATGTATTTATTACAGGAAGAAAACTTCTGAGTATAAAGCACCAAAATTATACACCACAAAGAAATACAGACAATCAATGCAACATGTTTCCAAGGTACCTGTGCCAACAGCTCGGTAATGCAGGGTAGCACGAAGCAGGGAAACAGAACTTCAGCTTACATTGTTAGTATGGCACTAAACACATATAAACAGATTATAATGCAATTAACTTGTTAAAACTGTGTATGATTTAGTACAGAAGCCAATTAAGGTTTTACACTATGATCATTACAATTTTCCCACCCTACTGAGCCTAGTAAGGCTGGTATTTTGGATAGACGCTTCTGTAGTTGCATTTTTCCTGAGGTGTTCTCTCATCTGAATTTCTCCTCTTTTTAATCCTATTTTGTAAAAGCACATAAATATAGCATAGGAAGGAGAGAGGACTATTAAGGGGGAAGGCAGGCTCTGGTACTCAAGTGTGGATTTGGCTTCAGTGTGAGCAGAATTACCAGCCTATCACTGGAACAAGTGCAGACTTGAGTTTCTAGGGTGACCAGGAGAGGTAAGAACTGAGTTATTTAGCCTAGAAAAACACACAGTAAGGGGAGAAACAGGCACACAGGCAAAAGGAGATACCAAATGGGGGAACCATGAGATTAAAATGACCTAAAATTGTGTTACTAGGAATAAAGGAATTCACATTCTTTCCCAACACCAAACACTAAACCGATCCAGTTGAGCAATTCTCCCCCTTAAATCCAAGTTCATTTTCAGATTAACAACTCCATAGTCCCACAAACACTAGTGACAACACAAGGGATGGCGGTTCTGCCACTTTCGTGCATTATGCTCTCGGGGGGGGGGACACGGACGGGACGGGGGACGGACGACGACAGACCAAAGCCCAAACAACACAAAAAACAAGCGGGCCTGCTCCAAACATATTAGCCAGTATGTTCTTTTCAGTCCTGAGAAACAAGAAAAATAAGGAGAACATGTCCTACTGCCCTTTTGTGCTCACTTATTCTAAATATTAGAAGTTTAATGAAACGATAATGTTTGGACAGACTATTAGGGGCATCTCACACGCTGAGCCTCTGAACGCTGCCATGCTTATTAACAGCAGACTTTCATAGCAGCAGCTGTCACAGCTGCAATATTGCACCACGTACACCTTTTGGACAAACTGACATGTATGAGGCTTCACGTGTGAAATTTGTATTTCACCAGTGTCAAATTATGTCCACTTGAAAATTTAACTAGATTTATCAGAGAGATACTGTCATTTCTTTATGTACAATTCTTTTTCTACAAAGACAAAATTGAAACCTACACACCAAATCCAGTGTCAGGCAACACAGAGGGTGAGTCTGAAATATTTCTGTAAGCGCAGGGGTAACTAGGTTCAAAAGCTACTAGAAATTCCAAATGAAATCACAAAGATTATTGTTACCACACAAAATGTTTGCCTTTTAAAAACCAAACTTCTATGTAAAGGTATCAAGACAATAATACACAGGAAAGTAAGTTCTCTGCTATTGACAGGTCATCCATAATTGCAATGGTCATCCTAAAGATACAACTGACACTCCGTAGGGAAAGGAACCAAGGTGATAACTTCTGTTCACACCTCCCTCTTAGTGTAGCATTCATTTTATTTCATTAACTAAACTTGTACTCATTTAATGGGTGTTGTACACTAGACAAACTGGAACACATCAGAGCAGCAATCCACTTCTAAAAAATGTTTTTACCTAGCTATTCATTAAATGTTACAGCAGAGTCAGATTAAATCTCCAACAACAGAACTGTAACCCAGACAGAAGCCCAGTCCAGCACTGCCAGGAGCAGCCACATCAGATTTTCAGGTGTTATTAAAAATCATGACACTTCCAACCACAGGGATAGAAAGGAAACCTCATAAATACAAGTCAGGTTAACTTCTGTTTTTCCCATTTTTAACGGAATTGCTTTGAAAAGTGCAAACTGACGCTTTTGCATGAATCCTGAAGCCCACAAACAATAGCCTCTAATTTTTACAATAACTTAAAATAATTTCCCTTAGGATTGGGGAATTAATACAGTTTAGGACAAACACAGAACCACTGGGCTTGACAGGGACTGTCTATGTACCAGCAGGCTCAGAATGACTTAATACATGCTTGGCATCTAGGAGCTGCTACAAAACACACACTATGTGGTTTTGAAGACACACTACTGATGCTATGGTAGAGGACTCAGCTTTCCAGGAATTTTTACACGGAAGCCTAAATGCTGATCCTTCAGCATCTATTTCAATTCATATTTTCATATAATACACATAGTAAATACAAACTAAGGTGAGTGACCAGATTTAAGCATTTCAAATAAACAAAACAGTATTTTCAATTCAGCAACAGTCTCATGCTATCATAACACATCCAGGTAAAATCAAACAGTATTTGTGGAGGGGATCTCTTATTAGACTAGCTAATACACAGCCAGAGAGACATAAGCTATTCCATACATAAACACGAGAGGTTTTCAAACCCTCAAGGGGTATGTAAACCATCTACATACCAGTTAGTTAAAAAAAACCTGCCTCGCATCACAAATATATTTGCCATCACATCAGCATCAATAATATTAGAAAATTGGTATAATGACTAACTAAAATTGGAAAATCTTACGTTTTCCTGCTTCAGTAAAAAAACCATAGAGCTAAAGATACTCATAATGTATTAAGAAATGAAAATGGAATATCACAGTTATCTAAGTAGCACCTAGAAACTGGTAAAGGGGAAAAAAGACTCCTCAAATACAAATGCAATTCAATTTTTTAGCAATCAGTATTGTTGAAATTTGGCATTTCAAAACAAATTAGCATATTTGCATCAGACTTTGTTCTAACCATTCAAATTTCAAGCTGGGCAGCCAGGATACAGTTTTAAAGCGGTATTCTGAATAGCCAAGGCTGTAAGACAGCTCATATAAACATTACAAACGTATTTCTTATGTCCCCCATAACCATTCCTTCCCTTCTAATCTGGCACCTCTGCTCAGTTTCAGTCCTGTTCTGGATTCCCATGTCTCAAAGCCACCTACAAAAATACTACAGAGGTAAATCCTCCCAATATCCTCCAGTAATCCTCAGAGTTACTTTAAGCAACAGACCAGTCTGAAAATACCAGAGTCCCCTGGGAAGCCTGAGATTACATGCTGTTGTACTGCATTTATATTTCTGCTGATATTTCTTGCTCAGGAACAAAATGCTTTCCCGGAAAAGGCTTTGTAGTGAACATCCAGATGTTTAACCTTCCCAAAAATAACCAAGTTCACCCTTGGAACGCTCCTTTAATCCCAGAGCACGCTCCAGGCAAAAGCACTCACATCAGAACTAGAAGATAAACTCAACTCCAACAAAAGGTGAACTGACAAAAAACATAGTAGCAAGATGACAAAGCTGACTCAAATATATTAGCGTTCTTGTTCATTGGTAGTTTAATTATTATATATAAGCCACCTACTAAATTTTAACATAATTCACATTCAGGTTGTCACTTTGCTTTGATTCCTGTAACTAAAAACTATCTGCTATTTTCAGTCCATGATATGAAAATGCTGTTTCACTTCCATAGCATTATTCAGATTTGAATGTACAGCGATAAACAAAGGAAAACTGATAATTTAAAAATATCACTTAATCACCCTTAATATTTCATTTGAAAACTACTTTTGCATAAGTAAAGCACATTGTGGATGTCACTACCATACATTTTAGGCCGGTTTTAAAACACTATTTTATTACTGCTTGGTGTTTGGGGGACTTTTCAGTTAAGAGATTTTGCATGAGCAAGTGCATCTTGTATTTTTGAAATACAAAAAGATTAAATTATCTTAATCAATGTGTAAGTGATTAACTTTCATTGGCTATGTGTAAAGTTGCAAATCAAATACCACAATTACAGACAGAAAAGTAAATTAAATACATTTCATTCACAGACATAAATTCCAAAAGTTTACAAAAACAGAGACAGAGAATGCAGAAGAAATGTACTGCTGCTTCTGAATGTTCAAAAAGTAATTTTAATATTTGAAGTTTATAATTAACATCTAGCTGGAACAAACTCATGCTCTGTGTTAAATTATTTAGGAAAAAAAAAATACAGCTGTGCTCAAATTCATCCCAAGCAAGGAAGAAAAAGAAAAAACAAACAAACAAACAAAAAAACAAAACACAACACTGGAAAGTGGTATTTCAGTCTACACACAAGCACTAATACCTACTGTACATCATTTAACTGTCACTTTTGCATAGCTGCTAGTATGTGAAAATATCAAAAACCTCCGGATGAGAAACCAGAAGGAGCTTTGGAATTTCTCTCTATTAGATATTATTCTTTTCCAGATTCCAACAGTGAAGATCCCAGTGACTGCTTGACTTACGTCAGAGATCCTGGACAGCCCAGACTAGATTTTTGGGAAGCCCAGCAAACGTAGGCTAGAACGACACTGTTCCAGGGACGGACTAAAACATGGCTAGAGGAGCTTTCCCAAGCGCAGGCACAAGCCACGGCTGTAGTCCCACGTCACTATATTTGGAAAGAAGAGTGCGTAAACACATACACACAAAGAGACTTTCCCTTTAGGCTTCTCTGTCTACCACTCTGGAAACGAGCAGAGGCTGATGACAAGGCATAAGCTGCTCTAACACTTCATAGGAAGCAAAACGCAGGATTAAGCAGTTTAAAATCTAAACAGGACAAAGTTTAAGACATTTTTCCTGTCTGTTTCATTTAGTACTTTTTAATTTTAAGAGAGTTCTAAATCAAGGTATCTGAAGTGCAAGAAAAAGCAAATAATTACGTAAAATAATTACGTTGGGCAATATCTTGAGATACAGCAACCAACGTGAGATAGCGACAAAAAAGTGACAGATGTGATTTCTGGATGAAAAACCTGAAGAGAACTTTTCTTTATTCAGGATTTAACACTGGTTTGTCCAAATGTTTTCCTCTAATCTCTCCAGAAACGACTGTAACAGTACAACTATTGGAAAACACATTTTCAACTCCAAACTAGTTCTAAAAATAGTAAACATACAGAGCCACCACTCACTGCACACATCTTACGGCAAGGGCTCCAGCTGATCTGTGATACTACAGAGGATGCTTACGAGACTGCATTTGTGCAAGTGGAGCGAAGTTTTCAGACAGCAACTAGTACTTCCTGACACTTCAGAAGACAAATGGGAACACTTGCCTTTTTTCCAACTGTCGTGCCCTCCACAAATTTGAGATGTTCGGTCAAATGGTGGTGTAGCAAACGGACACAGAGGTCACTCAAGCCCTCCTACCCAGGGCATCTGAAGCACTTCATTTAAAAAGCCATGCTCCCTGCCTAGTCAGTGGAGAGAGGTATGTTTCTACCAAGGGTTTGCAATTATCCTCTGGTCTCTCCGTTCAGTTCAGGTATTTTTGCAGTCCTAAATTTGGAGTTTAAAATTAAGATGATGTGAATAATCATCCTATAATGTCTGAAGCAGATACGAGTAAGAACACAACAATCTACATAAACATTACTTAATAGTTGGTATTTTCTTTCTCTGATGAATAACTTATTGTGAAGGTAAGAAACATACGTATTGACATAGGTATGATTTTGGAAAACGACATACAAAACATGTATACAATCCAAAATAGTTTTCACTCAATTTAGTGCACGATGAAACCAGTCCTTATTCTTTTATCTTTCAACAGTTCTCACTTATTATGTTCACCTTAGCAACCCTGCGGGAAACGACACACACTATGAAATACTAGGAACTCTGTGGAAGGCAAATGTTGGATTTGATCAGGAATGTGATGACCAAGAGTTTGCTCTAGGCTTCTTTCATGTTTTAGAAAGCCAATTTGCTTATCAATTCCTTTCAGGGGGAGAATGACGTAAGATTTCAGAGACGTAATCATCTATATGACATCTTGTTTCACAAAACAAAGTATGAGCCACAACGTCCACTCTCCTGAGAATGAAGGAGGATTTACGTCTAATCACATGGGTCCTTGACGAAGGAAAACAAGTATCTTTTACTAAGAAGAAGAAAGACTAGAAAAGCACTTTCTCTTTTAACATTAGGCATCTTATTTTCTCCCGCAGTACATGTGCAATGGGCAGCACCACCCAGTTACAGACATCATGCAGTACAAACTACCACCATGGAGATATCTTTCACTCTATCATCTGCAATGTTGATGATTTTCTTTTTACATTAAATGAGAATTACTAATAACTTTATCTGAAGGAAAGAGTACACGAACTACCCACCACAAATCAGACAAGACAGAATTGAATCTATATTACTTATAAGAGGAGGAAAAGAAATGAGGCAGAAGTAGCACATCTGGCTTGTGATACGCAGCCACAACGTACCACAGAATTATCATTAGTTTTGGAGTCTCCAGTAGTAGCTGTGAACAACAAAGACATTACCATCAGTTTTCTTTAGTGTCGATACTTACCAGATGTTTAACACACACCTTAATTAAGCCTCCTAATTTCTCTCTGAAGTCCAACCACCACTAAAACAGTCTGCTGGATTTACTACCTACTTCCCAGACTCTGCAATGACTTCCCATTCACTTCACAATTACAAAGCTGGTTCCTTTTGCTTTCTGAGATCGGCATGAGAAACTTTGCTGAGCATGAAATTGCCAGTTACCAGCTACTGAGGAACTCATGGCCCTCCCAGTTTCAGGCCCTCAGTAATAATCAGAGGGGTCTCTCTGAACGCATTTCTCTCTGGTGGAACACAAATCCAGTTCCAGGCACAATGCAACTTCCAAGATATTTCTGCTAGCCACATCCGTCCACATCCACCAGACAAAACGAGGCTCTTTGAAATAGGCAGCTCTGCCCTTCTGCCTTCAGCAGACAGGTACCATGCATCAGAAGGTTCTACATTTTCATTTGTAAACTGAGCTACCTTGGCAATAACTGTTCTATAAATTTGTAAGACAGATAAATTGTGAGCATAAGTAGGCTATGTTTTTTACCTGCCTATCTTTCTGTGTGATTCTAACAGTGTCTTAATGAGCAGCATGAATTATTTGCCATGGTAGTAGGGAAATAATCAAAGCACAGAATGATGAACTCCCTGAAAGTTCAAACAGAAGACATTGGCTAGAGATACACCATCTGAGACATTACTAGCAAAAGACAAACAAAAATATAAGCATCTCCACCACATCCAAGCCCAGACTGCTGCACAAGTGAAAAATTCCTTCACAAAACACAACACAGCTATTTGAACGCTATGAGCCTCCTCATGGCGAGCTATGAGAAATGGAAGCAACTGAGCCTGGAAATGTCCTAGCACATCCATGGCAGTTTCCTAACTTAATGTTCAGAAAATTGTCACAGGCAAGTGTAGTAAAACAGCAATGTCCGCAGCGTTTGATTACAGACATCCATGTGGCAGCATAAGCCATTCAACAGAAATTATTTTCTTGAAAGAAGTTAAACAATTATGAATTCCTAAACAAACAAAACCAGTCCAAGTGAATGCCCTGAAGTATAGAAGCTCCTCCTAAAGTTTGTGTATATGGGTTATTTAATTTAAAATAAACTTAAGTTTAGTGCTTCCAGTCAATCATTCTTTCTCCAGAACAGTTTGGAATAGTCAAGTGACACTATAAAAGCCAGCTCAAATTTCTTAATTCCTTAAAACAGAGGATGTTCTAGAACAGTAGAAATATTTCTCTTCATAATCAGCAAATAAACCAAACAATTCGAAGTGTCAGAATAAACAAATAAGCCAGAAAAAGCATCACAGAATTGCCCAGAGCTAACTGCCCATACAGAAAAGTTTAATGACTAGTTACACGGAACTCCTTTTTAAGGAGAGTCCTTTAACAGTTGGTATTGTAATTTTTTGCTAACACTAATGATCCGTAACACTGCTTGTATTTTCTGAGATAAGCACTTCACAGTAACGAGTCCAAGAAGGGATATAATAGAAATATTTTCAAACTCCAGCATATGCAACGCAAAGCTGCTATTTAGACAAACTGCCGGACTAATGGCTACGTCCCAAATTGAGCAGAAGATCCAGATTCAGAAGCACACACCAGCTCAGAACTCCCAATTCGACTATAGAGGTGGAATATGTCTTAGCATGAAAATTACACATGGTACAGAACACAATGGCTTGTTAATAAGCAAAGCAGGTAACCCATTACCTGGGCATTAAACTCTGCTGAGATCAAGGACTTCCAGTTCTCTCTTAATGTCACGAAAATAACAACACGGATCTTAAATTCGACCAACAGTTACATAAAGGGTTTCTCAGCCACTCTCTTCACATTTTCTACTTAAGAGAGTTTTTGTAACTTACTATTTTTGTGACAAAAATTGCAAATAGTATTACAGTTATGCAGGATTTTTATTACCATTTGGCCTCATGTTTTCCACTTGCCTTGTATCAGAAATTAGGAGGTGGCATATCTTCAAGCTTAGTAACACAAGATTTAAAAAAAAAAAAAAAAAAGGAGAGTGAGAAGCTTAGTTATAAACATGCTAAAAATTTAACGGAGGTGCCCTCTCATCATCAAGAAAACATCCAATTAGCACTAATTTCTAAAAAAATCTCTCAACATATTATATATTCAAGACATTTTTAGTTACAAAACGTCTACTACTTAAAGCAACCTTTGTTTCCAAAATAAGAGCACTATGAATTTCTATTAGTTGGGCATTTTGCAGAGTCACTATCCTCAGGTGTCCACAACCTCATGAAAATCTAAACCCTTGCCTGATTTTACAGTGTTGCATAGCTTGCACGGCAAAAATATGAGACATCACTCCCTTGATAAGGCACCATACTTTCTAAGAAACATCAATTCATATCATTCCTACAGCTATTTTTAAATTATTTCCTTTGTTCCTCTCTCTTGCACAAATTGCCAGCAACAGAATTAATAAGCCAGAGAAATGCAGGATAAGCTGGATCTCTTCAGATGACTGGGGGCATTATTCAGTGTCCGGAGGGGGGTCAGGAGATTCTGTTATCTCACAAACAGGTCTAAATTTCGAAACACACTGCAGCTTTTCCAAATTAGTCATATAGATCCTATTAATAGAATCGCCATGGAGTTCTGGAATCCTGATCATTCAAAGCTATCCATTTCCTATGCAGTACCAAGACAGAGGATACTCAACAGCAAGTTTCCTAATAGCACCGAAAAATACCATTACAAAAACTTCCCACAGTTAAACTATAAACAGTAAATTTAATGCTACTTTAATTACAAGGGGTAACAAATTTTCACACTTTATCATAATGAAAGGAAACTATATTAGTGTTTTCTAGAACTGAAGCAGTAAGTTATCTGAACTAGGTTCCAGACAATTGAGTCTTTAACACAAGAAAACACAGCCTGTCTTCTAGTAATGCAATTTAGCCTTGTCCCACACACTGTAAGTCATCCGAGTCCAGAAATGGCATTTTTCTGAATAAGGCAGCCCAAGATAAACACTCTATACGACTAATAGCTCAACTTCACCTCCCTCCTCGTGCTCCTCTCACAGCCACATTACCCAAGTATCAGACACCCTCTGAAGATGCAGGGCTAAGTCAATCTAGCGTGCAGCTGAGCCAAGGCACATCATCCCGGCCATGCTTATCAACATCTGACAACATGCAGAATATGACGCTTGTCATGGTGCCAGCAAGCAGTTAAAAAGGGCAATGACAAAAGAAAAACAAATTAATTATGTGTCAGAAATAGAGGACTCTCAGGATATGCAGGGGAATTCCTATACATCTGTTAGCCTGCAATATTCTGCAAGAGAAAAGCCAGCACAAAGGGCAGAGCCTCACAGCAACACTGCTGTGCTGAGACTGTCCTTCAAGTACCTCGCTCCGGTAAGTGCAGATTTTGTATGGCCATGGTGGTCAGATGCCTGCTGAGGTGTCTCAGTTGTGTAAACTGAAGTGACTGCTCAGTTTGCTACACCAAGAGCTAATGAGGCACCCCTCAACTGAAAAGGACAAATAATCCAGCAAGCTGGAGAGGAGACAAGCTGTGCTGCCTCTCAGGACCTAATAACTGACTGCACCTTGAAAATCTTATTGTGAAGGACTGTAAAACAAATATGTAATCATTTGGTCACTTTGCTTGTAGAGGAAAAAAAGACAATGAGCAAAAAGAATTTGTAAATATTTAAGATAATCAATCTTAACAAACCTGTAATCTGACTTCTTACGGGAGAAGGCAGGTAACAAACTAAAACAAAAAAGAAAATCAGACCCAAGTAAGTATCTCTACCTGAAGCAACACAGAGAAGAACACACAGGAAAAGTACAGCAGGTTTCCTTACAAGCACACAAAGGAATACTACTGCTTAATGATATATTTGATCTTAGCCAGAAGCCTAAATCAGAAGATGCAGTTGGTCCTCCTCAATGTGTACAGCTTCACTCAAGACACATAAATTATACAGAGAGCTGGTTAGGCCACTCAGGATGGACTCTCCAAAGTATTACCTAAAAACATTCTTTGCATATACCTAACTTATGATCCTCATGACCAGCTCCATCCTTTACCACCAGCCTCTCACTGTAGCCCTGCTCCTTGTCTTGCACAGGCATCTCAAGGCTGTAATCAAAGCTTCGCTCCAGGAGAGCAACCTGCCCCAGATCATCACAAAGTCTGTGCCCAGTTCTGGACTTTGCAACTGTCAACACTTTGAGACCCAGCAGTACAGGTATTCTTCCAAGAACCTTGTTCCATCTGGAGTGTAATACTCACTGGAGCCAAGGCCTAATAAAAGAGGTGTTTATTCACACTCATAAGGTTTATTTCTCTAAGTGATAGAGCTGATCAAGCAGAGCAGAACTCTGATGACAGAACATGCTGCAAATCCCAGCTCTTTGGTAAATCACTGCCTCCTCATAAAGGAAATACAACAACTGAAGCTTCACAGTGGTTCAGAGACCAAGAAGGTGCAAGACCACTTGTACCAGAACCACACCACTGGTTTATCTGCGAGACACAGGTGTTTTGGTAATGAGTGCTACAGAAAAGTTTAACACGTACATATGCAGGCACTACTGGCAAGAATTAAATTAAATCCTAGAACGGGTCCCATGAACATACCGTAGCAGACACCCCAGGATCTCTATCTTTTCCAGCAACTAAGTTATCTTCACTTTGTAGTTCACACAGATTTAAAAATGCAGCTGGACAAACTGACAAAAGAAAACTCATCCAAGACCTAACCTAAAAGGACATTATGAAGTCCTCTCGGGTTTGGAGGTTATTGATCCGAATGCTGCATTGCTTCCTAGGCAAAATGTGTCTTTCCATCCCAGTATAAAAAACTTTTTTTTTTTTCTTATTTCTAGGTTTAACTTCCACAGCTATTTCCGTACTTAAGTTACAAATATATAGAATATCTTTATTTTCTCTATTTCTTTAACATATCAAAATCTTGTAGGCTCTCTAATCAGAAGAAAAGGTTGGTTGTTTTTAATCACTAAAGTCAGAAAAGAGGATGTTGTCTACATTGACTCTACTGTTAACTTGAAAAACCAAAACAAAACCACACCTCATATCTTTGACACTTAGGCCAGTATTTTCATTGATTATGTGCTTGGAAATCCAAACTCTTTTTAGCAACATATTCAGAAGTCAGATAAAAAAAAAAACAACTAATAACTAATAGTTTAATCAAAGCATTTAACAATCAGGCCTTACAATCAACAAGCCAAAACCAAAGTCAAATTGATCAATGTGACCTTGTCATACAGAACGAGCAGCTCCGAGTGCTATTGATGAGTTGACTTACTGCACAGTACAGGATTATGACACATACTTCATCATGACACGCCTGGTTAGAATTGAACACTATTTTTATAAACATTCCATAAAAGAATGAGTTAACGCCATCGGCACCAAACTATGAATCTTCAGTGACAATACTGAAAGTACATTCCTGTGTGAGTCAAAGCTAGAGAGCAGCCAGTCTGTCTAGCCAGAGTGAAGCAGCTTTCATCATGTCGGGTCTGTATCAAGACAAAATAATGTTGTCAGATGATGGCTGGTGAGACTCTGAAGTGAACATGACTATTCACAACTGCACAAAATGAACAGAGGGGATTCGGTTGGCATGAAAATACAAAACAGCCCATCAAAATAGGCACCCTGCTTTTGCTACCTGCAGTTGAGAGAGAGGCAAACTCAAAAAAAAAGTCTTGACAGTAACAAACGTGGCCACTTCACAGATAAACACATCGCATACACGGGAGATATCATCCTGTGATCGACTGGACGTGGCCTGATCTCTGCCTTACAACCTGCATGCAAGACAAGCACACTATATTAATACACTTGAGTGTCAGGCTTAAGGTAGCAATTTCAGTTCCAAAACAGGAAAAACAGTGCAAAAAAACAGGCAGCAGCAGAACAGACAGAGACTGTTTTCAACAAATTCTAGCCCAAATATCTAAAAACCTTTGTGACAACAACAAAAAGTAGGAACATTCTTTAGAGAGGGTGCTTTGGGAATCTTATGAAACTCCTTCCAGCAAAGCACCCTGCAGAAAAGTATTTCTGTTCTATGGCAGACTTTTTTCATCTTTTGATTTAGCTCTAAGGTAGCTCTTTTTTTATGTTCCATCTACAAAAACATAAAAAAATAAAGATAACTAACTGGAAAACTAACATTGGGGTTCTTACAAGGCACTTAAGTATGATAAAGAGGTTCTTTCTGTTCTGTACCATCTGTAACTGCTTACAGCTGCATCTGCTTTACAAAGTAGTCAAGTTAGCAGAAAATTTAAAAAAAAAAAAAAAAAAAAGTCCAGCTCTTCACTATTTAGCTTTAAAATTTCCTTCTTTGGGAGAAAAAAAAAAAAGCTCTTTACACTATTTTCAACATAAAGCTTAATTAGATTCTACTTTTCATCTTCAAAATCCTACAGATCATAATATTCCCAAGAGCTTTTAGCCCTTTGTGACAACTTCTCAGAGCAGCTATTCAAGCGAAGGTAGAGGATCAGCCATCTCAAGAAAAGAGTTCACAGAGCAGATAAGCTTTCCTCCAGCAAACAGACCATCAATCTGAACTTCTAAAACGCACCAGAACGACCTTGTGCCATCAAACCTAGAAAGCAAGACACAGAGGTACCTCACCTCACCAGTCTGCAGTACAGGCTACAGAAATCCATATAATTCAGCTCCGTTTGCCTCTGCTATTTCACCAACCTCACCTTTAGCTAACAGTCACCTGGAAAGGGGACTTCCCATTGACTAAATAAGTCAAAGTCAAGCTACACCTATTTTATCATGCCAAATGAGTCCGACACAGATGATGGTGAGATAAATCACAGCTGTAGCCTTAAAAGTGACAAATGTATACTAGTAAAAATAGTCCTTTGTGTAACAACATATCACTGAGCTTTGGTCTCATACATCCAACATCACTGTACCAACAGCTGGTTGATCCCAATTACAGTAATTATTCAGAATTCATTGTTGAATTTCTACCCATTACAGAAGTTTCCAAATAAATTCAAAGCAAGTTTTAAATTGGAGCTAGCGATCCAGCCGAAGAAGGGATGGCAGATTGCTAAGTGCCACAGACACCAGAAGTAAGAGTGCAGCAGAGCCGTAACTCAGCTGCTGTGCTCACCTCTGTCCTGCTAATCGCACCACCGTAAAGCTCAGACCTTTTGTAATGCTCGCTCTTGCCCAAGGTATGCTATCTCAAGTGGAGTAAGATGAACTTATTAAGGCAAGTAACTACTGACATGAAAATAAACCCTGAGGATATGCACTTGCTACTAGCTTAACCTGTGTGGAGAAACCCCCTGCACAACTGTGTGTCGCTGCTGTAGAGACAGGTGCACCAAACTTACATGCTGAGACCACTTGATTTTTTGTGCCACCTGAAACCAGGCTGCACCAAAAATCCACCTGTACAGCACTTTTGCCAATCTAGCATTAAGTTGCTACTTGTGGTGCTACTAACATGAGAAAACGGTGTAAGCAAAGAGTTCCCAAACTTCTGTGATTCAGTGGAACACTACCAATTCTGGACACTTCTATTGGTCTCTGTAAACTTCTGCCAAACCTTTACAGCAATTTAAAATTACATATCATTGCAAATTTACGATAGGTTATCTTCTGGCTAGTTGTTAGATGAACAAAAGGACTTTTTAAAGATACCTGTGTCCAAAACCAGGAGAGTCCATAGGAACGAAGAAGTAAAGTTGGGCTTTCCAGACTGAAAGCGGCAAGCAGAAAAGCACTGACTGGGTAGAACTAATCGATAACACCAGAGGACTGGAGGAGGCTCAGCTTTAAAAGCCAGCAGTCCACACTGCACAGCGCTTTTTTTCTTTCCTTTTAGCAGCTGGACTGAAGAACAACCCAGATTCAAGCCTATTCCTGCAGGTAAGCTTGCCAACTCATGCCTAAAGTTAGAGAGTGTGTGTGAACAGAGGGTGGAACCCCCTGGGTCTCCTCCTGCTTCCCCCACACCACCTCTGTTGTGGAGACACCTGCAGAAATGTGGCTAAGGCGTAGAAGTGGAAGAGAATAATTTCACAGTCTTTAGCTACATACCAGTGCTGCATGGGAAAATACTTTCTTGGGTCAAAAGCCTATGAACTAGCTACAGGAAGTGAAGGAATAACATCCAAACCTGACAGACAGAGAAGAAAATACTGTTTTCAGAAGGAAGAAGGAGAGACGAAATGAGAGTCAAACACCACCACTTTCCTTTCAGATTCCATTGGTTAGGGAAAATGCTACCATATACAAACTGTAAGATAAAGTTTTATCTTTCCAGCTTCTACATGTGCAACTTCAGCAATAAGGGAGAATTCTTAAGAACAAGATTGTGCAATAGAGAATAAAATTTTCTTAGTGTGTTCTCCTCAACATCAAGACGCTGTGAAGATTTTAAAGAACCTCTGTTCCGACATCCCTAAAAAAGAAATCACTCCGTCCTTAAGCTCTGTCCCCCCACAAGCAAAGTGTAAGGATAGTCTCATGTGTATATTTATTATTTTGAATACTTGTTGTCGTAGGATATTAAAAATGTTCCAGTTTCATTGATTAGTTATCAGTTACAGAATATGTTTCCAAAAAGTCAGCAGAACGGTCTTACTTTCTGACCCTCCTGTCTACACTATGCCACTTAATGTGACATCCAGATATGGAGGCTATCCAAGGGAATCTGGGACTTGGGGCTTAGACTTGGCCCTAAAAAGAAATACTCAACAGAATCTAATAATGAAGATGACAGCACAACAGCTACACAATTAATCAGTTCCAGGATAATGTCACCACGGTGGTTCTGGTGGACAGAGAGATGCTTAATGTATCATGAGAGTTGAGCTTCTGTAGGGATGGCAGACGAGAGGAGAACCCTGGGCTGGCAGATCAGAGTACTTCAAGCACGGACACTACTTGTAAAAGATGCAGGAGAACAGATCATCAGTGTTAGCATACTTGGAAGAACAAAGAAGGAGAAAGGGGATCAGGAAGTGTTGCAATGACACATATGCTCCATTAATCTTATTAAATCACCACCTTTCAAAGTCAGTTTGATTGCCTGCATCCATTTCAGCTAGCACACTAGTGTTTCACTCCACTTCACTCAACCCACGTAACTGGCTAGTTTCAAATTTTAATCTTAATCAGTTACACTACAGCAATGTAGCACCAAAAACAGAATGTGCACAATGATTTTTTTCTACCAATTTCAGCCTTGGTTCTTCCTGGAAACTTTACTCAGAGGTCATCAGAATTAAATTAGACTGTTTGACTAAATGACTTGTGTCAATTATTTGCTTTTCGAGTATATCATAACGCTTAGAGTCATCACTAAATGTGAAAGGGCAGTAAAGATGGTGGCATTTATGCCAGAGATGTTGATAACGTCATTATTACTGAAATAATGAAATAAAATAGCTGAGATACTAAAAAAGACCGCAATCCATTCTGCACCTCTTCCAAATTTTCGGAAATCGAAATCACTACATTTTAAAAAGCATACCACATATTTAAAAGTACTTCTTGTAGGCAGGTTTCAGAAGTACACATTTTTGTGCATTGTGTTTCAGTGATAAACTATTAGTGACAGAGATCTCAGCAACTGAATCTAGTATTTAAAACTGTGGTATTCACCAAAACACAGCTAATCTCAGAAGAACTTAATATCCTCAACTAACACAGCCTGTCTGGTGGTCTCCACACAATTCCTCAAATTCCAACAGCATCAGGTTGCTTAACTCATACCAAAATCCCAAAGTGCACAAAACAAGCAACTACTTTATTGGATCACACCCTGTAGCAGAAGAAAAAGATGCTCTCAGGTTCATCAAGCCTGACACAAATGACAAGAAAAGGTAGCGATAATGGTAGATCCAAATACTTCACAGCTCGCTCACCTATGACACAGGAAATCATATTCAGGTCATTTTCTGTTTGTGGGAATTCAAACTTTCATCTCTAGAAAAGCAGCCTGAACTACCCCAACAGACTACAGCCCCTTCAATCTTCCAAACTACATTTTAATCAGGGCAGGAAGCGGAACCCAGGTCCCCGCCAATTCCAAATCAGTATTTTGATCATTAAGGCAGAAAGGCATGCCTGCTCCCCGGCCCAGCAAATATTTACAGTATTCCATATGAAGTGACACAGCTTTAAAGGGACACACAGTTTGGCAATGAGGGCACTCCCCTGGAAGGTGAGAGATGCAGGGTCAGAAATGCTGGGGGATGGAACTGATCTCCTGTATCCCGGGCGAGTTCTCCAATCACTGGGTAAAAAGCAAGGAACCATTGACTCCCACTGCCACAATATCCTGAAAAGGTTAAAGGCAGAACTGACAAAATCTTAATTAAAATAGGTACTGCACAACAGCACCAAGAAAAATTGATTTATGTTCTTCACTTGCCATTTTTTTCTTGAAGAATTATCAATATATTAGTAAATACAGCCTTCGCACTGAAGTGGGAAAAGTTTTCTCCCTTTGCTAGTCAGAGTTATTATATATATGTACCTTGAAGTAACTGCAACTTCAACTAATCCCATGCTTTTTGCCATATCTGTCTTTCAGTCCAGTGCTGCAGACAGAGTCCTGCCTGCATGACATACAGCCTGAGATAGTAAAAGCTAGAGGGAGGATAACAAACCAGTAAAGTTTGACTGGTACTGAAAGACAAACATATTAACTATAAACCTGATACTCCCAAATTTACTGATGTTTAAGTCACTTTTCTAATGCCACATGCTCACACACATTCATACAATGACATCCTTGTCCTCAGAAGGCTTCTAGCGATTGTTAAAATGGAATGTGGCTGGTAATTTCAGTTCCTGAAAAACGTAAGAGTGAAGGCCAAACTCCATGTTTGTATGCCAAGCTTTCATGAAAGATTTTAGACAGAACGTACCATGGAATTTCATCTATATGTTTTGCAATGTGTCACCTAAAAAGTGCAATACTTCAAAAATTCAGGTGAATGATGAGTTTTGTTTCTGCTGTAAACCGCCTCCCATCCTCAAAACACCTTAATTAGTCAGTTAAGGTCTCTCAACCTAAACTGAGCAAAGCAAGTAAAAAAATCTTGAATGCAAAAAGTTATTTTACTAGTACTTGACAAGTTCTGTCAACAAGCTGTAGCTCCTTCTACTCCCTGCCCTCCCACATACACATCTAATCCAGCCAACTAAGACTTTAAAGCACTCCCTCAATCTTCTGGAAGAGACTGCATTTTAATTCACGGCAGTAGCATGTTAAATGCTTAATGCAATGAAAGCAAATTCTCAGACCTCTGAATCTAGAAAGACTTTTAACACCAACCAATTTGAATTCTCCCAGAAGCAAAGACGGTATTGTACACTTACACATATTCCAGAACCAGGAGCTTTATTGATTACTCTGACACATCATTAGACTTAATTTCCACACTCTGCATTACGTAGAGAAGTTTCTAAATATATCACCATTTCACTCATCAAACATTTGATGGCTAATGCAAGAATCATTCCACTGATTAAAACATTTAAGAGGGAGTTCAGTTGTTTTTAAGATTAGTGACTCAATACAGCGGCTTATTTTTTTGTTCTTAGCTTACTCTTCCAGTCTGTCTCCTAATCACCAACCTGACAGGACACGCACGCATTGCAATCCATATTACTCTTATACAATGCTCTGGGAAAGGAAAAATTACAAGTGTCTTTGGTTTTGGTGTAGAAATCTTCTTGTCCTTCTCTCTTCACATATGAAGGAAGCTGTGAAAATCTTCTGAGCATTCAAAGGGCAAAAAAAGAACAAAACAATCTCTATTGCCAGACTGGGCAACAGTAAAAAGGGAGTGGGTATTACATCAGGCCTTGAGAAACACTAAACACCTACCAACTGGAGATAAACAAGATACGCATGCTGCTGTGCCTTCTAAATATGTTCCAGCACAAAAATCTCACCACAAGACGCTAGAAATTAAGGAAAGAGCAAGTATTTCACAAAGTCATGATCCTGCTGCTTCCATATTCATCTGCTGTCATACTACCAACAGCTTGATGCCTGAAGATAAAATCCTTGACATTTACTAAGCTCTTACTCACGCGTATACATTGGTGATGAGCAAACAGCTCATCCCATATTCGTTCCCTCCTCTGTTGTAGCAGTAACTTTTGTCACTACCCAGTCCCATTTCCTTGCTGGAGTACAGGCAGGAAGCAAAGGGAAAACGTGTATTCCACAACCTCTTTCCTCTTCTAATCCATTCCACTCACAGGAAATTAATTTCAGCACGCATTTAATCTAAAAAATCATGAGCAACCTTGCAATGCAGCAGTCACATTCCTCTATGGCTTGCAGATTTGAGTAACAGCAGAATAATACACAGCACTCGTAACTTCCTTCTATTATTGCAGGTTCTTGACAAAGAAAGTTTCTCTACTCACTACTGACAAGCATTTTATTCAAACACTCTTTTTTAAAAAAAAAAAAAAAAAAGTCCATACCCTTTGAAAGAGTATTTCCATCTGGCACTTATCTCACATTTCATATTAAAATTAGTTTTTCCAGGATGACAGTATTCAGTTTCACCAGCAAAATTCTCAGTAGATCCTCCTTTCAGGGATAACACACATATCTGAAATACTGGGTCAGCAAGACTATTTAAGAGATTAAAAATGAGTTAAATAAAAGTACAGATTGTTCTAAGTGTGGGCATTACTGAAGAAAAGAAGAGGTTGTTGCAAGAAATAACTCACATGAATAGTGACAAGACAACTTACGTATTTAAAATTATGAAAGGGATGGGGAAAAAGCTTAAGTACTGACTTCTTACAATATATTAATAAAAGAAAGTAATTGCAATCCATTTCCTTTGGTAATTAAAAGAAAAATATAAACCCACTTTAAAATCTCAGATGTGTGCTTTCAAAACAATAAATATAGCAAAATGAGAATTAGTTCTCATCTCTTCAAAAACAAAGTCATTCGCAGAGATGTCAATCACTGAGAAAACCCCTATTTTGCCTGTTTGACAACGCTAATGTCCAGTAATCGTAGCTTGTATTTTTACAAGCTATTTCTAACACATCTGAGACAATTTTTTAAAAAATTAAACCCAAAATAAACCTTTATCATATCTTATGAAGCTACAGCGATTCTATGATGCATGTTGATAGTTATGCACAAAAAGAGGCGTAATCAAGCCTCACACTCCTGGACAAAAGGAAAGCGCTAGGAGGGTCAGGAACCAATTTACATCTATACAAAGACAGGTCTGTGAAAGGACTTTCCTTAATGTCAAATTACATATTTTCAGACGTCAAATAAAGTGTCTGCACAGCAGCTAGGCACTACCCTGAGGAACATGGAAAGCACGTGTTCTGGGAAAGCCTTCGCAACACAGAAAAAAAGACCAGGTCCAGCAAACTGACAGGGTGCGATCTGCCAACTTCAAAACTGTACAACAGCACTAATTACTGGACACAATTCTGTACAATTCTTTTACAGAAGTACCGGTCTCCTTGTTGACACCATGCACATTTTTCCTAAAAGCACTAAAGCAGTAGCCAATTTCATGCTGAGCTGCATTACCATAATTAAAAACAAAACACAAGATTGTTGCTAGAAGTGAAGTAATTAAACATGCATTCACAGAGAAGAGTGCACAAGTTACAGAACAGGACTCCTCAGTCCGAAACTGGATTTTTGCTCTTTCCATGGCTCCCAGACAACGCTGATCATGGGTCAAAATGCAAAGTGACAGAAACCTCAAAAACATGAGGACAAATTAGTGAATACAGACACAAAATTACGGTGTTTTGAGATGTACGCCTCATATCCTTGTTCTCTTACAACCTCAATACTGTAAGAAAGAACTGCCGTTCTTGTGATCCACCTAGCAAGCAGTGAGGAACAACCTAAATCCCAACTTCACTCCTCTAAAATATGAAACCTAAAGAAGAGATAATCCTCCTCTCAGTCTGTTAAAAACCTTCCCTTTAGAATACTACTATGGCAAAGACACTTATTCAAAAAAGCAAGGGAGTTAAAGGTCAAAATAACGTGCATTGACATTTTGTTTCATTTAGTTTTTTAAAGAAAGCTGACAAATCCCAGAGTAGTTTAAAATTTGGAATTGCATTCTGCAATTAAAACACACTAAGACAATAGTTCACTAGACACATCTAATTGAACTACGTTAAACTGCCTAAATCTGTACCGACATTCACTTACTATAACAACCGTAGTCAACCCTTTAAGTCAAAGTTCTCTTTTTGCTGTTGTTTCAAAGTAGAGCAGATCACTGCCTGAACTGAGCTTGTGAAACAAAATAAGAACATCTAAAAAGCGAATGATCAACATGTATATTGGCTCCTGACAGCGAACTGACAGAAGATGGGAGAAGAGGCTGCCAAAGTTTCAACATGTGGCAGAACAGAAATTCCCACTGGGTTCCAACTTTTGAAAAAGTAATGGGAAAGATTTCCAGAACCATTCAGAATAGGAATATTCCTTGCATATTGAATCCCTTCTCCACATTCAGCACACACCAAGGTCAAAAACTGAGATTTAACTCCTGTTTTAATACAGATATCATAACTTTTTTTTTTAAATGTAAGAAACAACTCTGTTTGCTATCACTGGAATGGATTTAAAATGCAGTAAGAACATCGCAAATTGCTGCAGTGGTCTGGTCAATAGCGCTGATGCATAGGGAAATTATCTGAGATATTTTGGTTGTGATCTGTGACAATACAAAAAAAAACCCTGAACTATATGAAGAAACTGAACCTTGTCTCTTTGATCCACTGCCAGCTAGGTCTGAGACAGTGTCAGGACACAGAAAAAAATGCCCTCTACTTTCATTTGCTATACTTCATGTCTTCCCACAGGAACTGGTCTCTTCCTCCTCATTCTATTTCCTGTACACAGAACAAGCCTATTGTCACTAGGTGAAAACACACACACATGCCACTGACGTACCAGCCAGCCTCTACTGACATAAATCTCCCTTAGGCAGAGATCACCTGCAGCCTCGGTACCGTCCCTGCTCGCTGCGCACCAGCTCTACCCATGCAGAGATCCAGCTCACCTGAGGAGACCTCCGGGACAGGGACGGATGACAGCCACGCCAATGCTCACAGCGATCCTCTCCCACTGCCCGGCTGCCAGCGGGGGAGATCCTCACAGCCCAGCCGCCCCATTCCCTCACTCGCACGACGTCCCTCCTCCCTTCCCCCTAATCCCTCCTACTCAGCCGCGCTTAAACCTCAGGCCGCGGCCCCTCGGCCAGCAGCTCCCTTTATGCCCCAGCCCCCACCGCAGCCCACAACCGGCAGACCCGAGCCGCGGCGCCGGCTCCCCGGCCACTCCCCACACCTGCGCCCCCCGCCCCGCTCGGGGCCCCATCCCCGCGGCGGGGACCCGCTCGTCCCCGGGCCGGCCGGAAGGAGCCCGGGTCGGAACACCCGCCGCGGCCGGGCCCGCTCCCTCCCGCCTCCCCGCCCCGCGGCCCGCAGCGCCGGCGCCCGGCCTCAGCCCCGCGGCTCACCAGGAGTAGGTCTGCTCCGCCATGGCTGCGGCTGGGCGGCCGGCCGGCTGGGCTGTGCGGGGCGGCCGGGCCCCGGGCTCCTCCTCCTCCGCCTCCTCCTCCTCCTCCGCCGCCGCCTCCTCCTCCGCCTCGCAGGCTTCGGGGCTCAGTGGCGGCCCCGCTGCGGCTCCCGGCCCAACATGGCGGCTGCGAGGAGGGAGGGGAGCGAAGGGGGGGTCCCCGCCCGGGCGGGGAGGGGATGGCGGAGAGGGCGATGGTGGTGGCGGGGAGGGCGGAGGCTCAGCAGCCGCGACGCAGGGCCGCGCTGGGGCGCCGGCTGGGCCTCATGGCCGGCGAGGCGGCGGCGGCGGCGAGGGGCGGGGCGGGGGCGGGGAGGCGGCGGGCACCGGGCGGCCAGGACAGGCCGCGCCGCGTCCCCGCGCTCGCGCACGGCGGGGGCGGGGCCGGGCGGTGCGAGCGCGGGGTCACGTGCCCACAACACCCTCGCGTGCCGCCGCCGGTCGCGCGCAGGCGCCCTAGGCGAGGGAAGAGGCGGCAGGGTGTTGGTTGTCGGGCCCGGCCGCGCCTGGCGCCGCTGCTAAGGCTCAGCCCCGCGGGCGGGCGGTTTCGGCGCGGCGACCAGAGCCGGACCTTCCTCCGCCAGAAAAGCCGAGAGCGATCTGCGGGCGGGTTTTGAGGCTGGTAGGGGAGCTTCTCCGAGCTTTAGGCGGGGCAGCGTGGCTCCCGAACCGGCATGTCCTTCTCCGCAGCGCGCAGCCCGCCAGCCCACCCGCGCCGGGGCTCGGGGGACCCGCTTTTGTCTGACCCCCCTGCGCCTGCGGGCCGGTCCCGCCTGAGGAAGCCAAGCGAGCACAGGGCTTCCCCGGGCTTGTGAGGCGCCGAGGGAGGGCGAGCAGGGCTTGCTCGGCTGTGGGCTAAGTGAGCGGTAGGCTCAGCCCGGTTGGGGTGCGGGCTGCGCTCCGGGGCGCCTCCGCCGAGCGGGGAAACCGGCTGCTTCTGCCCCGGTCCCGGCCCGCCCCCTGCCTGCCGTCGCGCGGGAGCGCCCGCCTTCCCAAGGGCTCCGGGGTGCCGTTGTGGTGGGTCCCCCTCCTGAAGGAGGGTTAGGGGGTAAATGCGAAGTTCAGGTAAGGTAATTCATCAATTCGAGTGTTTAAATTCACAGTGTGTTTCTGCAGACTGCTGTACCTCTGAATTCGTTATCTTTTAAACAAAGCAAGTAAAATAGGATCAAATGCTCACAATATTTTTAAAGGAAGGGAAATAACATACAAGATACTTAGGCCAAATAAAGATCATGTGCCTCGTGTTATCCCCAGCCATGTACTAAAACTCTGCGAGTCCCAGGCAGAGGCACTGGCAGGCACTGATACCGGTCTCGTCTCTCTCCTCTCTGGTTTCTTTGCTGCTGCTGCCAAATATTCAGTCCTTGATGATGTTTCTGCCAAATGCAGAAATGGTGTCTTATCTTGGGTTTGCTCACTTGAGTAATTCTTACCTCCTGTTACTTCACCTGCAGCAATTTGTGCGAGTGAGGCTTTTGCGGAGGTCAGAGCGATTGTTCCAGTCCAGCTGTGCAGCCTCATTCATTGTTCCTTTTTGTGTGGGAGGGAGAAGAGCCAGTTTTAACTTACAGTTGGAGGTGATGTAACTGCATTAAATATAAACCGAAGAACATTGTTCGGGTCTGGTAAAAATAGGTATTTGTTTAAAAAAAAAAGCCAACAGTATGGAGAAATTCTATGCCTTAATATAATTTTGCTAAAATCTTCAAAAACTTAATGGATCGTGGGGACATTCTCATTGCATCCACAGAGATGCCAGATGCCTCTAACATGGCATTTGGAGCCCAGTCTAGCTTACTTCTGCTAGTGGATTGAACTCGACTCCCATTTTGTCCATCTAATTTATTCTCTTAAATGGAAAAAAATGGATTAAAAGTAAAAAATGGCTCATTTCTTCTCAGTTCTGTTACTGGTTGTCTATGTAATGGTTCACTTCATCTCTGTTAGCTCGGCCTCTTCATCGATAAAGAGGAAACTACAACATGTTCCAGCCACCTGGAGTTTTGGGGCACTGCAGAAGGAGAATGCTGCATATGCAACGCAGGCTGAGTTGGTCTTGGTGGAGGGAACGGCTGGGATTCTTGTGCTTCAGTTAAACACTGCTTTTAGTAAGATGGTGTTGGACTTCTCCCCTCTGTATGCCTCTGTCTGTGTGCATTGAAAACATGGTTAAAAGCTGTACCGGAGATTAAAGGAAGTCATCTCTCCCTTCTGTTTTCTTCTGAGGTTTTACAAGCAATTTAGGTGGTTGTCACACCCCAGCATCCAAATTCTCTGTGCTTCTCACAGCCCTTTGGTCTTGTGGACAGGAATGACCTTAGAGCTCCTGATAATCAGTACTCTACCCACTTAGTAAAATCTGCTTGAGGATCGGATTTATCAACTGTGAGGTGGAAATACTCAAAGTACCACGACTGACTAGCTTACTGGGATCCCTGCTGGGGTCAGTCATGGCAGCTAGGTGTTCTGGAAGAATTAGATGGTGAGTAATGCGAACATGTCCTCTCATCCAGCTCAGGCTGGGCTACTGTGAAAAACTTTCTCCTCTGTTTTACCATATACCTCTTTGCCCTTCAGCTTACACTCCATGCGCAGTACTCGTGCCCATCTCAGTAGGTACGGAAAGCTTTGGCGGATAGGATGCAAGGAGAGAGGAGTGAGTCACACTCAAAATCTTAAGCTGTGGGGTATACAGCCTAGTTGACCAGTTTTGGTGGAAATTCTGGTGTTCCCACACACTTGCACAATGGAGAAGTTGCCTGCCTTTATTATCCCTTAGCACTGCAGAAAAATCTACAGTAACAATTAGAAAACAGGCAAATAATTTGGAATCCTCCCTCCGCAGTGGTGCAACTCTGGGCTGCATGTTTATACCACCCTTTTCACTGATTATGATGGAGTAAATCCAAGAGGAAAAAAGAACCTCTACATCCTTTTGAATCCATGCAGGGAAAGATAAATCAGTGCTTCAGCTTTGTCTTGGTGATAAAGAGCCTTTTTTTTTTTTCCCTGAGAATAGGATGTAAAACTGATACTGGTATCTATGAAACAATATCCCTGCTTTGTGTCCTTACTGAAATAGCTTCCAGTTTCTCAGTCTTGCAAAATTTCCAGCACATTAATTTGGCACAAATGATTTATAGTTGATGAGCAATTAAAGTATTTTTTCAGCATCTCAGGCTTTGTGACTAGACTACTAAATGATTTCACAAGCTTGCTCTATCATTACAGGATAGCAGTGGGATGAATTCACAGGAGAAATTTATTCCTCCTTGCAGACCCAGCATCTGCTCTTAATGCAAAGTGGAGCACTGCTTGCATTCCCCAGATAATTTTCTCAGCATATCCTTTGTACAGTCTTTCTTTGGACCTACAAGAGAGCTTTACTCTGAATTTCAGTGACAGTTTACTCTGACATTACAAAGTCCTTCTGAAATACCTGTTCTGTCTGGAACCTTTGATGTAGCCTGATGCATTACTTAGACCTGTCAAGGTATTTCAAAACTAGCAGCAAACAAAAATAAGGTTGGGTTTTGGTTTTGTTTTCTTTTTTTCTTTTTATGTTTGGAAGGGTAGCTCCCAGAGGCAAGTGTGGTGGAGAAAAATCAGATTAAAGTACTGGCTACAAAGAGTCTTCACCTCCAAATTGCTTAAATGTTATTAGATGACATTTAGTTAACCATGTTTTGATTCTGCTATAATGGGGTGGAAAGAGAACCAGAGTAACTTAATGTAGACACTTCACCTTTCAGGAAAGGAGACAACAGGTAGAGTTGTCAACCGTGGCTGGGTTTTGGAGGAATAAATAGCACAGAAATGAGCAGAAAGTGGGAGGGGTGGGGAAAGAGATCTAGTTTTGATTATGTACCTCAGAGTTATGCTAGGCTATTCTGCTTGTAAGATCCTTGTGGGATTCCCCTCCATAAAAATAGTTACAATGTGCACTGACCCGTTGGTGTGACACGATTCTCTTCACTACCACCTAGTGGGAAACTCCTCCATTAACTGAACTCCAGAGCTGCTCCTGCTCTCCAGTCTTATCCTCACCCTGATGGTAGAAACAGTGAGTAAGTGAAAGGGTTACAGATGGGTAAGTGGGAAGGACACAGTCCTGTTTCCCCATACAGGAAAAGGAATGTGGTGAGACGGCCAGCCTATAATTTAAACACATACAGCATTATCGCACCGTGCCTTCTAGCTCTGCATCCAGGCCAGTTCTTCATGGTTGTTACACCTTAGCCTCAGTTTCACCGAGATTCCCAAAGCTTATCACGTGTTGTCATTGCAGATAAAGAGTAAAACATTGGTTGTTCTGAATGCCACAAACAGTGGAAAGGAGAAACCTGGGAAGTTACTCCAGTGTCTCCGTCAAAAGGCAGCCTTGCCCTCTTCCTGGCTCTGAAAGTTTTGGTGGTTCAGACTGTACTACTGGAAGTACAGAAGGAGGCACCCAAGTTAAAACAGCTTCCTTCTCTGTAAAACCACATGTTCTATTATAATCACATATTTACAACAAAGACTGCTAAATTAAAACCTAAATGGGTATATATTTGGAACATTAAAACCAGGTATTCAAGCGAGTCCTTTCCCGCTGAGATACTCAGGGTTTGCACAAAGGGCTGAAATCCAACCCTACAGAAACAACATATAAATGACAATTATCTCAGATTTTTCACACTCCTGTGTGCCATTTGGGACTACACTCCGAATGCACAAATAATAATCAGTTTTGGTACTTGCAGAGCTTTCTTTTCCCCAGCCACAGAAATAAGGGTGAACATTATCATAATAGCTCTCACATTTGGAGGAGGGGGTGATGTTAATATCATTCAGGCCTATAGAGCATTTAGCAGTCTCAGCAGGAAGAGCAGTAATAAGGAAAAGAATTATTAAAAGAACCATTTCTCTGTGTTTCTTTTGCCAGTAGTGATTTTACCACTGTATTCATGGAACTACACAGGTTCCCCCTGCTAGCACTTCTATCATAAATAAATTTACGTTTTTTTCCTTCTCTCTGTGCTCCTTGAAGCCACATTACGCTGGCTTTATCCCAGGAAATTACTGTATTCTTTATCATGTACACTTCATAATGGAGATAGTTCAATAATTGAAAACGTCAAAGGTAAAAATGGTGTTGATGCAAGAAGTCAGGCTTCGGGAGTCTATTCTACCTTCCATTCTGTTCACAGGACTCTGCTGCCCATTGCTTTGGTTTTGCCCTACTGTACCAGTAAGTCTAAAATAAGAATAATGTTCTGTTGTATACCCATTTACACTTTCATGCAGTCATTCTCAGTGTTAAGTAATCTACAGTTCAACTACTTTATTACAAGTAGGGGAGAAGGTATTCCATTGAAACAGTTAATCAAAACAGACTATTGTTTAACAATAAACTAGAATTCCATTAGAGGAACCCAAGACACCCTTGCGTGGACGGATATTGGAGAATATAAACTGGAACCCAGTTTTATGAGATAGCTGTCCCGGCGTTATCAGACTGTCTGCTGATTTTATTCTTTTCTTCTGAAGCATTTTTTTTAAATGCATAGAAGTTGTATTTAAGTGTACATAGGACAATGCAAAGTTGTTGAACATGTTTAAATAATCTTTATTAAACTTACCATTAAAATAAAATAGAAATCAGACTTCTTGTGATTACTGATATATTTCTTGAATCTCCATTCAAACCAATTTGTTAATGTAACATTGTTCTTGCAGCTGCTATTAAGCTGACCAGTTAAGTGTTGTAAAGCTGCTTATGTCTTGTCAGGGAAGCACTGAATTTGAGGGGTCTCAAAAGAGAAAAACCGATACTGCAAACCAGAAAAAAACAAGCAGGTATCACATGGTGTCTTCAAATTTCAAAAAAGTTTCCCCTGTCACAATTATGAAGATCATATTGATCAGGGTGACTTGAAAATCAAGTTATGGCCTGGCAAATTATTGCAATTAAGGAAATCAACATATACTAAGCATTGGTAAGAAATGAAAATGGGTATAGCAAAACCAAGGCCTTTTCTTTCAACTATTCATCCTCACGGCAAAGCCACTGAGTAAAATTCAGTTACAGGAGAATGTTGTCTGGATTACAGCACTCTACAATTCAGCTCTTGCTCTACTACTGAAACTATAATGCAGCTGGTTAACCTTTGCAACTTCCACCCTTGACCTCTGCTATTTTTATGACCTCACAACTGCATATTGTGGCACTTGTAATAATCTGAGAAATACAATACTGCAATCCTTAGTGCCAGGATATAAAATAGGGGTGCTGGCTAATTCACAGCAGGAGTCTCCTTCCTGCTTCCCAAATGTTCAGTCTGACCACTAGCAATTTATAACATTTAAGAAACACTGAAAAGCTTTCTGGTTTTCCTGCACTGAAGAATGTGAAATGCTTAATGGAGTGCTGAACCATTCACTAGCAGAGTCTGGCAGGTTACAGTGAATCTAAAGGTGACAGTGTAGAAATTTACTTCTTGTTTTTTGATTGTCCAGGTTCCTACAGTTTAAAATGGACAATTCTAATAGGCCAAGGGAAAAAGCCCTTCAGGATAAAGTGATAGAGAATATTTACCTCCTCCTCAGGGACTGAAAGGTTTCCACAATCAGAAGGATTCTCCACACAGCATCCAGTTGTAGCATTCAGTGAGGTCCTAACATGCAAACAGATGTTCGTTTCTGTTTTTATAGACTTCAAAGCTCACTGGTTTTGAGACAGGTTGTTTTAAAAGCCTCTGCAGCTGAAGGTCTACAAGGTAAGCAGAAGCAACAGGACTTCTGGGTCCATAAAGAATCCTTAAAACCACACAATAGACAGATAATTTGTTGCTATGTTTTCTTCTCTTTACAGTTTCCCTTGATTAATATTGCTGTTCTTTGTCTAAACTTAATGCTGTGTGTTCCCATCGCCTGTCAAGCATTCAACAGCTATAGATGGGGTAATCTTTTAAACAAGAACAAAGGTAATATTTTCCATTGTAGTTTATGTAAAAGAAATCATGCCAAAAAGAAAAAAATGCCAAAGAAAGACTGAATAAGTAACATCATTTGACAGAATCTTCTCTGTCACATATTGCAAAGAGAGACAACAGATTGTGGGCCTCCTGCAAAGTCTTTGAATTATAAGGATGTATCATGCATAAACTATATGTCATGGCTGGATACTATAATTACAATTGACAATTACTGTTACCAGCCAGTGTTGTTGGCATGCCTGCCTGGGGGGGCAAGAAATTAGGACAACTGTAATAAAAATGAAATGCATGGAAATTGTATCAAAACATTGATAGAGCAATGCCAAAAAAAAAAAAATATTAAGAGTATCTTTAGAAACTAAAGATATCTTTTTTACATTAATGTTCACATGAAAATTTCTTACATTAAATGTTTTTATATGGACTCCAAATTATTACTTCTTTTTAGCCACACCAAGAGAGTCTTCTGTATCCATCTGAGCTTTTTCAAGTCACTGCAGTGAGGGGACCGAGTGCTCTGAGTGCAGATGCCATCTGAAACAAAAGCTAAAGTTAACAACAGCCATGGTTGAAAGGGCAGTCCGCAGCCCCACCACCGCTCGCTGTGCCTGGAGGGAGGAGGGAGTCCGATCTGCAAAGGCGCTCTGTCCTTCAGCTGCTGACTTAGCATGTTGTCCCATGAGCCTGGAGAGCATGGCTAATGGTGCCCACAAAGGGAAAACAGGGGCCAAGGTCACTCTGCAGCATTGTCTTGGGACATTACTCAGTTTGAGGACAGTCCTGCTAGGCTCCTCCCAGCTTGGGCTGGATGGGAGCGTACAAAGAGACAAGTAGCTGCCCCTAGGAAGCGACTATTGAAACAATAGTTTTAAATCCTTCTCCTGTTCATCACACAAGGAATCATTTGTACGAGATGCTCCTGCATCAAGTCCACATGTGCACATCAAGGTATTCCCTAATTTAGCCACTTAAAGTAGATCAATTAATTCATCTATTTTCAGACCAGAAAGGACAATTTAGTCATCAGCACTCCCTGAGAACTGCCCTAAGCAACTCCAGCCAAGCTAGCAAGCATGTTTTGGGAAATCACCGAACAGCTGGGAGCAGAACATAAGAGCAGGGCTGCTATCAAGAGGGGCTGGAGGCGGAGGGTAAATGGTAACTACAAGCCTGCCCAGAGCACTTAGAAGAAGCAGGGCAATTGATAGGGCAGGGACTTTCAGCATGAACCAACACCCAGGGCCATTCTTTATCACGTGCCTGAATCACAAGCTGAGTGGGGCAAGGCCCGTAATCTCCCAAATTATGTGGGTACACTGCTCCTGCTCATCAATTAAGCAATAAACATAGCAAGTTATAATCGAGGTGCTGGTATTTGCATATCAAGATACACAGCAAGCCAAAGCCAGAAGTTAAAAAGTCATTTAACACTTGATGGTCTGTCACAGAAGTCAGCCGGAGGTCCAGAACATCCTGTGAGTCTTGGGGATATCCATACAAACTCAGTGCTCACACTTCTCTGCTGGGCAGGTTGCACAAAGGCTAGTGAAGCTGCCAGTGTGGCTTTCTCTCAGCCCAAAGCCTTTGGCAGGGGCTGAGACTGGCTGAATCTCACCGCTGCCAGAGCTCCGAGTCAGCTCTACGATCCTCCAACAGCAGCACCTTCTCCTGAAGCACGTACAGCCAAACGCACCTCTTCCTTTTGAGGTACTCCACCTCCTTCCTTCTCTAAAACTAATGAGGCCAGAAATAAACCACATTTCTCCATTCCGATTTTCTTAGTTCTCTTTCCATAGTGGACTTTTCCATGCTGCAGACCTTCTATCCCTTCATTTTGCTCTCCTTCTCCCTTCTGCTTCCCTCCCTTTCCCCCTCCCCCTGCTTTCTCTCCCTCTGCACTTTGTGAACTGCTGCTGCAGTGCTGAAGTCCAAAGTTCAGTAACTTGCTAAGCACACAGATAAATATGAACCTTGGAGAATTTACATTGCTCCAATGTAAACAGATAGCCAAGGGTCCCTTTATCAGCACTGGCTCAGGACAGTCGTGGGGGGTCTGAAGTGGCTCAATTTTGTATTTTGTTTTTTTTTGGGGGGGGCGTAAAGGCGGGAGGCTGTGCCCACTCTCCTGACAGTCAGGCGTGTTACCTCAGGAACATGGTGTAGGGAAGCTGGAAGCAGGATAACCCGAAATTCAAACCCAGGAGACACCAGCCTGAAGACCATGGTCTCGAAGCTGAGTCATCTTCAAGTGGAGCTGCTGGGAGCGCTGCTGGAGTCGGGGCTAACCAAGGAGACCCTGATCAAGGCGCTGAGCGAAGTGGAACCCTACGTGCTCCAGAGTGAAAGTCAGCGTGCTATCAATGCTCTCCAGACAGAAAAAGGGGAACCCTGTCCCGACATCACCAACCTCCCCAACGGAATGGGGGAGTCCAGGTTATCGGAAGATGAAACCTCTGATGATGGGGAGGAATTTACCCCTCCAATAATGAAGGAGCTGGAAAACTTGAGCCCTGAGGAGGCTGCTCACCAGAAGGCTGTGGTGGAAAGACTATTACAGTAAGGACGGATTTGCTGTTCCTCTTTGCTGCTTTCTTGCACTCTCCCTCTAAATCTGTTTTCCTTCCCGCTTCCGCTCAGTGTCCCTGGTATTAACAGTTGATTTACCTGCACAGAGACAGTCTTCATCCATGCCAGGGCTAGCAGCCTCCCAAAACACTCCCCAGATTCTTTATAAATGCTCAAACCTTCCTTTTTATCTCACTTAAAATGCACGAAGGGAGCCATGGAGCGCGATTACATATTTGAAGTGCTTATATCATCAGGCTTCAGAACAGTCTGAGGCCTGTATAACTTGCATCTCTGACAGAACGTTAGTTTTTAGGGTTTAAATTTTTAATAGGATTCACAATTTCAGTCACCAGGAAAGAAAAAAAAAATATAATCACTCTTAACTGGTGCTAAATTTACCTGAAGATGTACAGTAAAGTGACACTGTAATGTTTCCCAGCTATATTTAAGAAGATTAATATTGTTAATTTCATTGGAGTTTGCTATAGATTAGTGGTCAAAGACAAAGCAGGAGAACTCATTCTCATCATTCTTGTGAGTGCAAAGTTCTCCTGACTGCAGTGGGGATTTTTCTTGTAGAAAGAGCACACACCACATACATGCAGAGGTTAAAACCTGGGCAGAACACTCTGCTTCTACCGTCCACTGCCCATCACAACTACAAAGCACCTATGCAGCAATAACGACAGGTTTTACTGCCACACAAATCTGCCTTCGCATAAAAGCATTTTTGAGATCAAAAGACAGGAAAAATTCCCTGAACCAATAAGCCTCATGATAGACTCAGAAACATTCACCAGGATTCCCATTGCTGGGATACAATTCCCATGAATAACCAAAAAGGTTTGCCCAGGAAAGGATCAGGTCCACCCAACTTATGACACCAAAACCAGATTTTTCCCCATCCGTTTTGGACATATTTTGAAATGACAAGCTGATAAAAGACAAAGATGCAGCAACATCCTGCACTTAAAGTCTCCACTAAAGCTAAAATCCAACTAGAGAATTTCTCAGGTTTTCTGATCTCTCCCCTTCACGTGCAAAGGAAATTAACATAAAATGTAAGACAACAAGAAGGAAACACCAAATCCCACTGCAAAAGGCCAGAGCGAGAACAGCATGACAAGAGTCAGCATTCACTGTAAATACTTTGGAGAAGAAAGCTCCCTGGCAGATGGGGAGTTGATGACTCTGCAGTACCCAACAAAGGAAAATTTACTGGATCAGGTCTTACCTGGTTGGGGAAAGCATTCCCAATCATTCAGTCTTCTTTCTAGCCACTATGTCTCTCTCATCTCTTCCCCACTTCCAGCTCTCACATCTTTTAGCCTCCTCTCTTCCCTTTATCTCTTTCCCATTCTTTTTACACATTTCCCTTCTCTCACTTTTGTCTCTGCTGCTTTTCTTCCCATTTGGTTTTCTTCTTGGCTAATTCTTTCTTCTACTTTTTCTTCCCCTAATCCTTGTCTCCTTCTCATCTTCCTGAGTCTGCGTACAGGTCTTGGGGTAGTTTGAGCCCAGTGGCACCGGGCGGGCCCTGGCTAGTTACTAATTATCCAATGGCTTTATTATTTCTCTTTTGTCTTATAAATTTATAGATGAAAAGACCCTGATAAGCTTTTTGATCATTAACTTCTGATGGTTTATGGGGTATCTATCCACAAAGGAAGCCATGGAAGCTGAAGAAGAGCACCTGGCTTTGTCCCATTTTCTGTAATGAATGGGTGAAGCAGGACTGAGGTGCCATCCGCTGTGATTTAAGAACAGACACACAGATGGACATAATTCCTGCCTGCCACCCACACTTCAGCATGGATTCTGGTTTCTGATCCTCCTTGCCTTTCTAGGAGCTTGCTGCCAGTCTTTCCTGTGCTTACTACCAGCCTCAGCACAACAGTCTTACCTCTCTTGAAAACCTGTGATATGAATGCTTTCTGATGAACAGTCTCACTTCTCTCTCTAGGACAGTCAGTTGAGCAGCATTCTCATTTTACAAATGGGAACTGAGGTACAGAGATTTTATGACCTACCCAGAACTCTAAGATAGCACAGAAAGGACTGGTCAAGAACCAGGATCTCCTAAGCCTTGTACTGGGTGTTAATTGCAGAGTATTGTTTTGAAACTTCTGAGTTTTCTTTCATCAGTCCCCTGTATCACAGAATAGAGCAATTAACTTCTGCTGTTGAGGACAGTATGAAGGGAACCAGAAGCCTCAGTTTCAGAAAAAAAAAAAAAATTAAAAAAAGTACTTATTATGAGAGGAATATAAGAGATCAGAGCTAGTCAATGTAAAATGAAAACAATAGGAAGTCTGTATTGACTGTTTCAAATTTCTGGTCAAAGATTTAAGAAAGCAGCTACATGTCTGAGAATCTATTTGAAGCATCTGAACTAGTATCAGGGTTTGATAATATGTAAGCAGTTGTTACCTACTAATAAACTTTTTTGTTTAAGAATAAGCCTTTCCATTCATAGATGCCTAAAGGTAATATCCTTAAAGTAGTATTCTAGGTATTGTAAGACAGAGAAGAACAGTGTATAACAGAAATTACTCCCAGCAATAGATAAAAAGGTGGCAGGCAAGAATCTCCACGCCCAGGGATTCTCAGTAAAACTTCAATGCTTGCAAAGCTGTTTCAGCATCTACACAAGGATGTGAAATCCAGAAACCAGATGGAAGCACTTCTGCCTTTAGGCAGAAGCCTCTTTGGGAATTATTAACAATTCTTGGTCTAATACTGTAGACCACATTTTAACAGAGAGATTGACTTGTGGGCAGCTGTTAGCGATACAAGAAAGTTATTTGTGGTAACTGCAGCCACTGCTTACAAAGTAGAACCAGGAAAGTGTCCATTGCTCGGCTTTCCAGGAGCTGGAAGGGAAAAAAATGACAGCACCAAGAGACCAAATACGTCCTCACAGGTCCACTAACATTGAAACCACAGTTTGGAAAGCACTAGTCAAAGCTGAGTGAAACGGGATGTAGACCAGATACACCCACATGACTGGGTGCACCTGTGGACACTGACTGGATTTTGTCCCTACAGAAAAAAAACACCTGATAAAGACAGTTCAGACAGAGGTTTCTCTAGGGAGAAGTTAGCACTGTTTCATTTTGTCGCTCAGTCTGTCTCACTGATCTTCCATAGATTTACAGTTTGAATAACATTCTTTCCAGATCATTCCACACAGAAAATTAATTGCATCTATGATAAAGAATAAATAACACACTAAGGAGATGGAGCTGTGTGGAGTAATTCCCAGATATTCCTCAGAGCAGAAGGCAAGAGAGAGGCTATCCTGGAGGAAGGGATAGATCACACTACTGCTAGTAGAGCAAACGGAGAGAGGTATACCAACAATTCACCTGTAGGGCAAGGGACAAAATTGTGTTAGGAAAGACAGAAATTGAGATAAGCAACAGATTTCCCCTGGAGGCAGGGATGAAAGTATGTTTTCCATGAGGAAAAAGGAAAACAAAGATATAATAATAAAGGTTCAGTCCTTTCCCAGTGTAAACGGTGTCTTAGACAGGCTCTACCTGGGGAATCTGGAGATGAAGCTGCCACACCCCTTTCATTTCCACATATAAACCAAGATGAGGCAAACCAGGCCAAGTTCAATAGAAAGGAACCCTGCCGGGATGGTCTTACCTTCCCTGCTCTCTGCCTAGCCCGGCTCCAGGCTGTGCACTCACATCAGTCAAGGTTGTCTAGCAGGCTCCAGAGGAAAGGGCCAGAGGACTTCACAGCTCTGAACCGCTGGTTAAGCAAGGTCTGGTCCAAAGCAGCAATTCAGAACCCACCTCAAGGAAATGAAAGCTGCTCTTGCCTGAGAATGCGAGAACAGGAGAGAAGGAAAGGAGAGACATAGAGAATAAGGAAGAGGAGGGGAAAGAAAGGAATAAGTGAAAGAGAAAAGTCAGGAAGAGCGAAGGAGGGAGAAGGTCCCCCGAATGTAACATCTCCAGCTCTCTGGAATGGGTTTTCTTTAATGCTAACAACTTGATATTTACTTTCCATTTAAATTTGAGATGTTGCTATAAATTATCAACCAGCCTCTTGTTCCCTTTGAGTTTATAACTAACTACCTGGGTTACTTATTGTTCAGGTAACAAAAGGGAGGTGAAAACGCCCTTAAAAAGTGACCTCAGAACTAAGAAAATGGGAAGTTGGCATGGAGAGAGGACCCAGGCCCCTGTGGTTGAGATGAGCCAAGGAAAGGGGCTATGCTGAGACGACAAGAAACAACTGACAGAAGGAGAGCAAGACTTAGGAATAAGGAAGTAAGAACTAAGTGAGAAAAATCTGGAGACAGATATTAGACCTTTGAGAACAACAGAAGAATGGGGAGACAGCTTGCATCTGGGGAGAAATGGAAGCTAGACAGCAGAAAACAGGCTTGGAGACAGAGAAGGGGAGCTTGAGCAAGGCAGACCCATTTCTACAGCTCTGATGCATTGAAGCAATTGAGATTTTAGCGTAACTACAACCAGGAGAACTAGGTTTAGGGTGAAATCTTACCCTCTAACAGTCAATGACAGTCTCACTGCCAGTGAAAGAGTGCAGGTTTCAACTTACCATGTCTTAGTCAATGGTGAAGGCTCTGCAGGTGGAACTATATATTTGGGCAAGGGTTCAACTGACCGACTGCCATTACTTGTTCTGTGATGTAGCCTTGGGCCTAAAGGAATTGCTGCATTGATATCACAGCCTGTGCTTTGGCAATGTAGCCAATGGTAGCTAGGATTTCATACAACTGTCCCATGAAATCGTAACTGTACTAAGATTCCCCTGCAGTAGTTCGCCTCACAAAGATCCCTGCTTTGTCTCAAAGGAAGACAGAAAAATCACAAGGCTTTAATTGCTGTGAGGAGAGACTCACAGATACTTCCTGCTTTATTCCTACTACAAAGAAGTGAGGATCTCAACAGGGGAGACAAAAGTGACTCACAATTGGGGTGCAGGAAGGAAATCAACATGCAGCAGAGGTTTCCATCAGTGGTAACACAGTCCTTCCTTTTCCCATCTGAGCCAGAACTCTGATCTAAGAGACCAGAGGTTCCAAGTTGGAGTCTCTTCTCCTTTGCATAGGGACTTGTGTAATGAATTCAGGGTGCAGGTGCTGGCTAGGCTATCACAAATACAAAGGGAGGAGATTGGTCCTCGGTTTGGACAGCATAAAAACCAACAGAAAGAACAACCACACTGAGGAAAGAAAAGCTTTCATAAGTTTAGCCTAATTTGAGGCTTTTAAAAGACAAAGATGGTTAAGGGAAGAAGGCAGAAAACAGAAGCATCTATAGCAAGCATCTCATCATAAAAAAGAAACAAATGTTCCTATTTTAAGAAAGCAAGTTCTTCAAGAAGCTGTAACTGACACTGCTTCTGTCACATTTTAACTGCAGCAGAGCTTGCTCCTTGGACTGTCCAGCCACTGGGAGAGAAGCTGCAGGGGAACAGAGATAAGGGTGTTTGCACTGAGAGAACAGGTGTGGACTTTGTCCTTCTTATCACTTTGCAGCCTCTGGCAACCTCCTGAGTCAACAAAGCAATGAACAGCACAGTTGTTGCCTGTTGCTCAGACCTGTGTGTTCTTGTGACAGTTTCTGCACAGTCACAGGTACCTTCCCACTCCCCCTCGCTGCTCCTTTGATGCTGACATTGAATGTGACACCAGTGTATTTCTACAGCATGCAAACCATTTCCACCAGGCATTTCACATAGAAAACAGAGTGATGCTCTGTTCAAACTGAACCACAGGTTTTCTGTAGAGAGGCTCCTGCACTGTTTGGACCTAGACTGCCTGGTTTCACATCTCTCTATTTCTACTGTAATTTTCAGCTCTGGTGAAATCAATCCACACAAAGAAGTCCGAGTCAGATTTTCTCTATTTTCCTTAGGAAAACTCATGGATATTCTAATCAGAGATCCTAAAAATCTGAAATTCACATTAATTATGAAATCCTGAATCAGATTAGCACCTGAAAATGTTGTGAGTAGGTCTCAAATAGGTCTATTCCCTCAGCTGTTACCTCAAAGGAAGGTGGCAATAGGAGGAATTAGTGGTTTGCCTGTTGTTCTTTATTGCACTAAGAAGCTTAAGTGGATCTAGATGTGAATCACGGTGTTTGAATAACACATAGCAGATGTGCAAGAACATAATCCTTGACGGCTTGATTTATACATATGTATACATAGCTGTCACATAACAGTATGATGAAAGCCTGTTTTCATTTCTTAAGTCACTGCAAGGCAACCCAACTTGGACCAGAATCAGGACATGAGCTAGGTTCAGCCAAATATCACAATGAATCTGTCTTGGAAAATAAGGTACATCTACCCCAAGCAGCTACGCCTTAAAGGGGGATAGAGAAGAAAAGCTATGTAGGGGAAGGGAAGAGATTTCAGCTCTGAAAAAGAGATCCACAGTCATAAAACATCCAGCTGAATCCTGAAATGCAAGATCACTTCCTTCCTCATACCATTTCTCATTAGCAGCAAAAAGGCTTTACATTCACGTTACTTTCCAGCAGAAAGGTCCATTCCGTGCTCATGTCACTAGCCAGCACTTTCTGTCATTTACAGATGACAGCTGCCTGACAGAACAGGCCAAACCCTTGTATCCAAATAAGCACAGACCGCAAAGAATATGGCCATGCATTGGGACATTCCCTTGATAATGAGAATCCCCTTCTAAAGGGAGATCAAAGTGCCCACGGAGAACAATTTAGAGGAAGCTAGTGCTATATCTTTTGCACTTCATTTTTAATACTATGCAGTTTTTACCCTGAATGCAGAGTCAAAACTGAACAAGGTATCACACTGAGGAACAGCTTTACCTTATGCAGCCAGTTAACACTTTGGCCTCAGACACAATGGTGATGCCTGACAAGGTGCACCCCGGGCGGTACCAGTGCCCTTCCTTGGAATCCAGGTCTGCTGAGTGCAGGTGGTAGATCTCTGTCTCCTGAGAAGTGTTCTCTGCTCCTTCCAGAGAGGATCCCTGGAGAGTAGCAAAGATGGTGAAATCATACCTCCAGCAGCACAACATCCCTCAGCGTGAGGTGGTGGACACTACTGGTCTGAACCAATCTCACCTCTCGCAGCACCTCAACAAGGGCACTCCCATGAAGACCCAAAAAAGGGCAGCCCTCTACACCTGGTATGTCCGCAAGCAGCGAGAGGTGGCCCAGCGTAAGTATGGCAACAACTATCTCAATTTCATTAAGGCTTCTGCTCACTCTTGCTAATCCTTACTCCCTATTTTTATTAAGGAAAAATAGAAGGAAAAGCAGCTTTTAGTGGGAAGCTTAGAGAAGTCTAGGTCAGCATTCAGCAGTGAGGTGAACCAAACTGTACACCAAACACACTGCGTCATGAAGCAGCCTTCAGTCACCCACCCTATTCCTCATTTGACTACAGAGAAGCGAACTAATACTCTCCATTTGCAATTCTGCACCCATTCTCAGACTACAGCAATGTAGTGGACAGATGATAGAATTTCTGCCTGAGAAGTGGGGTTTTGCAATTTCAGCTAAAGCAACAGTTCCACTACCTGCAAAAAGCAGCAGGCTGCTGTCCTCCCTGCAAAAAAAAAAAAAAAACAAACAAAAACAAAACCACTGCAGGTTATCACCTCATGAAAAACCAGTGTTGGCTATCACCTCGCACCATCTAAGCCCTTTCGTTACAGACACCCACTGGGAATGCATCTCTGTGGCATGAGCTTCAGCATTCATGAGCCCGTCTGGAATCTGTCTTACTTAATTTTGTATTGGTGGCTTGCAAGTAAAATGAGACATTTGGCCTTTGGATGGTTCTGGAGAGCCGGACTGCAGTCATGCTTGCTTTAAACTCAGCTGCCTCTGCTTTCACTACTCCAAGGTGGGAGCAGAGATGCAATGCATGCAAGAGAAAGATGGGTAAATATAGTCCTGCTAGAAATATCTTGTAATTTTTAGCAGATTATGGAACTTTATTTCCCCCTCATCTAGATTCAACCCTCCATCTTGCACAAGATATTCTGTAAGGGTAAGCTGCATTGGGCCTGCTGGGCACCAAGACAGAACTATTGGAAATGCTTCCAGAAAGCAAATTCCCTTACCCCTTTGCGCCTGCAGAATTCACACACGCTGGCCAGGGTATTCTGACAGAGGAGCCCATGGGAGATGACCTGCCCACCAAGAAGGGAAGAAGAAACCGCTTTAAGTGGGGTCCTGCCTCACAGCAGATCCTGTTCCAAGCTTATGAGAGACAGAAAAACCCCAGCAAAGAAGAGAGAGAGGCACTGGTGGAAGAATGCAACAGGTAAAGATGGGTGTCTGGCTTTGAAGGAGAGGGGCAGGGCAGAGCCTCTCTGTATTCTTGGTGTTTGCTAGAGCAAGGCAGGCTAACGGCACAGCAGTGGATGTCACCACTGACACCAGCCACATTTCGATGAAATGCCACAACTGAGCATTCACTGTTCACAAAGGACCAGTAATGCCCCATGTCTTGCTATACCTGGCAGGATCCTTCCACACAGCATGCCAGATCACAGCCAGTTTGGGGCTGTGCACTTACTCTGTCTCTCTAAGTCCAGTTCAGCAAGACTCTTCTTGTGCTTTCCCCCTAACAGAGCAGAGTGTATTCAGAGAGGTGTTTCTCCATCTCAGGCCCAGGGACTGGGCTCAAACCTGGTGACAGAGGTCAGAGTTTACAACTGGTTTGCCAATCGCAGGAAGGAGGAAGCTTTCCGGCACAAGCTGGCCATGGACACCTTCAGCGGACCACAGCCCACCTCTGCTCCTCCTCTAACTCCTCACAACTCTTCCTCCCTCCAGCCAACACCTGCTCTCTCACCCAGCAAAGTTCATGGTAAGAAACAACCAGTGGGAGATCTCAAAGGCATGGGTGAACCTACCCAAACTCAGTCACCAAAGCTATCTCCCAAGTCCATCCCTTTAGGAGGTGAATCTACAGATAGGAAAAGCAGACTTGATAGAAGGGAAGAGCACCAGTGACAAAGAAATCACGTCTCTGAGTCAGGAGAGATAGGCAGAATAGCAAGGGTGACATGAAGTTCAATAACAAAACTTTCAGCCAAATCTCCTCACTTACTCTTTGACATTCTGCACTCCCTCATGGCTGGCACGCAGTAATCCCCTTTCAAGGGGTCATCTGCTGGCTGCCATCACAAGTCAGTTCCGTATCCTTTCACTCAGGTGTGTGCCTCCTACTCTTTCCAAGACATACCAGCACCATCAGACCTGAGACTGAGTTTTCAGGCATCAGGAAAGGTCATTCTCCACCCAAAAAGAGCAGAGCTTTTTCAGCTTCGTAGGCCCAAGCAGGTAATTGCTCTCACTGTGGGAAGAGATGATCTTGCTGAGACTCTCTCCTCTCTACACCCACATCCAGAGGGGTGGTTTCCGGTGAATCCTGTTTGCTCCCTGCAGCACACACAGCCATACCTTGAAGTCAGTATTTGAGGAAAGAGTTGTGCCAAGTTACAGAGAAAAGCCAGAGCTGGGTGGTGAGGTTCTCCTACTACCCACCTTGTCTCTGCCTCAAAAATCTAAAGGCAAGCACCTGCAAAGGAAACTGAATTTAGCACTTGCCAAAGTTTCTCAGTTTCTCATTTTTGACAGCCAGTTTCCCTCCTGTTTTGATGCAGGAGTGAGGTACAACCAGCAGCCAGCCAGCGAGGCAGAGTCCTCCAGTAGCAACCACCATGGGAACAGCTCCATGGTGACCACCCAAACCATCCTGCACCAGGTTTCTCCCCCTGGACTGGAGCCCAGCCAAAACCTACTGAGCACAGACACTAAGCTGGTAAGTGATGTATCTTAAGTTCTGCTGACTGGCGGGCATCAGGTCCTCTACCTGTGGTCGCAAAATGGACTATTCAGAAGTAGGTTTTGCTAGAATACTCTTAAAACCACCTTCTTACAGAGATATTACACAGCCACTTTGCACTGACCATGTAACATGAGCAGTCCTCAGATACACGTGCCCTCTAGACTGCTGGTGAGGGCAGCAGTTAGAGCATGAAACACAACCCCACAAGTACAGCCATTTCCTTACAATCAATCAGAACAGTCTACTCTGAAAAAAAAAGAACGGAGCTCAAGGTATGACATGATTTCCTTCTTTCCAGGAAACCCTGTTTCCCCTGTGAAATTTTTGTCATCTCCAACTCTCATTTGAGCTCTACACATCTCAAGATAGTTGGTCAGACACCAGCAGGATTAACAGAACATAGAGCCATACTTATATCTCTCTTACCTGTAAAAATGAAGCACATACCACTGAGACATGTACTGGATATCTAGATTGTAGCAATCTGCCTTCTCAGAGCAAATTTCCTTTTGAGATTTGACGACACCTTTTCCCACATAATTAGCAGTGAAGCACTAGAGCTATACGACTGATCATTTTCAGTTTGCACATGTTCCTTGCTTACAGGGAAAGAGCTGGCAGAAGTTTGTATTAGTGCACACTGGCCTGAGGCAAGGTTAAGTTCACTATAAATGAGTATGATTTAAATCTTATCAATCACTCACTCTGCTCACTTTCTGGTCTCCTCCTGAAGAAAAAAAAAAAGAAAGTATTTCACAAGATGCTGAAAATCTTCTACAGTTGTCTTCTAAAATGGATATCAAGGTGATTTGTCTCACTGTTTCACCTGTTGGTGCTTACTCTTACTAGAGATTCCTTACAGCTTTTTGTCTGAGGGGAGAAAAGAAATGTAATAGAAAGCACCGACTTTCTCTATCTCTCAAATTATTACAATGCTATTTTGCTGTTACATAGTACTACAGCCACAGATCTCCAAGGGCGTTGTAAACTCAAAATCCCACTAGAGCACAGACACAGGTTATGTGGTTAATTTTAGAGGCTGAGAAAACAGTTAAGTTAATACATTTCTCAATGATTCAAGAATAGACTGAATCAGCAAGACACCCAAGCACAGACCAGTCCTGTTCTAACAGGTACATTTCCTCTCTAACAGCAGGGAACTGCCAGGTAATGCAGCCTGAAGAACACACTGTATGAGAAAAAGGTTTAAGGAAACTTTTCAGCAACTCCTTTGAAATCACAATCTGAAAACTCACTAGCCACTACAAGAAAGGGAAATTACAGGCAGTTCTCAGAGGAAAAGGTGAACAAGAAAAGAGAAACTCCTGGATTCTGTGCTGAAGTGTGTAGCTAAAAATCACTACATAAAATTACCCAAGCCTCTCAGTTTCTCTGAGCATTGTCTTCTACCCTGAGCTGTAAAATAGGAGATACACTTTCCCTACAGAGAATGCAGTGGGACTAATCTCATTCTTGTTTGTAAAACTCTTAGGATTTCTTAAATGTGCAAGTACTAAGCCAGGAAGGATTTATTCTTAGCATTTCAACAGCTGACCTTTGCTAGTTAATTGATGAGCACAAGGAAACTGCAGACAAGCAAGTGCAAAGTCTTTCTAGTTAGCAAGTGGGCAGAGCAGGCAGGAAGAGGGAGAAGGATGTTCATCACAGCTTTGGGACTCGCCATACTCAACCTGCTGCAGATAGCATTTTCACAGACCTCCTTTCACACAGGTCTCAGCTCCTGGAGGAACTCTCCCTCCTGTCAGCACTCTGACTGCCTTGCACAGCCTAGAGCAAAATCCACATGCGCTGAGCCAGCAAACTCAGAACCTTATCATGGCATCACTGCCGGGCGTAATGGCAATTGGAGCTGGTGAGACCTCATCCCTCACACCAGCGTTCACCAACACAGGTACCTCCACCCTGGTGATAGGTGAGTAGTGTTCTGTAATGACTCTGCTGATCAGAATTCAGATAAAGAGCTACCTGTAATTGTTAGAATTACCTGCCTCATTTTCAGAGACAAAGTACTAAGCTGACAGTGACACGAGCCTGGGGAAAATTGTCACAAACACTAAGGATCTTCAGCAGCACTACCTACAAGGACAGAATTAGAGGACAGATGTTCATGTTAGAATTAAGTTACGCACACATGCACATCTTAAGAGCAATGGACATTTGCAGTCTATTCCTATGCCAATGTTTTGTTTTGCTCTAAACATAGTACTTCCTTAAAACGATGAAAATTGAAGCATGTTCATAATGCTTGAAAGACAAAACATCCTGCTCTACTTCCTGTGAAGAGCAGCATATGCCTTTGGAACCCACAGCAGTAATTATTTTTTTATATTTTTCACTTTGACAGCTGTATGAGATTTCTTTTCATTCCAAGACTAGTCTACTGCCAAAGTGCATCTCATTAGATAAAGGAAAATAAAATGTATACTCTCCTCTTACACTTTCTTCCCAGGAAGAAAGAGGCCTTATTCTGCTCCATCGTGACAACTGTGAACTGATTTCCATTTCCTCATTTATACCCAAGATTATGTGGATTCTAATTCTGTGCAAACAACAACAAAAAAAAAAATTGGAGATTTCCACACAAGTCAAAATTTCTCAGTGCTGGAGAGACTCGCTCATTTATAGGAACATGATCTGGACAGTTGTGGGAAATGGGTATTAATGTGTGAAACCTTCTACCTCTTTCGCACTGGTCTAAATACCATAATTTGGCAGCCCAAGCAAAATGAGCTTAAACTCCATTCCATGTGGCTGGACATCTACAGCACAGTCCTCTCTATTGCCAACAGCTTCATAAAAAAAAATGAACTCAACATGAGATGATGCTCCAAGCTTACTTCTGAGCAAGGCCTCCCCAGTGGAACTTTGTATCATGTTATCACTGAACTGGGCAGTGATCTATACTGGAACACAAGGATGTACCACAGGAACAAACACTGGCAGTCAGAGGTGTTTTCATGGTACCTGTCTGCATTGTACATTTTGCACACTCCTACTTTACTTTCACAGGCATGAAACCTATTCATAATCACAGATTTAAAAATGGAACACCTGAAAAGCAGGATCCAAAATCACCCTGCAGTGACAGGCCTGCCACGATGGCTACTTCAGACACCCCTACTGCAGCGGGGCCACACTCCTCCCGTAGTGTGTGACACTACTGTCATCAGTCCTTGTTTTTCAGGCTTGGCCTCAACCCAGCCCCAGAGCGTACCCGTAATAAACAGCATGGGGAGCAGCCTCACTACCCTGCAGCCCGTCCAGTTCCCCCAACAACTACACCCGTCCTACCAGCAGCCCCTCATGCAGCAGGTCCAGAGTCACATCAACCAGAGCCCCTTCATGGCTACCATGGCCCAGATACAGAGCCCTCACGGTAAGAATGTGAACTCACTTGCTCTAACAAACAAAAAAAGACTCTGTTCTGGAGCGTTTCCTAGGTCCTTGGACTTGCAGCACTCTATTTTCTTCTATTATTGCTGGTCTAATTACAAAATTATTTCTCTTGCATTCATCTCCCCAGCCCTTCACTCCCACTGTTTCAGAGGCAGAGAGCATGAGCAGAACAAGCAAACTAGTCTCATGCAAAACCTCCAGCATCCACATGATCTTGTGGTTTTTTTTTTTTTCATGCACAGCTCTCTACGGCCCCAAGTCTGAAGTGGCCCAATACACACATACAGGCCTCTTGCCACAAACCATGGTGATAACAGATACAGCCAATCTCAGCGCCCTGACTAACCTGACACCACCTAAACAGGTAACAGCCTTTAGCGCGTGCCTTTGTTCCCCAACCCTAGAACTGCACTAGTCTGCAAGTAGCTCCTTGCTTGTCGAAGAGTTTTTGGGTGTGCAGTCCATGCCATCCCAGCAGGATGATCTTTCTTCTTGCTTTGCTGGTGCCAGCTGCAATACTGGAGGCATTAGAGCAAACTCTTCACTGCACCATCAAGAAGGATTTAATCTCCTTGGAAACAGCACCAGCTCACTCTCCTCTTGTGCCTGTCAGAAGGCATGCAGAAACCAGGCACTGTTAACTTTCTTTTCTCTAGGCATTCACATCTGACTCGGAGACCCACACAGAGTCTGGGATGCATACGCCAGTGTCACAGGTGCCAACAATACATTTACAGAATCAAGACACAACCATCCAGCACCTTCAGCCAGGCCCTCGCCTCACCTCAAGCCCCACTGGTAAGAGCAGCAGCCACTACTATCTTAAACCACATTTTGCCTAGTTTCTCTTGTAACTCTGTAAAATCCAATTAGAAAATGGTAAGTGGGGCTCACAATTCTCTAAGAGGGCTCTACCAGTGCCTTGGGGGGTTTGAAAAGCCGATACAAGGAAAAGACTGGGAGCACAGTCTGTATAAGGCCAGACTGTGGAAATGGGAGCCTTCCTCAGGATCTAGAGAGGAAAATAACCTTAAAAATATTGACAAAATCAGCGGCCATGTGTATCCAGTTTTGTGGGCAGTTTTCAGGGCTGAAAAGCCCAAGAGTACCTCATGAAGAGACTCCAGTTGGATCTTTCCAGTTCTAAAAGAATAACTAGGACATTAACAATCACATAGAATCCTCAAAACTGAACTCTCTGAAGGTTGTCACCCTCATTGTTTTCAGGCTAGCTTTAGACTTGAGCTAGGTATGTAACAGCACTCAAAACAGAAAAAGGAGTTACGTCCCTATGCCAGGAGAGTTCAGGCACGCTGGAAATGAGAGTGTGCGCACACACAATAAGGGGACTGCAGTGAGAATTTGTACTTAACTTCTGCCTGTGCCTTTGACAGTGTCCTCCAGCAGCCTGGTACTGTACCAAAGCTCTGACTCCACCAACAGCCACAGTCAGCTGCTGCCATCCACTCACAACGTCATTGAGACCTTCATCTCCACGCAGATGGCATCCTCCACTCAGTAATCAGGACAACCAGCTCAAGGGTGACTGCCATGACCAATCTGTCAGGTGCAACTCAACTGTGTTTGCTGTCACTGCTGCCTTCCATGGGAAGGAAAGGCTGTTGCGCTCAGCCGACCTCCAGCCCCTACTGCCTCGTACAAATCCCTTACTCAGCTGCCTCTGTGAGAGAAGATGTCTCAGGCTTAAGACAGAAGCTATGGAAAGATGATGCTGGCACTGCTAAAATCCACTGCCTCTCAAAAAACCAAGCAAACCCAAACCCCATGAGGCAGCCTAGAATGACCAGACATCCTTTTGTAGCTGCCCAAGAAGGAATCCCATCAAGACAGGGATCTAAATGCAATATTGCAAAAATGCCAGGGCGTGGATGGGACTTTCATCAAGCTGAGCCTCTACAAACCTGCCAACACCAAACTAAGCCATGCAGGAAAGAGCAAAGCTGAGCTGCCAAAGAAGAGGCACCATCTTTAAAACACTCACCTCCTTTGCTGTAAAGAAGCACCAATGGGAACTATGAGAAATAATGGTATCTTGGAGGCAAGAGTGAGAGAACCTGATTCCTGACTGCAATGAAAATCACCAAGAAGCAGATTCAGGAATGGCTTGGCACAAACCTGTCAGTATGGGATCACTGACCACAAGCTACAAATCCTTCAATTAACTACAAAAATACCAAACATTCTCCGTTAAAAATGCCCTGCTCTAAAATCATGCTATCCTAGTGGAAATGGCTTGGTTATTTTTTATATAGCTCTGCTTTGTTTTAAATGCAGAAATTAAAGTTTAACAGCAGCAAGGAGATTCCAGTTCTCTGCATTAACCATGTGGATTCTTATCTCATGTGCCTTGCTGAATGAGCTGGGGGGTGGCATTCTCCATGGGTCCCTGACACTGCACGACAGCTGGGGGGTTCCCATGCTTCACAAAGAGCAGCGGTTCCTTCAGTAGTTCTCTATAAAGATGTCAACTTGGATTCATTTTACAGAACACTGCTCATTCTCAGCTTCCTTGTAGGCTAGATGCTGTAGTTCTTGATATGCAAATAATTACCCTGGGGTGTTAGAGTCTTGCTTGCGCTAAGTGAAGGTTTTTAGCCCTAAGGATCTACTTATATAATTCCTTTTCTAATTATTCCTCTCTTCTCTATTTACTCTCAGCCTTCACATCACTGATTTGTCACTAGCCAGACATGAAAAAAAAAACCTTAATTAACATGTTCTTGTCACTATGACCGAAATAGAGCTATTCTCTCAACTGTGAAATAGATGAAAATCCTTGAGACTACAAAGTGCTCCAGACTCTTAAAAGGTTAATTTAAAAGGACATTTTAAAAAGGAAAAGCCCAATAGCGAACTCTTCAGTTATAATATCTGGAAATTTCAGAATTGCAGATGCCCATTACAGTTTGTATTGATATGACTTTCCTCTAGATACTACCAACCATCAGAAACTAATTTCAGTAACTAGATTCTCTGAGGAATTTTATTGTAGAATTGGTTCCTAATCTCTGATGTGCATCACGTGCATAGTTTGCCAATATATAACTTCCAGTCAGCGTAAAAATAAACATAATAAAACAAGTCAAAAAGATAATTTTTTGACCACTACGCATTTGAAACCGCAGGTAATAGCTTAGATATACTGAAGTTTTAACTGGCCATAAGACGAATCATTTCTGCTGGCACATTCAGTTAAACTACAAGCCAATTTTCTACCTAGCCTTTCCATTTTTGGATGCCAGCTGTGTTTTCTTAATTAAAAACCAGCAAGGATCTTACAGTAGGAAAGAAAACATCTTGAGCTTTCCTACACTCAAAGAGCAACAGTTTACTATTTCAGTTTCTCTAATCTGTCTCTCTTGTCTCCTGGATAGGGCACATGAGTTAGAGCTACTGAAACTCAAAATGTTAAAAACAGAAGACTATTTATCTAATTAAGAGGTCCTTTTCCGAAATACTGGAGCTGAAGTATAAACAGACAAGAGTCATATTGAAAACTACCAAAACCCACTGTATTTCAGAGACACAAAAGTCATAATCGACTAAAATAAGGACTGAAACACAGTGACTTTCCAGTCAGACTTAAGTCCTTCCTGTAGCAGTTTCATAGCATTGATCACCAAGGAACTAAAGAGCCATCTTCAGCCATCTTTATCTCTGCTGAGGGAGCCACCCCAGTACAGCAAGAAAGCCAACATTGTCCAAAATCTGCTAAATTAAATAAGACTAAGAGTGTAGTAGAATTTAATAACAACAAATGCCATAAAAAAAACTATACATAAAAAGAAATTTCAAAGGACATAACTTAAACAGAACTACCCATTTAGAACAACTCTGAAATAAGCTCACTGCATGCTCTGTTTGTAGGCAGGGACCCTGGAGAGGTGCAGATTACAGAGGGATTAGTAACATGGCAGTTTTCAACAACAGACAGTTATAATGATCACAGGAAAAAAAAAAAAATAAGAGGGGCCTGATATCTGACAGGATGCTTTTGATAAATGCATCTCTCATAGGCTGGAGCTATTCTTAGTAAGCATCTAGGAGGAGGCAAAAGGAGTTGATCACCTGTTGCCATGTAAACCAAATTCAAGTCATCATATTTTCTCCAGGACACAAGATTTGGTTTCATGATGTGAAGGAACAGACCAGGAGGGACACAGCTATGATTGCATCCCTCTGTCACACCAGTCTGTGCACAGTATTTAATCCTTTTACACTGGGTCTGCATAAGCAGCAGCATAGACAACTGCTGTGCTGGGAGAACAATGTTCCCTTCCCCAGGGGACGCCAACAACATCGGAAGTCACTTAATTAGACTTTCGGGCCACTGAGCTTTTAGAACAGAAGCTTTGCCAATTAATTTTTCCCTCATCTACAGCAACTCTTTTTGGTTTGTTTTTTTTTTGTTTGGTTTTTTTAGCATCCTTCATCCATCATAGTCACCTGACACTTGCAGAGCAAAATCCTCATTCTCTTTTTTTCTTCTTATTTTTCTTCTTCACGACTCCTGGCAACACTGGGTTCTCTGTATGACTGCTCTCCCTTCTCTTATGCTGTCCGTTTGCAGACACCAACCGTGGCAAGTCTTTGCTCATCTGGTCACACTCTGCTGAGTCTATTATTTTCTCTTGAATATTGTTCTCTCCCCTAATTTTCTTTTTCTTCTTTTTTTTCTGGCTGTGCTCTACATAACCCTGACTCTGATCCCGGCTGGAATCCTGGGACAGTGCAGGAAAAGCACTTTGCTTCAGAATGTCTGCGGCTGACACAGCAGCCTCCTGGCACCTTTGCCACTCTTGGTCGCTGTCCGTGTCACTGGAAAGGTAACAAAAGGCAAGGAAGTTATGTTACTCTTTTGCCTTGAATTCACCCACAGCACAAACAGCAGAGTAATCCAAGATGGGAACACCTGATAAACACCCAGTGGCTCCAAGACTCCAACACCTATAGTTAGCATTTAACCAGTTTGAAGGCTAAGGTGTTCTTTACACATACTAGGAGTGGAAAGAAGTCTCCCACAAACATTTATAGTTCCCCAGCACTAGGAAAAAAAAATAAAATCTGCTCTACTCAAATATAGGAGTCAGAAATACACCCTTCTCAAGCTCTTCAGCTTCCTATTCCTTTGCAAGTCCCAGCTGCCTCTGAAATGTGATATGCAATAGTACTTTGGGAGCAAAACAGCTGACACCACCTCACCTGGAGCTAGATGGCTGTCTCCTCCTCCTCGCGGCAGGGCAAGGCTCTGATTTCCCACAGTCTCCCGGGACAGAGGAAGAGAAAAGGCGAAAACCTAAATTATGTAAAAAGGAATTTTAGCCACAATATAAAACAGAGGTGAAAGCAATCAACAGCAATCTCCCTGTGAAGCCTCACTGCTGTTAATGCATTGCTATAGTGCTTGACAGCAATTATCTGAGACTAACACTCTGAGAGGAGATAGGGCACAGAGATCATAACATCAAAGTAACAGCTCTCACTGAGGCTAACTGGGATTCTTCTACTGCAAATCCTTATTAGTCAGTTGAGTGTACAACTGGCACTGGGCAGGATCCATCCCACTTGTCATCGTTTAACAATGTCACAATATGCCCCATCCCTGGAAACATTCCAGGCCAGGTTGGACGAGGCTCTGAGCAACCTGGTCTGGATGGAGATGTCCCTGCTCCTTGCAGGGGGGTGGGACTGGATGGGCTTGAAAGGTCCCTTCCAACCCAAACCCTTCTGTGATTCTACAGCCACAATGGCTGTGACTAGAACTCACCATCATCTCCAGAGTCAGACTGTTGCACAGAAGTTTCTGAAGGTCCTGATGACTCCTTCAAGACAGTGATGAAACTAAACAGAAAACCCCAGTCAAATCTTAGACAGGTTTGTGCAAACTGAGCTAAAGTTGGATATTTCTAGGAAACAAGACTACAGGGAGATCTTACACAGATTCTTACTTTTTTTTCTTAGTGAAGCAGTCTCACCTCCCTGCTTTCAGAGCAGACTATGCCTTCTCTCCTTAGCAACGCATGCCATAGGAATGACTTAAAAGCAGTGTTTCTAAAGCCAACTTTAAACACCGGGAATTCTAGTTCCGGGGCCATATCTACACAATAAAGACAGCGGCAACCCAGTCAGAGGCATACTGCCAGCACAACCCTGAATCAGGTACTGGCTTAGGTTGTAAGTATAAATTGAAGATTCTCATGCTGGCCTTTAAATGATTAAAGTGCTAAAGCACCCCAATTCTATTTTTTTTTCCCAAAACACATTCACCACAGAGGCAAACAGAGACAGGTAGTGCTGCACAGGGAGTCTTTACCAGATGGGCACAGCACACGGGCCAGGTTATTGCACAGAATACAAGAAGCCTGCATTTAATACAGGAACGATTAAGACAAGAGGAGAAACAATTTCTCCTCCATATCCAAGCTGCACTCAGATCTTTAATTTCCTGATTTTAGCTCCCAAAAGCATTGGTGTACTTTACCCATAGAACAAACTTTTTTAGTATAGCATGCAAATACCCATCTAGCATTGCTCCCAGTTTCTTTGCAACGTGTGCTCTGAACTCTGGTGTCGTCTGTAGCTCATTTCCATCCTCATCATGACCATTGACCTCACGCCTGTTTAAAGTAAGAACAATCATTATCTCTTTCAAGGCCAATAACACCTGGTGCTCTCACCCAAACAAGAGATAAGGGACTGTAAAGTCTCCTGCCCTCTAGTAATCAATTCATACTTGATAGGAAAGACCACTAAGAAAGAGGGAAAATAGCTTGTTAGTAACAGTTCAGTTCCCAAGAGAGACCTAAACATTATTTACCCATCTCCATCATAATTAATAACCAGATTATTTTTTATCATTGAAATAGCCTACAAATGCAAATAAGTGACATCATGACATCCTTTCTCTTGCATATAATTCCTGTACATGCTGCCACAATTCATGCAAAACCTGCCCCAGGAGAGAGGCTTTTATTAAGTTGCGTGGCTGACAGCTTTCAGAACTGAGCCTATAGAAATGGTGCAAACTTAGAGAGGACAGCACCACCTCCACTGCAAGGCTACCAATTCAGGTGTTGCTTTCCAGCCAACAAGTGCTTGGAATTGCAAAATTTTTTTAAGAAAAAGAAATTTTGTTTTATGTAACTATACTAATTCCTTCATGGGACACTTGCAGAGTCAGGAGATTTCTGACACTTAAAACTAATGCTGTAACTGACAGCAGTAATACATTTTCAACTTCCATATTCCCCTGCTGCTAGAAGAATGACAAATGTACTTTAAAAAAAAAAAAAACCTACTTGCTTTTTCAGATTTAAGCATCACTTCAGATTATGGTCGGACCAACTCCTAAAACAGAATAGGCCTTAACAGTAGGAAGCATTATAAGGCATTAACTTAAGCAGCACAAATACAATATATATTGAATTTTTCTTTAGTGAAACATAAGTCTAAAAATAGAAGCAAAATACCTTAGGCTAGGTTGAGCAGGCTGTAACTGATCCTTTTTAAGGCCTCCTGAAGGAAGAAGTATAGGCAAGTTTAAAAGGCCTGTGACCAGGACCTGTTTAATCCCCCTTTCGGCACACGTAATTTTATAGCATAAAGAATCATGCCCGAAAGACAACCCAGGCCCACCTTCGGGGGAAAACAGTTACGAGGGGAAAGGGAAACTTCCCACCGCTCAGGCCGCAGCAGACATCTTGCCCGGCTGCGCTGGGCCGAGCCCCCTCCCAGAGCCCCTCGTCGGCACCTCCGGGCGCCGGCGGCTCCCGAAGCGGTCTGGCTGTGACACCAGCACCGTGGCTGAGAGGTGCCCCTGCCCGACCGCCGCTCCCCGGGAGAGCTCCGGGTCAGGAGATGCTGTGGAGGGGCCCGGCCCAGACTGGCGGGGACGGGAGAGCAGAGCCTTAGCTGGCCGCCGACCCTCACCGCCGCGCGGCTCCGTCCGCACCGCCGCCTGAGCAGCGCAGTCCCAGGCGGCCTCCCGGAACCGCGCCGCTGCCTCGCCACTGCTGTCGGAGTCCGAGTCCGTGTCTCGGTCCGAGCCGCCCGTGGACGCCGCCATTTTGAAGGCGCGGCAGCCGTATGGCGCTCTGGGCACTGTGGTGCAGGCGGCCGGCCGCGGGGCATGCTGGGAGCTGTAGGCCTCCGGGGCGGCCGCCGACAAGATGGCGGCGGGGAGCGGGAAGCCGTGGGGGCAGCGATGGGCGCCTTCAGGTCTCCCCGAATGCGGTTTCTTCACTTCTCCGTGAAAGACGCCCAGTGAAGGCTCTGCTCATGGGAAAAGCGGGGGGGAGGCAATCTGGGGGGGGGTGGTGGTGCACTGCAGGCCAAGTCTTCCCAAAAAAGAAGAAAGCCTGGGAACAGGCATATAAGTAGAAGGAACTGTGAAGAACTGGTTGTCATATGCAGAATTGAGAGATATTGTGAAAAAGGAATATTTATGTTGGATATTTGTTCCAGGCTCCAGAGGAGAGCAGGGCAGACAGTGCCACCCATGCTGAGAAACCCCAGAAGGGCAGCAAGGGGACCCAGGTGGCCCAACCGCTGCTTCCCACCGCCCGTTCTTTGGGTTCGTGGTACAGGGAAAAGCGGTGTCCCTGTTGCTGAGCAGCCTCCTTTCACGTGTGCCGTACAGGCAAATACCTTAATATTTCTCAGATGCAACAGTTTACACAAAGTAAGAGTGAAAAACACACCAATTATACCAGAAAGCTTGCATTGCTTTTGTGTTTGTAGACAAAGAGAGAATACTTGGCATTAAAGAAAAAGGATTTGGAAAGAGTGAGCAACTGTAATAAAATTCTCAGCACTTCACATTTTGTGAGATGGTAATTTCACTACTTCAGATGTACTGACTGACAGCACTCAAATGAAGTTTTCAGTGGAGAGTCAGACATTCTTACGGCATAGACAGCACAAAAATCTTCTACCATGAAAGCATGAGATAAGATGGGATCCATCTGCTGCAGAAAGTTGTCTTTCAAAAGCAGATGAGAAAAGATACTACACTTAATTAAGATACATAAAATGTATCAGGCAAAAAGCATCGAATTCCCCCACCTCTGGCAGGGGAAAGAAAACGTGCATCTCCTCTGCCTGGAGTTGCCTTTAGCAACTGCTTTGTCCTTAAATACAAAAGTTGCAAAGATAACAAACTAAAGCCTGAAGATTGTGTGGAAGATGTTGTTTAGCGCTCTTAACCAACTTGCCTTAGCAGATCTTTCATCTTGGCTTAATGATACTCTCCTGGGCATTTCCTTCTCACTGGCTGTTAGAGGGGATTTTTGTAACAGATTGCGACCATGTTTCAGCTTGATTATTTGCCTTCACAGATGTCAAGCACCAGATGCTTTGAAGCATATTTTACTCAAGGAGAGCAGGCAAAGTTCAGTGTGCTTATGGGCCTACTCTTTGAAATATGGCAGTTTTCAGAGATACGATCCAGAAAAAAAAGAGACAAATGCGTGTCACATACCAGAAACAGCTGTATGGTCTCCTACATTTCTGGTGTGGTATGGAAAACAGAAAAGTGAAGTGAGCAGAAGCTCTTGGAAATGGCTCTTGCTGAACAAAGGCAAAAAGCCACAGCCAGATAGGAACTCTTTTACATGGAAATTCCAAGGAAGGAAGAGTATTCCCAAATGTGATTTAATATTTAATTAAGATACCATTGAGTTGAAAATATAAGTAAACCAGGAAGAATTGATGAGAAAAATACTGATAAACACTTCAAGGACTTGGATTCCTGATATATGTATGACTTCCAGAATTGAGAATTTTAGAAGGGGGCTTGTGTGCACCATAAATATCAACATTATGTGACTTAGATCATTAAAAAGTGAATAAATCAACATGATTTAGTCTAATGCACACCATGAGAATGAACTGGCCACCAGGGCACAAGGTTTTTCTAACTCTAAGCAATTACTGGCTACCAGCTACACTGAGAATGATACACTTATCACCATTAGAATATACGTAGATATAAACGATATTTCTATCTCCATTAGGCACATGATCTATAGCTCTTTGAAAGCTGATTTCTTAGCTTCGCTAAGGAAAGTATTCCCTTGCATCATTTATTATTGCCATTCAATGTAATTATTCTTTGCCGATGGGAGTACATCTGAATGTCCCACGTATATTCCCCAGCTGACCTATGGTTTTAAATAAGTCTGTTCCCCTCCTGCTCACCTTAGCTGTAAACAAGATCCTCTTCTTGTACACCACCTTTTCCATTCATCCAGTCTTACTCATTGCCTGTCTCTGGATCTTTTCCATTTAAAAAAAGACAACAGTTGCTATAAGCAGAAGAGAGGTACTGTAAATAAGTAATCATAGAAATGCATAATAATATCACTCCATTCTGAGACTTAAAAGAGAAATAAAATGTTAAAATTATCACTGCGCAGTGAAAATATTCCGTGGCTGTGTTGTCCAAGACAGAAACTGCATTTCTTTTCAGATTGCTTTAGTATTGTATGATACCCAAACAATAAAGACTGTTATGGGCATTACTTATTCCCATGATTAAAATAACAGAAACTAACTTTTTTTTTTTTACTTTTTGTACTGAAATTCTTTTGACTGTAGACTTACATGGTGCCTAGTCTAAGCTGGTCAAGTTTCAGAAACTCATCTTTGTTTTAATCAGCATCCAGGGGATACCATTTACACCTTTGGGGCCTTGTTAACTTCTTAGTAATCTGATACTACACCAAGATGCCAAATTTTTGCTTGAATGCTGAAGTTTTGCCAAACCATGCTGCTTTACTCTCTTGCTGAAAACAAGATAGCCTGCTTTGTTAGAGAAATGTTCACAGACAGCAAATACACTGCTAGTGTGGGTAGGCCAGCTTTACAACATGTGTCCTAATGCCCTAATCATTTTCAGATATTATCTCCATCTTCACCTCAACCACAAATTTTCCAGTGTGACACATCAATGTGGATGGCAATTCCAGGAGGGCTGCTGGACAACCACTTTGACATGAGTTTTGCCAAGCCTACGTGCTACTGAAAGCAGTATGAAGGCTCAGTACAGCTGTGTTTTTACCTTTTTGAACACTTCCCGGCTTGCTTGTTCAACCCTTCACACTAGAGCTGTGTAGTCTCAAGCCACCTCAGTGAGCAGACAGGCATCAGACAACATCCTCAGTCCCTTTCTGTCAGGCTCCCTTGGCACTAACCTCCCTCCACTTCTTACCTTAACTACTCGTAAGACTTGCCTTTAGTGCGAGGCCTTGGTTTAGGGTTCACCCATTCTCCACTGTGTAAAACAAGCACTTCTGCCCTGTTTCCTGCCTCGGTGTCCCCAGAGCAGGGACAAAATCCCTCAGAGGTGCCTCCTCGGTCACCTTTCTCAGCTCTGACCTCTCCTTCAGGCACCAGGTCCCCTCCTCGCCCTCCCTTTTGCCCCTCTCTCCACCTCCGTGGGCTCTCACAGCTGTGTAAATACCTGTATAAAGCTCTCTGTCCCCGTCCCGGAGATGCTCCTCTGCCCACACGTTTGAACACTTTCTTTCCCTCAAAGCTGCCGCCTGCCTTCCTTCCCTGCTTGGGCCGAACATTTCCTGCCGTTGACGATTTGTAGTTTTTTGCTCTTTTCAGAGGCAGGCGTTTGGACACCGCCCCCGCAACACCTCACAATGAGCAGGCGGCGAAACTGCGATAGAAACGGAGCTGAAACGCACAGGGAGCGCGCAGGCAGGGCTTACGGCGGTGGTAGCGGCTAAATCTACCCCAACCCTCGCCGAGGTAACAACCGGCCGGGGGGGCGTCTGGTTCGGGGGCCTGGGGGAAGGAAGGGCAGCCCGGCAGCGCCCACCGCTCCGTGCCCGGGGCGGAACGCGGCCCCGCGGCCCAGCGCGGCGGTGGGGAGGCCGGTCCCTTCCGTCAGGGCCGGGCTTCCGGGCGATCAGGTGACGGCGGCCGCTGGCAGGGGAGCGGCTCCGCGGCTCGGGGCTGCTGCGGGGGAGCGGCGAGATCCGCCGGTGAGCCGAGCCGAGCCGAGCGGATCCCGGCTGGTGGCGGAGGGTAGGGGGAGCCGAGGCGGGGCGGCCGCTCTGAGGCGCGGAAGGAGCGGGCCGGGGCCGAGCCGTGCCCGGGGGCCGCTGGGAGGCCGGAGCCGCCTGCGCCCGTTTGAAGCGAACGAGGCGGGGGAGCCCCGGCTTCGGCCAGCCCGGCGCTGGTCCCGCAGCCCCGGTCCTGTCCTGTCCCGCCCCGGCAGGTCCGCTGCCGGAGCTGCGGTCCGGGGTTCGCCGCGGCGCGCAGGGCCCGGCGCCGCCTGCGAGGGTTTTCCTCCGAAATCCCCGTTTGGAGCGGCCTGCTGGCGCCTGCCCCCTCGTCCTGCGGCGAGGCTGAAGCCCTCTGCGAGGAGAAGCGCCCGCTCGCCTTAGATACATGCCTGCCTCTAGGTACGGTCGCGAAGCGATAACTTCTGGTACATGACACTAATTTTTTTTTTTTTTTCCGTTGGGAATTGCTTATCACTTCTTAAAACACATAATCGCTACTTTATTTGATTTTCATGTTTTGCTGCTAACCTGGTTAACCCACTTAAAGGGCATTTGTTGTTTTACATAACGCTCCAAACCAGGAAAATGCTCAGGCAGTATTACTCAACTGGTTATATCAGTTTTCTTTTTCTTTTTTTTTTTCTTTCCTTTTTTTTTTTTTCATTTGGACTTTACGAGGTAAGAGGATAAGATCTTTGTCTAAAGATTTGTGCGACGTTTTATTGAAGTCAATATTATACTTTTATGGAAAGGTTAAAAAAAATAATTCCTTTAATCATATGCGTTTTTTTTATAGTTTGTAATAATGTCTTGCATCTGTGAGGTATGTTGAATCCTCAGATTTGCCAAAGCAGCCTTTCAGCAGGGCTCTTATCCTAGACGCAGCAACTGTAACAGGGACATAGGTTGTAGAATCCCAATTAATTAAATGAGGCCAAGCAAGGGCACGTTGGTCCGTAAGGCAAATGGCTGCTTTGCAAGACCGAGTGATTACGCAGACTTGTATGTTGGGACCACTTTATGGTAATACTAAAAAGCAGGTACGTGATGCTGAGCAGGTCACAGGAAGTGAAAAGATGAACTCAGAAGTCTGAGGTGTTAAAATGTAACATGTTTGGGGGACGGCACAGAGTAAAAAGGTAGTGAGAGATGAATGTGTATTTAATGATTAACAGTAGGACTTCAGTTGTGTGTTTGCTAAGAATATCTAAAAATGACTGTCAAGAAGTAAAAAAATAAAAACTTTCTTCTAGGCACTGTCAACAATTATCGACTCAGGTCATCTGTTAGCTGTCATTGAAGTCCGGGCAATTGTAATAGGTTAAGAATCGGATTTTTGTTAAACTTATGAGTGGGTGTATTTGTATAAACTGAGTGATGTTTTTAGATTTAGATAGAATGTGTAATGTTAATATTCCTTTTACAAGATTTGTCATATGTGTCTGAAAATGACATTGTCTCATTGATAACCTGACAAGTTTTCCTTTTGATTTAAACAGCAAGGAGTTCAGAAACTAAACCAGAACTTGTTTCAGAAACAAACTAGATCTGGATTGTTTCAATTTCCCTAGTCTTAAATAAAATAAGATTAATTAGGAAAGAAATATGGAAAAGTGTCTTTCTAGTGGAATTTTACATCAAACAACACTCTTCTTTTTGTTTCATTGTTATACATTAGCTGTTGCAAAGAGGAGTTAATTTTTAGTTTTATTAATAAACTAGCCAGAGTTCTGTATCCTCATCAGAAATTTTTCTTGTTGCTCATGTAAAGAAGATTAAAAAGTAAATACTTCAAACATCCTAATGTTGTAGTGCTGCAAACGTGTGTTCTACAACTGTTCCATAGGTGACATTAGTTTCTAATTTATATTCCCTCTCTGTCTCTCTCGGGTTGAATTATTGTTCACCTGTTGTGTTTCCAGTGGATTTTTTTGTATGCTTTAACTTACAGGGGAAACTCCCAGTCTGTCTTTAAGTGTTTCTTTTATATTTTTAGGAGCAGGTCAGTGTACTTTGGCAAATGCAGTCATTTTTCATTTGCAGAGTTCAGAAACGTGATCTTTTACAGTGGCCACTGGGCTCGCATTTTCCTGGTGTGCAGCTTCTCCCACTGGATTTATAGATTTAGTTTTTTTAAGTATTTGAGTAAAAATTCTTTTTCATTCCCTGTTAGTGAGATTTATACACAATATTTATAGATAGTACACAGATCCTACCAGTTTCCTGCACTTAGGTCTTTCACAGACCTCCCGTGCTCTTGGTTGTCGTGAAGCTTTCAGGTCCCAGTGCGCAGTCTGCTTCTCAGAGGTCCAGTTTCACCGGGTCTTTCAGCCACGCTTGTTCTTTACGCAACTTGGTGGGATTTGTGCTGGACCCCTAAACATGCGTCTTCACTTCCACGTCTTCTTCATGCTCCACTGGCCTTTTTTTAGGAAGACTACTCGAAAATGGATTCTTTGTTTTTTAATCATTCATCTGTTGCCACTCTTGATTCTTGGATGTAGCAAATGTCAGTGATTCAGTCATTTTCAGAACAACCTGTTGGGATATCACAGGTGTCATGAGTTAAAGGAAATAAACAGCTAATATAGATGGCTTTTAAGTAACAAAGATACTGTTTTCTTCTAAATATCTAGACAGCAAAGAAGCAAGAAAGAAAAAAGATAAAATACTTGAATGCTTGCAGTTAGAATACAGCCGATTTTTATATCCTTTCACTTGTTTTGTTTGCTACTCATCATGTGACTGGGGTTGATTTGGAGACCTGACCTAAAGCGCAGGGGTTTAGCAAACCTGGACTGGCATCTCTAAATTCTATTTACTTAACCCCAGAAGTCGTGTTATATACCAGCGTACTCGGTCTTCCTTCTGAACTCTAAATCAAAGTGAAAATGGGGTTGGTTTGGCCTGCTGTGTTGGTGTTTGTTTGGATTTTTTTTTTTTTTTTAGTTTGTGGTTTGGTGTTGTTTTTTTTTTTTGTTGTTGTTTGTTTGTTTTTTTTTTTCCCCAGAAAAAGTTTTATCTCAGAGTTTTAAGTAGTTGAGTGACATTTCGACAATTTTGAGCTTGTTCTGCACTTGGAACAAGCTGAATTTGCAGCTGAAGTACTACTTTAGCGTTCACAGACTACGCTCACAAGCCACACAATGTATGATTACCAAATGTAAGTTTAGTCACTGGATGCTGTTTCATACTTGCGCCTTTGGATAGGTACAGTGTGAGCTGCAGATGCACAGACCCCAACAGCACTTGTTACAGACCTCCTTATGTTAAACAGTATTCCAGAGACAAGAGCAAATGTTTGAGAAGGCTTCTCAGAATAAGATTGATTATTTTTATTGTTGTGTTTTGATGTATTTTAAATTGGTTATATCCTAATAGGTTATCAGGCCCAGTCAGTCTATGGAGAAATAATTAGGAGAGGATCCCAGTACAGACTAAGGAATGCCCTTCTTCTAGGAGAGTAGATTCCCTGCCTGTTGTATTGTATCATTTTGGTCTTTCTTCTGTCTCGGCCATCTTTATTCCATTACATTAATGATACTCTTATGGATTTCTCTCTCTCCTTCTTCATAACTTAATGATTTATTTATTTTTCATAGTTACTAAAAGCTAAGATTTTTTTTTTTTAATTAGCTGTTTGTGAAGATACAGGTTTTATCCTTTTGATGAGTCTCCAGATTTCTGGTGTTAAATATATGGAATGTAATTTGGAAAAAAGGACCCTTTTTCCACATTGGCTTTAGGGACACAAATTCATTTATTTGCCTCTTCTACATGGTTTCCTGGTGTTGTGAGACAGACATTTCTTGTGCCCATTCCATAAAATTACAGTAGTATTTTTTTACAATGTGTTGCTGAGCAAGATAGGCTGAAGATTCTGGTAGTAAGGATGTGTGAAAAATCCAAGTGTCTTTAGCATATAGCTTGTAGGCTGGCAGCATTTCCATCTGCCTTGAACTAACATGAATTTTAATTTTCTACAATGAACTGCGTTGCTGCTGAGTATAAATGAAGTCATGGTGTGAAATGCTAAGAGTCAGCAGTGCTGAAAGCAATGTATGTTAAATTCACAGCATGTGTGACTACACATGCAGCAGAAGCTGCCCTTCTGGGACACTGTGCGAAATGATGTAACTGAGTGAAAAAGCTCTGCAAAAATATATTTCACTTGCTGTAATTGAGTGCCTTCACTGCAATACCTTCATGAGGCTGGAGTATGATGCTTTCTTGACTGTGCAGTGGGATTGTATTGTATGAAAAAGCTCTTGGCCGCAACAGCTAGAGATACTGAGGCTTTATTTTGCTGCCCTGCACTTGTGCTTCAGCACTGCTACAAAGAGGGGACACTAAGGAAAGCCTTTAATGCTTGTGGGGTAAGTTTGCAAAGGAATTAGCTTCTGAAAAATTCATGTTGCCCTTTTAAAATGCTTAATTGTTTGTACACTTGTAAAAAGTTCAGATAATCACCCGTTTCTTTCTCATAACCGTGTCTAAGTATTCATATCCCTGCAGCAGCAACATGATGTCAGAGCTTCATGACAAGCACAGTGGAATATTTTAAACATTTTTGTTTTGGTGAATTAATTTCTATAACTGCTGAAACTCTTAGGTCTTGGATTAAACATCTCGTACTGGTAAAATGTTTGTTTCTGGAAATGTAAACACCTTGTCCTGAGTCTCAAACTTTTAGGTACTGCAGAATTTGCATTTCAAGGAATTAGACTGTAGAGGTTGTTGCTACTGAAATAAAATAAATTGTGTTCTTTGATAAATGTGGTGATAATGAGAGGCGAAAGCATGTAAGTAAAATTAAAGCACATTAAAGTAAAAATTTTAGTACTTCTCCATTAATACTAGATTAGAAATGTTTGATTTTTTGAAAGTACTGGAAATGTTTGATAGTCATATCAACACACTGCTGTAAGACCAGCAATATACTGCCGATGAGACCAGTCAAGTACTAAGCCACCTTTGCTTGCTGTTATTATCATTAATATTCCCAACTAATGAACGTTGAACTTAAAACTATGCTTTAAGTCAGTCTGTCCAAACGGTGAATTGTTCATGATTAAATCCTATTTCAGACTGCACTCACAGTTATAACTTGGAATGAATTTTTGGAATTGAGATGAGCTCATTCTTCTCCTAGCAAATGGCACTTACGAGAAAATACAATGGTTTTATTTTGGCTGTGGATCTCAGTTGCTTATCAGTAACTTTAAAATACAGGTCATCAGCTAGGTCATACTACAGGACTTTAAAGTAGCTTAGTTTCTAAAAAAAGATCCCTCTTGGCTATGTTAAACTAAAACCATCAACAATAGGATTTGAGTGCTTCTTAGATAAATCACTACCAGTTTGGAACAGGACAAGAATGCAATGTTACCATGCCAAGAAGTTGTGTTTTCTGTTTCTTTTTTTTTTTTTTTTTTTCCCCTTTCTCACTGCTAGGATTCCAACAGAAAAATTTTCTTGACCTTGTGTCTGGGTAGCTCTTGAGGATGGCAAGCAAAGGACCCACAACTTCTACATCAACAAAGAACTCCAGTACTGGAGGAACCAGCGGCAGCAGTAGCAGTAACGGTCCTGGGGACAATACTAATCAGGACAACACTTTTGAATGTAACATCTGTTTAGACACTGCCAAGGATGCGGTTATCAGCTTGTGTGGACACCTCTTCTGGTAAGTACTGAAACCCCCACAGATAAACCAGAACACCATGTATCTCTCTGATCGCATAAAAGCCTATGATTTCTGCAATTCTAGATGTCAAATAAAACATCTTGTATAAAATGAGTAAGGACCGTGGTTTTACTGTAAGAGTAGTTTGGTTTTGCTCCTCAGCTGTTTTTCTCCACTCATGTTCCAGGGAGTGAGTTTCTTGCATCTTAAACTTCCTGTACTTCTGGGTTGTTTTATAAGAGCAAACAAACACACACTTCAGTGTTCACTGATACTGCTTGGTTATGGGTGTCATTTTATTTGTGCTGTTTGGTCTTGCACAGGTATCTTATTCAGACCTAAGTTCCTTTCTAACCTGTGCATACCTGTGCAAACTAGGTTCTGGAGGACAAATTGTATTTTTTATACTTCCTACGAGCTTGCTCTTTTTCCCGTTGAAACCATTAAAGAAAAAAAAAGCAAGCTCTTACATGTGGGCTATTTCTCTTTTCACATCGTACAGCAGTTGTAATACTAACTTTTCAGTTTTCTGATCTGACTTGGGAATGTGTCGCACAAATATAATAAGCATGCAGCGTTTCTTATTTGGGTAACGTGGCCTAGAACATACTTTCTTGAATGTTAAGAAGTTATTAAGGATTGACATAGCCAAATGTGGGGTTTTTTGGTTTATTTTACATAGTAGGTTAAATTATGCTCTTTAATAAAAAGAAGCCTAAAAGAGCATTTCTCTTCTGTGTAAATGTGTGTAACACCTGAAAATCCAGGTTTTTATTCTAGGAGGAGATGGAAAATCACTTGCTCATGGAATACGAAGATAAGATTAGATTAGATTAAATTATTGCACAAAAGGATTTGGAAGAATGGAACCTTAAAAAATAGCACGTATCTTGTCTGAATAGTGTTGTCAAGACCACTTTGAAAGCAAATGTCTGCTTAGCAGTTTTATCTCGTAGCTTGCTTGTTTGTCTTTGACCTTTTTTAAGTTGTCACATTAATTTAATCTTACGAGTAGTTCTATATAATGGGAATTTCTCTGTCCTGAGCAACTGGGTCTGATCTCAATAGCTGACCCCGCTCTGAGCGTCAGGTTGGAGTAAAGGTCACCTGAAGTACTGCCCAGCTTGAATTATTCCATGATTCTGTGAACGTGGCTGATATTTTAGCTAAATGTCCCTTGCGTGACTGCTTTTACAATCCTGAAGTCCCATTACAGACATTTTCCTCATTTGCATCTTAGCTCAGGGATATCTTTTTCATGGTATCAGAAGAGAAAATCTGTACAGTAAACACTAAGATTAATTAAGCCTCTGTATGGGCCTTTATATGGATGAGGACCCAGGAATCAAAGGTGATATGCAGAGAATCACGTTAGCAACTAACTTAGATTGCATAACCTGACAAGACCAGTGGAGATTGGTCTTGGTCTGTGCTTTCAAAAATTATTTTAATGGGAGGTTATAGAACTAGCCTAGCTGGATTCCAGGATTCTGTTGTCTGCAAGCTGTGCCATCTGTGATACACTTTATACATTGGTCGGATCGAGTTGTCAGTAACTCATTCTATTTTCCTCTCTCTTTCTGCTCTGTGAACAAATTGTCCTGGGAACGCTCACAGTTGGCCTTGTTTACACCAGGTAAGCTGGTTTCCTTTTACTTTGTCTTTCATCAGCCTCTTATTCAATAAAGCCCTCGGTTCTCTGGAGCATCTCCCTCTTTTCAAGTGCGCTTCATTCTCTCCAGGGCAATCACGACCTGCAAATGCAACTTCATGTGCAACACCTTGCAATCTGCTCTTTGGCAAAAAGAAAACTTAGGTTCTGTTCTACTTGCCTCATGGTTTTAAGTGTCTTAAACACTGAGTGTTCCCAGTTTTGGTAGGAGAATAACTGTAGGCAGTTCACAGGGGTTTAGTTTGCAGGCTTACATGTTGAGAGTACTGCTCTTTGCCTATGTAGTGTTTTACGTTGTGGTACCCTTATCGAAAAGATAGATGAAAGGAGCCCTTGGCCTATGCAGGACTGTTGGTACTGTTAATTTCTTCATATTTTACTCCAGTGCAGTTCTGAATATTTACACATCAGCAAGTGGATTGTACTAGAACAATAGCCAAATAGCCAAAATGCCAACTCCACTTTAGAGAGTACTTCACAGTTACTAAAGTGTTTTGTTCCATGGCTTTCTGAGAAACTGCTAACGTCTCTGCCTGGCTGCAGGTGAGGTTTGCATGCTGCTGTTTTCATGGTCTTTTACTAGTTTTCTCATAATTTCCTTTCTTTTAGTGGCTAGAGACCAGGCCAAACAGACAAGTGTGTCCTGTATGCAAAGCAGGAATCAGTCGAGATAAAGTTATTCCTTTGTATGGAAGAGGTAGCACTGGGCAACAGGACCCCAGGTAAGAAACCTAAATACAACTATTACTGTGTGAAAACTAAAGATGAAATTATCAAAGTGCTAGATTCACAATTCTCTAAATACTTTGTCAAAAGACAGAACTGACATTTCTGCCAAATATTTCTGGCTTTTTCAGGGCCTGGGTTTGCACACCTTATTTCTTGTTCAACTGGCGATTTATTTTAATTTGATTTGGATGTTAATTATCAGTTGCAAGTAGCAGGTTGCAATGCATGTTATCTGACTGGAGAAGCTTATATAAAATGTTGATGTCCTCAGTTTCTAGCCTTTGCAATGAGACTTTCTTATTCAAAAGTGCAGTATCTTCATTCAGTGCTGTGACGCTGAAGGTCCATAAGCTGGGTGGTCTGCTCGCTCGCACACTACCTGCAGCTCTGCTGCAGCATGGCCCTGTGAGAGCATGCTCTGCGTTCGTTCTGCCTTATTAGCCAGGCTATTGCGGATACTATTGTCATGTATCCTGCACTTGAGCTAACTTCACAACTTCCTGCAGAGAGAAAACTCCACCACGACCCCAAGGACAGAGACCTGAACCAGAGAACAGAGGGGTAAGTGAAAAAACAAGCTCGAGCAGATAAGTTTTTTTTTATTGATGGTGCTATCTCTTCATCCTGGGGGACACAATGTGTGCGTAAGATCCTGTGTGAGAATCCTATAGCTTACATTTCTTGCTCATCCTCAATAGGTTGTTTATGAATAATTGATAGCTGTGGTATGGCAGAAAACTCCATTCCCATAGTGCCCTTTAGCATCCCAAAGAATGGGCTAACTTGAATCGTGCCTCATGAAAACAGCGCTGTGTGGCATCACTGGAAATGCTCTTCATACTTGATTGTTCTCCATACATAAATACAAGAAACGCTTTGCTCTGAAAATTCTTTGTGGAAGTATATTTCTGTCAAACTGTACCTGTGATGGAAATATATAATCCACGTGTGAACTGACTTTTTTGGCACTGACACCTGCTTCTAGCTTCTTTATGGGATGTTACTGTACCACGGCATTACAAGCGAAATAATGTAGATGTCTGTTGGATACGTCTTGATTTGAAGGGGGACCTGTGGGTTTGTTGAGGAGATTACACAGGTTGAATGTAAACAGCAGCTGGTGTAGGTTGACCAGACAGTGGGCGTAGCCAGTAAGACAGACCAGTGTTCTTTAGCATGATGGCAGTGAGCGTGGCCTGATGAAACAATTGCATATTTCCGTGTAACTCAGCCTAGGATCCTTGGAGAGCATTTGTATAGCTCATGCCTCGAGCAAACAGCTCTGCTGGGCGTGATTAAGGAACATTTCTGTATTGAATGCATTGGGAGCTCAGTTGTTCTGTCTCGCTAGGGAGTTGCCTTCTTATTAAATCAGCTGTTATACCTTGTTTGAACCTTTTAGCTGGTGCTGGTAAGTCAGAGGAACCTGGTATGAAGACATAGCAGGGAAGATGCTGCCCTCCTCTTTCCCACAGGCGCAGGACCTGCCATGCAGGGTGTTTTGTTGTCCCTGATAGTTAACAGCAAAACACTTGAAAGGTCATAGTCAAAAGACTAACTCCTCAAATCAAGGGTCAACCCAGAAATGTCTGGCTTTTATTATTTGAGTGGAGTAATCTTTGTCGTCCCACTGTTTGGAGGTGATAGACCAGAGGGTTTTTCAGAATTGGTATCACTGTTTTAATTCTGAGACCAGACGACAGTTTGCTGGATTTCAGAACATGGCTCTCCACAATTTTTAAACGTGATGCAACTACTTAGTCATATACAGTTGGCTCTCAAATAGTACATTGCTTTTATACCGTAGGATTCATCTTGATTCAGAAGACTTATCTTTTGACTTGATACGGAATTTTTCTCCAGATCCCGTAGGGGTCGATGCTGTTGCATTGCAACTCCTCCTTTTTTTTCCTCCTTTCCTTATGTCTTGCATTCCTACCCCAGATGACTTTATACGCCACCTTAATTTGAGTCCCCCTGGTAATTTATTTATTTATTTATTTTTGACACTGTTCTTCCCCATAATGCTCTATGCCTCCCACTGACAATTTATCACTTTACTGAATGTTTAAATTATGCACACGTATCTTGAAAATCAATGCAGATTATTTTTTACAATGCCTTTCTTATATGGCTAATAGCTATTAACGCAGAACTAGTAATACATTTTAAGACTTTCTAAATAAAATTGGTAATGTTGTCTTTGATATATTGTCAGATACATACTATTTTAAGTTGAGAAATGTTACAGAAACACTTTTGTTAATTTGTGGCCTTCAAGCAAGAACTGTGGTTACTGTTTTCATTTTCTCATACTTTTGGGTTGTCTGGCAAGTTTGCTCCTGTGTGAAACATTTTAAAACCAGGGGAACTAAGGAGGTGTTTGACAATAGTGTGGCAGACTGAAAGATGACAAGACAGCATGATACTCCTTCAGCTGTAGGAAAGCCAGTGAGAGGGAATGTCTGCACATTTACAAAATATTCTGAAATAGGCTTTAAATAATTGGTACCTTTTTTTTTTTTTTTTTCCCCTCTTCTGCTGCTTTGTTCTCTGCAGGGATTCCAGGGCTTTGGGTTTGGTGATGGTGGCTTCCAAATGTCATTCGGAATTGGGGCATTTCCCTTTGGTATATTTGCAACAGCATTCAACATAAACGACGGGCGACCTCCTCCAGGTACCATGCATCCTGTCTTCTCCAAGAGTCCTGTCACAAACAGATGTTTTACAGACTCCTTTGTAACTTTTAAACAAATAATCTGCTAAATGACAAAACTTTATGAACAGTAAAGTAAATCAGTGTTGTAGATAGAGACACTAAATGAGGGAAAACACCCAGTAGAAAACACAGTTTACGGCTTACAGGTTTTTGTACGAGTGCTTATCTAAGAAGCTAGTTTGTCACTTCCATATGACTTGCCGAAGGCCCTCCTGAGAGGACAGTAGAACTGGAGAGGGACAGTGGCACTGGAGAGTTCTCCCCTTTAATTCAGGTGTCTCCTCTGGTACTCCAGTGGACTGCCTCTGACAAATGAGACAAGTTGGACTGGAGTTTCTAATAATAATAAAAGGAGAATGAGACTCATATTCTGAAAACAGCAAGAAAGGACTACTACCTGAAAGATGAGAAGGAAAAATAACTTTCAGTTGAAATAATTTAATTGTTCTTAATTAAGAAAAAACTGTTTGGTTACTTCAAGTAGTGGCCTTGTTTTCTAAAAATTAAGTAATTCTCAAAAACCTCTTCTCCATCTGCACTGCAGGCAAACTGAGTTTACCTGTTTTGAACACAAAAACCTACTGTCCAGGATTTTCTGGACTTCCTCTGTGAAATGTTTGGCCTGGGAAACCTTCATATGGCATAGGAATTATGAGAAACAGAAACACATTCTTCATGTCAGGCTTATGTTGCCAAGGACCTGTGCTATCCTTGGGTCACACTACTTCCCTACTAACTATACTTCACTGTCCACTGAAAATATGTGTGGAGGTGTGACTGAGCTAAGGAGCATGTAAATACATGCTGTTGTAACAGCTGTAATTTAATCAACTCCATTACCTGCTTTTCATCTGTGGATTCAATACAGCAGCTCCAGAAAGGTACAGCTTGAGCTTTAGAGCTCATGTGCTTTTCATTAGTTCTCTTGGTCAAGGCTACAGATGCAGCTTTGACCGTTTCACCATTTCCTTATTCAGAGATGTTTCACCTTGATGAGGAGGAGCGCTCAGGTAGAGGTGTAAAGTTCCTTAGGATGGAAATGGTGACCTTAGCTCAGGACTCAGCAGTGAACTAAGCAGTGACCTTAGCTCAGCACAATCCCCAGAAGTACCCTGAGCAGCCTGCCTGCACTCTAGCGCTTGAAGCTGCCTGCTGCCATTAGTCATGAGCAGATTTACAAGTCCTGCTGCAGGGAGCTGATGCTTCTCTTCCTTCTGATCTTCCAGTATGGCTGGCCAGTCTGAGGGTGGGCAATAGCAACGGTTTCTCAGCAGGCAGATTCCTTGCATATCTTTCAATTTATGAATGTACTGTTTTCAGAATATACATGATAATAGAGAAGAGGAAGGAGCTGAACTGTTTTTTTACTTCCTGTTTTCCAGCTGTTCCAGGGACTCCTCAATATGTGGATGAGCAGTTCCTATCCCGCCTCTTCCTGTTTGTGGCTCTGGTGATAATGTTCTGGCTGTTGATTGCATAATCTTTTCCATTATTCTGTCTATTCATGGCCAACAAGGCCACTGAAACAGTTACAAACTGCATCCCCATCCCATTTTAAACCTCTTGGTGTCTGGTTCCATAGCTAATGATGGGCTTCAGGAATTGGTGGTACCACAGCACAATGAAGAAATCTTGCGTTTTTGCACCAGAGTTGGAAATTAAACATTGGTTTAAAAGCGTATTTCAGCTCAGCTGTCTTGTACAACAGGTTCCTGCCACAAACCATGGGCCTAGCTTTGAGCTCCGCTCCTAAAAGGAGTGCTGCTTTGAAATCCCGTGCCAATCAGTGACACCAGGTTTATGTGAAAGACGGTTACCCCAAGGTAGACTGGGCAGGTAAGGCAACTCCTGCAGCGTGATCAGTATCTCCTGCTCGGCAACCACGAGGGATCTGCCGGAGCTGCGGATGTTATTGAACGTCTTCACATCAGCATCCAGCCTTCTTCAGGAAATTGTCTGCAGCACTGCTGAGACTCTGGGCGCAGCAGGTGATGCAAATGGAACCAGGTTTGGAGACTGGTTTCTTTTCCTGCTGTTATTTCCCGGCGTGTGATGGAAAACCCCTCCTGAAGCGGTTCGTATGGCTTTTAGAAGAAGGGATATGAATTTATGCTGCAATTTTTTTAAACTCTGAATTTGCTGGAGCCAGACACTGGAAGATTCTCTCGTTGTGGAGCTGGGTGGGGTTGCCGAACAGTACGACGCACCTGTCTGCCTCACCCAGCCCAGTTCCTCACTGACAAAACAGTGTTGTCTTCCTTGGTTCTGCGCAGCAGCCTGTGGCTGCACTCATGGATAATCCCCTCCAAACCCTGTCACTGTAGCTACATTTATTCTTTCCAGAGCTTTGAGACTTTCTACGCAAGGTCATGTACTCCAAATAAAATCCTATTACAGATCTGAGATCAGCTTATCTGGGCAGAGGAAAAAAAAAAAAAGGCATCTTTACCTGAGTTTTGAGGTTAAACTTGTCATACTGTAAAATTATACAGGAGGAAAAATGAGATCGTGCCTTTGCTAGCACATGCCACAGTGGGGAACATATGGAAGAGCTTTTCTCTACAGGTGTGTACAGCTATGCCATGCCACAGCAGAATGGCTACAGTGCAAGAGTATCTACCAAAGAGATTAATTTGAAGTGCTAGAGGAGACCACAACCATTTCTCTACTGAGGGGAAAATATTTCAGAAGGTGAGCACTCTGTAGCCATTTTGGAATCCTGTTGGGTATTCAGCTTTAAAGAGTACTCCTGATGTATTTCTGTAGGTTCCTTCAGAACAGCAGATATGAGAGATTCCCTAGCAAGATGAACAGTTTTCATATTTCTCTGACTAGGCAATTCCATTTTTTTTTCTCTTACTGTTTTTAGATTATTTTTATTCAGATCACTGATTTCCTGCAAGATGAATATTGTGATTTCCCTGGCAATAGACAGACAACTGACAAAACAAATCAACTCATAAAAACTTTGTTTCAAGAGCTAGGGGTTTTCTAGTGTATGGATGAGGTTCCTGGGCAGGACACCTTAATGATTTGTTGTAGAAATGTAATTATAAACTCTTCACTTTTGGTATCAAGAGAGAGGGTGACTGAAGTTTAACTTGCCTACCTCCAAAATTCCATCTGGCAAGTAGAATGTTGCAAAGCTTCTGCAGTGTTTTGCCACCTCTAGTCAAACTTATACCGGACTCGGTGATAATCTGTCAGAATATATTGCTCAACTATAAATAGTTGACGTAGTGCTTCAAATTTTTTTGTGTGGCACTTTTGAGAAGTGTCACTTCTGCGTATGGTTCTTCTCCAGTGCGTAACGTGGTAACTAGGATGCTTTCTAGGAGAAAGGCTGCTTATTGCGTTCCTGTAAGCAACTGCCTGTAGGACGGTGTCGCAGCTTTGTCTTCCTTTCATGAGCGGGCAGCACCACCTGCTGATGAGAAGGGAAAGTTCATGTGATACTAAAAAGGATGGTTTTCCTTCTTTTTTTTTTTTTTATTGAGAAACTCGATGCGAAGAGCAGAGCTTATCCAGGGAGGAGCAGGGTGTCCCTTCAAAGCCTTTTTCTGGTAAGGAGGACAGAAAAGTGGCTGTAATAGGTTCAAGAGGTATTGAAACTGATTTAACTAACACGTTTTAAAATACAGAATTTTAATGGCTTGGGGTTTTTTCCATCTGTTGGTGAGAGGCATAATGGATTTAGACGGAGGTGGCTGCAGAAACCTGACCGAGAGCCCGTATTTTGTGGCAACCCGAGGGTGAAAGTGTTAACGCTGCTGTTCCCGCCCTTTCTTGCTGTGCTTTTGTATCGTCCCCCCTCGTACTCGGACTGCGCGCAGCCCGTAATGGCTGGGTTCGTGCACTACCATTACTGTTCACTAATTTTCACTGTTGTGAAAGTGATTTAGAATTAAAAAAATGGTTTTACATTGACCGGTGTGCGCCGCCGTGCCTCTGTGCTTCGCGGGCGGGCTGAGGCGAGGCGTGGCGCGGGCCGAGCCCTACCTCCAGGAGCGCGGGGCGGGTCCGTGCCTCGGGAACGGGAGGGGCCGGGGCCCGCTTCTCCCTCACCGGGGCTTCGAGGGGGCTCTGCGAGCGGGGGCGGGGAGCGGTGGCCGGCGGGGCCGGGCCGGGCCCTGCGCGGGCTGAGACCCAGTGCTGGGAGCTGCCGCGCCCGCCCGCCACGGCACGTGGTGGGCGGGACCGGAGGGGCGTAGCCGCACTATCATTGGTCCTCGCCGCGGAAGGGGCGGGAAACTTACGGCGGCGTAGCTCGGGGATTGGTCTGCGGCGCTGAGGGGGGCGGGGCGCCGATTGGCCTGCGGCGAGGAAAAGGGCGGGGCGCTAAGCAGCCCTGGGGCGGGGCACGGCCCTGAGATAGCGGCGAAGGGAAGAGGGGAGGGGGGCGCGCGCGCGGGCGCGCTCCCGGACCAGGTGCGGCGTGACCTCCCGCGCGCTCCGTAGAGGCTGACGTCAGGCGCGGGGGAGCCCCGGGGCGGCGGCGAGGCCGGCGCGGGGATGGAGGGGCTGCCGGGGCTGCCAGGTGAGCCTGGGCCGCCCGCCGGGACAGCGCGGCGGGGGCGCGTACGCGTACGCGAGGCCGCGGCTCCCTCCGGCCGCTCAGCGGGCGGCAGTCCGTCGGCGGGGCGGCAGGTGCGCGGCTTGGGGCGGAAGGGGAGCCTGGGCCGCCGCGCCGCCGGCTCCTGAACCCGCACCCTGGCGAAGGACTGGCCCGTGTCCCGCGGGCGGGCGAGCGGCTCCCCCCGGTTTGCGGCCACACGCGCGGGCCCTGCCCGGGCGCGGGGGAGGGTGCGGAGCTGGGGGCTGCGCCGGGCCCGGGAGCCCCGAGGGCCGTCGCCTCCTGGGACCGGCCGGTTGCGCTCGCCCCGTGCCTTTGGCGGTCCCGCCCGCCCGGGCTCGGCCGCCGTCCCGGCCGCGGGGCCGCTGCCGCTGGAGGAGCCGGCTGTGTGACATTGCCCCTGCCCTGGGGGACGCGACAGACCCGTTACATCGGTCACGTCCGTTCGCTTTTCCTTCACGCTGTTTCCTGCTCTGCTGTTTTCATTTCCGTCACCGCTCCTGGATACGCGAGCAGCGTCGGTGGGATGTGGGGCTGTTCGTTTCCGTTCGCCAGCTGCTCGGCCTTTCTGGGTGCGGTTAAACAGATGTAGCGCTGCCGCTGAAAGCACGGTGGCTGCGGCGCGGGGTTCAGGAGCTGACGGGCAAAGCTCTGTACCATCGCTGTGGGGGAATATCTGCAGCTTTCAGTCAGCTGTGGTGCAGCCATCCGTCTTTAAATTCCTTTAAATAGGATCCGCTGTATTCACATTTGCATCTTGCGCTCGTGGCGCTGACCAAGAGGAGCTGGAGCTGCGGGACGCCTGGTTTGCGGGCTGTTCTGGCCTGTCGAGCGGCAGCGATGCCAGAAGTTCAGCTGACTTCCAGGACTCGCGCTGCTCGGAGAGGGGAGCGTCGGCTGCCTGTGCGCTGTGGCATGGGCACACGTGGCTCTGCCTTTCCTTTCCAAGCCTGGCTGGCGTGAAGCTGAAAAGCAGTTTGCTTTATAGAAGAACAGGAGTAGTGCAAGCTTTTTTCCAAGTTTCTCCTGACCCTCGCTCTGTTGTGCAGATCGGAGGTCAGGTGCCATCCTCTGTGCGCCGGATAGCAGGAGGGCGCAGACACACCCCCTCGCGTGCGGAGCTGATGCTGAGCTGGGAGCTGAAGTAGCAACTTACGGCAAATGTCATGTTTGGGTGAATCCTGCCTGGCGCTATAGTCTGCATGGAGACCTTTATGGGTGCTGCTGCTCTGCTGGCGAGAGTGGTGCTTGTTTGTGGTCGAGCAACCAGTTTTTTCTCTGAAATAGCTATTTGTAAAACGTACAAGGAGATCTTCACCTTGGTTACTTTTAAACATTGTAATTGACCTACACAGTGGGGTAAAAGTGCATGGAAGGCTGATGGCTCCTGGTTTGTGTGACTTCAAGGAACTTAACCTTGCCTGAGCAACTACTGAGTTGTAACGTTCTTTGGAAAATGGAAGTCAGTGGTTAGTGGTTTTCCTTTTCTGAGTGCACTTCTTTCCTTATGCAACCTTACTGCAAGTGAACTTTTAGTAGCAGGAAGAAATAGGTTTGCAGTCTGCCCAGCTATGTGATGTGTTCCTTGCACTGTCCTCTGCTCATCCAGATCCTTGACTCTTTCTTTACTATGCCTGCACAGCTGTTTGCATTTGGGATAGAGTTTATCTGTGTGCCAAATGCTCTTTGTGCACAAGTTTTCATACCTTTTTTCCTAGGCTGCATGCATCTAAATAGCTCTCTCTGGGGCTTTACGGCAGTTCTAGCAGAAGCTATTATAACAGAATTGTAACTATTGTCAGTATTTTCTGAAATGGCAATAGGCCAGTAGCACCAATCCCTCTTCCTACGTCTGACAGTAGTCTGGTGTTGGCTGTACAGTCTCTACAGGAATATTCATTCAAGTGTGTAATTCCTTCCTGGTAGTCAAGTTGTTCTCTACTGAATAAAGTTTGCCTTTCCTTTCTTTCAGTTCTGGGAAGTCCAGTTAATTAGCACAAATGAGCGCAAATGGTACATGCTGAATCAGTGGCACGGGGGAAATAGCGGCGTGGCTTCCTGGCCTAGCATGGTTCTCTGTGGGAATTGTTGCACTAGACCAATCTGTCTTCCTGAAATCTCTGCTCTGAAGACTGCTCTGTTTTCTGTGAAAAGTCGTATTGCTTTCTTCTGCAGAATGTGAAGGAGCAGATGGTGATGTTATGTCTGGAGAAAAAAAAAATATATAAGATGTCAGAGTTCAATTTGGGAACTCTGCTCTCTGGGGTTACAGACTGCCTGGTGTTGGCTTAACTTTCTGTGCGCGAAGGCTTTCCTGTCAGTTACGTAACGGAAGGTTGTTCTGTATCAGGGATGCAGCAATCCTTGTTTTCTCTGATGTAAAGTCGTTGCTGTATGTCATTTTATTCCTGCGTGCAGGTGAAGAAGTCTGGAGATGTCTAGGATGCGGGGACAGCATTGCTGCTGGTCAGCGCCTCTACAAGACTGTTAATGAAGCTTGGCATATTTCCTGCTTCCGGTAGGTAAAATCTCAGCCCGTTAAACTCTCCTTATGTTGTTCAACTCACTCAGAACCTGGTGGATAAATATCAGTGTTAACAGGGAGTTCTTGCTGTCATCTCTGTGCCCGACCTGTTCCAGGGCCTCTTGCAGCGCAATTGCGTGCTTTTGTTTGCGGCCGTAGTTCGGTGCTCGCGGCAGCGCTCTGGAGCTGACTTTCAGTCCCAACAGCGGTCTGACACTGCCTGGCAAAGTGTTGCCATGCTGACGCAAACGCATACAGGAATACAGATAAAGCACAAACGAAAGCTCTGATTTACTGGTGGTGGCAGAAGCCATGGGCTGCGTATTTGTCTTCAGCTGCGTTCCAAAGTAGTGCCCAGGCAATCTGGATAGCCTGTTGCTTTTTCCGTATGTGGTAGGTACAAGGGAGATATCAGGGTGTTGGGGAAAGCTGCTGATATGGGGGAGGGAGATCCTGCCTTTCGCTTTCTCTCCTTTTCAGACAATTAAGACATGCAAACTTATGAAATCTGTTGGATAATGTTGCTATTGGCAAGGACAAAAAGGGATCTCTGACATGCCCCTCTTCCTGGCAGTAGGACTAATGCCTCTCATCAGTGTTTTGTGAATACTTGATCCAGTTTTCATGCTCCAGAATCACATTTCTGAAGGGACCTATGTTTTTGAGACGAGTGAGTACCTGCAGCTTCTATTGGCTTCTGTGTTGGCTTGAATCTGGAGAGGCTGATGTTTTGGATACTGTTGAAGCAAATGGGGGAAAAGGAAGCCAGTGTGGCTTTGGAGGAATGTTTGCTGTGCTGAAACAAGCATCTACTGTCCTACTTTAAAGAACCAAAAATCCCAACAAAATACTCCAGCTTTCTTGAAGTGAGGATTATGGTTATTGGTGTATTAAAAAAAGAAAAGGATGCCATGTTGCCAAAGCTAGCTCTGTTGGCTTGGAAAACACTGTTAGTTACAATAGCATCTCGATAATCAACATTACAGCTTTATATCACTACAAATCCCAGTATTTTGGGTTTCTGTTGGTTTGAGTATCCGTGTTTAGCTGTATCGAGTCAGCTTGTCTTAATCCTGTTTTTTTCTTCTCTCTGAAGAACTAGTATCCTGTTGTTGAGCTTCCCTAGATTCTGCCAGTAGCCAAACCCAAAGCTGTGTGTGCTAGTAAGTCTGTCTGTCTTGTCATTGAATGTATTTCTGTTCTGGGGCTTGATTTGCAAATATCTTGGTGCTTCTTGCTATTGGGACTGTAGAGGTGGATATCAGCTGAGCTGGAGGCAAATCCTGCCCTCATGGCAATTTACAGAGAGTTTGGTATCACAAATATCATACTTACATTGTAAAATGGAAGTTTGGGGCTTTTCTTGGTTTTGTACAAGTGAAGATGGCAACTTTTCTCCTGAGATGTGTAATAACTTGCATTTGCTGGTGCGCTTCTCATGCTCTGTGCTTTTGGCTAGCTTTAGCGCTCAGCTAAGCTGCCATGCTGAGGGAACAATTGAGACCTGCAGCAAAGGAAGCTGCCCTTCCCTTTTTCCTGGTTCCAGAGTAGGACTGTACATGAAAACAGATTTCCAGTTTGCACTCTGTTCCCCCTTTTCTTCTGTTATCCCTAAACCATGCTGAGCAGCAGTCTTGTGCTTGATATCCCAAAGCCAAACTTTAAAAAGCCTCTAAGGGTAGGAGCCTTTGGCAGCTGGTGGCCGTGAGTTCCGGCAGCTCTTGCGGAGTGTTTTTTACAGTCTTCCTGTGGATTAGCTGACTCCCTGGCCTGGCACATAATTTCTCTAATGCTGATTGGCACTGCTCCAGGCTCGTTAGCTCTGTTTATTCTTGGTCAGGCTAGGCTGCTGATCATGCTTGGCACTGGCAGTAGCTGACGTACATGCGTGTCTCTGAGGATTTAAGTTTTTTGTCACTTCCCTCCTTCCTCAAACTGCATGTACAGGAGCTTTGTCTCTGAAACCTGTATTTTCTCTGCTGTGGCTGGAGGGACAAGCAAATCCCTATTCGTGTATCTTGGGTATTTTAAACTGTTCTTTGGCCAGCTGGTCCTTAGGCTTGAATCCGATGGGCTGGATCTGGCCGAGGAAGTTTCTTAGATATTTCTGTCACAGTGTCTGTTGTGAATTAACTCTGAATGTACTTTTGTGCCTCTGAATTCTGTTGAGATAGCATACACACTTTCAAAGGTCATTGCTTTTCACCGATACATAGTTCCACTGGATTTGGAACTTACATTGTACAGAACTTCAAACACGACATCAAGAAAGGGAAAGAGAGAAGTGGCAAGGTATCTTTTTCCTAGGTCTGGATCACTTTTATCTGAGCGGATTATGGGAAGGGCTTTTTTTGACCTAGAGCACGCTGTTCTTACTGCTTTCAGTCCAACTTTTTTCCATATTACAAAATAGAAGATACTGCCTTGAATTATACCTTTGAATAAAGTATTGATACCTGGTATTTTTATGTCCATTGTTGGTGTTTTGTGTTATTTTTTTTTGTTTCCACACATAAAGACTAATGAAATTAAAGACAATTTCCTCTTTCTGTAGGGATATTGCATATTTGAATTGAAGTAGGATGGGATGAGAAGACCTAGATACAGCTGCCTGGTTTGATCTTAAGGACACAGTATTTTTTAAACATCCGGTTTTGATTATTTGAAAACTACGAATTCAGATCAAGCTTGTTGAACACATCCAAGTGGAAAATGCTTTTAGATCCATATGAAAGAAAATTGTTGGAAATGATGGTGGGAATTCCTGCTGTAGAGAGGTGCTTCAGAACTTTTTAGGAAGGAAGACAGCTGAGGTTCGGTTCCTTCCTAACCATGAAATAACAGAGGATGTATATTACTATGGTCTATAAAATAAATCTAATTTAAGTAGCCAAGCAACGGAGACTTGCTGCAGAAATCTCAAACAAAAGCCAAACCCACTACATCAGAGAAAAACTGTTTGCAGTATTATCTTCAACTAAAGTTACTGAACGTAATGGATTACTGATGGTTGTAGTTTCAGATTTTAAAATAAACTGTTTAGTTTATACCAAACCCAGTTAATTAAAAGCTGAAAAATCATCAGGCGTTTGAGGAGCGGAAAAGCTCATCTTCCCTTTTCTGAAAGAGGAAAGGAAAGCAGAGCACTTTTGTATGAATATAAATTTTTTCATTAGTAGGTCTAAAGCACTGGAGATGATGGTGACCAGAAACTATTAATTCAGTTTGGACAAATATTTCCTTTTTGCTTAATACATCAGATTTTTATATATATGCAATGCAGCTTGACCTCGGGGAAAAATTCTCATGGCTTTCCATATATATATATTTTTTTAAAGTATATTATGAAATAGTTTGATGCTAAGTTAAGCATATAAACAACTGTATGCCTAAAAAGTGTAAGCTTTTGATATCTGACTAAATATATATTAAAGCTTTTTATACTGATCAGGGATTACATTATTATATTTAAATAATTGCAACCAGTAAGTTGACAGGTAAGTACCTGTTCCAGTAAGGAACAGGTTGCCCAGAGAGGTGGTGGATGCCCCATCCCTGGAAACATTCGAGGCCAGGTTGGACGGGGCTCTGAGCAACCTGATCTGGTTGGAGATGTCCCTGCTCCTTGCAGGGGGATTGGACTGGATGGCCTTTGAAGGTCCCTTCCAACCCAAACCATTCTGTGATTCTATGACTTTCCAGTAAAAGATACTGGCTAAAATTAAATACAGTCTTGAAATCATTAAGAAACTGTTTACACTTGTAAAAAAATCTAAAGTAATAAAGCAATTTATTTGTTTAAATCGCAACAAAAATTGCCTTATTACCTAGAGTTAAATCAATTCACCTGACAGATTGTTTAGGGTTCAGGTGCTTGCGCTCTTCTTGAATGTGTTACTGCATTTCAATGTCTGCTAACCTCTACTGGAGCGAGTAGCTAAAACACAAGGAGTGTGGTAACCACCAGAAGGCTGTTTTCTCTATATGAGTACTTTGGAAAAATGGAACAGTTTTGGCAGAGCGCAGAAGAACTCCTGGCTCTGTCTCCCACTGGTATTCTGAAGTGAATTTGAAACAAATTCTCCTCCTGATTGTTTCTCAGTAGTGGAAGAAGGTTAAAAGCAGATTCTTCCCAGAATCTCTCGTCACCTGCCTGTTGTGCGCTCTCAGCAGCGTGACAATTGTCCATGGTCAGGAAACAGAACTGGATTAGCCATCTGCATCCGGGGATGCCCTAAGCTCCAGGCTACTGAACAGAAAGAGAACTGCTATTAATTTGCCAACTCCAGTGATTTGATTGTCTTACAAAGATGTATTTTTTTTTTCTACACTGAATGGCATGTTTTGTGTGCTATAGTAACATTTTTTTGCCTAGCAAAACTTAGTGAATCACTTTGATTCTTCTTACATGTAGGGGCAAGGGAAGGCAAGCCAGGCAAGCTTGTCTTAAGAATGTATATAGTTACACCTGTTTGGAGGGGTTACAGGGAAAACTAGGTGACTTCTGATGGTATTTTCTAGATCTGTTTTCTGTGGTTCTTAGAATATCTACTAAACTTCAGCTTACGTTCGAAGAAAATAATTTTTATGGCTGAGGAATTATCAAGAAACTGGTCACCTAACAATCTCCTGTCACTGTGGGTTTTTGGTCTCCCAGACTGTGTCTACTAGCACTTAATTATCCTTAGCGTTAGAAGCTTCTGTCTACTCTCTTCAGAAATCCCCCTTGTTCCAATTTAAATCAGTTTCTTCTAGTCACGTTCACAATGGACACAGAAAACAAGCTTTTTCCCCTTCTGGTATTCCGGTAACCTTTTCCTGTTTGAAAGCAGCAATCGTGTCTCCCATCAGTCTCTCCTATTCTGAAGAAGCCCTGGATCTAGCTTTTTCTTATAGACTGTATTTTCTAGACTTTGGATCATTTTTGTTGGTTCGGACTGGCACAGGCCTTCCTTTTCCAAGAGCAACTTCCTCCCCACAGACAGCAGAACAAATAGATCTACAGTGACAGGATATGAAGCTGAAATGTACAAATGTTGACAAATAAAAATGTAAGTAAAGGTGTATGTTCAGGTGACTTTGAAATGTGGGGATTTTTGGTGCTTTGAATCTTCCTTTAGCTTTTCAGCTGTGGACACAGACAGGTTCGTACACACAGCGGCTGAATTGGAGAGCGGGGGAAGATCAGCAGTACGAGAAGGCAGTTGAATTATAATAGAAGCAGGAAGACAAGAATCTCCTCTTCTTCTCCAGTTTCTGGCAGTTACAGATAGGACCTCAGAGGTGAGAGCTCTTCTCCGCTAACCCCAAGAACTCCGAGAACTCCGGGGAACGGCTCTGTGATGGTGTCTCCATCAGCACTGAGATTCACCAGCTCACTCTGGGATTTAGGGAGACATAGTTGCTAAGTGCCTATTTGTGCACAGCTCACCGTGACTGTTCAGGAGTTTAAAAATCCAAAGGAACAATGAATCACTTTGCAGGTGGAAGTGGCCACATTCCTCAGGGGAATCTATCAGCTACAGGACATCATGATGCCCCTTTTTATTTAAGGAGGAGTTGGGCATTCCAGTCTTGAACTTTTTTTAGTTGACTTGCGCCTTGCACAGCTTGTCCTTTAGGGCATTGTTATCAGAGCATTATTATATCAGGGTAATTAGAATTACTCACACAGCCCGCTGAGGAGGCAATCCAAATGTGGTCGGCTTTCCACACGAGGAGTTCAACGATCTGCACAGACAAAAGTGGAAAGTTAGGAAGCCAGTGAAGATGCAGAGGTCTAAGTGCCAGTCTTATTGTCATCTGTGACAAGTCACCGCTTCTAAAGCCATGTATAATCTGTCAAGTTTCAATAGGTTGAATTTCTTTGGTTTGCTGCTTAGCCTACATGTATTCAGGAAGTCTGCAGCCATTAGGTGAGTATGGTGGAGATAAAAATTTAGTCTCCATCCTGATGTTGTGGTAAGTGACATTAGGTACCAAGAAGGCATCACTATGTCAGTCTGAAGCTCTGCTGCTGCTTAGGAGTAAGATGCAGTGATGGCAGCGAGCTTCACTTCACTGTTTTAGTTTACTGAAGAGCTGTGAGCAAGAGCTTTCATTCAGAGGTATGCGCATATCAAAACAGTATTAGTTTCAGGAGCAGACTCTGTCTTTCAACAGCAGCAAAGCACGTGTTATGTGTAAGTGCCTTGGAAATGCAATGAGGTGCTTGGATTGTACTGAAGTATTTGGATTGCCTCCAAGCTGCACCCATGCTGAAACAAAGACTTGCTGCAGACTCTTCAGGCATTAAGCAGATGCCTCTTCCCTGGCTTAGACCAGTCCCACACCCTGAAGTGCCTGTCTGTGCCAGGATAAATTTGTGTCTCTTAGGGCTGATGGATATGCTGAGCAATACATCTGGTTGTAGACGCGCTGGTGGACAGCACGAACTGTGCGGTACAGAGGGTGTCCAGGTGTGCAGCCTAGCCCCAGCTCTTCTAAGATGTTAGCCATCTGAATATCACAATAGCTATGTGATGCTTCTCCATGGGGATAAAACTAACGGCTGCGACTCAAGTTGCAATAGATTTGATGTTAAGTCATTGTCGAGGTTTTTCATTTATACCTTTTTATTTGCTAGTTATATTTCTCAGGCTTCTTTCTGGCAAAAACTGCTGTACAATTCTAAACCATGGCAAGGAAAGCAACCCCCTGCAATAGCTACGTGTTTGTAGTGGAAACGCTGTCAGCATTTGCGAGAGAGAAGATGCTGATACCTGACTTCAGCTGGTGTAAAAGAAATGTGCTTCGGTGCATTTTGGCCCTCAGAGATGGTATCAGTAAAATTACATAGAAAAGGTGTACCCCACACACACCTGTTTATCAGCATTTTTGAAGTACAGTCGTTCTGGCAGGAATTCAGATCTGGAATGTGTGACCACATTAACACCTTCAGAGCCCTTTTATCAGAGCTATTGTGCGCTCAAATAGGTCACAGAGACACTAAAAAAGGCAAGAAATGACAAGAGAATTCTGCGTAGGGAAAACGTAACTTACTGGCTGCTGCTGGGGCTTGCTGCAGAAGTAAAATCATTTTGATAAGATGTTTCCTGTTTAAATAGACATTTGACTACGTGTCCTTTGGCTTTAAGGAAGTCTCAAACAAAATCCTTTCCCAGTTGCTTAGCTGTCTGGGTGGTTTTTGATACTTTGAAGTTAGGCTTTATCTGCTGGCTTCATTCACAGACTAGCTGGCTGCTTATCACATCTGTGGATCAAACCTTCAAAGGTTTTGTCTGAAGAGCTGGGATTTATGAGGTCACGTGGAATCCCCCTTGGAGGGAGTTCAGCCCATGGCAGCAGAATTGTGGGGAAAAGCTTTTGTCTGTAGGTGATACTGGGCAGGGGAGGGGCTCTGGGAGGCACTGGAGGTATGTGTGTGTTGTGGGGTGGTGCTGATAGCCAGGGAAGCGCTGGATTGTGAGCGCTGGCCCACTTTCAGCACGCAACATATAGAGAATGTGGGAGACCAGAGTGCATTCCTAGACACAGACTCACCGTGTTGCTGCTTCCAGTAGAGCTGTGTGAAATGTCAGAAGGAATTAGACCCGTGCTGGAGCTGACAGCCACATCGGGCTCTGCAGCACTGGGCTTTGCTGCACTTTTATAGCTGGGCTTAGAAACGGCACTGAATGGGTGAAAATGATTTATTTTTTTAAATAAACGTGGCTGCTTCTTAAAAGTAAAAAAACATAAAAAAAAAAAAAAACCAACAACAAAACCAACCCAAAGGGCTGCCTGGTTTTCTGCTTACTTCAACAGCGAGCAGCAGCTGTCAAATCTGCAGCCAAGACTGCCTCGTCCCAGCCCCAAGCGTCCCGTGAACAATATGCCAGCTGAGAGGAGCATCTCCAGTAAAAGCACATTTCAGTACTCTTGCCTTGGAACACAGCTTGATCTTCAGGCTGTGTTCAGGCATGCCAGGCTTTGCTGACGGTACAAAAATGGGAGGGCTCGGTGCAGCAGCATATGTTTGTTGTATTTCTGAGTGTCTTGCAAACAGCTTTAGCTGATTAGGGCACTAGAGATCACGCTTGGCTTCAGAGCAAGCAAAACGTTGTAACTACATGTGCTGCAAGCAGGAGAGAGTACTTGTCTGTGCTAATTTATACCTCTCAGCTTCCGTTCAGGAGATGAATATTAGGTTAAATGGTTGCAGTGATCTCTGTTAAAACAGTATTGGAAAGAAAGTTATTTTTCCTTGGATGAAGCACACTGTGAGTTACCTCCCGCAAGAGGATGAACAGACTGTAGGTCCTGTGAAGGCAGGGTAACCCCGCTCGCTGTGGGGGATTTGGGAAGGTTTGTAGTAAACATTAATTTGATGTGTTTGGAGATGTGTCTAGCTGTCTTTGTCAGACTCTGCCTTCTTCGACTTCTCCATTGAATGTGTCACTGCTGCAAAGAGTAGTTTCACGTTTACGCACTTGGCTCTTACTTTGGCAAAAGCTGCTGTATTTCAACACTTATTAACGCAGCCCCTCTTTGGATCAAAGCTCCACCCCTCGTGAAGAAGTAGAGCTTATTCAGCCTGTGTAGCCATGTGCTGTCCTCCCGCAATGGCTCCTCCTCCCCTCCCACCCTTGGGTGGAACCAGAGAAGGGAAAACTTGACAATAGTTAGCAGGCAGCAGAGCTCGCAAGAACTATTGCAGCAGCATGTCCAGCTAGCCCGGTTAGCAGTTATTCTATCCTTCCCAAGGGTGCCGCTGCTGCCGAGTGCAGGAGAAGATGGTTATAGCCATGGGAGCCAGGAAAAATCTGAAAAGGAATAAGCAGCCGAGAGACCTGGCATTCCTTGGGCAGCTTCAAAGAGAGGTGAAGTATCTGAATCAGCGCAAGATTAAATGAGCACTGGCTGCTGCCATGTTGGCAGAACAGAGCTGTTCAGAGGCAGTTGGACAAGTTTGCGGCTGAGCCGGTTTATCCAGTGTTGAAGATGGGAAGTTACTTGTCTGCCCCGGCTTACTTCGCTCCCAAGGATCCCTTTCGGTAAGTCTTGTGCAGGATTAGCAGTGGATCTTCAAAGTGGCGTTTCCCCCCGTAACGCTGTCCTAAGCAGTTAGTGTGCGAGGCGTGAAGAATGAGGTCCAGTGCTTGTGTGCAGGGAACAGCCGGCCTCAAACTGGGATCCTGTCTTGCTCTGAGACGTGGAGACCTCTGCTATGAGGGAACGTCACCTGTGTTGTGGGCAGTGTTTGCGTAGCCCAGGCAAGCAGGCTCCCTCTCAGAGCAACACGACGTGTGGCACTTCACCCCATGCCCCTGTGCTTTGCTCCACTGCCAGAGGAATGAGATTACCGAGGCTGCTGCTGCTTATGTCTCTTTGAAAGCTACTTGTGCTTGGGCATAGCGCAGGGTGAGCTGAGGTGTGCTGTGGCCAGTTCAAGGTGATGTAATCTGCAGTGAAGCAGTGCATAATCTTGTTTGAGAAAATAAATCGGGTACTTTGCAGGTAAGTGGGGACACGCAGCGCGCTTCCCTTACATGGAAAGGATTCTTCTGTGATGTTTTTGTTTATTTTAACAACCATTCTTGGTCCAACCGAACAAATGAGGCTTGAGAAGGGCGATAGCTACAGCATAAGGCTTTGATTGCATTACATCTGCATAGTGAAAATTCTTCGTGGGGCTGAACACAGCCAGGATGGTGACCAGTGCTGATGTGCTGATGCAGTGAATGGATGGGAAAGGCAAGGCTTGCAGTTTCATTGTCTCCCTCCTGTTCCCCTGCACTCGGATTTGCTCGTTATTGATCTTGCTCCTGCAAACACGCTGTTGTACTGATTTGGAAGTGAGGAGCCTTTTGTTAAAACAATCTAGGATAGGAGTAAATACTGCTGGGCAATTGCTAAGCTGCTTTGGGCAACTTTCTGAAACAGCATCCACTTTCGGAAGAAGGAAAGTGAGCAGGCATTCATTATTTGTTACACGCGTGGGACACCATGCGAAGCCATAGATACACCTCCTAAGTCTGTGGAAATGGTTTTGCATAGTCAGAGCTTAAACACTCTGTCTTCTAGTACTTAGTTTGTTTTCTAGCATCTGTTCTTCCTTGTCTAGTGTCTCTTACGTAGCCAACGCCCACACTTCTGCTGAGTCTGGGTGAGAAGCCTTTGGGTTAGCTATGGGCTAGGGTTATGTTTTATTATGCAGCTTTCTGTCTGCGTGACTGTCCTCTCCCTGGCTCTGCCTGCAAAATTGGAACCACAGCTCTTTTGAGCCTGCCCAGCGTTAACTGATCTAGCCTGACAGTGTGTGGGGGGGGTGGATTTTATTAATGAGCCCTTCTCAAAGGGATCTGTCTCCTGAGTGCCCGGGGAGTCTTTGCTTCCATGGGGGTATTGGCTTTCATTTGGATGTAAAAGAGATGCCACATCAATTGAATCTCCATCTCCTGAAAACCAGGCTGGTTACCTGTTGTGACCTGATCCTCTTACCACCCCCCACCAAATCCAGTAGCCATCAAGCAGCAATTTGTGAACTCTTTCTGCACCTGCTGTGCTACACAGCATCAGGGCCAAACACTGCACCCAGATGCTGCCAGGGTTTCCTGGAGGATGGCTATAGGAGGCAGATCAATTTATTCTTTATAACCAAGGCTGGGAAGCAAAGAATCGTAATGTGTGGGACTGAATAATCAGAGCACGGCTCTGCAGCTCTGAAAATGGTGGCTGGGCAGCAGGAGGAAACACGTCAAGTATGGCTGTTACCAGTCCCCCAACAAACTTGATTACCATGCTTCGTTACTCTGTAATAAGAATAGCAAATCATCTAGGAGAAGATTAGCAGTTTCTAATCTATAAAAGACAGAGGAGCAAGAAATCTTCCTTTCTTTTGGTTGTGGTGACAGGCAAAGATTAGCTTGCTTAATACCTCTAGGAGTAATTGTATTCCTGTCTGAGCTGATGTGAGCCCTGGCAATGGCACCGCTGCAGTGCCACGCGCTCCAGTGAGGAGGGAAGGGAAGGAGGGGTAACCTTTGTATCTTCTGTGATAGAATTCTGACATATCTCTTCAGTGAGAGTCATGTGAAACAATCATGTGATGCCTTTATCATTTGGGCGAAGGCAGTGAAACAGTTGAAATGGGTCTTGAAACTCTACCTGTCTGCTGTCTGTCAGCTCTCCACACCTCCATTACAGAACACATGGTAAATAACAGAGGGTGCTGCGTGGCAGCATGGGCCGTAGCCATGTGCTCTTGCTGGCAGTGATTAACCAAGTTCCAGTTAAACCCATTACCAGTATCTAGCCTCTCTGGGGCTCCTTGCTTTGTTCCTGTTGCCTCATTGCCCTGGGTGGGGTTCTGAGCCTTAAGCTGCAAACTTGTCCTGCCCAGATTTGTTTAATTGCATAGCAGAGAACTGACTGCTTGCTGGCTCCACCCCCTCACCTTCATTTTGCTATAGGTGTGTTGCAAATTAGATACCAGTGCTGATTTCCGGATGGAAGCAAACTAATCAAAGTGCTGTAAGGTTGGAATCAAACCATGAAGAAGTAGGGGAAAGGTAAAGGGAAGACAAGTGTACATGATCCTCTGGAGCCTATCTATAAACAGAATTGCAGTTGTGTGCTTTTGTAGAAATTTTGGATTTTCTTAGGGAGAAAAAGGAGTGGTTGAAGGTGAAATTGAAGAGGGGTGAGGAAGGGAAGGTGTTGTGCTTAAAAACAAATAAATAAATAACCCACCTGTTTGGAGAGGACTTAGACAGAAAGCCAGGTCTTGTGCTGGTGGAGCAGTCTCCAGAATTGCTGTCTGCGTCCCAAGTGCAGGTCTGGTCACAGCTCCCTGTTTGAAGATGTAATCACTCTTGGAGCACACACTGGTACAGGCATGCACGCAGAAGTCGGATAAGTCTGAGGGATCCGATTTGCCCATGTGGAGCCAGATGTTCCTGCCACAAGGTGATAGAAATCTTTGCTGTTAGTCTCCACTTGCTCTTTTCTCCCTCCCACTCACCCACTTGATCATTCAGCGTGGGGCATTTACTGCAAATGAAAGCTGAAGGCTAGAGGTTGAAGGCAAAATGCATTGCAATGCCCTCTAGGTCTCTTGCATACCTTGAGCAGAGTGTAACCCTGACAGTGCCCCAGGGCTGAGGCTGTAATGATGCAGGTACCGCACCATGTATCCCAACGCTCCCCCTGCCTCAGACAAAATTGGCAGGGCCTGTTGCACGTGCTCGAGTTCTTTCCCATCATTGAGGGAAGGAGGGTGGGGGGGATGGACAGGATTTGGAGCTTCTCAGCTGGGAGAACAAACACTATAAAAGCCAAATACATTAGAAGGAGCAACTTTCCTGAGGGTAGGGTACGGCACTAATACCTCATGAGGTGTGTTTTCCCCTAAAACCATGGGCTGCTTACAAGCAGCTTCACTTTGTTGCTTTGCATTCTCTTGAGATGGAGCAAGTAACTCTCTCCATGTTGGAGCACAACCAGCTTCGCATATCATCACGCTCGTTACAAGCTGGTGGAGTTTACAAGGAATGTCTTTGGCACAAATAAGCCTTCAGGAAGCTTGTGAAAGGTGAAGTCATCAGTATCTCTCGTCTTAGACCTGGGAGCATGTAAGTAGTCCACCTCCACTGCCACTAGCTGATTTCAGTGTCCGTGGTGCTATTGAGAGGTCTGCTGTCCAGGAGGGCACGCACCCACCTAAACCCCCCCCCCCGGTGCAATGGGTTCCCCTCCGGTGTAGTAACTGAGACAATTGTTGGGGGTAAGGAGCAGAAGAAACCCTTCCACCTTTGGGAAAGCACCTTTGGGACGACATTGATCCTTGAGGTGTTTCTTTGAACCAGTTATTGGTGACTAACCTGCCTTGGGTTCTGAGAAATTGCCAATACCAGACTAATTTTCCTTTTAAAGTCTGCCCAGGGCTAATGGAATAATCTTTAGTGATGCAACTGCTGCCTGTGTGTTATCTCTCTGTTAAGTCACATTTCCATGCTGCTGAAGCTAAACTCCCTTGCCTAGTACATCATGCTGAGGCAGGATTATTTTGTGTTCAGGAAGCCTGAAGATCTGGGTTCTGCTTGTGATTTTCTAAAATTATGTCTGCAATAGAATTGTTCCATTTTTTTCCTTGGGTTTTTTTTTTTGGGGGGGGGCGATTATAGATAGAGGATTAATAACCATTGCTTGTTGAAATGGGAGCTGACAGTGTGTCTGAAGGATTTTGAGACTCCTTTCGTGAAATCAGAGAAATAGTTTTGTTTGGAAGTCTTTTGGTTGGTTGGTTGAGGATTTTTTTCTCATGCACTGCCATCAGCAGAAGGAAAGGGACAGCAGTTGGTGGGGAGAGGTGGAGGATTTTCACTGCAGTTAATTGGTGGATGCAGTCAGTATCTGGAGCTCAAAGGATGAACTGCTTTGAAAATTCTCCCTCAAAAGGACAGTGCTGCAGTTGACCTTTTGGGAGAGGTGTACTCAGAGAAGAACAGAAAGGCTTTCCTCAAAGGTTGGAGCAAAACTGGCTTTGCGTTGTATAGGGAAGTGGATCCTGCATCTCTGTCCCCCTTCCTAAACTGACTGTTTTCTCCATGCAGAAGAGGAGCTTTTCCATTGATTTGTGACTTGTTGCCAACTGGAACCTCGTTCTTTGTTCCCTTCAAGGTGCTCTGAATGTCAGGATCCCCTCACTAACTGGTACTACGAGAAAGATGGGAAGCTGTACTGTCACAAAGACTACTGGGGGAAGTTTGGGGAATCCTGCCATGGCTGCTCTCTGCTGATGACTGGACCTGTGATGGTAAGGACTCTAAGGACTCCTGCCTGGAGGCAGGACGTGCCTGTCTCCAACTCCTCAAACTTGGTTGGGAGTTGCCCTAGCTATTCAGATAACCAAATAAACTGAAGGTAATAGGCTCTTTGCTACTCTTATCTCTAATTAGACATTAGAAATTAGGCTTGTGTGTGCATCTTCTAGATAGAGATTAATTTTCAACAGGGGTAACTCTTAAAGGAGGGAGTCGTGAGGATCTGAGGCATATGAACAAAGGAAGTAAGGTGCTGAAATGCACAGACATGAGAAATAGAAAGGTGATTAAGGGGACATCTGTTCCGTTTCTGTAGCGCAGTGCCTCCGTGTCTCCATGAGGTGATTTTCCACTGCACTGCAGAGTCAAACCTCTCTGCTCAGGACAAGCAGCAGGTTCTGGCTTTGAGGAAGGTTGCCGTCCAAGTCCCACCTGGACTGTGGCCAGAGTGGTTTTCTGGCTGATGGTGTCTTGCAGTAGCGTTAGCCCAATTTGCTTTCAGGCATTGAACTCTGCCTGTATAGTATGGGGCTCACCTAAATGTTACCCTCCTTGCCACAGCCTTGCAATATTCAACCTATTAATGCTGTCAAGAATGAAATGTAACCGTTATTTTTCTAGGGCCTAAATAAAAGCAGCATGGTACTCAGCAATATGATTGCTACCTCAAAGGGAAGTACTGAGAAAAGTGCAGATAATTTCTCACTGCCTGCAGAAGTCGTTGCAAAATACTGTCAATAAAGGAAGTTCTCATAAGGAAAATAGAAAAACAGATCAATTAATGAAAATATTATTTAAAGGTATTTTGTTGTCTTAGTCTCAGCTCGCGCTTTTTTTTCTGTCAGCTGGCTGGTAAAGTGTCTGAATTTGTGCATTGCCTGTCTGCCAAAAAAAAAAAAAAAAGCCCTTTCAGCTTTATTAATTCAGGCATAACTTTAGTTATCTTGCCAAGAGCAACTGAACAGGAAGGTTTAATATCTTGTTTACTAGTCTGCAGCAGACTGTCAACTATTTTTGATAGTTGAACCGCTGCCAAATACAGCAGAGGTTCCTGGGACACAACCTTTGCTTTGCACGCTGACATGTTTGCTTCAGAGAAGGTTTGCAAACAAGGTGCCAAGGATGGGGTTCAGGAAAGGCAGAATGGGCTAAGATAACTCTCCAGTAAAAAACTGCCGCTTGACTTTGAGATCTGAATGAAGACGTTAATTTGAGAGGAAAGCAGTAGCTGCATCTGCTGGTGCATTTTGGCCCTACTAAGCTACTCCCTTTTCTGTCTGTAGGTGGCTGGCGAATACAAGTATCACCCCGAGTGCTTTGCTTGTATGAGCTGCAAAGTGATCATTGAAGATGGGGACACTTACGCACTCGTGCAACATTCCACGCTCTACTGGTAAGACGGAGCTGCGTGCTTTGCCACAGAGTTGCTCCCTGCTGTATGTGTAAGCCACGTTTAGCTGGTTCAGTGTGGGTCAGCCAAATGCTACGCTAAGGAATGCCAGGAGGCTGCCTTTTGAAGGAGAGAGGAAGGAATGGTATAGGCACTAAAAGCTCTAGCTTGTAGTCAGTGAGAGAACTTAGAAGTGTGAGTTTGGCAGGGAAGGATAGGACACTGCCGTCATGACTTTCTTCACTTCTTTCAGTGGAAAATGCCATAACCAGATTGTGCTGACACCGATGATAGAAAAACACTCCACGGAGTCTCTGCGTGAGCAGCTGCCTTATACTCTGACCCTCATCTCCATGCCCGCAGCTACTGATGGCAAGAGGGGGTTCTCCGTGTCTGTTGAAGGTGGCTGCTCCAGCTATGCCACTGGTGTCCAGGTGAAAGAGTGAGTACAACCAGGTTGTGTGCAAGGTACATGTTTGTGCAAAGGGAGCTGGTGAAAATTCTGCAGCGCTCCTGTCCTGCCAGCTGCTTTAACTGCTGAGGGGGATCTGTCTCGGTACAACAGGGACACATGTTGGCTAAACCATTTGTGTTTGGTCTCCATTTCTCTCTCATGATGACCTTAGCTGATAACTATTTATCAGTGCTGCCTCCTTTACTGATCACAAAATCTTTGGAGAATTGTAATGGACTAACAGTTCTTGCCATTGAGCAAATGAAGAGCTTTCCCCAGATCGGCTCAGACATAAGCACTTGGTCTGATGGTAGCTCCCTGTGTTGGTAGATCAGCATTATTTTATTTCAAAATAGCAATATGAAGGGAAGCATCAGAGATCAAGTATTTTTGGTAATTTTGGCTAAACTGAGTTCATATGCACACTGTAATTCCCATGTTTAGAGTTAACAGGATGCACATCAGCCCAGATGTCCGAAACGCCATCCACCCCGCAGATCGTATCCTGGAGATTAATGGAGCTCCTATTCGTACATTGCAGGTGGAGGAGGTGGGTCGAGTTCTGTTCTGAAGCCTCCTTCTCGTCTGCCTTCCTACAGCTTTTCTGTTTCTCGGCACTGTTCTCCCACCCTACGTACGGTGTGTGTACACCCATAGTACTCATGCTGACAGCAGGAATAAACATGAGGACAAGCTTTGCTACCTCCTCCAGCTGAAGAGGAAAATGTAATAGATGGAAATGCAATTAGGATGCAATTCTGATTTTGTGGCTTTCAAACGTGAAAGGAGGTAATAAAAAAAGTGTAGGGCTGTGACATGTCAGAGGCTGTGAAGACTCCTCATGTATTGCTAGTGAAATCCACTGTTGTGATCCTTTTAGAGGCAACTGCTAATAGACAAAGGCTCAGCTGATCCTAGGGATAAGTTTCCCATTGCAAAAAAAAAAAAGTATTTGATGTCTGTATTTACCAGTAAATGCTTTATACAGATATCAGATGATGATGCAGGAGTGTAGTAAGACCACCATTAGCTTCACTACACAAGGGTATTTACTGTTGGTGCTAAGAGAACATTAGGAGCACAATAGACATCTCTCAGATAAATCTCCATGTAGCTTTTGCAAAGCTGTTTTTTTTTTTTTTCAGGATGGAAGCTTGTGTAGTTTTTGAACACTTCTCAGGTGAAAAAAAGTGTTTGGTCACTTGTAACTGGGCAGAACAGAAGAGGATTTGGATAGCATAAGGACTTCTGTGTTGCTAGCTTGATTTGTCTGGTAGGCAGCTGTGGTGTGTGCAACTAAACCACAACTATGGAGTGATCTCACTGAGCTCTCTACTCTGATTCCTGAGGGGCATTCTGCTGTGTCTCCTTTATCTGCTGTCATTTGTGTTCCTCCTGTCTGCTATCATCCTGTCCTTTGGTTGGATTTCAGGTGGAGGACTTAATTCGCAAGACAAGTCAGACACTTCAGCTGCTGATCGAGCACGACCCTGTCTCGCAGCGCTTAGACAGGCTTCGTTTGGATTCTCGTCTTCCCACCCACATAAAGCCACCCATTTCCCCAGGCTCCCTTTCTCCCCTGGACATCAAGGAGAATCTGGAAGGAACACTCCGACGGCGCTCCCTCAGGTAAAGACTTGGAAGTGCTGCCTCTGACTTGACTTGCTGTTGCCCTGTGCTCCTTGGCTGCGCTGTGCCTGGGCCCTGCGATCGCAAGGGCTGCAGAGACACGACCAGTCTCTGGTACCAGCCTCTCTGGTACCAGCCTCGGAACAAACCATTGGCGAAGCAGTGGAGAGCTCTAGGTGCTGCTATTGACATGTACTCTCTCCATTCCCTTTCAGGATGGCAAACTTCCCTTAAAAGTAGAACCCCTTACGTTTATTAACATAGAAAAGCTACTAAGTTTTACAGTTAGAAAATGTAAAGGTCAGATTTTTACCAGCCTTAAATGGCTGGGGAAGAATGTGTCCTTAAAGGGAATATGGCTGAGACTGGGATTTGGGAAAAATCCTGTCTTCCTAGACTGGGACACTCACTTGCTCATTTAATCATTCACCAGTATTTTAATCTTTGTTTAGAGATAGCTCCACCTCTGACTGACAGCGCAGGATGTGGTGTTGTTAGGCAGCTCTGATGTGGAAGCTGCTCTAGGTTTGTAAAAGTGCTGGGAGAGCATCTGGCTTTTGAGATACGAAGAGCACTGAAGCACATCTAGAAATTGATCCCTCAGGAGATAATGATGGGATATGTTGGACCAAAAGTTTGCTAGCAGCTTCTCTAATCTTCCTGTCTCCTTTGTTTTCTAGACGAAGTAACAGCATTTCTAAATCTCCTGGCCCCAGTTCTCCAAAGGAACCGCTCCTTCTGAGCCGTGACATCAGTCGTTCTGAATCCCTGCGTTCCTCTTCTAGCTGCTCCCAGCAAATCTTCCGGCCCTGTGACCTGATTCATGGTGAAGTACTAGGAAAAGGATTTTTCGGACAAGCAATCAAGGTGAGAGAGGTCCCCAGACATTCATCATTTAATGTGATTACAGCAATGTTGCCAGTCTCGGGATCTTTCACCACTGTCTCAGTGGCCTTTGCCTTGCTGGTAGCTGTTGGTCTTGGAACTCACCCAGTTTGCTCGGTGAGATCCATTTCTGTTTCATTTCCTGACCATGAGTGTCTCTGGCTGCAGGTGGTTTGACTTTGTCCCCTTTGAATGCCAGCCTTGGCCATACACACTCACCTCCTGAGACAGATTTAGTGCTCTGGAGTGCCTGTGTCACAGCAGCCGCCTGGGTGAGGTGGGGAGAATGGGGAAGAAGCTATACTTTCTCTTACGAGCATCTTTCTTCTTAAGAGGTGCGTTCAACATCCCAGTACAGCATTTCTCACCCACCCATACTGTGGCATGCTTGGGGGCTTGCCAGGCTGATGTAGTGATTATCTCTGAACCCCCAGCAGAGCCTAAGTGGCTTGTCAGTGTGGTGTTAGTGGTCAGATCTCGCATGACTCTCACAATTAACATCTCCATTAATAGCAGTTCTGTTGTATTTAAGCTCTCCAGTCTTGACTGGGGGCACTTCAGCAGTTCCTATCCTGGCATCCCTGACCACATCAGGGGACAGCTTCCTCTGCCTTACCAAGGTGCCGTGAGCTCCTCAGTATGCAGGTTGCTATTCACCATGTTACGGGACTTCTTTCCATGCGCCTGTATAAACTTCAGGTGTCCAGCCACCATATTCATCTCATGCTTCCATGGGAGGTGGTGAGCCAGTACTGCAAACCCAATGCTTTTGATCTATACTAATGAGCATATTTCTCTTCTTCTCTGCTCATAGAGAAATAACAGGTCCAGGTAAGCAGAACCTTTCCTCTGTCGCATGCTTCTGTCATCTGCATCCCCACAGTTAATGGCACAAAGGCATTTTTTTTCTGCTCAAATTACCCAATAGCCATCCTGTTCTGGTGCATGCTCTGGGAGTTAAAATTGCCCTCTTGGAGTCTCATGGTGACACTTGTTTCAGTTTTGCTGGTATGTCAGCTTAAGAATTCCACTTAGCCTTGTCTTGTCTTTGTCTCTTCACTTCCCTTTATCTTTGGGTATTAGATGTCCCTGGCTTTCATGTCCCTGGCTGAAATGTGTAGTGTTCCCTGGCTCGCTACTTATATATGGATGCTTGATTTCAGACGAGCAGAAGAATATTGTACTCTTGCTTCTGTTGTGTTATTCCATGCATTCGTATTCCACCTATATCAGCCTTGCTATGTCCCATGGTTCCAAACAGAACTAGTGTGCCACACTGTTTCCAAGAGCTCATAAGCTTCCTAAATGCTATAACTGGGTCTTGTGTTCTGGGTTGCAGTTCTGGATGTTTTCTGAAAGGCTTTTTATTTTAAAGGGAATAAGGCAAAAATGTGACAACTTTGAGCTTCAGATTGAATGTTTTTGATGCAGCTAATACTGTACGTGGTCGGAATAGTTCCCTTCTGTTCCTAGAGAGACGGTGGTGGTTTGGTCACTTGGAGATCTTAGGGTGACTGAGCTGTCCACACTAAAAGGGGAGAGGATTTCTGGGAAAACCTCTGGCTGGGAAAACCTTTAGCCCCTTTTTAGTCATTCATGCACCCCATGCAAGCAAGACAGAGCTGGTTAAAAGAAACCTCTAAAACACAGCAAAATGCCAGGAACTATTGGATACAGGCAAACAGCTCTTGAGGAATTGGAAATGCTTTCCACGCCAAGATACAGGAAATTTATTACCTGATGTTTATGGTGGATTTTTGTGTGTTTGCCACCATTCTGGGACATTCCTTGCAGACAGCAATACACTCTTCCCAAGGTGCGTGGTAAAACAGTGCTTCCTGCCTTAACTGAACAGCCTGTACATCGCAGTTCCACTTGCATGTGAGTAAGTTTGATAAGCTCATCAGAAACCAGCAAGCTTCAGAGTCCATGTAACACCAAAGCACGTGGTAATGTAGTTTGGGGTTGTTAGGTTTCATTTCTGATGCAAGTGAACATTGATTCCTTTCCTGGTACAGAATGTAGTTGTTAGGATCTGTGTACAAAATGTGAGCATCACGCTGTGCAAGTGCTTTTTGTAAGGGAACCTGAAGCATGCACAAGTATGGAACTGATGCCTTCAGAGGCTTTGACAGCCTGTATGCATGCTCAGCCCTGTGCTACCTAAAATGGAGACTTCAGTTCTGGGATGCTGTTGATCTCTTGGTATGTCCCCCTATCAGCTTTAGGTAGTTTCTGTTTCATGTACAGAATCTTTGCTGAATTCTGAAAGAAGAAATTTTATGCAGTTTTCTGCAGATCCCTGGGCTCTGAATTTTCTCCCATCTATATTCCTCTCTGGATGAAGAGGAGTGTTACCCTCTCTTTCAGAAGAGTCACAAGAGCATTGGAGCTATGTATTCTTGAATCTTGCCTGTAGTTGTGGTGTCTGTTTCCACCAGGTGACTCACAAAGCAACAGGAAAGGTGATGGTGATGAAGGAGCTGATTCGCTGTGATGAGGAAACACAGAAGACTTTCTTGACAGAGGTAGGAGCAAGATTTCAAAAAGCTTCTGAGCCAGCAGTGTGGTGGAACTCTCTTCTGCCTTCTTCAGAGAGTGATTGTGCCAGCAACCTGTCGGGAATCAAGGCTCTGAGGAGGGAGACATCACACAGGGAAGAGCTGACACAAGCTGAATGTTTGCTGCAGTGAAGTGTGACTCACTCACACTGAGCAATACACCTGGCTTCAGCTCCCAGTTCATTAATTTTTCAATGATAAAAAGCAGTCTGAGTCTGAGGCAAATTGAGCCGTGCAGTACATAAAGGATTTATCCCTTGAGCATAAATACAAATGATGAGGGCCAACATCTCTAAGGTATTTAAGACTCGTGCTCTATTTAAGCTGAACTGTTTTCTTGGTGGTTGCCTACCATGTTTTTCAAAGTCAGATTTAACTTAAAGGCAGCTCCCTAAACACCTGACACTGCTATTCTGGACCTGACAGGTGCAGTACAGACCAGATAGCTGTCCTGGAGAGCTCCTGTCTCATAAAAGTCAGCCAGACTCAAAACACGCTCTCCTTAAAGTCTAAGATCAGATTAATTGCACAGCATGAAAATGAAGAGGCAACAGTTAACTGACTGCCTTAATGTTGGGGTTTGAGTGGACTCTGTAATCCCTGGAAGGGACCTCCAGCATTGGAGTGCTTGTCACCACAGAACAGATCTGTCAGGACTTATTCAGTTATCTTCTTTGGGGTGCGATGTCTCTGCTTCCCAGGTCAAAGTTATGCGCAGCTTGGATCACCCCAATGTGCTGAAGTTCATCGGTGTACTGTACAAGGACAAGAAGCTGAATCTCCTCACTGAGTACATTGAAGGGGGCACCCTGAAGGACTTCCTCCGCAATGCGGTGAGTATGGAAGCTTGGAGACCTCTGCAGTCACTGTGGAATGAGGGTGTGACAGCGTGTTGTGGGTTGTACCAGCCTTATGTTATTTGTTGTTAGTCTTCCCCTTTGGATTTGTGTGGAAAAGCTGTTTCTCAGCTGTGGGTGGTATGGCAGGAAGCGCCTTTTTCCTGGGGCTGTATCATCTTCCTCTGCTGCAAGAGTCCCTGTTGCAGAGGAATTGCTGTCACCACCTGGCTGGTAAGATAGTCCCTGACCTTTGAGGGCTTGTTTTTCAGGACCCGTTTCCCTGGCAGCAGAAGGTCAGCTTTGCCAAAGGAATTGCTTCTGGAATGGTGAGTTGGACTGTCTCTTCATCACAGAGCAAACCTCCAGGGTCAGGGTGGTGCGTGAGGGGTCATGGATGCTGCCTGACTGCTAGCGACTGGTTGTTGAGGTCTGTAAATGTGAAGGGACATACTCGCCTGGGAACCCCTAACACCAACTTTTCTCCCTCTGTTCCAGGCTTACTTGCACTCCATGTGCATCATCCATAGAGACCTGAATTCACACAATTGCCTAATCAAGTTGGTGAGCTACACCTCTGTTCCCTACAGCATGCTGCTCCCCTCCTTGTCATCTTCCCTTGTTTTTTACCACGTGATGTTCCCTCTTTTGTCCGGGTGAAACTGATTTCAGAGGCTTTTACAACCCTAAACAAGGGAGTTGCTTCTTCTCTTAGGAATTTCCAGACTGATCTTAGCTTTCACTGTTTCTTCATTCTGTTCTCTTAACCCCTTTCCTGTGGTAGCATCTCCTATTAACAGTGTTGTTACAAGAGTTAGTACAGCTCTGTTCCTTATCTCAACTAGGAAATGTTCTCTACAGCTCCTTCTGTTCTTTTTACCACTTGATGACTTTATTGGCACTCAGGATTCAGACAAGTGCGCAGGTGTGTGCACATGTGTGTACTCTCTCTTTTTGAAATGCTAGGTTGCAAGATTTTTGTGTAGCTTCATTCCCTCGAGCCTTGCCTTTGTTCACTTGGCCGGAATATGAGATCAGTGTGTAGGCCTCAGACAACCCAGGATGAAAGTCTAAGTTAATTCCTAGCCAGGTAGCATAGCAAAGTCTGAAAGGAAAGGTCCAGGTTTGCCCTGGCAAGTATAGCCGAATTGATGGGATTAGTGTTAGCAACCACACAGGAAATAAGACAATAAAAAGATGAAATAATGAGTTGAGATTGTGATTTGGGTGTCTTACCCCTGTCTAGACAGCTTACTACACTCGTCTGGCTGCAGGAAACCTTGCTAGTTGCCCTTACAGTGTAGTTGATAGTGAACAGGAATTGCAGCCCCTTTGCTCCTGAGAGGAGCTGAGAGGAATCAGTGGCTTACACTAAATCCCTTGTGTAGGATAAAACGGTGGTGGTGGCTGACTTTGGTCTGTCTCGGCTGATTGTGGAGGAAAGAAAAAAGCCCACTTTGGAGAAGCCATCTGCCAAGAAACGAACCCTACGCAAAAGTGACAGGAAGAAGCGCTACACAGTGGTTGGCAACCCATACTGGATGGCCCCAGAGATGCTAAATGGTAAGATACTGATACCACGGTGCGGGCGAGGAGACAGCCTGTGACAAGGTGTAGGGATGATAGGATTACTGAAAGCTTCTGAGCCCTAGTAACAATCAAACGTATTAGAGCCTATGGTTTTAGACCTGCTAATACGCAAGCTTATTTATACACACAGGTACCCTAGCTGCACTTCTCTCGCAGTACCTGACCTGATAAGCCTTTATGCCAGCCAAGGTAATGCCTCTGGCTTGACAGCAGGATTCTTCAGGAAAGCAACAGACCTAAGCTTGCTATGGTCCAGATAACAGGGAAGACTAAAAAGACCTGAAACAAGACTGAACCTGAGATCAATTTCTGTTATAGCCTTATGGTTTGGAACTGCCCCTTGAGACAGGAAATCATTAAACTCCAGGATGAGGCTTACATGTTCTGTTGCGTAGATCCAGGGAGAAGCCATCTGCTGCCAGGTTTGCTGAAGCCTCAAGACTGGAGTGGGAGTTGTCCAAGTGCAGGGAAATCTGTTTTTTGGCACGCAGCCCTCAATTGCATTAAGAATGAACTATGTCCCTTAGGGGAAAATCTGCCCCTGCACGAGTTGAGGTCAGGGTGGAATACAATGGATACAGTTACCTCCTAATGAGCAGGTTGGTCTGACCAGGCTGGGCAGTTTGGCTGGCTATGAAATCAATATTGTCCAACATAGTCCACTAGGGAATGGAGGACTGGGCTCCTCTCCCCCAGATCAACTCTTCTCCATATTGCTTTCTGGTGTGCTGTTGTATTTCTCTTCTCTCAAGGCTTACTGTAGTCTGAGGCTGCTTTTCAGAGCCTCTTTCAGACCTGGCATTTGTCAAGAGAGCAGCGAGAGTGTAGTCTGACATCACCTCTCAGAGCAAGGCTGTTTACCAGATATTGGTTGAGAGGGGAGTGTCTTTAAGCAGAGAATGGCCTACTGGAGCCAGTTTGCTTTCCCAGATTCAAAGTGCTGCTAGTGTGTGATTTATTATCTCTGCAGTCACTGCGGCAGGGACTGGGCACTTGCTGGCTGCTGGGGACGCTGAACACTGGCTCAGTGCACACACTAGAACAGCAATCAGTGGAAACAGGCAGAAGCATTCACATAAACCTCTGATACAAAAGGCTTCCCTGGGTTGTCCTCTGATTCCCCAGTAGAAGAAAGAAGCAGAGTTAACACATGTGATGGCAGTGTAGAGGAAGATGCAGTTGGTATAGATATCTTGGGGATTTAAGCCTTGCTTTGTCTCCTGTTTTAGAGCCCTCCAGGGAGTAGGTTTAGATAAGCTTTGGACTAGCAACTCCTGGAATAGCTGGAAGGGGAACTGTCTCTCACAGAGCTGAATGTATTATGTTTCCTGCAGGACAGAGCTACGATGAGACAGTGGACATCTTTTCATTTGGGATTGTTCTCTGTGAGGTAAGACCAGGCCATTACGTGGGATTTTTAAGGGACTTCACTTTCCCCATTGTCATTTCCTTGCACATGTTGTATCAGCCAGTTCTCTCTATCTAAGTGTGCAGTCTGCGACCTAACAGCGCAGTGAATTAGGCTGGGAGTACAAGCTTACTCTGCCTCTGTTCCCTCAAGGTAGATAACTGTCTTGTAACTTTTGAGTCCCAGAGAGAGTTTTTTCCTGGATTGAAAGAAACACAGAGGTTCCTCCTGGACTGAGAGAAGCTGTAAAAAAGTCCATCAAGTTCTGACTGAGCCCTGGTAACTCTTTGGAAGTAGACATATTCCCTAAAACTGTGATACTTTTTTATTTTTCTACTGCCTCATTAAAAGAACAATCAGCTGTATTATCTCAGCAAATTCAGGGCCTCCACTGTGGATGGCACTTCACTTCAAAGAAGGGGAAACTGAAACCTCTTTGCAGGTTGATTAATTAAGCTTGCACTCTGAAGTCTGTTGACTTAGTTTCTTTCTCTCTGAGCCAGCCCACAGTCTTACTGTTATATAAGGCTTTTCTGTCTGCAGAGCAAAGAGCCCCACTGAAAAGCTGCAAAGTATTTTCAGTTTAAAAGGTGTGTAAGAACAGTAGAAATACAGATGAAAGGCGCAGTGTTATGTGTATGGATAACAGGAACACCAGGGGAGACCAGCAGTTTAATCTTCAGTGTTTGGATGAAAGGGACAGAGAAAATGTCTGTGCATAAATCTTTGTGGCCTCATCTGGAGCTCTGTTTACACTGGGCCCTCCTCTCAGAGAATGTTGTGGTTGTGAGTGATGGATTTAGGAACTTGAAAAATCTGTATGTGGGATTAAAACAATTGTTTCATCTAGAAAAAAGACAAATAATAAAAGGGTAGTAGCATATGAACATTTTCCTTGTCACCAAAATAAAGATGGTAAAAAAAGAAGTTACACACTCAAACAGATAAGGAAATAAGTCTGCCAAAATGCATAATGGGCGTTCCATTGTCTAGTTACAGGATGTGGTTGTCCTGCTGAGTTATTGGCATAGGAAAGCCTGAGTGGTTATAAATAACACCCTTTTTGTGACACCCGATGAGGCTTTAAACCTAATACTCTTCCCCTTGTGAAAGTTTGTATTGACATTGACCTTGTCTGAGTCCAGATCTGTGGGTTTTTGAGTCCCCTAGTGCTGGAGGGAGTGAGTGCAGCGGGGTAGGTGGTGAGCAATGGGACTTCTGAGTGCTGAGGCACGCCTTTGCCTTGTCCCACCTAGCCCTTTCCTCTGCCTGCTCTTGCCTGCAGCCTCCTTGGCATTGGTTATGGTTGCTCTTCTTTCCGCCCCTACCCACTGGCTGTGGGTGGGGTTGAATCTGCCAGTAACTGAACAACTCAGAATCTGTGGTGCTGTTGCCTTTCAAGCTTTGTTTAAAACAGGCTCTGTAGACAGAGGAGCTTTGCTGGTGGTGTGGCAAGATTGTGTGTGAGGGAAGAGATGGGATGGTGGTGCAGGTTGTGTTGATTACCTGCAATCAGGAGGGGCTGCATCATCCTCAGCAGGATACAGCACAGTAGCTGACCCAGCAGTGAGACACAGTCGAGCTCTCTGTGAGGTGCATATCATCCTGTATCTTCTAGCAGAGAAACCCTGGGGAGAAAGAGAAGATGTCTGGGCCTTCCTTCACAACAGCGGCCACATCACTAGGTCTTGAAAATGTTTCATGTGAAGTTTGTCTGTATGCAGTGCTTTGCTCGTTCCCTTGTGCAAGTAGCCCCATTGGAAAGGAGGAACAGTGCTTCTGCTCTTTCCCTTTCACCCTAATACTGTAAAGGAGCCTCTGCCCGATGCTAAAGTTCCCTGTTTGTTAACGCTCTGGAACTGTTGCTGTACTTCAGCACTCCTCTCATTTTTCTCCAGATCATAGGCCAGGTTTATGCTGACCCGGACTGTCTCCCACGCACACTGGATTTTGGCCTTAATGTCAAGCTGTTCTGGGAGAAATTTGTTCCTGCTGACTGTCCTCCAGCCTTTTTCCCTCTGGCTGCTATTTGCTGCAGACTGGAACCAGAGAGCAGGTAGGTTTGGGGAGGATGTGTCTGTATCCCCTTAGTGGAAGGATTGCTCTGCACAGAGGGTGGAAGAGGGATGTGTTCCAACCTTCTGAAGGAAGGCTCAGAGGCTTCCACATCAGGAGAGACTAAAGACTCATCAGCTTGGGAGAGAGAAGGCTGTATATGGTGGAGGTCTCTGAAACAATTTCCAAGACACAGAGGATCAAGGAGGAGTGATTGTTCAGGGTTTCTCATATGCAAAAAGTAGGGGCAGACCTTGGCAGCATCTCTGAGAGGTGAATACTTAATTTGATTTAAGTTGTGAACCTTGTAGCTTCAGAACAGTGGTGATGCCAAGTGGGTTCCAAAAGAGCCAGAGCTCCCTGGTCATCAGCTGTAAAAATGGGTACCCCAGACAGATGGGGTCTGTGCAGTCTCGGAAGCTGAGTGGGGAGGCATCATGTCCCTGCTCAGACCTCTGTGCACGGGACAGTGGCCTGGATGGACAGCTGGCTCAGGCTGTCCAGATGTTGTTCTGCTTCCTTTTTCCCACTCACATTTCCTCATTGCTGCTTCTAGGCCCCCTTTTTCCAAGCTGGAAGATTCCTTTGAAGCGCTCTCTCTCTATCTGGGAGAACTTGCCATCCCCCTGCCATCTGAGCTGGAGGAGCTGGACCACAACGTGAGTGTGCAGTATGGACTGAACCGTGAAAAGCTACCTGAAAACACAACCTAGTCAGCTCATCCTGCTGCCTGCACCACTTCCGTTGGAGCCAAGATGAGTGACAGGGAGGGAGATGCACTTCAGCCAGTTCCAGGGCATTAACGGGGCACCACGCTGCGCGTTTGCTGCATTGCCTCTCTCTCCCCACCCAGCACCCCTCCTCTTGGACATCCTGATTCACTGTGGATTTCTGGATGTTTCAGAAGCAAAAAGGGCTGTTTCCTGCCAACTGCACCTAGGAAGGCTGCTCAACACTATTTTTCTGGCTTGAGAAATGTTTCTCTGGCCTTTTCAGGCTTCTTTACTGTGGTGCCTTAGAACTTGGCTGCAAGCTGTGAAGCCACCCTGGCCTGTCTGCCAGGGAGGGAACTGCTATAGGAGACTCCTGGGCAAGGACCAGCACTTCCAGAACTACTTCTCCCACTGACTGCCCTGCTCAGAAAGCTGGGGAAATTGGACATCCAGCAAAAAGCCCCACCAGGACAGCATGTGTGTGTATGTTTGTGTACGTGTTTTCCAAAACAACCCACTGAGATTTTCACCTCCAGTGTGCATCAGGGGAGGGAGAGAGAAGCTCCAGGAATTGGGCAGCTCTCCTGAAATACCTTGTCTGTGGGGAAGCGTGTATGAATTTTTGGTTTGGTTTTGTGGGTTTTTTCCTCCTCTGAATACCTCCAAAAGCCTGCCTAGAAACACTAAGACTGAGCTTTGCTTGCCCCTCCTGATGGTGAACAAGACAGGCAGCAAATGAGCCACTTGAGCATCTTCAGACCCAGAGCCTGCACAGTGAGTTTGCCTCCCCAAGAACTTTAACCTAGGTGAGAGTATTTGAACCTGAATGTGTAGAACTGCACTATGTGCTGGCTGTGGACATCCCTGAAGTGCTGAAGCTGCTTCAGCTCTTAGCCTGTGGACATGAGGTGACAGGGTGGCAGAAGGTGTTCTTCAGAAAGCCGAAGGTCTGAAGTGGCTCAGACTTTGTACGTGGACAATGGCAAAGGGGGACATGCCCAGGATTACTTAAAGGATGGGCTTGTCATTAACAGAAAAGTGCTGGAGAATGTCCCATCCTCCCAGAGTGGCAGCTGCAGAACTAATAATTCAGTTGCCATTACCTCATCCTTTCCTGCAGGTTGTGGAAGTTGCTCCCTTTGAAGGTCCTTCTTGCAGCTGCTGCTGCAGCACCTGAGCTGATTCTCCAAGCAGAAACTTTCCTCAGGGTCATTCCCTGCTTTTGGGGAGAAGAAAGGGGCTTGGAGTCATTGGGAGGTGGGGGGGGGCGGTATTTTCTTCCAGCACTTCTCTTCTGCCTCCCTCAGTGGGAGAAGGAAGAAAGTTTCTGCCATGCTTGCTCATGTGGTTGGCAGAAGTGAACAAACAGCTGGCTCAAGTCTGGCTCTTAAGTTTCACAAACATCTTGGTTTAACTGGATTTTTAGTGTGCTCCTTTCTCCCCCATCCCTTCAGTACTGAATGGTGGGGAATGGGTGTTAGTCTTTGCTGTTACTTTGATTTCCTCCCTCTACCCATGAGTTTGAAGTATTATGTAAAATAACATGGGACCAGCCATCGCCTCACAGAAGGTGTGTGTAGGGGGAGGTGGTTTTTAGTCTGTGTAGTGGTGTTTTAGAAACACTGGGGACTCCCTGTGCTGTGAGTCAGTGGAGGAGCCTCTCTAAACTGGGTCCAGTGGATTCAGGATTGTTAACAGGATTTGCCCTTTCTTTCCCCCTCCCAGGCTGGTTTGTGAGGGGACCCCTGAAGGGGAGCGTCCTGGGTGATGGGTGGGTGGGGTTTATGAACTGTGATTTGCACAGCTCCATGTTCTAACTAAATTAAAAAGCAATAAAGGTATGCTATGAAAACAAGATTGTGTTGTCTGTGTGTTACATAAAGCAGGAAGCTACAGCTTTCTTGGGTTTCTATTGTCACAAAATGCCAACATCAAAACTGCACAGATGAGGTATCACCTAGAACTCCTTTCCGAGAGCCGAAGGAAGGGCTCTGCCTTTACAGAACTACGGAGACATAGTGCAAGCGCTTTACAGTACTGTTTACCTGGAGTGATGGAAAGGGAAGAAGCTGTCTAGTTCAGTTCGTTGGTGGTTGCTGGGTTTTTTTCAAGGGTGGACAGACGTCATCAGAACATAGAGCCTCTCTCAATTTTCCTTTTCTGATCCAGGGATAAAAATACAGCCTGTTCTTGGAAACCTCTTATTCTGAAATATGTAGGTTAAGGCAACAACTGAAGAAAAATGCTAGCAATGTCAGTCAGTGCCTCCTGTTACCTTCTGTACTCTGTCTCCTTCGTGCTTTCCCATGCAAGGCTCCCAGGGACAGAGCGGCTGCCGAACGGCACCAAAGCAGAACTGACCTGTGTCAGTGCAGGAAGGGAGCGTCCTCCCACGGGCCAGCCTGCTTAGTCAGCACAGCTCGCATGCCCACAGCTGCTTTTCAGGAACAGTGTCCCAGTTCAAGACTGGCTGCTGGCAGTAAGGAGACAAGCTCCATGCCATGTCACCAGCATGTCAGTGCTGGTGAGTGGAGGCACTGTTTGTAGGGATTTACCTTTGGGCCTCGTAAACTGAAGTGGCATCTTCCCTTCCCCTCAATTCGAAGTCTGCAATAAGCAAAAGGATGCTGCTCTGGCAGGAGGAGTGTACGGATGAGCCACAGTCCACACAGGTCTACAGAGCATTTTTCTTTTAAGCTTTAATACAAGGTAGCACAATCTGCACCTTCTCATAATGAGGTATTTAAAACATTTTACAAAGAAATGGTATTCAAAGGCATTTAAAAATAAAACGTTTCCCTGTTCTGAATCAAACATTAACACTAAAACCCCTGCTGCCAAGTGCTGCTCCCTGTTAGGCCCACAGCTATAAAGCAGATGGCTAGAAAACTTACTTGAATGGCTTGAATCCCCTGAGGTGGGGACAGATGTTTCCCTGAACTGGCCTTGTCTTGGTGCCCTTTGGGAGGCACTGCAGCAACCATCCCTTCCAAACCCCCTGAAATGCTAATAAAAGTTGTTAGAAAACCTCTCTGATAGGGCCAGGCTCTGTAAGCAAGTAGTCTTGCTGCACAAGCTGAGCGTGTGTGAAGGAGGCTGGGCCAGGGGCCATGCTGTAACTTTGGGATCCTGCAAGAGCAGCTGCCCTGCCCCGCCCTTAGAGCAAGAGCTGCTGCGTCATGGCCGAGGTGACCTCCACAGCTGGCTTGGCCACTCTGTCCAGAGCTGGCTCTGTAGAAAGCCAAGGGCATTCGAAATAGAATGTTATCTATCCTCAGTGCTCAACCTGCTGTAGGTAACTGAAGGGCAGTTTGTTTTCTTCACTCCACAACTATCTACTGCTGGCCTTTGGTCTCCTGAGCTGTGTAAGTGAGCAGGAGGCACAGACCACCTGGACACCTACAACTGTGGCTGTGCATGTAGCACCACAGGGGAAGCGAGATGTGGCCTCAGCCCTGGAAGACCTGGATTTGTCAAGAGCTTGAGAAGAGCTTTTCAAAATTGACACTGGGGCTGAACATACTGCTCCTGGCCAAAGCCATCCCTCAAATAAACTCTTCCTTGGAAAAAAATCTGATCCAGTAGCAGGATTCTGGACAGTGTCTCCAGCTCTCAGCCACTAAAGCATAAAGGTAGGACCTATAATCAGAGTGTAATTATCTAGCTAAGTCTGACATGAAGCTCCCCTCAGTCCCTGCAGTACTGCTCCCTCCTGGGGTTCCAGGCTGAAACTTAAGTAACAGTGCACACCGTTAAATAGGAAAGGAACAGAAAAAGAGGAAGCCAAGACCACCCTCTGGGCTATAGGATCTGTGGCCGGCTGTGAGCCTGGCCCATCATCCCTCCCAACTCCCTGGCACACCACGGAGATAGGTGGGAGGAAGCAGCAAGGTCCACCACACCAGTCCCCAGCTGGTCACGCACTGAATGGTGTCCCTCAAACAGATCGTGATGAATAGCCCATTGCTCTGTTCCTCTGCATCACCTTCATCTGGCTTTCATCAAAAAGAAAACAAAATAGAAATGAACACACGCAACCCCCGCACTCACAGTGGGAAGCTGGAGGCTTTGCTCAGCCTGTATTGCTCCTGCCCGAGCTGCTCAGGCACCAGGAGTACCCGCCTGCCCCATGAGCGGGCCGCTGCCATCGTGTGTGTCCTCCACAGGCGTCTGGTTGGTGTGCACCACGATTGTGTTCTCATCCACAAGCTCGCAGGCAGGATTGCTGAATGCTGAGAGTGGCAGTGTGATGCGCTGCATTTCACGCTCATAAACTTTCTGTTCATGCTTTTCCTTCAGGTCTTTCCCCCTATTTAAAAAAACCAAACAAAAACCGAACCAAAACATGTATGCATGTGGGGTAAGTGCCACCGCTTGGAGGCAGAGTCTCAGTAACGGTGATATAATAGAAAAGAAGGGACTCTGCTCTTTAAGAAACAGATGTTTCGGCTACATACAAAGGGCCAGAAACATTCCCTGCTGTAAGCAGAGGACCCCATGTGAGCATCTTTACAAAACAAGCAGCCAAGTGCAGTCTGACCCTCCCTCCCTCATGAACTGGTTTGTTCACTGACATTGCTACAGCTAAATGATGACTGCAAAGCCAGGCTTCTTCAAACCACGGGGCTGACAAATGTTTCCTTACACCTCACAGTCCCACAGCACTGCCTGGTGCAGGCCCAGGGGAGCAGTGAGACAGCACAGAGCCCACTGCCGTGGAAGAGCTTCCATAATGTGCTTCATCTGATGGAAACAAATACCAGAGGTGGTAACAGATTCTGCCTTTTGTTGCAGCAAACAAACCTGTGTACCAAATGAAGCTGTTCCTGGAATTACTAAGCTTACTTCAGAAAGGGCCCTGCCTTCTGCCACTGCAGCTAACAGCTTAACACCACAACCAGCTCCTCAAACCTACCTCACTCTTCAGCCTGTTGCTAAGGGAGGCGACACCTCTGTAGTTTGTGCTGAGGAAGAACTGCCTTGCTTTTAAAAAAGGATGGCATTAATACCATGTTCTCTCCAGAAAAGCTGTGTACACCAAAAGCTACTTAAACCTATTAAGGGTTTCTCACCACACCTACCCAAACCTGCTAGCTTGCACATGCAATTTTGAAAGCAAGGCAAGAGAGACAGACAGTAAACCCGCACCGCAGCCCTGCTGTGAGCTCTCTAGGACGGAAGAGGCAAAGCTGCATTTGGACAAAGCTCAACATTGGTCTATTGCTTCTTCCCGCTGAAGACAGGAGCGAGGTGGGACAGGCACCACTCACTCCTCCAGGGGCTTGCGATCCCAACCAGGCAGAGCTGCTGGGGTTTCCTGTCAGCACATAAGCACTTTGGCTGCTTTTCAAAGCTGCCTACAAGCGTGCAGCAGTGGCTGCCGTTCCTGCCAGCACACAAGACAGCATTCTCTGAAGTGACACCTCAAATCACATTCTTCGACAAGCAGCGCTCTGTGTTTTGCCCCTTATGTAACACTCCTCCCTCTGTTTTTTTTTTTTTTTTCTGTCGGCATTTATTATAAACACTTACATAAGGACATGTCCCAGCTTGGGAAAGAGCTCCTTCTGCTTCGTTGTGTCAGACTGCTGTCAAACAGCCAAAATACAGAACAAACCCTCCCAGAGGAGGGAGCCTGGGCCTCCACTTGCTGCAGCGACATTCCCTGCTATTTGTTAATCCTGCTCTGTCTTTTACAACTAAGCTGCTTGCTATTACTGCTAACTTCAAACACTGCTGAGCTACAGAAACATTTCTGCCCAACTAAGTGAAGTGGCTGAGCAAATCATACCTTAAGTGTGAATCAAAACTGACTTTAAAGTATACAGGAGCTTTGGTAAAATAAACTTACTTTGACAAAAAAAAAGTGCTACTTCATATTCAGCTTCATAGCTACAACACACGACTGGCAAAGAATTTGCCAATTGTTTTTCTTCTAAAGCTAGCTAGACCAGAGAAACCAGGGGAACGAGTGGCCTGCTAGAAGGACTGTTCTCTTTCTGATCAGAAAAGAAACTTCCTATGAGGGCAGGTGGGATCTGCTCCCTCCAGCTCTTATGTAAAATTCAACTCCCCTGGATGCATCTGAGAAAGCCACATCAAGGCACATGTGCACACACACACACAAAACCAAAAAATAAAGAGGGCGGTTCAAAACTTTAAATGGGACAGAATACCACGTTGATGGGTGAAATGGAGAAGAATGGGATTAACTCTTAAATAGTTCTTTCCTCGGTACAACAAGCAAAACTCTTGCACAATGTGCCATATCAAAACATGTGCTTCTATCTGCCTTTTCATTAGGATCTGGTTGGATCTGCGGGTGCTCAGACACTCCTGCTCTATTACATTCCTTCATGCCTACACCAGCTTTTGGACAAAGGAGAATAGCCACTGACCTCTTATAGATGTATCCCAGGACAATGCCGGCTCCGATGGCAATGATTATCACCATCATGATCAGCCCCAGCACATACCCTGCGAAGACAGACAAGAAAGAGGCAAAATTAGAGGCAGTAGATCCAGCTATAGCATTGCTTTCAGAGCCTCAAAACAAATCCATCCTTCCAGAACTCCAGGAACAGATCCATCACACAATCCTGGGTTTGTACCTAGTGTCCCTAAGTCCTTCTTTTCTTTGGAGTTCATCTGCACTCTCTGACTGATCCCAACGATGGGCTGCACAGCGGCTGCCTCACTCCGAGAGGGCAAGGTATCAGCTGGTTCGAACACCTGGTCGACCTCCTGAGAAGTACCAACTTCTGCTGTAGGGACTGGGGCTGTGGCAGCTGTAGCATCTGTTGAGATGAAAAAGAGACATACAAAATATGAAGCACTGATGAATACTTCAAAACAACACGTGCCTTCTGAGTGGGACAGATCTAGACTGGCGTCACTGAACCGCCTTCAAAGTACACTGACAAACACTTGTTCCCTCTTAAGTTGTTGCCAGAAATCCTACCAAGGCAGACAAGAAATGTACTCCTCCCCCCACTTTCCTCTGCCATGAACCTATTTTAAGAGTGCAAGGCACCACCACAAGACAAAAATCAGACAGTAGAATGAAACGCAGGTTCAGGGCATGAGTCCAGGGGAAGCACAATGACTTCATTTAGTGTATAGATCGATACACAGGCTGCAGCTTCAATCATACTGCACAGACACGAACAAGATTATGAGAATCTCCATCCCAAATCTCCCAGGAGCCCATTTATTTCTCTGCTGCCTCAATCTTCCTGACACAGGAAGGTTTGACGGAAGGAGACTCCAGCTGGTGTGAAAAGAACCTGGAGACATTACTCTTACCCAGCCCCTTTTTGCAGCCATGTAGCAAACTCCTTCAGCATGATGAACAGGCTGAGTCAGAGCAGCACTTCAGGCAGCACAGCCACTACTGGTGTAAGCACAGCAAGTTCCTCCTCAGCCAGAGCCCAAACAAAGGTGCAAAAGGGTGGACGCTCATGGCACAGACTCCTTCCCAGCCCTGTGAATTTTTTATCAACAGCATTGAAAGATTTTCAAGGTAGCCCCTTCTTCCATGACACAGTTAAAATGGAAGCTGTAGCACAGTAAAAGCTATCACTGGAAAGTAATTACCTGTCCTAAACAAAAAAAAAAAAAAAAAAAAACCCTACTTTTTAGAAATGCTATGCACAGTATGCATCCACGCCTAAAAACTCTCTCTACCTGGATCTCACCCCACGGCTGGCAGTAAGTCCATGTGGATTTTCTATCTGCAGCCATTTTGAGCCCTCAGTGGAATGTGAAATGGAAGTACAGAAGGGGAGTTAGAGACAGGAAATCAGGGTCTCTCGCACTGCACAGTACCTTTACGTAGGGTCAGACAGAGAAGGGGAATTAAGGGGAGCTGCAGGACATGACTACAATAAAAAGGTGCCCACTCTGAGACACAAAAATAGCTAAACCTCTTAAACATGCAAATGGTGTATTGCCTGAAAGGTCAGGTAACTCCCCTGATCCCAAAGCTGCAAGATGGCCTAAAGCAAGGGTCTTGGCAGCAGAACATTTGTTTTGCTTCATCTTCAGGGAAAAGCAGGCAAAAAATGAAAAAAAATGAAGAAAAGGGGAGGGTGTGTATGTGGCGAAAAGTGTTTACATGCAAGGATAGCAATCCCGAGGGACAGTGGAGTGCATAAATCTTGAGAGGCTCAGAAATAAGTGAACAGTTAAAAAAAAACCCAAGCAGTTACTTTGGCCTCAGTCAATACTGACTTCTCCTCTCCCCGAAATAGGCTTCAGCTACAGCTCTTCTCTTGGCAAACTGTTTCCCCTCTGACTGTCCATGAGGAATCCAGAGTTTGGGGTTTTCCATTTCTTACTGTCCTCCCTTCAATTCCCATTTTCTCCAAGTTCTTTCCTCCGACCTGTACCCAAATTCACTCTAGCACTCGTTCAGCAGCAGGACACTTGTTTAACATGCCCCACAGTAACGGCCTACCAACATCTCTGCAGTTCCTAGATGCCCAGAACTCAACCTTCTGAAACGCAGCTAAAAAGCCTTATAGCGGCTGGTGAAATGGGCCTGGGGGACAAAGCTTTGCACAAGTCTTTTCCGACACTAATGGCAGAGCTCTATGGGCGGAGCACCGCACAGCTGGGAGGCAGATGTGCACACACAGGGGAGGGCTGGAGGGGACACCTCGTTCCCGGGGGCGGGCAGTGCAGCCACAGCCCGGGGTTGTTTGTGCGGAGAGAGGACCCCGCCCCGGTGACAACCCCAGCCCCCCCGCGGCAGGAGGCCGGCCGGGGAGGGCAATGCAGCGGGGAGGGCCGGGGGAGAAGGGGGGCCGGCGGGGACAGCTCCTACCTGAGCACGGGGCGATGTCGCAGGGTCTCCGCTCGGGGACCCCGGCGGTGCCTCGGACGTAGCACCAGGGCGCGGCGTCGCCGTCCGGGTTTCTGCAGCTGTTGTGGTCCTCGGCGGCTGCTGGAGGGTACCAGGCCGTCAGTGCGGGGCCCGCCGCGGCCCCGATGCCATCTCCCCCAGCCCCCTCCCCGACCCCCGGACCCACCTGCCGGGATCCCGGCGCCGGTGTCGCTCCGCACCGCCAGCCAGTTGAGGCACGGGGCCCCGCCGGAGGCCACTCGCCGGCTTCCGCGGTAGGACGCGCCGTTGCCGCGGAGGCACTCTGCGGAGAGACGAACCCAGGCCATGCGGACGGGCCGCGCAGCCCCCGCCGCCCCCTGCCCTCCCCAAGGGGGTCTCCCCCCTCCCTGGGACCGGCCTTTGTCCCCAACCACAAAGCCGGGCCGGGCCCCCCCGGGGCCAGCACTCACCCTCGGCGCCCCGGGCGGCCGCCAGCAGCAGCGAGCTCAGCAGCACGGCTTCCAGCCCCGCTGCCCGCCGCGGGCCCCCGCGCAGCATCCTCGGCGCGGAGGGCGAGGAGCCGCCGCCAGCCCCGCCGCGCAGCGAGCCCTGCCCCGGCGCTCCCCTCCCCGGTAAACAACCGCCGGGCTGCGCTTCCACCGCCCCCCCCCCCCCCGCCCCGCAGCAGCCGCCGGGTCCTAACGCTGCCGCCGCCCGCCCCCGGGCGGCTCCCGGCCCCGTCGGGGAGCCTCGGCAGGGGAAGGGGCGGCCGCCGCGGGGCAGGGTTCGGGGCACCGGGGGAGCTACAGCTGATCAGCTGCCTCCGCAGAGGGTCCCGCCGCCCCGGGACGGGGCGCAACGATGGTGCTCGGTACCGCGGGGGCCGTTTGGTTCGGGAGGAACAGAGGGAAAACGTTCCCGAAACGCAGCTCCTCGTCCCCGGGCCCGTCCCCTGCACCCGCGGGCGGTTCTCGGTTCGGGAGAGGAGACTCCCGACACGGAACCAGGCTTGAACCGCTGACTGTGGCAGGGAAGCTGTTTGCCTTCAGGGACCTAAAATCGCTGTCTCCCCTGGAGAACCACCACGAAGGACTGAATTCTCCTGCCCTGATTCTCCCTTCGGGTTCCCGTAGCTCTGTGGAGAGACCACACCAGGGGCACGCACTACCACGGAAGCTGTGCCCTCCACGTTAACGGTTTACGTTCTCGCCTCTAGGAATCGACAGCTTTCCTTTGACTCCACATACTCTTAAGAGCTGTGCCTGCTTATAGAAAAACAAGGTAAATAGCCCCAAAATGCCCTAAAGTAATTATATTGCAGGAACCCAGCCACCACGACGAAGGCTCTCTGCAGACATTGCAAATGGGTTACAACAGCTACTTCTGCTTCCAAACACGCAGAGTTACTCAGATGCTGCAGTGCCAGTGGCTGTACACAAGCATCTGGAGGAATCAGCAATGTTTCTGTTTTACACCAGTGAAAAACAAGCAGCTGAATACTTGGTCGTGTTCCACAACGAGCTCTCAAAGGTGGCCTGGGGGTTTGTAGCCAAGGCGCAGGCCTGCAGCACAAGGTGCTATTTCTGGCTTTCCCACAGAGTTCCTTCTGACCTTGGCCACTCTGTCTGCTTCACTTCTTTGCGCTTTCCCTTCCTTTCTGTTAAGTGAGGTACAATCAAAGCTTCCTCCTCAGAAGAGGACAGGGAAGTTCCCTTCTTTTAAAGTGCTTTGAAATCACACAGAAGCCATTGAACACATAAAAAGTATTTCTATGCTAGGAAGCTGCATGTGTTTGATGAATCACTTTTCAGGGCAGTGCTGGCTGGAGCGGCAGTCCTTCCCTTCCACTCCCAGATGTTTCCATCCTGGCAGTGCTCTCTGTCAGGCTGCTACAGGTACCTGGGTCACAAGCAGGCTCAAGGTGTTGATCCAACCCAAGTTTTGCCCTTTTCTTATCAGGGCACGCACACTTTAACCCTTTACAGCCAGGACCCCTGCTGCATCCAGTCCACAATAGAGCCAAAAAACCCCAGATGTACCAGCATGACAGAGGGGTAATGAGGAAAACAGGTCAATTAAGCAGCACTGCCACTGAACATGAAACCATAAGCCTTAGCACTTGTGTGTGATTCACACTTTAACAATATGATTTAACACTACAGTAAATTTTGTTTAATAATGTCAGATTTAAAAAAATGCAGCCAGGTTATTAAAAAAAAAAAAAAAAAGCAACAAACCACCAACCTGTGTGTGTCAGTCTTGACCAACATCACCAGCTAAGAGGCCTGCTTTACGGCGTTACTGGCTCATTGTCTGCCCAGACACTTGGTTACTGCATTCCTTATGCTCTCCAGCTACTCTCTGTGAAGGCAAGGCTAACTGGAGTAAGCAAGAATTTTTAATAAGGACTATTGAATCAGGCCTCCTGTTTGTAATAGTGCTTCATAAGAGATTTTATGGGACAAATTCCATTCAGTCAGAAACTGCAGGGCCACACATGCATCCAGAGGCACAGTCTATCCAAAACAGTTTGCAGAGGGCTGCCAACCTGTACAATTAAATTCTTTTAGCTCATTTCATGAGACTAATTAATGCTTCCATGCCATCTTGCACAGAAAGCACCTCCTCCTGCACATACTGGTCCAAGAACTGCAGACTGGGCAGTAATCTTTGTGGAAACAAATCTCAGACCTTCACAGCTCTCTCTCTTGTTATATAACAAGATAAATTTGCACTTCTCATTAGACCCAGCCAAGTTCCAGCAAACAATTTGAGTTTCTAGTCCACAGAAGGACAATGGGCAATCTGGGTGAAATGCACAAACCTTCATATTAACGGTAAAGATCAAAGTGTTTTCCGACTGACTTCTAAGCATAATTTTTTTCTCTTTCATCTCTAGCTTTCTTCAGGATGAGGGAAGATTTATGCCTGGTAGTTTCACAGAGTTAAGTTTAATAGGATGCCAGGTGACAGCTGTCAAAGGCAGACTCAATTGCTCTTTCTGCTGTTTGGGAACGGATTTGTTCTTCTTGCTACAGTTTAGATATTAAACCTGACATTACTTCCTAGGACTTGATTTTAAAGTAACTACCCAAACTAAAAATAAGCTAATAGTAGCTCTGCAACTACACCCTCACACAGTTTACATGTTTAATTCTATAGGTACATACACATACATGCAACACAACACATAAACACATCCACAAACACTTCACAGAAGAATACATACACTATTTTTAGGAACGAGAGAGATTAAGCATCTTTCCTAAACTCAGTGTGAACCAGTTTCAGCTGTGTGCTGGTACCTTTCTGCTGTTTACTTTATACACGTTCCAGAATGAACAAGGTCTGCATTTTCTCTCTCCTGTCAACTGCTCTTTCTTGTTCGTTTGTTCTACTTTTTCAGCTGTAGAAAAATTCAAAGTATATGGAGAGTTTTCTTAAAGAAGAAAAATACAAGGAAGCTAACACATAGCACAGCATGCTGTGCAAAGGGAGACAACCACAGATGTATAGCTCTGGAAGGACTCCGCAAGAAGTCATCAAACCCACCCGCCTTCTCTGGCCACAGCCAAGTATGTTTGAATCTTCCCAGGCAAAAGCTCATCTAATCTCCTACAAAACAACTAACACACTTTATTACTTAATCTTACTAAATAAGGTAGGGGGAGGAGTAAGCAAAATCAATTTTCTAATCTAAGTATTCTTTCCTACTCAAATTAACAAGGATTACTTAAAATGGAAAAAGCTGACCATTGCCCTCCTTGTAACAGAGCCTATGTCATATGTTCCCATCACTTCCCCTTTCTTCCTTCAAGGCAAATCAAAATAATTCTTACGATTTTTCCTCCAAACAATTTTTTTTCTAAACCTTTTTTAATTCCAGTTCACCGCTTCTCCCATCTTTCTGCTTCCTTCATAAATAGTGATGCCCAAGAATGAAGATCATACACTCCAAGGCCTCATCCACCAAGAACAGAATATTAGAGCATTTTGTGCTTGAAGCTTAGAAAACCGTAAGCATCTAATGCTACTAAACACTATTCAGTACTTGCAACTCCAACAAAAGCAGGTTTTTTTACTCCCTTGTTGCCTCTGTCTGGATAATGAAAATAACTGTGGGTCTCACCCATAAAAAGCTTCTGTAAGTCAGAAACAAATACATTTTATTCCTAACCTAGAAACAGTCTGAATAGAATAAAACATCATCAGGGCTGCAACAAAAGGATCAGATGTTCAGTTTATGAAACTGAGCCGAGTATAACCAAAAATCAAGACACAGACAGGCACTACAAAGGAGTCGATGTGGAGTGATAGAATTATCTGATCGCACTGTTGCATCCCCCTGCTGACATGTTCAAGGAGAGGCTTCCCCTCCCCCTTCAATCTGACAGCATGAGCTATTGCTAAGTAAATGCCAGCCACAGCCTCCAAGGACTAACAAGGAAGTCTGCAGAAGCAAAACAACCATATGTGATATTTGAACTGGTTCAGACTGGTTCAGAGAGTTTGCTGTACTAACTCAAAGTGCCTTCTCAGATGAGCTTTCTGTGTGGGCTGTAATAAAAGGATCGAGGCCTCAGGAGGGCAATCTGGGCCCTGTTGTTTACTGGAGGAGAAGCACTGCAGCTACACGTTTCTAGCATTAAGAGATTAGCACTAAATACTCCAGCAATCACTGACTTAAGATATTTCACACACAGAGTCCTCTCTAACAGCAACACTTCTTTGTCATTTTTGTCACAAGCTGCCCAGTACCTTTCCACAATTCCCTCAGTGGTTTTGATGGGCCCAGCTGCCCACAGGCGTTTGTGTTCACCCCGGTCCTTTGTGGCTGTGGCAAAGGTCTCGGCTTGGATCATGGCCCTTATTTTCCCCCGCTGGAGCATTCCGAAATCGGTATCTGGATCACAGACACTGCTGCTACCTGCTATCCCATGGGTGTGTCTCCTGGCAAGATATCATAAACTGTAGCAATATTGTCAGGAATAAGGTACAGCTGTCTAAATATGTTTCAGCCTCCACTTACACTGTTGGGGTTTGGTTGGTTTTTTTTGGTTGTTTTTTTTTTTTTTTTTAATCTACAGACACAGGCTGCTATTGACAAAAAACAGAGCACACATTTTTAAGGGTGGAGGAAGGGAAGTTATTTTGAAAGATACCGTGATCCACTCAGAGAAAACATAAGTCCTTGAGTCAAGAACAGCAGCCTTACACTAAATTCTTCTACCGATTTGTTGTTTGATCTTAGGCAAGCTTCAGCCTCAGTTTCCCATGTTAATACTACTGATATCACAAAGGCAGAAAGTATTAAGTATCTGCACAGTGCTTTGAAAGCTTCAGACATGCAATACATACCTTACGAAATTATATTCAAGGGGCAGGAATCATGAAGAGGGATATGCATGGAAGGTCTTAAGATGTTCTAAAGTTCTACATGCGTAGTGCTGACTTAAATGAAAAGGAAAAAAAGCATTAATGCTTATTTGCAGGAAGAAAAATAGAATGTTTTGTGTTGTTTGGTTTGGGTTTTTTAAGGTATGGAAGTACCTTTGTAGCTTTCTTGTTTCTTAATTCACTGTTGTGCACAGCAGTAACTAGCAAAGCTAAGCAGTCAGATAAACCAACACTCATTCTTGTTTGAAAACATCGATCTAAAAATAATGGTTTATCTGCACATGAGAAACATGAAACAGGCAGCATCAAAACATCTGGAAATTTGGGTCAAAGGGAATAAAGATTTCTGTTTGGATATCTGTTCAAATTAACTTCCAGAGAATTGGACGGGACTATTAAATCTCCTCCTACCAATCTTTCACTCACCACGGAAGGTGATTTCACTGTCAAACAGAAGTGACAGCCCAAAACTCTGCTGTTTAAACTTCAATAATAATGGAATATTATGAAAGTAAGACTTAGATTCTGTTGGGGAAAGCATGAGGTTACAGATTTACACTTAAATATGCAAAACTTCCAGTTCCTGTGAAAAATACACCATGTCTAAACAGCACAACCACTCATTATAAGCAAGCAACCTACATCCCATATCAACAGAAAGGCAATAAAGTTATAAACTTGTACACATAAAAAAAACCAAAACAAAACAAAACACTTATTTTCTTATCTACCTAGGGTTTTGAGAGCTGAGCAGAGATCCATTTTATAATGGGTCTCTTTGTAACTGAACATGTGAGCAGAGAAGCAGAGACCAAACCTTTCAGCAGGTACTAGTGTTTCCTCATAAAAGTGCAGGATTCATGGACATCTACAATGCAGAGCTCTCACCTCTGGATTTTATTTTCTTAGCTGACCTGAAAGCAGATAAAACCATTGGCACATAGGTACTGTGAAAGACGGCTCTCTTCACAGGTGTTTGCCTGAAGGCTATGGGAGGAGTTGTTTATTTTGGGAAGTTGCCCTTTCTTTCCTGTGTAGAAAGGCAAACCTCTTGATTTTCTCTTTGAGCTGCACACGCGCCATAGGCGTGCAAAGATAGCCTTTGTCATGACTCTCATATATATGCACGTGGACTTTTTTTTACATCTATTTACACAAGCAAAGGCTCTGTTCCTTAAGTGTGTATACAGAACAGGGCCAACCTGTGTTGCTATTTTGGTTTTGAGTTTGGCATTGTTTTAGAAAGTTAAGGCTTAAACTGGTAACACACAAGGAGGCAAAAAGACTAGGAAGGAACAAAGGCTTAGTAAAGTTGCACCTCGTACTTCACTTATTGCTTTAGAGTATCAGGCTATTGAGCTAGAACACAGTGCATTTGAGTAATGACCTAGCACCTGAGGTAGGCAGACCAGAAACATTGCAAGAATATATTTATATATCCTGTCTCATTTTTATTTTCAGTACCTTCCAGGTATTCAATGAGGACAATACCAAATTTCATGTAACTTGTTACTTCATCCGCTTATGCTAAAAGAATGTAAGACTTCTCATCACACAGCACCAGAGAAAGGATTTTCTAGTTGAAATAAGGCCATCCTGATACACAAAGTTGCAACCTGCCCATGACACTATGTGTTTTCATACAGCGCTGTGGAGATGGCCGAGGGCAGGAATGGTCCCTGAAAAGCAGAAGATGTTGAGGTACTAGAAATGCAGACTGTCTCTGTGTGCACTCATGGTCTCTGCTCTCCATCTCCAGGAAATGAATGCATGCAGCCTGCAGAGTTTAATTCTCTTTTGGTTTATTACTATTTAAAAATCAATTTTTGTATCCCCTTCTACAGAGGCTTCACCTTCCAACAGAACATACAAAAAAATACACACAATAGGAAAAAAAAAAAAAAAAGATAGGTAGGTAAGTTGCTTTATACAAACAGGTCCCTAAGAACCCAAAAAGGCTAAAACAGGCTCGGTTTCAATAGAAGCAGGCCCATAAATAGGCAAGAGACTTCATTCAAGTAGGGAAAGAGTCATCCATTCTCACCTAAGATCCTTTCTTGCTCACACTGAAGGCAATGGGAGGATTCCCAACAACTTCAGTGGAAGCAGGGTTGGTATTCATCAGAGCCAGCGGCAAACTTTTCTGCTCCTTCCCTTCCAAGGCACTGTCTCTTCCATACAGCGTGCAGCCAGGGAAAAATGCCAGTTTTCCTGGCTCATCCCACACTCATGTTTCAGTTGTTCACTCTACAGGACATCTGAGAACAGCCTTTTATTTTCTCTCTCATGCTATGTGCTAATTGCAGCAAACTTTCAGATTACAACAGTACTGAAGAGAAATTCTGACCCCAAGAGCAAGGCTTGGTTCATTATTTAAGAGCCAGCAGTCAGTCTGACAACTTTGCAGGGGGCTGGTAAAAATTGCCTGGAGAAGGCACCAGTTTGTAGACACAGCAGCCAAAAAGCTATTCGCAAGCATGAGACTGATTCATTATAAAAGCACTTACCCAGGCTCACTGTGTGACTGCAAGAGGCTCAAGAGCATTTACGGCTGCCAGTGGCTGTATGAAGTGACCCCATGGTCCACATGGAACCCAGGAGCTGCGAGGGAGTCACTGGAACATCAGTGAGACACCAGTTACCTCCTTCCTTCAGCACACCTCAGCTCAAGAGCGCTTCCAGGTCTCCAAAACTGCAGTACAAGTAGATTGGCACCCAGGAAAACCTTCATTCACATGAGCCCTGAGAAGCAGATCAATAGTGCCAGGCAGGCTTCATATTCATTTAAATATTTAACTTTTCAGGAGAAGTGTAAGCAAATGTTTAACTTTGCATTACATCTGAAGTTAGTGAGGCCAAATGTCTGTAGCAGAGTTCAGCAGCACAATTTGGAACACTGATCAAATCTTGAAAGATTCTTACCCAAGGGTTATCATAATCTGATTTTATAGATGGGAACAAAACACAGGAAGAGGCTAGAGATGACACAAGGTGTTAATCCTTTACAAGCAGGCGGTCGTTATCCGCTACCACAGAGCAAACAGCTGTGGTTTTTCCATTAACATGCTTTAACCATTCCAGCCATCATCACAACCCCTTTCACACAGGGTTCCTGCTCCTGTTCTGCACCACTTCACATCTGACTAGGTACACGCACTGGCATAGGAAAGTGTGCAGGGTGAAGATGTCCAAGGGAGCAGGCAGGATGACATTATGCCAATGTTGTTGCTGCTCATTCTGCTACAGTAAATGTGGTCTCAGGCTGCAGCCCAGGAGCACGGCTTCCCTCCAGGTGCCAGGCTCAGTGCTCCAGAAAAACACTGCCTTCTTACAGGGACATGGAGCAGCAGATTGGGACGAAAGCCAGATCTGTTCCCAAAGGCTCATTCACAACAGCTGAAAGATCTTGTTTTAAAAAGGATGTTCAGGATAAAAAAATGGGACTCTCTCAGAAGACACGGGAATCTTTCAGAATCTGTTTTCAAGTTCTCCTATTATTTTTTTTCCCTCTTTGATCATTTGTTTTGTGTCTCAGGGTGGAACTAAGAGCATAAGCTCAGAGATTCACTGTGAGCTTATGTTCTATTCAATTAAAACTCAGGTACTGTGCCCAGGCAAAAGGTGAATGGTACAAAGCTGGCTTCATTTACATTAAAATATTCATAATGCTGAAAAAGCAACACATTCCATGGTTTTGTTCGGCACTTGCTCTCAGAGTTTCTGCTACGCTGAACAATTGAAAATATCTGATAATTTTTGTGGGTGATAGAGAATAGCCTTTCCTGTTCCATTACTTAAAATTTTGGTAGCTGTTTTTTACGTTGTTCATTTATCTCTCATGAAACCCAAAGAGAGCTCTTGCTCTTCGTGCATTCTTCCAACATTGAAGTCTGGAGTTCTTTGAAGTTCACTTTGGCATCTACTTCCTCAAGCAAGCACCTTAAAAAAAATTAAAAGCTGAAGAGTGGTACCCCACTCCAGACTCAAGACATAAGTTCAGATACTGATTTCTAGGAACAAAGATTTAGTGAAAAAACAAGACACTAAAGTTACAACAGAGCCTACAAAATCTAGGTTAGCTTTCATACTATCAATTCAATTAGTTGAGTTAGATAGACATTCAGTTACACAGTTGCTCTTCTATTCAAGTCATTCCTTACTGCCAACAGCAGTTGAGGGAGGAACAATAATTTCAGGGAATATGTAGGAAATAACAAATATTCCCTAAGTCACTGGCACTCAAACAGGTCTAAAATTGTGACTGGGCATTTGCAATTATTCAAAAGATTGGTAGGAAGACCAACTCCACACCATCGTACAGTTCTAGGCTTTAAAAAACAAACAAAACAGTCATCCCCCAACATATAATACTTTGCCCTACTATAGTTAAGGCACTGGATTGAGAGAAGGAAAAATCTGTGTTCAATTTCTGGTTCTGCTATCAATTTCCCATGTCATCATGGGCAAATCACTCAAGATTGAGAGCTCACACGCACCACATTACCATGCATCAGGTGAGCCACACTAGTAAGTCTGTTTGCACACATCTAGCACATGACAAATTCAAGGTAATGTCACTTAATTTAACTCAGGAGGGAAAAAAATTCACATTAATTTGCTTTACCTTGCATTTGTCGTGAATTAACAGTACATAAAGATAAATCCAGGCAACAAAAGCAGCCTGATAAGTCTGTGCTCCTACATTCAACACAACACTTAAGCATGCATGCAAGCAGTTTTTAGTCCTTTGTTTTTTATTCCACTCATTCATCTATAATAATCTATTCCTATCTTGTCTATCTTTTATGTTTAGATTATACATGATGGGAAATGTTTTCATCATACCAAATTCACAAGGGTCTGAGCCTCAGATGAGGGTTTTACGGACTCCTATAATACAAAGAGATACTACAACTCTGATTACAAAAATTTGTATGAACTTCCCTTCTTCGCAGAGAGGTGCACTGACTCAAACACTGGATTGCAGTCCCACTACAGAAGATAAGGAAAGGAGGGCTGGTCCAAAATGAGAACTAACATCTATACACTGATATGCCAATTAAAAATGTAATAGAAACAAATTAAGTGAGGTTGCAGCTCAGGGCATGTTAAGTATTTCCCTTTCAACTCAAGTTATGATGCTGAGTTTTCTGTTCGGATCTGTCCTCTGAGAAACAGACATTTCCCAAAGTACAGAATACAAAAAAAACTGCATGTAGATTAAATTACTATCCAGAACAGAACAATATGCCCCAAAAGAAGCAAAAAATTCTGGAAATACCACTGCTAAAGATCAGCCCAACCTACTGCTGGCACTACTCTGCACCGGTCTCTTCTGTTGGTGCAAATCTCTCCCATATACACTAGGATGATCTAGAACTGTCATTTCAGGATTGTTAACTTCCTGCCTCATTGTTTCCCTGTCCACTAGACTGAGAAGTAAGTAGCGCTCATTCAGTGTATTCATGACAACTTAGTAAGCATTTTCTTTGACAAGCAAAATGCACAGTTAGTATTTTAGAGGGCTTCCTTTTTAGTTAGAGGCTTTTAAGTTGTTTTATCTGGTCAAATTCTGTAGCGTTCAAAATTAAATTCTGATACAAATGGCCAAAACTCAACCCCCTAGTAACACTAAAGTCAGTGCAGCTAAATGTAGGAAGGAAATATTCTGGACTTGGCTTTTAGAATTGAATTTTATGACTACTGCACCCTCTTTGAGTGCATATAGAAACACTGGGGACACAAACTTCTCTTATCTTTCATAATACAGTCTCAATTCAACAGAAATTTTCCTGGTGGCTTGAATACAAGCTATTAGTAAATGAGAGTGGCTGCAGTTGCCTTTGCTAACCCAAATAAACTGTTATGCTGACTGGAAAGCCTGCTCTATCTTGACTTGCTTGATTGACAGCTTACAGTGTTGTCTCATTGTGGACTGATTTGTAAGGTATTTTAAAATATTTTGTTAGCTTTCTGAAATGTCCTGTTTCTACTTGTCAACTAAGCTTACCAATAGAACAATAGCAATTCTGTGAAGCTGTAGTTTGAAGGTGGGTTGGTTTGGTTTTGTTTTTTTTTTTTCCCCTTTTAAATGAGACTCATACCTAGTCCAGGGATTCTGGGGGAAGATTAATAAAGAAGAACATGTCCTTCAATGTCCCAACACAGATTAATAGCAAAACATCAAGTCCACTGCAACATGCTCTCAATTTAGAAAGTGCTGGTGCTATAAAGAGAAAGCCATTGATTATTCATCCTTGGTTTATAATACTCGAGAGCAAGTACAAAAAAGTAGCTTCTTACAAAAGAGAAGCTAGGGCTTCTAAGTCTGTAGAATTCAGAATGTCATTCCAAAATCTATATACTTACAAAAGGCTCTATGCTTCTGATATAAAAACAAAACAGGAATGTGTCTTATTTCAGTTATGCATTAGCTGCAGGGTTTGGATTAGGAGCACCTGGGCAATGCAAGTTGTGGCTCAAGAGCAGTTTGTGGCTATGTTCACATTTAACACAAACATATCTCCTGCAGAGGATGTAGCTCCTGGTCTGAGGTGGTCTATCCTGCTCCAGCACTGTATTAATGACGGAGACATAGCTGTAGTTTCATAGAACGCAAGTTTGGTGTGGGACTTGGGCTCTTCAGAGTGGCCTTTCTAGAAACATTCAGCACACATAGCAACTTAGTTTACCAAATCACTTCTTAAATCTTTGCTCATTAACCCTCACAACTGCGATGTTGAGAAAACTCTTCACAGATGGGAAATTAAGGAATAAATTCTGTGAGCTGTCCTATGTGACCTTGAGCATCAACAGCAGAACCATAATTATAACTCAGAGTATTCCTAACTCCTAACCCTGTGTTAAACAACATTTATACCTGGATTTGACACATAAGACCTTGACAAGTTACATGGGAAGAAAGGATGTTATTTCTGCACAAGTAGTATTTTCAGATTAAATGGAACCTCCAACAGCCTAGAGCCCAGCTTCTTTGTATTTTGTAATCAATTCTTTTTCAGAAATATGCTGTTTGCAATTCCCATTTCTTAATAGTAGAAAACTTCTTATTTGGAAAAGAAAGGAGTCGGACTGGCTTTCGCAAACCTGACTAGAGGGAGATCAGGAAAGCATGACTGTAGCCAAAAAGCCCAGGTCACTGAGAATACAGAACAGTGTAGAGAGGGATTAAGGTCTTATTTACTGGTTCTCATTTGCACACCTTTTGGACAGGTGGCTAAATTGCTCAAAAAGCAGACAAAACAAGGGGATGCAAAGTAACATACTAACTTCTTTAATAGAGTCCAATCCAATTAAACCAAAATCACTCTGCGAACCTCTGGGTTTATTCACACTAAACAAGTCAGTGGTACATAGTGTTAACCCGATAGCTGATCGTGTCTATATCCTAGGTCCCCACATGAAAAATGAGCACCAGTTAACCAGACTGCAATGGTATTTTTCCTTCCTTTTTTTTTTTTCCTTTTCTTTTTTTTTTTTTTCATAAAACTATTTCTTTCATAGACGTAAAACAATCAACTAGCCAAGTTATTAATTATGGTACATCTAAAAAAAAAAAAAAATTAATACTAACCCTAATGTGACTGCTGCTTTTAGAGTGCTCTGTGTATCGCCTCAGATTGGCTTTTCAGTAGCAATTCATTACAACAGGTCCTAAAATAATAATAGAGAATTAAAAAACCTGACAGCAAGTTTAATGATTAAAAGTAACAAAAACCAACCTGTTCTGAATGGTGATTTTTCTCAGCAGTTCTGTCCTGCTGCAGCACTCACAGCCTCACAAATGGCAGAAGGGGTTCAAATTCTCTCGCCTTCTTTAAATTTTTATGGTTTTAAAAGGACAACTGCATTGTAATTGCTAGGTACCATGGGGCATTTTACTTAATGTTATATTCAATAATGGGTCTGGTTTTAAAACTTACTGTTTTTCTGGGGTAGGTTAGGGAGGGTGGGGAACAGAGAGAGAACAAAAGCATAGCTCCCTGTAGCTGTAGCTCCCCAGGTGCCTCAGTCACTAGGACTGGCTAATTCTCAGATCAGTGCTGGCAACTTTTGTTTATTCTAGAAGATCATGATGAACACCAGCAGCAGCCTCTAAAGCTCCACTTAGTGTTTTAGGTCATGTCTCCTATTCAAGGTCACCATCTTCTGTAATTTATCAGCTAAGAAGCATTCTCTCCCTCTCTCCAGTGAAGGTTTAAAGGTGGGGTAGGGCATGAGACAAAGAGGGAAGCTAAAATGAATAAAAAATTCTCAGCTACAGAACCAAATTTCATTATTTCCTTTCATTCACAGCATCTTATCATTATAGCCAGACTGCTGCTTTGCTTGGTTAAGATCAAACTGATCTCATTTCCCCTCTGGCCCCATTGGTTGCTGGTCGACCTCTGGATCCACTAGGGATGATGCAAATGCTGACTGGACGATCTGAAACCCAAACGACTCCAGGAGAGACATGTTCTGTTGGGGTGAAAAGGGGGATCCTAGAGCAGGACCAAGGTCCCCCAATGGGCCACCAAGGGCCCTGACGTGAACTTTCTGTATGTGTTTGTTCAGGTAAGACTTTGATCTGAAAAAGCTGCCACATTCAGGGCAAGGGTACTTCTTCTCTCCTTCCGTCTCCATTTTGTTTTTGCTGACTGCCATGTCACATGAGAAGGACCCATTGGTGCTCTGTTTCTCAGGAGTCTTGAGGTCACTGGTGTCAGAGAGGTCTCCGTATGAATCAGAACTCTCAATCGGGTCCGAATGTGAACATTTCTGGCCTTCTACAGGAAAAAGAAAAGAGAAGTTTTCAGAATCTTATCTCCCAAAAAAATTATTTAACATGCATCCAAATATTGGTTAGCACCTGATTTCATTAATGACCGTCATGATAGAATGACACACACTTAACATTGCAATCCCTCATATTCTAAAGCCCTTCTCCTTCAAACCACCAGGATGCTATCAGAGCAACATCCAGGTTTTTATTATGGATTTGTCATGATACTGAATGTACACATCATGGGTCTCTGGTTTAGATAACTTTTTTTTTAATCCAAAAGATGTCTCACAATGCTTATACCTCAGGCATTATGAAAAGAAGGACCTAATGATGAGTTTAACTGTACAAGTCACTCCCACACTTCTGAAATATTGTTGATACTTTGCAGGAGAGCTTAGAAACCTAATAAAGCATAACAGGCTGCAGCAAGATGTGAAGAAACCTCGAAATACTCATCAAAACAGCAGTGAGCTACTGCAATTTAGGAACTGCAATTCCATTTAGTCTCGAGGAACTCTTTTTTTACAGGTTAAGTGCAATGCTGTTAGAAGTGAACTTCATAACATAAAATTGTTCCATCTTTAAATACTGTAGCGTGAATGAAACGGGAGAGAGGTTAGGGACACTATTTTAAGTCATGTGGATATATATCCTGGCAAAGCCTTTGGTATGTTTGGAGTGCTCCCCATTCTCCTCTGGTATTATGCCAAGAAAGTTTGTCCACACGTTTTGCTCAGCGCATATGAATGAGCGTGGGAAACCTAGACATACTCCCTAAACAAGTCTCTGAATACAAATAAGCTGTATCTACTATTAACTCTAAAAGACCAAAGAACCACTTGGCACAACCCAAAAGACAGGTCTGCTCTAGACTCAGCATTACAAACCAAACAGGATATGCATGAAATCAATACACCACTGAGCTGGAGTAAATCTCTTGTTAAGTCAGCACACCACTCACAACCAAAGAGCTTCTGTAGTAACACTACAACAGAAGTTCAACAGAAAAAAAATTACACAACTGTAGCTTTCCACTGGCACAGACTTTGTTTAACTCAGCCTGCTGTGATTTCTACTGGGGAATTAAAAAAATGTAACTTTTTGGAACAACCATAGTTTTAAAGAATTCTCGGATATTTCAGCTTCATCAGGAACATTGGCAGCTCAAACCAAGAAGCAAAAAAGCAAGCTATTCTACATAGATTAACACACAGTTTTACAAATTCACAAGTTAAATACTCTTTAGCTATTCTTACAATAATATCTATTTTTTTTTTCCCCCAGGAAGTTAAATGCAGGTTAATAACAAAAAAAAAAAGTAGCAGTACTATTTATCACCCTCTACCTCTCCTCACCAGTAACACCATTAAAAAGTTTCACAGATAGTTGCATTGCTACTCATCAACCTGAGGATGAATATTGTTTTAATGGCTCAAGAATTTATGAACTGCATTCTACAGCTCCCCCTTCCTTCACCAGAAATCAGAAACATGGTTTGACTGATGCAAGATTCAAGCAGGGTTGGGACTAAGGAACCATCCAGGATCTACATCCCGCAGGAAAAATTCAAATACTGACTGCTCCTACCAAGATGGTCAAGATGAACTAACATGGCTTTTTCAATCTCTAAAATGAAAAAGAAGCTGCCAAAAATTCATGTACTCTTATAGGTCTATCTCCTTCCACCAGATTTGTTAATCCGCTATCCAAGGACAGACATTACATACTATGTGATGCTATGTAATTTCTCTGCATCTCCCTAACCTTCTCCAATATTTCCCTGTCCTTCCTCCCTCCCTTTTCTCCTGCCCAGCCCAACATCCCACAACACAAAGTTCTGCACAGAGCAGCAAGGTGCAGAGCAGCGAGTCTCTTGCCTTTGATGCCATAGGTCCTGACGCAGTGGAACGCTGCTCCCCCATTCGGGATGGACTCCTGGTGCCTGGAGACCTGGGGAAGGGGAACACCGTGGTGGGTTTTAACATGGACCTTTAAGTAGGAGGCAGAGGAGAAACCTAAACAAGATAAAAGGAGATGAGATCCTGCCACCAGCAAAGACACACATCTGCCTTCCCTGTTCTTTTCATTTTTCTCTTGCTCCTACTCTCTATTACAAAGTTCCATTATACTAGCTTCATTTCTGGTTACCCACAACATGCTCAAGTAGGACTCCTACAGATAATCAGGTAATGAATGGAAAGCATCCCTTTCATTAGACTTCGTTTGCTTTTTGGAAGTCATGATGAAAAAATAGCCTCCTTGAGAAACAAACCCTATGTAAGCAAAACTAGCAGATTACATTAAAATTTATTGAAAAAAAGGAAGAAGAGACATGATACAAAAAGGCATCCATGTTTCTTCACCATTTTTGTGCTGTTTTATTTATTTTAATTAAAAATGCCTTTATCCTCTGGTAATACTTTGGAAGATAATTCAAATTAGTTTATTTTATGCCGCTAAGATTTGAAGGAATGCCAGTCAGTAACACCCATCTTTGGCATTTAGTGTGCTTTTGTCTTAGGTTTCTGGCATTTATAGTGACTCATAGAAGGCAGAAAGCTAAAACTACTCAGTTTTTAAGGTATACAATTTTGTTCTACAGTAATTTTTGAAAAACATTTCCTGCATTCAGCTCATCCTGAGTTTTAAAAAACATAATAAAACTCATTTTGTCTGCAGTTAACAAAAAAAAAAATTAAAATGAAATTTCAATAGTTCTATTAGCTCTGATCTGTAAGCCCAAACCACTTAAATGAAAAACATGAATTTCAAACAACTGATTTCTGAACAAAACCGTTTTTTACATTGTGCATGTGCTTTTTAAAATTGTTTGTGAAGTCTCACAAATATGGCCTTTTCCTTTAATGCAACAAATTATCCCACGTATATGTTGTAATGTTTTTAAATTCAGATTTTGGTAAGATGTGCAATTAACAGTAGTACATTTGGACCATAAACAGAGCACAAGGAGGACAGAGTTTTAAAGACTTCCTACACAGGCAAGCCTATCAACAACCATCTTAACTTCTATTAAGTTTTTAACAGAATATTATGGCACTTCCATGTTAGAAAATTTTTCCTTTAACAACTCAGAACACAAGTTCCACCACCACAGAGTCCCAGGTTCCCTTTCTGCATAGAGAAAACCCAAGACCTAGATTTTTTTAAACCAATACAGCATTTACAGCACAAGCCCTTGCAAGAGGACTTTCATACCAATCCTTCACTTTAGACATGAATAGATATGCTACTGTAAAGCCATTTTTATAGTGATATAACTGCATTTACATTTGATGATACATAATAATATATTAGGTAGGATGCAAAACCAATACTGGCAGACCTCTGTGGGTGTATTTTCTGGCAGAAGCTGTTGTTTCAGGTGTTGAATTTAATAACCAATGCGGCTTTACACTAGAATTCCCTGTGCCTACCCAACAGAATATCCCTCTACCCAGACCTTTCTTCGAAGCCAGGATCAGAGTATTCAGGGGTTATTAAGAACTACATATACAGGACCTACAGAGCATGACAGAACTCCACAGCAACCTGCTGAAGGGGAAAAAGGGCAGGTTGCTGAGAATGAACAAGGGATAGTTACTATACACCCCTGAGTTGAAGATAAGAGTACAGAAAAGTAGAAACGTCACAACTGCAGAAACCAAGAACATGTGACTCCCAAAATAAAATGGGGCAGAATCACCTAGGCCAAGTCAGCCAGGAAATTAACTGCAAAATAGTGCAAGACCTACCCTCAGACACAAAATGCTGTCCTGAATACCCCACAAGAGAATATATTTTTCCAAATACCAATAATTCACTGTAGACATGGAAAGAACCAGTGTTTGGTAGAGAAAAGGACACAATGTATAGATGCAATGCTGGTACTTCCAACTACAAGGTACTTCCCTTATTTCATACATGTATAATAACCACATGCATGCTGAGATGTAGCAATGCATTAAAATCTCACTGCCAAGCATTAAAAAAAAAAAAGGACTACACTCAGGTATTTAGTGTTTTTCTATACTACAGTTGACACAGGAAAATCTGAAGTTGTAATCTCTGCTATACAGTATTTTTTCTAAACTCTGCAATTCTATTTGTAGAGTACATCGTTTTATAGAATGAAAACTGCCTGCAAAGTGTGTTAGCTCCCCTTTATGCACTTGGCAGATGAACATGTGAGTCATCAGCTTCCATCAAAGCAGTAAGAATGCCAACTGCTTCATAGGAAACTGTTTAAAAAGAGGATTTTTTTTGGTCTTTATCCTAATTTTTTTTTCTGAAGCACTTAGCACTGGACTTTTTTTTTTTTCCCACTAGACTTTAATTATGAATGCCTGTCCTAGGAAGATGAGGGATTCATAGACAATAGTCCTCTACCTTTAAAAATCTCATTAAAAGCAAAGTCAGGCTAATACAGAGGATAAAGTGGCAGTATTTTTCAAAAAAGGAATGTATTTATTGCTTTACCCATACATATCTCTCAGCTTTGCAGAGCAGATTATTTCTTCATACCAGAGGAACCAACATTAAAGACATGCATAGAGAGGAAAATATCTGCTTTATATAAATGTGATCTATCGCTTGATCTCTTAGCTATAAGGAGAAAAAACTATAGAAATAATTGCAAGATGCTCTTTTTAAAAAAATTCTAATTTGTATTTAGCTGGAGCATCCGGAGAACATGTCTCGCTTTACTCAACTCTGTATCCACCATGAAATAGACCAGAATTCATTTTATTGTTTAAAAAAAAAAAAAAAAAAAAAATCTAACTTGTGATTGCACTATTTACCCTTCTCCTAACTCATTCGATTTCTGTGAAACAAACAATGCACGTGTCTGAAAATGAATCTTCTGAGTTGCACATGTTACTTCAAAGTACCAGTTCTAGACTTGCCAAAGTCATTAATCTCTTAACTCCTCTGAAAAAGCCCACACAAGCAAATAAAGTTCCTAAGGATGGTAATAGAAGATCAGGTAACAATAAAGCACAAGCAGGTCTTTTTTATTTAAACTGATTAAAGAGAATTTGTCTTAAAAAGTGAGGATTAGTTTTCATAAGTACATATTAGATGAATTCTTAAAAAAAAAAAAACCCAACAGAAAATCCCAGTAAAAAACCCACTGCGCAGCTTCCCTGATTTGACAAGATCATTTCCTTAACTACTCTAAGAATAAAGACTCCAGGTAAGAAAATAACCTGGAAAAAAACGATCAGATCACAGATAGTAATTTTTGGACATTACACTGCCATTTTGTTAAATAAATAAATAAATAAAATCAGCGAATGGGTACATGCATGGCATGGCAAACCAGTGGCTACTGCTTTCATTCAGGTACTGAGTTTCCCATCTCCCACATCTGTTAAATATTTAAAAGAACGTGAGACACTTGATTAAGTTCCACAGAAAAGCCTTCAGTCTGATGGGATAAACTGAGGCATTCTAAGCATTGTCTTTAACAGTAGGATATGTTCAGCTGTGTAAGAGTCACTTTTTCATACACTTTTTTTTTTTTTTGGTGGGCCAACATCCAAAATTCTCTCTACAAGCAGCCTGAGCATTCTTGTTTGACAATTACTATATCCGTCACTAGCTAAGTTCCAATTCAAAAATACACCAGCACGTTAGCTGAGGGAAGAATAAAACAAAATCCCATTGCACAAGCACCACAGCCACAGCACAATCGCAGCTGGAGGGACAGCGCGTAGCTTCTGACTGCACCAATGCCTATCAAATAGACATTTCTAATCCTGAAATTTTCCACTCTCCTTAATCGTGCCAGGCTCTACAATTTAAAAGACATCTATTTAAAATAATGAAAATTATAATTTGATTTTAGAATATTTTGGATTAAAAATTCTGCTGTCATGGATCATAAATCTGTAATAAAAATTCACAATATACAACAATGAGTTCATAACACAGTTGCTTGAGAAATCTAGTCTGTAACTTCCTTTTCCTAGGAATTTTAACACTGGGTAGATATTTAACAATAATTCACCAGATTAATTACATTTTCTAAGTGCTGATGTAAACAGAAATTCACAGAAGACTAAATTCTGGCAACACATATGAAATACACAAACTGTAAGAAGAAAGCAGTTGCTTAAAGTTAGCTGTACAAAGGTTCCCTATACTTCTACAGAGAAGTGTGTATTTTATTTAAATTTCCACTATACATTTAAACCTGTAAAATGTGAATAAACGATTTAGTCATTTCATTGTTTGAATGCCTGATCTGTCTTTGTCATGTTGGCTGAATTTTTACAGAGCTGCAGTGACATCCAGTGGTAGTTAAGTTGAAAGTCAAGCTTTAAAAAAATCTTGGGAACAAGACAATTCCTCCCAACCCGTACGAGTTTCCATTTGGCACTATGTTCAACTGACGGAGAGCAGAATAGCACCTGGATCTTTTTTGTTACCACAACAATAAGGGAGATAAGCTTAAGCAGTTTTGCAGAAGATAGGCCTTCAGCTGAAAAAGAGGCCAAGCTTCATTTTGTACCATCTACCTGGAGCTTCATAATCTGAAGCTTTTCAACCCAGATGCCTTTTCCACTGGAACTGTTAACATCGCTTTTGGGACCTAACAGACGGTTCAACTACTGGAAATACCTCCCTTGCAATTTAGTGTGTCTCAGTACTCATCACATCAACTCCCAGTCATCCAAAAGCTCCCCGTACAGTCCTCACATTAAATACAGAACAGCTTTGTGCTCTCAACAGATTTCACCTCTCTTAAATTAGAAAAGGGAACACATATCATAAAAAAATTACTCATCAGAAAAAACAAGATCCCAAAAATACTGCAGCAACCTCTCCCTACGCTTACTAGGCATGTACGCCTGTGTAAGCCAACAATGTATTTTGAAGCTGTGTATTAATCATTCAAAAAAAAAGACACCAGTAAGTCAAGATTATTTTTCCTTGCTTGCCTTACATTCCACAAAGCCTAAATTTACAACTCTCTCCAACTGAAGAGTACCACAAACAGAAGGAAAAGCTTCAAAAGCTCTTAGTCATATCATTTAGTTTTAGGTCGTCCTGCGAGAAGGAGGGAATCGGACTCCATGATCTTTACGGGTCCCTTCCAACTTGACATAGTCTACAATTCTATGAAAAGCTGTATTTGCACAAATAAAGGTAAAGCACATTTCTAGTGTTCTTTACAAATTTTATTTTAGAAATGTATGTTAATACAAAGCCATTTCTTGGGTTAAGAGGGAGAAGCAGCTTGACTCTACTGCTGCACCAGGAGGTTAAGCAAGACTGATAATATAATATAGATTTTTTTAATGTACAGTGTATGATTTTCAACTTAGTGTGTATTTCAAAGATTCTTCTTCCAAACCAAATGCAACGACTCAAGTCTAACAGAAAAAAAGGTGTATGGTAAATAACAGCAAGGCAACATATGGTTATTTTCTAGGGATCTGGCTATTTAGCAAACAAAATTCTTAAAACTGTCTAGAAACAATATGCTTCAGATCTAAACTGAGTTTCTTCAGGAACTATCAGCCATGTAAAAAGGCCAGACCTACAGCTCCATCAGTTTCAAGATTAAGCATTCAATAAGAAAAACAAAGAACATGTACACATGTATGGTATAACCTCCTCCTGTTGCAGAGTCACATAGCCTTACAGCTTCCCTCAAGTGCTGTCTTGTGCCACTGAAATTAAAAAATAGTTTCTTCATTACCTCGGTTACAGATAGTGCAGAAATTGCTTGGTCCTTCACTATGTTTCTTCAAATGATCTGCCATATATGCTGCTCGCAAGTACTTCCCACACACCTGGCACGGAACTTTGTCTTCATGACATGCTAGGTGTGAGCGCAGTCGGTCACGAGTGGCAAAGGAAGCATTACAAGTCTGCAGGTATAATGAGAACCATGTGACTCATCAACTCTGCTAAAAGCACTGATATTGTTGAATATATTTAATATTCTTTATAGAATAGACTGTGCAAACACACAAATGACATTACGCACAAGCCATTTTCCCACAAATAAAAAATTCAGATCACCAACATACTGCACAAGATGTGATGTTACTACTTGGAAGAATTAAGAAAGCAAGAAAACAGCTCTAACACACTACAGACAGTAAAACTTAAATCAAGTTAGAGTTCTAAGGCCTTAGCTCCTCTCTGAGGATAAAGATACTAAAAGTTTAGGTAATAGTTAATAAAAGAAATGGCACAAACCACTTCATTCCATTTACAATAAATTCTACCATTTCACTGAGCCATTAGAATAACTTTAGACCACTCAAAATGTCCTCTCTGTCACCTTCCTGAATTTTACTCTTTGATCTGATCAATCTAACTTCAGTACACAGAATCCCTTTGAAGTATTAAGACATACAAATAAAGCATCAGAGAACTGGCTGGGATGAGATTATGACAAGGACAGTAAAAGAGCCATCCTGGTATCCACAGCAGTAGCACAGACAAATTGTAGAAGTGAAGCCTCAGAACTGAGCAGGTATCAAAATAACTGCATGACACTGTAATCTGTTTATAACTTACCCCTGAGCAAGGTATCATATTCCACTTGCTACCACGAAAAAAGCTTGATTTGGCGTAAGATAATATCGATTCTATTTGCCCACTTCCCACACATAATCCATATGATAAGATGAGGGACGGCTCCCTCACATTTTTATAATCATAGCAATTGGCAGGCATGCATGTATATAGCCTAGGACAACCGCCTGGCAGTTCTGAAAGGCTTGCTCTATCTCTAACGTGAAGGAAAATAAATCACCACCAACACACTGTACAAGTTATTAAAGATACAGTCTGAAACCATTACTCACAAGTGTAAGAGGAAAAACAAAAGCAAACATACTTTAGAATGACCAAACCAAGCAGGCAACAGTGACATTAAAGAGTGTACAGTGTTTTGTTTATAGCATCTTTATATAAAATAACGCAGTTTTAAGACGTATAACCAGAACCCCCTAAGAGATAACATGAGACTATTAAATGACTTGGGAACTGGATATATTCTGTCTTTTCAAATATCTGTGTAATTAAACAACTGTTTCAACGGAGATAGACTTGTTAAAGTAACAATCCTAGTAAAATTACAAAATTATAACTTCAAATAAGTGAAACTGATAATCTAGAAGAGGATAACCCATGTAATTTTATATCATTTAGTTAATCAAGAGCTTAATTCAGAAAACATTGAAGGCAGATGAAAAGTACCTATCAATTTCAACAGGCTTTACACTCGTTCGTTCCCGTGAGATGCTTCAGTATGGTAAACAGCTATAGAGCTGAGTCTGCTCTGCAGCAAGCACAAGACTTAGCACCTCAGAGGATCAGGACTTAATGAAATTAAAAAGACTACAGTAAAATTATGTGGATTTCTGTGATACACACAGTTTAACTAAGCTCACCAGACAAAGATTCATCAATTACAAGTAGCGAAGATTAAGAGGCAAATTCTTGAACATGAAACACTTCTCTTAATTTGAAATCTCAGTACACAGCGCTGAGCAAAACAGGTGCAGCTTTCACTTACTAAAACGTTCTTAGAGGTAAACACTCATTTAAGGTAGGATTCCAGCACTGATACTAATCTATCTGTTGGGTATCAACTAAAGATCCATAGCTAGACAATCAAAGATGACAGCCAAGAGATCCATCATCAGTAAGTCTAATAATACTGAGCCATAGTAAGCGTCCGTACAAAAGCGCTGGGAATGCATTAGTTGATAAAGCAGACCGCAGACAAACCACATAAATACAGGGATGCCAGAAGTAAAACCGTATCTGTCCCATATTGACCTTATCAAGTCGAAAGCTTAGGGAAAGGCAACACAATAATTTCTGTGCTTGATTTCTCACTCTTGCTGCTGAATTGTGCAAAGTTCACCTTTGCCTAAGTTATACAGTAAATATATCTGCAAAGAAGCTTAAAAAAATAATAAAAAATTAAGTCCAGTGGAGAAAGCAAGAACCAGTTTAGCTGAATCATAACAACGGGAGACAGGACTAGGCTTAAAGAAAACCCCAAAGTTAATATTCAAATAGTTAATATTTATAAAAGGTATAGATGGAAAAAAAAAAGTTTTATTTTACAAAAGATGTGAAGTGCTAAATGAATGCTAAGTATTTATCATTAATTGTTAATCATAGAAGAAAACTCTCCAGTGCTTTTCTATCAAACATTGCACAGGTATATAAATAGATTTAAAAGAATATAGATAAAGTTTAAAAAACATTATTTAAGAAATACCTCTTGAAGTTTCACCTTTTCTATGGATGTGGATGTCTCTGAGCTTATTCCATGGTGGCTGCCATTTTCCTGCTAATAGGCAGGAAGTAAGAGAAATTAGGACAGGAAGAAACTCATTCTGCATTGAAATCAATGGGAAAAGCACTGGACTTGGGATGCCAATTTTAGGTTTACTTAAATAAATAGATCTTTTTGTCAAAAGTTGTGCTTTAATTTAACCTGCATTTTTATCTTTTTTATTTATATTGCCAGAAGCATTCTATCATTCTATGATTCTAATAACAACCTGTCTCTTGTCTCCGAGAAGGAGTAAGCTTCCGTACTCTCCCCTTGTTCTTTTGCATCCACAGATTTTCACATCACCATTTCCTCCCAGACTGCACCCTAACTTTCATACCATTCACACTCAAAAGCCAACAACCCAGCTTCGCCCCTTCCCATGAAGAGTCAGCAAACTGAGCTATCCCATCATGGCCAGAGAACTGACTTACCCCATCTCCTACATCCAGAACTCAACTGTCAGATTTAAAAAAAAAAAAAAAAAAAAAATCACTAGTCCAACAATCCAGCGGAAAATATCCATAGTGCCATTTGATGTCTTGTCTGGACACCAAAGCAACTTCTTGGATCCGATTTCTCAGCTGCCTTGGCTCTGTGGAGGCATTCCCTGCTCTGAATCTATTTTAACAGTAATTAAAAAGCTGGAATCAGGTCTTTGCCTGGCACCAGGTGCTACAGGTGCTGGAACTTGGGACAGATTTTCGAAGATCTGTGAAGCACAACTGTTATTTTAGAGGGATGAGTGCAGGATTACATGCTGAGCACTTAAAATTATAGCTGTGTAGTGATGTTGAACTTACAATTGTCCTGCTTCTCATGGTTTCATTTTATTTATTCTGAAGCTGGGTTGACACCTTCATGCTTTTGTGCTGGTAGTCCAAAATGCAGTAATGATGCCACATTACCAAAACATTAGATACCCCCTGGTTTGCAAAGATACATGAGGGCTCAAGTAAATGGCCAGTGGATTTTGTTTAAATCATAACAGAGCACCACTTCCGAGAATGCCACTGTGACAGAAGCTTCTGGAAAGCTTTTCTGTTTACCGATAGAGTACTTCTCCTTTACAGTAAACATAAACAAAGCATGACAATAACAGGAATTTTCAACAGGAACTCAACAGATCCAAAAAAGATGCTCAATGCTTTTCATGCTACTCTCATGGGGAGCTAATTTGTCAAACAAAATCAAAATCAATGGAAAAAAAGAGAATGGAAAATGGGGAAACAACATGCCAAGATTAAGCTATTTTCCTGCTTAGTGGGCAGATTCCGTGTTTAGATACACATCATGGAACAGAAGTGTTTACTGATTATAAGATAATCACAACGAGAATTTTATCAATTTATACATCAGCTTTCAGATTAGAAACAAATTTTCAGTGTGATAGCATCCCTTCCGTGGTTTGTACCATGCATATCAGATCGGTGCATATTTAAAGATTACTATCTACATCTGACAGGATATGATGAATATTTTTTGCAAAGACACACAACAGCTCTTGAACAATTTTCTACATCTTAAGATTCATGAAAAAATAACTTTGCAGGGTTAAGCAGTCAAAAATCAAGAACAAACCAACCCTGAATGACAATCTCAACTCTGTTCAGATGCTTGTAACCTACAGCCTATACCTTTTAACTGAAATGAACAGTGCATACAGTATTATGGCTTTAAACAACACACAATGAGAAAGACTGTTCTTAGAAATTGCTATCACAAACACATGTGTGCAAGAAGATGAAGTTGACCTTGGCTGTACAATCTTAGCTTCCATATTTCTTGACTTTCTCGCTCTTAGTGTATCCTCTGATTCATACTTACAGAGTGCGAATACAATAGTCTTAAATCAATCCAAAAACTATTTAAAACATTACCAGATATCAGTTGGCAAAGGACAATTCATGTCTATCAACATTATTCATAAACTGTGTTGGTTCAGTAACCTTGATATCAACTGGCAAAAGACTGACAAGTTTCTCTATGTTGGGACCTAAACATTTGTTTTTTGTACCTGCACACAAACAAATGCTTATGGAAATAATTTGTAGTCATCTTCAGTTCATCCACCCAGACCCCCTGCTATCCCCAAATCATGAAGTCTTTTTATGAGTGAAATTTTCCAATTTATATAAATCTATAACCCCTAAGTCATCTGAGGAAGCTTAAACCAATCTAAGGCTTTATTTAGGATATGCAGCTAAATCAATGTGAAGGCTTTATGGTCTGATTTTCAAAGGTCTGGGCTTCCACAGATCATATGGAGCTCAACAAAACCTTTAGATGGCTCTAGATGTCTGAAAAAAAAAAAACATTCACTGAACTATTAAAGTTGCAAAAGGTTTAAAAACTCTCACAGTTTGGAGAAAACATAGGAGAGGTGTGTCCAGAGATGGGGAAAAAAACCACAGCTCTGGAAATAGCAGTCATGTAGCACTGACTAGGTTGAAATGCGGTAAAAAATTATAGAAGAAAAAAAAAAATCCTCTAAACTTCACTGTCTTCAAAGAAAATGAAAATTATCTTGCTCCAAATTTATTTAAATAAATAATTAAATAATTGTTTCTTCAGAGACCAAGCATGGAGACTGTTAGCCCAACAAATGTTTTTGAAGTCTGCTCAACAACTATGTGAAGGCAGTGGGTGATAGTGGACGGTGATTCTCAACTTTGGTTTTAATAAATATTTCCAGGCACCTTTTAAATCTCTCTACAAATGAATTACAAAGTAACTTTCTTGATTTGATCTTTCAAATCATAATGAATAATTATTAACTGTAAAAAAAAAGATATACAAAACATTATGACCTTGTATTGGACAGGATACTGTGATGCTGTTATCTATAGTCTCCCTAGAATAAAAAAAAAAGCTTCCAATTTTGCTCAGTGCAATGTTCTGAAGGCTACGTGATAAAAAAAAAGACTATCTTGGCAAGTTATGATAATTTACCAAGTTTATTTGACATTATTCTAAAAAAAAAAAAAAAAAAAAAAAAAGAAGAAGAAGAAGTCAGCATTGGAGCCTCCTTTTGGCAACAACTGCAATAATAATAAAAATAAAAAAGCCAGGCAGGAGTTGTATGGAGGGAATAATCTGTGACATTGACTCTCAGCCCAGGAACAAGGTGGCTGGGTAAGAGATCCAGGGTGAGACTGGGATAGAACAGCAGGGAAGAACATCTGGTAGAAGGGGAGGGAAGCAGGAGGACCAGAACTGTAGATGACAGAAGGGGCTGGGAGACAGGAGGGATGTAAAGCAGCTGTCACTGTTGAATGCTGTTATTTACAAACATTTATCCCAATTCACACACACATAGTACTTTAAGTATATTCCATAATTGTCTCCACACATAAATGCCATGACAAAGATTACCCACACATCAGTCTAAACCCCTCCAGCTCCTACCTGACATTTGTGAGGTCTCTCTGAGGTATGCACCTGTTTGATGTGTCCGTTCAAGTGGTCTGGCCTTAAAAGAAAATACACATAAGCACACTTAAAACAAATACTAAAAATAAACTTACAATTCTAACAAAAAAAAAAAAAAATCCCAGTTGTGGATCTATTATGAGCATAGCGTGATACTTAACTTTCCAACAACCAGATCACCAGCAGCTGGGACTCTACCTTGGTAAGTACTCTCTCCAACTTGCTAAAAAGGTAGCGTTTTCTCAGGAAGAAATTACGACTGAATGATCAGAGAAATCAGGAAATACAAGCCACAGTTTTCAAGCCCGCATGTCCTCTTCCAAAATCCTACTTAAATCTTGACAATCTGGGCACTTTGATTTACAGTTGCTGAATATTTGAAAAATCAGACCTTTTTGGTTTATGTCCCAAACACGGATGTAAGAAGCCAACTTTAAGCACCTCTGTGCCAAAAGACTGACTGAACTCTGTTGCTGTGACACGTTTTCCACCAGGAAGACAAAAAAAATACTGTCCTAACTCACAACTTGGTGGGGAGACTGCATTAATACAAATAAAGTGCTCTGAAGGTCCCAACTAGAAGGTGCAATGGAAGAGCAAATTATTACTGAAAAAAAAGACCATTCTTCACAATCAGCCTGCTTTGAAGACAAGAGGACTGAATAGCTGCAGATTTTCCTGGTGGGAGTTTCTCCCAGTGGCAAGAAAGCTTTTCATTGTATGAGGCCAAAACTGCTTGGAAACAAGTTCTCCACCCTCTCCTCCCCCAACTTTCCAGCTGCGCCAATGAGAGGGCGCAGGATGGAATTCACGCACTGCAGACAGAAAATAGACTGAACTTTGCAGTCAGGCTGTTAAACCTGATGCTCCAGCAAGTGGGCTGGAGCAGTGTAACCGGAAAGACTGGTTGGGGGTCCTTCTAGGTACTTCAAGCCTAGCAACCTCACGTGCTGCCCCACTGAATGAAGAAAAGGATGCTAAAATTAGACATCGGGCTTCCAACTTCCTTCGGCTGCTCCTGCGACTGAATAGTGAAACTTAAACAGTCTCTACTTTTCATTCATACTTTGATTTTACAAAGATGTGTAGACGTTGTTGTTGTTTACTTTTGTAGCAGCATTCCTGCCTGTTCACATTAACATACTGGGAAAAATGAGAACTCAGCATGTCTCTTTCACTTTCCCCCATTGACAAAAACCATTCATACAGCAACAGCAGAAATCTTTAACTGTGTATAAAAATTGGCAGATGATCCCAGGTAGCACTATAATAAGAAAAATACTTTCACTTCTAGCTGCAGATGAAATGTTCATTTTATGACTTTCCATCACTAAATTTGCAGTCCTTATTGCTGCAACTTCTAAATCAGCACTTCTAATTATTGCTGATTTAAAAAAAAAAAAGGGGGGGGGAGAGAAAGGGCCTACATTTTCTGAATTTAGTTCAGTAACAAAAAGTCCCTCTATCAAAAAGAGAGCTATCAGGGGCACAATTCCCACATTTACATAGCCGGGACAATTCTAGCCCTAGAAGCCTTTTGATTTGTTTTCGTATCTCGACTCCTTCCCCGCCCTTAGAGCAAACCGACTACTGCTAAAAAGTAACACAGGGTGTAGGCATCCCCCTCCCCCCACTACTTCTAGTCTCAAAGCGAGCATCAAACTTCCAAAAAAGTTGCAAATTCATCAGCTCCGACTATAAGATACCACTAACACGACTACGTGTATCAAACTACTTATTAAATTAACTCCCACAAACAGCGACAACGAAAAATCAGCAACATTAAATGCACAGATCTTACGTATGTTGCAGGGCAGAAACAGGATCCCCTTCAGAAGGATGTAAACCCAAAGGACACAAAGATCATGTATTAAAAGATACTTGATGCTGCAGCCTTTGAAATCTCACCTCTTCCTTCACATTTGGGTGATAAAAAACATTACGAACTAAGAGAAATGAAGGGAAGTTAAGAAAAAGAAAATTTAAAATGGATACGAGAAAAATAATATTCTTGAGATGTATTAATATTTTGCACTTCAACAGCACCTTCAAACTACCTGCAAATCCAGCAGCCTCAAGACACTTCTGTGAGGAAGGTAACTATCTCAACACCCATTTCACAGAGGAGTCCTCTGAGGGAGAGACTAAGTCATTTGCCCAAGGACACCCATACACCAGCCCTGGGACAAAGCTGGGAATGTTACCCAGAAGCCAGCTGACTCTCAGTTCTGCGTCTTAATTACTTTTAAACCCTTTCAAGAGACTGTAGAACAGTGTCCCAGCGGGAATGACAGAAGTCTCATTTCTTGGGATATTTTAAAATGGAACAGTTAAACTATCCTAAGTACAAATTGTTCTTGTTTCCCAAGAGATAGGAAAGACAACATCCTAGGTCTCCGTTTGTGTCTACGGTCCTTGTAAGTACCCTCTTACCTGGAAAAGCCTTTTCCACAGCTCTGGCAGATGTAGGGCTTTCCCACAGAGCCATCGTGAGATCGAACATGATAGGACATCCTGTCTTTCCGCTTGAACCGTAAGCCACACACTGGACAAGAGTAAGGCTTCTCGCCAGAGTGTGACAGCTTGTGCCGATTCAGGTGGTACACGTCCCGAAAAATCTTGCCACAGATCTCACAGGCCACCTGTTTCCTCGTCCTGCTTCTTTTTCGAGGTGCATCAGGGTCATCCTGACCAGGGACACCATTTTCACCCAGTCTTGGGGGTGGGATGTCTATGTAGCCGAGCTGTAAGCTTGTCACCCCGTGTTGAGCCTCATGCTGACGAAGACGATTAGCATCCGTAAACACTTTCCCACAGAGGCCACAAGGCAGGATACCGGCCTCTCGCAGACCCCCTGGGGTACCAAACATCATGGAGTCCAAGAGATTGGCTTTACGGGGACGCCCTCTGCCCCTCTTGGTGCTTAAAGTGGGGGCACTAGCAGCAACATTCTGGAAGGGTGAGGCCAGCAGCGGTGGGGACAGAGGTCCTGCCACCATGGGCAGGCGGTCCACGCCCTGCAGAACAGGCAGGGAGGACTGTGCAGCGGTGAGCGCAGCCCGCGTGGCCTCGTCTTCGGGCATACCAGCAATTCCGTTGCCATTGGGCGCCAAAGAGGCACCGTTGGTCATGTCAAGAGGGAAGCCAAGGTCCGCAGCCCCCGGACGGAAGAGCATAATGTCGGGGCGCGTGGGGGGCACGAGGATCTGCACATTGGACTGCTTGATGACCTCCTGGCAGATGTCAATCACGGACCGCATCAGCAGGAACTTGGCAGCCGTCATGAGCTCCGGGAAGCTCTCCAGCCGCACCACGATGCGCGACGTGTAGGCGAAGTCCAGGATGTCTCCGAACACCTTGGAGCTGATGGTGTGCATCTCCAGCTCCCGCCCGCCCCCGGCGGCCCCGCCGGCCGCCGCCGCAGCCCCGCCGGCCGCCGCCGCCTCCGCTGCGCCCCCCTCCGCGCCGCCGCCACCTGCCCCGTCGCCCAGCTGCGCGCTGAACACCGACTCGAAGTACTCGCTGCAAGCCGCCAGCACCGCCCGGTGCGCCGGGAAGCTCTCGTCGCCCACGCGGAGGAGCACGTCGCAGAAGCGGCCGCCGTTCTTGCGCTGCTGGTTGAGGCTGTGCAGCATGTCGGCGCTGTGCCGGCTCACCTGGTACGTGTAGCAGCCCGACGAGGGGCCGCAGGCGGCGGCCTCGCTCACCCGCTCCATGGGGCTGCGCCGCCCCGCTGGCGCCCGCAGGGGGCGCGCGCTCTCAGGCCGCCGGGCGGCGCGCGCCGCCTCCTGCTCCCCGCCCCTGTCCGGGCCGACGGCGGCGGCGCGCGCTGCGCTCCCTGCACAGCGCGAGGGGATTGCAGGGAGGGGGGGGCGAGACAAAAGGCTCGGGCGGCGGAGGGGCGCGCGCCGCGCGGGGCCGCCGCGCCCGCCGGCGCGCGAGCTCCGCCCGGGCCCGGCCGCCACGAGGCGCTGCGGCCGCGGAGGCCGCCGCGGGAAGGGGCGTGCGCGGCGCGGCTGCAGCGAGCCGGGAGGGAGGGGGCTCCGGCGGCTGCGGCTCCGGGCTGCCGGCTCCGTCCGTCCCTGTGTGTTTGGAGCGGAGGAAAGATGGCAGCGGCTGCACTTCCTCTTGCACTTTCACCCCTGGGGGGAGGAGAAGGAGGGGGCGATACCACCCCCCCTACAAAAATCCAGCGGGGGCCCCCCGGCTGCTGCTCCCCGACCAAGCGTCGCCGCCGCCGCCGCCGGCTCCGGTCCGGGCCCCGCCCGCCTCGCTGCACCCGCACCACCGACGCCGCAAACTTTCCTCTCTTCTTTGGCCGAGAAGACCCCCACCCTATTCATAGAGACCCCCCCTCCAGCCACTCGGGCTCCCCCCTGCCCCCCCGCTTCCTGCCCCCCTCCCTCCCCGCATCCGCCAATGCAAGAGCAGGCAGAGCCAGCAGGCCGGCCCCCACCCCGCCCGCCCGCGGGGGCTGGGGGCTGCAGTCTCCCCCTTCCCCAGCACCGATCCTCCAATGCCGAGCCGGCAGCGAGGCCCCCGCCCGCGGCACGCGGGGGCGGCGGGGCTGCGCTCGCCCCCTCCCCCAAATATCCGGGCTGAAGCTCGCCCCCCAGGCCCCCCTCCCGCTGGAGAGAGGAGGAGGGGCCGGCGGGGGGGGGCTGCAGGCAACATCTCCCCCCCTCCCCAGGCACAAATCGTCCAATGCAAACCCTCCCGGAGCTGCAGAGGCGCAGAGCGGCCCCCACCTCCTTGCCTCGCCTGAGAAGCGCCGATCCCAGAGGGGCCAGGGGCTGCAGAGCAGCCCAGCCTCCCCCCGGTCTTTCATTGCATTTCTCACCCCCACCTCCCCCCCGTGCTAGGATCAACTCTCAGCCTGACTCAACGAGCGAGGCGCCGGCATTGTGGGGGAGGGAAGGGGTACAGCGGGAATTCTTCCAGTGCAAAAATGCCCTCCTCTCGGGAGCATTTGGGAGAAACGGTACTCGCGGGCCGGGGGCTGCGGGAGGCACGGGCAATTGCACAGCCCCGAGTGCCTGCCTCCATGTTGGGGGAACCGCTGCCCCGCCGAGCCTCCCGCCGCCCGGGCTTTCCCACGGCGGCCGGCGCACCCCGCGCCCCAGCGCTGCCCGGCTGCCGCTCCCCTGAAGTTAGCAGCCTTCCCCGGGCCCGAGCTGCAGCGCTCCCGAAGGCACGGCTGTAATTCACCGGCGGGTTGCCTGGACTGTCCTAGTGCTGAATCTTCCCTGTGCGCTCAAGGTCTCTCTATGAAGAGCTTCTGTTTCAACATCATCATCATTACTCATTTTCAGCTGAAATCTGCTTTCTGTCTCAGGGAGTAATTTTCTCTACTTTTGAAGAAATAGCCCTCCTCTTGCCCCATACATACACACACACTCTCAAAACGGTTCTTTGTTTTGTTAAAGACAACACTTTTAAAAGTCTTCGGGGCACTTTTTTTTTTTTTTGCATTTGTAACATCAAGCCTAATTAAGAATCCTTGGATGACCTATTCACAATCCAATATTGTCACATAAACTATTCTGTGGAAAATACTGAACTCAGCGCATGTGAGGGCATCACAAACTACAGAGCCTTCCAAGAGCTCGAACCCAGCACTTGAATTAAATAGTGGTGGAGCTGAAAAAGCATTCTGGGTACTGATGTGCAAATGAGCACACCAAGCTTCCAACTTCCAAAATGCAATGTTACATTAACACTTAAGGCCACACAGTGCCCTCAGTCTGTACACCGGATTTCTCCTGCTTCTGATAGGAACTGGTTGTCTACACTGCAGGCAGAATATTACCAGGAGCTTTTTATTACTGCATTATGTATGCACACATTCTGATAAAAACATTTTTAGAAATTTGAGGTTGTGTGAGTGGTAGCCGTGCTGACAAACACAGCTCAAGTACACCCTCTTATATGGATAACAGAGTGCTCACATTCTGTAAGTCTGTCTCTGTGCCACAGACACAAGAGTTGTACTTGCTACAGTGAGGAAAATTATTATGTTTAAACATACTAGTCAGGCTGCATGCACACGCACACAGAGTGGTTAAAGAATCTGGAATTTGCTTATCTTTCCTAGTGGCTTTGGTCAGTTGTGTGCCTTTCCCCCCAGTGGTTTATTAATTTGCTTTCTTTTACTCCCCAGCCTCCTGACATGGTTCCTGCTTCCTATTTCAGTTCCCTCCTTGCCTGTTCTTTGTCTCTCCTCTAGGCAGGGGGAGGGGGGTCCTGCCGCTCTCACTGCACTTTCCTCAGAACTTTCTCCAGTTACCATGGAATGTTCTGGTTTCAGCTTCCAACCCTCCTGTTTAAAAGGCACGATCCAACACACCCTGCCTACTTCTTTAGGTAAAAGCTAAGCATTCAGCCTAAAGCATGGCTGCTTCTGGGCAAGTGACCCATTCACACTTGCCGTGAAGATGCCAGATCAGCATGCTGGGAGCTGAATATGCTGGGTGTGTTGCTGGATGCTTGTTAAAGATGAGTGCCAGCACCTTGCACTCCCAGGGAAATCACAAGGAGATCAACAAAGACATTTGCCTTAGCTCCTCAGTGCTCTGACATGGTAAAGGCTGAATCTCTCCTGTAGTACCTCCACTGTTACTATACTGGGCTCCTCCACCTTACAGCTTCACCAACACACTTAAAGGACCACTTCTTATAACTTTTTCTGGTCCCAAGCTTGCCCCGTCCCAGAATATGAGACTATCAAATTAGCCATTCAACTTGCATTGTTACACTGGAGCCAAATTTATTCTATTTGCAAATAAGCAGTTTGTGCCATACCGAGACAAAATTTGGCTCATCAGTATAAACAGACTTGCAAGATGAAGTTCTGTAATGTGATGACTAAATGTCATTTCCCCACACTTAACTATGTAAGCATACAGGTATGATTACCTTTGAATCACTTATCACAACTAGCTAGTTAACTGTCTTGAAGACAAAGTTCCAGATGATGTAAAAGAGAGTTCCAAATTTACATTTACATTACTGAAATTTACATTTTCAGTATACAGAATTTCATCTTCTTTTCAGAGGATTCCTAATCTATTTTCTCTGACATCTTGTGCACTGGGATCTCCTGAACTTCTTTTGAATTCACCTCTCTTAAATAAAGGCATTTTCCTCAGCTACTTTATTCAGCTTCTCACTATTTCCTGTCTTACTTCTGCTCATGGGAATTCCTGAGCTGTCCCTAAATGTTTTGCAGCTGTCTGGTCCCTGCTGAAGCACGTTGATTGGTATTTCAATAGTATTAAAAATCCTCTTTAGCTCTGAACATGTGTGTACCATTTGGGACTGTACATTGCCCACTTCACTGCACAGCAATTGCTACTGGCCTTACTCACAAGCACAGACCTTAAATTGGTCTGCAAGTATAGGAGGTAACAAAAGACTGTGTTACAGTCAAATTTATTCAAATATATTTGGGTATATGTTAGTGAGACTTGAGTCATACCTATTTGTTGAACATTCTCAACTCATGAATCTGTGTAGGTCTCGAGGCTACTGAAATTTTTCAGAATAGTCTCCGTTACTGTAGTCTTTACGAAGGTTAGTTAATCACTATTTCACATGGATTATAATATTAGCAAAGACATTTCCGCACAGCACTTGTGCCAGCTAATTCAGTCTTATCAACCATTTCCTTTTTGTGTTCCACAAATATGTAACATTGCACATTTCATGGCACACCTGCAATTTCAGTGAGTAGCTGTCAGTTTTTCTGAGCTTTCACTGGAATTTTAATTAACTGCGACTGATCTAACAAGCAATTAATTCAGCATTCATTACTTATGAGGCTGATTATTACTTAAATTTAGTTTTTCAAGCCTGCTCATTTTTTTTATTGGGAATCATCCCATGAGAATGCTAGCCCCAGCAGCAAGGATTCTCAGGCTTGGAGACAGCAGTCTGTAATTCAGACGTGGGTTAGTGATTTGTCAGCTTTCTCCTCTAGAAGCAGATGAACAACTCTCATTTAAAAATACCCAGCATTCTCAAAAAAAAAGACAGCAACTGCTAATAGGGAGGTATATGATGCTGTGAAAATTATGCAGAAAGAGTTATTTTAAAACGAGTTTGCACTGTTTGCTTTTCTTCTTTTTGCTTTTTGATCATTCTACTCACTGCACTCATGCACTGTGTAGTCGGTTTGTTTCCCGGCAGTCCAGGACAAAGTCTGGGGAGCTCACGCTGAACTACAGAACTTTTTGTGGTTAAACCAATTTAACACAGTTTTGGAAGCCAACCTTCGATACTTAATCTCCCTTTTGTTCCCTTCATTTCTTCACTCTGCCCAGTTTAACTTACTCTAGACTGCCTGGAACCAAAGCAACCTGAGCCATTCAAAACAAGATTGCCACATTAAGGATCCGGTCAAAATGGGAATACAACCTAGGATTCCACCTAATCTACTCCCCATGAATTAAGCATCCATGCCTAGGCTAAGCAAACCTGACAGACAACTTTCTCATGTAAAACACACATTACAATACAATCCTAAATGCGCAATGCAAGCAGCAAATGTTTGGTATTTACAGATTAATAGCTAAACTACTGCACTGCCCTGAGAAGGACAACTCCTCTACAAATACAAAGTAAACTGGCATTAAAAAGTTAATCCAGGAAGACAACTAAGAATGGATACATCTGTATTTCTTATAACATTCAAAAGATACACAGCTTTCTGTCTATTGCCTCAAGAGTCAATTAAGATGTGAATTGCATCAACTTCCAGAGTCGCCTCACCTCAGGCAATCAGTATTAAGTTCCCACCGAAGACTCAGTACTACGGATCTCAAAAATCTTACCTTTTCATAGTGGGTTCTCAAAATCTCCTTCCTCCAAACGGGTATGAGGCTGGCCCCTAGTCAGCTCTTTGTAACCACCTTAAAAAGGTCTGTCTCCTCTTCAACATGAGCAGCTCTTCCCTGAAGTGCAATAATAGGGTTAATTAGCAGCCAGTTCTCAAATCGAAGTATAATTCATGGAAAAAAAAACAAAAGTAAATTTACTAAATTGTAAAAATTGCAAAAAAACAAAACCAAAAACAAACAGAAAAATCACCTTAAAACGAACAGATTCTCTATATGCCCTAACTTGTAGTTACCCTTTTTTCATGAGGGAACTCTGGCAGGTTGATTACAGTCCCATACCCATAATCCTTAAAATCGTAAGTACTCAGGTTGAGGTTATTATAGATTATTTTTCACTGGACTGGTGACAATTTCTGAGATTATATGGAATTTTAAGAGCCTTGTTTCACCTGCAATCAAGATTTAAATTCCTCCCTCTCACCTCTCTCTTAAAAATCTTGCAGAAATCCCCACTACTAAGCTAGAAATGTAGTCCCTAGCAAGTCCAGCTGCGTTAGTGCAGCTGTTTGCCAGCACGTTCTACAGCTTCTGCCATAAAGTGAATTACCAGAACCCCGAGTGCTGTACCACTAGAGTGGCTCCTAAACTAGATTGACCTTCTCAGTGCACCATGATATCCACGGGTATTTTGCCATTGATTAGAATAAAAAGGAGGAAAAGAAAAAAAAAAAAATCTAAATAAGTGAGCATGCACTATTTTCAAGAAGGCTCTTTATGTAATTTTAATGAAGCATACACTACACAAGTTATCATGATTAATTTAATACTCACAGTTTTTACCATGTGTTTTACAATGGTAAATTTTACATGGTTATCCAAAAGAGTCTTCTCAACAGACTTAGTTTGCATCTCACATAAGTAAAACTCTTATTCAAGCTAAAATAATAGCTGTTTCAGAAAGAATTTCAGAATTTGGCTCATAATAAAGCAGCTTATTTAAAATCAGTAGTTTGACAGAAAACACACTAAATGTATTAACTATTCAGCTCTCCTATTGAAGCGATCTACAGTCATCATACTCGCAGGGCAGTGCTATGGAAACATGAAAGTTTCAATCATTCTGCGGCAACTGCACATTCCTGTTGTGCAAAAATAAAACTGAGGCACAAGTAAAGGAAACGACTTGCTCAAAATCTATGAGTCAGCAGGACTGGAGCATGTAGAACATGAATTTCTGAAACCCGTTTTTGCTACAGCCCTCCATCACTCAGAACTTGCTAATGAGGTATGTGCCATTTCAATCACATTCCTGTCATTGTAGCTTGATGAAACACAAACTCCTGTTTTTTCTCAATCGCTGATTCCATACTGGGTCGTGTTTTATAACTGTTTGAAGAGACAGCCTTTATTTCAGATGCAGTCTTCCCGCATTTTCTAAACAACCTGTAGTATGTTGCTTTCCTTTACTTTATTAAAAATATTATTAGAAAAGTGCTTATGTTACATACTTTCAGTTTATCAGTTAGTAATTCATATGACTGCTCGATCATTTGGCCATTTTTACTCTGTATATGTGTCTTTATTCTGTGTTGTCTATCATAGTAGGCAGTTGGCCACCTGAGAGATTGACTCTGAAACCCTTATGCAATTTAAAACCTTTGGAAATACACCCCCTCTTGCACTTCATCTACATTTCCTAAATGGAGTTCTCTCAATTAAAAAACCATACACGGACATTTTAATAACAAAATGGCAATTCACATACTCCATCTTCCATCAGCGCCCACTACGAAGCTCAATTAACCTTTCGAGTAGATCCCAGTCTCATGCATCTCCTTTCATTTTCTCTCAGGTTCCATTGGGGGCTTTTTCCACTTCTGAGATTATATCCAATTTTCTATGAATATTTTCCTTGCTTTTTCCCTTCTCTGACTGACCTTTTTTCTTTTTTTTTTAATAAACTTTTATCATTTGCTCTCCATGTTCTAGTCCTGACTGCTGTCCTCAGAGGACATCATTTATCCATTCCCAATTACCTGCCTTTCAGTCACTTTCCCACTTGGCACACCCAGCTTCCCATGGTCATGACCACCCCGTTCTCCAAGCACTACAAAACATAAAACACCTTTCTATTAAAAAATTCACAACAGACATCACAGTGAATAAAAATAACTACACCCTATTAAGAACACTATGAATACCTAAACAAAACAAAAAAAACCCCAAAAAACTACGCAGGAACTAAAATTTCAAACCATCTATTTTATTAACATCTTTGTTAATTCAACCCACATTTGGAAAAATAATTTTTAGTTTGACTCAATAGATGTGATTTGGAGTGAGTCTGTAAGAACAACTATCACTGTTGCTAGCAACGAGTTCTGAAGTTAGCCATTATCTACTGCAAAAATAGAGGTGGTCTCAAACCCTGATTGAGCATTCAGAATTTGCATTTTTCTCAGCATTTTTCCTGTTACTAAAAGAGACCACAAACACGGACTGATTGTATGGCTAAATTCAGCTGAAGCATAACAAGTCCAATTCCATCTGAAGTAAGTAGGAAAATAATTATACCAGGACCAAATCTGCTATGTTGAAAAAGGATATTGTTCACAAGAAATAATTAGAAAACCATGAACAAATATACAGTGGTAGGTGCATTTATATTTACCCTAGCTTAGCTGATCTAACATTACCAGCAGTAGTAATCCCATTTGATTTGGGATTCCATTTTAGTAAGCTCTGCATAAGCTTATATTAATGATAGTTCCTACTACAGAGTTATGACATTAAAGGCTGCTTTTTTTGATTAAGATGAGACAAGCAGGGGATATGCAGAGGCAGAAAGAGACAGCAAATAGCAGTGTGGTTTCCATTGCACTAGTGCTGCTCTTTTCTTTTTTTCTTTTTACTGTAAGTTAAAGCAGACTTAATGATCCATAACAATTCTATTACCAAAAATGTTATAAAGTAAGTTAAATTTTATCAATCCTACAATACTCAGAATCCTATCTGAAAATGTGGCAGGTGGTTCTGCAAGCATCATTATGCACACTTCTACAGTTCGGCCCCAGGAGAGTATATTTTTGTTTAAAAAACATGTTAAATTTTATGTTTAAATACATCATATAAAACCAGACTTTGTAATAGATTGAGTCAGAAGAGCCTTCCTGGAAAGGTTACTGAATATGGAGAAAAAAGGGTTCTATAAATGATTCAAATTCAGATAAAATATGACAGGGGAACAAACTTGGAGACTCTAAAATTCTGCAAACTTATAAAACTGTATTTCCTTATGTCATAAGAATACTTTTTATTCCAAATCCAACTGTTTGGTTTCTTGTGATACTGTCCAAAGCTATAGATACTCGATTCTTAAAGTTTTAAAGGGCCATTAAGAAAAAAAAAAATCATTTTATCTATTTAATTAGCCTGCATTCAATGGACAGTTACAGATGTCCCTGGGGCAAAGTGGTATGGCCTGGGCACAGCTGAAAGGAGCCGCGAGACAGTTTCGGTATGGAAGTGCTGGTTTTATAAAGCATCGGCTAAAGAAGGCTCTCCCGAGCAGCTCTGCCCGATTCAGCAGGGCTGTGGAACACATATGCACATCTACACACCTGGTGATGAGCAGTACCGCAAGCGGACTACACGCAAGACGCGGGCAGAGGCAGATCTCCGCGTACGTCGAGGCGCCAGGCTCGGTTTAACCACAGGGAAAGGCAGACGCCACCTCCCCGCAGGGGCAGCGAGTGCCCCCGGCTCCCCGCGCAGGCCTGGCCCGCACACCTGCGAGCCGCCCTGCCTCACCGCAGCCGTTTTCCCTCTCACGGCCGCAGGGCTACCGCATCCCGCGCACTTTCTCTCACAGCCAGCCTCAGGCCGGCTGCCACACTCGCTCCCAGCACCGCCGCGCCGATGCCTCTCCCACAGACGAGCACCCCAGCCTCACAACACCGTTTTTCTCCTCCACCCCTCCCCGCACGAGCCTCCCCATCGGCTCTCCCGCACCCCCGGCACCGTAAGCGGCAGCCGCGGCAGGGGGCGCTGCGGCGCCTCCGGCCAGGTCAGGGCGCGGGCGGCGGGCGGGAAGCGCGCGCGCCGGGCGAGGCGGGATCTTTTCCCGCCCGCCGTTGAGTGCGCGCGCCCGCTGATTCTCGCGAGCGTTGGTCTCGTTCCCGCGAGAGGCTGCTGTGCGCCTGCGCGTTGCCGGGGGAGGGGGAGCCGTCCGGGCCTGCGGAGTGGGGGTGCTGTGCTGGCCGCCGGCCGGGGCCGGGACCCGCCGCCGAGATGAGCGGCACGCTGGCCAAAATCGCGGAGATCGAGGCTGAGGTAACGCGCCGGCCTTCTCCTCGGGCGGGCACGGGCCGGACACAAAGCGCTGGACAGGGCGGCCGCGGGGCTCCGGGGAGGCGGGGTGCGCGGCCGCGGTGCCGCTCCGTGAGGCGGTGACAGGGCCTTGCCGGCGCCGTTGGGGCCGTGCGGGCCGGCGGAGCCTCGCCCGGGGGTGAGTCCTCGGTTCCCTGCTCTTGCAGATGGCCCGGACGCAGAAGAACAAGGCCACGGCTCACCACCTGGGGCTGCTGAAGGCCCGCTTGGCCAAGCTGCGCCGGGAGCTCATCACCCCCAAGGGAGGCGGCGGCGGCGGCCCCGGGGAAGGTGCGTTGTTCGGCGGGAAGGCTCCCGCTCGGCGGCCTCTGCAGAAGTGGCCGCTCCTCCCCGCTGAAGTGCGGGACGTGTGTGGCGGAAGTCGATCAAACGGGGGTGGCTCCTGTCCGCTTAGATCGTGTCAGGCCGTCAGCTGAATAAATCGGAGCAGCCTTCTCTCCCTCTTGTCCTTCCCGGTGGAGGACTTTAGCCGTGGTTTGTGACACTTCATAGTCGCTTTGGCGTGGAGCCCTTGAAGCATAAATGAAAGGCTTTTGCATTTTGGCTAATAGAATCATGTACGTGCAGAAGTCTTAGGGGTTTTCTGTGAAGAGGCATCTTACAGCAGGCACCTATTTTTATATACAAAGATGTGAGTTGTATAAGCTGCATTGCTTAAAGCGAATGCTCCAGCTACGCTCAAGTCAAGTATAACTGAAGCCTTGCAGCCTATGCTTTATTGACAGGTACATGTCATGGAGTGCTATACAGAGAAGGTGGTGCAAGGCCATATGGGTTGTGAACTCTCTGTTCTGTAGTCTCATCCTCCTTCTAGGGAAGCTTAGCTGGCTTTCACTCAGGCAAAATTAAAAATAGTAGTGGAACTGCTGTCCAGAACCTTAGAAGACAGAAAATGTCCATCCTCAAATGAATATTTTTGCTCCTTATTTGCAGGCTTTGACGTTGCAAAGACAGGTGATGCCCGAATTGGGTTTGTGGGTTTTCCGTCAGTGGGGAAATCTACTCTTCTAAGTAATCTTGCTGGTGTATACTCTGAAGTGGCAGCATATGAATTCACTACACTCACTACTGTGCCTGGAGTCATTAGATACAAAGGAGCAAAGATACAGGTGAGATCTTTCTGTGTCTGTGAGGATAAGGTGGTGTATGTAGATGCAATGGGGTTAGGGCTGAACGGTCTGGCCTGACAGCAGCAGGTTAGAAGTGACATGTAGAAGTGCTTGAGACTACAGTGGGAATGTTTCCATGAGGTACTAATTTTACCCTGCTTTTCACTTTGCTCTGGGGAGAAGTTCCTTTGGTAGTTCTCATATTCTGTATGAGATTATCTGTTTCGTTGCACCAGTAGGGCACCAGGGATAATGCCTTATATAAGAATCAAAGGGGAAACAATTTTGCCATATTCTATTCAGATTTGCAGTAGAGTCAGCTGGTTTAGGAGAAAGGTAAAAGTAGAATTTATTTTCTTCATGAAGAAAAATATTTTTTCTCATGAGTTACTTTCCTTCCTCTAAACCAATAGCTACTTGATCTCCCAGGAATTATCGAAGGTGCCAAGGATGGTAAAGGCAGAGGACGGCAAGTCATTGCAGGTGAGCATATTGGAGCTGCAGGCAACATCCTATCACTGGTTCACTTAGTACAGCTTAGGAGAGTGAAGGGTTGAATCACTGTTTCTGATGTCTTTAAGAAGCTGAATTGTGTGCTGGAATTGAACTGCCTGAGGTGAAGCAGTAGCCATTTTAATTTTGTTCAGTTTTTGGTGCTGACTATGCATTTGGTGAGTTCATGCTCTGCGTTGACACTGCAGTGAAAGTTTATTACCAGTTCTGAAGGCAGATGTGATGCCGTGTTAAACAAGGCTGCCGTCCTCATTTCTGTGGTCATTCTGGGGTCTGAATGGAGGCGTTGGGGTTACACAGTAAGGAAGGGTGGAGAGGAAGATTTTTCCAACCTCTGTGATTCTTATAAACATGTAAGGATCTATCGGTGGCCAGCACTACAAACTTCAGTCCTATCCTGGAATTTAAAAATAAGCAATGTACTGGCCTTTGGGGGTTTATTAGTATTGTTTAATATTAATATTTTGTTTTGTCTCAGATTATGTGAGCGTATTTTTTCAGGGATTGTTTTCTTTTTCTGATTCTTAGTTGCTCGAACCTGTAATCTCATTCTGATTGTTCTGGATGTACTGAAACCCCTTGGTCACAAGAAAATAATTGAGAATGAACTGGAGGGATTTGGAATTCGTCTGAATAGTAAGCCCCCCAATATTGGCTTTAAAAAAAAGGATAAAGGAGGCATTAACCTTACAGCCACAGTAAGTTGGAAGTTTCCTTTAACCAAAATTAAAATAAAAAAAAAAATTGAAGAAAGAGGCGTTTTCAATTAATGGTATGCCTGGGACCATTCCTGTGCTATGACTCCTTTAGAAACTGAACTGCTGTACTGTGTAGTAACTGTATAGTCAGTTACTTTTCTTGGAGGCCATCCATGCCTGCCCTGGACACCTCCCCACCCCCAAATCAGAGGCTTGGTCACGTCCCAACAATTACAAGTTCCGAGGCCCAAAGGAGAGCGTCCAAAAACTGCCTCTTGCTTGCTGACTACAGCATTCTTCTGGAGAAGACTGCTCAGTCCTTGCAACCTGGACTACTTATCATTTCCCATTTACCACTGAATCTTTAAAAATGTGTAAGTAGCCAGAGATACCAAAAATCAGAACTCTGCTCTGGGATCTGGGTTCCTATCACGTAGTTGGCTGGGCACTGAACTAGCAGATACGTAGGTTTGTATTGCAGCTCGTCCCAGATTGACAGGAGACATCACTTTCAAAATGTCTGCAGCTATTTATTTATATAAATTAAGCTGATTTAAATATTTTTTCCCTCTCCTGAGGCTAACTATGGTAAAATCATAGTCAAGTCCAATAACTTAGCAATGCAGCTGTTATTTTTAGTGACCTAGATGCAGCGATTGCTAGGTGATAGCGTTATTAATTGCAATACTTGATTTGACGGTGAACTCCTCCATTCCTTAATACTGTGTCTACGTTCAGTGTCCTCAGAGTGAGCTGGATACTGAAACAGTGAAGAGCATCTTAGCAGAGTATAAAATTCACAATGCTGATGTCACACTGCGCAGCGACGCCACTGCTGATGACCTCATTGACGTCGTAGAAGGGAACAGGTACTGCTGGGGCCCTGGGTTTGGCATACTTGCAATTTATATTCCAAAGTAAAGAGTTGTCTCTGAGGTTTGCTTCCCCCAGAAGCTAAGCTAGCAATGTGGTATCCACAAGTGCTGTTTAGCACCTTACTGTCCTTTTAAAAAATGAAGCTTTTTCAAAGGTAGCAGTGTATTGCCGCTAGGCTGCTCTAACAGTATTGCTTTCTCTTTGCAGGGTTTACATCCCGTGCATTTACGTCCTAAATAAAATTGACCAGATTTCCATTGAGGAACTAGATATTATTTACAAAGTACCCCACTGTGTACCAATATCTGCTCATCATCGCTGGAACTTTGATGATCTGCTGGAGAAAATTTGGGACTACTTGAAGCTAGTACGAATGTGAGTCCCAGTTGCTGCCTTATGTGGAGTTAAGTGTAAGGCAGAGACTGAAGAGTGTCTCAAGAATGGATGAATGATGATTACTTTGTAATGGTTTTCTACTAGCATAGAACTCCAGCTTTCAAATGATGATTTCTTTTGTCACTGAAGTGTGTTTAATCTGTAAATTGAAGATTGTCCATCACACAACAGACAGAAGGAGCACAGAGTTTCCTAACAGTCACAAGTGCCGTGTTTTGAAACTTTTTTTGTAGGGGAATTAAATGAGGACCTTGTGAAATGAGGTCCAAAATAGTTCTTAAAAAAATGGTGAAAACATAGACATCTGGTCAAATTTAGCGCAAAGTTACGAATTTCGGAGGTACCTCTTCTAAGTCTGTGATGAGTGACATGCATTCTGCTTTTTTAAGATAATGGAATTTAGTTTTCATGTAGCCTTTCAAATATTTTTTATTCTAAATTAGAATCATAGAATTATTACAGGTTTACTTCATACCACTAATGCATTTCTTCGGATGAATCTGTTAATACTCATAACGCAGTAATTGTAGTCTTTTAAGTGTGTCTCTATCTTCTTGTGACAATATAAAATGTATTGTAAAAGGGGATTTAGTATGTTGAGGTATCTGGGCTGTAGACTTGTTTTTTCCTAATATATGTTGAGTTTTTCACAGGGAAAAAACCCACAAATCAGAACCATAATACTGTAGATGTTCTTTTCCAACAATTATTCCTGTTTCTTCATCTTCTAAGCAAGTACAGAAAGCTCACTAGGGATAAACCTTTGCAGTTACAAGGGAGAACCTGCTGCAGCCATTGGCTACCCAGATGCATTTTCACCTTAAGAACTCCAAACAAACAATTTACAGAAAATCTATCTGTCACCACTGAAATAGTGGAACTCAGCACAAGCACCTAGGATGACAGCGCAAATAACCTATGAAACATCCTCATGGGTTGAAAGAGAGGAGGTTTTGGTATTGACTGACTGTTCCATCTGCGTTACAGCTACACCAAACCTAAAGGGCAGCTCCCAGACTACACCTCTCCTGTGGTACTACCTTACTGCAAGACCACAGTGGAGGATTTTTGCATGAAGATCCACAAAAATCTCATTAAAGACTTCAAATAGTAAGTATTATCTCAAAAGAATAATTTATAGAGAATAGAAAATAATCTGTCTCCTGGTGTATTCTTCCATTCCCTTGTAAACTAGAAGGGAAAACAGGATTTTTATTTTTTTCTTTTTTTTCTTCTTCTTGTATTGAATGGAATAGATCTCTCTATAACAATTCAGCCTAATACTTAAATTACTGTGTTTGATGTTCCTATGCTCTTTCCTGGATAAATTTATTCTATGGGGAAAATGTTTATATTTGAAAGTAGTGCTAGACGCAGCATTACAGGCCATTGTCCTGCATGCACGAGTATGTCGGATGACTTCATACTATGTTTTGAGCTGCTTGTGCTCTGGTTCACACAGACCACTCATCTAGGTACTTGCAGGAGAACAAAAATAGCTCTTAAGCATTGCTTTCTGTATTAGCTTTGTGACAGAAATAGCTGCTCTTCTGCTCTTTGCATATTATACTTCTAAGCCTTTTAAATTTGATCTTTTATTCTCTTTTCAGTGCATTGGTCTGGGGTTCGTCTGTTAAACACAATCCTCAAAAAGTTGGTAAAGACCATACTCTTGAAGATGAGGATGTTATTCAGATTGTGAAGAAATAAAGTTGTTCTGACACAGTTTGTGACTGTGCCCAAAATTTGTCATTAGTTGTTAGTGACAAAGAACAGGCTGTTTCTACCAAACCTGTAACAAATAGGTATTTTTTTTTATGGTAAAACCAATGTTTCTGGCCAACTTGTATTGCAGTGTCCCATTCTGTCAGAACTTACCAATGAAACTCATATGAAGTGACTTGCACAAGGGCAAACGTGGGGGATTTTTCAGGGGCCTGGGATGATTTTCTGCTGCAGGTACATGTTTTTCCAAATTGGAAAACAGTTCACACAGCAGGAATTATTTTATTCTAAATTAGAACAAAACATGAAAAGCAGAAGCATATCTTGGGAAACAGAGGACACAGTTCTGAGTCATCTGAAATGTTCTCATTGGAGTACTTCAAGGCTATGAATAGTCCTGCAGTTGTAGAAAAGATAGCAGGTTCTGCTCACAAGCAGTCACTTCTTCAGTTGTTTATATGAGTGGAAGTAAACTAGATGCCTGTGTTCAAAGCTTCCAGTAATTAAGTTTTCTTAAAATAATTTATTGCTTAGTTTAGAGAAGCCAAGTAAGTTGCACAAGAGGGACAGGCTGCTTTAAAAGGAGAGGTTCTATTGCTTTTTAATAGACATGAATAAAGTTAAGCTTTCTGCTCAGGTTTAGAGCTCTATTAAATATCTTGCTCTCCTACAAAAAGGACATTGGGATGTTTACTTAACTGTGTCATGTTACTACACATATAAAGAAAAAAAAAAAGGAAGTATAGTGATTTCAGATACCCATTCAAGCACTAACTCCTTGCAACAGTGGTTGCTAAAGAGCCTGGTAAGAAAGCATTCCAGCCAAGCATTTTTCCTAGCTTTCCTGAGCAAGCTGAACTTCTGCAGATGTGCTAGGGTTATCCAGCCTTGCCTGGAACAGTGCAGGATCAAAGCTATGAGCAGTGAATGTCATTCACCCTTTCCTTAGAGCCCTTTCCTTTGCATTCTTCTTGTACACTGGAATCTTTCCTTACAGTTAGCCACAGCTGTACAAAAACATTTAAACACAGCTATTCCATTGCACAGTTTCAATGAGGCCAGTTCCCTCCATCAAAGCAGACTTTTCCTCTTCCCTACATGGAAGATAAACTCAAGGTGACAGTTTCTGCAGATTCAGCTCAAACTGGTGCTAGCTTACACACAAGAACAATGCTAAAAAAATAATCAATACACTGACATAGTTTAGTTCAAGAGCAGTTGATACAGACAGCTGGTAGAATCAACTTTATTTACAGAATGTTACTGGGAAAGTGTCAAGTTAAAAAAGTATGAAAACAATCTTACAAGGACAAGCTGGTGATTGCATGTTTTACAGATTGTTTTAGGAACAACCACTAGAAGTACGGGTGATCTCCCAACAGATTCCACATTGGAGACTTCAGCTTGCTATTTCTGTACAACATGGTCTCTGCTGGACTGAAAAAAACCCACCACAGCATGCTGGCAATTGTTATAATACAGTCAAGTGATGTTTTTTTTTTTCCTGCTGCTGGTTTTGCATTCAGTGAGACCTATGAAAGAGCAAGTCTGTGAGAACTCTGGTTTTGCTTTCACCTTTTTTAAAAGCACAATGGCCTAAGTTAGATAGAGGACATGACAGCAGTACAAGACTCAACACAAGTGAGAAAGTGAAGTGAGAAACCATGCAGTAGAAGGATGGAAGAGAACACTTAACTGTTCAGGAAAGTGAAATGGGCTTAAAAGGAACACAGTATTTTAAAACCAAATATACACAGTAAGATCACAAAACTACCCGCATCCTCCCCCTTCCAAGCCAACAGAAGAAGACTCTAAAGGCAAGTTTCACAGTTATCGCATCAGTAGATGCACACTAGATTTAGGACAGTTCTTGGGACTCCCTTCTGTACGTGGAACTGAAGGCAGTATAGAACATACCACAGCTATGACTGAAGAGTTGAAGGGTGAGGATTGAAAGGCTCCATTTTGATGACCTTTAGTAACTGGTTTGAAAGATTAAAACGAGGAAAATACTGCAGCTAAACAAGGACCAGCACCAGCCCTCTTGAAAGAACTACAACCAGTAGGTACCTACAGTCTCTTTGCTTATGGCAGACCGAAGATCTGGCTGTATCGTTACTGTACCAGGTCCCATCCTCAAGGCTGTTTTGAGGACTAAGCAATTCTCTCATTTGATGGCAAGAGTCACACACACAAGGAAGAATCAGACCTTCATTATACAGACAGCAAGATGTGGGCTTTTCACTTTGACACTTTAGCTACACAGAGTGCACAGTACGTGACAGAAGAATGTGAGAGGGAGACCTAGGAGATGAGCAGCAAGAAAAGGCAAAGCAACTTTATCCTGTTCACTCACACTTAGGATATGCAACTTTAATCTTAAAGAAAGTCCCACACATACAATGGAGAAAGATCCAAACCATAGGCACAACTAAAGCTCAACTGTTACCAGCTACTCTTATGTACAGCTGTATAGATTCAAAAAGGCTACTCTAGGTGTATATATACAAAAGATTGTTTATACACAAGTCTGTACACAAGGGTCTATACATTTAGTTTTCTGCAGGAGGAATCCATAGCTGCTACCTCTACACTAGAGAATATCAGCACTTCATTCACATATCTTACAAAAACAAAAAATAGACACTTCCAGGATTAAACTGGCTTTGTCTTGCATCTAAATTTCTTCAGGCTTCACTATCCAAGCCATAATGGATCCTTTAGTCTTGATGCAGACATGAGACCAGGACAGGTGCCATGTGCTTTAGTCTCTCAAAAAGAAATTTTGCACAGAGTGCTAAAAATAAAAGCCCCAAAAAACCAAAACAGAGGTGAAGTCCTGACTATGGACAGTTTTATCCAGTCTAAAGAATCACAAGCGTCCCACCCAGTGGTCACTGTTCACTGCCGGTATTCCAGTTCATCTACGCTGATGACTTTGGATGGCATGGAAGGGAGAGGCTGCTGCAAGACATCTGAACCAAACCACTTCGCAAGGCCAATGGGAGAGCCACTTCTCTGGCTGGGGCGATGGTCAAGCTGTGTGTGCCCATGAGACAATCCAGTCCGAGACAGCACATTCTGGGGGGTTGTTTGTGCACCCGCGGGCGATCCCTGTGCTCCAGTGCCTGCAAAATGTAAAGCTGTTAGAGGTGGAGTAACACGTTCACCCAGCACTGAGATTTGCCCTAGAGCAATCACCTGATCAGGCATGTGAGCTGAGCGTGGCTTTTACTCCTTTTCTATTAGCCCTGGGAAATCCAGGCCCCACGTGTTTATTCTCGTTAGTACTCCCATGAACCACGTGACACAGCCAGTTCTGGATACAGCATTATGTAGGTTTTGGCTGGAAGACCAGCATCAAATAGCATTTTGTTTGAAATAGATTCCTCACCCAGCAAGGAAGGAAAGACCACATACACGCTGCAAAAGGCAGATCTGTCAGTAGCAACACATATCTTGAAACTGAATGCTTCACTTGGACTTTTCTCCTAGCACAAGAGCGGGAAGCAGCCAAAACTGCTGACACCCACACAAGATTAATCATTATTAGTATCTAAATTACCAGAGTAGCTTCTTGTTAGCCCAGTATACTGGAACAGGCCAACAAGTATAGTAGCTGGAGCAGCTAGTCCGCGATCTAAAACTCACACTCCTGTTTCTCTGCTCTAGCCTACCTGATCGTTGTAGCTGCTGTTGCATCATCGCTAGCTGCAGAGGTGTCCCAGAGCGTGGATTTAAGATGTGATGGCTGGTGGTTGGTAGCGGATAAAAAGGTTGGCCAAGGATGGGAGGAGATATTCCCTGCAAGTGAGACAGGTCCACTCCAGGAGGAAGCATACCTGTTGAACAGGAGTGAGAAAACATCTTACCTAATAAGCCTAAGGAACATAAGCAAAACAAATGTTTACATATTTAGATGGGATGGAATTTATTGCCTGGTTTTAAAAGCAAGTTTTGATGTAATAAACATTACCAGTAATGAGTATCAGTCTGTGCTGTTCCTAACAAAGTTAGTCTTACAGAGAACATGCATTAACTTAGGGGAAAACATATAGATTACCTGCTTGCAGCAGAGGAAGATGTTGCGGATGAACCCCCTGTGCCAGCATTCTCTGGACCAGTCCTGGATGCAGTTGATGAGTGGGTCGTACAATTGGGACATGGGGAACAAGGGGTACTTGATGAACAGGACGAAGAAAAGGGCCTCCCGGCACTGGGGAGGCCATTGTAGGAGTCTTTCTACCAGTTGATTTAGGCCTGTAGTCTTGCTCTTTGGTGCAACGATTTGCTTGGGTAAGAGGTGTGGAACACGCAGAGCGTTGCAGTGCAGGTAGTTTGGTACCTAAGGTGGGCAAAGTTTCTTGATCTGCATTCTCCACAGAACTAGACAGTAGGTTATCTGTAGCTAGAATTGAATACAGCTATTATTGTCCACAGCTAGAGATTACATAGTAAGCATCTGTCTTTCCTGGATGCTTTTGGCCAAATTATTTCAAAGCAGTAATGAGAAAAAAATATGTTCCACAAATATCCCTTGACAGAAAGCTTAAATTAGGTCAGAATCAGCAGTTAACTCCACCTTTAATTCTTATTTTTTATTCTTTCTTAGAAATTCTGAACTGGTAGCATGGATGAGTCAGCCCCAATGGAGACAGGAGGTACAAGGGATCCTCCCCAGGCAAGATTATAATTTAGAGTTGTGCCAGGAATCTAGCCCAAAGTGGTTTTTCAGATTAGATGCATCTGGGGGTTGGCAGCAGCCTTTTAAGTAAGACCTCAGCTTAGCAAGATTTGGAACCCTAAAGCACCTCAAGAAGCAACTTCCATAGACCACCTAGATCAGTTAGACAAGGCCTAAAATCTCAGAGTCATCCGCTACCAGGTGAGGTAGCAGTAATAGCTGGAGTGCTAAAAGGAAAAGTAAAATAGGAATTGCAAGCTACATCTGTAGTTACCAGTACTGAAGTACAGTGTCACGGCAATCAGGCTTGTTAGTCTTACTGGGTCAGGCAACTGGTATCAAGTATTTTCTCTTAATAGCTGCTTACATCAGTTAGGGTGACAAAATCCTTCCTAGATCTGCTACATTTAAAAGAGCTTAATTGGTCTCAGCTTTGATTGTTCAGTTAAGATGTCTCCAGAGTGCTACAGTTGCTTGTATTTAATTACTGGTGTAAGGCATTATGGAAGCATTCTTAATATGCTTGTTCATCAAGACCAGTTACAAAGAAACACTTTTGGTTCAGGCCTCTTAGTATCACTCTTGCTCAAACACTGACAGATAAGGAAAAAATGCATTTAAACACAGTACTGCTGTAAGACCGCAATTGAGGTGTACCCCCCTCCATAGCTCCAACCCATCCTCTTATTATAGACTGATTTCTACACCCTTCTCATCTCCACAAATCAGGAATATCTAACGTTAGCCTGGACATATCATGTGCTGAAGCTCTGATTCCACTCCAAATCTCTTGTGTATTATTTTAAAGCCATTACAATACCTTCATTTGGTCTCTGGTTTTCATCTTTACCATCACTGATTTTCATTTTCCCAGAAACTGGCTCCTCTTTGCTTTTTTCCTTGCTCTCATACATCTTGCGAATCACCGAGGTAGGTGTAAAGGAAGGAGACAGCTGCAGAGAACATAGTAAGAAGCAATGCCTTACGCAGTGCTGATTATCTAGGCCACACTATCTTAGTCAGGGGTGGACACCAATTCTAGCACATCCTTTCCATTTAAGGTTCTTTTGAATCAGCCACTCTGTGCCCCTGATTTTACTTCACTTCCTTTCATAGCTTTATTCTATAGTTTAAGCACTTCTCTTCAGCTTTTGCAGAAGTCCGATACCCTTTATTAAAACCAGCAGATGTTCTCAAAGTTAAGTGTTCCCTAAGCAAAGGCTTGAAACAAAATGGATGAGCAGTTTTGTAAATTACAGCTGTCTCATCCTAGCTGTTGGTTCAGAACAGCAGCTCAACAGGAGTTCCTACAGAGCTGCCTTATCTGTATGAACTCAGGGCTGCTGGATCTGCAGAAAAACTACTGCCTCACTCATTTTCCCCCCAGCGTTACACAGTATCTGTGGAAGCCGCTCATTTAGTACACAAAAGGATTGTTTGATTCACCAGTCTGTGTTAGTCCTGAGCTGCAAGTACTTGACTGATTAATTGGAAAATTTAGGTCAAAGCAACATTCTGTATAGTACTGAAGGCAGTGAGGCAACAGCTTGGCTTTGAGATTTTATTTTCAAAGTGACCCTGAAGGTCCTAGGTGATGTTTCAACCTACAGATACCTTGGTCAGCCACGTCATACCCAAACAGCAGCATTATGTGAAGCAGCCAATGGCTTTCAGCACTTCCCTTCTGAAAACTGAAGTACCAGAACACAAGGGCCCGAGTTTTCATAGTTATCCTCCTTCGGGTCCAGAAGACCAGGTCAAGGTAATACTAATGGTGCTTCTTCAGTTTTAGATAGGATAGCAGTCAGAAAAGGCTGTTTTCCAAAGTGAAGACATTGACTGAAATCTGAAGCGTAATTCATTCTTGTATCCTGTGGCCAGCAACGTAAGGTGAATGATTAACTCCTCTGTGGCCTCCCTTTCTCCCACCCGTTACAACTGCTGTAACCCTGGTGCTGCAGACACTTACAGCTTTCTCTACAACCATTACACATTAGGTACTGACCATACTGGTAATGGATGCTGCAGGGGCTGGAGAAGGCGCATTCCCTCTGTGTCCTGGTGCAGGCGATTTAGTCACTCGCTGCTGCCTGCTAACAGACAGAAGTTAGTAAGCAGTTCTGCTCTTGGCACAGAAATAACAGCAGGATGGCCAAGAACCAATACAAGCCTGAGTCACTAGGCCTCACATCTCATGAAAGAAAATAATCACATCAAAAATTAATTGACAGTGTACCCCTCAAAATTTTGCAGTCAGATACTCACCTGTTTCTGTAGCCATCTCTACTTTTGTCCATTTGGGGTTTACCAAAGCCATGCTGATAGAAGTTTGCTGCCTGTATGGCTAAGTCATGCGGTAATGCTAGTCCCTCTAATGCAGCCTGCTGTATTTCCAAGGGACTCATCTGGAATAGAGTTGTATAAAAAAAAACCAAACACAAATCAAAGCTTGTATTTGGTTGAGGTTTTTTAAAAATACTGAAGATACATACTGCTATAGCTACCAATGTCTTCACAAAGCATCTGCCCACTAACAGCCATAAAAAAAATCTTGTCATTGAGGTACACTAAAGTGGGTCCAATTGCTATGAGGTTGAGACTGTATTAAATTAGACTTTGCATCCTCACAGTCAAACAGAATTAAACATAAACATCTGAATCTAACAGCTAAGCATGTGTTTCTACAAGTTAGTTCTAGACTACACAGTATAAAGAGATGAATACACATCAAGCAAAAAGCATTCAATCTAACCTGAGCAGCAACTGGACTCATAGGCTTCCTTACACCTGGAAATGGATCCCCAAGCAATTGCTGAGAGCCTTGTCCAAAACCTAAAGAACATTCAACAGTTGTATTTAGAAGGACTAACAGTTTCGTTCAATGTAGACAATATACATCCTTAAGTTAAACATTCTACATTAATTAAGAAGTCCTTGCGAAGACTCTCAGCTTATCCTTTAAGTCTGCCCAGAGCTATGTCTCTTCCTTGTCACTAGGCTAGAGAGCTACAGGGAAGCTACTGGTAGTGTTCTGCAATACAAATAACCAAGTAGTCCCTAAAAATTAACTTCTTATACAGCAGTGAGCACATTACTCCACACCAGAATTTACTGTGAGGTCTAGCTGATTCGTCAGACATCTACGTTTTTTGGAGATTAATTTAACATTAGAAACTAGTAAATAAAAAGGCATCTTGCACTGAAGAGGCAGACACTAATCTAATTAGATGCCCACCAAGAACCACAAAGCTTTTATTGTTCTGTAAGGCATTCTTTAAAACAAACTTGAGCAATAAAAAAGAAAGACACTATTTTGCAACCAGTCTCACCAATGGGTGAAGACATTCTATGGCGCAGGTATTCCGCAGAAGCGGCTCGGGTTGGAAACACAGGTGGAATAGGGGGAGAAGGTGCTCTTTGTGTCAGTAAAGAGGCTGCAGGTTCCAAACCACCTATCAGGCCACTTAAGACATTTGATGAAGCAGGTCTGGTAATGGGTGGACCAAGAAGTTCCTAAGAATAAATAATAAAAGAATGTTCAGAATATGACCAGTTTATACTAACAAGTTCATTTACTACACTCCAAGCTATGCCACTTATAGCAAGTTAAAAGAGACAAGGTGGACTTGTGCAACTAGACACACCAATTCTGGATTGCCCTTAGAATTAGGCACTTAAGCAGGTTTTTCATTGTTAAGTGGTAATCATAGGAAATAGCATGACAAGACAAATTTTTAAGTAAACTGAACTAGTCAATAGTTCTTTCGTCTATAGTCATGTCTGACTACTGATCCCACAGTTGCCTTAAACCTCTTACTCTCAAATAATTTTTGTTTTCCTATCACACTAAGTACTCCCCACACCATGCAATAAGAAGTACCTGCAGAATATTCTTTGATAGAGGCTGGCCTGGCATCTCTGGAGGTGACATTAAATGGCTCTCAAGGCTCTGCTAAGAAAATGAGAACACTGTAAATTAGATGTAGATACAACAAGCATCAGACTCGTTAAGAGACAATCCACATTTGTCTCAGTGATACAAATAGTTCCACCTGTTCAGTTAGAACCATAGTTTATGCATCAGCCAAATAAAATCCCAGCAAAGTTAAGGACTGAGCTGGCTCACAGATCTTCCCTAGCTAAGCAAGTGCTTAGTGCCAGGCATCAAGTCTGAGTAAGATATGAGTTTATATAATTGTGTAAAGTGCAGATGAAATGTTGAGCCAAGTTGTCAACTGAAACTATACACAAACTGAAAAGTGTTCATATATTACAGAAATTATTTAAGATATTCTTCTATGCGTCAATATAAAGGGATAGCCAGAAATTAAAGTCTTGACTTAAGCATGAAATCAGTCTGCAAATTTCTCATGAGCCAAATTTACATTCTTCACTATCTTTTAGTGAAGTGGGATGAGGCTAAAAGTCCTTGGATATAGTTCGGCAGGAAAAACAGATGCTTTAGTCTTACACAGTTGTTAGAAGTATTTTATGGTCCCAGAAGTAGTTATTGACAGCTTCTGGGTCAAGCATACTGTTTAGGCAGTTAGAGGCAGGATGAAATTTCATACTACAATCTCTCCCAGTCTAAAGCTTAGTATCATCTGTTGCTAACAAGCATTTGGTTTTATTGTAGTAAACAGTTTTTAAATCCAAGTTTAAAGATACTAGCAAGATATCTGAGCTTTGCTAAGTGTTAGCTGTAGCCATACTGCAAGCGTTTTAACAGAGATGCCTTTCAATAGCGACACTAAGGTAACCATTAAACTAACACCAGCAGGTCTTCCATAAGGAGTACGCTGATGATGTCTGTTACATACAGAACCTTTTCTACAGAGTTGTTTTTATTAAATAAGGTTCAGACAGGTTGAGATCAAGTGTAGGAGAATCTTAGACACTAAGTCAAAACATTCTTCATAGTAGAAGATTCAGCCTTTTCATATAGGGTCTTTTTTTCGGGGAAGTATTTATATTCATCAGTTGGACTAGATATTCACATAGCTCCACTTTCAAGGTGGCAATTATTAGACTTCTCACATACTATGAGTTCTAAGGCTTTCAGAAACTTAATACAAAATCAATCCTGCAAACTCTGAACTAAAAGAGTCCCACTTTCGACTACTTTAGCTAGGCAAAGTTACTGAAGCACCTCCCATGCTTCCCCTCCCAAGCAACAATATTCTAAATGTAAGTCTATATTTCATGTCCTGCTGTATCCAATTAAGGCTCACATATTATTGGAAGGGTCATTTAAGGGGTTTCCATTTTGTACCCCATATCAAGATGAGGTACAAATCTATTTACAGTTCAGAAGAGTCAGGTGTCTGCTACTTACATTGACTTTGGGCTGTGAAGGTAGAGTCCCACTTGCCTTCATACTGCTGACCAGTTTGTTAAATGCAGTCATATCTCCATCTTTCTTGATCTGCCTTGAGCCAGTGACATTCAATGCTTCCTCCATTTGCTCAGCCATAAATGGAGTAGCAATTTTCCCCTCCTGATCCACTTTCAGGCCTTTTAGCCCAGCTTCAACTTCTTCCACTGAAAGTACAACTCCTGAATGTGCTGAGAAATACAGGAGAAATACCAGTAAACCGTGGTTCTCTGTTTACAAGCGAGCTAATAATTCTCATGCAGGCGTTGAATACAAGTTGTCTGAAAACAAGGAACAGCCAAAAACTTATCTCCCGATATTCATACTAGGTGTCAAACCATGTCTGACCCGTGTTTAGACAATATTCTAATATTCAAAGTAAGATTATTAGCATGCACAAATACAGACAATGTAAGACTCCACAAGAACCTGTTTATGTTTCAGCTGATAAGTTCTCAGGAGCTTTCATTTATCCTGTGAGACATGTCATTACTACACTTTATGACCTCACTAGCTTTCAAAAGACAACATTCATCTGACAATTGAGTTTGTTCTTTTCAATTAGGCAAGTTCCTTTTATCTTATACTCCAGGAGACCAGATGGTCTTACAGCCACAGTGTAAGTGATATCAAATTGTCCAAAGCTATCACAAGTAGAGAGAATACATACCTGAAAAACTCAGATACTTTGGAGACTCAGTTACACACTTAGTTTGGTGTGCATACAGTCTGAAGTAGATTATTTGCTCATAAATTAAAGCCACTATAGAAAGATTCCACTGGCACAACCAGAACAAGGTACAAGTGTTATTAAGCACTACTTTTTTCCTGTGTATACATATGTAAATATCAGTGCCCAACATCAAGGCTAGACATGCTTTATGGACCAGCTAACACACATCACAAGGTATGACACCTTAAGAGAAAAGGAAGAAGAGATAGGAGCATGTCATGGGTTGCTGTAGCAGATGGTGGCCCAAAGATTTACTGGAAATTTGGGCAAGAAGGTGGAGAAAAGAAACAATGATGCAGACATGCAGTATGGAACATGAAAAATAGGATGTTGGTGGAAAGGAATTGACCCGAAACCTCCACAACACTTGAAGAATTGTACAGCATTTTATGGGAATACAGAAGCCACATCAGCTACTTCTGAGTGAATGGAAGCTTCCCCACAATTTTTTGTTCTTTCACACTTGGTTTGTGAGGATCAAAGTTTAAAAAGCTTTTAGTAGGAAAGTTAGACTAAGCAGAACACAGAAAAGACTTAGTTCTATTTAAGTCAAATTAAGAAAGTTCTCCACATGATCGCTGACACTCCTTGCTCTCAGCTTGGATACTTCAGAATATCTGCAGTGCTTGGATGCTTTCCTTCCTAGCTGCTTCACACAAATCACATGGTAGCATTACTTTTCATTCAGTCCAGATTACGTGGCAATACATGCTGCTTGCCAAAGAGAAACCAATTTGCAACTATACCTCGAGATTTCAAAGCACACATGCATTTCGTGCCCTCCATGCATGCTATGGGACAAACATGCAAATCCCAAATTTGGAGGTGCCCATTGAACATTAAGTTTAAAGTCAGCCCGGAAGTCTGTTCACAACAGCCGATGCTAACAAAAGAATTCTAACAGAGTAAACTCCTTGGAATCCCATGATTCTAGCCAAGTTAACATAACCAAGATAAATTTGTTCTTATAGTGAACTTGGTGTTAATTAATTAATGCACTGAACAGCAAGTACAGACCATAGTGCTTCAAGTGCTAGCAACAGTCTTGAGAAGTTCAAGTTTACAGTATGCAGTGGAGAAAATTGACATCCTCAAGCCACTGCTCATTGTTTTAGATACCGATACTTAATAGATCACACGTGATCCACTAGAGATGCTTGTGAAAGTGACTTACACTAAGTTTTTGGTAAAGCCAGAATTTAAATGCCATGTAGTTTCAGAGCTGACATTACCACTCTCTAGCATGAAAACCTTTTGTAAATGCCATCGACAGAGCTGGAAACTCAGATCAAGACTTGCATCATTGTAACTTATGATTATTACTGGCCAGTAAAGCTGTCTGAGAGAGTCCTGATGTCATCCTGTGATTAGGATGAAAAGAATCAGTGATGATGTTGACACAACTAAGATCTGTTGAATACTGGGTTTTCAGCAGTGTAAGTAAACCTGTAATACTTCCTACTCCTGGAGCTGGCAGTTGAGGTTTCCAGAATACCAAGCCTCTCGCCTTGAGACACTGCATCACAAGAACTTGACAATATCTGAAGAGGCACTTACTGCTCTCTCTAAGCTTTTCCTTGTTGGCTGAAAGACTTGAGAGAAGAGGTTTTAAGTCCACTTTGGCTTTCTGTAGCATTTCTAGGATGTCCACTTTGTTTTCAGAGTGGTCTTCCAAGGGAATGGGAGCAAAGTAGTTTCCAGAGTTCTGGCCAGGGGAGAGAATGGCTTGCTCTAGACCTGAAACAGCAAAACCAGGAGCACTGCGACATCAGTTTACCAACCCAATGTCTCAAGATGAACATACACTGGTAACCAACTTCAATACATCACTGAAAAGTTACGCCTCACTCTCCTTGCCCAAGATCAGCTGGAAAGTCATCAGGAACAAGACAAGAACATTTATAAAAAAGGACCTTACAGCTCCTTACTCTGAGAGCTTCCAAAAGAATGTCAAGTGCTTAAACTGTGTGAGAATTCACTATCCTAAAGCTTTATCTGCCATGTTCTTATTGAATTAGTAGGAGAGAATATGGAAGGAGGCTATCTGACTCCGTATTTTCCTGTAGTCTTACCTGCTAGCCTCTCCAGTTCCTCATGTGGTGTAGATCTCAAGCTGCTTGACCGACTTCCAGAACGACTAGGATTAGAAAACCACCTGCTGAACCTGCTGGCAGACACTGAACCTTCTCCCAGCACATCCTCTATCATCTAGATTACGGGGAAAGAAACAGATCATCTTAAAAGAAGCAAGATTAACAACATATTTGAGAAGCTTTACTGTGCAACCAAGATTCTTCTGCTACAGACAACAGGATGCTGCTCCCAGAGATTTAGAAGCTTTGGACTGCTTTTTTTCCCTTCTAGTGTGGCAGCACTGGCCTAGTCAGTTAGCATAACCCATCATACATCTTTTATTTACACCAAATATTTGTTCAGAGTAAAACTATAACCAAAATAGCATAATCAGAGAATCCAAAGACCATTAACTATATTATTTTGAAGTTGATGTGCAAAAAATTAAGAAGGATTTGCCACAAGAATTAAAACAAATTCTAACTAGTAATTCTGACAGCCAGATGGCTCAAGGCTGGTCCTTATCACTGTACAGAAGCAGTACTCTGATCTGTTGTATTTTCTGTAATCGTGATTCAATTCAGTTCCAGGACCAGCCAAGGACAGCAGAAACACTACTCCGAGTTGTGAGCATCCCACAAGAGCTAGGGGAGAAGGCCAGTAGCTAAGGGCTACTTGCTCGCACTTCACGTTCTGGGAGCAAGAGGGTTGCATTCTTCAAGTCCATGGACTCTGTGTCATCAGCAAAGTACTGGCAGCTAGCACCTTCCTCCCTCCAGGCAGAACTGAGGTCACTAAGCAGGACTGCATAAGAGCTCGTCTGTTAGAAGTCCCTACAGTTCATAGCAACTGTTTACCACTTTGCTAATCACAACAAGTATTTAAAAAAACAGCGCATTACAAAGTTTAACTAAAGCTCTTCCTATCTTGCAAGATAGTATCCAGTTAAAAGCCTGCTCAATAGGCACAGGTGCAGTTTCACCATGCAGCACATTTACTTTTAGACAAAAGGAAGAACAGCTGCCTTCTGCCAGAGCAGCTCTTTTCTCTGGAAGAAGGGGCACACAACACTATTTACACCAGCAAAAATAAGGTAGCATTGACCCATTTGGTTTTGATTGTTTGAATCTAACCTGTGAGAAGATTAAGACAGTTATGCCAGGAAAGGTACAGATCTAGTATAACACTTGTCACAGACATATCACCAATACAAAGAAAGAATATTAAGATACGCTCTGGCTAGCCCAAAACTCACTTTTGTGGCAAATTATAACATCTACCCATTACAGTTTCATCAACAGATATCGTGACTTGTGAACTGCTTGCTTTTGAATGGAGTCACTATCTTGCAGATATGCTGAAAATCAGATTGGCAAGTCTAAAGACCCTTATTTACAGCTTCTATAGGGAGAACAAACTCTCCACTATGTATTTGTCAAATTACTCCCACCATATGATAAGCCTTTTTTAATGCAAGCAGCTTCTCCATGTTAAAGACTAGATCAGGATTCTATTTTTCTAAATTTTATACCAAATCTGTTTCTTTGCTGTCAAAATATGAATGTTTGGTTGGTTCTTTTTAAAAACACATTTACCTTTCCACAACATAATCTTTTTACTCAAATTCTATCTACTAATAAGTTATACCATCTAGAATACTTAAGAATAGCTTTTCTTCCTAGTAAGGGAGAGGTCAGAACATGAACATCAGTAGTTGATGAATTAGGTCCATGCTTAGTATTTGCTAGACCTGCTTACTACTTCTTGTGGAAAAGAGGAAAAAGCATGCTAAGATACAGACCAGCTATAGCTTTCAGACTAAAAGCAGATAACTCCAACCATCCACTATTACCCCTAGAGACAAGATGTTCAAGAACTGCACACTACCAGCAGAAGTACCAGAATTACTGGTATTGATAACAATGGAACTATATCTCAGAGACAGTATTCATCAGGTGTTCCCAGGTCTACTGCTTTCCAGGAAGCTTGCACAAAGCATCAATTTGCTGCAATTCCCAGACTTTGCTGCAAAAGGTTGCTTTCAGCTATACTAAACTTGTACAGTGATCCTTCTCTGAACTTATCTGTAATATTTCCAAAGAAGATCCATCCAGGACACCGGTTTTGACTCTTCAAGTAATGATCAAAAGAAAGGAAAAACAATCAGCTCGTTTGCCTCATACATTTTCTTTGGAAATGGAGCCAGTCCCAAGGATAACACTTCAGAAGTAACTCTAACACTCCAAAGTTAAATCTCTGCAAATTCATCTTAGACTTACACACTGCATACAGCAACTTTCACAAAGCAAGTTTTAGCTTTCACCAAATGCAGCAGCAGCAAAAATGCTTCTCATGAATACAGTCTTGAAAACTAACAACATCTCACCGAAGCCAGGCCAGGAACACTTTTATCCAAGTTAAAGAACTCATTGAAGTCAAACTCTCCTGGAGCTGGTTCTTGTAAAACAGCTTCCCTAGGAACTTCTTGATCTGCTGGAGTTTCATTGGCAAGGGCAGTTTGCACTTCATCCTCTTCTGCCACTCCACCATTGCATTCTATCCCTTAAAAAGAAAACCAAGTGATTGCTGAGTTGCTGAACTTGACTATTTTCTGTAGGAACAGTGCCTAACAGTCACTGTATTTGCCTAGGAATTAGAAGCACAGGACCAGAAGTAATTTAACTATCTGATATCTCATCAGTTACATTGTGCTGGCTGCAGTCTGCCACAACAGAAACTATGACCCACTAGAACCCTAGCACATTTTCTACTTGAAGAAAATAAGAATTGCCATTGAATCACGCATAAACAACAGCATCCTGATCAACTCAGGAAGTACCCAGAACAGATCAGACATTACTTCACACCAAGCAGACACCAGCTGTTGCAGTAAGCTGACAGCCACAGCTGTTTTTCCATGAAGAATCCTTTGGCAGCTCCTGCTTTCTTCCTAGATGGCCCAGAGAGCAGACTCTCTGAAAGCTGGTACTTGACATGAGTTGTCTTCGTATTGTCAACATATGACAAATATCACTGCTACTTCTCCAGCAGGAGCAAAGCATGTGTCATATTAAAGACTTACCAAGCTTGCATAGGTGCCACAAAAAAAAACCCCAAAAAAACCCTGTGGCATAACTACAAATCTGGTATACTTGAAACTCTACTGCACTTTAGTGAAGTGAACTAAACCTGAACTCTTCAGGTTTATGTTGTCCATCTGCCGAATTTCTAGCATTAAAAAGTAATCTCTCTTGCCTCAGAGAAGTTTATACTACAGCTTTGAAGTCAAATGACCACAGACAAATTAAGATAGTTTCCAAATTCAGCTTAAAGCTGTATTACTGGCAGCTGTGTCCAAAACAATGTTCCTAATTCTAGTATTACTGTAAGAAAAAATACTTACAGTACGCTAGCTTAAACCAAGCTTTCAGCAACCAGCAGGATATAAAAAAAATTAACATGACCCTTTTAGTAGCCTATGAATTCCCGATACCATTCAACATCCACAGAAGTTTCTTTTACAGCCCGAGTCCTGCCTTTCTTTTGGAAAGAGTATTTTGTCACTTAAGGGTATTTGCAATCCAAAAGATCAATCATGTGCATTATGTCTTGTGCTTCTGGATGACCAAAAGCTATGCAAGTTTAAGATTAAAGACTGATAAACTGTGTTATTCTTTATGCTTGCCTGGATCTGTAACAAGCACTTCTATATCCAGCAATACGTCATACTGGCAGACAAGCAAAGTTTTTGTCAAATTTAGCCATTACCTTCTTTTAGCGAGGCGGTACGTCGTCTTGTACGTTTTCTCCCTTTGTGATCTTCCTCCAAGATTTTATCATCAAAGCCTGTGAGCTCAATGGTTTCAGACTGACTTGTAGGACCAGCAGAGAACCACTCAGGTTCTTCTTCAGTGTAAGAGTCATTCCTTCTTCGCTCCCCAAAGACACGTTTGCTGTCACCAAACTCCCTCTGAAGTGAGATATTAAAAACATTAACCATTAGATGTTGTTTCATAAGATTCCTCCCTGATCTCCAAAGCAAATGACCACCTTTTCACAGCAGTACTGGGGTTTTACTGAAGTTTAAATGCACACTCAGCATGCTCAGTAAGCTTTTAAATTTTAAGAACTTCTGTTGAATTTCTGCTTTATTACACTGAAGGCTATTGCTCTGCAAGTGCCTATATAAACTCAGTTTTGTATCCTGGGAGGTAGGCTAGTGGTTCCTCCATTTCCTCTCCCCCACCCTGCCCCTCCTCCTTAATAACACCTGAAAGCATGGAGAGTTTCCATTTGCCAAGGTTAAAGACAATGCTCACTGACAACAGCTAGCTCAAGAACTATGAACAAACTTCTGACTTTGGAATCTCTTGCTATTAAGTCTGCACAGGAGAGGTTTGTAATAGACAAAGTATTAGACGGATCCCAGTTGAGCTGTCAGAAGGATTGACAACTGATTTTTTGAAGCACCAAGTGCTCACCCTTTAAACTGTAGAGATGCTCGTAAGAAAAAATAGCCTATTGCATGGAACACTTAACTGCTGTATGCAGCCAGCCTGCCCCTGTTGCTTTTAGTGGGGTGTCCAAAGCTCTGATTTAATATGCAATCAGGAAAATAAAGAACAAACCCTGAAGCGTTTATCTTTGTAGTCTCTGTCACGATCTCGGTCTCTTGCATCTCTAGAATCACGTATGTCTTTTTCACCACTCCGGTGGTCTTTATCAAAGTTACGAGAAGAGATAATTCTTCCACTGCCAATCCTACGACCACCAATAACACGGACACCATCATTTTCCTTTTCTAACGGGCTCCCTGCTCGACGTGAGCTAACAGCTGCAGTTACGTGACAGCCGCCTCCAAAGCTTCGCCTTTGTGGACTTAAGACTACATCCAAGTCATCTTCTTTCACTCGCTCTCTTGGATCTACAAATCAAAGAGAACACAGAGAGCATCAAGTTTAATGTATGAGTAAATAGAAGCTATTTATCCATACAATAGCCTTCTGTTCCACACCTTACTGCTATCTCAGAGCTTTCTGAAGGAAAACACTTTTTTTTGCAAAGCTAATCTAGCTGAGACCACAGGCAGTGCAGAGGAAAATTAAATTTACAGCTGGATATTGAGGAATCATTGCTGTCTCCTAGGAAGTATTGCTCTATCACTATAAGACCTTTCAAGTACTCAGTCTTGAATTGCAGTCCAATTGTCCCCTGTAACTGCATTATTACATACGTATTTACTATTATACGGGAAGAATAGTAGGACATAACTGACTGCTACCTAAGCTTGTCCTTAGATAACAGTTACCAGAATACTAGGAACTAGACTATACTTGGAGCAACCAAGACTTCCTTGACACTTGTTTTATGCAAATCATTTTGAGAGACTTTTAGCCCCATTTGCACCATGCCAGAGGAAAGGTTTTGCCAACAGCCTATGTTCAGTTTTGAGTCTTGTGCTGTAAGCATGCACTTACCTACTATCCTACGCATAAGGGAAGTCCGATCTGAATCCAAGTCTTTTTTAAAGCTTTCCACTGGTGAAGTTCTTCCTGAACTTGGATATAAAGATGCATGCCACTTCTCCGGATCCCAGACACCATCGCTATGAGATTAAAATTGCAGGATTGTTGACTAATTTTAGTCTAATAAATAATTTTTATTACTGCTGCTGAAAACCTAGAATTGACTGACTAGCAATCTGTACAAGTAAAATACATCTTTCATACCCAACTTCTAAATCTTAGCTTTACTATATTACCTCATACATGATACTCTGGATCCACACTGTGAGAGTAAGAAAGAATAGTAACCAGCATCAGATTATAAAAGGGACAACATATGGACATGTCCCACCAGTCATTGGTGAAGTTTGCCTGGTACACTGCAAACAGCTCAAGTAGATTAAATGCCACTGTTGTTAAGTATTCAGAAAATTTTATCTCGATGTCATACCTACTTGTACAGTAAGTTAATCCGAATAGTAAAGATATTGCTGTTTAGCAAACTTACAAACACAAGCAAAGAACACACTCATCTTCATTTTTAAATGAGGTACACTGTCAACATGGGAGATTAATCCAACAGGCAAGTCAGCCTGTTGCAACATGACCTAGTCAGTCCCTCCTATACAGCCATCTATAGTCTTGGGAGTTTTTCCCTGCAAGTCTGTAAAACCTGTGTTGTGTGAAGTTATTTTCTGCTGGATCTCATGTTATAATCTTCGTTCAAAGCACAGAATTCCGAGCTAGAGTATTAAGCCTTCCCCAGTAGAGTAGTACGTCTGAAAGCACTGTTGTACACTGAAGTCTGGAGGATGTATCGTTTGTATTAATGTAAGTGCACTTCTTTGCTAAGAATTTTTTGCAATTTAAACTTTTATTTTGAAATAAATATATATAGGTTTTGTATAATCAAGAAAATACCTGTCATATTTTTCAGAAAGACAAGAAGGTCTTTGCTTAGAGTAGGGACGCTCTTTAATATCCAGCAGTTCCTCCTAAGAAAAAGGATTAAGTTAGTTCCAGTTCTCACCCAGGCAAGATTCAAGTGACCCAAAATATCTATTCCAGACTGCCTCTTCAATTTAGTGTTTTAATTTGACAACCCAAGTTTCCCAATATTTTGTTTAATTTCCTTGAAATATAGCAATGAAAAGTTGACATTAGACAGTAAGTTTATTTTTCAGTTCTTCTACCAGTGGCCACTGAGCAAAGACTTATCTGAAGCACTAAGCCTTACTAGGTCAGGTTCAGTCCTCGTTAACACTTCAAAGGCTGTTCACATCATACATGTTTACCTATTCGCTTCCCTGGACAATTCAACCTATAAGGAAGACAGACATCATTGATACTGGAGCTAGTAAGTTCTCTAGATGGAAATCAAAATCGCTATGTTCAATGCTATATGAGATTCAGCAGGTAAAAAAACCCATTACAGTACCAGTTACTAACTTAGATCTGGAAACTCCAGACAAGCTTGCTATTTCTGACCACAACCAATTCCAAGATACCTAAATGCGTGTTATACAGCTATTTTTGCTCTACCCAATACCGTATCAACGCACAATGATTACTTAAGTTTTCGCACTTTCTACCAGCTTTGAAACACAGGCCGTAGTTTACTATTGCACACCCCTGAGCAGTTAAGTCATTTGAGGCAGACTAGTAATCCATCTACAGTCTCACTGCAGTTTACCACATTTAAAACGTGTTATTAATGGTGTGACCATCAGAGCTCTGAATTACCATTAACTTGGCTGCAGTCAAGACACACATTTCTAATTACACGTACTCCTTCTCCCTAGATTACCTTTCTTCAGGCTGCCTCACTCCCAACTGTACTGAACTGATTCAGAACTGTGCAGAAATCAGTGGGCAGCCGAAAGGATAAAGAGATTCTAACAGTAGACACCACATAGCAGCCAAACTGAAGAAAGAAGCCTTTTTACTGTTTTCCCAAGAACATAATAACCTCTAGAGAGCTTTTACATCATTATCTCCATGTTATTAAAATCAGTTCGTTCAGTACATGAGCTTGTTTTCAAATAACAGCTTGGTAGCTGGACAAAACCTTAGTATGTACGCACGCACACACACACACATCCAAGCATCACCCTGTACTAGTCTTCAGCAAAAAGAGTTCCATTAAAGGGAGGGAGACTGGCCTCTGTACCTACAACTTCCCAAAATAAATCTTGATCTGTGAAGAACATCTGTGCTGTAACACTGTCATAGCCTGATGTAGATATGACAGGTATTAACAGCGCTGCCCATCACCAGACCTGAAACTGAAGTTTTGTTGGCCACGAGAGGGAGTCCATAGACTCTCAATCAGACCCTACCGCAATGCTTCCATTGAAGTGAGGAAAATTTGAATTGTTTCTTGGCTTTCACTCATTAACTGCGCACCCTTGGAGCAACAGCTTCCAAAGGCATAGCTCAGACTATATAACACACTCATAACAGAGGAGATTAACACTGTTGCTTCCAGAGTGTGGTTTTGGGTGAGTTTTTTTTTTTGTTGTTCAATTCACACTCTAGTACTTTTAAGTCAGTAAGGGGGAAGTTATGTTTAGCTGTTAATAAACAGTTTTATTCAAACAGTTTAAAAGGGATTCATAATACAAGCCAATTGTTTTCCTACTGGTATTAAATGAATATGAACTGTTAAAGGAAATCAGTACCCTCACCAAATCAGCAGCACATGTTCTGAAACAGTGTTCCTCCCACCCCTAATTAGCAGGAAATTGGATCATGTGGAAACAGCTTACAATGTTGATTACATGAGCACCTTACACCAACTATATTTAAGATGCTACTTATAAAAAAATAATGTATCATGCAAGATATTTTAACACAGATTGATTTCTGATGTTTCTTGACCTTAGACTCCTTGGAAACCAACAGATAAACAAGACTAGATGCCTTGTGGCACTTGTTCTGCAACTTTATCCTGATCAGAAACTATAACATATTAACAAAACCAAAGCAACAAATGCATCCATTTCAGTGTACAGCTAGCAGCAGCATTAGCTGAATACTACCCAAAAAAGCAAGCAGAATGTGAAGCTGCATTCAGTTACTGCTCTTGAGAGGAGCTGGGCAAGACTGAGTGACTACAGATAACACTTTTCCAACAGCAAAAGTTTAAAGACAGCTCCTCTCCTTAGTTGAATAGGTCTGAACAGTAGTACACTTTGCATCTTAAAAGTTTAAGTGTACATCTTTGCTAAGAAGTTAGACAGAATTAGAGAGCCATACTATTGCCATGTAAGTTTTGCCAGCTCTGAGGTACTCAGCTTATTGTTGACATCTAGTTACAATAAGCTAACTCTACTATCTCAACAGAACAGAGTCACAATGATAACTCTTTTTTCTTTAAAAAAAAAAAAACAACCTACTAGGAAGCTAACAGTTCAGAATTCCTCAAGTAAGATAACACAGTCAGCAACAGTACACTGTCTCGCTCTGTTCCACACTTCAGGCCATTTGTTGCAAAGTATCTTAATAGATTTCCACAAAGCAATCACCACCTGTTCCCACAGCTTTCAGCAGTGAGAAAATCAGCCACCATTAAAGACTCTTTCCAAAACCATGTTTCAGCAGTGGTAGTAAAACCCCAAATAAGATTTGAACCTTAAACCCCACAATATAGCAAACTCACTTAGTACTGAAACTTTTTTTTTTTTGCAAAATGTTTAGTTACTGTTCTTCCATTCAGACATATATTTGGATATCACAGCTAAACAAAAGCACCTGTGTTGAAGTTTTAACACTAAGAATTGGCTGGAGTCATAGGTGCTTGGGCTTCCAGCAGCCAAATGTGAGCAATTCTAAGATTACCAAAGGCATCTTAGTAAACACCGTTAAAGCTCCTGATAAGATCTGGTGTGCTATATGTTCCAAGGAAGCAGCATCTAGTATAAGGAAACACTTCGCTCAACTTCTTAAAGGAGTATTGCTGAAAGCAGAACTAGAACTACGAAGTGCAAGTGCTTGAGAAAGCTGGTAGAACAACATACTTCGGTCTCTGTCATAATCTCTCCAGCACATGCTGTGATGCGCTCAGATATTAAAATAAGGTGGTAGGAATCAAAAGTATATCAAAGACAGGATTGCACAGCTACATCACATTTAACGAGTAGCTAATTTTATATTATCTCGGAAACTAACTCAGGTAAAGGCTTTTCAGCCTTCACCTTACTGCTTCCCTCCCACAGCAGCCTCTACCTCCCATTCTACCTCTGTGACCAACAGCTCCACACAGAACTTTCAGAGGAAAAGGGAAGAGCACGAACCTTTGTGTAACGATGAGGGTATTTTGTTGTAATTCTGTTCAACTCCAGAAAAGCATCACCATTTTCAGTTTCTGTTATGCCTCCTCTTTTATCCATGATTACTTCAAAGCCTTTGACCACGGACCTAATTAAAACAAAACCAAGCCGTCAGATTTCGAGACAGACGTTTCCAGCGGGTGCATGTTCCTTCCAGCCCAAGACTATTTATTTCCTAGATACAGCAGATAACAAACGCATTCCCCAACAGCGCTTTTTCCATAGTTGCAGCTTCCCCTACCCCAGCTCTCCCTGGAGCACTCGGCCCGCTCCCGGAGCCCAGCCAAACCCGCCCCACAGCACCGGCCGGGCTCCTAAGCGGCTTTAGCACAACAAAGGTCCCCCCGTGGGCACCACCGGGAGAAAAGGCGGCGAGCGCCAGGGCCGGGGGGAGCGGGGCTGCCGGGCCCCCCTCGCCGCGGCGCCGGGAGGAGACGGGCGCACTCGCGTGGCGGCGGGGGCAGCGCGGCCCGGCTGAGGCCCCGTCCCGGAGCCCCGGAGCCGAGGGGGGAGGACGGCGGCGGGGCAGGTGACTCAGCGGATCCTCACCTGCGCCGCTCCCCCCACCCCGCCCCAGTGCCCGTACTCACCGCGCCGGCGGCGGGTCTCCCGACAGCGCTCCGCTGAAGGCCTTACCGCCGCCCGCGGCGTTTCCTGCTCCCGGCCACCGGCTCCGCTTCGCCCCTGCCCGCCTTCACCCCGGCGGCGCCCTGCGCCGCTTCGCTCCCCCCCCCCCGCCCCCCCTCGACGCGCCACACGCGCACCGGGCCGGCGCCGTCCCCCGCCCGCCTCCGCTCGTCGCGGCTCCGGCCCCCTCCGCGCTGCCTCGCGCGCCCTCTCCCTATTCGCCCGACTCTGTCTCTCCTCAGCCGCCGTAACCGGGGCCTTCCGCTGCCCACTCCGCACCCCTTTAATGGCCCGCGCGCAGGCGCGGCGGCGGGAGCGCGCACCGGGGCTCCCCTGCGCGACGCCTGTCTGGGAAAGGCGGGCAGCGGTGACGGGGTCGCGTTCCCGCGCTGTCTGGCGGCGTGCTCCCGCCGCAGGTTAGCCCGCCGAGCCGTCGTCTCACCTCGCGAGCGCTACGGTGGGTGAGGAAAGGCTGGGGGCGCCCCGAGGGCCCGCAGGCACTCTCGGCGGGCAGCCCTGCGGGGGAGGCGGCCACCGGCGGGACGTGGTGCGCGCCATGTGCGGGGCAGCGGGCGGCAGCGGGGCCGAGGCCGACCCCGCGGCGGGCAGGGGGCGGGAAGCGGCGAGCCGGGCCCCGCACCGGCGGCGATAGCTCCGCTGACGGCTGTGTTAACGCGTTCGTCGGGGTGTCCCTCTCCTCGTACCGCGCGTCTGCACGGAGCCGTGGAGGGGCTCGGGGAAGTCTCCCCCGTCCGCTCCCGGCTTCGCGTTCCCGCCCGAGCGGCTCGTCCCCCGCGGGAGGGTGAGCGGGCTGTGGCAGATCCCCCCCGCCCCCCGGCTGCCCGAGCCGGCCCTCGGCCCCTTCCCGTGCGGGCGGCGGTGCCAACGGGAGCGTGAGCGCCAAAGGCCGGTGCCCCGCGCGCTGCCCTGTCAGGCTGGGTGTAGTTTAAAACACCCTTTGTCGCCCTTCTGTCAAACGTTAAATTCGGCATTTCCACAAGTCAGTAGGAGGCAAACTGGTGTAGTGAGTGGAGTAGCTTATTCGGAGGCACCCGACAAATCTTTCGGTTGTTGCTAACAAGGAGCAGAAATGGTTTTCAACATCAGTTTACGGCGCGACGAGCTGGCTTCCTCTGTTTCCACGGAGCTCCTGGGGAGTCGCGTCCCCAGCGCTGCGTCCCTGCTACCGCACGCAGACGCGGCGGGGGTCCTGGTTTTCCAGCCCCCTTGGGCAGAGGGGTCTGTGCAGGAGCCAGGAAGCGCAGCCAGGGCCTGGGGAATGAAACGTTTTCTTCCCTGGTCTCTAATGAAGTTGAATACCGGTGTTAAAAGCTGGTTACCTGTGAAGCAAAACAAATAAACGTTTCCTTGTTTTTTTTTTGTTTTTTTTTTTCCCTTACGTGACAAAGTGCCGTGTTGTAAATAAGGTACTATTGTAGCTGTGATGAAGTTTCTCCTGGTGAGTTTGCTTTTCAGACAGCGAGGCAGCAGGCAGCGGGGCCGCCAGCCTCTGGCCGGTGGCCGTTACGAGATGCCGCAGGCCCCGGCTTTGAGAGGGCCTGAGCGGGGTTGTGTTTTGCTGTAGCTTTCGTACGCGTCGCGATTGCAAAGCTGATCTACTATTTTTGTAAGTTCCGAAGGGCACGTACTTTGTAAGGCACGGGTTACTGGGTACGCGCAGCTGAAAAGCCCCGCGGTACAGAAATGGTGGAACACCTGTGTGCCTCCATTTGCAGTGCAGAGCGAGCAGCATTCTGGTGCGACGGCGCACTTTCCCGCCGCTCGGGTTTATACCTGGAGTCGACAAATACTTGTCCTGGCGGTGGTGGCGCCCCGAGGGTCAACGTCAGGGCGGCCTCCCCCGGCCCACACCGGCGCGGAGGCACCGCGCCCACCGGGCCGCGCTCCCGCCGGGCCGCACCCCTCCCAGCCGCCGGGGGGCGCTGCGGCGCCGGCGCCGAGGGGGGCGGGTGGGACGGCGGCGCTCCGGCCCCTCTTGGTGGTGGTGGGTGGGGCTTGTCCCCGCGCCGCTGGGAGGGCGGGCAGCGAGTGAGTGGCGGGCTGCGGGCGGGGGCGCGGCGGGGTTGTGCTCCCTCCGCCCCGCGGCAGCGGCCGCCGCTGGCTCCTCCCGACGGGGCTGCCGCTCGCCTCCCTTGGAGGCGGCGTGCGAAGGCAGATGGGGGCGTCTGGGTCAGGGAGAGCAGCGCCCCCGGGTTCCCGCTGCTGCCCGCCAGCTTCCGTGTGGGGCTGCGAGGCCGCCCCGCGCCTCCCGAGGCGCGGAGTGCCCGTACTGCGAGCGGCGGTGCCTTGGCCCGGCCGTTACCGCAGCCGACCGGTTCCCGGGGGGAGACGGCGCCGTTCTGGCTGTGGGGGGCGGCAGGATCCCTTGTTTGGGTGTTGGGAAGGCAGCACGGCGGCCATGGCCTCCAGCGCCTCGAAACTGGGCTTTGGAGCAGCGCCTGTGGTTCTTGGGTGTTTAAGCACTAAAAGTGTTCAGACCAGAATTCTCCTCTGCCGAAAGGAATTCGCGTTTTTTGTTGGTTGTTTTTTTTGTTTGGTTGGTTGTTTGGTTTTTTTTTCTACTCTGTTACATCTTAAGCTTTGCTTATAGAAGTGCCCCCTCTGAATCTCACTCTTACAAGGAGGTGCTCGTCCTGACTTCAGGTGCTTTCACAGGGTCCTGCCCTACCCGGGACGTGCGTACAGAAGTTCTCGCTGTAGCTGGGTGGAGTTCATTGTTTTCTTCGTTTCTCTGCCCTTGTGAAGGGAGAGAAGCTTAGTGGAAAGGAGTCAGTTTGATTAGGTACTGATTTTGTCACCCTTTATTATTAATTTATTTCTAAACAGGGGAACATAACCTAGGGTCATCTCCTTTTTATAGCATCTTCCTAGCACAGCTTTATTTAGGTAGGCACAGTTGTTGTCTTAGGATTCAAATGGTTATGACTTTGCTACCAATGGATTATGTCGGCACGGTGTCGTTCAGGTCAGCAAGGCTGTGTGTGTGCAGACAGGTGCTTTTCATGTTAAACATCTAGAATTGCATTACGCTGTTTGTGTGCAGGTCGAGTGAGTGGAATTCCTGTCATTGTTAAGATACAGACTGCATTTAGCATAGATCCACTTGATGGATTCATCGCAAGTAACAGGAACCAATTGTCCAAGGCTAATATACAACATTCCAGTGCAGAGAGCGCATTTGTTTACTGCGGACTTGGAACTATAGTGAAATGGAGAAATCCAGAAGCAGGTAAGCAATAATAAGATGCTATCTTGTTAAAGACCTTGTATTTTTTTTTTTTAATTATGACATCTCATGCATTCCACAGGACAGAAGAAAGTTGAGTTATTCTCATATGAGGGCTTCTTGGTCTCTGTGGAACATTATTAACCAGAAAGTGTTCCTCTTAAAAACAAAACAAAAAACAACAAACACACGCATCACCCTCCCTCCCAAACCCGTCACAAAACACAACTTTATGTGAGTTTACATTATAATAACATTAAAATATAAAAATTATATTCTTGAGCTTGAGGTATTAGACTGGAACATAAGATATTTGAATATAGTTGTTGGCCCAACTACAGATTTATTCTGTGGTGCTAAGTCAGTTCTTTTGTTCCTCCCATGCTTTTATTTTCTAACTTTACAAGGGAGAAGTGATCCTTCTTCAACTTTTATTCTTCATGATTGCTTAACATAAATGCTCGTGGACATGGGCTGTCATCACTACATATGTGTAGCACATACAGTGTTTCAAATTTAGGAATAACCTGTTAAAATTACATATACTGGAAAATAATTAAGTATTCACGTGCCCAAGACCTTAATACAAAACTCTTACATGTTCTACCCAAGCTTGATTTTTTGACTGCTTTGTGTTACATTGTCGTTGCATATGGTTTCTCCCCAGGGTGGCCTTTGGAGCAGGTTAGAAGGTTTTACAGGGAACTGGGCCTAGCAGACATGTACAAGAACTTGTGCTGAAAACTGTTTTGCAAAAGCGTAGAAGTGTCTGAAACTCTTTTCCTCAAAAGTGCGTACAGTTGCCTTAACTGCACATCTTGACGGAACAGAATTCTTTTGTCTGCTGGATGGGGCCCACCTCTTTCAGAAAACATTCAAATAATATTTTATAGGAGAACAAGAATTTATCTGTCTCACACAAAATATAGGGCTTGTTTTCTTTCGTTAGCTTTGTTTTAGCTCCTTGCAGCTTGCTAGAACAAGCCCAAAATAACTGTATTTCCTCCTATGAGATTTATTTGGGGAGGTGGGTGTGTGTTTGGGTTTTGGTTTTGTTTGTTGGTTTTCTTCCCCCCACCAATGATTTGTTGTTACTACAGTGAGCAGTTCTTCAACTGAACTCCTGAAACTTAATAGCATAGATTGTTTCAATAACTTCGTGGAACCAGCATTTTTTTTCTGGCTGCAGCTATGTTTTTCCTAGCTCAGTTCATGTGATTATTAGGGTGAGACTTCAGACTATCCTCTTCTGTTGCCTGTTGCAGAGTTCAAGAATGTGTTTGTGGTTCTAACGTGCAAATTTTCAGGGTGGTGGCAGTATTTGTTTTGGGAAAGAAGCCTCAATGCAACTGGTTCAGCAAGTTTTATCTGGTTAGATTTTTTTTTTATCATTCTTGTTTTCACAAAATTACTGAGACAAAATATTGAGAATTCATAAAAACACACTTGTTATTCAGATTAGAACTACATGTGAAAGTAAACTGTATGATGGAAAAATATGCCTAATTTTACTTTTTAATTATGAAATGTAAAAACAGGAAGGGATTTTTTTTATTTAATTTTTTTTTAAAGAAGAAATACATTCAGTTAAAATATGAGCAAAACTGGGAAAGAGTTCCTTGTAAAAACTGTATATGTAAGTGCATTTCATGTTAAAATGGGAAATTCGCCCTTCAGTTCCTTGGCCTTTAAGAGGGTTTTTCAGCAATAGACAGAATACCTTGATATGTTCGAGAATAAAAGGCAGAAAAACACATTCAAATCTTCTTTCTAAAGGCACACTGTATGCACACACATGAGAGGGGAAACACTAATGCTTTTTAGTGCTTTTTATTTCAACTTTAGAGGAGAAAGGAATTGTCTGTGACATGATTGTGCTGAAAAGTGTCTTCCTGCCTCTCTTGGGAAAACAATTTTAAAATTCCAGATAGTGAGAAATGCCTGATAAAGGCAACAAATGTGTTTTAACACCTTGTAGCTGTCGACTTCTATATGTGATTGTACACCTTTTTTATAGATTAATTTATTGAAATAATGCCACTTCTTTGCAGTTAATGTAGTTTTACACAAAATATTTCTTCTTTCCTTTTAAGTTCGAAATCTCTAAAGATGCATGAAATCCAACTACCTAGGCGTCAAATGCGTGTAACTGGGAAATCTGTTGCTCCGCAATCTGCCAGGCATCAATTTCAGGACAGAGGTCATGAGGATCTGGATCAAGTCGGGTGTACCTGGTATCAAAGAGGAAGGTTAAAAGATTTCCAAATCAGGTGATAAGACGAAAAAATAATTTTCACTGAATGGGGCAGGGGGATCAGACCTAAAGTCTGGTTCTAGTAGGACAAGTGCAGGCTAAGGCAAAGGTTTTACTCACAGGCATGCCAGACATTTCTGAAGATGTCTTGTGGTACTTTGAGGACATGCATTGGCACAGTTAGATTTTATACATTTTTTAATTTTTCTAATGTAAAATTAAAAAATGGCTATCTAACGACATGCTTTGATAGGGGGACTGCCAGGTGTAATGGTCTTGCCCTGGTCTTGTGTTTCTTTACTACTTTGGTTTGTTGAAGGAATCTTGACAAAAGTGGGATGGTAATTGTTTAGAGATTAAAAGCCTAATATTTGTTGAACAAGTGGAGCTGATCTAGGAACTCAGACTTGCTGAAAGAGGGAGGCCCTGTGCATAGCTGTGTGCTTTAATTAATTACCTTGTGATGTCTTTGGTACTTAATGGGCCCTCTCTGAGCCAATTAACTCTTAAATCCATTAGGGAAAAAAAGATGGGGGAAGGGTGATAGTATCACAATCACAGATTAGCGATTTGAACTGGTACTCCAGGAAGCTGGCTGAGAAGCGGAAATGCTGAGGGGGAGGTAGGAAGAAGGAAGATCTGCTGGTTCCAGGCAGGGGTAAACATTAGATTGGCTCAGGTATTCTGGAAACAAGTCCAATGCACTTGTTGACTTCAGGGAAACAGTGATGTTGTAGCTTTTAAATCACAAAAGGCTCCCCAGTTAATCAGCAGCCTTCTCATTAGTATCACTGGGTGTAGGCGGGCTGCTTGGAGGACATTTCAGCTGCCTAGATTTCCTAAACAAGCATGTCCCAATTCAAGACTTGCAATGATGCTTGGGCCTCTGTTTATGCTTGGTGAACAGACCTGTTAAAGGTACTGCTTTTAGGGTGTGAATATTTCATATATGCATTGATCTCTGTAAGACCAAACCCTTTGGTTTTACTGTAAAACTAGCATGGAAGTTCCTATATTTACTGCTGCCTAGGAATTAACAGGGGAAGAGTACAAAGACAACTAACCTTTTCTTATATTCCAGATATCTAGCAAGGAAATTCTTCTGTCTGTGGGCAAGAAAGACATTTGGACAAGTTCTTCCTTCCAAAGCCAGGTAGATAAAGTTCCAGAAATCAAGAGTGGGGTTTTTTTTGTTGTTGTTTTGTTGGTTTTTTTAAAAATATCATTTAGTGCTGTACCATTGGGCTGAGAGTGCTGGCTACCAAGAAAATATTTGGATGTCTCTTGAGATCATTTGAAGGTTTCTTTGAATACCCTTCTTGCTCTTGCTTTTTGTTTGTTTTTAATAATCATGGTTAAACTTTACTAACTAAATTCAGAGGAGTTGTGGTTGTCTTGGTGAAGTTGAACTGTACAGGCATATAAAATGATGGGGTATGGTTGTGATGTCTGCTTTAAATTTCACAATTTTTCAAAGTTACAACTAGAGATAGATCTTGAAATTCAGTTAATTTTACTGTTTGCACTGTTGTTCTTAATGTGTATCTGTCTGACTTTGATGTACCTGTGGCAGATGATTAGTTTCTGTTGTTAGTGTTCTGTCAGCTACTGAAAACTGACACTTTGATACTCTTTTCTTGTTTTACTTTAATTTGCCTGTTCATTCTTGTTTGACCACACCCTTGGGAACTGAAGCAGTTCCCAGTGGAAAGACCTGTATTTGTTGCAGGCAGAGTAAGATCAGGCCCTTAGTTCTCCCGTTTCACTGTACGGTGTCAAGTGTGTTCTGATTGTCTCTGCCGTAGTAGGTAAACGGAAGTTGTCCTGTGAACCTTATCATTCTTGCTATCCCCCATACTGAACTTGCACTGCTGTGACTTTGTGTAAATTCAGGACAATAATTATTTTATTTTTTTAGGAGGATGAGTTGAAATTATGTTTTTATGAAGTTCAACAAGGAACATAAGCAATAATTAACTGCCTTTTTAGATTTAAGAGTCCCCAGTTCTCCATTGCTTTTATTTACAATGTTCTGTTAATGCACCAAGTCCAAAAAAAGAATGTATAGCTCACTTCTTTTTTCTTTTTCCCTTTTTTTTTTTTTTTTTCTTTTCTGCTTGAGTGCTTGGAATGACTTAGCAACTTGGCTTGGGGTAGGTAGCTATGAATCGCAACTTGTAAGAGGATTCATATGTATTTTGCTTAGGGACCTCTGAGTATTTTGGGCCTAATCTTGTTATTACAGACATGAGCAATTTCATTAAGCTAGTGGGATAGTTGTGATCGAAGATTGTGAGTCTGGGCCTGTGTGCTTTTTTGTTTGTTAGCTTGTACGTTTTCATGTCCTTCTGTTTTCCTTCTCTCCATCACAAATACAAAGAGATGAGAATTTTTTTTTAAGTATTTATATTCTAGTTAATGAGACTTTCCAGTTCTTAGGCTGCTGCCCAGGTCTTCTTGACCACATGGAAAAATGTTTGTGGGAATATTTTAAAATAAAAAGAACTGAATTGCTTAAAATAATACATTATGACCATTATTTTTAGTTAGGTGATGGAAATACTAATTTTCTCATGCAGACCCTCCTATACTTGAATTTTTAGTTGTTCGCAGTTCAGTTGAAATGTAGCATGACTTCTTACCTGGGCAGGTGTGTGTAAATTAAATCTGGGTATAAAGGCAGGCGCTGTTCTACTGGTTAAACAAATTGAGGGTCATATGTGACTTGGGAATCCATTTTGTGCATGGCTCAGCATCCGTTGGAAGGAGAAGCTGAGCAGCAGATGAACAGCTTCATTTTTAGCATAAGATGATGTGCAACTTGCTGAAGGAGTTCTTATGCCTCTTCAAGTGTTCTTTGGGAAGATTTTAAATTTGGGATAACTTAAGATCAGCATGCTGTTTCGAAGAACACAAAGGAAATATCAAAGCGTTATAAAATCTGAAGTACCTTTTGTATTCTATATCTAAAATATTTTGTGTTAAAATAAAAAAGAACAAAACTAGCAAGGAAAATATCCGTGTCATTATCAACTGTGCTGATTGAGTAAAACACAGAACTGAGGGTAAAAGATGCTAGTTGTTCGTAGGTCTAAAGTCAACTGGCGCTGATATTTGGCAAGTCAATTAAGATCTGTCTTTCCTTCCTTGACTTTATGTGAAGTATTTACAGTCAGGAAGCTGATTGCTTCTTGGCATACTTCATAGAGTCTTGGAATAAAGTGCCGTAGTAGGGTAGTGGTTTTTAAAATGCAATTAGATGCTGTTAGGCTAATCAGACAAGACTGGAAAAGAGGTAGCGTAATATTCATTAAAACTGATTTGTGGTCAACCTGGAAACCACTATGTAGTTTCCCATGTCCAAATCTTTCAACTGTTTAGATGCTTTTATGACCAGAAGATTCTTCAAAAAACTTTTGGAGATTGGAAGGAGTGGTGGACTGTTTGCAGAGAAAGGAAGCTCGGCCTCAGAGCAGCCAGCCATTACAGGTTTGTGAAATGACTTCCTGTTATCATGTGCACATAGCAGCATGAGACGTTTTCCTTAGGTTCTGAGGAAGTTACTAATGCCCGGAGGCAAGTAACATTAACAGTACCTTTAGGCCAAGAGCAATGTCTTCATTGCTTATTTTCATCTTTTTCTTCCCCTCTTTTTTTTTGTTGCTGTTGTCTTAGGATGAAGGCAAAATTTCTTATCCAACATATCTTCAGAGTGCAAATGAACTTGAAAGAATCCTACTTCTAGAGATGGGTAGCTATTTCACTGAATGGTGCTTTTTGTTTGTTTTTCAGGCATTTACTCCATAATTTTATATTCAAGGCTTGGAGAGCCTATGTATGCCAGCAACAAGCAAAGAGGAAGAAATATTATGTTGCAGAGTCTCGTGGTAAGTGTAGCAGTAGTAGTAACTACCTTTACTTGGGGACATACTGAGATGGGAGTTTCCAAGAGAAGTACTTACACAGGATCTCTGTCCCTTGCACGTGTTTGCACATTGACCTCCCCCACCCTACGGCAGTGTGATGCGTTTAGGTACAGATGGTTGTCAGTCTAAAGCTGGTAGGGGGGTTCTGTTTGATGCACTGCTGTGTAGCTATGTAATTATTTAGGGATGCCAGTGAATAAGCTTAAGGGCCTCTCCATCTGCTCTGAATTGTGTTGTTTGTTTTTTAGGGGGTGGTTTGTTTTTTTTTTTGTTTTTTTTTTGTTTTTTTTTTTTTGTTTTTTACTGTATATGTTCAAATAGATTTTTTTTTTTTTTTTTAAATAGTGTGTTATTGGAATTTTCTATCAGCTGTGGCTGTAGAAATTAGATACTGTCTAATACCCTGTGGTATTAACTGCACATACTTTATCTATATTCACTATTCCTTCCAGCTTGAGTTGTGCAATTGAAAAGAAGCCCAAGCTTTTGAAGTGCCCTTTGTCTTACTGTGTAGATTCTTTGTTCTGCAATGGATTTATCCTGCTGATGAAGTTGCCTATATTGGTTGCAACTTCCTTTGGTTTTGAGGAATCTCTATTTCCCTGAAGGGAAGGATGACCCTCTTTCAAAGATGATATTGTAGTTTTCTTCCATGCTGATTTGCAAAATAAGTTAACTGGTCTCTGCATATGAATGTACCCTCAAAATATTATGTAGACTGGCATCTTTGGAAACAAACTGATAGCCTATCTAGATTTCCTTTCTTACTGGGTGAGGCTAGAGAACTTACAGAAGCAGCTGTGCATTACTTAGGCAAAAAGATAGAAAAGTGTCCTATTTTAAGGTAGGTTAACACTTGATTCACCAGATTGCAAGGAAATAAAAAAAAAGTGTTAGATTTTTTTAGTGTAAGTGTGAAGTAGCATAAAATAAATGGTGTTTTTTTCTAATAGCTTTGCTTCAGTAGTGTTGGTTCTGACAAGCCAGACTGTTGTAAGGAGAAAGTGCAGTGCACTGCATATAGTGGTAAACTGGAATTTATGACACCGCTTCTGTTTTTAGCTGTGTGACCAGCCTGCTAAATAAACTTGACTTGTTTCTGGTTGATTTATCAGCTTGTAGTAGAGAATAACTCTTGAAAAGCTACTGATGAACCTGATGAACTTTTTTTTTCTTAAACGAACCAAAGAAAATCTTGTAATTCTTACCCAATAAGGTTGTTAACGCTGAATATTGTTATACAGTTACATACCCTGTAAGCACTGGAGACAAAGCAATGCCATTGTCTGATAATTCACGCTGCTCTGAACAAGTGGCATGAAGCTGTCAGCGTTTCAGAGATCCTTGTCAGTGTGACACCCTCGCTGGGGTGGATGGTCGCGGCTGCGGCTCTGGTCGCTGTTGTTTCAGGGTTTCCCATGAGGTGTCCCTGCGGGTTGAGGGGACTGGAGGTCAGGGACAAGTGGTGGTATGGAGTGGTTAAAAATGCCAGATTCCTGCATGAGCTTAAGATACTGTGATGTTTTTTTGTTGTGCACAGCAAAGAAGCAAATATTGCTCAGGACTTGGCGGTGCTGGCTGGTTTATGTTGATGTTCAAAGGACAAAACATGGGATGCAGTCTATGGCACTGGCATTCAGGGAAAGAAGCTGTTTGCGGTAAGAATGGAGTGGGAGCAGGCAGAGAGGCACTGACCATAAGGCCATGGTTTTACTTGTGTTCTGTTATCTTTTCCTGCAGTGACTTTGTTCTGTGTTAAATAATTTTTGCGGGAGGGCGGCATGTCTGAATTCTGATACGCACAGATTCCACATAGATGTGGAATTAGAAGGTTGTTGTTCATACTGTTTTCCAGTGAGAGGAAGGTGATTTCTTGTACCAAACTAAGGAACCCCTGTTTGAATATATCTGTGACATTGTTTTGGCAGCATATCGTGGGCAGTGTGGAGAAGACGACACTACCAGAACCAGACTGGACGTAAAATGAACGTTCTGGCTCTGCAGCACTGGGCCCAGAGCCTGCAATTTCGAGTAAGTCCCAGGAGCTCCAGCTACTACCGTTTCTAATGTTTAATGTAATATGTTGCAGATTAATAAAAAAATACGGTTTGTACTCATTTGCTTTGCAAATTACAGTACTTATGATGGAAGAACGTATTAGGACATGAGGCTATGGAAGGAGGCTATGTCAAGGGAAGTTCATATTGGCCATTAGGAAAGGGTTCTTCACTGTGAGGGTGGTTGGTCACAGCAACAGGCGCCCCAGGGAAGTGGTCATGGCACCAAGTCTGTCAGAGTTCAAGAAACATCTGGATGATGCTCTTAGTTGTATGATTTAGTTTTAGATAGTCCTGCAAGAAGCAGGGAGTTGGATTTGATCCTTATGGATCCCTTCCAACTTGAGATATTTTGTGGTTCTATGAAGAAGGTCAAAACAATTTTTTACAAGAAAAAATTCTGTACAAGAAATCTAGGCAAAGCAAACTGGATCTGTGTCTTATATTTGCTAGGAAGCAAACTGACCAAAGGAATTATTACTGTCTTACACGATGCTTGAAAGCATCAGAGTTCTCTCCACCAGAGAACTAGCCACAGGTAAAAAAGAGGTAAAAGAAAACAGATGTGTGAGTTTGCAGCTGTGGCATTTTGGGCAGGGCATGATGGGTCATTGCATGTACCTCCCTGGAATGCCGAACTCCTCGTAGGTCTAATCCACTGTCCCGTTGGGAGGCAAGATAACACCAGTTAGCAGTTTGACGGCACCTTACTCTGTAAGACAACATCTTATGTCCTGATGAATTTCTGTAAGCATGTTTAATTCCATTTTGAGGTGAGAAAATACAGTCCAGCATTTCGTATTCTTGAGAGGTTTTCAGCTCTTTGAGTAAATTGTTCATCTTAACTGAAGTGAAAACAGCATGGTTTTCTTTCTTGACTGGAACTGTGGCTTTTTGTCACACTAATTAAAAACAGGGAGATTTGGCCTGCGCTGTAAAATGGCAACACTGCCTGTTTGAGGCCAGTGTTCTACTGAGGAGATAAACTCGTGACTTGGGAAATCTTATAATATCTCAAGATGTGATTCTCTTTTGTATGAAAATACTCTGTCTGAAAGAAGCCTGTTGTCCAAAAAGTATTATTTTAGCCTTTTAATGGAAAAAGTGCGAAAATATCAAAAGAAGAAAAAAAGTTTTATATGGCATTCTTTGTCTTTGACCTTTTCTATGTGACATTCCTTTGGCATTTGTTTGTTTGTTTTTGCTTGTCAGGGTGTTTTTCCTCCCTTATGGGGAAGACCCTCATTGCTCATGGCTTTCACGTTTAGATATTACATGGAATTTCTTCTTGCCTGTGTGTTCTTCCTCTTCTCTTCTTTATTCTGCTTCCCTAATCTTGTCCATTTTTTTCCCCTTACTGCCCTCTCTCCTCAATTGTTCTGTCAGGCTTGGTTGCAGTGGCGAGAGCTGTATTTGTACAGCCAGAATGACAAGCAGAAGGAGACTAGGGCAGTAACTCACCATCAGCACTGGGAATTGAAGAGATGCATGGAAGCATGGCTGGGATACTTAAATCTCCACAGAGCAAAGAAACATCAGAATGGTGAGTTAGGGCAGAATAGGGCTCAGCTCCTTTGCGTGTTGCAAATTATATTCTGATGGAGATATCAGAGAAGGATGTATTCAGGACTGTTATCAGTCAATCTATGTGTGCATTTCCTTGATAATCAGAAAATCACAACTCGTACAGGATGGTAAAGACTATTACACCAGTTCTTCTGTTTCTTCCCTTGAAGTCACTGGATTGAGTACAGATGTTTGTGTGAATGGCTGTTGGTTGGTGGTAGCAGAAAAGAATCCAGCTTGGATATCTGGGAACTGGTAATAGGAATATACTGAAATGTAAGCAAGCTTGTGTGTGTCGATCAAGTGATCTTAACTGCCGCTTCTGAAGTCAGTACAGTACGTTACTGCTTTAGAACTGCTGTTGTGATCGCTGGGATGAACGTAGTCCATAGCTGAGTGTTACTGTGAATTCTTACTGCTATTTTTCAGTGTTAGAGCTTCTGTCACTTCAGAACCAGTGGCTTAAATGTCATGGCCTCATCTGATATAAATGACCCCAGGACAGAACAAGTCATGAGTAATTTGTGTGATTGTTTTTTAGAGCTGGCCCAAGAGCATCACCGAAGCAAAATAGTCCGGCAATGTTTCTCTGATTGGCGGCTGTCATGGGAGTGCAGGAGAAGAATGCATGCTCACCGAAAGAACATTGAAAAAGTAGCAGCAAGAATTGCCTTACGGAGAGCCTTTGCACACTGGAAGCATTGTATCCAGTCTGTATTTAGTCCCTGGCAAGGACAGGTTAAAAGCATTCCTGTGGGGGAAGGGTCTGTTTAGGAAGCATGAATGTTGTGCAGTAGTGTGGATGACAACAAACACGTTGTTATTAGAAAGATGTGTGTAAGTCCATACTCACAATTAATAAAACTGTTGCAATTACGGAATGTTGGCTTGTTGACAGCTAAGAGATTGCAGAAGATAATTTAAGGTTGGGGAGGAATTCCTTACTTGCTATTCAATCAGAAATGTATTGGGGTAAGCCAGCAAAATCTAAAAACTTGACTGTAATCAAAACTTGTGCAGGTAACAGTGCTGGAAATTCAAATATTGAAGCAAATTTGGATGGAGATCGAGTGCCCCTCTGTGGAGAAGGCTGTGTATATATCCAGACGGATGTTTCTGTGTAAATATACTTTAACTCTATGACAGATACTGTACTGTGTGTGGAAGAGACTCGACGTTGTGAGCTAGCTGAAAAACACTACAAGCATCGTCTGTTGGTAAGAGCACTGTTATGTGTCAGGTGGAAGAGGCTGTGAAGAGAATTCAAATACTTCTGCCTGACAGTGTGCCTTTAGTACTAACAGTGCTGTGCAGGTTTTAAGTGAGGGATGAACCATTTTCTGCCATGGTGAGTTTGGATCAGGCATCAGGTTTCTAAGTTCCAACTATTCTGGAATCTGCCAATTGAATCCAGATGGGGAAACTGTGCTGCTCTCCAAAATAGTTATTCTTCCAATTGGGAAAGTGGTGAAGTAGCAGATTAATCTTGGTGGTATTGGGCTACTGTGCTCCCTGGCCATTTCACCATGAGATTGCACTTTCCCCTTGATTTTTCCCTGATTTTTTTTTTTTTTTCCTTCTTATCACCTCTACCCCCAATGTTTGTCTACTTACACTGTTTTGCTGCAGGAATTATTTTTTTTCCCTGTCTGTAGCAATGCATATATGCTTCTTTTCACATGAGTCCGAAGATAGATTATTGCATTTGCAAGTAGCTGGGTGTCTTTTTTTTTTATTATTATTATTTAAAAAAAAAAAAAAAAGAGCATAATCCTTGAAGGCTGTCTGAAAGGTGGGCACAAGCAAGCCTCCAGCTTTTTCAGAACTGAATTATTTTCAAGTGTGGATCAGTGCTGATCATCAAAAGAATGGCAAGAAACCTGTTTGGATCATAGACTGAGAACATTAGTAACTATGAGAGCACTTTGAGGAAGGATGCTCTCGTAATGCTGTTCACCATGTTCATTCCTGAATCAAGGTATTGTGGGACTGTAGACTGAAAGACCTTGTGCAGAGGAAACCTAAAAGGGAAGTGAATCTTGTCTATTATTGAAAAGGAGCAAGTTATGAGTCTTGAACTGAAGGAGGACACAGATGGGGAAAGGACTTGGGTAGTGGTGTTGACAGCTGAATAAGGAGTTAGATGTCTCACAATAAAACCCTGGGAAAGTGGAAGGGACTTTTAGTTTAGCTGGAGAAGTGACTATTTGTGAGAGGAAGTTGATGCATGGCTTTGATGTCAAGTTCATAAATCTTAGCTGTTGCATCAAACATAGATTGTTGGTAAGGAACAGCCAGTGCTTGTTGATTTGCATTACATGAAAGTTGTGTACATTTCTTGTTGCTACAGAAACTTGGATTTAAAGGTCTTTGGCAGAATGTCATGAACGCTCATCTTCAGCAAATGAGAAAAAATCTGTCATACCGGCAGCATCAAGTTACAGTGAGATTAATTTTCTTTTCGTTCTTGTGTTAGTTTTTCTTGAGCTGTCCTATTGGCTTCCGCTTTCACCTACAAACTACTTTTTTATTAAAGCAGTGGCTTTGTTCCTTAATACTAATAGCCACAGAAAGTCTCCTGTGTAAGTCGGCTGTCAGTCTTAGATATATTATTTTAGTTTTCTGTTTTCCAATGTTTCTGGTGATCTTTTTTTTTTTACCAGAAAAATTCATAACAGATCATAAAACAAGTTTGGTATATGAAGCAGTGCAGGAGGCAACCATTGCAGCATGCATTTTCAGTAGGACATTTAATAATTTATTTCTTTGCATTCTTCTCCTCCCCAGATATCTGTGTTCTTTCATGTCTTTGTTTCTTTTCAGGTGCTGCAGAAGTTCTGGAACTGTTGGAAGTCCCGTTTGGAAGAGAAGGAGGAAGAACAGCAGCAGGCTTTAACATCAGTGGCTCATGCCCGTTATAGGTGTGCAGAAATAAATTAATATAAAATTATACAAGTGTGGGATTTGTGGGCCTTTCGGTTGTCTTTTAAAATCTAATAATACTTTTAGGGGCATGACCATCCTGATGCCGATTGTGCTTATATTTTCTATGAGTAGTGGGCAGTTTACATCTCTGCTTCTCTGTGAAATGTGAGAGGGAAATTGATTAAGCCTAGCTGAGACTTGTTTAGATTTAGGAGTTTGCTTTAAGTATTAGCCTCTCTTAATCAAGAAAATGTTAGTACTACAAGAGTGACTGATATACGTGGTACCGAGTTAGAATTGATTTTTGTTTTATTTTCAGGGCATAATTATTGCACAAATCTTTCTAATTGCCTGATGTCTTGGCATCGGGATCACTTTGGTTGTGCTCAGAGGCTACTGAAGAAATAGGAAATATTGCTGTGGTTACCTATCTTACAGTCAGGTGCAGTATGCACGGTTGGATTCAATACTGAACAAAAAAGATGTGACCGTAAGCATTAGTTTTGCCTCCAAGACCAACGTGGAACTCATAAGAAAAGAATCTGGACTCAAGATGTCAGTCATGCCAAATTAAGTCCATTAGCACTGCTGGAGTTATTCTAATTTAAGTTCATAGTGTGAAATAGAGTTAAATTACTGGGAATCTTTCTTTAGAGGTGCTGGGGATTTCTGTTTTCTGTTAATGTAAATGGATACTATGAGTTTTCATCATCTCTTAAAATTCAGCTACTAGCCTTTGTTGCAGGGTAGTGATGTATCTTAGTAATTACTTCTTCTAGCATATTATAGAGGCACAGACATGCGCAGGAGTTACAAGAGTGTGTACTTGCTTGTGTTGGAAATCAGAGGGGGGAAATATTGACTGAGAGGAAAAAAATGTATTTGCCTTTTTTGAGATGCCTTAAAGGTCTTGCCTGGGTTTGTACCCTTGAATTCAGTGCTGACTCTTCAGGTAGGGTTATGATGTATGATGCTATCAAAACCTATTTTCCATTTTCTGTATTAGAAGACTAACAAAAAAAAAGTTTGCTTTCCTTGGAAAAAGAGTATGTTTGGAAATATGCTCTTACAATGAGTCACTTCCTGGGACACTTTCATGTGTAAGTTGAGAGAAGAAAAATGGTTCTTAACATTAAATCTTCTTTCTTAATAGACTTGCAGCTTTCATTGGCAGAGAATGGTCACACTCTGTGTTCTAGATTCATACCTTTTTGTCATCAGAAGCCTGGCTTCACAGTTGAAAAACAAGCTGCAGAAAGTCTGTATTGCTTTGGATATTAGAATCACAGAATGGTTTGGGTTGGAAGGGACCTTCAAAGGCCACCCAGTCCAACCCCCTGCAAGGAGCAGGGACATCTCCAACCACATCAGGTTGCTCAGAGCCCCGTCCAGCCTGGCCTGGAATGTTTCCAGGGATGGAGCATCACCTCTGGGGGCAACCTGTTCTGGTGTTCCACCAAGCTCATTGTAATTAAAAAAAAAAAAAAACCACTTGCTTTTTGGGAGATTCACAAATAGGTTTGGAGGGCAGGCTGAGTAAGAGGGCAGCTGCATTTCTGCAAGCAATTAAGACTGTGAGAGAACTTGTGTGAGAGTGTAGCTGTGGTGCATTAGTTTACCCTCTGGAGACAAGGGGAGAGAGAAAAGGTTCAAAGACTCAGGAGGTTCAGCTTAGTGAAGATGAGTTGCAGCGTGCACCTGCTGCAGTGTAACTTGCACCTCTCACCAGGGGAGGGATGAACAGGTAGTTTGAAAGCTCTCATGCGTGCTGTAACCATACCTTCACTCTATGAGTCAGGAATGTTTTTGTGTGCAGTCTTTTCTCTTTAGAAAGAGTATAAATGAAGTTCTATTTCCTGAACACAAAAGAAAAAAATTGTAAGAAGTGCATTCCTTGTTCAAAAGTCAAGTGGCAAGACCCAGTAGATATCCCAAAGGAGCCATCGGTTGAGGTGTGTGACTGTCTACAGATCAAAGACTCTTGCTGGCAACTACCAGTACCCTGCAGGAAGATTTACTTAACTCATGTTTTTTACTGACCTGTAAACTTGTAATGAACTGCAATAGCTACCTACCAAAAATTACCTGGTAAGAATCCAAAGTATCTTTTAGGCCCCTTTAGACTAGAGAGGAGCTGAGACTTGCTAATGATCTAATTACTACACCCACATGATATGAGTTCTAGAAATAACTGATGTGGTTTGAACTAGGTACTAATTCCACTAGGCTGTAGTTCAGACTTGTGGACTAGGATGCTTCTACCCTATGCTGGCTCTGTGAGAGATGTGTAGTGCACAATCACAAATACATATTAATTGCATTTTTGGGATAATGTTTGATAATGATTCTTCTGCATCCCTGGGGAGAGGAGGCAAACTAGCAAGTAAGTATTATCTTAATCTAGAAAGAAAGACGCTTTGGTAATGAGGGCAACTAACCTGACCTTGTTCATAAAAGGCAGCTTTCGTAGAATCCCTTCATGTTGAGATCAGACCACACTGCTCTTTATTATTTGTTGTTATAACTTTTTTCAAACTGTTTTGGTTTGTTTTTTAAATTAAAAAAGTAGAGTAGGATTTTCAAAATACTTCAACGGGAGGAGGGAGTAGACTATATTTACAGTGGAGAAGAAGTAAAAGATCATTGTATATTTTTTTCTTTGTATTTGTTTATAAATAAAATTAATTGGTCAGAAGTCAGAACAATCTTTTGAATGATCTGAATGAAAGCAAGGAGTTCCAGTAATTTCAGAAAATTCATGTCTCATATATTCTGGGTAAGATTTCAGGGGACAAATTGTCTAGTTTTTTAACTTGGAGAACAATGAGGACATATAGCTGCTTGGTTTCCAAGGAAGGCTTGCATGATTTGAAAAATCAAGTAACTTTTAAAGTTGTAGATGGATTGGTCTTTTGACATTCATAAAATCAATCTCTTTTTCTGAAGGAATTCTGTCCTGTGCTGACATTCTCCCTTTTTGCTTGCAGGAGGGTGTTGATGAGACAGGTATTTGATACATGGTTGTTGAAGGTGCGCAAGCAGCAAGAATACCGGATGGGAGAGAAGAAGGTAAGTGTAACTCTTCCATCTGGCCTTGTGTAGGAAATAGAGGGGATGATTTCTTAGTCACTGTCTGTAAACATCAGTTAGTGTGACACAGACTTGGGTGTTGCAAATTCCCTTTTCCCTGGTGGGGGATCAAGTTAGGGGAAACAGATTTACTGATCACCTGTTTTAAGTTAAGCTGTTGCTAATAATAGAATCAAGCTGTTATGATTAGAGGATAACTATTCACACAGTTCATTCACTTATTCCCTCACCCAATAAATATGCGTATGCTGTCTCTCACACTTGGTCTGTTTCATAGTTACCTGGTTGAAATAATAACAGTAATAAAGAACCAAGCCCAACCTATTTAAGAAGTACGAGGCTGTACTGACAAACTAGTTGCTTCAAAGTAGTTATGCATGAAGTCCCGTAAGGGGTCCTTTGTTTCCAAAGACACATATGTAATCTTGTAGTCTACAGCTGCCTTTTCTGTGGTCTGAGTTACACACCTTGTAGTTGATGGTAGTGTGTGTGGATGGCCTTGTGCAGATATGGCTGACTCTTGATATTCTGAGAATTCAGCAGGACTAGTTTCTGGAGCTTATCGGTTCTTGGGAGCCTTTCACATGCTACTTACCAGCTTTTATTTTTCCTCTCTTTGCTCTGCTGTTTTCTGATAAGTTTCTCCATCCACATGCATATTGGTACCTGTAGAACACATTCACATAAACTCACAGCAAAGGGGCTTTGTGTCTGTTGTTGTTCAGTGTGAGAAGAGGAAAATGGACATTGGACAGCTCTGTGCATGTCACCTTTAAGGAATTGTCTTCTGTTTGTAACTGACCTGTCTCATGAATTTGTTGCCACCTTCTTTCCATTATAGGCTGTACTTCATTTTGAAAGGCAACTGCTGAGTTGCTTCTGGTGTTTGTGGCGTAGAAGAACAGCTGCATGTTTGGAGGAGCGAGAGGGCTTGGTTTGTGCAAGAGATCACTACAGTAACCAGCTGTTGCTAAAGGCTTTCTGTCTGTGGAAGCAAAATACTGAGGAGAGAAAAGCAGAGTAAGGAGTTTTTTGTTTGTTGTTTTTTTTTAAGGGGAGAATTATTTGGATTGGCCTTGTGGTGGCCTACTTTTGACAAAGCAGCATTTAATTCACAATGATTCTGACTTTTTATTTGTGCTTTAGAGTCTACTAGTTTATTTTTCAGTAAATAACTTACTGAAAATAGCAAGTCTGGACTTATGTCTGTGCAAGAGGGGTTCGGTAACATGGATTGCATTGTAGGAGAAATAATTAAATTATTTTTCTTACAGGAGGCTCAAGGAGGTGCAAGCATTAAGATTTCACTTTTCGAAGTGTCTGCAGCAGACTTGGAACAAATGGAGGGAGGTGAGAGATTTAACAGAGGGGGAAGAGCTTGAATTATTTTTGTTATCTTCAGATTGCTTGTACCCCTATGGCTAGAAATTAAATTGTTTATTTTAAACACTAGTCATTCCTAAGCTCTCCTCCCTTCCCAGACGGATAAAACCGGTTCAGCATGCGCAGAACAGGAATTGTGTAGGGAGGAGTGGGAGTTCTTTTGACTTCTTGTTCATTTGTCTAGGTATAGTGAGAATGACACTGTAGTTTAGGAGATTTATCTGGGAATGTAACCAGAGTTAGTGAGATGAAATTGTCCCTGGCCAGTACTGTGTATGTGCTTCTCAAAACGTTACTGAAGTTAGAAGTTTGCAGCAGTAATGTATGGTCTGTAGCTGTGTACAGGTCACAGCAGGCCCTATCAGAAGGCATTTCACTTCTATGCTGGGCCTTTTCCTTACCATGCTGTGATGTACTGCATGTGCCTTGCAGCATGTTTCAAGAATCTATGAGAAATTGTAGAGCTGACACTAGTCTGTTGGTCCAGAGCTGTTAACTTGAGTGAATTGCATTGCAGTGAATCCTTCAAGAAGAGTCCTAAAAAGAGCAGGGAAAAGAAGACTCAACTAGGCCTTTTGGAGAAATAGCAGAGTGCAGCACAAACCTGTTATAGCAAGATAGAGGACTGATGTTTCCCCAGAGACTGGGAATGGTCTTCTTCCCTTGGTGCTCTGCCATTGCCTGTTTTCCCTCCATCGCATATACTTTTTTTCTGTTGTTCCCTGCCCCTCCTTGTTATAGTATGTGGGACATCAGCGTGAGAAATGGAGGAAGCTGGTGCAAGCAGATGTGCACTATCGGCACGCGTTACTGGGCAAGACCTTCGCAGCCTGGAAGGTAGGAGGGAATATCCTTTTCTACGTGGGACTTGTCTGTGTGTGCTTTAGTGTTTCACTGAGAACTGAAGAGCTGTTGAGCTGTTTCGCTCTAGGCACTCGCACACCAAATGTGTGAGGTACAATGGGGGCTGTTGTAGATAGGGTTGTATCAGCTCTAGCATTGCTTTTTGGAGCAAAAGAACCAGTGTAACCTTGTGACTTTGGTGAAGGGTATATAATAGCTAGTATTAACTAGTGTGTGATGGCTGTTCATCTCAAAAAAGCCCCAGCATTTAATTTCAATGGTAGTAACCCCTTTTTTTCTCTATACTCTGCTACTACTCTACTGAGCTGCTAGTAAGAGTTTTCAGATGTCTTCTATCTCAGAGATGTTGACAATTGAGGGAAATTTTACCTCTCACTGCTTTCCTTCCAGCGTTACCAACATAACATACAGTGCATTCTGTACCAAGTAGCTGAAAAGGAGAAATGGCACACAAGACTACTGCTGCGGTAAGCCGATGCTTCCTTGTGCAGCATGAGAGAGAAGTGGCCAAATTACTGCAGCCAAATTACTCTTTTTCTTTTGCTGCCACCATTGTAAATTTTTGAGTGTTCAGTGCTGGGAATTGACTCTTCCATGCATTGCTATTTCTGTGCAGGTCATCTAGCTAAAAGAAGTCAGCCTCCTCTTGGATTGCCATTTGTTTTCCTTTAACTTTTTAATCTATGTTTAGTTCCATGAGAGACACCAGACAGCAAACTGTATCATTCCCTGCGTGCGTGGATTCTGACTGCTATGATATTAAAGCAGCCTGGAAAATGTAGAGGCTGTCTTGTGTTACAGGGAGGAGAGTGATTAAAGATAATACCAGTATATGTTGGTTGGAGTTGCTTTAGTTTTAACTGCCTCATTTTGGTTTTAGTGCTATACAGCTTGAGTCACTTGCAGAGCCTGGTTGAGCGTAAGATGCTAGATTTAAGGGTGTGTTCTGTTTTTGCGCTGCCTTCTCTTCAGCAGAGACCTGAAGGGGCAGAGAAGTTGATTTGCAAGGCTGAGTTTATAGAGGCAGCTGGTTTTGGTTTCCCTGTGAGTGGGAAGGTACCAAAGGAACAAGTAAGAATAATTCTTGATGGCTTTTGTTTTGTTTTTAAATTTTTTTAATACTTTTTGCTTTCAGACAGCTTCTGTATACATGGAGAGAAAATGCCCTTGCTCTGGCACGTGAAGCTAAGGCAGCTACTCGGGCAGATGAGCACTACAGGAGAGCAATCTTGTCAAAGGTAGGGTCTGTGTCACAGATATCAAGGTCTAAGTACAGACACTAGTTAAGGCAGGAGTCAGGTAATCCAATTAGAAGGACGAAAAACTTTGAGCTACTATGAAGAAAGGTGTAAAAAGTAGGAGTCCTGTCTATTTGCACACATATCTGAAACTGTTGTCTCTGAGGGGGTTCATGGTTTTTCCTCTTCCTTTCTTCTCATTTCCTATAAGGAAGGAAAACCAGTAGTATGATACATCATAGCAGTGTTACTGGCGGCAGGTGGGCAGATGGACAGAGGGACAGAAAAGAAGAATGCCTTGAAAAATGCCAGGGGACCCTCTGAAATACTGCTGTATTAAACGTCCAGTGCCTTGTTGAGCCTTCTGTGAAAAATGAGATGGAAATGGTTATGGTGCCAGCAATGTGGAGTACGTTGCTTCCCTTCCAAAGAACATTGCAACATCAGTTTGTATCCTGTCTCTTGTTTGCATTTTGTCTTTAGGTGTTGCTGCAGTGGAGGTACACTGCCTCGCTACAAGTGTGTTGCCGTCAGCAGAAGATGACAGCTGTCATGGAGGCCAGAAAACATTTGGATATAGGTGAGCTGATGGAGATACTAAACTCTCAAAAGACTTTGTTATCTGTGTACAGTCCTTAGAGAGATATGGCTTAGTAGGGTATGGCTTAGTAGAGCAGTCTTTTGTGTTATCTGTACAGGTGAATTGACTGGATGGTTTATTAAGCCTACAAACCATGTCCCCGGAGAATGGGGGAGTGATTTTAGACTCCAGTGATCTGTTGAAGGCTGCTTGTGTGACTTTTGCTTCTCTGCTGGTTCCTTGTCTACATAGGGGATGGTAAAACTTCCTTCCTCAAAGGAATTTTCCATTACCAATTTTGAGAAGTTCAGATGCCTCTGTTCTGATGGCAGTGCAAATTATCTTATCAATTACCACTTCAGTCTTTCTCTAGTAATTAATACAGAAAGTCCCTAAAAGTCTGTAAGCATGTTCATGGTACCAGCCATGTTCTTGACATGAGGACTCTGAAGCACAAAGAGGGCAAATAATTTCCTAAAGATTATAAAGAATGTCAGTGGCAGCAGGGAAGACTTGCAAGTCATGGCTCACTGTCCATTACCTGAAGTGTTTCAAGATCCTTCTTCCTAGTGCTGAGTATTGTCAGAGTTAAGTATTGCTAAAACAGTCTGGAAGAGTAGCTGATCACGTCATACTCTGAGATTAATAGTCTCCTGTTGGTACTTCAGTTAATTTATCTTCTCCTAACAGTGCGTTTACAGACCTTGTTTCTTCACTGGAAGGAATTAACTAGGGAGTGTCTGATGCTGAGGGCTCAGCAGCACAGGGCAGTACAGCACCACCAGCAGCACCTATTCCAGAAGTACCTGGTGAAATGGAAGAAATATCACCAGCAGTGCCTTAGGAAGAAGGTGAGAAAGATCAGCAGCCACCCCAGCCAGTGACCCAGGGTGGGAAGTTGTGGAGCAGGCCATGAGCCCTGGTGAAGGGAATGGTGGTCTTGGCTGAGGAGGAGCATAACAGCCTTGTGCATTGGGGAGGAAGGAACGTGCCTGTGTCTTGCCTGAAGAAGCTTTGATAGAACTCACAGACTTAACAGATGACAAGATGGGCTTGCCATGTGTGGGATCATTTACTATTAAGGAAATCTTTGCTGAGGTCGTAGATATTTGCGAATGGGGTTACACCGTAGGGGACTTCAACATTGAGGGTGCCCTCAACAGCACAAAGGGAAGGTGATAAAGGCTGTTTCGTACCCGTTCTGCTCTAGTAGCATTTGGCTCAGATAAGTGGGATTTGTTTGCAAGTGACTCACTGTTCTGGTTGCCTTACAGCTACTACAGAGACGGGGAGATTGGCTGATGACTCATAGACTTTGCTCTGCTTCCTTCTCTTGCTGGAAGACACGGGTAAGGAATTGTCCACTGTGTAGGTATCTAGCTCTTTGCTGATCCTTATCCCTTTCCCTCCTTCATATTCCATTTACACATGAGGACAAAAATAACTTATTTAACCATTTTCTGGATTTGTTGGCTCCACTGGCACAAGACTTGCCATATACTTGGTGACCTGAGTAGGTTGTTCTGCTATGGCTCCACCAGCACTTCCTGTCTGGTTGATGCTCTGGCTAGCATTTCTGATGTGGGACGTGTAAATTCCTAACCCGGTGCTGTGCAATTTTTTTTTTTCCCTGATAGCTGTTGCAGCGGCAATGGGAAAAGCAGAAGACAGTGCAAGCGTTGTGGCACTGGTCCCTTTCATTGCAGAGGAAGGTATGGGCGTGTTGGGGTCTGGGGCAGACTACTGAATTTGGAGATGTGCAGATCACGTGCAAATTTTACTGTGTTTGGCAGAGCGCACACTGAATATCTTTTTTCCTTTCATCTTTGGGCTGTTATATGATATTTTAGAATGCCGGAAAACTGTCCCTAAGTCCTCTTATCCAATTAAAAAAATTTGCACATATTTTTCCCCATCCAGCCTCAGCTGACTTAAATCCCTGTCCCTTTGTCCTTGTGGCAGTGTCCTGCTCTAGCTCTGCCTGTTACGATCCAGTGGAAGGGAAAAAATGTTCCTGTCTGCAGGGGGAGTCCCTGGCCTGGAAACCTGTCTTTGTAACAGGCAGCTCTGTTTGGTTTTGTAGGTATTTGATGCTTGGCTCAGATTTGCCAAGGGGCAACAGCAGAAGAAAGACCGCATTGAAAAAGCCAGAGGAGTTCATCACACTACTCTTCTAAGAGAAGATGTAACCCAAGTCTTCAGAAACACTGCTGGCATGAAACAGTGGCCGGGACAGCTCCAAGCCCAACTCCAGCTGAAGGTAAAAGAGACAAGTGATTTCTCAGATATATCCAGGACTGGTCTGCTCTGATCTAGTGTGTGTGTGTGCATATGTATCTTGGAGCCCTACATCTCAGCTCTTGTCTGCATCTGACATACACTTTTGTGATGCAAAGCAAAACACCCTGTCCTTTCCTTCAGCTGAGACTGGAGCACTTCAGACTTGTGTTGCTAATTGGGAACCTTTGGTAATGAAGTTATTTCAAATCTGGCCAATTCCTACTGTGGACGATATAGCTGGATGAAACCTTTGCTTGTGGTCAGAGCATTCTGTGCTAGCATGAAGCGTTAGAGACTGCATCTAACCCTATCTTAGCTTTAGCACCATTTACACCTTCGAATGTGGGCTACTGTCACTTCTGCCTTTGAGCATCAGCCCAGCCCTGTGTGTGAAAAGGAAGACAGGGATGTCTGCATTGATCTCTCTCTTCCTGCCCCTGGACAGCTTTCCCAGCTCTTTTCCAGGTTGTCAAGACTGAAGTTGTTCTGTTTGCTAATGCACAGCCTGCCTCATTGCAGAAGTGCCCAGTTAATTCTCCTTACCCAAATGTTACCACAGTAGACCTGCTAATTTAGCTTAGAGAGCTGGTATGGCCGTGAGGTCATCAGAAATCTTGGTTCTTTTCTGCAGTGTTCTTCTCCCTGGGTGGTGTGGTGTTGCTTCCTACTCTCAGCCATCAAATGCTCTGCTATTCTTTGTGTTGGCAGGCAGCCTACAACCTTCACCAGTCAGTGTATCGTTGTGCCATGCTGTGGAAACAAAAGACTCTCTCCAAGAGATTAAATAAGCCTTGTTCTTTTCTGCCACTTCTGAAGAGGCAAGTGACATTTAAAATGCCTGATGTTAGCCCTGAGACGAGAGGACGTTCAGCAGAGGAAGAGCCATGGCTTCCAAAATGCAGTCATCTCCCATTTCACCTTGCTGACGGGGGCTCAGTTCTCACTGATCTGTGAGTGTGAAGTTCTAGTTCCTCCTGCATTTCTCTGGCATATATGTAGTCTATCTGTCTCTCTTATTTTTGTATTTCCAAGTTTTTGCACTGATGACTGTTCCACGCAGTTACCCTAACTCTTTCTCTGACTCTGCATCTTACAGCTGGCATTGCAGAGTTACGCAGGAGCTGCTGCATAATGCATATGTTAGCCCACAAATAATGAAAGGATTTGGGACTTTATACTTATGTATCAGTGATGGGTAGAGTCAGCTCAGCTATATACTTTCCACTATGTGTTTCTCAATATACAACTATGAATTCATGGAGCGTTGGTCATTTGTCAAAGGAGCAGTTACAAAGGGAAACATTTGAAAAATGTATGTGATAGGACTTCTACCATCACAAGAGCTTATCTTGCTCAAGTGACCTAGGGCTGTCACTGAAGCTCTTCTTTTTTTCACAGAAGTCATGTATAGGGTCTGATTTATATCAACATCCTGGCTGTGTAAAAACTGAACTTCCTTCTTGCCCCTTTCTTTCCCCTGGGGAAGCTATTCCTTAAAAAATTCCTATTCATCATGGGTCAATTGCAAGGAAGAATTTTCCATGAAGGTTCTCGGTCCAGGACAGGAGCCTTACAGAGAACGGAGGTGATAGCTTCACATTTCTTTAAGCTACCATATGCTGCCAAAAGAAGTGGTTCTGCCTCGTTCAGTTCTGTCTCTTACACCATTCCTCGTGTTGGCACAATTATTCATATAATGAATTAGATTGACATTAATACAGGTCAAAATCTGATCTTTAAAAATTATTATTGCATGCAAGAGGAATGTTGCAGAGCAGGATGAATGATGGCATAGGACTTTCTTTAGCTGCAGTACCAGCTTATGCCAATTTAAAATAATGATGAATCTGGGGCATTATTGATTTATTGTTCTTTTCAGAAATGCTATTCGACGAGCAAGGCTACCACCACAGAGGCCGGACTTTCTGGAATCTCTAGAAAGCAAGGAACTGCTGGGACCTTCTTTTACTAGGTAGAAGATTTGTTTTTTAAAGTAAAGAAAAAGGTGACTTACAGTAGGCCTTATGCTATGCTTATCCTCTCAACTTCCCTTCATAACACAGAACATTCAGTAATTATGGGACTGCATTGCTCTGTACTACCAAAAGGTCATGGTGACCTTAAAAACTTTAAATTTCTTATATGAAGCAGACAAGAATAACAGAACTTTCAAGTTAATTAAATAGCAACCAAGGCCTTTGTTTCATTAGTGAGAGATTTTGAGGGAAAGATAAGGCACATCACTTATTTCCAAAATTAATTGGCTTAGTTAGTTAGTAAAGTTTCCTTTTCTGTCAGTCTTGCCACATAAACTCAGAAGTTTTGAGTTGTGCAAGATGCTTTTTGACTCGTAGATCATACTTGCTCCACAACGGGTTTGGGTCTGGATTTAACTAATTTACTGGGGAATCATTAATGATTCTGGTAATGCAGAGCCAGAACTGAATATTTGTCTCTCTCTTGGCTGAATCAACTTTGCTGCTCTAAAAGGAGCTACATCTTTACTTTTCCCAAAAGGTCTGCGCTGCTGAAATTGTTAAACTGAGCAGTGGTTTCACTGTCTTGAGTGTTCTGTACTTGTTTTAGTTATGATACCACTTTTTTTTTTGCCATGAAAGTGAAGGAGCTGAAACTGCTCTTGCTATAGAAGCTGAAATTGCTTTTAAGCAGACGTTTAGACTGAACTTTTTTCTGTGAAACTGTTCTGTAATTAGCTCTAGAGAAGGGAAATACCTATCAATTTCCTGTTAAAACCTGTCTGAGATTTCTGCTTCTAGCTCCCGTTTCTCTTGTCCCCAAACCAAAATAAGTCAGAATTTTGTTAATAGGCTGAATTCACAGCTCTAAAGAAATGGTTTCAGCCTGGATTAATCTAGAGGATTTGGAGCAGGGCGGGTAGGAGTAATGGAAACCTTAACTGCTTTGCTGCTTTTTTGTTTTGGCGTTGTGTTTGGTTTTTTTGTTTGTTTGTTTTTGTTTTTTTTTTTTTTTTTTAAAAAAAACCAACATTGTGGTGTTTCTCTAGGTCTCTGGAGTGGTTTGGTTTTTGTTGTTTTTTGTTTGTTTTGGTTTGGTGTTTTTTTTTTTTTTTCCGCATTGGCATTTCCACTGCATAACAAAGCAGCTAACTGGACAGCTGTCTGCAAGGAATAAAAAGATTTTCCCTTTTTTTGCACTGACTGCAAAGGGCAAGACCAACAGGTTGCAATGTACAGGGATCTCATACTTCTTCCTTTACAGACTGGAGGCACCCGTTCAGCAAACACCCGTGAACAAATGTTCTGCGCAGAGTGGGAACTTAATGCTAATGTCTCAAATGGAAGAAAGTACCTGTAAATGTGTCTCTCAAATGGGTGATACCACTCATTCCTATCCACCTCTTACACATGCTGCTCTCCCGCCTGTGCGGCTGTGGACACGTGATGTGCGCTGTGCTGTTGAGGGGCCAGAGCTATGGTCTCCTTCGTCTTTCATGCCCCACATGAAAGCTGGAGCAGAAATGGTGAGTGTATTGCTGAAGGAAAAACTAGTGTGCTTTGTGGGCTACTGTCAACATGCATGCTGCTTATTGCTGGTTTTTCCTGTGGCTCGTCTGGACTGACTATCTGGTTGTTGAGCTGTTGTTCTCTTGTTTTAGCAATCGTCTTACAAGGTGACAAAATTAACTGGCTCTGAATGCCTGAGAACTGTCTACCACCAGTCTAAAGCAGTATTTCACTATCTGACCAACCCACGTGTGTTGTACTGTAATTGCTTGCATTTTCAACTTCTCTGTCCCATACAGAATGGGAGGTGTTAATCTTGATGAAGTGTTTCCATGCTAGAAATGAAAGAGCCGTTTCTTAAGCTCCTCTTCTTCTGTGGTATGTTATGAGAGGGGCTCAGTGACTACGGGGGATGTCTGAGTGGGAGTAGGGCTTAGTACATTAGGTGCATCCTACTTGTAGGGCTTACTCAAGAAAACCCTTTGAGGAAAAAACCAGTGTCATTCTGACCTTGTAGAGAGGAGGTGAGCCTGTGAGTGCTCACAAAGGAGCCAATTCCCGAAACCCTGAACAGGATTCTGTGGAGAAGTTGCAACCAAATGTGCAGCCACGTTTGCTGTCACCTGAAGACTTGGTGGGAAAACAGAGTCACCAAACTGCAGGTATGTCCTCACATCTAAACTGTAGCAGTTGTGGGTCCTCCTCCAATACATGCAAGACTCCAAATCAACTCTTCAAAATGTACGGGAGAAAAGGCCTTGCTTCAGGAGGCAAGAAATTACGAAGTAAAGGTCTCCAAGTCTTCCCCACAGGAGATGGTGGCGTCTAAGCACCTCTCAATGCGGTATTTTTAGTGACATGAGGGCGTGATATTTGTGTTCCATGGGACTAGACTTACTTCTAGAGTAGACAAAACACTAAATTATGAATAGGCAAAAATAGCATTTGTAGTACTAAACCATTCACAAGAGCATTTCTTACCTTTTTTTGTATGTTTAAACTGAGTCTTGAGAGCTTGTAATGCTGTCAGGACTCCTGCCCTCTCCCTGTACCTGATCTTTTGGGTGAATAGGTACATGTCGCAGGGTGACAAAACATGTGAAAAGGACTCAGGAGGGTTCCACGTTTCCTGTCTACTAACTTGAATTTGCTTGGTAAGAACAGCGTAAGTCTGCTCTGCTTCAGTGCTTGTGGCTTGTATCTTCCTTTCAGCTGAAAGGAAAGAAAGGGAGCGCAGTTCCAGAGAAGAAATGGTGTTACAGAGACAGCTGGAAGTTGAACTCCGACACATCCAACAGCAGATGCAGTACTACTTCAGCAGGAAACAAGAACTCGAGTATGTTACAAAGCCCCTTTAGCCAGCCTTCATGCTGTCAACTCAGTATTGCATTTTTTGCAGCTATCTAATTTGAAAATAAGAGTCTGTTCACAGCAGAACTGTGAAATAAACAGAGAAAAGTTCTTGATATTTTTATTTTCTCCTTTTAAGAGTTCACTCCAAGTGGGAGACATACGTTAACAACTTCTTTTGTAGTCAGCAAGTAGATTAATTACACCTTTAGCAGCTATCAGAGAAAGCATGACAAAAAGGTAGCATTGGGTGTAATCAGAAGGCAGTACAAATGAACTTGGCAGAGCAGCTGAAATTCAGCTTTCAGTTCCTTTATCATGAGTAGTGAATACTTAGCTTTTTCAACTGTCAATTAAAATATGGCTGGGGTTTGTCAACTTCCCTACTAGAATAAGAAGACATTTACAAAAATGCTTAAAAGAAAATGGGGCTTGCAAGGGATTTAACTGTCGGGAAAGGAGGAAGTCAAGAACTGGGAGTAGGAAATGGAGACAACAGCTTTCAGACAGACTTCTCTGCTTTCCAGCATCTTTTTTTTTTTTTTTTCTTTTTAAAAAAAGACTTTTAATCATTCACTTGTTTGAGACAAAAATTGGGTCTTATTGCAAGTATCAGTTGCAAGTCTAAGTTGGCTTAGACTGTTCAGCTCCTAACTGGGATAAGAATCCTAATCCATTTTATCAGGTCCTGTCAGCAGCAGGCAGAGATTCTACAGAAGTGGCTAGAAATGAGCGTGCAACCAGAGGACCAAGGTGGTGTACAAGGAATTCGGGAAGAATTGGATCAGGTGTGTAAACAGCAAACAGATTGAAGTTATTTAAGTGATTTTACTATGCTATGCACTTATCCTAAAGGCTGATGGTAGTTGTGAGGAATTGTATACAAGCTGTTATTAAAATGCCAAGAGGGAAGCTTGTAATCAGAAGTGGGCTGTCAAGCAGAACAGACAGCTGCGTAGATGAACATTCCTGTTTGTTCAGAAATTAACTCCAGCTCCAACAGACCTTTCCAAGACTATTGCCAAGCTACATAGCAGGCTTTAGTAGATTCAGTCTCTTTTTTTTTTTTTTTTTTTTTCTGTGATTTCTCAGGACAGTGTAGCTACACTACAATGACTGCATCTGCATTGCTCTCAGGCCCCAAGTTCATACAGCCACACAGGTGGGCACTGCACTGTTACCTCTAAAGCTAGCCAGTGCTTGGCTGTTCCGGAGTGACACGATCCTGTCACTTAGCGGTTCTTACGTGGGATAATAGAAAGGCTGCTAGAGTTCATTCACTCTTCCTCTGTCAAAAAGACTAAATGCTGTCTTGCTGTACAAATAGCTTATGCAATTGTCTTCCCTTTCAGTTGCAGGTGAGGATCAACACTCTTGCCAAAGCACAACCCAAAGAGAGACACCATGTGCAGAACCTGGTTGCTCGCCTGCGTGATATCCAGATTGCTCTAGATACATAATGCTTCTGAACCAATTTTCCAGCTCATAGGTAGGACTTTTTGCCCCTTTCATAGCAGGGGAGGATGGAAAAGATGTATACGTTCTCTTAGTCTATGTATGGCATTTTTATTTTATAAATTAATTTAAATATTTTTGCTTGTTTTATTTTGTTACTACAGCTGGTTAGAAACTAAACAGGAGCTAAACATACCTCATGCTGCACTAACAATACCTAGTTTAGGTTACCCTGACATTTCAGAAAGATAAGCAACACTGATAAGACTCTTTATTTCAAAATGTTTGCAATTAAATGAGTTAATGTCAGTAAGTCATACACTTTGACATACAAAAATACCGTGCTACTGATACAGTTGAAGAATTAAATGGGATTCTCCATGCAGGAGAAATTCACAGCATTATCAGTACCCTCTAGGAACTCTGCTTTCACTTCCAGAGCGCATTGCTGATCACTGCATAACAAGGAATATTTGTTACTCAGCTAGCTCTGCACAGTATTAAGATCACCACAAAACCAGCCACTTGCATGCTGAATCCTTTCCTCCTTCTTCGATTTCTAATAAAGCAAACATCAGGCAACCCGTCCTCCATTACTAGGCTAACAGTAACCTTCAGATACTGTGGATCTGAAGTATCTGAAGTATCTGATGATGCTGAGTAAGAAGAAATTAAAGCTTAAAGTCGCTTTGGCTGTGTCTGGATGCCACAGGCTGCAGTGGAAAAGGGAGAAAAGACTCAGTTGTCTTTTCTCTCATCCACTAGAACAAATTAACGTGATGTTGAAGTTTAGTCAAAAGGACAGTCATAGCTTTATCCTCCCGGGGCTGATGTTTGCCTTAGTTTTTTCTCACTCAATAGTTTTTAAAAGTGCACATTTTATAACCTGTATGGTATACTGCTGCAGGAGTAAACTTGCTAATGCCAAGAAGTTTAACAAGATAGGTGGCTGAGAGCCACTTCAAGCTTTCAAACTCCTCCTCATGTAAAGTGAAGAAATGTTGACTCTTGGAGCCAAACGAATTTTCTCCTGCTTGTCACCCAAACAGCCACCATAACCTGAGTCTTGGCTCAGCTACATCACTTAGAGGCAGTTTATCATCCCTTTCTTCCTGATGACAAGCTAAGCATATGGGACTTGGCAAACCAGACATTTGTACAACAAAATTATATCCCATTTTCTGCAGTACATACGAAGGAGATAAGTTTTTCTTTAGGAAATTAGAGCTAGTCAGTGTACCATTTCCTTGAAGTAGCAGAAAAAACACCCAAGGCTCAAGCAAGGAAATAGTATGAGAAATCTTTCAGAGAGCAGAAAGGCATACACATGTCCACTCCAACAAGCTCTGGACAGCAAAGTCAGTTCTAAATGTTTGAGTACCTGGACTCGAAACAGTTTATTCTCTAAAAACAATTGATACATTGCTTTAAAACTCAATTCCTCTTCTGTCAGTGCCATATAGTGCCACATTCAACAGATCCAAGGTGTTAGACTTTAACTCTTCTTGACATGAAGTTACAAAGAGGCTCTAAACTTTTGCTCTTGGATGAAGCTTCAGCATAGAGCTTTCAGCCCCTAGCACATCCCTAGCATTAAGTAGGACGGCGGAAGTCAGAGCAGATGTGGGGTTTTTTTTTTTAATATTTTCGATAAGATGAAATTGTTGCCAGGCCATTATAGGATGGTCACGTTGGCACCTGGCAGGCAACCTGGGATTGCTCCAAAGATCTGAAATATTTTTATACACAGTCAATGCATAGGGCATTTCACTCCGTGCAATAAAAATTGGTCCTGAAGTATCTGAAACTGTTCTGTAAATAAAGGAATTAATTCTTCAATAATTTAGTGACAAAACAACAACACATAGCAGAAAGTAAAAACATATTTTGTCTGCGATCTCATTGCATCACACAAGACAAACATGCTCTATGTCTTCCAAACCTTAATGCAAGTGGTAAAATAATTATCTCTCATACAAACAAAATCTTTGAAACCTGGAATAGCAAAATAAAACCATAGGTTAGGAATAGGACATAGAGGTTTGTCTGCTTTTTTTGTTTCGTTTTTAAAGAAAAGCCCAAGACCACCAGTTTCATCATACGGAATGTAGACACAGTGTTTGCAAGGTTTAAAATGCAGTGCAAAGTCCAGTTTTAAAGGGACAATGTCAGGTAAAAGAATTAAAGTTGTCTAACAGTAGAAAACCTGGATGAGTGTAACTTATTGTACTGATGCTGTCTGTTGCACATTTTGCTTAGTTTGGACTGTGAAGCCATACTAGCCAATTTAACTGTTTGGCACTGTAGGCATTCACAGGCTGCCATTAATATAAAAACTTTAGTGGAGTGTCTTAGAATAAAATAAATAAGAGCATACATTCCTTACTCAAGGTCTGAAAAACAGATAATGCAGGTATATGGTACAAGATGTGACTCAGCCTGTCAGTGTCCCTTTAAATACAGCTCATCTCTGCCTCCACCCTTCCCCACTGCACCTGCACAGCCTAGGAAGGCTTAAAAGGGACTTACAGGCTCTGAGAACATAATTATCCTGTGGCACATTGAGGGGAGAACATCAAAGACTGCAGGCACAGGGTGGGACAGAAACCTCCATGGTTAAAGGCAGCTGTACCCATACATACATGGTCATTCAGTTCTCTTTCTGCATGCAGCAGCGTGTAAATACAGACCAAATACTCTCAGGTTTATTATAGCAATGACATCTTCTGTTTTCCTCACCCAGGTCCTGCTGAGTGATACATACTTGTTAAATGAAACACTCAGTGGTGTGATAAGAGTCCCTTTGTATAGAAAACCTTCTTGCTGAGAGACTTCCTATAGAGAGCCCAGTGCTTCTCCAAAGCGGATTTTCTGTCCAGCTTTGAGGTGGAATTTGAAGTCCTTGGGTGCCTCAAAGATTAGTACAATCGTAGAGCCTAAGTTAAATTCCCCTAAATGTTCTCCTTTCCTCATGGAGATTCCCTCCTTGTTGTTGTTGGATATGAAGCTGAAGTCGTTGTAGGAACCTTTAGAGTAAGATGGACTGTTGGTATGCAAGTCCTGTACAGAGAAGGAAGAAACTGTTACTTGAGGATTTCAGTACTCTGTATTCATTAGCACAGCTGTAGGCTGTGGATATCCAGGCTTTTTTAATGCAGGAACTTATGAACAATCCAAAAGTGCAATAAGAATATTTAAAAAAAAGAAGTCTGTATTGGAGATGACTCCCTTTAAATCAGTCTTAGAACATACTAAGTCAGTGTGGAACATCACTATTGTTAAACACCTTAATTTCAAGATAATAAGACTTCTAAAATTTTCTTGTAATTTTCTTTTATTATACTTTATCAACCTCAGCCATCAAAACCAGAAAGCTGCCTACTACTGTCTTGCTCACCTGGTCAAAGTAGATGCGGATAGAGCCCACGTTTGTTGCTCCTACAGCGGTTAAAGAGAAAAAGCCATGTTTCCAGTCACCTCTAAGGACAACCCGTTCATTGTGGCAGAACAGTTCCTTGATCCAGCGAGCAACTCCAGGATTAACAGACATCAGAGAGCCTGCAATAGTGAGAAAACACTCAAGTTAAGTTGTCTGTTTTGTAGCAGGATTGTAATGCCATTTAAATGGTTAACTGTCATCGGATGGGCCCTTAAGAGAGATCAGGGTAAGGACAAAGGCAAAGCTAGGCCCTAGTCTCAGCCCTGAGAGATACAATTGAAAGCAGCTTTCCAATAGGCACATAAGATCCATCTAACAGAAGGCTACAGGCTACTAAAAGGAAGCTAGGGAAACTTTTTACAGCTTAGAAACAGGTTTCACTGGTTAACTATCCAGTCCCTGAGAGCAGCCCCTTCCAGTTCTCTTTGGTAAATGCACAGAAGTGGTTACTGAGACTTGATGAAAACCAAGTAGCTATCTAGCTAGAGCTGACCAGGGAATACCAATAATGTGAATCAGTTAAAAACCAGTTTATTGCAGAAGAATGTCGAAGTTTTAAATCTCTGTGTAATCCTTAAAGTAATGTAGTAAGGTATATTCACTACACACATTTTTAGCTATAAAATGCATCTGCTTTGCTGCGCTGAATCTGATAGTAGCAATTCACTAAAAGTCCCTTGTTTCAATCAAGGCCTAGCTTCAATCTGGAACTTGACAAGAATTCTCAAACCTTGTGGCAGGTCACTGTGTCTCTCTTACGGTGTTTCAAACCAAATCCAGTACTTAGGGTTTTGCTAGATACCAACGAGTAAAACACTTTTGTTATCTGCTGAACTAGAGTATGATGATCTGCAAAGAGGAGGAGAAAAACATCTGATCCTAACTCCAGTAACATAACTGTTTAGTTGCATCTTCTTTGCCAAGCACAGGAAAAGAGGTCATATTTTAGGCTACAGTTTGCTCTGATCTGCATAACTATCTGTATTTCAGGTGCAAACTGAACAAATCATGTTTGAATACAAGTCAGGTCAGCATGCGTCAACAGTTATTTCAAAGAATTAAACCAGCCTGAATACGTCACTGTTTTCACCACCTTTATGGGATTTGTTCTGGTAAACTATACTTACCATTTGTGACAAATAACTTTTCTCCCATTATCTATCGTGCAACTGGACAACTGCTCCGCTAGCATGTCTTGTGCTAGTGCTTCCCTCCAAAGCTGCTCTGCGTTCGCTTTCTAGGAACAGAAACCTACCTGGGAAATGACGGCGGTGTGACACTCTCCAGTCAGTGGGGGAGTGGAAGCAGTGATAATCTCCCGGTGCAAGGTAGATTACACAATGGAAGAGCTCATTCCCCTCTTTTGTAACTAGTTGTTGCTGAAAAGAATTACCAGATGGGGCTACAAAGAAACCATGGAAAGAAAGGGGTTAAAGATACTCTTGACACAGTCATCTACACTAGAACCAGTGGTAACAGCAGAGGACTAAGTGCAGTCCCATGTACTGCTGAGACTACAAAAAGATACTCCTTGTCCAGGAATCCAGAATTTCAAAGTGTTCGTTTCCCTCTCCAATAAAATTTCAGTCTGACAGTACAAGTGATACAGCCTCAGTATAGCAGCAGATTGTGGAGTCAACTGTAATGGTCAATGTAACCATATAAAAAAAGAACCAAGCAGTTTAATTCCGATAATCAGAATGAGCCAGGCAAGACAGTATAAAGCCACTGGTGAGAAAGAGAACTACAACAGCGACATGTTTATCCTCAAATAAAACAAAAATCAGATCTGCTTTTGTTCCTGACAATGTGAGAAACAAAGAAAAAATAAATCTCTCTTTTCTTGATCTCTGAGAACACTGAAAGAGCAGAGCAGAATAAATGCAGAACCAATGCAGAACTCACCCTGGCTAAAATGCAGTTCCTCTGTGCAAATGCGAGGTCCCAAGAAAGATTCCAGAGAATAAGTAACCCCTTTTACTTGCTCCACTTCACAGTTTTTTACCTGTCCAAAATTAAGGATCTTTCCATCAGAGGGACTAATCTACAGTGAAAAAAAAAGAACAGAAACACATTAGGAATTATTAATTCCTCATAAAGCAGACACATTCCTTTGGGGAAGTGGGGGAAGCTGGTAATGTAGCATAAAGCCTTCATTTCCTTTTACTCACCACACTGTGCAAACAGCAGACTGGCCGTGCTTGTGGTTTCAGCTTCCTGCGGAAGAACTCGCTGAGGTTTCTGTAGTGATGCAGATCTTCAACAGCTGCCTCCTTCATGTTCACTCCAAATGTCCAGATGTACAGGCTGTAAACAGGCTTCCGGAGCCATGTGGGCAGCTCCACCTGGTTCAGGCGACCCCAGGCTCGTGAAAGCAGTCGCGTCGGTACAGATTTGTACAGAGCAACCTAAAGAAAAAAAGAATTGCACCACGTCATTCAGTTCTTCCACGGATGGCTTTCTCTTACTTCTCCCCAGAAAGCAGAAAGGATCAAACTGTTCCTGCTCACCCCTCCCTGGAATTCACTGGGTTACATCACATGCAAAGTAGCCTTTAGGTCAGCAAAAAATCAGCTCTGCACTTCATCCTCAATCTCTCCATTCTGATGAGAGAAGATGAGGGACAGGACAAAACTTACTGTAACCTCATACTGAAGCCAGAAACTCCACATGCAGGTTACTGGAAACCCCAATGCGAGGCTTACAGAAAAAAGGACACATTTCACATATTCTAGTAGAACACTCATTAGAAGGGTTTAACATTACCAGTATATTAATTTTTTGTGAATAACCAAATGAAAACTGACTGAAAAGTAATTTCTCAGTGTTTGATGATGTGCTTCTCAGATGCATCTACTACTGAGGGCGTTTTCCACATCCCAGTATCTTACTGCTCTAACGGTACAGTTGAAGAAACACACCACTGTGGATGCAACTACACTGGTATAAACTTACGCCATCCTTACTCCTCCTCTCATAACAACGGGAGTTGCTAATTGCAAGAGTATAAAGTGCCTTTATTCCTAGAAATAAACCTTTAGACTTACTTATACCAAAGCACAAGATTTAGTAGCAAGAAAAACAAATGAACAATATTGGTAAGAGGTATATGCTGTTGACGTAACTGGACACGTGACAGTGTCTTCCTGTTAGTAACTCCAGCAGGTACCTCTTCTGGGGTTTGTGGTACTTATTATCAGCCAAAAAATCAAATCACCATGACGTAATCAGAGGGCTGGGCATCTGTGCACCAAGGGAACTGAACCCTCTGAAACCAGGTTTGCAAAAGACGACATTATCTGATTAATCTGGTACAAATTTTTTGAACAGTGCTGCTTGGCTACATTTAACTCCCAACTAAACATTTTCTTTCTTTTTTTTCCTTAGCAAGAGTAATTTATGCTTAATGTTAATCCTATCCTTCACTATTAAGTCTTGCAAAATACAGCCATAAACGCAAACAGAAGCACACCCTGGCTGAGAGCCTGTCCATCCTATCAAATACAGCAAACTGAGATCTCACTCACAGATCACCATCCTGCATCATGTTAAAATACAGCGATATTTCAGAAAGAAAACACCAACCTAATCTTACTTAAGATAAAAACTTTTAAATCAACAGCACCTTAGGTTATATAAGCTGAAGGACTGACATGTTTTGCCATTTTACTTGACATGCCTTATACAGTGTTAATTTCTGAGATCAGTTTTGCCCAGTTTTCCACAAACACTGAGAATTTGCAGATACAACTGTAAGAATCACAAAAATCGCTTCTCTTCAAAAGAGCCTGGTTTCAAGTTGACGGGATCAAACTGAACAGCTGTTCAGTGAAATAGCAGGAACTGCAATTTTGCTGCGGTTTTCAATCAAAATATTTGTGTGGTTGTTGCATTCTGAAATTGCATCTGTGCAGAGAATAACTACATGCAAGGCTTCCTACACCCTGCTGTCACCAGTGTCGGAGCAGAGATTTGTGTATCATTTGGACAGGCTGGATTACAAATGCTCAAAGAACTTGGGGAACAAACCTTCTTTGTGCAAAAATGACCGAAAGCCAGAGACCATTTCAGCGTGGCAGGAAAGGGAACTGGAGAAGCGGTCTGATCTGCCTTATCCTAGCCCTGACACTTTGAGGTGACTGAATTAATTCAAAGGTTTCTGTTAATTTACCCAACTGTTAAGAGGACAAAGAAATTCTCTGCTACTGAAAAAAATCTCTTGTCTGTGAAGCAATTTGTGAACACAACTATGAACAGTAAAAACTAAAAGGAAATGAATTGCATCTCCATACTTTCACACTAGTGATCATCTGCCTGTTCTATAGTAAGGACATCTCCACCCAGCTGCTGCCAGCTCCCTTCAGTATAAAACAGCTAACATACACGAAGCGCGAGAGAGACCTGCTCACACTTACCCTGCTCATAGGCCTCCATCCCACTCTGGTCAAGGGTTTAAGAGCACCGAAAGGTAGAAGATAATAGAGAATAGTCAGAGGCCAAGAACGGAGTTTCAGAGCAGGCCTAGACATACAGCTTAGCTGGCCCAACCTTCGCCTCAGGGCCAGCTGGGGAAATTGCAACCTGAAAGATTACATACACAACATAAGAGGGTCAGCCATCTCAGCTTCAGAACCAGCAGTTTCTGATAACTGGGAATGATTTATTCCTGCTAATCGTTACTTAAACATTGATTCTGCAACTATTTACTCCTTTATTTTGGTCAGTTCTTCCCCTTCCCAAAACAGAAGACCAGTTTCCCTTAAAACAAACAAAACAAAAACCAAAAAACCCCAGCTCTGTCCAAAAAATTGCGTTCACTCTCATGGGTCACATTTTATGAATGACATCCTCAAAATTGAAGGCAAGATCACTTGGAGGTGACATTTGAAAACAAAGTCACAGCTGGTTCATCCAACTAACAACATAACATGATAGTTCACAGTGGAAATAACTGAGAGCAAAGGTTCTTCTTCTAAATACCAGAAGATTACATCCCCAGAGAAGGTTTCTTGCAACTGCTCCAGCTGTTGCATACCCAAAGTGGACAGAAAGCCAGCAATCTGATGCTGAGACTTTAGTAAGAACTGTCTGGAGGAGCAATATTAAGGAAAGAACAGATACCCTGATGAAGTAAATCCTTGAAACCAAAGAAACCGAGGTCTCTTAGAGGATTCACGTGTTGAAGGCATCCTGACTAGATTGTGCCTTGGAGTCAAATTCACAGACCTGTTGGCCGTTCACTAACTTCAGGAAACAAGCACTTCCTTGAGAAACAGGAGTGGCACTCCTGAGTTAATTAATGTAATTGTCAAATAACTGATTCCAAAAGACATCTTTCCAGGTCGTAAAGCCTTCACTGGGTACCCTGGTTCTGCACAGAGAACACGCGGACAAAGTCGATACTGCTAGTGCTGCCAGATAATCTCTTCTCCCTAGCCCAATAACCAACTCCCTTGCCTCATAACCAACTACATCTTTTTTTTTTTTTTTTTTGTGATCTGGATGTCCTGGCTGAGAGCAAACACATTTTGCACCAATAACCATTGCCAGAACTTGAACTTGTAACTCTGAGAGAGAAAAGCTGCTCATCTTATTAGCAGAGGACATCAAGTGCCTCAGTTCAGACCCTTGCAGGAGGTCTGGATGAGGGACTCTTCAGGTCCCCATTTATTCTTTGGCTTCTCCTCATGAAGAAACCATTGGCATTTCCAAGGTCACATTATCAAATGAAAATCTGCCTAGCTGAGGGCAAAATATTAAAATCTTCTGGGCACTGACTTAAATCCGGGCTAAGACTGTTTTCCCCACACTGCTGAAGGCAGCAGGCCTGCAACCAGGACACAACTATGTGTGCACACAAACTGGAAGTGGTCCGCTCTGGCTGCTCTGGACAGCTCTCACCCTCGCTGGATTTTATGATATGAAGGATGAACTACAAAATATTGTGTATATCTTTCCAAGATGGAAAAAAAGTTAGGAAATTAAAAGGACATTTTCTTGCCAACATGTTCTTTTCAAAACTTGGATTACAATTAGAATATCATGCAGGCAGGTACAACTGTCACCACTTTGGGATGCAAGATGGTGCTTTTGGCTCAGAGATTTTTTTCTGCAGTGAACACAACTTATTTTCCCCCAAGAATTAATAGATAAAAAACAAAGAATGATCTGTGCATCACAATGCAAGGGTAAGAAAACCCCAAAAACCCCCTGAGGAGATGAAGTGCTGTCTCAGCAGAGGTAAAGCCGGCTTTCTTCTCAGCAGGAGGTGGCACCGACTCTAGGAACAGGAAGGGACACTTCACATTCTTCCTCCTTTCCTTACCACCCACCAGCCTGCAGTCTGCTCAAGGGCTGGTGAGGCCGGGAGCCGGCTTGCCAGCGGGTTGCCAGCATCGAGCACAGAGGTCCCACTTCCCGCTCCCCCTCCTGCTGCTCTCCCCCCCTTCACTGCAGTCGCTCATAGACCAATCCCTGCAGAGCTGCATCCTGGCAGCTCGCTCCGGAGCCCTCGGGCTTCTGACTGCCTTGGCCTGGTTTCAGAGCAGTCCCTCACTAATTTTTCCATTCTCCTACTGATGGAGGGTAGAAAGGCATGAAAGCCTCCTCATTCCCCTTGTCGTATAACAGTGTGCCCTTCTCTGCCAATTCAATGCATAAGGAGCTTTATAGTAATTAGGCCAAACAAAAGCTTTGCAGATGGCTGTCGCTCCTTCTGCCCAGAAACCCTCCCATCCTCCCTCCCTCATTTCTCCCTTCAGTCACCATTCCTGCAAAGCAGAAAATACTAAACAGTACCTGAAACGAGTTCTCCTATTTGGTGGACCACCGGCAGAGCCAGCCGGGCCTGGACTCTCCAGTTGCGGGTGCTGGTCCCCGGCACAGCTGCTGCTGCCGCCGTTCCCTGAACGCAGCCTCCGGACATGAATTTTAACTTTGCGGAGGTTGTAGCAAGAGGGTGGAGGGTTAGATAAAGCTTTATAGCATCTCACCATTTCCCTGTGTGAAGATCTGGTCCCTGCAGGGTGTTTGACTGACACATCGTCAAGGTGACGGCTGGTTGCAAGGCTCAGTCTTTTTTCCTCTACCTCTCTTTCCTTTGCTTGCTCCGGTGCAAGAGAGAGGCCACGGCGTCACAGTTCCTAATTCCCCCGCTGGTTTGTCTCTGGATTCCCCCTCTGCTTCCCACTTGAATCTCTGCTACGAGGGTTGCAGCTATTGCAAACAAACAGGCATTGTGTCATATTTCAACATCCCACTACAAAGCCGACTCTGCACAAGATAAAAACGAGCTGTCCGTATATGCAGTCCTTGCTTCTCGCTAGTCAAGGTGGCCATTGAAACTCAACTCTCCAAAAAACACCCTGCAGTCGGAGGCTGCTGGGCAGCGATGCACTCCCGTCAGCGGAGCAGCCAGCTGGCCTCGCGCAACTAACCCCAGCGTGAGCCTGAATCCGAGGCTGGGAGGAGGAGTGGGGCGGAGAAGAGGAGGAGACAATTCCCAGCTCCAATTCTGCAGTGCAGCAGCTGCTGCTAAGAGTTCTGAACTGCTGGGCACCAAAAATCCTTTCCTGCTCTTACTGTCCAGCTTGGAAAGAAAAAAACAGAAAGGAGAGGAACATCTTTCTGTTTCACAACCCTTGCCAGATACCAGCGTCCATCTCCTGAACTGTCTTTGCATCTCAAAAGACTCACTTAGGGAGCAGGTAAAGGACATTCTACAAATACCCAGAAACGTAATGAAATAAGCCAAGTTTAGGGCCAGCTTGAGAATCGGGCATAAAAGAGGTGTTAACATGTTTATTACACTGCTCTCCCCAGTACTGTCACAATTTTTATCTCCAGTGGAACTAAAATGCAAAACATGAGTAAAGGAAGCTGTTTTGGTTTTGCTTTTTGAAGACAAAAAGCTGCAGTATTTCTATCTCAGCATTCTGAATATACATAAGGGGAAATTTCCCTCTTTGACCCTGCAGACCACACCTCCAACATGGATTTTCTGCATCTCCTGCTGACTGGATCTGGATTGAAACTGGACCCCTGGTTCCGAAAGCGGAAGTCAGCCAGCTACATCTCACCTCAAGATTAAACCAAATACCCAGAACGGTTTAGGGGCCAACTCTCTAGTGGCTATCCCTTTCACTTACATTTTCTTTTAAAGTTTGGGTTTTAAAAAAAAAAATTCCTCATTTCCAGAGCTCTCTAAACACCCTGAAAACTTGCATGTCTAATAGAGTAGACAAAAAAAGAGCACTGGTGCTCTGATGTGAGGGAAAGGGTTGTATTGTATTAGGTGTAAGGCAGAAGTGGGAGGGCCAGCAGGAAAGGCTAGAATTAACTAGCTAATGGCATCCTGCTCAGGCCTTGGGGAAAAAAAAAAAGTTGTAGCAAGAATTTATTTAGATTGGCCTTCAACTCCAAATACTACAGATATTCCCTAAAAACACTTCTGGAGTCTCTGCATTAAGAGTATTTTTTCCAGAAAGAAAACTGCTGTATGGTATTCTGTATCTCAAGAAGTTCCACAACTTATGTGTATGTTATTGTTGAAGTTGAATTTAAACAATTGCATATAAAAAAAAATCCAATTAATTGAAATAAGGTAAATTTAAAATCAACTGAAAGCACTCTAAACATACTCCTTCCTCCCTGAGCCAACTTTTTTGTGGTTTCCTATTTAAAATATCATTCAGCTTCTCTGGCTGGCACAAGAAAATCCGACATGACAAAAAAGCAGCCATCTGTATAGTAAAATTATAAAAGCAGTTACCCAAAATCCCATCAAAATTCCAAGACAAGCAGCGAGGAACACAGGGGAGCTATTTCTCTTGATTTGCCAGGAACATTAGAAATTACCATGATTAAATACTAAATTTTAAATAGAAATAAACTAAATTGACAACGTCATTTCAAAAGGCGCTTCATCAGACCAAGATGGAAAAAATCATGTTCCTACTGAACACGTGTCTTCACAAAACTGCGGGGAGAGAGGCAGTTTGTTCATTTGGCACTGGTGAAGCCAGGCAGGAGCAGGCAGAGTACCCCAGCCCGCAGCCTGCCCTTCCTGCGGGAGGACTGCAGCACCCTGGGGTGCCCAGCACCCACGGGCCAGGCTGGCACCCTGCTCCCCCATCTCGTCTCCTCCTTTGAGGTCCTTCAGCTATGCATGACTCTGCAGGAAGACCACAGAGCAAACAGAAGCTTTATCTACATTTTCTTTAGTACTCTTCCCTTAAGGATAAGGGAGGTAAACCTTCCTGCTCTTTCAGCAGAAATTCAGTCTCATCCCTTAGGACATTTTCAATAAATTAGTACCTGATTCTAGGAAAGCACAGAGAAAGTGCTCTCTAAAACAAATGGACATGTAAATGTTTTACAGCCCACTGCAGTGGGGTCTACTACTCTTCAGTTCAAAACAAAAAAAAAATGTGATACAATAGAGATTCCTCTCCAGGAAGGGAGAAATACGGGTGTTAAAAGCTTTTTTCCTCCACTTAAAAGAACTGAGTTCAGATGAGTAAGAAGACCTATGTTCCTCTTAAGTTCTATTCTACTGACTTCACTACATTCACCAAAATGCAAATACCCGAGTCCTGCTGAAATGCTGACATATGTGGCAATCTGCCATTCCTGTGGCAGCTGCCTCAGAAGCAATGTACAATTCCTACCATGTCAGAATACTGAAATGAAAAATCCACCGTCAGTTTACCTGCTTTCCATGGGGAAAGGAACAAGAACTAGTGATCAATGAGCTCACGACAGAGGAACTCACATAACAGCATCTCAATAGCTGGCCTTCTTGTGATGCAAGCTGTGCCACAAAGCCTGGGTTATTAACTTAGACAAGAATCTTATGATGGATGGTTTGTTGGACATCAGTACCAGACTCCTCTACCTGTCTGAACTCACGCAGAATCCATGTTAGGTAAATAAAAGTAGTTACCAGCAGCTATAAATCCCTAGAGAATAATTATCTAATAGCAAACTGCTAATCTGCCAGCTATGCAACACCATTCTGCTCTGTCAGCTCAAATAAGCGTCAAATCCAGTGACCCCATTTAATTATTTGTCTTTTCATTACTACCTCAAGCCTTTCCCTCAAAATACAGCAAGGCGTTTGCAAGAAAGACTAATAAGCAACCGAACTTCAAACCTGCAGTCTCAGTTTTAAATCATCGGCATGAATCATTAGGCTTGGAATGCGCTAGTCAAAGTGCTCAAAGCCCTCTGGCCACACTTTCTACATTTGGTAAGAGAACTACTGTTTAAAAAATGCACCATACGCATCCCAGCACTGTATTCTATTTTAATGCTAGCAAAAATAAGGTCTTGCAGTCAGGGGAGAGGTACTCAGTGACCGTTTATTAAAGGATCCATTCCTTTCCCAGCAGCATCTCTTTGATTTCAGACACGTAATCCCTGCTCCCACCCAACTTCTCTGGAACGAGCCCAGCAAGAGAAACACTGGATGCTCCACAACCCAGTCAGGAGCCCCTGAACTCCGAGAGCACAGGACTGCTCTCCTGCTGCTGGGAAAACCCCAGTGCAGAGTTAGCGTCTGCCAGCGACACGTGATTTTTGAGTCGTGCGTTCACTTCCAGCTTGGCCGGGGATGAGTTGGCCAACTCTCACCGCTTTCCGCAGATTTACCGGTGCTGGCTGACGAGATGTACCATGTTCTGCTTTATCCATCCTTCATTTCCAAAATTCTTTACTTTTCATACGAAGAAGCCTTTCTGTATATTTTTCTTAACTTATTAAGAAAAAAAAAAAACACTTTTGATAATTTCCCTCTAATTTCACATTGCTGTTTTAGGTGCATTCTATAAATAAAAGGGGGGAAAAAGCAGTATTCTAAGCTACCTAGGTTGAGTGGGTTTTTTTTAAACTTAAACCCAAATTCTGTGCAAAAAGCCTGGTATAAAGTCTCAAAGGTCTCTTCTGTGAAGCAAGGAAAAAAAAGTTTTATTTACTTTCGCAAAGTGACATGAAAATAGATGACACCTAAAATACATCGTGTTATTTTAATATTTTGCAGTAACATTTCCATTTCATGGTTTAAAACCCCATGTATTTTCGCTTAAGCTAGCCGCCAGGCAAGCTCTCCGTCTCGGATCCGCGGTGGGAGCACCACGCCGCCCACCGCCCACCTCCCCAGACCGCGGAACCCGGCAGCAGCCGGACCAGGCTGCCGGCGGCCCCAGCTGCCCTCCCCGCAGGACTCTGGACCCCGATAAGGCAGCTCCGAGAGACTCGCTTGGTTTAAATCGGCTAGGAGATTACTCACGAGAGAGCCGAGACTTTGGAACATGTCTCCTGAAACTTCCAGCAGGACAGAGACCAACGACTGACTGCCCCCGGCCAGCGGCCCCGCTCCCCCGTACCTGCAGCCGGCCAGCGGCACCAGCCGCCCGGAGAGCTCCCCTCCTTCCCGGCCGTGCGCGGTCACTCGCCGAAGCCCGAGCCCGACCCGCCCTTCTGAAGCGGTTTTCGGACACGGGAACAAAGCAGCCGATTGCAAACCCCACCGAGGCGCCGGCCGGGCCCAGCTCTCCCACCCCCGCGGGGCTCCGGCCGGGCCGGCCAAGTCCCCCGGGCCACTTCTCGGGCAGGGGGCCGGGACCCCCACCTACCTCCCCGCAGCCGCCCCGCGCTCCCGCTCGCTCCCCGCCGCTGCCGGTACCGCTACCGGCCGCCCCTCGCCTTAAGGAAGCGGCGGGCGGCCGGCGGCCCTCCCCCGCCTCGCCTGCCAGCCACTGGCGCTCCGAAGCGGCTGCTGCCCGCAGGGCCCCGGCCCCCTTCGGAGGAGGAGCCAGGACAGGAGAAACGACAAGGAAGAGAAACCGGAGAGCACCGGAACACGGCGATAACGTTGTCTGGTCCGGACCACGGGCGCTCGGCGGGAGAAGGAAGGGCCCTGCCCGGGGAGGCGGCCCGGCGCTGCCAGGCCCGAGTATCGGGCACTCCCGGGAGGGCCCTTCGTCGCCACGCAGCTTCCCAAGGAGCCGCTGGCCAAGACCACAGGGAAAGAGCCTGTGTCGGGGAACAACGGTGCGGACGCCGCGCATCGCACGCCTTCCCGGCGGTGTCCGGCTGCGGTAACAGCCCAACACGCGTTCCCAGCCAGAGCAAGACAGTGCACCACAGTCTCATGAACTGCTCCTGAAACGCTGAAATTGCTCCATAACCCTGGCAAAATGCTCAGGAGGTTGTACGAGACGGAATAGACTTACATAGTCAAAAAGCCATCTCACTGGTCAGAATAAAAAAATACTGATTTTACTCAGTTCAATTTTTCAAGACAGCCGAGAGAAACATTTACACTGTCACACCCTTCACGTATTTTGGTGGTGTACAAATTTCACCCCTTCTAATATTTTCTGACTATCACATGCACTGGGCCACTCTACGAGGAATTTTTCTGTAATTGCATGCTTGCTCAACTAAAACTCCGAACATCAGAACATGGGAGCAAGACTGAAGAATAAGAGACCAACCAACTGAAGATTATGTTTCATTCTTCCAAAACTGGATTAAAAAAAAATAATCAGGGATTTTTCCATGATTAGCTCTTTCCTGAACTTGACACACACCTCTTACCATAATACTAAACGTCTGTCTCTGCTGGGCCAAGAAAAGCACCTTCTGTATTGCACTGCCAAAATAGCATCCAGTGTCCTCTGTTAGATAAATACGAGCAGTTTTTAATATCAATAGGAAAGACTGTGGTGTTACCTCTCAGAATCAAGGTCCTAAACCTATACACAAGCAGATCCCCACTGTATTAAGCTGTTTTTAAAAACTGCGGCCCGTGACAACAGCTGAAGTTCAAACAGAACTGTGTATTAATCTGTCAGCTGTATTATCAGATGTCACTACAGCTCATTTCCCTTGAAGGTTCACTGTGGTTTTCCTGTGCACGCTACTCCCACAAACACTGCTTTTTGCTCACACAAAACAGAGCAAACTATGGAAGCAAAGGACAGCTGCAAGAAGTTCCTCTTTCTGGAACTTCAAACGTTTGGTCATTCTGTCCATCCAGACTCTTTGGCCAAGGTTTCCCTTGAGCAGTTCTTCGATCCTGTATCAACACTGTCCCAGCGCCCAGGCGAGAAGAGGCAAAATGCCTCTAGTTAGCATATGAATCGCATACTATGCATGCAGATCCCAGCCAGGAAATGTTCTGTGACAGCAAGGATTTGAAACAATAAGCTTCCATCCATCTGATAAATATCTACCTGTCTCTTTCCAAGCCATCTGCTTTACCTCATCTAATTAAATGGAAGCTGATCCTCACTGGTATTCACGGTAGGAGACACACTAAGGCGTTAATCAGCTCAAGCTATTAGCTACATAATGTCTCTAAGAAAATTATAGGAAGAAAAGGCCTATGCTAAAGGAGCAATAGTCTTTCCCTGTGAAAAACTTAAAGGAGATTTGACTTAAACCAGAATCATTTTTTTCCCCATTCTTCTATGAAGTTTAAGCAAAACAAAAACATCCAGGAGTATACTCTTTAATTCAATCAAAAACTACGCACACTTCTACGACGGTACCGATATGTACCTCTGCAACAGGGAGATTCCCTGCTTGCACATGATAGTGATTATCGATTTCATATCTCTGTCTTATGCTCGGAAGCAAGGGACAGCGCTGTCAGGTGGAAGATGGTACATGTTCTCACACGAACATGAGGTTGGTACTGTGGAATCAGAACTTCATAGCAGCAGGCTCAGCAGCGAGGGCACGTGTGGTAGTTTCTTGTTCTGTATTACCTTTTCAAAGCCTGTTCAATCACACCTGGTCTCTTTTTGCCTACGCAAAGGCTTATTCTGCTCTATAAAACAAGACCACATCCCTCTTCTGCATTCCTAAGTGTGCTTTCAGGGATGCAAAAAACAGTATAAGGGAAAATGATAGGTCAGCAAAAAAGACACTCCACTTTTTCAATAAAAAGGAACAATGCAGCTCTTATTTTTCTTGAATCCTTCATTGTTTGGAATATTTCTTCCAATGTCTGAACACAGTTTCTTTTTTTCCTCCTGTCAAGCTTCCTTTCCCTCCCACAGAAGCATTCAACAGAACTTAAGCATATTAGGAAGGACTAGGAAACCTTGTTAGTGTTTTTTACTAGATATCTGTTGCATTTGGAGCACTGCTTATCAGCTTGAAATGCTTTGTGTGATTCCCTACTGCAAAACCCAAGTTCTTTAGAGCTGTTTTATCAAAAGCAATACGCATAGTTTCACCAAATAATAACAAATCAGCATATCAGTATAATGAAAGAAAGCAAATTTAATAAGGGAATTACCCAATTGCATACCTAAAAGTATGAACAATAATTTTAAAATATTTGGGTTTGAGTATCAAAACTGAATTGATCTTGCCTTTTAAAATAAATACTCCATGGACACTTACCAGTCTCTTTTTTAATCAGATCATAAAACCAGTTTGAAATAAGCTTCAGCAGGAAAAGAATATACAGAAGACAGATTTCCAGACAAATTACACTCAGGAGCTATCATAGCCTAAGCTGTTAGCATCTGGACAGTCTGGATCATATGTGATTTGGGTCACTAGTGAAAATGAATTTAGGGATTCCAGCCTAGTCCCTCACAGGCATGTGGCCAAACCACTCACAAACTGGCAGTGAGCTCAGGAATGCAAAGAAACTGGGATGCTAAAGGTCATACTGAAGCATCGACCAGCAATCCTACAATCCTAGAATTTTTAACTCCTTGCCTTCAGAATTGGCACTGAAGTAAGCACTCACCTGGCTGTTTGGAAGAATACCACATATACTTTAAACCGTCTAGCACAGAGTTGTAGTACAATAGACTTAGTATTTCATAGGAAGTTATGAAATATTTCTTACTTCAGTGCTGCAGTGGCTATTTGACCTATCAATCTGATATATATACTGCAATTCTACAATATTTTTTTTAACGCCTTTGAGTCCAGAAGAAAAGGCAAAAATCCGTCAGGATCAGCAAGAGCCATTACAGACCTAGGTGTTACCTATGACAAAAAGGTCTTGCTATATATTCGCAAAGAAAACACGTAGATTTTTATTAACTAGGTACTAATTCCATCTCAGCTTCCTTGTGAAATATATAAGGCATGAAGGCATAGAGGAATTAAGCAAAGTGCTAAAAGTAGCAGAGATTGAGCAGCTAGTGAAAAGATAAACCTTACAACTAACGCACAAGCTCTACCCATAGCTAAAATTACTAGAACAAAAAAAACCTCAGCACTGAATGTTTTCTGATTTTTTTATATGTAATTTTAGTCTTGCCTATTTTGATTTCTGTATTTAATTCTGTAAATAGCATAACGTGCTTAATTTGCTACCTTGCCATGCAAGGTGGGGAAAACGAGAAAATGTATTGCACTAAGCAGAGCCACAGCTCCATCAGTTACTGCAGATCCACGCCTTGTGCCTCTCTCAGAGGTGCAAGTGGACAGGAGGCTGAAGATGAGTCTGCGTCATGCCTTGGCAGTGATGAAGGCCAACAGCATAAAGGAGTAGAAGCCAAGAGAAAGCAATTTACTTTACTTTGTGCGTGTCAGACCACATCTGGAATACTGTGTCTAGTTTTCTTAGGATCAAGAAAGATGTAGAGCATGTCCAGTGAAGGGCCAGCAGGATAGTCAAAGGGTTGCAGCACATGGCCTATGAGGACGGGCTAAAGGTATTAGGTTTGTTTAGCCTGGAGAAGACTTAGGGGGGACCTAACAACAGCCTTCTAATGTCCAAGAAGAGGTTATTGAGAAGATAGAACCAGGCTCTTTACTGAGGGAGATGCAGAGACAACGGCCATAAATTGAAACAAGGAAGGTTCTAACTGGATACAAGGGAAATATTAATATTAAGCATTGGAACAGGCTGCCTAGAGACACTGTGGAACCTCTGTCCTTGGAAATTTTTAAGACTTAAGTGGACAAAGCCCTGAGTAACATGGTCTGAATTCACTGCTGGCCCTGCTTTAACCAAGAGGTTGGACTACATGACATGATTCAATGCCTACCAAACATATTTTTATTCAAAATACATAATACAATCACTTGATTAACTATCCCAAATACTTCTGATTTGACAAGTATTTAAAAAAATAAAGTGTCAGCCATACTAAAAGATGGAGGAGACACCAGCAGTTCCGAAGGTATGATTACATTGACTTCAGCCAAAAGCGACAGAAACTTTAGTTCCACAATTTATCAAAAATGCATTGGTAGTAGAGGACAAATTAAACATTCCCTTATTGGAATAAAAGCAAAGGAGCTTTGCATCAGACTTGGCAGAAGCAAAATTGCCCCAAGTTTCTTACCTCCCACTCGCTTGCAAGCTTCACAGGCACCTCTACGCCCCTCTTCTCCAGCTGGTCCAACTTGTAACCCTCATATTTTTTGTATCCTGCATATCCGCCACCTGTAGCTACCAGTACATGGAAGGGGCGCAGGCGGAAGACTTGCCGTACCGGAGCAGTATGAAGCTTCTTCCTGTCTGTAAAAGAAAAAAAAAGAGACTTCAGGAAGAGAACAACCACACAGTAAAGAAGAAGATATTATGTGCAGTGAGGGATTAGGTGATGAAAATGTGACCAGAAATCTGTGACACAGAAGGTATATACAGATGCTCCTAAGTACTCCAGTTATTGCAGCTTACCAAGTTACTGAAACTCAGCCGACAAACATTATCTGGTCATCTGTGTTTTTAACCTCATCCCCCTCCTTCCCTGCCCCCCATGCCTCCAAAATTCTTCCCCCAAAATATATATAAAATGAGCTGCCCGAAAGCATCATGCAGAAATATGTAAAATGAGCTGCCTGAAAGCACTATCATACTCTAAACTATGAGATCTTTTCTGTTGTTACTATACAGAATAATCAGTTGCTGAGGAACAATCTGTAGTACTGTGGAGCTTCATGCTTCTCAGTCATTAAAGCTTTCATGATAGTCAGGGAATCCCCAAATTGTACAGCTAACTGGAGAAGGGAAGGAAGTAACGACCTGCTTTAGTGTAGGTTTGGTAAACAGGATAATAGGCACATTTCTGCTGTAATAGAGGTTACCACATGGGAGAAAAAAAAAACAAAAACCAAAAAACAACCTCTAGCGTTATGTCTACTTCTTACTGAGAACTACCAAGCTCCTCCTGCCTAACACAAGCCTTGCATGTCATCTGCAGATGGAGATACGGGTACACCACACTCACTAAGCAACAGGACAGCCGCACAGGGCAATCGCAGTGGTGGGAAGTATTTCCCATGCAAAATCTTCAGAGCAAACATGTTCAGGCTTAATGGGCTAAGTATTAGACTGTGCTTCTATCTGTATTACAGTCAGACTGGAAGTTCTCAGCAATGAGCATCAGTCACTACTGGACAGAGAAAATGCCCAAAGGAATTAATTTTGGGATACCGACTGGTGTCAATTCCACAACAATCATTAACATGGAGGAGCCAGAATCAAAAACAATGGACTATATCTTGTTCCATCAATGTCAGGCTTAGGGTTTGACTATGAAAGGATGCATTAACAACCAAAAGAATTCATTAAACACCACATCTATTTCTAGGTGCGCATAAAGACAAAGCATGATTGCATAGCATTGCGGGAAGCTTTAGTTCTGAGTAGTAGAGTTGATTAGCGTTCAGCTATTCTTCACCCATCATGCTGCAAAAAGATGCCCAGTAAAAGTAATTCTTGCTCACATTTTGTTTTAATGAAATAGTATTTTTCTCATTTGTTTCCTACATATGTGATTTAGAACAGTTTGAATTATATGTCCTAAAATGCATCATCATATGAAAACAGCTTTATTCTTACTGAAAAAAAACCAAACCCAACTAACAAACAAACAAGGCAGCAACTACAGTTACACTCAAGATTCTAGAAAATATTCTACCCTACGCAACAATGCTCAATGAAGGACAAGGTTCACTTAGAACAGCTAAAGAAAGAAAGTTTTATAAAGAAAGATTTTTATTTATTTTGAATTTACAAAGACTCCACAACCTTTCAACTTTGCATCACTATTTCAACAGAAATGTTTGTGCAGAGACAAATGATACTCTTTAGCTCTAAAGCCTTTAACTCCCTTCCCACCACATCTTTGGTCCCAAGTTAGCAAACCTGCTCAGCTGTTTCAGCAGAGCTTAGCAAATTTTCAAACCAAAACCTCTCAGCAGGAACATCTCTTTCTGGTTTGTATGCAAGGAGATGCTGTTTCTGCTTCAAGAGCCTATTGATGACACCGATGTGAACGTTTCTGTGCTAGAGACCAAACCATTTGATGTCTCACAAGCCACAGCAAACACAATGTAATTTGTTGACAGATGATGTGAAGAGTTGACTTCTCATCTCCAGCATTTATGCAACAGCACTTCTGTAACTCGTACCCAAAATATGATCACTGGCAAAGGCATCTAACATGCCATTGCTAAGCTTTTTTTGCCCTGACAAAATAAAATTCCACTCTTTTCAAATATGAATGAAATTCACTCAACAAGTTTACAAATTCCAAGACAAAAAGATTAGTTACTGATTCTGGCAACAGAACTGTGTTCAGGCAGTTGGTGCTGTTCAGAGACTCCAGCTGAACATCATGTTCTCTGATGACACTAACACTGCTGCAGCGCTCTGGCAAGCGGCATGAGAATGTGAGGAAAGCTCATGTGTTGGCACATGAGCCAGTAGAAACAAGTCCAGGACAAGAGGAAAAAGGTGTAGGACTTTTAATATCTTAATAACATACTCTTAGACACTTTGAACCCTAAATGTGAACTCCTTATAGATAAGACTAATGTGTTTCAAAGTTCTCTTAACCCTTGAGTATATTCAGTAAACAAGAATAAAAAGAAAGTAACAATTTCCTTCTCTGGAACAAATGAAGACAACCCATTCCCTCAGAAATATTAAAAAATGCAAGATGAGAAAGCAAACTGCAAAACTGAAGGCATGCTCTCATCTATGCAATTAGATGCAATTATACACATATTGCTTTGTTATTCTGACCAAATTAAGCGTTTCTTCTATGAAAGGATACAAATGCTTAGAGGCAGCTGTTACAAGGGGGAGACATAAAAGTAAAGATCTTTTCTTCCTAATGACATCATTGGCAAGTCATGCAGATTTAAATCCAAATCAGAATGTGAAATATCAATGCATTAGAAAACAGTTGGCTAAAAAGTTCATCTGTTCAAAGCTAACTTCAAATGACCTTTCCTTACACGTGATCAGCAATTTTGCATTATCTGTCTCAGCTTCCTAGCTCCTCCCCCCCGCCGTAAGGACTAACTTTGATTTCTAGACAACAAAGAGCTGCTGTTTCTATTAATCTGTGTAAGCTTATTTTTCAATAATGAAATATCCATGTATGACATGCCAGACAAAGGATCTGGACAGGCAAGTTAACCCAAAGACATGGTTTTAGAAAATGGGATCAGTTTTCCTTGCCTCAGCTGGCAAGGAAACAAAAATTGACGACTGTATGCAGTTGTTACACTAATGTATGACAACACATATGTTACAAGTTTACAAACAAATATTTATTTAAAACAAACAATGATATTTTATCTTCACAGCATTACCCAGCTAAAGTAACTCCAAGTGCAAGCATAAGTTTAATCGGGTCTTCAACATTTAATGTAAACCTACTTTGATTTCCTGATTTATTCAAGTTACAAGTCCAGGCTGACATATAAAATTATATTTATACCTTTTCTTTCTTACAGGCCTGTTAAACTGCTGAAGTCTGAATTCCTCAGACTTCTCAAGGTGAATAACTGATAAGAGTTGCACTACAAAGCAGGTTAATACAGATGAACAGTTTTCAACAAATTCCCGCCTGGTAGGTGCTGTTACTTTCCTATTATCCATTATATACTAAGCTTGATGTTAGCCTTCTCAGTCTGTCACTTCACATCTAACATTATTTCACTGGCTTTCATGTTGATAACGGATATCATTTCAGCTGTCAGGCTCATTTTTCATGACTGTGCTGTTACAAAGATCTCTCAGCCAACATCCACGCAGACTCTTTCACATCACCTTCAGGACATTTTCCAGCAAAAGATACAAGGATGCCTGGCCTGCTACTTGGCTGCGCTGTCCTGCTAGAAACACTCTAGAGCAACAGAACACGTTAGAAATGTTGCAAGATATGCAAAATCATTAAAATGATGCAAAAAATTTTCAAATTTCAAAATTAATCTCTCTCTCTGCTAAATTGTATTGTGTCTTTTGAAAAGTAATTTTTCAACTGTAGATGCCTCAGAAAACTAAGTACTGTGCAGAAGTTAGGAAAAATAAACCTATGGTTAATGGGTTTCAATTTGCTATACAGAGATAATCCTCACTAGAAAAAACTTTAGATCTTTGCAAAAGTTTAAAAGCTACAGGTAAAAAGATTCCCTAATAGATGCTCTTCCCCAGAGTCCTCCTTCCTCTAGGACCTGTTATTAGTATCACAGTCTATCTAAATAAAATTTGCTTTACAGATTACTCCACGTCAGTGGTTGACAGTAGGGAGAACAGGGAAACATGAAATCCCTCATTGTGCATGCAGATGACCAGATGAAGCCAAGAAAGCGACACTGTTGTTACATGACTAGCTTCCAGTTTATGGTATGTTGTTAAGTTGTATAAAAATGCTTGCACAGGAAAAAGTTGACTCATTACTGTACTGAGATGGATGTCATATGAGAAAGGTGCATTTGTATTGTATTTACATACTCAGGCACATACAAAGGATGCAGAGCTGCCCAGGTATTGTAATGCTGAGCATATTAATTAAATAGCAAAATTATGAAAAACATATATTGCCAAGGAAGATGGAAACAGATCTCAATATAAATTTCCGCTTGGGAGGAGGAAAAAAAACCCAACCACCCAGGGAAAACAGAAACGTGGTAGCCATCCACTTTGTTATCCTAGCTCCTTTTCTGCTAGCCCTGTTACAGAGGTTTCTTCAGAAGTGATAATCCCAGTGAAAAGGATGATTGTCAAAGTATCACAGAAGCTTAACAAAGGCAAATACCCTCAAAGGGGGTACATTAAGAGAGACCACTAGGGCAGCAGATGTCACAATGACAAAGCAAACCGGCTACTTTAAGATAAACAGACACAGGTATAAATGCAGTGTGAGAGTGAACAAAAACAATGAGGAAAAAACCCCAGAAAACAAACAGTTGCATTGCCTATTAATAAGCCCCAATGGAGATATTCCTGATTTGGGGGGCTGACATTCCCACAGATTGGATCAGCTCTGCCTTGCCAGTTTTAGCCAATACTGCTCTGGACACTATAGCACCTAAACTGCTGTCCATATTTGCATCTCTGCAAGGCTCCTCATACCTATAAAATCACTGTGGAACAGATGGGACTTCTAAAAGAACAGAGAAGCAGCTTTCAACCATGGCTAGTTATTTGTCTAAAATGCTCCTCTTGTTAAAATAATTATTTCTGGGGTTTGGTTTTTTTTTAATTTTTATTGCTATAATATTTGCCACCCAAGTATTCCAAAATATCTGAGAAACAATGAATAACAGCTCATAACAAATCTTCGGTAAATACACTTCTTTAACTTTCTGGAAAACAAAACACCAAAGGAGTAAAACATCATTTGCAAGCATGTGTCTATGGAAATACCATTAATTGAACGGGTCTCTGATGCTGGACTCCTGCTTTCGTATCAAGAACTTCATATTCACCAATATGTGACTTTAACTTCCTTAATTTTGAGTGATTCTGAATTTAAGAACACTGGGTAGATACAAGCCTTCACTTACCACTGAAAAATGTCCTAGAAGGTGGCTGCTTCCACAGGACTCCAGCTCTAACACACAGGTTCTCGTGTATCACGAAGTTCCAGCTAGTCAGCAAGCTGCAAATACAACAAACAAGAAGCAGTTGCTTAAGTACAAATGTTTAATAACGTAAATGTAAGCAGTTCAATGTATATCCAGAAGCTGAATAACATTGAGAGAACAGTTTCCTAAAATTATCATAAAATTCTGACTGAACCTATTCCTGTCTGGCCTATTCCTTCTTAAAAAAAAAAAAAAAAAAAAAAAAAAAAAAAAAAAAACCAAAAAAACCCCCACAACCAAAAAAAAAACCCTGACAATCCAACTGCTCCTGCAGATATTTATTTAATGTTGCATCTATTTTATGTTTTATTTTTATTAACAAATATTGACATATGTTCCTCTTAAGCTTAATTCTATTGTAACCGTAATGCTCTGAGTATTGTATGTGCTTATCTTGGCAATAGCCCTTTTCGGGCAACTACTTATGTGCTCATTACGTATCATATCTTGGCCTGTTTGGAGTCCTAAAATATCCGTGACTGTGAATACAACCTGAGTCTTTTTAAAAAAAGCAAGCAAATATAATCTAATTTCATCTTGGTTTATGCACTGCCCTGGCTCTATTTGTTACTTTCATATTTTCTTTTTTTTTTTAAAAAAAAATAAGTCATTCTAGGACTGAGGAGAGTTACTACGCTCTAAATCTGCTTCCAGTTTAATGTAAGCCAGTTTTATCCAACAGCATACAAGCAACTCCAAGGTCAGTAAATTGCTTGTTTTTTGCTGGGGAAAACAAAATTGTTTAAAACAAGAATTATCTTCTTACAGGGAAAGTACCTAGCACAAGCATCATTATCCTGTGTAACAACATGGCTAATATGTATTTACTTCCATCCAAAGGCAGCGTTTATAATGGGCCAAGGTGAATTCAGCCATGCTGATCAAAACAAACTCTGCTTGCAAAGGTAGTGGTAAATTTTGTAATGATTATTTAGCACTTGGGATTATTCCATCTTCACCAGGCTGCTACACAAGTGAGTCATTTAGGAACCTCCTACAACAGCAACTAGCTTAAAAGACACTTATGAATTGGGTTCATGGAGGAGGAGTACATAGAATAGATATGGAGTCTGTGAAGAAGTAATGTCATTTATTACACCAACTGGTATAGCTGGAAAAGTAAAAAGGCTGCCAGGCACAGAAGCTCTTCTTTAGAATTTGTCTTGCCACTCTGTATGCTGGTGAACTCTAACACGAGTGGTTCTACCACTATGGAAACACACAAAATAAGCGTGTACCTGGCCAACAGAGGAAAAAGGTTCAAACAGGATTTTTCATACGTTTCATACATAAAACTTCACTTCATGTTTCTAATAATCTGAAAAGGATCCATCCAATTGTACAAGAACTATCCCTGTTCAAAGACTGTAAATAAGCACATTTAGACAAGTACTTCAAGGTGGCACGGCAACACCACATCCTGCTGTCAGACAGGATCACCCCATCCCTGGAAACATTCCAGGCCAGGCTGGACGAGGCTCTGAGCAGCCTGATCTGGTTGGAGATGTCCCTGCTCCTTGCAGGGAGGTTGGACTGGATGGGCTTTAATGGTCCCTTCCAACCCAAACCATTCTGTGATTCTGACTCTACTCTACGACCACAGCCCCAAGCCAGGGCAGGAGAGGGGCAGTGTTCTCACACCAGCAGGCTCAGTCCCTTGGGAAGAACCAGGTCTGGCAGGTCTTTGTGCAGCCCACCCATGCCGGGGATGCAAATGCCACAGCTGGGATGTCTTTGTTTGGCCCTCTGACCTGTCATCTGCTCTTGATCAGATACATGTTGAGTACAGAATTACTCAATTAGCTTACAAGCTATTGCATCATTTAGGGCGATTCAATTCCAGGAAGTGATTATTAAGAATTTTAAGAATTAATTTCAAGTGTTTACTGAGTTACATACAGACATTATCTCTTTATCTAGAAGAAGAGTTTACAAATAGCAGATTTCTTGTCCAGGAATCACATTATGATACTAGTAGACACTTGCTAACAATGTTTTAATGTTAGCCAAGGACAAACAGCTCTAGTTTTCACGTATCCCCATAACACAGTGTCAGTAATATTTCACTCTGCCCTTCAGCTTCATGGTCTCCATTAAAACCACTGTATTAACCCAACTGTGACAGGACAGTCTCTCCCCATAACACAGATTCCTGTAACCAGGTGCTAAACATGCCACACTGCTGCCTCATCTCCCAGGATATTATTTCCTTCGCAAGACAGAAAAAGCGTCCCACACTGCTGCAGAACCTGTATGTTTTACATAGCAACATGATGCAATTTTATTGTGAGCAATGAGGTCAGCTGATCTGCTGCAGTCATACACCAGACCCACAGTAATCTATGGTATTACGAGGCTTGTTTTACAACACAGTAAAACACCTGGGATAAAAGGAGTATTTGCCCATCAGCAAGCCGGGAGCCTCTGGGCTGCTTCTAAGGGATTAAAAAAACCTAAGAACTAATCCAGTTAGCATTAAATTTACCAGAAAAGTTTAAGAACCCTGAAAAGTCAGGGAAAAAAAAATTAAAATTTAGAATTTAGCTACAGTCTACAGCATTAGTATTCTCAAGACATACATTAGTCTTGATACATAATAACCTAAAAAAAAAAAAAAAAAAAAGCACAGCCAGAACAAAACTAGCTGTGTGGGCTTTGCAGGAGGGTCCAGGAGCAGTTCGTGTTGCTACAGCAGAGCAGGGCATACTGGGACTTGGTACTTCAGCGGGTAGATCACCACAGAAGAAGGATGCAACAATTAACTGCAGACCCCAAGCTCTTACCAAAATTGTTTTTGGTGTCCAGCACTGGAAAACCAGTCTCCTCCTTACTCTAAAATGTCTAGAAATAGCTAAAGATGCCAAGAGTAAGTAGCTTACTGTCTGCCTCACCTTTCCTGCTTCTGACAGCCTGACCTTGATGGGTACGAGTGTGTCGGAGAGCCACTCGACTGGAGGTTGCTGGAGCAGGAGCTGCCGGCATCCCAAGTTAACTTCAGCCCCTCGGTGGCTTTGGCCGTCTTGGGACAAGGGACAACACTCCCTTCCTGGGCACCAAGGCCAGATGGTAACAGCACAGTCTGCACATGGGGCGTTTTCTCCAGGTTTGGAGAGAGAAGGTGGACTAAGGGGATCGCACGTTCTAAGAACACAGAATCGTGTTCTAGAAACGGTATTCTCAGAGCTGTTTGGTGGCTGTGAAAAGCACAAGCTGTACAAGAATATTGCCGGTGAGAGACGGGGGGGTTCTCACAGGGTTACATAACCTCAGGGGCAGCAGCTGCCCCTTCTACTAATTTCTACTCAGCACTTACACACTGACAACTACAGACTATAAAATTGGGTTAAAATTAAACAAGGCCCCACGCTTTTATTTCTTGAAAAATATAAAATCTTCCTTTTGCTTTCCAGCTTGGAGAATGAGGACAAGAGTCCTTGCACACGCCCAGGGGACAGGGCCGAGGCACCAGGAACAACCGCATCTTCACCCCGGTAAGGAAACGCCGGAGCAGCAGCAGCCGGGGAGGAGGGGGCGGCTGCAGCCCCCGGCCCGGGGGAGGCTCAGCCGCCGCCCGGCTCCTCCGCACGCCCCCCGCCCCGGGGGTGCCGCCTGTCAGACAGCGGCTGCCGCTTCGCCCCAAGCCCTGCCAGGGCCGGACAACGCCGAGGCCGGCCAGCGCCAGCCCCAGCCGCCGGGCAGCGCGGTGCCATCCCGCCCGCCGCTCCCGTACCTGCTCCGCCGCAGCACAGCCACACCGCCTCGCGCTACGGCCGCCGCCATCTTCCTGCGCCGCCGCCGCCGCCGCGTCCTCTGCTGCGTCCCGCGCGTGAGGGCGGGAGACGGGCGAGAGGCGGGGCCAGGCGGCGGCGGCGGGGCCGGTGCGGGGCGGAGGGTGCGGTGCGGGGCACGGGGGTGCTCCCCGGGGATGGTGTGTGGAGAGAGCCGTTACCTGGGGGGAGTGCGGTGTGTAGGGATGGGACCGGTCCTCAGGGGAGTTGCTGAGTGGGGACCCGGGGACGCGGCCGTTCCCCAAAGGGGGACGTGGTACGCGGTGAGGGGTTGTGTGGGGACAAGGCCGTTTCCCGAGGCATGTGGCGTGGGGACGAGGCCGGCCCTGAGGGTTTGTGCTGTGGGGACAGGGCTGCTGCACAAAGAGGGTATGGTATCAGGGCAAAGCTGCTCCTCAAAGGGAGGTGTGATTTGAGGAGAGGACTTGAGGAGTTGGGGATGAGGCAGCTGGGGTTCAGCTGCTGGTGAGGGCCAGGTAAGTCCTTGACCACAGACAGGTATGGGAGCACCGGGGACGTCAGGGCAGGGATTGTACTGGGGGAGGACACAACACAGGGCAGACACAACGTTGTTCCTGCAAGTGAGATGTCAGGCTGGGCGGTGCAGTGAGATGTTCCTGCCCTGGTGTCCCTTGCCTGGATCCTAGCAGTACGGAGGGGATTTCCGCACTCTTACATGCATCCCTGGAGAGATGCATAGATGCTATGTTACTGGGAAGTAGCTAATTACTGTTTTCTGATGATGGTGGGGGTAGTTTCATAGGGTGAATCAGTAGGAAAATAATTCCAGAGTCCTGTTGCTGCGTTTCCGCATCCTCAGTGCTTCAGGACGTGGTCCTCTCAGCTGACCTGACCACATTTGTGATTAATGTTTGTTTGTTTTCCTGACCAGGCCTAAATTAAGTATACAGCATCTTTATGTTATTCTACTTTTTTCGTATCACCACAGACAGAAGCCTGGTATCTGCATAAGTATCTTAGATATATACAGGAAAGCCTTTTATTATTAAATATGTAAAAATTGAGCAGAGATCCAGATCCAGTGCCCATGTAATAGTAATAATATTAGCTGACTGAGTTGTTGGGATTTACATACATCCTGAGTTTACATAATGGTAGAACTGGCGGAAAGGAAAATCTCAAAGGAGGTGGGATTTGATCCTGTTAGGTGCTTTGCTCCAAGCATTGCAAGAGCCATTAGCTTTGATGTATAACAGCACCCTTCTGGTGAGCCTGACAGACAAGTTTCCCCAGAAGTGATTCAGGAGTGATTCAGAGGTTAAGGTGTACTTAAATGAAACACACTTGTTTATAGTGCATATTAACTGACATTGACTGAACTGATTAGTGATCTGTCCTGATCTAATCTTTGCCCCTGGAATTAAAAGTAAATATGTGGACCTTTAACTATTTTAAAATTACTTCTGTCATGTGTTTTGTTATTACTTTTTTTTTTAACTTCTGATAATATATTGTATCAGAAAATTATGTACACTGCACACACAGAGGAGTGAAAAATACTTCCCAAAATGTACTGAGCTGTGCAGGTGAGCCAAGTCAAAGGCTGGATTAATCCCACAGTTGTTCTCTTAGCAGATAAGGGAGATCTTGGGGCTTGAGAACATTTGTTCAGGGAGTGCAGGAGGGAGTGAGAAATGTAACTCCTTCTGCAATCGACTTAGTGGGAAACGTAATACCTGAACAAGTGTTGCAGATCCAGTGAGGGAACTTGCGAAATGCAGAGATAAGCAATGGGACCCATGTACGTGAATGTGAAGGAAGCAACTGGGGAATAAGGACTGTGAATCACTAGGGAAAACTGCATAAGGCAACAAAAGAAATCTGAGAAAAGTGTTGGCAAAAATACATGAAGCAGAGAAAGTACTAAGAAAACCCATAACATGAAGATGGAAAACAAAACTAGGAAAAATACCTTATTTTTCCAGGATTCTTGAAATAGTTCTTTGCTGAACAGGAAAGATGAAACTATGTTAGCAATACCTTATGTGTCATCAGATCAGTTCAGTATGTACACTTCTACACTTAATATATATAAATATATATAAATATATATAAATATATATATATTTTTTTTTTCCCTGCTGTAGAATTAATGATGTTAATCATGGCCACTGTAGAGTAATTAAGAGGTAATACTCCAGGCTAAGTGTTAGAAAACGGGGAAATAAGCCAGTTTGGATGAGACTGTTGTGCTAGCATGGAATGAAGAGTCAAGAAAGTCAACAGTGTCACAGTTCTGTTTTGAATTCTTAGGGAGGCATAGGATTACTTTAAAATTTCTCAGAAGATAAACCATTATCAGGTGAAAAAATAAGGTAAGAGTGACTCTTCAGTATTCTGTAGAGAGGTATGTTCAGTAGTTTGGACAATTCACTTAACTTTAAATATCTTTTTTTTGTAAGATAGATGTCAGTTTTACCTATCTACCAGAGACATTTTGGTGCCTTTTGAAATAGGAGAAGCATAATTTATTTCAAAAACAGAGTCTTACATTTCTTCCTATTTCTGTTTGTAACAAAGCTGAAAATGCACAGATATTTTCCATCTGTGGATAGGAATAGAACACTTTCCCTTTCTCCTTTGCATGCAAGGATATACCATCCTCTGGCAGTTTCTTTTATTTTCTTAAATCTTGGTTTATCCTTGTTGATGCCTGAAACACTTTTGTTATCTTCCAGAAGCTTTGGTCATCACTGTGGAATTCCTGGTATGAGAAGGCAGAGCGTCATGGTAGAGAGAAGATCCTTGCTGAACTGCTGTAATCATGAAGACAGTGATTTTAATTGTCCTAATCGTCTTCACTTGGCTATCTTCAGGTAAGGCTGATGCAGAGGGGCAACGAGAAAGGTGACCTCTGGATGGGTTACAGGATACAAACTCTAATACATGCTTTGGTTTTGTTTTCTTCTGTGCAAAGAAGTTGCAGCTAGAACTGTGCCTGTGATTTCCATTTGCATGTATTTTTCCTGTTTGATCATTGGCAGATGGTGACCCTGTTAGTTTTGAAGCAGCTTGATACGCTAGTTTCCTAGTAATTCAGCGAAGGTTTGTTTCCTTTGAATAGTTGAGATCTGCGTACTCATTAACGCTGTCAAAATGAATCAGTGTATTTCAAGCTGCTTCCCTCTAAAACCACAATGAGTTCTTTTTGGGATTATGGTGAATTAACATCAAAACAAGTGGAGTACTAATGTCTGAGACTATGCTTGAAGAAATAAAAACTTAAATGTTTTACTTGTGAACATCATTTATTCCAGGCAATGTTTTTGTTTAATATTAATAGATTGCCAGAGAGCCAAGTGCTTAAACATCTGGATATGGCAACGTTAGAGATGTAGTAGTGTTTCCTATGCATTCAGTTCTGCTTTTCATTACATGGTATAAGATTGTCTCAAGTTACATAACTGCATGCTATTTTTATGTATAATAACAACTGGTTTTCTCCTTAAATGTACAGTATGTTCTTGAGATGTATATGACATATTTCAGAGTAGAAGGCATTTAATAGGAAGAATAGAAAATAAGTCGTAGTACATCCAAGATGGAATAACTGGAGCCTAAAGTGAAAGGGAAAGTTTTGTTGACATGTCTGGACTCCATCAAGATCGTAGAATCATAGAATGGTTTGGGTTGGAAGGGGCCTTTAGAGGCCATCTGTTCCAGCCCCCCTGCAAGGAGCAGGGACATCTCCAACCAGATCAGGTTGCTCAGAGCCCCGTCCAACCTGGCCTGGAATGTTTTCAGGGATGGGGCATCCACTGCAGGCAACCTGTGCCAGTGCCTTACCACCCTTATTGTTAAAAATTAATTAGACCTTCTGGGTTGAGGGGTTTGGTTTACTCTATTATAAAGTAGTATTTAATTGTTAATTTCTTCCAACTTAAAATTTTTGTACTTTTCCTCTGATCCTAGAGCTCTGATTTGGGTCTTATTGCTTAAAATCAGGTAGTCTTTGTCTGGAAATAAAGTAGGAAGGAAATACTATTCTAACAAAACATGGAACTCAGTGGGAAATGCTGTTCTAACAAAGTATGTAACTCAGTGCTGTGAGACACCTGGGACTTGAAACACCAGTTATTGTCTGTTGAAAAAACAGTCATCCCCTTTCTAAAGACTAAATTCAACAAAGCTAAAGCAACCTGATCCCCTATCAACATCCTCCCTCTATATTTATTTTTCTTTTGCAGGCTTAGTTCTGAATCTCTGGAACTTTGTAACAGAAGTATTAAGATTGGTATGGGTAAATTACGCATGGGAGTATGTGTGTGTGAAATCACCAGAGGAAACAGCAGAGCAAAGGTTAAAAGAATGGCCTGTATTGATAACCAAGGGCACAACTGACAGCATTACAACTGATAAACCCTGGGGAATGCATTGTTTGCATCGGGATTAGAAGGTCTGTGCTCTGATAAGGTCGCATCACAGTTGACTTGTTAAGAGAAAAACTGCAGTCTGATAACAGGAAGATGGTAACAAGGTTACCCTACATTGTAAGTGCCATTCCTCTTCTTGCTGTCGCAACAGGAAAACAGACTGTAGCTATAAAGATGTCCTTGCCTTTGTTTCCTCATTTTGGATGGCAACCTTGCCTAAAATTCATGGAGGATGAAGCAAGGAAGATTCTGAGGCGAAAGATCATGCCATAATAATTGTTGATTCTTGAAAAATCTACTTAAAAACTAGGTTGTTGCTACCAGTCAAAAGGAAGCAAAGAGATATAGTAAAGATTCGGCAGCAAACATTCGTTGTCCTCCATGTGGGGCAAAACTGATCTTGGTCAGACTGCTTGGGCACGTCTCGGGTGCCTGTAAATATGTGGACATGCGAGTGTGAGTGAGCAGAGTTAACTTACTTGTGAAGTTAAATAAAAAAATAACCCTCCTCTTCCATAAGATTTTAAACTGAGTGGTTTTTTTTCACTAAATCCTACAAATCTTGACTTCTTTTTTGATCCTACAGGGAAGAAGTTCCGATGGTGCACCCTTTCTGACCTAGAGCAGAGAAAGTGTGCTGAACTGTCGAAAGCACTCATGGCTGTGGTGCCCCTTGCTACTGTCAATTCTTTTGCTAGGATTTCTTGCATCAGAGCCCACAATACATATGACTGCATTGATAAAATCAGGGTGAGTTCACAGAGATTTTTAAAACTGATTTTGAGTCCAAATCCTCTTTTGAAGAAGTAACTGGTAAACAGAATCCATGGGAGAATAAAATGATACTGAAATTATGGTGTTGTATATATGACAAAGTACACGGTAGCTTGAGAGGAAAGAATTAAAACCCATGAGCATTCTACTAGATGAACTATTTTACCCCAGCTAATGTCCTTGCAGTCTCCAGGAAATAAGTAGAAAGCTGCTTGAAAATAAATGGACAAAACCAAACTCCTAAATTAAAACTTACTCAGAGCATTCCCCCTGCTTGTGGCTTTTGGTCCTACTCTGACCGTAATTAATATTTTCTCTTCCCTTTCTACCCTACTATTTTTAGCCGCTAGTCAGTCTTTTCTGGAGTAATGACCAAAGCCTTTTTCCATATCAAAATCTTTAATTTGAATAAAGTTAGACATCAGACCATTTGTAAATGTAAGCTCTATACCAGTTCTGAAATTACATTTTCATAATGCTGTATGCTTTGAAAAAAAGTCACTAATGAAAAAGGAAGATAAATATTTGCTGTAAAGTAATTAACATAACTAAAACTTGATTGAGATAGAGAATATCAGTTTCCATTTTCATTCAGTCCCAGTTGCCTTCAATGGAATCAAAATCTGACCTGGAAAACAAAACAAAGAAAACCTTTCTTGTTGGTTCAGGGAATAATTTATTTTGTGTTTTCGTTCAGTCTTGCAACCTTTGTTAATAGATTTCAGTTCCATTTTCCAGGTAATTATGGAAAGATTACAGCCAGGAGAACTCTCAGAAAGTTCTGGGGGTCTTGGGGAAGCAGTAGGAGAAAATAGGGGTTGCCTTTTTCTTCACTTGGCAGAAGAATTGTGTTTTTGGAGTGGAAGGACCAAAGAAAAGGTGAAAAAGGATGTTACTGGAAAAGAAGAGGTTGTTTTTGAAGGTAGCTCAGCCTTCATTGCTAACATTTCACCATGCTTAGTGGCAAAGATTCAGTTAAAAACAACGCAAGTGCTTGTAAAAGCCACTGGTTAGTACTTCTCAGGTAGAAACTCTGCTCTTGAAGCTACTCTGTTTATTTCCCTATAAACACACTTGTTTGGAGGATTTTGCTGGTTTTGTTTTTTTTTTTTAAGGTGAATAAAGCAGACGCTGTGTCCTTGGATGCCGGAGATGTTTACTCTGCTGTAAAGCTATATGGTTTGGCAGTGGTGGCAAAGGAGATCTATGAGCAAGGTAGGTTCATAAAGCAAAAGAATAAGCTGTACTTCTGATATAGCTAATAAATTGCTGTGCAGTGAAAAGCAAAGCTCAAGAATTCTTGAAAAAAATTCTCTACATTTTCATTGACTTCATAGGAGTATGGAGGTGACTAAGAACTGTTTCTAAAATACTCAGTGGTGATGAATAAAATACCAGTGGTGCTTTGTATCTGGTAGCCTTTCTGCCTGTAGTACTGTCACTATGACAAATTGTATCTTACCTCTGCCCGCAGCACTAGTGTGCTCAAGTTCTACATCTTGTAGGGAATAAGAAGGGTTTTATTCCATCTGTGTCAATTCTTATGCCATGCTCTTTACTAGTGTAACTGAACATTTACTAGTGGTTCTTCTTCGTGAATTAATTTTCTCCTTACCCAAAAGAGGCAAGAAAATAAGGTGGAGAATCTTGTTATGGTAAGATTCCTCCTCATTCCTGGCAGACCTGAACAGTTTGTGCAATGAATTATTTATAAGGCAAGAAAAAATACGTCTGAGACAAAATCAAGCATACAGTAGAAAATACTTGTGGGACATGAGTCTGAGAAGGAAGCCAAATTAGTAGACGGATGTAGGAAGAGACTAATAAGGGGATGGTATGAGAATAGAAGTGAATTCTGTTTGGCTGAAGAACCATGAACTCATAGTGGAATTGATAAGTTTCAGGTGGTAAGCATTTTCTGAGTGTGAGACATCGGAGTGCTTTCCATTACAGTACCTAAATAGTGTGATACGAATGTTCAGATTTCTTGAGAAGCAATTGCATGTGGTGATGGATCTGGATGACCTTGTAAGCCTTTTCCACCAGATTTTTACATTCTTGCTTTGCACATCGCTTGCTTTGCTCAGTTTGACAAGGTGCCACGTAGCCAGTATATGGTAAAGTTCCTAGCATGAGGACCTATGTTTCATGTGCCTAGGATTTTTTTTTTCCTTAGCCATGTTCATAGAACATGTACTCCTGTACACAGATGGAAGCCGCAAAGTTGGGTTTTAGTTATTTCTGTTACATATTTTGTCCTTTCACAGGAAATTGTGTGTTTGCTGTGGCCATTGCCAAACGAGGAACTCTGGATATCCAGAGGCTACGAGGTGCACGCAGCTGCCACAATGGAGCCAGATGGACATCGGGCTGGAATATTCTACTTGGCTTTCTCCTTGCAAGAAATGATCTTTCCTGGGATGAGGCGCAACCTCTTAGCCAAGGTGGGTGATAGGAGCCGAATGGCTATGTCTCTGCCCTTAGCAAAAGTGAGTGAAATGCAAGCAGATGTAGAATGAACTGAGCTATGTGGAAACTGAATGGCTTTGTGGGTGAGATATCCTCTCGGAGTGTTTTTGATACTGGCTCTTACCTCTCTTCAGAACTTTTCTAGTGATCTTAAAGCAGCAGAATTGTTACTAAACAGGAAATCTTCGTGTTCTTTATGCAACGGGGAACGAATATTTGCCATACCTAGCCAGCACAAAGATGGTTTTAACCAAGCAAAATTTGATCACTGTTTCCAGCAAATCTTTCACATTGGAAGTTCAGATGATGAAGCTGCAATTGTTTTTCTGTTTTTTGTTGGTCTTTTTTGGTTGGTTGTTTGTTTTTTGTTTTTATTTTTTTAAACACCATAGTCCTAGTTATGCCCATGACATGCTTGGCTCCTTTTCTTTCTTCTATTTTTTCCCATTTGACTTTCTTTCTTTCTTTTTTTTTTTTTTTCCCTACATCTACAGTAATCAGTGAGTATTTCAATGCGAGTTGCATCCCTGGGGTTGGTGTCACTGCTCCTCAACTGTGTGCTCTCTGCCAAGGACAAAAATCCTATGTCAGAGACAAGAACCACTTCTGTGAGACAAGCAGTAACGAACCCTTCTATGACTCTGAGGGAGCCTTCAGGTGAGCTCTGTGACACTTGTACTGAATTTACCTTCAGGGAAAAAGAACGTGTGAGGGAGGAAATATCAGGTGACATTTTAATAGGATGGTATTTGTCTTCCTGCAGTTGCTTGAAGAATGGAGTGGCAGATGTTGCTTTTTTAGATCATCTAACAATTATGAGCGCCACAGGTAATTCTAAGAACTCAGATTCCTTTTAACCTCTGGCTGTGGTCTTTCCTGCTTGAGAGTTTGGGGGATATGCCTATATTTTTCTTGTCTCCAAGGAAAATTCAATCCCTGCAAGCAGTTCAGTGGTATTTCTTGGCTCTCCACACAAGTCAGAAGGAAACAGAAAAGTAAAGGATAAGTGAGCAATAACTATTTATAGGAGATTCTTAGCATGGGAGCTGACGGAATTTTTTATACAGGTGATTTCTTTAGCCTGAAGTCTATGACGCAGCTGTCAGTATTTGCATTGCCAGAGTTGTAAGATTCCTTTTAAAATTCAATGTATTGAGCTGCTAGAATGTGCAGTTCTGCTATACCTGTTTTGTATTTTTAAACTCAATCGGGCTCTCTATCAGTGTTTTTGAAGGTGGTTAGCAGTAGTTTTTGCAGGTAAGTATTTTTAAAAAAGCATATTTCTAGGGGTACAGCTTAAAGAGTATTTGTGAGTGCCTCTGGCTGAGGTCCCTCTCTTTGTTAAGAGAAAAGCATACCAAAGACAACTTTCCCAAGTGTGGTTGGCACACTGTGCTGCTTGCATAATCCTTGAGCAACCTCTTCTGAAAAGTATTTAACCTTCCCTGTCTGTGCCTGCTGCCAAACCATGTCTCACTTCATACCCACTTCATGAGCGTCCCATTATTTCAGAGTCAGAACAACAGGAATATGAACTTTTATGTCCTGATGGGACTACAGCTGAGCTGACTGAATACAGTACCTGTAACTTGGGCAAGGGGCCTGGCCGTGGCATCGTCACCCGCCACAACTTCCAGAAGATCACCAACAAATTTCTCACCATGATCCAAGTGAGTGGATAAAAATATCTGTATATGTCCAGACACAGACTTTTCTTCCATCTTTGTGTGGAGATTACCATCCAGTTTGCCTTCTTTCTTGAGAAATTTATAGTTGGTGTGAAAAAGGGCTAAAAATTGGTTGTTCTGGGGAAGGATCCTGCTTCAGCTTCTGGAATGAGGTTTTACTTCTTTCTAAAGTGTTCTTCTGTAGAAGATTGATAACAAATAAGTAAAGAAGGGGAAGATGCCATAACATTCAAACTGGAAAATGGCTAATGGTGTTCATCCTGCCTGGGAACTTACATGAATTCTTAGGTAGCTGAGAGACGTGTGAGTTCAGGCAGGGTTCACCTTTGTTCCTCTCTTTTTCTCAACATATAAGTAGTATCTGTTACCTTGACATCCAGGAATCTGTTTGAAGATAAATCTGAAATGCATATTTAGATACAAATTTTAAGACATTGAACAGAGCCTAATAAATTTGAATAACTAAGATGGGGCAAAAATCTTCCAGTGCAGTGCCTGTGGGTTTTGCCCCAGTGTGGTGGAACTCTGATATGTTACAAACCATTCATATGAAAGGAGGGGAGGATAAGACGGCCTGTTACTGGAAGGATGAGCAGATAAAAGTATTGTTCTTGTCCCAGCGTCTCTTTGGGCGAAAAGGAAAGGAAAGAGCCAGATTTGAACTCTTCACTTCTGCACCCTTCGGGGGAAAGAACCTGCTGTTCCGGGATGCCACTCAGCACCTGCAACTTCTGGAGGAGCAGCTAGAGATTGCCTATGTCCTTGGTCTGGATTATGTAGCTCTCCTTAAGGGACTTGGCCATGAAGGTGAGAAGCCTTCCAGAGGACTGTAGCTAAGGAAAGGGAATAAAAAGTTCTCTTTCCATGTTATTCCTCCCTGCCAGGTACAAAGGCATAGACAAAGTCTATGGCATTGGCATAGAACAGATTGGTGCCTAGGTGACATGATGTCATTGTGCTCCTTCCTTGTGTTGCAGGGAGCTCTTTGGACAACAGTGTTGTGCGCTGGTGCTGCATCAGTGATGCTGAGCTTCGCAAATGTGAGGAGTGGGCACTGAGCATCAAATCCTACCCGTTAGTCTGTGTCCAAGCAACTTCCATGACTAAATGCATTGAAATGATCAAGGTAGGAGACTCCCCCTGGTGAGAGTATAAGACCGCATAGGGTGTGTTTGTTCTTGTCTGAGCTGGACAAGAGGAAAACCAGCTTCTGCACTAGAGAAACCAGTGAGAATGAGAGGGAATTTATGCAGGGGAATTTTCAGCCTGCAGGGAAGCAGAGCTGCTTGGTTACATAATTAATGCAAATCCTGTTTTTGTTATTTTCTATAATGTTGTTGGCAGAGTAGTGAAGCTGATGCAGTCACCCTGGATGCAACACATGTCTACATTGCAGGGAGGTGTGGATTGGTGCCTGTAGCTGCAGAATGTTACAGTAAGTTGCTATGTGACCTTAGCATAAGGGAGAGAATCAAAAAAAGTACAAATAAAATATAGTTAAATTTCCACAGTTTGTGATGGAAGAAGAATAAATATATATGTCCAGATACTCTTCCCAGCTCTTCCACTAACTGGATCTAGCATTTGGTCTGGCTGTTTATTATATCTCTTCTGTAAAAGGGACAGAGATGCAGACGTGGCTCAAGAGTCTTGCAAGGTTTTTGATGGGGTGCTGCCATATAACAGGAATGACAGCAGTCACAAGATCCTTAATGGCTGTCTCTCATCTCTAGGGGGAGATTGTGCCCCGGCTGCTAAGAGCGCGGAGGAAACAGGGAAATTAATTCGTCTTAAGCACAAAGGTAACAGGACAACTTCGGGAAGGCAAAAGGTTTAGATTTTCCTGAGGCTGCCTCTAAGATTTATGTAGGAATGTATTTGCATGTTGGTTTGGGAAATAAATTGCTGTCCGAATTCAGTAGGAGCTTTACAGATAGTGCTGGGCAGCTAGGACAAGGGCTTTGTGGCTAAGCAAAGAATGCAGATCCTCTACTCTAACTGAAGATGTGACAGGATGAGGGAGGGAAGACGGGGGCTGTACCTGTCTGGAATACTTAATTGCCTTGGTGTAACTGGTTGTTGTCATTGTTTTACAGCACTGCCACCAGTTTATGCTATTGCCCTAGCTAAGAAAAATGCCAAGCAGATTAACATCCGGAACCTTAGGGGAAGACGATCCTGCCACAGTCACCTGTATAGTCCTGGAGGATGGTTACTGCTTTCCAGATACACAGTGGGAGCTCTGGAGAATGGTACTGAGAACTGTGACATCAGCTCTGGTAAGGGCTCCTCTGGGTTTTCTGTTGGCTAGCCCATGGAAATCTGAAGCCCCAAATTTGGGAGTAAAATGGAGATGGGGCCATGAGGATTTGACCAGCAAGTGATGATTGCAATTTCAGAGGGTGTTGAACCAGCTCTTCCTCCTATGTGACTATGTGCCATTCTTCACACTGTTTAGCCCTCTTCCTGCTAGCTGTTAGGATGGAATTCCCTTCCTGTCTTTTCCCATGCTTGAAGAGACTTTGGAATACCTTGCTCTAATCTCACCTCAGTTTTCTCTACTCAGTTTACCAGAATTATTTTTGGAAGGGCTGCATGCCGGGAGCAGATGGGAACCTGTGCAAGGTGTGTGTTGGAGACAGTGAGGTGGAAGGGGCTCGAGTATCTAGCAGATGTGCTGCAAGTCACAACGAACGTTACTATGGCAATATGGGAGCACTCAGGTAAGCCTTTTGTCAGAGCCAGAAAAACAGAACAATAGCTACAATTGGCTTATTATTTTGCTGATGGTTTTCCGTGGTGGTTTGTTTTTTTTTTTTTTTTTTTTTTGTTAAGCAGCTGGGTATATAAACATTTGCTAGCATATATTTTGTTTTGGTTGCAGTTGCTATGGGATATTGAGCTGATTGGTGATTTAAAACAGTCATGAAACCATTTCCAGAGCAAGAAAATGCTTCCAGACATGTAAGGCTTAGAGCATTGGTACTTGTTCATTAAAGAGGAGGCGTGAAAGACAGAAGTTCAGAGAGCTGAGGTGATGTGGTAGGAAGCAGTGTAGTGTACAGGAGGTTTTAGCTTTAGATGACTGTCCAAATGTCAGTTCCCATGTAGCGACTGTCGTTGATAACTTCTTGTTTTTTTTCTCCTGCACTAGGTGCCTAGTTGGCAATCCCAGTGGAAGAAGCTTTGGAGATGTAGCTTTCCTGGAACACTCTAACCTGCTCCAGAACATACAGAGTGAGATGCAGATGTTCTTTTTTCCTTTGGGAATGTTTATTAGCATCAGTTACTTCCCACACAGTGACCGGCACTCATGAGGATCAGCTTTTACAGGTTTAATCTAGGTCCATGAAGTTGTGTTTGTGACTGGAGAGTTTCAAGAACCTTTCTGCCTGTGTGTTCCAGTAAAGCTCAAAATTCAGATACTGTTCAGTTTCAGAGAAGAAAGGGGAAGAATCACTGAGCGCAAAGACCAAGGGCGCTGTGTGTGGGTAATCATCCTTGGAGACTGCACTAATTTTTGGAAAGCTCAAAGCTTGAAGTGGCTTTTCCCACCAGACCTTCTCCCATAGGCAGCCATAGGGCATGTACCCATTATTTTTCATCACAGTCTCAAGAATGAAAATGGCAGATAAGGGCAATGTTGTGGGCTGTCTGTGCTGTGGCTTCATTGTGACACGGTGACTTCCTTGTGTTATTTCACAGGCACTTATGGAATAAACAGGCCAAATGGCTTAATAGGTAAAAATAGTGCAAATCATTTTACCTTTCACAGTTTCTGAAACAACATGTTGCTACACTGTGAGATGTTTACTATCCTCTGGGAAATACTGATCTTTGCAAAAATCTAGCAATTGGATTTTGTTGATAAAAATGTTTTTGGTTACAGTAGCTTAAGTCCTCTCATTCTCTTAAATTACGCCTACTGCTCTAACAGCCAAAATATGCTGCCTTTTCACAGAGGTGAAGAGAAGTGGAACCCCGATTTTGTTCAGCCTGATAAAGCACACTGAAATTCTAATTTAGGCAATTTCAGTAAGAGAAGTGACTTTCTTAAGGAAGGAATCTCTCTAGGATCAAGTGGAGGTATAAGGACCTGGAAACCCAGAGGAAATCATGCAGCAATGGGCAGTGAGTCTGGGGAAGCAAGGGACATGGAGGCTGAATTGCTTTGTTTTCAGAAAGCAATCTGATTACAGATGAAGATGAGGCATGATAAGCTGTTCGTATGCCTTGATGTTACTCTAGTTTTCAGTTGATAGGTGCAGCTTAACTTCACTGACCTGTTTCCTCAGTGAAAAAACTACTCTCTTCCTAATGAACAATCATGTATTATGCTGCATTTGTTTTGAACATATTGACTAAACCTCCTCCTCTCAGTTTTTAACGCTTTGCATGAGATTCACCTTGTGCTCTGCTTTAAATTTTAAAAGGATTTGCTTTCACTTCATCTTCTTTTCAGATCTGGACAGCTCTGGTTGGGCAAAAGGTTATACTGCTATTGACTTTGAACTCCTGTGTCCGGATGGAACGCGTGCTGCAGTCACAGAGTGGGCAGGCTGTAACCTTGGCCCCATTCCCCCTAACACAGTCATGACTCGACCAGTGACCGTCACTAAAATCTATGACTTTCTAATGAAATCCCAGGTAAGGCAGATAACAGGGAAAAAGTTAGCCTGTTATCACTTGTTATGTATGACTGCTGAAAACCCTTTCAAGATCAACAGCTTTTTATACTAACTACATAAAATGCCTTCAGGTCCAATATGAAAGAATTAAAAATGTGCATAGGAGATTGAGAAAATAATTATTTGGATTCTCTAAAGGGCCATTTTGGCACCAGTTGCCATTCCACAGTGGTTATACTTTTGCTGAGAGGTAAGCCACTGCAAAACTGCATCTTTTTGTATGAATAAGGATAGTGCTAGGTGAAAGTGGAGCCTTTTTTTTTCTGCTAGATCTTGCTATAAAACCGAGGGTCATCAGCTTAACCTTGCTATTTATGATCCAAGCTGTGGAACTTCTTTTCTATTTAGGAATCTCTGGGAAGCAAACTGGACTCTGAATTCCATCTCTTTCAGTCGTGGAAGTATGGTGAAAGTGATCTGCTTTTCAAAGATACTACTCAGTACCTTGTTCATGCAAGTCACATGAGCTATCAGGAAATTCTTGGAGTGTCTTTCTTTCAACTGGCAGAATCAGTGTTTAATTGTACACCTGCAGGTAAAGTCAAGTTCTGAATTTTCAGTTAGAGAAAAACGCAAAGCAGGAAGCCATCTATGCATAGCTGTTGCCCTTTTGTTTAGACTGAATGGAGAAGTATGTTCTATGTAATCCTGTTAGTAACAATTCTCCAAGGAGGACTATGGAGCTCCTTTAGAGCCTCTTTCAACTCCTATCCTAAAGCACTGAAACTAGAGCTCTGCAGGAACAGAATAACCAATACGTTTTAGAGCAAATTTGAGGTTATTGAGGGTAGATTTAGATTAGACATAAGGAAGAAATTTTTTACAATGAGGGCAGTGAAACACTGGCCCAGGTTGCCCAGAGAGGTGATAGATGCCTCATCCCTGGAAACGTTCAAGGCCAGGTTGGACGGGGCTCTGAGCAGCCTGATCTGGTTGGAGATGTCCCTGCTCCTTGCAGGGGGGGGTGAACTGGATGGGCTTTGAAGGTCCCTTCCAACCTAAACTATTCAATTCTATTGAAATAGAACTGGTTTACTCCCACTCTGAAATTTTTCCCTTCAAGTCCAAAGATCAGTTCTGGGGAAAGGGAATATAATTTTCATTTGTATATACCAAACTTGGGAAAAAGATGAGAAATGTTATACTTAATTTTTTAATTAACTTCAAAATAATTTAAATATTCCTTTTTAAGAAGAGTGCACTAGGGAACTCAAGATCAAAACCTTTATAAACTTAAAGGATGGCTTTGTCATTATTTTCCCCTGAAAGCTGTATGAAGTATGCATTTAGCTATCACTAAAACTGCAACTGTCTATGAGCCAGGGCTGAGCTGCTTTGGGATCTGAAAATCTGTATTGAAGTAAATGAAGATTACACAGTACATTAGACTTCTATGAGTCTAAATTGTTAAAGAACTGACCTTCAAAAGGGGAATTTTACCTCTATTCTGCTGTTTTAGTGAATAGTATCTGAATAATTTGTTATTTTTAAAGCTGATAGCATCTGTAAGTGAACGCTTTCTTACTGATTTATAGGCATCTTAGACTTCTGCAAACAGGATATCTGCACATCCTCATCGAACTGACAGCTAAAACAGAGGCTTTGCAAAGCAAGTACGTCACTATCAATGTTGAAAACAAGGAAATATGCAAGTCCAACCTATCTAAAGCAATCAGCAAGGAAACAGTAATGTCTAGAAATATATGCTGAATACCCTTTTTTTTTTTTTTTAATGTAAAGCAGATTTTATGTTTATGATCATGTAATACTACTCATATTTCACCTCTTTCTTGTTTGGAGCATGGCATCATGTGGAACTGCACAGGCCAGTCTGCATAACCCACAGCACAGAACTAGGATCAGCAGTTCTGTACAACTCCTATGGAGAAATCAGCATTTCTGTGGAAATAGCAGGGTCAATACCACGGACTAAAATACAGACTGTCAGGTTAGTTGGTAGCAGTTTGCTTTTCTTGTCTTATAAACTGTTTCCGTGCAAAAAAAAATAATATCAGCTGACATTTTGATAGCTGCAGCATTGTCCTCCTATATCCATGGTTTTGGTTGCAGCTAAATAGTTCTTGCTAAATACACATATACACTGTAGGTTGTATATGTAATTGCTATCAGAATCAGTAGTCTTTTCCGCTTTTAACTGGGAAGAATATATTTGCTTTTTTAATCAAGGATTTATATCAGTAAATCAAAACACTTTTCTCTCACAAATTAATGTACTAAAGCATCTAATAGCCAGCAGAACTGGATGCTTGCAGCCTTAAGGTGAAGAAAAGCAATGGATATTCATCCTTGTTGGAAACTCCATTACTTTATTGTACTTTTGACACTTTGAGTCTATGATTCTATGAAGTGTCAAAATATGATTTATCAATTAAAAAGCATTGGTTTTACAAGCAGAAACTGCCTGAACGTGGTATGAAGCCTTTTGAACAGTATGTATCATGTATTCTTTTTGGCTGTTAGTGGATAAAGACTGAGTGGATGGGTCTTCATGGGCAGGGCTCATTTCAGTTTGCAGGAGCGTTATCACCTTCTGCTTCCATACACCCTGAACCAGGCAAGGTTAAGATTTTTAACTGGGGGCAAAAAAGAAAAAAAAAGTCCTTCACCCAAACCTTTCCAGTCCTTGTTACATACATTGCAGTTTTACTAACTTCAGCTAGCAATAATCGAGATGCAAATAGTGAAGACAGGCCAGCTACAATAAATATAAAGTCAATGCGATATAAAGGAAAAAAAAATTAAAAACTGTCCACCAAAAACAACAAAGCAAGGCACCAGTGAAGTACTCAGCTGCAAAATACACTGCTAAGAATACCTGGTTTTGAACAGTTTGCTCGATGTCTAGCTTGTCTGTCTTGTTTTACTTGCAGTCACCCCTCTCCTCCCCTTTTTTCACTTCATGAGAAAAAAAAAATTTGCACTCTGACCAGTAGTAAGGGTTTTAGATTCAGTGCATCTTAGCTGAGACTGTTCTCTTTCTCATTTGTCCCATTGTTTGACATTGATTCATCAAACAACAGAGAGAGGATGCAAGTCCAGACTCATCTACCTTTCAGAGAAAAAAGGGAAAGCTAAATGGTGAACGAAGCAAGTCCCAGTATGGTAACAGAGCAAAATCCTCATACTGTGTTGCAGCCAGCAAGCTGTAGCAGGGGAACAGCACGATGCTTGTTTAGGTCTCTGAGGTGCTCCTCTCCTTTCTTTACTGGAGCTTACATGCCATCTGCGGGACCCATGTGACACTGCACTTCAGAGAAGGGTTACCAGAACAGAGTGAAGAAATGCATCTGCCAGCTTAGTTTTGCCAAGAGCAGCACACAGCTGAATAGCAATACATTGAAAATCTGGGTTGGAGGAGCAGGGTAGTTGTTTTCTGGCATAGACATTACAGATGCTTAATAGGCCTTTTGGATGTTCCTGTGCTTCAGCTTTGGTTTAAAAGCATCAGTCTGGTGCCTTGCACAGACTGTGGTACATGAACCACTGGCAGCCTCAGCTTGGACTCTCTCAGTTCTGAACCTAGCAGCAACTGTCTGTGCTCTCTGGCTTCTGCTGCTCTACTACCTTAAGAGATGGACGCTGTCTCAATGCTATGAATAGTAGCTAGGATCATGCTTAAAATCTCCCAGGTCTGTTTCTGTTCCTGTTAAACGATGGCTACGGATGCCTCACCAACAGCCCACCCAGTTACCTAACAGCGTTAATCTCTTTGGAGATTTGACCTCTTCCCCCTGTGTATGCAAGACAGATATATCATGCATATTTACTGATACAAGCCTAAAGAAGGCCTTAAAAATTGAAAGGTTCTCAGAAAAATTTATTTCCATAAATTAAAAATACACACAAAAGAAACAGTGAAATTTTAGATTCACACAATATTGAACAGAAACAAAATGCCAAGAGCATGAAGGAAGCTAATGGCACAAGTGTACAAATTCCCATTGAGCTATTTGTTAACGTGATAGCATCATATAGACTTTTAATCTACAGTTACCATCCATATTCTAGAAGAGCACCTGGAACATAATATACCAAAGGCCCACCTCACATCAAATACAATAAATGAGAACTGCTTGCAGAAAATCACATCCAGCAAGCATCAGAACTCAAATGTATGCAGGCCAGCCAAGCCAGGCAAATGCTATAACATACATTAAGTAGATTTAGCTGCTCCAGTCATAGCATGATGAAAATAAGATATATTTTTTTTCTTTTAATTTTTTTTTAAAGTGATCTTCCTACTTCCCATATCAGCAAATTTAGCCAAGAGCTGCCTGGCTCTGCAAAACTTAGTAGTAAGGGACAGTACATGGCAAAAGCTTTGCAATTCTCAAGCTGCTGTAGTCATCATTCTATGAGCAATATGTACAATGTCTTTCCATGATGATACAAAACAAGTCCTCCCTGGGGTGGCTTCACTTTATGAAAAGGCAAGCGTACATATCCTTCAGCTAGGGAAGTATGCAAGACTCCAAAAGATACATCCTCTATACTTTTTTCTTTCAATTATCTGGGACAGAAGCAGCTGAGTGGCAAATACCTAGCTTTTGCACAGTCATTGCTCCCAGTGTACGAGCAGCAGCGAAAAGGAACAAGGCTGTTCCACCAGTGCTGTAAACAGGAACAGAGGTGGGAAAGGAGAACAGAAAAAGTGCACAAGCATGACTGACATCTGTATGCTGGAGGCGAAGGAAGAGATGCTTTGTCTCAGTTAGCTTACATCTCTGTCATCATACAAATACTAAACCAAAACAAAATAATGCTGTACATTTGCGTTTCCACAAACTAAGGTCTAGGACAAGCTAGGCAACTGCAACATCATTTTGTAACTCCTCCAATTATTGTAAACAAAAGAGAATGGAGTGTTTTCTTTGCTCGCTCTCTCTGCTGTAGCTGTTAAAAGAAAGCTAGAAAGTGTTATTTCAAAGCAATCAGAAACACGACGGAGCAGAGGAGCAGAGAAAAAAAGAAAACCCAAACCAAAATGAAAAACCACAACCCAAAGGAAAAACCCAACACATTTCATGTTTTGAAGCACATTAGAAGTTTGAACTTAGCCTGGACCCAAGTTTCCTCCCTCCCCACCCATATCCTTGCTTCCTTAAAAGCCCCAGTAAGGTTACAGCTCAATTGTGTCACAGCACTAGAAGCCTCCTGTATTAACAGAAGGTGAATGAATGCTGTGTAACAATCCCATTCTATAGCATAAACTCATAAAAATATATATCCCACTCTTCCTACAGCTTCCAACCAGTCAATAATTGGGCTAATAAACCAGTACAGGGAAAGTTTCAAACATTTTTTAAAAGGCAGTAAGCCTTAATTATTTAGGGATTTCTTTCTATAAAAATAAAAGAGTATCAATTGAAATGTTCTCTAGCAGCCCAAATAGGTTAACCAGACCCTGCTGCTGAAATAGTATGTCAATATGTTCAAAGTTTGCATGCCTTGTTATTTTACCCTCAAAACCCAAACACTACTGTAAGTGTGTACTCCTCTCTTCTTCAGTCTTCCTGATTAAAGATACTTAGCCTGCAAAACAAGAATGTAAACTTCTAGGAATCCCAGCACATAAGCTGGGAGCAAAACAAGCTCAGGTTACATTTCTTTTAAGACTCGGGCACACACAGTGTAATAATCCTCTTCCATTTCTCTACTTTCAAAGCTCTGGAATTCAACAGATTGCTTGTTAATTTTTAGTTTTCTGTTCAGTCAGTAACAGAAGCAGCAGAGCAACAGAAGATAACGATGGTATTGCCAGTCCTGCATTTATTGGGACTTTACTAAAAATACCCACCCACTAGATATTTCCTCTTTTGAAGGTAAAACTCTATTATATAGGTAGACAAATAAGAAAGTGCAAGTTTCAAGTGACAAGTGAAAGAAAGAACATACTAATTAAATTTGAGCATCCCAGCAATGACAGCTTTGCCTGAATAACTTCTATAGGCACTAAAGGACAGAAATTACCTGAACTGCAGCTAGCATTCATTTACAATTATGCTTCAAGTAAGTTTAACAGAAGTTATTCCAGAAGGGAGCTCTCTTCCCTCACAATGTATAGCTGAGAAATTGTGCAGTGCTGCATCAGGTAATTACAAACTGCCTTACATAATGAAAAAAAAAAATTCCACATTCTAGGAGGCTCTTTGTACAACACTATTATGTACAACAGTGCTGTACAGAGAATATCTAATTATGAGCTACATAAATTGTAAATCTAAACGGATAAAAAAAAACCTCAAGATGGAAAAAAAATTATTTTCTTCTTGTCATTAAAATCAAGTTGGTATTTTTACTGGAATTAAAAACACTTAAAAATGAGTCTCAAAAGATTCTGCTGGTGTTCCCTGCATGCAGCAGCTCAGCTGAGTTGAACAAAAACCCCTACTGATGTATCCTGCAGCTTAACATCCTTGTCAGCTAATTACCTTTTCTGCTAGAGAAGAGGCTGGCATCAGCCAAGTAGGCAAACACTCTACTATTTGGGAAAAAATAGTACTGGGCAAAAGTTTTCCTTAAAATACTACCTTTTTTTTGAGCTCAGTCATGTTAAAAGGTGTGGTCATGCAGCAAATAAAGAAATATATACAAAGTGCAAGTTATTTAAAGTCTAGTTATGTGGGGCTTCTGCTGCCTGAAGCCAGGAAGGGCACAGAAACTCAGAAGGAACTCTCTAAGTAAACAGAAGAAAGAAACAATTGAAAGCAAACTCAGACAGCTACTTTTAATTATTAAAAAGGTAGTGGTATAAAAAGAATGTCTTTGCTAGAATTCATCTTTATCAAACACCATATCTCTTCTGTCAGGTTGTTCAAAATAGCCATTACAGTAACAACAGCAGACTCAAATGTGCAAATGATCTGGAGTACAGAGTTACAGCATCGCTGAAGGTGCACTACCTCCTCCTTTACACTCCTACTCTACCCTCAAAAGGTGTTTAAATATAATTAAACATTAGCAGTAATTTCCAGAGGTTGGGGAAGAAATGGTAAATTGTACATGGCTGTGTTACACTCAAACATGGACCTAAACAAATCCCTCCAATAGCATTAGGAAAAAAAAAAATAGCACCTTAAAGAGGGTCACAGCCAAAACCTCCTCATCAGATACTAGAACAGAGTGGTAGAGTAACATATGAAGAAGTCAGTAGATTTCTCCCAACAGGACTAAAATACTAAAGGAGCTGATTGGACCCTTTTCAGCTAAATGGCTCCCTCAGATCCTACAGCCTTGGTCCTGCTCAGCCTCCTCTGCAAAAAAGGCTTCAAGGTCCGTTAGCTTCTGTATCAGAAGAGCATCTAACTCTGCATTCTGTAGTGCAGCTTTTTTTGCTCGGGTGAAACTACCCACTGCTTTGATTTTGCCTCGTGTCTTCCTTTTCCGGGGAAGAGTAAAGTCCTGAAACTCTAGAATCCGCTTTCTCTTCTGCTGGCTGACAGAGATCAAGTGTCCATTTTTCTCCTTGGGCTCTTCAAAGATTGTTTCCAAGCTCCTGGTAAAAGCAAAGGATAGAACTCATGAATACTCAAGAAGCAATTAACCACCTTACAAGGACAGGGAGACTGGTGGATTTCTTAACCCAAATAAACACACTTCTAACTTGTACATTTTCAGTCCCTCCACACCTCCTGTAATATATACTCATCTACAGCTTACACCTCCTACAGCAGCACATTACTGGTAGCTAAATAATTTGTTATTGGTGCACAGACAGTTGGATTTAATCTCTTTCTATTGGTATTTCAGTTCAAAAGCGCACTTATAGAATCTTGATTTTATAGAATAAATAGATTTGAACATTAAAAAATGTAGCTGTCCTGATAATCATGCTATACTTGAGGCAGGCAGTTATTCTTAGTATTTTAAAGAATATTTAGTTGCCTTTGAATTTTGAAAAGGTGGAGGCTAAAAAAAGGTGGATGGAGGCTAAAATGAATAAGTAGCTGAAAAAAATAACCAAATCCATTCTTAAACGGCTACAAATTCTTAGTTCGTATTCTATTTCACTGCTTTCCATCCAAACAGTAAAAGATACTATTTGTTTCATTAACTTTCTCTAACACTTTAAACTAGAGCAATTTTAAAAATTTATCTCCCTTTTAGCTTTCAGACACCTTTAATCTCATCTCTCTCTCTCTCCCGCAAAGTAATTTACATTTATCTTAGTTTTCTCATTAGGAAGCAGAACCAACCTGGCTGGAGGAGGGGACTTATAATTCTTGTTTGTGTAAATTTCTTCTAAACTAAATTCTTTCTTCTTAAGCCTGAAAAAGTAATGAACAAATCAATCAAGAAAGAAGAATTTCAAAACTACCTCTCTTCATGACAAGCAGATTTACTAGAAACAAGTCTGGTTTGTGTTCTAAGCTTAAATGCTAACTAATTATGCTTTAACTTAAAATGTAGATTTAGATTCTAATTGGGGATAGGGAGGAATGAAAAATGACGTCGTTAAGTACCTCATTTCATACAGTGTTTTTATAAGGTCTGGGTCAAGACTTGCCATTTCTGCAGAGGTCAATGTTCCCTCTAGCATTCTATGATGTTTTGAAATACTGATGCTCAAAAGAAGAAAGGGAAATCCCTTCACAGGTCACTTTTTTTGTGGAAGCTAAGAAAAGACTGAGTTTAGCAGATGAACATTTTTTCTCTTGAGACTGATTTAAAAAGTCAGTTATTGACACTTAATTGGCAAGCTGATCTCTGAAGAAATGCATTCCTTTGTCAAAGGTGGCACTTCTGTTTGAGACAGAAATGAACAAAATACTAGATGACTGATTGGAAAAGCTTTCTCAATATCTGGCACTGTCATTACCCGTATTTACACTGAACTGATGTTTCCCTAAGACCATATACCACCAAAGAAGGGACTGTGAAGAACACCAACATGATTTGAATTGACAGAACTTCCTTATAGATCACTTCATCTCACTGTGCATTGTAGAATTACTTATTTTCAATGTATGTTTATCAATATGAACTTCTTTTCTTTAGAAAAATCATTCCATTGCAGCTTAGGTTTTTATTTTGCCTAAAACCCAGTCTGTAGTTCATATCCCATAGTCCTTATTTTTCCTTTCTCACTTGAAAAAAGTTATGTTCAAAGACCAATTTCTTTCTTCAGTCTTTTATACAGTTGATACAGCTGTGTCAATCTTTTCTTACAAAGGAAGCAAACATCAGATATCACTCAATGGGGACTGTACAAAATAGTGGTGGTAAGAGAAGCATTTATTGAAATGATTACATTATTATGCAGGAAATGTAAGCAACAGAAGCTAGTATGAGTGCATTTAAAAGATACTGCTCACCTTTTTGGTTTGGGTAGTCCCATTGGAGTCAGGTTAGGGTCCGGCTTAGGAACAGTTTTCCTGATTCGGATCTGTGAGACTTTCTTTGGCCTCTTTTCTGGTTCAGTCTTAAGAAAGAAAAAAGAAAAATAAAAAAAAAAGTTAAAATGAAGGACGTAATGACCATGCTAGTCAATAGAATTCCCTTTTATGTTGAGTATACATTATCTACAGAATAAACATTCCTCTTTGGTTTGCCACCTTCTTTCTGCTTCAATAAAAGAAAGTAACAGCACAGACTAGGACAAACAGCCTCTTTTCAACAGCAGCAGCTTCAGGCTCTGGGGAACTAAGAGTCTGAGATATCTAAAATCTCAAATGAACTCACTTTTTTCAGTTCTGTGTCATCTTGGGATCTAAGACAGGCTGGAACAGAAGCATCAGCTTCATCAGGGGCAGGGACCTGGAGCTCTGATGCCGAAAGCCTGGGGGGAGATAGTGATGATTCTGGAAGCGAGCAAGGCTTTGGTAACGGAAGAGGGAATTCCAGACTGTAACAGAGGAAGAAGCAAACATATGTAGATTAATACCCAACTTATGCTGCAACAGGATTCCATGCTTTCAGATTATCTTCCTAAATTGCAATTTGGCCACAAAAAGCAATGCAGTTCACAGAAATTGCCCAAGTAAGTGAACACTTTCTCCGCTACATACACACAGTCAAAAACTGCTGCAGCCTGCATTGATATTTAAACAAACTAAATTGCCAGTACGTTTGAACATGTAGTTTTAAACCTACTCTCTTCCTTTTTGTGTAGTTAAACAGTTTACAGCTCTATTTAGTAACTAAGGATAGAAAGTGACTAATCCTCCTTTTCTGCCAGCAAGTGTCTTTGACACAACTATTAATTTATTACTTTTTGTTCACAGATAAATTTAAAAGATAGCTTTTAATATCTGCCATCCCAACACTGAAAAAGAATAGAAGGAAGTTTCAGCACCTAACGTCCAGTTGCTAAGGCAGAAAGAACCAAGTAAGGAAACTTCTATGGTTTCACATATTCATTTCATAATAAGTGGCACAAGGAGTAATGGTTTTAAAATAGTGGGGAGTAGATTTAGATTGGAAATTAGGAAAAAATTTTTTACAATGTGAGTTATAGAACACTGGAACAGGTTGCCCAGAAAGGCAGTGGATGCCCCATCCCTGGAAACATTCCAGGCCAGGTTGGACGGGGCTCTGAGCAACCTGATCTGGTTGGGGATGTCCCTGCTCCTGGCAGGAGGGTTGGACTAGATGGCCTTTGAAGGTCCCTTCCAACCCTAACCATTCTATGATTCTATGATTCTAATATGATTGCAAGTAACAGAATTGTTCTCTGCACTGATTGACATGGTGTTTGCATTAATACCCCTCCACACTTCTCCATTACATGATCCAGTCAGTTTCCTTCCCTGACATTTTAATCAGAAAGCTATTCTTGAAGTGAACTGTCAAAAGCTGAAAGCCGAAGTGACATAAACAATATATTTCCGAGAAAGCTTATGATCCCACTACTCGGAATAAATATCAAAGTCTGAGAGACTCACCGTATCTCATGACCTGCAGTCTGTAGTGCTTCTACACTCTGTACAGGTAAGTGCGGTAACATGGCATAGCTGGTTCAAAGGAAAAATGAAAAAACAAAACAAAAACCAACAAAAAAGACAGATAGAAATTAGGTCTACACTATAAAAAAGATGAGGGAAAAATATTAGTATGAACTAGACTGTAAGACAAAAAATGGCTAATATCAGTAATGAGAATTAAAGACAACAACCATACCAGAGCAAGCCGCATCTGCCATTTAGTCCACTAAGTTTCACTGACAGCTTGTTATGGAAATATTCCTACTTTCAAACGGTAGTTATGAGAAAAGGAAATAAGAGTACAGAAGGAGAGGGAGACAGTATTAGTCTGAAAGTTGTAATTATTTCTATGAAAGTCTATATTCAAAACCCCCAAAAACTTTGACGGATTTGGCTACTAAATTAAAAAAAAAGCACATAGTGGCAAGAGTAACAAGTAAAAGGAAGGATTTCCATATGATTAACTCTCTGTTGTCTCTAACTCCCACAGCCTTACTTGAATATTCTTAATTGATTGGAATAACCAAAGACCTTTCCATAAGAGTTGGTAATTACTGTAATTCTGTGGCACAGCAGCTCTCAGTCCTTTAATAGTAAGCTTTATTTTTGTGGCCACACTATTAATAACAGGGAAAAAAAAAATAAGTCAGTTTTGACAGCTTTTATTACATTAAACAGCAAATCTGGTACTTGCTGTTCTCCCAAACTAGCAACTAAATATATTTCACTGTTCTAAAGCAAAGAAGTTACAGCCAGACTGGAATGCTACAAAATAAATGAAAACCAGCCATGTTGGCAGCACCGATTAAGTCCAAATATAAGGAGGTCAGAAAGACTCATTCCTTGTGTCTGTCATTTAATATCAGAACTATAACTGAACTTCTTTCAGTGTTCCACTCACTATCCCAACACTAGTGCAGCCCACATCAACAGTGCATCAGAGTCCTCCGTGCTAGAGGCAGAGCCTACTGTTTTATGTAATAATAATAATACAAATACAAGGAGAGAAAAAACCCCACCACTTTAAAACGTTTGAATCCCAATAAGCATTAATTAGAAAAAAATATTACTGGCAGTGGAAGTGACAGAAGAGTTTTAGGCAGGAAAACTACTCTAGTTCTCTAATTTAAAGAGGACAAATGTCTTCCAGAAGAAAATGGCCTGCAGAGAACTTGGAGTCACTTTTTGATTTGTCTGATTTTTAACTATCTTACTCAAAACAGGCAAAGACTTTTGTCATACTGGAAGCTGAAAATGCTTTTGTACTGCACCAAATATACTTCTTGTATGCTTGTATTTGTATACCAAGCATTTATTTAATAGGAGATTTTTTTCTAGTATACATACATTTAAGAGAGATATACTGAATTATCCTTTAAAAGAATAAATATTATTTGATGAGAACAGGCTGTCCATCTTCAGCAAAATGGAACCTAAAATAGCGTTAAATATTTAAAATGTTAGGTTTTGTTCTTTATGTTGCTTTATAGCTAAACCTTTAACATTAATCTTTGCTTAACTGTTCTAAGAATAGAATTTATTTGCTGCACTTCTTTAAACTTCTGCAAACATTCTTTTCAGCTCACTGCATGCTACAATAGCTTCACTTTGAAGAAAATCTGAGTGGGGCAGAAGAATTAAGGCTACCTCATACACATATCTGTAAGGTATCTTACAGAGAAAACAAACTGAGTTTTAGACTATTTTAACTTTGGATTACTTTTCACTTGCAGTGATAAGGTTTGATTTGGCTTCTCTCTCTTTGGGATAAAGATCATTCATAGCAAAACATTCAGTTTTCAAATTACCCTTTACGTCAATAAATTAAATCCTCTTATACTTTAGCTAACTGGATATGCTGTAACAAGCTGCTAGGAGTCTGCAAGACTTAAGTATGGGAGAAAACATGAAAGTGTAAGTCAGCTCTGATCTCCCAGTCCAAGGATAACATGCCTCAACAATACAAAATAATAATTCACCTCATACACAGAAGTAACTTTTAAAAAGGTGGGGGTTTTTTTCGTGGTTTGTTTGTTTGTTTGGGGTTTTCGGTTTTGTTGGTTTTTTGTTTTTTTTTTTTGTTGTTGGGTTGTTTTGGTTTTTTTTAAGAATGACAACAATGTCTTATTTTTAAGTTTAGTGCTCAAACTGTAGTTTACTGGTATGATTACTTCCAGAGTACTAATCTGTACACTAGAAAATTCAGACTGATATATTGACTCATATGAAAAAGAATGCAGGTCCAATAGAATGTGCTGGGAAGCTCCCTATGCAATTATTCAATTTGTTTCATTTGTTTAGTGCAGACAACTCCCAGAATGGAGCAGTACTTTCACAAGCTCATTCACAGCTTCAGTAGACATCAGAATTTATACTAGCAAGGGATATACTCAAACTTTTAGGTATGTTATCCATTTACACAAAGCAAAACGCAGCATTAGTTATCTGGCAAGATTTTCAGTTATACGTACGTCAAGTTATGACATAAGATAAGCCAAATTCAACAGTTCTCTAGAGACTGTCATATACAACAAAAGAATTAAGCAAATCGACTTCTCTACAGTGCTCCCGAGTCCAGGAATCTCAAGACTACCAAATCAGGGACTGAACTGCCCTAGGTCACTGAGGCATAAAGGGCAAAATCTTTGCTCAAGAGCATGCAAAAATCCTGTAACAGAGCTAGAAACCTTTTATCTAATTCTGTCTCTTACTAAAAAGACTTCAAATGCTGATAGCAAAGTTAAATTAAATATACAGAGCAGATTTTAGTCTTCTTGCCACTCATAACGGGAATGACACTAAAATTCAATACCAGCCTGAGCTGGAGCTACACTTGCTTGTTACAACACATCAGGCACATGCTATCAAAAGGCACAGCATACATAAAGAGGTTTGAATTACAATAGAACAGTCATGGAATACAATTAAAAATTTAACTGAATGCCACGCCCCACCCGTTAGAATTCTTCCTGATCTGATACTGAGCATTTTACAGTGGTTCCAAGTGGCACTTGTGGATCAGACCTCTGAAAAAAACTTTCCTACCTCAGAAATCCAGTTGTTCTGCAGTCACTCTGAATAGACCTAATGAAGTAGCTCACCTTTCTGCAATATATATTCTGATGCATGGAGTGTATATTTTGCAAGGGAGAAGAAAATAGAGTTAGCCATTCTGCCAAAACGGAATAGTATTAAAGAAGTGAAGGCAAATATATTTAAATTCAGCTAACAGACTGTTCCATAGGGAAGAATCTTCCATGTTGAGCCATTTTTGGAGCAGAACGTGTAGATTTGGAACAGGGGAAACTGACCCTCCACCGCAAGCTGCAATTACCCTCTCCCTCCCAAAAAGGGGCAAGTACATACCCTATACATATTTAATCTCAGAAGTAAGTTGATGGGTTTTACCTGTTCTCGATGCCCACACTTGGCTGCCACTTGCAGTGACTGGAATGGAGAGGAGTGATTTCGGAGGAATGGGCAGAGGGACCACGCTGACTCCATATGGATAGTACCCTGCCCAATGAGTATGGCAATGAAGAGACGAGGTCATCTGATACAGAGGTTGGATACCTTCCCCCTTTCAAACCCTGTGCGAATTGTGATATAAATAGTCTCTGGATGGTAGGAATATGACTGGTTAAGTTTCTTCTTCTTGTCCAAATCCTGTAACATCCAGGGGAAGAAAGTGCTAACACTGTGTGAAAGCCAAGCATGGAGCAACCTCCTCTTCTTTCAGCTATGGCATTTCTTCCACGGTCAGGATGAAGGGCAACAGCCCTTGGAGTTGTTACAAAGAGAGAGGAATGCAGCTCGTTATCTAGACCGGAATGTTCCTTGAAAGCAGTTGTATCTGAACAGCTCTGAGACAGGAGAAAAGAGAAAGTCCACTTTGAAGGTGGTGCTGGCATTTCTCCCAAAACTGGGCTGTGATGTACAGAGTGCTGGGATGTAACCCCTGCGAGATCTGTCACAGGACTGGAGTCCAATTTTATGTGAAAAGAAATTGGGAAACCTGTGGTATCCAAGAAAGAGGTTGGAGGCTTGTGGCTCAAGTCTGAAAAAACTATTTTGGTAGATTCTACAGGATAAAGTGCCAAAGGCTGAAAGCTGAACATCTTGGTGCACCAACTGTCAGCCCAGCGTGAGTGTAAGTTCCTGTTAACACAAGAAAAGGCTTCCAATAGATTTTTAGATCTACGTTGGCTGTACCTCTCAGCCACGGGAAGAATTTCAGAAGAATATGGCAGAGGTTCTAAGTTATGGGTACTTTTGGCAGGTGCCAAGAGTTTGCTAGCCATTGCAGACAGCTTGCTCAACAATGCTGATTCTTTGGTACATTTCCTAAATTTCAAGCTGTTCAACAAACTGCACCTCTTGGCCCTCTGCCTTGGCATGTGCATGAGTCTCATAGCTGTTTCCGCTTCCATTGTTGGTGCTTTACATGGCAAGCACAATGATTTGAGAAGTGTGTTTTCCTGCTTAGGGAACATTTCTGTAGGAATCTGAAAAAAAGGTGAATTTTTAATTTTTTTGCTTTTTCTTACAGTTTTTAGCTGGTATGATGTGGAAACTTTTTTGCATGTCCTTCCAGGCTGTCTTTTTAATGGAAGAGGTCCTCTTAGTTCATTTGTACTTCCAAAGGCACCAGGGATTCCATCATACCCTAAATTAAGGTTCAGGTTTTCCATTTCTGAATCCTGAGTCTTCAAAAACTGTGAACTAATAGTATCTGTGGTAATCTTTGGCCTTTTGACTTCTTGTAAAGTGCTATATAGTTTATTTTCACTGCTTCTGATGGCAAAAGTCTCCACTGAAGGACCTTCAAACTTCATATTTCTTGATGTCACCAACTCATTTGAAGAACTGCGTAAGAGTTCAGAACTGTGCAATGAACTTGGTTGCAGTGTGATTTTTACCTTCTCTTGGTATTCTGACTTCTGTTCTTGTTGTGCCTTGTCTGACAGATGTACTCCTGTCTTTTCATACTTCTTCTTTCGTTTAAGTACCTGACATTTCTCTATTTGATCAAGTCTCTCTGAACCTAAAACCTCATTTTCTTTGCAAACTGAATGAGTTGGTATAGTGCGCCGGCCCTCTGTAATCTTCTTTACGTTATCTGTGCTCTGTGCATTTAATTTGTAAGGCACACATACTTCACTACAAACCACACGGTCTGGGGATGAATCTTTGCAACTGTTTGATAGTATACTCATACACGGATAAAATGTGGGTGTTGTATTATACTGCAGTTCTGGTGAAGTTTCTGCATCATATGCATCTTCAGCTTGACAATCACGCAGAGTTTCTGAAAGCAGACTGGTACTTGCTACGTTTGTAAGCTTTGTAGTATTTTTTCTTTCTTTTGAAAGATTATTTAAGTTAGATTTTGGGATTTCTTCCAAAACCTTCTCATACCTTTCAGTACTGAGAGGGACTATTTTGCTACCAGACTCTTTTGAATCTTCTAACAAGGCCCATAGACAATCTTGTCCATCAAGAAAACAATCTATGGGCAACTTTTTCCTAGGGGCTGCTTCTCTTCCCACCTTCTGTTCCACACATGTATTCTTAAACTTCTCTCCACAGTGAGTACTTTTTGGTGAGGTCACATTGATGTCTTCTACAGTTTGGATGTCAAACTTTCCAAAATGGGATGGACGTATATCCTTTTGAGCATCAGTTTCTTTACCAGGCTCAAATGTTAACTGCGGGCAAGAGTTAGTTAAGATTGATTCTGTTCTCAGACTTTTGTTGTTTTCCGTCTCTGAAAGCACATTCCTATTTTCTGGCTTATATGAGAGACTCCCATGAATTGATGAGAAAGGCAAAAATTGGGCACTAACTGTATTTTCCTTCATCTTTGGCAAAGATTGCTGCTTTTTGTTTCCTGCAAACACAAGCTCTGCTTTCTCTTTCGCACATTTGATGAAACAAGCATGCTGTGAGCAATGTGATTTGCTATCAGAAAAGCTTTCTTCAAGAGTTCCTTTAACTTCTCTTTCACATCCGTTCTCATGTTCTTTTAATTTGATTGTCTTCTCTTCAATTAGATCACTGACGGAGTCCACGTATTCTGGATAGTCTTCATTTCCTACACCATTTAAAGAGTCCAAATCTACTACATTCTCGTTTGGAGTTCCTTGAAAACTGTCTTCTCTTGCATATTTATGAACTAACAACAGCAGGTTGTCACCTGTTTTTAACAGTATCTCTTCGCTTTGACTAGAGCCAATCGATATTTTGGTTTCTTCCACAGAAGCAACTGTAGTTTGTAAGCCCATGTTCGGTTGTTTGTTTAAACTTTCTAAATGTTGCTTGCTGATTGGAACGGGGTCATCAAATTCACTCTGATGTGCAAGACACTGATCTTTCATTGGAAGAAGGGTCTTTTCTGTTTGGCTGGCATGTTGTCTTTGAATGTTCCTGTTACTGAGTAACAGACATGAGTCACAGATTGAAGCACTGTACTCAGAGGGATTAGCTGTGAGCGATGACATTTCCTTCTTCTCATATGTGCCTAGTTCTCTCTTCTTTGGGCCTAACGGAGAGTTGCAAAATCCAAAATTATGAACACAGGTTTTTTTGTTCAAATATTTGACTAATAGCTGTTCACTAGATTGATCCTGATTGCCTTCAGGAGCCTTTGGAGAATCCACAGTTCTTATTTTAGCAAATTCATTTATCTGGAGAGCACACATGCCAATTTGTTCTTTTGTCTCATCTCCGTCACAAACAATTTCACTGCCACCTGCTACTTTACAGAGATCAAATTGTTTCATAGTCTCCATATTCTTATTAGAAATTTCATCTCCTACCAAGGTAGCAATAGACTTCTCTGCAGTATAAGCTGAGCAAAACATGTTATTTGCTGTGGAAATGTCATTTATCCTATGCAGATCTACACTTCTGTTGTCCCAGTCATCTTCACAAGGAAGCGATCCACAAGCCAAAGGGAAGCATGCTTCTGGAAAGATGTTTGACTTTTCACTATTACATCCAGCTGAAGCTTCTCCTTCCAAATTATTGTTTTCTTCAATCTTATCAACCTCAACATTAAAAGAATTACTGTTTGGTAGAACATCATCTACCTGTGTACCTCCTGATAAAATACAGGAAGTACTGGCAGCTGTACACTGGTCTTTTATACTCTGATTATTACAATTCCATGTGTCACTATGTTCATTTTCTAAACCAGTGACCACACTCTCTGTATTTCCTGCTGAAGACTTCATATTCTTTTGGGAAATTTCGCTTGTCATATCAGAGTTTTCAAAAGTCCTGGAACTTACTGAAGACTTGAATTTGCCTTTAGGAAGCACAGTTTCCGTGACTTGTTCCCTTGTTGTTCCAGAAGCACCAGCTGATCCGTTTCCAGACAGATTATCCTGAGCCTTGTCCCTTCTTGAAACTTCATTAGCAGTACAAGGAGGATGCTCATTACGATGAAGTTGTCTTGATTTTTGTGCAACAGGAGGTAGAGTTATATTTAATGTATAAATCAAACTAGTTTCTTTGCCAGTGGACAAACTGTCATTACTATTAGCTTCTGTAGCTTCAGCTAAACTGCCAGCCAACTCTTCTGATGTTGCATTACTCTCAGACTCCTTTTCAAGCAGTTGTCCCTCAGGTGAATCTTCTTCTAGCTTGGTACTAAGATTCAGATAGCTGTGGCTACTGGGAGGAGAAATTTTACTGGAGGTATTATAAAAGCATAAGTCTGTCTGTCCAATTTCATGGGAAGCAATGTGGCTTGTTTCCATCAATAGACTATTTTCTTTTATATCATCCTTGCATAGATCACTGACAGAGAATTGCCACTGGTCTTTTTTCAATTTATCGCCTTCTGTTGGGACAATTTTAATTTTTTCTTTTGAGAACTCCTCAGGAGATGAAGCAACAGAACTAAAAACTGAAGAATGACAATGCTCAAAATTAGCACCCTCTTGAGCTTCAGGCCATCTACAAACTTCGACGTTATCTCCCACAGCAAATTTTCTCTGGACTTCAGCAGCTTCTTCAAATTCAGAGCTGTATGATCTACCTATCCTAGCACTTACTTCCCCATGATCAATTTGAGCACTAGATAATCCTTTGCTCCTTAGCTCTGACATCTGCTCTACTGGTATGGATGTGGAGGTTTGATTTTCTACAAACCCAGTTCCATCATCATCATGAGCCTGACTTTCGATGGTTTTGGGAAGATACTTTTTGGGGACTTCATTGATAATTTCATGGACTGCAGTACTATTGTTTTCTAGTGACATATTTCTGAAGTCCAGATAATGGCTGCTTTTCAGAACCGAACATAAAACTTCAGAACTTTTTATGGAGTGTGTTCTACAGCTTTGTACTGATGACAACCTATGAGGTTCATTATGTTTAGGTACAGGACCAGTACAGAAGTCATGAACATTGTTTTCTTCATCCTGCTGATAAGTCTGGCAATTAGCAAGTGATGTTCTCAATTCATTAAGCCGATTTTGTCTGGGTAACTTTTCTTCTCTAGTCTCCAAAATAGATACAACATTACCCTCTGTTCTCAATGGCATGGCAGCATGGGCTTTCAACCCATTATATTCATTTGTTTCTTGTGGATGCTCTGTGGCTGATTCAATGTCCATGACTTTTAAAGGCTCTGAAAAATCTAACATGCTGGTTTCTGAAACCCCAGCTCTGGCCATGACTGTGTCTACGTCTGGGCATTCATTGCTCTCAGGTGGAAGACCTTTACTCACTCTGACATTCCTGTATCCTGCTTTACTAAATATCCTAGTCCCATGAGCCTTCATACCTTGTACTTCTTCAGCGAGCTTTGGCAGAGTTTCAGCTGTCACCTGAACATTTGCTTGGTTTTCTTCTGTGTAAGAAAAAATAAAGCAAATCAGAACTGTATATTAAATTTAGCAGGCATTCAGCTTACAAAGTGCCTCTTAGTATTGTACACAATATTGTGTACAGTGTTGGTTACCAAAATGTTTTTAAAAGTGAGACTTAATGCTAGCAATTCTACTACAAGCCTTTCGAAGAAAAAACAAACTACACTACCACAAACAAATGCAGTCCTTTTCAATACACACATTCCCCATGAACAGCAGGCATCCAAAGACCTGTATTTTTCAGATCCCTCTGGTATCGAGCTAGGTGCAATGCAGGTCCCATAATTCAATACAGATGAAGTCACAGCCAAGTCATAATGCTTATTTGTAATATCAAAGCGCAACATAGCTGGATACTTCATCTGCTCTGTCCTATAAATATGGCTGTGCACTGAGTCGCCATTTCTGTTTCTTCTTCCTTGAAAGCATTGTCAGCAAGTCATCCATAGGAAGGCAATGCATATCTCATTCTGTCCAAGCAATTATGATTACTAATAAACTTCTTTGTAAAATCATAAAGAAGGCGCTAATTAAAAAAAACCCTGCAGTTACTGTAGAATATTTTCACATTCAGAACTTTACAAAGAACTTATTAGCTCAGACTTCTGCAAATCTTTCTCATATTTTCTACAAGATGGCATTCTTCAAGTAAGTACAAGTTTTTGTTATGAGAGCATGGAGGGTGAAAGAAAATAATCACTAGATGCAAGCAAAGTGACCAAAGTATTTTGAGCTAGAAGATTATGGATCATAATGAAACTAAGAATTAGTTTTGTTGTCCTCTTCCTTTAGATTCTGCAATTTTTTTATTTTTAAAATATTAGAAAATTAATTACTCATACTTTTTCACATCTTTGCTACTACTGCTCTTGTATAATCCAGCTTTGAAACAAAAGGCAAAAAGCATCTGCTATTAATAAAAGCTTCTGCTTTGGGGTAAATAAGTATTTGAATTAAATAACTAAAACACGTCTTGTACATAAAAGGTCTTCAGGAAAGTTCACATGCTGTCAGGAAGAAGCAGAGGATTACATTTTCATATTGTTCTAGCTATGCAAGGTAACAGTTTCTACTGTAAAGGAAAATAAATGAGCTATCTCACAATCACTCATCAATTTCAAATCAACAAAAAGTAATCTGTGAGAGAAGCAGGGGGCAGGTAGGGATGTACAACTAAAATATGCACCTGTGTTCTTCTGAGATCCTGGTATTTCAGTGCAACAGGTTCTTGCAGACTTCACCTCATGCTGGTTTAAGTGAGGGTCCTCCTGAAACAAGACAGAGGCATCACTGGAGACTGATTTTCTGTTATGTTTAGCATGTTGCATGGACTGCTCAGCTAGGTTAGTTCTGAGTAAGAAAACCACCAAGAAACCTCAGATCGGCTCTTGCACAGAGGCAGCCTTTGCATTGCAAGTGGTTCACATGAGCACTCGTCATTCCTTTCTGGTCCTACCAATCACTGTCACTTCACCATTAAACAATGATGCACCAGGAAAGATTTGTATTTAGCAGGAATGAAGTCTTGCGATGCAAGCAGCTAAAATGTAAGTAGCTTAAAATACAAATTGTCGCAAGTTTGAATCAGAAGAATAATCCAGTCTATCTCGTCTCCAAACCATTACTGTGTACCTCTGGTAAGATGCATGCATTTTCTGATCTTTATTAGAACTTGTCTTCTACCTCTCCTTTCCCTGGCCCAAAAACACAAACCCAGGGACAACCTAGGCCTGCTTACAAAAAAACCCCAAGCCAAACCAAAACAAGACCCCACAACCAACTACTTGCATTTTGAAATGTGTGAAAATTCATCTTGGAAAACGGAATGACCATGTAACATTTAATTAACTTTATTTTCACAAACCTTCAAATAAATCAGATATCAAAATCCACAGTTAAAACCACAAAGTGTTTTAGTATTATGCACCATCCAGTAATTAGTGTAAAACACACACCTATGCACCTTATCCAGATATTTCCTGGCTGTTATGTGTTCAGTCGCAACACTTTTTTTCTCCCCTATCTTCTTCCAGTGTCTGTGAAAACTACTTAAAAACTAAAGAAAACTGATCAAGAAAGTCACAAAAAAAATAGGTTTAAGATAGAGAGTTTTGTGACTCTTCAGGTTTTAACAGAGTATTATTTGGCACATTTTTCAGCAGCTTTTGCCTAGAAATAACATTTTTATCACCAGTGTTTGCCAGAGGGGCGGGAAAAAAAAAAGCCATGACCATGCAAGTCTCTTGTTTTGAAAGAGGAAGCTAACAGTGATTTCCTAATTACAAACAGCAATTCTAAAAATGAAAAATAATCTTTATTTTTAAATTGAAAACTGAAATACTAAACTAGAACCCTCCATAGCATTATAATACTATTACCAGACTGAAATAACTATTATTTAGTGGTTAGTACCTTGACTGGGGATGACGGTACTGGCAGAACATGCTGTACCCACAAAACATGGACTCTGGGCAAGGACATTTTTAAGTTGTTTCTCTTCTCCCTTTCAGTCACCAGTCAGTCTTGTTCTTAGTTCTGTTACATACCTGCCTCACACCATTCCAGCAGCATCTAAGAAAGTGAAAAGCTTGATATTTTAAAATCCTGCTGGTCTACTGAAGTATAGGCAATTTTTTTACTGGACTGTCTTTATCCAAATAATGACTCGCATGCCAGAAGACACAAATAATAAACAGCAAGCTACGTGGACAAAGTCCCCTGCCTAGTCACTCTAACCTAAAATTCAAAATATCACACAGGGATGAAGTTTTGCATTTGCTTACTTGTTTTGACCAACTTTCCCCAGGAGTTAAAGCACAGCCTTCAACATTAAACTCCTCAGCATCTTGTGCTTCTGTGTCTTCTTTCCGGTATCCATCACTAGAACAGTCTAGTTTCCTAAGCTTTCTTTTTTTGTTCTTTACATCCTCTTCAAGGTCTCCAGCCTTTAGTAGTTCTTCCGTAGGAGATGCTGCTGGCCCATGAGAAACCACCTTGAACGTATCACCCAAATCCTCCGTCTTCTGGCAAAAGTTTTCTACTCCAGAAGTCCTATGATGCTCAGCTGACAGACTGTCACTGTGTGCTAGCACCGGTGTTGAAACATCAGATTTTGCATCTAATCCAACATTAGGCTCCGATACAGCCATAAGTTCAGTGGGGACGTGCTCTGGCAGTCCAGTGTACAATTCCTCTATTACAGCAGACACAGAAGAATCAAGGAGAGATTCCACCCCAGATGATAGCATCAGGGCAGCTGAAGGTCAGTTATCCTGAGCTTTTCACAGTTTACCCTAAAAATAAAAGCAATGTTAAATCAACATAGGTAGGACTAATCTCCAGATTAAAAGAAAAGCTTCATTCTTCAAGATTCAAGCATATATGTTGAAGAAAGATACTCCCAAATAACTTTTTCAGAAAGGAGCTGAGAAATGTTTGAGCAGCTAAGCAAATGCTTCATTAACAAAAGAAGAGAGTATGGACAAGTAGGTGTTCGCAAGCCTAATTTTCGGATTCAGACATCTCTCTGCTGATATACCCTCATCTCCTGGAAAACCTGAAAAGAGACTGTAAAGCAAATCGCTAGGACTTGTATTAGACTTCCTACTCCTTTGCTAAAACTAAAGCATCATTTGTTTTCCTGTGATTTTCTTAAGTTTCTAACCTTTGGGGAAAAAAAACAACAACTTCTCTTCATATGTTTTCTGCCTCGAAGGAACACTTTCTAAGACATTGTCCATCATACACTGTGCCTCGTAGCTTCTCCCATGTAAGCACCCAACACGCCGTACGTAGGACGCGTTGTGCCAGCACTGCTTTTCCCCAGAGCCCCGGCACCGGCGTGGGACCCTCGTCAGCCCAGGAGCTCGCTCGGGCTCCCCACAGCCTGCTTTGTCAGCGAAAGCGCGCATCACAGCGCAGAGGCGTTCGGACTGACCCGACACGAGTGCTGTCGCCGTAACAGAAACCCTGATGTGAAAATCTCATCTCTCCTGACGATGCATGGATAAACAGGAACGGGCCAAGCCAGGACTCTACAGAAGCATCAGTTGCTCAGTTTACAAAAACACCGGCTTATCAGTCGAGCGTTGATGTCCCGGCTCCTTAAGCACACCCAGCCTGGAAAGAAACAGGTGTCCCCGGTGCCAGCCTTAGGGGAACCCAGGCGGACGGGAAACGATCCGCTTTCCAGCGGCACTGCCCGGCTCCGGCCGCGGTGCGGGCCGCCCCGGCCGCGCTCGCCCCTTTGTTCCGGGCGCCGCAGCAGCGCGGGGAGCTCAGCCCCGGCCCCCTCCTCTCCTTTCGGGGCAGGAGCCCCCGCTTCCACCCCGGACAGCGGCGGCCCGGCCGGAGGCGAGATCAGCTATGCTCGTTCCCAGTGGTCTGCCCCCGTCCCGAGCACCGCACCGCAGGAGGCCGCCGCTCTCGGTAATTATGCAACCGCGGACCCGCCGCAGCCTCCCCCGGTGCCGGCAGGGAGCGGGCTCGGCCTCGCACAGCCCCCGCCGCGTCCGGGCAGGGCAGGGCAGGCCCGGCCCCCTTGGCGGCGGCTCGCCCCCCGCCCCGCCCCGCCCCGCCGGGGGCTCCGCTGCCCAGTCCCAGCCGGCGGCGGGCGCGGGCCCGTACGGGAACCCACCCCCGCTCCGGAGCGCGACGGGGGCCCGCGGCCCCACAGAGCTCCCCGCGCCGCCCCGCTCCCGTTACCTCAGCGGCAGCGGCCGCCGGCCCCGCTCCTGCCCGCACCGCTGCGCCGTTGCGCGCCGCCCGCCCCCTCCCCGCTCACATCATTTCCTCATCCGGGCCGCGCACCCTGCCCAAGCGGCCGTTGCTGTGGCCCCGCCTCCGCTACCGGCCCCGCCGCCCCGCCGTGGAGGTGGCCCGGCCCGGCGCGCGTGCCTCGGTGGTGGGTGTCACGTGACGCGCGCGCGTTGGCCTGGCGGCCCCGGATGCGGAAGTGGCGAGCGCTGCCCGAGGAGGCCGGTTGGGACGGTGCCACTGCGGCCGGCCGCCGGCGGGGGACACGGGACCGGCAGGTCAGGGCCCTGCGCTCGTCCCGCGGCCGCTGGAAGGGGTGGGGCTGCGCTCAGGTCTGCCGCGGGAAGGTCGGCCCGGCTGCGCGGCTGCAGCGGGGTTGGCTGGTCCCGCGGCGGCCGGTCAGCGGCCCGGAGCGATGAGGAGTCCGGGCTCCCTCCGCGCCCGGGGCCGTGCCAGAGGCCCCCCGCTCCCGTTCCCCTGGGGCTTCGGCGCGGGCCGCCGCGCAGCTGCTCCGAGGGGGGACCTCGGGCTTTGCTCGTCTGGCGCCTTTTACAAATGCGCAGGTGAAGAAGCGCGGGCGCTGCCGCGGCCGGGTCGGTGACCCGAAGCGCGGGAGCGCCGGGGCTGTGCGCTCTCCGTTCGGCCCGGGGGCAGCGGCTGCTGGCCCTGCTCGCCTGTGGCCTCCTCCAGCGCTCACGCTCCGCAGCCCCGCGTCTGTTTGTTCCGGACCCATACCCGTTCCACGTGTGAAGGTTTTGTAGAGTTAATTTTAACAAACTTTGGATGCGTGGGTTTTTCCCACCTTGCCTTTGTAGGTCGGTAATCGAATCGACTTTCTGAAAAGCGCATCTGCAAGCTCAGTACTTTAGTCTGTTCGAAAGGCATGCTTTAGACTTCCTCTGCGTTTTCATTTGGTGTAAGAGTACAGTTATAAGTAGAAGAGCTTATTTTTTAATTTAATGTGGCTGTAGTTTTATGAAGCAAACTTTATTCCTACCAATAATTTCCCGTTTAAATGCACTTCTAAAAAGAGTAAATTGTAAAAGTAATATTGAAATATACTTTGCTTTAAATTAAAGTGACAGGAAGAAAAAATGTGGTGGTTGATGCAGGTAAAACAAAGCAATGCAAACTGGTGCCTCTCGCTTACACGTTTGCTTGGCCCTGTACCTCTGTGGTGCTGCTCGCTGCTGGGTGCAGCTCGGCTGCCTCGGGGTGAAACCAGCTCGTTGCAGTTTCCAGTATTTTTGAAAGATGTGGAAAAAGATGCGTGAAAGAGATGGGATGACAAAAATAGAAGATATAATTGGCAGTGGATGTAACTCTGGGTGTTCATTTTAATGCATTTAACACAAGGTTCAGGATTTATCGCTGAAATATAAAAGAGATCATTTTAGAGAGCTCTCTGACAGGAGTGCTGGTAGAAGAGATCATTACTGGACTTTTAGTCTGAGAATTGTTAATTATTACTAAATACATTTAATAAAGCTTAATATTTAATTTGATAAACAATAATTTATCAATATAAAATTACTATTTAATATTTAATAAATTAATAAAATTTAGTTATTAAACTTTGTAGCATGCCTGCCTTTTCAGGTGTGGCGTTCTTTGCTACGTGAGGGTACAAAATCCTTTGTTCATGCGCAGAGTATAGAGAATGGTTTTGTGATGATAATGTAATGGTTTCATTTCCATATTAGATGTGCAAGATGTCTTCAACTGTTTTTACTCAAGGCAGCTGAGAAGAACTGGAATTCAAGATGAGAACTAACAAGGTGTACAAGCTCGTCATACATAAGAAGGGTTTTGGAGGCAGTGGTCAGTATCTCCTGGTTCATAACAATGAGGCCAGCACCCTCTTACTTATTTGAAAGCAATTAACTGATTTATCAATCTTTTTAACAAAACAGTGAAGATGCAATTTTGACGTGACAAGCGGCATTACCAGCCGGAGCGTGGAAAGCTCTCTTTTAGTAGCAAGATACAGCAGAATAGAATTGCATTTGTCAGAACAGAATGAGATTACACCTATAAAATAAAATGACTTTATTCTACTTCTTCCCATTTTATTGAGTCAATTTGCTTTTAACTTTGTATTTCAGTCACTCATACTAAGTGACAGACAAGTCAGTGACTTACCGCTGCGTGTAGATGTGTTTCTGTGTACTAAGAAAAATGTCATTTATTTGGTTGTTTTCTACTTCTAGATGTAAAATAATAGCATGTTAATAAATCTTGCTAAGATTTTATAGCTTTCTACTTTCCTACTGATGCTTGTTATATGAAAGATACAAAATAAGATTTAACTTGTCTGATTACAGCATACTCTTGCTGAACAAATCTTTCATGGAAGTTCTGTGATTTGAAGGAAAAGCTTTTGCCCACAAGAGTGGCCAGGCTGAAGTGGCTGGATGGGAGCACTGTCATGTAGTGAATATAATGTGTTGCTGATGTGTTAATCCTGAGCTGGTGTATTTATGTAGTTGTTATTTACGTTGTATTGCATACAAACATGCAAGCTTCTGTGTTTGGTACATATCTGTTCGTTGCAGTTTTCCTCATTCGTTTCTGTCTTGTAGATGATGAACTGGTGGTGAATCCTAAAGTATTCCTTCAAATCAAGCTGGGAGATGTTGTGGAAATTGCACATCCCAATGATGAATACAGGTGAATTCTCTTTTTGCTGATACCAGTCGTGTGTGGTTAGAGCACTGAAAGGGCGAATTCATGTGCGGTGGCTTCTAGAGTGAAAAGCTCTTAGAGCTGATATAACTTTCTTTGGGATGTTGCCATGGTTTTTTCTGCTTGAAGAAAAATGAAGGAGATAACTATAGCAGGAGCTCATTAAAATATATGGATTTCTTTGTGTTTGGTGTTAGTTTGCTGACCTTTTGTAGGATGAGTAGCACCTGAATGTAGAATCTAAAATCTATTTATCCTTTTCATAGAGCTGCTGTTGCCTAATTATTCTTCCATCCTATAGTATATCCTAGGCAAACTTAAAACTTCCTGGTCAGCTATAAAGCAATAAACCTTCTTATAATGAAGCTGTTCATCCTGCAGCCTGTATCTGAAAAGTAAGAGCGTACTTGTATGAGGTTCTGAGAAGTTCCTATGTGAGTGACTTCCCCATTTAGATTTCCATGTGTACCTGAAGAGTACCTTACAACAGATGTAAAGAACAGGACAGCGTCACAGGCAGAGAGGATGATGTATGAAGTTTTCTAGAAAATAGTAATGTTTCTCTTTAGCTTATCCCGTGCTCCATGTTACTAAATAGTTTTGAGAGAGTGATTTGCTGGAGTAGACTGTTGGTATCTCAACTTGTCTATGTTTTTTCTTTTTTGCATGCCAGTCCCCTGCTTCTACAAGTGAAGTCGCTTAAGGAAGATTTGCAGAAAGGTAAAACTCTAGACTCATGTTATGTGTAGTAAAATCATAGGCAAAGACTGCATGATTCAGCTGTACCTGTGATTGACTAATGCATGTATTTTAACTTTGTAAGAATATCAGTGCTTTGTCTATTTAGGAATGAAAGGATTATAATTTTATCAGAAAATTAATAGCCAATTTCAAATCTGCTTTTGGTTGAGTAATGTGGGGTATGGTTTAGATAAAATTGGCTTTCTAGCCTTAAATTTTTGTTTCTGCATTCTCTGGCTAGCTTTGTATCTTTTCTTCTTGTAGGAATTAATTCAGCCTGAACTTTGAGTTTATCTCACCTGCTTTGATTTTAGTGACTCTTAAATTTGGCAATAGCTGAAAGAAGCTGTTGTCTTTTGTTGATGCCCTGTGTTTCATTACAGTCTCACTGTATTGCTTTTGTGCTTTTAAACTACTTGAAACCTTTTGAGGATGTTCACTTCTCTCTTGTCCTTTCTAATTTTTGTGGCAGAAACTATAAGTGTGGATCAGACAGTTGCACAAGTGTTCCGACTGCGGCCGTACCAGGATGTCCATGTGAATGTTGTTGACCCAAAGGTGTGTAGCTTTTCAGCTTTCTTCATTCTGTCCCTTCACTTAGCTCAAGACAGAGCCCCGTGAATTTCCATCTACAGTGGTTCTTGAAAAAAAGGGGTTTATTTTTTATTGAAAGGTGTTTAGCCTTCTTTCCTAAGAAAATGAGACTTGGGCAGTTGAACTGTTTGTTTGTCATGTGTCTCGTTCTTCTCTCCCTACCATCCTTGCTCTCTTTTTGAAGTCTATGGACCAGCTTCAACACAGCTTGATAGAAATTTAGAAATTACAAATGTATTTCAATTTAAGAAGTTCAGAGTAACCAGGCAGACTTAGGAGAAACAGTAAGTGGCCTCGTCAAAAGGAGAGCCATGACACGGATTTGCATTATTTGACACCGGAGCGCCTTGTAAGAGAGGCAGCTCTTGTCAGTGTCCCAACTGTTAAAAGAGCTTCAGGCAGAGCTTACATTCAGCCCAAGACAAAAACCTTCACAAAACAAGGCTTGCTTAATGTCACGAACAATGGAAGTAATTTGTTTTACTTGTGCTTACAATTTGCCCTGAGACTTGTAGCACAGACTGAGTCCTTGGGCTTTCTCTGGTCACATTGTGCAGTGTCTTGCAGCTCACAGTGGTTACATTCACAACTTTGTCAGTTATTCTGATGGGACTTCCCTTTTATCTTCCGTCTGTTAGGACTATTGACTTGCTTTAGAATGGCCCTGCCTGTAACATTTAGTTCTTACCAGAACAGACTGAAGGGCACTACTTAGAAACAACCAGTTTTTCTTCCATTTCGCAGGAGGTGACCTTGGACTTGGTGGAGCTGACCTTTAAAGATCAGTATATTGGCCGCGGGGATATGTGGCGACTGAAGAAAAGTTTGGTAAGGCCTCTACTGTCCTTACATGTAGAGTGGAGGTTACGTACCTTTTTCTTTGCTTGCTGTAAGAGGAAATAAGCATTTTACGAAATACAGAAAACTGAGGACAAGACCAATGTCAGCAGCTTCTGGGAACTTACACTCTAAGTGGTACATCAGAGTTGGAGAAATGGATGTAAATGAGTTGCAGAAAAAGTTAATCTCTAATTTCCTACTCCATTACAGTGATGTTAATTACTGCCTTGGCCACTGAAAATGCTGTTGAGAGGGGTTTTTTTTTACTTTCTGAATTTTAATGATTTACTACATCTTAAAGGAATTGATGTTCAAGTAGAACTATGCTAAAGTATTCCCTCTCTGTTACTACCACTTAATGAGCAACTATTAGAATATTTTGTTTCAGCATGTATAAAGTGCAGTCTTTGGCTTTTCTAAGTGCAGTGAATTAGACAAATGAACCCAATAAAAGTTCGTATGTATTAAAAACTATTTTCTGTTTTCTGTTGCAGAGGTTCTATAGACTGAGTTAGTAGTAGTAAATATACTCAGTGGTTTTCGTGATCTTATGGCAGAAGTCAGGTGTTTGAGCGTGAATGGGTTTTTTTGTAAACCGATCTGCTCACTCCGAGCCTGCTGTTCTTCTAACACCTGTAACTTTTCTTTCTTAGGTCAGCACATGCGCATATGTCACCCAAAAAGTTGAATTTGCGGGTATCAGGTCAGTGCCTCTTCTGAGGGCTTACTGTTACTTATGACTTTAGATTAATGAGTCCAGAATATTCAACTGGAGAATCTTCTCTGAAAAATCCTTCACATTTTATTGTTCTCTTACTCTTCTGCAGATTTCTATCTGCACTACAGGGTGGGGGAAGGCTTCTGTGTGATTTGAGGTGGAAGAAACTGATAGTAAGACAGCTAGCCATAGTTGTTGCCTCCGATAAATGCCAAATAATTTTCCTTTTACCTCTTATAGTATTTCTCCCCCTTCCCAAGATGTATTAGTAGTTCAGATGAGGGTTACTTCGGTTGCTACTGAGATGCCAAAGAGACAAGGAAATGTGCAGTTGCTGAGACATCTGCATCTGTTTGACATTTTTTGGATTAAAGATCAGCTTTTAACCCTCCAGTCATCCTTGAATGCAGATTTTGGTGGATCCCTTATTTGCTCAAATATTAATTCTCTAATCTTCATATTCACTCTGGCTAGCAAATGTTTTCCACTCTTTTTCTTCCAGGGCACAGGCGGGTGAACTGTGGGTGAAGAGTGAGAAAGTCACTTGTGGATACATCAGTGAGGACACTCGGGTAAGATTTCAGGGAGCAGAGGAAAGGAAGTTTTTCCCTTCCAGTTTCTTGCTGGGTTTCTTTTAATTCTATCTTGCTTGCAGATTTGTAGGGATCATTTGAATTGGCTGTCTTGTAAGGTGAAGAATGGCTATAAATTCAGGAGAATGAATGATTAGTAAGCTTCCACTCTTCTGCACTGGCAACACTAGGAATTAGTTGGGCTGTTGAAATGCTAGCTTGTTAGAGGGGAAATTCTCTATGATGCAGTGGGCGCAGTCATATAAGTTGCTCAGTAGTAGACTTCTATGTTTGACCCTTTAGTACCTTGTTTTAAATAAGATCTTTCATTTCTTTGCAGGTGGTCTTCCGCTCCACTTCTGCCATGGTTTATATTTTTATCCAGATGAGCTGTGAAATGTGGGATTTTGATATTTATGGTATGCGTACTGAGCTGCCTGATGGTGTATGCCGATGGCAGCAGCTATCCTTTCTGCCCCTACTGGAAAACTGCCGCTACTATTTATTTCTGCCACTAGTAGAAAATGAAAGTATCCTGCCTTTGGCCTAGGCGGTGCTCCGAAGTGCGCTATTGTGCTTTCTTAGATCCTTACTTGCAGTGCCACACTTTTCTGTCTCCTGGGTATTCCATAATTTTCCTGTCCCTACTGTTGGCCTGGGTACCATTATCTCAGTGACAAAATCAAGGGAGGCAACTGACTGTGAACCTTGGAGAGGTTTTCTGTGGATATGAAGTTGTTTGGTGTTGAGGGGAGGTGCAAGTTTGTGTGAATACTGAAACCAGAAATGTATGGAAGTCTTGTGCAAAGAGGACCTTGATGTTTTGGATTTCTCTTGACCTGGGCTTAGCAAGGAAGTGAAACCACCATCTTAGGCCAGGTAGAGTCAGCTAGAAATATTAAAACTTTAGGCATTAGGAATGAGTCATTGTCCTATTTTTTTTTTTTTCTGGCTTAATTCCTTAGCAAACCTCTTACCACTTCCTTTGACCATGTGTTTAGGCATATGTAACTCGGCAACTATTCAAAACTGAGCAGGGGATCAGTTGTGCATACTATGCCTAAAAGTCAGTACAGATGCTTTCCCAGCATGCTGCGAATGTGTTGGAAAAATGAATTTAAAGATCAGATCCTTTTGACAGTAAGAGTCTTGTTTACGTCTTCTGAAACGTGCTTTTTAATGTTTTTATCATCTTTGCTCTAGTGATACTAGCATTTACTATGCACACAGCTGCTCTGGTTCTAATAATTGGCTTTGAATCTCGGGGTTAAATATGCCCCATAGTTGAAGTAACTACTGCTGTTTGATGCTTTGGAGTTGTTTACTTTGCAGGGGACCTGTATTTTGAGAAGGCTGTGAATGGTTTCCTTGCTGACCTCTTCACAAAATGGAAGGTAAGTTCATCCTGTTCTGAAAGAACAAGTCTGCCATCTTAATGAGCCCACTGATGTGACAGTTTGAGGAAGACCCAGGTTGTGTCAGGCAGTGCTAAGTTTTGCAGGACTATGAGAGGTGGCTCTTGGGCATCAAAAGGGTGGTTACAGCCTAGGTATGCTGGGTCACCCCAGTACTGATCTGTTCTGTCTGCTGTGTTTGTATCACACAATTTGTTTGTGTGGAGGCTTTGACCTGAATTAAAGTCATTAAATGTGTGATATGATTGTTTGTGCTTGTGTAGCAATGCACAGGTCTGTTTTCCGCAATTTTATTTGTTTCAGGACTCCGTTCCAAATACTTTCCTTGTACAGTGTATAATTTGTTTAGTGCTGCTATCTTTTAGCATGAAGGAGTTCATGATTGTAGCATAGGGGCCACTGATGACGTGCAAGGTTCTTGAAAGTTAATTACTTAAAGAACATACAAAGCCTTGCTGCCTATTATGGGTGAAAAACCCAGAGCTGTCTCCTGTCTCAGGGCATGATCTGATTCAGAGCCAGGTACAACTGCTGTTAGCTATTCTGCTAGACAAGGCAAAAGACTTCAAAATCCTAAATATATAACATCTATGCATAGTGCAGCTCACGATGGTCCTGAGTGTTAAGGAGAGCAGGAGCGTGCCTAAGAGATTTGTCTCATTTTCCTTGTGAGAGAGTTATTGGGAGCTCTGCATGACATGTCTGTTTGGCTTTTAGTACTACTGTACCACGTTGGATATGGGCCTGAGCAATGTCGGGGCTCACGGGGCTTTTCAGGCTTTTCCTTTCGAGGTGATGGCCAGTGTGCTCTTCACAGCTTAATTCCATTGCATGCATTAGCACTGTAACTGTTCAGTGAAGCCTTAGTTTTTCATTCCTCTGGAATTGTTAGGAGCATCTCTCAAATACTAACTCAAATTGCTGTGAGTATATATAAACAAGTTGATAGTTGTCTTTATTTTTTAAACAAAAGTCTTGTATCTTGGCAACTACAGAGAGGAGTTTCTTTAGAAACTAGTGGAGAGCACTCCTGTGAAATGTGATGTAGTCTAGAAGCACAGAATCTGCAGGACAGACCGTTTTGTTATTTCATAGAGGCATATGCAGCACTCATGCAGATATATTAATACAGCAGTCTTCCTTTTGGTCCTAGGTGTGAGGCAAAAGAGAGTGTTACTATATGTGTATATATACAGTTTTCTACCAAATATGACCCTTAAGATTTTGGTTTTTCATCTATTCTTCCTGGACAGGAGAAGAATTGCAGCCATGAAGTGACAGTGGTTCTATTTTCTAGAACATTTTATGAAGCAAAATCTATAGGTATGTAAATTCTGTATTTTCATGTGTCTATTTTTAAACCTGTCTCCTCCTCTCTAGAAACTTGGTCACAGGCTGGCAGTGACTTCTTCCCTCTATTTTTTTTATGCCCGTATCCAAAGTATTCCATTCCAAGCACACAGTGCATACACAGCCATTCTTATGAAAGTACTGCAGTGAAAACTTCACATAGGAGAATCTATAGCAGGTTTTCCTCATCACCCTCAAGCTGTCATATTGTTTTAAAAGCAAGTTTAATATTGTGTAGGAGATCTGCTATTTCTCAAGAATTTTTTTTTAATGGAAATAACAGCTCCTTACTAGAAAAGATGAGTCATTTCTATACAAGAGCATAGGATAATAACGTGTTTCTGTTTCAGATGAGTTTCCTGAAACACATCGTGCATCAATTCGACAGGATCATGAGGGAAGATTTTATGAAGATTTTTACAAGTATGTCTTCCTCTCAGTTCTTTCACCTCTTCTCCCACAGTGTATGTGCAACCCATGTACATAATAGCATATTATTAACTGAAGGACCTTGCAAGGAGTTAAGATAGTGAAAAACATCTATGTCTGAAACTGGCAGCAAATTGATGAGTAGTCCCCGTTCCATCTGTGAGTGCACGCCCATAGTTGCTAAGTCAATCTTCCACATGCAGGTGGATATTGTGTGGTCTGTACTCTGTTGCAATTGCCAATAAACTTAAAAGTTCTGTAGTGCTGGGAGTAGTTTGAGCATAAGATTTGGCTATTTTTCAGATCTTTACGTTTTTGAATAGTTGAAGAACAGATGGTGCCATTGCTGAAACCACAAGTGTTTCCACGTAGGTACTTGAGCTCTTTGGCTGATGGTCCCAACAGATGCAGCTGTTGAAGCTGTCATTGGACTTGTTAATGATCTGACGGCTTTGCAGAGCAGTGATGGTATTTGATATATAATGTTGATCACTCATTTAGAAGTGAGAGATTATTCTGGCTGCTGGTGTGCCACCTTTGTGTGTGCATCTACACCTCAGTGATTGCTGCAAGTACTCATTAGTTCTAAAGTGCTGTATAGCAGAAGGAGGAAACACTCACTTTTTGTGCATTCCTTTTTCTATAGTTTGATCATCTCTTCTCACTTCTTCCTCAAAGCTTCCTTTCATGATCCTCGTTAAGTTGTGCTCTTTCTAGGGTTGTAGTTCAGAATGAGAGACGAGAAGAGTGGACCTCATTGCTTGTGACCATTAAAAAGCTTTTCATCCAGTATCCTGTGTTGGTACGACTAGAGCAAGCAGGTACAAGAATCCTCCTTTCCCTTTTCTCTTTTTTAATTTTTTTTTTTTTTTTTATTTTTCCAACTTGTCTGTAAACTCTGTAGTTTCACTTGAAGTCTGGTATTGTACTACTTAGTGCTCTCCTGGCTAGGCTATTTTCCTTTGGTCTTTCTGTGAGATCTACCAATACCAATTTGCCTGTAATTTGTTGGAGTGATGGGATTTACTACAAATGCCGGAGGTGGGAGGTGTTTTGGGGGGTTTTTTGTCTGTTTGTGGCTTGGTTTTTTGTGTTGCTTTTTCTTTTAAAGCTAGTCTATACAGAGATGATCATTTTTGTTTTCTTTTTTTTTCCTTCTGAACACTTGTCCAGAGGGCTTTCCTCCAGGTTACAATTCTACCTCTGCACAAGGGAACTATCTGGAGGCCATAAATCTTTCATTCAATGGTAAGTTATGAACAATGGATAAAAATATACAGGGGCAGAACTATTAAAGCAGCTGCCAATAAATGGATGTGGACTTCTGTTGCCTGTTCCTTGACACTGAAGAGGAGGGGAATATTAGGTGGTTAAGGTATAATTTTCAGCCTCAGAAGAAATTGTCTTATGTGTCTCTGGAAAAGCAGTGGCTCTCACATAATTGAGTATTAGGTATTATTGAGTATTGAGGTGTTATAAAGGAAACACTAAGCATATGACAAAAATATTCCATTTATGTATCTGGTTCCCATCTTTTCTTCTCTTCTGCCCTAACTCCTCTCTCTCCTGTAGCCTTGTTAACACTTACGGATTGGACAAGGCTCTGTACAAGCCCTCTCAAGTTTGCATGTGCTTTGTGGAAACTTGTTTAATATGATTGTTAATAAACAGTCAACTCCTTTGCTCTGAAAAAAACTGAACCATTCAGTGTCTTTTTTTCTTTTAAAGTATTCTCTAATTCTTTCTCTTAGTGTTTGACAAGCATTACATAAACCGGAACTTTGATCGGACTGGCCAAATGTCTGTGGTTATCACACCTGGTGTGGGTGTATTTGAAGTTGATCGACTCCTTATGATTCTAACCAAACAGCGGATGATAGACAATGGTAAATAACTAGTGATACTGTGCAATCTCTATGAAAGCAAACAGATGTATTTGGAAGAGCTCAAGCATTGTCTTGCTATGAAAAAGTATCTATTGTAATTTCTGTACTCTGGAAAGAGGGGGTACAGCTGGAAGACTTGTGTCCACACTTCGTATTGAAATGTCAAGATTTTCAGAGAACATATAGACATTTAATTTATTTTGTTTGTGATAGAGAACTTCATCTATCCATGTAGACCTTTCCCTTAAAGGATAATCTTGCATGACTTGCATTAGTTAAGAAGAAACACTTCTTACATTCCCAGTGGCATTGTTGGTTTGTAACCATACCGCGGGACTGTTAACTACCATTTTCAGTATAATTACATCTTAAAATCTGATAAGAATACAAACTGGACCTTTGGCTCAAATTGATGGTCTGTTTTGGCTTAGCATATGAGTCTTGCTTGGTAGATAGCTGACCTCTCCTGTTCTTTGTTTACAGGGATAGGTGTGGACTTGGTATGCATGGGAGAGCAACCATTGCATGCTGTACCACTCTTTAAGGTAACGCATGCTTCTCTTCCCTTCTCTCTACTACTAGAAATGTTAAGCGTTTTGTGACTAGCTAGATACAACTAGTTGCTGTGTTTCTGAATTACTGTTACAGCTTCATAATCGCTGTGGACCTGGCGACTCCAGATTGGGTGATGACTACAATATTCCACACTGGATAAACCATAGGTAGGTGAACTCTATCAGCCTTTGCTTAATGCTTCTACTTCGCTTTTCTTTTTGAAATCTGTTAAATTCTCTTTCTTCTCTCATTGTTTATTTCCTTTGCTCTCCTTGTGAAGCAAAGACATTGATTACAATAGTCTTGCAGAAATAGGAACATTCTTGTGGAACTCTGGGCATTAATGCAAGATATCAGAGATGATAGGCAATTTGCAGAGGAAAAGGTCTTGATCTTAAGCTCTCTTTCCAGCTAACTGAGTTCTAGCTTTTAACTATGCTTGAATGAAGTCAGGAAGCTGAACAAAAAAAAACCAATCACTTCAATTAGATTGGTTATTAGTGAAAACAGATACATCCCAAATGAACAAGAAAGAATGTGGATAACATGGATAAATGTTGGAACAGTTGCAGGAAACACTCAGGCTCACTGTTACACTGCTTCATGCCACGACATAGTAGGTTTCCTTTCTGCTTTCTGTTAAACGTTCTGTGCCATAATACTGTCTGTTCTTTCCCTACACATAGAGATCAGGGCTCAGGATGAAAACTACCTCCTCAGTCCTTGTTCTGCTGTAGAATTTTTTTTTTTTCCTCTCTCTTTTAATACCTCATTCTATCTGCATGCATTATTTGACTGTCCTGACCAATTACCATTCATGGGTTGCTTATACCCAGTATTTTCTAGCTGGAAGGCACCTGATCTTTGCCATAGATGAAAAAGTTGTGTGATGGCTTGTAACAAGACAGGATTTAAAAGACTCAGATGACAAGAAACAGATCTTAACGAAAAAAAAAGGAGGTCTGTAGCTTTCAAGCGCTGATGTGAGTCATTATTGACATGGACCAGTTGGAGAAGGTCCAGACGAGGGCCACGAAGATGATAAAAGGGCTGGAGCACCTCTCTTATGAGGACAGGCTGAGAGAATTGGGGCTGTTCAGCCTGGAGAAGAGGAGGCTCTGGGGAGACCTGATAGCGGCCTTCCAGTACCTCAAGGGGGCCTACAAGAAAGACGGGGAGAGGCTGTTTGGTAGGGCCTGTTGCAATAGGACGAGGGGTAATAGTTTTAAAATAGACGGGGGTAGATTTAGATTGGAAATTAGGAAAAAATTTTTTACAATGCGAGTTATAGAACACTGGAACAGGTTGCCCAGAAAGGCGGTGGATGCCCCATCCCTGGAAACGTTCAAGGCCAGGCTGGATGAGGCTCTGAGCAACCTGATCTGGTTGGAGATGTCCCTGCACCTTGCAGGAGGGTTGGACTAGATGACCTTTGAAGGTCCCTTCCAACCCTAACCATTCTATGATTCTATAAATTAGGGAGTGTGTCACGTAAACTGCACAGAACTGTGTGGACAGTGAAAGTTGATACCTTTGTGTAGACAGTGGAAGTGAACTGGGGAGTGCAGATGTAAGCGTATTAAGAAGAGGTCTAGGCTGAGGCTCTGTGGAAATCCAAGGCTGGTCTGTAAGGAAAGAGTACTTCTCTTGAGTTAACCTTCCATCAGTATTTTCCATGTGTTGTCTTATGCAGAGAAAAGTATCCCCTTTTCTCCTTCTGAGAGCTAGCTCAGATTCACGCAGTGTTTGCTGTGTAGCTAACCAACTGCGTTCAATTCTTAGAAGGCGGCTGAGCCACCCTGTTTTTCCTTTCAGTTTCTACACATCCAAAAGCCAGCTGCAGTGTAACAGCTTCACTCCACGGATCAAACTGGCAGGAAGGAAAGTAGGTATCTTTCTGATTTATCTTTTCTTCTTACGAGCTTGTCAGATACCTTTTCTCAGCCAAGCATCAGAATCTTTCTAGCAGGTATTCCAACAGCTGTAACTAAGATTCTGTGTTAAAAGGCAGTGAAAGAAAAGCTGTAATGGTTGTTGTAGGGATTGTGAATGAGGGACTAGTTTATAGGTCTTTCCTTTCTAGGATGAAACTAGATGAGAAATGTTTTAGTCACCATAAAAATTAGAGTTTTGTTCTGTAACAAAGAACTCTGTGGAGAGGAAGAAAGATGTTGACAAAGATGTGTTTTTTACACAGATTTGTGACCGACTATCAGTATTGGATGCTTCTGAAGTGGTCTGGCTGCCTTACTGAGTCAGCAGGATAAACTTTAAGTCTGGTGCTTAATCACGCTGGGGAATATTTCCTTTGAACATGCTAACTGTGTCCTTTTCTCTTTTCTCTTGCTCTCTCTCTTCTTTCTTTTTTTTTCTTTTTTTTTTCTTTTTTTTTTTTGGTATCACTTCACACTTCCTTTGTTGGATCCTCCAGCCACTGACTGAGAAAGCAAAAAATAACCGAGATGCCTGTGAGTAATTCTGTTCTGGAATGAGCTATCCCACTGACTCCCAAACTAACAAACAGCTGTAGTCAGACAATGACACTTAAGCAAAAACACTACTGATGAGATGCAGAAAGGGACAATTGTTGCAGAAAACCATCAAAACCACACAGTTGTTGTTCAGGACGTTAATATGTACACATTGATTGCCTGCTTGGCAAATAACTAATATGGAGGGGTGAGTTTCTGTCCTGGCTGCTTGTCACCTGGCTAGAGGAATAGATGGTATCAGGCTGGTGCGCTAGCGGTACTGTTTGTGGGAGTAGGACAGGAGGGCGTTCACTGGCTTGGGATGTTGTCAGCACTGTGACCACAAAATTACAGTGGCAGAAGCCTGCATTCTTCTAATACCACCTTGTTTCAGGAAGGTGTACATTCTATAAATGACACTGCAAAGATGCTTTAAAATGTCCAATTCCCTTGTGAGGGAACTCGAGGCATCTGTTCATACAAGGATTGATTTGTTGAATATTAATTTAGTGTCTTAAATATATAGGGAAAAGATATTAGGGCCTCAGCAACACTGATTCAGAGGCACCAACTTTGATAATTGAACTATTCCAGCTGTTCTGCTCATGAAAATTTTGTAAGTGATTTCTTTTGATATAGATACTTTTCTTAGTGATGAGAGTTGGATACTTCAATCTTGCAGATCTTGAACTTTCTTGAAAGAGGTATCAGTGCTTTGTGATCTTTATTTCAGCATTAGGGGCTCCAAAAGAGGCTGAGAATGCCCTGCCTATCCAGGTAGATTATGATGGCTACGATGCCCAGGTGTTCAGACTGCCAGGCCCATCCAGAGCCCAGCGCTGTACCACTTTCAGGTAAGAGGCTTATGAGTGTACTAGTTCTAGAGTAGCCATGTTTTGTTGTGTTTCTTGATGCATAAAATACTTTGAGAAATATAATTATAATTAAGCTCCACGTGCTTACCATTGAACAAAACACTTTATCTGTGGTTAGAATTTATAGGTAGTTGTCTGGTATTTTATTTCTGAGATAGTGTGTGGGATCTAAGAAAAGGCATAAGTATACTTTTCCCTTACATCTTTAATTTTGTCTGAAGTAGAATGAAGCTAGTCTTCCTAGCAAAGTGCCTAGCAGATTTTGCAAGCTGGGTAAGAAAATACTTGTGCAATAGACTTGCACAGAGTTGTAGAGATAGCATTAGTTTGATGCACTGCTTAGTAACTGTTGCCAGATGTTCAGTGGTGGGGAATCTTCCCTGAAAATGATGCCTTTCTGAATGGGAGAAGAGGCAGAGAAGCTGAGTGCAGGTTCTCAAATATTCCATGGCCTTTCCTCTGTGGAGAAAGACTAATTATCCTCAGGTCCTGCCCGAATTCATTGAACAGCATATAAATTTTAGTGTTTTTTCAGGAATATTGGGTTGATGAACTTGTTTTGAATTATTTTTTTGCTCTCCTTCTTTCAGTAGTATTGCCTAAATCTGAGGAAGCTGTGCATGTGGACTCACTTGTTAATATGAGCAGCTTGTAGAAATCCATGCTGGCAGATGCCAGTACAGTTTAATGTAGTTCATAATTCCAAGTAGTTTCCCTATAGATACGTGTTCCTAGCAATGTAGGCTCAGGTCTAGTGTCTTCTACACCACGTCTGTATTACCAGGGTGGTGTACTGTCTGCAGAATTAGACAAAAAGTTGAGCATACTTTTTTCACAGCCATTGTGCTGGAGGCGTTTTAGTGTTCTGTTCTGTTGTATGATGCACGCAAGTATGTAGTACCCACATAGTCAGAAAAAATAGTTAATGGCTTCGTTGTAGTCCTATTCTTGAGTTCACCTGTTGAGTATTGACTCTCTTACATGACTTTGGCCTGTTCAAGCCCCTTGATAACCCAGGAGTTAATATATTTTTCATATCACTGGATATATCTGTTTATTTTCAGCAGGTCTGTGAGGGAGAGAGAAAGTCGTACCAGAAAGAGCTCTAGTTCCTATGACGTCTCATGCAGCCCTTCTCTGCAGAGCCGCACGCTGCCCCCAGAGGAGGTGAGGAGCCAGGCTTCTGATGACAGCTCACTGGGCAAGATCTCCAACATCCTGATGATCCCACGGCCACATCTGCACCAGTGTGAAGTCAGCAGCTCTTTGGGCTATACCAGCACCAGAGGTCAGCCTGAGGCAGATGGGAAAGTACCTTAGGTAGTGAGAGGGGAGAGAGAAGATGCAAGTTTGTGTTGGCCACTGCCAGGTCAGGACAGGGGAGATGGTGCTTGTAATTAGCGTTCATGGTAAAACTTTTCCGCAGTTCCCGCTGTGGCTAGGTGTGCATTGTCCCTTTGTTGTCCTTGTCCAATTCCATTGCTGCATTTTTTTAATTTTTTTTTTTCTTTTGGCTTGTCCTAAATAGAAGTGTCCTGACACTGATTTGCTCTTTTCCCTTGTCTATTGCCTCCTTTAATACTTGATTATTCTCCTGTGCCTGCCTGCAAATGTGCACACATACCAGTAACGTTTTATTATCCAGGTCACCTCTAATCTTCTGTCAAATGAGAGCTGGCCTTACTAGTGAGCCCTGGGGGACCCTGCTTATAACTTCTCTCTATGGGGATTTGTTGTCATTAAGAGTCACTTTCTGGATCCTTCCTTTTGACGACATACTGCTGATCTATCTTGATGTGTTAGCAATGCTGGCAGTCTCCTTTTTTCCCTTACAATTTAATTTTGTTCTCAGACAGTATGTGGCATCTTCCACAAACCCTTCTTCTTTGTGGCATCTTCCACAAACTCTTTTATTTCTACATAAATTGTATTCATCCTGCAGTTGCTTGGTCTTCTGTAAAATTCTATCTCTAAAGGCTCTTTATATATATATTTTTTTTTCCTGTCATACTATATGACCCCTGATACCATATTTATCCTGTTACAGGAATTGGATTTACTGGTGTGGAACTACTGTCACACAGTGTACTTCACATTACGTTTACCTTTCGTGTTTTTCCCTGCTGTCAGTTAATATACACTTTTTTATATTTCTGTTACTCCTTTAGTTTGAAGGATAGTCTTGTGACCCAGCTGAAGGCGTGCAGCTGAATGGGGATGTGTGTGGAATAGGACTGGTGGGAAGGGAAGAGTCAGAGTAACAGGGGGTTTTCACATGGTCCAGTTGGCAGTATAGAGTGGTAAATAAACCTTTCCTTCTCTTTGGGATTTCCTTTTGTTGAACAGAGTAATTGCTACTTAGTCATATGGTTTATTTCTCTCTCCGGTTTCTAAATAACTGCACTTCTGCTCTACATTGAAGAGTAATGACTAACTGCTAGCTTGCTGAGATCGTGTCCCATGTCTTCTGGAAGAAATCCCTTATTTCAGTGGTCAAATGTTACAGAAAAGGCATACATTGCTCAGTTGTAGCTTCTGCTATGTCTGGTAGTCATCCTGAAGTTTCTGGTGTGTCAGTCGTTTGATTTCTCATGGATTCTCAAAGCTCTGAGTAATTCTTCATAGTTGTCTTAGCAAGTGGTTTCTTTATGGCTTTGTTTAGTAAAAAATGATGCAGTATACAGCGATGCTGTAATGGCAGATGAAATAATATTCTTTCTTGCCTGGATTCTTGTTTATGTTGTAACTTGCAGACTGGATTGAAATTGCTTTCAGCTTCTCTCCCTGCCTACTCAACTCCTTATTCCCACTTACCCTGGGGAATATTTATATCCCTATGGCTTCTGCATGATCTCACGCTGACTTTAAGTTGTGTTTTCTAGATGTCCTTGAGAACATGCTGGAGTCTCAGCAACGTGACTCCAGTGCCCCTGGGAGGTTCCATGTTGGCAGTGCAGAATCCATGCTGCACATTCGGCCTGGGGGGTACACACCCCAGCGAGCACTGATAAACCCCTTCGCCCCGTCCCGCATGCCCATGAAACTGACATCGAACAGGAGGCGCTGGATGCACACTTTTCCTGTGGGTAAGTCTGTTTTTTAGTATATTAGAGTGCTGTTACTTTTTCCTTGTCTAAGCATTAACACAACATGAGAATCAATGTGAACTCTGGTGTCTTGAACAACACTGCACTGTAACAGAGGCTGAACGAAGTGTTTAGGCCTGAAATCAGAGATCTTCTTTTCGAAAATATTAGCATCTAGTGGCAAACTTGCAGCTTCAGGTTCTGTGGAACAATCTTATACTAGATGGAGGCTGTTGAAGTGAATCCTAACTAATTTGGTTGACTTTTAGATGCTGAATTGTTCTCGTATTTGTTTAATGCCTTGTGAGTAGGACATCCAAAATGTTTAAAAGAGTATTCTGCTTCACTAGCTTCAGAGGGGATGCCAGAGATTCAAATCTTTGAAGATTTCACAAACATGCTTTCTTAATTTCTATTAGTTAGCATTGCCTGGGTTATTGACAGGAGGAGGGTGCAAGCAACTGAGGAATCAATGCAGATGTGGTGATTAACGATCAAAATAACTGTGTAGGTCCATCAGGAGAAGCTATCCAGATCCATCATCAAACTCGTCAGAATATGGCGGAAATGCAGGGCAGCGGGCAGCAGGATTTGACACACTCCTCTGCTGAGCTGCTGGAGCTGGCTTACCATGAGGCAACTGGCAGGTGAGGTCCTTTGGGTGGATCTGTGTAGACTTTGCATGGAGATCCCTTTTCCTTAAGATTTTGTATGTGTTACAGCAAGGCAAACAGCAAGGTTCTGATCTTTAAGTTTAATAACATGTTGTGTTGGTAGCACATACGCAGTAGATACTTTTATTTTGAGATATAAAGCTCTTTTGGTAAGGCTTTTTGTTTTTCTCCAGACATATCAGCTCTCGGCATCCAGGTGACAGTGCCTCTTTCCTGACCTTCAGCGGAACAGAAGAGTACTCTAATGGTCTGGCTGGCAGCAACGGCACAGGTAACAAAGCAGTGATAGAGCATGGGGCTGGGTGTTGGGAGAGAAGGCCCTCCCTTGTTAACAGTGACAGAGTAACAGGGCCAGAAGTTGTGGAAGGTGGGTGGACCAGGCATTACAAAGTAGAGAGAATCAATCTTGGCAAGACGGTTTTCAACTTCGAGTGAACTATTAATGCTCTTACTTGGACTTTTTGATGTATTGTAGTTTTCTGGGTTAGTTTGGGTTTTGGATTTTTGTGTTTGTTTCTTTAATATGCCTCTACTTCTGTAGATATCTTGTAAACTAGTATAGAAAGATGCACATTGTTTACATAAGATAAGATCTCAGGCAGTTGCTTAGTTCCACAGCAGCAAAGCACTGGTGTCCATACATAAAAAGTAACTAAATATGAACTGGTATTGTTCAGGACATTTTCTTCTGAGTGGAGTTGCCTTAAGGTGTCACCCTTGGGATTAAGAAACTTGTTGGAAAATATATATGTATATTTTACATGTGCAATCTGATGGAAAGAATTAAGCTTTGATCATACCTAGATTTTGAGAGAAGCTGTAAAAATGCAGATTTATGTTGCGTGGTAAGTTCTAGGATTCAGTGTTTTCTAGCATTTCTTGGCATTATCTACAAATATACTTTATCCAGATTTTAAGCACTTTGAACATGGCACTGCATATACTAAATGTTATTCACACACCTCAAAATATTTCATCACATTTTTGAGAGAAGTCATATCTGTACTTTCAGTTGAAGGTTAGCACTGCCTTTCTTACCTTACCCAGGCCCCAGAATTATTGGAAATTCTCAACATTTTTTTTGGCTTCTGTGAGTGGACAACATGCCACACTAAGCATTCTGTTGCGTTGTCTCTCTTTTTGCAACCCAACTTCTGGGTTTATGGGTGTTCTTTTGAGATAGGCACATGGGGAAAAAAAATTGATCTTTTGGACTATAGCATTCAAGACATCTGTTCTTTTTTCAAAACCAATTTTAAGATTGTTTTTTAAAAGAAAATTCACCTTTCTGAATTATATTTGTCCCCCATGCTAGTACCTTGAAGAGCCATAAAGAAGTTAGCAGATTTAATTTTCTTGTATCTCTTTGCTTGCATTCATGTAGTCACATTAAAAATGATTTTGTTCTGTTGTTTCCTTCTGAATTTTGCCTGAATACATTTTTTTTTTTTATCCCTGCCTTCCAGATAGACTTTGTTTGTTTTTGCAATTGCTTAACTGCATTTCAGCTACTGGATACAATTTGCATAATGTAGATGCAGAGCATATCCTGGCAATAAACATCCTCTCATTTTATAGAAGTCTTCTGTATCTGTAGATTGGATATAAATCATGTATGTGCTGGAAGTTAATCTGTGTCTGTCTTTGAAAAAGTTGTTATGAGACTTTCCCTGACTAAACGCCCTCAGCCATCTGTAGCTGCCACACTGTGACTCAGTGATTTGACTTATGTTTCTCCCTTATGGTTTGAGTCACCTATGAAATGAAACAGTTCTTTATTTTTTTTTATGTCCAAAAATATGATTTCTCAGGGAGTCTGGTTCTCGTCTGCTGCCCACAGCATGTTTTGCTGCAACCTGGGCCTCACGGTGAAAAATTACGCCATCTATTTACACTGACATTCAGTATGTTGTCTCTCTTGTCCAGCAGATGGTAGATGATAGTTCAGAGCAAATAAATCTTGTTGCAATTCCCTGACTAGATGGCAGGTGGCATCAGCAGAGCTGGTGAAAGATGAATGCCAATTTGAGCCAGCTCCTCTGCTGTTTCACTGGCATCATCATGGCAGCAGATAACCGTCCTTGCTGGTAGTAAATGCTGCTTAGAGTAACAGCTGTGATGTTGATATCAGTTTCCTAGATAAATCTACCTGAGCTAGTTTCATAAAAATGGCTCCTTTTAAATGTTTGGAGGCTTTCTGAAATTTATATTTTGATAAATGCTTTTTAAGCCAGCATTTTTTGTTGTCTCCTTAGCTGCTTATTTTCTCTCTTATGCCACAACAGCTGTTTATACAGCGACGTGGTGACCCAGCTCAGGGAACTGATCCAAATGGAGACTAACTGGGGTTTTTCTTTGTTATATGGATTGTTTCACTGTAACTATACAAATATTGATGCAAATAAAGCAGATGTGAAATGAGTACTAGGAAGAACTGGTCAAGGGGTCAGTAGCATCATGTTGGCTTAGTGTTCCCTGAGCTGCGGTTTCGGTATTTGTTTTCCAGGTTAATAGACTGCTTAGAACGGATCCATTTGACAGTGAGAAAAATCATAGTGTCTTAAGTCCTAATAAAAACTTAAACATAAATTTTCATCAGTCCTCAGTCTATTACTAGCCTTTATTTAGGTTAGTATAAACTGAATTTTGCTCAAAACCTGAGCATCTCTTCAGTAGCTATCATTTTATCCCCTTTCACAAGGAATACAAACTTCCTTACTAGAAGTATGGTCCAAGGTGTATCTTAAAGATTGAAACATAATGGAAGTTGCTGCCTTTTCAGGACGTGGTAGTTTTAAACAGTCTACAAATTAATTTATTGGACCTATTTAGGAGCACTGAAGGCTTAATTAATACTTTTCAAATTTTTAGCCTGGCAAGGGATAAAAAGGTAATTTGTATTTGATGAATCAAGAAGCTCAGCTGTTGGTTTTGTTTTCTCCCTGCCCCCTGGCAGAGAGGTGAAATGTGACTGGTAGTTTATGCCTAAAAATGTTGGAATTGGAGTAAATCTGTATCATGATTTTCATGAATTAGACTCTTTACAGTCTGAATTATAATCTTATATATAGGTTCTTTTCTTGCACCAGGTGAAAGTCTGTTATATATTCCTTTCTTGCTGCTCTTAAGTTTTATTAAATTCTTCCTCTTAACTTATCCCTTGTTCATAAAAAGAGAAAACAAAGGAAAAATATTCTGGTTTTGGGTACTGAATGTATTTAAAAGTACTTAGCTGCTGAGACCTTGAAATTAGCAAGCTAACTGATTACAAGTAACTCTTCTTTTTTTTTTTTTGTTATTTGCCTTTTTATGGCACCTACTTTTCAAAATGTGTTTCGGCATTTTGGGAGGTTGTTTTTGCTTGTTTTTTAGCTACTGAACTCTTCAAATGAAATGTTCTAATGTCATCCAAGGTGTTGTTTCTTTTTTCCCTTGTTCATTTGCTTTGTGTATTTTTCTTCTGTGCAGAACCCTGAGTTCTTTCTGAGAAGAGAAATGCCACAATCTTAAAACACTTACATGCTTTTGATTTATTTTTATTTGAAATAAAAGTGCAAGTGCATGATTCCTTAAAATAAAATACATATTTCTTTCTTATAGGGATGAACCTCAAAACTCAGAACAAGGATTCCTTGGAAGATGCTGTCTCTAACTCTCCAGATCCAAGTAAGCAGGGGAAAGGTTTGTAAAAGAGTTTGCAAAGGTGGGAAGAAAGGGAGGGAAAGGGCATGTACCTATATAGAGGCAGCAGGAGGTGGTAGGCAAGAAACTGAGGAGCCTACTTGGCTTTTGGCAGTGGTTTATTTTGCCCTGCAGTAGTTTGCAGGATCTCTCTGTACTGGGTCTTACTGTGATTGCAGTTCTGTATGTCTTAAGAATATGTGAAAGTAGTTGTCATACTATATTTGAAATTCTTTCCTTACCAGACGGTATTATGCAAAAAGCTAAAGCTGCTGAATTCTTACCTGCCTCTCAATATGAAAAGTTTGCTCGGCACCAGCTAATTGAAGGAGAAGTAGTACAGTCAGTTTCTGAATTTGATACCATTTACTGAGAAATATCTGTCTTCATCTAACACACCAATAAATGTGTGACTGCTTAAGAAAGTATCTTCTTTATAGTGGTTTATTCTGTATTACTTTCTTGTGCAGTGTTCCTGCCATTAATTTTAACATTTTTATATTAAAATAACTTCCTATCTGTAAGACTTCTATTAAAAGAAGTTATGAATTTGTAGTTGGACAAGTGCTTTGATAGAGATCATTTGAAGCAGGTTAGAAAGTAGTGCAGTAGCGAACTGGTGATTTGATGTAATTTAGTTAGCTTTTGCTTTTTAATGCCCAATTTTAGATCTCTGTAATCTCAAAACTGCAACATAACTCTAGGAAAGGGTGTGGGGAAGGATTGCTTTACAAGTTACTAGTTTTCTGGTCTTCCTGCCCCTCTGGATCTGTCTTCTGTTTTCATAACTGTAGAAATACTCCCTTTTCTGCTGTTGTACTATTCCAGAAAGAGGCTGGTCTGTCATTCTTTCCCTGCTCATCCCCAGCTCTTCCTGCAGTTGTCTAGGATGCAAAGTTCATCTGATTTTCTTATTCAGACTTGGAATGTTGATCTGTTTTGTTAATAATGCGTTAACTGCACCTGACTTGCTGTAATTTTGAAAGAGCAGTGGCTATGTCACCTCTAGCTTTCAATCAGCGAACGATTAAATGTATTAACTTTGAATGCTGTTTGCATGATGGGATTGGATTAGCATGTGCACTGCATTGTTTAACAAACTCTGTCTCTTTCTCTCCCTCCCTTCTTCCCGTCCTACTTTCCTTTTCCCTTCCCATTTCACCCCATTTTTGTCTCTGTTGACTTTATGCCAACTCTGTTCTTGTCCCTTATTCTTTTTAACTTTCCTCTTCTCACATTTCTTTCAACTCCCTCTGCACCCTATTTTTTTCATGGGTGACCATATATGCCCCATTGTCTGCCCCCCCCAATGATACGACGAGGCAGTTCTGACGCTGTCTGCTCCCCCCGTAGTGCCAGGCTTCTGTTGTACAGTTGGAGTGGACTGGAAATCTCTCACTACTCCCGCATGTCTCCCTCTTACCACGGACTACTTCCCCGACCGTCAGAGTCTGCAGAATGATTACACTGAGGGTTGCTATGATCTCCTCCCAGAAGCTGACATGGACAGGTTTGGCCAGCACCTTCTCTGTATTTTGGAAACGCTAAATGAGCAAATGCATGTGGACACGCAGTGTTTAAGCAGCTTATCCTCACTTCCAGAGATATTTAAAGAAGCTTGGTGGAAAATAGTGTTAGTGGGAAAAATAGAACTTCTCAGGTAACTATTCTGTAATAGGGTTGGTTTAATTTTTTTCTGAAGCTGTCTCATCATCTTAAACAGTTTTCAAACTTTCAACAACTTGTAAGACATCAGAAAGACCTGTTCCTGTTGCTGCTTTATGGGAACAAAACAAAAGTATTAGTCAAGGTGCTTGAAATACATAGGAAATAGCAGGATTAATGAAGAAACAACTAAAATAAATGCCACATGTTCCTTTTATAGCAGTAAGGTGAAGTTCAGAGCAGAAGTAGTTGTAATAAGATGCCATAGTGATGTCTTTTAATCTCTCTCTGCTCTAGACTTCCTACTGTGAGAGAGGGTGAGGTGTTGCCTGCACCCTTGCAGTTCTGAGCTCTGCTGAACATTTACAAACTGTACTGAGATTCTCTGCAAAATTATGTAAAAGTGATTGTTGGTGAATTTATCAAAAGTTTAACAAATGTAAGCAAATTTGTTGCTAGTTGCAAAACTGTTTTCAAAGGCATCAATAAGTATTGCCAGACAGGTAATAATCACCTGTTTAGAATGGAAGGGTACCCATTTTTCTCTCCTGTCCCTGCAGGTTGGTTTCATAGGCAGAGGCCTCCACTTGCACAGAGCCCAGTGCAGGCATAAATCCTCAGTTAGGAAGTGCAGAGCTAAGAATAAGTGTGTGGTCAGCTTCCTTATTCTACTCTCCTTAACCTTTGTGTTCAGGAGAGATGAGGAAGGAGTGCAGATGACAGCCCAACAGGTCTTTGAGGAGTTTATTTGTCAGCGTCTCATGCAAGGCTATCAAATTATTGTGCAATCCAAACCACAGAAACCCGCCACAACTGTGCCGCCCCCGCTCAGCAGCAGTCCCCTTTACAGTCGAGGTGAGTGAGTTTGTATTGACAGTTCAGTCTTTTGTCTTTCTCTCCTTCTGCTAATCCCAGTAACCTCTATGAATCAGGCATAGATGCTCATTGAAGTTCTCTGTTCTTTTTTTCCTTTCTTTATTTTTTTCCTTTTTTTTTTTTTTTTTTTTTTGTTGTTGTTGTTGTTGTGTGAAAATCTTTGCTGGGAGAGAGCTTGATCTGGAGCAGCACAAACAACTTGGCTGCACCATGAGGGAGCTGGTGCAGATTTTTGAACCAGAATAAGAAACTGGCCTCATGTTCATGATGGTTTACCCAAATGAAATATGGCTTGAGTGCTGTTTGGGTGAATACATCTTAAACACAGTTCACATGGTGACTGCAGGGCATGCACACATCTAGAAGAATTCAGACCCAAAGCTCCCAAACTTATGTGTCTGGGAGCAGTTTCGTAACGCTGAAATAGCTGTGGAGGTCCCAGGTCTACAGATAAAGCTTCATTGTCCTGAAACCATGAGTCAACTAAACCTAGTTTAAACATCGGAGGACTGGAGTGGGTTAAGAGGGTATCATACTCCCTTGGCAGAATCTGACTTACTGTTTGACTTCTGACTTTTTTTCTGGATATTTTCTGGACAGGTCAGTGTGATACAGTGTTCACAGAGTAGGGAATACACGTGAACAGGATATGGTTGTTATTCACTGGTTTGGGGATGAGCAGCAAGGCTCCTTTGGTAGAGTGCCGAGCTTAAGTGGTTAGTTCCAGAAACGAAGTACAGAGAGGAAGCAAAAATGGAGCCCAGCTTTACCATTGTACTCACCAGTTTCTCAACACTTCATGTTGTCTGTTCTCTAATTGTCCTGACTAGAGAAGGTCTGTATTGGTGGTGTATGAATTGTGAATGCCCTTCTTCTTTAGCTGTGATACTAGCAAATCTTAACTGTAAGAACAAAAGGCTCATTGTGCATATGTCCCTTAAAAAAGTGGCCTGAAAGATGGCTTTTACTTTGTCTTGAGTTCAGAAGCTCAGTTCTGGAGTCTCTTTCTGTAGGTACAGTTTGTTGACAAGTTCTGACTGTTGCAGTAAGCTGAAAGGGGATGTGTTTTGCTTTTTACAATTAGGTCTTGTATCAAGAAATAGACCTGAAGAAGAAGATCAGTACTGGCTGAGTATGGGCCGTACTTTCCACAAAGTAACATTAAAAGACAAAATAATTACTGTGACTCGATACCTGCCAAAGTGAGTATCTCTCTGGTTGAGCAGAACATTGCTATCAATGTTCAGACGAACACGCTTTTCCAACTGCCTGTACGTGCTTGAGAGAACATACTGTAGAACCTTTCTCTTTAGGAGAAGAAAGAGCAGCACTGCTATTGATGATGCTGAGATTAATGTTTGTGTTTTCTCTTTTAGGTATCCATATGAATCTGCTCAGATAAACTACACTTACAGCTTGTGCCCCTCACACTCTGACTCTGAGTTTGTCTCTTGCTGGGTAGAATTTTCCCATGAGAGACTAGAAGAGTACAAGTGGAATTACTTGGATCAGTATATCTGCTCTGCTGGCTCTGAGGATTTCAGGTGAGATCTCCTTTTCTATCCAGACTGTTCTGTGCCCTAATTGCTTCTTTTCCTTTTTGACCTAAAATTTCTTCAACAAGTTCAAACCACAAATGCTCAGTACTCCAGGGAGAGTAACTGCCCTGCTTTCACTTGTATGGTGCTAGCAGCTGTTGCCTTGTAGGAATCCTACTTTGTGCTGCTGTTGCATTATCTGATCTTTGATACCAAGTCTGATCATAAAATTCAACATGGACTATTTTTTTCTTCCCTGCTGCAAATGCAAAGAAATATGATCACATTTTGTATGACACAGATGCTTTTCTTGGCTTTTTACTCATTTCTGGATCTGACTCAAAACTTTCATTTAGTTTAAATCTATCAGAGGCTTGCTTGAGTCCTAGGCTTAGCTTGACTGTGGGTCCTACTCCTAAGCTAGGTAGGAAAGGGTTTCTTATTAGTAATGTGGAATATCTCCACTAGTATCAACAGCCTTTTTGAGATCTTCTCTCAGCAAAACCAGTCTTTCTGTATTTTTGCTTCTTTTCAAGTCTCAATCAAAATGCCTCCTACTATAATGTGTACCTTTAAAATTCCTTTTTCTTTGCTTATTTTTAGAGGAAAAGTCTTTGTATAGCCTATCTTTTACAGAAAAGAAAATGTATCTCTATGATACAATTACTCTGAAGGTAGCCTTGTTTTCTCTTCTGCATATTAATGTTTTACTACTTCTCAGTGATACTGATTGCTGACCATTCCTTTGCATATCTGCTCTTTCTTACTCAGGGACAGCAGAATGAGATATACTTGCTGAAATTTACAGCAGGTGGATATGTATTTTACTTACTATAAAATCCTCCATAGGAACCTGCTGAACTCTGTCCTGTCTTCCATGTTCCTTCAGCCTTATTGAGTCACTGAAATTTTGGAGGACCCGCTTTCTGCTCCTGCCTGCCTGCATCAGTGCCACAAAGCGCATTATGGAAGGAGAAGTGCACTGTGATGTGTACGGTGACAAGCCCCGCTCTGATGAAGAGGAGTGGCAGCTCCTAGACGGATTCATTCGCTTTGTGGAGGGTTTGAACCGCATTCGTCGACGCCATCGATCTGATCGAATGATTCGAGTGAGTCAGCTTTGAGTTGAGTAAAAAGCTGAGTTTGAGTTTTATGTGAACTGTCTAATGAAGCATTAGCAGAGAGGCCCTGAGACAATCCCAAGCAAGCTGGGGTATATGTGTGTGTATGTGTGGGTAATCCATACATAAAGCACAGTGCTGACTGATGTACTATTTCAGATTTCAAATAGTATGGCCTTGTTAACACCTTGCTATTCTTGAACTAATTAAATCTACCTGGAATGGGTATCCCATGCTCCTGCGGCTGGAACCAGAATCGGAACAGTTCGCTCACTCAGTGAGAAGCCAAGCTCTTCTGCGCAGTGTAGCCATGCCTTAGCCTGTTGGTGCCCTGTTTTTCCCTCAGCTGTTCTTCTCCTACTGCAAGCCTGATGCCACCTCTTTGCAAATGTGCATTGCTTTATGCTGTGGATATGGTTAGCCCTGACATGTTACTGCAACTTGTGGTGCAGATAATTGATGAAAAGGGATCTGTGAAGCAGTTAGGCTGATAAATTCTAGCTGGGTTGCCTGTGTGCTGCAGACTTAGGAGGAGGATTGTGAAAAGAGAACCATATGGGTGAATTCCTGGTGAACAGTAGTTTCAAGAGGGTGATGAGAAACTGGTTAGTGCATATCAAATTCTCTTCCAATTCACACACTGAATGGGGAAATACATTTCAGAGCAAATCCACCTTTTCCAAAATAACATCCATTTTGTTTTGAGAATAGCATCCTCACAAAACACTAGGCTATTCCTTTTATTGTGTACCTATGGTTTAACTCCCTTTTTAAAGTATACCTAATAAAGCCCTACTGATGTTTTATGTTCTTGCTTACTAGTTAAGCCTAGCTTGATAAGTCTGTGCTTTCATTTTTCCTTTGTTAGAAAGGATCTGCCATGAAAGGCTTGCAGATTGCTGGTCCAATTCCCACCCACTCCCTGGAGCAGTCTGGGCCTCCCATTGGGAAGAAAGGAACCTCAGCCCTCTCAGCTTTGCTGCAGATGGAAGCCAGTCAGAAGTGAGTCTTTACAACTGGGCTGTGAAGAGCACTGTGGAGAACATCCTTTCTGTCTATTCCACCTGGGCTGGCTAAAGCAGATTTGGGAAACTTGCCTTGAAAAACAGGATGAGGGATTCTGCTTCTTTAGTATCCTTGTGGCAGGGCTGGGGAAATGCTGGGCTTTTCCAGTTACTTCCTTGCATTGTGTTTCCATTAATAGAGTGAATACCAAAGACTAGAAAGGAACATGGAGACTAGAGAAGTGAATGTCCAGTAATTTAGAAGAAGCATCTTTTTAGGTAACATCTCAGTCCATTACACATAAGATTTGTCATCTATTTGTGATTTGCCAGTACAGTTGTATCCCTGTAAGAGGAGCTTAACTGGGACATAAGTGTACACAAGTACAACACACCAATTGAGTGGTCTCAGTATAAACATTGTATAACAAATATAGCCTGAAGAAAATAGCTTATTTGCACTGATAACTTCTATTAAAACATCTGTGAAACTTCTGAGGTTCCTTTTCAGTATTGATCTAGAACGATTCAAAGGAACTCAGAGTACCAATACCAGGGATGCTGTAAACACAATTTAAAACATTGTTGCTGTTAAATACATAAGATTTTAATATTTTTTTTATTGTTAAGGTAGTATTACACATGCACAAAAAAAAACCTGAGTAAGTTCAGGGATCCATGTTCATGTAGAGTAAAATGTACTTAGAGAACATTGGATTGGCTGTGCTTCAGAGTGTGGGCAGGCAAATGTCTGAAAATACAGTAGTAACCCTCTGCAGCAGTTGCCTTCAGGTGGAAGCTGGCACAGAGTGTGTTTGAACAAACTCTGGATTCCTTCCTTTTGTTTTAGGTCACTGGGGGAGCAGCAGGCAGCAGTGCTTTCTGGGAAGAGTTCTGGGCAGCCTTCGGAGAGTGGGAGCATTGCTATCACACCCACCTATATGGACAGCCCTCGTAAGGTAAAGACTTTCTGGTCTTTCTTGAGCTACTATTTTTATGTAAGACTTTCTCAAATAATAGAAGATTATTTCTGTAAGCACATGGCTACAGCGTACTACATCTTACTCTCTAATCCAGCAGAGACTGATCCTGTACCGGGGATGGCCTTAAGCCTTTCTGTGCAAGGGTATAAGAAGAGGTTGGGACACAACGACCCTTCAGTTGTTTGACACTGTGACAGTGACGTGGAATCCCTGGGATGCTATCTCAGTGTGTTGTACTAGTTTAAATGTTACTTGTTAATTAGTCCCTTTCCTTTTCTGGTAGTACATTTAATTTCCATCAGCGTTTGATTTTTAGATTTAGTAGTACAGTGCTGTCTGCATCTATATGAAGACTGTCTCTAAGAGCAAAATCAAGCTCTAGACCGTGACTGTGTGAAACTTCAGTGGAATTTTAACAGCAGGAGCTCCAGTCACTTGCATCTGCTTAGAGGAGAGGATGTGTTCCTGAGTAGTGATTTAGATGTCGTTCCTTCACTGGCTAGACTCCAGGCTGGAGAAAACTGTCTTCCTGGAGCTCTTAAGACGCTTAAAGAAAAGTCTATGCTATCCCTCAGCCTTCCTGTCAACTGGCCTGTGAGTGCCAGGAGAGCAGAAATTCCACCTCCAAGTTGAACCAGAAATATTTGATTATTTTTCTGTGTTCTGGCATGAAAGTCTTTCAGCAGAAGTAACAAGGGACTGAACGAAGTTACAGCACTTAAGTGTGACCTGTCTTTGGGTTCAACAGTTGAGTATTGCAAAGAAAAAGTTTCAGATTCCCCATTATCAACTTAACCATCTCTTTCAGTATTTTTCTTTAGCATCTGGTGTTTCAACATCTACCCTTTTGTGCCACCAGCAGAGACAAGCCTTGTGTTATTCTGGAGATCTGGATATTGCTAGTCGAAGTGATAGTGCGACTGTAGTCATCTTCATAACAGACACTTATTTGTAGAATGAGAGTGTTTCCAAAACACAGATGAAATTCAGGAGCAGTTCATGCTAGGCTTGGAAAAAGTAGGTGCAGGAACTGACTTCAGATGTGTTTGCAAACTTCCAGATCATAACTCAGGCTTTGCATTCCCCTCTTTTACCATTTTGGAAATTCAACTTCATCAGCTTCCCTCTTTAAATATAGAAATTGTAAATATCTTTTTACCAGTAAAACTGGTGAAAATTTCACATAGGACACAGGACAGAAGAATGTTGTGTCCGGTTGTTCTGTGTGACAGAGGAGGGGAAAAAGGCAAAATTGGCTTCTTTAGCAATGGCGCACTAGTGTGTTGGGAGCAAAGTAGCACACCTTGTGCTATCAGCAAATGCTAATAAGCAAATGTGATCTTGTGTAATTTTAAAAGTAACTATATTCAAAAGCCACTCTGGAGGGCGGACTGGAGAATCTGGAAGAGTGCATTATCATTTGAAAGCCTTTCACACTGCAGTAGTAAACACTCCTATGAATGTTGACAGATAGGGAGCAGGAGAGAAGCAGGTGGGATAGCCAAGTTGGTGGTTCATGCTTGTTGAAAAGTTGCTGGTGGACAGGTAGCCTTAATCAGGCAACTTTGTGCTCACTTGGAAACATCAGCAAGTGTGTGCCTCCTGTTTCCAGGACAACAGAACCCCTTTAGGGCTCACTGGCAGGGGTGTGTGTATTTGGCTGTCCAGAGACTTGCAGCTGAAGTGCTGACAAATTGTCAGCTGTATGCTCTCTCAGCAGCCAAGGGAGCAAGTGCTTTTCTAGGATGCTATTCAGTGCTGGAGGTATTCTGAAACAAAACTGAGCCACTGGCTCCACCTTCACTCTGTTTCAGAGTAGAACTGGCAAGTCACTTCAGCCAATTACTGGGCAATACAGTGTAATTTTTAAGACGGTGAGTTAGCTTGATGCATCATCAGTTTGGGAAGTCTTTGCCCGTATGGATACAGGGTGCTTGACTCTGCTTCTGCGCTGCGTAAATTGCCAGCCATGTAACCCTGGCATCGGTTCTTTTCAGAAAATGTTTAATACGTACATACCAGGGTAAGCATCATCTTAACTGCAAGCTAGACAAAATATTTTGCCTAGGGAACAGAATAAAGAATTGTAAATAGAGAATGAAAATCTAGTTGAGTTCCACTGCATTGTCTTATGTGATAAGAGAATCTTGACACATCTTTTAATAGCAGCCGGGGATAAATTCATCCAGGGTTTGCAAGTAGGCGGGGAACATAGCACAGGCAGTGTCTGTTTAATTTTGCATGAGGTATTAAACACAATGTTGGAAAGATCCTTGTGATTAATTTTTCTTCCCTTTCGTTTGCGCCATATCAGACCTGTATTGGAGAGGAAGAGCGTGCTTCCTGAGAAGAGCTTCTTTGCCTCTCCCTCTTTACCATTTGAGTGACAGACAGACTAGAAAAAAAGCTGCTGTTCTTTGGATATTTGTCATTACACTTGCAGTTCTACAGGTTTCTGTGTCACTATTCAGCTTTGCATTTGGGGTGGAAATCTGCATACTTTAGAGCTCAAGTCTTTCTCCTGTGAAGTGTGGAGGGAAGGCTGTAGTTTCAATTGGCTTCTGATCAGTGTGCTTTTCAAAACTTTGGAAAGCGTCTGTGCTAAGGAAGAGTAATGTCTTGCTACAGAGAGAGAAAGTAAGGGTACGTGTGTGAGTAAATCCTGATGCTCTGCATTCTGCTGCATCTGACGTTCTGGGTCTGTTTGAGATTTACATTCTCCTCATACTTTCTCTCTGTGGTCATTTCATACTTGCACAACCTTGTATTTGCTTTTCTTCAACTCCTTGTTCCTGTTGCTGTTGCCATTAATGGGCCTACTTCCTCTGATGCCTTCAGGATGGGGCCTTCTTTATGGATTTTGTTCGCAGCCCACGCACAGCTTCAACCTTCTACTCGCAGGTTAGTTTTGAATGGGGTCTTGTCATCTCTGCTTTTGAACGGAGGTGATGGAGAGCATTTGTTGTCCTGAGCTTGCCACGTGGGGAACCTGTGTTAGTTTCCAGATCTGCTCGTTGAGAGGGAGATGCGCAGCATTAGCAGGACAAAGTGGCTGGTGGTGGTGGATGCGACTACTTCCTTCCAACATTCAATATTTGTGATGTGCTTTGGATGTTCATGTGCCCTGCCTTACTGTCCTTTGCAGTACTGTCTTGTCAACTACTGAAGCGTCTCTTTTTGTGTTTCAGTAAGTACTCACTTTCCATCTTCCCTTGCTAAACAAAATGGCAACAGCTTACCCATCTCGTTCTTGGCTAAATTTTTCTCTCATATTTGACTGACACGTGGCTCTGGGGAGATCCAAGTCAAATAGTGTCCTTGGATTCTTAAACAACTGAGGGCTGAATATAGTGGTGTCGTCTTGGTTTTTAGTAGAGTCATCGTGACAGAAGTTGCTTGTACAGTTAACACCAGTTAGGAGTTAGCAATCATGCAGTGTGTCCACAGAAAATACTGCTGGTTGAAGTAAGCTCTGAGGAGGGAGAGTGGATTTAGCTGGCTGTGGGAACTGTAGATTCCACATTGGAGCATCTGTGCTGGTTTTGGCTGTCCGAAAAGGGACATCTGCCATTGCAGAGTGAGAGATGTTTGGGATATAAGAAATGACATAAATAAAGAGGTCTGATCTGGCTTATCACACGTAAGTCAAACTACCAGCTTTGTGATTTTTAGCTGTGCATGTGCTGTGGATTCATCATGGCAGATCAGCCCTCATATTTACACCAGCTTGAGTTACTCAGTTATTCTGCTGTTCGTGTTCCTCTCCCCCACCTCTCTAGCTTTTATATAATATGCTGTTCCTAAACCATACGTGTTAATGACAGATGGCAATTACAGCCTGTACTTTGCTGAATCTTTCAGCATTCATGTTCTTTCTGAAATGATTTTATGTTAATTTTTGTGAACTATTCAGTCTACCGTTGGAAAAGTGCAAGTGTTCCTGCGGGAGGAAAGTGTTCTTGTTGTCTTGGCGACATAGGTGTGGGTGGGTGCCAACCAACCTCCTGATACTACCCTAAGAAAGGAAGGAAGATGAGCTGATTTTGTGCATTATGAAACTTGAATTCCGTGTGATCCATTTGTGTATTTTTGTCTGAGAGCTACATTTGAAACTGTTTTTTTTTTCTAACTGCTTACTACTTTCCTGTAGTTCTATCCATTGTGTGCTTATAATCACAGTTACTCACTCAAGTTGAAAATGTCAGATTGGAACTGGTGTTGCTGGTTTGCCAGTAGTTCTCCCAACACAGTTGTTGCTGAGTTGGTGATCCTCATCTTTACTGGGGTCTGAATTTTGTGTTTGTTAGTAGCTCTATAGTGATGACAAAAGTAAGACTGTATTTACCCTTTCTGCGTATGCTTGTGCTTGCCTTATAGTATTGCTTGTTGTTAACTAACGTGAGCTGAGGTACAGATGATGCAGGGAGGGGAGAAAATGGGGAGCGGATTACATCATAAATTTCATAAAGATGTTGCTGTGTTTGCTCCTTGCAGGTCTCTATAGATCAATCAATTCCTGCAACCTCAGATGGCAACACATTGATAAACACGGGGCAGTTACCTGACAGGGGCAGCACGCAGGCCTTGGGAAGCTCCCAGAATGTTGCAGACCAAGGATATAGCACAGCTGGCGCTGTGGAGGGCAGGTAAGAAAAGCCCAGCAGTGCTGTACTGCAGTTCTGTTCAGTTACGTTCCCCTTTCTGGTGTCAGGGAATGGGTGCTTAAATGGGAACCTGAGAACAGGATGTGCTGTGTCTGTCAGCACTGAAGGCACTTGTCACGAGACCTCACTGCAGTATTCCACATGCAGAAAGAGTGGTAGTAAAATAAGCCTTGCAACCCAGTTTTCCAGAATTAAATGAACAGAAGGCCTGATTTCCCCACCCATAAAAAGAGCTTAATTCTTCAAGAAATGAAGAACTAAGACATTCCATTTCTGAAATCTGTTAACAGAAAACCAGACTCTGATTTTACATCTGTCTACTGTCTGTTTTAGCAAAGGGGGGCCCTGCAGGTCTAATTGGATTGAGTAGATTGATGAAATCCAAGAGGTTCTAACCTGGAGGTGAGACACTGGGGAGGAAGCAACACTAAAAATAAACTCTATTAGCACCTGTTTCCTGTGGTTGTGTATTACAGTAAAAAAAAAAAAAAGCCGGCCTCAAAATGTTTGCTCTCAGTTGCTGCTGAGTACGGCTGTATGTAATATAGTGTGCTTTGGGTCAATATAGCAATGACCCGGCAACCTCAGGGGGAAAATACAGGCGTGAGGTTTTCAGTTGTCCTTCTTGACATGAAAAATGAAATAAATGTGGCAAAGTCATTGTTGGGAAGAGAAGAAAAAGCATTTTTCTTAAGTATGTGTATTTAAATGAATCCTGTAACTTCTTTGATTTTTTTAGCATACTTCTGTTTACTTTCTAGCTCTCAGCAGTGTTCAGCAAGCACTCTGACTTCCTCCTCCACCTTGATAGAGATTCTCGAAGCCATGAAACACCCCACGTAAGTTTTTAATATAAATATGCTTAACATCTGTCTTAGATGTTTTGTAAGAGGACACAGGGCATGGAGTCACTCAAAGGAGAGCCCCATGTCAGCTGTGGAAGAGTTTTAAGCTTCCTTTTGTTATTCACTTCCAATCTCTCCAACAAGGAATTTCACAGAAATGGAGGTATGAGTATTGCTTCAACTATTAGAATCCCAGAATCTTGTAAAAGCAAGAATTCTCAGTAAGACACTAAAGTGCTGTCAGTGTCAGCTCTTCATCTCATTATCAGAAGCTAATGATACGTCACTCTGGGGGCATTGTGTGTTTCTTGTCCTCTATCCCCCCCCCCCTTTTTTTTTTTTTTTCCCCAGCAGTGATTTTTGTCTTTGTAACTTAAAAGTTACAGTCAGTCCATGTTAACATGTGTGACTTGCTGTGGTTCAGCACAGGGATCCAGCTACTCTCTGAACAGAAGGGCCTCTCTCCGTATTGTTTCATCAGTGCGGAAGTTGTGCACTGGCTAGTGAATAATGTGGAAGGTGTGCAAACCCAAGCCATGGCCATTGACATAATGCAGGTAAGAGAACCATCAAGGGCTGTGTGAAGAGCCAAAAATACCTTGCTCTGAAGAAAGTAGAATTGTGGAGGAAAGCATAGCAATATTTTCTGTTTCTTATTAAAATCCTCTTATTGATAGTGTTGAAAACTGTTCAACAGAATATGAGGTAATGATAATACTTTTGGGATTCCCTATCACAAAACAGCAACATATGCTTCAGTAGTAATATATTTTATTTTTTCCACTTGCATATGATGATAGTTCTGTGTATAACCTCCAGTTAGGTAGTAGTTACCAAGAACTCTCCATTGTGTTAGAATTCTGAGGCAGTACAGTGTGATTTCAATTTAGATTTGTTTTTTCTTCTGGTAATCAGTTAACGAAGCTCTAATAAAAGCACCATATGACCTCTCTTTCATGGATGCTGAAGTATACACACTGCAAGATAGACTGCTTGTGTTCATGAATTTTCTTTTCTTCTCTATCAAACTGTGTCAGGGCAGAAGGTTGGAAATGTTTTGGAGTTCATTCCTCTGCTGAGATCCCACATCAATTAACAGAGAACCTAGAATGTTTCCAACCTCTTACCTTCCTATAAATCCGTCTATAAAACCGGAGCAGGATAAAGGAGGAAGGCAGACATCTGCGGAAAGGTCAAACACAAGTTGTCAGGGAGAAAAGGACTTGCTACATTTACTGAATATCCAGAGATAACATTGCTGATATTCTTGTTAGGCAGGTATCTGGACAAAAAGATGTCAAGAAAAAGAAAATTATTTCCTAATGTTCTCTAGCAACCTTTTTATGTAACTGGAAGAGTGACTTCTCCTTTTTTATCATGTTTGCTCTGTTCTCTTTTTTTTTTCTTTTTTTTCAGAAAATGCTAGAAGAGCAGCTTATTGTCCATGCATCTGGAGAAGCTTTACGAACCTTTATTTATGGCTTTTATTTTTACAAGATTGTTGTGGACAAAGAACCAGACCGAGGTCAGCATTGTGTTCTTACAAGACTTTCCTCGTTATCCCTTCTGCATAATCACTAGCTATATTTCATTCTTATGGATGCTGCAGCAGAAATGCTCTTTGGGAGCAACTAAAAACACTGCTCTAAAAAGTCAAAAAAACTCAGCTTTTTTGGTTGTTTTGGTTTTTGTTTTTTTTTTTTTTTTAAAGGAATTGCAGACAACATAACCTATTTTTCTTCTTCCCCCTTTTCAGAAAGAAGTTCATCTCTTTCTTCGTCTTGAACACTTGTTTCTAACTGTGATCTGTCCTTCCCCTTGCTTTTTGTTCAGTGGGCATGCAGCAGCCTGCCATGTGGCACACAGCTGCCATGGATGACTTCTCCGCCTTCCAGAGGAAATGGTTTGAGGTGGCATTTGTGGCAGAAGAGCTCCTGCACTCGGAAATCCCAGCGTTTTTCCTGCCCTGGCTGCCCAGCCGCCCAGCTTCCTATGCAAGTAGGCACAGTTCCTTTAGCCGCAGTTTCGGAGGACGGAGCCAGGCAGCTGCATTATTAGGTAGATGCACAGCACAGGTGACAGCTGGGGAAGTCCAAGGGGATAGTTTGAAAGGGGAAGAGCAGCCAGCCAAGGGTATGATCTCACGTGGACCAGCAATAAAGCTGCAAATTTCATGCTGGCCTTACATGTGTCTTGCACGTGGATTTGTTGCATATGCTGGAGGTGTGTTTCACTGGCTGAGCAGGCAGTTTTTGCTTCTGAGTACTGGAATACAGTGAAAAGTATTTTTAAAATAGTCCTTGTTCCTGAACTTCCCCTGTCCGTCATTCTCTAGAATTCAGAGAGTAAAATATTGGCTTTGTTTCCGTGCCTAATCCAGAGAGACTCTTCACAACCTGTGATGAGCATGGAGGGATAAGTTGTGAGAACAGCAGAGCAACCAACATACCTAAAGTGACATGCCTAATTGCCTCTCAATGGCAAAAGCCACAGTGAGATCCAGATGTGTTAGAGAAGTTTTCTGGATCACGTATAGCCAGACTCTTTATGTTATGTCTGGGAAGCCCAACCACAAGTGATCCCTGCAGTGTGGAAGCAGCAGAGTTTGCATGTGGAAGATTGTGCTGCTAGGCAAGATCCTATTACAATATCTCAAGTTCTCTGATGTGTCAAGTATAACACTGACGACCACTCACAGCCTGTGAAACACACTGGCTGCGTGATTGACTGTGTTGCTTTGTCAGCTTTTTGTTGCATTTCCAGGCCAGCCTGAGTCACTTGCTTTTGTTCCTCTTTCCCTATTTAAAATTATGAGAAAAATCATTGCTATGGAACTGCAACTTCAGATTTATTTAGATGCATCTTTTAAGGGCCTATCAGTTAAGGATAAAAAGAAAATTCTGCTGTTATCCTGTTTTGTATATTTGATGTTCTGAAGAGAAGTGACTTACTGCTGATGTAGTATCTCTTAAACCTGAAGTTACAGTAATTCTTCTGTATTTCTGAAAGCCTTGTTTGAAGACGGACAGCATCAGAAATGGGAAAGTGTTAAGGGTAGGAAGTCTGAACTAACGGTTAATTCCCTGGAGCCAGCATATGCAGGATATTTTTCCGTGTCACACAATAAATCTGTTGTCTTGGCTGGTATACAACCTCATTAGCTCAACGATTGGCCACAGCTGAAGTCTGAACGTAGGCTGGCATGAAAGTATTGTAAAGGCTGGAGGTGCTTGAGCCAGATCCTATTCCTGCTTTGATCTCTTACTCACTATTTAGCCCAAGAAAACCACTTCATTTTTCTCTATCTGTCCTCTTTTGTGAGATAAGACGACTGAGACTCGGTAAGCTTGCACCTGGGGAAACGGGCAAAGAAAGAAGGGTGCTTTAGTGCCCCTCTCAGCCTTTCTTTAACTCCAGCCAGGGAAGAGTGCATTCCCTCAGCATGTGAGGTCGTTACACACCTGTGCAGCCCTCCTTTTAAATTTCATTTGGAATTATGTCCATTCTGCTCTTTAACTGATTTGCAGTCCTTGGATGATTGAAAAATGCCTCCAGATTGCTTACATGCAGTCTGGTTATGCCAGGAATAATTGTTTCTTAGAAATTCAGTGTGGAACTTTTCTTACAAAGAAACTGGTTTAATTGATGTTTCTGTGCTGTCCCTCTTCTAAACAGTATTAAAAAAAAAAACTTCACCAGTTCATCTGAGGCAAGGAGCTTTACTAAACCCAGATGACCTCTGGTCCACGTGACTTCATTTGTTCCTCTCTTGGCTTTGATTTGGTTGTGGTTATTAATTCTTCCCCTCCCCACCTTCCCTAAATGTCAGGCTGTGACATAAAATTGCATGCAAGCATTAGGAGCTCTGGAACAAGCTCCATGTATCTCTAAAATCTTTATCCCTCCCAATTCCCCTATCACTTGTCCAGTGATTGTCCCCTTTCCCTTCCCAGTGGAAGTCTGACCTGTGATATACCTAATCTTGTCCCTTTTGATTTGTAGCAGTGCATGCACTACCAGTCGTAGTCATGTATGTAGTGTAGTCTGTGACTGGAGAATAACCTGCCTGCTCCTCTCCGATTCACTCAGTAAATCATTAGTTAAATACTCAGTGGTACAAGACAATTGGGAAGCAGGTGAGTCCTCTTAAAATCAGATCTATGGAAGCCAGAGTTTATTCTATTAAAATTAAATTGGTTTTAGTCTGAAGCTTCTAAATTCAGAAATGGATATTTTTCATCAGCTTTTAAGGGTCCCTTTGATTAGCTCACCTGGTTGGACTGTGTTCCTGTTGCTTTGCCTGTGAGTTACAGCTGCAGGCAAGGTGCAGAGAGAAGCTCCAGCCCTAATGGGAAGTCGGCATTATCTAGAAAAAGGAACCATCAAAGGGAGCAGGGAGCTCATTCTTCACAGTGCGCTGGTGAGGGCGCACTGGACTGTGGTGTTATCGCTGACCTCTTAGCTAATGACCAACGTCTACCTGCCTGAGCTGCTGTCGCTTTACAGCTTTTGGGATGTTGTTTTCCAACATACTTCATTACAAAACTGGCACCAGGGTTCATACTTTGTTACGAAACTGGCACTGTAACCTTCTAACCGCAAGCATTGGGTTCATGGTGATATTCTACTGAAAAGGAGTAAGAAAAGGAAAATAACAAGATGTTGGTCTGCCTGACAATACCAGACCAACTCAGAAATTGCAGATTTCCCAAAAACAAAAATGGATTTTATTTACAAAACAAAACTGGGTGATGTTCTTCCATTTTTATTGGTTTTTTTTTTTTTTTTTCTGTTCCTAAGCTGCAGTAATAGCAATATAAACGATTTTCTTATAACCTTGAAAACTGTCTCCAGCTAACTTGCAGTAGAATTGAAGATGGAAACTTTCCATCTACCTTGAGGAAGAACTTTGACTTTTTTTTTTTTTTTTTAACACCATTAAGCCATTAAATTATAAGGTCATTTAAAGCAGACTGTATAAAAGGGTGCACATCTTCCTGTGCTTAAGCAAGAGATAACAATATCCATCCCTCATGCGTGCAAATAAAAAAAAAGGCAAAGGTTTTTCAGTAGTAGCATTCAGCCCTTTATTTTGTGTAAATTTTTAACATTATACAAATGTTAAATTATATATTTGCCTAAAGAAAAGTTGAAAGTGACAATGTGGTTCATAGCAGAACTTTGGTCTCACAGTCAGGAGATCTGGGTTCTGTCCCTGGCCTTGCAGTCTGCTGTGTGACTCCAGCCAGGTCACTTCTACTTTCTGCGCTTCTCTTCCTCTCTTCCCTGATACCTGAGATTTCCTTTCACCGGTATGCTGGGGTGTAAGGCACAAAGGGAGCTGGATCTTGGGCACTATTCCAGCACTTATCGCAAAGCAATAGCAGGTATTGCAGTGATCCTGACGCTGCTGCATGAGTCTTGGCTGACTTTTCATGCTTTTACAAAAAGTGTTGGATGTGCAGTTTTAGCAATGCGGTAATGTGGGATATTGATATGGGGTTAAAGAAAAAAGAAGTTTAACTTCTGATCTCCTTTAGCTGTGGAAAGTCCTGGAATGCTCCTGCCCTGTGTAACAGCACCCTGTTGTGGTTTCTGGTGGGGGTACATAGAAATACTAAAACTGATTTGGAATGTCCTGAGTATGAATGAGCTGTTATCTAGCCATATTTAATTATGGCACCAGTCGCTTATTGATTAGCTGCTTGACTCTTGGTTCTGTCTCTTTATTGCAGTTTAAATGTCTTTTGATTGCTTGGGGAAGTAATTCTGTGGCACAGACCCCTGATAGGAGTAATACTTGAGGGTTTTTTGTCTTTTGTGATCTGGATGAGCAGCATTCTCGGACTATTCTGCTAGCTCAAAAATATTTGGGGAGGAGTGGGAGGACAAATGCATTTCAAATAGCTTGTCTTGTTTCTTCTGTTCTCTCCATCCTGTCGCCTACCCTCTCTTTAATGCATCTTTTAAATATACCCATATTCCTTGGCTGCATAGCTGCCACAGTGCCTGAGCAACGAACAGTGACACTCGATGTGGATGTGAATAACCGCACTGACCGTTTGGAGTGGTGCAGTTGTTATTACCATGGCAATTTCTCCCTGAATGCTGCCTTTGAAATCAAGTTACACTGGATGGCAGTGACTGCAGCTGTTCTTTTTGAGATGGTAAGAGTCCTTGTGTTCTGGGTGGCCGCAGCAATGTCCATCTGGTCTCCGTATCCCTTAGACTACTGGGGACATTGTCATGTGAAGTTGATGAGAAAATACTAGAGCAGAGACAGTGGGTTGGATCTGCCATCATTTCCATAAGTAATTTTTACTGGTGGTTGTAAGCATTGCTGTGTCTGGTCATCATTTATCATGCGATCTGTAGTCATTCTGTCTGCAGGATAGTGTTCTGCTTCTAGTGGGTTTCATGCACGCTATGCAGGCATCAGTGCAGGTCAAGGTGATGTTTAAGTCCACCTTAGGCAAATCTTAAGCCTTGAACTAAGTCTTTGTGAACGACTCTGTTTCATATTGTATTACTTCTGTTCCCAAACCTGAAAACTTTAAGTCTCAGTGGAATTGCTTTCATGACAGGGCTTTTCCAAGCAGTGTGTTCTTCCTGTTCTGCAATGCTTTTTAGCTTTTTTTAATCTTGCTTAAAACATTTTGAATTGAAAATGCAAGTGGCTTGTGTCACTTTTTAATTTTTAGATTTTTTTTTTTATTTTCCGTTTTGTAGTTTCTGTAAAACTCACATTATTTAACACTAGGTTTTACCCTATATGGCCAGATAGCACCAGGTGATTGGTTTTGCTTTTATTTAAAGTCTATTGCACTGTTCCAGTAAAGCAGCAGTGCTTAGCCACTGATGATAAGTAGGCTGAATCAGTTCCTGAAAAATGTCCTATTTTTAAGTGCTTTCTGATTGATGTGGCACTTAAAGGAAAGCCTGGTGTCTTGTGTTTGTACTGCTTTGCTTACGAGGATGCTTGTGGGCTTGCCATGCAAAGCAAGCTGAGCCTGTGGAGAATTGAGCGTGTCTGATCTGTTCTCGGGGAACGAATTGCTCCTATGCATGAGTGCCCTTCTTCAGTTTGACATATGTCATGATTCATTGTCGGAATCTTTTCTCAGGTTCAGGGTTGGCATCGGAAAGCCACATCCTGTGGTTTCTTGCTAGTTCCAGTCTTGGAAGGCCCGTTCGCGTTGCCCAGTTACTTATACGGAGACCCACTTCGAGCTCAGTTGTTCATCCCACTCAACGTTAGCTGCTTGTTGAAGGAGGGTAGTGAGCATTTGTTTGATGGTAAGAAATGTTCTTTGTTTTACCCCTTGCTATACTTTTTCTGCAAGCAGGTCTCTTCTGGCATGAAGAGACTTGAAGAACTTCATTTACCAGCCATGCATTAGCTGGTTGAAGGGCTTGTTTTTACATTTCAGCAGCCACCCTCAGGAAGGTGGTCCTCAGAGGATGCTGTGTTGGCTGGCTAATCAGTGTGCAGTGGAATATGAAGTTGGCAGCAAAAAGTACCAAGGCACAGGAAAGGTTGTCTCCCCAGGGATCGTTGTTGCCATAATGTTGCATCCCCTTACAGGCCTTTATCAGGCAGTTATTCTGTTGGACATGATGTTAGGCTGTAAGAGTCTGTTTTGCTGGTACACCCTGCCCACAGCTGCTCTGCATTTGTATCTTGCATTTGTTTATTCTCCCCCTCATGAGATTAGGCTTTCATGACTGCCATCCTCTTTTTTTTGTTGTTGTTGCCATGGTTACATTCACAGTAAGAGTGTGTGCACATGAGATTAAGAGCTAGAAACTGCAATCTCCTTTTCTGCAATGTGACCTCGCTCTTCTGAGTGACACTGTTGTGGTAAGTCTCAGGTGGAAGCTCAAAGATCAGAGAACTCCTTTCCCATGCAGAGAGAGGCAAAATTGCATCGTGAGAAGGGACAGTTAGCAAGTGGCTCTGTTTTTAAAATAGTAAAGATGATAGTTTTCTTTATTTTTATTAACCCTTGACCCATTGTCCAGATGTAAATGTTAAACAAGCGGTGACAAATCCATATGCCGTGAGGTCACCATAGCCCCGCTGATTTTGAACTAAGTATTTTCAGAGCACTCTGTGGTGATACGCAGCAGCCCACTCTCCTTCCTTGCCCCCTCCCACGCATCCCATTATGTTCCTCTTCTTCATCTGGAGAGACACACAAGCTAAATTCAGGGATGAATCTGCTACTGGAGTGTACAAGACATCTCTAATAAGATGGCATTCAAGGGACAGCTGATAGAAGAAAACGTGACTAAAAGAAATTACTAGAAAAAACAAAGTGCACCGAGGTCTCCTGAGGAAAACTGAAGTCTTGAAAAAGAAGGAAACAAAGTGGCTTTACTGGGTAATTGTTACCTTTCTGCTTATTTCAGGCTTCGAACCAGAAACATACTGGGACCGTATGCATCTCCTCCAGGAAGCAATAGCACACAGGTACGTACAGGGCAGAGTGACTGAAAGGGTCACATCTCCCTGGATGCAGGACAAAGGCCTCTGCTGAACGGTTGCTCCTGAGTCACAGGGGTTCTGTGCTGTCTGCCTCTCTGAAATGGGCTTGTGGATTTTTAGACTAAAACGTAACTAGAATGCCTGGAGGTGGTTCTGTGGGTGCAAGGGGGTGGGTAGGTAGTGTTTCAGCCTGCCACTCGTTAGCAAACCATGCTCACCTCCTAGAGAGGGCACTGTCTTTGGAAGGTGCCCTGTTATTCTAAGTTGGAAGCAGATACACTGTAAATAGATTCCTTTCTGGGAAGAGACAGTGATTTCCTTCATGTGTACTTAACGCAGTCTTGAACTGGATGACAACCAATGACTGGCAATAGGCAGGAGACTGGGGTGTGAGCTGGAGGTTGGGCCCAATTTAAGAAGGAATTGTTGAAAATTTTGAATACTATCTAGCCTTACCCCTGGGTGTGCTTGAGCTGCCAGTTTGTTTCACAGTGTTGCTGCCAAGGTCTTTTTCATGACTGCCATTTGTAATGGACTTTAGCTTGGAAATAAGCTTTCATTAGCTTAGAAAGCAGGAGAGGAACAAGTATTCTCCAAACGGTGAAGAACTGTCAGATGAGCTGCTTGAAGCTTGGTGTGGAATAGGAAGAAATGTTACAGCTTGAAACATACCCAAGGAGCGCCTGTCTTGACGATTGCTATTCCCTCATTCGTGTGCAGCTGCCCCATTGTCAGAGACTGCTTAGTGCTCTCCCAAACTGAGCTACCGGTGCTCGTTTCCAGCGTGAGCTGGGCAGAGATCAGTTTTGAGTTACAAGCTTTCACACTGTGCCTAGCAGGGGTGGAGAAGAGTTGGAGCAGCTCAGCTCTCTTCATCTCTTTTCCACTTGTCTTCAGGCCTTAAGAAAAGGGAGCCTTTCTGATAATGGAAGGTTCTCCCTGTTGCCCCCGTCTTGGGCTGAAGTAATCCTAGCTGGAGTGGCTCTTTTTATCAGGGTTTTTTTGTTTGGTTGGTTGGTTTTTCTCCCTTCTTCTAATTTCCCTGGTGTTTGTTTCTCCAGATTCGGATTTGTGCAAGATAAATACTCAGCCTCTGCATTCAACTTCCCAGCTGAGAACAAGCCCCAGTATATCCATGTCACAGGTGAGCATGATTTGGCAGGTATTTGGGCAAGGAGGAGGCTATTCAAAACAAAAGAACCATTTTACATGCAGTTTGTGATTTATGTCAGTGATGCTGGTCCTCGTTGTGTCCCTAGGCAGATGATAAGTAGCTGTATCAGCCAACACAAACCAGAATGCTGGAGAGGCAGTAGGAAAAGCACAAAGTGTTGCTGCTAATCAGTGGCATTGGTTTGAAATCTTGCTTTATGGTGTCTCTGAAAGTTTTCCAGGAGATGGAGAAATAAAAAAAAAAAAATAAAGCAGAGCTCATTCCAAGTGCAGTGTAAATAAATGTGTATCTAGAAGCTAGAAGGAGGGAAAGATGTTGGGACAAGTCAGTGCTCTGTTCTCATGCTTAAGGTCAGTTGTAGATGCATCTTTACCTATACACACTGTGTGGGAGATAGATAAAAGTATTTAGGATCCACTTGCTCTCGTTATTGTCTCATTCCATCTTCATAAATGTTAGTGATCTGTCAGCACTTCTAAGCTGCACGCGTGGCATATTACAGTAATATGTATATGTTCAGAGGGGTTGCTGAGACAATGACAGGAAAAGAGCTTTTGGAAAATTGCAGAAGAGAATGGAAATTGATGTAAAGTTAGAAAGATGGACCAGAGCCTACATCTTTGCTTCAGTCCATGCTACCAACAGAAGGCGAGACTAAGTGCGCTCTCTCCCAGTGTTATTTGCAGGAAGTGGCATGTAAAAGCAAAGGAGGAAAAGTATATCCCCTTTTATCCCCTAAAAGGCAATTAAATGAAACTCAGTCCAGTTTCCTTTTCAGAATTTAATTAGTCGGCTACCAGTTGTAGGGACTTAGGTCTGCCTAAGGCTCAAGTCCTGTCTGTTTCCTCCAGGGACAGTGTTTTTACAGCTACCCTATTCCAAGCGGAAATTCTCTTGCGGGCAGCAGCGACGCCGGCGCAACTCCACTAGCTCCACCAACCAGAACATGTTTTGTGAAGAGCGCATTGGCTACAACTGGGCCTACAACACCATGCTGACGAAAACATGGCGATCCAGCGCCACTGGGGATGAGAAGTTTGCTGATCGGTTGCTGAAAGACTTTACAGACTTCTGCTGGAACAAAGATAGCCGGCTTGTTTTATTTTGGACTGATTGTCTGGATAAGATGCATGCTAGTGCTCCATGAAGCAGGTTGTACCTGTTAGGGAGAGAGCTAGAAACTTTACCTTGTGGCAAGGAAGCAGGGGTGAAGGATGACTGGAAAAGAAGCTCTCTGTTGGATTCATCTTGAGGCTCCAAGAGGACCTGATCAATATTGCTGTTGATATTCAACAGAATTTGATTAAGCCCTTGGAAAAAGAATCTGAGCTCTTGGCTTGCCAATATCTATCACCTGACCTCATCTTGCTTTCAAGTAGCTGCAGTCCTTGATTGCCAAAACTTCAGTTAGAGCAGAGGGAAAGAAGGGAGAGTGCAAATGGTTTTCAAGGGCAGTCAGATTCAGCACAGTGTGATGGTAGCAGCTTACCATCACTGGAAATCACCGGTGCCATTTGCATCTCGTGTGCCTGACAGCAGCCTGCTTCTTTCCTTTTTGAGGGGTGCCTGGTTGTGTGAATATGTAAGATAAATGTGAGACACTTGTTAAATTTCATACATGTAAATAAGTAAAAAAGCAGAAAATTAAGTGACCAGATGTTTTGTTGTAACTCCAGACAGCAATACAAAATTGGGGGGTAAAGGAGAATAATTGCCAAAAGGAAATACTACTACTTGTGTCCAGCATGATAGTCCAATGGTGGGGCTTTGTCCTTTGAGCACCCAGGACTTTGTCTCCATCTCTGGATCTAGAACAATGTCACGTAGGCCGTGCGAGAAGCCAGTTACTGTCCTGCAAGGCCAGCATTCAAGCCTGAGGAGAAATCAAGGGCAACTGAACACAAGATGCTGCTGATGGGAAGAAAGAGGAGCATTATGAGCAGATTTTTAGGATATGTCTGCCTGCAGCAAACCGAAAAGGCCTGTGCTCAAGTATGTAGTCTTTGTCTTTGCAGAGAAAGCTCACCTATGGCGCATGGACTTAGCGTGAGCTGGTTATTTGGGTGTGGATTCCGGGTGGGCTCCGGACCCACACCCGGTAGTGCTGTGTGGGGAGGGGCTGTTGGCTCCTGCTGTGACATCCTTGCTGTTGTTACCGGTCCTCCCTAAACTGAAGTCAGCAAGAGGGCTGCCACATCCGCAGAGGTGTTCAGACCTGATTCAAGGAAAATCATAGCTGCTTCAGTTTTAACCCCTAAACTAAGTCTGCACTAGGCAGCACCCCCCTGGAAAAGGCTTGAGCTGCGTGCCTCTTCACTCTGTTCATCTAAGCGTGTTAAATTTATCCGTGCACGTCTGACCCCCCATTAACGTCTTAAAAATACTCTCTACTATGAAAGTAACTTGCTGCCGTCCATTCCGCCCAGTTGTACTGGGAATGTGGCTGCGCAGGCAGCCGTCGCTTTGCCGAAGCCACTGCAGGGGGGCGGGGGCGGAGTGCGGGGGCAGCCCTGCAGCACCCCGCCTGGGCCGCGCCTGCCAGCCGGCACCGCTCTTCCCGCTGCACAGCGCTTTCATCCCCCTCCGTCGGCACGAGGCTGCGGGCACGGGTGAGGATTCGGCTGTTGCCCTGCGGGGCAGTGCCCGCTCCGCACTGCGCGCAGCGTCCCGCGGAGCGCGCAGCCCTGCGCGGCCCTGCCCTGCGCTGGGGCGGGAGGCAGGGAGGGAAGCCCCCCCGCGCCCTGCCGCCCTCCTCTCCTGGGGGCCCGGCGGACTGGTAGCGGGGTACCGGGGCCCGGCGCTTCGCCGCGGGAGGAAGGGGCCAGGCCGCCGAGGGGTCGAGCTCTGGCGCCCGGGGCTGCGCTCCCGCTGCCTGGGGAGCGGACGAGGCTGCCGGGGTGTCCCTGCTCCTCAACCTCGCAGGTATTTAACAGCTTTCCCCCCGCTTTTGTCCTGGCCAGGGGGTGGGGTGTCCCCGAGGGGACCCGCCGGGCACGGGGGCATCGCCCCGGCCTCCTTTCGTCAGGGAAATGGGCGAAAAGCAGCCCCGGCGGTCCCCGGAGTTACGCGGGTGTAACTGCCGACCGCCCCGGCTTGTCCCACCCCGTTCTGGAGAGAAACCTCATTCCTTTCACCTGCACGTCTCTGGCAGTTTTAACCTGTAAGCTGCAGATGAAAAGCTCCACATAGTGACTTGGATGTGGGGGTACCAGCTCCGAACGGGAGCGGAGGGTCTGGGGGCACACGCGTGTGCGTGGGGTACTGCCGTGCCCGCAGCCGCGCACACCGGCCGAGGCGGGGAGGACGGGGAGCAGCCCGGTGTGCGGTTCCCCGCAGCAGCCCTCCTGCCTTGGCCTCCGAGTCTTGGGGCAAGTTTTATGTGTCTTTCTGAGCTTTGCTTTCTCGACTACAGACGTGGTGTGCCTTTCAGGACTGCTTTAGGGCTAGCTTTATTTTAAGTGTTTTGAGGTCCTTAGGCTGCTTTTAACAACGCAGTGAATTTCTTTCCTTTAAAAAAAAAAAAAGAAAAAGAAAAGAAAAGCATACCATAGAAGCTAAAAATAGGAGATAATAGTTTTTATAGTTCTTATCTAACCACAACTTTGTGCATTGCATAGAAAAGGCTTCCAACAGGACCAGGATGAAGCGGTTCATGGCCATGTTAAACAGGAATAAAAACAAGGATCCCCCACCCACAAAGTTGCTGGATCTAGCAGGACAGCTTTGCCAGGACCTCCAGAACTCGTCTCCTGGTCTGGAGAAGCTGGTTGGGGCCATGATGGAATGCAAACACAAGATGCATTTTCTCACTAACATCCACGTTGTCCGAGCTTGCGTGTTTGTTCATATCCATAACAGGCAGCACGACACAGCCTGCAGACTCCTGGAGGTAGGGATGTGTTCTTCGTTTCTTCACGGAGACAAAAAGCAGTATTATAAAAATAGTAGTTAGAGCTGTTGGTGCAGAGATGCCCGAACTGCAGCATGTGGAGCATTTCCAGCTGGCGTACCTTCCAGCAGTGGAAGGTGATACATGTGCATTGGTTGACCTGAAACACAGGATTAAGCCTTTGCTACAGGCAGTTACTATTAATCAGTCAAGGGGAAGAAGGCAATTGGGTGATGATGGGGTTGGCTGTAGTTTGTGCAAGCAGGATTTCTGTTCTCTAGTCTGTTGGTTCTCTGAGTTTTTCACATACTTAGGGCTCAGGACGTAAAAGCCTTCGGGAGGCCAAGTTTAGAGGGCTTGCCAGGATGGGAAGATGTGGGGAAGATTGGCTGGCACCACTCAAGGTGCGAGGTTTTGGCCTCTAGATCTGGTAATGTAGCCCTTTTCACCGGGGAAAAGAAGGAATTAAGCAGGCAACTCCCTGTGTACATCAGAGAAGGTACAGCGAGTCATATACTTGGATAATGGCACCAGCTTGTTAAACCATTAGGAATCTCTGAGTAAGTTTCTAGTTGTTGAGGGTTTTCCATTATAGGAAGCCTGATTACCTGGTAAAGGCTTGCTTACATATTATTTTGTTTTAGTATTGCAAGGCAGCAGAGAAGGAGGAGCTGGTGCAGCTTTGGCATGAGATTCACTACCGCAGGGTTATGGAGAAACACCACGTGGATTTTCTGACACCACTGCAGAAATTCCGTTGCAGGAAGAGGTACCGTGGCATGGGCAAATGAATTTTTTTTTTTTCTGTACTGTAGTTAGCAGATGCAGGGGGTAGAGATGCAGAGACTGTTTTTGCATCTCAAGATGGCTGCTGCTTGGAGCTAGCTTCTTCTTGGCATATTGACCACTTGTGGCAATGTGAGAAAATTCCCATGAATGTGAATGAATCTTTTTGGGTCCTTTTAAATCCTGTTTTCTCCTGTGTGCAGGAATCCTCCGCCTATTTCCCTTTGTCCTGAAGGTTTGAAGAATCGAAACTATTCAGATGAAGTACGCCAGCAATTGCACAGGTTTGCTGCAGAGGTGACAACAAATCCAAACAAGAAACAGCGGGTAGGGATATGCTTCTTCCAATCAAGTTTCTTGTCACAGAAAAGCAGAACTCCCCCATCAGGGGTCTATAACTGGTTTCATTCTAAGTCCTTGTTTTCAGAAGCCCCAGCAGGGCTGGGATTCCCCATTTTTGATCTTTCCCTAAAGGTTTCCTTACAAAATTGTCAAGTTCATGCTAAGTAATTTCACTTACTTTGGACAAAAAGATCAGGGGTAATAAATTCCTCACTGGGTTTTAAACAGTTCTAATTTTGTAATGATTGAGCATAGGCAGTGAAACAACCATCACTCAGAAGAGCTATGTTACAGTGATAAATAGTTCTGACTTGACTGAATTACAGCCTGTATAAGATTTGCACTTTGCTTACCAGAATATATTTTGTACTGACTTATCACATTAAATTCACAGAATTTGAAAACCTGATAGGCTATGTCGATGTATGCATGTATCTACCTTATTTGGACAGGGAAAATTTTGTAATGAACCAGGACACATCTGAATTAATTCAGTGATCCTTGTTGATTAGTACCTTGCAAGGTGATGGCTTCAGACTTTAAAGTCTGCCTTTGTAGTGGTCCATTTTTCCAACACCCTTCTCATATGAGGCAGGATGGCCTGGTGAATAGTTCGTTTATTTCTTACCCTTTTCATAAAGCAGCGACAACTTCCAAATTTTAATTAAAAAAAAAACAAACCAAAAAACAAAACAAATTGGGAGCATAATGAAGTTGCATAATTAAGTCCTAAAATGTCAGGATACAATAATCACTTATGCATTAATTTCCCAATACGTTTTTCACTTATGTGATCTCATTGTTTAATACAGCAGGAATTTTTCTGTGAACGTGATACAGATGTTTGTACTGCTCACAGTTTGTGAAAACTATTTAATGTAGTAAATGCATTAGTGTTTATCCTGTTAGTGTCGTGTTAGTGATGTGAGGCTGTCATTCTGTGGGAAGAGCATGCCTTGGTAAGGCTTTACGTTTTAATATAACAATATAAAGTAACAGTATATCGCTTCCTTTAGCTAACAAGTTTACTAGGGCAGCAGCATGGAATGTATGTTTTCCAGCAACTCTTGAGTTTATCCACATAGACTTATCAGACACCTAGTGAACAAACGTCTCTGGGTTTGAAGGTTCTTTTGCTGGGCTGCTTTTGGAACTGAAGGGAAAAGCCTGCTTATCTGGGTGTGGTTTATTCTTTTTCCTCTGATGTCTCCCTACACCTGGGTTTGCAGGAGGGATTGGCTCAGGACATGAACCTGCAACCAAGTCAGGTCTATAATTGGTTTGCAAATTATCGACGACGTCAAAAATCCTGCCTCGCTCGTACGGAGAAGCTCAACAACTCATGTCCTGAGAAGGCTTTGACTTACTACACAAAGGAGCAGCAGGATAAAGGATCCTACATTCCACACACTGCAGGTTTGTCTCTTCCTAATGGGCTTGGGATGTGGTCCAGAAAGCTGAAAAACAATTCTAAATTCCCTCCGGAAGGGAAGGATATTTCTTCTCCAGAACAGCATCTATATGCTGATGGATGAAGTGGACATTGGAGGACTCTAATTCAGTGGAGTGCATCATTGTTTGGCTGGAGGCTGTCACTCTGCAGAAGGAGCAAGCATTAATAAGGCCTGTGCAAGGACGGGTGAAAAGAGATGCCTGTCTCAGAAGGGGCACCAAATGAAAGCAAATAAATGGCAGGCAGGAGGTTTTAGTTCTCCAATTCTGGGATCAGGGCAGTACTCCAGTAAAACCCAGTATTTCCGTGCCCCTTCACAGAATCTTGACCAAACTTCAGTCACGGGGAATAAGAGGGCCTTGCTGCATTTGGCAAATTAGACTTGTTTCGTTGCTTTTTGGAGTAACTATTAGTGTTCCTTCACCTGCCTGGCCTGCACCTTTCAGATGGATCTTGTGTAGGCATCGGCTCTGAGCAGATGGAGATAACCCTCATGCCCTGTGTCCCGGGGTGGGAGCAGTCAGCTGCAGATCTGGATAAGCCTCCTGAAGGAACTTACTTAAAGATGCTGGAATCCAGGTGATGTATGAAAAAGTCTTTACAGTGACAGTTCAGAGGTGAAGCAACCTTTAAACTTGTTCATGGAACTGACTTTCAGTTCCCAGGGGACATCACTTAGGAGTATTTACTCCATAGATGGGAGCAGTCCGTGCTCCGCATCAGGCAGTCAGAGCATCTAGCAGTTAATCTCCCAGCTGTCAAGGGCAGGATTCAAAGATTTAGCTCTTCGCAAAGCAATATGTCTGACTGCTTTATTTTCTCCATCATTACAGCTTTATGCAGAGCAGTGAGCTGTATGAAGCGAGGACAAGCAAGGCTTTGTTAACCACTCACCACACTGAGGAACCTGTAGCTTTTTGCACTGAGGCTATGCTGGAACCAGGAACAGGCTTTAACTCTCCTGTCCTGCAGCCCAGAGAAGTAGCAAGCAGTACTGATGCCAGCTCCCAGCTGGATAACTTTGTCCTGTGCTCCTGTGGGTCCCTTACCTTCCAAGATGAACAGCTGGCCATGTGGCAGGCCCCTTCCAGCACCAGAGGAATCTCTGGCTCCATGTGGACCCCAAGTATAGAAGGTTAGTAAAACTGCACCCAGATCTTTGACCTTAAGAGTTTCCAAGCTTCTCTTCCCTTTGTTGTAAACACTTCTTCCATAAGAGTACTTTTCCAGCAAGGTGGATTCTTTTTAGCATTTCCATTGGAAGAGTCCCTTCAGGTGTCGTCTGCTCACCTTGTCAGTTTGCAAGCTTCTGCTGGGTTTTTAAATGCCTGTCATTCTTAAGAGATTGCCTGAGCAGAGTCTGGGAACTTTTTAACTGTGACATAGTGTTCATCTTCAGCAACACATTTGCACTTTCCTTTCTCCTTACTGCTATTCTTTCTCTCTCCCTCTCTGTTTCTTTCCTGTCCAGTCTCGTGCAACCATCTCTTTTCTTCTCCCTGTTCTTCAGAAAAGCCTTGACAGGATATGTGAGTGATGTCCACCTGCTTTTGCTGTAGGTCTACACAACAGAAAGTGCTGTGACTGCCATTTAACCAGCCTCTGGTGAATGTGGAGCAAGGGGGGGGGAGCGAATAGCTGGGTCAGAAGTTGGGGTCATGTTATCTGTAATTGTCTTTAATACCAGCATTTGTTTCAGCAGGTATCAGAGCTCCCTTGAGCAGAGTCCCTCAAGGAGGCTATATTGAGGCCAGTTCAGGAAGAATCATTCAGCAGTCAGATTTAGAGGTTGAAAGCTTCATCCTTAGAGAAGGACAGCTAGGGACCCTGGAATCTATTCTTCCCCAAAGGTAAAGGGAGCAGAAAGCACAGGGCTTCTTAGAGGCAGGAGTAACAATGATGCTGTGGGTCTAGCCTTGTCCTGATTTCCCTGTTGAAAAATGCTGGAGAAAGACTCTAGTGATGCATCTCATTCCAGGGGCCTGACTCTCCACTGACCTGTCCAGTGCAGATCTTTGTATCAGTGCACTGGAAATGGGAAATTCTCTGTAAGTGTATATCTGTTTTACGGTGGTGTCGGGACCAGCCTCATCAGAGAAGACATGAACCCCTCTCTTTAAAGCAGCTTTAGCTTCTGAGCTATTCTGTTTTTCTTTTTGGCAGAAAATCATAAACTTACACTGATCTCAGTGAGAGCTGATTCTGTGGGCTGGGTTGGTAGGGCCCGTATTTAGTCCTAAAATAGTTTTTGTAGCTTCATAACCTCATGACAATATTATTCCATAGTGCAAGCTTTCCAAACTGAAAGACAGAAAGACAGGCACTGTTCTGTCTTTGTTTTCCACCTGTATCAAGTGTTTCAGACTGCAGGTTTTCTCTGGGACTTGAGATGAATTCACAGAATGCAAAACAACAACGATCTGTGCCATCTTCCATATGTTATACAACTTCCATAACGTTACATAAAAATAAACACTGCCAAACAGACATTATGAGGTTCCTTCAATTTACTGATCTCAAGACAGAGCAGGAGCAGGAGCCCTGTTTCATAACCCTTCTGCTTGACACTGCTCAGCATTTGTGCTAGCATGACACTGTCAAGGAAATGTCAAAGAGGCAGGTAGGAGCAGTTCTATTCCCACTTTATAGATGAGGAAGCAGAGGCACAGAGAGGCTTTGTGGCTTGTCAAGCAACAAGGGGAGGCAGTGATTCACTGGAGATAAAAATCAGTGGGTTTTTTTGCCTCCCAGTTCCCTGCTAAGAATATTTCTGCCTTTTGCCCCTAGTTCCCAGTTGGCTCGGTACCTACAGTTGTTCACGTTCATGTCAGACTCCCCACTATGAATTCCTGGGGAGAACCCAGGTCTGGGCACTGTAAACCCACCTCAGTCTATGTTTTAGGATTCGTAGTTTTAAACAGTGGCTAAAGATCATGAAAGACCAGTGAGACTTGCTGGCAATATTCTGGCTGGATTTAAAATTGCATGTTCTGACTCTAGAGTGAGCTCATGTTTATTTTTAAAATACGCTTCACCAGTAGAAGAAATCTATGGTGAATGTCGCCTTGTTGGGTATGTCAGTTGTGCCAGGAATCTGCACACCCTTTATCGTATTCCTCACAGGGGCAGGACTTGCTGCTTTGTTGACACCTTCTAGTGAGGGTGTAGTTATTTGAACTCTATTTGTAAATCCTGTTTGGCTTAATGGCCTGGTCTAGCTCCCTTCAAAACCTTCAACTCCCCAGAATACCGAGAACACTATAGAACATCAGTCTCTTTAGAAGTGAGTGATGCTTAGGCTGCTACTTCATCTTATGCCCTTTTGCAGTTAATCTCTAGAGAGCCAGGAGACCTCAGGTGGGTAGTCTTGAGTAAGATCACTGCTCTGTGAGTGGCAATGAATGAGGATCACCTTTGTTATCAGGCAGAGCCCTCTGAGTTACTGGATTAGAGAGAAGTATTGTGTCACCTGAGTCATCTTTAGCTATAACGTTGAAATGAGCATCACTCATCTGGGGACTCATGAAGGAGTCAACAGCTTAAGCTCTAAGACAAATGAGTGTTGCTATCCTGGAAAGACAGGGCAGTGAAGTTATCCCTGCTTTAGAGATAACAATAAAGCACAGAGAAGGAAATTATTTGTCCAAGGACACCCACCTGGAGTGGCCTTAGTGTTATGCTCTCACTGCCTTGCCAGCACCTGTGGCTCCCTGCTTCCTGCAGGGGTGGAGCTACGAGTCAGCCGAAGGACCCTTAATCTGCTTGTCTCGTTTTTAAAGGTGCTCATCTGGAAAGGACTTGGCCTGAAAGCTTATTAGAACAATTCCAGTTGATTTATTTAACGGGCTTTTTACAGTCAATCCTACGCACTTGGGCTCTATCCAAACCTCTTTTGATCTACAGAGCTGTGAGGTGGGAGTGTGAGGGGGAACCAGGCTGGAAGCTGACTGTCTCCATCTGCTCCTGCTGCCTGGCAGGAGAGTTTGATCCAGCCAGCGAACTGGAAGTCCCTGCGGGACACCAAACACATGCTCGCCTTTACAGATAGTGGTGTTGTATCCTCGTCACTCCTTGAGTTGGGACAGGTGGAATGTAGCCCAGATACAGTTCATGCAGAATATAACTCTCTCAAGCCTCACATTTCAAACAGAAATGCGCACTGAACTCTGTGGAGCAAGACAGGCTGCATTTATGAGCTAGCATATTGATTTAGAAAACATCAGTGCTGAGATGCTCATTGCAGCTTACCGCTTCTGCCTGCATTTTTAGGATTCCAGCTCAGAGTGCTAGGAATCCTCCTGCTGTTAGGCTCTCCCCTCTGGATAGCCCAGCACTATGACACTGGCAGGCAGCAAGTTCAGAATGTACAAAAGGAGGTTACTTTTTGGCATGTTGCATAATTAAATAGCAGAATTTGTTGCTAAGGGCATTGTCCGTGTCAGTGTAAGTGGGCTATGAAAAAGGATGAGACAAATTCTTGGGGGTGCAGGGGGCTGAGTCCATTTGTCGTTAGTACGTGTAATTGCCTGAATGCAGCCTCCAGCAGAGGAGTCCCAAGAATGATTGCTGGAACCTGGGGGGCATTCCAAGGAAGGGCAGCTTGACGCTTTGCCCGGTTTCTTCTACGTTTTTTCCTGCACTCTATTAGTTGGCAGCTTTGGTCTGGCCTGTATGGCCATTCCGACCCTGGGCTATTCCTGGGAGCGGTGTGGGCAGTGTTGTGGGAATACAGATACTTCAGAGTTGGTGATGAAGGGAGAGAACATCCCATGATCAGGTATCCAGTGTCTCCTACTTGACCCAGTGCCCGCAGACTGTGACCTCTTTCGAGAGGCTGGCAGAGCCCTCAGGGGCGGTGTGGATGGGGAAGCCATGTCCCCAGACTCGACTGGCGACCTTGAAGAGCTATAGTGGAATCGTAGCCAATGTTGTGGCTATGTCTAAAGCCGCACGTTTATGTGTTTTGACTCTTTAGATCTGTGTTTTTAAGATATGCTCCAGGAAACAGACATTTTGGTAGACATCTCCTTGTTTATGGAGAGTGTTCTGGGGGCCTAAGGAAAGCTGCAAATCAAGATGTCATTCCTGTATCCTGCTCCTGGTCAAGCTGGTCCTCCCAGCACAGAATCTGTATTTTCACAGCATAACAATTTGGAGAAATGGGGCAGGTTTGTAGACAACAGAGCTCTGTTGAATTAATAGTCTTGCCAGCAGCCCCTCTTGTCCTGCTGCAAAACATAACAGTAAGTGATGAATAGAGCATAAATACAAATGCATTTATATATCATCGTGTTTTCTTCCAGTTCCTGTCAGACTATGTTTGGCAAGCCTCAGTGCCCACCTGTTTCTGCACCCTGCGTGGAAGAAAGCCAAGCCTTGGGTCAAAGCCAGGTAAGAGAACGCACCTAATGTTCAGAGAAAGGAGCTTAGCCCTATACACACCATCCAGCTGTAGCTCTCACGCAGGAGATGTGAAATCTCACATCGTATTTAGTACGGAACATGTCTGATCTAAGCATCCAGTTCAGAGCAAGCTGGGCAGTCCCTGGGTAGCATCTAGCAGATGCTAGAAGAAGAGGTGTTTGTGTTGGTTTTTCCACTTGGGTTGCTTATCAGACCCTGATTTTACTAAATGTGTCATTGAAATGATGGCCAGAGCAACCTGTGTCATTTAAATTTTAAGGGCTCGCTGAGCACTGTGGAAAGAAGACAACTGGAAGATGGCTGTTTGAGGGTCCTCCCCTCTGAGGGGTTCTGCAGAATTTGATTCTGACCTCTTAAAATCTTTTGTGTGATTTTCATTTCCAAGTCTGTGTTATTGATGAGGAAAAGGGATTTTGCACTGTTCTGAGATGGCTGATAACAGTGCACAGAGCAATGTTATTATAGGAAACTATTAAAAAAAAGTTACTTCTATGATCTGGATGCAGTCTGCATGCCTTCTTACAGTGATTTTAAGGCAACAGAGAATAGAAGTTAGAAATCTGGTGCTTTCAAGGGGATGGGAGCACATCTGTGAATTAAATGTTACTTAAAAAATAGGACCCAAGAAAGCCCTATCTAAACTGTACCTTCAGCTATTTTTTGGCTTTGCTGTGTTGTTCTACCAGTCAGCTAGCATCCGTTTCTGTTTCTCTTGCAATGTAAGCTGCTGGAGAAAACCTTTTTAAAAGAGATTTTGAAAAGCAGGAGACCGTATCTGCTGGCCTCATTATGGGAAGCGGCTGCAGCTCTGAGGGCAGTAACAGAACCCCTTTTGAGCCTTTGAAAGCATCAATATAAAGATCTGTATCTCGGAAAGTGGCCTTTTTACCAGCCATAATGTGAGCCGGATGAGTAGGAAAGCTTTGGGCATTAATAATGAATGAGCCTTTTCTAAGATTTGCAGAGCATACAGTCTTCTATAGCTAGAGTTTTCATCTTGCTGTTTTGCATTCTTGCACTGATTTTGCCATGCGTTAGAAACATGACACTCAGTGCAATCTGGGCTGGGGAGCAAGATACTGTGTGGTGCCTGCAGATGCCAAAGGGGACATCTTCAAATCTTTGTAATGATTACTCAGTTCAGGAATTCAGAAAAGCGATTTTTGCATATTTTAATGTGTGCTGTAGGAAAAGGAAGAGTTTGGATGGGTAAATGATTTTACAGCATTCTACAGACTTTCTGGGCACTCCGTTTCTTGCTGAATCAACTCGCCTTGGGCTTGTTGCAGGAATATGGAGATGGGTGGTTCCTGTGTCTGTACCACAGGGGTGCAGATGTATGCTTCCTTTTGTCCACACATGACTTTAAATTTGCTTTTCGTAGCCAAAATGAGACTAAAGAAAACCAAGCAAACAAAAAAAAAAAGATAATTCATTTTGGAAACATTTATTTCCCTCCCTGAACAGAGCTCCCTTGTTCAGGTGATCACTCCCTCCTTAATTATTTCATGCTGGTTTTACCCGCTGTCATTTACTTGCTTTTATAGGAGGCAATGCCTTGGGCAAAGGGAAGGGAATTGCTCTTCTCTGAATTACTAAGAATTAAATTGTGCACTGATTGTGCTTGTCATTTTTACACCCACGTCCTGTACAGATGGATTACTCTACCTGAACTGAGGGAGGAACAAGGACTTCATCACTTGATGCACACAGCCCTCACTATTTACATTCCCTCTCACCGCACAGTCTTGTGCTACTGTATGTCTTCCAAAGGAGCTCTACCTCCATGAGCAACAGCATCATTAAAGATCCTACGTGGTAAAACTTTGATCCCTTCCTATGTCTTTCAGGTCCTGCAGGATCCAGCTGGTGACCCATTAACCAACGACACGTTCTGGGCAGCATGGCTGCTCTTTGAATTCTCAGCTGGGGGACGAATGTGACCTGCCTGCAGAGATGCTCAGTGTGGTCTGCACTTCCCCAGGAAACACCCCATCCTTTCCTGTTTTTTTCCTTATTTTTTAAATGAATGAGGGGTTTGACATAAAGATGAACAGAGACAGTGAGGTAGAAGGATTAAGGCTTTTTCTAATAGTTACACAGTTTGTTATAGTTACAGTTTTATTAAGAATTTTGCAAAAGATAGAAGAAACCAAAGGTGCATTATGGATTTTAAGTTTTTAGTGGAGCAGTCTGAAGCTGCGCTGTAGATGCTAAAAATATCAAGCCACTAGATCTGTGGCAGTTACATATTTCTACCCGTAGCACTGGTCAGATCTGACTCCTTCATTACATCATGAAGGTTAACGAAGCTCCTGTATGCAAAAAGAGTAAAATGTAGTTACATTGCCCAGCAGTGGATATTGGATAGCTGAGACCTTATTTTCTAGATCTGAAAAAAAGTTAAGTGCTGTATTTCTGTTGTACTGCTGGGTGTAACTTCTGGAGTGTTCCATACTCCATAGTGCCACATGTGACACAAACCGGAGCACAGCAGAATTTGCAGTGCTAAAGTCAATATTCTTGCAGGACTGGAGGAGGTCGTACCAGTGTTGTCGGTATTTAATACTACCTGCAACTCAGATTGCTCACAAAAGAAGGATGAATGGAGGAGGTGGCAGCTGCTGAACCCTCTTGATCCATTTTCAGTCCCCAGATCCAGATGGACTGAAGCTGCCAAGGCAACTGTGTCACCCTTCAGGTGGTCTGTGGCAGTCCGGCAGCAGGCGAGCACATCCTATGCAGACGAGCGCCCTGCAAAGCAGTGTGAGTTGTGCAGACTGTTTCCTACACGCTGTAGTAAGTGTGGGGCTAATAGTGTATTTAGCTGAAGGCTTGCTCCCCAGGGGTAAGCTGTTTCACTGCAGTTCTCCTGGGGAGCGTGCGCAACTCTGTTCCTTTTGCCTGGTAGTTTTCCCTACTTAACCCAGGCTCAAGGCCGCCTGTTACACTGCATCTCACGCTGCTCACCATCAGGAGCCTCCGTTTCCTTTCTTGCTCTTGGAAACTAAAAAGCAAAATTGTGTATGAGAGTGTTAGTGCATGAGTAGCAAAGCAGACCCTTGATGCAGGTTTAAAACGAATACTGCAAGTCATTGGTTAGTGTTTTGAGTAGTCTCCGTAAGTATTAATGCTATTATAAAAATGTGTATTGCAAAAGGAGTAATCTTTGCCAAAACTCCAGACCTGAGATACACAAAGTAGATGCCTCCAGTACCTTTTGTAATAAAGTTAGCAAATAAAGGTTATGAATGACTCTTTCTCCAGGGTTCATTTTTTTTTTTTTAAGGTAAGAGGATGAAATGGGTAATTCACACATGGTATTTAATAATGTGTTAAACCCTAGCACCAGCTGTCCTGGGTACACTTGTGCGTGTTGAAACCCTGATACTTCCTTTATTTTGGTGGATCTCACTTGGGAGGCCATTTTCTTGTTGTGGAGTTTTTATGTTGAAAACAGTAATGCTTCGAAGGGTTATGCATACGTTCCAAGTTTTTATTTCCTTCAGCAATGGGGCCCTGGGCACAGGAAGGACCATCCTAGAAAGCCGTGAGGGACGTGTTCATGCGGTCTCAACAGACCCGCGCCCCATCTACCTGCCCCTCGCTCCTTCGCTGCAAAAACAGCTTTCGGCTCCCGCGGCCGCTTCTGACAAACATGGCGACGCGGTCTTCCCGCCGCCCAGCCGCTGTGGCGGCCCCGCGCCGCCTTCCTGCTTCTTCCCCATTGGTCAGCCGCCCCGCCGCGCCGGTAGCAACAGCGACAAATATATCCTACAGCCCTCTGATTGGCTGCCGCCTCCCGCCGAGCCATAGCAACAGCGGAACGGGGCGCGCGGCGCCTGAGGGGGCGCGCGGCGACCGTTGGCGACCTGGGCGAGGTGGGGAGGGGCGGCGGGCACGCTCGCCTCGGCTGAGGGAGCGGCGGGGCTGTGCGGGCGAGGGGAGTAAAGTAACCCTTCAGACGCGGGAGCTGTTGGTGATCCCAGCCGCGCTGAGTAAAACCCAATTTACGAGGCGTTTGCAGTGTGGTGGGCAAGAGCTGCGGCTTCTCTGCGGCCTGTGGTGGAAAGCAACCGAGATGCCGTCGTGTGCCAACTGGTGAAATGGCTTTCATGCAGAAGCAGCGGCCCGATAGCAAAATTCACACTGGATCTTGATAGATTTTTGTATGAAATCCCAAATAAGGTACTTTATTTCTCATCCCTAATGATATAACGGATTACTACAATTACTATGATTTAGCTAGTCAATGGTATGTAATACATGTGGATGAAAGCCAGGGTGGTTACATTTCCCGGCTCTTGAAGATTGATGTATTGGAGTAAAGAGGAATGATGTCGCTTACAATGGGACATATTTCAGTATCTTTCAAATATTTAGTGCTGTTACCTGCCAGGGAAGATGATAAAGATTAGATTAACACTATCTCTATAGAATTTTTAGATACTTGTCCTTCAAAATTAAATAGATTATTTTCTAAGAAAACAACTAGGGAATGCAGGTATTTTGGTTTTGGAGAGAACTGACCTTTGTTCTACTATCTTAACAATACCAGTGTCCCAAGGCCTTCTAAGTTTTTTTTTTTTTTAAATAGTTCAAAAACACAGTTCACCAGAATTCCTAAGGAGTGCTAGAATGATAAGTCTCTTTTCCAAACTTAAATTTGAAAAAGGCTTTGCAGCTAAAACACAATTAAAGCTTTTCCCCTTACACTTCACTTAATGAATTTTATTTCCAAATTTGGCACAATTGTTCTCTGGAGGACAATTGAATTTTCTAGGTCATTTCCCAGATGAAACGATTTATTACTTTTCTGGAAATTTATGTTAGATGTTTCAAAGCTTGATATGTGAAATCCAGCAAATTAAGAGTACTTCTTTTTAAGAGATGCAAAGTCAAGTGGTTGAAATACAGTATATTCTGGCCCGCTAGCATCTTTGCTCTATGCCACCTGGATATTGAATCTGCACAAAACACTTTTGAGGAGCTAATTGCATTTGGACAAGAACTTGGAAGCTGAGCCTACAGATGATCTCACAGGACTTGACCACGCTGAGTTACAGGTAGCTGAGCAGAGTTCAGAGGTAGGCTGCTGCTTCCCCATCCATGAGCTAGAACAGATGGGATGCATAGCCATGTGGTAGAGGAAGCGATCAAGTGAATCTCTGGTCAGCGCCAGCGATGCTCAGCATTTGGCCTTCTCTGCTGGTGCTGCTCAGTGGAGTTAGTCTTTGAAGGATGGCGTAGTGGAGTTATTTATATTGTATTCACATTGGGGTAGCATTTGAAATGTTCAGTTTATGTCTTACTTTGTTCTCATTTCCTGGCTGTGATTTGCATCCCCATCATGTTCTGGTTTCCCTGTCCTACCATATGTATCAAGTTCTAGATGTGTTTATATTGTTCTTCCTTGGAGCTGTATTTAGAAGCGCTCTGAGCACGTGGCTGACCTGCCCTGAGCTGAATGTGCTGTACCTGCTGTTGTCGTTCCTCCTCCTCAATGTGGCATGGCCTATCAAAGGAAGGAGCTTGCCCTAGATAAAAAAAAAAAAACAAAGCCATTTTTATCTTAAAATGCATACAAGGGCCCAAATAACAGCGCGTATATGTGTTAATGGATCACAGAAAGGGGATGGAAATCTAGGAGCACTTTCAGAAGTTCCATGACTTGGCTGTCCCTGAGAGGAGGGGGACACGCTCCCAACAGGCAGGCATCCATCTTTTCCAGCACTGCTGCTAGAGGCAGCTTTCCTCTTAGCAGTTTGACAGACAGGCCTAAGACTGACAAGGTCAGAGAGCTGTTGCCTATCAGTAGTTCCAAGTCAGAAGAGTGGTATAGAAGTGGCCGTATGGAGGACATTCATGGCAGCTGCTAGTGAAAAACTTCTCTGAACTAATCCACTACTCTGCTAGAGAGGATTAATGACATGAGAGCAGTTTTTCCTGCTTTCAGTCCCACTGACAGTTCCTGCTAGCTGTCCCAGTTACTGAATGGGCACATCAGCGGCCCACTCAGGACAAATGTCAGGAGACACAGCTTTGAGGCCAATATTTTCAGGCAGTCTCTTGTTCTGGATGCCTGGCTCAACTTGCTTGGGGCCTCATTTTCAGAGGAAATGAGCACTTACGTAGCAGCTCGAGTAGGGCACCCAGAATAAGAGGCCACTTTTGAAAACGTTGGTAAAGGAATTTTGTTTTATCTCTGCACTTCGTTAATCTTATTCCCAAAGTCTTTCATGTTATGTTCTACAGTGAAAGGTCATTGTTTCAGATCAATCATTTTCAGTGGGATTAAAACCCGTTCTAAGTCAAGATAATCCACTTTGGTAAAGTTTGAAGAGCAGTAAAAATTTGCTTACTAAGACAGATGTGGGTTTATTTTTTTAAATGTGGCTGCTGATGCTGAGTCCTTAATTGTGTATGCTCAGCATGAGATGTCTTCAGGGTGGTTCCAGAAATACTGGACATCTAAATTCTGATCTTATCTGCAGGCTGCAAATGCTCAGCACCTCTGAAAAGCCCTGGGATTTAGTAGGATTTGGGAGTTTTTTGTTTGTTTTACTTTTAGTATTTACTTAATATGGGTTGGTGTTTTTTTTTTTTTCTTTTACATTTAGAGCCTTTTTTCAAGGTGGTGCTCTGGTGACAGCTTCTGATAAGCAGGCTTTTTCATGTTTTCCTGTTTATGCTTGTGAATTCTAACTACTTTCCTTTGATTACATAGAGAATAAAACCACATTATTGTGTCTGGACAGGACTAGCAAACGCTGTGGTCTGAAGCAGCTCATGAAGAGTTAAAGCTGCTTTCAATTAGCTACTGTGTTCTTGCCACTTAAAGAAACCCCTGCAACTGAGCATGCTTCACAGCCTCCTGTGCATATCCCTGAATCATTCTGGCAAGTGAAAACACTGCCATAATCTTTTATTCAGACATAATGCTTATTCTTCACTGGACTCTGAAATGAGCAAGCACTTGAAAATAGCACATTTTACCAGAGAGTTCTGAGGATTTATCAAGTCATGTCTGCACAGGCTTTTGAGCATGCAACTGTGTGTGAGTGCTGAGTGATATTAAATATACTGCAGTGATCCTAAATGGGTTTCTGTATACAGACCTAACCTTTCCCTTGAGGGAGCACAGGCTTCGCAGGTTTTGTACAAATCACTGCCCTTTTGTTTTAAGGATGTTCCCATGTTGGTGAATATACAGTGTCCTTTACCATAGGGCATGAGCCTTACTGCTGCTGAGCAGCGCTCAGGCGATATAATCTTTCTCCCTTCGTTCTAGGTTTTACCTTCTGAGTTATGAGGGAGGTTCTGTGAGAATGATTCAAGATTAATATGAATTTGAAATATGACAAATAGTAGAATATTTTCACACACACTATGACAGCCTAGAGGGTTCTGTTGCTTGTTAAACTGTGGTGTATGGTTTGGCTAGAAATATATCATTGAAATTAGTCCCTTGTGGTTTGGGAAAGAATCATCACACTTCAGCTACACCCACTCCTATCTCGTGCTCTGATCTTGTCATTGGTTACAACACCTTTCCTCCCTGGTGCACACTTATCTCACTTTACTGGGGGGATGTGCCACCAGGATTCTAACAATAAAAATTATAGATAGTCCTAAGCCTGTGAAACAATCTGTCCTTACAGCACCATCTGAACAGCACGCCCCATGTAAGTGCCAGTCACAGTATTTACAAGATCAGAAGCCCACAAACTCTCCATCTCTACCATGCTCATCTCTGCTTCATTTTCTGAGATGTGGGAGCTGGTTAACCTCCCTCATCAACTGGTAGTTGCTTCTGTTCTCTCTCTGTTTTACAGTGTCTTGTCTCAAGACTTTTATCATGTAGGAAGTCCCTAAATAAAACATATCCTTGCTGCAGAGAAGAGAGGGAAGATCGATTGCCCCAGGGATGGGGAGGATGTTAGTGGCAGGGACTTTGCAGTACCATCGCTTTAGTTCCATAAATCTCAGGAAGGTGCTGCGAAGGGTGTGTGCTCCCTCACTGCTACCAGGACAACCAAAGGGGGAGGCTTTCTGTCATGGGGAAAGGCTGGGAGCAGCTTGGGGTGGTTTCCTTGCATTTCCTCTTCCCCAGTGTATCTTGTAGCTCTATCCCCTCAGCATACATCAGCACCCAGGGATGCCGTCAGAGACTGCAGTGGCATCCCCAGTGCCCCTGTGCGGAGCCGAGCAGTGACCTGGAATGGCATTTCAGCAGGGAGCTATTTGTGGAACATTGGTGCTGTCCAATAATCAGATATGCCTGTAGAGCAGAGCCACTGCCTTAGGTCATGGTGCAATTTTCAGTACCGTAAGTTTCTCAGTCTCCAAATTCTTGCTGGGTGTGGTCACTTTGCCAACAACTCGCAATCCTGCCTCATGAGAGCAGTATTTCTGAGCTGCTGCCTGCGCTTTGCTGGGAATTGCGGAGCTCTAACGCCGCGTATGATGCCTGGCATCTGAGCTCGGGAGGGGAACCAGGAGTTAGGTAGTGTTTTGCTCCCCATTCAGCACTCTGGTAACAGGTCTGCCGGCATGTCAATTTCCATTTTTAGTTTTAAGACATTGTAACTCAGCTTATAAATATTGTAGCAGATTAAAACTCACTGCATGAGCTCTAATTTGTTTTTATTTGTACCTCTGTAGATCCGTGGAGCCACTATTATGGCTGAAGATCCAGAGCACTAGGCACTGCGCGCACAGGAGAATATAGGTACACACCCACGGACCTTATATGTGTGAAATGCAGTCGTTTCACTTTCTCTGGGTTACAGTCAGGCTGTAGAAATGCTGCATACAAGATTGCCTTATTTTAGCAATTTCCCTTGCAACTGTTGGACTTAGATGTGTAGTTTTAGAGCAAGGAGGTGACATACCACCTTGTGGATTAAGAATTTTTGAGATGCTTTAGACTGAGAAATAGCCATTATACAGAAGCTTCAATGACGAAAACCAAAAGCATTTAGTGAGAATATGTTTGTGTGTGTGTGGCTATATCCACGTATATTTGGCAGATTAATGCAGATTGTCTGGTTCAGTGGGTGAATAACTGGTTTTAAAAATACTTCATAATCTGTTTCCCTTGGGAGTCTGAAACTGCTGTACGAGACTGCAAAGCTTTCGGTAGACCCTACAAATTTTCAGAACTGTTGGAATACTTTGCAGACTGAATAATCTCTAGTAAGAAGTTATAACTGTGAAGTTTCCAAACCAGAGAAGTGTATTGGGCATTCCACATTGGCCCATCTCTCACTATTCTTGCGTAAGTGTTAGATACATGAAAATCTACATTTTTACATCGGCATGCAGCTTGCTGATACGTGTGTGCAGCTGCGTGCTCTACAGTACTGCAAAGAGCTGTTTCCAGAATGTTCTGGCAATCAGTTCATAACTTGCTACATGGGTTTTTTATCTTTCATGCTTTATTACCATCTATTGTTATTTGTCCTAATATTTATTTATGTCCTTTTAAAAAATAGCAATATTAATCTCGTCCCTTTTAAAACTAACTGCAGCATTTATTTTAAATGACGTTAGGGTGCGATGCACAGAAGCCAGCAATGTTAGAGTTAAGGCTATAAACCTTTGGCTGACACAATGGACTGGATATACTCAATTGCTACAGTACTGGGGATAATGGGAGCATAATGTCATGAGTGAGACCAGCCTTGGTCCCCTGCCTCCGGTGTGTTCGTGGTCAGTGCCTCTGATGCTGACCTGTCTGCTGGTGAGCAAAGCTTTCACCCAGACGTACAGCAGCATCTCGTGCGTAGAGTGGTGGTTAAATGCTGGCTGTGGGTTGAACAGAAAGTTAATCTGTCATTTATCGTGAGAGATGAGTAATGTGCCTATCATTTCAGCAGATGCCAGCAGCTCTTGTCATTTGTGCAATACTTCTCCTGTGAGATGATTTTTATGTAAGGCTGGTACTCTCAATTTATGAAAGAAGAGCTGGGCTATTACAAGTTAGAATCCCTAGACAAATTGAATGTAGTTGCATCTCATAGGCAAGGTGGCAGAACAGAACTGGCCTGTGCCTGCCACCCCACCCAGGAACGTTTCGAAGCAGCTGGAATATCAGACATTGTTTATTTCTCTGGAATGAGGCACAACTCTGTGCATACTGCAGGGCAGAGCTGGCGCTGGAAGGCCGAGGTAGTACAAAGCAGGAATGGCGCAGAGGCAGGGTCGGACACGTGGACGCGGTGCGTTGTCCCGCACCGAGCACCGCCCGAGCGCCCCGCAGCTTCCCCTGGGCGAGGCGCGGCCGGGGCTCCGCCGTGGCAGCTTTGCGCCGCGTCACCGAGCGCGGGCACGGCAGGCGAGGCGGCGGACGCTCGCAGAGCCCGTCCTGAGGCCTTTCACCTCCGGCGCTGCCCGTGCGGCAGGACGCGGGCGGGCGAGCAGCCCCAGCCCAGCTCCGCAATGCCCTCGCCCACCGCCCACCTCCACCTTTGCAGCAGTAAAATGCAGCACTCGCAGCGCGCATGCGCCTCCTCCCGCCGGCGCCCCGGGATAGCTATTTATAGCAAGTGACGTCACCTAGAAATAGAACGCGGGGGAGCAGCGCCCCCTCCCCTCCCCTGCAGTCTCCTCAACTCCGCCCCCTCGTTGCCTTCCTAGCGCGCAGGCGCAGGCGGCGGCAGCAGCGCGAGGCTCCGAGCCGGGTGGAGAGGCGCGAGCCGCAGACGGGGACGCAGCGAGCGCGCGGCTGCCCGCCTTGCCGTGGTCCGTGAGCGCGAGGCGCCAACCGTCGCCTGGCACGCGCGGCCGGCGGGCGAGCGGCGGCTGAGGCGAGCCCAACGGTCGCCGAGAGCGCGAGGCGGCGGCGGCTCCGCTTAGCTTCCCTGCTCGCACGTCCCGCGCGTTTCGAGGCGCAGATCCCCGCCGTCCCCTTCCGCTCTCTCTGAGGGGCGCAGAGTGCCCAGCCCAGCAGCCACCACGGAAGCGGCTATGGGGGACCGGGAGCAGCTGCTGCAGCGAGCCCGCCTGGCTGAGCAGGCGGAGCGGTACGACGACATGGCCTCGGCCATGAAGTCGGTGAGTGGGGCTGGTAGCGTGGCGGCTGTGGGTCATACCCGGGGAGGAGTGTGTAGGGTGGGTAGTGGCGGGAGAGGGAGGGAGGGGAAGTCTGGGCTGGTCCGAGGCGGAGTTGGGTCCCAGGGAGGATGTGAGCCGCCAGGTCCCACCCGTCGCGGTGAAGAAAGGAAGGCGGGAGCGAGAGCCAGACCATCCCGCTGGGACGCCTCGCCGCTGTGTGGGGCGGTGCCCGTTACTACCTGCCTCAGGGAGCGACGAGACAGGCGGTAGCCGATCCAAACTGGACCTAGATCCCCGTTTTCTTTTAAAATTCATTTTCTTTCTCCCTCATTTCCTTCATTCCCTGTTAAGGACTCCCTTGTAGCCCTTCCGCTCCCTTGTCTGTCCCTGCCCGGGAGGTGTGGCTGCCCCCATGCCCTCCTCTCGCCTTTCTCCCCCACCCCGCCAATCCGGCGCGCAGTGCAGCAGTTTGAATACTGCCCGCCTCTCTCCCTGTCGCGGCAGGAACGCGGTGGATTCTTTCCCCGACCCCTGCTCAAGAGAGGGCCATCCCCGCGCACCGCCCACTCCCCTCGGTGGTGATGCTGGGTTTCACCTTGGGGTGCGTCTCCCCTTTTCGGGGAGTCTGGGACACGCAAGCGGTTGGGGGTGCCGCCGGGTGAGATAGCCGCTGCGGCTAGGGGCGGGGGGCGGCTGGGGAAACCGCGCGCGGCAAGAGGAGCCCCTTCCTTTTCCAGACGCTTCTTTTGCCTCGCGATAAAAGGCACGAATAGAGGCCTCACCCACAAACGTGAGCGCTCTGACTCAAAGATGGTATAGTAGTTGCATCCGGGTATGAAAGCTACCCGGTGCACAGAGAGCGTTTCCCAAGCCTTGATGTTGCCTTTTTGCCTCTTCTTTGTAGGGTAACAAATTCTCAGTGTGTTCCTTACACAATTGAATACTGACATGTGTTTAAACGCTAAGTTACAATTACAACTCAGCTCCTTTCAGAACCAAGCAATGAAAATTGTTTGTACTGACCTGTCTGTACTGATGAATAATAAAATTGCAGAATGATCAAACTTATTATGTCTAGTCCCTTTTTTTAAAAACAAAGTGTTCCTATAATCTAAATTTTAAGGGTAATGTTAATGCCAGTAAATGCTTAGCAGTTTCTTTGCTGTATCTGATTACACTTGGTTATTCTTGCTGATATGTCCTTTGTGAACACCAGAGGCCCCAAGAGGAATCGTTTCCCTTGAGAATACTGCTGTTTAAAGACACGTGATGATTTTAGTTTGAAAGAGCAGCTCCAAATGGAGTTCATATTTTTGCTGTAACAATCAATTTGTTTATTCTCCTTCAAGGGCTGTGATGTATGTCATGTCCCGTAAATGAGGGCAATAAAAAAACACTTTGCTACTCTTATTCACTTTTGTTACTGTGTCATAATAAATACCATAAGCAGTCCCACTCTAAAGCAGCAATGCTTCTGGGTATCTCAGTATCAGAGGCACTAGACGTTAAAATAGTGTATTTTAATGATACCACCGGGATTCGTCCTACATATAATGTAAGAGTAATAGCTGTGTTTGCCTCTTGAATCTCTCAGTTGCTAATTCTAAAAGATGAAATGGAGAAACCGCTAAAATCCACTGCTGCTCTAGCTAGTATTTCTAGCTGTAGTTAGTAGATAGCTTTTTATTTTTGCAAATATCACTGAACTATAGTTTATGTGTGGCTGTCTGAACATATGTGAAACAAACAGAATTGTGTTCCTGTGCTTCAGGAAATATATAAATAAAGTACATATAACTAGTGTGTATGTCCAGTTGTCTCTTTAAACTGTCCTAATTACTATGCAGTTTTCATTCATCCCGAGTCACAGTATTCTTATCTGTAATGCTGCTTTTGCTCACAAATAAGTTGTGTAATAATGAGATTCTGTAACTGCAAGCTTGAGAACATTGAGAACACTTTGTAAGTGAGCTGAGTCTGGAGCATTTATGAAACATTACATTATATAGATACTTTAAAAATACACAAAGTCAAGCTGATTTTAAAAGGCAACAGTTTCCTTCTTTAAGCTGTTTGTATACTGTTGCATGCCTGTAATGTAGCATCTATTAGTTACTTGGCTTTCACAGGTGTTCACTCTAACATGGTAATTTCCAGAATGTTCTTCAGCACTTTAAGCTGATATTGTGGGTCTGAACGTAAGCTCCTATGAAATTTAGTTATGTGGGCTGTCTGTTCTCACATGGATAATATTTCCTTCTATTTCAGTGATTGTAAATAACAGCTATTAAGAGAACTTTTTAACCATATAGAATAACATTAAAATCATCACATTGCACTCCAGAGACATTAGACTTCCTTCAACAGGAAATCAGTGTTCTAACTCAGATATCTATTCTCAATGCAGGAAATCTTGATTTGAAAAGTTTCTTCTATAAAATTTTTGAAAAATCTCTGAACGTAACAAATCCGATGATTTTAAAAGATGCTATATTAAAGTGTAAATACAAGTCACAATGGTATATTTCAGTTTAGGATATTTATCACCACACTTTTACAATACACACTGTGGCCAATAGCCCTATAGTTACTCCTGAAACAAAGTAACAAAGACTGTTTTAGCAAAAGCATACTTTTATGATTTTTGAGACCGCCACGGAAGGAGGAAAAAGTAGGACTAGACTGCCATTTCAGCTGTCAGTATAAAGCTGGAGAAATGCTTATTTTTCAGTCCTGTCAGTTCCTTCTTTTAAAGAAAAGCCAGATGAAGTAGCAGTTGTAGCTTAAATAATGAAACTACTGCTCAATAATACAAATTTTTTTTATTGCTGCTAAACTTCTTTTTCTTGGAAGATTCTAGTATTTTGGCTTATAATGTGTAGACAGGAGAGGAAAATAAAACTTCACTTAGTTTGCTGTTATAAATTTATGAGTTTCGTTTACTTTTTTCTAGCCAAAGTTATTGTAACAGAAAATACAATCACATGTGCCTCTATTAAAAGGCATTATTCCAGGGGGTATGGCATTCTCATTGCATTAAATGCTGCTCCGAGATTCCAACTGTTTGACCTAACCCTACACGGTAGGTAAAAAAATTACGCCCCAACACACTGGGGAAAGATATACTTTTAATATAAGTGTTACATATTCTCACTTGATGGGACAAATACTGTAGCATATTGAGAATACAGCGTGGAGTACCTTTGATTTTAGATCATTCCAGAAATAGTTACAACGTTTTAGCTGTGTAAACTCTTAGCGTTTTAGACAGTATTAATCCTAATATGTGGTGCTCAGGACCTCTATTAATCATGTTGCTTTTCTAGTATTGCTACATAGCAGGTAGAGAGTAATTTACACTTAACAATTGGTAAGATGAATCTGAGTTATGCGAGATATATAATTTTAAAACTAGTTGTGTGTGAAATACTACTCAGCGTGAAATAAATTTAAGTCTTGGAATGATCTAAAGCTTTTTAAGTAAAATAGCTTGAGCTTCTAGTTTAATTTGTAGGCTTTATCGGTGTACATGATGATGCCTTTAATGTAAACAATATCCTCCCTTGCTGTGAGATTACTTCTTTACCATAGTTTTACACAGTAAACCTAGCTATAGACCTTCCAATGCTTGCTGTAAGACACTGAAGCCACATGATGCAAGAAACTGATCTGGTTTAAATTTGTCTGGTTTCTATTTGTTAAAGAATTATGAACTTTGTATCAGGAGAGTTTTAATAATTAGATCTGACTATACTGGCTCAAGTAGAATAATTTTTGCAGCAGTTTGTGAAGAAGTGGCTCTAGCTGTGACTTAAATGCTCTGGCTAACAAAACAGGAGTATAATCACATACGTTCAGTTGACCTGGGTCAAGTTCTATTAGGTAATCCGACAGTGAATCATAGATCTGCTGTCCGTTGTGGACTCTTCACTTTGGTGCATTTTCCATGTGAAAGTAACTCAGCTTGGTATGGTCTATGTGGGATCATGCACATGGAAGTAATTTCTGAGCTGATACAGTACTGCCACGCTCATCAGCATGTATAGTTAGGTATTCCAGGGTTATAGTCAGGATTCCTTTTATATACTCCCTTTTTTTTTTCCCAGAAAACTGAAAGGACTTTGTGGGCATAAAGCAGAGGAGACACCTGTAAGTATTTTAGAAATAAATGATTTAGACTGCATTCTTGTTACAAAAAGCGGACTGTCAGTCTGAATGAACCCTGCTAGCAGATCATAGCCTGTGTGTTCAAATGCATCATCTGGCTCAGGACTGAAAATAACCCCAAACTTAGATGTGAGAGAGATATGTGTTTGGATAAGAGTATAGAGTAACATCTGAGTAAGTAAATACTACTTTGAAGTCATACCAGAAATGGCTTTTCATCTTTTAAGTGCTTCTGTTTTTCCTAACAGCCATTATAAGAAAGTCTGTTTACATCTAAAATGTAAAAGTAAATTATTGCAGTCCAGGATCTTTTTGTGTTGTGGAAAGGCTGTAGGTAGAATGGAAGATAGGAACAAATAAATTTCCTTCAGCATTTCAAGTTTTCTTTTTCTCTACATGATCCCCACATGTGAAGAGAAACATGTCTGGTTTTGTCTACTTTGCTAACATATCGGAAATAGATAAAACAGTAGATAGCTCCATAAAGCTCACATGCTTTCATTTGAGTCTAGTTTCTTGTAATATAGCAGTTACAGCAGGTAGGTAGATGTGTTTTTTTGATATCTCTATATAGAGTATCAGCATTTTTTTTAGCTAGAATGGGGAATTATTTGCCGTTTCCCTCTCAGAAATCACCAGCTTTGAAATGAGAAGGAAATAGTTCAGGAATAATGAAATAAAAATTAGGGGGAGGGAAATGACACTGACATCCTGAAGCATGTTGAAAGGTGACACTAGAAAGGAATGAGCTTTGCTCCAAGCATTGGAAATTTCTGGCACAGAAGAATAACTGTTGTGAAGTAACTGGTTTGTTACGCTGAGTTCCTGTGCTCCACATCAGATGCTGCTTTCTTTGAAAGTGGTTATAAGTTTCTACATTAACAGAACCTACCGGGGGATATAAATTATGCCCAGGAATGGCATGGCATTGATATTTTTAACTGTGCCTTATCTGAAAAAGTAATTTGCTTTATGGTTCAAGGCTTGTGGCAGTACTCTATGTAGTCTTCTGGCTATGATATGTTGTATCTGTTATGGCAGCTGCTCACAAATGACTTCTTCAAGCCATTATCAATGGCTTGAGAAAAACCTAAAAGCTTTATTTTTGCATTGCAAGATTTAATTCCTTTGATAAAAGTGCTAAAATCTCACTTTGGTAATTTTAAAACCAGATTAAATATGAATATCCTGTTTTCTTCTAACTAGAAATGTAGAAGACTTGAAGAAACAAAGGAAAATAAGTTGCTTTCAAACCCTTTGTCAGTTTAACTTTAGGTCACGATCTTCAGTGTACTGACTTTTTTTGAAGCTAATTGTACTGTATGCTAGCTTTGTATAGTTTTATTGTGGAATAGTAATGCTTTGCCATCTGACTGTTAGGGCTTGCATTTGGAAAGGCAGTATGTTTGACAAAGGGCAACCAAAACCCCAGTTGTTCTGAGATGGACTTGACTTGATGGTAGTTGCTGATTCTCCAAAATCTGGAATACTCTTTGAAGGCTAGTGGTATTCCTGTAAGATTGTATGTTGTCTATTGTGACAAACTGGATGAAATTTGAAAGCTGATTAATTTCTCTGCCCTTAAGTAAATACACCAGGTATACAGCATAGTAAAAATTCAGAGTTTACTACTCAAATTTTTTTTTTATGGTTCCTAGGACATTAGTCATATACTGTAAAACGCCATTTTTGAGTTTTGAATACACAGAAGACATCTGTCTCTAGGTTTAGGATGACTGCATATCTTTTTTTAGTTATTGAATACTTAAATATCAGCATTTAGCAGGATATTTATTTGAAGCAGAGAGAAAGGGGTGAGCATAAAGGTAGCAGATGAGGGTAAAGAACAGAGACGGTAAGTGGAGCATGAGGTGAAATAAGGAGATGATGATGTATCAGGTGAAGAATTAGGATAGTTGTGGTTGCACTCCTCTTGTAGCTTTAATTTCTCCTCTTACGGAGTTTGGACTGCAAAGCCAAGAGGTGATATTTCTGTTTCTATTGTCCTGTCCCACTAAGTCTCATCCTCAGTTATTTTTTGTATCTTGTATGCTTTTCCATACTCAGTTATTATTTTTGTGTGTAATATAGCTCAGAAGTATATTAGCAGATCATAATTTTTTCTTCCTTTTTTTTTTTTTTTTTTAAGTGCTATAGAGATAATGAAGAGAGTGTGGGGAAGGGATTTATTTGTGTGGTTAAATGATATTTTAAGTTTTAGCAAAAGATTACTGACTCCTTTAGATCAACCACTGTGTTTGAGAACTTGCAATGAATTTTCAAGCTAAGTCCTCCAGCAGTGCAGGAATTGCCAAGTGACTATTAATCTTTGGTGGATTTTTTGTTTTATTTTTGTAAAAGCAAGTGCTGACCTAATAGACTGTACGGAATAAAAAGCTCTTAGCTGAGCCTTTACATCTTGAGGGAGTTAATATCTTTACTAGAGAAGATTGTAATAGTAGTAGAGATCATTGAGGGAGGGATTGTTGGGAGGATGTTGAGTGGAAGCTGTGAAGAAGATTATGAAGATGTCATTAGAGTTGTTCCCTGTACATTTCACCCTCTGTAGATGATCTCTAATTGTACTAGACCAGGCAGAGCAGTATTTTTGGGGAGTTTGGGTTCCTGAGCTGTGGGAAGAAGTCATTTTGGAGATAAAACTAATTGATTTAGAATATTTCAAGAACAAAAGCTAAATTTGAAAGTAAGCTCTCTTTTACTGTGACAGCTGTAATTCGTATACATTATTTTTTAGACTTGGAAAGATGCATGTTTATTGGATGGTTCACTAGCTATACCAGCAGTCTCAGAATAGTGTAAATATTTGTTATTTAATTATTTGTAGTATGTAAGTATTTGCAAACATTCTGATGCCTGTCAAGCAGTGTAAATATGCACATTTAAAAATAAATATTTAATGATATTAGCAGTGTCTGAGCAAGGACAAGTTTACTTTCACACCAAAGTACATATCCTTAGAATTTTAGTGACTTCTTAATGCAGTTAATGCAGTATAATTAAAGTAGTAGTTACATTTTTCATCCTAATTTCTGTGAGTTTAATTTCATGTTTGTAAATTTGCAAAAGTAGAACAACTTCAGGTGACTATAAGTCTGATAATTTTTATTCCCTAAATTAACACAGCAAGTGAAATAGGCCTAAATACAGTATTATAAGTATTTTCCTTCCTCTATCTCAGCTTTTTGTAGTGGGAATTCGGAGTTGATTGTGGCTTTTTTCTTGATTTCCTGTTCTATTTCTATGCAGTTTCCTTCATGTTCTATCCCTGAAATTAGTCTGCAGCCACCAGCTAGCAGAAATCAGGATAACTTCTGTATTACGTTGTATAATTGCAACTAAGTGACTGAAAGATACTACAAAACACTAATTCCATTTGTACTATGCAGAGCTTAATCATGACTGCAGTGCTTCCATCTCTGTTGTTGAATGAAAGAAAGCAGCAGGGGAAAGAAATGCAAGAACTGCACCAGTTTCCAGTGTCTGTGCTGTGTTCCAGATCCATAAAACTGGTATTCTAGGTACATTTAAATTAATTGCTAAGTGTGTAATCTGCATACTTATAGCAAAGACTTCCTAAAAAAACTGAGCCTTCCTTCTGTGAGTGCTTCTGCATTACACAAGCCTGACTCACTTTTATTCAGTGAATGCAGTGGCTTCTAAATACCTGTTCTATTACAACAGAACTGTGCGGTTTTCTTTTTTTCACATTTTGACTGCAGAAACAGTTTTTAAACTTTCAGTGTTACAAATTGACTCCTGTCTAGAAGGAATTTGGGGATCTAGAAGGAACTTTGAATCTTGTATTTCATGATGGAAGTATTGAAGGAAGTCTGCACACTCTTTTGTAAGGCAAACCCTTTAAATTTGATCTGTGTTTGTATTTTCAGGTAACTGAGCTGAATGAGCCTCTCTCAAACGAGGACAGGAACCTGCTGTCTGTAGCCTACAAGAATGTAGTTGGAGCTAGACGATCCTCCTGGCGTGTCATCAGCAGCATAGAGCAGAAGACTATGGCAGATGGGAATGAGAAGAAGCTGGAGAAGGTTAAAGCCTATAGGGAGAAGATAGAAAAGGAGCTTGAGACAGTCTGCAATGATGTTTTGGCTCTCCTAGATAAATACTTGATCAAGAACTGCAATGACTTTCAGTATGAGAGCAAGGTCTTTTATCTGAAAATGAAGGGGGATTACTACCGCTATTTGGCAGAAGTTGCTGCTGGAGAGAAGAAGAACAGTGTTGTGGAAGCTTCAGAAGCTGCCTATAAAGAGGCTTTTGAAATCAGCAAAGAGCACATGCAGCCCACTCACCCAATTAGGCTTGGGCTGGCACTCAATTTCTCGGTGTTCTACTATGAAATCCAGAATGCTCCTGAGCAAGCCTGCCTTTTAGCCAAACAAGCCTTTGATGATGCCATAGCAGAGCTGGACACACTAAATGAGGATTCCTACAAGGACTCCACTCTCATCATGCAGTTACTTCGAGATAACCTCACTCTGTGGACGAGTGATCAGCAAGATGAAGAAGCAGGAGAGGGCAATAATTAAAGAGCTTTCCTCCGATCCCTCTTTCATCACTTCACCATCCCCATCATCACCAATATTTCCTTGCCACAGTCACACTAAATATCTAGTGCTAAGCATATCTGTATCGTACAGCTGTTCAGATCTGCTGTCCACTTTATCAAGAAGCAGTTTCAGATGAGTCTTCATGGGCATTGATGGATTGATTGGTTTATTGGCCCTATTTATCTTAGTTGCACTTAAGCAGTGCAGAAAGATGCATAATGAGGCATTTTTACTTTGCCTGTTGATTCTAAAATATGGGAAAGGATAATGGAAAGTGATTGAAGATAATTAGATTCTAGTTAATTTTTTTTCCTTTTGAAATGAGCTGACAGTTCTGTTAAGCAGTACATTTTGTGCATGCAAAGTAAATTAGCCACTCCAAATTCTTTTCAGTCAATGAGAACAGTTAAGCTGATGTGAAATGACAACCCTGTTCATCAGTTTACAATAAATTGTTTGAAATGTGAGGTTTCAGTAGCAATTTATTTTTTTGCCTCTAACTTAATGTGCACAGTTTCTTTTAATGCAGTGCATCTACCTAAGAGTTTTGATACTTGTAACCTTTTGCAGTTGTTTTGAAGAATCATGAATTTATTTTTTGTAAACTCTTTGGCTGTTTAGTTGTCTGTGTATTCTGACAACTCTATGTCAATATTAGCCCATGTTAAGATGGATGACTGAGATGCCAGACTTCTAAATTAAATGTTTTGAAATTAAGTGAATAAAATAAAATGCTGCTTCGGGGATGTTATCTCTACATAAGCTGTCCTGTCTTTTGTTCAGAGTGGAGATTGAGTTACCTAACACATCACTGATGGGTTAAAACATATTTAATAGAGAGTTTAATGAGAAGTTGCCTCACGTGCTAAAACAAAACAAAAAACACCAGTATGCTGAAAAGAACAACCAAAAAACCAAACAAAACCCCCTGCAAAAAAACACCCAACAACAAAACCAACCAAACAAAAAACTAACAAACGCTCACGACCGTCTAGAAGGAGATACTGCTCACCAGTGTTAAAATGGAGTTTCCAAAGGTATATTTAGTTATTTACTTGGTAGAGCAATTGTAACACAATTCTACTCAGGAACTAAAAAGTTGTAAAGAACATTACTTTTTATACCAATGCAGAGACTTGTATTTGCTTCTGTCAGCTGTAACTTCTAAACTTTTTTTCTTAAGTGCTAACGACCAAATCACTTTTACACATGAAGATCCCTGTGACTTTATTTCATATTTGCCTGCTTCAAACAGAAGCAGTATTTGTTCTTGAAGAATGCTCTCTCTATTTTAGCTTATTTAAGTTTAGTCACCAAACTTATGTTGAGGTTTGTTCTTTTTTCTGTCTCCCAACAGTTAGTATATATCTGTATTTATTGGTTCCATACATACTTCTGTAATGGTATGTTACAGAAGCAGGGAAAGTTAGCTGTTATGTGTTGCTGTATCCAGACTGCTACTGGCACCTGAGCTAGTTCAAAGGTCATGTAAGTTCTCATTTGTCTAAATCTATTTTTCTTTGATTTGTACAGTAAATATTACTGACCTGAATATCCGCAACAGCTACTTCTCATACTTTTTAAAAGCAGTGCACTGGTTATTTTTAATTATCTGGAAGATCAGAATTTTTAATGGTAGATTTATGTGTATTTATATATTCTATCATCATCTAGGTAACTCTAGCTTTATTACATCAGTAAAGTTGGCGATAATTAAAAAACTAACAGCAACATCTGAAAAAGACGAAATACAGATCCTTGATATTGTGCTATTGTATAATCTTGAGGTGCTTGACCTCCTAAAGTAGTTTGAAGTGTGTACTTAATATAATTTACTATTGTCTGCCAGGGCCTATTCTGGAAGTATTTTTTTCTTATTTGCTCCTGTTTCGTCAAACAGTATACAAGTCCCTGTTTTTCAGTTCCCCTTTTTGCAAGTAAACCTTGCAGGAGTCTTCTGACCAGTAATATCCATTTGGGGTTTACCTGTCCCCTAGATTCCTGTAGCTTTGCTTCCTTTCCTTCCCTTCCCCTCAGATCTGCTTACCTGCCCCTGTGGAACTTGGTAATAAGAGGTAGAACTTGGCAATAAGACATTTAAACACTCTGCCTGGTTAATAATTAGTATTCTTGACAACCACTAATTTATTTTCTTTCTGTTCAGAAAAGTACCACTATATTTTGTTAATTCAAAAGCTGAGTCCTTTCTCATTTTAGTTCCTGTCTTGTGCATGTCTTTTTGTCACAAGACTGAGTGTTACGTGGTCTGCAAGTGAGTCAGCAAGTCTGACATCTCTGGACTAGGCAGTTGAAGATCAGGTATTGACCTGGTACATAATATCCAAAATGGAGACCAAAGGGATTCCATAGAATGATGTAGTTCATGGATGCTTTAATAATTTCTGGTAGGAAAATTTATAAAAGTGTGCCAATCAGGCTGTTGTGGTTAAAGTACTGCCCTTAATCTGGGTAAATCTTTGCTGAGTATCATAAAGTATGAAATTTTGTTTTGAAATAGCTTACTGACTTGACTCTGCCGGAAGGGTGGATTCTCTTCTCCCAAGCAGTATAAATTTCAATGGATAAGCTGTAAGTATCAACAGATAGGTAGTTGGATATTAGGAAGCTATGTGAAAAGTTGCAGTTCCTTCCTTGTCTCTTGATGAATCACTGTCATGTCACATTCTCTGGTTGACTGAAGGCATTCTGACAATTCATGAATGTAGAGGCCCTCAGAATGATACTGGAGGTGATGGAAAATTAGGAATGCTAACAGAGGGGCATTGCATACCAGACTTGGTATGCTGGCTTTGTCTAAAAGTGATCGATACTTCAACACTGTCTGGGCTTTGCACCAGGTATCACGATCTAATGGCATAAGTAGACATGGCTGGAAAGTAGCAATTACCTTCTAAGAATTTCATACCTTGTGCCAGGATCTACACAGGAACTATCCCACAGAATTAGGAACAGCAAGAGCTTCCTAATTGAATGTCCTAACATAAAACTCACCATAATGACAAAAGTTTGTCAGTGAACTGTCAAATGCAGGCAGTTTATTATTGACTACTCTTAGAAAAGGAGAAATTGGAGAACAGGAAAAGATTCTCTCAAGTTTATAGACTGGGTCCCTCTGAAACATGGAAGAGTTGAAATTCATCATGAGGAACAGCTGACAGGTTATGTTTTCCTGCAAGTGGTGGCATGTGTTTGTGCTGGGCCGCCTGTGGGTTTAAGATTATTCAAGCTACAATCTCAGTACACCTGAGTGATGATCAAGTTCTTTTGAGGGTAATTAACTTAAAGGCAGGTGAGTGAAATTACTGGGCATATTAAAGTAACTGCACAAGGTCACAATCCTTGTAGTTCTGGCTTAATTAAAAGTGTGGAAAGACTGACTGTACTTAGGTGTACCCTTCCTTTGTGTGATCTGCTTTTTAGCTTTGTAGCAGTGGATGCTTCCCTGAGGACAAGGTGAATTACTTAGCTAAATCTTCAAATATCTGTACTTTTTCCAGGAAATTCTTTAAATATAAATGTGTTATTGCTCTGGGTGCTCTGTGGCATAAAAAGTGTTTCTGTCCTTGTTAGGGGTTCATAAACAGAATGTTGACAGTCAATTGCTTTGCATAAGTTGGTTTATTGCTCATCTAATGAGTCTCAGGAAGTCTTCTAAATCAAGTTCTTTCACTTTCTTCTGCTACTAGCAAAATATTAGCTTTTCAGTAGGAGAGCAGATACTCCTCCCACGTTCTCCATGGGAGTGATCCAGTGGCACAGAGAGCGTGTTTTTGTGATTATTTTTGCTAGGAGTCAGTAGAGTGTTCTACAGAAATGCTCCAGTGCAATCCATGGTTTTGCTTCCACTTTGGAAGTTTTTTCATTTTGTGAGCCCTGGGATTGCCATATGCTTTTTTGTAATTTTTCTTGAAGCAGTGATCTGGAGGAAACCAAAGCAGATGAATAGTGCATGGTTTTTTTGTTGTTGTTGCAATATTCTTCAGTGGACCATAGGATTCAGATATTTTGGAATTGGAATTTCTCATAGGTGACACCCAAGTCATGTCTTCTGTCTTTTAGTTTCTAAAACAAATAAAATCCTAGGCTACGCTCAATTGTTTGAAGACACGAGATGTATTCACTGAAAGTGCTTAGTTGAAGTTCACAACATTCTTTGAAGCAGGAGTAATTCCAATGGAAAGACTTAAAATTTACTTACTTCCCCACCCTGGGAGCTTTTTTTACATTGCCTTATTTCAGGCATAATAGGATGCTTGCTAATCTTGACATGGTGAGGGTTACACTGGTTGCATAAGGGTCCACCTGAGCATTGCTCTCATCCAGAACCAATCTTTACCATGCCTTTCACAGGCAAACTTTGTTGAAAGGTTAAGTCCCTGGCCTGGTTTTGGCAGAGATGGAGTTAATTTTCCTCTCAGTACCCAGCTGTTTGGGGTTTTGTATATGAAGAATGTTGATAGACACACTGATGTTATAAGTTGTTGCTAATGGGACCAAGGACACTGCCAGCTTCCCAGGTTTCACTGATGTGTAGGTGAGGAAGCTGGGAGGGATACAGCCAGAACAGTTGACCCAAACTGGCCAAAGAAAGTATTCCATGCCATAAACCTCACGCTCAGTACGTCAGTGGGGGTGGGCTGGTGAGCTGGCGCTCTTTTTTTCTCACTGTTCAGAATCATTCTGGGATTGTTTACAGGTGGGGTTTTTTGTTCTGTGATTGCTGCTCAGGATGGGCTGTATTGGTCATTGGGGGGTGAGAAGTTGTGCATCATTCTATTATTATTATTACTACTACTATTATTATTTCTATTGGTTTTCTTATTATTATCATTATTCATATATAGATATAATTATCTTTTCCTTTGCTATACTAGTAAACTTTTTATCTCAACCCACGAGTTTTTTCTTCCCGATTCTCTCCCCCATCCCCTGGGGACGGTGGTTGAGCAGCTGTGTGGTACTTGGTTTCTGACTGTATTTAAACCTCGACAGTCACTCTGAGGGTGTTGATAGAATATTGGCAAAGCATATGAGTATCCTTGAACTTTTAGCAACCTGATAGCTGCTAACAGTAAAGCAGCATTTTATGTGATACTATGTGGGCTTGAAAGCTAAGGGATAGTCTGGCCTTAAATTAATAGTGTGGTCTTTATAGGGACAGAGATATTTTCAGTTTATGTCCTAATCTGCTCAAATATGTTCAAATTTTATATAAAAAATTGCATTCATCTCTTAGAGTACACCCACACCCTTTTAATCCCCACACTAGAACAAAACGTGCCAATGCTATGGGAAATTAAACTTCTTAGGCTGTATGTACTAAGAGGGTTATACAACAAACGATAGCACTGAAGAACACTGACTTTTTAAGCAACCAAAATAAGAAGAGTAATGAGATTGAGATTGCCGTGGGTGACATACATCAAAGAACCACAGTTACTTTGGTAAGTAAGCATTTTTTTCTAGTGACTACTTTGGTATAGCTACAGTTTTGAAAATAGATTTTCCATGTTGCCTTTCCTTTGTATGTAACTTCTGTTTATGGTTTTCCGTCCTTAATATTCGCACTGGTGACCTACATCTGTAAGTTGATGAACTGGTGTCTAAAGGCGAATGTGTTTCCAAAGGAGCATGAGGGTACTTCCTAACCTATTCCCTTGGCTTTTTTCAGCAGCTGCAATAGGCTGCTCTATAGCAATCTAGGAAAAAAATTATGATAGTACACTTCAGATTGAGGGAAATGAAAAGACTGACTGTATTTTAAGTCATACATGAGAATGGCTTAAGAATAATAATGAAAATCAGAAGGGTGAAACACAATAGCAATATACATTATCAAATATTCTCTGTCTGTGTGGGACCAGCCTGAAATCCTTCAGCAAACCAGTTTGAGTTTAAGGACAGAGAGAAAATGGGAACAGTATCTCAGTCCTTTGGATTCTTGTTTTTTAATTCTATCCACACCACATATTTGAACTAATTTAACATAGCTGCTCAAGAAAAAAAATAACTAAAAACCAGTGCAACAACATGAAAAGAAACTTCTTGGATATGTTCTACGTACATTGAAGAAGCTTGTGGAAATCAGTGGCAGTTTTTGAAGAGAGTGAAGTTAGTTATACACATAATTGATGGAAGCTGTTGAGATCTTGTTCTGAACAAACCCAAAGTACCTGAAGTTCCACATGGATGCTGTTAGTTTAGTTTACGGGTCTTAGTGATTTCTGAGATAAATGAAGATGTATTCCAAACCCTGAGGTCACACCAGGTGGATTTTTAATTAGTGTCAGAAATTCAGCCATCTATTAGAAATAAAGTAAGCCATAAGCCAAGCTTCCAAGTACCTTTACCTGCATGCCTCCAAGTAAGCAAGTACTTTGTTGAGACAATTCCTTTCCAAAACTAGTCATAGGTAACTCTTCTGTAATTTCTGCCCTTTGGTAATCTAATTCTTTATTTTGTTCTATTGAGTAATAAAATGTCACACACGAATAACAAGAAATATATCCTGTTTCAAGACTATAAACCGATTTAGAAGATATAAGCTTCTGGATTATTATTACTGTAATAGTCATCTTCCTCTAGTTAGGCATCTATGAAAAAATGTTAGACTTTCACTATTATTGTTCTTGATGAAAAAATAGAAAAGAAAACACCATTTGAGAAAAAAGTATTCGAGTCAATTATATAGCAACAGCAGCAACAAAAATGTAGAAAGAGCTGTTCTCTCTTTTTTTTCTTGTCTTTGAGAATATTGTTATAGTTTTACTTTCTACAGTTAGAGAGTTGAGTCAGCATGCTTGGTAGTCTCAGGCCTCAAATCTGTAATGTTATTTATGGGAGAACTGATCTCTTTTGGACTACATAGTCATTTCTTTATCCTCCCAAGAAAAACCCAGAACAGCAAAACCTAATAACTTTTATTTTAGCTTTCAGCAAAAATTGTTCCAGAGCTAAAATTAACAGCCTTTTCTTTATTGTTTTAAAATGAAGTTTTTAGAATTGACATCTAAATTTCAGGTGATTATATTCCGTATCACATGCTAATTTAATACGCCATTCATATTTATATTTGCAAATACTTGAATGTAAGCATGTTTAAAAATATACGTTATGCAAATTCTGCTCGGTATCTATTCTGAGAGATCTAGCAGATGGAAAGTGAGTGGCATCATGACTGGGAGAAAGGAGGTGGGATCTTGTTGGAAATTGCTCTTTTGCTATGCTTATGAAGAAAGACTTAGTTGGGTTTTGTGTTTTTAAAAATACTTTAAATATATTGCAACATTGCTTCTTAATTGCAGAACAAATGTTGAGAGATTATTAAGTCTTTTTATATTATAAAGCTCTCTCATTTTGCATCCCTGAGCCTATATTTGATGTTACTGTTCTTAGGGCAATTGGAGTACAATTTTATCTGTGTAATTTTTCAGTGTCTGCTCATTCAGTAATTAATCACATATTCAGAATTGGAGTATGGTCAACATAAAATTTCTTCATGTTTTGATAATACAGGAGAATATAGAGTAGATTTCTATGTATTCTGAAAATAATAGTCTGATTTTTTAAATGGTAACACTCATGTAGTAGAAGGCTAATTTAAAAACTGTAGCATGTTTAATTGTTTTGCAAAATGTTGTTAACTTTTTTACCAGTTCTCTGTTTCCTGCTCTCCAAAGACATTGAGTTTTTAGTTGTGATCCAAATTATCTTATTGTGTGATTATTTTCCATAATGTATCTTGAAAGATACATATTTAATGTTGAAAAGTGTATAAATTGGTATTTAAAGAGAGCGAACCGCTAACAACCTAATCTCTCACTCGATGTAACAACTGAATTTTGAATTCAAAACAGATAACATTTTGAAAATATTTTATGGAAAAAACAAGCATTACAACTGGAAGTCAAAGGCTAGGAGGCAAGACATCGTTCTTATAAAGACCTTTTATTCTAACTGTGGTTTATGTTTGCATTAAGTAATTTTCCTTAATATTGATTTGATTTAGTTCTTCAGATATAACTAGTGTTAAAAGTATTTTGGAAATAAATTTGAAAACTTGTCTCTGAAAACTTAAAGGATTGACAATGAACATTTACAAATATAATACTCTAATAATCTGTTTACTTATGTGCAACTATTAAACAATAGTAAGTAAAAGTAGTGAATAAAGTATAAGTATGTATCTTATAGTTCCTTCAGACCTTGAATGGCCCTTAGATTGATGGACATAGATGGAATTTGATGAAATTAGTGAAGATTCACTCTTGTAAATGAAGCCAGAATCAATTTATGCAGAATGGCAATGCAGTATAAGCTGTCATTTGGAGTAAAATTGGAATTGATTTCTGTTCTTGACTTAAAGCATTTAGATGTATTTGTTGTTTCACTCTAGCGTAATAAAGGCCATGAAGAATGCAGTTTGTTAAATATTTGCTTTCTGTGGCTATTGAAAGGGATTGCCAATCGTTAGTGTCACCCAACTGCTGCAGCAGGTTGCTGTATGCTTGGAGGACAGCATAGTTTCACTTCTCTAGTATTTTGAAATGAAGATTCTGTTAATCTGCATGTATTTTGTCACTGGGGAGATCATTAAGAAATTTTTGAAGGAAGCTGTCCTATCAGATTCCACTTCTCAGTATGTAGAAACTTTTCCTTCTGTTGATTGTTGATATATTAAAACATCAAATAGAGATTGCTGAGCCCCTAAACCCCCACAGCTTATGCGATGTTACTGTTACAGTTTAATACTCTTTGTGAATTTACGCTGGAAACCACTGGTCCATTGAACCAAATTTTATAGACAAATAAAAGGGATTAAATTCCATCAAATTTCAGGTACAAAGTGCCTGAGTAGAGCAAAGAGGTACTGTTAGTGCTTAGTCACGGGAAAGGCCAAAGTGTGTGCTTGCTTCTACTGAACAATATGAAATCCACACAGGAGCTTCATTCCCAACATACAGACTATTTGTATTCCATGTTTAAGTTAAATACCATTTGAAAAACTACTGCCATTCAGTAAATAGTACATTCTACATTTTGCTTATATCTCTACCTACTTTTTATTCTCCTTTTCATCTGTGTAAGCTGGGTACTTTTCAGTGCAAAAACTATCTTGTCTCCTGCTTACATATATTGTGCTGGTCTCTTTGGATACTTAATGATTTTGGTCTTATTTGTGTGCTATTTCAATGAAAAAAAAATGGTAATGGTTTAGGTAGAAGTACCGTCTAGTCATAAATATACTCAAAAAATTACACAGCCTCCTTATCACTTGTTTTTCTTGCACTTCCTTCTGCTATATTGACTGAAGTTAAGCTCATACGTTCCTAATACATAAAAATAAAATTTGACTTTTTAGTTACACATGTGAACAAGGGTTAAAAATCAGAATACAAATATGTACTTGCTACGTATGCTGAACTTTCACTTAACAGCTCTAATTGTTTGTTGGGGTTTTTTTTTTGTTGGTTTTTTTTTTTTTTTTTTTTAAATTGATTCAGTGAATTCTGTCAGTTTTAATGATCTGCTTTGTCTTTGAAATTGGCAGTAGGTAGTTCATCAGCCATATGGCTTGTGTGAAATATCTGAAGTTTTAAGACCTATGCATAAGGCCTGATATGCAGTGAGGTAATAATAATAAAGTCTGATCAGCTAATTGTGTTCACTGCATGCTTACAAAATGAAAATAAACTACTCTTTGGCTACTATGAAAAACTACAAAGAGGATTTTGTACATAGGGATATTTATTGTTTTGTACAAATCAGTTTTGTACAAATTTATTTCAAGGTAGCACGGTATAAATTAATTCAATCAGGCAATTAGGCAGAATACATTCCCAGCTTTAAATTTTCATGAATATGTAAGATTTATTTTTAGAGTAGTTTAATTAGATGCTTAAGTATTTCCTAGAAATATGAAAGCTGCATACTGAAGGCAATACAATGAACTTACAGCACAGTTGTTATAACACATTTTTCAAGTTGGCGGAAACAATCTAGTACAGTGTGTCTCTCTGCCATGATAAGTGCAATCAAGTGAGAAAACATTTAATATCAGTGCTTTGCTGGGATTAAGGTACAGTTAGGGTGGGCACATTTTAAAATTATAAATATACCATAAAGCACTCTGCCCCAATGAGTTTATAGCCTGGGGAAATGATGATGGACTGTTTATACCTAAATATTTAAAAATGTATGTTGTATATGTGGGATTTAATGACGTCTTCTAGTTCTTTCCTCCAATTACTCCCCACTTGCATTATATGCTATCGGATTTTTTTCTTACATCACAGCTAACTTTAAGCATTGAGAAGAATTTATGGGGCAATAGGTATATGGATCAGTTGATAAAGAGAGATGTGGAATGAAAGGAACTAAAAGTTTGAGAGAAACAGGCAGAATTTTTAGGAACAAAATTGCAAGAAAAAATAATGATTTTCCAGTGCTCTTGTAGGGTAAATATGCTTGGAGATTGAGAATATGTGAATAACAAAGCAATAATACCTCCCTCTTTAAAAATTTAGCATAGGTGTGGATATCAGTTCTTTTTGGCTATTGTCAGCAAGATGCTTTTTTATCACTAGGTATTTTTCTGTAAGCCCCAGGGCGCATTAGGGTAAAGCACTGTGAGTATTCCAGCAGTGAATGCATTTTTATGGAGGTAATCATTAGCAAATCACTTGTGTACAATTACGTACTTAAATTAGGATGAGCTATATTCACATAATTTGATAAAGTGATCAATTCCACTTTAGGATTTAATCTATTGGTAGTTAACTCTTCCATCTCTGAAGAATTATCTGGTTTAACAACATGGATAAGGGAAAAAACAGATCAAAACATACTGTCCACATGACTTCCAGTAACATTGTACTGGAAAGCCAGTTATATTTGCAGTAATTGTATTTAAAATCTAAGGCATTTGGAGAGCTGCATCCTTGTTTGAACATCTGAGGAATGACCTTTATTCAGAGTTTTCTCAAGCAGAGGCTACTGAAAGAAGAAGGATCGCAGTAAAGCGTTGATTTCTTTCCCAAGCACGTAATGCAGACATTGGAAGGAAGCAGGAATCGTAGGGGGTTGGCAAGAAAAGCATTTTGCTAACAGGCTGTCTGAGTGTTGCTGTGTCTTGAGCATCACAAAAGAACATCTGACTCTTGCAGAGGGCAGAGACTAGTAGATGTGTGTAGTAACATAGTAATTGAGTAACTGGTTTCCCTGCTGAGTAAAATGGAGAATGTTCTCTCTATGCAATGAGAAACTTATGTTTGTCCTATGTTCACTTTGTTATGAATCACTGAAAAAATCCCAATTCCAGGTGATTATTTTTTATTGAAGTACAATCCTCCTTACTTCAGTGATATACCTGCTCAGGGATGTCTGAGAATTAGGGATGCTAGGACTTTAAAACACCACCGAGAAAAAAAAGAATTCTTGGTGCGTGTTGCGGAGGTGTGTGCACCATGCTGGGACAATCCAGCGCGGCTGGGGACCATCTGTAGTGGCTTCCTGCCTCCATGGCAACCGGAGCCGTACTGGAGCAATCATCTCCGTTCCTGTCTCTGCATCCCAGATCCAGAGGAGGGAGCAGAAGGCCTAAGCCTGCGTTTGGCAGGAAATGGCACTTCTCTCTCCAAGTGTTTGTTGGCCAGCCACTGCATTGGGTCAGTGTGTTTCAGTTGAGATTCCAGCATGTCCTTAAAGGGCAGGAACATCTCTTCTTGTTCACTTGAGCCACCTCAAGCTTTTTAAGGACTGCTATTTGCCTCTTCTGAAACAAGTCCTATTAAGACCTTTTGGGTTATAAAATGGTATGGAAGGATTGGGATGTTGAGACATTTGCTGTCATCAGTATCATCGGAGTCCAACATTGTTAATAGATGAGAATACTTTGGTACTACTGCTGATTCATCCTCCTGGTTTTCACAGCTGAGACTTCCTTGCTTTGACATTGTCCTTGCACTTCTCTTTTTCTGTGTTAATAATGTTCACTTCTGTACACTGCTAAGTATGCAATATTGCAATATGAACATCATTAATTACAGATGGTTAAAATTCTTTAATAATAAAAAATAAATTGTACTCTAACTTTGGAAATACCTCATATTGCAAGTTGTTATGAGCCACTGGGATGGAAGGCAATCTGTAAAAGCTCACATCTAAAATTTCTAGCAATTTATTATAAGGCTGATTTGGAAAATTTCATGGGGGAAAACATCTCACTTTATCAGCAAATTATAAGATGTCTTGATTGGATTTTAATATTGCCACCTGTTACAGTATGAGCTGTATTTTGACTTAATGTTTGATATTGCTAAGAGAAAAAGGTGCAAGTTCCATAAACTGCTCATCTAAATTTCATTTTGAAGGCTCTATTTGTTCTCCTTTGACAGCTGAACATCTTTTCACTAAAGAGGAAAGTTAAAATCCGAACAGTGGGAATAGTTCTTTTGATTAAATATTTTCTCTTCCTTCCAATCATCTGCTAGGTGACTTGCTTGTCCTGCACGGACCTTCATTCATTTCAGTGTTCAGTTGTTTAAAAAAAAACCTGAAGATTCCACAAAACTAAATTAAGAAATCATTGGTTTAATTTTCTCTTAATTTGTACAAGCTTTTTTTTTTTTTCTTTTTCCCAAACTAAATATTGCATTGCTATGCTAAATCTGACAAGGTAAAGGAATATTGACTTAAGTAGTGAGCTATAAAAATGAGAGAAACTAAGTAGTTAAGAAGTTGTTCTCATCCAAAGGGAGACTTTAAAAAAGTGGGTTCTGAAATGAATTTAATTTTTAATGAGCTGCATTTAATATAGATGGTTAAATCACAGATGCTGATTTGCAGGGAAATTTCTTTACTGTTGCTCTTTTCTTTGAATTTTGAAATGATACGTTAGGACCGGAGTCTTTTCCTGGACTAATCGTATCACTGATGTCCAGTTCACCAGCTCTGAAGGTGAATGCAATCAGCCCATACTAAGAGAACTTTTCTATGCTTGGACATTTTTGATACATTTACCCAGGGTAAATACATAAGGTATTTTTTCTAGAATGGTGTGGCATAGTCAGCCTTGTGATTGGAATGAACAATTACTCAAATCGGCCATTTCGTCTAAATTATCTTTGTAGATAAACTCCAACGTACAGTAAGTAAAGTTAGTATTTTGTCTTCAATACTCTGTCATTAAATGGTTTGTCCTATAAGCTTTTATTGCACTATGTCGTCCTCAGAAGACGTAGAATTTTTGGAATTTACAGTAAACTGTCCACTGACATTTTACTGGGAATGAAAAATTCAGGTCCCTCAGTTGAGGGACTTGACACAACACTAATGCCATGAAATGTCACTTTTGACTAGTCTAAAAGTGGACAGAAGTAACTATTATTTTTAACCTTGTAAAGCCCACTTTAGCTGAGCTTAGTAGTCTAGTGTTAGTTGCATTTAGAAAAATTGTTTAAATTTTTAATTGTATACATTATATGTGTGCGTATGTGTGTTGTTAATTCTGCCATAAAAGTTATGCTGAATCCTGGGGTTAGGAACTGATTAAGAACCACTAATATGCTAGATCTCTGGGTAAGGTATTATGAATTATTCATCCTGTTATCCTGGTGCAATCGCAATAATGTCTTGGTGCTCATTAGCAGGTGGATGAGCTGACACAAAGTCAAGAACACCCAGGAGATATTTTGTTAAACAATTATTCTAATTCCTGCTGATAAATGCATTTTCTGTTCTTATAATTTATTTCGTATTTAATAGAAACAAGTCTCACTTTGAGTTCCTTTCTTTCTGCTATATCAACATTAGTTTTTTAAAAAATCAATTACTTTTTTAGAGTTAAACTGAGCTGAAAGCTGAAGCATTTGACCACTTTTAGGAAAGCTGTCTGCAAAGTTTTATTGTTATACCTCGCTATATTTCTTTGTCCATTTTGGTAAGCTGCATTTTATCCTGTATTCTATTACCTGTAAGCTTTATTGTCTTGTATTAATCACAGCAGAATTTGTCTTATTTTAATGAATGCAGAACACCTGTATGTGCCATTATAAAGTATAGCCCTTACTGTGGTAATGAAGTAATTAGATATTTGTACGTATTATTCCTTATGCCTTAAGGGAACACAGTTTTAAAACAGGTAATAGATTTCTATTTTTTCCTTTTTTTTTTTTTTTATTTTTTTTTAATTTGGCCATTAGTCATAACTCTGTTTTTTTCCCCCTTTCTCTCTTTTAAATCGACTCCCAGCATTTCATTTTGTTTGATTTAAGGTTGGCACGTATAATTGTTCATTAAAAGGATTTATTGGAAATCAAATTGAAGGGTATTATCAATTCATCATGTATTTTGCCACTGTTTCTTAAAAAAAATCTTGTTTTTTTTTAAAATAAGACTGCAGCCTGAAACGTAGCTTCATTTATGCAGATATTTCAGTTTCACAGGTCAGCCTGCAAAAAACCCCACCAACCAAAGCAATCCTCTCCACTACCTGTTTCCCACTGGTTTTCTTCTCTGGCAGTCTTTCCTTCATTTTGTGCTGACGCTATTTCCTTCCTCCCCAACTGTCCCTGAAGAAATACATTTCGGTAACTGCATGAGGATGTAACTGGTTGGTAGGACCTCTTGATGCCCAGCTTGGCCTGGTTTTTGTGTGAGATGTGCACAGTTAGCTGTTCTGTGAATGTATTTTCATTTAGGAAGGAAGAGTATGAGAACTGAAGACTAACTTTGGGGAACTGATGCTGGCCTTGCGTTATGTCTCTGTCTCCCTGGTCTTTGTGTTTGTGCTCATCAACAGCGTGAGATATTTTTTTCTTCCTTCCTCTCCTCCTCCCCTTTTCCTGTTTCTCTCCCTCAGCCACCACATCCTTCCTAATGCTGCTTATCACCAAGATTTTTCTTCTCTCCCTCTCTTTTCTCACTGCTGCATGTGATTAAGCACCTGGAACATTTCCAGCCTGATGACTGCACAGTTTTGCAATGAAACTCCTTTGAGATTTACTGCAGTAAGGCTGCCTCTTGAAATGCACTGCTCTGAAGGAGCCTGACTTCACGTACCCTAATGCTTGTCTCATATAGGTTTTGAAAGTGCTTGGCATATGAAATGCATTGTTGCTATCTGAATAACAGCAGCAACCTGCATGAGATCTCGTAGTAGAAAAAAGTTTCGTTGTTACAAACTATTCAAAATCCTTCATCTAGAAAATTACTATCTTCCTTTCTGCTGAAATATGCAGACAGTTGAACTGATGGACACTGTGCTAGCATTGACTTTTGACATTCTGCTTTTTGTGGGTTAGCCTGGAACAAAAGTTGCATCTAGTGCTATACTCAAATTAGGCAGGTTTCTAAGCTTCACGTTATTTGAAATTTGAGACTGAACAGACCAACTGAGGTTCATCTTGGCTTCAGTTGTAAAAAAAAAAAAAGTCATTTTTGGTAGATGTCACAGCTGCAACATTACATTGCTTAATTGCTGTGTTACAATCACAATTGCTACATCTGATTCTACATTAACCCTTCTGAAATGAATGATGGAGGGCACTTACAGTGCTAATTAAACTAAGTTAAGGTTTTGTTTAAGTGAGAATATGTGAAGATGCCTTGCTGGATAGATAGACTTGGAAGCTTCCTGAAGAACATTGTCCTAAGCTTTTAGACTGCAAGCTGTGCTCAAAAGGCTCTGCTTTTTGTTGCTTTATTTTTCACAAAAGGCTGTGTACACTGATAAAACACTATGTTTCAGTAATGCCAGAGTTTCATTGCCAATAAGCTTTTTTTTTTTCCCCAGGAGTTTTATGGCCATTTTACATAAAGCTGGTAGTAACACTGTCTAGAAGCTGAGACTGTCTGGAATTAAGACAACTGAACTCAGGAAAGTTATTTATCTTCAGCAAGTTCAAACATTTGAAAGCATAATAGAATTGGAAGATCTAGAAAATTAAAAAGAAGGGACACCCTTTACTTCCATCTTGGCAAGGGTCTGAAGGAGCTTTCAATCAATGGAAAACACATTTTCATTTGTCAGTTGGAGAGGTACTTGTCTTCAAGTACAAAGAACAGAAAGAAGAGGGCAAAGGAATCTTTTTCTGAAGCACTGTATAGGCTTGACAGTAACATTTGGTTATTGGCATTGCTGTGACAGAACCCGTGAGTGATTAGTCAGTGAGGGAATGGAAATATATTGGAAAATGTACCTTGTATTAGAACAAGTGTCTAGTATATTCCATTTAGTGTGATTTCACTTGGTGTCTCTCTTGAGATTTCTGACAGTTTCTTAGGCATTATCAAAAGTCTCTCCACTAAATCAGCATTTAAGCCATGCCTAAGCTTCATATGACCACGCATGCTGTGGTTCAGGAGCTCTGACGTAAATAATGTGTCATCAAAGCAGATAATGGAATTAAGATTATATTTATTAACAAATAGTAGTTTAAATTTCTCAAACTTTCTCTTATCCCTTATCCACTTTTTTCAGTCTCCTATCTCTCCTTATACTCTGTCCATCTATTCCTTTCCCTTGCCTTTATCCTTCTCACAAGGCTTATATTTTTACCTCCATTATCTTTTATCCTACTCTTCCCTGGGCCCTCTTTTGTCCTCCCTGACCTATCTTCCCACTTAAAATACTTTCTTCCTGGCCTCATGGAGCATCGCCATGGTGATCACGTTATGTCATTGCACTGGGAACAGTTGCCTCGGAAACCGTATGATGTCATTGCACTGGAGACAGTTGCCATGGTTTCTGAGTTGGCTGAGGTAACTGGGAAAAAAGGGCTTGTCATCTGACCAGTGCCAGGAAATGTTCCCAGTAATGGGGATAAAGAAGAGACTTTTATTTATGTTTTAATGTTCCAGGGAGGGCTGCCTGTGGTTCAAAGACCTCCTTTCTTTTTCTGATTTCATGTGCTCTGTTTGGGCTGCTTTCCGTTGGCCTGTGTGATCTTGCTCACCTGTTTCTGCTGTTGAATGCTGTTGTGAACATCGAGCCACAATAGAAGAGTGAAAAGCCATGTTATCCCGTGGTTCTTGTGTAAGATGGGTTCCCACCTTCTGTTGCCGTTTGACTTCTTCCTATTTGGTTCCTTTTGTTTCTGTGATGAATAGCTCAGCCAGTTTTTATCTCAGCAGATGTCAGAGATAAAGTAATGGTGAATGTCACATGCCCGAGCTTGCTTCATCTGCACCAGGCTCTTTGTGCGTCTGCAGTTTGTTTTCCACTTCCTGCCCTTCTCGATTTCTATTTCATCCTTGCTGAAATTACCTTTCTTGTTTTAATTATTCCAGGAGTTCCAAGAAATGTCCCATGTGAAAGGTTAAGCAGAGGTTAAATAAAAAGTAGGAGGCAGCTATTAAAGACCAAGAAACATGTGCAAGAACAAGTGTAGTGTATTAGCCTTTAACTGAATGTGTAGAACAACGTGTAAGCATGTGTGTAAGGTTGATCATGGCTCGTTTAAGGATGTGGGAATGGAAATAGTGGTTAGAACTGTGTGTCTAATAAGTCTGTGTGTGATGTGCAGATTGGTAGCTCTGGCAGAGTTTGTGTATATATATAGATGTACATATAATTGCTTTATGGATAAATAAGCTTTTATGAGAATGGCTTTTACAGACTTTCTGCAAGTTGAGTGAATTACATGTCTAAGGTATATTATTCAAATTACGCATGTGTAAGCGTGACTGTCCCCACATATCAAATAAAGATACTACTCTTGGTACCCATGCATGTTCTCTAGAGTTCACTGGAAACTGTAGTTACGAACTTCCTATTAGTTAACCACGAAATGAGCCCTTCTCTGACCCCTGTGTGTGTGGTCATCCTCAAGTTCAAAACAATAATTTGGGTTACAAAGCTTAAAATTACTGTGGAGCTGAAAACAAGAATGCTATCAAAGAAGATACGGAGAGTGCTACTGGCAGGCCAGATAACTGGGGACTGAGAATTTTGGAGTGCCTGAACTACTGATTGAAATCCAGGGCTTCTGAAATACTGGGAGGAGGCTGGAATGGGGGCAGCATCTCAGTTTTGGCAGAACTAGGTAGAGAGTTGGGAAGAGAGATCGTAACTTCATTGGATGGGGAACAGAACTTCCAGACTTAGTTTCAGGGGGAAACAAAGAGAATGGGGTTGGGTTTTTTGATGTTTGGGTTGAAGTCGTAAAAACCTTTTATTAGAGTTTTGTTTTGGATTCCCTTCCTCATACTTTAAAAATACTGTTTGATTAACTGTGTATTTGTTCAGTGTACTGCACAAGGTAATCTCAGCCTCTGTGCCAAAGTAACTATAAAAGAAAATTGTGTTTCATGTCTGTGACTAGGTAAGGCTGCAGGAAACAACTGTTATCAGAGATCTGATGATAATCAGACAGAACAGCTAATGGAGGTGGAAAGCAGCAGCCTATCAGTGTCAGTGTTGAGGGATTCTTAACGGTCAGGTGAGATATGTGAATAATCACTGGCCTGCGTTTCAGACCTGTGTGTAAATTCTTAAATTCTAACTTGATAACAGTGTGTAGTTAATCAGCATGCAATGGTGATTAACCAGCAGCAAATCAGGCTGCTTTGCTCATTCAGGGCTACGGGGCTTGCATCACTGTGAAAGATTTGTCAGTAATCATGCAACTTTCCTGGGCTCTAATGGACTGGAACAACCTTACCGTTACTAGTATGGGGTACTCCTGAATCTGTAATTGAAGGGATATTTGATCCTACTATTAGTGGCCACTTGTGTTACTTTTCCTGTTAACTGAGCTTCAGAATAATCCCTGAACTTGGATTTGTTTTATTTCAGCACTGTACCTGGCAACTTGAGTTTGCTGTATTTAAGCACATTTTAAACATTTATATTTGGATCACGTTTATTGGTAAAATAAGGGAGAGAAAGCAAGAAGCTGCACTGTGTTTGTTTAACTGTCAGAGAGGTATGGGAAAAGGTTGGTAGAGTTTATAGGTTTTTTGGTAAATTTTACCGGGATTCTGCAGTCAGGGTCACAATTCATATTCCAGCTACTTGCCCCTGATCCTTCACCAGTGTCAGGTTTTTGTAAATACTTAAATGATGATTGTATGCTGTGATACAGCAATACTGGAGATCTCATACTGATAAAGAATTAGAGATTTGTTTTCTACCAGTGTCAACCACTTGGTGTACCTCCATGGTAAAATTCTATGCGCAGCAGGGGAGGCAGCATGCGGTGCTCAGCTTTTGCTGACTAATGCTTCCATCTACTGGAGAACTTCGTTGTTACAGTATTCACTCTGCACTGTACTCAGAGATCCAAAGTCTTGTTAATTAAAACCCCAAACATTTATTAATTACGAGTTATTTTAATACAAGTAGTTTATCTGTGATGTTGAGTAGCTAACACAAAATGCTTGTACATGCTTTATAGCTTCACATTTGAAAGATGTAATTATCTACCTATATTGAATCAATACTCTATGTTCTATTCTAAAACACAGGATCTACAAACATTTTCTTAGTGGGCAATTTTATGACTTGTGACACAAAGTAGTGTTTTCAGTAAGAGACTTCAGCGGCTGTAGGACTGCCCCGTTACACTTCATGAGCTAACAGGATGGGAGCAGGTGTCCGCTGAGACATGCTGTGCATTGCTATTGGGCTAGAGAAGTACACTCAGTGTTACTGACAATGCTGTAGTACCTCAGGGTCTTTGCCGGTGCTCCCTGAGCGTCACTGGTGGAGGTCCTGGACGCTACTGTCATCAGTGCTGATTTGCCATTTAGTGGAATGGAAGACTCCTCTACTGGTGGCCGAGAAGGAACTGAACAAGCAGTGGCTTCTGGTTTTCTTGTTAATATCTCCTTGGTCTTTAAGCATGGTGAAGGGTCTGATTAGAGAATTTTGGAATAAACTTGGCTGTAGCCCAGCTAATGTTACTTTCCAGCCTGCCTTTTTCTCTTTAATGAGTGATTCTTCTGATTCTTCGCTGCAAATCCATTGATTTGTTGAAAGGACAGCACAGAATGGTTGCTCTATCCTGTTGTTATGTATTATTCTTGTTAGGTTTTGTAGGAAAAGTGTACAAGCAACAAAAAATCCACCCCAAACCATGAAATTTACAGAGAGTAAATAGATTTTGTTCTGTGTTACTGTTATTTATGACAGTGTTGTTAAAAGTAATAATATCAGAGCACCTTTGGACTTGATACGGTGACATTACAAATAAGTATAATGTGCTTATATTAGGCGTAAATTGTAAATTTATATATGAAGTAAATGATAAAGTATATATAAAATTTTTAAGTTTATATATAAGACTAGATGTATAGTTAAAGGAATAATTTTAGATAAATTTAGACAACTATATAAATTTTTGTGTATAGTATAATCCTATATGAAGATAACCTACTCCTGTTATTTATTTTTATTTAAATATATTTATTAAATATATTTATTTATATTTGTATAAATAAACAATAACTAGGACAGTGCCTTTATGAAAAGGACTTAATGTCAAAGCACCTTGCCCCTGCCTACCTGCAGTCTATGCAATTCTGTGCCCTTTGGGATCATTATTACACGGAGATAAGTATCTTCAGCTGTTCACGTGAAAGCTTGACATGCTCCCCAAGTTGACCTTCAATAACTATCTCCGTAAAATGCATCAGCTTTTGAATTTTATGTTATGGTTAAGCTGCTTGAAATACCTGTGCTTGATAAGGTGCTACGTTGTTTGGGTGTTTAACTTAATTATATGGTAACCACACCAAGTGCTCTTTGGTTTAAGGCAGCTGGAATGATCTTCAAAAACGAAAGGACAGGAATGGGTTTTAGGGGTTTAACATTTTTTTTTAATTACGAGAATGGTGGTAAGTATAGACTTCAGATTTGCATTGGTTGTTCCCCTATTGTTAGGGGGAAAATAGCTCAAGGTATCTTCCGTTGATGATACTACATGTTTTATAAGTAAATTGATCCTGTCTGTGGATATCTCTTGTTTTTTTGAAAATAAACAGCTCAGTACTTCTAGGCAGCATATATTCTACCCTGAGTGTTGAGAATGTGAGGAAGCGAATCTGTGAATGGTAGGAACGCTACAGCCTATGCCCAAAATTCATAATTTATGTGGACAAATAACTACTGTTTGCCTTAGCAGCCATCAGAAGCCACATTGAGTAGGATTAACTGAGCTGCATGTGCAATTTAAGAAATTATGTGGAGCCTAGAGGCAAAAACATAGGCATTTGTCATTTTCCTTGTGGTGTTACTTAATTTGCAGGAGCAGCAGGATCTGAAGCTGCCATTAATAGTTATTTAATAAAAAGGATTTTCTTGGCAGTTTAAAAAAAAAAAGGCTGTCAGTCCATCATGTTATATATGCAAATAAAGGCGGAAGAAGTGCTTTTCTCTGAATGATCATGCGGGAGCACATTCCACTGCTGATGTGTGTGCTTTTATCCTCAGAGTGTTTTCATTGTCAGTGTCTTTATGGTTCACATACCGTTTAGAGCCTTAGCAGACTGTAACTGGCATGTGCAAGTCTGTCCACTACCGGCTGTAATTTCTTTTTACTACCTTCGAACTGAGATGGAGCTACTTACTGTCATTGTTAACAGATACACGTGCTCTTGCTGCTTCAAATAGTTTTCTCAGAAAGTTATTAATAATTTTCTACTTAATCAATTGACAACTTCTAATTTTTATTAGGAATCTACTTAGAGTGGCCTCAATTGCCCATTACGTGATGTCGCTGTAACTTTGGACAGTTGCCATATCCCAGGGAAATGATATTTTCCTTTGTCCTTCACCTTCTAGGACTGTAAACATAGAGATGTGATGCTGTGTTGATAGATGTGATCCAAATTGTAAATTGACATCAAATTGTAGAAGCAGTTTCCTAGCAGATGAAGAACATGAATACAAAATTGTTGCACCACAATTGTCTGTGACCAGTTTCACAAAAACTGATGACAAATTTTTCATTGTATAAAGTAACAGGCAGAAAATGTTTCAGGGTAGTATTCTCCTGAAAAATATATTTATACAATGTTAAGCACGGTATGATGCTCCTTAAATTTGGAGATAATGTTGGTTATTTTAAAGGAAGAAGAGCCTCTGTGTGTACAGGAGGAAGGGAGGGTTGGTATTGATGTGGCCAGTTGAGTCATATGGAAATCAATTTCATTTTCAGTTTCTGGAAAATGAGCATTACGTGAAAATGAGCTGGTTCATGGCTGCCTTTTACTTTCTACCTTTGTGTCATGGTGGAGCAGAAAGCAATTCAGTTCTGAAGCAGAAAGTTGCTACATGTTGGCTGCTCCGATAAACTGGGAATAATGATTTTTTTCCAATGGTTGAATGATGCAATGATGGCAACATTCACTGGAGAAACTGTGAGTGATCTACTTGTTTGCAAGATTTATACAAGTTGCCTTCTCTCCACTTTTGTAATGCTCTCTTATACAGTGTTGACGTTGGTTTTGAATATAAATCTATTACATCTTGTGAAGTAGCAAGAAGAGGCAAATTCATTTTAACATTCTTGATGTTCACAATGGTCAGGTTGGTGCAATAGCAGTAGGGGAGTCCTGGTTACACCGATCTAGCCTGATGTGCCTGAACAAAGGAGATAAATTAAACAAGGTTCTCTGTTTACACAAGCTTGCCCGATGCAACAGTTCTTCTATCTTCTTTTCTTCCCTAGGCCACCTGTAGTGATTCAGTGCACACCTTATTTACTATTCTGTTCAATATGATTTGTAGAGATATCCCTCACACTGATTGTTCCGTTATATATTTTGGTAGTACTTCCACCCTCTTTTTTTTTTCATCCCTATCTATTAGATCTTGTTTCCGTGTGTTTAATAATCCTTTCATTGTGTTTCTTGCTCCAGGTGGAACAATGGAACACTCTTTTTCTATGTTTGGAATTGTTTCTTTCTGAAGTTTCCAATTGCTTTAGATAAACAAGTCAAACAGACGAACGCCAATTGTAACAATGGAAAGCAGCAATTTTCTCTTTCTGGAACATAAATCAAAAACCAAGAGGTAAGATGTGGAGGGGAAAGAAAGGCTCTGTGGTGTCCTCTCTGAGGAACATTCCAAGACTGTAATGAGATGTGTTCAGTATCATCCAGAGAACTTATCTTACTCTCTGCAATTTTATAGCACCAGATATAGCTTCCAAACCAGGAAAGGAAGTTTCTTTTTATTTTACTGAGTCTCTTCATGTTGCATAAGTGAATGTCTCTAGTTTCTCTGTTTCCCTCCTCACGTTGTAGTTTTTGGAGCACCTCTTAGCACTGAAAATTTCATCTGGTGCTTTCCATAGACAAACCTGTAGAATAAGGCTGACTCTCACATCACCATGCAGCACCCGTCTGTTTCTCTTCTCTCCCTGACTCCACAAGAAGACTCAGCAGCACAGCAGTCTGTATAAGGTGATTTCAATCACGCTTAACTTCACCTTAGTTAATAGGTCTTGTTATTGTGTGCCTGAAGCTATCAGTGAAGATGTAAAATGTAGGAGCTAGCTCTAATTCTAGAGAGATCTTTCTTCTATTTCTGGTACTGCTGCCCAATGGATGTCAAAATGGGGTACAGTTCTCAGTAGCCTTCCTTAACTCTGAGCACTGTGTGGATTACTCCTCCACAAATGTTATATAGTACTTATGGGCCACATGATTGTATTCTTTACTAGTACATCAGGTACTATGTGAATGACAATCTAAGAATATAAACAAGTTAATTACCTGGTTGTGTTAAAGATTCAGTGCTCCACTCCTTTTTGCCTGTTGATGTTTTTGTAGTGTTATGAAGATTTGAGTTGGCTGAGATTTATATGGTGTTAATCAGATTACTTATTTTCAGGGACATGACCCAAAAAAAAGAGTGACCTTTTCTACATAGTTTCCCACCTTCATTCTCTGCTGAAGATCAGTCCTGGCACAAGGTTTGTTTGCTGTTTTTTCCATCTTTATAATTGCAAGTTTAATTTTCTGAGGAGGCAGTTATTCCATGCTTCTTTCTTTCCAAATGTATGCCTTGTTCCACTGAGGGATATTCACACATCCTCGTGATATTAAAAAAAAAAACCCACCAACAACAAAAACAAACAAACAAACAAAAAACCCAAAACACAAACCCAACCAACCAACCAAATCTTCATTTTGTGTGGTGAACAAACAGTGGTTGTGTGGAAACTGAAACTTGATGTGAACATCTGCAAGTGAGGTGAACTGTTGGTAGAATGAGGCTTTTCTGGAATGCATAACAAAATTGTAAGACAGTGGATTGTATATGCTAATAAAGTTGAATTCTCTGCCTTTCACTTTCATTGAATTTAAGATGAAAGTCCTAGAAAGATATAAAGTAATTGCCCAATCAATGAAGTAATTGGCTTATCAGTATTTTTGTAAACAATGTGTGCAATGCGTGTTTCTGGTTAGCACCTGTTATAAAGGTAGGCATCCACTTCTTTTTGTGACCAACAGCCCTCATCTCCCATCACCAAAACTACCCCTGTTCAAGTCTCACTGGGGTTGGAAAGTCCTGCAAGCAGAGTTTTCTTCTCTCTGCCAGGATTGATACCCTGCAAAGTATGTTTGAAGCCATTCATTGAGTAGAAAGAGAAAACAGCTTATATATTATATATTCTAGAACTAAGAGGTGACTACCTTTTCCAGTATTTAACACTCAAGAAGGCTATGGAAAATTTTAGTAGGAAATCCATAACATATAATTCATTTTTTTTATGCAGAGGAAAATTGAAAGTTTGTACAATTTACAGCCTCAAAATAACATTATGGGATAATTCAAAATTTTACCAATAACCATAATTTTCTGACAAACTCCCAGTTGCTTTTTTTTCTTTTCAGACTTGTGCATAAAGCTTTTTTATTTGTGGGGAAATAGAATGTTAGAGGTGTAATATAAGAGTGGCACTTTAATGATCTGCTGACTTCGTACATGAGAGTTAGTTGTGCCTGTGCATATTAATCTGAAGTCTGGTTTTTTGTCAGTATGGTTTATCTAGTTCAACATTTGTTTTCTGTGGATGTGGGATACCCTCTTGTGATCTTTAGAAGATTTCACAAAGCATGTTGAAGTTCTGAAAGAAACTGCAGCCTATTTCCTATAACACATTGTTCTGTAGAAAAATATGAAACAAAATAAGCAGCTTGTTTTTTCTCCAAGATTTCTTCAGGATAAACCAAAGTGCAGCCTTACTGGCCCGATTTAATTCCTGGGATATCATCCTGCTTTTTTTGTATGTAGAATATTTAGGTGGATAACCAGGAAGTTAATGAAATTATACTGATATAAAATAAGTGAGTATGGTTCCACAACATTGTCTTTTGCTTGAATAAGGACTGATCACTGACTTGTATGCAGTAGGAACCTTACAGATACTAAAAGCAGGAGACTGCAGTTTGAGCAATTGAATAGAGACCAGGGAAGGCTCTTGCTCTTCTGCCAAATCACCAGTGTGGTCCTCAATTTGTCAAAATGTAGATCCACTCTTCTGAATTCATAATGTTTTAGAAACCTTTTCAGCTGGGATCTCTGGCATTGTCCTGTACACAGCTCATATGCAAACCTAATTAAAAAGCACATGATGTGTTTGTTGCCAAGGAAACACAAGCCATTAAGCCCTAGAAACGTAATTCATAAGAAACAAATATTATCTGTTAACATCTACTTTCTCCATTAGTGCTATGAAACATACATGAAATAGCCTTGCAGTTTGCTAGCTAAAGGAAATGATATAACTGGAGAATGAAAAGGTGAAACGAGGAATTACAATTCACTGAGCATTTAGTATGGCCAGAGCAATGAGAATGTAGGACTGGGTATGTTTTCGTCTCTGTGTTGATAAACCACTGAGCACCTGTTTGTCCCATTCATGTTACTGTATATTACGAGTCTCATTAAAGGCAAGGCTTTGCCAAGCAACGCAAGATCAGGCCTACATTTTCCAAGCGGTCTGTTTGGAATATGAAAATAAAAATTAGGAGTGGGAAAAGGGAACGGTGAAGTATTTTCTATTGGTTTAAGTTTTAAGATCTTAGTAATTTTAAATTTTACTTCTCTGGATTGAATATGTGTATTCTATTACAATTAGCTAACTCAGAATGAGTTTAACACAATGTGGTTATAAATAGCATTTTTTTTATTTTTGTGTTTTGGTCAATCTCAATTTGCTCTTAAAATCTAGAAGCTTTTTTCTCCTCTTCATCTCTTCATCTCTTTCTAGTAACTACATTGGATTAATTACTTTTTTCATACTAATACTGCAAAGCACCTGGAAACCACTTGTGAAGAGTCCACTACACAGGCACTCTGTGACAAACTTCCACTGTGCTTGTATTCTAGGAAATATTTCTAGAAAAAAAAAAAATGAGGAGGGAAGTGAATCTGGCTCAGTTTTTGACTGGTCTAAACAATTGCCACTCCTAAGTACTGTCCAGGACCACAGACAGTCAGGATCCCAAGACTGGCCTATGTTATTGTTGATACCTTGTGGTCACCCTTGTTCAGCTTTGGGATCAAGAAGTCAAATGGAAGTCAAAGTCATTACTGCCCTTTATTCTCAGCTGTTCCACTGATTTTGAACAAGTATCCTTTCTGTATTTGAGAGAATTATCATTGCTGTCTGAAAAAAAAAAGTGCTGATTTCACTGGGGTGGGGTAAGGCTGATGAAATACTGGGATATGTAGCCTCAGACCCCAAGTTGTCCACCAGCAGTTTAGCTTAATAAATCAGTTGTAGTTAATTGGTGAAGTCCATTGTCAGCTTTGCTCAGACTTTATTCGAGCACCATACCTGCAACTCCAAAGAGAGGTCTCTGCAAGAACTGAACAAATAGTGATTAGGAGGTTCCAGACTTTGCCCCCACAGCCCTAATATAGTTTCAGTTAGCTCACATGCAGTTTCTGTTCAGATAAGTCACAATGAAGTAGAGGCACTGGAGTATACTCTGTGTTCTCCAGGATTTTATAGGACTTTGCCTGATAGCAGCCTTAAGGATTTGGCAGTGATTGAGTACTAAGAAACAAGTATATGACACCATTGACTTTTTTAGTGGTGCAATTGTGAGAATGTGCGTCAAAACTCTGATTTGTGACAGAGTACCTGAATGCAGAGATGAGCTTGTCAAACAGCCTTGTGTAGCAAGGTGGGCTTTGAAGAACAGGAAACGTGTCAGAGATCTCCAGATAACATAATTTAGTTTGAAATAGCCTCCATGAACTGCAGGTCTAACTTCAAAGTTAGATCAGATTGCTCAGGGCCTTGTCCAATCAGGTTTTGAAAATCTCCAAGAACAGAGATTTCTCAGTCTTTCTGGGCAACATATTTCAGAGCTTAACCACTTACATTGAATTTTTTCCCTGCTATATCCAGTCACAATTTCTCCTGCTGCAATCTATGACCATTGCTTCTTGTCTCTGTGCTCTGTACCTCTGAGAAGAGTGGCTCTGTCTTCCGTGTAACTGCCCTTTAGATATTTAACAATGACAATTGTATTCCTCTCTCAAACCTTTTCTTGGAGCTAAACAAACCCAGTCCCTCAGCCTCTCCTCATATATCATGTGGTCCAGGCACTTAACTGTTTTAGTGACGTTTCACTGTACTCTCTCCAGTTTATCAATATCTCTTAGGTGACGAAAGGCCCCCAACCGGACCAAGTGCTGCTTCACAAGTATAAAGCAGAGTTCCCTTCCATCAGCCTGTTAGCTGTGCTTTTGCTAATGCCACCCTGCACGCGCTTAGCCCTCACCATCGCAAATAAATGTTGCCATTGCTGACTTACATTGAGTTTGCTTTCCATCAGTATCCTCGAGCCTGTTCCACTAACTTGTTCTATCACAGGTGCAGAACTTGCATTGTCTGTGCTGGATTTCACAAGGTTCTTGTTGGCTCATTTCTGTAGCTTGTTGAGGTCTCTCTGAATGGCAGCCCTGACCTCCAGTGCATGAATTGATCTCTTGCATTTGATGTCATCTGTGACCTTAATCAAGGTACATTCTGTCCTGTTGTCAAGGTCCAGGTCATTGAAGAAGATATTAAGCAGTATTGAACTTGATATAACTTGTAACCAGCTTTCACTTAGACTTTGAACCATTGACATTTGAGCCTGATGGTGCAGCCAATTTTTCACCCACCTTTTAAGCTCACTCATCCAGTCCATACCTTGCCAGTTTGGCTACAATGATGCTGTGGGAGGCTGTGTCAAGAGCCTACTGCTCCATGCCCACAGAACCAATTATTTTATTGTAGAAGGCAGTCAGATTTATCAGGCAAAGTTTTCCTGTGGTAAATATGCAACAGCTGTTCTCAGCCACCTTTTTTGGCCCTTGTGTGCCTGGAAATTATGTCTGGGAGGGCTTGATCCTCTTCAAATAAGGAAAACTCATATGTTTTATAGTGTGCTCAGCCAATTTGAGTAGCAGAAATTAAAATGACAGCAGCAAGTTGGTCAAAGACTTAGAAAATTTTGCCTTGATACCTGAGGTAAGGCTGGATGGCTAGCATCTCAAATCCAATGTGGCTCAGGCATGTGAACATGATCTCCCAGCCGTACATATCTGACACAGCACAGGTGCACTATTTGTGCTAGCTGATAGAACGCAAAAAGGATGTCCTCCAGTATGCCGTGTCCTGATATCCGTGTGTTTTCCTTTATAAAGTAAGAAATCAGGACACATTATACAATGTGGAAGTTTGTGGAGAAATTTATTCTTGGAGATTAGCTTCTTCCAGATTCAATGTCAGGAAAACACTGGGCTACTGTGAGGACACTTGGCTTCATGAGTGCCTGGATACTGTGCCGTTTTTGGTCTACCATTCAAACACAATTTGAGCAGCCTGAAACTGCCTAGCAGCTGTTGTACAAGCTGCTCTTTTCCTTTGAAAGCTAGCAACAGAGATGCATGCAGACTCCCTTTGCTGAGAATGCAAGTGCCTGCACATCAGATAATACATCTTGTGAAAAAAAGGCAGAAGAGGAGGTGCAGCAGATGGAAAAGGCTGCACCACTAGAACTTTTTTTTCAGATGCTGACAAGACGTGCAAATCAAGCCTGAAGGGCTTCAATTTGTCAATCTAAACAGTGTCTTGGTCTGACAGGAGCATCCGGAGTATAGGATAATTCTACAGAAGCTACCAGTGGAAGCAAGATTTTGGAATGGGTGAGACAGCACTTATGTTATTGGGTTTGGGGCCCATTGTTTATTTGACAAAGCAGCAACTAGCGTGGAGCAGGCACTGAGCAGTGAGAAGGGAAGCCTTGGAACCTGGGACCGCCATTGCTCTATTTTCAGACAGTTTGAGACTTAACAGTACTTGGGAGATGACACCAGCCTGTGGAAATGTCTTGGCCCATTGTTATGGATGCACAAGTATTAGTAGCAGGCTTCCTTTGTGTAGCTCTAGGGAGTTAGCCTTACTGTTGTCATCTCTGAACAATGTAAGTTGTCACTCCCATCCCCAAAATGTTGAACTAGTATGTTTTGATGGATGTTATTTCATAGAATCATAAAATAGTTTGGGTTGGAAGGGACCTTTAAAGCCCATCCAGTCCAAACCCCTGCAAGGAGCAGGGACATCTCCAACCAAATCAGGTTGCTCAGAGCCCCATCCAACCTGGCCTGGAATGTTTCCAGGGATGGGGCACTTGCCACTTATCCAGGCAATCCGTACCAGTGTTCCACCACCATAATTGTAGATTTTTTTTTTTCTTTCCTTATTTCCAGTCTGAACCTGCTTCCTTCTATTTTAAAACCATGTGTTATATCACAGCAGGCCCTGCTGAAGAGTTTCTCCTCGTCTTTCTTGTAAGCCCCCTTTAGGTACTGAAAGGCTGCAACAAGGTCTCCCTGGAGCCTTCTCTTCTCCATGCTCAACAGCCCCAACTCTCTCAACCTGTCCTCACAGGAGAGGTGCTCCAGCCCTCTGATCTGATTGTCTTTGTAGCCATTTAACAGGGAGTCAACTCATTTTACAGTTAGTTGCTCCTAAGGGTCACCTCAGTTCTGACATGGTCTGAGACATTCTGTGTTCAGATTCACTGAAGCATCTGATCATGATCAAGAGAGTCTTACCTGGTAAAATGAGTCTCCCTTCTATTATTGCCAATTGTTCTGGACTCTTAAGGAAGAGTAGTAAAATAATAGCCACCCATAATCAGTTTGGTGTCCTGTGATTGTACAGGAACGTGGTTGTGATCTCCAAGAAGAAGGGTACATTTTAAGTACTATTAAGTCAAGTGAAGTAACTTATAATAAATGAACCTGTAAAAATAGCTTTTTATGTATTTCCCAGTTTGCAGACTTGGCTTTCTTAAAGAAACTCCTATTACTGATACGCAGGAAATCTCTTAAAATTTTTCTAAGTGGCAATATAGTGTAAAAATGAATGTTTCTAGAAGTGGAAAGAATTCCAACAAGTTTAAATCCACAGTTTTCCAGCAAACATACGTATTTATTCACACTATTCATACTATTTCTCCTGACAACCAAAGGACTTAATTTTTGTAGTCTTCAAAATATTTTTTTTTAAAATAAATTTGTGGTTTGCTTACTCTCTAAAGTATTCAGATCAAGTAGTTTATCTGTGAGCACAAATGGAAACTCAAACTCTAATTGTCGTCCCTCTGGGCTACGCTCAGAGTGTCCTGGAATGTGAATCTCTTGTTCTATCTGTGATCTTTGCATGATGTTACCAAAACATTTACACTTCTTTTGCATGAGCTTAAAGGAAGATCACTGACATCTAAAGAGTTAGAAGATACTTTTGCTATTCTAGGACTAATCTCTGAGAGTAGACTGTGATCTTGTAGTCCAGTGTTATGTAGTCCCTCTGGATGTGATCTCTTTGGATGGCAATGGAAGCTACATTCTTATCTGGGGTGACTTCTGTACTCAGCCTGATCTACCTAGGTAAGTCTTACAGTCCTCAACGCAGTTTCCAGTAAGCAATGCAATGTCCTGCTTACATCAAACTTCTTAACTGACAGTGAAAAATATGTTCCAAATTTTACACACCCTTCTTAAACATAGTGTACTACATTTTGCAACTGCACCTGAATCACGGAAGTTCCATACCTGAAGTATTGTGAAAGTAAAAGGTAATTTAAGCTAACCGCCTTCTCTATACCGCATGTATAGAAAACCTATCATCAGTGCTTGACGGCCTTGCCCAGTTGCCACCCAGTTCACATTAACAGTCTTTAGTATGTCCTAGGCTATCAAAAGCTTTATTCAGTAGTCTTTATTTCTGATAATTACCACATATGGATTTTACATACTGCATTAGTGTAGCAAGCTTGTGGGGAAAAGCATAGAAATTCTTATTTCAAACCTAAGTAATAGAATAAGTATAGCTTCTGAATAAGCTGGACTTAGTTATGACCTATTCTATATATCCATTACAGATCATGCTGGTTCCTGAGCTTTCTGACAGTTAAATGGGCTGTCAAAAGCTATTAAAGGCCATCGGAGTTTTTTTCTTTCAGCAGCATTACTTGGAAAATAGGTGAAGTTCCTATGTCTTGCTGCTATTAAAGTGTTCTCTATTAGGCTTTTATTGATTTCACACTGCTAATTGCTAGTAGATCTCTGGCTTTAAAGAAGAAAACTGATGTTGAATCCCCATGGAACCAATATGACAACCTTTATTTTTTTGGACAGGGTGGGTGGGAAGGGAAAAACATTCAGTTTCTCCCCTCCTTTTAAGATTGGCATAATTATCTTGTACTGGGATGTGTTAATGTTTCCATTTAACACTGTTGAACTGAAAAATTTGCTACATGATACTAAATATGTATTCTAGATTTCAGCTACAGATTGTGCAGTGGATTGGATGAATGAAAAATATTACTCTAATGACTGTTTTTGGTAGAAATGTTACTTTTTAATCAAATTTTGGTGCAAGAGCCTGACACCATTGAAGAGAAAGAAAGAAGTATAAGATGCTGACTTTTTAGTTACTTTATGCTAATCCTAGGATGGCTGCTTCAGGAACGCACAGAACAGCTCTGGTAGGTTTTCTCCGTGAAGAACATTTCTCCTAATGGAGAACATCCATAACCGAGTATCACTTTCATCCTCTGTATTCCCCACATTCTGTAGCGGTTTGGGGAATACCTGCTCATCCAGTTGGTCAGGCTTTCCTGGTGTTTTGAGTTGTCAGATAACAAGAAAGATACGGCTTTTGAAGCCAGCCTATTCCTAAATATTTTCCTTCTGGTGTCTAAGCGGTGCATTCTTAGGTGGTAATCGGCCTCTGTGTTCCCTTTAACAAAGAAGAAAGCAAGTATTGATAACATTGAGAATGCTAATGTCCTCTCAACCCTTGCATCTGCTTTAAGCACTGTTTCAAACTAAAAGCGCGCTCAGCAGTTTTAAACGTGATGTCTAAAACATCAGCAACCTGTCTACCTGAGGGGTTTAGCAGTGTCAAAACTGGGAGAACTGATTTGTTTTAGCAGAAGCTGTAGACATTTTGAAGTGTTTCCTTACTGTAAAGAGACTATTACGTTTAATTATCAGTTTGTCTGTCTGTCTAGTTTACATCTTTACATCACAATGTGAGAAAACAGATTTCACAGCACCTGTAAAGATCAAGCAGGTTCTTTTTATATACTCGTGTCATCAAACACTCACCTGAAAATGTAAGCGACCAGCTTATGCCTCGTTCAAAATCCCGGAAATATCCACACCCATCAGTATGTCACCATTTCATCACCCACTGACCTTCTCATGTATACGGGAAAATCCTCACATACTCCCACTATGTGTGCTGGTAAACATGTATACCACAGTCTGAAATCACATAGATCAATATATAAAACTATTGATCTATGAGGTCCACAAGCTAACATTCTTTCTAGAAATGTTCAGCTTTCTACAAAACAACAATTAAAATCTATCCAATGACTGCATCACAGACTATGGGAGAGATTTAAAGGATGAATGTCTATTATTAAATTCATTCTATAAGTTTTTACATCTACTTTGGCAGTGCAAATAAAATTATAAAATTCATGTATATTGAGGTTTCAGTTTTAGTAATCACAAAGTTTTGCTGTGGCTGACAGCACAGTATCAGAAGGCTTCATGAAGTATTTCAACTAGAGTGTATGTAGATAGTTGACTAGCTATAAAACTCATGAACAGATGTAGCTTTCATCATGTACAGTCATAAAAATTATGATTGGAATAAAAAGAATATGCTAGCAAAAACATATATTGTGAAGCAATAATCTAAACCAAAGCTTTGAATGTGGATGAGTGATAAATTTGTTACAGCTACTAAGCTATTTAACTCTTGCTGTGCTTAGCCACAAGCCTCTTGGGCCATTCTGGATTATAGTTTAATTAACGATTTACTTTCTGATTTCCACAGAACTGAGAAATTGAGGGATGGATCTTTTAAAAGGAAGGGATGGCTACCTTGGAATTGTTTTATTGCTTCACTTTAGCAGTCGATGCTGTGTTCCTTCCATTCACGTTGTTCTGTTGTCTGAGTTTGTTTAGAGGTAAGAATCTTGAGATCTGATACACAGTTACGATGAATCCTGCCATCATAGTGTTCTAGGAGGTTTTCCAGTTCTGTCCCTGTTTTGCCCTCAGTGATTACTAAAGTAAGAAAATACATCATTAGTTTATATCAACTGTTCTTTTGGTTCAGGATACGTAGCTCATGGCTAGACTACTTTGAATATCTGCTAGGAAAGTTTACAGTTTTTTAGATACGAGACTAGGCTACCATTTCTCCTGCAAATAGATGCAGGCTACTGCCTTGATGTCAAAAGTAGTAGTTTTGTAACAAACTCAATAGTTACTGTTAAATTGATTAAAAAGATTTAACAAGTTTGTTTTTTTTTTTTATTTATTTTGAGACTTTATAAGTTGCAGTTTAATAAGATCTCACTTTAGAATGGATCTCCATTTCATGCCAAAATAATACTTCTGTCCTTTCCTCTGTTCTAGATTTTGTCAGAACTCCAAGTTTGACCAAAAGATTCCTCTGCACAAATTTATCTGGTAATTTATCAATATTTTTCATTTTCAGATAACATTAGTATTTTTTTTTTTACACTCTTCACGTTCATTATTTCCATTTCTCTCTATTTTTCAACTGTAATCTGTATATGATATTTTTCATTGTTGGTTTGGTGGGGTTTTTTTTGTTTGTTTGTTAGCTTTTCCTTCCCCCTAACAGGGAAGTGTTTCCAGGTAATTCTTCTCACTTCTGTCCTGACCAGGGATTCCTATGTCTCACTCTTCCCAATCAATTTACTGCTCCAACAGCAAGATGTGTTTGTGCCAAATGTGAACACTGTATGTTTCAGCCTGGATTCCTTAAAGGCTGTTTCCCCTGGGTTCTCTCCAGCAATGTTCTCTCTTCTTCCTGGTTTTCCAGAAGCTTCATATTGTATTTTGTACAGTATTCTGTATTAATGTATTATTGTATTTTGTACAGTATTATATAGCTGCCTTCCAGTACTTAAAGGGGACATATAAAAAAGATGGTGAAAAAACACCAACAGGGCCTGTAGCGATAGGGCAAGGAGTAATGGTTTTAAAATAGAAGGAGGTAGATTCAGAGTAGATATAAAGAAAAAAATTTTTATGATGGGGGTGGTGGAACACTGGCACAGGGTGCCCAGAGAGGTGGTGGATGCCCCATCCCTGGAAACACTCCAGGCCAGGTTGGACTGGGCTCTGAGCAACCTGGTCTGGTTGGAGATGTCCCTGCGCCTTGCAGGGGGGTTGGACTGGATGGGCTTTAAAAGTTCCTTCCATCCCTAACCATTCTACGACTCAGATTTTTTCCTCTTTTAATTTTCCAACCAAATACTGTGCAAACAGGAGGCTTAACTGAAGAGCCCCTGGGACCCTGTAGAGCAAATTTGATATATATATTAGGTTATTACCTTAGTAGATTATGATTTTTTGCCTCCATTTGGATTTTTAAAATAAAATTAACCTGTCAAATACAATAAATAATAATAATAATGATGTATTGCTCCTTATTGCAATCAAAACATATCTGGAAGGGCTGAGGCTATCCATTGTTCAAGAGTGATTACATGTATTTTGAGCATAATAGCATATAAGCAACTAGGGTTTTGATTAGGTCACCTGAAAAGCTGGAGAACTATTTCAGTGGAACGGGCATCAGCAGCTCATCTCCTGTTCATTTCTCTCCTCTATTTTACGCAGTGGAGTCACTGTTTTCCCTAAGGCATCTCTGAATCAGGAGTGGAAAAAATATTTGTGAGAGTTGTGATGATGATTATCAGCCACTCTGGATAATTCGTTCTATTATTTAGTTTTAGTTGTAGTAGAAGTGGGAAATCAGCATGTGTTGTTCTATAAAAAATATTTTTCTGGAAACATTGTTTTAGGGAAACACACTTTTATTTTAATCAGAGTGCTACTCAATTACTAAGTTGCTTGTGAGGAACAAGCTGCCCTGCTGTCAGGTGGCTGAAACGAGTGACAGTCTGCGTTGGTTTTTGTGAGTATTTTTTAATCTGCTATTCAACTTTATTAGTTCCAAACCCATCTCTTGCCATTAATCCTCCTTTATTAATCTCCTGAATTATAAGAAGGAATAAAACATTAATAAAACAAAAATAAATTCAAGTTACCTTCTTTGCTGTCTTCGCCTATCTTGTAGGAAGAGTACAGTCCTTGAACTGTTATTTTTATAACACTGGCAATGCTTAGATACTGCAGGGCTGGACATACTTAGTGACCGCACAGAGATAATTTAATCAGTTGCTGAAGAACTGAATATATTTACTTGCTTCAATTCTGTTGGTCTGTCTGCATATAAACCTATTTTTATGTCCTCTGATATTTCTCATGCGTAGAGATACTAATTAGAAAATTAGTCTAGAAATAGTATTAATTTTGTTTTTCTTGTCTTTTTTTTTTCTGTTGATAAATACACAGTTTTTTTTCGTGTTTCTTGATCTGACCCTCTAAGTGAATAAGGATAGAATGACCTTGCTTTCTTTCTGATAACCTGTTAGGAAGGCACCCATTTCCCTACTGATTTTTTTCTTCTATCTACACCATACTTACTGGAGTTTGGATCTTTTTTCATTTTAGTAATGTATCATTTAGCCTTCTGCAAGTAAAATAACTGCAATTTTTTCCCCTGATTTTGTCCTTTATTAATTGTACAAAGGATCCTGTGTATAAATTAGCATTTCTGAAGAGCATCCCAAAAAGAAATCTCTTTGCTTTATAAAGAAATTTGGAAGAATGTCAGAGAAAAGATTAGAGGAGTCACTCTGTGGGAGGTAGTTTGCATACTAATGCATCTTTATCTTTGTTTGTAGTTTGTTTGGTTTACTATTTGTTTTATCATCTGCCATCTTCAGGAGGAAGACTTACACACAAGTTTTTAAGATACTAGACTAAGTGGCAGCAAGGGCTGTAATTCTCAAATTTTCCATCCTATAGCCTCATTTTCTAGTTACATCAGAGCAATGGCAGCTTCTACAGAGCTCATGTACCTGCCCTGTACCCCGAAAGAGAGCAGTGCCTCTGTCAGCCCTAGCAGTTTTATAGTTCAGTATGCAAATCCATGGCATAATTCTGTTTGGTCTCCATCAGTAATTCGTTGTGTGATTTTCAACAAGTTGCTACACCATTCTGTAGCTGTTTGAGCTCTCATCCATTGTCTGTTTTGTCTACTCAGGTATGAACAGACATATTCATGATAAGGTAAATGTCCTCAGACTTGATCCAGAGGGTAGCAGTCATTATAGACATGGATCACAGTCACTGTGTTATGCTACTTAGGCTTTGTTTTGCTTACTCCCATTAAAATCTCTCTTACTTCAGTGAGTTGACCTGGCTTATAGTAAAGAGTAGGGAAATTTCCTCAATATACAAAATTATTTGTCATTTTCTCTAGTATTGGAGCTCTATACTTGCTTGACCAGACACTTTAGGGTGATGAGAGCACCCACTGAAGCACGTTGCTAGCTGAGCATGAGAAAAAGAGGTTGTTATCATCTCCTGATGCGAAGTTCACTCTTCGCATCAGGAGGTTTAATTGTGCTTATCTTTGAAAGCTTTAATACAAAGGTAGGTTCAGCCTTTTTCAAATCTGGAAACTTGGCTGACCTTTCAGAGACCATTTATATGCATTCAATTAATGAAGTGATTCATTTAGTACACCAAAAATCTGCTGAGTATAACGCTTTTAGGTTTCTCTTTGGACTGCAGATATGAGGATGTGGAGGTGAGATATTAAGAGCCTCGACAAAGCTGTCTCCCCTTTTTGACAGTCTTGTAGATGATGTTTGGTTTAGGTTTGTGGCCTTCAGAGAGAAAACAGGATTAAATTTGTTTCCACTGTACATAAAGATAAGAATTGCATAATTATTATTTTTTAGACATTGATTCTCCATTACTATTTCAAACCTTGAAGTCTTGTTGATGTGGCCACACTAGGAGCTGTGGACAGGAGGCTGTAGTGTCTCTTAGGCTCTGAACTCTCTTTTTGCAGAGGTCTGGATGAGAGCAGAAGATATATTATAGCAGATAAGTTCCTGTCTAATTTTTTTTTATTATTTACCTCTGTAGACTGATGCAGAAATGGAATTCATGAAAACCGAACTTTTTGTTAGTTGCAAGGACCCATAGGAATCTATGTCAATCTTTGTAAAGAAGTGCCACCTACAGCCTATCTTAGGCAAACTCTTTCCCGATAATTAAGGTTAGTAAATAAGTCTTTTATTTTCCTCTGAAATACACAGCAGGGAAGGTTGTGGCTAATGGGAATTTTGGATGCTCAGCAGCTTCCAGGGTTAATTTTTTCTCTGTTGGATTTAAAGCTAACATTTCACAGTCCTGTAGGCAAACTGAAGAATGTGTTTTGGGAGAGATGCCTAAACTATCAGAGGATAGGACTGTTTCAAAAGAGTATGGGAGCTCAAACAATAGATTTTTATTTTATTCTTGTAGGTAATCACACTTTATGACAGCTTCTTAGACTTAGATGATTTTTATTAGCCATGATTACCAAAGGATAGTTTACCTAAGAAAAATTTGTGGCCGATGAACAGAGCACCAGATCTCAATTTCAGCTTCTGAGGAAATAATCACTGCACGATCAGTCAAACCTGTGGTGCTTTCTATGTACTGGACTGCTTGTTCTGCTCAGCATAACTTCAGGGTAGCATTTTACTCCCAAAAGGCAGCCTAGTGAGCTGTAAATGAATTCACTACTATCAAGCAGAGAATAGGGCTTTCAGATATCCTAAAAGCCCAAAAATGTGCCTGGCACCTGTGTCTCTTGCTCTAAATATCCTGAATTTTTCTGACCTCTTCTGGCTCAGAGGATCACAGGCATCATTTGGGGAAACTTCCATATTAATAGCTGTGAAGATGTGTCTATAATCAGTGTGTTCCACATCTTTGTGACCAGTTATTTTGCTTAGCTTGATTCTGAAGTCAGAGGAACAAATAAAGGGAGAGCAGACCCAAGCTCTGATGAACTTTGAACTTATTTCAATGTGAAGCTGATTAGCTACAATAGAAAGAACCAACACCACAGTGTAAACAACCTGAAATTCAGTACAGTAAACTCCTGGATCTGAGTCTTGCGGTTCACATGCATCTTTACCTGTACCCATGTGAGAGGTGTAAGCAGCTTTAGGTTGTCTCCTTCCCAGAAATACAGGGCTATTTCTCCACTAAGTAATGCTGCTGAGTTCAGAGATGACACAGAGGGTGTCCCTGCTCCTGGACCCCTGGGTTTTCCCCAGGTGTCACGTCAGTCCTCACAGATAATTGCTTACCATCATCATCTAAAAGAACTACATCTTCTGTGACTAGATTTACAGGTACAACGACTTTAAAAAAAAAAAAGTATTCACACACAGTGAGGTGAATATGCAGGTTTATTGCAGCCAAGCCACTCCTTTCCGTGCTCATTCCTTCTCAGACATCTGCTCGCGGATGTTAAAACCCTGAGCACCTTTGGCAGGGGATTGAACTCTGAAATCTGCAGCACCTGTAGCAATATTTGGGAAGGAATTGTTGTCCGAGGAAAAGCAGCAGCTTCAACTTGTGTCCCATGGGGAACAAGTGAATCTGAAGTTATATATTATATAAGACGCAGGGGATGACAGCAGTTTATTATTAACCTGAACTCTGCAAGAAGCATATAAGGAGAGAAAGAAGAAGAAAGCCAGAGAAGCAGCCAGGATGGAATCCAACATAAGGATCAACAATGCTGCGGACATCTCTGTTATTGTCATCTATTTTTTGGTAGTCATGGCAGTGGGACTATGGGTAGGTTGGGATTTTATTTCATTTCTTTTTTTTTTTTTTTTTTTTTTTTACTTAATGAGCGGGTAGTTTATAAGGTCCTGGGAAAATGGCTCAGTAAATGAAAATGTATAATGGTATAAAGATCTTGGTGCTCAATTGAGATAGTTAGTGCACGGTGGGGAAAATGTGGATATTTACTGGAGAGGGGATGGTGACCCAGGGAGGCATCTGTTTAGGTGGATGAATGGAACTAGTGGGGAAGGTGGAGTAACGAAGGTTGTGTGGGGAAGGAGCTGAGAGATCTGAAGAGTAAAGATCAGGGTCCCTACTAGAAAGCAATGGAGAGATGAATAGATGCTGTTTAGCACCGCAGAGCACAGGAGACTGCAGTGAGACTTGGTGGTGTGAGGTGATGCCATAGGCAATAGTGAGAAGAGGGATTTGCAAGGAGAACAGAGGTGAAGTCAATGTGCGCAGAGGGCAGTATGATGGTGTAACAGTGAAACTGCAGCTGTGGCTGTGTGACAGACCGAGGATTGCAGATCACTCTCAGCAAAGGAGCGAGATGGGTGAAGATTGTGGGTGCCATTTGAGGGCAGTGTTATCGTGGCTTTTTTTGCCAGCAGGACCTTGGCTGCAGAGTGCAGTGCCATTGAAACTACAAGGAAGGAACAGTTTTGGGGGTGGCAAGCGATGGCAATGACCTTCTGTTTGTCATCTAAGCACACCAGTGCCTCCTGCCTTCACCCTGGCGATGCTGAATGTGCTGAGGACTGCAAGGGAAAACTCAGTGCCTAATCCAAAAACAGCCCAGTGCTTTCACAGCTAATGGAGAAAGGCAGATACTATCCAATTGGTGTAACCTCAGTGCTGAAGTGTTTGAAGATAATAGGCCAATGCTGTGAACTACAAAGCTGTAAACAGTGGAATGTCACTAAATTTTGGTTTCCTTGGGGCAAGCTGTCCTGCTCACTGAACACCTGATCATTAACAAGTGGAAAGGAGGCATTGTTCCTCAGTAATCCTTGTGCTTGCCAGGAGCATCCCAGGGGTCCATTTCACAGCGCAGAGAACTCAGCTGCAGATTAAACCTCCCTTTCTATCAGCTTGGCAATGTTTTGAAAAGCACCAAAGATTTGGTGTTTACACTAAAGGGACACAACTTTTTTTTTTTTTTTTTTACCTCTTTGTTATGGCAGTAGATGACCAAAACATTGCAAAAAATCTGAAGCCCTCAGTATGGCTGAACATTTTGCTGTCTTGCGGGAGGGAGCTGGGTCTTTGCCACAAAGTCTGTCTGTCTGCTGTAGTTGAACTTTATATTAAAGGTCTGTGACAAAAAAGGGCTGATCTGTGGCTTGTCTTGCAATTGTGTGCTGAGCAATTCCTGGAACCGTTTCTTTCCAGCAACAATGTCCTCTTTATTGGACAAATACTTACTCAGTTGCTGTGTGTAGTTAAATGTAAATCTATTGTATTTACTTCCTTCTGCAGAAGAAAAAATCTGGCTAATTTTCCCTAGTCATCTTTCTTTATTTGCCTGTTCAAAGTCCATCAGAGGAGACAATGGGAATCCAGTGTTTGGATCAGGGTCATTAATGAAAATTGGACTAAGCTTCCTTCTAAAGCCCATCATCCCCTGACAAGTACAAAATGAGTGTATGAAAGGGAAATCTCAGTTGGCTTCTTTTTTTTGAACTTCAGAGAGAAGCGGCTACAATGCTGATATACAACAGGAAAACAGATTTTTGTAGCTATCTGCTGCGGCTGGATAGTATTGGGTAAAAAAGCTGCACACTTTCTGTAAATGAAGCTGCAACTTGCAGTCTTTTTTGATGTCTAAAATCAAAGGCACTGGTGAAGTGTTCCTACAAGCTTTTATTTGAGTGATCATTTTTTGGTTAAATTTAATTTTAATTTCATGTCTCACACTGTAGTGAAAGGTGACTCAATGAAGCTTGAATGGTTAGTGTAGACTAACAATAGATACAGTCATATTATTTTCTTCACCATAAGCTTGTTCTTTTTAACTATTCTGTTTAGTTTTTCCACTTTACTCTCCCCTTCTATTTTACCTCTCCATTCTAGCTGTTTGTTCTTAGTCTGTGTTTAGCTTGCCAATTGTACTTAAAATATGATTCAATCTTCCTTTCTTTCATTTTTGTTTTTTTTTCCAGGCTATGTACTCAACCAACCGCGGGACAGTAGGTGGATTCTTCCTGGCTGGCCGAAGCATGGTTTGGTGGCCGGTGAGTGCTATATATTGTGTGTGTAGGTACAACACATGTATGTGCATGTGCACCCACTTCCATATGGCTATGCCTAGTCCTTAAATATTAATTATCTCTACAATGCTGTTGAGATTGTGATAGCTGTGTCATGTAGATGTGCTTCAAACTCTCTCTAACCATGGTGATATAGGGCAAACTGCATGACAAAAGCCGTGTGATCCATGTGATAGGGAACAGTGCTATCTTGATTATGTGACCAACTTGTTTGAACCTAGATACAATGGTAATGTCAGTGTAGACAAATCCAATGCCTTGCCTTCCAGCCCACTTGAAAACTTTGTAATATTTTGAATTTATTACTTTCACTTTACTCAAAGAAGCTGGCTCATTTTGAGGTTATCACAAAGAAGAATTAATTTATTGAAATTTTTCCTCTGTTGTTTCCACTTTTGATAACAAGTTCTGGTCCGTACAAAGAGAAAATCCTGGAAATATTATGATAAATTATTGGTAAAATATAGTTTAATTTTTTTTTAAAGATTATCTGTGACTTATTGTTTGTCTTTCATGGATTTATATTCTCTTCCAAAGCGTACAAAAGTAGTCACAGACAGAAAATACATTCCTAGCCATCCAGCAGATCAGGCAGAAATGATATTAGACAAAATTATCTATTTCTTCTAGACCATACAATCTGTTCAGTGTGACTTCTTGGAAAAGCAGAAAACTTAGACAAACCTGCATTTTCTAGATTACTTTTGTTGCACATGCTTCCATGTGCTTGAATGGAAATCCTCAACATTCCTGATCTCGCATTCAGTCTCCAAAAATGTTTTTGCACTTCATTAAGACTTTTGATACAAGATTCTGAAGACATGGATTCAGTTACAGGATTGTGGAGAATGAGAGTAAATTTTTGCTGTCTAAAAATTTAGGATTTTTCTTAAAGTAGGCTGCAGAAATGCCTACACATCTTTCAGTCATTTTGTGCTTCAGGGAGCTGCTGTCTGCCTTTAGAAGAGATTGGGACTGCCTCTTTAATGACATAAAAAGATTAAAGGCTCATGACAGTTAAAGGTTTCCTCATTCAGTATAGTAAATCTAAGAAAAATCAGGTTCCACTGGAAGATTGAGGAAACAGAAAGTTTCCAAGTTATTTTAAGATAAATCCCATAATTCTAGGTGGAGAGAAAAAAAAACCTGAACAGATTATTCTGCTTAACTGTTACTTTAATCAGTGGGCTGGTTTTAACCTTGTGCAATTCTGTACGCCTGTCAAGGGTGAATATGCCCTTTTGTGCAGAAATAAATGAAGGTGGAAGAAGCAAGGCAGGACAGACTCATAAAAAACTTCTGTCTTGCTGCAGTGGCACTGAGAACTCCTAATGATTCCCCTAAGACCTAGGGAAGATTATCTCATACTGAATTCTCAGCCAACACCAAACTAACAGATTCAGCAAGCTCCCTTCCTGCAGTGGGAAGACAAAAGGAATGACCCCACAGTGCCGGGGTTGCTGCTATGATCACCCCTCTCTCCTTCCCAAACTCTGTGAGCTCAGCATGGATGAAGTGCTAGTCATCAGCAGAGTCCTAGACTACCCCTTCGATCTTTCCCTTTGGAATGCTAGGAGTATCTTCCTGCACCATAAAAATAAACCCTTCTTGCTATTCTTCCTGGTATCACTCAAAATAAACAAACGGCAAGCACTCAAACCACAAACTAAATACCATGTCAGCAGCACCACCTTGGAAAGTTTGCCTTGGATAAAAACACCTATTCCCACAGTTTAGCAGGTAGATAGGATGTCCATCACCCAGTGCAAACTGGGCTGAAATGACTAGGAAACCAATGAAAGTATAGAAAGTTCAGTCAAAGATGTGATCTCAGTTCTGCAACAGCTAATACTGTGTGTATTTTTTTACTTCTGCTTTAACTTTTCTTCTGTGCCACATAAGGACTAACCTGGCCTGGTTCCGGAAAGCCCAGATGCACTTCCACAGGCTGTAGATGAGAGGCAGGGAGGAGGAAGTTGTTTTGTAAGTGGACTCTTATTTATCAGATTTCTTCCCTGCAACTTCAGCATAACCTTACCATGTAATTGCTTTCTGGAACAGAGAAAAATTAAAAAAAAAAAATCCTTCAATAAACTCATTATAAACTTAGTTCCCTTAAACTAATTGTGTTTTTCAGTGGTTGTGCTACATGCTGTGCTCTACAGGGCAGCCATAAGTGGCTTTTCTGACCTGTAGGAGAAGAGGCTCATGAGCAGTGTGTTAGGATCTCTGACTGACTAGCCTGAGACAGGGGTTCTATTCACTTATATGACATAACACCTGTGGTTTAGTAGACTAGAGGAAACTGGCAATCAAGAGCTGGAGGTTAGTCCCATTTTTCATATGGATTTTGCATATTTGTCAGTCACTTTGCCTGATTGTGATTCAATTTCTCAATGTATAAAGTAGGAGAAAGACAGTTTTCCTGGGTCAAATCCGTCCAACTTTGGCTCTGATTGTTGGCTCAAACAGAACCCATGAAGGTTGCTTAGTATTTTGCAGAACAAAGCCCACAGTTAGTCTTTTCTGGTTGTTCTGTGGATGCACTAGGTTAGTTCTGTGTCAGTTCACTGAAATCACTGCCCTTGTGCAGTGGATGAGCCAACTCAGTAGTTCCAGCAGTTAATTTGGGACCAGGATATATAATTATGTTCTCACTGATTGCCATAGATTGAAACCCATCATGGGTTAATCATAATGGTATGAAATGCTGTGCCCTTTCCACAGTCTTTTTACAGAAACTGAGAGAAGAATCTTCAAGAAACTGGTTTTGATCTCTCGGGCTTTGAGGGAAATATCTTCAGGAAGGACACACATGGCTTTTTAAATACTGATAAACAGTTCTGCTTTTTCCAAAAAGACACAGAGAAGCTCAAGGAAAGTGACAGCTTTGTAAGAGTGGGCTTTGCAAACCAAACTTTAACTTCTTTTGTTAGATGAAGGAGTGAGGTTCAGCCAAATACTTTCCATCATTGTAGGAAATGAAGCATTTGTTCCTGGAGAACAGTCAGCTTTGGTAGCAGCTTTTCTGACAGGATTAACAGGGTTTCATGCACAACTTAAAAAAAAACCACACAAAAAAACCCCAAAAAACAAAACCAAACCCAATCTCAGTTTTGAAGCTTTCCTGCTTCTGAATTTTGTTCTTCAAGTTCTACAGTTTTGCAGACAGAGCTATCTGAAAAAAAAAAAAAAATTATGTATTACCTTATATACCGCAGTTTTTGCGGCATAAGTGCTAATAGCACAAAGAGAATGTGCTGGGCTTCTGAAGGCCAGCTGTGGTTAGAAAGATTTACTGAAGAGTACACAGGAAGCATACAGAGTCAAGTACATGCTACACTTCAAATGGAAATGTAACTCAGCTCATCTGTTGTCGATCTTTGTGAGATAGGTAACAGTTAAGGGAAAAAAGAGAAAGATATTTGCTTCAGTTCTGCATGGCTTATTTTCATGGCCATCAGAACTGACCACTGGCATGATTTCTCAGATCTCTGCTTCCAGTTAAGTTTTACATATTCTCATAGTTATCTCCACTTGCTGAATCTGACAGTGCTGTGAGGAGCCAGGTAAGACAACTCTGGCTTGAGTAAGATTTGTGTTTCCTTTTCTTAAGTAAAGTGGAATAAGAAATTAACTTATCTTGTTAAGTTCCATGCAAAAAAAATAGTGGGAAATAAATAATTTTCAGAGTAAAAAGAATAATAAATTAATCAAAGCAAAGATCTAGTAGAAAAGGAAAAGTTCAGTGAAACAGATTTCTACAGAATCTGTCAGAATTTTCCAGCTGGGCAGGAGGTGTTGTTTCTGTCTCAGAGGACAAAGGTGGAAAGGTATCAGATCAGGCTGCTTGCAACTGTGCTGTTCCAACAGCCATTGGGCTTGTCTGAAGACAGCGACACATCTGATGCGCATTGTATATCCACCTCTCGCTTAGTGAATTGTGCATGAATGTGGTTTAATCTGGCAATAATGCAATACATACAATTTGCAGAGTAATTGGGAAAGAAGAATAAAAACCTACACTTCTGTCTTTAGGTCTCAGCGCCTTGAAAGGGTGGCAGCAATATTTCATTGTAAGCAGTGTACTGACTTTTCCAAAGTGATTAAGGGTGATCCCAAAAAACTCAGGTAAAAAAACGATGTCCTTCCTTCAGGGTCAAGTCACATGTTGCAGAGAAGAGTTGTGAGTTAAAGAAAAGCATGGACAGTGTCAAGGAGTAGTTCTCAAACAAGAGAATGAGAAATTTGTCCAGGAAAGAGGGGTTTGAGAAGCAGCTTCTGCAGGTGACCCATGGGAGGAATGATACCTCAGGGCAAGGCTCATGACCTCCTCATGATGTGAGGGAGCCTCTGCCGTTCTCTGTAAAGGGGCTAAAGCCCCCAGGCAAGGCGTGCTTGGGATGGGGAAAAGAGTTTGATACCCAGGTACGCTTTCAAACAGGAAAGTGGACATTGGGCCATAAGGTGTGTATGAGCAGGTCCTGGGAAGGAGAAAAGTCGTAAGCTGTAAAGTGCACACTGTCACTGCAATGGTCATTGATTTGCAAAGTACACCCGCTGTATGTGATTTGGAACAGCAAGTGCTAGGATGTCAGTGCATCCTCAAGTTAATGAAAAGATCAAGGTGAAACGGTTAATGAATAACATGGAAAAAACATAGTGATCATCATCTGCCTCCAGTGTGATGGTACTTTTCCTGAACAGAGTACTCTTGTTAAAACCTGACCTCTTGAAATATTTTAAAAGAGTTAATGTTCCACGTTTGCCTCAGGTTAGTTCAGGTTTTTTTGTCCTCTCCTTCCCTCTTAACAGCTTTTGTTCCTTTCAATCAACTTTCTTCTTTACTCCTTCTCCTAGATCTGTTTTTAAAATCAATTCACTAACACATTCACCAAGAACAGTTAACACGGAGAAAATTGTTTCCCTTTGTCATTGCCCAGTTTCAGCCCAGTGTTCTTCAGCAAGGCAGCTTGGGCCCAGAGCCCATCTGCCTTCTTCCCTCTTCCTTAAAGTACTGCTGTGGTGGACTGGAAATTTCTCTTTCCCTTCTGGCACCAGCAGCTAACAGGGTGCAAGCATATTTGGTAAACGGTCCTCTTGCTTTAACCACGCTGCTGTTTTAAGGGTAATACGTGTCTTCCCAGCTATGAAGCCGTGTTCTACCTTTCCATGTATATGTAACAACAACAAAAAAAAATTAAAATGGCATCCATTATTAGTACATGTTGATTTTACAGTTAAGCTGCACTGGGTGTTCCCAAATTCAAAGAAGAAAATTTAGAAATTGAAGGTGCTATGTGCATTCACATTGTTTTGTCCTTGTGCTGGCCTTAAACATGTTGGTAATTTTGCATTGTTTTGGTTTGTTTTTGTATTTTTCTTTTAATACAGTTGTACTCTAGGTAAAGCTGGGAACACTGCATTGTCAATGAATCCCACAATACGTCCCGGGGTTTCGGGCACTGAGCCAAAGCTCACTGCAGCTGTCAGTTCTTCAAGTTCTTCATTAGCTGCTTTTGTTACTTGCATCTGCTTGCAGTACACTTTAAGCTTTTGAAACAGGAGAGGGAACACATTAAATAAAATCAGAGATTAATGTGGTTAATCTTTTCTGGTGATTGCATTTCTAGTAACCTAGATTTAAGTTTAATTATTCATCTCCAGGGAAGCGCTGGACAGCAGTGCTAATGCTTGGTACAAATGGTATTTGTTTCTTCATGATCATTGCTGGGAAAACGCTGTTCCTGTCACAAAGAGGTTAGAAGAAAAAGTGATGTCTCTGGCTTGTTTCCTAATACTTGTTGCAACATTTATAATTCCTGTAGAAATATCTGTCATATGACAAAATGCTTACATTTCTTTAGGGCACAAATGACTTCTAGAAATGCGTAAAATAATAATAATAATCCAGAACTGAGTGAACTTGGAGACACAGATTATCTGTCACAGCAAAAGAATAGTTTACCTGCAAAAAGACTAGAAGAAATCAGGAGATCAGACTAGGGAAAGGAGAAAAAGGCAAGCTTGGAAAAGAAAGAGTGGAATCCTCTGATGACTTTTATTTGTGCATTGCATATAAAAATGGGGGAGGAAAATCTATTTTGTGATTAGAGATCAGGATTGTGAGTTGAAGAGCATGGTTGCTATTCCTGGCTATGGAATAGCTCTGTAGAATAAATCTGATCTTTTGAGGTGGATTTCTATGATGAAATCCCTTTTATCCTCCTGAATCTCAAGCAATAGTCCCTGTGCTCTCAGAAAGATTGACTTAATTTTTAATGCCACTCAAAGAACTCACGGCAGTGACTGAGGACCTGGAAATTTGTAACTACTCCCTTTATTTACGTTTTAAGACCCTAGAAATCTCCCAGTGACTTACAGAGAAGGAATATTTCTCCCTTTCGTAAAGTTGACTCCAAACATATTCCAACCACCTGTACTAGGGAACTACATAAGGAGAACATGCTGGATGCAGGTCCCGCATCCATATGTCTAGAAAACAATTTTTAAGTACGTTGGGATCTTTCAACATGAGAGGTTTATCTCAAAAGAGCATTAGAAGCTGGTCAGCAGAGGTTCTTTTGCCTAGTTACTATATGCTTTGCTTTTATTTTTAACCCTGTTTCCTTTTTTTCTTTGTAGCTTTTAGAGGAAAAAATAGAAGTGAATAAACAAAATGTTCACTTGCCTTTTCATCTCAGAACTATTCCAGCTCACATGTCTTCTGCCCGTCCAACCTCTTCTTCATGCTCGAGTTCTCACCCTGCATCCTTCAATGTCTGACCTCGTAAATTATTGTTATGCATTTCTGCTGCCTTTAATGGTTTCATTTTGAGGAAATGAAGCTCATGCTTTTCCTCTTGATCTTTTCTATTGTCTGAGCTGTTTGATAAAGAATTAGATCTTTTGGCACAATCTCCCTTTTGTGAATGGCTCCTGCCTGTCTGTAATCCAACATAAACCTTTCATTTTTTTAATGTCTCCTTGTTCCTCAATTCCTATGTTATTTCCACTGTTCTGTTTCTATGATCAGTGCAATATTTGGGGGTCTTAGAGATCCAGAACTTCTTAAATATAACTCCTTGATCTACTAGAGTTTGTATTTTCCAGAAGCACTTTCTCAGCAGATATTTCTGCCATGCAGCCTTCAGAATTGAATTCAATAGTCGAGTATCTTTTGACTAAAAGTGAACCAAGAACGAAGTCCGTACAACTCTCACCGATGATGTATTTAGTTTCACAGACTGTAGAATATGAAATAGGGAGTGCCACTTTGACAAGTGGATATGCACTTATCTTTTCCTCCTTGGGCAAGACAGATCACAGTCTTCTTCCCCAGTTCTTTGGATATAATCTAAATGTCAGTTAGTCAAGTTTTGAAAATATTTTAAAATCTATATTGGTGTAATAAACTGTTTGACTCAACTGGAAGGAGATCTTCTGTGCAACATCCTATTCTTTCTCATTGCTGTAGATGTGATGACTGGAGTTTCGGGTTTCAGGGGGAACAATAAGACGGAGTCTTTAAAGTTGTCACGGAAGTTGGTTGTCAATCATTCTCATCATCACCATCTGATAGCATGAGTTCAAAATGCCAAATGAACATGATTTTTTCAAGTTACCATTAACGGGACCTAAGAACCAAATATTGTTGCTTCTGTTTGCAGATTGGTGCTTCTCTGTTTGCCAGTAACATAGGCAGTGGACATTTTGTGGGAATAGCAGGAACAGCAGCAGCCGGAGGAATTGCCATCGGAGGGTATGAATGGAATGTAAGTGGCACGCATTTAAGTGAACATATTTGTGACATCACAATTATCTGCAGAGGTTAATCAAAACAACATTGCCTAATAATTTAGGACTGTCAAAGTTTGTGCTTGGCAACACTTGTTTTCTGTGCAGACCAGTGAGTGCCAATGTAATCTACTATTTAGCTCGTCCTCCTTGGTCCTTGTCCAAGCCACTGGGAGAAGATGATCCTTTTCTGCTGAATGAGGCTTTTTGGAGAGCATTTGAACCAAATAAATTGGTGGATTCTCTTCTCTGTACATATATTTTTGATTACTTTTAAAGTATTTATAGAGAGCACTTTCAGACTACAGGATGTTGGGAAGAAGTTATCAGTTTTGTAACCCATAGTATTTTTTACAGTATTCTGCTTTGTAGCAATTGTTGAAGGGGCTTTGATTTCTTCACAAGTTATAAGAAATTTTGGTCATCCTTCACAACTACCTGCATTCCAAAAATCTTTCCCTCTTTACTTTCTCCTGCCTCTAATTATGTGTGTGTTTTGCTTATGGTTGCAGTATAGTGTAGAGATATCCAAGCTGACTTTAAATGAACTACTTGGAGTACCAGGAGTAGTGTTAACTGCAACAGCATGGAGATTCACATGAGATTCAGTTAATTTCCTGGTATTCTCAGGCTCTGTGGTGTGGATAATAATGTCTTTGTTCTGCTTAATTCACCTTCATGGAAGGGATTATACCATAACACAAAGGACTTAATGAGCCTACATTGGTAAATACTTTCCTTGCATTTAATTCTGCGCAGTGAGAGAAGGATACTACCCTGAGGGGTGTGGCTTTTCCAGGTAGAGGATTGTTGCAAATAGTCAAGTACTCATGTGATATAAATACTTAAGGAGAACGAGAAATGAACTTTACAAGATGTGCACAGTTAAACTGTCATCTTTTTCTATTTGGTTACACTAGTCCTCTAAGAAACCTGATTCCTCTTACCTTTGTACCAAAACTGAGCAAAACAAAACAGAACAAGCATTGCTTGAAATTTCATGGTATTCAAATCTCTAGGACACACGTCCTTCTGCAAACGTATCCAGCTCTAACTCCTGGGAGATTCTGTGTGGACTAATATCCATCCACAGTGTACAACAATTGTTTATGAAGAAGCAATGATGCATGTGTATATTTGAGCAGATACACTACATAGTTCATTACTTATGACACGGGGGGACTGGCGCACAGGTTAATAGATGTGGTGGAAATATTGCTTTTGACTGTATAATCTGATTCTCCTCTTGAAAGAAATACTGTTTGACTGTTATTGTCCTTGTGTATCATTATTACTCCACTGAAATTATTTCTAATTTGTATTAGTATCACAACAGAAGCTGACCCAGTATTTCTTGTCCATCTTATGGTTTTGATCTAAGGGCAGAACTTCAAAGATGCAGTTAAAAAAAGCCCTCTAAACCCTGTGGACAGAATAATGGCAGAGTGCAGCTCTGAGAGCAGGATTTTGTCAGAAAACTGTGATGCTGCAATACAGTAAATCTATAGTTCACAATACATATATGGTATCACCAAATATATTATGAAATGGCAGTGTGGAAATACAAAATATTTTACAAAATGCATGTGGTACATCCTGTACAATATGTGAGATTGTTGTAAAACATACAGTCATCTCACAGAGACCCAGCGCAGAAGGCAGTTAGTGATGAAAATGATAATTAAAAGAAGTGCTGCTCTCCCCAGCGTCTAGCTTTGCCGATGTCACAACATACCATTGCAGCATACCTGATTCTGAGCGGGAAAGGATCCTGCATTAGTGGCTCTGGGTTCAAGATGCTAGCAAATGGGTCTCAAGTAGTAGGCTTCACCTTCCTTAATATTTCCTGGAAATGGAAGTCTTATGGGCTGGTTGCATTTTAACCATTGGTAAACCAGGCTCCCTGGTCTTGATCTGAAGAGGGCTAGGATAGTCTGGTGCTGCTGGTGGAGTGGTGCTTCGATACCAGAGGGCAATCCTGTGAGCAGATATCGGCTGTTTTTCTAGGAAGTGTAGTAGTAGTAGTAGTAGTAGTAGTAGTAGTAGTAGTATTGTGTGTGTTTCTCTGGGACATCTAGCATGAAATCCAGGCTGCATAATACCTGACAAATTTTTTGGCTAAGATTTCATTCCCAAATTTTCAACTGTAAAACAAAGGACAGAGCAGTTCCTCCTCTTGCCCACTCCCCTTCCCCAATACCCAGGTTTACGTGGTTTCAATGGTCTTTAGCTGCTATTGGGTCTGATAAATGGTCTTTGGGAGTGCTGTCTAGAGAAAGGAGGCTAATTCAGCTGCTCTTGTCTTGGCTGCAGGCTCTGATATTTGTGGTTATTCTAGGATGGCTGTTTGTACCCATCTACATCAAAGCTGGGGTAAGTCAAAACAGTACGTAATGCTTTTCTTCTCTGCTCGTGTTTTTGGATCAGCTCTTGAATATTGCAAAGTTGTTATGAATGGCACGAGATCCGAGTGTGCTAGAACTGTGCTGTATTTTGCCTGTATATATTTGAAAAGTAAGGATTCTCTGTTCTGAGGCCTGAGCTGAGAAGTACTTGGTACTTGTTCTCCTTTGATTCCTGGAGCTGCTCTTCCTTGCAACTGCGTTTGCAGCTCCCCTCTCTTTGCACTCCACTCTCACAGTATCTGAGTAGCAAAAAACTTCCTCTAATTTGCTTTGTATCTGTTCCCCATTATCTGAAACCTTATCTGCTCCCCCTGCAGGTGGTGACAATGCCGGAGTATCTGAGGAAGCGTTTTGGTGGGAAACGGATTCAGGTCTATCTGTCAGTCCTCTCTCTGCTCCTGTATATTTTCACAAAGATCTCCGTAAGTAAAACTTTGACAGCATTTCTTCCATCCTACATTGATCTAAAGAAAAGAAACTCCCACTTACAATGTTGCTCACACAATTGGTCAGTTATTTCTGTTTTGGAGCCCTTGGTTGAATTAAGGATGGTAAAAATACGATTTTGTGGGTTTTTTTTTATTCTGTCTAGTGAGCCTGTATATCCAGATCTGTTCTGCAATCTGAGTTTTTTCCTTCCTAGCAATGTCTCTTGATGCTTGTTGTGCTTTCTCTTTCTTGTTTAGGTTTTAAGGTTTGCTTCTACTTATGCTCTTCTCTACAACAAGTCAGAGTGGAGGGAAACTTGTATTACATTCTATTATCCTAGGGATCCGTGAAACCTGTGACAGGAATTTTTGTCCTCAAACTTCATGATTGTCTGTTTTAGCATCTTCTCGTGAGCGTGCCATCAGTAATATAGATGAAGGAAAAGAGCAAGAGGAATATGGAGAAAAAGAGAATAATAGGAATTAGAAAATAAGAGTGTAGGGAAATGCAAAGGAGGGAAATTGTAACAGCTGAGGTGAAAGGAGGGAAGAGGAGAGATTCTTTTAATAGGCAAGTGGTTGGTATAAAGTTTAAGGTGCTATGAAGTTAATATTTATTAGGTAAGTGGTTGTGTTGCTGTGAAGTAGTGAAGGGAGCTGGTATTCTCCGTATATCTTGAAACTACCAAGCCTCTGAAGAAGTCCACAGTTCAGGCATGCCTCAATCTGTTGTTTTGCAGAAGTTGCCATGGCAGGTTACTCTTTGCCCTCTGAATGGGAGCTGAGTGATAATAGTGCAATTTAAGCTAAAAGAGTGGCCTTTTGCTCTCATTCTCACATCTTCACGATAACTGATCCTTAGAAAGGTTATAAATTAAACAGGTTGGTACTATGGAGCTGGCCTCAGAGTTGCATTTCCATATATTTCAAATGGATTACTTAATTTGCTGTTGTTGTGCTTAACTACCATAATCAGAAATCCCAGATATGACACAGAGTTCTGGCAGCTCTATCAGCTGAGAAACTCTTCCAGTCAGATGAGTCACAGACCTATTCTGCAACACATGTTTGTAATGAACCCATCAAGGTGTTATGTAGGTTCTGAGTTTACTATCTATCTTTTATTTCCAGCTTCTATCATGCCGAAGGATCTGGTCATGGAATTTCACCTCGTTTCGGTTGGAGTGGCTTGCTTCCAGGCAAGACAGGTTCTCCATTTAAGCTTCTGGTGTGGACATGAGGCTGAAGCACCCTCTTCTGCTCTTGTGATCCTATCTTATTAGGGAGCAAAGCAATAGTCAAAAGATCCATACAGCAGTAGGTTACCTGGCCCTCCCTCTACCAGTGGCCCATCCCAGCTTACCATCAAGCCCATTATTCCAGATGTGTGTGGGGAATTGCCATGGAGCTGGGTCTCTGTGCCATGCAGGGGAAAAATCTGGTGCACAAATTCTAGTGCACAAAAAAATCTGGTCCTCAAGTTCCAAGAGAACAACTCTGACAGTGTCTGTCCCATGTACAAATGTGGCTCAGATTTCTGCAGTATGTGAACACATCTTCTGCATTGTTGTCTTGTGTCACTGTGTTCAGTAGGGCAGGATTTGCCCACATCTGATTCATTTGCCTTGTCTTATTCAGAATAGGCAGAACAGTCAAAGTCCTTGGAGTTTTCAGGTACTGGCAGAGGATGTCAGAGTAGGTTTTTCTATACCATGTTGGGCAACACCATGCCCAAATTATCTCTGGATGAACCAGCTCCAGAAGCAGAAAAGCAAGGGCTGTTCCATCCTGGATGGTAGCTTTGTGCTGTGCAGAGATATGCAAGCTATGTGAAGCTAGCAGAGGTCTGTGTTCCCGGAGGCACATAGTCTATCCAAACATACCCATGTGTTGGCAATCCATGCCACAGCCAGCTTGGAGATTTGCATGTTACTTCCTTGACTGCCACCTTTGCTAACACTCCTTTGAACTTGGAGGCTTATTGAGATTTGATATAGAAGGATGGGTTTCTGCCCTGCCCTTAATGCGTGGTCACACCTATCAGTTTGACTGGCAGCGATACTTACTGCCAGTTATCCTTGCAGAAGAGTGGAATCTTGTTGCTGAGGTAGTTATTTCATGTGCTGCTTCCTTGATGTGTTAAAATATTATCTAAGGTTCTTAATAATATAATTGGTATGGTGCTTTCCAATGAACAATATAATGCGTCAGGTCTGTAACTCCCGGCATGCTCTTTCTGGCACAGGGCCCACTGCCATGTGATGATCAGATTCCCTTTGCACACCCCTGTACAAGGTCCCTTCCATTTCTCTTTTCCTGTACACTTTTTGTCGGGTTTTTTTTTTTTTGTTGATTTCTTACCTTATTTTGTGGCTAATAACCACTTTCCAGACAAGGCCATGCTGCAAGGTGTTGATCTTTGGGATGAGGACACTCGCGATCTTTGAGCCCAAAAGTTTTCTGTTGCACAGGTGCCGCGTATGTACATGCTTCCTAAGCATTCAGTGCTTTGTGAGTAATGCCCATAGCAGCTTTCAGGGGCTTGATAGCCACTAGTGTTGCTGATATTGGTCACTATGCCAAAGAAAATGTCTTACTAAAAGTAAAATCTTGATAGAGAGTGATTGACTAAATTGAGAAGACAAAAGGGAATTAAGACCCGAATGCTTTCTGTTTGATTTCTTCAATCAGAAATTATAAACGGGAATTTCTAAATATGTTACAGCATTTTATTTATATTCATGGAACAGGTTGCCCAGAGAGGCGGTGGATGCCCCATCCCTGCAAACGTTCAAGGCCAGGTTGGACGGGGCTCTGAGCAACCTGATCTGGTTGGAGATGCCCCTGCTTCTTGCAGGGGGGTTGGACTGGGTGGGCTTGAAAGGTCCCTTCCAACCCAAACCGTTCTGTGATTCTATAATTTCGGTAGCAAATGTATGGGCATAGATTTACCAGGGGCAAGAGGAGAGAGGACAGCCTCCTCTTAGGACTGCACAGCGTAGGGGCTAAAGAGCGTGTGCCACTGCCCTGACTCCCACATTGACATTGCAGCTGGATTCACTCAGTTGGCATGTGCCCTGCCAGTTGTTCCTGCATGACCTGTACATGGCTTTGGAGAGATAGCTTGTAATGTAATGTAAAGGAAAGGTTTACTCTATTCAGAGATAAGATAAAGATTAAATAGTGTCCATAAACGAGCATAAATGGAGAAACAAGGAAATATTGTAAGGCAATAATCTAATTTGGAGGGAGGAGCAGTGAAGTTGGAAGGTAACTCAGCAATTCAGAGAAGCTGATATATTGCTCGGGATGCTAAATAATTAACTCTACATTTATTTCTGGTGGTCATTTTAGGACCATTAATGTTTAATGATATGTAGGCTGAACTAAAGTCAAGAACAATAAAAGAAAGATCTGGGACATAAGCTTATCAGTGGTGTGAAAAGATAGGAAGAAAATATTACCACAGAGAGAAGGGACAAAAGATACAGTCTAACAGCCACTGGGGATAAGAGTCCTGATTCCCAGTTCCAAACTAAAACCAAAACCTGTAAGAAATCAAATCGTCTCAAGCTACTCCAGAGGCAGAAGAGCTTTGGGAGTGGGACCTCTGTTGTGATTCATGCTTTGCTTCACAGTTGTTTTCTGCATGGCAGGGCAGTAGGGTTGGGGAACCTCTTGCTGCAGAGGTCCATACCTCTTCCTCGTTCTCCAGGGCGAACTAAGGGTGAGATCATACCCTGCAGTCTCGGTTTCAGTGTCTCTGGAATTAAGAGGGTTTCTTCATCTGGCATCTCCCACCTAGACAGACAGCATAACTGCTTATTAGTGTATCTGCCCAGCCTTACCTCAGCCCAGCCATGGACAACAGTGGTGCAAGTGCCTGTTCCGCAATCACGGGCTCCGGCTGTCCTGCAGCCTGGCCTGCGGAGCATCCTGCTCTTCCAGCAAGCTGCAGTGATTGTGTGTGTGCAGGCTTTACCCCAGGGCACAAGTAATGGTGTTTATCTTTGTTTCTCAGACCCTGCATTTGGGCAGTTCCTGCAGCATGTTGCAGCTCCTGAGCTTGTTGAATGCCTCTAGAACTTGTACTGTTCAATGAGGATCGGACTTCCTTGGTGTAGGTGGTGTGGTATACAGAAAGGAGGCATGCCGGTGGGATTGGAGATGAGCCCATGAGCTGGATGCTCAGGAGCAAGGATGCAAACCTGTAATGAAAACATAATTTACAGTAATGCATCACAAGTGCACAGGGGTAGATAACTCTGTTTGCAAAGTTGGATAAATAACATTGATGCAAATTATATCTAAATCAGGAACTGATTCAATGTGATTAAAATCCCAGAGTGTTACTCTGAAACCTGAACAATTCCTTTCTTACGCAAGAGCTTAAGGTCTCTTCTGTTACCCAAGTGATGTAAATTATTCTGACAGGAACGTAAAAATAGAGATAATAGAGGATGTTTGCCTTTAATCACCATTTGTCCTGAACCAGCAAGACTAGCTATACCACATGTATGCAAGCAGTAAAGAAAAGTAAGGGACTGATGGAGTAGCATTAAATGAAGAGAACCATGCCGTGTCTTGGAGGTGTCACAGAGTCCATCCCCGCACATAGCAGCAAGTGTAACCTGAGTTTTAAGACATTTGTTATTAAGCTGTCTCTCAGCAGGTAAGCACAGAGTAGGGAGGTGACTCTGTGTCTAGCTAAAACGATCCACTGAAAGAGACCTGGAAATTCTTGGAGAAGTGTTACAACAGCACCACAGCACTGAGAAGAGACTGGCAGCTGACTAAAATGGTCTCCATTTTCTTTTTGGTGTATGTGCAGTACTATAAGAGGCAGAGTTGTGTATTTCAGTACCCTGATCATCTATGTGTAATAGACCACCAAAATGAATTTAAACATCACTTACGCTGTCATTTTTTCTTTTATAGGCAGACATATTCTCTGGAGCTGTATTTATACAGCTGGCCATGGGGTTGAATCTTTATTTGGCCATCATTATCCTGCTTGCTATTACTGCTTTTTACACCATCACAGGTGAGTTTGCAGAGCAGTCTGATAAATCAAAGAAGCTAAGGGAGCCACAAAAAAAGAGAAGAGGAGGGAGGTGGGTAAGAGGGAAGAAATGAAAACCTGAAAGGGGAGTGAGTTACTGTGGTCTTCACTTGAAAGAGAGAGGTGGTGAGTAAAGTAAAAACAAACAAAAAAAAAAACACCAACAACAAAGAAAACCAAACAAACCTTCCACTGAGGCATTTGCACAGAGGCTAACCTATTTGCCTTGACTTTTCTTTGCCATTAGGTGGCCTTGCAGCTGTGATTTACACAGACACCTTACAAACATTTATCATGGTAGTGGGATCCTTTATTCTCATGGGATTTGGTAAGTAAATCAGATTAATTAAACTGGAATGTTCAACCTCAAATCCCTTAGTGGTTATGGAAATGGCTCCTGCAGTGTCGAACTCTGTTATCTTAACCAGCAGATTTCGGTTCATATACCTATTTATCAGGGAAGAAAATAGGCCTGTTCTGTTTTCAGGCGTATTGCCAAGCCCTTCAGTCACTCAGACCACTCCATCTCCAAAGCACAGGCAAATGTGTAAGGTAACATACAGCATCCCATGACAGAACAGGACCTGTGATGGCTAATGAGGTAAAGGCAAAGTTGCTTGCAGGTGATGATGGTACTCTTGAGAAGTTCAGAGAGTATTTTGTTTTAAGAAGATGATAGTTAGAATCATAGAATAGTTAGATAGATAGAATAGATAGATAGTTAGAATAGATAGATAGATAGAATATGTAGATATTCAGATACTAATACATGAAAATTTTTGATTCAAAGTGAAGAGTTGTTGGTCACATTGCATATTTTTTCCTTGTTTCTAGCTGCTATCTTGTGTTAAAACAATATAATAACATTTTAAGTAAGCCTTGTAGTTGATCTATGGCTGTTGTTATATTGCCAGCTGGACAAAAGATACGACTGAATGTTTATGAATGGGACAATGTGTGTGTCCAGAATACCATATGCATTTTAAACCAGAAATCATGCTGTTAAACAGAATTAATAGGAAGGGTTCATAAGAAAGAAAGAAGTAGTGATAAAATTCCATGAATTTGTAGTGTCCTTTCCTTATCCTTTTAGTTACTCAGTGCTTAGTTTTCCTTTAGCTAGGTCTTTCACTGAAATTAAATTATTCCACCATTGTTAGAACAGAAATAACTTCAGATTGACCTAACCTGGTAAGACTCTGCCTTGGGTTCTCCCTAATTTAATAGTGTGTGGAAATAATGTATCTTCATTTCACTTCTTGGCAAGGCACGTATAAAAGATGTTGAAAGAGTGGAGCCTAAACCCATGTTTGTGAGCTATACAGAAACCTAAAAGGAAAGGTCACTTTGGTGCTTAGATTGTGTGAATACTTACAAAACACTGTATACTGTTTTCTGAAAATGTTGATGTATACTGGCTAGGGTTTTTTACATCCATGTTAAGAGGCTTTTTCTGTTCACATTCTCTAACTATATCTGAAATTTCAGTATTAAATACTTCATTGCTACTTTTATTTTCTGTTTTTCAGCATTTTCTGAAGTAGGAGGGTATGATGCTTTCATGCAGAAGTACATGGAAGCAATTCCATCCAATATCTCCTATGGGAATACTACGATTAGTGCAGAATGCTACACTCCTCGTAAAGATTCCTTTCACATCTTCCGAGATGCCGTCACTGGAGATTTGCCGTGGCCAGGGCTCATCTTTGGTTTGAGCATCCTTGCTCTGTGGTACTGGTGCACAGATCAGGTAATGTGGAATCCGTGTGCCTTGGAAATGCCAAACACAAAACTCTGCAGTCTAGTGTGATCTAAGGGTACTCTTCCTCCACTGTAATTCAAAGCTGGGTCACAGAAATGGCAGTTATTTCAAGACTGGTCAGTGACTTTTCAGTTTCTGGTTTCTAAACCCCTCCCACATGTGAGAAAATGGGATGGGTATTCTTTTAATTCTTCTTATACACTGTGCCCAGCAGATACTGTGTATAATTCCTGTCTCATTTTTTGTGTGTGACCATGTCTAAAAACACAGAGAGGTTGTAATGTGAACATTTACTCAGAAAACCATGCATCAAATGATCCTTGTTACACTGGGTCGAGATACGGTTCCCTAGTTAGTAATACTAGTTTGTTTCCTGTTTGTGTGGCTTTCGTCTTTGCATGCACAGTTGTGGGATGATGTTCTTTATATGTCAGATCTTTCAGTCTGGAGACTCTTCCCCAGTCCTCCTTCCTTCTCCCTAAAACCTACCATCCAGTTTCCCCAAGAGCTCACACTGACGTGAGTAGAGGGAAGTGTGCTCCTGCAATGCGACATGTGACTGTGTCAAATCTCTAGCAAGTGATCTATCTGCATGCTGAATCGTGAGAAAGATAACCTTCACAATTTGTAAAAAAAAGGAACAAAAATCCCAATGTAACTATCTATTGCTGAGGTAAATATTTAATTCCTTTTTGGCTTTTTACTCTACCTGCTTTAAGAACATCTTGTGAGAAAGAGTCTTGCCTTTTAAACATACACTGGATAAATGATTTTTTTCCTTTACTTATTTCAAATACATCCTTTGCTTTTCATGTAATTTTTATTTTTCCTAGTGACAGAAGCAGAAAATAGGCTTTGTCGCTATCACAGAGCTTAAGAAGTACCCTTGTATCTGGGACCTGGCATGGTGTGTTCATGGAAATGCTATTCTTGGTTGAGTCATACATGTCTGCCATGTTTCATTGACAGGTTATTGTCCAAAGATGTCTCTCCGGCAAGAACATGTCCCATGTGAAGGCTGGTTGTATCATGTGTGGATACCTGAAACTCTTGCCCATGTTTATCATAGTGATGCCTGGAATGATCAGCCGAATTTTGTATACAGGTAGGCGTATGTATACAGAAGGGCAAATTGCTTCCTGCTGCCTATCTTTCACTGCCAATCTCTCTCAATTTCGTGTTCCCTGTCCCTTCCAAAATACCTGTTAGATTGTCATCTTGTCATCCAAATTGTCCAGGCACATATATGCACAAAAACTTAACTACACTGCAAGAAGCCACAGGTCTTCCTCCTTTCCCTAGTCCCAGGGTTCTGCTGATGCTATTGCTGTCTGTGGTAGGAGAGAGAAATTCCACAGTGTCCCTCCCTGGTCCTCTGTTTGTTACAGCCCCACTCTGGCTGAAAATGAGTGGAAAATGTGCTCCAGTACTGATACTCTGCTGGCAATCAGAGGAAGAGGGTCATCAGTCACAGACAGCAATATTTTGGGCCATGGGTAGTTCTGAATGCAGTGTGGGGGAAATGCCAATCTCTCTTCTCTCCAGCCATCAGTGTGTTTAACAGCAGGCAGAGGAGAGATGTTCAGGACACAAAGACCCCTCCGCTTGTTCTTACTTGCTGTCCTTGCTTTGTTCGGTTCTAGTCTGACAAATTAATGCTGGTGGCCTGCAGCACTTTTGAGTATTCTTTTAGAGAGGAAAGGGAGGGTAGAGGCTTAGAATCATCTTCCAGCCGGCCAGCAGACCAAAGATCATATCAAGCATGTCAATCCAGTGGTTCAACACAGAGATAAATTTTAGAAGCTCTACTAATTTGGGAGCAACCTGTTGGTAATATAACCTTATCTAACCCTGTCTCGTTATCCCCTCCTCAGATGTGGTAGCTTGTGTCGTGCCTGAACTCTGCCAGCAGTACTGTGGTGTCTCGGTTGGCTGCACAAATATTGCTTATCCAAAAATGGTAGTGGAGCTTATGCCAAATGGTAAGACGCTGTCTGTATTTGTTTGCTTGTTTTAGGAAAGGTGAGGCTGCCAGACTTGTAAAAGCAGGTGATAGAGGGAGCCCAAGTCCCATATTTAGTTCAGAAATTCTTGCTAGAACTCTGTACTATGAATCAAAGGGGTCATCTGTGTTAGTTGTGGCTGTAAGTGCAGAATAGCTGCGCACTGACATTTTTTTTTTTTTTTTTTTGCCAAACAGCTGGTTTACAAATATACCACAAGCAAGTGAGCACTCCTAACTGTTGGGGAAAGTCTGCTTAGTATTTTTTCTTTTTATTTCAGCATTTAACCAGACATTCACAAAAGAAGTACCTATGTTCTAAAAGCTCAAGAGTTGCTCTATCACTGCTGTAAATAGCTTTTCCAAAGCTCAGCGACATTACTCTGCTTGCATTGCAAGAGAATGTCAGGCAGGCATCAGCACGTAGATACGCCGGACACAGCACAGCTGGCTGACCTGAAAGGGTCGGACAAGCACTACGGACGGTGCCGCGTACGGAACGCGCATCCCTGTTCACATGTCTTTGTCTTTCAGGTCTGCGGGGTCTGATGTTGTCAGTCATGTTGGCCTCTCTTATGAGCTCCCTGACCTCCATTTTTAACAGTGCTAGTACCTTGTTCACTATGGACATTTACACCAAAATTCGGTCAAAACCATCTGAGAAAGAGCTAATGTTAGCTGGAAGGTAAGCACAGCCGAGTCTTCGCCAGCCCTACCGACACAGCGAGCACTGGATGATTACAGAGTGCAGCCTTCAAAAGATCCAAAAAGTGCCTCCGTGAAAACCTGCTTTCGCAGTGTGTGGGCAGTCCAGCAGTGGCCTCCTGTGGCCAGACAGGCTGTCCCACTGTACACTTTCCTTCTGGAAAAAAAAAAAAAAGACCTTGCTTCCAATTTAATTGATAGTGGTGCATGAAGTATTTCTCAGTACTTCTTACCACCATTCGAAAGGAACAATTTAAAAATATCTTCATAGGCTTTATGCTACACCATCCTACACCGTCAATGAACTAGTTCTTCCAGTTGATCTGGAATTGATTTGTCTCTAGACATAACAAACAAAGGAAAAAGGTTATTTTCTATGTTTTGTTTGCATGTTTAGCTGTATGCGCACCTATGTTTAACAGACATAATATACAACTTGGATTTCTTTTGTTTGTTCAATGGTAATTGGGCATCATCATTGATTTCACTGGTTGAAATACAAAATGGACATTTAAATTATTGATTAATTGCTGTTTTTTTCTTTCTGATAGATGCTTCTAAGCAGGTGGCTAATTGAATATCTGGCTATGTTTACAGGGCATTTATGTTACTTTTAATTGGCATCAGCATTGCCTGGGTTCCTGTGGTGCAGACAGCTCAAAGTGGGCAGCTCTTTGATTATATTCAGTCAATCACTAGCTTCCTGGGACCTCCCATTGCTGCTGTCTTTCTGCTTGGCATCTTCTGCAAGCGGATCAATGAGCAGGTAAGTACAAATGAGGAAACATGTTCCTTTAGGCACTGGGAGAACGACTTTTTTGTTTTAGTGTCTTTTATCAGCAACTTCTTCCTGTTCATTTCAACCCTACTATAGCCCAGGGATTCTGTGTTTCCATATCCCAGGGCCTGAGACGAGCTTAAAAGAGTTCTTTGCTAATCTGATCAATAAACAGTCACCTAGGAATTCCTAGAGAGCTCAGAAACTTGGGTTATCTATCATTTTGCCAAGAAGAGTGTCAAATGGATAATTTATGGACACATATTTGAAAGTAATCTTTTAGGATCTGGCCACCAAACTGCTTTACTAAACATATCACCTTTCACCTTCCTCTTGACTGCTACATATTTTGTCAATGCTCTTTTAAATAAACAATGTTTCATGCATTGTTTCCCATGACTTTTAGGAACTGCTCTGGGAATCGCTGATTTTGATTCACAGAGCAGTGAACTGAGAAATGTTGTACTTAAGCCTGTGTAATTAACTCAGAAGGCGTGAGCTCTGTCACATGCTTTGATGGGACCATAGACCTGCCATGGTGACTGAAGTCTCGGACATTCTGAAAACTCAATGCTCAGGAATTCAGTTTCTTATCCGTAATACTAGGATTAACAATACCTGGCCTATTATTCAGGTTTCCTCCAAGGAGGATGAGTTCAATGAGAAAGCCTAGAAAGAGAAGGATTTTGAATATGGCTCCAACTTTTATCTCACGATTTTCTCTCAAGACCAGTTCAGTGATTATTTGTGTATATATCCAAGAAAAGCCTCTTTTACACACAAGGGATGTTCCATTTCCTATCCTAACACGGCTAAACCTCACAAATGGATGAAATTTTTGTGCCCTTGGTGGAAATTGACTGAAGTAATTGCCTTTAGCTGGGATTTTACCTGAGTAAGAATTCAGTATAATCCTCAAGAGTTTGTGTACACTGCACAATTTAAACATAGGTAAACAGAGGAGATGAGCGTCAAAGCTTCTGAGAATTGGAGCCTTGCATAAGATAAACTCCAATATTGCAATTACTTACAAGATGTATCAACATTTCTTGCTCAGAATCATTCATTTTTTTTTTCTGCTAGAAATTGAATTAACTATCTCGTCCTACTCCAAAACCTTTTTGTAACTTTGACCACTGAATAATTAAAACTGTTTTGTTCTTAAACCCAACTGTTGTGGTTTAGCCCTAGTCATCACACAGTTGCTTGCCTTCCCTCTCCCTTCCCAGTGGGATGGGGGAGAGAATTGGGAAGAAAGGAAAACTCTTGGGTTGAGATGAAAACAGTTTACTACAATAGCAAGGGAAAATGACAACAATAACAAAATACAGGAATAGTAAAAGATACAAAATGAATGAGGTGAACTTTTTCACCACTCGACATCCCAGTGACCGATATAGCCCGTCCCAAGCAGCAAGCAAAGGAGCGAGAGAGAGAGAGAGATGCCCCCCGGCCAGTCCCCACTGATGTACTGAGTGTGAGGTTTATGGCATGGAATGCTCTCTTTGGCCACTTTGGGTCAACTGTTCTGGCTGTATCCTACACAGCCTCTACTGAAAGGAAAATTAGCTTCATCCCAGCCAAAACCAAGACACCATGAAACTTAGAATATTTTTTTTTTAATCAGGATTTATAATTTTGTGTTACTATCATTAATTTTTTGGCTTCACAAACTCAGAGAATGGTTGACATTGGAAGGCACCTCTGGACTAGTGTAACCTCCCCTACTCAAAGTAGGGCTGACAAGAGCAGGATGCTCAGGTCCTGTCCAGTTGTGTTTTGAATATCTCCAGGAATGGAGACTCTAACAATGTCTCTAGGCAACCTGTTCTGATGTTTAATCACCCTTACAGTAAAATGAAAAAAAAAAAACTATGTTTAAACAGAATTTCTCATATTTCAATTTGTGCCCAGGCATACCTGTGTGCCTTTTATACTTTGGACTAGAGTAATATATACCTAGGAGGAACATCCACCAAAAGTATTGAGAATTAACTTTTAACTAATTATTGACGAGGTCATTAGAAGATAAACCAGACACATATTTTGGTAGGAATGACACACACTTGCTAGCTGGTTCCATCACACTAGAACTGTCAGGGATTTAGCCCTCAAAGATAAAACAATATGAGAACTGCCCTTGGGATGTGTTGTCTGTGGCTAAAGCCTGTCCTGTATAAGGAGAGCATTGTGTGGAGATGGATGAACTTTGAGAAATGAGCTGGATAAGATGTCCACTGTATTTTTTCTCTGAGCTGCTGGTCATCGTCCCTTTCAGTTGTATTAATGCACTGGGCTGTAAATGCGGTCACTGAAAGTGTCTGGGTTAAACCTCACATGCCAAAGCCAACATAACACATAACTACCTCCATGTTTCCTCCAGCAACTATTCAGAGCTTAGAGCATATTTCCATGCCTGAAATTACTAATTTTGATAACTTCTGTTGCTTTGACTGCAGGGTGCCTTCTGGGGCCTGATGGTCGGGCTGCTAGCTGGACTCGGTAGAATGATTGCAGAGTTTGCCTACGGAACTGGCAGCTGTGTGATCCCTTCCAACTGCCCATTCATCATCTGTGGGATTCACTACCTTTACTTTGCATTGATTCTTTTTGGGGTTTCTGCCATTGTCATGCTGGCAGTCTCCTTCATGACTAAGCCCATCCCTGATGTACATGTGAGTATTATTGCAGTCCTGCTCGTCAAGAAATGGAGCTCAATGAAACCACTCCTTTTCAACGTTGGTCCTTGGTATATTACCTCATTGAGGTATTTCAGCTACCCACATCACATAGCCCTTGTGAGAAAGCAAAGGAAATAATCTTCATTTACCTGTCACAAATCTTCAGTGACTCCTAATGATCTTAGACATTGACTTAACAGACTCTTGGGCTGCTGTGGTCTTATAGGTTGTTCATGTGCTGGCCAGACTGGTTTGTCTCTGTGTAGTAAGGCTGTAGATGTATAAACTCATTTTGTTTCATGACAGCTTTACCGCTTGTGCTGGTCTTTGCGGAACAGCAAAGAAGAACGTATTGATCTTGATGCAGATGAGGAGCAGGACAAAGCTAATGAAAAAGATGAGGAATCAGGTAAGGGGATTCAAAAGGAAGATTCTATCAATATATTTGAGTATGCCTGTTTAATTCCTAGAGAAACATTAACATGCTTGATAGTCAAAGACATCCTCCCTCCCCTCCAACAACAAAACCTCTAACGCCACGTATTTAAATGGCTAGCAAGCTGCCTTTTACCAATCTGTCCAGCTCAGTGTAAGTCAGAAGTGAAGTGGATTTGAAGGGAGAAAATCTTATTCTCTGGGTAGCTAGGTGGCAGTTCTAGGTCTAAAACAATGGAGATGCTTTAGGTCAGAGGTGGTGTGCATTGGCAGAACTGAGTGCGACTCTAGCACTTGGAATGAAACAGCGAGTATTTGCTTGGAAGTAGTGGGTAGTAGCCAGGATTGAAGGAGCAAGGATCTGGTGCAAGGGACCATGAAAGAGAATTGCCAGACATCCATCCAGGCAAAATCATCTACTCTCTTTGCTGGATTCTGGTTCTGCTGCCAAGTTCTTTTTCATAAGGATCCTCAAATTAATTTATTTGTCTTTTAATTAAAAGTGTAGAAAGTATTGAAAAAAAAAAAGGAGTTTAAGCTTTGCAGCATGGTTTGCTTCCCCAATATCAGACCAAGGTTCTAGGCTGCAAAAGGTGCAAGTGTCTTCTGCAAAAGGCTCTCTTGCAACATATAGAAAAACACTTTTTTTTTTTTTTCCAGGTGAGCTGTGAAAACACAATATTAACTTGATTCTTGTACTGCCTTGTACTAAAATGTTTCCATGTAACTAAATATCATAAATGAGAGCTGCTTTATTAAATATAGGAATGACCTCATCAGTCACAGAGATCTTCTAGTGCATGCGGTGGTCCGTGCTTGCATTTCATGACCAGTGTGTTATTCCTTCCAGTTAACGAAGAAAGTGAAGAACCGGGATGCTTTAGGAAAGCGTACAATTGGTTCTGTGGCTTAGAGCAAGAAAAAGGACCCAAACTGAGCAAGGAGGAAGAGGAGGCGATGAAGAAGAAACTGACTGACACAAGCGAAGTGCCACTTTGGAGAAATGTTGTGAATATCAATGGCATCATCCTATTGACTGTGGCTGTATTTTGCCATGCCTACTTTGCATAAACCTCAGATTACAGTTCTGAAATTGTACTGTATTTTCAAGCAAAAACAATGACTTGTAGATTTACAGAGTTAGATACACTTAGTATTTTCATTGTCTACATTTGTAAAAAATCAGGGTGATTTACTCACTGATTTTGTGATCATAATTTCAACAATCTAAAGATGAAGGCCACTGGAATTTCAAGAGAGACCATTTCTGTTTAGACATTGAATCAATCCACGGCTAACAGAGGTTCAGCATTTCCATCCGATATTCTCTCTACTCGTGACATGTTTTGTATTTTAGGTGCAGAACAAGGCTGCATGCGCGGTATTTCATATGAGGGCTTGTGAACTACCTTTTAGGATTGATTTTCAACACCACTTCTTCTGATAATTCGAATTTCTTTTTCCTTTGGCTATGATAAATTGATTACAAAAACCACACAACTACCGAGGGACCGTATTATGAATTCAAATTAAAAAATAGTTTTGTTCCTTCCAAGCATGGAATATCTTAAGTAAAGGGTTTATGTACACATTGATATATTTGACACTATATCTAACTTTCCATTATAACTTTTTCCCCCTTTTTCTTACTTTTCATTGTGTTATGTTTCTCAGTAATCAGTGGAACACTAACAGTCTGAACTTATCACATTTTGAAATCACGGAAAACGTGTCTTGATGATCTTAAGAATTCTGCTTGTCATAGATTCTCTGTTTAAGGATAACTTCAAAAGGTCCTCCTCTCTTTATATTTTAATATGTTTCTATACTTGAATGTGAAGCTTTTTTATACAAAATACATATATTATATATATACATACAATACATTATATATATCCACTATATATAATATATTTAAAATATATATGTATATATGTGTGTGTATATATATATTTATTTCTTACTGATCAGTTCCCATCTTGGTATGTCAAAGTTAATCTTCACCCACAATTACTGGGACCTCTTTATGGTGGGGTTGGTGTTAATGTCTTGCCTCTTTCTGTGGACTCCATTACAAACCAGTCCCTGCACATGGTTAACAGTCCAAAGCATCAGAATGCTGGGTTTGCATTTTTCTTTCAAGTACACTTGAGGGCTCTCTACTGCTTTTCTGCAAAGCTATAGATCTTTCTTCTGAAGATTTCATTGAGAAGTAGAATTCGTGCTGTATGACAGTATGAGTTAACAGTTCATGAAGCAGAATAGTCACAGCTGCGGGATATCAGCTACACCAGTCTGATTGTCTACACTTGATAGTTCATACCAGCTGGAAGTACAGGAAAAGACAGATTTAACACTTCAAAGCAAAAAGCAATAGTTCTTATCATCTAATTCAACTTCCTGAATTGAGTGTAAAAAGGAAGACATCAGTTGCTGTCATCAAGCTGCACCACACTTCCTTGTTCCTGCTCACACCTGTCGTGGGACTGCATTGTCTCAAAGCATTTCAGTGCAATTCTGCAGCAGGATGCACCAGCTTGCAGTAGCTGCATCTGAACAGGAAGCCAGTGTGGTCTCTGTGTATGCGCTACACCTCACTGCTCCTAACTGCTGCAGCTTTAAGCACTCCCACTTCATAAGCTTCTGACAGTATCTTTTCTTCACTTGGATCTAAACCAAAATGCTCCGGATTCTGGCAGAATCGCTGCTCTTCAGTATAATCCCTGCAGTAAACGGAGAGGTTTTGCATAGGCCAGATCACATCAATACTATATAAATATCAGCGCAAACCTTTTTCATACAGTTAATACAGCGATGGAGTATTTTAAAGACCATGGAATTAATTATATTTAATGGACTATGAAGACTTGTATGTATTAAAGTATTTGTACATTTTGAAGTATTCGGTGTCCAGAAAATGATGGGATTTTTATATCATATAATGGAAGACAGCAAAACTTAATTTGGGGTCTAGATTTTGGCTCTGGGTTATTACCAGTAATGGATGACAAACAAACAAGAAGGACTTTAATGAGGATTGCCCAGATCCCTCTTTGTCATGCTTTCTTACAAAAAGAAAAATATGGTGACATTTGGATAAAGACAAATAACACAAGTGACTTCCTGGCAGGCTGAGCAGCCTTTAGCTGACCTCCTGGTTAATTAGGCACCGTCACTGCATTTTCCTCCCCAGGATTAAAGAATTTTGAAAAACTAACTCTGTTTCCCAGAGACGTTCACTGTACATCATCAGTTCTTGTCCTGGTCTGAAGACTGGATGTTGCAGAGGGCAGAGATCAAATGCTCACATAAAGTCTGACTGCTGCTTAGAGTACATCTCTAATTTTGTAGAATTTCATAGAAAAATTGCCTGATATTGTGGACAGCTGATAAACCTTCTTTCTTTATATAAATAGCTAAATGCTACCTCAGGTTGGTAGCTATTGCATTCCAAGGCAGTTTCATGATTTTAAGGAAGAAAGTGACTTCTCTTCAGTTCTCAGGAGAACTCTGTCCACGTTACAGCTGTTGTTGTGGGACACTCTCAGACAAAACTCAAAAAGTTGCTTACAGTGTCCTGGGCATTCTCGTGCTTTAGAAATGGGACCAGTGAGCACACGCTTGTTCCCCATGTTTGACTGTAAATGTGAAATACTTCTGGTTAGTGAAGAGACTCCAGATACATCTCTGTAACAGCACTGTATACATACGTGGCATGTACAGCATAACACAGCTCTATTTCAGGTGATCCCGAGACATCCAGCTTATCCTGTTAGGTAAGATACAGGGTTACCGCTTATTTTAGTGGACTTTAGATAGTCCAGAATTACTTTAACCGCACAAAATAAAACTCAAAATTCACCCAGTAGCACTGTAAGCCAGTTACAAGACTGATATATAAAGAGCAGACACTAAACAAACCAGATCTTCCACTCTTCCATTTGAGAATTACTACAGAATTTTCAGGCCAAGTTCTGAAAAAGGGCAACTGTTCTTCATTTGTTTTCATTTTTGTATCACCCGTAACGAATGTATCTCACAAATGTTAATTATTAATGAAAATGAGAAGATTCTGTTCTTAGAACTCAGAATTTGCTTTTATTCCTATTTTATTATTGAAAAAGCTGAAATGTAACAATCACTGGGGGAGTGAAGGTCTGTGGCTTAATTTGGAATACATCTGCAGTAACCGTGGCTTGGTTTTAACCAAAATGTCTGTCTGTGGTAGAACTAGGACATAGCACAGAGCTGAGTTCTTCAGGTGCAAGTGAGCGTTGTGATCAGAGCACCAGCAGCAGCTGCGATTGCCATTGCCTCAGTGCCTGCTCAGATCACTTTCTTACCTGGCAAAATGAGGAACATTTCTATGAGGTAAAAGCTGACACAAAAATGAGGAGCAAAGAGCAGTGATAAATACATGCATGACCAGTGGTGACTGCCGGTTGGGAGAAATGCCATAGGGACTGGTTATTGTTGTTGAAGAACATTTGAATTCATTGGTTTGACGCATTGAGCTGGAGGAGAGTTTAAGGAAGGCTGCTGTTCCTGGGGACAGTCACACAGAGAAGGGGTGTTTACAGGCTATGGAGTCACAGCAAAGCTGTTCTGAGGAAGGCTGATTTAAAAAAAACCCACAGCTATTTAATGATGGTACGTCCCAGCTGCAGGTCCCTGCCCTGCACCTGCACTGTTGTTATGGGGTGGTCGGAAAGCGAGGGAAGAGATCAGGGATTAGAGAGCGCTTCCCTTCCGTTTCCTTGAAAATACAGCATCACAGATTTAACAACAGAGGGCGGCACATCGCTAAGAAAGATGAGAAATGCAAACACACGCCTCACCCTTGTTCCCCAGTTTTTACTTGGTGACTCACGGCATTTTTTCATGGAGTGCATATTGCAGCCCTGTGCTAGGGAACTTGAAGGATGGAGTAAAACTGCACTCACTCCAATAGCCACCAGTTGTTCTGATGAAAGACAGTATAACCAGTGCCCGAGGTTACGACCCTTATTATTAATAAAACAGGTTGCCTTTTTTGTCCCTCCCAAAGAACACTCCATCTTGTCATCTGCCACAGGAAGCTGAGAAAAAGAATTTCCCTGGAGCTCTTGTGCCCACCCCCTCCTCACCTGGCGGTGCTTATGGCCAGAGCAGCTGGGCAGGCACCAGTAGCTCCCCTACTTTTCTTAAGGTACCAGGAAGAACTCCAGGCTGAGGTAAGTGTGAGTTCATCATTACTCTGTGCAGCGTTTTTGTTTACAGTTTCAGAACCTAGAACTTAAAAAAAAATTAGCTTATATGCAAAACATTTTAAAACAAATTATTACAATGTTTTTCATTCATTCAAATTGCAAATTTTGTCCTGCTAAAAGTATGTCCTGGGCTTGAACTTTTCAGCGTATGAGTTTTGTGTGTAGCCACAGAAAAGATACTCTGCTATTCTGGTTTAATGTAATTACCCAAATCTCACTTTCCCAGACTCATTATTTTGTTCTTAGACAAATCTCTCACTTCTATGAATTTTTAATTTTTTTTTTAATAGAAAATGTAGTAGTGGAAAGCAAAAAAATCTCCTGCTTTGGAACATGAAGAGATAGAATTGAAAGCTACCATTCTCTAGAGTAGGACAGAATGGTTTCTAACTCCTGGACTTTTGAAAGCAAACGGCAACAGGGAAATTAGTCTGTAGGTGCAAGAACAAAGCCATAATATTCCTAACCTTCTGGAAACTGTTAGAAAAAACTAATATAAACCTTTGTGCATTCAAAATGAGCTCTGCCTGGGTGGGACATGACTTATACAAGAAGGTCGTTTCCCATGAATGCAGCTGTCTTGTCTTCTCCTGGTATCGCTGAGAATTGTTAGGCAGCTGATTGAAAACTTGGTCTGTGTAGAGTGTAACTGAATTAATTCCAGTATTGACCCAGGACCACATTAATTATACCTGGGTGTTAATTATTGTTGGCTTCAAGCTAAAAAGACAAATAATTTTTCATTGATGTTAAAAATCTGCCTAGGTGCTAATGTCATCGTAGTGTAGAACATTGTGCAGCATATAGCACTGAAAATAGACTTGCTGTAGACGCAGCATTTATTTTGAGACAATGAGTTTAATTACAGAGTATGAGAGCGCCAGATCCTGACATGTTAATTTAAGTATTTATAATGTGTATGAAACAATTCAGAAAGATCTTTAGCATTTTTGTGACCAAGTCTGTGGCAGCTTTATTATGGAGTATACTCAACTGAAAGCTAAGTCAGTCCAAGGGGAAGCATTCATCAGCTGTGTTCCTTTGATCCAGCTGATTGTTTTCCTGACACCTAGAGTGTTAATTAATTGCCCCCCTCACACATTAGGGACTGTTGTCTCTCATTCCAAAGCCATGGCACTCCCCACACACATTCTATTTCAGTACTTTCCCTGGTCCTTAGTCCTTAGCTGCATGTTGAACGAATGCTCAGCACCAAGACAACGGCAAAGCCAGCAAGCACGTCTGTAGGCCTAAACCTGTGGCCTGGGTCAGACATGTCCTAATCTGGGAAAGGAGAGAATGCCCCCACAAAATATCGGTACTGCAGGCTGCCTACGGAACATCAGAGTCATCCTCTTGTTGGTGAAGTACACGGGGAACAGGACCCAAACTGTTCCTGCCCTCGGACTTGCTATGACAGGTGATCTTTTTGTTTTATGAGAAAATCAGTATGAGAAGAATTTTAGGATGCATTTTTCATTTTGTGCACTGTCTTAAGCACAACACTGTACTCAGCAGTTAAGTAATAAGAGACAGAAGTCAAAATACTGCTAGGGCCAAAGGGTATCTTGGGTTAACTCCAACCTGATTTACAAATCAGTGTTACTGTAACTTCAGTACATCTTGCTCTCCTTTGTTTCAAGACTTAGTGCACCTCAGAAAAAAAAGAAAATCCTTAATCATAAGGGTTTTTTAGACATTAAAATTCTTTAAATGATTATTTGCTAAATTATAGAATCAAAGTTAGTTTAACAATGAATAAGAATACTGAGAATTCCAAAACTAAAAATCCAGGCTTATGCTGTATCTTTTCTACTCAGTTTCTTTTACTCTGTAATTTCGGTTTATGCAACTGCGTGGTTTCTTGTGTTTCTTCCAACTGTATTTTGAGTCAACTTGGATACTTCATTCTTTCACCATTGAGTTCCCTATTTGTAAAGACTTTTTCAAGGACTTATTCTTGATTGATCTGATTTCCCAAGTAGTATTTCAGAGCTGTAATCTCTTCTCCCATCTTATAGTCACTGCTTTAACAGGGAGATTCAGAAATACATTGAAACATATTCCCCAAAATTATTGGCCATCTTAGTAACTGTTGATGTTGGTGGATGGTCTTGATATCTACATACTGGTTTTATGCCTTGTTACTAAATATATGGGTAGCCTATATTATAAGCCCTATAAAATTATATTTCTTCCTTTTTATTGTATCTTGTAACAAAACAGGGTATGTTATTTCCTGCCAAATAATGTACAAGGAAAGTATGCTATATTTTCCTAGGGAAAAAAAAAGCCACATGGGAACATTTATTTTGGAATTTCACCTATTTGACTAATTTCAGTTACATCTGAGATCTCGAAGAGCTTCATGAAGAAAGTGAAGGGATATTTCAGATGTCAAATTGTGGCTGAGAAACGCATTTTAGGAAGGAGATTTAGGAATCAGCATATTACTATGGAAGCAATTGCAGGTTACATTTTAATATAACCTGAAAAATTATTTTGTAGAATAAAAACTTGCCTCTTATCCAGGTTCTGTATAGTCAGGGTTACAAAGCAGATAGTGTGATATTTCTCTGCTGTATCAGGTAGATCTGAGCATTGTTCCCTTGTCTCCCACGCTGTGATGGGGTTTGCTGCACTGTGCTACATGCTCTCCTGCACGGGCCTCCTGCAGTGTCACCCACTGAGACACCAAGTGTTTGGACACCAAGATAATACAACTCCATAAACACCACAGATTACAAAACAGTGTTCCGCAATAAATGCGATTATTTCTGCATTAGCTCATGTTCTCTGTAGCATCCTTTGCTTCGCATAGGCTGTTTAACTCTGCGCCACTGTTATATATTGTGCTGTGCTTCTGCAAACATTTATTATCCACAGTCCTTTCAATAAAGTGCAGCAAGCTGCACCACACTGCAGCATGTGAATTTGAATTATAGTATCTGCAAACTTTTTGTCAGTAAATATAGCTCTATAAGTTTTAAAAAATAATTTAACAATGGTTCATGGCTGTTTTGTATGCAGACTTTGAATTCTGGTGTTTATATGGGCAGCACATGGTCAATATTGACAAATGGAATTACTGTTGTGATTGAAATATGAACATATTTGATGTTGTCAGGTGTAATAGTGCCAAAGAATTGCTGAGAGACAAGCTGACATGTGGAAGGGGTACCACTAGCCTCCATATTTCAGAGTTCAGTTAAGGCTTTGTTCCACTTTTGTATTATGTGTGTACATAAGACAAGAACACTGATACCACACAGAGCCTTACTTGGAAACAGTTTCTGTTGTCTTTAAAGCAATAACCAGGCAGATGCTCAGAATGCAGTACTTAAGGTCCAAGTCAACTAAATTTTTTCTAGTCAGAGCAGTTCAGTCTGGGTGGTCTTATTTATACATCTGAAGAAGCTAGTTATTTGGTGAACTCGTTGAAGTGCGATACCTGAATCATCAGGGAAGGCTGTAACAGAAGTTTGGAACTGAGCTAAAATAATCATTGTTACTGCATTTTGCTGCAGCAGTTTTATGAGTGTGGATGAGCCTACCACCCTCTGTTGTTCCCTAGTCCTTTTACTGAACACTTAGCATGTTACTAAGCTGCCTGGCTCTCTCATTGAGCTGGATGCACTCTGGCATCAATATGTATTACGTATGAGTGCCATATGTATGTAAAGTGTGTTTAAAAGGCAGAGTTCCTCCAAGATCCTGCCCTGAGGGAATGAATCCAACTGACTCTATACTTCTAAATCACATCTTTATAGGAGAGAAAATGCACCCTTTGGTTAGGTTATGGGAGAGAAACATTTTAACTTTAGTCACTCCTGCAGAATAAGTTTATGCTTTGTATAAGGGTAATGCAGTTTGCAGTGTGACAGTGTGTTTCTGCAATGGAAAACCAGCCCTGACAAGTAACTCCTTATAGAGATGATGCATCTTCTTTGTAGCTACGACTTGGTAACCCGTAGATACAAAAATATCATGTGAGAGCAAAACCTGAGTGAAAACAAATGGGACTTCCTGTGAAGCTGAGACAGCTGCGCTATCGCACCTTTCTGGGTTGCTGAGAATGGCCAGGATCTGTCCTGCTAACTTGCTTTATTGCTTTGCCCAGGCCTCCTTGTTGATGCCTCTTAAATTACACACTTGCACTGCAGGTAGAGAAATGTGCAGCATACCTGTAGTGACCTGCTGTGACTACAGGGTGAGTAAACGCTACTGAACTTCCCAGCATTTCAAGTGCCCATCAGCTCTGAACACAGGAACTACCTTATTTCCTTCAGGCAATTTATGTTGTGCTGGATAGGCTTGTTTCTACAAACAGCTTGAACTGTCTGTGTTATTCTCAATTCTATGAAGTAGATGGTTTTTAAAAAAAAAAACAAAATTTGAGTATTTTAAAGAGAAAAACCCCCACATTTTTCCAAACTAACATTTTTAGTTCTCTGTTCTCTTTATCTCCTCATCTCTCTGTTCAGACAGCTGTTAATTACAGAATATGTGAGGTTGGAAGGGATCTCTGGGGATTGTCTTGTCCGACTCCTGTTGGACTAGACTGTAACATTAGGATCAGCTTTCCTCTTGCTCCCTCCTTCTCCCCCAGAAGTGAGCCACAATGGCAAAACTCTTCACTTCTAGCACAACACTTCCATTTCCATTATATTTGTTAATTTTTGTACTCAAAGGACAGATTACAGCTGTACAAAACTAGAAAATACCAAGTACTAACACAAACACAGAGGCACTTCCGTTCCATACTATAAGCAATCTCAGACATGGGTCAGACCCTCTTGTCATAGAGGCAGTGGGGTCTGTCCCCAACAGAGCTTTACCGAGAGCCACCCTAGCCAAGTCTTTCTGACTTATCTTCCTGTTACCTTAAGTGTGGATAACTGCCCGTGGGACCCCTGAGCCTGGCTCCAAGCATATGGAAGGAGAAAACCTGCCCATTGAGATCCTCACCAGCTTACAACCACGGGAGCAATCCCTGCAGCTAAGGCTGAAGGAGAGGCTGCTCACACTTAGAGCAAGAGCAGGGCTTGGAAGGGCTGCAAAGTAAAGTGAGGGCTGCTACTATAACTCTCCTCTAGAAGCCATTAGCTGGGGATATTGGAGAGTCACGTGGATAAATCTCACCACAGGGACAGGGTTAGGCTGAGGTGCTCTTAACCCAGCTCCACCAGATTCACCGCTGGCAAGTCTTGTCAGCAACTCTTTTTTTAGAACTGTGCTAATAACTACTTAGTTATATTTTAGGCTGCAAAAGACTTTGAATTTTTTAGGGAAAACCCTTCTATGACATCGGCAATGCTTTTTCTGTGATGATGCTCTAAATGGTTCTAATCATAGAATCATAATCCCATGTTCAGCAAATGTTTGCATTAAAACTCATGTAAATTCCTGTTGTTAGGTCAGTTTCTCAGCATAGACATGACTGCTGGAGAGTTTAATTATAAGCGTTTCTTTCTAGTACAATTAGTTATTCATTAATGTTTGATAGGCTGAGGTTTCAAAAAAAAACAAAAAGAAAAGTGAGAACATGATGAAGAAAACAAAAGGGATAGGTTTCTTGTATCACAGGAAAATCTTGATAACTCAGGAAATAACTCCTAGTGGAGAATTCTAGACTTCCCGACTTTTCTTTTCCCCATTATTCTATTAATGACCCGCAATATATATGTGAAACTGTTGACAAATGATTTCAGGAGGACTGATCCAGAGTAACTGAGGAAAAGAGTTTTGCTTTTGAAGATCTCATATGATCATGCAACTTTTACAGGCAGACAACAACAGAGGGCAATAGATCTCTATGAAACATCACGTCTTCAGAAAGGTTTCATTTTGATGACACTGATGGCAATTTTGGCAGCTCTTTTCACTGCCTCACAGGGATCATTCAGACACTGCTGAAATGTATCTGTATGATCTAGGAGTGCCTTGCGGCCCTCTGGCAGCTCAGCCAGCATGGTGAGGGTTTTGATTGCGTTCAGACGGGCTTTGCTGGTTTCCTCAGCAACCAACTTCAGTAAAGGTGGAATAGCTTCAGCACCTAGGGCTGAGAATCTCCCTGTAGAGAAATAAATGGGCTTTAAAATGTGTTATTACATATAATCAACATGCTTTTGAATTGCTGCTTTCTACTCCCTGCCCAGCTACAGCTCTGAGCATCCCAGAGGGTGCAGTGAAGAGGTAGGACATGCTTTTCTTTTCAAGACTAAAGCTAGCTGCCAGCTGTTTCTTTTTAAGAAAAAAAAAAAGGATCTTCCTTAGTTAACTTTATCTGCTTTATTTAATTTACACCAACTTACCTAGGAATATATGAGGCACTGAATGACAGGATAAATGATTTGGGGGGGCGGGAGGGCAGGGGGAGGTTAGATGCCCTTGAGAACATCCTCCATTCTCTTATTTTTAAAGACATTGCAAACACTGAGATCCACTCCTCTGTTGTCTTCAGAAGTCAGGGGGATGGTTGCAGAGCAGGACTGGAACACAACTGCTGTTATTAAGAGTCTTTAATGTCTAGTTACTTATTCATCACACTGAAAATTTAGCAGTTAGTATTTTCAGTGTCATGTAAGTTACTTGGGAGAACTACAGACCTTATTAACATTCATTCCTGTCCCAGCTGTGCGAAAGAAACTTGCCTCTAACCGCAAAAAAAAGAGTATCCAGAAAGTAGTGCTCCTCTGTTGAGGAGTGGCGATTCAGAGTAGCTACAAGTATGCAGATATCTACCAGTATGTAGTCTGGACTTGAATGGAAAATATCCCCCCTCTGGAGCAGCACTCTGGAGGGAAATGGTGCAGGTCAGGTAGGTAAATAAATTCTTGACCTACTTCAGGTGAATGAAAAGTGAAATGTGCAGTTCCCTCTCGACACTACGGGCAGCAAGAGTAGTTGCTAGAGACAGAGTTAGAGAAATGTCCTAAGCTTGTGTTTTCTTGAAGAGTTTTAACACTATCAGAAACCAAGGACTTGGGCAGCAGGAGGGAAAAGTTTTGTTAGTTGGTTGCCTTAGAATTGGATTTCCAGAAAGTATTCCAAGAGAACTGCCTCTGCCTCTCACCCTCAAGTCTGACAGTAGCAAACATCAGTGCTCCTGCTGCGCTAGCTTGGACTTCAGAATCTGTGTCTTCCAACAGTCTCACCAGCACAGGAATAATTTCTTCACACACGACGCTTTTTCCCTCTGGATGAGCACTGTGCAGAAAAGACGGTTATGTTGCTTTCTTGAACTGCATCTGCTAACCATGCAGCTACCCACAGCTTCTCCCCATGCCTGGACCCCTGCAGCCCTCCCTCGTTTCATGACAACAGTGCCGACACAGTCCTCCTCTCTGTTCTCTTTGGAGTCACAATGTTCCGACTGTTAGATAGATGGCAAGCACCGCTACCCAGCCACAAAGAAAAGAAAGGCGATGTCTGTTTGTGCCTGCTGTCTATTAAATCTACTTGCAGATACAATACTGATGATATCTTATTAAACTCTGTGTGTGGGCTTAACAATTTTTTAGGGTATTTTAGGTGATATTTGTTTGGTTTTTTTTTTTTTAACTTTCCATAATACACTGGAGACTGATGGGCAACAGGATGCACCAGGATGTAGGATTAAGTGTGCTGCTGGTCCTAATGGCAATTTAGTTAGAAATTTGGCTGTTGAACTCTGAACAGATTTTAAAAGCTGCTAAATTAGGAGTCTGCAATTAATTCTTCTCCCAAGTCAATTTTCTGTCTTTCTTTCTAGCCTCTTTAATGCAGAGAATATTTAACATGACCTGGCTTCTGCAGGGACCTAGAATTTAGCTGATGTCCATACTCTAGATGCATTGCTGCTATGGCTCATTTTAGCCATACTCTATCTCTCTTTTCCTATAAGACCTTGCTTTGTTGTAGGACATTAGGAAGTGTTTTGTGCCAGTTGGTATGTAAACTACATGATCTGCAGACCTTTTTAAACCAGACATCTGTTGAGCAATTTTATTATATATTGTGATTGCAGGACAGTGGACTTAAGTTGCTCCTTTCATCCAGTGTTTGACACACAAATTTAATATAAAGATTGCTTTTTCTGATCCGTCACTGATGTACGTAGCAGCTTGTGTCAGAAAACTATTTCTGTCCCCAATCACACTGAAAGTTTCCCAGGACTTTTAATTTTTTGAGAGACAGCCATTGTCCAAAAAATAAGGGAGCTTCTCCCTACCTCCATAGTGGTCAGAATCTTTGTTTACATGTGATTTCTCATACAAGCATGTTTTTCTCAGCAGTGCTGTACCAGGAAAAAGTCCTGGTTTCAGTGCCCATACTGAAAACAAACCGAAGGAGAAGGAATGACATTTCCTCTTCAGCATCTGCCTTCTTGAGTGATTTATAGCAGTTATGACAATAAGTCTTGTACTTATGTGTCCATTCAGGCTGATACTGCTTTACACGTGAAATGTGGCAGCTTCAATGTATAGTGGAACACAACTGTGAACTAATTACATTGATTCACTTACTAAATTAGTATTTTCTTGGGCTTAAGTATTATAGACAGATTACTTTTTCTTTACCCAATTTCTACCAGGACCCAAGCTGCTTTGCTTCTGATGGCTACTGATGAGTGTGTGAGCTTTTCCTCCAGGATAGCAATGACATCAGTTGCTAGAGCTTCAGAAGCCTCCACGCGTAGACAGCTGGAGAGTGTATCTAGGATTAGCTCCTGGATTCCATCCAACTCGGTCTTCAATTTGAGTACAAGTAAGGGAACCAAACCAGCATGCAGTACGCCAACAGCCCCTACAGAAGGAGATGGAGAAGGAACACGGGTGAGGTGTGAGTGCATTTACTATTTCCACCTGCACTTTGAATTCCTTAATAGGATCAAAATACACACGGTAACTCATTTCCTCACACAGTCTGTTCATAAATGCTGTCTTAGCATTGCTTCCTCAGGAAGCTTCCCCAACAGTCCTGTAAAGACATCAGCCCAGGTACCAACATGGCAATTGCTCTGATGTTCCCTCTTTCCCTCACTATAATATTTCTCCCAAAATTATTCTTGCTAAGAAAATACAGGAAATAAATATAAAAGCCACCTTATATTCAGCCTTTCTGTTCTCAACACGAACAGATGCTAAGAGAGGCTGAGATGTGAGCGTTTAGAGCTAATACTTTGATCCTCTGCTATGGTTTCTGTGGGGGAAGTCAAGGTTTTGGAAACTGTCAGCTTCCTCACACATTTCTTTGCAGTAATTCTGTCATGGAGAAAATTTAAATTTTGAGCTTTCCAGCAGTCAGTACTCTTGCACGATTTCCTAAAGGAAACAGCATCAAAGGTAGAAAGATTATAATTTGCCCTGCAAGTGATGTCTTTGCTATGAGCAAGTGTCTGATTTGTAACATTTCTTATACGATACTAAGTCAACACCGAAACAGCAATGCCATGGGAAAGCAGAAAGCAGAACGTACTGTCCACAAGTAACTGTGAAAACATAATTCTCCAGCTGTCTTGTTGCTACGACTGATTCTTTGGTTGCTAAGAGAAATGTGGCTCCTTTCAAAGTGATTCATATATGGTTAGATAAGGAAGTTTTGGGGATAAGAGTCATCGAAGTCTTTTCAAATTAATCTCTACAATCAGGGATAAAAGGACAAGTGGGAAAGATTGTAATGGTCCATGATAGTGCAGGGGAGAAACCCCTAAACTTGACAATAAGGTGAAAGGCATTATTCTAATCTAGAGGTTATTCTGTTGCACATATTTCTGAGGTTTTGCTAACATTGAATAACTTCTTATCTTACTAACTTATTAGGATCCACTTTACTAACGCAAATGCAAAGAAACACCTAGGAATGATATTATTATGACTTTTACAGCCTGTGCTACATTTGGAGGTCAGTTGCTGTGAGAATTCAAACAAATAATACAGAAAACCAGATTCAGACAATTTACTCCTGAAGGCTAGCAACACTTTAAAAACAAAGATTTCTCCTTGTGACAGAAAGGCAAAGCAAGAAAGGAAACTGAAAAAAATGTTATTTTTGATGCTGTGACTCTGTATATCCCTTGATAGAGGGGGCTGGCATTTTCTTAGTAAAAACCCCCTCAACCCTATATTTATGACCCTAGAAGAATGAAAAGACGAAAATTCTCAAGGATCAGCTCTAGCCCATTCATAGCCCATTCCTACTGTCCCCACAAAAGACTGTGATAAAGGAAATCTGCACTATTGCTCTGGAGAAGGAGTCTCTCAGAGAGGTCCTGCAGAAGGAGGCAAAGCTCGCACAGCTGAGTCCATCACGCAGCATTAACCCCGTTGACAGGGATTACAGGAGTTTGGATGGCAGGTTGTAGGCATCGAAGGGCTATGGGTGGGTTAGACAACAGCAAGGATATGGCTGGGAACACTCCACACCTTACAGAGTCCCAGGCAGTAGGAAACCCACTAGCGAACTGCTTCCATGGAAGTAGCTTAGAGCAGTCTCAGGTGACTATAAATCATACCCAGAATCGGTTTAGCCACACTTCCCCATGGTCTTTTGAAATAAGATTTTCCAAAGTCAGCTTTTAAAACTCCTCTCAAAGTTTTTCACGTAAAGAAACTATATGGCCTGTGTGCATGAAATTGAAATACCCAGACAGCTCACACAGTCACCATGTACACTCCTAAATTCTGGAATGCTGTGGAAATCAGCATAAAACATAAATTTGGGAGGTAGATCAATGAATTGGAGGTGATAGACTTATAAGCTGACATTCCCTGCAGCAAGCACCTATTTATTGTAAGGTTGCTTTACCAGATGATCTGTGACACTTTTGAACCAAAGCCACATCTGGACTACTTGACCTTAAAGTAATTGCATTCTTCCTAGATAACACACTGAATGTAAATGTAAATGAGTAGCAAAGAACTGAAGTTTAAACTGCAAGCTCCTCCAGAGCCTTTGTGTAGCTGTAGTTCACACTGATACCAATCTTCCTTGGCATAGTGTCACACCATAAGCATTTCAACATATCATTTCAAAAGAAAACACTTGTTCTTGCACAGAGAAGTCAGCTTTCTGGCTTCAGCCCAGAGATGTCATTCCTTCCTTTAACTGAACTTTCCATCTTTCTGTAACAGCTATTGCTGTAGCATTCTCTCTACCTTTCTCATGCTGGTAGATGTACTTTTTTCTTTCCCAGGGGGATTTCCATTACTATTTTTTGCACTTGCTTTCAAATCCTTAATAGCCATTTTTTAACCTATCATCTTCATTTCCATTTTCAGTTTCCTGCAATTCTCTCTTTTTCAGGACTTCCTTGCTAACTTATTTCAGCTCTCTTAATCATTTTATCATCATATTGCCAGTAAGTACTAGCAGCGTCCAGGTTTCCCTTCTTTGTGTCTGCCTTTCACTTCTCTTCTAATACATTCAACCAATACATTCAACTAGACAGGACTGCTTTCACTGGCCCTTGAGTTTATTCCTCCCAGTTAATGTTTATTGACTTTTTTCAACTTGCTCATCACTCATTCATTGCATTTGCACTTCATGGCTTCTTTCGGTGCTAGCCTTTACTATTGCACTGCAGTCCTGAGCGCAAAATACACAACAAAGCCCCTTTATGTCTTTCTGTTTCAATAAGCTGGCAAGATAACGTACAGAGTGTCTAGGATAGATTTTATTTTGAGGAGCCATTAAGTAGTATTTGTTCTGTGGTCAGGAATCCCCATGTAGCTACTGGGTGCTCAGGCTGTTTTCATTTTTTAAAAATATGTTTTATTTTACCAGACCGGGTCTCCGTACCAAGGGCTTTCTTATTTGCTGTTTTTGTTGAGCTGTCCTATCCGAGATTCTATCATGCTACTAAAGGGAGCTTCCCTGATATAAATATAGAAACAAAGATTAATTGTTTGACCTTGTCAAAAGTCTCAATGTAGTGAAGAGAAAGAGGGTGGAGAGGAAAGGCCACCACCACCAACAAAAAGAGACTACCTAACAATGAGACTGAAATTTCCAGGTGGAAATTCGTCATGGTTTTCCCAAGGGCACCGAAGGGTGAAAGGTCTAGGGAGGTAAAAGGGAAAGGGGAGGAGACAAAACCAGTGGAAAGTTGTTTGAGAGTTACTTGTAAATTAGGGCAGTCTCAGATCCTTGCATCTTACTGAGCAAGAAACAGGAGGGGAAGGTAAGCTGGAGTTAGGAGTCCTATGCTGAAAAACGGGGCGGCATCCTCAGCATCCTGACATCTCATTAAAATAGTGCCCTTTCAAAGGTGATTTATCTATTGCAGAGTGTTCTAGATACCCTAGGCACAGTGAAGCAGTAGAGGAAAACGTTATCAAAATGCAAATAGTTGCATTTGCAGCTGCACAGGTAACATCGTTATTGACCCGTTTTTCTGAGAACTTGTAATCTTCCCTTGGGCTGCTTTTTATCTGAGCACTCATCTCTTACTTGTCATAACCCTCTGGCCGCTCTCATCCTCCCTTTCCTGACTCTTTTTTCAAACAGGCCCAAGGAGGAGCTGCCATTTATTCTGTTCTCTCAGTATGGCTGCAGGGCATGTAAACAAATTAAATTTGAAGACAAAGGAGTCATTTATAGTACATAACAGTGGTATTTTGTTTTGGTTTTCAATTACATAAATCAATTAAATCACATTACAAATCCTTTTCCTTACAAATGTCAGTTTTCAACTTAAAGCCATTTAAATGTTTGTTTTAGTAGGAAGCATGTGCCTCATGCATGGCCACAAAGTGATGTACAGTGTAGTATAACAAAGTAAAATAATACGTAAACACAGATTCTGTATAATAGGAACGTTTTGTTAACACCTCAGATGTCTCTGCAATGTTCACACAGCTATTGAAATGCTTAGTAACAGCATTTCTGCTTAGGAAGGGGCACAGAAGGAAAAGCAAAGCAGAGCCAGACACAATCGGAAAGAAAACCGCTGCCTGGCATCACGGTGTGCTATCAACATGTCGAGTGCACAGCGGCTGGGAACTCCCAGGGCGCGAGCTCACTAACTGCGAGCAGCCAAACGATCCTGACAAAATGTCTAGACCTAGCAGCTCCCTTGCTAGCACTGCAATAGTTTAGCACAATTTCACGGGTAACAAAGTGTTTATTAAACAGGTGAGTGCTAGCATATATTATATACATTTTAAAAAGCAGTGCTTGTACAATGTTTCATTTCCTGGTGACGAGATGATCACACCTTCCTTAACAACGCCTTGCTCACTACTGTTTAAACTGAAAAAAAAAAAAGTTCTTTAGACTCCCTGAGAAGATTTCTGAGTCACCAGTCACAAGAGCACAGTTTGAGAACCCTGTAGTAGCTAATTTAACATTAAGATTCAGCATTTTGAGTCTCAGTGCTTCCAGTATTAGGGCTGTTTTGGGCAGTAGATGAAATATACTACTGCTATAAAACTGGGCTGAAATATCTCTGGTAAGTTTGGAGCAGAACTCACCTGCCTATACCCTGTCAGCTATCAAGTCTTCTAAGTGAAGAAGAAAATGCTGTTGACTTCTTTGCAAGTCAGAATGTTTTCCTTTTCTTTGCAACCATAATTCTCTGTCTTTCAATGATAATTTAACAGGAATAAACAGTAGCGTCCCAAAGGATGCCTACGCCTGGAGACAAAGACTGTCTCCTATCTTAAAGGACTGAGAGGTGGAAGTCCCTGTTTGAATGAACTGAAGAGCTACTAGGATACTAGAGAGCTGAGGAAAACACTGGTAGCGGACTAGAAATAGTAAACAAATCTGTTTAAAACCATTTCAAATCTGTGCATTGACTAAATGCATTTATCTTATGACAGCCCTAGCGATTACCAGGTACAAAATCACAGCCTCAATAGTAGTGTCTGTCATGTCCTCACTAGAAATACAATAGCTGTAAACTTGATAAAAGCATTATGGGATCTGCTTTTGAAGTCACTGGGGATTTTTCCAATACTAAAGATTTCAGGACATAATCTGAATGAAAAGACATAATAGAAATCAAGGTTATAAACATACTAAAAAGTCAGCAGTACACTGCAGAAGCACATAATGTGGCGCTCTCTGGGGATCTTTTAAAACTCCAAAACGTTTCCAGCATTAACGGGGAACAGGAAAGATTGGTCTGATAAACAAAAGGTTCCTAATTCTCAGTAGAGAATGAGAGAAACTCCTGCATGTCTTGTTTTTGTTTTTAGACTCTTTGCTTTAGCATGTGTTAAACTGTAATATCAAAGTACAACTGAAAATAATTAACATGGAAACTACTACTAATACATCTGATTAGCTTCTCTATTTTAATTTAGACATGCAGGAAACAGATTAACTTTTTTTTTTTTTTAAAAAAAGTCATTTTGGTAGCAAATAAGACTGCCTGTGACCTTCTCCTTGAAAGCAAAGGATTTAACCATCTAAAACATTTACGCTGTATGAAAAGAGGAGTAATAGCTAAAGAACTTAAAAATGCTGGTCTACAGAATGTCTTTTATCACAGCATCTCTAGAAACTGCAGGGAGGAATGAGACAGAGTAGACTTGTGTTTCTCAGACAGACAATTTCCAACCTGAAAAACAAATCTTGGATTCTGATTTTGTACAAGAATTATCTATAGGGTAAGATCAATAATTGACTGGCACAAGTACCCTGCTTCTGAATGGTATGAGTCTCAGATCCTTTAGTGTAAAATCACCAAAACCGCTATGGCAGAAATAACGAGAGATGCTCTCTGTTGCAGTAGCGTATAACCCATGAAGTGTGGATTGCTGGTCATTCATACGGCATCAGAAGGTTGTCTCCAAAATGAAAGCACCTTTTCCTTCTTTTAACAAAGCTGTATTCATACATTATCATGTACAAGAAAGCAACCAATCAAAATGAAGGTGAGATAGAAGTAAGAAAGTAATGCTGACTGATAATATTTTTCCTAGCTCTAATCGGTAGTCTGCTTGCACATTGAAGTATAAGCATTGATATGTTTTGCAGTGGTTTTATTTTGCCCTTCAGAACTCCAGTTGCTTGTACCTCCCATATAATTAATCTTATTTAAGTTTTATGAATTTGTAAGTTAACATACAGATACACTCATGATCATCCCATATACCTAAGTGTGCGAATGCATGTGCATATGTGTAACATGCATTCAACTGACCTTGCTTGCATGTTGATCACACAGATTGGGAAATTTCTTGGCTTTTATTTCTCTGACAAAGTACCTTTCCTTTACTCAGAGAAAGGTTTCTAAAAATCATAAAAATCGAAGACTGAAAATAACCCAGAGGGCTTTTTTTCTCTTGTTCTTTTGGATGAAGAAGGAAATGTCATCCTGAAATTTATTAATTTCCTCCACAGGGAAGACTTTGCCAAAATACAAGAAGGAAGGAAAACAATCTGACATGTGTACTGCTTGTGCCAAAGTCCTCAGATCAATTACTGTAGAGAAAATTAAAGCCTTGAGATAACTGCTCCCAAAAAGATGAGCCTCAGACACTGAGCTGCTACCCCAGTTCAGATTTTCCAGGTCAAAATTGGTCCTTTTTTTTTTCTGCTGGTCGGTAATGGAGACATGTAGCTGTAAGATGAGACTAAAAGGGACCAGTACAGCCCACAACCAGAAGAGACTCTGCTGACACTCTGCTTCCACAAGTACCTGTTGTGAAATCCAGCATTCACAGAAAACATTTAGTGTTTTCAGTGAATTTAGTTTAGTGAATTTAGTGTGCATTGCATAGAGAATATGTTCAAAGGAGAACCTAGACTGGCACATTCACAAACACTAACTTAAATATTGGATTTTATTTGTAGAGTTAACAATTACTATAGCAAGTGTCAGTCAGAGGAGGTGATACTGTAAGGTGAACACGACATTATCAGCTTGACAAATGTTCATGTGATTATTACTTACATTGTAGTAAATTTTAGAGATTCCTATGGAGAAAGAGAGTCTGCTCTGTCACAGAGGTGTGTTGTAAAGATGCGTGAGAGACAGCTCATTTCCTGCACAGATTACTGTCCAGCTGGACATGGAGAAGGAGTGTATGGGAAGGAAAGAGGCAAAAAGTTGTTTAAAGTAAAGCTTCAGGTCAGTTGAGCAGTTGAGAAATAATTAAGAGCCAGTTTACCACCAGGTTCCCTAGGGGCTGTGGCTCAGCTGGTGGCCATAGCTCCCAGCAAAGGTACTGTGCTGGGGGGGAGGCTGCAGGCTGCTCACCCTCCTGCCCGCCGCACACCCACAGCCTCTCCCGGGATTTCATGGGAGAGACGGACAGGGAGGTGGGCAAGGCTGGAGCCTGGGTGGGACAAGGGAAGATTCCTCTGTGGGAAGCTGCACGAGAGCAGGCAGCCTCCTCAGAGCCGCAGATAAGTCTTGGTATTTATCACGTTATGGTGGTGTCTAAAAGTGCCCGAGCGTTTGGAGAGACACCCTTCAGGGAACTGTGGCAGTATTTTACACTAATAAAAATGGTTTTAAACTTTTAAGTCCAACTGCCTTACAAGCCTTTAATGTGAGAGAAAGGCACAATTGCAAGTTTTCAGTTTCCAGAAATTTTGCTGAGAGAATAAACTTAAAAAAAAAAATATTTTCTTCTTTTGGGGCAGAAGGCTGAAAAATTAAAGCAACATCAATGAAGTTCAAGAAATGGTTTTGTTAAGTATCTTAAATTTCTATATCTGTGCAAGTGGATTTCTGCGTTACAAAACAGCATTACATAGGAAAATGACCACTGTAACATTTTGGTTATCTTTAACATTAACCTTTTGCAACTAGTGAATGAACCTCATATGTGCTCAGACGTAAAGGAGCAGTCATTTTGTCAGTTTTGTTCCTTAGGAGAAATATATAATTAGGATGGTGAAAATATTCTCTGAACTTCTATGGTATAACTGAATCACAGTCAATCAGAAACAGAGCTATATGAAAGCTTCCTATACAGATTTGATTATGCTACTGTCAAAAAATAAATAAAAATGAGAAGCTTAAAGAAACAAAATATCTAGAATTAATTATGCGTCAGACACTGAGAAACTTAATCTTGGAAAATTAACATAAACTTGCTTTGCATATACGAATCATTGTGCAGATTGAAAATCGAATAGACTGAAAGATTGCAAATAGTGGTGTAAGACAATAAGAGGAGGCTTAGGGAGAACATTAATTCAGTCTCATTGTGTAAGCACTTCTTTTTTTACATTATTTTTAGCTACTTTAAAAAATGACCTGATGGAAAATTTAAAGAATTTTGGAGAAGTTGTAGTGTTGACAAATACACTGCTTATATTTGCTGATCTAGCATTCTGGCAAAGCTGCAGTAAGTCAGTTTTATCCCATAGTTCACACTGCTCGCACTGGTGCCAAGACGAGCACAACTGAATGGTCAGAACTGCTAAAACCTCCAGGACAAGAAGAATACAGTACTACAGGCGGGTGAAATCCTTTTCTGCTTCAGATGGCCTGGCTTAGCAATTTCACTTGAAATGAGAGTGGAAGAAACACATCTTGATTAGAACCACAGGCCCAGATGGCTGCCCGACATGAGTGGGGCTGTATGGAAAGGCAGACTAATTCTCCACTTTCCACTCAGGCGTGGTGCTTTGCAGATTCCACATTTTCCATGGGAAGCCATGTTCTTATGGAAAACTACTTATACTGCTCAATGAAAATTGCATTCTGTTCTGAATGAGATTCTACAACAGTGCTTCCCAGTATGTTTTAGTCAATATTTTATTTCCAGCGGTGAAAAATTCCTAAATCTTAATTGAATACAAGACTGCCAAGGTGTGGGCTGCTTTGAGGATTATGTTTTTTGAAGAGCCTCCCCAGTAAATGTTGCTCTTGAATTGAGGGCCTTATTCCTGCAGCGAGCTGTAAATCACAGACGTTGGCTGAAAGGAGTCTGTCACAAACAGGCACATGTCTTCACAGCATATGTATTTTCTGATTAGAGATGCATTCCTGAATGAGGCTCTCTACGTGAATGAATGAAGGTGTTCTTGCAAAAATAACTTTTTTAATCATTTATCTGGAAAACAACTAGTGCAGTAGGACCCAAACCACAACAGTGAAATGAACCTGTTACTTAACCTGGACTAAAATATTGGGTCTAGCTTCTGTAAACATGCCAGATTAAGCATAGGCACTTCAACAGTGCTACTAATGTGCTTATCTTTAAGAACATTATATATAGAGCATTTAAAACACTGTTAAACCGAAACAGAGAATCATATTTGCAACAATTATAACAGAAACTATCTAATCAGCTGATAGAAATTATTCACATTTTAATATGCCTTAAAATGACATTAAATGAAAGATCTGATAAAGTGTTTATCAATTTAATCAGGTAAAGACAGCAGAATGTGCTTTGCCCGTTTCATTGACTCCATCACCCAGTTAGTAAGGAACTGACTCAGATGGTTAAATGTAGGTTTCTAATGTCATTTGAGTGTCTGACGTGTCACTTGGGACTCTCAGCTATGACTTAAGACCTACAGAACACTTGGACGTTCTAGGGTGCAGCTGGAAGTGAGATGGGATACCCTTGAAAGCTGAAAATGGTCATAGAGACTTATGTCTGGAGGCTGAGTTGCTTCCTAAGTCACTTCCATTTGTTATTCAAATTGATCTTGTGCATGCCATTGAGAGAGCAAAAACTTTAAAACGAGGAGTATATCACAAAAACCAGCAGTCACGTTTATGCAATTTTCTGTTAGTTTATCACTAATGCAGTCAAACACCGAACGTTTTTTTTGTACAACTTTTCACCCCCCTGTCTAAAAATGCTTTGCAAAAGAGGCAGTGATCAGTTATAACTGGCTAAAGCTGCCACTTGGTCTATCTACTTTGTACTTCAAAAATGACCACCAGTTGGTAGATGTAGGTATGTAATATCTTTATTGTTTATGTAGACACAAAATTAGTTGCAGGCTTGTCATGGAATAGGTGTTTAATTATCTAAACCAATTACTTAGACCTGACTGCAGTATTCCAATTTTTTATAGAACTGCTCTGGCATCTAAAGTCCCCATAGTAAAGCTACCTGAATGTCCCCAACTCTTCTTCCATAGCTTACCATATCTTTGTATCCTCAAACAAAATTTTCAGTCTTTTTTTTTTTTTTTTTTTTAAACTACCAACCTCTTATTTAGAATCATAGAATCATAGAATGGTTTGGGTTGGAAGGCACCTTCAAAGGTCATCTAATCCAACCCCCCTGCAAGGAGCAGGGACATCCCCAACCAGATCAGGTTGCCCAGAGCCTCATCCAGCCTGGCCTTGAACGTTTCCAGGGATGGGGCATCCACTGCCTTTCTGGGCAACCTGTTCCAGTGTTCTACAACCCTCATTGTAAAAAATTTTTTCCTAATATCTAATCTAAATCTACCCCCCTCTATTTTAAAACCATTACCTCTTGTCCTATCGCAACAGGCCCTACTGAACAGCCTCTCCCCATCTTTCTTGTAGGTCCCCTTGAGGTACTGGAAGACCGCTATCAGGTCTCCCCGGAGCCTCCTCTTCTCCAGGCTGAACAGCCCCAACTCTCTCAGCCTGTCCTCATAAGAGAGGTGCTCCAGCCCTTTTATCATCTTTGTGATTTCTGTTAATCAGACATGACAAGGTAGTAAAAGGGGCAAATAATAGTGCCTGCTGAAAATGTAGCTATATGTCATGGTCCCTATATGAAGTAGAATTATTATGTGTAAAGATACAAGGAAATGTGAAGTCCAATTATAACTTTTATTCTAAGTACCTATTAAGAATAGATATAATTCTTTTGAGGCCCCAATTTGATACTTCTTCAGCTGGCAGGAGCACCAGTGACAAAACCAAAACCATTTGAAATCAGTACATTTCTTTTTTGTTTGTTATTGCAAAAATTAAACAAAACCTAAATGCCTACCTGTATCCTCAAGTGGGAGAGACCTACTTTCAACTCACTGCTTCAATGAATATTTAATCATTCTTACAAAGTGGAAAACCTTCAAACAGGAAGACTGCAGAAGGGAAGAGGGTATCCCAAGAGCAACCAATAGCCTGTTGCTCAGACCACTTTACTAGGAGATCTGAAGCTGGTACTTATTCCTGGCCCTGTTTAATTGCATCTCCTTGGGTGTAATTCCGCCAAAAATCTATATATTTTGATCTCAAGTTATTTTGTCAGTTGTTCAGACTTCACAGATCTTTTGCTGTATACTTTACTAAATTAAAGTGTTCTTTCCTCATTCTTCACTATTAAGGGCAAAGGAATGGGGAAAACAAAACCAAACTCCCTCAAACTTTAACCCAAAAAGAAAGTGGGGACCATTTAGTAAAGTATACAACAGAAGATCTGTGAAGTGTGAACAACTGACATAGAATCTATGATTCTATGGTTCTACAATTCTATGATCTCAAGATATTTTGTCAGTTGTTCACACCGACAAAAGAATACTTTACTTTTCTTTTTTTTTTTTTTTTTAAACATAACAATGCAGCCTTGAAGGATGGGCCCTTTAAAAAGGACTACATTCTTTTATCTTATTTCATGGTATTTCTGTCTGTAGCTTTCTTCCCGTGGAGGCTGTGAAGGAGCTGGGGTCCATGTACCCATCACAAAGCTTAGGATAAGTGAGGACTGCTGTGTAAAGTTCACTGCGCAGGAAAGCCAGCGGATCTTCAGGGCTCCAGGCAAAGCTCCAAGCAGCTGTCTGCCAGCTGTTGGATTTAATGCTTGTTTTTCTAAACTTGGCTTCAATGGCAACTGCTGATTCAGCAGCTGAGCCAATGACTGGGCTGCAAATACAGTAGGTACATCATAAAATCATGAAGGAAGGTATGCCTGCAACGACAGGCACTGAACATTTTTAGGGTTTGTTTATTGTTTTTTTAAAATGTTTGTCTCTTGAAAAACTAAAGGAGTGCTTCTCTTCAGGTGATTGTGGTATTAGCTGCAACTCATTATCTGGGTTCACATTCTCAAATATCTCCCGTGATTTGACCTCATAGGAACAGTAAACAGTTGATATTAAGTGAAACCCTCAGTGACTTGAAGGATGTGAGAAGGGTGAGATCCTGGTAGAAAGTGAATTTTCATCCTAAATGATAAAGCCAAATGAGGTCAAGCTGATACCACCTGCTGGAAGGTGCATTCATGGGTTTGTTTTTTTTTTTTCCCCACCATCTCAGTCACTTGTACAAAGCAACAATATGCTAGATAGTTATAAATATCAGATCCCAGTCATCTGTACTTGATGCTATTTTAAACTCTTCCACGTGAGAAAAATGGTTAAAAATAAAAATAGAGCCTTTTTATCCTTCTCTAAATGTTCTGCTCAGTTCTTCATGCTCAAAGAGAATCACAGACCCATCTATAAATATCTAACCCAGATCTACAATTGCTTGTTAAAAAGAGGGTGTTTGGTAGAAAACTCAATGAAATACAAAATGTCTTTTATTACATTTTTATTACAGACCAGATGTGGCCTCTCAGCTTACCCTCTATCATTTGGAGATGCACATTCACCAAGAACATTACATGTGTGCATATAAATATTTTGATGTTGTCATGGTATAATAAAGGGTAATTGATTAGAAAAATCCCTATGGGATTTTCCACTTAAGAGCACATTTCTGTTTTAGAACTATTGTCTTCAAACTAAACATGTCTGAATGCATCCATTTCGATTGATCCCAAACAGAAAGCAACAGTAAACAGGCAAGGACTTGGCTTTTGGTCAATGAACAGCCCTGGCAAGTGCAGTGAAACTTGTGCAGTTAAGGGTTCCAGTAAGCTGTGTATTAGCTGTTACACCTCAACAGTCAAATGCTGATCCCTTCAAATTAAAACCTGCTTTGATATGGGAAAATATGGTGACCTGCCTGACATGGAAAAGGGAGCAGGAATCCAGTTAGACCATCACTGTTTTCTCAAATTACTGTGTACTATTTCCAGGCAAAAAAGTAACACAAACTATTCACTTTCAATATATATTTGTGTGTTTTCAATCTATCCATATACAAAGAACAACATTTACAGTACTGAGCTAAAGAACTGTTTTTATATGCCCTTTGATTTTGGTATTTAATCACCTATATATGCTATTTTGAGACATATATTTTTCTTTAAATTCCTGTGGGAGCTAAGCTACATGTAGTGCAATCAATGCATGCTGAAAGGCCCTAACTGAGAAATTCTGGATGCAGGACAAGGTGAGCCTGAAGAAAACGTAGACATATCTGCTGATTTATTTTTCAGATGAGTTGGGTTTTAACTCTGCCATTAATCAACAGCAAGCTCCCATACTGTGGTGTTGAAATAATAACACCTAAACTTCTCAGAGAAAGACCCTTTCCATTTCTCATGAACTGCGTGCTCGTAATTCCTTCACTGACAAAATTTGATCTACAGTTAGGTGCCTCCCTCAAAACTGCAAGAAAGCAAGCTTTTTGTTACATCAAATGAAAATACCTGAAAGTGATGAAATCCGTAGAGAGCATGTAAACGATGATCTTCCTACACCAGTTGACGGTAGTTAATGCTATTATTTCTGCCAAAGTTGGTTAATGTGTGGAAGATGCTTTTTCTCACATATAAAGTACTACACTGAAGACACATGTAATGTGACAGTTTCTATAGTAACTACTTGTTCTTTATGGAATAGCAGATTAAACCTGTAGACCTTGTTATTGTTCTTTTATTCTATTATCTAGATTACTCAGTTACCACAGATACAATTTTTTATTCTATTCCCTTGCCAACATAACTATATCAGGGATTTATGCAATTACAAGTAAAGAGTACATTTGAAAAACAAAACACTATCTGATCATATAAATGCACCAAAAGACATATGTGCATATATACTGAAAGCTGAAATGTCAAAATAAAATTGTAGAGATTATCTTTTTCATTAAAGCTGGGCAAATTTATGATTTGAATATTATAATTTTGCTGGGAGAACAATGCAAGTTATGCATATGTCATTTTGTTTTTAAATGCTAGGAGTTTACCAGAACAACTTTGCTAGTCTAGGTGTCTAACTCTTCTAGTGTTAACAAGACCTAAGATTCATTACTTTTAGGAAAATTTCCCTCGCATGCTATGCTGATGCATGGCTCTTATTTCTGTGCAAGAAAAATAATGTTGCTACATTGTGTTTTACACTAAAATATTTCATTATTATCATTCATCGATGCTACAGGTCTGCTGAGAATATCAGTACTGGAAGTGATATTATTTACAGGAATCAGATGCTTTCTGCACTGTATTATGTTAGCCTTGTTGTGGGAAAAACAGCCTGCGTTCTGTCTGTGTCTGAAAATCTCTATTGCTGTCTCCAGCAGAAGTGTACCAATAACAAATTATGCTTATATAATTAGCAGTGTAGGGAGGAATCATAGCTATTTGATCAGGGCTGCAGATTCAGCAATGCAATTAGTATTGTAGAATGGGCAAAAGGAAAAAGACACTAGAAAAAATGTAAAATATAAATAGAGTAAATCCATTAACGAGATAAGAAGAAAATGACACTCATCATTACTTTAGAAAACCTGTAGTAAATTACACTACACAGATGCAACAGACAGGAAAAGCAGAAGAAAATACATGCAACTGAGCAACTGCAGAGCAACTGAGCGACGGAAAAAGTGGAACACAAACAGTAGATGCATTCCATGTAACTAAATAAACTGGTTTGTCTCCCTTTATCCTTGATTGCATCACTCTAACATGTATGTGACTTGTCTTGCTACTTTATCAGTCCCCTGAAATATGCATTGCGAAATTAATCATAAAAATCGTAATCCTGGCAGAGCCGCGAACAGCACTGCTGCAGAGAACATGGAACCGCTACGAAAACCCGGGAAGGTAAACGCAGTTGTGCAGAGGCACAGCCTCCGGTACCAGGAAACGAGGCACGTATGTGCATGCACATTATGTAATGCGGGAGTGCAACACAGCGTACAGGACGAAAAAACACCGCAAGCCCACTCGCCACCGCTCAGCTCCTTATGCGCCACGGAGCCGCCGTGAGAGCGGGGCGGGGGCTGCGGGGCTCGGCCGCCCCCCAGGCGGGAGCCGCCGCCGGCCCCGGGAGCCGCCCGCCCGCCCGCCCGCCGCACCCCCCCCTCCCCGCCCGCCCGCCGTACCCCCCGCCGTTGGCGTGGAAACGGGCTGGCAGCCGCCGACTCCTCCTCCAGAGCCAGCCCCGCGCTCCCCCTGCCCCGGCTTCCCGGCCGGATCGCGGAGCACCTCCCTGCCTCCCGCGGGGGCCACCGGACAAGCGTTCGGTTTAGCGCCTCTAACAAATCCCGGTATTTTTTACCATTTTGTTTTCTAGGGCGAAAATGAGAAAGGGCGGGCTTTTTCTCCTGCTTGGGCTGTGGGGCTAGCGCCCGCAGCCGCGGCGTGTCTGCTCGCTGCAAATCATAGATGCTGATGTGAAAAAGGGCCAACGCAGGGAGGAGAAGCGTCAGTGGATGCGAGCGTTTGTACCGATGGATTGAGGAGGTGGAGGCTGCCTGCCTGCCTGCCTGCCTGCCTGGTGCTGAAGAGGTGAGTGAAATATTCTGCATTTCTTTCTCTCTTAAATCAGTTTAACGATGAACATGTCCGTCTCTGTGTATTTCCAAAATAAGAAGGGACTTCCAAAGGAAGAAGAAAAAGATATCATTTTGTAACAATAAGCTGTGCTTTTGCTGGATGAAAGAAAAGATGAATATCACTCTGAGGTAGAAATATTTTGCAGTTTGTAGAGAAAAAATAGTAAGGGGAGGCAGGCTGCTGACACAGTGAAAATGACCTTCTCAAGGGATACTGGCCTTCCATCAGCTGCTGCTTCAGCATGATCCCCTTTTCACAAAATTAAGTCATCTCCCTTTCCTCGTCTGGATTGTAACCCATTAACATCCAATACCTGAGCCTTGCTAGGATCCGTTGCGTTCTCCTAATGATTCGGGAAGATAATCCATTAGATTCTGCCTGTTGGGAGAAGAACCTCCACGCTATGTAGCACCTCCTCCCAGGAAAATGCCGACTGGCTAACGTTCCGTCAGAAAAGGCTCCTAGCTGCTGAATTTCTGTAATACATCCTCCCTGTAGCTGTCACATCTGCTCATTCTAAGGATGTGTGGCTCTGCGGAGCCTGGATGCTCTACCTCTTCGTGTGTGCTCATGCATGTGAAGGAACGGGGAGGTTTTGCTATATTAATCTGCACCTGTGGACGGCTCCCATCTGCAGCTGTGAACCACAAGTTTTTTCGTGTCTTTGCATTTGCATTTTGGTGAGTGATTCATACGCAAAAAAACCAAGCCTTCCATGTTAGCTGAGAGAGCTACAGACACATATATGCCTGTTTAATTTCTGCTAATAGTACTGATCTGATCCGGTTTCGGCTGTTTCACTGGAGAAGCAGTTTAACGTGTGTTCTTGCGGTATTTATTCTGGAGGCTACTGACCTATCTCGACAACATTTTCCTGTGCAGGATTTGAGAAAAATTCACTAGTTTTCCCTTCAGTATTTCTTTATATCCATTTACTGATACTTTTACACTCACAATTTGATTTTTATTTTGGCTCTGTATTTGGTGCCGCTGTGGGTCACACCCTTCAGGTGGCCGTCAAAATTTTGTCTACAGAGGTTACAACAGCAGGTCAGATAAAAAACACTGTACTGTGAACATCTACTTGTGGATCACAAAGGAGGAAAAACAAGTGTGTATTTTGTACTTCCTTAGGGGAAAGTGTTTCTGACTTCAAGGATATAGACATTTGAAGCCTGAGCCGATGACTTAGGTGCTGTTATAAGCAGAAATAGTGGCTTTTCTTCAACAGGGTACATATTGGGTAGCTGAAGAGATAAAGCTCTGCAGAACAGAGAGCTTTTTGCCATTAACTTGGCTGTCTCCATCAAATCATTTGGTTGGAAGCTATCATGCAAGAAGCACAGATCTCTGCCCTTGGATAGAGGACATTATTACAGGATAGGCCTGTGTGTAGAAGAATGAAGTTACAGTCTTCCAGAAGGCAGTCACAGGTGCAGTCAAAAGAAAATATCTTAGTTATATGGCATATCTAGGAGAAAATCTCATTATATCACCCATTACCCTAGCACTGACTTGCATTTTCAAAGAAGAATCCCACTTCTGTGTGCATATGCATGCTTATAAGGAAAGAAAAGCAGATTAATCCTGTGTAAAGCCATGGAGATTTCATTCTGACAATGGACCTTAGAGAGATGAATAAACTCTGCGTGCCACATAAAGAATGCTACACCTCTGTCTGAGGATTATGTGCTTGTCACTTCATTAACCACTGGTGAACAGAGCTGAATGACTGCTCTGGAGGTATTACCTTGAATTTAGTGAGCCTTCAGTACAGTTCACTGTTTCAGCTCCAGTCCTTGGCTTTGAATTTAACTACAATAATGTAAAAATAACCAGCCAGGTAGTTCTGAAGGACTGAAGTGAACGCATTCTTGTTGTCTCAGTTCAGATTACACATTGAGGGAATAAGACACGTTAAATTTTAAGAAACCTAGACAGAACCAGGAAACAGAAATTTGTCCCTTCTTAAGAAATCTACCTGCTGAGTGGTGGGTAAGGGGATAAGTAGAGGGATAAGGATAACAGAAAATTCAGTAGACAATAAAAGCTTAAATCCTTAAACGGTGAAGTCAGCTCTTTCTCTTCAGCTTAAGCAGATAAGGATTTTGACAGCAGATAGTGTCTTGGTTGATATGCAGTGGTGAGGCAATATAAGGGAATGATCTCTTTTTCTGTCTCCATCCCGTTAATTAAAGAAAGATATTCTCAATTCCTTTGGGTTACATCACAGTAATTCCAGTTACTTCAAAAGAGATTCTCCAGGTTTATGTAACTGAAAAAGAGAGTTGAATCTGACTGTTTCTGGTTAAAGTTTTGGTCCTGCGTTCACAGGAGTCATCGGAAGTTTTGTCACTAACTTCAGTGGGCGAGAGCCCAGGCTCAATACAAGCATGCATAGTTTCACTGATCAGGTTCTCCCATGCCCTCTAGGAACAACAATGTTGAACAGTTTTACAGCTGATTTCAGTGAGGTCACAGTCTCAATGACAAATTCAGTAACTCTCTACTTCCATCACAAACTCTAATTTGTAAATTATCAGTGAATTTAATTATATTCTTTTTACTGAGAAAATTGTAGTGTTATTCCCACAAATGCTGTTAAGGTTGAGGTTACCCATCTTCAGCAGTAATAGCTTACTACACAAGCAATTAACTGTTGTATTCTATCTAAGAGAACTTTTAAACCAAAGCCTTTCAAAATTAAAATATCGGACTACTTAGATACAATTGTATTATTTATACTTGGTGAGAATTATTGTCCTATTTTTATTAAAAAACAAGGCTAAGTTTTGTTCCTTGTGATTCCCAAAGTATCTAGAATGCATCCACATCCACTAATAGTTAAAACAGATTCCCGTCAGTCTACTTGAGAGGAGAATTTGACTTACACTTTGTATGTTATAGTCAAAGTTCATATTTTTATTAAACTTTCCAGAATCCAAGAGTGGTGATTAAGAAGTCCAAATTTCAGCTACCATATCGATGAAAGAATAATCACAAAAGAGAAAAACTAGACTGAACCAAAACAACTAAAACTGATTCTCTTCTCAAAATCCCAGGCAATTTAAGGTATGTGGAATATACAACATGGCAGAGAAGGCCTAAATTCAGCTTTTATTTATTCTGTTATTAAATCTGGAATTGATATATATTAGTGACTTAAGTTATTTTAGCTTTACGCTAGTGTAATCAAGGACACAATTTAACCCTTGAAATGAAATCTACAGAGAAAATACTCTTCTTTCTCAACTGTTGCTTTTCACTGACAGTGAAGTAAAGTAGGATGGAAGGAACAGATTATTGATGTGGGCCATCATTTCTGTGTTACCTAGACTTCCAACTATTAAATACATTTAAAATCACAGCTAACCAAATACATGACAAAATTTCAGAAGGCAACAGCTTTCCATGTGTTTTTTTACTTCTGTAGGTCAGAGATCTGTGGTTCAGCAGAAACTCAGCTCTCCCCAGAATCCCATTTTATTATTTAGCATTGGACACCCACTGTATCATTAGGGAACACAGTTTTACCCAACAAATCCTATTTTCCTCTGCCCTTGTTTCTCTCTAAGCCCTTATACCAGAGGGCTGTTTCTCATCTGGATTGCTAAGTCATCACATCAAAAAGACAAGTGTGATAACATTTCCAGACAATTCTACATGAGAGAAATAGCCCATGAAATTACCAGTGATCATGCTGGCCAGTAGAAAAACATCAAGAGGCAAATTTGAAAAACTGAATTCAAATTCTAAGTATTCATTTTGCCCACATACATGAATGAAGACCAGAAAGCAAACAATAATTTCTTAGGAACTACAGCTTGTTAATGTGATATTTTTACAGTAGATTTATTAAATAGTGATTCCCTGGACTTCGCACTTGGAATTATTCTTATTACTTTTAGATACCTATAACATGGACATGTACACATGGAGTAGTTGTTAAGGCTTCCCTTACAGTTGACGGAGAGAAAAAAGAGATTCCTACAATGCAATTAATCAGACCAGTTTTTGACCACTATCTAAGTCCGAGGTGAACTGACCTCTGGAGATGACTGTCTCCACCGCCTACAAAGGAAGCACTGGGTAACTGGTTCAGAGGTAGCCACCTACATGCATATGCTAAATCTGGACAGATGAATCTCCCTCTTACTGTCTATATTGTAATGTTTAACCAATCTTAACTTGTTAATTATGAAGATATTAACATGGTTGACCATAAATATTTGTAAGTAATAATACAGTTGCTAGTCTCTACCTACCAACCCTGTTTTCTTTGATAGTAACTAGGCTAGCACACTGGTTTCTTCCTCTAACTGTATCTTAACAAAGCTATTGTATTCTGGAGGAAAGACTTCACTAAAACAGTACGAGTAATCCAAATCTTTTCTCCAGTTTCTCCTAGTACTCCAGGCAGTATTCTAGCATACGTTCCCAGTGTGTTTCCACCCTTATTTTGTGTGCCTGCTTTCTATATTTTCAAACCTTATCAAGACAATGTGGAATAACTACCTTTATCTTCCCAAAATGCATCAACGCAAATACAATTAGACAGCATATCAACTGTTGATGCACAAATACGATTGACACAGTTGTGTTGTGGAAGGAAGAAACACAATTCAACTGAATTGTAATCAATTCAGATGAAAGTGTTATGGCATTGTAACAAAAACACAGCTGGATGTTTAGCTCTGAAGGGGTTGCTGTTTAGATGGGGTATGCACCTGGTTATTATACATCTTCCTGTAAAAGAAAAATATAAGTGTGATTCAAAAGAACACTTACATGTCATCTAAGGGAACATCTTTCTGAAAATAACACAATTTCAGTTATTAGCTTGTTTGGTTTTTTTTTAATAAAAAGTTTATTCTCTCGATATTTACCAGGCCAAATCATATAATCCAAATATTTGGAATGTATTAACAAAATATTATTTCTTTTGGCTATATGATATCCATTTACACATCTATGTGATTTAGAGTGGGTTTTTTTTCAGTTTGGATGTCTTATGAGGAATGAGAGTCCAAGATGTTAGCTGTTCACCCTCTCTAGTGTTTATGCTACTGAGCGGATTCAAACCAATACTACATAAGTGTTTTTTCTGTATCATTTAAAAGCACTAAAATCCACCAATAGATTAATGCATATGATGCTAACCAAATCCATTCTAAAGTAAAATATACCAGAATAAACACTGTTGCACTGGAGCATCTCTCTGTACTGCCACTGAGTTGATAGTGTCCCACAAAATACCTTTGTTGCAACTGGGTTTTGGCAAGAAAATTTTCCCTCAAGATGCCTTTCTGTGCCTGGCTTTTTAAATTTGGCAGAGTTAGGGTGCTATAATAGAAGCCATTTTGTAACAGGCAGATATTGATATATTCTCACAACTGCTAAGAATCTATTGAGCTTTCATTTTGTATTGCTCAGTAATGGTAGAACCTCACCTTAATCAGTCATTTCAGAGACATGTTTTTAACCTCTTTTTCAATCCATTTATGTCCATGAACAGATAAACCCACCTTAATTTGTAATTCAGTGACATTTATGTTGGTATTTAAAATTCTAAGGCTAGCCTACTTCAAATTTAAACAATTGTTCTATTATCATATTGTTTCTGTTCCCTGACTAGATGTGCATAAGTCCTCTGATTATGTTTCCTGCTGTGAATGTTCCCAAAAGCAAATCTGAACTTTGCCTCATGACTGTGATTACATAGGTGTGTCAAGTTCGCTTTTTGCAAGCATGGTCACAAAAAGAAATAGAATACTGAAGACGTCACGTTATTTTTTTAAGTTACAGAAACAAATTATCGGCTACTAATTTCAACAATGTATTAATTCAAGGGATTAGCAATTTTTGTTTTAAATGTGGTAAGATTTTAGGCTGATGTGCACATTAGTGGATCTTATTTTATCAGTACAATATTCTTCGATTTCACAGGTCAAGTAAATACATAGTGGTTTAAACACATGAAAGTATTAATATCAACATCAAGAAGAGGTAGGAATCTGTGACTTTTAACACTGAAAATTACAATTCTCCATTTTCCCCAAGATTGTACACTGCAGTCCTGAACGGTGCAATTCTATGTAATAGGACTTAAACCAGTGATAAAGTAATAACCTATCACATAGACAAAGAACTGAGTTATTGGTTCTGTTATAGTCCTGCTCTCTGCCAGTGCAAGTGGGTTATAAACCGATATTAAATGTTTACAGAGGATATTACCCTGGTCTGTGCTGAGAAGACTCTCTCCTTGTTGTATTGTTGGCCTAGCAACTCCACCCTTTTTCTCACTTCTGCAGTCAAGGAAACCATGAACAGCCGCTGATATTGTGGCCTCTCGGGATGATACCTGGAAACTGTTCTAATTCATGCTGAGATTTAGGCGCTCCAACCTGGCCCTACTATGAAGATGATCACAAAAACCCATTTCTCCCTTCTCAGGTCTTCAGATCTTATTCAGATCCCCTATTCAGATCAAGACTAGGAGTGTCTTGAGTTTCTCTGCATTTTTCCCTAATTCATTTTGCTTTTCTAGTTGTGTCTTCTGATACTAGAAAGTAATGAACCCCAAGAAGAAAATACTGCAATATCCTAATTTGGAAATCATTTAGGCATGAGAATTTTTGTAAGAATTGATCTGAAAGAATCAGATGCGTGATGGCTATTATAGCAAAAGTATGCTTTAAAGGGAAAGTGGGGCACACAGTCACATGGAGCTCTAGGAGTACCTTTAAGTGCTGTTGACTTAAGTAACAAATGATGGGAGAATTTCTCAGTGAGCAGGACAATCACCTTCCTTCTTACCTCTCTGAGTAGGTCTACTAATAATATTATCTTACTTTGAGAGAATTTCAGCCAAGTGAAGTTCAAGTGGCTACAAAGACAGTAAGGTACTTTCTGATGATCCTATAAGCTACATTGCTTCTATACTTTTTCCCCAGTCTTTCAGAAGAATCAAATGGAAAACGCTGGCCAAATAGAAGTTTATAGTACTCCAGAAAAAAGGACCTATAATGATAGACAAGCAATTAACAATTACCCAGTGTCACCTATAGGACTACCTTTGAAGCAGAGGAAAAAAGCCCTGCTCAAGAAAATATCGGTATCTACATGTTTAAAAAGTAATTTTAGTTGCTATTATCAGGGCAGCGGCCAATTGAAAAAGGCAAGAGTTCTTGTTCTTTCCCATTAATGGGAAAGCACAGGTTGTTGTCCATGAAAACCAACAGAGTTCTCATTCCATGCCCAGCCTGTAAGTCTGAACCAGAGTTTTATTAGGCTGGAGATGCCTCCCTATGTTACTATGAATAGCATTACCCAAATGAGCTGACTGGAGACAAGTGATAAGTTTGGTTGTCAGAATCAAGAAAGGGTAAATTTGATTAAAATCCTGAAAGAATGTAGGAACTCCTGCTGATGGTATGACTTGTTATTCCTCACTGAAAATAACTTGGGAATGAAATAATTGAGACACTTTCCTTCTTCTTGCTGAAAAATTACTATTGAAAAATGTTGTCTTTTGATCACAACTAATAAAAATGGCTCTAAAAGTGTACCACCTTATATGGGTAGTAAAATATAGAATAACACTAGGCAAATAGGTTAATAATTTTCCAAAGGTTTTTTTTTTTTTCAATAAAATTTGGATTTGCTTTATCTATGCTTGCATTTGGTTTCTACATGTCAGAGCAAATGATATATGGAATATGCGCAGTCCCCAGAAATTAACCTGGTTTCATCTACTTTATGGTGAAACATGACAATACTAGCAGAGAGAATTCTGACGGTATTATTGTCTTGACAAAATACAGTATTTTGGTATCTTCATACAGTATCTTACTCTTGGTGTTGCTTTTCTTCAACTATAGGTACTCTGTGATTAATCAAAGCTTATCTATATGACCATAACCTTGGATTTTGGATGCTTTATGTTTTCATGATTTATCTGTCAAGAATGTTTCATAGAACTCATCAAAAGCTTACATAAACAAGTCAATTCCAGAAAATAATAAAGTGCTTGTAAACATTTTTTTTAAAGGGGGCCAGAAGGAATGCTGTCAATCTATGCAGCACTGTTTTTATTCAGCTATGAGATCTGATGTGCAAATAGAATTTTTCTTAGACATGTTGCTTACTCTCTGTTTTTACTTACATTTTGAAGAAGATTTATATTTGATCGAGTTACATAAAGAGCATATCAATCTCATTGTTTACTTGGTGTCTGCATCTGCTTTGTCAGAGTCATCAATTATAGATTCCGTATTTTCTAAGATGTAATTCTAAAGAATTACAAAGAATTCTAAAGAATTACAAAGAATTTCTCCAGCCTGTATTAGGATTGGTCAGAGGCAAGTGGAGATGAACAGAATATAAACAGTAGAAGGTCAAGATTAAAACATTTCAGGAAATAATGCGGGTGTGAAAAATCTCTAAAATTTGGCTCTTTCTTTTAACTTTTACAAAAGCCTTTACAAATTTCACCCTTATGGATGAACTCCCTCCTGCAACCAACACAAAAGATGGGAAGGGACAGTTAAAATTATTTTTGTGCAGGGCACCCATTTACACTACTTAATGGCAGACATGAGATTCTTAAATACAAACCAAAATTCTACTTCATTCTTAAGAACAGGAAAAAAAGTCTCAGAGAAGTCAAGGAGACACAATCAGTATTATGATGACTATCTACTGTCTTGTTCTGCTATTTCTAGGCCACTCCTATGTCTCTAAAAGAACAAAACTACTTAAAAATTTCACTGGATGTTTCCCTAATGCATGGAGATGACACAAAATTGGTTGCATTATTCCTGCTGAAGTATTTTGTGAAAAATACATCTTGAGAGGAGGAAACTTGTAGTAAGTGTGTATGTCAGTGGCATTGCATCTTAATGGGATTGCTGCCAGCTGGAAGAAATTGAAACAAAACTCAAATTGCTTTAAGGTGTATTGGGCTGAAAGGTAAGTCAGCTGTGAGTTCTTTAACTGTTTTCTTAATTTGTGCTTTTGGTGGAGGTAGGAATATCTTATCAGGCATTTTTCTAGAGTTGAGAGGTAAGAAATTTTATCTGTCTTGTTTCCTGGAATGTCTGTAGCTTTTTGGGTTGATATTAGATAATGCATCTTAAGTCTTAATGTATGCTGTAAATGAACCAAAATGTACTAAAACCTATGCTTTTAAGCACAGTTATCTTGGAAAGCTACAAGCAGTTATCAGGCAAGAAATGGTATGATACTTAACCAGCAGTACCTGAGAACACTTCACTGAAAATGCAGAACCCCGCACCTTGCCCGTGCGAGCTGAGAAGTCTGAGTGGCCTCAGAGGTGTCATCGTGCTCTTTTAACAAAATTTTCAAGTTAAATTATTGGTTTGCTCTGCATTGTGGATATTGGCCTTCACTCGCTAAATCTACTTTGTGAGTTGAGGGTGAATTTGGAAGCTGGAATCCATCCAGCTGCAATAGCTTTTGCACTGCTTTGACCTAATGTGCCTTGCTGAGAAGTTTATGTGTGACCTTTCCACTGACGTATGGGTGCATTCAGAGTAATCTCCAGCATATATATTAATTCTTATCCTAGATCTGCGCTTGCTTCTCATAATTGTTTTTACAACAGTATCAAAGCAGTTTTTTAGTGATGGTAAGCCACCAGCTTTTTTCCTGCGTATCTTGTGTGTGTGAAATGCAGAATGCTAACTAGAATAGTTAGGAATCCACAGCTTCCCATCAGTGGTAAAATTTCAGCTTCGTGTGCCGTCTTAATATTAGGATACAGTGCTACCATAAGTAATTTCTTCTGCTAATACTACGAATGAGAAATGAATAACTAAGGCTCCATTGCTGAATAATGAATAAACTAAAGGCTCGATTAGCACCTGTCAGCTTTAAGATAATTTTAGTGCCACAGCTATTTGAGTCAAGAGGAGATGTCACTGTGAGTAAAAAGAACAAAACAGCAACCATTTGAAATGCTGCTGTTAAACCTGTACCACGTGGTCCTTGTCATACATTTGTCTGGTTTGTGAAACTCTCACTTAAGCTGTGAGGATTGCCTCATGCAGAAAAACCTGCAAAATTTGGTTTTATTACTATTAACAGTAGCAGTAGATCATGTATGTAGTATTGTAAATCAACGTATCCGTTCTCAATATTTGATTCAAGAGCCTACTTCAAACAAAATGAATGAAACTATAAGAGTCACAAAATACTGAGATAATTAACTAGGTACCTTAAAGAAGAGGAGACAATTCTAGTTGAGGTGTGATACAAAAGGGAAACTTTTCTGACCTCAGCATAGGAGAACTTGTACAATAGGAGAGACAGATTATTTGCAGACAGAATTTAAGGTCTAAAGGAAGAGTAAAAATGCTGTCACAGGTTTTAGTAAAAATGTAGAAATTGTGGTTGCATGGCTAGAGAGTTGGCAGGACTATAGCGATTAAAAAATTTGTAATAAGGGAAAAACATCTGAATGCTGAAAATGTCCTTCTATACAACACAAACTTGAATAGGATTAGTAATTACCCCCCGCCCCCTCTTTCCCCACACACAGACATATACACACAAAAGTACCAGCAGTGTTAACAGAACACCCAAAGAATCATCAGTATGTGTTATAAAATTTGGAGCTACAACTGTAGATACTAGTAGGAGTAGTACAGTCACAAATGCACAGCTGAAAAATAACAAAAGATCAAGAAAAAATGTGATTGGATTTTGGTTTATCTCTAATAACAAAAATAAATCCATCTGTCATTTATGGTTCAGGTTTGGAGAAAAATAACTATTTACAAACTTGCTTGAGGCTGAAAAACAACAACTTTACCCGGCCAAATCTAAATCATAGCACTCCTATGTTATTGTAAATACCCAGATTAAAAATCCATTATAGCTTCCTCAAAAGATTGACTTATATTTAGCAGCTCAGTTACCTATGCATTTTCAAAATAATGAATATTAACCAATATACATTACCTACTGTTTTATTTTTGTTGTAGACAAAAAATTATTCTTAGAATGATATGAAAGCCATCCACGGAGCTGACAAAATCTGTATAGCCCTATGAATATGTGAAGCTATCCAGACTGGGTTTTGTCACAGCATGACTCAAAATCTATGTGGTCAAATTTGGCATTTCTTCTTATAAGGTCGACTAGACCTATAAACAAACATACATAGTCAATACCAACAGAAGCCAGGCTTGGAACATGTGCATGTAGGGAGGAAATTAATCCTAAAACACAATGATGCTGATCATGTCAGTATCTCCTAGTAATACAGTAATGAGGAGATCATATAAAAATGGGGAGCTGAAAGTTAGACTATTCACTTTCCTATCTATTCTTACAAAAGTTTTCAGCTGGTGATATTAATGTACAAGAAAAGTATGAATCATGCACTAAACATTAAATTTTCATCAGTAAAACTGTCTATGTTGCTGGCAGTTGGGTATCCTGTTTGCGATGTTCTCACCCCAAAGTGTCACTTATCATAGGCTGCCATTTCACGACAACTACTAAAGCGGAGCTACTCTACCTTGTATCACAATCTCATTTAGTGCCATGTAGAAATATTCTTGATCTCAGTAGAAAAAAACAAGGTTGAATAAGAGGAAAAACCTAACATTATTTAAGAAACTTAACCTCTCCAGAGGGTTTCTAGAGATGCTTGCGTTGCTACTCTAACTGTGCTCTCAGGATGAATTAGGCCTTCAGTCTCTTCAGATAATTAAAACTGCACCTTCTCTCACTTCATCTTTAACCAGTGTGCTTATTAAAAGACTTTCTTATAGTCTGATGCAAGGAATTTAACCACTCCAGTGCTCTCTAATGCTGAATGTATGTTTAACACCACAAGCTAGCAGGGCTTCTCATAATCCCTAGTCGCGCGCAAAGTGACTCAGGAGTCCTCTGGCTCATGGTCGTGGGTGTGTAACTGCAGTAACTGCAGCTGGGGTGTACAGAAGGTGTGATCATCCCTCCAGAGAGAGGGAAGTGGAAAGGAGAGACTGAAGAGAAATGCTAGTAGCTGCCAAACCTTGAAAAGGATCTTGGGTTTTGGGTGTTTTAGCGAGTGATGGGTTTTTTCTGGGGAAGATGTTGGTGGGGCAAAAATCCTAGCTAAAGAAGTTGATGCATCAGGATACCAAGGCCTCTTTCCTTTATTGTGCAGGGAAAAAACCCTTACTTTATATAGGTCTGTACAGAACTTCAACAGAGAGGCTATTCTTGGTAAAGGTGGCAATTTGTAGCAGTAGCGTTTCCGTTCCTGTGGGTTGAAGGCTTCTCAAGCATGTATTGAACTTATAGAAGTTAACAGGTTTTATCTTTTGAATGACTGGACAACTTTTGAATGTAGTGTGTGGCATGAAGTGATATAGCAAATAATTACAAATTTATTGAAAGCAACTGTAAACATTCAGCTTAAGCTGGCTTACTGAAAAAATAATAAAGCTATTCTAGAGGACAACTACAGAATAATATTACAGCTTTCAGCCTTGTCATGAAAAGTGGAGAACCTCTTAAGCTTGTGTGTTTATTTTTTTTTAATTACAATTACTTATTAAAAATGTGATTTGTTAGAAAGACCAATGGACAACTTCTATACTGAGAGCCCATTGAATAAAAATAAAGGTATTAGTGAATCGTCAGTGTCTCTGATCTTAAGGACAACCCCAAAAACTTGAAAAGTGCAGTGAAGCGAAGAAGGATTGTTTCTAAGTCACTGAGGATACTCTTACTCTTTGCTTCATATAGCCCAAATGAAGTTCTAGTTCCAGTGAAGACTTACATGGAGCTCAGCAAGGCATACCTAATCTATACAATGAAGAGGATCTTTTGGTAGTTGAAAATTTGGAACTGCATTTAAGCCAGAGTGTCCTTTGTCCTTTATAATCTAAGACTAAACTCATCTATAGTACTGCTTCATATGTAAAATGTGAGAAAGTGGGGGTTTTCTTTCTTTCTTTCATTATTTTTTTTTTTTGGTCATGCCTGTCTAGCTATTGATTAATCTGTTAAGCTGCAGACTCACGTGCTTTCATAATTATTTTTTCTGGCCACATATTTATTTTGTTCCTTGTTGCGCTGTGACCAGCTTTCAGCAGAAAGGATGAAGGCTGCTCTTCCCTAGCCTAAACTCACCACTGTGTCCTGTCTCACTGGTGTGAAATAGGTGTGCTTTGTGTCAGCACAGAGAAACAAGGAGGGGACGGGGACAAAAGGTGCCACTCTGGTTGCCTGTGCAGTTTAGGAAGGAGTTAGGTTGCTAGCAGCTTAAACAAGGGTAATTTTGGGGGAAAGCAGATAATGGAGTACTCTTTTGCTTAAGAATTCTCAAACCAACAATGTAAAAATTGAGTTTTTTCTAGATTAGGAATTTACTGAGTACACAGGGAAGATGAGAAGGTAGAACAGCAGTTCTTCACATGGACAACTGACATTAGTTTAAATTCTGTTAAAAGTGCCAAATAGTGCATCTGCTCTGTGCAATGCAGTGCTGAATGCAGTTACCGAAGCTACCTGCAACTGGGCTAGTAAAGCTAAATGGCAAAATGTTGTAAAAAATAGATATTGAAATAGATTTTGAAACCAGGAGCTAATTAGCCATTGTACAACGCTGTACTTAAATGCTCCTGGTTGCAGAGTTATGTTTTGTGAACGAGTATATCTAGTTTTTGGATTGAGCCTAAAGTAATTTCATATAAAAACCAGAACATGGACAACTTCCTTCATATTCAGCTTATAAGAAAGGTCCTTTGAATTAGAGAAGGGAGTAACTATGCTAATGGCTCAGCTTCTGAGATGTACCTGCTGAAGCTCTTGAGTGCAGCAGGACTGCAAGGCTGTCAAAGCTTCTGAATTTCAAAAGAAAAGCAGAATGAGACTGGGTGTAGGCTGCAGCTGTATTCTCTGCTTGGTAGCATACAAGTCCTCTCCCATGAGTCACACTTCAGAGAACACTGTGGATTCTGTTTAGCCTCTTGAGATTTTTTTTCTTTTTCTTTTCTTTTTTTCTTCTTCTCCCCATACACCCCACCCCAGGCTGTGGTCTAATACTTCTTCCACTCCTAATCTCCTCTTTTGTGGCTAAAATAGTGTTTAATTTGTGTTAAGATGGAACCTAGGGAATCCGCAGTTCTAATGTAGATATCTTCTGACATAGTTCATATGATTAATTTTATATGTGGCCTAAGGCTGGAAATTGCTCTCTGCCCTAGCTACTAAATTCAGCCCTGATAATAGCCCTTCCTCTTATGCTGATATTCACACTCTTTCTTCCTTTTTTCCTCTTGTTGTACTAGGAACAACATTATAATCCATGTTTATGTCTTGTTGTGAGGCTGATAACTTCAGTAGATTTGTCTGGTTTTCTTTGTCCTTCCCTAGATTAGACCATCCTGAGAATTACTGGCTTTATTCTTTCACAGTCCTGCTTTCCTCTCCTTCTCTTTTCCATTTTCACCAGCTCTTTGATGCTCTTCCTGCCCCATGTTGCTCTTTTCTCTCATGCTTTCTTTGAGCTACTGTCTCTGAACTCCCTTATACTGTTCTCTCTTCACAAATCTCCTATATTCCTTTTTTGACTTTCTCTCATGTTGATAACTTACTACTCCTGCATATTCATTCAACCTATGTCTGTTTTTCTATGTTTCCATTCACCACGGTTCTTTTGATTTGTTCTCTGTGAAACATTACTCATTCAGTGTTGCTTAGTTCCCAACTTTAACTATCACATTGCCAGTCCACTCCTCCCATGTTCTCTCCTTCAGCCTTTCTGTGAATTCAGTCTTCATTGCTTCTGCTGAAACTGTTTCCCATATTTTGCTTTACTCCTTCTGAACTCTTTTGGTCTGCCTCTCATTGCAAGGTCTTTCTTGTCACCTTTCAGCCCTGATTCACTCTCAACAATGTCTTTTCTCTAGCAAAGGGAATCTGATGACCCAGATAACTGTTTACACCATGGATTTATTCTCTTCTCTTCCTCCACCACCTCCCAGTGTAATGAAATTCCATATGTGCAGACCCATCTTTACAATTCTGAGTCAATTCCTTCCCACTGTCTTTTTTTTGCTTCTCTTTATAGATTTCTGCTGATTTCTAACAACATAATACAGTAAGATATGCCAGTTTGCTTTTCTCGGCTCATCTTTCCTTCCTCTACTGCTATCCCTTCCCTCTTCTTTTCATGGATACAGAAGTTTCTCAGTTCCTGTGTTTATATACCCTTTCAGTTTACACTAGAAATCTTACTTACCTTCTGTGACTTTACTCTCTTGTTCTTTAGCTTATTTTTTGCCTTTCCTCTAGTTCTTTCCCTTAAAACATACAAGCAGAACTACTGTGATTTAGTTCTGTATAGAGTCTCAGAGATACTTTCTTATCCATCATCACAGATAAATCTCATCTATTGTTTCCATGGCTCCCATTAGGGTGGGGCACCTTCTCTTTGCTTCTTGCTTGGCCCCGAGCTTCAATTTTTGAATCTTCGCTGGCTGCTTTTCCCTCTCACATCAAACAAACTTCTTGTCTTCTGGACACTATTATCTGCACCCAGGCTCTCAGGTTCTTACTACAGAGATTCTGATTTTGATCTCTGATGAGCTCACCTCTGGAACAGTCTAAAACAAGCATGTTTTTGCTCTCTTATATGACCTTTTATGCACAGGAAGAGAAACTTCCTTTTACAAGGCTACATTGTTATCCTGTTTCAAATCCCTCTTTGACTTTCTTTTGCTATGATGACTCCCAAAATTTCCTTATGCTTTCATAAGATATTGTGTGAAATAAAGTTGAATGAGTGATAGGAAATTTGCCACTATACTAATGACCAAACCTAATCTTTACTAGCTTTTTAAAAAATTAATAAAGTCATCTCCTTAAGCTCTGTAAGACCCATTAAAGAGCAACCCTGTGGTATGCGAGTGTTAGCTCACGAATGACCCACGTAAGAACTATGGTACCGCTGATGAGGAAAGCTAAACAGAACCTCTAATGAAGATATAATCTACACTACTGTCATCACCTAAGGTGCTTACAGACACTGAGTGGCTATTGCATTTTGTTTGTTGCTTTATTACAAATTTTCAAATGAGTCTGATGTTTGTACGTCCCTAAAGCAGGTGCGATGTGTGATGTTTCTTCTCGCCCTTGTCTAGCAGCCAGGATTTTCTCCACACCCACTGTTAGACCCACTGTAATATTCTTGTAATATTTTATTCTTTATGCAAGTCTAAAGGTCACCTCTAAAATGACTGCTGTGGGAGATTCTGGTCTTAAATTACTATGCACAGGCAACTCCGTATGCAGTCACTGACACTACTCTGGATTTTCAGCAACACGACTCAGAATAGAACTGTTGTATTTTGGGCTCTATTTAAGATTCAGTTAGTATTATGTACTGGTTGTGTTGATGTTTCTCACTGTTTCACAATAGTTTGTGGATGTTGCTAAAACAGGTCGTGATTTAAACACCTACCAAATATTTAAGTATTAATGCTTTATAGGATTTATGTTTCCAACTTCCTGAAGTACGTGGGGTATGCATAGTTAAAAGAAAAATAACTAATATGTTCTTGTATTCTACTGTGGTCTGGATCTTAGCTGAGCCAGTGCAGACTTCAGTGCCACTAAATAAAGACCAAAATCTATCTTTAAAAAAGCAAGAGTTGAATGCTTAGTTTATAGGGAATACTATGTTTTTACTATAGGTTCTTATGTTTCCCTAAAACCTGGATGAAGTGTATATGCTAAATTTTGACTGGGTGATATACTAGTGTACACTACTAACAAGCATAATATGTGTTTTGATACTGCTGAAGTATGTTGGATGTTTTCCAAACAATAGACAAAGATATGATGTTTAAACCTATGAATATAGTATCTCACTGTAGAAAATCTGCTCTATTATGTATTGATTATATCTAGATTACATACTGATAGGTCTATGATTATATGTAATAGCAGCAAGTAATTTTCTTTGGGTTCTCCACTATTGCCTTGTAAATCTTCCTTCTGCCACGTATCCCTAGGCGGCAATTCTAATAGCTGAGCTCAGGTCTTACACCACAGATCTAAGTATAAAATCCTAGTGAGAATAGGCACATGAGAACTTAATGGACCTACCAACTATCTTTCTGGAAAGTATGCTGGAAGCAGTTGCCTGTTGGGCTGGTAACAGTCAGCGCTGGTGATAATAAGGCGTTCATGGTACAGCACTAGTTCTGGTCAGTGCCCTTCTCATCCCCTGCCCTGCACTGAGCGTTTCTGAATAACTTTTTTTTTATCATTGTTCTTACACCTTGATTATCCCTAACATGCACACATACTTGCTTACATGTATGTGATCTTTTGGTTTATAATTACTTTATTTGACTTTCCTTTAAGAACTCCATCCTTAATAAGCAGCTTCCATTATTCTGTATTGGTTACTGTGTGTGTGGCCCTGATCTGAATATGTACTGTACTTTAGCTAGACTGTGATATCAATATGAATTTCTGGCTGACTTTGCTATTGCTTTCATTTTGTTATCTATTGCACAGACATTAATTTATTTCTTGGATCTACCTTGGGGAGTTAGTGTAGAGGCTAGGCCCTATTTCTTAAATAGAGATCAAGATGGATCGAGTGAAAAAAGATGACTTTCAATACTTGAATATATACAACACACGCTACCATTGAGGCCGATTATACTTGAAAACTCGGTGCGTTTCCTGATCACAAACTTTATCTCAAGTTGGGCATCTAAGAAATGAAAATCGCAAGCAGAGATCATCTTTGAAAAGATGGCCTTGAGGGAGTTAATTAACATCACAAATAACCACAGTGACAAAGAGGGGTAGAATTCAGTAGTGTCCGGCCAGTGTCCAGAATTTAATTCTGCTAATTAAATCATGACCCTTCTTTCTTCACACATCTACTAACAGAATATGCACTTTAACTGCTGTAACAAATAAACCACAAAAGACAACAGCTTTCTCTGCTATGTTTTCTTGTTCAGTTATTAGATCTGGCCCATCCTTTGTTTTGGATAATATTATAGTGCCTTAATATGTAATGAAAAGTTTTGCCATAACTTGTACATGCAACTTCTGAGTACTTGAATGTTCATCCTTAATATCTTTCTAAAATATCTTTAAATTTACCAAATTATTTTTTTCAAACAAAACAATCTTAATTCTGTCACAGGAGGACATATTGCTATCTGTACAGCTCACCTGTCAAGTTGAAGCTTAGATTCAATGAAAAGGTTGAACACCGCCAATAATAGGTTGTTACCCTTCATGTGGAAAGATAGAGGGGACATCAGGGATTTCCATATGCTTGTAGGCAGAAAGTTCATCACCAGGTTTGGTAACTTTGGTTTATGCTTCTGGCTCTGGAGAGACAGGTGTTCTACTGGAAACAGATTATTTCTGGTTTTCCTTAATATAAAATCTTTTATTTCCCCTTTCTTTTCCCCTCTCCTAAGCCTCTAGGCCAGCAAGTCCAATTACCCTTGCCTAGCAAGTGCTTTCTTGAAACGCAATCTTTCTCTGCTGTAGCTAAAACTAAAATTTTTCGAAGTGTTACTTATCTGAAAGTTTAGACGTAGTGGACCTGCCTGTTCTAGCACTTACCCATGTGAAAACAAATACAAGCAAAGTCCAGGTACTCCTGGGGAAAAATTACATGTATCATCTGGCTACTAGGATGGAAATACTGTAAGGAGCTGAATAAGATTAGGCTCCTAAAGCTCTGTGTGTGCGAGCTGGTGATGGTGAAGCTAAGTTATTAGACTACCGGTACCACTTGCATATGAGGGAGAATATAGCTTTGTGCCTGCAATGCCAGCTGAAATTCTGTGGCTAGCAGCATACTGTATGCACAGTCGCTATATTGACTGTGATAGTAACAGCCATTGGCTTTATTCTCAGCCTAGGAGCCAGCTTCTTTCAATAAAATCTTGGGGGGGAACATCTTTCAAGGCAGATTTTGTAACTCCGCATTCCACGGTAACATGCCAGTAGTTAATGCAACAAGAGACAATACTCGGATCTTTCCTTAGGGAAATTTTTACGATTGAATTGTGGTGTTGTAGTGTTATTCTCTTTCCTTCCTGCCCCCTCCCATTACTTGGGAACACGATGAGAAAAGGGGTAAGTGTTTATGATTACAAACACACAGATTAGTTTGAGGAAGACAGAAGTGATGGGCAGAGGCAAAGAGCAAGCCTAGATATGAAATCAACAATAATGACTGGTTTTATTTGCTGTAAAAGTATGGACAGAAGAACGTGCTAGTACTAAACAGCCTGCTCAGTTAAATTAGCTTCAACAGATTTATATAATTAACCAGTGCAGAATTTTGCTCAAGTATCTTTCCTGCTCCAAAAATGAACTTTTTAGTATTACTACTTTGATATTTGAAATAGATCACTCTTTGCTGAGGATTTGGGGCCTGTTAATTTAATGAACTACTAATTTCAGGCATGATATGACAGCCCACATATATAATCAGATTTAACAAATATATTTTCTTAACATTTTGAGCAGCTTCAATTGTCAGGAGAAGGCAGATGTGTTAGTTTAGATGCACATATGCAGTGTAATCTCATCATTCAAAGAACAAAGTTTTTTTAAAACAAAGTTTAGAGAGAAATGTTCACAGTGAAAGGAAGCAATAGGGCTTTCCATTAGAGTAACGGAAAAGACTTTTTCTTATCTAATTATAAACTTACAGCCATGAAACACTTGCATTTTTGATATGAAATCTGATCTAAAAAACCAGAACAAATTCTACAGTGCCTTATTTTCTGAGCGCGTTCCAAGAAAAAGTAAAATTGGTGAGAGTAAGTTCATCTTTATGTAGCTAGGACAGTAAAATGTATTAATAGAATAGTTTGTAAAGTTATAATTTTTCTGAACTTTAAAAGGTAGTGACTGTGAACATGGAAGATGCTTTTCGGTGTATGTACTCTGCTTTACAAAGCAATAGTATAATCACCTCATTGTATTGCTACTTGAAATACTGATATTCAAATATCATTGAAATATATGCAATAGGAATGACTAGAAGCCAAAACCATGGAAATTGAATAGTGTAAAACTAATTTACAGAGTGTTTACATACTCCTGGTCTTCCCTACATTAGGGAGGTGCCACTCTATCTTTTTCTGTGTTAAACATTAATGAATGGCAAGCAGAATAGCTGATATGTAAAACACCGTGGGATATGAATGATGCATCTGAATGTGTTGTGGAAATACACAATAGGAAGTACTCCACAGAATGTACAAGCTGTCTGAAAATAATAATAATTTTTTTTTCTTGAAGGTGTCTTTCTACTAAACTGTTTTGTCATAAGCTACTGTGAGGCTTCTCTTATATGGGCATAAAATCTCCAATTTTTATCATAGGTACTGATGCATTTTGGAAGGAACATAGATCCTCTTGCTTCTTGTCTCTAGCAAGCCTCCTTTTTTCCAGGATGAAACTTTAATTAAGAGAGGAGAGAGACTGCCATATGTGCTTCTTGCAAAATGTTTCATCTTTAGTCATAGAGACGTGTAGAAAATGTCACAAAGAATTGGACCAGTGGTCTTATCAATGACATGAAAATGAAGCCTCTAATGATGAGGACTTAAAGGAAAACCAGTTTTAAATGTTCTGAATGGGTCAGAATAAGCATGATTAATGGAGTCAACTCTTTTTTTTCATATAATTAAAATAAGAATTTGGCCTAATATCTAATACAGTAATTTCGTTCTCTCTGTGCGGCTGGAAAGTTACTCATTAAGAAATAGCTTCCTCAACTCTTATTTTTCATCTTCTATGACCCTTGGAAAAAGCTAATTATTTGAAGAAAGCATAACTCCTAGTTTTGGAGAGTTTTCCTTTCCACATCTTTGATGCATTAGAGTAAGTAAAGTTGTGCTAAGTAACATTCTATTAATGTGTATGCTATTATTTTAATTTTCTGCTGATTAATCTGTTCTTCATGTGCTAATGTCCTTCTGATGTGCAATGGGAAGTAAGATAAATATAGCTGATATTAAGACACTCTTATAGAATTTTAGACCAGGTAATAGCAATACACAGTGCATTTGGGGCAAAGGATTTGGATATCTTTAAATTTAAGGTACTAAAATACTTAAATTTCAGGCCTCCTCATACGCGATTGGTCCATACAGGCAAAGATGAAACATAAGCACTCCGAACTGTCATGTAGAAGTGACTGGATGTACTGACTAGATAACTAGTTTAGAACAACTGAGAATAAGATTGCCATGGCTAGTTTCTGGAAGTAGTTACTGTAGAAGCCCTCTTCTAGTTAATTAATTTCATGTGTGTGGATTTGGGATGGATTCACAGGCAGATGCTAGAGCACAGAGATTAAATGAACACAGTGAGAAGGCAGGTTTAGAAGCAAGAAAGAGAGGGGAAGTTGAAATACTGTATAGGAGATCTGCGGAACTGAGTAAAAGCTGCTGTTCTGAAAATGTGTACATTAGCAGTGTTCTGGGAATCTAAGGAAAGATGGGAATGAGTGGGATATTGAAGCACACTTTAAGTATACTTCATATATGTGTTTTTGAGTGTTCACTTTTTTGTGGTCAGAGCTGCAGTTGTGGAATTTTGCAATTGTTTGCAAGAATCATTTATTCACCTTTTCCAACTAAGATATAATGCTCTCTGCCTGTTCAATACACCAGTATCAATTCCGACCTATACCGACTTATCCTGGTAGTCATGAATTTTATTTAGGTCTACATTGCTTCAACTATCTATCTCCCTTAAGCAGGTTTAGAGTTAGAAAGGGATTTAAAGATAAATATAGAATCAGTAAAAGTATTTAAGAGTGAATCATTGCAAGCTCAACTGTCCCAGGCTAACATCCCAGGAAACTTCAGGAATTAATATGTAAAACTGTCATCCATTGATTCTGTCCAGTGTCTATACATTTTTCTCTGATGTTAAGAGGTTAACAATAATTGCTACAACTCTTTGTCCTTCCATACATGCACGTTTCATGTTCCCAGATACCTTCACACTTATGTATTGGAAACTGCTGAAAAGGGATCCGGTGTGTTGCGAGAACCTGGCTAATGCCAAGACGTTGTTACAGAACTGTAGACCCCCGAGATGCGTACCGGTGGGGACTTGGATCTCAAACCAGACACATAGACTCTACCTTTCCACTTGTCAGCCCATCATAAATTAGAAGAGATCTGTAAGGGATTTTAAACATGTTCAGAGGGAAAGCTATACAAAATACAGAAACTGATGAGGATAGCCAACTGTGACAAAAATTTAATATACAAATAACAGAAGAATAGTAATACCTCCTGCTAAACAGAAGAGTCTGAGATCGTTACACTTGTTTCTACCACCTAAGGAATGAAATCCTACATATATAAATTATTTCCCCCTTCTACTCTCACCAATAAATATTCTAAGAATGATGTTTTTTCATGTAAATGTAAGATGCTATGAAACTTAAAAAGCTGAGCTTTATTCTTTATTTTAACCATATAAACCTTCTTCAGTACTGCAGCTGATGTAACTGTCCTTACCTATATCTGTGAAGCCCCTGCCTCAAAGTTTTTATGCTGTGCTATATCTCAATTAACTTTATTTAAAGGTTAGCTAAAACTGTTATTTCGCGTAATTAATTTCTACTATGGTGATAGCTACTGGGAGGGTAAAGCAAGATCTCACTGAAATCCCTGGCTGATAATGACTTTTGCAAGACAAAATGAGAGTTAAAATTCTCAACAATAAACCAGTGTCTTACGAAACATTAAATGTATATGCATTTATAAATAAATGTTACACGTTGAAATAGAAGTAATGTAAATATAAGTTCATATTTTTCAACCAGAGCAGTGTCGCCAAGTAGGAATGAGACCCACCCTGTTCTGCTGTGTATCTATGTAAGTGAATCTTGTCCTATGATGTAGGTGATGTGGGGAAAGGAAAAATACATATTGGTAAATACAGTGCTCTGTTTCAAATACTTAATTACAGTTCATTATCTTGGAGTGCTGAAATATCTTTTGTCCACTAAAATTTCTGCTGTGATGCTTAAGAAAGAGAAAGCAAAGTACATGAGGTTGCAAGTAGTTGTAGTTCAATTTATTTTCTCACAAAAGTTAGGGGTTCAGCATCTGGCTTGGATCATTCTATCCCTCTCCTTCCTAGTAGTGCGGAATCCTACTCTTCAATATGTATTTTAGTGATTTGTTACATCTATATTGAAATGCTACTAAGTTCATGCAGGAAGAACTTCCAAAGGCTTCTAAAGAAACTTTGAAAACTAAATTTGGGAGACTTAGTCTTACTAAAATGTAGTAGAAGTTGTACTTCTTTAGTAAGCTCTGAAGTTTTTCTTCAGCCTATCTCTGAGGGTATCTCAGTGGCATGTAGTTTAGTTTGTGAAAATGCTCACTGAAGACCTTCTAGACACAAGTAAACAGACAGTAGTATAGATGCCAAAGCGGGCTGGGGCCAGCATACAATAAGGAAGCCGTGACATCTGTGATTCTGCTGCCTGCTGTGCTCAGAGCTTAGTGGGAGCTGCAAGCCCTTCCTAGAAGAGAGGCAAGTTACCACCAATCAGTTGTTAGTAATGTGTTTTCCCTCTGAGAAAGGTAACTGTTTCCTGCTGTTGCTTTCTGCAGAGCTCCAACTAGTAGGCTTAACCTCTAATTTGGGAAAGAATAATTGCCTAATAGTCACTGAAAAGCTGTCAGCTCTTGCTTGGGATGGCATTTCCTGTGCTTTTTGTACAAAACATTCGCCTTGTAGTCACTGTTCACTTTTGCTGCATTTCCTGTATTAAAAATGGAAGCGAGGAGGCTTAATAACACTTATCTTGGTTATGGAAAGAAGCTTACAAGTTTGTTGTAGTAGTGCATCACTTCAGTGATTAAACTGGATGCAGGTAGTATGTTTAATGGTACTGTTCTCCGAGGGGAAAGATCTGTTACTGTATTCTGTAACTCTCGGTAACTCTCCCTTCTGCAAAATCATGGAGCAAAGTTAATAACTTCCTTTTGCTTCCTAGTTTAGTTATTTAAATATTCACTGCAAACAGAAAGATGAAAGAAAACTCAGGAGGGCATCTGTCTGAGTACAAGATATTGATATAAACACAGAGACTGGGAAAAGTAGTTGTGAGTCTGTTTCGTTTTCTACTTCAGGAAAACCAGTCAGAACAGGACTGTGCAGGAAAAGCACTGCCATAAGCTCTTGCTGAGGGAGAAACTGGGGCACAGCTCAGCACTGTTTGTTTTCATGTAGGTTTAGATAATAAAATACAGAAGGCTGGAAGGGAGATATGATTTACTGTTGTTCAGAAACCACATTTTCTTAGGTCTGCAAGCTTCAGTTGCCCTCATGTTTTTGCTAGGGTTTTAGATTTTTGCTTTTCTTTATGTATTTTTCCATCTGTATTTTCTATTTGGGATAATAAAAGGTTTGGAAGTCTAGAAGAGGATGAGAAAGTGGTTTGCAGCAAGGAAGTGAAGTCTCTCATTTAACTCATTTATTTTCTCATTGTTTGGCAGGTGGAAAGCACATATTTACAGAGCTGAACTGGATCAGCTGAAGAAGTGAGGGAAGAGAAACAAAACAAGTGCAGCACTATTGAAAAGAGCTTCAGCTTTATCTAGCAGCATCACCACAGCAACCAGAAAATACAATTAAAAGACAAGGGCTAGAGCAGAGAAGGTGAAAGTGCAGCTCCTTACCTTTGGACAGAAGGCAGCAAAATAATTATGCAGAGCAGAAAAGAGTATTTGATGGATCTAGCCAAACTGTGGCAAAGGGAAGTGTCCTTTCATTAACAGGAATGTGCCACTGTTTATGCACTGCAAAGGGGAGTGCCATGAGATCTGCTGAAGAGACTATTTCTGTGGCTGCATATCTACATGTGTTTGCACCCCTGCTGGGACTGAATTAGGTGGTACAGGCATCTTGGACCATCAGGTATTGGATAGCAACTTTTTTTTTTTTTTCATTTAAGGTGTACCTGGCACGAGAACTGAAAGACAACACAGATCTTTTTCAGAGACACAAAGTGAGACAATCTCCAACCCTTCCCTTCTGTAACTGCCTGCTATACCATGGGATGTCGGCAAAGCTCTGAGGAGAAAGAGGCAGCGCGGCGGTCCCGTAGGATTGACCGCCACCTGCGCTCTGAAAGTCAGCGACAACGAAGAGAGATTAAGCTCCTTCTCCTGGGTACCAGCAATTCTGGGAAGAGTACTATTGTAAAGCAGATGAAAATCATTCATAGTGGTGGCTTTAACTTGGAGGCTTGCAAGGAATACAAACCTCTGATTATCTATAATGCAATTGACTCACTCACACGTATCATTCGGGCTCTAGCCACTCTTAAGATAGAATTCCACAATCCTGACAGAGCATATGATGCTGTGCAGCTTTTTGCCCTGACAGGCCCAGCTGAGAGCAAAGGTGAGATTACCCCCGAGCTTCTGGGAGTCATGAAGCGGCTCTGGGCAGACCCTGGTGTGCAGGAGTGTTTTTGCCGCTCCAATGAGTACCATCTAGAGGATAATGCTGCATACTACTTAAATGACCTAGAAAGGATTGCAGCACTGGACTACATCCCTACAGTGGAAGATATTCTGCGTTCTCGGGACATGACCACAGGGATTGTAGAAAATAAGTTCACCTTCAAAGAGCTGACTTTCAAAATGGTGGATGTAGGTGGACAGAGATCTGAACGCAAAAAATGGATCCACTGTTTCGAGGGGGTTACAGCAATAATTTTCTGTGTGGAGCTCAGCGGATATGACTTGAAGCTGTATGAAGATAACCAAACAGTAAGTGAACCTTCTGCTCCATGTTCTTTCCTTCTCTTTCTTTCCTCTCCCCAGTGTTTGGCCTTTTTTTTTTTCATTTTCCCCACTCCCTACCCTCCCAAGGTAGTAATCCCTGAGTTCCCAGCCCCAAATGTGATTTCTTTCCTTTCTCACCCAATCTCACCCAGAAGATATGATTCCTTTACTTCGATAGCTGTCCCTACTGGACAGATTTATTTACTTATTTGTTCATTTTCGGAAATGGAGGTGCTCTTCACATGACAGCAGATTTTTTTTTTTTTTTTTTTGTTCCTTTTTGCTAAATGTTTATCTGGTTAAATGTTATTCCAAACATCACTTTAAAAGGTAGTGGTGACATCCTGGTGGACAAGAATGGTTAATTTGGACACCATATTTTGCAAGTCCTGCCAAATTTTGAAGCTAAAATAATAATAAGTAACAGTTTTCTCCCCATTTTTTCCAGGATTTTCAATCAGAATTTGGGATGAAATTAATTTTAAAAAATAATAAATCAGATATAGTTTTTAATTAGTATGGAACTTCTAAATTTAAAGTTTTATTTGGTTGTTTATATGGCTGGTTTGCCTTGTTCAATGAATAACTTTCTGTTTAATTCCCTTTAATGGTATTAGCTTCTGGTTTTCACAGCATACAAATACGGTAACTATGTAAAAATATATGAACACTTATGCATATGCAGCTATGTGTTTGGTACCTTATTCAGCTTGCCTCAGTTAACCTTTACAGGGTTTTATGTGAACCTACTTTTTGACAGCCTTGTAAAACATGATGCTTAAGAGATGGGAGTTTGTGAGTAGGAACACATAATGATTCTGTCATCTAGTGGTTCCTAAACATGCTGTATTTATGTTTGAAAACAGACAGCTTTCAGGAAGAATTAAAATCTATTCTGTAAAATCAGAAAGTTAACCTTAAAATGCTTCTATTTTTGTTGTACTCCCTTACACATCTTCAGTTGTTTTACATTTTGGAAAGCTTGTTTACCAGTATCAGTTTCTGGAGTACTCCAGAACACCAGACTCCTTGTTCTTTTACAGCAGGTGAATTACACAAGTGGTATTGGGGAGGAAATTGTTCCAACAAATGTTTATATGATGGTTCAAATCTAGCTGGATCTCAGTAAGTTTATAGGAGGAGATCTTTCAGCCAGGTCTAATGATTTGGTTTTGGCAGTCCTCTATGGAAGAGGATTACTAATCAGGCTTAACTGTTGGTCCTTAGCAGATACTGCCCCCACCCTGCCCCATTTATGCATAGTATACACATCTATAGTAAAGTTTCTTTACAGAGCATCTTAAGTCAAATGTAATGCACTGCCCATGTATGTGTAAGAGCTGTTACCATCTGTATAACATCCTCTAGTGCTTGTATGGATGTGATACCACTTTATATGCAGCTGTCTATGTCCTTTTCCCTTTTTGGCCTATAATAATAATTTCAAAGAACCCTTGAACTCTCACAACTGATTACCAACTTATACAGACTTCTCTAAAATGATAAAGTGGGGGAACAGGTTGGGAGAAAGGGATATTTCCTCCACAGACAGACTCAATGGAAGGGAGTACTGAAGCTCTGCGTGAGATGTCTGTCGCAGTGCAGCTCTCTCTCTGTTGTGAATTTTTTCTACCCTGAAAAGCTCCCCTGTCCTGGAGAAGGGGCCAACTGTGACTTTCTTTCCCATTGTTTATTACATACTGGACTTGTGTAATGTCAACCTAATTGCATACCTGATTTTTTAAATTGAAAATTGTTTGAGAGCTCCTGTGCTCTTTAAATTTGTGATTTTGATAATGACTGGAATAACTGCAATGGCTTTAATGGCCGTATGCAAAAGCGTCCCCAAAATTATGCATATTTTATGACACTTGACATTCACTAGATCCATGAGACAAGGTGAACTATATCAGTACCTGAAATAACTTCAGTGCCTCCTGTCTAGTCTGCTGTTTATACATTATCGCTTATCATAGAATCATGGTACAGATTAAAATATTGTCAAGTGACCTAGTGGATTCCACAATTCTAGTGATAAGAATTTATAGCAATTGAGGTGGAGAAGCTCCATGAGATGGAAGTGGTTAACGGAATTCCGTACGTGATACTTCTGACATATTTTCCAGAGTTTATATTGGAAGTTGACAGCAGTCACTGAGGGGGACTTGGAGGAAGATGCTAATATTTCCTTCCAAGCCATATGACAAATGCATGAACAGAAAAGAAACAAATATCAGACAAAATCTGTAGAGCAATACTCCCCAGAAATCTAGGAAATATTGCTTGTTTGTTTTTACTGCCATATCTCTCAGTAGAGTCTTGTCTCTTCAAGTTCTGGGTTCTGCAACCAACTCCTCCCCTCCAAACCAGCGTAAGATTAGATCATCACCAAAGAAAACAGATGAAACTATTCCTTTCACATCCTATGCATGTAGGAAAGGCGTTCTTTATGTATCACTTTATACAATCTCTTATGATTATTCGTACAGTGATGTGAAATTATTTCAACTAATTTGTACTTTAAAATCCTTTGTCAGTATTTTTGGTTGCTAATACAGTTTCTTTACAAAGATTTTTCTTATTAGAAAGGAGCTAAGTGCTAAGTTTGAGAAGCAATTATACTTAGATTTGAACCAAGACTACAAAACAGTTTCCAAAAATATTCTCTCGGTTTTACAAGCTTGCTTTATATAGCTGAATCCCTTTTGTGCACACTTTCTATGATTCTTCAAAGGAAAAAAAAACTTATGGTCAAGAACATTCACCTAAGCTGAATTTTGATAAAACTTTTCAGAAATACTTGAATTTTACTGCAAATGAAATATGCATTATGAGTACTAAATCTTTTACAAAGATTTTTCTTACTAGAATTGATAAATTTGAGAAGCAGTTATACTAGGTCATGAGAAATATCAGATCAGAGAAATTTTAGGGGGAAAAAATAAGATTGTTACCTAATTTTCAGTAGCTTTGTTGGATTTGTCTAGATCTTTCTGTTGTGCCTGCATCGTCTCCGTGTGTCTGAGGCTATTCTACAAGCACGGAATTTTCTCTTACATAATATTTGCAAAGATGTGGTATTTCCAATAATCCTTGTTGGCACTGTTTGAATTGGCCCTTTTTTGTTGGTATAGCTTATGACATATATAATATTTCCCTATTTTTATCTTCTGCATTGACTTTACAGCTTATCCACTGCACTTCCACTTTCTTCTCTGTACTTCACTAACTGATTCACCAGTCACTGTCCTACACATGGATATATGCTTCATTGTGTGGAGAATCTTGTCTTGGCATTAGTGCCTTCCTATTGTAACAGATTTCTAGATCTGACTTTTGTTTAGTAATCGCCTCTTGACATAAGAGAAGCATTGCCCCTAATTCTTTCTCTTCATTTTCAGACTCATTAAGAAAAATATATCTTATTTATATCTAGACCATGACTAGGAGTTATTTGGTTTCTTGCAGTTCTTTAGACTTTTCCTGCCTTGCTCTTCAGATTCAAAAATCAAAAAGTATTAGGACAAAGGGGAAAAAATCAATATACTCCAAAAAATCCTTATAGACATCAATTTTGATTCCAGTATCTAGAACCAAATGAAGTAAGCATCTAGGTTATTTCAGAGTGACATTGAAGCCTACTTCTACACAGTGTTTTAACAGCCTGGAGGGCTAATCTCCTATCATCTCTTTTTATCCCTTTTCTACAATCTGATGTTCCTTGGTGCTACTGCTTATAGAGGGTACTCAGCATTGAAATTCAGACATTTATCATCCCTCAGCTTCCATATGTATGCAACCACCATCCAAGTATTTGCCCATCTATAAAATTAAATTCTGCAGACATGTTTTTATAATCTGTGGAGAAATTAGAATGCAGATTAAATATGTGAGAACAGTCGTCTTCCTGAAACTCCTGCTTGTGTGGCAAAAAGGAGAGGGACAGTAATAGCATTTCAGAGGGAACCTGAGTATATAATCATAAAGAACAGGTTACCTTTGGTCTATCTTCCTTTGGCTGTTATGCTTTACCCAAACATACATCCGTAATTTTACTGTGTAGAGATGGCATGTTCCATGTGTGCTGAATACACAGTACGGTGTTAAATGGCTCCGATAGCTAAACCATGTGAAGTACCTACGTTGGTAGATCACTTGAAATCTGTGATGAGACTGCTGCTCATGAAAAAAGCCCTACAAATAATAGAGTTGCTGAGTCTAAAATGCTTCCTGGCGTAGTATCTATAGTGAAGAGAACTGTTAAATAAAACTAGTCCACTGCCAAACGTAACTTTACTGCTTGATAGAGCGTGTAAGAATCCAGCTGATTTATAAACTGTGAAAGTTGAGCAAATGATCTATATGACTATGATAACTTCTGTGGTTCCTGTTGACAGAAGTGGATAAATGCTATGCATGAGTTCTGTCTTTATTGAAGATGTGTTAAAATAATGATTGACAAATATGGTAAAATATGAAGGAAAATTGAGCTACTTCTGCATACTGGTAGGTCCTGAACATAGCTAACTTAAATGTAAATTAGAGCAAGGAGTACTGCAAGCCAAGTAACCCAGAATATTGCAGCATACATTTTTGGAAGGTGTGTATAGCAAGACTTGCGTCACCTTGCAATTGTTGATATGCATATAAGCCACTTGCATACTCATTCCCATTGCAGGTGGTACTGCAATTAAGCCAGAGTAATATGATGACTAGTGTTAGTACTTTTGCTTGTGTAAACGCAAGATTCCTTACATTTCTTACAGAATCATCACTTCTTTTTTGTTTGATATGTGATATTTCTACATAGGCTTTTCAAGAGTAGATTCTTTCGCACAGAAGACAGATGTTAGGAAGACAAATCATGTGAAAGTAAAAGTAATTTTATGCTTGCATTACAGTGTTGCCATTCCAGCAGCTTTTAAAACTAAAAATAATTGTGTCTAATGCTGAGAACACTTAGGTAACTGCCATTTTTCTGGCAGTGTGACAAGGCTTTTACGGGAACTTTGATTTCTTTAAAGGTACTGTTAAGACATGGCAGTATCTTGTTGACTCATTGTCATACAGCGCAGGTACCAAAAAGAGATTTTAGAGTTGTAACAGTTTGGTCTATTAAAATGTCAATTCTCTGTTCAATAGTGGTCTAAAAAGCAAGCGACGTTAGGAAAGGACTAAGAAAAATTAAGAAAACAGTATAAAATGCAGAGTGTGTCTGCTTTCAGAATGCTATCTAAATTCTTGTTCTCCCATTTTGAAAAAAATAGACTGGAATTAGAGAAAGCATGACCTAAAGTACAAAATATTTTCAAGACAAATAACAATAGATGGAGATTTTTTTTTTCCCCCTGGCATAAAGAAAATTGATTTCTAATCTTTGTCTATGATGTCTTTTTAAGAATCAAGGATATTGAACTACATTAGTAGTTAAGATGTTCAGAACAATGTAAAGGTAAAGGCAAAGACAGCGCAGCATCACACAACATACAGTGCAATTATGGAGTTTGCTGCCTGAGTATCTTGTGATACCAAACCCCTGCACAACTTCAGAAGGAATAAAAAAGTATATAAAGATTTATTAAATGTCAAAATAGTGCTTTTGACTTGGAAGTTTTGAGTTCAGATCTTGAGAAGCAGGGATAAAATACTAGGGAAGTATATGTGTTTCTGCAGATCTTAATTTTCTTCCCCTCCCCAAATTATCTATTATTAGCCAGTGTAAGACATGGGATTTTGCATGAGATGGATCTTTGTCTTTTTTTTTTTTTTTTTTTTTTTTTTTTTAATTGTGATAAGTAATGGATGTTGTGGCTCTGGCTAGGATAGAGTTCATTTTCACCTGAGCTGGGAGAGGAGCTGGCCTGGTGGCACCGTGGCTGGGGGACACAGCTGGGAAAGGTTACTAATTAGCCAACAGCTGGGACAGCTGACCCAAATGAACCCGAGGGCTGGTCCACCCCATGGGCCATCATGGTCAGTATGTAACTGAGGAGGGTGCTGAGGGGAGATTCCTGCTGCTTGGGAAGAAGCTGGGCATCGTGATCTGCTGTGAGCTATTGTACTGTAAATTACACGCTTCAGTGTTTTCTGTTGTTGGGGTTTTTTTGTTTGTTTGTTTTCCACCTCTGTTTTGTTTTCTTCTGTTGTTCTCTTAAACTTTTTTTTTTAATCAACCCACAAGTTTTTCTGTCTTTTCTTCACCTATTCTCCTTGTCGCACTAGAGGGTGGGGAGAGTGAGCAAGAGACTCTGTGGCTTGGTCCTGAGCGGGGCTAAAGTACAACACTTCTACTCCAATTAATTCAGTTCTCTAACTCCTTTCACTTTTTAAAAAATATATTTAATCTTGATACTGTTTTCCCTCTATATTATTAAGCTGATTGAAACAACTTCCTTTCAGAAAGATACAGTTCAGTCACTCTCTGTGTACTTTTCCTCATTATTTACTGATTGGTCATATTTTACTTTAAGAATAGGAACCAACACCCAACCCTTTGTCATCAGAAGAAATAAATTACTGATAATAGCTTAATGCGATTTAACATAAAATCTGTGTAACAAAACCAGCATCTTTAGAAGCAAGAACCCTTCAGTCCATCAGTTCTGGGGAGAAACCTTATGACTAAACTAATTTTATAGAATAATATGATAGTATGTCATACATATGCTACACTTCCTTCAGGACAGCCTGGCCCTGAGCATTCTTTCTTTTTTAAACCCCTCCAGTTTCACAACCTTATGTTCTCTTCTTCTGTTTCCCTGGCAACGTGGCATGGTAGAGTGTCATATCAGTCAACAATGAGCTTTGCTTCAGCTGTGTCCTGCCAAAGCTAGCAGTGTTCCTAGCAATCGGAGCTTTCTCACTGTAACTGTGACATAGTGGTGAGCATTTCTTTCCATTAATATTTGCCAAAATCAGTTGGAATTTCATTGGTGTAAATTTTTATGCAGTAATGCCATGATAATACTGGCTATGGATGTCATCGGTTTTATCAGAGTAGACTCTGAGGCATTTTTACAATGCCTTTTAGTATGAGGTGTAGTCCAATAGTATCAATTCTCCTGGCAGTGATACAGAAATGGATGGTTCTCCCAGCAGCTTGCATTGTGCCTTTGCCATTCTACGTAGATCAAATGAAAGCAGTAATTAGAAATAAATTTTAAAAACCCCATCAACTCATACATGGAAAAAATAAAACAATCAAAATTAATTGAAAATGCAAGAGGTTAATAAAGGAAGTTAGATATGTTTTAAAAAAAAAAATCAAAGGCTGACAAAACTAAATGCAGTGTGGCTGTGGCTGAAATGTCCTGGAGGCAATGTTCTGCAGAGCATCTGGCTGTCATTGCTACCTAGAAATCCAGATTGAGACTTATAGCATTTAAAAAGGTTTCAAAAGGTTAATTCATTTTGTTTAGTTAAAAAGATTGCTAAGTACCTACTTAGTGTAAAAGTACCTGAAGGAGGAAAAAATGCTCAAAACTTAAAGAAATGCATAATCTAATGGAGAAAGGCAAAATAAGAACAAATGGCTAGGAGCTAGGTCAGATAAATACCAACTTGAAGTAGCTTTTTAAAAAAAAATTAAAAATAAATTATTATTTTAGCAAGGAGGCTGACGCAGTTGAATGAGCTTTTCTGGAGGATAAGAGTTTAGTCAAACAGCCATTATCAGCTACATATGACTAGGCTTAGGTCAGGGAAAACCCAATAGATGGGAATGACCATAGTTGTGATAAATGGAAGTTAGAGCAAAAGATCCAATTACCATAATACTCTCAGTTTAATATTTATTTATACAGAGAATAAAAGTCCAAATAATAGCTTTGTTATTTTATAAATTAAATAATGCATTCCTGCTAAATCTTTCTATTTTAAGATCTCCCATCTTGATAAACTGATACTGTGTGTGGTTTTTTCTTTTTCTTTTTCTTTTTTTTTCTTTTTCTTTGAAACAACATAGAATATGGAAAGCAGAATTGCCTGCGTTTGGTGAAACACATATTGAATGCATGTATTAAGTTATATAAGTCTGCTGAGATGATCTATAAGCTCACCACTTAGGAAGAAAGGGAGGTCTTATTCTCTCCCTCCTGCTTATTTAAGTCTTCAGTCAACTGCTGCTATCTCTGCTCTACGTGCTTCTACCTCATTACTTGTGCCAGCTCTACTGTTCTTTGGGCCCTTTGCTAAACAGATAAAACTCACAAACCTATCAGAAAATTATCCACTAGTTCAATGTGGTGGATTTTTTCTGCTGGAATTCTGATGCCGATCTGTGTAAGGCAAACAGCAGAATCTCATGTCCAGAAGTAGAGGAAAATCAAAAGGCAGATGAGTCAGACTTCTCCATTTTGATATATCAACTGCTAGAGCAGCTTAAGTCATCCTATATAACTAAACTGTACTATAAGATTTGTTATCTATGTATCTGGAAAAGAAAAATAGAAAAGTTACACTACTGTGTTTAAAAGGAAGACATCACAAACCTCCATATCTGCATTTGACTGAATGCTAGGTTTTCTGAACTGCTTAGGGCGTTATTACCAGATGGGATGTATTAATGTTACCCACTGCTTTTTATTTTCTTCTGTAAAAGTCATAGCATAAGGCAATTGGATATGAACAATTTATTCTCTAAATGCAATCACTTACTAGAATCATAGGGGTTTTGTACAGAAATTAGGTTCTCAATCAATTTCTGCTATATTTTTTTAGGGATGAAACAGATCAGGGATATGTGGTAGGATGCAGTTAAATTTAATTCCTTCTCCTATTCTTGCCTCCTCCCTCATTCCAGTATTTAGTAGCAGCTACTTTTTCATGCTCTTTTTTTTTTAATGTTATAATGTTTATCCCAGTGAATTATTCACTGTCTTAGAAGATGTGAAAACAACTTTTCAAAGATAAGGAATGAAAAGCTTGTGCTTGATAGAAGTATAAGAGAAATTGTGAGAAATACTGAACTTCATAAACTGCCAAAGGAGATTCTAGAGCAATCAGCTATATTTTTTCTTACAAGTAGATTAGAAAAAGTATTAAGAGAGAATGGTGTAGTAAGCAGTCCTGCAAAATATAGAATTAGATGAAGAAAATCATTATATTTCTATTAGCATATAGGTGGCTTTATATTTGAAGTCTTTGTTTTACTGGGAAATAAATATTGGGAAATTCTGTAGAATTCCAGCAGATTGTATTGTAGATGCTGATTTCATTTTAATGACAATATTTTTCAAATAACAAAAGTGAATGAGAATATTATTATCACTGATTTTAATGTGAGCAAAGCCAGACTCCAGATTTTAATTCTTTGGACTTTGCTTTCATGATTAATACTTCTTTACTTCTGTGCTCTTTGCATTCATTATTTGCTATGAGGAAATTGCTAATTTTTATTAGTACTCATTTTCCTTATTAGTCCTGTACACTCTCAATTGTTTCCTTCATTGGTAAATAGATCCTGGATGATATCTTGTTGGAGTCTTTGCTTTTTGATTCATAAAGTTGACTTTTCAATTTGGGAACCAGTTTTATATGCATTGTTGTATTGCTCAATGTATAGGCACAATATAGACAGGGAGGCTTTTGTACAGTATGGGTGTGCAGGCTTGTAGGACAGTGGTTTAAGCTGAAGCAGTGTGTAAGATAAATTGAAGGAGACATTGAACTGTCACATAATTCCACATGAAACACTGGAGCCATCAGCTATAAACATATTTACAAAGAGAACAGGTAACCTAAATATAAGATTGCTCCACTTCGAAAGTAGAGAAAAGAGCTTCACAGAAAAGTACATTGAAACAAGCCTATCAATTCACAATCTTAGAATCATAGAATTGTTAGGGCTGGAAGGGAGCTTTAAAGATCATCTAGTCGAATAATCTTACAAAGTATTGTTTCTATGCAAAGACATCTTTACTTTGGTAATCTGCATATATATTCTATTCTATGTTATATACATCTATTATTTCCTCAGTTTCCTCTTTTTTACTTGTTATATTCTTCTCAAACTCCTTTTCCCCTGCACATTTTCATTATAGACTATACTTTGCCGGCTTTATGAATGGTTTTCCTGTACACAACAAACTTCTACAACCAATTTCTGTACAGTCCATTCTGTACAAGCAAAGCTTATATAAATCTGTAATTGATATTCCACTCCTCCACTTACAGAAAACATATCAGATACCACAAATATCTTCTAAAACATCATCTTCTAATAAGGCATGCCTGACATGAACCACTTAACTTTTTATCTAAAGAAATCAGGGGCTAGTGGTGGTTATTTCATTGTATGCAAACTTAAATGTGGGTGGGGGAAAAAAAAACCCAAACAAACACAAAAACCAACCTAAAACCAAAAAAAACCACAACACAAAAACGTGAAAAGTTTGACTTTAAATCACATGGAATTTCTAAGTGTATGGCCAATTTAAATTGCTATTTTGCCTGGGTTTTTTTGCATTTTTTTTGGGCAACAGACACCATTTCACAGTAACTGAACTAATTTCAAATGACTTAATGCTTTTAAAGTGCACTTAAAAATAATTAGCCTGTAAAGAAATTTAGAAAAGGCCTAATATAGCATATCAGTTGCTTGTTTGCTGATGAAGTGAAATAGGATGATGCCTATTTAGAATGATGTGAATTATTAATCTGTTCTGCTGCCCATCTATTCAAAAGAAGCAATGTAAAATAAAGTCAGAAATTAGTGATTTGGGAGATTTTCCTAGTGTAGGTCCTACAACAATCTTAGCTGATTTCTAGATAAAATGATGCTCATAGCAAAAAGGAATTAATTTAGTTTCCTAAAACGGATTAGGAAAGGACAATAATAACTCAATGTAGAAGCCTTATTAGAGAGTTCTACACAATATTTTTTTTTCTGGAAAATTCACCCTATTCTTAAGAAAATCCTTTGAAAATCTTTTAATCTAGCTAGTAGTAGAATCCACTATAATGTGCTGCCGCTTCTAACTTTAATGTACTAGTAACCATGCATTTATCCAGCATAGTGGTTCAAGATATATTTCACATGCATCTTACAATTTTTCAGTTCATTGTCACTTGTTCAACAAGTGACTAAGTAAACACAGACACTGCCATGTTTATATTATGGTATCAAATCCTTACAGTAAAGAAATGAAAATAATTAGTGTGTCAAAAGGTATTTAAGAATGTGTCAAAGACATTTCAGGAGAAACGAAGCAGTGTATAGCTAAGAAATGAAGAACAAAAAAAATGATTTATGAATCAAACTGGGTAAAAGCCAATCTTGCTCATCAATATGGTTATTTTCATAGCTGCAGTATGCTGAATTAATCCCTAATCTGTAATATCACCATTGTGTAACTTTTTTTAGTTGACATAGATTGCTAATAGTTCCTGCCAAAAGTTCCTGCACCAGTTACACAGCAATGCAATGTTAGTAAGGTGGAGCTAAACAGTAAAGGGAAGATGGGATAGAAGATAAAGTCTTGGCTCACCAAAATGATTACGTATTGAACTTGTATGTCACGTGTATGGTAGATTGCTCATATTTTTCCACTTTTTATTGCCAAGTGTTGGAACTCTTTGCCCATGCATAAAACTTCTTAAATAATCTTATTTTTTCCTTTACTTTCTCTCATTTTAAAAATTATTATTTATTATTTTTAAGTAAATAAATTAGTATTAATAACACAAATTCATTTTCAGTTTTGCACCAGAAAGATTCATATATACTCTGAGTTTAACATTTATGCCGTTGTATTTTTGCTGAAAGAGTTCTGTCCCATGTTTTTGGGTTTTTAGCTCCAAAGCTGACAGCATCTAGCTTCACTGGAAAGGTAACTGTGAGTGATTAGTCAGAGATCTAGTTGAAAACTATTTTGAATATATATTTTAAAAATGGTATAATTTCAGTCAGTTGCCAGTTCAACTTAATCTGAAGATGTTACAGAAAGAAATTATAATCCTTTCTCCACTGAGGGCTTTTGCAAAGTGCCTTTTCAGTTTACCTTACACAAATGATTCTAGGGCATGCTCATTAAGGAATGATTGATGATTTTGGAACAGCCTGACAAAGGCTTTTTTTTTTATATATTTATTTTTTATTCTACTGTTTCCCTATTATGAAGATGAGCCTTCTCTGAACAATAGGGAAATTACATTATTATCCAAAAGTCTAAGATGGAAATGGAAAGATTTTCCAAGGTAGTAAATCCCGGACATAAAATACTTCCACTGTTCTTAAAATAAAGAAGTTAAGTGGTATCTGTGTCATATTCCCTACACAGATATATATGACTAGGGCATATGGCACCTCTAGTGACACAAAGAAGATAAAGTTAAAAAAAAAAAGTCAGCCTTTGCAAACAGCTGTGTAATATGACTGATACCTATGAATACACATTCCAGAAAGAATGATCTAGCAGTGCTCTCTAAATCCTCTAACGCGTTTACTCAAAGTATCTTGTCTCCACTAGCTGTTTTGTGTCCTGCTGTTTTGTCTCTCTGTTCATCAGTAAAACACACTTCCTCTAAATCCTTGGTGTTCCTATTGATGTGATCCTCTTTATGCAGTGTTGGGATTTGTCATACATTTCCATTACAGAGCCCACTTCCTAGAGCTGAGGTCTGAATTGCAACACTATAATACAGAATTGTATGTGAAAGGATATGTATTATTTTTTAAGTTTTACTCATTAAACATCACAGAAAGATGCTGTCAAAACAGCTTATCTATAGTGACTGTACCACAACAGTTCTTAAACTTCTCTGTGCTATAAAACCCTCATCTCAGCTGCTCTTTCTTGATTGTTCTATCATCTTGCGTCAATGGCTTAATCTTCCTTGTTCTGTCTTGCTTTTCTCAGTTCCAGATGTGCATGGCTTATATGTGTGTTTGTGTACGTGTGTGTATATATATAAATCTTCTTGAACAAACATAGCAGAGACCTGATTTTAATCCAATGTTAATTTTACTATATATCAATCTGTTTCATGCCTTGCTTAGAAGTAGCCTGATGTTACCACAGCTTTGGAAACAAGTCTAATTTAGAGCTCCAAACAGTCTTTTTTCCTGTGCTGCTCACTTGCATTTTCTAAAATGAGCTTTTTGCTGGATCAGTTCTATTGATCGCATTTACAGTGTGACCTCACAAGCAGATGTGATGGCATAAGAGAGGGATGTTCCACGGCACTGCAGGAGCAGGGTAATTCCTTTTCCAGATTCACTGGCAAGGTCAGCTTGTCAGGGAGCTATAGTTTAATACTACGACATTATAATTTGTCACTGGTCAGCAGCTAGCCTGATATGAAACATACATCCACAAAATTTTTCCGGTACCCTTGCAATACAACACTAATTATTATCATACTATGAAAACAAGGATGTTGCATCAAAGCCACGTGTTCTTGATATGGAGCAGCTCTGACTAGCTAGAAGACAACTGCATTGAGAAGTTGAATTTGTCTGTATTTCCACACGTTATGGTGATAGATTGAATCTCCAAAGGTACAAAACGAAGTACAATATCACAGAATAAAAATTTTAAAAATTGAGGAAAATGCAGACTATATCTAAGAAAATTTAATTAATAGCAAATTTAAATACTGGCTTATGAACAAGGCATGGAAACACAGGAGGTATGTTTGGATCCAGGGATGTTTAGATGTAGGTGGGATTAATATATCTCTATGTATTTTTAAGAAAGAAAATGGTGTAGTAAGTCTTAATAGCAAAATGAAATGTAGCATACAAAGGAAAGTAGTTATTCAGTCTCTTCTCAGTCAAGTTAAAAAATTCAATTTTATAAAAATATTAGAAGTTTAAATGATATTTTCACCTTCATGCTGTTATTTTGTTTAAACAGCTCTTGCTGTTTTAATCTGCAGTCAAGACTAGAGCTATTACTACCCTGAGTGTAATTATACCTTCTGTCTACAGGTAGAGGAAGGAGAGAAACTGTAGGTTATTGAGTGTTCACATTTCCAAACTGTATGCTCACAAAATAAACTGTATACTTGAGTAACTACTAAGTACTAGCTCCTTCCTTCTCCTCAACATTAATGCAAAAGATATTAAAAACTAACAACCCCCAACAAATAGACACCATAATATTAGGAGACTAGAACACAGGCGTTATTATAATTTCCCCTTGATGCTATCTGCCAAATTGGCTAATGCATGGGATTCAGTGTCCAAAGTGGGTCTTTCCCATTCAGACATGAAATTCCACAAAATATCCAGTGATTCAGCGTGAGACTATTTCAGCCACACAGTGATCTATGAGAGTTGTAAAGAAGTCCTTTAATAAATTTTCTTTGACATGACATTTAAATAGAAGTTAGGTGGAGATGTCCTGAGTCAAAAGGAGTGATGCAGCTTTTCTAAAATGTTACCACTGCTATTCTGCTCAAGAAGAAATTTAAAACAAAGGCCACAGTGAGTCAAGAAATGTCACCTTGTTCTGAGAATAAAAAAGCCATTCTATACTCAAATCATTCAATTCCTTCTTCAAAACATGAATATTAAAAATAAGAAAATGTATTGACAAAAGATGCTGATGTGAATAAGTGAAGAGAGCACTGAAGAAGATTTTTTTTTTTTTGAGAAATACCCATACTTCTTACTTTAAAAACCAACCAAACGAAAAAACTGCTACACAAATCTCAATCTTCAGAGCTTGACTTGTCACACTGGAACTTAGTTCTAACTAACCAAAGACTGCAAAATTGCTGTCCTAAAGTGTATTTCAAATCTAGATGCAAGTCAGTGCTCATCCCGTGAGGTCCACTTCACTGGTGAAATGACTGATCTTCCCTAAGACGTAAGATGGAAAAAAATCGGGAGTGTTTTTTTTGGTTGTTTTTTCTTTTTTTTTTTTTTGTAATGAAATATGCAGAGATGTTCTTGTATCATTGCCATCACTGGAGATAGATTGATTATAAAAGCTTTCCTGTAACCATTTCTCTGGAATCAAGGCTCACAAGGAGTGTTGAGTGTCAGTGCTTTTCTAGAAGCTTTTAAATCCGAGTAGCATAAAATAGACAGATATTATAAACCTTTACTGTGGAGTCTACCATGATAGCTAGATAAATTATGGCATGTGCCCAAGGCACTTCCTTTACTTTCTAAACAAGAATAATTTTTAAATAACATACACGGTAAAAGGCAGTGACATAAATTGTAGTTTCTGATTATTGTTAGTTTAAACTGGATTTTTAAAACTGCCTATTTGAGGTCTTAAAAAACAATGAAAAAATGAATGTTCTTGGAGAACTGTGAGGAATCACAGGCTTTACACTTATATGACATATGATAAATGTACGATACCAATTCATCATAATGACAGGAATATAAATAATCATAGAATTGTAGAACAGTTAGAACTGGAAGGGACCTTTCTCCAAGCAGACCAGGTTGCTCAGAGCCCCATCCAATCTGGCCTTGAATGTTTCCAGGGATGGGGCATCCACCACCATTCTGGGCAACCTGTTCCAGTGTTCCACCACCCTCATTGTGAAAAATTTCTTCCTAATATCAAGTCTCAATCTACCTCCCTCTATTTTAAAATAGTCAATGGAAAAACAGAGCTATAGTTGCTATCTGCCAGAATGTGTGAATGATTTGTTGTATAATTATTTCAAGACCTGAATTTCTGACAATGGCACCTGAAACAAATACAAATCTAATTAAATCCATGGGCAGAAGTTAAGCTGAAGGAATAATGTTCGAATGTGAAAATGAGCATAGAAACTCGTCATAAAGTAAGTAAATAGATCTATAAATGCATAGATCTGTATATACATGTATATACACATCGCTTGTTCATTGTTCTTTGGGAAATGGTGAATGACCTCAAATACAGAGTAAGTGTTGTGGTTTCTCAGCTGCTTCCTGAGTCCCATTAGGGTTGCATCTGTGCCAGTGTAGAACACTGTATTAACTAATGCTGATAAACTAAGAAAGTCAGAAATAAGTGTATCGTAGAAAGAGAGTGTTTACTAGAAACCAAGCAGTTTTGACTTTATATTTGTTCTTTCAACATACTGTAAAGCAAATCAAATTTATATGTAAATTTCATCAGACCCTTATAACTAATGCAAAAACAAGAAAGAAAAGTGAATTTCTATCCTTATATTACATCTCAATTCAACTGGATAAATAACTATATTATTGAAAAAAATCAATCAAAAATAAATCATAAATAAAAATAAAGAAGTAATCTAGACTGTCCTTAGCACCACTATAAATCTAATAATTTTTATAATGTTCTATTTAGTTGTATTATCACCTTCAAAAATTTATGCTGTTTTATGTCAAATGATATTTCATATACTGTTCCCTGAATATTACAGCCAAAGAAAATGGCTTCCTTTTAATTTTTATCGAAGTTCTTCTCTTCCATTTCTTCTATTCACTGTCAAACTAGTTAATGCTGAAGTTCCATTTCGATACACAGCAAAATTAATTTTGTCATATGTGTTTATGTGTATATATGTGTATCCTTATAGAAACCTACTCTAGATATAGAATCAGTTTGAATTTCAAAATATAGTTCTGAACATGGGGAATTCTAAAGTAGGTGTGCTGACATGATTGACATTGCATGGATTTATGAATTAAACTTTCTTTATAGGTAATATTGTATTCATCAAGGATTTTTAACTGCATTTGGTGATATAGGTTATTGTACTTAAAAAAAAATTTCAGAAAATTTTAGCAAGTGCCATAGAGTTATATTTGCAATACCTGCACATTTCAACAAGTATTTACACACATGCAGCATCACAGCAAGACTTGAGGCTGAAAATTGTAGTATATATTTTTCCACTTCTAAGAGAACAGATGACGTCTTGAACTATTTCTCAAGATACCATTAGATGCTAGAGAGACAGGACTGCAGAGAGGTGACGATAATGACAGTCTACACCATATTTAAGAGCCCTTGGCAGTAAGCAGATTGAAACTTCTTTAGTCCAGCTGTATGTGTTCAGACTCCTGCCATAAATCTTATCTGGCCTTGTGGCAGACAATACTGGAAATCACCCCGGGAAGGCTTAAGGCAGACCTTCCACGTTACCTGTGTAAAGCTACTGCAAGGGCATACAGGATGAATGGCAGACTCATCCAACCTACTACATCCATAATGAAAGACAGGAGAGTGCATGATTCTGCATTCGGAGATAAGTAAAACCGTCCTTCTGGCACGGCCCACAGTTTCCTTTTAGTCCTGATGTGGGCGTGCATCTACGATGAGTAGTTAACGTGTAGATTTCGGCGAGGAATCAGTCCTATATTCAGTATATATTACTGCCCTTCTAGAACATATAGTACAACTACTAGGCCAACTAGATGTACATTTTAAATCAAAGTCTGCTTCTGTCTATTTTTAAATAAATGCAATTAATTGTTACTTGCCCATTTTAAATTGGAAAACCTGAAATGCTGTTAATGTGATTTTAATGTGTCTGCTCAAACATCAGGTTTATAAAATTACTTTCTCTAAGGAGATAGATTTTTACTTTGGGTTTAAAGATTTTAATATATTGGCTGTTGACAACAACCCAAGAATTTCTGTTTCAAGAAACATACAATTTTTTTTATTAGGAAAGACATCTTGGTTAGAACACTTAATCATAAGTACAACATGTGCCTCTGTAGCAAGTTTAAAGCATCTTCTGTTCCCTTGAGAAAGATTTCAGCTTCTAATGGTAAAATCTTACCAGGATTTTATTTTGCATTGTTCTGGAAAGTCTTGCATTTCAGATAGAAATTCCTAGTTTCTCTGCAGGACAGATTTATACTACTTATTCCTCCTTCTCTCCCTGTGAAGAATACATTCTGTGCCTGTTCTCCCCAAAATACATTAACTTGTGCATATGAGCATCTACATACAAGGAACTTAGTTTCTGACTGCCTGCTTCAGCAATACAGCATTTGCCATATAAACCATCTCATTTTTATGAATATTTTAATGCCAAGAATATAAGCACACTTCTCTGCTATTTCCATGGAGACCTGAATGTAATGGAAAACAGAGGTTGGAAGAGAAAGCTTCTTGAATTCTCACTCTGCTTACATGTAGTTCAAGACTCACTGGGTGAAAATTATTCTCTGTTATAATTGGGTACAAAATTAATTACAGTATTTGTGACCTAATGTCTAATCACTCAGTTGAAAACAGAGAAGCAGTACAGAAGCCAAAATCAAAATATAACCATCTCCCTTTTAATGGATTGAATAGAAAATATTTTACTTTTTTTTTAAGAAATCAAAGAAATGGAAATTGATAAGCAGCCATGCAAATAAAGGAAGGCCCTTCAAGATTTCAAAAACTAGTAACTTTGTTAGTTTTTTTTCCTTCTTTCCTCTGGTATACCTCATTCTGTTTGTTACCCAAATTGTCATTACTCTACCAGCACTTCGTATGAAGTGACCATAATTTGTCTTGTAATCCCACAAGTAACAATCCAAGTAACAGAATAATTTTAATAAGCTTAACACCACTGCTTTTATTGTCTCCTGAGAGCAGGAGAGACACATGAGCGATTTCCTTGTGAAACAGGCCCTCACTGTGTGTAACTCAGTCTTAGAGTATCTGACATCCCTCTTGGTATGAGTTATCAATTTCAGTTTGAATTATTAGATGGCAAAGAAAAATAAGTAATGTGGTATACTCAGACATCCTAGTTTAGGAAAAAAACTATTCAGACTACATAAAATTCACATATATAATGGATGATAAAATTTGGGAATGAACGTGCAAAAGGAACAGCCTTATCTTCTAGCACTGCGAATTCTAGGATTAGCATAAAGCACCACAGAACTCTTCCCAGTGTAAGAGAGAAGGAGTTTTAAAGTAGTACAGTAGGATCAATTTAGAAAGATCCTTTATCAGATGCAGATATGCATACACACCCCCCCCCCCCAAATGACTGAGGAGTCCTATTGTACCAGTTTAGAGACAAGAAAGCTGGACAGAGAAGAAACTAATTCTGCCTTTCTGCAAACGGTATAATGTATGATAATTTCTTTTTTTAAGTTATCAATTTGCAAGGAAAAAAAAATTTCACTCATTATTAAAAAAAAGAAAAATAATAAAAACCTGATAGTTTTAACAAGATCTCTTTATTATTTGGAATGGCCTTTGTCTCACATATGTTTTTTTTCACTCCTTTGCAAGTTTGAATTAATTTGAATTGTGCAAATTCCTATGCTAATCTGAAAGGTATAGAGCATCATTAGGGAGATCTTATCAACCTCTAATGTTACAAAATTATATAAGCATTGTTTCTTATCTGGAATGTACAAGTCTGAAGAGGAAACTGCACTGGAAGAATGAGAAGGTTGGGAGTAAGTCTAGATTGTGAAGCAGTGGAGGATAAGGTGGAATAGAGTTTAAGCGATCTGGTGAAATCAAATAATCAGGAGTTAGTAAATGGGAGGATACTGTTGGTGTAACTTTATTTTGAAAATCTTGTTTCTGTATATTTTGATTCAGGGTTCATAGTGATTTTTTTTTCCTTGGGTTTTCGGCCTCATTCAATGAATAGAATAGTTTTTGCAAGATTAATGAGAGCTTATGTGATAAATAAAACTGTCAACTGTAGGAACACTGCCATCATCTGTTGCAGAGGGAGAAAAATGTGAAATGAATGGAACATAGGATTATAGGAAAACAGAGAAACTTCCTATGGCTAAAGCTGTTGAATGCTGCTCTGAATAACTGTACTAGATCCTAGCATAGGTCCATGTTCCTTTTTGGTTCCAAATCAGTTTCTTAAATGAAAGCTTCCATAGGTAATCCCACATTATTCCTTACTTTTCTCAGAGAGACCTAATTTGAGATCCTGTGATTTGATTTGTAGTAGGCCTGATTACTCAGAGCTACACCAGATATTAATGATAGCTTGAAAAACCTATCAAATTTTGTTAAATAAATAAATAAATGTATGTGCTGAAAAATTAGGTTCTAGAAAATAAGGCTGGGTGTCTAGAATTATAGGGTTCTTTCTCATTGTATAGATTGTACCATTCCCTATTTATAAGTTGCTTTTAGTAGTACCTCTTGATCTGACAACATGCTGTGAAAACAAAGGTAGGCAATGAAAAATTCAGATACGATAATTATAAGCCTGAGAAGAAACTAGTAATTCTGTCTTTTGAGCAGCTCATAAATAGTAAGTTTAGAGTAAAGCTTAAGTCTATAAACTGAGTTGTGACAATAAAGAAATATATTGACTAACACATAATATTGTCCATGTTGCAAGATGAATGAAACAGGGTTCAATGAAGAAAAGAACTGTGTTCATATACCATGAGATTTACATGAGTAACACCATATAGGCAACTATGATTTCAGCATTTGACACTTGATCATTTAAGTTTGCAATTTTGATGTTCTTCCAGTTTAGATCCTTTTTGTGTTATATTCTAGAGTAAGTTCCTGTAAAATAGGTTCTTACTGACATTGTAATTATTTTTAGAAGTACCTTAAGAAATATCAGTGATATATGCCACATAGAATTAATTTTGTTTCATTCTTTCTTCATAGCATATTGTGTATTTCTGTATATTTATATTTTGTGGTGTCACTAGTTCCTGAGGCGTTCATTTCATACTCTGTGATGAAAAAATCTGGCAACACTGAAGATGAAACTTGACCTTGATTCACTGTTTAATTTTAAGTCAATGTTAAAAGCAGAAATCTAGTGCAGATTTTTGTGCTAATTGGGATTGAAAGATGAAAGTTGTTGAACATAGAGTGGACTTCTAACATAACTGTAAACTTACATTTTTGATATGAAGACTTGTTACAAGAAATTTTCTAACGAAAATGGTGTGTGTAATGTTCTGGATGTCTAAAAAAGTTAATTTAAAAAATATTTCAATTTCTTGAAGAAACTTTTTATATAATTTCTTTACTATTATGTCATATTCTTTAAACTTTTATTTTTCTTTCTAATATGCTTATAGTATTAATTATGGTGACTGTAGCTGAAAAAATCTGAATTTTCTCACCTGGAAAAAACAGTGTGATTCTTAAGCAGTTTGTTGGTGCAATACAGAGCCGTGCTCTGATGGTTTCAGTTCTGCAGTGCTCCAGTAACATCACTAGAAATATTCTAAATTTACAGCAGTGTAATTGTAAACTAAAATGGACTTATTCAACCCTTCCCTTTTATTGATGGAGGCTCCACCTATTTTACAGACTCAAAATCTGTTTGGACAGATGGCAATAGTGAATCTCTCCCTTTCACCAGGTGAAAAAAAATGAAGATGTGTCGGTATGATTACTTAGTTGCTCATTTCAGTTGAATTTGGTAAAGCATATAATTAAATATCGTCAAAAGAAGGGAGATGGCCTGATAACCGAGACGGTGGCATAGCTAACCCTCTGCTAAGTGAGCATCCACCCACATATAAAAATTGCTTAAAGTAAGGGCTGAGACACTGGGAGAGCTTAGCTCTGCAGCAGTAGAGATCAGGAAAAAAAATATTTAAATTCAGTCTTGATCAACCAAAGTAATTTTTACTTTTTTGTCTGCAGCCCATCAAACTAGAACTTTCATTATAAATATGGGAAAGGCATTTTTTTTCAGAATACATCACCATTTCTTTCCTTTCATTCTTCTCCAATTACTCTAAAATAACTTCATGGAAACAACCTCTTGAAACTGATTTGATCTAAATTCCAGCAATGCTGCTTAAAACCAGAAGAATTTATTGAAAGTGAAGACATGCTCCTAAATATGCTGCTTTTGTACTCCGCAGTACTCCTCTCAGCTTATGCAAAAAAGGCCAAGATCACACCCAGATTTAGACCCTCTATTTGATGTTGCTTTGCATTTTCCTGCAGTATTTACCTTTTAATTGTATAATAGGCTGTTTTTATTGTCAGATACTACTGAAGAATGAAACCCTTCCTCCCTTTCTTCCTAAAATATTATTATCCTTCTGTCATTCTTATACTCCAGTGTCTGACAATGCGAATTAGTAAGGTCAGTACTTCTAGTTCCAAGACCTTTTGCCTAGCTTTTCGGTGCGAAAGACTCACTTCTTCAAATGATGGTGAAGTTTGTAAAACAAAATCTTTTTTAAAAAAAAAATGGACAATACTAATGGGAAAGGTAAAATTGTCTAGGAACTGTAGCATTTTCACATGGATTATGTAAAGGAGAAGTTTTCACAAACAGGGAACGAAACAGCTGGTGTCACAAAAAGGATGAGCTGTTCTGACAGCCAATAACATACAAACCAGTTGTACTAGGTCACAGCAAATATCTGCAGTAGTTTGCATCCAACTGTGCGCAACAGTGGATATTTAGAAAAGAATACAGGAACAGATCAAGCATACAGTGATACTTCCTGTAATATACCCTAACAGATAACTGAACCAAGAATTGTATCAACACTTTTCTGTTTAAGTGCCCTTTTAACTTAATTGCTTTTTCAGCCTGGTTACACTTTTACTATTATTATTATTCTCTAACACCTCATGACAGAATTTTACATTTAATTAGGCGTTGCATGGAAGGAATACTTGTCTGCTGTCAGATAACTGAATTTGATGTTTCTTCTTGCATTGTAAAAAATGGTGCAAAAATCATTCACTATTCACCATACCATTCATGATTTTATGAGCTCTACTGTGTTCTCTCTCAGCTAGCTAGAGAACTAGTTTGTTTATCCTTTTTCACGTGAAAGTCATTCCATACTTGTGATAATTCTTGCTGGTTTTTTTCTATGGTTTCTCATTCTACTTACAGTTACAAATGATGCTTCATCTTACTTATAGGTATTAGCTTTCAGAAATATTGAGAGAGCCCAGTGTTAAAGCTGGGCTTGATTGTGTTGAAATGAAAACCTGCTTACTTGAGTAGTAGCCAAACAGTTGTCTGGGTGACAGGAACCAATATTCACTGCATTAACACCCTTCCCTGCCCCCGATGTATTAGGAAAAAACACACTTTGAAAAAAGTGCAGTGAAAAGCACTGTTTCTTTACACATAATCTATCAGTCAGAGATTGGGTTATGCGTAAACCATACAAAAGGTAGCTTGGTCAATAGTCTGCAACAGTGAATAAACATATTTCTTTTTACTTGTATATTCTCATTATAATGCAAATTTTTACAGTATTTTATTAGCTTAGGGGCTACTCTAAGGTACAGAGAGCTTGAAAAAACAGAAAACAATAAAAAAATCAGTATTCCACAAAGGCCACAACTGTATTCTGTGACTACTTCCTTTTCATCCTGTTTCACCAACAGGATAGTGATGGTGTAGTATAAACATTTCCATCAAAGGGATACCCCTCATGCTTGAATTTGCCTGTTTGGCATGAAAAGTTTGAGATCTGCTCAGAACTACATGCATAAAATTGACTTCTCAACTTATGGATTCAACTACAAATATGTTTTTACAATTCTTGGGATTAGAAATGTAGGCTGGATGTGATCTTTGAAGGTGACTTATCCTGTCAGCCCAGCTGAAGTTGGACTATTGCCAACAGTAAATCAGGCCAGCTATGGCTTTATCTAGTTGAGTGAGGAAAACCTCTACGGAAGGAGATTTGACAAAATTTCTAGGCAAATTTTTCCAGTGCTGTGCTAGTCTTTTAGTGAATTTTTTTTTTTCCTGACATCTAATCTGAACCTCACAAGCTGCAATTAGTGTTCATTGCCATGTACTCTTTCCTGTGATACTGCTGGGAAGCATTTAGCGTCATCCTCTTTGTAACTATTCTTCAAGTAATTGAAGCTGTTATTAGATCACTCTTCAGCCTCCTCTTTGCCAGCCCAAACAAGTCCAGTTCCCTCAGCCTCTCCTTGTAGGTCGATGCAAAGTTAAGTTACTTATTGCCTGGACGCAGGAGGCTGATATTAAGCTTAAAGGTCTCAAATGCGGACAGCTAAACTCCTGGACTGCTTTATATGTAAAACTATGCAACATTTCAGATATGGTGAATACGTATTTGAAATGATCCTTTTGCCCTTGAACTAAGCAAATAATCTAAAGGCCTGAAAGAAAAACAAAACCTCACCTCACTTGGAAACAATAAGTAAGCATTGAAATAAATTGAAATATGTTACCAGGAACAAAAAGCTGGCCTCAATTACCATACTCAATTGAAGGGTAAAACATCCAGATATTTACAATTAAATGTGGATGTTCATGCCGCTTTGGATGTATCTTCAAGAACTGTGAGATTTTAAATGAATATGATTTTAACAAGAAAACATTTTTAAACTATTTTTTTTTTCCTAAGCTCCAGAAATATGCAGTTTGCTTGGAATAATGTACAATGCTAAAAAAAAAACAACCCACCTCCAAAGCAAGCATAGCAAATTTACCTTTAAGAAGAAAAAAAAAAAACCCACCTGTCCACTTTAATGATTAAATGAAGGCCTGTGAAAAAAGGTATATTCCATTATACTATTTCTCTTGTGTACTTTTACTACAGCCCTAGTAGCTCTACCTTGGCTGGACACTACCTATGTAATGTGTAGGTTTTAATATGTTGGCCCATTCAAGTTTCTTCTGGCCTGTGTCAGCTGCAATAGCATTTCTTTCACCAATCTATCCTTATTACTCCTTCCCAGAAAGGCTGGCTTATGTTGCTGTTCTGTCAGGCACATGGTCAATATTGACTGCCCCATATTTCTATTCTCCTGAACATACTTTTTTCTAGAACTTTCCTCTGGACTTGTAATTCTCTTATGAAAAGTCATAAATATAGTACCTACCACATGCACATTTTATAACTTCTGCGTATAATTTTCTTGTACTTCAGTTTGTTTAGAAGGTCACAAGCAGTAACTCGATCTACTTGTATTTCTCCACATTTATTCTGCCCCCTTTTATGTTCTGGAACAGCCTTTAATACCTTGGCCAGACATTCTGGAGTAGCCTTTATCTGGATCTTCTAGCATTTCTATTAAATGATGAAGTGCCCTACTCTTTCTGATCCTTGAACTCAGTAACCTTTTCCTCTGTTCTTCCAAGAGTTTTCTACACATCCTGTCTTTAAGTTCCCTCTAGTTTATTAGACCTAGCAGAAGCACCAGTTTGTCCTGTTCCTTTGCTGGGAAATCCCCTGGCTCAAAATCTAATTCTTCTGTCAGGAAATTTAATCAAACTTATTTCTCAGCTCCGGCACTCTGCTTAGTATAATCATAGCTTGGTGTCAGGCTTACTAGGATTAACAAATCTGTGTTGTTCCTGATCTAGGAATAGAAAACAGTTTTGATAGATGGTATTAAAGAGTGGTTTACCCCAGTCTGCCATTGGCATCCATATGTAACTACTACATAACGATGCTTATCGTGTATTCCTACAGACATGACTTCTTGTTTGAGTACACACCTAAAAAGTTGCGGGGATCAATTTTCAAAGAGAAATGATAAAGTAATACTTGCAATTAAATCTGCTTTGTCTAGTCTAGTTCACAGTAAGCCTTAGTAACACTACGGTTCTTTTTTCAGTTACAGAGGTCATATGTGATAAAATATTTATAGTGATTTCATTGTCATCCTATACAATAGCCAAGACTTAAGGTCCCTATGTAACTCTCATTCATAGCGCCAGATTCAGTTATCATCTGCAGAATTTTTTGTAAAGGCAGTAGTAATGCTCCACAGGAAATCAAAGGAGACAGTATGCTGCAGTACCACTTTGTCAGGCTTATTTTCCCTTTCTTTTCTGAAAAAGAGGTATTAAATATTGACTACTGCCTCCTCTACCTGTTCTACATTTTCATGTACAAACTTTAAGTGCAAACAATTACATATTATCTTTAAAATAATGTGGAATTAATTTGTTAGGTTACAAATTTTATTTGCTAGTATAATTTTCCCTGAGTTGAGGATGAATCTGTTTTAAAAAAACTTGTGAAACAAGTGTTTCACAATGCTTTCCCCTCCGCCCCCCATCATATAAATACATCTCTTCCTATTCAAAATCACATTGGATTTCTTCAGAGCTCCCCTTCATAACATTCATATTTCTCAGCCTATGCTTATTTCATAGAAGAGATACAAGTTTCCTCTAATATAAAACCTTCTGTTACCATCCCTTTCAATTTCCCTTTATTGCAGAGACATACAGTATACGTATATACATAACATGCTCTGTTAGTTTTCCATCTTTCTGCACTTCACACTCCTCTGATACGTGCAGGACACTGAAAGGAATTTTGGTAGGAAGGACAGAAATAGATGCACGTATATATCCATATGACAGGTGCTATATTGACGTAGCTGCTTCTAGTCATCCTGATCTCCTTCCAGTTTTGTGTAGCACATAACTGGTCAAGAATTCCTACAGTGGTTTCAGATTAACGTAACATATTACTTCTGGGATAATGAGATTGTCTGCTTGTAGAATAAGTTAAGCTACTAAGTGACTTAAGAATACTTCTTAGTGAATTCACAACGGGACATACTCTTCTATGTTACTGTTTCTAATTTTGACGTTTTAGAACTCCTAACATTTTCCAGGAAAACTTTGGGATCCTAGGATTGGAAAGAAAGGGCTTGGAAAGGCGAAACAATTCTGTCTCGTTAAACCCCTGTGGGCTATCCTGTCCCTTCTGGGAGATGCTAAGGCTAGAAACAGATATATACAGGACAACACAGGTAGAGTGTTTTATCCGAGTTTAATCCTATCTCAGTGAGTTACTTAATTTCTTTATTTGAGAGATAGATAGAGTGAATTGGATTATTTACTTCTCTCCAACAGATAGTTAGTTTCTTTTTGATTTTTAGATGAAAGTAATTATTTCTTGTAACTCATGAAATTATCGTAATCTTTCCCCATTTAGACCCACAGCCACCTGATCCTATGCATTCTTGTACAAATCTTCTTTCTTTGAACAAAAGATGAATAATACAACAGTCTTTTTAAATCAAGTCTCTCTTATCCAGCACTCAATCAGGACTGCCTAACTGCTAGACAGGAAGGACCTTTCAACTAGCACTCAATTTACACTTTTTTACAAGAAAAAAAGTCTCTCTTTATATTTATCCAGGCTATCTCTTGCTTTCTGCATCATCTGTATTTTTTTTTTCTGCAAAATTCTTCTGCTTTCCCTCTGCCTTCCATTATACATTTATTCAAACATAGTTTGAATTCCTGAATTGGTTTGACTAGGACTGTCTTGGGCAATGGTATTTCCTTCGATTTATTTTGTAGACTGTCATTATTACAGAACTGATTCAATTTTTTTGTATAGTAACTTCAAGGAAAAAACAATGTTTACATCCTGTGGATCCAATTACCTTTTTACCCCCGCCACCTCTTCTTCAAATACTTTAGCTTCATCTGCTTTCTTTAGAAGGTCTTAAGTTGTGGGTCTCTAAACATTTGTGAAATAGCTCATAGCTACCTGCTCATGCTAAATGCCAGCCATTATTGCAATGAAAAGCCTCAACAGGAAAGTAGTAACAGCTTCCACTGGTTCTTCCAAGATTTACTGATTTAAAGATTTTCCATCTTTTCTGGAAAGTGAACATTACCATTTCTGCACTAATTTCATTCATCATTGTTTACGGTTTACACAAGATAAATTTTATTTAGTTAAGATTTTGACAATCCCCAAATGCCAACCAGTATTAAAATAATAAGGAAAGAGAAATAATGATTGAAAGATAACGTTCTTAGTTCTTACAAATGTCAGTTAAGTCCCTTATCTGTGATAATTTCTCTCTTCATAATTTTTCATTTTTAAGTTTAAAGGTCTCCCAACTGCGACCGGAAAGCTTTAAGGTCGCTGTGAGGAGTACTACATTCTGATTTGGCTCTATTTACCAAGCGATTTTTCTAATTACTTGCTATCTTGATAACAGGGTCTTCCCTTTTGAAAACACTTAGTTGTTCTGCAGCTCTTTGCTGTTAAGCACACCTCTACTGTTCCAGAGGATAACCAGGGATGTTTGTATGTTTGCGTATTATTGGAAGAACAGAACCAGCCATCTGTTCCTTAGCATGTTCTTTCCCTTAAGCAACCAATTCCTTGTTCTCATGCTCAGAGAAGAATTTGCAATTAGCCCCCAACAAGGCCATCTGGATAAGGCACTGGCATTATCTTGCGTATACCCCAGCTTGTGTATAATTATGAAATTACAGCAGTACATTTTTTCTAACCACCTGGCTAGCTACCCCACTTAGGATTCCTGAACTGGAAAAGACACAGCAGAGAAGAAGAATGCCTTTTCCTACTGTTATTTTTCCTTCATTTTAATAGAAATTTTTTATAACTCCTTTGGGAGTTGTACAGTCACTTATTCTATTTTTTTAAATTATAATAAGCCATAACCCTCTCAAGTTCACTTCCTCTATAATATGTACAGTAGTTTTACAATATTGACAAAACCAGAAATGAGCCTGTTGTGTTAGGATAGGAGTATATAAGTGGATACATCATGAATCCTTAGGCTCAGTTTCAGTGTCAGCCTTCATCAGGTAAAAAAAAAAAATTCAGAATAACTTAAATTATTTTTTTTTCTTTTAATATGGAAGTAGGTACTGCCTGTTTCTCTTTCCCTAAAGTTTTATTAATTACATGCATGCTATCTTACTGTTATTTGAAGACTTGGATTTTATTTTCTGATACATTTCCTCATTGTCTAGTGATACATTTACCTACTTTTACTATGATAGTTAAATTATTAAATGGATTTTGGGGGTTCATTTCCCAAATGATTTCATATCATGCATTTATACCATGCAACATAGTCTTGCACTGGTGTGATATAGCCTGCATCTTTGTTGGAATTCATTCCTGCTGAACTAACGTTTTAGCTAAAATAAAATCTGTTTAGTTTAGTTAAGGTTTTTGTAACTTTCAAATACCCACCAGTACTATAATAATTATGTTACATTGAAGAACTACATTGTTGTCAGCTACAACAGTTTAGTTTTACATCATGTAACAGATCGCCAAGTTTACATTAATTTAAAACTGTCAGTCCACTTGTATGTGTTCATTACATTTCACAATTTATGGATGGGTTTTAACTCTCTGATTTTGTCCTTGGACCACGGACTCCAACTGAGGATTTGGTAGTAGAGGGACAGTATTATGATTCACTAGAAAATACAGTAATAAACACAAACCTCTTAAATTGCAATATCCTCTTGGCATGAATGTTCTGAGAGTTGGCCAAAAACCTATATTAGCTCTAAAACACTTTTCCCCAGACAATTAGCAGCAAAAGCATTTCAACTAGCTAAACATTTCTTGGATGTTTTTATTATGGGCTAAAAAATTCAGGGAAGGAAAGAAGAGGATTATTATTTGGAAAAAGACCTATTGTTTTTTTAGGAGATTATCTGTTGTGTCAGGATTTGCATTGTGAAAATAAAAAATAAACCCTCAAACAGATTTTTAAAGCCATGTTCTTACACCTATAAATCTGTTGGTATATAAGTAGGCTCAAAAGTCGGATGACCCCACTTTTACAAAGGAAGAAGTAAACAAAAAACCCCCAAATATAGGGACTATGTAATTTTGCTTATATTTCGGTATGCCTTAGGAGACTTGTGAGTTAGATTTCAACATGGTTGGAACTCTGAGAACAGAGGATGTGATTCTGACCAAGTCAATACATAGCAAATGAAAAGGAATAGTAACACAAATAAAATGAGGTGTTAAGAGGTAATTTCAAAAATTTAGGTAAAACAATCTGCTCATATTTCAGCAAATATGCATTTTTAAGGGGTAATTTTTTCAGGATACTGTTTTAGTGTAACAATAATGATGAGATTTCCTTTGAAGTAATAACAATAAAATATATTTTCATTCTCCCTAATAAAACCAAATAAAAAGTAATTTTAAAATAAATTATATTTTCATATTACTTTTTGTTTAATATACAGTGAATGATTCTTCTCTCTTCATCTCACCAGCTGAAATATGGAGTGATTCTAATGAAGTCAAGGGAGGTGCACTAGACACAACTGGTATACATTTCAGGAGAACTAGGCCCAAAATACTGTTACTTCTATTAAAAACAAATATCATAATCTCACCTCCACTTTCCAAACAGGAAAACTTGCTAGAATATTTCACAGTCAAACAACAACAAAAATATCCAGACTCTAATGATTTTCATCCCCTCTGAACTAAAGCCAAATAGAACACATACATATTTGTAAATAAACTTGTAAACAAAAGATACTCTTTTTAAAATATCCCAAATCCCTTCTGTTCACTTACTCTGGACCACCGAGGTGACTGATGATGTACGTATAAGGTTTTTAGAAACCTAAAATATTGCATATACAAAGGCATGGTGCAATACTTGCAGAATAATTTATATGGGAAATGCATGGGAAATACTCTTTGAAACAGTAAATTCACTACAGGTTAACATAAGAAGAAAACCCGTGATTCAATTATTGCAGAAGAATAGGTGGGAATGTCAGAAATTACTGAAGTCTCATAGCGGTTATAGAATCACTACCCAAAGTAAGCAAACATCCAAAGTACCGTACTTGTTGGTGCTGGAAGAACACTGCCACTGTGTGCTATGGCATTTGTCTTTGGTAGAAGGAATATATTACTTGATGCACAGTGCAGTTCCACAAAGAATTCTGTGTGTCATCTCTGCTGACTTATTTTTACTGCTTTCTGTTATTGAATTATAAAAAAAAGAAAACACAGATTCTTTAAATGTACTTGACCAATACATCTGACATAAAATGTTTATACAGAATGATAAAACACATATCTGTTTTCCAGTCTGCCCTATTCAATCTCTTTGCAGGAAATAAATCAAAATAGACACAAAGACAGATGAATGTACTCTCTAAATAGCATTGTGAACTTTTGCAAAATTTATGTTCTTTGTATACGTATGATAAAAGAATACAGAGTATAAAAATCCATCAAAAAGATTTTTTTTTTCCTTCAGTTGGGAAGAATGCTAGTATTTTCTCTCAGGTTGTCCTGGTTTTGGCAAGGATGGAGTTAATTTTTCCTCTCAGTAGCTAGTATGTTTGGTATAAATGCAAAAAGTCAAATGAACCTTTCTTTTGTTTTTTTTTTGTTACGGGAGGTATTTCTGAAAACAAGTTGCATCACTGTGGAATCAGACAGGTCTAACAGAAGCTTCCAGAACTAATGCCAAGATCTGGGCATATATAACAGGACACAGGCAGGTGCATGATAAATGTTTTAAAAGTGGCCACACTAAAACATTCTGTGGGCTGAAATGTGTCTGTCAGTCACCAATTGAACAGTCTTATGGGGAAAAAAAAAAAAAGTTAAGACTGTTTCTGTGCCTTGATGAATCAGCTAAAGTATCTTCCCGAAGAAGATAATATTGATCAGTGTATACTAATTAGTAGCTTTTGACTAATGTGTTTTTACTTGCTGGAAGATCAGTCAACAGGTGGGAATGGAAAGGTTCTGTGAAAAGGACTTTAAGAATAGTTTAAAAATGTTAGGAATGACATATAGTATATATGATCCCTTGAGGAACCTTACAGTCTTCTGTTCCTGCCAATCCAAAATACTTTGGACCATACTAAAACTGTTAGGCTTCAGTTGATTCCAGGCTTTCTTCAAGAAATGATGCTGCTTTGAAAAAATACAAGTTCTATATAAATTGATTCATTACACCTTTTGGAAGCACTGGGAAATCAGGTATCAGTAACCTCCAGGAGTTTTACCAGACGTTTTCAGTATTAATTTTCTCTTATTGAAAGAAAAAAAGATCAAATTAGCTGCTCTTACTTTCAGATGGCAGGGCATGCCACTATATAAAAAGTTTACAAACAGAAAGTTGCTTTTCCTCTGATGACTCCTCTGAAGTCACTGAATTCATGATCTGTACATATTATGAAACTATCCTCTATGTGACTTTGATACAAAGTGAGACTAAAGATAACAGACTTGAAGGATTTGGAACTGTATCCTGAGATATCATTAATGATGCCCATCATTCACAATACTCCTCCCTTCCATCATGCCCTATGCTGATCAATAATGCCTAATCTTAATTAAATTTGCTATATGGACTAAGATGAAGAAATTATATTAAATCTTATGCAATCTCAGGATCTGAGAATACTGAAAGTAAGATATACTCTAAACAGAACAGGATTTATTTTCGTAATTTAGCAGGACAGTATTGCAAATTCACTTTGTCTGAAGGGAAAGAAAAATGATGAAAGATACATTGAGTTAAAAAAACCCAGACTCCACAAATACGTGAAACAGCGATCTGAACAGGTTTTGTACAGCTTTTGTACACATTAGTTTAAAGAATAATTGTCTGAATATATGCATCTCTTTATGGAAACCTAACATGGAAAAAATTTCCATAGGTATTTTGCTTGTTTATTGTTTTTAAGGAAGTTAAGATTGTTTGCTGTATATGAAAAGCTTTCTTCCTATTTTATCCACGGTTTATCAGCAAGCAGACTTTACAGAGCTGACTGTACCAGAATTCTTTGCATCTTGTGACCAGAGTGCAATTAATCTTGGTCTTATCTCAAAACAGAGGGAAGGACTGTTAAAGATAAAACAGGAATAAAACCATGATTCCTCACAACAATGTTTTCATCAGTATAAAGCCTGAACGGAAAAAGTGAGAAGGAACAATCGCTAATATTTTAGCTGTAGGCTAAATATTAACTGTAGGCCTGTCATTTGGGTAAGAGCTAAAAGCTTTACAGAAATGTTTCCCATACAAAATCAATTCATCTGGACATGCAAGTAGGAATACTGAATTTCATGCTGTGATTAACATCATATTGGTTTACCTACTTGAAATTATTTTGAGAGCTATGCCTTGGATCAGGTCTACAAGAAGGAGATATGCCTTAGAGTGTTCTGAGATTTTAAAGATGGTCAGAAATTGCAAAAATTGTTTTGGGGGTGTCTGAAGATGAAAGAGGCTTTGGAATCCAGTCTGAAACTGGCCCACAGAGGTCAAAATATCAGACAGTATTATCACCAAGTAGAAAAATTAGTTGATGTTAATTTAAGAAGAGAGTAACTGACACGCAGAGAAAAGACTCTTCTAGTTAAAAACATATTAAAGAAATTAAACAGACATCACTGCAACAATTCAGATTTTCAGCCTATGTTACCTCTGTCTCAGTCTATGAAATCTTCAGAATCTATATAATTTCCAGGTTTTTTAAATGTACCTTGTTTTATGAGTTTTTGTGTCTACACTTTTTTCCTAATACACTTGTTGTACAGAAAAAAAATTCCAAATTTTCACTCATATATAATTGAACAGGAACGCAGCTGAAGTTGGACAGAATAAAGGTCTACTTATTCAAGAATTATAGTTTTATTAATAAAAATTATTGCTGGGTATTGAAAAAGATTGGAATGAAACTTTGTTGCTTAATTGTAAAATGCCATGCTTATCAACATTCTTTAAATATGAATAGGACAAATTGGTTAAAAGAGGTGTTTTCCTTTAAATAGAAAATATGAGTGTGTACCTTCAAAATTTTTCATATTAGACAAATATCTGACTAAAGTTAGTCAGATAATGATAATGCTGATGTGCCAATGAAACCTAACAAATAAAAATCAAAGTTGTAACATGCTACACAACATTGACCTTAGCAAAAATGCCTGATTAAGATATTTTCTGTATGTAATTTTGACAATACTTGAGTGATATTTATTTTAATAATCTATAACTTTTTTTCTAGGCAAAATATTACATTTGTTTACACGTATGTATAGGTGTAAACCGATCAATAAACTCAGCCTTTCAAGAGTCCTTGGTACAATGGACAGCTCCAGCTGCATCATGAGTGTGTGTGTCACAAAAGCTCAGGGCAGCATACAGAAAGATGTTAAGCATGCCTGGCTAAACTCAGCTTTCACCTATACGTATACAAGTTCACCCACCATAGTATAATATGGTTCTTGTGTATTCTTTCAAGCTTGCCATTATACAATGGGGAGAAGTAAGACAATGAAAAAATTCTTAGTATGTATGGTGTGCTGAACTACACATCTAATGATGCACTGTTACAGTTGTGCTGTAGTAGTTCCATCTTTTTAAAAAAAAACTTTAACAGTAGAATGTTTCTGTAATGTGAAATCCTTATAAATTACTCATCTCTTTTATTTAAAGAATTTGTTTATAGCACTAACCTAAGTTTAAACACAACCATATTTTCCCAAGTTACACCTATTGTTTCTAAGTCTTCAGTTTTAGACTTTCCTCCATAGTTGCCAGAAATTTTAAAAAATAAAGGAAGAGGTAGTCTGTGGTGAAATGTATTGTATCAAAATAAGTGAATTAGGATCCTTTAAATTTCATGGTCAAGTAAGATGGACAGTCACCAAATAAAACAAAAATTGTTTCTAAAAGCAGATTTTGCTCATTGATAGACATAATAATGTATTTTGTGTCCTTTCCACAGCTATGCTGAAACATTATTGTTAACCCTGTTGTTTCTTCTCCTACAGAGTCGAATGGCAGAAAGTTTGCGTCTCTTTGATTCCATTTGCAACAACAATTGGTTTATCAACACTTCCCTCATCCTTTTCTTGAATAAGAAAGATCTGCTGGCAGAAAAAATCCGACGCATCCCCTTAACAGTCTGCTTTCCTGAATACAAAGGCCAAAACACTTATGAGGAGGCAGCAGTCTACATCCAACGCCAGTTTGAGGACTTGAACCGCAACAAGGAGACCAAGGAGATCTACTCACACTTCACCTGCGCCACTGATACCAGTAACATCCAATTTGTCTTTGATGCAGTGACAGATGTCATCATTCAGAACAATCTCAAATATATTGGCCTCTGCTAAGAATCCTTGGGCTTAGTCTGTTTTCCTGAAGTGATAAAAAAGGGGCTAACTGCTTCCACTTCTAGTGGAAAAAAATGGGGCAATGCTTAGTAGCCCAAGGAGAGAAAAGGGGAAATCTGACGTATGTACGCAGTTCCTCTTATGCCCCCTTAACCCACTATATTATTTTTCACAAATATACATTCCGGAGAGTGAAAACCTCTCCAAAAAACCACACACACACAGAGAAAAAACCTCCAACAAATCAAAAAACCCAAACAAAAAAATAAAAAAAAAGAGATTAAGGCCTAACTGTGGAGATGTTTTCACCACAGTCACTGCACTTTTATTCCATTTGTTTCAATCCATTTCCTGCAGTGGGAGTGTTATCATGTTCTGTGTAAGAAATAATTCTTCATCCAGTTCTCCTAAAATTTTACTGACGTGAACATATAAAGCTGGTTAGTGACAGATGAACTTGTTTGCAGGGTGTGGAGCAGAATGGTTGTGTTGGGAAGAAAAGCTAGTTCAAACCAGAAGCTACAGAACAGGGGAGTTTAAGCAAAATACTACTTAAAGTTATAGAGAATGGGCACACACCCACAGTATTGGTACACACAGCCAAACAGTATGTACACATACATCATGTATGCACATGACTCACAGCATATACTATGTACACACTTCTGCTTTACTTTACTGTTTCTCATGGACATCTTGCCTGTTAAAGGAATTGTTGGTGCGCAACTGTTCTGTGATTTCCAAACTGACTAGCAGCTCTTTCTGCTCTTTAAGGCTTCAAATATGCAGCAAAACTACATGAAATTAATCTATGAATAGGCCAAATTAAGGTCAGTGTTTCTTCTACTGATAAGGAGTTTTATACATCAAAACAGTCTTCTTTTACATCTTTTTTTGCCAAATCTTGTGGTGTTTCACAAAAAACAAACTATATTTAAGAAGTAGGTTAATGTTCCTTTTTTTAATACAGATTAAAAAATCACAAGGCAATTTTTAAAATTATTGTTGTAGTGTCTGGATTGCTGAATGTGAAATTTGCCAACGGACAATTGTGTTCCACTGCTCCAAGTACATTCTGGGAATTGTAATATTTTAGCAGATTTCCCAAGAAGCAGGAGCCATGGAGATTGTGTAGTATATAGCCTCCAAAGTCTTTTTTTTTTTGTTGGTTTTTAAATTATTTTTAAAATGTGATGTATTATTAGAAGGTTAAAGATGAGCGATATGAACAATAACTAAATGTCTTGATATTTCAATTTAATAATTTAAATTATTTACAGTTTAGTGAAGTTAAGGAAACTGAAGAGATGCATTCCTCAGCTCCAGGTTTCATCTCATAAAGAAACACTACTGGATGGAGTAACATTCCGGCAAATGTCTGAATGCATAAGAAGCTCTGTGGGACTATACTGGAAAATCTCAAATGGATCATAGAGACCTAAGTCTTTGGTCAGTTGATTCTTTCCCCTGCCATAGAAAAGACTTCTTAAAGACTTCAGTGTAAAGTTGGTGTGTAAATATATGTTTGATAATTGTAAAGCACATACATACACAGAGACACAGACACACATGCACACTGGAAAATAACCTTCTACTTTTGTTCCCCCATGTACTATGATTAGTGCAAGAAATCTCAGCCAAGGGCTCTAAGAAATTTAAAACAAAATGGTTAACAACATCAACATTTAAACTGTCCACTTAAAAAAATAAATAATTCAGGTGATACTGAACGTGTCTATAGTGTGTTCATTAATGAGTGTTATGACAGTTACTTAACTGGATAATATTTGTGAAGTTTTCTTTCCTTTATGACAGACTGCTGATGTTTTGTTTTGTTTTGTTTTGTTTTTTCTCTCCAGATCTTTTTCCTCAGTTTATTGACCAACATTCAGCAATTTCAATCTTAAGCAATTATATTGAGCAACTCAGTAACATTTAAGGCATGGATTCCCATTTAATATCTTTTCAAGTTCTGAATTCATGTTATTATATTTTTGGGGGAGATGGTTAGTAGCAAATACAATCTAGGTATAAGCACATACATAAATTTTTGAATAATGCCTGAAGTTGGTCTCCTAAACCTGCATTTAAAGATTAAAAAAAATCTGAAAAATATGTTCACATTTTGGTACTACTGAGCTCTCGGCAAGTCTTGCAAATCAATACAAAATTCTGTCTAGCTCATGCTTGTGAAAAATTTGGCTTTAAGAGAAATCTAATTTTAAGTGACCATATAAGGTAATCTGTCAGCATAAGTCTTATTGATGGTTTTTCATTAAAGTTTTCTTGAAAATTCCAACCATTCAGGCTATAGCAAGGTTCTTCCAGAACATCCTCTAACTGAAATTTTTAGAAGTCTGGATATACATTAAGAAAAGGTGCAACTCTTGTACAAACAGCATAAACTCAGAAAAAATCACTTGTTAGAGGATGCTAGATAAATAATATCTCTGAAGTTTAAACAGAATTTGACTTAGAACCCTTCATTCCACAAATCATTTCTGAGACCAGCTGAAAATATTTGATAGTGCTTGAATAGTTTCATTCCTTTATTGCTTCTTAGCATTTCTATAAAATGCATCAAAAATACATTATCTTTCTCAACTTATGTTTAAGAATCCTTCTTTGACCTGTTTGAGGATATCTAATTTCAAGCTAGGATTTTTCTAAGTGACTTGGAGACTTAAGCTAATGATGAGCTGGGACTGCTAAGAGAACTACAATAATCTTTAAGGCAGTGATTCAAGCAATAATAATTTTCAACCTTGCTAGAGAATGCAGTTATAACAAAAAATATTCTCAGAGGCTCAAGTCACGCGTTAGGATTTTCACAACTCTTCAGTTGAGACATAATCAATAATGGAGAAAAATGTGTCTAATGTTGAATTGAGGTATTTTATCCTTGTACTGAAGACACAGGGCTCCTTTAAGCATGCACTGTTAACTGTTACACCTGAAGGACAGAGGCAAAAGAGCCAATGAGGCTGCACCTTGAAGGTATAAAAGGTTTGTCCTGCCACACAGGGAGTATTTAAATCTTGTAATGAGAAGATGCTACTGCCTGCTTGTGATACTTGCAGTGAAGCTGCTTGACCTGGTGAGTGTACTAAAAGCTATATTTGGTAGTACAGTCCATAGAGCTACTACAGGATCCTCCCAACTTTGTTTACCATTAAAGTGCTACCATTTACTTGAAAAATGGCACAGTGTTTCTAGTCTAAATTGCTTTCTCTAGCAAAATAGCCTATTATTAGCCAGCTAAATTGCAGAAAAGGTATAAAATGAGTCAGGGCTTTCTCTTCCAATGAATGGACTAGTAGATGGTATGCCTCCTCCACCTCTAGCTTTCATGGTACTGTGCCCATTTCAGACTAGTGAAAGATGTGACAAGGAAACACTGGCATTCATTACAGCATAGCTTCAAAGTAAGAAAGCTGGGTAGGGAAACTGAAAACTAGGAAAAAAAAAGTGTAGTCAATTATGAGAAGAGCAAGAGGCTCACATTTAAAAAATGTAATGTATTATGAGTAGGTTAAAAAAATAAATCTTTATTCAACTAAGAAGGTCCTTCCAACATAAGTATTATAGGCAACCTAGAATAAAAGTGGAAAACCTAGAATTTTAGCAAAGGCCTAAAGGTATTTCTAAAGACAGATACATTTCTCCTTGGGAAGGAGAAAAGAAATTGGAGCACTGCCATGTGTTCCTACTTAGCTTACAAAAAGCATAGGCATAGGGAGCAATAAAGCAGTAAATAATTAAGTTTAAATAATCAATTCACATAATCATGTTCTCGGAATAGCAATTCCTCGCTATTAACTCTCTAATAATTGAATTCCTCTGATGTTTTTTATCTTGGTATTCTGAGTAATTCATGGTTACTCTGTTTTCTATCTGAAGAATTCAAGATTTGTAAATAAATTATGTTTTACACAGGAGTAAAATAATTCTATTTTCTAATTGTGTAAGGAAACTGAGGCACAGGGAAGTTAAAACTAAAAAGTCTGGGCTAAAGACAGATGCTGAAATGAAATCCCTTGACTCTTAGTCATCCACCTGGATAAATCGTGCAATTAAATTTGCATCTATTTTCACAGTTCTCAGGTTTATCAGTGATGCAGTGCACTGCCACCTGAAAAAAATGCATTAATACAGCTGGTATTTCACTTCACCTGGGCAACAATGACATTCATAGAAGAGATGTTCCATCTGCTGCAATAAGAATGCCATCTGTCCTTTTATCTTTTGCACTCCATACAGCAAAACAAGTTTCAAAGAATAAAGGTATTATTAAACAGTCCTTATCCACAGATCAGATTGGTTATGGTTTTCCAAGAGTGGAATAGTGGAGAGACTGCGAGTCAGTAAAGTAGAAGAAATAGTATCTCTTGCAGTCTTCCCAAATAGAGGTTCTGGCAAACTTAAAAATCCATTGCCTCATCTAAACCTCCTCAGTCTTTGTCTAAAAGGATTAAATATCCATAAAACACTTCATGCCAAATGCATGTACAGCTTATCTTCCTCTTGTCTAGTGTGGAACATATTGCTTTACTGGCCCTGTGAATTACCTCTGCTGTAGAAAACATCAGAATTCTAGCTGGGGAATAGTATATTAGTTGCTCAATTCCTCCAGCTGATTACAAGGTACATCTTGTCTCATTACTGGATGTGAAGTGTAGAAGTAAATGCAGAGAGGCAGATAAGACAGTTTCTTGTGCCATCTGTATGTGAGTGCATTCTACAATAACACTGTTCTGCTCAAGGAGTTATCTTCCAATCCTTAAACACAGGCATATACATTTATATGTATATATTATATTTTTACCTAAATAAAAAGAATCTATGACTCAGAACAATACCTTTTTCCTCCAAGAGTAATAACTCAGAGAGACGTTTTCATGGAAGAGAAAAAATTTAGTCAAACCAGACATAAATATCAGGTTTCCAGTAAAGTAACTCTCCTTACTTACATTTGAAATGAATTTGCAATGAAGGCACTGATGCACAGAATTTATACAAATAATCAATTTTACAATTCTTTAAATGATCTCTTTGCATACTACTAATTACCCTTTTCTGCTTTTTGGAGAAAAAATGCCAGAACCATTCCTTGAAACAAGTCTTGATGTTAAAGATAGTTTGATTTGGAAACCCTGATTCTTATCTACCACCAGTACCTGAAGTGGGAGAGGTAAAATGAAGAAACAGGTATCAGTCTTGGCTCAAGAGAAGCCTCACTGAAAAGCAACTGCCACTCAGAGAATTGTAGTCTTTCTTGTAAATATAGGCAACTTTCACTAAGCTGGGACTGTAACATGATTTGGAAGGTGGTAATTTTCTGGCAGAGGCTTCTGCTCGCTTTAGAGCTTCTGTGAATCCTTTGCCTTGAATCAAAGGCAAGGTTTTGAGGAGAAACACTGCTGCAGCTGGCTCTCAGCAAAAGCTGAGTTCTCAGCTCAGCAGGGATTGGATAATCCTTCCACTCCAGAAAGCAACTTGATTTCTTCTTGTATTATGTACTCTCACACTTCCTGATTATCACCAAACTGGTTTTACAGTTGTGACAGTTCCCATCAGTGGTTCCTGACCTAAGATGATATATTCAGATGCCTGCAGGGACAAAGATGAAACAATGGAAGTAGACCTGACTGGCAATATGGTGTACCATTACTTATCCTCTGTTTTGGGCAATGTATATATATTTATACATATACATTGTATATATATAAATATGTATATATATATTTATGTAGAATTCTTAATAAGGAACATTTTATGTTTTGGCACCACCAACAGCTAATGTTGTTTATTGCTACAGTAAGTCTCTAAATGGAAATGATGGTTCTAATAAAATGCTTCTAGCCCCTGCTTTTTAGAAAGCATCTAACTGCAAAAATGGGGAAAAAAAAAAAAGCCCTCACTTCCTCTCAGGGCCACTCAGATAACTTTTTTTTGTTGTTGTTTTTTAAATTGCTTTTTTACTCCTAGAACTTTTATTCATCCTCCATTGACTGTTTTCTTCTTACATAGCTAAACTTCAACCTACTTAATAAATGCTCTGAGCTTTGGGAGATAGAACCTAAAAGCAGACAGTTGTTTACATGTAACATTAGTTGTAGTTTACATCTGTAAGTCTCAAATTCATATCTAAAATGCTATGTACAGGAGCCACCAAACCCTGAGGCAGTTTCCCTGTTTAAACTGAAACTTTTCCAGTAAACTTAAGTTGTGCATCATGCACACACCTGAAAACTCCATCAGCAAAATGAGACGAGTGGTAAGGTCCTGCATTAGTCTGCTAGAGATCTACCCACATTTGAAGGTTCAAGTTAATAATAAAATTCAGTACAGCAGGGACTGAACAGCAAGGCTTAATACTGAATTACACAGTTCCAAAAGGTCTAAGAAGGCGGCCTTAGCCAGTATGGATGAATGGTTAATGATTAACAGTGATCTGCAAAAATCTGGTAACATTTATCTACTTCTGTTAAGTTTCTATTACTCACAGGATGGTATCTATCTGTCTACAAAGGTAAGGAACAGAATTCTTCAAAGGCAGTCAGACAGGTTAAAATTTTCTTAAGCCAAGTCCCTATCTTATTTGATTTGAAAAATCTGTAAAGCCACTAGTCAAATCAAATTGACAGGAAATCTGATTTTCTGTAGTAATGTTCACGAAGTTGTTTAGCCCACGATATTAATTCCTTCCTATGGATTCAATTATTTAGAACTTTAAAAAGGGTTGCATGCATGTAAAAATACATCTTTATTTTTAGAATTCATATGCACTCACTCAGCAAGGCTTTAAGCATTAATTTAATTCTTTTCTAAGCACCTGTAATGTAACAGAATTCCTCAGACAAGATACTTTCCCATAAACTTAAACAGTATGGCTTTTTAATTGGTAATTGCTATAGATTGAAATTTTAATTTTAAAATTACAATTTTCATCAACTGGAAGAGTAAAGTTTAATACTTGTTCAGATTAGAAAACTATGGAAATTATAATCATAGAATCTGGAAATAAAAGTAACAAACCGGCATAAATTCCCTTACAGTATAAAAGATTTAGAAAAGTATAAATTTACATAAGAAATATAAGGAAAGCCTGTAAAAGGTACAATGACCTCTTCTTCTGGCAAGTCAAAGACAAATTCTCAGCTTGAATTTCTCTATTTAGACTGAAGCATTTAGACAGGCAGCATAGATGCCTGACTGATGTAATCAACTCAGCTTCTGTTTATCTCGCTGGAGATAAATGGACATCGCCAGAGCAGAACTCCTAACTAAGCTCCTAACTAAGCTCCTATGGTATGTCAGACTTTTTGCCCCTGGAGATACTGCTTTTTCTCCTGCTATACAGGGAGTGTAGGATGACTAGATCAATTTGACATCTGAAGTTAGGTGTAATTTGTCACATTTTTAACTTAATATCTTACCAAGTCCATTTAACAATTTCATCTAAGAGCAAACAGTATCTGAATAAAATAGCAGAAAAAGCAAACTTCTTCATTGTTCCTTGCAGGATATCCAAGTTTGGTTTTTTAATTTTAAATTCACCACCTGAAAGCAATGTCAAAATCTACATTTAAGAAACAGTGCCTATGAGCCTAAGGTCAAAGACACACTAATAGGAAATCTGTGGAATACACAGCGCAATGGACGGTGCCCTTACTTGCTCATTTTTCATCTCCTACCCCAGTGCTTGCAAGGAGTGGGGAAGACAAAACAAATTTCACAAGATTTGTACCTCCTAACACCAGAAATACTTCTTATAAACTTTGTGTGCTGTGAAATTAGTGCACCACGATGAACAGCTGATCATCATTTTGAATAGAAGAGGACAAAGTGAATTTCTGATTCTGAAATACAAATTTAAGTGTACAGTCCACAAAATGTAGGTAGCCTTAACTTGCATAAGAACTATTCGCAGATGTATTATGTTAACACAGGGCAATTCACTTGTTATCTATGTAAAGCATTTACTATATTTTGGCTAAGTATTTTTACAGTTATTACATAATTTGCAACTTTTTAGAAGTGCAAAAACAGCTCTAGAAAACAGTTGTCTCCACCGATTAAAAAAAAAAGATGGCAGTTGTACCTTTTAAAGTTTTCTGATAGCACTCAAAGAATAAATTTTTATAGGAAAACTAACTAAAGAAAAATAGAAAATATATTGGTTTTAAATATGATTTTCAAGGAAAATGGAACAAAATAAATCTGGAAGATACTGCATAGGGAATCAGGTAAATTCACCTACTTAACCACTGAAAAAATCCCTACCTTCAGGTAGTTTTGCCATAATTTCAAAAATCTGATGCGTGTTCTTCCGACAGATGTCTACTGGATCATCCAAGAGCTCAGCGAGGGCAGAAAGTACTTCGTTTTTTAGCAACCCTTGCCTACAAACAATATTGGAGGACAGATTTTAAATAAGCATAATAAAACTAATATATATTTGTGAGATGCTTAATCTTAAATATTCTGATTTACATTGCCAAAACTTATAAATTCTGTTCTTATTTCTCACTGAAATATCTTTATTGCTTCCCGTACCATTCAGTAAGCTCTGGAATTACACCTACCTGCCAACATTATGCATAGCCATTATATAGAGGATTTCTGTTGTTTTTTGTCGGACAGTACTGTCATGATGTAGCAGCAAAGTCTTCAGGTTATCCAAGAATCCTGTGAGACACAATAGTTCATTTTAACATTTCTTACCTTCAGCATTAATTTAAAATAGCAATACTCATTTTTATTTCTCAATTTGAAGTGCAAACAATCAGAATGATCATATTGTCCTGATGGTGAAGCTCTCATTGTCATACCTCAAAAAGTACCTTTAAAAGTTTCAATGCCTACTGCCAAAAATGCCATGCTACAAGCAAGCTTCTGTCTTCTGTATCAAGTTAAATCCCAATCTTGCAAATACTTATGAAGTGACATAACTCTAAAAATAACTCAAGTCAGTGGTGCTATTGATGTTTTCAGAAAAGCATGTGTTGCAGGATTGACTTCATTTTTTTTTTTTTAAAGTTTCTGTAGGTGTAGCATGGGCTATGTAAAAACATACAGCACTACTTTTCACATGTAGAAATAAATGATTATGTGTATACACACATATCACTGACCAAAAAAAACCCAAAACAAGCAAGCAACAATCTTGCATCACTTCAGCAGTTATTGTTAATTAAATAATTTAACAAATTTTGAACATTATTATGAGTATCTCTTAAGAAGAAAAAATATGAAGGAGGAAAATAGAGAAAAAAAGCAGTAGCAAACCTGAGACTACTTCTGTGTTACATAAGGAGCTATGTAGGTACACAATAGAGTGCTAAATTTTTTTAAAATTAAGCCTATGTTAGGAATTAATTAAAATTCAGAATAAACAAAAAAAAAAATTCTGCACTAGTTTTGTATTTAGGGAATGATAAAATCTCTAGTGAGTCATTGATAAATCCTAAAGTGAGACTACTCCTAAAAAACCTGTCATATATATGGTATTATTCTATTCTTTACCTTTTTAAGGTAAAACAAGTAAAGATTAAAACCCAAATATCTTCATGGCCATTTTGTGTCATCAAAGATATTGAGAGGAAAAAAGTAGCGCACAAAAGTAAAGTGTGGGGTTCCCCTCCCTCTTCCCCCCACTGTGTCAAAGCCTGTGACAATAGATCACTTACCTAATTCTATTGCCTGGTAGACATTTTCTGGGTCATGGACCAGATCACAGAGTGCCATCAATGCCTGCTGCTGAGTCAGCAGCTCAGGAGACTGCAACTCCTCATTCAGTTTAGGAAGGGCCCTCTTTCCAAACGCAATAGCAGCTTTTGTGGGATCTATATCGGGTGGGAGGCTGGCTGAGATACGAGCATGTGCCATCCCAATTTTTCCTGGGAAGGATTTTCCCTGTCCCTAAAAATACTCCAAAATAACTGTACCTGGCCACTGGACAGAATGTACCAAAAAGACAACTAACTTTAAGCAGTGCTCAGTGTCCCAGGAGAGCAGTTTTAGCACACATTCATTGTTAGGAAGCTATGAAAGAAGAGGCTACAGCGGTTCATGATCATCAGCATTAATGTCAGGTCATCTGCTGAATTGTCCGATCTGGTTTAATTCTGTACTGAACACTGGAAAAAAAAAAAGAAAAAAGAGAGAAAGCTTAAAATTGCAAGGTGAAGCAGGGAATGTTTTTTAAAGGTTTAAAGTGAAGTAGTCCTGTATGTCCCACACTAGTAAAGGGGCTCAAAATAATACTAAAAGAAATTCAAATGAAACGCTATTTTTCGAGAAAGCATTCTTTTAAAAGGGGTCTAGTTTAAACCCGCCCTCAGAATCCGTTAGCGTTTGAAAGAATCGGTGATGGCTGACCTCCCCCTTCCCTCAGTAAGGAAAACGGCTCAGCATAAACCGTCAGCATAAGCCTTCAATATTGAAAACTACTCAACAGAAAAAAAAGAAAAAAAACAGCTGCAAAGTTAAAGCACCTGCTAAACAACTGCATTTCTCTCTTCAAAAGAAAAGAAATAGACTAAATAATCAAAGGCGCCCTGTCCCACCAATATATGGCCGCCTCAGCCTGTCCCCGGTTCCCGCTGCACAGTTCCCGCCTTTCGAGCCCGCGTGCTCTGGTTGCCACAGCAACCAGCTCTTGGCGTACGCCGCTCTCCGTGAAAAAAAAGTACGCAGCCAAGCATACTGCGCCCCGTCCTGCGTCAGCAGCGTAAATACCGCCTTTGATGGTGACTGCTGCGAGAGTAGCGTCACTGGCGTAGTTGGCGAATCGGACGGGCCGCGGGCGGGTGAGCTGAGGAGCAGCCCCTCAGGGAAGGGGGCGTGAGGAAAGGGGGGAAGCGCCGCCATGGAATTGCGGTGTGGAGGCGGTTTTACCTCGCTTCCCTGCTAAAGCATGGAGGGAGGCTCTCTCCCCGCCCGCCGTTTTTAAACTAATGTCACTGGAATAAAATTGAAAAAAAAAAATCATATTGAACAAAATGGTGGCCGAATTAATGGCAGAGATATAGCAGGTGAGTACCTTCAGGTACAAGGATTGAAGGGAGCTTAGTAGCTTTGGACTAGGTTTTCTTAGTCTCCAGAATGTCACTGTGAACACCTAGAATAGGTAGCAGGGATTTCCATTGTTATTAGATAGTTTCCCATAACTATTCAAGACTTCGCCATCTTTTTCAGTGTGATTTTGCTAAAAAGTATAGTGGTGGTGTTTGGAGAATGGTACATAGTGAGAAAGTAACTGCAACCTAAGGGTGCTCTGGATTGTCAGATGTGATCTGGCATTAGGAAAAAGCAACTCTGAACAGCTTGTGCTATAAAAGGTTAGCTCTCTGCAAATAGAAAAGTCGTCGAGGTATTTTTCATTATGTCCAGGTAACAATTATAATAATCAAAGTTCTTAAACTGGATTACAAAGCCAAAGTATTTCAGATCAGCCGGATTAAAATAAAAAACAGGAATAGAGATTCTGGCTTGTTGATCTTCAAAATCCATAAAAGAAAAATTATTACTTTAAAAAAGTATTTTCCGGAAAGGATTCATTTTTCTGCAACATTTTAGAGCAGATTATCTAAAGTAGAAACTATTTTCCTGAATTAGATTAGACTTCCACTAACTATATATTTGTAAACTTTCACCCTATTTCAGTAAGAAAAATGTGAACTTTTTTCAGTGTAGAAGGAGCAGGAGATCAAACTTCTCTCGCCTTTCAGTGTTAACTGTGCTCTTGTCCTTTTGGCATGAGTTGTTTTTTCTTCACCATAGTTTGGAATACTGATTTTGGTTAGTGGTCATGACATTAACTTATTTTATGTGCTGCTTCTGAATGCCTTCCTCAAATCCTTTATCCACAGAATCTGCTGGTGATACTGTTCCTGCAACATTTATATAAGGAGGGTTGTGATGCCATGGAGACACTATATTCCAGTACTCCCTGGTGACTGAATGCCCTTTAGCTCTGTAAGAAGAGAAAATCTGGATCTCAGTACTGATCATTCTCAGTATTTTTAGCAGCTTCATGTTTCTTAAGTCGATGATCTTTTTCCTCTAATGGTGTGGCTAATTTGTTGATTTGGTAAATTGGGATGTGTTTATGTGTATGGGAGGTTTAGATTAAATACATGCAATATAAGTGAAGATAGCCTCTCAGTTTTAAGATGTTTCTATTTGGTTGCCTTTGTCCCTCCTGTACTTTGGATTGACTGAGATTGTTGAATTGATTTTTTTTTTTTTTTTTTTTTTTGTAGCTTAGTTTGTGAAAGAGGTCTAGGAGACGAGCAGTGAGTCAGCCTCCATACACATGACATTTTTACATGCTTAGGATATGTTGAACTAGAACTAGGAGAATATGGAGAAAGCAAGTTAATGTTTGAAACTCTTACCAACTGTGAGGGTTTTCCTTTTTGCTTTCAGAACTGTTATTTTAAGACATTTACATTGCTGTAAAATTGTTCAAACTTGCCAAGAGGGCAGGAGCACACCATAAAAAGGGTCTAGACCTCTAGTTTTATATGGTCACATATAATAGAAATGTGCATATGGTAATAAATAAATACTGTAATGTCACCTCCTTTGGCAAATAACCTATCAGCTGCAAATCTGGATTCTTTAGGGAAAAGTGGGTGTTTCAGTATGGTTGAGATTACACGAGTGCCTGAAGTGGTTTAGAAGCTATTCCTTGCAAAAGAGAATAAAACATTAATTCTAAGTAGTGGACTAGTAATTTTGTTGAGCGTTATTCTTAGTATGGGGTTGTAAAAGACAACTGTACTTTTTTTGTTATGTCTCACTGGTGGCATGCACATCCTGACTCTAAAGCTGATATGAAATCAAGTTGAAATTCTGAAAAAATCCCTCATGAGTTTCTTTATAATTGCTACTGTGCTTAATATTAGCACTGTAACAGTTTCCCACTCCGTAAGTTCCTTGCCTGCTGGGTTAATCCTGCTCTTTGTATCCATATATACAACTATCTTTGAAAAAAAAACAGAACTACTTTCTTATATGCTATTAGAGGACCATTGGGTTTATGAAGGAGCGGTTTCTGATCAAAGGAATCTGTATGGCCACTAAAACCAGTTTGTGCTTTTAAAACTAGGGCCCTATGTGTAGTTAAATTACTCCAACTCCACCTTCCCGATCTGTAAGAGAAGGAGAGGAAGGGAACTGTTGCCAGCCTGTTGCTATGGCCACGCAGCAGCAGGCTGAGCTGTTTGTGTGGCTGAGATCCTGCTGCATCAGCTGCTGCACGGTGAGTCCTTTCTTACACTTTGCTACATGATGAATATTCTTATTAGAAACTTTCATTTGAATGCCAGTAAGAAATTGGTACCCTATTAAGGGTCCCCTCCTCCAGCAACCCACGAGGTTTCATTGCATAACCAAATTGGTGTGTCTCAAGTGGGATATCTAAATGCGTTTGTGATTTTCATATGAACAGTGTTCTTTTTCCAAGTCAGACTATCTGCTGATTTCATTCTTTCTGAGCTGATCTTGGATGAAAGTTTGATGTTGTGCCAAAAAATGTGGAAATTTCATCTTTCCTCCTTTCTTCTTCTGACCAAATGAAATCTGGTATCTGCTAACATTTATTAATGTGCTTAGTGCAGAGGCATTTCAAACAATGACGAGCAAGGTTTTTAAATTAAACACAGCAAAATCCTTTGAGGGCTGAACTTCAAGCACTTATGCTGAATTAAGTGGACAATTGTCTGTCCTCATATGGAATTAGAGTTGCTGCCTTGTAGTTTCAGAAAGTCACTGTTTGCTTCTACAGCTATGCACACTGAAGTGGTCCCTTTTACATATGAAACAGATTTTCTTTAGTGCAAATGAAGTCAAAGAACTGCCAGTTGTACTGAAAGGAAAAAAAGATGAGTCTATAAGAACTATTAATTTTTTTTTTTTTTTAAAACCATGTTTTTCCCTATATTGAGGCAATTCCTGAATACTGTCTTTCTCTTTACTTGTTTCCTGTCTGGTAGAATTTAATTGAATTTGGAGGATGAAGTCCAACCTAATGCATTTGGTTCCCCCAGTGAGTAGGGACAGAATAATCTCCCAGTTTCCCAAGGTAAGCATTCATTATCCCTCTGCTCTGCATCTGCCACACTGAGCTATCTTTCCCTTGTGCTAATACTATTTTAATTTAATGTACAGGTGTCTTCTGCTAAAATTACAAATTGTTGAAGGATTTATTTCAAAGATGAATGTGACTTCATGTTCCCATTTAATGCTGATATCTTTAATAATAATCCTAATTTCTTCTGTTAAGCTTTACAGAAAGTGACTTGCTACAAAAGTGGTAACCGTAGCTGATATTAATTATGCAAAAAGTCAAATTAGATCTATATGGAGGTTTTGGTTGAAGAATTTGAGGCAATTTTCATTTTCTGTTTATATAGGAGCCTTAGTCGTACAGTAGATCAAATGTAGTGGGCACTGTAGAAACACAGGCAGAAAAGATCACTCATGTCCCCAAAGAGTTTTGCACTCGAAGTATGATAGAAGAGTTAAGGACAGGGAAGGACAAGGAATTACCATTCTGGTTTTTTTCTGGTTGCTCAACAGATCCTTTTAAGGCAGTTAGCATTCTTTTCCATGCTTGATTCTCAGCCATATATTTTGCTTTTAATTTTATGAAAACTACCATAGTTTTTTTTTAAACAAATATAAGGTAAAATATGTTTTCCTCATTTTAAACTAATGCCTAGTTAAAAACTAGTAATAAAAACAGTGCTTCCCACATATAAGAGTTCTAAAAGACTTTGTAGTAATAATGACTTGCTGGTGGCATGCTTCCATCTGGTTTTGTCTTGTGTGTCTGGGATAATTTAAGGTACTTGCTATTATATAGAATGATGAGCAAATGTATTTGGCTGTGAAAGTTTAGCTAGTACTCGGATGCTGACACTCAGAGAGGTGGTCAAATCATGGCACTGTCCAAAGGAGTTTTTACAAACTTAACTGTGGGGAAGCCATACTGCCTTCTAACCCAAGTTGTCCCTTTTCCTGTGCCAGGGTATCTTTGAATTAATATTCTCATCTACTTTTTCCTTGCTGATTTGACTTCTTGCAAGATAGTCATCAAACAATTTATCCCAGTAGCTGTTCTCTCCTGTTTTCAGTGGTACACACCTGAGGCCTGTCTGCAGTTCAAAGAGCACTTCCATGCAGAGGTCAAGACAGCTTGTCAGCAGAGCATGAGAACAGCTGGGTAAGTTTGCAATAAACTAAGTATGCAGTGAAGAAAGTATTTTAAGCTCTTTATAAGCCTGCTTCTTTCATAGGCTTTTCTTCCCTCATTCCTCTTCTTCCTCAGTCCAGTATATTTTAAGACAGCTAAGCCCATGCATGTGGCAGTTCTCTGACCTATTTGACAGTAAGTAAATAGAGTGCCTCTTCTTCCATCAGTGTTGATGATGCTGTTTCTGCTGGCATAAGTAGTGTTGAAAAAAATAGCTGCATTGTTTATCAACAAATAGTTGTTTAACAACTTTGAACTAAACTCTTATTTCAAAATGTTGACTGTTTAAAATTCGTGTTGAATTTTGCATATGCAGGATTCTAGAGCAGTTATAAGGAATAGAGCAGATCTAGCCTTGCTGTATTTTTTGTTGGTGTTCCAAATGAGCAGTTAATAAAGGCTTTGGGGGGATATAAACATAGAGTAGTTTTAAGTTGCTTGAAACACAGAAGAATCTAGCTTTAGTCTTTTAGAAGTGTACATGCTCAGAAGTTGTCTTAAACATTTCCGTAAAACTAGAGCAAAATTATTGTAAATATATAACATTGAAAAATCCAAATAAACTGTTTTATGCCCTTGTAGTATTGTTTAAGTTGTTCTTTTTTTTTTTCCACATAATCTCTCTCAGAACTGTTACTTGTACTGATTTAATTCCTGAAGCAAGGGAAGAAAGCTAAACTGTGTTAGAAATCATCACTATTCAGTTAAAATAAATAGCTGTATATTTTAATGATAAATGCTTCTGTCTTCCAGTGTGAAGGATCTTTCGTAAAGTGGAGCTTCTATGAATAGTGACAATTAGCTCACTATTCTTTCAAATCTAGAGTTGTTGATTACCATGAGACTTGTCATGGTATCCATCTTTAAATGGAACTTTTTATTCATTTCAATAGAGAGTCTTGCTAAAAAAAAATTGAAGCCAAAATATACCTCCCTGAGAGATATTAGTGAGTTTATCACCTATTGGAAACACAGTCGCTGTCTTAGTTTCATGTAAATTTGTTACAAGTGTCCAGACAATTTTGCTAGCAAGATATGCTTTAGTGAATTGAGGCATTTTTTCCCCTCTGTGTCCAAGATCTATTTGTTTGTTTGTTTGTTTTTATTTCCAGAGTAAGCCAACTCTCCATTTATTCTAGTAACATAGTAAAAAGCTTTAAATTTTGGCTTTGTGAATAAAATTAAACCACTTTCCTGTCACTGCTTTCTAGATATGATTATTATTAGGTCATTTTTTGGTGGGGTGGGGGTAGGAGGAACAGACAACTGAGTGTTTTGTACAGTAATTGTAAAACTTGGCAGGAATAACCGTTATCTTCCATTTCCATTATACCAAGTAATGGAATATTTCTTTGTCAGTTGGAAAAGTAGTCTGAGAAATTCAGTAGCTAATGGCTGTATATAAGACTCCTGATATTCCATCAGTGTGTTAAATTGTCTAGTCTAGGGAGTTTGTTTTTTTTCCCGAATATGGATTAATGGAACGTACACCTCTAAACCATCACTTACTTTTTTGCTTTTCTCTTAAGATTGTTGATTTTATTCAGTATTTTATCAGTAACAGTTAATGAGGCAGAGACATGTCAGTGGTTTAGGGGTCTGTGGCCATCCAGTTAGCATTGCGTGGCACAGAAAATGCCTTGATTTTTTCTGAAATACTAGTCATGCAGCTTACCAGTCAAGATTTGGACTATTTAGAATAGATAACTTGGAATCAGCAACACATGTAAGCCTGATTTTACCAGAAATAGTATTGAATAGAAGATTAATTCTTTTTTTTTTTTTTTTTTTTTTTTAAAAAAAAGCCATTCCTTGATACAAAAAAAAACATTAAACCTCTTAAGCCATTTTTGTAGCATGTGCATGGGAGAAGTTAATCCAAGTTTAGGTCAACAAATACACTTACATTCACTTATCCACCTGTATCTCCTAAAAGATACACTACATTTCCATTTTAAGGATGCACCTTAATCAACTAAAGCCCATCTGCTGTATTTAGTGGGAGGACCCAGAGCAAAGAGGATTATTTGCATGAAGTCAGCTTCAGATTAATATTATTCCAGATAGTCAGGAAATGTATTGGCTCTAACCTATGGAGTTTTTTCTCCAGAGACAAATTCTGCAGTGGGCTATTTTATTCTCATCAGTTTCTTGTTTCTGCACTTACGACTTGATTTGTACTATTAAAGTCAATGAGAAACTTGTGATTAATTGTAATGAAAAGAATGCAGATACTCTGTAGTCTTATGTGCAAAATGCCAAATGTATACAGTTGTAGTCAAAGCAATTTTAATAGAATAGAATTTATGTCCCACTGGATTTAAGAAAAAAAAATGCACATTAAGAAATGGACTATTTCTGCTCCAGAGATGTGGGTTGGTTTGTTTGTTTGTTTTATGACCTTATTTTTCTTTGTTACAATTTAAGACTGATCTTGCAGCACAGCGGCATTTAGGTAAAATGGAGTCACAGGTTCATGTACGCATCACTTGCAATTTAAGGATCTAAATCAGAACTTTTAGAGAGAGAATGTTGAAATTGCTACTAAAAAACATGTAATGTTTTCAATTTTTTTTAACAGGCTGAAAATATCCAAAGTGGTTGTGGTAGGAGATGTGTATGTTGGGAAAACCAGCCTTATCAACAGGTGCAGTATATCTCAGCAGATGGTTTGATTCTGCTCTTTCTCAAATAAATGTTATAATATTTCCATTCCTATCCATTCATGGTTCTGTTTCGAACCATGGTTTTTGTTATTAAATAAAAGACAATTGCACAAAGTCTACAGTATCAAACAGGCTTGATATGCTAACACAGAAAGAAATGCTCCAGCACTTCCATCAGTGTCTATTATATTTGGAACTATTTTTATCCAGTCAAATGTGATACAATATTTCTTTAAGAAATACAGTCTATGAGCTAAACAACCAAAAAAAAAATTCTTTCCAGTGTCTGAGTCTTGGTTTCATATTTTCTCCTTACTTCTAGGGTTGTTCACTGAAACACTTCAAAGTCATCCGTATGTGGGTAGCTGTACTCATTTCTATAGCTGCAAGACTGTAGAGAAAGCTCAAGTTTTTCCATGGCTTATAAAATAAGAGGGGTACAATGCAGAATGCCTTAAATAATAGTTCTTTGATTCTTTACAGGATGTCAAAAACCAACTCTTACGGTTTTTGTAACTAAGTCCAGTGAACAGAATACTCAATTTCCATAGCTTATGATCACTGTGATGGTTTTCTGTCTATATTCGTGTTTTGTTAATATTATTTCTTCCATGTTCTTAAGTAAATACAGTAAGTTTTTAATCTTGTTGATTAATCATTTGGGTCATTATTTATGACCCAAAATATATTCCCTTGTAACTAAAACTATAAGATACTGTATCTTCCTTGATAGTCAAAACATATTTTATTCTGAGTCTCACCTCATCCTGAGAGCTTACTAAATGTATATGCTTTCTAGTTTGTTATCCAGTATCTCCTCTTTTTTAAAAATTTGTTTCCTGGTGTTTTTATATATGCATCTGCAATATGTAGCCACTCCAAGTTAGTTAATTATTTTCTTCATAATTTACCCTGAACAGTGTTAGTTTTGCAGTTATTTGTACCTTGGTGTACTAGTATTTCATCCCCTTTTTTTTTTTTTTTTTAATTGCAGATTTTGTAAAGATAATTTTGACAGAGACTACAAGGCAACTATTGGAGTGGATTTTGAAATTGAACGTTTTGAAATAATTGGAATGCCATACAATCTCCAGATGTGAGTTGAAACAGTGGGGGTGACTATTGCACAGAGTACAATATCAGCATGCTGGAGGCTCTAGTGGAATAGAAATTGAAAAAAAAAAATTGCACAAAGAATAATGTGATTTCCAAAACAGGTTCTGTACCCGGATTTGCAGTTTTAATAAAAATTTTACTCTTGGATTTCTCATCCCTAAAAAAATGTTTTGTCAATGAAAATTCATCTTGGATGTCTTGCACTGTTTCAGTGGAGTTCTTAGTCAAGTTTCTTGAAAGAGAAGTGCAAGCTCTTGCCACAGACTTTGTCCGGTTCTACTGTTACACCATTCTGTCATTTGAGTTTAGTAGGCTTAGTGAGCACTGTACTTGGCTTTACTGGGAGTTTTATTCCTGCAGCCATTGAAATTAATGGTAAGGTGTCCAGTGATTTCAGCACTTCTTAGGGACTAACTGATCTTGGAATCATAGAATCTTTAAGTTTGGGAAAGACCTCCAAGATCATCAAGTCCAACCATCCATGTAACACCATCTATGTCCATCTTCCTCAAATCACAGAGATTGAAGTGTTTTCATGAAAACATGAACTTAAAATCTTTGATTTTCAGCTTTATTTATCAGACTGGTGGGAACCTTGGCTTTCTCTCACCTGCTTTGCTTCTGTTGAAGGATGTCCTTTGTCCAGCTGAACAACATCCTTTGTCCAGTGGCTAGCAATATTGTTCTGTACAGGGCATTATTGAATCATCTATGCTGTAGTATGACCTAAAGCAGAAATAAGATGCTTTGCATGAAGTGTTTTAGTGCATGTATCTTAAAAACCTTTTCACTTAGGAACATATTTTTTTCTGAGATATCATTGATGTAAATAAATGGCTAGTGGGATTTATTGAAAAATACTTAAAAAACCTTTCCCACTGATTTCAGTGCCGTTGTGTTTTTGAAAATTCTGCCAGGTATTATCCTTTTGGAACTTGAGCCCCTCTAAAAATGTAGATACATGCATCAGTATTTTGCCTGCTGAAGTAATAAGGTTCATGAGCTACTAAACGTCAGTTGCATTATCTGCAGAATCTTTAGTGGCTGGGTAGAACACCTCCATATGATAAGCACTAGTGCAAGAGATTTCCATGAAAGATAAATTTGCAAGTGTCTGTGACTGGCAGTACTAGGCTATAACAAAACCCCAAACCTCTGTAGTGGTGGCGGTAGCTGAGATGACTGCGAATCATGTTCATTAATAAGAAGCACTTTCTTGATTTTTCTTGAGTGATGTCATTAGTACCTGGTGGACTGAGCTGTAGCTGTCTAATTTGTAATGTATGGACAGATATCGTATCTAGCAGTTGCAAGATTCTAATATGGGCTAATATATGATTTAGCTAGTATTTGCACAGAAAATTTTCAAAACTAGATTGCTGTAGAAATATATGCAAATGACATAGGTGCGGAAAAAATGTTTTAATAAAAGGATATTACCATGCAGAACATGAATGTTTGAATTGTGTCTCCAAAATGACCAGTAGTAAAAACAGACTTCAAATGTCTTCATTAAATGATAGAGCTTTACTGTGTTTCTATCAGTAGTTAATGAATAACATGTTCCAGATGGTCATACTTCTCTGGTATCATGTTCTTCTCCAACTTGTACCAGTCTGCTGCTTCATTAGCATGTTTACTCAGGTTACATTGGGTTTCATTAACCTGAAACTTCTTTTTTTCCCTCATTGCACAGATGGGACACAGCAGGTCAGGAAAAGTTCAAGTGCATTGCATCTGCTTACTACCGAGGAGCAGAGGGTGAGAACAATATTAATTTGATCCTGGCTGTGACAGAAGGTCATACTTTATACAGAAACATATGCCTATGTGCTCCTTCAAAAGGTACCTGTAGACAGACTGTGGTGGAATGGACTGTCGGTTATTGGAGAGAAGGGGGGACTAAAAACTTCATGAATTGATATGTTGTCACACCTGCAAGCTGTGAATGTTCTGATAATGCAGTGATAAAAATTGGCACTTGTATCTAGAGAGGAAAAGAATTCGGGTTTGGGTAAGATTATTGCTGAAGTTAGAAGTGGATACTTCTGGCATTCCCTCTGGTGAGAGACTATTTCTGCAGGAATTAAAGTGGTCTCAAAACAAAAGGAGTAATAGCACTATAGACTGCAGACTACAGGTAAAGACTAAATAAGGCTGAAGACTGAGGACTTCAGTCTTACTGGGTGATAGAGAAGGAAGAGGAATGAGCAAATAGATAGTCTTCCATCTCCTGTGTGTTAAATCTGCTCTTGCACTTTATATGCAAACATTCTGTCTGTTTAACAAGATGAGTTGGAGAGATTTCTGATACACTTTCTAGCTTAATTACTTTTTTTTCTGTTCTTGTCTTTTATTGCAGTTATAATAACAGTGTTTGATCTGGCTGATATCCAGACTTTGGATCACACCAAGTAAGTTTCTGTATTTTGGCTTAGCCTTTAAAGCTTTGTGTTGGGTTTTGGTGGTGGGGGTGCTACAGGGGTGGTTTCTGCAAGAAGCTGCTGGAAGCTTCCCCTTTGTCTAGTGGAGCTGGACAGGTCCAGGATGGACCTGCAGCTGGCCAAGGCTGAGCCAATTGGTGATGATGATAATGCTTCTGTGATACATATTCAAGAAGGGGAAAACGAAGCAGCAGTGTTGGGGGAGAGGTAGGAGGTGTGGGCCTTGGCCTTGGCCTCGGCCTCCTGCTGGGCAGCTGTCTTCGTTGGACCTGGCTCAGCAATGGAGAGGGAGGAGCGAGAAGGTGTGAGAGGAACAACTCTGCAGGCACCAAGGTCAGTGAAGAAGGGCGGAGAGGGGGTGCTCCAAGCAAAGATTTCGCTGCAGCCCGTGGTGAAGCAGGCTGTCCCACTGCAGCCTGTGGAGGTTAATGGTGGAGGAAAGATCCACCTGCAGCTCGTGGAGGACCTCATGCTGAAGCAGGTGGATGCCTGAAGGAGGCTGTAGCCTGTGGAGGGCATACCCTGGGGCAGTCGGTTGCTGAAGGAGTGCACCCTGTGGAAGGGACCCATGCTGGAGCAGTTCCTGAGGAACTAGCCAGTGGGAAGGACTCTGGAGAAGCTTGGGTAGGACTGTCTCCTGTGGGAGGGACTCCCTGTTGGAGCAGGGGAAGAATGTGAGGAATCCTCCTCCTGAAGAGGAAGGAGCCACAGAAAAAACGTGTGATGAACTGACTGCAATCTCCATTCCCCATCTACCTGTGCCACTCAAAGGGGAGGAGATAGAAAATTTGGGAGTAAAGTTAAGCCTGGGAAGAGGAGAGGGGTGAGGGGCAAGGTGTCTTTAAGATCTGGTTTTGTTCCTCACTAGCCTACTCTGGCTTGATTGTTAATACATTAAGTTAATTTTCCCCAAGAGGAGTCTGTTTTGCCCGTGATGGTAAGTCCTGAATGATCTTCCTGTCCTTATCTCGACCCACAAGCTGTTTATTGTATTTTCTCTCCCACCTCAGGGAGGGTGAGCAAGTTGCTGCGTAGTGTTTAGCTACTGGCTGGGGCTAAACCATGACAACCTTTTACAGCAGGTTTAATTGCAATCGAGACCCTGTAGTTGCTGAAAACTTGCTGGATCATGAGTGTACTTTCTATTGAGCTAAGAAATGAAGAATTACAGTCACTTGTGTGGATTACATAGGGTGGGATTTTTCTGAAGAAAATGCAGAGCATAAAGTTGAACTACTTACCCTTGACTTCCTTTGTAGTCAGTGGAGAGAAAAAGGCATTTCTGTAAGAGCGTGATCCTTCCAAAACTAGACATGCAGGAAGAGATGAAGTGCACCCCAAAAGCATACTTTTTTCTCTCCATTTTTTATAAACAGAATAACAAGCTGGCATCTGATGTAAATGGTGAAACTGATGAGATGCGCCTCCTGCATAATATCTCAAGAGCCTCTCATTTTGTAGGTGCACTGCTAGCCTGAAATTATTTTCTTTCTCTAGTTTCTGTAGCGATTCTCTTGGGAGGTGGGCTGTCAAAATAAGAGAAAATTAAGAACTCAAAGTGTGTGTAGATGCAATTGAAACTTACTGGATCAGATTCTTGGTCTGGTTACAACAGCGTGCTAATTGGTGTGAGTAAACTTGTTCTGCTTTTAGTGCAGGCTGTAAAACCCTACATGGATGTGATCCACGTTGTTGTCACTAGCTCAGAGCGTATATATTTCTAACTTACTGTTGTGACTGTAATGCAGGTACATGTTTCTTTACAACCTGTACTCTGTCTTATCTGAATGTATATTAGACTGTTTCCTTAGAGTACTGCAGTGGTACTTAGCTTATTTACATAGGACTTTGTAAAATAGTGTATATATTAGTGTCTCTGCTTGGCTGAAAATAATTGAAGCCTGTGAACCTGATTTCACACACACACACACACTCCTTTCCCTCCTTGACTTGTGTTGGATGACTCAAACTTGATTGCCAGAGTAACAAAAATATAAAAGCTTATGAGACAAGAGTCATGCAACCTTCATAGGGAGCTGTTTTATAATGCTGAATAGATTATTTCACTCTTCTTTCTTCTCGTTTGTATCTAATCTGCTATGTTGTTCATGTTTTTTCCTCTGCCTCTTGTTTTCTTATTGCTAATCTCAATCAAAACTTTACCTCATCCCTTATACTGATAAATACTCTCTCTGGGTGCTAAAGTTGTTGAATTTGCACTCTGCAGTGGGCACATTTGAACTTTTCCTTAGCGGAAGGCATGTACTCAAAAGAGTTGGAATAGCTCCTGGTCACTTTCTGTCTAGAAGAAAAGACTTTTGGTACTCTCACATAAGTTCATCCTCTCATTTTTCTTGTAACCCTATTAATTGTCACTTTCTCCTATATTCCACAATCCTTCTGACTAATTCTCTCATTTCCCTTTTGTATTTCAGACAGTGGCTAGAAGATGCATTGAGGGAGAATGAGCCAAATTCCAGCTTCATCTTTCTGGTTGGAACAAAAAAAGATTTGGTGGTAAGTAAATTGAATGCAAATAAGGAAATCAGATTTCCCCTGGTTTCTCAAGTGGTTTCCTTTACAAGTTGAACACAATGTTGTTGAGATAAAGACCTTGAGGGGAAAAAAACTAAACCGGAAGAAGATCACAGGTAAATAGAACAGCACACTTGGAACCAATTTTAGAAGACACTTTCTGAAAAAATGGGTAGTTAGTGAAATATCCCTATTTCCATTCCTTGCATGACATTTTCCAAGCACATACAAACAACTGAAAAGGTAGAGAAAAGTTGAGTGCACAAAAGAACAGAGTAGCTAATGATCTTGAAGGTTTTGTTGGTGTTTTTTTTAGAGACAGCATGTTCATTATTCAGGAACAGGGGGGAATTCTTATGTGATTATTGTGAAATCATTTTCTGAAGAACAGCATATAATGCACTCACCCTATACCATTCTGAGTCTTGTGTTTGTCTTTTTCTAGCTATCAATACTTAATTCTTAAAGATTTCAAAATAAACTAACTTCTTTTGCTGTTTAGTTGTTTTGGGGGTTTTTTTTTTATTATTCCCCCCTCTCAGCTTCCAGAGTATCACTTATGCAGTTTGTTTCTTACCCTTCACTGAAAATAAGTCCCAGAAAGCTACGTCTGTTAGTCTTTTTGGTACTTTGTGTTGCTTATGCTGCTTTTTCTGAGTTGTAGTAAGAGCTAACTGTGCCAGACCCGTGAGATCACAGCTCTAAAGTCTTTTCTAAGCTAGAATTCCTTACTCTAAGTTAGTTTCTGTTGTTAGAATGATAGCGCTTTCAACTGAAAGGGAGACAAGAACAAAGCAAAGTACTATGAGTTCTAGGTATTGCTTCAGGATAAAGCCAGTATCTTCCCAACTGGATTCACTCTACTTGTCATCTTGATGTCACAGCATCCCTTCCAAATTTTTAGAATTCTTTGCAATTGTACAGGGCTTCCACATTGTAAGACAATGCACAGAAAACTGTACAAACAAACAAGACTGGTATCATTCATCACAAATGGGCTAGAAATTGAAAGCAAATAGCAACATACTGATATGGTTGATCATGGAGAATAAAGGGGGGGGCGGAACCTGAAAATTTAAGTGCAAGGAAGAAAAATCCATTGAAGGAGCAAGAAAATTTAGTCTTAAGAAGAGATAAGAAAGAGCAAACATAAAAAGGCAGGAACGCCATTGTGTTACAATATAGTAAAAATAGATGGAGTAGAAAAAAAGGATCTGAGACAGAGGCAAGAAAGATTAAACCCAAAGAATCATAGTGACTAGTAGGTCCTGCAGCTCTTCTGCTGAGAATGGTGGGGTGGCGAATTTAAAAGATCGGTAACTGTGCTGCTATCTTTACAGCTCCCTACTATGCTATATAGTTAGATACAATGGTCACACTTGTTAGCTGTTGTTTTGTTTCAGTACTGCAGGAGGTGAATGGAGACTTCAATTATAAAAGCAGTGCTCAGTATTTTCTCTTCCAAATACTTGAATGTTCTTGAAATCATACCTGATAGCAGAAGTTCTAAGGCAAGGGAAAACTGGAAGCATCACAGTCCAGGTGCTAGCAGTACCTCTATGTTGTTACCAGCCCAGATACACTTCTGTTAAAGTTATTCCATCTTTATGCAGTCAGATGCTGTGTGTGAAAGGACAGAGCTAGATGCCATCCGCTTTGCCAATGAGATGCAGGCAGAATACTGGTCAGTTTCAGCCAAAACAGGTAAGTTACTGCAAAGGATGTAAAAATAGCATAACCACAAAAGCTTATGTTAAGGTGGGAGAAAGTTCAAGTTCCTTATCTCCCCATTCCCATGCATGTTTTTTTGTTCTTGCATTTTGTTGGTATTGGACACTTCAGGTTTATTAATGAGTGATTTTATTTGAGCATTTGTATGTGTGTTTGCACTGTCATGTTTACAGAAAGGAGTACTTGAGCTGCTTTGCAATGTCTAAGCATGTTTAATTCATGGGTAGTTACATAAATACACATCTGTGCTGCTGCTCAATGTTTGCAATGAGAAAAGATTATACCACAAACTGACTTTTCTTTATTGCTGACTAAAAATAAAGGTACAGTACAGGGTACAGTGTTCCAGAGTAAGACAATGAGAAATTCTCTCTGCAGTGATTAGAGTGGAGTACAGATTGTTGGAGAGGCCTGCTCTGTCCCAGTATTGAGCACACATCTGTTCACAGATGTGCTTATTATGTTTGATCATGTGTTGATGTGCAGTTATAAAAACACATAATTTCTGTTCTGTTTCCTAGGAGAAAACGTGAAAGAATTCTTTTCCCGAGTTGCTGCCTTGGCCTTTGAACAGTCCATGATAAAGGAGCTGGAGAAACCTGCTGGGCACATGACCCAAATTGGGACAGGAAGCCTCATCAGTATGTTAAGTTTCACTTTTTGTGTGTATTTTCCTTGTTTACAGTCTGAAGGATTGGGAAGGTTTTTCAAGCATTAAAGCCCGTTTCAAATACCTGCAAGTGTCTTCATACCAGTGTCTACTTGAGTTCCAGCATATAGGAGTGACTGGGGCTGCATTCCAGCTTTCGTTACCCTTAATATTGGATGATATAATTTCTTATGAATTAATTTTATAACTTTTTTGTTTCTACAGAACTGGAAGAGAATATGATGGAAATCCCAGAAGGCAACAGTCAAGTCAGCCTCAGTTGCTGCTAACTGTCAACTGTCTTTGCAAGCACCATGCTTCTCTGTAGTCCAGCACAGAGCACCTGCAACAGTGACAACTCTCAAATCAGAAATAGAATGTTTTATTTTTGGAAAGGAAGGAGGAAAAACTTATCCAAACTTTCTTTCTTAGAGTTCCCTTGCTGCTGCAGGCTTACTTGTGCAGAATGGTACAATTGTTACATAAGCCTTTATCTGTGTTGTGGAAATGTAACATCCTTATCTTAATGCAAGAAGACATTGCCAGTGCCGTGTGCTCACCTGTCTGCCAGAAACACTTGTAGTCAAACTTATATAATTTTAGAGTGTTGTTCTTTGATAATTCTCTACAAGTCTCAAATAGTGAAGTCGCATTCTCATTGGAGTAGAAAACAAATGGCAGTTTCGAATAAAGGCTGCTATCCATATGTTTTTGCCTTTTAAAATTGTAGTATAAAATAACTCTGACTTGCTTTTACTCATTCCAAATATTTAAAAGTGTTCCAAAAGAAAGATTTTTAAATAACAGGTGTGGAAGTACACAAATGCAGACTGCATAGTTTTCACTGTGGTTTCTCCATCCAGGAAAAATCTGTGTTATTTTTGATTTTCCACTTGAGAATCAGAGCTCAGTATTTAAATATTTCCAAGCCTAGGAGAAGTCCAGGTAGGAACTTTGTTGTTTTAACCTACTGTCTAGTATTTTGAAAATGTTACTAGATAAGAACGCTATTCTTTTCCATTCTCTTCAATAAGAAAGAATGGTCACATAGGTACATGGCATAGAAAAGTTAGATTTCATGTATTCCCTCTTCCAAAGAGGATGCAGAATCCTTCTCTGGATTGATCTTCAGTAATGTTGTCTACACTGCAGTTCTGCTTTGTTGCTAAGAGTAATGACATTTTCATTTTATTCTAACTGGTGTTCTTTGTTTGTCGTAGTGTAACGTGATTCTAAAACCATACGCAGTCTCAGTCATGAGCTTGTTCGTCCCTGTCTGTGGTAGGAACTCTTGAGTTGGTAAGGTTAGATATGATACTGCTTCTAAACTCGTAGTCACTCTATTTGCTTTTTTTTTGCTCCAGTGCTTAACAGAAGCAATAATAGGAGGGAAATAGCTTTGCCATTTTGTGAAAAGACTTGCAAGTGTGTGTGAGTTTAGAGGGATGGGAAAAGATGGAGTTCTGCAAAGCAGACACATGCCTGTTAGGGTACTTGCTGTATGAAGATGTCGTTACTGAATGCTTTCGATAGCATCTGCTCTCTGGACATGCTGCTGTGACTTGGTATGCTGGCTGGATCAAAAAAACATTGCCGTAGTTTTGCCTTTTCAAATACCCTTTGACATTACCTGGCGCAATTAGTTCTTCAGAAATTACAGTCATTGTTTGATGATGAGATATTAGCTCTGGGTACCGAGTTTCATCGAAGCAAAGCAGCTTTACAATGCTCTTCTGCTCTTTGGGCAACAATGACTGATGTGAAAAGATACTCCTGTTTTAAAAGCCATTCCTGCTGACAAATGACGTTGCCAATGACAAATAACGAATGACAAATAACGTTGCCAAAAATTACTTTAACAAATATTTGGTCAGTATTTGTGAAATTGTATTAGTATGATTGAGTATGATAATTAGGTTTAAACCGCAAAAGTACAAAATTAGTGAAATACACTCATTTTATTTCTCTTTAATTTTTCCAGTATATCACTTCAGTTCTGAGTATCTAGTTAGTGATATTTCTCTGAAGATAAATGAGATGCTACTAAGTCTTTTGCTTGCACTTGACCATACAAATTTATGGTCCTTCAAAATTACTATAAGCACTCAAAAGAAAGAATTAACCAAGGAATCAAAGTGGGACAACAGAAATACTGCTTCTCTAGAAATCTATCAGCAGCTTATAACTCCATACTTCTAAGATTCAAATCCAGCATTACATGCTGTGCTGTCATTAAAGGAAAAGAAAAAAAAGGTGAAACATCTTCTATAATGCTCTAAATTTCATACTGCAACTATTTTAAATGGGGAGAAAAGAAGAGAAGCTATGGACAGTTACAACTTACTGTTGCTTAAGATACTCATTAAATCATTACAGAAACAACAATCTCTGTAAAACTAATCATAACAGGACCTTTCAGATTTGAGCTGCTGGGAAAACAGACATTTGTTAATAAGTCCATGCACCAAACTGCAAATATTCTAGATTCTCTGCCATTTTCCCCCAAAAATTGTTTGATAAGAAATAGGAAAAAGTGGAGAAAAGATGACTTAAACATCGTTTTTATTACTTTTATTTTCTTATGATGTAAGTTAGAGCAGCTTCATAGAATATGATGAATAGAGATCTAGGAACTCCGTGTCTCTCTTTTATTGGATGATCTTCACTTTGGCAATTGTGCTAATTCTGTTGGCAGAGACACAAATGTAGCATTTGGTGGAGAAAATTAGTATGTGTGGGTATGTAAGGATATGTGTATCTAAATGTGTAATATTTTGACCTTATGATGTTCTATGTTCATCTCCCAAATCTGATTCACAAGGATGACGAATATACACTCCTCTTGTACCACGTGCTGCACTGAGTGGGCAGCACAGCCATGGTCTTCATGTTTACTGGGTTTGAATGAGAGTAGAAAAGATGGTTCACTCTACTGCAGCAAATCATGTTGTCTAGGCTAGGTGCTAGGTTTCAATGCAGACGTGTGAGTGTTTACAGCTGCAAAATGACTCACTAACGCATCAAAGAAAAGATCAGGATTCCAGGGTTGTTTGGTTTTTTTGTTGTTGTTGTTTTTTTTTTCCTCTCAAAAATATATCTCATAAGTATTTCTTTGGTTACTGAGCTCAATTACAGTACAAAATCAGAGATGCAATCTCTTCAGCAATGCAATCACATTGCTTGGAAAATCAGATGGGACATTTTCTTCTAGTGATTCAGTAGACTGCTTGATGTCATTACGGGTTTGTATCTTCTGGAGCTCCAAAAACTTCATGTACAAATGCAATACTCTGTCAGTTGTTAACTATCACTTGACAATGGTCTGACTCCATCTATGATGGATGCTTTGAGACCAGAGTTTTTTTGGTTGGTGGGGTGTTTTGGGGGTTTTTTGGATGGTTGGTTTTGGGGGGTGTGTTTTAGCCGCACCGAGACTTCCCCTGCAAATAACTCACTATTAATAACTGACCATCTAAAATGAATCTTGGCTTGTGTTGCAAATGACGAATTGCTTAGGACCACACAAAGGAAACCAACTAATTTGCAAGTTTTTAAATGTTTCTGGCTGGTTTATGCCATAAATGTTTCTGTTTTATCTATGGATGTTAATCTATTCTATCAGTAACTTAATTGGCTCCGAAGAAGCTTTAATATTGTGGAAAACAGTGTCGGAGCAACTGTATTAACTCTGAATATAGAAATATAATTTTTATAGCAGTTGAAGCTCTCATAGTGATCATGGCAACAGTTGCAGTGCCAGCTTCCTTCTGGAATTTGCAGCTGAGAAATTGGAGAAGTGAAATTCGGAGGCAGTCTGAAGCAAAGTTAAAGAAGCAATTGTAATAATTGATTTCCCAAAAGAAGTGCTACTGTTATGCTGTTTCTTATCTTAATAAGTAGAAGCTAATGTGTTAATGAGTTTCTATTTAAATAAGTATGCCTAACTGTTTGAGCAAAACAACTGGTAGTGGATCAAAAGCCATTTAAGAAACAGTCACCTTGCAGGCAAAGTTAATTTCTTATTATAAAAGCTTTTCCTTTTAATTTTAGTGATGTTGTTTCTGTCTTCTGAATGATTATTTGACACTCTAGGAAATTATTATTTATATTCTTATAGGTAATGTGATTCAGATCTTTCCTTTTGGTTCCCAGTTCAGGCTCGTTTCATAGTGGTATGACTGGAATCCATTCTTTATGAACAAATCTGTCTCCCTCTGTGTCTTGTCAGGTTTTCATCAATAGAGGTTGTTCTAGGGAGTACAGAACAACACACCAGTGAGCAAATGCTATAAATTCCTCTCTGTATCGTATCCTCTGAGCGTGTGAGTTAAAATGAAGTGTCTGGCAAGTTGAAGTTGTAGCAGAATCCACATTTCGTAGTGGAGATGGTTGATCAGGTTCTTGTATTTTTGGCCAGAAGGTTGTTCTCACAGCATGAAATCGCCATTCTCGGTATTCTAAGAATGAGAGTTCCCATTTTTCTGGGTTCATGGAATGATTTAAATTGGATGGGTCTTCTTGAGATGTGGTTTCTTAGTTTTAGTCAGACACTAATCAGAAATCATGTTTTATTTATCTTTAAAAAGACTCCTCTTATGTGCTTTTTTTTTTTTTTTTTTTGTCTTACAAAACCTTTGATTCTTTCGTGTGGGATCGTGCTGAATAAACCGTTCAGAACTGACAGCTCAAGAGTTTTTAAGCCCAAGCCGACTGGCTCCTCATCCCCACATGAGGGAGCTCTACGGTCACTGCAGTGTTAGTACCGTTTTGACTGGGAAGGGCTTTGCAATCTCCTGTAGGCCAGCAGAGGGTATGTGCTGCACAGTCTGTAGCCCCCTTATCACAGGATTCTTAGCCTCCCATCACAGATCTGTGTCTGCCAGCGTAGCCTTAATAAAATTTTGTATCCTATTAAAATAATACTCTGTTGAATGCATAAAGTATTAGCAAAAATCCAGAGATCCCTTCAGTTCCCACTGGAATTTCTGATGTTGTAGTATCTCAATAGATAAAGAGAGTGCAGTTGTTTAATAGTACGATTCACTAAAAGTTAGGTGTACGTATAGAAATCCCTCCTCTGACTCATCAGAATTCTTGCTCCCTCCAGAGAGGGCACAAATTTCAGAAAAGTGAACTCAAATAGAAAAAACTCTACACGTAAAAAAAAAAAAAATCAGAAGTTATTTCAGTAAGAGCAATGTATGAATTCAGAACATATCCTTATGATGCAATATACCTGTCATTATTACAACCGTGCCAGTACAGTCTTAAACTTCATACTACTAGAAATACATTGCATGTCAGAATTTTGTTGTTCAAACTGGCACTAAGGCAAACAAATACCAGATATTATCAATTTATTTTATTTCTGTTAAAGACAGAATGTCTTGAAAGATTTATAGAGGTATTTACTAAGCATATATATTTATTATGATTTAGATTGTAATCTCTTTTCCATATAGGTCAGCCAATGCCTGTTGTGTGTGAAAAGCTGAGGAAACAAGTGCAGGAAAAGAGGTTAAAGCCAGGAAACAAAAACCAAGAGGGATGAACTGTGAAAAACTGACTACATGATTAGCCATTTATGATGACATGTCTGAAAATACCCCAAAATATTTTGTTTGGTATATAAAAAAGCATGAAGAGAAAAACTATTTAATGGATTATGAAGCATTACATATCTCAAAGGTAAGAGAGCTGCTCCTGTGGACTTGCGCTTTTCATTCCTATGGGATTTTGTTAGTTCTTGTTGGGATTACATCCTGCCCTCTTTTCTAGTGACATGTACCAGAAAAGGTACACCTCCCTGCAGACATGAAAGAAGCAGGTTTAGAGGGGATAGGAGGTGTACATATCTCACTTTTTCCTGTCATTGAAAGGGACAAGATGGAACTTCAGGTGTATTTGTTACCACTTGAATTAGTACATGGAAAGGATACAGGGCTTAAGCAAGATTACGTACTGTGATTTCAGAATGAGTAATGCTCAACAGCCAGACTTTTGTTTAAATCATTTGCCACCCTTCACCCAGAGCTGAGGCGTGGGACTGAGTTATTTGGGCTAGGGTAATAGGCAGGTCGAAAGTGAGACTAATACCTGAACAAAGCAGCCTTTATTGTTAACATCATAGTGATTCTGAAGTACCAGTTGCCCATCTCTGAAATCTAGCTTGTCGTTTAGTGGCAAGGAGGGAAGGATTGAGTGAATGACAAGCCTACTACCGAACAGCGCTTACATGACTGGGGGAAAACATGACCTTTGAAGGTGAACTGCATCGGTGCCTGAGGGGAAGAGTGTTGCTGTGAACACAAGAGAGAGTAGGGAGATGTGCTGGTGTTTATACACAGTATATGAGGGCGTGGGTGGAGGTATGGACAAGAATGGATCCCTGGCTATGCACACAGGGATGCGTGTATGACATGTTTTTGCCCAGGCTTAGATATAGCCATGTCTCCCTACAGTGATGGCCAGGCCCGTGGCTGCAAGCGTGAGCAGACCTGAGTGTACTCGAGTTTGCAAATATCTGCCTTTGTCTCTCAGGCAGCACCGTCGAGACGGGCGCAGGGCCAGGCCCGGCAGAGTCCCGCGGGCACGGCCTCCCGCAGCCGGCCCGGGCTGCCCCTTTAAGAGGCCCCAGCCCCGTGTCAATCGTCAATCGCTGCGCTTGGCTCCTTCCCTCTCCTCCCCTTCCGCAGCGCTGCGAGTCGGAGCGCCGCCGCCGCCGGAGCCGGAGCCGGGCCGCGCCATGGGCAGCCGCGGGCAGCCGCTCCCCCGCCGCCAGCCGCCGCGCCGAGGGGGCTCCCGGGGGGCCGCGGGGCGCTCGGGCACCGAGGGGTAGCGGCAGCGGCAGAGCTCGCCGCGGGACGCGCCGCCGCTTCGCCGCTCTTGCGCGGAGGCTCCGGAGAGCGTGTGCGCCCGGGGGACAGCACAATAGCCGGGAGGAGGAGACAGGGAAAAGGGGTAGGGGGAGAGGAGGAGAGAGAAAGAGAAAGCACAACACGGGGGCTGGCGAGGGGAGGACGGAGCGGAGGACTTCTGAGCGGGGCTGCGCCGAGGACCGTGCCCAGGACGGCGACGGCAGGAGGTGGGTGGGTGGGTGGGGGGCGATATTTACCTTCCCTCCCCCGCCCTGCGCCGGCTTCTTTGTCCAGCCACTTCGGAGTGCTCTGGGATCGCCGGGGTGGCAGCGTTGTTGTTCGCTAGGAAAACATCGGTCATGCCGGGGAGAGAGTAGCGAGCGTACGCGGGGCTGGGGTCGGCGAAAGCTGAAGGAAACGGGGAGGAGAGACTGCTCCGAGGATTGCCGTTTGCCTCCCAGTTTCCCTGCATGAACCGTGGAAGAGATGTATTGAGTTGACCCTGCCGGAGCTGTTTTTGCTTTTACATGTGAGATCCGGTTGGTTTATTCTCTCCACCTATCTCTCTCCAGCCTCCTTCCCATATTCTCCACTTACTCCTGTATGCAAAATGGTGGACCCTGTGGGGTTTGTGGAGGCTTGGAAAGCACAATTTGCAGACTCTGAGCCTCCTAAAATGGAGCTGAAATCTGTGGGAGACATTGAACAGGAGCTGGAGATGTGCAAAGCATCTATCCGGAGACTGGAGATGGAGGTCAACAAGGAGAGGTTCCGCATGATTTACCTGCAGACTCTTCTGGCAAAGGAGAAAAAAAGCTATGATAGACAGAGATGGGGTTTTAAACGTGTTTCTCAGTTGCCTGAAGGGAGTGCCGAGCAGCAGATCCAAGACCTGCAACATCACCAGTCTGCTGACCAAGACGAATATGAAAAAAGCAAGTCACACCACGGCGAGGAAAAGTTCAAACCCAGGATACCCTCTCTGCGGAAGCTGTCTACCCAGAGTGATGGGTCAGACCTGTCGCCTTTGGACAGTCCCCATCATGGAGAGGGAGAGCAGGACAGGTGTAAGTACTATGGTGAAGAGAAACTGAAGAGAGTTGTAGAAGATATGGAGAATCGCTGTGATACAGATGGCTCTCCTTCAAAACATAGATCGGCTTCCACTCGCAGGCTAGTGGGATCTGCTGAGAAGGAGGGATCATTTGAACCTATTTCTAAGGAGAGAGGGAACAGTACCAGTGTGGCAGCCCTAAGGTCCAATTTTGAGAGAATTAAAAAGGTTAATTCACATTCTTCTGGAGATAACAAGGATGTTGTTGAAAAGCCCTTTTATGTGAACATGGAGTATCATCATGAGAAGGGTCTAGTAAAGGTCAACGATAAAGATGTTTCTGATAAAATAAGCTCTCTTGGTAGCCAAGCCATGCAAATGGAACGCAAAAAGTCTTTGCACTCCCTCCCTTCTAATATGGTACCCAGCTTCAGTGAGTTCCAGAGGCCTGCTTACAGGGGAAGGTCCTCGGAGACCAGCTTTGGCTATGATGGAGAATATGAGGATGCTGAACTGAACCCCAGGTTTCTCAAAGATAACCTGATTAATGCCAACGGCAGCAACCGCTCACCTTGGCAGCCCATGGACTTTCAACCCTATCAAAGTATCTATGTTGGTGGAATGATGGGGGAAGGAGAAGGGAAAGGACCTATTCTGCGAAATCAGGGCACAACTGACCAGGAAAAACATCTCACTTGGCCCAGGAGATCTTATTCCCCTAGGAGTTTTGAAGATATTGGAGGAGGATATACTCCTGATTGTAGCTCTAATGAGAACCTTACTTCCAGTGAGGAAGACTTCTCTTCAGGGCAGTCCAGCCACGTCTCCCCCAGCCCCACCACTTACCGCATGTATCGGGATAAAAGCCGTTCTCCCTCCCAGAACTCTCAGCAGTCCTTTGACAGTAGCAGTCCACCCACCCCGCAGTCTCAGAAACGGCACAGGCAGCAGCAGGTCATTGTGTCTGAGGCTACTATTGTGGGTGTACGAAAAACGGGACAGATCTGGCCAAGTGATGGAGATTTGCCTTCTGGGAGATGTCACCAGGACAGCTGCTTCCATGGGGATACAGGTGTGTACCAGCTTTTTGTTTAGCCTTTTAAATGTATGAAGCAGGAATTAGCATCATGGAAATGAATGGGAGAGGTTTTCTAGGTGGGCCTGGGTGAATCACTCGAAGGGGGGAACCGTTTAATGTGAGAAGTCTGTTTGATTTGTAGTGGGCCTGTTTTAGGAAGGTCCTGCACAGGTATAGGTCAAACTGTGTTTTAGGAATACATGTTTGATTCCCACAAGGGTTGATTCAGGCTTCTCTTGAGAGGATCAGCAGAGTCCCATGTTCATCAGTTCTCAAAGTTTCGATGTGAACACTCAAGTAAAAAGAAGCCAGAGCTATTCAGTATTCAGCACCAGCTTGTTCCTTCCCTCTTATTCTTGCGCTGAGGAGCAGCTGAACTCTACCTCAGAGGTGGTAGTGTGCCAACATGCTACAACCTGAGGGTTTTACTGGAGCTTTACCAGTAATGATGCTGTTCCCACAATCTTGTTTTTTTTCCTGTCTGGATTAATTGCAGTGCTAGTTTCTCGTTCCGTCTCGTGTCATCCTTCAATTAGAGCTGATTGGAGGTGTTGATTGTGCAACCCTGTTCTTGAAGCTTTCTGCTATCACTAAGTGAAGGCAGAACTTGGAATATCAAGAAGCCCTGAGGGAGAGCTGTAAATTTAATTTCAGCAGTCAATTTTTTTTTTCTTGGGGAAGAATCAACAGTATTGGAACCCATTCTTATGCAAGCCAGTTAGGCATGCAGGTGTGTCTGTGGAATCACAGTGGATTTATAGTTGGTGGAAGACACAAACAGTGAACTATATATTGATTCAGGTAGATTTATTGAATGTATGTGGACATCTGAATCTGTTTAGAAAGGCACATAATGTAAATAGTATCTTGTGCTAACACTTGTAGTCTTCTGTGCAATAAATGAAAAAGTCAAATCCAGGAATGAAAAAAACTCAGTATGATTGCTTTTATATACTTCTGTAATTCTAAATCTGTGAGTTACCTTGTGGGTTTTCTTTGTCTCTTTGAATCTGTCATTTTAATAAGGGGTTAACGTAAGGGGTTATTTGTCAGTGTGGCTGAACTCATGAAGTAGTGCGTGAATGCGAGCTGTTCAGAGATGTCAGCTTCTCAGGTTGTCTGAGCTGAGTGTTTTAGTTCTCAGAGGAGTAACTTTGCTGGAAGGAGATGCCTGGTTTTACTTTCCCTGCTGAGTGTTTTTTACCAGCAATACTTTTGGGAGCAACAATGGAGGGAGAACTCTTCCCTGCCCCCCCCCTCCATCCTTACATCCTGTTGTGTTATTGGAAGGCTGTACGGTTGTAATGGATGTTCACTATATGTGAAACCTCAGTACCCTGTCTCCTCACAGTGACTTCTTCCTTATCAGATTGTATGCACGTACTTGTTTGCTAACTAGGATGACTGCATTCTTGTTCGGTTTCATGCATATGTTTGTGTCTTATGGGTAATACTTGCAATGCAGAGGAGAGGCTGGGTCTTGTACTGGTTTAAACTGAGCTGCAGCCATCTGTTTCTACACTTGTTTACTGATGCTCTTTAGATGACTGGGAAGCCTCCTAGCAGTTGCAGTTTTTGCAGAAAGAAACAAAGGAGCAAAAATAACAAAGGTTCATAAAGCTTGAGGATAAATTCAGCTTTTAGAAAGGCAATAGATTATTTTAAATAATTTAGCTGGAATGCAGTGATTAAAAAAAAAAGAGGCTGCTGAAAAGTCGGAGCAGTTATAATTCCTGGTTGTACTGGAAAGCTTTGTGTCTTGTTCCTAAGGATGGACTCACAATTGCAGGCAAGGACAGAATGTAACTGATCCACCTGCTGCTTTCCTCAGCATAGGGGCTAACATGGCAAGCTTAGCAGGAACCTTTACCAGATGGCTAATCAGTACTGTCTTGCACATTAGCTGGTGGCAACTTTTTCCTTAACCAAAAAGGCTTATGCCTTCAGGAGGGCTATGTTTTTGATTATTTTCTACTGAGCATCATTTTATATAAATTTTCTTTTTTTCCTTTTTTTAGGAAGAATTTTTGATCTGAAACCAACTGGCAGAACCTCTCTTTCATAAAACAAACAAAAAGCATGAGAGCTCACTTTGTGATTAGTTGGTTGGCTACCATTCCCAGCTATCACGCTCTGATGCGGACTGTTCGCTATCACCATGTGATGTGAAAACAGTTCATGGATCCAGCCAGCTTTTCCTGCACCTGTGATTCTGCCAGGCTTCCCTGAAGTTTTGCTTGAGCAGAGAGTGCAAGTTTGAATCACAGCAGGTTCTGGCCAGCCTTAATGTTAATTAGCATCAAGTGGGATTTGTTCAATAGTATTTGGCTTCTCTGTGCATTCAGATTTTTGTGTGCTTGCTGGCTCTGCTTTTCATGGCTATAGCCATATTAATGCTGAATGTGGCATGGACAGATGCGACGTGAACTTTCTGTCTGGATCTGCCATCTCAGTGCATCTTGAGCTTGGCCAGCAGACATGTGCTGTTTTATCCAAATTCTTGAATTGACAATCAAGTGATAATTTCCTGCTTTTATATTACCAAAAGGGACTAGAAGGGGATCACCTAACTCTCAAATGAATGGGATCCAAGCCAAAATTTGGATTGGGGTTCTTGGAGATGAGTTATGAAAAACCTTACATCAGACCGAGGTAGTAGGCTTTTAGTTTTTCCCAAGGAACAGAATGAGAGCTTTAGGGTTGAGATTTGGTAATAACTGTACTTACTATTAAATGTACTTAATGGAGCCCGGGCTCCAGATATTTGTGTTAGAATGAATTATGTATCACTAGTTTCCTATAGTGGGAATAGAAAAAAAAATCACATCTTAACTCTGCATTAAGCTTGAATATTTTTAGTATGATTGTGAAGGAAGAACAAGATTTTTAAAGTTGCCTACTGTTAAACATTAGTTGCAGAGACAGACACAAGAGAGGCCGCCCATTGTGCATTTGTTCTTATAATCAAGGGGAGAGTTGCATAGTGCTGTTACGCAGTGACTAGGCCTCGCAATGGCCTCAGTTGGGTCAGTTTTTAACTAGCAGCAGTTTGTTAATTGAGTAGAACGCTGGAGTTGTTGCTTGGCTTTGTTGCTTACTTCACAAAATCAGTGCATGTTCTCTCATAGCTCTGTGCATGAAATGATTTTATCTACCTGCATAACAACATGGGAACTGTATCTGGAGTCCACATAGATAAAATTTACCTGTAAAGCTGCTTCCTTAAAGAGCCCCAGTAGTGATTTCTGATCACCTGAGAGGATTTGATAGCGCTCCCACAGAGTTCTGCCGGGCTCTCCCTATAGAGAGCTACTAATAGCCATAGTGCTCAATGTAAGATCAGTTTGGAGATATAATTCCATTGGGAGTAAAGTTTTACTTATTTTAGCTTCTAAGTGTGGGAATGCTGAATGTCCCTTTCTGAAGACCATGGAGCATTCTCCATGTTTTTAGTGAGTTTGATGTAGACAGAAGAAAGAGTGCTGGAATGTATCTATGCATGTGAACCGGGAGATTAAAAATCCATGTTCTCAGCTGAGCAGAATGCCATTTTGAAGTGCATACTTAGAGCTGTAGATTCTTCAGTTTCTGTATGCCTTAAATGCCTGACCAGATAGGCAAGCATCTGAATTTCCTGCTTTTAAGGCAATCTTTGACACTACTTAGTTTTAAAGCTGCAAGAGAGCATGCAATATGTTGTTTCATGCAATAAATGATTTCTGCAAGGGTCTCTTCCTCAGTTACTTGCACGTTCTGAGATCTTGGATAAGCTTCTTAATTCTACACTTCTTCCACAGTCTATTGTATTCTCTGGATTTTACAAGATGTAGTTTGAAAAGTGCTTTGCAATGTTTTAGCAGTGAAAGGATGACTCATGAGGGAACAGGCCAGTGCTGTTGCTTCTCTTTGGAAATACAGCTTTCCTTTGAGCAACTGACGCAGACTTCAGTCCACTGTGTAGTGATTCTTCTTTCTGAGGATCTGAAATGTTAGAACTTTCATAATGTGCAGCTTGCTTGTTAATTTTAAGGGCTGCTAGCCACATGTCCTGCTGTCAGTCTGTGACTTACATTGGGTCAGGAATGAGGTTTAAGTTTTCTGACACTTTAGTTCATTTTGCTGTTACTTTTTACACAAGTTTCAGTCCTCTGCTGTGTTATCAGTGGATTTCCTAGGAGCACTAATAACAAGATGCTGTTTAAATACCCGCCCTCCCCAGCTTTCCAGCGATTTAGTGGCTTTTGAGATTATAAAGCTGCTTGTGCCACCACTCCCCTCTTCTTAGTCTGGAGGAGTGAAGAGCTCCCTCCTTTCTCTGCCAGATTTCTCTTTCCCTCCAGCTGAGTTTAGTGGAATCTATGGAGCTTCTGCTTTATGTCCCCAGTAACTACAGCGTACTCCGCAGTCCTGTTTGCTTGTTTTGTTCCTTCTTCCACAAACAGTTGTTAACTTTTACCTCAGGCCTACCATAAATAATGGCATGGAGATAGATTTTATTTTTGTTTTTCTTAGGTTCACCCTAGGTGATGGAGTTTCTCCTACCCCAATGTTCAGGTTCTTTTGCAATCACAGAGCATGTGCTTTGCAGTGAGAGTGTGAGTGAGATATTTCTTGCCTGTACTGGAAAGCCCTGGAGAGGGCTGATGTCACCTGATCTGTGTATGTGAAGCTCATTTTTGTGGTCCATGACAGATATATTGAAGTGGAACTGGCTTTCCTCTGGAGTAAGTAGACAGAGAGCTATGAATTCTGCTAGTAATGGGTTAGGTAGGAAGCTGCTTGTCATCCCTGCGTAGTTACCAGCAGTTTAAAAGTGGCCTGTGTGGCAGTAGAGATGAGCCCACTTTGTGCAGCTGCCATCGCTGTATGAGGGCCTAGCAGGCAGGCAGTGATCTGTGACTTAGCAGGTGAAACACAATACCAGTGCACACCTAAAGTTTGGGAGTGTTGTAGGAACTCAAGGCTAGGAGCAAGCTGCAGCAGAGCCATATGGATATTTGTGCAGCATCCATACTGTGGTGACTGTAGACTAGAATGCTGTTCTGTGTGCCAAAACAGTTGGACCTAGGTGATTTCACAGAGCCAGGGGCTAGAGCCCTAAAGCGTTGCAGTGATTGCCACACAAGATGATAAAGCCTTTCATCTGAGCAGGAAACGTGTAGGCAAGTGGAACCACAATATTAAGCCTGTAGCTTAGTGAGCTGCTCTTATAGTCCTTGCTGACTCTGTTCAAAGTACTGGAAAAGCACTGGTTCATGGCCAAAGCAGTTGAACTGACAGATGTGTATGAACTGTGCTTCACAATTGTCAGCCTCTGTCCAAATGCTTTCAGAGGAAGAACACAGTGAGGCTGCTGTTTGGTGCAACATTTTGGTCCTGCCCTGAGAAGTGGCAGGGAGAACTGGGACCATCTGTGAGCTTACTGCCTGCATCAGTGTGTTACCTTCTCAGAGATGGGTGGCTTCTTTGTAGCTTGCTGAAGGAAAAAGAAGAGAAAGAAGGAGCAGAAAAACATGATGTCTTGATACTTTTTTTGCACTGTCTTCGTTTTCTGGATTAGAAGACTTTTCAGCTGTTTTTCCCTTGTAGAACCGAAGGTGCGCAGGGGAGTGAAGAGCTGAGGATGGGGATGGGCATGGTAGAATTGTTAGGGTTTGGAACTAATGAGGAGACTGGGCTGGTGGAGTGAAACTGATTGCTGTGTGGAGGAATAGGCAAACATGAGGAGAAGATGAGTCTGACTAGATTGCTGTAAGCACTGACCATGGCCTGTGGAGTGATTTATTTGTGCATGTGGGTGATGGACTTTAAAGCAGTGAAATACATTGGGGAATGAGGTGCTTTGGTCTCCTCTGTTTTCTCAACTCTAGCAAAGCAGTTGCACAAGTGTGTTGTTTTAACCTTGAAGATTTTCACTGTTTAGTGTAAGTATACATCACCCTTTGTACGGACTTCCACAGGTGCAAAACTGGAACACTTTCCTTTTGATTCTTGCAGTTCTCTGAAGCTAACGTTGAGACAAAGAAAGCTAGGAGTCTACTGATTTGTAGAATTAATTGCTCTACCACCTTTTCTAAGTGCTTCCATTCATCTAATATCTCTGGTTTGGATATTTGGATAAAATGCTAAGTATTGTGTTCAGTCACTCATTCATTGACAGCTTGCTTTTCACTGCCACCAGGAAGCTTCACTGAGGTATGAGCAAAGGTAGTAAAATGAGTTGGGTGGAATGGTGAGTACGCATCCTGAGTAACAGACTAGGGGAGTGGGGACAAATAAGGTTTAATTAGAAAACTTGCTAAACCTTCAAGTGTGGGTTAAAAAATGCTTATTGGAATACTGGGCAGCACACTATAGCTAATGATATTGACTCTTAAAATAAGTTTTTGGGGAGGGTGATTTGTAATCCAAGTTTGGTATTGCAGGCTGTCTGAAAGATGGGCCAGCAAAAGAGACAGAAGCCTGCGAAGGTTTGGGCCCCAGTAATAGCCTGGAAACAGGTCTCTATCTTTCAGTTCTAGCATGTTTAGCAGTTCTCTCTCTAACGCCCTCCCTCTCTCCCCAGCCTCTTAGGGATAAGCGGTTATCATGCAGAGGCCAGGGGGACCTGTATTTCGGCTTCAAGGAATTTTGGAGGTCAGTCCATAAAGGTTAATGAAGTGAGACTTGGCAAGCTGTTTGAGGAGAATTGCTCCATTTCAGTTACCATAGGGACGCATACTACTCTTCATGAAAATCAGACTGTTGATTGAAGGCACAGCTTATTTGGAGCTTACTTCCCCTTAGAGAAACCAAAACTAGCAGGTTTTTTTTTTTTTTTTTTTACTGTCTCCTCTTTGATTTGTTCTGCCCAGTCAGATAGGCATGGAAAGAACAATAAGGACCTCATCCTGTTCTTTCCCTGTTGAAATATCATTGACTTTTCTAATCTCTTGCTGGCACACACAGAAAAAGAAATGGTGTTCTGGTACAGGTTCAGTGGCAACTTTGCTGTGTGGATAGAGGGGTAGACTCCACGTTACAACAGAAACGCTGGCATGGATTAATTTGAGCGAACTACATGTGAATTAAATACTTCCAAAACAACAATTTGAGTGTATTACGTTATTAAGCAGGTTTTGGCCAGCTCATTGATGACAAAGTGAATTGCTTTCCTGATCATATCTTTAAATTATATGTAATGTGAAAGTAACCATGAACTGTAAGTAAATCCTTGAATGTTGGTCTGTCTTACTGCTGAGGCAGTTTACAAGTTTATTAAGTTCTTTAAATTTGTTTTGAGTTGTGCTATGTGTGTTTTAAACAGTAAAACTGTCCCATGCAGGATCAGTATGGTGTACTACTTTCACAAAATCTGGTTGCAGTTTGCAAATCTTCCTGTTACTAAAATAACGAAAGCATGTCCCTTTTGTCTTCTTCCCAGCTGCCAAAGTGGTATCTCTCAGACTCTTTCTTAACCAGGTTACGGCTGATGTAGTAATCAGATTATTGCAAATGTAATTGGAATGTCTATTTCGGAGAAAGCTCTGCCCAAACATGGCAGCTGGAGCCCAGTTAGTTGCTCGTGGTTACACGAATACATGAGGAGTATGTGTGTGAGAAGCCACAATGTTTGCCCTATAGGAAGAATGAATTAGTAAAGTTCAGTCTGTTGGTTTATACTACTGATTTGTTCCTGTTGGTATTGCAGGCCCTTTGCCTAGTTGTTATCTTCTGTTGTTTTGTTATTTGCAGTCGTTTCATCAATCCTTGTTGTTTCTGGGGTTTTTATTTATTTATTTATTTATTTATTTTCTGTTTTTTTAATTTTGTGGAGGGAGGAATTATTTTCTAGGGAGAATAAATCCACCACAACCTTCCTTCTTTTAAAAATAGTACATTAAAAAACCACATTCTCTTTTGGAGCTTCTGCTCACATTAAGTCTCACTCTGAAGTATCCAAAAGCTCCAAATTACTTGTAGATTGGTCTGTGACAACTGGATAGTAACAACTGTAGCAGGCTGCTGTGGTACTCACAGTGTTATCTGAAATCTAAGAAGGCAGCTTTTGCAGTGGTTACTTAGTAGTGAGCAACTTGTCTGTTTGGACTAGGCAGCTCCTCTATGTTTGTGACCTGTCCTTGATGTGTGGAGGAGTGCACTGTGCAGCCTTGACTTGCTATATCTGTTTACTTCTTCTTAAGGACTTCAGAATATTTTATGCTCAACACTGAAATGCAGCTACTTCTCTGATGGGGTATGTGCCAGCTATTATGTTACCAGAAATTATATACTCTCTTGGCTGCAAAGCTAGGTAAGGAGTGCCCATTTTGAACCCGCAATACGGGTGAGGCTGGAGCAGGTTCTAGTTGTTAGGATAGTTAAAAAACGAAAACAAAACCAGGAAAAAAACCCACAAAAAAACCACAAAAAACCCAACAAAACCCACAGTTACCTACGGTCATACTGGTGTGTTCTTTTAAAATGGGCCAGCAGCTTCCTAGAATAATCAGTTCTGAAGAGAAATACCTCATTCCCTGGAGCATCAGGCTTCAAACGTGTCTGAGCTGCTAAAAAGTAAATGTGATTAGTCTCTTGTCACTAGGGAGGTATAACATACAAACACAGAATGGTATCTGCTGCAGCCTGCAATTACATAGGACGGTATGATTTTGCCCAGGAAGATAGTAATGGCCTGTCAGCCTGGCTGTGCTCATGGTTTCCCAAAAGAGATTAGATTATGGTGCTTCGTATGAGCCAAGGCACAGAAAAGCATGTTTCTGTGACTGCTAGCATCCAGCTGCCTCAGTTCATAGCAGTCTTCATTTTTGCTTCCTGCTAAGCTATCTGTGTTCCTGATTATTATTATTATTATTATTATTTTTTTAATAATGATCAGCACTGACATTACCACATGAAGTTTCAGTAAATAATATGCTGAGAAAGTGAGTTTTTCACTGTTGGAAGACTTCTGTGTGTTGCCCCTGTGCTTGCCCTTTACCTCTTCTGCAGGCTGTCCCCTTTGTTCCAGTCCTTCTAGATTGAATGTTTGAATGTGGGAGTTCCCTTCCCTTCCCTGAGTGTCTTCTCTACTTTGCTTTACTGAGGTGATCACTGGACTTCTCAGTCTGATAGGGATGAAATCACTGTCATCACTCTAAGAAACCATAGTAGTGCCTCAATCTGGCAATGTTCTATCATTCTCTTTGAGGAAATTGTAATATTTGGATGAATATATTCGTCATTGCTAATTGTACTAATGACTTACATGAATTTGTGGATTAGCCAGCAGAGAACATCCCTTTGTAAACTTCTGTGGAAGTTCTTGTGTCTAAGCCTAAATGTGGTGGATAGCAAGCCCAGTGCTTAGCTATGATTAAAGGAGCCTTGTATAGATGGTGTGCAGCCTGCACTGCATCAGTAACTGCAATGAAGAGCAGTGCATCTTACAGTCTGTTCCTTGCTTTACTTTTATTTTCTTTAATAAAAAGCTGATAAGTGAAATCTGAACTGGAAAGAGGAAAAAAAACTGACAATACCTTCTTAAGCCTTGAGAAATACACCACTTCTCTAGTCTAATGTTCATCATCTATAGCTCCTGATACAGGGTAGATGGATATCAGGAAGAGAATGCTTTAGCCAAGTCCAGAGTATTGTCTCAAAGGTGCTCTTGACTTCCTAACTTGCTGGAACAAGTATCTCAGCTCATGTAAGCATGCTCCTCAAAGGCCTTCAAGAGCTGCTTCTAACTATGACAGACAACTAGTACACTTAGCACAAGCAATACATTGGGGCTAACAATCACCCAAATTACTGTTCAGGTGAACCTTTTGTTCAGCCTTTTCTCTGCTGGCTTATTTCCTAAGGAGCTTCCCCATAGGAATGAAGTATGCTGAGAACCGTGTAACTAGTTTGGGTGCTCCATGGTCTGCTGTTGCCCTCTTTCCTAGGAGACCTGTGATCCCTTGGTTGTAATAAAACCAAAAGGCAGATGTTGCCAACAGCACTGCATGATGACTGTGTATCTGATCAGATGGAGGGGTCTGGTGTGGGAGAAAGGGGACTACGTTTAGTCCTCGTGTGTCTCCAGAAGAGCCAGCGTGTGCTCCCCTCAAAAGGGAGCCTTGGAACCACTTGCTGTCTTACACTTATGCGACAGTTCTGTTTTTATAAGCACAAAGGCCTTTGGCAGACCTGACTGATGGTCCCCGTGCTCTTTTCTGATGATAGGGATAAAAAAAATGCCATGTTGTTCCTTTGATATTTCAGGTGGAGTATTGAGCTACAGGCCTGGCTGCCTTCTTGAATTGATCTGTACTGAATGACAGTGATGACAGCCTGATTGCAATTTTGAGATTGTTTACATGGTCTGATGCTCTTGTCATTCAGATGAGGGCTGAGTTCTGCTTCATGTGAGCGCAGGAGCTCTCTTATCTTATGAATTTAGATCAGGGCATATTGAAGAAAAGTGATGTTTGAACACATAGCCGAGAGAATGCAGACCTGTCATTGCAGCCGTTTAGTCTTTGGAGAGGCACTTCCTCAGTTTGATTTGCTGAATTTCTTGAAGATTATCCTAAGTACAGCTGAGCAGTTACACAAACCCATAAGCCTTTCCCTTTGCAGTTGTTGATAAACCACACTGCTTTTTGTAGAAAGATACATGTAGAATTTACATATCACTCTGACTCCTCCTAATCCAAATTGATATTGCAACTTCTGTATGTGCTGAGTGAAAAAACTTTATATTAGTAAACTGATGGTCAAAGTAAACTAAAGATTTGGAGCTACTAGAGTACTGGCTACCATGAAACCATGTCAGTTTTAGGTTGATGCTCTTTACTTCAGTATTAGGGAAGAGAAGATGATCTTCCTTCTCCTCCAGTGGTAGCACTTGTCCGTCTTGCCGGGGGTAGGAGTGGGCAGAGCTGTAGCATCTGTCAGTCATGGGAGGAGACAATGTTAAGGTGAGGGGACTTGTATCCCAGGATGGTGTAGCAACAGGTCCTGTTGCAGCCTCCACCTCAGGGTGAGGAGTATGTCTCAGCCAATTTCGTCTCATCTCAGCAGAGTTTTAGTAGATGGTTCATAGTATCGCAATGTTTCTTTAGTACCCCCCACTGTTAGCTTGAGAGCACTATGACAATGTCTGCAATTTGATATTGATTTTATCTTTATTCTCCAGTTTGTGTTCAATGTCTCTCACCGCTGAAAAACTCTGCATTGTACTGAAAAATTCTGTCAAGGAGGTGAATGGGTGAAATAATGCTGAGCCCAGGAGAGGATAAAATCTAGCACTCCCTAAGGTAAATGAGGAACTGGCTGTGCCTGGAAGAAGCAGGTGCCTGTACCTCTGCTGCAGAGGGCAGGCGGGTATTGGTACACTAAACTCAGTTTCAAAGGGAGCCCCTTGAGTACATCCAGGGGAGCAGGGCACTGAAGGGCACCTCCAGTAAAATCCACGTGGTAAGGTGCTGAAAATATGAATTCTTACCATGCAGTCACAGAGCTGAAGTCAACCTGCCGTTACCAGAGTTTCCTGCATTGCTAAAAGGGTCACAGTTCCCATCAGGAGAAAATATTATCCTAATGGAAAAGAGGTAGAGTTTGGAATAAGTAGCAAGGAAGGAATTAGAGACCTTAATTAATTTTGATTTTTTTTTTTCTTTTGCTTGGACTGTTGTTTTTGTTTTATTTAACAGTTGGACACACCAGTGCCTACTCTTGAGAGCTGTAACTATCTCAGGAAAGACTTGATCCAGGACTTGTTAATGTCAGGGAATTTCTAGTGACTGTCTTGCTGTGACTGAAGCTCCACAGCACTAGCTGTGTGTTTCTATATAACTACCTGAACCAGAATTTCCCAAGTTACCTTGGTTTTGAAGTGTGGGCTTGATCTCTGACTTCAGAAGAGCTGGTAGGGTTTTCAGAGGCCTATGTTATAAATGTTTTAAAACTTACATGCATGCAGCTTATGCTGTCCAGTTTCAGTAGCAGTACTGCAGATGTGATTGAGAGCTATCTGTGAACTATCCTGGGCAGGCAGTTCAAAAAAGCAATTCTATTTTAAAGTTTCCCTTACCTTTCATCCATATGCATCTGCCATGCCTCCTGGACAGGTGTTGTGGAAACACTAGTGCAGTTTGGAAAGCATTTTTAATTTAACAATTCTTTCAGCACTTCTCTGCCTCTGCTGTCTTACGAGGCAAAAAGGCAAGAGAAAGTGATAAAATTATGTTTACATCAAAACATCAGATATGCTTTTTTCAGTTTGTCCAGTCCTTGGAGGTGAGGACTCCTGTCAAAATAAATTTTGGTGAGGTAGGTTTTTTTTAGTAGGCATGGAGAGACAAATATGTCTATTATGTTTTTAGAGTATCTGAGACAACAGAAGAAGATGCCTTCCATTCAGCTGGGCGATCATCTCCCACAGACTTGAGTTCTCTTACACCGTGGTGTGATCTTAGCTGTTTGAATGTGACTGACCTGTCATGTTTGTGTTCAGCAAATATGCCCTAGCCCTGACCTTGACTACCCCAAATTTATTCAGGCTTGAGCACTGACCTATACATAATTTGTTGTGGTCTCACGTCTGGTCAAACTAAAATACATACTAATGTGATCTAAGCTCTGCTTTGTTTTGTGCTTAGTATGTAAGTGTAATAAAAGTCATACTGCAAAGAAAGGATTACACATCTTTCCACAGTTAGTGCCTATCCTCCATTTCAGTAATTATAAGAAACCTCAGTATCTCCACTTAAAGCAAGGAAAGAGACTTGATTATCTGTTATGTAAAAGCATTCTGAATGTATGTGTGCAGAAGAAAAATCCTAAGAGGAAGAATTTTTGAATTTAATTTTTTTATTCTGTATGTAGGTTTTCCAGACTTGTTTCAGTTATGTGCAAATACGCACTGACGCACAGATAGAAGCACCTTTATAAAGTTCCACCGAATTGTAATTAGATCAACAGCTGGTTAAGGAAACATCTGATGCTAAGTCTGTTTTTCCCATTAATGGACACTTGCCGTGTAGGGCTGGTGCACTTGCAAATAGGCTTGCTTAATAGTATTTGATAGCTGGTTGTGTTGTGGTCGTGTTTTTTTCTTTTTAAGGAAACCAGTCCTTTGCAATGGTAGTGAATGTAAATGAATGTAAAGAATGAAAAGTGGACCTTAAAAGAAAAACAGCCTTAGGTTTATAACAAGTTTTGATCTTATATAGTGATTTGCAGAAATAAATTTCCAAATGTTTTAACAAGGAAGTATGCAGCTCAGTCCTTTGAGATGCTGAAGCTCAGGCTTCTACCTGAATGTTAGCGTCCTGGAATCCAGTTTGGAGCATTTCTCCTGGACCACGCTTATTGTAGCTGGTAAATGAATTAACTTCCTCTATATGTATGTGTTTAGAAATGAGTTTATATCCATATGTAACTTTCAAAGGAAAATACTGTAAAAAAAGAAAAAACAAAATACAACAAAAACCCCTCAATTCTGTTGCTGGAGACTTGCCCTTTCACTGATTTCTAGAATTCATATACTTCCTTCCACTGCTTCTTTCTTTGTTCTTAGTTCTGTGTTCCTATTAACTCATTCAGTTTCCCCTCTAAATAATTAAGTTCAAAGTCTGGATTGCATTTGCCTACCTAAGGCTGTGATTGGTTCTGCTTATGTATTAATCTCTGTTTTTTTCACTTTTAACTTTTCCTCTATTGGTTTTAAATTTGAAGCAAGGGCTGCTTTGTGTTACAACCTGTATTTGTATGTGTCTGTCAGTATTTTCATATTATGCCCCTTGAGGCTAAGTCTTGATTCAAATTGTCTTTGGTGATAACACTTCATGCTGTGGCATGCTGCCCTGTCAGCTGTGCCAAGAACTGTTCATTTCTAGGTTCATGCTGAGAACTGGATCAGGCAATTTATCTGTGGGGTTTTTTGATTTCTTTTTTTCCAAGCCAAAACCAAACAAAAATCTCAAAACTCCCCAAACCAAAACCCCTCTAACCATGGGTCCCATCCATCCTCCCACAAATGTTTGTGTTGGAGCAGCAACTGATTGGTAGGTGTTAGAGGGGAGAGAGTATAATGCCACGAAAGACAATGTACGCTTAAATCCCTGGTCTGCTGGGGCTCTGAGGTTGTTAATTCAAATAACAATGGGAACGTTAATGCTGAGAAGTCATGTTTAACTTTAGCAATTTCACTTCTGATTAGCCAGCTGCTTTGGGATTTCATGAAGAGGTTTGGGGTATCCTTTGAGGAGAGTACCTCTTCCCTAGTCATATGCTTTCTTTCTGCTGTTGGGGGAGGAGCGGTGGGGAAGGGAGAAAAGGCAGCCTAAGGGCTTGCTGGTGTTTGAAATACTCTGTTTTGTGGAATAAATCTAAGCAGAATGCTAGGACTGGAAATAGGGGAAAAGATATATTTACAGTCAGTATTGTTTGCAAGACAGACCAGATGACATCCTAGTCTGTCATTGATTCCCCTTTCAGTTGCCTATGTAAGTACTTCATGGTTTTAATTATTATATCAGCAAATACATTGACTGTTTACAGCCAGGAAAAGAAGATACAACTATTCTTTTCACTAAGACTAAACAAAGTCTCTAGCTTCTGATAAAAGATTGCTTAGGTTGTAAATAATCCGAAAGGAGGACTGTATGTATGTCAGGTCAGCACAGCTTTTGGAGGAAAGTGGATCAGCGTTAAGTAACTTGCATTTGTTTTCTAGGAGCATATGTGTGAGTGTTCATGGGCTAAGATTTTGTTTTATTTTTTAATGATGTAATGAGACATCTGCAATATTACATCTTAGAACTACGGAGTATGTGAGTATTTTCCCTTGATGAGTGTTTCGGGGAAGGGGAGCTTTAGAGGTTATTGCTAGACCTTCTTACACTTCTTTGTTTTGAAATATAAAATATCATTGTCCTGGCCTAATAGTACAACTAAGACTGTGTCAAATAGCATGATTTGCTTAAAAAGCTTGGTCTAGAATAAGGAGGGAGCAAGGGTCATCAGGAGAAAATATAGGGAGCTTACAGCATTGAAATATCTTTACAGTTTCTCTTTTCAATTTTATTTAGGATGTTTACTTGACTCCTAGATAAGACTTCTATTTTTACCTGAGAGTGCTGGCTCTGCACAGATTTGTGAGCTCTTCTGACTTAATCCTGCTGAATTCCTGCCTGTTTAGCAGCCAGGTGCTAGATTTCTGGCTTCCAGCTTCTTTTGCGCTTTCTGTTCCTGTTCAGTCCACAAACATGGAAAAAATTGCCCCACCCTGCTGACTCATTGTGCCCAGAGCACTCCCTGTATTCCTGAAATAGGATTAATATCTGAGGCAGTTTGAACAACTCAACAGACACGGATCTGGTTCTCTTTTGCCAAACCTCTTTTTAAAATAGCTGGTTTCTTCTCTTTGGCCCATCAGTCTTGTCTACGTGCTCTACCAGGCCTCAGCCCCAAGGTGATTTCCTTATCTCGTATTCATTTAAAGGGCTTTTGCAACAAATACAACTGTTGTAGAAATCAACCGGTATGTAGAATAATCCTTTTAACAGATTTATTCTGATACTCTATTGGGTATTTAAGTGGATTTCACTTCATCATTGAAGTTGATGCACGTCCTTGAGGATGGTTCCGAATGAAACCTGCCACTGTCAAATGCATACCGAGTGTGCCTGGGAGATGTCAGGCAGTGCTGTAGGCTTGGGGAGGGATTGCTATTTATAGGGGAAAACTAGGAGTAGCAAACTGCTTACACTGTTTACCATTGTGCTTTCTACAACTTGGTCTCTCAGATAATACTCAGAAAGTATAGTTGCTCTGAAAGGACTCAGAAGTTCCCTGTTACGAGGGCAAACTCACGTGCTTTTGCCTGCTCTTACACAGGCACCTTGCACAGTGTGCAGTTGTCTAGTGGCTCACCCCAGAGGCAGCTGTGCTACTGTATGTATCCCTTTAGCTTGTTTTGCTTTGGGATCAAAGGACTGTGTGAAGGCAAATGTCAATTATTAATTCTTGGTTTTAAAAATACACAAAGTGACACACTTCTTCCCTTTGATTGAAGCAAACAGCAGTCTACCTCTTCCCGTCAGCATACTGTACAGCCCTGTTGTAAAGTCTCAGGTTTTGAGTTCTTGCAAACAAGTGCATCCTGCAAAGGGCCGTATTTGGCAGTGAAATAGTCAGCAAAATGCCTGGAAAAGAACGTTGCAACCTTGAGCACAGCCCTTTGGAATGTAGCAGGTTCCTGATAAGGCAGAAATTAGGTGGGTGAATGTTTTTCAGAGAAGCAGGCCTGTAGAAAGGAATAGTGTTTAAGATGTTGTGAGTTCCGTCTTTAAAGAATCTTGGATTTTGTTTTAAGTATATTGAAATACAGTTTTAATTATATTAAAGTCTGTGTGAAACTTGTGAGTAAGGTTGGTTATTTACCTTTAAAAGGATAGCTTATCATTCTAACATTACAAAGGACTGTTTTGGAGAATGGCTTAAAAAATCCATATAAGGGTACTAGATCTGTCTAGGGAGCAAGGAGGAGAAAATTCAAGTCTTAAGATTTTTTGCACAGAAGAGGAAGTATTTTTCTTTCCAAATGTTCTCTTGCAGTATTGTAACGATACAAGCTTCTCTGCTCCTGGGATCTGTGTTTCAGAAACATGGATAAGTTAGACTATCTATAGCCTGTTCATCCAGGGAAATTGGCTCTGGTAATTCCATATAAAGTGTCCAAGATCCTCTGTGATGATCACCTATGGATGATAGGTTTGGGATCTTGACCCTGAACTTTTGTTCTTAGTTCTAGAATTTAACCTTTAAGGCGGTCTCTACTACATGCATCTCATCTGTGAAGTGGGGTGGTAACATAGATGCTAAAGGCTCATCTCAGTCTGGGGTGGTTGGGTAAGTATGGTTTGACCTTTTCTGTTTTCAGCAGTTGTGCTAGAGCCCTGCAGTGGATAAGGGCCTAAAGGGAAAAGCTAGTTATATCTAAAATCCACATAACCGTCTTGTCTTTCCTTTTTCTTGGCTTATTCCACAGTTACTTGGATGACAAAGAACCATACTGGTGACCACAGCTGCTTTTATGTAACCAACCAGACAGCTATTTTTTAATTACTAATGCATGTAAATGGACTGAAGCTGTAAAGTAGTTTGTGTCTCATTACCAGACTCCTTACTAGGAAGCTCTTCTCTCTGTCTTTCTCTCCAAGTGTTTCTATGGCACTAGCACAGTAGAATCCAGGGTTTTGACTTTTGTTCACTTAATACAGTGCAAGTGACACTTTTTTTTCCCCCGTAACTGTTGTTAATTGAATTATACTTTGCAATACAGAAATTATGTGGCCAGAGAATATTTCAGGGTGTACAGTCTATTTTCTCCCTGAGTTTGCTTAAGAAATCAACCCAGCCTCTAGCTGGCAACAATAAAGCAGACAGGAATAAAAAAAAAAAAATCCAGTTTTCCTGTGCTACAAGATTGACTTCTAGACTAACCGGCTTTTCTTATTTACATTTCTCCAAAGGCAGATCTGTATGTTGGGTTTTTTAAGGGGAGTGGGTTGATGTTTGGTTTGGGGCTTTTTTTTTTTTTTGTATGTTGTTTGTTTTTGAACTGCTTTGGAAAGGTGGATTTACAGTAAAGGTGATTTGAGTTTCAGATTGACTTACTAAGCACTAAGTTCCTGCCAGAACAGTACTCCCCCTAAATTTTAAAGCCTTCCAGGTAGGTGTCATTAACATTCTGGTGTAAGATCAGTGAGAGAAGCTGGTGTACTTACTCAGCAAAGGAATGCAGCTGTATTGTGACTGTGGTATACTAGTGAAGCCTGGAAACTTTCTGTATCTTCCCTGCAGCAGCTTTGCCCAGCTTTTCACTGTTTGGTGATCTGATTTATACTCCTTGTACCTGTTGGTTGTTGTTTTGTTTTGTTTTGTTTTTTTCTCTGTTATTTTTGTTTCCAAAGCTCCTTTACTGGGCCCTTTGCTTATTCTACCTCTTAAGGAGAACTTTGAAAGCTCAAGTTGCTAATGCTCTGCATCGGCAGCTCCATAAACCAGTCTTTGTGGTGAGTCTGTTTACTATCAAGAAATAAGGTGTTACTGTTCAAAGGAAAAAGAAATGCCCAGCCCTCAGGGAATGTACTGTCTGAGGGGAACAGTACCTACACAGCTCTATTTACTTTATGGTAAGTAACCCTGCAGTGCTAAGCCCTCCTGTGTATGCACCACGTTACTCGTCACAGGCTTTTAATCATTAGAGTGCGCTCTGATGTGCAGGCATCAGTGTGATAGACTTCTGCAGTGGCACAGTTCCTCAGAAAGGACTGGACTCCTATTTTGAGCTAGTTTTGGTAGGATTCCTACCCTTCCTAATGCAATGGAAGAGCAAACTTGATTTCAGCATTGGGAAATTGGTTTTATCTTCTGAGTTATTCTGCTTTCTGCCCAGCTGTGCAATCTGAGCTGTCAGGTGTTGAGCCTACTCTATCTCCTGATCCTTTTCTATGATAGTGGTTGCTTTTTTCTTGACCACTGTGATATATTCATTTTTGTAGTCCCATAAGGTTAAGATTACTTCTGCCCCACGCCTGGGAGCAGAAATGTATCTTCCTCGGAAGTGGCTGTGGTCATCTCGGATGTGTACTTCCCTCTTTGTTGACGGGGTTTTTGGTTGTGATGTTTTTCTCCCTTCTCAGTGCCCTTTATCATTCCAGTCTCTCCTGGTCTCCTGTCTGTACATGCATCCATGGTTCAGTTTCACATGTGATTAGTGATTCAGTTTCACATATGATCAACTCCTCTTTGGTGTTGATCTCTCTATCCTGAGCCTAATTAAACCCTAATTGCTTTCTGATACCTGAGTAAGAATCTTCTCTGTGTATGGTTTGCTGCCGCACAAACCCACACTGGCTTATTAGACTGTCTTAACCATATAATTGAGCTATACTCTCAACTGTCTTCAGAAAACAAATGCGTTTCGCTTCTGAGTCTTTGTGTCCCTCTCTCAACATTTTGCTTCTTAGTCTTTGCTTTTTTTTTTTTTTTTTCCCTTAGTCATCATCTGCTGCTAGCACAATGCGTTGTCACCTTTGGGGCAGCTCTACAATGTGACTGGGAGGGCGGAGGGTGGGAAGGTTGCAACTGTAGCAGCAGCCTTAGGGAAGCTGTGCATCATGTGAATAGTGGCTTGTGAACTGTTAGAGGGGGTAATGGACTTGTTGAGGATGCTTCTAACTCTGCATCTGCTAAAATGGTTATTGTTTATCTTTCATAGGCAGCACATGCATTTGAGAGTCTCGAGTGACTGACAGGAGTTGAGCTATAGTAAAGAAGAACGAATGAAGTGAGAGCAAATAGCTTTAGATACCTGAAAAAGTGTTGAAACAGTAAAACTGCACTTTATCTACTCAAAGCCAATTGTTCTGTTACCCTCAACCTTTGATATCCCATGTGTTTATTGTCCCCAGGGGTCATGATACTTCTGTAAGTTGCAGAAGAGCTGGAGCTGTACTGAGTAGCAGTTTAGTTGTAGCAACTGTACTGCATCTGAGTTACTCAGTAAGTACAACCTTCATCAGGAAGGTTTGTAAGACTGCTGCCAGGGAATGTATAAGCAAAGCCTTAAGGAAAGGGCTGCAGTTCTATGGATTGCATCCTTCTAAATTGTTGACAGAACTTTTTTTTTTTTTTTTAATTTTATTTTTATTTGACTACGTTTTCCTGAAAACTGAGGACCCAGGACTGAGGTGGTGGGGAGACAATATCTGCAAATCAACAGCATAACAAAGAGTATCTGGGTTATATTGCTCTGCTTTCATCTCTAGGAACTGCTGTGGCACCATTTCTAGCTACAAGATTTAGGCAGGGTTTTCCAGAACAGGTTGTTTGTGATCCAAAATGGACCAGCCAGAGGGAGGGTAAGTAACTGTCAGAAACCAGGATGAATAGGTTGCCTGTCTGATCCATCTTGAAATGTCTGACCTGTCAAAGATGTCAGAATCTGGGTATATGCTGGAGGATAAGCCATACTTGCGTAACATCTTGGAGGGTGTTTGAGAGAGAGGTGAGGTTGGAGGGGAGGGGGAAAGAGATGACATTTAATCCCTTGCTTGCTGAACCATAAAGGTTGGCTTTGTGTTGGTCTGCTCTCCTGCACTTCCCTCCTACTTTAATGGCTGTGATGAATAACAAATGGAGGCAGAGCAGTGAAAACAGGAAACATAATCCCTCGGAAATAACTGGTGGGAAAGGGAGAGAAGAAACTGTAAATAAAGGAACCTGTGCTTTCATGGGGCAACCCCAGAGAGCAGCTAGTGGCTTGTCAAGGACAAGCAGCTGCTATTCTCTGAGGTTACCAGGGGGTCGTCTTGAACTCCTAATAAAGAGAGGAAGGCCTAACAGTAGGAGAGCTGTAGTCTGTCCTGTTGGTATTGTTGCTTGCTTTGGTTTTGTTTCTTTTTAAAATGAAGATTCAGAAGTGCTATTCTTGCCTTGGCTACAGCGTGAAGTTTGGATAGGATATAATTTATATTCACATATTGTTAATAAGCTGCAAAAGCCCTCAGTTTTCTCTGGCTGTAAGAAGTGAATATTGCTTCTGTATTGTTGTATTTAGACTAGACAAAAGGAGAAAAAAAATGTGATGATGAGAGTGGTAAAGCACTGGCACAGGTTGCCCAAAGAGGTGGTGGATGTCCCATCCCTGGAAACGTTCAAGGCCAGGTTGGACGGGGCTCTGAGCAACCTGATCTGGTTGGAGATGTCCCTGCTCCTTGCAGGGGGGTTGGACTGGATGGGCTTTAAAGGTCCCTTCCAACCCAAACTATTCTGTGAGCCAGCAGTGTGCCCAGGTAGCCAAGATGGCCAACAGCATCCTGGCTGGCATCAGGAGCAGTGTGGCCAGCAGCAGCAGGGAAGTGATTGTGGCCCTGTACTCAGCATTGGTGAGGCTGTGCCTCGAATACTGTGTTCAGTTTTGGGCCCCTCAGTAGAAGAAGAACATTACGTTGCTGGAGCACATCCAGAGAAGGGCAACGAAGCTGGTGAAGGGTCTGGAGAACAAGTCTTATCAGGAGTGGGTGAGGGAACTGGGATTGTTAAGTCTGGAGAAGAGGAGGCTGAGGGGAGACCTCATTGTTCTCTACAACTGCCTGAAAGGAGGTTGTAGGGAGGCAGGTGTTAGTCTTTTCTCCCAAATAATTTGTGACAGGACAAGAGGAAATGGCCTCAAGTTGTGGCAGGGGAGATTTAGGTTGGATATTAGGAAACACTTCTTTACTGAAAGAGTGATCAGGCACTGCAACAGGCTGCCCAAGGAAGTGGCAGAGTCACCGTTCCTGGAGGTGTTCAAAGAATGTGTATATGTGGCACTCCAGCATATGGTTTAGTAGACGTGGTGGTGCTAGGTTGATGGTTGGACTTGATGATCTTGGAGGTCTCTTTCAAACTTAAAGATTCTATGATTCATGGAAGCCGAAGATGATTATTTCCTTTGTAAATTGGTTTGAACTTTACTTAACATGAAGGGAGACAAAAAAGCATGCCAGAACTGCCTGTGGGTGTGTTTGAACTCCACCCCATGGCAGCTCTCTTCATTAGGAATGGCCAGCAGCACTACAGAACTCTGGCTGAGTTCGCTTGTTCCAGTTAACTTTGGTTTGGATGCCTTTCCTGAAGCATGCTGGGCATGTCTTTTTTTTTTTAATTTTTTTTTTTAATTTTTTTTTTTAAACGTCTGTATGGATATGGGAGCTCCAACAGCTGTATAATATCTCCTCTGTCATAGCCAGAGGGAGAAAATAAGTTTTATGGATCAGTACTTTGAGCTTTTTGTTCCAAGGGGGAGCCTGTATTAGTGGAAGAAGAGGTCTCATACCTGTGCACATGAACTGAAGTCTGGTGGTTAGTAGTTGTGTTGTGTGGAATGTGGCAGCAACTTGGATGCTGCAGAGCCTGGTCTTGATAAAGTAATACAAGAAGGGAAGGTGAAAAACTGGGTGACTTGCCCGTTTATTGCCTGTTTCCTTATGACTTCTGTTGGTGGAGTATGGATCTATGTCAGTGTTTAACTGTAAGTCAGTCAATGGTAGAGAAATTTATCTGTGTATATTTTTAGCAAGTTTCAGCCACTACTTGTGTGTTTGTAAACATTGTGAGAGTTTGAGAAATACCGTTTGGGTGGCTCTTGCACTCTGGCTGCTGTGCAGCTCTGCTTGCATTCTTGACTTTCTCAGAGTGCTGCTGCTTATGCATTTGCCTGATCTAACCCCTGTTAATCCAGGAGTTTAGTGCTCAAACTTCTGCTCACCTCTTAAGTTTGCAAGGGTACATACAGAAAACAGCTGTTAGACCAGCTGACAGCATTAAAAACCAGAAGATGCTGTCAAAGCTGAGCTGCTGTTAATTAAATGAGTTGAGCTGTAGAGTGTAACTGTACTTAGCTTGAAAATTGCAGGGCCAGTGCCTGAGAGGTGTGGTATGTCTACATCTGAGTTTCACTGCTTGGGTTTTAGAGGGATAGCGACTGTTTAGCTAGTGGAACACAGAGAACCAGAGGAAGGTGCAGAAAAGTTTTGAAAAGGAAACACACCTTGTAAATGTTTTCTAACCATGTTATATTGATTCTTCTGTTGTCCCTCCCACAGCTACTACGCTAGTTTGGCTTACCATTTTCTCTTGTATTTCAAGGATTGAACTTGGAGGACTTGGCTCTGGGGAAAACTGTAGCTTTTCCTGCTGCTTAGATTCACTTGCTGCTGCCACCACCCTCCTAACTTGCTGCATTGGGTTCTAGCTGGGGTCTGTTGAGACCTTTCAGCTGTTCTGCTGCTCCTCCCCTTCTGTGGCTTTTTAACTGGCCACTTGTTCTGATCCACCTGTTGCCTGTGGTATGGGAGCTTGCTGCACGCCCCATGATGGTATCTGCGTGCTGGCTGCCTGGCTGTGGGGCAGGACTGAGCTCCTCTGGCAGCGTGCCAGTGCTGGCATAAAGCTCGATGGCACTTTTGGTTTGTTCCAGTCATTGGTCACCTGGATCTTGCCAGAGACTGGCTGGTGGAGGCTGTGGGTTACTGTGGCTAAGATGCTTTGTCAGACTGGCTTTTCTCCTCTCCTTATCCCAGAAAGGCTGCAGGCAGGCAAGGTACTGTGCTTAACTTTTTCCTCTTTTAAATTCTCCAGCCTTAGGTGGACTTGGAATTTCCACAACATTAAAAATTAGCCCTCAGAATAAGTAAGTACAAGCTGAATGGAAGGAGAGGACGTCAGTACACGGGCATCTGTGTGCTTGTTCCGTTGCCTCCCCTGTTTTCTTGAGTCCTTTTTTTCCATGCTTGCTGATGCTCTCCCCTGGGTGTGTTAGGGGAGAACACCCTCCTCCCAGCCCCCACACCTCTCCCCTGCAGCTGCCAGTGAGAGGCACAAAAGATGTCTGTCTGCTTGCTTCATGGGCACAGCTGACGGCTCAGCAGTGCTTCAGAAACATGCTCTGCTACAGGTGCTGGGGAGGGAGTTGTAGGGATGAGTGCTCTGGTGCTGTTTTCTTGGGGACTGGGGAGAATTCCTGAATTTTTATCTGCTGCACTGAGAAGCAACAGGAAGGGTTTCTCCTCTCACGTACATGCTATGAAGCCTTTGGATCTTCAGCCCTTTTCTGCTGAATGTAGGGATTACTTCTGCCAGCTACACAGATCTGTTTGTGAAAGAGCTGTACGTTGATTTTAGACTATAAGTGCCTTTGTCAAGGTTATCATGCACGTCTGTAAGAAGGGTTATTTCTTTTTTATGGGGAGAATTTTGGGGTCCTGTTTGCTTTTCAAAAGTTCTGTGCATTGTCTCAGTGGTACTCGGTCACTTGTAAATATTCATCACCTTTGAAGGGATTAGTGAAGAGGGTTATAAGAAACTTCCCCTAGAAATACATTTATTTGTAATTATTACACATTCTGAACAACAACACTGTGAATTCTTCTACACAAGAAAGTCTATTTCTTCCTAGACAGAAAATGTCTTGGGGGCTGCAAGTTCAGCTCTGATTAACAGCTGCTTGGATCAGTTTGGAATCTGCTGTAAGTTAAAGTTTACAGGCAAACTTTATTCTTCCATTGTTTGTTTGGACAGGGGAGACTGGAGAATGATGAGAAGAAGTAGAGAGGAGTATGGAAGACAGAATATTGTTTTTGATTGTGATAGGGATGCCGAGAAGTTCTTTGTGTAAAGGCTGAAGTAAAGGAGCAATCATCTTTGATAACAGAAAGGCTTTCTGTTCATAGTCCTTGTGTTTAGGTACTGCAGAGAGTGTGCTGTCTCCAGTTACAAAGGAGTGAGCTAAGGATAGCATGAAGTGTGACAGAGAATTTCCTGCTTGTGTTTTAAGAAGAAAACTGTCACCTTATTACATGAATACAGTTTGGATTTATAAAGCTTGAGAAAATTACTACATGAACAGACATTCATTGAAAGCTCTGAAGATGAAACAAAACTGAAATTTTATTTTATTGGGTTTGTTTTTGCTGATGCGCTTCATGCATCATCTATTAATCAACAGGAACAGAATGATGGCTGGCTGTACTCAGGTGCAGTCAACTCTAACTTTTGCACATCTGAAGTCAGTGCTGCTCAAGATGACACTTAGTATCTGTTACCACAGGTTTCTGGTTTTAGTTTAGTTTTGTTTCTATCTCCCTGGCAAAACATGAAGTGGTTCTTGCATTGACTTGTTTCTTTCCTTCAGTTTAGTGGTAACCACACCCATAGTTCAAGCCTCAGCACACTTTACATTCCTAATTCCTTAACTGCTGAAATCTGGCCAGAAGTGCCAATAAATTTGTTTTGGGGAGTATGGTTTTTCTGTATCAGTTAAAGTGTCTGGGAACATACTGTAACCATGAAAATCTAAACGTATCGTGTATACCTATGAAATCCTGAAAAAGAAGATATTCAAAGCTCTGCCTGGCATATTTTAAGCCCTGTCTGTGTGAAACATGATTTAGAAAAGCCTTGTAGAACCAGCTCTGAAATTCTGTTCATGTCTCATGTGTTGATTTGTGCACGTGAACATAACAGAAATCAACTCATTTTTGCTCAAAAGAAGTTGGTCTGCAGAGTATGACACCATTTATTTAAGTCTAATTCCAGAATGTTTTAAAGCTGAATTGTTGCAACTGAATCAGGATATTCCCTTATGGTGATGGTTAATTAGGGATACCCTTTTCACTGGAGACTGTGTCTTCTTTCCGCTGCAAGCTGGATTTATCAATGAAAATCAGTGGACTAGCTCAATGGAAAATTTGCATCTTTTGGCTTACTTTTCTGTAGCATTTCTTTGTCAGTCCAGTCTTACAGCTTAATCAAGGTCAGGCTTCATACTGAAGCTGAAAATTGGTATGAGACGAAGGTGATTTATTAAATGAAATGACTTTGGGAACACCTCAGTAATGTAATTTGTCTCTTGAGTAAGCAGCCAAACTCCTTGTGCTGGTAGAGTGACGTTCCCACAGCGCTCTCCAACTGGACTGGTAAACTGTGACCTCTCCTGCCAGGAGCGGATTCTCCCTGCTTTTTGGTGTCCACTCCTTTCTGGGAATGTAGATCTGCTGTAGTCAGAACTAGGGCTGTAGAAATACCTAAATAATTTCTTAATTCCACGTGTCAGAGAAGCAGCACATAAAGCATGTAATGTTACCACTTTTTTTTCCTGTAGCAATTTATAATCTGTGAATACGCGTAGACCTGTCATCTGGCAAGATTCTTCATTTGAACTGGCATCTGTCCTTTTTGGTCTCTGTGGCCTCTGGGGTAATCATTTGCAGAACCACCTCTTTGCCACCCTCCTACTCCGTAGATGTCTACTTAAACAGACTCGTGACTTCTCTGTTGTCTGTTCAGCTTGATGTCCCTGCTGTCACTGCAAGGTGATGTAGAGGGGAAGAGGTTTTTGTCACTGCAGTAATCCTCAGCCAGCTGGTTCTTCTGGTGGTGAAAAACTACTTCATACTCTCCAGGAGGCTAATGTCTTCAGAATTTGTTGAATAACTGTGTTATGACTGCAGCCATAATAAGCTGTAATTGCAGACAAATGCATGTACAAGTTGGCTGACACTATTTTTTGCATGCATAACGTCCTTATCTGTGTTCTTTTGCGTGACTGTTGCAGTCTGGTCTTACTTACTTTACTGTGGCAATGTTGAGAGGCTCCTTCTCCAGGAAATCTGGTTTTATAATGTTCTAAAAGCAAGACAGACACACTCCTTTACATAGGCTCTAAAAGGTGTAGTTCTGATGTTACGGTTTGCAATGCAGATGCTATCAAAAGTTTTAAATAACTTACGGAGTATGTTAAGTTTGGTTTTTGTTCTTGCATCACAATGTGCAGAATTTTTTTGTGCTTCTGTCATAAGGCTTTTTCTCATTTTTTTGCAGTGCATGAAGTCTGGGTTCCTTTGAAATTCTTGTTTCAGGAAAAGGTACACAGTCTGATTCATTGACACGCTGATGTTTTGGCATCCAGTATCGTCCATATGCATACCATATAAATTTGTTTAGTTAACATAAGAGCTCTGACCATATAGGACTTTGAACTGTGTAACTTTTTCCTACTTGCTAAGTGTGCAAGACTTCTTGAGGAGCAGTTTGGCCACCTGGAGCATCACCTCTTCCTCTGCCACAACTACCCATGCAGATGTTGTCATGAAGGTGAAAGTTATCCTTACTCAGGGCAGAGCCTGTGCAAAGGCTAATGTATACCTTCTCTTCCAGAGTCAGTGGAAGGAGGCAAGGGCTCCTGCAGAGCTTCATGCTGGCCCTAATTTCCTTAAATATTTAATAACGTGGTGTAGGTTATCCATTGATGTGTGTGCAGTGTCGTCTTCCTTATCTGTGTGTGCTGCACGGAGCGTACTGCTTGTATAGCCCCTGAGTATGTTGTGTGACTTGTCAAATCTAAGCCGGGTTTCAGTGACTTGCCCCAGGGTTACTCCTTTTCCTCGCTGAAGGGTACTCTCCTGCTTATTTTAATTACAAGTGTTTCTTCATTCTATCTTAAATAAAATACCGGATCTTTTAGTTTTTTCTAATTTGCCAGGCAGTCTTATAGCACGCTGTTGGGGGGGCATTGATTAAACAAAATATTTGGATTTGCTTATCTAAGTGCCTTATTTTACAGAAACATTATTAAGAATCAAAATAGGTCAAATGATCTGCAGATCCTAGCTGTGTCTACTTGTACATACTGAGAGCATCCTGCTTTGTGTGTTTGTGTTTCTGGAGGACTGGTTTTGTTGTGTTTTAAATTGGATTATTTTGCAAATGACTTTCTTGTCTCTTAAGGAGCACATGCTCCAAAACACTGGAATATTTGACTTTTTAGTATTTCTTATAGTGTTTTTAGTGTTTCTTCTAACCATGTGTTCTGACATATTGTCCCACTGGCTTCGGTAAAAAGAGTTTCCTCAAATGAATTACAAGAATCTTTTTTTAGTAACAATCTCTTTTGTATTTCTTTGTCTGGACCTACACGTATCTCAAACTTTTAATTGGGGAAAAAAAAAAAAAAAAAAAAGGAAAAAAACGGTTCCTGATGGAGAGACCAGACCTGTACGTTGTTAAGCCCACGGTAAATACTTCAGTGAGTTATGTGTAGGGATCACCTCCAGAGTTCAGATTAGAAATGCCTCTGAAATGTAGATTATCTGCTGAAGATCAGTGCTGACGAGCATCCACATGGGATTTGATTTAGCAGGAGAAACCAGCTTGGAAGTGGTAGCACAGAGGAAATCTACATAAAGTACTAGGCAGCATTTTGATGAACAGAGCAGATTCTTCCAGTGCGGAAACATTGTCTCAGCTGTTTGACTAAGAATTTCCAAATGTTTGATAGTTACAGACTTGTTTTTTTCCTTCTCATTTCTGAGACCTTATTTCGTCTTAAGCCTAAAGATGGAACTCCAGTTTTATAATGGTAATTGCCATGCTGATAACTGTCTTTAGGAATGTGGCAACAACTTAAAAGCGTTGGAGGATGCCACGCGTGAGCATGAGAAACACAGTTGCGGAAATAGTTTTAGCAATTCAGTTAATCTACTTCTGTATTTCTCAAATTGCTGTCTTTTTTTTTTTTTTTTTTTTTTTATTCCAGGGGACAAGCTTTCCTTAGCAAAATTTGCAGGGTGACATGAGTGCAAGATATAAAACAAAAGCAAATTTTAAAAGTGCATCTGTTCCAATATAGCTTGAGGTGATAAGAAATCAAGGCTTTACACCGCTGTGCTGTTTGGAGTACAGTTTCTCTGCCTGTGGGCAACAATGTATGCAGTTAAGGTTCACCAAGTAACTTTTCACACACCCTTCTTAAATCATACCATTGTATTTTGGGACAAAATAAGAGGCAGGACTTTGGAATTTCCTGGCATTTGTTGAAGCACTAGAACTGCAGTATGTTTTTAAATCCTCCCCCTCTTCTTTTTTGGTCAGTCTCCTCTTTGACACTTTTAAGTGTTGCTACCTGTGCCTCCTTGCGAAGGATGAGATGGCAAAGCTTCCTCATCTGTTAGACTGCAGTCTTCAAATTCCTTTGTGTTAAAGGGAATTAATGGGGCTAAAGGGCTGGCTGAAAAAGCTTTGCCAGTACGTATTGCTCTCCAAAGAATGGTTATGCACATCAGCTATTTGCCTTCAGTTTTGCTAGGGAGGAGAACTAATTTCTTTCCTGCAGAATTTTAAGATTTGGTTACTTCTTGAGCCTAAAATAACGTGCCCTGTTGCTTAAACCTTGGTAGTAAGCTGAGACTTAATGAAGAAGCATTTGGTTCTTCCACTCCTTAACATGTCAAGTTTTCAGATTTTCCTTGCTTGTGTTCTGCTGGTAGAGACCAGGTGGAAAATAATAAAGCCCCTGTGCTTATCTGTGGTCAGCACTGACTGAAAGGGAGGGCTTATCTCTCCTCCCCATGTGTCCTAGAGGAAGCCAGGCTGAAGCAGTGAATCCCAGATCTTAGCAACAGGAAGAACCCAAATTTGACTTAAAGGGGATGATTGATTGGAGAAAACAAAAAACAAACAAAAAAAAAAGACACCAAATAATTGGGATTGATGTCAAGTGGCTGAAGCTCTGTTTGTGGTGTGCTGAGGTATGGCAGTGGCCCAGCTGCCTTCCCACTGCAAATACAGAACTCCTGGAGTGGTGGAAACTGCTCAGGCTGAACCAGCAGTCTGGTCATGTGTGCTGGAGGTCAAAGAGCATCATCCTGTAGATCTAGTTTTATTTATTGATTGAAATGCCATTCCGTAGAAGCATGCATAGCAGGTTTCAGCTCAATGTAGTCAGTGAGACTCCGGATTGTCTTTATACAGCCTGTGTGTGTGAGTGGAGGGATGGTGGTGTGACATTTACAGGAGCTGGCTTAATCTTTCTCTTTGTTCAGCTTCCTCATGTTGCAATACCTTGATAGCGGATGTGATGTTGTATTCCAGAGCATGATTTTAAGAGGAGCGGAGGATGTGTGGGAGAGCGATGCCCTCATACAATGACCTTCCTACCTGTAAACTCTCAAAATAATAATGTGTAAGTGTTCAAGAAGATGACAAGTCAATTACTGTCTAAGCTTATCCAAAGACTAGCTGCTGGGACTGGCATCCATGAAATCACAGCTGAAGGGAGGGTGTAGGGGTAAAATCTGTAACCGTTATGAATTTGTGACTGGTGCAGTTTTTTCTCCATGCCCTTGCATAGGCTTTGATTAATGAATTGGTTGTAGGAAAGGTAGAAGAGGAGTAAAGCATGGCATTCATAAGAGCTTGGTTGCAAAATAGTGCATTGCGGCTTGGAGGTGATGGGAATATATGTAAGATTTTGAGTGTCTTGGATTTATGTAATTCTGAAATTCTGCTGTTGTGTGTGGTGGTGTGTTTTGCTTGTTTCTGTAGTAACTTGAAGTTGTCTAATTTTCCTTGTCTCAAAAAGCTGTTCCTGAATGATGCTTTGGAATTTCCCCTCTTTGCAATTGAATAATTCGGTCCTTTGCTATGCAGACTGTCCTAATTCACTTACCAAACCCTCCCTGCTATGAACATTTATTTTTTTTGTGTATGTACATTGTGGCAAGTGGCTAACTTAAGCAAAGTTGTGTTAATGTTACCAGTAATAACTGACTTTTGCCCAAAGATCTCTAAATATTTTTTTAAAACTTTTACTTTAAAGTTCCAAGTATAAGTAGATATTATCTCAGTTTAAAAATGGAAGAAGTCTAACTGCTCACTTGCAGAACAAAATACCCCAATCTTCTTAGCTGTTGTCTTTCTGTCACATGTCCTGATATTAATAAATAAAATAATAAATTTAGCACATCTGTACATTTTAGAAAGATAAGAGTAACGGAAAAATCTCGGATTTGGACAGTCACGTTTCTAAAATACTAGGGCTCATCCCTGTTGCATGAAAATAATTGCTATCCCAGATAGTTAAACACAAAGGAATTAAATATACAGCAGGATTTTGTGCCTTGTATTGTCTCAGTAACCATGGTGCCACACTATCAAACTTTGCAAAAGAGTCTCGTAGATGCTTTTCCAGGGATTGCTGTGAATCACTGACTTTTTTTTTTAAGTCAGACTTTGTACCTTTGCAAGATACAAAGAAGTACAAGTTAATTGTGCCACTTATGAATAGAGAACTGCCCAAGTTGATACTGGAAGTAGTGATAGGTTTTCCCAGTTTCTGGAGCAGTCTGTTTGCATTCAGAGCTGTAGTGTTAGAAGCAATTGAATTTAAGTTACTGGAGTACTCCTAATTTCCAGCAGTCCTGGAGGTGTGGAAAGTGCTTTCTGCCTTGGATTTCCTGTGTGCCAGGGCTTCCTTTCTCCAGCTGTCGTACTCAGAGAAGCCACTTTCTCTTTGCCATCCTGTCTCTTTGGATTGAGTTCTCTGTTTGTCACCACTCTTCTACTCTTCTTTTTCTCCTCAGTTTGAAGTTTTGTTCCTGCCCTTGCACACAGAACCATACCTAAATTAAGCTTTAGTCCTCCTAATTTGCAGCTCTGACTCACTCAGTGCAAAGCTGTTTCCCCGAAAGTTTTATCATTTGTGTTGGAATTTTTATATAATTCTTATGTTACCAGGATCATCCATTAACTACTGCCAGGAGAGGCATTAACTCACATGTATGTATAATCTACTACACAGATGACATTAAATGTGTTCCCCATGTAAGGAGGAAAAAGGTTTCAATTCTTCTAATGCAGTAAAAATCTCTGTAGGCAGGAATTCCTGATCCTTTGGAAGGAATGCCGAAGGAGCATTCAGAAATTATTGGGATTGTTTGCTTGTGAAAAAAAAAAAAGTTTGAGTTTCTGTTTAAAGCAACTGCTTTTTTTGTAACTTCTACTTCAAGCCTTTTCTTCAATCTTTTCTTTCGTTTCTTCTGAACAGTACTGCAGGATGTCTGTGCTCCATGTCTTGCAAGTAATGACGTCCCAAGAAATACTGTTTCTTTTTCCATGTTCAAGCTCTTTTCATCACTGATTGAGAGCCTTGCTTTGTAGGATCGCTCTCGTGGGCTCTACTGTTTAAAGCTTGGAAGTGTTTTTGGCATTGGGTGCCATTGTGTGTAATACTTCTTGTATCTGGCATGGAAGCAAAGGGAGGGACTAGCACTGGGAACTGGGAAATAGGTTTGACTATACTCGTTGTGCTAGAAGTAATTAAATACATAAAATAAGTAGCTGTAGTAGTGGATTATGCTAGTTTTCAGTTACATATGGTGAAACTAAATGGGAACCTGTTACTATTTAAAGAAACTAAGCAGGAGGGGCTTGTCCAAGGTGGTTCCCTCATTCCCTTATATTGAACTCCATAATCATGGGCAGTGGAGAGGGAGACATTTAAAATACCCACCAACTATATGGGGAGTAACTCCTGACATAAAGGCTTCTATTCATGGCTTCATTTTTTTTCCGCTCTGTTCTCACTTCCCTTAAATATATATTTTTATATACAGCATTTGGGCCTATTGGTTGAGCTGGTTTTGGTAGGTTCAAAATGGGAACGTGGTGTTTTTAGGCTAGGCACTAAACCACAAAACTAGCTGAGCTGATTGCATGGTGCCTAAGTCTTCCTGGCGTGATGCAGCCTCGGCCTCCCATTGTTTGCAGGCCTCCAGATGTGGAGGGCTGTGTGCACGACCCATGCTGTTGCATTCTTAGGATCTCGGTAATGTATGGACAGCATTCAGTAGGAAAAGTGGATTATTAAGAGACTTTGAAGGAGGTGAGAATCTTTACTGGATGTGTCCTCTTCAGAGTTTCTTACCAAGTGACGCAGGGCAACCTGTTGTGTTACAGGCCAGGTGTTCTAGCATCTGTACAGCTATAGGGGGTAGCGTTCTTCTTGTTATACAAAAAGGCTTGGACAGTGAAATAGGAATATTCACATACAAAAACTTTTCCAGCCTTGACTTCTTGACTGAGCTTGTGGGCTAAGTAAGAGAAGTCTTGAGTTTCTTGGAGGGTACCAGGCAAGAAGAAGCTTTACGTTCTGGTCAGAAAGAAGCAATGGGGAGAGGCAAGCCTGTACTGTCTAGAGGGCAGATTAGAGAGAAAATATCGTTACTGGGAGCAAGGTACATTTTAATTCTGGACTGTTTATGTGTCTGAAAGATGAGTCTGGGTTTGGATAAGAAATTGTATATCCAGAGGGGAGCTTATTTTGCAATATGATCATTCCAGGTTTTTGCTGGGAGGTGGGTTTTAAACAGCTGTCTCTTGAATGCACAAGCTGTCTTAGTGCGTGCTGGTGCACGTCTCTCCGTACTCCCCACCGTAAGGCACAGCATGATGGCCTGCACTCCCATCTGCCACTGCTGGTTGTTTACATGCACCTGGTGAGAAATAGCGTCGATCAAAAATGTACTTGTGAGACTAGTTCATGGGATGCCAAGACATATGATGGTCTCTGGTAAACTCTGGTTCTGCTTGTGCCATTTGCCTGCCCTGGAGTTGAGGAAGGAGGCCTAAGCTCCTGTGTTTAAGGGAGGCTCTGGGCTTAAGCACTTTGGTGCACTGCTAGTAGCTATAGGGTTAGTACTGTCATCTGACAAGACTCCCTGTTGCAGTAACTGCTTTTTCCCGGTTCTGGAAGGTGGTCCATCCATAGCGAGTGCATGCTGGGTTGTTATGCCTCTGTTACTGAGTGTCTGCATCATCCCCAACACCTTCTGCTGGGAGAAGTGCCAGCCTCGTGTAAAGAGCCCCCTCTGAGAGTGGCTGATAGCCAGTAATCCCTTTAGAAAAGTCTGTGTGCTGCAAGACTGCTGTGCTGCAGATCCTGCTGTTGCTAAATTTTGCATTTCACCCTTGGCTTTTTGCCAGGTCCCATGAGGAACTTGGTTTCCAAGAAGCAATTACAGAGAAAGAATGGTGGCTGCTCCTCACTAGGGACCTATCAGTCAGTGCTGCCCTTCCCTGTGGGAAGGGGGACAGCCGTGGAAGGAGGCTCACATGTTAGGCTCAAATCCTCGTAATCAGGACACAACAGCAGCAGGAATACTTTGTGCTACTCTGTTAAAATAGTCCCTTGTGTGAGCACTTCAGGTCCTGAGACTCTCACTGCGTTTGCTCCTGTGACCCTTTGTGCCTCTTTGAGGCAGAACAGCTGGTGTGCATGACTTCAAGTTAACTTCAGGTTCAGTTTAAGATTAAATCTCCAGGCTTTGGAAGAGGGACCTGGCAGCTGTAAGGTCCTGTAGTGACCAGCAGAGAATAGGGGGAGTGACTAAGGGTGAGTAACCAAATCCTTTGGTTAACATCCAGTGTATGTGATGTCCAAGCCATCATAGTGCCACCCTTTGACAAGGGTCAGCTGTGCTTTTTTCCCTTCTTATTCCCCTCCCATTTGTCAATGTCAGATGCTGATCATAGGCAGAGGAGAAACTGTACCTAATCTTGCAATAGAGTTGGACAGTGTGGATTCTCTTGCTCCTGTTGAAGAGGGGTGTGCTAATCAAAGGCAAGAGACTCTATCTGCTTGACATAAAACTGAAGATTCAGTACTTCAATATTTGCAAGAGAGTTTGTGGGTTCAAGGGTTCTCTGGCTTCACCTAGAAAGTTCTTACCTTGCTTACTGAATTCAGCCTCCATTAACACACATGGATCATCGGTGCAGGTGCTTATGAAACTTCATGTATTTTCTTGGCTGTAACATTCAGGAGTAATATGCAAAAGGAATGAGTATTGCTTGGTTTGTTTCTCTTCTGCTGTCATTCCTATCTGTTAAAAACAAGGCCATAAACAAAAATGAGGCTATTCCATAATTTTACATCTCTACCAGGCTGCTGTTAAAAGACAGCTTGCCCTTTATGAAATGATCAGTTGGTACTGAGCTCCAGCCCATTGTTATTTTAGGATAGAAGAGGCATGTGTCACTTCTTGTAGCTCCTTCTTTGTCTAGCCACTTGTGGTCCACAAGCCCTGTGTTGCTGATGTGAAACTAACAATTTAAATGGTTTTGATTATTAAGAGGAAGAAAGTGCCTGAGGATATTTGTCAACTGTTGTGTGAACTGTTTCTTCCATTACTACTTGATGTCATTCTCTGTGGCATCTTTAACACCTGCTGTTTTTATAGTCTGCGCATTTTTGATTGAAAGCTTCTTGGCCAAGGATCTGAGCTAAAATTTGCTCAAGTTGCTTGGGTCTAAGTCTTATTTTCATTAACTACTTGGGTTATCAGGTACCGGTGCGGTTCCAAAAATTCACGTCCCAAGTAGAACACATTCCAGTTTAAGGTTTGGGGGGTGGTGGTGGTGGTGTTTTAGTCTGTCTTCCATTCTGGCCAAACCCTGCTCTTGGGGCAGGAAACAGCTTTCCACTTTATGTGAGAGGGTACCCTGCTTGGTACATGGGATAGCTAGTCCCACATAGCGACTTACAAGTAGTAAAGTAGTAGTTCTGTCTTTCTACTGTAGTACTATTGACAAGAATCTTGTCTTGTCCCACTAATTCTTCAAGTTGTCTCAAACCTACCAAAGTACATGAGTCTGTCAGACAGTGTAGTTGTTATTTAGAAATGCTGCTGCAAATTAAACTGAAGCATTAATCCAGGAAACGTAGCAGTGTGCAGAGAGGTTTTGTAAAAAACAGTTACTGTGCTGTTGAACAGTATCTGCTCTGTGCAGCTCGCAGTCTAAAACGTCAGAACTTCTATTTCAGGGCTGTTTCACATTGCTTGAAGCATTTTAGGGCTGGACCAGGGATCAGCACAACACGTCTTCCAAGTTTCTGTAAAAGTCCTAGTAAAGCAGTATCTAAATATAGTGCTGATGTACAAGCGTTCCTTTATTTTTCCCCTGTTGTGTTTTACTTGCTTCTGGTTGTACATTTATTCCATTTAAAGAAGGTTAGGTTTTTCTCTGAAGTTTTCACTCAAAATATTTGACTGCCTACAAACACAATATGGAAGACGAGATTAAAATAAATAAATACACTTCCCATAAAAGGCATGAAGATATGAGGCAGCTAAGCAGGCCACAGCTGTGCTGCATGGAGGAGCACAGCCATCCTTCTGGGTGTGTGCTCTGTTACTGGCACAAAGATTAGCTGTATGTCCAGTTTACTCAGTTCAGAGTAAGAATCTGTACCTGGCTGATATTTTCCCTTCCAAAATGGTCCAGTCAAGTCAGAAATTGTGGCCTGGATCCTCTCCCTGTGATGGAGGGAGCATAACTGTGAGGATTTATTCTGTTGTCAAGCCATTGGTGCCCTTCCAGTAAGCGGTTTATCCCATCTAAGATTTTTGTCTGCTTCCAGACATGCCTTTGGACTACATGGGGAGTTTAGATTGACACCTTTCCTAAATCATTTGTTTTAGGGTAGGTGAGATGAAACCAGCTTCCAGTGCAACACAAATGGATGTGAATTGGTATTTCCCCACCTCTGTTAACTTCAATTGAGGCCAAAGAATCATTTAGGTCTCTGTTCTTTCTAAGATTCTAGTCACTTTATGTGTACTTGTAATGCGTTTGGGCACAAAGTTCTGTTATCTCTTGCTTCACACAAAGGGCTTTTGGCTTGAAGATTTTGGATTTTGTCTCAAAAATCTGAGATTTTTCTGTTTGTAGCTGTAGGTGGCCCTCCCTAGGGCTTCTCTTAGTGGTTGTTGGATATGTAGATTGTTTTTCCTGTCAAAATACAGATTTCAGTGTCAGTTCTTGCATGGTATCTAATAGCCAGGGTTTCCATGGCCCCTGTTCAGGTGCCAGTCAGAGGCGTTCAGGCCTGCTCATTGCTTTGGCTGAGCATAAGATGCCCCTTGATTGAGTGCTGCAGTGAGCAAAGGCGTGAGCGGCTCAGTGCTCGTGACGCAATGGGAGCTGGTTCTCATCACCACCTGCCTGCTGGGAGGTGCTGGGGCAGTTCACGAGCTGCCGATGTGGCGATACTGCCCGTGGTTGATAGCTCATGCAAGACAGCCCCTATTCCAGCTACTCCCACTTACTTTCCTTTTTAATGCTTTGTTCTCTAGCAAAATGTTGCTTGTAAAAGGGGGAGGGAGGAGATCCCAGGCTATTATCTCCTAAGTAGGTCATAATTCTGGTAAATAATTGATTTATTTTTTTCAGGCTTGAAATCAGAAGCAGGCCTTAAGTGCCAGTGTCAGACCACTGTGATTATCACTCCTTCTGGAGTTTCAGTGCTTCGTCTTGGGAAATGGTTGTCTGGCTCTTTTGGAAGGGGAATGCCACTAGAAATAAAAGGAGAAAATAATTCTAAAACCATACAGAGAAAGTGTTTCTTGCTGCTATATTTTTTTTTAAGTTTTTTTTTTTTGGCTTTGAACCAGGTCCTCTGGGGTAAACTAATTCTCTAGGTCTGCTTCTAGCTTGTGTTATGCTCTAGACTAGCTGTGCGAACTCTCTCTTTACCTGTTTTTATTAAACAATGGAATTTGGAAATGAAAGTGTTAACAGCAGCAGGCGCCATCATTGGCTGAGTCTGCTCTGTATGTGAGTGTCCATGCCGTCTTTTAAAATCTTGTCCGGCTGCGCAAACTGCTCTGCAGGGGTCTGGTGTGGATTCCTTGGGTTCAGCCTGTATTTTGGCACAGCCAAATTCTGTTCCCAGATAGATGGGACAACTGTTCAACCTTCTGCTGGGGCAGGGTCTGTGTGCGTGTACGTATGTATGTATATGTGTGTATAGATATAGATGTGTGTGTGTACACACGTTTGGCGTATATATTTTGTGTTTCTTGCCACTTTGTGTCCAGAGTGTTTTCCTAACAAGCTTCCTTCACCACTAGGGAAAGAGAAGATCTTCTGCGGGAAAGTGGGGCGTGGGGACACCCCCAGCCCCAAAATGTGTTTATTTTGTGACTCGCCTGGGAATGAGTCCTCTTTTGACGATCCTTAGCTACATCACAGCAATAGTGCAAAGGCTTCCCTAGGGCCTGCAGCAGAGAGCTGTTTTCACAAGCAAGTCCCTCTCCAGCACCAGCTGATGTGAAATAGTTTCTGAGTGCCCTTGAAGAAGTGAGTATGTGGCAGCTACAGATGTCTGCAGAGGCAGCCGGGCTCTGATCCTGCCTGGGTCTGAGTGCCTCTGCATATCCAGAGCTCTCCTTGAAGCATTAGGGAGCCACAAGAGCTCAGTTCTTGACTTTGGTGCAAAGTTACTGCCTGAAACTACTTTATGACTTGCTGGGCACGAGAACCTCTAATCGTTTGCTTTGAGAGCTACTGTCTGAGCAGGAGCTCTGCTTTGTGTATGCAAGTTTGAGTACAGAAGAAAGCTGTTGGGGAACACCATCATCTCCATAGGTTGTTGCATCTTAGTTGGGACTGGTGTGGTCCTCTTTTCCATTGGATGAAATTCATTAGCCTTTTAGTGCTTCCCCTTGGCATGGCATCAAAATCACTTGTTGGCTCATTCATACTGTGGGGTGGCAGGGCTTAATGAAATGATCGTGTAACACATCTCTGTTACCAAAATAAGCTCCCTCTTATCCCATATTTTAGTAAAATCTGAACAGCAATGAATCAGTCAATGATGCTGAAGTGTAAAACAGCACTGTTGGTGTCTGGTGGAGCACATCAGATTGAGATGTTTCCTCTCATCTGCTCTTCAGCTTCTCCGAGAACTGCGTCCAGCATCACTATGCTGCTTGTTTTTGAATTATGTTTTTCTAAATTTATTCTTCACTATCATCATAATTAGAGGGGGACTTCCACTTCTAAAAGCAGATTCTGCAAAAGAAGCATGCAGTTTGACAGGAAATGTGGTATGATATGTTGAGTGAGAACTTACGGAATAAATCTTGACATGTGACCATAACTATCCTCATCTTATCTAGTAGTTTCAAGAGAAAAGAGATAGGGAGTAGATGGTGTTTATTAATGCTGGTAAGGAGCTGTGTTCTACCTTTAGCAGCTTTAATTAAAAAAAAAAAAAAAGTAATTTGTGTAACTGCCTTGCCATGGTTATGAATGACACAAAACTGTGTTGTTTTTTCTTCTCCAGCCAGATGACAGGAAGACACTGAGCTTGGGCAGCAGCTGTGTTCAGGAAAGGTTGTTAGTGGTGTAGGCAGAGCCATCTGCCTAGCAAGGCATTCAGCTTGGGTTGCTTGTTCTAGGCCAAGATGGTAAATCAATAGCTTATTTTTTTACAATGTAACAAGTAAGATGTCAATGGCTAAATTTACAGTATGAACAGGGAAATGGTGGCTAGCTTTATTGGCTTCTTAGTATCTCAGCTGCACTAGTGAGAAAACAAAACAGTATGGGAAAAAAAAAAAGCCGAAACAACTCATCCTGAAAGAGGCTGAAGATCTAGAAACAGAACAGTATTCTTAGTAGGCACGTTTACTGTTTTTTTGCATAGACTTTAATACGCCCTGCTACCTAGGGCTGGTCCTCTCTTCCCTTCCCACAAACCTGTCAGTTCAGTTAAACTCTTGTTTTAACAGGCGCTTTCCTCTCTGCATGGCAGGACTTTTGGCTTACTCTTATTAAATACAGGAAATGGAATATATACATTGTGGGTTTTTCTGTTAGCGGATCATGTTGTGGCAATTAGTCCATTTTGTTTCTATTAATTTTCTAATGTCTTTTGCTTCTCTGGAGATTCCTGTTGCCAAACATTGTTTGAAGTGACTGCAAAGCTCTGAGACAACTGTGAAGAACAAAATAGTAAATAGTATCCTCATCATGGCTGGAATGTTCATCCGTTCACCTGACAAATCTTAGAGGCACACTAGGTAAGAGAGAAGCAGACCCCCAATGTAGTTAGTACACGCAGTTTCCTTTTAGGCTTTGTTACTAGATTTCTTTTGAGAAATGAAACCAAGGCAGTAGTTTAGCACAGCAGTAGTACTGACCTGAACAGTCACGTTTGCTCCATCCCACCTCTATGCTCAGTTATGCTGATGCATTGTGTGGAGGTGATCAGTGAAACGGAATAGGGAACTGCTCTGGCTTACAAAATAACACTCTTGACAGTTATTTTTAGCTTAGCCAGCTCCCACTGTGGTTTGCTGTGCTCTCTGCAAACATGTCTGTTGTGGGACAGCGAGGGATACATGGACAGGAACCTACAAAGAGGGTAGATGCTGCTTGGGTCCTAAAACTTTAGCTCTCCTAATACAGCCCTTGCTTTTGTTGGGAAATAGCCTGATTTCTAGGTTCTTCCCCTTATAGCTCAGTGTGGTTAATTGCTGTTTACTTGGTTGGCTTTGTTTTGATTTTTTTAACCTGATTTTTCATGGAAACCATTTCTCGATTTCAGTCAGCTTGCACCTCTGATTTAGTCAGTGCTAAAGTTCCTCGTGCCTTCGGTGCAAAGCTGCATGTACTTATGGATGTATCTGCCTGTCCATGTATTTTTATATTGAAAAAAGTCTTTAATTCTGAATGACCAGGCCTAAAATTTGCTTTCTGCCTGATAGGCTTGCAGTGAAAGAGAGCAGCTACACTTGGTGCACAATCCTGAATAAGGAATGGAAAAGAAAACTGGAAGGGCATTCCAGTTTGCTCTGGGATTTACTTTGCCAAGAACATTCAGTGGCCTGACTGCCAACATGAACTGAACACGGAAACCTTTCCAGCCTGACTGGGAAAACATAGAACAGGAGAGGAATCTAAAGACACAGACCCTGGATGGAAATAGATTCCCTCTCTGCTCTCTCCCAGGCAGGAGTCTGGGAGGTTATGTTACAGGGTGTTACATTGTGCCATATGACTTCGTGGTAAACATTTAGGAGAAACAGTAAAAAAAAAAAAAGAAAAAGACAAGAGGAATTTCACTGTTTTGCGCCCTGCCCTCTGAGTTAAGTATTCTCACACTCTTCCTTGAATGGATGGTACCTATGTAATTCAGGCCTGACCAGGATTTCTGTCTTTGCCTGTTGGCAGCATATTTGCAGCCACTCATGCTGGGCACATACCTGATTCATACAGTGTTTTTTCTCACTGATGTTTAGGGATCTAAGTGATGGTGATTAAACCTTTTAAGTGCTTTGGAGGGCAGGTGGCAGCCAGTAGGACATAGACATTGTCAGCCCTCAGAGAAATGTTCAAGTCTTCCCTTCTGCAGTAACTCTGGGTAGCTTGCTTTCCTGATGTTAGTTACATACAGCATGCTTGTACTATATCTGAACACTTACAAATTGCTGTGGAGACACCCTGTATTTGAAAGGCCACATCTTCTAAACATGTAACTTGTTTTCCTTCTAATCATGACTGTTATCATCAACTGGACTCCTCTGTCTAGTTTGTGGTGCGCAATGATTGTGCTTCCCTCCCAGTATTTCAGTTTGATTGAAACTGATGCAAGCGTCAGATGCCTTGGAGAGACGGGAGTTCACACCTCTGCTGCTCTCCCCTTGCCGACCTCCGTGGCATGCACTGTGTCAAAGCCTGGCGGAATGGAATGTGTGGGTGATAGCTTGTTCTACACTCCTTAGCACATAGCACTCCATGGTTGCCAAGCCAGAGTTGTCTGAAGCAAAGATGAGCTGTGGGGAAGTTGTGTTGGCTGGCAGAAAGGAAACCTTTGGAATTTGCATGCTACAGTGCAGTCTTGTCTGGTAGAAGCTGGACTCTCCTGGATGATCAGTTTAGCTTCTTGAATTTTTCTCACATGATAACAAGTCTCTAAGTAGCCTTAGTGAGCAGTTCTTTCTGTTCTGGGTGAGGATGCCTTAGGCTTCCCTGAGGTGGAGAATGGCCTCGGTAGTCCCAGCTTTCACATCATGGCTGAATCATGGACCCTCACTCTACATGCATATTAGATCTGTGTGAATGTTGAATCTGCCCCCAGAAAGATGCCAATTAGAGCAAAATGCAACAGCATCTCTTGGTAACAGACTGCTACAAACAGATCAGACCTGTCCTCTGTCTCCGCGTTAACTCTTCATGGAATATAAGGGCAGATTAAAGAACTCTGATCATCTTTTTTAGATGTTTAATGATCTAAGTTTGACACATCTAAAAGTTTAAAAGTGGTCTGCAATTAATTCGTCTTCTAAAGACTTAAGGGCGCTGTCTGCTCCAAGGATAAAGCTCATCTATGGTAGAGATAGAAGTTTCTTGGAGGCTCGATAACGTTTATGGCCTGAGATCCCCTGGGCAAGGGAGGGTTGAGAGAACCACTAGCACTCTTGCTTCCTTATGCAAGGTGCATTGCTTTCTCCTTCTTCTAGCTCAAAAATAAGATGCAGTTCTCAATCTCTGTGAGCACGCACACACATGCACTCACATGTGCGCACACAAACACACCCTTAAAAGAAAATGAAACATTAGATAAAGTTTGCATGTGACAGATACTTAGTTCTGCAGCTTCCTGACATGCTGCAGGAAGATGACTTCTTACAGTGGGAGAGGGGAGGCTGTAGTTGTCATTCCAGTGCCCAGCTATGTATTTAGAAATCTCCATTCCTGCTGTACTAACCCCTCTTTCGTCCTATTCCCTAAAGAGTGTTTCATTGCAAGTTACCAACATACAGCACGCTTTCAGAGCCCATTTTGTGTCTGCCTGCAGAAGGGAGACTGCAGCATGGCTGCATTGTGCGAAACCGCTCCTTTACCGCTGCCTTGGTTTTGTGTGCTGATGGATGTCACCTGTGGGTGGGCTGTGTTATGTTTTTCACTGCAGTTCTCCTTCTGCAACCTATGCTCCCAAACAGCTTGTTCAGCAGTGGTAAGCAAGATTATCCCCTGTGGACAGTTTTCTTCTACGGCAAATGATGGGATGCCTTGAGGAAGTCTAACAGTTAGCACTGAGAGTTGAATTCTCTTCATATGTTTAAAGGAGACGTACAGTTTGAGGCCATAGGCAGGCTGGAGCGAGCTTTTGTGACTTTTTACCTTTCTGTTTTCATGGTCATCCAATACTAAATAACGTATTTGCAAACTAATGGGATTTTTTGTAGCTAGATTAGTTGGTTTTGTATTTGAGTAGGGGCTTAAAGTTTCACTAAACGTATTTAGATATAGAGGTACCGTCTTTACATAGAGAAGAGATCGAGAGCATGAAGGAGAGAGTTTGCTTTGAATCGTTTACCATCCTAGTGGAGCCTTTTCTTTATCAATCTGAGAAGAATAAAGCCATAGGGATTTGACATGGCAAGCGTAGGGGTTTTGTGTGGTGGTTTTTTTGTTTGGTTGGGTTTTTTTTGTTTTTTTTTTTTTTTTCTCCTTTTGATACTTCATTCTGGGACAGGCTCCTGATTAAGGTAGACAGCATAATTATTGTTTGTGGATCTGAGTTTTGTGTAGAAGCGTACAAAGTATTGCATGCACTATTTCCTGTTTTTGGAGATGATGATTTAGAAGGTGTCAAGGAAATAAGCAAGATGCTTAGTTTTCCATAGTTTAACTCTTCTATTTTTTTAGTAAGAGCTGCTATATTCCCTAGGCAACTGCATTCACAGCCCATCCATACTGATGTACTTCTACATGTGCTCAGCAGTGGGCCCAAATCCCTGATCCTTCTCCAAGTAGGCTGGCCAGCACTAAGAAGTAGAATTGCATGATTCTGTATTGTTTATCACCAAGCAAACAGCAGTATGTAAAAACTGGATCTAAGGTCAGTAAGGCATATTAGTAATTTAAAGGTTTAAAAAAAAAAAAAAAAAAAAAAGTCTTGCATTCTGGTAACTTATCCCCAAACCATCCAAGTGTAAATCCCAGGAATTGACTAAGCTTCAGCCTAAAGGAAACTCAAGCAGTGTTTTGTTAATATGATGCCTTCAGTTGCAGTACAAGCTTTTAAGTATACCCACCCCTGAACCAGAATGCATACATCCCTTCAGTTTGGATTTCTGTGTCATGAACTAGATCAGAGAGCTGATCCAGCTTAGAATGGAAGTGTCAAAGATATTTCTCTTTGAGCTGGCTGAGTTCTTTATCTAAACCATAGACGTCTGTGGGGTTGCAGAGCTACGGGGGTAAGAGGGAAAGAGCCATGCAGTGGTTTATGGCTTGGTGAGGGAAACCTTAAACCCCTATTGCTGCCAAGACAGTGCACTGTCAAACTATGGTCTCACGCGTTCCTTGGTATAGAAGCACACAGTCAAAGCGTGCAAACTGCCTTAGCTCTCTTCTGCTCTGCAGCTGCAGGAATGTTTTTGGAGTGAGTATAGAGATTCCAACCTTGTGCTAGCCTTGGTACTGTTTGCAATGAAGCCACACCGATGCGGGGCTTTGGCATGAGGTGCAACTCCCCTTCCCCCTCCAGGATTCTAGGTATTTGCTTAGGCAGGCAGGTCTGAGCTGCTGTGGCTTCGCTGCTCTTTTAGCAGGATTAGCTGGAGCACAGCTAGCTTGGAAGCTTCTCTGCACGGTGCTCTTAAGCCTCTCAAGCAGCTATGGATGTTGTGGTACTTTGAAAGTATGACACATGCGTTTGAACCATTGTGTGGTCCTGGATTAGATGCAGCTAATCTTTCGTTTTACTTAGAAGTTAATTTCTTTTTCCTTTCCTGTTTTCAAGTTAGATCTATGACTTGATTTCATATTCCCAAAGAATGAATGCGGCACGCAGCAGGAAGGGTGTAGGCCACAGGACAAGGGAGCAGTGTTGCTGTGCTGTCTCTGAGTGCCAGTAAATTTGTGACTAACTGTAAACTTGTTAGATTCTTCCTTACCCCCCTCGGCAGGTGAAATCTGAGGCAATGAGGGAGAGGAGCAGTTTAGAAGAGGGGAGGGACAGGATAATGAAGAAAAGGAATATTAAGTTTGAGAAAACCAAAAGAAAATGAAAAGGGAACAGAGGTGAGAAAGGAGGTGAGAGGATGGAAGCAGTACCTGAGGAGGGGCATGGTGGAACAACAACAACAACAAAAAGCTGGAGCAAAGCAAGGCCAGGGAGGCCACTGCTGTCAGCACCAAAGGTGGAGGTGTATGCTTGAGGGTTTTAGCAGAATGTATGAATTGATGATGAGCCTTTGTAGCCCCAGGTAGTCCACTGCACATTGTACTGGTGCAGGAGAGCAATACTGTAAGAGAATGTCAGAGGGCCCGTGGTAGAAATAGCTGCTCTTAGGTGCTGAGAAGGCTCTTTCTATGAGTCACAGCTGCTGCTCTTTCTCTGTGGGACGGGATCTCTTACAGGTTACCCAAAGAGGAGGGGAAAGGGGGCCTGCTGGTGAGGTACAGAAGCATGACACACATGGAGTAGTGTCCTCAGTATCTGTCTCTGATACTCTCTTAATACATGTGTTTGAGCCCATCATCCTTGTATGCCAACCGTTTTTCCTTAGTTGTTCCTCTGTTATTCCTGTATTTCGTCTTTCTCTGGCTTTGATGGCTCGGTTACTGGTGATTTACTGGCTGGCCCTAAAAGGAGAATAAGAATGCTCTTAATGCTTACCCCATCTGAGACACTGGCTAAGAAACTAAGCGCCCTTGCTTGGGCCAGCGGCTGTCTCCGCTTGCCATCTACAGTAGCAGCACCCGGAGCAACTGGAAGTGTCGGAGCAGGTGAGCTCCGGGCTGTAATCTCTTTGCTGTAGTCTTTGTGCTGCCAGGTAGAGCCTGAACAGCCTGTGCAGCATTGTGCTGGGTTTAGGAGATCTGAATAACCTAGTTTCCCTAGCAACAGTGGTCTCTTTAATCACAGAGATACAAGTCTACCTCTGTTATTAGTGTTAAGACTTGCGTAGTGTATCTGGCTACAGTAATACGTTGCTTCTGTTGGAAAAAATGGTAGAATAAAAGCAAGACAGTCCTTCTGCCTTGACGATAATTAAAATCTTCATAGGTGGATTTCAGTGCTGTATGCAGCAATAATAGGAAAAAGACAGCTTATAACTACTTCTAAGATTTTTAACGTGTGAAGGATCCCTGGAGAACACAGAAATAGTTTTAAATTCTGTATAGAGCTTTCTGTGCACAGATCTCCCGGCAGTCTATGACGCTGATTGAGATGTGTTATTTTCATTTTTATAGATCGGGAGATGAAGTGATTCAAAAGTAGACTGAATCTTGTTGCGAAACTAGGAATAGATATTCTCTTCTGAGCCCAAGTCCTCCATCTGCCCTTTCCTGCAGTTTCAGATAAAGGTTTCCCTGTGCAGTAGGAGACAGAACATGTTATGGAAAGTAGAAGTGTGAAGCCTGCTTTTTAGCAGGAGAAAGTGAGGAAAGTGAAAATACTGTGAATCACTGCAAACCTTTCTGCTAATATATTTCAGTCTGCATTCACTCCTCCATTAACAGAAGTGAAGCAAACTGTAAATTTTGAAAGTGAGCATTGGAATGAAAGAAATATTCCTGCTTTAATTTCTACACAGCAACATGGACATATGTGCAGGAGAGATTGGTTTGGATAAGAGTAGTTTGAAGAAGCTTCTACGTGAGGAGGCTATTTTTACTTTTTGGTGTTTCCTTGCCTTTTTGAGTAGTGCAAGGTGGAGGCCATGCTGTTTTCTCTTCTGCATTCTTTTAGCCAAAGAGCTTTTGAAAATTTCAGCATGAGACTGTTTGGCTTGCAGGTGTTGCAGATATTACCTGGCTTTGGAATATCTGAAAATCTCTTTTGTTTGTGACTGACCGTCCTTATTTCAGCAACTCCCTTTCAAGCCTCTGTTCGCCAAATCAATTTACTAGTGTGTCTTCTAAATGGTTGAGGAGCTCTGGAAACATCTAACATCTAGAGAAAAGTCTCTTCCAGAGAACAGGTGCCACCTTTCCACACCGCCCCCCCCCCCCCCCCCCCCCGCCATTCCTGCACAGTCTAATGAATCCTTTGAGGGGCTCTGAGAGCTTGAACACAAGGTGATACCACGAGTGGGTGGGTGACATAAAACTCATTGAGCTTGTTAAAATAATATTGCTGTGGTCTTTCAGCAGCCTGAAGGCCTCGTATACAGCTGTTATTTAGCTGGGTGGTATTTGGTATGAACTGAGACAGAGGCTCACTTCTACAGTGAGTTTATTGTTGGATTTTCAGTATATTGTTTGCCTAAATTCCCTAGACCAGCTCTCCCTCCTGAATAAGCCACATGGATCAAGTTTTATTCTGTTCCACACAAAGTTCACATCCTTTACTGGAATGAGTCATGCTTTAACTGAGTTTACTGTGAAGGAGGAAAGTGGGCTTTAAAATGTTACTCCTCCACCCTGCTTTCGTGATGTACAACAGGATTATTAGTATACTTGGCAGCTGCTGCTTATTATTTTTGCAGAACCTGGATATTTGTGAAAACAAGTAAAAATTGGTTCTACTTGTGTTCAAGTGTGAACTTCATGCATAATTTTAAACTTGTAAGACAAAAAAGCTGTTCTTGTTTGGGGCTTTGCCTTCCCTAAGGCTTGCCTGCTACTGTAAAAGTGGACCTAGCTTTTCTCTCTGTGGTTATTCTTCAGTTTGGGGAGAGGAGTGGCATTTTGTGACTTGTAACTGAAGGGGGAGGAGGAGCTCTACCATTTTGTGTTCAGTGGCCTGTGTGTGGCTATTGCTGTTACACACAGGACGCTTATGGGCATTGTCAGGTGAAAGCGCTTCACGGGCCCACGTAACTCATATTTAAGGTTGTCTCCAGCTTCTCTCAGGCAAGATAACGTGTGATGTGCCACTGTGCAGAAAGCAAATCTTGGTCCCCTGGATGTATTTCTTTATGCAGAAAAGTAAAAGACTTTTTAACCTACGGTAGAGGGAGCTGCTCAGTGTGTGTCCTTGATACAGATTTTTGCAGAAACAGTCTCTGTGTGCTGCTGCTAGAGATAGCAGAACCAATTTTACTACTCATCTTTCCTGCAGAAATTCATTAATATCTCCTGCAAGGATGGTTACTTTGATTCTTCGTATCACCATACTTCTTTGTTTGTTTCTTGGTTGGATTGGGGTGGGGGGTGGGGCGCGTAGGAAGGAGCAGGGTGATGGATTGTTCATTTGTTTGAGGAGTTAGTCTCAAAATTGAGGAGGAGGAGCAACCAATAGAAGAGAGCCTCTTGGGATTTTCTTTTTGGCAGTAGGCCAGTTCACTTGACATGTGAGACATTTCTCTCCTAGTCCTCTTGTTCCTGAGAGGTGTGGAAAGAGTTGTGTTTCTCCCCTGAGCTATGTATTATCTGTGATTGCTAAACTGGCACTGTTCTTGTTCTACAGAAAAAAACAGGGTCTGTTGCCCTAACCCACTGCATTCCTAAACCCAGAGTGCGTAACTTTTGTGGAGCCTCCAAAAGGATTTATTTTGATGCTAATGCTTTTGAAGGAAAACTTGAGGGAAGGAGCTGTAATTAAATGAACACCAATGGTAGATATTAAAAAAGACTTTATCTTTTAGGACTTAGAATCAGTGAAGTGAATGTTTGGTAACAACATGAGTTTAATTAAATGTACATGTCCATTTGATACATATTTAACTATCACTGACTCTGGGTTTACTGATAGGTAATCATAATGGCTGGGAGACAGACAGTGCCTTGATTGACCAGCCTGTCTCCTGTCCAGCTTGACTCTGACCAGACAGATTTTTCTCCTCTGTTTTACAGATGCTTCATTTGGTGGCACACCACCCAGCTATGCGTATGATGCAGACCGTGCTGAAGAACAGAGGCGACATCATGATATGATGCCTTATATTGATGACTCGCCATCGTCTTCACCCCATCTCAGTTCCAAGAGCCGGGGCAGCCGAGACACACTATCTTCAGGGTCTCTGGAATCTACGAAATCAGTGAGTCCTTTCCTGCCTTTTTGTAGTCAGCAAAGCCTTTTAGGTTTCTAAGGGCTCGACTGCTTTAACAGGAAACAAAGACAGTGACTACCAGCACCGTAGGACAGATTATGTGACATAATATGGCAGAGCCTGATTGATACTATATATTTAAAGCTAAATTGAGGCTTCTAGCTGATACTAAGCCTAAACTTCAGGGGTAAGTGTTGTGTGTATGATTTTTAAGCCTCCATTTTTCATGCTTTGGGAATTATAGTGGAGAGAACTGGTGATTAGTTACTGTTGAGAGGGTCTCTAAATACCAGGTAAATATTTTTGAAAGGAGACCCTGAAACAAAACATCTTTCATTAAGATGTTCATACATCTGTGCATGTGGGATGTCATTGCCTTTCACATGGAAAATAAGAGTTATTTTCAGGTAGATTAAAGGCTTTGATAAAGCATCTGGAATATAAGATATGTTTCTTTCACCCTGTGAAAATGGAACATGAGGAACTAAAGCTGCTAGCTCTGAAGTATGGTGGCTTTGGGTGAGAGATGGTCACTTCTCATAATGAATCTGGCTATTAGTTAAATCATTATCTAGTTACTCAGTTATGATAGATTAAAAGTTCAGAAGGCACCGTCCAGCCTGACCTGTGGTTTGATGTGGACCTTCAGGCTATCTTGCTTTATTTTTGCTTCAGGTTCAGTAGCATGACTGTATCTTGGAACTTAAGGAAAATTTCTATTTTTGTTTTTACAGTAGTCTTGGTAGAGAGTCTGCTGCTTGCCTTGGTAAATAACTATTGACTCTGCTGTCTTCACAGTCAAAAATGTCTTTGTTTCAACTTGAATTAATTTCTTTGACTTTCAACCTTTGTTTCTCTTTATTCTTTTACTTCCTAGATTGTAGAGCACTGCAATCCCAAGTTACGGTTTCCCAGAATATCTTTGTCATCTGCAAACTTTTGTTTTTCCCCAGGTCATTCATAAAAATACTTAACAGCACAAAGATAACTGTCACTTCCTTCCTACTGTATTTCTAAGAAAGTGTAGCCAAACAACCTTGAATTCTCACATTGTAAATGACACTTTAAAATCTGTCACTTAAGTGGCTTAACTTATGTGTTGGCTTTCTATTGTTCTATTCTATTAATTGAGATGTCACGGGAGAAGATGATGGGTATTTTACAGATATCAGTGTACATGTACATCAACACCATCACCTTTATCAGACAGTTTTATTTATCTTGCATCAAAATTATGTGAAGAGTCTGACAAGTTCCACAAACCATTGCTACTTAGCATTCATTATATACTTCCTTCTATCACTCTTTATTAGTTAGTGCCATATCATCTGTTTCCTTACTGTTTCTAGGATGAATTAGATTAAGGAGCCTACTTGAGACAGTGTTCTTGTTCTTTTTTCTCATTTATAAAAGTACATTGTCAAGATCTCTTAAAGCATTATCAAGTACATACATTGTTGATGTTTGCTTAATTGTATTTGACTATGAAGTATGGAATCTAGTTAGTGGCTTATGCTTTAGTGTGTTAATTCTGAAATGCTTTTCTTAGCACAAGAATTCTCATCTTGAGAGATATGTAAGAGGCTTTTGAATGAAGAAACAATCATTAGTAAATTCAAAAGCTCCAAGAACATTGTAATATCAGCTTGAGATTTCCAGGTTATGTTTTTCAGGATGAAGGAAAAATGCCACGTGACTACATCTGGCTGAGAGTTATCTTCAAAGAACCAGTTGTAATAGTGTCTGTGACTGGAGGCCTGGAAGAGATGCTGCCTTAATATTTAATCTTGTCCTTTATTTGTTTTAATATTGTCTCATAAGCATTTAACAGCAGTTAATTTCAAAGTTACTTTAATAATGCTAGAAGGCTGCCTTTTTAAACATAATTTTGAACATAAATGGCTGGGTTTTTTTTCTCTGACTGTAAAAAGATGTTTTATGGCTTCAAAACGAAAGACATGTCCTGATACAGATTAGACTTTTAATCGTGAACTTCAACTCCTTCAGTTGATCATTTCTGTAATTAGTCCTGAAATGACAATGCCACTCATGAAGGATGGTGCATGACAAGGAGGAAGAGACTGATTTTATATATGGTTGCAGTATTTCCCAAACAAGTTAAACTTTCTGTCATGACAAGTTGTTAGATGGCTTTTGCTGTATGTTTTCAGCTGTAATGGAAAAGACATCAGTAACGAAATTAAGTGTCAAACTCACTGTGCTGAGCCAAGCATATAAAATATGTGGGACCAGAAGAATACCAGGACGTATGTCTTTTCTGCTTTCTTTTTCACTAAGCTTGATTAGCAGAAAACTTTTTTTTTGTTTACATATGTTTGCTTTTGTAGTTGTCTCCTTGCCCTCTTACTTCTTTCTTAGGTGCCTGCAATTACTTCTGAAAATATTAGATTATCTTTATGACCAGAGCCTAGAAATCAGCAGTTAACTGTATGTAACAACACAACACATGCAGTAAATACACCACTTTGACAAAATATCAAGATTGTGAAGTCATTCAGAAGTTAAGAAATGACTGTGACTATCCCGCCATGCCTTGTGCCTGTAGCCTTGTCTTGAATCTTTATGATAACTTTCAATTACTCAATCATGTCCTATTTTTTTTTTTTTCTCTGGGGCTCCTGCATTATTCAGTCTATATAGTAAATGATGCTCACTGGATTCAATATTTTATCTCCAGAGCTCGCTATACGTACACCTTCTTTACAGGACGCTGTGCTGGAAACTCTGCTCTGAGTACAAAAGTACTCACTTCCTTTTGGCATGACCATTAACTCCAAATATAGCTGGAATGCTGCACAGGTTTTAATTATCCTTGCAGTGTTCCTGTGAGATAAGAGGATGCTGTGATCGCTAACCACAGGTAATCAAGGCAAACAGATTGTAGAAAAAGTGTCTGCTAATTTTGGGTGCCTAATGTGAGATGCGTAATGTTCTGCAGAACAAGATTCTGACTTTTAATGCACTTTTCTTTACATGTAAATTTAAATCCATTTAATTTCACGTGCAGCCAAGAGTTAGTAACACTCCAGTCAAGCACCCAGAAAATGGACCACATTGCAAACAATGTTTTGGTGGTGGTGTGTTTTTTTTTGTTTTGTTTTGGTTTTTTTTAAATGTAAGTCATTTGTTTACCATCCCACAGACACAGCAGCATTCTGGTGTAATGTTTTTCTGCCTTACCCATGAAACCAGCTTTCCTCTTGGAGTTATTGCTATCTGGATATTGAGGGTATTTTGCTTTGACTTACTTTGTGGGCTTGCTCTTGGCTTTCTATTTTTCTGACAAATGTTTGACTGAGTCCTTCCGTCTCCTTATAGCAGCTATGGCCTTTGGTTGCATAGTGCATCAGGGTTCCACCTGCTCTTACCAACCATCATAGAGAAAGTGCAGAGTGGCAAAAGCAGAGTCTTTTTCTAAATGAGGATGTAGAGATACCTCCTAGACTACTTGTGGAGGGGCTTCATGTTGTTCCCTCAGTGTGTAGGGTGACCAGTTCCCAGCACCTCATGTTGTGTGTTCCAGGAAGGGAGGGCCGCAATTGACTTCCAGAAGGGTTGTGGTGTTCTACACCGTGTTATTTGGGATCTGTTTTCCAGTCCCCTCTCCCACCTGCATCGTATAAGGAGACTAAAAGACTTTTGCTGGTCTGCCTCCAAACTATACCACTTCAGCCACCTCTTACGTGTTCATATTCCACCAGCTGCGTGTCTGTTGCACAAACATCTCTGGCTATCCCAGGAGTGTGACAAGAGGTGCACCAGCATTAGTTTTGTCTGTGACCCAGAGAGGATATAATCAACTTGGGTGTTTATAGTGTGGATCTCAGCATCCCCTGACTCATCGTTTTTGTGGTGAGGAGGCTTAACGAATGCTTGCATTGAGCAAGGTAGGTTGTACACCCTCTTCTGGCTCTTCTAGAATCTCGTGCTGAGCTGCTGACGTGTGTCCTGGCATAAAGCCAATGCTTTTGCCAAACTTTGCCTGTTGCTGTGAAGCAAGCCTACAGGGGAAAGAGGAAAAAGGAGAAATATGTTCCACTAATGCTTAAGCTGTTTGTTTATTTAACTGGAGAAATTATTTAATTTTCCTGAACTTTGCTTTCTGTAACAGTTCAACTGTTGTGATTGAACTTCCAAAAAATTCTGGAAACCTCTCTTGGAAAATGTCAGCCCAGATGTTTGCCAAATAAGACAATGCTGGTAGCTTCAGAAGGTGTCAGACTATTTGTAATAGGTAGTGATAATTCACTCCCAGAGACAGAGAGAATGTGTTTGTCTTCCCCATCCAGCTAGACTGAAAAGTGGAGAAGATAGTTGGATACAGTTAGAGGACAGAGTGAAAGCTTGCTACACTACTTTCGGGGGACAGGGAAGTGTTGGGATAGCTGGAAAGTTAGTGACTGACATCCTTCACTAGCGAAGAGTTATTGCCAAGAATTTTGGAGTGGGTAGCTTGCAGCTTGGAGGCTAAAGAGACTGAGAGAGCATGGGAAGCTTCAGTCAACGTGATCCTGTTGCTGCTACTCAAGTAGGGAGAGATTGCACGATAGGAAGAGTAGAAATGAGAAAGGCCTTTCAAGATCTGCTCACCAACAAAGCCAGGCTCAAAGACACTTGTGGAGCTGAGGGTGTGGGGCTCTATGGAAGTGGGTGCAGGGCAGGCAGTGGAAAGGCAAAACTGGTTCCACTCTCTCAGGAAATTAGGGGAGTCGCTTTTCTAGAGTTTGAAAGATGAATTTTTTGCCAAAATAGATTTTTCCAGTTCTTGTATATATCATACCCAGGGAGGCAGGAATGCTAAAGCTGAGCTACTAACTCCTACTTTCTATTCTGTTTGGAGGGGAAATTGGCTGGCACTTAGAGATTTCCAGGTGGGATTTCTCTTCCCTTTCCTGCTGTGCATTCCGTGGTTGGCACAGCATTGGCAACCATTGCCAGTCCTCAGAGCAGATTCTTTCGTTCTCACTTTCTGCCAGCTATGTGGAAAGCAGGACTCTGGCAGAGCAGGTTGTGGAGTTTTCTCCTAGCTTGGTCCCGAGGGAGTCCAGAAAAGTTGACCTCTGAAGCTACATTAATAAATAGGAGTACTGGTCTGCTTGGTACTGCTGTTGCTAGCTTGTCCTTCCCTCTCCAACGTTTACAAATCCTTCTCCTTTCTTCCTCTCAGTATTTAGTTTGTTTGTTTGTTTTCTTTTACGGTCACTTTCCCTTCACCACCCCAAAAGATGCAACTTCCCTTTTTATTCTCCAGCTCTTTGCTCCTTAAGGGCTCTGCCTGGATGTACAGCCCTTCCTGAGGAGAGCTGGCACACCAGCGCTGATGTTATAAATAATGTTGGCTTCTCTCTCTGCTCCTTCCCCTCCCTGCATGGAGCATGATTGGCTTGGTTACAGAATTTGCCCTGTTTAATAGCACCAAGATGATGGGACACCTCCAGCCTGTTAGCAGAAGCTTTCAAAGATATTTACACTTTAAAAATTTGAACGAATACTTTTGCATAGGCTGTCAGCTTCTCTGTGAGATTCTGAGCTGTCCTTACGGGAAACCTCTCCCTTGAACACGTTCATTGCAGAGCATATGAACACGCTGTACCGAAAGAAGGTCTGAGAGTTAAAGTGCCTTTTAAACGCCCACTTGGAATCACTGATTCTCTTCACAGAGCTGTGCCGGCAGCAACCACTTTGCAAAATCTCGTGTGTTGTGGTTTCTAGATTCTTAATCTGTGTTCTTCTAACATTTGCAAGAAAACAATTATTGCCGTTAATTTAAACAACAACCAGAAAGCCGAGAGTTTACTTTAAACAGAGTCAGGAAGAGCTGAATCTGTCTAATCCTTGGAGCTGGTAAATCTCAGGCTTGCGGTAATTGAATACAACATGCAATGCCAACCTGGTTAGTAAACTAAAGTGCTTAGGCTGACAAGCTGTAAACACATTCAAAACAGCCGCGGCTCGGAGCCAGTTTATGCACGCTCTCTAATATCTCCAGTGCTTCTACGTGCTCTGACTAGCCTTGGTTCAGGTCGCAGGATTGCACTTATGACTGTGACTCAATCTTTTGGTTTTTAAGTCTTTGAAATGGCGAGAAGCACCTCTCAGTTGAGAAGAAAACACCAGAACGTTATAGGCATGAGATGCCTGTGAAACTTCCTTTATACTGCTTTCCACCTTCCTTTCTGTTTTCTCTCTCATTTATTTATTTATTTTTTTTTATAAGTGTGGTTCATGAGGAGTGGGACCAAAGCACTGATTTACTGCTTGCTTGTTCAGAACTGGCGTGTTGGGTCCTCACAGCTCCCATGGCAGACAGACAGGAATGCTCTAGCTGCTGCCCTGTGATAGTCTTGTAAGACAGATTTATTCTGAAATGTGTGGGAAGAGAGGTAGCCACAAGGTGGAAGGGTAATGGAGAAAGGCTAGAAATGGATGCTGGCATCAAAGGCAAGGACAGAGTCAGAACATGAAATACCAGTCAGACTTGTACAAGTCAAAAACAGGCTGACCAAGCTGGTTAGGAAGCATGGGATGGACTGCTGACCACCTGGCACTCCCTGCTGAGTGGTTAGAGTTTGCCAATACAGGCTGCTCCCACATCCTGCTGGGAACACCCCATCTGCACTTTGATTAATAGGTGTATTTTCCCCTAGCTAATGTGGTCTGGTAGATGTGGTACCAGCTCTTCCCCTTGCCACAAGCAACTCAAATTCTGACTGCTTCCATCTTGCCAGGGTAGGGGAAAGGAGTCCTCAGCCTTGGCAGGTCTCCCTGAACCAATGGGGAGCTCGATACCTACGCCCAGGATGTTCCCTTTCTTCACTGCCCTTCTGCCTGGAGTGCAGAAACAGAGCAGTCAGTCAGGCTGTTGGGGCCACAGCGTTGCTCTTTGTTTCCCTTTTTTATCAGGTATGGGAAAGCAAGAAAGTGCCCTTGGTACTAGGTGCATCGCATCTTGGTGTGCTGTAAGTGGAGTGGAAGGACAGTCTCGCAGTATCTCTGTCTGCTGATTACTCTTGTTTTGGGTGAGCAGGTGAGCCTGTTCCTGGTTCTGTAAGTGAGGAATGTTGTAATAGCAAATAATAAACTTGCTCCTGTTCTTCCTAATGTTGGCGCCAGCTCCCAGTGAATTTGTTAGTCCTGGAGTACATTTCCTAACAAGTGAGACTTAAAAAGCACCCTGAGGCTGAAGAAGCACAGGGGCTATTTTCCAGATGTTCATCCAGCAGCGAGAGATGCTGCTCAGTGCAGTCCCAGATGACATTGCCCAAAAAGCCCTCCCTCAGCAGGAAACTCCTGTCCGGGCACTGGCTCTCAGGAGGAGATACAGAGCGGCAGCACAACGCAGACAGCAGTTCGTATTGATCCCTTATGCTGCAGGAGCAGCAGGAGATCATCTTTTCACAGATAAGGAATCTGTATGTAAATTTGAGGTACTGCATTGGAAACCTTGTAATGTGCTATATGATTATTGGATAAACTCCCCGGGGGTTTTGTCAGCAGCTGCTGCACTGTGGCTTAAAGCAGACAGGCCCTGCTGCATCAGGGGCTGGAGTTTTGCAAGCATCACACTTGGAGAATGTTCCTGTTATAAAGGGTTAGGACAATACTGTGGGCTTTGCAAAGCGGCCTTGCGGTAACAGCCAGGAAGGCAGGCCTCTGGTGTGTCCTGGGAGATGTTTGTCTCTCTGAAAGCACATCTCTCTTAAAGAGAGGAAATTAACATTCAGGCAGAAAATGCTGTCTCTGTCAGCTGACAGTGCCCGGCCTGGCTTTTAATTAAAGCTTTTCTTTGTGAAGAGGAAAACTGTTCTCAGTGCTGTAAGGAAAACTGTTGTGCCACTGTCGTAATGGGGAAGTCTGAATCATTTAAATAACTTGTCATTGTGTGCTACTCTTCTTAGATGTTGCAAACATACCCAGCTGGTTTTTAAATCCTCACCTCCTCCAAGAGAACCTACTGAAGATAATTATAGTGCTGTGTCAATATTGACCGGTTACCTCATCCGCAGCAGTGGGGACTTCGGAGCACTGTTAGTTTTTCTCAATGCTTCTTTATGAAGCTGCATTTTTCTTCTGTAAGTGTTGTAAGAAATCTTTGGAAAGCAAGAAGGATTGTGTTTTTCTTGCACAAGGGCTGCTGGGAGCTTCCCACAGCTAGCTACATCCCTGCCTCTTCGGATGAAGGCAATCTTTGTTAAACATTTTGGGGCTGTCTGTCTTGATTATGTGTATGTACCGTGCCTTACAAAATAGTCCCTGAGGTGGACATCCAGGCACTATTGGTACAGAAATCATAAGGAATGGTCATAACGTTGTTGCATGTTTCTGATCGAGCTGTAACAGGCCATCACACGGGTGCTCTGTAGGTGCACAGAATCTGTCACAGCATTCATTTTACCATGTAGTTTGTCACTGGTATTTTTGTGAAACCTTCTGAACATGACTGCTGAATTACAAATTCCTAGCTTCTTTGAGATGCTCTTTCAAGGTTTTAAAAGGCACTGTGCTTCTTACTGAACCTCATTGAAGGGTAGATGCAAAGACATGCTCTTCTTTCCATACAGTATCTGACATGTGTGTAGATTTTACTCATTTCCTCAGAACAGCTTCTGTCTGCAACTTCTATTTAAGAGGTGATGGTGGTATTTGACACCTCACAAAATTTTGATAAAGTAGTTGCTGCAAGGTCTTTTAGCCTAGAAAATGGCTTGTGAAGTTTAATGAAAGCATTCAAAAATCAGAATGGTTATTGATGAGGCAGAATCCAGAAATTATCTAGGAGCGTGAGGATCCGTTTCTTTCTTAGTGTGGTGCGTAGGCTGAAAGTCACACTCAGTGTGATCGTTACTGGGTGCTTACCTGTAGCCAAGACACCTCCTCTCCACAATGAGCCTCATATGTACATCTGCAGGGTTCAAAGCACAGGACCCTAAACTAAATGGAGCTTTTTTTGTTAGCTATTAAAGGGCCTTATGTACGCCCTATAGACTGGAGCATACTGCTATGTTTCCTGATCTTCCTGCTGCTGAAATCGATAGCTGACGGTTCCTCAGGGTATTAACAGGAGTAGGATGGAGCCCCAAATAGCCTACCCAAAGCCCTTGTAAAGTATCTGCCCTTTCAGATCCAACTACCGACTCCATTCTCAGGGACATTTAACAGCCTGAAAAGGTTGCAAGAATTGTAAAAAGCCATTTCTGTGAATGACAGGAATAAAAAGAACTGGAAATAAGATTCTGTTAAAGGAGAGTGTTGTTATTTATAAGCTTAATTGTTTGGCCACATATTTTTTTGAGTTTATGGAAATATTCAATTTCACTTTATCTGGTTTAACATTTTTCAGGTAACAGTTTTGAGAGGAAGGATAATTGATATTCAACAGAGGGGATTACTGCTTCTCTTAACACTCAATGCTAATCTTCTCTTGATGTGTGCATTTGCTCATTAATGTATTGGGTTGGGGTTTGGGGTTTTGTTTTTTTTTTTTCTTCTCTTTCTTCAGTTATTTTGGTTAAGAACTCCTTCATGGAATCCCAATAAGAAAATCAGCATATGCGTTCCAAGCAGTGCTGATTATTCCATCCTCTAACTAAAAATACACATTGTGCAAGCTGGCACTGAAAAATAATTTAGTGAATAGCAGAGAGTATGAGAAAGAACAGCCATCTTAACAGCGATGTCAGGCTGTAACTGCTGTATATTCATGTGCATCTGTGTAGATGCAGGGGAAGTGATCCTGTCTGCTTAGAGAAACATGGCTTTGGAGTAAGATTATAGAGAAACTCTCATGGGAGGAGGGAGTGAATTGCACATAACTAAGAGTCTCTAAGTTTTTTTTTTTTTTTTAGATGGATAAATTCTGAATTTTTAAGTTCTGTGTTTTCAATTTTGTGAAGAAATCTGGGCACCTAATTGAGGCACCAAGGTTGGATGAATAAAGCTAACACCTGTAAATAATCTAAGTGATATCAGTTGCTGGTAAATCAAAATTTTCCTTAATGTTTTGTGTTTGCATATTTCTAGAAACAAGACATTGAGCACACGTGGGTTTTTTGTTTGGTTGGTTTTTTTAATCTGAAAGTAAACAAAAAACCCAAGTATGCTGTGGTCTGCTGAATACCTTTTACTCTCCATCCTCATTCTTGTTTTTTTCTTACTGCCTGTCTTTTTTTATCTTTCTTTTTTTCTTTTTCTTTTTTTCTCCTTAACAACCTCTTTGTAGAGTGAGCCAGACCTGGAGAAAGGCCTGGAGATGAGAAAATGGGTCTTGTCAGGAATCCTAGCCAGTGAGGAAACCTACCTGAGCCACCTGGAGGCTCTGCTGCTGGTAAGTGCTGGTGGCAGATACCATTTCCAAACACTGGTACTTGAATTTTCACTGCTGCTTCCATCCAGAGGTTCCCAGAACTTTGCATACTAGGAGTTACAAGTTGCTGGGTGCAAAGGGTACCTCTTCTTCAGTAGAGAAAGAGAGGCTTAAAGAAAGGACTGGATATGGCACAACAAGGGAGTTATTAATGTGGTAGTATCCAGGAGCCCTGTCTTTTGGTGTCCTGTGCTAATTATTAGACACTTTCCTGTACAGTTGAGCAGATATTAAGGAAATGGAGTGCAAAGGGATTTTAATCATGCCATTAATATCCTGGGAAAATCCACCTACTAGGGGTGGCTGATCCCCATGAGAGAATTTGTTGATGTCTAGCTTTCAGGAGTTGTGTGAATGCAAATATCACTTATTAATAGGATGAAAAACAACTCTCTGGAGGGATGTGTTGTAATGTAGTAAGGGTGAATGTGCTTGGTTTGCATGATAACGATTTCCTTCATTCCTCATTTCAGCCTATGAAGCCTTTGAAAGCAGCTGCCACCACCTCTCAGCCTGTGCTGACTAGTCAGCAGATTGAGACAATATTCTTCAAAGTGCCTGAGCTCTACGAGATCCACAAAGAATTCTATGATGGGCTCTTCCCCCGAGTGCAGCAGTGGAGTCACCAGCAACGTGTAGGGGACCTCTTCCAAAAGTTGGTGAGTCAGCTACCATCACCAGAGGTTCTGTTACCTCTCATTCATCTCGCAGGTGCTGCTACGATTTCCTTTGGTGACTAGACCGAAATGATGAAAGCCCGTAGCTGTATTAGATGAGAGGCTTCTAGCTTTGCCTCACTGCAGTGAGGGGCCTACAGCAAAAGTGGCTGTTTCATTGCCTTTAATTAAAGACTCCAGCAAGCTATGCTACTAATACAAATACAATTTCAGAGAAATGTTGAATCTCCAGGGTGTCTGCAGTGTCATTAAAACACTTACTGTAGAGGAAGATGGGAGAATGGCAGTGTTTAAAAGGGTACTTTTTAACACTGATAGCTAAGGGTTTCTCGTTATTGCTGAACTCCCTCACACATACTTCCTTCTCTCTGTGGTGCTTTGCTCTATCTTGTGCCGATTTTCTCTGTTTTATGGTCATCACCTTTGGCTTTGCTTTGCTACCATCATCATGGCCTTGATATTCCCCTTGCTACTATGCAGATGCAGTCAACCCCTGCTAAGAACCCTCCAAGCAACCTCTACAAAATTCTGAGTGCAGAACAGGACAAGGATACATACAGCATATTCCTGAGGCTGAATTAAAATTGCTGGATTTCTGAGCCAGATGACAAATTGTTTGCATTCTAGGAGATTCCTTTGGCCCCTTTAGCCTCTCCCCTAGCATGTGCAGAGAGCAAAGGATTAAAGGAGCTGTTTTTTTCTTTTTAGAAAAGAAAAGAATCTCTGCATTCCTGAGGTGCCTCTGATACTCAGGGTAGGAGTGACATTCCAGTGAGGGGTTTATTGGATGGGGAGTGTGCTTTACCAGGGTCACTCAATTGTTAGCAGGTGTGGAGCCCAGCACCAGCCCATCCCCTGTGGAGCAGGGGGAGATGGGCCTGGAAGGTGGTGTTTTCCATGCACACCATCAGCTCAGGATCAAAATATGGGAATCTACTTTTTACTGCCAGCATGTTTTAGCCAGGAGAGGTCAAGTTTGGTGCCTTGGTGAGTAGTTCATGGTATGCAATTTGAGCAACTGGTTTAAGAAGACAAAACCACCTGCTGCTGGTTGCTGAAGCAAAGATACAGAAGGCTGTTGAAAGCAGAATCCTCACAAGCTGTATTGAAAGTATAGTGCAGCAATGACGACAGCAGTAGTTGAAGGCCTGAATATATTCTCTACCACTGCTGGCTGTTGAGCAAGCTTTGATTCATCAGACAGCTACTCGGGCCTTTGTTTAAGACCATTTTTTGCTGCTGGTGATCACAGGTCCAGGAGTTCAGCCCTTCTGGCCCTCTATTTTTATGTTCCCCTGATTTTTATGTATTTGTAACAGAATTGTTGGTTTTGTTGAATTAGTATTGGAAATAAAAGAGCAAATTACCCTAGTGCAGGAAGCTTTGAGCTAGCTTAGCAGGTTCAGTTTCTGGTGGTTTGGTACAGTATCAGTGGGAATTGTGAACTCTGCTGGATGAGATAAAGCTAACAATTCCTGGCAGGCAGTGGGAAGCAGCTACATGAGAGAGACAGCAAGAACATCAGGCATGACAAGACATCTATACAGGATGTACATCAAATTTTTTGGAGCAGACTGTTTATTTGTGGTCATGTCATGCAATCTGTTGATAAACACTGGAATCCTTGTTATTATCCTGAGGTCCCTGGGGACATTAATTTCCTTGACTATCATGCAAAACAAAGCACCGTAGATTGAAGTTATAGATAGTGCATGCAAGGATTTTTAGAATTTCATGTGGTCTGGCACAAAGTACGATCCATTTGCAACATCAGTGACTGTTTTTTCACCTTTTTCCTGTTGAAACTAAGGAAAAGAAAAAAGACACTAGGCATGTGGGAGTGAAATATGCTTCTCATTTTGGGGGAATATTTTGTATGTTGTTTTATAACTAGAAAGGAAACACTTTAGAACTGTTTTTAGAAATGAACAAATATTATCATTGATTGTTTTCAGGAATGGAAAAAAAATTAACCAAAAGGCAATTATTTCTACCAAAGCTTGTTTAATTTTCAGTGTGTTCTTTTTAATTGAAAAAGAGAAAACTTAAACCATCATGAAAACTGTACGTAACCATTATTGCTTTGATTGGAAGCTCAGTTTTTAATGAGAAGTATGTTTTCATGACGGCATGTTTAGTAGAGGAAAACAAAAGCTTAGAAAGACTGTTCAGGAGTAGCAGGAAATGAAAGAGCCACACAGGAATGGAGAAACTTTAAAGCTCTGCCATTTTAGCTGGCATCATCTAAACTTGAATGTCATAACCCCTGCAAGTGACTGGTAATTCTGACAGCATCGTCGTCAAAGAATTGTGCCCCAATGGCAAATACAGACTTTATTCTCTCCACATTGCTAGGTCTGAGCGCAGTTCCCTTCAGCTTCAGTCGTAACTGTATTATTTTGTATAAGGGTTGAGATTGGTTCCTAATCTTTCACCAAAATGTGCCCTAGGAAATAGCTTGCTGTTTCTTGGCTTCTGTTAGCTAAAGAAATTTGTGCAGGGAACGTTCTCCTGAGAGTGGCTTTTTCTCTTCCATCGTTCTTGCACAAAGTCCCATAGAGAATGGAGAACACAATGACTATGAGAGAGCAGGAGAGGAAAAGAGCACTCTCTGGGAAAGTTAACTGCTCTGCCTGTTGCTCATCATGGGCAGAAGTGTCAGGGAAGTTGCAGAAATAATAAGGTAAGTGCAAGCTCTTCTGGTAACAAACTTTTAAATGAAGCCTTTTACGGAACTCCACCTGTTGGCTCGCTACTGACCGTGCACTTGCAAGCATGTTCAAGCTGCCAAGGTGTTTACAGCACAACCTGTGCAGCTCTGCAACACAAAACCATCTCTGCAATCCAGACAAGCTTGGAAGCTACCCAGGGATTCCCCAAGCTGGATCTTAGTTCTCTGGCATGAATATGGCTGCAATTCCTAAGTCAGCAAACGGGCTCACCGCTAAGACTCAGTGATAACGGTGGTTTATTACTGCACTCTGAGGCCTGCTTCATCTTCATCTGGACCAACTGCATATTTCTTCTGCTGGAAAAACTGCCATTTTCTGTCACCTAGTGCTGCAGTCACTGCCTTCCAAACACTTTGTGCTCTGGATCTCTATTCTATATTTTCAGCACTCTGCTGCCCTTACAACAATGTTCACTAATGCAGATATGAGTTAATATCTGGGTTTTATTTAGTGTGTCCATCATGCAAAAGCCAACAAGTAGCTTACTGGGGTCACATTTGTGCTGTTGGGCTGAATCTTTCCTGTTTGATTCATGTTTTGTGGCAAATAGCCAGAAGCTCCAGTTACATCAATGAGCTAAAATATTAATAGATTCTAATCTGGCAGTTCAGACTGGAAAAATAGATGGCAGTAACAAGGATGTGTCATTCTCGCAGGCTTCTGCATCCTTCACAAGTGAACTTGTTCAGCAGAGATGGAACTGAGTGCATGGGAGCACCTGCACTGGTTAAGTAAAGCTGCCAGGTTGGAGATGTCTTTCTGAGCCTGCTCAACATGCCCTGCAATGCTTTGGCATGAAGGAACATGACCTGATCATTAGAATCTGGGGCTGACCATCCCAAACTGTCTTCTTCCCCAGCATTCATTTTATTTTGTTTTGCTTCCTGCAGGCCAGCCAGCTGGGAGTGTACCGGGCCTTTGTGGATAACTATGAAGTTGCTATGGAGACAGCAGAGAAATGTTGCCAAGCCAATGCTCAGTTTGCTGAAATCTCTGAGGTAATGTCATGGTATTCAGACACACGAGCTGTCTGGATCTGACTAATACCCTGCGATGTCACTCCTGTCTGTCCTCCAAGTATCTTTGCAGCCCTCACTTCTGGAGTTGTGAGCCTCCATAGGCTCACTGCTTCAGCTCATGTTGTTACAGCCATTTCTACTTTGGAGTAATAGAGATTATCAGAAGGCACCTTTATGTGCTGTCCCCAGCCAGGGAATCTTGTAAAAACTGGCGTTGCTTTGAACTTCTCAGCAATGTGCTGCCTTCATGCCTTTCTAGAAGAGAAAGCTGTATTTGAGTTTCTCAAATATTTCTCTTGCTAATGATAATGCTGACTGTGGTGTAAAAAGCCATCCTTAATGGCTTGCGTTATGGCTGTCAGTGGAATCGCAGGCTCCACGGGCGTGGAGAGGAGGAGAGGGTAGCTCTCTGTTTAAAAAGGCAAGTGTGTCAAGCATAATCTATAATATTATTAACCGAGCTGCTCTGACTTCCTCTCCTTGAAACGAGTACTTTGTGTTAAAGCATTTTGAATACCTTTTTAGGTTTCCCAGGCCACCAGCTTTGCCTCTAGTGCATGGTCTCATTGACTCTTTGTACTGCAGTGATTATATCTTGAAGAATTTGGTTGCTAAGAAAACATGAGCTTGACATGTCTGTCCTTAAAAACAAGCAGATAAATAATCAGAACTAAGTAATACTAGGGTGCTTATTGCTCTGAAAAAACTTCCGAGTACTTTCAGTATTACATGTCCCTTTAGATTTTTACGATAAAGAGGAAAAATAGAACATCTTTGCTCTGTGAAATAAGGGAAGCAAGACTTCCCTTTTGGGATGTGCTCATCAGAATGCAAATGTCTGCTATTCTCTCCTTTCTTGAGGATTTCCATCAGGTTCTAGTCCCTTCACCACTTCTGTGCGCTAGTATGTCAGCTCATTGGTAAAGTAGCTTCCCCTGTGCTTACTTTTCTGTCAGTACTAAAATGCATTTCATGGACTTTCTCACTTATTGATGGTAATATGTATAGTCAGTATTGTGGTAGTCACTAGAAGACAGAATAGAGATTAAGGCTGCAGGGTCCTGGGCTCTGTGCAAGTGTGATCCCTGGGTTGTGCAGTTTTCTGAAGGGTAATGCTGAAATCGTACTAGTATCTGCTGTATTTGGAATGATGGTGGTGATACTTTTGCATTTGTGTCCTGGTGAGGATTTCAAAGTTCGGCACATTAATGCATATAGCCTTACAGTTCACGTGCAGAGTCACTGGTAGTGTTCCTTTGCTGCCATGAAAGAGAGCTGACTTGTCCAGCGTCACCCAGCTCTGATTACAAGTATAAGAAAGTGTAATCTGGGGGTACTAAATCCCAGTCCTGAACTTCATTTGTTGATGGTGTACACATACTGTGATAATGGCTGTATCCTTATGGACCTGCCTTCCTTCTGCAGGTGATTTTAAAACTCCACCATCCGTGTGTCACTGTAGGTGGTTCCCTGCTTTGCTGCATTTCTGTTGACATGCACACCGAAGAAAATTGCTTAATATTGGAGATGTGTGGGTGCCTATGACATGGCAATGGTGGATTTACTGGGAAGGAAGGCACATTTTTCCTTCACTGACTTGAACTGTGATAGGGCTGTCCTCCATTCACACTGAGGCCCTCCCTTGGAGGAGCAGATAGTCTCTTACATTCCCATGTGGTATTTCAAGGTGATTGACTGTCTGCTACGTGGGTTTTCTTTTTCTTTTAGAATCTAAAGGCTAGAAGCACAAAGGAATCTAAAGATCAGACGACGAAAAATTCCTTGGAAAGTGAGTGATCCATGCAGAGGAGACTGTGGTTTGTCAGGACTGTGTGGGGGCTGTTGCCAAACCTCCACTCTCCCGTTTTCTTTTTAAATGCTGGAGGGTTACGGAGTTTCTTCTGGCTCTATCTGGGAAATTCGTTCCCTTTTGCTAAGTAGCAGAGCTTGTGCGTAGTAAGCTGCATGCATGCATGCATGGGGAAGCCCCTGCCCGGCTTAAAACCTCATCAGTCCTTTTGGGCAAAACCAGGCCAACCAAAGGACCGCTGTGATTTTAAGAGAACATCTGCTACCCAGTGAAAGCACAAGCACAATCCTAGCGGTTATTGTTACATGGTTTTTGCCCTGTGGTGGCATCTAGGGAGCCTGGTCAAGATCAGGTTCCATGGTGCTTGTGTCTATGCACATAAGTAGAAGACAACCAATGTTACAAGCAGCTTCCATACTCACTAATACAAAAGCCAGTCCCCTTCCTCTTTTGGCCTGTTATCAGGGTTTGGAAGCACTCAACGTGTCATGCTGAACTCCAGAAGGAGGGATTTGACTTTAAGAGTGCAAGGCCCAGTTCTGACCTGTGGGACCAGGCAGGTGCCAGGGAATTGGCAGAAGTGTGCCACGCTGTGTGCAGTTGTTCTGTACTAGCTGGTGTGCTCCACACCCACTGGTTGGCAGGGCGTGGGCATCACAAGTGGGCATCTCTTTGCTGTGGAGCATGTTTATTTCCTCTGTATGTTCATGTGTGTTTTATTGGCTGTGCAGCACATTAACCCTAGAGAAGGGAATTTTCCAGTAGCTCACTGGTTAATAAACCTGTACCTGTACATTCAGGTGCATTGGACAAGTTGCTCTGTAGAGGCTGTATCTAGGTACCCCTTCCTTATGTTCCTGCTGCTTTTTTTCACAGCTTTATTATACAAGCCAGTGGATCGAGTGACTCGCAGCACACTTGTCCTGCATGTAAGTATCTGAAAGGTATTTTTCAAACTTTAGGCCACTTCCCTATTTTCTCCACCCTTCACATTTTCCATGGAGCGGCAGGATTGCAAAAATAAACCTGTCATGCTGCATGAGAGCTTCTTCCCTTTATGCTAAGGGGAGGGAGTCCATAGGTAGGACGCTGCTACCTCTTCAGTGGTGTTACCGAGAAGTGCAGAGTATTATCCTCTTCCTCTAGAGATAAAGCCTCACTCTAACTTGTAAGGAGAGGCTGGAGCATCTCGTTCTAGAGCTCCAATTAGGGGCCCTCAGACCCTTCTGCTTTCCAGTGCTGCTCATGGTTCTGTTCTTTGTGTTTCTGGTGTCAGGATTTGCTCAAGCACACTCCAGTGAGCCACCCGGATCATCCACTCCTGCAGGATGCTCTGCGGATCTCACAGAACTTCCTCTCCAGCATCAATGAGGAGATCACTCCTCGTCGGCAGTCCATGACTGTAAAGAAGGGGGAGGTGAGTCTTCCTGCTTTGGTTATTTGCTCAGTTTGTAAATACTAGTTATGCCTCTTCTGTAGAGCAGACTAGGAGTTACGCTGTTAATTTGTTTGTTGCTAAGATACAGTTTATGCAGTGTCCTTGTTCTCTGAAGGATGTCGTACAGCTCCTCTCTGTTTTATATTCAGAAAACAGTTTGGAAACCCAGAGGAAAAGTATGATTAGAGTTTTGTCCTTAGCATTGTTAAAATAATTTATCATATGTAATTTCTATGATGCATATTGCTATGCACTAAATGGATTTGTATTTTTTGTGCAAACTGAAAACAGGAAGCCTGGGAGGAGAAGAAATTAAGGAAACATCAGAAGTCATAAAAGATTAGGAAAATCTGTTTTCCAGAATCTTCGTTCTCACCATACTCATTTTTTGCTTCCTCATTTGTAAAGAAGAATATTGTAAACAGGACTAGGAAGCAAAACAAGTGGAATGGCTTGGGAAAGCTAAGAGACGTGATTGACTCCTGAGGGTGTAATATAGCTCTTCTTAATTCTGCTAGGAGCTGGAATATAACCAGAAAGTTTGAAGATGTGCAGTTCCTTTACCTGCATGCCATCTTGTGCTAGGAGGGCACAGAGCTACGCAACAGTGAAGTCCTGCATGCTTCAGTGGGCTTGATTCATCTGCCTCGTGATTTCATTAGAAAGCAATTCAGTCCTTCCTGGTGGGGAAAGGCCAGGACCTACAGAAGTATTGAGGGAAGGATGTAGGAGACTGAACAAAAGAGAGACGCAGCTCAGATAGTTTATGTGTAAGAGGAATTGTGGCAGTGTGCCAGAGACACTGGCTGATCAAAAGTGACCCAAATTACCCTGTACAAAACCATCTCTTACAAAGCCCAGGAGATTGTTAAGATACTGTGAACCTTCATGATGTATTCCCAAATCCTGCCAGTGAAACATGCTTGCTTTTAGCTGTTAAACTGATTTTCAGCTGACAAAGATTTCCTAGAAGCTGCAGTACTGGGAATTTGCTGCACTTTGTCCTGCAAGTCTTGTTCATTGTCTCATTTTGTCAACTGAAGAGGTCTGCAGCTGAGAAGAGGAGGGGCTGAGCAATTTGAGTCTGAGGTAGAAGCTCAGACATCAGTCACTAGGGCCTCTGTGATAGTAGATGGCCTCATTAAAGTGGATGCTGATTGAGTTGTAGCAGAAATTGCAGGCTAGAATGCCCCTTTGCAGGGGAGGGAGCATTTTGTGTTCTCCAGTTGTCTGTCAGCATCTCAATGAGGGATGCAGGCTTTGAAAAGTGTCACGCAGAATCCTAATGAGGTGCCGGAGACCAGGCAGAGGGGCAGGCTCAGGAGGATGTTCCTGTTGATCTCTGTTTGGAGTGGTGCATTTTTCAGATCTTAGAAAGCGGGAAGCAGAGGCTTGTCAGGACGGGGCTCAGCAGGCCTGTTCACACTCTCACTGGTCCTGCAGCGACTCAGTGTATGATGTGGGGAGGGAAAGAAGGGGGCATAGCCAAGGAGAGGGCTGCGGGTCTGCTGGAGGGGACTGGGAACCCTTTGTGCTCTGCCTCGCTGCACACAGCTCGCACTGAGCCCAGGGGAGAAAAGGACTTGCTTCTGATGCTTCCCAGAGTTTGCCTTCCACTCTGTGAATCTGATGGTGGATGCTGTCTTTAATCATTTGGCACCAATATCCCACTATTTTCAAATGGGTAGCGCCCCAGTTGACACCACTCTGTATCTACAGAATAGGTATGTTCACTCTCTGCGAAGTAATCCAGAGATACGAGCCTGTTCCCAGCTACTCCCTGTGACTTAGCAATAGCTGCTCCTTCCTACAAGATTCTCAGCTTGGGGTCATAGCTGGGTTTTGTTGATGCCTGTAAATCTTTCCTTTACTACTTATCCTTTCCTCCCACTTGCCTTGCTTATGCTTCCCCTAGGGTGACAGGACAGTGTGCAGTTTGCATCTCCTAATTGACTGCTCTCAATGCATAATGCATTTTTTATTTTAATGAATCACTGGCTTGCTTTGATGGCTTTTTTCATTATTTGTCTTCCTCCCATTGAAATTTCCTTGGTGGAAAGGAAGGAGAGAAAACAGCCCTTTCCCCTCATGTATTGCTTAGGTGTTGATCTCAGTTATCTTTTTTCCCCAGTCCTTGCCTTTTATGTGGAATATTTTTCCCCTTTGAGTGTGTCGTGGGGAGGAGTCAAATCTCCTTTGCCAGCCTCTTGCTTGAGCTATTTTTTTCAGGATTGCTTTGAACTGGGGAAAGCAGCCAGTTGTTAATCTCCCTAGTGACAGGCTGCTAGGAAGAGGAGTGCAGGTCAGGAGAGAGTACAAGCTCATCAGCACAGTATTCCTCCCTTTTGTAAAAGGTGATTCCCTGCTCCAGGAGCATCCACTCAGTCTGACCTACCTGCTGTCTTCCTGCGTGCTGTCAGGTGTCCTTCCAGAACCAGCCTTCTGGTTCTGCTTGGCTCAGTAGGCTTTTTTCTAATTTTAGAATAATGCATATAAACTGGAAGTTTTCTTTGATGTATGGACCTGGTTTAATTTGCTGGGCTGAATGAGTATTTCAGGTAGAGCAAGGAGATGGGAACAAAGGGAGTAAAACCATTTACAAGAGGGACAGGAAGGGCTCCAACAGGGAAGTATTGGTGGGTTAAGCCTAAAAACACATAGTCTGGTCCTTGCTGCCTGCCAGGCTGACTGTAGCTAGTCTTCTCTGCTTTGTGGTTTGTTGAGGGCTGTGGAACAGAGCAGCTGGGAGAGCACCAGCCCCAGCTTGGCAACACAGCGGGAGCCAGGAAGGCTTATCTGGGCCTTTGGGACTGTTTCCATTCAGTCTGATCTGCTGCATTCTCTTGCTCCCTCCTTTTCTTCCCAACTTTCTACTTTTGTTGGTTTACTTTTTAGGTTTTTTGATGGATTATCTGAAAGTATCCACTTCACCAGCCCTCTAAATAACCAACAAATGCATGGAGGGAAAGGGCTTCTGAGTAGCACTGCATCTTCTAACTCGGAGTGTGAGTGGTGGAGAATCTTCCACCCCTTGGGACCATGGAGCAAGCATCTTAATTGCTCACTGCTGATCCTTCTTCATCACTATCCTCTTGGCTTAAATAGGGAGCCTGTTTAAGTTTCTGCTGGGGATGGTCTCTTGGGGAAGCAGGAAAATGTGAAGGTGAAGGATGTGCCACTATTATGTGCCAGAAGGAAGGGAGTAATAACCTTTCTAGTCTTATTAACAGACCAGCTGTATGGACTGCATGTTTTTTTTTTCAGCTAAGCCTGGATGCAAATGACTGTAGAGCTTATGTTGTCTTTTCCTGCTGGAAGTAGAGGCTTGTGTTTCCAGCTAATTCAGCCTGTTCTTGTAAAGCAGGAATTCATGAAACTGCAAAAAAAAAAAATTGTGGAGTGATGGATGGTGGTTCCTTTCTTGCCTGCTGCTCATCTAGTGCTCTTTGCAGGATGTTGTTTCAGGGCACTTCAGGCCAACCTCAGTGGTGATGGCTGCCATTTTGCCTTGCCCCTGGCCATGGAGTCCCACCCTCTCTGAAGTGTTCCCATTGGTATTTGTGATCCCACAGAGGCATGGAGGAATGGAGTTGCCTAAAAATGAAGCCTTTTGGAGTTTTGGGTCACTCAGCTGGCTGAGTGCCTTAGTGTCTGGTCTCATCAGTACCAGTCCAGACACAAGAGGGCTGACAGGCAGTTAGTTCCTTCTGGGATCCAGCCTACTAGATCACATGTTGGATCAGTTTATGCTACTGTGCCCTGGGGAGAAGAGGCTGCTTGGCAAGCTGCTCTAAATGTGGTTTTAAGCTGCAGTCAAGAGAGTGGGTATCATTGCCTTAAGCTCCTATTTGATTTGGTAGAGACCAAGTGTGCTAGGGAAGGGAAAGGACAAAGGACATTTGCAAGGGAGAAGTGCCAGCTAAAGCCTTTGAAAAGCTGGGAGCTAAGCTCAGACACAGGCAGCCATGCACAGCTTGAGGTCTGGTGCCTACTGCTTCTGGAAGCCTTGGGCAGATGTTGGCAGTGGAGCACTCCATTTTTGAGCATCTTGGATGCTTAACACTCTGTCTTACAGCTGGAGTCAGAGTGCTCCTGGTGACAGGAGCTTTGGAAAGAAAAAAGAAAAGCTATTAAAATGCTCAAAGAGCAGCCAATTTAGCTCCCTAGGCGGAGCATCCCTTTATTCTGCAATGCTGGTCTTGCAACACATGCGCACACACAAGGAATCATTTTCTTCCTACGCTCTGCAGAAAGCCAAACCACCTCTTCCTCACTGACATATGCCAATACCCATCTCCCGCTTTTACCTTCCTCCTCCTGCATCACACATGTTCCAGTCCTTCCCGGGGCTCTCGCCCACACATGCTGCAGGCCTCTGCTGCCACCACATCGGATGAGCTCTTTCCTCAGCACACAAGTGAGGAGATGGCCTTTTGTACAGCTGTGTCTCTGGATGAGTAGATTTTTAAATTCTGCTTTTTGTAATGCCTCAGACAAGCTGGTCTCCTGCCACGCTTCCTGGAGTTAAACAGTACGTGACAGCAGCAGGATTTATCATACGCAAACAGCACAAAAACACTGTAGGATGAATAGATGAGCACGCATGTAGTCGTGAGGTTGGTAGCAGAGGAGAGGGAGATGCTCGCTGACAGAGGTAAGAGGAGGAGGACAGCAACAGGCAATCCAAAGAAGGTATCCAAGCACTGAAAGATGTACAAAGAGAGCTCTTCTGTCCAGAGCACTGAGGTGGGTGGGAGAAGCAGCAGGTGAAAACATGCAAAGGAGAGCTGGGCCTAGGAAGACTACTTGGGACTTATATTGCAGCAGTACAGGAGCTTTGCAAGAGCCACTGAAGGTAACAGCCAGCCCAGGCTCTGTTGGAGACATTAAAGATGATCCTAATTCACACCGTTATGGTACAAAATAGGAAGTTTTCCCTGAGGCTTCCTGGAACGTTAGCTGAGCTGTGCTCCTATGCACCTTACAGTCTTGGGGCTTTCTGTGGAAGAGAGGGTGGGGGGGGGGGGTCACTCTGCCACTGTACTGCCACTCTGATCCTAAGCTTGTTTTCTTGGATGTTGATTTGGTGTTTCTGTAGTCTGTATGTCATTTCAGGACAGATAGGAAACTTTTAGCACCTTTGGTAACCTTAGCAAACAGAGTAACTTTGGAAAGAAGGTAGAGAGATGGCTTCCCACGCGTATGTATGCTATTGTATGTCACGTATAGCGGGATCAGCCAGCTGAAGAACCTCATGTTTGACAGGAGGCTGCCAAAGGAACAGCTGTTGCTGGCCCTGAGTGGGAGGAGTGGACCAAAGTGGTCTTTGGTTCCCAAACTGCTAGAGAAGGCCTGTGGAGCTGAGGTGGCACGTTTATCTTACCAGCATGAGTCCTGCCTGAGGGGGCTGCTGGCTCCCCAGAGTGGGCTAGGATGGGCTGACTCATGTTGGGAGGTCCAGGAAGGTGCCCTGCGCTCCCTCACTGTGGAGTTTGGCAGGGATCTGGCAAGCCAGTTGGGAAATCCTTTTATTGTTTCCCTCTGACCTGCTGAACCCTCCCAGCAAGATGAATCATTCACAACAAAGGATATGACCCTTTGCTGGAAGTGCTCCTCCTCTTCTTCAGTGATGCTGAGCAGCCTGGGGCATGCCTGTTGTGCCAAGTCTTGTTTTCCAAGAGAAGCTGGTAGTTAGATCTAATATCAAGCTCCATACCTCTGTGAGGAGAGATTTCTTGACTTGATCCACAAATGTTTTCTCCTGTCCTCTCCTCCCCAGATACTTGGTTGTTTTTGTGGCAGTTTACCCCTGCTGCTTGCTGAAGGGAGACCTTCCCAACTAGCTCATGAGCGAGAAGATATGAAGAATGAAATGTCTGGGAAGCTCAGTGTTTTCCTCCCAGTGGCTGGCTGAAATACATCCCTTTCACCTCTTTACTTCTGTTCCAGTCAAGCTTAGGAAATACAGTCTTGTCTTCTTCCCACCCAGCTCTCTTTCTGTGAGATGGTGCTGCCAAAACGTTTTTGCTTCCTCATGGTAGTGCTGTCTCTCATGTCAGTCAGGGTATTTTGTTCCCAGGAGCGCTAGCCGAAATAAACTCGGTGCAAATGAGTGGTACCTCAGTCCCAGGTGGGAAGTGTAAGGACTGTTGAATCACACCCCTGTTTTGGCATCGTATGGCTGAGCTTTCTGCTGGGGTTGTGGGGAGATGTGGGACAGAGAGCATGGCTGCTTGGAGGAAGTCTGCTTGGATGGTGACAGCCAAGGGCTGCGCAGCAGCAGGTTAGGTGCAAATTTAGAAGGCGGGAGAAGGGGTGGCCTGGTTGGACCAGGCAGACCCTGTGAGGAAGTTTGTAGCTTTGCTGCAGGGAATACTGATGGGCTTTTCTTTTCTTACTTTGTGGAGGCCTGACACAAGGGTTTCCAGTCACTGGTGCCTCTGAATGGGCTTCCCCTTCACTTGAGGGCACGCTTGTCTTCAAAATGCCCTGGTCTAGGTGATGGTGCTGGAATACTGACAAAACCAGGGGCTGACCCAAGGCTGAGCAGTAGTCCTCCAACAGCTCTCACGGGCCTGTGCTCTCCATTGCCTGTGAAGAAACACGTTGCCACATTGGTGGCCATGTTGTTGGCCTGTCTGCCAGCAGAGACATCTTCCCAGGATGGGGTGCTGAGTCCGTGCTCTGGACTGGCCTGGGGTGTTTTTCAGCTAGGAACTCTTGGCGGGGTGCCGGGCTGGGGTCTTGGCTGATCTCACACACTGCCAGCGCCTGGCAGAGGGGGACAGGGGGCCAAGTCAGGACTGCGCCGTCGCCCTGCCAGGTAGGGAAGGCACAGTGCCACATCCTACTGGGTAGCAGAGATGAGCGAGCTGTGAGAACATTTTTAAACCTAGGAACAATGAGCAGAGGTTGAGCTGGCACAAACAGATATTCTCATTGCCTCGGAGGAGCTGAGCTGATTTGCAGCGTAATTAATATGCATCAGATCTAGAAACCTGAGATTAGGGTTTTGGCTTCCTCAGAAAATATCCTTCCCTGCTTCATTATTGCTCCTGAATGAAATTCTTTGCAACTGTGGGGAGTGTTTTTGCTACTGACAACATACCTCCTCCTTTTAATTTATTTTTAAAGCTCAATGCTTCTAGTTTCCTACCTAGGGTTTGTTCACCAGGCAGGAGGGGGAGGCATGTACAAGTGCACATCAGCAGGAGAGACATGAATGCAGGCAGGCGTTCTCTCCAAAACCACTGAGGAGAAGCCAGGAGGATCACGCCCACCTAAAAATAAACATTAACATATGTACGAGTCTTTCTGAGCCTGAATCACTGCTGGATACCAGATCTTTGCAGACTCCTGCCCAGAGATGGTGCAACAGTCTGCTAGGGAGCAGCCTTGCTTCCTGGCACTATGGGAAAGGGGCAGCTTTTGCTGCTGCTCACAGATTTCCAGGACCTTTGTGTAGTAGAAGGCAGCACCAGGCTGAGGTGCTGGCAACTGTGTGCGTTAACAGCTAACCATGGTGCTAGTGCAGCTGCAGACAGGAAAATGCCGACTCCTAGTCTGTGCCAGGAAGTTTAGGGCACTGTGGAACAGAGCGTGGAAACAAGAATTATGTCTGCAAGGACATTTCTCTGCCTTATGTTCATTGCCATGATGCCTGCTGGGCGCAGGACTGATGTGGTTTGTTTTCATTTTGGAAAGCCAAGATGGGAAGGATGGTAGGCAGAAAGAGAGGCAGCGTGGGGGTTTGCACTCCCACGCCCTCCGCAGTAGATGGCTCAGGGCTTGTTATGTCGTGTGGCAAACAAAACCCATAGGGCATAGCCCGAGAAACTGAGGCAGCAGTGCTGGCTGGGATGCCCTGACCTTGCTCAGGTTAGCTGCTTTCCTGTTGCGTACTGCTGCGAGCTGAGCACAGCTGCCGCTTGGAAATGAGCAGTTTTGTGTAGTGTTTCCCAGTGTGGGGATCTCAGGGATACTGCAGGTTGGAAGGAGTCATACTGACAAGTCCCAGGCCTGGGCCTGGAGAAGGCTGGCCTGAAGTGAGGCAGCAGGGGCAGGTTGGTTAGCGGTGGACACTGGGAGCAGATCTCTCCTATCCTCAGCCATGTTGCTGTCTGTGTATGTACAGTACGTGTAACGTGTCGCTCGTTGGTGCCAGGGAAGCATCCTCTTAGCCAGAATAGCGAGGAAATAGTAGAAGTTAGGGAAAAGTACCATACCATAGCTGCGTGCAGAAGCTGATGTGCCAGAAGCTCTTGCACTGACTGGGAAGCAAGGCAACACTGACAGTTGTACGTATTGGTGGGAATAAAATTTGCCAAAAGTTGAATACCCCTGAATTCTGTTTGAAAATCAGTGGGAGATAGATATTCCAGATGTGCACTCCAAGTCCTATTGGTCCTTACATCAGAGCAGAAGGCCTGAGCGTAGGGCAGAGCTTGAAACTCTCTGGCTTGGTCGCCAGTAAGAGCACACAGCCATGTCTCAGTGCCAGTGCTCCAGCCCTTTTGTCTTTAACTATGGTGTCCCCATAGGGAATTAGGAAAGCGATGCTTCTGCCTACCAATGTGTGCCTCTTATTTAGGAGTCTGTAAAGCTCCCTGGAACTGGAAACAGGAATAAAGCCATCAGGGTTGTGCAGCTTCTTTGCATCTTCTAGGTTTGAGGAATGTTTACATGATAGATAAAAGAGGTTTAAATAGGCATTGGGTGGGGGCATACCCAGATGGTCCTATTTAAACACAGGCTGATCAGGGACTGCTGAGAAGTTTGCTAGATACCTATTTTGTTCAGGAATTATCCCTTAACAGCACCTGTAGCAAAGCAGCAGCAATGGCATTCAGCTGTGAATGCTGACAAACTACTGCTGTGAACGGGGAGTGGAGGTGTTCACTCCTCTCTCCCTGTGGGGCAGCTTAAACTGGATTCAGGGGCTGGGTAAGTGACTTCTGAGAAAAGTGGTGTTTGCTGCTCTCTGCTGGTTTGAGGGGCGATGATGTGCTGTCAGTGATTCTGGTCCTTGGGTACACAGGATCTGGGCAATGACTCACAATAAATTACACTTAGGCTCAGGAGCAGGTGATGGAGGGAAGCCTGAAGTGTGACCCAGAACCAGATAACAAAGGAGATGCATGGCCCTTTCTGCGCCTGGGAGAGAGGGCAGCAGCAGGGAGCAGAGCTTACGGCAAGGAACGTTTAATAGCCTTTTTTCTTCTTTCTGAATTAGACCAGTTTGGTAGGAGTCATGTCCAAGGCATGTGTTGCCCCAGTGACAAATCTGGGGCTCGTATTGCACTAACTGAAACATTTTTATCCTGTTTTTTCACCAGCACCGGCAGCTGCTGAAGGACAGTTTCATGGTGGAACTGGTTGAGGGTGCTCGCAAGCTACGTCATGTCTTTCTTTTTACTGATCTGTTCCTGTGTGCCAAGCTCAAGAAGCAGATTGGAGGGTGAGGTTTTCTTTCTGGACTATGTGCTTTGCACCTCAGCTTCAGCAGAATCCTGGGTTTAGCCAGCAATTTTAGTTGAATGTGAATACCCCAGACCTGCGTAACTGCAATCCACAAGATGCAGTTAGACAAAAAATTATCAGCAAGGTAGTACTGTCTTTTATGTGAGACCTTGGCCAAGTCCTGATCCCTCAGGAAAGGTTAATTCCTCCCACCCCTGCCTCCCTGCCTCAAGCCTTCCTAGGAAAATAGGATGTGCTGTAGCTGCTGGTATTCTGGACAAATGCCATTCATTTTTCTACCTCCCCTTTCTTTTAAGAGCTGATATTCCTCACTTTCTTTTGTTACTAAGGTTATTAATTTTGGCCTTGCAGCTACAGCCAGTGGACAGTTTTGGAGAAAAATGGGAAAGGTACAATAAACAAACTATATGTCGGCCCCAAGGTGCAGCTATACAAACAGTTTTGTTGATATTTGTCAGAAATGAAAGGGGAGGAACCTTTACCAACATACCTGAGTCAAACAGGGCTTCTCTTCATTTCATAAATGTTCTGCTTGGGGAGACCCCTCTCATCTTCTTGCTTTCCTCGAGCAAAAAGTTGTCCCTGCCCCTTTTGAAGCACATGCTTGTGAGGAATGAACCTTCAGAAGAGTGGGAGGTTCCCAAGAGTGGAGGTACCCAACAGTAGAGGTGGAGAGGGAGTAAATCACACTAACCATCTAAAAAGTAAACTGGTTATCCTGGTGAAATCACTGGAGAATGGCAGTTATGAGCTGTAGTTTTTTCTGGTTGGATTACACAGGGGTTTATGCATACTGGATCACCTGCCGCACTTGGCCCTCCTAACTCAAGCAGAAGAGACCTGGTTTTAGATCACTGGTAGCAGCCAGATCAGAGGCATGGCCTGGCTTTTGAGCTTTGCCTCTGTGATGGCTTCAAAGGGAGAGCATGCAGGACTGAAAGGGTTTCCAAAAGATCATTGTGGTTTCTTAGGATAAAAAGAACTAGATGACAAAGCAAATTGCCTTGTTCTATTGTCCTTGTGCTATTGGCCCTTCTAGGCTTTCTTGCTGGGAAGCAGCCCTTTACCAGGCTTTTCCCACATGGGAATCACAGTGAGGTTGTGCCAATTTCTGAATCTTATGAACTATAGCAGGGAAGGTCTTGTGGGAAGAGGGAGTGGGCATTGCCAAACACCAGTAATAGTAAAAGGTTTGGACCTTCTGTCTTTCAGAAAAAGCCAGCAGTACGACTGCAAATGGTACATCCCGCTCACTGACCTTAGTTTCCAAATGGTGGATGAGTCTGAGGCAGTGCCCAATATCCCGCTGGTACCTGATGAGGAGCTGGATGCCATGAAGATCAAGATATCCCAGATCAAAAATGACATCCAGCGTGAAAAGGTAAAAGAATTTGAGCACTCAGTGCCAAGTACAGACCCGGTGTCTCTGCTGGGATGATGTGCTGTTAGAATCAGCATTCCCAGAGCTGCACAGCATGGGGGTTCATGCTAAAACAGACTATTCAGTAGAGGCTTGTGGTGCAGCTTTTTATCAGTGATATCCAGACGCTCTGCAGCCCATCTTTGCTCATCCTAGTGTATGGCTTGAACAATGGTGTTCTTTGAGGAGGCAGAAGCAAAAGACCCTGTAGTTGTACCCACTAGCTCTTCTGCTTGCGTGGAACCTCCTGTGACTGCTATCCCTGAGCGTCCATGTGGAGGACGTGGCTTTTAAGCTATGGACATGAGAAGGACTGGGAGTGTGGCATGCCAATTTCTGGCTGTTAAAGTATGATCCTGCAAGTGCTTTTGGTCAGAAGCCATGTACTTCTCAGTTTTTGCAGGCTCAGTTATGCTTTTGAAGCTTTTTCTGACTTTACCGGTGTCAAGGCACCAGCAAATATATGAAGAACACCAGATATGCAGACTGGACAGTCTAACACAGATACAGTGTCTCTGGCCCAGGCTTCTCTTTGCTTGCAAGACATGTTTTCTCAGAGGTGTTAGACTCCAAACCTTCCTGTAACCCAAAAGAGAAATAAGACTTTGAAAACTGTAAGCCTGCTGGTATGTAGAACAGGATATGAATAACGTTGCTTGTACTGTGAGAAGACTATCCCCTGCAATTCCAAAGAACAAGCTTCAGCCTCTCTGCCCTAGCTGGCTTTCAGAGAGGGATTCCTGGAAAAAGTAAGATATTAGGAGGAACACCATGTGGAAGCCTCTTACTCACAAGGTGCAGGTGCCTAAGATACACGCTTCAGTGCATCAGTGCCAACCAATATACACGGTTGGGTTTGGGACTGGGTTTTATCCAAGAAAAACCTTTGTTTTCACCTGACCTCTGTTGAAAATGGATCACTGTGTGGCAGGTTGTAGAGAACTTTGACAACAGACTTTTGAGGAACTTCAAGAGAAGTTCCTTACAATCTCCTTAGTTAAGGATGCTTGTGGAGGAGCTGGCAGTGCTATGGCTGCCCAGTGACATGATGCTGCTGCAGCTTCTGAAACAGAAAGTAGAGGGTATAGCTGGGACAGTGGGGCAGCTGCAACTGGGGAACAGAGCCAAGTCTGAGTGTAGAATTACTGCAGTTAACACCTTCCTGAGCACCTGGGAGCCCTGTGGATCCTGTTGACAGCATTTCTCCTGCCTAGGGTCCTTTGGCTACTCACAGAGGGAAAGGAATGTGGATCTTAAAATGTCTGTCAGTGTAAATGGAGGCAGACATTGGAGAATGATGTGTGTCCTCTGTCTCCTCTCTCCTCCACCCTTCAGAGGGCCAATAAAGGCAGCAAGGTCATTGAGAGGTTGAAAAAGAAGCTCTCAGAGCAGGAATCCCTCCTACTGTTGATGTCTCCCAACATGGCCTTCCGGGTACACAATCGCAATGGCAAGGTGAGTGGCTCTTCTGGTCTCCCTCAGTGTACAAGAGAGGCCAAGGGGAGGGGTGCGTGTTTGTATACTCTGTTGTACAAGGAGGTCTTCTTACCCCCCTGTCTGGCCTGAAAGCACTTTCCAAGCAGCAGACACCTAACTGTTCCTACACCAAAGGTTAGGATGACATCTTGTAAGGCTATGACTAATTTGTTTGTAACATTGACATTTAAACAATGTTAGAATTTAATCCCTACCTCAGCACCTGCCTGGCAGAGCAATAGGAACAGCTCTTTTCGTCTAAGATAAAGCTCTGCAGCAGCTGCCTTCTAGACTCCCCTTCAAGTTGAAGGCTTAGTGCACTCGGGGCTGTCTCCTCAGGACTGTGGGCTGCAGTCAGTACCAGGGATGCAGAACAGTTGTGAACAATCTCCTTTAGTACCGTGGGATGCGCAGTGTGCCCTGCTCGGCAGTGCTGTAACCTGTCACTGTGGCCTTTCTGTGCACGTGGCAAAGGATGCTCACAAGATCCTGTTACTACTCAGTGAAAATCCACAAGCTGGTTGTGCTTCCTCAGCTTGCATCAGTGTGTGCACCAGTCTGGGCTGGAGGCCTTTGGGTTTCCTGGTGCAATTGTTATGAGTAGCATGCGGCTGCCATGGGAGCTCATGCTGCCAGGGACGCAGCTGCTGTTTGCAGGGTGGAGCTCTGCGAAAGCTCTGACCGCAGGGGTCCGTGCTGGCACCGCTGGCATGCTGCTAGGAAGGCCCAGTGCCAGAGTCCTGCCTGTCACTGACAAAGCTGTGGTGCAGGGCAACTGGCAGGAGTTCTGTAAGGACAGTACAACAATTTCCACTGGAGGAGGGTGGGAGGCAGGCAGGCCTGCTCTCAGTGGTTGGTCATTCTAATGCATACCTCATTTTCTTCTGTTTTCCTGGGTAGAGTTACACGTTCCTCATTTCATCAGACTATGAAAGGGCAGAGTGGAGGGAGAACATCCGGGAGCAGCAGAAGAAATGTGAGTGTCCTTCAGCTGGGCATTGGTACAAATACTGTGATCTTATTAGAGAGCAGGAGTCGGGAGGATGAGGTGTGGAGCAGGGTTCCCTGGAAAAAGAGAGATGCGTCAAAATCCACAGCACAACATGGATGTCTTCTGTCTCTGCACATCTGAGCCTGTCTGGGGGACTTTTACTTGCAGCAACGTGTAGGGAATGTATAGAGAGAGCGCTTAGTAAGTGTGTGGAGGGATTCTCCTATTTACCGTAGAGATCAGAGCTCTACCTGCTCCAGGTAGAGGGAACAGCTGCACCCTTTTACCTGGCTCCAGTCTGAAGAAATTTATTTACTTTTTTGGCATGGGTGTCTTTTGGCTTTGAAAGAAAGTAAGAGCCTCCTTTGTTTCCTGTGAACCATCCTGAGACTTTTTACTCTAAAGAGTAACTAAATATACCTTCAGTAGAGCTGGGCTGCGGCAGCAATACAGACCTGAGCATCACGGTGCTTTTGCTGAGCATTGCCCAGGGAGCAGCTATCCCATGTATGGGAATGAGGGAGCATGCATCCAACCTCTGCTTTGAATTTTAATTCCCCCTGCTTTGAATCTCCTTGGCAGGCTTCAAAAGCTTCTCACTTACATCGGTAGAGCTCCAGATGCTGACAAACTCCTGTGTGAAGCTTCAGACAGTCCACAACATTCCCCTCACTATCAATAAGGAAGGTGAGACCTTTGGTTTATGCTTTCACATGGTACAGCTGCGGTGGAAACCTACCTCTGCCTGCCTTTGCATTTCCCCTAGAACTGCTCTTACTGTTTCTTTTTGCTACTGGCTTCAACCTGATGATGAGTTAAAAACTGAGAGTTCCTGTAAAACAAAAGCTGAGACCATATGTGCCCAACTTGTGAGTTTAGTTGAAGTAGATGATAGTGTACAAAAAGAGAGCAGCAGGAACAGGAACAATCTGTCATCCCAGTGTTACTTGCTGCAGTAATAAAAATACAAGCTCCGAATGATATATATGGCTACATCTAAATCAGTAAAATATTCCTGGACATCCTTCAGTGTATAGTGATTGACTATTAAATGGTCTTTACATACAGCCATCATGCCAGGGATTGGAGTGCCTGTTAGAGTCCTAGCCTGGGACAACTTTGAACTATACCTGGGAATCCTTTGGAAGAACACTAGTTGCCAAAATTGTGTCCAGGACCATCCCAAATTATGGTTTAATCTGCTAGCATAGACTTAGCCTCCATATTTTACTTATTCTCCTTTGAATTTCTTCCATGCTGTCTTGCTGACCCTAGCAATGTCATTGTAAAAGCCGCACATTGCCAGAAGGCATTACAGGTGAAACAGGCACTTAACCTGGATCAGCCTCCTCTTCTGCTGAAATGGTGAGGTCACGTGCTCCTGCCATCCTTTCTAGGGACAGTTTACCTTCTGCTCGTTAACCTGGGTAATATCGGTCTCGTCACTCTGTCTCGCTCTTGGCTCTTCTGTGCACCTAACAAAATTCCTTGGGTCTTTTGTACAGATGATGAATCCCCTGGACTCTATGGATTTCTGAATGTCATTGTCCACTCTGCCACAGGATTCAAGCAAAGTTCAAGTGAGTTGCAGTTTGTAATACACAGAGGTATTGACAGGGGTTAGATAATGCAGGTGCTGTGACAGCTGGAGCGGGCTGGTTTAGGATTGCAGCATCTGGGATAACAGTGAGGAAGAGAGGTGATTTGGGAAACTGGAAGTGAAATCAGGCATTGATGTAAATTTAGGGGAATGCAATTTTTTAATGCTACTATTAATTCTCAGAAGGATCAAGGACCAAGCATACAGCATTAATTTTCAGGCCTAGTCTGTTGGTATATTTTTTTTTGAGCAGTGTTTCCTAATTACCCAACAGTTTTAGATACAGATCAGCCCTTATCCTGAATTCTTTCAACTGTATTTCATTTTGCAATGAAAGCATTCTCTGATATCCAGAATTTTTGGTGTGAAGGACGTGGTGTTAAAACTCAGGGGAGTGATTTGATAGAAGGATCAAAAAAGGTGAAAAAATAGAGTGAAGGGGACACCTGCAGAAATAAACATGCTTCCCAGCCATTGGTGAGGATAATCTAGGAAAAGCTGCAAAGCTTACCTTGTCATGTGCCTGGGGATCCTGTTCTTATCTGAGCTGCGTGTGCAGTCTTGGGAGGAAAGGAGTGAGCTCTCCGTACGTGCTTTCTGTTAGCCTTCCTCCTGCTGAGCAACTGGCTTCCCAGGTGCTGGTTAACATCACTTACAACCTAACTTTCAAAGAGGGGCAATGTCTACAGCTCATTACTAGCTCTTCAAAAACATCAGATATCACACCACTTTGCGAAGATAATGAGTTTTTGATGGCTGGCCCCTAACCTGCTCTCTGAGGGATATTATGCTGCTGCTCTTCTCAGTGAAGTTGGTTCTGATGTGTTGATGGGGTCCAGTATCTACCTGGGGAAGTTTCATTTCTCGTTGGTATACACCTTCTGCTCATTGTGGATTGATCTGGGAAATACTGGGTAACAACATAAATATCTGATTCTTGTTAAAGGTGAAGGGCTTGTCTGTGCAGAGGTCATTTATGGAGCTTTGCTGCTACTTCAGCCTCATAAAGGCAACTCTGCTGGTCCAGATGGTGAGATTTGGGGTGGACAGTGTTACGAGTACTAATATGAAGAAGATGCAAATGAAGACACGCCCTGAAAGTGATTAATACAAGTTAGGAGATTCTAGAAATTTTTTAAAAGTTTCTGTGCCTGTCTCCCCCCCTCAGATTTGTACTGCACATTAGAGGTGGATTCTTTCGGGTATTTCGTGAACAAGGCTAAAACTAGAGTTTACAGAGACACCACAGAGCCCAACTGGAATGAGGTAGGTTGGATTTTTCTTAATATGACTTGCTCCATGTGCCAAACATCAGTGCACAATGGGCAGAAAACCTACAAATGGAAGAACTTGCTGCGTGCTCAACACTTGTGCTGCATATGCTGCCTCTCAGAAAGAACTTTTATGCCAGGTTCATTTGGCTGTCAGGGCTTGTGGATTTTCTCTTGGATTAGCTGTAGTTAAACAAACATTTTAGTGCAAATGAGTCTTGTCCAGCATTTCATCGTTTGAACAGATGCGTGTTTCAGTGAAAGCTGACTAAGGAGTCAAGCATCTTAGTCTCTGATTTGACCACCTTTTATATACAAAACACAATTTCAGTTTATTTCTAGGCCAGCTCCATTAGAGAGGAGATTTTGGTCAGTCCCTAAGTGCTCCCTCCTGATGAATTTTACGGAGACTATATTGATTATTAAGAGACTAGTGTCCTGCTGTGATGTATTCATTGCTCTTTCCTTTTCCTGGTGCCCTCCAGGAGTTTGAGATTGAGCTGGAAGGCTCACAAACTCTGCGGATTCTGTGCTATGAAAAGTGCTACAACAAAACCAAGCTCACCAAAGAGGATGGAGAGAGCACAGATCGCATAATGGGGAAAGGGCAGATCCAGGTAAGACTGTGCTCTGCTACCCTTACTGCAAAACAACAGGACTTTTGAATCCTGGAGCACACCAGGGAGACTTCTTTCTGTCTTCTGGTTTTCTCAGTATTGGAAATTTTTCTCCAGATAGTGAGGAATACAGTGCGATTCACAGGTGGGAAGTCAGCAGCTTTTCCCCTCTTGCCTTGTCCCCTGTGCCTATGTCCGTACCCTTGTGAAATAGATGGTTTTTCATGAAAATTTACATCTTGATCTCTGATTTGCCTGTTAACTTCAGAACTTCCAGCACAGTATATAGGAACTGCACTGTCACTGAGCCCTGGGCGCTTTTGAGGATGCTGCATTTGTGACAAAAGGGGGAGACTATACTGTCCCCTTGGTAAATCATGTGGAAGAAATGCTGCTTTCTGTACGTGCTGGAAGCTGGCTGATGTGGTAGCAAGGCCATGGAGGACAGGCTTATTGTCCTGATAACTGCTATGTCCAGAGTGTAGCGTCCATGACAGCAGGCTGCATCTGAGAGAGATTTCCACTGCTCAGAATCGGCATGGTACGCTTTGTGTGTGTGGTAAATTTGTAATACAATAGGGGAGATGATGAGATGATTGCAAACGGATGCTGCTCTCAGGGAGCTGCTAAAGCTCCATGCAGGAGAAGTCAGGCCATTGATGGAGGATGACATGGAGAACATATGTTCCCCCTCTTCTTCTAGTTTGTTGCACTGTCTGTCCACAGCTTTAGGAGGGTGTTTAAATCCTTGCTCTGTGGACAGATTCTTTGCGTTGGACTGGCTGTTGAACAGAGCAGAGACCCTGCCCAGATACCTTTTTCTTTCTGGTACGCTGAAAAATACCACCAGTTCTCCTCCGTTTACGTTTGCCTCTTTATCACTCCCTGGATGACAGCTTTCTCCAACGTTTGAGTGATGGTCACACAGGCCAAGGCCATTTGTGGGATTTCGGAAAGAGCTCCGATTGAGGGCGGCCTGCAGGATCATCTCTCACCTTTACCTAGAAGGGTTCCTTGTCTACCTGAGTTTCATTAGGCCTCTTCCTCTCCTTCCCTCCTTGCAGCCCTGAGGCCGGCATGCCGTTTTCAGGGAAAGCTTTTGGCATCAAACGTGGATATTTGAAAGAAAACTTGCATACAAATCAATAAATACTTACACAGGGTGCCTCCTGTGTACGTCTCAGGGTAACCAGAAAGCTGTATGTCCCTTCTGCTAACAAAAGCTTATTTTCCATGGAGCTGAGCAACTACAAAATAGCAAGTTTTCAGCCCTGAAATGCCCTGGAGATTCGTGTGGTTATAATGGAGAGCCCTGAAATCACTGACCCTCTAAATTAATCAAATATTTTACATAGAATGATTGAAAAAATAATAAAATCTTTTAAAATTTGTAACAATTTTTTTTCACAAGGTTGGGCATTTTTATTCACAGCAGTTGTACATTCTGTTAAAACATTTTATACTTAAGTTAATAAGTAAAAGTACTCTTTCATAGAATCATAGAATCATAGAATGGTTAGGGTTGGAAGGGACCTTCAAAGGTCATCTAGTCCAACCCCCCTGCAAGGAGCAGGGACATCCCCAACCAGATCAGGTTGCTCAGAGCCTCATCCAACCTGGCCTTGAATGTTTCCAGGGATGGGGCATCCACCACCTCTCTGGGCAACCTGTTCCAGTGTTCTATAACTCGCATCGTAAAAAATTTTTTCCTAATTAGTGACACTTGAATATTAATTGCATCTTGATTCTTTTATAGAAGCCTAAACAGTGGGAAGTTTAAAAAAAGCCCAAACATACAATAAAAATGTTTTTGATTAGTGTGCAAAAGTTGCATTCTATTGCAAAAGGCAAATGCAGAATTTCTCTTGCTTTCATTAAATCCTTTTTAACACTATTGAATAACTGCAGAGAGAAGTCGTAAGAGAATCTGGTAAGATTTTGGGTTGATAAGAATTATTAAAGGTTTTTATTTAGTTTTATTTTTAAAGCAACCACCATTTCTCCATTAAGAAATCATAATAATGCAACAACAAAATCAAATTACAGCCTGTGGCTGAAGGTTGTAATTTCAGTATTAATGCTGTTCAGGATTTTCCCAGGTGCTTTTATATTAAGTTTTGTTTACTTCAGAGTTGCTAGTGCATCTACAGCTTTCTGTTTTGTTGTTGTTGTTGCATTGTCACTATTCAGCCAAAGCCTGTCTAGTGTAAAGGCAAGGTCTGGGAGCTGGATGAGGTTTTTTATTTCCTAAATTTCCTTTAGTTAAAAACTCTGGGAACATCAAGAGTCGTGTCTGCATCCTCCTGCTGATGAAAACAGGGAAATTTCTATGTTAGCTAAATGGCAATGTATTGTTAAGCCGTGTATTATTGTAAATCTACAACTTCCCACTACTGGGATTTCTGACTCACTTGCTGCAGTGATGAAGACAATGCATCAAGGAGAGGAGGACTGTCTTGGCTGTGAAATGTTTATTAAATCTCTCCGTTACATAATGGCACTGGAGGAAGGAAGACTGAAAATTGGTCCATGTGGTCAGAAGCTTCCAGGAATGAGCAGCAATTTTAATAGCTCCCATTACTTAAATTTATTTTCCTATGGAATATTTTATTTACCTGTCTTTATAGCCACATGCAAGATCATTGTTGCTTGCCAACCTGTAAGTTTTATCCCTGAAAAATAAAACCACAAGGTTTTAATATGGGAGAACCTCCTGTAAATGTAGAAGTGAAGTCCTCATCAGACCTTCTGGGAATGGCAGCATTGGGTGTGCAGTGTTCTGTTAGATCTCAGGCGTGAGAAACACAGGGAGAGGAGCTGTACCTGGGTACACTGTGAAACTGAAACTATCGGGGGGCTTTGGGGAGGAAGAAATGGACATCATCTTATAGGAGGAAACATGGGGCTTAGCACAGTTGTAAGCATCAGCTCCTCTCATTTTGAATTCTGTTTTTTTTTTTTTTTTTTCCTTTCTATTGTTACCTTGCAATCCATCTTTGGCACTTGGGAGGCTGGCCCTTTTACTCCTTGAATCTTGCACTTCACGTCGCAGGCACATCCATGTGTTTTGAGTGTAGCAGCCTTTTGTTTGGTCCTGAGACTCTGCAGCTAAGTGGGCACATACGGCAGCAAAGCTGGCCTCTGCCTTGGGAACAGCCTGCATGGGTAAACTGATACTGCATCCTGTGATCCATCTCCTCCCGTTGGTGCCTCCTAGAAACGGTTTCCTTTGTTGGTTTTTTTTTTTTTCTGCATGATCAGCTTAGGCAAACCATTTCCTTCTCCCTCGCAGCAGTGCTGGAAAATCAGAGAGGATATGACCTTAGATCAGTCATTCTGTGGTAGCAGCGCGACACTGTTCCTCTGTTGCCATGCAAAACAATCACTGTTATCGGTGTAATTATCTGGGATGTCTCATAGCAGCCCACATGGCTATTTTGGACCTCTAGGTTGTCTTCCACGTAAAACAGATTGTCACATGCTTTACTGCCCAGGTGTCAACTCAGAAAACCTTTTACACACTGGAGTTTGTTTAAACAGTTTGCTCATGCGGAACAGTATCCCGGCAGAGGAAACAGGGTGGAAGTGAAGAAGGCAATGGATCATGTCTGAAGGGTGATGGTGGGAAAGATTAACATGTCAGTGGGGAGCTTTGAGAAGAATGGTGTTACGGCTGGAGTAGGAGTTTCCAGCAGCAGTGAGACTCTGACAACATGTATGTCGCATCCGTTACAATTAAAAATTGATGGAGTGTAAATTGCCAGGGAGATTTAATAAAGGGAGGAAGTAGTGTGAATAAATAGCGTAAAACACACTAACTGTAAGCTTGCCTCAGTCCTTGCTCCCAGGCTTTTCATTTCCACTGATGCTTCTTCGTTTTTTCCTCTTTCTGTATGTTTTCCTTTCTCTTCGGGGCGGGGGGGAAATCATAAAACTCTCTGTGGTGGTTTCCTAAAGCAGAGCACAGACACACCAGTTCTTAGTGCCTGGCTTGCATTTGCCTTTGACCAGCATCCTCAGTTTGCCTTTTTCCCAGGTCCTCACCGCTCTGCCCTGCACGCTTAGGCTCCGCTGGCTGCTGTACGCCAACTGCTGTCCTCATTCAGCACTGAGCTGTGCCAGGGCCAGAGACTCGCCCTCAGAAATCCCTGTGGTGCGGAGCTGCTTTGTTCTATTGTGTTTTGGGCAAGGTACAGAGAGGCATTTGTTTAATTCATCAGTGAATTTGGGGCTGTAGTTTGCCACTGCAAATGCGAAAGAACAGGCCACAAGAGGACTGGAGGAGTAAAGACGAACTGGTTTGTTTGTATTTTTCCTGTGCAGCGTGCGCTTTTGGTGGGCACTGTGCAAACGTGCCCATGAGATACAGTCTTTGAGGGCTTTAGCAGGTCTGTCTTGTTTGCATAGGTCATGGAAACAACACAATTGTTCACAGTTTTGGTGGAGATAGGACAGGTCCTTTTGTCACTTCAACCAAGCAACTGTTTGGAGGAAATGTTTAGAGGTGCAGTAAATTTCACTATCAAATTAACACAGAAGCAGCCATTTCCCAGTGCTTCCCACTGCGTGAGCCGGCCAAGCGAGCGCTGTGTGCTTGCTTGCTCGCTCGCAGCAGCTCCCTTTTGGCACGCTGTCTGCAGCTTGCATTCTTCTGCTCAGTGTTACTTCTTCCAGGTCATTGATCTCTAAACCAGGACAGAAGACAGCATGACCCCATTTGTCACAGGCCCTCTCTGTGCTGGAGCATCACGCTCACTCCCTCTGTCTTCAGCCTGCTGTGTCACCTGTCTGCCCCAGCTGCCCTTTCCCCATTTGCTCTTGCTGGCCTGAGGAGGCCAGTCAGCTGAGGGTCCTGGACCGAAAGCTTGCTCAAAGTCTAAGTGCCTTCTCAGTTTCCTGATGACTCTGTTACTTCCTGCTGTGACTTCATCAGACTGTTAGACCTCATGTTCCTGTCTCTCTGTGTTGCTGAGAGCTTATTCAAGCTTTGCTCTTTTATTAGCTCCATCATGTCACTTTGTTATTTAAAAAGCACCGGGGGGGGGATTTTTTTTTTTCTTTTTTTTTTTTCTTTTCTCCTTGCTGTTGTTATTACCAGTGATTGATGGCGGGTTGGCTGGGGTCAGCCAGACGTGCTCCCTGGTGATTGTTCTCCCCAGCTGTCTCCGTTCCACACAAGCTGTTTTCCAGCAGGAGTCACGCAGTGGGTGGGGAGGGCAGGGGTCCTGCCAGCCCTGCAACAGCGCTCAGAGATGCAGGGAGCAGCAGGTACATGCGCAGTCCTTGTTCAGCTGCAGTAGTTACCCGGCAAAGAAGAGTCTGCGAGCTCTCAGCTCCAGCACACTGCTGTTGTTAGTCGTTTGCAGCCATATGATACTAAGACAGAGTAGGACTTTGTTTGGCTCGTACTTTTTACCAGCTATGTACTTGCGTTCGTTTTGTACAGTGGTAGGAGTTCTCTGGTCATCACTGAGACATAACCAGTAATACCTGTTAACTTAAATAAACTGTAACTGGACCCTACTGGACTCTTCCTTTAATCTTTTAGGGAAATATTCAAAATCCTCTTTCCCCTTCAGTTTTAAGCAGGCTCTCCCTGCTATAAATAACACACTCTCAGTGGCTCCATTCTAAAAGCCTATGGAAAACTGCTGCTGAGCCGGAGGATGGGCTGTGACTGTGTGTCAGCACGGCCGGTTTGGCAGCTTAACACTATCACTGTTTAGGCAGCTGGAGATCAAGCTTTCAGGAATACTGAGCGTGGTTGCTCTTCATAGGAAACCAGACACTTCAGAAGTGGTTTCCTCTTGATTCTGGGAAAGAACACAGTTGTTGAAAGAAACCAAACTTCCAGCTCGGAAATTCAGGGAAGAACAGCCTAGGTTCTGGCCAACTCGTAGGGACCTTGGCCAGCCACGCAGGCGGGGGCGGATCTGTTCCACGAGTTATAAGCAAACCCTCTTGGCCAGCAGTCTGTTATTTGGGTTTGCTGAAGCACTGAAGCTAAGCACTGCTGCCCGTTGCCTATCTGTGCAGTCCCAAAATGTGGGAGCTACTGGTGACTGACTATTCCTTACAAGGGGTCTTCAGGAATTTCTGCCAGAGTTGCACCTACAGGAACCGGTCCAATTCGACGGGAAAGCACTTGTGTGCTGGCAGCATCCCGCTGTGGGCTCACGTCCGTAACAAAGTGCGCGGTGATAAGGTTGGCCTGACTTGCTTGTCTGTTGCTTCTTGGGGTCTCTGCAGCGTGGCAAGCAGGGAGAAGCTTTTGTCTCTGCTGGTTGTCTTTTTTGGGGAGTGGAGAAGGTTGTGGGGGGACTTTGTAGCTGTCAGCAGCGTTAGGCTGGTTTGCTGTTGATCTGAAAGAGAGTGTAAGCATGAGTGTACCTAAGATCTCCCGGAATATACTGCCGCTGCCATTGTTTCAACATTTACCTCTGCCTGTCAGAGAGCTCTGCTTCTGCATGTGGCTCTCTCTGCGAGGAAGGAGCTGTGCTGCATACGTAGCTCTAGTTACTGAGTGTCTTTTTGTTTGCTGATGACAGTAAACTCAAAACACGGAGTCTACTGCATTTGTTTCCTGGTCTTACTGTGTCTCAGTGTTCAAGAGCCAAGTGTTACAAATCCCCCACAGGAGGCAATGAAGTCTGCTTGCTTCGGCTGGGTCTGATTGCTGCTAGAAGTCCCCATACAGGCAGGTCTTTTCTCTCTTTTGCCAGTCTAGCTTGGGCCGAGTGTCACTTGTCAGCCGTTCGGATGTGTTTGGCCTCTCCCAGGCAGTATTGGAATTGCTGGGTGATGGTTGAGTATTTCAGTCTGCTGCGCCCCAGCCTCACCTCTGTCCACTCAGATCAAGCAAAGCTGAAAGTGGGAGATCAGAGCTTTGCATCAGAACTTGTTTCTGCTTAAGGAATTCTTGCAATAGCAGGGCCAGGTGTTCTTCTTGCCTCCATCCTCAAGTTGACATGAAAAGGAATAGGCAGGTTGACGTGGGGCAACTTTCTGTGATTTCTGGGCTGATTTTCTCCATTTTGGGATCCGACAGAGGTTTGGTTTGTTTAAAGTTACTTGTCTCTATATATATCACTTAATATTTCTCCTTCCTCTCACTATTAGGGTCATCACGTCTTTTGAATGCAGGGGAACGTAGTCCTTCATGGAAGCTATTGGCTTCATAGCCAAGAACTATGAAGTTCTCCAGCCTGGCTTTTTATTTCAGTGCAGTAATTTCACACGCATCCAACCTCACCTGTCTCTAGAAAACTGCAGAGCCAGTCAGTTTCCTCTATTTCAAATCAGTTATTTCAGACATCTCTCCTCCCCTTTTCTGACTCCTGGCCCTGTGGGATGGGACAAATCTGGCTTCTGTTAATGTGCCTGTTGTGCTACATCAAGGAATGCAGTTTCTCTTTCTATGAAAGCTGAAGTTTTTGACTATGCAGACAATGCACACATGTTGCTGGATTTTCCATGTGTGTGAGTCCTCACCAGCCCTGCTTAGAGAACTGCACAGTGCCCCGTTACCTGAAACCTGGGAAACCTTGGAATATGTGTTTTCCTATGGAAAAGAAGTACCATGTTAAAGGCAGTAGTGCTCTGCTCACTTGCAGAAGCCTCCAGGCTAGCCGATTTCTCTGAAGTCTGTTCCTAGCTTACAGGTAACTTCCATGTTTTTCAGCTGGACCCACAGGCATTGCAGGACAAAGACTGGCAACGCACAGTCATCTCAATGAATGGAGTAAGTATGGAAAACAGCGGTTAGCACTGCTTCTGTACCTCTTATGTGCTTTAGTTCTTTGTTCTCCATTGCTGCATTAAAAAAAAAAAAAAAAAAAAAAAAATGTTTGAAATGTAACAGCTCTTCTCTTGTACTCAGGTTGAAGTGAAGCTGTCGGTGAAGTTTACGAGTCGGGAGTTTAGCCTGAAGAGGATGCCATCCCGGAAACAGACTGGGGTTTTTGGGGTCAAGATCGCTATCGTCACCAAGTGAGTTCATGGGTCTCGTTTCTCTCTGTTGTTTTTCGAAAGCCAGTTGGCCAGTGTGTTGCACCTGTCTTTACCCAAGTGAGGGATTTGTCAGTCCAGCCTGTTCCACCTGGGTCATAGTGTAGATGGCTGTGGCTGCAGAAAGGAGATGCTGCACATTCTCTGAGCTTAATTTTTTGCAGGGGAAAAAAACTAGCCTGCACACAGGCTTTGAAACCCAGGGTGTTTACTTACAGCATATCACTTTTCTGGGTGCCAGAAATACCCCTTGCCGCCTTACTCTGTAGTTAGCTGACTTGGTCAGAAATTTCCAGAGCCACTGAACAGTGATGTTTCCTTTCCATAATCAATGGAAATGTTCAAGTTCTCCGGAACCGGCTGTATTATTTTAACCCCTGATCTTTTGTCATGAATTGTTTGCCAGAAGAAACCTGTTTGTTCTGTTATATAGTTTGGCAAGTGTGGCATTTCCTCCCTATGGAATTGCATTAATTTGAAAGCAGCAGTGTTGCTATGAATCCACGGACTGTTTGGGAATCCTCTGTTTACCTGCACAAAGTCACAGACTCTAGGGGCACTGGGACTTGGCCAGAAGCTCAAGTGCTTAGGGCAGCTGCAGAACAGGCAAAGCCAGGCTGAGACACTCAGAGAACCCTCTCTGGTATGAAAAGGCATTTTTAGCTAGGTCTTGATTGCGTTCTCAGACTTTCTGCCACCCCATTTTCCAGAAGAGGTTTGCACAGCAAAATGATTGGGTGAATTTAGCCGGCCTGGCTGGCTAGGGTAACGAGCATTGAGGGCATGGGCTGTACTGAGCAATTCTATCCGGCTTTCCTAAGGAGAGAGAGATCGAAGGTGCCTTACATAGTGCGCCAGTGTGTGGAGGAGATAGAGCGGCGTGGAATGGAGGAGGTGGGCATCTACCGCGTCTCTGGGGTTGCAACCGATATCCAAGCTTTGAAAGCTGCCTTCGATGTCAGTAAGTATTTGTGTCTGATGTTTTCCTTTGCACTCTGAGAACCTGCATGAGCTCCGTGTCAGGTGGCTATGCTATTTTTAATCTTATGTTCCCCAAGAAGCATTAAGAGGTAGAGATTCTTGCACAAGGGGGATAATTTTAACCCTGGCTGCATGTTTTATTAATATTCTTCAGCTACAGATATAACCCAAGACATACAATGGGGTGGATTCTTATACCAAATAATGCATTTGTTATTCTTCCCAGCAGACTTGAAATGGTGGATTTGCCTGCCTTGCCAAATCTTTGTAAATGGGCAACGCCTTTCCAGGAGAAGCAGCAGCAATCAGAAATATTAATTTCCTCACTGTTGTGAGGTCTCCAAATTAATAGAAGTCCTTGAAATGAAGAATGTTTTGTGAAAAGAAGCCAGCAAAAAAAAAAAATTTCTAAGGTTTACTAGGAAGGGTATTCACAAAACTGGAGTTGGGTGGACACAGGGCTACTGAATTCTCTTCTATGTCTAGATTGATGTGCACAGATTGTAAAATTTGGTAATTTTGACCAACCGTTGTGACTCTTTCTTTGACCTTGAGCAGAAAAGGGCTCCTTACTGGTGCTGCATTTAAGAATGGCATGTATGTCCCAAAAGGAATCCCAGATCAGGCAGATGAAACACCTCCAAACTGCTGAGGTACAAAAAGTAAAATTCTGCCCTACTTCCAGCCTTCACATGATGGACCAAGGACTGCTCAAGCCACACTCAAGCTCTTTTTTGAGGCAAGCAGTCATGAGGTCTGTGCCAGGTGCCCAAATTCAGTCTCCCTGCACTTTTTTGTCACTTATTTTGTGCAATTTCTTCCTTCTTGTATTTTCTTTTCAATCCCCTGAAGCTACCAAACACGTTGATTTGTGACTCTTCACCAGTGCAAGTAAAGGTGTTTCACGTTTTGAAAACCAACTTTTAAAATTTATATTAAATGCTGTTTTACACTGGGTTTCATGGCACTGGCACTGCTGTGGTCTGGTCTGTTTGGTTTAGGGAAAGGGTGTGGTTTTGTTGTTCTTAATAGTAACAAAACAGAAATGTGAGCCCTGAATTGCCGGTGTACTTCAGCTGCAGTCACTGGGGAGTTGGACAGCCTCAGAGTCTCTTATTCTAAGCTGTTAGAGGCAGGGAATTGGAATAACAACTGTTGTCGCTAACAAAAGTTGAAATGCGTATAAACACAGTCAAGCAGGGCTCGTTCCAGATCTGGCCGAGGCTGCTGGCACAGCATAACTGACCTCGGGTAGTGTGGGGTTCCCTCCACTTGATTTAAAGCTGTGAACTCTTTGCAGTCATTTGTGCAGCACTTCTTGGTTGTCAGAAAGTAGCTCTCTTAATCTGGAGAAATGTAAACAGGAAACTCTCAGCTATTTGGGCAAAAACAAAGGATAAACAAAGAGAGCCAAGGCAAGAAAAAGAATGAATGCAAGGCCAGCAGCTTCTTTACCCTGCTTCCCCTCTCCCTCTTTCAGATAACAAAGATGTGTCGGTGATGATGAGCGAGATGGACGTCAATGCCATTGCGGGCACCTTGAAACTGTACTTCAGGGAACTGCCTGAACCCCTCTTCACAGACGAACTGTACCCCAACTTTGCTGAGGGCATCGGTAGGTAGCAGCAGAAACACCCCTCCATAACTGACACTTTACTGTAGGAGGCTGCTCCCAAAGCAATACAAAACCGTATTTGTATGTTGGACCAAAGCCTGGAACAAGCTGTTAGGGAAGTGAAACGGAGCTCAGAAACAAGCCTTGGAATGACATTTTCTTCCTGTGAGTTTGAATATGGGCAATTGCCATGTTTTTTGTAAGTCAAAAATGTCCAGGTTTCTGAAGGACAGGTTAGTGGAATGACAGCCCACTTGTTGAGGCTGTGCTTCCCGTCTGCCCCATTCAGCCTTCTTTGGCAAGGAGGATATTCGTTGTCTTACTGTGATGCAGGGGAAAAACATCATAATAGTTGCAAGTCTGAAAGCACTTGAACTGTTTGAGCGAAAAGGATTCTCTACATATCCATGAAATAAAGGAAGGACGTCCTCTGGGATATTGATGTGCAGTTCTGATCTTCCAGCCTGTGACGTAATCACAGTCCGTACAGGACCATCCGTATTTGTTGGTTTGGGAAATCATGCAGTCAGTTAAATTTTCGATCACTGCCTGTGGTGATGTTCTGTTATTTTCTGTCTTGTAGCACTTTCAGATCCTGTTGCAAAGGAAAGCTGTATGTTGAATCTATTGTTATCGCTTCCAGAACCCAACCTTGTGACATTCCTTTTCCTTTTGGACCATTTAAAAAGGTAATATGTGGATCCTTTAGAGACATATTTAATGTGTAAAGCATCATTGTTTTGAAAAAAGGGAGCTTTTTCCTTGAATTCATGCTGAATTACACAAATGAAGCAGCATTTGCTGTGAATGCTCATCAGATAACTATTGTCTCATACTCACTTAGTGAGATGCTAAATCCTGAATTCCATTCCCACTCATATTGAAAGGATTACGACTGAAGGAAAGGGGTAACAAAAGTCTTGGGGTTTATCTAGTGCAGATGAAATGCAAATTTCTGCTGCAATATGACTGCAAAGCTGCACCTGCATCTGGATACAAAGATCAGGAAAGGTTTTAAGTGTAAATCATTAAGCTTAGGCCATGTTTAAGGGCTTGTGTGCCTTGTCTCAAAAGGTGTCTGCGATCTAACATATTTTTAAAAATACCAGCTTTGCACTTCTGCTAACTGGAGTTGTCAGTTCCTTGCTTAGACTAGTCTCTCTGATTAATGCAATAGGCTACCTTAATACATGCACAATGTGTTATTTACATATGTATTTTGTACATACCAGAGACTGTCACTGGAGAGATGAAAGATAATTTTTCTTTCTAGATAATCCAGACTGAGGTTCTGGATTAAAATCCAGGAAATCTGGGTTTTACTTGTTTCTGCTGCAGATTTTTCTGCCTTTGGGTAAATTTTTTAACCTGTTTGTCTCAGTTTCTCACTTATGAAACTGAGATGAAAAACACTCCTTTATTCCTGTCCCACTTCTGCCTCTCCAGCCAGGAAGCAGCAGTCTCTTTCCCAAGTTTAAGCCGTTTCTGTAGAGTGCCTGGAGACTGTGGTTGTGTCAGATCAAGGTGTTGCTGGTATATGAAATTTATTGAGGCACGCATGGATAGGGTGGTTAACTGAATGCATGTAAAACTTTTTACAAAAGGAATAAATATGGTTTCTTACTTAAGGACACTTCCAAACTCAGATATTTATGAAGATCTGCCTTGGTCATTGTTTCTTCTCCCAGGGTTGCTGAGAGGGAAAGCATTAACAAGATGTCCCTGCATAATCTTGCAACTGTCTTTGGACCAACGCTGCTCAGACCTTCAGAGAAGGACAGTAAAATCCCTGCTAACCCAACCCAGCCTATCACAATGAGTGACAGTTGGTCACTAGAAGTCATGTCCCAGGTAAAATCCTAAATGTGCTGTTGAATCTTGTGAGAACAGCGTGTGGGAAACTGCAGTCCTCTAGCAAGGCCAGGCTCAGCCACCCTCCTGTGTTTTCTTGACAGTTTTTCTTTGAGAAATATAAACAACTTTCACCCTTACACAGACATTTTAGTCTGTTTCTTCAGGCAGTTCAGTTTGCATCTATACTAATGCAGCTTTTCATGAAAAAATATCAGTGTGCATGCAGTGCTGTATGTTTTGTGCTTGTGCGTAGGTTTTTGAGGGCTGTCTCACAGCGCCGTATTGCTAGCCTGGGGTTTTGTACTTTCTTGATTGAGTAATGGCAAATTATAGATGAGATTTTTTTCAGTGCAGTGGATCACAACACCATTTTTATACCCTGGAAACTGAAAAGAGTGTCTCTGAAGCACTGCAAGTTTTAACTTTCCTGCTATCATACACTGTATTAAAGCACATGCATAACTGCAAGATGTTCCTGTGGAGAGAGCTGCAGGCATGGCTGCCAGCTCTCAAATAGCCAGGGTGAGAGTGAGTTAACAGAGCTTTGTTATTATATTACCTCTTTCTTTCTCTTTCCAGGTTCAAGTTCTTCTGTACTTCCTGCAGCTAGAGACTATCCCTACCCCAGACAGCAAGAGGCAGAGCATTCTCTTTTCCACAGAGGTGTAGGTGCCTGTAATACCAACAGGACACACAAAAATGCTCTTGGCATAAATCTGCCACACCTGAGAAAAAGACGACTGGTGTTTCTTCAGACATTACTGGCCTGTTCCTGTCCTGGGGAATTGTGGTCCTCAGTGCTTCTGCTGTTTGTTAACCAGAGAAAAGCTAAAGAGAAAGGAGAAAAATCTCTACTTTTGATTGGTAGGACCAGAACTGAACTGGAGAAGGAGCTGTGCAGGATCTCCACTAGAAGGAGCAATAGGCACTTGAATAAATGCACCACAGAGTATGGCTGTTATTCTTGTTGGGAATGTGACAGAAGGTATTCCTCATTTTATGGATTTAATTTATCATAAAGAAACGTCAAGATTTCTACTGGACCACTTGATAGGATACCCCTTTTTGGGTGAGGGGGAGCTAAAGGACATATCACAACTGTGTCTTTAATAACTGCTGTTTTTAAAGTACTGTTCTAGGCCACAAACATAGCATTGCTTTGCAAGAGGAGAGGAGAAGGGAAGGGTCTGGGATCTAAGATTCCCTCCTCAGAAATTCAAGTCTGGATTTGAAAAAAGTTCAAACAAAATGAAACAGTTTTGTGTACAACTAGAGCTGTTGGCTTGTTGGGGGTTTGTTTTTTGTTTGTTGGGGGTTTTTTGTGTCACCCGCCCCTTCCCTTGCAAATGTCTATGCAGCTCTGGGGAAGGAGATGCCCTGCTTTTGCCTGTGTTGCACTTCTGATGGGTTTTCTTAGGTTAAGGGAGCCCGACCCAATGATGTCACGCTATAAATAAATACAGCAAATTGAAGAGAGGCAGGGAGGATTAAAGTAAGCAATTCTGTTTGATTCTAAGGTTTATTTGCTTAGAAAAGCAGGGGCAATATTATTCAGGCAGGATTGCTAAATTCTTCAGACCCCAGCAAATGTAATGAAAATTAACTGGGAAGATACTTAATTCCCAGCACTCCAAAGAAAAGATGTTATCACTGCAAAAACAACTAAAGCATTTGTGGGCAACAAAAAATAATCAATGGCTATCAGTTTGGCTGGCTGCTTAATCCAAACTTTTATCAGAACATCCTTTTTTTTGATACTTGAATTTTCGGAGGCTTTGTACGTTGCTTCTACAGGAGTCTTTTTCTGATAGATACAAATACTTTGATAAAATGTGTCAGAATGTACTTTATGGACAATCCAGCAAGTGGCATGCATTGTGTGTCCTCCAAGTTGTGAAAATTCCAGTCCTGTTTTAAATATGAGCAGTGAAGAAATTCCTGTGGAATACAGCAGTACAAAAGGTCTAGCTAAATACCAACTTTGTGTTTCCCTGCCTACATCAGTTAAAGCCCCAGGGGTTACACAGGCGGAAAGGGCAGCAGTATTTGCCTGGGGAACTGAAAGCACAACCTCATCGCTGGTATCCAGAGCAAAGTATTCTGGCTATGAAGCAGTTGTGCCAAATATCGTGGGGGGGTGGGAGCGATTCCATTTCCATAAACAACTCCAGCCCCCTTCACTTCCTACCCAGTTATGCAGCATCCATTTAGGGGCATCCGTCCATTGTCATCCTGGCGAGAAGAAAAGTACAGCTTGAAGACAAGGGAAGGAATCAGCATGAGAAGGGGAGGGAGAGAGGGAGGGACAGATTTTGAAAGATTGGTAGAGTTAGGTTGTCAACATCATTTGAGGGGAAAAACAACAAAGAAAGCAACCCCTGTTATGCTGAATTTCACATTTTCTGATGGGTGATCTGCAACCTCTCGATTAAAAAAAAAAAATCGCAAAACAAAGGGGTCTTTCAAACAAATGGAAATAAAAAAATTAAAGGGAAATTATTTTGTAGTCACTGTAATTCTGACTGCTGCATAATATTAGAAATTATTGTACTGTGAAGCTTCAAATTCCAAAAGGAACCAATACAAATTTCAATTTTGTGAGTATATTAATATTTTGCATGCTTTGTATGGATTCTTATAGGAATTTAATATTGCTTAGTATCCCTCCCTCCTTAGGTCTGGGAGCAAACCTCTTTGTAATGTAATGTACAACTAGAAATTCCTTCTCTCTTCTATGTATTTCCACTACATTCCAGCTTCTGAACCCATAAAACAGAAAAAGTGTGTATAGTAGGAGGTGCTTTTTTGGGGGAGGGAGGGAATGAAGGCAAGGAAACTTGAAGGCTTAAGATTTTGATATTTTTAAATTTTTTTTTTTTTGCCTTCTTTGAAGGTAAAAATTAGTCACAATCCTGAAAAACATTGACTTAAGAATAAGTCATGCAGACCAGTAAACCACACTCTATGGTTTTGTTTTTATGTATTTGTTCTCATTTTTCCATAGTGGCTCTATAGCAATCCTCTGACTGCAAGCTGCACACCTACCCGTTCCAAGCTGTTGTTTGATTTATCTGAGGCAGCAGCACTGCCGATGAATTAATTTAAAAGGAAAAAAAAACAACCAAACCACACCAGGTGGTTGGGTGACAGCCTTTTCCTTTTGGTATCTGGAATCTGTGGCTGCTCTGTGCAGTGTTGAAACTGGAAAGCAATACCATAATGACTGTGCCAATTTACTTTTGCCCAACTTTTTTTATTTTTATTTATATAGGAAGTTAATATTAATATTGAATTACTGATTTATAGTATGTAACCATGAGAAAATGGCTTTTGCTTTGGTTACTGTTACAGGTTGTTGCTTTTAGTCTCTCATTACAGTGCTCAGTTCTGATGTAACATTATCTAACATGCAGGCATGTGGATCAGGGAAATAAAAGTTAATTTAACTTAACCCGTTAATTATTTCTGTTAAGTATGAATATGTTTTCCCCAAAGCTGGTAATTTTGGGCTGGAAGAGATAGCGCATCTTATTGCTGATGATGAAATCATGGACTGATTTGAAGTACGAGAATTGATTTCTTGAATTTCCTTTAATTTTGCAATTAAGTTTTTTCAAATAGTCTTATGTTTTCAGAAATTAAGTAGTTCCAAAAGTCTTTTATGTTCTTTTCCCAGGGATGTTGGTTGGTTTTGTTTTGAGAGGTATTTCTGTTATTTTTTTAAATAAGCCTTATCATACTTAAACAAAAAGGGACTTGCAAAGCTTGGTTTTAGAGAAGGCTGCCTGATTTCTACTCTTAGATAGTCATTCCCTTGCGAGTTGTGTCAGAAAACCTAACTCTTCCATTCTCTATATTAAAAGGTACAATATAAACAACAAAAGAACAAACTAGCAAAAAATTACCCTTTGCATGTGCACTGGGAGTTCATGCTCTTCCAGTTTCTAGTGTATTGGAGAGACCTTTCTAAAAATATAGGTTTTGGTAACAGGAATCTGAAACGTTAAAACTTTCAACTAAAGAAACTGAGTGTGTGTATCTCCAGTTTAAGGAGAGGAATAAGCATCGGTTTCCTGGCATTTAGAAACTATTTTAAAATTCCCATGGATGATTTTTAAACACAGAATAGGTTTTTAAGTAAAATTTTTAAAAGTTGAGTAACACAAACTACGGGAAAAGTTTTCAAGGATGACACGCAGTAACAGTTACTAGGTCAGTTTCAGCTTTGTGTTTGTGTGTGCTTTGTATGGAAGGGGAGCATCTGAAACCAAATTGAAACGCATCCATTAAAATGCTGCTGCTGTTCTTTATTCTTGCACAATTTTAACAAGTTGAGGTAGTAGCTAAGCTGTTTCAGGCTGTATTTTAATGCTGCTATTTTTCAGTGTATCAGCTAAGGGCAAAATACAGCAGTGTGGTGATTATATTTGCTGGTGCCCGCTGCCTGCCTCGGTTCTGACCTGCAGTTGCTAACACAAGGCAATCGGCATGCACCGTATGAAGTAAAACAAGTAAAACTGCAACTTTTTTGTTGGCCACGAGGTGGTGGAACCACAGAGTATGTTTATGGGAGATGCAGTATTTTTACAGTTTATTCATTTTATCTGTTCAAAAATTTGGTTTGTGGTTGTTTGTGTTAATTTTCTACGAGTTTATTTAAACAAATGTACTGTCCTTTAAAGCATCCATGGATCTCCAGATCTGTTTGTCACCTTGTAACACTGGAAGGCATCAAAATATGTTCATTTATCTTAATGTGCCATTCTTTCAAGTATGTATAAAATGTAAATTGACCAACATGGCTTTTAAAAATGTTAAAAATTTGATGGCAAAAAAATCAACCCTCTCTGATTCCTCCTTGGTTAATCCTTTTGTTTCAGTGCTTGGTCATTACTGGGATAATGTTATCAGATGTGGTATTCTTATTATGGAAATTTTAGTAAGAAATGGGAAATGTTTAAGAAAAACCCCTACCCTTTCTACTTTAATTCAAGAAGATGGGGACAGAAGACCAATACATTCATGATAGACTTAAGGGATTAGCTTCAGTTCCTTGAAGAAGAAAAATCTGAAAGGGCAATTCCTAAGTAGATACAATCAAATTAAACAAATTCTTTCTTGCTACTGAAAATTCACAGTTCAGTGCTAAGAAAGTAAAGCTTTATCACTTGCTTTCTACCTTTCCCCCCTGCTCCCCCCCGACTCCGGCAACAGACAGGGAGGAGCAACAGAGTCTGTGTATTACCAGAGATGAAACACCACTGCAAAGGAGAGCACCAATAGAACCAGAAAGGTAAGACTACTGTTAAAGCTAAAAGGCCATTTCTGGGCTGCAAGGATAAAATGACACAACGCGCTGTAATGATGAAATGGTTGAAAGGGTAGGACCAAGGCAAACCTGAGTGTACATGCTAGCTTGATTCTCCTCCTTCCATGACCTTATCACTACATTTAGGCATTCTAGGTCAAGCAAAGACATACATGCTGTTACCAAGAATTAGAAAATTATTAAATGACCTAGTTTGCCTCCCTCCATCTCATAGTGGGATTGCAGGAGATTGTTGTAAAAACATGCACGTGAACCACGTGAATATTTTCCATGTCACTTATTTCCTACTGTCACACTTCACTTTTCAGTAAGACAGACACCTCCTTTTCCAACAAAAAACACTTCACACCATTCTGTACTGTAGAAACTACCACAGCGGGAGGCTTAGTTTGTAGAAGAGCTATCCCTAGAGACAACTAAAATATTTCGTCTTCTGGTGCAGAATGGACAAGGTACTGCTAAATCTCTGGGCTCGCGTAGGCCTGTTCTGCAGGTTAAGTAAAGATTCTATTATTTACACCTGTTCAAGCATATTTGGGAATTAATATGATCACAGAGTCCCCAAACCTATCAGAAGTGTTCATTCTGTTGCGTTGTCTTAATTGCAGTCATGTTCAAATCCTCTTGTCAAAAGTCATTCATCGGAATGGAGAAAACTTTTTTTTCATTTTCCACTAGAGCTTTTTTTGTGTAACTTGCAGTGTTTTTCCTTGGTGGTAAGGTGTTCCAAGAGCCAAAGACATTCTGCAGATGAACCATTTCTCTGATCTGCAGAGTGATTTATATGACAACGCCATTTTATATCCCTGTGGATATATGAAAGGGCAGGCTTGTGTACAAAACAGCTTCCTGCCTGGAAGGAGAATACAGCAGCTTTCTGCAGATGACCCAAATCAAGGATCACAACGGGTAGAGCCCACCAGTGAGCAGATGGCCTTGGTCTGTAGATGCTCATGTGTCCCCTGGAGCAGTTTGAGTAAGATCCAGAAGGCAGGTATGGGAAGAGACTCATCCAGTTCCTTCTTACTGTGCCTAATTCAATGATCAAATGCCAATCTACATAGAGGAGCTGAAATTTTCCTCAATTTTAGTCCCATTTGGGGAGAAATTGGGACTACAAAAATGGCAGGGATTATGCAAATAGTCATCTGAAAACTCATCCATATCTAAAAACGTGCAGAATCCTGGATAAGACTTAGCTATGCAGGGACAGATGTTTCCAGATTCAGGATATCAGTACTAAAAGTGATTACCAAGGCAGCAAAAAGAGGGTGAGGAACTGTAGCGTTGGATGACTGAGAAGCACCAGAATGAAACCGTGAATTTTAAAATGATCCCACAGCAAGATACTGTGAAATGCTGTCCTTCCTGTGAATGTCCAGCAAAAAAAAAAAAAAATAAAACTAAGCCTTCTCTTGCCTAAGTTGTGTAGTTTGTTCTTATCTCTAGTATTACAAGTGTTTATAATCCGTGAAGAATTGCAGGGAAAGGAGTTAAGACTATTTATTTAAATATAAATACAATGAAATTATATAATTAGTGCTAAATTATCAAGTGTAGAAGACAACTTGTTATTGTTTGGATAATTTGGGATTTAATCGGTTAATATTGTTGGCATTGTTTTAACAGTACCATGTTAGGGAGTCAGTTTTTGACATTTTATACTGCTGTTGCTAGTGCTTCAGTAGCTAGTGCTCTGGTTTTGGAAAACAAATCCTAATCCTAATAGTTTAATGCTGAAAGGTGTTGAAACTGTACTGCTAAACATCTCTCAGTTTAGGCCCAAAGAGAGGGGAAAAAGGAAAGGGAAAAAAAAGGGGGGGGGAAGTGTCAGTCTGACTTTTTTTTTTTATTTTCTGAGAAAAGTGGTATGAAAAAGGGATCAAAAAACTGTATTTAGGGGAAAAAAAGTCTAAGGCATTTGTAGCCTTTCTTTGTACACAATGTTAAATAAAATCTCCTGTATCTATGTTTGTCAGGTTCTTTTGGTCTTATTTAATAACTGGGCCTACATTAAACTGAATGTGTAAATTACATTCAGTTTGCCAGAGGTAAGGAATTCAATGCTGGTGTTTCAAAATAAAAGCTATTTAATGTTTTACAAGGTAAAAGCTACGTCACTTAAAATCTAGAGTTTAATACAGGGTTATTGCTGAATTAAACTAACACAACTATAACGTGTGGAAATCTTTTACATGTAAGGTAGAGAAGAAGCTGAGCAAAACACTCCATTTTCAGATCTGTATTAATCCTTTTGTAGGAATACTGCTTCAGAATGCAGCCAGTCTCAAACCTTGGAACCTTTACATGTGCGTGCAGAGCACTTCAGCTGTAGTTACTGTAGTATTTGCTAAGAAAGCAGCTCTGGCCTCTAGTTCTTCAAATACAGCATTAAATTTGCGCTCTTTGTAGGAAGCACTGTGGAAACTGAATCAGTTGCTTAAACCAAGTTCTCTTAGTGCTTTATTTAAATAAAATATTACTTAAATTATTAATGTAATTCAAGTACATTTATGTTTCAATATATTCCAAATTTAATAAAATATATAAACCTTTCTGTAATAAAGAGATACCTGCTTGAAAGCTCTCTAGCTGATTTTCATTCAGCGTGGATCACGACGACGACATGTCTCAATGGCAATATGCAAAGCAGAGAAAAATTTGGCTGACTGCACAGTATTTAAAGCTACACTGAAGGTACAGGTCAAGAAGAAAACGTATCATGCTTATGCCTGAATTGGGAAAAGAAGGGGAAACTCAATGACTATTAATACTTCCTACCAGTGGTGTATCTGTATAATACAAAATAGTTTCAGAGCAGTTTTCAGATACCTCCAATGTGGAACTCTTGTCCAAAATGGTTCTCACTCAAGGAGAAGGCATTCCTTTGCAGTGCAGCCACACTGAACCGTTGGAATGCCCCTGACTGAGCCTGGAAGGTGTCATGTCCCACACCAGGTGCTGGCTCCTTCCCCCCAGGAGCTCTGCTCACACAGCCATGCTCCTACCCACCAAGCTCTTCACTGATTACCAGGCCGGCGCTTCCGAGGTGCTTCCAGTTGCTTTCCCCAACCTGAAGACCCTGGGTGAGCAACACTGCCACGGGCTTGAGACGAATGGCAGAGTGCGAGCTTACACAAATTCGGCCAGTACACACAGTGCGCCACTTCCCTGTAACGAGGGAACAAAAATTAAGGCTGGAGCAGGATGAGCGTATGAGTGCATCATCACCATGGATGCTCTGTGGAAATTGCTGCACAGTCCTCTCCAGAGCAGGTGTCTCTTTGTTTTGCAGGCAGCCTTCGCCCTGCTTCTGAGGCTTGGACAGGCTGCCCTGAGGCCTGCGGGATACAGCTATCAGTCAGACAGGATCAGCTCTACCTGCCCCGCTCCCCAGAGACGTTTGTCTGCTCCTTGTTAGAAGCCTCCAATTATGGAGATTCTGTAATCCTCTTGGGCAATCTAATCCAGGACATAACCACAATGAGAAAGTTTTTTCTAGCAGACAGTTAAACCGCTCTTGCACACATTACAGGATATAATGCTGCAATATAATGCTTTTTTTTTTCTTCAGTGACCGTTTGAGTTCTTTAACTAGGATACCAGCACTACACGTACTGTCAGCTAGCAGCTTGTTCATTAATTCACTAAGCTGAACGAACCACATTCTGTTTCCTGCTAGAAAACAGAAAGCAGAGCCCTTTTGTGGGCTACTGTGAGAAATGTATCAGACAAAACAAATGCAGATATTTTTCACATCCCTAACAAAGAAGTAATGCTGCTGATTATCATCAAAATGCCATTCTTCTACTGATAAATAACTTAAAAATCAACCCAAAGGTGGAAACACAGACTAACATTTTGTTGAACATATCATGGATCAGAAAACCTAGTGGGATTACATTGATCATACTGTTAGAAAACAAACATCAGAAATATTACTGAAGTATAAAGGAGCCTTTCAATGTCAAACAAGTAGTACACCGTGTCTGTGCAGCAGCCTTCCAGGGGAATCCTCGCCAGCCAAGAACAGGAAGACCGACAGAGAAACAGATTGGGAAGGACATCTAAGTAAAATGACAGACTTCGTAACACACATGAATAGGAAAATTTTCCCACAATGTAAATCAACCTATGCTGTAACATCTGGAAGCATACACCATCTCAGTTTTAAAGGGAACGCTGATGAAATATAGATGTTGTTTACTTTGATTTAAAATTAAAAAAAAAAAATTACGTTTCACCCAAGATACAAGGGGACTGCAAATCACACTTGCCCTCACCAACCTGCAGCCCTATGAATTCTAGGGGAGCGTCTGCAATGCAATCTTACACTGAAGCATTTCTTTTGCTAAAATAGCTGAATTGCTGTTGGGAGAGAGGCTTTAACCCGTGGTCTGAGCTAAACAGAAACCCTGATGGGGAAACTTCCACAGGAATATGTCAAATCAGCACATTTTCTTAGTTACTGTGTTCATAGCACTTTCCAGCCAATGCCTGTAAAACAGACTCTGCTATACCTCCCACTAACGCACCAACGCTGTAATTTGGGTTTATTAACTGCGGTTGCTCGTTATTCATGACAACAGTCATATGTCCTGCACAACAACGATGAGCTACAAAGCTCAGCTTAGTGCGGTCTTTCAAAAGCAGCTGAAAGTCTGAAAGCTTGTGCTCACACGCAGTTCTTATAACCTAAGAAGACAAAAACATTCTCTACAGCATTTAAACGGTTTTTATTTACTTCTCACTCCACTGAAAAGCTGTAATTATCTAATATTGCACTGTAAAGCACGGGTTTCGGACACCCACAGCCCCTCCACTCCCCCCTCGGCCGGTTGCTCCGCCCGCCCCGGGCAGGCCCGGGCCGCAGCCGCCCGTTCGCGCGGGCTCCGGCCAAAGCCGTTGGACGGTTCCGGCCGTACCGGCGACGCCAGGCAGCCGCGCGTTTACCCCCGGCTTTGCTGCACCTTGGCGGGTTCCCTCTTCAAGGTTTCTCTGAAGCTTAAAATCTACGCGTTTACTCCCGGAAAAAAAAAAAAAAGAATTTTTTTTTTTTGTTTTACCAGAGTGAGACCGTGGCCTCGGGCTGGGGCCGCCGCCGCGTCCCACAGGCCCGCCTCAGCCGCCGGGCAGCGCGGCCCCCTCAGCGCCGGGCCGCCGCCGCAGCCAGGGCGGGCAGAGCCCCCGCGCCGCCTCGCCGGCGGTTTCCCGGGCACCACCCCCGCAGGCAGCGCCCGGGGAGCCCCAACCGGTTGCCGCCCCCCCACCCCCCGCGGGGCAGCAGCACCCCCGGACCCGACGCCGCCCTCGCGCCCTCAGGTGCGGTGCGGTGCGGTGTGGCGCGGTGTGGCGCGGTACGGCGCGAGGCGCCTCGCCCGACCACGCCCCCTGCGGGAGAGGCGCGCGAGGCAGGGAGAGGGGGCGACGGCGCATGCGTCGCCTGTGCCGGCACACACCCCCGCCCCTCGGGCGCAGGGTTGACGCCTGCGCAGTGCGGTGGCACAGCCCGCGAGGGGCGGGGCGGAGGGGGGTCCCTGGCTGTCCCCGCACGCCCCTCCGCGCCCCCTCCCGCTCCCGCCGGCGGCGCTCGCGGCCCGGCCCGGCCTGGCCCGGCCCGGTCCGGTCCCCCGAGACTCGGGTCGCGCCGCGAAGAAGCGGGAAGGAGGCGGCTGCCCGGTAAGCGCCGAGCGCAGGCGAGCCTAGCCTAGCCCAGCCCAGCCCAGCCCAGCCCCGACCCCCGCCCGCCGGGGGGTCGCCCGCGGCCCCGCAGGCCCCAGCAAGGGCCTGTGTCCCGGGCTCCTGCCGCTCGCCTCGCTCCCGCCGGCCGCAGCGCCTCACCGCCGCGGGGAACCCCTTCCCGCGCTGCCCGCCCCGGGGCTCGGTCTCCTCCTCACCCTCCCTGTGCCCCGAGGGGCCGCCGGCCGCGCTGTCAGCCCCACCGCGCCGCCCGCCCTCTCCGCCGGCCGCCGCGGTGACAGCCGCCCCGCTCCCGCCTCGACTCCCCCCGCGCGCCTCGGGGGCCGCCCGCCCGCCCCTCGCTGGCCGAGCGCGCGGCCGCGTCCCTGTCACCCATTTTGTGACGGTCCCAGCGAGGCGCCGCCGGCGAGGGCTGCCCCGGGGGAGGCCGGCCCGTCTGCCCGGGAGGCGGTGAGGTAACGGAGGGCTTCGCGAGTCCCGGCTAGCGGGGCGGGCTCGGGTGTGCATCCCACGGTGAAATCATTTGTTTCGCGCCACTGGCTTGTTTCTGCGGAAAGGGGGTTGGTGGTGCGTGTGGGAGCTTTCTGAGGAGAGGGGTAGAGTGGCTGCTCTTGAGCACCTTTGTAGCTTGGTTTTGGTGTGAGGGGGAGGACCTTTGTCTGGATTCTGGTCTCACACTTGTCTGGAGTGCCGTTTTTCTGCGTTTTTATAGCTGAAAGATCCTACAAGTTCCAGTTTTGTGCTTGTTATCTGCCTTCCTGTGCCTCACAGTATTCCTTCTTGCAAGCCTTGCATGACCCGGTAGGGCCAGGGATGGAGGAAAGCAGCTTCCTATAGCTGGGCCAAAATCAGAGAGCCTGTTCTCAGAGACTTCTGTGCTCTGTGTCCTCAGAGAGAAAAGCAGTGCAGTGCTGATGCTCAGCAAACTGCATGCTTCTCTCCGCAACAGCATCTCGCCATCTGTGATTTCATGAAGTGTCTGTCTGTGCTAGGATCTGGAAAACATAGCTCTCTGGTAGCAGAAAATTTGCCTTGTAAATGATTCCACTGGGTGAAAAGTGTTCTGAAGAGCCGTAGGTTCTGCCTGTGGGACGTAGTCTATGCAAGCTCTACTCGCCCCAAAAGCAAACATAAACCTTCTGTTGCTGCTTCCTGCTTAATTAATGGTATGGACTTTGGCTGCTGAGATGTAGGCAAACTAAAGCCAGTGGCTGCTTTTAACACTCTGTGGATCACAGTGTAGTTCTGCAGTAGCTCAGAAGTACAATTTTTCCTCCTCACTCCAGCCTAGTTGATTGTTGTTAGGTAGTTGCTAACAAAAATAGAAAGAGCATGTTGTTGTAAATGGTCTGAGATTAAAATTGAGGACCTGAGATGGGAGTAGTTGCTTGTTTCTTGTAACGCTGCCACTTAATCTTCAGTTAATGGAAAAATCAGATTCTAGACTGGTAGACTGTGTGAAATAAGAGAAAAGAAAACTTGATTTTTTCAGATGTTTTTGTATGCCTGAAGACCCATGTCTATTTTTCTTTCATTATTGAATACAGTACATAATTGTGGGGAACAAAAAAATCTCAAGTTTTTTTAATTTATTGTACCATTTCTGTCAAATACCGTGCCATCTAGATAAACACTGCAGTCCGCATTTCCCAGTTACTTTGTCTGCTCAAGTTGAAGAACCATTTGTTGACATGAGTTTTGGTGTGATCACTGATAAAGATCTGTGTTCTATCTTTAGTGAAGTACTGCTTTATTAAAATTTGATGATGATGGAACATCACAGTAGGCAAACCTCTGTGCAGGGATTTCCAGTTTTCATGGACTGTACTTTTTATTGTGTTTTGCAGCGTACTAGCTCTGCAGTATTTTCTCTTTCCCTCCATGTTCCAAGACCGCGTGATCTCTGTGGCCTTGCAGGCATGCTACTGAAGGTGTCTCCTGCGTCAGGCTTGAGGAGAGGCTTGAGTGAAGGTTTCCCTTAATGGAGAGTGTGTCCATAGAGGCCAATCAAAGAAAGCTTGGGTGTTAGACTGTCTGGTGTGTGATCATTCGTGCTAGAAAGTTGTCAGCACGGTCACTAGAGTATGGCTTTAGCTAGGCCACCTAGCGTTTTCGTAAGCCATACCTGGGCGTCATGCAGAGGTCGCAAATGCCAGGACTTCTCCAAACACACATGGGACATGGCCACCCTTTCTGGATGGGGGAGAGGGAAAAGCAATTTTTGTTGTATAGTCACAAACCAAGCAGTGCAGATTTGCTTCTGGGCTTGAGAACAATCTCTGGCCTGTGTTAGTTACTAGTGTAAGGTGTAGCAAATGAGTTTTAAAAGTTTCTGTCTAAGTGCACGTTGGAATATTTATTTTTATATTGCAAAGATTTCATTATACAGAATAGATGAGGTGAGGTACAGTTAACATTTTAGGTATGAGTAAATATATACTTGCAAGTAACATGGTGAAGGGAAATAAGTTTGTGCCATTTTTGCTTTACTGTTAGTATGAAAGAGGAACATTATTCTCAGAAGGTGGAGGCGTGCAATGAAACTCCTTAAGAGATCTTTCACGAATGTACTTCAGAAGTTCTTTTTTTCTTGCCTTGATCTTGTGACACCGGAGCCTGTCTTGCCAACTAGGATCCAGTTCTAGAAGTGTATAATGCTATTAATGGGACTGAATCTCTATTGCTCAGTGGGAAATACAGCATAAGAAATGTTATGCTTGTACTTCCTGGCTTCAAAAATCACTCAATTTGGTCTTATTTTTAGTCTTTATACTGAAAAAGGGAGGAAAAAATGAGTGTTAGAAGCTGAGTTATACACTTAATCATAGCCCTAAGTGACTAGTCACAAGGAATGTATTACTTGTTTCTTTTGAGCTTACTCCAACTGAAATGATCAGAGAAGCCACCATTTGGAGCACTTAACAGTTCAATGCAGGCTGCAGGTAATCATAGAATACTATCTTTTAATGTATAAATAATTAATAATTAGAATTTTCACACACAAATACATAATTTTCTTTGGGGAAGAGGACTTTTTCCTTTACTGTAAAGGCACTACAACTTTTGATCTTCATCTTTGCAAGTAAATGTCTCAGGATACCTTAGTTTTGCAAAGAACTGACACTGTGTTGCAAATAAGTGGCAGAACTAGTACCTTCCCAAATTACAGAAAAAAAGTAATACATTAATAAATTGTGAAGTTAGGTAAAAGGACACTTTTAAAACGAGATCAATCTGCAAAGTTTCGGTACCAAAAAGGAAATAAATTTAGAACTAGCCATTTGTTACATATTAAAGGGTTCTAAAGCCACTTAAGCAAATTTTCAGAAGAGAAAAAACCTCATTTTTACTTACTTCAAGACTTGGTTTGACATTTATGAAAGATCTTGCATGATCCTCAGTTGATTTTATTTTCCAGGACTGTTTGCCATAATGAAGCCAAACTAATGATCGCTTGCAACTCTCTGGTATGTATGCTGTTTTATTCAGGAAAATAAACTAAGCATCTAACATCTACTATTTAAATAGTATTAAAAAAGAATAAAGGTAGTATTGAAGTACTTGTGTGACGTATTTGATGACATCAGCCTGAAAGTATTGGTATTTTTTCTGGTACTGAAAACATTTCCTTCGCTTTGGTTACTTAGCCAATGTGGAGTACGTGTTCTGCCCAGGTATGTGTGTGAATAACGATTTCCTGTGGGATATACATTTAGTGGGGCGGGTGGAAAGCTTGACCAAGAGGCTGGCATTCTTATTGCTCCTTGAAAATTTCTGTGTTCTTCGTAGTACATTTCTATATATGTTCTTAATTAAAAGCACACAGTGGTTTTGGCAGAGCCTTCTTGAAACTTCAGCTACAGAATTTCCTTGCCATGTGAGGCTTGGTGCTGGAGAGGCTCCTTCGACATATTTCACTGTTTGTTTCTGAAATGTTGGCAGTCTTCATATTGACAAGTCTTAACTGACATGGACAAGTTTATAAAAATGATCTATTAGATCTTGACGTCCTCTGTTTAGCCATAGGATTTTTTTTTATTATTTTTTATTTTTTACTGAGTTGCCAAGTTGTACTGAGCTTAAAGTTTCTTTTATTTAGCAAGCTAAATGACACTGAGATTTGATAATGGGTATACATTTAAAGTAGCATCAGTTGTGCAGTGAAAAATCTTTCTTTCTTTGCAAACAATGGTCTTGTCTGTTTCAATTTGCTTTTCCCTAAGAAGTAACCAGTGTTGTAAATAGTTAATGGAAAATATTTCCTTCAAGTCCCTGAAGGAATATGGGCTTTTCTGGAGGAAAAGAAAAGAAAAAATAATTATACTGTTCTTTATAGACACAATTGCTACCTCAAATCTGACTGAGTAACTCTGCTCACTTGAAGTTCCAGTTTTGCTTTTTTTTTTTTCTCCTGTGACAAAGCAGCCTTTCTTTCCTAGCAGTGATAGAATCCTGCAAAGCTACTTTTTATCTGCACTCACTTATATCAGATTGACAATTGCATGTCTCTTCTGGAAATGACTAACTTCTTAAGTAGGTACAGTTGCTGGAAGTTGTTGTCATCAAATTATTCTTGATTTATGATTTGTAAATATGAGATGCATCCTTGAATGTGGCAATATCACCGGGTTTGACTATACTGGGAAGTTTTCATCAAGAATTAAGATGTTGAAATGAACGGTTTCTAACATAAACTTTTCCCCCACAACTGTTGCTATTCTTCTTTCTAGCCTTACGCAAAGCTACGGGAGAGGGTTTTCTCAACCTGTAAGTATGGGCATCTCTACAACTTTGAAAATGTTTAAGGGTGCTGTTGTGCTGTTCTCCAAAGGTTTTGATGGTTTGCTGTGGTAGATATTACTGTGATTTACAACCAAGCTCAGGCACAAGGAACTGGTTATCTCAAAGCCATAGAGGAAGATGGGCAGATGTAGGAATAGAACCCAGAATCCTGATTTAATAATGAAGTATATTTGTTTCATAGTAGATAACGTCCTTTACCAATATAAATCTGCTTAATTAAGTGAGCATTATGGATTTTCAAGGATAGCCTATTGCCCTTTCTTCAGTGCTGTGGTCCTTGGTCTTTTTCTTCTTCCAGATGCAGTCAGTACTGTGAGGAACACACTAAGGGTAATGGAAAGGAGAGTAGAGCTGCTGGAGGTCCCTATGGCTTGTGCCGTTCCGTGGTGTGGCCAGCCCTTCGTTCCTGTGGCCTCAAAATACAGGGGCTTGGTCCCATATCTGTGGACCACTGTCTTTTCATATACCTCAGGTGGCTCTCCTAACTTCCTTTTGTTTCCCACTTACAAGGTTATCAGTATTTTCAGCCCTAAAAGCTTTTCATTAATGGCAGGAATTGATTTACTGTGTTTATGCATCAGTTGTCACAAAGAAACAAAGCCTCCTGTTTATACCACGTGCTCCTAAGCTCTATATTGTGCTTTCAAAGTTTGATCTTCTATATGCTGATATTCTATGCTTTGTACCTTTTTTTTTTTTTTTGCGTTTTAATTCTGTGTGTCTCCTTGAAAGATACCCAACACTTTCAATTCATAGTAAACAGTGTAAATTCTATTTGTGAAAGCTCACTCAGGAAAAATATTAAAAACATTTTAAAGCTTATAGTTCCAAGAGTGCACATGAGATTTCAGTCTACTTTCATTTCAAGTTCCGAAGTAAGCTTACTATATTAAAAACATAAAATTATACGGATATGCATTATAAGAACTTTTTGACAGTTTTCTGAAAATATTTCTGATATATACCTGTAAAAGATAAATAGGATCCATCTACAGAAGTAATTTCCATTAAGTCTATAACTTATGGACATTAGTGTTGTAAGTAAAGGATATTTGAAGGAAAAAATAACTATAAAGGCTTCAGTATAGCCTCTTTTAGTAGAAAGACTACATTTTTCTGGAGGCAATGGGAAAACTATTCCGAGGCCTTCATCCAAACATCAAAGGCTCACCACAAAACCTGGAGGTATAGGAGCTTCTCAAAGAAATACCGTAGAAGTGTTTCACAATGGAAAGTGCTGAAGTGTTAGGCACTTGGCATTCCATGGCAATATCGGCACATCAGCAGTCACAGCGGTTAGGGATGCTGTACTGATCCTGGGCTTTTACTGCTTTCCCAGGTTCCATCCCATGTATAGTCATGTGTTGCTCCAACAACCAAACTGTCCAAGGAAACAGGGACTCCATAAACTCATTAGTGATTCACCCTTTTCTGGAAGGTGTGGAATAAAAATGTGGAGGAGAAACAGTGTCTTATCTTTTCTCCTTGGGGATTTTAAAAAAAATATTGACTGCAGATGGGAGCCTCTCTGTCCTGTCCCAAAGGCTTTTCTCCTATATGACTCAAATGTATGTCCTTGGGGTAGGTAAGTGCTCCTCCCTTAGCAATACCAAGGTATTTAGGAAAGATTTGCATGCAGTCCTGTCTCGTCTCTGTCTGCCAAGCCTGAAGGATTTTAAACCAAGTAATGAGTGTGCTGCTGACAGGTCTTGGAGGTGAAGGAAGACGTGGGTCAGAGCACAGAATTCAATTCCATAGGTTTGAATTGAATTGAACCCACCCACAGACCCCCTGTGATGGTCAGTGCCCTGTTTTGTCTTCTGATAATTCTTAAAAATAACAGAGTTCATCTGTTGCCTCCTCTATCTTAACCACAAGGCTCCACAGAGTATTGCGGCTTGGAGAGTGGTGGTGGTTGGGTGGCAATAAGAGGTTCATTTAAATCAGGGCTGTTGCTGAGTGTCCAATAGCCTGAGACTGAATTAAAACAAATTTGGGGCTACATCATCCCTGAAAGGGTGAGCCTTCCTTCTTGTTCCCTGTTCACAGTCCCACAGCTTCCTTCCTGTGGTATCTAGCAATTATAAGGTGAGGCAGATCAGTCCTGATCTGACTGAAAGACAACTCATCAAAAAACAAGCTATGATCCTTAAAATTGAAAGAAAGGAGAGGGCTGAGGAAGGGGTGGGACTGCCTTTTTTGGTGACAGGGTACAATTAAATTATTTTCATGACTAGCTTGAGCAATCCCCAGCCAGCACTTCCTTCCCCCAGCCTTAGCTAGACTGGCTTGTGGATGGGCCATTCCCTTGGTCCAGCCAAGACTGGGATGATCCTCCTGGGGCTGGGAATCCCAGAGCTGTAAGCCCCTGGGGGCTGTGAAGGTCCTCGGGGGATGTATCTCTTTATGCTTCTCCTGTTCTCTATTTTTTTGGTGCAATGCCTTCAGGAATGTTGCCAGACCAGGTCGATGGTGAAGCGGACATAGTGAGCACCCAGTCACTTCCCAGTTCCAGAAATCCAGGCAATAGAAAGCTCTCAAGTTGAGAATACATTAGTCAACAGCTATTAAGAACAGATTTGTTGTCGTAACCGTGCTTGAAACAGGATTTGAAGTTTTTTGGTTTTGCATGAGCTGAAGATCTGATGGAGTGTTTTGGATGAACATTGGACCTGGTCAAAGTTCTTCACTTATCTTACAGGTTTTACCTGTAACATACTTGTGCTGGGAGCCACTGGTCTAGCTCCTCAAGTAATGCGTTGTGCGTCCTATCTCTGTCCCTCTTTTTCTGATGGGACCTAGGCTACTGCCTGCCTTTCTTCTCCCTGTGAACTTCATTCTGCAGAAGCCTTAGCTGCAGTTGTTGATACAAGGGTTCAGCTGACAATGTTTTTGATGGACAAAAGGGAAGAGGTCACCACTGGTCACCTCCTCTAGCCAGCACTTCTGGGAGCAGCTGTGCAAGAAGCAGAGTGCACTGCAATGAAGTGGCATTTACTGAGCTGGTCAGTTCGAAACACGAGGAAGCTGTAGTGTTAGCTGTGCGCCTTTTGTTGTGCTGTTCTGCCAAATTCCCTGATTTTAAAATTGTATGTTCCTGGTTTTGAAAGTACTTCCCTGGCAGTGCAAGGAAACCTTCCGTGTGTGCAGGGGAATCTGATTGTTAGTTAAGGAACACAAGATATACTTAGGGTTATGTGGCACTAAATACCTTTGTAACTGGAGGGTTATTGATTTTTGTAATAGCACTTACTTTAGAGCATGCTGGGAATGATGATAGATCAGAACAGTTTCAGTTAACGTGACTGGCTGACCAAGTGTCACTTTTTAGACTGACTGCTTTTATAATTAAAGTTGGCCAGTCTTTTGGGAAATTTATTGTGGTTTTTTTTTTTTTCCCAGACAACCTGTAGTACCAAAGTACAAGTTGGTTCTATTTTATTGGAATATTTACCTGAGAGTTTTACAGAGAAGGTTTATATTTCTGCTAAGTTTGTTTAAGCCTTTAAAATCTGACATAGAGGTGTAATTATTATCCAGGAAATAGGTCCTATATTACATCATCTGTTAGTGCACAGCTTGAAATTTGGATGCAACTGTGAAATTTACCAAAAAGAGTGAAAAATCACAACATAGCCAAAACCGGCCTTAGTGTCCCTCCACGTTTATCATACTAATGTTCTGCCTATTATATTCCCTCTTCTGTTCCTTTGTCATCTTCTGCTGGTTGAGTTTTGTCTCAGGCTTGCACTTTCAGGGACATACAGCCTGCCTTCAGATACGAGGGTATTTTTCGTGACGTGTCTGATCCAGACAAATGAAACAAAACCTGTAGAATAGCAGTGTGGATGGTATTCTCATCTTTAGTGTGTGCAGTCCTGGTTAATGGGCATCCTACAGGGTACTTAGCCCACTTAGAATGTTTTTTTTTTTTTTTAATTGGCTCTAGGATGGATACCAATAAGATGTAGATTTACCTGGTCTTTTGTTCTGGTTTCCAAAACTGCAATTCAAATAGTAAAGCTTCTGAAGGTGCAGTCAATGTGCTCCCCTTCCTCGTAAAATGGATTCCACATGCTAGGAAGAATCCGTTGGATTTAGTTGATGAACAGTTGTTTTTTCTTTCCTCAGCAGTGGTTTGAAATAGCAGTTGTTTAAAGTAGGAGCTTGCAAACAAGACTGCATTATTTAATTTTGTTATGAAAAGGCTTTTAGAACACAGTTTGTAAGTTCAGGAGTTCTTCTGTAAATGTTCCTGTCACTTGTCTGGAATGTTAAGTATTGCAACGGTTACACATTGCTCACAGCAGTTACTGCTCTGAAGCTTTCTCCAAAGAAGGAGTAGAGAAATTTAGGTGTATAACAGCCAATTCTTGCTCAAAACTCTGGTGTTTGCTCCCTTCTGTTTAAAAGAGAAGTAGCAGTAGCAAATGTGGCTTGAAAACAGTGTATGGATAATGTAACTTAAAGGTAGAATTCCTATGTTTGTAATTCTGCTTGTAATGGAACGCTGTAAAGGGCCTTTTGAGTTTTTAAAATAGAAAGTTATAGGAAAGTCTTTCCTCTCCAAATAACTACCTGCAGCAGTTGTTCCAAGTTTCAGCACCCATAAATTACGTTGACATCTGTATATTTTCCTTATGGCATAAGAACACAGCAGACACTGCCCTGACTGGAGCAGGGATCCATCCCACCTGGTGCTCTGGGTCCAGCCGCAGCTGTGAGCAAATGCCTCAGAAAAAAAAAAAAAAAAACAAAACCAGAGTCTTCCCTCCTACCCTTACTACGTTCCCATCCTGCAATTATTTTTGGCTCAGAGGGGTTTCTGAGCCCTTTGTGCTCAGCTATTTAGCACCCATTAGGGAATTTCTCTACCCTGTGCATGTCCAGTCTCCCCTTCTACTTGTGCTTTGTGCCGCCACAGCATTCTTCCAATCTTCATTAAAAATACAGATAATTTTTCTTATTCTGAACCTGTTTGTTGGTTCTTAGTTTTAATACTGGAAGAGATGATTAATGGCCAGTCCCTGTCTGCCTTCTCACTGCCGTTCAAGATTTGATAGGCTTTTGTCATATTCCCTGTGAGATGTCTCACGGGAGCTGTTATATACCTTTGATCTTATTTTTGCCCCTTGCTGAACCTCTTTGAGGTCTATAACAAATCCATTGTTAGAGGTTGAGAGACCAGAACTGCACATACCAATTAAAGTGTGAGTAGATCGGCAAAAAATTGATTTGTTGAATGTGATATTTCAGTTTTATGGTTTCTTTATTCCTTTCTTTAATAATTCCTGGAATTGCTTTGTTTTTTTTTGCCTTGCTCCAGACACTGTACCGATAGTTTAATGAAATTGTGAATCAAAACACTGAAGTCTTGCTGGGCAATACGGATGAGTTGAGAGCACATTTATATATGAAGCTTTTATATATGAGGTTGCTTTTCCCCAAGAGATAGAATGTTTTGTATTTACCTGTATTTAATTTTGTTTGCTAGTTTTATTGTCTGCTTAGCTTTGTAAGGGTCTTCTGTAATTCCATGCAGTTTCCTCTTATCCTTGGTATCTTAAATAACCCTCTAGCATGAGCAAACTTTCAAGTCACTAAAACTGATGTCTTGATGTTAAGCAATAAAACAAATGTACTGCTTGCTCTGGGCTTCTGGAATCCAGTGGTTAATGGATTCTGGTTTTGGAGTTATTGAGCAAGAGACATCGTTTTAGACTGCCCGTGCAGCTTGCAGTGGGAGCTGTGGACGTTGTAAACATAGAGAACTCTGTCTTCACTACGTAGCTTGTTTCATGTCCCAGACATTAAGTTGTTGGTGGCTATGCTGTCTTGCCTGCAGAGACTTGGGAAAGTTCTGAACCTGTGTTTTATAGGGGGTTGAAGAGGCTGCATTTCATAATCTTTCTTCACAGTTCTGCCATTTGGGACTGTGTAAGTGGCCTAAAAATGTCATTCCCTAATTATTTGGGCACAAGTGTCAGCCTAAATATATCAAGACCAAAGAACTTGTACAAATAGAGAGTGAAAGTGTACTGACTCTGTTGCTCTTAGATGTGAATATTTCTATTTTCGTCTGTATTTTGGGTATTTGATGTTTCAAAAATGCTCAGAATCCTCAAATTTGAGGGATCAGTTGTTTTTATTTTTCTGGAACTCTTAAAAGAAAATTCTAAGATTATAATTTTCTTAATAATCACAATTTTTTTTAATAGATAAAGCTGCTTAATATCTCTTGATTCTTTGTATTTTCAACCAAAGGCAAAAGGCTAATACCTTCTTTGCTGCTTAACCCTCTCTCAGCTTACAGGCAAAGGAAACTATGGAGCCTTACTTTTGTGACAGCAGTATTAGCATAAGTAAGCATAGTAAATGATGAATAAGATTTAAATAATCACAGTAAGAAATCACCACCTCCCTCCCCCCGCTTCAGTTTTCAGGTTTCCAAAGCGTCCATAAGAGTAGCCCTGAAAGCACTGCGTCTTGGCAGCGTGGAGGTATCATATCAGTTTACAGTAAAGAGCAGAGCCATGCTATTGGGCAAAACACTTTTAAATTATTATTTATGGAGTTGTGTTTGCAGTTGGTATAAAATGCAGGACTGGTTTCACATGCCTCCACCAGAGCAAGGAGAGCACGCTCTTGAGCAAGATTCTCTTTTGTTGCCTGTACTATGTGTGCTGTGGAGAGAGAGACGTCTGGGAAAGGATACAGGTTAGAGCAAAGAGTTACATTTGAGTTCAGGAATGCAGTCTTTCTATCTGATATTTTGGGCTTGTTTTGGCTTTTTTCCATCCTGATTAATTTTTATAGTTGATGCTGTAGTGCTACCATTAATCAAATGTTTTCCAGTAATGTCTTGTGTCTGTTGATGGATGAGTATTTTGTTTAGTAGTGTGATATGAGGGATATCCAAAAGTCTCTCTTGATTGTCTCGTGGAGAGACTGTCCATGAGACTCTTAATTCCATTACAGGATTAAGCTTCTATTTCACTCTTTCTTTTTTTTTTTTTCCTTCTTTTTTTTTTGAGGTGGGAGGAACTATGTGTAAAGGGAAAGGAAGTCTTCAGTAATTCATTCTTTCTCCGTAGGGCAAAATATAAACTACAGTTTTATATGCAGTATTTGCTTTTTAAAACAATAGTGTAATAATATTTTAGCTTTCATTTCAATTATTAATATTGTGTGTTAATCTTCAGAAACTTTCATTTGGCTAGTGAGCATTTTATTTCTTATTTTAAAATTTAAGTGTTGGGCAGAGACAGATTTATTGTTGGTTCCTAATACTGAGCCTTCCTAAGGAATGTGGTGTTACTCTTTGAAAACATAAAGTTAGTCTTTATCTGTAATATCTGCCTTTTGAGAAACTGGGTGAAGTAGGGCTTTTTTCACTTACAGTTCAACAGTATTGATGTCTTCTGTTTTCAATGTTGAAATCCCATCCTCTTTTTCCTTTCTGGAGAAGGCAGGAGGGGAGGAATGGGCACCGAGAGGTCATAAATTCACTTTAGGAGCCTGAGTGAGCAGCTGGTTTTAGAACCTCTAAGGCTAATTAATGTCTTGTCCTTATTTAAGTTAAGTTGGACTCATTTGTATCTTTTTATCAGTTTTTAAACTATAATTACACAGTCTTTTTTCAGTAAGAAAGTAACTACCAGAGCTTAGTTCCCCTGGAAGAAAACCAGCAACAGCGGTACCTACCCCTCCCTGTCCCTTAAGTATCTTTGAAGTTTCTACCTTTGAGTTTCAGTAAATCACAAATAGTGTTTTTCAATGTCAAATTTATGGATCTTTTAAAGTAATGCTGTGATGAAACATGAGGATTATGCTTAGTTACTTTGGTTAGTTTCACTTACTTACATCACTTTGCTATGCAGTTGCTGTTCTTGAAGCAAATACTGTTCAGTGTTTTCAGGAACACTTCTAAAACATGCATTTAAAAAAAAATCTGTTACGGATGAGAAACACTTGACTTTACACAATCTTTTGTCACTGATGGCCTCTGTGATATATTTATAAAAGTATAAACGGTTTGTACTGTAAAAGCAAATCTTAGCCTGTGTTTGTTTTTGAGATTGTACATCCAATGGCTTATGTTACTGTATTGCTTGCTATAATAAGCAGATCCCGAATGTATTGATCTTTTGCTGTGCATGCAAAGATCATGTGTGCGATGTGTGTGTGGCATGTTGTAGGAGGTGTCAGGCGTGATGGAAGTACTGTGTAGGCTTGATAAATGTGTGTTGCAAATGGCCATTGCCGGGTGTCTGCAGGCCAGCTGGAGCTACTGCTTAATGCAGATCGCCAGCCAAGGCTGTCAAGCTCTGCCCACAGGTATGATAGCCATATTGTTGCCAGTACCCTCACCTTCATTATAGCACTGCTTTTCTAGCTCTATGAGCTGTCGAAAAGCTGGGGTTCTGATTTACTGGCTTTGTTGCAAGAGTATAGTTTTTTCTTTGAGGTAATTTTTTTAAATGCAGTCAGCTTCACAACAAGCTGTGCACTGAAAATGTGATTATTTCTAAAGCATGCTATGGGCAACATTTTTAATATAATCTGTAGAACAGCAAATTCGATAGTAGTAGTGCCAGTTTTACTAAACAGCTCTATCCTCTTTGGCCTTTTCAATTTTAGTTTTCAATTTAATAACATCAAAAGTGCCAGTAAGTGTTCAACTCGTAAACATGAAAAAGGCAAGAAAGAAAGTGTGGCAACTTGGGCCTACGTGTAAATATTAGCATCTGCTTCTGGAGTCTAGTAGGCAGTTGTACCACTTAAAATTATGTGTGTGCAGCAAACATAGTACCTTCATGAGGCTTTTCTCGTTTGGGTTTTGGTTTTCTTAGGAGTGTCTTATTTCAAATTATCTCTCAGTTATTTAATCTTTTGTGAATACGTTGTGGTTAGTAGTAGCTGTACGGCAGGACCAGTGCATTTTTGACATTCTGGTGATGAAACTGCAACAGCAAACAAAGTTTTCTGTGTCTGTTCATGCCAGTTTTCAGAGCTAAAAGGAATCTGGAAGCTATAAACAAATATCTTCAGTGTCTTAAAATGAAACTTCCTGTTGTTTCTTTTAACAGCACTTAGGGGTCTGAGGAGGCAAAACTCCTGGAATTTTACTGACTTCTATCAAAGTCAGGCTTGAAATATACTTGTATGCAGCTGAGGTAGTGATGGGGAGGAAGGAGAGTGTGTGAGTGTATGGTGTTAATTTTGTTAGCTGAAATGAGTAGTACTCCTGATCACTGTGATTTTGTGTCGCACGTCTGATGCACTCAATCATGAGTCTGCTTTTTGTGCCTTTGAAACGCTTCACTTTTTAAGAGATGGAAACAACTAGATGTGTTTCATGTTTCTAATCAGCCACAGGATATTGGGCTCAGATAAACCTGATCACCTACTTCCACTCAGAATCTGTAAGACTGAAAGGGGAGTTGGAAGTTTCCTCCTCTTAATCTTCCATCGTATGTCTTCTGACTCAGGGAAGATGAAGAAAACAGCTGTCAATTGTCTCGCTCTTGCAAGAGGGAAGATGATCCCAATGTCTCTAGTCTTTCTGGTAGTCTGTGATTGAAATTCTGGCTGTTGGCTAGTCTAACCTTTCTTATGTTGTCTTCTGGAATTAGCAGTTCTTGGGATAACTGCAGTGTTTGGCTCAGCTGCAGCTGCTCCGGGTTTGAGTAATGTCAGCTTTGTTTTCTGAGGTTTCATTTCTTTGCTCGTGTTTGGAATGACAGTATTGACAGTTGTCTACTGTTTGAGAAAACTTGAAGGCAAGGTAAAGATGCTGATGTGTCCCGACTGCAGACCATGAAATTAGGAATACTTCTGGTTTCTTCTCAGAGATTCCCCTCTTAATCGTATGACTATTATTAATTTTTGTAAAATCCCATGTGTTTATTTATGTGATTTTTAATAATAAGTGCTTTCAGGGAATCTGAATTTTTCAACTTCTTTTAATTTTTATGAAGTACTTTCTTCTCTGCAACTGCTGTTACTCTCTCAGTACTTTAGTTACCAAGCTGGTGGTAATCTTTTCTCAGATCCAGTGTTGTTGGTAGTCAGGCTGTTGCCTGAATACTCCCACAGTGTTTTCCTTCCCACAGTCAGAAATAAAGAATGTTGCTGCCCTAATAAGCCTTTCTTTTGCTTGCTAACAAGTGAACTCGGGTCAGTTATAAAATATCCTTGGTTCAGGGCTATTTGTGGAAAGAGAACTGGAAAAAAAAATGTAATTAGGAATGGAGCTGTAGGAAGTACATAGTTCTTGGTAAAAATTCCTTTTTAAAAAAAGCAAAAAACATTGGTCAGTCACATGCGTTCTGTTTGGCTCTAATTTGTGGTCTTTACTGCTATTCTGAACTGCTGGTCTTAAGTAGAGCGTTATAAAAAAAGACATTTGCTGTTCATTTTTATTTTACATTTCAAATTTCTTTCTTTCTGCTTGTAGATTTGTTTGTAAATGCATCATAAACAGACAGCCCAGAATGAAGAAAGCAAGCAGGAGTGTTGGCTCAGTGCCCAAAGTGCCTGGAGTAAATAAAACTCAAACAACTGAAAAAGCCAAGCCGGAAAACGGCTCCTCAGTGTCTGCAGTAACAAAACTCTCGAAAACCGGGGGATCAGCATCTCTTCTAAAGGTAATAACCAATAGAATGTTCTGATTATTTATATTTTTTACAATAAGGCTTTAAAAAGAGTAGAATTTTAAGGCATGTCTTTAATGCAACTTAGACTAGAGGTTTGTTACATGAATAACTGAAGGGAATTTGGAGAGTTACAGAGCACTGGGCAGGGTAATAGGACCCTGTGTGGCATTCGTGCGGTATTTTTCATGTTGTTATGTGTGATGTGATGGAAAGCAATATATTTTGCAGAACTTGGCTATTCTGCAAAAGAAGCAGAGTGGAAGTTGTGTTCTTATGAATGTTATTGGTAGTGTCATGTGTTATGCCTGAATGGTGCGTCAGTGACTAATGGGACTTGATAAGAACTATTTATGACTTCTGAAAAAAAGAACTAATGAGGTATCTAACATGAGAAACTTTTTGATATCAGTGATCCGTGTCAGGTCAGTGCAGCTGCATTCTTCTAGCTGTTTTGGCCTTTGCTTTCTGTGAAGCTGAATTTCTGCTTGAGCTGAATTTTCACAAGTTGATTCTTGCTCCTAGAACAAGTTCAAAGGTAGAGCTTTTCTCTTATATTAGCAAAACAGGGCAGTAGATCTAGGAGCATATATGGTTTTCAACAACCAAGAAAAATAAGACATACTGAGGTATGCTGGTGTGGAGCTCTCATCTGGAAGCAAACACATCTGGGTTGGATGGATGGTATGAGCCTGCCTGGTCTGCCTCCCTCTCCTGGTGTGGAAACATGGCTGGGCCCACCTCCTTCTGCCTTCCTGCAGCCCAGCATGCAGAGCTGCTGCACTGCTGCTGCTGCCCTGGAGCACATGGACAGAACAAGGAAAAGGGCTGGTGTCTGCAGGTGGGACCTGAACCACTGTCACCTACAAGAAGCCAGCTAGGCCATTTAAATAACTGGCAAATAAAGACCAAAAATTAAGGAAGTGGTAAAGGTTGAGATGTCTCTGTAATAGCTATGCAGGATTACTGAAGTCAAAAGGTGTGTTCCCTTTCTCTCTTTAAAAGAACTGTTAATACTTTTGCTGATGAACTTGCAAGCCAAGTTTCAGCTAGATTTTCTACTAGTGCCTCCACTTTTGTCTGCCACCCAACGTATCTTGCAGTTTTCTTAACTTTAAATAATCTTTTGATGCTTATTGACACTACTTACTTAGTATTTCTAGAAACCTCTCAAAGAATACAGAAACAAAAGTCCTTTGTAGTTTACTTATCAGAGTTTTTTATGTCGTACCTCTCAGGGAGATAAAGGAGGAAGGTGATCTAACACTGAAGAAATTTGACCCAGTATGCTTTCAGTTTTACTTACATTAGTAACACTTCTGGCTATGTTTGGGTGTAGGATTAGAATTTATGTAAGTTTTATGTTTGAGGCACAATGAAAATTTTTCTCTTAATTACTAAGACTTACCTCAGCTTTATGTTACAGCCAATCTTATTCATACAGATGGATGTCTTCTATTTGTTAAGCTGCTGTTGTGCCAACTATGTGGCTTAATAATAATGACAACTCTTATCTTCCTTGAGTGTTCCATACTTATACAACAAAGTTAGTTTGCATTTTTTTGACTTGCTGATACTGGCAAATAACTTCAATTGCAACAGCTGATTAATTTATTTAGTCGTCAAAGTAAATGTGCATATAGATATCAAAGACTTTGAGTTGGATATTGAATGAAAGGCAACTATTAAGGAGTAGAAATATACACTTACAGTACTATACCGATCTTTATTCCGTCAGTAATAATGTTGCAAAATTGAAAATTACTTAGGAAAAAATCCGGACTATAATTACACTCTCCTTCATGATTTAACCATAGACCAGCATTCAGCTTTGGGTGGGCTTCTTTCGCTATGTATTGTTCTATAGATTTGTCCTTTTCTGTGAGGTTTTCAAAGTGTGTTGACAATGAGCACAGGAAGAAACTGTGAGACCCACCCTTCTGTACAGCTGAACACTGTTCCAGAGGTCGGTCAGTCTGCTTCAAAGCGTTTTTGTTGGTTACTTTTTTGTAGGTTTTTGGCTCCCGCTTTGCCCAGGACTTTTGTAAACGTTTAGCACTCCCCACCACCTCACACACATTATTACAGCAGAGGGTTTACTGCCAGCCACTTCTAATTTTTAATCTGTCAAAATCTGTTGTTATTCTGCAAATAACAACATATTCTTATTTTTAGGGTAGTTATTTTTTTACTTCTTTAGCTAATGAGCTTGTGATCATGCTGATGCTCACCACTGTAATTAGATGGCAGCTGTACTTCATACAAATGGATTGCAAAATCCAGTGTCCCTGAAAAGCCAGGACTTGGATACCAACATTTGAATATTAAAAATTAGAATATGTTTTCAGTATTCATGTGTCTAGGCTTCAGTATTCTGTTTGCAAAATGCAGTAACTTAATTACAGATTGTTGTGAAGTTGATGTTTGAAGCACTCAAATACAGCAACAACAAGCATCAAAGAAAATCCCAGGCAGGAATAATTAGATATACATATATATATATAAAGGGATTTGAATGAGGTGTAGTAAATAAGATATACGTGTTGAGAAACTAAGATGAAATGAATTGTAGAGCTGATCATTCAAGTTTCATTGCACTGAAAGCAGATGTGGGGGAAACGAGAGTATGAATTGTATAATTATGAAGTGGTTTTTAATATAGAAAATCAAAATAGGTCTGGATGACCATTTCTAGTTACAATATTTTCTCTTTTTTTATTTTAATGTAGAGTTTTTAATGTTAAGCAGGATTACATTGTTTTCAGTAAATGGGAGAAACTGTTCTTCCTTCAGGGAAAAGCTGTTTAATAAACATAGGACATAGATTTTGCTTCCATTAAAAATATACGCCTCAAAAATACTTAGATTTTGAAAGTCAAGAATGATTGCCATTATGGAGCCTTAAGAAAAGAGAGCTGCTGGTTTGTAATTTTTCCAAAGGTTTGCTAAATAGTTTTCTTTGCCAAGAGTATAGTGTTACAGTTTTGAGAAACGGTTTACTAATTGGCTGCAGAGGAGGCAGTGCCTTCCAACCCTGACTAGAAATAGTTTATGGGTAAGTCAGAAGAAGAATGGCTGTCTTAAATTCCTTTGTTCAGCACGGACTGGAGATGACTAATGTCAGAAAGTGTATATTTTACTTAGCTTTTTTTTTCTTTCAAGCTGAGTCACATCTTGACCTATTTGGCTTGATAACATGTACTTGTACTATAAGTGTCTGAAAGCTTGATCTAATTTCCCCATTCTTTCAACAGGGTAAAAATGCTGACAGCTAATAGTCCATTTGAACTATCACATTCACTGACTGATGGGCAGACTAAGTAGCAAAATAGAAAATCACTGTTCCATGCCTTTTTCTAACACCGTGTTTTAGGTGATAGTTGCATCACAAGGTTGCTTCCCTCCCTCTCTACCCCCATGCCCACAAAATTAGTTTAGATATGAAACCTGATTAGATTGCAGATTAATGGAGGTTTGTCATACAGTAGCAGTAGTAGCCAATGTACCTTCATTCTTAGTGTATAGAATCGTGATGTCTGGCATATAGTTTTTAACATGAATATGTACGGGAGCTAGAAGTTATGGACCTGCAGAATTTGAATGTCACAATGTAAAGCAACTGGTAAAGTCCTAAGCTCTCCCTTTTAGCTGGGATGCTGATTGAGACTTTAAATGTGTTATCCAGCTGAATAATACAGTTTCTCAAGGAATGCTGCTAACACAACTGTTTTTTTTTTTTTTCTTGCCTTTATGATGGAAAGGATGTTTAGCATATTTTGATTGTTTCTCCATTTGAAAAATTGCATTTTATAGAGTTGTAAATTTTGCCAATTAATGCTTAAGGACTTAGTATTTCTAGAGCTCACTTTATTCTGAAAGAGGTGTTCTCTATTTGAGAATCCAGTTCTTGAGACTCCTGTGCTTACTGCCTTGTTGCATTCCAGGCAGCTTTTGTGGCTAACAGTATTTTCAGGAATGATCGTATGAAGTCAGACAAAACGTCCATCAAACAAATATCCCATCTCTGAGAGCACCTGGTAAACAGCATGAAAACAAGGCAAGGATACATGGTGAGGGTGGCTTTCCTCCCCGCCCACCTCCCCATACTTTCTTAGTGTCTAGTGATTTGTGGATTAGTATTTTGAGCTCGAAAGGATATTTTACTAATGTTGGATTGGTTTCTGTTGTTGCTTGGTTTTATCTTTTTGTAGTAGGCTTCTCCACCAGAAAACCCTTGATCATATTCTATTAAAGGACATTATACAAACTTCCTAGTATTTGCTGCTTTAATTATCTAAGAACTGTCTTCATTTTTACGCTTAAGCAAACCTTCAGTCAAAACTGAGAAGTGTTACACTGCATTGTGTTATTGTGCTTTTCTTTTTTTTTCTTTTTCTTTTTTCTTTTTTTTCCCCCTCCTGGGTATTAAAACATTAGTCGTTTTGTCTGAGAGAGAGAAAATTCTTTTTCTATGGTCAATCATATGTAAGGAATTGAAGTTCAGTTTCAACTTACCAACCAGCACGGCGCAGTACATTTATACTTTTCAGCATTCTTGTGTAGACACATGGCTAGTCAAATATGGACTTCTAAAACTGATGGAATCTTTAACAACTTTAAAAACTGCTTTTTCCCTTTCTTTCAGACTAAGAGTAATGATGACCTCTTAGCGGGGATGGCTGGTGGCGGTGGAGTGACAATGACCAATGGTGTCAAGGCGAAGAAGAGCACTTGTGTATCAACAGCATCTTCAGCTTCAGGGACGACCATGAACAGTCTGGAAAGTAAACCCAAAACTATTGCAGGTGAATGGATATGTTGATCCATAAAGATAGTAGTTGGGTGGCTTTTTGTTTTCCTATCATGTATTCAGGATCCAGGCTGCCTAATGAAGTGGTCAGGAAGGCCACGGTCAAATCAAACAACTCCTGTGCTCTTTTCCTGTTTTTTAATTGCCTTTTTGGAGGGTATTCCTTTTAATTTTTTCAGTACTGATTATGCAACTACTATTAAAACTAAATGATGTAATTAATCTAGAGAATCATGGATTTGTCTAAAATTGTTTAATTTGTTTAAAAATTTCCATGCCACAAGCACTAAATCATTAAGATTTAGCCATCACTTGTTGCAGTCAACATTTTGGACATTCTGTATTGCTTTATAGAAATAAAGTAAGAGAGCTTTCAGAAAAGTTAAATTATTTAGTGCGTTATCAATATGGATGGAAATATGTCTTGCCTTCCATTGCTGTGTTTTGAATTCAGTAATGGCTGCAAAGCTTTAAAGCATCTGGGAATAAAATAGTAATAATCTATCCTCATCTTTATGAAATTAAATGAAAATACAAAAAACCTTAAATTTCATTTTGGGGAATCATAATATGCAATTCATTACTTAAAAGCTTGCATTCAAGCTACTGAAAAGAGAGACAAATGTGAACTTGTAGGAGTAGCACTGCTGCAGTTTTTATACAATTTATCAGAAGCTGTTGACAAAAAAAGAAACTTGTAAATGTTAAACTTAAATGTTTAACTTGCAAATGTTAAACTTTTCAAAATACTAGTAAAGCATAGCACTTGGTAAAGCATGTATCAATTAAAATATAACTGCACTGATTCATGATTAAGGTTGTATAAATGTTTACTCTAAATGTATTTTATGACATGTATTTACCAGCATGATTCAGAAAATCAACCACTGTATTGCTGATACAAAATACAGTGTCTTCTGTTATAGGTACTATATTTTAAATTAATGTTCCTAACTTTCAAAAAACATACAGGTACAAGTTCCACAACTAAGCGTAGCACTTCATCTGGAAATAAAGAGTCAAGCTCTTCTAGAGAAAGAATACGCGATCGTTCTCGTTTAAGCCAGAGCAAAAAGCTGCCTTTGACTGGACAGGGGACGAATGATACGGTACTGGCAAAACGCTCCCGTAGTCGCACCAATCCAGAATCGGACATTCGAATGAGCAAGTCCAAATCAGACAATCAAATCAGTGACAAAGCTGCATTGGAAGCAAAGGTGAATGATCTTTTGACACTAGCAAAAACTAAAGATGTGGAAATCTTGCATCTGAGGAATGAATTAAGGGATATGCGTGCTCAGCTGGGACTTAATGAAGATCAACTTGAACGTGATGAAAAATCTGAAGAAAAAGAGGCCATTGTTGTCCATCAGCCGACTGATGTAGAGTCTACGTTGCTACAGTTACAGGAACAAAACACTGCCATCCGGGAAGAGCTCAACCAACTGAAGAATGAGAATCGAATGTTAAAAGACAGACTAAATGCATTAGGGTTTTCTTTGGAACAGAGGCTGGACAGTTCTGAAAAACTCTTTGGCTATCAGTCTCTGAGCCCAGAGATTACAGCTGGCAACCACAGCGATGGTGGTGGTACTCTGACATCTTCAGTGGAAGGTTCTGCTCCTGGATCAATGGAAGACTTGTTAAGTCAGGATGAGAACACTTTGATGGACAACCAACATAGTAATTCCATGGATAATTTAGACAGTGAGTGCAGTGAAGTTTATCAGCCACTAACATCAAGCGATGATGCCTTAGATGCTCCGTCATCTTCGGAGTCTGAAGGCGTACCAAGCATAGAAAGATCTAGGAAGGGAAGCAGTGGCAATGCAAGTGAAGTGTCCGTAGCTTGTCTGACAGAACGGATACATCAGATGGAAGAGAATCAACACAGTACAGCTGAAGAGCTCCAAGCCACACTTCAAGAGCTTGCAGATTTGCAACAAATAACACAAGAGCTAAACAGTGAGAATGAACGACTTGGAGAGGAAAAAGTAATTCTAATGGAATCTCTGTGCCAGCAAAGTGACAAATTAGAACACTTCAGTCGTCAGATTGAGTATTTTCGGTCCCTTTTAGATGAACATCATATTTCATATGTAATTGATGAAGATATGAAAAGTGGTCGCTACATGGAGTTAGAGCAACGTTACATGGACCTTGCAGAGAACGCTAGGTTTGAGCGAGAGCAGCTGTTAGGTGTTCAGCAGCACTTGAGCAACACTTTGAAGATGGCAGAACAAGACAACAAGGAGGCCCAAGAAATGATAGGGGCATTAAAAGAACGAAATCACCACATGGAACGGATTATCGAGTCAGAGCAGAAAAGCAAAACAGCGATAGCGTCTACCTTAGAGGAGTACAAAGCCACAGTAGCCACTGACCAGATTGAGATGAACAGGCTGAAAGCTCAGTTGGAGCATGAAAAGCAGAAAGTGGCTGAGTTGTATTCTATACACAACTCTGGAGATAAATCAGATATACAAGATTTGCTGGAGAGCGTCAGGCTGGATAAAGAAAAAGCAGAGACGTTGGCCAGTAGCCTGCAAGAAGAGCTGGCGCACACTCGCAATGATGCCAATCGATTGCAAGATGCCATTGCTAAGGTAGTGTTTGAAACAAACTGTTATATTTTAACATCCTGCATACACCATGACTTACTGTTGGTCATGGTAGTTCTTTTAGAAGTAAAGGGTTAATTACTAGGTTAATCAGATTGCAGTAGTGTTAGGATTGATTACTTTCTCTCTTTCTCTTAACATTTGTTATCCAAGTGACAGAGGCCTTTAAAAAATTATATGGACACATGCAGCCACAGGGTAACTGTCATCGTTACCTTTAAAAAAATACTGGTCTTTAAACTCCACAACTTATTTCAAGGGCCAAACTGAAACAGTATTTGAGATACTTGTTACTTATGTTGCAGGTTCATGAGGCAGAATAAAATAGCCTCCCTGCTCCTGAAGGGAGAAGTCTACTACCTCTTCCTTTCCCTGTTTTGTTTTGTTTTGTTTTGTTTTTAATTCAGTTCAATAGCTTGTAAGACTCCCCTGGGAACTACTTCAACTCACTAACACATCTCACATGCAAATGTGAGTCTTAGTTAAGGATGAATCATCTCACAGGTCCAGCAAGCACTAAAATTGATGCACAGAAGAGAGCAGGCTTCTTTTTGTGGCAAGAGAAAGAAAGGGTAAACAGTTTCCCCCACCAGCTCCTCCCTATTCCAAGGCAGCTAGATGTTAAATTGGATCAGCTGCCTATGAAATCACAGCCTTGGTACTATGGTGTTGTTGCTTCACTTGAATGCAGGATACTGCTGTTAAGAGTAGCTGCGGAATGCTCATCTGTTCAGCTTGGGAATAAAAGAGTTGAATTCTGCCTTAGAAAAATAGTTGCAGTAGAACAATACATTTTTAAAGGCTTATACTTAACTTCTTGTCCCATACATTTTTATGGTTGCAAAAATATATTGTAAGTATATGAAGTATATGTAAGTTATGAAATTAAAAGTATGTTTTAAAATGCAGCTTATTTAGTTATTATAAGATATGTTCTTTTTCAGGTTGAAGATGAATACAGAGTGTTCCAAGAAGAAGCCAAGAAACAAATTGAGGATCTCAATGTGACTCTAGAAAAGCTTCGGACAGAACTAGATGAAAAGGAGACCGAGAGAAGTGACATGAAAGAAACTATCTTTGAGTTGGAGGATGAAGTGGAGCAGCATCGTGCTGTGAAACTTCATGACAATCTCATCATATCTGATTTGGAGAGTAAGTGTTAGGAGTTTCTCTTCTAAGAGAAATAATAATTTAAGGACATCTGAAGCAGAATGCTGAAACAGTGAAAATATTTTCACTTGTCTTCCGTATGTCTGAATGCAAGTCACACTGGGCTTTGCAGAACCCTTATATGTTGGGGGAAAAAGTCAAGCTGGCCTTGCTTTTCCAGTCCCAGTAGCAGCTGGTGTGGGAATGAAGACCTGTGAATTGAGAATAAATATGAAATCTGATAATACTGTGTTCAAAGTAGAAAAATATATAATTTCAGACTTAACAATAGTGTGCTGCTTGTGCCTTTTGGAGACCGGATGATTGATTTAGTGTTTTGGTGGTGGTGTTTGTTTTTTAAGAATGCTCACTTTTTCAAGTACTCAAATATTAGGAGTTATCAGGTGGCTTGAGAATGTGTATAACAAATTATTTTTCCCACCTGAAGAAAGGTGTTTTTAGTGGAGAAATGGGTGAATGGAGGCTCTGAAGTTACAAATGTCAGAGCTGACTGGGCAGCATGGATGTATTGTGTATCTCTTTCTGTGTGGATTTGCTCAAGTCATCAAACTGACCTGTGAACCCAAAAGTGAATCGGACAAACTTCAAGCAAGGTAGAATAAAACCTTATCTGTTGACTTTTGCCACTGTAGAAGAAATGGTTGGGACTTATAATGAAACTAATGTTTACTGTATACTTGTCTAGCTCTTTGTGCCTTAGTTCCCTCTCAGATCTCCAAGACCTGCTCAGACATTCCTACCATGGGCTGGAATTCTGCAATTAGTCTCCATCTAAATAAGAACTTGGGCAACTGTTCCATGGCAAGCTGCATTTGCGTAGCGCTACTTACAGAATTCAAGTGTCTGCTATTCTTTCATGGTATACAAAGACTAAACAAGATAAGAAAAAAAAAAACAAAGCATAATCCCTTTAACAGCAAGGGAAATATTCATAGAAAGGATTTTAAATTGGCCTGCTGTCAAGAAAAGGTAGTGTCTTAGGCAGGCTAAATTGTTTATTCAACTGAAGCTCAGTGTCTTCAGATGTGCAGCTATCAGCTTGGTTTTCCTAAGCAACCTTCTTTATCTTGAAAGGCAATTACAGTTTCTCTTTACAAAATTGCTTTAGGTTTTTATTCTGCAATTTTTTTTTTTCATCTTTGTGTTCCAAAACCAAGTTGTTTTGTAGCAGTCTTAAAAAGGTGGAACGCTTTTTTGGTTGCACTGTTTTGTCCTTTAGCAGAAATACATTCAACCAGAACACAGCACCGTGGTCGAATGGACGTTTAGGTGTCTGTTCAGTAGTGTCTGATTACAAGGCAGCTCTGATTTTCAGATGCTTGTGCTCATCGCTCTTGGAATAGTTTGGAAAATTGTAACTGTGGTTATGCTGGGTGATGCTCTAGGGACGGGATCGGTTATGGTTGCAGGCAGCAGAGTGGCATCTAGAGGCGGCCGGGGGCACGGCACCGCAAGAGCCGGGTGACCGCAAACGGCGCGTGGCGCTAGGTGGCGGGTGGCCTCTGCTCCTCGGCCCCGGCCGCGGCCAGCGAGCCGAGCTCTCGCGTCAGCCGGCTGCCTTGGCTGAGGGGGGAAAGAAACCCGTGCTGGAGCTGACAGCATAAGTTTTAAACTCTGCTGTATCTCATTTGAAAAGGATCTTGACAGTAGCTGGGAAACTAAATTTTTACATTACCGTATTTAGGCCTTTTCTCCTATAGTGTTGGAAAAGTAAATTGGATGTTACTTTTCTAATTGTTAGTACTTTTTTTTTTTATTTGGCTAATGTTGGGCTCTGAAGTTGGAGTAATGTCAGGGTCTTAGAGCTATTGTCTGACAGCGATGAGCTCAAAAGCAAGATTGGTACGCAAATTGCCTGATCTTTGGTATATTTGTAACCAGTGCCTCTTCCTTATATAAGGAAGCGGTAATTCTGAAGTTACCTGTAATGCTGGCACTACACTGTGTGGTTGAGATTATACTGCGATAGCCATTTCTATGCTAAAAAATTGCAGTGCTAGCCTAGCCTAAGGCAAACCAACATAACTAATACAAAAACTGCCAGAGTGCCCACTGTGGATCTGCCTGTGTCCGGGATTACTTGATTTAGTGTTGCTGATTGGGAATTGTGATGTCGTGTGTTGAAGCCACTGTGTGTATCTGAATATTGTAAATATTTTTTCCTTTTTTTTTTTCTTTCCTTTTTTTTTTCCCCGTGAGACTCTTGAAATTAAACAATTGAATGTTGACACTCATTTTTTTATTTCATAGTGATAAGTTCTAACTGCTGACTATAATTAGTAAAAGTTACAGAATACAGTGATACGTTTTGTCTGGCAACCTTACAAAATTCAGATGATACCTTAGTTTCTCCCTCCCACCTTTCGCCCTAGTTGTAATGTTTTCTTTACCACTTATAGGCTACATTTCCCATAATTTATTTTTATAGCTTTCAAAAAGCTCGGTCTTTTCAAACTGTGATTTAAATAATAACATTTTTAAAAACGTAGACATAATTGAATCCTGCAGTAAAACAGAAGCAGCTTGCTGATTTGCCATTTTTTATTATCCCGTTCATTCATCAGAATTGTCTCCTTATTCCTCACCTACCCTAAACAGTAGTTACTTTTTCTTTTATCATCTCAATCCACTTTCTTGTCTGTGCTCCTTAAAAGGAGGAGACTGGGTAATGGTAGAAGAGGAGCACCTGTCCTAGTATAATGAAAATTGCAGCACATACAGGTGGAAAGGGTCTGTGTGTGTTAGAGAATTGTGGAGGTTGTGAGGATGCAGAAAAGAAGGATACCACAAGGCAGGTGTACAGAGAATTGCTGCCCGTGTGCCTATTTTGGCTACTTTAATTTTCAGGCTGTAACTGGTGGCACAATGTGAAGAATGGAGTTCAGGCTGTAAGAGGTGAAATCGCTTCTCTTAATCTTAATTTCTCACTACCTGTCATATTCAGTTGCAATTTGGTAGTTCTTTTCAGTTCAGGGTTTTGTGGTTTGTTTTTTTTCTCTCTTCGATTGATTGGGGGAGAAGACTGTTTCCAACAACTGCTGTAAAATGCTCTGTATTGTTTACAGTAACTACAGAATATTCAGGCCATTGTGTTTTACTTCAAAGCATAAATATACTAAAACTTAATGGTGCATTTCATATCTCACAAAAGCTGAAAACAATGGCATTACACAAGCTTTACCTCTGGATGCATTTATAGTTTCTGGTTTGTGGTTATTTTTAGATGAACTATAGCTTGCTTTTAGTAGTAGAACAAATTTTATTTTAAAAAACATATTTTCTTTGCACTGTTTTTAAAAGAGAAAATAGTCATCCACTAGATTTTGTTTTAAAATGCTACTGGGAGCTCTTTAGGGCATATTGACTTGCTGTCACTGTTGAAAGTTATCTAATTTGCAGCAAGTTTTTTTAGAATGTGTTTAAATGAAAAAAGAGTGGGGAAGGGGAGCAACTTGTATAACTTTGACCCGAAGCTGGCATCTCAGTGCTGATTTTAGCTCAAACAACTTATGTATACAGAGACAAGCTTAAAATTGGAGGGCTTTCCTTCAATATCATGGTAGCATGCGATCTGAGTAGCATGCTCTGTTAGGCTTATCTTCAAAGCTTGAAGATCAGTCGGATGCCTCTTAAAATGTGCGGTTTTGTAAGGAGGAGATAAATACAGAAATAGCTGTTTAATTTTAGTGTTTCAACTTTTCCAAGCCTGGGAGGTTATCATGTTTTCAGGCCAACTGAGATTTATATCATTCTTGTAAAGAAATTAGCTGTGGCATTAAAAGCCTCTGTGCATGGGATTGTTGAGGCAATACTCAAGAATTACTTCTGATGAAGAAACCAAAAGGAATTCCATGGCTGAAAAATGGAAATGTTCTTATGAGCATAGTTGAGGCTGAATGTAGACATCAGCATTAATCGGCTTATATCTATTCTTAGTCTTAGTCGCATCTGATTTAAACATTTTGCAATGCCTACTGTTTTCCATTTAGCCTACTGTAGCCTCATTTTTATTGTTAGGAAAAGCCTTTTGACAGAAGACCAGGAGTAGTGAAGGCGTAGGCTTACTTGGGAAGACACTGGTAGATATTGGCAGAACAAGTAACTTTGAATAAAACCCTGGTTTACTGGTTTTCCTGAGACCTGATACCCAAATAAAAGCACTGGAAAGTTTTTCATGTTAGAAGGTGAGAGCTGCAAAACTTTACTGTATCAGTCTGTTTATATGAACATATCTACCTATCTTCAGAGTATTCAAACATTTATTATGCGATTTCATAGATTTTTGCCAACGTTTTGTATTTTGAACAGCCTAAATTTAGGAGGCACCTTCAATCTTTTTGTGGAAAGAGCATTGCTAATATATAGGAAAAATATTTGTTTCTGGCAAGTCTTGGAATAATGAAGCTGAAAAAAAATGCATTCAATCAGTTGCCCCATCATTTTTACAGTTTGGAAATAGCTGTACGATGCTGTAGAAATAAAATAATCCTAGAATCCAAAAATCAGTGAAGTGACACACTAAGAAATTTATCCTGTGTTCTTCTTCATGAGTTGCTTAGCTGTTAAGAATGGAGTTAATCAATCACATATCCTTGTGTATTGAGTAAAGTAACAAATGAATAATAATTGCAGTAGCCAGCCTGTCAGACGCCACACGAGGAGTTGATGTTGAGCAGGCTGCATACCCTTTTGTATAGCTACTGACAGATTTAGGGGACCATCTCTTTCATAACATGATCTCACAGACTGTTTGTCCATTTGCTGTAAATATAGCTTGTTTCAACTTCAAATAGTATCTTGATAGACAAGAACGTAAGATTCTTGAGGACACAAGTAGAATTTTATCCCTGTTGAAGGCATGGCTGTGAATGTTATGTCAGCTGCTTTGCGGGGGGAGTAAATTGTGAATCAAAAGGCCTAATGTAGCTGCAGTTTGCATTTGAAGAGAGAAAACCCCTAGACATCCATGTGTTTAGGATCCTTCCACATTAAATTACCTACCTTGTGTATTTGCTATTTGTTATTGCTTTGTCATTTTAATATTGTGAAGGGTAGAGAAAGAGAGTGGGATTTATATAAGAATTGAGTTTGCTTATGCTGTTCCACTCAGCAGTCATAGAGAAGTATGTACCTATTGACAGTTTCGGACAAATCATTTCTGCTCAAACTGTTTTCCTCCTTTGATTATAAAAATGTATTCTCTGAGTAAGTTTCTAAAAAACATTTGCAGGTTGTTTCAGTTACTCTTTTTTAGATAAATAGATCCCTGATTAAGATCTGACAGATAATTTTATTTTCTTTCCAGATACAGTTAAAAAACTTCAAGACCAAAAGCATGACATGGAAAGAGAGATAAAGAATCTTCACAGGAGACTCCGGGTGGGTTAAAACCTAAAAACTCAATAATTTGTAAACTTGGAATGTCATAAGACCTGCATATGAATTTATGAAAAAATAATACGATGAGATGTAATACCATTACTAACCTACAGACACTAAAGAATTAACTTCTGAAAAATTCTCAGTGTCAACAAAGAGATGGTGTTGGGCTTCAGAGAAAATGTTCCTCTGTCTTCTAATGCATAGTTAGTATTATTTTTTTTCCCTCCACTTTGAACATTTTCTTTGTTTCCAGAAAAAAAAATACATGACCTCGGAAGTCTAGTTATTTCCAGTAAAACTTCTTCAATTTAACTTGTAAGTTAGGTTGTGCCTGCCTACTGCTAAAGATGAGAGCCTTTTTCATTCCTGTAACAGCATAGGGAAACTATGAATAAGGATAACTTATATTTTTAACTTCAAAATTATTGCTGCTGCTTTAAATTAAAAGTTTTATTTACTTATAGGAGGAGTCAGCAGAATGGCGTCAGTTCCAAGCTGATCTACAGACTGCAGTAGTTATAGCAAATGATATCAAGTCTGAGGCCCAGGAAGAGATAGGAGACCTGAAGCGTAGATTACACGAAGCTCAGGAGAAAAATGAGAAGCTCACTAAAGAGTTGGAGGAAATAAAGTCACGCAAGTATGCAAAAGACAACAGGGATATTGTCTCTTTGGTAGGGGGGGTACAATTTTGGAAATCCAGTCTCTTGATTATTATTGAGACTCCAGAAGTTCATAAATCCTCTCACTGTGAGGATCTGTATTTCAACCAGCTCCTTTATGCAGTCGTTCAGGAGTTGAAATAGGTAAACTTATAAGAACAATATTTGTTTCTTTACATTGTATACTTAATCCGTCCAAGAATATTTAGTTTGATGCTTTTACAAAACCAGATTGAAGTGGAGGATTTTTCCTATTTAACAGCTGGACATGATTTAACTTTCCTCGGTGAGAAAAACAAGCAGTGTTGGCTTTCCTCGACCACCATTAATACTAACTATTAGCAGCCAAGGCTTTTGGTATGGTTAAAAATACGGCTGGATTTCTACCTGAGAAGAAACCTTTGTCTAATTCTGCATATATCTTGTACTGTTTTCTTTCCACTGATAATTGTTTCTGAAAATAATTAGAGATGCTTTGTGTGTGTTTTTAATAAAAAGAATTCAAACTGTGATGTATTGTGGCTTGAAGTAGGTGCTGCGGTTATTTAGAAACGGAGTCATATGTCTTTCAGAAGTACTAAAGTCCTCAAATCCATACAGTAGGAACATTTTTGGACAGAACAATTTAAATGCTGACTACATTGTTTCTAGGGATTGAATACATGTATAGCTTACAGTTACAATAATTATGTTTGTGATGAGTGTATATTAAACAATTTTTTTCCACATGGGTGGGCATTTTATAGGATACATGACACTTAACCCACATACAGGAGGATATGAGATAATACAGGCTGTGGAGCTTGGGGACAAGCTGATGGTAGGAAGAGCAGACTGGTTACACTGAAAATGGAAAATTATCTGGATGAATGAGTGGTGGGTGTAAGGCATCTTATCTGAAGATTACTAAACCACATAATATGAACAATTCGTACTAATACATTTCAGCCAGAATTGCGATTGTTCAATTACTGCTTGCAAGTGAACCTTTGAGGTTATAGCTGCACTTTTGACGGTAGAACTGGCTCACTGATTCCAGTCAGTATATTGAATATATTGTGTATATTATTTATACACAAGCATCTTTTGACATTTGATTCACTGCAGACAAAGAACAGACAGGCAACTGAATCAGATGCCTTGGAAGTGGTATAGCTACTGTATTGGAGGGAAGGTGGTAGGAAAGTCTATTACAGTGTCTGAAGCAAAAATCAGTCAATTTTTAATTATTGCAGATTGTAGAGAATAGGTTGCTTTAAACTATTCTTGTTTTGTGAGTGACACTGAATACAATAACAGTCAAATATTCTGTACTAAAAATCTGATTTTCTTTTTTGAAACTGATTCATATGCTGCCTGAAGGTTTATGTCAGAAATGTATTCTTACCTCCGTAGTATTCATTTAAATTGTTTTCTCTTTATCCAGGTGAAAAATAAATTATCCCCTCTGAGCTGATTATTTTAATGTGAAATGCTGAAATACTTAGGGCTCAATTTTTTCCATCCATCTGTGTGTGTGTGTTTGAGAGACAGGAGCAGAAATCAAGCCTTAAATCAAGTATCGATTTGTTAGAATTTTCACCTGGTGCTCAAGCTCTCTGACAAATATTAAGAACTTACAGTGATATTTTAGGTTGGTAATCTATTTCTAAATTACAGTGGAAAGAAAACTAGGTTAATATAATGACCAATTTGGACTATAAATTTTCATTTGACTTCAAATTTGTGTTGATTTTTTTAAGGCTTTGCTTGTTGAAATGTTTTTTTAAATGCCTTAAATGGGCTGCATATTGATTTCAGGCAGGAAGAGGAACGTGGCCGAGTGTACAATTACATGAATGCTGTAGAGAGAGATTTGGCAGCTCTGAGACAAGGAATGGGCCTGAGTCGCAGATCATCCACCTCCTCAGAGCCAACTCCTACTGTAAAAACACTCATCAAGTCATTTGACAGTGCCTCCCAAGGTAATTATTTTCAACTAGCGCAGTAGCTGTACCAAGTTACAATTTTGCATATGTTGGCACGGACACTTGCAATGGCTTAGCTAATTCAAAGGTAAGTTGTTTTATTGTACTGCCCTGACATTTAAGTGATGGCTGAAACAATCCAACCTAAACTAGATTGCATAACAGATCCTTCACTGCGGTTAAGTGCAAGCATCCTTTTTTTGTCTTGTCCTTATTTTTTCTTCACTGTTGCATTGCCAATGACTCATACTAGACGCTTGGACTCAGTGCTCCTGTATATTAGAACACATTACACACATAACTGTAGCTGGAAGCACACCTGATTTCAGCCTGACTATTAAAATGTGAACTTAATGTGCCAAATTAAACATTCTAAAAGCTGTGTAACAGCTAGAACCAAGTTTGTTTCTTTTAATAACTTACATTCATATAGTCAAAGTGCTGATGAAAGCTAAAAATAAAGTCCAGCCAGTATCACATGTTAAGAGATCTAGGGAATATTTTCTAAAAATAAAAGAATCGTACTGTTGAGACAGTGGATTTTATTATAATTCTTTGATTGTAGAAACAAGTGCTAGTGTCTTTATCTATAGGTGAGCAGAATCAGGAATCCAAGTAATTATCCTGAAATGAGAAACACTCCAGTCTTAGCTTTGACTGCATTGACTTTGTACGGATTAAAATATTTCCCTCACCAAGCCTTTTGGCTTTGAATTTAATTTACAGTAATGTCACTGTAAGTCTCTGATGTAAAAAGACTTGACTGGAAGTAGACTGTATTACCAGAGAGACTTAAAGTACTGTACTGTGCCTGGAAAAATATTTTTAATTGCTTATAACCTGAAAATTTGTTAAGATGTGGAAGGATCTCCATATTATTTGGCAATTCTGTAAATGATTCTATTGCCATACTTGTTCTCTTTGTTCATAGATATTTATAAATTTTTACTTTCATAGTGTTAATTTTGAAGATTTTTTTTAATTGGTTATTGGATAAATGTGTTTTCTTGCCAGAGTTAGTTTGGTAAAATGATAAATCACCTCTACCTCAGTTGGGCCTGTTGTGACAGGACAAGGGGTAATGGTTTTAAAATAGAGGGAGATATATTTAGATTAGATATTAGGGAAAGTTTTTTTTACAACGAGGGTGGTAGAACACTGTCCCAGGTTGCCCAGAGAGGTGGTTGATGCCCCATCCCTGGAAACGTTCAAGGCCAGGCTGGATGAGGCTCTGAGCAACCTGATCTGGTTGGAGATGTCCCTGCTCCTTGCAGGGGGGTTGGACTGGATGGGCTTTGAAAGGTCCCTTCCAACCCAAACCATTCTGTGATTCTGTTCTATGATTCTGTCTCCCTTCTTCGTCAGCATTCCTGTCTAATCATGCTGTTAAATAATCAGATTCACCAACTCAGTATTTGTCTCTTTCTACAATTCTAAACACGTTATTTGTGTAATCTCAAATTTCAGGGACTGTCATATCATATGTAGTACCTGTGGATTTTGATTGGAAATGAGAAAGGAGGAGGTGGTGATACATGTTACCTATCTTGTCTTACTGGCAGACCCAGGAGCCTGCTACCATCTCTTTAATTATCTGAAGATCAGAGAACTAGTAATGACATCATTTACATCTGCCAGGGCAATAGTATCGTGCACCTTAGCTGGGTCCACCCACAGTAAACTTAGAGTTTTACCAAGGATGATATATTCAAGACAGAAAACTAATATAATTGCAGAGGAGTAAATGTGTAGGCATACTTTTAAATGATCTTGCCGTTAGTTACTAATTGAAATTCTGGAAGGTGTGATCTGGTAAAACTAGTAATGTAATGTACAAGGCGAGAGTTCGCTATAACAGCCAGTCTCCTGTTTCACTGCAAAGCAGTGCAGTGCTCACGATGGCTTGCTTTCTGTGTCTCTACTAGTTCCAAGCCCCGCTGCTGCCACAATTCCTCGCACTCCCCTGAGCCCAAGTCCCATGAAAACCCCCCCGGCTGCTGCTGTGTCCCCTATGCAGGTAGGTGTTCTATGGCTGCACTTGATTCTTCTTTGTAAAGAAGAGCATGTGAAACTACAGGTGGTAATATACAAAAATTGACTGACTTTGTGGGGACATAATGATAAAATGTTGCCTCAAGTAAGTAATTACTAAAAGATTCAGTCTAACAAGAGAGTCTTTCACTAAGAATCAAGTTGTAAATACAAGATTTGGTATAATTTGGAAATTCTTGTTAAATATTCCAAGCCCTTACTATTCCTGTGCTACTGAAAAGCACGGGAGGAAAACTTTTTCTACATTCCTTAGTTTCAGAGTTGCTGTTTGTCAGTTCTTAGTCCTGCGCCTGGCGTGGACTGGAAAGAGCAGTGATCCCCTTTGGGCAATGGACTGAGATCTGTGCAGAATCTGTCAGCAATCATCAGTATAAATGTATCCCATGTTACATGGGCTTTCGATAGCAGACCTGACTAGAGAGGAATGGAATCATTGTGAATTTATTATCTTTTTTCATTTTGTACTAACTGAGAGTTTGGCCAGTTGGTGATTGTACGGTGTACTTTGTCCTTTCCCCTCTGAACCTTTGTCAGTTTGTTCAGCTGCTGCAGGAGCCTAGGTACACTAAGATTGCAGCATCAGTACTCTAACGCTCACCTTTATAGATCACTGCTGGTTTTATTATCTCACTGGCTGCATGAAGTGAGATTTTGGCAAAAGCCAACAAGTTTAAGGACAAAGCAGATGGGACTAGATTCACAAAGAAAAATCAAAGAATGTACTATATGTTTTAGTCCTTTAATGTCAGTAATTCTCCTGTTGCCTTCAACATATTACTAAGCAGAAGTACCAAAATTTGATTTTCACTCTAGGTCAGCATAATGTTTTGATCATAAATCCTCTCTCTGTAACTGACAAATCTATATCCATATTGGGTTTTAGTGCTCAGGGAACAATGCCTGGAACATGCTGGCTGTTCTGTGCTCAGACTAGTGCAGCTTTTATTCATTTAAGAGTGAATTTCATGAAACAAATAGTCTCAAAGCAAAGAGAAGGAATTAAATGTTTGGTTTTTTTTGTGAGAGCTTCTGCTACTTCCTGTGGCTCAGTCACTCTTGACAGCAGTTTTCTGAAGTTGTTAAATATGGCAAGTTCTCTGACAAATGCTTTGTTCCTATTGATTTGTCTTTGTATTTCTGTTTATTTCTGTGCTGTTGTAGAAAGAGGCGCACTTAATCTCATGTTCTAAAAGGCTAGACCAGAGCTTAGGCAGACAGAAGATGTTTTGATGAAGCCTAAGGCTTATTTCACTTTGTTTTCCTGTAAATTAACCATGAACTTAAGTAATCTCTTAGAATACTGCAGACCTGCTCAGGCTGATGTTCTCAATCTGCCAAAATTAAATTTTGAATTTAACTTCTGCTTTAGAACCAAGTCATTAACAGCTGGATACTCATTAGTGGGAAACATTGCCTGAAAAACAAAGAGAAGGGTGTGTAAATGAAAACAGCTTCTGTTGTCTTTTTGAAGATAGGTGGTTTTCTTTGTAATTATCCAGAAGGCAACTGGGTTTGTGACCTCAATTATGTAAATTGTATTTAAAGAATATTTTCTGCTCAGGAGAGGAGGAGTTTGCATTCAAAACTGATTTTCATAATCTTTTTTCCTTTTATTTGTTTTCTTATTATTACCTTTTTTTCCCTACTGTTGTGTTCTATGCAAGTTGTGTTTTGTTTGTTTTTTTTTTTCTTTTTGGCAATGTTTTTTTTTTCTCTTACAATTGAAAAGCAAGATTTTAATAAGGAGTCACTATGTGAGTCAACCTGTTGGCTCCCACCTCATATAGAAGTCCTCCACGATTTAAGATCTTGAGTAAAGGTGGAAGGGTTGATCTCTGTATGGGTGTTGCAGTGCTTATTATCATTAATATCAGTTGCTTTTACGTGCTATCACAGGGGAAATATTTACATGGGCACCTACTGAGAAACGGGCACAATTTTGATCTTGTGATAAGATGGATTGGTTGCAAAAAAGATTCTCCAAGTACAGATGCATCAATATGTGCCCCAGCTGAATGATGCATATCACTTCATTTTTGCGTTGGACTGTGTCATGAATTTCCTCAGTCTTGGGGAGTTTTTGTTTGCTTTGTTTGTTTTTTTTTACAGTAATATGTGTATGTCGAAGGAGATACATTCTTGGATACATTTTTGCAACTGAAAACAAAACAACCAACCCCTATCTGGCTTCAGGTCCAAGCCTGCAGTGGAACATAGCTGTTTTTACCATAGAGATTAGCAATACTGCAAAACAATTTAGGAAGAGAGGTATGAGGAGAATGCTCTTCAGAATGTCAGAACAACCCTGCTGGGCTAGCTAAGCCAAAGCTTAGCTGGTCTGGTACGCTGCTGAGAGCGACCAAAGCAAATGCCTAGGGAGGACTATAAGGACAAGGAAGCATATCTGCTGCTTCCCCCAAGTACTTTCTTTTTCTGTTTCATAGCTGGAGGACTCTCTGAGATAGACATGATTTCAGATTCACTGGTCACCACTGAATGTCCTGCTTTGCTTTGAGCACATAACCTTTCGGCACCAAGCAATTCAGCATCAAGGGCTTCTTAACTACTTAATATATGAAGAACCGTGTTTGTTTTGAAATTGCCATATGTAGATGCATTGGTGTGAAGTGCTTCATTGAAATACATACTGAAGTGCAAAGTGATCAGGAATATGTTCCCTTCCATAGCCACAACAGATGCAGGGATGAAGAGTCAGAAGCAAAATATTTGGAGTTTAAGAGATTAGTTCGTTCTGCCTTAAATCTGAAGTGTCAGGTGTTTGTCCTCTTCTGCTTTTTTATTTTTTTTTTTTTTATCTTAGTGGTGTGCTGGTTTCTCTTCTGGAGTTATTACTCATCTTATTAAAAAAAAAAATTTGAAGAGAGTCATAGGTAGCTAGCAGAAACTTTACCTTCAAATTAGGAGTGGCTGTGAGAAAGTAACTGTTGATCTTAGTATCTTTATCTGTTACTGTAATTATGCTATACAGAGACTACTACATAAAAACATGTTACTTAACTCTGTGAACCATTTTCTTTATATACCTCATTAAAAGCGTTCCTTAATGTTTCTAGCATTTTAATCTGCTAGACCTCAATGTAGGGTGAATAAGTAGAGGATCAGATTGCAAAGCACCTTTAGTAATTTCTGTCCCATTAGTAGCCTTCATAAATAGCCTCCAAAGCACACGATTCCTCTGAACTTACTTTGTTTGGTTGAGGAGTTTGAACACTGGTGTAAATGACAAAGGGTGTTCAGCAGTTTAAGTAAGTTTTAGGATGTGTTTCTGGTTGAAGAAAAAACAATATTTATAAAGGGATTGGTAGGATCCATACATGTGTGATTGCACATCAGATGTGTTTTCGTTTGTAAGTGAAATGCGGCATGGCTGATCTGCAAATTCAGCAAAAGTTCAGTCAAGCAGAAAAGTTTCTAACACTTGTAAAATGTTTCGGGAGAAATTATTCTGGAAGAGACTTGTGCACTAGTACTATATAGATATTGCCAAGTGGAACTAGATAAACATTAGTTGGTTCATTTTCCTCTGATTTGCTGTGTATTAGTCACTATGTTACTACTGGTAGTTGTAATAGTAAAATGTGTAATGAGAAATTAGCATTTGTAAGCTATTTATAACAAGACCAGTACAGAGCAAGTTATCAGTTGAGTAATACGACCACTTTCTGACGATATCGGCGCAGGATGTTTGGTTTTAAGTGCTATCCGGAAGCTGAGAAAGTGATAAAGGTATGTGGTTATCCAGCGCCGCGCTGCTCTGTGCGTACCTTTGTTTCCTGGCTGAGGTGCTATAACTCTGCTGTCTTTGTAAGGACAATCTCAAAGCTAGACAAAATGACAGAATGAAATGGTTTTCTTTTAACTTCATTATCTAACCCTATTATAGTGGCTTCTTTTTTTGGGAGGGAGGCTCACACTTTGGCAACCCTGTTCTTTATTTTTTTCTTAAAAAAAAAAAATCCTACGTAGGTGAAGTGAACTTTAAAGTTAATGCAAGTTTGAAATACCAGTTCTTTGGGAAGCTGTTGTAGATATTTCTGTGAATAGCTCACAATTGGAGTCACTTTCATCAGCATGTTTAAAGGAATAATATTTATAGTGCATATGCGGCACTTTTGGTATATGAAGTGATGAAATTCTTCAGGCTGTATTTTGGAGTTAGATTCTTAGATGGTTGGCAGTTGTTTTCTCCATTTGATTTCTAGCACAAAAGCATAACTCTAGTTCGACTCTAAAGGATGAATAAGTAGCCCAGTAATCCTGGGCTACTTATCCTGCAGGATGCTGCAAAGTATATACTGTTAACTTCTTTTAATCACAGTCTTGGATTTGTCTGTCTTGCCTGCATGATTTGGTATGAAAGACATCTGACCTTTATTATAATCTTATGAAGATAATACTCATTTAACCTTCTCATATAATCTTGGTCCAGATGGAGAGCTGAAAGATTTTTCAGGATAAACACATTACTGGACTGGTTGTGATTAAATATAAGAATCTAATAGAAAGGACAGAGTGAATAAAGAATGTACTATAATTGGCAGTAGGCTCTTTGAAATGATTGATTTTTAAAAAATAATTGTGGACAATCTTCTCTGAGTCTTCAGCAACTGAATATGAGTTTCAGTAAGTGTAAGGGTAATTATTGCATTGTACAGTTCATTTGTGTGACACTAAAATGCTTATTTCAGTGCTGTTCCGTGGTTAATTGTGTGCAAGACTTACCACATCTATGATAATGTACTTACACTTCAAGCTGCTTGAAGCCATTTAGCATTGCTAAATATTTTACATAAAACTTGAAAAATTCATTTTGTAGCTAGTTTACAGCAGAACAGAAAACTTAATTATATTTGTATTTCATTACGTATTTGACAAATATTAAACAAAATGTCTTTCTTCACTTGTTCACAGGGCATCTTGGTTAATTAGGTGGTAACAGAAGCTGTTGATATTCTAATAAAATACAGCTTTTTTCAGTAGGGTTTTTTTTTAGCAAAGGTAGTTTGTATCACTACATTCAATACACCATTATCCTAATTTTCCAGGAAAAGCCACAAAGCTGTAAAGCCGTATGTTAATAACAAACCAAGCACTAAAATCTTGGCTACATGGAGGAGGCTGTATTAGTTTAATTAAACACATCAAGTTTAACCAGAACAGATTTGTACAAACAAAATATAAATGAAGGTGAAAATTAAGACAATCTGCAAGAGAATTCATAACCTTAGTTTGCAACATTGGTTTGAGGAACCGGTTTAAGTTCAAAGAAGTAAATGTTACAGTATCAATGCGTAGTGTATGTAAATACGTTCAGATGGACAGAAGCAAGAAGTAAAGAGGACAGATCCTTTTTCACCAAGTATTTTTAAAAGTTCTTTTATTTTTTTAGTTACTTAAAATCAGTAATAATGTTACATCTGAGTTCCTAAAACTGATTCTGCAATTCCATATTTGTTTTTTAGCTTCAGATTATATTTGACACAAGTATTTTTCCATTTCAGAGGCATTCTATAAGTGGACCAATCTCAGCTTCAAAACCCCTTGCTACGCTGACAGACAAAAGACCAAGCTATGCTGAAATCCCCGTTCAAGGTATTGAGTCAAGTTGATTTAAAATTTGGTTTTAGAATTGCAGTTAATACTTTTCTTTGTATTTTTATATCATTTAGTATCAAAGTATTATCATATATACTTTTTATTGCCATAATCTTTTCATAGAATCATAGAATATTTCAAGTTCAAGTTTTTATTACTTACAAGTTTTATCGCACATCATAAAGATACTTTTAAAAATGTTCAACAAAACCATGATTGCATCCTGATAACTCAGCATTATTCTGACAGTTTTCAGTGTGTGCATAAACCGAGATCACTTGCAAAATCAAGACAAGATTATTTCAGGGACATGGCTTGCAGCTGTCTTCCAGATATTAAAAATACACACCACTGAGGTTACGTTATGTATTGTGTGGGGTCGTTTTGTTTTTTGCTTTTTTTTTTCTTTTCCCCCCCAAAAATGAAACAAGGATGATGGTTGGCATTGCATTACATGTGAATAACAAAATATAAACTTATTAAGTATTGAATCTTCAGGAGCCAGATGAAAAAATTTAATTCAATTAAATTGAGTGTTGATTTATCTGTTTCCCAATATTTCCCTGTTCTGTCAACTTTGTTTTGTCTCTCAAAACACTGGTCACAATGTGCTCTTCCTGTGAGAATGAATGGCTATCATGTGTTGGGTGTAGCTCTCTGATTTATGCTCACTTTAGGGGTTGGGTTTTTTTGTAGATGTTTCTCAAGATAATCCCCATATGACTCCAGGCTGAATATTTCCTCTCAATTTGGTATTCCTGAGGTCTGATGCTTTCTAAAGGGTTGGGATTTTTTTTTTTTTTTTTTTTTTTAGCACTTCATAATAGTCTGTATGTGCCAGATTTCCTTCTTGCTTTTGTTGAATGCATATTGAGGTTATTTGTACAATGCAGCTGGAGTTTTAATTTTAGAAACGTTGATATTTTTAGGAATATTGAAATGCCTTTCCAAGAAGATAGTTTAGGATTCTTTAATTGTTACAGAGTTCATGGGTAGACATAAACTTAAACACAAAATGAGTGGTATGCTTTATATAGTTTTTGTGTTTTCCTTGTAGTCAGTTAATGCAGGAGCAGGAATGCATTCAAAAAGAAAACGTGCCAGACAGAATTCCTGTTTACAGTCATATGTATTTTTAAAATATCTCTGTAGCAATGTATGTTTCTTATGTCACGTTTTCAACTAATGAATGGAATCTCACACTTTTAAAAGTCCTCATTCTTCATTTTCCTGGGGTTTTTTTTTTTATTCAAATTACTTCTTTCTTAAGTGTTTCTACATAGGAAAATGTAAACCTTTTTTTTTATGGTCTGAAGGTTTTATTTGAAGGTATATTTCTTGAATAATAGTTTTCAATTTATGCCACAAAAAATGAATTTTATTGTAGTTTGATTTTACTCATTGACAGTAGGCAGAACTAATCTTTTTCTACAATATGTAAAATTCTAAAAATTTGTAAGATTTAAAAAAAAAAAAAAAACTAAAAAAAAAGACTCAACAAAGACTCAACAAACCAAAGAGGAAAAAAAAAAACCACGTGAGGGACAAATCAATCTGCTCTACCAATCCACATTATGAATGGCACATTGAATATTTTTGGCCATGTGCTGAATGAGGATTCCTTGATCAGTTCTTTGGTTGAACAATTTGTTTTTTATAGACCAGAGCAAGTGGTTTAGTAAGAGGCCTTAGGGAAAAAGGATTAAGAAGGTCATCATGTGTTCATATTGATATTTATTGGTAATGAGCAAATTTAGACTTTTTTTTTTTTTTTACAGATAAAATCAGTTGCTCTCACTAAGACAGCTAAACGTAGGCGCTGGTAGACAATAGTCATGACTCACACTTAAATGTCTTACATTTAACTGGAACCTTCGTTAATGATGGTCTCTTTTCTTTCTTCTTTGTCCAGAACATTTGTTGAGAACATCTTCTACCAGCAGGCCAGCGTCTTTGCCAAGAGTACCTGCTATGGAAAGTGCCAAATCTATTTCTGGTAATATCTTGGTTTTTAGATGATTAGTAAAATCAGGAACTCTGATTTCAACACTGTACTTGCAGATATACTTTACTTTTTCAAGAGAAAACTTTGGTCTTTAGACCATCAAGCTCTTGTCAAAAAAACTCTATTTGGATATTTGGAATAGCTTATTTTTCAGTGTTCAAGTTTTCTATTGAAATATTTGGGGAAAGAAACTAAAGTTCAGTGCTAAAATAATACTCCATTGTATTGCATCCAGTGGAACTGAAGAGATTTATTTTTTTAATTGCTCATCTCCTTATTGTTGCATATATGACTTGCACCAACGTAGCAGATGGATGAGTATGAATCATGCACGTAACAGTTGACTTCTATGTCATCTTTCCTTGTATGACAAATAATTTTGATGTGCAAGGTACCTGTGAGGAAATAAACTGTTCTTGGCTGTTACCTTTTACTGCTTGGATGTAGGATTGTTTTTTAAGTGAATGAGGCAGAGAAGTATATTATTCTTCTCTAAGTAAGCAATTCCATTTTTGTTTATGGAAAGAATTATTTTCAATGGTTTAAAATAGGAGGATTGTTTCTTTTTAGGTAACAAGTGCATCATTATAGATTATCTAATGCATATAAATGTTTTCACACATTACCTAGCAAAACTTCTACCTATTCTGCAGGACAAAAGAATGTTTGCGATAAATTATTCTAAAATAGTCCATTTTGTGACTGGCATAACCTACAAATATTAAGAAGTATTACTCATAGTGGTTGCTGGACATTTGATATTAACTTTGGATTTTTTAAAAATAGAGTTACTAAATAGAAGTTTATGCAGAGTGTTTTTACTATCAAGCTGATGTCTCAATATCAGCAGGAGCTTCTAAAAGCAAATCTTTAAGATGTATGGTACAAATAGTGTAATACTGTGAAAATAGTACTTTCTATAAACTAGGCAGAACTATTTGAGAGAAATGTTTTTTAAAAACATCTATATTTGAGTAAATGGTTTCAGTAAGAAAATATGGTTTAGATAATTTTGATTTCTCCTTAAAAAATCCACTCAAGTTATTTTTTTTCCCAGCTTCTTGTGTTTAGTATTTATAAATTAATGTACTTGCCCCACGTCATTAGAAAATAAGTCTCTCATATATGTGGAGAGTTATATCTTTGATTTGTCCAAACATTAAGTAATGCTGACTATTTAGGTACAGAAGGCAAACCTCATACTTTTAACTGGAAATTCTTCCATGTAGAGAAAACATAACTGTTCCAAATTTGGTTTGTGCTTTCATTCCAAAGAAAAATTGTCGTTTGATAAAAGGAAGCAAGCTCTGGAATGTGGCTGAACAGTCTCAGGTCAATCTTTGATTTGCTTGCTGATGATATTTAATTAAAGTCTAGAGCCTCACATACATGTTAATTCTTGATTAAAATTAAGTGGAAATAAAGCAGATGTAATCACTAAAATGTTTTGGGTTTCTTTTTTTCTTAACTACTCGAAGCTTAGCAACGTAACTACATGGACCAGAGAAAAATCAAGTAGTTTGGTGTTAAAATTCCTTCTCGTTCATAAAATCCTTCAAGGGGAGGTAGTGATATTCCATTAAGATAGATTCATCAGATTTTCTTTGCTTCAAGATACAGGCTTGGTCATAAATGTTGGTAGTGCAGTGTAAATCCTCGATATTTTCTAAGTGGAAAGTATCAAGAAAAATGTTGAAGAAAAATGTATTGTATGTGGGTTTCCATGTATGATTTCTGAACTAATGCTTGTCAGAGAGCAAGAGTGAGTTTGAAAAGTTTTTTATGTTTGCAAGTGATAAATATATGGGCATTCTCCCACTTAGTCTCTCGAAGAAGTAGTGAAGAAATCAAACGAGATATCAGTGCAGCTGATGGAGCATCTCCAGCGTCTCTAATGGCAATGGGTACCACCTCACCACAGCTGTCACTCTCATCTTCTCCTACGGCATCAGTCACCCCTACAACCAGAAGTCGAATAAGGTAAAAACCCTTTTTTTTTTTTTTTTTTTTTTCTTTTGTGGTGCAGTGAATTGTATAAATTTCATAGATATCTGTCTGCATATATATCTGTTATATAATATTGGCACTAAGACTGCAGACTCTACTCCCACACATATGATAACAATCATCAGTAATCTTTGAGAGCTCCAGAAAGTGCTTTCTGCAGCTCAGTGTATGTTTTAAAATTTAGACCAGAAGTTAGGCTTTTTAGAGCTTATGAGGTTAATGCCAAAACTTTATGCTCCACTAGAAAACCAAGCTAAGTCATGTCACTAAATAATAGCATCATATCGGTTCAAAATACCATGAAGCCAAGTTCAAGAAATGAGCTTAGGTATGTTGAACAAATCTTTCAGAGTGGCTTGGACCTAGGGAGGCCACATGATAAACCTTAAGTTTTGTAATCGCAGCTGAAGACAAAAAACAGCACGACTAGGTCTTAATTCCAGACACTGCCAAGTCTTCTAAGTAGCCATGAGTGAATGGGCCTGGGTTATTTGTCCCACTGATGAAATAATAATGCAAATCTAGGTAACAAATGGCCAGACAACTCCCTTTCATTAGTAAGATAAAAGATAAGTCTGTGATAAATTTAAAACTTTTCCTATCTGTAGGTTATCAGTCAAAGGACTTCTAAGTAATTAAGCCTCGTGTTATGCACGTGAAGTATGTACTTAGCCCTGCTTCATAGATTGGGAAATTGGTAGACAAATGTTAAATGACTTTCTCAAGATCTTTTAACACTGAGCTTCCTGACAAAACTTTTGTACAGCAGAAATATTAAACCATTAATCTTCTGAGACATTTGCAATATGTAATAATTACATTATAAAAATTGAAGTTATTTACAGCTGTGGGTGCTATTGAAAATTCTTTCCTTGAAATGAGCTGAGGCATGCCTCACTGCTGCTCTCCTTTCTCTGTTCAGAAATTAAACTGATTTTTGATTTGTGGGTACTTTACCAGCAGCAATTAATATTGTGCGTGTTAGCACACGCAAGTTTAGACTGAATACATCCAGAAATAAAAAAAAAAAAAGCCTAACACTAAAAAAAAAGACTAAAACTATATGAACTTTGAACTGGTAATGTATAAAATTGCATTGATGGCAGCCTGCAAAATGTAGCAAATAGCGTGGCATTTCAAGGTAAAATTGTACAGTTATAATTATGATATTACTGTGCCACCCAACCATTGATTGCAAGGCTAAGCAGTGAGAGCGCGGTGATGAGCATGCTCTTTGGAACTGTCCTAAGAATGTCACTGCTGGACTTCAATTTGTTGTGTGATCAGGTTTCTTTTTCTCCCTACCTTTTTTTCTGTTGTAAAATAAACATTTATTACTGTAGTTCACTAAAACAAATACTTGTACTTTACTGTTCCCAGTTGAAACTTGGTTAGCTCTTTGATTTGGAATACAGTTGACCTAATATACTAACCTGTAAGATTTATGTATCAAACTGTTTCTCATTGTCTCCATACAACTTCGGCTAATTTATTTTCTTCAGCAGTGTTTTCACAACTGTGAGAACCTGATATAAACCATGTGCTCTGACTGGAATTTAAGAACAGGCTGTACAGCTCCCTCACAGCTAAACAGTATGCTTAGTATAAAGAGAGCGAGCTTTTGATTTGAGTTCTCATATGTTGTCCCAAATCTCTGTTCTAAAGCTCTCGTAGCGTTGCATAATCTTCGTTGTAGGTTGAGTAGACAATCCCATTGTTATTTGTTTCAATCACCAATGAAAAAAATACACCAATTTGGGTTGTTGAAGTATGTTCTGATTTAAGAACTGAAGTACAGAATTTATTGAAGCATCATTCTGTCTGTGTGTTACCTATGAAGTTTAGATACAGTAACCTATTCAGGTAATTTATTCAATATTTTAAAATAACAAAATTAGCAACTTCCTTGTTGTGTTAAATCTCTCTGAGATTAGCAGTTAGGTTGGAAGTCTTATAGTGCTGTCTTTCATGCTGAAGGGCACTTACCGTTTCCTGTTTATTGTTCTACGGTGCATGTATTTTCATGGCTGTTTCAAATGTCACCACCGATATCTCTTTCTAGGCAACTTTGAAATCTTGCCATCTGTATTTCAGTGAAGACTGGCCAAGCAAATTGCAATACACATAGTTAAGATTAGTGCTTTAGAACATTTTGTTGTATGTTGGCACATGTTCTCTTCTTTTACATGGTGAGTGACAGATGCTGACACGTGGAACAGTCTGTGGTGTTCCATTGGTAGCATGCATGCATGAAGAAATCCACGTTCGCTGGATGCTTTTTTTTCTCAGAGCAGGACCTGGAGAATTGCTACCTGTAAATCTGCAGCAGAGAATCCACTGAAAATACTATGTATTTCCACTCTCCACCCCTCTTTCCAGGCACCAAATGGGTTGTAAAGAACAAAGAGTTAAAGATTTGAGAGTGAACGTATATAGTCTGTATGCTGCCTTGGAAATACTCAAAAGGAGTAACTTAGGGTATCACCTTTGTGGATCTTGGGAAAATCTTGCTTACATCTGCACAGACTTCTTTAAAAAATGACAGATGAGGAAATCTTTGCAGTATGGATTCACTGATAGCTATCTTATTTTAATTGTCCAAATGGAAATTATTAAAAATAAGAACAACTGCTGGCACACTTTACATCCGTAACGAAGCTCCATAATGCTGTAATACCTAGTCTTCTTGTCAGAGACAGTTCATTAGAGTACCTATAGAAATACTGAATCATGTAATTAGCCCAATACCTAGTGGGCTAGTTTAACCTCTGTAATACATACTTTTTGATCTAAGCGCTCATTTCTGAAGCCTGGTAAAGAGATGCCTGTAATGTAAGATGTATGTGAAAAACCAGCCAGCCCAGAAGTGATCGTTCTTTTCTTCCTCAATCTTTCCTTAAGGAAAAAATGACTTAAAATAGCTTGACAGACTGGAAGTGAAATTAATTGATAGCTTTTATTGCTAGTTGAACATTGTTATTTTTTTAAAAAGTGAACCATTATTGTGTCAGTATATCAGATGGCAGATCAATCTAGTTAGATCTCCTCCCTCTTTTTTAAGAACTCCGGATCTCAAGCAAATGTTCTGTTAGTAACAGCATGCTGCTAATACGCAAACTTGTTGTTTCAAGGTGACATTTCTAATCAGCCATGAGATGCAAAAGAGATAGCATCAGTTTATTCTCTTTCTAAATACAAAATAAAGTCACTTGAGTTAGCTTAATGGTTCGAGCTGAAACTTACGATGTTGTGAGTTTAATTTTCTGAACTCAGAAAAAAATATCATTGAGGTTGAAAGACTAAGGGGAAAAAAAAAGTTCAAAGGAAAAGGTAGTATGATTTGCTAATGAAAGAATTGTTCCAAAATAGCTCCTAAGTCTCTGCAGCTATTTCTGTGTATTCTGTTTTTCAGTTGGTAGTGCTGTACTCTACTACTTTCACTGTGACAATAATTTGTCCTTTTTACAAAGTTTTTACAATATGTATTTATGTTGCAAAAGATACTTTACAAGCTCTAAGTTCCACTTCTGCCTTGTTCCTAGGGAAGAGAGGAAAGATCCCTTGTCCGCCCTAGCAAGAGAATATGGAGGATCCAAGAGAAATGCCTTGCTGAAGTGGTGCCAGAAAAAAACAGAAGGATATCAGGTAACTGTAGAGCTGTTTAATGTAGCATACTTCTAGCTGCAGCACATTAGAGTCTGCCAATGGCATAAACCAGGCTGCTCCACAGTTCAGTGCATAGATTGCAATGGCACTGGTATGTACTGTACTCTCTTCTTGGAACACATGCTACGAGTCCTAACCTAGCTAACATTAACAGCTCTTTAGTCACTCAGCTGCATGTTGATAATAGATTTTTTTTCTTAAGGGGGCAGCTGACCTCCTGTTGAGGCACTTGAAAACAGCCTTTTACAGATTGCTCTTTTGAAACTGTAACTGAAACTTCAGCAACTTGAAGTTTAAATTAGTGTTTCCCAAATGCAGTTAGAGTACCATTTCTCGGATTTCAGAGATTTTTTTTTAATAGGTAATTAGTGTAAGTTGTTTGGTTTTTATTTTTTTTTTTAATCTTTCAGTGTGCTCCCATTTAGTCTTTATTTAGGGACAATTTGTTTTGTGAAGGGTGCATTGTCTTGCATTTTGAACTTGGCTTTCTGCTGTGGTTCCAGACTTTTTTTTTTTTTTTTCAGTTAGTCCAAATGTTATCAGAAGCCAAAAGAACTAACAAGATAACTATCCAGAGTTCTCTTGATTACATTATTTTTTCAAAAGAATAGTGGCTTCAGCAAACTAAACCAGGATGTTAATAGTCTGACCATGATGTATTTGTTTAGTTAACTTGTATTGAAAGTGTTTGGAGTTCCCAACACAATCCTCAGTTTAAGAACTTTACTCTTTCCATGACTTGAGGCTCACAATGCAGGAGGAAGTTGAGAGCCACATAACAGGATGATCGCCCATCCATAGGAAAAGTCGTCTTTCAGTTACAATGGACAGGCTTGTGATACAAGCCCTGCCCCCAGCTTCCTGTGGCACGTCTAGACCTAAACTGTGCTGTTTCTGAGGATAAGCTGCTTTGTGGAAAGAGCCTTTCTCCTTCCCCACATTTTAAGAAAGACAGGATGTTCTATTTCTTTATGAATCCTTTAAAACTGAATGCAAAAATATGTTCCCGTATTGTCTTGAAACGAAGGATGAATTTGACAAATTCTTTATCTGGTTAGGAAAAGCAGTAGAAAGTATTCCAAACTTTTCATTCTATAGTTGTGTGCACATGCAAAAGCATGCTTTTGTTTATATAGATTGCTGCTTATAATTACTTGAGTTTTATAAACACTAATAGAATAGTAGGTTTTGAGACTTACTGTACTTCAGCAACTGTAATATGGTTCTCCACTTATGTTGCTACTGAGAAACCAAAGCATATAGCATCGGTAGAACCAATGCATGCCTTCTTTTGAAAGAGTAGGTTAATATCAGGAGGTTATATTGAGATACTCTTCTCCAAAAACTAACTTTTCCTTTCCACACACTCATTTTTTTTCATTTCATTGTTGTACAGAATTTGATTATTTTTAGCATTCCCTGAAATTCAGTTCTGGTTGAGCACCATTTTAGTGGTGTTCTAATGCTTTAAATATACCTAGTACTGTATTCATTGTGAATAGGGCTTATTCAGCTTTCTGGCATCTCGGCAACATCATCAATACTAAATAGGATTTTTTTTTTTTTTTTTAATTGAAGCTTCACTTAGTTTTAATTTAATTTTAAAATTAAATTATGTGGATTCAGTACTGACAAGCAGTAAACAAGCATCAGAATAATGAACCTTCCTCATTCAATCCTCCTTAAGGTACTCTAGCTCTCTTGCTTCTTCCCTGTCACCCAAAAAGTGATAGAGCACCTTTTCTTACCTCCAGCTCCTCCTAGTGTCTTATACTCTGCCACAGTTCCCTTTTATCCCCAGCATTTCCCATCATTATAGCTTCTACTTTTCTTCTATCCCACTGTTTGCTTTTGTTTGGCTCAACATCTGGGCAAGAGCCAGCACGTGCTTTTTAGAGCTACCTGCATTCTGACTGACCAGCCACCTGCTGCCTCTGAGCTGCTGCGTCAGCCGCACAGGACTGCTAAATCTCCCATCCTTTTCCTCTGGAGTAGGTCCACTTTCTCCCTAGTCACCAATTTCTATCCTGTTACCAATTTAAATCAATGTTAGTTATTGTTTAGTTAGTTACAAATATAATGGTTAAAGGAAAAATACTTGCAAATTGAGTCTGTAACAAGTTCTAAAATGACCTGGAAGATGTTAACCATCATTTGGAAACAAGGAAAAGAAAAAGAAAGTCTTAGAAGGCTTTTGTTTCAGAATTATTATTTTGTTAATTTTTTCCTATTCATATTACATTACTTTGTTTCTAATGCAAACCTAATTAAAGAACCAATATTTAAGTAAAACTCAGCCCTGTTAGCCAATATTTTTCAAGTATGTCTTTGCCCACATGTAAAGATGTGTTTACTTCTTCATCAGTTGCCAACAGCAATCACTTTTTTGGTCTTGTTTTCTCCCTCTCACCTGCAGGTGATGTCTCACTGCTGTAGCCTTTTATGCATACATGTGTGTAAAATCTTTATAGAGAATTATTTCAGCTGTTGCTGTTTAATAGAGAAGATGAAGCTCTGCACATTGAGTTAAAGCCCCATTTCTAAAAGAGCCATCTCTGCTCCTGGCTATGCGTTACCTTTCATGTCTGGGATTATATTTGGCACTAGATATTGGAGAGTAGTTGAATTTCTGGTTTGTACATGGACTAATAAATAGTAATTGCACAATAGCCAGATACAAATCTTAATTTCAAAAATTTTGTTTAAAGTGTACAGAGTTATAGGTGAACTTAAAATGCTAAAACCAAGGTATGATGTAGTTGCTCACCCTTATGAATGAGCAGCAGCATACGATTGAATGTTATTCTCACTGGAGGCCAGCTGTAGTTCCTGAGCTGCTTTTTATGCTACGTGTTGAAAACACAGAGAGGTTTCCTTTATTCACATGATACTTGTGGAGAATACAGTGCTACTTAATGGCTTGCTACAACTGGTATTTTTCTGGTCTGCTCAAATAAAATGGAAGAATAATAATTTGTGCTCTCCTGTCCCCTCTAGGAAATTGCTTTTGAGCTTTTGATTAAAAGTGTTAAGTATCTCTCTTTTAGAAGCTTGAAATTTTGGGAATGCTAAATAATTCAAAGATGATATTGTGGCGAAGCTCTAATTTCAGGCCATTATAGTGGAAGGATTTTATTTAAAGCCTTTCACACACATTCACAGACATTTACGCCAAACTGTGCTTTCCACTGCTGACAAATATATAATTCCACATAGCAGAACTTTAAGAAGTATCTTAAGACTTTATCTTTTGTGAATGCATTATGATAAACAGGCTAATACCGAACCCTTTTAAAAAACTATAATAAATTACTTCGTTGTGCAGTTTTTTTCATTTATTCAAACAAATTGGAAGGGAATAAATTAATAAATTTACTGAAATGTTAACATTTAAACAATATTTAACTGTGTTCCAAATCTGGTATTTTTTAAAGAGTACATCAATAAAAAAAAGATAAGATTAAAATAGCTAATGAAAGTAAGGTCAATTCTTACTGATGTAAAAAATGGTATGGCTTTTTCTCTTACTATAGCGTTGCTTTTAGTATATATGTTGTCTGAATGTTGTTTGCAAGCAGAATTTCTCCTTGAAGCTTAGGTTCGGAGAATGGCGATCTGCAGAAGGTCATTGCAGAACTGAGAGCAGGCAGGTTCTGTATTAACTTTCATCTAGAGCCTGGTCAGTTTAGACAGTATGTCACTCACTCAGTTACTGAGTCTAATTATTTTCAGGGCTGCAGCCATGAAAGCAGAGAGTTGCTCTCTTAAGATAAGGGTGGGTTTTTAAGCATTTAGATAAAGGAGGACCAAATCACCTTTCATTTTCAGATGAACAGGCACAAAATACTTGGAATTTGATCATGTGTTAGCTTTGCTCAGGATCTGACATACTGATTCACAGTACAGTGCCAAGTGCTGCATATTCCAGAGAGAAGAGAATCCTTCTGGCTCTTCTAAAATATGTGCAGTGTCATAAAACTGTCATAAATTCCAGATATCTTCAAAGTATAAAGTAATCCTGTCCAGCTGTTATGGAGCATTTACCCTAGCTGGAACACAGTTACTTTCATTTTGAGCACACAACTAATAAAAGTCCAAAAAAGGATGTGAGCATGCATGTTTCATGTTAAGAAGGGACCAATAAACAGGATACACACATCCTTACCCATTCTTATCTACAGCAATATTTCAATTTATTTTCCATTTTTTTTGTCAGCATTCTGAGAGATAATTCACTTCCAGAAGTCTGACATAAAAAAAAAAAAAGTAGTTGTCACAAGATAGCAGCAAGAATAGACTAAATTTTCTTTTTAAGCTTTCCACACTTCCTAATTATGGATACACTGAAAGCCCTCCTTAATGTAGCCTTGTAGTACCTGTCCTCTAATTCACGTAATGCTGCTTTTTCTGGAAAGACCACCTACTTTTTACCTCCTATGCAGATCAAAGCTACGTGTCTTACAAAGAAAAATTAAAAGTTATTATCTACATGGCAGCAATAAACAATAAAATCTTTAGTGACTGAGTGTGAATGAGTATGACTGTGTACCTAATGCTATGCTGAATGCACCTTGAACTCAAGCAATGCTTTCATTTGTACTCAAGTAGCAAGTGTAGAATAACAAAATTAAAGATAAAAGATGCTTTGGGTTGGTTTTTTTTTAAACCAATTCTTATATACACATCTTTCTCAACACTAAGCTAGATCATATTCTACTCAAAGTATTATATTGATTTTTTTTAAAAAAGCACAAAAACAGGCCTTATGAAAGGCTGTGTTCAAATGATGATTCCAGGGTGTGCATGCTTTCTCTGGTGCTGGCTGGTTGATTCAGCAAAGTAGTCAGGCTGCCAAAACACTTCTCTCCTTGGTTTAAGCTGTGATGCTTTAGCCAAAAAACTGTTGAGTTAAGGAAGGACATGCTTCCTTTTTCTGTTTGGATTGGATTCTGATACAAGAGAAATGTCAACTTGTTAGATTTAATTACGACAAAATTTAGAATAAATTATTAAGCTGTCTGTATCTCTGTAAGTGCTGTCTGTAATGTCTGAAGCTGAAGTTGTGGGGCTTTGGTTTTTTGTTTTGTTTTGTTTTTTTTTTTTTGAGAATGACTGCTCCTTTTATGGTTCTTTTTTGTGCCAAAGCTGAGAAGTAACATGTCTTTGGTATGGAAGGGAACATTAACGGTGAATATTTAAGAGTTCTGATGGTTTATATTTGTCATTTACTGCCTTTTCAGAAGCTGGGATTGAAGAGCCACTAGTTGAGACTGCTGTTAAGTCTATTCCAGAAATACTTTTACATTCTCACCTACTGCTAGAAGTACTGATAGCCTCAACTTTAATCCAGGATTTGACAATCAGTGAATCCTGATTCAGTGGAGAGTGGATAGCAGTTATTTTGTAGCTTACCTTTCTAATTTTTCAAATGGATGCTCTTTTCTTTTGTGTGTGTATGTGTCTTTAAAAGCTTTTTAATAGTAATTTTCTGCCATGGGAAGAAGCCTGCCAAGGTCTGTACACTTAAGCCTCCAATCTTGATTTAATGACTTAATATATCATAGTACAGAATCATATTAATGCTTTTGCTTTCTCAGCCCACTTATTTCATTAACTAATTCAACAGAGACATAGGCACATGTTTTTATTTTCTCCCTGTCCTAACTCATTTGTGAGCCAAACTGAGTTAGGATATGGGAACCTCTCCTCATTGTGCAGAGCAAGGGATGGAGGAATAGCTGCTATGCAGTGTTCTCCTCTGCTCAAATTGTAATAGACATAGCTCAGGGAGATTGAAGACAGCTGTGGGTATGCCCGCTGAAGAGATAGTTAAAATAACTTTGTTCCTAGTTTGCAACTGTAAGTTAAAAACCATGGTTTCTATAGCTGGGGTTTTTTGGTGTTTGTGGGTTTTTAGCTGTGGAGTTTTCTGGGGAGAAAAAAGAAGAAAGTTGAATCACTAGGTTATAATAGTTAATATCTGATTCTTGCTTTTAAAAAAAAAAAAAAAAAACATTCTTTTTACTGATTATACAGGACCCTCAGTTAATTTAGGATTATTGCACAAGGCAATAGGAGACAATTTCAAAATTAGCACTACACTGGTTAAAACGCTTTAAAACTGTGAATTCTAGAAGAGTCATAGGTTGGGAGAGACTTTGGATTGGTGGTATGCAGAGCTCTGTTAAGCAGTCCAGAATGTTTCTAGTGGATTCCTCCCCTTCTGTGGGCAACCTAATCCAATGCTTAATTGTTTCATGATGAAGACCTTTTTTTGTTGTTTTTTCTTTTTAACTTCTATCCAGGCAGAATTTCCCTGTAAAGCAATTGTGCCTGTTGCATCTTGTTCTGTCACCATGTGTCCTTGTGAAGAGAGTACCTCCATCTTCTCTGTAACTGCCTTTTCGGCATTAGAGGATGCTGATTACTTCTCTCTTGAATCTTCTTTAGGCTAAATAAACCAAATTCCTTCAGCCTTTTTTCATCTGTCAAGTTCTACAACCATTATCTTGGTAACTCTCTGCTGGACCCTTTTTTATTCTTCACTAACTGTTTTGAACTGGGAGGACCCAAGCTCTATACGGTATTCCAGGTGTCAACTGAGAAGGGCCCGGTAGAGTGCAAGAATCCCATCCCTCCATCTGCTGGCTGCACTCTCAGTGGTGCAGCTCAGGATACACTTCACATCCTTTACTGCAAGGATGCACTTCTGATTCATGTTCAGATTCAGTTCATTTACCATTTCACCACTATTGTATTTCAGCCTGAGCTGATGGATCAGTTTGTTCCTATTACGTTTCAGCCTTGTTTCTGGAAGAATCTTCTTACTCCTTTTTTCTCTCTCTCTCTCTCTTTTATTTTTTTTTTCCCTCCTCTATGTGAGCACAAGGGAATACTCATTTTGTGGTGACTGCTCCTACTCTGCACTTTACAGTTTAATAGGAGCTTGAGTCATGCTTGAAACGTTTTTTGGTTAGGAATCCACCAGGATGTTCCTCTGCCATCTTTTTTTTTTCCCCTCATGGCTGTAGGATGGACTGTAGAATTTGGTCTGTTTGATTACATCCAATATTACGTCTTATGCTCTGTCTCTAGAAAAGTCCTACAAATTTTTAACTCTGTTTTTTATTCCTAGTTGGAAAGTGTATTCCACAGATCTTTTATGACAACAGCCTGTTGTTTAACTCATTTTGTAAGAATTGCCTTTTTAAAAAAAATCGCTCCAAAATACTAGAGGTGACTTCACACCTGTCCTGAGTATTAAACATTAATAGATAAGGACTGATAAATCTCCTTCTAGTTCACCTATCTCTAGAAAAGCTTATTCCTCAGGCTTATTCCTAAGGCTTATTATTGACAGTTTATCTGAAAGTATGTCTTTCAATTGCTTTAATACTTTGTGGTCTGAAATGGCTTGAAGAAAAATTCTGGATTAGATTCCAGCAGAATTCTCTTAATAGAGCCAATTACTTAATAAAAGCAGTAACAAAGATGAAATTATGTCAGAGATTTTAGGCTGATGTTCTGTTTACCGTCAGTTCTTTGAGAAATAGGAGCTTAATGCAAGATTGATTTCATTATACTGACCAAGCTTTTTCAAAAAACCACAAGTAGTTAAAAGCATTTGGGAAATAAAATTGTGCTGTATTTAAATGTGCCAGTTATGTGCTCAAAGCCCTACATTAAAAAAAAATTGAATTTTCAGTTTAAATGACAATCTCTCCAGTTTCTAGATTTGTTTTTTAGTGTCTGACCAATATCATACTTTTTTTAGTCTGAGAGGTAATAGTAATTCATAATGCACAGAGCAATTGGAAACAGAAACCAGTCCCTTTTAATTGTTTCCTTCCGTCGTATTTAATTCAGCATCTCTGGATACATTAAGATTCTTGGATGATGGGTTTGTTTTCTGCATATTGTCTTAATAATAAAAGCTGGACCCTACAGGAAGATTTAGAAAAATAGGGTATTCCAAGTTCTTTTTGAACCAACCAAACTGCAGGTGAACTTTTTAAAGTGGCTCTTTTTTTCCAGTGTTTATATTCAAAATTCAACATTGCATGGATGCTACTAATATTTAAAGTGACATTTTTCATTTATATAACTATAATGTTTAAGGGAAGATTACTTTCTCTTGTTTTAGTTTCATTTACCATTTTCAGCACAACTCTATCCTGGTTTTTTTTGCTCAAATGTTGGGATGAGGGAATGTACTTACAAAACTAAGAAAAATGTCTCTAGATTTTGGAGGTGAGCTGGAAGAGAACAAAGACATTGTAGGCTCTGTGAGACAAGGTATGATCAAACTTTTTTATTTGTACAGTGACTGATGTCTGGCTTTAATCGACTCCCGGTCTATGGTAAATAGAGCATATTCTGCAAGAATACCAATTCAACAGGGACTTGTTGAAACTATACCCAGCATTAAGTCACTAGATTGGAAACGTGTGTGTTAGAAACAGTTAATCAGATTCAGCAATGGTTCAGCATTCCTCCTTACTTTAACAGGGAGTGTCACCTCTGTCCTTGAAGTGCTGAGGCTACATTTGCTAATGCTTTTCAGTAGCTTTAACTACCTCGTTATGGGGGGGGGGGGGTTTAATCGTTTGGCTCCATGCATCTATGTCTGAGCAGATCTGCATTTAACTTAACTGTGGCAATGCCAACGTACATATTTCTCCTCCCCTTCCCACAATACTTGGCCATCCTGCAGAAGAAGAGAGAATATTTCAGCCAAGGGTTAAAAACCAGGACTGAGCTTTTTCTCCCTCAGTAGACTGTGCAGCAAGGGAAATATGGTCATTCATATTTGACTTTTATAACTAGCTTGCCACAAATGACTGTGTCAAGAAAAAGCCTCTATCCCTACCTTTATCCATCGTACTGATACAGATGTGGTCTGAGGCATTACTGGTTGCAGGGTAGGGGGAAAGAACTTTAAAAAAACTAACTCTGTAAACGTACACAGGTAGGAATTTATTTGCTTTACCAGTCTGATTTTTATTCCCTGTTTTTTTCCTTAAAGCCTTGTACTGTGGCTTTTAAGCATTTGTTTGCCTATTTTAAGTAATGTTGAAAAAGTTTTAACTAAGCAATAATTTAAAACCAATTTCCTGTCTCTCTTGAGGAGAAAGGAGGGAGAAGAAGGGAGAGCTTTTTTTTTTTTTTTTTTCTTTTGCTTTCAAATTTTCCCACCCCTGTGGCTTGAGGAAGCTGTGTGAAGAACATGTTCCCACAGACTGGGGGTCTCCAACAATGACATTTCCGTTTGCGAGCAGGCAGCGGGACGGCAGGCGAGGCTCAGACCACTGCCTCGGGCATTGTGAGCCTGAGCACGTACGCTGACGTCACCAGAGCTTGAACCTGCATTTGGTGGACTTTGTATAAAAAGTGCTAAAGCTGAGCAGGAAACGGAGATTTCCCTCGCATTCTTCTAGAAATTGCCTTTAGGTTTGTTTTTTTCCTCTGTTGGAGGAGATTGCAGTTGTTTTCCATTTGTAATCCAAATAATTAGTTTGACAAGAAATACAACTGCCTTCGTTCTCAGCCTGGGTCGTACAGTAACAATGATTCCAGGTGGATTTTTCTACATTAGGAATGACAAGCTTCAGTGTCTTGTAAAAAAAAAAAAAAAAAGGTGATGACTATTAAATTGCGGTCAGGTGGAAGTTTGATTTGTGTGACTGCATTTCTGCAGCTCTGTGATGGGAGGTTATAGTTCCTGCTACGTTACAATTTTAAAAACTAAGGGGAGCTTGTTAGCTTCTGCTTAAGCAGAGTTAGATATTAAAGCATATTTCTATTTCTCCATCAAGGTCTAAAAGATAAACTGTGAGTTGTTGTTACTGGTTGTTTCTTAATTAAAGTTTAAACTGACTGCTGTCCACTTAGCCTCTTTACCATTGTTTGACTGCCAACAGCCGTCAATACAGTCATTTTAAAGGTCACTGAAGCATCTTGTTCATAACTCTTTTGGACAAGGCTGATTCTTCTTACAATAACAGGTACAGTTTCAGGAGATGCTTTTACCAGTGCTGTTGAATTTCCTACTGGAACTAAAAGATCAAGAGTGCAAGACTGGGTTTCTGTTTCAGTCCCAAAGATAATGATTCCCTGCCACTGGCAGCATTCAATCTGTTGGAACATCTCTATTTCCAGCTGAAACTTTATTTTTGTTCGTGACCTTGTTCACATAAGTTTCTTTATAGAAATGGTTTGTTTAGAAGAGAAAATACTTGTCTTCATCAGTTAGAAATTTTATCTGGATATTGATGCAGTAGAAGCAGAAAAGTAAAATCTTACATTAACAGAGATACTATCCCACGGTCTGTTTCAGGGATTTTTAGGCATACATCTCTAACTCATTTGCTTTTCTATGATGTGCACAGTTGTACCAAATCTATACTACTACCCTCTTTAGCACAACATTTTGCACCTTTTTTGGAGGGGGGAGAGCTGGGAGGGTGACAGAGCTTAATATTACCTCAAAGGAATAGGCAAGATAACTGCCTTTCTTATCACTGCATTTCTCTGTTATTCTCTGTAGCAGTGGGGTTTGGTTTCTTACAACAGAACTTTAGTATTAGGCTGTTCACTTTCTCTGCTGATTTCTTGAAAGGTATTAAAAAAAAAAAAAAACAACCACACACAAAAAACTCACAAGTATTGGTGGATTTGTAGAACTAATACACGTTAGATTATAATTTTAATATTGTTTACATTTTTTTCCCTTCAAGAATATCGACATAACAAACTTCAGCAGTAGCTGGAATGATGGCTTGGCTTTCTGTGCAGTTCTCCATACGTACCTCCCAGCCCATATTCCCTATCAAGAACTAAACAGCCAGGACAAGGTACGACATTAAAAACTCAATTTCTGGGACTGCGAGACTGTATAATTAATATAGGTTAATAAAGAAGAATCAACAAATTTGAGTTCTAAAAACACCAATATTTCTAGGAATCGTAATTGAAACACTTCAAACTACCTTGCTGCTGTTTTTATTATAACATTTTCATATTATGAGATCATTGGGTTAAACAGAACTTTGGAACAGATAAAAGAGAAAAAATAACAGAACGTCATAAATTTAAGTCTGAGACATTTAACCCAAACAGTTGGGAAGTGTTTGCACTTTGGGTTTTGGAAGCAAAGAGTAATTAAGCTTAAAGATTTTAAATCCATCAAATTTGTATCTTGACATGTTTTGTTCATCTTTCAACATCACAAGGATGTTGTTTTCTCCTCCTTTCTCATACTGCTCAGTGGCTGTGATACTCTTAAGTTATATGTATCAAATAAAGGTAAACTGGAAGATGTCAAGACTGCAGAGTAGTCTTGTATGTATTCTAGTGTGCTATAGTTAATACCTACTGGTGTGCTGCTTGGAGATATATTATTAATGATAATTCCGTAAAAAATGTAAGACTATTCCATTAACACATAAAGAGTTTTTTTTATTTATCATTTTAAAAGAATAAATAATTGATTCTTTAGCATTCTTCACTGACAATGGTTTTGCAGCATTTTCTTCTGAATGCAGAATTAATACAAATTTTCCATAAATTTTTGGATTATATCCGGACATGTTCTTTTCTATTGTTCTTTTTAAATTACTATGGCCTATTATAGAATCCATTTGAAGCAAAAGTAGCAGCATCACTATGAACATTCTTAACACCACTTTATTATGTTTGAAGTAGTATTTCCTTGGATTCTGACATGTTTTTATATCTCATCCAGAGAAGAAATTTCACTTTGGCTTTTCAGGCAGCTGAAAGCGTTGGCATCAAATCTACTCTGGTAAGTTGTAAATGCATACTGAATTAATTATGTCCCATTTATAAAAATCAAATTATTCTATTTTGTACTTTTGAAAGATTTTGGTCCTTTATACTTAGAAATAGCAGCAGATGAGCTCAGCTAGAGGTTATGCCACCATATCATACTTAACTGGAAAACAAACGATACTCCCTACCTCAGTGGCTTTGTTTAATAAACCCACTGTTGTCAACAACTTGTAAGCTTACATGTTTTTTGCATTAAATAGTGACTGAGAGACAGACCTCCAGTATCTCCTACTGAGATCTCCTACTGAGATACAGTACTCCAGCTGCTGCAGGAAAGGAAACAAGATGCTAGCCTATAGCAGATAAACTCTTAAGCTTTAAGAGAAACATTCACTAAATCTCATCTCTCAATATCATAAGAAATAATAATAAAGACAATGGTTTTGCTTGAGAATAATTTGAGAAATAGTTATGTGATAAAATCCTCAAGAATGCATTAATTCTCTTCTGTCTCTGACATACTATAAAATTATTTCGTTTTTTGAATTCTAAGGTACAAATCAAGCTATATAATTTCTTCTTTTGCTGAGTGTAATATTAGAGTCAAGATTTTAACTCTTAAGTTTAGACTTTTAATTGGTCATCATTGTAAATAATGGAAAGGGTTTTTTTTCAATTATTTTTTATAATAAGCTTTCTTATACAAATTTTAGCTTAAAATAATTTGTTTTCAGTAGTATAGTATTTACTAGAAAAGGAAGGTTTCTGAAGGGATAGAATTGGGAGACTGCTAAGCCCTGGTGAATAAACACCAAAATTCAGCTAAAATTGCCAGTATCAGAGATGATACTTAAGTGATACTTTTGTAACCGAAATTCTAACAAAGCTGCCATAGTTAGCAACTAGTAATACAACAAAGTCAGCCATTTTTAAAAATAACACTTTCCCTGATCCTTACCTGAGCCCTTACCCTCCAGTATTCTGTTTGCTGACAATGGCAGTGCAACTGTTGAGCTTTAGGACGTTGACTTTGTCGGTGATTTGAACCATGGAAGTTTCTTACCAAGTGCTGCTGTAAGAACTAGATTGTGGAAAATAACTGCAGGAATTCTTACATAATTTAGCATTAGTCTAAATGATTGCTGTCTGACATTCTTTTTGTAATGTACTTAATTACAGATACTCTGAAAAGACAACTTGAATGGAATTAAATCTAAGTGCAAATTGTGTCCATCTTAAGGATTTAATATCTCTTTACAGACCTACATAGGCAGTGTTTACGATGTCTATGTTTGTGGATTTTTTTCCTTGTCCATATTGCATGAGTTGAGGGTGAAAAAGGGTGTGAAAACTACTGTGTGGCAATAGTAGTGGTAATGGAAGGGCAAGTTATTTGTTCCCTGAATAAGAAAATGTTGGGCTACTTTCATGTGGAGAATTTTTAAAAATTACTTTCTGTTTTTTGAGTTTTGGAGTTTCCTGGACCCAAAGCTTACAAAATAGACCCTTACAGTACACAAAAATTATTAGAAACTATGTCACTCTGTTTTCCTTTGTACATGTGCTGCAGAGGGTAGATCAGGCTTTGTTTACCCTGCTTATTCACAGACAATCTGGTGTACTGTTACTGTGACATACATGTGAACTGGTGTACCAGTTAGACATGAGCTGATTGCTTTGTCTCTGGGATATATGCAAACTGGTAGTAAAGTAAACTTCCCTCTTCCTTGCTTCTTTACTCAAAAATATGTATAAAGTAATCTAAAGTTCAGTAGTCTACTGTAATATGGGATTCAATTATTTATTGATGCTGACTCTTACCTTGATATGAATTTGGAACTTTAGCTTCAATTAATATCTGAGCCTTGATTCCATAACTCCCAGTTCCCAGGTGACTGCATTGACTTGCAAAGCTGGTTAGGGCTGTGTGAACACTGAAGTCTTGACCACCATAGTAATTGTACCAAGTGGAGGGCAACTCAAGTATGCACAGCATTACACATTTTGATCTTAAGTCAACAAAATAGCTATCTGCAAACATGCTATTCATAGCTGTTTGCATTTTGTAAGTAATACAGAGATGTGAGGAAGAAAACAGAGCTTTCTTCATCATTACTTTAAATTGTGGAAACTTTACAGATTTAGCATTCCAAGGAATTGTACAAACACTATCACATTACTCACAAGGTTATCATTCCTGATTTTGACCAATCTGTTTTCTGTGACAGGACATCAATGAAATGGTGCGAACTGAGCGTCCAGACTGGCAGAATGTCATGCTGTATGTTACAGCAATTTACAAATACTTTGAAACCTGAAACTCTTAATAATTCAACAGATCCATGGGATAAAACCAACATGAGCTACCAGATGGAAATCTTACTGCAATGCTAATCCCCATTTCACTGAAAACTGGCAACATTTGAGTCCCCTCAAACTTCAGTGACACTATCCTGGATTGCCTCAGATTGCTTCAGCTACTAAGCCTGGAAACAACTGTTTAAAAGCAAGAACTTGTTGCCACAGTGCTTGGAATAACCCAAGTTGTTATGCTATTCAGATTAATTATGTCGCCTAAAGAGCATGCACTACTTATGTGCTGCCTTTCCAGCCAGACTTCCTGAAGCTTTCTTTCCTAGGAGAGTGAGACAATGGATCCTCTAGCATGTAGGAGACTGAATGTCCAGCTAAAACTTTGAGAAGGAAAAAGATAACATGGCATCATATTACTGAACTTTCTGTAGCATCCTGATACCACAGAGTCTGAATATTCTACCCACAGCATATGGCACCCCAATACAGTAGAGTTCTTAACGGTAGTTTAGTTACTGCCTTTACAGCTATTTTCTCTCCTTTAAAATATGCACAATATTCTAGGAAAACAAGCTTTTATTTCATAACAACAAATCGTGTGGAAAAGAGCTCTTGATACTTCAAAAACTTTGGCACAGAAGAACTCCTCATTCTAAAGCTTCATTATTAGCCTACCTCCGTCACAGTGATGTGGCTTCCACCTTTATCTCATGGATTGTAAAGACTAGCACATACAGCTCCTGGTTTTCAGGGTACGCTATACTTCAAGGAATCTGTCCAAACTCCCTGTGCTTCCATTATAGCAGAAATGATTCAATAATCAACCCTTGTACAGCTCATTCTTTCCCCTCTTCCTCCTTTCCCTGCATAGCACGCACAGCTACCCCAGGCTTTACTCTACAGCAATACGAGCATACGCCATGGATTTCTGTGGTAGAATTTTGGAACTGGGATAGTATTTCCTCTGCAGAAAAGATCTTTTCAATAAGATGTAATAATGAAGTAGTTGTCTCAAAATCCAACTTTGCCATGTTTTCTGTGTGTTTTTCATTGATCTTGCACATCCTCATCTGACTGACAGAAGGTGAGACGTTCTCTGACAAGAACTATGGAGGAACTGATGTCATGTGTATACTGCCAGTAGTCTCGAATATTGCATGGAAATGACTCGCTGTCACAAGAAAGAATTGAGAAACTTTAGTCTGCTCAACCTTTATTTTCCTAAAATGTAGCTGAATTTTCATGTAATAGCTCTCGGGCAGAAGAGTTCAAGTAAGTGCCTTAGTGATCATTGAATTGATACATCCTGGCACTTCGGGGCCTCGTGCAGAATGTTAATGGCTCAGAATGATTTCATATTTCATTTGTCATAAGCTGTTTGTTGTAATCTTGTTTGTCAAATCAAGGGAAGACTTCACTCTCTCATTGCTTCAGCCTCTTATTTTTTTGAATACTTAGCAGCAGTTAAGGCACAGTTGAACATCTCTCATTAATATTAAGCAGAAGCTTACTTTAGAAGTGAGTTCTGTAACAACTGCTATTTATAAGCACATGCTCTTTCAACACAGTAACCCTGTTACAAAGAAAACGAATCTGCCATTCCTATGGTGCTCTTATGACTGTTAAGGACAGTTTGAATGTCATAGATGTTAACCCAGTGAATGCAACTGTGCTTGGCATCTGTGAAACTTCATGGTATAAAAGCACAGATTTGACTTAAAATTATTGCCAAGTCCAAAACCCTAGCATCTGAAGAACATAGCCCATGTGAAGAGTAATCATTCAGCATGATTCTAGCAACTAGCATTATGTAAAAATACACGCTTACACTGATATGTGCCTGTGAGAATTATGAAAATTTGCAAAATAACTAGGTAATCCATGCTGAGGACCTTTGGAGAAGTTTTCAGAGCAGCAGTGTCTCATACATTCTCACAGTTCTTTAGAACCCTAAAAGCAGCTAGATACTCTCAGATTATTAACTGATGCATTTGAAGAGCCAACGTAATCTAAAGACAATTGTTGCAAGAGAGGCTTCAAGTGAAAAATCTTCATTAACAGTTTTTAATAAAAGTCTGAAATACAATTTCCTCTCCCAAATATTTCTTCAGAAATTTCTGTTTACTTCATTTCTTCAAATGAGTTTCAGTAAGAGTAGCATTATTGGAAATACACCTTATTGCTGTCTTGCATTCCATCTCTTACTACTAAATTCCAAGTTTTCCCAATTTCTGTTTAAAAAGCTTGCTATTCATCCTCTGAACAGTCATTCTTATCTACAATTGTCTTATTCATTGCCTTAGATTTTAAGAAAATATTTTTCTAATTAAAAGGATAGCATTTCTTGGTCTAAAGTCACTCATGACCTGTTTTATTAAGGTAATTTGAGATTTAAGGTGATTTTTTTTCTGTCCAATGGTCAACTTCATTTATCTGGAATCTCGTATGAGTCCTTACATGAAACAACACTAATAGTATAACCATTTGTAAAAGGGGAAATCACATTTTCGAGATACTTTCTATTAAAAAGATGAGCTGCTGGTCTCCAGAGAGAGAGAGAAAAAAAAGTTATTAGTAATTACAAAAATGATCTTGTTTTGAACTTCAGAGCTCTGTAAACTTCTTGGTGTGATGTGTCTTATAAACCTCTGCTGAATTCATATCTGTAAAGGAATATCGGGCTCCATGAAGAGGCTTTGTAATAATAATATACCTGAGCCTTTACATCTAAGATGCTGCACAGCTGTCCAAGTGGAAGTAATGAAGCAATGGAAGATCTAAAACAAACATAATGCCCTGCTGCACTCTACAACTTGTTTTTTTTCTGAAGGTTCAAACAGCATTAAATTTTTCAAGAGGAAGAATAGCTGTAGGCCCTCAGGATGTGGACAACACTGTTCTGTTTGGTTCCTGCTCATAGTTAATCCTGAAACAGCCTGGGTTTTTGTACATATAAAGTGCAAATTTATCCTGACTTACTTTCCTTTCTTTTTAATCCAGAAAATATTTCTGAATGTACTAAAAAAGAAAGACAAATATTTTATCACCAATTTTATATTATTGTGTTTTACTATGTGCCTTGCAAATGCCTGTGCTGTTGTATATCAGGGTTACTCATTGCCTGGGGTGGGCAACAAAACGGAGCTGTCAAACATGTTGATGCAGATACAGCTATATCATCTTCTAGATCCTGTTTAGGAAAGACTTCATCGATCAGAGAGGTCAGTTTAGAGCCAGATGCCTGTTCAGTTTGGCTAGTTGTCATTCTGATGCAAGATCATCAGCAGTGACCTGAATGAAGAGTTGTGAGGTTTTCTTTACCAAAAAAAGAAGGGATTGGAGGAAAAAATTAATTTTGGTTATTCAGGAAGATTCTCTCAGAGAAGTTTTTATATGGATCGTCTAACAATTACAGAAATGGGGTAACTTCAGAATGGATTACACTTGACTTGGTTTTCGGTTGGTTTTGTTTGATCCAGTTTGATTTGGTTGTCTTGTACATTTGAATGGAAACACTAATTTAGTATCCCTGGTGTGAATCTCGGTGGCCGTCACAAAGATCTCTCATTCTTATGCCTTTGAAAAATTGAGAGTCAAATTTTCCCTTTTCAATTTTTATTTGTGGATAGGTTATCCAGAGTATAGTATTTAATTACGGTATGTTCAATAAAAGTAAATTTTTGTCTTTTTTGCATAAAATATATTCCTCAAGTTACATGTAGCATTTCTGATAATTTTTTGTCTCCAGTTTTGTAAAACACTTCCGCTGTTTGTGTTTTTCTGTAAAGTCCATTATCATACTTTAGAGTCCCCTTGATTTGCCAGAGGTTAATGAACTCAGCTTTGATGTATTGGTGTGAACTCATATGAATACCACTGGCACAGGTCATACTCTGGTTTTACATGCATAAGGAGAGATAAATTTTTCCCTTGCTCTAATGAGGCAGTACAGTGGTTTTGACTGTTGAGGATCTGCCTTAAGAATTCCATAGCTGTGACAAAAAATTCTCATTGGCAGCTCGTTTCTGTTAATGATCTCAATGTTGAGTTCTTATTTATTTTTTCAGTTCCCTAATTTAACACTTCAGACATTTGGCTTCTGTTGAATCTTTTGCATCACTGAAGAATTACTTTTACTCAATTATCTCTATTTCTGTACAGTTTTGGCCCAGGGTACAAACTTTATTATAGCCTAGTTTTAAACAAGATTTTTTGGGAGATTGGACAGATGGAGAACTGATGGGTGTTTTTCTTACTTTCTCTCTTCTGCTTGTGATGGGTTTGGGAACGCTGTCTGGTTTTCAGGTGATACGTGACAGTATCTTCCAAAGCTGCCCCCTCTGGATGCCTGGCGTGAAGCTATGCATAGGCTGAAGTTAAGCCTTTAAAACTGTGTTCATGTGATGCACATGGTGACTTTACTTCTGATTTATCTCTTGCAGCTAGTACAGTCACAGCTCAACTGCAGGCTGTGTTGAGCAGGAGCTATTAAGGGGCAGAATTCTTCTGAGAAGGAGTCCAGTTGTGTACAACTTTAGACTATTTTTTGCCTGTTGTGAGTAATACTCTTGCTGAGGTGGCCTGGGACAAGATTTTAAAATACTAGTGTTCATGTACAGACTGATTTAACTATATAGTTTGTTTGTGGTCCTTCCCTTTACTTGGTAAATATTTATTTCTGTTTTATTTTTATGTTCTGCTAAGCTCTGTTGCTGCAGTTCCTTACTTTAAGCTAGCATTAGTGTATGAATACTCAGTGATATTAACCAGTTTGAGAAATTTTTTGGTGAAAAGTAGTATTAAAGCGTAGTTGTCATCCTCAAGGTCTGGACATGCCACCGTGCTTTCCCAAGTCAGTGTGCGTTGATTGGCAAAACAGGTTAGAGCTGCTTAACTCTCTCATGACTTCCCTGTCTCCCATACAGCCTGTGTCACCCCAGGGGTCCATCAGGTGTTCTTAACCCCAAATTATCAGCTCCTTAAACGAGTTAAGGGTTCATAGACATCTCTTAATATATTTAATTGTCCCTATTTAGAAAGATACCTCTAATAGTGTTTCTGCTTTCAAAGGAGAGTGACTGGATAGGTTTTAAGTTACTGTCTGGCTTGCTGAGTATTCCCAGTCCTTCATTCACTTAATTTTTTTCTGTTGTATTCCCTATGATTTCAGTATTGGTGTCATAGTACGCTTTGTCATTGTCAAAGCCAAGATGTTAAGCATCTGGAATACGTAGCAAGTCTGCTTTTGATAATTAATGCTAAATAACTTAAAGGATCAGGGTTTGTACAGTTCTGATTTCTGATAGCCTGTTGATACGAGTGTCTTTTTTCCCCTTATGTATTTGTGCTTGCCAGTTTTTGGGATGCAACACCCTTGAACTCAGTTTGACAAGGCCACTATCCTAGCCTCCATAAATTAATTCATTCTGTGATAACAGGATTATTTCCTCACACTGAAACTTCAGGAAAACCTAGGAATACCAGATGACTTCCAACTGACATTTATCTTTTACTTGGAGTATTCCTTACACTTTAGGGCACTGTCTGCCACGGAGCTGCACATAAAGTTCCCACCAGTTCCAGCAGGACTTGTGGATGCAAAACAGTAGGGTAAACTTTTGGCAGAATGTTATGGCAGCCTGATGCAATTAAGCTGTTTTCATTTTAATCCCCTATTTTCAGGGGGTTTCAGTTTAGCCAAAATCCCTTACGCAAAGCTGAAATGTGGCACACTTGTTCTCCACTGGGAAGTATGCTTCTGTTTAATAATATTTTTTATGAGACTGTATTTATGGAAACTGAAAGAAAAATGTCATGAAGCTAGTTTTGTTGCACTTTTCTAAGGCTTTTGTATTTTGCATATAGTTCTAGAATATGACCAAGTTGTTTGGGGAAGTCAAGGCTTAAAACCTACTGTGCCCCAGCATGGCAGCGTATCACGTGCATTTTCATTCTAGTGCTATACGTATTATTTTAATGGCATGTAACTGGTGTATTTATGTGGTGGTTAGGAAGCCCAGTGGACATTTCCTGCTGCAGAGGAGCCATTGGCAGTCCTGGTTCCACAGTTCATGGAATGACCTGTTTTGGCAGTAGACTGCATTTGCAATAATGGAATCGTCAATTTTTGTTTCTGAACTCTATTTCAACAAATGGGGAGAACGAGGCTGCTCTTTCTTTGTTCCATTGTTGAAATTTCTCTAGAGGCTTTTACTGGTTTCCAATTATTGCATATGTTTAATTAGGATAATTACTTGGAAATCAGTTCAGTAAAGAGGGCACAAGTACACATAACATACTCAAGTAATTAATCCTTGTAACTTAACAACATTTCAGTCTGTTAGAAACTTCTGGTTTTTGCATATATTGTAAGGTCAATTTTACTATTTTTAAGTAGCACTTTTATACATATCTGAAGGGTTTTCTGAACAGAAATGTTTTTTTTTTCTGTATGTTATCTAATGGAAAGAAAGTATAACACTACTAAACAAAGCATAGACTAGTTAGCCTCCAGACTGTCGGTTCACTTTAGGTCAGTAATGATCAAGAGTTGTTCAATGTGTGTGAAATAAACCTGTGATCCCCTTTAATATTGGACAACTCTCCAGATCAAAGTCAGAAGGGCATTAGTTGGTACCCTCCAACTCTTTGATGAGGGTACTTTCAGTTCAAGTGTGAGGCAGAATTGACAGAACAGGGTGATGGATTCTGGACTTCATGAAAGAACAGAATTTTATTGATGTCTCAGTCTAACTTCACAGCACTGTATTGGGTAAGGACTAATCTTGTTTGAGATGACACTGCAGCCAGTACTAGTATCTCCTAAATAGCTAATTTAAAGCTTATTTTCCATTACTGTAAAGATGATGTAGAAACAGTGATTCTTAAAAGCTCTTCTCATCCATCCAACTTTTCTGATTTGTATTGGTTTTATACTTCCTTGAAACACAACTGTTAGACTGACCTAACAGTACATGTTTGGGTTTAGTAATTCTTATTCTAGATAACAAGCTCTTTTCTCTTTTCAAGAACCCTTTCAAATTATTTACAAACACATATTGACAGAGAGAGATTTTACATAAATGTTTGTATGTACATATATACACACACATACACGTGTGTGTACATATATGTACATCCGCAGGTTCTTAATAAAACTGAACATGTTTAAAGAAGTGCTTGCATCTTGAATGCTTAGGGTGGTGTATTAGCTTATATATTTAAAAGGTAAGGAGGAAAAAAAGCATTTTGTTTGCTTCTGGTTAGAGCTGAGAAATACAGGTTTGAGAAAAAAAATTGGAAGTATGTTGAAATTGTATTTCACCCTGTTTCTGGTTTGAAAGGCACAAGCTGTTAATCAATGGAACTTAAAAGGTCAGCAAGCATATTTTAAGCTAAACCTTTTGGAGGACCAATATGCTTTTAGTTTGCAAGGACCACTAAAGATCTGGGCATTTACTTTCTCCATAATGTATTCTGTATGAGTATTTAGTATGTATGCCTTCAATTTGCCAGTGTTGCCATGTTTTCTTCTTAATTATTCATGAAATAAAGATTACAAATAGCAAAATGTGTGTTTACGTTTTCTTGAGTGAAGCCACTACAGAGGCAATACTTTAATGCTATTTCTGGCACCATGGTTTTTCAGGAGTAAAAATTACGGGAAGTTGATTGTGGCGGTTTATACGGTATGGATGAGAAGTACATGCAAATGATTTGCGTGCACGTAACCTCATGACTTTTTGAAAGTCACGTCTCTCTTGGTATACCAGCACACTTTGCGGTATCTGCCCCTGAAGGGTTTTAAATTCTAAGATGGTGAATACCCTGGATAAGAGGTACGTGTTTTGGGCATCTACTTAACTTCTGTTGTTCTAATATTGCATGTGAGTATCAGAGAAGGGAATTGCAGAGAGTATCTTCCATTTAGGCAACTTCTGTAATACACTGCAGGATTAGAATTATTTAAATGTTACTTGACCCAACCCAAGTAAGGCAATGCATGCGTGTGTGCACGCTCGCTCCCTCGCTCTGTAAAGGAACTAGGCGGGGGAGAGACTGGGGAGTTAATCTCTAGGACAGTTCAAAGTATTTAAAGCAGATGCCTAAGAATAAAATTTCCAGGTGAAAATAAAGGCTAGAACACCTTAAATCTGATTTGGTCTCAATCATCCTGGATGGTAACTGTTTTCAAATGCTGGTTTAGAGCTTTAATTTCAAGTGTTCTGGAATAAATCGGATCCAGAGGTTTGGACTGAGCTCCTATTTATTTCAAATGTTGTTCTTAAATGCATGGACTAGTACAGGTATTGTAATTCTACCTATTTCTTACATAATTTTTGTGAGGTTTTGTGTGGTGTTCTCTGACTGTTCTGCAATCCAGAAGTTTTCATACTTGTTTTAAATATAAATGTTTTAAAAGTGTAGTGTAGTAAACTCATATCAGAAAACAGATGTTTTTCTTTTCTATAGCAAGTGCATGACAGCATTATAGAAGTGACCTGTATGCCTGCAACTGGCAATCTGAATGTCAAGACAGAAGCAGTGAGATGGAGACAGGCCAGGCCTGAGGTATGCTAAAACAGTAGTGCCTGCACAGTCTGTAGAGCTGGAATTTTTTTTTTTTTTTCCCATATCCACTGAAATAATATTTCCTAACCAAAGTGTTTTTTGTGGATTGTCTTGCAAGCTGTCACTACAGAATTTTGTTTAAAATGTGAAGCTAGCTCCGTAAGTGAGATTTAAGTGGAATATAATAAAATCCGTTAAATAATTTTTGACGGCCTTACTGTAATGAAAAACTGCAGCTATATTGAGTAGTAAAATAAAACCTCAGAAGCAACAGCAATATCATATTCCACTGTATTAAATGACAAAAGCTTATATTGGAGTTATGGTTGTTCTGCAGTTAAATTCTTTGTAGGAACTAGGTTAGCATGACAGAACTTTCTGCTAAAATTCTTGTCATAAATGGTTTCACAATTGCTTTGATCAACGGAAGAGACTTGGATTATATCATGTGTGTTGCCAAGAGCTGTGTGTAATACCAGAAAGTGTACAAGAGGGACTCATGAAGATGTAAGTTTTTCCCACACAAAATTCTTTTAAAACAGAGACACTAACTTATCATAAAAAGTTAACTCCCTTCTCCAGATGGGAAGATATTAATAGCCAGCAGCCACTGTTAAGACTGTAAAAAAAACCGAAACAAACAAAAAAGGCACTGAATTCTGTGCCTTTCACATTGTTCACCCTCTCTTAGCTCCCTTGCTTCGTGTTTTGTCTAGGATAGGGGTTTCAGCACTGGTTTTCCTTGGGCCCAGGATTTGTGTTCTGGTTTCTTAAACTGATATGTTTTCTTTTTGGTCAATACTAAAGTATGAGTGAGGTACAGAATTCTTTTTTTAATTGCTCAAAAAGTAGTTATGGTATTGTGGAAAGCTCTGGTACCTTCCATATGAATTCCTGCTTGATGCTGCAACTCAACACCTTGAACAGAAAAGTGAACTAATCAGTGTCTGTATTCCTAGCAGCTCAGAATTGGAAGATCATTTATATCAAATTAAATGGTTTTTATTAGCTTCACTTCTGTTAGAAAAGTTGCTTTGAAACTTCTCCCATGTGTCTTTGTTTAGAAAAACAAAGAAATTTACAAAAAAAAAAAAAAGAAAATTCAATAAGGAACTGATGCAATCAATGCTAATCCAAGTTAAGGTTTTTACCAGTCTTTGTCTGCCACTGCCCTCTGCATCGCCATGGCTGAACTGAATTTCTGTGTATGAAATGCCCTGTTTGAAAAACGTGATGTTGACTGTTTTTAGATATTCTTTACCCTTCAGGATTTTCAGTTCTTTGGAACCTCCTTAATCTCATTATGAAAATAGGATTGAACACACAGTATGTCTTATCACACTATTTTTACTTCTAGACATCTGCATAGGTTATATAGCATGAGGAAATACTTGTATTTCTCTCCAGTGCTGTGCATAGCTCCCTCTCTTGTTTATGTTTCCTTTTCTTAAACCATTTTAGGCTCTTTCCTCACGCCAGAAGCCTAAAAGTTAAGCTCTTAAAAATGAAAGAAACTTGAGAAGGAGACATAACAGTCTGGAGACAACTTCACTGAGCTGTTGACAATATCATATTTTTCAAAAATAAATATCCCACAGAGCACCGAAATGCCAGTGTGTTGAGTTAATATTGTGAGTCTCTGAGACAGCGTTCAGAGTCCATCAAGTGCCATGGAGTACAGCCCAGGGTAAAGCCTGCGGTGCATATAACCAGTGCTGTCTCTTGAAAAAGAAAATCACAGCATTGGAGGATCTTATCCTGAGAGGTGCTGAGCATCGGCAGTTTTGCAGTTCAGGAGCTTAGGCGTTCAGTCCTCTGGAAAAATCCTTCCTGAAAATGGCTGGTCTAACAATAATATAGCTGGACTATTGTCCCAGCAGAGAAGAAACGTAAAGGGAAGACATGCTGCAGTTTTTATCTTGGCCAGAGGTACAAACGTTATACAGGCACTGCAACAGGGTGTTAAAGCACTAACTTCACTTCATAAACCTATGAAGTTCCATCATTTTGCACCCATGTTTCAGGCAGACGCTATTCCCTAGCAGGGAGTGGTGGGGAGCGGGGTCAGTAGCTACTTTTTGTCTCCACTGTGAGAGGAGCTTGGATATACACAATATGGATTTTGTCAAGTTAAATAAGGATTGCCCTCTCATTGCTCCTTAGAATAAAATAAGAATAGTGTAAGTGAAGAAGAATCATCTGACTTTTTCTGCTGGGCGTTGCAACTCCAACAGTTCCTTTATTGTATAAAGGTAACTTCTATATATTCTAGAAAATAAATAGCTGTTGCTCTGCAGCTCCCACATGATGATTCAGGCTACCAGTTTTTCTTCTATTAATAAGTCTACAAAGAGTGCTTAAATTTAGATTGAACTCCTTCTCAGACTCTGTCATGCTGAACAGCATTTAGAGAAAAGAAGCCACAGTCTGTTTGGGCAGTGCCTTTTACCAACACTAGTCCAACTCAAAATATGAAATTACTGAAAATCCTTCTTTCGTTCCTGACCGAAGTGCAAATGGCAGGATTTAAACAGCGTTGTGGATATAGGTTTGCATTTCCCTGTGAGCACAGCTCTTGTCTTGTTTTCCTTCTGTTCCAGATGAACTGATGATCATTTTCAGTCCTTCACATGGAAGCCTCAATACACAGCTATGATTTTCCTGCTATCTTGCTGTTTACCAGGGTGGCAGGCTGATTTTTGTTACAGTCATTATATATGAGTCGGGTTTGTGTTTACAGTGGCATCACTGATGTGCCCAAGCAGACTGTCGTTCATGCCGTAGCAGGAAAGAGTGTGAAGTTTTTATTTACTTTGCTCTCCTCTTTTTGAAGGAAGCGTTTTGAGGTTTATTCTACACCGTCTTTCTAGAGCTTACTACTTGAGCTTGGTTGGTAAGTCTGAGAAGTGGAAATAGTCTTCTATCACTGCTTTTCAGCTGCCCAAAATTCAGGAGTCTGGTTTATTCATTTAGGAGATAATGTACAGTATGTTACTGCAGCTCTGCTTTTCAGGAATGAAAAAGCCCTTACTGGCTGTACACAGGAGAATCAGATAATTTATTTTCTTGCAGTACTGGACTTCTTTCAGCTCACAGCCTGAGCCAGCAGCAGGCTCTGGGCGTGTGGCAGTGCCTTTCCCATGGCTGCTGAGGCTGCTGGAGGCTGTTTTTTTGCAGGTATTTTCAACCTACTTCATGTAGTCCCTTCTCCAACTGTTACCTGGCCACAACGGTTGTAGTGCTGGGCTTTTCCCTCATTAGTGACTGAGAAGGGAAAGGAAGTCACCATCCCTGGAGGTGTTCAAAGAACATGTACGTGTGGCACTTCAGAACATGGTTTAGTAGGCATGGTCATGTTAGGTTGATGGTTGGGCTTGATGATCTTGGAGGTCTCTTCAAACCATAAAGATTCTGTGATAAAACAGCAGCTGCTCATTATAAACACATTTACTTGTGCAGAAGTGAGAAAATAGCATGCAAAAGTAATAGAGGAGTTGACTCAGTTGGTCTGGGAGGTGTTAATATTGATTTTTAAAATCTTGAAACACTGCAGAACTCCCAACGGCACAGAGAAAAATCTGTAGGTGACAATAGAGACCTGATATGCCATCCAAACTGGAATGGATGGTGAGGGAAGGAACTAGTGGTTTGGTGGTTTTGGTAGTGGTATCAGAATGTTTTTATGGAAAAAAAAGTAATTTCTAAGAAGCATTAGAAGCTTGTTAGGGTACCATATCAGCCACCTGTGAAAGCACTTGGGATCATTAAATCAGCAAGTCATATCTTTTATGACTTGCTGCTCTAAAAGAAAATCATAGTCTACATCAAATCATCTTAAAACTGCTTAGCTGCAAAAATCAAAGAAGAGTTATAACTGGGAAAAGAGACACCCAATGAAGCATTTATGGGGCCCTTCAAAGACGTGTTGATCAACATCTGTGAGTCAGGAAACGTAAGATGATGTGTTGAGGATGGGACTGTTGGAAGAAACCAGGCTGACAGCTTAATAAAGGGAGCTGACTGCAGCAGCTTTGTTTTTAATGTATTCAGGGCAAAATCATATTTAGAAACTGCATTCCTTCTCCTTGAAAATATTTTGAGTCCCAGCTTTCATTGATTTCAGTGGGAGAGAGTCATTTGGATGTCTTTGAGGATCTGGGCCAAAGGTGAGAGGCAACTTCTACAATGTAGGAAACACTACACTGGAAAGGAGCAACGCAGGAGGCCCTGGCAGACAGCTAACTGCTACAGCATGACCTGTCCCTCAAGTTCAAATACAATTGCACAGCATAAAGTTTCATGGAGTGAAAAACTAGGAGTGGGAAAACACTACCTCTTGTACAGGGCAAAAGTGAGACCAAGTCTAGTGTCAGCATTCAGCATTTTTCAAAAAGCTCTGGCAAACCTCATGTAGGCAGGCAGTGTTTCTAAATTTATCAGTATTGCAGCATGTTTTGATGAGGCTTCTAAATTTCTCATCGTCTCCCATTTTTGCTTTTTCTTTTGACTTGGCTAGTCAATATATGTGGTCCTTAAAATCACTACGGGTTAGTGTGTGGAAGATTACTCCAGCCTTTTCTGTAACTTCCTAGGGAAAATTCCTTTTTTTTTTTTTTTTTCTTTCCTTCTTCCTCTGCAGGATTCCCATTGTTTGGAGCAGCGCTTTGGTCTCCACTGAGCTGTCATTCATTCACAGCTGCGTGGCTGAGGAAGACCGTGTACCAGCCTGCCTTCCTGGCTGCGGTAAGAGCGGAGGGCAGGACAGCACAGGTGCCAGATGCTGCTGCCAGTGCTAAATTTTTAATATTTAGATGCTCATAGGTTTTGAGGTTGGTGCTGAAGTGGCTGGTGCTGATTCTGCTACTTTTTTCCTACTGTCTTGATAGACTGATAAAACTGAAAGCACCGTTCATGCCCTTGCTACCAGAGAAGGCTGGGTAAGCCAGTTTCCTGTGGGTCAGCGTAACGTGCATACATTTCTGGCAGATGTGACGTAAGCAAAGCATGTCTGGGTTTGGGAATCCTGAAATAAAAACTTTTGCTGCATGGCACAAGCATCCAAGCTGCGGCGGTCCCCTGTGCGGAGGGGCTTGGGCTCTTTGTCATTGAAATGAATCGGTTTTTCATAGGCTGGGGTCTGCCATGGGGTTGGTGGGAAGCGTGGAGTCACGCTCGTGGTTTTTCCTGTTTGTAATGTCCAGCCGATAGGAGCGTGTAGATAAATTACTTGCTAAGATGTAAAGTTGAAAAATAGCAATAAAAAAAAACTTAGAAGATACCCAGAAAGAGCAGCGGCTTCAAATTCTTGCGAGGTTCTCTCTCCGCTTCAAAATTGCTGTGAGATGAGTCATGGCTGTTCCCCAAGTCTGCTCCTGTGGAGGAGCAGGAGAGGGCTGGGGACTGGCACAGCCCCAAGGGCCACGGCCACCGCAGGCCTGACTCCGGCCAGGAAACGCATGTGCGCATGCTGGTGGGATCCACAAAGACCTGCTCACTGGGAACTGGGAAACTTCTGTGAAATATTAAGTATCTTTGCTGAGAACTCTTAAACACTTGCAGAGCAGTAATGCACAGGGTTTCCCTTCCGTTGGTAGTAATGACAGTTAAGCAGAGAAGAGAAGGAAGTGCAAGCTTCTCTCTTTCAGATTTCCACACAGCACTGCGCTGTGCCACTTGGTGAAGCTGCGGGCTGAAACTCGCTGGGTGGGTTCTCCAGCCGGGAAAGAAGTAGATGCTTAAAACAATGTGCGGAGAAAGCCCTCCTTTCCTCTCCTACTGTCATTGTATGCAGATCACGCACAGTAAAAGCCCGTTTCTGTCCCTTGCAGGTCCCTCAAGACAAGAGCTGGACGCCTTGAAGTAAGTGGCGATCTCTCCTCCAGCCGCTTTGCGAGGTGCTGGTCCGGCTTGGCCTTGTTGGCGCGGAGCTCCCCCGGTGCCCGGTAAAGTTGCAAGGCTGCCAGGCGCCCGGCTGGACCTTGGCGGGGGTGGGGGGGCCGCGGGACCCGACGGGGCTCGCCGCCTCCGTCCCGCCGGGGCCGGGAGCGGGGGTCGCCGCGCCGCCCCCGCCGCGGGCCCTCCCCGCCGCTCCCGCCCCGCGCCGCCCGCGCCGCCCTGCAGGGGGAGCCGCCGCCGCCGGCTCCGCGCCGCCGGGCTGCCCGCGTCCTGCGGCGGGAGGGCGCCGCGCGGCGGGAGCGGGGCAGCGCCCGCCGGGGCCGGGGCTGCGCACCGCCACACGCCTCCCGGGCGCGGCGGCAGCGGAGGCGCGGGCGGAGCGGCGCGGAGCGGAGCGGCGCCCCGAGGGCAGGTGGGTGATGCCGGCGTCGCCGCGGCCGGGCTCCACGGTGAGGGGCGGCGGGTGGCCGGGGCGCAGCTTTCGGGGCGGAGCGGGACCTCCCGGCCGGGGCGGGCTGCGGGTTTCGCCCCGCTGCCTCCTCCCGCCTGGGCGGTGCGGGCGGCCCCGCTGGTGCATCCCGAGCCCGGTCCTGGGAGCCGCGGTGGGCAGCGCGACTTCCCTCGCGTCCTTCGCGGTGTTGGCGGCAGCCCCGGTTCATCTCCTGCCTCTCCCGCGAGTTTTCAAAGTGGCCGCCCGCTGCCCTCTCGGTACTGCCTGACCCCAAGACGGGGGCGATTTTTCTTTGCCACCACTTTCCCGTGCCCCGGCTGGGATGGTTTTTCCAGCGTGGAGCCGATGCTCTTCACGCCGGGCTGGTTCCCAACTGTCAGTCTCCCGACACACCCCCGCACTCGGAGATGTTTGCTCCACGGATCTTCCCTCAAACATGAAGTGCTGGACTTTGCCCCCTGCACCCAGCCCTCCTCCTAGCCCTTCAGCTGATATTTGTGCTTGTGCTTTATCACAAAATAGCGATTCCACAGGAGCACCCTGCATCCTGTAAACCTCTCCGGAGTGTTTAACAAAGGAGATTTCCACGCACTTTGCAATCACACTAAGGGAAAAAAGGGCAGGGACTGAACAGGTGGCATTAAACCTGTGCAAAGGCTTATCCCATCCTTTGCCCCCAAAAGCCTTGATCCTGCTTCATCTGTGCAAAGTGATTGAAAGAGTTTTTCAGTGGTGTCCCGTCTGCGGCGCCTGGGAACTCTCTAAGCTTTGGTACTCGGTGAGTCTGTTAGCGGAGCTGCGAGTCACAGAGGGGCCTGGTATCTCTGTGCTCGGGCAGAGGGCAGGTGAAGAGAAGAGGAACAGGCTGCAAGGTGGTGATTGTCTCCAGACCTATTGGGAGAGTGTGTGAGAAGGCTTTCTGCCCTGGCAGCCTGGGCTCCGGGCCCTGCCGGGGTCATCTGCCATCCTGGAGGTGCCGGCAGCCCATCCTGGAAAAGTGCGTTAGGCACCTGTGTTCCCACTGTGTAGCTGCTGGTGTGTGGTGCCCTCACAGGGGATGCTCCTGGGAGAATTTTCTGCACGGTCGTTTGCATGGTCTAGGAGTCGCCCAGAAGGATCGTAGTTGTTTTAACACTCTTTTATGTCCTGGTGCAGTATGAGCTTGAGGTAAGTTTCGAGTGCAGAGGTGTTGCAGGCTTTGCTGAAAGTAGTGAAGGTGGTGGAGCACCCTCTTCAAACTGCCTTGGGCAGAGGGCCCACAAAGGAGAGAGGAAGGGTTAACTTAAAGAGAACGACATGACTCACTTAGTAAATAGCAGTTAATAGAATTGCCGTAACTACTTAAAATTATTTTCCCAAGCAGATGGTCAACTATTAGATAACACGATCTTTGGATGTATTTGTTTTCAGGTTTCTTATCAGGCTCGTAAGTCTCAGACCTGCGTAACTCAAGAACTATAGTAATTGATAAATTCATTCTCTGCACGAGAGAAACTAACAGAGAGAAAGAAAGCGTGGCCAGCTCCTGCTGTTAGAGAGACATCCCCCAGAGCATATTGCCAAAGTGAAGGACAAAAAGATTAGATAAAGTGACCAACGGGGATGTGAGAATATTTCAATTGAATTAGATATGTGGAAGAAATACCTTATTTCGAATCTCAGTAAAAAAGACAATACAAATGTAATCGCATATCACAAAAATACTATGAAAATGAAATCCTGTCTGATGTGGCAAATGGATTAAATTCTGAATTAACCAGGAAAGCTATAAGCCTCTGAATTTGTAGAGAAAACACGTGGGTACAAACTGCAGATATGTATGTGTGTATATAAAATAAAAATTACCTATTCCAGGGTGTAGGGGGCAGGGGGGAGGCAAGCAGGCCTCCTTTTTAATGCTCTTCATGTGGTAGATTTGTAATTTACACACGTACATAATCTGTCTCACTTTCTATATGTATTTTTAAACATAAAAAATAGAATCAGCACCATCCTGTTCCAGGTCAGGGGATGTCGAGCCCAGTAATGACATTTTTAGCCTCTGTCCTTCTGTCAGTGGGTGCAAAAGACACTAAAGATCTCAGCTGAAAAGCCTGCTGCCAGGTCTCACGTGTTTGCATTTCTATTTTTGCTGATATTTTAATAGGATGTTTCCATAAGGGCTGCTGGCCCTATTGCCTTTGGATGTAATCAACTTTTGAAAGCTATTCATCTTTTTTGTTTAATCTTCAATAACGGATTTTATGTAGAGCCATGTGGTTAAGTCCTCTTAAGGACTACTGGGAAAAGCTCAGTTCAGCAGAGGTTTGGAGGCACTGTTTTGAATATTTACTCTTCCTTTCAGTTGTGTTTCTCCAAAGGGTCCGGGCTGGCTGGCTGAGTGCATCCCCTTTGGTCTTGAGCCTGGCAGCTTTTCCATCTGGTGAGGAGGGAAAACCTCCTCCTTTGCCACTTCCTTTCTGCACGGGCGACTGATGGCTATATGATTTCTGGTCTATACAGGATGTTTAAGGCTTCACAGATTTTCCACCAAACGCTTTCTTTCACTATGCTTCAGCTCTTCGCTTTGGTTTGACATTTCCACCCACGTTTTTACACGTGAGATGCAACAAGGCATAGTGTGGCTAAGCTCTCTTTAAGAGTTCTGTGCAGCTGCAAGTGAGGTGTTTTCCATTCGAAAGCTGGTATCAACATCTCTCTCGGTGTCCTGCAAAGTTCATCCTTGTCTTCAGCTTGAACGGATTTCAACTCTTCTTGTTCATTCTCTCCATCTGATCTGGATGGTGAATAACTCTCTAGGTCCTTCTTTATTGCGTACTTTGCATCTGAAAATGGAGATGGGCTATTAAAGCTTTCTTTTTTTTTCTTTTTTTATTGAACTAAAACCCAAGAGATCTTGAGCTGTGCGTCAAGGAATCAGCGAGGATTCTCACAAGTCAATGGATAGTTACTCCCTTTCATTGGCATCTCATATTTAGGAACAGAAGGCTTGGTTGTCTCATGCATCACCTTCAGGTTTTGCATCAGTGCACTGGAACAGTCTTAGTAAAGTAACCTGAACACAACAGCACCAGTTCCTTGCCTCTCTGCTCATTTTGAAAAGGCAGAGAAAGCTACCCGCTTACGGACATGCTTGTGTAGCTGAACGTGGAGGCTTGGTCTGTTAGGGGTAAAGAACCCGCAGCATTCTGCCTTGGGAGGGCAAGAGGATGCACAGGAGGTTTAACCTGTGAAGGCTTCAGTTTCCTCTCTAGAATCAGAAGAAACCTCTGCCCTCACAAAGGTTGCATCTGTGTCAGGAGTAATTATTGCTTGTATTGCACTTTTTTTTTTCCCCTGAAGTAAATCTCTGTAGATGAGAATGGACAGATGGCACATACAACTCTCAATTGTGGAAAATATCCCCAGAAGGTACTTCAGGGTCATCTAATCCATGCCTCTGTCCAAAGGCAGGATCAGCTATGCTTTTCCCATTCTTGACAGCTATTCCTCCATCCTCTTCCTAAAGACCTGCAGTGGAGACTCCTTACTTTCCTGGCATGCAGGAAATACCCTGATGGCCAACTTGAACCTCCTTCCTCACCCTGACCACAGCGGGCATCCCACAGAGCATCAGCAAAGAGTATTTAGGAGTGGCAAAGAGGATTTAGAAGTGCTTCAGCAAGCGCAGGCATTTGGTAAATGTGAGTAAAGGTGTGCTCTCTTTCACTCCTCAACCTGTGCTCTGGAAGGAGCAAATCGTACGAAACCTGGCTACCTTGTGTCTGGAATGACTGGAGATCTGCAGTAGCCTAGGAGGGATGGGGTAAGCAGGCTGCGCTACAGCTCCATGTCATGATGCAGTTGCAAAGTCAGGATCAAATTGTTTGGATAAACACACAGTGATGAGGTTATGAAAAGAGCTGAGGAGCCACTAAGTGCTTAGGAGAGTTCAGAGAAAAACCAAATGCAACAAGATGGCTTCTGTAAAACCTAACGTGTTCAGTGTGATCGTTGCTGTCAGGCAAAGTGCTCACAGTGCTGCGGCATGTGTCTGAGTGCAGGCTTTGTCCCTTCCTGTTCAGGACGCCTGGGGCTTGATATGGGTGCTATAAACAGACATCTAGTGCTATGTGAGACATCCCGATGGCGCTGGCAGAGAATGGGATAGGACCTGAGGGAGGCGGCTCTCTTTCTAAAGTGACAGCAGAGGCTCAGGTGACAGCTCAGAGCACTTTAGACTTCCCTGTTCACTCACATTGAAGCAACTAACTCAAACCTTATCAGTTTAGTTTATGACTTGTTTGGGAGAAAGGATGCTTTTCATCATTGGTCCTGTTGGTTGATTATTAAAAACAAAAATTACCAGGTAGCATAAAACACATTGTCTCTTATGTAAAGTACATGCTAATGACGTTGTAGAAGATACACAAGAGCAGGAGTACTGGATCCTCCTTGCCCACAAAACTGCAGTAAATCTAGGACCAGGAAGGCCACATTTGAAATTTTATGTTTCTTATGAGGCTCTTGCTGATGGTTTTTAAATTTTTTTTTCTTAAAGTTACACATTTCAAGACAAAATAAAATAAGTAATTTCTTACAACTACAAATGCAGTAGTAGAAGGCAGAGTTTGAAAAGAAATGACAGCTACAAGTTTGAAAAGACATGACAGCTACAAGATGGATCGTATTTATCTTAGATGGTAAGTCAGGGGTTGTGTGCAGTAGGTTTATCACTATCTGACAGGTAACAAGATAAAGTCCAGGTGTTACATAAGGACATGGAAAGACCTGAAACAGGAATAAAGAATAGCATTTTTAGGGGACATTTGCAAACAATGCATCTGAGACAATGGAGAAGTTAGCAGGGAGTGAAATTTCTTGCAGGGATGGTTTAAGCCAGGGACAAGGGGGAGGGAAAGGCATACAGAGGATGAGGGAATCTTCCTGTCCCGCTCTGATACCAAGAAGAGGAAAGGGGGATTTTCCTGGAGCTTTGGAGACGTGAGGAATGACATGCTGGGCTCCTGCCTGTGTGTTGATTAGCATTTGTGATTGCACTCAAATCTGGGATGGAAGGCACTCAGGCATTCTCAGGAGGCCTCTCGTACTTGCAGATTGGGGCTGGTTTATCTGCCGGCTAGCTGAGATACAGCATTCCCTGTCTCCCTGTCCCCTGTGTTTGTCTCAGGCACCGCTCAGAGGGAGAGTTGTGGCTCCTTGTTCAGCAGCTCTTCAGGGAGGGCAGGAGAGGGATCGTTCGCTAGTGGAGCCATCCGGAGCTGTGCTGAACCTGAGCCAGTGTCAGCCGGGGGTCACGCCTGCGTATCTCCCTGGGCACAGTCCCTCACGCGTTTGAGTGAGTAATGCTGTTGAACAGGGGGAAGTGTAATTTGGTCCCATTCTGCTCTTTTAATGCGTCCCTTTGGGAGTGGCAAGGTTTGCACTGTTTTCCCTCTTAGAAGATTCTTTCCTTATTTAGTATTCAGACCTCACAGACTCTCCCATTTTTTGCCTGATTTTGCTTCTTTGGAGCTACTTTGTTTTGGTTTTAGACTATTGTGTTCTTCTCTTGCTTCTTGTCTCCCCTTTCCCACCCCCCTCCTTTTTTTTTTTTTTTTCTTACTAGAGGAGCATAAGTGTTTCTGCTCTTTTTGTTTGTTCTGTAATGTTGGCCTGTTACCCACATCCCTCTTCTTGTACTGGGAAAGTCCTCTACAAACTGACCTATCATTTTGGTTATTGACGTTTCCCCAGAATGGAATTGTCAGATCCTGGTATGAATCAGTTGTTGAGGTTAAGGAGTTAAGGGATGTACGCTGTTAAATATCATATTCTGTGGTGATAACAACTTTGGTTTCAGTATGAGTTCCATATACTTGGGCGCAGACTGGGATTTTTCCATAGGAAACATTCCCCAGGATAAAAGACAGCTAAGAGGTATGTGGCTCTTTAATACAGTCTTCAGAAGAGAGGCACGTGATTGAAATTTATTTCAATAATTACAGTTTCCACATACGTCCAATCCACAGATCAGTGCCCAGGTTCAATGGGACGATGGAAAATCACATCAGACTGACTTGGGCTGGCACAAGCACCACTACAGTTCCTGGAGCATGTGCAGGGAAGCACGTTGACTTCTGAAAGTTTCTTAAATGTTTTGCAGCATGGCAAAAAAAAATGGCCTGTGCTAATGGCTACCTAGTCAAGGATTCCTTAAAATACCCTGATTCCAAAAAGTGCTTCCCTCCCAGAAATCAGAGCTCTTTAGCTGGACCTGTTAAAACTGAGGCACCTTTGTCAAACACGTAAAAAATTATAATCTTCTGTTTTATGTCTTCCTGTGTCTTACTAAATACTCATCCAAACTCTGCTTGACCATTATGATTCATTTAGGGTTATAACATGGGTAGACATAGAGGGTTCTGGCAGAATCGTGATTCTTTTTCTCTGCTGCAACTGTATGGTGTCAGCTCCTGCAGGACATAGAAAGGTAAGAAGCTGTGTTCATGGGGTGGAGACTGGAAAGAGGATTCATTGACAGTTTTTATTTGCTTTCCTACTCCGTTCCTAAAGGGAAACCTTCCTTTTCCTCCATGTGGCCTCAGTACAGCCTAGCTGTATGATTACAGTAGGCACGAGATGGACACAGTCTACTTGGGAGAAACCACCTCAAAGTCTTGGGGATGTCTGTTCTCGGCACCTCCCTGGGATCCATCTCTACTTGACTAACAGCTTTTGTGTTTGGAGTCCAATGCTGCAGTCCTCTAGGAATTTACCTTGGGAGTCTTTTTTGGTTTATCCTTGTTCAGGCAAGGTGTGAGGATTATGGTTGTCATGCATTTAAGAAATGATTGCAGATTTCTTTACAGCTGGAGCTTTTTATGATCTCTTATTGTGCAGAAATTGTAAAATATCTTATGTCTTCATAGGAGAAAAGGGCTGCTTCCCAAGCACGGTAGAGTTGTCTCTGTTGTAGCAGAGTACTTGCTGCTGCTCTCCTTGCCTTTCTTCCTTCCTCTAGATGAGCACACTAACTCATAAACAGCTAGCAAGTCTGGTAGAATGTTTTCTGAAGTGGTTTATGAATGGCTTGGTTCTCCAGTGCAATGGTTTGATGCAGAAGGAGAAAAACTGATGACTAAAAATATCATTACCCCATCAGCGTCTCTGGCGTGAGCATGGAGAAGAGGAAGTGGGCAGAGGTCGCAGGCTGTTACTTGTGAGTAGCACAAGGACTTAGGAAATGAAGGAAGGACTTGGTTAGAGTCCTCAGAGCACCAGCTGAACACTGAGACTTTGGGATCAGTAAGAAGTGATACTGGAGAGTTCTTAATAAATTGGATTATAATCAATGACTTGGAAAAAAGTAAGTCACTTTGAGTACCTCTAGAAAGGCTTGTATTGACGTGGCTGGCTGAGAGTGAAAATGCAAGTCACTTTGAAGAGTGACAGAAGTATGGTGCAAGTCATAGCAAAGAGAAGAGGGAGGGGCAAACTAAGGGCATATGGCCTTGAGACATCAACTCCTCCTTATCCACAGAGGGTGGCAGAGTCCTAAAAATGCCTTAAATAGCTTTGAGACTGAGAGAGAAGCACTAACGGGATGATGAGGCGTGACACAGAGCAAATAAGCATTAGCAAGTGTCAGGGTAAGTACCTTGAAAAATGGAAGAGGGAAAGTTTCTGGAAACAAACTAAGGAGGCAGAAAATTTGTTGTTGTGGCTTTTGCCTGTTTTTGGGATGAACACACACCACCAGCATTGTCACTCTGTCTAAATACTTTTTCACTAGTAGCTGATTGACACCCTGAGGTGAAATGAGTTGGGTAAAACATACTGGTGCGCAGGGTGGGGGTGCGAGGGGCCAGGACACACCCTGGGGCATGGGAGGAAATAGTTTCTTGCCTTGGCCGAAAGTCAGCCAGTATTGCCAGGCACAGGGAGTGCGTGGTTGATCTCTGTGACTGAGCTAGCAGTGAACAGCCCATATGGAGCAAACGGCAGCCAGTGAGGTGGGCTGTGCAGGGGCAGAGGACGGGCAAGCTCTGGAGGTGTTCGGACGGGCTCTGCCACTGTGTCAGCGGGGCAGGCTCTGCGGAGCTCGGGCTGAGTGCTGCTGTGTCACTGCTTAAACTGATAAGGGAGCAACTTGGGGAGGAAGGATGTGATGAGCTGTGTTAGCGACCCCGTGGACTCTTGACTGCTTTTCATACTGTGGGTGTGTATGAGTCAAGCCACTTAGGTGGTAATGGGAGCTTGATGGTGAGTCCTCAGAAATAAGCCTTGCTCAGAGGGGTCGGCGTATGAGCCGTGGATGAGCTAATGCAGCTTTGCTTTGGCTTAGAGACAGGTAGAATTTGCTCATCTCTGTTCAAGTTGTACGGTGCCTTCATCAGGATAGGGCAGGACAGCTAGGGAATCATTTTAAATTACAGGGAGAGAAATGGAAAGAGTTATATTCCTTCTACAGTAGAAGATGGGATGTTGGTTGACCTGGTACAACACCACTCCCTGCACTGGAGTAGAATGAGTTCTGTTTCATTGGCAGAGCTTACGTAAACACTACTTGCAGCCTGCAGAAGGACGCTGCTTGGAGGAAAGGGAGCAGGGATCACAAGGCCTGGTAGGGAGCAAGCCTGTAGTTAGAGAAGGCAAATAGGATTTGGGAACAACTGGATAAAAAAGCAGGAAATGAACAGATGTACCCAATTCTCAACTGCCTGCCTGGAAACTTCATATAGAAATGAGAGGTGAAGTCACATCTGGAGAGAGGTCTATTCCATTATTTTAAAATATACCAGAACGGATGCATTAGCAATATGATAAATATTTTCAGAGCAGATTCCTCCCTTGCCTATATTTCTGAGTGGGTCACCTCTTCTTGATATCCTGTTTCCTCATTTATCTTTTTTTTTTCTTGAAGGAAATGCTCCTTATGTATGAACACAGCTGGCTTCAGTAGGGTTGTGGGGAGGCAAAGTTTGCTTTTGAGTTATTCCCTCACACAGGAAAGGAAAACTGGCTCCTCAGAGACATTGTGGATGAATTGGCAGTAGTAACTTGTTTCTGGCCATGGTACGTGGTTTTAATTATGCTTTTTTACATATCTGTCTTATGAAAGCTTATCCAAATGCTCCAATTTTTTATTTTTGGAAATGCCACTGTAGGTAAATCAACATCATCAATCCTGAATACAAATTCTTTGTTCCAAAATCCAACGTGTCTCTGTGCCTTTTGGCAGTATATTATGATGCCTGCTGCCCAGTGAGACTTTAGTCTGGTGAGCACAGGGGAACCTTTTCCCTTTTGTTTGTTTGTTTGATCTGGCTTATTTAAGTGCTGGTCATTCAGCCTTACTTAGTTTTGTCCTCCCTGGCTTTTTGTGACCATTAGAATGGGAATAATTACTGTGGTTTGGTTTTTTTTTTTTCTTGCTTTTAAACATTTATAACATCCACTTAGGAAAAAAAAAATGGTCAAATGCATTCTGTTCTAGTCTTCTCTTCCGCTACTGCAATAAAAATTAATCCACTTCTAGCACTTGGAGGGCAGGAGGCAAAGCTGAAATACAGGGTTTGGATTAGCCATTCCTGTTAGCCAGCCCGTCTGTGTTACGACCTTTGCTGGTTGTCCAGTGGGGTTTCATTTTTAGGACGTTTTTGTTTTGTGATTTTTATATGGGGTATAAACAGGAGGAGAAGAAAGACGCGAGACAAGCGAGAAGGGTATGATTTTATTCTGCTTTTTGTTGCTGCCACTGCTGCAGTGGTATGAGTGTCTCTAGTAATCTCCTAATTGATAAAGGCTTTACACCCAGATTACCGTGCTTGTTCTTGCCGTGAGCACAGCCTCCTTTTTTGGCCTGGACTGCAGCAGAGATGGAAGTGTAAAGCAGAAATGTTGTCCCTCTTCCCTATTTCTGCACTGACACACAGAGATCAGGGGCAGTACAGATCTGTGAAGGGCCATTTCTTTTGCCCTTCACAAGTATGTGGAGTGAAGGTTTTAAGTCTTGGAGGGTTGCTGCTTTCCTGCAAGAGGAGATTAGACCAAGTTTAGCAAAGCTGAAGCCCTCATTTTACTCAATATTTCTGGAGAATTTGCAAAGCCAATCCAGAAACCTTGTTACCTCACTGTAGGGTTTACACTGGAAGAAGACTTTACTTCCCAAATGGAGACAAGCTCTGTGCTTCAAAAGATCCTTGGCCTTGCATTTATTGCAAGTCAGAGCGTCAATGTCTCAGATGATGTTTTGGATAAAGTCTGAAACAATCCTCTGGAAGGGTCAGCCAGCCATGTGGAGCCCCTTGATAGAACAAGCATTTCCAGACTTGTATGGGTGTCCACGTAGGCAGGGACGCAGGACACTGGGCGTCTGTAACTCTGAGGAAAGTTGAGGGAAACTGCAAGTGCTCCAGGTACCTGAAAACCAAGAGCATGGTGTGCTGATAATTTTGCCTGCTTTGTTTCACTTGTATCCTTTGTTAACAAAGAGCAGTCTAGAGGGAAATAGTCTATTATTAATATTTAATTTCCTCCTATTACTGTAAGCAGATGACCTAAAAGATCATTTAGCCAGCAGCCAATAATAAAGCAAATAGGGGAACAAGAAAAAGTATGTCTTGGTTAGATGGGTGATGCCTCCTTCCTCCTTGCTTTCCTGCCCCACCAGCCAGATCCCTTCATCCTTCAGTAGAAGGCAGGGGTGAGGATGCTCTCTGACAGCTCCATGCACACTGGCTTTGTGTGAGCAGTCAGGGGCATAGGGAAGCTGTTCTACATGAAGTATTTGTAAAATACCGAACTTCAGAAAGGAAACCACTGAGCAACGCGGAAAAGTTCTACTGCTGCCTTCCCTATCGTTCTCCCCGAAAGGACAGCTGTTTTCGTTATGTTTTACAGCCTGAGTTGTTTTGCAAATGTGTGCACTGCCTGTGAGCACATTGGCTCATTTATTGTGACTTGATCCTCTAAAGAAATGGGGAGAGACAAGATTTCTTCAAGCCTTTGATTTAAAAGATAGGGAGATTCTCTTTGAGCTGAAGGGATTTCAAAGGAGCATAAAAACTGACAAGCATCTCCCCCTCTAGGCTTTGGGAAGTAGGAAACAAATGATTTAGCAGCGCCAATTTTTCTGCTTAGTGTGGATTCAAGGGTTTTCCCTAAGGGAACTGGGTAATCTGTACGTGGCTGGTACCTGGGAAGGATCATGTTGTCAAAAGGAGATGCTAGATCGTGATCTGTGGAATGAGCCTTTATGAAGGCTCCCCCATGGCCTCATGAGCTGCCTGCTGCCTTGCTTGCTCCGTCCTGAAGCCAACAAGGAGAAACCAATCCTCTCTGGAGCCCGGGGGAGCTGCAGCCTGTCACTTACGTGCCCATAGACTGTCTTGGGTGCCCTGAGGGCTGCTTATCCCCTGCAGATTTTGCAAATATCTGAGAGCAGCTGTCACACTGAAGCCTTGCAGACATTATCATATATGTCAGCCTGGCACACGGAGCAGAGGGTGCATCTTCTCTGCACCCCTGTGACAGAGTGTGGGCATCCAACCCTGGGATGCTTGAACTCAACCTAAAGGAGCTGAAATCAGGAAATGAGCTTATCTGAGGTGGGTGATTTGAACCAAGCAGTGGCCAAGGGCTCACCTCAATGCTTTTTACACTCAGGAGAAAGAAGGGGCAACACATTAGTCCAAAGCCAACTGGAGATGGCAAACAAAAGCTTGCTGAGGCTCCAGTGGTGAATTGCTTCATGGGAACATGCTGTTCAGATGCTTTATTGAATTTTCAAGGAGCAGTTTTTCATTGGGGCTGAAATATGAGAGAGAACAGAGTGTTCCAAGTCACTAAAAACGAGCAGAGCAACAGCTTTACAGGTTTGTGAGTGGCAAAAAAGGTTTATTTAATAATGGGAAAAAGGCCGGAACATAGCCCAGGGTATCAAGAAGGAATTAATCCAATTAACAAAAATAAAACACAGGCTTAAGAAGAAATACTAATGGTAACCGTCTAGCAGTTGTGTGATACAGATTATTTTTCTTAAATTTCAAGAGACTTGCAATATTGATCCCTCAAGGGCCTGAAATGTTAAATATACACTTCCCCAGTGAGTAAAGCAGGTTGGTAATTAATTTTGTCTTGTCAGACCTGGCTGCTGAGCCTTTGAGTCTTGCATGAAGTAGATGATTCTGTAATAAATTTTGTATTGCCTCTGGTTGTATGTCGTCTTCTCTAGGTGGTCTGTTTTTCATTTTGTCCCTGTGCAGTAAATCTCTAGCCATATGAGCAGAAAGACTGAGCTTGTTCTTGTTTTAAAGCAAGTTGCAAATAATTCTACAATTAAAGACTTGTTGCCCTGTTGGGTGAAAGCTACAGCAGGCTGACACTGCAAGAGATGAATGGGGCGAGATGGGTGAGTTTGGGTTGAACATGGGAACCTCCTGGGTGGTGGCACCTTCGGCAGCAGGTGAGGCCTCTGATGTGCTAGGGTTGTGTGACTAGTAATTGCTTTGCTGATATCAGTGGCTACTGCAGAAGCACTGACACTGAAGGAGACACAAAATGTTGTGTTGTTGTGGCTGGGACACCTGCTCAGCTCCGGTCATTTCTCTTCTGAGATGTGCTGGCTCTGCAGAACGCACTAAAGTGTTTTCCAGTCCCTCTGAGAGCAGAGGGGGGAAGGACATGTTGTCCTTTTCTGGACGTAACATCTCACACATTGCTTTGGCGTAAATGGCTGGGGCTTGGGGTGAAGAATCAGGCCCCTGTTTGTGAAGGGGGATGGGAAACAAGGGACTAAAATTCAGAGGTAAAAAATTCAAATTTAACATCAGACCATAAAACAAACAGTTGAAGCAGAAGAGTAAAAGCTCTGGTTTGTCAGAAAATACGATGTGGTCATTAAAATCCAGATTCCAGCATTGTGCTTCATCAGGATACATGCAGATCTGTGGGCAATTCCAGTTTTGTGTGTGTGCTGAACAATTAATATGTGGGGAACCTCTACAGCGTAGGTTTGTTACTTCCCTCCATGTCCTGTTGGAAAATGAGTTTGACATGAGACAATGAAAGAGTCAAGGCTGACTCCTTTCAAGAAGTGATTTATTTGGTTCTTTTGACTTCACCTCAAAGTAGCTTGTCGGGCTGTTCATGGTGGTTTTATTTTACGTAGCAGTTATTTTGGCCTACGTGTTTCATAGTAATTTGTTACATTTTTCTAAACTTGCCCTCACACTGGAGTTTGGTCATGAGCTTGACCTGCATGGAAACATGTGAGCATGGTAGGAAGCGGAGAGGTGTATGGTCCCTGCTCCCTTGCCAGAGTATTACCCCACTGCCACCTCTGCTGCCACGGTGCCAAGGGACATGGGAGCGTCCATCCGGATCGGAGCCTTCGGGCACAGCCGGGTGTTCCTCTGACAGCACACACACTGGCTTTCTCTTACAGGCCTGTTTTGCCCACTGCTTCTCTTGTTTGGTTGGGTTTTTTTCTCCTACCAACTTTTTCCTCTCTTTTTTTTTTTTCCCCCTTTCGTGCTCACACACATGCACAAAGCATTGTTTATTTTTCATCTTGCCCTTTCTGTTTTCTCTCCCTCCAGATTTTCTTTATTTCTGTCTTATATTAAATCTAATCCCCTTCCCTGGAAGGCAGGCTGGGAGCAGGGGGGCTTGTTTTCAGTATCACCGCTTTGAAACAAACCTTTTGGGATTTATAACAGACGATCAGATGCTAGCGGAGTGATGTAGGAGACACTGGCATCCCTGAAAATCAACAAAGTAGAAGCAATCTTTAGGAGGTCAGTGGAAAACTAGAGTTTCTGCTAAAGGAAGATAGACAATATAGAGACTTCTTGGAGTTTTTTGTTCTTTAGAAAAGATTAAATGGATGATCTTTATCTTCCTCTTAAAAGCTAGATCACAAACTAATCTCTTCTGTTGATTTCTTCCACACAAACCAAACAAAACACATAAATGAGATTGCTGAAGGTGGAGAAAAAGCTAGGTTTTTGAAGCACTTCCAAACCACCAAGAATCATTCACTTTCCTTTCAAATGCAGCATTAGCAATAGAGCTCTAAATCAATGAAAGGTCTAAAATTAGATTATATTCCTGAGATCAGATGTGAATCAGAAGTTAATCATATTTTCTTTTATTATCACTGTCTTTACCCTTTTATTTTATCCTGAGAAATTAGGTTTCTAACTTGAAAACAGAGTGAACTGTGAAGGCATGAAACCCTGCTGGGTTAGACCACACCAAATCACCGGGGGATGGCGTCCCAAAATTCTTTGGGTTTGGAGGTTCATGTTGCACCCAAAACCGAGCTCGAGCGTTTTGTCAGCTAGTGCTGTGTGTCCTTCTGCCCTAGCTCTCTGATGTTTCAAGTAGCTGTTTTCTTAAATTAATGAGAAAATATTACTGCTAAAGTTCACTAAATAAGGTTTAAAACCCACTCTGGAAGTGACAGGGTAGGACAGCAAGCAGTCACCTCTTGGCTGTGGCATGAAGCTCAGGGAACTGTACTCTCTGTTGCTGTATTTTAGCTGAAACTCACATCTGAAAGCAGAGGTACGAGGTGACCTGCAAGATAAGTGTGCAAGGGAGGCACGCAGCGTGCAGATGATGTGTATCTGTTTATATGAAACGGCAGCTGTAGGGACTGTGTTTCCTTGCGAGTGGCACCAACTTCAGTCCCAGATTTGTGTGTGTGATACTGTAGGAATGTGAATGTATACTTGAGAGATGGCGTTGGCATTGTGCCTGTGCGCGTGTTTCTGGGCGAGGTGTACCTTGGTGGATGTTGCTGGCTGGTTGTAGTTGAAGAATGATGCTGACCTGAATCTGTGGATGCAACAAACACTATGGACAGTGCAGGCATAACGAATAAATGGTTTGCTTATAGGATAAAAATGTACATGAACAAAACCAGTTGTGTTGCAGGAGAGGAACCTGTGGAGACCCTTGCAGAGAGTGTGCGTATTGAGCTGGGAACTTCTCCAATCTGTCCCTGTCTGACATACCTCAAACTCTTCTGCCTGCTGCTGATCACCTTCCAGTATCTGTGCACTTGAAGGAAAGACTGGGTATGGCATCAGAGTGGTGACCACACATGCCAGCAACATAATCCACTTACGAATGAAGGTTTGTGTCATCACACAGAGCAGCGTACTGGTGCAGCATGCTTTTGTGGCAAAGTACGTGAGGGTGGGCAGCATGTGATGGCTCAAGTCTTGTGTTTGTGATCAGAGGGAGACAGGTGTATGTAAAAAGGCTCCTCCACCTTTCCTCTGTGCAGCCACAGCACTTGCCAAGGCGTAATTAGTGGGGCTCTCGTGTTTCAGGGCAGACTATTGAGCAGCTGCTGAACTGCCAGCTCAGTTGGTAGCCTCAAAAACAAAACATCCCTTGTTTCTCATTGCCACTGTGAAATACTGCCTTCCTGAACCTTGGGTTCAGCCCCGCAGCTTTCAGGATAGACAGAATGTGAGATTTTTGCCAATGATGTATTCTTCTAGGTCTGTTTAATATCCATTATCAATTTAATGTGCCACTTTAATGAGATTTTGCTTTTTCCATCTCCTCCGTAGAGCTGATTACTTAGCATATGTGGTTGGTGTTTGTTTTTGTTTTTTTTTTCTTAAGGAAACTACAAGAGAAGAAGTTGAATGTTCGCTTCAGTTGAAGAGAATATTTCCCAAGTCCTAGTGGAAAAAGGTGAAAAAGAGAACTGGAGGACCTTGCTAGTAGGTATGTACATGACAGGAAGCCATGACTAGCAGTGTCATTGTCAACAGGAAGCAAAAAGTCACAGCCGGTGTGACGCTGCCATACACGACACTTTCTGCATTGCATTGCCTGCTGGACTTTGTGGCCTGGGAAGCAGTGTATGCCTATGTGAGATATTCACCTGTCCATTCATCTGCTGGAGTTTGAATTATTCTGCATCTGGTTAATCCACTTTGCTGGAGTTGACAAGCCCTGGCTTTCTTTCTTGACACTTGCTACTCTAAAGATCTTGAACAGCTATGGGGAAAAAAGGGTGCGTGTGAGCAACCTTCACCATCTGGCAACGGAGTGCTCTTCAGATCCCAGGCAGCTTTGAGGTGTCTTTGCTGTTCAGTGCTCTGCAGATATGAACGCTGAGCTTTTCTGGCACGTTCTCACATTGGCCTGGTCATTCTCACCATGCTAGTACATGGGAAAGAAGACTTCCTCTCAGACGTAGCTTACATCATCCTAGAACTGGTTATTGCCGTGCTGGCCATCCTGGGGAACATCCTGGTCTGCTGGGCGGTCTATTTGAATAGCAACTTGCAGAACGTCACCAACTATTTTGTGGTGTCCCTGGCTGCTGCTGACATTGCCGTGGGCGTGCTGGCAATCCCCTTTGCCATCACCATCAGCACTGGCTTCTGTGCCTTCTTCTATGGCTGCCTTTTCATTGCCTGCTTCGTCCTGGTCTTGACGCAGAGTTCGATCTTCAGCCTCCTTGCTATTGCCATTGACAGAATCATTGCCATCCGCATACCCCTCAGGTAAGCACTGGCTGGGCTGGGGGACAGAGGGGGACGAGGGTTGTGAGGGGTGAACATCAGTAAAAACACCAGATCTGGAGATGAATTGAGGAAATAAAAGTTAAATGAGGATCAACACCTTTTCCCTTGTGATTTGAAAAAACCTTTTCTAGGCCTTGAAGGCTGCCTGGGCTGCTGGATCTTCTGGTTACTTCTTTTTCCAGTTCTTCTCTGTCCACATATGGTGTATGCCCATGGCATTGCTGTGGCACTGCCTAGGAGCTGTCGTTCTGTGTTCAGACAGGATCGTACGGTAACATCAATAACCTGCACTCTGAGCTGCAGCCAACAGCACCAGAAGGATCACTGCGGGAAAAGGGCAGAAAGCAGGGGAGGTCAACTGGTCTCCTTCCCCATAGCGAGAATGGGAGACTGCCGCAGCTGTAGCAGCAGGGTTGTGGAAAGTGTGGACGGGGGTTTTCTCTGAGGGGTCCATTAAATGTGCAGAGGGGAGAAGCAGCAGCCTACGAAGAATTGGGCCTTAGGAAGATTTCAAATAGCTTAGGCACTGCCTCTGGAAGCTAACTGTGTGTTAAGTCAAGGCAGAGGCTTGGCCCAACCCGGACCTGTGGTCTCTACTCTGGAATTTAAAGGAAGAAAGCACGTTTCAGTACTAGGGCTTGAAAGCTGAGTATGACTTGTTGCTACTTTGTGTGTGCCCAGGGAGGCTGACATGGGACAAGGGGAAGTTTTGCCACATGCACAGGGGCTGCTACTCAGCTCCGTTTTCCAGAAGCACATTGTTGTCACAGGATTTATGGACCGTGGGCGTGATGCAGCATTGCATTTTGTGGGCTGGGTTTGAATGCTTTGTGACAATGCTTCCAAGTCATTCAGTAAGCTCAAAAGATGTAGAGGAAGCCCCGAGAGAGGCCGGTGCAGGCAAAGTGTAGGAGTCTCCTTCCTTCCTGTCTTGTCCTTGGGAGGAAGCAGCACGTTCTCAGGAATGGAGAGACTTGCTTCCTATTCTGAACAACAAATGTGGCTGTAAAACTGGAACAAGTTTGTGATTGTTGTGCTCTCAAGTTTGAGGTTTTGGCTATCCTCCCTTCTGTCGAGTTTAAATCGCTTATGTTGATTTGTGCAATTTAGTTTTGTCTCTTGTGAATACTTCGGTCACCCAGCACTTATGTCGATTAACTCAAACCTCCCATTCAAAAATAGAAAGCATTCTTTTCCCTAGAGCCATGGAGATTACCTTTCCATGTGGACCAGTGCAGCATAGTCTTTCCTGAAGCCTTGTCTCAGCAACCTCATGCTGCTATAACATTACCGTTAGTTACTGGTTTCCAAAGCTGTTGTACCTGCGGCAGCCTCTGCTGTTGCTGTAGTTGTAAGGAAGAACTATGCCATTTCATTGCAGAGAGAACGGTCAATATTAGTTACCTATAAATTGGACTGTCTCCACTTTTCTACAGCTCCCCATAGAGATGGTTTCAGTTTATAAACCAAAATAATGCTAAATGGTACAAAGGAACACATGTAGAGTAGCCCTCGGGAGCTTGCCTCTGAAGTTATTTTCAGAAGGGCTAATGTCTTTAATTCATCTCTCATGATCTAACTCTGAAGACTTTTGCTGACAGTTTAAGTGCTCTTATTGCTAGAGGATAACTTGCCAGGAAAAGGATTTTAAAAATCTGGATTTCTGCCCATGTTTTAGGGTATCACTGTAACTATATTAGCTTGAAAATTTAATTTCCTAGAATAACCAAGGTAAAGAGTCTTTTAGAAAAATCTGACTTCATCAGTGTTGGGCACGGTAGCGGTTTTGCTATTGTGTTTTTGAAAAAACAGAGCACACCCTTTTCCGCCCCAGAAACAGGGGAGTTGATTGGGTGCAGAAACCTGCAGGTAGGTCCGTGTGTTCCTCCCCCTCCGTGTCCTCTGCTGGTTTGTCCTTTTGCAGTAGGAGCGAAGAACTTGTCAATTGTGTTTCCCCTTGGTAATTTATGGATGAATAAACATTAGATTTATAGCCTCAGATATGCTGAGAAAGTGGAAGCTGATTAGCTGAATTCAGAGAGAAATGTGATATGATTCAGACTGCTCACATCCTCATTTTTTTTCTTTTTCTAGTATCTGGTTGTCTCAAAAATGTGTCAAACCATTGGAAGGAAAGTTCTCCCACTAAAGATGCAATGTTCTCAGCCCGTCCTTTTAATGCCTGGGAAACCCTTTCCTCTCCTCCTCAGAGGACAAGAAAGGTAACACCAGGCATTCCTAATGTTCATTAGGTGAGCGCTCTTAAAAAAATAATAAACCAGACTTCCTTCACTCCAGTGAAATCGAAAAGGGCCAAACCTCTTTTTTTTTCTTCTTCTTTTTCTTTTTAACTGTTTAACATCTGATTTGTCCTAAGGAAGGGGACTGCACATCTCAGTGGGTTCATATGTGGATGTCTATTCCCACTGAAATAAGCTGTCAGTATTAAGGAGGCAGAAGAGTGGGATTTCTGATACTGCTTGGTTTTTGACACCTCGGTAGGTAATGAGAGTTACCTTTGGAATGATTTTTTTTCTGTGGGTAAAAGACCCTTCCCTAAAAAAAAATTGCAGTGAGGAAAGATATCTATAGGTAAAATTTAAAAATACTTAAAAAGTAATTTGTCTTATGGATTCTACCTTTCAAATGATTAAAACATTGTATAGAATTTGATAAACTTTCCAAAAGTTCTCAAACACTTTGCTGAGTTCTGTCAAGTTTTATACAAATGTAACACTTTGGAAATGGCAATGAGCACTCCCAAAGAAGTGAGTCTGAGCCATTGTTCCGTCTAGGATAAAATCCCAACCGAGTCTCTAACATGGCAGGTACCTGAAGACCTGTGCTTGCTGATACAGAACCCCTGGGTGTTCTAAACAAAACTGGCTGCGAGTCTGAGCTCCAGGATGAAGTCATGGGCCAAGAACAATTGCTGCTTTCCAGGCTCTTTGGTGCCAGTAAATGCTCAGCGGGCACAGTGCCCAGCCACGTGTGCTGTGCAGGCGTTTGTGGTGTAGATCCTCCTGTGGTGAAGGACAGGTAGCTCCCATGCACTGGAAAAAGAGGAGAAATTTTTCTTCCTGCAGCCAAACGGAAAACTTTTCTCAGGTTACTGCTGGCTCTGTGTGCTGGATTCAGGTATTCACCTGTGGCATAAATATTTACGCAGGTCGTGCAGTGCCAGCTACAGTACCCTGCTGAAGTGCAGGCCTTTTCTTCTGATGAAGGTTGCTTTGGAGCTGACTGCCTAAGCTACTGGGATGCTTCTCTGGGAAAGCATTGCTAAGGTGCAGCTCCCTGACACTGGGAACACTGGGAGAGATTTATCCTGTGCAGTGGTGATTGAAGCTGCAGCTCTGAGGTGGCATTGGGATGCTTTTCTGCCAGAGACTTGGGGAGCTGGACATGAAGAACTGGCTTCTCAAAGTCTGGTATAGGAAGAACAGGGGAGATGAACGCAAACCCTGAATAAAGTGTAGGAGATGGAAGGGACCTTTGTGCTGAGAACCGTCTGTTTCAGCAGTTACTTTAATTCTCTAGGGCTGCCTTCTCAAATGCTCGTATGTGAACATCTGAATCGGTGAATCAGGGATTTGATGTTTTATTGTCACCTTGAACCATATCTGGACTTCTTTCCCTGCTCACCATAAACTTTTTGACTTTATGACAATCATTTCCTACATGCGCTCATGTTTGTGTCAGATTATGGGTGGATTCAACCGAATAGGAAAGAAGAGTCATCCGCTTCCTCCTTTGAAGAAGAATGGGCATGGCTTTGAAAGCAGTGACAGCTGTCTATGGCTTCATGGGCTGCAGTGGAACTTGATGGTGCGAGGGTTTCAGTCTGGAAGCTGATCGTCCCACAGGAACAAGAATGATGCTTGCCCATTGTCCTGTTCGGAGCTCTGTGCCGCGCTGTGGGATTCAATCCTACCCTGTCTCCGTAGCATAGACAAGCACCTGTATCAGTTAGCACCTGGTAATGGGGGAGAAAGTTCCTTGACTGAAAGTTTTGGAAGAGGGTTGTTTACGTGGTGCATGAGAAGGTCTGGATTTGGTTTCTTGCTCTTGCCACAAGATTCCCTGGATGATCTGGGATTGCCAGTGTCTCTTATTTCCAGATACATATAATTGGGATAGAAAATCGTCCTTTTGTCTTGCCCCCTATGACTGCAGCTGTCTGAGGAGTGGGCTGTCGAGTGGATGTGTTCAGTGAACAGTGTCTTGTAGTGATTTGTTAAAAACCATTGAGCACTGGTGGAATTCAGATGAAAGCCCAGTGCCCTCAATGCTGGTGTGATGCAGTAAAGGTGGCTGACACGTGCTCCATGCTTGGCAGAGCCATCTGGCCAAGATGTGCAGTGCTGTTGGCCGGAGGTGGGTTTGGAAGATGAGCAGCAGAGTGGTTGGATGCTGTGATGGTGAGTTAGGCCAGCTACATATCACACAATGTATGGAAAGATTTTAACTCCTACCCGAGGCCCCCGTGGTTCTTATATCAGCTCTGTCTTCCACCCAGCTTCGTAGTTTATGAATCAGGCTGGATTTGTGCAAGAATCATTGTCTCGATGACACAGAGCTTAGGCCAAGGACCCAGCAGCGTCACATCCTCAGCCAAGTTGCTCTAGGCAGCGCAGGTGAGCTGTACATTGACCAAGCGCAGCTGTTCTCCTGGAGTCAGTTCGCCAGCCTGGTGGTTGGGAGAGCAGCAGGGCAGGTGAAATTATTTTGGGGAAAACATACACGTTTTCATGTGTTTGCAAAAGTGGGTTTTGTTTTCTAGAGGAGTCAGGTGACCTTGTCCCCACACCCAACTCCACCGTGAGTGTCCCTGTGCTCTGCAGTAATGTTCTTTGTATCTGGAATTTCACGAGTAGAAGTTGTTGTTTGTGCAGCAAGTCCAGTATTTCCAGGAAGCACAAAAACTGCTTGTGCACAGACAATCCAGTGCTGTCTGGACCCATCAGACATGCTACAAAGTCACCCGCCAACTATGCAGAACATGGGCTGGAGGTGTGACCGGCTCCTTTTGGCAGGCTGTCTCTCCTGCAGCTCACAATGTGTGTGATACTTCCTGGGAGCCCTGAATCTACCGTGTAGAGCCGTACAGCACTGGGGATACAGAGAGTAGCTTTGGCCTGGCTGTTGTGAGCCTAGGAAGATGCCTAGACAGGTGCACAAACCCTTCAGTGCTGGCCCGGTGACATGGACAAAAGGAACGAGTCCAGGAAAGTCCGTCTGGACAATAACCCTACCTCAGCCAAGTCAGCCAGAGGTGTCTCATGTGGATCCTAGAAATTAAGTTCGTCCAAGCAAATGATCGCTTCTCAATGGGTACCTGGCCAACGTAGTGGCGCATGCTATGTCAAGAGGTGCTGGGACTTTTCTCTCTTAACCCTTGGAGATACTGAGCAAGGCGTTACGGAAATGCACGCACTGATGGTTTGATAATAGCCACTGGCAGCACAATACACTGCAGCTGGAAAGCAGGCAGCTGCTTGGGTTAAGTGCTGTTCCTAAGCCTTGTAAAGTTTGTTGCATGGGAATCCCCAGAGGGTAAGAGGGAGGGAGGAGTAGGGGGGGTGTTTGCCTGGAGCACTGGTGAATATATTTTTAGTGGAAGGGAAGGGACATCTCTAGTCGTGGGACAACAGCTGCACAATTTCAAAATTCCTCTGACAAGATGTAGCAAATTCCAGGGCTTCAGGGTTTTGAGGGGGTTGGATTTTTCTGTTGTTTTTCCAAGCTTCAAGTGCCTGCAGCCAATCTCTTGCTCCCTGAATGTACTTTTCAAAGCACAGATGCTGTTTGCTGTGTTGATGAGGTCTGAACGTGAGCAGCTCCCTGCTACCATCCATGCTTTGCCCTGAGCATCCCCTAAGCATTGAGCAGAATCCACTACTTGCTGGAGAAACCTTTTTAGCTCCCGGAATCAGCTGAATCCCGCTCTCATTTCTAGGAGGAGGATTTCCGTGTATTTTGGGTACTGGGAATTGTGGCGTTGGCTCCCTCGCCCACTCCCTCTTTTCCGATTTTGAAATGCAGCTGAGGAAGGGAGGCTCAAGCCTGCCAGGTCCTGTGCAGAGCCAGGTTTTTCCCAAGGCCCGTCAGCAGGGATTTAAAGCACGTGCAGGATCTCTGTTCTGCACTGTGCCCAGCAAAAGCACCCTCTCTTCTCCCCTGTCTTGAACTTGCATTGGGATAGGAGCATGGACCTGTGGGAGCGACTGTTCTATTGAGAGATGGAAAGATTTCTATGACTCGTTGGATTTTTTTTTTTTTAAATGTTTGTTTGCTGAGAGAATTCTGGGGACAGAGGGAGACGGAGCACTGGGTAAACACTGGGAGCCCAGTGCTACCGTTGTCCGATCGCAGACACATGGGGTCAAGTACAGTGTGGGACCCATGCTGGACAGTGTGGGAATCTGGCCATCTACTTTCCATTGCTAAGCATTACCAAGGGAAGGAAATTGCATTGAAATGTTAATCTGTTGCCCTGGTTTAAATTTTCAGAAGGAAGAACTGGTGGAGTCAGCTCAGGACTCGCAGTAACCTGTAAGGCCTTGGGAACTGGCCGATATTTCAAACAAACCAAGGTCCCTGGCTGCACTGTCAGATTCTTACCATGTTGCTTATTGTCTCTTTCAACAGATCTTGGAGAATTTACTGCCAGGAGCACTGGCTTCAGCCAGGCATATCAGTACCTCCACCACTGAAGTCCCCTTTGGTGTGTGCAGTGCAGCCCACAGCCCACCTGTAGTCAGAGCACTGTCCTCAGCTTAGTTCCTCCTTTCTGGGAAAGATATGGGGTCAGCTTAACTGGGCTGGTGAGGGAAACTACTGACTTGTCTCAGTTAGTTAAGGAAGGTTGGTGGTGCTGATCTTCCTGAAAGTGCCATTGTGGAGCAGAGTGAGGTAATGTGGTAAGGCAATGCCAGCCTGGTTTCCTCAGCTAAGTCAGCAGAATTTCCCTGGAGCACACCTGAATGTGGACATGGGTACTGTGGTCTCCAGATTCTTTTGTGCTATTTGGCTTACAGATCTACTGCAAGACAGACCTAGCAATTCCGTGCTACAAGGCGGCTCCTTTGCCAGAAAGGAGGAACTACCTCAGCCTTCGGCAAGAGAGCCACAGTGGCCTTCATCACCAAGGGTCAGAACAGTGCTGTTGGTTATCTAGGTTGCAAGACCTATGTGCGTGAGCAAATGGACTGGTGCAGTGAAGGAACACAGATGAAAACTGTATTAATTTTCCTGTTTTTCTGTCCCCTATTCACTGCCTAAAGGAAAGTGGACAGAAATAGGTGGCATACAGTGTCACCATGGAGACTTTGCTGTGCTGTGCTCTGTGGGTTCCGCCCATCAAAGGCCATCTGAAGAGCAGGTGCCTTTCTTGCTGTCTTCTGGGTCATTGGGCCATTGGGAAGTTGCCTGGGTGTTAGGGGCTTGTTGAATGACACTGATGTAATTCCTGTTTTCTCTGCTTTATAGGTACAATGGCTTGGTGACTGGCTCTCGAGCTAAAGGTATCATTGCCATCTGCTGGGTATTATCTTTCATCATCGGCTTGACACCAATGCTAGGGTGGCACAATCGCTCCCAGATTGAAGAGCTGGGTTCCAATAAGTCTTCTCCCATCAACTGCAGCAACAGTATGGTGGCATGTCTCTTTGAGGCTGTGGTCACCATGGAGTACATGGTCTACTACAACTTCTTTGCCTGTGTGCTCTTGCCGCTCCTCCTCATGTTTGGTATCTACTTGAAAATCTTCATGGCAGCCCGGCGACAGCTCAAGCAGATGGAGAACAAGATGGTACATGGGGAACGTTCTCGCTCCACTTTGCAGAAGGAAGTCCATGCAGCTAAGTCTTTAGCCATCATTGTTGGGTTGTTTGCAGTCTGCTGGCTTCCACTACATATTATTAACTGCTTTACACTTTTTTGTCCAAATTGTGCCCATGCTCCCCTCTGGCTGATGTATCTGGCTATTATCCTGTCTCATGCCAACTCAGTTGTAAATCCTCTAATTTATGCCTACCGAATCAGGGAGTTCCGATATACCTTCCGTAAAATCATCAGCCAGCATATCCTGGGCCGGAAAGAGCCGTTCAAGGCAGGAACAGCCAGCTCTAGGACTTCCACTCATGGTGGGGACGCAGAGAATGCCAGCATACGAATCAGTGAGTATGCGCTAGAGGTATACACCAATGGAAAGATCCACAGGGATCCTGAAAAGCAGGACTTAAACAAATGCAAAGCTGGCTTGGAATGGCACCAGAATGGAAATGCTCTGGACATGGAGACAAATGGGCATCTCCCACATTCCTGCAAAAATGGGGTTCTCTCAGATGCATGCATGAACAGGGAGCTTCACAGTGAAGAGCTATTTGATGCCCAGGTGTCTTACTCAGATCTGGAAAGAGCAGCCTTTGCAGCAGCTGATGTTTCCTGATGAGACTTTCAAAGTCTTCCTGGTAGAATTATTTTTTTTCCATTGATGACCTCTGCCATGGCAGAAAGGGAGGTTGGGGGGCGGGGGGAGAGGTGTGTATTCAGATTGCTGTGGAGAAAGGAGTCCCTAACCAGGACTGTTGGGATGATCCTAAATACTAGACTGGAGAAAAGACTAAAGACCATTGAAGCGGACTAAGGAAGGAGGGACACGTTATCCATCAATGACCTGTCACCAAGAGCAGTGTTGAGGTCAAAGATGGCATTCCCCGTTCAGCACTGGGAGACCCTGCTGATGCAGGGCATAGAATGACATTATGCTGTACTGTGTATCTGTGGTTGTATGCTGTTTTTTCTGTCTTTACCAACAGAAATAAAAGCATGGCTGGAAATATTCACTGAATTGTGAAGAGCAACAGGGAAGGGGCCTTTTAGTACTTTGACCCTGCAACAAACAGAAGGGGGACAGCAACATCTATTGGTCAGGAAGGATGCCAGCAGCTGCGTGGAGAGGGAAGGAATTTACCTGATGGGAACTTTGGATGCCTTTAACCATGGCATTTTGTCTTTCAGTTCATGTTTTTAAAGCTTATACTGCAACAGGTTGCTCGAATGTTTGGGGTTTTTTTTGTCTTGGTAAGATTACTTTATGTTAAGTTATAAAAGATGGGCAGGAACTCTTGTCCATTCCCTGAGCGCTCAAAGGTCCAGATGCACAAGGCAAATATAACCTCATAGCTCTCCACTTTGTCTAACAAATAATGAAAACGGAGTCTGTAATACGGATTTCCCGTAGCAAAAGGGCTGTTAGCAGGACTTGGTACTGCAGATAGTAGACAACCAGGCCGGACTGTGGTCTCTGTCACCAGGGCGGTCATGCCCCGAGGTGCTGTGAAGAGCTATCGGGTGCCTGAGCCGTCTGTAGGCTGGTGGGCACTGTTTGCTTTTCCCTCTTGTCTCTGTGCTTGTCTTCCTGAACTCCTAGAATGCAAATTCTTCCCATGGCCCCAAATGTGTGTGAGGGGAGCTAATTTTCCAGATGTTGGTTGTTTTCATCCTCACTCCAAAGGCTGTGGGACTTTTTTCTTCTTTCTGAGGGTAGGGAGGAACACACACACATACCTAACACTTAATTTTGGAATTCCAGTGAGCTCTATTAAAACACCTTTTCTCCTGTGATTTCAGTTTTTTCCTGATGTGTTTTACAGTGAAACTCAATGTCTCCTTGCGGTGCAGAGGCCAACAGAGCTAAGTCTGTCTGGTTAGAAGATGCTTCTACTCTGAGAAGGTGAAAGGCATCGTCACCAGTGGAAATCAGCTTAGAAACTGCAGTGGTCCGTTTCTGTAAGAGAACAGGCAAATCTGTGCTGCAGCAAGGGTATGCGCTGAGGTGGTTTGTTGTAGAGGTGTTTCACAGCAGTTTGATAATTTTGTGTATCACTTACGAAGCCTGGTAGCTCAAGGACAGCAGAGTGCCACATCCCTTTGAATTCTACCTAAAGATTGTCTGGTTTTTGTTTTCCAGACAAGTAATCCATATCCAATACCAGCAGCTTTCTGGAGAGACAGGCAGTAATAGTCCTAACTGGAAAACTAAAAGTTTGGTCGTTCCAGAGATCTGAAGGTTATTCCCTAGCTGAAAACATCAGAAATACCATCCTGCAAACCTGACTCCTCGTGTCTGTCCACTAACATTTCAGAAACCAAATAATTTCATTTTCAGAAAGGAAAGGGGAACTGACTTTTATTATTTGAGGAAGAGCAGGTTAGGTTTGTGTGTCCTTATTCCATGTTTATTTTAAATATTGTGACCTATTAAAACAAAAAGTCAGTTTTATTTGAGGAGAATTTTCTTTTTGCCCGTCTCCCTACACGAAGATGGGGAGTAGTTTATAATGCTGAACGTGTTCAAGTGTGTAACTGCTCCAGGCTAACACAGAGCTTACTGTGAGATGGATAAAAAGGATGTGGTTGCCACCGCAGTCCTTAGCAGAAAGACAGGCAAGTTTGTAGAACAATAGACTTCACAGTTTAATTGAATTGCTGCTTTCTTGGCACGGCTCTTCCATGTAGTCTAACGTCAGAGGGGTGGATTATCACTCCAGCACCATTAACAAACACTAAGCCATTTCCCTTTGACTGACGTCATAGGTAGTTCCTCTGTAGGGTGACTTGGGATCTTGTTACTCTTGATCTTTCTTAATGGAATATTTCTGTAGGTTGTTTGTGAGGTGGCTCCTCTGACCTCCTGTAACAGTGGCAGAGGAACTCAGTCAGGAAAATGGGGGCCTGATCTCTTCAGGCCTCAGTGGGGAGCTGAAATGTTTCTAAGAATAACATAAGATTACATCCGGTATTCATGTCAATAACAATTAGATCCACAAAGAAGCAGAGCAGGGAAGGAAGTGTGGGAAAATACCAGCATCGCTCATGTGCTGGAACACACGCGAGTGCAGAAGTGCATCCTATTGAGCTTTAGTTGCCATTGTAAGGAATGTTTTATGCAATGTTGCATCAGACTTTCAACAGCTGATGTGGGTTGGTTGCTTTCTATTGTTTCCTGAGCTGCTTCGCACTCAATTATGGCAGCTTCTTGCTTGGTTGCCACAAGAATCAAGTTGATCTATGTCGATGTGATCAACTTATGACTGTCCCTCTGGAAAACTTCCCTGCCCAACCAGATTGCCACGTGAGCTTACTGAGTTTCCAGATGTCTTCAAATTAGCTTTTCTGTTGCTGTTTGAGGTGCTCCCCAAGTGTCTAGTCCCTTTCAATTTTAGTGATCCAGATTTGAAATGAAAAGGATGTGTGAAGGGGCCGGGGGATGTGTGCAGGAGGAAGCGCAGTGGGGTAAGGAGGCAGCGTGTTTTATATAGAATTGGAAGTCTGTAGTCACAGGAAGGAAGGGATGGCAATTGCACCACATACTGTGTGCCTTCTGGCAAACATATGTCTGAGATGGACCTTCAGAAGATGTTTTCAAAGGAGTTGTTGGGGGGAGTATGAGCCTTTTGAACAGAATTTTGGACTTCTTGTTTCCTAGGGATCATGATTTCAAGGCTTGCCTTTTCTTCCTTTTTTTTTCTTTTTTTTTTTTTTTTTTTTTTTTGAAAAAAAAAAAAGAAGCTGTAGGGTCCCATAAATGGTGTGTGCTCTTACCTTCTCCTGACAGTGCTCTCCGCTCTTGAAAAAAGTACTTGTCTTCCAGACTGCACAGGGCAGGGATCATTAAAGTTACATAATTTTTTCCTAACCTCCTCACTCAAGGCCTCATTTTTCTTCCAGCTGGAGAATATTTAGCTGATGAAATATAGCTGTTCTGGATAAACAAAGATGGTACCAAGACAAAGGGAAGAATAAGGTGACCATCAGGAGAGGATAGAGAAGACCTTCTTGGAAATCCAAGGTGCAGTGGGTCCAGAGAGTAAGAGCTGGGGTAAGAAGAGACTAATTTCATTGAACTGGAACTTCTTACTAAAAATAGCTGAAGACCCACAGAGAGATGTGGTGCCTTGTTTGGCGTGAGGGCATTCCATCAATTTCACCATTCCCTGGAGACTCTTAGGCTCCAGGGTTTATTTGCTTTGTAGGGTTTTGGAGAAAGTAAAGTCTGATCACTTGCCAGGAGTCATTTTATCAAGAGTTCTTCTTGCGGCCCTCTCCTCAATAGGGCACTGCTTTTTTTTAATGTGCAAACAAATGCACTTACAACTTTGTCCTGCAGAGTTTCTTTTGGATCAGTAATATTTCATAGCTCTCTGCAAGCTTGAACTGCAGCCCTTGAGCAGAGAAGCAACTTGGCATGGTGGGACAGCTGGGATTGTTGTAGACAGAAAAGGTTTGCCATTGATCCCAGCTGGTACTAGGAATCTTATTGTGGAGATGGACTTGGGAGTCATACGGAGTAGTGTGACTCTTTGAAAAGAGACTCCAGGAGATGCTGGTGGATATAGAAAAGTCTCTAAGGTGTGGAAGCAGACTGGAGGGTTAGGGTTAGATTGGAAATCTTGGTGGTGAAGGAAGATTAGTACGGTAGGTGTTGGGAGGATTTCAGGGGAGTGGGAATGTGCTGGGAGGTGCTGGGGATTGCACAGATGATGCTGGCATGAGACCAAGGTGTGGCTTGCTGAGGAAGGACTCTGGAAATGATGTTCAGTCTTACAGCTCTCCTGGGATCAGCCTTGTCTGATGTGTGTGGAGGGCTGTCTTCATATAGTCTGTATGTGACTGAGGTAGAGATGGTTCTTGGAGACATCTCCTTTCAGATACATTGTCTGATTCCTTGAGCATGTGCAGGTGTAATGAAAGCCCTTCTGCTTCATGAACACAAGCCCTGCCTAAAGCCAAATCAATCCAGCTGTGTTCCATGGGAAGGGTGAGCATGCTGTAACAATGCTGTGATGCATTAAAATTGCTGAATACTCTCTAGTGGTGTTTGCTAAATTTAGCTGCCTAATAGTTCTCTCCCAATTTGTTTTGGGCACCAAACTGCACTGAGTCATACCAGAGAGTTTTTTTTCTTTCCAGCCCTGAGCTTCTGGCCTTCCTTACAGTAAAACACGTCAAGAGTAACTAAAATCATACCAGTTCCTCATTTCCATGAGAGGTGACTAACCCTGATAGACTGAGAATCCCAAAACTGAGGCAATGTTGTGTGTAACTCCCTTATTTGTCTGCTGGGACTGTTCACACAAGGATGTGTTGAAATCAAGACTGGAACCTGTTGATCTGAGAACATCTTTTGCTTCCCCAGCTCTGCCTCAGGAGCTGGTGTTCCTGCCCTCTGTCCTGTGGAGCGGTTTTCTCTGTGGTCTGCAAGCCAAGACACTATGAACACCCTGCTGCACACGCTGTCACTATAAAAGAATTACTCATTTAATTTAAATATTTTATGAATATAGTTGTTGTTTTCCCTCTGTTTTTCAGTTACCGGTGGGAGGGGAGGGAAGGGGGTGGGAGAATCTGTGCATGCAAATGTATTTAAAGTGCGTTGACCAAATTTTTTTTTTTTGAATCTGTGAAGTTTTCATATCTGTGAAGTCATCAGACTGCTGGGCAGTGAGGAGCCGCTGGTGCTGCTGAGTCTGTCTTGGTTACATTTCTTAATAAGCATTAAAATAATAAAATATATTTATAAAAGAGAGTGTGAGTGCCTTTGTCCCAGGAAGATCCGGCTGGCTGGCCCGTTTTTGTACAAGTGTTTTCTTATTATTTTATTAGCCTTTTCCATAGATTGATCCTTCCGGAGAGCTCTCTCCCTGGCACTGTCTGTTCTTTTGCAGGAGATGCTAGCACGGACTAAGGTGACAGACCCAGATGGACTAGAAGACCCCTCACATCTCTGACATCCTGGGATCTGTCTTCTTGGCAATAAGGAAATGTTGATACTTGCGTACTGAATACAAGGTAGAGCTCTGTATTTGCCCAAACCGCTGCAGTGTCAGGAATAGCGTGTTACGTAGCAGGACTGAAGGGTCCATATCTGGACCGTGAACAACTTTACTAGCTGTGACTGGAGCATCCCAGACTGCTGACTCTCCTTCCACACAGCTCTGCTGGTGTACCTCAAACCTCTGTGTAAGGCCATCATGATTTCAGATCTCTGTCCTGTTTTGCCAGTGCCCACAGACTGAACTAACCCCAGCCTGATGTCAACCAAATCAGTCTGGAGATGGAGTCAGTGAATCTGGATGCTACTGTGGTGTCTCTCAAGCCAATGCTGAGCAATGCTGACAGGATGAAGCAGGAATAATCTCCAGCTTTTTCATAGCTGGCAGCTACTAAATGTGTGTGTGAGTAGTTTAGTGAAAGTATGTACAATCCAAAAGCGTTTGGAATTGGGAAGTGATGAAATGAAAGTTCACCAGATAACCATCAGCCACTGGTCATTCCCTCTTTTGATTCACTTTGCAGCTGGGCCAGGGAGCTCACTGGAGGCCCCAGTTTGTGGAGAGGTGTCTGCACCCTGGTGCTCAGTGGCCAGCTGTGCCCAAGCTGTTCAACCAACTGTGTAATTGAAAAGCTTTTTTATTTTTCCCTCCTTTCACAAACACTGTGCGTTTTGTTCTGCAGCATCAAAGGCCAGGAGCTCGGAGGAACAATGGGTGTCTGCAGGAGCCCGGGGGAACAATGGCCAAACCTGGCCCCAGGAAGAAAGCAAGTACTTGAAAGAACAGAGAGAGCTCCCAGTTTAGGAACACAATTGGCCTGATCTGGAAATCTCTGCTCTGAGATTTGCATCTTGGCTTAGTCACCCAGAGAAACTAGACTTTGCGGGGCTTTTCCTGTAGACTAAAAGCTGTCTTTGGATGATATAAGTCAACAGGGTAATATTTACTGCAGCACTGGGGAACTGAGGACATTTCTGAATGGTGAAATAGGATGGGGCCATGGAGGATGGCGGTTTCCCTACTAATGTGTGAATAATGTTTTTGGCTAAAAAGCTTTTCACAGTATTTAAAGCAGCAGGATCTTCCTTGTCACTTCTGCCCCCAAACAGGAAGCCTTTGCTGCTAAGAATAGTGCATACAGTGCCTGCTGTGCTCTTGGCCATCATGTATTTCAGGGAGAAGTTTCAGGAAGTTACAAGCTCCGAGCACCTTTTCTGAGGTGTTGTGGACCTCACAATTTATTTTCACAGGAAAGATTCCCACTGTCCTGTATTTGACTGAAGTGACCAAGTGAGATTCCCCGTGTGGCCTTTCAGGGAAGGGTGAGAGACTTCTGCCAGCTCAGTGTGATCCTGGGAGGAAGCCACCTCTCCGATCCCACAAATAAGTACCTCGAGTTAGATGATGTGACTCGCTGCAGGTTGGAATCTCAATAAATAGTAAGTGGAGCTGTATTCCTCCTTAACTTCCCAATCTCCTCTTCAGTGCTGTTCTGAGGAGAAAAGTGGATAATGCTTGAATATTGGAGATGTTTCCTCAGAAATGACCCAGTGGTTGGGACTGTTGGAGGGGTTTTGGCTGTAAGATGTATCACTCTTACAAGCAGTATCAATCATTTCTCTGCTGTGTGACTGCAGTAGTCACTGCTGAGACCATGCAGTGTGATAGGAAAGTTTCTGATTCGGAAAATCAGAAATTCATTTTGAGAACTGGAATTCTTAAAATGTGTCAAAGAAAATCATCTACGCCCAGTTTGGATCTGAGAGTAGCATGGTGATTTTTCAGCAAGTGAAAGGCACGGACTGGGAAAAGAGCTTTCAGTCCGCAGGTTCAGAATAAACTGTGTGAAGATGAGGTTATTTAGAGTGCAGATCCATACTGTGTGGTCTGAGCCTGTTGCACTGAACTCCAAACCTGGGACTGTGGTTTTTGGGAGTGTCCAGCTGCAATCCAGAGAGGTGACTGCAACTTCTACAGAGCCCATGGCAGTCTTTAAACCTGGTAGCTTGAACACTGACAGCACTGGAGCTGCAATCACTCAGGCTTTGCTTGCCAAGGATTTACTCAGAGCCCTAAGCAGCTCTGATTTTTTGCCTTACCTAAGGCGAGGAGGATTAGATAACAGCTTGTAATGTGCATGGGGTATCTTGCTGCCTCAGCTGTTGATGAGGTCATGGGGATGTCGTTTGGGCTGGTACTAGTCCAGGATATTACTTTCAAGTGGGAGTTAAGCATATCCCAGTTGGATACTTTCTGTTGCTAGAGAACTTGCAGCTACATCATTTGGGCATTTGGCATCATCTGGGTTGTGAAAGCTTATGCCTGTGCTTTGGGGTTCCCAGGGAGGCAAGGCTCTTGTGCAGTGTGGTGATTGTATCCAGGACAAAAAAAAAAAAAAAAAAAAAAAAAGAATCCTAATAGAGAATAGAGCAGCCTGGATCGGTTCTACAAAGAATGCAAAACAAGCCTGGACCATCTCAGGGTAAGCTGTACTCATGGTGCCTCTTGAACCCATGTCCTGTTATTGTTGGTGTGGAACGTGAGGGTCTGGGCCAATGAAAATAAGGAAGGCGGCTTGACAGACACTGATTTTATCTTTTGAGATTCATCATGACCTTTCTAGTGTATAATAAATAAAATTGACTCAGGAATTGGCAAGTGCCCTATAACATGCAGTCCTGGTGTTGGGACTCGGCAGAATGTTCTGCTTAGCAATGCACTCCGTTAGCTTTGTGTGCCAAGTTCCTATTTTGGAGGTGTGCTGAAGGGCTGAACAGTGGCAGATGCTGAGGCCTTCTGCAGGGCAGGTGCGCTGGACCCGGTGTCTCTGACCATGCTGATCCAGGCTGGATGAAGGTCAATTTGAATCCATGCTGATTCAACCTTTTACCACTGGGCCATAAAAAGAAATGAAATGTCTTGCAAAGAAAGAATGCTTTTTGCAGTGGTGTGGATCTTGGGGCAAAGAGGACTCCCATCCTTTCACGTTACTGTAACCCATCAGGCATTTAAGTCAGCATTGAAGAGTATTGCTTCCTGTACTGATGTCTTTGGAGCAGCCCTGCCGTGCACACTGGATCCCGTGATATTAAACAACTCCATCATCCAGAGGATGTGGCCAATTTTGCAGACGACAGGAATGGTAGCTCTGAGACTTGCCTGCTGCCGGGTGAATCCCTGCTATACCATCTCCTGTTAGCCACGACTGAGAGCAATCGCAGCCAGATTTTTTGAGCTAGCCCTGGTGGCAGGGGCTGTGATATACAGGACCTCTTTGCAGACAACCGGGAATCATGTGGTGCTAAATTGGAGCTGTTCTGTGACGGTAACACATCAGATTGTGAAGTTGTTCTGCAGAGCCAAAAGACACTGGGGAGAGGAGGGCTGACATTTGCATTCCCAGTCCCAGAGAGGCCCCAGGGGGAGAGCTGCAGTTAATTCACCAAGGTTATGGCTGATTCAAAGGCGGGGGCCCAAGAGGAGAGCCCCTAGCACTGGCACTGGGGTTGCTGGGCTACATGAGCACTCAGGACCTTACAGGACATCTGGCTGCCTCATTTCTGAGGTGCCTACCATTTGGGAGCAGTCTAGTATTCCAAGTGTTTCCTGCCTTTCTTTATATTCATGCCAAAAGCACTAACAGAATAGGGTGGAGACAAAAGATCTCAGACCTTCCTCACGATCATCCTCTAATTCCAGAAGGATCAAAATGCTAAAGGTTGCATTAGAAAAACAGAAATAGTCTTTTCTCCCACCATTGGTAACTCAATGCCACAACTAAAGCCGAGAGTCAGCTGCTTGTTCTACAGCTGCGTCCTTTCCGAATTCATGAGAAATAGCATTTTGATTTCCTTCCAGAGGAAATATACAGCAATATCCCTAACTTGCACTGAGGCCTTCCAGTCTGCAGAACCAACCCATATAACATTCATCTGCAACTGAATTAAACCCAAGATCCCCCATTCCTTAAGGACTGAGACAACGCTTGGGAATCAAGGCTTTTAATCAGAAATCTTTATAGCTTGCTTTCTCTGAGCACTTGCTTCCTAGGCAAGTTCCCTCCCATTCCAAGTTCTACACTTGCAAATGATCCCTCCTTTCCTGCCGTGTGCCAGACCCAGGCAGCACGAGGTTCATCCGAGCTGCAGGGGTGGTTCCCTGTCCCTTTCTGTGGTTCAGCGCTGTCTGGACTTTCATAAGAACTGTAGCAACAGGGTTTCTGTAGGTTTTCACTGTGCGGCTGGAGGGAGGGATGCGCTCTCAGTATGCTAACAGCAGTCTCTGATTCTCTTGCAGGAGGATCTTTTGATCAGCATTTGATCTGCAAGAACTGTGTGGGACACACGATCCTCCCAGGGAGAGTTCAGTGCTTTCTTCCCATCGAAAGCCTGAGGCTGTGTCCTGGGGTCAGGGCATCGGTGACATGTGGATGACGCCGAAGCCTGAATGTCAATCAGATCCTGGAAGAGGCTGCACTCTGTCTGCTGCACAGCCACGTTCGCTCTCTCTGAAGGGAGGTCCTTGTGCACGTAGCCATGTATTTCATGTTTTCCAGGTGGCTGTGTGCTCCCTACACCGGATAAATCCCAGTGCTGTAAAACATGTGTCCCTGTTCTGCTTCCTAAAGAGACGTATCTGCTGATGTCAGCTTCCAGGTAAGAGGCACAGGAACCTGCTCTCTCTCAGCATCTGTGGCCTTTGGCCTTTGCTGGTAGTCAGGCATCCGAAGGAAACTAGAAGTGACCTAAGGCTATTTTTTTACTAATCCTTGGTCAGTGTTGCAGATGGAGAAGTAATGGCAGTTTTCCAGCAGGTGAGACCCTCCAGGCCAGCTAGCCAGACAGGAAAAATAAACACAGGAAATAGCATCCGTGCAATAAGAAAACAGAGAAAGGAGATGCTGGGAGAGCTTTCTGCTGTGTGTGTGTCGGAGGGGAAGCATGGATCTTGGAGCTCTCTCTAACAGGAGCAAGCAGATGTCAAGCCTTAACAAAAAGGAAGGTTACTGCCTGGACAGAGAGGAAAGGAGAAAAAAGGAGGTTTCTGCTTTGGCCAGACAGAGTAGCAGTTGCTCTCTAAGGTACAGCGTCTACGGAATGAAGCTCTTGGGTCTAGATGTGGGGTGAGTTAGTGCTTTGCTGAGGAGAGAAACTCTGATTAGTTCTGCTCCACCTGGTTGTTTTTCTGTCTTAAAAGCAGTTTTGAGGATCTCTGTGTTGATGGAAAGTCTGGTCTGTCTCACCTGTGAAAACCATACCCTGAACTCCTCCTCTTGGCCTCTGCTTTGGGTCCCATCCCCCCAGATCCTGTGGGCTTACTGGAGCCTCCATGTTGCGCGGAGTTTATCCCTGATGGTATGGCTGGGTAGCACTGTGGTGAGGCATCTGCTAGCTCCATCCCTGTGCTCAGCAAGATGGAGAAACCACCTGTGGTGCCCAAAATAGCCTCTGGCTGGGCAATCCAATCCAAATGGTGTTGATAGTGATGAGGGATTCCCATGCCTCATAAAGAGGCTTTTGTTGGGAGGATCTAAGCTGAGCTCCAGGCCTTGCCAGCTGTGGAGAGGAGCAGATGGATCTGCAGTATAAAAATAGATTGAAGCAGATTGTTCTGCCTTTTTTTCTTCACCAGCTCAAAGTACAGTCCCAGAGGTGCCTGGTCAGCTGAACAAGAGCAGAGAACTGGGTGCTTTGCAGCTGCCAGTCTGCCTGGAGCCCATTAGCTATTGTCAGAGACAGGAATTTATCTCTCTTCAGTCCCATTCGCCTTACAGCTGCTGTGTGGACAATCTTGTTTGCTCACAGCTGTCGACAGTGTGTTACATCCTATTTCCCTGGGGCAACACAAGCAGGAGAATGGGGCATTTCTGTAAGACACTATGTTCCCAAACTCTGTTATACTTTGCCTCAAGAAGCAGAGATAATAATCTGTTGCTGTGTCCTGTGGATGATATCTCTGTACAGCACTTAAGGAAATGTGCTGAAGACATGCACCAGTGTGTCATGGGCACAGCTCAGAGTCATAGAATGGTTTGGGTTAGAAGGGACCTTGAAGATCATCTAGTTCCAAGCCCCACCCAGCTATGGGCACAGACACCTTCTACTAGACCAGGTCGCTCCAAGCTCCATCCAGCCTGGCCTTGGACATTTCCAGGGATGGGGCATCAACAGCTTCTCTGAGCAACCTGTTCCTGTGCCTCACCACCCTCACAGGAAAAAAAAATATCTTCCTTATGTCTAATCTAAATTTACCCTCTTTCAGTTTAAACCGTTGCCTCTCATCCTATGACTACATGCCCTTGTCAAAAGTCCATATCCAGCTTTCTTATAAGCCCCCTTTGAGTATTGAAAGGCCACTATAAGGTCTCCCCAGAGCCTCCTCTTCTCCAGGCTGAACAACCCCAGCTCTCTCAGCCTGTCCTCATAGGAGAGGTGCTCCAGCCCTCTCATCATCTTTGTGGGGGCTCCAGAGCTGGACACAGTACTCCAGGTGGGGTTTCATGAGAGCAAAGTAGAGGGGTAGAATCCCCTCCCTTGACCTGCTGGCCACGCTTCTTCTGATGCAGCCCAGGATGCGGTTGGCTTTCTGTGCCCAAGCACACACTGCTGGCTTATGTTGAGCTTCTCATCAACCAACACCCCCAAGTCCTTCTCCTCAGGGCTGCTCTCAATCCATTCTCCACCCAGCCTGTATTTGTGCCTGGGATTGCTCCGACCCATGCAGGACCTTGCACTTGGCCTTGTTGAACTTTACTACAGTTGAACAGTTTCAACTGGTTTTGTAGCAGTCAAGACCTCTATGTATTGCACATGGAAATCTCATCTTTTCCCAACCCCAGCTACAGAGGGAACATTTTGGAGTGCTATGATCTTTCTTCTTGCTACAAGTGCCTTGGCTGCTTATTCCAGTGCCATAAGTTCATACCAAAGCTCTGAGGTTAAAACACCCTCCAAGGGCACCTGAGGCTCATTGCCCTTGGTCTGTCATGTAGATGAAAATGGGATGTCCTCTGTGGATACCTCCTGGCCCAGTTGTTCATCTCAGCACTTTCCATCTAGGCTTAGACATTTTTCAACTCTAAAATACAATTATTTTAGCGCATGAAAGGGAATGCTAGGCTACGTCTGTACTCAGAATGGAGCAGGCAGGATGTGGTCCCTCTGCACGGTGCCTGCAGAGCGCTGCCGGCCCATCAGAGACATGTGTTTGCATAAAAACCCCTTCTCAGCTGGCATTCCCACTCCATCCCCCCTGCTAACTGAATAAGGATCACATCAATGTTTCCTGAATGGGCTTTCATAAGGCACTAATTTGATACACTCAGGGCATCTTCCTGTAATGAATGTTCCTGAGATAATTGAAGGTGAATTTGCATGGGTGGGGGGAACAGGGAACTGCTGGCAGAGATAATGGGAGGAATACAAGAAAACCCTTTTGTCCCATAAATTCTGAGTCTGTTGTGTTTGTCTACATTCCCTGTCTTCCCAGCTTCTACCTATGCTGTGTTTCAAGGTCACTGCACTCTTCCTCTTCTCCTTACTTTTTGGGGGTGTCATAAATCTTCAGTACCTGTACTGTTCCTTTACATATGCAGCCACAGGAGGAGACAGCACTGCTGTTGAAGTGGAGGGAAGGCCTCCCGCCTGCAATAGTTTCTCTTCAGGACTATTCTCCTCGATCACAGACCCCTGTGCTCTCATTTGGTGCTGGGAGTCAGGAAATAACGGCATGACAGAGCCTTTCCACTTATTTACAGCATTTCCTTCTGCTTGCTGGGGGAGCAGAAAAGGGCTGTCAAAGGGCTTGGGTTTCTTCTGAGCAAGTTGGATTTGCAGAGTAGAGGCAATTTCTGTTCCTCTAACTTAGGAAGCACTTGGTGGGGAAAAGGTAACTTCTGGAGCCTGGGGACACATGTTTTTCCTCACAGATCTAGAAACCCTGGGTTGTCAGAACTGCAGACAACAAACCACCAGTGATGTGCCAGTAAACAGACTAGGAAGCATCTGCGCTGTATTTCAATAGCGTAAACTTGACATTTCACCCCTGATGTTTCTTTCTTTAGCTCCTTAACACTTGGTATTTACAGAAATGTTTCAGACACTAACTTGATGGGATTCAGCTCACAAAATGGCCGTCTCGTCTCTTGTGACTGTTGAGAGGTCTCAGCTCTTCACAGGGGAGGTCAGTGTTGCCCCCACGTTCAACGGTTGGAGGCTGTCATGGTGCAGAGCTGGGAGGGAGCCTTCATGGGATCTTCCAGCAGCACAGCAGGAAAGGTGGGACCAAAACTGGTGGCTCCGGCAGCCCAGTCCAGACCTTGTTTCCATCATCACATCTCCAGTGAAACTCTAGCTACAAACCAGAATCTGGACTAAATGCATGTTTGATCACTGTGTTTTGTGCCTGATGCACTTGGTGCAGGCTGTTAACGGCCAGACTATACAGCAGGGGGAAAAAAACCTCCAAAACACAGCCCTTCTTAAGCCCTGGATTTAGGCATCTAACTTGGTGTAATAATTCAGCAGCATTTGTACTGCAAGTGCAGTGTCTGTATACCTGTACCTCTCTTTTTCTGATGACCACTGAGGGTCATTTTTACTTTTATTTTTGGTCGTTAAACTCGGCAGGATGCTTGAGCGGGAGAACAGGGAGCAGTGAGAGCTCCCTCTGCTGTCTGTGGGCTTTCAGAGTCCCAGCTAACCCGGTCCCCACTCAGATTAAATGTTTTGCTAGTGTGGAGGTGACATTGGCAGCTGTGCAGCCTACAGATGACTCTCTAAAGGACCTGTATCAAATACACTGTTATATATAATGTATAGATGTACTGTTAATATGCAAGGCTCAGTGCATCTCACAACACCCTGTGAGTAGCTCTGTGGCACTGTGGTCACAGCCTGTGTGTGAACGTGAATTTGGACCCAGTGTAATATACCATTGAGAAGGGATGGGTGTTGCAGTTTTGGTATTCAGCAGAGGAAGGACTAGACTGGGGGACACTCACGTAAGCATCTACCCTGATTAGGTGACACCTGTGCTGTGTCATTCTGTGGGAGGCCAGAGGAAATAAAATCCTGTTCAATTTTGGGAACAAAGCTCAGATCCATAAAGCAGCTTGTTCTGTTTACTTCTCTGGTCATTTACTTCAGGCAGGTTTCTCCATTCTTAAATGAGACAATGATGGAGACTCAATTGTCTTCACCAGATACTCCTCCCCAAGGTGAAACTACTTGAGTCAGCATCAGACCCTTATGGAGATGCTAAGAAGTTAGATGGGAACGGGGCAACCACAAAGGATTTTAAAAAGCAATTAAGCAACTTAAAAGCAAAAGTGACTCTAAATTGCTCTGAATGTTGGGCTTATTAAGGTTATTAGCCTAGATCCTTATTTCTTCTGGTGTAGCCTGAAAACATTCCGGCTAGTTGAACTGGACAGTGCCTTGCCAGAGTGTTTGCAGCAAGCTGGGTGGCAACTCTTCCCTTTGTCTTGAACAGGTCAGTATGGCCTCTCACTTCATGTTTATGAGGCTTCCTTTTTCTTTTGGAGGGTCTTCCCCTTTTCTTCCTTTCTTCCCCCCTCCCCCCAGCTCTCTGTCTATGCAGACCACATTCTGGTCAGGAAGACGTTCCTGTGTTTCTCAGCTGTAACATAATCGATCCTTTGTTATGGTATTTCAGTTAGGTGTCCCTGAAGGGTGAGCAGCTCTGGTCAGGAGCAACAAGACTTTCTCTCTCTGACTGTTCATTGGCCTGGAAACTCATAAAAGTGCTATTTTTCTTCACCTCAGTTAAACTGCTAACATGTCCCAGCATGCACAAGACCCGGAAGCTCGGTAAACCCAAAGGGCTCATTGTTAAACAAGGTAAGAGGTTTTCAATGCTTCCCTCTGTTTTTTTGTCAAGGATCAGGCAGTGAGGTGATGTGGCAGAACAGTCCACAGAATGATGCAAAATACTGTGTTCCATTTCTCTGTAAAGGCCCAAGAATAGCCGCCTCGGTACTTCCTGTGTCTGGTTGATGCTGAAGAGCATCAAAGCAACTTTTTCTGTGGGTTAAACTGAGCACTCTGCATTTAAAAAGGGAAATTATCTTCTTAAATATTTTTTTTTTTTGCTGTTAAGTTTGGCCCTTGCTTTGCTAGCAGCTGTACACATTGAACAAGCTAAAAAAGAATATAGTGTAACAAAAGCTAGACATAGAAATAAGACAAAGGAGTAACAGAAACAACAAGCACCAATTTGATCGTATGTCTGAGTTCATCCAGACCATATGAAGTTGTGAATTTTAAGCAGGCAGCTGAGAGACAAAATGGTAGTCATTTTAGTAGTTTTGTTTGAGTGTATGAAAGTAAGTGAGCACATACTTATAGGTCAAGCACACATGGATGAGGGAAGCTGAATCACTGGCAAATCAGAGGCAGGAGGAAAGAACAGTATGCTGAGGTCTAAACTGGGAAAAGTTATTGCCTGGGACGTGAATGTTTTGTCTAATGCATAAGGACATGGAAAAGGGAAGAAAGGCTAAGGCATACTAATTACTTGCAAATTGCACTATGTCCTCTTATTCTCTGCCCAATTTTAGCCATTGTTTGGTGTAGACAGCAATACACGTGCATGCTACATCCATCCATCTTCACAATAGCTGGGTTAAATTGCACAATCATTATGAATACTGTTTGCAGGCAACTCTTTTTGCTGTTCCCAGCCTCTGTTCAGTAATCTGTGGCTCCAGGGTCTGGGCGCTAACATTTTGAAACTGTGGTCAATCAGAGGGTATTTTTGTGCTGCTGCTTCTCTCCCCTTTTTATTCCATCGTTCTGCTAAATCACTGTGTTGTAAGTAAGGATTCTTCTAGGACTGGTAAGTAATTCAAGATCTTGTGATTCAACATGACTAGAGAATGGTTCTTTGTACCTGTAAGAAGTGAGGAATCCTTCCACTGAGATTTCGCTTTTAGCCTTGGGGAGAACTTCCGCACCAAGAACTACAGCTTTGTGTACACAAAGTTTCCCAGGTAGCTTGGTAGTGATTTCTAAAGAAAGCTTGCTTACAGTGGAAAATTACACTATGTTAGAAGGAAGCTTTGAAGACCTGTAATAGTTAACATGAAATTAAGCACATAAAGTGAACAGAGAAGCACGGACCAGCAGATGTGATAGTGTATCATATCTTTGTACACTGAATGCAAGATTCAACTGAATCTCATGCAATTCCTCAGGACCACAGCCTAACTTGACGTTCTTTTGCAGTGCTGAGCAGCCCTTTGGTATAATTGCTTCTTCCCTCCCAAAGCCTGAACATCTGGATTTATAGGGACAAAAGCAATCCAGTGAGGAAGGAAAGAAAAAATGCCTGTGTCACAGCACATGTAAGAGACACTGGCATCCCCCCACTGTCCCATCCCACAGCAGCAGTACCACTGCTGTTCTCCTCAGTTGGAACTGCCCTTCTACCCTAATATCAGTTTATTCATTAACTTCTTATGGTTTAGGTGCATGCCTGTTAATTTTCACTTACCACTGCCCACCTCACTGGGGAGAACATACAAACCTTGTGTTACAGGATCATTAAAAAAAAACTGTGGCTGGAGGGGATGCAGCAGTAACGGAGATGAACATGGTCTTCCTGGGACAATTATGATTTTTTATGCCTTCTGAAGTAGCCATATGGACCCTGCTCACACTTCTTCACCTCTGCTTGACGTGCCTGATAACGCTCTGCTGAGTCAGGGTGAGGAAGGGAAGATGGAAAGGTTGCTAAGTATATATGTGCTCTTCACTGATTTTTCTGATTAACACAGGAGGAGGAGGCTGTGCTAGAGGGGCTTCCCAGATCACAGCCTGGCTTGACGGAGGCTTTAAAAAATTATTTTATTCAGCTTCTGGAACTGAGCTGATGCTGGTGGTTGTCATTATGCCAGGACCAGGAGGAACTAAACTGAGCATCATGTTTGTGAGTGACATGTTTGTGACTGTTCCCCATTGTGGAAGGAAAGATGTAAATGGTGAGCCAGAACGTGGCTCCCTTTTGCTCTGGAGACTGAATCAAGTAGAGTGCATGTTGCGGGAAGATGTGTTGTAGCATTGCCTTTTGTGAAGTAGTGCCTCTTTTTCTGCTACCACTGATAAAGGAAAAAAAACGCTCCTTTATTGTCACTGAGTGCCGTGAATAGCCTGTCTGATCAGTTAGAGATCTGATTTAGTAAGGAGGCTCTGGGCTAGCAGTTCATGGGACAACATGCTAACCCAGCTTTTTATTCCTGCATGCCCCAGTTATCCATCACAGACCTCTGCCACACTCACTTATTCCCTGCACTCCTCTTTCTTACATCTGTGGGTGGACCATGTCTTACATATGATCTGTTCAAGGAGTGTGTATGTTTCCCTCCTGTTCACGTGACTCTGGGGATGTTTGTTCCCTCACCAGTTATTTATGAGATCCTGTGAAAATGTAGGGCGTGAGCTAAGTGGAAATCTCCAGGCATGCAAATGAAGGAGGCTATGTATCGTGGCCAAAAACCATTTATTTCTGGAGTGTAAAAAGGAGAAGGGTCCTTTGCTCATGGTCTTTCTTGCCCAGAGTTGCTTCTTGGAGAGAAGCAAGAGCTAGTGCTTATATTGTTGCCAGTGATTTTGTTAGTATTCTCCAAGGAGATCCTCCATATCTTTAATGTGGGCTCATTTGTTTGTGTGTTGGCTGCCTCCATCCCCTTCAGTGGTGGATTCTCTCTCTCCATCTCTCTCCTCTCACAGTGCCTTCTACCCCTGCTAGCTTTAAATGCTGTCTTTTGAATAATCTTTGCTGACACAAGCTGCCTTAGTTGTAGTGGCTGCTGAGGTTGGAAAGGCTCCTCAAACAAGGAATGTTCAGTCCCTGGGGTCATGGAAACCAGCCAGGAATTTCTGCTCTCCCATTCCCAGGGGCATGAAGAGCCCGCAGAGAAAAACCAAAGGTGACCATTTCCTCAGTTTAAATGTCATTGACCTGAACTGGAGATGTTTTCCAAGACTTCTTAAGATCAAGAGAGCAGTTTTGGAAATATGACTGATATCTTGATGGAAGAGGAGAAGTGATCATTTCAAGTTATAGTCTTATAATACAATATAGGAAATTGTCATTTTCAAAAAAAGAAAGCATCAGGCACTGTTTCTTTCAAGCCTTCAGACCTCCCCCCTCTCTTGATAGGTGTGTGGCTTATTCAGTGAGAGTGCTGGATATTAGATGGCCAAGTATCATTTCTTGCATGCATGAACACAAAATATCAAGATAGGCTAAAAAGTTAGCTATATGCCATATGATCACTGAGGATAGTGTGTTACTCGGAAAGAGAAAGGAGGTGACAGTGGGACTAAAGCTGTCTCTCTTCTGTAAAACTGATATCTTAACAGCTCTCATGGGAGGAAGGACATGTTCAACCTAATAGGATAATGGAATAATATGTTGAACATATCAGCTTTGACACAGACCAGCTGGTGGCTGTAGACACAAATAACCTAAGGAAAACAAATTTGAGATGTCTCAGGAAATGGCTATATGTACGCAGTGCAGTGGCGGGGCAGGAGGGTGCCTTGCATGTAAGAGAAAAAAGATAAAACTCCCTCTCTTTGGCTGTGGGAGGAGTGTCTCACTCATTCCTGGAAAGGACTACATTCCATCCTTAATGATAGTTGGCGCTATTAATTTAGTGCTGTCTTCTCTGGACCTACAGAACTTTGCCCTGTGCGGTTGGACCAAAGGTCCAGTATGGAGTCTAGCTGGTAAACAGAAAAATTCCCAAAACCAGAAAAAAACCCCCTTTCCTACAGTTACTGTTAGAAATTTCCTCAGAAATTACTGATATGGTAACTTCCTCAGCAGGAAAATTATCTCCACCAATAGGTCCTCCACAATCTCTTCCCTCCCTTCTTTCTGCTGCCTTTGTTTTTCTAATCCATCTTGTCTTTTCATCTCTGTCCAGCTAGTTCAAATTTCAGTCTCTGGAGACTGCTGTCCAGCAATGAAATGGTTAACACAGACTTTTTTATTTGTGCCTCTTTTTTCCTTCAGCCACTCTGAGTTTTGGAGCCCAGTGAGATACCTGGGTGGAAGCTCTTCTCAGAGCTTTGATTTTGGGCTCTCTGCAGACTTCAGCAGATGCTATTTCAGCTACTCCATTCTATTCACATGTGAATTATTTTCTTATTATAAACTGCGAAAGATAGACATGTACTCTTCTTTCTAAATTAAAGCTGAGATCCTGAACTGTAGCACGTCAAGCAAACCACAGCCAGTTGGTGGATGAATGCATAACCATATAGGTAATATGATTCTTGCAGTGCCTCTCTCAAGTCAAGAGTTACGTACTGTGTCTTCAGGCAACATACAAATCTGTTCTGTGCTTACAATCCAGCTGTCCAGATTTCAGTATGTTGTGTGATGACCATAATAGATGACTCCAGGTTCACTCTGCTGTGGCTAGGAACAGCATGACATGAAAGAGACTACCAGTGATGGAAACTGCTAACAAGCCTTTGAAAGATGCCCAAGATACCTAAGATCTTGAAGAGGCAAATCAATCCTCCCCTTTCCCCTTGGTGGCTGCAGATCCACTCTTGCCCTGGTACATGCACACTCTCTTTCTTTTTTAAAAGTTTATAGCTCATGCCATTACAAGTCAGCAAGCATTTGTATGTGCTGAAGCAGAAGGATGGTAGAATGTGCTACACTCTTCATAAATGCAGCTTCCTTGTTCCTCATTTGCCAGCAGTGTGTCAGCAGCAAGTATCGCTTTCTTTTGCAAGAATGGCTTTGGTAAAAGGTACACTAGTGAGACATACTCCATTGATGAGTTATTCCTGGCACAGACAGAGCTGGAAGGAAGTCAGCATTACACACAGACGCTCTTTGGCCTGGGAAGGTCTGAGAACCCTTTAAATACTTCGCTCAGAAATGTTTTGTTTTGTTTTGTTTTTCCTTTTATCTAGGAGATTTTTGCTTTCCTCTTAAGTTAATAAAACTTCTGTTTTGTCTTCCTCATGCCCTTTTGCCAGCATCTAGCCTTTTCCTAAAGATACTAGTTCAATAACCATCACTTATATTGCCAAGCTTAGGCTACTACTGTTTGCTAAGTGCAGCTGCAACTGTCTGCCCAGTTTCACGTGTTTCTGTGAGGGAGAGATATTGGCCTCCACCATACAAGTGTGCTGTTGAGGTCTAACAGCTTCCCTCCCATGAGCTGTCCTTAAAAGATGTCATGCTTTATTTTCTTCCCACTTCTCTGAAAAAAAAGGGCTTGTTTACAGTGGACAACTGATTTGGATTGAAGTGGAGTCTGCAGTTCAAGTGAAATATTACTTCTGATTGGCACCTTGTATGGATATTCTCACTTGAGAATAAGAGTATGTTACTCAGTAGATCAAGTTATTTTGCAGCAGAAATCTCCAGGCTGGCTGTCAATGTAAGTCCCTGTACGTAAAAGCCCTGAATGCCTGAAATCTTGAGAGACTGGTTTCCCAAGTGTCTAAGGGTACGCATCAACTCATTGGACAAATTCAGCTGAAGGGTTGAAGGCCCCTTTCCCACTCTTAGCATAAAACTGTGCTCCCACATCATGTTGCAGCAGCTGAAGGGTTGAAGGCCCCTTTCCCACTCTTAGCATAAAACTGTGCTCCCACATCATGTTGCAGCAGAATGATCGCCCAGATGCTCCCTTTTTTCTTCCTTCCCCTGCCACCGAAATCACACTGCAGCCCTAGGTATTTCTGGTCTGTGGGGACTGTGAGTTGAATGGGTATGGTGAGAGACAAACGAGGAAGCATTTTAATATGGAGAGTGGTTTGTCTTTAGGCCAGTCCATGTAATCTGCACTGGAGATCCTTTTTTGACAGTGCCTGTATGTAGAGATCTAACAGGTTTTCCATAATAATCCTAGTGGTAGGAAGGGTCTCATGCTTTGTGAGGGACAGACCTTATTATAATTTCTTACAGCTTGGTTCACAGCTTGAATGCCTTCCCAGAAAGGCAAGATGTTGACTGTTAGTGGCTGTTGTTATTTCTTTTGTGCTGTCAAGTGTGAAACTAAAGATTAATGTAGATCTTACTGACTGCTGTGTGCAGGCTTTGACCTGCCTGAAGAATATTCAGTGCCTATCCTAAAAGTTATCCATTAAGCATTCAGTTCAGTGGGCTGGCTGTAGAAATAAAGCTCTTCAACCTCTTTTTTTGAGTTGCTTTGAATAAGATCAAACCCAAACCCACACAATTGAGAGCCAGAGTGGTATCTTGAATCATTTAATACTACTTTGCTACTGCCAAAGCTATCTCACCTATAAATAACGGCATTTGGGCCATCTAATAAGCTTGCCTGAAACAATATACAGCTTTTTGCATGAAATAATTTTTCAGTGATCTTTTTCTCTTTTCTCTCTCTTCTCTTTAAGGGCAATGTAAGGTTCTTATATTCTGGATTTATTTTTAACTTGGATGGCTCTGAGGTAGCTTTTTGGGATTACTTCACAGTCAAATCCTTTATAGAGGGATAAACAACTGAAAATTGCCCTTTCCAGAATTTCAAATAAGTTCCCATTACTTTCTATATGATATCCCTATCAACCCTATCAAATGCTTTTTCAGTCTTTATAGAATTCACATAGAGCTCCACTCAGAGGGGAACTCCTTGAGGATTTTCAAGTTAACCACGCGATAAATTCAAGACCATCTTTCTCAAAACCAGATTATTCAATCATAAATTACATGTCTGCTAACTCCATTCCCTAAGAATATTCTTGCCAGGAATCTGTCAGTATAGAAACTTCGTGTTCCAGACATGCCTCATCTCTCCACTTTGAAATATCCAATTTCTGCAAGGATTGAAACAAAAGACCTTTCTCCTACTACGAGGGGAGGGACATCTTCCTCTTCCCAGATTATACCTAAAATTCATTCATTTTGGTATAGACTACTACCCGCTTTGATGAAGGATTAGAACACTTTATTTATAGTAGGTGCTTAAAGACCGGGCTTCCTGAACCCGTGGAAAACAAATGCGCCAGATTTTATTCTTTTGTTCTTTTAATAAACTGTCCATGAGATTCTTCCCCTCCCCTCCTTTCCTGCTGGTTTACTTGCATTCTTATATGTTCAGTGTTTTTTCTCTTCTGTCTTTGTTCCAGTTTATCAGCAATTTACACACAGTTGTTTCCCAGACTCCATGATTTCAACAGCAAAAATAACACTGACCTTTTGAGCCCATGAGCAATTTTGTTGGTGGTAATTTAGCAGAAAGTTACAGTAATGAAAAAGAACACTACTTTAAATGTTAGATCATTAAATGTGTTTTATGAGTGTTTATAACTTCTTTAATGCACTTCCTGTGCAACAGGGAGATAGCCATATTCCAGGGAAGAATGAAGATTTTAACTGGCAGAAGTGGTCAATTAGTGAATCTCTTCAGGTTTAGTGATACATTTTCTGGTGTGATGTGGTCAAAGCAAACAAGGAGAATATTTCTAGCTAGAAGGACAATAGCACTAATAACAGAAGAACTCTTCCAAAGGTAGGTTCACTCTTTGAAACTGTGAGCTGGGCTTTTCCTGTGGGAGGGAGGGGAAGGCTGACTGAAAGCTTCTATCTCACTCCCCAGACCTGGGGGTGGTTAGAGACTGCTTTGGTCCCAAGCGTGCCTGAGAGGAGACAAAAAGTATTGTCAACAATAAATTTCCTCAGTTTTCAGACACTTCCCATCGCCCAGCCTTCAGAACGGCAGGAAGCCAAGAGCAGATGACACAAAATGGGGTTTATAATTTGGCTCCCCTACTCTACAGGTGATTGCACCTGTGGCTTTTGCAGAGTCCATGGGAAAGGCAGGGAATCTAAATACAGACCAGAATTTTCCATCCATATCAAAATCTTCAACTTTTCTTCGGTTTGCATACAGAGTAATTTCTAAAACTGGTAAGAATAATTGAAAAGATTTAACTAGAATTAGGAAAAGAGTTCTTTGTCTGTAACCAGTGTAAAGGCAAAAAAAACCCCTCCCAAAACCCTAAACCCCACCAAAGTTAAGTGTTACTAGCAAGAGGTTATGGTACAAAGAGTGACTTTAAAAGGAAGAATATTGATTTTCCTTCATCACAGCACCCTTAAAGATTGTTTCTCTCAATGTATAAACCAAAGTGGAACAGAAAGGAAGTTTACCATCTTTCTTCTTTTAGCTGCGTATTATGTAGCATGAAGCTAGTGTTTTATCTTCCCCTTATATTTTAGACCTGTCTCCTCTCTCACAACTTTTATTTTACTAACTACTTTTCACTGCCGGTTTCTTACATTTGAAATGTAAATGAAACTTGTGTGTTATTTTGCAGTACAATTCAGTAATTTGTTTTATGACCACTGGAAAAGGACAGTGTAGAAGGTCATTTTAAAGGGTGTTGCAGCATCTAGAAAGCAAGCTTAGAGCATCAATATCATGTGGCCTTGAAGGACACATCTCGGTGCACGTCCACCTAAATCCCTTGATAGGTGTTCATAACAAGCAGCATGACCCTGTGAGTGATCTGAGGCAATTATTGCATTAGGGACACATGTTATTCATTTATTTAGCTGCTCTGGGAACTCTGTGTGACCCATTTCAAGGAATGACAGGAGACAAAAGTGTCTGGAAACATGATCCACATGATAGTAACAGGGTTTGTAAGAAGCTGGGTGTTTCAGAGGGAGCATATGTACGTGCTACTAACTTAGGAAGGAGAGATAGAAATGCTGCCTACAATCCTGCCTACTGGCTCTGACCCGTGGTGCTGTTCAGCCTTTGCTCCTATCTTGGGTTGCAGTGGAAAGATTTTGTTTGTTTGTTTAAATCTTTTCTTGGGTCTTTCCCAATTTTAGCCTGAGCTCGAGATATTTGGCTCTTAAATTAAATCTCCAGGGTGCTTCTGACTAATGCCAGGGTGCTATTGTGGGGTTTTACAGGAACTCCTGGGAACAGTCCTGCAGCACAGAGTGTGTGGACCAGTATTATCAAACCTCAGTTTTAGCTCCGAGATGGTATCTGTGCAACAAAGGGTTTCAACACACAAGAACTGCTTTCTCTACAGATTACACTGTGTGGTCCTGACTTCTTTATCCAACTTTGTGGACCACCCTGTCTGAAGGCAATGGAGATGAAAAGCATGCACACTTCAGAACTGTTTTGCAGGAATTTTCCCTTGTTTTAAAGAACTTTTGGTTCCATGAAATACTTACTTTCCTCTAAACCAGTTATTACAGCCTGTTTTCATACCAAAAGGTTCAGCTATTTCCCCAAAATAATTACTTGGTCCAGGTCATGCAGAATTGGGAAGAAGCTTAAATACAGAGGTTTGAAGAAGTCAAAACCAGAGCTAGGATCTGGATTCAAACATCACACTTAACAGATAATTGCAATGACTGAGGTAGAACATTCAGACTTAAATCCAAGCTCTCTAATATGCTTTGTCTGGGATATGGAAGGCATCTTCCTTTATTAGGTTACTTTCCTGTTCAACATTAACGTTTTGTGCTTTGAAGGTTTATTGTGCTGGCTAGAGTTATACCTTTGTATATGCGTAGTCCCTATGGAATAGCCTAAATCCTTTCATCATTATTAGTAATTCTAGGCTTGTCATTTCCTATTCACGCAGTCTGGACCTCACAGCCTTGTTGCAGGATGGTTGATGCGGTGGCACAGGAAATGTACTGTTTTTTCAGGTCTTGACTGTTCGTGAGTATCCTTTTCAGGGGCTTCAGTTTTATTGCCATGAAGTCCATTTCCTACATGTAGTACAATTTACTAAATTACAAACAAACAAGGCACCAATAGAGAAGTCAGTGAAAGTTCACACTAAGAATAGAAACTTGAAGAGAAAAGTTCAGTTACGTGACCTTCTTCAGGAGCTGGATACAAAATAGACCTGCTGTTTTTCCCTTTAATTTGCAGTCCAGGCAGAAAAGAACTTGAACAGTTCCCAGAGAAACCCAGGCCCTTCTGTTTGTTTCTATGAATCCTCCAGAAATGCTTCATCTGTTGGTTGACATCCTGACTATGCTGATATGGAAATGAACTCACTTGATCTCCTCATTTCCCTCCTGTATTGTCAGCTGATTTTTGCATTGATCTCCTGTTTAAAGACCTGCCAGCCATGAATGGAACAAAATGTTACTGACATGTACCTTTAAAACTGGCCATTAAAGCAAATTGGGATCATCAGATGAAAAATAACATGTAAGTATCAGTCACTACTTATTATTGTCTTTCAGAAATATGTTTGGGAAAGAGAAATAATTCCTAAGAATAGGTTTTTAGGCCCTCAGTCATGAACAGGGAGATGCTACGCTGAAGAGTACAGGGCAAATACTTACACAGAGTACTAGCTATCTAGACTTTTTAGAAGTTCCTTTCAAATGATGTTTTTTTTCTTTCTCCTTTGTATTCAGCATTTTTGTTTTATAGTATACTATCATCCCTACTTTTAGCTTATCTTCAAACTTCCCCCAGAGATTAAAGGATTTTCCCAATTGCTGTCTAAAGGCGTTCGTCTGCTCTTTAGGAGTTTAAAGAGTTCCTGCCCCTCCCAAAGCATCAGAGCGGCGCGGCTGCCCTGGTGCGCTTGGTGTATGGAGCATTGCCGCAACTTCTTGGGTTAAAAAGGGTGGATTAGAGCGAAAGAATCACCTATCTCAAAATGCCCTGATGAAACCAGGCTACCCCTGGACACTTTCTGTACAAAGTTAAATATTAGACACTCTCTCCCTGACGTTGCTTTTTAATTTAGCCTAAAAGGCTTAATATTTAACTCAAAATACCTAACAACTGCAAATGCTAAGTGCTGAACATTGTTACATCCTCCAGAAGATACATAAAGCAGTGCTTAAACTCGGTGTGATATATTTAGACATGTGTAGCTATCTCTGGACTTAAAGCTTCATTTGAATGAGAAAACTGGTTATCGTGTGGTGAATGCCAGCTGCACTTTGAAGCAGAAGGCACAGCCAGTGGTTCAGTGGCCATAACTGCTTCAAACGGGGTGTCCGCTTGGTACCTGCAGAGGGAAATGCCCTTTATTGAGACCCACTTTTGGTCCCAGATCAAGGGTTTAACGGGGGAGCCGTGCCCGCCAAAACCTCTCTGAGAAAGGGGCGGGGCCCGGCGGGGGTAAAGTTCGCGCCTTCCAACGGTCAGCGCGTGCCTAACGGTCAGCGCGCGCCCAACCGCCTGCGCGCCTCGCCTCGCCCGTTCCCTTCCCGCGCCGCGCCATGGCGGGGGAGCTGGAGTCGCTGGAGGCGTGCTTGGAGCGGCACATCCCGCCCGAGGAGCTGGCCGAGGTGAAGCGCATCCTCTACGGGGGCGAGGCGAGGTGCGCTGCTGGGACGGGCTGGCCTCCCTCTGCCCCGCGGGGGGTGTGTGTTTGTCTGGGGGCGTCCCGTCCAGCCTCCCTCCTGCCCCTCGGTCTCCGCAACGCATGGCCTGCCCGGGAGGGAGGGGGAGGGAGTCAGTTTGAGAGCGGATGTGCGGGACACAAGGCTCGGCTGAGAGGAAAGAGCAGGGGGAAGGCCCTTTGGTGCTTGTGGTACTGCGGTGAGGTTAGGCTGTGGTGGGATAACTGGGGTACTTGGGGGTTATCCAAGTTTGGGAAGCAGGGCGGTAGGGAGGTTGTGTGAGAAGGTGGCTGACTGGAATGTAAGACTTGAGGGGGATAGTTTTGGAGGGGGGGCTGGGGAGGTGGTGGCTTTGGGGTGGGGGAGCTGAAAAAGTGGGGATCTAACATGAAGAAAAATACATTGGAGGGAAGGTGTTTATAATCTGGGGGTGGCAGATGAAAGTTTGTGCGTATGCACTCCTTGATTTCTGTAGCAAGGTAATAGTATCTGGAGATGACAGTTACGGAGGAGGACACTGGGAGTTTGCTGCCATGGAGAAGAGCAGTGAGATTTCCACGTGACCTGGCTGTTATCTGTTCCATTGTCTGATAGTTGCATATGGGGGCATGCGAGGTTGGGTGCCTCTGCAGGGGTAGACAATATTTGTGATCCTTTTGATCCATTGCATTTAGAGCAGAAAAGGAGAACATCTTGTCTTGAAATGTCTTTTTTCCTTTTCAATCCAGAAAACTTAATTTGCCAGCTGCTGCTCTATCAGCAGCTCAGGAAAGAGATTTTGAGCTACAGGGCTATGGATTTGAAGCTGCTCCAGAGCAATTGAGAAGGCCGCGTATTGTTCGAGTAGGACTGATACAAAATAAAATTCCACTTCCCACAGACACAGCCGTGGCAGTCCAGGTACACAAACTGGGATCTGGGCCTTTTGTGTGTAACTTCTCTTCTACTGGATTGAGAAATAACACACTTGTTGATGTTACAAACTCCTTCATTAAATGTCTGCTGATTGTCTGGCAATATAGGACCCATCACTATCTTAATACAGCATACTGTAAGAAATTTGAGTGACACATTTTTTTTATTGTTTCTCAGAAACATCTTTTGTGTTGTATTTACCTAGTGAATTTCCCAACTGTTTGCAGTTTTTCCCAAGCTAAATATTTAGTCTCTGATTTTGTGCATGAAAATCCTTTGCCTCTAAAATGGATCAGAAAATCATTTACCTGAAATGAAAAGAGATGGCAACCCATGGAAACCACAGGTGCACTTCTTTTTTTTAATTGAGAAATGTTCCATTATAGGAAAAGCTATTAGAGTAAACACAGATCAATGAAGCTGTGTTCATTATTCTTTGTACAGCAGTAAACAAAATCTTATTACAAGGTGACTATCATCTCTTAACATCTTGGATGCGAAAGTACTGAGGTGACATATATTGAAATAGCCTCCTAAGAGTCGCTTTTAAAAAGTGAAGGAAAATACCACATTTATGAAACCTCCCAGAGTAGTAGCTTTGTACAGTGACAGGACTGAATATTTCTGAAGTAATTTGTTTCAGAAAGATTACCTGTCACAAATTCAAGTAAATAAGTCAGTTTATAGATCAAGTTTCTGGATTCTTTGTAGCATCTGTTAAAAAGACTTACCAGTTATATTAGTGATTTTACCTTCTAAATAACTAGTTAGCTATTTCTGTAAATCAGTATACAGTTGTTGAGTTTGTAGGCCACTTTTGACCTGTCTTGTGTCTTTTTTTAATTGACACTTGAAAGTATCAATGCAAAGTGCTACACCTATGCCTGTCTTTAAGTAGAACACTCTAGAAAAAAGTACTTTGAAACAATGTTTTCTGACTAATTAATAAATGTTTTGATGTTTTTTTTCTTTATAATAATCTACTTAGCTCTTAGAACAGAGGGATTTAGAAAATAGTTTGCAGCTAATAACTTGTAGAGAGTGTCCAAGATCCACATATTAATATGAGCAGGATTTGGAGGTAACCAAGGAAATGGACTGCCCTTATCTCATATGTTAAGATTCTGAGTACTTGACTTTGAATTCATGTTTACTTAACATCATGCTCTAGGTTGTTTACAATCAGCAACAAAAATTATAATTAGATTTTTAGCTATCTACAAGTCAGTCCGCAATGAGTTGCTGTATGTTTAAATGTTGTAACTATGGAATTAGAAATCCATTGGATTGCTTTCTCTATTTTCAGCATCTAAATGCTTTTAAAAATCTATATCTAACTCTTGGTATTATTAGTGTTCAGGAACTATAAATTCTTGAGTTATTCCCCCTGAAAGCAATGGGACTAAGTATAGAACAAGATAAGTTTAATATGAACAAAACTTGTAAAATCAGGCTATTAATATACAAGTGAGTTAGAACATACAGCTTTTTTTTATAGCGTGACTCTTCTCGCAATCAGGTGGCTGCACTGCACAGACGAATTGAGGAGATTGTGGAAGTAGCTGCAATATGTGGGGTCAACATAGTTTGTTTCCAGGAGGCTTGGAGTGAGTATTTTCTGTGATTCCTTCTAGCTTGTCAGAGATCAAGTTCACTCTGTTTTAACAGGTATCCTGTACTAGAAGTATGTCTTGTAAGTAAACAGCAGAGATGTTCCAAGAGACAACAGTTAACTTTACTGATTTGCTTTCTACATGGAAAAAAAAAAGGTCTTAGTTAGCAGAACTGTATGGAGGATGTATGTGAAGTCTGTTACAGTGAAGACTAGTCTGTGCTGCAACACTGATATTTGTATGTGTGCTCATTCTTCATGTCGTTCTTTGTGATTCTTTCCTCATTTTTTTCCTCCTAAAACTTTGGGGTTTTTCCAGACAGATATTAAAATAAAAAAGATCTAATTTTAATTCAAATGAAGTCTTTGAGGCTTAATAGAGGTGAAAAGCAAAATTAAGGCCCAAGTTGTGAAAACAGGTTATTCACAGAAAGTCTCTGGGTTGTGTTTTGTATTTTTACCTCCAATAAGACTTCACTAAGTGCATTCTTTCTCTCCTGCTTTGCTCTGTGTGGGTCTAAAACTCCTTGTCATTGCTAAAAATATTTTTAAATAGCTTTTACCTTTAAACAAGGAAAGCAGTTGAATGATTAATTAATTAATAGTTAATTAATGATTAATTTTTTATCTGTATTCATGAAAACAGCATGTATTCCTTGAGTGACTTGAACATTTTTGTAAATTTTGTCTTGCATTGGTATTTTCCAGCCATGCCCTTTGCTTTTTGTACAAGAGAGAAGCTTCCTTGGACTGAATTTGCAGAGTCAGCAGAGGATGGGCCAACAACAAAATTCTGTCAAGAGGTAAAAAACCAACCAAGCAAAAAAAACCCCACATCCAGCCTCCAGCTGCCACTGATTGGCATGGATTTCTTCTTTCTATAGCGGTCTTGTGCCACTGAGAAAACGGAAATAATCAAAAATAAATTTTCACCTTGCTTCACAAATATTATGATAGTGAGTGAAGTAGAAATGTACAACAACAACTGTGCTCAGTATTTATTTTTTAAACTACTTTGCATTTATATACTACCTTTTACTATGGAAGGCATGTGAAACTGCCCATTTAACTATACCTGAATTTTATAAGGGAGGAACGATTCTTCATACAAATATTTTAAATTTCCTTATAGAAGGTGTTTCTAGAACACCTTTTCAGGTGGAAAGCTCTGTGATGTGTCCTCTTTTGATGAAGAAACTATGGTGATATGGTCATGCCAATGTGGGTTAAGCATTAGCCCGTGATAACAGTCAGAGTAATGTACCAGGTGAAAACTTTTAAAAATCCTTCATTATGAACAACAACAACAACAAAAAATTACTGCAGTCTTGTGTATAATAAAAGAATTGTGTTCATTTGTATAGCTGGCAAAGAAATACAATATGGTTGTGATATCTCCAATCCTGGAGCGAGATGAAATACATGGGGGCACTCTGTGGAATGCTGCAGTGATCGTTTCTAATACTGGAGCTGTCCTTGGCAAAAGTAGGAAAAATCACATTCCAAGGATTGGCGATTTCAATGAGGTAAGAAGCAGTATTGTGATTTTCAAGCTAGTCTTACTTTGCAGCCCTTTTTCCTGTGAGCATGTGTTGTATCAGAGTCATACTGGCAGGAAATGTAATGTATTTCTAGAAAATATGGTTCCCTAAGTGTCAAATCAGTTTTTCTCAGGTGAAATTATAGTAAATTAATTTATCAAGAGTAGAGAGTGATGACTCTTAAAGGAAAAATAACATTGAATCCTTGTCATGTACTCTTCCTTCGCCTGATTGAAACTACAAAAGTATCGAGGATCTTCAAAACAAAATTCTGTAAGTCACAGCTTTGTTAAGTTAGTTATGCATGATTGGCTGAGATAGTTTCTGCACGTGTGCATGTTGAACTTATTTTAATGTGAAAGGCAATTGTTTCATGGTTCAGATGTGAGTGATATTTATAGTCCTGATCTCTATTTCTCTGTGAAATTGTCTTGAAATGAAAGTACTTTTGCGTATATTTCTTTGAGCAGAATCCCTTAATTCATTACGCTTCTGACTGAATAGCTGGTTTGTGGCACCTTCTGTTTACTAATCACATTACTTCCACTGAAGCCCCCAGCAGTTTTTAGGCTGTCCTCCAGAATCAGCTTCAAAAACAACTTGTAGTAAAAGGCAATGTCAGAAGAAAACTGGTAGATCTGAAATGTGTTTAACCATCCATAGAATTATCACCAGCAGAAAGATCAGGATTAAAAATTAACCAAAGTCTAAAAATACATCATCTTACCTAACTAAATCTCTCCTTGTCAGCTGTAGTGAGTAGTTAACAGAGGCGTTTCTTCAAAGCACTGGGTGCTATATACCTGCAGTTGCTTTTGTTCCCTGTCCAAATGCTCCAGTCACTAAACTGACGCTTCACAAGCCAAACTGCTTTTTTTATTAACTTTAGAAGTTTTTTTTGTGTCTTGAAACTTCTCGTTCAAAGACTTCTGGAAGTTTTGACCTGGGCTCCCAGACCTGATCACACTGGTTTATGTTTCTTCAGAGCAGAATGTTAATAGGTTTCTACACAATGGATTTCTGGCACAGGCTTGTCAGTCACCAGTGTTGGGTTCTATCTTTAACAATTATTTTGATATTTAATATTATTTTATCAGATCTGTCTTTCAGCTAGCAAAATAGTAACTAACAAACCCATATAAAATACAAGCAGTAATAAAAATTAATTTTGGTTACTTTCCACATTCTTGATTTGTTCCTTGTGTAATCAAACAAAAAATAAATTCCTATTGCTTGTGCTGAAATATAATGTCTTTCAGTTTTCCAGACAGTGTTTTGCAGAGCATCAACAGATTCCAATAAACTTATTGTTTCCAGCTATGAAACTGTAATGAAAGGCACCTAAAAAAAAAAAATATTTTTTCTTTTCCATGTGAAGAGTAAATAGAGTTTCATTAAGAGTTTTACATAATTCCTAGAAGGAGTTAGTTCTTATAATCCTAAGTGCCAGAATTACCACAAAACAGTCTATTAGTATCTTGCAGGTATACTATAATGATTTGACATTTCTTGATGTATCTATGTCATTATAGAAGCAAGCAGTGCTTACCCAAAACAGCGCTGTCTTTTTAGCTAGTTTTCTTAGAAAAGCATTAAGTCCGTTCTTCTGAGCTGAGCAATTTTAATACAGGAACTTCAGAAACCACCAGGACTATAGGGAAGGATTGTGCTCGTCTCTCTTACTTTAATGTTGTTTTCTTTATCAACAAAGTTAACCCCCAAGGAAGGGCTGAATTTGAGATTATTTTTTTGTGGATTGTCTCTGTAGAGCAGATAGGAAAAGAAGGCTTCTTAAAATCGTCCTTGTTGAATCAGTGAGAACTAAATGGAAAGGGGAAAGAAATTGGTCTGTAACCTATTCAGCCATGTGTGGGAGGGCATATAAATAAACAAAAATCAATCCTTCTTGAGACATCACAGTTTGTTGCTGTGGAGATGATTGTGACCTCTGGTGAGGAATAAAGAAATAAGAACTGAAGAATTCCCTGAAGCTACAGCATTCTTGTTTTTCTTCATCTATTGTAATAAAAGAAAACTGAGAATAGCAGAAAAAATGGAAGTATATTCAATCAGTAGAATTGTTTTGAAAAAGGATTGTGTGAGTGCCCACCACGTGGTGTGCTATCTACAGACATGAAAGGAGATAAAATCAGTGCCCAAGGGACTGTGCAATTTCATGAGACCTGATAATAAATAAGAAACACGAGATGTCACTTTTATTGGGCATACTGAACCTCTTGTCCTTCTTGGTTTCAGAAGGTAGATCGTCCTGTATCTATTGTGCTGTCCTCTGGCACTTAGATGAGGCCCTGGTTTGTTCCCCAGCTATAACTGCTTGCCTTAGGCCTGATACGGTTCTGCTTCCTTCAAGACCGATGGCAGTGGTTGTTATAATGGACAGAGAGTTTCAATGAAAAAGGAATTGCTTTGCCACACATCTCTCTATCTTATATGGTAAGAGATGTGTCGTATTGGGTGAGGCTGGTGGATTATGTATCTTACTTTTCTGTCTCTGAGATCATCACAAAAAGGTACTGTTAGGAATAAATCTGGCCTCTGCAACTTTTGTGCTCCCTCAGTATCCACAGTCATTGTGTTAGGGATGCTGGGTGGCATATTTCTGTCTATTGCATTTCTTATCCATGGGTCTTTTATCAGTGACTTTGTGTAATCCCTTCTGAACCTGGAGATAATATCTGCTTTCACAAAGAAGCACATTTCAGAAGTGCACTGCCTGCTGCATGAAAAAAAAAAGTTACTTTAGTTGAAAACAGGTATAAGAGTATAACTTCAGTGAATACCCACTACTGCTGTTGCTTTGGGATTTCTGTATCTGTCTGCCTTTGTGATTTTGCTTACTCATCATACCACCCTCAGTCTTCTGTCTGCAGATTGAAGAGCCATTTTAGTTGCACCTCACCAGGGCAGTTGCTCCATCTCTTTGCCATTTTAATTGTCTTTGCTTATTCCATCTCTAGTATATCCTTACTGAGATGCACACACTAGAATTGCCCAGAGTACTCAAGTCATGGGCACACGGAATTCTTATAAACCAGCAAACCAATATTTTCTGTTATGTTTTAGTACCCTTCCTGTTGATATCTGAGATTTTATTGGATTTTTTACTACCACTGAGCACTAAGCAGGCAACTGTCAGTGACTCCACACATACCCTTTTTTTGTATCTGGGAAGAACCATTTCTGTACATTTCATTTAAAATATCTCTGTGAATATCTGAATATTTGTTTATTTTGATAGCTGTTAACAATGCCCTATCCTTCTCTTCACTAGTGCCTTTTACAGGAACCAGTGCGTTTCTAACTGTTTAGAAATGTTTGATATGATAAGATAAAAGTTCACAGCATATGGTAAATGGGATCTTTTAAGCCAACAATTTGCTCCATTTTCTTTAAGGAGTGTACTCTAGATTTATCCTGCGATTTTCCTGGTGGTTATTTCAAGCCTTCTGTTTGTTTAGAGCCATAGGCATATAGGAGATATAAATAACCAGTCTTAGTTATACACTGATATTTCCTTGGAGTATTCATAAAATTACTGCATGTCATTACATAACAGGTGAATGTAAAATAATTCTATGTTTTTTAACAATGCTCATCATCTTTCTCTTTAATCAGAATCAAGGTATCATGATGACTTAGGAAAATTTTCTTATATGCTGAAAGTACTAAGAGAGGTGCCTGAAGTTTTGTGATTTGTGGATATCTCATTAACTTCTGCAGAAGCTTCTAGCATGAATAAAAGTGTTTGCGTCAAAGTCAGACAATGCTTAGGGTGCAGTGTGAGTGAAGGGAGGCAGGAAAGGGCTTGAATTTGAGCTCAGCAGCCTAAGGGAGCCACTTTTTGCTATATACTCATTATAGTGCAGCTATGTACTAAATGAAAGCTGTTGTCCTTGCCTGTGGTCTAACAGCTTGAGGCTGGTTGTCAGAAATTGTGAGTCTCAAAGTGATGTGGGAGGTATTTCATTTCAGTTTTTTAAGAAGTCTGCCTTTGTGGTTTTTGTTTGTTTTGTTTGTAGTCTACTTACTATATGGAAGGAAATACAGGACACCCAGTGTTTCAGACACAGTTCGGAACAATTGCTGTGAATATCTGCTATGGGCGCCATCACCCTCTGAACTGGCTCATGTTTAGCATGAATGGAGCAGAGATCATCTTTAACCCTTCAGCCACTATTGGAACGCTCAGGTAAAATACAAACTGATTTAGGCCGTTGCACGCTTTCTGGGTTGGCTGAACCTCTCATCCCCTTGCTGGCGCCTCAGGCGCACCTTGCTGAGGTCTTGGAACCTGAGGTATCACCTCCTTGTTTTGCCTTCACGAAGGAATCTGCATTCTTCTCCATCTAGAGTTTTGGGCTACTGATCTGCTCATAGTCACTGATTTTCTTACAGAACTTTAGTTGTGCATCTGCAGGTCTTTTGTCTCTGAGACAGAATTAACCAGCATCCAGTGGGTATTCTGAAAACTAATGAGAGTTTATTTAGATTGTCTATGAAATGTCTTTGGTTTATGATAGGCAGTAGTAATTTACATTCAGACTTAGCTTGCCAGCTTGCATTGTTCACCTAGGAGCCAATGAGTATGGTATCAAATTGCAATTTTCAGAGCCAAGCTGAGAAACCCTTTTCTCTGAAACATTTTTTTTTCTTTAACTGTTGGCAATTTTGTGATTATCAGGCCTCTTGAACAAGACTAAACCGATGTAAACTGTTTCCCTTGAGATTAATCTTCTGCAGATTGACATTAATTGCACCCTGCTGACTCGATTTCCTAAAAGAAAAAAGAAAACCAGCTCAGTGAGCTAAGAAAAGTCACTTCTTAGCTAGTCCATAATGATTAATTTGTGGATTAGATCTTGAATATTCTTTCCCCTACATTATCAGCATCAGTCACATTTCAATATAATAAACTTTGAATGTGCCATGCTTCCAAAGCCTCCTCCAACACAGGCTGTGTATTGCTTGGGGTACTATAATGTGATGCAAAATAACTGCATTTCTTTGGGGCCAGGGGGGACTTTCTTTAGGTAGAAACCTTTTAGGAATGGTTTAAATTGTTCTTTATACCACTCTTCACAAAATCACCATGCCTTCCCTTCATTCTCGTTCTATTTTACTTTTTGTTTCAAATTCCAAATTAGACTCTTTCTAAATTGAGGTGTGGGATTCCAGAATGTGTCTACATATCAGTTTAACACCTGTGCTTTTTATTTTTTTCTTTTTTCTTTTTCTCCCTTGGTGACAGTAGGCTCTGAAAAGTAAGCTAGTAATGCATGACGTTTACATATATATGATTGAGGCAATGATGATAGTTTATGCTTAATTGTAATTATTAATATTTTTAAGCCTTTTCACCATAAGTGGTTAGCTTTGTTATGGGGCAGGGAGTGGGGGTGGAAGTCTGGCTTTGCAGAGTTCTTTGGAACAAAAACTTTTCCTCTGTGAGTTAAAAACCCATATTTTGGGCTAGCTGAACTGTCTTTGAGTTTCCACTCCCAAAGATAAGTTTTAGGAAGCTAACAGCATATTTCTCTGTTACTGATGATATTGTAATACAAGTATAATATCCAGTAGCAAACAAAAAAAAAGATGACATATTGATCTCCTACAATACTAAAAATTCTTTCTTGTTTCTCTTCTCTCTCCCTTCAGCTGGGCTTGTATGTGTGGACTAATTGCAAAATAGTTTCAGTTTTATGTCTCTAAACATAGAGGAAGAGATTTTTCCAGTGTCAGATTTGTGAACCTTAACATGAAAAGTTTAGGCGATATAGACTTGCTAACCGGGTATACAAGATGATAGAAGAGCTAGAAGTGTAAGTGTAATTTTTTTTTTTTTTCAGCATTTTCTCCTTCTTCAGGATTCCCCAAATCCCCTCGCTTTATGTAGATTTGTAGTTTTTCTTTTCCTGTAGCAAGGTCCAAGAATATTAATCCAATTTTTTTTTGCTGACCAGCTAGAAAATTCTGAGGATGATGAACATCCATAATAGGGTAGAAATGGTGAAAAACAGAGTTGAGGCATAAAACTATAATTCCCACAGCCAACTCTGATGCAGAGAAGCATGTATTTACAAACCTGGAGAGTAGAACTGTACGTTAGATGCAGTATGCTGTCATTCAAACTGCCTTTAATGATTTTTTGTATAAAAGATAATTTAGGTTGAGGTAATGTTGGAAAATATATTTTCAAAAGAGTTGAATGAATATACAATGCTTTTGGGGCATTTATGTCACTACTGGAATAATATTTGTCATGTTTGTCCACTTGTAGCCCATTAACAGGAAAGCAAGCAGAAATTACCCTGTTTGTAGTCATACAGCACTTCATTGGTACTCGGTGCTATCCTAATGATTGGCTTTCACTTGATTGTTTTTTAAGCATATGATTTTTATTGCAGGAAGAGGACTCTTGAGACCCATGTAAAAACGTCTCTGGGGTTGCTTCTTGGCTATAGCCTTTTTTTTCCTCTCTCTCTTCTTCTGTGAAATTGTAATTTGCTGGAGCTTTTCAATAAAATCTGTTTTTCTTAGAAGAGCTGACTGCCAGACTCAAAGCAATTGAGAGAAGAGGCAGTAAACCAAGTCCTTTCAGTCAGTCGCTCAGCGACTGTCTCTTAAGATTCTTGAGTCTGACTGGGAGATTAATGAGTCAGATGCTTGCAACCTTGTCTTGGTACTCAGAATCTGGTAGGTACACACTGTCACAGGAGTGTGCAAATTTGTATCACCTTTGTTTTGGAGCTCTGAGTACTTCCAGACCTTCTATTAACTAGTCTGGTCCCTGTGTATCAAACCATTTAATGAAAAGAAGTCTATTTCAGTTTCAAACGTCAGTCAGAATTGAAATCTCCTTTGGAGAAGAGGTGGAGGTTTGTAAACAAGAAGGAATTTTTTATTCCTCATTTATCAGCTCTTGGTTTTGTGTAGATTTCGTGACTGGTTTAATAGATAATTACTGGGAAGTTATTGGGATGCTTTTGTTAAGCATGCTTTCATTTTCATCAACCCACCATGGGAAGGTGACTTACTGTAGAGTGCTGTGAAAACTGGTTGAAATAACAGAAGTAGGAAATTTTGGTGGATATGGATTTTTGTTTTCTTTTTTTATTCCCATAATTTTTTTTTTTTTTTTTCAATCACTGTTGCAAAAGTCTCTCCTGGACCATTTTCAGAAAAAAGGAGGCAACTTGGGTGAATCTCTTACAGCTTTGCTGCAGAATGATGTTTGGTATATTGAAAGTTAATGGAATATGAAAGCACATGAGTAAAACCTTTGTGTAATTTGGAGAGTAAACCATTTTACACATAAATTGCTTTGAAAATCTTGAGGTGTCTTAATTTTTTTTCTTTTTTTTTTTTTCTCCGTGACAAAGCCGTATTTACCAGGTTATCAGATGGCATTATTTATACCTATATTTGAGCAGAAAATAATTACAGTGCTTGGCTTTATCTCTGGAAGATGTTGATTGCAAGAGCAAGATCAGTCTTAGTAGCTAACTTTGGCTTTTTTGACAGAAAATGTGCAGTGTGAGACAGTCATAATCTAAATTTAGCTCTGAAGTAGACAAGTAGTGAATACCTGCCTGCTCTATTGTGTATTGCAGTGAGTCACTGTGGCCAATTGAAGCAAGAAATGCTGCCATAGCTAATCACTGCTTTACATGTGCCATCAACAGGGTAGGAACGGTATGTATCTTCACTTTGTTATTTCATTTTGTAAATTAAGTATTGTAGCATGAGTTAATTCAAGGTAGTGAACTGAATAGCACTAGAATGCATGTATTCTTCAACTGCATAACTACCGTAGTAGTGTTTATAATATGATTTAAAGATGGACAGTGATAGAGATTGAGAGCTGCCTTGTTGCTGACAGTCTACTTTTTGGGTTGCAACTTCTTCCTGTTCTTGAATTGTTCTATTTGTAATAGGCACCTGCCCTTTTGCTACTTTTCCTAGTTTCTGTGGTGAACTCAGTATTCTTTTAGCCAAAATGACTGAAAATGAAATACATCCTCAAGTCAGTGGTACACAGCTGGTTGCTGTTGTAGAGATACTACCTCTTTCTTTGGGTAGTAGATTTGTTTTGGGGTTTTTTTTTGTTTTTTTTTTTTAAGTCAGGCAGGCATTTAGTTTTGCTTTGGGACTGAAATCTGAGGCCCTTATTGCAGAGTAGAAATTCAGTGTGTCAGGAAGCACATGGAGCATTGCTCGTATCAGCTTAGTAGGGGTGTCTGAACAAAGCAATTGTATTGATTAGGAATAACAAACAAAAGTAAAAGCAAAACACTGACCTTTAGCTGTTTTGTATACAATTCTTATTTTTTGTTATCTTGAAGTCTGGTGCTTTCAGCACCTCTATAATGAAAATAATATTGCACACAATAGCTTGTTCTTGCCCTCAGATTAGTCCATTCTTGCCATTTTGTGAACACATTTGTCTTCTTTTGTGATCTGCAAAGATGTTTGGTTACATGTCTCCTCTTTTGCCTCTTCTTTAGGCTTGTGAAACTGGTATGAGGCATGTTCCCCAGAGTGTATGGGCAGCACGCAGTGATACAAAAAGATCTTGTTTTCTAGCCTATCCATCATAGAAACTAGGCCCCTCTGATAACTCACTGTAGACAGTGCTGATAGTATGCTGGAAAAAAATCTTGATCGATTTATATAAACTTCCATACTTATATATGGTAGACTAGAAAGGATTTCTTGAATTAAATTGAATTATACTGCCACCTACAGATTCTTTTTATTTCACAGGAATACTACAAAAATGCCTTTACTTCTGGAGATGGTGGAAAAGGTATGTTCAGAAATCACATTCAGTGGTTGCTAAAAATTGTTACCTAGAAGTCTGAAGAAGCGATAACTCTCCTGCAAGTGCCTGTCCCATGACAGCTGTGGTAGCTAGTGACTGCTTTACTGACCGCTTTTTTGGAAGCTGGAGAGAAGAAACACCTGCTAGTAAAGGTGATGGTGCCACCATATGTGGTCACCAGAAGTTCATACCTAAGGTTTTTATATACTTTCAGAAGACCAAGAGTTTTGGAGTCAAAGCAGTATTGTAGGACTGGAAGACAGAAATCCCACAAATTAACCTGTGTTGTGAGTGCAGGCATGACATTTTATTTGTAGTTTCAAGATTATTAACAGTAATAATCCTAGTCTGAATCCCCAGCCAAGCCATTTTGCCCCGTTACACAGCTTTGCTGGAAGTTAAAGAAGAGAGTGCTCAAAGAAAAGCGTTCTCAAAGAGCATGAGATTTGCTTGTATGTTCACTTGTGTGTTGAAACACTATGTTTTATCCTGTGACGACTATGACTGCTTCTGGCTTCATCTGGAGTGGGTCTGAGCCTTTTTTTAGCTAGTTTTGGATTTAAGTGTTTGTAGCAGCTGCATCAAAAATGTCAGTGGTATCCATTGCTTAGTAGTACAGCAGATGTGGCTGATTTTTGGTGCAACCCAGAGTTGTGCAATAAGAAGTAAGATTTTTTTTTTTTTTTCCCCCCATGCCTCAAATCCCAGTATTTTCACTTCAGACCTTGTATTGAAAATTAAATGAGTGCATCTCTGTCAGCTATTTTGGAAATGTATGATTTGACAATTAGAATTTATTTAAATTCTAAATAAAAAACAATGAAAGCAAACTCTTTAATTCAGGGACTTAATAATGGGAAAGCATAATAATGCATTTTTAAAAGGCAATGCAGTGATTTTTTTCCTGTTAATTCGATATATGTGAGAGCGGTACTGTGCATGACGGTAACTACTGGTCAAAACTGCAGTTACCTTAGGATCATGCTGTGACTCTTCAGGATGATACCTTGCTTAAAGCACAGCGACTGAGCAACCACAATAAATTGAGCCAGGTTTTATGGGACACTGCATATTAAATTGTATACTTATTTGTAGATGGCGTTACATGCTTTTTAAATATTTCTTAAAGCACACCATGACTTGGGCCATTTTTATGGCTCAAGTTACGTAGCTGCACCAGATGGCAGCAGGACTCCAGGACTCTCTCGTACTCAGGATGGACTTCTGATCGTAGAAATGGATCTAAATCTTTGCAGGCAAGTCAGTGACAAATGGAATTTTAAGGTAAGCCTGCTTATAAACAAATAAACTTACGTATAGAACAAACAAGCTTTCACAATGATCATATAATCTTACAATAGTTAAAAGGCAGCCTTTTTTTTTTTTTTTTTTTTTTTTTTTAACGGTCCAGAGCTTAAATCATTGAACTAATTTAACAGGATGTTCTGGAGGCCAAAGGCAAAAATGGATTCCGAAAAGGAGTAACCAAATTCAGGGCAACTAGGCCAATAGCTTTTAAATGAAAAATTTAGCCTTTGGTCCTGAAGTGTGGATTGCCAGGAGCTCAGAGGGAGTGTGTGCGGGTTCCTTACCCAAGGTATGCATTTGCCACTGAGCTGAGATGAGCCTTTGATCTGACCTAATGTGGTAGTTCTTTATATTCTTATAGGCCTTACTTGTCAGTTTTGGTGAAATTTATTGAAAACCCAAAACCACAAGAATCTTTTAACCTCTGAGAACTTTCTGAATGCAAACTTCTTGTAGTATTGACTCACTGGATTTGTGGACACGTTGAAGCCACAGAGAAAGAACTGTGTATGTTCATCTGTGAAGCATCCTAACACACTTATGAATTTATCTAAATCAGATTAAGATGGCTGCAAGCCTCCCATGTGGCTTTAACAAACTTACGTGTTACTACTTTTTTGTATTCTGAGATAGATAAAGCTAATTTGGATCATCTTTCCTGAGGGTATAATTCAATTTAATTTGTCCAGTAGCAGTGCTGGTTTAAGAAATTGCCACCTCAGCACTGCAGTTTACTAACCCTTCAGTTGTGCCAGTACAAGCTATACAGGGTTCTGTGTTGTACACTGGTTTAGTGGGGTGACCAGATTTTTTTAAAAAAACAAACAAACAAAATATGCTCTAGTTTCTTCTTTGAATATGATCAAGTTTACAGCAGGCCCCACAAATATTCTGTTGGAACAACAAAGAAGGCAAGCAAAAAGAGAGAAGAGAGGGCAACTTCTTAAATAGGCTTTGTTGATGAAGAAAACATTTTGCTTACTTCTGTGGAGACAGGTATTCCCTTCTAGTCCTCAGTACTGCTAGAGACTAAAATTTTTCCTATCCAGTCTTAAGATCAGCATGATTTGAATGCTAACAAAGTAGACCAGAGCTCCATCACAATATATGTAGGTTCTTAGTGATAATTTAGTATTTAAAATAAGTAATCACTTGCAAGGAGTATCAATTTTTGCATATAATGTTACTGCAAGCAGACATTTATTTTATAGAACTGGTTTATTTGAAACTACCTTGTGCATTACAATATAGTGCAATGTAGAATGTGTTTTGATTTCAATTTGATATAAAAATACAAATTTAATGTGGATTTGAAATGTTGAATAAACTTTTTAATTGCAATGTAGTAATTTCTTAGAGCTAAATTTCTTTGCTAATGCTGTCCATTCATATGTAGGGAATAAAGACAAAAAGTAATTTCAGGTTGTCTTCTGGACATAATTGCATTTGTAATTTTTACAGATGCATGTGGTAGATATATGGTTATTGACATAGTGGAATTAAATTGTGCTGAGAGATTTATTTTGGGTTTTGTTGTTTTTTTTTTTAAGTCAGGCAGGCATTTAGTTTTGCTTTGGGACTGAAATCTGAGGCCCTTATTGCAGAGTAGAAATTCAGTGTGTCAGGAAGCACATGGAGCATTGCTCATATCAGCTTAGTAGGGGTGTCTGAACAAAAGCAATTGTATTGATTAGGAATAACAAACAAAAGTAAAAGCAAAACACTGACCTTTAGCTGTTTTGTATACAATTCTTATTTTTTGTTATCTTGAAGTCTTGTGCTTTCAGCACCTTAGTTTTATGTTGATGATGTAGGTTGCTATTGTTGGTCTTTTGGCACCTAAGGCACAGCTGTGGCTTTTGTTTTTATGACAGGGTTATCTATTTCCTTTTCCTCTCATTTGGGGCCAAGACAGAGGCAGCTCTTGATATGAGGGGAATGGGGAAGTATGAAGTCATCATTTATCCACTGCAGAAAACCCTTGATAGCAAGTAGGAACCTATTTAACCTGCTCTGGTATCTGCAATTTGCATTCAGTGATGCCTGAAAGGGACGTTAAGTAGAATGTCTTTGCTAAACTTACAGCAGCAGAAGTGTTAGACGAATTGTCCTCTTTACACTCTGGCAAGAAAGAAGTAGTTTGCCTGCTCGGAGCCAGTGTTGTAGGCTGTGCACTTCAGCAGAGGACAGTGCGTTACATAAAGTGCTATATTTCAGCCCCCTAGCTTACTGTATCACCCAAAGCAATGGTAGTATTTTGTATTATTAATGGATAAAGTAAAAGCAACCCAAATACCATCAGTGGCACGTATGCAAACTTATGGCTGGCAGCATGGTTCAGTTGTCAAGGATATAATATGACGACATAATGACAGATACACTCCTTTGCCTTCATTGACATAGCTGACTTAAAAGAGAATATTTTTGATGTGTAAGAAAGCAAGTGCACCTTTCACATTCAACTTCGAGCTATTCAGGATAACCACAATAGCCTTTAGTAATTAGTCAGCAGACATGACTGTCAGTAAAGGAGAGCTCCAAAGCAGGAAAGTGTCAATTTTTGAAGTTTTACATTGTAAATGGAAATGTGCTTCAACTCTTTTTATGGGTAGAAGTATAGCTTTAGGCAACATGATGTAAGGTCTTTTATAGAAGTATAATAGTTTGTGCTAAGGCACTGGAGGTCTTGCATATTGAGTGAATTATTATTTTATTGTTGGGGGCAATTAAATAGTACGTTGTCATTTAAAAAAAAAAAGTGGATATAAATATTTTCTACTGAAGTACTTTCATAGCTTAATAAAAGAACTAAAGCTTTGTTTTTTCTTTTCCAGATGACTGGTAGATACGAAATGTATGCAGAGAAGCTTACTGAAGCAGTCCAGTCTTATTTTATACCCAATATAATAAAAGAGTAAGAAAGAGAATCTCATTACAATCACAAGTTACATAACAAATTAAAAGGTACTACAGCTTTACTGTGGATCAGAAGTTGTTATTTTAATGTTGTCAGTTTAATTCCTGTAACCAACTTTTAAATAATAGGATTCAAAACTGTGTTAATTAAAATAATTTAAAAATGGCTTCTTGGGTTTTTTTGTCATTTACACCAATGAGACCAAACTTGTGTTCCTTACTAGAAATATATGCAGGAATACATTGATAAAAAATGATGGGGAAATTTATTCAGTACTGTGTACTGAGATATATAGTTTGATGGAGATTATGAGTTCAGAAGACATAAAAATTTTTACACAAGCCTTTTAATGTCTTGTATTGTGTATCTGTTTAGTTCTGCTTTCCAGTTTTTGCCCTCTACCCAAATGCATAATTTAGGGAGAAAGGAGGAGTAAATTGGTCTAATCTGTGTTTTTAAATCAAGAACTATTTGACGCAGTTCTGTTAGCTCCAAGTAATGTCCCAGACATGTCCTAGTTGTTTGAAGATCTGTAGGTACTGTAAAGCAAGACCATCTTTCTGTTTCTCTTTACACTACATATTACAACCATAGTTGGACCAATGTCTTTGATGGGCTCCTTCACGGTGCAGAAGTAGTGCTGCAGCCAGATGTTTTTAACATCTCCAGAAGCTCAGTGCTGTGTTGTGAGGCAAAAATAGAAACACTAAATCATAGGCATGACTGGTGCAGTTGCATACTTTTCATTGTGAACAGAAAGCCATGGAGATGCTATTAGGGATCAGGATGGGTAACGAAAACTACTTCCCTGGACCTGCACTCCAGGAGGATACTCGGTGGTTGCGCGGTACACAAAACATCTGTTGTATATAGATAATAACAATGCATTTGCTATTCTCAGCTACTAGTGTATATTGAAATTTTGTTTTATGATTCAAGTGATGCAGTAGGTCTTCAGGAAGTGCAGAATGAATACAATTTACAGCCTAGAAACTATGAATTTATAGCTGAAATAAATATTTGAACTCTCGAAATTTTTTTCCAAATTTCAATTTCAGCTGTGCCATTTCCAGTTAAGTACATAACATGTCCTCTAAAGATTTTCCAACATTTTTCCTAATGAGCTAGTTAATAAATGCACTTGCTACATGATGTTACAGGGTTATCTGTGAGTTTAAACCTTTATTGAGAATGGCTTAATTACAAATAAAAATATATTTATGTATAAAATCCCTGCATGTAAAATACCCCTTCCTTTGCTATTGACATCATGAAGGAAACAAAGTGACAAAACATTTTCAGAACGAGTATTTTGATAGACAGTCTTGTAATGGGAAACAGTTTCAGAAAATGCAGATGCTCTGAACGCTTGTGCAGTGAGCTATTTTTTTAATCCGAATTTGTGTCATATAAATACTCAGTCTTTTCAGTTGGCTTCTGCTTCTTCCTTGTGTTTTCGTCTCTCACAGCTATCTTCTGTTTGGCGGCCATAAGAGATCCTGCTGCAATGGTGGAGCTCTCTTTTTGTCTGTATTAGCTTAAACATCTTTGTTTCTTTATCATTCAGTTTTGTTGAAGTATTTAAACCCTAGATATCAAACATTTAACAGTCAATACTGTTACACCTATCTGTGCACTTCAGAACACTTAGCATGCCCTTAAATTCATGTTCTGTGTATAAGCTCAAGATTCACATTTGGAGAACTGAACCAGTAAGAGGCTAAATGTCAATTATAAGCCTTTTGTAAGAGTTGTTTTTATTTAGCTCACCAAGCCTGGTCTAAAATAAATCCTGTGGCAGTTTACTGGTATTGCATGAACTACCTACCTGAAAATGCATGGGTTAAGGAAGTACTTTATCAACTTGTAGTTTACATACCTGTTAATGAGTAACATAGCTAATACAATCTCTCTAAATCAAACATCATGAATTTGGACTTGGACATAAAAATTCCCAGATCAGTAGCCTTTTGGTGACTTATTCTGGAGGACCCAGAAGGCATTATTTGCAATAGGTTTTGTACCTTTTTTCTGGGATTCTGCTGGTGGCACTAATGTACTGGTTCTGCTGCTCACAAATCATGTTCTAATTTTTACTCATTTTGCAAGTGTAAATGCTGGGATGTATTCCAACTTCACCAATGATAAACAAAATTTGATACACTGAAAATTTCTTGTCACATACTTTTGGTTTGGAACTTTTTAAAGGCTACTGAATTTAAATGTCTGTTACTATTTTTAGCCTTTGTATAAAGGAGCACCTTGATTCTACTAAGCATACTTACTGAACACTTTCCAGATACTTTCAGCATCAACAACTGATGTTTTCTCTTAGAAAAATGTTACCGTGCTGGAAGTAGATTCCTATTTATTATTTCCACCACTAAATAACAATGTCCTTTTACTGTTATTCTGTGCAGTTCCAGAACGTGAACAGTTCTTTTCCTAAAACCATGCCAAAGGTGTGGGATCTCTTTAAGTGCAAAATAAAATTTTGCTAGCTTTACATCAGTATTAACATTGATTTTTCTACCCACTTGAACACAGGCAGGACTGGAGATCAAGACTTGTATGAAATTGTGATGGATGAATCTGAAATAGGCGGCTATTTCTTACACTTTACAGTGCTCCTCAACAAAGTAATTAAACCCAGGTAATACATGAAAGGATTATGAATGGGCTGCTAACAATTTCATTTGATAATGTCTGAATACAGTAACTCTAACTTAATGTAAAAGCTGCAGTATAACAGATAGGAAATCTGAGTTCCTGCCTTTTTACTTGTAGCAAAGAGACGTTTGTATTCTCTCTTTTCTTAACTCTGATTTCAGCTCTTCTTAGGAGGTTACTGAACGAATAGCAAAATTTGCCTCAAATTATGATTCAGTATTTTAGTTACAATCCAGTATATGCTGCCAGATATTTACAATTTACACAAAAAATGTATACCAGTAGTGTGGATTATCATTGTCTGTATTTGCTTAGTAAGTTTAAAGTTTATATTTAGAATGGACTCTGCAGAAACTGGCACGTGGATGGCATAATGTTCAGAGGTTTTTGCAAAGAGAAATAAAGACTTCTAGGTACAAATAAAATATCTTCACTTAAACTTCTGGGGCAGTACAGAGCTCTGAGCAGTCATTCTAGAGGATTTAGCCAAAAGAGATGGAGTTTCTAGTACAAGAGAATAACACAAATGATTCAAAATCTAACACAGTGGCATAAATGCTAAATCTCTGTAGGGTGAATTTGGGAAGTTTCCTTAGGTAAATGTGTTTCATTCCTACAACACAAACAATATTGATGAGCCAGCAAGGCATTTTTGTTATTTAGAAGTGGTTTAACTTAGTATTTTTTTCCTTCCATAATAACCTGCTAAACCTCATATCCCTAGATTTAGGATGAAGATCAGCCCTTGATGCTTTGACAGACAGAAACAGGTATTTTCTATTTTTTTTCCTAGTTTTGTTTATCTAAATCTATGTGTGTGTTACCAAGTGTCAAATTTCATCAATTTGGTGCTTTTTTTCTCATGTGTTTAATCTGAAAATAAGCTCAAAGTGAACAGGCTCTGGGCCTGTATTTTAAAATTGCTGTCAAATGTGCAGTATTTTAAATGAGGAGAAAAAAAGTGAGACAGACATTGCAAAATCAGAGACATAATCAGGAAAAAAAAAGGGTAAAGATAGCATGACAATATAGTCCTATCAATGTCTATAAAGCCTCCCTTGTTTAAGATCCCACTGCAATTCAGGAGCAAGGTCTCTGCAGGGGGAGTCCTGAGACAAGCAGCCAGCTGCAATGCAGGCTGCACAGAAAAGGACCAGAAGTATCGGGTGAGGATGTCAGCTGTCAGTGTAGATGAACAGAATATCTTCATCAGTGCCGTAACTCGTCCTGGCTTCCTCAAAGTTACTGATGCTGGTGCAGCATGTTCCTGTTAAGCAGTAACAAAACGTTGGTAAAAATTCAGAAGAATTTACCTGTGAAAGGCTCTTCTTATACTGAGTCTAGCAGCCTCTACAAAGAAAAGTAACTAGTATACAGACCGGACCTATCAGCTTAGGTTACAGCTTTACTTGGGTAGACCTTTTCACCTCCAAGGCAGTGCTCACTGAAGTAATGCTCTAAATAGGTATTAAATTGGCCATTCTGCTACATTCTGCACATAGGAACAGTTCAGCATCTCTCACTAAGCCATCTGAAAGCCAGGCAAGTTTGCTAGAATGTGTATCTCAATGCTTCAAGTAAATCACAGCACAAAATGAAGCACTGATTTAACTAATGTGGTAAAACCCCTTCTGACAAATTGGTCAGTGATGCTTGAAAAATATGCATACTATTAGAGGAAGTCCAGCTGTGGCTCTGTATAACAGACATGTTAGTAATGGGGTGGCTGAGAATCTTCCCAAAAGGAGCAGGCTACTCACGGTCAGCATAGGCAGGGTTGTTGTAGTATATACTCCCTGAGGCTTTGTTGTAGCCACATAACACAATGAAATGGCCCTGGTAGTCAGGATTCCTGCAGAAGCACTTCTGTCCAATGGGGAGGAAGCAGCAGTATTTGACAGGACTTGAGCAAAGATCACACAATAACAGGACTGCATTCACTAGGACGATGGCTACATGACCTTGGGAGAGGTGGTTTTGGATGTCTTGAACAGTTACTGTGCTGCAGAAAAAAAAAATCAGACATGCTTATTAACAAGTTTAGGAAAGAAAATGGTATACAATGAAGTGTGTGGTGATGGACAGTACTTACAATACAGCTGGCATGGTTATTTTTATATCACAGGTACAACTGTTTGCTGTTAAACCCTGCAGGCTTTGCTACAGACAAAACCCGTCACTCAAGAACTTTTGATCTCATTGCTGCTACTGAAGTGCAGAGCAACAGCTCTGGTTTCTAAAATAATATAAGTGTAATCTCAGGATATATCAGATGCCCCAGAGAAGAGTATTAAAGGAGCTGCCAACTAATTCAGTAACTTGAGAGACTTTTTGTTGTGGGAAAATTGTAAATGAAGTGTTTTCTCCTGCTCTTAGATAAGTATATCTCTGCAGCAAGAAATCTTTATTGACTGAGTGGTTAAAGATTGCATAATCACTAACCAACTTAAGACATGCCCAGATTTGCCTCTGTCACACAATGTTTCTCCCAGTTGCAATTTTGGACTACCTGATTCTCTTGAGGCTTTATTTCTTTAGTACTTCCTACAGAGAATGACCTATCATCTCATCTGTTAAAAGCTGTCCTTCACTGAGGCAGCTGGTGTATTCTGTATGCGTTAGAAACTCATCCCTTGGATATATTCCAGATGTCAGAGCTGTGTGCACTACCTGACTGAACTCATGTGCTTTTTGACCTTTTCCAGTGTTGCTTCTCATCTTTGGTGCCCCAGCCTCGGCAGATACAGTGCACAGGTAGATACGCCATCTGTCCCTGCTTTGATCAAGGCCACGGTCTTAAGATAGCCAAAGCAAGATGGACTGACTGTCCCTTCTGTCCTGTCACAACTCTACTTAAACAGGTGGCGCCATACAAACTGCATGTATGTTAAAAAGGACACTTAGTGATCCTGCTAAATGAGAGTTCCACTGCAGCATTCAAATACGTTGTGGCTGCCCTGTACCCTCACTTCTTTTCTTACTCCTAATCATTTACCCCCTTCAACAACAGAGATCCAAATCCAGCTTCACTGTAAAAAGGGATGCAACTCAAGTTGAACATGGATGCTTAGTTATTTCCCACATAGACTATCACTGTCAGTTGTGAAACAATTCTGCAGTTTTTCCCCTTCTCCTGGGTTTGCAGGTCTTTCATAGAGGTTCCTTATTTCATCCTCCCCGTGGCAAAAGCTCGTATGGTAGCTTTTTCTTTGCACGTCTGTCTAGAACAGAGGGCTATAATGTTTGCATAGCTGTGAGAACAATGGGTCGTGTGCCCATGTAGCACTGTCCCCAGTTCCAACGATGGCCTATTAGAGTGCTCTAGGCACTCCCTACTGGGTAATCTTAATGGATAATCAAATTCAAAGCATAAACATCAACTCCTGTCAGCATTTTCAAATAATTTATTCTGTGTTGTGACTATTTTTCCTCAAACTTAATTATTAACTCTTGATGACCACTTTTTTTTTTTTTTTGACAGATATAGTAGAAAGACTCTGTAATTCACAAAAAAAAACACTCAAGGCTTGATTTCAGCCTCTTTCACCAGTTTAGGTTGGAGACTCCACAGAATATCCAAAGAGAAAAGAAACAATAAGCTTACCACTTCTCCACCAGCACCTTACAGGCTTTGGCTTGTGCAAAGAGCTGATTCACTCGATTCTCTTCTGTGTCAAAGTGCTTCCTGTAAAATGACTGTGGAGATAACGGAAGTTATGAACTGGAATGACATTTACCTTAGGTAATTCATCTCTTACACCAGCAAGGGCCTGCATAAGTTGGAGATCTGGCTATGGGATAAGAGATCTCTCCCTTAGTTCACTGGTAACAGGATAAGGATTCCTGCTCCAAGTTATAAATCTAAATTCACTCCTGGTCAGTTATTATTGAAATTTCCATCCATTGGCTATCCAGCTGCCTACATGAAAGAAGTGTGTCTGGTTCGTACTGGGCAGGAGCTTGCATTAGAAAAGCCATCACTACTATAGGCTCTCATTGGCTCCCTTGTTGCCAGTCTTGAAGAGGCCAAGCTCTCCATGGACACAGAGGCTGAGTTCCTCTCTCACCTCCAGAGGTGGTTCTTCCAGGTCAGGGCTGAGGCATGGTGGTGGGTAAAGTATGGAAGCTAGCACTGCTGCTGCCCAGGCTGTACCTGTTCTGTAGATTAAATAGAGGGCTTCAGTCTCCAAGGCTGAAAAATAGGCTGGAACCTGTCATGAGCACTACATGAAAACTTTTTTAAAAATTTGCATTCTGGAATCAAAGATGTAAATTATGTGGGATTGTATCTAGCCTTGCCTTTGGAACTGATTTATGCCGATTTTGGCAACAGGCAAACCTTGTTTACAGGAACTGGTTAATTGTCGTTACCACAGCAGAGCTTCTATAGCACAACACCTAGGGCTTTTAATACTGTCTGCTGTCTCCAGTAGATAAGCATACTAACCTGATTTTTGTAGCCCTTGTCCACTCCAAGCGTCTGGGTGCAAAATTTATGCTTAATACCAAAGTGCCGCATTAGGTAGGCCAGGTCAATAGTCCAGATACTCTTTGTTAACTGGAGTTCATGGATGGCTTTCTGAAATTCATCATTGTCCAAATGATTCAGGTACCTATGGTATTAGAAAAGGCAGGGGAAGGGAAGCACAGATCTTAGGAGAAGCAAAATGTGTGCTGTAGCCCAAGCATCCTCATCACAGGATGTAAAAACTGAAACAATGGGCTTGGCTAAGAAATAACAAAAAAAACCAAAACAACCAACCCACAAAGGAGCCACAAATTTAAAGGAAGGGAAGGGAGTAGGGAATATTTAACTGGATTTATTGCTGACTTTTTGGAATTGGAAATGTATGGGTATCTTGACTGTTTTATAGTGCTAGAAGTGTACAGGAGCTGTACAATAGGAAGCTATACTGAGCAAGTATAGAACTTTGTCCTGAAGGGCTTACAGTCTAAATGTACAGGCATTATGAGAGCAAACACAGAAAGGACTGTTAAAGACTAAAACCTGCTTTAGGCAAAACAGATGGATTTCAAAAGGAGGAACGGTAAAGGAAGTTGGTAAATATTCAAAGGAAGCTTGTCTTAGGCACCAATGGCACAAAAGGCAATAAAGGGGAGATGAAGTCAGGAGGAAGCTTGGGACAGATTGCAAAAGGGTGGGGAGGCAGAGAGTTCTGGAAGTCAGAAAATAAATGGAAGTAAATGGGAAAAAAAAAAAGGGACTGGAATTGATGCAGGACAAACATGGTCAGATTAGCAAAGTGAGAAGATTAATCTTGAAAGCTGCATTCTGGGAAGACTGAAGTGGCAAAGAGGTAAAGGGAATAAAGAGGCAGAGGTTACAGTAGTCAAGATGGGAAATTACCAGCACACGGACTAACGTCTTGGCAGAAGGGATGGAGAGAAATGAAAATCTTCTGCTTCATATCTACTAAGTGGACATCTAAATAGGTATTTCTCCTGCACCTAAGCTCATGTTCCTCTGTGGAAGGAAAGAGGAGTTCAGCAGGACAGCTACTAGTTCAAAAAAAGAAAAACCAAACCAAACCAAACAAAAAAAAAACCCAAAGGATAATACAGTGCATTGTTTTGAAGTTGAAACTACTCCTGGAAAAAAACCACGCATCCCCCTGCCTGGGGGCTCAGCAGAACAGAGGTCGCATATACTCAGCAAACTGGGACACACCTACCCATCACTTGAAAACACAGAAAGGAACGAGGTGAATTGCTGTGCTAAGTATCAGTTCTGAATTGTATCAACAGGGAAGGGCAATAACTCTTTATCAGGTTATGCATGCCAGCCTGCAAGTTCTTAGAGCTGGTTAGATATTTTGCATCTGTCAAAACAGTCAATTATTCAAAAGGGTCTTCAGTTCATCTTAGTTCACACTTTCCCTTGCTCCTGCTGGAGAGCTGTGCCAGGCCCAAGCAGCAGTCATTCTCCAAACGTACCCGAGAATATGTGATCTCATAAGACTAAGTTAAACTCACAGCTGCTTCAACACACCTCTTCTCCCTGGATGTTGCTTCCCACTACCCGTCTCCCATAGGATGGGATTCCCCACCCGTTCAAACCAGAACAGTCACTTACTGGAGCACCATCCTGGAGCAGGCTAGCCCACAGTCCCAGTGGTACAACTGCTGAATGACTGGCACTTTCAGCTGGATGCAGTCAACTGTAGTGAAAACACCCCATTGTGAGTAAAACGAAAGATGTCAATCCATACAGGAATGTTTTTCCCATACTTCAGCATTAAAAGTCAGCTTGTCTTCAGCACTATAGTGGCGGAAATTTAGGAACTTTTTTTTTTTACTTTCTCTGATTGGCCGTTTTTTGGGGTTTTTTTCTTAGAAGAACACAGGTTTGGTATTTCAGTACAGTTAAGCATTTGGTTTAATCTCATACTCCTTTATTGTTTCATACCTATAAATAACAGTAGGTAAGGCACAGGTATATACTTTCTCTTGTGTCTGAATGTATTTCTGTGCCACAAAAGGAGTTAAACCACAGTGCGAGAAAACAGGCACAACCATGATCTCTTAGGTGTTGATCTCTTACAAGCCACACAGATTTGAGCCTTTTCTACAGATGTCTTTTTCCTCAGGGACTGTAATTTACGTGAGTAATTTTAGGTTAACAAAACTCACAAATAACACCAGTTGGCCTTTTGTATTAACTCCCTCATTAACTCAACCAAGGGAGTTAAGAACAAAGGGAAAAAGAACTATTTCTACCCAAAAAGTCCCAAATTACAAGTAACTCCAACCCTCTGACAACCCTATAAAAATAAAACCTGAGGCAGTGTGGTGGTTTCAGTTTCAGAAATGCCCTTACCCTTCAAAGGACTTGAAGTGTTGTGCCTATTACTGCTACTTCAACGTTGCTCTAAGTGAGCGAATGATAAAGGGCTTTTCTCAATAACCTTACCTTTGATATAGAAAAGACGTCTGAAAAGTTTTGTTAACACAAGGTCAACTACATTTTATGATAGGAATAAAAATGCATTTGATAGCATGTGGAGTGCTCTAGTTTTGATGTAATTATATTTATAAAACTTTTCAGATAGTGTTGTTTGTAATCTTTTATTATTTTTAACAAAGCTATAGCCTAGCGTAGGGACAAGCCAAAACAGATCTTCTGGACTCTTTCCAAATATTTTTTCATAGTTGTGCCACTGTTTAATCATGACTTTGGAGACTGGCATACCCACGGGTATATTCAATCTTTTTAATTAATGTAGATTAAGGTACTCTTCAGTATCCTGAAGAAAAACCCAATTCCCAGATTCTGCTCAAACCAGGATCTGTAAGTATGTTGTCATCATTTTTCCTAGCATGTATTGACTCTGTCCCCTTTTTGTCAATGGTATTGAGCCTCTGTCAAGTCCCAAGACTAACGGAAGAGGTACATGTTTTCTACGTGAAGACTTCAAAAGGATAATCACTTTGATTTTCTCGGCTGTTCAGCTTCCAGCCATCCTGTTTCCCAGCACAACCAGGCTTTTTCAGTGATGACTGTCGGCTGTCCCGAGATAAGATACAAGCCCGTATATGGTGCGGCTGTAAATAACACCGAAAACACCTCTCCTGTTTGCCAGCTCCTCGGTGCAACGAACTGACAGGACGGCGCCAGTAAGTCCACGTTCCTGCTGCTGCTGCCGAAACCGGCGGCCCCGGGAGGGCGGAGGGGGCCGGCAGGGCCTCCGCAGGGGATGGCAAGAGCCGCCCGCTCCCTGCCGCAAGCAGGGCCATACCCCAGCTCCCTCCCCCTGCCCGCGTCGGCGCCCAGCCCGTTCCGCCGGGCCCGACCCCGCGGCCCGCCCCCCACCCCGGGGCGCCCAGAGGAGGGCTCTGCCCGACCGCCTGCGGAGGGCGGGCTGCGGGAGGCGGCCGGGGCGCACTGACCTGGCGGCGGCTCCCCAGCCTCCCGGGGGCTCTTCATGGCGGCGGCGGGGCCTGCCGCCCGCTCACTGCCGGCCCCGCCGAGCCGGGCCGGGCGGCGGCGCGGCCCAGGGGCCCGGCATGCCTCGGCGCGCCGCTGGCTCCTCCCGGCCCCAGAGGCGGGGGCGGAGGCGGGGGCTGCGGGGGGCCGGGCCCCGGGGCGCCTGCCCCGCGCCGTTGCCGCGGTGTGGGGGGCGGCGGCGGTCGGGTGTGTCGATGGGCAGGGGCATGAGATGGCGGGCGGGGGATGTGGAACCGAGGGCGCGACCTGAGGCGGGCGGAGAAGTGCGGGGCGCGCCCGTCCGGAGCCCTGCCCCGGGGGCGGGACGGGGCTGTCCCCGGCCGGCGGGACAAGACTGCGGCGGAACCGTGGTGCCAAAGCTGCGCGGTGCTGGGGCAGGAAGGGAAGGGGCCATACTGCCGTTCCTTCCGGTGCGCGGTGCACGGCGGGAAGGTAGAGGAGGCCATTAGGGGTGAGCGCGGGCCCGGGCGGAGGCGGTTGGTGGGTGGTGAGTGGCGCCGGCCCCGAGCGGGGTTGCCGGTCCTCCTGGTGTCCCTGGGAGCGCTCCCCGCCCCCCCCCCCCCCCCCCGCCGCTATCTTGAAGCATCCAAGCGGCGCCGTATCCTCTGAGGCCTGTACGCTCATTCGGGCGCCCAGGCCCTGCGGAAGCGGAGCCGCGGCGCCTCGGTGGCTCGGCTCGGCTCAGCTTCTGGGGGTGGGCCCCCCGCGCCGGGCCGGGGCCCTCCTCTGCCCCTGGGGCAGCGCTAGGGATGGGGGCCTTAAAGTGAAGGAGAGTCGTGCTCGCCAGGGCTGCGGCGTGTGGTGCGGGCTCTTCTCCCTTGTGCTAGGGCCTGGTGCTTAGGTGATGGGGTCTGCGAGCGTGGCTGTGCTACCCGCAGGGCTCGCTTAGCTCGTAGGCGGTCAGGCTGGCTGTACCGTTACGGGATGCACCTGGGGCTGGTTCTGTTTGAGGTGCACCTGCCTGTACAAGTGGTCTGTTATCTGGTACTTAAAACTGAATTCCCCAGGTCAGAAGAGGCCTGGAAAAGACTTACTTTTGCAGATGTTTTAAGTCTTTCCATGGGCATCTTTCTAGAGGAGTTTTATTAATATACATTGTCAAAGCATAGACGTGTGTTTGGGCAAGGGAGAAAACCAGCACTTTACGGTGGAAAAGATCATAGATTGTATAGGTAAAACCTAGTCCACAGCTTTCTTTGTAATTATATTCTTTTTTTTTTTTTTTCTTCTCTCAGGTGTAGAGCAACAGCACTGCAAACATGTCAATTGGAGTGCCAATTAAAGTCCTGCACGAGGCTGAAGGCCATATTGTGACATGCGAAACCAATACAGGAGAAGTTTACCGAGGCAAACTTATTGAAGCTGAAGACAACATGAACTGCCAGGTATACCTGCTTCAGGAGGATGGAGGAAGGCTGTCTGATCTCTGCCTGGAAAGGCTTAGAGCTAGCTTATTGTCAGCTTGATTGAAAGACTGTTGCTTTTAGGATAAAGAAAACTGTGCTGTCTTACTGTAGTGAAATGGATTCAGGATTACTGAGCACTCCAAAGAGGCCAGAGCTTATTATTTCAGGTTTTAGAGTCAGATTGGGCATTCATGACAGTAATATCAGCGTTCTTAAGATTCTGTTCTGTGAACATTACTGCTGGAGTTCTTTATTTAAAGCCACTGATCATAAGAATAAACAAACCTTGATTTAAGAAATTCAAGCTTTTTAAAATGCACATTACTGTAGTCATCCCAAGAAGGCTTAATTTTTACTTTAGGCAATCACTTGTTGAAATCAAAATGCTTCCTTAATAGAACAGCTTGATTAAAACTGATTCAATATGAGAAAACAAAACTAACAAAGCTGATAAAACTAATTTGCAAATTGAGGAGAAAGCAAAATCCTGGGCCTGCTTGAATAGTAGCAGGCTTAGGGGTATTTTAAAATGATCCTGGGTGCCTTGTGTCACAGCTCCAGTTGAGAAAGCAGTATGCTTGAGTCTTTGGCTTTGGTACTTTAATCCTGGCTGAGGATTCTGCAGAGAAGTAGGAATACAGAACTGTGTTAGAGACTCTGTGAGCCCTGACTGATCTTTACTTTCCAGATGTCCAACATAACGGTGACATACAGAGATGGACGAGTGGCACAGCTTGAACAGGTGTACATCAGAGGTAGCAAGATACGGTTTCTAATTTTACCGGATATGTTGAAGAATGCTCCTATGCTAAAGAGCATGAAGAATAAAAACCAGGGTTCTGGAGCTGGGCGAGGAAAAGCAGCTATTCTCAAAGCTCAAGGTGCGTACAGTTTATTTATGGTCCTTCCTGCCGATTTTGTTGTAGAAGAACTGTAAAACTGTCATCTGTCACTGACGAAGCAAGCTGTAAGAAACTGAAAGATTACTGGTTCATAAATTGTTTTTCTGTATATTTCATCTTATGGTGGGAGTCAAGACTCAAACTGCCCAATTACCTGAATGCTGCAATAATTTAGATATACTGAGTAGTTTTGTTAAATGGAGGCTTTATATAAAATTTAGTCTTCTGTTTTCCAGTGGTTGTGGCCACTAGCTGTTTGGAATACTTAGGGAAGGATTTGGGTGTTCTTGTTAAGCTGTTGTAGAAAAACAAATTCGGGTATTAAGATGGTACTTAAACTACTGGGAAGCTGTAATTATTAGCCATTCTGTAGTTCACTCTCATTGTACATTTCTCAGGGGAGCAATCTAGTTATAACAAGATTGAGTAATAATCATGGGCTACAAAGTCCTTGGTCAACTTTAGCAAATGCAGAAAGGTTACGTGGGAGAGTAACATCTGCTGAAATGTACTGAATTCTGTTACAAAACCTTGGAGGAGCGTGGAGTTTTAAATCTCTTGGGCTATACAGATTTGTGCATCAGCTTAGAAGGAGCACAAAGTGTGTGAACATTCACTGCATCTCTTCTAAGTAGCAAGACTGTCTAACCATTAGTTCTGGTTCTTCTCTCGGAAAACCTTTTGTTTTCTCATAACTTTCTGAACTTCATAGGATAGCTACGCTTCTAAGCAAGAAACTGAGTGTTGCTTATGTTTTGCTTGTCAGTTGTTAAGTATGCAGTTATGTCAAATTCATGCCATCCCTGATGTTTTCTTTCTTCAGTGGCTGCAAGAGGAAGAGGCCGTGGTATGGGCCGTGGCAACATCTTCCAGAAGCGAAGATAATTTTAATCTTGACCGACATGTTTTTTGGTTTGTTTTTTCTATTAGGGGGGATTAACTTGACTACATGTGCATTGGTATCAGTTTTGTTTAATAAATGTTTCTGACAAAAACTTGTCTGCTCTTACGTGACAGGACTCCTCTTGGACAAGTACATTGTAGGCTGATTTCAAACTTAAAATAGCTTTGGAAAATAGTGGACTTTAGAATTGACTACTTTGTGTTTGTGTGATGCTTTGACTCTTAAAGATCATCATGTTTCCTTTTTCTTGTTTAGTCCTGTTGTCATTCATTCTCTAAAGAATTAGAAAGCATTCTTGATGAAGAATTTTTTAGTAGTACGTTTTAAAGTTGTATTTGCAGCTGCATTTATGGAAAATACAGTGAAATAGGCAGCTTCCTGAGAAGCAAAGCACTATGTTCTTTTGCTTTATATGGACCTACAATAGATAGTGGTCCATCCTCAGATCTTTATGTTGAGCTTGTATTCTTGCATTTCTTTTTTTTTTCTCTTTGGATACAGGGAAAAATTTTCATTAGGAACACACAGCTTTGACAGGCTGAGTTTGTATTTGCAGTGAAAAATTATATTCTAACTCTCTTAGTTTTTCCCTCTGCCTGGGAAAAGAATACAATATAAAATAGGCATTTTCAAGGATAAATTTGAAATGTTTTGTGAATTTGAAAGGTAGTGCAGGTGTATGGGGAAAGTCCTTTAAATGGTTATCCATTGAATACAACTCAATACAAATGCTAATCTTCTGAACAAAACTTAGGCCAAAATCTAAAGTTGATTCTTAGCATCTATATGCAGTCATGTAGATCAACAGCTGATCTGCAGGAAGCCAAATGTAACTAGTTTATTTTGCTGAAAGTACTATCTGGTTGTTCTTGCTGACTTAAAGGGTTGAAATGTTGAAGTGTAACACTTCTGTACCTAATCACGTGCTTGCATACAATCAATTATCAGTCTTTACATGTACAAAATAGCTAGTCTTGCTTTTCTGCTCTGATGCTGTGAAGACTCTCCCTCGAGTGCAGACATGAAAGTTGAACTAATGTATTAATTTGTTGAATTGTCTGTAAATAAAGTTGATCTGGTTTCACATGACTAGAAAAACCCTGCTACATGTTCTTCCTGAAGACAGTATTTCCAACTTAAAATGAGCAATTTGAGGCTTTAGTAATGATATTAAACGCTTCTTGTGGAAATGTGTCATGTCAAATCGACAGTCACTCAGAAGAAAATTGCAGCTGATACCCGTTCCCCCTGAGAGTGTATTGTGTAAGATAGAGGCAAGTAAAACTGCACTGGTCTGCATGCGAACTACAACCCTTGTAATCACTAGTAGTAATGGCTGTTTCTACTGTTCGGAATTCTTTAATAATCAGTTTGGTTCTAGCTCTTACTGTGGGAGAGAAGACATTTTAACAATTTCGTCCCCATGCTTAAGTTAAAGGCTTCCAATTTCACAAGACTGTTTTAAGAAGGACTGTCCTAAAATTAACATGAAGCTGAAGTCCATTTTATGTCTTTATACTAGATGCCCACTGAGAATTACATTTTTTTTAACACACAAAGGAGAAAAGAATTCCATCCTGTTGCTGTACCATGAGCTTCATGGTAAGAGTTGAACTGTCAGGCTAAAGCCTGGGATTTCTGGAAGTGGGTCAGTAGGTAAGAACAGGTTATTTCTGTTGACATCCACTGGCTTTGCTTGTTTGCTGTAAGGTGGTAAACAAGATGTCCACTTCCTTAGAAGGTAGTGTTATGGCTGTTTAAAGTAGATGTCTCTTTTTGGGGTTTTTTTGGGTTTTGGTTTTTTTTTTTTCAGTTTGTGAACTGGATTTTATTGTTTTTAATAGATCAGGCTTGCGATTCTGTTGCTAATCAAATTGGAGTTTCTGTACAATGGAGCTACACTACTGTCAACAGGCAGAACAGGAATGGCACGATACATAATTACTTCTTATATAACTTGAGTCAAGTATTTTGCTGGAAGACGTAGCATGCTGTGTCAGGAGCTAGAACTACCTTCTCTTCCAAAGTAAACACCTAATAGAAACCTGAGATTGATTAGTACAACAATTAATTGCCATAAATATAAACTAGCATAGGATGGAGTGTGTCTGTCTTGAAGGATCCAAGCTGCTCTGCTTAAAGGGTGTTATCCTGGCCGTGGCTAGTGTACAGTGACTGACAAAGGAGGTTGCTGTTACCTTGGTTAGTAACAGGAGAGACAAGAGACATACTCAGCTTCAGCAAAGAAAAATTACTTAGCCAGAACTCCTTTGGGTCTGGCTTCTATGGGGTCTCCCTGTAACCTGTCAAGGAAACTAATGGTGAGGATTGCCACATCTTTTTTTTTTTTTTTTTTTTTTTTACCAGGACTATGCAGTACTTCCCACTCCTCAAAGCTCTGCTTCCTTTTTCTGTAAGGCCTCCAAAAAGAACTATTAATACGTGGAAAAGGAAGTAAGCCACAGATGGGGGACGTGACTAAAAATATTTTTTTGGAAGAGGTGCAACATTTTGGCAAGGCTGCAAATCTGGCCCATTGGCTTTGCATCTCACTGTCTCCTTGTGACTGTTACATAGCGTTTATCCTTTTCTGAAGATTAGATGCTAGCTTATTTTGCAGAGGGCATGGAGAAATGGCACCACATTTTGACCACAGCCAGCTGCTGGAACGGCAAAGGCTTTGAGACACCAAGGGAAGCTCTAAAGAGTATAATGATTAAATGCTATTTAAGCAAATTAAAGCTGCCTGGCAGTAGCAGGTTTGTTTGGGATTGTTTCCACTAATGATGATTGGCTTACCTTTTCTGTTGTGTTTTTTTTTTTTTTTGTTTAAGTTCCTGTTCCTCCTTCCTGTGAAATGCCAAGCTTCTGTTCTCTCCACTGGGATCACTCTCCTCTGAAACAGTTGATGGGGCATTAGCAGCACTGAGGGTGGGGGAACAACCATGAATTTCAGAAGGAAACAATAACCCAACCCAGTAGGTTTGGCTGATAGAACAAACTGCAATGTATCTGCTTTAAGAATTGTCTACCCCTTCTGATTTTAAGCTTTATTTAAGACATGTAACATCTCCAATCCACATCAGCTTTGACGAATATACTGGATTTTGCATAAACTAAAAGCTTTGCATTATGAATTCAGGTTGAGGCTGAGTCTAAGATGAACTGTTTACCCTCTTCAGAAAGATATTGTGAATTAGTGTTGAAAAGTTTGAAGTTTCACATGGGTAGGAATTTAAGCCCCAGCCAAGACAGACGTATCACTCAGCAATTTCTGACTAGACTGATATGCTAGTTTGTTACGGGCTGCTTTGAAGATCCCACGTGTGATATGTGTATTATCCTTACAATGTGATAAATCAAAATTTCCTTCTAACAAATGATGTCTCATCCACTAGATGGCTCTGTCGGGAAGAGAATGAAATGCAGGAAACCAGAACCCTCTGGAAGGAAAAAAATGAAAGAAATGTGACTTCTGCTATATAATCCATAAACTCAGTGCTATTACAAACTCTAGCATGAAAATACTCAGCTTATTTTAATTCCTTTGCAGTATTCCCAGAGCACTGGCTTCAGGTTAGTCCAGCTGTTGCTTGATGCTGTGTGTTTCCCTGGTACCTGGCTAATTGGACACGTTCACTTAGGTAGGTCATACAGATTCCTTGAGTTCAGCAATTTAAGACATCCGTTTCTCTGGGACGGAGGATCCTACAGATAAATGCAGCTGTCTGTTTTTAATATCTGCCCTTATTTGTCGCCTTTTTTTTGTGTCACAGATTGCAGCATTTCTTTTCATTCTTTGCCATTGCTTTTGAGTGTGGGCTTGTAAAACTCTTCCTGTTCAGTGAGTTCAGGGCTCACCATAGCTTCCTGCTTTTGGCAGAGAGAGACAAGCTACTGGCCTGAAGCTTTGACATGAACTTGCACCTTGATGTCATCGGTGTAGACGCATTTGAAGTACTCATATCAGACAGAGAAGCTACACTGCAACCATGCAAAATGATGTGTGGATGAGTGCAGGTAGAAACTCACTCAGTCTTCCTAAGCCAAAAACCAAAGTTGTGCTTTGGTACAAAACCAGAGGGGAGACCCTGATAACAGCACAGAACAGTTACATTGTTGGAGAAGGTGTCACCTGAAAAAATTGCTTTCAGAACTGCAGGACTTTTCCTCACTGACCAGATGCTTTCATCCATCCCTGTGCAGTTCTGCTCTCCAGGTGTGTCTAACTTATATTTGATTTCAAAGCTGTACTTCTCTTTAGCTCATTTTCCAAGGGTACTCTGCAAAATATCGGTCTATGAGGTGTTGTGTTATGGCTGAGAGAGGCTGGGAAGGGATGTTGTGTAGATGAGGTAAGTGGCAAGCTATGGTGTCTCTTCTCAGAGTGTAGTTACATGCCGCATTGTAAAAGTCCTGTTGTCCAGGGTAATAGAACTTGGTTTATACCAACTCTTAAAATTGTGGGAAGGCAGCAGCCTCTTTATCTCTGCCAGTAAAAGGCAGAAGTAAAGGGATGTGGGCCCCTAGATCTCCCCTGCCCTCCAGAAAACCTCTTCTAGAAGGACAGAATGGAGTGGAAAATGTGAATTTCTGGTGCTGGTGGTGAGGATAACTGTCCTGTCTGTATCTCTTTATTACTTAAGCTTCACAGTGAGCTTTTGTTTGAAGTAGAGATGCACTGTTTCCTCTTGGTAGTAAAATGTGAGCAAGGATGGAAGGCTGACACCACAGTGGAGTAATGATTTGGTAAGGTAGCAAAGGGTGGACTTCTGAGGTCTACAAGAAAGTGTCAATAATTTGGTTACTTATTTCTCAGCCGCAGGTGAAAATGGAGGAAAGGTTCTCCCAGGGTTCTTTGGTGTTTCCATCCTGACAGAGGAAAAAATTTAGATCTGGGCTTGCACCTTATTGTGGCTAAGCTGATTTCAAACAATAAGACCTGGTCGTCCTCCTTTCACATTAGATAAAGCTAACTCTATGGGACTCTTCTGCCTTCAGTGTTTCTTTGGGAGGAAATATGGATAAACCATGTTTAAAGCATAGTCCTGAATAACCTTGAAATAAATGCTGATACAGGCAGTGTGCTGCAGATTATTTTGCAAGTAAATATTTGCTGTTCTCCACCCTGTCATCCGCTGAGGGACAGATGATGCCTGCAGACAGAAGAGGTACCATATGACTACAGCATGCTGATGCCTGCAGTAGCCAAAGCAGTGCTTGTCTGCAAGTATTTTCCCAGAACAAGTTGCATTTTAACTGCTTCAGGTGTCCTGTTGTTGCCTGGTCCTGTAATAAATGTTCTTAATAGTGTCAAGAGTACTTTGGAGGTAATGAATAGGGAAATGCCACCTAGTGCTCATGCTAACTGCTCCTCAAAGAGTAGGGTGTGGGATTATTTAACTCAGTGTGGAGGGTGACATTAGCATATGGTATGACCAGTAGGTTCAGAGTGTTTTTACTTCACCTAATTCAGACGTTTAATGAGAAAAGTATTTTGGGCTTGTGAGTGAATTGGTTGTTCCTTGTAGAGAGGCTATTATTCCTGGCACAAGACCAGTCATTGCATAAGCAAGTATTGTGCAGCTCTCCGCTGCTCAGCAGAGAATATCGGAGTCTATGAAAAGTGGAGATTTTCCAGCTTCATTAATTCAGGGGAGAATGTTGGAGCCCTGGCAAAGAAACAGATTGTATCCAGAAGATGTGTAGTTATGCTGGGAGAAATGAAAAGAATGGCAGAGAAACACTATTATTGTTCTTTTGTTTAGTGAACTGCTTGCAGTGAACATTTAATTTGTTCTTCATTTTCCCTTGCCTGGGGACCTAAAATCTGTTGTCTAGTTGTGGGTTTGCTTTATTTCCAGCTCATTGGAGAGATGCTAGTACACCCACTCCTGAGCAAACCACTGCTTGTTGTGAGGCAAAACTCCTCACTTTTTGCCCCACAGTGCCTAAAATGTTAACAGGGAGTGGGACAGTGGGAATATCGACAGCACTGGGCTGGTGATGCAAAGAGAAGACAATAGGAATGTCTGGATTCGCAGGGAGATGGTGGGTTATGTGGAACTGTCCCTTTAGCTTGTTCGTGGCTCCATGCTGTAAAGTGCCCGACTGTTGCTTTTGTGTGTTTTTCTTTACAAAACTGTTACAGGGTACAAAGACATTGTTACCTTGAATTTCACAAAGTGAAATGGAAGCCAAGGCAAGGAGAGGTTCAGACCAGGATTTGAAGACAGATTTGGGCCCACAACTCCTGCTGAAACCAATGAGCTAGGCACCTAAGTACTTTTCAATACCTATCTTTAAGTGACTGGCCTAACAGTGTCCCTGGAGCTCAGGGACAAATTCTCCAGAGGCCCAGTGACTGCTCTAATGGCTGGATCATCCTAGAATTTATGATCTCTGAGTACTACCCTTCCACATCAATCTCATCTTGAGCGGTAAGCCATTTTATGGTGGCTTATTGGAGTGGATACTCTTAGGATGTTCATGCTGGAATTCCCTCAGTGGCATCTGGAAAAGTGCAGTTTTGTTGTTTCTGTTACAGCTGTTTTGTACCCTCTTTTCCAATTTCTCTGCTCTCTTGCAATAAACATCAATCCTCCTTGTTAGGCAATTCCAGTAAGGCCTGCTGAATCAGTGCTACCTTGATTTATTTTCATCCTCCTTCCGTAATTCCTCACTTCATTTCATCCTCAAAAGACACTGATTGATGTTCCCTTCTGCAGAATAAGAGAATGTTACCTGTAAGTTTTTAACAGCTGCAGGTGTGATCCTGCTGTGGATTCCTGTGCTTCTGGGAAAGATGTTTACTCTCTGTAGGTATATGTGAAAAATGTCTTTATGGAGAAGCACTTTCAGGGAAAAACATGAGACTGTGAAGCTGGAGAAAAGGTGACAGTCTCTGCCTCTGTTTTGGAGGTTTACAGGTAAGTTGCTTGACAAGATAGTAATACTTCTTTCCCTGCAATGATATGGAGAAGATAAATCACTGATCAAATTATCTTGGGTACTATGGTAAGAACACCTTGCACATCACTCTGTCCATATGCAGAGGATTAGGCTTATTTATAATCTTTCTTTCAGAAGAGTTGGTTCTGTCTTCAGGGTAGAAGCCTCTTCACCCCACTTAGCAGAAGGGAACAGACCTCTGCAACACAAATGTGCATTGGCTTTCTATTCCAATTTTGAATGTGTTGAGTGCAATTTATGTCTATAAATGGAAAAGAAGATATTTGTTGTCTAAAAGTAGGAGCTGCCAAGGTGGTTGTGTTTGGGCTTTTTCGGGAGAGGGAGTGAGGACTTTTGGAGACTGGTAGTATTTAGCCCACATTAGAGACACAAGTCAGGACACAACTGTTATGAGCTCACAGCCTTGAAGAGGTTTTGGAGTTTTTCACATGCTGTGAAGCTGAGAATTTTATAATGCATTAGATAATGCATGTGGTGGCATTTTAGATTGCTTATTGATATCTTAACAGTCTTCTAAAATCTGAAGTAGACCACAGGTTGGGTGTTTGTTTTTCTTTTTTTTCCTGACACAACATCCAGCTGAGAAACAGAACTGAAGTATGGAGATTTTTACTCTTGTATAACAAAAAAGGTGTGCTGTTTGTTGCTTCACAATTGAATGAGTTCCTTTCTGCATAAATCTTATGTCTCTGGAACAGCTCCACAGCAAACCTATTTTTGCAAAGCTCAGTCATTAGCCAATACTATTCCTCTTTGAAGAACACTATATAGAAGTGCACATCAGAGATCTTCAGAGCCAGACAGGAGTGTGTCGTTTTGTTGCAGTCTTGTTCACCTCTTGCTTTTGAGGGCAACTTGGATACAGCAGTAGGAAGTGCTGTGGTTTGGGAAAAGAAGTGAATGCACATAGAAGAAATGTTGCTTCTTCCTTTTCTCTGGGTTTGGATGTGCTGTCTTTGTTTAGTCTTTTCACTACAATCTTTTTTTCCAGTTAATGAGCCAAATTTGACATGGAGAAAGTGGATGAAGCTCTAGGGAGCTCATTAGAGTTTTCTCATGTCAGAATTTGACTCCAAATACATGAAGTCTAATCCTAAACCTAGGTGGAGATTAATACCATGGGACATGCGGAAGCCTCTGGCTGAGGACTGGGAGAGTCCAAGTAGCAGCCCTCACTTTATCCTTGCAGCCCTATTTGAGCCTTGCTTTTACTGTGTGTTTCAACGATCTCTTTTTGGAACATGATCCTATCCTTAGGCTGAAACTAATGGTATGGGACACACCGATCCCTCAGTCTAAGGGTTACACTGGGGATCATTCTAGCACCAGCCCAAGCTTTATTTTGACACTTTGATCCCCAATGCTACCATATATCTTTGCAATCTCTCTCTGAATCCCAACCCCAGTGATGGCTCCTGTTGTTTTTTACCTAGGGGGGTCTCCCTGGACAGGCACAGGGCACCCACCCAGCCACTCTCTCACTGCCCCCTCCTGAACAAGGCAAGGAGAGAAAAGATGGGAATGCTCGTTAGTCAAGATAAAGACAGGGAGGTCACTTACCAATTACTGTCACGGACAAAACAGACTTGACTCGGGGAGAATTAATTTATTGCCACTTAAAATAGGTTTGGATAGAGAGAAACAAAGACATATTAAAACAACATCTTCCCACCCCCACCTTCCCAGGCTCAGATTCACTCCTTCATCCCCAGCTCCTCTACCTCCCCTCCCCAGCGGCACAGGGGGATGGGGAATGGGGGGGGCTGTGGTCAGCCCATAACAGGTTGTTTCTGCCGCTCCTTCCTCCTCACACTGTTCCCCTGCTCCAGCGTGGGGCCTTTCTGCAGGTGGCTGTTCCTTCAGGGCTGTCCCCCTGCTCCACCATGGTCACCCCGTGGGCTGCAGGGACTCTGCTCTGGTGCCTGGAGCACCTCTCCTCCCTCCTCCTCCTCCTCCTCTGCCCTTGGCATTGCAGGGCTGTTTCTCACACCTTATTCGCTAATTGCTGTGTGGTGTTTTGCCCTTTCTTAAATGCGCTCCAGAGCACCTGTCTCAGGATGGCAAAATGTCTTCTCTCCTATGGGACAGCTGAGATTAGCGGTTAGGGACTGTGTTTTTCTGGCTTGGCTTAATATTTGCTTAGTGAGGGACAGCAGGTAGGAGGCAGGCATTGCTTGCCTTCCTCCTGCTTTAGAGGGTCCTTCTGCGTGTTAGCACAAGGGAGTCTCTGTTATGATCTTCTGAAAACAGCCAAAGTCTGGGTGACCAAATGGCTGATCACTCCTGTTGTCCTCGTGCTGTTAGAAGTGGAGAGGCAGGAGGCTGGGGGGCTGCCAGTGACAGGCTTACACAGGCATGGGGCAGTCCTCTCTAAAATAACTCCTGTTCATCCTGGAGCTGAGGGATGGGCCAGTCCAGGGCTGAGACGAAGGCGAGAGGACCTTACAGCTGGAGACCCTCTGGGCTGTTGCCTCTGAGTATCTGACTGCATGCCAAAGCTGTTCCTTTGCTGTCCTCCACTTTGCTCTCTTTCAATTGCAGTTTCTGAAAAACTAAAACTCAAAAAACCTGTTGGTAAAATGAGCGGTTGGATTCTAACTTATTCAGTTGCAGCAGTTTAGACAACACACATTGTGGACACATCAAACTGTTGGCTCTGCAAACCAAAAGATATCAGGGGATCAAGAACAAAACTCAGCTCAGAAGTCTGACATGGAGACCCAAAGGCAGCTCCTAGTCTGGGCAAGTGCCTTTTTTCCCACTTTCTGTGCCATGTTTGTGCTTGATGAGCGTTTGAGATGAATTGCACAGGTTGAATAAGGCCCATGTAGTTGTTCAATAGCTTTCCAAATGCATCCCATCACTCTATCCCCATCTGAGGCAGATTGCCTCAAAATTGGACTGGGAGGAGTAATCCTCTCAGAAGTGGAGGAACTGGCTGATCAGTAAACAGCAAAGTAACTGTCCCTCACCCTTGTGACATGCTTGCATGGAAGCTGAATAAACTTGATGCTGTAGAAAGAAATGTTAGTGTTTTTATGGTTCACTTGCTTTTGAGGCCAGTTTGGATGCAGTAGGGGAAGTGCCAGGCTTTGGGAAGAGGAATGCATATGGAAGAAAAGCTGACTTTCCTCTTCACTCTTCTCCTGGGGAAGAGTTACTGTGTGGTTATTGTGTTTTGTGGCTATTCTGGTTTTGAATCAGCATCACTGAACTGGAATACTATCAAGTCGGAGAGGAACTGAACAGATTCATAATCGAGTATTTAGTGTCTCAAAGTAGATCAAGATGCGGTCACGGCTTCCTGGAGTGCTGGCCTCAGCCAAGAGTGTTCCGGTCTATTTTGTTCTGTGAGCTACCTCTTGGCAGCCTTAAACCAGCTATTGCATCTATTTCAAGAACACTTGTTTAATGCCAGTAAACTGCAAAACAGATTCTCTTTTCCACTGATAATCATCCCCAACTGCTCAGAGCTGGGGTGGCTGGGCTTATCTGCCAGCTGCCCTTGAAGGCTGTTATTCCTGCTACGCAACCAAGAAAGTGTAGTGATAAGAGTTCATACTGAGACATACCGTTGCCTCTTTTGAGCTGGGAAACAAACGTGATCTGGTGGTGGACACAGTGATCTCTAAAGGCAAATGTTTAATCCTCTCTTGTTTCCTTTCTTAAGATGAAACAACTTATATTTTGTCATATTTGTCAGTAGCTGTCCATTAAGGAGCCTGTCAGCCTGCCCCAAACTGCAAACTCTTTTATCTTCCAAGTGCTTGTGATGAGGAATGAGTTGGAAAAAAAAAAAAGCCTTGGCAGTACAGAAGAGAAGGGCCTTGACAGGTTTTGAAGTGTGTTAAATAAAAATAGATCAGACAAACCTGTGCTTCGGCTGCTTTTTGCATCCTTACTTCAACAAAATGATTATCAGTTATTTAGACAGAGTTACAGGAATGAGGGTGGCCTCTGTGCTAGGCATCTTGCTACCTGGAGCATGCTAAGATGGTTACCCTGGGTTTTGTGGTTAGAGGCTGAGGTAAAATAAAGGATGGAGGAGTGAAGAAGGTGGTGTTCAGTCAGGTAGGGAGGGAGTGAGCCCCAGGTAACAGTGCTCACCAGCATTTTCAAATGAGATGCTGCAGGTGGCCCTGGGTGCAAAGAAGGGTGTGCTGTGCAGGTAGGAAACTGCCTGTTGAGAGGGGTGCTGGGTAGGAAGCTGCTGTTGGCACAGACTGGTGGAGACAGGAGTTCACTGTCTCATGTCCTGCCACTATGTAATTGTAGATCTGAAAAAGGACCAAGCAACCCCAGGAGGAGGACGGTTTTCTGGGCGAGTATATCATAAAATCTGGGAAAAATAAGATGGTGGGGAGGTGTGGCATGGCTTTGCACCCAGTGACCTCTCCTTCAAAAGTCGACTTTTGAAAGGTGTGCTTAAATGTCTCACTTTGAGATCTATTGTAAGACTAATCAGCTGGTGGGAGGTCAGAGGTGGGAAAGGGACTGTGATACTACCCTGTGCAGCTGCAGTGTCCTCTCTGCTACATGACCTAGGTCCCATAATGGCTGACCATCTGCATCCTGCATGGAGAGGAGGGAGGCTGGGAAACTGCAGATGGATAGCCTGGTGTATGAGTCTTAATACTGAGGTGTGTGTGCTGCTTTAAGTAGCTGAGGTTACAGCCCTGCCCCAGCAAGGAGGGTACTGAACAGAGTATTCAGTATGACAAGGATCCACCTCTTCTGCTCTGTTATCTAGCAGGAGACAAAGGCTCACTGCGGGGCAGGCATCCCCTGATTTAGAAGCATAACAAAGCTGGTCCCTCTGGGTATCAGTGAGGAGACTTGAATTAGGAGCTCATCCCTTTAATCCCCTTTGAGAGCTCTGAGCTCTCTCATTCAGTGCAAGGAAAGGCTCTTTTGGATTGTGTCATCCTCTCTGGTTTGTGAACTCAGCTTTTATGAAAATAGCTTTCTCTGGATTTGGAGCTGCCAGGCCTGCTCCTTAAACCCCCTTGCAAGGGGCTGAATGTCTCATCCCCATCCTGCTGATTAGCACAACTGAGACCCAAACCAGGGCTTTCAGCAGGGCTGGAAACAGGCTGCACAGATCTTCCCTGGGGCTGGGCCAGGGACTCTGCAGGGAAGAGCTGCGTCAGTGATGGGCTGCACGCTGGGGATCTTGCCTCAGTTCAGGGGGGTGCCACTGTTATGGAAAAGCTGTGAAGATGCCTTGATGCAGAGCTTTACAGAGACAGTGCTCAGAGCCAAAGACTGAATGCTCAGCACCCCTGCTCCCTCTTTCTAGATATGCCACTGACTCACCAGGCAGCTCCAAGCCTTCATTTAAATGCTTCATGCCCGAGTTTTCTTCTTGGCACAGAGTGCTGCTCTACTTAGACTGTAAGAGTTTAAGCAGATCTTGCTGACATTTGAAATGCTTTTTATTTTTGCTGAAAGGTATTTTGGAAGGAAAAGAAGACAAAGCAAAAATTAATACCATCTCTTCTACAGCAAGGGAAGAAACAGATACCACACTGAGAAGGGAAAAATGAGTTGTGAGAAGAGTCAGGTAGTGACCTCTGGAAGCAGCACAGTCCTTCCCCCAGTAATGGGAATGGCCACTTAAGCAGTTCTGGTTTGCCTTTTGTTAAACAGTCTCACGCTCCCTGAATACATTCTTTGCCATAGAAATTATTCCACTTCTCCAGATTCACTAGAAGGCTAAAAGTGGGTTTGGGTGGTAACTGTGCAGGGGAGCACGTGGTCCCTTCCCACCTTGGGTTATGCTGGAGTCTGTTTACATTGGCACACTCCGTTCCACATCCTCCTGGCCAAACATCACATTCTGGCTCTCTCAGGGCCTTTTCTCTCCTGCCTCCACTGGGATGGGGCAGCTAGCACCTGGCCTTAGCTATATTTGCTTTACCTTTTATCTTCTGCTCTTTTTGGTAAGCAGGACAGAGACCTTACCATGCTTCTGTTTGCAAGTTAGCAACATGAAGGTTACAAGGTCCTACTCCAGTGACCGGAGTGCGAACAAGACTGGGTCCACCGTTTGTGGTGTCAGGCTGTAATAGTCAGCACAGTGTCTCTAAACCCAGCTTTCTTCTTCAGGGGACTGGATTTATTTGGGGCTTTTGGTGGTTGATCAGAGAAACCAATACCTTCCGGTGCCCTGACACTCTTGGTCCAAAGGGGATAAATCACTTTACAAATATCATTGATTTGTTGCTTGCAATGTCTTGTAAAATCAGCAAGGAGCATGAAAGGTGTGTCTATTTCATGTGGATTTGTGTGGCTTAGTATATGAGAGTTGCTTATATGTGTTGAGACTCTCAGAGAGAATCAGCAGAGGAAGGCAGAGTTCCCATTGTTAATTTAGGAGGGCCAGGATTTATATGAGTTTTTTAATATGTCTCATTTCTTTAACTTTTAACTCTTTCAGAAATGTGTCTGCTCTCTGAATTCCTGTGAGGACAGATAATTGAAAGGACTTGACTTATCAGCTGAAGTCTGATCAGTTTATTTGTATCAGCACCTTGCAACACGAAGCACGGCAGCCTACCGCAAATGAACATCCATGTTTTGCTTTCCTTAGAGGAATGAACCTCTCTCACCGATCTGATTGGTACCTGCTGATCCTGTCCCACACTGCTCAGGCACTGCATGAGGACTGCTGGTCCATATTCTTGCAGCGTCTGGGCTGATGGCTCGATTTGTGAACAACCCAGATACTCAGACTCCATAGTGCTTCATGCTCATGTCCAAGAGAACTGTTTATTATGTTTACATAGAGCATGAGCAACGTGGAAAACACTGGAAATATTGCATCAGTGGTTTGGGTTTTGGACAGCACTGGAAATGGCGATGCAGCTGCTCGTGTCATGTCTGTATTATGAGGTATGCAATATGCCATGAGGAGCCAAAGCTTTGCGCTTTAGTTTGGGAAGTACCCACCTCTGGCACGTTCACTGCTTGCTCCTCTAGTGCCACAGTTATGCGCTTAGCTGTCTGCTTTTCCTCAATTTCACTTGGAATTTGTAATTGTAGTACAAAAGCACAGTTTTTGAAACCAATCCTTCTAATCCACAAGACTGTTCCCCCTCCCTCTGCTCCCCCCTCCTCCCATCCCATCCCAACTCATCCCATCCCCCATGCTCCCACCAACACATACCTCCTTCCCCTCCCTCTCACCCCGGTCACACAGCAAATATCCTGATGCTGCAGTTCCAAGCCATGTGTCCGCCCCAGCCTATGCAATCCAATGGTCTCTGACCAAGTCCCTTTGTTCAGACATTAATACAAAACACACAATAGGAAAAAAAAACAAAACAAAAGGAGCCAGACACAAGAGGGAGACACACTGCTGGGCTCCAGCTCTGGCCTCTGAGCCCTTCAGCTAAGCTCCACAGCAGCTAGGCTCTTGGGGTACCTCCTGTCACACTCAAGGCTACAGGTCCCAAGGTTTCCAAGGTGCATAGGATAAGGAAGAAAGGAAGTAAACTACAAGCCTGTTTCTGTTTTAGGTTCCCCCCATCCCTTTCCCTCAACCCAATGGCTGCTGGAGGATATTCTTGACTCCGACAGGTCTTTTCCCGTCTTCCAGTGAGACCCTGCCTGGGGACCAGGTTCACTGTAAGTCACTCGTTCCTCTCTGGAACGTGGGCAATGGGTTTGGCAGCGAGGGGAGGGAGCGGAGCATGTTGTGGGGGGATGACAGGCTTTTGTCTCACAGCAAGTCGGGGGGGAGATGTCAGGGAAGGCAAGAGAAAAGAGCCAAAAGAAGCCGGTAAAGCTGGCCCTCTGCTTGATGATTGTACTCAAGACTTCTCCTTGGGGCAGCTTCAGTGTGCCAGTGCTGGCCTGTTGTCCAGTCACCTCTCGCAGCCCTGCTGAGAGAAAGCACGTGGTGGGGTGCTTCCTGCTGCTTCGTCCTCTGGCTGGCTGCCCTCATGCCCGCTGGAGATATCCGAGTCGCAGTCAAGCGCCTCATAGATGGTAGGCAGTGTGGTCTGCTGGCTGAGGCGCTTGCGCAGGCCCACAAGCAATGGCTGCGGCATGGAGGAGACATCCACATTGTTGCCAAGGTCAACCCAGGCCAGGCAAGGGAACTTGTTCATGTCCTTCATGGTGTCAGTCAGCTCCTTCATGGTTGCCCGCGTCAGTCGGTTGCCATTGAGGGAAAGGTGAGTGAGCTTGGGTAGTGCCCAGAGGAAGGGCAGCAGCAGGCGCACCATGTCGTCATTCAGCTCGGTGAAGCTCAGGTCCACAGAGGTGAGGTGGTCCCCGTTGTTCTGCAGGTAGTAGGCCATGCGGTGGACATCCCGCATGGTCAGGGGGATCCCTGACAAATCCATGGAGTCCTGACTCACCTTCTTCTGCAGGCTGGTCTTCAGGCTAATGATGGAAAGGGTAGAGAGAGATCATTAAGGGGAACACTCATCCACCTCTCTCACCCAAGTGAGAGAGCACTTGGGACAGGGGAGAACTCATTAAGAATATGGGCTGGAACGTTAAGCAAAGGGTTAATGGAGCTCACTGAGGAAACAAGCACAAGGATTGCACCATGCCTCAGGGCAGACTGTGTCCTGGGGCTTTCCTGTATATTCTCAGCACTTACACATAAACTTTGCCAGAACTGGTTAAACACAGGATGCTAAAATGTCTTCCACTAGCACATTTCAAAGGGTTTGCCTGCATGTGCCTGTACAGACGCTCATGCATGGAAAGCAAAAATAACCAAGGCAAGCAAACTTTTCAAGTGCACTGGCTTGTGCTGTGTGGGGGCTGTCTGTGTGCCACCTCTCCAAGTGGATGCCAAGATCTGCTGCAAACAGGCTGTGCTGCGGGTCTGCTACAGTGGAAAACAGTGTTAAAAGGCTGAGAAACAGAGATTTTATCAGGAAAACAATCTATAGGCAAACGGCACTCTAGGAGTGGATTTTCTGCATGTCCCTTTAAAAACCGTCCCAAGCAGCACATAGTCAGTAAGCAGCACCAGTGGCTGCCTATTAGGGTCTCTGTGGTCAGCAGATCATCTGGGATCTGCTGCAGCTGTGAGGAGGCGGGGAGGGCTAAGGGTGCTAAAAGAAATCTAGAGAGGTGGTTTCAGCCATTTCTGTTGCTGTCTGCCTGGCAAGTGGAGTGAGGAGGAGGTAGGCAAGCTGCGCAGCAGGCAAAGCTGTGCTATGGGGCTGTTGGGTACACAAAGGGAGTGGGATGTGGAGTTTTATGATGGACTGTGGGTTTGTGAGAGTGCTGTGGGAAGGTGGGAGCTGTGGGGCTAGAGGAGCTGGTGGGGATATGCTGTAAGATGGAGCAGGAATGTGTGTTGGTGTAACACAGGAGAACCTAATCCCTTAGTGTAAATGATATTAGTCTTGCTGTCCTTTCAGACACATCTAACTTAAAGATATGGGAGTCCTAGTTAGTAGGACCCACACTAGTGTGCTTGGTGGGTCTATAAGTGCCTTAAGCTTGGGCGGAGCAGGGTGGGTTAAGAATTAATCACCAGTTTGAAGGTCCCCACTCTTCCTATCTGGCTCTCTGTAGTGTCCTGTACACCTGTGGCACAGCCAGTCCCTAAGAGCAATGGGTGCAATTTCCTCGGAGGAGGCTGCAGCACCGCAGGAGCTCCAGTGGCAGGTGAGAATGTCCCTATAAGCCTCAGTATTGCAAGGCCCTTCTGTAATTGTGGAGAGGATGTGACGCTGCCTCTATAGCTTTGCTTTACATATGCAGCTCATGGCATCCTGGAAATTTCAGCCCTTAATAATCCCCTCTGAGTATGTAATAACATGCCGTGGATAAATGTGCACCAGTGCAGGCAACAGCCCTTCATAGACACATTCAATGTTAGCAAACCTGTAGCAGCACTTCCTTGTAGGAGCATGAGGTGGAAAGACCTCTGAAGACCACAGATTCCTGCTCTGGGTTTAGCAACACTTTGCTCAGGCTGCTCCTGGTAGCTGGTACAAGAGATAAGATAGAAGCCTGCTCTGGCCTATATTGGTTTAATGTAAGACTTTGTTTGGGGTATGGGGGAAATACAGGATAAACAAGCATAGAAGCAAGCCTTGAATTACTTCAGTGCCTGTTTTGTGCAAACACAACCTGCGGCTCCTGGAAATTCTCTTCCCCAGGGCTGAGAAACCATGGCAGATCCTGGGGTGGGGTGCGCACAGAAAGGAGACTTAAAAATAGGAACACCCCATCCCACCCCCAGGCCTCATCTGGGTGCTTGCAAAGCTTCATCTGACCTTCCTATTTATTGTAAAGCTACATGGAACAAGCCTTAGAGCTCCCAGTTTGGTGTGGGGATGGGAACCAGGCTGGACTGGGGACCACTGGAGGGCATGTCTGCGCCAGCACCGCTCCCTCTGCCGCGCCTCAGCATCTGCAACAGCAGCTTTCTTAACAGGGGGCGAGTCTGAATGGCTCCTGGGGTCCGTTTTTGGGTGACTTGGCTCTGAGTGCAAACAGTATAAGTGAGGGGAAATGTCAGGAAGACAAAAGCAACGTGCTTGTCTGTCTCTGCCTGTTATGCCTCCCCTCCTGCTGACTGCTATGCAGGGACTGCAGTAATAAGTCATGGATTGTGCTCTGACCAGAGCAGGCACCTTCTGCTGCTCTCCCCAGCAACAAGCCAATACCCCAAGGAGGCTTTAATCAAGCAGACAAATTTTCTTCCTGTAATTGATTTTCCAGACTGCTCCTGGCTGAATGTGCTTAAACTCTCCTGCCTCCTGTCCTGTGCCAGAGCCCTCCCTCCCTGCTTTGCTGGCTTGTTTTTCTTTCCTTTCCTGTGTTTTTACTGCTTCCTTTTGCCCTCATTGCTGTACCTGCCAGGGTGACTCTGGGCCCCCTGTGTTTAAGTTGTTCTCTTGCCTATAAAAATGCCTCTTGTAGGGATGTGTCTGTAGAAGCCTCACCCTGGTGGACATAGCCCCTAATGCTGCAGACAGGCCCTCAGCTCTCTGGTAAGTGCTGAAGCATGAGATCTGATGCCCCACGCATGCTGTGAATCCTGTCAGCTCTCCCTCTCACCTCCTTTGGTGTTTCTGTGCAGCTCCAAGAGGTGCAGCTAAATACCGTCTCTGGGGTAGGACACAGAACAGCTGCCTACTCCTTTGCTCCTTCTCCTCTATTGCTTTAGAGGTGAATATGTCTGCTGTCAGAAAAGGGACAGGGAAATGTGGGTAGATGCTTTACTATGAATTATCTGACATTTGGTATTTTCTTGGAGCTCTGCTAAGCTCTATTTCTCCTGGGGAGGGGGCACGATACACAGGACACCAAGCTCTCAGACGCTTGTGCAGCAGCTGAGAAAATGCCAGGTTTATTTCCAGGGAAATGGGTCACCTATTATCCCCTAATTTCTGCAAGTGAAATAGGCTTAAAGACTGCTTCAGCTGCAGAACCTTTTTTCTTTGTGTGAGACAAAACAGCTACTTAGCGACATGGCTCTTGATGCCCATGGGACTTGTGGGCAGAGGACTGGAAAGCACTGGAGGCTGGATTAACTTAATGCTACTGCAGCTGGCGCTGTGTGCAGATTTATAATTGTGGGGATTTGCATCTAACAAGGATCTGGACCCTGGATGCAGGGAAGCAGACTGTGTTTGTATTATGTGCAGCAGGCTTAGAGAGGAAACAAACCCCCACCCCCTCAGATGCTGGAGAAATGGCTGCAAGTGAGAAATTCTGCGAAACTTTGAGGAAGAAGCAAGGACAATCAGCAGCCTGTGCCCTTGCTGTCTGCCTGGAGCTGGATGCAGCATCCAGTGAGGAACGATGCCTGCCCTCCTCTATGTATAAGGAAGGGATCAGGGACCTGCTTGCAACCCTAGTCCAGCCCTCCTGAGGGACGAGAGCTCTTCTAGGTATATCTCCTTGTTTCCTATGGGAAACAAGTTGTTCTTTGCATTGTTTGCAACTCCCTCCTTGGAGTATGCCCTTTCTCTGGCTTATCCCTTCCCTAGGTGCCAACTCTACTCTCCAGTGGGCATTTGCCAGCAGTCCACAGGCTGCACCATGAGCCTGGCCATGTGAGATCCATCCAGGATCAGTCCAGACAGTGCAGGCATCTGAGCGACCTGCAGGTGTTGGAAGGCAGCTTTCTACCTCCTAATCAGAAATGTGGACTCAGAAAAGGATGAAATGACCTTGTGCCTCTCTTGGCTTTTTTCTGGGATAAAAATCTTCCTCTCCCCACATAAGGCTCAAACACTGCTCCTGCCTCCTGGGAGCTCAGCTAACATAAGCAAATTCAGAACTGTTTGGACAGGAAACAATTAAAAGACCTGAAATTAATTGCTAGGTTTTTTTGTCTCCAGGATCTGTCCCAAGGGCCCTAACCCTTAGCCCCTCTTCCAGGTGATTCTTTGACTCCATGAAGCTGAGGGCTCAGCACACTTTTTCATTTGCACTGAATCTTTTCTACTTCTTGCTTATTAGCTAAATTCCCTGGTAGCTGCAGGGAAGGTGTGCTAATGGCTTCTGACTGTTGTTGCTCCGGTGGGATTTGCAGCAGCCACAGTGGTGCCTGACCTCTTGTTAGCTTCTTGGGGTTTGGAGGAGAATGCCCGAGAATGTTCAGGTTCCTGGAGTCCCAGCCTCATTTCCCTGTCTCTATGCTATGGAGAGAGGCTGGGAGATGGTAAAAGACAATTTCAGTAATGAGGGATGCCCACTACTCCCTGCCTGTCTGGGGAATTACCAGCTTTCTCCTCCTCTACATCTTATTTTTATGTTTAATTTGCTTCCAAATGTGAAATTTTCCTGATGCCAGAGACTCCCATCACTGTGTATCCCCTCCTTCATTAACAGGTGCTGCCAGTAGTGGCTAATTAGCCATGAGTCTGGTATCTCCTGGCTGCTCTTCCTTGCACAGAACCTAGTGACAGGCATGTTTGGATGGCTTCTCTGCTTTAAGCAGTGATTTAGGGGATGGACTCCAGGCTTTTTAATCACCCACTTAGCATAATCTGCTTGCTCTGCTTCCTCATGCACCCACAGGGTGCTGCAGTGCAGGGCTAGCTTTAGCTGCCTCCAGTGTAACATGAAAAAGGAAAGAGAAGTCTCAAAAGCACTGATCGGTGAACTCAGCCTGAGCTGTTCTGAGGCTGGGCCCAGCACCTCTGTAAAGATGGAGGCAGGGCACAAACAGGCCACTTCCATGAGAAGTCCCTTAGTCACATCTCCATCCTTGCACCCAAGCTCTTTTGGTGAAGTCTGAGGAGGTCCCTCACTGTGGAGAGAAGGGAGTGCAAAGGTAGCCTTTCTTCTACCACCCTTCCTCTGCAACTGGGGTGGGATGTGGATATCCACAGGTGGTGATGCAGCTGAGCGCCTCTCTTCTTTGTGGCTCTGCTGTCACTTTCACTCTGTCCTTGAAGGTGTGTTCAAGACAGGTGTGAACCCTCAGCCTTCCTTCTGCTGCCACATTGGTTGTTTCCCCTCATTATTTAGGTCTATCCTAGCAATGCAGGGAATAATGCTACCTCCTCACTGTAAATGCCATGTATGAGCCTATGCCATAGAATCACAGAAGGGTTTGGGTTGGAAGGGACCTTTAGAGCCCATCCAGTCCAACCCCCCTGCAAGGAGCAGGGACATCTCCAACCAGATCAGGTTGCTCAGAGCCCCGTCCAACCTGGTCTTGATGTCCCTGTCAGACCTTCAACTGTGTAAGACTCATGAAAGCACAAGGTCTCTGCTGATTCCTTTTAACTGCTATCTGCTACCCAGCCTCTGTTATTACACTCATTATCTGTCTATCGATGTCCTGCTTCTCCTGCCTATCGGTCTTGGACTTTTTCTTCTGATCTGTGACAGGGCAGCATCAAGCTGCTGGATGACCCTTTCCACCATCTCCAACAGCCTTTGCAGATGTACCTGCCTCTTCAATCTGCTGGGAACCCTAATCATGGGTAGTGTTTGGGTCTCTCTGGACTGTAAGATGAGGGGAGGGGACAGTTCCTGCCCCTCTCTGCCATTTTTTTTCACCAGTTCATGTCTGTCCAGCTGACATCTCTGTGAGCAGCAGCTAAAACACTGTGTGGGGCAGTTCCTGTACTCCTGTATGACTATTACCATGTGGCTTTAGTTAACTGACTGGTATTCTCTAGCTTGGCTTCCTGTCTCTAAAGCAGGAATGATGGTGCTGTTTACCCTGTTGCATAAGGGTGACATGAAGCTGTAGTTAATATTCACCTCATGCCATGTGAAGGCTAGGATCTAATCTGCCAGAGTTGTCATCTGCAGCCCTGAGTGATGTTTTCAAGGAAAAAAAAAAAAAAAAAAGCCCTTTAGAGCTGTTTACTTCCAGTCTTCTAGACACAAGTGCTTTCATTGCATTTTAAAAGTGCATCTGATGCTGCAATGTCTGAGCAGTGCATGTCAATAACTGACAAACAGAGCAATAAGCCCAGAAGGGATGCTCTGTTCTCCACCCAGCTTTAGATTAGCCAAGATGAAATGCACTTGGATGAGGAAAGTAAAATTGTGGCAAGACTTGTGAAAAGGAAAGCCCAGGTGTATGTAGTTTGGAAGTTAACTTCATGCACACAGCTGCCTTTACTCTTCCATAACTAGTTACTGTGTGAAAAATCTGGGGGTTTTGCTGTGCCAGGAACGCTCTGCTTGTAAAGATCATTCTACGTTTACTGCCTGTGTGTTTTGTGGATTCAGATTTAATCCATTACACTCAAAGGAAGTAGTTACACTGAAGTAGCCAGCTCTGGGGATGATGCAAGTGGAAGATAGGTAAGGTTCCCTGACACGGCTTTGCCAAGACAGCTCCGTTGTAATCCACAGCTTCTTGATTGCAGTGCAAGGCTGCGATCCAGCTCTCCAGACAAAGGCTGCCTTTACCTGGTATCATTCTGCCTCTCCACTCTGAATTGCAGTCCAGTGTGGCTTTGCCCTCAAAACGTAATACACCCCCTGCATTCAAGGATGCAGATGGTGGCACTTGCACTAGAACATGTAGTTCTCTTGCAATGCTGAATTAAGGAAGCCTCAAGATTTCTGAAAACAAGAATTAATAATAACCAAAAATTCTGCATCTGTCAAAATGCCACAGGAGTGGTGTTGAAAGCCTAAAAAGCCTATGTCTGTGGAAAGGAGCATTTCATAATCCATTATGCTTTACGCTATGAACATCAATTTAATGAGAAAGCGAAACTGGAGTTATACAACACTCCAGAATGTATTCTGCTCATTAAACATGAGCGACCTATAGAACTGTAAAATGGTGGTAAAACTGAATTTCCATTATGATATAAGAGAGTGACAATTGTGCATACTGGTCTCAGCTGCGGAAATCTTATCCTCTAGCTGTTTAGTTTTTAATTTTAAAACCCCCAGTAAATTTCTCCAAGATCTTGACTCCCCTGTTTGGTTAGGCAGCCAACCCAAGCAGAGTCAGCTGCAAGGTGGGGTGCAGGCTGTTGACTGGAGGCTGCAGACCTGAGACAGGATTTTGCAGGAAAGGAGAACTGAACCCCTTTCTTTCAGCGTGGCAAACCTGTCTGAGTATCACCTGGGCAGCTGAAACAGTCTCTTTGGGTACTGCACAGCTGGGACATTGCTACGCCTTCATTGTACAAAGCAGACAGCATGGATGCAGAGGGCAAACTGCCTCCCAGCATCACCTTTGACAGTTTAATTGAGTAGAGAAATCAGGCACAGCCTGGGCTGGATCTCTCCTACTGGCTTCAGCTGCTGTTGTACTGAGTCCACTGTCCTGCAAGAAACTTTCTCCTTCCATGTTTCTTTATGGACTCTTCTGGTGTGGGGCATTCGGGTGATGATAGCACGTGGCCTGAGTTCTCTCCCACACTCAGGGCAGTCACTTATCAGTAGCTCTTTAGAATGGCTGAACAGGATAAACAGCATCCCACTGTGTCCTGTGCAAGGCACATTGCACCTCTGCTGCAGTCATAGCTCTGGGTTGAATTATGTTAGTGTTTAAGGTGGTGGTGGAAGCAGGTGGGACCTCTGGCTTTAGTAGGGGGCAGGTTTGTAGTTACGGAGGTCTGGAGGAATATATCTGTGCATGTCTGTAGGCTCTCACATTGGATGCTTTGCTAACTTAGTCTATTTGTGAATATTTAGTATCTGGTTGGGCTCTATAGCATGAATAGCATAAGACTGTTCCTGCTTGCTGGAAGTATGATTGGCTCTTAATAGAGTTAACAGTTCCAGCTGTCCTGGCATTGCTGTGCATCAAAACAGGAGTGCTTGAAGAAATGTATCTTATCCTTTCTGTTTTGCCAGTTCCCGGGTGGCTCAGTTTTGTACTTGCTGAATGTTTTGGGTCTCACTGAGACATAACTACAGTTAGTTTGTTTCTGACCCACTGGTTTGCTATTTGGCAGTGGGGGAGGCACACCTGATGTGTTATCTGGCTCTGGTATTGCAGGTCCTTTCCATCTCCTATACCACATCTCTGTAACAGCCCAAACGTAATTAAAACCTGGCAGATGCTCTAAGTTCTCTGTACGGCTGGGCTTGTTCATTATCTCCTGGATCCATCTGACATGCTGCCAGAAAGCAGAAATCACATTTCAGAAGAGAACAAGGGGGTCCTGCATCAGCTTTGTGAAAGCCAGAAGCCAAAGCCCACAAGACTGCAAAAGCAAGAGGAGAATTCAGTTCCTGAATGTGGTCTCCATGCACTGATTTCTCCTTGCTGTCCCAAATCCCCACTAGATTTTAGAAATGTCTTCAAAGTATTGCTGCTACACCCATGCTTTTCATGGCACCTTGAAGGAAAGATGGTACAAGCCAAGGGCATGGGTTCAGAGACAGAGATTATAATAAAATACTCCCACTAGCAGACAGAGAAGTGGAGAATACAGATCAGGTAAAACAGACTGACTGGACAAAATTTGGCCTTGATATCTCCAAATGAAGCAGCTATTTCTTGCACTCTTGCTACTGGCAACATCCATGTTCTTGCAGCGGTCTCAGATGCCAACTCTGCAGGCGCTTTTTGCCGCAAACTGCAAACCAGTTCCTCTCCAGTCTTAAAAGCAGAAGCTCTGCTGTTTAATATTTAATCAAAATTATTTTATGCCTTATGTAACACCTTGCAGCTGGGCCTGGCTGCCAGGCAGGCCCCCCCATTTTAGACCTGTATTTCCCTCCATCGCATGTTGTCTTGCTGCCCTCTCCCTGCTTATGCTCACAGATGCTCTGTATCTGGCCAGTACTTTAGGTCTGACCCCTCTGTGTGGAATTTGGGCTTATGGTGCTCAGAGCTCTTCCCCTGGCTCTCTGTGTTGTTAGTAAGTGATGAGTTTGCAGCAGGCAGTCCTCTGCTCTCCCTAGGCTATGCAATCAGAGAGAATACCTCCAGTTTGACTCTCCAGTCTGGAAGCCACCTGGAGAAGAGGTTTGTTCTGCCTGCAAACAGGGGTGTGGGGCAGAGGGTTGAGTTAGGTAGCTGCAGGGAGGGATTTTTCACTTGGAAAAACAGAATGAGGCTGGGTTTCAGCAAAAGGGAGCTTGGAAAGGAATGGAGACAGCCACCCTCCATAGAGCTCTCCCCATCTCCAGCACTTCTCTTTGAGCTTCTCTGTATTGGGAGAAGATGGGGATGAGGTCAGACCTGCTCTCTACATCCTGCATCTTCAGTGCTCTGTAGGATCCCATAGGGATCCTCTAACTGAGCGCGTGTGGAAAAGGACTTGCTCAGCTCTGGTCCCCTTGGTCTTGTTCTGTGCTGTGGTTCCCACCTGCAAACTGGCACCAGCAGTCCTGCCCTGCGAGGAGCTGAGGGTGAGAGCATCGAAACTCACAGAGCACTTGGATTTGGTGGCAAAGTGGGGCTACAGGTACGAGAGGCAGATGGCCTGGAAATCATAGTATTAGGTATTTTATTCCTTAAGATGCACTGGGGATCTGCCTCCTAGAACGAAAGGTATGATGAAAATGTCAGTTCCCATGGGGTGGTGTTTAAGTTGCTGGCACGTGCATCAAAGACTCTCAAAGTCTCAGGAAAGCCCAAGGCCATCCTCAGAGTGCTGCCAACTTTGCATTTCTTTTTATGCAGCCTTGCATTTATTCCTGTGAAGCTACTGGGGCTGACATGAGCTCTTTTCTTAGTCACTTGTCTATCTTCTCTTCAGCAGTGGTGATCTGTGTCACAGGAACAGGCTTTGCTTGAAGAAAATGAGGAGAAACAGGGTGGATTTAAAAGAAGTAGGGATTGCTCTTTATCTGGTTAGAAAAGCCAGCAAGTGTCAAGGAGAGAACAAGTGTGGGTGTCTGAATATGTCTGAAGTAGTGGAAAGCAGCTGCCAGGCAGTAGCTGTCAGTGGCCAATGTGCTTTGAGTTGGGTTCCTGGTGAGGTTCTGCACCATCTCAGGTCCCTCTCCTGGTCCTGACAGAGAACTTGATCTCCCTGATCAAGGAGAGGGGTGTTGGTAACTGACCCTGTGCTATTTGGCTGCAGTGGCTGCCATGCAGATTTTCAGTCTTGCCCTTCTCTGAAAAGGGCAGTAGTGGCAGACTGGGATGGTGCTTGGCTGCAGCACCGTTTCTCCTGGCGGATCCCCCTCCGTGCCCATCCACACTGTCCCTGCCAGGCTGCTTACCACACTTGGGACTTCCTCCGGGGCATGCCGTGCCGGTGCCATTTCGAGTGCGGGGTTAGGTGGTAAATCAGCTGCCTGCAGATCCTGTCTGAGGATTTCCAGGGGTCATATTCCTGAAAGCAAAGGGACAGATTAGACTCTGCCTGCACTACAGCAGAACAGGAGGCAAGGACAGAGGAAGACGGGAAAGGAACAGAGGTGGTAGTAGAGCAGCGGTATATATGTAAGGGAGGAGTTGAAGAGAAGAGGAAGAGAGGATGAAAGAGGAATGGCGAGAAGGCCTGAGATGCCTCTGCCATATGCCATCTCTTCCTGGGGTGGAGGAGGAGCAGTAGGAGCTCTGCACTGCCAGGAAGGACCCCAGCCCAGACAGTACATTCCTGCCCAGAGCGGGGCTACAATTTCATACCCTACACAGGAGTAAGTGGAGCTCGGAAGAGGGAGTTATTTTCTAGAACTGTGGTGGAGGAGTCTGGCTCTAGGTCAGGCAACACCCGGGAAGGCAGAGGTGGCTGACAATGCGAGAAGGGCTCTGTGCAGGGACCCTCCACATCCTTTTCTTCAAAAGATCTCCAATCTGAAACAAGCATGAGTGTCTCAGCTCCTCACTGCTGTATCCTCAGCAGCACCTGTCCCCAGCTGTGCAGACAAGCTGCAAACTCATTATACTACAGGACTATGCTAAATTTCTATCAATTATCTTGTTGTTATGCTTCCCTAACTGGATACTGTCTTTGGACTGACTTTCTGTTACCCTGATGTGGAAAGTTCAGCAGTCAGCATCCTTGCCCCATCCCTGAGGTGCTTCTTGCTGGGAGAGGTGTGCCCTGGGACATTCCTGCTCCTCCTGCAGCAGCACTCTGACTGTTTCCTCCTGTGTCCCAGCTGGAAGATGCTGGGACAGGGAACCAGTGAGTTCCCCATACTCTGTCTTGCTTCCTTGCAGTCCCTTCTGCTCCTGGAGGTCTGAGTTTGGGAGCTTCCCAATGCCAGCAGTTCCTTCCAGCCCCTCCAGTAACTCATCAGGAAAAGATAGCACCAAGGTGGTTGCTACCTTCCTGGGTTTATTTATGCACGTTATCTATCACCATGACTTTCAATAGTACCTCTCCTCCCTTGGTGAAGCAGAACAGCAAATGGCAGCTGCTTGAAGGCTGGGATTTCTGCCCCCTCCATCGTGTTTTCCAAATGCGGACAAACACCTTCATTCCCATTCCTCAGCCCTCCAGCTGCAGTGCAACATGTGTATTTAGGGATCTGATAGGTAAACACATAGTAAAGCTGTCAGGGAATATGCTAATTTATTCTTTATTGCAAGCAGTTGAAGCACCGTACTGTGGGCCAACATCTGCACTGTGACTTTCCGAAGCAGTCAGTGAATCAGCTGAACTCCCTAGGGATGCGCTGCCAGCATGTGGCCGTGCTGCTGTGCCAAAGGAAGAGGGATCCCAGCCTCAGTGCTCAGCTGAGCACCTCCCTGAGGAGCCCCACAGGGACTAGCCCGTGCCCTTGGGTGAGGTGCCTTGTTCTAGACTACTGCTGTGCTGGCAAGGCTGCAGCTGGCACCCTGCTGTCACCTACAAAAGCAAACCTTTCCAAGTGGGTGCACGTGCACACCGGGCTTCAGCACAGAAGCTGGCACAACATTCTGCAAGCGTTTGTTGACTCACAACTGAGAATTACCCTCCTGTTACTTCCCGTGTCCTCACTGATTTAATTTCCACTGACAGACTGGGAATTGCACTCAGCCTGCTTGCCTGTAATGCAGTTACACCCACCAGATGCTCAGCCAGGGTCAGAGAGGGGACGTGATCTGCCAGTGTTTGTGCTAGGAAGTGTGCTGATTCTCTAGGGCACCGAGTTGCTTCAACCCCTTAATTAAATTCCTGTGGGCTTTGAGGGGCAGCTCAGGTGCTCAAATCTTCCCTTCCATGGGGAAAATCTTATCTATATAATGGTGCATGTACATCTATATGACATGAAAATAGCAGGGGGACAAGGTGTATGCAGGTATATGAGAATTGTAGTGTGTACCCTACCTGGAGTAGGGAAACGTCCCCTCATGCTGCCTCCCCTACAGGGCACGGCGCGGCATGAGGCTGGAGATGGTCTGGTAGAACAGCTGGAGATGAGGTTAGGTGAGCCCTGGCTAAGAGGTACTACTGCTGCAACCCACCTCATTCCTTATAAAACATGCATAAAAATTACACTTGATTTTTTTTTTTTCAGGCTGCATTGCAGCCTGATGATGATTAAACTTTGACTAAATGTAGTTTGTCTATTGAGACCTGACTGGGTTAATTGTTATCAGAGAGCCTCAGGAGATGGCAGAACAAGGTTAGAAATACCACTAATCTACACCAGGCACTCAGTGTATTCCCTAGGGTGCCTCTGTTTGCTCTGAGCTGTCTGTACTTAATGTCTCTCTTTGAATAAAGAAATTCACTCTCTAGCTTTCCTTATGAAGCAAACATGACACTTGCCAACCCTGATGAGCAAATGGCTGTATTGCAAATCCAAGTGTTTGTGGTGACAAAGGGTAAGAGAAGAAGATGCTGGTGTTGCAGTGGGATGGTGTTATCTCTGATGTTTGCCTGCAGTCAGCCTTGCCTTTCTTTGTCTCTGCTCTCCTCATTCTCTGAAGGAAAGTGCCACAGCCATGCAGGGATACCTGTGCACGTAACACATGCTTCTTGAACTCTGAGTTGCAATATATTCTTTCAGAAATCTGGGAGGTTATAGTGGGGATGGAATGCTGGATTAGGGTAGCTACATATGGCAAAGGACCTGGGAAGAGAGAGGTGACTGTCCTCCGCCTGCAAAGGCACCAGTCTGAAGCAGAGATCTCTGTTCCTCTCTGCAGCCCCATAACCCCTCCATAAGCCAGCTGCTTTGAAGCTCTGGGGCATATTGGTGAATATGGCACCACCACCCACCCCATATATTTTTATCTGGCCTGTACTCTGTCATCAAGTTTACTATTGGCACAAAAAATAAATTCTTGATTTCTGTTCATGTAACTGACCCCTCCTTCAGTTGCATTCATTTTTCTGAGGTAGTTCTGATTTCTACAGAAGTATGCAAAACAGTCTATGCTACCACTCCAAGGGTACGCTGGCTCATTCTGAAGGGCTGCAGAGCACCACCCAGCACCAGCCACCCTATTAGCGCTCTCTTTGCATGAGTGCTGTGGTGCAAAGTATTAATTGAGCTGAGGGAAGGGTTCACCTTTTTGGGACACTGCAGATCTCTAGCAAGGCTCATCAGCAAGTCATGGGAGATGGGATCCACCAAATTGAGGAAAGTTGCATTTTTGTAGAGCACTTCGTTGAGGAATGTTCCTTCCAGTCCCAGGTCCTACAAAAAAAACCACAGTCAGACACACAGGCTTCCTTGCAGCTATAACCATGATATGTTTTGAAACCAGAAAGTAAATCTGATGAGGTGCCAGCTGGTTGCTTAATACAGGAAACTATCCAACAAAGGTGAAGCAGCTGTGTCTGAGCCGGGGTTACTGTGGTGGGGTATGTGGACAGCCAGACTGCTGAATGAGATGCAGTGTTAAGTTGAGCTGGTCAGCCTATGGACTGACCACCTTGTTTCCACCTACCACAGGAAGGTGAGAGTGGTATCGCTTCCAGGCTGGCTGGAGCCCAGAGAGAATTAGCTCCAGAGAAACAGTTTTGTCAGCCTCTATGTGTGAATCTGCTTGATGAAGCCAAGCAGGAAGGCTGGCTCTAAGCCTGCTTCTCCAATCTCAGCTTTTCTGGAAGAATCAAACCTTTCTCAGGTATTTAGGTACTGCCATACACCCTAATGGTGGCTGGCTGAGCAGACGTCCTGCCTGTCAGTATGAGTTCAGCTGTGCTTTGAGTTTCTCAGTAAGCGCTAGGCACTGACAGTACTGTCTGTTGGGTACAATGGTAAATTTATAGGGAGCTCTACATAACAGTTATGGGGAGGCCTCTTCCCATCTTCCATAGAGTAAGCTAGGGGAACATCTGTGGTCCATGCAACTTACCTGCATGGACCAGGGTCTGGGGCACCTTTGGATGTGCTGGAAGAAACCTCAGCATCCTTTGGAAGAAAAAGCCTCCCCAAGGGCCAGATGGGTGATACTGCAAAGAACTAAGCTATTTCTTGCTAAGAGGAAAGCTAAGATCTAGTATATAACACAGTTATTACAATCAGGAGATACCACAGAGCTGTGGAAAGAAAAAAAAAAATCTGAGAAAGCAAGATCACATACTTGCATGAAAATACGCCAAGGGCAGAAAAAAATACCCCTGGAATAGAAACGTAGAACAAAAAAGCTCCCTAATAGGGATAGTGCTGGGTTTGATTCAGTTGACAAGGAGGGCTCAGCTGAGGGAGGAAACAAGTCCTATGTCTATTCTGTATGCTGTTGCCAGGAGAAATGAATAAGCAAATGGATGCCCCATATGTTTGCGCTGCTCCACTGAATATGTGCTTCAGGCACCACCCAGTGAAGGATGCACTGAGAGCTCAAAAAAAAAAAAAAAAAAGAGGGAGGAAGAAACGAGCTGGCTGTACACGCATACATCACCAGCAGGGATGGAGGCATAGCTAGCAGAGGTGTGGGACCTTAACTGTAAGCAGCAATCAAAGCCAGTGCTGTATCCACTCTCTTCTCTGGGTATGTTTGGATTGAGCAGAGAGCACAATACCAAAGAGATGCTGGCTACAGATCTGGTGGAGAAAGGGAGAATAAATCAAATGCTTTACAGCCCCATCACTGTGTGTACACAGCTGATACTCATAAGCAACCAAAGAACCCAAGCAGTGGATCAGTCCTGAAGGACAGATAACCACAGCTGGATGTGGGCCAGGAGTGTACCAAGGCATCATGCCAATGTCTCCCTTAACCATAAGGCTTCAGGGAAATGGAGCCTCCTACGCCAAGTGTAATACGCACAGACGAAGAAAGCTGCCGAGAGGATGGTGTGGCTGGGCATGCAGCAGTGGATGTGAGAGCAGTAATTAAGCTCCCTGAACTGGAGCTATACCATTAGGATGAATCTGCATTCCCATTATAAATCCTGCCTGCAAGGGTTTTATAAATAATATAGCTGTAAATATTCACTTCACAATGATAATCCATAAATTTTTAGCCCAGGGGAATTTTCTGGTTCATCTTACTTATTTTCTTCCTTCTCTCTCTTGCTGTCATTTCTTGGAAAATTCTGTACCACCCAAAGGGTGGCTGGAGACAGCAGAATACTATAAGTTTTGCCAGTTCAGTTGGCTTAGTGCTATTATCTTAAAAATGACACTTGGCTGTTGTCTTGGCACAGGGAAAACAGATTGTACCAGACTCTTTGTTGGTCTAAGTCTAATGTCTCCCTGGCTTCAGCTGAGTGTTGCCCTCTTAGACCAACAGGAAAGCTGGTGTGTCTTTTGCAGGTGAGTATTTCTGAGACAGGTAAGATGATCTGCCATGGAGGCATCCAAGTGTTCCTGTGCAAAGGAAGGGTACATGAGCATACACCTGTGGTTTGTAGTTGTTCCCTGTCCGATCTTCTAAAATGCTGGGATCTTGCATCTCTGTTAGCAGATCTGCTTCTGCCTGGCTTGCTTGCTTTACTTTATTACACCGTCCTGATACCCTAGGAGCAGATGGCAGACCACAGGTCAAAAAACACTGGTAGATAAATTACATCCTGTGGGGTACATCTGCAGGGCTGGAAGGTCTGTGTCTGCTAGGAGCAGCAGGTTGCCTTGAAGCAGGAGGCACGTGTCGGGAGCCCATGTCCTCTGGTCTGGCTCAGCGTGTCTGCTCACTTGAGGAGGCTGTGATTCCGGTCCTCTGCTCTCTTCTGGGGTGTTAAGGCACAGTAATGAGGTATGGTGTTAAATATCCTCACTGTCTACTGGAGTGAACAAAGTATCTCTTTTTACAGGTAACAAACAGACCTTCACCTGGGACGCATTAATCCGTGACTCCTGAGAGCGTGTTGCTGCCAAGGTAAGCCAGTCTGTGTAAGGAAGGATATGCTGGGGACCAAGCTAAGGGCTGAATTTATTTGAGGAGTGAGGGAAATTTGTAAATGGGTAAAAAAGGCTGGTCATAGTACTCTTTGAAGCTGACATTGGACATGTGAGGAAGACTGGTTCTGATTACATGACTCCAGACTGGTTGACAGTGGTGTTTAGTTGTTGAAGGGTGTGGTATGGTTAGTGGTGTAGCCCTCTGTCTCTGAAATCTCCGAGCACACAATGAACCAGAGGCTTTGGGGTGGTGTTGGATAGGTTCCTGTTTTACTTGATGGAGGAAGGCTGTGTTGTGACTACAGGATGCATGTCCCACTGCTCTGTCATGAGCAGATGAACAGAGGGTCACTATTTTGACATGGACAGGCAGAGATGGGGACCAGGAATAACAAGGGGAACTGGAAGGGCAGTGGACAAAATGTGAGTGTTCAGGATGTGGTAATTCTCAGCGCCGATGTGGGGAAGCTGAGTGTTTTAACTGATCCTGAAAGGAGCTGGCAGGCTGCACTGAAAGGAGGGCTTAGAAATGACCCTCCATTCCAGATGACCCTATGACTTAGCATTCAAACCCTGGCTGTTCACAGATGGACCTTCTGGACACCTCCAAAGTCCGTGGAAGATTTCAGTGCTTCAGTCTCAGCGAGAGATGCTGAGCACTATGGAAAATGACATTCTGTAGTTCTGGCCTCTGGCATACCCTACAAAAGTCTGTTCATGTTATATCGCCATGTTCATGAAGTGAGGGGTTGCCTCTTTTTCTTCACAAGCATCTTGTAACAGTGCCTTTCCAAAACTGCCTGTGAAATCTTATTCAACCCTTGTCTGCCATACTGCTACCCACATACAAGCTTTCTGCTGAGGGTTGATTTGTCTACACACATGGCAAGAAGAGTGTTTGTGGTACTGGTAACAATCTTTATGTGAATGCTAAAGCAGTGGACAGGAAAAGTAGAGATGTAATTTTGGGTCCTGTAAGCTCTTACTCATAGAGTGCAACTTGCTAGTAGGCCAGGGCATTGACCACCGCTGTTGCACGTGTTGTAAAAGCAGAGACAGGGCTGTCCCTGCAGTTGGTAGTAGGGTTACACAAACATCCCAGCAAACCAGTCCCTGCTCCAGTGTACTCACACCCGAAGGTTACTTGCCACTATGGTGAGAAACTGAGTGTGTTCCCAAGGTGAAGTAGGTCATTATCTACTGAAGCAACATGATACGCTAAGAACTGATGGTGTGTTATGTCCAAATCAGAGGGAGAATTTCTCCTGTGCTACTGATTGCAGAGTTGCCTGCAGTTTAGGGGAGCTGAGTTTGCCTGGAAAGTGATGGTAGCACTGAGCGATGGAGCAGATGGCTCTGTTCCAGCGGCAGGGCTCTGTCCTCGGCATCCGTTTGGCACCACACTGTCTGCACACTGGCTTTTCTGTTCCTGAATGGCGGCAGACAGAAACAAGCTCCCACTGATACACTGACCCCTTTACCTCTCCTCTCAGTCTAGGCTGGCCCAGAGGTCCTCTCCAAAACCTTTGCGAGTGCTCTCAAAAGACAGATCTTGGCCAGCCTGGCTGGGCGGGTGGGTGTATGGAGATGTGGTAGCAGTGGGATGGCAGTGGCTTTTCTCTCGGGGGGCATCGATCCTGAGCGCACCCGGGGGCTGGCATGGGGGGGTGTGGATGGGGACAGCCGAGGTTTGGACAGCCCTTCTTCTGCCTCCAGCGCAGCCCTGCTCCCGGCCCCGCTCCCTCTGCCCCCAGGCGCCCCTTGCCCCGGCGGGGACACGGGGAGGTGGCGGGGAGCCAGGACGGGTGTCGCCTGCCGCGGCGGGCACGGAGCGGCCGGAGGCAGCACAAAGAACCCGCCCCGCCAAGAGGGGCTGCAGATCCACCCCGCCGAGGGCGGGGGGCTTGTGAACCCCGGCCTCCCGCCCCGCACCGCCGGGTGGGGGACACTGCAGACCCCGGCCCGCACCGCCCTTTGTTGCCTGCCCCGCCCGCCGCTCCCCTCCTGCCCCGCGGCCCGGGTCGCCCGCAGCGTTTTACCTTCCGAAGGAGCCTGAGTATGTGCACGGCGTGCTCCCGCTTGTGCTCCCGGATGGTGGCCTGGATCTCCCGCAGCCACCCCACCCGCCGCACGTAGGGCGCCGGCGAGGCTTTGCGCAGCACCCCGGGCAGCTTCTGCGGGTGGAGGAGCAGGGAGGAGAGGTGGAAGTCTCCCCGGCCCCCCTCCAGCCTGCCGCCGCAGGGCTCCTCGGTGCCCTCCTCCTCCAGGCTGCTCTGCCGGCTCAGCCGGGAGCCCATGGCCGCGATGCCTCCGGACCGGGCGAGCACCGGGCTGTGGGCCGGGGGAGGCGCCGGGGAAGGCGGGGGGTCCGGGCCGCCCCGCCCGGTCGGTCGGCTCCGCCCCGACTCCCCGTGCTCCCCGACTGGCGGTTCCCGGCGCCCCCGGAGGAGCAGCACACCGGGGATATTTTATTTGCTCGGGTTCCTGCCCCAACACCCGCCTCCCCAGCGCCTCGGCAGCCCCCCGCTGCCCCTTCTCCCGGAGGAGCCTCCTCCTCCTGGGTTCGTTCTGCCGAGAGATGCTCGGTGGGGACAAAGAGAGACGCGGATGCTGCCGGGACCGCTGCTCGCATCTAGGCGTGTTGGGGAGCTTTTTTTTTCCTAGGCAAACTCTTTGAACACTGCAAAAGGTTGTCAAGATTAACCGTGGTTCAAAACACGCCATCTGGCTGGGACTGCTTCTGTGGGCTGTGTGTTCTATCGGTCTGCTGTTGGACCCAGAGGAGGTGTTTTTACGAATCTAGAAAGTGGCAGGAATTTTGCCTGCCGCCCGTTGTCTGCAACTGATAGTACGATGCTGGCACCGTTCCTTACCTGCTGTGGGTAGAAGTGTTTTCCGCGTATGCATTCCTCCCTCCCCCAGCAAGTTTAGCACAGGCTTTCCTCAGACAAAATCAGTGCCATCTGACAGGATGGTCAAAAACAAAGCCTGGATCCCATCTCCAACTGAGATTTTGCAGGCAGCTGAGTCATGCTCCCAGTATAACCAGTGGCTCAGCCTGACCTTCTGCTTTCTGGAGCCAGAGCCGTGGGCTCGCTTTTGTTCAGGACTATCCCCACACCGAGCCCAGGTGCCCATGAGGGACCGCAAATCCTGCACATAGAGAGGAGTGGCTGGTAGCTGTAATGTGAGGGCACACAGCTATAGGAACAGCCTGGGCTTCCCACTGCCTTGTGCATCCATTACAACAAGTATCATCCGATGCATCCACAGAAGAATCTGTTCTTGTGGCCATCAGGTCCTTGCTGTGGGGGACTGGGGATGGCTGTGGCTCTTTGGTGTACAGAGCCAGCAAGGTTAATTTTCCTTGTTAGCATTCCTCAGCGCCTTGGATGGGGATGGAGATGTGAGTGCTCCACATCATTGCAGCCTCTTTCAAATACTCTACAGGTGACCTGAGTCTGGCTTGAAGAGACAGGGACAAAATGGGGCTGGATGTTAAAGAAGCCTGGCCGATGCATTGATTTTGTCACAGTGTTTACATAGGCCAAATTCTAATGGCCCTTTCTCAGAATTCTATGCAATGTTAGATGAGACAAAAGCCCTGACTGTCCGTTTCCCTGTTATTCCCCTCCCTGTTCTAGCTAAGCACCTGCAAGGGAGAAATTAGCATTGACAGATCCTGAGATACTGCTGAGCCTGACTCAGGCTAATCCCGTTTGGAGGGAGTAGATGCTGAGTAAGGACTTCAGGATCTGGTTGGAGAGCTTTGAGAGCTGGGTCAAGAGAAGATCACTTGTATGGGGTGCAGCGTTATGGCTGCAGGACTGTCACTGGGAGCAAAGGGAAGGACAAGAAGTGCCTGGCTGGAGCAATGGGTAAAGGTATCAATGGAGGGTTGCACGGTGGCCTTTCCTCGCCGCCTGGCGACTGGACAGGCTGTCTTAGATCTGTGCTTCTGCCTGGTCTGTTCTGTGACTGCTGTTGAAAGGAGAAAGAGCAATAGCAGGGTTTGTAACCAAAGGATCATTTTAATAGCAGAGTGGCTTTGTGTGGCTGAATTGTCTCACACCTTGTCTCCAAGGGTCAGGAGAAGGAAACATAATCTGCAGTTTACACTTAGGCGGGGATGAGACTGTGCATTGTTCTGAGGCAGTGGGAGAACCAGGGCAAGCAAGCAGTTTGGAGGATGGCACTGTTACCAGGATACCTTCTCCTCTGTGTGTGACTTGAAAATATCCCGCTACAGATCAGATCCTCTTAACAGACAAAACAGTTGTGGGAGCAGTTCAGCTGTCTCTCCTCTGTGTGCTTTACAACTGGAAACACTACAATAGCATGAATAATAGGAGCTAATGAGAAACACAGCAATGCTCCGCTTGGTTTTACTGAAGGAGAATGGTTGGCTGGCACCTCTTTGTAGACCAAGAGATAATCCTGCCCTATCTATGTGTGCACTTTCAAAGCACACATGGCACTGAGTGGGTGTATTTTTACAGCTAAGACAGTCACCAAGACTTGCTGCATGTAGGAGGAGGAGGAAACAGCAGGAGTTTGCTTGGGACTCTGTCAGAGACTGTGTCCTCTGGTCCTATGCAGCCCTAGGAGGGACTGAGCAAGCCAGTGCAAGACATGGGGGATACCAGCCTACAGGAGTGTCCCCTCCTTCCCTTTCCTCTTTGTTGTGGTGGCAAAGGGCACCTGAAAACTCTACAGGGAGGTAGATCAGCTCATGAGCTTTTCAGGTGGACAGAGTGGGAACTGCAGGGCCTCTCACAGCAACCACAAGCCGTGGTTTTGCAGCTTGGTAAGAGGATTCCTCCACCCCATCCCAGTGGATTAGCACCCCACCCCTCAGAAAGATGTTAACTTGCTTCTAAGCTGAACACAGGTTGGTGCTGCCAACTCCAGCTAGCTGGGTGCAGCATGGTGAGTTGGAGTTTTACCAAAAATCTCTCCTAAGATGAGAAATAGAAAAAATAGACAGCAATCAGAGATCCTCTCGTTATTCACTCAAATTTTGTGCTGTAAACACATCTCCTTATTGTCATCCCAGTGTCCAGTAATGGGAACATTCCCAGCTCCTGGCCTTTCAGGCAAGTAAGGAGAGCTCATGTCAGTGCCAGGAACAGAAGAGGGACTGTACTGGATCAGACCGCTGGTCTCTCTGCCCTGGGATCCTGAATTAGCAGTGGTTAACAGAGAGTGCCTAGCGAGGAGCATAAGAACAGGGGGATGCGTGTTGGTGTGTTCCTGAATACTCTCCTCACCAGCAGCCATCTGTAGTTCAGGAACTTCTAGAGGTGGGGATCTCTGCATTTAATAGTCCTTTATGGGTTTTTCCTAAACCTTTTTGAGTCTGAGCAAATTTTGGGCATCCACAGCATCCTATGGCGGTGAGTTACACTGTTCAACTGTGTATTGTGTAAAGAAATATTTACTTTGTTCTGAATCTGTCACTGTTTTCTTTTGATGCTTTGTAGCTTAAATATTGGAAGAGACAGCAGGCAGTCATTCCCTATTCATTTTCTCTAAGCCACTTTTGAATGATAAACCTCTGCTATGTCCCCTCTCAGGTTTTTGTTTCCCAGGCTGAAGAGTCTTGTTCTTGTATAGAAGCCATTTCAGACCTTAGACCGTGCTGAACTAGCTCCCTGCCCCTTCTGTAGTCTGCTGTAGCTTCTAGTGAACTGGCACAACAGCTGTAGGGATGCAGATGCACCCTGGAGCTACCTAATAGCACAGTGAGGTTTGTAGTTTTGCTCTGTTTGCCTCCTAGAACTCACTTTGCTTTTTTGGATTGCTTTTGAGCCATGGGCTGATGCTTTCACTGAGTGCTCCTGGCTTGCTTTTGCCATCGCATAGCATACTTAGCCTCTCGTGACTCAGTTTGCCTGCCAGTATACTGGGGAGGGGATAGTAATTGCTCACTCCTTACAAATTTACACTGGTGACCATGCTCAGAGGTTGCCAAGGCCTCCCATTTTCCTATGGTCTCATCTCTATAGGGTCTGTGGCATATGCAGCACACGGCTGGGAGATCAGGCTGACATGCTGTGGGTGGGAAGGTTGTGGCTTCCTCCCTGACACAACTGGAGGGTTGCCTTCAGTTTGCACTGTATAATGTGCTCCTGCCCTGTTGGGTAGCGCTCAGCACCACAGCACTCCCTGCAGAGACTGCAGAGCTGGATGGCTGCAGCCAGAGCGCGTGCCACTGCCCTTTTCCTTCAAATACCCCCTGGTGCTCACTGTATGACTGCAATTCCAATTGCCCCTGCCTGGGAGGAACCAGGCACGCACATGTGCACCCGCACACTCACTGAGGCTCTTCTGATTTGTATGCTGGTGAAGCTGGATCCGAATGACAATCCTAATTATGGTTGCCTTGTATATGATGAAGGTTACATTTTTGACTGTTGTTGCTGGGCTGGAAGTGTAATTGATTAATTCAGCACTTAAGAAGGGAAAAAGATCAAGGCGGTGGTGAGGCTGTGCTGTCAGATGCTGCATTGACTGCCTCACACTTTCACAGCTTCAGCTTTTGTTTGCCTGCAAACCAGCTTGTCTGAGCTCCCAAGTTGTTATTTCTCATGGCTCTGAGCTTGTTGGCACTCCCTCAAAGCCAAGCCTCCTGCAGGGAAGGGAGCTGTAGTCCTGGAGAGATCCATGCAGAAAGCTAGTCCAGGCTCCGGGTTTAATTCCGTTATATCTGGGTGCAAATGCACTTGCTGTTTGGCCATGATGTGTTCAAGAGGGGAGCATCACAGCCCAAACACCTGTAAACTCCTGACTGAACAAAGCAGCACAGACCTGGAGAAGGTCCACCTGCTCATGACAGCACAGTTTCAGGAAAGAAATCTCCTTAACACTTGTGCAGAGGACATGGAGATGGGGAGATAAAAGATGAATGCAGCATCAGCTGGACTGTGGTCTTCAGGAGTTCCTGCAGCATCAGTGCTGGCAGTAGCAACTGCATACACACAGGCACTGCTGAGACTCTACACTTGATGGAGAAATGGTAGCAATAGTCCCTGTAATATTAATTAGGTCTTAAGTATTTTGTTTCTTGCAGCTGAGGCTCTCTTTGCAGCCCATGAGGCCCCTTGGTGATGTTCTGGGTTTGAGGCATGCACCTGTGCAGTGATGGGTTTTAAAAACAACAGAGTTCTGCTAAGTAATTATGGACACTGGTTTGCTCATTATTGGGCAAATTAATCAAGTTCTAACAAGGCCCATAAAAGCAGATTTGTTGGCCTGTATATTGCCTGCACAGAGAATCTTGTGATCTTGTGGTCACAGTTAAATTGGACAACATTGCTGCAATCACAGAGAAGGTCACCAGTCCGCTCCAGTGATGCGTGGCATTAACTCGACTTCTTAGCACAGGAGAATTTTGAGCTTCCACTACCTTCATGATGAATTAACTAGACATCTGATGTATATGGAGGATTTCTGTTACCTCCATTCTAGGAGCATGCTGCACCCATTTCATTAGATGAATTTTATCTTGATTAAATTAAGCCAGACTGTGAAGCTGGCTATTGTGAGGTTTGGGGACACAGTCTTGTGCTGAGATGCTGCCGCAGCTGTGGTGCCTGGCAGAAAGACAGAGCAAGCAGCTCTGAAAGCACCACCAGCACCACTCGTCACAGCTCTGGAAGTGTTTGGGCCAGCCAGGCTCTGCACAAAGGCCATACCCATCCTTTCCTGTCCCACTCGGGAAGCATATCATGCATGCCCAGTGTGGGGTATCTCTTCCAGCCCTGTGTGGGTTTTCAGAGGGAGGTGGTGGGAAGCCTTGACTCTTCTCGTGTTCTGCTCCAGGCTCGCACTTCCCCACTTTTTCCCTCTACCTTCTCCACTTCTCCATTGTTGCCTGGCCCTGCACGTGCTTTCCAGACATCTTTTCTGTCCTCCCCAGCTCTCTGCTTTCCCCTGGCAGACCGACAGGAAGCCCTACAGAAAGGGAAGGGAGAGTCACTGGGACCAGCAGGAGGACTTTCGAGGGAACAGCACAAGGTCCCCTTTGTAACACCTTGTCAGCCTGTAAAGGAGGGTAGTAAAGTAAAAAAAAAAAAAAAAAGCAGAGCAAATGCAATTAATGAAGCAAAAGCTGGGAAGTAGCACCTCCGGAGGCAGTGTGTGGTCCCAGGGCCTGCTTTGCTGTTCATCCACCTGCCTTTGGGACATAGCAGGGGCTGTTTGGCTGCTGACGCTTTTACAAGACTGATGGGAGGTGTAGGGGAAGGCCCTGGGACCTCTCTCCTCTCTGGGCATTACCTTACATTAGAGAGGCTGAGCTAAGACAGGAGAAACAGATGAGGAAAGCCCTACAAGGATTTAAAATGTGCCTTGCCATGGGGCTCTCACATTTCCAGCCTTTGAGAGGCAGAAACATCTGATCTTCTAACATGTTCCTCTGGGATCTCTTTTTTTTTTTTGTGTGTGTGCCTCATAAAAATATTTCTAAAGAGCTTTTAGAAAACCTGGCTTAGAAGGGACCTCCACAGCTTAAGGCTATGGGCTAGGGTTACAGGTTCATAAAAGAATTAAACCATCTTAAGCCCATACAGGAGAGCCTGAAGGCAGTGCTTGGTGCTGGTAAGCTTCTTTTGGAGTTTGAAACCACTAAGTGCGCAGATTATATTGGCTCTAAGCTTCTTAGCAGCAGTGCAAAACCGCAGAGAGCAACCGCAGGCCTCCAGGGGAGTGTGTGGACAAGGTGCTGGAGGCCAGACAGCGGAGGTGCGATCTGAGCAGGCACAGCGCGTGAAAATGCTGGCGGCTGGCTTGAGTGGTGTCTGCGTGGGAAGCTCAATGCTCACGCCATCACTGGCTCTGGCAGTGAAGCGAGTCCTGCCATCAGGATGACACAAAAGATGTCTGCCTGCTGAGGAGGATAACATCACTGACTAAGACTTTCATGTTCTCCAGGAACTCAGCACTTTTTTAAAAACTTTTAAAAACTTGTTTAGAGTTTGTGGCAGGCCTGGAAAAGTGACTAGCTGTTTTTATTTCTTTCCAGCTTGACTAGTTTGTCTCCATCTGTATCCAAAGATAAAAAGCCATCTCTCAGCCAAAAAACCACAAGTACTTAAAGAGTAGTAGAAGAGTATAAGCAGCAGGCCTTGAAGCGGCAATTGGAGCACAAAAGCCTTCTCTGAAGCATTTCCTCCTCTGCCCAGGAAGCTTTCAGAGCCGAGTTGTTACACGCCAGTGACTCAGCATTTAGACGTAGATGGGTGGTCAGAAGCAGGTGTCTCTGTCGGTGAAAGCCCAATGTTGAAGGGACTTCTCTGGCTGTTCTGTACTGCTCAGCCAGCCTCTGGAGGCTGGACTGGAGCTGCCTCTGGAGCATGAGTCTCCCTCCAGCTTGTGACCTGGTCACCAGTGTAATCCGCTCCAGCCTTTCAAAGACAGGGCAGGGCAGTGCCATGAGCAGACAAACAAGAAAGGGTAGTGCTGCCCACCTTGATCTTTTCCAGAAGGCTGCAGCATAGCAGACTTTTTCTGGGAGCAAACAGGCTTTTCCTAGGAGTCTTGTCTGTGCCATTAATACCTGGCACCAGAGAGCTTTGGCCTTTGCCAGGTTCAGGTTTGGATAATACCCGTGTGTGCCACTTCTGTCTTGTGCACAAAGTTGCTGCCCGCCTCGGTGCCGTCCTTGTGCGCACTGTCTCTCATGTGGTGCTATATGGATGAAGCCTTTCCAGACAGGCCGTCAGAGCCTATGATCTTCACCAGCTGTATTAACTGTCTTAACCTTTGAAGTAAAGTGAATTTCTAATGTCAGAACAGCAGAGACCAATGTACAACCTTCCACCTTCCCCTACTTTTTTTTTTCCTCAGCATAAAAAATGCTTTGGCCTTTTCTGTGCTTACCGCACCAGTTTTGTGTGGCGTAGCCCATGTTTGCCTCATCGCGTCAGTCCACACAGTTCACTTGTAAGGAATTTCATCCACGCCTTAAAGAAATTGAGGAAGATGAGGGTGGGAAGGCTCCGGGGCACAGGTCCTACCTCAGTGATTGCAGGCAGCAGTGCTCTAAAAGGAAGAAAACCAGAGGGAAAAGAGTGAGCTGCTTTAGAGGAACTACCTTGTGAAAGATGCTTTTAAGAGCCGGGACAAAGTTCCTCCCTCCTTTGCACCGTCATCCCACAGGGCAAAAGAAAGGTGGCGAGATGCCGTTCCTCAAACCCATCTTTAACGCAGAGGGACCACTGATGGGGTGCCTGGCCCCCAGCATCCCTCCCTGCACTCCCTGGTGCCGGGTGGTATTTATTATCCTGTAGGCTGATGCCCAAGGTGCAGCCTCATGGTGAAACAGGACAGTGGAGCCCAGGGAGGATTTCTCCGCTGTTTTTGATGCAGTTTGAGCCAAATGTAAGGCTGCTCCGTGAACAAGGTGTTGAGGTGCCCGAGGCAGTGAGCCTGTGCTTGGTGAGGAATCGCAGGTCATGTCCAGGAGGTAGGGGCATGGTTGCAGGATTCTCCGGCTGGACAGGACAGGATGGGACGCTGAGGGGACGCAGCAGGGCAGTGGCAAAGGGGGTACCCCATAGAGGGGAACCCCCGTGGGATGCTACGGCTTGGCAGCACATCCCTCATGGCAGCCACCTTCTTTGGACAACTGACAGCCCCCCTTGCCCCAAAACGCCACAGATCGCAGGCAGGCTACCTTTGAATTTCTTCCCGTCTGTGCCATCTAGTGCCCAGCACAAGAACTGGGACTGACCCAGCCTCTCACCCACAGGGGAACAGCCGGGCTGCTCTGGAGAAGAGGCTCTCCTCTCCCTGGGCCAGGCAGGGATGTGCTGGGAGGACCCCTGAGATGCCGCACCGCCTGCGTGGAAAATCCCACTTAGCTCCAGGTAGGACCGCAGCGCGCAGGTGTGTCTGTGGGGCGGGTGGAGCAGGGAGAGCGGCTCTGTTCGGAGGCTGGAGGTGAGATGAGGCTGGGTGACCCTCCACTGCCAGAGGCTCCAGGTAGGGAGAGGAAGGTTTGGAGCTTTCAGGAGTCAGTGGCATGCTCTGTGCTCTGACACCACACACGTGTTTTAAGGGATGAAAATACTGGCCTCTGACCGGAATTCTCCTGTTTGGATAGATTTCAGTGCTGTGTCAAAGGGAGCTACAGTTAGATTTACTTAAGTGATTGCCCTAGACTGTAAACCACTTTGTTTTTCAATGTAAGTATAGGTTGTTGGGCGTAATCTTTGTGTTACGCTGTTTCTTAGGTAAGTTCCTTGTGCCAATTTATTACTTTTCAGAAAGCTTCTGTAGCTGTAGCTTGATTTGCCAGCTTTGATTCTTAACTCTGCCTCTGTCCTCTTTATCCTTTTCAAAGAAATACTTTTCCTCTTTACAGACCCAGTTTCATTTATAAGCTCTAAATAAGAGGGGATGAATCAGCAGCTAACAAATTCTTGCTGCATTTTTTTTTCACAAATCTGTATAAGAGATTTAATGGTGGTGAAAAGAACTGCTAACTTAAACCCATCAGTATATACCTGTCCTTCATACTGATTTATCATAGCCAGGCGTTACATATTTCTCTATATCAAATTTCATCTGTTTCACTGATGTTTTCAAGTTTTCCACAAGCTCTCTGAATTTTTCCTGATGTCCTTTGCTAGCTCCATATATTATCTTCTGCCATTTCATTACTGGGCCAGAAGTAAATATATTGAACATGCTGCCTGTAGCATCCGTAAGGCGCTCCACTCAGCTTTTTCCACTTGAAGTTTTGATCATTCGTTCTTTGCTCGTAACTTGTATTGGATTAAAAATTGTTATCTGATCTGTTATTTGGTATCTGCTTCTCAGAACTTATTAGCGGCTTCAGGGAGTTAGTAGTAAAATTGTTCAAGGAGCGGATGAACATATTCTTGTCCTCGGGATCACATCCAGGAGTGTGTGAGCTCTGCTCCTCTTTGCTTGTGAACTGTATCTGCTGGTTTGCTCCCTGTGAAGCTCTGCATGTTTGCCTTCACAGACACCTCATACTGTTTCTGAAATGTAAATTTTCTTTTTTTTTTTCTTGGTACTTAAGTAAGCCTGATTGCATAGGAAGTCTCAGTAGCCTTTTTAAATGTGAAAAGGTAGAATTGCCTCTTAGCATCTGATAGATAACTGTCTGTAATGATGGCTCAGTGGTTTTGGAGCTGGCATGCTCAGGGCTCTCTTGGGGCTGCTATTGATCTTGGCATGTTACTGCTTTTGAAGGGACTGATCTTTGAAACTGGGGCTCCAGGAAGTCATTTAAGGATGTGTTTGCATCCTGCTGTGCACTGGAACTCTGAGGATTTCAGTGGGAAGGAAACTCATCCTCAAACAAACGCAGTGTTTATCTCCCTTCCCTAATTAGCACTCCATCTTCCTGGAGGTGGTGTTCTCCAAACCATCCCCTGGGCAGCAGGAGGCCAATGCTGGTGTCAAGCCCCCACTTGCCCAAAGCTGAATTGGTCCCAGCTGTGCTCTGGAGAGCTCTATTTCTGAGGCGCCTGAGCTCAGGGCAGGTGTTTTGCTGCGCTGCCCACCCTACTGTTTGCACATCTGTGGTGGTTCTTCTCCTCAGACTGCGTGGTTCAGAGGTAAGGTTGGTTCTCCAGCAAGCTCCCAGCTTCTCACAGGTCTGTAAGCTCCTTTGTTGCTGTCTCTCAGCTGTTTGGGACTTATAGTCTCTAGGGCTTCATGCCTTCCCCTATGTAATTCAGTTCCAAGTCTGTTAGTGTACTGCAGTGTACACAGGGTTTAAAGGGTTTGTGTGAGACGGGTGCCAGCAAGTCCTTTCTGTGGTTTGTCCCCAGAGCCCCTTAATTAACAGGAAAGCCCCAAATCTCTGTTTTACATGCGAGGAAATGGAGGCTTAGATGGGCAATGTGATTTATTGCAATCATTTAGCAGCAGAAACAAGAGTAAACCCCTTTTCCCTCCCTAATCCTCAGTGCTGTAACCCCAAGGCTGCGTGTTTCCTTTCACCCAGCCCCTGCCTGTGCAGTGGAGTCAATGCGGGTGCCCAGCTGCGACCTGGGGAGCTTTGGTTGCAGGGGACTACTTTCCTTGTGCTGAGGAGGTGCTTGGCCTTACATCCATCATCATCCATGGCGACGCAGCACTGGCTGTGCCTGGGTATCACGGGGGTCGCGGCCTGGGCAGGGCTGAGCGCATCACGGTGGCTGAGCCTGGCTCAGGCTGGCCCATCTGGTTAGAGCGGTGCAGGGAAGAGGTGGTGTGACAGCTGGGCTCCCGGCTCCCCAAATGTGCGTCCCAGCTTTAATTACAGGGACACTGCTGCCTGGCTGTAATTAGCAGGTGAGAAACTCTGAGTGCGATTTTAATAAGCTGAGAGTAATGCAATTTGTCTTTTCTATAAGGGATGCTTTGCAAACAAAAACTGTAATTAAAAAGCACACACACAGGGCAAACAGTGACTGTGCGGTGTGTGCATTACTGCTGTACGTGCAGTGCGTCTGGCACACGGCCTGACCTGGCACAGGTCCCCCTTTGGGCCAGTCTCCATAGTGGGGTTCCTAGGAGACCAGCATGAAAAAACTGCAGGATTTGGCTCAATTGTGGGTTTTACAAAAGGCTTTTCTTCATTTTTGCAGCTCCCCTTTGATAGAATGTTGTTCCTTGATAAGGATGAGTCTCCTGGGTGTCATCCTCCCCATTGCTTTTCATTCCTGTCCCCATTGTGTTTCTATGCCGTTCCCTACAAGCCCAAATTAGCTCAGGCTGGTGGGGTCTCTGTGGCGGAGGCCAGCGAGGCAGCCGGGGTGGCGTGGGGGGAGGCAGGAAGCTCTTTCAAGAGCAGCCAGCGTTTCTGGTAGTCTCAGATCTGAACAGCCGAACCGAGCTCTGGGCTCTGCCTCTCTCCCCTGCTTCTTCCTGCTCTCTTAAAAAAAAAAAGTAAGAAAAAAAAAAAAAAGTCTCTTTTATCTAGTCTCTTGTCTCTGTACAGGCCTGTCCTGCCCTGCTGGAGTTCAAAGCTGATTTCTGGCCATGGGAGCTCCCATGGGGGAGCAGCCCTGTGGAGTCTCAAAGGTCTGTTTCTCCCAAACCCCTATTATACAGCAGGACTGACCTCACCAGTAAATTGTCCCTTTTCCCCGGTGCTGTGAACCAACTGTGTAGGGGACAAGGGGGGAAGCGGAGGCACAACAGGTATGAGAAAGTGGTTATACCATCTCCCCAGGCATCAGAGGGCCAGAGTCAGGGATGTATGCCTGACATCTGGGGGAAGGGGGAGAGTGGGAATATTGCCCAGCCTGTGGGAAGCCCCTTTGCCTCTGTCTGCAGGGAAAGGTGAGGGACTGTCCCTGGGGAGGCCACTTGCTCCTGTGCAAATGTCCATTTGTGCCTGATGGCACTAGCTGCTGTGGCTCCCGTAATATAGGGGGTCCTCTTGACCCGTAGGAGACACTTTGATCTTGGGGAGTACAGAGCCAGAGAAATGCTTGTGATTTCCCATCTGTTGCCATTTCTCCCTGCCTGGGAGCAGTGGTCAGGGGTCCCAGGTTGATAAGGGGGAGTTAAAAGCAGCTTGCTCACTGATATCCCTTTGTGCTGTGCCATGCAGGTGTGACTGGCCTACTGCCAGCTCTGCCAGCTGGAAAAACGAACAAAGCCTTCCCCAGAGATCAGGTTAAAATGTGGTAAAGGGACCTGTGATTCCCACTGGCAGTGGAGATGGCAGCAGAGGTGGGCTCAGCAGATGGGAAAAACATCCAGCATGTGCCCAATCCCACAGAGAGGCTGTGGAGCAAACGCAGAGCAGCTTATCCCTGCGGGATGGAGAGCAAGAGCTGATGGAGCCAAGCTCATGTGCAGACTTGGTCGCTGAGCAGCGTTGCATGTCCATCTTCTGCAGCATGCATGCTCCTCCCAAAGCCATGGCCAGCGGGTCTTCCTGGGAGCTATACTGGTACAGCCTGTACCTCTCTGCCTCCAGCCCAACTGGCCCATTCACAATTTCCAAGATAGATTGCAAGTGCTTTGAGGCAGAGGCTCGTGATTCTGGTATCTCAAAAGCAATGGCCATCTTGGGTGCTTTTGCAGCAGCAAAATAAACAAGCCTAAAGAATGCCAGGCAGGAGGCCAGATAAACCAGACAGGGACTCTTCTCCCATCGAGGGCTTTGGGATCTGTACTTGAGATGTGAGTCTTGTTCTGATAGCAGGTTGCCTCTCTCAGGATTGGAGACCTGTTGGTGTTTGAGCACTTAGCCTTTCCACAGTCCTATGTTATGCTCTGCCCAGAGGAGGAGGTGCTGCAAGCATCAAACCTGCCAGGTTTCTGCACTCAGATGCAGAGGCCATTCAAGAGATCAAGAGATGCTCCTGCCTCTGTGGTCATCTTTTGTATGGACTTTGTGACCACCATCCTGGGAAAGCATGGGATCATCCAGTGATTTGCACGTATGCACTTGGGCTGATGGAAGATGAACATACTTGACTGCTGTGCTGAAGTGTGGGCTGTGACAGGAGCCTGCCTCATTGTACGATAGTGTCCATCTCACGTATGGGCTATGGCTCAAGGATGTTGTCACCAAGATTAAATCTGTACTGTGCGTTTCCCTCTTAAGGTCAATGCTGTTGGGTTGCAAATGGCCACACAGAGATGAACTGTATTACCCAAGTTGTAACTGAACTAACTGTGAGCCACTGCAGTGTGCAGTGGTGGAAGTGGGTACCAACAGGCCTGGGGATGTGGGTTGACAACTGGAGATAACAGATGTGGGGATGGCTGCACTTCTTCTTGCCTCTGCTGCTTTGCCCCATCCCTCTCTGAGAGGTTGCAGCCCTGACCCTACTATAGGGCAGGAGCTGCTAAGTGCTCTGATTGAAAACTTGCCATACTAAGGTAACTCAGGACTGATGTTGGCTTACCAGAATGTGCTGAATTTTATGCTGAGAGTTTCATTTGTTGCTCTGAGAGCAGTAGAGCTGATTCTGCAGAAAAAACTGCTAAGAAAGGGACAAGAAGTTGTGAGGTTTCCTGAGAAGCACGGCTTTCCTGACGTGAAGTTTGGATGGGCTGCACACAGAGGCCTCTGTGGGGCTGAGCCTCAGGTCAATTTTTGTTCATGTCCAGGAATAACTTCTGAGCCTCACATCTCAGAGTCCCACTGATTCGTAGGCAGAATGGAAAAAAAAAGAAGAAAAAGATTTGTGGAGTTCTGTATAGTGGACCATGTCTCTTTCTGGAAAAAGTCCTTGTTCCTCTAGATTTAGTGCCGTCTTGCTTTGGTTGGACTTTAACAGCAATTAGTGACTCAACAACTTTCTATAATAATCGACAAGTTTTCCATTAAGTGGCAAACACATTGAACTTCTCCCCAGCTCCTCTGCTGCAATCCAATCTGCTGTCATTTTTCACACGGAGATGGAGCTACCTTCATGTTTTATTAATCTCCTGTTTACAGTGGGGGAGAAACATGAAAAACAGTGAAAGCTACAGCCCACGGAGCTCCAGGCACTGTGCAATTAGATCAGTGTCAGCCTCTGCACTTGTCACTTCCCACTGCGTCTGGATTTACTGTATACATCAGACACATGATAGGGAAGAGAGGTGATGTCTAGCAACATGCTTGAAGGAATCTAAGGGGAAGGTTCCTTATTCCAGCCTGGGCACTGACCTGCTCTGAAGCCCTGGGCAAGATTGTCTCTGTTGCCCTGTCTCTAAAATGAGGATATGAATGTTTTTCTTATGTTGGCCTGCAAGGCTCCCCGGCCCTTATAGTAGCTTGAAAATGCTGTTAAGTAGTAAATATTTCTATTGTGATGATGATAAGGATTTGTGAATCTGGACAGGTTATGGAGTTTGGGAATCTTCTGGTAGATGCGGCAAGTACTGGAGGCTGTCATTTGGTAGGCGGCTTTACACAGCCTACCCTGTGTCTCTCCCTCTCTCACCGTGAGTATCAGTGGAGAAATAGGGGAAGGGACCTATTAGGACTCCACTTCTCCTATTTGTGCTTACAATTTGGCTAGAGCTCGCTCTGCCACCCCAGGCTGTCTCCAAACTACTCTGTAAAAGACATGCTGTGCCTTGAGCAAATTGGGAGCTTTCTTTGTGATGGATAGGGTCTGCTGCAGTTGTAGTTGTACTGAAAAAAACCCTGCCAGGGGTGCAGATTTCTTCTCTGGATAAGGATATCGGAACAATTCAGTGTTAATTGTTTCTGGTTTGATCCCAACAGCTCCAAAGCCAGATGCCCTCCAAAGCAACAGAACAAGAGGGAGTAGTTTACTGAGATTGTGTTTATGTAATTTGCAGGGGAGCACAGATATAGTGGGCCAATCTTACACATGTAAGAGATCCTAGATCTGAAAAAAGATCTGTTACGCAACCTTCCTAGCCATTCGAAGAAGAGGATCTAACTTAAGATATGTATCTGCTTTTGAGTCCCTTGACACTACCAAAGCAGGACCATTCCTTAGGGTAAATGAGATTTGGACCACGACATGCTTGAGCACTCCTTACAGCGTTTTAAATAGGTCACTTGGGCTGGCACAGTGTTACATGAAAAGGATAGGCGAGATCGCTGTCTGAAAAATAACCTGGGAAGGGGAAAGGTAAGATTGTTCTCCAGTCCAGTTCACTACGCGTTGCACAAGCAGCTCCACTTGCAAGCGTCATTCCCACATCTCTCTTCCCCACCCAAACCTAAGAACTAGCCATGGAGGTTCCTGCCAGTGCAGGATTTTATTTCTGTGAACTGGTGGCATGCATTTGGCTGCTGTTGCATGATCCTGCAGATCTTAGTGTCATTGCTAGTAGGTGACAGTAACTCTGAATTCTACTTTGTGAAAGCCTGGGCTGGCTCCTACTTTTTCCAGTTGCCTCAGCCGAGAAGACACAAACACCTTCTGTTAGACTTGGCATCTCCTTTGTACAGCTATCCCAGACAAACTCAACTAATAATTTATAAGCTCTGAATCAGTCAAACCTTGTCCTAACGCATGACATAGCTTTTCCTGGTCAAACAAGCCCTTCAGTGAAAGATCAACAAAACTGTAATGAAGGAAGTTGAAAATGAATTATTTTCCCTTTGGAGAGTAATGGTACATCCTTGAGAGATTTCCTCTCCATTCACAGGCTACAAGACTTCCTCTGATGGAGAAGGGCAGGATGTGCCTCTCTAGAGCTTCCCAGGTTACTGGTCAGGACACCACCTTTTACAGGATACACATTCCTTCTCTGCAGAGCTCCCAGCCCCTATGGCCGTGGAGCTGGGCAGTGCTCCAGCATCAGCTAACTTTGAAGGGTGCAGGAATGGGATTTTCTCTAAGAGGGTGGGTATGGGGGCATCAGTGCTCTAATGCAGAGAGTGTCCTTTTGTCAGGGCTTGTGCCACAGGCAAAAGCAGCAACTGGCAGAGTATTATTTGATGCATGAAGGAAAGAAACAACTTTGCCAGGACAGACTCGCTTAGCAATTCTTCAGGGATGGGGAGGGAGAAGGATGGCATGCCTTTACTGCTCAAAGATAAGACTTCATTACGTCACCCTCCCTTTCTGACCACTCCCATATATAAAGTCTTGCTGCCACTCAGCTCTGTGTGACCAATCTTGCTTTTGAAATCCCTGCTTCTGGGGACTCTTGAAGAATAAGAAGCAAGAGCTTGAGGCAGAAGCACCTTCTTTTGGTGTCGCTAGCAGAAGGTGAACTGCACCCAGGAAGAACAGAGCTTTTAAAGTGGTGAGTAAACAGTGTAATTTTTATCTTATAATCTCCTTATTTTGGTTGGATTGGGGTGTGAAATAGAGGAGTTGGTTTTTTTCCCTTTATTACATACCTTTCCAGCTCTTTAATCGTACTTTATTAAAGTGTACCTTTGTTTCACAAGCCTTCAGGCTCAGGTTTGAAGAGCAAGTGTTTCTCTTTTATTATAGGGATTGCCAGGTCTTGATCTACTGTGTTGACTTTGGATTCTCTCAATTAATGAAGGCCAGGTCACAGACAGCACAGTTGCTGTCCAGACAACCTGAACAGCCGCTGATTCACTACGTAGGGAAGCTACTTAACACTGCGGCTTGACAGAGTCACCAGTGCAGGAACTGATGGTTTCAAGAGGAATTGGGTTTTCTAACAGAGGCTGAGATCAGAGAAAGGAGCTGTGAGTCTAGTAACCTGGGATCTCAATCAGGTCACTGGGCAAGCTATTTCACCCCTGCATGGCCCATCCAACGCTTGAACATACCCTATCTACCACCCAGCTTGGTGTTGGTCCTCGCTCCTTTTGGGTTGAAAAGGTCTGTGGAAAGGTTGGTATGTAGGATCATAAGACTGAGTTACAATTTGACCCTAGTCACAATTTGACCCATGCATGACATGGCATGCTGATAAGAGAAGTGCTGCTTTAGCAATCTGATAGAGGAAAGATTCTGAAAACTTCCAGAAAAGTCAGAGCTATACAAACATTGGAAGGCAGATTTTGTGGGGTCCTGAAGATGAGAAATTCTTACTTAAGTCAATGTCTTCCTAGCAAGTAGTCCTCTTCAGAGAAAGCTGCTTCTAAGGAGTAGGCTGAAGTCCATAGATATTGCGTACCTCTTCTTTCCACATAATTTGGTGCTTCTAAGTGGTAACTTGGAAAATGCAGACCCTGTTGGGATGGGAGGTCAAGCAACTGGCAGGTTTCTTACCTGGCAGTAATGAGGAAGGCCAGGAGGCAGGTGCAGAGCCAGAAGAGCTGCAGGGACAGTGGGATGATGCTGGGGGTGTCTTCCAGAAGCAGAATGGAAGGGCAATGCTGTGGAGAGAACAGAGCTCCTGATGCAGAGCAGGGAGAGCCCTCAGCAGAGCACATGTCAGGGCATTAGTAGTGTATGGGGAATGGCCCTCCCCTACATGTGCTTGGAAAACTGAGACCTGCTCCTGCTCTTGGCTCTTTCTTATGCTATAGTATCTCCATCTCATGCTGATTACTAAAGCCGAATCCAACAGATCTGGTTACCTCTCTAGTGGAAGAGATACAACATCCCCCACTGAAAATCCTCTCAGTCCCCATATAGCTGTTTTGTTTGTGCTGAAGCCCTTCTAACACGTCAAAGGTGGGCTCTCTGGGACCAGGGCTCATCTCTCTAATCCAGCACAAGGTCCCAGTCCTTGGCTGCATTTCCTGATCCAGCTGTCCTCAAGCAGGAGCCAGACCATGGCTATTCCAGGAGAGACAAAGTTATTCAAACCAGCTCCATGGCAATTAAGACACTCATCTATCTGTAGAGTCTTCATGCAAAAGCAGGTGAATTTTTTTTTTCAGTTGGAAACTGAGTTCTTTTCCAAGTTCTGTTGAAGTCTGTGGAAAGCTCTTCTGTGAATGTAGTCTTGAATTCATTTATTATCTTTGGAATCTAGGTTTTTTGTTTGGTTTAATTTATCCTGTCCAGATGCTCTACAGTCTATAAAATAAATAGTTACCTGCTATGGCAATAACACTAAATAAACACTTCTGCAGAGCACCAAGAAAGTCCAAACTTCATCTGTGATCTGGGACCTTCAATATGCATGTGAAGGATAAGTCCAACTGTAGCAATCAAGCTAAACTGAATAAAGCCTCTAGCCTTGACAGCCGGTGTCATTGTTTTTTCCCCTTTAGATTACCCCTTTCCTACTCTTTAGTCTTTTTTTGTTTTTTTTTTTGTCCTCCTATCTGACTCCTTCCTTCCCTCCATCAGTTTAGGTTTTCTTCTTTCCCTCTCTCTTCATTTTGTAGCACTCTCCCCTCTTTTATTCAAGGATGGTGAGACTTGGGGGAAGCTGTGTGGGACTGTGTTGCTGAGCTGATTGCTGGCTGCTGCGGAGAAGGGCTGGTCTGTTAGCTGCAAGAACAGAATCCCTTTGGTGGCCTGGCAGAAAGGCTTTGCAAAGATGAAAGGGCTTCATAAAGCTGTTAAATAAATTGGTACAGATTGGTGTAGGTTTTGGAAACTGTAGAGCTTGACATAAAATTTATGTCTAAAGACCGAGTCTGGATAGCAGAAAGATATTAAACTGAGGAAAAGTTATAAAAGAGGACAGACCTTGAACAGAAGACAGTCACCCTTTTCTGGAAGGGAGGAGTGGAATGTTTGCATTTATTGTCAGAATTGGTCCTTGTTATTGTTATCATGCTCACTTTGGCATACTGAGTTATTACAGAAAGGCATTTGAACAGAGAACAGGAAATACGGGTTAACATCCTCTATTATCAAAATAAAGAAAATGCTCTTACACAACAGAATTGCACTTGTAACTGTTACTTCTTAATGCATACGTCCTCTTGTCTGGCAGAACAAGATGACACAAGATGTAGAGAGAGCCTTTCAAGGAAAGCTCGGGAAACAGCTTTTTGCACTGACCTTTCTTATAACCTAAGCTGTATAATCTACTTATCAATATACTTGTCAGAATGCATTTTAGTATCTTATACCACCGTCTAATCATCATCTCCTTTAGATTTCTCTCTTCTGCATCTGGAATGTCATTAGGATTATAACAACTTCACAAGAATCAGGGATCCCATTGGGATCATATCGATTTTATTAATATGCCAGCGGCATGAATCCTTGATGTTAGAAAAGTACAGCCTCAAAAGGCTTGATCAAACTTTTCCCCTTTAAATACATCCTAGTGGTCTTTGTCAAAGGGAAATCGCTATTTCTTCTGCACAGCAATCAACAACGCCTCCGACCTTGTCAGCTGTCACACCGCAACACTGTCCGGGTAACTCTACTTCAGCTCGCTGTGTGGGTAGTAGAATATAACCAGAACCGGGCTGTGTGGCTGGCAAGAAGGGTTAATAAACCTCTCCATTTACCAGTTATCTTTCATTTGGCTACCTTTGCTCCAGGGAGGAGCTGTGGAGGATTATGAGAAACCAGACTTCATTAAATGAGAGCGTGTGCACTGAGTGGGTGCCTCCACTTTGAGCAGGCGCGTTGTAGTGGAAGCAGCTTTCATGGGAGGGGAAGGAGGTGCTTTGGCTGTGGACAAACATCTGCTTATTTAGTTTCAGCTCTGAAAATCAGCTGTTGTGTCCCTGCTCTTAGTCAATTTGACCTATTGCATGCTAGGCAACTTTTCCAGTTCCTAAAGTACCTTTTCTCTTAAGAGTTTCCCCTACTAACTTGTTTTCCCAGGCTTCTTCAGCTGTGATCTCTTTTTTGCATCAGTATTTCTTACGTGGTGTTTAACTTAAATTAGGACTGCCTGCTACCAGCTGATACTTTACTAGTTCCCCTAAATGTGGAAGACTAGACCAAGGGGTCAAAAAGGAAAGGAAACTGTTATTCAGTGGGGAAAAAGCTTTACATGCTTATTAACATCTCTGTGTTACTGGGCACTCAAGATACTATTTGATGCTTATGGTCAGGTACTATTGGATTGCAACATTGCTCTGTTAGAGGGGAAAGACTTCCTCATGATAAAAATAGCTAGCCTGCAAAATGAGGACATCTTGTAACAACTGATAATGCATTAGTTAAAAAATTAGGAAGTTGAGACCTTGGATCACATGTTCTGCCATAAAAAGGAGTCTGAACAGTAGATGTGATTGCATGATCTGTGTTGTGTGAGTCATTGCTGGTGTTGCTTCATGAAATTCCTATACAAAAAATCAATAGTGGATGGGGGAAGAAGCAAAAAGGAAAACTACCCAGAAGTGCCTTCAGGTTGCCTGATGCTTTTCAGTATCAGCAAGTTCTATTACAAGAGCTGTGAAGGCGTTGCTTCATACGCTGATGGATGCACTCCTTTAGAAGGAACAAATGGAGATTGTTCCTCATGTTTCAATGTAATAGTGCATGCTAATTTTTGGAGAATGCTACAGGTGACCATGCCTTGAGTATCACAAATGCAAAGAGGTGACAAGCCCTGCAGGAGGTACTTTTTTCTTTTTTTATAATGGGTTGAGATGTTGAGATTAACAAGGCAGCAATGCACCTGCATTAAACATCGTATTACTGTTTGAGGTGCAGCTTTGCTGCTTGAAACGTGCAAGGCTGAGTTATAACAGGACCATCTTTTATATTAATGTCTAGACAGAGATACTTGACGGTTCCCAAAGACTATGTACAAGTGAGATGAGGTAGTTGTGCGTAGTGCAACCTGTACTTAGCAGACTATCCACCTGTCAGAACCAGAGACACTACACCAACTAGAGAGTGGGTGTAATTTGTTTTTTTTTTTCCCCTTTAGATTCCCCCTTTCCTACTCTTCAATCTTTTTTGTCCTCCTATCTGACTCTTTCACATTCCCTTTTCCTCTGTTTTTCCCTTCCACCAGTGTAGGTTTTCTTCTTTCCCCCTCTCTTTATTTCATAGCACTCTCCCCTCTTTTATTCCGGGATGGTGAGATTGAAATATGAAACTTCAGGTTTCATAACTTTATCTGATCCCTTTCTCAACTCTGCTTGTGCATAAGTGAAAGAGCAGCTTGCTGAGAAGCATCCAACTTGTTGCAGCTCTGTGCTGGTAGGAATATGCCGCAGATGAGACTGCATTGCCCTTGTAGAGGGACATAGGGATTTGTCAATTTTTGGTGGCTCACTCTTATAAAACTTGCCTTTCAGCAGTGGAGAAGGAAAGTAACAGTTGGATAATTATGATTTAGAACAGGGGTTCCTGTTAAGGATAGAAGCAATGCACTTCACTCATAAGAGAGAAGCAACAATATATTTTATTGATAAAAACTCGCGATTTAACAAAGTTTGATAGTAAATGATAAATGTAACAGTGGTTTAACAAGATTTGATGGCAAAGTACACTGGATTACTTACTGCAGAGAGGACAGGGTCAGACAAAACTGTCAGGGAGAGCCTCCCATTGAGTCATGAGATTCAGAAAGGACCCGCTTGCTTTCTAAACTCCTTCTCAGAGAGGAGTCTAGGTGTGGCTGGATCTAATCCTCGTTCCAGGCTTGACCAATGGTTTGTGTCTAAAGGATTATATGTGCACATATAATCCTTTATATCACTTAGCTAAGATTTCAAAGTTTAGCATGCTGTTAGTCACTTACTGAGGATCTGTTGCGGCAAGGCATCTCTCAGCCTCGAGGAGTAACCTTGAGAGCCGTCCCTACCCGAGGGGAGATCTTGATGGGCAGCCCACTGCTGTGCAGGAGAGCTCAGAGGGCTCTTAGGCTGCTCACCATTTATGGAGTAAGATAATTGACTCATAGCTGTATTTGCACACTGGCTGTAGATGTTAGTTTCTCCCAAATTCTACTTGAGTTGGCCATTAACTGGCACTGTGGTTAGGGAGTGCATAGCCATCTTTTGGCTATTGTGGTGTTATCTGTCTCCCCTGAATCCACTCTGAGTGAGATGCAGCCATCATGACCAGACACATCTATCACTGGTTATCACTTGAGCTGGCTTGTGGGAAAAGTGGTTGGGTTGGGAGGAAGCACACAGTCACGGCTTCTTACGGCTAGCAGCCTTTGCATGTCACGTGGCACCCTCTGAGACAGATGTGGTGACAGAGAGACACTCTTCTGACCTAGACCTACTTCAAGGACATAGTTTTATAGTTCTAAAGTTCCTGTTAAGCATAAAACCTGGTACTGTCACACCTATGCGGTGAGTAAATTAAGAAAAGGGTTCAGTTCAGTAGACCGCATCTTAAATTCCCATGTAAAATATTCATCATTTAATATTAAAAGTGTGACAGACTGAAAGTGCCGTTCAGTTTGTTTGGGGCGTAGAGCAGATACCTTTCCACACTGGCTGCTTTTTCAGAGGACAGTTGTTTTGGAACAGCTCCTGTCACAATCTTTTCTGTGGAGCATCATGTGTCTCACATTGATATGTTAGATACAGTGAGGACAGGATGTGTTACTAATTGAATATGGCCTGGAATCTGAATGTGTACTTCAGACTGGCTGGTAGAACCAGAAGATACATCAAATCCCTTCTGAGCCTGCAGAATATTTTCTGTGCCAGTACCTGCTTTCCAGAAAGCTGATATTCTTGCCCAAGATCTCTTGGACAATAGCAATATAACTGAAAGGACCTGCCCTCTTGGTGAAACGTCTTAAAGAAGTATTTGAAAGTCCTGTTTGAAAGACAGACACATGCTAAATCCCTTCCAAACAAGGCTGGAATGCTCATGTTTTATAATAACTGATTTTACCAAATGTAAATGTTAAACAACTCCATTTTGTTGACATTATAGAAAAGAAGATGTATTTTGAAGCAGAGGAGATATGGCTTATGTTCCCAAAAACTTTTCGTCTTGAAGCTAGGCCAAACTTTGTTAATGAGTCATTGTAGTAGAGCTACCATCCTCCTGAAGTAGGTAAAGATCCAGTGTATCAAAGGTTGGAGTGGAGCACAGGGACTGGTCAAGTTTGAAATTGAGACATTAACCATTGACTGATCCTGGTAGGTCAGAAGATAGCACCTGGCAGTGCTGACTGGCATCTAGGCAGAGTTTGCTTCACTCTGCCTTTGCAGGACAGCATCCGGCTAAAAATCAGGCTTAGGACATGTGGGCTTGAATCCTTGCTGTGCTGAAGTTTCAGGGAAGCTGTGATTTGCCTGTGCTGTATTCTGGATGAGCATTCAGCTCTCGTGTTCAAAGCTGGATCTGAGGTTTCTAGCAAGCTGTGGACCACAGCAGTGGCATAAGCTTTGGTCCTTAGAGTCCAAAGACAGTTCGTGCAGCTCATTACCTTGAGTCTGGGTTGCTACTGGGGTTTATGCTACGCTATTGAACAGCAGTTGAGCTGCATCTGTGCTTCTACACTTGGAACAAGCAGACATGTAGGATTGTTGCTTAAAAGCTTCAGTGAGGTTTAGTGATGGAGGGCAGGTTTCTTCATCCCTACCTTCATGCTCTGCCATCTTTCCTGCCAGAGGGTGCTGCTCTGGGAGCAGGGGTGGCAGAACAAGCATTGCAGCTGGAGTATTAATCCAAGATAAACCCAATGACGATGTAAAGTAGTGTGTAGCCATGATTGCTGAAGAACAGATATGCGAGCTGATCGGGTGCCCTTGCATTGCAGGCAGTCTCTCACGATTGGCAGAGGGGTTTTTCCCACCAAATCACAGCTGAATCTGTCAGGGTGTCTGGGTTTAAGCTGCAAGGTACGTGCACACTTAAAATCCAGAATCTCTTTGAACCACAAAGGTGCCAGTTCGTTAGGCAAGAGGGGTGTGAGTGTGCATGACAACGTGGAGATAGGAGCACTTCTTAAGATGACCATGTATTTGCTCAGTTGCTTAATCAGAACTTAAGAGCTAGTGATGAGTTGTGGGAAGACTCACATTTGCACCATGTAGTAACCAAATCCAAGAACAGAGAATGATTCTGCTGGTGATACGCAACCTTTGTGGATTCTAAAATATGCATTTTAAAAGGTGTGGGTTCTTGACTCTTCACCTAGTCAATGATTGCATATGCATTCCTCTGGCACTGTGAATTCAAACGTAATGAGTATCAATGGGTTAATTTCTGTGAGCAGAGCAGTACAAATATCACATAGTACGGTATGCTTCAGGGAGCTTTTAACAGAAGGTAAGTGGTTACTGCTACAAGGGTATATTGTCCCTAGAAAGGAGTTCACTGCTTCAGAAAGGATATTCAAAGGATATCAGTAGATAAAGATCTGCACTAAAGGACAAGACGGACTTGCAAATACTTTCAAGAGGTAAGGGAGAAATAGAAATTACCTTCATTAAGCCATTGCCCTCGGCCTGGAAGTGCTATGTGGGATTTCATATTCAACAGAATATGGGCCAATGTCGCTGTTTTAATATATCACATGAAAGTTTGCCAGAAGAGAATGATAGGACCTGATTAGTCAGTCTGAATAAGCTGAGGTCTAATAAACAACTTCTAGTTTAATGGCAGAAGTGCATCTGAAAATATCTTTTGCAATAGTTGGGAGAATAGAATTATTTTAATGAAGCATTTTGATTTTAAATTGGGAGTCAATGTAACAGTGATGTTCTGCGTGAGTTTATAAAACTTTAATGACTTGCATTTTTGAGATTAAGTTTGCCAGTTCTGGAATTTCAGGAGGCGTCCAACTAAAAAATGCTGTGAAAACCATGTGAAACGGGGTATTCTGCATTTATTCCACCTTTCTGCCTTTTTTTTTTTCACTTCATAGTTTATGCTGAAGCATCTTAAAGTGAAAAAAAATGTTGGTTTTGTTGCTAACATTTCTGCAGGAAACATGGAAGTTTTTTGGGGGAAAAAAGTTCCTTCAAGAGGAAACTATTGTCTCTTTCTCAGTAAACTCAGAGTTTACATTGGATAGAATACTATGTGCCATCAGGCTTCAGAAAACCTAATGCCTGTGGAGGAGTGGCAAATCCTGATTACAATAGCTCTTTTTGTGAACAGCATACCTGAAAGACAGCTGGAACAGCCGGCTTTATTCTGGGACTTCTTGCTCGGTTCTGTTCGGTGTTAATTATCTCTGGCTTGACATCATAGTAGGGACCACTGATCTGCGCTGAGGCCTTCTTAAAATTGATCTTTATGCACATGAGCCCCCAATTTCAGGCTTAACAAAGAGGGTGCTAAAGGCTTTTAAGCTTAAGGCTGCACCTGAGGGGAAGGAGGAAGCAAGTCACCCAGCGCAGGCCAGCTGAACAGGAACTAACATGGAGGTGTGAGCTATGAGGAAGGCTTTTAACCGAGCTGAACGGAGTTACTGTGTTTCTCCAGGGATTGCTCTTGCCCTGTGCTCCAGGCAGGACCAGTCTCTAGATCTGAATTTGGAAGCCTCTTTGGGCTTCTTCATGGCTTGGCTGAACTCAGCTTTAATTCCCTTGTCACTGGTGGAGGTGAAGACTGCATAAGACTTCAACTTAAATATCTCATGATGGATAAGTACAAGAACTTCATGGTTTTAAGTTCCAGCTTAATACCAGAACATATCTCCTGTCTAATTGTGTGACCTAGAATTAACTAGACTTAAAATACCTGCTCGTTTTGAATTCCAGATACTTCAATATTTGAGTCACTTTTCTACAGAAGTCTGTGTGAGACTTGAATTGGGAGTTACTTCCTTAGATACAAAAGGTGGTTATTAATAACTTGTTTAAACTCTCTAGAAGGCGTCATGTGGACAAGGTAGAAATAGTTATGGAAAAGATGCCTGCTAGTCACCATGAAGACCAGTACCTGATAGAGGTTCTGCCTGCCTGTGCGGTTGGCAGCAGAACCAGAGTCCTGACCAGAGGCATCCTGGTGACTGCTACTGTAAGTCATAGCAAAAGACCTGAGGGGAAAAAATATTTAGCGCACAAACTTGTAGATCAGAATCTCAAATGGCTAAAGCTCACGTCTTATTGCAATAATTGCAGGGCAAGGCTGTGTGGGGAGGCTTGTATGGGACCAGAGCTTTGTGTGTGAGTAAAAGACAGAAGGCACAGGGAAACAAACCCTTTTCTTTTGGGACTGTTCACAAAAGGAGAGTGCTCGCTCAGGAAGTTTATGTCCTGCCTTGCAAAGCTGCAGACGAGCAGGTGTGAACATATCAAAGTTACAAAGTTTTCTGCCATTTGTGCTAACACAAACCTGTTAGAAATATTGCATCTAAGTCATTCCAGTTCAGCCCAAGAGTAAAGGTATGTTGAGCCTGCACCAGCTCACTCGCCGCTATTTTGGGACTATTTGAGGTGAGATGCAGAGACCTCCTCGCAATGGGAGAGCTCTGGCCTGGTAGACAGCAAGCAATTTCGATGTTAAAACTCTGTAATCTTTACACAGTCCTTGTTGTGTAAGGCGTTTATCCCCTGGCCTTTGGATAATTACGGCATATGTTAGCCTGCCAGAACCTAAGAACGGTAAATCGTGTAGTGAAGGAGTGGCTGAGGGGGAATGGGCAACCTAAGCTCTGGATTTGGCATGTGGGGAAGGCATAACATGCCTGGAAGGCATAGCAACTGCTGTTAGTAGGAAAGGGGCAAAGACCCGACTTAGTTAGCCAGAGTCATACTAAATCTTACTGAACCGCTAGCAAACAGGGGTATAAGCAACGTAGAGAATGGATAACTTGGAACAGCAAACAAGTCTTGCAAATTTCTCTGACTTTGGATGTGGAAGGAAGAGCTGAACTCATGAGGAAGAGCCAAGGATACTCACTGTGTACTTTCTGTTCTGGTTTTGTCCTCATTTTCTTCAGTGCAAGCTCTCTTGGAGCAGATAACCCCAGCTAATTAGCTGCTCAGAGGCCAATGACCCTGGATATTCTTGCAGATGAAAGCAAAAGGCTTTCATCACCAGAGGCTCAGCCCAGATACCACAGTGCAGTGCACTGATGCCACAATGCAGTGCAGGAGCAGTGCTCAGCAATCAGTGTCTCTTCTTCATGGCAGGGTGCCTGTTCCTGCCCGCAGCGGTGCGTGTCTTATCCTCGCCCCGGAGGCTGGCGATGGGCCGGGAGCTGCGCCGGAGGCATATGAAGTGGGCTGGAGGACACTTTTCAAGGTCTGTGCACTTACCGGGCAGTTGGGCGCTCAGTGTGGAGCTCTTCTGGGTCTAGGAGATGCTCACGAGTGTCCTCCGAATCCAGAGAGGATGTGAAAGATGAGAGCAGAGATACCATCTAAGGCTTCCCCCTCTCCTCTCCTGTTCTCAGAACAACTTGTCTGACAAGGCAGTAAATCTTTACAGGAGCCTGACAGGGAGGCAGGCAGTTGTGGAGAGCTGCACAGCCCCAGCCAGGAGCCTACGGGTTAACACACCAGCTTCGGGGCTTGATTCACCCCAGGCTTGCAGGACAGCCCAGCACAGAGCAGCCTTCAGATGGAACAAAGTACCTTCTGCCTAGCTGGGGCGCAGATAAAAGATCCCATGGCATTTCTTGTGAAGCCTGGAGGAGACTGCCAGTGCTGAAGCTGAACTCCCTCTGCCAACAAACAAAACTGTCTTTAAACCCTGAGGCTGTGTGTGAGCTATTGTTGGGGACATAATGGCCTCTCTGTTTTCCTGCACAGTTATTGCTCTGCAAACACGCCATTGGTCTCTTTTAAAAGTAGTTGAGTGTAAATCAAGTTCTAGAACCTGGAAAGAGGTTTCATCCATTTACCTTTTACTGCCCTGGGTTGACATTTGTTTACAGAACAGCAGATAGAGTAGATTTACACCCTGGTTTAAGCAGCTTTACTTGGAGATAGACACCTTTAGTACTCCGACAGAGACCCCCAGATGCAGGGCTTGGATAGCAAATGTATATGTCCGAATTTAAATAACAGCAGTAGGGTTGAGGTTGAGGGGGCAGTGCTTGCAAATCTCCTCCCTCTGAGAAAAGTTGTGGTTTGGCTGGCCTGGCCTGTTTCCTGTAGTCAGCTCCATGCTGGCACACTCACTGCTCCCTCATCCGTGTGCTGCTGCTCTGACTGCTGGAGTTTGCTCTACTTTAGGCTGTTGAACATCCATGGAGGGTGGGATTGGCGGATCCACTCTTCACCCAGTGCCATGGATTGCCTTCTCTCTGAGGATGGCAGATGCTTTGGAGAAGTAAAGAGTATCTTGGCTATTGTGCAAGTACAGTAGTGACAGTGAAAACCCAAAGCTGCATTACGCAGGGGAAAGTTGGTCCTTGAAGGCAGTATGATGAATTTAGGTCTTTTTTGCTCAAACAGTCCTGTAAGGGGAACGGAAATGAGCCAAAGAGTAGCTGTTCAAGCTGCATTTAATGAACTGTCAGTCCCAAAAAGGTGACAGTGACTTTCCATCCCCTCAGTAGCCTTTGACTGGTGTGTATCTGGAATACACTTGCTGAAGAGCTCCTTGGTGTCCTGTGCTCACTCACAGATGGACAGTAACCCTGTGCACCCCAGGAGCAACTGTGTGCAGGACTGAGAAACATGGACAGAGGAGCATTGGCCATTGCCCTCTAGAAGTGGCAGGCTCTGACCAAGGACCTTGAACCAGAGAGGGTGCTGTGCTCACACTGGGGTGTGTCAAATAGCTTTGGCCAAGGTTGCTTGCTAATGACTAAGACGTGTTTTGCACTGGTTATTGACGACCTTCTGGAGAGAGAGGATCTGGGGAGGAGGAAGCTGTTCACTGCTCACAGCTCAGAACTCATGGAATCCTGCTAAAAAGCAAGGGCTGGAAAGATGGGAAGTCGTATATACAGTCTCACCACGTCACTCTGAAGTAGGGAGGAAGAGGTCAACACAGATGACTGCTTACCTGGCAAAGCCAGCCTGCCTCCAGGGTGTGGGCAGGAGGCAGTCCTTGACTCCATCACATTTCAAAGGAGGCAAAGGGCCTGCCAGTGTGCATTGGAGGAGGAAATCTGGTAAAAAGTCTCTAATGTTATTGCTGACTTGACTTGGGAACTAGATCAAATGTCATCTGACACTGGGCCCCTGTCCAGTGACCTAAATGCTTGCTGAGCATCTAAAATCCTCAGAGTGTAAAGTCACAAGGAGCAATCGGTTGTCCTGTCACCACTGAAAGGTAACAGTAGCACGACATCTTGAACATTGCCTCCCTTCCTGATATTCTGCTTCACTTCAAAACAGGACATTACCATGATGTAACTGTCAAGGCCAGAACTGGCCTCACACCTCCCTTGGCCTTCCCCCTCCCCTTCCCAAACTGCCCTTCCCCATGCAGGGCTGCCGGTTGCTGGGCAGAGGGGGAAACGGTGGATGTGGGAGAAGGCAGATGGAAAGACTGCTCTTGTGCCTGATCATCTGCTCCCTGGTTCCCATGTGCCCCAGAAGCAGGAAGGCTGATGATCCTGTCTCTTCCCACAGGAAGATGAAGCAGCGCTATGTGGTGACCGGAGTCCTCACTGCAGCCCTGCTGGGACTCATCTTGTTCCTGGGACTCTTCTTCGGGCTGCGCTCTGACTCAAGGGAGACACACACTTATAAGAGGGCAGCTGTGGCTACAGATGCGGGGCAGTGCTCAATAATTGGAAGGTACCCGCTAATTGTGCCGTGACTCTTCCTAGCTCTGACAGCTCTTGCACAAGACAAAACTGTTGTTTCCCCGATGTTCAGGTGCGAGCCTGGCAGTTGCCCAGCACAGACAATCTCTAATCTCCCTGTAGGAACAGGAGGCCATAATAAAATCTGGGCTTTTACCACCCCTGACCAATGTTCCTGTAGTTGCTCAAAGACAACATAGCAGGCAAAGGTTCCCTAAATGCATGAAAAATGGGAACAAGAGATGCTTTCCAAGCTCCTTTTAAGAACCGTTTATCAAGCAGTCCTCCAGTTCTAGATGCAAGTGCTGCAGATTTCAGGGTCCTTAGAAAGCTGTGATTTCTCATGTGTAATGAATGTGTCTGGGATGCCTGTCCCCAAACATACTTTGACACATCTCAGTGTTTTCAAGCTAGTTTGGATGTGTCTCTAATGAGGGCTGGTCTGGTCTGCGCCTAGACCATTAGCATGTATTCTCTAAGGTGATGGAAGCTCAAAACTTCCTATTCCTGAGGAACCTATAGACAAATGTGCATTAGAGAATCTGTCATAGCTGCTCTGACGAGATGACCCCACTGCTCACAGGTAGCTGAGACACTGTAACATGTGACCACACGATGCCTTCTCTTCTGCTGCACAGGGACATCCTTCAGCAAGGTGGATCAGCAGTGGATGCTGCAATTGCAGCTCTGCTTTGTGTAGGACTGATGAATGCTCACAGCATGGGCATTGGAGGGGGCTTCTTCTTTACCATCTACAGCAGCACAGGTAAGGGATAGGGCCATACACATCTGGAACAGTGTGAGAACTGTTTATCTAAAGCAGGTGATTTATCCTACCTGGGTGAAGGTAAATGACTGACTCTCACAGCGCCTGGGGGAACATGCTGTCCTCAAAATAATTGCCAAGAAGCTGGCTCATATTGATCGGACTGCTTCAGCAGAGACCATGCCTCTGTGTTTAGTCCAGAGCTAAACATCATCTTCCTTGCTCTGTTGTTAAAGGAAAAGTGGAAATCATTAATGCAAGAGAGGTGGCTCCAAAAAGTGCATCGGAGGACATGTTTGGGAATAACACACAGCTCTCTCTGAAAGGTATGGCAAAGGCTGTTTCACTGCTTTGTGGGGACCACATAGCTCCAACATGAGCTGCTACTGACACGTCTGAATTAAGAACATTTCTTATGATTAGATTCTTGCATATCTACAGGATTTCTCACCTAGAAATGTCCTTCAAACTAGTCAGTCACCTCAGTGCTTTCTGCTTTTCACTTAATGAAAATGCAGGTGAATCCAAAGGCCCGAGTGTGACCTGTTCAGTATCTACCATCTTTCCTTTCTACCCCTTTGAATAAATGTTTATGGATCAACTTAGCTCTTGTCAGTTCAAGTGTCCTCCCTAAATACCTTTTGTGGTGGCTTCAGCTAATGGTTCAGGGGCTTCAGAGAAGTAGTCAGTTCCTTTCAGGGACATATTTTCTTGTTAAAAATAGAAAGGAATAGTAACTAGTTCTCTTCATGGTCACTCCTTGTAACCAAGGAGGAACAGCACTTTGGAGGGGGTTTAAGAAGTGTGTTGCACTTCTGGGAGATGCCAGTAAAAGCAGGATTGATGCAAACTGCTGCATCACTGTGTAATGTAGTAACCAATCTATTGCGATTGCAGTTACAATGCTGCAACCAAGTTTTTGGCTTAAGTATGTACACGGTCTGTGTCCTCTTACTGTAGCTTGTTCCAGTTCTCTGAAGGACTGGAAACTGCAGGCAGCTATGATAGCTTCTGTGTTCTGAGCAGCTTTTGTCTGGTACAGAGCCTACTGAGGGGAAATGACCCGAAAACTTGAATTACCAGCAAGAGGATAGAGGTGTTTCAACAGACTGGAATATGTAGGCGTAAATGTCAGAAAGAATAATTCTGTTAGCATCATATGCATAAGCTGGTCGTAGTGTACGTAATCCCTACCTAAAAACAGGGCTGACGAAGAAGCCTACTCTATCTCCTATTCCATTATTTGCTTTCTATTCTTGCTGTGGAAGACTAATACATTTCTTATCTGCTCCAGGAGGACTGTCCATCGCTGTACCAGGAGAAATCCGTGGATATGAGCTGGCTCACAAGCGTCATGGCAAATTGGCATGGAAAGACTTGTTTTTGCCCAGCATCAAGTTGGCAAGAGAAGGATTCCCTGTTGGGAAAGGCCTTGCAGCAGCCATTAAATCAAGAGAGGAGTCAATTGAAAGCAATCCCTCACTGTGGTAGGTAGAGCAGTTGCTGTTCTGTGCAAAGAAATTTGGGGTAACTGCATCCTAGCTGAAAAGTCTGTGTAATGTAGTGTCTGTGAGGAGTGTGCCTCTGCTCCAGCGACTGTACTCACTGTACCTGCTGATTTTGTTCCAGCTATGTGAAGGTGCTACATCATGTGGCCAGTTTTAGAAATGTTCAGTCCTGACTTTTAAAGGGAGATAAATTCTGCTCTTAAAGTCCATTTGCCTGAGCAAAAGTGGAATCAGAGTACCTGCTGGGATAAATCTGTCAGATGGCAATGTATTCTGAATCCCCAGCTTTTCCTCATACTGTAGGTGCACTAAGTTAATCTTACCTGCATTTGGGCAACTGCGCAGTCTCCTTGAACATCTCATCTGCTGTCAGGCAGGAGCAATGCCTCTGACCACCCACTTCTGGCAATGACTATGAACATGAAGGGTTTAAAATACTCCTCCACTTCCTCTTATAGTCAAACCTATGGTGTCTAAGTCCAGCCCTGCTGAAGAGGATGCTTCATCTTCTCTTTTCCTTAAAATCTCTGCCAGCTGCAGTTTTTTTTTTCCAGTCCAACTGGGGTGTACAGCCTGGGCCTATCTCCTGTACTTCCATCTGACAGGTCTACAGCAGCACATTTCGTGATTCATGATGAGGGAGCTAGAGAGGAAGCTGTCTACCTCCGAAATGCTCTGAGAAACAGGGATCAAAATGTATTCTCCAGGACTCATTGGAGGCTTTGAGCCTCATAGCTTCATAATCTGTGCTCTGAGCAGAACTGCTTGAGTTCAAGGACTGTGGCATCTTGAGACAGTTGTTGGCCCTTGGGCAGGTATGGGGAGGGTAGCCTGCCTTGGTGAGAAAGATTGATGCTCCCTCCTGCAGACTTCAGTGACCAAATTCTGAGCAATGAGGAATCCCAAGTCAGAAACTACTGTTCACTTTTATGTCCCAGTGCAAGATAGCAGGACCCCTGGGGCATGGCTCTGGCATTTTTTCTTCTCTCCAAGAAGCCGCTAGCATGAGCACTCAAATACTGTGTCAGCTGGTACAGGTACACATAGTTTTGAACTTGTCTCTCAGATCTGATCTTCTCAATCTCCTTTCTCTGTTAGTGAAGTGTTCTGCAAAGGAGGGAAAATTCTGCACGAGGGTGATATCCTCAAGATGCCTAAACTGGCCAACACATACGAGACTATAGCCAGTGAAGGAGCAGATGCCTTTTACACAGGAAGCCTGGCAAAACAGATCGTCGATGACATCCGCAGTGCAGGTGAGAAACAGGACATCTGTCCAAACAGCATGAGCGACCTGACTGCTGCAGCTCAGCATCAAGGGAAGAGCTGGTGACCTGCAGAAGCCTTGGAAGCAGGTCAGGCCTGCTGCCTGAAATGCCACCTCTGAGAGCTGTGGCAACAGGACACCCAAAAGAGAAGCCATTAGCACTTCAATGGATGCACTTGAAATGCAGTCAGAAATGGATAGTATATACTGTGCATTTCTGTACTGTATAGTACAGTATGAGTTTCTGCATATAGCTTAGCAGACAACCGCTGTTTACAGAGCCTGAATCCAACAAGTTTCTGCCTAAAACATTACACACATGGTCCTGTAAAATCTGAGCTTCTTTAATCCCTCGATGCCACTAGATGGTGATAATATCCTATCCTTACTGGCTAGCATTGGCTAGCTTCAGTCAACCTCATATGAGTTACTGGCTTTATTTACTTTTTAATTACTGTCTTCCCTTTTCTGATGAGAAAGACAATGGAACATACAAATTATTCTGCTTGTGGGGTAGCACAAAGCACCTGCACCCAAAATCTGCATCCTCCTCCTGTAAACAGACCCTTAATGATGTTTTGTTACCTGACATTGCTGGTTTCCTTTGTAAAAAAGATAGTTCACCAGATTTTTGGCTGCTGTAAATCAGCCCAGCTTCAAGCTTAGGCTATCTGAGCTGCATCTGTATCTATCAAGGAATAAATTCATCTCCTATGCATCCACCTTTGCTTTCTTTACCTTGCAACTTTTTGGATTTTTCTGTGTTCCTTCCTGCCCTTGCTGTGATGCATGGTGATGGAGTATGACCTCCTCTTCCCAGCACAGATCACATAAACCCGCATCTAGAGTTTCTTTCTCTTTTCCAGGGGGCATTGTCACATTGGATGACCTGCGGGACTACAGTGCAACAGTGATCGAAGACCCCATACAGATCGCGCTCGGGGAGTTTACCCTCTACACGCCTAGTGCCCCCCTGAGCGGCCCAGTGCTAGCCCTTATTTTCAACATACTGAAAGGTGAGAGTGCCACTGAGCAGGGCCTTACGGGGAGCAGGAGCTGGGAGAGCTCCAAAGTCAATGCCTTTTTTTTTTTGTTTTGGGAGCTGGACCTCCCTTAATAGCCCTCCAGCAGGCGAGAAGTCTGAGAGCCCTGAAGGGATCAGAGATGCAGAAACATTCCTCTTCTGCTGTAAACTCAGGGATATCGCCTTCCTGCTTGAAATACAGATGCGAGAGGAAAAATATGCTCCTGACTGGAGCACTTCCCTGGCACCTGCATGGGTGGAAACTAACTTGTATTTGAGGCTTCTTTGGAAAATGTCTCTGCAAGTACAAATTCTGCTTTTGACTCCCACAGTGCTCAGAACTACCAGAGCTCCTGTGTTCTCCATGCAGAGATTAGCACAGTCCAGCGACTGCATCTCTGTAGAGACTAGGCTTCAGGGTTTTACCATTTGACACGGGTTTATTAGCAGTCCATTGCTGGGTGCCTTCCCTTGTGTTGACAATCATTTGTCTTCTGTTGCCAGGATATAATTTCTCTGCTGACAGCATCAAAACCACGGAGGAGAAAGGTCTGACGTACCACCGCATTGTGGAGGCCTTTCGCTTTGCATATGCCAAGAGGACTTTACTGGGAGATCCAAAATTTGTCAACATCACAGAGGTACCTGGCAAAAGCCTTTTCTTTCTGCAACAACCAAGGTTGACTGGAACATGGCTTAAGGTTTTTGGGTAACTAAACTTTGTCAGAGATGCTCTGTGCCACCTGCTGTTAACAGGCATGGAAACATCTCTGAATCAGACGTGAAGTCCTATGTGACTCATGGCTGAGCTGTGAGGGATATAAATGGAGGAAACTTTCCTGCTGTAAGGAAAAGCAAAATGCTCAATTCACCAGGAGTGTTTGAGTATATCTAGGGCTAATCTTCCCTGTTTTCATAGTGTCTGAGGTCTTATTCATTAGATGACATTCCCAGCATCCTTGTGGCTCTCTAACTGCAGTCCTGCCTATAGTAAATGGACCAACGGATGGGAAGGGGTGAGGCAGGAACCCTGCTTTTCCCAGCTTCACACTTTGTGCTTTTACTTCTGTGACTCTCCAAAAGCAGCAGGATCTGATCCCAGCCTGATGGACACAAATTTGCAACTTACAGAGCAATGATCAGAGCTTGCCTTGGTCTAGTCCTCTCAACCCGATCCCTCTCCTCTCATCTCTGAAGCAAGTGTTACACTGCTTGCCTACACCTTACAGCAGTGTTGAGGACAGTTTTCCATAGATCTACAATGATGGATGCTGATTAACTTCCTACACAGAGGGGTGCATTGTAACAGCTGCTTCTGTGACTGCTTAAAATCCTCTTTGGTACAATGTCCATCTTTCAAGAAGGAGGAAAGCCCCTGCTGGAAAACTCTAGCTGCACTGCTGGGATTTGCCACTCTTACGTGGCCTGAAGTATTGGATATCAGCCTCATAACTACATGTCTCTTAAACTTAATCTGCTGAGTAACTGCATTGGATTTCTCTGACAGGCGATCAGAAATGTGACGTCCGAGTTCTTTGCGGATAGTCTCCGGAGGAAAATCACAGACAACACCTCCCATCCAGTTGACTACTATGAGCCAATATATTACACTGGAGATAATGCCGGTACATCCCACCTCTCCATTGTGGCTGATGACGGCAGTGCTGTGTCCGCCACCAGCACCATCAACCAATAGTATGAGCTCAGACATTACTTCCGTGTAGGCCTTTGCCATCTTCCTAGCGGTGGTTCTGTGGTTGGTATAAAACATCACTGAACTCTCCTCTCTCTGGCGGGGTAGTGATGGGTAGCACTGTTGATGGGCACTTCTGCTGAGCTTGCAGGTCAGTTCTTAACACTGAGGCCTGTGTGGTTGGGTCAGAGGACAAAATATGTCTCTGTCATGTTGGGTTCACTCACCAAGAAAACATTCACTGCATCTGGATCTTCTCATAAGCAGTAGTATCGCTGCCGGCTCTGATTTCCCAGGCTTCTGGAAGGAATTTGAGTTAATGCAGCTGGCCTGGAAGTGCAGCGTTTGACTTTGAGTGCTGTCAGGAAGAGCTGTGTTCCATGCATATGGCCTGAGGCTGGGGGATGAAGGTTCTTTTTGTCCATAGAAAATGTCTCCAGCTTGACACATCTAAGCAAAACCCTGATTGTCCCCAAATGTGCCAGCCTTTGAGCTGTGCTGCCTCTGAATGGAGTGCAGTAGTACCCAGCTGGCAGGGGAATTGGCTGTGTTTAGTTGCTGTGCTGTTTTTCTCCTTGGGGTCCTTGCAGGGGAGCTATACAGCTCTGGGCTGCCTTTCCTCTTTGTGTAGCTGTGTACTCACGGTATAAGCTGCTTCCTTCCCGCAAGGGGTGACAGAATGTCCTTTACAACAGGAGGAAATGGAGAGTTACTCCAATCAAATCCTGGGTTTCACAAGGCAGTAATTCACCTGAAGCTCCTCCTGGATTTGTTCTGGTTTTGACATGTCTGCGCCAACTTGTTTTTTCTAGCTTTGGCTCTGATGTACGATCCAACGTGAGTGGAATCATATTTAATGATGAGATGGATGACTTCAGCTCACCTTACATAATCAATGGATTTGGGATCCCTCCTTCTCCAGCAAACTTCATAGCACCAGGTAGCTGTAAACCACCTTCCTGACTCAGTCTTTTGGCCATATCTTGCATATTAATGCTGTGGTGTCTGCAAGGTAGGCTGCAGCATATCTGGGATCTGGCACAGATCTGGGGCTTTCTGCAGAGGATGAAAGCAAGTCACCTGGCACCCCTGCCAAAAGCACACAGCCGCCCGCCCCTGGTGCATCCTGAAGCAAGAGAGGCTGTCTAAAGACAACCTCTTGTGTATGCCTCCTTCCAACAACCAGAAGTCCTTTCCCAGAGAGCTCAGTACCTGTGAAATGAAATAACTTAGGGCTGCAAAAGATGTCTTTGAACTGATTTAAGAGGGAGGCAGCAGCAGGAGCTGACTGCAAAGTGTTAGATGGCACTGTCCAACCTTCTCCCTGGGCTGCCTTGGGAGCTGTAGGACGGCTTTGGGTAGATCCAGTTCACGTACCTAACCCAAGCAACCTCCCTGCTCCACCACTGTTTCTTGCAGACCCATCTCATTGCTGGTAAAGCAGACTGGGATTCTGCTACCCTCCTGTACCCCGCGTTTTGGAGAGGGACAGGGAAATGTAAGGACAGAAAGGGAAGTCCCATCGTGTACTGGAGGCAGCTGCATCACAGACAACCCCAACAGGGAAAGGACTGTGGAGGAAGGCACCTTCAGCCTCTGCGTGAAGGACCAGGGTTAGGGTTCGCATTACAGGAGCAAGGAGGAGATGGGTACAGGGGACAGTGGGATCCCCAAGGGCTGAACAAGACACATGAGCTGAGTCAGGAAGGTGGATACTGAGGCTCTGGCTTAAGACATGAAGCAGGAGCTGGCAGTTTGTAAGCTGCAGGTAGAAAGCTGAGCCTCTGTTACATCTGTGTCCCCAACAGGTAAACAGCCAATGTCCTCTATGTGCCCTTCCATCTTGGTGGATAAAACCAAAAAGGTCAAGATGGTGGTTGGTGCTTCTGGAGGAACAAAAATAACTACAGCAACAGCATTGGTATGTGATGATATGGGTAAACGGGGGACAAGGTGGCAAAACAAGGTGGGGGAGAGGCAGCATTTGGGCTAAGGGGCTCAGGTCTCCACCTGTGATGTAATCGTGCCTGTGGCTCCCTGCTGTGGACCTGAAAGGGAGTTTCCTGCCTGGCCTTCTGAGGGCCAGACCTCCAATGCCAACTCCTGCCAAAGCTACAGAGAGGGTCTGCTATTAAATCACCTGTAGTGATTCCAGGTCGTTTCCTTTGGGAAGTTCTTCTTACCACTTGCAGAAGATTTGTGACTTCATTTTAGCTTTGACTTCTGTTCTTTGGATCTCTGCGAACTGGTCTCTTTATCTAGTTTAGAGCTGTTCCCATCCAACATCCTAAACTTTGGATGAAAGTCACACAGAGAAGCTAAATAAGAACTTAGGCCAGGCATGGTGTTGAGCTCTCTGACACGCAGGCTCTCTGTGAGCGACTGTGGAATGCCCAGCTAGCCCAAAAGTGATTGCAGGAGAAAGCTGTCTGCTGTGCCAGCACACACAGCAGTTCAGAGCACCAGACTGGATCTTTCTTACTGGCTGAGGTAGAGGAGAAGTCTCCATAAAAAAAAACACTACCAGCAGCTTTCTAAGCCCTTGATTCTGAGGCTATTTGGATTTGCCAGTAGCTACAACCTGCAATCTAAGTGTGTAGAGATGAGCCAGGTTTCAGGAAACCGGTTGCACAGCAGCGGGAGGCTGGAGCTATATGTTTGCTGAGGTGATGGCTGCGTGTCTAAGCCAGCACTAGCTTAATCATAGCAGTGTAAATCCAGCTACAATAGCTTGAGGATCTGATCCTTTTGGTATGTTAATTTTAGTAACTCACTGTCTCTTTGTGTGGGAATCCTCCTAAGCATATAGAAGCTAACTTGCTGCAATGTACCTGTGTTTTGCTTAGCCAAGAGAGGAACTGCTGAAAGCAGCTGGGACCAGAAACTACGCCTTTTATGTGCTCTGGTAAACATCCCTTCAGACATCTCTGCCTGTGTTGCTACAAGGGTCAGGCCTCTTTGAAGACAATTAACTAACGCTAAGGCTCTTTGCTTCTCACAGGCGATCATGAATTCCATCTGGTTTGGTTATGATGTGAAGAAAGCAGTGGAAGAGCCCAGAATTCACGATCAGCTGTTTCCCAACATCACAGAGCTTGAGCAGCAAATAGAGGAGGTTTGTCCAGCTAGAGTCAGGGGTGTGTGTGAACTTGTATGGTGCTGGGTTCCTAGTGTTGTTTGCCAAACGTTCCTAGGTGAGCAGTGTTAAAAGCTGACACAGGTCAAGTACTGGGTCATGATAAGCTGTTCAATCTGTGCCTTTAGTCTCAGTCACGCGGGTTTGAAGACTAGAGCATGCAAGCATGACCTACATCTGAAACGATGATATGTATCTTCTTGCTATGTTGTTTGGCTAAAAGGACTTGCAAAATAGCAAACCACATCGGGGCCTGGACCTTTCAGCAGTCTAAATGTAGTGACCCTCAGGAAACTCTTGTCCTATTGTGCAACCTCCCGAAGAATCCTGAAACACTGGCACAGAGCAACCAAGGGAGGATGCACAGAGGGACCTGAGAACAAACTTGAAAATATTTTCACAGTTAAAGGTCTCTGTGCAGCATTGTCAGTCTGGAGAGCTGATGGCAGGATCTGCCTCGCTCTGCACACCACTTGCCTGAGCTGGCATCTTCATTCACCCTGAGGAATTACACATTCCAGAGGCCTGAGACACAGACTTTGTACATATCTCATCCCATGTCTTTATATTAGGGAAAACATTCTACATAAGGCAGTTTTCTTAATGCAACTATGCAGAAGATCCTCCTTTAATAAACTTCTTATTAAGGTAACAGCTGAGATATCTGCCTGCACTGGGGAGGGTGCCCTGCTCTCTGCAAGTCGTGTTTTCCCCTGTTCCCAAACAGGATCCATCAGTTCTGGCTGTTGGTATATGAATATCTTAGGCAGAACACTCTGTGACCAGGAATAGTACTGGTAGCCCAAACTGAGCACCACAAATGCCACATCTTCTCAATTCCACCTCTTCAAAATCAGGGCATCCCAAAAAGCAAAGGGGAGAGGAGGAAGAGCATGTAGTTGTAGGAGACCTACCTTATACCGGCACTGAACGCTTGGGTAGTCATGGAAGATGCAGGTTGCAGGCTATGGCACCTGCGCAGTTTCTCTCTCCTGTTGTCCTCATTCACTTCTGCATTGCAGGGTATAGAAGAACAATTAAAGAAGAGAAAACACGATACCACACGGGTGAGCGGTGGTGCTGTTGTGCAGGCCATTCTCAGAACAGACAAAGGATGGGCTGCAGCCTCTGATTCCCGGAAAGGTGGCTTCCCAGCAGGCTACTGATGCGATTCAGCTCCTTTTTTCAGTAGTCTGGTGACACTGAGGTGTGTTTGGGGGGAAGATTCTTTAGGTCTACAACTCAGGGACTTCCCACAGGAAAGAGAACAAATTTACCTGTGGTGGTATTGACAGAGCTGGGACAGTTCTCTACAGCCATAACCGAAGTGCCTCATGCCACAGCAGTCTGCTAAGACAGGCATGTCTACCAGGACGTGCAGTACTTACTTGAAGAGTCTGTTCTGCCTTGAAGAGTTTGTTCCCTGCCTCCTCTCCATCCCATGAAGACAGATTGGGTACCCAGAGTTTCTGAAGAAGGTCCAGCTCACCCAGGCTGCAGGAAGTGTTTTCCCTGCACACCTTCAGCTACTGGGAATGTCCCTGTCACTGCTAAAGAAGAGATTTGTTTCCTGTTGAGTAGATGTGAGTTACAGGACTCTGAGGACTGGGTTTTCTAAGATGTAAGCTAATAGATCTGTGCCATAACAGGAAGCCCAGCTCTAGACTGGGATAAGCCTTCACAAACTCACCACTCTTTCTTTTAGCAAAAGATGTTTCTGCTTTTCACTTCAGTTGATTATTGGAGATGAATGGGTAAATGGGGTAGTGGCTTCAAACTTTTTTATATTTCTGTTGAGAAGGTCTAAAGGGAAGATGCTACCTGTAAAACTCTGAGCACAACTAAAATAAATAAATACGGAATCACATATTTTTTCTTGCCTTGCACAGTTGCTACTGGCAAAAGGGATGGTGAGAGTCTGCATGAAAGAAGCTCTCCTGAGATTTTTTTTCTCTTTTCTTCACTCCTTTGATGAAGCTATCAGTAAAAAAAAAAAAAAAAAAAAAAAAAGTTAAGTATCCAAAACAAGCTTGTTTTTCTCCAGTTTGCTTTTTACCACATCATACTGCAGGGCTGAAATACCAGAGTCTGAGGAAGCCTCTCAAAGGACATGCTGCAGCTACTCTTCTTTGAAGGTAAGTTGCCATTAATTGGACGATTACTGACCCCTCAGAAATTTGTGTCTGATATGGAACAGCTAAGAGTGTCTGTACCTATGCAAGAGGGGGTTTTGGTGTTCACCTACCAGCAGGGACTAATAACATCACATCAGATAAACTTAGCCTAAGATCAAAACTGCATGTTCATCAGGCTCTAGGGATGTTTATCAAATCCTTGAAACACAAGTAACAGTAACGGAAGTAATCTATTCAGCTTGTTGAAACTTCCTGTCAGTGTGTAAGAACCTCAAAATATAGAATGCAATAAAGAGAAAATGAAAGGCATGAGGCACTCTTTCTTTCCCAGTAGTTCCTGGAATTGAGGAGAGTTTAGTTTCAAGGAATAAGGTGATAGCTAGATCATGCTTAAATCAGAGTCATAACTTTGACGTATGTATTTGCTTATATCACTCTCACTAAATGAGTGGCGCTGACCAAAAGCTGCCTGGAAAGTGCTCTGTGGTCCTTTTTCCTGAGCTGTTACTGATTATGACTTGTTAGGTGCAGCTAAGGCAGTGACTGTAAATAACCTAGAGTCATTGTGTTGCTTTAAAAATGAGATTGGTTTAGGGCCAAATCTGTACCCTTTTATTGCTGAACTGAGACTTTGACTTTTCTACTTCTTGCAGTTCCATGATAGATGCCACTCAGTGGCAGGCTGCTGTTGAAATCCAATTTGCAGGCCAGTTCAGGAAGCTTTGATACAAGTTTGTTTATAGAACAGCATCAGCTGCTATTTGTTGGGAACACCCGGCCCTTTGGACTTAGGACTAGCTGAGCTCTTTCTTGGCCAAGTGGGATCTGAGGAATAAACAAAATTATTGCACAGCAAAATAGGTTATTGAAACCTTACCGTCACCGTAGTTAGTCTGAACTACAACTGAAAAAGCTTGTGTTCTGAAACTGGAAGGTAACTGTTTTCTGGGAAATTACTTAGACACACAAGTTTGAGGAACTGCTGCTGAGCTGCTTCTAACAGTTCGTGATGCGTGGTCTTACTTAAGTTCCTGAATTTCTTCTAGCTAGTCAGAAAACTCCCCTATTACTTATAACCTGTGTTACAAAACTTGCCTTATGGAACGCTCAGATTTTGCCATGGGTAGAAGCACTTCTGTTGAAAACTATTCTTAGAAATGCATTTGAATTCTTGACTTTCAGCAGAAATGGGTTTGTTTCAGCTGTATCACCACAAAGGACTGATTTGTTGAAACTAAAACAGGCTAAGGCTTGCACTTGCATCCTACATTTAAAAAAAAAAAAAAAACAAACTTTGGCTGTTTGAGCTACGAGAAAATACATTGTCCCACCCCTTTGAATGCAACCACCTCCCCGCTCTGCTTCTGAGCAGAGACATAATGTCTTAGTGTAAGCTGCCTGACACAATGCAGGGTGTGGAGAAAAAGGAGATGTTGCCATGACCGATACCAGCTGGTTTGAAAGGGAACTGTACTGTTAAAGGGCAAATCACATCACGAACTGGGGGGGTTCACCTCTTTGCCCTGGTCTTCAGTCTAATGTTACCAGAGTTTTCTTTTGGGAATCATCCAGCCTCTGGAAGCGTCAAAACCAGGCTGTGAAAGACAAGTGGCACATGCAGCCGTTGGCACAGTTCTTTGCTTTCTCTAGTGGCATATTGAGTCTCCAGAATGAACAACTGTTACTGCTGGAAACACCTGCAGGAAAGTCCTCTCTCAAACAACTGCTTATGTGTTAGGCTAGGCAACAGTTTTACAGGAGAAATTCCCAGACAGGTTTAAAAACACTTTATTAAAAATATAATTTAAAGACTTCATTAGAAAATTGATAGAGCTGCCTCTGTACAGTGAAGCTTTAAAAGTCCATGTAAGTTGACTAAGTACAAAAATAATGCTCTCCTGTTGGCATGAGTACAAATGGGGAACAGACCAAACTAGGAGGCTCTTGACCCGAGCAAATTCCAGCAGCGGTGATGAGGTGGCAGGGCAAGAGCAGAGGTGCTAAGGGAGGTACAATCCCTCAGCTTCACCGGACGTTTTGCTAGTGAGGACTACAGGACTGGAAGTCTCTGCTGCAGTGAGAGATCTCACTCTCATTTCTTTCTGTCTTGCAAATTAAAGCTGCGATGAGTTTTAAAACTGCTTAATTGGCTCAGTTTCAATGTTAGTAGCAAAGCAGTTAAATTGCAGTGAGCGTTGGACTACAGATAATATTCCCATGTCTTTGTGGTGGGAAATAGCTGTGATACTACTGCACTGGAAAGGTGACAGGCTGGGTTACTGAGGTGTGCTTCACCCTAAGGTATGTCAGAAGTGGAGGTAATTGGAGGCCTAGTTACCTGGTGACTTGGTTTTTCTGCTAACGAAATATGATGGCGTATGGCCCAGGGCACTGCTGAAGGCTGCCCTGAAGCCTAACAGGGAAGCAAGAACCGCTCTCACTGGCCAGTGCCATTTTTCGGTTGCTTTTTGTACACTCTAAGCTCAGTTGGGCTAGCTAGAAATAACTACAGCGCTTGCTAAAGCCAACATCCAGGCTGGTTAGTCTGTCTGGTCCCAGTGTGAGCCACACATGGTGGCTGGTGCCCGTAAGTGCTGCCCCTCTGACAGCTCTGTGGTTGGGGTGGTATTCTGACACCAGAAATGCACCCAGGAACTGGTAGCTGGGGAAAGTGAGTTAATGAAAGTAGAAAACTTCAGCAAATTGTATCTATTGAATATGATTACCAAAAAAACCTCAATGAAACCCCTTTCAAATGAGCATAAATGCAGCCCTCTCAAACTGCAGGCCTTTCTCTATGCACATTCCTCAGTACTGCAGTGCTGGCTCACAGGGTGCTGTGCCACTTCTATGGCTTGAGTAAGCAGCTCTGATGGAGAAACCATTAATCCTTCCTGAAACTAGAGGATTTAAGATAAATACCACTTGGATGAGGAAGGAGGGGGGCAGTGCATGGAGCTGGCTTCACACATAAGTAACTTGTCTTCCAGAAGCGTGATTAAGGGCTTGCAGTTATGATCTGGTAACTTAGGAATACTTTTTCATTAGGCTTTGATACAGCTGCAGTCATAGTGTGGTCCTTAGTGTACAATTTCTGAAGGAAAACACGTCTGGCTCTAGTCAGCTTCACTCAGACCATCATTAAAATGTAAGTGAAAGCTGAGATTGCAACAAGTCAATGGCTTTATTGGACAGACTTTGTGGGCAAGAACAAAAGGCTTAAAATCTATCTGGCCTTGTTTGCAAGGGTGAGTGTGGACGGCTTTGTTTTGGCTTTGCTGTTTGGTTGTTGGGATTTTTTTTTTAACAGCTTGTGCTGAAATACTTGTTGTTTACAGAGGGATTTTTATTTGTTAGTGTACTAGGCATACTACGGGCTATGTGTGAGGTAAGAACTAACATGTGCAGGGGAGGTCTCTACTAGTGCTTTGCTCTGGTTTGGCTTCGCTTTTGGAAACACACACGATACTGTCTGTGCCCTCAGGGAAGTACGGCTCTCAAGCTTTCAGAAAATGGAGTTGTTGGGGATCATGGGAACTTGCCCCTGGTTATTTAAGAAGTGGTGGTTTGTTCCCCCCCGCCCCCAAATTTGATTCTCTTGGCCTTTTTGAGCAGGGCAAGGTTTTGGAGTAACTGCAAAAGACCTTTTGTATCCAGGTGCATGAGTTCAGGTCTCTCCTCCAGAAGTTTTCTCTCTCTGTGACAGTTCTTAAATAGTCCTACAATTTCCTCCTTGTGATCTTAAGGGAACGCTAGGCATTAGTTGTGGTAAACAGGGAAGTAGGAGCATGTCCTTAGGCTAGGGGAGAAAAGGATTCTGCTAATGCCTGATAGCACTGCATCCCTTGTCAGCAGCCCTGGTGTTCACCTGGCCAGGCTGAGCTCATGGCTACAACTGAAGCCTTCTGATGGTGTATCCTTTGCATTTTGAAGAAAGCTATAAAGCTTCAAAAACCAACAGCTTTTCCACTGCAGTCCTCACCTGCCTTGCCAAATGACTTATCTTCTGCCGGCACTGAGAAGAGAGAACTGGGCAGAGATTGGGGCTCCTCTCGCCACAGGGAGAGGTGCTCCGGGGAGCTAAGCTAAAGCCTGTCCATCCCAGGAGCAGGGAATTCACATCACCCCATGGGAGGCTTATTTTCAAAGTCACCAGTGTGCAGTGTTGAAGGAAACTTCAGCGCAGCTACTCTGAACTTGTGGAGTCCTTTGCATCTCCAAAGCAGAGAGTAGTAGGGCAGCAGATTTGTGCTATGGTGCACTGATTTCATCTGCTTCTTTAGATGGCAAAACCAAGAGGGAGAGTGTGGAGTTTTGCTCTCTTCCCTTTCCAAACCCACCCTCTAAGTGTGGATACTTAAGATTTTAAAATCCTGACCCTACAGCCATTTCTTGTATTCCTCATAACCAACATAGTTACTCAGTTACTTATTTCACATCGCTGAGCCCCAGTAATCATCAGCTTATTGTGGCAACAGCCTGAAATAAATGAATTCTGCTCTTAACCAAGACTCTCCAGCAGGAATGGAAGATACAGCCGGGTCATTTCACAGTGTTCCCAGTGGGTTTTGGACCAATTCTCCTTTCCCACTTTGTATTCTCTTATTCTGAATAGCTGATGTGCTCAAGAAACGTGTCTTTCCATATGTCACATAAGTAATGGAGGATGTAGCTCTAAACAAGGCTGGCTGACTATCCTTGTGTTGCCTGAGGGTGACTTGCAGTTTACTGGAATTAGATGTGATCACAAGTTTTGCCCATACTCTCAGAGGCATCCTGATGGGGACAGGCAATATTGACATGTCCAAGCCAAAGCATGTTCTGAATCTAGTTATCTCCTGTGGTTTTGTGAGTTGTGATGGCATTCCATGCTAATATCCAGCTGACTTCCCCAGCTTCCTTTTATCAGAGTAAGCTGAGATGCATTTTCCTTCCTTGGAAATTCCCTGCACAACGTTCATTGCAAATTTGTATTTCTTTTCTTTATGTCCTCTTCCCAGCAGGCCGCTCCTAACCTCCTGTAGCAAGGAGAAAAGAGGAAATGGAGTGAATGGGGCAGGGGCCTGAGGTCTTAGTGTTGCCAGGTGTGAAGAAGATTCAAGTGAGGCCACTCACCTCACTGAAATGTTGCTCAAACAGGATGTTGTCACCTTCAGTATGCATGATGGGAGCCGAAATGGCGTGTTCCAAGTCGTAGCCGAACCACAGCTTGTTTATAATCGCCTGCAATGAAGCAAATCCCACACAAACTGGTTGGAGATAGGTCACACGCTGCCATCCTTTGCACTGGTGTTAAGCCAGACCAGTTACACTGTAAATCCTGCCAGTGCAAACCTGGACTGTAAGAGATGGTGCACTGAGTCAGACCAGAAGTCCTACTAGGCTAGTCTCCTGTCCTTGTGGTGACCAATGGCAGATGCCCCCGGGTAAGTGTAAGAACAGGGTGAGCACACAATGATACTTCCCAGAATGCTTTCCCTGAGCCCAAGTGGTGTCCTTGAATTCAATAGCTACTGATGGATCTTACAGCTTCCTATAGACAGTTGTTCTTTCTTTTTTTCAGATCAGGTCCTAGCACGGACTCCTTCCCATGCTTCTCTCCAGTTGAGAAAGATGAAGGAAAAAAGGTCCTTTTTTTTTTCTCTTTTGGCCTTATCTGGGTTTATTTCTTGATAGCTGAACAAGATGTTTGTTAGACTTCATGCTTCAGCAAGCTCTTTTTCATTAAGATTTGCCACTCTGTGTGATGGTGGTTTTCTGTTTTTCTTGTTCTTTCCATCATATAACTTATCAGTTTACTTTTGGGGCCCCAAGGTTTTGGGCAATGCCTCTCTTCCTAATAACTTCCTTAACTTGCTATTTAATAATTCTAACTTCTTCTCTTTCAAAAAAGAATTGAGCGAGGCAGCTGGCACTTGCTCTGGCCTCCAACCTGCAGCATTTCATGACTTCTAAATTGCAAATAAAACAAAGCACCAAGGAGTCAAGAGACCTGAGGAGTAGAAAGAGCAGGTGGGACTGACCTTGGCTGGAAATCTGGGAGGGATAAAAGAACACATGACTGCTGTGGGTTCTTCCACCTCCTCCATTTCTGTTCCCTCCTGGTAGAAGTGCAATTCAACAGCAGAGCTGAAGCCACCTCCTGCCCTTGCCATAGAAATGGTAGAGGCAAGAAGGTGAGGATAGACTCAGTGTGCAGCAGGCCCTCTTCACTGCTGCCTGCCATACAGCAGTACTAGCAGCAGTAAGGTAATTCCTTTTGTTCAGGACAGCGTATGCTCCCCTTGCTCACTGGAAGGCATTACTGTGCGGTACCTGTTCACTCACCATTGCAGTAGCACTGATAATCCAGGCCCCGCCTGCTCCTCCGATCACCAGCATGTCTCCTGTCTTGGAGATGAGAATGGAAGGCACCATTGCTGAGGGAGGCCTCTCTCCTAGAGCAGAAGTAGAGAGTGTTATTGCTCCCATGTGGCTCTGAAGGGAGTTGGAGGGACGCACAAGTTTATCTACCTCACCCTTCTTGCATCCCCCATGGGAAAACCAAGCTGCTGCTCATTCCTCAAGAAGCTCAAGTCTTCCAGAAAACTAGCTGCCTTTTGCTGAGACCCCATCTCACAAGAAACCGGACCTTTACGGCACAGGCTAAATAGGAAGCATCTCCTGGTGCAGGGCATCCTGCAAGTATTCAGGACTTGGTGCAGCTCATTCAACCCAGACAAGGAACCAGTAGCAGCAATCTTGCCCTTGCAGTACTGATGTCCTGTCTCTCACGGCAGACGCAAGAGAGACTGCATCAGGGATAGCTTATTTCACAGAGCAATGTCTCTGCATCAGCACTGCTGTGTTACCGAACTCAGTGTAAGCCTATAGCATTACTGATTGTACAGCAACTATATACTTTTTCGTAGGTGAGCCTAAAAATCAGCAAACTTGTCTTAGCTGTAGTTTCTTCACCTCTTCTTCCCTCTCCCTCCCATCAATGAATGATCAACTTCATAGTTTTCTGTTGGGGTTTTTTTTGTTCGTTTGGGGGTTTTTGTTTGTTTGTTTGTTTTTTTTTTTAAATCCTCTGTTAGTCTGAAACAAACTTGCTCTCATACAGACCTAGGAAAGGAAAGCACACCTGCAGTTTACAGATAGCCCCTGCCTAGTTGTACATGGCTTGCCTATCCATTTCCTGGCCCTGTCTTTTATTCTGAGGGTGGGAAGGCTCACCTGGTTTAATGGTTCTGTTTGCCATGCAGAAATCAGCGAGTTCGTTATTTAAAATGATCCCAGTTTGGTTAGAATAGACAAGGGAGCCAAACCTGCAGGGGGAAAGAAGGAGCCTTTCGGTGACCAGTCCTCTCCTGTTGTGGATGACATTAACTGAACGTGGCACCCTGTGGGTTACTTCTGTCTCCTCCCAGCCTGCACCTGCCCCAGCCAGGGTGTCCAAAAGGTGTTTACGCTGCTGTGCTGGAGCCACACACTCCGTTAGTAGTTAATTGTTATTGCTCAACTCACAGAAACTCAGCAGACCTAAGCTGTAACGGCTTTGTGAATTATTATGTTCCTTTGAGCTGCTGCTCAAAGACCTTTGGTGTCACATAAAAAAAACCCAAAACACACATTCATGAGTAAGATGCTGCCTGTATCAGTAAGCCCAAAGGTTTTGCCTTTCTGGTAAACAGCCCTTGCAGGTACCCTGTGAACCTGGTACATGGCCAGTGTGACTCAATTACCAAGCCCTTGGCTACTCACGGGTAGTTGATGGTGCTGGTGGCGGACACAGCACTGCCATCTGACGTGAGCACAGAGATGTGGCTTGTGCCTTTACTTTTGTATCTGTGGTTGTAGATGGACTCCAACAAGTTGTAGTGGTTGAGTGGATGGTCACCACGGCCATCTATTTGGCTTACAGCCAGCTCAGCAATCTTGCCAGACAGCATAGTCTCCACAGTCACCTGCAATCACAGCGTGTGATTGACAATGTAGGTTTACAAAAAAAAAAAAAAAATGGGTAATGGACTTCTTTGCTCCCTCTCTGTCAAGCAGCAGTGTAGAAGAAGCTGCCAGTGCTGTGGGTGTCTGTGGCTGTCCTTACACACCATGCCAGCTCACCTGAGCTTCGGAGAAGGCTGGGTCACTCATATGGGATTTTAGCATATTGCCAAACTTCAGGGCCTCTGCAATGTGATGGTAGGCTTCTACCTTCTCCTTGGGTGTCACCAGTGATGCTTCATGTAGTTTATACTCTACGGAACAGGATGAAATAATCTTGCTAATAGACCCAAGGCAATGTTTTTTCAATAATTAAAAAAAAAAAAAAGTTGAAACAAACCTCCTTTTCCCATCCCAGTTATTATTGTTTCCCATATGCTTTAGCAAGATGTGGGCACAGAAACAACCAAGTACTAATTTCCACTGTGACTTCAATTCCTCTTGAAGCCTTGGGAAAACTGTCTGTCCCTGGGCCTTTGGATCAGCTATGGTGGAACTGACTCACTGTAAGAATGAGCCAGTTCATCATCCTGCTGCGTAGCACAATCTCACTGCTGCTTTGGGGCCCACGCTGGCTCGCCAGCTCTGTTTCTGCCCATTACTTTGCTACTGCTCTAGAGCAACACTCTTTGCAAACCTCTTGCTGCCCCTTTTCCCTTAGGAATTACCTTCCAATATCTTGAGGATGAGCATGAGCACAGCACCTCCCATGGGTGGTCCAGGAGAAAACAGTGTAGTGTGATTGTTCAGGGTAATGTTCAAGGCTGAGGACACCTCTGCTTTGTATGCCTGAAGGTCCTCCAGTGAGATACTGGACCCTTCAACAGAAAACCAGACGGGTAGCTGACATTAGTATATTAACTTCTACTAGGTGCTACGGGCTGGCTGCATCAGAGCCTTGGTAAAGCTTATAAAGAGCCATCCCTGTGTACTCCAAATTTCTTGCACCAAGCACAGCAACGTCTTCATGTGTCCTCATCTACTGCCAAGCCCCAGGACATCACAGAGCCTAAGGGAGCTGGAGGCCAGTGTATGAGCACCATGGGTGAATGCCAGAGCAGTAGGTGGCTCTCAGGCCTGCTTCTGGGCTTGAGTTATAAGAACTGGGGAAAGGTGTCCCCTTCCAATGCCAGGTACCACCCCAAGTGACAAACAAACAGCATGTGTTAGCTTTCCCTCGTAAACACTCACTGTTAGCCAATTGCTGGGAAAGGCCTGTTAGGATGAACTATAGCCGTTACCTACCAGCCTTCCTAATGTCTTCCACCAGGGCCTCTCCTATCTGTCCCTCATAAAATTCTGTAGCTCCGTTTTCCGCTACAGCTCTCAGTGTTTGCCGCAGTGCTGGCCACCTGAAGGTCTCTCCACGCTTCAGAAACCTTTCACCGTCACATATCAGTGGGCTGTTAAAGAAGAACATCCATTATTTTACAGCGTGTGCTTATTCTGTCCTCAGGGCCAATCTCCTTTTCCTTCCCAAATCTGATTTGGTTTATGCATGCTGTATACTTTCCAAATCAGTGCTATACTGCAGTCTACAGGGAGAAATGTTCTTCTCAGCCAGTTGTTACCCATAGCACCAGGCACTTTTTCCTCAGAAAAAGCTTCCTCCATGGGACCTAAGGCTTTGACCCTGGCTCAGGTCAGTGGGGCTTTTCCAAACGAGTGTCTGCTGTAGGGCTCTGCTGTCAGGGGATGATTTCCACACAGATGGAGGCAGGCCACATACAGCCAGCTCCTCCTGATGAGCAGATGTGCTTAGCAGACAGTTCTGCTGTGCCAAGCCCACTCTAAATTGCAAAAACAAAAAGTTGCTGACAGGAAAAAAAAAAATTTAGAACACCACTGTTATTTATTCCCTCCCTCTCCATAGCAAGTATTTACCGAGCAGAAGCCGCAGCAGCAGCCTGCACTCCATGTCAGCATGTCAGAAGAAGGGTCTGAAGCTGAGGGATCAGTGGTCCTCACACTGCAATTTAATTCATAGGTCTTACCACAGGCTTTTTCCTGGACTGGAGAAGCTTGGGTGATGGAGCATTTTGTCCATAAGCGGGGAAATGACAAGTGGCTCTGAAAGGAGCTTGATGGTTGGTTCAAAGAGGGCTTTCCATGGTAAGCGACCATATCGCTTGTGGGCTTCTTCATACCCACGAAGTTCTCCTGGTACAGCAATCCAGCGGGGACCTGAAGAGCAGAACGGCAGTGTCACACTCAGTAACTCACTGGCCTGTGGGTTTCACCTCTCTGAAGCACTCCAATGGAAGTACAGGCAGGACTAAGGCTTCTAAAAACAGGCTTGTTTGTTGTGGGTTTTTTTTTTTTTTCCTTTCCTTTTTCTGTTCACTATTATTTCATCTGCTGGGGTCTAGAGAAGCTGGAGCCAGAGTCAGAGCTGTACAGTGAAAGCACAAGAGGCAACAACAGGCACATGTTGCAGCAAGGACGATGGCAGCTGGACATAACAGAAAAAATAGTCACACGGAGCCTGGACAAACACTAAAACAAGTGAAGCTGTGAAACTCTCCATCCTTGGAGATGTTAAAAAAATGTGACAAGTCAAGGCCCTGAGCAGCCTGAACTAACTCTGACACCACTCTGCTTTGAGCAGGTATTGGAGCAGACACCTCCAGCTGTCCCTTCCAACCATATTTGTTCCCAATTCCTTTTCAGGCTCTTCTTTCAAGAAGAATAGAACAGTTCTCCTTCAGGAACTAGGACACACCCCAAAAAAAAAAAAAAAAAAAAAAGAAAGCGTTAGGGAAGGAGAATGAATGCAGCATGAAATGTGGCAAGATCCAAGATGTGCTGCTAAAACAAGAGTGCCTGTTGCGAAACCAGTAACAGCAGATGGACGTGGCGCCTCCTCAGATTGAAGTGAGGTGGTAGCTGAGCTAAGCTGGAGCCCAGCAACTCAACTGTTGATGCTGCCACATTGCTTCCCCAATGTAAGGACATGGCAAATGCACTAGATGATTGATTTATTTCATTTCCAGAAAGTCTGAGTAGCTATTGACCTTATTTTTTCTGTGTAAGAACTGCTGGGAAATGAGTGCTTTGGGAAATCTGGTCTTTCCTATGAAGAGAAATTACACAGTGATTTCTCCTCATGCTCTGTGCCTCAACTTCTTGCTGGTCTGGTTTCCAATGTTACTACAAAACAGAAATTCTGTGGACTTTTAGTATTTTTCTTACTTTTCCAAAATTCAATCTAGGAAGAGTGCAAGCAATTAAACAGAACTTCAGCTAACGTCAGCAAGATCCTGGTGCACTGCGCCCCATCAAGGCACCCAGCCCTCATGGCCCAGTCTGTGTCCTTACCAATGGGGAAACCAGCAGAACAGCCAGACAACAAATCGTGCGGGAACACTCGTGGGGCTGTCTCACGGGCATTGATCACCTCGACTGTTCCTAGAAAGGAGAAGGGGGAAATACATAACATTGTCGTCCTGAAGCAGGTGACACTTACGCTTCAGCCAGCGGTGCACACCACACAGGCTGCCGGCCCAGAGCCAGCATGCTGAGCTGCCCTGACGCCTTTTGCCAAACGTGGCAAGCACGCTTGCAGGGTCAGGCTGCAGGTGGCACACGCTGTCATTTGCTTCTATGCTTTTATCTAAGAGCAAACTGACCAGCGTCTACCTAGAGGCACCAAAGGTACAGGGACAAGGCCAGGGCCTCTCTCCAGCCAGTTAAGGTCCCCCTGGGGTCCTGGGCCTGGGACGTGGGCCTTGATGGGCTGCTTCACATCCGACGTGCAGGTTCCTGCAGTTTCTCCGCTGGTGGGACATGTCAGAGACATAACCTGAGCCTCATGCTGGTGATGGTTATGCACATCCATCATATTTGTAAGCAGAATGGTGAGCCTGAAAGACCCTCTATGTATCAGGAAGCTTGAGAGGAAAAAAAGCCCAACCCAAACCAAAATGCCACTTGTATACACTTGTATTTCAGGTCTAGCCTATTATTTCACCTCCTTCTCTGACTTGTAGTTATCTTTTCCTGTCACAGGCCACAGAGCCAGCTGCACTGCAGGAGCCCGCAGTGCTGCCCAGCGTGCTAAGCATGTGAGCTGTGCACGGCCACGTGAGGCTCTATACAGCAGGATAATTCAGGTAGCAGAAGAGGATTGTTGATGAGAGACAAAGTTATGTGGCTCTGCCAAAAGGGAAAAAAAAAGAAAAATATAAATGTTTTGCCAAATTATGCTATTGCATAAGATACAGCCAAGCATTTTCAGACTTGTGACTCCGTGAGACTACTTGGCAGAGTTTGTAAAACTGCAATGTTGTTATTGTGTTCATTGTTGATTTTACTATTTAGACCTATAAGCTCTGGGGGCTTTTGGGAGCCAAGGCAGTTAAAAAAACCCCCACACATTAAAAACATAAAAGCAAGAACACAGCACTAGGGGTTAAGCCAAACACAGAAGGGCTTCCCAGCAGGCTCTGAACATTGCTAGATGTAGATTTCTGAAGGGAAGATGCATCTCCTGGGACAGGAAGTCTCACTGCCGCTTTGGGGAGCCCTACCCATGCCAGCGAGGGCGGCATGAGAGGCAGCCCCCACGTCAGCAGCCACTGCCTGAGCTGCTGGTGCATGATGAGCCCCTGAAGAAGTCCCAGCCCAAGGGCTCAGCTGAGCTGGTGACAGCCTCATACTGCTGCGGTCATTGCCAGCACATGGGCCTCACTCCGCTCCTGTCTGCCATCATAGCATCCCAGCAGCAGCTCAGGCAGCACTGCTCATGCTTTGCTGCACTGTCAGCTATGGGAGTTCAAAGTATAATTTGGGATTGCTTTGGAGAGGGAAGGAGAGGCAAAGTCAGTTCATTTTAAATCCAAAGCTCCTCCGCTGTCCCCCATGGTCTTGCTGTGAAAAGCTGCACTCCCTGTAACGGATGCTTTGGGTTAAGAAGTGTGGTTGGTGATCAGAGGATGCAGCTTTTATATTAAAAAAAAATACTCTGAAAGAACAGAAAGGGATTCTGGCTTCTCCATGGCAGCTGGGTGTCTGCAGGGAGAGGCCAGGGCTGGCCCATACCTGTGCTGGCATTATAGATGGTGAATACGACCCCACCACCCAGGCCCGAACTCTGAGGGTTCATCACCGAGGTGCAGATCAAGCTAGCGATGGCAGCATCCACAGCTGTGCCTCCACTTTTCAGGATGTCCCTGTGGAAATGAAGGAAAAAAGACAATGTTAAAATAATGGGATGAAGGAATGGAGGAGCCACATTAAAATGTCTCCCTGGGGCCTTTGCAAGGCAGTTTCAGCTTGACCGGAGCGACTGGTAGTTGGAGAACACTATTGGCAGCAGGGTGGGGTATGAGAGCGCAGACAGGTGCCTTCCTTTGTAGGAGCGGGGAAGAAAAATTAGTGAGAAAGGAGAGTCTGCAGGAGAAAAGAGCAGGCAGAGGTCTGACCTGTGTGAGGCTGGTCTTCCTCTGGGCAAAGAGTGATGGGACAGAGAGAACTGCAGCTGCTCACGAATACTATTGATTAAAAAGGGATAGCAAGGAGCTCCCAGATGTGGAGGAGCATGGTCTCAGCAGAGGAGAGAGCTTTCCACATGCTAGGAACTAAACAACTGATCTCTAGCTCCCCATCTACCGCTCCAAATAAAAAGGCATATGCTGGTCAACAAGACAAGGCCTGCTGAGGCAGGAATGATGGGTCCATGTGGAGCAAACTCCTGACACTTAACATGTCAATTAGCACAAAATTCAGACCTTAACTTCATCGCACCTACAATGTGCCTTCTTGGGCTTATGTGATATTAGCACGAAGATCCCACCCCCTCCCTGTAGCCCAAAGGCAAAACAAACAAACAAAAAGATGAAAAAAAAACCACCCCAACCCCTCAACTCTTTTTACCTCTGCATAGTCACACCAAAGAACACACAGGCACTAAGGCAGCCCCATGCTATTAACAGCAATGAGTTTCTGCTAGAGAAATGTGTCTCAACAAATGCTTCCCTCATGCACAGTTGTAAAAAAAAAAAAACCACCAAAAACAAAAAAAAACTTGTAGTGGAAATGGCATGGGCTGGGGTTTCCTTGCACAGCCTGCCACTAGCCAGCACTGGTATCTGTTAGGAAGGTTTGTGACTATTTGAACTGGGCTATTGCTTAGAGGCAAAGCCAGAGGGGAAAGAGGAACAGTTCACTAATTGGTGTGTAACTGCTCCCAGAGGCTGCGACAGGAACACAGAGCACATGTAGGGGCTACTGTTTATTTTACATCCATTGATGTGGCCGGGACCTGCTGGGGCTGGGAACAGGATGCTGCCAGCAGGCACGCTGATTGTGGCTTTCCTTTATTTCTGTCAGTGCCTGTGGAGCCACGGCCTGTAAGAAAATGGCATGTGGACAAGTGGGGAGAAGAGAAATGGTAGGGAACCACGGGGCTTTCTGTTTGCGGTCTGCATGGCTTTTAGCTTCCTAGCAGGAAGCTGCTCCATGGCTGCAGCTCTGAAAATGGAAACCAAGGCTCGGGCTCACCGATTCATCTCCTTGCAGCAGGGGTAAGACTCCCACCACACGAATGTCCCTGGATGGTGTTTTTCTAAAATGGAAGCTTTTAAACTGCTAACAATAAAAGGGAAGGACACAAGGGCTTCATGAGACACGGAGTTACCCCTGCAGAAGGCCCAGGAAGCATGTCAGGAAGCTGGGGAAGGAGGGGAGAAGGACCACTACACTGGGCTGGGACAGCGCTCCTGGATTATGGGCTATGAGGCAGCACATGTACAATGCTTGGTGCCAGGGAAAACCATGGTTCTGAGATCATTTGGAGAAAAAAACAACTTTTAAAATAAACTTTGAGATTGTGTGGTATTCATTTCAATGAATGCATGAAAAACTTAACATGGAACATCAGACACATTTCTGTCATTTTTCCAAAGCCTGAAAAGCACCAGGTCCCTCACCCAAGTTCCCAGCCACGTTCACAGTTGTGTAAGTGGTTGCACATCTTGCACTACCTCTTGTCCAGGACCCTCCTGCCACTCCCCTTCTGAAGCCAGTGCCATACACCCCTCACCATGTTCCCCAGACACACTTGTCCCTGGAGATGCACTCCCTGACAAAGATTCCCGTCCCTTCTTGCGTCATCTGGTGGTGGTCATCTACCTGCTCCGAAAGATGAGCTGTTCCCCCCCCCAACCTCACTGATTTGATCTACACCAAGCCAGCATACTCTGTACTGGAACTGCATTATGCTCTGAAGGGTGACCACAGTCAGCCAATTTATTAATTTAATATTTGTATACCTAGATGGCCTGTTTCTGGGTGATGCTAAGATCTTTTGGTGTTCTCAAGTACTTTTTTATAAAAGCAACATTGTGGGCTAAATGTCCCTTAACCACTGCAAAAGTAGTGCGATATGCACAAAGCATACAAACCTGAGTGCCTTATTCATGCTCCCTGCCTCCAACACTCCAGTTAGACACAGAGCCAGGATAAGCCACATAAACTCCAGTTCGTAGCTGTGCCTTTGGCTCCTACTGAGATCAGGGAGGACAAATGAGGTCTCAGTCTCAGCAAAAAAAAAGGAACAGCAAACTTCTCCAGGCAGCCAAGACCTGGACAGTTACTGCCATTGGCAAAAGGGACACAGATTACCTGAGACCATCAAGGAACAAGTGGGAGGAGGACATTCACCAGCCAGTAGAGAGGACTTCATCAGCGCTGCCAGGATGGACACATCCTGCCTGGCATGGTTGAGGCAAATCAAGCGCTTATTTATGAGCACTGATTACTCCAGCCTGCCGGTCCACCCAGTGGTTTTCAGATGGTTCATGCCAAAGACACTAACACCGTGCACGTCTCAGGAAGGCAAGAAAGCCAGAGATAGTCTTTATTGTTCCCGCTCTGTGCCTAACACAGTGGCACCCTGATTCTTGGCTGTGACTCCTTGGTGTTAACACAATATAGTGCAAAAATAACACCAGCAGTGAACAAAGGTAAAGCATGTTTTGCTTTGCCCTTGGTCACTAGCCCTCATTAATCACATTTGGCATTGTAAACAAGATGAGAAAGAGAATTTCCAGATAATCGAAAAGTGCTTTCCATTCCTGTCTGCTGTGTCTATATTGGTGGCAACTGTCACCTCTGGTGGCAAACACTTCTAACACCACAGAGTCAAATCTGTTTCTTGCTCAAGGGAAGGAGGGCTTTCCAGTTGCCTGCTGCCTTTCAGTGAGCACCGTGGGATGGGGAGCTAAGGCTTCCTACCCATTAGCACAGTGTGGGGCATCTGAGACCGTCTCAGTGTGGGATGGGCTGTGTGATGCTGGGCATGGTCCTTTGCCTGCTGCTTCTTTGGGCAACAGGGGTTAGGGGCAAGGGGAGCTGAGATTTCTTCCCAAAACTAGGCATTATCTTGGCTCTTCCCAGCCTAGCAGGAAGCACTCCCAGCCTCAGCTGCCACAAGCACATCTTGGAGGGTTCACACACCACACTTATATTGTTTCACCGGCTCTGTGGGATTGCATGTGCCTGCCAAGTTTTCCACTTGAACCCCAGCACAAGAGGTGTCCCGTGACACAGGACAGGCACAGTGGTAGCTAAGGAAAAGCAAGCCTTACAAGTCAGGCTTTTAGCTTAAGCTCAGAAACAACTGAACACAGCAAAGGTAACCCAAATCCTCATCAGGGTTATTAACAAGATTTCTTTTGAGTTGCTTTCTCTTTTACCCAGGAGTCCTGATAGGTGTCGCCCATCATCAGCACAGGGTCCAGGGCTCACAGCCATTCTATGCTATCTGCAGACTGGCCCCCAGTCTCAACAGTTTTCCCTCCAGCCTCTCTGGAGACTGGTACACAACAAAAACCACTCTCTTGGTATATCACACTTGGCTCCCCATGCCTGGCTCACCCGCTTTCAGCCAAAGCCCTGCCACCTCACTGGAACTGATACCTGGGGAATTTAGGGCCATTGTGTCTTTCTCATCCAGCTAGACTGGCAGAGGACACCCTGTCCCACGAAGCTGCTCCCTTTATATGGATCACTGCTACACCGAGCTTAACTACAAAGCAAAACCCTGGAGAGACACACGACCCCTGAACCAGAGCGTGGTACCTTACCAGGCCTCTCGAGAGACATCTCAGTGCTACAGCTGACAAGATCTGATAACAACATGTTTTGTCCTGTATCCTTCCTGCCACTTAGTTTCACCTTTGGGGTTTGGCCATTAATGGAGTTTCCTTAAAGCCAGGAGCAGAAGAGAATGTTAACAAGCAAGTCCTGCTATACAGCAGCAGCAGAACAGGGATTCACCCTCCCAGGAAGGGTGAACAATGGCACTTTCCTCACACACGCCTCACAGCAAAGATGGGCTGTGCTGGGCTGCAGATCAAGTCTGCTGTTCTGCCCCGGGCTAGAAGGAGCCCTGAAGTGTTTGAAATACACTGGAAATGCTAAGGTATTAAATTATATTGTTTTGTCCTATATCCTTCCTGCCACTTAGCTGGGGGCTGAGAGCAGACCTCCCGTTATTTAGGAGCTGCCTGCTTAAGATTTATGAAGAGCAAAAGCAACAGCTGTTTCTGTAAAAAAAAAGGGTCAGTTGCCAAATTTAAAACCGTTAAAATACAAGGAGGAGGGAAGGCAAATCCTTTGGGATATAAACATTCTTCAGAAATGCTGCTGGGCCATCAGTGAAAAGGATTTTTGCAGCAGATTCTCTGCCTAGAACTGTGCTTCGCAGGACCATAGACATTTTTCTGGCTGTTAAATTCTCACCCTCCCCACCACCCTGTCCCCCGGGCAGGTGTTCATTTCAGAAAAAGCCAGTTTCCAGGGTTTATACTAGGCTATACTAGAGAAGTGGAATGAGAGATGGCTGCTGGGTCAGGTCAGCTTGCCTTGCTGGAGCAAATCCCATCCCAGGGAATGAGCACTTTTCCTAAATCTCTCCCTGGCCTTATGCTGGCTCTTGCTTCTGCCATTTGGGAAACAAATGGATGCAGATAAGTGAATGACAGAGCTCAAACAGCACATTGGTAGGGAATATGAAGGTTTTTTTTCAGATTGATGGAAAAACCCTCTTCCATTGCCAGGAGGGAACACGTGGCTCAGAGCTGGAGGTGAGGGTGGGTTTGGGTACCACTCACTGCCAGGGAAATCACCTCCTGTCTCCTCAGGACTTCCTGACAAATTACTGAGGTGGACTTTGGTATCAAATCCACATCTTTGGGTTAAAAACTGCTCTGACTCTCCTTGTAGCCTCCCACACCTCTTCATCAAAGTGTTTCACTTCATTCAGCGACAAGTTTTCTCCCAGCACAGGGCCCCTGTCTGGACCAGACAGCTGCACAATATTGCTTTCAGTAAAACCATTTGCAGCAAAAGACCTGACCTTGTTCAGCACAGATGGCTAACAGCAAGTCTAGCACGGGACCTGCCAACAAGGATGATGACATGCTGGAGGCTTGCTGAGGTGGTGCACTTTCTGCAGGGAGTCAAGGATTTGCATGAAGATTTCAGAAAGTCCAAGCTTACCCAGTCCCAGAATATACGCCACCATCTCCAGAGCTAGAAAACCCTAGTTTGAAAATGGCAGCTGAGTACAATTGAAGAAAAAGATCAAGAAACATGGGCTGAGAGTCTGTCCTTCATGTCCCGCTCATACTAACGAATTACGGAGCAGCACCATTCCTTCACCGACCCTTTCTTTACAGTTGAACTATCAGTGAGGGAAACACAAGGGCCCTGAGGCGTTTTTCCCTAACCCACCATCCTACTTGTTAAAAGACAAGATTGCTCTTCCAGCAAGAGCAGTTCAGTTATTCTCAGCAGTTCTATTAGGAGCACACAAAGACTTTGTTGGTTTAAGATGCTGCTGTTTAAGACACAGTATCATGTAATGCCCCAGGAATTTCATTACTGCTAATGACAACTCACAGAGCGTGTGGTTTGAGTTTCTTCTTTTTTTAAAAAAAAAAAGGAAACAAGATTTTTTAATTAAAGAATAAAAGAATAAAATTTATAAGTAGGTCAGAGATTAGGTGCTGCTTTTAGCTTCCAAGACTTTAGGCGCCGGACCAGTGCGACTGATTTCCTGACCATCCTGCGCTGGAGGTTCTCTGAGCACCCCCAGTTCCTGGGAGCTCGGTCAGGATTTGCAGGATGGAAGAGGCTGCTACAGGGGGGCAGCCCAGGGGCCCAGCAGAGTCAGTCTGTGGAGTCAGTGGGGGAGCGCAGAGACAAAGCAGCACTGCTGAATGTCTCTGTGGTGTGCCTTTAGGGACTGGTTTCAGTGACTTCTGCTCTCACCAGCGGAGCGGGCAGGCAGGCTGACAGGTTCAATTACAACATGTGGTTTTCATTTGACTGGAGCTTTACACAATTCACTCTCATTTGTCCAAGTTGTTTGCTTTGGGGGAAAAAACCCCAAAACTGGTGATTAAAAATGTTGATCATAATGATCACAACCATTCTATGATTCTATTCTATGATTCTACATAATTTTTAAACTTATTTTTATATAAAAAAAATGCATATGTGTGTGATCATCAGTGAATTAACCAGTTCTGGTGGATTAATCCCCCTGTGATTTCTAAGCAATGGTAGTGGAAATGAGCCTGTTTCAACCCTGAGCTGCGGAGGCTAAGCAAAGTTTCATTGAAAAAAACTGCATCTGGTAACAGCCATGGCTTTGAGGCATGGAAAAAACAAGGACATTATTATCCTTAGTGCTCAGTGCTCCCTCAGTGGACCACAAGCAAGAAGAGTGGCCATGCCCTGCCTCAAACACAAAGGAGATAGGAGAGGAGTGAGGTGGCTGAGCTGTGGAGGCAGGATCGGGGCAGAAGGAAGCCCATAAGGTTGAGTGATTTGGGAGCAGGGGTGGGTGTGTTGTGCTGATAGGATGAGAAGACCAGAAGTAATAACTGCACAGGCTCAAACACCAGCACAGGGAGATGGGTACATGTGGGAAGGAGCAGCCACAGAGCTGGGGGTGAGGCAGCGATCAGGCAGAAGAGAGAGAGCAGCAGCATAGCTAGTAAAGAGCCCAGCGGCAGTACAAGTCTCAGCTTTCGTGCCGTTGGGAATCTCGCTATTCATGATTGCTTGTCTAACTCCTCAACTCTTTACATCATTGCAAGTCCAAACAGCCAGCGTAAAAATTTGCAAATGTTATAACTGCAGAAAAAGAGTGAAGACCTAAATATAGTAATTAGTAAGAAAAAAGAAAAACCCAAGATTAATTATTTCTTCTTGTTTCCTCTCTCCTAAGTCTCAGGATTTGGGGAGCTTAATTATTTTTGAACAGCAGAAGTCAACAGCATTGTTGTAATCTCAGAAACACTCAGCTGACTGGCTGGGCAGCATCTGGGAAGGAGTTAGGGTTGTGCATCAGGGGATGCTTGGCTTTGCCCAGCTCTCACTTTGTTGCTGAAGTTAAATGGCAAATGAAGTGGCATCTCACGGAGGGGGGGACACCAGGGCCTAATGGCTAAGCCTACTCTGAGAAATTGGATTTGATTGCTGCTGCTGTGGCAAAATTCGTACGCGATGCTAAAATCTTGCTCAGCAAAGTTTAGACAGGAGGCCACTGCGTGCTCCGCAGCTCCTGATGCTCCCATCAAGATCCCTGGATCAGGCTCAAGGAAGCTCGCATCCTGCAGAGTCACACAGGAGGTCAGTGTGAGATGCAGCACAGATTGCTCTGAAAGGCTGAGACCCTGGTCAAAGCAACCCTGATGTGGCATCCACACAGTATAATTGCCATGCTAGACCTCCTTATTTATACTGGTGAGATAATATCATTTTCTCACTTCTCAGATTGCTATGAGAATTAATTTAGTGGTGACTATCATGTGCTAATAGCTAAGAGCTAGAATGTGACATACTGATATAACAGCACAGAAATATCTGGGAGAAAATGAAGATCACTTGCCGTACAGAGCATGCAGTAAGCTTGCCCCGAAGTAAAAATGTTCTTTCCTTGCAAGCTACTACTGTGGGCCAGTGGGGACAAAGAGTGAAAATAGAACAATGACAAAGAAAAGGGAAAACATTATACAAAGCTTCTGATCACAAGCTCTGTTGTCCATTAACATTTATTATAAACAGTTTTACTTTTATTATGATCTGTTGCAATAACATGAGCAGACAGCTTAAGCTGGGAGAACACCACCTGAGTTTGGTTCATTCCAAGTATAAGGGCAGCATGAAATGAGCACAAAGGTTTCCAAGAATGGCTGGAGGCAAAGGATACCGGGAAAAGCAGCAGACAGCGTGCAGCAGTAGGGGATCAGAGCTAACCACGGGGCAGAGAGTGAGTGGTGTACACCCAAGGAGAAGAAGAATAGTCTTGGCTGGGGAGGTAGCAGGGCTGGGGAAGAGAGCTGATACATTTGGAGCAGCAAGACATGGTGTGCAGATGCCCCAGGCTGGGGAAAGGAAGGAAACAGATGATAGCCTAGCAGCAGTAGCCAGCTAGCCAAAGCTTGTCAGTCGTCAACCTGATCACATATTTCTGTGGCTCTCACTTCAGTGCCTGCCAGCTGATTCTACAGTACTTCAAGTTAAAAATTACAATAGCCACAAAACAAGTGCTGTGGTTTTCCCAACAGATTCTTTGGTAATCTAATAATGTATGTTCCTCTATTTCCATTGATATTGATTTAAAAGATACTTCCTCTGCCCCCTGAAGAACTTACCTGTGGCTTAGCATAAAAAAAAAAATCTCATTGCTTGACATGTTGCAGCCACAGTACATTTTCTTCAGCTACTCACAAATGCTGGGTCAGCACAGCATTGCAAGAAGCACAGGAGCAGCATGGCAAGCGTGGGGTAATGGCACCACCTCTCATCTCACTCCTCCAGCCACAAGGGAGAGCGCACAGCATCCAGCATCGCATGTAGCTGTAACGTTCCATCCTTCTACTTTCATGTATACAAGCATGCAGGAATTGAAGTAACAGTAAAATAATAACAGAGCTATTATTTATATTATGTAGATATCTAATAAATTATATATATTATTATAGCTAACTAGAGAATTATTTTAAACCTATATCTTTCCTTCCAAGTGATGTATTTCTTTTGTACTTATACTGTCTTGGCTAACTTTCAATTAAAACTGCTCTTCGCTTTACAATACAGAGTGTCTGTCCTGATAGCAGACACACCTGCTGCAGGCTTCAGTCCAGAAACACACACTCTAAAGGCTGGGATGCCCAGCCCCACTTATTCTCTCAGCCTTCCTGCCGTCCTTGCCTCTGCTGAAGCCCAACTGCTAGCTCCTCTCACTTCTTCCTTAAGATACTTCTAAGTCACTTATCTGACTGACTTACCACCGTGAAGTAAGCAGTGAATTTCCTGCTTCCTCAGTTAAAAACAACTTTGCATTTGTATACTATAAATATTTGTACCTCCAAAAGGCCAAGGATTTGCAGAGCTGCAAATTTTTGTGACATTGGATAATGGACACGAGCATCAATTGCAGAGGCATGGCTCCATCTGCTCTCTGAGCTGCTCCACTGCTGATGGAGAGCACCCAAGGAGCAGCATTGCTGCTCAGCCCCAGAAGTGGGGATGGGGCAGAAACTCAGCTCACTCCCATAGTTAGCACGTGTACCTGTCTGCCAGTCAGAGTCCACGACATAAACGACATGCAACCTGAAAAACCGAGAGGTCTGTGCACATACCGGCCGATGACAGAGCAGGTCTCGGTGTCAGCAGCCACGGCACCGTGCAGGTAGCGCTGAGGACCGCACTTGGGTTGAGTCAGGATGACCACGAGTGCCACAACCACCGCCAGCACCCCTAGGGTCAGCAGCAGCAGGCAACAGACCTTCCCAGTAGACATGTCTATTCTTATGCCGCTGGAGGCAGCTGGGAGGCTTCTACTGCTTTTGCAGAGGCGCCTGCTTTGCTCAGGGTGGAAGTAGAGGATTCCGGCAGCTTCGGGAGGGAGGTCTCACTGAAGTGGGCTCTGCTCCCTGCGACTGAGAATTACGTTCTTTTTAAGATTAAAAGCTACTAAAACGGAAACGATGTACTCTTTGTTTCCCACTCTCGTATGTGTGAGAGGCTTTTCACTTTCTTTTCAAAAGTAAACTTTTTCTGGCATATCCATGATACGCTTTTTTTTTTTTTTTAAAGTCTCTGATGAAAACATTTAACGCATTCACTGCTGGAGCACTTCAAAGCGAAATCTCCACACTGCTTATTGGCTTCACATAGCCTCCCCATCTTCACGTTCTTGCCACATAGGGCAAATTACGAAACAAAGGCAGCCTACGTGGTGAATCACTGGGGAAATTATAACAGGAATCCTACATTGCAAACGTGGGGTATTTTCTTTCCTTAAGACTACTCAAATTAGTAAAAGGTAAATACAAAATACAAAGCTGGAACCTTCACATTTACTCTTATTTTATCTTACAGTTTGTTATAATCTTGCTTATTTACTTTTTTCACCATTAAATCTTGCTGGTGTCCACACCGTACATCTTCTACAGAAGAGCATAACAAAATACTTTGAACAAAACAGCATGCCTCTGCACTTCTGCAAAACATTAGAGCTAAAAGCTCTCGGGTCCAGCCTGTATCAGTCAGCACCACAGCACTCAAGAAGTGAACAGCTGCTAAATAAGACAAGATCTGATTCCTAACAGAGCAGCGATCAGCAGCATTAATTTCTACACAGTGCATTTGGCCCCAGCTAGCTCTTTAAGAGCCTCTTAGTTATACAGTTCTCCTTGCACTTAAAAAGTTAAAGATACGGGTCTACATCTGCCTGTTGTCTTTCTAAAAGATGTTATCTATGATCCTTTTCCAGCTAGATTTGGGAGAAGGGGAATTCACCTGCACGGATTTACACCTGTATTTCAGTATAGACTTTGAACTTGTACCCACTAAACTTTATCTCATAGCTAAGTAATACTGTTTCATGTATCATATCTCAAGAAATGGGTTTGATAGACCAGAGTGTCTTTTTTTGGTAGTTGCATCTTCCCGTAAGGTTATCTTGGGGAAGTGAGAATAGTCCAAGAAAAATATATGGCTTTCTCAAGATAAAACTTGGGATTTTATTTCCCCAGATAAGTCCCTGGGGAATAATTTCTTGGTCTCTGCATCTGTGTCTGACTTGACAAATATACTTGGCATGTGTAAAAAGCTCTAATATGACTCTTCTTTTCACCCCATTGCAAAACATTGCGGATCTTGTAAGATTTCTCAATCCTTCCACGACTTTCATTTTTGACAAATTATTCTCTAACACTTAAAGTGTCTTCCAGGAAAGCTCTTCCCTGTAAATTCATAGCAAGGCTGGAAACCCTGATAGCTCAGTACCAATAGAGTCAAAGCTCAAGTGGATTTTGCCCATTTGCTTTCACCAAATGCTACGGAGAATCCAATTGCAGTCTCCAAATTTCCATCAAATTTGTTTTTCAACGCAGCACATCAAACATCTGTATCTGGAAAAGTACCCTTGTCCTGCCATGGAGGAGAGCTGGAAGAGACAAGAAAGGTAAGAGAGAGTGTCATCTCCCAGACCGTGTCTAGGGAGGCCAAGACATAGTTATCATCTATTCCAACTAAGAGATGCCTCCCATAGGCAAATCCATTTGTCTTTTAGATACATAAGTGAAGTCTGAGCCTCCTTCTCTCTTTCAATGTGTAACCTTTACAGTCTTGTTGATGTAACACTCAGCTTTGACCATATTACACTACAAAGTCTGCACTGACTCTCCCACATGAGAGGTTGCTTAGCTGTTCACATGCTGGGACTCAGGACCATGTCCTCTATTTGTCTGTTTCTCAAAACTTTCACATTTATCAATCATCACTGTCTGGGAGTGCAGTTTGCCTTGGCATAAACCTCCAAATACAGCACTACACTGCAATGCACTCTACCCCACTGTCCATGGCGTCGACAAAGATGTTGAACAGGGCTGGGCCCAACATGGACCCCTGAGGGACACTACTCGTGACCGGTCTCCACATGGACATTGAGCCGTTAACCACCACTCTCTGAGTACGGCCATCCAGCCAACTCCTTATCCACCGAGTGGTCCGTCCATCAAACCCGTGCCTCTCTAGTTTAGAGAGAAGGATGTCGTGCAGGACAGTGTCAAAAGCAGTTCAGGTAAAGACCCTTAGGGGCCAGGATATACTCAAGGAGATTTTAATTAGAATTGTAATTATTAACAGAATCACCATTTATGAACTAGTAAGTAGGCACAGTATCTTTAAATTGCCTTTTATATTGTTAGGGTTCTGTTATGTCTTTGTCCAAATCTTCAATCAAGGGATCAAATTTGAAAATTATTTAATATCTGAGGTACAGGCATTGATAAGGTTGACAGAACACTACAGCTACCTTATGGAGGGTGAGAAATCATCAAGGGAAAGAAATCCTCAGATTTTAAAAGCGGAGCATAAATACTAAGTGAAGAAATTCCCCTTGCAGGTAGATTATTGCAGAAATGTTGAAGGGTCTCAGCCATTGTGCTGAGTTGGTGGGGAGAGCACACAGGGCAGTTAGTATAATCCCATCATCTAGTGACCAAAGGGACCAGGGCAGGCTCTGGAGGCACCAGGAGCTTCTCCTTCAACCTTGCTGGGGACAGCGCACACCTTTTCTCGTTTTGGCAGCAGTGTATTGCACTAAAGCAAAGTAATTTTACTTCAAGCTCCAACATGTTCTTGATCGCTAAGCTACCATCTGTAGAGCTTGCTTTGCTAACAGTGAAGCTGGTTTCAGATGATGACTGGTATCAGTCATGTTTAAGGAAAAGAAAGCTGGTTGCTGGTTGAAAGCCAACCCTCAGGATCCTTCAGGCGTGGAGACGATCCCAAAGAGCACTAGGATCTACACGTGCTGTACACATGCTTTTTGTTCAGCAGAATAAAGCTGGAGATGCAAATCAAGGAGTCATCCTCCGAGAAGATGCAGATCTCTATGCTAAAGCAGGATTCATGACAGTCTGGGGCCAGACTAAAGCAAACAAGGTTGCCTTGTCTGCAGCACGAGTAGGTTTGTGACATGAATGGCATTTCAAGCTCTGTGTTTTCTCCAAGCCTCCTTTTCTTTAATGCTACTTTCCCTTGACTGAGAGGAAGAAAAGAACTTCATTGGACAGAAAACCAGAAATTTCTATTCAGTAAAGGAAAGCTGGCTAAGATATTGACCCTCAATTTACCACTCTTTATCTCATCTTTTAAAAATATAAACTAACTCAGAACACACACCAGACTCCTGCAGCATTCTTATGCTAGTGTCCTCAACATCCTCCTTTGCCTTTGTCTTTACACTGTCCAAATTACATTGCTCAAGAGGAGGCCTCTTTCTGCTGCTGTTTGCTCACAGAGCATTATCTACAGTCACCCAGCTCTTATTATAATAAATAAGAAGTGCATTTTGCATTTCCCAACTCTAAATTAAGTTTAGACCATTGGACAAGAGTCTAGGAAAGTTTCCAAGAGTATGCAACCAAAAGCCAAACTGGATGTCTTTAATACACTATTCATCTCCCTCTCCAGTCATGTTTGTTTATAACCCAGCAATATCAGCTGTCTCTATATGATAATCAAATTACAGAAATATAAGCAGCATGCTGGGAATTCATTGTTCAAATCTTCTAAGAGACATGGCTGTGAGTTCTACAGATGTCGGTGCTCACGATCCATTTGCCTCAGTACCATTTTTCAGAAACTGAGAAACACTAACCTTTGCACGTTATTTTCCCTTGCACACAAACAAGTTTTCTTTGTTGAGGGCCATTGGTTTGCTCCCGCAAAAATCAAGTTTGTATAGTTTTCAGACATCTGGGAAAAAAGATGCTCAGAAACCAGAAATTCTATTACTGAAGAACTTCTCATTTCATGTCTCTCTTTCCTCTTATTTCTCAGAATTCATTATGAAAGTTAAGCCATAAACTCCTCTGATTCAGGAAAACCAAACTCTGCTTCTTTTGTTATTGAAATCAGAAAAGGGAAACATGCTCTAAAATTACTCATGGACTTATGTTCCACCGAGATTAACATTTAAGTACCTTCTGAATCAAGGCTTTTTGGTTTTCCTGTTAATTTCAAAGCATGCCAGGGAAAAACTCTCCTTGTTCTGAGAAAGCTGAGAAACTTGGCAGTACTTGATCTCAAATCTTGAAAACACACTTCTGGCTGCAGCTGTAATGATTAAACAGATTCCTCCTTCAAGCCCTGAAAGGGTTTGAGAGTGATCACCATGTGTTAGGTGTGCAGCAGCAGAGCAGTGATGGATGTCTGGGAGGGGGCAAACCTACATCTTGAAGAGGACCTGTTCCAGCAGTCCAATGCTACTCTGGCACTGTTTTCCTCAGCCACCCTAACTTTCAGTTTCCCTCTGCAAAGGATCTCTCTGTGTGGGCTGCAAGCATGAACAAAGGACTGGTTCACTGGAACAGGACAGTCACAGGACATGCATCATTTCTCATATCACTGAAATAAAAAAAAAAAAAAGGGGACCCAGTAGAATCTCAGGGACTCCTTTATCTTTGTTGAATTTTCCTAGGTTAAAGGCAGAGCTGCTGCCTCCTTCTTCCTTCCCTGCTGGTTACAAAGCAATTTCTCAAAGAAATGCTCTGTCAAACCCAAACCTAACCATCCTCTGTTCTACACTTCAATCAACATATTGAAAGTAAGTTATTTTTGTAGCTCTACTTAGTGAGACACATGGCACAGACCACTGCCCAAGGGAAAATTTTCTCCATTAACTTTATGTGATGAGTGTATCCAGGCACAGTTCACTGCACGGCATCAGCATTTTATTCTTTCTATAACAGCACAACTACGCTCAAGATTAAATTAACAGTGAAACCTTCTGATTCAGTCTTTAACTCGAGTGCTCTTCTGCAGCAAATACAGCAGTTTTCTTAAAGATGAAACCTCATTAGTACAATTACCATAGCAGCTGAAAGTATTGACACTAGAAAACAAAAGGGAGCCTTGTGTGCATCCAAAGATACCAAGAGTAAACTCTGTCTGAACTCTGTATTGACTAAATTAGGCCAAAGTATTACAGTAGTTACCCCAAATGATATCTGCGGAGGGTTTTAACTCACATGAAAGTACTAAACTCACTGAAAGTACTGAATATAACATATTTATAGCAGAATGCACATGTACCTATATATAACAACCTATACAGCTGCTATCACGTGCTTTATAAGATCTCAGTGAGCCGCCGTCAGTGGAATTACGGGTCACTGCCATGCTCAGTTCAAGAGCTGCCCTGAGTGGGGTTTGCTCACCAGGTCCTGTGCAGCCTGAGGGTCCCTTGGTCTGCCCAGAGCACAGTGCAAGGCAGCACAACCTACTCAATGTACAAGGGAAGCAGATCAGCTGAGGAAGCCGATCTGTGACTTTGCCAGAGATCTTTACAGAGTGAGGAAAGAAACATACATAAATCCTGAACTCTTCAATGCCAAAAGCCCCAGAAGGATGTTCAGAAAAAGGCATGCTGGTTGAAATACAGTTGGCAAGTCAAAAAGGAAAACAACGAGGACAAAAATGCACCCTCAGCAAATCTCTGGCTAAAACTAAATTAAGGAGATGGGCTGACAGGACAAGCAGCAGAGCATCATCCACAGGAACCTTGCTGAACTTCAACAGAAACCTCACAAAGTTTGGTAAAGAGCAGGGCAACAGTCTGCCCCTGGGCAGAATGGCACGATACTTTGCACAGGCTCTCTTGTGAAGGGCCTGAGCTTGCAGCAGGAGCCAAGCTAACCATGCACCACAACGTGCTCGCACTGCAAACCTGGCTGGCAGATACTGGACTCTTTCAGGAGTGTGGTCAGCAGATCAAGGGAAGTTTTTCTGCTCTTTTTCAGGCACCACCTGAAAGACTGCAATCTGCCATGAGAGCTGAGCCCTGGGAGCTCAGGAGGTGTTGAACAAAAGGAGCCTGTTAAAAGTCAAATTCCTGATGAGAGGAGGTGCAACAAGCACAGAGGGGAAATACAGAGGGACCTCCCTGCCTGGGCAATGGTGAATCCTTAGGTCAGCTTGAGCTGTCCTCTTTAACCTCGTTTAGAGGCTTTGGAAACTCCTCTGGTTTCCGTACAGCCATGCCAGGGGAGGTTCAAAGTCCTGGGCTTGGAGCTGGGCTGTTCTTCACAGCAGAGGGTGATACACGTAAATAACTACTTAAATGCTGACAAAACCCACAACTTTGTCTGTGTGTCCTCTCCCAAGCCCTCTACCTGCTTTTCCAGCCCCTATCACCCTGGTTCCTAACTCCACCTCCACAAAGCAGGGACTCTCCCCCACCAAACATCCCCCAGCCTCCCACCCCTTGCCATCCCACACACTCCGGATCCCTGATCCATGCTCCTGCCTCACACAGTCAGCCAATACACGCTACCACCACGCAGGAGATAGAGCATAAACACTCCATCAGCTGCACATCCTGAGCCCCAAGCAACTGTGATGCTATGTCTGCGTTAGGCTGTTTGTGCAGCTGGTACAACTTTCTTCTTCTTCTTTTTTTTTTTAGTTATTTATGTTAGTTAAGGGTATATAAAAACAAGAGGGACTTTTGTCTTAAGAGACCATCTGAAAACAAATTTATCCTCTCAGGAGCAAGGAGGGGAAATATTTTTTAAAATCCCCTAACTAAGTACTGAAAAGAAAATGAGACTAGGCTTTTCTGGAATTCCCAGGTAAATGACAGAGCTGTACTGCTGCACACAGTGAGCCTTTCCAAAGTGCTTAGTCACATTTAAAACTTTGAGTCAGGAATCAAGACCAGGACTAGCATCTGGATTTCATCTCCTCTCCAAAATGACCAGGAATGCTCAATCAGATAACAAAAGAAGCCAAACAGATGCCACTTTCCTCTAGAGACAGCAGGCCCCTTCTCTGCCTATACCTGCAGTTTTCAGAGAAACAAGAACATACAGCAACTCCACTGGAGTTTTGCAGTTTCCTACCTTCTCATCAGAATCCAGTGACATCCACCAGAATTACAGACGGTGCTGAAAGGAGGATTGGAGGGACCAGGATATGCCTCTGGGAAGCCACAAACTGCTGGAGAGACACTCACACTTGCCTTGGAGTCCCCTCTCATGAGTCTTAGCTTAAACACAGCCTAAGCTGCCCCTTCTCCCTGCTTCACATCCAGCTTTTTGGGAAGAATAAGTCCTGGAAATACAACCCAGACATGTGAATGCTGGAAGTCAATAAGGATCTCACAAGAACCAGCACATAGGCAAACTCCGTGAAATCTGAGTTTCTCTGCAAGGGAAGATGGGAAGAGCAAGTTCTTAACTGTGTTTGTGATCCTCCTGTACTTCACCAGAAAAGCAATGGAGAGGCTGACGGAGAAAAAGCAGCTCCACAAACACCCCTTGCCATGTCCTGGTGAAAAAAAAAAAAAAAAAAAAAGGGGGGGGGGGCGTTATTGTTGCTGATTGTGCAACTACAGACACAGCCTCCAAGCTCTCTCTTGGTCCCAGGGATAACAGGATTGCTTCATAATGATTCCCCTTCCTTCTGAATGGCCCTGGGAGCTCCTGTGAAACAATCAATTTCTTGTGCAAGGACACAAGAAAGTGTTTGCTTTCTTCACCAGGAAGCAGAGAAGCAGCATATAGTAGGGGAGAAATTCAGTCTTCTGGAGTTTTTCTGTCCTTTTTCTCTGCTCATCTTTCACTGCTGATTTACTTTGGAAATTCCCCAGTGTTCAAATCCTTTCAAGAAATGCTGTTTCCAAGCTCTTGCACAATTCCCTTTGGAGCTATTGTATTATTTATCCTTAACCACTTTCCCACACACTGATCACTGTAAATGGCTCTTTTCTTCCTTCAAAATTTTACACTCTTTCCTCTAGGGACACACTGATATTACAGTCCCAAAATTTACTCAGCTGGAACTTGGGTTAGAAATTGCAAAAATTCAACTGTTGCTCATTCATGAGAATGAACAATGAGAATGGAAAAAACCCTGCTTCCCCACATTCAAATTGAAATATTAATCTTTTGTGATATTAAATATGTAGTGTAAGAAAATCTGAGTTGAGCTGGATGAGTGCCATGTACTTCTATTTAAACAGATAATAAGCTGTTTTCAGAATTTCATGCATATCCTTCCCTTCTTTTCTATATTGTATGCTTAATTTTAAGAACATTCTTTGCACAACAGCTGGTTAGGTGTCTTGCCATACTGGAGTAAGACATTTTCAGTGTATCAAATTGGAAAATGCAAGTAAGTTATTGTCAGCAATAAATTCTAGACAGTTACAACTTTCATAAGCAAGTTTCTCTTTCCCTCCTCTTTTTATATCCAAAATCTAGATTGGCTACTCAGACCAGCACTTAGACTGGCAAATGCTGTACGGAATGCCATGCATTGTACTACAGGATTGCCAAGACAGTGTTGGAACATGCCCAGAAATATCTGAGCTGACAAATATGTATTGAGTATTCTTTCAGAGACAGCAAAAATCTATACACCTGTTAACTACAGGTACTACAAATGTAAAAAAAGCAGAGATATAGGAAACAGAAATATATACAGCAGTAAAATAATACAGCTCAGTGCCTGCCTCCTCCTGCAAATCCTAGGGACAGTGTAACGGCAAACATTAAAAACCACAATCCTGAGCAAGGTTCCTGCTGGGTAAAGAAATTAAAGTTCCCAACAATGGCTTAGTCCCTTTTTATTCACATGGCCGTAGCTGTACCAGCACAGTACATTTAATCTCTTTGCTTTGATTTACTTCCACTTTATTCACCACAACCCTTCTCTGGATTCAAATCCCAAGTAGTAATGCATAGAGTTCCACAGAAGTCATCAAGAGAAAGGTAGTGGCACGAGGAAAAAAGTTGCCTCAATAAAACCTCGAGATGATCTTCTTTTTGCATAAAAACTAGAGCTACTGGCCTCCATACCAAAGGGCAGATGGAAGCAGCAGCAGCATTTAACAAACAGACAAGTTTCTACATGGTGCACCAGGGTCAGTGTAGAAAGAACATAAAATAATGCACACAGAAACATCTGGGTTTTGTCTGCTATGGCTTAAATGACTTCCAGCGGTGACTTGTCAGAGTGTCCTATTTTAATGACAATTAAATTAATTTGAAAGCTTTTGGAGCATAGAAAGAGGATCTCAGTGTGCATCTCTGCTTCATGCTAGCAGCCAGAATAGTGCTGAAACAGAAAGGAAATGGACTTGGTCCTTCAGCTTCACACATCATCCTCTCTGGAAACCAAGAAACCAAAACCCATCTCCCAGTGCCACAGCTATGGGGCTAATTGCATCTTGGCTTCCTTTCTGGCCCTCTTCTCTTTCCCTGTCTGCACCAGCAGCTATCACAAGTACCTTTGGTACTTAGTTCAGGCAGAGTGTTTGGGTTGAGATCCACAGGTGTCCCATCAGATGACTGCAGGTGTTCCCACCACATAGACAGCATCTGTTCTCCTTCATGTGTCTTTCTTTTCTGAGATCCACATCATGTACACACATCCTTCCCAGCAGGCAATTCCTGGTGCAGCCTCTTGAGTGCTGCATAGCCATTAAAGCATTCAGTTCCCAAACCACGTGGGATCCATAATTGGTTACAGAGATCCTCTGGGTTGCTGAAAAACATGGGCAGTGCCTTGTTATTAAAATTTGATCTCTCTTCTTTCTTGGCCAGTTGGTGCCTGGGTCCACTCTCTTCCTGGTAACTCACTCCTGACATGGCAGAGTCTGGCCACGCCTCTGCCACAGAGGCATTTTTTTTCTTTCAGCAGCTATGCCCAACATCTCTCACTTCCTGGAGCGAGGAAACTTAGTCCTTCAAAGCCAAGTAGCCATCACCAAGAGGTACTCTGAGTCCAAAAGAAACACTTCTCGACTCAACCCTCAGCAGGTTCTTTGGTCCTGCCAATCTTTGCCTGTTCCCAACTCCCCACAACCTGGAGTGACTAAGAAGATACAAGTGTATCCAGTGTCTGGATATCAGTCTCTGTTTCATGTCAGGTGCTAAAAAGGTGCCACTTTCCAGTTTGGAGCCAAGTCTGACTTCCCCTCTTCTGCTTCCTCCTCAAGGTCTGACACTCGCTGCAGAGTCAAAGGCAGATCTGTGCTGGACTCCAGAAGCCCGCCAAGCCCAGACTCTCTCCAGACATTTTCTATTTCCTTGCCTGACATTGGAATTCAGTCAGACTGAACAGGGCTGGGCACATGCAAACACATGCATCACACATACAGTAGTGGCCAAGATTCCCAAACACAATGTTTTGGAGGCTTGTTTATTCAAGGCCAAACAAACAGCCATTTTGAAAATAAACTCATGAAAAGTGAACGTGCTTATAGTTGGAAAACTTCTCTGTTCTCCAGACATTGCTTAGAAAGAGAAAAAAAAACCCTGAAATAGTTCAACATTCAAATGTGAAGACATTCAGTGCAGCCCTGTCCTGGTTTCACGGTCATATATACTGTTTCATCTGAAGAATTTGTCTCATTTGCTCCCATTCAGTTTCCACACTTTCTGTAAAACAGCCTTAGAAGTTGACTAGATTTACATAAGAACACAAAAACAGACAGGTGGGTCAAACCAAGAGCCCCACAGCTCAGTATCCTGCCTCTGACAGCAGCCAGTAGTGGATGCCCAGGGAAGACCATAGCAGGAAGAGTTTGGCAATAAATGTGCAGTGGTTTTTCCCCTAAATACTCTCACAGCCTCTAAGTACTTGCAACTCAGAAACTTCTGGAGCCACAAGTCCGGTCTTTGTATCCAGTAGTCCTTGACAATTTAGTTTCATTAATTTCTCTGATTACAACCAGCTTCTGATTTACTGAATGCTAAATGTTTTCAGAGCAAAACACAGAATACATACAAACTTACTGTTTATTGGAAAAGTAAGAAAAACACCTGTTTTTATGTGCTTTTTAATGCTGTTAAGATTCCAAAAGCCATAGCATCACAATAAAGGAGGTTAATATTACACAACAATGAACTATCTCTAACAATTAACTATTTTTTTAGTGTCTGCAAAACTGTACTTCAAATGTCTCCTTTTGCAAGCTTCAAAAGCAATCTCGTAATTCCTCTAGGGCCTATAAGAAGATCAGCTTCTGGATCTGGAATGAGGAAAGAGCAGGAGTGACCCACTTAAAAGACCCAATTATTATCACTCCATCAGCATCAAGCTCTGCTTGAATGCAAGCTGAGACTCTGTTCATTCTGGGCTCTACGATAACATCTATCCTAGAACATTAACTAGGCACAGGGAGGTCAGCTGGTACAGAGCCACCATGTCCAGGCTAGTAAATCAGTCCTAAAACTGGATGGCTTTTCAGAATAGCTCCTTGACTTCCCTTACTGCCACACCACACCCAGGAGCTGTTGGAGGAAATTGCTGGTTGAAACAGGCCACAGTCACTATTAGGAATGCGCTGTGAGTTTGCCAGCACCAACAGTCATGTTCCAGTGCCCGTGAACACTCTTGAGGATGCTTAAATTTACAGTGCAGCATCTTCACTGTGCTGCACTCCTTCAGACTTTTCACCCTAGGGCCCCTAGACTGCTGTTCTTCCAGCACTGGAATAACAGTGGTGAGTCTCCACTTCAGAAAAATGGGACTTGTCAAAGTAGCTGTATTTGACCTGAAAGAAACACTGCCTCTTCACCATCTGAGAGGACTCTGTGCTGTCAGGCCTGTCACCTACTGCTGCGTGCCAAATCCAAATACTCTGAGAACAGCAGAGAACAATATGAAGTGGCTAGCAGTAGGCAAAGAATCTCAAAACTACAGTTCGACTAGGATGGTGAAGAAATGTGAATGCCTAGGGGTTAAACTATCAAGAACAGGAAGGGACGCAGCACGAGCTGGAATCTCTCAGCATGCTAGATATGCAAGACGTGAATACTAAAGGCTGAAAAGCAGAACACATTTCTGGGAAATAGAGTTTAAAAAAAAAAAAGATACAGGCTTGAAAACAAAGTTCATTAGTGAAACTGGGAACCCTGCCCTCTCCCTGGACCTCTGTGCAATTCTAAATGCAATGTGATAGCAGGGTCCTCTATAAGGATGCAAGGAACTTAATCTCTGTTTACACAGGAGAGTAGCTCTGTTCAAAAAACAAAACAAAACAAAACAAAACAAAAAACCAAAACAAAACAAAAAAAAACCCAGAGAGTGGGTGTTGAGGTTGTATTGTGTTAAGCCTAGTTGTGCTAGAGGAACACAGAAATGGCATGTTATTTTCCTCTCTAGCAGTGACAGCCCTAACCATTTTGGCCTGGGTGGATTCCTCCCCAGGGCACTGAGGGCTGCTGTGCAGGCACAGTATACCTCTGATGCTGGTTACACTTCCAGCGCAGTGCCCGGCTTGCTGCTGGCACATGCACCATCCACACTTAGCACAGGAAATAACTCAGAAGGAGCCAGAGACATATAAAGCTCCAGTTGAGAAGGACCCCAAGAGCCACTCAGGCCTATCCCTCAGCTATCCCTAGGCTGGCATTTCTCCATGGGGCACTCCAGTCCCCCATGCAAAGGATCACTCAGGGGAGAGCCCCAGTAGAAGCTCTCACTTTACCTTGGCATCCCCTTCGAACTCCACTCGTACTACATGGCTTGAGTTTCTCAGAGCCCTAGTCTGGACTGTAAACCTAGACTGGGCTCTAAGTCAGGATCTCAGTCACATCCCCTGGTCATATAGTGTTGAGGGAACCCTACCAACAGCCGTCCAACTATTTTGGCAGGCCATTTTAAGCACCACTCCCTCACTGTACATCTAGGATTTTTCTTAGATGTGCAATTTCTATCTTAGAGGTGTGACCAGCAGGTTGGGGAAGGTGATTCTCTCCTTCTACTCTGCTCTTGGAAGACCTCACCTGGAGTACTGTGTCCAGCTCTGGAGCTCCCAACATAAAGAGGACATGGATCTGTTGGAGTGAGTTCAGAGGAGAACCATGAAGATTATCAGAGGGCTGAAGCACCTCTCCTATGAGGACAGACTGAGAGAGCTGGGGTTGTTCAGCCTGGAGAAGAGGAGGCTCCGGGGAGACCTTATAGCGGCCTTCCAGTACTCAAAGGGGGCTTATAAGAAAGCTGGAGATGGACTTTTGACAAAGGCATATAGCTACAAGATGAGAGGTAACGGCTTTAAACTGAGAAAGGGTAGATTCGGATTTGATATAAGGAAGATTTTTTTTTTTTTCCTGTGAGGGTTATGAGGCACAGGAACAGGTTGCTCAGAGAAGCTGTTGATGCACCATCCCTGGAAGTGTCCAAAGCCAGGCTGAATGGGGCTTTGAGCGACCTGGTCTAGTGGAAGGTGTCCCTTCTCCTTGCAGGGGGGTTGGAACTAGATGATTTTCAAGGTCCCTTCTAACCCAAACCATTCTATAATTCTATGATTCAATAACTGAGAGATGAGGACACCTACAGGAAGAGGGCTAAGGGATCTTCCCCAATCTGTTACTGAAGCATTGCTTCAGTAACACTGTTGACATTACCTCATCCTGTCCCTGTGCTGCACAGAAGAGCTGGTAGGTGTGGAGAAGACAACTGATACCAGCCATAGCTCTTCTGGCATTCATGGTGTTGATTTTTTTCGACTCCTGCAGCTGAACAACAATAAAAAAACCCCCTGTGGTTTCTGGTTATGCTTTTTTTGTGTACAAATAATTGCACAAAGCAAGTTATCCTGGACACTGCATCCATCAAACAGGAGCTAACAATTTCCTTTATCTCAGTCCTTGTTCTTCTAGACAATTCTAGCCCCAAAACCTATTTAAGTACCTGGACTGAATCAGGCCATCAGACTTCCTCATCTGTGTGTCTCTACTTGCCTTTTAAATAATCATATTTCTCTTACCCTCTATCTCTTATGCACAACAGAACTAAGTAAAGTCTGTCCTACCCAAGCACAATAAATGCCATCCTCTGTTCTTCAGATATATTCAAAGCTAGAGCAGTGTCTGGTGCTCAGGTTTCTATCTCAGGTGAAGGTAGCAGAATGCAGGAGCCCAGTAGCAGAATCCCAGTTTGCTTCAATATATGCAGGGTAATCATATAAACCTTGCTATCCTTAGCAAAGCAGAGGAAAGATCATATCCACAGAAAGATATGAGTGAGTCACTTATGACTATAGAGCAAGTCAGTCACACAATTAAGAATAAAATCAAGAAGGAAATCTTCCTCACTCCACCTGTAAGATAACAGTTACACAGCTCTCTTGCCACAGTCAAAAAGCTATCACAACTAAAAGTCTGAAGATTAAAATGCAGTGTGCATATCAAAAAGGCACAGTATTCCTCCCTGTAGGGGTCATAGAAAGACACACCACAGTTTCACAGGCAGATAGGGAACAAAATTCAAATACACTTCTAAAATCAGACAATTAAAAAAAATATTTTTACCTACATAGAAGTCTTGTTTTTCTATACCTTCTTTTTATGATTATGTCCAACACTACGAGTAAAACAAATCAAAGGTATCATGCATCAAGCATGTCTTTTTATCTAAGGAAAGGAGCAAGTTCATAAATAGCATGGATTTCAGGATCATTTATGGACTAATTTAACTTTTGATTCCTCAAAGCATTTTGTGTGGCTTGCTGTTTTATCAGCTGCAGAAGAATTCATGTACATAAGATTTAGAGGTTGATGGAAATTGTCTATTCAGAAAAACAGAAGTCTAGAAGAGCTCTTTTGAAGGTGTTTATGATATAGTCACTTGAGTGCCAGAGCAGTCTTCCCACATTTAATATTTCTCCTCACTACGCTCCTGTGAAGTAGGAAAGCCTTGATTACAAAAAGGGGAAATTGAGGCTCCAAAAAGCTATTGACTAGTGACAATCCTGAAAAGCATTTAAACACACACTTACCGCCTTCTGTGAGATTCCTTACATACTTAATTTAGGCACATGCTTAAACACTCTGTGAATCCCTTGGTCCCAGAAAGCTCATCTGCCCTTGGAGATGTTCAGATGAGGTGCAAAGTGTAAGGCAGTGAGAGGAAGTAGATTTGGTTCAGCTCTTTCCCATGCAAACTAGGGAGTATAAATATTGGCAGGATGAAACTGAGCCAACCACTTTGTCTACAAGTCCTCTCATAGCTTTGGAGAACAGCATTTCAATAACTTTAAGCTAACATCACCTTAGATACCCAAGGTTGCCAACCTATTTTTCTTCTCTATTAAGGCTTGTTTAGTAATTCCTAAACTTCTGAATATGAAGGATACGAGAACAGAATATGAAGACACAAGGTACCTGCCCACACAATCTGAACTCTATCCTCCTGGAATGATAGCCCAGTCCAGACAATTCCTACTCTCTCTCTCTGTCTCTGAGCTTCCAAAAACAGGAGTTGTTGATTGCTAACAGCCATGTATTGATACTGCACAACAGAAATAACACTGTGCACTGCACTCATCTGAATCCCTTCATCTTTATGCAATAAATGAGATTTTATTTTAACCAACAGCAATCCTACAAATCACATACATTTCCCACCAAAGTGGGAATAAAAAAAAATTATGTTTCCCCTCAGGCAAACATTTTATTTATTCTCCAAACTTGAATCATTCTAAAGGCACCTTTTGTGACATTCACTATTCAATATTTCATATGTAGATGCAACATTATAAAGTTTCAGGATTTTGGAGAACAGAACAATGATTCTAATGTGATGTTCCATTTTTATAATATTCCTGTAAGCCCTTAGATACCATCCTGCACCTGGTATGATCCCACTGACCTCGCTACATTTAGTATAGGTTGACACTCACTGAAGAACCGCAGGGTTTATTTTAAATCCTGTCTCATGGTACAAAATAAACTTCAGCCTGAGAAATCTAGCAATTGAGAACCTCACGTGCATAAAATGAATTGTTGCTTGGTAATTTATCTGCTCCATCTAGCTCTGCGTCTTTGCATTTACATGTGCCAGGCATGAGCCTGGTGCGCCAGGCAAACAGTTTGCTTTAGGTTGGCCCTAACAGCACAGGGAGCAAAGCAACAGAACAACAGGTCATGTGCTACTGGGTCCCAAAGTTTTCTTCTCAGTCTCACTTCTGTTATGTTCAGTACTTCTGGAAATGCGCCAAGAAATCTGGTTCAGGATAAGAACAGCCTGTTCCAAGACAGTTTCCCTCATATCGACATTTCAAATCCTCTTGAATGCTTGGCTCTGCACCCAAAGCAGAAACTCTTAATTCCATTCTAATATTATGCAAGTACCAAGTACTCCTATGACTGTGAATTTTTTATTATGGCAATTTTGCTTACAGACTCAGGCACTTTAAATAAGGAAAAAAATTAATGCAGCAAATAATGGATAATGGGAAATCCGATACATTCAAAATGGTGTTACACCATTAGAAAAGCAGCTTCAAAATGTAATTTCTCTTGTACTGCAAGGAAGCACATCCATTTTCAGGGAACAAGAAAATGTCAGCTTCTGAAAAGAAATTAAAGACCACATCTTTGAAAGTGTATTTGACTGAATACAAATGTCCAGGCTATTTCTGTAAACATCTTCATGCAAATCTGTGGTCTCCCACACAGATAGCTAGGTCAAAGAAAAAAAGAGTGCAGAATAAACCTGCCTAAAGCTTTGAAAGGTGAATCAGCACCAGAAGTTCTGAAATGTGGTGCTGAATTTTCTAGAGAAGCAGCTGAGGTGAGATAAGAGTCAAATCAACAGCATCCATCTCACAAACTCAAAGGGATTCAGAGTCCAAGTTGAAAGACAATATTCAAACTTACACGAAGTTTGAACATCTATGACAGATGTTCATTTCTAGGTCAAATACATGTATACTCCCAATGTTTCACTGGAAGTGTTGTAGTAATTGAATCTATATCCTTCTAGCTTAAAGGTGTCTTGGGATGCAGAGAATCTGCTCATAGTCCTTTCCATGCATCCTTTCAACTTACTAGCAGTAATGCCAACTTCCATGATTTTATTCCAAGATGTGTGAAATATAACTTTTCTCTCAGGGATGCTGCACATAATTTTAAAAAAAGTCTAGAATCAACACCTTCTTTAAAAGGCCTCATAAACGCTCACCTGACTTGGAGCACTCAGAGCTGGTAGTACCAAATCAGAGTCAAAATAAAGCCTCTCTCCTTCACACATCAGGGAGCCTTGTCCCAAATCAGTGGTGTAGATCAGCGTAAGCAAACAAATTCCAGGAGACATTTCAAGGCTCCCCCTTCCTAAAGCTGCTCAATAGCAGATGCTTTTACTTAAGAAAACTTCTGTCAGACAATACTTAGCTTCCTTAGTTCTTATCTTAAAAGGTCCACAGGCAAATAGTTTTGAAGACAATGATCTCCCAGTGTTGAGGCCAACTAAGGTTCTTCCACTGGTTTCTGCAGACCCAGAGCCCCGTCAAGTATTCACAGAAGTTTACATGACTCAATAAATAATTCCCTGAGATGGAAAGGGATCTTTATTTTATTTATTTTTTCTTATATTCTCTTTTGAGGTCCTGTAACTGATCCTCCCTCATGAGCTCTACGCAGTTTCTCATTCATGCACACTTTATCTTGCTTGTCAGGCTGAAGCACCCAATATCTAAGGCTTTCAACTGTCACCTCCTGGTCACTCACCCCAGCAATCTACATTGATTTCTCTCATTTTGACTGCCAGGAGCTAAAAACTGCATGTTCTAAGAGAAAATGCTTCACATGGGTTACTGACTACAGAATCAGAAACTATAAAGATGAAAGTCAGTTGGCAGACAGCCATTAGTAGGAGAGAGACATTCTGCTTCCAAAATACTGCTTTCAAAAGGAAAAAGGATATTATTAAAGGTATCGTTAAATAGATTCACTGCTCTTTAAGAACAGCAGTATCTGGTTTTAACTGGAAGGATAAAAATAACATGAAATACTTTATCAGTCACAAAACCAACCAGCTACAGCTTATTCCATTCTTATGATGGCTCTGAACTGCCCTCCTTCTCAAAGCTATTATTCTTTATTATATTTAACTTCCTTTCATTAAGCAGCTTAGAGCTCATTTATTTGTTTAGGGTTTGTTGGAGGCCTGGGGTTATAAAACGACCTATATGCTAAACTAATCCAAGGACATCTTGCCATGGTGATGGCTACATAAATTCCATGGGAAAACTCACCTACAATAAATCCTGCAGATGGAGAAGCTGCCTTTCAGGCACACAGAAATAGCAATTACATTTGTAGGTACCCAGCATAGCCTAGCAAGGAATGTCATTGTCTCTGCTATTGAGGGACTGATGATTCTCCACTACACTGTTGAATATTAAGTAGTTATGGAAGACACTAGGGTATTTGTGGGAACACAAAGAGACATTTGTTTTAAGTGAGAGCAATGATTACCTGACATATGTCAGATTCTCTCTGGAAGGCCCAGACTCTACAGTTGGAAATATACAGAATTCAGAGGCCTTCTGGGGCTCTGTAACAAAGTCCTCAGTCAGAGGAGCATGACACAGGGAGCCCACTCCTCCCCTTAGTGCTGTATGGTGCAGTATGCACATCTAGTTGTATGATGGAGGTACAACCAGCAATCCCCCTTCTCCACAGTGCCCACATCTGGCCTTGAGTATGGAACTGCAACTCAAATAAGAAAAGATGACATTGTGGTCAATGGCATTTTGCACAAACCTGGTGAACTGAGAAATAGTAATGTCAATTTGGCAAAGTATAAATAGCAAGCAGAGCTCTAACTGTGCACCTCAAGTATTAGTCAGTGTTGAGCTATTCATGCTTATCTCACTGCATCAATATCTTGCTTTAGAAATATGAGGAAATATCTAGAACCAAAATGAAACCATACTTACCAGCTTGAAGTGCCATTTCCTTCCAAATCAACAGGAAAAGCTTCTCGCAAATAGAACAAAGCGTTTTTCCCCCGAGGCTGGCCTTGCCAAATTAAAGATCAGGATACGGATCACCAGCTACTAGAAAGGAAAATGGTGCATTAGTTGTTGCTTTACTTCTCAAAGCCCAAACCCCAGACTTCAACCTCTATATTAATAAAGCAAAACTCAGAAAGTACTTTCACTAGTAATGCTCACCATATTCAAACCTCCTTAGACTCTGGATCCAAGAGTTGCTTTAGCTCCCTGTATAATGCATCACATTTATACACTCTGCCCCCGTACTCATATTTTACTCCAAGTGTTGAAATGCTGAGATTACTTATGTCTCAAGCTCCTGGATTTGTGTGATTATTCAATAAATCCAGTTTTAATTAAAAACAAATTTCTAGCATTTCATATTGAGAATAAAATCTTCAAATTAGGACTGCTAAAGTTGCAAAACTCAAAGTACACAAAAAGGAATAAAATACACTGTTAATTAAATCAGACTATTCTCAAGGTACTCTCAAGACTGGGAAGCAAGCTGAAGTTGGGACTACTGACATGATGCTGTCATCCAACATCTTAAGTCATCTGTTTGCAGAAGCTAAGCAAAAATGAACCAAATTTGCAGAAATCATTAGAATAAATTAATGCGTATGTCCCATTGAAATTAACTGATACGTAAAAAAAAAAATCTGTGTCTTTTTCTGTCTCTCATATATGATGCAAGACTTCAAAGAACACTTCCCCACAGAGCTGTCCTGTTGCTTTCCATCAGCCCCTGGAGATTACACATTTCAATAGGTACCCATTCCGATGCACCATTGTCTCCTGCTTCTCTGTCTTTTCAAAGAGCTACTGAAATTTTTACTTTATATTAAAAGACAAAGAAAATGCCCTTTGATCTAATAAAAGAGCTGCAACATAAAAGAAGCTAGAGCAAGATTTCTATGAAGCCTTCCATTTCTGCCTGAGAGTGTCCTGGCATCAGTAGTGCACAAGGGCAAAAGTCTCATATTTCTTAAGGATTAACTTTTATAATCCAAAGAGGAATCCATAAAAAGTCCTGTCCATTGAGAATCTGTAGTTTTCCGTAAGATCCTGCTACTAGATATGTATTTATTTACTCTGAGAAGTTTAATATTTAAAATTTTTGTCCTGGGTAAATAATTAAGCGTACAATAGACTGCTCAAAGAGCTATATACTAAAAGTAGGCAGACATGAGGATACATTGCCCTGTAATGGTTAAACATATCCTGAGAGTCTTCAGGAGAGAAGCTGTTACATACAATGAGTGGGTTAATGTTTTCTCAGGCTACAAAGGAAATCTCATCTTCATCCATGTGCAACTTTGACTTACAGCCTTAGCAGGTCTGTGCATGTTGATGTCTGCATGAGCTGGGCAGCTTTGGAAAGAGAAGTTGCTTCAGCTGGACAAGAAACATTATCACAGCTCTGAAAATTCCCCTTTTCCGCTCACCTGTGAGACTCCAGGCTCTGTTCCAGCTGAATTCTGATTAACTGGTTGTCTGGTTTTGCTCTCATCACAGCTGAACAGACTGTAGGTTTTCTAATAATTTCATCCATCCCTGACATATCAACACCCAAACAATTCTCCAGCCAAAAGAACACATTTGCCAGTTCTTTGCTGTTATGACACACTAACCTGTCCTTACAGGAGGAGATTAAATTAACCCTGCAAAAGCAACAAAGTTCATCTAATTTCTCAGAAACCTGTGCTATTTCTTTAAATGAGATTATTTCTAATTTATCTTTTTTTCTTTCAGATTCATTGATTAACATAATCAGGTTAAAGTTATAGTAACTTGTTCCGAGCTTAGAGTTGTCTGCTGCATCTGAGTCAGGCTTCAAGAGAAGCTAGAGTGCCCAAAAGCTTGTCTGTTTCTCCCTCTGATAGCTATTTGCTTTACAAAAGACAAAATCTTTCACTACAAACCCTGCTCCATTTTAAAGCAGGTAAGCCACTTACCAAAGTATTGATGTAACACACCTTCTGTACACAAACTTCCCACTGGAGTCTGTAAAATGCACTGGAGGCCTCATATTATTTAATTCAAAGTTTTTTAGTGGTGCTTTCAGGAAAGGCTGCATGACCTGCAGAGACACCAGAACCACACAAGTCTGGTTTATTATCCCAAATGTTTAACTTGAGCATCACTAAAGGTGCAAGTTGCCACTGGATGATTTAGAGAGTCTCTTTTCTGCTGGATTTTCTGGTACTGAGTGTTTATCAGCTCACTCTACCATGCACAAATTCCTTGTGTTCTACCAAGTCATTCATCTTTATGGTAATTGTATGAACTTAATTATCTTTGTAGAGTTAATTGAAAACTGTAATGCTGTAGTGATTAGAGCAAGGTGACAAAACACTGGCTTAACTTTGAAGCTACCTAGGAGAAGTGCTCATACAGCTGAAGTTCTTAACTTCAGCTGTGTAGCTCTTTGCCTAACGGAAGCCTCTAGCACGATGAATGACAAAATCACAGAGCAAGCACCAAAGCAGATAACTGAATGGAATTCATACTTTCAGGAAACACCTCCAACTATCTCAGAAACATTCCTCTCAGGAAAGACACATCAACAAAATGAAAAAAAGCCCTTCTTGTTGCTGTAGCTTAGAGACAGCTGTCATTTGGGAGAAAGGGAAAAAGGAAACCTAAGTAGCATATCAACAGGTGACCTAACTTTTCTGGGCCTCTGTCTCTCCATCTGCAAAAAGGGAAAAAAAATATATACAATCCTGATATATACATTTGAAAATGCTATATGTAAGAGTAATAACGGACCTACACCATTGACTTCAGTAGGGTCTAGAACAGACCTTTAAATAGAAATAGACTGTCATTCCACAGTTCTCCTCAGCATTTCCCCTATTTCATAAAATAATTTAATAAATGTCTCCCATGCAGGTATTTATTAACCTACACAAGTGTTACTGAGCCATCCCTGCCAAGCACCTCCACTGTTCTGTTTCCACTTGTTTGCCCAGTAATTTATTTCTTGATGTTTTCTTTCTCCAGTTCTATCGCCCACTGAAAACATATCAGGTCTACTGTTTCCTCAACTTCTGGCAATATCCATAACTTTTACAGCTAAATAAACATATTGCAGAGGCTTTGCCATCAAGTCCAAATAGCTTTTTCTGGAGCTAAAATAGCTCTTTGTCCCCACCTGGAGGAGGGACCGATCGTTCAAAGAAAAGTGTTCATTCACAGACTCTCCATCTGCAAATGCACTTTAAAACCACGGCCAGCATCCCACTCAGGACACACGTTTCAAATACGTATATGTGTCACAGCAAATAAAGCTCAAACAGTTCTATTCAATCACACTTCTGTACAAGTCAAAGAACTCCTGTCACCTGTTACCAACTTGCTACATTCAAAATACTAGATATTTGTTTTTTAAAAAATCATATGGAATATAAAAAAAAAAAAGGAGAGGAATAAGCAAATTAATTGCCTGGTAGAATTCCAAAGGGGGCTGGCTGAAAAACCATTTATTTGTCTTCTCAGTAGTCAGGAACTGGATTGCTCTGCTGCCACTGGAGCTGCTGTCTTCCCTCCTTACCACCGAGATCAAAATGCAGTTTTGAGATCCAGCCTGAGTAAAACAGATTGGAGTGCAAGCCCACGTCAATACCAAGAAATGTACTGGTTTTAATTCTGATTCTGTAAACGTTTAAATAAATATTGAATCACTTTACACTGGTAAAAAATCCTAATAAACTGGATTAATAAATTCACCTTGCAGGGTCAGAGCTAACATTGCAAAAGGAATTCCTCTGTATTCTCCCTAACATTATTTTTTCGCTTTATTTTAATGTTAATGACAGCAGTGGAGTATGAAGCCACATCCTTTTGTTTGAACCCCTACAGAACCTAAACCAGACTATTTCACTCAACTATTCCTGCACCTCCTTGCATAAAACAATCAAAACGATCAAGAAAATTAAGTTTTACTCATACTGGTATTTTCTGACAAAGTCTGTAAGTCGCAAAAAAAATTAAACTTGTCTGAGCAGAATTATTTTCTCTAACCATCTTTACTGGTATCAATTATATTCAGTATTTCATAAAATTAGTTATTCTTTTCTAGACCTCTGACTGGAATTCTCCCTTTGAATACTGGCACAACATAAGCATTCCTCTGGTTTTACGGAATTTCCCCTGAAATCCTTATTTTTTAAAAAAAGTGAGCAGCAAATATTTTCACTCCCCTCCCTCACCACTCCCCACAATGATAAGGGGAAAGAATCAGGAAAGAAAAGGCAGCAAAACTTGTGGGTTGAAATAAAAACAGTTAAAGAGAACAACAGAGGAAAAGAAAACAGAGATGAAAAACAAACAAATAAAAAAAACCCCAGAAAATATTTAAGCACATAATTTACATTACCATTGTGGATCACAAAGCCCAGCTCCCTCCCAAACAGCAGGAACCCACCCCTCAGCGCCATCCCCACTTTATACAGTGAGCAGCCCTCACATGGGGTGGACCAGCCCTCGGGTTCATTTGGGTCAGCTGTCCCAGCTGTTGGCTAATTAGTAACCTTTCCCAGCTGTGTCCCCCAGCCACGGTGCCACCAGGCCAGCTCCTCTCACAGCTCAGGTGAAAATGAACTCTATCCTAGCCAGAGCCAGGACAATTAGCAAAGAGATCTGCCTTTCTTCACACTGCTTTTCATTTGGTCACAAGATGCCCTTTCCAACCACCAATATCTGAGCAAATGATGGCTTCAGCTTCACCACCACCAAACCCCAGGTTGCTGTGGGATTGTCTGACCGTGGCCCCTTTTGTCTTGCGATACCGTTCACTTTTAACAGCTCTCCAAAGACACCCCCGGAGCCCCCGACAAGGGGAAGGGGTTGGAGCCACCCGGGCCGCGGCCACCCCCCAGGCCGGGGCAGGGCCCTGCCTCAGCGCCGCCATTTTGGAGGGGGAACAGCACTGGGCCCACCACCATGGCAACGGTGGCACGCGCCTCTCCGCCAGAGGCGGTGGGCGCCGCGGGTGGCGTCATCCCTGCGCGCCGGGCGAGAGTGGTGACGCAGAAGCGCTGCGCCGGCGCCGCGGTGGTGCGGGCGGCGTTAACGGCCGTTTCCGCTCCTCTTGCTGCAGGACGGCGCATCGGTTGCGGGGCCAGGCGGCATGGCCGGCCCGCACCTGCAACAGCCCAGCTTCCTGCTGGTGGGTGGGGAGCGGCGGCGGTGGGCACCGGGGAGAGGCCGCGCTGAGCCCGTAGGGCCGGGGCGGGCTGGGGGGGGAGCGGCGCAGCTCGTCCCGTTTCGGTTGGGCTCGGCGGTTTGTGGTTACCTGTCAGCTTCGTTGTGCGGCTGTGAAGTTATAAGGTCGGTCAGCGTAACTTCAGCCGTGTGAACAGAAATGCTGTACCGGAGGAGCGGCAAAATTAGGAGGTTTTTGTGTCGCGGCTGAAGAGTGCGTCCTTTCTGGCACTGGTGGTCTGATCTCCCGTGTGATTTGTAACAGGCCACTTTGAAGGCAGACTACATAAACAAACCGTTTGTTCAGAGGTGCCACGATCTGGAGACGGTCATTGAGGAGTTTCCCGCCAAGGTGAGCAGTTGCTGTCTTTTCAGAACTTGCTTTTTTTATATTATTCTTTTCTTTGTTCTTATTTCTGTTATCAAGAGTTTTGAGGTCTCCAGGTGAAACAGTGAGAATACAATATTTTTCAAAAGTTAAAAAACCTTTTCTAGTCGTTAAAAGTTTGTTTCAGTTGACTGCACTTCATTTATACCTTTCAGCCTCAATTTACAAGGAAAACTAGTTTTTAAAATGTGACAAATAATTGCATGCAATGCTGATCAGTATCCTTGCAACTTTAGTGGAACCAGAAATCAGGATAGATTTCCTGTAATTGCCATATTATCATACATTTGTTTGAATGGAAGCTCTGCCCAGACAGTGGTAATCTGGAAACAGCCATCAATAGCTGGCAGACAGTATCTTTGTGCATTCTAGCACCTGCAATAGGGATTGTTCAAACGAGGAATTCTACGCATTAACTATTTGTGCCTGTTTTCCCTAAAGGAACTACATGGCATCTTCCCATGGCTGGTGGAGAGCATTTTCGGTAGCTTGGATGGCATCATCGTAGGCTGGAATCTTCGCTGCTTGCAAGGAAGGACAAATCCTACTGAATATTCTGTGGCTTTGGATTTCTTGGATCCCAGGTAAACTCATTCATTTCAGCACGGATTAAAAAATGTCCAGTGAACAGATAACCAGTGTTTGACCATTTTCCATTGTGCAAACATAAGTTCACGAAAGTGAGACAGGAGAGGGTACTTACCATGGATTTTCTTTCCAATGCTTGCTTGCAGTGGCCCAATGATGAAGCTGGTTTACAAACTTCAAGCAGAAGAGTACAGATATGATTTCCCAGTCTCATATCTTCCAGTGAGTAACTGAAAACTTTGTAAGAAGAGAATGTAGTTGTTGTTGCAGCTATTGGAACTTTGCACACACTTTATACATAGGGTTCAGTATAGGCCATGGTATAGCCTCAGTACTCCAGGTTTAGAGCATCCTCATTTCTTTAAATGAGGAGGAAAAATCCCAGCCATAAACTTTGTAGGAGGTGGTGGGTGTCAGCAGCTAGATATTTGTGCTGTTCAGCCAGGAAAGCTGCATTGTGATTCTTATCCTGTCCCCAGAGAAAGTCTTGTGCTTTATCTTGGTTACCAGTACTTGCAGGATTGAAAATAGTTTTCCAAGCTCGGCACAGAGCAGTGCCTTCCCTAACTGCACTTTGTGCCCGTGTGTTTGAAGATTAACTGCTATCCTGGATCTGAAGCATGACATCTCAAACAAAAATGTTTATCTACAGAGCTGTTTCATTATGTTTCTTCCAGTGCTACCAGGTACCTGCTATCTAGAAGTTGGTTCATAGTTCTACAGTCTTTAACAAAAGGAAACATTTAAGTTTATAATAATTGCTGGTCCACAGCTCAGCCTAACACAACCATCAGGCAAACACCAGTGTTCTGCTATCTCCATTCCAACTGGAAGAATCTTAGTGAAGGCTTATATTTTTTTAATTACACTGAGTACTCATTTTCAGTGAGAAGGCTGGCAGTTATCTAAAGAGTATGCATTCTCAAAGAACTACTGCAATGCAGTAAAATCCCACTGAGCTGAATGTAGATATCATCCCAGAATGCTGGAATGCAGCAGAACTTCACTATCTGCAAACATACTCTGCAAGTATGCTGAGTAGCCAGATTAATATTTCATTTCTTTGTCTTTCAGGGCCCTGTGAAGGCTTCAATACAAGAGCAAGTCCTACCAGAATGCTCTTTATACCACAACAAAGTCCAGTTCCCTTCATCTGGTGGCTTAGGTTTGAATTTGGCTCTTAGTATCCTTTTAACAGTTGGGTATTTAATTCCTTTTAAATAGCTAAAACTGAGAGATTACGAGCATTTCTGTTGTATATTTGTTATGTGTCTATGGTAAATCGCGGTTGTGCTAAAGTATTTGGGCTGATGAGAAATGTTTAGATTCCAGTGAAAAATAAATTTGTCCTCTTATAAACCGTTCTGGGGAATTTTTTTGCCGTATTCAAGTCAACAAGAAAATTCCCAGTAATTTCAGTAGAGCTTGTATTTCACAATTTTTGTTTTCGTAACTACTCATAGTTTATGTAATATGATAGAAAAAGGGCATGTTAACTTTGCAGCTGTTGTACTTGCTGGAAGCAGTCTAGCTGCAGCTGCACTGGTTTCAGTTTGAGACAGGCAAATGTGCTAAGAAGAGTAATGCAAACACACCTTAACACATAGAGAAAAGCTCAGTTACCAGTGTTTGAGTCAGTTGGAAGGCAAAGCTGACTTTGCAGTTAAGCTCTAGTAAGTTAATTTAGCGTGGACAAAATAAAAATTTAACATCTGGTCAGCATCCTCAGATATCTAACTGCTGTACCTGTTTTTTATTATTTGATCCTTAACACTGTTCTTTCAGATCCATTTGAATATTACATGTTTTACTTTGCAATTAGTTTGATCACACAGAAGGTAAGTACCTTTCACAATTTTTCCCTTAAAATAGTATTAGCCTTTCCTCACAATGCTTTAGGAGGCTGCTGAGATGCCGTCCAGCTAAATTAACGGCAGTTTTATCTGTGCTTTTAGAATTTGTTATTTCTTTGGTTCAGTTGATGGTGTAAGACTGGATAATAAATAAAATACTCACATTGGATATACCAGTAAGCAGTCTGTCCAGCAACATGCTAACACAGAGCAGGCAATGGATTCCAAATGGGTTTCCTACCCCTCTGACCAATAACACCGTTTATACAGTCATAACCATAGCTTTGTACTACAGTATCTGGTTATTTGGTTCCTGTTGTTACCTGTGCTGTATTACGTTGCACTCTTCTCGTACCTGGTTACATTCACTACTACAGCAACAGTTCTCTTACAGTTAGTTACTTTACCTTTGTTCCAAAGTGTCTTTTTTGTCAATTCACCCGTTATAACCACTGGGCTTCTGCTTATTTATACCAAATGGGTGTGGCTGTGTAGCAGACAGTCCCTAGCAGTAGCTTTAAGTAACAGTATGTAACTCCAGGTCTATCCTGTGTGTCTGTTTCAGAACTCTGCCGTCACTCATCATGTCAGCCCTTCCAACAGTGCTTATTTCATCTTGGTGGACACATACCTGAAGTGTTTCCTACCCACAGAAGGAAGTGTCCTTCCTCCACCTTCTTCAAATCCTGGGGGAGCCATCCCTTCCCCGACTCCCAGGTAATGACTGCAGTGCTAGAGGCAAATTGTGGGAACAGTGCTTACAAAAGAAGGCTTGTTGGAACGAAATCTCTAACAAGTTCACTTATGTTCACTTAATTTTACCATAAAAGTTTAATTAGAAAGTCTGAAAGGTAGCTATTTGTGGAGCAGAAAAGGCATGTACAAGCAGCAAAAATTAATCTCCTCAGCAATTCTAGTTGTATTTTGTGCCCTGCAACTGGAATAGGACAGACCTGACTGTACTTGACAGTAGTTTTTACTGTCTGCACATCCATATGGTGTGTGGTAAAGATGGCACTGGTGATAACCTTTGTTAAAAGGGAACTTGGATCTTTCATTAATGTTACTATAAAGCCAGAGAACCTGGCAATTAGTAATTTTGTTTCAGTTCTGAGGTTGTCATCCTTAGTGATTTAATGCTCTACTTACCTGTTTTGCAGTTCTTAGAAATTGCTGTGTCAGGATCATGTGTGTGGCTTTGTTGCAGACTAGTAGTGCTCATAGATTTCTTAGTTCATAACTTCATGATATAAAAAGCCAAGACACATATTACTAATCAAATCATATAATGAGTGATTGCATTTCAAGTGACTTTTTGCACATACATCAAGCTATTTAGCCAGAACTGGAAGGAAGAGGAGGAAAGTTTTTTGACTGCTTACTGAAGTTCTAGATGTCTGTATGGTAATGGCATAAAAACAAACTCACAAAGTCGAAGGGAAAATTTTCTAGTACAAGCACCCAGTCTTTTGTTCTTTGTAATGGCTAAGTGTGTGAAAGTCTACATTTTCAAAGTCGGTTATGCTACTCAAGTTTATAAAATGTTATCAATATTAGCAACTTTATACAAATGTAAAAAGAAATAGCCATTATATTTTATATAACTTCATTTCAAATACATTTCAAATATCAGTTTCCATGGTCTTCTCCAGCCTTAGCATATACTAGGAAAATACAGATCAGGTGAATTACGAATATGGAAGGCAAAGTGAAAACAAACAAACTGAATAGGAGAAAGAAAAAAAAAAACACATGTATTATTGAAGTTAACATCACATCTGTGTAAAGCTCGTTCAATGCAATATGAATAGTGATGTGGTGTTTGGATATAAAGTGACTAGTAACTATAACACATTGCAGAAGTTTGGAATGTGTAATCAGCTATGCAGTTTTACTTCTTAAAGACTGCTTTCCATTCTATAAACTGATGATTAAAAGCAATGATCTGTTTCCCTGTACTAAGGCTCACCGACTTTCACTTATCTTTAAAGGTCTCCAGCAGTGCCTTTCACTTCCTACGGCATGCATCACACCAGCTTGCTGAAACGGCACATTGCCCATCAGCCTTCTGTGAATGCTGACCCAGCTTCCCAGGAGATCTGGAGATCAGAAACACTGCTTCAGGTAAGCTGGATTTAAGGGAGAAAACACCTCACAGCATTTCTTGCTGCTGAGGAACATCTTCTCTTCAAACTAGAGACAGTTAGGCCATTTTGCTTTAGCTTGGTTTTGGAATTGAGCAGTGCAGCTGTTGCTTTCTGTTAGTGAAACTAAGAACTACTGTAAAACTGTTAAGTTGTAATTTAGAAAGGCACTGAATATCTTTTCTTTAGACTGTATATCTTAAGACTGATCTCAAGGATTTGCGTATTTTTTTTCCAGAAAAGTTTCTAAAGCTGAATTTATTTTTTTTTTTTTTAAATCTTAATCAATTCTATGCTCTAAGCAGAGCTTGAGGACAGAGTTGGTTCTGTTCACCATCAAGGGAAAGGAAAGGAGAACCTGGACTTAACAGTTGTTCTGAAACAAGTTTCTACCATGTTGCTGAACTTTAGTATTGATGCTTAGCAGGTGCTGACAGTATGCCAACTCAGTCATTTGCATTGATACGATGATAACCTGAAACATCTGTGCATATGCGTCTGTCTACTTACAAGTACAGCTTAGTTTTCAAATTATGTACTGTGGCCTTCACTTCGCCTAGCTTGACTGACAAGTCCTGGATTATTTCTCTTTCTGTAGCTGAGACAATATTTGTTTTGCAGATCTTTGTTGAAATGTGGCTTCATCATTATTCACTGGAAATGTATCAGAAAATGCAGTCCCCTCATGTCAAGGTAATAGTTTGTACGTCACTCATGAGCATCATCTGATGGTTGACCTCTTATCTTGGAGTAAATCTCCTATTCTCTGGAAAATTTTTTTTTGTGTATTGGTCCAAATGAAAGATATAACTTATCAGAGTACCTACATGAGTGTGTCAAAATTGCTAATCCATTTATGAAGAATGTTGTGAATAATTGTGTCATCCAGACTTGTCTTCATTGCAGAAGTTGTACTGGTTTTGTTTTTCGTAAAAGACAAGTTTGTGGGATGGTCACAACAATCTGAACATCAATAATCAAACTACTAATGATGGGGAAGATGCCACTATAAAACTACAGTGTTAAACCCCACAAGGGCAACACAGTTGCTAAAAATAGCTAAAAAAAATTGATTTCCAGCAGTGATAGCAACCGTTACTGAAATACCAGTTACTAATTTCTGAGATTCATAACCATTTTCTAGCATAAATCCAAATTAAAAAGGAAATTTACTAAACTGTCCTTCAGTATTAAGTTAATAAGCCATTTTTGTTGTTTCATATACCAAAATATGCTTTTCACCATGATGATGTCAGAAGCAGTTCTGTAGCTACAGTGTTTAGAATATCTTACAAGCTTTTGCTCAGATAATAAACTGTTTTAAGCAGTTTGTGGTGGCCTGTTCAGTAACTAACTGCTGCATGTGAAAACTAAGTTAGGGAGGCTAAGATCAAAGGCATTATAAATGTAAAGGGAATTTGAAGGAGAAAATGTTGATCCTCTGAATTCCCTCTGGGTCACAGTGGGACTTTCATAGAAGGGGAGAGAAATAGAAAAGTTGTTACACACAGGATTTATTCCTGTGTGAAAGAGCTATATGAGAGCTGATTGACTGAGAAATTCTGATCATTCACTCCACAGGCTGTAAAATAACATATATTTATATTTTGCCAGGGAAAAACATTGGAGAGCTGAAGTGTGATACGTTTTGTCTTTTATTCATAAAATTGAGGTCAAAATGCAAACTCACTAATGTTGCAAAGTCTCCACTTGGGACTCCCAGCAGCATGGCTGTGCACCTGTGATGGAAAGGCTTTGCTTGAATACCTTTGGTCTGTCTGTCTGTCCGTCCAGTCTTTGTGCATCAAGCGCTGTGCTTAGGCCAGAAATAATGATTGCTTTAAACTTCTCTCCTCTGTTCACCCTCTGTATTTCAGATGGTCTCTTCTAACACTAGGGAGCAGCAGTTATAGACAATGACTGTCAGTGTTGTGGTGGAATAGGGCCTAGGCAGAGCTTAAAGTTCTCTGAAATCATCACTTCAGGATCCTCCACAAGGTGTGTTGAGCCACAGCTCGAGGTCGTTATTCCCTGATAGTATTTTAGTTTCTTCTTTGATGGGGAGTAATCATGAGCATGTAAAAAAATGAAGTCTTTGCTCTTTGGGGGTTAGAACACCTGAATAGGGGACTGGAATTCCCCATGACATCCATAAGTGGATGAAGGATCCGTCCTGCAGGACTGAGCAAAGGTTCCAGATCAGTTGGGGACAGGACTGTTCGTAAGCCCAAGACATAAGACTGTTCACTAAGCTTTGTAGACTGGTCTCAGGGTGGGCTGAAGGAGTATAGTGTGCTTCATACTTCATCAAATAAGGAAGTAGAATATGCAGAAATGCCAGTTTTGTTTTAACATAAAAATTAAAGAGCTTGACTGGAAACCCAAGATCACACTAAACCTTAGTCTTAAAATTATTGATAATTATGCAGGTTCAGGTGATTCCATTTAGCCTTCTGTGTGTTTGGAAGGAGGTGTAATTAGTAACCCTTCATCCCTGGATCTATACCTTTTTGACCATCAGTGACTTGAAATGGCTACCTACCTGTGTTGGAAGGTGGGATGAGGTTCCCCAGAACTTGCTCTTTCTTTGTCCAGCAGCCAGACTTGTTTGCTTTGATGGGCCAGGTCAGGTCCCACATATGTAATGTTCCTGTGTAGTGCCTCAAGGAATTATAGATTTTTTCCTTAAACCTTGCTAATGTCATCACAGACTTATCTTTAAAAGTAAAAGGCAGTGGAATGGGAATTAATAGTAAGTAATTTCTCTTGAGAAGATGTACTTTCTTTTCTACTTCACTGCTTTGAATTCTTTCTGGGTCTGGTGTGAACCTGAGGTTGACACTATTTGCTATGCTGAGTTTCACTGTTTTCACCATTAATTCAACTATTTTCCCATTCTTTTATGTTGTCTATTTGCTTTTTCTTTCTCGGATGATCCAGAGCCTAAGCGTGCAGCTTCTCTTTTCCTGTTCCCTTCTGCTGTAATCACAATGAACCCTTAAAAAGAAGTTGTTTGATAAAACTTCATGTAATGCTCCCTGACCTTCCAGTGCCAGGTGCCACAGACCCCAGCACTGCATGTGGAACACCCATTAGACTACAGGCTCTTGCTGTTTCCTGTGGCAGCGGAATCGATTGCGAAGCAGACGATGTGTTTGAGCTGTTGGGGAGCTTGCAGTGACAGTCCTACCACTCTAAGAGCGTAAAACATACCAAACTGGTACTAGAGGAGGTTCGGTAGGGGCTGTTCAAAGACAGCAGAGGTGTGATCTGGAGAGTTAGTTTAGATGCTTGACAGTAGTTATTGGGATCTGTGTAGTGTACATTTTTTGTTTTATGTTTTTTCATTAATTTCATACATGTGTGTCACTGTCACTACAGTATCCTCTTCACCATTACATTGTTAAAAAATACTCTTCATGTTATTCCTCCAAGAAGGGTTGTGGCTGAGGCTTGCAGAGATTTCAGTGGTAAGGCAAGATGCCTTTTGCATCAGCATATAACACTGTATACTGTAACTGTCTGTAACACTGTCTTTACCTTTTTGTTTCCCTAATAGTAATTTCCTCTCTTGAGGAGATTCACAAGACCTGCTGCCTTCCCAAATGGCCCTTAAGTAGAAAGAGAAGACAGAGCATTTCTCTGAACTGGAAACTCGCTTGACAGGCTTGCAGTGATTATAAAAAGTCAAACTTTCTTCTTCCCAAGGACAGGAAGAAAAAAATCAGTTTGAGTTTCTTCCCAGTATACAAACCCTGCTTCTCCAGCAACACAGGAAGGAATGACAAAATTTTCAAAACAGTATTAAAAAAGCTTGCAGAATATTGAATACTTTTACTCCATTATTTCGTAAAACACTGTACAAGTGTGTAAATCCTTGCCACTGCAGTTCAGTTAACTTCTGAAATGGGGAGTTTATTTGGCAAAAGTTCCATATGCCCTAGCAGTACTTGCTCTGAGGGTAGCAAAGAGAACAGCAACAGCCACCTACAGCTATACTTTTTTGACACCTGCTCCCAGTTGTATTCCTGAGTTGACAAAGGGTGTGAAATACTGTGGAATCAATCTAATGAACACCAGAAAGAAGAGGATACTGTGGCTGCAGTTGTTATTGTGATATGTTGTCCCTGACTGTATTTGTGATGTTCATTTTTCCCCCCACCCTTCTTCCTTGGGCTCATTCTCACTTTTTTTTCTCTTGCTCTCTTCTCTCCTTTTTTCCCTCCCCCCCTTCCTTTTTGTTTCTGTTGTCTCAGCTGGAGGTTCTCCACTACCGACTCAGTATCTCCAGTAAACACCACGGTAGTCCTGCCCAATCCAGCTACCAGGCCCTCCACGCATACCAAGTATTACCATCTTTTCATTTTGTTTCCTTTTTAAAAATCTTGTTCCATCATATAATCTGCAAAGTGTATTGGTGCTAGCTGTACAGCAGCTTTTCCTGCTAAGGTGTGGGTTTACAGCTTGATTGAGAACACTGCATTGAGATTTACTAAATTTTCAGTGAAAACAGATACTGCGAGGTATTAGCAAAGGTCAAGGAGAAAAAGTTAAAATTTAGCATATTGTGAGGACTAATTTTTAGAGATGCATTCTTGTAATGCATTGTAGAAAGAGGCTTATCAGGTATGCTGACTTTTTTTGACTGGCTTCACCAATGGCAGATTTCTGCCCCTCACACACTAGGCATTTAAGCAAACCTTGCATGGAAAAGAAGATCAGAATTTGCATGGCTGTCACCTATAATTAAGGTAGGTAACATCTAGAGCTTTTTAGCCAGTGAAATGTCATTGGGTAGTACTAAATTTGTAGTAGCAATGTGAACTGGACTGTCCAGTTTTGCAAAAGCACACAAGTAGTACATTTGCAGATTGTTCAGGAAATGTGCATGCAGAAACATTCCTGTTGGAACAGATTGCTGATTCCTCTTTCCCTACTTCAGCCTTTTATTCATTGGGTCTTCATTTTGGGAAAGGGGAGGGCTGAGCATATGTACTATAAAGATCTTATTATAAAGCTCTTTAGCACTACATGGAATTTACCTGCTGTTTAATACTTTATTTTTTTATAAAGTAGTATATCTCAAGGTGCTGCTTAGAAAAGAAAACAGGAACTACTACTTTTCTTTAAATTTTTTTACTGTTATGTTTATCTAATAGCTGTGTTAAGAAAAGAATGGCATACATCCATCCTGTAAGCTAAGGTTTGACAACAAAAACAATTGTGAGAAAAAATACTTCTTAAACATTCTTAAAGTAATGTTCATAATGGTGCTGATCCAGGCTAAGAGGAAACTATAAGAATTGCTAAGTGGAAAAACTAGTAGCATCACCTGAAAAGATGTATTGAAATAGTGGTATTGGTGGTTTTTTAAAGTTTAAAAGGTACCTTCAAGGGGAGCCTAGAATTTTTTAAATTACACCCTTTAAAGGCCTACAGCAGAGTACTCAACCTCGCTAACTGCTTTTGGAGATCCTGATCTAAACTCCCAGGATCAAGTAACTTCTTAGAGTTCTACCCCCTTACATGTACTCTCCTCAGGACTGTAGAAAACATGCTGACTTACCAGGAGCTGTCAAGAACACCATACTAGCCTTTATTAGAACTGGTAACAGGTTATCCTCTCTCTTAGGAGAGTCTCAGATCTGGCTGTACTACATTACTATATCTGTCACCAAGCCTTGAACCTCTTCCTGGAGTGAACTTTACAGTGTATTAAAAATCTTAAGCAATTGTAAAAATATCTGCTTTGCCTCAGGCATTGCAGAGAAAGGACACACAGAGACATACACATATTCCCACTCCCCTGTCCCCAGCAGTGGAAATACTGTTGAATGGATTTAAGAAGTGTAAGTTTTTTGTATAAAAATGCCTGCCATTTCCCTAGAATCACATTCAGCATCTTACCTCAGCATGGCTGCATTTGGCATCCTGGAAACATCTTGCAGCTGTTGTCTAATACACTGTTCCAGCATCTTCCGTTACACTTGCATCTCTAACTCTTGTTTCATGTACATTCTTCTCAACTTTCAAGAAACATAAGAGCTGTGAAATTTGGAATATAAATGATACCTTAAAATCTGCCTTCAGTAGTGAATTGAGATTAGTTCACTACTCTTAAAGCAGATTACAATAGTAGCAAAAGAGTTAGTGCTTTGTCCCCAGATTTTGCAGCAGCCCCTAGTACTGGGCACCCAGAACTAGCTGGTTTTTTCCTTATTCATCTCCCTGCTATATCATATGCTCACTCATTATTAGTGACATCACTGTGGCTCATCATCATTCCTTGTGCTACTCCCACCCAGGCTACTTCTACCCATAATGATGCTAAAAGCAACAGGATCACACAGGACTCAAAGTAGTTCTTGTTCTTACTGTAACTGTTTCTTGGACTATTCTTTCTCATAAGGCAGATGAGTACCAGCATAGGAAGGAGAACTCAGTAAAGCCAGCCAAGAGCATAAACAAAGGATCTGTTATGCTGTCCACAACAATGAGCTTATAACCATAATGAAAGGCTGAATTTTTTTTTTTTTTTCCAGAAAGGGGTAAGTTGAAATTTACAGGTAATTCTGTTCTTTAATGCTAGCCTGAAATTCAGTGCATTAGAGTACTGTAGGCACTTTTTCTTACAATCACATTATTAAAAAATACACTACTGTTTCTTAGTGAACCAATGGCAGAAAATTGATGCAGTTTGTCCTGGGGAGCAGATCTGTCTAAAGTCAGGTGACACCAAACTACAGTGAAGAACCTAGAAAGAAGAGAGCACTTCTTATATTTCAATTTCTGATCTGAGAATATAATTTTCCTGAATTATATCCTGGATATTTAGCATATGATACTCATTATCTTCCTGTATTTTACTTTGAATCTAGGAGTCATTTAAGCCCACTGAAGAACACGTGCTAGTGGTAAGACTGCTTGTGAAACATCTGCACGCTTTCAGCAATAGTCTGAAACCAGAGCCTCTCTCCCCTTCAGCCCACTCCCACACGGCCAGCCCACTAGAGGAGTTTAAAAGGTAGGTACATCAGCAGCCTGTCTCTGAAACAGAGTCTCTCTGAAAAGCTCTCCTTTCACTGAGAGGTTGAATTAGGTTGTTCTGATGGCTAAATACACAAGTACATTATTAAAAGTACATGAGAGCTAATAGATTATGTTTCTCACATCCACTAGATGGGGGTTCCGCTTCGGGAGGGGGGATGTCTTGCTATTATACTAGTCTGTATCTTGGCACAAGTCAGAGAAAAGAATATGCTACCAGAGGATTCTGGCTAAGGTTAGTGGCTAACTTTATATTTATGTATTTGTGTTGAAATTCAGTAGCCAGAAGTAGCTTCAGTTAAGAAAGAACAAGTTTGGGTCAGTCCTTTCTGTATTTGCATTTGTGGAAGTGTGTTGGGTTGCTGGTTGGTTGGGTTGGGTTTTCTTGTTTTTAAAATTTGCTGCTGGTTCATACATGTGACTGTCTTTGAATCTGTTTGCAGGGTTGTAATTCCTCGGTTTGTCCAAGAGAAACTTTATATCTTTCTGCAACACTGTTTTGGCCACTGGCCTCTGGATGCCTCGTTCAGAGCAGTACGTACCTGCTTCTCTTTCTAAGCTTGTACTCAACATAACTAGTAATTAGTCACTGCTGTTTAGCAGCCATTTTTTGGTCTCTAAATCTTCCCCCCCCCCCCCCGCCCCCGAGTAGTGAAATTCTTTATAGAACATGTATTTTAATATTAGAGTGTGCCAATTAGACATAAGAAGGAAGTTGAATAGATCTTGGTCAGAATTACTACAGGTTGTTGGCTGATTTTCCTGACACTGAAAATGGCTGTTGATTGAACAGCAGTAGGTGTTACTCTTAAAACAGATACATTCTTATAGGTTCTAATTTCTTAATATTTTATCTAATATTATACATCATAAACAAAAGTAATATTAATTTACAGTAGCAAGGTACTGCAAATATTGCCTCCTGCAAGCAGAAAAAGAAATACATCAGACCATGACTCTTTGTAATTAATGTAGGAGTTAAAAAATGCAGAATGTAACAGGGCTAGATCTTGCTCACTAGATGTAGAGTTACCTATATCGCACTGTTTGAGGTACACACATAAAGCAGAATGTCAGAAGAAACATTTATAGAGGCCATGGCAAACTTACTCGTGGCTTCAGTGCCATCAGGACTCCACTGTATTTCCACGTGCTGATGGGGTATATCTATGCAGGAGATGAGAGCTTAAATTATATTCATGTAGCATCTTGTTTACTTACTTCAGTAGGGATCCAGTGAACATAATCAGAGCTGTTAAATGCACCTTAAATCTAGCCACCAACTAAGTTTTCTTTTTTTTTTTTGTAGTAACTGTTTGAGTGCGATCTCATTTGGGTATTACAGAAAATCCAGATTGATCCTAAGAAACATGCACTTAGTCTTTTCAACTCTGTGTCAGAGATACTCAGATTACTACAGCGTGCTTTATTTGTAAAAACTTTTAGGTGTCACGAAGACAGTATTCACTAGGTTTAAAAGAAACAAACAAAAACCGCTTTGTCTTCCTTTCCAAAAAGTATTGATACTCATGTGTTTTTGTGTGTCATTTTGCTTAGGTTCTTGAGATGTGGTTAAGTTACTTGCAGCCTTGGAGGTATGCTCCAGAAAAGCCGCCACAAAGCGCAGAGCCCTTGCCTCGCATTGTGTCAGAGAAATGGTAAGGCGGAAAGCAACTGTGAGTAATCTGAACCAAGCCTCAAGTTTATGCAGATCCTGAGTAAAACAGCAGAATTTCAGGAAACATCCACCAGCATGAATTAGCTTCCTGCACAAGATCAGAGATCACTTTTGTTTTGAGAGGAATATTCTTTTGTTTCAGTCTAAATAGATGATCTTTCCAGAGACAATATAAAACATTCCCTTAATAACTTGTTTTGTAGAAGACAAAATACAATTATTAAAATAGCTGTACTCACAAATCCTGTACTCACTTTGACAGGGCTGCGTTCATTCAAGAAAACCTACTCATGTACACTAAGCTGTTTGTAGGATTTCTGAACAGAGCTCTTCGAACAGACTTGGTCAGTCCAAAAAATGCTCTCATGGTGTTCCGAGTAGCCAAGGTCTTTGCTCAGCCCAATCTAGCTGAAATGATCCTGAAAGGTAAATGGATATTTTGACATCTTACGCTGTTCTGTCTCAATCTTTCTTCACAATGGCTACATCTTACCTCAGAAGCACTGAGGTGAATAGACTTACTCTCCCATTTTGCATGCTGTTTTGCCATTGAGAAGTCTGTGTGTCTTTACTAATGTTTGTCTTATTGACTTAGAATCAGAATAGTTAGAATTGGAAGGGACCTTTAAAGGTCATCTAGTCCAACCCTCCTACAAGGAGCAGGGACATCTCTAACTAGAGAAACATCCCTAGATATGTCCTGTGTATTATAGCGATGTCTTCTATATTAAAACTAGTTTAATATGTCTATAGTTCTTTTCTAGCCACCATCATTTAGATTTCATTCCACAATTTTTCTTTAAAGAATAAATAATACAATATTGGGTGTTTACAATAAAGTCAGTTTTTCTTACACTTACCTTACTTGATTATTTACCTTAGGATTAAACTTCTTGTATCTCTAAAGGTATCTATTCTTAGTAAAATAGCTAGTCAGCTAGTCTTGTATGCACTTCAGGATAATTAGGATACAGCAAATTTGGGAGAGGCAAGATTTGACAAGTATCAATGTCTTAAGTGTCATGATTCTCCACTGCCTTTGGCAAAAAGTTACATGCTTAAAATACTGTCTGTATGATCTGCATTTAAATGAACTCTGACATTTTCTGCTGTGGGCAGAGAAGATTAAATGAAAAAAAGGTAATTGAGGCTTCTTTCCCCCTAGAACTACCTGCCTACCCTAAAGCAAGTTGCCCAGCAGACTTAAGATTCTTTGTCGCTAGATCTTCCCCAGGCAAAAACAGGAGTATTGTGTAACCATCTTCACGACTTTTTTTCAAATTCTAGGAGAACAGTTATTCCTGGAGCCAGAGCTTGTTATTCCCCATCGTCAACACCGACTTTTTATGGCCCCCACACTTAGTGGGAGCTTCTTCTCATCATGGCCTCCAGCTATTACAGATGCCTCATTTAAGGTGAAGAGTCATGTTTACAGCCTAGAAGGACAGGACTTCCAGTATAAACAGATGTTTGGCACAGAAGTCAGAAGTTTGGTAAGCAACAAGTTTCTTGTCACATCTTTCTACTTTGACAGGTGTTTTCTTAATGCTGAGCATCCATATTATGAGAAGTTAAGACTGGAAATCTTTAAACTCTGCACTACTGTACAGTTAAGTTTACTGATGGTGACTTCTGGAACCTGAGGGGTCTGAATCCAGCACAGCTGTAAAAATTAGTTTAAACAATTTATCAAAAATTTGTGCTAAATAAGAAGTTTACGTAACAGCTTGCTACCTTGGAGTAGTATATTGGGAGTATTTCCTCTCAAACATGCTTACTGTGAACTTCCGATTCATTGTGTTGGTTAGTACCTATCAGCCAGTCGGATAAAAATAGTAGGCGGAAACAAAAGCAGCTGAGAAACCTAAGAAGCACTCAAGTTCAAGTGCTTCAGCAGCTTTGCCCTATTGGAAATGCAACTAACAGTCTTAGCTCACATTCATATGAGCTAAAACAGAGAGTTTGCTGAGTCTGCTCCCACTGCCAGGTATCAAGGCACAGTTTTATCCATGTATTGATGCTTAATGGTCCTTTATGTTTGTCTAACACACTTTTTGTTGTTTTTAGGTGTTAAAACTGGCTCAGTTAATTTGTCAGGCGCAGCAGACAGCAAAATCCATATCAGACCACTCTGCAGAAACAACAGTTAGCCAATCCTTCTTTTCATGGTTTAGATTTACACCATCTGAGATGAATGGTTCCTACACAGGCAATGACCTTGATGAAATTGGGCAAGACAGCATCAAAAAAACAGATGAATATTTAGAGAAGGCACTGGAATACTTGTGCCAAATCTTTAAGGTACGTAACATCTTTCTAAGAACTTTCCCTATGTGGCAGTGTGAACAAGAGCCAGGATTCCTCAAAGGTACTTCTGTCACTCTTGTATATTGTGGGGTCACTGATCCCTGTTAGCAAATTTTGTTGTAAACATCTTTTAGGCTTGACTTTACCTGACCACTTCAAAACTACCTTCAATATAGATAGAACTAGATGCTCTTAAATTTCTAAATATTAACCCCACTTTGTTTCAAGCAACCACTCTTTTGGACTATGGTTTATATCAAACCTGTTTCTTTACTTGTGCCTGTTCTGATGTTTACAAACGGGCAAGACATGGCTTAAGTTTTAAACAGTCTAGTACCTTCTAAATCTAAAGAGCTTTAAAAATACAACATATAACTGCAGGTATTAGATGAGTGGATGAACTAAAAGTAGGCTGGTTTTTGGTTAAACTTGGAAGAAGAGAGTAATTTCTCTGACAGCCACACTCCCTTACACAGAATTGACCTAGGAGAAGACAGCTATTTGACAGCTCTCAAGGAGTAAGGGACACGTGAAAAGGAACACCTCTCTTGGATTTGATGAGCACAGACAAGAAATCTGGAGACTTATCTTTTTTAATGTCTAACCAAGGTGTTATTAAGCAGTTCTTGGTATCTCTGCTGGCTGTCAAAGGCCTAAGGAGTTTGTGAAGGGAGAAAGAAATGAAATAGAAGAGGGGGGTACATCAACCACATGCTTTAGAACTGTGTTATTCTTGAGTAGCTGAATGAAGCCCAGCTGACCCAGATGATGATGAAGTGTGGGACAGCTCAAGATGAGAATGGAAAAAAACAGCTTCCAGACTGCATTGAAAGCGAGAATGGCCTCATTCTTACACCCCTTGGCAGGTACCAGGTGAGAGAAGAAACATTCCATATAGCTACCCTAGACTGTTCTTGAAAAAACAAGTTGTCCTTTACATCAACAAAAATACAATTTACCTGGGGCTAAGAGATGTGCCTGTATAAAGGCATTTCACATGGGACCTACAAGATGAGGGGTTTATTTTCCTGTTTCTAGATCATAAATGGCTTACGTAGATTTGAGGTGCAGTATCAAGGAGATACTGAGCTTCAGCCGATCCGAAGCTATGAGAATGCCACTCTTGTCCGCCTCCTATTTCGTTTATCCTCAGCGCTTAACGAAAGGGTAAGTACAGCATTGCTTCCTTTTATATTTTCCATTGCAAATTGCTGTACTTCACTGCACCTGCAGATAGGACACTTGGTTTGTTCTTGCTCTGTCTCCTTCATTGTGGAGGGTGGGTATTTCCTAATAGTATCAGGCCTGCTTCTCTACCTGTAGTTCTCCTGTTCCTACACAAAACATTAACAAATAACATTTTAAATGTTTTCTTTATGCTTGATGAACAAAGGGAATATCATTCAGAATGAAAGTTTCAAAAACAGGAAAAGTACATCCTTGTCTCTCCTATAGGTATAACTGATAAAAGGCAAGTCTTCACTAAAGCCGCTCTACTATTTAAAAGTGCATTTTGATTTTTTTTCTCCTCTATTTCCTATAATCATCATCCTATAAATGAAGAAATTGTAAAATAAGTTATGCTTACTTTATGACAGTAGCTGCAGTAGAATACTAATGTTCAAACTTTTCTTACCTTAGTTTGCTGATCAGATGGATGTGCTTTGCTCCAGGGAAGATTTTGTTGGCAGACTTTGTCGCTATCATCTTACCAACCCTCACCTCATACAGAAAATCAGGTATAGTCCCGTGGTGAAAGAGAGAACAAGCCAGAACTGCGGACCAAGAATCAGTCTGAGGTTTCTGGCTAGCTACAGGACTCTCATTTCTTTGCTGATGATCTACTTCATTGCATCCTGGTTTTACATTGGGCCAGTAGGCTGCACATTCATTATCCTAATTGGATATTTTCTTTATGCCATAATAATGACTTTCTTATCTGAAGGATGGAAACCACATGAACACTAATTTCCTTCTTTCAGCTTACACTTGTAAAAATAAATGTTTTAAGGATAAGCCTGGGATTCAGTTACTAAAATGTTTGACTTCTCCTATCAGATCTTCCTGAAGTATTTTTTTAATATTAAAGTTAATTGAGTTTTATAAACAATGATGTGGTCTTGTGGAAATAATCAATGTACATTTTATTTTTATAAAAGTGTTCCTATAGAATCTAGTGAATGACTTTTTTTTTTGAAGGGGAGACGAATGAACCACCAGTATTTATAATACTGAAATGAAGTATGCCATATCTAGAAACAGTTTTGATTCAGCAGTAACTGCATTGAAGCGTCTTACACTGTTCTAAAGCAAGAATTAGCTATCAGTCAGACTTAAACATTCTGCTTACAGGCACAGCAGTAACAAAGGCACCAGAAATAGCACTGCACCAAAAAATTTATAGAAAGTTGCACTGATAGAAAAAACCCCAGAAGATGGGCAAGGCAGCAAGAGTGGCATCTTATAGCCCAGTATGGAGCTTAAGCCTCCTCTTCCCCACCTGAGGCCTCCCCAGCTCAGGCACATTTATGCCTTCTACCTCTATAAACCACTACTCCACCTGTTTGGACCTCTTCTGGAGCCACTCTGCTCAAGGGGGTATTAACACTTCTTGCAAAAATAAAAGCTACTGCTCTAACTCTAACCTGGCAGTTTTGGCCAGCAGACAGGAGCATTCCTCTCTTGGAGTTCAACAAATATTTTTTTTGTCCTCTCCCCAGACACAAAAAGGGCAAGAAATCCTTTTTTGTTTCATCAGTGCTTAAGGAATCCATTGGTTCCCATCTCAAGCAGCTGCACTGGAGCAGTTATACTCCTCTAAAGCATTAAGGGTTGTGCACAGCAGTGAGACAGGAGAGAGACCACAGACCATTTACTAAACAAATAGGAAAGCACCCACACATCTGCATTTAACACATTCATGGCAGCATCTGACTCGGGACTGGTTAAACAGGGTGCAGCTTGGCTCTATTGCTGTCCAGCAGTACCGCACTGCAGCCTTGGCCAGGGCTGCCCACCTGACAGAGTTTCTTCTAAACCACCACCCCAACAGCAAGGCAAAGCTGGAGGCACATTGTTACAAAATAAGTGCTATAATGTCTCAGTGTTAGACCTTGGCAATATCTTTAAAAACCCCAGGCGTTTCTGTCCTAATTTCTTGGCTTACAACTTAATTACGTATTAGAAACCATAATCGTGCCGCCGGTTCTTTTGCCGTCAGGGAAGAGTCAGCCACCTAACAGTACCAGTTAAAAAAACCCTACACCTTTCATTTGTAGATCCCATTACTAATCTCTTGACCAGATCTTCTAATTGACTATGAGGACAGTAAAGACAGTGTTGCATGGGATGAAGAGCCATTTATGATCTCCTCCCCTAACCTTCAAAGCATATGAGTTTTCACTTACCATAGAACAAAGTAACCATCATCCAATGGATACAACACAACTAGTTTCTAAGAATCAACATGGGAAGAGCAGTATAATGTTAGCATCCAACACAGGAATAATAATAAATTTATTACAATAGAAACAAACAGATAATGCATTAGTTCATGTACAAAATATTGATAGCATTCTGCTGCCTCAGTCAGTACTTACTAAGTACCCACATTTAAAAACATCCTAAAACTGATGACACCATACAGATTTACGAAGGTCATAGCAATTTCTTGACAGTATTGTAAGAGAGCCCAGCTACTCTTTAAGGTTTGCTGCACAATACAGGGAGATGGAGCAGGATATAATGGGAAAATCTGAAATTTGAAATCGTTCTGCACCAGGAAATTAAGTATGACCAACTTATAAGCATGGGGAAAATAAAACAATCACAGTAGGCATGAAATTAGAGTTACTCGTGGCAAATGTTTTCATTAGAAGTGCCCAATAATAAGGTAGCTGATGACTGACTTGAGTGCCCATCATTGCTAAAGGCACAAAATATTAGTTGTCAATTCTGCTCCTGAGCTATGTTGGTTTTTTCCTTTTTAAAAAAAAAAAAAAGGATGCCGCATTTTCACTGAACTGCATCAACTCCAACACGTGGTCCATACTAACCAAAAACCATTTATACAAAGTAGTGTTTAAAATAAGCTACAAAATACTTTTTCTCTCTATTTGGTTCCCCATCCCCAAGTATAATTATCCCGATTTATCTCCCATATTTGAGGGATGCCTTAGAAAGCTGTAATTTATCCTGTCTCTGGACAAAGCGAATAGGCAAAAAGATTCTGCAACCACTGAGAAGTTTGCAAGCACATTCTAGTTGCAGCTAATTTATTTCTGGGGCAGTATCAGGTCACAAAACATACAGTGTGAAAGGAATACTGGCACTGAGCAAACTTTGAAGCAAATTAGGACATTCTCTCCCTACTCCCTCTTATACCAGACTTCCTGATGGAAGTCCACAAATAATTTCTTCTCTAAGAAGACAATAAAAACCTCATCCTAATACAGTCTCAGGAACCATATATACACACTTTGTATATTTGAAAATGCTGGCAGAAGTCCACAGAGGCAGAAGATAAAAAGCATGAAAGCTAAGTCTAACATCAGGTTCTCTACTGAACCTGACATCTAGAAACAAAACAACATAAGGCTTCTTTCTTCTGAAGTACCCTCCCCAAAATGCCTGTGATTTTCCAGTAGCAGGTGGAAGAGGCCAGCTGTTGAGACCTTTCTTGCTTCAGAATTTAGAAAGTGAGATGTTATGCAGCAGAGAGGCAGGCCTGACGAATACTTTGTGCCCAGGTGTTTAAGAGTGCTGTGACTGAATGCTTGTCTGGAAGTTGCAATAGTTTTGAAGTCATGTACTGATACACTGACTGCAAAAAGGGATTGGCTGCTGGAAAAAACAGATAACAGATAAATGGAGTTATAATAAAAATAAATAATTTTTTAAAAAATAATGTTTAAAAAAGAGTAATATTAGGTGTTCACATTTCCCCACTATTACCACATACACATGCCCAACAAACGTCATGCTAGCATCCTCGTACCATACTGTCTGGGGTTTTTTATCCACAGAGGGCTCTGATCTGGATAGTCCGCTGGAACGCTGAGCTGTAGTGGTGGGACGTTTGGAAGATTCTTGTCATCTAGAATGCAAACACGCTTCCCATCAGAACAAAGCAATCCTTGCTGGATGGAGGGGTTTTTCTGTGCACAATTCAGCTTGGTTTCTAGCCTCTGAACCCCAAGGAGGAACCAGGCTGTACATCTCATTGCTCACTTTAACAACACTCCTAAATTCTTGGAAGACAAGCCTGGCAAACATAGCTCCATCTCTTACATGTTTTTGCACCTTGGCAAAATCATAATTTCATCAGCTGAACTTCACTAAGTTAGACACCTCATTTTTGAAAACTAAGTGCCTTATGTACTAATATTTAAGAGAAAAACAGTTCATCTTTTTCAAACAAAGGGTAGGAGGAGAAAAAAAAAAAAATCTATTTTCCCCATTGGAATTAAAGAGCAAAACACGTTAATAGACTGTACGACTTTATGATTATTCAGCTGAAATGAAAAAAAGCTGCAATCTGAATTTCTTTCTTGACATTACACCATTGTTAGTGACCATTAGTACAAACTGAAATAGACCCTCCCAGAAATTAACTCAACATTTCTCTAGTTCTGTCCTAGTTGTTGGAGGCAGAACAATTCTCACCTATCAGTCAGTATAGGTCAAATCAGGAATTAAGATTGTTGCTAGCAACAAGTAATTTTCTAGACACTAAATGAGATCACCAGTTGCAACTTCGGTGCAAAGAAAGGATCAGTGTGAATGAAATCTCCAGGTGTACCCTGAAGCAGGTTGTGCAGAATGATTAAGCAGCACTATGAATCTGGTAAGTACAGACTTTGTGCAGAAGTCACAGGTTGGCAAGATTCAAGACTGTTAGCAAAAAAACTCTTCAAATTTTTACAATCAAGCTCAGCACATCTTTCTGAATTCAGCCTTTAGTTTCTTCTTGCTTACCTAGCTTGCATATGAGATGAACTGTGCCATTATTACTGCAGTGGGAAGGGTCCAGGTTCACCAGGAATTTAGGATTTAATCTTGCAACTTCCCCTTGTAAGACATTTGGTATAGTCTGTCTTTCATCCTCTTCATATTTCCGTTTTCGAGGGGAAATAACTGGGGCCCTATGTAAAACACAGTCCACAAAACTACTACGTGAAAACGTTATGCCAACACTGCATTTGTCAACTACTTTAGAGGTGTAAAAAGGAAAGATATAACTCATACCTGTCCATAAACCCATCAGTTCTTTTAATAGTTTCTACAAATAAATATTTTTTTCCCTAAATAATAAGCATTTAAAACAGAAGCAGGTCAATGATACATACGTGATCGGTGGTCCGTGAATTGCAGTCATAGCTGGCATAAATGTTCGGTAAAGGGAATGGTTGAAGACTGGTGAACGGATATTGGCTAAAACAGCATCCAAAAGTGGCTGACACAAGTACTGCTGTTTGGTGGGGGGCACTGGGGGAGGCGGTGGAGTAGGCTAAAACACAAGAGAAGCCCCATTTCTTTTAATCATCACCAGAAAAGAAATTTCTATTGATTCTGAAAAATTTTATAGCAGTAAATGCATGCAATGCAAAGGATTCTCAAAACTGCATAAAGTAACATTAAGGGAAAGAAGAAAAAAAAAAAAAAAAAAAGAAAAGCCATCCACAGCTTTCATTTAGGAAATCTGTCCTGAATTCAGCTGCAGAAGTTCACAGAAAAAACTACTCAAGTCTTTGCACAAAGCACAAGAATTTGACGGTTCAGTTAATAAATACATAAAGGTAACTTACATGAAGTAAATGCTTGCCTCATTTTTTCTGTTTTCTTATTTTGTCCAACCTTATTTGAAGTCTTAACAGCATGAGCAATAAGAAATGCGAAAATTTATCTTGCCAAATCCTAAGACCTTTTGGAATTAATCACTTATCTCTTGCTAGCGGAAAGCATTACGTACCACAGCCATATCATTTTTCAGCTTTTCCAGAGCAATTTCACATTTCTGCAGCGTCTTCAGAGGGCATCTGCAGAAAAGGAGAAATTTCATCACCACAAAATGGTCACCTCAGCTGAAGTGTTTCTGGTATCTGAGCAACACAGACAGCTTCAATGCCAACATGGCTGGATGCTAAATACCAAATTTCTGGAAGAGCTGAGGAACTTTATGTCCAGCCAAAAGGAAAAAGAGTTACCGTTTTGAAGGGTCTGTCAGGATATCTAAGAGACTCTTCATTTTACTCAGGTCCTTCTTCCTATCTGAAACAATACCAGAGAGACAAACACTGACTACAAGAATAGCTTCCATACTTGCAGACAGAAATACAGTATACTGCTAAAAGTGAAAACATCAGTCAACACTGAAGAAAGCAGTGAGGATCAAAGATCTTTTATCTAATCATAAGTATATCCATTGTGTAAGCTCTATGTGTCTCAAAAACATCAGAAGTAAAGGAAAGCTGATGGGAATTTAAGGATGAGGATTCTACCCGCTCTTCACAGTAAAATCTTTACATTCATAGGCAAGAAAGAGCAAATAACTTTCATTGTCCTTTTTAATCCCTGGAATAGAAACCATAAAAAATGGCAAGGTACTGCTTCTTCCATCAGAAGAGACAGGTGACAGAGTGAAATGCGTGACTAAATATAGGGAACCTCACCTTCATTTTTATCTATTTTATTGATCATTCGTCGGAGTGGCTCAATGTATTTTGATAGCTGTTTGAGTTTCTCCAGGTACTGTTGCTCCTCCGACTGGCTAGAACTGGCTGGACTCATGACAGAATTTGGATTTCCTAGCAAGAAGTAAAGACTGCATGTCATAACGATGATAAAAGATACTGCAGAACAGCATTCTCATATTTCAGAATCTAGATCTGAAATGTGGCAAAGTGTAGCTCACATCAATCCACAACTGGATGACCTCTACAGTTTAAGTGCTTGTCCAACCCTCTCATCTTTGTATAGAAAAAAAACGTGTTCTGTGGACAGAACTGCAATTCCCATTTAATACTTTTTTTTTTGATCCTGAAAAGGTCCAAAGCTGCATATACCCATTTTCTAGGTCCTCATTTTGCCTTCACTCTGGTGCGTTAAACACTAAATCAACACACTGAATTTGCTGCAGTTTTCCTTAAGGCGGTGCTTTCCAAACTGCAGAGCACACAACACTGGTATGAGAAGGAGCCAGTATGTTACTTCCATTCACAGTATCAGAAACTGCTTATTACATCTGGGAGAGAAGAGCACAAGTGTCAGAGTACACATGGGAAGGTGTTTTGGAGCAAAGCAGCCTGCCACCTGTAATTAAGTGGTTACATCCTTTACAATTGCATGCCATTGCTATGGGTTCCTTCCTGCATGGAACCAAGTAATCATTACACCTCTATAAACTTGCTCCATTAAGTTAAGTATCATGCTTTTTTCAAAAGATTGAGGAAGTCAGAAAAAAAAAAAAAAACATTACATAGTTCAGTGATGAGAAGAGATTTCAATTGATTTTTATTTGAGATATCCATGTTGATGTGTTATGTGCTGCATGTGACATGTTCACTACTTGCAATGCTGGCTGCTTTGTAGAGCTCTGTAAAGTTCACATGGTGCCAAACAATAACAGGTTTCCTGGGAACTCTTACAGTAACTAAAACATACCCCTACTCACAGTCTGCAGTATAGTTCTCAGATCATTTACCTGGAGTGTTTAAAGGACCTGGAGACGGGACACTAAAGTTCTGAGGTGTTCGTGCAGCTGCTGGGCTCTGTGATGGTTGTGGAGATGGACTGGGGAGAAAGCTGCTGGGTGAGGGAGCTGGGCCAGAGCTGAAAAATAAGCATAAAATCAAACCTGCCAGAATCTGACAAGGAGGCATGGTCAGCATGTAAGCAGATATGCTTTCAGTAAGCACCGCTATGGCTCTCTGTAGCTCTGCCAGTAGACTCAATAAGTATTTCATACACAGCTTCTTTATTTAACATTGAAGTTTTCGGAGTGTATGCGGCACAATCTCACCTGTGCTCTCACTGAAGTTCATGTTAAAATTAATTCATTTCAATGGAAACAGAGTAAGGCATACTGAATGCTTCTGAAAACCTCATCCATACAGCACTGACAAAGGGCCTCAAAAGTTGCAGTCTAGCTCACCTGACATTTGAATTTGGCTGAGAATTTGGCTGGCCTGGCTGAGGAGATGGCTGTGGCTGTGGTGGTGGAGGCATTGATTGGGGTGTTTGAGCTTGTTGGACAGGAGATGGGGATGACATCATGGTAATATTGTTCTGGCTGACCTGAAATGTGGAGAAAGATAAGATTAATAACAACAAAACAGAGTACAGGACGGGAACCTAACTAAAAGGCTTTACCTACAGAAAGAAGCGTATCCTCAGGCCTACAAGAAATGAAAGTGTTAGTTTCCTGTTCTCTCTCATAATGACAGTCCCACTTGTATCACTCTTGAGGCTCTCAGGGCAGTACTTCATATCAACTCTACTAGAAATAACCATTAAAACTAAACATAATTTGAATAACTGAATAAAAATTGTTTTTCATTTCCCAAGCCACCATGTTGCAATTAAAATGTCAGAAGTGCCATCTGAAAAACCTGTACTTCATTAGAAGTAGGGTAAAGAAGAGCAGAAAGAAAAGACGGTTCTAACTTGAGAATTAACAGCCATAAAAAAAAAAAATCCTTATTTTGACATTTTAATTACAGTCTTCAAAGGTCTGTCAGACTTGACTGTAGCTTCCCAACTGGTTTTCTTTAGGAGGAAGGAAGAAAAAAAATAAGTAAGCCAAACCACCAACATCTTGTTTAAATATTCAGCTTTGAAAACCTGTGCGCAGATAGAAAAACTCCAGACTGAACGGCTGAGTGGAAGAAAATGAAGTAGCTTTCCAGCCTTTGGAGAATGATGAGGTATGCCTGAAGGACAAAAAGGCAAACAAGAGGATTTCTAGAACAGCACCAAACTCTGGGTAACAACCAAGTTTATTCTGTACACTATAAAGTTCCAGAGCCAGATGATATTTAAATTAGACCAACTTCTCACATTTGCTCTAATGGACATTTTCCCCCTTGATTACTTAAAATCAAACAAACAAAAAAAAAAAGCTGTATAATGGCCAGGAGCATGGTATAGTAACACAGATATTAAGTGATCATGCTTGTCTAAGGCTCATGCAGAGTTCTTAAGACCTGAGGCTATAAGTACAAAGATAAATTGAATTAGGCCGCAGAAGCCACATATTGCCTCTCAGTAACTTATGTCTTGATTCTCTAAGTCACTGACTAGCACCTTTATGAATTAACAACTCTGTTTCCCTCAGTCTAAACCATTCTTAAGATGGTCTCAGTAGATTCACAAGTCCTATACACCTCGTGGGCACTGTAATTCAGTGTTGTCCTTCACTCACCCGTTAAATATCCATCTAAATCATGTAGCTGCTCCTAGAGGACATGATATTTAGCATATTAAAAAGTAAGAATTGCATGGTCTACTTTTGTATGGGTGCAGTGAATATGACAGGAAATGCTTTGCTTGGAATATTACATTACAGCTATGCAAGAGGACACACACCACTAAAACAAACAAACAAAAAGACAGCCCAAACAACACCCAGCTAGGTGCAAATGTAAAACTAATAAACCTGAAGATCCACTCAAGTACAGTTTAAAATCTAATGCAGCCTGACATAGTATGACTTTTTTTTAATCTGCAGTAACTCCATTACCTTCACAACCTGTTCTACAAAGATAATATCTAGAATAAGTGAGGCTGACATGTTTTAAATCAGCTGTTATTTCTTCCTTTTCTCCACAATCAACACATACTGAGACTATCCTTACTGTTCCTCATAGGAGGTGGATTCTTTAACAGCATGTGTCTCCTCAACAGCTGGAAAAGCATTTCTGAGATTGAAAAGCATAGTGTGCCTCCACAGAAACCAAGCGTCTCACTACTGCTTGGAAGGAAGCTAGGATGAACACTGCAAAAAGCACTCCTTGATCTTTTTTTTACAATTAACATTCTATTAAACAGCAAGTGATTTAGAACTTACCCATACTGATGCTGCACCCATTTTTCATCAAGTCAAACTAAGACCACTTTTGAGTGGTTCACCACTTCCTGAAAATCAGGCCCCTTTTAAGTGTCCAAAGTTGGTTACATAAAATTACTTCTGGGAACTTAAATCCTTGTGTTTTGAGAAGGAAGGAGAAAGATTTCATTAGGTTCTTTGGTCAGATTTAAGCTTCTACTTCAACACCAAGGTCCCTTCACATTTATTTCAAATGTTCCAGAAAAGCAAAGAAAAGAACAATGTGGCATCTACTGCGCACATAAGCACTGAATAAATTAGTTCTGTTATCTTTTTTAGCATTACCCCTTCTTGTTCAAGTACATACATAGGCAAACAGCTTTCCTTCTTGCAACAGGTTTGCTCTCTGCCAGCTTCATTTCAGAATATCAAAGACTAATGTCTAATATTAAGCAAAATTGCACCATTTTCAAAAACATGCACTTAGAAATATGCAATTCTGAACTTACTGTCTGACTTTTCTTTGCTACATAATAATTTCAGGTGTGTTTCTACACAACAGATCTAAAGACGCTTTCAGTTTTAGATTCCTACATTGTTTACAGGATATGGATTAAGATTATAACAATTTAATGAAGTTTCAACTTCTAGGGAATGTTCTTTCCAACTGACTCCCACTAAAAAGGTGGCTTAAAAAAAACCAACCTAGAAATAACTCAATACATTCAAAACAGAAAAATCCCCCTCCCTCTGGAGCTTGATCTCCATTAAACTCATTTAGCTCCTCATTTAACTCCAGAGTTGAGCCATGGTTACTGATAATTTGTATAGCCTTCATCTTCAACACATAAGGAAATGAAACTACATGTTTTTTCACTGCAGGAGGACATTTTCTGCATCCACAAGCATATTCACGGACAGCTATTACAGCCCACTGAATATGCATTTACTTTGTGACTCTATAGTGTGACTCTACAGATCACGACAACAAGCTCTCATTTTCTAAGTCTTGCCCAAAAAGATACTTAGGCTTGTGTGACACAAGTTTGCACTTAATATCCACTAAATCAAAACTATTCTTAGTGTTTAGAGCACACCATGCTGGAAGATGAACTTAGCTATGAGGCCTACCTCCAGTTTGTCAAGTCTCCAGCAAGGAACAACACTCAGTAGAGGTAAGGTTAGTGAGAGTTTTTCAGAAGCCACCAGCAGCAAGAATGTACAATATGCAAAAGCTAATAGCAAGAAAAAGGAGACTGCAACAAGGAAGTGATGGGTAATAACGAGGAACAGTAGAAATACTTTTAGTCTAAAGGAAAATTCTAGAAAGCATTTACACTACTGTGCTTACAGTTTCAGTGTTAAGCCAGTTAGCACAGCCTTGCCTACTCTGTTGCAGGTGGGTTTAAATTTCACCATTATGCTGCTTTGCGTGACAAAATGGAAACTCTACAGAGCTTCACGTAAGTTCAGATACAGGTTTCTGTATTTCCAGTCAAGCCAGTATGCCTTGCTTTATTTTAATATTAACTCAGTTTTACTTTTTTTTTTTTAAACTATATTTTCTGTTTGCTAAAGATTTCTGTGCTCACAATAAACTGGAAGTTCATACTATTGCAGACTGCAATAGATTTGTAGATAGAAGTGGAAGACTAGAAGTACAGAGAATTTCTACACTAGAAATACAGGAGAATGATTTGCACATTAGTTACCTAATTGCTAAAGCAAAAGCTAAGTATTACATTAGTTTAATCTTTCAGTATTTCAAGATCGGCAGGTTTCTTGAGCCAGTCCATATACACTATATGAAACTTCTCTTAGCTGTTCAAAAAGCAACACTGACTGTAGTTCATGTGTGGTAACTATACAGGCACAAACAAACTTCAGCTAACAAAGAAAAAAGTCCGTTCTAGTTGAAAAGACCAGGAGATTGTGGAATATAATGCTGTATCAGTAAACAAGTTCTTTTGATTGAAAAGACTATAATAGCAAAAAAACTCCAAACAAACAAACAAAAAAATACTGCAGAATGAACTGAGCTTTGTGATTAAAAGAGGGCAGACTGACATTTGTGTCATACAGGATAAAAATAAATAGCCACACAGTATGGTCCTTTTGTTGAACGAGATTCCTCAGTACAATATCAACACTCTTTTCTAAAGAGAGAAAACACTCTGAATCACCTATCACCAAGTTTAAAAACACTTTTGATACTGTAGTCAAGGCAACTATGGACTCTTAAATTAGTAGTTAATAACCTGATGTATGCTACAGCCCTTTACTCCTACGGTGAACACCTCCAACGGCTCTGATGACAAGGAAGTTATAACATATCCAACAGCCAAGATTACGTAAGCATTTTATGAAATTAAGAGGCATAAATGACAACATTTCTAATTTCAAAGCCACCTAGGACCCGAACAAACTATTTTGGCAAACAGCACTGGAGATTTATGCTGATCCAGTGCTGTCAAGTGCATGGCATGTCAGACTGGCTTTTAAAATGTGCTTCCCATCACCATTACACCATGACTCAGTCACTCATCCCGTCACCTGCTTAGGAGCATTTTCACTCCAATTAGTATTCATAAAGAAATTTCCTTCTTCTGCCTTCTCCAGTTGTTTGGTCTTCTACATAATTTTCACAATCCTTGACATGCTACTGAGAGCACTCTTCGATGACCAATTCACTTGGCGTCAGAGACAAAAGCTCCTCAACAACCACAAACATGACAGCACTGAAAGACCAGCCTATGGCACTGAATGCTTAATCTAGAGGTCTTTTGTTATGACTCAAATATTAAATATAAGCCAATCTAATAATTAAAAATCTATCAGAAGGCCTCATTGTCAAACCAAATATCGTGAATACTTCACATGGGAGATTACTGTCTCAGTCTGTATAGACTGCTACAGCAAATGAAGCTCAAAGTAAATTCTCCTTTGACTCAATAGCTGTGTCTGGGTTTTATTTCAGTTAACATATAAACAATGATCAGAATTGAAATAACCATCCATCTTAAATAGAGACAACAATAGATGTATTTGCCTAGGTCTGCAGAATCTTTCTGGTCACTGTATCTACCATAGCAAATTCCTGAGAAGAAAAGGCTGTGCCTACTAAACTTGATGCAGCAGCACTAGGAAGCAGAGTTTCAGACACTTCACAGCCCCAAAAGCTTGTAAAGGAAACAAAAATGCAAAGAGTGAAGAAACTTTCACTAAACCTATGAACAAAATGCAGCAGCACGAAGAACTAAAACTGCACGTGGTATTAAGTTTGAAAATTCGTATCTAGAAGAACAAAACATGAGGTTCATGAGTAACACACAGAAAAATGCAGTTGAATGCTACTCTGCCATCATAATATGATTCGTACTTAAACCAACACCAACCACACAGGGCTCAGCAAACTTCTGCAGAGCAGAGCCTCGTTTTGTGACTTACTGGTAAGAACTCAGTTCTATTTCATTCCAGTTCTCCCCATTCCTGCTCCCCCAAAATGACACATTTTGCTAGTAAAACATGACTGTGAGGTCTTTAGCAGATCCAAACCAGACACCAGGCAGATGCCGTACTCTGCCTCACGTATCTACCAGCAACAGCTGGCCAGGCGCTGCCAGCCTGCCTACACAGGTTCTTCTCTGATGCACGTACAAGCAGAATCCTTCTGCTGGCAGTTCCTCCTACACAACCATGAAAGAAAAGAACAGCTCCATTTTTCTTGGTCCTTGATACTATGCCAAGAAGCTACTCAAACTGAAATGAGACATATTTACTATTAATGAAAGAAGCACCTGTGCAGAGCATGAACACATGATAAGTAAGGTCCCAGACACAGCAGTACTGACTGGCAACACACTTGCAGAGTATGGACAAAGACTAAATAGAAACCACAAAGTTCTAATTTGAGACTTGAATCCATCATGGAAACATTTTAAATGTTAAAATAGACATCTATGCTGCTTTAAAAATGCTTTATTTGACATCCCAAGCTCTCAGAAAACCCATTATTTAAAATGAAAAAGGATCCATAAAAAAACCTAAACAGCCCAATACCATGAGTAACGGCAGCAAGTCAGCTGTTTGATGAAAGAGCAAACTTCCCCTTGCTTGAAATCAAGTCTATACAACCATGTATTGAACGCTTTGCACAATTCCTGACACAACGTGCGTTGACTCAGTAAATACCTGTGGCATTTGCTGTCCGCCCAAAGGAATGGAGCTTGGCGGTGTAGCAGACACAGCAGTGGTAGGCGGGAACCGTGGTCTTATTTGCATCCCACCTCGGGCCATAGGTGCGGTGATCATCTTTGAGGACAGAGGGACAACAGACAAAAGTAATCGCAAAACAAGAAATGCAGTGCACTGGCAGGATGAGAAGCACATGCAACCTCCAGGAATTAGGGGGAGGGGGAGCACGAAGGGAAGGTTAGCAAGCTTTTCCCTAAAGGTTAACCTAACATGCTAGCTTATAAATCAAACTCCTCTTTATACTCTATCCATTTTGAGAAAGCATCTAATGAATTCTCAGTATCCTGAGAGAGTTGACACGTAGATTCCGATTCATGGGTTAAGGGTTGCCTGTGCTATCATTTGCACGAAGGGCTTTTAATAAATTTTGCCTGACATCTTGAATTTCTAGACTTCTTGGAAATAAGTATTCTAAGGTTGTTGTCAAGCATGCTACCTATAAAAGCTATATAATGCCACAGGTGTCTGATGGGCTTTCCCCCACTGTGGACTCAAAGGATTTAGTAGTATTTGCTTATGCCAGCATTCATTGTAAAATAATTTAGCAGACTGTTCAACAGCAACTGTCAGTTAGAATGCTCCACAGTGAGCAAAACTTCAGACCAACCTAACCTATGACAGTATAACAACGTCAAAGACAAAAAAAAGGACTTCTGGGTTTGAAAAAGCTGTTTACTTTCTTCTATAACCCGCCGAATAAGCCAAATGTATCCTTGTAATTTCCATCATTTTGACAAATACCCATTCCTCTTTATTAAGCTGTGCTAAAATACTCTGTTACAAGTCCACAATCTGCCCCAAGCTTATTCATCCACTATATACACTAAGCCCACATTGAAGCACAATCATTTAGGACAAATAATGAAGGTTAGCATCAGAATTTGTATTTTAAAATAGTCTAAGGACTCTGCTACTCTGCAGTGTCTAGAAGTGCACTCCAGAACCATCAGCCTGCATGAGCCATACAAGTTCAATCAAATATATTTGTATAGCCCTCCGTTAATTAAAATTTGGTATTAGACTGCATATGCTGAGAATTTACAGCAAATATAGCATATTTTTGAGGTAGTATTCAGGTGACTTTGGCAGATTCACTTAGGAGTACAAGAGCTTTTGTTTCATATGTCAAACATCTACAGTAAAGTTCTCTGGACTACTTTTTTTTTCCAGCATACATATTACCAAGGAACTTGTACAAGCCCTAACTAACCTACAAGTTAGCGAAGTCTCCTTTCAGTAAACGGTTTGGGGCATTCTTGCTTAGTGTGCTATGTAAATGGATTGAAGCAGCCAGCAACATGTCTTTAGAGAGTCAGAGAATGCATGTGCTTACAATTGTTAAAAATAAATAAAATTAAATACAACATAGCAAGACTGAAAAAGAAAAGCAATAACTGATAAAGAAAACAGCATAAAATTCAGCACAGCTGTTAGTTCACAACATCAGAGCAATGCAGTCCCTTTCCATCCAGGTAAAGAGGGATGGTCAGAGACAGGATTTCAAAAGGGAAACAAATGAGAGCGTTTCAGACATCACACACACATGCACATGTACACACACAACATGCAGCAGCCACCACAAGCAAACACAACAACCCAGCACTGGCACAAAGCACAGGTGGATGCTACAAAGTGCAGTGAAGAGCTACAGTATCAACATGAGAGCTGGTGAAGCAACACAACCCTAACAACAAGAACAACAACAACAAAAAAAAAAAAAAACAAAAACAAAAACAAAAAAAAAAGGGGGACTTGGGGGGGGGAGTTGCTAGGGATAAAAAAAACCAAACATATCCTCCCAGGCACAATCACCCCATCTTAGACCCTCGTGAATGCACATGGATCTCTGCAGTGTGTGAAATCCCAGGGATATTATGGTGACCCACAAGTCCCATCTTGGTCCTGTTTCTCATGCCACACCACCAAAGTGTGAAGATTTAGATTAATTCCTCCAAGGTCAAGGAAATTAGAAGCATATTCACAGTTTAAGTGAACACCAGCATGACAAACTCCGACTCAAAGGCTTTCAGCTGTTTGCTGTATTGTGGTTGGTCAAACATTTATGCACATGTGCACAACTTTAGTTTTCATTTGTTGTATTCTTTGGTTTTTGAAATATGTGCTTTGGAATGGAAGTGTATACATAAAATTAGACCAATTACACTCTCTTAACAAAAGTAATCTATTTTTCCCATTCTCCAGCTGATTTACATTTATGAAATGTGTGGCCCTTTGACAAAGGATTCAGGAAACGAGGTTCCAAAGATTACGTCTGGTTGATGCAAAGCAATATATCTATGAAGGAGTTGTTCTTGTCAGTGTAAAACCAGAAGTGTTCAAGTATTTTTGAAAAATATTTAAACTGAAGGCAAATCCTCCTCCACAAGTTAAATTGATTTACCTCAGTTTACAGAATCAAGAATTTTACCCCATAAAAACAGAGAGCAAACAGAGGAAGAGTCTCCCTCCAATGTAAGATACAAAATTCATTATTTTATAAAAATGAAGTGGAATATAACAATTAGAATCCTGAACCTGTAATTTTCTTTCATCTAAAATCGAAAGATTCAGAATTCTGTAAACATGCAGCTTCTGGTGAGTATAGGCAAGTCCTGTGCCACTGTCACTCCACTAAAGGCAGCTCTGATTTTCAGAGCAACAGCCTATCTGCATTATGAGCACCTGAAGGAGTTGCACCAGAACAGCAATTTAAACTTTATTAATACTTAACTCCAGTCACTAGGACACTACTTTGTTTATTTATCACCAGCTTCACCTGTGAGTTACATGCTCGTAAAGACTAGACACCCAAGCAGGCTAACGTTGACCTCCATGGCGTCTTTACAACTTCAGAGAACATCAAAACTCACATGGATCCACATTTAAACCTGGGATTGCTTTTACTTTTATGTAGAAAGGATGAACAGAAACTGGAGGGAAAAGGAAAACCGCAGCCATATAAAGCAAAATTCTCAGTTTGAAAGCCCCTAGAGACTAAGTTTAAATGTAACAAGCAAAGATTAGGATAGGGTGTGTTTATAATAAAAGCTCCCTGAACCAAATTAAGAAATTAAGACAGATTTCTTTAAAATGCTGGTGCTAGTGAAAAATGTACTAAATACAAAACAAAATCTACTCTTAAAAGAAACTACTTATAAATTAAAGAAAATCCCTACACACTCCTAACATTGAAGCTCCACTGTAATACCGTACACAGCCACAATCTTAAATACAGAAAATATTTACACAAGTACAAGACACCCGTTTAATTCTTCAACTTCACAGCATTAAGTGAATTTTAATAGACTCATATTGAATGGCAGGAACGCAAACGGAGTAAAGTCTGTACATGGAATTTTCTAAACTCCATCTGCAATAATAAGCAATCCCCGAGTTCGCTAAACATGTCTGAATAAAGCTGCAATACAAAACCCACGGCCAACCATCTTATCACCTGAAACGTTTCACATGCACCGTGCTATTAAGCCACTGGCATATGAATTCACTAAACGGAGCAAGAATTAAGTTGACTTTATATAAGCACAAGCCATCTGCTTAGGAGCTGAAAAGAGCACCGTTAAGTTAGTAAAAAGAAACAAAGTCAGAGTCCCCTTCCAGTCAGCCTAAGTTCCTGCAGCTCCCACCTGGAAATTATTTAAGAAACAAACAGAAGTTTTAATTCATATTTCAACTGCAGAAAGATAATTCTGCATTGCTGCCAGTACTGTACCAACTGTACTTACCACCTACATCCTGTGTTATGTTGACACAAGCAAAAGGACCAACACAGAAAGAGAACTTAGCCACCAACAAGGATGTGGGCCACACGAGAGTTATGATGGTACGAGACACTATTCCTGATAAAAGTCTGGGAGATGTGTGTTGAAGAACCAATTTATTACAGTCCATGTAAAAAGCTTCCAAATGTCTTAGTGAATCTGTAATATCACTTGTGCATACAGACATGGAACATCTGGGTATACAAAAATAACTCTGCCATTAATCTAGTCAACCTCAGTCCATCTGTCTGCCTCAGTCTCTTCATCTATAAAGTGGTGATAATTGTACTTACCCATGTCTGTAAAACGCCTCAATATGAAACACTACAGAGGTAAGCCACAAAAGATTATTTCATATTCTTGTGGAAAATGGGATGAGAGGTTCAGCTCAAGCCATTCCCAATTTTTTTTCCCCATGTCTCCTTCATACCAGACACACATCAAGGAACAATCACTGGGGCTACAAGTGTATTGTAGGATAAGAAAACTATGTTAGACAATAAGCTTTCACCCAGCATTTTTTTTTTAAGTGTAACTCTGCACTTGTGACACATGCCATTTTTTCTTTACAATTCACATCCAGAACAAGAGCAATCTATATCTATTGATCATTTCACTCAGAAAAAGAACGAAAGATGAAAGGAATGGAAAAGGAGTGCAGAAAAATTTCATTGTCTATACTATTTTTTATGGTCGATACACGGAGATGGAAGGTAAATCACATGTGAGTAAAGATAGCAGGCAAAGATTCACAGTACAGAAATCAGTTTACACAACAAAGCAGTCACCTAAGAAAGTTTAAAAAAAGAAGAGGTGATACCCTCCAGATACCAACAGTCAGACTTGTAGCGTGACCACAGTAGCCCATCTTACTGATTTGCATTCCTGTGTCAGTTCAGGCAGCAATCTTACCTACTCAGGACAGAGAGCATGCACAGAGAGGTTGTCAATGAAATCCTGCCTCTGACTCCAGGCAAAGGAGAAACAGCATAAAAGTCCATATCCCCTTTATAACAGGGATGACCAGTGTCAGATCCCTCATCAGAAAGCCACCAGAAACCCATCTCCATGCTCACCTCTAGCATGCACTTGCTACAGGCCTATAATTAGTGACACTGGCTCCTGGGCCCTTACCTGCCCTGAAGCTCCCATCTGAGCAGCTTGGGCCTGAGCTGCTTGCACTGCTGCCGCTGCCTGCTGCTGCTGCTGGACCAGCTGAGCTCTTACCTTGAGTATGAAAAGAAAGAACCAGTAAACATACGTATCTGATTAGGGTATGACGCTTACTTCAACTATATTGACTACACTCATAAAAAACGGTGTGGAGACAAGATCAGCCTCACGTGCCTACTCTTCACAGTTTTTCAGCTTTCTTTACGAAAACAAGTTCCCGTATTTCTAACATTTAGACCATCTTCCCATAGCCTGTGCACCCAAGATCCGATTACTTCTTGCAACTTCTTCCCTATACTATCAGGTCTTCCTACAACAATACTAGATACTTCAACTTCCTGGCAAACATAGTTAACTACATAGGTGTTGAATTCCCTCAAGTACACTGTATCAAGCACCTACCAGTGACTAGCATTTCAAATGTTTATACTTTCATTGTCACTGTCAGTGTGATGTACGTGCCATCTAACTACTCCTAGCTTAGCTGGTAGGAGCACAAAGTGAATGTATCAACCCCCCATGTGGAGTCAATAATTTCTCAAGTGTGGCTGACACTCCACTCCTCCCAGCAAGGCCAAAAGAAAAGCAGGTCTTGGGATTACATCTGAGCTTTTGCTCAACAGCACATAAGGAGCCAAAAAAAAATAAAAAAAATAAAAAAAAATTTAAAAAAAAAAAAGATCATTGTAATGCAATAGGTGCAGTTTTTTTTGAACATTAAGAGGACGACCCAGCAAGAGGTTCAACAAAGTAAAACTGTTGTCTTGTCCACATTCTTTTCAAGGCAGGAACTACTGGTATCTTAAAGTTTAACCAAAACCTCTAAACATGGCAGCAGAAGCAAAGTCAGCATGCTAGAGAGCCAACATGGGCTCCAGTCACAAGCATTAGGCACTTTACAGGACTTGTTCATGTTCTAGAATAGCAAATACCACACAGGTGATTTTTCTTTAACCAGTTTGTTTCTTTTTCTTTTTTTTCACTTGTCCATTAAAGAGTAAAATAAGAAATTATTTTCAAATATTAGCTGCATGAATGTTTTTCACAGATTTCCAGAAGTCTTACTCTTAGACACAAAACTGTTCTGTTCTGGCAGGCCTAGGCATAAATCTTTAAACTCTGCATACTCATAACATGCTAACTACAGATTTCTTAATAATCCATGTTTTTTCCTACTTCATTATTAGCAAAAGTCAAAGAACTTTTTTTATTTCTCTAGAGGATCATAACAAACCAACAATGAGCTGGTCACTAGCCCTTACCTGCATTGCTTTTAATTGCTGTGGCGTCAGAGTAACAGGCATAACCTGACTAGGAATTTGTCCTGAGATTGCCTGTGGCTGAGAGACCATGGGCTGGGGTTGAGGCTGGGACTGTGGCGGAAGCTGAGACTGTTGCGCCTGAGCAACCTGTTGTTGTTGTTGCTGCTGCTGCTGCTGTTGCTGCTGCTGCATCTGTTGCATCTGCTGTTGTATTACTTGCTGAGGTGGCTGCTGCTGTATCTGTTGTTGTGGTATTTGTTGCTGCTGTTGCTGCTGCTGCTGTTGCTGCTGCTGCTGTGCCTGCATAGCCTGTGCTGCCTGCAGCTGCTGCATTTGTGCAATTCGCTGTAGTTGTTGCTGCTGCTGTTGCTGCTGCATCTGAAAAGAAGGAAAAGCCAGGATGCTAAAGCTTCCAGCAATGCAATGGTAGCCTTATTTTTATAGCATAAACCAAGAGCAAACAGAACTGTAATACATCAGGCTGAAGTTTTAAGCCCAAAAGGAAAGCTCAACCTTTTTATCCACTCACTCTTCATATATATTTTAACTCTACGTAGTGCACATCCCGTGATTTCACTATTAGAAGCTTGTCTCGCCACTAAAACAGTTTTCAAAAGCAAAGATGAACTCCATCAGCTTCTCCTGTACAAATGGGCCCAGAAGCACTTCTTCAAATGTAACTACCCTGCATCAGCACCACTATTTACCAGAAACTGCACAAGAGCATAACAGCTGAAGTTTCCTCTTCTGCTTTTGGCCTAAGGATGACACATATATATGACGTGCGCAGTACGCATTTTTTTAGAGTGGCAATGTGTAATTCACACAATAACTAAACAGTCACCTTTTCTAGAGTAATACAAGTGCTTTTAGTTCTTTCCCACAGCTCTGCTCTTGTCAAAATGTAAGACTATCCTGATGTTTATATGAGACAAAGGTTTTAACTTTCTATTGCTATGACAGACAAAAGCTAACAAAGAACCATTAGCCTCTCCTCTGGGATGTAATACGTTGTTGCCACTTAACTTGCAAGTCTAAACTGAAGTTCTGCCCCAAAATGGAGACCTGTTAAAAATCGGCAAAGCTGACACTCAAGTACTTCCACGCAAGCCAAGCCTCACTTGACGAGTAACTGAAAAAAGATCACCCCAATTGCCATTGTAATTGTTTGTCATCACCTGCTGTTGGTTTTGCTGCTGCTGCATCTGCAGTTTCAGCATATGCTGTTGCTGCTGCTGGACGGCTTGCAACTGCTGCTGCTGCTGCTGCTGCTGGGCTGCTGCAGCTGCTGCTGCCTGCTGCTGCTGGACCTGAAACTGTTGTTGCATGGCTGACTGCTGGGCCTGGAATTGCTGTTGCTGTAAAGCCACCTGCTGCTGCTGGAATTGTTGCTGCTGCTGCTGTTGCTGCTGAGCTATCTGCTGAAGCTGAAGCTGGGCTAAAAAGAAGGTAGACTGTACTTAAAACATGAGACCTGAACAGTGTGAGAGACAGTTACCCAGTATAACTTAAAATAATTGAAGATAATTCCTAAAGTATATTAATATTCTTCATTAGCAGAATACACTTTTGCTTCCTCAAATGGACGAGGCACATTAACAACAGAATTAATGACACCTCCTACTACCAACCTTTAATTCTCACTGCCTATAGAGTCAGCAACCTAGGTAAAGAATGTAGAAATGTGCAGGAGGAAAGATGCACAGAGGTCACCAGCAGGAAGGACCATACCCAAAGAAAACAGGCAAGTTCTACAGAAACAAAATTCTGAACTTGAAATCTTGTAGGATGAAAGAAGCATTTGCTCATACAACAGCTAGACTTTCTTCACTATACTAAGGAAGACATTTATCCCATTAGGTAGCAGTATTTGAAATCAATTCTTCCTGCAGTTCACTTGGCTGATCTAGCCAGAAGTATGAAATGTCTTCAGCACCCTTTCATTGTGGAAAAGTCACGTACTGAACGGCTGATCTAACAATTCCAGTGGTTGAAGCAAACTGAACACTTACTCTGCTGAGTAGCTGTAGAGACACCGGGCATACCGTGAGGGGCCATTCCCGAGGTTCCAGGAGGCTGCTGCTGCCCTGGAAGACTCATCTGTTGTCCCATTGGGCCAAGACCACTCATCCCACCCATTGGTGCTCCTTGAGCTCGGGAAGCCATGCCCATTCCAGGTGCCCCTGCTGGGGGACCTCCAGTTAGATTCTGCAGGGCATTCATCGGATCTACAAAGAAAATAGTTACCAATATGCAGCCAGCAGCAATTGCCTCCCCAAAATCCTCTGTTCTCCATCATCTACATTCTGATCTGTCAGCTTCAGATCATGACTAGATCAAATAACCTGAGAATCTAACAATTAACTGCTTGGCCTGTGAGACCATAAGAGGCTTCTGGTACATCTTTGCCTCTCTGTAAATAGACTGGAGACTACTTAAAGTGCTTCAGATTTTCCAAGTTCCAAATAGATTTTAAATACATTAGAGAAAATGAATTTATCCACCTCTGAATTCATATGCAAGCCAAAACAAGCTGCCAACAAAACTCCATGAGGATATCTGGCTTGTAACTTGGATGCAACAGCCCTTCTTTCTTAAGAAAACTTGTAAAATAATTTCCAGCTCTCTAGGCTGGATGTTAATCAACCACAGATACTGCATACTTAGCCTACAAAAGAAAAAAAATAGAGGATCCTACTACGTTCCTAACACACACTGCTGTAAGAAGTAGCACAGAGGCAGAAGACACGATCAGATCTAACTCCATTCAAATTGCAGAGCGCGTATGCCCCACAAACACAAGAATTGCCTGTAATGCAACACACTGAGTGAGGAGCCCAAAGTTGGTAACAGGGAGAAACCTTGACTGCTCAGCAGGAGACTATTCACCCTCACTCTTGTTTTTTTCAAGAATCTTAGTGTTGTGAGATAAGAAAAGTACAAACAGGTCTCCTGTGTTATATCCAAAACGCTGTCCAAGCCTGTCACTCTCATCACTGAAGAGCTCCAAGACGACCACGCTACCTTTCCCTTCCTCCAGCAGCATTTAATATTCCAGCTAGGGAATCCACTGCTTTCTTATTCTTAGTACACCACAGCTCTAAATTCTAAGCTGTTCTGTTTAGAAATGGGGGGAAGGGGAAAAAATAAAAGAGCTCTTACCACTGACCGAGGCTTGAGATTTCTTATTGTCTGCAAAGGAAGAACAATTAAATGCTTCTGTTAATCTTGTCACACATAAATCTGGCCCTTCAGTTATCCTCTCTACAAGAAATATATCCACATAATAATTTAAAAAAATCACTGTCTACTGTAGTTCTAACAAAGTACATTAACGTAAGCCAATGTGGTGGCCAGAATGCTACAAAAACAATGGAAAGAAAGCAAAAATACAGGGAAAAAAAATAGGAAGGTGGAAAAAGTAGTAAGTTTAAATAATTTCTCAAAGACTTTTGAATTATAGATGGATGTGTAAAAGAAACACTATTTAAACATTAAGCATGTATATTAGGAGAAAAATTTTAAAGGAACTTTTGAAGAATCACAAGTTGAAACACACATACAAACCCTAAAATTTACTTTTTTGGGAGGATGGGATGAGCAACTTCATTACTGAGAAAAAAAAAACAAAACCAAACAACTACTTACGAATATCTCGAAAATGGATAATAAGTCTGGCCACAAGAGAAAGATATTCCTCCTAAAGGTGAAAAATAAGTAATTTAGCATAGGAAATAAAAACATTGCAACCATGACTTTCTGGTTCTTCAGTATTCTTCCTCAAGATAACAAATTTTACTTTACAATGTCTGTGAGCTTTTCAGAACAGTTCACTTGCAAGAAACAGTCTGTTCATTAACTAGGTGAGAATATTTTTACTAATAGGTCATTGGGGTTGATGGTACAAGAAACCACAAAGTTCACTGGAAAGAACCCCTGTGACAGTCACACTAATAGGACCACAATAAGTGAACATAATTATAAACCAATATATTTATTTTCCACTTTTACCCACTCTAATTCCTTTTTCTTAAGGATTGAACCTGCTTACTTGCTACACTGACTTACTTTAGTCCTTGAACTAAGTCACGTTCATAGTACAAGAACTTTTTTTAAGCTAAGTTAGTATTACAAATACAAGTAAGTTAACAACTTTAAAGACTAACATATGATAGAAGTGTCAGAAGGGAAAAAAAAATATTCTTTGCAGGATTTTACTAGTGTGCTTCATAATGCATAAGACAAACTGCAGAGGGCTGAGACAGCCTTCCTCCCCATAAAACTACCAACTCACCAGTGAGGATGCCATAAGCAAGCATAAGTTTGTGACATCAGCATTATAAAACTTTCACCATACAAGTTCTATTTCAAATGCTGCTTGTTTGGAGACAGCAACAGTATCCAACTTCTTGTAACACAGCTCCAGGAAATAAGTTTACATTTCTGTGGAGTCTAGAATTATATGTGATAACCAGACTTTCACAGAGACCACAACACTTCCTTTGTTCTCACTCTTGACATTGCTTTTTCATTGATATCTTAGTCTCTCCTGACCACCAAACTGGTCTTACGGAATGGTGCTACACTGTAGATAAAGGAAATTCTATGCAATTCACTACACACAAGTCTTTGGACAAGAATTAAATATGGTCCCATATATGCACTAAATGCTGCAGCATCAGCAAAGCTGTCTTGGACTGAAGTCCAATTTGATGCGTATTTTGGATGCAAAACGCCTCACTCTCCCTCAGGGTAAACAAAGCACATATAAATAAAAATTTTTGCATAACTATTTACTCTAAGCAGAGACAGTTAACTAAGTGACTTGGGTTTGCTATTTCTGTGGGTTGTTCCAAGCTTCTTTTGACACCCCAGTAACTTCTGGAAACAAACAGAGATGCTTTACCCTTGTTTTGGCCTTCATAAACACATGACTCTCCATATCTTTGCTGGATTTATTATGGGCAACACCAGCCTTCCTCATAGCGTCATCACTGAAAAAAAAAAAAAAAGAGGAAAAAACAAGGCTAAGTATTAATTGAGGATGTCAGAAAATACTTTCTATAGTTAGGAAGGTCTGTAAAACAGCTTTTTAGCCTTCTCATTTATAGATTTGAAAAAAGCACACCGCATACATTACTTAAAATTGCCACCCTTTAAAATTTCTTCAAATAATGGAGAAAAGCCAATTGATTTCTAAAAGGCAACACAAATATTCTTTGCAAAAATTCAAGAAAAATGCTAAGCAACTCATTATTTTACCACCTGATATATCATTTTGACAAGATGCCAGGATCTGTCCATCAGAGGAAAGCTGAATGACAGGATTAATGTAATCCATGTCTGGTGAACAATGGGCTTGAGCCTGCCTAGCATCAGGCATTTCCAAAATAATTCTCTAAAATGGATTTAAAAAAAAAAAATGCCTAAAGGCAGAGAGATTTGACCAACGAGTGAGAATAATCACTGGGAGCATTGATCAGGGGCAGATAAAACACAGGTGCAGTGATGTGCAGGGCAGGGAGAGGACAATCTACATGAAAGCAGCAGGTAGTAAGATGAAAAGAGGAAGAAAACGAACAGGTTTGGTAATAAAAAGCTTTCAATTCCCTTACTGTTCTTTCCCATTTACCAGCTAGAATCACAGGGACTTGCTGTCCTTTCTCCATCACACCTCTAGTAAACTGGATCTAGATCTGCCCTCTGGATGGGATACTGAACATGCAATATGAAAAGAAAAAAAACAAAAAAACAAAAAACAAACACCCCACACAAAACCCCACATTGCTAAGGATGCGGGTGGAAAAGAAGGGACATTCTCAGTACATCTAAAAGTAGCAAGCAATTCAACTGTGAAACATGCATCCGGATAAAGACATCCTAAAACGAGGAGTTCAGCCAGGTCAACAGTCCTATTCAAACCCTCCAGGCACTCTCATTCTTGGAAAGATTTCACTTCACGGCAAAACCTGTTCTGTTTTAAAGCAGCCTAGCAGCTACAGTCTAAATTCCAGAAACAAGATACCAGGAAATACTTTCACCTTGTAATTAACATTTCAGCTACTTATTTCTCAGTAACTGTTGTTACATGAGCAACTACACTGCACTAAATGCCTGTTAGGGTAAGCGATCCCTGAAAGTCTCAGCCAGCCTGAAGGTGGTCTACTGTTTTCTTCCCCTGGACTTTCTACCACCTCCCACGCAGTAGGAACGGTGCTTGCATGAGCAGTAAGCTGGTTCAGCTTCCTGAACTAACTCAGTAACACAGTCACAGAAGTGAGAAGAGCAGATGCTATAGCCTTAAAAAGCCGGAGCTTAGGCTGCCACAGCTCACACCCTTACCTTGCAAACTAGTAGCATACAGCTAATCTGGTGTAGCAGGTAGAAGACAGTGGAACATAGCTACCTGCTCTCACAGTAACTTGTTTGAGTGCTCTGGCAGACACTAAAAAAAAAAAAAGCTGTTTACACATGAAGCATGTTAAACTGAAGCAGAATATGAACACAAAGCAGAATAACTATTCTTCCAAGTGCAAACAATTCTTAAAGGGAGCTGCTCATAAAGAAGCTCTGCTGCTGCTGAAGAAGCCATATCCAATTCTTGATTGGCACCTCCCTTTTTTTAACGCTTTCCCTTTCAGAAATGCTGCCTCTATATCCACACTACTCTCTGAATCCTCCTTAACTTCTCAGTCTCATTGTACAAGGACAACGCCTCTCATTTTGAGAGCACCAAGAACTGAGCAGGCAGAAAGTATGAAGAAAAGTAAAGGAAGTAACATGTAGGTAGTACTAAGTGGCTGCGATACAGACAGTGATCAATGTGGTATCAGGAACTTGGAAAAAAAATCCATCGCAAAAAGTTATCTACTTGTATATGTATTGACCATTTTGTTTTGATGTTCTAGAACATGAAAGACATTTTATAATGACTACATCTGCATCACCAATAATGCCACGTCAAGTGCTCCATGTCATATCTGTTAGCATTCCAAGAAAAGTTTAGACTAGGAGGAAGAGAAAAACACAGGACTTGCTCTTTGTTTACATATTCATCTGCAATCAACATAAAAATATTTACATTAGAAGACTGGAAAAGTCACTAAAAAACCCAAAGCCACAGCTTTAGCACAGAGTTAAGGATACCAAATAATGTACCATATCCTTGCAGAGCACCAAACTCATTAAAACCCTGGAAACTAGATGGTACCAGCTAATTCAACCTTCATCCACCTCATAAGCACTTGCTAAACGTATTGTCAGATGTGCACTAAAACTCTGCCTTTTTCGTTTCATGCAAAACACTCAAAAGTTGTTGTTTCACGAGATGAAGCATTCAACACCAGCTTCAGGAATTCCCCTCCCATTTCCAAGAAGCTTGTTTCCAGCCCAATAATATGCAACCTCTCACTCAGGCCAGCTAGTCTAGTTCAAAAATCTTGCAAAACACGTTCTCCTTCAAAACTCTACCAGCTCCCCCATCCAGTTCACATCATGACTGCATGAATCAGTTGTTCCAATGAAACAAAAGGGCAATGAGTTCCAGGGCCAACACCACATGCAGCCATATACATCACCGAATGCTCCTTCATGAAATAGACTATTTGATCATTGTAACACCCAGTTCAACAAACCTTTCTTGCTTAAAACAACAATGGAGAGGGGGTGTTAAGCTTGCTAGTAAGCCATTAGCCAAATCTATCCATGTTACAAAGTTTAAAAACCTCCAAGTAAATACCAACAAATACAATAAACTTAAATCACTTCATCTTGTGCACACCATGCTGTCCCACACAACATTTCTGTTAGTGACAGATCGGACATAACAAATTTCATCCACAGCAGCCCTCACTGCAGGAATATCCACATAACACAGACTAGCAGACAACCCAAAAAAGGAATCATCCACATTACTTTATCCACATTTGCTGGACAGAATACACAAAGGCACGAAGGGCCTCAGTCCCCTGAGCACCGCCTTTAGCTACAGAGGGGAAAGTAAAGGACAATGCAGCCTCCCTAAGGCCTTGTCCTAGCGTCACCTTTCTTTCCAATTCTGCAGTGATGAAAAAAAAAACCCTTCCCACTACACATAGAATCCCCCCTTCATAAGCATATCCTCCAGCAGAAGTTACATCCTGCAGTAGAGGTAAGAAGCTACTCCTTCCAAGCTATGCCAGTACAATTGTCTGTGCGGCTGTGCTATCAGTGGTACTGAAGAAGAACCAAGGTTAAAAATAACAACTTCTCCCAAGTTATTTTTAACTTTGAGAAATTTCCTTATCAGGTTTTCTGTACAGCAACCCAAACACTTGCCATGAAGAGGTATTGTAGAGGCAGTAGCTTCTTCAGTTCACAGCTGTGTCAAAATAAGCATTTATAAAACACATCCCTCCCTCACTTTCTGCAGCCCCAGGAAGGGAGAAACACCTGCGTCCTTGGCCTTATTTGCCTGAATTCTCGAAACAGGAATCACTCATATTACTTTATTCACATTTGCTGGACAGAACACGTAAAGACATGAAGGGCCTCAGTCCCCTATCAATCTAGGCTGGAATACAAAATTCAGGCTACTTTATGAACTGGTTTTGTGAAGCGTTTCATAGAAAGCAGCAATGCAGATGATCTTCACACTCCCTACATCATCACCATCTCCTGGAACAACCTGGCAGAAGCCAAAGCCACTCCTTGGTCTCAGTCATCTGAGCTCAGGCTTTCCTGGATCTTGTGAGAATATGGAAGTCCCACTTGGGCCTGCGGTCACACCAGAACCCAATACTGAAGGGGGCTTCTTAGGTCATCAGATGCAGTACTCTCCCAAACGATGACAACAAAATCACGCACATTGACCACTGACACATTCACTAGGATACCTATTCCACACAGCATTCTGTATCCAGAAGCTATAACAAGGCACTCAAAATGAGTTATGTGAATGCTCCATACATTTAAGTTAACGTTTAAGACCAAGTGTTAGTATTCATCTTGACAAATAAATATCACTTATTATTTGCAGGATGAACTGCGAGATATACATACGTATAAGACAGCGTATTTTTGTAACTGCTAGGAACAACCTTTCCACAAATCAAGAAAACTTTCAGATTATTTGCTAGATATTTATTTTAATTACCTTCCTCTTCCACATAAGCCCCACTAAAGGCAAAACTGGAAGCTTATAGAAAGAAACAGGAAATGTTGCACACAGAGCTCAAGTCTTTTTAGCCAATATATTGCTTCTATTTCTCATTCAACAAATCTATCTATTTCACATCCTGTTTCTGGCTAGCGTCACTTTCTTCCGAGTACCAACATAAAACCAAGTCAAGTTTTTTTTCAGACATCTAGCACATATGAATCACTTAAAAAAAAAAAAAATAAATCCACTGCAGTCATCGTACACTTATCTCAGTAACAAGTTTGTTTGCTTTTTAAAACAAGATAGTGAATACAAACATATGATATGTACTACAAAATTGGATGGAATGCAAGAAAGAAACACCACTTACAGACACGATCCTAAAAAAAAAAAAAAAAGACTATGTCATCCATTACAAAAAGCACACAGATGACAGACATCTGTGCACATATGTAAAACAACAAACTGAGAACATTTAATTTCTATTTTTTCACAATAAGAATTAAAAGTTTAAAATTATTGCCGTCTCTTCATGTGCTATTAACCTTAAAGATTCTACTGGTCAGCAGCAGTAATTTTTTTTTTATCTCTTGCTGTATGCCTCCATTGAAACATTTAACAGCATTGCTTACTGCTCAGAGAAAGAACAGTTACAGTTTGCAGCGCAAAGACAAAACCAAAGGTCTACTGTGTTAAGGTTTGCATGTGCTTACTCATATTTTATTTCTTCAAAGTTACACAGCATTTAAGGGCACTTTTGCTTGCTTGTTTTGTTGAAGGAGTAGAAAATGAGGAGAAGAAAAAGCAAGAGATTACTCTAAGAAGATTAATGACTTTGCAGAAAGTTTAGAAAGCCAAACATCAGTTCTGAACACCAAGAAAGTTTGTACGGCTCTGACAGGCACACATTATCGTATTTCTTCAATTAATACCATAAGAGTTTAACTCTGAAACAGCACCTTAAGTAAAGCCCACAGTTAGGCAGCAAAACCCCATGCAGTCAAACAGCATACTGTTTACACATCATAAAAAAAAAGAGTCTGTTTTTAAATATTGATTCTTACAAGCAACAAGGCAAGATCAAGCTTTTCAAGCTTCTATAAATAAGGACTTCAATATTACTTTAGAAGCACTGAACAGTCCTTTCACTTCTGTAACAGTCACCTTTCATAGCGTAAAAGTCTTTCAGTTCGTAGGGTAACAGAGTCTTCCACAAAATAGAAAAAGCACGCAGAGCAGCAAAGTAACGCAAGTAAAGCAATTGCTCCACAAAGCACAACTGAAAAGGCAACATGTTTAACTTTTTTTTTTCCAAACAGCCTTTTAAGCATCAGATACTAATTACGATGATGCTTGCTCTAAAAGAAAGCAAATCCCTGTCCAAAATAGCCAAAACATTAAGTCACTGACATTTTTATTTCATTTTTGCCCTAAAAAAAAAGTCAGATGCAAGATAATTACAGTGGTTTTCATAAGACAGAATAAGTCAAACTTGGCAACACTACGTACACAGCCACAATCGAAGCCCTAAAGCCGATGCTGTCAGGTGGGACAGGAAGTCGGTATTCCTGGGCAAGAGGAAAGTGAAAGGGGAGGGGATCGGAGAAATGAAGTCAAAGAACAGGCCCGGCTACTCCCCGCACAGGCCCTGAGCAAATCCTGGCAACGAGGCCCCCTCGCAGGGGGATGGCAAAAGGGCCCAGGGTACAGGACACACTGGGGACCACGAACGAACCCAGGCAGCAAGGGGAGCACCGGGAAGGACTCGCAGAGGAGCGGGGACGGGTGGCACACAGCCACCCGGGCGCGGGCGGCCGCGGGAGCCGCTGAAGCCCCTCTGGCAGTGGCCGAGGCCCGCCCGCGGCCTACTCAGCGCCGAGGCAGCGGCCCGCACTCACATCTGGCTGACGAGCTTCTGCCGGAAGTTGGTGCTGCGCCAGTCGGTGTCGGGCCCGGTCACGTCCATCCCCGCCGACACCGCGAGCGCCGCTGCCGCCCGCCGCCGCGCTGCCCGCCGCCGCTCCGCCGCACGCCACCGCGGAAGGGTCTCGCAGCCACTTCCGGCGCGCTGGAGGCTGGAGGGAAACGGAGTCCCGACGCCAGCCTGGCCACCTCTCGCAAGAGCTGCCGACTCGGCGCGGTGCTCGCTGGGAAATGTAGTCCCGCCCCCCGAAACACTACCGGCTGTAGCGGCCCGGGCACCGGTACCCAGCGGGTGCAGCCGCCCGCAGCCCCAGGCCTCAATACGGGGGTGACAGGTCCGGCGCACGACTGAGCACTCGCACGCTCAGGGACACCGCAGCGCGGCAGGCAGCCGGGGCCCCTCGGGCTGGCAGGTGCCCATGTGACGCTGGGGGCTCTCGCCCCCGCCGCCCGCCCCGGTTCCGGTCGCGGCCGCCCCTCCTTCGCCGGGCGGGCGCGTCACGCGCGGTCGCCGTGGTTTCCGGGTCGCACATGAAGGCGGAAGCTGCTGGCGGAGGCCGCCGCCGCCGTTCTCGGTAGGTGGCTGGGGAGGCGGCAGCGGCGACGGCGGGGGGGAAGGGGGCGCCGGACGTGGACTGGAGCGCCCGGTGCTGAGGACGAGGCCCGAACGGGTGAGGCCGTGCCCGCGTCCCCCTGCTCGCCGCAGGGATGCCCAGGGGCGGGGGAGCACGGGCGAGGGGCCGCCAGGTGCGATGGGCAGAGCAGGTCTGGGGGGCAGCGCAGCAGGCTCCGGGCTGGGTCTGCCAGCCCCGCCGCCGCCCTCGTCCCAGGGAGGCCGAGACAGCCCCTTGCCAAGGCCCTGTCGCCCCCATGAAGCCACCGAGGCCAGGCCAGGCCAGGGCTGAGGCCAAGGCCCTGCTGCCTGCATGAAGCCCCTGAGGATGTCCTGGCCAGCACTTGGGCTGCCTGCACAGGAGGTGGGGTGAGAGAGGGGGAAGATACTGGGTGTCAGGACTTGGAAAGGCATTTTCAAAAGGGGAAAAGAAAAGTAAAACCCCAAGCATGCTTGAACTGGCTTTCACTTCTTCATTACAGAGTTAGTCTATAGTCAGGCTGTCTCTTCCAATGACATGCAATTCCAAGTAGTCTTCCCCTGCTGAGAAAACTGCTCATTCTGTGTTCCTGATGGGGACGCTTATAAGTTATAGGCAGAAAAGAAAACCCACAACCCCACAGATCCCCACAGGAGTGACATTAATGTGCTGAATAATACAAAAGAATTAATGTTTTATACAGAAATCAGAGCTAGAGCATGCTAGAAGAGGCTTTTGCTCTCTTGCAGGTCACTCAATTGTTGAATTTGGCACAGAGTTAATTACTATCTAATTTTTTTTCCTCCTTGTATTTTAGACTATTAAGAACTCATTATGTGGTTTAAGCAGTTCAACAAAGGTTCAAGTCTTGCCAACTAGCTGAGTCTCTCGATTCATAGAACATATACCATTGGGCAATTTATGAACAGTCAATTTTGTCATAGTTATTACTTAAAGAGCTTCATCCTGTAGAAGCTTCATTTAAAAAAAAAAAAATTCCTCACAGATTTTCCAGATCTATCTGGACATAGAACTAAACACTACCACCTGATTCTAGAAAAAGCTGGAGCCTTAGTGGTAGGTTACCTGTTTTTAGGGTAAGCACGTACACCCTGCCTGAATACAGTTGCTTAACAGCCCTTCCTTCAAACACAGGCAGCCAATCCATCCAAACCAGAACATGACTATTGAAAGGCTCAGATGAAAAGCAAATCTCATTTCAAGATTAGGAACAAGAAAAAAAAAATGTAGTAAGAGATAATCAAACTCTTAAAAGATGATGAAGCCATAAGAGAAAGCATTTTAGCAGTGTATTGAATTTTTGTTTTCTGTATTACAATCTCTTGGTAGTATTTGGGCCACAGGCCACCTCCCAGAAATGCACCACTGAACACTTTACAATTTTATGAATTTGGCTAAGTTCCAAATCACTCATGGATAAGGCAAAACATTCAAGTTAGAAAGCTCATACTCTTTAGGTCATCCTACTGTTCATGGGGGAAAAAACCATTTAAAATATCTATATATTTAAATACATATACGTTTCGTGGGAGTTTTGCCATATACATATTAAATATGAGATGCTTTATTCTCGATATGTCTTAGAAATAACTTGTAATAGGTTTGGGGGAAAAAAAAAAAAAAACACCACAACAGGTGTTTGCTGAAAGGAATGAATGCCAAAATTTGTGAGACAGCCTAGTTTGCAAAAGCTGTTTCCCAAACCACACCTTTTGGTTTCCTCCCACTCTTCAAGTACACTACTAATGGTAGGAACTGAAAATTACTCAGAAATCCAGCCCAGAGTGATGTGCTTGCATATTTCCATTAGTGACGTAAAGAAAGATGGTGTGTATAGACCTATCCAAAACTAATGTTGAGATATTATATACTACCAGATATCTCTGTTTCTTTCTTTTTTGTGGGGACCTCAGTCAAAAGAAGTTGTTTGGGTTGTTTCCCTTATTTGTAGAAAGTTCCTAAAGTGAAGTGGTATTTCAGGAAGAAGTTTATTTTTCTTTTTGCACATTTGTGAATGCATAGAGGGATAATTCTGAAAGAAGTTCTGCTGAGCAAAGCTTCTATTTTTTCCTCACCTCTCTTCTGTTCCCTTTTTCTTCAAAAAGCACAAAACTGGCTTAAGTCTTGTCTACACATAATGGTGTACTCAATTTTAAGACTGTTTGCTATGTAGAAGACAAGTGTCCGTTACAAATTATTATATAGTTGGTCAATTATTCCAGTATTTGCACTCCAGTTAGAACGAACAATAGTTTTGCTTTTCAATTTACATTGCTTGTGGCATCGGATCTGTTTTCTGAACTATTTTGGCAGGCACCCAGCTGCCTCCCCATTCTGCACACTCCCTGACTAGTTGATCTATTTGTTTGTGTGCCCTCTGCCCTGTTAAAATTCTGGTACATAGCCAGGTTCTGCGTATTTGCATTTGCAACCCCTGAGCGTCAGCCCAACTAGCATTTTGCTCTGATCTCATATCTTGTCTCCTTGTCAGGCTTTCAGCTGAAGCCTGGCTTTGATCCTAATTCTTTTTACTCCCTAGAGAGAGATGAAGGTGTGGGATGCCTTAGGGCACAGATTTTAAACTTCCTTCAATGCACTCAGACTTTTAAGGGCCTAATCTATTTGGATCACAATCAGCACGCCATACTACTAGTAGCTCTGTATTAGAAAAAAGCTATGAAGAAGATGGCCTGCAAGAAAGAGGACAGAGCTGCAACTGTGGGGCATCAGCAAGCTTTAAGAATGGACCAAGAGGAACCACATAAATTTCAATAGCAAAAGTGAAATCATGCATCTGGGTCAGAATAACTCCATATATCAGAGCAGGCTGGAGAAAAGCCTAGCTACAAGTCAGCTTTGCAAGAAGAGAGCCTGAGGGTCCTGGGGAACAGCCAAGTTTAATATGATTCCTCCAATAGGGGCCAGCTTCATACTGGGCTTTGTTAGCAAAAGTGTAGCCAGTGGGTCAGGGGAAATTATTATTTCCTACTCTGTTCAGCACTTACAAGCCTGCAAAACCTGAACACCATGCTCAGCTTTGAGCACCATGCTCAAAGAAAAACCTGTGAGTTCAGTGGAGGACCACCATACAGGACAGGAGCACGTACAGGGAGGTACAAGCGCATGCAAGGCCAGAAGGCTGGGTTGGTTCAATACAGAGAAGAAAAGGCTAAGGGGAGAGCCAGTTGCTGTTTTTTAAGCTATCTAATGAGTACAGGAAAATACAGAGCCAAACTCTCCTTTGTAGTGCACAGTGCCAAGGATGAGAGGCAGGTATCACAAATTGCAGGCAAAGACATTCAGACAGGATAAAGAAGAAAACAAATTTGATGGTTAAGCACTCAATTTTCTGATTATTGACAAGGATGGAGATTCTGCACTTGACTAGACAAATCTCTCAGCATCCTGACCCAATTTTGAAGTCTTCCCTGCTTTGGGCAGTAAATTGGACTACAGACCTCCTAAGTTTCTTCCAGCCTAAATTATTCTACAATTCTCAGACAACATGGGACCCCCACCAAGCTTGAACCACCTGTCCACATGGCAGCAAGCTAAACAGAGTTGGATACCTGACACCATCAAGCTCTAGTTTATTTTGGGCACAGCTGATGCACAAGAAAATATCACTATCTGCATAAAACACCTCTTTGTAGAGATGTAACTGACAGTCATGAGCTCTTCAATACCAAAATGTCTGAGTTTCCATAGAAACTAACTTAGATAATCCTTCCTGTATGCAGCCATTTCTCTACAGTAGAGAATCAAAGCTGTCAGCAGAACTGTAGGGAAAAAAAAAAAACCCAAAACCACCTCCCACACCACACACTAGTAAACACCACTGTGTGACATGGATGCTAGTGGTAGAAGGGGGGAATAGTTGTCTAGGTTTGTATCAACTTATGCAATACCAATACCAAACTTCATCACTGTAAATCATCTACACTTTAAAGCACAGGATTAGTGTACAGTATATCTCTCCAGAGAATAAAGGCTGAGTATATCGGTAATGGCAGCAGGATGCATCCAGAACATATGCCCTGACTCAGCTGCTGAGAAGTGCTCCCAGCTACAACACAGATATATTCTTAGGGAAGCAGGACTCTGTTCTCAGTCTCAGGAAGCATATGCTGTAAGCCATATGAATTCCCACTCCCCAGAATGTTCTTTACTGGAGCAACACACAAACACCTTGATAAAACAATTGCTCTGCACTTAAAAATTCAGGTAGGACAGACACTGTATTGTGTTCTACCGCATCTATTTTACCATGCCTTTAATTTTTACTTTCCTTGCTCTAGTTGAGCTACTCCATTCCTATACCCTCTGTTCTTAAAAGGATGAGGATTTTCAGTAAGCACAAGGGCAAGCCAGCATACCAGTCTCTCACCATTTTGCCATTTGAATGATCAAGCCACAATCCATTCCCTTAATTCCTCCTGTCGCAGTGCCAACCTTGTCAGTTATAAACCACGTACTTTTGCTGTGAAAGCAAGTAAAGTATTCTGTCATTGATCAGAGAGGGAACTTTGTTAAAAAACTGAATCACAACTCTTCATGTACTATTTCAGTTGAATAATCAGAAACCTCACTAAGACTTGTACTTTTTCATAGAAGTAATCTGCAGAAGCATGTTGTGGTAATGGAATTTGAATACAAGATAATCACATAGAGCTATCAGCAAGTCACTGAGACCCTGTAGCTTCCACTGTGGCCAAAGCTTATTACAAGAGACCACTAGTAAGACAGTGAACTTTCAATACAGTAGAGGAAATAGAAGGAAATACTAGATTTCCTTCACACTCCCTTCATGTCTACTGTTGCAAGGCATAGCTGCCTTCTGCTGGTTCCTAAATGAAATCCAGGCACAGAATCTAGAAAATTTCAGGCTACTGAAAAAGAGCAGTCATGTCATTCTAGCTCCCTCTGAGGGTTTTACCATTTAGGTGGGCTTTGTTTTGGTTTGGTTTTTTTAACTCCTTGATTTGAAGTGACCAAACAGTGCATGTCTGCCTACGTTAGCACTGCCTGTGGAAACACACATACAGTTTCTGACCTCATATGCCTCTTTCCTCTCTTTGTACTAGGCACTCACTTGTAATACGCCAAAATTAATCACTACAATCACCCATGTCCTCTAAAAGACAAATGCAAACCAACATAACTGCAGTCTCAGATACCTTGTGCAGCCAGCCAAGAAAATCTCTAGCGTGATTTTCTCTTCAGTTTCAAAGTGGTTGGAGCAAGCACTTACCTTCCCTTGTTTCTGGAGATAGCATCCCACAGCACATGAAACAATACTTTTTATCTTTGCTACTGTTAAAGCAACACAGTGAACAGAAAGAGTTCCTCATCTCTTCCACCTTAGGGTCAGTCCTGCAATACTCAGACACTGAATCCCGCTGTTAACAGCTGACCAGCACTGAGAAACTTGCACAAGAGGAGGGGGGGGGGAAAAAGTGTATCACTCAGATTTGTAGGAACCTGGCTCAGTCACAGAGCAAGTTTCTCAATAACAGAAGTAAGAGAACAGAGAGGTCTGAAGAACATCCTCCAAGCCCTCCTCTGGTAGAGGCTCAGGATAGAGGGAACTTCACTGCATGATTCAAGGGACTGGGTGTTCACCTTAGCTAGCAAGGGCCTGCCTACAGCTCCTCCGTTTACAGGGACAGATATGCCAGACTGTGAGAATAGCGTCTCAAGTCCTAAAAAGCCATCAAAGTTCGTGAGTGGTCAGGAAGGAAAAACAGTAAATAGAAGGTTTTCTGCAGGATGCAAGAAGCTGAACAAACATGTTCTGTCTCTCCATTCAGAGCTGTACTGCTCATACTACATTTAGCTTCGGTTTTTTTTAAAGTACAATAAAGATTAAGCAAAATACAAGTTTGAGGAGATGGAGTTAAATTATTTTCAGCTAAAAATATAGAGATTATTCAGTAAACTTCCCTGCTATTTTTAAGATTGATGGACACTTAAAAAGCATAACAATTTCTAGATACATTAACAGTCATTCCCCCCCACTCAGCTGGTACCCCACACATCAAATAGTACACTTTCACTGTTTGGGCTATCGGATTTTCAGACAGTAACAAAGGCACAAAGCCCAAGGAGAAAGGTCATAGTTAGACCACATAGCCTGAGAAGCAAAGTGCTGTGCCAACACCAATACCCCTCCCCAGCAATCTTGTAGTCAGCATTTAGAACAATATTCAGAGAAATACACTAAAGTATGAGCTCACCAAGCATCCTGCATTTAATCCAGAAACTTGAATGCCAAAACCACCCCACTGTTCTTTCATAGCAGCCCACAACACAACCCTACTAACCCTGCTTCAACAACCACTCTGACTTCCTACCCACCCCAGCTGCTCCTTGTACAGCTATTACAAAGGTGAGGGCACTCAGTAATCAGCTAAGCAAATCTTGCTGGCCATCCCCCACAAGCCTTCCTTGTCTTAAAGGTTTTGTCTACCAGCTCCTAGGTACATGGTAAGAAGCTTTCCTTGGCTTTCAGCTCAAAGAAGAGGACTTAACCACCTATGTCAGCCAGACATCGTGGGTTAATACCATAAATGCTCACCTTTGATTTCATAAGTAGGCAATAATCCATTAAAATTATAACAGTGAACATTTTTCTAGTCTGTTACCATTGGTTAAAACTATTACAATAGGCATTCACACTTACTTATGAGCCTTGAAGCCCAATTTAGGAGAGACACACATGACAGGATACAGGTTCTCTGAGTAGCCACAGTGTAATTAAGAAACTTCATGTATCCATGTACAAGAAGAGCTTATGAGTGCTGGCAAGTTTTAGATAACAACAAAAGTCTTTGAATTCAGAAAATAGTTCATTTGTTACATTTACTTCTGCTTTTTGATGCAATGATTTTACTCTCATAGAGACTTCTTTTGATATAGCTCTCTAAGTAGCTGAAAAGATGCAAGCTTTTTTTGAGCATTAACTATGGAATTCTGGAGTATTAACCACATTAAACCACATGAACAGAGTTAATGTGGTTTATCTGAATCTGTTCCTCATTTGGGCCATAGCTCACCCTACTTTGGTTTTGCTGCATTTATTCCCTTGTAGTGAAACAGGAAATTTCTGATAAACATCTAGTAACACTCACTCCTTCACTTGCCTTTCTTGCTATGTTATCTCCCCTGCCTCAATCCATCACTTTTAATATTCCCCAGGAGCAAATCAAATGATACAGTAATGTTTTGTCTGCTTCAAATGCAGTCATCTTATTTCTAGGAAAAGCATCTACCTGTCATGAAAAATAATCCATCACTCATCTCTTCAGCTGATGACGGATAGTTTTCCCCATATAATCGATCTGAATGTGCTCCCTAGAAGGCTGTCTCATCAGAGCTCCTCTTCTGAGCTGGTTGTCCTGGTTTTGCTGGCAAAGAGCAGACAGCCATTAATATGCTTTTTCAGGATTTTTTCCATCTCTTTCACCATGCAATGCCGCCTAGCTTCCTTCTGTTTTGCACAGTGTAGGGTAACTTCCCTCAGGCTGAACAATAAACATTTTTCTGTTTCTTGGTGTCATCCAGATAGCTCCGTGCTCACTGACCATACACAGAAGACCCTGTAGTACTTTGAGAGATTTCCAGTGCTGCATTCACTGTGTACGGTTGACACAATTAAACAATGGTTCCACTTCTTCATTGTTTGGTTGGATTTGCTGGGTTTGTTCTGCTTTTGCTTCTCTGACTGCTGATAACCCCTTGTGACTGTCCCTTGTGCCATTAAGCTATTTCCCAGGCCGCTGGAGGAGAGGTTATTATAACTGTGTCTTAAGCAGCTGTATCAGCTAAGTTATTTCCTTTTGTTAATGTGGGGTTTTTTTTAATGTGCTCTGACAACTGGATAGAGTCTAAGACCTCTAACTGCTACAACATCTGACATTCCTCAGAGACAATGGAAAGGGTAAATTACAGGATGGTAGAAGAGGACTCATGAGATTTTGAGAGCTTAACCATAGACATGAAACACAGTCACTTCCAGCTAGCTTTTCACAGGTGTTTCCCCATGTGCCATAGGGGACCTTCCTACAGTGGCAATGGCAGCCCTAGCAAAAGGTACAGGATAGCCCTGTGTAGCGCCTACGCTGGAGGAAATACCCTCTCTCTGCAGGGAATCATGGTGAAGTGGAAAGCAGTTGTGCATGCTAGCTTGAAGTTGTCACAATAAAGAAACTCATTTGAACCCTACGGTTTCATATAGTATTGTATAGAATGACAGTTGGGAACGTGCTCAGCTAAGGAGAATGAAAAAGCAAAGACAGGGAGAGAGGAGAGCTTTCAGATTCTGCGGTAAAATATCACAAGAAGGGTGGAACATGCAGTTTATATTGCAGCAAAGCTATTTGAGGATATTAGGCAATTTAGAATTTGGCAAAAATTACGTCTGTTCTTTGTTACAAATGATGCAGAAATGCAAATGAAACAAGGGATGCCGGTAATGGGTTGGGAAGTGACACTCTTGCTAAGAAAAAAAGTATCCCCACATGCTGCATACTCTGACTCTTGCAGTGAAAACTCAAGAGTCAGAACACTTGTTTAAAAAAACATGTTCTGCCACTTTAGCATGCTGATGTACACCTGTCTGTTTCCAGTATCATCATTCAGAATAATCCCTTCAGGGTAGAACTGTCTCTCCATTGACTGAGGAGTTGGTTTGATTTATTTTCTGTGACAGGCAGGGGTCAGAGGATCATTCGTAAAGCAAAAGGCACAAACCTTTGCTGATTCTGTTGTCTCACAGATTTCATTCTGCTACAGCTGGTGGCTGAGCATTTCTGCCTGGGATGGCGGAGGATCAGGAGCTGACTCAGCCACACAAAGCTCAACTCGAGCCCTCCATTCAGCAGCGCACCAGCAACACATACCGCAGTGCAGAGCACTCTCAGGCCTTGCTCAGTGGCTTGGTATCTCTCCGAGACAGCAGCATCCTCTTCGATGTAGTTCTGGTAGTGGAAGAGAAACCTATTGAGGCTCATCGCATACTTCTAGCTGCATCCTGTGACTATTTCAGGTATATTTCAGAACGGCAGTAAGAGGCATGTTTCTGCGTGTTACTCAAACCTGCCAGATTCAAAATCTTCTGTCCTGGCACACTGCTTCTAGATGTAAAATTAGACCCATAAGATGGAGCTGAATGTGTTTCAAAATACTAAGTATGGCTTTATTCATCTCTCTGTTGCTATAGAAATAAAGCTCGTTTCTGCACACTGAGCTTACCTCCACTAAATTCACTGCCTGTGGTACTTGGAGGTATATAAAGAGGAGAGATGTATCTTAGCAGATATCCTGCATAGATGCACTCTAGATGGCTTTTAACATATACTTAGCATCGTATGACTTTGCCCATTTTGGTTATCATTTCATAATACGCAAAAAGTCACTGGAAGTGGGTCACTCCTCTGTTACGTGCCTGTGGTGTGTCTCATTGTCCATTAAATCAGGCACTCCTCTGGTCCATTTGACTAGCAGTTTCTTCAACTGACTTTATTTTCATAGAGCAAACAAACAAATCCCAAGGCAGTCCAGACGAACTTCGAACTGGAGAAAGAACTGCTCTAGCTTAGAAAAGATTCCTGCAGCCCCAAGTTCCTCTGTTTTTCCTCTTCCCCAATGCTCACAGTATCTGCCTCTGCCCATTGACTATCCATATGTACTGGGTTTGTATTAAAGTCCTTCAGCTGTGAATCATACCTTTCAGATGGCCCCTACAGTTTTCCTGCACAACGAAGAGTATGACTTATTTAGGTCCTAAAGGCCTGTACTCTTTGTATCATTGGCTTAGAGAAGAGCTAATCCCATAAAAGCGTCTGGCTAGGCTTTTATCTTTCTGAATATTTTTTATGTTCCCAGGACAACATAAGATAAGAAAACTGAAAATAGCTTCAATGCAAATCTGCCATAGCATGTGCCATTGTCTTTTTTTACAGAGGAATGTTTGCAGGAGGACTGAGAGAGATGGAACAAGAAGAAGTTCATATTCATGGCATCTCCTACAATGCAATGTGTAAAATCTTGAACTTCATTTACACTTCTGAGCTGGAACTCAGTGTGAACAGTGTACAGGAAACCTTAGCTGCAGCCTGTCAGCTTCAGGTGAGATACTGGGAGATATGACAAAAAAGAAGCAAGAAACAAAAGTGGCAATGAAAGAAAAAGAAAACACAGATATCTAGTTAGATGGATAATTAGGGGGTGAAAAAGTGCATGGGTCTGATGAGAAGAATTTCTTTGGGATGCTGTATCCACTGGAACTAACTATGGAAGTGTAGGAACAATGAATGAGTGCATGCACATCTCATTTGTGCCAATGGTTTTATAACTTCTAAAAATTTACCATTTCATCTAGAGGACTATTTCATACATCACTCACTCCCACTGATCTGCTTATGAAAGCTTCCCTAGAGTCGAATACCTCTGGCCTACGGTAAAGGACAGGGCTTGCTGCTCAGAAATTGTGTTGCTCAAGCCTGCCAAGATTCTCCCCAGGCTGAGTCTGCAGGCAGATAACCTCCCCTGACCCTGTCACTACAGGAAATCCTACCACTATGGTTTCTGCACTAAGTGCAGAGTTCATGTGCCTTTAAGACAAGGGTTTTTTTCTCTAATTTCCCCTGCAGCTAACTGCTGCACAAGGCTTTGGTACTAAATCTTAAACTTTCTGGGTGCTTGCTTTAGTTGATTCCTACACACTTAGCACCACTTTGTTAGCAGAGGGGGCTCTTGGACAGCATTTAGTTCTTTATTTGCCAGTAGTCTCTCCTGCCAGATGCAATTTCAAATTGTACTCAGAAGACAACACTAAGTACTAATTTTCCTTTCAAATGGCTTCCTGTGCTCTTCAGTGATGCAGATATATTTGTTACAGATACAGTCTTGATACAGTATTTCTGTAGTGCTCTGAAAGAACAGTTATGGAGCGACTGTAAACCATGTCCTCCATGCCTTCTGTTTACGTGAGTGCCTCGCAGGCAGCCTGCAGCTTGGTGCCATGCTAACAAACCAAGCAGCCTGGCTGTCCAGTGTCCCATGTGTCTCCAAAGACACACTGCTGCTGTACCTGAAGCCAAACTCAGGCTTGCAGTATAGTGTGGCTGGAAGTTGTATGTTATATTAATCTACATACCCATGTTGAGTTCTTTTTCTCTGGAGAAAGGTGAATTGGGCACAAGTGAACATAGTAATCAGACTGTGAAGACAGCAGTCATCCTGTGGACAACTTTCTTACAGTCATCCCAGGCTTCTGTCACCTGTCTCTTGAGTATAAGGCAAGTGGTGTCTGAATGAAAAATCTCTTTTGCAGATTCCAGAAGTCATTAAGTTCTGTTGTGATTTTCTTATGTCCTGGGTAGACGAAGAGAACATCCTCGACGTATACAAGCTAGCTGACCATTATGACTTGAGACATTTAAGTGATCAGCTGGACTCCTACATTTTGAAGAACTTTGCAGCTTTCTCAAGGACACAAGTGTACCGACAGCTACCCTTGCAGAAGGTCTACTCCCTTCTCAGCAGTAACCGTTTGGAGGTTAACTATGAGTTTGAAGTTTACGATGGAGCACTTTTTTATCATTATTCTCCAGAGCAACTGGAGACAGATCAGGTCTCCCTGATGGAGCCCCTTAAGCTACTTGAGACTGTTCGTTTTCCTCTGATGGAACCCCAGATCCTGCAAAGGCTTCATGACAAATTAAGTCCATGTCCTTTAAAAGATACAGTCGCAGATGCATTAATGTACCACAAGAATGAATGTCTTCAGCCAATGCTTCAGAGCTCTCAGACACAGCTAAGATCAGAATTCCAGTGTGTAGTGGGATTTGGAGGGATGCATTCTACTCCATCCATTGTTCTCAGTGATCAAGCCAAGTATCTGAACCCCTTGTTGGGAGAGTGGAGGCACTTTACAGCTGCACTAGCTCCCAGAATGTCCAACCAAGGGATTGCTGTTCTCAATAATTTTGTATATTTAATTGGCGGAGACAACAATGTAAGTGGTTTTCGAGCAGAGTCAAGGTGTTGGAGGTAAGAAAAGGATAATCCTGCTATTATTGTTATTATCACCCTGTTGCCCATCTCTGAGTCAGTAAGGCAGTAGCGCAGTCTGTATGCTTGCCAGCCAAAAGATTAGGAACTGAGCAGGGGCCTCAGTGAAAGAAAGCAAGAAATAAATAAATGAGCCTCAGAGTAACAGGAAGCTTCCAGCAGTGCTTGTGAGACAAAGCCAAGCCTGATAGGGTAGAAACAGCTACTCATTCACAAGTATTACATGCGCTGCCTGGTTGGAGGTATTAAAGGCGTGGGAAGCAGTAATGAACTAGGATTCCCTAGAACCTCAGATTGTCTAGATGGTCTTCAACTAGAATTTTCTAGAAGTCCTCTGTGTATACTTTTGGTCCCAATACAAAGAGATTTAGCTAACAAAAAAAAAAAAATATTTTCTGAGTTGCCCTTATTTTATGGCATGCATAGTTTCACTTCACAACCAGTTTTCTCTGTAACTAAAATTTCCAGACCAGACAGATATTTTGATCTGAAAATGAATCTCCAGGTTCACTTTGAGCAGCAGATATTTGGGGAAAAGCATCCAAGAAGCCACCACATATTTATGCCCTTCTTGGACTCTTGACAATCCAGATTCAGTCTTTGTGCTATGTTTAGACTGTTTTACTTTGTAGAATGGCTTTGTGCAAGCAGAGATTTTGATATATAACCTGACAGCAATGCATAAGACAATGGAAAACCTAGGCTTTTATAGCATGATTGTATCAGCTAAAATACATCTTCTAAAAATAGAATAAAACAACTTTGCTAATAATAAAATGCTGACAAGGCCAAATTTCACTCCACTTACAGCTGAGCTCAATTTCAGCCAAAGACAGTACAAGTAACCCACATCTGTGGTGCTGTCTGGTATTCCAGCAATGATTCCGTGGCTGCATGAGTAACTTTCTTTGATCCCATTCTTTTACAAGGTATGACCCACGACACAACAAATGGTTCCAGATCCAGTCCCTACAGCAAGAGCACGCTGACCTCAGTGTTTGTGTTGTGGACAACTATATATATGCCGTCGCAGGCAGAGATTACCATGAAGACCTGAGGGAAGTGGAGAGGTATGACCCTAAAAGCAACACCTGGGAATATGTGACACCTCTGAAGAAGGAGGTAAGGAGTCCATTAGCCACACACACTACTACAATTCCCCAGTTCCTAATTTCATCTTTTTGGATGCTTTTCTCATGTTTAGCTTTAAATTTGTTGATATTCAGATGGGAAACATTAGCCTCTGTATATGGGATAAATTAATATCAAGAAAGAATAATAATAATATATGTAAATTCCATTTTGAGGTTAAATGCTTATTTTCCTGGTTTACTATTGTTTTTCTCTGCACCTTTATTGTGTTAATCCTTAAAACTATTTAAAATTGAACACATAACCTCTGAGAACAGGAAGTTCCCATCTCTCCTAGGGAGGTAAACTACAAGCCACAGTAGTAAAGCATCTCACTTACAGTCCTGACAATGTGCTTTACTCTTGATCAGAAAAGACAGTGCCTCAGTAAGAAGGTACACCAGTTTCTATAGACTACTTGGTTCCTGGACACAGAACTGAGATTGGGTAACAAGTTCTGGTGACCATAGCTTATGTGATGCAGATTTACATCTCAGCCAGATCATTACTCATTTGAAATATGTAAGTAAATTTGTCATCAGTACCATTTATCCTTCTAGAACAGCAATCACCAAACTAGCAGTTGTGACCATAGGAACTAGGAAGTGGTGTAGTGACATGGGAATTGGGGTTATGAGTGCAAAAGTTCGTTCTAAGGCCTAATACTGCTAAAAAAAGGCAACGATTTCAATTTGCAGGTTAAAGTTTGTATTGATCTTCCTCCTTTGCAACACTTTAACAAATAATAAATGTGTGTCAATGCTGAGAATATAAAAAGCTTTCAGATCCAATTGAGTGCTACTAAGCAGGATATCTTGCATTCCTGATAACACTGCTTGTTTAAGAAAAGTCTCCAACAGAAAGGCTTCCGAGTAGACTAGGGAGAAAAGTAATTATATGAATGATCTTCTAATCAAGGAACAATAAAGAATGAGAAACTACTGCAGTTCTGGCCATCATACAAATTCTAGTATATTACGTTAAAAAATTCACACTTAAAGCATAATCACCTAGAAAGGAATTATCTATGAGAAAATCCTTTGAGATGTTGATATCTGCATAACTCATGAAGAATGTCACTCCCTTAATGTCTATTCCATACTTTGAAACTGGGAGAAATACATAAATCCAGACCTCAACCTCTTGCTTTCCCATGTGGTGATACAGGTATATGCACATGCGGGAGCAGCACTGGATGGGAAGATGTATATTACCTGTGGGAGGAGAGGAGAAGACTATTTGAAGGAGCTACAATGTTATGACCCAAAGACTGATCGCTGGGATGTTTTAGCAGATGGTCCAGTGAGACGTGCTTGGCATGGGATGGCTGCACTGCTAGGAAAGCTCTATGTAATTGGAGGAAGCAACAATGATTCTGGGTACCGAAGGGATGTTCACCAGGTGAGAGCATGTCATACCTGTGTCTTTTTTTGAAAAATCTCTTCCTTATGGATGCTTGCACTCTGATGTAATGTCTTTTTCCTACTAAGTATGCAAATAAAACTGCCCAGCAACAGCTACTGCACTAGCTCTCCCTCACTCAACTGCAGAACTTGCAATGATTTCTTCACTGCTGTCTGTTTTGAACACATTGTCTAACCCACAAAGCATTAAAGCTCCAGCACTGGGAATTCCTACCAATTTTAAAATATCTTGGAAGGATAATGTTGATTGGGATGCACATACCCAATAAGTAGCACATCAACTAAATTTACTTTGCATTGTCTTCTCAAATGCATTTTTTCCCTAAGTCGAGGACTTTTGAATTACCGATGTTTAATTGCAGGACAGAGTTGTTAAGGATACATTGGATGGCAACTGTATAATGAAGTTAAATGTACAGTACCTGATTATAAGTGATGGCTGGAGAGAATTCTCTTGAGTCTTATTCCAACTTCTAAAACTGCTAGAGACATAAAAAGAAGACACAAAAAGTAACTGCTCTTATAAAGCCAAGGAAGATAGCAGAATTAAATCTACCTGAAAAGTGTATCTGAATGATAAAAAGGTGCTTACAAATAAAAGCAGTTAGCCAAGTAGGTACCCAGTGAAATCTAAAACTTCCCAAAATACGGTGCAGAAACAGCTTAGCAGATTTGTCATATTCGTATCTTCCAGCACATTTTTTCCTAATGCAAACAGATGCATTATGTCTCAGCTTGTATTAGCACGTGTCCCCATCTCTGCCACTTTTGTACAGATGTTTTGAATGACATACAGCTGTTACCTCAGCAGCAGGGTCAGAAGTTGTGATTCAAAGCTATAGGCAACTATGCACAGTTTCCTGCTGAGTACTGTACTTCTACTACACAGTGATATGCTCTCTCCATTACCAGCACCCTGTCAAAAGACTGATGATATTGCATGACTTCCTAAATAGTTTGCCATATGGCCAGGCTCTGTCACTAAGATACAAGTTTGATTTTGGCTGATCTTACTCTTTTTTTTTTTTTCTTTTACAGGTTGCCTGCTACAGGCCAAGCACTGATCAGTGGACAAATGTATGTCCGCTTCCTGCAGGACACGGAGAGCCAGGTATTGCAGTCTTAGACAACAGGGTCTATGTCTTGGGAGGCAGATCCCACAACAGAGGAATCCGCATGGACTATGTCCACATTTACGATGCAGAGAGAGACTGCTGGGAGGAAGGGCCCCAGCTGGAGGATGATATTTCTGGGATGGCTGCCTGCGTCCTCACTTTGCCCAGGGCTATTTTAATGGAAACAGAGAAATGGTTCTCAGAATGGCATGCAGACCGCGTGAAGTATCACCTTGACTTTCCATCAGAAGTTATGAGCGTATCAGACTGGGAGGAATTTGACAATTCAAGTGAAGATTAGAAAACTTAAATATTTATTTTTTTTCCAGTGGATGAGGAAATTAAGGCTTGGAAAAATATTTAGAGATTTTATATGTCTTTCTTATATACATAAATCGGTATTTAAAGGTTTGAAAAATAAATGTTCTGCACAAAATGCCATTCACCATCAATATCTGCGCATCTGCAAGTGTTCTGCACAAAATGCCACTTACAGTCAGTATCTGCCCACCTGCCAGAAAGCAGCATTTTTAAAGTAACCACAGAACTGCCATTTTCCTCCAGTTAAAGTATAGAGGTTCTTTTCCTTTGAAGGAGACTTTTCTCAACATTCAGCACAGACAGAAGAAAAAAGGCACAGAAGGCTCAGCTTGACTAGCTTCTTTCCTTCCAGCTTTTAGCTTGAAATAGCTTTTTGAGATTTTTTTTTTTCTTTTCTTTTTGGTAATAAAACTTCCTAGCCAGCTTAGCACAGGAAGGTAACACCTAGTGTCTCCAACCTGTGCTAGATGTCAGACAGCTTGATTGGTTTTTCAGCAAGACTGAATATACAGAACAGGAACAGCAGCAAGAAAGTCTGAACCTTCATCTCATCTGGGCATGCAGCCATCTTTGTAACTGGGTTAGAGTCTGTGAACTGATACCCACTCCTGAACTTCTATACTGCACGTTCTGTCAATGCAGTGGAAAGAAGACTTCTAGAAAAATCTCTCTGTACAGAGTATGGCAATCTCATCATTCAACTGCCAGACACATTTGTCCACAAGCATAAATTAATAAATCCTTGTCAGAACTTTTTAATTACTGTCTCAGTTTTATTAAACGTGATGTGGAGTCTGAAAGTTAGTGAGTTTAATTAGATCATATAGTACTACATTAATATCAGTGAAGTTACACCAGCTTGGGAGATGGGCAATTTCTTTCATTCTTTTATTATATGCTTTAGAAGACGATAAAGAGAGCAGAGATTGGTTTGCCACAGCAGAAGAAAAGAAAAAATAATAAGGAGATAACTAGACGTATTGAAGATTGGACTGGTCCAAGACCCTGCAGTAGCTGAACTAATGCCAGGAACATAATACAGAATTATAAGAGCTCAGAAAGATAAGGCATAGTAAATCTTTCCTTCATGAGGCCTTAAAATAATTAGCTTCTGACTACCTTCTTGCTTAACATTAGTTGAGAAGCTGATTTAAAGTCTGAACCAGTGTGATACCTGAATAGTATGGGATCCTTCCTCTTGCAGGAGTGGGAAATAATCAGTGCCACCAGAAAATCATGACAAACTAGCAAAAGCTCTTTAGTCTTTTAGCAATAATGGGGTTGCAGGCGAAGGGCAAAACCAAACTGACAATCAGAATGTGATACTTGTCAAGTAGCATCACATCAAGACAAATACTGTGCACACTGACTTTAGAGAAATGGAAGAAGTTCCTAGATGTTACCATTACTTAGACATATTTTGTTTATGGAAACAAAGATTATTTCAAAATGGACCTATATGACTCTACATTAGTAGACCGGGCTTCTGGAAAAGATTCAAAAGTATTTACATACTTATTGTAATAAGCTCAACAGCTTTTTCTAGGTGAGGGGAGCATTTGTTGGATTTTTTTCTCCAGCACTGTCAGTTCTAACCTCATCTCTGAACGTTTGCCAATTGCCAATTGGCAAATAAAACAAAAGACCTGGTAAGACCTGCAGGAAACCCTGTATATGAGCTTCTTCAGAAAATCTTTTTTCTATAATGAACTCTGAACTGCACATGGAATCTGGAAATACAGACTTTATTGCAATATTGGAGACTGATAAGTGTTCCTGTTTTGCCTACAGAGTTATTCCTAACATGTAGCAATTAAATGTAGCCCTTAGATTTAAGGACAGATCTCTGTGACCTGGATCACTAGAACCACTCCTGCCACTGCAAAGCAATGCTTGCAGTCTGAAAATCTGTTTGTCTGCAAACAACAAGCGATTCAAGGCTTCTAGTGGTCCAGTTCATATTCTAGACCAGCTGTTCTAACTAAGCCCAGACATCTAACTCAAGTCTAATGCTTGCAGTGCATTTCCATTTTAACTGGCACTTCTCGACAGGCTAGTGATACCCTATGTTACACAAACCAAAGTGTTATTTAGCCTCTTTCACAATTTAAAAAAAAATTAGTAATCATTCTTTGTCTGGCTTCTTTTCCTTTTCCTATGTATACCACTAGAGGGTATTACTTACTGTTACAAATAACCAAGCTGATAGGCTAATTCTTAGATTACTTAATACCCCTAAGTTACATGAACTAAACCTATGGGCAGGTATCATATATTTTGATTTGATAAAAACAAAACTTCTTTCGCTTTCACCCCCGAATTTTCTTTTCATCTAAGCATAACGTGACTGTTGAAAGTTATGGTATGCACTACCTTACTTGCAGGTATTTTGTTTAGGTAAAAAAACACAGAGTTTAGCTTAGCTCAGACCATCCTAATAATATAGCAGTAGCTTGTTTTAGTCTAGCATGTACCTTTTCAAATTAGCACATAATAAACAGTAATAAAATTGCATTGCTTTAAAATTGGCAATTTTATCTAACTCAGCAGACATAAAGAGCTTTGTTCTTCTTGTTTACTACAATTACCTACATAAAGAAATTGCAGGGAGAAATTACAGATTGATATGCAGAGCTATAATTATTATTGATCGGTTTCCCTATCAAGAATGATGCTTCAGGAACTTAGCCTTCAAGAGCCCGCTTAAACTTTGTGTTATTTCAAGAAAAACATGTACTCGTAGGGATTTTAGGCTGATTCCGTAATTTTTAATTTATAAATTCTCTGATCTCCTAAATTATGTCTTGTATCTTATAGTAAAAAGCATTCATTTTTTACAGCGAATCCTCAGAGACTGTATAGCACAAGACATGGTGGACAGATGGACAATGAGCTAAACAAGCTTTAAGTTATTTCTAGCCTGTAAGAGAATAGCTAAACAACTCTTCCAGAACCAAGTGATCAAAATACCAACACTTAAACTGCTGATACATTAGGAAGTCCAGAAGAAGAACAATGACGTTTCTTGATGATCTATTTTCCTATTTCCTGCCAGCACAGAGGTAAAGCTCTATAGGCATATTTGCTAGATTTGTAATTAGTGGACTTGTATCCTGAAGTATTTCAGGCTTTCACATTTGGAGAAGTGATTGTAATTGCTTCAGTTTTTGTTTCATAACTGCTTTCACTACTGTATTTCTTCTCCAGCTGTCTACCTCCAAATCCAACATATCCTTTCCCATTTCCTCATGGTTTAAATTAGGATCATTAATTTTGCATTGGAAGCAAACTCAGTACTTGATTTGAAACAAATAAGGATTCTCATTTTATACCCTTGAGAGAAATTTACTTCTTGCTTAAAGACGAGCACATCTACAATTTATTTGGCATTCAGCCCACCTAATGGGGTCAGAAGCTTCTGGTGAAAGGAAGAAGGAACAGCTGGGCACAGGGAAAATCTTGTGGCTTTTGCAATTATTTTTAAACATTATTTAGCATCTTAGTGCAAGTCCAAGCACTAACTTTTAATCTCTATATTTTGGCCATGGCCAAACAAAAAACAATCCAAACCTGCTCAAATGATAGAATAAGACATAATAACATTCATTATCTATTGTAACCTATCTACATGTGTTCAAAACTGACTCTAATTGGCAGATACAAGCACTTAAAACAGTAGGGATGGATCAAAGGTATCGCTACGAAGTAAGCTTCCCCAGGAATAGAAGAAATACTTTTGCATAGATGCAAATTTTCAGATGGGGTCTGTTTTGCTAGTATTAGCGTACGTGATTAAACAGCTGTTGTTTTCCACCCAGGAGATGGCTGTACTTCAGCAGCTGGTAAATTGATATCTGTACATGTATTCATGGCCTACTTTTAAGATCCTTTCATGTTACTGATGTTATGAGGCTTTCCTGGATGATTTTGTCTAAAACATAAAAATGACACTGGATGAGTCTTCCATTTAGATGACTGTTACTTACTTTCAAGTGCAGCTTCATTTCACATTGCCAGTGCCAAAGCAAAATGAAAAAAACAAAATCAAAAGCACAAATTAAAAGTCATGAGACTGAGCTAAATTCACACTATTTGCAGAAGTTTCTAGCACGTCTGGGGAATTAGTGCTGTTATTTTGTCGCGCCCTTGCCTACTGCAGCTGGACATACAATTGCCACTGCCAGCCCTCCCAAATGTACGTCAGACCACGCAAATGCTGTCCGTCTGAGGTCACTGCGCGCCAAGGCCCATGCTGCCTGTCTGAGGTCACCGCGCGCCATCCTCCCTCTAAAATTCAAACAGGTCGCACCGCACCATGTGCCAAGTCCTTACCCAGGCCCTGCCCGGCAGGCCTGCTGAGTCCTTTCCGGGGTTTCCTTCCTCTTCAGCGGCTGCAGCACCATCTTCCCTCCCGCCTGCACCCCCAGACAGACAGGGCTTTGACCCTGTTGTCTGGGAACAGGGCGGCAGACAGGAAACTGTCTCCTAGGGCACGTAGGAAGTTACCTCAAGATCGGATGAGATTATCACAGTGGTCCATTTTGTTCCTTAAAAATATAACCAACGAATAAAACAAGAAAACCTACGGAAAGATGCTCTCTGTCCCCAGGCCGGCTGCAGCCAGTGAGCTGGGAGGTGTGGAGAGGGGAGCCCCAGGCAGCCCCAGGCAGGGCAGGAGGGACCCGGGAGGGTCGGGAAGCACGCTGTGCCCCGGGCCGCCATGACAAACCGGGGAAAAGCCGGTGGCCGGGCAGCAGCGAGGAGGGAGGATGTGCTGAGGGAAGGACGGGGAGCACATGGCGGAGGTACGCTGGCAGGGCACCCTCCCTCACCTTCAGCCCAAGGGCTGGGCAGGGTTTTTGGAGCAACCCGTGGTAAAGCGTGCCCACAGCACGCCAGGGAAGCGGTGCCTGGGGAGGACGGCCTTGCTCTCCCAGGGGCTGCAGAAGGCGCGGGGGGTCCCCACGCCCCCCAACTTAACACCCCACCGGGGCCGTTCACATCCGTTCGCCCCCCAACCGGGAGGCAGGTTTGAATGACTCTAGCCCGGGGGGACTGGGGAAGGAGAGGGCGCTCCCTCCCCCCGGAGGCGAGGACGGGACACGGAGCCACACGGAGCCACGTCAAAGCCGCCCCCGCAGCCCCCCCGCCCCTCCGGCGGCCGCGGCCACGACCCCGCGCTCCCCTCAGCCGCCCCTCCCTCCGCGGCGCGCGGCGGCCCCGCGTCGTTCCCCCCCCCCTCCGCCCCGGCGGCGCGAGCTGCGGCGCGCCTGCGCGGGGCGGTGTCTCGGGAGAGCTCCTACCGTCCGGCACCGCCGCCATTTTGGTGCTCGGCTCTGAGAGGGGAGGGAACCGATAGGAGAAAGCGGGAGCCCGTCGCTTCTGCCTCCCCCAACCCTTCCTCCCGTCGGGCTCCGGCGCTGAGGCACCGTAGCAGGCCACCGCCGCCACCTTCCTGGGCCGCCTGTCTTTGTCAGCCGCCTCTGCTCTTCGCCACCCGCCCAGCCGGGCCCGCCGCAGGCCTGAGAGAGAGGCGGGAAGGATGCCCTGCACACCCCGCCGCTGAGGGAGACTCGGGGGCCCTGACCGCCGCGTCCGGCCAGCCCCACCCCAGCCGCCTCTCGGTCCTCCGCCTCCAGAGGCACGGAGCTTCTTTCTCCCTTCTCCCTGGGCTTCCTGGCTGCTGGGCTGAGCGCTAGCCGCTTCCTCACAGCCCGCTCCGGCTCCCAGGCCTCCTTGCCCAGGCCTTCCCTTCTCTGAGTCTCTTCCTCCGACTGGGCCTTTGGGCTTTTCACCTTCCTTCCCCCCCTCCCTTCCCCTTCCCCGCCTGGAGCCATGTCCTCCGCCGCTCGTTTCGATTCGTCGGACCGCTCCAGTTGGTACGTGGGCCCGGTGTCCCGGGCGGAGGCTCAGACGCGGTTGCAAGGGCAGCGGCACGGCATGTTCCTGGTGCGGGACTCGTCCACCTGCCCGGGGGACTACGTGCTCTCAGTGTCCGAGAACTCCCGGGTTTCCCACTACATCATTAACTCCTTGCCCAACCGCCGCTTTAAGATCGGTGACCAGGAGTTTGAGCACCTGCCCGCACTGCTGGAGTTCTACAAGATCCACTACCTGGACACCACCACCCTCATCGAGCCTGCGCCCAGGTGAGTGCCACCCTCCCTGCGCCCCACCCACTGCCATCTGTGCTCGGGGGGGGGTGTCTTAGTCCAGCCTAGTAGCTCCAGGATCTTAACATTGGATATAGGGCTGTGCTGTGTATACTAAGGAAACATTAGTTTATGGGCCTCCTTTGAAGCTGTTCCTAACAGCGATGCTCCTCTGGATCTCAGTGACCATTATGGGTTGCTCTTTCAGTCAAATCATCCATATAATGCATGTGGCCTATCCTTACAGTGCATGTAGGCATATGTAAGGGTACACCCTGTATATCTCTGCCACAACCTAATTGACTTGCAAGAGGGTGTGGTCTTGCTTTGTATCAACCTTTTCTTCTGGTATTGTCCTTCAGTTCCTAGGATGGTTGAGAAGCTGGTTCACAAGTCTTCCCCTCAGTGATTGAAGTACAGCTTCTGAGCTCAAGTTGCTATCTGCCGCTGCATCCACACTGATTACAATTGAACAGGCCTTTACGTGATTAAACTGCTTCACTCTGTTAAGTCAGCATTTCCCAAACATCTAGAGTGGCATTTCCACCCCCCAAAAAATGTAAAACATTTATTTCTCACAGTTTGATTATGGCCCTGTTCATCTGTATCTGCATACCGCATGCACTGCATTGAAATGCAGGATAGGAAAATGTGACTTGGCTATGAGCTCGTTCTTTGTCCTGTTCCCAACATAGGACATACCTGCAACTTGCATCAGTAAACTGCTTATCAAGAACTCTAGAACATATTCCTTATTTTTAATTAATAAAGCCTTTCCCAATATCTTATTTCAAAGCTTTTGGGCACCCTGGATAGAATTAAGTTAAATAAGAGCTGGAAAAGTAGCAGTGCACTCAGGTTGGTTCACTTTTAAATTCTGCAGTTTAAAAATCTTATGTTTTGCAGATTAGCAAGTTCTCAAGGGGGAAGAATAACTAAGGTTTATAGTCACAATTTAACCTTGGCATAGGCCAGTTCTCAATGACAATCAGTAGCTTGGCAAAGGTTGACAATAGCTTGTCAAGTTGAAAAATTCAGGTGGTCAAAATAAGTATTTCTGTAAAGCTGTCAGGAGATGGGAGGGATGTGACAGAAAGCAGTAGTCTCAGGAACTCTGAAAGTTGCTGAGAAGTCTTCTGGGTAGTGATTGTGGCGTAGCAAGAGAGATCAGTGTAAAAAATGTAATAATTAAAAAAAATAACTTTCATCATTGCAGGAATGCATAAATGAAGCTGCACAGTGTTACGTGCATGCTTAAACTTGCGGACAGTTGGGAGGAAAAAGTCTACACTGAAGCAATCTTTATGCTTATCTCATTTCTCCTTAACCTGGATACTGTTGTGCCTTTTTGGAACTAAAATTTTGTTCTTAATCATTTATGGCAATGACTGACTTGGCTTTCTCAAAACACTTGAAAACGTAGCTGATGCCACTTGCTCACTTGGTACTTGTTAAGAATTTTGTGTGAAATGTTTTATGAACATTTTACAATATCACCTTGTTTTCAAAGTTTTGATTGCGTATTGTTCTCTCAGCATAGGGAGGCAGATGGGACCTAGCCTGCTGTGAACTGACAGGCTTTTCTATAAAGCAACAAATGGGATCCACTTTCTGGCTTCCCTTAGCATGGCTTTTATTTTAAGCTCTTTTAAAAAAAAATCAATGATGTGGTTGATGGTTTGAAATTATGTTTGAAGGAGACTTCCTGATGCAAAAGGGAGGAGGAGAGGTAGTATTTTTTTTTTTTAAGTATTTATTTTTAGGTAATCAGTTAATGGACTAGATTTAGAATAGGAGTGGACAAGTATGTGCTTCAGAACTGTTATTGCTAATTCGTATTTCTGTGGTATTTTCAGGGGAATATCACACACAGGTGCTTGAGCTTTTGAAGCTGTTGATTCTTCTCATTTCCTAAAGTACAGTATGAAGAGATGGTTTTCATGCTAGGATTGAGTAGCTTGTTGTATAAAGCCATACAACACTTCTAGCTCTTGGAGATGACATCTTAAACTTGTCATACAGTTGGAAACTGACTGTTCCAAGCTTTCTGTTTATTTTGTGTCAATAGTGAGCTCTGGCCATCACTGCACATGTTCCTGAGCTCTTGCTTGTGCAGAGTGACTGCTCTCTAAAGGGTTTCCTCTCTACCCCTGCCCACCCCCCCCCCAGCTTTGGCTGCAGCAGGATGTCTTAAAGAAATATATATCTTTCTGTTTAGGGGTTCTGGCATATCTTGCAAAAATCATACGGATTTGACTTCCATCTTATTTTGCAAGTAACAAAAGATGATTAAAGTAGGCTAATGACATGCATTCTTGCTGTCGTGACTTAGATAATAAGTATCTGCTATGGCCTATACATGTTAAGATTTCTGACAGTTGCTTTGAATAAAATGTATAAAGTTTATGGTGAAAATAGATTGCAGTGAAAATAGTCTTATTTGATGAACAATCATATCACAGACAATGAAGTTACTGTATTGCACTCTCATAACTGAAGCTATAGAATTGATCTTATTCTCCCCAGGATCCTCACGATAATCCAAAACAGGCAGATGAAGGTTTTGTGTTATTTCTCCCAATTTTATGCATTCAGGATAGATTTTTATTGGGTTTCTGTGGAAGCTAATTTGGGTATTTAAGTAATTACTTGAGAGCATGAGTTACTCATTAAATGCCTCACAGCACTACCAAGCTGATACTTTTCTTACAAAGCTAAATAAGTAATTCTCCTCTAATTGGTGTTCCTATTGTAAAACTGTATTAGCTTTGTTACTGGAAACAAACAAACCAAAAAAACCCCAATAGCTATCTCTTATATCAAATCTTTTTTTAAACTTAGGTATCCAAGTCCACCAATGGGATCTGGATCTGCCCCAGCTATGTCCACTGCAGAAGAAAATGTGGAGTATGTTCGGACTCTCTATGACTTTCCTGGCAACGATGCTGAGGATCTTCCATTTAAAAAGGGTGAGATACTGGTAATTGTAGAGAAGCCAGAAGAACAGTGGTGGAGCGCCAGAAACAAGGATGGTCGGATTGGGATGATTCCCGTTCCTTATGTAGAAAAGCTAGTCAGATCTTCTCATGGGAAGCACGGAAACAGGAATTCCAACAGTTACGGTATTCCAGAACCTGCCCATGCTTATGCTCAGCCTCAGACCGCAAGTCCCCTTCCCTCAGTATCCAGTACGCCTGGAGCAGTGATCAATCCTCTGCCATCAACACAGAACGGACCAGTCTATGCCAAAGCTATTCAAAAGAGAGTACCCTGTGCTTATGACAAGACTGCACTGGCATTAGAGGTAAGTTTTTCCTCTCAAGTCTTATGGTTTTCAATTGTTCAGTAAAATAAGAAACTAAAAATTGTTAGTGGCAAAATTAGTGTGGATGACTTCATATGAGTCTGCTTATCTGTGTCAAGGGACTGAGAAGAAGTTAGGTTACATTCTGAAGAAAGATCTACAAAAATTGCTTCATCAGTGCTTCGTCACTTCCTTTGAGAAAAGTGACCAAGTTACTTCACAACCTGTATTTACCCTCTCTTCTTCCTTGTTCAACAGTGTAAATATGCTACAAGGGTAGGGGAGTGTATACATCCTGCCACGGAAGTAAGTGATAGTGAGAGGGTGACTTTGCTTCTTCACCTAATCGGTGGGGAAGGAAAGAGGTGTTTCATTAATCGTTGCAGTATTCCAAGTTGAGAACTGGCAGTAGCATCCTTCAGAGAAAGGTAAGGATTGCTGACAAATTTAGTCTTTCTGGTCCTCAACTGTAGTATGAGATGCACTTGTGTATCTGGTGCTGAGAGCTGAAACCTGAAGAGAAATATATCAGAAGTACTCTAGTCCCTTTTACTTTGGTTTTCAAAAGTGGAATTTGAGAAACCTTAAGACCTAAATTGGGGGCAAAAGTGGCTAGATGAAAGGCTGTAGTGTAATCTCAAAACTTATGTTGAAGCTTTAATAAGTTCCTGTGCTTGCTAAAGCATTTTTAATTTTATTTTTATTAGGGATGTCTTTAAGACTTCAGAGCTGTATTCTTTAAATGGTAAAGAATTCATGTTATAAATCTAGTTTAACTGGCGTAAATGATGGATTGGAAGAAGTTTTTAAAGCTGTGTCCAGAACACTGAGGCTGTTCCTTTGACATTTAGATCATACTGAAGGCTAGTTAACCCATAGTTCAAAAACACCTCACCTGGAAGGAGTGCTAGTCTCAAAGCTGAAATTAGACACAGTATTTCAAGGAGCAAATGAAAGGAAACAAGCAAAGGAAGCAACAGCATTTTAGCAAGTAAAGTAATAGTGGTTTTTAAAATGCTTTTGAACTTCTCCTATTGATTTTGCTCAATTACTTTGCAAGTTAAAGCTGTTACCTGTAGCTGATACTTTTGACTGAGATTTGAAAGGTTATATTTGTGACTATTGGTAAGTTTCCCTAACTGTATTTGTAAAACCTCTACAGATGATTACTCTTACGGGGTTAAAAGTTAAATATGTATCACTGGATTTTCCTTGAGTCTTATGAAATCTAGCAGCTTGTTATTTATGAACAGTGTGTGAAAATTCTCATAGAGCAAAGTGTAAATTCAGTGCCAGCTGCACTGTACAGAAGATTCCTGCCAAAACTACTCATGCTTCTGAAAACAAAGCAAGGCAAGCGATTGATACTGTTATGTTATCAGTGCGTCACTGAATTACTTCAGGGAACTTGCTTTGCTGCAGGGTAGCAGCACCACTTGGAAGGATGGCCCTCACAAATAGATTTTTCTGACTTGCTCTTTAGAGACCTAGTTAATCCCATAATTTTTGCTACTCTTGTATACCAGTAGGCTTAATTCTCTGACTGGCACGTAAGTTTGAATTGTTTTGAATCTTCAAATTGCTGAAGTTTTCTTTGAGAGATTCTTCTCTTTGACTGAATTCTAATCCCTTGCTGCCTCATGTCTTTGTGTCTCCCACCACTGACATATTTTGTCTTCCTGTGTAAGTCTGTTTTCTTTGCAAGTGCACCTTAGCCACACTGTGGCTTCTCAAGAGGCTTCAGAAACAGAATTCTGGGAACTGATCTACACTTTCATCAAAATCAGTGATTGCATCTTCTCCATATCTATCCACGCATAGGGAACTTTAGCAACCACATTAAAGCAATATGTTTTTGATACACTTACTACTCCTGAAGAAAAAAATCCAACTTCTTTTCATGATCTTCCTTCAGATTGCTTAACACCTACTGGGCTCTGATGATGTATTTCATCCCAGTCGTGTCAGGGCTCTACGTGTCACTAAATAATCTGGACCATTTGAAGCTTCTGTTTTGTAAGAGCACTGAAAGTAACTAGTGGTAGAGAAAGAAGAGGTTATGGGAATGTTTTGGGGAAGAAAGTTAATGGTGTTCTTTCAAAATAATAGTACTTGACAGTACTCCGCCTTAATATAGGTGCACTTGAAGTCACAGTACAGCTTGTACAGGTAGAACACCTTGTTAGTATAATTATACAGCACTTGATTGTGTAATCTCATTTAAACGGATAAAACAAAATGAAAGGAAAATATCTGTTTGCTGGCTCTATTTTTGTGTGGTCAGCACACAGTACTTAAAAGGAAGAGAACGCTATCTGGAGTAAATAAAGCTATTGCATATTAATCTGCCCGACTTCCTTTTAGGTGGAAGGATGTCATTCTCCTGAGTTGAGCTTGAGAATGGGACAAGCTCTCTGCTTGCAAGTCCAGTTTCCTATTGCACATGATTGTTTACATAAGCTGTCAGAAGTTTTCTTTTAAAAGAGATAAAGATTTATAGCCTGTTACAGAGAAGTTTGTTTTGTAAGGAAGGTATAATTATTTTTTAAAATATTTCTTACATGAAAATGTAACTTGTAAAACAAGTGAATATTCTACTAGAAATCTGAAATAAGGTCCGTTTGGTTGGATGATGATGGGGTGATTAACTTTTAAGTACTTAAAGTGTGACAGTTTAAGGGCAACTACAGTGTTGTTCCTGTAAGAATACTAGTAAGTGTGGCATTTATTACAATTCAGACCTTGCTGGGCTAAAATTATTTAGCATTCATATTGGTATTATTGAAGTGACTAATGGTTAAATGTTGACTTGGTCCTACTGCATTATATGCTCTACTTTTATTCTCTAAAATAAAAAAAAATTAGTAGTAATCTGTTTATAGACTAGAAGTTTTAAGTATAGCTACTCTCTCAAAGTGTACAGTTGGTATACATATAACTTTGGGCATCTTCCTGCACCAGTGAACAATTAATAAAGCCTAAGATAAATTATATGTATTTCTAAGATTTACGTACACTGTTGTCAGTTACCTTGGCAGTTCAGACTTAATGATTTTAATGAAATGATTGGAGTCTGCAGTTTCTCACTGAGCTAACTTTATTACTAATGCGTGTAGTATTTTCATGGGTACTGCTTTAAAAAAAAAAAAAACAAAACAACAACAACCAAAAACCACACTAACAAAAAAACCCAACAACCCAGATCTGTTTCTTCACTTGTGTGCTTTTAGCCAAGAAGCAATTTCCTTCCTTTCTGGCGCTCTAGAGGAAGGAATATGAAGGACAGGGATACAGTGTCCTGTATCTGTTGGGACTAGAACTCTGTATTACGCGGTTACGTACTGCTGTTCTTCAATCCTGCTTTTCTTTGGGAAAACTAGGAGGCCAATCCCATGTTCAGAAGTTATACGTGATAGCACTTTGTGAAGGTGATGAATTTTGTAAGAGCAGACATTCTTTGGCACTGTTACTATGATACAGAGCAGCAAAGTCTAGCTTAAAGTTCCTCAGCCTTTACTAACCTGTAGTTCTATAGCCAGCCTGTTAACACTAATATGCTAATGAAGCCTTGTTTTAAACTGGCATGCTCTAACCAGCAAGTGACATGTATGGAGTGCCTAGCAGACTGAGACTTGGTATGTTTTACGTTAAAGGAGCTTATCTCTTGGTAGCTGGGTTCTTCTTGTTTCAAATTCTTGATTCAAAGTAGCTGATCGCTAACTTCTACACAATGAAGTTCTTTATGGCCAGCATAGTCATTAGATAAGCTAATGGCGGATAATTCCCTTAAAAATTAGTGAACTGCTTGCAGATTGATTCAGGACATGAACAAATTCCAAATTCACATACAAAATGGAATGAAATGGCATAAGGAACCAGAAAATGGGAGACCAGCAGCAGCCACTAGACTTATGTCTGCCATGTGTTTAAAAAAACTGGTCCTTAAATATGTTGTAAACACTGTAGTAAGTGTCATAGACCATTTTGAAGGCAGTAGTAGTCCGAGAGTTCACCTCCAGACTTAATGTAACAGTGGTACGGAATCTGAAGATTTAAAAAAAAAAAAAAAACAAACAAACAAAAAACCCAAGAGCTTCACTATATTTTTACAGCAAAGTTGTACTAATGATGGATTTTCTAGACCTCTACCAGCATTATAGTATTAAGTAGTTTATCTGTTTATGATATATCAAAACGTACACATGTATGTTTGCTAGTAGAGTTAACCTGTTACTGAAATGTTTTGGTGAAATAAATGTCCACCCACCATAATTATATAACTGACTTACAGTATTTCTCTTGAGCTTGTTACAATTGGGTTACAGTTAACTTTTTTCCTCTTCAAAGGAAAGCTGAGACAAGTAGGCCAAAATGTGCTAGTAGTAGAACTTTCTTAATTAGGAAATTAGGCTACTTCTTTCACTAGACAACAAGCATTATGCTTTTCTTAAGCAAAGGAAATTTAGTATTGCTGTGTTAAATGTTAAAATGCATTTAACCCACAGGGTTTAGATTTTAAGCCTGTACTTGTGTAGTGCGAAGCGTCGATTGGGGAGCTTTAGTTCTGGTAACTATTGAATTGAAAGTGACACTGGCAGCAGGATCCCTCTGTGCTGACATGCACTGACTTTTCAGTATGCTACCTTTGAAAATACAACTGACAATTACTTTGGAGATTTTTGTGTGCAATCTTAATCTTTGTAACTTCCTTTTCCAGTCAAAGTTATTGATGTTTCTCATCATGATAGTGCTCAGTGCCTCACAACTTAATATACATTCACCCTCAGAACTCTTTGCAGAGTTTGTTTTCAGATGAAACTGAAAGTGACATGGATAACCTAGACAAGATCCTGTGCTACAGAGAGATTCAGAATGGCTCAAGAGTGATGGTCTATGGGAGTCTGGAGCTCTCCAAATTCTGTACAGTCATGACAGCTCACTTCATCAGATGGAGGCAGGCTACCATCGTTTAATGACAAGTAGCACTTTATCTGTGATGCCAACTCTGGCAATTGTCCTAGCTATACTTGAAATGCAAACTTCTATTCTTTTATTCTGTTCCTAGATCAGATTACATTGATTGCAGCTAGGACTTTAACATTGCTATGCTGCCCTTTCATGTCTCAAAAGTGGTTGAAGGTCTTTCCTCTGAACTACTTGATTCTCTGGTGTGGGCATCAACTATTATTCTGGCACACAACATCAGAAGTGAAGGATAATTAAGCTGTGCTTTCAGCCTGTTGGTGTCTTGAATCTTCCAATCCGTAAAGCACCAGCTACTTCGGTGTCACTTTGTCCTGTTTGCAGTGCAACTGAACTCTGCTTATTTTGTGTAGCTCGGCTTTATATCTCTTGGGGACAATGGGATATCAAGTAATTTCTTAGCATTGAGCCTTGTTTATTCTTCTCCAGAACAGGCTTGCTGGTCTGAACAATTGTTTCATTTTTGGTACTAATGCTAGTGTTACCAAAGAAGGTGAGTTGTGACACTAATTAGGATCATGACTGAGATTCAACAGCCTGTAAATTCCAGAGAGCAATATGTTTTGTATAGCTATTGACCCAGTGGGCTAAAATGATGATTTAGAGTTTTAAAGCATTGTTACATCCTTAAACTTCTATTAGAGTTCTATCAGCCATAGAACTATTAACATACAATTGTTGGAATACGTGTATCACACACATTTAATTGGTTGACTGTGTGACTAGGATAGCATGCAGGAGACCTTTCGCAGTGTATGAATCAGCTTCAAATGGAAGACAGGCATGGAAGAGTCTAGAGTGAATGAAGTAACCTTTCTGACTGGCATGTTCCACAGCTTGTATTTCCCCAGGGCTTTGAATTCATGCTCTAACAGGGACATAATGAAAGGATGCTGTCTAAAATAAGTTTTGATTTTTATCATTTGGGTGGAACCAAGTGGCTCAATTTCAGAAGTGTTACTCATTTCAGCAGTTGGTGCTTCCGTCCAGTGATGCTGGCATGCTTTACGAGTGAATTAACTTATCTGAGATGCTGAGACTAAGGAAGTATTATCCTAATTTGTAGATAAGGGCTGTGAGCTGTCCAGAGTCATACAGGAAGTGTGTGGCAGAGATGAGAATAGAACCAGGTCTCCTGACTCTGTGCTGTGCCTAATCATAAGACAATCCTTCTGACTGGCTTAAAACATTCTCTGAAAAAAATAGTGTGTTAAGTAATTTTAGTGGGAGATCACACCTCAGCTGAACGTATTATAGATGCTTTAAAAAGCATATCTCAAATATTGCTTTTAGTTAGTACTTTGGGAAGAAATACATAAGACTACTTGACCAGATTCTTCTTGTCAAAATGGAGATCTTTAACGTAAGATCTATGAATTATTCTATCATGACATCAAGGTTCCTTCTCCAAAAATCTTTTTTCAACATACTGCTTCATTTAATCCTCTCAGGGGAACTGCGTTTTTTTTAATATAGCACAAAAGGATATTCAGAAGCTTTCATTAAAAAAAAACTCTCAAAAAATAATGTAAAGTTATTTCAAATCAATTTACTATTGCAGTGGTTCTTTGCATATGGGAGTATTTTTGGAGTAGCTTTTGTCAGCTAGCACTCTTTCATGGCAGGTACCCATTTGTAGCAACTTTGCCTACTCAGCAGTCTATACAACAGTTTACGTTGTTAAACTGTGTGGCAGTTTGTTGCAATGCAGTACACGTCTATTGTAAATGTTTTTTTGACTTGGCTGAAGCAAGACTTCCAAACCTATACACGTTGTAGAAATCATTTAGTCAAATTGAAGGAGATCTTTTTGTAGAGCTTCAAAATGAATAGTGATCTCTACGGCACACGAGCAGAATTAAATTGTCAGACTCTCAGAAAATGCAAGTCCGTGTTTTTGTGTACTGTGGATTTTTTTTTTTCTTCCATGAATAAGACTAAAGTGTTTGAGAGTAGATTGGTTTTAAGGTGTGCTGCAAATGCAGTTTCTTAGTAGGTTGTAACTGTTGTGATATTGGCTGCATCTTCTCGAATTTGGGTCTGAAACTTGGATCTGTCTGCAAGGGTTATTTAAATCTAGCAACGTAATGTTGAGTATTTATAGATGTTATCAGCCTTTTCCTAAAGAGATGTTTGTTAAGTTCCTGTTTAGGTCATCTTGTTACTATTTAAAGCTTTCTCTACCCTTTCTATTTAGTGAAAAGTCTGACAAATTGGGCTTTTTAGTAAATACACAATTAAAGCATGCTGCAGTAATCTGTGAAGAAATGAAAACCAATCAAATTAATGCTATATGTATGTGCTAACTATCATGGGCAGCGTACAGCTACTTCATAGTGTGTGCTGGCTTCATGTTTGAGCTTAGGAACAGCACAAGATGTCCATTTAAGAAAGTAATATGGTCTCAGTTATATCCCAAGAACTTACAGAAGCTCAGAGGGTTTTCTCCTCTCTTAAAAGTAGAAGATTACAATTGTCCCAAGTGTGACAGTCTCAACAACCCTACAACTAGTGGAGAAAAAGTAGAAGGGGGAGCAATATATTTTGCTTGAATGTCTAATTTCATTCTAATGCGCAATGTAAAGCTTAAATCTCTAAAAAGACTTTCAAAGTTTGAGAAATCTTATTTTAAGAGATACAACACTGAGCGACTGCCAAGAAGTTTATTATAGCATCTTAAACTTCACTTACAGGTTCTTGGTTCTGAGTGATCCCCAAAACAATACCTATTAGAGTAATGGTAACTGGTTTAAACAGGCACACAGAGTCATCTAGTGACACGCACGCTATTTTGTAAACTCAGGGTTCCTTTCTTTAATGGAAAATATACAGGTCTCACCAGAAAAGCTTAAATCTAAGGCCCTTGGCCAAAGTCCTTAAACTATCTGCATCACTTCTAAATTTTAATACTGTTTAGATAATGTAGACAAATAGTTGCACATACTGTATGACGACTAAAATCTAGTTTTTCCTTAAATAAGATGATCAAAGCTAGTTACCTTTGGATTTCACAGAAGTAGCTTAGTAAGCTGAGACTCGACTACTAAGAGCTTGGACCTAGTTTAGGGAATAAACTTATGAGCTGTTTGCCATGGTCATAGGCTGGTTCTACTTTTTGTGAAATTAGTAACTAACTGCTAATGTCAATTTTCTAATATTTACTGTAGTTACCGCATGGAGTAAATGAAGTAAACAGGAAGGGAGGTGTAAAGTTAGAGAGCCGCTGCACCAGACCACACGTTCAGTTATTCTGAAGTATTTAAGGGAGAAATTACTATTTAGCTAGTCTTAAATGCTACTTGTCACTTTGGATATTTTGCTTTGTAAATTATCCTAATCCAAATTAAATACAGGCATTGAACAGTAATAAGAGTATAACTTATCATTTGGGCTGATGTTTTTTGCTTGATTATAGTTTAGCTCTTCTCATCTTTCACCACCAAATAGGAAGAGACACAGTTATGGTAGGAAAGGCCTGACATGTCGTTGTTCCCATTTCAAATTCTTTGGCAGGAAGTAGAGTTGAAAACAACAAATAAAGCTAGAATCTGTACATCTAATACTTTTTTTTTAAAAAAAAAAAAGCTTGAAATTGCTTTTGTCTGCTTCAGAAGTATACCATTATTTTAGAAAGTACAGACGCTTCTTAGACTGTGATAATCATAGAAGGGTTTGGGTTGGAAGGGACCTTTAGAGCCCATCCAGTCCAACCCCCCTGCAAGGAGCAGGGACATCTCCAACCAGATCAGGTTGCTCAGAGCCCCATCCAACCTGGCCTTGAACGTTTCCAGGGATGGGACATCAACCACCTCTCTGGGCAACCTGGGCCAATGCTCCACCACTCTCAGTGTAAAATATGTCTTCCTCATGTCTAATCTAAACCTACCTCCTTCTAGTTTAAAACCATTACCCCTTGTCCTGTCAGAACAGGCCCTGGTAAAAAATTTGTCCCCATGAGAATTAGAACTTCCAAGTAATGGTTTCTTTGCAATAAAAATCACTCTTTAAAAAACTGAATTTCCATTGAAATAAGCCAGCTTATGGTAAAACCAGTATGAATACTGTGCTCTTTTGAATGGATTTTGCATCTCATTACAGGTGGTAGCTTCAGTGATGTTAGTTTATGTCTAAGCTAAACATACTGTTGTGTGAAGTTTTAGCTTTCCTACAGGAAAAGGTGTAGTTCAGTAATTTGTCTGAATATGTAAATACACATTTAGTTCAGAGTCTGAAAAAGACTATGGGCAACATTGTCATGTTTAGCAGCAAAATGCTGGTGTTTTAGTTAAGTAAAAGTAACTTTTCAGTAGAACCTTATGCAAAGAAGAGAGTGGAGTGTTTTTCCTTACGATGGGCTTGTATTTGTTGTTCCTCTTTGCATTTGTATCAGAGGTGAGATTCCCACATACGATAACTTTTTTCTTTTGTTTTTTTGATTTTGCAGGTTGGAGATATTGTGAAGGTTACAAGGATGAATATAAATGGTCAGTGGGAAGGAGAAGTCAACGGTCGAAAAGGGCTCTTCCCATTCACACACGTGAAAATATTTGACCCTCAAAACCCAGATGAGAACGAATGATTCCCTCAGCCCGATTTACACTGCTGCTTCATTTTCCTGGCTATCATTAGCATTGTTTGAGGTGGGATGATGACTTAATGGCACATTGCTAGCGTTGCCCATTTTCCAGCTTGCTGCAGTTTGACAGTTCTTTTAATATACATTTGGAATACATACAACTGAAGTCACTGCCTGACCTTCATACCACAGTTGCATCATCCAGAATTTAGTTTCACTTTTAAAACTATTGGGCCTTAAGCTGGAGAAGACTGAAACAATATATAGCAGAGAAGTATGGGAAGAAAAGCTTTCCTGTTGAGACTTCCATGGACTTTTTCTGGCTTGCTCAGTAGGAAGAGCCCCAATCTTAGATCAAACATGCAACTTGTGTATTACTGTCCAACAAAAAGCAACAACAAAAATGCAATTTTAGGACTGAAGAAGATATAGTTTTAAGAGAACCTGTCCTAAGGTAGTACATTTAAAATGATGGTCTCTTTAAAGGACAATAATTGAAGCTTATGTATTCTAAGCAGTTGTATTAGAAGCTGCTCTTTTCTGTTAACTCTTAAGCTTGTTGTTGACCTTCCTGAAACAGTGTGTGTTAAATGCAAATAACCATTGATTGAGCTGCATTGAAGCTGAGGCATTTATTTATAAGGAAACTTAGGAGGGGTTGATACTTTTGATATACTTAATGCATTTCTGTTGATTTTTTGCAAGCACTAACTGTAGAAAGTGAGCTTTAAAGGGAAACACTTTGGCCTGGTCTACATACAGCTCTTCTGCAGTGTTGAAAGTGTAGCTTTGCTAGTATAGAAGTGCTTGTCACCAAGCTGTTTACTTGGTAGACAGACAGATCAGATTGCCATGGTGTGGAGAGATGGGAAAGGAGTAGGACAGAAGAACTTGGTAAATACTGATAAAATCCTCTTATTTAAACATGTACCTTTTATGCCCATTTCTCTGCAGACTCCCTTATCTCTCCAGAGTTTCCTAGCTATGCCAGCCCCAGCTTGTTGAAAGCTCCTTTCAAACACAGTACCTTTTTTTCTGGAGTGTTTCCACGTTGCTGTGCTTCTTTTCCAGAGCTGCTTTCATCTTCTTTTTTTTCTCCCTCTTTTTCCTTGCTTGCGTCCCAACTCCTCTGCATGCTGCCATCCTTTTTTACCCTTCCATGTGAGTTGGCTCTGGTTTATATATGCCCCAGATCCCTCCCCCTCTAGAAAATGGTTAATTGGACTCAGCTGCCTGGGTTCCCCCACGTGATAAATTAATGCTCAGCCTGGAGGAGGCCACAAAGGTGTCTGTTACCAGTATAGCTTCTTTCCCTTTTTTTTTTTTTTTGTACGTAAGCTGTACTGCTGTAATTGTATTTACAGTAGGGAACGACGTGGCTGAGGCTAAGTACAATTCATGCCGCGCAGGTTAAGTCCTCAGCCTGTGTACAGGATATGAAAGCTTAGGTGCAGTGGTATCCTGTGCCACCGTCTTTAAATGTGTTTTGTAGGTGAACTGGAATGCTCTTTCAAAAATAATTGAACACTGAATTAACAGAATACACTTTGAAGACTACAACTTCAAAACCTCCCTTTTCAGGCAGCCTGGTTGAAGAAAAATGTCTGTTGCAGAAGCTGACAGGAAAACAGCAGCCCCCATTTTTCAACTTTTGAAGGCTGTCAGTTGTAGCAAAATGAGAAACTTCAGATGCCTGCAGAATCTCATCAGTTCTTATAAATGTCAAATTATATAAAAGTTGTCGTCTTAAGTTCCAGCATGTTTTGTGGTTGATTTGTGTCGCTTGATCCTAATAAAAGCACGTTGCTCTTGGCTCATGTGAAAGTACCATGAGATCCTTAATTGGAAGGCTCTGAAGAAATGCAGAAATGGCATTTGCAACATTCAAAATGCCGGGTTTTTTTTAAAGAAGTATCTCTGTTCATCTATTAGCTGTTTTCTGTAGTATTGATCAAGTGGCTGACAGTCTAGAACTTCCTGTAGAGCATTTTACTACCAAATTAACTGTGAAGTAGAGTAGCATTGACTGAAGTGTTTGGTGCTGTAAGAGTAATTCTTGACAATAGGCATTGACATTTTGTCTTGCAAAGAAAAGCTATGCAGCTCTCTTAACTAAAGAAGGTCATGCTTTTTCTGTGCCCCAACTATACCCGTAAGTTTACTACATAGATTGTACTACTGAAAGTCATCTTTTGAATACAGAAACTGCACTAAACTCAGTCTGCTGCAGAGAAATCTTATTTCAGACCTGACCTAGTTACAGGCAGCTCTTCAGAAGACTGATTGTAGAATTCTTCCTTTGCGTGGTAAATAAATACTGTGAGATCTTGAACACAGCTTTTAACTTGGATTGTTTTTTTTCACTGAAATAAACATCTTGACTCATCCCCTCACTGAATAAGGTATACGCTTTGAACGCAGGCATTGTTTTAGGTTTAATTATGTTCTGATACTGCAGAAAAGCAAAATATTTTACCTTCAAAACTATGCAAAATTTGTGTGTAGTGGCATCTGATGCAAAGACAAGAATTCTTAAATTTCTGTGAACCTGGTTTTAGGCCACGGATGAACAGTGTTTCTGTGAGTAGCGGCGATGTGGTTCAGGTATGTCAAATGTGGTTTAAATGTAGCATACTGACCAGCCCAAGCTGATTGTAACCTTGCTTCAAAACGTGTCCCTGCTATTTTACTAGAAGACAAGTATTTTCATATAAAGACTGCATTTGATCAGTTTGTGTTTCTCGTTGAAGGACTCTGGATTCTTAATCGCTTGTTGCTTGCTTACACGTGTGCTGTCTGTTGCTTTATGAAGCCTCTTAAATTTGAGTGGTAACCTATCGGTGTAAATGTTCCCTGGGCGTGTAAAGTATACTTACTATGAAGCATGAGAGCCTACAAGTGATGGCTTCAATCTATGCACCATTAAAGTTGTTCTTGCTTTTGAACTAGAAGCTGGTTTAATTACCTGGTGCCACAATAGTTTATGATCATGAAAGGCTTACTGTTTGACTTCCTTCTGTTGTGTACATGTGTATATAGACATCGAAGCCTCTGACCGGTCTGAAAGTTTAAATGAAAACTGTTTTAATCAGTGTCCATCACTGGATAAGCGCTAATTTAATTCATGATTGTTTACAAATTGGGAAAGAATAAACAAAAGGGAATATCCTGTTTGGGTTGGGGCTCTGAAGAGCCTGAGCATTATTTTTGTAAAGGGAAAAATAGCATTCTTTGTGCCATTTCATGTGCCTGTAAAGTAATTTTTTATACTGTATTAACATCCTGGGAATGAGTGGGCTGCCTTTGTTTTCTAGACAAGTTTTCAAGCATTTTCCTCAATACCTGCATTTGGAAGTGAGACCTGCCTAAAAGACTGTCTTTTGGGACCAGTGGGAGCATTCTTGTATAGCTGTAATTTTCTGTTTACTTGTGTTAAATGGAAGTGTGTTTTGGGACAAGGATACAACTATTGCAGTGGGAAAGGTGGCCTTGTATTTGAGACAGTCTTCACTGTGTAAACTTTAAAACACAATATGTAATTTAAAGACCATGATCTTCAGGCAATAATATTAAAGTGTAAGCTTTTAAAGTTTATTTTGGGGATCATAGCTTGTTTTATTTTTTGTGCTATAAAATTAACAGTATTAAATGAATTATATTCTTAGAATATATGGAGTGTCTTTTCTTAAGATTAGTGCCTTTTTAATTTCTTACTCCACTTATTTCATAGAACTGGTCCCAACATCAAGCCACTGCTTTTTTTTTTCCCCAGGGCCCTGTTTGTACAGTCTGAATAAAACTTGCCTCAACTTACAGTGCTATTTGTTGTCTTTAGTCTTAAACCCCTAAAACTATTAGCAGAGTATTTAAGTCCTTACTCTGTCATTATGACGCCCTGTTTTGTGGGTGAATGAGAGCGGCAATGGAATTTTTCCCGAATCAAAGGAAGAATCGAGCAGGAGAAAATGCTGTTGCCAGGCTGAATGATACTGTCCTCTTCCATCCTCACGCCTCTTCTCAGACTACACGGCTGTGCTCTGGAGGTTCACCTGAAAAAGATGCATCTCTGGTTATGCAGATGATCACTGTCTCCTCCACCCACCACTTCCGTGCTCTTCCTCTCACTCTGTTTAACGCTGCTCTTTTGCCGGGGCTTTTAAAAGTCTCTGTAGAAACCACGACCGCCTGACTGTGATACCCTTGGGTGTGCTTGTAAGAACAACTGGTTTGTGCATTCGGTTTGAATTTGCTTATTACTGTTTAAGTAAATAAAGCGTAACCTGTGCGGGCCTTGGAGAGTGGAATGGCTGGCACTTCAGCCACTGTTGAAAGGCGTCAGCTCAGTACGTCGTAAATACTGGCTTTTGCCGGTCAAAACCAGGAGGTCGTCTGCTGCCTTTTTACAGTCAGTCCAGATCACCAATAGCACTAACTGCAGCTTAAGTTATTTTAATATTTGGGATCGTTCAGTTAAATCATTAACAATGTGTTGAAACTTGAGATGATCTTATGTAGGAGAAAAACTTAAGAGGAACGTCAGACGCTCAGCGGCTGCAAAGGAGAAGTCTAAAAAGCTTGTGGTGTTCCCTGGATTCTGTAGGTAAGTTCACAGCCCAGCATTGTCTTCTCTGGAGTACAGATTCCCCTGTGCTGCTAATAAACGTTCATAGCCAACTCCACATAGTGTCTTATTGTCAAATAGTCACATTTCAGAGAACAACAATGGTATTTCAGCTATGCAAGCCAGAACAGGTAAGGTGCACGCAAGTAGGCTTGATAATCCCATTTCAAACTACGTTGTATGCCTTGCGCTTTCTAGCAAGAGCTGGAAGTGCTAGCCCCTTACTGCAGCTGCTTCTCGTGACATCTTCAGCAGCTCTTGCTTTACTGTTACGTAGCAAAACCAAGCGTCCGCTGCCACACCAGCCGCATGCATGCTACAGGCTAAATTGCGACCCCGGGTGCCGCCGCAGCAGCAGCACTCTTGCTGTCTCTGGTGAGATGTGTGCAACGCAAATGAACGTAGGTGCTGCACACCCTCCCTAATGCAAGGGCAGGCCAGGAACAGCGACTGCTTGAGACAGTGCCTGGGCACGGGTTTGTTCCCATAACATCCAGACTTCTCTGGCACTAAACTGCAGCATCTATGCCCACTTCTGTGAGGCAGCGGGACACAAAGTGCTTTCACACCCGGGGGCTTGGGGAAGCTTTAAATACTTGTGTTCTGTACAGGAAAAAACTTTGTGCCTCAAAATGTATGGGATGTCACCAAGTACAAATCTGCACTACTTCATACTGATGTGAGGCCACAACAACCCACATTCCCTTATTTCATGACATGTTAGAAATAAAACATTGACCTAGGAGCGGGATGCTGGGTTGCCTTACTGTGGCACATTTCAGTTACCAGAAGGGACAAATTCCGTAGTCCGAGTGGGACTGGGATCCGTCTCTGCATTTTAAAATGCAGGCTGCTTCCTGCCTGCCCTCACATGAATCCTCAGCAGTGCCCGCTCTCTACCACCTCTAAGGGGTTCTGTCCTCCCTCAATCCGGCTGCCTACCCGTGACGCTGACCACCCAGACCATTTTCCAGCTGGGGACCGCTGCTCTTAACGCTCAGCTTCTCCACGGGCTGGCACAGCTCTCCCCTGCCGCAGTCAGGACTCGGGTTTTGTACCAGGAGTGCCCAGCACAGCAGCCACCCAACAGCTCCAGCAACAGCCAACTTTACTCTGTGAAAAGTCAAAGGTAACAAGAAACGAGCGGTAACTCAAGCTGGGTTTATTTCTGGCTTACCTCCATTCAGGCTTTCACCAATTTAAATTTGAATTAGTTTAGTTAGGTCAGTCCAACAACAGGCAGCGTAAGCCTTAATTTTTAGGTGCAAGCTAGCTGGGATGAGCTGGGTTTACCAGTTTGCCACCCTCACTTAATTTCTAAACCAGTGCAATAAAAACCACCCCTTTAGATTCAACCAGAGGTATGCCTGTTTGAGCTTGCACCAGCAGGAAACATGCCCAAATGCACTCAAATAAAATGCTGCCACAGCAAAACGACACCTTTCCTTGTAATTTTTTACATGATCTACAATAATGTGGATTGCATGTGTGGAAAAGCTCTTCAGGTTTGTATTCAGCAGGGATGGCTCACCTTGGAGCAGCTGTGGTGGTTTCTGTCCCCTTCGCCTTCTTTTTTAAGAGGGCAGATCAGCTGCTCCCGCAGCAGCTGTTGAACCACAAGTCACAGCTCAGCGTGGCAAGGTAAAGCCGTTCCAATTTCAGGTTACCCCGAGCTGCAAACTGCGGCAGTCGCTGTGAAACAGCTGAGCTCCCCTGCAGCAGGACTTCGAGGCCAAGAGGGACAGGCAGGCAGCGGGGAAAGAAACCATCACAGCTGTCCCAAAGTGAGCCTCCTGCTCCGAAACTTGAGCCCTAAGAGCTTCTCTACAGCCAAAGTTGCACCACTTATTGTGACTCTTTAACACAGACTGTTATGTGCCCGCCTTGAGTCAGGTTATCAGCGCACCGCTCCAGCTGGCCCACCCTCCACGGGAGCGGCCTGGGAACCCGGCACTCGCCAGTGGGACTTGGACCCATCCCCACTGCACAGGGGCTCCTGCTCCAGACTGGTACCGGCCCCGGGAGCTAAAAGCTGAGCTTCTGCCCCTGCTCAGCGCGGTGATGGCTGCTCACTGGCGGAACCCAGCAGCCCCTCGTGCGCTAGACAGAGCCTCACCTGCGGAAGATGCCATCCACGCTGCTTCTGAGGCAGGGGGAGCGAGAGAGGACAGGGAATGAACGCAGCTCTCCTCAGATAACCTTCCCAGCACCTGCTCGCTTCATTCCAGGCATTTTGTAACCAGAACCCTCCCTGCACGAGTTATTAGTCTAATCCGCTGCTGGCGCACCAGACAATCAGGATCAGAGCTAAATCTGGGGTATCCACAGGGAACCGGCTCCTGCTTTGTACGTCCTGGCTGGTCCAACAAGGGCAGCTGAAAGTCAGAGCTGAAAAATCCTTCACTTGTAATCTTGCATTTGGTCTAGAAATTAAGCATAAAGCACCAGAGAAAGCGTGGATCCCCGGCACTGTTAGCAGGCCTCCACTGCACTGTTTCCCAATCTGTTTCCCAATCTAACGCATCCTCTCCAGACCCTGGGGCAAGAAGAGCTCTTGCTTGCATGTCAGAGGTTGGCCCGGGCAGAAAGGCAGCACTGGATGTGCCACTTCGCCTTCCCTCGGCTGCCCCTGCACCCGAGATTCAACTGACTCGGGGGAGCGGTGAGTCAGAGGAGAGGATGCTATTTTGAAAAGACAGAAGGGACTGACATAAGTGAACAACAGGAGCTGGTTTGAAACTCTTGGCACTCGACTCCTGTTCAGCCCACCACCGCTCGGCAGCCAGGCCAGACAATGAGACCCTCGCGGATGCTCCTGACGGAAGTGACAAACCCAGCCAGGTCTTGGAGCACACTGTCGCTATCCTTAACTCATCATTAAAAGCATAAAAATCAAAGTATTCCATTTCTCATGACTGTGAAGTAATGGCCCTGTGTATTTCTAGACTCTAATCCCAAGGTTTTTTAATGTGTTTTATATTGCTTTACTAATTTGATCTGGATTATGAGGTAGTTCAGGGGACTCTCACTGGGACTTCTACACACTGAATCCATTTCTGTAACCTTGGACTGTCTCTTTTTTTGCCTTCATCTTGTGACCAGTGATACCATTAATCCACTGACCTTGAGGAGAAACAGCTTTTCTCTTTCCAGGTATTGCAGCTGGTGATCTGGCTCCGAGTCTGCAGCGACGACCGATACACACGCAGCCCTGGGCTGGCTTCCTGCTGAGCTTCCAGCCGAACGCACCGCATGGCACAAAGGAAATGTGAGTCATCAGATTTGGTCTTCATAACGTAAGAGCAAGCCACATCCCTCAAAGATCGAATACCTCCCGCTGCCCCGCGCTACCTGGAATAGCTGTGGCTACTCAGCACTTCAGAGAACAAGATTTAAAATTAACGATGCTCATTTCTCTGCAAGAAACAGCACCTTGGCCTGGACATGGGACACACTGGGGGAGTCTGAAATGGAAAGGCTAAAACTGGCTCTGGTCTGGGATTCTGCTGAAAGGGCTAACGCAGGTCTGACCAAAACATGCAGGATAGCAGCACTATTGGAAACCTCCAGCCAAAATCATCCCAAGCTGCAGGATAAGGAGGTTACTTCCAGTATTCAGAAGCAGCTCGTGCCTGTATGAGGCTGAGTGACCCACCTTCACCATCACTGGTGACCATCTGATGGAGGCAGAGGTAGGTGATGGGATGGAGGAAGCTCTCCAGCCAGTGGGGTAAGGTGCTGGGCTGCCAGCAAGGGTTTGTTCTGTGCAGCCATGGTAGCCCACACACCTCCACAGCCATGTTTGTGGTATCAACGCTGGCCTAAATTTAAACAGACAAAAAAAAAGACACATTGGAGAACATCCCAGGAACAGAAAGTGTGCACAGTGCTTGCAAGGGCAGTAAAGATGTAGGACTTTCATCCGTGAAGCGTGCAGGGCTCGTGCCTCCCTCGCTGCAGTGCCCTGATTTCAGCCGCACGTTGCAGTCCCGCAGCCCAGTGGCAGCAGGGCACTGAAACAGCTATGGAAAATGGAGGGGAGCGGAGGGAGGAGCTGATGTACCTGGAGAAGGACAGGCTGATTTAACACCCCTCCCTGCTGCAGAATGCTCTGTGGGCTCTGCAGTCATCACCCAAAACAGAGCCTGTGCCCCCTCCAGGAGACAGTTCCTGCTGGAAACACGTCTGGGCGCTGCTGGGGCAGCGATTTACAGCGCCGGGAGCCACCTCAGGAGCTGCTGACACCGTGCCCCACTGTACCTGGCTCCTTTCCCTCTCCCCCACCACTCAAGCTGCCTGTTGATGCCTGCTGTAGCCTGGGAACCTGACACGGGGCTCGGCCCAGCAAGGAACGCAGGCAGGGTCTGGGCAGGAGGGAGGAAAGGCCCTGCATTAACCTCGGGGTGCAAGCCAGAAAGCCGCTACACGTGGCTGTCATCCTACGCCCAAGACACCCTGACACAAGGCGTCCCTTCCAGTCCAGCCCCAGCCTGGCAGAGGCTGAGCAGCAGTGTGGCAGCCCCGTCTCTCCGGGTCCGGCCGCGCCGCCCCAAGAGCCCTTTTGTGCTTCCCAGCGCAAAGACGCGTCCTCCCGCCGGAGAGCAGCTCGCCCTGGGTCACCACCGCCTCCCCCTCTGTTCTGCTGCCAGGGTCCCTCCCGACACGTGAGCTGCTTCGGCCCCAACCTGCCCGACACCCAGCCTCCCCGCCAGCACCCGAACAAGACGGGTCTCGCGCGATCCCCGCTCCAGGCACGCCGCGACGGCACGGGAGCTTCGCCCCTTGCGTGCTTCCATCCCAAGGCAGCAACGCGGCTGCTTTCCCGGGATCTCCCCACGTTCTCCATCGCCTTGCGACGCCGTCGCTGCGGCTTCCAGGCCTCAAAACCTTTGCAGCAAAGCCGGCGCAGGCCGCCGCAGCCCGGCCCCAGCTGTCCCCTCGCAGGCCACAGGCAGTCACTGGGTGGCACTGTGCCCCTGCCCGTGCAGCCGCCCGCCGCCATCTCCCCCTCTGCTGGGGTGCCCGGCCGGAACCCCCCCAGCTGGGGCAAGGGGCCGAGTCTCCCCTCCCCAAAGCGCGCCCCCGCAGCCACCGTGGAAGCAGACGGAGGCCCGGGGACCCCGGGAGCCCGCAGGGAGGTGACCCTGGCACCCAAACGCGGGCTCCCGCTGCCTCCCTGCCAGGCTCTTCCCCCGCTACGGCTCCATTTTCATTACCTGGGCAAAAGGAGATCGGCTGCACCCTCACAATATCCCCCTCCATAAAACTAATAGGCCAGGCAATTGGGACTGCCCTGCGAAGTACTTTATAGTCTGGACTGGAGGAGTTCGTGCTGCAGCTCACAGGCCATCCCAACCCCAGATCCCAGGATCTGCAGTGTCACTTCTCCCCACCGCCCCCCTCTTTTGGGCCGGGAGCAGCGTGAGGATGAGCACGGTGCCCCACGCCGGCCTCGGCTTGTCTCCCGCCACCCGGAGCCCCGCTCGGCTCAAGGCTGCTGGGAGCATTTGCAGGGATCGGGGTTTCTGCTTCCCAGGGCACCGGGACACAGCTCTTCCCTGATTCCCGGAGCTTCTCCACCATCGGGGTGAGGCAAGGGCCAAGTCGCTGGACCCAGCTCTGGCCAGGGAGGTTTCTGTGTAAATACTTCCCCGTTTGCTTCATTTGCAATTGAAAGCCGGGGCCAGGCTCAGCCTCGGGAGAAGCAGACAGCCCTTCTTGACATGATGATGGCAAAACCCACCTGGCTCTCTGAAAGCCCCTTCCCTCCACGCTGACACCCCACGTTTATTTGGGAAGCTAGAGGTGACACGTTTGGTGCAACCTGGAGCCCTGTTTTGGAGGGTACCTGGTGGGGTCTCAAGTTTTTGCTTTGCCCATTGCTGGGACCCGACAGGTCTCAGTGGCGCAGTCCAAATGTTCCTCAGCCTGAACCCCACACCAGGGAGCCCGGCCCTGGCTCCAGCAGTGGCTGGGTGGGCGACCCTGGGGACAGCAATCACCAGATGGAGCAGCGGCTGCCTGCCTTCCTTCTCCCTGAGGTGTAAAACAGCCCGCTGCCCCTACATTGGGCCTTCTGGGGAAAATCAGCACAAACACAACATCAGTGGCACCAAGGGAACGGACCTTGAAGGACCCAGAAGGGGTTGATGACTTTGTTGAAATCCTCTCTCTCTAGTTGCCACCTACAGCTCCAAGCCTGGACAAACGGTCGGGGAAAAAGGAACTCTGCTGAAAACCGATGCTCTTCAGAGGTAAGAGCTAAAGATCCTCCAAGGAGTAGACTGTTGGGAAATAAAGTGGAGGAAAGCGTTCCTCTACCATTAGGGTAGAAGACAAATGGGAGATGGAAAGCAACAGGTTTCCAGGTCTCCATAAAAGTCAGACGGGAGACAAAGCCCATTTCTCCCTTCGGTACTTTACTGTCTCTAATCTCTCTTTGCCTTGGTGTCCCCACCTACCCTGCGGGACAGAGTCACGTTCAGGCGTGCTGAAAAATTTAACTAGCATTTGCAAAAATGACTCAAGATCCCCAGATACCAACCGCCAGAGACGTGCAAAGAGTTACTGCCCATCCCTTCGGAGGACGATCTCCTCGGCGCCAAAGCTGCTGGCAGACGGGGTCCCCGCTCCCGGATGTGCCGGGCCGGTAACACGAGTGTGCTGGGCAGAGGGAGCAAGACCAGAAATGCCTACAGCCCCTTACAAACAGTTTCCTCCTTAGATTAGTTTACTATTAGACTGCATTCACTCCAGAGGAACAGCTCCCAGTCCCGCCATAGCTGCTGAGCATGGATAACCTCCAGCAGAGCCAGTCTATGCCCACGGGAGACGTGGCCCTGCCAGCGCTTCTGCTACCTCCAGCAGCATTTCAGTGTTTAACAGGATGGGAGGGCTAAAACACAACACTGCAGCTGAGTGACTGCCATGGGTGGCACTTTGGGACTAAAATTACCTCAAGTACCTGGTTTTAAAGCTGGGACTAACTTCATTCAGCCTTCACATCAGAGCTCCGTGCTGCCCCGTGGGGGACAGAAGGGGGGAGAGCTCCAGCTCCATAACCAAATCTCTTCCTTTAATCCAAGGACAAGATTTCTTTGCTAGGCACATGAAGAGCTGCCCTCCCTACCTTCTATACTCTCTGCTGACGTTTGTATTTCAAACTAATTGCCACTACATCATCTGATCCTGCCCAGCTGTCTAAAAAAACCAACATCCTGAGTACCACTGGGACCTCTTTGTCAGAGGCTGTGAGCTCATCTCCATCCAGCACCAGGATGGATTGAACAAACTGAGGCACTATTTTATTGCTGAAGCATAAAACATGGGAATAAACAAGCACCAAAGTGCTACTGATCATTAAAACCAGATGGGAGCCCATTTACTGCCTCCAACAGTGAGGTGCCACCACTGCTGCGCTGAGGCCCCATTGAAATAGGAAACCCAGCGCACCATCTGGGAGGTGCTGGACGGGGCGGCCACAGGCAGCCCCTGCAATTCAGGCCTGGATTTATCTGTACTGTCCTCTCCCCACCCCCCGGGGATAACCAAGGAGTGACAGAGCTTTTAGTCTGGGCTCCAGAAATGCAGTCACTCCTGTAAGGTTGTGCCTATGTGAAACCCTGCAGCAGGGACAAGCAGCCCGTCTAGGGCCAGTCCCACTGTCCTGGGGAGGTGGGATGGGGAGAGTCGGAGGCCAAATTGTGCACACACAGAGCAGGAACTCAGCTGCATTTCAACAGTATTTGTTTCACCGTACACCAGAGAACCTTCCCAGGTGCATTGCCCACAGCAGCCCAGCTCTGACCTTGTTTCCTTACTGACCAGTGCTGTCTGGCTTGAGAAGCCAAGTATCACAGCAGGAAGGAGCCAGGGGCTATTTCCTCTCCTTCCTAATCAAGGCACCCACCACAGATAAACACACAGCGAGAGCATTCCCAAAGTCTGGAGTACTGGCTCCATCCTAAGCAAGCCGAGCTGCAAGCTGAGCTCAAACCCCCGTCTAGACTGAAGCTTTGCACCTTTGTCTTCAAGTCCCATCTTCCCGGCGCAGGGAGCCCTCTCAACAGCCCAAAACCAGAGCCCGCATGGGGCCAGGGATGGATTCCCTGGGCCCAGAGGAGATGCAAATGGAGCAGGAGACCACTGGAGAAGGAGAGACAGACATGCTTTTACACTTCAAAGGCGACAGGGCCCTGCGAGGCTTTCAGGAATACGCACAGATCGATAGACTCCTTTTAAACGCCAAGCACATTTGCTCCCGTGTGAGGCAATTACTCCCTGAGGAGAGGCAGGACAGGGCCATTCACAGACACAGGGGCAGGATGAAGCAGGGATGAGAAACATGCGGCAGGGCTCCACGCAGGACTGCCAGCCCAGCTTGATGAGCTGAAAACCGTGCTGTCCTGGCCCAGCGTCCTCATCCAAAATGCCCTTGTGTCCCCAGGGGCTCTGCAGGAAGCACATTAGTGTCACTCAGCCTATGTCGGTGCAATGCTCGGCACATCCCTCTGTAAACAGGGCGGTTTTGATCAGATCCCCTCCACTGCTCAGTCCTTCACTGCTTTTATCCCTGGAGAACGATCACTGGGGTGCCCCAACGGGCTGACTTACCCTTACTGGGTCTGCAGCAACGCTCGCTCCCCCTCACCTGCACCATGCCAGGTGCACGCTGCTCTGGACGGCTGTCTCCACAGAGCCCCCCTAGATGGTAAAACAGCCAAAATCAGTGGGTGAGCAGGGGGCTGGGCTGCTCAGCGTAAACAGAGCCAGAAATCAGGCCTGACTCATCCCCTTCCACTCTGCCCAGCATTTCCACTCAGATCTACCCTTAACCCACCAGCTCCCAGCAAGGATGCTACGCCCGGCCCCACAGGCGGAAGCTGGAGGAGCGATGGTGCTAGCACACAGCGCGTCTCTCCTGTGAACAGCTCCTGTATTTTACATGTACAGTTCTATTTTTCAATTAGAGGCAGAGATATCAAAATTGAGCAATGTTTTCTGCCTGGCTGTGTGACTGATGGCATGCCTGTCCTAGCTAGCTACCCACTCCCATTCTCCTTTATGGAGGCATAAAATTATCCCTCTTCTGTAAAAACAGGAGAGGAAGAAATAAAAATCTCAGCACATCCCCAAAGAACTGTAGAAGATGGAAATTAAATCCATCCATTATACTCACCGAGCAGGGTGCTGTCTGGGCAGGAACGCTGTAGTCATGCACCTGCACATTCAAAATAAAAATGGAGTATTACAGAAGCGTCGGAGGGAATTCAGCACCCTACAGCAAAGCGCTTCATGCCATAAACCAGACTCACATAACTTGGAAAAACAAAAAAGGAACAAGACTAAATGAAGCCCAGCAGCAACACTGTTCACCAGGGCTGCAGCACCTCTCCTCACCTCCGTGCTGAAGGATCGCTTCACCCCTGGTTAAAATTTTGTCTGACGCTGCTGCTCAGGCCCAAGTCTGAGAACGCCTCAGTATTTGTTCTGGGCAGCACACGCTGCGGGCTGCAGAGGAGAAACGCTTTCCCGACTTGCTCCTCTGTGTCCCGCGAGCCTGCAGGCAGCTGCACTATCCCTGCCTGGCTCTCTCCGGCTAAGGTTTGCCGTAGCACCTAGAAGGCGTATTGAAACCTCACTGCGTCTCTGCGAAGCGTGACGGTGAAACCAGCTTACCTGGAGTCGCCGGGAGCCAGGCTGGGAGCACGCCTGCTTCTCGCAGCCGGGGGAACCGAGAGCCAAGCCCTAGAGAAGCCGGAGAACAGGCACCCCGCACCGCCGCAATGGACCCGCAGCGAGGTCCTGCCTCTGAGCGGCCTCTGGGTGGGCTCTGGGGCCGGCGTCCTTCTGGGCAGAGGGAGAAAATGTAACGTACCACCCCTCCCCATACTTTGGGGAAAATCCTTTGTCCTCCCTTCTCCAGCTGGCCCTGGACAGTTTTCCCCCTCTCTCTCCACCACTTAGTAAGTTGAGGCTGAGGGCGGGAAGCAGGTAAGTGAGGACACCTGCATCCCACACATTTGGCCGCTGATGAGCGGGGAGGTGGGGGCTGGCAGCTGCCTGCAGCTCCCGGGCAGGAGGAATTTGGCTTTGTGCCCCTCCAGCCTCGCAGGGCCGGTGACAGCTGCTGTTTGTTGTTGTCAGCCAAATGCTGCAGCCCCCTGCTAAGAGGCTCCGTATGGGATCCCAACCCGGCGCTTGCGAATTAAGTGGCTTTTAAGCTCCGCAATAAAAAACCATTTGACTTCAAGAATGTTATTATTCCTGGAAGGGGGTTTGCGCTGCTTGCTTGAATTCGCTTAGGGCGACTCAGTGCGTACACTGACCAAGGAAAGGCACTGCAGGAGCCTCCCGGGAGGCTCCCCAAGGACCAAACGACAGACGGCCCCACGCTGGGCAGTCAGGCCAACCCAGAAGGAAGTAACAAGTCTGGCTGAGCCCGGCTGGCAGCTACAAGGCGATTCAAGTGGCCCAGCCCACCTGAGCAGGGAAACGCTGCTCCACAGGATGTCCTCGCTCCTCTCTGCTGCCAAGGAGCCTTCCTGGGGCCCCACGGAGCCCCTGTGGGGACAGGCAGGCCCTGCCCCACACCAGGCACACAAGGACTCACTGCAGAAGGTGCCGGTGAGCAGCGGTCCCTCGGGGCTCAGCCAGGCCAAGGAGGCTGATCTGATGGCACCAGACAGCCAGTTTGGTTTTCACCAGCTGAGCACATCTCTCTCCCTCCAGCTCCTGGAAATCAGAGAAGTTCTTACTGAAACCAGCTGCAGAGCCAGAGGGTGAGCGAGTGAGTACAAGCACAGAGGCCACTTCCCGACCCTGCACCCCTAGAAGGACTCGCCGTATCTTTTGTGAGCCGTGGTAGAGGTGGGCGCTTGCTGTGCTGCAGGCAAGCAGCATCACAGGCGCCTCTCCCGAGCCTGCGGCTGCTCGCCAGAACTGCAGCATTGACAAGAAAGTATTCTTCTGCCATTCCCATCTGCATCGAAGCAGTGTCAGACAAGGCTTAAGGCTGCAAAAACCAGTAGGAGAAACCAAAATAAATCAGGATCTTTATTTCCCATAGGAAATTTACCTTGATCCCATTTATGGTCTATTTGCCCTCATCCTTATGTAACTCCTCCGCAGGAGAGGAGTAGAAAATGCAGAGAAAATAACGCAGAGAAAATAAACAATTTGCTGCAAAGAATTAGCAAGAGACTGAGTCACATCTAGCGATGCAAGCAGATAACCTGGGGCTCACTGCGGAGAACAGCGAACGCTGAGATCACCAGCATGTGTCACGCATGTACCAACTGGCCCCAGGTAACACGACTAAAGTGGAGCTGCTGATGTGCTCGAAAGAGATGCACAAAAACCACACTTTAGAGTTTATTTTATTGCTCTTAATGGCCTGCCTTCCGCACGTCTCATTTCCTTTTATTGAAGCTGTCAGAGAGGCATTACATTATCTCACATGCGTGCAAAAACAGTGTTTCAGTCGAGCTCATACAGATTTTTAAATGCCACAGCTGAAGAAAACAAGCCAGCGGGAGCTGCGAAGGGAGGAGGCGGCAGCAGAGTCCAGGGCACACACCTACGGGCAGCGCTTCCACAGGCTTCGCAAACCAGCCAAGCCGCGGTCTCCAACCAGAGACGGGCGAGCAGGGAAGGTAAAGGTACTTTTCTAATAAACGGGATGATTCACTCAAGAAGGGCAAGGAGTCCTGTTGCAACAGAAGGCTGATGAGTAATTCATGGCTTTTCCTAGGTGCAAGGCTGAGTCTTTTACCCTGGTGCAGAGCCGGCTGCCAAACCGGCGCTACCAACAGACCCCATGGGGCAGCAGCCTTTGCAAAGCTGTTGTGAAGGTTTGAAAAAAAGAACATTACACTCGCATTTGCACAGGGGTTTCCCTGTGCTGCCCAGCTCTCCTCAGTTCCTCATACTCACCACAGCATGGTTTTCATCCTCATTAGCACCCTGTGACAGAGGGAAATACAACCCAACTTCAAAGATAAAGAAACAGATCTGACCAAGGAGCCTGTGGGGGGGATGGATTACTTTCTCTTCCCTCGTTAGCACGGCACAGCGATCACAGCGAGGTACTAGGAGGATTGCCCTGCAGAAAGTACCACCCTCAGGGACCCCGCACATGGGGCTCCAGGCACCAAACTCCCTGGCCAGCTTCCTCACCTGATTTCCAGGATGTGGAAAACAGTGGTGGCAAAATCAGCCACTAATGGTCAGAGAGAATATTTTTCTCATCCACAGAGGACAGCCTTTTACAGTCGACCTGCTTTCATGCAGCAGGCATTTGGACAGCAGGACGTCACAATATTCTGGATTTAAAAAAAAAAAAATCTCTTCGACATTTTTTTCCCCAGCCGAATTTCTTTTTAGTGAGTCACTCGCATTCACAGGCGCGTCGCGCCCAGCAGGTATAAATCACCACTGGCCAGGGTGCTACCAGAGAAGAGGCCAACGGGGGATTAAGTACACGTACTGTGGTGGGATCTGACCTTTATTCGCTGCACATCTCACACCCTTCCTGTGAGGCCGAGGGGAAGTACTTGGCTGCTCTGTACATATCATCATTGTGGTACAAAACCAGTTAGCAATAAACTATTTAAATAAGGAAGTAGTCATCGTAGTTGAGTTTCACACATTCATAGGGCTACTTTTCAAAGTCATTTTAACAATAATAAACACGGCTGAACACCTCTACCCTACGCACACGCCCAGTGCTGACCTGGTACCCGAACAGACCAGTGCACAGCCTTTCCCAGTGCACACCAGTCCTCATGCATCCTGGTGATCACAAACCTGCCCAGGTCTGCTCACAGACATCTTGCTACACACACGGGTGTGCACACACAGAGAGAACCATCTGGCACACAGGCTAAATGACACACCTCACTGCCTACTGATGGCTGCAGGCCACACAGCAGCTTATTTAAAGTGTTACAAGAAAACATTCCCTAAACAACAACTAGGAACACGTCCATCCTCCCTAAGAAGCAAAGAGCCTGTCTCAAACAAGACTTCATTGCCCGGGACATTCTGCCACTTGGGCAAACAGGGATGCTTCCCCCTTCAAACACTAAGATTAAAAAAAATCCTCTTTGCAAGGCAGCGCGCAGGCTGCTCTCCAGCAGAACAGCTCCTCGCCATGGTGGGACCCCAGAGAAAAGGGAGGTGAGATTGCTCTGGTAACTCAGCATGGAAGCAGATCCCTACAGAATCTCAAACAGCAGCGAGAAGACCTCACCAGCCAGGCCGGGAGGTGCCGAGCACACCAGGCACGCAGCACGCAGCTCAGTGCCTGCAGGGTATCAGCTGAAGCTGATGCCCGACGAGCAACGCCAGGCTGGTGAGAACTGGCTATCGACCAAGCTCACTCAGAGCACAGCGCAGTAACACAACTATAAATTACAGTCTCCAGGGGTGGCAGGGGGTGGAAGAAGGAGGAAGTTCACAGTGAAAGATTTCCTTTGGCTCGAAATGGAGAGGTTGCAGTGACACAGCCAGCACTGCTGTTCTGACACCCACAGGCCTTTGGAAACCCGCGGAGCAGCCCCCCCATCCTGGGAACAACCTCCCTCCACCACCAGCAGAAAGAAGAGTGTTTCACTAACCTCCAGTCTAGGGGTGACAGAAGAGGTGTAGGCACGGGGGACACGCAGACACCACACACAGCCTTGCTGCCACTTCTGCACAGGACAAACTCTTCCCTGCCTGCACGACCCACTGCTGCACGCCAGGCATACGCGCGTTTCTGCGTATTTTATTCTTGTAAGCTGCTGGAAGAAAGGCAAGACTCTAGCTTTAGTCTGGCTATACTAAGGGAGGAAGCTGCTCAAGGGAGCACCGGGATTGCCTGTTTTGCTTGTCTTTGCAATAATTCTCTACAGCTTCTCGGCCACCTGGACAGCTTACTGAAACTCCTCAGGCCCTGTCTCCTTGCACAGAAGTCCTGGGAGGAAGGGATTTTGGAAACTGCCAAATGCGAGATGCAAACTGCCTGGGACTGAGAGCTCGGCAGCTCTTTAAATACTGCTCTTGCGGCTCCTGGGGTTTCCTAGTCCTGCTGGAAAAAAAACCACTTCAGAATACATTGATTCAGCCAGACCCACACTGACACGGCTGGTGCAGCCAACCATCGCTTGTGAAACACGGTGAGGGTTGTGCAAGGAAACAAGGAATGAAGGTGTCCCATGCTACCGCTTGCAGCAATGCTTCTTTGCCTAGTGTAGGCAAGGCTTCAAAAGGTCCACACCCCAGAGCAAATCTGATCTCATCTACAATTTTCTTTCAGTTTTTTCATTGGGAAGAGTCTTCCCTGTTCACCAGCAGGCATAGGGGAACAGAGGGTACTGGCTCCACTCTGCCATGGTCCCATGGGCATGTCCTGGAGCCCCCTGTGCGTTGTACTCCGTGGAGAAGGCCGAGTAGCTCATGGCTCTGTACTGGCTGTGGGAAGGCACCATCCACTGGCCGAGGCCTTGCTCGGTGCCATAGGGACTGTACATGGGTGCTCGGGCCCCGGGTTTCCCCACAGAGTCTAGAGCCACGTTCACCACTCCTGTGTAGTCCTGGGGAGGAGGCAGAGGTGGGGGGAGCGGAGGCAGGTTGGTGAAGCCCTCTGGGAGCTGTTTGGAGTCGTGCTCAGGCACTGTGGCGAGATCCAAGGGGTGGCACCTTGCCCGGAAATCGTTCAAGGTTGCGGTGTCGCGGGTGGGAAGCTGCTGGCTGTCCCCGGCTTCGTGGAACCTGAGCCCCGAGGGCAGAGAGAAGAGCAAGTCAAACCTACCGCAGTGGAAAACCACTGAAAACCCACACAGAGCTCCAGGGGAAAGGCAGGGCAAGCTCTTAGCATGCCCTCTTCCCCTTGCCTGCTGCTTCATCTTACTGTTAGTCTGGATTTTAGTCCAAGCCTCATTGTCATTCACACAGAAGAACTAAATGCCAGAGAAGGTAAGCCCAGACTACTCTAGTTCTGGCTCAGTTCTAGTCTGGCCTCGCTATAACTCATGCCTGAATTTACAACGGTAAGGAGGGGAAAAAAATCACTGGAGTCCTGCCACTCCTCCAACACGCTTCCTTCAGAGGACGGCCAGGCTCTACAGTACACAGAGCTGGCTGGGAGAGCGTTTCAGGACAGGGAAATAAAGAGCACTACTAAAAGGTGAGAATGCCCAGAATCAGTGGGTTTGAAGTAACACAAACAGTGGGTTTGAAGTTTGTTGTGGAGCTATCTCCATGCTAACCTATCACTTATGTATGCTGTCCAACAGAAAGGCATCCTTCCTCACTCCCACTGGCTGTTTTTCTTAGAAAATACCCAGTAGAAGAGGAGGAATCCCATCGGTTAAAGGATGGCTTTGGACACGAGCACCTGGAGGTGGGACTCACCGGTATGTCTGGTAGGACGGCGTAGGCACTTGCTGCTCTCTGGCGAGACCTTCCCTCTGGTCAGCTGGCACCGGCGACGCTGCAGGAAAGGCATGGCTGCCATTCTGCTCCGAGAGCCAGAAGGGGTATCCGCTGCTGACCACGACGGGGTTACTCTCTTCCTTCACATCTGCATTCTCTTCTTTCTCAAAATCTGACTCACAGCGGGGAAAAGAAAGAATGGAAAAAAAATGAGAAGAGGGAAGAGAGAGCCAGAGGTCACAATGGTCTGTTGGCAGCTGCATTAATTGCAGGATGGTGGAAGGAAACACACTAACACCTCTTCTGCAGTCACACTGCCTTAAGGGACTAGCCCTTTGCAGCTTTTTTCAGCTGTCCTCCAAGGAGACAGCTGTCCTAAGCTGAGGGGAGATGTCCTCTCTCCTTATTCACGCTACTGCAGGCAGCACCGTGAACTGGAGCAAGGAATGATCAAGCTTAAAAACAACCTAACAGGAAGAGTAAATATACATATATTTTTAAACGGTATCAGTTCCTCCATCTGCACCACAACCCAGCTGCACAAACAGCACTGCTGACAAAACCACACCGATGAAAACCAAGAAAAAAGGAAGGGGTGATGCTGCAAGCTCGTATCACTATTGAAGAGAAATGCTACGAAACCACAGCCTACGATCACACGCGGTCACGAAGCGTGGCCAGGCTGGCAGGTTGGTGAGACCTGATAAGGAGTCAGTAACGACAAGCGACTTGCGAGCAGGCTCCTGTGGATCGTTCCCCAAAAGAGTAAGAGACTCAAAGCCGTACACAGCACCCTTTAGGGACTCCACCCAGGCTGCTCTCCCCAGAGAGGGGACTGTTGCTGCTGTTTTTCCTTCCCATGGCCTGGGCACTGTTTGGAACAAACTCTCTGGGTTTGTTGTGCTCAATATTACCACGTTCCTCAGCACCGGACTCCTTTTCCTCAGGCAGCTTCCTCTTCTGGCCCTTGGCTGGACTAGGCTTCTGGCATTTGGCTCGTCCTTCCCTGGAAAGAAACAAGACATGGGGCTAGCCTGTATGTAAGCTGTTTGCCAGCAAGGGATGCTGGATAAGCCCTGGAAGACAAAAAGGTGGGACAAATCTTTCTGACACTGTGACTTACGCTTCTCCTAGCAAAGCAACCTGACAGGCCCTCAGGGAATACGCTTGCCATAGGGTCATTACAAGGTTTTCATGCCGCCTGCCGTCAGTGTGTGCTTCCAGCGAGAGCCCTCGCCCCGCAGGATACTGGGTATAAATTGGTAAAGGGGTTGCCTGCTTCGTGTTTGTAAAAAAGGTACAATCAACATGGAAACTCAGCAGTGGAGGTTTAGGCACTGAGTTTGTACGTGTAGCCCTATGCTGGATGTACATACTGTACACACACGTATGTGTATACACACAGGTGTATGTACAGTAGAGTGGATCTTTCGCTTGAAAGCAGTTTTTTTCCTGAAGGGAAAATGAGTCTAAGCTTAGTCAGAAATCATCCTATTAGGAGGAGAAAGAAAATCCATGACATTTTCAAAGTTTAAGTAAAAAAGAGTCAGTTTTGGCCTTTTTCATCAGGAAGTGAGATTTTTTTTCAGGCATAAAATCACACAAAACAAAATCCCAGATATTTTTGTAATATTTTCTGCTTGGAAAAAAACATTTTTTCCTTCTCTATTGCCAATCTGTGGTTGCATTTAAGCTTCCTTTTTCATCTCATCCACTGTCTGCCCTCAGACCAGACAGAAGATCTTGCAGGTATTGGTATCCATCTTCCCTCTTGCAGAAAAAAATCTCCTATTGGAGATTCCACACACAGGGAAAGGAGATGAGAGAGCGTCCAAATGTCAGAATCAAGCTGGTTTCTAAGACACACAATGATCTACTGTGGACTCCTGTTATCACTGCTATTCACATGTCAGACTCCAGTCTAGCTCCACCTTGCAAGGGAATGCAGGTCTCCAATTTGTCACACCTCCCACGTTTCTGTAGAAAATCCTGTATCTCCTCCCACGCCCCAAGTCTCTTGGGGGGAGGCTGCACAGGGCGACATCATTCCCAGATACAGGCAAATGCAGTGTGCACAATGCAGCAGGCTCTGCGGAGCTAACAGGTACGGTTTCTATGATTCTATGATTCTATGGTTCCGCTCAACAGCCTTGGGTAAAACCTACAAGTCAACTCCAGTTACAAAATAAGATGAAAAAACAGTTTACCTTCGAGTGTTCTTCCCATGCTCACGGAAACCTTTAGCAAATGGATTGTTGTCAATCTTGAGCTTTGTAATCTTAAAATAAAAGGAACAAGACTCAGTATCACGGTGACTGGTTGGGCTCTTTACTGTTTCAAGACTTTCACCTCAGTATTTATCACAACAGCTTGTCTGAGGGTTTTGGGCATGCCCTTGCCACAGTATCTGAGCTCTCCCAGCAGCTCCTGTTATTGATTAGCAGCTGACATGCGAGAGAAGTGACTTAGCCAGGGCCAGCAGGAATTTAGGTGGGATTCACCTGACTAGAGAAGTATACAGGGTCAGTATCCATATCTGGACTTTTGCCCATACTTTTAACTGCATTTAGGAGTTAGTTAATCACAGAGGGCGTGCTTAATACAATTAAGGTGCATGATTCATCCCAACCCAGAGTAGATGTTTTCCACAGGAACATGATGTGTCTGTCTTTTTCCACTGTCCATCACAGGCGCCCAGGGTGACTAACGTGGAAGGAGACACCTTCCTCTACAAGATTTTTGAAGACAGACTGTTTAGCAATGTGTCCAAGGGCAGTACTTGCACACCATACCTGCTCATTCTGGTAGGCAGTAACAGAAGTGAAGACAGTCTCAGGGAAGCTGAAGACTTGGAAGATGCTCCAGCGGACGCTGAAGAGGTCATCTGCCTGCACAATGTGGAAGCGAGGCTTGTAACGGTGCATGGAGTGGAGGATGATCTGGCACAGAGACAAAGGAGAAAGTTTCCATGTGCAACCACTGCCAACACACTGTGCAAAGTCTCATGTGGAGACTCCCAGGAGATGCACTTCAAACCAGGGATGCCTGCCTGGGACTGGTGACTCCACCATGCCTCTGTAGTGGATATGTTTTAATTTCCACATGATCTAATTTCACACAAATCTCACTTATTTCCCTTAACATCCATCTGCAATTAATTCCAAGAGAGGACGGCACAAAGGCCAGCAAAAACCTACATGCCCGTGTTGATCCAGAGTGTTGTTGGTGAGCTTCAGTTTTTGGAAGGAGACAGGTTCCTTCATCCAGTGGCTGCCAGGAGCTGGAGAGTCTGGGTGGATGTAGGTACGACAAGGGAGCTGGGGCTCTGCTTTTCCAGCAACTTCCCACTGATCTTTATTCCACTGTGAAGGGAAAGACGGAAATTTGGAGCTTAAAAAAAAAAATTATTTTCATTATAGGAAAATCCCAGCAGCTTTGCTTCACCGTTGATTTAGTGGACTCCTCTGAAGCACAGTCCCGACAAGTAGCGGATTCTCTCTTCTAAGCCATGATCGTGTTACCAAAACAGCTCCAAGTTTAGGCCTCATTTTTCCTCCCCTTCTCCCAACGGCTGTCAGAGAAGTCTGACGTTAATCATGATTAAAGCAGTATTGTTTACAATGAAAATTAGTTACCTTTCCAGCTGCTCCCCAAGCAAAACTGACAAATAACTCCAGAGAGGCATAAAACCCACCAATTACTTCTGAACTTTGTCCAAAGAAAATTTATTTATCAGTCTGGCCAGTGAAGCATAAAGATTAATCCATTGCAGATGAAGATGGAAGGACAGCATTATTTAAAGCACTTACCTTGTACCTGAAGTTGTCCATTGGCACAAAATCTACCAGCATGAGGTACTTGGCATACGGGATTAAGCCAGAGACTTTGATTTTGCACTGCGGAAACATTCGTCTGAAAGAGAAATGAAACACATGGTGTAAGGATTCCTGTATAAAGCAAGATCGAGCAGCAGGTCATGTTTACTCACTATGGTGCAAAGTTTTGGTAGTAGCGTTTCTACAGGCCAGCTATTTAACATTTTTACTATTTTACTGATGTATTGTCTGACTCTATGGGCTCAGGTGGGATAGGCACTAACGGGGCCGCAGTCACTGAGGGCCTGACATTGTTACTGCTTTTGTTCTTCTGATTCCTGTAACACAACGGTGGGAAACCTAAAAGAAAATATTTGGAATCTGCATGTAGTTCCCAGCCTTCTGCAGCTATCACAGACCGGGAGGATAGATTAGAGCATTTTCTAGTGTGGGTAGAAAATGCGCTCTCATCTAAGAGCACACCTAGCTTTCCGTTCCAGTACTCCCTGCCGTCACTTTCATCTCCTGACTCTGCAGAAAAGCTTTGACACCTACCTCCCTACCCAAAGGGATTATTTCAGCTCACAGCAGCTCTGACACAATACATTACAATGTCACCGTTTCGTACTCTTTTACTGCAAGCTCCACAATGCATGACTCATTTAAACTTCAGAGGAGTCTGCACGCACAGATCATTACTATTCTACGTTCTTGTCTGCAAATGCAGACTCAAAACTACATATTTACTGCTGCTGCCTGTGACCAAGGCAAAGGAAATCCAGGGCACTTTCCAGAGCAACCTCGCAGCCACAGGAAGAACATCACTGTTAAGTGCTGAGATAAGAGTACAAAAGTTTTCTCGCACATCAGCCCAACACTGACCTTTTGCACTTCACAGTTTGGACTTCTGTGACATCCTGAGAAATGCAATTCTTCTGCCAGGGGCAGGGAGATGTGCATAACTGGCTAAAAAAAACTAGTTTAAGGGCCAACATTCAAAAAATGAGCATTTGGGGATTCTGTGGTGTGGTGTGGGCAGCTGTTCTGCTCCCCTCACCTGCCAGATTTGGTGATGATCATCTCAGTTCCTATCTGATGAAACTTCATCCAGAGATCCATGTCCTCCAGGGTGACCACAATGGAGCTCTGCGGGTAGGGCTCCAGGCTGGGGGAAGGAAGTGCCTCACACGGCGTTTTCATGTCTACCAGGAGAGAGACAAAACGGTAACTTTGGACAGGCAGGAAGGGAGCCGGCATGAAGCAGCCTCTCCTGCTCGGAGACGAGGCCCTGAGACGCAGCACCCACAGCAGCCTTCCCTGTACCCTCCAGTATTTCACTCGCTGGTGTAACCAACGGGGTCCGTACATCTAGCCACGGTACATCTCAGCCCCAAGCCACCGGGCAGTGCACAGCGCTGGTTCAGCTCAGGGAGCTGAATGCTGTGATTGCACCCATGGAGATCCCAGGTGCTGCCCAACAACTACGGAGTCTGTGCCACAATACATCCCTTAAAGAAAATCCCTTATTTTCCTTCAAAGGCTCTTTGTTATTCAGTCGGCTCAGAAGGCACACAGGCTTTTCCAACAGGTTTCTTTTCAGTTAAGTTCTTTTGTAGAGATTTGTGTGTTGTACAAACTCAACCTGACTGCCTTTGTTCCAAAACTTATACTGGCAGGTAGCCACAATCACTTTCATTTCTGTTCTGGTATGATCAAGGTTACACAAAACACTTTACCAAGAGAGCAAAATGAAAGCTTAAAGGATTGGAAAGATTTGGAGCATAGAGTGGGTAATGGGAGAAAATGACAGGTAGGTGGTAGTAGAGGTGAAAAAATCTCTCCAGAGGACAAAGAAGGGATAGAGAGGAGACCCAAATGTAAGCAGAGGCAAGAAAGGGAGGTGACAGAGCTGGACTACAGAATATTCTGAAAACAGGACAATTGGTCTGAACTGGGCTTGGAGACAGAGAGCACCAAAGAGCCTGTGACAGTGGTGGAAGGCGTCTCTTCAGTAACGCACCACAGCACATCAGAGGGGCTGCCTGCAATATGCCTGCATCTTCTAGGCAGAGGACTAACTGTGGTCCTGGGGACGAGGAAAGGGGAACTACTGGAGACTCTGTCTTTGGTGTTGATGATACCCTGCTCTGTAAAGCTGTTTGGATTTAAAACCTCCTATAGGAGCTCTTTACTATATTGTAACACACACAAGACTGCTGCTGCCATACTGAGAAGCCCAAGCAAAAAAAAACCCCGTTCCATTTTAGGTCCAAAATGTGACCTGGTATAGCTACTGGTGGACTGATTTCACACCCAGTAAGGCTTTACCAACACTGCCCTGCGGTCTGAGCCAGGTATCGATAAGCCTGCTCAACTCAGGGTCACTCACAGCAGCAGTGCTGTCCTCGATTCAGCCGGCCAGACGCTTCCATGCACAGCTTTTTGTTTAAAAGGGAGATTTTTCTACCTTTTAGTCTGCATCAGATCTTATTCAGAGTATATCGGAAATAGGGGAATTTTCACCTCGTTACAGCTCTCCTGAGCAATGTCTTCAAAAGAATAAGCATGAAAAGTAGACAACTATTTCCAGAGAAATCAGCTTTTTTTTTTTTCAGAAAGCAGCATCTTTTCACAAAAACAACCTAATGTGAGCCTAAGGGGTTCTTCCCACAGTATTAGGAAGTAAAAAAACCATTTAAATGTAATTCTGTCAGTCTGTAAAGGTCTTTAGGCATTTAAAAAAAAAATTATCCTCTACTCTTTTTCCTGCTTTGATCCAACATTAATGAACTGGCTAAGAAGTGACACCTAGTTTGCTCACCAAGATTAGCCTGTTAACATCTTCTTACTAAAGCTTCCCCCATATCCTCTTGCAAAGACATGAAAGCTGCCACGAGACGATGCGCTCGGTAGCTCAGTGCAGCACATGTATCAAAAGGAGTTACAATAAAATTGGACTGATTTCCCACAGGAGCCATCCAGTCACAAATACATGCAAACAGATTTTGATTAGCTAGACAGATGCTCACTCCTTCCCCAAATGAATTTCACAATTAACATTTTTGTAAGCAAATTCCAGTGCCACTAAATGAGACTACAACAAGGCAGATCTCAGGAGTCCTTACTGAAGGGGAGACTTCCAATGAAATCAAGAGGAATTCAAGTGAAAGGAGTTCAACACTGGATTAAAAATGAAAGGCAGACATTATAATCTGGTTTTCACCAAAATGAATCCACAATGCACCCAAATAAGCAAGATGCTACAGGAGACAGGGAAAAATTGCTGCACATACAATAAACATAGCAACAAAGATTTTAAATGTAGTTAATGCCTTTCACCCTGCGGGTTTTGTGTGCAGTCTGAGGCTGAGAAGCAGGACGTTAACAGTTTGGATGGGGATCTGGACCCCAGCAACGGCGTGAGCTTGCTAACGGGTCCACACAGCTGCCTACACGCTCACGTGCAGTCGGCTTCAGCGGGACTCTGCAGTGGTGGATCCATTTGTAGGATCCACTTGGGATCTGCTTTGCAAGGCACCTCAGATTCACTCCTAGCTTGTGCCCCTGTAACAAATGCCAGCTCGGGCTCTCATCTCCCCCACGTCGCCCGCACACTGGAACTGCAGCACGGAGAGGGTGGCAGGGTGTTCCAGCACTGTGCTGAGTTTGTTAAAGCTGCACTTCTGCTGTTTCCTCTTCTATGTAACTTAGTGTTTCTTTTAAGTATTATTTGAAAGAGATTTAAACATCTTCCAAGAACTTTAGTTCTAAGCTATTTTAAAAGTATCATTATTATCACTGTGGTGGTAACATCGCATATGGCACATTTTAAAACATATTCTTTATGCCAAGATGAGGTTGGAAGGAAGATAGCTGCCATGATAAGGCACTGAAAATTAAGAGATCTTCAGTCTATTCCATGCTTGATTTTAAAGTCCTTATACAAATACAAGCAGTTTGTCCTTCAGTTTCTGTATCTAGAATAGGCTGTACATATCTTTTTCCTATCTTGGAGATGGAAAGGAAAGAAAGAGAGTCAATTCAGTAACGCTTGCAAGGGAAATAAGATCTTTAGATAGAGGATGCTGGAGTATAATCCACTAAAGCTGCCCCTCAATTGTCAGTTACTGAGACAACGTTATGATGTCAGAAAATTTGTTGCAGCCTTCTCAAAACGTATGGGATATGGTTTGCAATATTGTGAAAACTCTAAGGCAGCAAAAGGTGTGCTTCTTACCTTCACTAAAATCAGTTATTGTTACATTTGTCGCTGTTATCTTCTGAGTGAAGAAGTCCAACACTAACAGCTATCCAGCGTCCACAGGGAAGAAGTGCATGTCTATATATAAAGATGTCCAAGAAATCAATCTTGCCAATAACAAAAATCCCTCCATGTTCTCTGACCTTATAAATGTCAGTAGAAACACCCTAGTCCTCTGGAGGGAACTTCATTTCTCAGAACCAGAAAGTTTTTTGGCAATAACAAAAATACTGTGTTTCCATAAGTGCAACGGCTTCCCCTCTCAAACGCATCCAGTCATCACCTGGAATATTTCTGCTGTGTGGGGTCATACACCAGAAACAACTCAGTAAGAAAATTAGGTGACTTCTGCAATAGTTGTAATCTTTAACATGATAAAATACCGTAACATAGTCTGATTTTTTCATTGTTGCTCTTTTGCTTCTCAAGTCAAAATTGTCTTGAAGTGGCAGAGATCAGTATGAATCAGATCAACACAGTACGGATTGCTTTACAAAACCCCAAAACAACGGTGAAGGTGGAAATTATCTGAGTCATTGCACGTGTTTTGCTTATGAATGAAACACCACACTGCAGCGGTACAGAAAGGAAGCTGAGAATACCCAGCCACCTCTAACGTGTATGTGAACAGCATACCTAAACTAGGTAAACAGTTGTTTCCTTCTGATGCAGAGTAAAACCCAGACTAAGTTTGGGTCCCAGTTATACTGACAAACGGAGTACCTCTGGACTGGACTGGCCCTCAGCTTCCCAATGCATGTCTGTCATTGTGCCCAACCTGATCATGCCCCATTAGAGGCTAACTGATGTTATGAGAAGGACTGATGAAGAAAAACATAAATAAAACCCTACGGAAATCAGAAAAATACTGTGCTTGGGCATTAAAGTTGGTATAGGTGGGGTACTTCTGCTTGGGCTTTATACTTTTCAAGGGCAGAAGAAAAGACAAGGACAGACAAAAACCAGATAGCTTGTATGAGAACTGTTCTTAGCAATAAAGAAAATATTTTGAAACTTTCCCTGGCCTTCAACTCGAAGGAACTTTGCAGAGAATATACAATAGCACTTCTGTCCTTCAGTGCACGATCACATTGCACATGGTAATATAGATAACAGAGCTGTGGGCACAATTGCGAGTAAACCTTTGCTACCTTACAAAAAAGATCTTCCAAAGCTCACAAAGAACACTCAAAGCCATAATTTGTCACCTATTCCCACCAACCCCCCCCATTTTAGAAATCCTTTCCAGCCACACACACACACTACTATAAATGCTGGTAGCCGTTCCGGAGCACCTGGTCCCTTTCTAAAATGATTGCACACTCTTGGCATAAGCCTAGGACCTTTCCGCACAATAAGGAAAAGGTAGGAGTCCTTTACCTACCTGGCAAAGCTTGCATGTTTCCATGTACTGTGGAGTCTAGGAGCTCGCACAGCCGAGAGAGCCACCAGAGTTGTAACAAGGGAGCCAAAATAGTCCAGTTCCAAAGCAGGTCCGATTTCCTGAAGCAAGCAAAAGCCCTTCCTTCTGAGATCCAGTGTCAAGAGTGACCGGGATGAGGATGGGACTCCAAGCGCAGCTAGCCAAGGTGAGTTCCTGTTTTATGGAGGCTAATGAGCAGGGAGGAGCTTCTTGCCCGGCCTGTCCCCTTGCAATCCTTTGATGTCCAAAGGGACAAAGAGAGGAAGGATCTGCAGCAATGGCTGGGGCTAAGGGAAGAAAATCAAAGAGAATTAACATGGCTTTGACATACAGGAAACCCTACAGGGGAAATGCACCTTGATTTACTGCTAACGCACTTTAAAACAAACAGAGACAAGAGCAAAAACATCAGTTGCAGATTTACCTACAAAATAAAAAAATCCCTCAAGCAGCAAGCAGGAAAAATTTCCTTCTGGCTATTCCAAGGATTTTATAGAATTTTCATCTGCAGAGCACAGAATCACTTTACTCTTGATTTCTGGTATCAGAATCAGGACGGTCTGGAGCTTGCTCCTTCCCAAGCGGGTGATTAACGGTCTGTGGTAAAGTTTGCCCTCCCAGCTGGGATGCTACAGCAACGCATTCATTCACCAACAGATGTCTTCTCCACTAACAGAAACACATTTGGTGATACAAGGTTACTTACCTACCCAACCTCTGCATCCACAGCCTTTAACCGCACAGTTGGTTTTCCTATTGCGCTGGTTTTCTACAGCAGGGTCCTCACCACTGCACCACATCTGTTGTGAAGCTCAGAACCAAGGCTGCTCCATATGCAGTACCTCTTCAGCTGGGCTTCATGAGGGAAAGCCGCAATCGTTTAATGCCACAGTACCTTCCAGGGCCAGTGCAGGTGATCCAAGTGTCTCCTGGTGGATCAGGCACTGGTTTTTTAGGCCTTGTTCAAGACACTGCTCTTACTGAACGGAAGGCTGAGCAGAAACTGAAGGACTGGAGCATCTTCCCTTAATTAGTTTATTCTGCAAGTGTGACCATTAGCTTTTGTACTTACAAGTGCTTACAAGTGCTAAGAGACTGCAATCAAGCCTCATGCTTCAGGGCACAGAACAGCCCCTGCGCCTCGGTGCAGACGGGAGTTCTAAGCATTCATGTACAGAAACGGCTATACTAACATTTAAAGGTCAAAGATGCTAAAAAAAGAGGCCGTCAAAAGCAGGGTATCAGTCTGAATGGGACAGTGTTGGATCCTGCACAGCAAATTTAGGAGCTCTGTTCATTTCAAAGAGCATCGCTATATGACTGCAGTGGATTCATGGTCTAGTTTTGCTCCCAATAAAATAAACATATTTTTAGTTTTGTCAGTGATGTTATTGGGACATCTGATTTTCAGTCTGACATGTAAAACATACTCTGAATTTATTTAGTCAGTTTCTATAACCGAACAAGATCCCTTTATTTCTGCTTTGACTGCCTTTTGGGGCAGGCAATGCAAGGACACGCAAAGAAGACAAAGGAGTTTAATCAGAGGACAGACTGGCTCTTTTTCAACAGAATATTGAATTTTAGGCATCCCAGTACCAGCCAGGGAGAGAAAAGCCAATGCTTTGTGGCAAGGAAGAACATTCGAAAGAAAGGCGTTGGAGAGTTCAACAAGTCTTGAGGAGGATTTTATAGCAGGAGATGGTCCATTGGCTCCCGGCACCTTTGAAGGCCCACATCCAGCCTTCCTGACATCCCTTTAAAACCACTGGATAATATACAAGATTACAGGCTCTTCTCCTTCAGCTAACTTGAGGACATCCAGAAACGGGGAGTGTCAGTACCACTGAGCAGGAGTGTATCGTGTGAAGTAACATCAGCTTGAAGCTCAACTGGATATTATTTATTACATATGTGGAAAAATAAATCAGAAGGGAAAAAATCAGCTGAAAATGGCATCAAGGTCAAATATCCTCTGCGTGTACTTGCACAGCCACTACCAGACACAAACAAAACATGATGCAGCAATGCTTTTCTGCTCTGCTACGAAAGGAAAGCCAGCATCAAATCTGCCCCCTCCACGTCCCACTTTTCTAATGCTAGTATTTTAATTGTAGAAAGCTGAAAAGACAACCATAATCAGAATGTGAAAAGGAAAAATAGAACGAAAACTGGGTCAGATTCAAGCTAGCACTGAGATGGATCAACATCCCACACAGTACGAAACTGCACAACAGCAGCAGCAGCACTGGGAATTGCAGACTCTTCCCCTGACAAGAGCGTGGGATGTGTATCATGACTTAACTGCTTCTTCCGTGGAAGGGTTATGAGGTGGTCTCCTGCTGCCACTTCATTTGCACACCGCGTATCAGCATGTCTAGAGAACACACATTTGCTACAAGTACTCAAATCCTTTTGGCTTTTCCCAGATGACTGATGGGGAAGGTAGAGTCATTAATTACCCATGACTAGTTAACAACTAGCTTTCTCCCAGCCATTCTAGTTGCACTCGAAAAGGTTTTAAAAGCGAAAAAAAAAAAAGTGAATTTGTTACTACTGCTGGAAAGTGTGTCTAACAGGAGCAATCCCCATGAAATTCACCACTAGCAAAGGGGGAATTTAGCACAATACCCTCTCGTCTGCCTGTCCACAGAGCACCCTCAGGCAGTTTGCTGGGGAGTCAGAGGGGAATGTGCTGGTGTCTAACAATTCAGTGGCAAATTGGAGGCTGGGTGGTGGGAAGGGATGGGAGAGATAGTGGATCTGACAAGCGTAGTGACATACAGAGCTCTGCTCCAAGCTCATTTACAGCAGCAGGTAAAAATCCTGCTGTGCCTAGCTCTAACAGTAGGCTCTCCTCCTACGCTGAAGGGGACGAGGTAGGGCAGCGCAGAAAGGAGGGGATGTGTGATGACAAAAGCAGAGGCCAAGAGCTTTTGCTTTGCATCTCTTTGAGGAGGTGATTAGAAAGAAACATTCCCCTCTGGGTTTTGTAGTAAGGCAAATGTTTTCTGGCACTTCTCCCCCATGTGAGGCTTTAACCCTTAACACTCAACAGGACCCTGTAGGGAACTGCTCTGCACACACACCATCCCCCATTCATACCTTCTAACTGGGAGCTCTTTGAGATGGAAGGACCGTCTTGCCATCTCTGGCTGGTGACCGAGGCTCTCAGACTGTGGGAGAACAGATAACGGCGTCAGCCAGCGGGAAGCTTTGTCTATCAAGATCTGAGTTTGCAAGGGGCTGCGTAGGATGCACCACCTCTGTCCAGGCAGAACTTCCAGGGCAGCATTCTGGCAAGCTCAAGTGCGAGGCATAAAGTTACGTCTGGGAAACTGCAGCAGAAATCCAGATTAGTAATAATGATATTTTGAAGAAGCTGGTCTCAGAGCAGCACTCCAACCCTTGCAGGCCTCCCTCTGTGCACATGGTTGTGAGAAAGCGTTACCACATAAGCTTTAATAAAACTGAGCTGAAGTCAAGCAGTGTTGACTGCCTGAGTTTACGCAAGTGAGAAAAAGTAACACAGAGAAGTGCAAACTGCATTTAAGAGATACTCCCCTCTGAAACATGAAGATAGCCTTACTGCCATTTAAATGTGACTCATTTAGCAAATTCCCAACTATCACACTTGGCCACAGTCCCATAGCGTCTTGGCAACTCTTTATGAAGGATACTCTGCCACACAAAATGAATACTGAAAATGTGGAAGGACAGGAGTCAAAATAAAATAAATAGATGGCCCTAAACTGATAGCTACTTATTTTCATACTCAACTGCAAACATGAAGTGGCCTCAGACTCTCCAGACAGCTTCAGAATCCACAAACCTGCCCCGTAAATACAGGCTCAGCTTCCTGCCGAGCAAATGGGGTCTGATTAAGCACACAGGACCACGGGGAAAAGCTCCGTTTTTCCAGAGAAAAAGCCTGATGCTCCTACTGCTGTACCAGCCTCAAAGCATGTGACTCCTTGTCCATGTTGGTGACTGACATCTCATACAGAAAAAAGGCCATACAAGTGCAACTCCTCAGCACTGAGCTGACTGAGCGAATGCAGCACAGTCGGTCGGGACAGAGCAGCTGAGCCCTGACGGCACGGGCACATCTGAATTTGGGCAGCTTTATGAGCAAGTCTCTGTGGGCGGCTACCGGAATGATAAAAGCCTGCGAAGTGTTTTGAGATTCTCTGAGGAAGTGCTATGTGCTACATATAATTTCCTAGCATGTGGTAATAGAAGGAATGGTCCCTTCCTAGCTCCTTAGAGCAGCCCACATAATACAGCATTTTCTTGTGATGGTGGGAAATGGCTTCCCTCTGGCCCGCCTTTTTACAGTTGCATTTGATTGCTTTTTCTGGGAAAAGTTGTCTGGGATCTTTAGGCACGTTACATGTACATCGCCATGCAGACATTCCCACCCCACGACCCCTGCAAGGGGCCCCGCAGAAGGCAGACCTCTGGTAGGGCTGAAAACCCCATGCTGAGCCCCAAATTGTATCACCCCCAAATCCTCCCTGTGCTCTCAGAAAGCAAAAATCACATTTGGCAAAACAAAACAGCTGGTTGGAGAGGGCCTGTTGGTAACAGCTCAACGCTAATTCACGACAGGATCCCTGGACCATGGTGCGGAGTGCTGCGGGGACGGGATCTGTTTTGGAAGGGAACCTGTGAAAGTGGCTGATGTAAATAAGAAGTTGCAGATTATAAATTTAGCACAAGGCTCTTCCTCTTGCAGGTTTGTGGATTGAGGTATCTGGCCACAAAACTGTGCTCCTGAGGGCAAAGAGGATGCTCTTCTGTCTGCCCTTTATCATATCCGCCCTCCCCAGCCTCCTGGAATATGCACCAGCTTCTCCCAGCAGTTAGTTAGCATTGAGACAAGAAGGGAAATACTTAACAGCCACTTAACACTGAAGGCTGAGTTTGGCCTCAAAGGCTACAGTCCAGAGTCAAATGCAAAATATTTCTGTCTAGAGCTCTTTCAAGTCTTCACAGACTCCTGATGTTAGGTGCAGTGTTTTCCTGTCAACCTATTGTATTTCCCAGACACAGCTCAGCACTCCGTCCCACTCAAATCCACAAAAAAATACATATTGAAAGGGCTTTGCAGCAGCCAGAACAGCTTTGCAACACAGCACAGGAAAGGGCTGCAAGCACTGCCTGGGGAAGGCTCCGTCCTCCTCGCTCCCGGGACACAGCAGCCCTGCCAGCACCCACTGGTCCCCAGCAGCAGCCGTAAAGGATCAACCTTAGAGAACAGGCAAACAGCTCTGGGTTAACATCCATACACAAATACTTGTATGTTTATACGCATGCAGACACGCTCATCCGCAAAGAGAAGCATCGTGCAGAGCTTAAAAACTGCTGGCAGTTTACTTAACTGTGAACTGGGCCCAGAAAAAAATCCTGTGCAGAATGGATTTTACTGAATGGAAGCCCAGCTGACAATGTGTCAGCAATCTCAGTTAAAAAGCTGATCTCTTCGGGAAAAACCAGCAGTCCAAACCCAGAATCTCATCTCTAAACTTTTTGGAGTTTGGGGATCGCAGGTACGCTGTCTTGCTACTGTGGCCGCTGCAAAAGATGATTTTTGTTGGTGCAAAACCACTGAAAGCCATGAAAATGGCAAAGCCATGAAACCAACAGAGAACAAGTCAGATTTCAATCATGCAAGTCAGTTTGCAAGTTACTTTGTTTTGCCAGCACAAGTTTGTTCTATCAGTTTCATAAGGCAGTTTCCATGTACTGTTCATCACAGTAAGGTTCTAATCAAACCAGGAGATCAATAAACAGAACCATTCCCAACCGAAGGAACTATCTTCAAAGAGCAAACGGAAATTGTTAAGATTTAAAAGTTTGGGAATTTAAAAATAAAAACTGTTGTGAGCTCTACAGAGCTGAGTAGAGCTCAGCTCCTCCACATCACTATTGGCTCTAAGGAACTTTTTGAGGAAGGTCATTAACATTACCAGAAAGCAAGAGAGAAGAGAACAATTAGACCATATGCAGTGGACTTTGATTCAGAGCATTTTACAATAAATCAAGTTTCATTTTACTAAGATTTTATTACTACTTTTCTTTTCCTTTTACAGTATTATTTATAATTTCTTTTAAAAAGAACTATAAAAAATTATGTAGCCATAAGGATGCATACAACTGCGCATACATCTCACAGAAAGAAGGGAGCTGAACCCAGAGGATGTCTAAGCAACTTGTAGAGTCTGAGCTGAGCTATTTATAAGGTCTCCCATAAAAAAAAATTAATGTCAAGACAGATTCACACAGTACATCCCACAAGACAGCTTTTGAAAGCTGATACAGAACATTATGATGGGACATACATGATTTGTAGGAAACAAAGAGCTGGAAGTATGTATCCATTTTAAGTAGAAAGCCCTTGGATAAACTCTAAGCCATACTTTTTCTCACCCATGTTCATCACCTGGCAGCAAAATTATACTGGTGTCCACAGTAACAATAACCAGGTAAGAACACGCCAACATCACCGATAATAGAAAAAAGCACCTGTCAGGTTTCATGGATTCCTCAAGTCTGCAGTGGGATGAGGCTGTCATAAATGTACATTAATTGACATAATCAATCACAGCTACCACTTTTTCCTGCAATCTCTAGTTTCTCTAGCTTTTTTCCTCCATTCTTCTCATATTGGCAAATTCCTCACACTCATTATTTGCTGCAGTCGTGGGCCAGGGTACAAACTCCAGGCAGGATCACAGCCCCGCGCCTCCCTCCCCCTACCCAGCAGATTGTGAAATGTTTATGACCTGGCTCTTATGGCTCTAGAGGTGCTGAATGGCCTTTTCCCCCCTCCAAGTCTCAGCTCCTGATGGGCAGCTACAGACCAACTATTAGCCGGTTTGGTCCGTAGTTGTGGATTTTATTGCCCAGTTTGTCTCTTCAGCTCACATTTGTAAGCTCCAGAGTAGATTTTTCCCTGGGTAACACTCTGCAGCTCAAAGAATTCTTCTTTTTTTTTATTACATCCTTAGTGATTAAAGGGGTATTTAAACCTCACAATGCTCCCTGCTGTGAATATAAAAGCCTAGCATCATTTTGGATAGATGTGTTTAGAAAAATAAATTAAAAATTAGCCCTACTATAGGAGACAAATGCTTTTAAGTTGTTAAGAACATCAGGCACTTGAATGATTTAAATACATAGGTTGCCATTCCTTGAGAAACCACAGGACGACCCATGGCTTTGAGCTATCTGAACAGTTACACAGACAAGTTCCGCTTGGACTGAGGACAATGGAGCTGTGCAGTGACTGCATTACACTGAAAATGCTGGATTTCATCTACTTTGGCATAAATGACTTAAGATTTCTTCTCCTCTCTAACCTAGCGATCACTATCACACACATAATAGGTATTACTCTTAAAAACACAGTCTTTGCTTTTGTGATGGGAAAACTGCTTCTAAATGACTGACACTATGCTTGCAACCAAATGCAAATACAAACAATATAATGCAAATTAAATAGAAGTATTTAAATTCTGCCACAAAGAGTGCTGGGGAGTGTGGAGGAGGAAATCAAAGTCACGTTTGAGAGCAAGCATTCCTTCTGAGCACAGATTAGATGGTTATCAATAATGGGGTCACACTGGTTTTGCCACCCCTAATACTGCAGTTACTGATTTAAGCTTCTACAGGGAGCTACTGCCAGGGTCAGACTCAGTGAGGTTAAGCCCGCCTGCCACGCAGGTCTGGACTCGCTATCAAAGAGCTCACAGCACTCCTGCTCCCTGCCACCCTGCTTCACTGGCTCGGTGCTGCCCAGCTTCTTCCTCTTTAATACAAGGTAAAAAACCAAACCAGTCAGATTATGACAGGAAGGACTGGTTTAGATTATCAGAAAACTGAAGCAAAAATTTGAAATCTAAGCCCATTCGTGGTCCTCCATTATGTCTTTTCTAATGTCTTCGTCTCGTTTTTCCTCCGCAGGATGGAACTACTCCTTCTCCTCCCATCGCATCATACTGCCAAGGAGTTGTTCAAGGGAGGAATTGCTGACTTTCACAGTTCCTCACCCTCCACCCCAAGATTTTCCCCTAAGAGTTGCTTAGTATCACTTAATTTTCGCTTTTGAACACAGCAATGTTCAGCCATATCCAACTATAAAAGCATGGTAATGTTAAGGAGGCTACAATATAGATAGTTCATACGGTTTTCTGCAGTGAGTGTGATGCTTTTGTTTCCAAGAAGGAAACAGAAGCAGTCAAATATAACCAGAGGATGCATATGTGAAAATAGCATATAGCTTAGCAGGAAAGTGGCAGGGCTTCTTTCTGTAAGTCTGCTATAAAACAAACTGGCAAAAGTACATGGGATTCTTATCACCTCATTATCAAATCTGCTGGGGAACTGGAGGAAGACTGGATGAACTGAACATCAGAAAAGATGAGAAGAGTTGGTAAGTAAAGCTTCACTGACTGATGGCTCTGTGCACAAAGAAGAAATGAACACGTCTGCAGGGTGTAAACATACAGATGACAGAGGAATTAATATGCTGCAAAGGGATGTAATTATCTTCATTAGTAGGGAGGAAAATGAGAGAGAAGCAATTTGAGTATCCAGGAAAAAACATATCAACTGTGCAAGGGCACCTGCTCACAGAGTAACAGGCAAGGCTCTTATTGTGCTTATTGTGTTAGACTTTTAAATGATTTTTGCACAAACCAGTGGTGGCAGAGAACAATCCTGCCTTCACATCAGCAGCAAAGGCGGCTCTGAGATGCCTGCTCATGTCTTATTCCTATGATTCTTTGAACGAATACTAAATTAATTCTCGGACCATGAAGAAGAATGCACATTCTACTGGCAGATGAACAGCCAGCTTCCCGGTGCGAGGTAACCAGGGGTTACCTGTGGACAGGGGATCGCAGCACTACACAGCTGAGATTCAAGCAGAGGGAAACAGCCAGGCTCCTCTTACACAATCACACTGCGTCAGAGCTTTACTGCTAATGTTCATTATCTGGAAGGAGACTGGTTCATTCTTCCAGTGACTCCTAAGAGCTGGAGAATCTTGATGGAGAGTCTGGGGAAAGGGGGATCAGCCTTCTCAGCTTCTCACATGTAACAGGCATGGTCCAGAAGTATGATGTTCATCAGCATCGGGGAGACAGAGCGAGGGTCCAGGCCTGAAGCCAGTAGTTGCAAGGAGCGAACATGTGTCTGCACGGTGGGAGAGAGCAGAAGTGAGTGTTGTCACTGCAGGGTCGATACTAGAACTTACCTAGTGCTCCACTAGCAGCAGCAAAGTGCAACACCAACAGAACATGCTGGACAGCTAACACAACACACAAAGCCTTCCTCTTTACCCACTCCCCTCATCCTCATCTGTCTCTTGGGGCGGCAGCTCTGCCTCTCCGTTGAGATAATCTGCTTATACCATACACTGATACATTTCAAAACTACCCAAGTTTTTTAAGAGCACTCCAGATCTGAAACACTAATTGTCCAGAAGGGAGTCAGAGTGCAAATCAAGTGAATTTCAAAAAGGAAGAATCTTTCACACTCAAGTTTGAACCTCAGCCTCACTGAGCAGCGGTTAGGTGTGTCTTTTGTTCAGAATCTTGACAATGGAGCCCTAGTATAAATTAACAGGAAATAAACTATGGCAATCATGCTGAATTTTCCTCACAGGCTTTTCTGCTAGATGTTTAGGTCTCACAGTATATATGCAACTACTTACTACAGTCTAAGGTCATAAAATCATGAGCGTATTAGGTGACCCAGATGATTGACCACCTTCTCCTACCTGGCATTGTCACCTGCGTTATGCGCCCTTTGCCAAAGCTGCAGCTGTCCTAATGCTGGCGCACATGTTGTCACTGGCGCTGTGAGTGATCTGCAGACAGGTTTCCTGAAGAACCCTAGAGGAGAAGTGCAGAAGGGCTCCACAACTCCTGTTCTTTAGAAGAGCTGTCCCTTACTTGTTCAGAAGATATTGTGTAGTTGGAAAAAAAAAAAAAAGAAAAAAAGAAAAAAGAAAAAAAAAGTGGGTAAGTGGGGAGAAAAATGTATGGAAAAGTGAGAGTAGAAAGAAAGAAGGGAAAAAATGAAAGGTAAGATACAGTGAAGAGGAAAAAAAAAAAAGTCACAGGCAGAGCATGCTTCTGTCATTGGTATCCTCTTGCTAAGCTCAAGGGTCCTGCAATCAGCTTTTGTACCCAGTTGAGGATTTACAAAAATAAAATCCTACATCTCCACACATCATAATTCACAAAAGACCAGTTATTGACTCCCAAGGGAGACATGACTGCAATCTAAATGTTGCTGAGCCTGGTAGAGCACTTCTCTTCCCCACTCCTAGGCCTAGGCCAGAGTGATGGGAAAGGTGACAAATTATTGAGCCACTGGGTTTCATTTCCCAAGAAGTGCCTTTTGGTGACATTGGAGATACAGTAAAGCCATCAGCCAGTGTGTCAGGGCTGACAAAAGATTGATCTGTGGATGAAGGAAGCAGTTTCTCTGCAATTCTGAAGCACAAAGTTTACTAGCTGTTCTCATCTCTGCTTTCAGAGAGCTTCAAACAGCCCCCGAGGGAGAAAAAGGACTTTAGCTTACGCAAACCGTGTCCACTTAGGATATTTAACTCATGCACAGCGTTCATGATTCACCAAGTCATTTTCCATGTCCTGACAAACTCCTGCCACGGTAGCTCTTCCCATCACAACTTTCTTTTCTACCCCGTTACCCATGAACGGTCCAGAAACAAACTCTGTGCCAAACAGGAATCCAACCCAGGGCTGTTCTTCGACAACCAACCAGGACAGGCAATACTTCCCTCTCTTCTATTTCAACCCTAATGTTAGTGAAAGTGCCAGGTTCAGCTTTGCAAACAGAAGTCTTTTTTTTCCAGAATGGATTTAGCTCTGATAGAGGCAGTGGGAGTGTCATCTTGATTCTGGAGAGGGATATCTTTGTCTTTGCCTGGTGAGCTCAGCCTTGAGACTGACTTCCCACCTTTCAATACCTGGGTTACAGTCTCTGACTAGAAGAAGTGCAGCAAATCCGTTGACTCATTGTTTAAAGGTAACTGCAGAGAAGTGAAACTCACATGACAAGGGGTATTTAGGAAGGGAACTTGTCAAATAAAAGGTTCTGTTTTAGCACTTACTACTTCAATATTTTTTTTTCCTGAAGACAAATGAGAATATACTTACAGAAATATCAGTTCTTTTGCTGTTTGCAACTGGGATTAGGAAGCTCATAATAAAGGAAATCATTACTGTTACTTGCATGTCCTAACTGACCAGCTCTGGCTTCTGTAGTGCAGCCACTGTCATTGGTTTTGTGACACAAGGAATTAAAAATAGGTTCTGTGCAACATCCGCATTAGTTATTTCTCTCTTGCATGAGGTGAGACAGCGACAATGAGCCTACAGTGGGATTATCACAGTTAAAGTTATCTGACTAGCCTGGCCTCACAATTTGTTTGCCATCCTCAAAGTTAAAACCAAAACTTGCGTCTTACCAACATTTTACTTGGCAACACACCAGAGGAATTTAAGCCTCAGTCTATTTCTGTTCACAGAGATGAAAGTTACGCTAATGGTTGAAGCTGGCATGGGACACAATTATTCCTGAGAAAACTTTCCCCAGGATAAAGAATCCTGGGTTTCCTGACGGCAGTTCTGCTCCAGCTTTTCCAGACAGTCTTCTACAGAAATGGAATTGGCCCTTAAAAGAGCTATCATTTAAATGTATTTGCCAATAAAAGGTCATCTTAAATAAACCTCAATGTACTTGCGCTCTCATTCCACGTTTAGCCAAATGGTGTGATAGATTTTCTTCAGCAAATAAACCAGAATTCAGCAAAAATAAAAGCAGCAAAGTACTAAATCTACATCAGTATTTTGGCAGTAAGGAAATATTCTCAACACAACAGTATCACAGCAGTAATGTCTTCTGCTTTGGAAATGTGTTACCTTGATGTTTATATAGCCACAGGAGACCATTCAGCAATGGCAATGTGTTAATTCCATTGACATTATCGCTCAAATTCAGTCACAGGAGTTGGTGAATTCTTTTTTTTTACATGGCTCTTTCATCTAAAAGAGAATAAGGCAGGACATAATGGATGGTTAGTAACATATTGCTAAACGGTTACAAGACACAGGAAACTTCAACTGGGGAATGGGAAAAACTGAAAAATCCAAGTAAGTCTCAATTAGAAAAAAGACTTAGTTTTGCTGCACTGAATTATGCCAATTTCTCAGCAATCAGAGCTAAGGACTATCAAAAAAACCGAGCGTGTTTTACACTTACATGAGCAGACATTTATTAGTGTTCTCCAGAATTCTGCTCACTGGAAGCTCCATGCTATTTACCATGACAAAAACTCAGGTGCTTTACTGTATTGCTCGTTTAACTCAACTATGGGAGTGGTTCCTAGTGGATATTAATATTCATTCACTCAAAACTTAAAAAGTCACAGTTTTAACTAGAATTGGTTAGAAGATAAAATTATAAACAATTTAAGATACATAAAAATGTCCTAGCTTCAAATTCAGTGGCCATATGGTGTTGGTTTTGGTTTGGTTTTTTTTGGTTTTTTTTTGTTTTTTTTTGACAAGTAGTTTCCATTTTATGGCGATAGAAAATGGAAGATAAACGGTTAATTGAAAAACTCACCAGCTAGTGGGAAAGCTCTGATGCACAATTCAGTTCTTTTGACCTTTATGATTTAACCAATCAATGATGTTAGTATGAAATAGGTGCAAAAAGTGAACATCGACAAAGCCCAGATACAGAACCCACCAAGGATGAGTCAGCTTCTAGTCCATCGTATTCAGTAACTATCACCAGTTCTGCTGCTACTGGTCTGAAAGCCACCAGGATTTCCTTGCTGTAACAGTATCAACCACTGAGGATGAGGGAGAAGAGCTGTTAAAGAAAATTATATTCCTAATAAACACTCTGCCCCAGGGATCACGCAAAGACAGGTATCACTAAATGGAACTTCATTTTATGATCTCCCTCTCTGGACTTACATAGGTAACACCCATCGCTCTCCAAAGCTCCTCTATATGCCATAGCCATCATAATTTCAGGAAGAATTAATTGGGGAATTCTGACTTCCTTAGTACCACTCTCAAATTAACATAACACAATTTTAAAACCATACTTTGTTCCTGTTTACTCTGATTGATTTGTTATCAAACCCTCACATTACACTCATTTTATTTGCACACTCCACCATACCCAAGCCTGTTCTTTACGGTCACTCAGTTTCCCAAAAATTTCATTTGGGGTGAAATTTTTACCAGCAGAGATACTTCCACATTTCTCTGGCCTTTTGCATTTTTCAGTGGCTAACTGTGAACTTTTGAGTTAGCAAGTACTAAGGAAGTTAAGGCTGTTTATTTTAAAGCACCTGTTTTCAACGGAAATTTTAGTTGTAGAAATACTTTAGGTCACTGAAGAAACTGTATGCAATGTAAGCCCATGGTGAAACACAAGCTGATAATGCCCTTTGCTTTCTTCATTGAAATCAACAGTAGTAATTTACATTTATATATAAGTACCTTGTTAAATCAGACACATATTTTAGAAGAAACGTTGTCCTCCTCCTCTATCCCTCTTTCCCAGGAGACTCTCTGCACTTGGAAATAACATTTCCATGTTTTCATGTTCTTTACAGCTACCTGTCCCTTTGTCTTCATAGTACCAGATAACACGGCAGTTGCCACACTGTGCTGTGTCTGAGTTGTGACTGCTGAAATGTGACCACACACACAAATTGGGCATTATTAACGGTCATGGCACTATTTCTGAGTTTCCCCAAAATTGCAAGAAGTGCATCTTAATTAAAAAGCAACTGCAGCAGGAGTGCATATAAGCACATACTGTTTACTCTCTCTCACATTTTAATTGGATTATCAATTGTCTAAATGTTAACTCATTAATTTAGACGGTAACATCTCTGTTACCGTCAGCCATCTCAGTTATGTGCAGTTGTCAAAGGAGCCGGTGCCTGCCTCCAAACAGCTGCCAGCGCACGTGTCGGGGAGCTCAGCCCGGGCAGCGGCTCTGCTCCTGCCCAGGGAGGGCTGCAGTGCTCAGACCGGGCTCAGCACCTGCCATCCCAGCGAACGGGGACGATGTATCTATGGCTGAGGGGGAGGCAACGGAAGACGTGGAGGGATTAAAATCACTCTGAGGCTGCAGGCTTTCTAGCAATCCTGCACTGCTTTCTCATTGTTCTTGTTACGTTGAGTAAATCCACTATGTAACAACTTCCAAATAGAAGTACAGGCCTGGTAAAACTTGCCATTGTAGGAGAATCTTTGCTCAGTTCATTGGAAGATTGATTTTAGAGACAATGAAAAGGATGACTGCATCCAAGAACGTACCAGTAAATGCACTTGGCTTGTTTGGCGTCTGCAAAAAGACCCACGTCTCTGCCTCCTCACAATTACAATCTGAACTGACAGTACTAGATGCCAACGGCTAGTTCTAACTGCGCTGCCAGGATTTAAAGTCTTCCTTAGGCTAGCAAAGCCCAGGGATCAACAGACCCAGGTTACCAACAAGAAACTCCTGCACGTCTTTCTTGCAGCAATGCGTTATGATGCGCAATCTCAAGCTGTTATTACATTCAAGAAAGCCAAACTGAAAAATCACGTTGTACCACTGCTACTTGCAGTGAGACAATACGGCAGGCTCTGTCTGGCTCCCAGGAAAGCCCATTTACCCATTAAGTATAGGAAGCACTTCCAGCAGTGCCGTCTATTGGGAAAGTCATAGCAGCACTCTTATTTGTTAGAACTTGCATTGATTACTTGAGGGCACAGCATTGCACATTGATGTTGTAATCTCAGTAACTTCCATGATGAGTTTCTAAATCTTAATTTTTTTTTTCTAGCCCACTTTAACTTAATAGAAATCTAATATGCAGTCTAGACATTCCTAAGTGACAAATTTCCATATTCAGACCACTGCTTTCCAACATCCGTATAGCATGGTGGTTTTAGATGTTGGCTCAATTAACAAGTTAAGCTATTCCTTGAGAATACATCTAGTGCCATCTCTTAAGGGGAAAATAAAAATGGTCATTGCAATGTTATTGAAGGAGCTACATTTTATATACACCCATGCATTTAGAAGAGAAAATGTGACTCTTCATGCATTTTACTGTCTAACTTAAGGAAATTATCTATCTCTGGTGTGACTTACATTACAAGGAATCAAATAACACTTCTGAAGTATGAAGCTTTTCTGCATCCTTTACTAATTATTACTGAACAGTATGTTAGATTAGACAATAGATCATGCAAGCATATTTGCAAATAAAACTCAAGTTGCATATTATTTCTCGTGAACAGCCCTCTGTGTCTGTCAAAAACCTCAGAGAAGTAAAAAGAAAAGACTGTGACTGCGTAGACAGGTTCTTAAGCTAAGTGTAGTAACGCACAACAATTAAGCATTCACACAGGAAGCACTATGCCTAAAATGCCTTTGGGCTGCTGCACGGCCTCTCACTTGTAGTGAATAATATCACTGTAAAATTAAATTAATACCATTCCAGTGTGGTTCTCATATGCTTATATCATCTATCAACTTTGTTTATATTCCATTTATACTGGAATTCACTGTTGTTTACAGGGTCTCTGAAAGAGAAGAAAGAGAAAAAAAATGGGCTGAGAAATAAAAACTGAGAGAGGGATATCAGTGTCTAATCTGAGAGCAAAACCTACTTTTTACCATACATGTTGTCTTGATTTTAGCTAGGCAGTTTCCTTCAGTAAGACAGTGCACTTAGAGAGACATTGCGAAGTGTTCCTCCCACTGGGATTATGTAATTGAATGCTTTTGTGCCGAGCTATATACACAATCATGTAATTGTGCAGATAAATCTTAAATGCAGGCAGAGCGTGCTTTTACTTTTCCCCCTGATAGACATGACATTGTTTTCCTGAGTCTGCAGTCAGTCCGTGGCCCCAGCTCCACCTCACTGTCCCATTTCATGTGCCTTTCTGCAAGATGAGTACAGCACTGATCTCACCTCCTGGCTACTTCAGACAATAGAAACTGTTACACAAGATTTCTCCAGGCTTGAAAGCTACATATTTCTTCTTCATACACATTTTTGTCCCCAATTAGAATTTTACATTAACAAAACAGTCTCAAAACACTTTGCAGATCCATGAGTTGCATGTTTATCACCTACTCTTGGGCTCAGTTGCACCAGTGCAAACCCTGCGCCACAGCAACGAACTAGGATTGAATTAATCAGGATTTACACTGACAAACTTGAAAGCATTATTTGAGTCCTTTTCTAGAAGATTAACTATCAAAAGATACCCTTTCTCTCTCCCATTATAATATGTTGCATATTAAGAAAATGGAAAACACCCAGTAGGCTTTTTATAGGGGAATTGGAAAAAAAAAAAAGGAAAAAAAAGAAAAACACAGTTATGAGGCAAACAGATTTTGTGAGAAAAGCAAGTATATAGGGATCTGTTTTCCTGCTAAGTTGCAATATTAAAGGTAACAAAGTGAGCTCTTTTTTTTTTTTTTCTTTTTGCTATGGCCAGGAACATAGGACAGAATCCTGTAAACAGACTATGAGGATTCTCATTCCCTCGGCTTTGAATCAGACATTTTATGAAAATATATTATGAAAAGGACACGTGGTACAGTAGCAGAAGGCCCTCAGAAACAAATGAGGTCAAAACCAGCAATGTAGTTTAGTCTTTCAGAAGTTTAAAGATAGATCCTGGTCACTCAATTTAGGGTTTGGTTCTTTCCCCTTTTTTCCCCTCCCTTATTCCCCCCACCTCCCCCTTTTTCTTCTCTGTCCTAGGGCCCCCTCTAGCGCTACCAGAGCAGAGCGTGTGGCTCCCAAATGACATGGGATGAACTTTGGACACACGGCTATAGAGAGACGCACTCACAGCCTTGAGACTGCAGTCCAGCCAGACCTGCCACATGCTTTGCTCTTATTCACACATGACATTTTATTGAAAATAAATCCATCCATAGGATAGAAAACATACAGAAAAGACCCTTGACACCCATAGCTACTGTGGTGTTGCATCTGAGCGCTGCAAGGTTGCAGTCTGAGCCTGCATCGGAGCCTTTGCAAGCACTGAACTCTCAAAGACATGGCAAACAGCTCAGGTGCTTGATACAGATGGCTTGCGGGTAGTATGGGAGGGGGGAACCAAAGAAACACGCATGTTCCATATATAGTCTCCAAGGTCCCAGCTCTTTTTCAAAGGTCAGCTGTGGCCAAAAGAAATCCATAGGCAGCAAGACACCCATATGACGTGAACAAAGCTGCACACAGGTCAGTGAGCTCTAAGACAGCTTTGAAGGCTGTGGAACAGGGATTCTGGAGTTGGCTAGGAAGTGCTTGCTGGTGGGGTGTCATGCATTAGATTAACAGCAGCAGGAACAAAATATCTACCCAAGGAGAGATGTGTCTTTAAATGTCTAGTGAGATTTGCCTGGAGTCTCTACTAACATGAAAGAACCATTCAAGTGAAAAAAAATCATCCTCAAGAATCCAACAAACCTCAGATGCTGGTCTGTTACCCTTCACAATGCTACCTGTTGCATGGTGTCCTGCAACACCAAGAGCTGAGTCCCACAGGGAAGATCTCACAAAGGTGAAACTTGGGCTCATGCAGTACCCCAAGGTTACTCCCAAACTCCTGAGACACACTTCAAAGCTTAGCATTAGTGGATTCCTAGTCATCAGCTAGAAGAAAGGGAAAGATGGCAATTAACACTCAACACCTACACTAAATTCTTACTATCGTCTTCAACTGCAAGAACAAAGCCGCTTCATCCCAGCTTTACGTGACTAAACAAGAAATCATGAGATTTATGTCTGCTTTTTTTCTTCTGAGCATCTCAAGTCATTCACCTTTTTCCTTGAAAAACATGACAAGCATCTACAGGAACAGAGATGAGCTACGCTCGGTGTGTAACACTGTACACACAAGGTACGTACACCACAGATTTTTTTCACCTTAACTGAAATATGAACACCACTGCCAAAACCAGAGTACTGAATTTAATGATGCTGTGATCCCACCCTGGATGGTTAAGACTTGAATCTATTCTCACCTGGCCCCTCTGTTTCCATTCAGTTCATTTTGTCTCCTAAACAGTTTCAGCTGCCATGCCTTCCTCATCTTTTCCTGGTCCCTTTCTCCCTGACCATATGGTGTTTATTTTGGCTGCAAAAGACATCAATTTCATTATTCATGAGGAAACCTCATTCTAATTAAAAAAAAAAAAACAACAAAAAAAAAAAACGACCATGAGATGACACCTGACAAACCCTAGTACATGATAAAATTAAGGAAGACGCTCGGTATCTTCCTTGATTCAATATTTTGGTTGTGGAAAGAAACATTATTAGCTTTTGGAGAACAGCATTTCTGAGACAGTGGGCAGAAGCCACTAATGACAGCTGTGGCCAACAAAATTAATTCTTAGTAAAACACTAGTCCTTGCCTCAGAGAGAGAAATTCTAAATGGTCTTAACCATACATAGATTATAATCCTTGTGCCAGGAAATGAGATCTGTGTATTACACACAGCCAAATCCCAGTATGACATGCCTTAACATTGGTGATTAGTAAAAGGTATCTTACCATGCATACAATGCCCAATAACAGCACAGAAAAGTACATCAACTCTCCACAAACATCTCAACATCCAATTCAATTTTTCCATTTGCTTTGCAGCAGAAACGTTTTTCCTATTTGTCTGGAAGTCTTAACAGTTTGGCTTTTCAGTAGCCAAAATGGATTTGCTTTTTAATCAATTACTGGCAGGAAAAGGAAAAAAAAAAAGAGAGAGGAAAAAAAAAAAACACCACAGAAGTAACAGCCACCTCCTCACCCCACTTGCCCACAGACCTTACCTTTAAGTTTACTTTAGGCATCAGTCATCCCTGTAGCTTCAAAGGGAAGTAACCAATCAAAAAAATACAAAACCAATAGACTTCAGCAGCTGCCATTTATTTGTCTGGCACATTAGAAAGCCACCTGGAAATGCTGAGATTTCAGAAGCAACGGTCATGCAGTAAATCCTGAAGATGGACGTTGTGTTTACATTTGATATGCAACTTGGTAAGCTGGACCTTGCCTATACTCAGGTTTCAAGCTGTTACAACTAGGATTAGACTGAAATAAAAGAAGTTACTTCAAGTAACTCATAGCTAAGTGCAGTTTTACCATAATGCTTTTTTCCCCTTGAAAATTCCACAAAATTATATTGTCAGGCTCCAGAAGATGCCGTATTCAGCGAATACTTCAAGTTGTAACAATTTGAAGTTCTTGCTCCAACAACCTTTAGGGATGGTTCTTTAGACAAACATTGTATGTCAACGGATCCAGTGATCTTGGCATCTTAACTCCAGAATACGGCTCCTTGAACTGAAGAACCACACAAACCATACTTACAGAGGGAAGGTTTCACACCTATAGAATGGCTCCTTTAGCAAACACGGGCAGTACCACCTGTGGTGGATGTTGGCCCACGGCTGAGCAACACAATAGTCATTAGCAGAAGGGCAGGGTTTGAAGGAGGTGGCCTGTGTAGTTCAGTCTCAGTAACTTCTTGAGCTCTTGAGCTGGTAAAAACGTTCTTGAGCTACCCAAGAACATAACGGGAATAAAATATCATAGATTTAAAAAAAAAAAAAAAAGGAAAAACAGGTAAGAGTTTTGAATATAGGATAAAACAAGTTGCACAGTTGTGTAGTTTGAAGATTAAAATGAGTTTAGAGCAGATCAAAGTTCACCTCTCTTTGCTGACAGGTAAAAATAGTTTCACTTACAGTTCTAGCTTTCCTTAATCAGCAAAATACTAAGTCCTTCTCAAAAAGCAGGACTAGAAATCAAAAGAAAGCTCAAGATCAGGCATTTTAGCATGTTCTGAAATGAAAAAAAAAAAGCCAAAATGCCTAATGCCAAGGAATATTTCAGAATAATAAAGGAAAACAACAATTTTCAGTGGCCAAATTCAATTAGGAAAATCAAATGCTCTGTCTTCATACATCAGATCCATGCTACAAGCACAAACTTAAGAATTTATATATGATCTTCATGTTAGCCATACATTTAAGAATATACATTACCCAAAAAGCCTATGTAGTCTCCTCTGTCTGGGCGAAACAGCCCTATTTAGAACATTCTCCAAGTTGTGTCCTATTTTGCATAAGAAGCTTGTTTCTTTTTTGCTGTGCTAACTCCTAAAAAAACAAAGATCATGCCTGATTATCTAAACCTACCTTAGCCTATTACCAGTCAATGCTTTACAGTATACTGTACACTGTACTTACAACTTACACCAAATTAAAAGAGCAAACACTGAAAATACATTACTATTGAAAATATCCCTTTGCTTTTACCAGTTACCTGACCTTTTCCACATCAGCTGCATCCAGCTCACCTTTTTAAGTGAACAAGTTACACAAACATTTGCTAATACACCCAAGACAGACGTGCTCACTTGCTTACAAATTACCTCTTGTTTAAAACAAATCCCTCAGAATGAGAATAAACTTGTCATACAAAGTTTGACGCTGCTTACTTTTTACCCAGGGTCCATTCACCGTTCTTACTGTGAATAGGAGTAACAACTATAATAGTGGATTAAATGCTAATTTGTAGAGCCAAATATTCTATGTGATCCTGCTCATCTTGCGTTGTCTTACCCCTTAAGTTGTTCATCAGCATTCAAAGATACTCAGATAGGTGAAAAAATTCAGATCATGTCTCAGTGGGGAAGTGAACCTGTTGCAGGCAATCTTGGAACACTGGCTGACCTGGGTTCTGGGTCACACAAGACCAAACCCATCCAAAGAGCTCTGGCAGTTTTCAGAAGAGCAAGAGGCTTTCCCCCACCCCCTTTCCTCCACTGCCTTCTCATCCAAGAAATAAAAGGAAGGGAGGAGTAGTGCTTTTTCCAGAACCGTGGCACCTTGGCCTCTCAGACAAACAGAGACAACAGTACATTTCAACTTTATTAGAAAAAAACCAAAAGTTTATACAAAGCTCTGCATTTTACAGAAAACCACCTCCCCCAAACACAAAGAAATTTGACATTGCAAGCTGTATGCATTTTCTTTTTTCATATACATACATATATATGTATATACACATATATATGTGTGTCTGGGCGCACGCATGTGTATATATAGTGTGTGCCTTTTTTTTTTTTGCATGGTTTGCATTCATTATTTTACAAAGTTAACACTTAGTAGAAAAAAAAAAAAAGGATCTTTGTTACCATTATTTTCTCATATAAATAACTGTGAGCAGTCCCTCTGCAGATAGATAAAAAACACCTTTTCGTGTCATTCTGTAAAAAACAGACATTACTGAAATGGTATTGAAATCTTTCCAGATTTTTCAATACCACCATAAAAATATCATCTAGCCCCCAATTCAAAATGCTTGTCCAAGGCATTAGAAGAGAAAGGACTGTAAGACAATTCTGGAAAGATCAGTTCTGTAAGCCAACATTCAGGTAGATCATTTTTGCTGGACCCCATACATTGGTGTGAAATGAGCACAAACAGGAGGCCAACCTTTCTGTCTGCCTGGAAAAGCGAGTTCTTTGCTTATTGTGACCCAGTCAAATTTCAACAAAGCACCCAGCAGTGCCAAGGGGCTGACAGCCTCGCAGCTCACCCTTCTTGTCCCACAACAAAGCCATAGACTTCCTTGATGCAATTAAAACCTCTACCAGCTCAGCAAATTTTTCCTACTCTATTCACCTTAAAAGGAGCTGTTGGACTAATTGTGGCATGGCTAGACAGACATTAGGTTGCCACATTATTGGGAGAAAAACTTAACTGGTGGGAAAAATGCAAAAAGACAACTAAAAGGAAGAAAATGCTATAGAAAAGAGCTACTGGAGTGACTCCCAAGGCTCTGGGTTTGAAGAAGCAGGAACAGCAGAGAGATATGAGTTGCAGCTCAAAACATCCGTGTGTTCACTGAAGTTGAAGGTGACAGCATGGTCCAGATTAATTAACTGCCTGGTAAACAATCATTCTTTCCGTCAAGCACCATGATGGGCAGAATGGCAAAGATTCTGAAGGCAATACAAGTGGTAGTGGTGGTAACAAAGGTAATGAAAGTGAAGAACATAATGATGCAGATTAAGTGGAGAGTAATGCCAACGAAGATGTTTCGACTGCCAGAGATGCTGGCAAGAAGAAGAATGGTTATATGGTTGGTGTTGATGATGGCCAGAATTCATTCATATGTCCATGTAGTCATCATCTTCATCAGTATCACTTTCCAGTGAGGACTCCTGGCTTGAGGTCTCTAAGATTTCCAAAGCTGGCTGACAAAGGCTCTCCTTCTTTACATTCGCTGCAGACTGAGCAGACAAAATAGCAGACTGATCCCAAAAAGAGAGAGAAGAGAATATATTGCTAAATAGTCAGGATAAACCCATGATCACAGGGATAAAAGCCAACCGGTTGCTACTGCTCCACATTCAATAGCTCTCTGACTTCTATAAAAGATATGGCATCCTAATGTGAAATAACATAACGTTTACCAGTAGGCTTCCCCACCGTTAATATTCCGGTAGCTTCCGCTAACCTAAGAGTTGCAACGGCTGCACTAATTCCCTCACCCATTTTTTGTAATTCTTTCTAATTCCCTCAGAAAAGGGATAAGGACTGGAATAGCTATGATTTCACCCACGGTCAGTATTTCAACAGTCCTTTAAAATTGGCTCCTGCTGATGACAGCTAGCATCTTCTTCCACTACTTACTCTATCCCTGGTTATAAACTGGGAACAGGAAGGGTTGCTCTTTTCATACAAGTATTTTATTGAGGGGAGAATTAAGACAAAAACAATGATCTAAAAAATTACTGGTTCCCTTTTATTACCTTTAATTTTTGCTTGGTCTCTTCTGAAATGCTGCCCTTTGGAGAAAGGAGGGTGGGAGTGGGTGGAGTGACAGTGATCTCAGGTGGAAATTTGGTGACAGATGAAGGTATGAAAAGCTTTGGCATGTTGGGCAGAATGCGAGTTTTAACTCGAGTGCCATCTGTCTTGTTCTGCTGACTTCCCAAAGTCTGTGAACTGGAGCTGAGTTCAGGCTTTGAACTGGAGGCTAAACAGAAAATAATAAGAAAAACACGTTAGGAAGCTAGCTAGGATTTCAGATGTCAAAGAGGAGGGAACAGTTCATTGTTAGGCATACGGCTGTCTCAAAAGGCCTTTCTTCAAGCCTTACTTTAATTAAGCCTCAGAAAAAGAAGAAGAAAGTGCCTCAAGATTCTAGAATTACAACTGGAAACCAGTAATAATTAAAAAAAAAAAAAAAATCTTACTGGACAGCAGAAACCCAGTCTGACCAAGCATGACAAGTGGCAGTGTAACACTGACCCATCTACATCTAGCTAGAAGGCTACTACAAAGATTGTTTTTCCACTTCTTGTTTCAGATGCAATCATCTTATCTTTGCATTCTCTAACTGCCTCTCCATTCTGTGCTGCAACAAGTAAAGCCACTTAGCTTTACTTAGGAGTCTTAATTTCCTCCACCACAGCATTGCCTCTTTTATTATTGAGACAGCAACTATTTAAGAAAAATAAATGGTAACACTCATCAAAATTTCCTCATTATTCTCTTCAAATCCTGCCATAAAAACCTCCCTGGTGTGCTCATGCCACGTGCCACGCTTGCTAGCATCATTCCCACATACTCCCCAAATGTCTCAGCTTGTGGTCTTTAAAACGTGAACTTGCTGAGAGAGAGCTCATCTCATGAAGTAAAGAGGGATCCGGCCCCTCCTTAGGCACTATCGCAGTACAAAATAATATATACACAACAATAACCAGAAGATGACAATGCTTTCCCATTAAAAACTGAGAATTTGTTAAAAGAGCGTTCTTGATGTCTTAGTAATAATGCTGCTTCATATGGAGTCAAAACTTCTTTTAAAAAAAGTTACATGACTGAAGACACCAGTCTCTCTCTCAGGCTGATAATAATGACAGATGTTCATATACATTATTTCAGATTTATTCTTGTCAAATCCATCTCCTGCAGATTTCTGGAACTGACATGGCCACTTAAACACAGCAAAATAAAATGCCAGCTTCCTGACACTGTTCTGAAAACAACCAGTAGCAGAACTAACTACTAAGGGATGTAAAATTGAATTGTATGTTCTCAGCTGTACACAAGAATGTAAGGACTGCCACAACAGACTGAGGTGTGGCTTTCCATCAAGGTCAGCGCCTCATCTCCACGGGCAGTCAGTCATTCCAGAGCAGAGTACCAGAAATGGTGCATGCAGTTATCAGACACAGGCCAATCTGCTTCTCACAAATAAGGAAAACCAAGATACTCTAAACATGAATATTTAGATTATGCCCATCTGAAATACCAAGTCTTACATTTTTTACAATTAAAACACCAAATCCTACGTCTCTTGGGAAGGGGGCAGAGGAGGGATAGAAAGCATTAACTGCTGTAATGCTGGATTTTATGTTTACTCAGACTGAGTGAGTCAGGTTTTCTGCAAAATCGTTTCCTTCTGCTAAGTATTCTAATAGTGTAATCCAAAGTGTTGTCATATTGCCCTGTATAAGATTTCGATTTAAAGAAAAATTCTACTTCAAAGGATGCACAAACTACATAGCACGATAGCCTGGCACTGGGAGGTTTTTATTTGGCTTTGCTGCCGTGGTATTTTGCATGTGAGTCATGCACCAAAAGGAATAACCATTAAGGGACAACATGACTCTTTCCTAGGAAGCTGGGACGTTGCCAGGAATGCCTCTAAAGCTCTAGAATACTTGACTGGAAGGCAGGCAGAGAAACTGAGGAATATTCATCACAACTATCCAATCAATCAATCAGTCCGTCCCTAGAGACCAATCCGCAGCTAACCACCCATTTTCAGAATTCTTTGAAGCACAGAAAGCTCCTACCTTGGGTACAAACACGTCCCGAATTTGTGCTGGTCACCGATTCCACTTGCCAGCAAACAGGCTCTGGCGATGGTGCCACAGTGGCCATTTTCATCTGCTGACAAAGCCGTGACTCCTGTTGCTGAAATCCAAGCCCCTCCAAAGGCACTTCAAGCTCTTCTTCCTCTGTAGTAATGAAATACAATTCACAGATGAAGAGGCATCCTGATCTCTCTCCTAAGCCTCAATCCTTTTGCTGTCTAACCAACTGGTAGAAGTTTTTTTTTTAACCCTTACTCTATTTCTAAACTGTAACATGATGGAGTGAAGTTAAATATTGGCAAGCTAAGATGGCAATACCTACTTTTTCATACTCAGTGCCATCAATTCAAGCCTCTTAAAAAACTGTAAATGTCATTTAAAAAGCAAAAGAAAAAACATTGTGTACGACATTCTTATTTCTGCACATCTGCAAGAAAAAACCACGTGCAACTGACCACTCTCCTTAGGAGATGCGAGGGCTGAAGCACCTGCCACACCTGCAGAGCAAAATCCATCACCTTTAATGATCAGCCAGCTGTGACTGGTGGGCCCCTCTCTGATCTGCAACCACAGGTACATGCTACACTGAAGTGCAGCTCACTGGTAAGTACGATTAATTGGTGTGAACATCCAGTAACAGGGCCAAATCTGTTTTTTTAGGAAACCAGCATCAACTTATACTAAATGCCCACTTTTCACCGATATCCCCACTGTATCTCATGTAGACATTAGCCTGAAATTCCCACTGTCCACTGTGCCAGAAATTGGGATGCTTCTAACTCAGAGTCCACGTGTGTGCACATACAAACTCTTTATTACGTACCAGCTGTATCTGCCTTTAAATTAATGCAGTGTTCAACCAGTCCTCTTGCACACTGAGCCACATATTGTACACAACAGGAGCAACTGCCACTGAACTACTGAGAGCTACTGATGCCCTTTCTGGGAAGGGCAGAGTGAAACAGCAGCAAGCCTTTCAAGGCTTTGGACGCACAAACAAGCTCTTAGTCTCTGATAAAAATCCGTCAAAACAATCCTTCAAAAACAAAGTGCTGCCTAGCCTAACTTGAATCACCTTATATTTACACAGGCTAAGGTGTGCACAGACAGCTGTCACAAACCAGCAGATGCAATGTGTATTCGCGGACTAACTTGCTCTAAAATTCTTTGTATGCCCATGCTCTAAATTAATGTAGGATTTTGACAGTATGATGTCTTAAAAAGGAATATATATTTCAACATTTCCTCATTGGAAAAATACTCCCATCCCTTCAAGTGCTGAAAACACTTCTCCATCTTCATCAGTGTAGGTAAGAACTTGGAATTTACCATGGTAAGATTCTCCTGTACGACAGTTCCCCTTACAGAAAACACTTAAGACAACATTACAGCTTAACAGTGTGGTTAAAGTCAAGTCAATGCAGTCTGAAAGACGCAACTTTTAAAATGAGTTAGATTTTCTAGGGTTCTTGAATAATTTGTAAAAAAAAAAGGCTTACCAAAGCAGGCTGCAAGTTCCTTCATCCACTAATTTTCACTGGTAAAGAAAAGAACCCATCAGCTAAACCTGTAGCTGATAGTCAATATAAGCCTTAGGATAAGTGAGTTTGCTTGCAGAGAATTCTCCACTAGTTCCCGAAAAGGAAAGGTCACACACTACAGCACAAATCACAGGCAGCTTCTGTTCTGTGATGTTCTACTCACTATCAAGCACAAAATGGAAAGGTCTGATGCAGAAGAATGTCATTCTAATTCTCAGCACTCTCTTGCACATTTCTCTACGGATACTTCAAAATACAGCACTGGAAGTAGGAAAATCACAGTTGCATCTGTACAGGTATTGTATTAGTGACCAAATCAGCTTAAAAGCAATGCAGGAGTACTTCAACTACAGAAATCTGGATTAGGAAAATCATCATTCATAGTTTCCCTGTTGAAGCAGCAGAGGATAGCAAGGATCATTTTGTGTATCTGCCTGCCCTTTATACCAGACACACGTATGATCTGGCCACATGCTGACGAAGTACAGGAGACTGTACGAAGAAAGATCAGCCCTAACGTGGCCTGGAGCCAATACACGCATCCCATTACACTGCGAGCGTCTGACGACACACTGTAGTCTACAGCCAGAAGACTGTCACACTGAAATGGCTAAAAGACACTTGATCAAAAGACAGGAAGAAACCTTATATCAACATTTGAAGAAAAGCAAGATGAAAATGTTGATTTCAGATTATCCCACAAGACACCTAAGAACCCAGCTCCTTTTTATCTTACTCCAACACTCCAAACTCAGTCTTAAGTATCTCCGGTAAGTACTAACAGAATCTTTCCTATCCGCTTATTAGTAATTAATTGAGCACATACAGTACTATACACAAAGAAACTGCAAACCCAACAGCCCCAGTATACTGCTGACTGAGAACAGTTTTGTATGTATGCAACTGTCAAATTACATTAGGGACTTATTAGTTCACCATTCAGAATAAGAGCTCTGATTTGCATTGTTGTTTAATGACAAAACTCTACTTCTTACGCTGATTATAACCTTTGTTTAATTATACGATATATCGTTACTTAAGCTGATTTGCTGTGCTTTATTTTAACTAAATTATGCCCCATTGACAGACGCTCTTTTGAGCAGCCTATTTCTAGGACGATGCTACAAGGCTGTTGTCAGTCCATGTTTCTATGAGCAATCAGCACACTCAGAAGCATCTCCAGCTTCCACATCACATTTGGTTTTGTTAGTTTTGAAGATCTCATTATATAATGTAGCAAAATTAGATTTTATTTGAATAAAATTCTGTGTCAGCCCTTTTTCACGTAGAAGTGAATGGAAATGAAAGGGCAGGAGTCTGGCACACCAAGTGTGTATTTCTATCACTGCACTCCTGGAGACAGCGCTGGTTAATATTCTATTAGGCTGCGTCTTTCAGTGTATAAGAAATCAAGAACCACTCTCTGTTAATCAATCCCTTGCTGTCAGAGGCGTTAAATACACAGTGACTGAATTCTATCCCCTGATTGGGTCACACACTTTACTCTTTTAGGACTGTGCAATTTTTAATTTTTTTTTTGGTAATAGTAATTTGAGTGGCGTTATTCCTAAGTTAAAAATAAAGTTAATCAACAAAACATTTTAAAATTCTTGAAAATGACAAGAATTGGTTCTTTTAGGTGTATATATCATAACTTATACTATTTATACTTTAATATAGTGCACAGATATTTATTATATCTTTTTTTTTTTCATCACAGACAAAAAGGGCAAAAGAGAGAAGGATAATCAAGAAGAAATACACAATTAGATCTCCCATTATTTGTCTAAACCAGATTTCTGAAGAGAATATCTTGATATTTGTCTTGTGGAAGATGCCGTTAGAGCCCTGAACATAATGTCCTAGTTTTTCTAATAAAAACTTTCCCCGGGGAGGTAAAGACTCTACTAACTCATGAGCCACAATATTCTGCACAAGTGCAAGAGCACAAGAATATAAGTACAGCACATTCTGAAGGTGTTCAGAAGCTCAGATTTTGTATCAGTTAACAAATCTTTTGGTAATACCCAGTACTTGTACTGTCTTGGCAGGTTTTCAAACATTAGCTCTACAAACCCAGTTTAAAATAAAATTGGTTTCTGAAGACATAATATGCAACAGTCGCTTGTCTCCAGGCTGACGACGGGATAGGTACTGTACTCTGGAGATCCATTTAGCACTCCTGCCTTACAACACAACACACAAAAATTAAGCACATAGAAAAAAACATAGATTTGCACTGCATATCATTATTTATATTGAAAAGTTATCTGGAATCGAGCTGAATCACAAGTATTTTTTTTAGCCTTCTCTCTCCCAAAAACTGACTAAATACACATAAAATAGCACAGAAAGAGGGACATCATACCTTTCAACATCTCCCTGCTTTAGTGAGGAAGAAAGAAGCTGAAAACAATTCAATGCAACAACCTACTCCAGCTTTCCTCTCCAACCTCTTTCCACTTGTTGCCAGGGTAACCAGTGTTTGCAGATGCCTATAGCGGGCGCTTGGGTTCATGACTTCATCACAGTTAATATTCTCTCTCTCGGTCTCTCTTTATACAGGGAATGCACTATATACATATATCCATACACTATAAACACCCAGATTATACAACTCCTGCAACCATTTTTATGCTGAGACAATTTACTTTGCTATTCTGATGTGTATAAAACGAAAAATAACACTGTCAAAAATATTCACTTAGTATTTTGCAGATGTGGAGAAAGTTTAAAAGCAGTAGTGCTGTAACCAGTAAACAGCTGCTCTGGTCTCTCTGCACTGCACTGCACTCTTAATCATTTGATTTTGTCATGCTGTCAGGTATAACAGACATTAAAACATTTTATGTGGAATTTCAAAAAATCCTTTCGTCATGCACTAAACCTATTACATGACAACTGAAAGACAAGCCCAGAAAATGTGACTAGCACTGGGGAAAAAGTGTTCCAGTTTCGGACAGAAGCAGTCGAATTATTATAGCACAGGTATGTTAAAGGATACAAGCAACTTACAGTGCATACATAAAACATCATGTCATTGTAGGAAAAAAGGAGCTGAGCTTTGAACTCCGGAACAGAACACTAACGTGATTTCAACAGTGAACGCTTGAAGGAATGAACAGATTTGCACCACTTGCCTTCATCCCCCTGCAGAACACCTTCCCCAGCAGTTCTGTGTGTCAACACAAAAAGCCTGAAAATACATTCCTATGATTTAGTAAATCTGTATTACCTTGCCTTCCAACCACTTCAAAAGAGTAAGGATTTAATTTTGTGTGCCTGCAGACACTAGGAAATACTTATTTTACCAGTCCCAGTAACAACTGGAGTACTTTGTATTTTAATGGCCACCCACACCATGTGCAACTGTTCCCAGAACTAACCGTTACTAATTCACCACACAAGGTGGATGCTGTTATTTCATTTTTTTTTCATGATCACAGAAATGAGTCTGATCCTTTGCTCCCTGACACGATGGAGTAAATATCTTACCACATTTCCAAAGAACAGTGCTAATGTGAAAACAATTAATTTTCTGTATTCCATCTGCCTCGCCCTCCAGAGTGCCGGGAATGAATACAGCTTTTTTCCCCGTACGGCAGTTGCAAAGGCCATGGAAAGCTTGAATTTGAAGGAGCTCAGAGTTTCCTCATACGCTGCGCTTCTAAGTCAATGGAAAGACTGCACTGGAACACAGGCTGGTTCAGCTGAACACAGGTCGGTTAAGGATGCCAACTGAGAGAAATAATGGGGGCAGCAGCCTTCAAACTGTATCTGCCATGAGGCACTGCACCACACAGGCAGTGAGACGATGCAGTTCATCATGGCATGCCCAGGTGTACTTGGTACCCTTTCCTTACACATTTTCTTTCTCTAAATACTTTCCCAAATATCCTGCCATGAAATTTATTTCTAAAAATTACCAAAGTCATGGCTGTAGAAAAAAAGTATTTGACTCAAAATGCCAAATCCAGGAAATTACATTAAAAGCTGACACACAAAGCCATGTGTTAAGAATTAAGTGTCAGAGTAATTCTGGAGGCAAAAGGTTGCAGCATACAAGTTCTACTGCTCCCTGAAGTTCAAGGAGTCTGGTGAGCAGAAGTTGGCACTCTATTAACATGGCATACTGCTGTACTTACTGCCAGGGTCCTGAACAGAGAGTCTACTGTACAGTTATATGAGGCACACCCCAAACTGCCACCTAAAGCCAAGGTCAGCTGTCACAGAACAACATTAACGCAAATAAAACCTAAAACAGGTGGCTGCTCTGAAAGTGCTTCCTGGAAACAGTCCCTGGCCCACACGAACTCCAAAGCTACCAGGTCCCTGTAACAGCCAAGCTGCAGTCAGTCTAACAGCAGAGACAGTGGAGTTCCCATGTCCAAAAACATTTCCTGCCACTACCAAGTTGCCTAGAGGTGCAGGAAGCTGGCATGCATGTTGGTAAAGAAAAGCTCTGAAGTTCAATACTAACTTTCTCTCTCTTCTTTTAAAACAAAACTTCAATTAAAAAAATGTATGGGCCTAGATCAATAAAGGTCACAGTCTGATATTCAACTACATGAACTTTCAAATGGCATTATAAAAATACAGCTAATTGATATTTGTGTTTTAATAGCTGACTGAGCAAGCGCACATCACTTGGAGAGCATCACATAATAGCGCCTGTGGATATAAGTCACTCATTTGCAGTCCACTCCTTCTGAATTTGATGTATAGTTCTCTTATGAAAGCTGTATGGCCTTTCCTGATCGGTATTTCATCCTTCTTTGGCCTGCCAGCCAGCTAAGCACAATGCAAACTAGCAAAAGCAGTCAGAAAAAACTCTTAAAAGAATACAGTAACACGCCACAATTTTCCAAGAACTTTGTAAGTAACACAATACCCGTGCAGCAGCCTTACAACTTGATCTCTCTTCAGCCTGCCTTTGTGCAGGAATATATGTAAATTTTATGCTGCTGGCAGTAATCTAAAACCAGTGAAACTGAAACATACTGTAACATATAGCATCATTACAATGTTCTTTTACAAGGGGTCTCCAGAAACTGTGTTCCATTCATGTAAGGTAGGCATAGGCCAGTGACTCCCCAGGATGTTCAGGGGGATTTAAGGGTGCTCGGGGCTCGAGAGCCTCTTGGACCACAAAGCTGCCCAGGCTGCACTAAACCCCTGGCTACGTGCCATCACCTCACAGGCCACAGCTGGAAGCTCCTGCTCCTGTCCTATTTGTTCTTACTGATCTAACACGGGTACATAAAAACAACAACAGTTTTCATTTCAAAAAATTTTCTGCACAGCATTGGATTGGATAAATAAGAAAATGGAAGGGCAAAGATCAGAAATAGACACTAAGTGTACTGAAAAACTCTTTTGGAATGAATTTGTTGTGAAAGCAGAGCAAATCAGCGTACTTCCAAGAGGAAGAGGAAAAGACACAACTGCCTGAGCACCAGGCAAAAAGGAATTAAGAAGTCATTCAAAAACAGGAAACTCCCTGCTGACATCCAGTAGTGAAGACGTTTTCAGAGTGCATCCATTGTGAAAAATGAAAAGCTTCATGAAAAGCAAGGATCAGAGAAGAAGTGAGAATACCAATGCCAAGGAGGCTGAAGCAGCAAGAGATGAGAGAAAGCAAATGCAGAGCTAGATGAAAGCAGCCTGGCCAATTTCTATTCGTGATTTTGCAGTGACTAACAGGTGGACAGGAGCTTCTGCCTTAGGACAGAAAGGCATGGGGTGACAAGTATTTACAGAATAGTTTTTAAAGCCTTGCAGGAATTCAGTCTTGGGAACCGAGGAAGACAGCTGCCAAAAACCAGGATAACTCAACATGGGAAATGAAGGAGAAAGTAATGAAAGTAAGTTGCGTAGAAGTGACACAAGAAAACACAGTAGAAAAATGTGCATTTCAGAGAGAACTCTCATGCCAGGTAACTGAAATATGAAGAAGGATCACATGAAGCCCCAGGTCCTTGGCCAGTGTAACCTTTTCTGTGTTTCAGCTTTTTTTGAGTCATCTGTTGAGAATAACTCTGTGCTCTAAAGCATGATTGTTGTGGTTTTGTTTAGTGAGGCGGGGCCTGCTGATTTTGAATTCAGCAGAAAAAACAAGGTAAGACACTGATTGCAATTAAGAGGCTCGAATGTTACTACTTCCTATTATTTTAAAAGTACCTGAAAGTTTGAATTGAAATCCACAGTTAAAATAAGGCATGGCCAACGGGGTCAAATACTTTGGGCATTTTGTGTAAGCAGAAACTTTTCAGTGCACTGAATCACAGGCTTTTAAAAATCCATGTTTTGTCTTTAGAAATTTGTGACAAGCAAACTCAGAAGAGATTGAAATGAGTACGTGGCTAAACTTAACTAAAGATGAGAACCTACAGCCTCCATTGTTTCACTCGGACAGAAACAGGGACTGTGGATGTCCACTGATGTCCAGATAGCGAGAAACGGGGAGGAATCAAGGTGAACCTTTGTGCTATGCACTGTTTTAATAGGAAGACAGATGCTGTTGATTCAAAATTATAGAGCTGACATTCTTTGCAGTATTTCCCTCTCCCTTACATAAATTGGCTCAGTCTTCTGAGAACTCAGTATCACCCTAATGGCATGTATCAGTTGTTAACACAAACTAAGCCGCAGACGTCTGGGAAAAGATGCTCTTTACACCCAAAAGTGCCCTTATTAGGCTGATGTCCAGTCAAAAGCCTGCAGGATGAACTGCCATATTACACCACCATTACTGTATTCTCAGGACATATCACTTCAAAACCTTCTATTTTGAACATCTGCCTTTTAGGGAGTCTGCTGCTGCCTGCACACACTTAAATAATTTAACTTCATTGCTCACTATTACAACTGCGCTACTTAACCTTTCCACGCAGCTGTCCTCACTTGGCATTTATTTCTTGTGCTCCTGAAAGTCTACAGGTTGGAATACATTTACACCTCTCTTGCCCTGTTGTGCCTAACCAACAAACATCTGAAATTACAGCAGGATATTCACATGGCTTACAGAGTGCAACTTCCCTGCACAATACAGGAAAAAATGTTTTTCTTAGCTCTGATTTTCCAAGTTTGGATAGCTATATCATAACCTGCTTGGTTTTATGCTGAAATGCTTAGGCCTTAAATGGACATAAATTTTACAGGGAGCGGGAGTGCTACTCTTCTACTCTGATTTTATATTCCCATCTGGTAAATAGCTGGCTTTAAGTAAAACACATAACTTTAAATAATTCCAAGTGTAAAAATGTTCCCTGGTATCAAAACTCAGATGCGAATGTTTTCCTCTTCATTCCTTGTAAGAATCATTAATAGAATAGGGACAGCAAAGAAGAAGGAAATGCCAAGATTTTTCAGCAATTAGAACAGTATAATACTGCAACAGTGTGACAGGCTGGAGAAGCTTTCTCTTAATTGCCCTATTTTAGTTTCCCCAGAGAAAACCCTAGGCTGAACAAAGGCTAACAGTCCCATGTACTTTTATGCCTGAACACAGGAAGCTCTCATGCTACCTATCACTGTCCTCACTTTGCTGCTGGACTTCATCATGCTGTGTTCTGTACCAGTTACTCATGTTACTCATGGACAGAATCTCACTAAAATATTTACGTAAGAAACGAATGGCATCACATCAACATTGCTTGGAAAGCCATTCCTTTTCCTGGGCGAAGTCACAGAAAATGACAGCTCTGATGTGGAATATTTCCACATGAACAAATAGATACAGGAGGAGGTGACAAGGGACAAAAAAGATAAAAACAGATTACTCCAAAAATGGGAGGAGTTTTTACAGAAACAGAGCTAATAGAAGGCAGATTAAAAAGGGTTGTAACCGAATTATAAATAATTATTTTTAGAGGATATGGATACAGAGGCAGGAGAATTAAAAGGAAAAGAAAAAGGACATAGTAGTAATTGGTGACTCTCTCAGCTAGAGAAATGACCTGTCAGCTAGGTCTGAGAGCCAGAAAGCCAGATACAATGCATGCATTCAGCACTGGAATGAGAGCTCTGCAGAGAGAGCTTCTTGATCTTCAGACACAATTTCAGGGGTGTCCTTCTGGCAGCTAACCCTTCCATCTCCCTCAACCAAGACGATGTATAGAAACTACGAAAGAAGAAAGAACAATATGTAACTTTACAACCCTAGCAAAGCCTAGGAAGTCGAAAGATTAAAACAAATGTTTCAATCACTGCAATGTGGCCTGGGAAATTCAGAGAGGAAAGCACGTCAGAAATGCTCCCGAGTTTTGTTTGAAAACCAAAAAAAACGCACGAGTTCTTATTCGCATTGTCATTCTCATCAGTCTCCTTTTTAAGCGTACAGGAACTTCACAGAGGATTCTTTTTTTTTCCTCCCCTGTTGTCTAGGCACAAACCCGAATTACTCCCTGTTGAACAAGCCAGCCAAGATATCTCATGACACCATGCAACTCCATTCTTCAGCTTCATAAGGACAATAACAAACGCGGCTCACACATTGACTAAGCCATTCCTTCCTTACAACTCCCCTTTCCTTTTTTCCTCTCGCAAGACAATCTCTCCCTGGATTTGTGAAAAAGGAAAATTAGATGATTATAATGCAACTGCTAATATTGGATGTTAAATTTCAATTTTGTCCTGTACTCAGAGATTAGCAAATTGGGAAAACTGATTTCTCCCTAATTTGCTCTTCATTGCTGACAAATTCAGAAAATTATGTGCATTCAGACGCCAAAGCTGATTACACATGGAAAGAAATTAAATACCAGAAGCATACAGCTAAAAATTTCAGAAAGTCCAAACCCCAGATTAACAAAACATCCAGACCAGAGCAGAGTCTATTCATTATTAATTAATATTACGCACCATTAAGTCTCACAAATCTGGGCCCTGTTTCCACTGTATCCTCACCTGTCACCTGGTATGTATGTGCTTCGTTCATAACTTTACCCGGGCTCCCATGAATTCGCCTTGGGCATTTTGGGGTGGTGGTAGGGCCCAAGCTCGTGAACAGATGGAGTGAGCACAGGCAGCAGCAGATGCTGTTTCAGACAGAGCTCCTGCTAAGGTCGGAAGAAAGTACAGGCTATGGCAGGTGCTCTGCCACCTTAACATGCGCAGTGTCCCACAAATACGCAAAACCATCTCTTCTGGGCACCCAAGGCAAGTCTGAAACTGGGTCTAATCATACTTCATTCCCCAAAGTGGATCAGCACTGCCTTGCACAGTGATTTCGACTACTGCTATCAAGCCAGCCTGCCATGACAGCAGTAAAGAAAAAGACAGCATTCTCATTTCATTCTTTCCTCATCTAGACAAACTGTGGAAGATCAAGAACATAACACAGTCCTAAAAAACCCCCACACAATCGTGCTATAGAATAAATAACATTTGTTCTGTTTCTTCAATCCGTCTCCATACTCTAACCTTACACATAACCATACTAGGGCTATAAATAATATATTCCCAACATTCCAGTCCCGTCAGATGCTTCTTTCCTCAAATGTGAAAGTAATACCGATGCTACACTAACTTTATAGACCATGTAGAAGCCTGGAATGTTCAGAAGTGTTATGTATCTCCACACACACATCTATACAGGGCAGTGATAGCTGTGCATCTCATTATGTTAATCACACACTTGTCAGTCAGATGTAGGCTGTCCACCAATTTATTTCAATTGCAATAACTTCTAGCTTCTTTTAAAGATGTAAGGTATTTTAAAGAAATAGATCCTCACCTCTTTGAAGAAAGTATAACAAATGTGGGGCTTTTTTATGCTACTAGACACATAAATTCTCTATTTAAAACATATTACTATTTTCAGGCTGCTATTCCATGATTTCACATGCAAGTTACATAGACAGTGGTCACTCTTTTAATCTATCCTAGTAATTAAAATACGTATTAATTATGTAGATGTACCCAGGACTAAGACAAAATCTCTGTTTGTACAGCCTTTTGAACGTGGCCTAGCAATCAGAAAACGGGCCAGAACCAGAACGCAAGCACCGACTCACCGTGTGGCCTTGGCAAAACCATTAGAGAGGGCCAAAACGTTCTGTCTCCCTGAGACTTACCACGTGCAAGATCACTCATGCTGGGAGCAGTCTCTGCATTTTGACTCTGGAGATGCTCAGTGTCTCTGTGTGACTCCTGGGATGGAGGTACTGAAGATGCTGAGGAGGAGGAGGATGAAGAGGAAGATGCTGGTTTGGATTTGGAATGCAGATCATTCAATCTCAGGAGATTTTCAGGAGTCACGCTGTCCGGGTTCACTGGGGTAGGGTGCAGTGTAGCTGCCGTTACTGGGAAGAAGCTCTCTCTGTTGTCCTTCGTATGCTTTGGGGTTGTGGGTGTTTCTCCTGTGGGCTACGTAACACAAAAAGGGGCAGGTAGAGACAGTGAGAAAACACGTGCCGGTCATTCTGCCTGTGCCACCTGCTTCAGTAACAACTGCCACCAGTATAACTTTTTGTAGAAAGACAACACTCTCTCTAAAGTTCACACAAAAATCAATTATTACTATTAAAAAATCCTTCTTCTTTATATTTTTCTGTTCTTTATGGTCTATTTATCAAATTAGAACTTGAATGTTTATTCATATTCACATTTAGAATGCTTTACTTAACAAATCCCTCACAACATAACATACTTTCCTGAACTCTGCTCTTAAGCATGAATTACAAACTCGTATGAACAGAAACACATTTCTTTCATTTAAAAATACGTTGACAAACCCTTGTCCTGAACAAACAGATCTGCAGTGCTTTAAGAGAATTTGCAAATTATTAAAAGAAATTATTCTTAGTGAATGATGTGAGAAGAAATGGAGAAAGCAGAAAAATGTATTTCCTTGCAAAAGAAGTAATCAGCCTAACCCCAAATCATAAATTCCCAGTAACTTCAGAACTGAATAACATCGCTGCCCAACTTGCAGCAAAGCTCTGGAAGATCTGCTGCCTTTGCAGAACCAACAGCGGCACCAAGAGTGACACTTTCCTCCAAAGCTAGAGCTAAGAATTTAATGCAGTGTCATTGATTATACAGACAGAAGGTAGAAGGGTGACATAAATTCACCAACGAAGGGAACAAAAGTACCCATAAAATTATTATCTTCTCTATAATTTGTATCAGCAATCAAATAAAATATTCTTGCCTGTGAGAATGCATTTATTTCATGCTCTTTACAGTCTCCTTTAAATGAAGACTTATTGGACCATAAAAGATACGGCTGAATGGAATCCTCAACTGTTTAATTGTCTGTCTCATACTCTACCTCTCACACCTCTGCCCTGAAGAGGAACTTGCTTTAGCTATGGTGACAGAGTAAGAGTGTTTGAAATAGAAATTTTCTGCTGTCAAATATAAAATTAAATGGGGCCCTAATGTCCTAGATGGCCAAAGATTTGTTACAATGCCAAAAGAGTCAGCAGAATTTCACTGAGAGAACACAGTAAACTTCAGCTGGAGAAATTACATACTCAAAATTCAGAAGTGGAAAGCACACGAGTACTACCTTTTTTTTTTTTAAATAACTAGTGGAATGTATTTTTTAACTTCTTGAACTTGATTAATCAATCTCTAAAAAGCATACGATTAAAACCTGCCAGACTCTATGTGCACAGAAAAAATAAAATATAGCAGCTATATTCACAGCAATTACCATATTGGATCAAAAAAGGTCTGTTCTGCCTCTGAAAGCAGCAAGTTTTTGATGTTTAAAGCATCCGTTCCAAAACTAAAGGTCTCAAGATGCACAAATGGGATCACACAAACTAGAGGGAAATTAAACTGCAGGAGAAAGCCTTAAGCCAGAAGTGAGATCACCAGTGGAAATGTTTTCAGCTGTAATTTAGAGGGAAAACCCTTCATACTCACGCACTTTGTTAACTTACATAATGCATTATGTAGAACCTGACATTTCTGTGCTTGTACGGTATCCAAATTTTTTTTTCAGCAGAAATACCCGAAGGTATTACTAATTAGGCACATATTTGACAAAAAAATATTTGCATCTCAAACTGCACTTCCAGAAAAATGCATGGCTATTTTGACAGACAGAAACAGAAAATCTGGAAAGTAACTCATCAATATTTGGATGGTACTCAGAAGAAAAATGTTTAGTGAGAGAAGCAGCACATCATCACGGAGTAGCTCCTGCTGGAAGGGACTCCTGGAGGTCTCCAGTCCAACCTCCTGCTCAAAGCAGAGCTGCCTTCAAAGTTACATCAGCTTACTGAGGCCCACGTCCAGCCCAGTTCCAAACAGCGCCAAGGACGGAGATTCCACAGCCTCTCTGGGCCCCTGTTCTAGTGCTTTAGCACCCTCACAGTGAACATTATTTTTCCTGTCACTTCATCCAAATTTCTCTTGCTGCAGCTTTAAATGGTGCCTCTCATCTGGGTCCCTCCTCTCTGCTGAAGACAGCAATACCATACACCCACTCTCCATCAGTCTTCTCCTCTCAGGATGGAGCAACCCAGCTCTCTATGACTTCATTGCCAGCAGGGCACACCATTGACCTGTGTTCAACCTCTTCTCCATGGCTCCAAATATTTTTTGGCAGAGCTGCTCCCCACGCAGTTAGGTTGCACAGGGGTCATTCAGCCTCACGTGCAGGACTTTGAATTTCTCTTTGTTGAACCTTCAGGCAGCTCCTCTCAATGCTCCTCCAGTCCAGTGAAGCTGAACGGTAGCCCTGCTCTCCAGCATACTGAACATGCCCTCCAAGCTGGTGTTACTCAAACTAAGGGTTCACTCCATCACATCATCCAAGGCGTTAGAGAGGATGAAGCTCTGGTGTAAGTCTCTGAGGAACGCCACTGGGAACTGGCTGCCTGGGAGAAGGCCAATGGTTGGCCACAACACATTTAAGGAGGCAGTAACCGAAAAGAGGAAGGTTGCCTCCTAAGTTGCAGATGATCAAGCAGACACAGACAAAAGGTTAAGGCTGAAACAATCCTTATAGGTATACACAGATGGAACCAAATTAAAATTTAATTCCTCTCAAAATGAAGATGCTGTGTCAGGGACAAGAAAAATAAATCAGTTTTTATTCTGAATTAGTTCCTCCAAGTGAAGTTGCAGTTTAGGTGAGATTTCCCTTTTTTTTTTCCTTCCAGAGAATCGACTGTCTTGTAAAGAGAGAAACATTTTATTTGTGCAAAAGAATGAAGCTGAAGCTATTATGATGTTTCTGTCTCAGTAAAGCCATGACTAAAAATTCGAATGCATACTCAAAAAATGCAGCATTATACCAAAGAACAGCAACCAAAGAAAATTTTTGCATTTATGGCTTTAAAGGGAATTTTCCAGATGCGACCTGGTGAAGAGTTGTCTAAGGCTTCTACAAATAGACAGGTTCTTTTCAACCCAATGAAAGACACGAGACCTTGAAAGGAGAAAAAAAATCTCTCAAATACTTTTTTTTCTCAAAAGAGGAGGTGAGGGTAGAAGGAGGAGAAAGCTATCTTTAATATAAGAGTCAAAGCATTAAAAAAACGCCACACCCTTGGCTACTGTGTACTGTGCCACTCACAGTGCCCTGAGAAAAGGGATTTAAACCTGCTTTGTGTGTTTTACTGGACACAGAAACTGAAGAAAACCCAGAAGCTGTAAGCAGAAAGCTAAGAGGAGCACCACAGCGAGAAACACTTTTCTCTAAAATATTTTGGTTTTAGCACAAGGGCAAGAACCCCAGCACCTCTGACCTGTAAGCGATGCTGCCCACAAAACCCAGGCCAGGGCACTGTCACTAATTACACTGCTCAAGACTTGCGGGGCCACATTTCACCATCCCGCAGGTGACTGCCTCCAGGAAATCACTGTACTTTGTAACACCCCATTTGAGAAATCACCCCAGAAAACACTCGTTACAGGAAGTCTTGTATTTGCCAGAAGCACTTTATGTTTATCTATTTCTACTGCTACCCCAGCAGTAAGGCACAATAAAGATAATTTTCCAAAACACGTATAGTAGGAAACTGAGAAGCAGGGACAATCCTTTACCAGTATTTTATGTGGTTTCTCATGAAGAGATTTTAAAAAGTTTTTTGCTTTGTTGTGGCACAGAGTCAAAACCACAGAAATTCTCCTTTCCCCCGCCCCCCGCATCCACCTCACCGTGCTGAGTTTCTCTATTTCCACCACCGCATTTGAAACACAGCAGCGTTAACACAAAACGGCTCTAGTCACCAAGGTAAGGAAAGATTCATTTCCTCTTCATGAGGATGATATTCATAGAACAAGTGTGTAACTGAAAGAAGATGAAAACTCATTTATCTGCCTTCCTCATATCTTGTATTGTAACTGCAGGTTCACCTAGCCAGGACTGGCTTCCTTCTGGACTTTTTGAAGAGAAGAGTGAGCAGCACTACTTTTGTCTTGACTGTTACGCTATCAAAGTAGATGGAAGAAACATTTAAGGCTTATTAATATCCAAACATGTCACAGAAAGTGATAAAAATAGTCCATTACTTCCATAGATATCAGCCACCTTATTTGCTCTTCTTTAAAATACTTATTTAAAATGTTGTTATAAAGTTTGTATAAAGCTAAAATTTAAATGAATAATTAGCATGCATGTTTGTGTGAATTGTGACTATTCCTGACTTATACAGGGGTCCAAACCAGTCTCCTTCTCTGCTGAAACCTTGATTATTTCAGCATACTCTTCAAAGAGATCACTCAGCTTCACAGCAGCTATGGACAAACTCTTCCCATATTGAAAGCTGACATATAAAATAAGTAAAGAAAACGCAGGAAAGTCAGCACTGGGGCAGGCTTCCACCAAGAAAAGTAGCAGCAAAAGTGCAGAAGTTTTTCATGGATGTTAGAGGAAAAAACAGCTCCCTATAGTTTCCAGTGAGCCCCTTCAGTAATGAGACAAGAGCAGCAGCAAAAAGAAACTGAGCATTAAGAGATGAGATGAGAAAATTTTATTTCATAGACTATCTGCAAAGTCATAAGCCAGACAACCTGACCAAGGGTTTATTTTTACCTTATTGATTATTGTTTTCAAAACACATTTTGAAAAACAAAAGTCCTACAGATACTGCTTCTGGAATGGTTCACTGCTCTGGGGCTGTGGGGAAAAGTAACGATCAAATGTTCCGTAGAAAGGGAAAGTGCCAGTCTTCCCAATGGAAGTTTCCTAATGAGACATGCTGGCACTGCAACTGTTACATCACATTTTCTTGTTGATTTTTTAAATTACTCCCACGTCTGTGTTTACCACCCTAGTGCTCTGAATCCACCTACTGAGATACCAGCGCCTCACCACAAAGCCCGGAACCCATCACACAAACTGCCCGAACAATATTTGGCCACATTCCACGATATTACCTCTCCAACTTCTGGTCAATATTGTGTTTTAATTAAACTATGCCTATTCATATTTTTTTCTCCATTTGAAAGAAATCTCCTTTGGAAGTCTTCTTCAAAGTACATCAGAACTAGCAGCAATATCCACGATCCAGAGTCTGAAGAACCTTATATTTCTTAAGATTACAGTTTTATATACAGAAAATAACGAAGGTTTATACACATACGATTGGATTGCACTCTAGCCTAACCAACTCCTCCATTTACACAAATACAAGCAGAGGTTTAATGTCCCACTCTACACATGCAGCCATATTCCAGCAATGCTTCCGCATACAAAACCATCATTGTTGGACCGAGAAACACGAGGCAGTAGGATGAAAAACATAGACAGACAAAGTAAAAGACAAAAAGTTACTTTTCTGTCCTTTGTGTTCACTTAATGATTGCTTTCTGCAGGAGACAGAAGGAGGAGAGCTGTTAATTATAATACACCTCCAGGATAGAGTGAGAGGGGGATGCCATGGCAACTGGCAAATGCAACAGTGAACAAAATGGTCACCCTTTGGTAGGAGTGAGACCAGGAAAGAGCTCGTCCTTTTGTCCCCCTTATCCCCACCTCCTCCTTCCCCCGCCTTTCTTGTCGTCTTTGCTGCATTAATAAAGCACACAGACAACTCGGGGAAAACAACTTTCTCTGTAAGCAGTCTGATGTCTTGATGTGCAGGAAGAAAAGATGAAAATTAGCAGCATGTGGGTGGAACAAAAAAAGAGGGGAAAACACATGAGGTAGAACTAGAGATTATTATTTTCTAATTATTTAGTGTTTATACTTATCTCCTCCCATTCTCAGCAAAGTGCCTTTACAGAAGGCTTTCAGCTCTTTCTTGAGAACAGCTTGTTGGTTTGTTGTTTCGTGTTGGTTGGTTCTGGTTTGTTTATTTTTTTATAGTGAGAATTCCAGATGAAAATGCTTTAGACATTCAAGGCAGTTCGAACAAGTCAGCCTCAAGTTTTCTTCTTGAAGAAAAAAAAGCCTAAAAGACCCCATTACTGCAGTGTTGACTGCATTCCAGAGCAGAAGGGGAAAAACCCACTGAAGTACACTCTAGCTTCACTTACGGAAGACATTTTTTTGTGTTCCAAATAAAACGTCACATTCACTGTAAGGTCCAACACAGAGACTGTAGCATCACCAGACTGATGCTCCAGAGTCACTCTCAGCACTTTTGAGGTCACGTGCAGACCCCGTACAGCAAGACCATCCCCTACGATCCCTTAAAATTCCTCAGTGCACAGCTGCAGTTTAAGACCACCCATCACCAGCACTGGGAAGGGTTAAACACTGGCCAAAGAAAACAAGACCCCAGTCACCTGTTCCGCAACTAGAGAAGGGCAGTAACAGCAGCACTAAAACAGTGCCTTTCCTCAACAAATACTGCTTTCTTTTATTATCACAGAAACAGCAAAACTTTACAGAAACCCAGGATGGCACTGGCAGCCCGCCAGGAGCCTGAAAGGCAGGGCTGATTTGCATAACCTGATTGTGCCTTTGTGTTTGTAATAAAATTTACTTGTTTTGATTCTGGTGGCAGCTTCTTCATGAAGCATCATGTGTAATTAGAGCTGACACTGAAGGCTGCTGAAGAGTTTTGACTGCAGGTTTAGAAAGGGAAATGAGGAGAATACTCAGAGTTTGGCATCAACCAGCGGGAGAAGGTGGTCATGGATGTGTTCGTTTGGAAGAGATGAGTGAAGCTAAGGGTGAAAGAGAGAATTTGATCAGCCAAAATGGTGCAGGGCGAGCTCGAGGTTTGGCAGCTGGAGCAGGAAAGGGTGGCTGAAATGTTATTTTCTCCCCCTTGCTCTTAAGGGATGGAGTTGGTCCCAGAGCAAGGATTTTTTGGCTAAGGCAGCAGTGAGTCTTAAATAACTCAGCGATGTTGAACCAGTCCCTTCTCATGACATTTAGATGATATACTATACTGTGAGCAGCCAATAGAAATTCCAGCTGCTACAACGCTACCCATTACTGGGACTTTCTACATACAGTCCCGTATTCTCAAGGGTCCAAACACAGGACTAGAAACTTAGTGGCATTTTGGAACTTTGCCTTTGAACACTCTTGTATTTTTAGAGACGTTAAATCCAGCCCTGTGTGCAATGTTGACGTCTGCAATGTTTTAAGCTATTTGTTTTATATAAAGTCAGTTCTCAGGACTGGCGATACACAGTATTCACTACCGCATAACCACAAAGTTCTACCTGTCCTCCCTTAGGCTACCTGTCACGACAGCTTCAATGCTGGTGAAAGCTGTAATTTTAGTATTAAGGCACTCAATGTTAAGTCCAGAGTAATAAAAATACCTTTTCAAATTGCAAGTCAAGGAAAAAGAAGACAGATGTGTTCTTACACTGAAGTATCTGCACATGCATTAATAGAATATTTTGTGTGCTACGAAGCTTCTTCCTAGCCTGTGCTGCAATAACTTTCCTGTGTCGACACATCCTTAACAGTATCACAGACATCATCATTTTATATAAAATGAAAAATATAATATTATCAATTTGAGGCAGCCAGTGGAAAGGCTTATTAGAAATTCTCTAATTATCTAGAAGCCTCGCAACCTCTTTCTGCTAGCACATCCCCTCCCTGGTCCTTAGGACCACACATTCAAGTACAATGCTATGTCAAGGTCAAACTGGTCTGCCTTTTAATTTTTAATTTTTCCTCAACAAGGCCTCCTTGGTACTCCGTTTCCAGGGACCATTAATTTCATATGAAAACCACAGTTGGCAAGACTAAAAATATATCTTATAACTCAGAGCAATAGCTGACTGCTTTCAGGATCTCTGCAAATCTTTGATAACATTCTCAGACTCAGAAAATCAAAGAAAAGAACAAGCATCTTTCAAAACGCTGCTTGATCACAAAGTGAATTAATGTCTAGCGTAACTTTAAGAACTTAATTACTAATCACACAGTGACCACTACTGGATAGCAATTCCAGCCCATTTGATACGTGTGTATCAAAAATCTTGCTCAAAATTAAGAATTTAAGTGGAAAAGGACAAAAAGAGGAGGGATGACTTTCAGCCACACTTATCTGCAGTCCGGTGTGCTGCATGGCCATACAAATGCCTGTGCCAGCACAGAGGAACACACACCACTGCACAGGCAGGAGCAGCCAGCAAGGAAGCAAGCTTACTTCTTCTAGCGGCACTTCTCACTTCAAAGTGCTGATTTAACTATGCTATCGTCTTCTACTATGACTCACTACCATGTCTTATCGAGGACGTTACTTTAAACAACAAAAAAATTTAAGAAAAATCCAACACCATCACAATTTGTATGTTGAACCAGAACTACTTACTTTCTTCCCTGAGTTACAAAAAGCCCCTCAGATGAGATGGGTGACTGCTCGCCCACCTTTGCCGGCTGCAGGACTACTCACTTCATGACTTTAAACACTAGCATAAGCAGTTAAATGTCTCTGGAGTCACAGCTCCACTCCTGACGGGTCATTACTGGTGGTCACACACACTTCTTTGGAAGCTGCCATAGTCTGAACTAAATTTAAGTAGTCTCTGGAACTTTTAGTCTCTTCTTTTTAAAAGCAGTGCAATGGGCTAAAGGGCCAATAGGCAATACTAGAAAATGAGAATATTTGAGAAGATATTTTGTTAAATCCTCAGCATACATTAGTTCAGTCATATGATCAACTCAGTGACTTCTACAAGAGCAGTTAAACATGCACTAAGCAGCAAAACAAAATTCTCTGAAGGGCTGATTATTATACTGCTGGAACAGATAAAATGGTATTTATTTTCAAAGCCTTCACTGGGCAATCTTCTGTAACACTGAAAACCGATCAGATAACATTGCCCTTGTCCTCTTAACTCTGAGAATATGATAAGAAAGACAAACAGCAGCATTAATATCAGTGTTTAAGAATGTTGCATCACCACTCTTTAGATTTTGAACCAAAGTGCGCTGAAGTTGATGAATACATCACTTTTAAAAGTTATTATTATTATTTTGGAATACTAAAAGAAATCTCCCGACAAATAACACCAAATAAATTTCTATACCAATTATTGGAATCTCCTTTGTTTATGCTACTCTGCTCCCACACACCATGAAGAATTTTCCTTTTTATTAAAAATAAAAAAATCCCCCACACACATTTTAGTCTTCCCTCTCACCTTTTCACTTTCACGTTAGGTAGTGTTACAAGCTCAGATTTTACTTCACCATTACGGTTTAACAGTAAATACTTATTACAGCAACACCGAACCTAGCCTAATAGAAACACAGCACAAATTATTCCTACCTCCCCAAATATGGTAATATACAGGGATTAATTACTAGCAGCTTTTTCAAACTCCTAAGTCTCTCTCCGGTTGCCTCTTGAATGACTGTTTGGGGTTTTCAGCTGCTTCTGCGTTAGACATTAAAAACTCAAAGCCCCCAGTAGTAGGATTTGGTAAAGCAAAATTGTGTTTGTTATGAGAAAATAGTTGCATCCAATTGAGAAGATGTTTAATTGATAAGATGATGCTCAACTAGAGCTCTAACGCTACACAGCATTTTATCCCAGTCTGTACTGAGTACACACAGGTACCTGTTAAAGGTATTGCAGTCCAAGCACAACCACACTGTTAAGCGTCCTGAAAAGACGTTAAGCAACACTTGAACTATGAACAGCAGTATAAAGCACCCCTTTCCAAAACACAGTCTTCTGTCCCTGGCACAAACAGGGTATGCTGCCACCCTATGCAAGACCTCCTTACAGAATATTCACGTTAGCTTCTTCATTGATGTGTCTACTTCATCAGAGAATATTTCAATTTCAACAGTTATCCAGGAGCACAGAACTTACTGTGACAAGGTTTAGTACCACGTACCACCATCTTTTTCTGCCTTCTTCAAAGCTGGAAGTCAACCTAAGCCACTTCCCCATGTATTTAGCTGTCTTTGTAGAAGATGCTAGAGTCTCATTGGCTCAACACATTTCAACATTGCATCAGTCATGAGGACTACAGAGGACTTCTGAAATTAAGTGAAGGGGTCACAGTATTGTCAAGCTATTAACAAGATTAGATCTCATCACAAAAGTATAATAACCCACTTTGTCAAATTCCATTTACTGATTGCTGTACTGTTTCCTGCTTATGCTTAAAGAGGCATATAAAAAGGCTTCAGTGGAGCTGTTAAATATTTAGGTTAAAAACTCTGATTGGTCTGGAAGAAAGATGAAAAGTCATAATTGAAATAATTCCAAATTTTAGTAGCAAATGAAAACTTTCATGAAAAAAACCACATACTGCCTGGAACTGTAAAATACAACAGCCAGCAGAGAAAGACATATATCAAGGTCAGGTTTGTGTTCATTAATTTTTTTTTTTCTTGACTGTCAGTTTCTTGGGATAAGTGACTGAAGAACCACAGGCCCCGTAAACCCACTCAAGTCATCCAGTAACAAAGCGCTTCTCTGGGCTACAGCAGCTCCATACATGACGTTATTTGTTTACAGAAGGCAAACACTTGCCAATTTTCAATAAAACAGGATTCAGTCTGTTGAAAATAGACAGATGTCTACAAGAGTGTCTATTCCTGTGTCTCCACACTAAGTCATAGCGTTATAGTAGCAGTAGGGCAGCCTTACACAGCTTATAAGATCCTTCTAGCAGCAGACGAAAACGAGACTGCAGTACGTAATAATCTCATCAGCTGGGACTGCTTCCTGAAAGGAAATGCTTACAAGCTTCAAAGTGCATCACGTTAAGAGGTATGTTTTATTTCAAGTGATTTAACAGGAAATCTCATCACTTCCAATGAAGTTAAATACTAGCTCGCCTATCCTAGCTCCTTCCAAGACTGGTTTGCGTGCAGGTTTTTCACCATTGCAATGTTTGCCACATGCCTGAGCAACTGTTGACTTTGCTGGAATAGCTGGCATAGCAATCACATACCCAGAACCTTCAAGAAAGCCCAGCAAGGAACACACGCAAGTTTGTTGAGTGGTTTTAAAATAGGTGAATACATCCAAAAAGCAAACAGTAATATTACTTTTAAAAGAAGTTTATTAGTAAATTCTTTTTATTTTTTAAGTCATAAATCACAGTGTGATGACGTCTATTTTTTCCTCAAGATAAACTGAAAAAGTCTTAATACGCTGAGCCAAGATTTCTTTATTAAAAAAAAAAAATTAAAATCTTAAATACCAGACTATGAGCAAAGAAACAGTCTGCTAGAATATCTGTCTTGACATTTCTGTTCATTTCTACAGTTCAACAGAAAAATGTTACTGACTTCCTGAAGGGCACACATTGGAGAAAGCTACTTCCATGAAGACCTAATAAAGAAAAACTCCCTTTACTCTTACATCCTCTCCTTTACTCTGCTAGGAGATGCCCTGCACAAACGCACATTTTAACTAAACGCACTGTTAGATAACTTTTATCTCAGTATTAATAACTGGAAACCGTTATGGATACTCAAGACTCAAACTTTCCACGCAGCACAGGGAAAAACATAGGTTGGTATGCCTTCTGACAACTAAAACTAACAGCATTTCAGGAAGAAATTTACTGTGAAGGTTATCTTGTCTCGACCAAATGCTGTGTAACAGAGGCTGCCCTGAGGGTCTGAACCTCCTCTGCCCTTCTGGACAAGGCAATAATCACCAGTAAAACAATATTTATCAAAACGAGATGAGGAGATCAAGTACTGACTCATAGAGTCAACAGAATAGTGCACCAAAACACAAGGTTCAAGCTTCACTGGAAGGCACATATCTTAAACAGAAACAAAAGAAAAAAAAAAAAAACAAAACCAAAAAACTAACCTGGATCCTTTCAAAACAGACACAGAAATATCTGCTTTTCCTGAAGTTGCAGAGTAGGAAGCACTAAACCTTGTTACGGGAGTTGACTTACAGCTTCCATTTTCTTCAGCTCCCCCAGGCAGAAAAGCCTAAAAGGAAGACTTCTTAACTCGATATAATACAGACCGTTCACCTTGTAAGTTCTTCTGCCTATCAACCAGCACCTCTAACACAGTTGCGCTGTAGTTCTGAGAGGCATTTGTCGCGCACATTAACACACTGAAGGGAGGACCAGGCAGTCCTGGTTGGACTGAAAAGGTTAGGCTGAAAAGGTCTGAAGAACAGAGGCAGCGTTCTGGTGATAGATACCAGATGTGCTTCAGAAGCTAGAAAAATTATCTGGAGGTTTACAAGATTCATTTATTTTGATAAACAGGTGAGATAATGTGAGAAGGATCTGAATACCTAAGACAGTAGTTAACTTGCTAACATCAGAGATGTACATCCTCAAAAGTTTATGTTTTTGCAAAGCAGAGACGGGTGCATTTTAGAGAAGAAAAGCCTCATCCAAACCTGGAAAATGAAGAGGAATCCTGAAAAAGTTTTACTGTCCTTCCATTTTTATGAAAATTAGTGCCTAGACAAAGGGACTCGCCCTCTCTGCAATGATAACGCTTTTTCCTGGTAACTGGGAAGCTGGAATACGGTGTGTGACTATCTCTAGACTGGTCATAGCATGTACTTGTACTCTTCCACTGGGCAAGACACATGACAGGAAGGTGAAGTTACAGTAGATGATGGGAAGATCCAATAATAGGAGAAGAGATACTTGAGGGACAGAAGAGATAAACTGCAGAAAATCAGAATAAGTTTCTGCAGGTCATAAAACAAGTTTGTTGAAGACATTTTTGAAAGAGCTCTGCTATAAACCAGTACTGCACAATTCAATACATTCGTACAGTTATCTACCTTTCTGGTACAGAAAACCTTACAGATGCTTCCTGTTCTACACACTTAAGCATGACAAAGACCACCACTTGTGAAACGCTCAAAGACAACAGAACGTTTCTAAGTTGCACTCCTACAGATTTTTTCAAATATTTTTAGACAAATACTCTCTTAATTACTTTCTGAGAGCCAGCAATCATTAACACAGGCTATATTTTCATAGCATAAAACATGCACAAAGCCCTGAGCAGTGTTAAAATAGACTATTAACTAGGAACACAGATTTTTCTTCAAAACGTATTTTAGTCAAAATCTGCTGAGTAACTGCTTCACTGTGTGCTGGTGGCAAAAATTATGGAAAGTACAAAACTAGAAAATACTCTGAAGCTTTCAACTGATGGTTTGCTGCCAAAATGAATGACCACTGAACATTTAAATTCACTAAGTTTTCTTCTTGGCTTTGATTTCACACTAAGGACTGATAAATAACCACCCCTTTAAAGCTCTATAATTGTTTGCTAGATAAACTGAGAAACTACTAGCTAAAAACCAGATTGAGTAATACAACAGAGTTAAAATCAGATTCTCGGCCATGCAAGTTGAGAGAAAAGATATTTGGTAGCTCTGGAGCAGAGTGCAACGTTAGCACAGGAAGAGCTGATGAGGTTGTTAGTCCTTAGGGATCAGAGAGAAGTAATTACCATCCATGAATGCTGAGGAATGACATAAACATTAAGGAAATTGTAGTGTGCTATAAATGTTTCAATTTGAAGATTGTTTGGGGTTTCCCCAAAAGCTTTTGGGCACACAAACTGTCCCTCGCGCCTGACATAAACAGTAGCAATGACGCCAACAAAAGGGACAAGCTCCCTACATTAATTTGGCCCAACTTATCTTAGATCACAACAACACAAGAAAATCAGATATTTCTAATTGCTGCAGACACTCAGCAACAGACTTAATTGCATAGACTACATAATAGAAGCTTGTTACAAGCAGTCGGGGACTTCAGAGAGCTTACCTGTTTCTGTGCTGACGCTCCCATATGCACCTGGCAAAACTTGACTGCCTGTTCAAGTGCTGCTTCTTCATCCACCTGAACACAGAACCACAACTAACGAAGTCACAATTACTTAGCTCATCTATAAATCAAACTAAATTCAGATGAAATGGGGATGTAGAGCATGTGAGTAAGCGGGAGAAGCGGCACTTCTATGGCAGAACAGTGATCTTAAGTGATTCAGGAGTATATATTCAAAGATACACAGCTCTCTCCATTCAAACTAACATTTAGCACGAATAAACACCCCATAATCGGTATTACAGTTCTTAACTGATTTCAGAAATTTATTTCCAAAACATGGAGGATCCTACTTTTTTTTTTTTTTCTCCCCTCTATTAGTGGCAAGAGCATGGTTCTTTGGGAGATATTTATCTCCCCAACCTTCAAACAGATACAGGGCCCATTTCACACTGCTGGGTCTGGCAATTATCGCTATTCTATAATCATGTCTGAGGTCACACAGAGAAGTTACAGTTAATGACAAAACACTTTACCTGTTTAATCAGCATGTACGTTTCAGACATGATCTTCTCGATTTTACCCAGGTCATAGGCCATAACTTTCTGACCTTGCTGCCACACTCGATAAGCATCGAACAGGAGTGTTTTCCCAGACTCCACATCCTCAAGCAATTTCCTCTTCCTGCTTGATCTCTGGACAGGTTCTTCTGTAGATGCTGCTTGAACTATTCCTTTAGCTGCCTGCTGTTGATGTTTGGAGCTGATACTTAGCTCTTCCAAAGAAAGTTCTGGAGTCCGGCTCTCTGGAGCTCTCTCCTTTGAGTTCCTGCCAGACTGAGGATGGTCTGGCTCACTGCGTTTACATGAAGAATCAATTTTTTCAGGGTCATTGGAATATCCATCAAGATCCATAGGCTCAACTGAACCAGGCCCAGGGAGCTCTTTAATTTCCTTGTCATTCTTGTCCTCCTGTTCCAATATGTCCATAGCATTGGGAATTTGTCCCTGGGTCACTTCCTTGACTCCATTTTCAGTACTATGTACTACTCCATCCGATAAAACTGGCTTTTTGGGAAGGACATCTTTCCCCTCTTCAGCACTAGTTTTATTAGACACGTCTGTTGTCATCCTTCCTGAAGCAAGGTTAGAAGACTTGGAACTCTGATCTTCTGAAATCTTAACAAAAGAAGTCATTCCTCTCTGTTCTTATTGAATATAGAAAGCATTTGAGCACAGCTATGACTACCATCAAAACTGACAATAAGTACCTTTACATTACTGCCTCTGGTAAAGAAAATGCATTTATCCTATGCTCATTATTGTTCACTCCTGAATATTAATTCATCCAAGCCACAACTCTTATAATTACAGTATTTGAATAAGTTAAAACACCACACAAATCGACAACACAGACTGAACCAAAGCTATAATTTTTTTCAGTCTATACTATGGGATCCAACTAAATGAAACCCAAGGTTTTAATAGCACAAAATTTTCTTCTAACATATTGAAATAGAAACTGAACCTCTTTCTTTTGGCAGCTGCAGTTCAACCTCAAATTTAACAACCTTCCTTTTGGTTGCTCTTACATAACTTTCTTCTTGTTAGTAGACCAAGAAGTATGCTAAGCTCTGCTACAGTACTTTAATTTTTATACTTTCACTATGGTGATGGTCCAAAGGTAGAAAGCCTCAGTACATCATCTTTTCTTTCAAAAATGGTTAATGATACAATTTTTCCATACAGATTTATGAACAAACTATTTCACACACAGAGGTCCAGTGTTCTTAAGGATGTTTTTGTTTAATTTGTTAAATCTATACTCTGTTAACTCGGAAAACCCTTAGGAACAAGTTCTTCCTTGAATGTATTTTCCAAATAAACTTCAAATTTCCTGTTATCTTAACTTGGAAACTGATCAGTCTCTATATGACTTTTAAAAAATAAATCTAAATTACAATTAAATGTAATAACAGGTGTGATGCTGTCAAGGACTAGCAGTTAAAAGTGGCTGGGCATGTAATATCTAGTTGTCTGGTTTTGTTTCAAGAGGAATCTTAGTTCATTTTAAAATAAAATTTCCAGTAGACTCCACTTGAAAATGCAGCTGTTCTTACACTCCATGTAACTACCATAATTTGAAATTTAAGAGACTGTCAAATCAAACTTACTGCAATCCATTCTCAACAACTGTATTTGTTACTGGATTTCAAAAACAAAAAATAACAATTATGGAAGAAAGTTTTCTGTTTAGTTGCATATAAACAAAAGGTTTAAGAAATAAGTGGTGATAATAAAGTACATCTCCAGCCTCAGGAGATCTAAGGAATGAGTAAACTGAACTTAGAAAAATCTGATTACTAAATCAACAACCACTAAACACACTGCTGCCTTACCTGTGTTAGATCGTTGAGAGTGTCCTCCAACACTTTCACTGTAAGCACAAAGGCTTGTTGGGCCAGAACTTGGCGATCTGCATCACGCAAGTACTTCCTATGCCACAGTAAGATAACAGAAATTAAGCTAATTGCCAAAAGCAAGAACCAGGAAGTAAAAAACAAAACAAAACAAAACAAAACCAAAACCAAAAACTACCAACAAAAAAACCCAACACAACAATTTTAAAACAATTTAGAAGAAAGCAAATAAAATATATATAGTTACATACTGAAATATAACGTTTTAGCTATGTTTCCCTCCACTTCTCCAGTCCCCACAACCATCCAAGATGACAAGCATGAAGCAAAAGATAGCACTAGCTACAGATGGGAGAAATGGGAAAAAAAACCAACACAAAACAATCCGAACCAAAAAACCCCCAGAGCAAAACTGACAACTAGAATTACCGTTTTCTTATACCAAGCCTTCTGTGCCCCTCAAATACCAGCTTTTTATTCAAACTTTTTCTAGAAAAAGAGTATTAGTCACACAAAGCTATCTTGAACTGTCAGGTGATTTTTCACGTCCTGGATGAATTGTGCATGTAAGGTTAGGGACATCAGCAAATCCTTTCTCACTGGTCATATCAGTTGCCTTTGAGTCTAGGATTTTTAGAGCTGAAACACCAGTGTGCTAATACCTTTTTTCCTATATAGTAATATAAAGAAATAATATTGTATATGTAAAACTTATTCACTCAATAGCTTCAATTAATTCACTAGAGCACTGTAACTTCAGTGTATTCCAACACAATGCCTTATTCCACTTTCAAGGAAAACATTTTCAGCCATCAATCTCATTTAACCGAGCCTGATGGAAAACTGAATTTCTATTTCAGAACTGGCTGGTTTTAACGAGAGCGTGAAAAATCAAGTAAATAATTTTGGAGGGTATTATTTCAGTCAAAAAGCTAACATTTTTAACACACATATTTTCTCTCTACAATATTCCATTAAACCGGTAATTCTATGGTTTGCTTTTCAGCCAAAGATACAAAAACGTGACTCCTCATCAGTTCAGCAGTATCTAAAGCTGATCTAAAAACATCCTATTTTTAAAAATAGGGTTGTTACAGGCATATACCAGACACACCCAGAATATCTGCATTTATAAATTCCTGTAACGATTGCAGGTCACCATGGCTGGCACTGGCTGATCCAACATGTCAAATTACTGGTTTGTTAAATTCAGTCTAGACTTATAAATAACATCTTATTTTTAGTACAACTGTGGGCTTGCTTAGGACAGAATTTAAACCTTCTATGGTCCAGCACTTCTGATATGCTAAAAGTCGAAGTATTTTTGGCTTCAAGTTTGCAGAACACGGGGAGATATATTCCCAGACATACTATGATCTATGCAAATTCACAGGCACTCACGCTCAGAAGCACATGAAGAAACCTTCAATGCCTCCAACTTATTGCCATCAATCATTTAGTTCAATTTCTTAAGCATTTGCCAGAGACTAGTTTCAAAATTTCCCACTCAGCAAGCTACTTGAATTTTACCTCCATTGCTTCAATGTTTTCCTTAGATGTTTTTTTTTTTGGTCTTCCCATTGATATGAATCTATATATAGCTCACATTAAATGGCTTATTTTTTTCTTAAATAAGGTTAATGCAATTAAAATTAGATCACCCCTGAACAGGATAAGCTTTTTAAATAGCATCAGCTGCCAATAGGCGCATAACCATTGTTCAGCCCGCCAGGGATTACGGGAAGGCAGGACGCCTGGGCCGTGACCTCCCTCACTGGACACAGCTCTTACGCAAGAGGCCAGGAGACGGGTGCAGAAGTGTGATGCTCTGTTCCACCAGTGAATCCCTCCACATGATAGAAAACTTCTCCAAGTCTGTTAAGCAGCTGTATGGCTGCTCTGAGTTTCAAGAGAAACACAGAGAAATTCTAGGCTCTATTATGGAATCATAATCCTGAGAAAAATTAACAGTCATTCCACTATATTCCCAAGGAAATCCATCTAACAGCTTTTTTCCTAAACTAAGAACATCTTTAAATAAAACAGTTACATAGTGAACAAAATAAATTCAAAGCTTTACATAGTAATGGATGAAAATAAACATATCATACTTTCCCTGATCAGGGGTCCTCTGTAGCATAGACGAGACCTTCAGCAGGGTGTTGTAATCCTTTAGCTGTGACAGCACGTTGAGCAGTAAGACAATAGAGCGGTTCATATGAGATGCAAAACTGCCTGGGCGGTCGATCTCATCCACGGGGATGCGCCAGATTCCCTGCAGAGAAAGGAAAAGAGGAAACCTCTAAAGAGGGATCCAACCGAAAAGGACAGAAATCTTAAAATACGGGTCCGACTCTGCAGCATATTGAATTTCACAGAGGGTCAGGGGGATGATGGACAGACAAATGCTGTGGTCCTTCAGACAGGGAGATCTGGATTTAAAGTCAACTGATTCCTGCCAGTAGCAAAAGAGGGAGGCTTGCAGAAGCCACAGCACACCTTCAAAATATGCTTCTTAGCTATTCTCACAAAAAAAAAGCAAGCAAAGCCTAAATTATACTGTGTATTTTTCTTAAACGTCTGTAAATATGCTTTCCTAAGTCAAAGCTTAACTACTATAAAAAAAAACCAATAAGTTTTCCTGGCCTGAAAGTTGCTACTCCTGTGCAGTCACAGCAAGTTTCTATCTTCAAATAATACATTACTAAGTGTCTTATGAACTCGGTTACTGCCTTGATACGATGAGTGTTCACCGTGCCATGAACCAGTCCGATAGGAAGAATCAGATTCCTCCGCAGTATCCATTTTCCAGTGGCACATTCAAACACTTGCGCGCACGTGCTGAGCCTTTTAATTAAATTCCTGGGATAAGGGAATCTTTAGGGGGCAAGACTGGAGACTGATAGAAAATATAATTTCATTTCAGTCAGTCAGCTCTGATTTTGCAATGTCTAATAAGTTTAAGGAGTTTTTTTCAGATATTTAACATGGATGCTGTCAACACACTAATCAACCATATTTGAAAAAAATGCAACGCAAATACTACAACGCTTGCACGTCAGTGTGGAACTTACATTATGAACATTCACAAAAACTGCTGTCACATCAGTGCAAACCCTTCCCTTGTGCTTTACTCAGTTCTGAACCTTTTCCTGTAGCAGCTCTTTAAGAGGAAAAATCCTCTGCTCATGTATATCACTTTGTGGCAATGCAGGAAAGAATCGCCTCATTGATAGAAGTACCTGACTGAAAATGAATTTGGCTTTCCAAACCTGTTCAGAGAGCAGGATATACAAATATTTGCACTTTTATCCTTGTTTAAAGGTCTTGCTTTGATATTTTTAGCTTTACTGGCAATGTGAGCAAAATTCGTCAGAACTTAATACAATGTGGAAGCAAAGAAAATTATTACAGCAATGAGAAATGACAATTGACCACAAAATAGGAGATATGGAACTTGTCTACAACAGACCCTCCCCCTGCACGTCTTCAGAGAATCTGCAGTTTTACTCCATAGAATGTATAGGAACTTGGGAAAAAAAAAAAAAAAAAAAAAAAAAAACAAACCACGCAAATATCAGTGTTTTTAAATAGGAAAAAATGACTTCAACTAGATATAACGTACAGACTGTTCTGCCAAATTTTCTTACTCTTGCTTTTCCCTCTTACTCCCCAGTGATCACAGAGAAAGCCTTTTTCCTCTTTGCTCCCCAAAGTCTTCTTTCAAACTTTTTTTCGTAGCTTCCCTTTTCCAGAAAGTACCTAAAATGGTGCTGCGACCGACCCCTGAGGTACAACCCTTGCTTCCTCCCATCCCCAACTAGAAACGTCCACAAGTACCTTCTGTGGCTTGGTGGCAAAGATCTTATCCGCTTCTGCAGCTCAGAAGTGCTTGAGCACACACACATCTTGAAGGTACCAGTTCCGTCAAACTGCACGTACTTTATTTAAATAGAGTTTGGTTTTTTTTTCCTCCCAGAACTACACAGTGACTTTCCTTTCAGGCTGCAGGTGACACACACATTCTGGAGCTGGTATTTTTTGCTTCTCTGCACATATGTAAACTGGGTTTCTGCCAAATCCTAAAACAACTGAACGGCTCATAACGGCACCACATTGCAAGAACCTGTTCAGCCAATTTAACTATACGAAACAATTTACGGTCAACTTAGATGCATACTGTAGGAACGGAAGACAGCCGTGTGTAGGTTCCTGCTCTTTTTCACATTATCTCATCCTTCATTTGAATTAGGTAGATCACTTGGAGGGAGCTTTCGGATACTGTATCTGGAATTAGTTCAAAATAATTTTGCAGCTCCTTCTCACATGTCCCGTGTATACATTATAATGCTACGCCGGAAATTACAATAATGCAGTAAAATCATTCCCAATGACAGCATATGCTAATCGCAGCCAGAAAGCTGTGAAAGGGACAAAGTCCATCTGACAAACAAAGCTGTGTATTTTGGGGAATGCTGCTCTTGTCTGTCTACACAGGGCACACTAGAAGAGCTTAAATTACAATTCACATTAGACTTGTTTAAGTTTACTTTATCACTGCAATTACAAGAGGTCTGATTTTAAAAGGAAAGTCACCAACTTTTCATGTGTTGACTTGCAGTTTTACAAATGCAAACCAGTAATAAAGAAAAGATTACTGTCCTGTGTTACATACCTGCTTGTTTCACACACGGCCTCAAGCCAAAAGCAGAAAGAATCCTGCCATCAGAACAATCTTCACTCCACCCATTTGATCTTATTAAGCAATATGCAAAACATTCACATTAAAATGAGTTTATTGAATTTATTTCATGAGTGATGTTGAATTCTTTTTAAAACCACAATTTGAGTCAGAGACTAAAGAAGCAGTCTCATTCAAACCTCTCCCAAAGAGGAGTTTAACTAAGCCCATCAGGCATGAAATTTTCCCTCCTAAGTATTAATAACCTTCAGGAAGAACATTTTTGAATTCAGATCATACACTGCAACTTTTTTAAAAAGTTGAATGCTAGGCTATTTTTTTTTAACAAAACCTAAGAAAGATATAAATGCAAAGCTCATAATGAAATAACTGGGGAGGAGATTGGAAAAGGATATTCAGTTCAGCTAAAATTAAAAGTTTTCATATCATTATTTGTTAGAAAAATACCTCTCTTGAAAGTACGCTCACAGAGGAGTACCGATCCTTGTGACAAACATTTGCAGTTCTTTGAAGGGTTTTTTTACTGATTATCACAACTCAGGCCACTTGATAAAACACCTCCGGCTCTGGCCACCAAAAGGATTTCACGTCCAACACACTGCTCCTGTTTCCTGGCCACCATTCCCACAGCTGAAAGGTTCTCCTCCCTTCCTCAACAGCCAGCGAAGCTGTTTACACGAAACCAGAGGAAGGAGTGAGACGCTTCCAACAACTCCAAAATGCCTCTCAAGATCCAAAACATCAAGCTGCTCTCCATGCCTTCCTGGCTAAACAAACTCTGGAAGAGCTGGGGGTGGGGGAAGTAAGGCTGATACGCACTGCTAGAAAAAAAGAAATCTGGGAGCACATGAAAATTCTGCAGATAACTTAATAATGAATTTTACATTAAATATGAAACTGAATAATGAAGTCAGTATATCATACTCCTGGTGACACTTTTAAAGTTTTTTTAGCTTGAAACTTGCTGTACAACCTTTCCTTAGAGAAGAATCGAAGATGCGGGGAGGAGGGCAAGGAGAACAGGACCGTGCTGCGCAGGGTTTTGCGAGCACGAGCTACAGCAAGAGCAGATACTTTCTAGTTCAGTCACTGAAAATAGAGAGGAAGGAAGTGCTTATTATTCTTCCATGCCGCTTACTCCAGAACTTTACGGGAGGGGATTCCCTGGGGTTTAAGAATGCCTCTGAGGAGAGGCTGACAGTTCTCAAGGAAACCCAGACTTCTCTGGGGATGGCTGTTGCTGCCACTGCAGAGCCATTTTCCAAGCAGAGGTCAAGCTTTACTCTCTCAGTGCGCCATGGTTTCTCTTTTTAATGAAATGGAGAAATGCTAGTCATACTCTAGATGATGCGATTCTCATATAACAAGCAAACACATAAAAAACTACTGCTACAAATAAAGACCTTCAATTGCTTATGACTCAATTCTCCTTTTTTTCTTTTTTTCCAATGGGTCCCAGAAGCAAAAGTTGCACCGTATACAACAAACTCAATTCCACTGCTGCCTTCACATGAGCAAAGCAAAAACAAACACCACTTCATTTGTCAGTCCCAGTAATGTCCTACTAAGAAGAGCCTTTAGTAAAAAGCAAATCCAACTGAAATATTATTTTAAGACTGGGAGAAAATATCACAAAACTAACAAACCAACTAATAAAGTGGTGCAGGGAAGCCATTAATTAATAATGCAACAATATTGTAAAATCAGAAGTTCAGCTAAGCACAATTACATAATCCCTGGAAAGCTCACACTTTCCTAAACTTTTTTTTTGAAGTCTGGGTTTGAATACAGCGTTAGGCGCAACATACTGAAGTACTATTAGCTTTACTCATGTATTCTTTTTACAGTTACTTAGGTCAACATAACATCTTGCACTGGGGGCCTGGAAAGGAAAAGAGTATGGTTCAAGCTGACAGTTTCAATGCATAGGATTTGAAACCTCACTCTTTTCATATAAGTTCAGCACAGACCTTTAAACATCCCTACTCCTCTCTGTGAGCATCGCTCCACTTTGCGTTCAAGTCGGTAAGTGTGTGTTTGCTTAACTCACTTCCTGCTAGTGTAACCATTAAAACCCCTGCCTCCTCCCCCACTTAGCAAGTTACTAAACCACCTTTTCTCATCCAATCTGAACAAGCTCCCATCTCTCTTATTATCTTACTCTGTCACCTGATTTTGGCTTTTCTTCTTTTCTACAGACAATTCTATTATTTTTCTTCCTCCATTCCTCATTTCATCCACACTGCTGTTCAGTATGTAATGGAACAATTCCACCTCTGTGAACAGGAATGTGAGTGGGTACAAAAGTATTAAGAAATGAAAGCAGCTACATTCAGAATATTAAAATTATTAGCTGCAGGGATTTGTGTCATCAAGGAAAAACAAAGCAGCGCCTGCTTTCTGTGAGTAACTCAGCCGATTTCAGAAAAATCTTAGGAACTTTTTTAGAGTATTTAGCAGCACTGTCTACTGTTAGTCTTGATCACATAGTACAGTAACAGAACATAAAAAAAATAGTGTAATAATAAATAAATGACATTTTATCAGCCTGGAAAAGGAAACAAACAAGGCAAAACTGCAGCAACTTCCTTTTAGTAAGTAACAAACAAACAGGATTACAATTCCTGGTCTACAAGATAAATATCATCTATTTCTTTTTTTCTTCTTTTTTTAAGGACACAGACACTTGGAAGTGAATAAACAGCATGTACACTTTCTGGAAGAACTGTGGAATTCTGCAGCATTATTTCAGCAAGAGAGCAGCATGAAAAATATTGACAAATGAAAATGCTCCACATGCTCCAATTATCATATGCTGATAAACGTAATGGACAATTTTCATCTCTTTTTTCTCTCTTCAAAATACAATGTATTTTCAGAGTCTTAAATTCCAGATTTTTCAATTTCTAGAACAATCATTTTACAGTTGACCTGACATTAAATTGGTTTTAACCCTACGAAAAGAACACCCAAGCCATACCCACTTGGAGAGGCTGTTACGCGTGAGCACGGGCCAGGGACTCACACACACAAGGCAGGGAAAGGGAGTCACCTCCTCGCTGCATAAGCAGTTACACAAAACCAGAAACGCCTTTTTAAGATGACGGGTTACAAGTTCAGATGGAATTAGTGAAACAGAAACTGCAGTCTACAGATGGCCTTTGCAAAACATTGGGTTTGGCCATTCGCCAGGCAGAATCTAGAGGGTTTTGTTCACTTGGTCAGGAGGCTTGAGGAGTTTTCACTCAGATGGTTCCCATGTACCATGTGACTTCACAATGATGTCAACAGAAAGTCACATCGTTTCTTTTTAAAGGGAAATGGCTAACCAGGCTATAAAAATAATTAAAAAAAAAAAAGAAATAAAGAATCCCTTCTACTCCATGGCTACAATGGAAAGAAAGAGAAGAAAGCGACAAGGAGCAACAGGTCACTCTCTTAAAACCTGTTTCGTAGGAGCAATCCTGTTCAAGCAATGACACAGCTGCGTTCCCTCTGGAGCTCTGCAGCGGTGTGCCTCAGGCAGACATCACCCACTTGAAAATCCAGGAAACACAGGAGGTGCGTGCATAATGCATCATCCTCTGGATGAAAACGACTGCTCCCTGAACTACATTGCCAGGTTAACACCAACAGTGCCGGTGGAGTATCCTTCCCCAGAGTACTCTAAGAAACAATCCGTACATTCCCTCTTCTCTAGCCCCTCATTTCTCTACTCTGCAAACCTGAGGTGCTAAAGCAAAAGTGGATTTGAAGATATAGCTGTGGAACTTTTTTTCCTCTTGCCAACATGAAAAAAAGGTTCCCTCTTGGATAGCTGGACAACCCCTCAAGCTGGAAGGTCAGCTACTGATAAAAAGACTTTTGGACAAATTACTTAAGTACCTTTACTGTCTTTCCTTTTAGAAGCTGATCCCTTTTACCAGCTGTATTTTAGAAGAGAGATTAAAAGGGATTGGTTAGGAAAGGAATTAAATCATCAGCAGCAAGTTTCATTCTCTGTGTCTTGCAGCAAATCCAGCATTTAAAAAGTAGAGAAAGAGTTTTGCCAAAGGAATGTAGAAGAGAAGTCATCCAGAGATTTAGTCAGGCACTTCTATCTACTCAAAACAAAACACTGACAAAGGCGTCTGCTCATCCGTGTTGGAACTTCTGATTACGCCTTTGTTGCCTCAGCGTCTTTTTCTGGGGTACGCTTTGGTTTATTTCCTATCCGAAAGAGCCTGGAATTCCTTCTTTGGGAGGATATAGAGCACAGAAATCCAAGGAACACAGGATGCTTCTAGGTCTTCTAATAAGCAAATAAGCTGATGCAGAAACCTAATTAAAGAACATGAAGCCCTCGACAGCAAAACTCCTTACCAGGATTTTGCATTTCTTTAGGCATTCTCAGGGACCAGATGTATGAAGATTTCTTTACCACCAAAATAAATGGTTAGCAGGGCATATCTAGAGAGTGACAGGGGTTCTGGTTTTGCCTAACAGACAGTCTTTCATTGTTTTAACAGGATTTTTCTGCTTAGATCTGTTCTGTGTATTTGCTACTACCAGACTGCCTGGCATCAGATGCAAACAGTACTCAGCTAATGAAACAAGCTCGGTACAGTCCATCCATCTGCCTGGGAGCGGGCAGGCTACTGCATTAGTCCCCTGCAGACATCAGTAAACTCTCAACAACACGTGGGATTTATTTAACCTAACTCCATGTGTCTATGATACAGTTACACACATTTAATGGTATCACCTAGGAACCTTTTACAGAGAGAAAAAGGCACTTAGGGGACATGGCTCACCCGAGCTATTATAGGCCCTACCTTAGGATGAACTTCACGCTAGAAACTACGATCTGCCCTGAATGCAGAGGATGATGAGTAAGTCATAAAAGATGACAAATGTTAAAGGAGATAAATGCCAACTGGCAAGTCTGCAGGCAGGTCTGGTCTCCATCAGTGGCACCCTGAGGTGAAGCCCCACTACTCATTCTCGTACCTAAAGGATATGCTGCAGAACCAGAAAGAAAACTGCGGCTAACACCAGGCTGGCAGAAGCCGTTGGTTCCAGCGTTTCAAACAGGGAGAAGGGCAAGTTTCAGGGTAGTGAGATTTTTCACTTACACCCCTCACTTCCGTAACTAGAGTGACTGTCTCCATCTCCCCAGAGGCTAAGCTAGGTAAATAGCTAGTAGCATACATGCAGTTTAACTGGTATTAAGATTCTATCTGGCAGAGCAAGTGTTACCTCAGCCTAATTTTAAGAAAATAAAAAACTGCTTCAGAACACAGAACTATAAACTATCATCTTCACTCACCTCTGGTAACATCCAAAAATAGTGCACCTGGCACAGTGTCTTACTAATGTCACTCTGATAACACTCCTGCCTTAAATGAATACAAAATTAGTACAGCATAACAAAGCCTAGGTACACGAAGGGAGATTAGAAATATCCAGCAATCTAATGCAGGGACAGAAGAGTTAAAGTCTGGAGACAAGTCTCAAATGTCTCACTCTCCAAAAGGCAGCCTTTCCACTCCTCTGGGAATAACAACAGGACAATGCTTAAACCGAGAAGCAAGTTAAACGTGAGATAGATGTTGAAAAGGATGTGCAGAATGATACAATCTGTGGGAAGTCCAAATGGGCCAAGGGCGAGGCAGGTGCTACAAGCAAAAGATGACTGATTTTTCACAAGAACATCGGCTAATTTTCAAGTTGAGTGGATGAGTGCAGCAAAGCTAAAATGCTAAATCTTACCTACTTGTCTTACAGGTACCTAAAGTTGTCTATCTTTAAACAGCTTACACCAATTCACCTCCATCATCTAGTGCAGTACACATGATATTAGAAAGAAAAGGAGGACAAGAACTTTGTAACATCAAGAGGTATACTAATTATTGAGATTTGTCACATTGTTAATGTAGAATTATGAGTTGTTTGGAGATTCTTCATGCTGAAACACTGCAGTAAGGGTCTTCTAGTACAGAACGCCTTCTTTTACTATTTCAGTGGGCTTGACAGATTTCACAGGATTTGAAGAAACATGTTTTCACCTACTTAAACATCCAAGTTCTAGATTTAACTTACTGATTACCCAATACACAAAACGTAAGTGATTATTCTTCTAATAGCAAGACAGTCTCCACATACAAGACTGAAGTGATTTTGAGTATTTTAAACTAGGCTGTCAGAGTGCTAAAAAGTTATTTTACCAAAATACTCAATTTTTATGTCAACAAAAATTGCTCTTCAATCCTACATCCCTTACTTTAAAGCAAACAAAATTCTTAACTTCCCACTCCCACAGCTGATACCCAGCATCCCTGCACTGACAGCGTGGAGTGTCTTTCAGCTTTCAGACTCTCTTCTGCATAGTGACACACACACACACAAATATCAAAATGAGAAACTATAAAATCCCAGTGTTTGCAAAATCTTTCAGCATATTCCTACAATGCTTAGAAAAAGTAACATCACCCACCTGTATGTTTTACAAATATATCAACAAATTAGACTCAAAATCTCAGAGAATACCAAAAGCTAGAGGGTCTCAGGAGCATGGAGGAAAACACTATCATTTCAGGAAACCACACTGACGAAGCACTCAATGATCATTCTTCTCAGCACCAAATCTCTAGAATACATGGCACTAAGAGATCCTCCTGAAAGAGATCTTTGAGCCTGAAGGAACATAAATCAAATGGTCCAGAGAACACTTGCTACTAGTTTCCACCAAACTTTCTGAAAAGAGAAAACTCTCTAAAGCAGTATCACATGGCAGCTCATAAAATACAATCAAGTGATAATCTTTAAAACTACTAGAGAAGAGCCTTCAGCTTAATTTCATCTTGACACAAAATTTTAACTTAACATAAAATTAGCCAGAAGTGTTCTCCTTACAACACCATTTGGCTAAAATACATTGTTCAGACACATAGGTTTCTCTTATCTCAGAGCACTGTGAGTGGTCATGCAGCCACAACACCTGACTTTGAGGGTCCACATAAGGACTTTTGAAAAGAGTACCTTTTTCCTCAGCGATCTGTTGGGAATAGCTTCCTGGTAAGTACGAAAAAACTAAGTAGGTTTGAGGTGATGTCACAGAAAACCAAACAGATCTGTGTACTGTACATACTGCAACTTGCTCGGGAAAGAGCCATGCTGTCATTAGGAGGCGATATATTAATATGTAGTTGCAACGACTACATCTGGTTGGGTACTGGTGATGTTTCATCAAATTTTCATTAGAGTTGTTATGACCTCAGTCGCATGTTTAGTGGCTTATGAGCCACAGCCTTCAAAATATACATAGGTAGGGTTTTTGCAGCTTATTTAGCAACAAATCAAGATTATGGAAAAAAAAAACTAATAAATTTCACTGAATAGGCTCTGAAGTTACTTACAAAAATTAAGAGCGCTGTATATTGGAATGTAATGAAGAACTGTCAATATTCATATTCATGCTGTTAAAAATAAGTACTAAAGTACAACCAACCAGGAGAAAATATAAAATGCCACAATACCAGGAATGGTACTAAAAAAATTATACTCAACTGTTCACTATTAGACATCAAATTCTAAAAGCCCTTCGGAAAGCAACAGGAATGGCATGTTCCATCACCGGCTGGTATTTCAGTATGTGCACACGACATGAAAGCACAGAGAAAAACTTGCATCTTTCATCAATGTTGAGAATAACAAAAGCAACGGAGAGTCAAACTGAACAAAAATTTTAACTCCTCTAGTGTTCTGACAAGAGGTAAAATGACAGCAGGAGCTAGTGGAAAAGCCTTCTCATCTCAAATCAGAATTCTGTGAGATCTGACTAGGGTTCCCTACTCCTTTTCTTTAAAGGCAGTTTTCTAAAGATACGTGTTTGCAAATGCATGACTTAGTTCACATTTGAAGGTCACAGCTCAGCCTGAGGTTTCATACTGGCTTAGGAATGACAGAAGTACACATCCTGGATTTCAAACTGTTTGTCAGCTGAAGCTGAGGGCAGGAAGCAGCTTATTTAAAATAGGTAATAAAGAAACAAATACCCCAGATGAGCAGTTATGAACCAGAAAGAGACATAAGCAGCATAAAAAGGAGTCGACTCTTGGAGAAGACATACTCCTCTCAAACGACTAAAGCGCTACCTGAGTTTGCACATTGCATCCTCACCAATTAAGATCTTCAAATTAAGTTATTAGGAGCTGACAGGTAACTCATTTCATTACCTCTTCGCCCCCCACTACAGCAGTGTCCACAGAACGCTTCCCTTCTCTGTCCAGCAAGTGGAGGCCCTGAACGAGTCCTGACTGCTATAAAAGGAAAAAAAATCTCTTACTGTTACACATCCCTTAGCTAACCTCAGAATATCTTTTTCTCCTCTGATACAGGAATTCATGCAACAAAAAATAATTTCATTAACTCTGTTATTTAAGTATTTTACCTTTTTCTGTTTTGGGGAGTGGGGGAGAGGCATGTTAATACCTAATTCTGTCTTGTCCTCAGAGACTCCCAGGGCTTCCTCAGTAATATAGGGTTTAAAAACAACCAAGCAAAAGCAGTACTTCATACAATTATAAGAGTTAGTGGAAATGTCTAACTCAAGCAAATATTTAGGCACCAGCCTGCCTAGCACCCCAACTAAAGTTGACTTTGATAACAGCAGAGGAATGAGACATGGCAGAAAAGCTGCAATTCAATTACTCTGTTTACAGTAACGTAAATCACAGTATACAGAGGGGATCTTCAAAATTCAACCAGCAGCGATACAACAGCAGCTTCATCTAGCACAGGCATGGCAGTGACTCGGTTAGCTAGGGAGAAGACACAGTACAGTCCGCTGGTGTTTGATTTCAGGGATATTGCAAGATAGGAATTGTTTGTTTGAGAACAAGCAGAGTAATTACTGATGGGGGGAAGGAGTGAGGAAGGCCTCAACATTTACAGTATTTCAGACTCTGATTAAAGACGCTAAAACACACACGAGTCCTGTTACTGAAAACCACCAGAACAATATCTGGGTATTCAAGATGTCAACCTGAATATGCTCCAATAAAAAAAAAAAAAAAGACACATCCTGCAGCTTCCTGGGTAATAAAAACCTCCACAGCATATGCTTTAATTCCTAGATCTCCTCGATCTGCTTCATGCAAAATACCCAGAGCAGACACAAAAATCTGCCATTGCACAAATAAACACATGCTGCAGTAAATTAAAAAAAAAAAAAAAACAAACCAGAAACATGAAGCTGCCACAGCCAACGCCGCAAACAGCATGTGGCACTTGCTTTATGCACACCACCAGAATTTACTGCAATTAAGACATACGTTCTAAAATTATAAACATGTGACCAGACAAAGCTGACTGGTTTTAACAAACTGCTAATTAAATTGGAATCCTCTTATCCTCTCTCTCTTTAGCTGAATGAAACAGTGACTGCTACAGCATAGTAACTCATGCAAAATAGATACTGAACAACAGGCTTCTCTGTTAGGTCACCGTTAAGAAGGGGAATCTCCAGCATGAGCCTGGCTGTCGTAGGCAGAACAGCGGAGCGCACACCAGAGATCACAGCTGGGATGCTCTGTGCCAGACATGATTTTTACAGACCTACCGTCTCTTTTTCTTTCTTCTAGACGTGAAAGCCTCCCCTTGCAAGCTTTAGGGCTGATTTAAAAGCGAGGGTGCTAAATAATTCATCCCACTATGGAGGTGGAGGAAGGAGCCGGTGAAATCCCAAACGATGCAGACAGAAGAAAACAAAAATCCCTCACCCTTTCGTCCCCCCTTCCAAACTTCTCTCGACTTCTCCGCTTCCCATCGCTCTCAGGATTTCCCTCGGTGCAGCGAAGTAGCTCTGTTCCAGCCTCTAACGGAAGGCGAACCGAACTAATGAAACAAGTATTTCCCAACCGCGACGGCAAATGTCATCGGAGCGCATCCGCTGCCTGCTAGGCGCTGTGGGTGAACCCCGCGGGCGCCCGGAGCCCGCCCAGCCCAGCCCAGCCCCGGGGAAGGGATTCCCCGCCGCGGGGAAGGGCTTTCAACCCGCGGCCAAGCCGAACGGGAAAGGGCCAAGGCGCGCCGCACCGAGAAACGCCCTGCAATTTAGGGAAGCCGGCAGCTATTTGTGCTTCTGGTAGCAGGGAGAAAACAAACTTCCTACGACACCGCATCCCTCCCCGCCGGAGCGCCCGGGAAGGCCCCGCACCGCCCCCGGCTCCCCCCCGGGCACCACCCCGCAGCCCCGCGCCCCGGCCGCGCTCCCCTCCTGCCCGCCGGCCTCCCCGCGGGGCGGTGGGGGGGGGGGGGAGTTTCCCGCCCACCTCCCGCACTCACCATCCCCGAGGCGGCGGGATCGCTCCGCCGGAGTTCCCCGGCGGCCCGCGCAGCGGGAGCGCGCCCGCCCCCGGGCCCCCGCTCCGCTCCGCGCCGCCCCCGCGCCCCCACCGGCTGCACCCCCGCCCCGCCCCGGCTCTGCTCGGCTCGCACTTCCTCTCGCACCGGAGTTCACCCGACCTCTGGAAACCGCATACCTTAGATTTCCTGCCGCCGCGGCTTTTTTTTTTTTTAATTTTTTTTTCTCTTCTCCCCCCCTTGCAACTGCGGGCCGGGGGCGGCGTGCAGGGCCGGGGCCGGGCGCTCGTTCCGCCGCCGGAGGCCGCTCTGCTGTGACACGGGGTGTTGGTCCCAATTACTGCCCAGCCTGGCTGGGAGCCATCCCGCTTGGGGCGAGGGAGTAAACAGCTGCTCCCGTCGGTTTGCAGGCGTTCATAAAAACCAGTTATCTGCTCCCACCTGCCCGCCAAACCTCCCCGACGTATTCCCTGACCCAGTTTAACCCCGCCGGTGCCGCTTCATCGCCCTCCACCTCGCCGTCACCGCAGGCCCGTTCGTGACCTATTTTTCTCCTCTCCCCGCAGCGCCGGGCCGGCGGAGCCCGCCGGGCGGGTCGGAGCGGAGGAGTGAGGCGGAGGCTTCCCGCCACCGGCCGCCTTCCCCCCCGGCAGCTGCAGCCATGGCTGCTCGGGAGCTGCGGGGCCTCCGACACACGCGGCGAGCCCAGGCGCGCGTTCGCCCCCGCACCCTGCTGCGCTACAGCTCCCCTTCGTGCCGCTGGAACACCTTTCGCCAAACGGCAGGACCATCCTCTGACACCATTTCCTCGTATTTATACTCTCGTATCGTCTCCTCCCCCCATCCCAGGGCTTTTGAACTGATCTCCAGCTTCTGCAATGCCGGGGGTGCTGGTGGCACTTCTTTCACCAGTTCTTTGCCACCTCTTTTGTAACATCCTTCTTGCTTTCTCAAACTATTTGAAGGGGAAAACAAAGGTCTACCCTTGTCCTTTCCCTCCATACTTACCTCTCCCTACTTTTGATTATTTCAGTCAATCTCATATTAAGAAACCAAACGTGTACCAGTCCACCACTAACCTCAGTCCATCTCATCCTGCCTCACAAACTGTCTGATTTGTCTTTCTCAATCTGAGCTTAGCACAGCTAAACTTAACTTCTTTTCCCAGCCACTCATCTGGGCTCATCATCACAGAAGTTTAAACATTTTATCGTTACTTGTTCCTTTCTCTCACTTTTGCAAGCAGGGAAATTGCTTTGACTTCCTCCTTGCCTTCCTAAGCATTACAGGGGTTTTGTTTTGGTTTGGTTTTTTTCCCTCCTGATTGCTAGGATTATTCTGAAGTGCTCAAAATCTATCCTGTTTACTAACACCTCAGGTTTAATAGTCTGCTCCACAATAGGAGTCAGTTGCTAAGATGATTGTTCTTTCCCATCATTTTACCCACTTTTTACCCATCTTTTCATTTCTTCATGTTCCTCTTTTCTAAACACATCAGTCTAGGCTTCTCACATTGAAAGCCCCACATAACTTGCCCCTTCCTACCTATTTGCATACTTCATATATATACACTTATGCTTAACAGCATATTGAAAAAAAGCTAAAGAATAATTTAGCTATCCTATTTATCTTTTATAAAATCACATCAATCAACAATACTCTGGGTCTATCTCTCCACTTAAACTGTAAAAGTCAGTGGTTTTGTTTTCAAGCTAAGATTTCACTCTGTCCATTACCACTCTTCAGAATAACCCATGTCTTCATCACCTCTTACTAACATCTTGCTACCAAAGACAACAACCCATTCTATACTTGTTAACAACACAGATTGGGCACTGCCACCTCAAGAATCCATTAGCCTTTCATCTTGCGCATGCAAAACACAGATTTATGTTTTAAATACAGAACTGAAACAAATACTTACTTTCTATGTATTCATGCAAACAGGCTTCTTTTTGACCTGCCCTTTTTTCATCTGCTCAGTGAGTCGCTGTTAACAGCAGAGCTCAACTCCTCTATTGCATTGGAATTCTCTCCTATGCATTGTCATTTATTTATGCAAATTAAGTAGTCGTATCTGGAATTAAATACATTGTAAAATGTTTAAAGTTAATAGCCCAAGGACTGGAGGTTCACTAGACTGGAAATCGTGTAATATAAAAGTTCTGCACAACTACCTACCTGCCAATGTAAGGATTTTGTTTTCTAATTAATACCTCTTATCTGTTGCAATGAGCAGGCATAGTATATAAAAAGCAGCAAGAACACAGACATCTTTAAATGCCAATAAAAGGTAAACAAGAATTGTAAGAATACCTAGTTCCTACATTTCACACTGCTTTACAAACAAGCAAATTTTAAAAATATCACTAATCGGCATATTAGACCCATGTCCAATTCATTATTGCTTTTGTAGAAAAACATTATTTGGTAAAGGTCCACTACCAACTTAAATTAAGGACAAAAATTTGTCTCTTTAGGGCTTAAAAGGATATGGTTTTCACCACAGATTATCTCTAGTTCTGTCCAGTTCCAAAAGTTTATGTTCTCTCTCAATCAGCATCTTCATCAATCCCCATGACATTTCCCAGGTTTGCACTGCAGACTCGTACCCCACACATTATTCAATTGTATGAACCATCACAAGCAGAATGAATTTTGCACTATTTGCACATGTAGGTATTCCTAACTTAGAGCATTACTGTACAAGAAAATCCCAATTTAGTTACCCAAGGTAAAAAATACAGAGGCTCAGTGAAGTGTAAGTGGCATCCCCTGCACGCGTGGGAACCAGCAACCTGTCATGGGATTTCCACATTCTGGATATAGGAGACACGTTACAGAGATACCCTAAATCCAGTACTGTTGTGACACAAAGTGGGTAAAATTATTTACTTGGTGTCACAAAAAGGCAGTAAATGTTCAGTGCTCATGTCAGAAATAACCTCGAGTTATTCACATCACTAAGCTACATCTCTGGCTTCCGCAGTTCGACTCCAGTGCTGCCTGCTCCAGGCTCACTGGTGAAACAGCTGCTGCAGAAGATGGCTGGCACAGTTACGCCCGGATTCTTGGTTCAGATGTAACACTATGTCATATCAAAGGCCTTTTCATTAATTATTTTTACACAGCACAGTATTTGGGACACTCTATTCTGATTAGGGGTAAAGGATGATACAGTATTTTCTTAATTGTTTAATTACTTGGAGACACTGTGCAAATGAGGGCTGTATAAACAACTAACATCTACTGCTTTTTAAGCTTGATTTGGGTGATATAGGAACAAAACAACATGACTTTACACATTTTGGCAAGGAAGGATGGATGGGAAAAAGACTGACAGGGAACCTGAAACATGCCCAGAGTCAACAAGATGACCTAACATTTGTCCCTTTAAAAATAAACACTCATAATGAATACTTTCAGTTCAGCAAATCATCTCAGAGAAAGAAGAACAATTATTCTAGGTGCAACTGTCAATTCTCTAAGACTGTGTCCTATACTTGTCTTTTAGTTGTTTATGATGGAAAGGAGGAGGGCAAAGCACTACTCCAGATCATTAAAAAGTGGCAAGTTTGTATTTCACTCCGTGTTTTCTTCAAGAGCCTCATTTCATGAACTGCTTTGGTTTTTGGGTTTTTTGTTTGTTTGGTTGGGTTTTTTTGTTTGTTTGTTTTCTTTTTCTTTAATCTTCTATATCTTTAAATCAATTAACAACTAGAGAAATTTTGAGGGACGTCTCGCCCAGGATCACCTACAGGATATGAGTTCTAGCACATGCTCTCCAGTGCTGCAATACCAGGAGCCAGATGGAAGTGATTTTACACTTTTAAGCATTTTTAACTTCTGCACACTGGGATTTCTTGATGAAATGTTCTGGGGTAAATAACGAATGTTCAGATGAATTCCAGACCTCTCTGCACCATCGAGATAAGGGTGCTAGCTTTCCTTGCAAACAACAGCATGAGAGTTTGTTAAGGTCAATATATTTGAAATTCTGTTCCACTTTCAAATTATTTTCTTCAGTTCAGAGGATATTCATTGTAAATCCTAGCATGAATTCTATTTCCACTTAGGAAGAGTAAATTTAATCTTTTTTTTTTAAGGAAGTAGGATATTGTTTTCACTTATAGATTGCATTTTTTATTTCTTGCAGAGATAAAAGGAATCTCAAGCTTCCAGTGCAATGGAAGTCCTGCAGCCACTAGAAAGTACTCTCCCTTCAACGGCAGTACTTGCTTCCTTTAACTCAGATATTTTTAATTTTGCAGACAGTCAGAGAACAATAACTACCAGATCAGAATATTTGCCTGGAAAACGCAGTCTAACCCAGAGTAGCAACTTTTGTGGTCTTATGTAAGTATTTTCCAGGCCAATTTCTCTTTTCCATCAGTGCCGCGAGTACTGTAAGGAGACCACAGTTCTGAGGAGCAGAACTGGCTGCTACCACCAAAACCGACAGCATACCGGCGCTGAGGTTACACACGGAGTGGCCAGTAGGTAACAGAAAGATAGAAGTTAAGGAGAATGAAGAGGAGGGAGTGGAGAAAAATATTCCATATATTCCCCAAGTTTGTTATCTGAAGATGATATCCTGTTTATACACAGGTTTGTATTTTTTTGTTTATTAAGAGGTAATTCTATTCCCTTTGAATTTCAAAGAGAAACATAAACCAGCAAGTGCCAAATCTGGATCTTCAGAGGACTTGTATCTCTTCAAAATCCGTCTCTTTTCAATATTCAACAAGTAAGGGTAATTCAGTCCTTTCTGACAATTACTACTTTGCTTGAAAACCACAACTTTGATTGTAAAAGAATATTTTAACCAATTCAATATCATTATATACCTGACAAACTCACTCCTCTTAAAAACAGGAATTTCTATGAATAAAGCTATTATTTTTAGAATTTGATATGGACCATATGCTGTCTTTGTCTAGAGACAAACAAATGTAAAATCATACCTAATTATTTGTCCACAGACTACATTTAAACTGCTGTTCTTAAAAGGGCAAATGGAAGAAGAAAGAATAAATGCAAATGGAAAAATAGGAGAGGACTATGTCAAAAGGTAGCGCCAGAAATAAGAGAAACTGAAAGGAGATTTGGAACAGAAATCTGTGGTATATCATCTTGCTGTCTTCACCTTGCTGCCCACATACTTAGAAGACTTCAGATTCAGATTCATCTCCTAGTGGGCCTTTCATTTTGTCAGCTTCAGTCTGCCGCTAGAGACAGCTCTCCGATGGAAGTTTTCAGGAAGAAAAACACTTTGCTTTGCTTTACCTTATAAATTTGAGAACATACAGAGGCAGGAAATTTTATTCTGGCTCAATTATTCACAAAAAGCAAGCAGAGACTTGTCAGATTTTGAAGGGAGAAAAGTGACATATTGAAAAGACAGTGACAAAATAATTCAGAAAATAGGCCTACATGTGAATGGTTTACCTGCCTACATTGTCACAGTAATGCTGTGCGCAGAAGACACTGTCTATGGTTTCTAGCAAAGATTTCAGAAAGAGAGCAATACTCACTGATTACTAATTTACAAAGAAGAAAAACCCCCTTCTGCTTAAAATGATTCTCCCCTTTTCTCCCACACTTTGTCAGCAGGGCCACATCAACCGATTGTCTAAATCCTAGGCTGAGAACTCTCTGGGCATGAAATGTGTAAAGCAGTTAAGTCCTGTCTGTCTGTCTCTCCTCCTTTCTTCCCTAATTTAAATCTTTTTTCTTCCTAAGTGCCTGGGTGCCAGCAAGCTGAAATCTTAACTTTAATGACATGGTAGTTGATATTTCTGAATTTCAGCATGGGAACGGACTTTCCAAAATTTCTCTTCCAGATACTGATGATCTCCAAAGCAGTCAAGACTGTTTTTTGGAAGTGTCTTCACTGGAAATTCTGTAATGCAACCTAGCAATGCAGAGAGCCCAAGCACATTTTCTGACCACAAGCCATTAGATTTCCTCCAGTTCAAACACACTCACTGCGCCGTCCCTCAGGAGTGAAGTACAGCAAACGTGTCTTGAAGCCAATTGCCACTCTTTTCTTTGTGATTGGAAATACCTGCGATGGGACTCAGAAGTATTACTTTATTCTTTTTAGCTTTCATACTTCCATAAAACATCTGAAGAAACTAAAATACACTTGAAGAAAGTGCATTAGTATCTCATTGTGTCACTATCTTCTCACCTTAGGATGTGGAATTCAGTCTGTCGCAAGAGTAGGCCTAAGTCCTCCAGGCAGTTAGCCGCTGTTAAAGCTAACATTTCTTTCCTATTAATATTAGTTTTATTGCATAATATATTTTAAAATAATAGTAATTTATTTTTCCCTGCCTTATAAAGTCTTTGTTCTTCAACATTATAACCACTTTGTCCTATAATACACAAACACGCACACACAGAGCAGAACTCAAAAAGTCCTTTTACTGTTGCTCATGTTTAATCCCTGCAAGACAGGAATCCGCTGCCTGCAGAACCCATTTTACCCTTGACAAAGCATTCAGGATGCATTTTCCTAAGAGTCTGCCCCCCCCAAACCCCACTGGAGAAAACTGTATTTTCTTTCTGGGTTATGTATATGGATCTATTGTGCTTCAAGGACTGCAGCCCAGTTCGGAAATGGTGAAAAATTTATTGTTTCTTTCTATACTATTGCTTTGGGGGGTTACTGCTGCAAGGTTAAGGGGGGGGGGGGGAAACAAACAAACAACAAAAAAAACCCCTTCATACAATAGTGGCCACAAGAACTATTGGGAGCGAAGTCTGAAGAGTAATTCCTGTGAAAAAATTACTCACAAATAATTTTTCTTGCTTTGCTGTTCTTGCAAAGCAGCAGGAACATCTCATAGAAGATACAGAGAAGATGCAGTATGTTTACTTGAAGATTTGTGCAAAGGAAGAACTGATAAGGAATAAATGTGCCAATCAAACATGAATTGTTTAGTTTTTCATTCTCAAACTCTGATACAAAAACCAAGACTAGCTATTGCTAATTTCAATTTTCATCAGTTTCTCATACTTTTATACCTTAGTGTTTTATTTACAAACTATATAGAATTTTGCTTATTTGCTGCTGCAATTAAATATTTAAAAAGGTGGGTTTTTTAAATCTAGTAAAAGCTTAAGCTTCCAAAATCTCAGTCTTTGTTTTCAATTAGCTTACCTTTAAAAAAGTTAATCTGTATATGCAGTTGCACATTTTACTTGAAATGCTAAAAAATGTAAAGTAATAAATTTTTTTTTGTCTCAAAAGCAACATTCACTTTAGTATAATTAATTCAGAAAAATACTTTTGCTTTCTTGTTTATGGGAAAGAAAATTACAAAGAAAATATCCTGACCTAAAACCTGTTAGGAAGTAATTTTCAGTAAGACCTTTAGTACAGAGCTGTCAGACTAAAGGCAAACAAAGCCAGATGTTTTTCTTTTGAGCCTGCTGGAGTAACTACTTCATTGCAGGCGGGAAAACATCACCTTTATGTGTCATCAAATGTAATTTTAAAATATTAAGTTTATCCCATTAACAGTATTTCAGCTTATAAAGTAATTGGAATGTGCATTTTATTTCAACATTTACATTCCTATTGTGAGTATTTTCTCTCACGCTACAAATTGCACTGCATTCACATCGGAAGTCCCACCTCCATTACACAACTATACTGCCCTGTAATCCCTACTTCTTTTTAAAATCTGATTGATGATTCTACTGGTTTTTTAACACTGAATCTGCCACTAGCTGGGATACAGACATGGATTATAAACATAAAATATGTCCTCTGTCTTAAGCAAATCAGTCACGATAGAAGACAGTGTTAAAGTGTCACAGTTTGGGAGGGCTACACGCTTCTCCGTGGATGAGCTACGTAGACCTAAAAGCGTGGCCTATCTTCAGGTTTGTCCAGATTTTTCCCACTGGAAATACTTTAGTCACTTCAGAGCCAGTATCACTGGAATGAGTGGAGCTCAGCAACCCAAAATATTGTAATTGATAGCTATACCATTAATTAAGAAAAAACAAGCAACAAACCCCAACACAAACTCTTACTACAGCCTGTAAGGAGGAACATTTTATCTGTTCATTTTAGCTGTTACACCAAGCCCATTAAATTATCTCAGGCATCTGAATACTTAAGAAAATGCCATTATATTAATGACTCACACTAGTTCCAGGCTACTGAGCAGGAGATCATAGTATAAGTGCTGATACACTTTGGATATACACACAGGGAGCAGGTCTGAAGAGAGAAAGATTTAAATAGAAAATGACCTGTTAGGAGTTTTCAATTCTGATTCTTATTCTGTGTCAGCAAATCTAATAGCCAGCAAAATTCATAATTCATGCCGAGTAACTGTTAGGAAGTGCTTCAAGTGAAAGGTCTGTGTTTTTCTGATTTTGCTTCCTCTAACCTACAGGAAAATTAAACAACTTAATAAAAGCCAAATTTGTGAAACTGTTTATGGACAGGAGGTGAGTACGTAAACTGGTGGAGATGAAGCATAGGCAAACGAAATGAACAAAGGTCATGAAGCCCCTGGAAATAAGCCATTTTTCAGTCAAGCTCTGAGAGGAACTTCCCTTGTTGGATCACAGTAATACAGGAGTGTTCAGAGAAGCAAGCTAAAATACTGACCACTATGGACTTCATTACTTTCACTCACCCATTCAATCATGTTTTAATTCTTTTCAGGAGGCTGAGAAAGTCACCTTGTTTAAGTCGTCAACCCTCCTTGTTTCACATAGTAGCTATCACACGAACTCCAAAAGTGTTCGTATTATGCCAGGAAATCCTACCTCCTCCACAGGAGCCAAACAGTCTGGAACAATAATACACTATACAATATTCAACATTTTTACTCCTCTAACTTTAGGAATTTTGCCAAAGATGGAGTACTATCACTCAGAGAACTCCTGCTTCAATATCTAATCTAAGCTCTGCACAGTGATACTGCAGTCAGCCAGCAAACTGGTCATCACACACTAGCTACTGCGTAACAACAAAATACGTTCTTTATCATCATTCTCTATCTGCCGTCTTATCTTCTCTCCTTAACCTTTTTCATTTGGCCAATGATATCCTGCTGTATCCATTACATTAAAAATATTTCTCTATAAATGCTATCCACTTGCACAGATGTACACACAGACTTGTATCATGCTGCTCTCATCCCACATTCTCCTGTTTTCACTTTTACACCAAGGCAACGTATATCCATGAAAAATCCTTAGATCCTTCTGCTTAGAACTGTAATCCAAAAATACTTCTCATAATGTATGCTGCTTTAATAAACTTAATTTCACTATTAATCTTCTTCTTTCTATAAGGATGAAAGTTAGAATAAATCACCATAATGCCAGGTAAATTAAAACCATCACAAGGTGCAGAATTAAGTCGTCAGAAGGTTTCAGAAAGGCAGTATGAGCGGTTTATCTGATGGTAGCTGGTGGTGTATTCACTTACTGCCATTTGGCTCCTTTAGCCTTCAAAGTGAGACTGGTATTTTTACACAGTCAAGATACAGGAATGAAAAAATCTGTCAAACCTGGAATATGGAACAGACAAGTGCTGTAAAGAGCAAGATCAGATACAGGCTGATATCTACCTCAAAAGCAGTCCTGGAAATATATACAAAATTAAATATATAGAAGAGGAAACTACCTTGGGTAATGTCAGAGAATTGTCTTAACATACAACTGGTAGAAACAGCTCACAGAAAAAACATACCTCATCTTGGTTATATCACACATAGCTTCACCTAAGGAAGAAGCGTTGAAGAAAACTTTTCCAAGTATGTAACGATTTTGGCTATACATCCATTAAATTTATGTTCCTCAGAGTAATGCATTTAGAGCATTTTAGAGCAAAAGAAGAGCGTATTTAAAGACAATGAGGTCTGACTTCAGACACGTACACACTACTTGCCTGTTCAACACTCTTGTGTGAACTCTACACATCGACATTGAAAGGAGTTATGGCAAAGCTTTCAGTCAGACGCTGTAGCAATTAGTAGGAGAAAGGAAAACGCGACGCCAGCTAATTAAAAAGATTGAATTTTATGTCTTAGATTTTCTTCTAAGATTCCAAATTTACTCTTTGCCGGTTTTGTTTGCTTTGTTTTGTTTATGTGGCAGTCTACACTGGTGTAACTGTTCTTGCCATTCATTTCTGTGATAAAACTATGGATAAATAACTCAGTAAGAAGCGGCAAAAACTAGTCTGGTAACGGGATAGCAGACATATAATACAAAAACATGTATTTTAAAGACCTTTGATGGATCATCACCTTTAAAACTCGGCTCTCCTACTGCATTTTAAAATAGATTTAGTTTTTTTAAAATCCTATACAGATTTTTTAAAAAGTAGAACATAATCTAAGTTTAAAGCTGACCTCACTAAGTGTCTAAAGGCAGCGTTTCCATCCCTGTCTGATACACAGCTGGCAGATGGAAAAATCAAATTGTGGATTTACTTATTACACGTTTGTAAAAGGACACTCAGCACACAGTATTCCAGCAAGCCTGCACCTTTCAGATCCTTTTTAGAGTGGGTGAAACAGTTGCTGTTAAACTTTTAAGATCTAGCTTTAAAATGAACTGCTTTATGTCCTGTAACACACTACAACCTCCATGACAAACTCTCTTCTAAAAAAGCCGTATCTTCATTTATTTCAGGGTTATTTGTTCCCTAGCCTACCTTTGTCTAGAAACTCATCTACTCAACAAAAGAAGAAACTTTTCCTAGGGAAACACAATGGAAAAAAATAGCTGTTTAATATCCACTGGCAGAAACGACAGTTCAAAACCCCATGCTTTTATCTCCAGGGATTCAGATTTACTGGCATCTTTACTAGCTGGGTCTTGGAAGCCTGCAAAGTTAGCCAGAAAGAACAGTGTGTATATATTGAGAGAGAAAACTCTGTGAACGACGGACATTTTTCACTGATGAGTTCTGTTTTTCCAAGAGGATGGAGTGAAGAACTGTAAATAATATGCTGGGCAGAGGGTGAAAAAGTTATCTAGCTTTTTATAGGCAACTTTAAGACTTCATTGCTTACTGGGTTTCTGGTCTTAATCCAATCACTATGAAAGTTTCACTTGCACGGTTAACTCCTTTGTGTTCAGAGTTGGTATTGAGACTGCGTAAGAGAGTGAGCACATGCGAGAGAGAACAAATGAGAGAACAACGAGAGAACAAACTCCTTTGTACCTACTAAAAGTATTCTTCCAATTAAAATGTTAGAAAATCTGGGCAAGAGATGTATTAATAGAATTACATTAACTTTATAAGTAAAAAAAAAGGGGGGGGGCAAAGAAGGAAAGTGGATTGCTATTGGTGGCCAAAGAACAGCTATCAAGGGTAAAGTTAGAAAATAATGAAATTTTAACTCTTATTGTAGGGGCAAACTAGTATCACAATTTCCTGCTTCTCCTTCCCCCAGTGGAAGCCATTTGCCATGCTGGACAAGAAAAACAACGGAAATTAATATGCTTACTTGACTAAAATATGTGGATTCTCAAAAAGCTACCTTTTTCCACATAGAAAACACATGCCTGTTTCAAACATAGACCTTAATATCAGTAAATTTAATGGAATCAGAGAAAACACTAATTCTCTTCTATGCATTCACTTTTATAAAATTGCCTTTCAGTCACAGTTTTAGAGAAGGGCCAGCCTGTCACTCAATATGCATTTTAATGAACCAACTTATAAAAAGTTCAAGCATTCATGAAAAAAAAAGTTTCCAGACTTGATGCAGAAATAACCTTGTATATATGAATTATACTTAATCAACGCAAATATGCCTGCCTGAATCTGCAGGGAGGTGACACAATGATTTTTTGGGTACAAGTTCCTCTATCCTATGGCTCAATGGACATTCCATGATGGGAGCTGGGAGCACCGTGCCTGTGACATGGTGTTGCTCCACAGAACATACAGCGAAGGGAAACTGAGAAAATTAACAAAGACCAAAAAGGAAGAAAAACAAGGAACAGAGAGGATGGGAAGACACTGATTTGGTTTCACTTTTCAATCTTCCAAACGTTAGCTTATACTGTAACCATAAAATAACTGCCATTTATACATCTGACTGCGTTTATAAATTAAGGAATAGGATAATGCAATCACTTGGCTCAGAAGGAGGATTTTTTATTTATTCCTCAGCAGCTTTCCACACAAGTATCTCTCTTCACTACACCAGAAATTGTTTCCTCACAGAGATTAAGAACAATAACTTTATAACGACATCATTCAGGAAGGTAGGAAAAGCAATTAAACACTTGTTAAAATTACTGAGGAAGCAAGCCAGGCAGGCAGCACATTAGCTCAAACTTATCCCCAACGCAAACCAGCAAAGTCTCAGTTATCTCTCCTGAAGGAGAGGTACTGGATGACCCGTACAGCTCACTCAGGCACCTCTGCAGCAAAGGTTCCCTGAGGCGCAGTGCCTCCTAACAGCACCTTGTTTTCTGTAACTACCCAGAAGGTCGGTGTTAATGCTGCAGGTCACCTTTTCTAGACACTATTTTGTATACCACCTATTAAATGGTACTAAGTCTCATAACTTGTGTCAACCATTAACTAGTTAACTAGTTAAGGGGTTTTTAAAAATGATTCCTTTATGGTTTCTCTTCCGTAGTGGTTGCATAAGAATGGCATCCAAAACAGTCATAAGCAAGAAGGGAAAAACGGAATAACTAAACCCTTGTGATTTCTGGGGTGTTACTTGTGATTTTTTTTTTTTTTAATATTTGAGTTGGCATCCTCTCATACTAATTTTCACATAAAGTGTTGTAAGCACTGAAAAGATCAACCTTTTTTCAAAAAGTTGCAACCAATCACATGATTAAGCTAAAACATAACCATTAATTCTCTTAGAGCCTCCATACATGATTAAACTCAAACTCTCACCACACTGAGACACAATCTCAACTCAACATGGGTGCACAGTAAGTTTCTTCAAGTTCTTTCCCTTTTCCCCCAGTCTGATACGAATGGCACTATTTTTGTCAGAAGATTCATGTTCCACATAGCAGATGTCTAGGAGCTGGAAGCACACTTGCCAACTGAAGAGACACACACCCAACTATGAGCAGGAGGAGAGTAACCCAGATCTATCACCAGGCAAGGACAGGAAGGAAAGCAGAGCAGTAAAAGTTCTAGGAAAGTGATTTTGGTCTGCTGTTGCCTCCAGTTTCAGGCTTTTCCAGTACACGGCAGAGAAACAGTGAAACTGAGGCTTCAGTCAAGTTGCCACAATCAGCATCAAAGAGCTGCCCGTGGCCCTGCGTGGTATTTGGTTCTTCAGGTCAGCATTAGTAGCAGCCTCAGAGGGGGCAGAACAAATGTCTAGAATAGGTTCAGATCACTCCAATGGATTTCCCTCTTCCCTTAGATGATACATAGCCAGTTATCTCTAACAGAGACATTAAATTCTATAATGAATGTTTCATTTTAATTCAAGTCGTGGGAATCATTAACGCTGAGGTTACACTTCAGGAGCTGGGAGAGAAACAAAAGGCAGCTGTATCACATCAAAAGAAAATCCCATTTACTCACTCAATTTTTCTGACAGTGACCAGTAATGTATGTCTAAGGGAAGGTATAAAAATAATTGAGGCATATAATGAAACCTCCTTGATATAACTGCCCGGCTTCCGGGAAAGCTGAGGCATGCTGCCTTTTTTCCCCCTTGGTAGTCCCCTCTATTAGGCACTTGATAACAGCCTTCTTTCCTACATCTCAAATTCATTCCAAAACTGAGCCAGCCCTTGCACCTTGCTCTCCTTTTCAGAATCAGCTTTCCTCTGGTAGGACATTGAGACGTGACTCTCAACCTGAAACACAACTAGGGAAAGGACCTGCTACACAGGGAGAGTAATGGAGAAGCGCCCACTGGTTACCACCATACTATAAGAAGAACTACTTGCAGCACCAAACGTAGACTTTGTTCTTCAACTACTCAGTGTCTAGAACTTGCAGTTCTGTGCAGCAGAGGTGTCCTGTCAGTGCCCAAGTCACACCTGGTATGAACAATGGCAAATCAAAGTGAAATCACTGCCGTGTCTCAGCTTCTGGCTCCCAGTGGATGCTGCTACCTTAATTTGACCTTGCTTACTCAGACCACAGAATGAAGAACTTCAGGGATACAGCAGAGAATAAACATACTGCATTTCTTCTGGAGTTAAAAATAGAACAATTATCCTTAACAGCTTGCAGCAAGACTTCATGCACATGAATGTCTGCGTTACAGTATATTGTGTACATGCACAGCTTTCATATGTAGGGAACAGTTACCAAAGATGGACATCAGCATCTTTATTACAAGAGATTATTATCACCAGAGAAGATGTGCCAGGAGAATACAAATACTGTATATTAAACCATATGGAGAAGTTACTGGTACACTGAGCTCAGCCATCAAAACGCTTCTTCCACAATCACCACCCACCCACAGACTGATGAATACCCATCATCTGTGCACAAAGTTTAACTTTGTTTTATTAATAGTGGCATGAAATCTGAATATATAAAATGTGTTCTACTATATAAAGCAATGTTTGGGGATTTTTTTTTTCTCCTAGTGAATTAATTTCTAATTTAGTTACTATAGAAACCATCGTGGAGCCCTCTTTTTTTTTTTAAAAAAAAAAAGTCTCTCTATATATTTACACAGACACACAGAGATAAAGAAGAGAAGAAAAGCAAGAGTGCACCTGTACATGCAGGTGACAGAGAAATGTGTAACTGGCCAAAGAAAAAAAGACATGGTATTCATTTATAGGAACACAGCTAAAACTCCTCTAAGTCCAACTGCAATAATCTTTCATACAGGGACTGCTGTCACCAGCAGGGCTGTGAACACGCAAAACCCTCTGGTCCTAGAAAATCAAGGGCCATTTTTTTTTCTATTTGAAAAACAAATAGGTACAATAATGCAGTAAGCATTTTTTTCCCCTAGAACTGAAAAAGGGAATTCTGTGCATCCTGACATTATTCTAATATGTCAAACGAGAAGAAATAAGGGCTAAGTGAAAATGCCTTTTTTTCTCATTCTGAAGACAGTAAAAAATTAATTTGAAGAAATTTCAGTCACAGCTGACTGACAGCTAACAAATTAGACATAAGACCGTGACACACAGATTCAGACCAGCAGTTCTGCAGTAAAATTTAACAGGAGACAGCTTTACCCAGGTTTATTTCCTTTCATACAGTGCTGTCATAAACATTTCATAAATAATTCTACTAGGAGTATGCATGATTTATAAAATGCCTGGGAGGAGCAGGCTGGCACAGTCCCCACTTGTCTCTGAGCTGCTAGCTTTCTCTCCTGCACACTGTTGTTTGTACTTGTAAAATTGAGTCAGCTATAATTTCAACAACCCTGAATCTTCAGTACAAGAGATTAAAAACACTAATGCTACTTGCTGCAGAAGAAAAAGGTTATTTCAATAGTAAAGTATCTACAGAAAGCCACTTAGACATTCATTTAACTCTTTTGCATCATGAAGGCCAAAGAGTTCTCAAAAATAAAGCCAAATGCATCTCATGGAAGTAAATAAAAATATTAGGCAAAGTGTTTCTGTTGAAAATCACCCTGGAGGACATTAATAAACTTAGAAAATCTTAAGGCTTGCCATTTAATTTCTAAGATTAGATGCGACTACCTACTTTTGTAGAGCTCTATAATTTCTGTTTTATCACCCGCCACTGTATGGGAAGACGCTAGCTGGGACAGCGGGCTGTAGCACCATCTGCATGCAATGGATGACACACAAATCTGTATTCTGAGCGCTGACCCAGATGGTGCAGTACGTTTGCTTACCCACTGCCTGGCTAGGAGCTTTGCAGAAGAACAAACTAGTTGAGGTTTAACCCAGACAAGGTCAACACAGTGTTGAAAGATTTTTTTTCCAAGTTGATCAGAGGTTTAGGTTTGTCCAGTTCTGGAATGTCAGATGACACTAACAGCTTTTTTTCATGGGCACTTGTAGCCATTTCTCTCTCAGATCTGGATTTTCTCATTGTGCTATGTCTGTGTTATCTGTACTGGATTACTGCCACATGTTCCACACAGAGCATTACTTGAAGAGGATTTTGAAAATATAGCTGGGTAGAAAAATGAGACCACCAAAATATTTTATAATGCTAAACTCATGATGTACACCGTACCTGTTAACAGCAAGACTAACCCACATGTGCGCAGGAATAAGTCAGGATGTCAGCACTGATTCACAAGGGCCTCAGCAAGTTCTTTTGCTGTCTGAGGCGCTCCGTGTGCTAGTCATACTACTACCATAGCTGAGACACCCTGGAGTTGAGTTCCCAGACCAAAATTTCTCAAGCCTAGAGGCAGTGGTCTACGTGGCAGACTCTAGACTGACATTGTCTTTATCTGTTGACAGACCCAAAGTCAAGCGGAGAACATAATTTTCACCCATCTTCACTCTTTTCCAACTGTACTGCCGACACATTGCACTGGGCTAGCATATATCTTTTGTTGAAGGTTATATCTTATTTCAAAGTGTATTTAATTTCTTAGTAAAGAAAATTAAGACTACTAAATTGTGGTAATTAGGTTTTTGTTGATTTACAAAATAGAATTATTATACAGCTGCCTAATATATATACTAGCATTTTTCATGCTTCAGAGATCAATATGCGGAATAAGGAATGTTTTTTGAAATAATGTTGGAAACATCCACCTAGGGATACAATGGAATCTATCTTTAAATTAAATTATCTAACATTAGCATTCAAAAACTAGACATGATTTAGGTTAACCGCTGATCTTTCTTAATGCGGTGATTCACATTTTCAAGTAGAAGCACTCCCTCACACACACTGCTCAGTTCCCTACTGCTCATCTTCCTCATACGTGAAAACTCAGGATACTCTTGACACTTAACCCTGCAATGATGAACGAGTCAACCTTGATCACGCAAAGTTCACACTTGACTTGAAGCATGTTCAATAATTTCATTACCTTCTATGAGAATACTTGCGTTAGCTGGATCTGAGCCAAAGTATTCACCAGCTTGCAGAGTTAATCACACCGCAGGATTCTTGTACAGAAAGCAGGCTGATATTGCACGGAAATAACCAGAACAAAGCCATGCAGTAATCACTCAGGTCACAATTGTTTGGTCTATACCCTATCAGGCTGACAGTATTTTTTACTCAAAATTTCTATCCAGAAAGATGTAATGGCATAGAAGCTCTTTTTGCAAACTGAGAAATGTTGGTGCTTCTCTCCCCATGTTTTCAACCTTATCAGAAATAATTCCTGCAATGTGGTTCCCTTCAAGAGAGGAAAATCCCAGCAAAGAGTGCTATAATACAATTCTGCCTTTCCTGTAGCCACTGGTCTGGCTTATTTAATGCACCTTTGCTGAATTTCACATTACCGTCCATTCGCAAATCTTTTAAAGGAGAAACAGCTGTGAAGATGATGGCTGAGAAAGTATGGGTGTGTTTATCAGCCGTATAAACTTACGTTGAAGAAATTGGTCTTGTTCCTCTCACAGAAGAGGCCCTGTGCAGGCATGTGCTTCAGCTGCTGCCAGGGAACTCCGCTGCCCAGCAACACATCACGGGCCCACTGCAGGTTCTGTGGACAAAGTGGAACAGGTCAAATTTGATTAATAGCACTCAATGAGTTAACAGGAAAATATCAGTAGGAGACTAAATGATAGACAACAAGCAAAAATTCACAAAAGCGCTACCCCTCTAAGAGTTCAATGCATGAGCATCTCCTGTGCAGTTGAGAACCAGGAACAGCTGTTGGCTCCAGGCAAAACCCCACTAACAGATGGGACAATTATTAATTGTAAGGTCTCACTGACAGAGGTTTTGCTTTACTTCATTTTTTCGTTCTGTATTAGAATGTAGCCAGGCCATCAGACTGGCTTTTTTACAGAAAACTTTGCTGCAGAGCAGATAAACAAAAGAGGAAAATACTTGGTCCATAGAGACAAATTACCATGTTGAATTCTGATTTGTTTTCTGTGGGCTGGATATATGCTATTGTGAATCATAAACTTGATTAAATCATGCCCATCTAAGAAGTATATTCAGGCATAATATCTTTTTTTTTTTTTTTTTTTTAGGGTGGGGGAGCTGTTTTGCAGGTTATTTTCTTTACAAGACTTCGGTGAAACAGTAAAAGCCCTGCTCAATAGAAGTGCTTTTGTCCTAATGACAGTAATCATGCAGACATCTCCAATGTCTTACCAGAACTGGAGCATCTCCTCTAGCAAAATGCTGATTACAGATTCATGTGCAAGAGAGCTGAACATTGGAAATACTAACCAGATATTTATGGATGTCACAAGTACTTCATTCAGAGAGCTCGTATAGATATTTATACAGGACCTTCATCATTACAGTGTACAACAGCCGAGAGGATTTGGATAGCTTTCTTTTGGTATGGGACAAATACTTTTCTCATAAATATCACAAGGTACTTTCTGGCTCGTCAGGGGAACCAGTAAATTTAATTATTATCACTAAGTGTCAAATTTAACTAAGGCTGAAGAAAGCAAAGTATGTAACCTTAACTGTACACCAACTTTTTCGTACAGTACTTCTTTTGTAATACATATTTCTGTAATCCTATTAACCTAAGCCTGCAAAATACTTTGAAATACATACAGAAGAAAATACAGCACAAAAAAAAACCCCTACAAAAATCTGGTCTTCCATGAAAGTCATCTTGTTTTCAATAAAATCAGAATCCAGTAAAAATAAGCTTATTATAACCCCCAAGATCCAGGCACATAAATGCTTTATTTTATGCCAATCATAGTAATCAGAAACATAAGTAAACTCCAAGTGTGAAAATGTAGTAAAAAATTGCCTAATGTGTGGCAATCTGAATCTTACGGTTCAAACTATCGGATAAAAATTAAAGGAAAACAAAACCCTTAAGAAAGCCACCACCACAAAGCTTAACTATAAGATCCCACACTAAACAAATTTTAGCTATGGATGTATTCCTGAATCTAAGTTTTATGATGAAAACGTTAAGAGACCATTAAGTGTGGTGTCGTGCTCTGGTGATCTACTGCGCACTTTATACTGACCATCCACAGGCTGTATTTGTACGTATAATTCATAGGTTTTATTGAACAAGACGATGACAGTAACCTAGCTAGGAGGAAAAAAGATCATTCAGACAAATGGGGCAATTACACGGTAACTTCACACAATCAAAACTAATAGGAATAAAATACGTAGTTACAGATTTTCCACTACCCTTCTCCTTAAATCAGCACAACCAGTTATTCCCAGTAAATATGCCTGAGCAGGTCTCAACTCATTAGATTTCACAGAGTCTGCTCTGGCTTCGTTTTTAGCTGATGAAGTTATTAGGAGTGGGTAAAGGGATCCAGGACATAGCAAAAAGGATTTATTCTTCTTGGCACACTGCTTGCCAGTCTGAAATGCTGGATTTAGCTGTGTGACTCAGGGTAATTATGAAGTACTCTTTCCAGTTCAGCTGTTGCCTCCCACATCTTCATCACCCCAAGATTCAAAGACAAGATGACTGACAGGGTACAATAACTTTCAAAAAAGTTTACCAGCATTGTTAAAGTGGAAAAGGAAAATCTCTCATGGTCAACCAAGTGGAAATCTGAGTCACCCGAGCTGGATACCCCTTAACGCACTGGTGTCAGAAGCCACCTCTACCTAACTTGGCAACTCCGTGCAGTGCTGCTGAGAGGTGTACAAAACATCCTACTACACCTTAATCCTTCCCTCTGTTTTCTTTTATAGTCCGTTAGGAGGCTTTGTCTCAAAAAACCCCTAGTGCTACTGCAAGAAATGAAACCAAAATAAAGACTACTGACCTTGAAAGGTGGCCCTCTGAATGAACTGTTATTGCCAAACTGCTGCTACTTGAAATGCTTACATCTATTATGCTTACAGATTATGCCTGTCTCTAAGTATATATCAAACCTACACATATATAATATTGTAACTTTTACATGCATGTATTACGCCTAGTTTGACTAAATTGTCATGCTACTGACATTATGTTATACCAGGCATGAATTTCCCCATTTAGGGCTCTGTTAATAACGGACATAATAGAAGATACAAGCTTAAAAAACCTAAGTCATGCAAACAATATCTGTGAGCAGAATCTTCTGGGATTTATAGAGTAGTTCTTATTTTTAGATAAAAAAAAGCACATATGTAAATCTATTTATTTCCTGACAATCTGCTGGCTGCAGAGTATCAGACCAGTTCTACATACTGATCCATAAGGACCATAAGGCAAATGCTTTTCACAAAACTTTTCAGTTATACTGATGAACAGCATCTTGCCAAGCCCTATCATCTCCTTCCAAACCACACCAACACCCTTTTTGGAGGTAAAAATCACAAAGGATGAAGACTTTTCTTCAAGACAGAGACAAGGTCAATGGGAAACTAAAACTACTGCCCAAACTGGCAATGAAATGATTTCTGAAAATTCAGCCTTACTTTCCCACAGGCTTATTCCAACAAAAATCAGCTATGTATAAATTTGCTTTGATAACAGAATAAAACAAAGAGAAATAGGCTCCAAATATTAAGCAGGATTTTGCAGGGGGAAAAAAAAAACAAAACCACAAACAAAAAACCAGAATATGTAGCCAAACAAAATGTTGAATAGATTTTGAAAAGGATGTTAAGAAAAGCACTCAACAACTATTTTTACTAATCTCGCAACAGCAAAAGCGGTAATACTGTAAAATGGGAGAAAACAGATTGCATGGAAAACTTGTTTTTCTATGCACTATGGAGATCTGCCAATCCTCTCCTTTCCCAGCCAACCATGAATTTTGGCCATCAGCTGAAATTCTTCATACAAATTTCTGGCACTGATACATAAATGCTGACTTTTCCAAGATGGTTATATGCATTTAAAAATTAATTTCAGCTTTCTAAAATTTACCAGTATTTACCAGGTAAATTATTGGTAATTTTACTCTGTTCCCACAGCAACTCAACCTGAAGTAATTTATCTCATTTTTAAAATCAGACTTATCATCAGCATACTTCTTAACTCCAGCATAGATGCATTTTGTGTTTTAAGTTTGCTCAGGAGTATAACTCCTGCTAAAGAATTATTAGTGTACCATTAAAACACAGACATCTGACGCTGCTCTACAAAAGCATTCTACCTGAATGAGTCATCAAAGAAAGAAAATTACAACCTCATGGAAGTATGTAGTATACATATCTCAGTAGGAAGATTTTTTTTGCAGTGTTGAGTAGTTGTTTGTTACACAGAGAAGTAATAAAAAGGACAGTAAAATCCAACAATGTTAATTGAAGCCAACCTGGTAACTACTAGCCTCTACCAGGCAGGATTCAATTTTTCTGAGTTCCAAGAGAGAACAGACTTAGACAACAATGTGCATTTCATGAGAAAAACATTACAAATCACTAAGTTCATACTTATATAGAGAGAGATAAAAAAAAAAAAAAACAAAAGAGAAGACTTCATCAAGAAAAAAAAAACAGAAGAAAATATTTTGCAAGTAGTTCCTCAGGCAAGGACATGCTATTTGAACAAACAAATTGAAAACAGGCAGCCTTTTTTGTTTAATGTTGATAAAAAATCATTTGTCAGCAACAGTAATGACAGATTGCAGGAATCTATGGCTCCTATTAATGGTTAGCTCCATGGAAAAATTAACAACTGTCACATACAAACAGCATAAGAATGTTTTCAAAACAAGCTATCTTTAAAAAAATGGTAATGATTTTCTGGATAATCACTGAACAGCCAAATGGAATATTCATCATCTTTCAGTAGATTGCTACGACACGCTACTGCTCAATTCACAGCAGTGCTGTTAATATGTTTGCTCCTGTGAGGCAAGCGGGATGATTTGTTTCCATTACCTCCCCTTCCCTATTATTCATACAAGCTTCAGTTCTGGTGGGGAAGAGAATTCATGAAGCCATGCAGTGCAGCATACGACATAACATGACTTCCAAATACAAAATCTGCGAGTTCAAACCTTGATTATGACACTTAGTGAAATAACTCTGACAATTTCAGCCTACTCTTCATACACATTTTACTAACTGATACTTCAGAAAGACAAAGGATTATGACACCAGAAGTATGCTGAAGTAAAATAAAGAATGACATAATTTTAAAGCTAAAACAATGATAATTCATAGCAGAAGACTTTTGAAATTAATTTTACTATGAAGAACCTGCAAGGGTGATGCTGGAGGAAGCATTATCTTACCCTCCCTGCAAACAGGAGCTGCTACTGTTACAGTCACCTGGACATTGTTATGCCTGTTTAATCCAAAACCACTGGCTTGCGAGCAGCAGGATCTCTGATTGACTTTCACTCAGTGATTTCTAAACAGCAAATAATTTTTGTCTCACTCAAGATGACCTCTATGCTCTGACAGCAGGAAATCTTTCATTCTACAAAGACCCAACATAGTCTGTCACGTGACGTGTTCATACCAGTACCAGTACTGATGAATTTCTGCTTCCGAGTCACTTACCAGTCCATTTATTCAGTAAAATAAATAATTGTTGTCATTTTTACGAGAACATCTTTATCTATGTGATATATCTAAAAGGTAATTCTCTGCTGAACGACAAAGAATTACTTAGTCCACTACTGGAAAAATAAAATTTGCAACTCAACTGGCCTCGCACATGTCAATCAAACAATCTAGGAGCTGAAGACTTCCCAAAGCACAGTTCCAATCCAAACTGCATTAAACAACCTTCTCTGCTGTATTTTAATACCGGCTCTTCTGAATTAGTACAAATGACAATACAGTTTGTTTACTGGGCAATAAACACAGCCAGTCAGCTATTATACCAGCGGTCTGCTCACCTTGTGTGTTTTGCTGTAAGTGTACAGATACGCCAATCTGTAGAGGCTCTTGTAGTGCTGCGGAAAGCGGCTGAGACACAAACAGAAGGAGGCAATACACTGCTCTGTCAGGAACTTCCGCTGCTCCTCAAGGTCTGCTGGAAGACCATGAGGAAATTCAGATGCATCTCCACAAGGTTCAGCTTTCTTTTTGCAGTCCCACTGTGAGAGCAGGGGGACTGCAGCTTTGATGGGATTGCCAGAAGCAGGCTGAGGATCCACCGGAGTTTTTTGGCTGGTAGGCTCAGCAGGGTGGTAAGATTCTGAGCTCTCCAGCAGCTCTTCTGACTTTCCTGCAACTGTAACATTAAGAGAAGACAAAAGTGACAATGAAAATTACAAAATGGCAAATGAAATATACAAAATGACAAAAAATTAAATACAACAAGTAGTAAACCTTTACTTCATTAAACCTGAGCAATAGTGAGAACTCACCAAATCTTACCCAATGCAGCATTTTATATACTGTGGGAAGGTGGGGTATTAGGCAGGACTACAACAAAATAGAAGTGTAAACCAGTAAAATTCTACTGCAAAGAAAGGAAGAAGGAACAGAAAATTAAAGCCATCCTGCCAAGTGAAATGTATTATCCTTACCAATCTACCTGGAAGAACACAATTCCAGAATACACTTCAGGCTTGAAGAGAATGACTAGCAGCAGCTAACCTGGCCTTCCAGGTAATGTAGGACCTACAGTTCCATCCAAATATTTTTGCTATTAACTTCATAACTCATACTTCAAATAATCCATCTTTTCTTGAAGGAAATCCATCTTACTTCAGAAAATATCCATGACAGTGGGAACTTCCAGGTTTCCTGTTAGCTAGTCATTATTGCTGAAAACATGCATGCTAGATGCAGATTAATTTTCTTAACTTTGAGTTTTAGTCATGGAAGTTTACTGTGTCTTTGTCTTTCCTAGGATAAGAGCCTCTTACATTAGATCTTATCTCCTGGCACACTGGAGATACACTCAAGTATACTTCATTCTCAAGTACGAAGCTGCTCCTTAACTTCTTCTCCGATAAGCCTGAACTTTGAGTCAAACATGTTTTCCAGAACAGAAATTTTTCAGAATTTGCTTGGACAGTCTATGTATCCATCATAATTTTATTCTACAGATAGCTTTATGGAAAAATACAACATTTGTTCTAATAAATGTCAGTAATGTAGGAATGCATCCAACACAGTTTTTCTGACAGACAGCTGATGACAATAATGCCACTCACTGCAAGCCTGAAAAAGAGCGATGTTTTTACTCTAGCAGCCAAAAGATTACTGGATTTAGCGATTATGTAAGCACAATTTTACAGAGCTAGGAACTGGCATCTATTTCACCATATTGATGCAAACATCACCACAGACTTCCCTAGCTTAGGCAAGACTGAAGTAAAATATTCTTAAAAACAAGAAACAAAGCTAATCCAAGCCTGCAAACAAAAAGCTGACTGGTCAGCAGCTGTTCCTAATGAGACCAGTGAAGTGAATCAGGGCTGTCCATCTACCATGGTTTCTGCATCTATGAAACTGGAAAAGACTGAAGTATAGTGTGAACTGGCCAAAAATACTTAACATCCCACAAAGGGCCACAACCTGGAATGGTGGGCAAAATTAATACGCTGGTCTTGTTTGTCTTTCCTTACTGAAGTCCAGCCTTTCTATCTACTGCCACTTCCAACTCTACAAACATCAGACAAAGGGAAATTCCAGCTATTGGATTTTGAAACATTTTTTTCCAGTGGAATACAGAACACTTAGTACTATTATATATGGAAAAATTTGGTAGAGAGCAATTGTACTTCTCCACTGACATAAAGTATCCAATGGAATAAAACATCTAATTCCACTACTTGTGCTCTTCAATGTACTGAATATCTGGGCTGCTACTGGGCCAGAACACAAAGGGCATCTATAACTGGGGAAAACAAAAAGTGTTTTGTTTAAGATTATCTTCAAATAACTACTCCTTAAATTATTTAGAGATTTGAAACATTTAAGAAAGAGTAAGTAATAACCTAAAAGAAGGCAAGTCACTCAAAGGGCCACCACACACAGCAGTTCGTCATTATTGCTTTCTTTCCAAGGTTTAACAGGTAGCACAAATGGGGATGACGGCCACATAAGCAAAGCCCAGTTCCAATTTTAAGCTACACACATACATGCAGCAATAACACCTAGTTAAAATTCTCAGTCGCAGTGCAGCATATTTCAGTGCTTCTGCATGCCAGAAGAAATATTTCAATGAGAATACACTAGCTGACATTATCTATTAAATCAGGCATACTCTTTTCCTCTGTAGATCCCAAAGTCTCTTTGCTGGGCATCAGTGTATCAGCACAGGTAGCAGAAATCCTCTTCTCTGTGTAAGTCTTCCTCAGGCTGTCTTGAGAACTGGCAGGCTCATTAAACATATCCTGTGTGGAACTGGAGTCAGACAGCACAGCCGCAGTGCTATCCTGACTCCTCTCTGCAAAACAGATAAAGAAGGAATGCACCATTTCATACTCATCAAGCTGCTACTTGCATCGTGGTAACAGCAACATAAAACTGCAGCCACTCTGCAAACCTCTTACAAGTGCAATACAGGATCCTTAACAACCACCAATTCTGTTGTCTAACAGGTATTTATTTTCTTTTAAGTTGTCTGCTTCAACTTATCATTTTCATCTCGCCTCTTTGTGCTAAGAAATTAAAACCTCAGTCTTCTTTCACTAGGTGTTATTTAACACTAATGTAATAGAGAGCTCCCTGCCCCGCCACATTTCTCCCTAGAATATAATCCTGGAATTTGATTCAAAAGCAATGATGCTCAACTTTCAAAAGCAGTTAGGCTGCAATATTTCAGCTAGTATGGTCCTATAAAATTTCCCAGATTTACTGTGGTGTTTACCTTGAAAAGCACTCAGTATACTTTTGAGTTGGACACAAGCAAAGCTTAATTGACAAGAGAAACCCATGAACAACAATCCTGGTAAAAATTACTTGTGAAGGGCAGAAAAATCACTACTATTAGAGAGCAAGGACTTACAGGAGCGATCACTGATGCCATCTATCCTGCAGGTGTTAGATGCTGCTCACCAAATGTTCTGAAATGTGATCTGACATGGCAAACAAACAATCCATCAAAGAACTAGGTCCAAGATAGACAGAAAAACTCTTGGACTCCAAGGCAGTAGACAGAAGAACAGAAAAAGTGACTTTGTCTTGACAGAGTGGAGTAGTGTACGCTGGCTACATTACAGTCATAACTAAGCTGTTAATCTGCTGATTGGTGTTACAGCACAGGAAAAGTTGTATGGGATCGTGACTTTCTCATGGGGGATAAAACTCACACCTCTAAACAAAAAAAGCAATTGAAAACCTGTGTCTGAAATCTGCCTGATATAACCCAAGTTCTTCTACATCAAGGGTTATCAGAGGCAATCCTCTGTGACTAAAAAAAATGCATCTTAGTATCTGCAACAGAAAGGCGCATGCATATTCCCACTGCGATGGGAAATTGGCATTTTTCTGTAATATTGTGGCAACATAATTCAGTGACCAATACAAAATTCCAACACAGGCAATTCTCTCTAAATCTGTAGCCTAAAAGATTAATTTCCAGTTTCTGCTTAAGATAGAGGAATAACTTAACCAAGAGGCATGTTACATCCATTGTCTAGGTAGTTTCACTGCATTCTTATTCATTAATTTTCTTGATAAGATCAAGAAAGAAAAGTTAAAAAGCAAGAGTCCTTGCTTTGAGATGAGCTGATAATTTAATTAAATTTCTTCTCTTCCATCTGAATTGTGTTTGTTCAGGAGAGAGCTAAGGGCCTCCTATGATTTTATTTTATCAAGACAAATCCCTTTGCAGACCTTCAGCTTGCAGATCAGGTTCTGCTTAATAGGATTCCAACAAATTTAAACCAAATGTGATGCACTCTGTAGGCTTTTCACTACCACACAAAGAAAACCTTCCCTTTCAGTGAACAGATCTTAATAAAAATGTATCTTGAAAAAGAATGAGGGAACAGTATTTGCTTCCTAATTGGAAGTTATATAGTTGGTTCATGATGACAAGTTTTGTACAGAAAGAATGTAATTATAAAGAATGGGAAGAGAAGGATTTTGAAGAGAGGTCAGTCAAGCTTTAAATGACTCATTTATAAAGCTTCAATAACCTTCTGTGGTACAAATGGATACTACTGAACTCCCAGCTGGCATCACGAAAAACATTTACAGTAGCTTCTTTGATTTTTTTTTTTTTTTTAAAGGAAGTTTCTGCATCTGTGGCAGAGAGGCTGAATTACTCATCTGGGGAAGGAAAAAAAATTGCAAACTTCCAAATGTTACCATAGGCCTGGAGGTCAGTTCTGTTGTGTGGGTTATGACAAATGAAGCATTAGAACGTAAATCAAGAACTGCTCGAGCAATATGCGCAAGTGATATTGGATCACTGGGAAACTGCACTAATTTTTCAGCATGCGAAGACAGACAGTGATTTAGCATGTTGTATTTCAAATGGATGCGTAACAGGGAAGTTACACGTGATTGGAAACAAATGTCAATACCTCACTACAATTAGCTAGCTATTTTGATTTGAAATTTCTGCTAAAATGAGTGTAGGTCTAGGTATGTATGTCCATTCTCCTTTTCTTTCAATATGTTAACTATATTAAACAAATAAGCTTAATGATATTATCATTGGGCTCCTTAATCACTGAAAAACAGAGGAAGACTACTACTGAGACAAATTGCTATTATTTTTTATAGTTCTTCAATCCACTAGAGATGGTTTCAAACTAAGAAGGCCTGATGAAAAACATTGGAATATTTCAGAATCTAGCAGCAGCCACCAATTATTACTATTAATTTCTCAGAAGTCACAGAGGATGGGTAAAGTTCCAGGGAATGGAAAACAAAGTGTGGTACCTATCTTTACAAAGGATAAAAGGTGAAAGCTATTAGCCAGCCGGCCTTCATTCTCCACAGAATTACTGGAGCATAAATAAATCTGTCCATAAGCACCTAAAAGATAACAAGATCAGTAGTAGAAAATGTGTGTGTGTATGCAAGCACATATATTCATATTCCTCAAACCAGAAATGGCCAAAGTGTCATGCTACTGTAAAAGCAATTCAGCAAACTATCACACTTGAATGTATAATCAGTAACTTCACAGAAAAAAATAAATGAGTCTTCCTGCTCTACCAAGCACTAATGAAAATAAAGCTTAATTATAGTGTCTGTATTTTGGGCCTACATTCTAAAAAATACACTGAATTACTAGAATGAATTCAGAGGAGAGGAGAAAAAAAATGATGAGACATTAATGAGATGGCATATAAGAAAAACACTGGGAGATTTGGACTTATTTACATTAAGAAAGATGAGGGAGAATTTCCAAATACATACAATTAACCAAAATAAAAATACAGTAATTGCTCTTCATATTCACTAAGTAAAGAGCAAGAGGCAATAGGTTTTAATTGTAGCAAGAACATGGCTTTTTTTTTTTGTCTCCCCCCCCCCCCCCCCCCCATCTCTAGCTTAATTGTTACATACAGTTAAAAAATGCCATACAGAAACTATGGAATTGCTGGAGGTTTTTGAGGACAGGTAGACAAATAGCTACCATTTGTTAGGTTATCCAAGATATACCTTAATATAATAAAAAACCTCTTGTCAAAACCTAAATGCTCTACTCTGTAACGCAGAACTCATAGCAATTGCACCAAGTCACATCCTAACTCTGCTTTTAAAGAAATTCTATATATTTTTCACGCATGAAAGTACGATGCTCTTCTAGCCTAACTCACAAATATATCTTTATATATATACATACGCTAGACAGAGACATAGCATATAGTTTTACATTCACTGTGTTCTAAAGCTTTTCCCTCATCTGATAGTTGACTGTAGTTGAGACAGCCATTAGTGCTACTCAGCCTACATGCCAAATACCACTGCAGTCTGTGAGACATGAGAATTCCAAATCCCCAACTGCTATTGATACCTGTCCTTCTGAAAGATACAAATCCAAGGAAAACATAATTGCTTTTTAATAATTTCTGCTACAGTCAAAGACATTTTAATGCAACTCAGTTTAAATTTAAGAGTTAAAAAATTACTGGTTTTAACATTTTGTTTACCTAAGGTATTTTCTTAGTTCCCCCATCTGGCAATGGCAATAAGGCAAGCTTTTCCAAAAAGCTTAAGTGATTTCTCAGTTATAATCAAATGATAAATCAAGGGCTAAATATTATTTTGAGGTCCCTTCCTGTAAAGTTTCCCATTATTTCAAAAGCTAAGATAAAAACACAACTGAGTATTAATATCTCAAAACTATTATCTGTAGTGGAAATGAATAGAATAGAGAAGGTGGTCTACTAAATTGTGCAAAAACAACTGCAACAAAGTTCCTATTAAAAATATGTGCTGATACCACATTCTCTCTTTGATATTATTATATTTTGTTTCATTACTTTGTGGCATCATTCCTAAATTTTAGGAAGATGTCAAACAACTCGATGAACTGAAATCTCTATTTGATATAAAGTTAAGTATTTAATGTTTATTTCTAAAGATAAAGGAAATGGCACTCGAGAGAAAACTTATATATATTTTTAAACTAATTCCTCATAATGTATTCAGCTTGTGATATTTTAGTGATTTCTAGGTCAAACTTATCACCTGCTCTGTCAACAGGTGAAAAGAGCAGCTCTGGACAGAAGATGCGAACAGATCAAAAGGAAGAATCTTCTTAAATTTCCAAGATATTATTAAAAAAATGCTAATTATTATTGGAAAGATGACACTGGAAAAAAACCAAAACTTGTATGTTCATCTGTACTGCCAAGAGCTTTATTATATCACAGCGAGATCCTGCCAGTCACTTGGATAACTAAGGAGCTGTCATTACTGAAACACATCCTGGATACCAGAAAAACATCTGTCTATTTGACTTAATTCTATGCTTCAGAGCATTTTAAGATTAATCTTACCCTGAATGAAATAGGTTTACTGGGTTGACTCCCACACTTCCCTGTTCCATTATTCCTCCAGACCTGAGAAAGCCTTTGTCAGTTTGCTCCACTAGCACTCAGGCACAACACCTGCATGCCTACCAATTAACAGCAAAAGGTTGTGTTATACTTTGTGGAATCTAAATAAGTATTTAATTTAAAAATGCAACAGGAAGAAAAGGCTTGATACAACTAGCCATTAGTCTGTGCCAGCATTTTCCCATCTGCACCATAAGCCCTGTGGACCACATGCTGTAAGCCTTGTTACGAAAAGTGTGTCCACTCACAGGGCTGCAGGAGGGACGAGAAGAGGCAGCAATGTGTTCAAGTGACCTGAACCAGCAGACACACAATCCTAATGACAGAGCTCTTACTGCTACGTATGCTGACCAAGAACAAGCTTACATAATTTATTCTCAGGGGAGCTGAAGTACAACTTCATGGTGCCAGTATGAATGAGCTATTCCGCCTTTGTCAATTAATTACTATGCAGAGCTCAGTAATTGTGGTCTCTGTCCTCCATCCTTTGAAACTTCCTGGAAAACAGAGGGAGGAGGGAGAAGACCTCTGAAACACCTGCATGTGGGGGTAGGTAACAGGCTCAGAGAGCCAAGAGGGTATAATTCACTTTTTCTGAATAATATCTTTCTTCTGTCTTAAATAGCTGAAGGAAAACGTATGCTCAGTTATTACAAGAATGTATCTGAAATGTGATAAACAATCAGCTACCAGTAAAAAATCAGAACCAAGTGGCACAGAAAGCTTTTCTAAAGAGCTATATACATATGCTAACTCAATTTACAGTGAAGAAAAATCCTGCTGCACAGTTCAGAGCTTATGAATAACCTTGTCTCATGCAATAAAGGTGGGTTGTTCAGAATCTGTGGATATACAGACTCTCTCTCCCTTTATCCTGCCTGGCACCATATCTCCCCTCTTCTCTTTACTGGTATGTATCAGCATTTTTCTTTATTGGTCTGCAGTCAGAAACATGATGTATCACACACTTCTCATTCTTGAAACAGATTCCACCCATAACGGAAGACAACATTCAGCTCTGTATCAAAAGGCACTTGCAGATTATTAAAAACAAAAGAATTGCAGAGATTTCCATGGGAGCAGATTAATTTCTTGAGGACAGCAAGTCCACTGAATGTTTAAAGCAAGTTCTCTTATGAGGCAAAGATGAGAGTCTATGTTTTGCCTGGCTGCACTGCATTTCGGTAACTCGCAGTCGTATATTGCTGCTGTTCTGTCTTCAGGTGCAGAGCAACTGAGTATCGCATCAATGTTCCATTTATTTAGTCAAATCCTTTTTACATAATCTCACACTAAATGTCAGTATGACACTTTTACTAATCAGAGAGGGGTTAAACTGGGGAAAGGTAAAAATGGAGCATACTGCTATCGACTGGATCCGACTCATTGTTCATGTAGTCCAGCATGCAGTCCCCATGAACATCCAATACCATGTGCCAGAAAAGGATATGTACTGCAGACTGAAAGATTTCACTTTAAACTACTGGAGAGAGAGAATTTTGAAGGGTAAGATCTGAATGTTCTAAAATGCAATGTGGATGTTCTTTTCAAGCACAGAAATATCCACTCCGTCTTAGAAGCTTACTCAGTTTGGCATGAGTGACAACCTGGTGCAAAAAGTTTCTCAGACATCACCTTTGTCTCATCAGGATGTTGAGAACCCCCATTTACAAAACCTGTGCATCTTCATAACATGTGCAGAATTACAGACCAACAAACTATGAAGTGAGACTTCTCCCACAGCATGAAGCAAGTAGCCTTTCCTGGTGAGTTTATCATGCAGGTTTTGCCAATTATTAAAAGCAAGCCGTGACAGGTAAAAGCAGGAAGAGAATGCCTGGGGAACAGAGATTTGTATAAAGGTTAGAGGCAGCACGGGCAATATTGGTTGCAAAAGCAATCAGGCAAAGACAAACACAAAAAAAAAAAAGACGATTACAACTAACTACACACAACATACTACATGACATGGATGAAGACTTAAAACAGTCAGACATTTTAACACTGCAATAGCAATGGGTACTGAATACATCATCTGCATACCACCACAGTAACATGGAACTGAACATCAACACAACAAAGGCATATTACAGCAAAAACGACCTCACAACAATCTCCCAGTCCACTTTTTAGGAAATAAATTTCTCATTCAGGTTTGTTTTTTTTGTTATTTGGGGTTTTAAAAAAATTTAATACTTTTACTGCTTTCTGAACTAACTTTAATGCTTAGCGAAAAATCTAGGTAAATTTAAACTGCTTGAAGTCTGTATTGCGATTGGTCTTTAATGACTACACGCATCCAGCTCGTATAAAGGAGGACCCTGAGCATGTCTGGTTGGGTATAAAACACCGGCCATTTAGCTGTGTAAATATGGTGACATCCCAGCTAACTACAGTCCTGGTGCCTGCTGAGTTCCTGTTTTTTCTTGTTTCCTACTTTGCTCTTGGAAAATAAAGAGTTTAAACCTCAGGCTTCTACTATCAAATGCAAGGTTTCATTTTGGAGGATTATAAAACAGCAACAGGCAGGGGTGATGACAGGAAAGACAAGATTAACAGAAGGAAGGAAAAGATGTTGCTGAATGGAAGGACAAGAAAAGAGAGAGGAAGCTGCCTGTTTTACACACATGACAGCAGCTAGTCAGACAGCAAATAACAGCTGCCACTCAGCAATACTTCTGTCTCCTTGAAAGAGATATATACTAGCAGCTGCCACGAGGAAAAAGTAGTTTAGTTCCTCTACAAACTGTATTTACTGGTTCCTTTCTCCCATTTACATTAAATATATGACTTAAAACTAATATCACCAGTATTCACTGGGTATAAAGCCTTTCAATGCTCTCAACTTTAACAGTGATTTCTGCATATCCTGGTCTTTTTCCACTAGCAAAATGTGCTGGAGAGCTACAGAACTATAATGACACATTTAAATATAATGGATCTGAAATAAGTCTGCCCTGACAACTTTACCTATCTACAGATGAATGATTGAAGATGAGAGTCCCAATATTTTCAAGAAGAGACATCTGACTGTACAGTAGTTCTTTCCTGCTTGTAATGAGACTAGAAGGCACAGTTGGATATCTTGTTAAAAAAAAAAAAGCCCACAAAAATCCAAAGTCTCCACAAACATCATTAAATTAATAGAAAAAAATAGGGCTCAGAAGGAAGGCATCTAGTCCACTCCTTTTGCCATCAGTATAAATCACATCTCTGTAATTCCTGGCAGATGGCTGTATCAGCACTTTTTAAAGACTTCCAGTGCTGATGTGTTGCAGTGTTATATTATCCCCAGGAACATATTACAGTGTTTTACTTTTTTCTTTCTAAACAGTATTTCCTAATACTACTCTAACACTATTTTCTAATGTCCAGATTGAAAATGCAATTTAAATCTAAATACCTTCTGTTCCATCTCCCATGGACATGGAAATCCTGGGGTTTTTGCCTCTAACTCTTGGAACAGCCTTTGACACTATTTAGGTTACACTGCTGTCGTGTCTCCCCTTAGTCTCTTCAATTCCTTCTCTCTTTCCTCACAGGTCATGTTTTCCTGAAGCGTAGCACCGAAAAATGGTCAAAAGAGGTCTCACAGGTCAGCAATGACAGCGATCACATGGAGCATGTTTGTTTGGGGTAACACATGAAGAGAACTTTGTAGGTAACTCTGTATAATGCTCTTATTTTGTTTGTGTTGCATATGATCAACAATATCGATACAAGAGTAAGAGTAAATAAGAGTATTGTCAGGCCTCAGACAGAATAAATATCTAGGCTGAATTTAGGCCAAATTACTCGTTCTGTGAAGAACAATATAGACAGTTTTGTTTGCTGTCAGAATGGTAAAAAAAATAATCTAAAGAGTAGTCAAATGGTGGATATTTTCCTGCTATTTTTAGGAACAGTATAATGAAAATGCAGGCACCAGTTTTCTTCAGTGATACAATTACGTGTGAGATGGCAAGAGCATTTTACTGCAAAAGTATATATTTTAATACAAGTAAAATGCAAATGCATGCAGAGAAGCACAGTATGTGCAATAATATAAAAGTGGAAGACTTCTGAGCATTGCTCAGCCTGTTAGCTCTCCTTCCATCTGTAACAGCCCCAAGGCAAATATTTCAGTTTCCTGGGGGTCTTCAACATTCTGTATCCAGAGTTTAGTTGTGCCAGCAACTTACAAAGCACTATGAATGACGCAGTATTTTGCAATTCTACTTGTCATGGTTACACACAGCCTTCCCAAAGATCACCCCAACTCCGCTTCTTTCAGCAGCTGACATTCTGAATTGCTTTGACCGCAGCAAAACTTACTCCTAGCTAGGCTATGCTCGCAGACCCCAGGACTGCTGCGTCAGCCCCAGCAGAGGCAGACGTTCCTTAGCTTGCACCTTCAGGCTTTGCTAAGCAGCCAGCTTTGCTCCCGTCAGGCAATTAGCATGCCACAGCCCATAATAGCTTTCTTCAAATTAATGTACTAATGACACATGGTGGAATATTTATCTAAGTTATGTTATCTCCTGGGAACATTTCAATAGTCTTCAGCACCTAAGCAGATGTAGCCTTAGGCAGAACTGCTGCTCAAAGGGAATATTATTTAGGAAATATTTAACTATTTGTGCTCTTTTGTGTTTGCTGTGTCAAAAGACATGAAAAGACTAATATAAGAGCCTGATCACTATATAACCTGTTCACACTAACACACTACATATGATATCAAAATAATCTAATTAATTACTCTTGATTGAAATGTAAGCATGAATAAAATGAACATTTCTCTATTCAAGTTACTGAAAGAAACGAAGGATCTTCTGTCAGTTTCACCAGCAATTACTTGTCAGGGAAAAGGAATAAATTCACCCCATAGTTTCCAGGCATACTAACATTTGTTTCAAAACTGTGCCAACAAGGTTATTTACAAATTACCATTCCTCAGAAAATGACAATAGGAAGCAGCCCACCGTCCAGAAATAAATTTGTATCAAACAGAGCTTTTCTGTGCGGCCCACCACATTCTACCAGCACTAAGCTATACACTGCAGATATTTCACTCCTTCTGGAGTGGTGACACTCATAGATCCAGATGGATAAACAAATGGCCAAAAGAGTAGAATCAGAATAAAATTCCTAGCCAAATAATATCAGCTTACTTAAACGGTAACTTAATTTCTACTATATATGTATATTGCAAAATCTTCAACAACACTGTGATAACACCCTGCTTTCAGCATTTATAAGCCAATTATTTATTGTATCACTTCATATTCTATAGAGATGAGCTGCTAACCAGTCATTGTAAACGATAAAGAAAAATTAAAAGATGAAGTCTACTGGACTGTCATGCAAATCACTTCGTGCTGATACACAATATATTCAAAATAGTTGCCACCTGCCTCCTTCCAAAAAGGATAACACTGTTTTGTTTTGCCTTTTTAACAATTTGTCTTGTTTCAGCCACAGCTCAAATTTTCACCTGGTCATTTCACACAGGCACTGTAGAAGTGTCCAGACTTCTAAAGGCTGGACCCATATCTTTCCTACTAAGCTCAGACAGACATTCAACTCTGGAGAAAAAATAATTTAAAAAAATCCAAAAAACCTGAAAATTCAGTCACCTACATACTCCTATTGACATTTCCGTTTTGACTAAGTGACAAGTGCCAATGGTGGCAGGTGACAACTTTGAATTTTGTATTTAAAGCTCTGACTGTACATTGATTCTATTTAAAGCACTGAATTTATAAAGATAATGAGCTTCAATATTGCCCGTGTTACCACAGACCCATCACCCTCCTAGAAATGAGCAGTTTGATCATTCCTGGTCAAACCCCCCATGATTAGAGCACCTCCCTGTGCTGCCAGTATTGAGAACAGGGACTGTACCGTCCGGCGTTGCCTGCTGACGGGGTTTTTTACATTTGACGTAATCGTGGTCAACTGGAGTGGCTGTGTAAGGTGGGGATGTCAGACCTGGACCGGAGGATGAGGGCAGGGAAGTCCCAGGGCCCGGCACTGTTCCGGCTGAAGAGTGTGAGTCTTCATCAATCATGCAAGCTTTTTCCCTGGGAGGGATGAGAGAGAGGGGAAAAAAAAAAAAAAAAGTGTTTAAAAGCATTAACATATGAGGGACATATCCAAAGAACAAAAGGAGACTACATGTTCTTATGACATTTCCTATACGGTAATCACATCTTCCTAACAAATTCTAAATAATGGGTTTTTAGTACAAGTTATATTCCTCCCCTGTCACTGGTCAACAGTAAAATATTCTTTATTTTGTAGCTGTTAATGAGACAAATTATAAGGACTAAAGTTTCTTACCCTTTAAAATAAAGGCCCTTTGCTTTCGCATTTGTTAACAGTTGATTTAAAAATTTTATTTTATTAATAAATACAGTGGCTTCAAAATGGATCACAAGATCAGAATTGTTCTATATTGTTCCCTTCCCATCTACACTGTGCCAATTATTGAGAAGATCTCAGAGTGGCATACAATCTCACTGCTCGTGATACCTGAAAACTGCAAATATTAGAATTAATTCTAATCACTTTGTTTGATTTCTATTTCATTCAGGTTCATTTTAATAGTTGTAATAAACTATTATAATTACAGTAGTTTATAAGTATGCTTTCAGAGGATACTCCTGGAAATCAGCACTCACTTTTCTGCAACTTTTGGGGTGTTCTTCTCCTCACCCCTGGCAAACGGTCCCTCAGAAGCTTCTTTCATGAAACTAACTAGTATCTCTGCATCTACTCCAGAGTCTGGTTTCCCCACAAGTTTCAAAATAGAAGCATGAAGTCGAAAGTACACCTAGAAAACACCAAAGTCCATTTGGTCAGTAGACAATTCACAGCTCTGCAACCTATTACAAATTGTCTCTTCTCTGTAGAAACTGCAGGAGTCAGCAAAGACAGTCATCTGTTACCTGGTCAGTCCTACTCAGCTCACCCAAATAGGACACTTCCTGCCTTTGAAAGCTGCTTGTAAATGACAAGGTCTGAATACTGTAAAAATTTTATAACTGCAACCTACAGAATACAACAATGAAAGCAGATTTAGTCTACTTGGAAGCAAGTCTTCACTGGATATGTTCCAGATCCACTATTACTAGACAGCACGGTGAAAGCAAAGGTGTTAAGACTACTATTCCAACTCATGCATGGACTTATGCTTTCATAGGTGAGACGCTTGTGAAACCTAGCCACATCTGATTTTGATAAAAACCGACTAGTGAACTGTTCAGCGAAATCCAGAAGTGGAAATTCTGCCTGTCTGTCCTATACTGACTGTGTACATAAACTGTCTTTAAAGCAAAGCCAGCCTGAATAACAGACTCCATTTCATTCTCCAAGTTAGTCTTGTACATGTTCCAGATGCAGAGCACCATATGCATACACCTAATAACATGAACCATTAATAACTGCTATTCCATTATCAGTAGAGAATGAGGTTTTCAAGCCTACGTGTTTAACTTCCTTTACCTCCAACGCTTCCATGGCAAGTTCTGGTGGATTATGGTAGTGAATCTTCTTTGGGTATCGGGCAGCCTCCTCATGCAAGTAATGACCTGCCTGTTTGTAATGAAGCAGATAGACAACAGGAGGCTGTTTCTGCTTCTCGGCAATCTTTCCCAGCATGTAGTGAATAAGCCACTCCTCTTCATCGCCGTCTCCCTCGCAGCGAGATGCTGACGTAAAACACAATTTGGCTGTCTCCAACATACTGTCGCGACGCTCTTCCATCTGTGATCGAACAAAGTGTTGAGAATACACGAATTCACTGTGGCTGGGATTCTAAAAATACATTCCTGCATATAAAAGTGCATAAACAAGGTACATCATTTAAAGTATTTTTGACCTAAAAGATACAGAACATATCCAAGCGATCAAATACATCCTGATGACCTGCAATATGTTTATGGATAGGTTTTTGTTCATTCCAGTCACTGCTGCACAAGTAACCAAAACAAAACAGTAAGACAGAAGTTTAAGAACATGCATATAAATACAAATCCAATAAATAACAAACCAATATATATGTCTACAAAAGTAACGTTACCACTTCTTCAGTGCTTTAATTATCACTTCAAAGAAAAAAAATTATTTGTTTTGTTCTGCAACTAAAGTCTTCTAGAGCCACTATGGACCACAATCATTTGTGAAGAAATCTATTTCATCTTGCTTGCAATGCATCTAAATTTGAGCTGACTATGGCAAGAATACTTTTTTATTTTCCCCCCAAAGAAATTAAACCCAGCAACATAAATTAAGGTTAGCCACCAATAAATTCACATTAAAAAGAACTAGGTCAAAAATGCATTAATATAACTTTCTCTCTTTGAAAAATAAGTTTAAAAATTTAAATTGTTGAGTATAACAGTATCCTAAGCACTTGTTGCACTTCAAGAACTACAACATAGCCTTTCCTTTCCTAAATATTTTTTGAGAAGAGAATAATAAGGTTTTTATGTATGAGGAGCATAGTCCTGAAGAGATATATCAGATGCAAGACCCATCACCTTGCTGTAAATACATTCTCCTGGAAACAAAGGATGTTCCCAATACTGTTCTCTATAGTTCAACACTACAAGTTTTTATAAATTACAGCAGACGCTCAGGAGCAGCACTTCTAAGTCAGAATAGTTAAATCAGAAACATAGCTTGCTGGTCCAAAAACACAAACAAAACATTTCCCCTAGCAATTCTTATCACTGTCAAAGACTATTTAGAAGTGTTCATTTTGTCTTAGCAATAAACTTCTTAATAACTCTAACTTTTTCATCATCACCATGCATAAAGAGCTAATGAATTTATAACAAGTTTTTCTATGAAAATTCTATCAACCTCCTCATTTTAATCTATTGTTTAAGTAAATAGCCCAAAACCACAGAAAAGGTGGAGGATGTCTTTAGATACAAGAGATGACATAAGGACACAGATATCAGAGTAATTCTTGATCTTTTCACTATTTAAATATGTATACATTTCACCTTTTCCTGGAAACACCCTATGACATTTACAGAAAGGTAAGGTAAATATAATTCCCCTTTCCAGAAAGTTACAATAATTTTGTTTCACATTTGAAAGATAATTCAAAGATCAGGCTCAAACTAATTTTACATACGAAAAAGAAAGGAAAAAACCCTTTAAATACTGCTTGACACCAGCAGCTTATATGAGTGAATATTAGAATTCCCAATATTACTAAGTAACCATACAGCCTAGTATGTGGTGTGTGTATATATATATATTACATATATAATACGTAAATATTTAATTTTAAGGGTTATTACATTCAAAAAGAGAATTTAAAATACTTAAAATGTCATACTGCTCTCATTTAGATCCCACCTGCTGCACAACTTCAGAGGGGAGTTCTGATTTCCACTGCTTAAGCTGTCGGGATGCAAAAGAATGCAGGGCATAGGAAATGGTGCCGTACTCGATCCACAAGGAGAGATTCGAGCTGTCAATCTCTAGGGCTCGCTTGAAGCAATTCAAGACAGGAGTAGAGTGCTTCCAGATTGGGCCATCACTTTTCAGTTCATTAGAGTTCAACTTGTCCTGAATGCGACTTGCCCGAGCCAGAGCCATGCCAGCCCACGAATCAAACCTATGCAAGCAAGGACACAACACGTGAACAATTTCCCCCTAAATATTACACTGAATGGCACTGACAAGATTCATTTTGTTATACACACAACTTTCACATCCTTTCATCATACACTCTCTGAAAACAGATTTCTCGCCTCCTCCTCTCAAGCGGGACAGAGGCTGTATAGCCTAAATCATACTGATTTTATTAAAAATTATTTCCTAATAAAGGACTGTCCTCAGTAAGTGTTAAACATGAAAAACAGATGAAACAACAAGGTTTATTTGACGTGCAAAAATGGCATATCTATACTTCTAGTGGAAGCACTCCCACTGATTTATTTTCTCAGTAACTGTCCAGTCCTGTGTTTATTAGGTCACGGACAATACAGTCTGAACAGTATTTTTCACAGTCCATAATCTCACATTAGTATCTAGGGTCAACAGCTCTGAAATTTTTCAGTTCTACCGTGATTCTAACACCAAAGGAATAATCATAATGTTCTCACATTTTCGCTTGTAGTTTCTTGCTAATTTCAATTGAAAACCCATTTCTGGATCAAGTGACCTCAATAGTCAGATTCCCGAGGGGAGTGAAAGGGGAACAGTAATACAGATATTTTAAGAAGTAACATCTCATATGACTGGGGAAAAATACTATGCTACCACATAAAGCATCTCCTGAGCAACAAAATGTCACCCATTAAAGTATATATGCATTCCACTGTCATTTAGTTATGAATTTAGGTTTTAAAGTATCAAAAATACAGAAAAATGGGGGGATTTTTCTGTAATTTATCAGACTTCAAATAAAAGTTTTAGCAATCTGCTAATCACAGTTCTCAGACTAGAAGATTCAATAACATTAAACTACAGCTATTTCCTCTGGAGATTTCACATGTAAAATTGCTCTGTGCTTTCACCTTCCCTTTTGTCTGCGTGATGTGACTAGATTTAGAAATAGTTTTCCTGTCTCAAGTCTTTCAAACTAGGGTATTTGTTACTGATGCTGATTTAGCAGCTTCAAGGAGAATTAAAATGATAGCTATCATCTAAGATGCAAACTTTATATTTAATCAGAAAATGTAAAGGTTATTTAATTCATTTAAGAAGACCTATTTAAAACATGTTTTATTTTTAAGATAAGAGAGCTTAAATCTTGGTGGTATATTTCAGTAAGTTGTAAATTCTCATGGAACAGGGTGGTTTAGTTTAAATATCACTTAAATTCTCTACTTGAGCTCTGTTCTCTAAGTAATTCTCCGGCAGCAAGATCAAAAATTTTAGAAAGAGGTCAGCCTTAACAGTTAATTCACTAAAGAATGCTATTTGTGCTATAGATTATGCTATTAAACAGTGACATTTTTCATTCCTTATCATGTATGAATGCGCCAAAACAAAGAACAAAAGCGGCAAAACATAAATACTGATTTGGTCCTTGCCGTTCTCAGTTATACTTGATTTTAATTTTGCCCCCCCTCCTTTCTGGTTTTGGTTTAGATTTAAAACCAATCAAATATTTAACACTAGGTTTTGGTTTTATGGTTTGTTTGTTTCGTTGTTTTTGAGATGCCCTTAATTATACAATCTACCTATGATAATGGATTGGAAATGGGCTTGTTTGTTTGTTTTAAACTCCTGAAACAAAAATAAATATCTTTTGTTGTCTGTTCTTCAATACTGAAAGAAGTGAGAAGAATGAATGATGTGCAGCTGGATTCAATAATACTGACCTGTTTGGACAAATACAAATGTCATGCATGTAAAATTTAATGGCCTTAGACTGTTCTTTATTCTTGAAATGATAGTCTGCCAGAAGATAGTATAACTCAGTCACCACTGGTGGAGAATAGTCTGCACCGTCCGGGAGAGACGGTGCCTGAAAATAAAAAAAAGTAAAGGTTCATATTAAACAAAATGTTCATATTAAACAAGATGTTCATATTAAATGTTTCTTCCTTGCAGTGAAAGTAGCCTTTTCATGACAGAATATGAAGGTACTGAATATGAAGACAGTGAAAGCATTCCACAGAAACACAGAGCACTTTCAAACACTAATGAACATCTCATACTGACTCCATATTAATCAATATCACGTCTTGCCATTCCAAGATTAAAAGCTTTGGTGGTGTCATTCTTATTTCATTTAAATGCAATTACCTGAGGAAATCCAACACCATGGAATAAATCACTCCCCTAGATATGGCAAAGTCAACATAAAAATAACAACAATAAATTTTATACCTTTCATTGTTTTTTAAAAGCAATTAATTATACCTTGCTGCATGTTCCCTCAATATAGGCAGATACAGTATCTAGGCTCAGCATAGGCTTGTCTGTTCGAGGAACAATTGTAGCAGTCTTCTTCAAAAGGTTGGCCAAATCGGCAGACACAGTACTGGTTTTGTAACTATCAAATTCTGGAAGAGTTTTAGGCTTAAAATATTCAAACATGAACAAAGCATCTTCCCATGTTAAATCAACCTGAAGAAGAAGGTAGATGAGAGGGGAAAAAAAATTATCTCCAATTCCAAAATTCAAAAGCCTACTAACAATGAGTTTCTATGGCTTTTCTAGTTCTTAAGAACAGACATATTACCCTAACAGGGAACAAATTAAATCTCTGCTAGACTAAGTTTTTCTCCTTTTACTGTTCATCTTATTCCTTACAGTTAATTTTACCTCTGTATTGAAAATAGGGAAGTTGCATTACTAAAAATCAATTTGCCTATGATTTCAATAAGAACTTTTTCATCCAAATGTAACAGATGGGATTTTTCTGGGTGGAGGGTAATTTCCTTATGCTTCCCTTTTTCTTAGTTATTCCCATTTTCTCATTATCTTCACTTTCTAACTGGTAAGTTTAAGAGCTAGAATTCACAAACATTCAATGAATAATAACATAACAGTATTTGTGTATTTAAAAAGCTCTGTTCAAAGGAGCCAGACAATTGTTTTACTTGTATGAAACTGTTTTTCATTTATAATTCTGTGATTACTTGCATTTGGTAAATGCAAAATCAGCTGAGGTTTTTGAGTAAAATCAGTGATGTTTCAAGGCAGAGGATTGCTGACCTGCTTTTTCTGTGCCTTCCTTAACACTACAACCCTCTTCCCAAGGCACTGTGCAGTTGTTCTTCTCCCAAACTCAATTGAATCTCACACATTTCTCATAAATAGCTACCAGATAGTTACCATCATCAATTTCAAAATAAGCAATAATATAATTTACTTGGATAATTTTTAACAGTGACATTTTTCACATTCATAAACTGCAAGGTTGGCTGCTAAGTTTTCTTCTCTCAAGCTGACTTTTTTCCTCTCTAATTTTCCTCAAACTGGGACTTCTTCTCTGTTGAAAACAGAAAAGTTATGGCTCAATAAAATAGATTTGTCAATAGTTTCAAAATGGCAGATTACTGTGTGAAAGACTATGTTAGCATTTCATTTCAAATATCTGACCCTCTATATTCATAAAGGCTTCCTTTTTTTTTAAGTTAGTTTATTTTCTACAATATGTAAAATACATCAATTTTACAAGGAAATAAAAGTAATCTTTCTCCAAAATATATTAAGGTGCACTAAAACCAAACAAGAATGTATCTTTCATCACTTCAACACATTCAACATTCAACAATACCTCTCTTACCTGCTGTACTGAATGTTCTTCTAGGTACCTTGCTTTGCTTTTTTTGCTAGGGAAACCATATAAACAATAAAAACACTGTTCCAAGGCTGTTTCCAGCTCTTCTTTGTATGGATGAGTATCTTCAGAAGTGGACGCTGCGAGTTCTTTTTGTAGTACCTGAACCTACAACACCACAAATATAAATGGAAAAGTCATCTACAAGATTGCATTAAGTTACCTAGCTGTCTGAAGGCAGATGATGACAACGACGTTAAGGAACGACATGTATTTTCCCCAATTACAACCAAATATTACCCGTATTTATGTAAACTAGTCTCACACAAATCATTTCAATGGCACTGTAACTGCAATAGTGTTTTTATTTTTTATCTATGTAAATGAATGAACTCTTATCTTTAATCAATGAGATTAGATATCAGCTTAATGTTTCAGACTCAAGATCATTCAAATTTTTCCACTACACACCAAGTTGCTTCTGTGAAAATAAAAACTACAGTTTTCTTCACAGTCAATCCTGTGAATAAGAAAAAGGTACAGAAGAATCCCTGCCCTAATACACAAACATCAATTTCCTCTACATGAAAAAAGGAGATGGAGAGGACTTTGAGGAAAAAGAAGGGACAGCCAACACAAACCCAGCTAAAAGGGATACAGAATTGCACAGCATGAACAGTATCATACAGGTGGCTGCACACCAAGGAAAGTGGCCGGACTGATCCCAAATGACTAAAGACTGTAGCAAGTTGCTATCTTTAACTTCAACATCACAAGAAAAAGTATCCATTAGTAGCATATTTTGGAAGACACTGTTACTCTAATACATTAATTAAATAAAATTGCACCTGAACGCCAAAAGACAGAAGGTAATTCTTTGAAAATTTTCAGTAAGCTTCCTTAAAAATCAAACAAAAAAAGCACACATTGCAGGAAGACATTTCAAAGTCAATAGAAAAATGTTCACCAAGGGTAATCCGTGTAGTGAGATTTTGGATCTTTATTTCAAAAACAAAACAAACCCCACACTTAAGCACTGAGGTTTAAGAATCAATTCCAACATGTTCCACCATGAAACTTAAATTTAAAATGAAATGTGTAAGTAGAAATTACATTCATAATATCTAACACATCCAACAGCAATATGTCGTGTGTGTGTGTGCGTCCATTAGAAAAGCGCACCTGTTATGCCTAACAAAAACTCATTTGAGGTGGTAAAAGAGAAATGCTACTACTCTAGTCATCATTCAGGAGGCTGCAGGGTACAGAAAAATACCAAGTTCTCCACTTTGATTTGCCTCTAAAGTTTTAGGAAGCTGCATACTACCAGGAGAGTTCAATGAACTGGTTAAGTAATTTCCTTTAACTTTTCTCCTCTGATAAAAAGTATCAGCTTTCATTTATTAATTTCAGTAAGATCTGACTTCTCCAAACCAGCCACAGCCATGCCTCAACACACTGGTTAACTTAGGAGTTTCCTCAACTGAAATTTTGCAGTCATAAATTGAAAATGCAAAATATCCACCTAGTTGCAATTTGTGTAAAAGCTCATATGACTTTCACAGCACTTTGGCTGCCTCTTTATCACCATTTCTCATTTTTCAACATCTAGGATTGTAAACTCAATTATTTATGGATATGACGCGTGCTACAAGAAGCTTCTCATCATGATTGGCTTTCCTGACACTACAAGCACTGCACATCATCACAAGGCAAAATCCTGTCACTCCACATGACATTCCACAAGCAGCTTGTCTTTAAGTGCTGGGATTATATGATGTTCATTCTCTTTTACTCAGACAATCTGTGCTCAGAACAAGGTACCATTTATTAAGAGCCAAAACCCTGAAAAATAAGAGTAAAGACAATTCTTAGAAGGCATTTCAATGAAGTGCTGAGGCACAGCAATCATCTTTGAGTCACAGCAGACACCTTGTTTTCCACTACTTTTCCTGTAAGAATTTGTGAACAACGTTTGAAATTTATGAACAGTGTAGACAAGCAAGTTGAAAGGAAGATGTAAGCATCACTGGACACTGGAACAAAAGGGTGATATTGCTACTGTTGCAAACAAAACCACATCTAACACCACTAACAGAATTCTCACTCCAACAGTGTTCAAAACAATCTCCTGTGTTCTTATTCAGCTTTTAAATTCTTAGCAGTAACCCAGACTTGTTCTTAATTCAGACTTTGACTATCGCTAAAAGACTTAACTACGTATTAACATCTTCTTCTGCACATCACCTTCAGCCACAAGCAATACTATGTACTGGAGCAGGTAATTCACCCGCAGAGGGTGATCATTTAATACTAGTCTATAAAGCACACTTCTGTTTAACATTCTGAAGCTGCTGTTCTCTTCAAATAATTCATCCCATTTTATCTTTGTCTTTCCTTACCCTTCCAACACGCTCTTGTCTCTGAAAACTAAAAATACTTGTACTCAATAATATCAGATTTTAGTTTAAGAATTGGGCAATTCTGTCACTGAAAACTGAAGATTTTCTTCAAAGTATCTGATGACATTTGCAAAGACCTAGCTATAAATACATTCACAGCTCTCGATTACCAGGAGTTTATCCAGATTCACAGGGCAGACTATCAGACTTCCCAGTCTGTAGATACAGGCACACCACACACACACAATTCACATTCCTTACTTCAGAGCACTACATCTGAGGGCCAGCTCAAGCCTGGAAACAGGCTGCCTATTTTGATGAAGCACAATGCCTGAGCCAATAAGCCCTCTGGACCCAAGGTAGACCCGTACAGAGGTAGCTCAGGTGTGTCAGCGTTATGCTCCTAACACTAGGGAGACTGGGAGCAGGATGCAGAGATAATCTAATAGTCCTACTCTGAATCAGCCTCAGTTCAAACACTGTTCATTAGCTCCAGCCCTAGCAGAGTGAGCCGACTCCTGCAGAACCCCTCAGGCTCTCCGCGCCATCCATCCTAGCTGTCTAAATTACAGTCCTGGACATGCTGCCGCTCAAACGCCGAGCTAGATGGGGTCTGGCACTGAGCTGTAGCTAATAAGATCTAGGGCGTGCTGAGAAGGGAAAATAAGAGATTCCTGAGTAGCTCAATGCAGAACTAATCATGATTTTCTCTTGGCTGAAGGTAATAAACCTCAATGAAGTCAAGCTGAATCTGTAAAGTGCCATCAAAACATCCTTGTAGAGCACTGCCCAATGAATGCCACAGTACTGTATCATCTGGGTTCTGCCAACAGCCAGGCTATCCCAGACTGACACTACTCTGCACAGTGAAAAGCTGACCGCAGTTTGGTTTCTAAGCTAAGGATAAAGTGACGAAAGACCAATAAATAGAAATATTCTCCTTCAACCATGGGAAATTTCTTCTCTGGTTTAACAACTAGACACAAGGAATAATTTTTAAAAGGTCGACAATGAATGGGTAGCCCCTTTAATCCAATAATGCTATAGCGTTACTGCCCAGCCAGCCATTTCTGGAGCATATTAGATCTTTTAACATGCCCATCTGAACAACAGAGCAAAGAACTGCCTTCAGACACAGAGACGCGAAGGACTGAAGTAATTCTTCATTCTCATCATCTTTGTTCAACAGATGAACTCTACATGTATATTTGAAGTTACATTTAGTTAATAACATGAAAATAACAGAACTACTATTTTTCAGTCTGTGGTATAAAATCAAGGCAGATATAATCAAATAAGTCAAATTTATCAACAGCAGAACAGCCAAATACATCACAGTTTTAGGATGAAATCCAGGTAACATCACGTGGTCTACCAGCAATCAATACCGTTCCAGATGCATAACTGAGGACAGAGGATGGCCTGCAGATTTTTACTCTTGTGATTTGGAAGAAACAAGTAACTGAGTTTAATTGCAAAATGCAAAACTGAATTTTCCTGGCTGACAGTTAAGTACAGTTTTTCACTTGTTAAATAGTATTTACCTATATTGAAAATGTGCAAACTTTACATAACACTTGACAAATTCAGTTCTGTGAATTAAGTAACTTATTTAGAATCACTGAGACAAGATGAATATGGAATCCCACTGGGTTATTTTAGCAGCAATTTTAAAGAAGTAACACTAGAGTTTTTCTCAGCTTGTGAATGATGTACAGTACTATCAGATCACTTGGTTATTCCTACTTCCTTTTCAAATCCTAGGAAAAAAAATAAAGTCCTAGTGCAAGAAGCAAAACAGAGGAGGAAAATCAGAAGAAAACAACTATTCTTCCCGTGAGGGAAGTCCACAGATGAATGGGAATTAAGACAGGAAATAAAATGTTCTCAGGTTTACTTTCAATTTTATCTCAATACTCAAGAGTTCAATTCTATTAATCACTAGATTTTAGAAAACTGACTTCCAAACAGAGAACATAATTTTTCAATCCTAATGTTTAGGCATACTGTCATTCTTCTTACATTCACTGTTGTTAATTTTTCTTTTGTTTAATGTAAGAGTTCTCACAATCAAAACTTTTGAATATCATTTTGATTAGTGAACATAAATGAGCACGATTCTTCACTTCTTCTCTTCTTGAGAATAAATTACCCTTCAATGTATTTTTAAAAGCAAAGACTATACCCATTGTTCCACTTAAAGGTCACTAATACTTGAAACTTGGTCTCACAGTTTGTGATGACAGAAGAATGTCCTTAAATAATTAATTTTTCTTTATATGAATTTAAAACACTTCAAGCTTCATCTGAAAGCAAGTTACAGCATTTTTTATTTCTATAAAAAGTCCATGTACTGAGTTGCTGAGCTTTGCTGCCAGCTATCCACATCCCTACTACTAACTATCCACATCTCTGCTGCATCCATTTTTATATTTAACATCTTTGACAACACAATAAGGTATGTTAAGGATAATGACTCCACCCCTTTCAGCACAAATAAGACTTCCACCCAAGTTCTTTCTATATATTGAACTACCGGCATTTGTGTTCTGAAGAAAAACAAAACAACAATCAAAACCTAGGAAAAACTCTACAATGAACAAAATAAGTTATGCAATGCTTTACAAAAGCTTTGAAAAAACCTCTTGTCTGCATTTTTACTTCACGTGAATGATCAGATAATTCTTCAAAGGACAAGATTGTTAACTTTAGCAATATCTAAATTTTTCGTATCTTCAGAGGTGCTATACATTACAACGAATTCATGATAAACTCAGCATTTTTCAACAGAAAACATCTAAAATGGCTAAGTACGACACTGAGTATTTCTCTTTCCCTTTCCTCCTTCAGTGCATTATTTTAAATCCCTTTCATCCTTCTGTTATTGGACTGGGAGAAAAAAAGACAAGCAGACCTGAATACAGTTGAGGCTGATTAATAGCACACGGGAGGTAACAAAAGTTTGCATTGTCATATCATGCCTGTCTCATTTGTGCATAATTGAGTAGAATTCTGTTGCTAATACCATCAATTATGAGTGTTAAATCTACTTAACTGCAAAATCCTTATCAAATATTTGATCTCTGAGGAAATAAAGACATGGTATACACAAAAAACTGGTCTCTCTCAGGAAGAGCTACGCAACACTACTGGCAATCACTTTAACAGCATTTTTCCACTCATAATATTTGGTACTTATTTCTGGGGAATTAACAGGCTCATTCTCCATGGTATGGTTTGGTTACTTTCTAGGATCACGCTCCTTGTGGGGAACCAGAGTTACTTACTCCTACAGCAAACTGCTAAGTCCACTTGCTTTTTGTGCTCTGTGAAAGACCAAAGTGCACACCCACCAAAACGTGCTGCTGAGACGGCACGCACCTCTTGCCCAAAGTTTGCCATTTCTGTCCTGCCTACCTTACCTCCTGGTTGGAGGACAAAAGCCATGGTCACTGCTGGAATACTGGAGCAGGAAGCGTGCTCCATCCACACAGACAGCTCACCTCCCAGAAAGACATTTGAGAGATAAGCAGGAAAAACGGGATTTTCTGTTTTGTCTGTTATTTTTCCTGACATGCCTCATGCTCCCTCCCTCTCTCCCTCTCTAGCTAGCAGACTTGGGGTGATTGTTCACCATCAACAGTTGTGAATTTAGAATTGTTACTTTTAATTCTCAGAGGACAGCTGAAAATTAAGATATATTATCAAGTAAAATGTTATTTGAAAATTTAAAATAAAATTTTGAATTCAAATCAGAGTAAACCTTTGCTGCAAGCAGGGCAGGGATGTGGCTGAGCTACCAGACACAGAAGGAAAAGATAAAACTGGATATAGATTCAGTATTCAGGTATTCCCTTTCCACAGTCCACAAGCTGCAAGCAGTTTTATACGTTCACATCACCAAAAAAACCAACCAAACAACAACAACAAAAAACAAACAAACAAACAAACAAAACAAACCCAAAAACAAAAAAAAAAAAACAACCCAAACCACGAACAACCTCTGATTTTACCACAGGAAAGAATACACAATTACGATATTACCAGTCATCTGGATGAATGCAGATAAGCACCAGAAATTTTTATTAGCTTCAAACATTACCTCTGTTTATTTTTAAAAAGTAGAAGATGCATCTTCTGAAGCTAAGCACCAAAAAATCCAAGTTATTCAGCCTAAGTTTTCACATGATCAGTGGCTGATACAGGCCCACATTTCTCCTACATACACAAAATAATCACTTAGCACTTCTCCGGTGCTTTCTCTTTCGGGGCAAGGTAGATCATTTACTAATTCCCATTTAAGATATTTTATAGTACAGAGTTGGTTATCCAAAGGCATCTCTTGTCTGACAAAAAGTCCTGTTTAGAAAGCATCTTGACGGACAGGGGTCTGGAAAAACAAGCCTTTGCTATTCAGATTAAACTGACTGAAACGTTCATGCGTTTGTCTGGGAGAAGGACAGTGGATTTAAAGGCATATTTTTAATAGGAAGACAAGGCAATAAACAGTCCAATATAACTTCCCTGCTTTGAGATGGCGGTTGGCCAGATGCCTTTCAGAGGTCCCTTCCAACCTAAATTATTCTACGATGCTAACACTTACGTAGAACTTGAGAAGAGCGCCATCTGAATTGCAACACCAAGATCTTCTTCCCAAATACTCATGAGCAGTGTTCAGCAGCATGAGTGAAGAAGGCAACATAGGCGTATCAGGACTCACTGGAAGAAAGAAGTTGGTAAATATTTAAGTAGCACAGAACTGAGTTAAATCCAACTAGCTAATGCTTCATCTGGCAAGAAGAAGTTTCCTCAGTGATAAAGTGATATTTGCACACGCCTCTACCCTCTTCAGCCAGCAAGGTAAGATGACAAGTAAGAAATTTCTTATTTATGTTCCAGAGCTAGATGGTAAAGAGCTCAGCTCCACATGCAAATATGGATAACTAACTCACCTTCTTCTCTTTGGTTCTGCTGCTGCTGCTGGGAACAAAGAGACTGAAAAGCATCTTCCTCATGCTGGATGATCCTGTGAAGGATAATCCATGGAAGCACTGAGGACACATACGGTTCTTTTGGTTCTTCCTGGACTGCCATGCTGCAGTCTATGATCTAATAAAGAAACAGACATTATAAAGACAAAGTGATACAAAATAAACATCAGGTGTGAATCCTTTCCAAACAGCCCCAAGCTGGCAATGTATTTTATCCTAAAGAAATAATCTAAAGTCGAGTCTCAGCTTCTCAAAACAAGTGGTAGTAAAAGTCCTAGAAATAAGATCAGCTGGTACAAGGAAGGGTAGAAGATCATCTCCCCTACCCTGACATTCCTCTTGCATCTCATTTTCCAACTAGTTATGTCGCTGTTAATACCATACACAAACAATACAAAGTAAGCAAGTGTGCAGCATAAATTCTTAGCATTAGCAGGGCTCATTAGTGGACAAGAAATTTATCTACAACCCAGCAAGGAAGAGGAACTTAGTTAAAAGAATTCCTGAATTCTTTACCAGGTCTTACAACAACTGTTAAAGATCAACTAGAATCATTAACAGATGCTATACAAATGATGTAACTGAATACATTCTGAGTAACACAATGCTGTGGCATGGAACCGTTGCCCTAGCATTTCCAATAGACAACTGCCCATTTTATTGCCATAGTGCCAGAGATTTCTGAAGTCCTACACTTTTCTCACATTCTTTCACACATACAACACTTTTTCTATTGGTACTTTTGTAGATAAAGAATCATATTTATTATTACTACAGAAACTATTTAGGATTACAATGAGCACTCTGTTCTCCAGAATTCCATTACATTCCACAACATAGTGACACACATACAACTGTCCAAAATGAGTGATTTTGTGAGTAGCGAAGGTCCTTGGCTTTTACCGAAGTAAAGGGAGATTTGAGAGTTGCAAGCACACTGAATTTTGACATTAACTAGACCAGCTTCTTAACAGAACAGACAGCCTGCCATTTGTTACCTGGACTGAAAAAATATTCATTCAGTAGTTTTAAGGTTTGAAGGTTCCTTCTTTAAAAGGCTAACATTAGCTGTACTCATAATGCTAGAAACAGTCTGCACATCACTACTTTTCCTGCTCTCTTCTCATCAGCCTCTCTGTTTTTACTGCAAAAACCCTTAGCTTGACCAGCACTTGCAAGCAACTCTACCATGTTCGTAAGGCTTACGGGATCTTGTCTTCTAGCCCAACACACATACAGCCAAGATTAGTGCCATAACTTACAAACTGCACCCAGCCAGCTCAATTAGTCTTCACATTATCACCATTCCAATTAGTGTAAGAAAATAGTGTTGTTTCTTGGGTTATCTTGCCACCATTCTTCGAATATTTTAGGCAGCTCGGTGTTTAAAGGTACTTGCTGTTGCTAGCACAGGTGTGCTCAGTGCATCTCTAACACACTGAAATGAAAATGAAGACTACGAAGGTAATGCTGATCTTCCCCCAACAAAAACGTAACCCAAAACGTCACTGCCAGTGGGTGGCAATTCAGACACAGCAGCTGTATCATCTCTGAAGGTCTGCAGCACACAATACCTCTTTCCTAGTGCAAGTGAACAGGTTACCTGAATCAGGTTGTTTGTTAATCGAACAAGGCTGGTCGTTACAGAAGGGTCTTTCAGGATGCTGTTGACTGATGATAATGAAGTATCTATTCCTGCAAGCAGTTGTGTTACCGTAGCAACCCACTCTTCTTTAGCAGAGGCTGCTGTCATATTAATCATCTGCTGAATTGCTTCATTCAAGGCAACTTCTGAGCATTCAAAGCATTGCTTGTAATCTTTCAGTTTGAGCAGGGAGTCCTAGGGAATTTAAAAAGGAAAAAAAACTATTATAAGGATGAAGGGTTATTTTAAACCATGAATGCCCACCAGAGCAAAACAATGCAATATATGCAGTGAATGTGGTTACTTTAATGAAATGGTAACAGAACAATGGTAATATGACATTAAAAAAGGACAAGAGGAGGTGCAGGGACTCTACATGACAAACGAACAAGTATGATCAAAAAAAAAACCAAAAAAAACCCCAAAATACTGAATCTTTCTGTTTTAATAAGAGATACAAGAAAAAAAAAAACCACAAAACCAAACATTCATGAAAGGGATGGCCATAAGCCTAAAATTCTGATGATATGCAGTTGAATAGAGGCTCTACAGAAACAGAGTTTGGATCTTACGTGCTACCATTTTATTAGGTCATAAATAACAAAAGAGCAACTATAAGTCATCTTCTTTCTACTCTGCCAAATTTGGGTGACAAGATGGCATGGAAGCTGTAGGATTTGGTTCAGTCCAGTTAAAATAGCATCAGTCTTTTTCTGTGCAACCTTTTTTTTCCCCTCAGAGAACCTGTCAGGCTCAAATTGTTCCTATAGCTGAGCTCGTTTGTACACTTCTTTTCATAATGTCAAATGGACTAAATCTACAGCTGTTATACCGGATTATCTGTCAACAGTTTGTCATTCACGCAGGACAGAACACTGTCATTCATACGCTCGATAACTTTTAAGTTTCAGAATGGCTGTAAGTCACCATACAGTTAACATCAGCAAAAGCAGGAAGTATTCTCAGCAGATGCAGATAGCATGAATCCATCCATAAGATGTCTCTGCAAATGATTCAAGTTTATTTGAATTTATAATTTTTCTGGCCAGTTTCATGTAGGCCTCAGACATCTTATATCTTTAGCCACATTCTCCATTAGCAAAAGCTGGTATATTCTTAATGACGTCGATAAAGCTATGCTCTTCAGTTCATTTACAGATTTGATTCCATGTTTCGCTTTGTAAATAAGACTCACTAGCCATTAACACTCATTCTAGAAATCCTTTCATTCTGTTTTCAAGAATAAGTCTTAATCACTTACTAAAAAAAGATTTTTGAAGAAACAAACCAAACCTGTAGGAGAAGCAGCTGTGCTGGTCTCTCTGGTATGGATGTTACAAATTCCAGATGTTTCACTCTGCCGTAACCATTAAAGCACAATGTTGGACGAAGCAGATGCACCACTGCGTTATAATCCCCTGCCTCATACAGTCGCTGGATCTCTTCCAAAGACTGGCATCTCTCCAGAGATTTTAGGTTCTTTTCAATCTGTAAACATTACAGACGGAACAATCTGACTTTCATTTTGTCTTCACATACATTTGACTACTGACATTTCTCCTAGCAGTTTAGCTGTAAAGCGATGTGAACTTTACAGCTACACCCAGGAACAGAAACCAGGAAGAAAACACCTGCTATATAACACTTCACCCATTCCACAGATTTGTAATTATTATGTAGTGTATTACTTCAGTGGTCTAATGATTTTAAACTTTTTTTTTGCCTCAAATCCCCAAATTACACATTTTTACACTGCAAGCATGCATCCATCAGATGGACGTCAAAGAACAGAAAGAATAGAAGATGGACATCCCTTTGTTTAAAAGTGTATGCAAATTGTTATGTGGAAAACAGATTGCTGAAGTAAAGAGCTCATTTAAGCAAAGGTGAAATTTATGTTTAAGAAAACAAAAAAAACCCACTAATCTAGTAAGCTACTGCTCTACATGCAGCTGTTCTAATATTTTTATTTTACATAAAAGCAATAAAGCAGTCTTGAGTTGTACAGGACCAGCAGATCCAAAATGTGTCTTTTTGAAAAGGAAATGATGGCTTTGACATCATCATCATCCAAGGCCAGGTTGGATGGGGGCCCTGAGCAACATGATCCGGTTGGAGATGTCCCTGCTCCTTGCAGGGGGGTTGGACTGGATGGCCTTTAAAGGTCCCTTCCAACCCAAACCATTCAGTGATTCTATGAACTTGTCCTTTCACTCTTAGAAAATTCTAGGACAGATATGGTAAACTTCCATCACAAAAAAGCTAATTCATAGATGACCTTTGAAACTGGGAGGGATGGAGTGTGGAGAGTATACTTGCAAATTAATTCTTACCTCTTCTAAAGAAACAACAGAATCAACATGTAGATTAGGTAACCGTATTACGATGTTGCATTCATTGCCAGCTTTAGCTTGCATTGTAGTGGAGCTCTGTAGCATTTCAGTGCAGATGTCATAGTTTTCAAGAGCCTGTTCCATGTCTCCCTACAGAAACAGTACAGAGGAAAACAAACAAACAAACAAAACTGGAGTTCTGTCTGCAGCAAGGGTTTCTAAAGCATTTAGAAAATGTTTTAAATTCAATGCAGGCCCTGACAGTGTGATTACTGCACATCCTCCCAAATTGGATTTGTTTTTACCCAATTGACAATCTCAAATTAAAAACAAACAAACAAAAACGCCCAGTATATCTTACCAGTTCCTTTAATAACAGGTAAAACAAACCAGAGAAATTGAATTCAGCTTGCATAAATTTGAAAGATTAAATTGGTTTGCGAAAATCTCTTTCCTTTAAACACATGGAAGAGTAAAACAGTAGAAGTAACTCTTCCATTTGTGCAAATAAAAACATCAAGTCAAGAAACGTTCTTATTTTCTGCAAAGTGAATGCATTCTGCTTGCTCTGTCCAACTGAAGCAGATACTGAAGTTGAGTGGTCAGGAGAGGAACGCAAGCTGCATAGGCAAAACGTAACTCTGTGTATCTAGAGAAAAGATGGCAGTAGCCATATTGGAATTCTCATTTTTTCTCAAGTTTATTAGAAAGGAAATCTTAGATGCAAAACCTAAAAGGAGGAGCTGGCTAGTTCACACTTACGAAACTGACTCATGTTATTAGCTGACAATTGACTTAAACATAACTGGTGCATAAACAAACTCTTTGATGTCCTGAGGAAACAATGCTTGGAGGGAAAAAAAAAGTCTAGGATCAAATAACATTTATTTCAAATTATTCCCTTAGTGATAGGTTTAAAACCCTCTGCTTCAAAATCTGCATATTAAATTCAACTTCTCTTAAGAAGAATCATGCTACCTTGAAAAAGCAGAGGGGGAGTAATTAAATCTACAGCCTGCTTCAGCTGAAAGCTGCGTTTTGGACTGTGACTTTGATAGTATCCACGAGCCCAGGTCCCAGAAAATCCATGTTCTGCAGCTACACACCACTACTCTAAATAACTTTGGTCCAAATATATTTTTTTAAGCTAATTTAAACAAAGACTTATGTATTAAACATACTTGAATATTAGCTTAACATGTGAGACCTCCTACTTCATTTCCACCTCTACCCTTAGGGATAGTTAATCATATTTAAAAGTAAAATGAAATTACTACGTTTTGAGCTGACTTTATCCGCATGCTTAAATGAGCTGAGATTCCCGAATCAGCTGCAGCATCTCTGAACAACATTGATTTTAATTTGGGAAAAGTTTAATTTGTTAATCAAAAGTAAAACAAACCTGCAGAGCTAGAAAGCGAGCTTTCAGCCAATACACCCGAGTGACAAACTCCATCCAGCCTTCCTCAAATAAATCTCGCTGTGAGGATGCAAATGACACCTGCAACAGGTCTCCTAAGAAATGAGTTCCTGGGAAGTCAGGACCAAACTTGCCATTCACAGAGGCAGCAGGGCAATTTCGTGGAGAAACTGCAAATCAATTTATTACATTTTATCAAAAAAGTTACGAGCATCGCATGAAAAGAGACCTGCATACTAGTATTTCAGAAGTAGTGATCTACTTTAAGACAAACAATTGATAGACCAATAAAATACAGATCTGAAAGATATTCATTAAGAAAAAATAGCTCCAAAATCCAGCAAATTCCTGGAAACATTTAATCATATATCTTGAGTGTTTTAGAGTCTGAAGAAAGGAACATTCAGTTCTCACCTGTAGAGCTCTTCCCTTTTGTCAGTAGCCACTGATCTAATTGCAGTTCCATGCAAGACAGGCTCATCAACATCATATCCTTCAGAAAAAAAAATATGAAGTTATCAAAAAAGAGCACATAGGAAGAAATACATTAAAAGAAGAACAAAAAAAGCCCACCACTAAATTTGTGATTTACTTCAAAGAAAACGTTCAACTTGTCCTCTTGGGATTTCTATTCCCAAGCTGTAACTACTTCTTCTTCTGTCTAAAGGTGTATAATAGCATTTACAAATCAACAGGTACAAAACAAGACAATATTTAGAAGGAGCATTAAAAAAAAATAAATCTCAGCTCATAAAAGAAGGTAGTTAGAATAGCACTGTCTGATGTTAGAAAAAAGTGACATCTTTATTTTTGTACCTAGCTGAAATAAAACTGTATTAAATTGCTAAATCATACTAAAAGCCTGTTTCCAGAATACAGCAGAAGTACTGATATTTGAGAAATAAAAAGTCTATATCCTATAATTTCTTTTCAGTGTTTATCTCGATGAGACTGAGTATGTCCTCTAGTCTTATCAGCTTATTAATGCTTGCTGGATAAAGTTCAGGAGTATATTAAAAATCTCATCACCATGGATCTCTGCCAGGTAGCTTTGTGCAGTGAAGAATATACGATTTTCTGATTAAATTCATAGGAATAAGGGCTACAGGTCCAGCTGCAAAAAACAGGTGCTCGTAAAAAGATTTGATGGTCTATACACATTACCAGAATAGCCCTTTACAGCCTTAAAAACCTGAATTTATTACACTCAGGATAGCTTGGAGATCAAGCTTAAAATAAATTCAATGATGAAAAAGAATAGACAAGCATGAGAACAGTGATTTTAATACTACAGCTACAAAGCCTTGACTTTTTAAAGTTTACATACAAGCAAGCAGTTAGGCAGTCATAGTGAGAACCAATGGAATACATTGATAAATATATTTACATTTGTTTAAAAAAGGATATGTATATATTAAATTTGTATATATGAAAAACATAGAAATACAAAAGTCACAGGATGCATAAAAAACGTAGCATCTGCTATGTAGTGATACGTTTGTTTGTTTATTTGGTAAATTAAGTCAATGGAACACAGTTTTCAGAATTCATTTTTTATTTGCAAAAAAGTAGAAACACTGTTCATCTAAAAAAATATTTCAAACTGCAGTCATCCAAAGGTAAATAACTCCCCAAACGAATACACATTGCTAACATTGAAAAGATAACATAGGCAGGCCCAGTGGACAACAAGTATCAGCACCGGTTTTATAATTCCAGAAGTATCATCTTGCATCACTAAGCCAGTTTAACACTAAATTTAATGAACTTCCCATTTTCTCTATTTGCATTTGTGAAATCTACAGTTTTCTAAAGTTAATTAAATGGTGATGTTGAGGTGGGGGTGGTTCTTTTTTTCTGGTTCTGGGTGTTTGGTTTTTTTTTTACTGTAAGTTGCAGGTTCTTTTAAAACTAAACTGTATTTACTCTGTTCAGAGCGGAAATGCTGATCTTCAATCAGCCAGTGTGAACAGAGCAGCCTCTCTACTCAGCTGATGAGAAGACAAAACTTTGTGTCATATCAGAAGCAAAGCAAGGGAAGAAAGCACAACAACAGCGTAAAGGGGTAAAATACCTTTATGTCTATAGTATTTCTGTCTATATGCATGTGTGTGGGCATATGTATACACACACTTATTATCTATAGGGTATACTTACATACAGCATCACCCCAATACGTTCCAGGAGCTCAGGAACAGCTACGTGAGCTGTATACCACAGTTTATGAAAGATGCAACAGCTAGGACAAGCAGCTCCGCAGACAGAGCTAAGCAAAACCTGCAGCTAATTGCTGGATTTCAGTGAGGTACTTTTGGTACACAGTGAGCAACAGAGTGGCAAAGAAATAGTCATAAGGAAAAGTGTTTCATTACCTTGATATGCTGGTTACTTGAGTCCCTCAGTAGTGGATTGGGAAGACTACTACTGTGCTTTCTCCAGCTATTATAGATACTAAGGACCACCTCACACAAGCCAGGAGGCCACTTCACTAGGAACTTTTGGCTGATGACTTTTAGATATCTCATCATCAGCTCCAAGATCCCACCATTGTTCAGGTTATCCAGCAAGAATTCATGAACATCCTGTTTTTCTAGAAAGCAGATAAACACAAAGCCATACGTGTTTAAGGTCAAGGCAAACCACCACTTGAAACAAGTAAGTTTCAGCAGTGTTTTACGCATTACCTTGCAGCAGTTCTCCTGTGCTGCATACAGGCAGAATTAAATTCCTGTATTTCAATCTATTTAAATGGGACGCTCCACACAATACAGCTCTTGCACACAGTAACTAAGCAGTTCCCAAGACTTTAAAAAAAAAAAAATTTTTTTTAAATCACACCTGTCACCAAATGAGATCTTTCTATGCCATAAAATTATACTTTTAAAAATAACACACACTTTTGTATCTTCTAGATATAAGGTAGGAAAATACAGGGAAAAAAAGCATACAATATGGAAGAAAAAACAGAAAGAGTGGAAGTTATAAGAAAATCCTTACCAGATTCCATAAATGTTGTAGAATCAAACGACATTCGATGTGGTCCAACATGCTGGAAATTCTCTTCTTTGATCTCTGACTGCACCTCATAGTTATTGAAAGGGTCCTCCTCCTCCTCTGGATCTAATTTCCTTAATCTGTGTGAAAGGCAGACAAAAACCACAGCATCAACAAAGTCCTCACTAGCAAGTGAAACCTAAATACAGCGTGTTGTGCACATTTTAACAGTGGAAGTACATAACCGAAGCACATTCAGAGATTTGCATCCAGTTCACAAATTTTGTAACTCAAATTTTGGCTAAACCAAGATTAACTTGTTTGTTGATCTTACCCAATTTGACATCTGCATTATCCTCTAATTCACTTTCACATTAATAAAAGCTTTCTTATTTTTAAATTAGTTTTTAGTAATTTTCACTAAAAAGTTTTATTAAATTGATGAGAAGACAATGTATCACATCTGCTTCCAAAAATACCTGGGTCTAGTGGCTTTAGGGCCTATTGAGGTCTATCAATCAAAAAAAAAACCAAACAGTTTCCTTCCTCTACTTAGCTCTTGATACTCTTATAATTAAGTTACTGCTGTACCATACCTGGAAGGAAGGAATTTCACCAACAGCTCCTGAAAGTCAACCTTTTCTTCTTTCTTACACTTGGTGTTTCGGACTCTAGCAGATCTCCTTTTTGCTGTCTCCCCACTATCTTCTGTAATTCTCCTTCGCTTCACTCCTTTCTTAGATTTATCACCTGCAGATATGTCACCTAAAACCAGAATTTTTTTTAAAAAATGGAAGAATAAAGATACCAAGAGCTTAATTTTTTTTAAAGATAAAAACAATTACCCACTTTTTGTTTCACAATTTATTTGTGGCTGACACTTTATTTTATTCTCCAGCAACACCTGAGATTCATTCTTTTCCTTCTGAAGACAGTGCCAAAAATTTATTTAAAAATCTATTTAATATAAAGTAGCTATGGTATTTTGCATAAAAACGCTGGCCTGAGGCAAGAAGCAGACTTGCTGAAAATTCTGCACTTCATTATTCATTATTTTAGCCTTCAGAAAGTTTCTGAAATGGGCACCAGAGGAGTCTGCCTTTAACTTCAGCACACCTGTAAATTCCCATGAATATCAACATAACACTGGTAACTCCTTGATAGTTTTAGATATGTGAATACATATACAGCTACAGTATAAAATATTCAAACCTCTTACTACAGATTTCAAATAAATACAGCTGACAGCTTCGTTCTCTCAGGTTCTTAAGTTACACATGAGCAGAATACTCCAGTCATCTTTTTCCTATAACAGCTCATTCATCCTAAGAAGCTCAAGACTTCACAACATCAAAAGTTTGAGATGCATCGCTGCTGGAATGGAGTCATGATTCTTCTGATCTTGAAGACCGAAAAACTGAAGTATGAATCAATAGCACAAAACCAGAAGAGGTTAGATACTCCTGCACTGCAGGAACAAATAAAACCAACAAACCAACCTGACTCTTAGATCTATTAGACAGAAAAGTAAGTCCACTGTCCTGAACACTCATCCTATGTCTTAGTCAGGAATCAACGATTTTCGGGTAGTTTAGGTGGCCTTTCTTTTCTTATGTGAATAGTTCATAGAACTTAATTTTATAGAGCTCAACTTCACTTTTTCTACCAGATGTTACACATATGCTGAAAAGGTTCTGAATCCACCAACACACAATTTAAAGACAGCATTTCCCAATGAATTCTGTAGTGCTTTTAATACTCAGATAAGTAGAAAAGATATCTTGAATCTTAGACTGAAGTACCTTGCTCACCTACAGCAGCTCCCGGTTCCAAGGAACTCTGACTGTGACTCGGAAAGCTGGGTGTCGTCGGAGTGTAAGGTAACACAGGATCAGGCATTGTCACCCCTGGATTAGTGCTGACAGGAGTTGGCTGAATAACACTAACAGGAGTAGAGGTAGGAGAAAGACTCAGATGCTGAACGGGGTCTCGGTATTCTGAGAGATCAATTCTCTTTCCCAGACTGGGTCGAGGAGGATCGCATGTTGTGAGGTGGTGATACATGGCAAGTAAAGCTTCTCCTAAACACTTCCACCTGCATGTGGAAACACAATGGCATCACAACTTCATTAATTCTTGCCACATTATTTCCTAAATTATATTTAAAAACCTAACAGCGTTCAACACTGTTTTTCTCCAATAGCTTAGAGGTAGCAAGAGCAGCTTTCCAGTGGGAGAGGAAGACATATCCGAGTGTCAAAACCTGTCCCACAGCTAGAAAAGCTGGAGAATATCCTTCTGTATTTCCTGTCATATAGATCACTGAGAATTTCAGGCCTGGAATAGAGCTCCCTAGGAGCTTTCCTTCTAGAATACACAATTTAGAAAAACAAGAACAAAATGTGGCGGCAGGCAAAAGTTTTCAGAGGAAACTGGTGACTTGGCTTCAGTCGGAAGGAAATGGGAGTCAATAATGTGCCTAATCTCAAAAAATGTCTCTAACAAAAAAAGGTGTATGCAGTGGTTGCTGAGGAAATTACTCTATTCTGAACCCTAAAAAAGTAGTGTCAAGGAACCATTTTCAGATTCTGCATTCAATCAACAATAAAAAAATCTCACCCTTATCCACAAGTAACTTCTTTGCAACAGGACCTATCTGCTAAGGCCACTAACATTCCAGAAAAATATGTGCAATAAAAAAAAAAAAACAAACTAAACCCCAATCCTGTATGCCTTAATAAAGACATATAGACATATATAACAACTTCTTAGTATCCTTATATCTTGCTGCAAATAAAGACTTGTAATTTCTTTTTGAGTTTCCATTATCTTAATAGTAAAAACATTATTTTAAAAGCTAAACTTACTTTGAAGTTTATACACAAACTAGTAATACATGAAAAAATTCAGCAATACAGCTGGAATGGCTGCCAAATCATCCTTATGTTTTGGGTTTGTTTGGGATTTTTTGGGGGGTTTTGGTTTTTTGGTTTTTGGTTTTTTTTTAATTTGGTTGAATACCGATAGATATGGGGATTATGCTAAAATTGCAAGCAGACCAAAACAACCTATAGATTCATGAAATATGAAAACACTGGGGGCCTGATTTGTTTGTTTTCACATGAAAAAGTGTGTTCTGAAGAAATCCAAAGTGCAACACAGTCACCAGCATAAGTAGCTTCAGAGAAACCTTTTAAAAACAGAAAATACAAAGACGTACGTGAAAAAGGGAATTGGCTGGACCAGTCTGAGGTCTGGTTCTCTGTCACGCACTAGCAAAGCCTGTCTTTTCTTACGTAGCTCCAGTGCTTCATCTATGATTCTTCCCGTTTCAGCTGCATTCACATTTACATTATGGATAGACATGTCACTAAGAAATAATAAGTGAAGACAAGTTAAAGTGTTTTGCATTTGGGTGTTTTTTTAAAAAGCCTGAGGAGATTCATTTGATATTTTCCTATAATGTAACATAAAAATAAACAGTGTTAAAACAAGCATTCAAATAACATTATTTTACAAACTTTATACCACGCATATAGAAGTATTCACCATCCAAAATCTTTGTTCTACCTTAAAAATTGGAACATAAAGGGAGATTGTCCTATTCTGTTTTCCAAACACTGAGACATGAAAGGAAAGCAGGAGGGTTTATTTTCTTTCTTGGAAAGAAGTTTTTGGTTCACAAAAAAAACCTGAATGGCTGAGAAATTCCTTTCATTCCAAAGGGCTACTTCGAAAAATTCATGTCACCACAAATAAAGTTTGGAGTTGAAAATTGTCTTGTATAGTCTGAGTATAGGAATGAATTTTTGAAAGTGAAAGATAATCCACTTTTTCAGAGATATCACAATCTAGAAACAAAAAAACCAAGTGGCTAGGAGTGCTGGCTTAACTCATTTTAAGAGCCAGACCTAAGGCAGCTTAATAAATCAGAGTCTCGGTAACTAAACAGAACTTTTTGTTAAAGGTCTACTACTATACACAGAATTCTAGAACCTTAAAAAGTAACTTATCTTCTCTTCTACATCTTCTAAATACTCTATATTTTCACATTTTAGATGTTAGAATATAGCAGTCTAAAACGTTAAACGTGTTTTTGCCTGATTTATCGCCTAACTTAAGGATGCATGCTGGGATGCATGTTCCACGTCCATTTACCACATACAACTCATACAGGGTACTGATGTTATCGGCACATGCAGCAATCGCTATATTCAGTGAGACTGAACTATAATTAAACTAAAAAGTTAATTTCTTTCTTGAATTCTGCTGACCATCACAGCAACATATTACAGTATCAGAAGCAGATCTGATATTGAATGGCCAGTTAACTTGGATAGATCCTGTAAATTTTACGGGCCTCTACTTTATTTTCCCACTTTCCTCCTACCCACTCATAGTATAAAATTCACACAAAAAGAGACAGTCTGCTTTGCAGAGCTAAAAGACATCCAACTTTTAGTAAAAGTTTTACATCTGGCAATTAAAAAAAAAAAAAAAGGAATAAAATCTCAAACAATGTTATAAAACATTTTCAGAATTGCAGTGGTCCAAAAACTTAATAAATTAAGATCTTCTGCATCTCAGGAACTAATGAAATGTGCAAAGTCTTCTGACTCTACTCGTTCATCAGTAAAAGTCAGTAAGGCTCCCTGAAACCTACTGATACGAGAATTTTACATCAAGTCCCAAATTTGTAACTGGTTGGAAAAACAGTAAAGTGTACAGTTGTGCTGTTTGTTGGGTTTTTTTTTTTTCCATGATGAAAAGAAAACTCCCAAAATGAATGCTGCAGCTATCGGCTGCAAATCCATAAATAAATAAAAGGAAGTTGATTACAAGAGATCTAGGTATGAAAAGTGAGCAGCAGCAAAGGGATTTCTTGCCTCTTTCTACCTCACTGCAGAAGTAACTACTGAAGAACATTCTGTCAGCAGCACCAACACTGAAAATTGACTTATTATTCAGAAGACAGGTCAGCAAGATACTGTTACAGCCTAAAACATTATATTTCACCAGCTTTTCTGAACTACCCCAACCCCACAATTTACACCCCAAATGCAGTATATACTGTAAGATGACATTCACCATTTGAGGAACATCCTTAAGGAATCTTTCTGGAGGCAAGGCTGCTCCTCAAAGATCTTCTCCTTGAGAACCAATCCTTTGCTATACAGACAGTCTTTTTCCAGAGCTTTGCAGATAAAGTACAAACATGCTGACAGAGAAATAGAAATTGGATGGTCAGTTGCTCCTTTGGCTAATTCAAAAGCTCCCATTTCTGGGCTTCATATACATCACTGAGTTCCAACTAAACACGACATTTACATAGACTAATAGCTCTGTAACATGACAAATAATTATATGCATACAGTTAAAATAACCTATTATGTCTTCCCAAGTATTATATCCAGGAAAATAATATCATTAATTTTGTTTAAACAATGTTTGCAGTACATCTTTTATTTACTTTCAAGACTCCATTCCTGCACAAAAGAAATTAGAATTATAAAGCAGAATCACAATCATTTGCCATTTTCATGTTAACAAATGTCTTAGCTGCAGATTCCATTAGGGTAACAAGCAATGAATTGCACCAAGTTTTTGCTTCACATGGGCAATTATGTGATCATTAAGACCACTCCAGTAGGAGAAACCTAAGGGATCAGACTCAACATTCCTGCCATCTTGCAACTTCTCTTCTCAACTTCCGTTCGATCAGTTAATCCACTGGATATTACTCAAATGTAAAATCTTAGGGTCAGTTGTATCAACAACTGTAACTACAATTCATTAGACTAGGCTATGAACTAGATTGTATTTTCATACCCAAGTCCTGGAACTACGTAGCTAGGAATGACTAGAAAGACAAAATCAATATGCATTGAAAGGCAAGAGAATAGTCTACAGGGAAACTTCTTGCAGAGGCTCTGATCTAAGAGACCACAAGCATTTACCTTTAGGGTAGCCAGAAATGATACAAATCATCATACTCTACCACAAAATTAAAGATCTCTATCATTAAGTAAAAATTTCTACCATACCCTAATGCACTGCTTATGCAAGATACACTTTCTCTCATATGATTGCGTTGTTAGAATTTTTATTGATATGTGAAATTACATAGCTCTCGGGATTTTTTGTTGACGTACTGTACTTACTCGTGTAGTCGCTGAGTGTGTACAAGATTGTGATAAGATTATCTAAACAAGGCCAGTGATCAGGATTACACCTGAGACCTTCTTCAAAAGCATGACGAGCCAAAGGTAGGCGGATTAGTTTTATAGCCACACGACCAATTTTATACCACAGGTTGACATCAGTAGAGTCCAGCATTACAGCCTAGAAAGCATAACAAACAACATCAGTCACATTTCAGACATGCATATCCACTGTCTACAGCGACTGGCACTGCTTTAGTTTTCAACAAGGACACTACTGGTTTGGGGTCTGAATGGTGAACCAGTTATATCATATATAATGGCAGAAAGTACACAGAATTCAGACATACATACAAATTACATATGCTGAAAGGCGTACATCTGTATTTTAGCAAGTCTTTGCAAACAGTGATGGCTCCTGTGTTTTATTTCAGCTGTACTGTACCTCCAAATAAAACTCCATGGCTGTCTCTAAGTCATCCCGTTGTGCTGCCAGCTGCGCTAGGTTTTTATAGGTGGAGTATTTCAACATCAAGCCTGGATGTTTCAGCCCTTCTTTCTCATCACCAGAAAGAACTGCCTAGAAATTATAAAATAAACGCAACACGGGCATTAGAAATTAGACAAGTAAAAACGGCAGCAAACAACTTGCCAATTGATAACACTGGTATTTCTAATTATCCAACAAGAAATGAAGTAATACAAAAAAATAATAGTTTCTAGAGTTTATCCTGTAAAGGTCACTGACCTCTCGCAGAAGACGAATCTCAAGCAGCTCATGATAAGCTTTAGCAGACTCTTCAAATCGGTCATGTTTCTGAAGGTCCAAAGCTTTGTGATACAAAGCAAAAGCTTCTGCTTCCTACGGTTTAAAAAATCAGAATCTATTTTGTAGGTCAATTCTATTAAATATACTTATTACAATATACTTACATTTATTATGAATATTCACATTTTTAATATGTACAGCACTCCACATCCACAGTGTCTAGCAGAACATGAGCCTTACTGACCTAATATAACTCATTTGAGTGAAGTTTTGGCTTGCTAAAGTGAGGATTCAAGAGATAAGACAGCAATGCAACTTTATTTAAAACAAAAAAAATTACGGTTGAACAGTCCCTGCAACAAGAGAGGACAAAACTCCCACTGAGACAAAACTCCATTAAGGAAATTGTGGATTTACTTACTTGAGCTTCCTTTGTCTGTGTCTTATGACTTTTGAAGGTACCTTCATAGTCATCCTCAATTGTGGAGCTCGCGTTCAGTGCTGCGATTCGAATCTAGAATGACAGTCAAGACATGACAAGAAATGCTACATCAATATGTGTCCCAGTTTCCCTTGCAAACTGGATTTTTCTCATTTTTTACTTTACTTGATAAATGGACTACATTGAAAGATCTCTACATAAAGTTACAAGAACTGCAAGGCATTTAGTCATCACTGTTTGCAACAATAATGCATCAAAATAACTCTGCCCCCACAATCAGATGATAAAATGAAATTTTAAGTGTCTTGCAAGCAACAGCTTCCCTAGAATGGACATGTGCATTACAATGATTTTTTTTCTAATTTTTAATTTACCAATAACTACAACCACTCAGAAAACAACGTTCTCATGCCAGTTTATTCTCAGTCCTGGAGAAAAAGAAAATTTTCTATTTTATTTCTACCATCCCAAAGCCCATTTCAATAAGGCCTTACCATGTTCACAGATATTCACACCCTCTTTCTCCAGGATTAGGAGGAAGGGCCTAACAAACAGGCCTGGAAAGCAAACAGAATTAGAATATTTATTCCGTCCATACAGAAAGCATTCAGAAGTAAAAGGCTGGGAATATTTAAATCAACAACCAATTAACTGTCCTAGGTTGCCACCACCCCATGCCAAGAGATAAATTGCCCTACCACATAGGAACAACAACATTAAAGTGAATTTTAACTAAAGTCAGAGAATAAAATACAAAGTTAAGCACATTCATTACTCCAGGATGGCTTTCAAGACTCTAGTCCTGGTGGTGAGGGAGGAGTGGAAGTATTGGCAATGTAATTACAGCTATAAGGTTATTTAGTTACTGTATAATATTTAATGAACATACATTGCATTAACAACATTAGAACATTAATCCCTTTAATGTCAAAAGCTAAAACCGAAAAAGCTTCTAATACTCCGGCATTTTCTCAGCATGAATCGTTATAGCTTATGAGTTTATGTTCAGTCACTTTAAAAAAAAAAAAAAACGGAAGCTTTCCTGCACCTATTGTATATAGCACAAACCAGGGTGCTCTCTCATGTCTAGAAATCACAGCACTTATGGATATTTACAGAATGGGAAAGGAAAAATAAATTGTTTACATCTGGAAATTCCTCTGATTAAAAACGTTTTCATTACTGCTGTCCCTGCTAGAACAGAACCAGTGTTTATAAGACAGTTTTCTTTTCTTAGTATGCTGACCAACTTCTACAGACCCTCAAATGCAAAAACAAGTTACAGCTACTGTAAGAGCTATTAGGTTTATGCAAACAAAGTAAACTGATCTTATTACTAATTAGTATTTCTTCACTCTGAAGGAAGGACACTAATCCTTCTTCAGAGTGAAGATGCCAGTCTTTTTACCACTGATAAGAAGTTTAAAGGGGAAAAGACACATTTATAATCTGTAAGTCATTTTTCCTCATAACTAAACCCGTAATTTATATTCTATTAACTGCTTGAAACATTATGTTAGTAAAGGCAAAAAAACATGAAAGTGTTCTGTGCTGCTTTTCTAGAAAAGCTTCACTGCTACATGACAAAACCTTCCCATCAACTCAAACAAAAAGATGACACATGCAAGATGGGCTAAAAAGTCTTAAATATTGTAGAGCACATTAATAGAAGAGTAAGTCCAGAATTAACCACAGCAGGAAGAAGTGGGAGTTCAGAACTATAAGCTGAATTCACTCACACATCACCACGATTAGTTCTGCATGTAGAGAAAATAATGCTTTGACATGAATTTCATTCATTCAACAATGATATTTTGCTTGCCTGTGTACCACTTACTTTCCTTGCTTGCAGCTACCAGACTGACAACTACACAGCAATAAAGCATTTTTCTCTTTAAGTCACTAAACAAACATTAATAAAACCTCACATCTCTTTCAAGACATCTCTGCACACGGAGAAAATATACCCACAGAGATCAATGGTTATCTCCTTCAGAAATACTGAGCAGGCCAGGTTTTGACAGAAAGTGCAGATGCTTATGACATCTAAATAAATGAAGTTGTATGATTCTAAATCAATTTCAGATTTAAATGGAGAGGTTTTAAGTTCACTTACAACTATGTCTATACTCAGAAATACGGTCAAGTCTTTTGCTGAACCCACATAATGTTGCTCAGGTCAGCAGAGGAAGAAAACAGGAGAGAGACTAGAGCCGAGAGTTCACTCCTGTGGTTAGACTGCCAGAGAAATTGCAACTACAGGAAAGGTGGGGAAAGAATTTTAATTCTACTTTTTATTTACACAGAAAGTTCATAACAAATATTTAGCACTTCCACTCTCTACTGATGAGAAGTTGAGAGAGCATACCTGAGTGGTGTAATGCTTTTGAAAAACAGGACAAGGATATTGCCTCCGCACGGCTTTTATACTGGTGGGTCAGGTAGGTGGGAGGTTTGTTTCTTTTTCTGTAAACCATTTTGTAAAGCACTGTACGTGGTTCCAAACTGAACTGTGGAGTGAGTCACAACAGTGTCACAACATCTAGGAATTAGGTGTATCACTACAAGCACTTTCTGAGGAACACAACTACAACAGTTAGGTGGGGAAAAAAAAGAATACTAAATATAAGATATTACAAACTAGGCTATGAACTAGGTTTGAAATTTTTTGAGTTATAAGTGTCTCAGCTACAGGCCTGTGGCTATGGCAGGTGAGGATATCCTCAAAAGGCAACACCACCTCTTTAAGGCCTTCTACCTTCAAAATCTGATCTCTTTTTTTTCCCTTAGTACTGCAAAAACATAAGCAAAAAAATTCAAATGCCAGCTTTTGTTCCAGTTATCCATAATTTTTATTGTGCGTGATTCTCAACTTCAAAATAAGAAACAAAGGGAGTGACTCGGCCTTTCCTGGCTTTTGTTGTTATTGCTACACTTGGGATCCACACACTGCAAACACACACTTGCTTAAAAAGACGACTTGATTTTTGTTTTGTTGTGGGTTTTTTTTTTTTTTTTGACATTGCAAAGAGCATCTCCTCTGCATTTTAGCAGAAGTCGTTTTTACCGAAATAGCTCACGTTCCCCGCAGAGGAGCGGGGCCACCTCCCACGCCGCTCGCCAGGCTCCGCTGCCCGGAGCGGGGCACAAAGGGCCGGGAGGAGGCGGGGGAGGGAGGGAGCCCAGGTCTGCCTCCGACAGTAGCTCCGCGGAGGGGAGCAGGCGAGACCCCGACGTGCCGGGCCGGGCCCTCGCAGCCTTCCCCGGCGGGACTGCGCGGGAGGCAGGGCCAAAGCCCCGGCAGCCCCTCCGCGGGGCCGGGGCGGACAGGACACTCACCTCGCAGGGCCGCCCCCGGGATGCCGGCGCTGCTCCCGGGCGGCGGGGCGCGACCGCCGCGGGGCTCCCGGCGCGGCTCCCTCAGGCGAGCGGCGACTCCCCGGAGAGGCGGCCCCACCGGCGGTCTCCACGGCAACCTCCGCCGAGCCCCCGGAACCCCCCGCGCCCCAATAAAGAGGCTGCTCATTGGCTGACGCGCCGTTCTGAAGCAGCCAATGGGGACGTGGGGAACAGGTAGGCGGGAGACGCGGCGGCGGGCGGAGGCGGGCAGGGCCGGAGGGTCTCTGCGCGGGCTGTACGCGCAGCGGCTTCGCTGGATTCCCCGTGCCCTTTCCAGGGATCTGGAAACAGTTACGGGTTTTCCCTCAAACGTGGCGTGGTGCAAGCTGGAGACGGGAATATGCTTTTATGCGCCTGGGAGAGGTTTCTGTGGGATGGCGGCAGGACGGTGTGCGGCAGTGACTCCAGGCAAACAGTAACCGACAGCTCCTGCTGGAAATAATTTTATTTAAATGTTACACAGCCATATTGCAGCGAGTCTTGACTAAAAGGTGTACCATCGGCAGCCCTACGCAAGCCCTCCTGGTGCAGATGCCGTGCCGGGACAGCCTCTGAGCAGCCATGGGCTGACGTGGGCGCGCTCGGGCCTGGCTCCATCCTTGGGAGATAGCCACCCGTTTGAAGCCACCTCTTGTTACAGCGACTCACATCGCGCTGTGCTCGAGCGCTTCACTGAACCAGCATTTAGGACTATATGGAAGAGTTCTCTTCGACCCAAATGCATGAACTCCAGGGTCCCAGTTGCGGGAGAAAATAAAGCCATCTTTCTGTCATGACAAGCTAAGAACAGGGTTGCTGTGAACAGCAGCGTCACGCTGTAGTGTTTGGAGAATAACTTCCAAAGCTGTTGTGATTCTGTAGCACTTTGCTGTCAGTATGCCCTTCAGCCTGCTCAGCGTCTGGCTCATCCTCTCTTGTGTAAATACAAAGAAAGGCTGTCCTCACATCAAAGGTTTGAAGCTAAGAAATGGTTACTGAGTGTTCAAAAGCAGGTTGTTACCTTTGAATTTGCTAACATAGCTACACAGAGTTCTCAAACAAACCAACAGAGGCCATTTCTGGGAGCAGATAAATAAGTCAACCTTAGAAGGTTAAGCCTGGGAAGCTAAAGAGTGACTACATGGGTAAAAAGATCTACTGTAGCTGGGAGATATTAAATCCAGCTGTCAGGCAGGCTCCATCCCATGCAAGAGGGACAATCTGCACGTAGCATTCAAGGGAAAGGGATTTTATAACATCATTGCTGAGCCCTGCATAAGGGGAGTGTATCCAATTTTCTCCAATTAGGAAACACAAGCAACAGATGTGAGAAAATGCTTCCTGCTTCTATTGGTTTCGGTGTGGGTTTCAGGGGGCTGCACGGCCCCTTTGCAGGGTATCCTTCTCAAGCCCTAAATGTTGTGTAAATCTAACATCAGTGGAGGAAAAACAGGCCATCTCTTCAGCTCAAAATGAACATTAAAATATATTCAGCACCAGCAGTTTATGAAGGAAAACAGGCAGCTCATAGGAGTCCCAGAATCTCATTCTCTGCTGACGGACCCCAGCACCAAAAAAAAAAAAGTATCAATTGGCTCAGACCAAGGCACAGACAATTCACAACCAAAGGGTACTTTCAGCTCTGCAATGCTGGGAAGGTCGTTCCCAGGCAGAAGCTCACACAGGGAACAGCTGAGGGCGAGGGGAAGGCACGGCGCCTGCAGCAGTGCCTAGCAGTGGCCAACACAGCCTGAAAAAGGAGAGCCTGGAGCACAGGGCAGAGCAGGGTTTCTCTAAAGCACACAAAGGCTTTGGTGAGAGTTCGTGCTTGTTCCTTCATGCGGTAGAAGGACCTCCAGGAAAGGAGCCGTCTGCAGATCAGAATTAAACTGACGTTATTTTCTACATTCACCTCAAGTTGATCAAGCCCTTTGCAAAGCCAGGGCTGTCCACCCTCTTCCCTGCAACAGAGCACTCCTGAGTTACACGAGTGTCTCAGATGCAGTTCACCTCCCCATTTGCTGCCTGAGCTTCAAAAACTTGTAGTTGAAGAGACCTCTGAGAAAGTGCAGAGACCTGGGCAGCCACGATACCTGTCTCCAAGCACTAAGACCTACAAAACCACAATGTTGTAAGCCAATAAACCCACACTTATCCAGAGGCTTTGATACACTTTATTAACTAGACAAGGTGTAGCACCCCTAGCCCAACACACAAATCTGTGTTAGGTATTATATTCCTGACAGATTTTGCAAACATAGAAGATGTTTATGCTGCATAGGAAACAACCTGCTTCAAATGGTAATTAGAAGGAATATTTTCAACCTCAAGCCATAAACAAATAAAACTCTAATCAGAATGACAAAGGAGCGCAGAAGCATCCTTCAGCCCTGCGTTCTCATGGACCTCCATGTCCCAGGCTCTCAGTTCCTTCAAGCTCCCTGACTGGGACCTGACCAAGTCACAAAGTGGAAAGAAAACTGATAAATGTTTTCATTATCAGTGGCAGGCAGAGTGACATTATACATTAAAAGTACCGTGCTTTTGTTTTAATAAAATGCCATGTGTATTCCAGTTACACAGTGAAGAGCGTACGGGTCCTAAAAACCCAAAACACTTCCCCATGGGGACGGTGAGCTGAAAATACCACCCACAGAACACAGTGAGATGTTTTATCATCCCAAAACTCCCCGTAACAGCAGAATGAGGAAAAGTATTTTGAACAACTGAGTGCATAACAGGAATTAAAGCTGGCAGTAGCAGAACCTTCAAGATATTTTGCTGTGGCACAGTACAATTCTTCACAAGCAGCTCTCTCCTCTACGTGCTGCCATCAGCACACAAACATTCATCTGTGAAAATCTTGCGGGCAAATAAAACTTTGTAGGAGCAGCCACCATGGGTGGCAATGGTAGAGCACAAAGCACAAGATCTGACATGAGCCTTAAATAAACAATTATATAAATGCATAAACTTCCATTCCAATAATCACATCCCTTTCCAGAAAGGGCTTTCAGGGAGCCTGAAAAGAGAAGAATTTGACGCCCAGGTCTTCTTAGCCAGCCTGGGATCCTTCTGCTGCCGCAGAGAAAAAGAAAAAAGGATCTTTCTGCCTTGCAAAGTATGAGGAAATCTGGATGAATGCGAGAATCTCTTTGGTCCTCAACAAAGCCAAATGTGTTCTGAAATTAAACTTTTTGCTGCTACAAGAGAGCTTTTTCTAGGTCCACAAATGGCCATCACCAGACTGCAATGGTTTAGCCATAGGCACTGGGAGAGCTTTTGGGCTACGAGACAGGCTTGAGACAAAGACCTTGAACTATTTCAGTAAAATCAACGCAGCTGATTACCCACTCTTCAGCTGTGTGTGCACGGGATGCAAAGACAAAAGTGAATCATACAGGTAGAGGTGCCGAACTACACAGATTTGATCATAAGAGGAAACAAGCAGATGGAGCTGGTCATCTCTGGGTTGTCTTCATCATTGCTTTGTTCCAGCCAGCTGCTCAATGGATCACAGGAACGTCATGACTGTTCTGTTCTTGCCGATCTGCCAGGGCTCCAGTGGGTAAAAGCGGATGACGATCCTTTTCGAGTATAAAAGCAAAAATGCAGTGGACAGGAAACATTATTTTAACATTAAATGTTATCCCTGCCTAGTTTGCAACAAGGTAGAAAATCTGCACTGAGCTCTCGCTGGCTCACACTTCACAGTGTTAATTGGACAGAAGCAAAAATAAGCTGTGTATGGGCAGGGCACAAACAGGTACCAGAGTTCATCCGCACAAACTGAAAAGCAGACGGAATTTCAACACTGTTTATACGAGATACCTGTCCACTTCAGAAGGGCCCGAGCAGCTCATAATCCTGTCAGGTATTCACCTGACACCACCTCAGGGGCAGGGAAATGCTATTATTCTCCTTGTGCAGACAGGGACTCAGCTTACCTTACCCTTGCAACCCCCCTGCGAAGCTCCACCAGTTCACACTGGGTTTTGCACCAATTACACCAACCGAAACTACTCACCTTCAGAGAACAGCTGTTCCCAGACTGTTCCATGAGTGCAAACCACTCCATGATTTTATCGGGACCTAAACCGCGTGTCTGGGCTTCGGCATCCCAGAGCACTTAACGCCTGCGGTCCAGTCTGGGATCTGTGCTACACCTGAACCTCATGGAGGGCAGGGGAACCTCCATCATCATCACCTCCGCTTGGAACATCCTCCCGTACTTTTGTGTCCCGTGTTTCACCGCACACCCCTGCCAGGAGGGGCGCTGCCCTTGCCCCCCCCCGGGGCAGAGGAGGTGCCGAGGCCGGGCCCCCCCCGCCCCGCCCCGCCCCGGCCGGGCCCGCACTCACCGCTCGGGGCCCAGGCCCAGCTGCGCCGTCAGGAAGTCGAAGAAGCGGGCGCTGTGCCGCTGGTTCTGCTCCGCCGAGCCCACCACGCCGATGGAGGAGACGAGGAGCTGGGCGCAGGGCTCGGCCGAGCCCGACAGCACCATGGCCATCCCGCTCCGCACCGTCACGTTCACCCGCTGCCGGTACAGCCACCGTCAGTCACCGCCGCCCCCGGCCCCGGCCCCCGCCGCCCCCGGCCCCGCGCTCACCTCCGCCGGTTTGCCCAAGATGTCGGCGGCGGCGGCGCACAGCTCCTGGGCCAGCCCCGGCGGCAGCCGCCCGGCCGGCAGGCTGGTCTCCAGCTCCAGGAACGGCATGGCACCGGCGGCCTAGCACAGCGCGGCCCGCACTCCCTCCGCCCGCCCGGGCCCGGCCGGCCCGGCCCCAGCTCCGCCCCCGCCGCGGCCCGGGCAGCGGAGCCCCGGCGGGGGCTGGAGCCGGCACCGTGCCCGGACCCCGCGGGGCTGCCAGCAGCAAGGGGAGGAGGATCCGATCCTCCCATCCCATCCGCACCTCGCCCTGTGGCAGCCCCAGGCAGCGTTTTGGGTTCTCTCCCCTTTACCCCTGTGTCATCAGCTGGCGTTCGGGCCTTCTGCCTTTGGCCATGGGGACATCTGCTAGAGACTGTGAGAGGGAGAAATCACATCTCACTGACGGACGGGTAAAAGGAGCTTTGTAATGGTCCTTACTGCCGGTGGGAAGACGTTTCTGGTCACCGCAACATACACCTCCACGCCTGTCTGTGCAGGGAGGGTTAAGAATGGAAGAGCAGCTGTTTCTCCAAACAACCAGCATTGCAAGTCAAGCAGAGAGGGTTTATTGTTTTACCCAGTGTATACAATTACCAAACAAGCTTCTGCAATCAGGACTTTGAGCTCTGAACTTGATAAAAGTGACTCCAGCAGGCTGGGTGTCGGGGACGGTCTAATCCACAGATCAGAGGTTTCTCTGAAGCTGAGCTGTCAGTGAGGGTTACCTGTGCTCGTTTCCAGCAAAAGGTTACCAGCCAGCTAGATCAAAAGGTCATCTTGTTTAGGGCACAGCACTGTTGTGAAAATTGGCCCCGTATAATGTGACTTCTTGGTTTTCTGCAGTTCTAGACAATCCTAATGAAAACTGATGCAATTGCTCAGGGTGTTTTTTTATCTGAGAGAATTGCTTGGCCTTCCCTGCGACTAATGAAGACAATACTGGCACGAGGAGCTGTGTGTATAAACCAGCCAGCAACGAGGCTGGAAATTGATTTCTAGGAGAAAGATTGTGAAGAGAGAGACCCAACGGGAGAGGGGCCAGGGCACAGCAGGCTGGCAGGGGGAGGCTGCTTGCCGAGGTAAGTGGTAATAACAGACACTCCCTTCAAATCTAGGAAAGCAGAAGAAATAACCCAGGAAAACTGTTAGATTCCAGGGTAAATTTATAGAAAGATATAGTCTTGTAAATAGAGGAGATGATCCTGTCACTGAAACAAAGGCAGAGGGGGTGTTCAGCCATCTTGCAAACCCCAGGTGCAAGCCCCTCACTTCCCGATTACTGGCAGTCTCTGCCTCTGGGTGAGATGCCATTTAGGATCAATTTTTCTATTTCTCATTCCTTCAAATACTAAAAATCTCTTCTAAATGCAAGGCCAAAAAAAAACCCCAATGGCAAGAAACGAGCATATTAGGTGGCCTCCAAAGGGAAAAGAGAAGATTCAAGTATCAGATGTCAGCAATTACAACAGGACATGGGACTGTCACAACCATCTTTAATGATACGCGTTGTCCTTGGCTCTTATGGTTTACCATATGAATGGCAGATTTTTCACAGCCTTTCAGAGTTTTTACTGAACTAAATACATTTGTTTTATCGTTTCTGTCTTGGAGCAGGCAATTAAATTGTAGGGGAATGAACATATAACCAAGAGAGGACAGCACAGCAGCAAGTAGTCTCAAACTTGCTCAGCCTTTGGAAAAATCATGGTCGTTTTTTCCCTCCTGCAGACATTTGCACGTGTCATCATCCACTTAGCAATTCCACTCTCAAAATTATATTAAATATTCAACCACTTCCCATTTTAAATTTAGCTCATTTGTAGACAATATTTTGTGACTAAAACATCAGTAAAAACATATTATTCAGCTACTGTTTGGTAAGAAAAGAAAGGACAGGTGGGAATAAACCTGTGTCTGTTCCTAATACTTTTGTTTCATGAAAAGAGAGCACCTTCAAGTCAGGTCTCTTGTCTTTATAGAGAACGTAATCACAAAACAAAATGTCTTGCTAGTGCAAGCTGAAGTATATAATGGAGTTCTCCTTCCAGACAGGGAATTTAAAGACCTCCTTAGGCTCTGGTCTAAATCAGTAGTATATAGAACTGAAACCTTAGTGAAAAACATCACTAGAACACATCAAGTTTTATAGAACTTACCAGCAGAAATGTCACTAGCCAACACATGGTAGTACTGGAAAGAAAAGAAGCTATTTGACTAGTGAGAAAAGCCACTTCTGAATTATTTACTCATTTTGCTTATTCCGTAGAGGAAGTGTTCTTGGGCAAGGATTTCAGGGTAAAGTTCAAGGGCAATGAGTATTCGTGAACTGAAGTATGCAGAGATATATACTCCACCAGTTTCTGCATCCTTTACAATTTGCTGTTTTCAAGTGAAGAAAATAGAAATGGTTGGATTCTCTCAGTTTAACCTCACAAATTGTGCTGCAGTACAAAAAGGGTTTTGTGTTTGAGCTACAGCTAACCAGAAATAAACACAGCCAAGGAAAAGTGCCCAAAAGCTACAAAACAACTCTCTGCCCTTTAATTGTGATGCATATGTTGCTCAATGCCACAAAATCTCTCTTATTACTTCAGCTGCACAGGGTGACTTACTTGGTGAACTTCCATCCAAAACAGTCTCAGAAGAGCACGTCTAGATTTATTCCCCCTCTGCATTTTCTAGGAGAAATGTGGATTGCTATTACAGTATTACCACAGAAAAAAAAAAAATCTGTTGTTATATTCTCTTTCAAGAAACCACTGTGAATGCATTCTTTCAGTGTATTCCCTATATAGTATCAACAGAGTACTTTAGGTAGGCAATTACTCAAAGGCTGTGGCCACCATCAGCTTTTTGAAGTGGCTCGGTCTTTACCGCACGGATCTCCAAGAATTGCCCCTGCCACATGTGTACCGGCAGACCAGGCACCAATGAAACCCAGGCTTTTAGAAATGAGAGTAGCGGTTAAACTGAGTAATTATGAAGATTCACAGTTGTAGATGAATATAAAGAAACTTCTCACGGGAACTTAAAGGCAAATAGAAGAAATGTGGAATGTACGTGGACAGCCAAGCAAGATGCCTCAGCAGTAAGAAACTTTAAAAAGAAAAAAATCAATGTCTTTTTTCTCTTTTGTGACTGCCTGTAGTTTGTGTTGTACTTGTCTTTGCAGACACGTGCTGGGAAGGTGAGGATCAGACACGCTTTGCAGTGCTTGACACTTGAGGAGCTGCAAATGTTACAAACATATGAAAACAATGATCCTCATCCTACAAAGTTCTCTAATATTCCCAGTTTGTAGGCTGGTTCAAATTTTGTCAGGAAATACTGTTCATGTCTCTACCATCTCTGAGAAGACTGGCACTGAAATAATGCGCAGGTGCACAGCTTAAGTGACCTGTAGGGCCTCAGCCTTCTGTATAAATTTAATGTCTCAGGTCTTAAATGTTCCCCAGCTTCCACCCCGAAAGATATAGGAAAGGCCTGGTGGCTGGGGAAACACTCCGCAATTTCTGTGTTAGAATTACAGTCTCTTTCCAGTTACATGTAGAACTGGAGGTCAAAGAAGTTGTTTTTAAAAAGGGCAGAAAAAATTGTAAGATAGGTTAATTCATTTCAACATCTTCATCAACAGAGGTGCCAGATGCTCTTTCAGCTGTGGATCAATTTGAATGTTGCTCAGTTCTCTGATATTGAGGATCATCTCATGGGCTTGGAAGAAAAGCTCTTTCCCCACAGCATCCTCCACCCGCCTGCGCCACTCCATCAGCCTAGGTCTGTCTTCAAAGATGTCACAACCAACTCCAACAGGCTGCAGAAAGGGGAGAGAGTATGATCAAAATATTCCTGTACCATTTTCTTATTTCATCAGACCTGTCTGCTATTGCTTCTCACTTTTATATATTACCTCCTTCTCTGGAGGGTAAAAATAAAGTCATGATAAATGATGAAGGATAAGAAGAAGTATTGTTAGAGAAGAGAAAATAAAGAGATCTGCTGCAGCCAGCTTTTAATTTTTTTTTTTAAAACTAGTTTTCTGAACCCACTCCCATATTCTCCTCATTGTCTTAGGCCAGTTCTGTTGAGATGTGCCCTCACTCCCCTTTGTAGTCAAGCGTTACCATATGCTGCACCCCTCCCTGCCCAGCAGCATCTGTTTTCCCTTGTGCTTCCTTACCACACTCCAGCACTCACTTGCATCAGCTCCACAATGGCCACAAGGTCTGCCAGAGAGATCTCACTGCCGATAATAAAAGCCTTGTCCTGCAGAAACCTCTCCTCAAATTGCTTCAGGGAAGTGGACAGTCCCTCCATAACCTCCTGGAGCTTCTCGGAGGGCAGTGGCTGTCCTGTGAAGAGGGGAATCAGCACCTGAGGAGAGAAAGGACTTGAGAGTACAGTTGTCCCTCTTCTCAAGGATCTGGTGGTAGACATTTTAGTTACACTCTGTGAACTGTAGCAGGGGCTGATGCTAGAGCTTGCCAGACTGCTGCAGTTCCAAGTAGCTCATGGACAGAGAGCACACAAGCAGTCCTAAGTGACTGATCTGTCATGAGAGTAACCTCCAGCTAACGGGCAGCAATGTGCAGAACAAAATCAAGGATTCAGCTCACTTTGAGCCCTCCCACTCCACTTTTCCTCTTACAAAAGAAAAACAGGCAATTGCTCCAAGGAAGACAAATCTCTGCCATAGTCACTCCTGCTATATCCTCCGTTTCAACAGCCTGCCAGGACGGGTCAGCCAGCCGCCTGCCCACCAGCCACCCCTGCTATCCACCCTGCTGTGTAACTGGGCGCTGGATGCGGGCAGGCAGCTGCCTGTCCTGCAGGGAGACAGAAAGGAGGGCACGGTGGCTGTGGCAGGGAGCGTAGGAGGGACTGGAATGCATCAATACTGGCTGGAGAAGCAGTAAATGGCTTCCTCTCTGTGACAGCAGCCAACGAGGCTGGGAGTGGGTAAGCACCACTTTCACATCAGCTTTTCTGTGGCCTCCCATGCATCATTCCTTAAACCACTAGAAATTTCTCCAGAGCAATCATATAAATGTGGTCCTTGGCTCCACAGACTTGCTGGCACAGGAGGTAGTTGCCTTTCCATGAGACTTTTGACCGTTCAGAGGTGTATGCACCATTTGAGCTCACAGTGTTTCACAACTATGCTGTCTCCATCTACCACAGCTAAAGAAATACCATTTATTTAGAGAAGCAAATTAAAGATACAAATTTCCATCAGTGGGAGTGGACTGAATTTCTACTTACTGCCAGTATATTCAACAATTCAAGCTGGGATTGCTTAGTCCAAGCCAGGATTTTTGCTAGATACATGTGGAATCTATTTCATCAGAAAATTCATGGCCAGTTCTCTTCCTAAGTTGTTCCAGTTATGCATGATGGAATCTCTGGGTATAATCACTTGAAACAGCATCTTCTTCCTTTTCTGTATCTCAGGGCAGTCTCTCTTCTCCCATGTCTCGCTAATATGCCTTCTGTTACATGCTGGCTTTAGATGTTTCCCTATTTTCAATTATTTTGAGGACTTTTTCTATATCTGGGTTATCTAATCATCATCAGCAATTAGCTGCATTTCTTTCCCTTGGAGCACTGCAATAACAGCCTGCAGAGACTGGAAGAAACTGCTTCTTGTACAAATCTGACTCATATTTGAATTGCTTCTCTGTGCTCTCTAGCCAAAAATTCGAATGTCAATAAATCAAAAAGCTAAATGAGTCCTGATATGCTTTGTTAGGCACAAACAAGGGCAGGCTTTACACAGGAAGAGTGAAGTTCTTACTCGTTTACTGGCAGCCCTGGTTTCATCTGTAATTCCATACCACAGCTGTACTTGCAGGGCTATATTTGCACCTGGGTCTCTGCAAGGACAGTTGCATTAACTGCCTGGTGAGTTGGCTGGAAATAGATGTCCAGTAAAATCATCTGATACTAAATGATTTTCTGCCTCAGGGTGATTTTGCTTAAAGGTAAATTGATCTGACCACACTGAATAAAGAAATTCTGCCATTCTCTCTGGGTCTCTATTCTGTCTATCGCTGAGCTCATGTCAGAGAAGTGCATAAAGCGTGTTGGAAGCAGAAAGCTCCTTCTGGATTTCCACCCTCATGGGGCTGCAGGGACTTGTTGTACGAGCAATGCAAGCCTCTGCTTCCAGCAACAAAGCACACGCTCGCCAAAGAAGAAAAACTTCTGCCTGCGTGCATACTCTGCACAGCTGTGCAGGGAGGAGGAGGCTCTTGGCGGCAATATCCAGTCTGTTACATGTTTGTTCACAAAACCAGGCAATGGAAGTCTGTTGGGCTTTGAGACCTTCTGTACCGGATCTATTTCAAGGAAAAAAACAAAGTGACCAAAGCTGCTTTTGCCAGATCGTGATGTTGAGCAATTAGGAACAGCTCCCTCTCTGACAGCTCCTCTCAGCTAGGAATAGCCTAGGTTTGTTACTTCAGCGTGACAAACTCTCTCCACATTGAGGGTGTTCCAATGTTCAGTATTCTGCCAGGAAAACATCACTTTACTTGCATTTTAATATTCAGTGTCCTTACCTTGATCCACATGGTCTTTGGAGCATTAGCCCGGATGTTAGCGTGATGCCATGAGAGGTATTCATCTACCTGGGCCCGCTTTTGTATGTCTGATGGGTACCAGTGGTCGGGAGTGTTGTACTTTCGACTCAGATACAGCAGAATGGCAGTGCTGCTCAGACATTAACAAGAGACAAGAAAGGGGTCAGGGAGTTAGGATGCAGAATGCTTTCACCTAAGCTTCCTCTCCTGCCCTTTCGGAATTGCTGCTTCCAATAAAAATCATTCAGGTCAGGATTTCCAAGGGAGTCTAGGGAGCATATATAGGCATCTAATTCATGTTGACATCAGAAATGGCACTTAATCACCTTAGTTCCCATCTGAACTATAACCTGCTGGAAAACCACAGCGCTATTCTATGGTGCAGAGTACTGCTGGACAGTACTGGGGTAAACCAAAGATAAATCTCCATAGTCATCTATCAGCAATGCTAACCCCACTTGTTTCTCAACTGTTCTGACCCATCTCTCAGACCTGCGCACATTTATGCGCTTGTGTACTAAATGAAACTCTCTCATGGGTTATGTTGCCTTTCCATCAGATCTATCTCTAGCCTGCAGCTTCCACCAAAATCAGTGGAAGTCGCAGCAAGAAGAGCCTACAGAACTTTTTTGTGTTTGTCCAGATGTTTATACGTCAATTGGCAGGAGAAGTCAGGTGGAAAATATCTTAGTCATCTGCAACAATATGTAAGCTGTTACTACAAAAAGAGATGCCACAAAAAATGCTGTGCTGACAAAACGGCCCCTCCTATTATGCTGATACTACTATAGTTCAATTATTTCCATATTATGACACCATTAACCAGTCTCCGTATTAATCTTATAATGCAAAACCTAAATTTTATCTCTGTAGGTGTTTAATTCGGATAAACAGATTTTTTTCCCTAGGGTAAAAGACATTTTTTTTCTAGAGGAAAAGAGATTTTTTTTTTCCTAGGGTAAAAGAGATTTTTATAAGCTTTAAACAATTCCCAGAAATGTTTATATCCCATTTCGAGGTAAGTGCATTCAGGGTAAGATCAAGAAGTTAAGTCAGCTGATTTGTTTACATTCTGAAACATAATTCAAACAGAAAATGGAAGCAGAGCAAATGAAGTTACACTATTAAAAATAACCAACATGTTCATAAATTCTGTGATCCTTAATCATTCAGTGGGAATTACATCTAAACGCTGCACAGATTACTGGTACCCCAGGAAGTCGAAGGACTGTGTTCTTACCATTCTGCTAGGGTGAAGTCTCCGTCCTTCAGTGCTGGTACTTTCTTCAAGAGGCTGACTTTGCCAGCTCCTTGACTATTTGATGGCCCTAAGAACACGAACAGACAAGTCAGAGGTTAGAAGTGTATCTGCCAGCAACTGAGAAATTAAATACCTGTAGCCAACTGGACAACCAGTGAACTGTGCTAGGTTTTCCTTACATGGTCATATTTCACAATTTAAAAGTAATGAAATTGAAGAGTCAGTGTAAAAGCTATCTGCAGAGGGCAGCCGCCTCGGGCTGGCCACACGGCGTGGAGCAGTTGACATTTTTATACAGGAATTCCATTGCCTGGAATGGAATGCTTGCAAAACTTACTGAAAAATCACTCCACCGGAAGCATGTAGGTACCATGCTGAAGGTGCTGGTATTGAAAACACTTACTGCAGATAACCAGGAACAGCTGACTGACTTGAGAACAGTCTGTCCTACGGCTTTAGAGACAGCAGGGAAAAAAACAGAAATTAGGATGAAGACAACTGAGCAGCTAAAAAAATACTTCTTATTTGCCAAGGAAGAAGGGTATGGAAAAGTCGAGTTTTCATGCAAAGCATCCTAACGAGGGTAGATGGTTGCTACTCCTGCTCCTGTTTCTGTTCCCACAGGCAACACCAAAACAAAGTAATCTTCCTGCAGTTTGTAAACGTGGCCGACTCTAGCTAGGATGGAGTAACAATGGAAAGCAACTGAAAAGCCTTGTGCCCACAGAGATCACGCAGTGGCTAATCAATCAAAGCAATCCTGGCTGGCTTATAGACACAGGGAGCAAAATCTTTTTCCTGTTTGTTTGTCTCTGAAGAGCAGAGGGAATTCAGTATTTACAAAGAAAGCAAATGCTGTCAACAGAGCTGATCCCTCGGCAGACACGCAGCTGAGGATGTTTCCAGAGTTTTTGCTGGGATGGCAAAAACATGAATGTCAGCAATGCAACAATAGGCTCATGAAATAATTCACACTGCCACAGTGGATATTCGCCAGGGGCAGGGAAGCCCTCACACCTCTACCCTGCATTGCTCCTGGCTCTGCGTGCCAACCTACCTCTGTCAGGAAAACTAAGGAGGAAGACACCATCCCGTAAAAGAGTTTAAGCTCCTCAGTCCCTTGGAGTTTGCAGGCATTAACAGCTGACTATCTAACCCGGTTTTCAGTTTCCCACTGCAGGCACTAGACTTTCCAGTCAGCAGTGAAGTGCCAGGGAATTGTACAAAAGTCCAGGAACACCTACGTAATAAAAGGTATGAGGAGTTTGTTTGCTCTGCTTGTTTCAAGTGCTCTCTAGAAGGAGACATGACATTCCAGGGTGCAAATTCTAATAAAATCAGCATGACCAGCAGGAGGTCTTGTACAAAAATGTCTTTGTTTATAAAAAATAAGGGCCATTAACTAACAGGCAGTGATCTACATCCCTAAGAACTATTTGCTCCCATTCAGGAGGCAGTGACAGTGTCTGCTTTACTGGACAAAAGTGCAGCAGGAAATAGTCTCCAAGAAATAAACCCAGCCTTTGGACTATCAAGTTGATTTGCAGGTGGCTTCGGGAAGGGCTGGGAGAAAGGAAGGTTGCTGCACTACAAATTACAGACTACTTTCCCAATATTCACATACTGAGACAAATCAAGCAGAGCAAACATGACCACCCTGTTCTCCTTCCTAGCTGAGTAGCCTCTACCTTCTTTCTTTGAGAAGTGTTTTTTAAAAAATTCTGATGTCAGTAGCTTCATCGGAGATTAAGGTTCACATCCATCTGCTGACTGAAGGGATTCAAACCCACGTCTCCCATCTCACTGGGAAATGCTCTGGCTGCCTGTGGTGACGGCGGCCTCCAGTTTAGCTGAGTAAGAGGTTCCACATGCACAGCAGGAGCAGGCGGCATTGTCAGGAGAAGCAAGGGCTTCTTAAGAATAAGGGCCAGACAGAAAGTGCAAGCTAAGCCTGTTAATTGAGAAATTTGAATAGCCAAAAAACCCTATTGGAAAATCAAGCCAGCAGGCAAAGTATAAGGACCAAGTGCCTTACGTCCACGATTTATATCTTAAAAACAGTGAGGAAAAAATGTGTATGTCTACTGTCATGCAAGGAGATGCTCTGGGAAGGTGCTTGGTCCCATGCATTTAGAAGGCCAGTGGTCATCACACACCCAGCTCTGGTGAGATCTGTAGAGTTCAGGTGGCCTTTGGAAAAACGCAGCAGAAAGTTGCAGGTCTGTAACCAACAAGCAGGCAATTCTGAGACCTAGCTGTGTGGTTCTGCTATATTTGTTATCCAAGCTGGTGGGCAACTGAGAAACAAGGCTATTGAGAAGGAAGCAGTGGGTGAGGGCAGCCTGAATCAGATTTCAGCCTGCTTTCATCGTGCAGCAGTCCTAGCAGGAATACTGAACATATTAATCCCCTGATGGGACCAACATGTCAGTACAGCAGGTCGGACAGCAGGTCAGTGTCTGCTACACAGACTGCACCGCAGCCCAGAGACGGCACCTTATTTGCTTTGGCTCGTACGGGGTCTTTGCCTACAGACATGAAAGACCCATGCCGAGACTCCGCGACTGAGCTGCACACTGATAAAAGCTTTGGTATGAACACTAACTCCAGGCTGCTTCATTGGGATCGACTGCTTATTGTCTTAAAATAGAGACCGATATTTGTATTTGCCGTTTAGCGGAGTTTTAAGTTCACGCCTCTCTTCCAGCAAGCAGAGCCAGCCTTTTTGTTTCATGGTATTAAGTAGCCCATCTTTATCATTCCTGTGATGCTGACGGAGCTGTTTCACATCAGTTGCATCTGGTATAATTAGTTCTTGATGTCCCCCAAGGATATACATGCACACACACACCCCGTGTGTATTGCTGGGCTTTGAGGAGTAACTTTAATAAGCAGAGTACACACTGTCAGAAAGCAGGGCAGGCGCCACACAGGAGGAATTCTTTAGCATAAGTCATAGTGCAGGGAAGGAGATTTACTGGTGGGTAAAAAAAAAGCAGTGGACAAGATTTCGCAGAAGTAGAAAGGAAAAAACAATCAGTCTATTTGACAGTCACGTCCCTGCCTAATCATCTCCTCAGCCAAGGATTTCCAAGTACTGGAAATCTGCCTTAGGCAGAAAAAATAGCAATTTACTAGGAAAATGCAATATGGAAATGGGCAATAGCCATCTTGCACAGTTGGACGAGTCTGAACAGCTGAGTGTTTCTGCTAAGTACACCCACCGTTCCCAAAGCACTCCTCGGCTGCCACTGTGACTAAGTTGCTAGAAATGGCTGGAGGAACATTCCTTGGGGATTCACAAAAATAGATGCAGCACAGCGATGAGACCGCTCTGGGGACAAGAGCTGCGTGGTCAAACCATTGTATTCCGGCCCCTGGGCAGAGCGCGTATCCGAAATCGCTCGGCTACCCGAGGAGCGAGTCCTGCCCTCCCAAGGGGCCAGGCAGGGCTGCCAGGGGCTGGGCGCAGGTTCAGCTCCAGAGTGCCAGTCTGGGCCGGCCTGACCCGTTTCACCCTCCCCAGGCAGGATGAGACCCTGTCGTGAGAGGACACCAGGGTGAGACCACCGATAAGCCTCCTCTGAGCTCTGCCTCTCCGCATCCCCCCGCGAATGGATGCTCTCCCGCTTCCACGACCTCCAGCACGGTGCGGGCTCCCGGGGTTCCAAACCCGCTCGATGCCGCCAGCGCCCAGGGAAGCAGCAGCCCGGGACAGGAGGCGGCGGGCTGGGCCCAGCTGGGGGGGGCCCGGCCGGGTACCAAGCCGAGCTCCTGCTCCTCTCTCGGGGAGGCGAGGGGGCTCCCGGGGGCCGCGACAGCAAACCCCCCCGCGGGCTGCGCGGGCCAGGACCGATCGGCCCCTCTGCCCCCTCCCTGGCGCGGCGCCCGGCCCTGCCAGTGCCCAGGGGCTCAGCCCGGCCCGGGGACCGTCACCGCGGCACCGCCAGCGCCCCGACCCGACAGAGCGGACCCCCCCACCGCCTCCCCTCACCTGCGCAGGGCTGCTCCGTGCCGCTCCCCGCCGCCGGCTTCTTCCCCAGCACCGAGTCTGCCAAGAGCCAAGAGAGGGGCGCTGAGCCCGCGGCCCCCGGCCCGCCCCGGCCCCGCCGCCCGCCGCCCACCACCGCCTGCGGGGCAGCTCGGCGGCGGCGGGCGGGCGGCCGTGCCCGTCCCACCTTTGAAGAGCTCCACGTGCTTGAACTCGAAGGGGATGTTGTTGCTGCGGGCGAAGATGTAGATGGAGCGGCAGGGCTGCGAGAGCAGGTCCAGGTACAGCTCCAGCCCCATCCCGCCCGGCCCCGGCCCGCGGGGAGGCTGCCGCGCCTCTGCCGCCCGCCGCCCGGAGCCCGGAGCCGCCCCGCGTGGGCAGGCGGGGGCCGAGCCGTGCGCGGGCGGGCGGGCGGGCGGTGCCCTCCCCCGGGCTCGGCGGGCGGCGGCGGCGGCTGCGCGGAGCGGGGCCGGGTGCGGGGGGCTGCGCTTTGCGGGGGCTCGGGGCCAGATTCTCCTGCGGGGCAAGGGCAGGGAAGAGCAGCGAAGCAGGGCTGGGGGCGGACAGGGCTCCCCAAACCACGAGGCTGGGCACGGCTGGCACTGTGCCTGTAGGCCTGCTGCAGGAGAAGGTACCATAGGGGGAATGGTGGCTTCAGACCAGCAGTGGCAATTTAATTATCAGTAATGGTGCGTTCCCCTCTGCGGCCTTGGCTGGCGCCGCAGGGGCTTGGGAGCCCGCTCTCTGGCAGCATCCCACCGTGGCTCCCGCCAGGTAAATGTCTGTGTTCATAACGCGGCCCTGCAAGGACGTGTCACACCGCAAAGGGGGCCCTTGCGTGACATCTCGAAGCCAGCGTTGATCTTGCGCTGCTAGATCTCAGTGTGGTTTTGAATTCAGAAGAGAATTCTTTGGTTACGTAATCTCTGCCCAGCGCTGCGAGGTGACGCCCTGGATGGCAGTGAGGCGTGGAGGACTTCTCTGCAGATGTTACCTCTGCATACTCACAGTCAAATTGCTTTCCTTTCTCCTTCGTATTTGTCATCTCAGATGTCCATGCAAGCAGAGGAGAATTAAAGCAGCTTAGACTGAATTCAAGCCCTTGCACAGAGCCTGCAGCGTTTCACAGCCGTGTGATCCAGGGAAGGTGACGTGCTGGTTGGGTACAGGGACTTCTGGGACTCTGGAAGATAGAGCGGCTGAACCGCTCAGGGCAAAGTCACCCCCAGTCAAACCCACCTCGGCTCAGCTGACACCTTTTTATCAGTGCTGGGCCAGAGAGCTTGTACATCACACACCAGTCCTTGGAAAGAGCCACAGGAACCTCAGGGCAACGGAACTGGAGGCTCAGTTGCTCCTTTACTTGTGTAAAGGATCATTACAGAGGGTGGTGGAAAGGTTTGGATTCTGAGCCAGGAGCTCATTGACTGGATAAATTACAAACAGGAACACTTTTGAGTGCTTCATTTTATACCCACTTCGTCAAGACTTCTGCTCTGAGAACTCCTTGGGAATGGGGATTACTGTTAGACTGGTCAGTCTGACAGAGTCTGGCGAGCAAGCTCTGTTTCAATGTGAAGTATTGAGTCCACTGCACCACGCATCTATTTCCTAAATCTCAAAAATTACTCTGAACTACATGATAAGATTTTTTTCAGTTTCTTGGCCAGAATAGGGAGTAGGGCTGTGTACACCCTTCAGTTCCTTCTAGCGCTGTATTGGGCTCCCTCACCTCAAAGGCTGTATTTCCTCCCTGTACTTTCTCTATCAGCTTTTTGGAAACAGGAACAACACAGAAAAAAAATGCAGTAATTTCTGCAGTTTATTTCTTAATTGTTTAGAAAAGGTCTCAGGATGCTAATATTTTTTAAACATTCTTCCCATTTTGTGTATCCCAGCTTCATTTTATTCTAGAAATCACAGGCTCTCACCTATTTCTAAATAGCCCCTGGCAAGAATTGAGGAAATAGAATCAGAACAGCACATTCAACTGTCACTGGAGGTGTAATCCCTCTCCATATTCAGGTGAAAGGGGAACGAACACCGAACAGACCTTGCTCCGAGGCAGGCAAAACTCTTGCACAACCTGTTGAGTTTGGTAGGCGGCTCTTGGAGCTGGAAGCAGCTGAGATCAAATGACACAAACTAACAAAATGGGGGAGGTGGAAGGACAGCAAAAGGCAAAGTACAAGGATGAGATGCCTTATCTCCATGATTTAGAGTGAAAAAAAAAACCCAGCAGGGCAGTTTTGTCTGTTGTACAACTCTATTGCCATCCAAGGAGCTACGCTGGGGAGGTGTTTTGTCCTGCGTGCGCGGAAGGGCCCAAAATGCTACTGCTCACTGCATGCACAGCTTCACTGGGAGAGTGAACCTACAATTCAGATGGGCTTAGAGCAGACAGAGGAGACCGCGGACAAAAACCATTTAAAAACCCAACCGTGCTGGAGTGAGGCAGTAGCTGATCAGTGTGTTTATGCTTTGTGACAGCAGCAGCAGAGGAGCACCAGACAACAAGCTCTGAAGATAGTTCCACCTTGTTTTTGAAGGCAGCCATCATCTCTGCAAGAGCACACAACGTGTGTGTTGAATAAGGAACTTGTGCCTTAGTCAAACAAGCAGAAAATTGGCTCAAGACTCCCTTACGTGGATCTCTTGTGCTGCAAATATCATAAATAAGGAAAAAAAAAGGCACTTTATTTGCTTTGGTTCATGCAATGGGCTTGCATGCACAGCAGCCCTGTCTCCAGAGTCTGCAGGGCGATGTGTGTTGAGAAGGGCCCTTGGTTCTGATGGCTTCTCTGCTCTGCTTGTACTTGAACAGAAGCTGCGCGAGGAATTTATTGCGCCGGTAGGGGGAAGTTTGCTCTCTACAAAGGAGGGAGTTGGAGGTCAGGAATCTGGAAGTTAGGCAAAGTACAAACTGGTAACAGGAGAGCGTGCAGCGAGGCTGAGCAGCGTTGGTGCGGTAGCAAAGAAGAACCTGTTTTATTCCAGCGGCGCGCAGAAGCCCAGCTGGCAGCTGTGGTGAGCTGCAGGTTGCAGAGGGAAGGAAGTGGTTGGCGGTACAGCGTAAACAGGCCGATTTCTTTACCCTTAGCACTGCAGGCAAGCTGCTACAGCAGAGCAGCAGTGCGGTGCCTGCAGGGACTGCTGCTCACACACCAACCACGCAAGCACTCCCAGGGCGAGAAAAAAGCCGCTGTCACCAGCTTTGCCAAATGGAGTGCAACAGGCTCTCCTCAACAAACTTACCAATAAAAAAAATCAAGTAAGAAGACAAATATCCTCTGCCTGGGTCAGCACTGAAATTGAAAGAGTTTTGGGGCAAATCTGGTTTTTCACCGCTGACATTTAGGCGATTGGAAGAAACGGAAAGTAAAAGGGACTAGCCTGCTTGGCTGCTTTCGCTCAGCTCAGAGGAACGTGCGTTGCAAGCTGTGGTTCATGGTGCCCTTTTGAATTCAAGGACAGGTTTGCTCAGGAAACAAACACAGAAGAGGCAGCTGGCTCATTCCCCCAAATCAGCAGATCCAGCGGAAAGGATGTGTGAGACTGGTTTGAGCAGCTACTTTCACCTTTTCAGAGCACTGCAGTAACCTGACTTGCATTCAGATGATTGATATCTCACATTCAGTGTACCGTGCAGCCATCTCTGTGGATGGTGTAAGCATCCAGCAGAGACAAACGGACTTCCTGATACAACCAGAGCTTAACAAGATGGAAAAAACCAGCTCAGCAAACTGGAACCCTCCTCATGGCTTGCAGCCGGAAATGGAAGGTCGCAGGGACGGAAGAGGACAGGAAGGCAGGAGGGGTACAAAGGGACACAGGAGAGAGGTTGTGAAGGGTGCTGCACAGGTGTGGAGGGTGAATCAGTGGCTGCTTCCTTCCAAATCCTGTTTGCAAATCCAAACAGAGCTACAGCACGTGGCAAGCGTAACCATTAACTTTGCTGGAGGATTTGAGAGCAGTGGAACATTAACTGTGTGAGGCATTCTCAGCTCACCTGCTCTGCACTCCGCTCACCGCGGGGCTGGCCAGCACAGCTCCCCCTGCCACCGGTGCTGGCCCAGCCATGGCAGCACTCATCAGTGGAGAGAGCCTGGCTTGAGTCGCTTCCGTGGAGCTGACAAAGCTGCTCCGGGGAAGGGACAGAGCACCAGGATGGCTCGGGGAGGAGAACCCTGTGGTGGGCAGCAGCTTCACCTAGCCAAGTAGCTCTTTGCAGCTGTGCAGGCTGCTCTTTGTAGAAGATGGCATGGTTGAGGATCTTCATTAATGGGACTAATGCCACCCTTCCCAGAAGCTTGAGTACCTGCACAGCCCCCCTGGTCCTAGGCTCTGTGTCCCTCTGCTCCCACAGGTGACAGAGCAGCCTCTGGTGCCCAGGTGCTCTGAGAGCCCTGGCAGGGTCCCCACCAAGGGCTGGGTCCTGACCTGTCACTCTACTGAAAGAGCAAAGATCTTCCAGCTGAGCTTGTTGCAAAGTGAAAGCCATTTTCAGTGATTTTTCTTGCTTCAGACAGATCTGCTCTGCCATACCCTCAGGAAACCTTTGCCCTTTCTATGGTGCTGTGACTTGGAAAACTCAAAACAGGGATGGAGAGGGCAGTTCTGACTGGCCCCAGTTCCCACACAGACGGAATGCCCTCTGTCCTCAAGCAGATCCAGTGGTGCTGGAGCAAGAAAAGCCTGTAGGGCTACAGCTGATATGCCTGTAGTGGACAAGAGGGGCAAGCAGCTCACTGCAATCTAAGATGTAGTTTTCTTCCCTTCTAAGTTGCAGAAAGGCTGTGATTGAAGCGCACTTTGTGGAATGGTGTTTCTGTATGAATTTTAGAAGAAATGTTGAAATACTACAAAAAGCCTGCATAAAATAATCTGGTTTACTTAGTGTGTAACCCCCTAATTTTGGTTGGCCTGCTTTAGGAGCTGGTGCTTGAAATGCTCCAGCAGTTCGGGTGCAATCTTATCAGCGGTCAAGTTCTTCATGTTGAAGATCCCTTCATGGGCTTCCTGGACGAGCTGCTTCCCCACCGCTTCTTCCACCCGCCTGCGCCACTCTGCTAGCTTCGGCCTCTCCTCAAAGAGGTCATAGCCAGCAGCTACAGGCTGCAGAGAGAGAGCAAGAGAACCCGGGAGTGAGCCAAACAACGCGTTTACCAGGGAGGGGACCAGGCTGAGGCAGGGATATGCTTTTGGCAAAGCAGCAGACAGTCGTCACATTAGGTGGAGTTCATCTCTGGTTCTTAGCTCATAGGAAGCAAGTGTTGTCATCCTCAGCAGCTGCTGTCCTCTGGGACGTGCAGTGGAAGAGCACTGCCATGGCTAACCCGAGAACTATCTAATGCAGAAGACACAGGTCCATGCACACCAACACATCTCTTCCAAATACCTGTACCTTCTTTACCTAGTTTGTAATTTATCTTTTTTTTTTTTTTTCTGAGGAATTTTGTCCACACTTCTATAGAGAGAACTGTCTCAAAGTAGGTGTTCTCTGGCAAACTCATTTATGGGCTGTCAAAAAGGAACCAGCTTTAACTCCATGAAGGAGTTAACTGCAGGGAGAAAGATCTGCCATTAGAGGTGGTGGTGTTGCAGCCACACCTTGGCCTGGACTGCCCACAGCCCAGCTTGCATTTCCAGCAGCGCTGGGACTGATCCTCACCTGCATGAGCTCCACCAGTGCTACAAGGTCTGCCAGGGAGATCTCGCTGCCTGCGATGAAGGGCTTGTCCTGCAAGAACTTCTCCTCAAACTGCTTCAGGACAACGTTCAGCTCTTCAGTAGCAGCTTCTAGTTTCTCTGGAGGAAGTGGCTGGCCTGTGAAAAGAGGCAGCAGCACCTGGCCGGGAGAAGAAACAAGTTGCTTTTTACATATTTCCCTCCAAACTTAGTCCACACGCTCCATCTGCCTTCTTCTAAGAATCTCTCACCAGCCATGCACAAGAACAACTGTTACTGCTAATCTCTGGCAGATTAACATTAGTCAGTCATTAATTCCTGCTTGTCCTTGTCTCCTCCCTAGAAAGTCTGAAATTTCAACCACAAGAGTCTCCTCTCAAGGGAACGCTGCATCATCTCTGAGCAATTGCATTTTGTTTTCCAATGGGAAGTTCATTCTTTCCATGAAGCTGGGCAGAAGGCGGTGAGCTGTGTCTGGTGTTAGCTGCTCACCCGGGACGAATTCGCTCTGGATCTCAGCGTGTGCACAGAGCTGTGGCTGCAGCACAAGGTATTCGGGCCAGTTTAGTTGGGCTCGGCTGAGCAGCCGAGTCAATTCCAGATCTAGGTTTTTTCCTATCTGTCACCTGGCTTGTACATTTGCTCGGAAGGGCCCTGCGCACAGGAGGTACTTCCTGGGCAACTGCACTCCCAGCTCTTAGCTTGTAGGTTTTGGTGTATGATGGTCTTACCTTAGTCAAGAACAGCTTGCTCCCCTTCCCACGAATGCCGGTGTGCTGCCATGACAGGTACTCATCAACCCTAGCTCTTTTCTGCAGGTCAGATGGGTACCAGTGATCAGGAGTCTTGAATTTCCGGGCCAGGTACAGGAGGATTGCAATGCTGCCCAGAGAGCAAGGCAGACCAGTGAGCTGATCATCTGAGATTAATGCACCTTATCCTTTCTTCTTCCCCCAAATTTTGTACTGCTGGACCAGCAGCAATGCAAAGCTGATCCGAGTCAGGCAGAAGTGCAGGACACACAGTTACCGCAGCACGTGAGAGTGTGTGTGCTGGCCCGACCAGCTGCTTGGGGACAGCGATTATCTGATACACCAGCCCAGCGAGACAGACGTGGCGTGCTGGTACAGTTGCCCCATCAACATTTTTGAGCAGATATGAACCACGGAATGAGTTTATACCAACTCCGTGTTTTGTATTGCCCGGCCATCCAGCAGCGTGTGCCTTGTGTCAGATTTGCTGCATTGACCTCCAGCTGAAGGCAGAGAGCAGGAGGACGCGTGGACAGGTATTTCAGCTCAAGAACACTGCCTGCACGCAAGCTAGCTCTGAAGAGCCGTTCACAGATTTTTCCACAATCAGCGCTGTTTCAGTTGCTTACATGAGAAAGCTGCTCTGGAAACACAGGCTTACATTACGTACAAGTGGAACAGGTAGGAAGGAGGCAACCAACCACCTGGGCTGGAGTCCCAGTAGAGACCGAACGCTGCACTGGCGGAATCCAGGCATTAGGATAAACAATACTGCACTAGGGGTTTGAGCTTATTTGAGCCTCACCTCTCTGCTAAGGTGAAAGAACCATCCCTTAGCGCGGGCACCTTCATCAGGATGTTCACCTTCTGGAAATCCTCTGTCCTGTGCTGCCCTGAGAAGGGAAACGGGAAGTTTTACTTGGCAGTGACACTGCGGACCTGTCTGCAAACACCTGAGGAGCCTGTGGGGACCATCTGGCCTCAGGTTCTTGGTTTTGATTGTAGAAATACAGTCTTGTTTAAGCTTATAAGCAATCAAAAAGTGTCGCAGGGTGAATACAAGGTTTGCCCTACGATGTCAGCTTACTTGCTGATTGCCTGCATACCAGAACAACCTCTCCACAAAGGTCAGGATGGTTAAGAGTCCTTTCATACCGACAGCGCTTGTCAGCTCAGGGCTCTATCAGCTCTAAGTTTGTGCCTGGAGGTACCTGTCCTGTACAAACCCAGAGTGAACGCCGAGCGCCTTGGAGGAAAGGGATCTCGGTATGAGAAACATCAACCACAAGGACAGTGAGAAAGCAAGGGATATATATATATATATTTTTTTTTTTTTCCTGGGAGATAATGTAATTTATATTCCACTCTTTTTTTAGTCCTTTTTAGATGAAAATAGATTTGTGATTCCATATAAAGCCGTGGGTACTTTATTACAGATCTATCGATCAGCTCTTCATGTGGGATTTGCATATTCTTTATCAGAGCAAATATGGATTTGCTTTTAAGCAAATCTTTTAGTGCCCCCCGAAAGGCAGGCAGAGTGCACCCGACAGGAGAAGGTGCTTTGTTCACCTGAGGTCTCGGCGTGCTTCATTACGGTTGAACCCAGCCCCAGGAGCCTTCTATTATACGGCTTGTTCGTGCCAGCCTTTTCCAGCCCCTGGCTCCCCTCATTTGTGTGTACCTCTGTGTTCAAGTTCCTCTAACGTCTAACCCGTGTCATGTCCTGCAATGAGTCACCTGAGAATCTCTGTGCCAGAGGAGATGCTCTGGAAATGGTTTTAGTTTTCCCAGTACTTGGCAAACCCGATTTGTGATTATTTCCCTGTCACTTGGCTCACAGCCTGTCTCCTCCACCCTCTTGCAAAAAGACACTGGGATTTCCTGCACGCAGCGTGCAGATTCCAGGTCCTTGAGTGTTCCTGGAGTGCCCTGTGATTTCTGTCCGTTCACACTCTTTCCACCCATTTCCTTGAGACCTACCCTCCCAGGAGCCCAAGAGCTTTTCTGGCAGGACACATTTAACTCGCCAGCTCAGATCTGAGATCCCTCACCTGGCCCTTACACACCGTGCAGTGACAGGTCCTCCAAGCGTATCCCCGAGCGAGTGCTCATTCGGGGGCCAGTGTGCCCATACCCGTCCCCCCAGGGGCTGGGTGCTGAGCTAAGCCAGCTGCAGGTGCCAGGAACACTTCCCCACGGCGTGGGAGGTGAGCACACACTGCAGGAACGGGATGCACCTCTAGCATTGCCGCAAGCCAAATTACCCATCTTAAATCTGTTGACCAAAAGCAAGCACTGATGCCACGGGGCACAGGTCACTGGGAAACTGCCACTGAATCAACTTTCTTTCCTCTCAGTTCCCCAGTACCTGTATTTCAGTTGTCCCTTTTTCCTTGATGCTATCATTGCTTGCCTGTCAGTCCCCTCTCCTTTGACCAGTGTCTCACCGCAACAGTTTATTTATTGGGAAAGAAGGGGAAGGACACTGGATGAGCCTGCCCCCAGCTACAAACAACAGCAATTTTTTTTTCCTGCTGAGACAGGTTGGAAGAAAGCTGCAGTGAGGTGCAATCAATGCACAGCTAAGGGAGCAGGGGAGCCCTTGGAGATGAAACAACACGCCTGAGGTTTCTTTGAGTCACAGCCTGAAGCCTCTTTTGTTCCTTTACCAATTTCAGCCCCCAGAGCCTTCTCGTCTTTCATTGTTTTTAAGCATTACTTACTGAGGTGTTTTTATGCCCAATACATTATCTTAATTTGAAATCCAGCAGAGCTCTGGGAAGGCTGAAGGATAGCTTTTACCAGCTTCAGTTACAAAGACAGAAGATACAGATCTTCGGGCGTCCCTTGGTGAAAACACACGATACCTCCTGGGCAGGCTCCTACCGATTATCAGTTGGTTTGGATACAAACTAAACCATTTTCCCTTCTTCATTTCTCAGATCCCTGGCAGCTGCGCTGTCTTGCTCCACTGCCGCTGCTTGCCAAAGTGCAAAATTTTTTAAGGAAGTTGAATTAGAGAGCAGGAACTGCACACCTCCGCTGTCCTCACCCATACTTGAAGGTGCCTTCTCTGTTGCTCTTTGTTTTGTCGTCTAAACGGGGAACGTCCTCAGACCTAGCACATCCTGAGCCTTTCTTCTCAGAAAAGCAATCTTTTTTACAGAGACCCATTTTTTTTTGCTGAGGTGGGGCCGGTTTCAAAGATATTCACGACCTTTGCAGAGTCGTACTTGTTGCAGAGGAGCGCAGACACGGAGGCTGCTACTCAAGAATCAGAGTTTCTTGAGGAAATTGGGGTTTGTTTTTCTCTTGCCACCAGGCGCCCTGTGCAGCTGGCGGGCCACCCCACCCTCCCGCAGCATCTCGCACTGATGGGGCTGACTGAGAAACCGGTCCCGCCCGGAGCGGACTGGGAACCAGCGGCTTGGCCGGGAGGGGTGCGGAGGTGGGGGGACACCCTGCTAACCCAGGAGCTGGGGGTCCCCGGCGACCCGTCGTCCCCCCCCCCAGAATCCCTGCCACCCCCCGGGCCCCGCTCACCCTTCATCAGCTCCACGTGCTTGAACTCGAAGGGGATGTTGTTGCTGCGGGCGAAGATGTAGAGCGCCCGGCAGGGCTGCGAGAGCAGGTCCAGGTACAGCTCCAGCCCCATCCCGCCACCGTGCCGAGCCGAGCCCTGCTGTGCCGTGCCGAGCCGAGCCGAGCCGAGTCGTCAACCCCGGGCCGGGCCCTCCCGCGGGGGCGGAGCGCAGCGGCCCCGCCCGGGGACGCCCCGGGGGCTCCCTGCCTCCACCGTACCGGCTGCGGGTCTCCAGCTGGGAGGGGCGGTGGCTGAGGGCAGAGCCGCGGCTTGAGAGGACGCGGGGTGTGGCAGTTCACCGGGACAAAGTTACAACCAGGCTCTGCCACCTCGTATGTGAACTTGGGCTTGTCTTAATAATTGCCCTTAATTGCTTAATGATAAGGAAAAGCAAAGGCTCTGCTGCTGGGATGGAGGTGCACAAGAGGCAGATCCCTGCTTTGCTCAGGAAGCTAGCTGTGTCACAGGAGTTTCCATTTCTGCCTCTCTGACACCAGCACTGCACAAAAACTGCTTGAGAGAGGGCAGCCACACAGCAGGGACACACACGCGACTTCCCTGCTGTAAACCAGCCCCACGTTTACAAGATGCAACCACCCTTCCTGACACCCATCCCTCCAACTTCCCCAGCCCTTCATTTTACTCCAACAACGTATTGCTAACGCTGGTGTATATTTATTTTGTTTTACAAAATAATACGCCAGAGCTGGGGCTTTTCCTGCTGAAGGTCTTGTAGGGTATCTGCTCTGTGGTAGCTTTAAGCCTTCTGCCAGGGGCAGCTAAAAATATCAGTGGCATGAGTCGAGTAGAGATTTACGGCTCGCAGTGATACAAGCTGACTCCAGTATATTCATATTAGACAGCAGACTTTTTAGGCTGCACTAACAGTAACAGTTAATAATACCTGCTGTCAGCACTGGTACTGAATGGTGGAAGGAAACACAGGCAAGACAGTGACAAGAAAGGCACAAGACTATAGAAGTGAAAAATCCTTTCAATACTATCTCCATCCCTGTACAAAGGAATACAATTATTAGACATTGTTTTAAAAATATATATATATAGGATTTATTTAAAAGTTACAGTCACTTCAGCCTAGAGCAGCTCCTCAAACCCACTTCTGCTATAGGCACAGCGTAGGTGTTCATGCATTGCAGATACGGCTGTCCGTGCAGTAAGACGGAACCATCAGCCGTCCCAGCTCAGAGGCAAGAAGGACACAGCCCTCGCCTCTGGAGGCCAGCAGTTCCATCGGGCCCATGCTCAAGAGCTGTGTGATGGCTCTTCTCTTCACTGGTGGCAGTTTTACATATGCCAGTAGGATATGATGCAAAGTCCTCTTCAAGATTGTATCTCCCTCTTTTAAACCAGTAGCTGAACTCTGTTCACAGTGTCCTTGGAAGAGGAATGAGGCCGGTAATAGCTGAATTCAGATACGATAAGGGTGAGGGGCCAACCATTCAGCTCCGTTCAGGGACGATGTCTCATTGTTACCGTGCTGGGTAGTAGTCCATGACCTATCCCCACTCAGCAGTTTCAGTGCCACGAAACACGACCTCCTCAGCTTCCGTTCATTCAGGCTCGTTTCTGTGCTCGCTCGTTCTGTTAAAAATTAAAGTTGAGAAGGTGACTGAAGATGCGCCTGTCTCAGAGTTACACAGAAGGGACTTCAGGGAGCAATGATACAATTCAATAATCCTTTCTGCCCCAGTTCTCAAACGTTCCTAGTCTGCAACTCAAGATCATCAGTTTTCAAGGACAGATGTTTATCAGGAGTCCTCCAATTAGAGAGCAGAACACTTGTCCCAGTCACACAGCACAGGAAGTCTGTTATGGAGCCCTGGTCTACCCTTCTGGCAAGTCAAATGCTACCCTGCTTTTGTCTGAAAGCTCTCAGCCTCTTCACTGGTGTATAAAAGAGGGCCTGCAGAAAATGCTTTCCTGGCTTGAACACCCAACTTCTAGTCAGCATGGCTGTTAAGTAACAGTAACTGTAATGATAAAAGGCTTAATCTCTGCATTTTGTTTGCCTTTCTCTGGGTAGCTACCAAAATCCCAGCTCCAGAGGTAAAGAGAAAGGCAGAACAGAAATCATAAAACAGAATCACAGAATCATTTAGGTTTGAAAAGACCCTTAAGATCAGGAAGTCCAACCGTAAACCTAACACTGCCAAGTTGACCACTAAACCCCGTCCAAGTGACATATCTACATGTCTTAACTACCTCCAGTGATGGTGCCTACCCTTCTTCCAGCAGAAAACCTTTCTCCCCTCCCTACCCTTTCTGAGTATTTCATCTAAATATGAATACTGCCTTCATGCTGAAATGGAAACGTCTCAGAGGAAAGGATCCTAGACACTAATACTTGTGCTAGTCATGAGTTGCAATAAACTGTGCAAGTTGTAGTTTGATTTTTTTAATTTTCTTCCCCATTTCAATTACCTTGACAGTCTTTTCAAGCTTAGACAGAGCTTCCTCATATTGCTGCACCAACGGCTTTAAGGAGTTGCCCTTCACTGGGTGCTTCTTTATGTCTTGGATGCCGGCATCCTTCAACATCCGCAGAAACCTACGTTCCTGCGTAACAAGACAGACACAGGAGATGAGACACCCCACTGCCTTTCAGCTATAAAATTAGCACATTTTGGAACGTGCTGCCTAGTCAGGAAATAACTGAAGTTTCCAAGTGCAAAGCTCAGAGGACTGGAAAAGGTGAGAAGTAGTATGATCCTTATCTGCCTTATGCCCCTCCATACATCCTCATCAAAGGAGTCCCACACCAATGACACACCTGAATTCTAAGGACCAAGCTGAAAGCGACGCCCACTTTGCCTGCACGAGCCGTTCTTCCAACTCTGAAAATGGAAAAAGTAGCATCAGGTCAGTTTAGCCACATAGTCACTGCCCTTATGAGCTTTGAGAGCCTGATTCTGAAATTCTCCAGATGTAAGAAAGTCCGATTCCAAGGTTTTTTTTGAGGTTAGCGCAGCAGGGCTAGTTATGTTTTACAAAGGATGAACATTTCCAGGCCTCGTTCACAGCTGCTGAGCTGCTGCAGTTTTCTGAACATCTAGAAACTCAATACTCAATGCTGTCCAGGACAGAATTTCTAGCTCCTGTAACATACATTTTCTGTAATAGGATGCTGGTTCTCTGTTTCAATACTGTGTTACTCTGGTGATGCTACAGGATTAATTTTTAATAGTCAAATAGCTTTCTAATAAAGTGAAAAAACAATGATCCAAAGCTAAAAACCCTTTTAAATGTGTGTCACCTTTGCTAAATATTTCAAAGTAAACCAAGCTCAGACATCTTCCTTTCGTTCCTGGTTGTCTTACCGGTGGATATACGTCCTGATGAACTGCGGTGCATCATAGTTTATTACATAATTCACTCCTTTAACGTCAATCCCTCGTGCAGTGGCATCTGTGCTGATTAACCTGGTTTAAAATGTATACATAGTCATTTTCAGGTAACATCTCTTGCACTAGCCACACAAGTGAACACAGCACAACTCTTGCTGATCTCTGTTCAAAGTGGGCAGCCAGCCTCTGACCTCTCTGAGCACAACAGCAGCACTGTAAGTCACTCCTCCTTGTCACTGGCATTATTAGCTGCCTGCAGACCTCCAAGCATCACTACAAGTTTGTCACCTGTTGTGCACGAAAAGTTAATGGGTGTTTCCAGGTTCCCCAAGCACGCAACACTAAGCCAGACAGCTCCTACCACACTGGGAGTTTACAAACCTGTGAGCTACCTGAACATAACATAAAGGCACTGAACACAGACAGTGACGTGCAAAATTCCAGTAGTCACGGAGGAATTTAAACACTGGGTTTGGATAAAAAGAAAATCCAGAAAGTAAATATTTACCTTCTTCTCAAGAGACATTCCACAGATGCAATCCCATATAGCTATCAAAATCACAAAGCAAATCAAACACATGGATAGAAGCAAATCCGTATGCCAGTCTGATCAGGGATTTCTTTGGTAGGAAGCACTAACACTGCATGTAGCTCCAGCACCAACATCCGCTTTTTTCCAAGCATGGGTATTAAACTTTGCATTTTCAGAACTGTATGTGTTTCAGGCAACTATTATGAACAAGCAGTTACATTTCCTGCTTCTAATAAAATAACACACAAACTCAGTTTTCAGCTAGACTAGAAAAGGTCAAGTTACATGCAGGGTAAACAATTCAGAAGTCACAAGTCCAAGTCTCTCACACCCATTCTGCAAGTTGGTTCCTGCACGCTCTGTTTTACAGAGGACCCCATTTAACTGTGTTCTTGGTTCTACCTAGCTTTTCACACTGGAAATAGCCTATGTTGGAAGAAATGCAGGAAACTGATTTAAGATACTCACAGTTGTATTTTTCCTTGTTCAAATTCCTTCATGGTTCTCTGTCTCTCATTTGGAGGTAACCGAGAAGAAAATTCAGCCACAGTGACTCCACCAAAGGCTCGAACCAGCAGGAACAATCTATAGGTAAATGGGACAGAAACAGTCACGTTGTTACCTCTAACATTACTCGACAGATACCTCCTGTAGTGATCTCATTCATATATTCACCTGTGAGAAGCTTCCCTGGAGTTGGTAAAGCACAACACACGGGTAAATTTCATTTTCAGCATGAAATGCAAGAGGAGCAGAGGCTTGGAATTCAGGTCACAGGGCACATAACATTGCTGCAGTCAACAGGGAAGAAGTTCAGAGAGAAACATTACTTCTTGCCAAGGCCATATTCTCTGAAACCCACCACCTTTCCATGACCTACACAGGCGTGGATGTGTTGCAAATAATAGCAGAAAACCAGTCCCCACAATGCCACCCCCTTTAGAACAAGTCACGGTCACAGGCTGGGAGGAAACAATACAAGGTGGAGACAGGATTGTGCTGTTGTCATGTTCCCACTTTTCCACGGCAAGTAACAACATGCACTGCCTTCTTGTCTACAGGGTGACCTGTATCTACGTGCCTTGAAATGTACGTTACACATACGGACAGCTGATGAGTGCTACTGCATTGCTTCATATCTCACTCCCCATTGCTGATAAACTCTCTTCATGGAGAATTAAGTGTAACTTACAAAAAATAAAAATCCATTCTTAACCAAATGAACACTAAGTAATGAGAAAACAAATGCACAAAGGTAGGGCTTTCTGAGTCATAAACACTCCCAAAGCCACTTTCGCCCAGCACCTCTGTAATGCAAGGAATCACAGGGAAGCCCTATCTGTTTATAGGGTAAACACATAGCTAGATACTCCAGAGTTAAACAAATCTTAAAATATAATTTATTCCAGAGAACGAACGTCATACCGATAGCCCCTCAGGCAGTGTGTATTTCTTATTGGTATCTTGTTCAGTTTCGGTTCCATCTCCGAGTGCTTTTTTCTCAGAATAGACAGATGTGAAGAGACAAGGCTGGAATAAGTCCAGCTGCTGCAATTTCTCTGGGTCCTGGGTCAGTGTGGCTGAGAACAGCAGTTTCTGTAAGGGTATCTGAGGATAGCAGGAGCTGAAATAAATAGCACACAGAAACCGAGCTTTGAGGATGAGGGAAAGGAGTTCCTCCACAAATGCCTTCAGATGAAGTTCTGAGGGAAGCAATTAACTCTTTTGATACTCTCTTCCTGCTCTGGGCCTTTCCTGTATGTTCTTTTCCACCCTTACTTTAAGGTGGAGTTCACAGATAGAAACTGATCAGCATCCTCAACCAGCTGCACAACCTGCATCTGTTACCCCTGCACACACGCTTGCATTCTCGTTACCTGCGTCCTCTTTCCAATTGCTCCCTTCCTTGGTCGCTGGTCTCAGCTTCTGACACGTCTCTACCATGCTGTGTGAAAACAGCAGCTGCAGACAGAAAGTTCCCAAAGTTTTCCGTAAAATCCATTACGCGGCTTGCCAGAGGGCATTACTATAGTTACTGTGCAAATTAATCACAGACTTGCAATATCCGTGCATTCTTTTGATGCTGCTGTGGTCTAGTAAAGGAAAGCTTGGAGAATACAATACGTAGGCTTCAGTCTAAAAGACATCCTCTAGGATCAGCTGTTCACTGCCTGCTTTTTTCAAGCTTTGAAAAAGCAGCTGTCTTTCTTTGGCAGACATTTCTCAGAGTAAGCAAGCTTTGGGAGCACCTGTGAGGGAGTACTGTAAAGCAGGGCAGTGGCCTCTAGGTGCTGGTGTCGGTGCTACCAGTTGAAAGAAATGCATTTGGCAACTTACCTGGCTGCTGTTATAGGCCCTGGTTTGGTCCTCTGGAAAAGCATGTTGGAGCCAGAGTCAGCTTCTACGTGGAATGCAGCTTTGACAATTTGGTTGAGACAGTTCTGGTGCATGTCATCGATCATGCGGTCAGCTTCATCTACAACCTGAATTCACAAAGACAAAAACCGCTACTCATTAAATACTGTCTAGCACTAGGAAGCTTTTATTTTCCTTTTGTAATATTATCAAATGAAGAAAGAAGTTTCCTTCCACGTCAAAACTAAAAACTGAATTTTGCTTTTGTTTCAGTGGCTCAGTAGTCAGCCTGACACTCAAACTACACACAAGTTCATTTGCACATAAATCCAATCCACATCTTAGAACAAGAGAAAAATCTGTCTCCTAAATGAGATTGCAACTATGTCTCTGCACAGACTCCCCTATGGTGGGAGCCACTACAGTCTGACAATTTACCCTGACCTTGACCAATATGGCTTTACTCTGAGTTTTGTTTGCAAGAGGCTAAGGGAGAAAGGGAAGTGGGTGGATACTTGGGTGTCACGAGTTGGAATAAAACATCTCATCTTGAGACTGCTGCCTGAGCAATCTGAGGTGCAGACCAGGCCCACACAACAGTTCCAACAGAGATGTATTTATGTAACATGCAAGAACAGAGCAGGAATTACAGCTGTGATGGACACTGCACTAAGATGTGGAGTTGACTCACCAGGAAACGAAGCTGTGTCAGGCTGAACCCCGCGGTCTGGTTAATGTGATCCGTGAGCCGTCCTGGCGTAGCCACAATAATATCAGCCAGGCTGCAGTAGCCCGTCACTCTGAAAGAAGAGCAGCCCATCAGTAAGTTTCTCCCTGCCCCATAAAGCATGTAACAGAGATCTTTGGTCAGCAGACCATAGGATTTTCCCACTATTCACTTAACTGAGAAATAATAAAATTAAAATACGCACTTTACTTTGGAAAACACACAAAGGCAATGCTGGACACTAAACTCTCATTTTAAACAAAAACCATCATTCCTCATTAAAAAGACACTTAGTTGCCGACAAAATCCCATAACAATCATTTGTACCTGTGGGTAGAAGGTAAACATTTGCATTCTACTCAGCTGGTGAAGAACCCTCAAAATCTAGTAAGACACAACAATCACAAAAAAGGGGGCAGCAGTATGCACTTTGACAAAGATAAAATAACCAGTGTCTAGCATTTAAGCCCACTATTCAAAATCATTATTGCACGATGGTGTGATGCAACAGCCTATATTTTGACCTCTGCTTACTGAGATTAAATATTTACAATCTCTATAAACCTTATCAAAAGACCTTTCAACCTACTTTTTCTGGACAAGCATCTCCTGCTCCTTTGCAAAAGATTTCTGGCCAGTAATCAAAACGACCTTCAGACCTGTCCCGTCAGTGTAAATGTTGAACACTTTACTCACCTGTAAAGAAACAGGCTTTGTTAGCCACACCAAAATCAGTTAAAATAATACTTTCCATTAGGCTAACAACATCAAATCCCCTGACAGGTCCTTCCACCTGCTTCACAGAACAGCCAAGCAAAGCATGGGCCTTGTCTTGGTCCAGTTCTGCTCAGTGAAAAGGTGAAGAGCCACATACCTGTTGTGCCAGTTCTTTGGTGGGCAGAACAACCAGAGCTCGTACTTGGCAAACTACTCGATCTAGCAGCACCTGCCGAAACAAAGGCCAAATGAGGCCCTGAAAGCTGTGAGAAGGCGGTTATCATACCTAACCCAGCGAGAAGAGATGGGCTTGACAGATCCTCATGGACTTCTTGCTTCCATTTTACTCCCATCCACCCTCCCAACTCCTCATGCTATGCCTGGTGTCTGAGAAAAAGAGTAGGATGCTGAGATGAAGGGGACTCCTCCATCTCCCTCAGACAGCTCTAAGCTAAAACTCTGCTGCTTTGCAGCCACAAATTCCCTGGCTTTTTGACCTACTTTTAAGTTCAGGTTTCACTTGAACAAAAGCAACCCCTGCATTTTCCCTACAGATATTTCACTGGGAGTGAACTCACCTGCACTATGGGTATGACAAAGGACAGGGTTTTACCACTGCCAGTAGGCGCCGAGACGCAGATGTCTTTGGGGCGGTATCCTCCCTGCCCCATCAAATACCCATTGGATGCACTCTGTAGAATAGCAGGAATCACCTCTGCCTGAACTGAACAAAAATGGAAACAAACATTAACTACAGAGTTAACTGGGCTAAAACTGGTGTATCCAGAAAAGCAGTTCGATACAATGAATCCGTTCCCATGCCTGTGCTGTTGCTGCTATAGTCCCAAGAGAGGAAGAAACAAAACTCAGTTAATAAGAGATACTACGTGGTTTTATCTCATTCTTGTTCACTCATGGGAACTTAGAACTGAATACAGAGATTTCCCTCTCCAAGAATTCAGTTATTTCTAGTGCTCCGCTAGGATCTTACTGTGCTAAACATTGTTTTCAGCTCCTGTGTTTTTGTTCTCAGAATGGCACTGGGCAGATTTGAAACCTATGAATATTTGTCTGTAAGCATCCTTTCTTTGAAGTACAAACTGCTCAAACACAGAACATGCAACACGGCAATGCAGCATTATCTGCCAAAGAGCAAAATGCCCAACTCCTGCAGGCTTTGGAGTAAGCCGGGTTCACCGCAGGAGAATGCACAAGGACTGAAGCAAGCAGTCCTGTACAGACAACAGCTTTGGCCATCACGCATGAACTCTCTCCTTTCCCTGCCCTAGAGAAACCCTGACAAACCAGCCAACTTTGTTTGTCTACGAGGTTTAGCAGCCAGGGGACTTAGCTCCGTGACACGACCTTGCTCTGTGACTCACACAACGTATGACTTCAGTGGACACCACCTCTGCCTGACAGAGCGTGACGCTGCTTTTCTTGTCTACTACCAAGGGCCATACGCTGGACTCAATTTATGAGAAAACATAAGAAGTTGCTAGCAGCAACCTGCTAAGATCTCCCAGAAGAAAATGAGCAATAGCATTTACACTAAAACGTTACGTAACAGCATACTCAAAAAAGAGAGGACACATGCTGGCTTTCCAGCATAGCCTTGATGAGTCTCTGGCACAGCCTAAGCCTCCAGGCTCAGCTGGACCAAGTAACCGGCCAAAAGTCAGAGATCCCATCTTCTTCTCCTTTTCCCTGCTTCCAGCTGTGCTTTCTATTTATTTAGGAGCAGACATTTATTGTACTTGTCTACAAAACTGGTAAAATAATGGAAAACCAACAGCTTTTTTTCGCTTTTTTTTTGGGGCTTTAATGAGTTGAGCAGGTTCCCCGAGAGGTCTGATTAGAAGCAGAGATGGCAGAAGGTAAGGAGCTACAACACATGCCTGGCATAAGGTGGAAAAACAGGACACAAGTGAGACCTCCCTCTTTTGGCAGCTGCGAGCTATTACTTCAAGCCACTGTATTTCATGGAGCTGCATTTATGACTAGATAACAGCCTTCAATAACTCAGCTTGGAAAAAGCTTTGAAAGTGAAGGGCTAAAACTGGTACAGTTACTTTGATTTTTTGTTCTATGTTTTTCTTCACTGACTACACAAAATATACAGCACAGACTGCAGGAACTACGTAAGGCAGTTTAGAAAGACACAAAAGCACTATCAAAGTACCTGGAAAAAAGGACTCTATCCCATTCATTTGCAGCTTTTTCAACAGCCTAGGGTGAATTCCTGGAACATCTCTGACTGGAACTAGATTATCTTTGATACGTTTTTGCACTAGTTTGGGATGAGCAAGCCACTGTGGTAAGAAGGGCTGAACCTGAGGCGAGGAAAGGAGAAAAACAAAGCATTTCTGCTGTCAAACAAGCAATGCCGTACATGAAATAAGCTGGTAACGTGCATGTTCCTTACACACCATCACGAAAATTCAGGCAAGCTAGTTACCTTCTGCACTGGCTTTCTGTCGTAGTCTCCAATAACCACTAAACTGGAGGGTGGAAGATTCTCTTCCTCTGAGGCTGCTAAGGACAGCTCCTCCTCTGTGCTTTGATTTTCTTCATCTCTTCCACTGTTCTCTCTCTTCCTTGTTGCAGCTCCCTCTGTTTCCTCATCACTCCTCTTCTTTTTAGAAGACTTATTGTTAAGGTTGCTTCCATTTTCCTGTAGTTTGATGTCTTCTTCAGAATCTGGAACTTGGGTAATAGGAATATAATAACAAAGCTACAGATCAGAACACACTACAGAAAAGGGATGTCGGGAACATTTTACAATGTAGCACACAAGCAACAACTTGAAAACTCCTCTGTCTTTCTAAATCCAAGCACAAAAGCCACACATTTCTTTGTTGGCACGGAGGCAACTAAAGACTGAGCTAACGTGCTTTCCTCCTTCCCTTACAGGAAATCAAAGTTTGCAATATGGAGCTTTCCCCCAAAAAAGGAATTACTTTGGGAACGTATCAAGAGGAAAACAAGATTTACCATCAAGTAAATCCAGCAAGTTACTCAAAGGGCAACTTGTGTCTACTTCTCTGTTGAGATCTGCTGACCACAACAAACCAAAACCCTACGGCCTTAGTTCATCGCTACCTGCTTCAGTGCCCTCTTGCAGCACTTCGGATTTTCTTCTATTTTCTTTCTTCTTCTTCGATGTAGTGCTGCCATCTGCTGCCTCCTCAGCATCCGCCCTTTCTCCAGAAGGGCTGCCAGGCTGTTGTTTCTTCCTTTGCTTCTTCCGTCCTTGCGCACAGGACTGCTCTTCGCTCTCCTCGTTCCTCTTTCTTTTCCCTTCCCGGAGTTCACCCCCGGGGCCGGCTCCTCCGCACAGTTCGCCTTCCCCTCCCTCGGGCCGGGCCTCCTGCTGCTTCTTCAGCTGCCGGGCCCTCGCCTGCTGCCGCAGCCGCTCCAGCAGGACCCGGGCCCGGTCCTCAGCCTCGGCCCCCTCCTGCTGCTCCTCCTCCTCCTCCTCCCCGGCGTACCTGCAACAGCCCAGACAAAGCCTCCTCAGGCACCAGCCGCCCGGGCACCCCCCGCTCGAGTTCGGGGCGCAGCTGGCCCAGGGCCGGGGCCAGGGAGGGGCGGGGGCCAGGGCAGCCGGTACCTGTTGATGTAGAAGAGCGCCATGGCCGCGCCGCCCGGGCGCACGGGGAGATGACGTCAGCCAAGCTCGCGGAGATGACGTCAGCCGCTCCCGCGTGGCGGGCGGCGGAAAGCTCCAGAAGGCGCGGGGGAGGACGGGCGCGCGCCGCCTGGCGGCAGGGGAGGGAGGGGGTGGGTGGCCGCGCGCGCCCTGAGGGGAGGGCTGCTGAGGCGGGAACGCAGAGGCGGGAGCGGCGCGCGCTGAAGGAGGGGGGCCGGGACGGCGGCGGTGGGAAAACGCTGAAGGGAAGGAAAAGACCCTCAGCCCCAGCCCCAAATGGTGAGAGCCTGGCCCGAGGCTTTGTGGCCCAGGAGGGCACGGCATCACTGCGGGGACAGGCTAGCAGAGAGCAGAGGCTTTCCTCTGCACCGTGGGCCACCCCCCCAGCTGCCTGAAGGGAGCCGCCATAAGCAATGCGAAGAGCAGCGTTTTGACTCAGTGAGCAAAAGTGCTCCTTCCTTCCTTGGTCCCACATGGCTGGCATGTTGTTAGAGGAAAGCCCCCCTGAAGCAGCAGGGATGGGGTTTGCCCAAGGACTGCTTCCGCTGTGGCAACAGAGGACACAGCCAAAAGAAACCTGGAGCAACAAGAAGCCCTCGAGACACCTACAGCAAGGTAAAAGTCACCCTGGAGTGCGGTCAGGCCCCTGCCACTCAGTCTATCTGTACCGTGAAATGCCATGTGTGAGAAATGGAAACAAACACAAAGTGTTCTTTTGTTTGGGTTAGCAATGAGAGTGAAAGAAATACGTTGCTGATCTCCCAACTCCATCCCCAGCCTGCCAAAGCCTACACCAGACAGTTTACTTCTAAACCTTTATTTGTTTTCTATACAGAGAAAACAGAGGAATGTTGAAGCAGCAATATTTAAACACACTAGTAAGGAGCCATCAATCTGTGAGAATGCACAAAATGCAACACAGGGCCATTTGTGTGGTGGTCTCTGCTAAGGGGGAGGATGAGGGTGGTCCAGGAGCAGCCTCTTCAGACAGACGGGAGAGCTCTACGCAAAGGTGGAGCCATTCCAGCCCACATTGGCAGCATTCATGTCGAAGTAGTTGATGTACACCCTGCAGAAGAGGTACAGGAACACAAACAATGACCTTATTAAATCATTTATGTAAGTGATGAGTGAGACAAGATAACAGGACAAGGGAGAGTGCCTTCCTGTTCCCCAGAAGAAACTTCAAGCTTCACTTCCACTGAAATCTTATTAACTTCCCTGGCAGAGCTTCCAACAGTCAATATTCCTTGGAGTATCTGGAACTGTACTTTTTTTTTTTAAATACAAACTCCTCTTCAGTCAGGGTTTGTTCAGACACCAGACAGCTTTTGGTCAGCAGCCTGTCAAGAATTTCCATATAATCAAAACCTTTTGTTTCTGAGCTCTGCAGTCCTCCGCACGTGCCAAACAGACTGTCAGCGTTACAAAAGCCCTGCAGAGCCAGCCCCGAGGGCCTGCTTTTCTTCCTCCCAATGCCAGCACCGTCAGCAGCAGCAGGTTCTTCCCGTTCTTCACGGCTGCGTGCAGACCCTCTCCCAGGGCTCTGCAGGTTGCGGAGGAGCGGTTCACAGCCTGCTGGTTTCTACTTTGTTTTTCAGCTCCAGCCTGCTACTGCTTTTCCCTTGTGCTTTCAGCCTCCCATCCCACCTCAGTGGCAAAACCCGCACTGTACAACTTGTCGGTCCTCTGGGATCTTTTCCCTACTCCAAGAATAGGAAGCCATTTAACAGAGGGCTCTCAAGGGAAAGGCGTAGGCATCAAACTCTTAACTGGACATTAAAATGCTGCAAATGATCACTTTGTATTTTCTCAAACACACGGACTTATTCCTGGCTTTTACTATTTTTAAATTAACTTTTCAAAACAGTTTCGGAGAGCCAGATAAACAAGGCTAATAACATCACGTCCCAGCCTTACCTGTCTGCAGATACATGCAAGTGCTTAGAGATCAGATCACACAGGAGCTTGGTGTAAGTCTTGTTCTGCTGCCCTCCGATTTTGCCGATGCTGTAAAGGCTGCAGAGCGCGCAGGGATCAGTGGAGCCCCCGAAGGACATCATCTGATCAGGTATGATGTGCACAGCGATGTACTGCGGTGAGAAAACAAACAGTCACAGCCTATCTCACCTTCCCTCTCCTGAAGCAAACTTGCTTTAGGCATCAGCTTTGAACCACGCAGCTGTGCGCGGTGCTGTAGCCCAGGCAGCCTGCCCAGCGCTGCCCTCCGCACCCCACAGCCCGCACGGCAGCGCACGCCCCAGCGCGGCTCTCCGCTTTAGGAACACGGGTTCTGCTCGTGCTCTGCACGGCGGGTGCTCCTGCCCGCCACAGCACCGGGCACTGAGCACACGGCTGGAGATAAGGGCCTTAAAACTGTCTCTGTGTGCCAGAATCCGCACCCTCAAATCACTGACTGAGCCACCGGGCCAGTCCGCAGCTCAGCCTTATCGGGCTTTGACTCCTCAGGCTGCAGCGGTCTGGCCCCAGAGGAGCCGTACCCGCTCCCGGGATAACCGGGAGCAGCCCGGCGGGGAGCTCCGGCCTGGCAGAAACCGGCCCCTTCCGCCACGCAGCTCCGCGGCTGAAATCCCGGCTCCCGGGCAGAAGCGCGGCCACATCTCGGCCGCTGCAGCCATTCGAGCGCCGAGCTTCCTGCGGACCAGGCTACCGCCCCGGGCGGCCGGGAGCCGCGCGGCCTAGGGACGGGCAGCAGCGCGGACGGAGGCAGCGGGAGGCCCGGCTCCCTCGGCGGGCTGCCGGAGCCGGGGGGGGCGGGGAGAGCGGCGGGGAACGGCCACAACCCTCTTCACGTTGCGCCCGCAGACGCTGGCCCTCGGCGGCCGCGGCCCCTCCGCCCCGCCGGGTCCTCCCCTCGGCACCGGCCGCCGCGCACGTGCTCGCCGCATCCCGGGGCGGGTCCCGGTCCCGCTCCCGCCGGGCCGCGGCCCTCCGGCAGCACCGGCGCCGCCGCCCGCCCTCACCTGCGCGGGCTTGCCGGTGGCCTTGGCCAGCTGCTGGGTGAGGTCGCCCAGCAGGCTGTCGGGCACGGCGTCCTTGCAGACGTTGGTCTGGATGGTGAACATGGGCATGGCGGCGGCGGGGGGGGCGGCGGTGGCTGCAGCGGAACGATGCGGCGCGGCGGGAGCGGCAGAGTGGAGCGGGGCGGCGGCGGCGACGCTTTTAGTGCGCCCGGGGCCGCGCCGGCCTTAAAGGGGCCGCGCCCGGCGGGGCGGGGGAGGGAGCAGGGAGAGGAGACTGCCTCCCTAATCTGCTGCCCTTGCTGCGGCTTCCCTCCCGCCGCCCGGCCAGAACTCTCTCCTTTCCGCCGTTATTCGTTTGCTTTGTTGCTGCCATTGAGCATTTTTTGAGGGTACGCTGTAGGCTCCTCCTTGGAGCCGACTCCTGGCGCGCCGGGCAGTTCATACATAACCCGGTATGAGCGCACCCGGTACTACCGCTGTAGCGCTCCCGCTGGCTTTTGCAGGATCAGGGCCAAAAAGGGTTACAGGCTCGGCAGTTACAAAAAGGGATGCTAACCCTGGCTCCGAAAGGATTATTTTTCTTTTGCAAAATAAAGGCACATTTGTACGGTTTTTGTTTTAACTGTGTGCATAGCTTTAACAGGATGTAAGCAGAAATATCTGACTTGCTGGCATTTTAATTGTTCTCTAACGTTTTCCAGTCAAATTGAAAGTGATCTATTACTCCTCAGCATCCTAATTTTCACGTAATCTTTTTTTTTCTGTTGGAAAAAGACTGAAATTATCTTTATTTGCTCAGAAAAGAAGTGGTGCGTGTCTATTCGGAGGTGAGAGGCAGCCTGAGAGACGAGCCTTCTGCTGGGCTGTGTGAGGCGATGCACGTAGGCTGCAGAGGGCACGGCTCCCCACCCTGCCTCGTACGCTGCCGCGACTGCAGCAGCTCTGCTGCCGTGCTTGACATGACTCACAGGAAGGCTGAAGAGGATCAGGCCCAGAGCCCGCTCCACAGAGACATTTTACACACAGGAAGCGAGCACGTGTTCATTTTTAACAAAGTCCCAGCACTGCTGCTACTAGAAAGATGACTGTACATACATGTTACATATGTGAACACACATAGCCCTGAACGAAGAATAAGGGATGGTACTGTGTGGGAATGCTGTGAAGTGGCACAGGCTATGACACTGAGAACTGGTAGGACTGGAACACTTATTTTTTAGTGAATAAGAACTGAAAATACATTTTCTTCCTTTGATAACATCGCTCCCTGACATTGCATCGTGCCACTTATTCCTCCCACCTTCCTGCCTCCCAGATTTGTTGCATGGAGGTGGGGTGGGAATTCTCTCAGTGCAGGGAGAAAAACCCAAGAGCCATGTCACTACCAGCGTGCTTGCTCTGTGGCCTGCCAGGCCCAAAGCGACAGACCCTGGCCGTGCTGCCATACGATAGAAAAACATCCACAGTTTCATTCTCTTTTGCCCCCTTGACTAAGGAAGAAGCAGCATGTACATTTTCATAGCTTCTAAGATGCTTTTTTAGGAGTTAATCCAATAGGAGTGTGTACGTATGCACTTCTCCCTCACGTACTCGTGCATTCATAATATGTCAGAGAATGCTGATGCTGTGGCTCCAAAAAACAGGCAGAGGCAGCATTCGTTGAGCCAGTGGCTCTATGAAGAAGACAGACTGATTTCAGAAGGGAACTGCCTCCTCATCTAAAGTCCTGCTGTGTTTAGGGGCTTCATAGCCATTCACCACAAGCAATTCCGCCAGAAGAAAACCTACGTCATGTCACGCCTTTCTTCCTCAAAGGGCAGCTGCGCCAAGTTTTAAGCGGAGTGAGCAATATTTAGTAAGATATACTGTATTTAGATGCCAGGTAGCATGTTGCTTTATTTAGCTGTGCTGCTTTGTTTCACTGAAGCAGCTTTCATTTTTTTCAGGTTGCAGTTTTTGTTTTTGCAAGTTGAAGTGCAGGCTTATATTTAAAGACTGTGGCTACAAAGCAAAGCTGTGACAGGGACAAAATGGGATGTTCACATCAGAGCTCAGAACAGGGGTAATATGGGTTTGTTCTTCCAGAAAAACACCTCTCACAATACACCCAGCTTCAGAGATTCAGGAAACAGATCTGTAGTCAGTTTTTGTCTTTTTCACTTTGGACACAAATGCTCTTATTTGACCGAGGGCTTGAATAATAAATATTTCTATGGAAATCTTCCTTTTGTAATTAATTCATTACTTTGGCCTCTGGGAATGGCTCGCTGTGCCTCTGCCTCGTTTTGAGCGGTGCTCTAATCTTCACTGTCGTTGCGAATTGTTCAGTGGATGGAAAGAGGAGAGTAGAACAGGGAACGGTGGGTTTTTTCCACTTACTCCCTCTGTCTGTGCTGAGCCCTGAGAGACTCTCACAGCACAACGTTTTCCTGCTAAGCAGCTAGATGTCCACGTAGTGTTAATCTAAGAAAGACCTGGACTACAATCCACCCCCTTTAAATAAGAGGCAATCATGTCCTTCCTCCTTGTGAGGAGAGGTCTGTGTGCCACACTGATAGCCACATCTATTGGTTTAGATGTACTTTGAAATCAGGTCAAGATAGTTTCTACTTAAATTTGGCCAGGCTGTTGAGCATGAAAGGCATATCCAAATGGAGTGTCCATCTTCACACAAAAGGCTAAACAGTTTTTAAAAAGAAACACTTCTGTTAAGAATATCTTGAGAAAGCACCTTCCATTTCAATCACAGGGCTTTCCAGAATAACGAGAGAGTCTCAATGTTAAGGCCTCTGCTGAATTTTTTTCTTTTATTTAAGAAGCAGACAAGATGTTAGAACAGCAGTGGGTAGCAGCGATTAAGGCAGCGCTGACTTTTACATTTGTGCCAAATACAGGAAACGTGACTAGAACTGCAGTGCTCAAAAGCCAGTGTGAGGGTTCAGGAATAAGCTGTTGCCACCTGAGGGCACCTCAAGCAAAGGTGGTGTTGTTCCAGCCTACATTGCCAGCACTGATCTCGAAGAAGCTGACAGATTCTGAAAGGGAAGACAGATACGGTTAGCTGCCGAGAGCTGAGTGCTGCAGACTGGCCAGGCTGTTCCTGCAGCAGGACACACAGTCATGCTGTAGGCTGTCCCCTGGAGCTTTACACTGCTCAGGCCTGCACCGTATCTCAGCAAGTTACGTATTTCCTTTTGCAAGGAAATCCTTGTTAAAGGATTTAATAACATCAGGTTGTGTCTGTACTCGAGCTTTTGCATACACGAGGTCTGTGAGTACATGCAGTGCCTGAGCCTCCATCATTTTAGCTAAGAGATATTTTACAACTTCTGGGTGTTGGCATTGCAGCTCATGCAATTGCTCCTTTCCTATTTTTAATTGGAGAGTTGCTCTATTGACTTGGAATTTAGCCTTTTCAAGCAGAATGTTAACAGAAGAACAGCAAAGGACAACTCTGGGATTAATAGTTCTAACAATCTGTGGAAAGTCATGTCAGACAGGCTGCTGGATCAGCTCACCTGTCAGATGGTATTTTCAGCTGTTTGTTCAGCAGGTCACAAAGCAATCTGGAGTAGACCTTGTTCTCCTGCTCCCCTATCTTGCCAATGCTGTAGAGAAAGCACACAGCACAGGGGTCTGTGGAACCACCAAAGGACATCAGCTGGTCAGGAGAGATCTGTATTGCTAGATACTGTTGGGAGAAAGGAATATTGTTTTTCCTTTGCCATGTTAGGAAAAGTTTTGAAAATCCAGGAAAGTATCTGCATACTTAAACTGCAGTGAAAATAGGTGCATGCCTATCAGTTATGCTTTTGAAATTCTCCTGCATGTACTTTGTTGCTCTTCCAGACTTCCTAAATATTTTTTTGCAAGTCACAAAGATGGGAAGGTATGAATTAGAACCACATTCCCCGTGACATACCATTTGGGACCAGGCAATGCCATCACAATTCTTTCAGCTATTGCAGAACGGCTGTGTTCTTAACTAAAGGTACTAGCAGCACATAAATTATTAAAAAAAAACCAAACAAACTCACAATCCCAGGCACTCAGAGTTGCTTTTCATCACTTAGTAAAATGCAAATGTTCTTAAGTTACCCTGTGGCAAAGATCCTTCCCTGCCTGCTGTCTTGCAACCTTCAAGCCCAGTGTGCCCGATTACCTACTGAAGGATGGGTTCTGGATACTCAGCCCAGGCACACTGTTGGAAGGAGGACCCTGCAGTTCCATCTTGACTGACTTTGAATTTTGAGTAGAGAATTCAGGTGCTCCAAGAGCTGCGTGACCTGCAGTACATCCAGAACCTTGGAGCCACCGGGCTCTCCCTGCCTGTGCGGGAAGGCTGGGTGCGAGTGGGGGTGTGCAGTTGCATTGCTGCCATCCCACGTTCCAGAGAGATTTTGCACCTCACTGGCTCCCGCTGCAGTCTTTCCTGCTGAGGTAAATGTGAGCTGACGCAGCAGAGGTCTAAATCAACACCCCTCTCATTAAACACAATACAGCCTAATCCTACTATTGTTCTTGATAGCAGGAAAAATAGAAGAAAGTATCTATGTTAATATTAATGACCAGCCTGCAATTTTCCCTGCTGCTAATACACAGTGTCAGATCCACACACTGGGGAATCCAGGGATCAGTTCCTTTGGCATCCATCTGGCTTCTCTTCTGTTCTTACCCACGTTTATTAGCAGCGCATCATTGGAACTCGGTAGCAATTAACCCTCTTGGTAAAACAACCTAGCCTGAGTGCCAGGCGTTGTCTGGGTAATTAGTCTTGGCTGTCATTTAGGGCTTGTTTGGGTGCAAGGTGCATCAGACCACAGCATACAGGATAAGCCAAGGAGATCCTGCTGAGGTACCGCTTGCTTGGCCCTGTGCTCCCCTGGCTGCACACCCTGTGCTCTCAACTTTATACCAGATGTAGGCACATATATGCCTTCAACAGCTACCCCGGAAGCAGATTATTATTAAAAAAAAAAAAAAATCAAGATGAAGTGTTGATCAGCATTATTTTCTTCTTAGAAGAGTTTGAAAATGTTTGCAACAGTTTTTCCACTAGAAAAAAAAGGCTATTTGATTAAAAATAAAAATCAATATTTTTTCCAAATGGTATCGTTTCCTGCAAGAGGAAAGCTCTGCATTCCAGCCCACCCTAATCCTTTCCTTCTTTCTGTGTTATAACTAAGAAACTCTCCCTTTCCTATTGCCTCCTTTGTCACGAAGAGCTTGCATGTCCTCTTCCAAAAAATGTCTTTGTTGTTCCCTGTATATTTCTAAGTCTCATTACATATCCCTTCCACACTGCTGCACAAACCTGTTCCAGCTGCATCCCAGCCCTGGCCTCTAGTTTTATATTCAGGAGCTGTTATGCAAGATCCACCAGCTGACACTCCCCACCCCCCCAACAGCAAGTACTTGTTTGTTAGACTGATAAAAAAAAAATATGTTTTTTTTGAAGAGGGATAGAACACATCAGTTTTACATAAGAATTTCATTATATTACTGCATGTGTTGGAAAAAAATAATCTTACTCCCATTTACATTTAAGCCTGCTTTTTGTGGAGACAAGGCTTGTTCAAGCCCAAAACATGCTTCTGACTATTCCCCGAGATAATGAACTTTGGTCTAATTTGGCAGAGGTTGATTTCCTACATGTTTAATGAGACCGGTTGGTTGCATAGAGCTCCATTACTGTTCCTAGAGAAAGACGCGCCCCTTTATCAGACAAACAGTCTGCCTGGAAGAGACACAGTAGAGCCAGGCTTCTTCAGGTCGGGTGGCTCTTTAACTTGACATCAGATCAGTTTGATAAGAACTAAGAACATCCGGCCACATACAGCTGTGTTTTAAAGTCCACAGCTGTACAACAACAAATAGAAATATTCTAATTAATCAGGGCTGAACTGAGAATCTCTAGTTGGTCAAACAAGAGTCAGTACCATTAACCATCACACCACTGGTGGGGTCCATGGCACAAGTCTGATGCAGAACCTAACTGGAAGTCAGAGACTTAAAATTTTCCTCCAAGATCTAACTGAAATCTTGCTGCAAGTTAAGCCAGCTGCTTCCTGCCTTATGCCACAGAGGAAGGAAAAAAGCCAGCATTCCCATCTTTTCCATGACAGCCTTCTTCTTCAGCATTCTTCTCTTCTAGAAAAGCCAGAGTTTCTGCTATTCCCTGAATTCTTGTTTCTCTGGTGTTTTTGCTTTGGTGCATCTCTAATCTGCCTACCTCTTTCTCAGAGTAGAGAGGATAGGTGGAGTACTCCTGCTGAGGCTTACTTCCACCTTGCGCACAACACAAGTGAAATCCCCCTGCTCCCAAGCATTGTCTTAACTCTTGTGTCATAACCCATAATAGCTCCCCAAATCGTTTGCTCTTTAATGAATTATTCTTTGTCTTTTGTGCAGTTTGACTTATTAATAAGCTATTGAAAGAAAGCATCTCCTACTATCTTACTGAATTCTTAGTCTTTCTCCTGTGCATGCAAGCTATTGTTATCTGCACACCTCGGTCCTGACTAGATCTGAGCATAAAACACTGCTGTTTAAAATGTTCCTGATTTTGACAAAACCATGCCAGCTGTGCACGATTTTCTTCTTACCATTTTTAAGGCATTCCAAAGTTTGTTCTAACATTTTCAGTTATCTCACTTGGTTTTTAATTTTGGGTCTATTTTTCCCCCTTTCTCAGGACACTTTCACCTGTGGCAGTTATCAAGCAGTTGCTAAGGGCTTCAGACATCTCTGTTGCCATCTTAAGCAGCTGGGGGTGACCACCGTTTCAGAGCACTTCATTTCCATGAAGAGCAAAGATCTCCTCAAGAACTTCAGGTGTCCCAGTGCATAGAGAAAGGTTCACTGGGGAGCAGCTCTCAGAATCCTTCCTGTAGGCACCAGAACTTCATTCTTTCTATGGTTTCAAAGTATCACTCCCAAAGTAAAATAAGAAACATTTTCTGAAAATGCTCATTTGCTAGTGAATACTCAGAAAAGGTACTTCACCAAGCTGCTAAAAATCTATAGCCAGTTCACTTAAGTTGCTGCTGCTACAGCAATGGAGGAGCTCATGTTATGAAGCTTACAGGTCTGTAAAGAAGCTTTCACTTTGTTTTTCATATTCATTGACAGTCTTCAGTAAACAACTGATATAGTGACTAGTGACCTTTCAGGACTAATTAAGAAAATAAAAGCCTTATAAAATTTTATAAGACCCTTAATGACAGTATTTCAGTACTTCACCTCAGTAGCATATTGCCATGAGTTTTGGCAGGTAAAAATCCCGCAGTTTGGTAATGAAACCAGCAGACAAATTTTATTCTGGTATTTTGACTACAAGTAGCAGGATGTCACATGGGTATTTTTGCTAGATGTCCAAGCAAGCTGAATACCTTATGTTTTTTCTTCAGCTGTAACCACTAGGCTACGGGCAGTTTGGTGGCAGATAACAAATACATACTCAGCAAGGAAGTTAGAGGGTGAGGCTGCTTTCAGTCAGCTAGATTCTCGAGAGGTATTCATAGAGATACCTGTGTTTACATACCCACACACATCCAGTGCCTTGACCTACATGGAATACCATCATACAGAAAGCTAGTTAAAATATTTTAAGTGTTTTGAGACCTTGACAGAACTAAGTTGCAGCAAACAAGTATTTGCTATTTGTACAGAGAGGATCATAGAATCATTAGGATTGGAGGGGACCCTTCAAAAGTCATCCAGTCCAACCCCCCTGCAAGGAGCAGGGACATCTCCAACCACATCAGGTTGCTCAGAGCCTCATCCAGCCTGGCCTTGAACGTTTCCAGGGATGGGGCATCAACCACCTTTCTGGGCAACCTGGGCCAGTGTTCTACCACTCTCATTGTAAACAATTTTTTCCTAATATCTAATCTAAATCTACCTCCCTCTATTTTGAAACCATTACCCCTTGTCCTGTCACAACAGGAAGACTCTAAATACTAGTGAGTCATTAAGTATATTAGTTTATAGAGGCTATCACTGAGAAATAGCTTGTCAGATAGGCACAGCTGACTAAATAAAACACTTGAGCATCTGAACTTACCTGTGCTGGTTTGCCCATTGCTTTTGACAACTGTTGAGTGAGCTCTCCTGTGAAAGACTCTGGAACTTTATCCTCACTTATATTTGTGTTAACAATGAATTTAGTCATCTTTGGATGACAAAAGAGTTTTCTTCCAGACCACCCTGTTCACAGCTTTGTTTCTAACTCACCTGCAAGAGAACTTACCTCACAATGCTAGCAAGTACCTCAGGAGCCTTTAAATAGTCAGTGGTACCTTGCTTAGGTGTACCTGGAGCAGTGGGAGTGCCTCATGCAGGCTGCTAACACAGGTAGTCAATGTACAGCTTTCCTGGGGGGGCAAGTGGGCTGTTTGCGCTCTAGAAATTAAAGCATCCAAAATGACACTTCGTATTTGGCTACAGGCTGATTGTGAAAACTAGTAAAAGGCAAAAAAAGGGACTGTTTGAGAGGGGGAGAGTTACAATGTGCCTCTTCTTGCAAGTCTTATAATTACTTAAAAATTTAGATGGATGCCTCAGTTGTGAGGTTTGGATCTCTGTCTGTGGAATAGACCATTACAGGAAAACCCCAGTGGCACATGTTGTGGAGACCTTTCCTGAACTGTGACTAAGTCACAACAAAGATGCCTTAAAATCAGGGTCTCGATTTTCCACTGTGGCAAGCACTGGATTCTACGTACTCAGAAGAGGTTTGTTTTCAACTTGCTCCTTTGCTGTGCAAATAGTCCCGTAACAGTCAACAGGATCTCCTGAGAGACAGGAAATCCACAGGCTTTCTAAAATGAGAGGGTTTTATCCAGAGTGGGATCAGTTCTTTGCTGCCTATCAGGGTCTTAGATGAGAGAAGTGATTTAGAGGGGTCATATGGCATTTGCTAGGGGGTGTTGGCAGTGAGATGTGTGTGGGGAAGGCAGGCTGAAAATACCGATGGGGATACAATAAATGGTTTGTTAACCTCTCCATGTTCAAGGTGGTGGGTGTTTTTATACCCAGTAGTTTCTGTGAGTTAAAGGCTTTTCTACTCATTCTGTTGTGGAAAAGAGGGAGAGCTTTCTATAGCTTGTGCTAAACGCTCATACTGCAGTGGTGTAATTTAAACAAATACTTTTGAATGGTGAAAACCTCCAGATGAACATGCTTAAGTTAATTGTGTGGTGTATGTTGATCTTAATCCAGTTCCTTCAATGTAGCACCCTTGCTGTAAAAAGCCAGCAAATAAAAACTCAGGAGATTAATTACTGTGTGCCAGTGTTCATCTACAGCCCGCGTGAGTGGATTGTATCTCCTGTATCCAGAGCATTCTGAAAATAATGAAAATCCTGGAAAAAAAATCCATAAATAAAATCTGTTTGTACAAACAGCCTTTTCAGGGCAGGTTTCCTATGTTAAAGGACTAAAAACAAACTCAAGTGACAACTCCATCCATAAGGAGAGGAATTGCTGTTTGTAATATTGATGAAACTTTTCTCCAGTGATTAGTTGAAAGCAGGTGGCGTAATCCAAAGCATGTCGTCAGAAATCATCTATATTTGTTAGTGGTCACTTGGAAAAACTTAGACTGTATTTCAAATGAACTTCATAACCTATTTTTTCTGCTGGGTACGATAATCACTAGTTATTCGCAGCTTGCTTACATAACAAGAAAAACGTTTCCAAAACAAACTCTTTCCTCTCTGAAAACATCTGATGTAATTCCCAGAAGCTGATCTACCAGGTTGGAAATCAGATCCTTAGACGCTACAGATGCTCTTGGGAGTGTACTTTATTTTATAGCAGCCATTTTACTTCTTTTGCATACAATAATATCTCTGTTTGGCAGGTCCTTCTCCCTGCCTAGAGTTTCTAGGATGTTCTCCTCTGAGATTTCCGTTACATCTCCAGAACCATTGTTGCATGGTACAAGTTCACTTTCAATACTTTTTTTTTTCTGTTATCATGGCTGGAGCCTTTTTTGTCCTAATTTACTGTGCTAAATTTTGAATCTGTATCTGCTCAGGTCTCCCTAAAGCACATACCTAACTTTTCTCTGTCAGCCTGCTAGATTTTAGACTCCTGTGTTTCTCCAGCCTTCTTAATCCTTCCTTCCCTTGGTTTGTTGCCTTAAATTGTTTCACTTGGTCCTTCCTATTTCTCATGCTCTTCTCAGAGCTATTTGTTAGCAGTTTCCCGATTGTGAGGTGCTTAGAGCTAGCGAGGTCTCATTTAGGAAAGCTCAATAACAAACTGTTCAGGTACCTGTGGCATTGGGCAGGACTCCTGGGACTGAGGCCCAGGGTTGTGGGTCCAGGGCTGTGAGCACAGCCTGTGTGTATGTATGTTCTTTGATCAGGATTTGGGCCCTATGAACTGTTAACAAAATGTTTTAAAACTTCATAAGGTAGACTGTCATAAAAGGGGTTTTTTTTTAATAGAAAAAAAATCTTTTTATCCAGTTGATCTTAAAACTGGGTGGTGACATTTCGTATGAAAATGTTTAGATATCATCAAGAAATAAAACTCTAGCATAATGAATTTTGTAACTACATAAAAAAAAAGAAAAAAGGAGTAAGACAGAAGAGCTTGCAGTGTGTTTTTAATGTTGCCTTTTTTAGTTCTATTGCAACGTTTCCTGTCTTTTCTAAGAGATGCAAATTTCTCCTCTGAACATTCAGAGTTTGGTGCAGAACAACTGTTCCTTGGGAAATTTATTTTCAGTGACTGAGGTTTCTTTTTTCCCAAAGTTCAGCTTGTTGAACTCTGCTTTTATTTCCATGATTGACTTTCCTTTGGTCTCAGGGAGATATAGGTAGACGAAAATTGCTGATAAAGAAAGGATTCCCAAAAAGATAAGGAAGCAGAAAGGTCCAAGCTTATCCTGCAAGGAGAAATGGGAGACACTGTAAGGAAAATAAGAACCTAGTTTCTATTTCCCTGCCCTTGGTGCAAGTCTGTGTCTTAGTAATTGAAATTGAAAGAAGTGCTCAATACACAAACCAGGATGGATATCAAACCAGGAGTTTCCACTGGCCACGTTTGACCTGAGTCCAATTGCTGCTCCTCTGACAGGCCTGGGGGATTCCTGAGCAGGTTTGGGATTTGGACAGAGCTCTAAGCTTTGCATATTGTTGCAATTTGTTGCTATTATTTTGCTCCCTGTTGGCATTCAGAAGTGGAATCTTGGAGGGAGGGATCCAGTTAGAGTCACTTACAACAATCAGTGGAAAAATCATCCCAAGTACAAAGAGTCCCATCCAGTTGATGCAGCCAACAATCAGAAAGGCTGATGGTCTGAATGACTGGCTGAAGATTTCAACCATGATAGATATAGTGGCTCCAGCTGAAAAAAAAAAGCAAAACACAAAGCGAGTACACTTGTTTCCTTGCTCCTGCCAAAGATCCTCACAATGGCAGTGGTAGAAAATGACAGACAGGCAGAATAGATGGCCTGTTGGCAGGTGGCTTCTGCTATGAGGGTTGAAAGACCTTGATTCCAGAAAGGGACTACAGTTGTTAATTTAGGTTTCTCTCGTACATACTGGAATCCCTTTTCTGGTGCCAGCAGATCTGTGCAGTTCCATTTTGCACTGGTAGCCATTATTAGCACAGTAATTTTTAAAACCAGCTCCCCTTTTGGCTCCTGTGGTCAGTTCCACCTGAAGCATGTTGGTAGACATAGAGCTTTATTTGCTAAGTTAATGAAGATGATTACTCTAATATGCCTGGCAATGCCTACAATCCTGGTTTTAGCTGAGTATTGTAAAAATTGTTCTGAAATTGTTCTGTCTCAAACCCTCTGGAGAAGATTATACTGTATTTTAAGTTATTTAGATCATGTGATCAGCAATAACATTTGAGATCATAGAATCATAGAATGGTTAGGGTTGGAAGGGACCTTCAAAGGTCATCTAGTCCAACCCCCCTGCAAGGAGCAGGGACATCTCCAAACAGATCAGGTTGCCCAGAGCCTCATCCAGCCTGGCCTTGAACGTTTCCAGGGATGGGGCTTCCACCACCTTTCTGGGCAACCTGTTCCAGTGTTCTATAACTCGCATTGTAAAAAAATTTTTTCTAATTTCCAATCTAAATCTACCCCCCTCTATTTTAAAACCATTACCTCTCGTCCTATTGCAACAGGCCCTACTAAACAGCCTCTCCCCATCTTTCTTGTAGGCCCTCTTTAGGTACTGGAAGACCGCTATCAGGTCTCCCCGGAGCCTCCTCTTCTCCAGGCTGAACGGCCCCAACTCTCTCAGCCTGTCCTCATAAGAGAGGTGCTCCAGCCCTTTTATCATCTTTGTGGCCCTCCTCTGGACCTTCCCCAACTGGTCAGGATGGACCAGATGTCTCTGTCCTTTTCCTGTCTCCCACTTACTGTACTTATCTGCCCTTCCTTCCTTTATTTCTAGAACTTTTTACTATGGGACTAGTCTGTTCTTCCTCTGGAGATTGTGTGACCAACCAATACGATACGAAATTTCCTCCCAGTGTTGCCATTGATGTACTCACATGGTCCAATTCCATAGAAGATAACGAATAGGAAGATCAAGATAACACTGAAGTAGTGCATCCAGAAGAACTGATTCTAAAAGTGAGAAACCAGTGATATAAAACAGTTAGATAAATGACAGAACAGCATAGTTCTGTATTTTCTGCCACTTACTCAAGTTTTTGTACATGTCCTATAAAACAAGACTGGAAAGGTGGGCTGACGCTGGGTGAGTAGCTAGAAGGCTGCCGCTTTTTTACCTGCAGTGACAGGGTCATGGTAAGGAGCACTAGCACAGAACACATCAGCGTGTATCCTCCCCATAGCAGCACCTTCCTCCCAAACCGGTCTATAAGGGTGCTCTGGAAAGCAGAAAGCACGGTTCATAAATCCCAGTTCTCAAATGAAATAATTCCTCCTCTCTCCGTGTGTTCTTTGCAGAGGACTTATTTAAATAACAGCCAGAAATCAATGTCATTTGAGAGTCTCTTAATTCCTAATTAATTTGATTAGCTCCTTCAAAGCTAATTCATTATTTAAGCTGTGTTTATTAGTCAACCCTAGGCTGTTGTTAGACAGTTCTCTTCCTGGCATGCTGGTATATATAAAATCATGCACATATACATACACACATCTAATCCAGAATATTAGAAAATTATTTTACAGAATAAAAATGAGTCTAAAGACATACAGTCATCCAAATAATTTGTGAAAAAAGCTGCCTTTTATCCTGCGTGTGGTTTTTCAGGAGTAAGAAACGTGTCTTAGGTTATGCAAATCTTCCCCAGCCCAGTTATAAGTAAGGAAAAATACAACTGTTGACCACATTCAATTTTTCCTTCAAACTCAAGTCTGAAAAGACTTACACACAGTATAGAGGATAAGCATTCACACAGCCCAACTCCCAGGGACACGTATGGGATAAGATATTCTTCAAACTTGGCTGTGTGGAATACTTCAAAAGAATAGAAGTATATCTGAAAAACGCAGAGAGGAAATGCACCTGTGAAAAAAGTGTTGCGATTAAGCCGATGTAACAAACAGTAACTGAGAGGGGTTTGTAATGCGGTATAATGTCTTCTCTTGTTCTGAGGATAAAGAGAGCACTCAACTGCATTGATTCCACAGAGCTGCAAGGTGGTTATGACAGTCATCAGAATGTAAAGTTGCCAGCGCAAAGATCGCTCCTTTATAAGTTCGAGGACACGCAAGGTTTTTGTGCTTGTCATTGCAGCCTTCTCCTTCATAATGTCATCAATTTCTGCTTGGTGGTCTCCTTCCCCCCAGAGCTTCCTGATGGCTGTTGGGGAGAAAGAGGGGAGTGGAGTATTCTACCAGTATAGCTCCATCACAAGTGCTTATAGTAAACCCTTCGGTTTGCCTGACATTGGTGTAGGTGGTGGTGTCGATGCTGTCTGCTTCTGCCAGCTGGTTGGGTCTGGGGCAGATGGAAGAATTTTGTTTCTCTAGTTATCAGTATAGCATATCTTTCTAATTTTGAGTTGACTTAATTGTAAATGAAATAAACACTTAAGTGCATTTTATATGATAAAAAAGGAACTGCCTAAACAGTTTCCTTTAAAGAAAAAGCAGTTCGCACTACTGAGATATCTACTACTAGTAGTAAATATCTACTAGTAGTAGATATCTCAGCTGTTTTATTTAGAACTGCCTCTGTTGTTACTCCATGGACCTCATGGTGCTGTACAGCTCTGCCTCGCTTGCTTGTCTTCTGCAGAGGCTGTCACTCTAACGTACCAAATGAAGTGAAGTAAGTGAGGAAAGTAGACACTCTACCTTTCCTGCAGGCTTCCTCATTACCCTTCTGTATCAGGAGGTAGGATGGTGAATCAGGGAAAAATGGTAGAGTAGCCAGTTGAACCAATGCTGAAAGTCCACTAGATGCTAACAACCATGGCCACAAAGCTTCACTTCCTAAAATCTCCCTGGAAAGTGTATGTAAAACAAAAATATGCTGAAATAATGGAATGGATGTTCAGAAAGTTTTTCTGAGGGATGAGGATTGCTCAAATTCCTTTCAAAGGTGCAGTGGAGCAAACAGCTGAATTGATAATTTGGCAAATTTCACAAATTTGGCTATTTTTATTTCAGACAATTTTAAAGAAATGATTTGGCATTTTGAAAAACTTTCTAAATATCACTCAGATCCAATGTAATGTCCAGAGAGCTGATGAGACTTTGCCCACTGTTTGACCACAGGACCAAAGCATCTCGCTAAGACTTTTCATGTAAGTACAGTAAATTTTGAAGGGGAAGTCCTCTAGTAGAAAAAGTGTGGAAATAAGAAGAAATAAGAGTATAAGTAATTAATTTTTCTTTCTCCTGTATTTAAAACAATATGTTTGCCTCAAATATCATCCAAACTTTTCTTCTGGCATAAGCTAAGGCCTGTTTTGGGGAAGATGGAAGTATTTCTCAGTCACTGACTAGGTGATAAGGTAAAACTATAGAAAGATTTGTACTACTTTTAGTGTAACCTGATAGAAGTATTGGAATATTTACCGTAGTCCAATAACCTGTCCTGTGAGTTTTCCCAGTGTGAGAAAAACAGCAACTGTGGAGTTGGTAAATCCACGCAGCTTCTTGGGTGAAATCTCTCCTACATACTGAGGATGTACATTGAGGGAAAAACCTTTAACACAGAAGAGGATAAATGACTGTTAAAATACTGAGAAAAGCTTAACCTTCTGATTTCATCCTCTCTTACGTTGTTTCAATTCACTCTGATATTCACATTAAAATTTCTTGCAAACAGGATGATGTCTTTCATTTTTATTAAGTGCCTATTTGCTTTAAAAATCATTCTCCAAGAATGGCAATGCCTGTAGAGACAATCCTGGGACAGCAAGCATGCTTGCGTTTCAGGCATGAGCACATACCTGAACCAATGCCATAGAGAAAACGTCCGACCAGAATCATCTCGAAGGATTTGGCTGTTTTACTGAAGGCCATGAAAAGTGCAGCTACCAGCATGATCAGGTTGGTGCATATTTGGCACTTTTTTCTGAAAAAAAAAAAAAAAAAGCCCACAAGAATTTAGTATGAAATGAGAAAGTCTCGTAATCTTTTGGCTAACTACTCTTGCTGTGATAGGAAGCATGGTACAGCCATTCCTGCTGTTTTGAGGAATGACTGAAATTATTTTGACCTTGGATAGTGAAAGCAATTCTTTAAAATTTCAGGATCCCTTAGATTTGAATTCATTATTATTTCTTAGCTTAGAATTTAAACAATTGAATGCTTCATCAGTATTTCCATGGTACAAGTGAAGAAAGAGATCAAAGAACTGGCCCAGGTTGTCACTGAGATTTTTTAATGGCTAGAACTGCTCATAAAATGTCAGCTTGTTTCCCTGAAATAATCTGAGTCCATGGCTCCCATTCTAGAATGGCTCGTATTAAAGACACTTGGTATTTTCACAACCCTGATGTCTCAGGCTCAAATCAAAGTCTTGTGCACTCAGTTGTTTTGCCATGTTGCTTGCTAGACAAGAGTCCTCTTGCAGACACTAAGGATTCACAGAGATCCTCTATTTAGAAGACTGTGATTCAGCAATTAGGTTATCATTGTTAAACGGGAGAAGTGCATGATCTTGTTTCCAGTCTTGGAGACTCTCTGTGTGTGGGATGAGGCAGTGTCCCACAAGAAACTTCTTGGGGGCACTTACCTGATTTGAAAGAACACAATTGCGGGCAGGCTAAGATGCTTTGTTGAGACCCATGAGGGGCCTCTGGATCACTGGGTTGTGGAGCAGATCTTTAAGTGGGTCACACCAAGCAGATATGTTTGCCAATTTCTCTGCAAATGAAATTAGTGGTGTTACACACAAGGCACTGAGAACAGACCAGATTGATAAGGAATCCTTTCTCCATCCAGTGGGGCAGATAGTTTGGAACTGACTTTCAGGAAGATGGATTGCCAAGAACAGAGATGTCTCTTGGATAATTTCTTTGGTTCTGGTTCACAGAATCATAGAATGGTTTGGGTTGGAAGGGACCTTTAAAAGTCATCCAGTCCAACCCCCCTGCAAGGAGCAGGGACATCTCCAATCAGATCAGGTTGCTCAGAGCCCTGTCCAACCCAGCCTTGAATGTTTCCAGGGATGGGGCCTCTATCACCTCTCTGGGCAACCTGTTTCAGTGTTCCACCACTCTCAATGTAAAAAATTTATTCCTTATATCCAGTCTAAATCTACCCTCTTTTAGTTTAAAACCATTACTCCTTGTCCTATCACAACAGATCTTGCTAAAGAGTTTCTCCCCATCTTTCCTATCAGCCCCCTTTAGGTACTGGAAGGCCACTATAAGGTCTCCCTGGAGCCTTCTCTTCTCCAGGTTGAACAGCCCCAGCTCTCTCAACCTGTCCTCATAAGAGAGGTGCTCCAGCCATCTGATCATCTTCGTGGCCTCCTCTGGACTCGCTCCAACAGGTCCATGTCTTTCTTATGCTGGGGGCTCTAGAGCTGGACGCAGTACTGCAGGTGGGGTCTCATGAGAGTGGAGTAGAGGGGAAGAATCACCTCCCTCAACTTGCTGACCACACTTCTTTTGATGTAGCCCAGGATGCAGTTGGCTTTCTGGGCTGCAAGTGCACGTTGCTGGCTCATGTTGAGAATTTCATCCACCATCACTCCTGAGTCCTTCTCCTCAGGGCTGCTCTTGATCCATTCTCCACCCGGAGAGAATGGGCGTGTGGGATTGCCCTGACCCATGTGTAGGTCATTGCACTTGTCCTTGTTGAACTTCATGACGTTTGCACGATTGCCCAATTCTCCAGCCTGTCAACGGCCCTCTGGATGGCATCCCTTCCCTCCAGCGTGTCAACCGCACCACACAGCTTGGTGTCATCGGCGAACTTGCTGAGGGGGCACTCTATCCCACTGTCCATGTTACCAACAAAGGTGTTGAATAAGGGCCAAGTCCCAAGACCAACCCCTGAGGAATGCCACTCGTCACCAGTTGTGTCTTTACAGCATAGTTACAGGCAATTTATTCTTTCATATTCTCTTCACATTTTCTTTAGATTAGATATGAATGTTTAATATGTCATCGCCCTGAAATGAGTGTATTTAAACCTGGAAATCTGGCTCTTCTTTGACACTTAAGGATATCTTCCACACAATGGTTTCAAGGTGGTTAGAGTAACTGCATATAATGTTTTACAACACAGGACACACGGCTCCTTTTGGGGGTTTGTAGAGCTTGGAAGATCTTTATGAGAGTCATAGGGGATCTTGAAGAGAGCAGGTACGCTATCCTGCTGCTCCCAGAGGCACTGATCTGGTGATGTGATGATGAATGCATCCTTTACAGAAATACAGTTCACTGGGGAGGGCAGATAAACACGACAGAAAACTGCTTGCTACTTGAAAGAGGTGGATGTGCTCGCAAACCAAATCAGTTTAGTCTTCCATCAGACTGCTTCAACCAAAAATAAGAGGTTTATTCGTTCACCTTGGTATTTCCCTTTACTTTCTGACTATTGAGCTGTTACAAGAAACACTTACTTCCTGTATTTTGTAGTCAGGTAGCCACAGCAGAGGCTTCCCAGGAATCCTCCTATCCCGTAAACAGACACAATGAAGGACCACAACAGCATAATTGTCTCAGGATGGAGGGGAGAGCCATGTCGCTCTATCCAGGTTTCATTAATAAACTTCCTGATGTGCTGAAAAATAACATGAGATTTGACTGGATAATGAGTAAAAGATCCCTTCACATAATTTGGCTGTTGTACTTCAGACCTACCCTGTGGAACTAATATTGGACTTCTTTTGAGACTAACTTTCTTGGTAAAACAAGTTAGCCAAAATCTCCAAGTTTGTATCAGTCAGTAAGCTTCCTGGGAAGCACGCTAAAAGAACATTTTCTGCCTTCCTTTAGAGGCTTGCGTATTATGTGGTAAGAACTTATTTAAAACAGAAAATGTCATCCCGTTCTTCAAAGGAGAAAAATTTCTCCACACATTTGACGTTACTGTTAGGCATAGAAAAGGCATAGATATATCAGCTGAATGCTCAGTAAATTTGAGGTTTGTGGGAGAATGGAGAGCTCAGGCTCTGTTTTGTGTTTTCCACCTCAAGGAGATGACTACTTACCACAGAAGGATAGTTGATGACAGAAATGTGGAATCCGTATGGGAAACTACCGCCAATTCCCAGCACTAAGATCATTTGAAATAGTCCCCGGAACTGAACCTGCAAAGCAAAAATAAAATGCTCCATCAGCTTCTTGTTAGTCTAGATTTGTGCAGGGCCAGAGTCTTTGTAGCCACATTTGTCCTTCCCATTTGTCCACTTCAAATCCTCTTGAATGTAAACATTTTTCCAAAATCCCTCTAAACTGCTGCCAAAGTGCAATCATCAGCCACAGTGCCATAGCAAGGCTACATGCTCGTGTAAGAGTAATAATCCACCACTTTGCTTGTAAGAAGGAAAAGGAGTTTCAAACGATGTTCCCGATACTACAGCTCTCACTGTATGCCTGCAACATCTGTCCGGCTGCCTGGATAGAGGTACCCGTCCTGGGTGTGAAGGAGTCTGTTTCCTGTCTGCCATCTACAGTCACCTATGTACATAATGTCATGCTGCAAAAGTACAGCATTAAAAATCAACAACACGTTGTCGTACTCTCTGCTTTCATTTCTGACTGTGTTGTATCTTTAACCATAATACAGAAAAGATCCTTTTAACATTCAGCTTTTTCAGAAAGGAATGGACTACAAAGAGAAGATAATAATTTGGAATAGCCCCTGTAATTGCATGCAAATAAAAATCTTCCCGACTTTGATTTGAGATTTTATTTCTCCATTCTCAGTATTTTATTTTTTTACTTATTTAATGATGAAAATATGTGCTTGCATATTGAAGGGCTTGGCATCTTCCAAGCTAATGAGATACTGTCCTTGATGAGATACTTGTCTTGCCTTTCAAGAGCTTGTTACTTAATTAGTCCACAGCTGGATTTCCCAAGTTATCACATGACAAGAACCAAGAAGCTGTGGACCAGAAGACTCTGTATTTCCTTAAAAATCCTGTCTCAAATTCAATAGATTTGCTAATTGGCAAAAGCATTAAAACAAACAAATTAACAATTTTAGTACTTAGAAAGGAAAGCAAAATAGCTACTTGCTGGCAGCTGAGGAACAGAGCAGGAAATAGTTATCTCTTCGTCCCTGTTTAAGACTATGGAAGCACTTGATGGATGATATTAATGATCTTTGGTTGAAATGAGGAAAGTATTTTTTTAAAAAGCTTATGTCATTATTTTCTTAGCCTTTTGCAGTACAGTTAATGTATTTATTACTTTAGGAAGTAATCAGTGTGCTTAATAATTAGTACTACTTTCAGTAATCCGGAAGACAAAAGTACCGTAGCATTGTCAGTGGTGGAACTGCCAGGACATTTGTTAGTTTTTATTTTATTTTATTTTATTATCTTATCTTATCTTTATTTTGTCTTGTTGCATGGAAAAGACCATTCAACATGATTTTTATGGCCCCAAGCCCCATTGTTCTTGGTGATGTTTAAGCACAGAAAAGAAAGATGGTCTCTGTCCCAAAAGAGCTTACAATCTGTATCTTACAGGAATCTGTATCTTTAGTATTATGTTAGCTTGGTCCTTTACAGGCCAGAGCCCTGGGAAAAAGTGACCAGATACTCACCAGGTCAGAGAAGAAGGTAGCCATCTTCTGTGAAGGAGCTGGTTCCTGTTGCTTGCTGGCTAGTACCTGCCAATAGAACTAAATGCTCGCATTATGCAATAGTGGTGTCAGTGAACTAGTCCCGTGTTATTGGAGTTAAATTTTACTTCAAAGGTTTTTCAGTTAATTACATGTATTTCAGCTGTTGTACAAAGTTTAGAATTGTTGGATTAAATATTTCAACCAATGGTTGTGTCTAGCCCAAGTAAACAAGATGGTCTCCCTCGTGGGGAACCTGTGTACTTCATGAACTCTATCTTGTGCTAGGTGGACAGGGAACTGAGACATCGATTTAAAACAGGATTACAATAATCATAACTCAGTTTTCAATATAAGCTGAGAAACATAAAGTTATCTGTTGAGCATCTTAGATGGGGCTTGGACAGTGAACTATAGGACTTTGACATACAATAGGAAAGAGCTATTCTCTCTTCATGTGATGGCAACTGAAGCACATCGTAACTTAATCATTACTTCAAGGAATTGAAATGCGCCATCATTTTGGAATGGGCTAGAAACGTAATAGTTCTACAGTGGCACACCTGGCTTGACCAGCTAAGTATTTCATAGCAGCTGATTTTCCTTTGCTGGGAGAGGAAGATTGAACGTCATGCACAGTTTTTTCTGACATTTCCATTAGTTAGTATATTTATTTCTGTGTCTGTGATGAAAAGAAGAGTGCTTTGAAACTATCCTGTAAACTCCATATCTGGAATGCTGTCTCTTCCTTCAGATAGAAAATTCTCAGCTTTAACTTCAATTATTTCATAGTTAATAGGGTTTTGTATGTACTAATTTGGTAAATAGTGTAGTTATCATTTGCCCTTTACACTTCGGTTAAAGATGAGGATGAAGAAATCATAAAGGGCTTATTGGATGCAAGTACTCACATTTACTTGGAAATACATCACACACAAAGAATATTTACAGATTTTCTAGCTAATGTCTGAAATGTAGCGTGTAGCACCACCTGGACATTTCTCCCATTGTTATGCAGTCCTCATCATGAAGTTGACTTTGTTGTTGATGTGTGCTGAGAGTTTGTGGTGGGTTTTTTTCCAGATTAGGTTCCCCAGCAGATAATTTGTTGTTAGAGCACAAGTGAAACTGTTCCTTTGAGGCTAAGAATTAATTTCCTTTTCTGTAAATTCATACAAAGTTGAAACAACATAATGTGCATCTGACAAAGGAAAGAAATGCCATGTTAGCTGCTACTGGGGGAAGACACAAGGAGGCAATAATACATAGTTACCAGTGCAGGGCATTCCTTCTCAAATGCAGGCTGTTCCACATGCTTTCTTATGTTCTACTTCACCCACTTTTGCTTAGTAAACTTTATACATATCATAACTTTTACTCTTTGCTCTTGACATTTGTTTAGGATTCCTGCTTTTGGTAGGTTAAGTGTTTTCCTCCTGTAATGCCCTTAATGCGTAATGTCTTTTGCATTTATGTTGATTAGTTACTCTACTGCTTCTGTGCTCTTATTACTTACACTGTGCTAAGGGCCCCTTTATTAGATGTGCAGTTTGCTAATTAGTGCTAACTAGTTTCTTACAGATATCCTTTGGTCTTAATTGCGATCAGGACAGTAACTCACAACATCAAGTCATTTAGTAATTTATCTTGCAAATTTAGTCACATGTGACACATATATGCAAAGCTGTGCTGAGCCTTCCTTAATACAGGCCAACTCAATCAGATCTGGTTTTTTGTGTCTAGCTGACAGCAGTTCACTGATCCAGTTTTTAAGTGTTTATATCTGTCTCAGTCAGAGTCAGAATTTGAGACATCTTACCTATCAGCTGATGTCTGTGGAAGAAAATGTCCATGTAGTGTTCCTGACACTTCTGAATGACTGTCCTCTTTGTCTCTGTCACCTCCCATGTGTATTTGAACCGTATCTTTTTGCTGTTTCACTCCTTGACCAGACTGTTACCAGAATACAACCCTTCAGTGAGCACAGGCGAAGGTTGACCTGTGCTCCAAATAGCTGTTCCGCTTCGTTGTCACATTAATGTTCCATAGGGCACCCGCTCACTTCCCGTGAGGATCTTATGGGGAAGAGTTTCCTAATAGCATCTAATGAATAACTGAGATCAGAGCAGTGGCTCACTGAAGAGTCACTCCAGCAATGCTATGCAATGCCATTCTGCTTACGTTTCCAAAGAGTTCAGGTATTGTTGTAATGGAATGAAGGATGTTTTCAGGATGACTGGTTAGGAAAAGAGAATTCAGTGTTGCAAAAAGTTGAGATTTCCTTTCTATGTGGTAGTTGTCTCCAAATGACTGGTAGTTTTAAAACACATTGTTTTATATATATGGAACACTACAAAATTAATGAGCTTTCTGACTTTAAGGACACTTAATGTTTCATAGATTGTCTTTTAGTGGGAAGTCTTAAGTGTCCCTCAATACTAAAGACAAGAATAATGAAAAACCCCAATCATGGAAGGTATGCACAGCAATAACTTTTTTTTTTTCTAGTCAGCAGCCCCTAAAGGAGATTCTCATGTTGGGAAAGAAACATTCACAGAGGCCAGAAGTTTTATTACAAGCCAGTCTGCTGTTTTTATTATGTTTAACATTTCCCATTAAAAACAAGCAGCAGTTAAGATGAACAATTGAATTCATATTTTGAATAACCTTATTTGAGTTGAAGTAAAATACACCAGTCAAAGCAATATCAGAGATAAACCCACTTATTTTACTGTGCAAGTCTAGCGGTAGGATTTTAATTTGTATAGTTTGCTCCAGTGTGAACTTTAGCTTTTTTTGTGTTGTTGCTAATAGTGCTGCTTTGGTACTAGGACTGTGTGAGCCTCTTATTAATAGAGCGAAACGTGCAGAAAACAAGACACATTCTAAATAAAATAGAAGTCCTATGAGTCTGCATATTTCAAAAGAATGTTTCTGGTGAAATTAACCTCTGTGGTAGTTTGCAAGATCATGCTATCCTATATGGCTTACAAACTCTTTTTACCAGTAACTATGTGTAGCAGGAAGAACAGTTAGGAACTTGGTATCAGGTTGCCTTGAAGATCATTCAGAGTTTGAAAGCCTGCAGTATGTGAACTCAAGCACAGATGCTGATTATAGATCAGTGTAGAAAATTATATTGTACCCATTCCTATGACAGAGATAACTGGGAATGGTATATCACACTAAATCTGTGAGCTAGAAAATATGCACGATATGTTTTAACATATTCTCTCACTTTGTTTCCTTATCTTTGTGCGTACTACATGCTTGTAAAAATTGACAAAACTCCTATGAGAGACTGTAAATTAAACCATGAATTGTTGTTGGAAATGCTTAAATGAACAGCTTAGAAGTTCCTTATGTTCGAGATACATTTCCTACTTGTACTGTAAATCTTACTCGCTGTATGCGTCTGACAAAATATTCAAGGCATAAAATGTTTACAGGCATTTCTACAGCTGTCAATGAGTATCTACACTTGCAGTGAACAATAACTGAAGAGTCTGTACTGATTGCACGCCCCTGAAATATGAGTATATGTGATCACTTGTTCGTCATGAGAGGTCCCTAGGCAGGACCCCTGCATGTATCCAGGAGCTGGAGGACATGACTGAGCTTTTGCTGAGTCTGCTGTACATACAGCAAAGTACTGGACAGATGTTCTTAGAAGAAACTGTAAAGCAACGGGTATTCTGTTACAGCCAGGAGTTCCAGTCTGGGGTGGTTCTTCTGGGGTAAATTGGGTCCAGGTAGCCAAAAGTCACACAAAGGAAAGTAACAGCTAAATTGCTGTGGGATTCACAGCCTGCGAGGTATCTGTGGGAACGCTGATCCTGCAAAAGGAGCTACAGACTCGAGGTGATGATGGTGATGGGCAAGATGGCACAGAGCATCTGAAATGACTCTAGGTGCTTGTGTTTTGTGATGACTGGATCCCACCCATGAGTCCTTTAGCTGTATTGCCACTGAAAGGCACTGTTCCTTGAGAAGAGTTGTGTAGAAACTTTTTCCACATAATTTTTCATGAATAAGCCTGAGCTTAGAATCAAATGGCTGATTTTTTTTTAGAAAAAAATTAAATTTAAGTTGAAGCAAGGATGGCTGCTAACATAGAAAACTTGAGTCCCAAAGGGCTGAAGTCTGTTAAACTAGATTCAACGCAAGCACAACATGGCATTATGCATGGGAACCTGGCAAGTTTTGATTATTCAGCTGAGCCTAGAGAAACAAAAAATTTTTCTCCTATTCCACTAAATTTTTTCTTTAATCTGTTCTGGATTGAACCATAGCCAGAGATAGCAAGCCAAGAACTTCACTATTCCCATTTCAGGGTTGTAAAAACACACTCAGAAATCAGAAAGAGAGGGGATCACAGGCCTTGCCTTTCTCTGTGGTCAGCAGAGTGTTTATAAATTCTACATGTAGTTTCAGTGTGTATTAGTTGCTCTGTTAAGAAGAGATTTACACATCAGCAAGTCAAGCCAAAATGCTCATGATTCACATGAGTCTATCCTGTTAGTATCAGCCATCATCCCTCTTCTAAGCTGCCCAGAGTGGAGTGCTTGAGAAAGGTGCTGATTTGGCAAAATGGAAACCTTGTAAGTGACAGATATGAAAGCTGACAGTCCATTTGGACAGACTTACTAGCCAGTCTTTTTTATTTCCTTTTGGGAAAGCCTGACTCCCCCTAACGGCCCGTCAAAGCCTGGTGCAGAAGGTGTAATCCTCCATGACATGGTTTGGAGTTGTTGGAATATGTTTCCTTTTAAAGTTTAGCTTATTGAATTCTTCTGTGATTTCCATGATTGATTTCCCTTTTGTTTCTGGAAGGAACAGGTGGATAATTATCCCTGAAGTGAAAAGTACCCCCATAAAGATAAGGAAGCAGAATTGCTTGAGTCTTTCCTGCAGGGAAGAACAAAGTGAAAGAGAGCAAGATGAGCATATATTTTCTTTAGTTGCTTTCTTGGCACAGTTTTTACATTTAGGTCCCCAAGTACTTTGAATTGGATAAGGACTTCTTTGCATTTTGACCTGTGACAAATATTTCACTCTGAATAAGTCTCTGAGGCAAAACAGGGCCCTTCAGTTGCAAAAGTGGACTTCGGAGAGCAGGTTCTAAGACCACTATAAACTGATATGGCATTTCCATCTCCTGCTGCTATTCCTGCTCCCGTGGCCGACTCCAGCTTACCGCCCCTGGGAAGTGTCCCAGGGAAAGTCACTCACCACAATGAATGGGAAGGTTGTTCCAATCACAAAGACACCCAGCCAGTTGAGAATTGAGCTGATCACAAAGGCAGGTGGTCTGCTTGAAAGCCTGAAAATTTCAACCCTAATGGAAACTGTGGCACCAGCTGAAAGGAAAGAAGAATAAAAATTATTACTTGTTGATATGTTTGATTTGAACACTTGGATTGAGTGTTACTGTTACACAGCCAGCAAATAGATGCTACTGTCATGGACTGGCACTCAAAAGACTTGAGTATGTCACTCTTTTTTAGAAAAGAAAATGTTTATGGCATCTTATAAACTGCTAGACATCAGTATATTGAAGTAGTAAAATATTAAAAAGAATTACTGGGGAGATTCCAAGAATTAAGTAGTTAACACCTGATAAAGTCTGACATCTTTTCATGAAAGAAACTGTGTAAGGATGGAATAACAATTATTGTTGCTAACAAGAATTCCTAGCACATACTGCTAAATCACCGGATTCACTTCCTGGGCATTTCGGTTATGTTTTGAAGTAACAGGACATCGACAGCTTTGAGTTAGGAAAATAATTCAACCCTGCGATACGGGAAAGCAAATGTTTTAAAAATTATTAGGCTTTAAAAAAATTTTTAAAGAGGAGCAGGTAGTATATGCTAGGAAAAGAGTAACTCCAAAGTAGGTCTCTGCACTGCTGTCTATGGGGGATAAGATGTAACATTATAGAATATTGAATTTAAAAACTCTTGCTTTTATTTTTCTTTCTTTTTTCTTAGTATTTTTTTTAAAAATCCTTTATGCATCTGCTTTTGCTCTATTTTTGCTGTATTTTTCCAGTAAGCACTTTTTGCTCTGTTCCTTTTCTTTTGTTATCAAAATCCAAACCTGATGGTATTGAAGTTTATGGCAAATGACTGGACTCACAATGTTTAAATGACTGTAAGATTAGGTTAAATGAACTTACGCTAAATATTGTGCAGCATTATGCAGTATTTTCCTAGCCATATTAATAAGTTCACATGACTCAATTCCTTTATTTCTTTTGAATAAGAACTTACCTGGCCCAACTCCAAAGACAACTGCGAACAAGATAATGAGACAAAGGCTGCAGTATGGCATCCAGAAATACCAGTCCTGGGGAAAAAAAAACCCAAACAACATAACAAACTTCTGGCTGAAATCTGTTAACAATCGTAGGAGAGAAATGCTGCTTGTTTTCCAACACTATCACCTCAAGAAAAAATATACAGTGTGTGGGAACTGTCAGAGAGATGTGAGTGCTTTTTTCCTGTGGATGGAGCGGGGAGGGTTTTTTTTTAGGTGAGCAGAGAAGCAGGTGTGCTAGTGTAGAGCAGCTGTCAAGCTTGGAAACCTTCATTTAAAGGCAATCTGAATAGTACTTTTCCACCCTGCCCTCCTTTCCTCTTAACCCCATGGTACTTCCCCCAGTCCTCACAGGTATGGGAAGGCCAAATCGTATCTTTCTTCACTTTTGTTAAGTGATAGGTTTAATAACTGATACTGAAATGGAACTTTCCTAGATATTAGGCAAGAAGATACAATACTCAATGCTTTAGGAAAAAAAGAGATCTCCCTCCTATGTTTGAGATCCTTCATGAATGAAACAGAAATGGAAGTCTGCTGCCACCTTGCTTCGAGGCTAATTTTACAGTAGTGTCTGTAGAGTAGTTCTTGGATGGATACTGGTAACCCAGGAGACTTGCTTCTGAAGAAGCTACAGCAATGACACAGTGTTATAGAGGCGAACTGGAATCCAATCTGTAAACAAATAAATGCATTCCCAGTAGCTTTTGCAGCAAAGTTAAATTTCAAATTAACTGATGCGAAGAGTCTGGAGTTTTGTTGTTGCTTGTTAAAAACTGCATGAATAGAAAGGGCCATTTTCCTAGGACTGTCTTTTGATCTATGCTGGCTGGTGTTTGGTGCTTGCAGTCTGATGAAATCGGGAATCAGTGCTAGTCTCCCAGTGTTTCATGTGCTCCTTGCTGATCTCATGGGACCATGTTGAAAGGAAGGCAGGAGTACAACAGAGTACTTGCTGAGAGAGGGTTTAATCCTACGTATAGACAAGATGGATCTTTAGGATATTCCCCTCCCAGAGGGTAAGCTATTAACACAAGAGTTATTTTAGCACTTCTAAGCCTCAGTTTCCTTTCTCAGCAGCATGGCCCTGCCTGTGAGCAGAGGTTATCAATAGAACAGATAGAGAAATCTGCCATGAGAAGAGTTTCCTTACCTGTAAGGAGAGAGTCACAGTGATACCAGCTAGCAGTGAACCCATGATCCAATAGCCTCCACTTAAAAGCACTTTCCTGCCCAGTCGCTCGATGATGGAGCTCTGAAGGACAGAAATCACACTGGTATCAGTGCCAGAGGAGCAAATTGTGACCCATGCCCGTAGTAATGTGACTTACACAGACTACAGTAGCTACAAGTTCAGAGAGTCCAACAGAGAGGGTCATATAGGAGATCATTCTTTCATCAAAGCCAGCTGCCTGGAGGACTTCAAAAGTATAAAAATAAATCTGGAAAAAAGCACATAAAACAGTAAGAGAAGAAAACAACTGATTTCTTACCCACACCTGTGTGACACTGCCCTATCACTGGAACTGCTAACCAAGGAGCATGCAGCTCAGCTTCAGAGTGAGCTAGAATTCTGCACTCTTTTTGGTAGTATTCACTTTATTGGTAGACAAAACCATTGTAAAATGTAATTAATTAATTAATTCAATAAAAGACAAAATGCTGGGATAAAAGGACCTCCAGCTGCTGCAATGTAATTAGGTTTGCAGAGTCCTAATTTAAGGGCTTTCAGAAATAGCCAGGTATATCATCACTTCTGGAGCCCATCCAAAAACATCATTGGAGGATATACTCTTTTCAGGAAAGAAGAGCATGGGTTATGGAGTCATGAGGGGATAAAACAAGCATCTTTTCTTTTCAAGTATCTCTGCTCCTGTTTGGAGATATGCTGAGATGATAAGGATTTCAGTTTAAGCTGTGTTAGACTCAGCTGTGTATTTCCTTTACAGATGTTGCTGCATCGTGATGTTAGAGGCAGAAAATTCATGCAGGTGATTGTAAAGCTGTGGCTTCAAAATGACCCCAGAAAAGTGCTGCTTGAGGAAGAGGTGGTGAACTGTAGAAGCTGCCAGAACAGTGAGTGTGCTTGTTGATTTTCTTTAAACGTAAAGTGAGCATACTGCCATCCCAGCATCTTAGGATGATAAGAGCTGGGGGCCAAATAGCAGCAGTTGTAGAGAGCAGTAATGTAAAACTACGTTGCGGATTTTGCCAATATAGAGTGGGCTCATTTGTAAGAGTGCATTCTGGGGCCTTGTAACAGCTTCCAAAAATGACTGTTAAATAAGCCTAACTACCAAGGAAAGTACCTCCAGCAGGGGCCAAGAGCTGGGCAAAGGGATGTCACATGAAGAGCCTGGCCAAGCTTTACAGACTGCTGCTGCTCCTTCTGTAGGAGGGCTGGCAGACAGCAAGTTGTAGCCTGAGAAGCCTAAGAAAAATGGAGGGAGCTCCTGGGAGCTGTCATGTCTCCTTTAAGGTTGTCAAAAATTGTTGTGAGACTTTAAGGGGGAAATACACTCAACTGCATTGATGCCACATAGCTGAACTGTGGCGGTCAGAATAATTATTATGTACAGCTGCCAACGGAAAGCGGGTTCTTTCATTAGTTCCAGGACACTCAAGATCTTGGTGTTTTTCATTGTTGCCTTCTCTTTCATGATGTCATCAATCTCTGCTTGGTGATGGCCTTCACCCCAAAGCTGCCTTATGGCTGTGGAGGAGAAGGAGAGTGAGACCTGCCATGTTAATTCGTCTCAGTTGTTTGTTGCCTACAGAGTTTGTTGAGTAGGTGATGCAGGTGTCTGGAAGCACAGCATGCATGGGCTGTGGCTGTGGTGTGAGGCAGAGATATCCTATAGAGGATTTCAGAGCCCTGGTCCCCTCCTGCACAGAGCGACCTGTTCTGAGAGAGGGGCCTACTGGGGTGCACAATGGCTCCCTCCCTGCCCATGGGTCCACTTTTCTCCCTCCTTCTGTCAGGGTGTGAGCAGGGTACACAGTCAACAGCCAGAGCTGAGGGGTGCCCTGTGGAGCCCTGCACTGCAAACAGCCATTTCTCATTTATAGTTTATCACCAGACTGACCGCTCAGGTGGTGTCAGCTGAATGCAAAAGGTTTTGTAATACAGAACTGTAGAGAGAAGTAGTTTCATTTTCTTTGTGGGGACTACAACAAAAATATACTTAGTAGATATTCACAGAGTTGTCTTAGAAATGAGCAAGGAGAAACCTTGTCCTGCTTATTTGTTTCTGTATGGGAAGAGCAAATACCACAAACCAATTGAAAGCCAAGTGAGGAACAGGAACCTGGAGCCCTCCGTTACCTTTTCTGCAGCCTTCCTGGTCTTCTTTATGCATGAAGAGATATGGTGGGGACTCAGGAAAGAAGGGTAGAGTGATCAGCTGGACCATTGCTGGAAGTCCACAGGAGGCCATCAGCATGGGCCAGAGGGACTGGTGGCCCAGCAGCTCCCTGGTGGGGAGAAAACGTGTGTGTAAAATAAAAGTTCATTGCATTGGTTTTAAGGAGAGAAAGACATGGATGGAAAAGCAGAGGAAGAAGCAAAAGGTAGAGGGGATACAGAAATTAATTGAGTGAGAAATAAATTGTATTATACCTTTGTCCTGAAATTTGCCCTACGGCTTTTCCCAGTGACCAAAAGAAAGAGGAAGTAGAGTTTGCAAATCCACGTAGCTTCTTAGGGGAAATTTCCCCAACGTATTGGTGATGTATAGGAACACAAAGACCTTGAGGTGAGAGAGAATTATGGGAGAGAAGAAAGAAGACATTCGTAACCATTGGAAAGAAAATTGCATGTAAATAATTAAGCAGTATGGATCATAGCTGCCTCATGCAGAAATTGTTGCTCGTACCTCAACCCATGCGTGGGATTTTTCAGTACTAGATTTTCTAACCATTTCTACACAAGTGTTTTGTTCCTGTCCTCTTTGCACGGTGCAGTTTCCTGATCTTAAGAAATTACAGTTTTCCCTTTGTGATGTAGGTGTAGTCTCATCATGGAGAGGCTCTTGTGAGCCTTAACATATTTTAAAGGACATAGATTATACAAGTGCTGAATAACTAAACACTCTGTAGAACTATTTAGTTTCTTGTAGTTAATTCACATAATCTCAGCATTTTCTGACATAATGCTGTAGAATAGCTGTATGGTAGATACATAACAGAGTAAAATATACAGTGATATATTCAGTGCTGATTTGTACATGATTTGAGGGGGGACACAAGTATTTCTTTTCCACTGCCCAGCAATAATGACTTTGATGACTTCTAGCAGAGTTGTTGTTTCCAGCTGTTAGTGAAGTAATTAGTATCTCAGAAATGCTGAAAACTAGTCAGGGAGAGACAGCTTTTTCCTGATATGGTGGTCACAGCCCCTTTTATCTGTTTTGAAAGCAACATGTTCTTCTCCTGGCTTTATGTGAAGGTAAAGCAATGGAGCTACACAATCTCTTTAACAAAAATGAGGTCTTTGCATGAGGCACGATACAAGTTCTAGATCATAGCAGGGCCCCTGTGCGTGACTGGTTCTCAAAATACAACTGTGGTTCTTCAATACAACTGTATATCAGAGAAGCAATTTACAAAAATCTGGTTAGTTGAAAAATATACGTTAATTTCTAATGAAACAAGTTAAAATAAGCATCTCTGTGAATATCCAAACTGAAAAGAAAACCAACTCTTTGTGTAGGAGACAAATACAAGGCATACTGATACCAGCACAGGATGTTTTCACTGCATGTGGTCTGCCTGCCAGAAGTGATTTTGTTTGATTATGCCCAGCTCTTTGTACTAACCTCAAGGACTTACTGCTTTGAAACAGGTTGAATGCCCTTATAGAACATACCTGAAATATGTTCAGAGTCAAAATTAAATGGCCATAGCCTTAACAGCATGGTTCTCTGGAGCCTGATGAGAATACTAGCTTTAAACCATATACCAGATCATTTCCAGTACTGTTAACCAAAATTAAGATAATGTTATACATATTTTTCCATCAGGAAACAACTTGTTTCATATTGTATCCAAACATTCCTGACAGCTCTGAATGCTTATGCACTTAAGAAGCTGAATTGCATTTTATGTCAGTGAAATTAGTGGTAATTATGCTCTTTATTGCTTGGCGTTATAGAAGATCTTCTGACAAGGGATCACTGACTTTAATATTTTATTGTCTTACTGGAGGGTTATTATTTACTTTCAATAAAGATGTAAAATTTTGGGAAGGCCTGCTGATGTGTAAATCACTTACCCGCACTTATTCCACACATGAAGCGTCCAATTAGAATCATCTCAAAGGACTTGGCTATTTTACTGCAGCCCATGATGGATGCTGCTGCTATCATGAGTAGATTGTTGCACATGAGACATTTCTTTCTGTAAGTGCAAGAAAGCAAAAAGAATTTTTGTAAATCGGAAGGGAAATGGCATGTAGCTCCTGGCATGTAGGATGTCTTGGGTGAAACTGGCTTGCTAGTTTTGTGAAATTATACATATGTGGTCCAGGACAAAATAAGCCTTTCTACACTGTTGGCACTGGATACTTTGGACTCACAGTGTCATGGCACATGGCTCGACCTGGGAGTTTGAGAACACTTCTGGGTTTTATAGCTAAGAGAAGTCTTAAAGCTTTTCTGCACTTGAAAAACCATAATGAAACACATTGGTGTAGCATTAGGAGCATCTCAATGCTGCTGTATTTTGAGTAGCACCTCCAAGAAACCCATGCTGCCTTCATCCAGGGGGCTGCCTTTCCTCCTTGCCAAGAGTAACCCTACCTCAATAACTGCACCTGGTGTGACAGGCTGTCAGCACACTTCATTACCCTGTGCCACAGGACAAGGGCAAGAAGTAGCAAAATCTGTGGACACCACTGCTAAGCTGGCAGTATTACAGCCATGGCTAAGCCTAAAAGTCTGTCTCACATTTAAAACCTCAACTGTCATTTCTTTAAGCTAAGATTCAGTTGATGAATTGTTTTTAAACATACATACTTGCCGTACTTGACAGTCAGGTATCTACTTCCTGAAGAACCCAAGAGACCTCCTATACCAAAGATGGACACCGTGATAGACCATAGGAACAAGAGGTTATCCTGATGGATGGGGTGGCCATATCGCTCCAGCCAGGTTTCATTAATGAAAGCCTTAACATGCTGAGACAGAAGAAAGAATTTTCATTAACAGTAACTGTGATTCCAGTCCATGTATTTTATTATATTTAGAACATAATTTTGTTGCTTCAGTTAAAGTCACTATTTCATATAGACTCTAAAATTGTGCATTAGCTAATAGACGTATTATAATAGAGTATGGTGTGTTCATTTTGCCATTAAAAGGAGCTCATTCTTTGTTTTTTTGTCCTTGAAATCTGAGGGACTGAGGTATGGACTTCTAGTGAAGAATAGTGTTGAATGAGACCACTGAAGCAGGCACATGTGCTGTAGGTTTATAGGGGAGACAGATGCCACCCCGGTCAGTGTGCGTCTTCTGAGGGACAGTTCTATAAACAACAACTTGCAGATCTCTCTTTTCTTCTATTTTCAACACTTTGACATGTTCTGCTTTACATGATAGCGTAGAAATGGTGAACAACCATGAGAGGGGAATACCGTGATTAAACCCTTGCTGACTGCCAGAAAGGAGCATCCTCAAGCAGGAGTGTCGTCTCAGTGCCACTATTAACCAGTGTGCCATGTGCGTCTTTGCCTACCTGAGACATGTAGGTGATGGTCGAAATTTGAAAGCCATTTTGGAATGTTCCACCAATCCCCAAGACAGCGATCATTTGAAAGAACCCCTGGTACTGTACCTGCAGAGGCAGAATGAAACCTTCTTAAGCTTGTAGCCACATCAGGCTGATCTTGGAATGTGTCTTTCATTCTCCAGAAACATCTCATTTGTTCAAGGGATTTGCAGATAGGCATGTTCCCTCTGCTTGCCCTCATGTGAAGAGCATCCTCCTATGATTTCCCTATCCAACTCAAGGAAATGCAGCCTTTATCTATGGAAACCACTACATTTCCCTCCCCTACTTGATAATTAGTCAACAGAGTAGCAAGCTGAAGGTAATTCTACACTCCAGGGCTAATACATGTGAGAGTGGAGGTCTCACTTTCCTCTCTGCTGTCTGGACAGCGGCCAGGTTATCTGCAGCTCAGGCCTGTGCCTACAGTGGTGACCGGGCCCTCTGTACCCAGACCTTTCCTATCTTATCTAAGAGATCAGCTGCTGTGCTAGCTGCCCCTTCAGGCCCTTGGGTAGTGGGCAGTGATCCCTCAACTCAAGCTTCGTGGTAAAGCCTCCTGAAATTGCCCACAGCAGCTAAAAATTGAAAAAAGAAGTCTGAAATGGGAAAAAAAATCCAACAGTCTGATGTTGCTTATAGCATGTTTTTCCACTCAGGTTTCTATCAGTGTGGCAGCCCTTGGAAATCCATGGGGTTTTTTTACCTAGAAGGAGAGGCAGGAACCACAAGGAAAAGTCTTGGCACAGAATTTCCCTTCTGCACTGGCTCTGCTCAAGCTGTGCTGTAGGAGGAAAGTGTATTTTATAGCTCTTATTACCATAGTCGGTTCTCAACTCTTGCCCCTCCTGCCTGTCTCAAGCAGCATGGTCATCTTAATCTCTTGGGAGCTACGAGAACAGGCATCCCACTTTTTTTTAGTCAGTTACAGATCCAAAAATATACAACCAGCATGGTACTTAGGGTTATGCTACAGCAGCCTCTGCAGCAGGACATGAAAAACGAATGAATGAAAAATTTCCAGCCTTTCAGAGGAGCCATGCCATATTCCCCTTTCCTGGACGAGAGGTTAATTGTGCCCAGCAGGAGCACTGTTCTTTCTCAAAGAGATATTTCCTAATTGGAGGTGCCTCACTGATGTATGAGGGTTCAAGGCTCAGCCATAGCCAAGACATAAATGCTGCAGGCTCCCGCAGACACCCCTCTCAAGATGCCACAGCTGCCAACATCCAGTCCCCTTCCCTGCCTTTCATAACCTCTTGCAATAAGTAATTAGTGATATATTTAACAAAACTCTTTTTTTCAGCAGGTAAGCAAATATTTTCCAGTAAATTAAAACATTTAGGAAATGTTAACATGTTGATAAAAATATGACAAAGATGGATGACAGAGCCTATGAAGTGCAAACATCTGTAATATCTCAAAACAGTGAGCAGAATCACTTCTGAGATGCTTTTAGTGAATAGGAGGAGCCTTATTGGTTTTACTGAGATGCTGATTTTGTTTTCTTTGAAAAAATAGTAGTGTACAAAAATGTCACAGATGTAAATACCCCACCAAGTACTTACCAGGTCTGATAGGAAGCCGGTCATCTCTGGCTAGGGGCTGGTTGTCCAGTATGTGGTGTGTCTTTGTCATCACAGGCTTCTATGCCTCTGTGTCCTGCCTGCTGGTATGGCAGTGGGCATTTGGTGTCAGCAACCAGAGTTAAATTTTTACTATTTCATCTTCACTCACTTATATTTACTTCAACTGGCCAAAGTTAACACTGCCGGATTAAATATTTCAGGAAATAATTGCATCTAGTCCAGTCTGCAGGGGGAAAGTTTCAAAGCAGAGGAGGTTTGCACCTGGAGGGTAGTGAGGGCTTTGGAAAGGGAAAGGAGAACAGTTCAGGCAAAAAAAAAAAATCTAAACAGCTTTCCAGGAAGAGTAAAATACTTTCCTTCTGTGACACAGGTGGAGGAGTAGCTCTGCTGTAATCTGCACAAGGCAAAAAGCAGCTGGCACGATACTGTTATTTCTTAATAATTAAAGTATGTGGAGTTTTGTTTCAGAGTCATTGGTCTACTAAATATTGTTTATTAGATGAAAAATAGGCAAATTCTGAAGCGCACAGCCCTTCGTTGGGCTTGAAATAGAAGTAGCAAATTTCAAAGCCTAATTCAGCTGTTCTGGCTTTATGTATCCGTTAGACTGCGCTGAGGAAGGCCATTTCTTGTATGTTGTTTATAGGGATGTTCGCTGGCCAGCTGTGGTGAAAAGGCAGTAAGCGATACCATGCCACGGCAGAGGCTTTTGGAATAGAGCATCCAGTACTGAAGGCTCTGCTTGAAACAGCTGATAACTGTAAGACCCACTTACTCATGAGAGTAACCAAAGCAGGTAAATGTTCCCCAGTGAGTTAAGATGGGACAACTGGGATCTTAATCTCTCAGGTTTCATCTTGGAGCGTTAAGGACACAAACAAGTCCAAATTCAGTTTTGCAACCATTGAAAGGTCACCTTTTGTTTCCAGAGGCTCCTCTCTTGTGAGGTGAAGCCCAAACTACATCTCTATGTGGCTTCTGCTAGAGACAGTACTTGGAGGCAAGAGGTTTCCCTGAGGCTCTCATGTTGTTCCTGCTTTCAGAGTCTTTTTCTTGCTCTTACTCATGCCAAGGGACTTTTCCCCGTTCCTCAGGCTTGGAGTGGGGGCAGGTGGGGCAATGGGATTGTACTGAAGCCCTCAGTAAATTCCCAAGCTCACCCTCAGGACTGGTACTTTCCCTTCATAAAACATAGAATGCAATTATTTACAGAGGAGTTTACTGCAAATACTGTGAGTCTAAAGAAATGAGAAAAAAATACATGTTAATAATAAAACCTTAGTTACTTGTGTAATTCCAACTATTGCCTATATAACTGCATAGCAAATTATGTTTATCCTGGCTTGCAGTAGCATTTAGGATGACTTGGCATTTTTTGTTAGTATTTTCTTTTGATCACCAACAATTGTAACATTTTGATTGTACAAAAATGCAAGTTGCATAGCTATTGACTATTTATTGTTTTACAGTTTTAATATTTCCTTTTAATTATGTAATTTTTCTCAAATTGTATCAAAGTGTAGGGGGGATTCCCACACTCCTTGAAAATGATTACTGAGGATCTCAAAGACCAGTAAATTCCACCAGCTCATAGTAAAATATCTCTCATATATTTGCAGATTTCTGGTGATTCTGAGCTACATATGACTGTATAGCATGGTACTGTTTCACCTTATCAGCAATTTTAAGAGGATTTTGTTCTAATTTACCTCTTGCTTTTTGTCAAGTCAATGGAATTGACCCTTTCTTTTAAGAATTTCACCTGTATTTCAGAAAAAGCTCTGTTACACTATGAAAGTTGTACATGGTTTCATGTTTAAGGAATTATTATGGAGTTAAGGAGATCTTTAAATTTGTTCTATGCAGAGCTGTAAGAAATGCTTGCTGTGAAACTCACTTTCATGAGGTGTGTCATAAATTTGTCTGAAGAGCTCAAAGCTGGGCTTGGTTCTAAGCCAGCTTGATCTCTGCTATATTGCACATTGTGGATGACTGAAGCCATCTACAGTTTAATTTCACACTGAGAGGAACTCAGTGGTTGCTTCTAGGTTTGATTTGAGACTTTGGGTTAGTTATAATCCAAATCTGAAACTTAAATTCTGAATAGCAAAATCACAGAGACTGGAGCTAAAGAAGACATTTAGGCACAAAACATTTCCTAACTGAAATCTATAAGTTTAGCATAGCACATATTTTACGTTAGGATGACTTATTGAATATTGACTACCCTGAGGTTTTTAAGGTGATATGAGAGTGACTTTCATTCATGAAGATTTCACTTGTGTCTATGAAGGAATAGTGAGATATTTTCCAATAAAGGAAAACAAATAATTTGCCTTTGTTTTGCAGTCTGCAAGGATCAAGGTCCTTTATGACCTCACTTAATATATGGTTCTTCTGCTGACCAGCTGGAAGCTAGTGTGGGTGATATGTTCATCAAGACAAGTATTTCCTGTAAAGGAATGAGATCTCTTTCTAAAATATAAAGCCCCAGATTCTTCAGTTATTTCCATAACCAAGATCCTTTTTGTCTCTGGAAGGAAGGGGTAGATGAACATGTCTGAGCTGATGAGGGTCTCCGTAAAGATAAGGAAGCAGAAAAGGACAAGGTTTTCCTGGTAATAAAGCCAGAGAAAGATTTTTTTTTCTTCTTCTTCTCCTTTTGCAGCACTTTGAACATGATGACAAAATGATGACAATGATGGCAAAGTTTCACTTTGTAGCTGTCTGCATCCAGATTGTTTTGTCGCTGAGACATGAAACAAGCCAGTCTTTAGGTGTAAAACAGCAGTGGCAACAAAATAGTTAAAAATTTCTTCTTACCTGAAGGGAGAGAGTAACTGTGAGGACAGACAGTGCCAAGGCCATGAAAGTGTAGCCCTTGCACAGCAGTGTCTTCCTGCCAAAATGCTCACTGGTAAAGGTCTGGAAGGGCAGGAAAAGCACTCCCTTCACTGTACGCACAGCTAGAGCCTGAGTAACGCACTGATCCAGTGCACCTTACACACAGCAGAGCGGGGTGGAACTCACAGAGACCAGCCCCTAGTGATACGTATGGAATAGGGCCTTCTTCAAACCCAGCTATGCACGGCACCTCGGAAGTGCAGAAATAGACTTAGAAAAGACAGCGGAAGAAAAAACTGAAATTGGAGACAATGGATTGCAAGTGTGATATCACTTCTAACGTCAGGACTGGTAATCAAGCAATTCACTGGTGATCTGTCCCTTTTGCTGACTGTTGAGAAAATACTTATTTTCAAGAATGTGTAGGAAGTAGAAAGTGTCTTTTTAAAAGCTTTTCACATGGTTTTAATAGAAAGAAACTGCTATCATTTCAGTTTCAGTCCTAGTCATCATCTAATGCAAGTCAGCTGTGGCCCAGAAAAACAAGAGACATGCCTATCATAATCATTTAGTGTTGAACCTCAAGAAGAGAGGTGTTAATGATGGGTGAATTTCCTGAGGAAGAGAAGAGAATTTGCGTGCTTTTTTCTTTCTCTTTTCACTGCTGCTACAGCTATTCTAGCCCCACTACGTCAGGGTAGGCCCATGAAAAGAGCGAAAATATGGGATGAGAAGGCTCTAGCAGGCAGTAGCTTGAAGAGGCTGTGCTCTGCTAGCCAGCTTTATTAGCTCTCGACAACAACGACAGCAACAACTACCGAAGCCATAATATTTACAGAACGTAATCTCCTTTGAACAGATACAAGCATAACCCTGACACACTAACTGTGATGGTCCTGCTCGTACCCAGTTCTGTTGGATGCCAGCTGCAGGCTTGTAACAGGGATTTTGGTCCTGATGCAGGGGTCTGTACTGAAATAAGTAAGGCTGGATGGCATGTAAATGTCCAACTTCTTCCTGAACTTGTCAGTCACAGCAATGACACTGAAGCAGTAGTACAAAGATGAGAAAGCTAAAAAGAAAAATTCTAGCTTACTTGCTTATCTCTCCTTTTGAGTAAAAGATAGACAGGATGAGTAGTCAAAATAATCTGAGATGTTGCTTGCAGAAGTATGAGAAAGAGAGGCCTTGGCATGGGGTTAAAACAACATGCAAATGTTAATATTGGCAGGTTAATCATACGCTGTCTGGTTTATCAGTAACTGCAAGAGATGCAGCAATAGCAAGCATCTGTGAGAACAGGCCTCCTGAGGTTTGGCACATTGGATTCCTGCAACTGGGACGACGAATGCTTGAGATGGAAAGGTTCCCTGAGCCATGAGGTAGTGAAGGTGCCCAGCAAGACTACCTGTGAAGAACGGACTTCTTGCAGGAGACACTGGAGCTAAATATGGCTGAGCCTGGCTGGACTTCGTAAGTGAGGGACAGAGTGATCCAAGGCTCCTGCTTTTAAACCTGGCACGGTGCTGTGTGGGATGAACAGTCCCTCTGTTACGTTCCAGCTGTGCTTCTGCTGAGACTGGTTCCTGCCAAAGGACCAGCAAAGACAAAGTGACACTGACCAGTATGACAACAGATAATTCTCTCTGTTGTGTGTAGAAGGCTTGGGACTACTGAAAAGAAGATATGAAAAAGAAAGAAGAGAGTAAAATCAGAGAGAAGGAATTGACAAGTGAAAGCAGAAGTTACCAGAGCAGAATACACTATTAATCTAGTACAGTGCCAATAGTGAACACTGATCCTAACTTGTGTTTTTCTGTATGTCTATCCCGTTATCTGCTCCATGGCTTTAATGTCTGTTCAGTGCAGTGCAGAAGTACTACCGCTTGCACCACGTTGTGAAATCTGTGCAGAATGGGAAAAGAACAGTGTGGGAGAAAATCAATGTTATATTTGTGTTCCCTTTGGTCTCACGCTGTTCTTATTTTCAAACAGGAAACTCAGGCATTGGAAATTCCCCTTTATAGCATTGTCAGGCAAGCTGGGAGTTGTATAGAAGCACTGCCACAGAGGGGATGGGGGAAGAGGGCATGGTGGCAGAAAGAAGCATAAGATTTCATCCTGGACACGGGCAGCACCTTGTTAGTCTTTTTGAAATCAATAGGTATGGGGGCACAGGAGCTGTCGTGGGCAGGTTAACATACACAAGCCAGTCTGTCTCTGACCATTATTGCAGAATAAATGTCCATAATCCAAAACTTTCCATCTTAAATAACATGGTGCATTTATGTAGTACTTTGCCAGCTCAATGGTGAATGCCAGTTTTCTGAATAAAGAGTGGTAGATGGATAGGCAAAAACACCTGAAGCCAAATCAACAGCCAGTTGATGGCCAGGAATAAATCTCTTGACTGCTGGACTCTCACTCAAATACAACTTTTATAGTGTCTGCAAGCTTAAACTGCAGAATTTTCTTACGGGCAGCTAAGAGTTTCTTTAGAGCATGAGGAGGGGAAGATAGCCAGCTGCATTAATGGCAGAGAATTGCAGAGTTATGATCCCAATAATCGAAATGCACAGTTGCCAGTGCTGAGTTTGGTCTTCCATCACTTCCAACACACTCGGGATTTTGATCTTTCCCATTGCTGCCTTTTGGTTTTGCAGATCATCCACTTCTGCCTGATACTCTCCCTCACCCCACAGTTTCTTCATAGCTGTGCAGAACAAAGAGGAAAGCTTTGATACAACTATACTATTCATGCATCATAATATTTGTACATGCAGATTTATTTAGATTATTAATTAGTTATTCCCCTAAGGTGTCAGGCATCATGTTTATTAACAAGCATGGAATGAGAACATCAGTGATGTATGTTTACATCCTGTGTCCACAGTCCTGCAGAAAGTAAGGTCCTATCTCACAGTCTTTAGTATATAAAACTTAATTAACACAGTTTTCAAAACATGGATACATTCCTTGATCTCTCTCTTTCCCTATTTGATTGCATGGCTCTTGTTACAGCACCTTGGAAGTGTGCCTTGGAGTGGCAGCTCTTTGCACTGATGATGTAGCATATTTAGTCATTAAAGGGCTTTGTGTTTGTATGCCTGTGTTTTTTCTTGTAGAATTGCAAAGACATGCTGTATCTGGACAGATTTGTTGAAAATAATTTGTAGTAAATTGATGAGATAATTTATGCAGTTTGTTGACAAGGTGAGATAGCTCCCCGTAAGCTCTCTGCTATTTAAATTAGGTGGTTGTGGTACCCAAATTAGCCAATTTAAAATTACCTTACATGACACAATTTTGACTGCCCATGTTAATATCTATTAAGTGGAAAGACTGATGTTTGTTACCTGGGCATGCCCACTCAAAGGCAGCTATAGTCTAGCTCTTAATTCTTTTCCTCTGCAGAGAAGGAGGGTAGTAAGAGCTGGGGATGGAAAGTCAATGGAAACACTTTGCTAGTTATTTTGGGAAGCATCCTTTACATTTTGACCCCACTGCCAATGACTCCTGAAGATGTTATATCTGCTTAAAGCTTTTCTTACCATGGCTGAGTAGCTGATCACAGAGATTTGAAAGCCAGTTGTGAGGGATCCACCAATTCCCAACACAAAGAGCATTACAACCGCGGGTACTGAACCTGCGAGGAACAGTACAAGCTCATCACAAAAGAAACTGGTGATATCATAGTCCCTGCATTTCTAGGATATTGTCTTGTTTGATGATGCTTAAATAATCTTAGCAGAACATGCAAAGCATCAGTGCAAAAAAAGATCAGCCAGATAAAGGTTCTGGATTATCAGTTTTGTTACTCTTCTTCACATTGATGAATTAACCAATGCACAAAAACTTTATTTTCAATTGCACAATTTTATATCACTATCAGGCTACTCGCTAGGAAAGCTGAACAGTGTTACAGTTCTTCAGGGGAAGGTGTGGGAGCAGGTGAAAACAGTATGGAAATGCCTCACCATTGAACTACTTTGTTACATTTTTTAAAAAATCAGTTTCTCTACTGAGCTGGAGTTTCCTTCAAAGTTTCCATGATGATTTAGTCCAGAAAGGTCATTCTGTATCTTTTGAATTTTTTTTATTTTAAACGTTACTTCTGATTTTTACGGTAACAAAATTAGAAGGATTATTTAAAGAGCATCCACTGTCCACCCTATTATTTTGACAGTAGCTTGGTACGCATGTGTTGTATTTTCTTTAGGAACAATAATTGCAACAGACAACCTCTCGATTCTTCTGACAGCTTAGTATTAACCGCCGATACTGCCAGCTGTAGTACTCACCACTTCTGAAAGGAGCTTTTCCATCTTACATCGAAAGGGTGGCTGATCCCTGGCAGACAGAACTCTGTTAGACTGAGGAAGTGTTTTCTGTCATGCCTGTTCCACCTTCTGCTTAAGTAGTTACCTGACTCTGAGACTGAGGTTAATGTTTACTTCATCTGATTTCTGTTGACTGATGGTTTTTTGCAGCAATTGGACAACACTTAAAACAGGCAGTAAGTATTTCAGTGACGCAACAGGAGAGGTCCCTCTGAATGGGAACATTTTGTAGCATGAGTGCTCCCTGTTTTGGTACAGGGAGTGAAACCAAACCTTATATAAAGTATAACCCAGATTTCAGCTGCTGGAACACACCCCGATGCTTTAATATCAGCTTCTTCTGTAGCTATTCCTTTAGAAGTAGCACGCACATTATTTGACATTTTAAAATAGAAAACTTTCTAAAACTCGACCCCGATTCAGTGCTCCAGCACAATGATAATCAATGTTAAACTGCAGAAAGATAGGACTTGCAGTCCTGCTAAACAGGAGGCATGGTATACCATCTGTAATTGCGACAGAAAATGGAAAAGTAATTGATCGTCCTGTATGAAGGTAGGAGAGTTTGGGGAGGGGAATGTTTAAATGCTGCAGTGGTCAGCAGGGTTAACAACTCTTGAGTAGCAGCAGCACATGGGTGCTGTGGAGCATAGCAGTGGTAAAGTGTGGTATTGTATGCTGATGTGAGCCGTGTGTCCTAGGCTAGTGCACAGCTAGCAGACATTTCCTATCACAGCTTCTGCATTTTTTTTTTTTTTGAGCAGTTAATTATTTATAAAATGGAATGAATATTCAAAGTGTCTGCTCTCTCAGTACTCTCTCAAGGTGTTTACTCCTTGTTTCACTCCATGGCTTTGGTCGTCTAGCTCTCCGCACTGCCTGTATGTTTGGTAACCCTTGTGCCATCTATGAGGTACCCAGAAAAAGGCTGAGAGCATTCCTTACACTACAAAAACTTGCTCCAGATTTTTCTGTAACTGATATGGATGGAGGGTGCAGTCAGTTTGTGTCAGAGGATGCAGGTGAGAGTTCTTCTGTACCAATTGCCCAAGGATTGGGGCTGATCTCTAAAAGTCATTATAGAGACAATAAGGATGTAGAGCTACTTGATGTGAGCTCAAGAAAATAGAACAAAATTGAGTTATCTTTGTAATTCTACTTGGTATTTTTTCATGTGCAGTGTTCATGATCAGTACTAGTTCCTTTACAGTGTGATATCATAAAGAGATGACATGAAAGTTGTTTGCAAGAGCTATATTTATGTTTCATACTCTCTTCATCCGGCTCTTAATCTTGAGCAGAGCTGTCTTACAAAGTAACGTAGACACAAATCCTGCTTCTTTAAAATGATAGCAAAGGAGCAAGACTTGAAATAAAATTGATGTGTTATGCCTGAAAATGTTTTCCATGTGCCACTTCAGGGAAGTGTCTGTAGTTTCTGATGTCTTCCTGCTACAGAGCTGTTCTAGGAAGTTCTAGGAAGAAGTCATTGTCTCTCACCATGAAACCAAAGATTAATATAAAATAGGACTGCTTAGATTAATGACAAGCTATCTGTGGATTACTTTTTGGATTGCATTTTATTGAGAAAAGCCCATGTTGAGGTTTAGCTTTCAGTTCAATTTTGAGACAGGGCTTTTTGTCAGTGGAAGTTGCTTATGGTGGCCTATCAGAGCTTGGTGCAGAATGTCTTTTCTTCAGCAGCATTCTTCTCAACAGTCTGATGACGTTTCTTCTTAAATTTACATGTTTTGAATTCTTCTGTGATTTCAGAGGTTGATTTCCCTTTTGTTTCTGGGAGGAACAGATAGATGAGAATCGCTGAAATGACCAGGATGGCAATAAAGATGAGGAAGCAAAAAGGACCAAGAAGCATCTGGAGATAAAAATAGAAAAGGATGAGTGATGTCCCTGACAACACTTGCCCCTATAGATTTTGAAAATTATTGATTTGTCCCTGTGAAATGAGGGATAAGTTGTTTTTACAGAAGGAATATTTATTTATCTTTTCAATCTATTCTTGAGGCAGCAGAGGATGTCTGAAGTCTAGGGAAGTGTTTTACATAAATGGCCTCCATATGCCAGCAGCAATAAGGGATTGACAGCTTTCGTCCTACTCCCTGTTCAGACCAGCCTAGAAAACCAGTTTAAATTGATGGAGTCAAAGAGAATACTTGAATCAGATTACATACGACAGCAAAGGGGAAGATCATTCCAGTGAAAGTGAGGCCTAGCCAGATGACGATTCCACCAATGACAAAAGCGGAGGACCTTGTTGAGAGGGTGAAGATTTCATTCATGACAGATGCAACGGCTCCAGCTGAGGACAAACCATAAAAAAGCAATAAAAACTTTGTTGTAGTTAACCATTTTCCTCAAAGTGAGTGAACTGATGTCACTAGTCAAACACAGTACCAGTAAGTCAGGCTACTGTGAGGTCATCTAAATTTAGGCAGCACAGTGATCTGTATCTGAATTCCACTACAGACTTCTCTTACGGGCCATGGAAAGAGACGGACATCCCTAAAGTGCAGTTTCTATCCACCTAAGATGTATAAAGTATGGAGATGAATGGCCCTAATGGCCTGTTTCTCTCCATTTGCCGTAGGAGACACCTGTGTTCTGCTACCATGGGAATTCTATTAGGTTTTCAAGACATTAATGGTCCTCATAGATAGCCCTTACAGTAATAAAGGCTGCCGTTTGGGAATGGTAATAACTAAAAGCGGTGTTTAGTCAGGGAACTTTCAGAGTAAATATTGGTTTTGGGTGAGTGAGATCCTAACAGAGAGCTGTAAGTTTGGTTCTGGCGTTACCTGTGGGGGTGATTCAGAGTAACATTAAGAGAGGATGAGAAAGGACAGAGCAATGCTAAGAGACAGACTATGCTTGCCATCAGATATCACTATTTAATAGAGTAGGATTTTACAGGTGAGGTGAGAAAATAATATTTTAAAGAGGCTATTTCTGCCCTTAGGCAAAGACAGAAATGATCCAGTTGAGCCTGTATGCACTGGACAGTATTCACACCCTCCAAAACAACTGTTAGTAAGCTGATTAACAAGTATTTTTCCAGTGAGAGGAAATAGAGTCCTGAATCATGAGGGTCTGAATAATTTGAAGTAATTTGTTAAAGAAATTGTTTCTTGGGTCATTAATTCATCAAAAAGTGGGGCTTCTCCAATTTCAGTCCAAACTAAGCTGTTGATTTTCAAAGATTCACACAGTCTAGTTCTCTTTCCATACATCCATGGCCTGTGCTTGTCCTGATGGTTCAAGGTTTCCTGTTGTTACTTTTATTGTGCTCACCTGGTCCTATTCCATAGGCAATAATGAATAAAAAGATGAGAATAACACTGCAGTAACGCATCCAGGGGAACTGATCCTAGACAGAGGCAAAAGGAGGGAAGAGAATGAAATTTAATGTTACAGCTGTAGCACAGCTGATAAAAATATACAGGAGAAGCAGTATTTATTAAAAAGCCCGTGACACTGGGCTCTGTAGTAGGTGCTCACTAGAACTACTTGTCTCTCAGTGCTGACTACAGTGGAAGGCTAAAAGTAGCCTGCAGTGTCATATCTACCGAGATGAGCTGAACTGCACCCTGGTCTGAAAAACCAGTAACAAATTCCAAGACAATTATGGCATGGGGGAAATTGTTACTGATTTAACCTAATCATCTTATTGAATTAGACAACTTCAGAGAAATGTTTAAATCTATTGTGAACCAGAAGATATCTGTGAAACAGAAAGAAGCTGCAAGTTTATGCGTTGAGACGAGGATTGCAATGCAGCGCAATACACTGGCACTACTGAAGCTGTGACACTGTCTTCCGCCTGACTGCTTTCCGCCATCAGCTGGAGGAAAGCTATGCCAGGCCAATGGTTTTACAAAATATTTTTCACTGACTGTTTGAAAGCCTGATTCAAAAAGAGGAACTACAAGGCAGGACAAAAATAGCCTTATAGAGAGGCTATGAATTTGTATTCAGAAGATATTCTGATGTACTATTTTGGACATGAAAGCTAAGGCTGTCTGCTGTCCTGCACAAAGAATTCTGGTGCAGGTCCACTCCTAGAGAGATATTTGCTTACGCTCAGTAGAAGGCTTGTTTCAAGCAGCACCAGTATCAGTGCCATCAGCAAATAACCACCCCACAAGAGCATCCGGCGTCCAAAATGATCGATAATGGAGCTCTGAAGAGGAGAAAAAATTGCGTATCAGTGGAAGCATGGCAAAATCCAGCTGTCAGCTGTCCAACAAATCAAGCATTCTTCTAGAGTTCTTTTTACTTTACAGAACATAAATCTTACTGGTACCAAGTTTGGTATTTTATTGAGTTCCTTCTAGCATCTCTAATGCTATGAATGACCACTGCTGCCCAGCATCGCAGCTACTTTTTCTTAAACACTGTAATCAATGGAAGCATGCTATTATTCAATTTGCATATATATTTATACACAAATATATGGAAATAAGAATACATATTTATGTTTGAATTACATTTCATTTCTATCTGTATGAATAAGAAAATAATTTTTATAAGAAATTACAAAGAATGAAGATGGGAAGAAAGATGTAAAAGGTGGGACAAAATTTGGAGGGAATGGTAACAACCACTTTACAGATTTATGCAGTATCACAAAAAAAAAAACCCCTTTAGTTCACAAAGAGAAGATTAATTTTCTTTGAGGAAGAATAGACCCAGCTCACACGCAGTTAAACTCTTAAAGCCCCAGAAAGATTGACTTACACAGAAGATGACAGAGATAAGCTCAGAGATTGCAACTCCTAGAGATACATATGGGATTATGCTTTCCTGTAGGTTGGCTGTCTGAAAAATTTCGGAGGTGTAAAAGGTGATCTAGGAAATAAGAAACATTTTTTAAATTAAGCATAGTCAATAGATGTGATATGTGCTTCTCCAGCATAACTTTGAACTAGATTTGTCATCACTGCAAAAGCAAGAGTACATTACTGGTGTTTAGTGGAGATGCATACCTGCCTGAGATGTGAAAAATCAAAAGGTTAACAGAGATGAAGAAAAGGGATTTGAAAAGGAGTTGAGAGAAACATACTGCCTGTAAGACATGGGAAAAAAATAGATCTCTGGGCTGTAGCAAGCCTTAGAGTATTTATAACCCTTCCTTCTACAGAGTCTTTGGTAATACCACCAGAGGAATGAAACAACAGTGCGCTTGCAGGAACTTCTGCAGAATCAATCTCTTATATTCCCACCCCAGAAGTTCCCTTAAATGTAGTAAGAATACTAGTGATGATATCACAGAGCTTTACTGGCAGTGGGCTTTGTGTGAGGAGGAATAATGTAGATCCAGAGGAAAGTGAGAAGTTGGAATCATGGCACTTGGGTAACTTAATAGTAGATCTGAGCATGGAAATAGGGTGTACTCAACTGCACTCAGGCCACAGAGCTGTAGACTCAGTAAAAGGAGGAGCATGGTAGTCAGCTGTGGATATACGGATTGTTCTTTCAGCACCTCTAGGACATTCATGATTTTGGTGCCTTTTGTTACAGCCTTTTCCTTCATCATGTCATCAAACTCTGTGTGATAATTCCCTTCTCCCCAGAGTTGCTTCATGGCTACAGAACAGACAGAACAAAGCATATTCCTCCATCATCTGGTCCACTCCGTGCTGTGTTTTTCAACTTTTAATGACATTTGCCACGTTGCTCAGCCCATGCATTGATTCCTCAGGCACTGAGCAAAGAAACAGAACATGGCTTACTGGAACATGCTGCGACTGCCCTGGAAAATAGCTTTCAACTAGCTGTACTATTTAGGGGTAGATCTTAAATACTTCTGATGACTCCTTTTAGTCTGGAGGAATATAATTCAATGCTATGATCTTTAATCATGTAATTCTCAATAAATCTGTAGTTGGCTGATAGAAAAGCTGATTCCCTCTATTAGATTCAAAATTTCCCAAGAGTTATGATTTAAGAAATTAAGGATCTGAAGTTTTATTTTACCTTTCAAGCAACCAGCCTTGTCTCCTTTTTGCAGCAAGAGATAGGGAGGGGACTCAGGAAAGAATGGCAAAAAGAGTAGTTGAATCAATGCCACCAGCCCAGAGAAGGACAGCAGCACATTCCACATGTCTTCAGATCCTAAAAGATCTCTATGAAAGCATGGTAGAATGTATTTATAATCCAGTACATTTACAGTCTATAGCCAGTTTGGTATTTTCTACATCCTAGACTAGCTAAAGACACAATATGCATACAGATTTGAAAAGATAAATTGAAATAGAAGATGTTTAGGCTAGGGAAAGGAAAATAGACCAATACCTTATTTCTACTGCAAGGCCAAGATTTTTCTTGCAATTTAGATATTTTCTAAAGATCAGTGGAGTTTGGATATTCACACAACAGCTCTCTGAACCAATACTGCAGTTCTGCATGAAGTTATCAAGAAATTAGCAGAGATTTCAGATCTCAAAAGTTTACTAAGGGTATTTACATGTAATCTTTTCTTATTAACTTCAGCAGAGAGACTGATCTCCAGAGATGGATTCATCCTTTCTCAAGAGAAGGGCCTTTGTCTCCCCAGCGAATAACAAGGGAACCTCAGTGACTGGTATGGGGTAGAGGTTTCCTTTTTGATAGCTGTCGTTAAGCAAAGTAAAACCCCACCCTTAGTGTATGTCTGTTTCTAGGACTGAGAGAACAACACTTTCCTGCCATACAGAAGACACATAAACAGAAAATAGGATGAGATAGAGTAGCACAAGTACCGCAATCCAAGAATTCTTGCTACAGTTTTTCCTAGTGCAAGAAACACAGAGCACGTCACATTTACAAATCCACGCATCTTCTTAGGTGAGATCTCTCCAGCATACTGAACGTGGGCATTCAAATTTATTCCTAAAGTGAAGAAGACACAAGAGAGCTAAAGCTACAGAAAGTAAGAGAGAAGATCCCTTTTAATTTCACCTTCACCTAAAGGTAGCTCTCTCCTCTCTCTTCTGAACTGTTTGCTATATATCCTCTACAATAATAGACTGAAAGTGTACCTTTTACTTTAAGCAAGATGTTTAGCTAATCCATCAGATCTCTCTCTCAACAAGACCTCTTGAAGGCAAAGGACAGCTCATCTTACCTTTTCCCAATCTGTTCCTTGTTCCACTGGGGTTACTGTGCATGCCCGGGTACTCCCAGCAGGAGGATTTCTGTATCCACCCCAAAGAAGTCACATTAACATGGAGTAGTGGGGAGTCCTACCAGCACCGATGCCCTCGAGGAAGCGCCCAATCAGGATCATCTCGAAGGATTTGGCTCTCCTACTGAAGCCAGTATGCAGCGTGGCTGCTATTAGGACCACGTCATTGAATAGCAGGCATTTCTTCCTGCAACAGCAAACAACACATAGGTATGATCCATGTTTTACTTCTTCATCTTTGGCCAGTGTCTGCCTATTCTCCTCTGGATTTAAGGACCAAGCCATGGCCATGTTTAAATCCATTGCTTTTAGGACAACCATATCTGATTATGAGAAGGCATGATGTCTTTGCAGGCGAGTGGAAAGGGAGAAGCTAGATTCTTCTTTTCTATGTAAGCACACCATGAAGCTGAAGGAAATTCCTGCAGGATAAATACTGATAAGGAATGGTCTTTTTCACTTCTTTCCTGGGGTGAGGCTCCCATCTCAAATACTGCACATGTTCACATAACAAGGCAAATCCAGATTCACTGGGAACTTGCTTCACCTCCCACCTCCAGCTAGAGAGTTCTAGCTTTGTCCTTTATGGCCACGCTCAAAGAGAGGGTTCTGAATGTGACCTGGGAGACTTCTGCTTATCTTTACTGAAACTCCAATTACTCTTACAGAGGAATGAACCTGCACAATTTATGCAAAGGGCATGATAAAGTGAGAAAAAACAGCAAACCCCAAGCTTTTGCCTACACAATATCTATCCCCTTCTGCACTACTGCAGTGCTGTTGGGCTCCCTAGGGCATTATTGCCCAATAAAGACATTTCAGAGATTTATTTTTTACTGACATGTCAGCAAAAATACTGGAATTGTATGGCACCAAAAACTGTGAGAAGGGAATCAGAAATAGTTGCATATTTTTACCTCTCTAATATACCTAGGTGTGTAGTTATACATGCTGAGCAGAGTTAATTCTGCACCAGAAGGGGGCAGTGAGAATTCTGACATCCGTTATTAGGTGAGTAATATTTAATTGTTTCCCTTGTTGCAGCCCTGATTAGTGAGCTGTTGGGAAATATACTTACTTTCCATATTTCGCAGTCAGGTACCCACTACACAGACACCCTACCATTCCCCCTACGCAGTACATAGACACGATGAAGGACCACAATAACGTGAGTGTCTCCTGATGCAGCCCAGAACCGTATCGCTCCAGCCAGGTTTCGTTGATAAACTTCTGAATGTACTGGGAGAGAAAAAGATATTTTCATTCCACTAATTAAAATAGTTTGTCATTATATTTATAACTAAAAATTTAGATTAATAGTCATTACTAAAAGCATGGCTATGGGACTCATTTGGAAATTAGGATTGATATTTCCTCTCATACAGCCTAATAGTGTAAGAGAATATTTCAAAAATTAGTTACACTCTTTAGTCTGTTAAATCCTGGCTTTCCTACACCAAAATATTGAGACCTTTTATTGATTCTTGTGAGGTACAAATGTTCTTGAGCACAAGTAGAAGATAGAAAGAGAAATGTGCTGATGTGAAGGTTGAGACACAATCAGCTAGTTTTAACCTTTTTCTCCATGGCATAACCTTTAAGGAAGGTGCTTCAATATGTTGTTTCCACACATTGTTCATTTTTCATTTTAGAGATGTTAGAGAGGTTTTATAAAAACCTCTCTTTAAGGAGCTGCTGAAACTTCCATTGCCCCTCCATTCAGCTGTAGACCACACACTAGAAATGGTGTTGCTTTTCCAGTTTTTTCAGCCTTTCTGATATTCTGTGGGAAGTTGCCTTCAGAGTACAGCTCCTAACACTCATGCAAACTCCTTTGACAGAGGCTACAGTATGGGACTGGAAAGAGCTGCGAATAAACTCACGTAACAACACCTCACAGATTTTTAGAGCACCTTCAAAGTGTAAGGCCTAGTCCCATGAAAAGCAGTTACAAATGTGATTTTATGAAGGTTTTACTTACTGGAGAAGTATAATTGATCACAGACATTTGAAAACCAGATAGGTGGGTTCCACCAATTCCTAGCACCACAATCATTAGCAATAGCTTCCGGTATTGAACCTGCCAAAGATGATGAAACACATCGTAAGTTCCTGATATTACCATGGCTTTCAGACCATGAGATAATTTATGAGATCTTATATCTTCACATTTCTATGATTAAGAAGCCTTTAAAATGCAAAAATCCATTTTGATTTTTTCAATAATCAAGCAAAGTTGCTAGGAAATTGTTAAGATGCAAATCTGCACATTCCTTTATCTTCTTCACTTGGTTATCAGCAGCCTGAAAAGATGCAGTCTCTAATTCTGTTAGTTCTGATAGGCACAGAAATTAAAAAAAAAAACCAAAAAACTCTTAAAAGCCTTACTGAGACAGTTTGTTAATCCTCCCCCCCCCCTTTTTTTTCAGACATTAATCAAGTCTGTCCTCTTAAAACTTACTTTGTTTACATTTCACTTTTATTATCCCCATAGGAAACTGCATCTTTAGAGCCCCTGCTTGAATGACTCCTCTTTGAAATGCTGTGTTTCCATGATGTACACTGGATTTCAGAGCGTTCTTCACAAGCACATATGTTTTCAGGCATTTAGTCAGATCACATTCTAAACAGATGAGGATCCTCAAATATCCTTGAGAGTGCAGGGCAGTAGAGTGGGAGGATTTTTTCTGTTTTGTGTTTTTCATTGCTACCATTTTCTCTATCTTCTTCAAAATGCCTATTCTTTCCTAGTTTCACAGGAAGGTCCTCTTTCAAACCTCTCACTCTTTTGTATTTCTAATATATTTTCTGAAGATAGCATGTAGTCAGTCATGCTGAATCAGTGTTGTCCCCAGCATATGCTCCGTTGCTCATTTTTGTTACAAGAAAGACTGTTTGATTCAATTTGCCGTAATTTAAAGATAACACTGCTGTTAGTGACTAGGGCTAGAAGACAAGAAGTTGGATACTCACCAGGTCTGAGAGGAAACCAGCCATTTCCCCTTGAAAACCTGCCTGCTCAGAGAGCCCTTGTCACGTCTGTCAGATGATAGATATGTTTTCTACACTTAGATTATAAGAAGTTGGGATCATAGCACAGAAGTTAAATTCTAACTATGTGGCTTTTACTGAATTGTGGCCCTCTCCAAAACTGGCCAGCGATTCTTCTGGCTGGTTTAATTATTCTAAGACCCAGATATGCCAAGCCGATTACAACATTAGTAAATGTTTATCCTTCTTGTATCGGGAGGGGTCCCCCTTATTCGCACTGCTAAAACCAGTGTGTGTTCCTGTTGTATGGAGATCAGACAGTGCTACCACCTTTTCTTCAGGGGAGTAGAGTTCTCTTCACCTCTCTGACAAGCAGCTCAGGCAGAGTGTATTTTCCCCTCCTCCTCCTCTACAGAGATAAGCCACATCACATTGTGGCTGAGCTGTAATGACCTTTCTTCAATGCTGTAAGATTTTCAATTGCTTGAATGGATCTGAACTATTTCCCAGTGGCTGGACGTGAAGTACCTAGATACCGGCATATTGGGTCCTTGCGAACACCCAGCTCTTTATACAGGGTGACACTGTATCCAGAACCACTCTGTAAGCCTCCCTTTTCCCTCTCGATAACAATGGAGATGGCCTAGTGCGTGCCAGAGCAGGATGCTCCTTCTGTTCTGGCTTGAGAGTTGATTTTAAGAAGTTTTTTGTCACCATAAAAAATTTGATTTTGAATCAACCAAAGACTTGCCTGTTTACAAAGAGTGTAAGTTAATTCTTGCTTCCTTATGGCTTATATGTATTAAATATATCATTTTGTACTACACTGAATACAGCGCAGTTCACTACAAAGATTTCATTGTCTATGGTTAGTGCTGAAAGGGGAGGCAAGAAGACAGGCTTGCAGTTCTGAAGGCAATAGAAGCGTTGCTCAGGAGCATAGTGGAAGCACTGACATTCCTCCTACAGTTTGCTTTTCACGTTACAGCGACTGACAACAGCCCCACGCTATCCCATGGGTTCTGTGCCCTGCAGCACAGGGCAAGCTTGCTGAGTCACGCCTTGACCTTTCTCCTGCTGGATGTCCCAGGAATGCCCTCTCGAAATCCTCTGCCTGGGTGTTTTGTTGCATATCACTATACAGTGAAATAACTCAACATTAATTCTTCTTTCCACTCATTCTGTTTTCATTGTTCCTGAAATGTTCATTACCCCCACATCAGCTCCGGTGGTGTATTTCGTTCCTTCCCCTCTCAGCACAGACTACTCAAATGTTCTCACTTCCTCTTCTAAAACACCTCAGAATCTACCTTTCTTTTCAATAACTACTGCAAAAATCCCTGCTACGTTTAGATTTTCTCTTGCTTCTTACAAATTCCTCCTCTCAATCTCCAGTCACTTCAACACTGGCCACTGCTCTCCCCTCAGCCTAACATTTTGCTGTCACAGAGAAGACTGCAGGCAGATTGTACAGCTGTCCCCTGTCCTCTCTTACCACCACCACCCACTTTATCTCCTAGGATCAGACCAGAACTGGGTCCAGCAGAGTATCCCAGAGCTGTCAGTCACCAATAGCAGTTGTAGGCAAAAGCGTAAGAGCTAAGCAAGTATGCAGTGATGCTTTCCCTGTGCGTCTTCCAGGCCCAGTGATGTGCAGCCCTAGGACTCTGTTGGTTGGGATGGTGTCTTTATCCTCTTTGAAATCTTGTACAAAACTTTTGTTGTTCCCAGCTCCTGTGGTGGAAAGGTCTGAGATAATTGAACAATCCAATGTTACTTCTTGTTTTCCGTCAGGACACACTAAAAGCTACTTTTGAAATAATTACTCCTCTCTTTTGCTGTTTCTCTTATTTTATCTTTACTTTCCTTTTAACTACTTCTGTTTCCTGTACCAAATTTGAGTGTCGTATCTCTGTTTCCAACCTTTTCATGCTGTACTCTCTCTTGCAAGTCCACTTTTATTTTTCTTTTCCCTCTCAAAAGGGTTCTGCCAGACTAACAGCAAACCATTTTGCTGGAGTCAGAGCAGTTCATGCACCCTGAATGCGGCCGTGGGCAGGGAGTAAATGACTGTGAATGAACTAGAGGGGAAAGGAGGATTTGTTCTTTGAGCTGAGGATGGGAAGCTTGGCTGCTGGAAGGAAGGACACATGGCAGCTCTAGGTCTTCTGGAGGGGTTTTTAAACGCTCTGACTGTGGCCAGATTTTAACAGCTGATAGATCAAACAGTCCCTGCAGAGCCCTGTTCCTCTTCCTCCTGTCTGCATTTCTCCCACAATACTCATACTGCTGTCTCATTTTGTTCAGTGCTGTAATGTGGAAAAAGCAAGACTTAAATGCCTCTTATAGTTCTTATTTACTTTCCTAAAGAAGAAGATAGGACAAGTCTTTCCACCTAGGGTTTAAACACTACAAGAAATGTGTTTATTCCAGACCGAGTACTTAGCTCACCTGATACCCTTGGCTTGGAGGGATTTTGTTTTCAAACATGCCATGTGTTGCACTTGTGTGATCCTGGAAATCAAATACACTGCAGATTCACAAGTATTTCTTTAACCTTTATTCCCAATCCATGCCAGTTTATGGCAGCGTTAATGATTTACCGTGATTTCCCTTGTGCAGGCAGTATTTACTAGTAGGAGGGAAGAAGGGAAGAAGTCAGGCTTGCTAGACAAGATCACGCTGTAGAAAGGCATGTATAAAGAAATGAGTTTTTACTGTCTTCTAAGACACTAAAAACTTCCTCACTGGGATCCAATAAGAGAAAGACCAGACCAAATAGAGACTTCTAAAATCATAGAATAGAATCATAGAATGGTTAGGGTTGGAATGGACCTTTAAAGGTCATCTAGTCCAACTCCCCTGCAAGGAGCAGGGACAAAAATAATCAAGGTCTTACGTATTCCTTTCTTTTCAAAAGACTTTAAATGTTTCTTCTTTTTTTTTTCCCTGCATTTTCGACCAGAAGAAGGAATGTATGTTGGTTCTTACTGTGGTATTGTCTAATCCATAACTTATGGCCTTGAACCTATAAACTGTGTCTAGCTTTTTTTTTGTACTCTGATGATGCCATAGGAAGCATGGCTGTGTTGGGGAAGTCCACTGCTCTTGGTATTAGCTCTTGGCACTGCTACCAGTATTATTAGAGGATGGTGTGAGGATAAAATAGCAGGAGCCTTAGGGCTGTGAAAGAAACTGCAGCTCAACATTCAAATCCTTTTGCAAATTTTATTGTGCAGTATCTGTGACAGTCAGTAGTGAAGATCTCATTTCCAGAACAAGACAGACACAATATTCCTTGACCCCAACAATACATTGGCAGAAGATGGGCTATCCTCTGCCTCTGATTCTTCAGTCAATGAAAACCAAATCCAGGCATGATCAGTAGGATGTGTTTTCCTAGTCACTCCTTTTTTATTTCCTTATCAGTAAACTGCAAAGTAGAAGCGCCAGACTGTGTCACGTCATATAGCAATGAATACAAAGAGTGAGCCCCTTTTTACCACATTTTGTAAAGAAAATGTGAAGTATTCAGAGGCCTGCAGAGAGAAGCAAACACTCAGACATACAGATTGGGTTCTCCTGGAGAGGCACCACTCTTTTTTGTCTCATCAGTACCAGTTACTCTTGGGAACTCAATCCCATTGAAACCCAGTGTTTCTTCTCTCTGGCATGAAATAACTCCAGGCTGAAGACATGCTTCATTGCTAATGAAGAAGGAGAACCTGCCCACTGTGGATTAGCCCACTCAATATTTTCTGCAGCTCTGCTTTCTTTGCTCATGCTTTCTTTCAGTGCTGACATATCCCTGTTTGTTCCAATCTCCAAAATCCAGGCAGTGGACTAAGCAAGAGGTTTGGCTTGAGGTGACAGTTTATGCTTGGATGTTTCTCTAGCATGTTTCCTTTACAGCAGGACCTTAGACCTCCTTGATATCTTTTTTCTTCAGATGTAGCAATGACTACCCCCTTGCCCCCCCCAAAAGAAAAAAAAGAATGAAGATCATGCTGCAGGTCACAGAAGCGTGGTCATAGGGTCCTCAAGAAAGTCCTAGCTGCCCCTATACCATGTACTTGCTCTCAAGTCTAGCTGTAAGAGGGGGAAACATTGCATACCAATTCTGTCTACCGATAGGCAAGGTACTCTTCTTCCACTGGATTAAAGCGCTAAACACCTATTTTCATTTGGAGTGAAGCTCCTTCTCTGGGAAAGCTCAGCAACACTGACTTGTTAATAGGAGCAGATAATTTCAGCGTGAAAGCTCTCTCTTCTTTTTCTCTTGGTTTCACAAGTCTGCTGTACACCTCTATCTTCCACACTGACTTCCTCCAAGAACTGTGGAGTCCTGGTTTTGGTAAAAAAAAAATAGCACATCCTGTGCGCATCCTGTTTACACAACTGCTAACTCGCAGGGACTGACAAAGATCTTATTCCTTTATACACTGTGTTTATTTTTTTTCTGTAGAGGATTTAATTCAGCTCATATTTCGGCAGTTGGAGAGAACCACCAAGTTCATCCTGCACCCTGCACTGCAGGTGATTATTTTTAAAATACTCATTTGTAGTGTTTGTGGAGCAGTGGATTCTCTCTTGCTTAGTGAGGCTTCTGGGCACTACAGTAATAAAGGAGCAAAATATGGAGTGGAGAGTTTGTTATTACAGTCTAGTAACATTCATCACTGAGCAGTTACTCTGCTGAAGGTCTGTCTCTCTCTTCTTTCCACGGTAGTTCAGGCGGCTGAACTCCTCCATGACCTGCAGCATGGTCTTCCCTTTGGTTTCTGGCATCACCAGGAAGACAAAGATAGCCATGGACAGGCAGTATGTCAGGAAAATGATGAAACAGAAACTACCAAGACCTTCCTATAGGAAAAGAAAGAGACGAAATATGTTCTTATAGATTGATCTAGATTTCTTTCTCTTATGATATGGAGTTTCTGGTTTTGTATTTACTAAAAAGCTTGGTCAGGGAGTCAGTTGATGTATATCCTGCTTGCTGACACCTGGGAATGGCACTGAGTGGTAAGATGAAATGATTATCCTTTCCAGTTTTAAGGAGAAAAGTTGTATATGCCCAGCAGACATTGAATGTCATTACTTGACAATTCAGAGAAGTGCTGAGCTTCAGTTACTCTTCCTCTCTGCTCCGTCCTTCTCAGCCAGTGCTAGACTGGGGGAGGTTTGTAGCATGTTAGCTCTGTCACTCCTTGCACAGTCCAAAACTGCAAAGGCTTTAGTTTCCTGCTACTTATTAGTGCTGAGTGAGATCTCTGGGACTGCCCGTTTTCACGTGAACCCCAAAGGAGATGCATACAGGACAAGAGGGGAAAAGAAGGGAGCCTCTCATGACATTCCAATGACATCTGACAGTGTTGGTGCCTGTCACCACTTCTGTGTTTGCCAGTGTCGCACTCTAACTGTGTGTAGAGTTAGCAGCCTTTTGTGGTTTCCAGGCTTTCACTAGAAATCTGGGTAAAAAGAAAGAGGCCATCAGAGCTGCAATTAGTTTGGCCTCTGTCCTTTGCATGAAGTATTGAAAGAGAGAAGTATGCTCTCGGTTCAAGACGCGTCTAAGCTCCTCTGAGTTGAAACAAAACACCCTGCTTTGCTTACCACAATGAAAGGGAACAAAAGCCCAAGGATGAAGAGCTGGATCCAGTTTGTAGCACCATTAAAAACATAAGCAGCTGGTCTGTATGACTGAATAAATATTTCTGTGGGCAAGGGGCATAATACTGCAGCTGAAAAAAATGTTGGAGAAAAAGGAAGTTTAGAAATTTTACAAGATGCTGCTGTAACTAACAATTCATATTGCCACATAATTTGATGGTTTTAACTAACCTGGAAGCGTTTGAGGTGCTGCTTGGCTCTTCAGGAGGAAGGCATGTAGGAATGCAATATGAAATGAAGTTTTACCTCCTACCACAGTATGGAGGGGAACATCTATCCCTGCGCTGAATCGGGAGTAGGGATTCACGCTAACTGTGGAACAGCTATGCCTGGGACCTCTCCTAAAGGCTGCAGTGAGGAAGGAATGAGTATATGGAACCATTCCAGTAGAAAATACCAACCTGGTCCAATACCAAAGCTCATGATGAAAATAAAGATGAGTACAACAGAGCAGTATGGTACCCAGGAAAAGGAATCCTATGGTAAGAAATGAAAAGCAAATAAATCAGAAATTAAAATTTTATTTATCCAGCTCCATTAGAAATGTTAATCACTGCTAAGTATGTAAATGTTAAACATACATCTGCTTCCTCTACTTCCAGAAACTTCACAAGGAGACAGTCTTGGCAGGGATCATGGCTGTGTAAAGCTATTGGCTTTAATCTACATGTACGTGGCTGGGAACAAAGCTCTGTTAGCGTGATGGTTAGCCCCCAAAATACTTCAGCTCCCACTAAAAAGTGATTGAGGGGGCGGGAAATAGCAATGATGTCTGCCATACCATAAAAGATGAAGATGGGACACAGATCTGATGCGTTAAGTGGGGTCTTACCTGTAGTGAAAGTGTGACTGTGAGGAGCCCTAAAGCCAAGGCCATAACAGTGTAGCTTTTCCACAGCAGCGTTTTCCTCCCTGCATGCTCAATTAGGAAACCCTGAAACCAACAGGAGATGCTGTCAGCTCCAAAGGACAGACTTTAAAGGCAGACACCGGCGAGCTGCTGCGGTAGCTGTCATCTCTGGCCAGGCCGGGGATCTCTGAAGAGTCGGGAACTGGGAGTTGTGGAACCTCCTCTGGGAGGGTGAGTAAAGGCATCTGGGGGGACTGAGCAGGACCAGGAGCTGCACGGTGGAGAGGTGCAAGGCTGCAGGGAGCCTGGGCAGAGGAGGCCTGAGGTGGCACTCTGCAGGCGAAGGATAGCCAGGGAGGAAAGCAAAGTTGAAACGCTTGCATTGTTAATTGCCATGAATCCTACAGCTGTGAGTCCTCCCAACAAGCGGACACAGGAACTGTCATCTGCCCTTCCTACAGAGGGGAACTGGGACTCCCAAGGCTGGCTCAGGCTGGGTTGTGGTTTTGAGGGACTCTCCTGTCCTCCCATAAATTGAATATAAATGCCCATGTTTGCAAGGTGTGTGGAGATGGTTTTGTGTGACCAGTGCAAAGTACTACGGCTGATTCCTGAAGCTCCATTTACAGCAGTTCTAAAGATTGAAAGGAACCACGCACTACAGCAGGGTGAAATTCAGCTGAAAAGCCACTTACGCATAGAACTGTGCTGAGGATCTCGGTGATCCCAACTCCCAGGGAAACATAGTGGGTTTGAGCAGGGGGGATTCCAGCCTTTATAAAGACATTGTACGCATAAAAGTAAACCTGGAAAGAATAGAAATGTGTGAAGAGATAAAATCTTATTGATTTCAGTAACTAATTCTCAATGCTTTCACAAGGCTTATTTGTGCAGAACAACTTTTACTAGCAGCTCTGTCTTGAACTCAGTAACAAATACAGCCTTTTTCTTATTTTTTTCCTTACTTTTAACACTGTGCTTGTGTTACGGTTATAATTCTATCTGACATCTTTCACATGTTTTAGTGTCTCATGTACTTTGGGTGAGGAGCATGCAGAAATGTGGACAGTACATACTAAGCAAATGGTTTAAATTATCCTTCTACATCATCCTTCTACAATCATCTTTCGCAATGGTTTTGATACTATTTTTCTGGATGTAAGCACTGCTAAAGCATAACAAATTCAATGTTTTATATACTCTGTTTCTACTGGTCCTTCATGGTATAGTTACTGCTGCGCTAGTGGGGGCAGAAAGGAGTCTTAGGAATCTTGAAGTCTTTTTGAATTTGAAAAATTAATCTAGATTTTGGGACTTTTATGCTTTTACTATAAGCTTATTTTATACAATAACTATTCCAATACTCAACACTATCTACTGAAACATAGAGATATTCCAGAGAAAATGTGTATTAGAGAGTATATATCAGTAACTGTCACATAAGTTACTGGGATGTTGTAATTGTCTGTAATCTGAGAAAGTGCAAAGTTAAAGGATTTAGAAAGAAACCCAAAGAGGTTAGTGTATGGAAATGCACTGTCGGTGTACATGACAAACCTGACTCAGTTTGTACTGAAATGGCTGAACAATTTTGTACAGTGCGTTCTGTAGTTCAGAGGAGGTGATACGGTTCTTTACTTGTTCTGTATTTGATATTTTATTTTATCCTCTTCCATCCTCTTATCATAACAGGATAATCCATAGCCTTCAGATGACACTTGCGAAAACACAGTTCTCAACTTATCCCAGGTCCCAAACTTCCATGGGAAAAGATTATAATAAACAGTAACAACAGGTCCCCTCCTTACAGCCACTGTTGCAGTCAGCATTTTACTACTTGTTGCAGAGCTTACTTTTTGCCAAGAAACTGTGAGCAATCTAGAAAGCAGAGAAAAGTAGCACACCTACCACATTGACGCCAATTAACTGCATGCATGAGGAGACAAGGAAGAGAGTGATGAGCTGCCAACGCACAGCTTTGTCACGAAAAAGATCACAAATGCTTTTAACCTTCTCCCCGCGGATGACTTCTTGCTCTGCCATCATGTCATCTATTTCGGCCATATGGTCACCGTCTCCCCAGAGCTGCTTCACAGCTGGAAGGAGAGGAAGAGAGAAGATGACTCCTGGTCCAAGCTCATCAGTACAGACATGAACGCAGAGGATGACTTCCTGTGTTGCAGAGTGTCTTATTTGAGCCTCAGGCTCTTTGCTTGTGTGAACTGCCTAGAGATCCGGGGACAGATCAGGCATAGATCCAGTTCATTGCTATCTCTTTTTACCCATAAATCTTAATCACGTCCCCACCTTTGGCCAATAGCTGCTTACAGTGTTTCAAGGTAAATCACACCTAAATTCTTACCAATCCTTCCCTGAATACCATCCTGCTAAAGGTGCTGTTCTAGTGCACACATCAAAGCATAGACAAGGAAAAATGACTCCTACATTAAAGAATGAGTCTACATCCAAAAACTTCTCTGTTTTGATAGTTAAAACCCCGCAATGGCTGCTTCTCTGTTTATGTTGCTGTTAGGGTTACTGAAGAACTGGAATGCTTACGGATATGGCGTGACAGCAAAGAGCAGCCAGCAGGCACTGGTTCCACACCCTGACTGCTCAGGGCAGAATCTGTGCTGTGTGATCAGTCCCTCAGAGGATCCTGGCAGAGGTTAAGGGAAATACCAGAGCCAAGAAAGCAGATACGAAAACAGAAGAGGCTACCTTTCATTAAAGCTGAAGGGGTCTCAGAGCCAAAGCATCAGCTTTTCCAACTGCACCTCTCTTTCAGGCTTATGGGTGGCTTTACTGTATTTTCCACTTTGTGCTAAAATGAATGCTTTGCAGCCCATTTCCTTACCTTTGATGCACCCCTCCTTGTCCTTTTTGTCAATGAGCAGGTAGCGGGGAGAGTCTGGGAAGAAGGGGAGGGTGAGAAGCTGAACGAGGGCAGGAACCGCGTTGGCTGCCATGAGAACAGGCCAGAGAGCATCAACTCCGAGAACTTCTCTGAAACAAAACCAGCAGAGCCAGCGGAGCTGAGAAACCATGTGTGCTGGCCACGTGAGCACACACAAGCACAGAGCGGTCCCTCAGCCCTGCTGCGTGTGTCCTGGCAGCTCTCACCCAGGAGTCTCCAGCATTTCTCAGCCCAGAAACATGAAAGTCTCAATGGGAGGCGGAAGGGGAGAGCAGAGTGCTGTTGCCTGCAGCACAGGAGTTACACAGTGTTGCCACCTGTTGCTCAGCGGTGAGTGCAGCAAGGCATCCTTGTGCAACAGCTGAGGGCCCACAGGGACCAACAGTGCCCTGGCACAAGCGCTGAAGAAAGAACTTGCGGTGGCTGATCCCTCTCCTTCTGATCCAAGGAGTCTCAAGTTGCAATTAAGACAGGATCCATGGGTTATCAGCCTGGTACCAACTGTCCCAAACAGCAGCTGCCGGGTTTCCAGCAGCTTTGAGAATACTGTGGTTAGAACAATGCGTGCCTGGGAACAGGAAGGACCATCTTTGGCACAGCCAGGCAGAAGGAGCCTGTGCTGGGAGGAATGAATCCACCATACGTTTCTGGGTTTGCCTGTGTATTCGATGAGTGTGTGTGCTGGTTTGTGTATTTTCAAGAAAGTTTGGATGGATCTGATATTCCCTGCTCCTTCTAAAAACATTAAAAGTAAAGGTCTGTTCTTAACAAAAGATGGATTTCTTTCAAACCCATTGAAATCTGTTAGAGGTTTTTATTCTCTGTATTTTGATCTGGCTTTGCTAGGAAGCAACATCTTTCTTCAAGGTTAAACATTTTGTATGATTTCTGTTTCTCATTCACTTAAGTCAGGAATTTGGGCTGAGCTAATTCAGCCTAGCTGCCTAGGGTACGCTGAAAACAGGCCTAGAAATAGTTGCTGATTTGCCTATCCATAGGCTTGCACTGACATATGCATATATTTTAATAACAGAATAAATTCAACAGGTGTCATGTCCCCTTACCTGAGACCCAGAGCAAATCCTACAAACTTGCCGACAGCAATGGCAGTAGAAGCTGTTACGGCAATCAGCCCGCGGAGCTGCCGTGGCGCACATTCCCCAGCATACATGAGATGGATGTTCAGAGCTAACCCTGAAGAGACAAACGGCTGTCAGAGCAATTCAGCCTCCCATAGGTCTGGCGTTTTGGAGGGGACCATTACGGGCAAAGCGTGTATGGTTAGGCTCTGAGAGACTTCTTTAATCACGCTGATATGTGTCTGCCTGACATGAGGCATGTTCCCCATACCATGGCCTTGCATCTTTGCTAAATATTTCACTGAGCAAGTATGTTCCCCTGAGAAACCTGTTCTTCAGCAGGCTGGCCTTCTCTTACAATGTTTTCTACAGCCACATATACAGGATTGCTGTTGCTCCTTTTAATCTTTCATTTCAGTGTCTACTCAGGATGCTATGTACCCTATTTTGTGCTTGGAACCAACAAGTTAACAAATGCTATATATTTCATTTTCTCAGTGAATTAATTTATAGTATTTATATTTATCCTCTCTCTCTTTTTTTTTTTTTTGTGGCGGTTAGTATTATCTTTATCCACTGCTCATGGATCAAAAACACTGACAGAATATAACCTTCTGAGGCATTTGGAAATTAGAATCGCCCAGCTCAAACACCATTCCCTTGTGCGTAATACGGAAGGTAGTATCAGCCACAACAAGCAGCAACAGAAACAGCAGAGGTCAGCATCCTATTGAGTGAGCATGCTCCCCTGAAATATTGCATGTTTTGGCTTTTTCACAAGTTGCAGTATTTTTTATCTGGATTGGATGTAAAGATAAAAGAATGAGAAATGGAGATGTCACACATGCTTGATTTAACTATGTTTGTATTTTCTTATTTAGTTAAAAATGCATTCAGCAATCAGGCCCTCTGCAGAGTTTAGTAAAAATCTGTGATCCATATACTCAGTCTGATAAATCCTTGTGAGCCTCAGTCACTGCTCTCCCTATTATTTAATTTAATACCATAGGTAGGAACGTTAGTTTACCTCCACATACTCCAGAAAATAATCTTCCAGCGATGATCATCTCAAAGGATCCACACAGCCAGCTGAGTCCCATCAGAGCTGCGCTCAGCAGAGCAGGGATATTGGCGAACAGCATTGTTTTTTTCCTGGAATTCATTTAAATTAATGTGAGCATAAATATTGTCCATCTGCCATTCACAGCCTGACAGAAGTGGCATGAATTGTACCATGGTTAAAGACTCTGTGCTGCCTTCCGAGATCAGCTGCAGTGAAGTAAATGGGAACGGGAATAGGAAAACTTTGTCACAGACGGATAAGCTAGTTGAAGCTTGCGATGCCTCTGGAGGAGGCAGTGTCTACACTCAAGAACAAGCTTTGTGAGCGGCTGTCTGTGAAACTCACTTTAAAAGGCATGCATTCCTCATGTGATTTCTCTGGACTGGATTTGCTTTGGAATTTATAAGGGGGAGGGTATGATTTTTTTTTGTGATCATTGGCAGATTTTGCCATTCTATTTCTTCACTGAACTGATCCCTCATCTGAGGCAGCTCTGGGCAGCTCACAGTGCCACTTTACAAGCAGTGTTTCTCCCAAGACACAGTCACTTATTTTTGCAATTATGGGTGTAAAGAGAAAGACTAACGTAATCATTATTCCTACCTTCCAAATCTAACAGACAAATATCCAGCAGACAAGGATCCCAGAAGCCCACCGATGCTGTAAATGGACACAACAAAGGACCACATCAAAGTAATCACCTCTTCACCGGGAGAAGAGCTGTATCTCTTCAGCCAGGTCTCACGGATGAAACTTTTGATGTACTTTAAAAGAAAAACAGAAACCAATGGACTTAGTCAGCATGTTTTTGCATAATTGCGCCTCTTTTTTACTTCTCTTATGGTCTTTTTGATACATTTCTATCGACACCTTGGTTGAAATCTTAGCCCCAGTGAAGTTAAAAGGAATTTTGCCACTAACATCCCTGGAGTTAATGTTTTAACAACAAGGTGCAATGAATAAATCAATCAATAAATATATGAATATTAAATATTAACAGTGAGTGCCATTAAGAAAGCGGCAGGTTGGTCTCCTGTTTACGTGCTAAACCCGGATTGATTTGCTACCCAATGTTCCCCTCCATTCCTGCTCCTCTGCCTGTCTGTCTTGTCCACCTGCTGCATCCTATCTGATGCCTTGGGTGAAATCCAGGTTTGACTTCATCTGACGTCAGTGAGATCAGGATTTGTCCCTTGATGTGGCTCATTGTGGGGTCTCTCTGACCTGTTCATAACCTCCATGACACCCTCATTCTTGATGAGGGTTCCCAATGTGGTGACAGTATAAGCTCAATGTCCTCGGCATCGTTCAGGATGACAAACGCTTACCCTGATTCTCCTTTTCCAGCTGCAGGTGTCAGTGCTGACCTCAGCTCTAGAGCTGCAGTCCTTCCCTGTCCTATTTCACCTTGCAGTCACTTAGATCTAGTGTGTGGCCAAGGCCATGGCTCAAAGGACTCCCTGAACACTGGAAAGAGGAAAATGTCCCGTGAGCCATGCGACTCAGTAAGGAGAAAAATGGCTGACTTTGTAGATATCACTCATCCTCCTCTTTCCCAGTTCTACCACACCAGACAGAAGTCAAAACCCAATGAAACACAAGAGCTACTCTTAGAACCAGGAAACCACCATAAGTCTCTTTTTGAGAGCAGAAGTGAAAAAGTTAGTGATTGCAAATAGAGACAGGAATGCATGAGAACATTGAAATCCTTGCTGGGAGCTCAATTTTTTCTGCTGTCCATGCTTACCTCAGCAGGTGAATTGATAATGGAGATCTGCAAGCCGTACTGGAAAGCTCCACCAATGCCCAGGACAAAAGCCAGGAGGAAGAGATTGTAGCTCATTTTCTGGCCGGAAATAAAAACAGCAAAGCAAGCTAGTAGAGCTATTCAGACACGTCCTGGTTTACCTTCAGGAACTCTTACAGCCTGAGCAACGTCACACACCTGCCTCCTCCGAGACCAAGGAGCCAGCACACAGAGTGCAGTAGCAGACCACAGCTACTAAAGCACAGGATGGCGAGAAATTTGAGGAGAGGCAAAGCTCGTAGTTGTCTCGCAGAACCCAGTTACACACTTCAGTGCTTCTGTCTTCAGCCTCAGGCATCTTAACCTGCACTATCCTAGGGCAACTCGCTGTGGGAGCATGGTGCAATGTGCAGGCATTATGTGCACAATTTCCATCTATTTGTCCTTCCTCCTCCTCCTCCTTTCCCACTTGTTATCTCATTTAAATGAATATTTTGCTCAGTGACTTGGCTGAAACTAGATAAACATTTGAGGATTGAAGGGCATTCTTGGTTTCATAGTTTATTCACCCTTTCTTAGAACGATATCTGATAGGAGGCTTGAGAATAGCCTCACAACGCAGTACTGCGATACATGCGTAGCCCATCTCTCCCAGTCCCCGTGCCCTCTGTTACGGGGTGTCCTAGTGATATTCTGTCCAGCAATGAGGGCATGATGCTGCACTTAGAATCATGGAATCATAGAATCATAGAATGGTTAGGGTTGGAAGGGACCTTCAAAGGTCATCTGGTCCAAACCCCCTGCAAGGAGCAGGGACATCTCCAACCAGATCAAGTTGCTCAGAACCTCATCCAACCTGGCCTTGAACGTGTCCAGGGATGGGGCATCCACCACATCTCTGGGCAACCTGTTCCAGTGTTCTAGAACCCTCATGGTAAAATTTTTTTCCTAATATCTAATCTAAATCTACCTCCCTCTATTTTAAAGCCATTACCCCTCGTATCTCTAGAACAGATCACACTCAAAGGTACTGCTGAACAATGACTGCCAAATGTTTACAAGCTGATTTCTAATCAGACAAATTCCATTGCTTGAATGGGCATCAAATTTATCCATGTTGGCTTCAAAAGAGTCAGCTCTGGATAAATTTGGCACTTGGCACATTTGTATATTAAATATCAACAGTCTCCTGTTTGTCAAAGCACTAGGAAGAAATGAGATTCACAGTCTTTGCTACTAAACATCCCTACTGTCCTTTGAAAAGGAAAAAATGCCACACATCAGCACAAAACTCCCCATCAGCAACAAAATCAGTAAACCTATTCTAAGTGCAAATATTTTTACCACACCCACAGCAAATTTCTTAGTCTCATCCCCTTTCTGTACTGTAACAGCAGTGCTTGATTTTTCTATTGCATCTCTTGGGTGACTCTTCCAGTCCAATAGATTTTCAATTCAGGAAGATTTTTTAACTTAATATTAATCCTAAAATTGCTTTTTGAAAACATGTTTATTTTATCTTTTCTGGGTAGCTGTTCCTGTTCCCTTGACTGGAAAGGATTGTTTTCCATCTTTCAGATACTTTGTTATTCATAACTCTTTTATTCTGGAGGACTTCCATCCCTCCTTCAACTATAAAATCATGTAGGTTTTTTTTGTTGCTGTGCTCTGAACAAACTTGGTTTGTCTTCCCCTGTTATGTACGAGACATTAAATGTAAATATGCTCTTAAATGCAATTTTCTTGGCTTTTTAAAAATAATTCCTTGAAAGATATTTGATATCTTTCAGATATGACCTCTTACTATTATTTTAACCACATCTGATTCAGATGTATTTTTCTTTCTGTACTTAATTTATGCAACAGGTCTTTTAGAGTAGCAGAAAGGAAAAAAATATGTACTGCAATAACTCTATTTTGGGAAAAAAAAAAAAGATCAATATATACCAACTTGCATGCAAAGGTAGTCATCTCCGCCTGCAGACTAGGTCTTTCCTGATGCTTTCTTTTGTTACTTTGGAAAAAGTCACTCTATATATAGAGAAAGAGGAGTCTGAGATAATATTTCAACACGTCATTTCATTCTTTCTCCATGTTTATACTCCCTTTGGTTTGTCATGAAGTTCTTGCTATTTGGTTTGTCATTATTGTGTTGGTTACTGATGAAACTGCGGGTGGCTTTGGCACGCTGTGCACTCAAGCCAGGTCACTAGGGAAAACACGCTCCCGCAGCAGCTGACGGACCGTAATCGCTGCAGATGAGCACAGGGTAACAAGAAAGGCACTGATGGAAGCCAAAGTCCAGGAACTGGCGCAAACTAGAGCAGACTGGCTTGGACTCCCCAAGTCATAGGTTGCATAACCATTATCACATTTAAAGGAAAAGTTCCTGACTGCCACTTTGAGCCTCAATACAGCAAAACCTTACAAAGCCTGACATGACTAAACCTGACTAAGCCTTGTGCCTCCAACTCTTGAATCATGGAGTCAGTTGACACTTTAAGAGTAACGGCCGTTGTCTGGAAGTTCAGGTCTGTGTCCCTATAATATATGGTAAATGCGAGGAAAGTTGAATGTCAGTTTTAAGTCCTTACTGTAAAATAAATAAATTACATCTTTATTTTTATCTGTAATTCTCAAAGGGCTTCTTTATCTAGAGGTCTCCAAGGTGTTTCTGTTAAATGGCTTTTACAAGTTATTCAAAGAGCTTAGGCTGAAATCCCTTCTCCTGGTGAGCGGCTGCACTTGGCAGCTCCCCGGGCTGCTATGCTGTGCGTCTTCAGTGTTTGGAAGAATCTGAACTGGATAGAGAGGGACTGAACTGTGTTGGAAGTGAGAGGTGGCTCGTGCAGAGGAGCATTGTGTGAGGACAGCAGCAGTAACTATTTTTCTCTGGTGCTGATGGTTATTAATCAATCCAGCAGTGTACGGTGATTTGATTTGTAAACAACAATATGAACTACGAGTCTCTGAGGATCACTTTTTAAGATGTAATTGTGCCTAGCACTTTGCATGATAAGAAAACTGACCTGAAGAAGTCTCATATATCTTTCCAGTTGAAGGTGTTTTAGTTCAGTAACAATTAACCAACTTGTTAAATGCCTCAATTAAAATGTAACCAATTAGACCAATTAAAATGTAACCACTGCTTGTCTTTGCTGCATCAGTCTAAAGACCCCTGATTTCAGGCCATGGTCAGAAAAAATGCTGGAAGTTGGAATGAGTGTTTTCTGACATATGTACTCACAGGACTGGCTCTGAAGCCAGGGAAGTCAAGTCAATATGTATCATTTCTGAACAGGCGTGTTTCATGCTGCCAGGTGCAGACAGCCTCCATCGTTCCAGGGCTCTGGGGAAAGGCACAACAACACTGACTCATGGGAGCAGCCACAAAAGTGGCCAAGGTGAGGACCTTTGGATATTAGAAGACTTCTCCCAGTTTTAACCAATTCTTCTCTGACCTGTACATCCTAGCAGTGTGTGCCAGGCCTCTCCCTCTGCCCAGGCAGTCTCTTCAGTCCATCTTCTGCTTCCCAGTCTGCATCTTCTCTACTGCCTTGCCTTCTTTGCTTCAATTCTGTCTCCTGGCCTTTCTCTGATTCTCACCAAAGGAATGACAGAATATTTTGATGCCATCATGATGGTACCAGCACTTTTTGCTTTGCCTGTGGTCTTACTCTTTCCATCTGCACCTCACTGCTTTCTCCAAACTATAGAAATGAAAAGTACCTCTGCAGTTCCCAGCTCCACGGAGTCCTGCTCTTGATTGTCTTGTCTCAAAATCCTGCATATTTCAAAATCTCAGTGTTGTCCAAGAGAAGAGATATCTGCTTTTGCCCATGTCTGTATATGAATGACTTCTAAAATAGCAGCAACCACAAATGAATAAAAATTTAGTTTTATTTTTCTTAAGTTATAAACTTTAGGTAGTGAAAGATAGTTCTTGCACAGACTCCTCTTCTAAGAAACAGATCTGCTGTTCCACTCATGCCCAGCATGATAGTAATACACTCTGGAAATGTTTACAGACTTGTCATTCAAAAATGCTGTATTTTTTAAAAAACGTAGTTTGAAAATATACTGAAAGAATCTTTAACTACTTATTTTGCAAATGTACATGTTCCTCCTTGCTGCAACCATCAGCAGTGCTGTGACTTTCATACAAAGCCAAAAGAAAAGAGATGGCTTGATTATGATTTTGAGAAGAAACTGGAAGAAACCACACCAGTCAACACAATGCCTGTGAGAGGCAGTATTAAACGAGGAGCGTTGCCCTGTTCTGTACCATGTTAGCTAATATGCTCTGTGGAGACAACCAAGAACATGCTGCACAGAATGTTCTGCTGTGATCTGAATCATAATCTAAATGACTGGAGTGTGGAATGGAAGCATATGGGCTCTTTAGGAAGGACAGGCAGGGGAGATGAGGAGAGGGTGTCGCCCTCTATATCAAGGACCAGCCTCACAGTCACAAACCTTGGTACTCATGGAGGACTTCACCCACCCTGGTATCTGTTGGAGGGACAACACAGCAGGGCATAAGCAATCCAGGAGATTCCTGGAATGTGTTGATGATAACTTCCTTCTCCAAGTGATAGAGGAGCCAATGAGGAGAGGTGCTGTGCTGGACCTTGTTCTCACCTAGGGGTAAGAACAACCAGGAGGGGCTGCTGGGGAACGTGAAGCTCAAGGGCAGACTTGGCTGCAGTGACCATGAAATGGTGGAGGTCAAGATCCTTAGGGCAGTAAGGAGGGCACACAGCAAGCTCACTACCCTGAACTTCAGGAGAGCAAACTTTGGTCTCTTCAGGTATCTGGTTGGTAGAGTACCATGGGATAAAGCCTTGGAGGGAAGAGGAGCCCAAGAAAGCTGGTTAATATTCAGGGAGCACCTCCTCCAAGCTCAGGAGCATTGCATCCCAATGAAGAGGACGTCAGGCAAAAACGCCAGGAGGCCTGCGTGGATGAACAAGGAGCTCTGGACAAACTTAAATACAAAAAGGAAGCCTATAGAGGGTGGAAGCAAGGACAGGTAGCCTGGGAGGAGTACAGAGAAACTGTCTGAGCAGCCAGGAAATGAGTTAGGAAAGCTAAAGCCCCAATTGATAGAATTAAAGCTGGACAGGGACATCAAGGGCAACAAGAAAAGCTTCTATAGGTTTGCTGACAACACCAAGCTGTGTGGTGTGGTCAACATGCTGGAGGGAAGGGATGCCATCCAGAGGGACCTTGACAGGCTGGAGAGGTGGGCCCATGTGAACTTCATGAAGTTCAACAAGGCCAAGTGCAAGGTCCTGTACTTGGGTTGGGGCAACCTCTGGTATCAACACAGGCTGGAGGATGAAGAGACTGAGAGCAGCCCTGCTGAGAAGGATGTGAGGGTGCTGGTGGATGAAAAGCTGTGTGTTTGCAGCCCGGAAGGCCAGCCATATCCTGGGCTGCATCAAAAGAAGCATGGCAGGTCGAGGGAGGTGATTCTTCCCCTCTACTCCAGTCTCATGAGACCACACCTGCAGTACTGTGTCCAGCTCTGGAGCCCCCAGCATAAGAAAGACATGGACCTGTTGGAGCGAGTCCAGAGGAGGCCACGAAGATGATCAGATGGCTGGAGCACCTCTCCTGTGATGACAGGCTGAGAGAGTTGGGGCTGTTCAGCCTGGAGAAGAGAGGGCTCGGGAGAGACCTTATAGTGACCTTTTAGTACTTGGAGGGCTTGTAAGAAAGATGGGGAGAAATTTTTAGCAGGGCCTGTTGCAACAGGACAAGAGGCAATGGTTTTAAACTAAAAGAGAGTAGATTTAGACTAGATGTAAGGAAGAAAGTTTTTACACTGAGTGTGCTGGAACACTGGCCCAGGTTGCCCAGAGAGGTGTTGGATGCCCCATCCCTGGAAACATTCCAGGCCAGGTTGGACGGGGCTCTGAGCAACCTGATCTGATTGGAGATGTCCCTGCTCCTTGCAGGGGGGTTGGACTGGGTGGGCTTTAAAGGCCCCTTCCAACCCAAACCATTCTGTGATTCTATGATGCTAAATCTCCACATCCAAAATAAGCTGCTGCCATAAGAGCTCCTCACCACATTCTAACCTTAGCAGAGCGCAGGTGTAAAACCCTACAAGATGCACCAGCAGTGTCTGTGAGAGCAGTGCAAACTGGGCTTTACTTGTGCTTTACAACATAGGGCTGGAAGACAACAAACAAGCTGTCAAGAAAACCAGTCCAGAATAAATGGTTTGCAAAACAATGCCCAAAAGTCAGTTGCATAATAAGCCACTTAGCAAGCACTAGAAGCTTTCTTCCTAATCCAGCTGTCACATGCTTTTATAGCTGAAAATAATTAACTGCTCACTATTGCTCAACAAGTAGGGGTCTATTTAAAATCACTTAATAATAGAAACAACGGGAGCACCAAGACAAGGTCCTGGTGTCTGAAAACAGAATGTAATCGTATTAATTTCTAGGTTAGAGAGCCCAGACTCAGAGGCAAGGAAGGAAAGGCTTCTGAGATGGAAGTTACTGTTTGGATGGAGAAGAAATACAGAAGAAATTCAGAAGAAATTGGCTAAAGCATTGCATGGTGTTGTTTGATGATAAGAGAATAAGGCATTATTTGGTCACTATCTAATAGGGATTTTAAAATATGTATGTGTTACTTAGCAGTAAAAACTGAAAATGTATTATTACACTTCTGTTGGGATTTATCAGTTCAAGTATATCTTTTCAAGGTGAACCTAAGAACCTAGGAGTAATGCATTGTCCCTAACCCTACTTCTTTCTTTGTGTCCCTGCAAGATAACATAACCACTGCTGAATTTCCCCCAGATGCCATCCTCCTTTCTTCTGCTACAACACGGTGGATTTGATCTCTTCAGGGCCTTTATAAAAAGCAGCACGGGTGTGAGCTTTGAAGTTCCGTTTCTTGAACTCCTCTGAGATTTCCAGGAAGGACTTTCCCTTTGTCTCAGGAAGGAAAAACCCAACGTAGAGTGCCGTGCAGACGCAGACCACAAGGAACGGGACGTAGCAGAAATGTGCTAGGCTTTTCTGAGGAGGAGGGAAAAAACAAGATACTGTTAGTGACATTCTGTATGATGACAAATAGGCCACTGATCCCTGTTCCTGCATGGACTAACTTCACCCAGGGAGCATTTCTGTGCACCCTGGTGAGGGCCTCATGTGCCTGGATGCAACAGCTCCCCAGCACAGTTTGGGAGATTTGACACAGCAAGAAGAATATCTCAAAATGTTGTCTTCTGCCTTTCTCTCTATATATAATCGTATAGAATGCGGACCCACAGTAGGAAATAAGACAGGATTGGATATTGTGGAGTTCTGCTCCTTTTGCTTCAGGAATCACCTTAGGGAATGGTGCCAGGGTCTGACCAAGGGGAATTCCATCACATCTCTAGTCCCGGCTGTTCTCAGCTGGAGACAGAGGAGGAATATTGGTCATCCATGCTCCAAATTAATCTGCTTCCAGCCTCACATCAAAAATCACCATAGGGAACACGGAGGAAGTTTGGTTTAGAGGAGTTCTGACCACTTTCCTCATAAAGGCACTTTTTATGGCAGTGCTATCTTGCTATGTGTCTGCAGCTTGCGATATTGCAGGCCCTGTCTCTTTTCACGGTCGCTATCAGAGCCTCATGCTTGTATAAAACACTGTGGAGCTGCAGGGCATCGCTTTGCCTTGGGAACCCACCACGATGAATGGAAAGGCTGTTCCAACCAGAAACAGGTTGAACCAGAGCAGAGAGCCACAGATCATGTAAGCAGCTGGCCGGGACATCTGATCAAAAACCTCTGTGGGCAGAACTCCTGTTACACCAGCTGGAAAAAGAAATTGTAAGAAAGTTAATAATACTGTTGATATGTGTTGAGGAGGACACACACTAACAAGAAAAAATCAACATGAAGTATATGAGAACAGTAAATTATTCTTCAGTAAATTATTCTCACTAGACAATAACACCAGAACAAGTGGTAATAGAGATTAACGGCAGTGGGGAAGCCTTAGGTTAAATATTAAGGATTGGCTAATTTTTCAAACTCTCTCATGTTAAAATGAACTGCTGAGAAAGGTTTGGTAATCCACATTATTCTCACTAGGATCTGACCGTAAGAATGGCTTATTATTAATTCAGCCCTATGGCACAGTAGGAACTGGGACAAGAAATTTCTGCCAATTCATGTGGCATGTGACACTGGCAGCCCTGGTCTTTTCTTACCTGCCTTCCTTCAAACTCATGTAAGCGAACAAAGCCTCACATCTACTCACACACCAGACAAACATCTGCACACACACAGCCTACGTACTGCCCCCACAACCACAGAAACTAACGCGTTCTGCCAAGAAAATGCCTGTTAGTAGGCTAACAAATAGATGTGGAAATTGTGCTTCCAGGGGCAAGTAAGTAATCAGATTACATAGCTGTCAGTCTCTAGGATTAAAGTGAAGCTTTAGAAATGTCTAAATTAGAAAGGTCTACAGCCCTATCGGATTGGGCAGCACAACAAAACCTTGTTGTCCATTTAAGACAAGATTATCGCCTCCAGGTGCCCTCACAAGATCACTGTAAGGAGAAAGGACTCAGAACAGCACAGACTGTCCCTGCACAACATTGCTTTGCCAGGGGCTTGCAAGCTCCCATGAAACAGCTCAAAGCTGCTGGCAGAAATTGCCTCATTCCTTTGGCTGTCCTGTGGCTAAAGAGAGTCTGAGAGTTTCCATAAGCTGCTTGCACACATCTCCAAGCCCCTGCAGCACCCAAAAGTTTCAGTGAAAGCACTCAGGGAACTGACCTGGTCCGATTCCAAAGCTCAGGATATAGGCGAAAATGCAGGCCATGCTGAGATAGGGCATCCAGCTAATCCGAGTCTACAGCCACAGAGACCAATGGAAAACCAGTGAGGGCACTTACACTTATTTGTCACCTCTAAACACCCAAATCATATAAAAGGCAAAGCCCAACTCCGTTCTACTTAAATAATTAATGAAAGTTTGTTACCTGCTGGCTCAGAGCGACCATGAAGACAATGGCCCATCCTGCCATAAGGATATATCCTCCCAGGAGCAGTGGCCTACGACCGGCATAGTCTATAATCATGTTCTGCACAAAGTAACACAGTGAAATAAACCAAGATATTTAACCTGTGTTTATATTTCTCACCTGCTCCCTCTCCCCATTTCAATACTCCGTGCCTAACTCGCTCTACAGCTACTTTAAGGATGTTGTCCACTTCTTAGCAAAAAAACAAGAAAGGTCATTCAAAGGAAAGGGTCTGCTGGCAGGAGGCAGGCAAGAAGGGTGTTCAGGGGAGATGAGAATGTCCCAGCTGCAGCCAAAGCCCTGCCACTATCCATCCTGACACAAAGCAAGAGTTACGCTTTTTAGAGTTTTCAGGCAGTGATGAGGATGCAGAGTCTGACAAAATACTTCTGCATTAACCTGTCCACATGAGTGCTGAGAGACTGCCTGACTGCGATGCATAAAGGGCTTCCTTAGCAGGAAAGGCTAAGGAACGTAAATCGGAAATTTGTAATTAACAGCATCCTCACTGTCAACAGAGTCTGCAGGCTAGCAGAATGCATTAAGGGTCTCACACAGGTGACGGACGTGATCAGTTCACAGCTCCCTGTGCCGATTACAACATATGGGATTTTGTCCTGAGGAATTCCAGCCTCTTGGAACACATAAGCTGCATAAAAATACATCTGTGGAGAGAAGAGAGGAGAAAGCAGAAAGGGAAAATGTGTGAAAATACATCCCATTGTTCTTCCCGAAGGCCCATGCAGATAATGACTAATGTGCTGTCATACAGGCTATTCTGGTAACACCCCTCTGAATCTTGCCATAGTGCACAGCCGTACTTTGGCAACCCAGCATCTGAAGTTTGAAGGTCTCCATGGGCAGAGCAGACCACTATTCGTTCTTCTCCTGCAGCAGGAATGTTAAATCCAAGATCTTGCACCCATGTCTCATGAAACAGTGCTGCCGCTGATTGCCGCGGCTGCCAGGCTGCTTACCGAATCATTCCCGCAGAGCTGCATGGCGCTGCTCAGCACAACGATACTCATCAGCTGCCACCTCAGAGCTGGATTTTGGAAGAGCTCCCAAGGGTTCTTTGCTCTCTGACCTTTAACGGCAGCCTGTTCAGCCAGCATTTCTTCCAGCTCCGCGCTAAAGTCACTGTTGCCTCTGAGCTTCTGCAGTGCTGTAAGGACAAGGGAACCTCTTATCCCCCGAGCTCTGCCTTCACTTTGCCTGCCCTGCAGGGTGAAGGATCGAGCAGCAGGTGATGGCTGCAGAAAACTGTAGGACAGAGTCTGTGATCGTGGTGCTACCTTCACAGAGATGGCCAGTTTGGTGCAGCCGCTTGAAGGATTTAGGGGAAAGGGAGTGAAAATCCCTCACCATTGTTTGACAAGAGAATATTTCCAACCAATGCCACTTCAGCAGCCATGCTTCTCATTCAGATCTCAAGTGACTTCCCTGGGAAATGCAGGCAATTAAGATGTTCTTGGTACACAGCACATATTTCCCAGAAAATCATTCCAGCTGCTCTGTATTCAGGGATTTGTGTGCTTCAAATCTAAGCAAAATCCCTTAATATGAATTGGCTTCAGATTTGGTTATGAGCTCTTCAACCAGCATTTATTTCACTTCATAGTTACAAAACTTATTTGCCATTGTGAACACAAGTCCCACTTTTTGACCCTACCATTGTAGCAAAAAAAAAAAAAAGTCTTTTTGCAGGAAGGTGCCTTTCAATTACCTCAATAAATAAAAAATATTTAAGATTATAGAATGTTCTTTAGTTTGGAAGGAGGAAGTGAAAATATTTGGAATTTGATATGACTCTTCCTACGTGTAAAAGTTGTGGCAGCATTCTCAAAAGGTCAGGGCCCAAGTTTGTGCACAAACAGGATGCAAAAAAAGTGTACATTCATCTGTGTTCAGAATTACTGTGGTTATTCATATCCACTGGACCTTCTCACTGTTTATCTGCCCAGTCAGTAGATCTCACACACTTAGTGAGAGGCTGACAGTCCCCTAAACTCACCAGAGATGCAGGATTCTTTATCTCCACGGTCAATCAAGAGGTATCTGGGACTTTCAGGGAACCAAGGCAGAGCCGTGAGCTGGATCAGGGCAGGCACCACGTTGCTGGCTAAAAGGAATGGCCAGCTCTCCTCCCCTCCTAGTAGCTCCCTAAAGGAAACAAAACAAAACAAAACAAAAGCCAACGTAATTTGCACAGTACAACCTGGCAAGGGCCCAGCATCCTCTGCTGTATGTGGACACTGGAAAAGAAAGAAAAGAGAGGGGTAGTAAAGGGGAAAAAAAAGATAAAAAAGGTGAAGAAAGATTTAATAAGTATAAACTAAGCTTCTTGCTCTACATTACCTGAGTCCAACAACCTGCCCCAGCACCAACCCCAGGGCTGTAAACGATGCAGAGGTCAAGGCCACAGCTCCTCTGAGCTTCTTTGGGGCACTTTCTGCCAGATACATGGGCTGAATGTTCATGCTTACACCTGGGAAGGCAGACAAATACTGACCTCAGCTTGCAGGCAGAGGAGATGAGGACAAATGCAGTCAGCCACCTCTCGAGGTTGCCGGCTGGACTCTTCTGTTGCAGCCCATGTGATGACTGATCTACCAGTGCTTATTATTTACCCAAAGTTTCAATTTCACTCTTACTCATTGTATAAGCTACTAAACATATATTTTCATACCCATGAGTAGTCGTGGATAACAAAACTGAAACCTGCCAGGGCCTCAGTTCTGTGGTCTTTTCAGCACCACATCCAATGTTATAAGTGATGTTTCCCTCTAGTACCCCGCTTTGGGAGGAAGATCATATTTTAAGTCACTTGTATCAATCATTATTTTCTTGGATGAACTTGTAGAAAAGCTTTAATTCTGGTTCTTATGCTGGTGAATGACTGATAACATCCTTACAAGCAGATAGGGACCGATTTTCAGCTCCCAGGGCTCCCCTCCCTGCATGCAGAATGCACACAGATACTCACATTTGTATTACACAAAAAAATCTGCCTGTGTATGCTTAAAAAAAAAGTCCTTAGAAACAAAATATAAAATCTGTATATACAGCTTCCTCATTCCTGTACCTGTGTGTGGTCAGACTAAAGTATTAATTGCTTTAGTGTCTTGGATCATTCCTATTTAAATATATTCTGTTTCTAATTGATACTTGTTCTCATGTTTGTCCTGTTATGTTTCTCATGTTGCCGTACCTGCATTCACACCAGTAAAAAATCTGCTGACCATAATCATTTCAAAGGATTTTGCCATTCGGCTGAATCCTGACAAGACTGCGGCTATGATCACAAAGACATTGTTCAGCAGCAGGGACATCTTCCTTCAGAGAGAAAAGACACAGTTGTGAGCACGTGTGTCAGGTTTGGTCATCAGATAAAACATTTCACATGGCAGATCCAACCCGACATGCCGGGAAGTTCAAGGTGGGCTGCTCAGCTCCACCACAGACCATCCTGGTTACCCAGAGCCCTGCATGAAGTGTCCATGTACAGATGGCAGATCAGCAGTTTTGGTGTCTTGTTACGAAAACAGGAATGAGCACTGACAGGTAATCTGCGTGGCTGATACAATTAGGGTCCCCTCCAGCTACCAGCATGACCACAGGATGTCCCTGCAGTGCTGATTTTAGGCACATGGAAGGCATCTTGAGGTCCTCACCCAGACTCGTGGCTCTTGCACTCACACAGTTTCTATTGGAATGGAAAGGAGTATTCCTTCAGTGAGTCATACGCGTTTTGGTCTGAAAATCTTTTTTTCCTTTATTCATGATGGGATATGATTTTATTGCAAAGCACTACAAGGTAAAACCTCTAAACTTTTGCTTGCATAAGGAAGCCATATCCTTTCCAGATCTTCACAACCATGAAACAAGTGAGCTACGGGAGACAGTCCTCCAGCTGCACCCCAAACCATAATGGTGTGTGCTTCGTCATATAAGAGGAACAAATCAAAGTGATAGCATATAGAGGAAAATTTCGGGGTCAAGAGAGAGGCAGGTAAAATCTAACTTCCTATTAGTTTATGTTAGTGACACTTAACACTTTTTTTTTTCTGAAGGTAACTGGGGATAGAGCTGTGTATGAAAGAGAGGTGAGAAGAGACAGATATTTTTCAGAGACTCAAGCACAGGGAGAAAAAGGCACTGTGAAGATTCAACAAATACTTCCTGAAATATTTAAGTAAAAAATGTATATACAGCCTGTGAGACATGAGGACCTGGGGTGCAACAACTGCTCTTTCCAAATACCCCTTGTTTTTCCAGAGTGCAATTCCTACAAATTCCCCCAGTTCATTTTGAAGAAAAATCTTTGGTCACTTCCGTCATGATTTCATATTTAAAAGGATAGCGGAAAACTAGGCACAAAAATGATGGTGACTATGTAGGTGGTTACTGTGATATGGAGTTGAGCTGAAATCCTTGTAGCACTTCAGCTGGGTCAGAATACGATAAGAAGATGATGTGGGGAAAATAACTGTTCCCCGTTGTGTTTTGAGACATGAAATACTGCCATATGAGGTAGTTTCTCCCTGGCAGCTCATGTTAACGGCAGACTGATCTGCGATAGAAAATATGTTTTCATGATTTTTAACTACAACGGGCATTGTGCTGTAGTGCACATAATTCTTCTTCGACTAATGAAAGCTGCAAAGCTTAAATTAAAATCCAGCACCCTCTTACCTTCCCAACATGATGGCCATGGGACCAGCAACAACAGCCCCCGTGAGTCCTCCCAGAGGGTAGGCAGAGACGGTGAAAGACCACAGCAGCAGTATGACGTTGCTCTCAAGGGGAACGCCTGTGCGGTCCAGCCAGGTTTCGTTCATGAACGTCTGAATGTACTGAGAGGGAAGGACAGTGCTGCATAACCACGACACAGAGCTGAAGGACACTGAGACATTCAAAGGTTTCCTTATTAACCTATCTGTTTATTCTGTTTTCATGCCTCCAAACTTTTAGTTGAAAATAGCTTCCAATTCTTAGATGTGTTTTTAACAGAGGGTTAAGAGTGTAAAACTGTAGCTATTGAAAAGTTGTATTTGGTCTGTATCTGTATGTAGCTATCTTGGATAATTTTAAGATGTATTTCATGGGTCCAACTTTGAATTTAAGGGCAAAAGTCAATTTCAAAGGATGCAGGTTGGATAATTTTAGAATTAGATTTGCTAATGCAATCGAAACAAGGCTTTTAAATGATTTCTTGTGACACCAGGTCCTGCTCAAGTGTGGTTCTTGACAACAAAGTCCTATACATCAGCTATGAACTACACAGAGGGAACAACACACCCTTCCCTTCCAACCCTCAGTATTTGCAGACTGTGTATTTTTCGTGACGGGCCAGTGTTCACAGCCAGACTGAGGACACTAAGGAAGCGTCTCTCTCAGGAGGAGGCTCTCAGACCAGCAGTACTTACTGAAGTCGGAGCATTGATGATGGAGATGTTGTAACCATATTGGAAAGTGCCTCCAATCCCAGCAGCACATACTGTCAGGATCAGGATCTTGCTCTGAAGCTGAAGAATGGATAGAAAATTAATCCTTGCACAGAATACAATGGCTCAACAGACATTTGCTCCATTTACACTTCGAGTGGTGTGGAGTGAAGATTAGGACAGGCTTCGAATCTCCCATTGTAAAATGGGAGGCATCAAAGACAGAAAAAAACCCCAGATTTTTAAACTATCTCCCTCCACTGCAGAACAGCATTAATAATTCATTGCCATTCACAAAGAATTTGGAACTGCTTTGAGGCAAAGGCCTGCAAGTGTCTTTGGTTTAATATTTAACGTGTATGCTTACAAAAAGTCAGTTCAACAGCAGTAAATACCGGCAGAAACTGGTGCTATCGCTTCAATTAATGCGATTCATTACAAAACCCTGTGCTAACATGATGAATTATCCAAGCAGCATTGCCAAAGTTTAACGACCTCTGTCTCATTTCTAGCTAAGCTCTATGGGACGGAGGTTCCCTGTGGCATGGGGGATTTTCTCATGGCCGTTTATATCCCATACATTTCTGATTCATTGGCATGCTCTTTCTTCTACCTTTTCATTGTAATTGCACAGATTTTAGTTTAAAAATGAAGTGCCTTTTCTATGCTTCACATTTTGTACAGAACAGACAATGTCTCTCTCCTGAACTTTCTCATTACACAGTTGTTCCTACATGTTCCTGTGTTTAGCAGTGTCTAATCGCATATTCAGCCAGAATATTTTCTACGTCTTCAGTACTATGATATAGGAGAAATATGCGGCAGACAGTGGATCCTGTTCTGGTCTCCTTGAGGTCATTTCTTCATCAGTATTGCCCATTGCTTTATTGCCATCTAACACCGTGGCTACGCCTTTGGAAGCACGGGCAGGTGAATGAGGCTGCTTCATGCAGCATCGTGGGATCAAGGTGTTGGTATAACAGTGGGCTCTCTTGACTTTCTGACAGATGTAGAACAAGCTGTCCTGTCTGACACAGCATGGGAACTGAGATCTCACTGGCAGGCTTGTGAGCAAAAAAACCATGAACCTTTTTTCCCCTTGCAGTAAGATGCCCTGAATGTTATAGTATAAATGGGTGTCCCACATCAGAACAACACTGGGGCTAACTGTGGAGAGCCAGGGACATTGTGTAGAAACTTTCTAAACAGTTTTGTTAATCTTTCCTTCTCTGTCATGTTTGTAAGCCTCAGGTCATTCTTGCCACTGCTGCCTGGACACTTTCCTGAGTGACTCTGCTTTCAAATCGACCTACTACGTCTGTAGGAGAGCACAGCTGGGTGTCAGCAGCATCAGGTCTCCATGTTCACCCCACCATCAGTGAACATCCCTTCCTCGCTGCAGCCACACCACCCTGTTTGTTGGTCTGTCTCTGCATCACCTCCCATCCCTCTCAGTTCACACCTACTTTGTGCCTGTGCCTTTGGTTTCCCCATCTGCATGTAAGATCTGTGCCCTGATGGTGTCCTTGGACTAGGAGCACTGTACCATGTCTCAAGACCACTCTGAGTTCGCTGGGCACCCCTGGCCTTTAGCCTGACACCTCCTCCACAATGTTTTGGGTGGCCCAGGGCCAGCATGGCCTTTGCCAGCCCCCTGCTTGCACACCCCTCCCAGTGGGACAGCTCTGCAGGTGACACAAAGAGCCCATGCTCAGGCTTGGCTGTCCCCCAGCTATTGCAGGGCACCTCCGGCTAGATCGTGTTTATCTACATGAAAATTACGCCATTGACCCTGAGAAGAACTTAGATATCCCACTGATGGGGAGCTCTTTCTGCTCTATCTGTTAATTTTTTTCTTACAGAGCCATCTACCAAAGAAAAGGTAAGTTTTGCCTAGTTTCCTAATAACTCTAAAATTATAAATTAAAATAATTTTAGCTTTTTCCTTTCCTCAAAGACTTTTCTTGTAAATAACTTCCATACCAGCCTGAGACAGGACATTCTCCCAGAACAGAAATTAAGCCAGACTGTTCCAGCAAGAGGAGGCTGAGCTCTCTCTTGTCCCAGTTAGAAGCAAGTAGATTTCACTTCTTCGCGCCTTCCTCAGCTGCATCACTTCCCTGTCTTGTTACTGGGACCTGAGCTAAGGATTGTACCTGGTGTCTCTGCTCTTCCCAGTTATTCTAGTTCCCCAAGTGGGAGAGATTTCCTCTCCCTACAGTAGCATGTTTCTTCTTTTTTAATCACAGTGCCTAGGGACGTAACACTCCTCCTGCTCATTTCCCCACTTTCACTACAGAGTACATCCCCTGTCAGGTCCTGTATCACAGAGCTCTTTTGTGGCCATGGGCTAAGGGAAAACGGTTTGCTCCTCCCTTCAGGAGCCGCCAAACAGTTCAGTGCTCAGAGCCAAACTGTATGTACAAGGTGACCTTCCCAAACCTTCCTGAACACCCGGCTTCTGCGCTACTGTCCCAGCCACAGCAGTGGCGTGCAGCTGCCACGAGAGCCATTAGTCCGTCAGCTTTATCCCAAGGGCTCTGATGAGTTGGACAAATAATTTTACAAGAACCTGGTGGTATTTACACAGCCTTATAAAGATAAAAATTTAAAAAATAGGTTTGTCAACAATAATAGTAAAATAGATGTTTTTTACCAGTCTCTGCAGCTTGTTCATCCTCTTTGGTAGGTTTTCCTCTGTCTGCCAAAGCCGCTGGTACTCTCAGCAGTGCTCGAAAGGATTATTTAAATCTCCAGCATAGCAATGTGTATTTAGTCACCCATTAAATTAGGATAAGACACTTGACTTGGCAGGTGTTTTGCCAGCTGATTTACATTCTCAAAATGGGGCTGCATGTTCATTATCAAGACAGTTCAATTAATTTCGTTGAAAGTACAGGACAGTTTGGGGAAATGATTCTGCAAGATCCAGAGCTGCCTAAATCTTCTGGAAGGCCAGTATGGCTTATGGCATAAATTCCTCCCAAAGGGTCTGGCATAGTTGCCCTGTAGCGTTTGTCTGATTAAGTGCAATCAAAGCAGGAGTAAACTACAGCTTTTTTTTCTGACTATATTTGTCTTGGAACCTAATTGAGGATCTGAGAAACAAACCAGACTATTTCCCTTGGTCCTGTCAGTGACGGGAATGAACGAGCCCCAAACCTTTCAAACCCCTCGTTATGCCAAGCCCTGTCACTGTACTCCTGTCTGTGTCCTGGTGACATACAGGCAACCCGGCTGTTGCTGACGAGGGACTGCACACTGAGGGACAGAAGTTTGCAGTCCTGTTTCCTCTCCACACCCTGGCTCAGGGCGAACAGCAACACTGGCGGCACTCGCTTTCGTCACCAAACAGTCACCTCTAACTTTCATTTCACAGGAGGCACAGCGCTTTGCTTTTACATATGCCCTGCGACTTTTTTTTTGCTTCTAAAGTGCATAATACATAATACGCATCACATTGTATGTTATATTAAAGTCATGTTACGTAATATGGAAAATACCTACCTAATAGGTAGCATTGCACATAAACCTGGTGCTGAGGTGGGCATGGGAGAGCAGGCTGCTGTGGGAAGAATGAGTATCTGATGAAAATGTTTGTTTTGAGTTGTTACACCCTCTCACACAGCTTTAGCCTGCTGTTCTTTAAGCCTTGTTCTCCTACAGCGTCAGAGGGCAGCGAGAACAGCCCTTCTGAGGGCAACCAGGGCTGATTGTACCAAGGACTAGAACTCGGTTTGTGCTTGGGCGATATTGATCAGGGAGTCAACTGAGCTTCCCCGTAGTTGTTCATAGAGGCACGGTGGAGGAGCCTTCGTATGACGCATTTATGTCACACCCTGGGAGTACAAAATTGAAACTCAGTTCTTTTTTAGTATCTTGGTTAAAAATTAAATAGTTTTAGGCAGTACATCTCTACCCCCAAGAAGTTCCAGCTAAATTCTAACGAGTTTAAAAGGTTTCATCCCACTGTAATAGTGGCTTCTTCAGTGAACTTTCACCTTTGTCTTTTGGCTTATTTTTCACTAGGTGTGAGTGTTATACTTGTCCCTTGCTAACTACCCATCATTTAACCAGGCCAGAGTGGCTCACAGGCCTTGTGTAACAGGTTTGGCTCATGTGGTAGTTGCTTATGGTTCCAGAAATCCTTCCCGTTTCCATGTAAGCTGCAGAAGACAGCAAGGCGGCAGGAACAGCAATGACAGGCTTGCTTCTTTCTGTAAAAGAGAAAGGCACTCCCCAGCAGTGCGAAATGGTGTATCCTCATGAATCCTAGAGATGGGGGCCAGTGGAGATGGAGGGATACTTCATTGCCACCAATAGTAGCAAAGCTGCTGTTTCACATACTATCTGGCCTTTGGCAGTAATCATGGTATTTCAACACCCTTTCATCCTGCAGAGTGCACTTTGTGAGGGGCCTGACAGATTTCAAAGCATTTAAAATAAGTGAAACTTTTTTTTTAAATGCCTCTTTGTCCCTACTCAGGTTTTACTACACCTGGATGGAAATATAAACCTGTTTCGCATCACGGAAGGATTCTCTTATGAGTGTGTAAGTGGAATGTGGTGCTGCATCAGCTGCAGCCACTAAGTGGCAGGAGAAGTACAAAATTTCCTGGATCAGGCTCTGAATCCAACATGCCAGCAGTTTGCTGCCTGTGGCATGTGGCAGGGGTCAGGGGACTACTTCTAACAGCTTCCCAAACCGTAACTTGTTCACTGGGGAAACAGGCGTAACTACGTGACCGTACAACTTAACAGCCACTGGTGTTAGTTTAAGCAGCATGTCAAGAACAGTAATGCGTTCAAAAAGGCCTGCTGCGTATTCTGAATGAGACCAAGTTTGGGTAGATCTCTTCCAGAAGAAAAACACATAGTCTATAGTAAGCAAGAGCTTTCTCTGTTTCCTAGCATCTTACAAGCAGAGACCACCTAGCACAGGTCTTTGTCCCCTCTGGCGATGGCATACAGGAGCTTCAGCCTGCCGCTACCAGGTGGAGTGTCCCTGGTTGCTCTAGTCACTGAGGTGTGTCGTGGGAGCTGCTGAGGTAGATGGGGATTATTCAATTTCCAGCTCCTTAGGCAGAGCCCAGCATGTCAAAGCATGTCTCTAGATGGATAAGAGGCAAAGGAATGCAGCTCTCCCAGGCAGTCTGGTCTCCACCCGTTCCCAGGGCCTGAGCACCATGAATCTGATCGATCTGTCTCATTTCTGTTGCAGTCAAAAATAGAAATAGATCTTTCTGCAATGTCCTGGTCAAGGACTGCCTGGTTACACCATTGCATCGTCTTATTTTTCCAAGGCAAATATGTGGACATTTTTCTATTTAACAGAAGATGAAGGCAGTATTCGTCACAGTCCAAAGGAAATCCTAGAGGCACTGGACACCAATGCACAAGGGCAGAATGAGAGAAAACTCGTTCCTGGTGCTTTTATGTGGTGGTTAAACCGGAGAGCTTGCAAGCTGTGCAATGAAGTGAAGCAAGTGCTTATGGCTGTTTCTGGTCAGAGAAGGGAAACTGCAGGTGAGCTTATGACAGCTCCGAGAGATGGGTGAAGTAGGGAAATGCTGTGGGCTGTGGCACAGGCTGTTGACAAGCCTCCCTGTTCCAGAAGAGGCATAAATTGCCTGCTGCTATGGCTAGATCTGCGTGTGCCGCTGGCTAGCTGGAAGTGGGAGTTCCTGGAGGTTGTTCTCTGTCTTTTCAAGTAGCAGACACCTTGCTGAGGAGTGGATGGACAGATTTTCTTTTCTCCTACATAGCATCTCTATGACTTGTGCTTTGGTGCTGACAAGTGTTCACATTGACTGTTTCGAACTGCCTTCCTGCTGTACCTTAAAAAAACCAACATTCCAAATGTTCAGTCCTTAGGATAAGGTCTCACAATTTCAGAGTCACAGCTGGTGTAGGTGAGAAATCTCAAGTCTCAGGGTCTGTCACCAGAGTGTAACCACCGCACTGCAGTTACTCAGCGTCCTGGCTTTGGGAGCCTTCACATAAACCTGGCAGGTTTCCAGCACCACCATGGAGACCCACCACCTTCCTCCCTCACTGAACTTAAACCTGTCATAATCAAGGTGAAATGTGATGCCATGAGCATGGGAGTGTACTTGGAGAATGTGATGGCAGTCTCCCCCTGTAATTATCTGACTACAGGAGTAAGCAGTAATCCTACCATTAGGAAACACCAACACATGCTCTTTGATCTGCCGTGTACTGAGAGGCTTTAGAGTGTTTTCACCCCAGGACCTTCTGGACCAACTGCAATTACACTGCAAGAGGAGAAAAGGGGCTTCATTTCCATCTGTGAGGCTTGGATCTACAGGATGAATTCTGCCTACACTACACTGTAAATCACAGGAGAGATTTGGAGCTGGTCCCTGGCTGGTTGCTGGCTATCTCCCAAGTTCCAGCCTGGCTATTTCTGTAAACTCTTCTTTCTTTCCTCACAGTGAAATACAAAATACCTCTGTCCGCTTGTCCTGACTCTTGCAGGACTTGCTCAGAAAACAGAACATCATCTACAAACAAGCAGCATTCTCAAAAAGAGCCAGTAGGCCTGCTCTTTTTATGGTGAAAGCAGTGTTTATGGAACTTAGCTGTTAAAACGGATTTTCTTTGTAGGAAAGGAGTGCCCTGCTGTGACACCATTATTCTGTTCATTAATGTTCCTTAGAAAAAAACCCACAATTTATGTAAGTTCAAGACACTGTATAAGATCTTCAGGAAATGGGCTTCATTGCAGAGGTTTCTCAGGGCAGAGACCCAATGCTGACAGAGCCCCAATGCTGACAGAGCTTCTGCAAGCACACAGAGTCACTGGGATGCTTTCCAGCCCAGCGGAGATACATGGGAGCTGAGTCCTCTGAGGACACGAGGGCTGATACAGCCAAGGGATCTAGCTGCTTTTCCTTGCCAGCTAGGATTTGGGGATGTCAGAAGAATGACTCTATGTTCTGTCCTCCTGATAAGCAATAGTGCTTCTCTGGGAAAACTGAGAAAGCCCAAAATCCTAAAAATAATTGAAATACCCTTCTCTCAGTCCATTGTGAGCTGTAGGTCATGCTGTGGCTGAACTATTCCCTTTCCTTCCTTCTTTGTGTCAGACACTGATGCACGCAGTTAGTTGAAACTGGGTGACCTGAAGGCCAGAGAGAACAAACTGTTTGGTGGAACAAAATCTGTTCCTGCGTGCAGGAGAAGAGCACTTAGACTGCCAAATGGCAGTGAATGTGGCTGCATGTTCCCATCAGCGGAGAGGAAGATACGTGCAGCAGTGCTGGAGTGTCAGACTCATCCTGATTTCCTATTTAACGCTGACTTCAGATAGAGCTTTTTGTTAGTGCTGTCCCCTGGCTTATGGAGAGGCCCCTGGGCAGGACACAGCCCTGCCTCTGGTGAAAACCAAAGTACAAACACGTCTGACTCCTTGTAGGGGCCTTCAACAGCCGACAGCACGCGCGTTTGTTTGTGCTGCTGTCGTGCAGCTGAACATAGACCTCTCTTTGTAAGAAACAAGCATCGCTGATTTGGCCACAGTGCTTAGGAAATGGATGTTACAAAATAAAGGCCCTTGAAGGAGATTCCCCACTGACAGCTGTGGGAGGCGACCTGTGGTGTAGAGGACAGATCACAAGGCAGAAGAATTTAACAAGAATGATAAAGCACTGGAAAAAAACAAAAGAGACAGACATTTTCCTGCTTGATGTCTTCAACTCATGGTCAGGAGCTGTTTTGGAAGAAGTGCTTTATTTGGATATGTGATGAGGCTCTGCTCAAGGAGATTTAGGTGAGATCTTCTTTCTCATGATGTGCCAGATGCAAAGCTATGTAAAAAACACAGGAAATAAAAATAACTTAAACTTTGGTTTAGAACAAACCCTGTGCAAACCACATGTCCCTGGAGGGCTGAGCTCTAAGTGCTAACTTTAGTTTCTTTCTAACGAACAAATAAAAAACCCCATCCAATTCTGTATGATTTCTCCTGACTTTAGCCGTCACACTGTAGAGTTACCTGATTTGGGAGAGGAAATCCTTCAATGAAGGAGAAAGAATTTGTATATGGCCATTAAACATTTCCAGTGCCTCGAATAGTTGTGATTACGCAGCCTATCTATGCACAGCGGCTTCATGGAGCCTTGTTTCTAAAACTGGAACAAAAACTCTTGGCGATCACTCTGTGGTGGATCTGGAGCTCTTGGCACCTGTTGTCCGTGCCACTGAGGACTGTGTCTGAGAGCTGAAATAACCTTCCAGTAAGGTTCCTCTGGCTCACCCAGGGCGGAGCTCAGTGCTGCTCTTTCTGAATGTGTTTCTAGCGCCAGCACATCAGCCATGCAGTGACCTCTTGTACAGCGGGGCTGACAGGGATCTCAGGCGTGGCGTGTCCTGAGGGGCACCAGGGTGGGTGAGACCTTGTGCAGAGCTTGCACAGCCTCACATCCTGGTGGGGGAGTCTCAGAGCAGGCAGTGAGTGGGTATCTCTGATTTCAAATTAAGAAAAGAATTGGGGCTCTACTGCAGAGGGATGGAGCTTTACTGCAGCCAAGGGGCTTGGGGGTAAGTGGCCAGGGAATTAATTCTCTCCAGTGTTTGCCCTCTAGCCCAGCTTTAGGAGGTGCCTGTGTGTCATCAGGCCAGGTATGACTTGTCACAGTAGGGCATATCACAAAATGTCATCCGAAATTACAATGGTGTTAAAGAGGAGAGGACACATGTCACCGGCTGGCTGGTGCGTGGCTGGGGGTTGGTTTCCTGCCCCATCAGCTGCTGACGGGGGTCAGCACCCCTGACGAGGGTGCCAAGGCTCGTTAAGGCCTGTGCTGACATGGCGCACGGCTCCTTTCATCCTGCGACCCCAGAGAGTGCTGTGCTGGGCAAAATGGGAGCTGCCGCCTTTAAACGAAGCATCTGCTTATTCTTGAAACAATTAGTGAGGGCAGTTAGATCTTGAACTCGTTACTGAGCCCAAAACAATTACGATAAAAACAAGTTCCAGATGGGCTCAGAAGGAATTGTTTTTGTCTTTACTAAATTAGAATGGATTCCATGTCTTCAAGTTCCTCTGGAATTTATGGACAGGAAACATGAATTACACACAATAATTTACAACAAACACAAGAGATGAACGCTGCAACAGCCCATTTATCTTTGCTCATGTGCCTTCTTGAGGTTTATGTGCTGTTCAACTCATGGGGAGAGTTAATAGCTTTTCTCTTTGTTTTCTAACTCTTTGCTGTTTGGGTTTGCAGAAACTGAGGCAGGAAGCTGTTGGGTTTCTGTTGCGGGGTTAACCTTACCCGCAACCCAGGCAAATGCTTGCGTGTTCCTTAAAATCACCCCAGAAATGGGGAAAACAAAACCAAATGTAACAGGGGGGTCCAAGCGCCATCTGTCACTGTCTATGTGCAAAACCATTCCTCTTCAGGAAATATATGTATTTTTAAGTCAAAGGCCAAATGAATCCACAGCAGCGAGTGTGCGACACACGCCAGTTCTTCTTTTCCAGTAATATTTTCTTGGGAGTTGGTTTGTGGGTTGTAAATGGTTGCAGTACACCAGGTTACTATCACTAAGCTGCAGCTCCAAGAGCCCCCAGGCTGAGACCTTTCCCAAAGCTCCTCCAAAATGCACTGAGGTCTGGGCATTAGACAAATTTTTATGGAAGCTCTGAATTTCTTGTATCTTGAGTTTTGAAACCAATGCTGCACATTGACATGAATTCAACGGCTTCCAAAAGGAAAGGGAGCCCAGCAGACGGCAGGCAGCAGTGGCACCGTGCTCAGACCTGTGCCACACCGGCTTTGGGTGCCCGGGCAAGGGGAGGACGACAGGACAAGGCAGGAGGAAATCAGCAAAGAAACTCCTCAGCAGTGTTTCTCTTTTGGCAGGCCCTTAAACCTTCCTGCAGCTGAGATAAAGAGTTCGGGTTTGCTTTTTTTGGGCTTTCAGTTAGATTCCATGACGTCATAGAATGTGGCACGTTGGCATCACTGCAGAGGGGTGTAATGCGAACTGCGCTGTGCGGCTCGGCTGGTGTGAAGCTGTGGAAGGACATAACTCCCAAACCCCATAAAACGTGACAAGAATTGTAGTAACGACTAAAGCTGCCCCTGCGCTTACTGTCGTGCGTGCAGTCAGCTTGGCCGAGCTCTGAAGGGAGTGAGACCACGGGCAGAAAGCAGCCTGGGAACTGGGAGCGTCACTGGGATTTGCTTGGCCTCTTCCAGTGCGGGATGGTGAGCTTCCCAATCCATGTCACGGCTTCTCCCCCTTCCCCCGTGAATCTTAGAAAAGAAAGCCTTAAGGAGAAGCCTGGACAAATAGAGTTCTCCATTTCTGGGTGGCAAACAAGGGAAAAGGAGAAAAATGAGAAACTGATGACTTTTATTTAGATTTCACAGTGTCTGATTTGTACATAGTCCTCCGCAGGGAGCAAGTGGCACCGATCACCTGGATTCTCATCTCCGTGGAGCTGGTGGCACTGAGCTCCAGGGTGGTGACCTCCTCCCAGCAGAGAGGCTCCTGCTGTTCATCTGCAGCCTCGGTTCAGCCAAGGAAGGGGCAGCAATCACACTGCCTCAACGCAGCTTCTGCCTGGCATGGCCAGCCTCCCGCCGCCGGGCGGGCCGGGCAGGGCCGGGCCGGGCAGGGCAGGGCAGGGCCGGGCCGGGCAGGGTAGGACAGGGCAGGGCCGGGCAGGGCCGGGCCGGGCCGGGCAGGGCAGGGCCGGGCAGGGCCGGGCCGGGCGGGCAGGGCAGGGTCGGGCAGGGCCGGGCAGGGCAGGGCCGGGCAGGGCCGGGCCGGGCGGGCAGGGCAGGGTCGGGCAGGGCCGGGCAGGGCCGGGCAGGGCCGGGCAGGGCAGGGCCGGGCAGGGCAGGGCAGGGCAGGGCCGGGCAGGGCAGGGCCGGGCAGGGCAGGGCAGGGCAGGGCCGGGCAGGGCCGGGCGGGCAGGGCAGGGCAGGGCAGGGCAGGGCCGGGCAGGGCCGGGCAGGGCAGGGCAGGGCAGGGCCGGGCAGGGCCGGGCGGGCAGGGCAGGGCAGGGCAGGGCCGGGCCGGGCCGGGCAGGGCAGGGCCGGGCAGGGCCGGGCCGGGCAGGGCAGGGCAGGGTCGGGCAGGGCCGGGCAGGGCAGGGCAGGGCCGGGCAGGGCAGGGCAGGGCAGGGCCGGGCAGGGCAGGGCAGGGCAGGGCAGGGCCGGGCAGGGCAGGGCCGGGCAGGGCAGGGCAGGGCAGGGCCGGGCAGGGCCGGGCAGGGCAGGGCAGGGCCGGGCAGGGCAGGGCAGGGCAGGGCCGGGCAGGGCAGGGCAGGGCAGGGCAGGGCCGGGCAGGGCAGGGCAGGGCAGGGCAGGGCCGGGCAGGGCCGGGCAGGGCAGGGCAGGGCAGGGCAGGGCCGGGCAGGGCAGGGCAGGGCAGGGCCGAGCAGGGCAGGGCCGGGCAGGGCAGGGCCGGGCAGGGCAGGGCAGGGCAGGGCAGGGCCGGGCAGGGCAGGGCAGGGCAGGGCCGAGCAGGGCAGGGCCGGGCAGGGCAGGGCCGGGCAGGGCAGGAGCGGGCAGGGCCGGGAGCGGGCCGCACAGCGCCACGTGCAGCGAGCGCACTCCGCTCTCCACGCCAGCCCCCGTGTTTCACCCTTCCCTCCCGCTGATTGGCCATCTCCTGGGAGGCACGTGATCCGCTTTTTCGCTTCCCTGCCTTCCCTCAACCTTCTGTCACTGGGATTGCCCGCTGCCATTGGCTACGGAGGCTCGCCCCGCCTCCAGGGGCGGCACCCTACGGGCTTTTCCCCCCCCTCCTGCCCCGTCACCTGCTGCGGCGGGTCCATTCCGGGTTGGCGGCGGGTGGAGGCAGAGGGCATGAGGCGCACTCCGATTGGCCAGCTCGAGCCGCTTGTCGCGTCGGGATTGGCCGAGCGCCGCCGCGGGGGCGTGTCCCCCGCGGCGGCGCGTTGGGGGGCTGTTAAAGGGCCCGCGGCGCGGCCGGGCGCGGTGCCGTGCACCATGGCCTACCAGGGCTTCGCGCAGGAGTACCTGGGCATGCCGGCCGTGACGCGGGCCTACACCACCGCCTGCGTGCTCACCACCGCCGCCGTGGTGAGGCCGCGAGGGGTCCCGGCGGGGGGAGGCGGGGGTCCCCTAGGAGGGGCGGGGGTGCTGGGGCTGGTTGAGGGCAGCGGGTGGCAGCGGCTCTGCCTGTCTCCCACAGCAGCTGGAGTTCATCACCCCCTTCCAGCTCTACTTCAACCCCGACCTCATCTTCAGGAAGTTCCAGGTGAGGCCTTGCCCGGGCTTCGGGGCCGCTCTCGCCTTCTCCCAGCGAGGGGCGGGTGTGACAGGCTGGGCCCCGGGTTCCCGCTCCCCGGGGCGGTCAGGGAGTGCAGTGCGATCCCAAGCCGCTTCTTGCCCGCTACTGCAGCCTCCCCTGGCTGGCAGGAGCTGGGGTGCCAGCATGGTGTCCTCTCTTGTCACAGATGCCTGGATGGGGATAGCTTCTTCCAGCCTTTTCCTGCCACACACCATCTTGGCACTTGGTTTTTTTTTTTTCTTTACTCAAAACCTGTTTCTTCCTTTTCTATGACGCTGAGATGTTTGGCCAACTGATGTTGGGCTAGGTGGGGAAGGATTTATTGTAGAGAGGTTCTTAGGGTGAACAGGGATTTACATTGCCTCTGGGTGCTGACTTGTGACTGTTCCAGGAAAGTAGGGAAATCTTCCCCGCACCTGGAAGGGCAAGATGCTCTGATGTGGGCAATGGAGGGAGGTCCCATGAGAAGGTGGTGCAGGTGCCTGGTGTCCTGGGGTAGTTCTGAGCAGATGGGTGCATGACCAGGTGTCCCCAGTGGATAGGGTGGTGGGCTGCTGTACATGTGATGGGGAGAGACCTGTCTGTCCACCTCCTCTCTCTTTTTCAGATATGGAGGCTGATCACCAACTTCCTCTTTTTTGGGCCCCTGGGATTCAGTTTCTTTTTCAACATGATATTTCTGTATCCTTTGGTCTCAGTAAAGTGCTCTGCTCTCTTTTTGGCTTAGACGCGATTCCCCCCGTCCATCTTCCTTCTCAGGCTGACTTGTCTTGGCAGCAGTCTATGTCTGTGGACTCTTGGCTCTTTTGGTCTGAAATGAAGCCATTCCCCAGGCAACTGTAGCCTGTGGCCATCTCCTGCACTTCCTTCTCTGCTTGGCTTGCTGCAGGGTAGACCCTTCCAAAAGGCTGAAGAAGCTGGCAGGGCTGCTGCAGCTCACACTGGAGAGCAGTGCCCATTCCTGGGGTGAGCTCTGGCTGGAGCACAGGAGACGCCTCTTTCTTTCCCAGGGGTCAGTGGCACGAGGTGAAGTTTCCACTGTTCTGCTCTGGGGCTTGGACACCTGGCTGACAGCTTCCTGTGATGAAATAGCTTGCAGCTGGCTTATTCCCTGTAAAGTCATGCTGCAGGGACACAGGGTGGCCAGCTGTTAATTTCCTATACTGCAACCCCTCCCGTCTCTCCTGCCCTCAGGTACAGGTACTGCCGCATGCTAGAAGAAGGCTCCTTCCGTGGAAGGACGGCTGACTTTGTCTTCATGTTCCTCTTTGGCGGGTTTCTCATGACAGTATCCTTTTGAGTTGGTTGAGGCTCTTTGTTGTCTTCTGAGATGCTGTGGAGAGCGTGGAGCTTGTCTGCTCTGTATCCTGGCTGTGTTGTTGTCTGTAGCAGGTAGGTGTTTGCTGTGCAGGATGGCTGGCTGGCTGGTGAACTTTCTTGGTTCTGTGGGGCACAGAGCCTCGTTGTGCCCCAGGCACGTGCCCTGAGGCCTGGGAGGCTCTGCTGAGCATGCAGGGTTCTTAGGTGATGGAGGGACAACTTCTGGCTGTATGACAGCTTATGCTCCTTGTCTTGTCCACCCCTGTCTCCTCCTGTGCCTCCCCTAGGATGCTTAGAGCGGAAGTGAAATACAGAAGCTGCCTGTACTTGTGTTGGCATCTGTGGAAGTGCTGATGCTCCTGGCAAGAGGATGGACTGCCTGATCCCAGAAGAGGAGGTGTGGCAGTGCGCTCGGGAAGCTCAGCCTGAAGCTCAGCCCCTTGTTATGCTCTGAGAAACCATCCTGCTGCAGCAGGGCGATGGTGTCTGAGCTGTGGTGGGTGGAGCACACTGGAGTGCTGCTATGATTGCCGTGAGGCTGGCTCAGAAAACCGAGCTGCAGCTGAAGGGAAGAGCACAGCCATAAGCACAAGGAGAGGAGTGCCCACGTACCGTCTGCTGTCGGCACACCGGGCAGTGTGAGGCCAGCACTTTGTCCTTGCAACCTGTCAGTGACTGGAGATACTGTCACACATCTTCTTAAGTTCTTTTATTGTAGGACAAAATAGTCCGGATGGGGAGAAATATCTCACTCCAAAGCACAAAACCTTTTCTGAATGTCTTGCCAGTGGCTTACGCAGGCAGCGCAGAGCACTGCTCTCCTCATGATGTGCTGCATGACGCTGTGTGAACTCTCGTGGCTGTTGGCTGTCCTCGGGTGTCTTGCTAGGCAGTGTCCAGGAGTCCACATGCTCGGCCGTAGGTAGATTTGGGGTTCAGCTGCAACAGGGGCAGGAGATTTTTGTGTGTGTGTGTGTGGTTTTTTTTGGTGTTTTTTTTGTTTGTTTGTTTGTTTTTGCCTCCAGCTCCCTCTTTGTGTCATAGAGAAGAGGGCTGTGAATGGCAAGAGTCATCTTGCTGTTGAAATTCTTCTGTATGAGGCAAATACTGGATGGGACATGTGGCACATGTTAAAAACTAGCTTACAATGCTGTAAAAGTGCGAAGGCCCTTCTCTGAAGGTCACTTTTGATGGTCACTTTGTAGAGGTGACTACAGTAGCCCCGTGGTCTTTGGCTGTAGAAAGTAGCTTAAGGAGTGAGCAATCTGCACATGCCACTGCAGAGTGTGTTGTTCTGAGGTGGCAGGGAGGGAAACGCGCGGTGCAGCTGAGGATTGGTAAGTCTCTGCCAGCCCAGGAAAGGTTTGGTGGCACGGGCAATGTCCTGCGCACTGTGATCAGCTGCCTGTAGTTCTGGGTTCCTAGTCAGAAGGCACCCTGTGCTGCCTGGAGGTGGTGCACAGGGTGGGTAGGTTTTTCCTTGACTCAGTAGTTCCTAGCTATTTGGACTCTTTGCCAGCCTGTTTTTCCTGGGCCAGGCTTTCACCATCATGCTGGTGTACGTGTGGAGTCGCAGGAACCCTTATATCCGCATGAACTTCTTCGGGCTGCTTAACTTCCAGGCTCCCTTCTTGCCCTGGGTCCTGATGGGATTCTCTCTGCTCCTGGGCAACTCCATTATCATCGACTTACTGGGTAAGTCAGAGCTGGTGCGTGCTGGGAATTTTCTCGAGTCTCATAGACACTACTGGGACACCAGTACTGTCTCTTGGTTTCATTTTTAAGATGCTGCATTTCCTAAAGTGAGCTAGCTGAGGTCGCTGGGTGGCCAGCCTTGTGGCTGAGCTCTTGCTTGTGACCCGCATTTTGCTGAATTCCCCAGGGGCAGGAGTTGGGAATGGTGAGCTTTGCCAGACGCTTGTGCTGTGCCTGCTGCTGCCTTCAGGCTGGCAGGCTCCCTGCCTGCTGCTGCGCCGGTCACAGCAAACAGCCTGGCCCTCTGGCACTGTGGCACGGGTGGCTCTGGTGGGAGCTGGGGTGTGCGTACGCAACTGAGGGATTCTTGGAGCTTCATCCTACTTCAGCTCCCAGCAGCTCTGGTTCGGCTGACAAAGGAGTCACAGCTGGGCCCGACCTTGGTGACGTCTCTCCCCAGGGATTGCAGTGGGTCACATCTATTATTTCTTGGAAGATGTTTTCCCCAACCAGCCTGGAGGAAAGAAGTTGTTGTTAACCCCTGGCTTCCTGTAAGTAAAGCTGTTCTTCCTGGGCTTTGCTGTGTCGCTTCCCAGCCTGGGTCACTTTCATAGCAAACTGTGGTCTGTGACAGCGTGGGGTGACCACAGGATGCAATTGCATGCTGATAGCACCTCAGCTCGACAGTTTGTGCCTCTGCTGCAGAAAGCTCTGGCACTTTGCACATTATATACGTATGTATTCAGGCTCCATAAAGCAACAGCTGGTACCTTAAGCTTTGCTAGTTGAACTGGAGCATTCTTACTGCGTGTGGAAATGCTAGATGTAGGTAGGATTTTTTTCTCGCGTACTTCTGTAGTTTAAGAAAGCAAAATATGCGCTGCTTCATGCTGAGGATGAAAGCCGACCTAGAGATCGAGGAAGCAGGTACTGTCACCGCTACATGCTGAGTTGAGCAAAATAACAGTTAGTGCTGGTGCAATAGGCGGGTGGTTGTAGCATACAGCCAAGCCCTGTGAAGGGCTAGGATGTTCCTAGGAAGGCTGGGGGTTTTATTTGTCCTCGGCTCACTTTCGTAACCGGCCTGCTTGGTGGGATGGTCTTGTCCCTTGCCAGGAAGATGGTATTTGACACACCTGAAGAGGATCCCAATTATAACCCTCTCCCTGAGGATCATCCAGAAAACCAACCTAGAGACCAAGACCAGAACCAGCAGCAGCATCCACAGTAACACAGGGGACTCCTTCATGTGGCTGGATTCCTCTCCTTCAGCTGGACTTACGCTGTGGCCGAGATCCTACTGGAATAACACCAGTTGACATTCCAATGTGTAGTGTTTCACTGTTTGTATGGGTAAGCCATCGTCCTCTTGTACCAAGTGGTTCCACAGGGCTTTGCACGTAAGAACTGATGAAAGCTTTCAGAGGCGTTCTAGGAACAGGGGCTGGAAGGTGTGATGGCCCCTCGGTTACCCAGTGGGGAATAAGTATCAAACGGGGTGTTACACCAGTTACTCCTCTTGCTGGTAATTACTTCCTGTGTGCCAGGTCACTCGTGCCCTCTGTACAAAGACCAATGCTCTTGGCTCTCACTGTTGTGAGACCTCTTCGTGGGCTTTCAATGAAGTAGTACTCCCTACTCTACCGTGGTAGAATGCAGCTCAGCCTCTTCCTTTTTTTTTTTTTTTTTTTTTTTTTTTGGTTGGTGTTTCCAAAGAGTCTTTACATTAAAGTCTTTATTTTTCAGTTGTGTGTCTCTTTCTGCAAGGGGCAGAGGCAGCAATTCACCAGTACTCATCAAGACTTTGCTCAAAACTGCCAGGCTGCTTGCTTGGGCTTTTTTTTTTTTTTTTTTTTTTTTTTGGTGGGCAAAGGAAGGTTCAGGCTAGCTAGAAGATGCCCTCCCCTCTTCTGTCAGCAGGACTGCAGAGCACAGGAAGGGCAGGGGGGGAAGATCTAGTTGGAGAAGGGGATGCCTGGGAAAGAACAGGGGACAGAGCTGGACACTTGATCCAGGCTGTGACTGAAAGCAGCAGTAATACACTAGTAATAAAGGCTGTCTGCACATGCAGTGTAATTCCACTCTTGTTGAATTTTTTAGTTCTGAAACTTAAACTTCTGAGTTTCAGGGGAAAACTAAACAAGCTAGTCCCTCCCATGGACAGCTGTACTAAACGGTTGGATCATTCTCACTAATGCAGTACATGTGTGCTTGTACCAGACCTCGAAGCCTTCAGAGTACATCTGCAAACACTCTGCCTTAGGGTAGCTCACTTGGTAATGTTGCTGCCAGCTTAGCTAACAAGCTTGCAAACCACCACTAAAACTAAGTGTGAGTAACCAGCATCCCATGGAGAATGATATAGAAGCCTTGTAGCAAAGGAAGATTGAACCACAGCCCCCACTCCCACCTCCTTTGGGGAAAAACACCTTGTTATGCAAAATCAGACTAAACCCATTACGGAAGCTGCAGTCCTCGTGTCCGTACCATGCTGTGAACGTTAGGATTAGATGACCACAAGCATGGCAGCAATTCAGAGCTAGCACCACAGATGCTAGTTTAAGGCTATGGCAGTTTCATGCTTGTTTTGGTCTGCTTGCAGAAGTACCTTACTGTAACAAAGAGAGGCTGAAGTGTTCTCAGAAAGAGCTGGAGTTTTTCTGTCCATGAGGCAAAATGTATTCTACATGGGAGGCTCAGACGTACCAGGAGTCCCAGGATTTGTCTTACATGCTGAAATAACCTTTCAACCTCTCTAATAAAAAATAATGGCTGGAATACCACTCTGGCACAGGAGCCTAGGATAAGACTGCAATAATAATATTGCTAAATTGCAAGTTTGTGGTTCCTGCAGACTAACATCTGGAAAAAGTTCCCTCCCACCCAGGAAGCAGAACTGGCTCTGCTATTACTCAAGTCTAAACATGATAAATTAAGGCCAGAAAGTGTTTTTTGACTGTGCTAGCAGTGTGGGTGGATCAGCAAGGATCATAAAACCTATTGGCCTTATCATAAAGGCCTGAACATAACTGTTGGGCTGCCAGCAAAATCTGCCCTGCTTGCAACACTCATCAGGTCTGGCAGTGAATGGTAGGAGCTCTATCAAAGAGCTGGTGTACTTCAACAGCAAGGTAGATTCTAATTAGTTTTTGAGGCAGGCTTGATTTTTTTTTTAATCTCACTTCAATGACTTTTTTATTTTTAAATTCCCTAAGGAACGACAGGTTGTTTCTAGGATTGCAAAATCCTGACAATGCAGCGATAAGGGTATTTAAGACCAGGCACTTTGCTTTGGGTGCTCTGCGCACTGTAACTGGCAGTTGTGTTTGCTGACAGTGACCACAGCAAAGCCACTTGCTGAAGAGAAGCTGCAGCCTCAGTGACTGCAGGCTTCAACTTTTGTACCAGTTCAGAGCCTTTGTTGTTTTCCAGATGCAGTCTTCACAGGAAAAAAAAAAGGTTCACCAGGTTGACGTCTGACAGAAATGAATGTTAAGTTTGTGACTTAACTGTTCTGCCCTTGCCAAGTAAGCCAGCTGAAGGCCTCACTACAGACTGCACCTCACCAAGCGTGGTAACAGGCCAGTCCTTTAGAGCCGTTTGCTTCTTCTAGTTTTAAGTCTCATTCTGTTTCCCATGCAGTAAAAGGTTTTGGGCTGTTTCTTCTGTTGAAGTAAAGCACTGTTTCCATCATGCTTCAGGAAAACTGAATGCACGTGAGTGTTCAGCGTTACACCCAAAGGCATTAGTATTAAGCCCCAGGCCTGCTCAGGTACCAGAAAAGCATGAAACATGGTGAGGCTCAGTACTCATTCAAACTTATTGAACTCAACCTAAGTAGTATGCATTCCTTTTATTTAAAAAGTTGTCCTAATAGTGCATGTTGCACCTATACAAAAGAATCTTTACACTGTCCACACACAGGTATATAAGGGCTCCAACAGCTGCCACAGGTCTCAGCTAGATCATGTGCTAACGCAGCATTCTTGGTACGTGGCATTTACGGGGAGGGGGCAGAAGTCAGCAGGACTGGGAACTCTCAGCAAGTGGAATGTGTGTCCCCTTCAGGGACAGAGACCCCTGCCAATCCTAGATCCATTTGGGGAGAGGAATAGGGATAAAGTCTGTAGGAAGAGCACCAGTGTCACAACAGTAAGATTACCAGGCTGGAGCAGTATTGGCCAGACGTCTCATGCGCCTAGAAGAGAGAAAAAGAGGTGCAATAAGTGCTGTGTCACAGTCACGTGAAGTCTAATTGAAACCAACACTTTTGGGGAGGCTGCCACAGCTTTGTGAACTCTGTAGACAGGTTTATTGCCTACACACCTTCCTTGGTCACCTGAGAGTGCCCGTGTTGATGAGGCTAAGACACTATTTTCAGTAACAGCTTTTAGGGCACTTTTCCTCTTTAACTTGGATTGAACCAATTGCTACTGAAAACTATTCAGCCAGCCATAGCAGAGAAGGAAAATAATTATGAATCAATTAATCATCAGTAAAAATAAAATCCTGGGAAAGAGCTGAGCCAGCATATTTACTGTTCCAAAACGTATCTTTTGGAGACATTCTAGCAGTTCATTTATATCTGCCAGGAGCAATTTCACCACGTATGGAAAAAAAAAAAAGCAAGTGCTTTCAGCTGGTTGTTGAACACTGCTCAGTGGGTGTCTCTGGCGGGCACAGCTCCTCTGGAATCACAACAGTGCTGCCATGCTAGCAAACAGGTCAGCATGAGGCTGGAGCTAGGAGCTTGCCCATTCCTACACCAAACAGCACTTTACCCTACGTAAAAGGAAGCCTTGTGGCAGGACTCTAGCGTGACAGTGCAGGAAACTCCAATATTTTTGTTGAATGGCTTCCTATAGAAACAAATCCCCCTGCACAAGCAGAGAGCCCAGGGGAAAGAAAAATAGGAAAATTTGCTTCAAACAGGACACGGTTAAAGTAGAGATTTAAATGTTTCTGGAGCAAGGTGATAACAGTTTAATATCCTGAAGCTAAAGGGATATGAGTTTCTGTTGTGGTGTGCACGTTTGAAACCCTGCCAGTTGGCTCTCAGCAGAGAAAGACAAACATCAAAGCTTTTAACTTCTGTCTTAGAGACAGGCCAGAATGAGAACTGTCTGAACGAGCGGCAGCACCTTGTATTTCTGTCCTGGTCTCTGATCTTCTTCTCCATCTCGGCATCTGTGAGGGTTTCCAGAAGAGGGCACCACTGGTCAGCATCCCCGGTGTTGCGAATGGCAATTTCCACAGTCGGCAAAGGGTTCTCACTGCACGGCAGGGCAGAAGGCAACAAAGCAACATCAGCAGTGGTGCCAGAGCACTGCTCTGGGTTACCAGCCCAGATGCAAGACACAAGGACTACGGAGCATCATCTGCAGCGTTTCAGGCTTAAGCATTCATTCTTAGCCCTGCTTAGTACAGCCTGGTTCGCAGAAGCACAAGGGGCTGATGGTTACAATCTTGCAGAGCCTGAAGTTTCCGAGAGACCAGCTATGGCTGTCTCCTTTCACCACCAGAGAGGTTTGTCAAAACAACGGTGGCTGATGCAGTTCTCCCTCGCAAAGGCCGTTACTGGCTGACAGTGTTCAAACTCAGTCAGCACAGGCAAAGTTCATACCATTTATCAGTGCTGGGAGCCCTTCTCCCAGAGCAGCAGCTGAGCGGGGACTGTTAACAGGGCTCTTTATCTAGCTTTGCTGTTCTGCAACTCTGACTTCCTAGCTGCAGTTTGCCTAGCGCACCTCTGACAGCTCTTCCCTGTGTGGCTTTCTGGGAGCCTGGTGGAATGGGAGCATTGTTCTCCCAATTGCCATGGAAAGGGTAATCTTTAAGGACCTGTTGTGGCAACCAGAGGCTGTGGCTACTCCCTGCAGAAGCAATGAAACACCAGGCTCTGTCCCAGATCACAAGATCTGCTCCTCAGGAGATCTGTCTGTCCTGACCAGCTGTATTATCACATGCACTAAAATATTTACTGCTTCACTAGCCACTTTCCAGTAAAAGTCAACAGGAACTGACCAGGAGTAGCTTCCCAAATATTGACAGTGGAGCCGGAAGCCTAGCATAAATACAGAGGAGCCTCAGAATGTAAATGTTTGCTTTGAATTCTAGAAAGCAGCTCAGCCTGAGCTGCACGAAGTGTGTGTGTGAGAGGAGCCCTCCAGCAGGTGTGCACACACATCTGGCCCCCTCCCCAGCGACGTGCCTCCCCGCACAGGATTTCAGCGCGCAGGACTTCCCCCAGGAAGGAACTCAAATGCTTATTGCCATGGGGACAGACAATGTCTGCAGCAAAGCTAGTAATAACACATCTTCAAAGTAATGCTACAATGAAAAATTAATCCAGAGCCATTGGTATCTGATCCTGGGAAGAAGCCTCAGTCAAATCTACTTCCAATATTGCCGACGTCCACTAAGCAACACTCAAAACCACAAATTTCATCTTAGCCCCAGATTGCTACGCATTCCAGACTAAACGCTGCCTCGTTTACTACGCTTAACACTGAGCACCCACTAGAATTAAATGGGGGTTGGAAAGCATAACTTAACAGCAAGCAAACTCAGATACCACACTTCTATAGCACAGAATCAGATAAACTGAAAAAATCCTCCCTCATCTCTCAACCTCCAAAGTAAGACAGCTCCCCCTCCCCTCTTATTTTTTGATCAAGGTGACTGCTGCTGGCAGAATGACTGAAATGCAGGCAGCTGCAGGATTCCCAGGAGAGCAAGACACTCTGCTGGGGTCCAAGCCTCTGGCAGTAGTGTCACGGGCATGCCAACAGGGCAGGGAAACGTCTTCTCGTGGAAGAGGTAACTCCTCAGGCACGTGGGTTTGGTGTGCGAGAGAACCTGTGCCATCATTCAGGTCTCAAAGGCAAAACTCTGGCTATGAAGTGCTGCGTGCTGCCACTAGAAACACTCAACGCCAAGCTGCGAAACATTGCAGCACACTGTCCCCCCGAAAATCCCCTACACATCAGCTACCTGTCTGCTTCCAGTCCTGCCCCTTCCAGGGCTTTCGGGCTCTCCTTGTTTTGCACAGAGCAGACCAGCTGAGAGAAGCGCCCTGGCTTTCATCAACTAGAAGACAGTTTCATCTTTTCCTCAGATGATTAAGAGGCACGTGACTTCTCAAACCCCCAGTCCCTTGAGATACTAAGGTTCCTTTGATACATCTAAAGCAGACCTTTTCCTTACATCAGTGGAATGACTTTGGAGCAACCACCACTCCTGTGGTTTGGGAATTCAGGAACTAACCAACCACAGAACCCAAATACCATTAATCACCGTAAGGTTTCAAAAGCACTCCTGTGCTTGATGGAAAAAGGGAAGAGGGCATGTTTGTACTATGACACAAAACAAGGTTTAAATTAGATGTTTTTTCCTCCCTGAACAGTTCATGTCTACATACTTTGTTCTGTTGGAGCTCCCTTCCTCGTTTTTGATTCTCCTTCTTGCAACAGTCTAAACGCAGCCTGAAATCTACCTCTTTGAGCTACCTCTAAAAGGAAGCGCTCTATAGTAACTATGGCCAGATACATGTTTTTAGAGAGAATAGTGTGAAGTTGGCATTAATCTAACATATCTGAGACAGCTTGGGTAGCACTGACTAAAACTTCACTTGCTCTGAGTTACAGAGACTGATGGGAAACAAAGGCAAAAATAACCTTTGCAACAGTTAACACGTACATAGATAAATTTCTCAACTCAGATATCTGCAATATGCAGAGGAGCATCGCAAAGAGTGAGATCATTTAGTGTCCACCTTCAAAACCTGCCTCTGATGCACCAAGTGACAAGAATTAGGAACAAATGCCCTGTAGGCTGGGAGGCAGTATGCTAAAGAGCTGTCAAAGTAAATTAACTGGGAAGGTAAACAGTGAGTAGAACAAGAGGGCTTTCCTGGTCCGCATGGTGTGAGCAGGGCTACCTCTCTACTTCAAGGAGGCTATGAAGAAGAAAGCTCACACTCCTGGGAATGCTCGGGCAACAAGGAGTCCTACTAAACCTTCTGGAAATGAACACGCTCCCTGCCATAGCCAGCTTAAGGCACAGACTGAAGTCTACTTCACATTGGCTCGAAGGACTACATCTACCAGCAGGGACACTTCCACTCTGCTACTGCAGGCCACAACACAGACAGCGCTAGCTCCCTTCTGTCACGGTTGTAACGCACCCCGCAGAAGGGAAGGAGAGGCAGTACTACAGGTATCAGATGCCCATCTACCACCTTCCAAGTTCCCATCATTTCTCAGGAACGCATGCTCACTGTTCTGCTTACCCCCACACCAATTACTCATTGCTCTGTAGGACAGGGCTGGGCAGATTTCCCTTTGCTGCCCAGGCAGGCCATCCTGCTTCCCTGAACTGACCTCTACAAAACTGGTGGCAACAGTACCATGCCCTCACCTCTGCAAATGCATCATCTGCTGAACTCTCAAACCTTCTTGACTGTCACCACGACCCAAGGTCAGAAAACCTCCCAGTGCACATCGAGGGATATTTACAGCCTGCCGACTCAGCAACATGCTGCGGATAACATCAGTACAGTAACTCACCAGCAGAGCACAACTGGAAACAATTATCATTAGGAGACAAGTTATAAAGCTGACTGATCAAACCTGACACTGCTACATTCCAGCTGTGAGAAGGGCCTATGATCAAACCAGCTTTAACCTCAGACGGGGTAGAGAGCTACAGTTTCAATCAGTCTCAGTTCAAAACACCAAAGCTTGGAACAGTGTATGGCCCAAGTCAGGCAAAGCCAACAAAACAGACGCGTGTCTGGGGGTCATCATTAGCACTCATTAGAAGAGGGAGACACAAAATATTCAGTCACTGTTAATTACAACAGCCTTTCATTCTGTGGCAAAAGCTGACAGTTCATCAATATCTGGTCCTGGAATGCATTATACCCAAAAGGAAAAAATACTGGAGTAGAAGCACAAGCAATCTTAAGGGTAGAACGGGTGCAAGCCACAAGGACCAATTTCAAATGGAACTTTCTGCATCAGGTCAGCTGTTCCAAGATTCACTGATGTGAATGCCTACGCAGTACAAACGCACACCCATACCCACCCCAGGAAGATGACAATCCTGTACCTGAAGGCGTATGTCTTCTGATGCCAACTCAGCTGTCCCCGGATGCTGTACGCAATAGTAGTGACAAACTCCCCACCCAGGCCAAGCTCTGAGCACAGCTTCAAGGCAAACTTCTCTGGTGAATTCTCCTTCTCTGACATGTCCCATTCAAACTGGTCTACAAGGGAGATGTTCCCCACGTGGATGTTTAGCTGGAGACAAGGGAAGAAACAGGTCATTTGTTTCCATTCTCACAACAGTTTGTCAAAGGTAACTTAAGTGAGGAGGCAGCGGCTGGAGAAGCGGATAACTCCTAGTTTACTGCATCTGCAGAGCTCCTTAACTGAATTCTTAATTCCAGTCGCATGAAGATGACTCAGTTTTGCTCATCAAGGTTCAGTTCTTCCAAAAGGACAATGCTTTCACTGAACTACTTTATAACCTCAGGGGCTGGCACATGAATGTTTAGTAATCTGCCATCTTGGCTCTGTTCTCAATACAAAGAACAAAACAGAGTCTGGACATAGGATTGAAATTATGAGTTTCTTTGCTCCAAGGGAAGCCTTTGTACTCTTATTCCCTCATAACATAACCAGAGAAACCCAAATGGTTCAGCTCTGGTTCTGCTGCCTTCCTGTATTACCTTAATAATAACTCGTTGGTCTGACTGATCTTCTAGGATACTGTCAGTTGGGTACGACTCGATCTGCTGTCGGATGGCAGAGGCAATAGCAGGGACAAAGGTCAGCGGATTCAAATCCAGGTCATCACAAAGAATCTCAGAGAACATTTCGGGGGTCATTAGCTTTTCTGATACAGAACAAGAATAAAGAGACACTGTTCACTTTCTTAGAAATCAATGTCTGCCACTTAGAGAATACACAAATTAATCCTACAGTTTGTCAAAGGGAATCCCAAATGCATCGCCCCTTGCTTTTAAAAGGGTGTTTTGTGTCAGGCTTGTAAGGATGTGCACACTGACACAGGGACTTACAGCCTATGGCCTAATAATCCACATACATAAAGAAGCCACCCACACAGCTGTTTTGTGTTCAAGGTACCTCAGCTAACAGCATCGTCTCAGACCACTGAGCTGATGAACTGGGTCAGGAGAATATGCCCGTTAAACCATTCAGATTACATATGTCCAGGAATGACCACAACTCATGGAAGTGGCAGAGCATTCGCTAAGGGACATGACAGCTGACTACAGTCCAAAGTGGGAGAGCTTTAAAGCTCTGTGTATATAGGGGAAAGACATGGACACTCATGCTTGTTCTCTTTTCATAATCAGTGATGGATACAACCATCTCCCTCCAGCCTCAGGAAACTCTCCCTCCTACATACCATTCATGTTCCACGTAAACGCATCTCTGAGTTTCTGCCCATCAATTTCCATATCAAGCCTGATCGGAACCAGAACCTCCGGCTGGGATGCATTCTCATGGATCACTGCTGGGTCATGGTCATCAAAGCTAATACAAAGAGCAACAACACCGTATATGCAACTAGCACATGGCACATCTGGGTCCACAGAGGGAAGGCAGTGCTTGTTGGAAACATGCCCCACACTCCAACTGACTGATCAGCCTCCAGACAGACTGCTCAACGCAAGCGTACAGGGCTGTGGCAACCAATACCAGTTTATCACCTGTTATTGCATCTATTGTAATACATTCCTGCAGATAAAACAAGGAAGCTTTCCAGAGTTACATTTTATCTTGGTTTCCTCAACTTTTGTAATGGAAAATAAAAGCTATTAATGAGCCACAGCAGCATTTTCCATTGAATAAACTACATAAAAGTTACCAGAATATGTCAGTGAGAGGAAGCCTGTCCTTCACAGAGAGGGTCTGCAAGCTCCTCGAACAAGAACTGCTCAGCAAATCAGCAGGAAGTAGAAGGAACTCATCAGGAAAAGAATGAACCATTTTCCTGACAAATGGAAAGCCTCCTATCTGAGCCATGGCTGGGTGCTGTAAGGAAGAGCTTCAAGACATACAGTTTAACTAAGAACCTCCAAATAGCGACCTGTAGATCTTTTGTCAGTTAGAGGCAAATCACACATTGTACTAACTCATAACCATTTCCACTTTTTGGAAGCGGGAAACTGTCTCACCACAGAGGGAATGTCCTCTTCTTATCCCTGCCCATGCGATTTCTGTTAATGGTTGTTGAGCACGGCACTGCATCCAGGTGATGAGAGCTGTTGGGCAGCGTTGGCACCCACTGGTTGTTCCTCTTTGCCTTCTGTTCTCTGAAGGACAAGACTGTATGTTAAACTGCAGACCCTGACTACTTCGGGGATGGTACAATTTTAAACTTTAAGTCCTATTATAAGTTCCTGCTATTTTATTCTGGAACCCTCAACAATATTGTTTCACTGAACTCACATTCCACATGAGCCTCTGGGGAGCCCATTCTCCAGCTCACAATTAGTCATCAGATAGGAATCCAGGTGCACTTACAAATACTAGGTTCATATTGACATTTTCTGTCTATACAGACAGAAAGGACTGCTGAGAGATGCGAGCTCTCCAGAAGGCAGTATGTGCAGAGAGTGTGTTCTGCAAAACATCTGTTACAGCTGGAATGCAGTCATTGCAAGAAGCTGTATCATCAAACACGTGTTTTTCTTCCTGTTGTATGTGGGCAGTAACCCAATCCTTACGCTCTGGAGATCTTCATTTGCCCAACGCTGCAAACAACTGTTAGCACAGACTGGCTAGCACCCCCCCTGCACAACAGCCTGAGTTTATGCAGTTTCTTGCGCTTCCTGCCCAAAGCTGACATCTTCCAAGCAGCTCTGTTCTGATCTTGGCCCTCACCAACGCTGGTTACCTGAGGTAGGTAGGAGGTTCTGTGCTGATAGACACGGCCTTATACTTCTCATCGTTTCCATCCAAGATCTCTTCCACTTCAGAGGCCTTTAAGAGCGTCACGCTAGTGGCTAACGTTGTATAGCCGTGATCTGTTACCAGGAAAGATGCCAATCATTAACATGGAAAGGTACTGCATACCAGTGTAGCATTAATAGACTGCACAGTGAAAAGCCTTCCCTGACGCTGCAGGAGGGACTAAAATAGGTTACCAAGTGGTATGAGTGTGTGCCCCAAAAGTCCTCTGGGCTTCATTTGTGTTCTGGTAGATATTTAGCTTTCGAGAAAGGCAGCCTCCACTCTCCCTCGAACACCAGGATGCTCTGCTGCTGGGGTAGATCACTTGTGCTGGAGTGACCAGAAGCCCAGCCACAGTGCCTGGCACTAAAGAAATATAATTGGGTTTTGATCTCCATCTAAACAGCAGGATTAAAAGTTACTTTCTTGGGAGCAGGGGTGGAACAATTTAGTTAATACACGGCAATCCCCACCACAAAGGCTAAAGAAGAAATACGATTCAAAAGATAAAAGCAGTGCAACACCTTGGAATGGTTGCATAGTGACAGAGCCAAGATTTGCAAAAGGCATCAGTATCTTTTTACCTTGTCTAGCTATCCTGTTCATACTCTATTAAATACATCTCTCATTTGGATTAGCGGTCGAGATGCAGGGAGGGTTAGAATTACATGAGCTTCCCTCAGGTACTACCACTGGATGAACCTCCTTCCTCCAGGGTGCAAGATATTTACAGACTCTGGTAATTTCTGTTATGAAATTTACTTAAGATGAAAATGAACGCTACAAAAACAAAATTTCAGAAAAAAAGTCCTTAAATCCTCATAATTATTAAACAAGTTTTAAATCTAATGTGCTTTTACTTAAGTAGAGGAAGAGAAAAACAATTCTTTCCTACCCTGAGCTACCCTTTGCAATCACATGCTTTAGTGCTGCATACCTCTGTCTGCCAAAATGATGTAAAATCTCCTCCACAGTCTCCTGGGAGGAAAAGCCCAGAAAACAAGAAATCCTCAGTGGACTTAACGTTGGAAATAGAAAGGCAATGTTCAGCAGAAAAGCTGACAAGACTTGGGAGAGGGGGAGAAACCTCAGGACAGCTCTTGCTGAATTTTCAGAGACCATCTGCATTTGAGAGTCCCGCTCAGGTTCTGAGAGAGGAGTTAAGCAGGGGACCAGGACGCACAGTTAGGGCGACCACCGGGAGAGATCAGAGGAAGAGGATTAGACATGAATATATATTGTAACAGCACCAAAGGTCACAGTGGAGATTCTTCCTCTAGCACAGCTAAGAATAACACACAAATAAGACTTACATCTTCTGGGACTGTGAGACCGCTGGTTTTCTGTCAAGAAAAGAAAAACAAGAAAAAAATAAAAGAAAGCAACGGGTCAGCTGGATACTTGGAGGAAAGAGACATAAGTCCAGAATGAACCATTTATTTTTATTGCGCTTTAGTCTAAAGAGTGTACAACAAGTCATATTGCTAAGAAATTTAACTGCTTATTAGTCTCCCACCAAAAACAATACCGAGGCTGCCATATTCTCACTGTGGCAGTCACATCAGCAGCAACACACCACAGCAAATTCTGGGAGGCAGAAACGTTCAGTTCCTGCAAGAAGCAAAGTCAAGCAAACACACGTATATTCAACAGGGCACCCTTGCAACGTTCCTTACAGACAGAAGGGACAAATACGCCCCGCTGTCTATCAAAGTCTCTGCTGGAATATGGTGCTGGTTTTGAGATGTGGCTTTTGCTTTGTGATGAATGCAGCCAAGCCCAGGAAGCCATGATGGACGCTTCAATTTTAGAACATTTTTGATCAGGTGACGCTGAACCAGGAGCTACCAGTGCCACCACTGCAGAGCGCTCCATCACTGGGGCAATCTGAAGTGATTCGCACAGCCCTGAAGGTCCACAAACTTCTGAATCGCCAGAGACAGTTTTTCAAGGCAAAATTTCAGATTTCAAACAAGCGTTACTGGGAATGTCTACTCATCCTCTCACCATGCGAAGAGGCCACTATCTTCTTCCTCTCTTCCACTGTGGCTAGTCGCCTCCAGAGTGAGGGATATCTCTTGTACAGGGAACCCCGAAACATACGCAAGTAGTTTCCCACCTACAAGAAGAAAAGCGGAGACATGGCCTCGTGTTCCAGTACGGCCTGGTATTTCATTTTAAGAGATTTTTAGCAGAAGCTGAAACAAACTCAGCTCTTTGTAATCATAAGAGGGACATCCTAAGAGGAACTTTCTGGTTGCTGTTTTTCGTGATAGAGTGTCTGCACTGGGTTTAGCATCATATAGCACTGCAATTTTTGCAGCAGTACAGAAAACAAAATTTTTAATCAGTGCTTATTTCACTAGTCTGATACGAGAAAACTCACATCTGTTGACAAAAACCCATTTAATAGGAAAAAGCTCCATTCATTTGTATGTATTTTTTAACAACTTAACCTTTCTTTACTTCAGTTTCTGTTTCAATAAACAACGTTCAGTAGGAATTACATTGAAGCAGATACCCAGCTCTCTGACAGTTACCATTTTTGCTTTGAACCTCTGTGCCGTGTAGACATTGCTCAAATACAGCAAATGCCCAGAGCCTTGTATCTTGTTTTAAATCCTTTGAACACGTAAAATGTGATCACTGCCAATAATCCTCTTTCAAATTTACTAACCATCTGTGAAACAGTTCTGTTCTTCCTGGCACAAGATCCTCACCTGTGCTGAAGGCTACAGCAGGACTTGCTGAACAACACAACTATTTCTAGACTCTGAAATCCAGTTTTTAGACTGGCAGTACACTGGCAGACTGCCACACAATAAGATTTTTATTTCTTGTCTGGCGAAACTCTTGATTTTAACATCTATTTTCAGGTAATTTTTAATCATATCTGTTGCTCTGCAGTGCTCATGGACAGAAATCAACAGTAGATAAAAAAAGGCAGCCCTTTTTCTCCTTCCATGTGCCTGTATGGCAATCTCACAGACCAGCTGACTGCAGTTACAGTTCTTTCAAACTTCACATTTCACATGACAGAGCAAGAGGCCTTAGTCCCTGCTCAACTTATACAGCTGGCAGTTTAACTTATCCAATGCTTCCTTTTTTTTTTTTGCATCAAAGAGGAGGCTAAAGCATTTTTTTTCTCTGTTTCCAGCTGTGCTCGTCTCCCTGGTGCTGAAGCACAGATGTTTCTTGCTTCACCACGGCTGCTCTTCGGGGAGGCAGAACAGCCTCTCTGCAGGAGGGAATACAGCACGTACACCGGGGTGCTAAAACGCTGCAGCCTGGCATTTGTTGGTGAGACTCGTTTGTACAAAGCTGAAGAGCCGTGCTGGCTGATTTTGGTGCTGTTACTAAGCACAAAGGCCGAGGTGTGGGCTTAATTACCTCGCAGCATGCAAAATAATAAAAAATGCTGAACAAGCGTGCTACAAAAACTCAGAACATCAGGGAGCAGAGCCTGGAATGGAGGCCTCAGGCTGTGATCCGTGAGGATCCGGTCCCCACATGCACCACGTACTCGTGCCTGTCGGCAACAGCCGCCCTTACTGGGAGCACTGGTCCCAGTGCTCTGGGACTGAGGCTCTGGGGCAGCGCCCCGCAAGCGGGGGGGGGGGGGGGGGGGGCAGAGGGGACCCGCAGGGGCGGGAAGGCCCCACGGCAGTGCTCCCCTCAGCCCCTTCCCCACCCTGAGCCTAGCCCCCCCCGCAGCCCCCCTCCGGCCTGGCTCGGCGCCCCGCTGCCCCCGCAGCCTCCCCCGGGCCCGGTTCCCGCCCGGGCCGTTGTGGCGCGGGGCCGCACCTCGGAGCCGATCATATAGAACTCGCCGTCCTCCTCCAGCTGGAACTTGACGGGCTTCTGCCCGAAGGTCTTGCTCAGCGCCATCATCATCATCGCGGCGGCGGGAGGGGGGCGGCTGAGGCGCCCGGTGTCCTGAGCAGGGGGGTCGGGGGTGGCGGCCGGGGAGCCAGCGGCGACCGCAGCGAGGGGATCAACGACGGGGGCGCCGCGGCCTACTCCTGCCGCCGCTCCGCGCATGCGCCGGCACCGCCCCCGCGAGGGGCGGGACGAGGGGCGGTTTATTGGCGCGGGCGGAACATGAATACACGGGCGGCGCGGGCACGCGTGGGGTGCGCGCTCTCTGCCGGCGCCCGGCGCGGGCCGCTACCGGTACCGGTACCGGTCACGCCCCGCGCCGCCGCCCCGGTCCGCTCGCAGGGGTGGCTCCAGCCGGTCACCGGGGGGGCTGAGAGGGGAAAAGGGGGAAGAAACCGACCGCAGCCCCCTTGGGGTTTTGGTGTTTTGTTTTTTTGGCAGAGGGTTGTGTAGTGACGAGGGGTGTGCAGAGAGCTGGAGCGGGGCTGTAGGGTGTCGGGCCCCGCGTGTCCGAGCGGACTGGGAACGAGAGCCCTCAGTGCGGTGCGGGCAACCCGAAACGGGGCACCAAACGGGGCACGGGGAGCGCCGGGGCAGCGTCCAGCACTGGCACCCAGCACCGTGGAGGGAAGGGAGCCCCTTGTCTGCGTACAAATCGGTATAAAATCCTAACGCGCGCTAGTGATACAACATAAAACCGGAGCAGGGCTGTGGCAGGGTGCTGGCAGTCACCGCTGCAGCCCCGGTGAAGTGACCCTGGCAGCGGCCATGCGCCTGTGCTCCTCTGCAGGCAGTCAGTGTCCTCCAAAACCCCCGGCTGAGGCTGAGGGGGTGTCTCGGTGGAAGCCCTCCTCTCAGGGCAATGTCTGGAACAGCAAAGGGCTGCTGTTGTCAGCTATGTAAACATAGGAAATGCCGTCAGATCAGTTCTACAGGATGGGGTCCAGGTTAATTAGGAGAGCGCGATCCTGTTCCAGGCTGGCTTGATGGCTTTTGGGATGCTATTGCTGGAAGAGTGTGGCCACGTTAAGAGCTTAGTGGCTGCTCTTGCCAGCAAAGAACACGGCAGATGCTTTTATATTGATAGCAACTGAAGCTGGGGCTGCTGGAACTTGAGAGGAGCAATCTTTGTCACTTGTTGTGACAGACACATGTTGTGTCAGATGCTGAGCCTGAAAGGAAGCCAGGAATGGCAGAGGGAACCCTCTGTGTGGCTGCTGGAGGTAAGGGTGATGAGAGGGGAGCATGGAGGACACAGGCATCCCCCTCATCTGAAGGAGTTGGAGGAGGGTGAACATCTGAAGAAGTCCTGGCTGATCTGCCGTGGGTAGCCCTCCAGCACCTTCACCTGGACCGGATCAAACTTCCAGTAATCTCGGCCTCTCAGGAAATAGGCAAAGCCTGTGGGTGAGAGAGGAAGGGTTAGGAGAGACAGGGCTGGCACCGCTCAGAACTCTTTCCTAGGATTTTGTCCTGTTGAAACTCTGCAGCAAGTGCTGTACCAAAAGAGAGCCTGGAAGAGGCAGGAGATGCTGCTAGATTCATTTCACTTGAATCCAGGTTTGCAGCTTACACTGTGTTAGTTTTGGTGGGAGAGTCGGCAGGATTTTATCTTCTATTCCTGGTGGTTTTAAATATGCTGTACCCATGCGGTGACCTGGCCCCGAGAGGGCAGAAGATGTCTAGGATCTGAACAGGGCCTATGACAGGGAGCTTGTGAAGATCTGTGCAGAGCGACTGTTCCTGTGGGGGAGCTGCCCCGAGATTTAGGCTCTGGAAGCAGCTGGGAGTCCTTCTGCCTCATCCTTTGGGAGAAGAGAGGCTGTCACCACACCGGTCATCCCAAGCTCCCTGGCTGTCCTCAGTGTTTCTGTGGCACTGCCATGCCGTCTCCAGCACGGGGCACACCGGGGAGGACTTGGCAATACGAAAAGCAGCCTGTTCCCTCAGGACAGCTGCCGAGGCTGAAGTGTGGGCAGCGTTTCTGCTGTCTTCTCATCACTTTCTTTGTCAGGAGCAGTAACACCTGGGTAGGACTCTGTGACCATTTCTCAGTCTGAAGTTTGAATTCTCTCAATCAGATATTTAACCACTGATTGTTGCAATTAATAATGATAAAACTCACTTTTAAGGGAGAAGCCTCAGTTCCCTACCCACTGGAGGGAGCTGCCCCTCTCTCTCTACACTATATGGCATGTGCCATGGCTGGGAAGTGTCCGCTACTACCAAAAGTCTAAATCTGCCCAGTTCTTCAAGCTGGGCAGTGGTGTCAGCCTGAGCGCCCACCCTAGAGCAGGCCATGTCCCTGCTGGCACTGACCAAACTCATCCTGAAAAGCCGCGTCGATCTCCTGAGGGACGCCGCGCCAGTCGGCCATGGTCCGGGGGTAGATGTTGTCCACCTGGCGGGTGTGAGGGTGGAAGCGCCAGTAGTTGCCTCCACTGAAGATGTAGATCTTGTTCTTCTCGGCGCCCCACACCAGAGCTGCCTGCACAGGAGATGCAGGGAGGCCCAGCTCCACAATTGGGGTGGGACCAGATACCCGTCTCTCGCCATCGTAAATCCAGTACTGAGAATCTGGCGAGGAGACAGAAAAGGGAGATGAGGGTTCAGAAGCTCTTTGGTATCTGATAATTTGGCAGTCAGCTGCGCAACTGGAGCTGGTGCCTTGGCAGAGCTCCCAGGGCTGTGCCTGAGAGGCACAGACCCCACCAGTGTCATGGACGCTGTCACTGACGGGTGCCCGAAGTGGCGCAAGGAGTTGATTTCCCACCTCAGGAAGGGTGTCAGTGGTGGGACAAGGAGGACCATTTTCACACCTGTCTTTTCTCTGTTTGTGGAAGTTATCATAAAAGATTTGGCTGGAGGGACCAGCCTCTACCCTCCAAACTCAGTGCTTGGAGAAGAGCATATGTGGGCATGCACGGGCATACAGGGGGCATGTGGCTGTAAGGAGCAGGCTACAGAAACCAGGAAGAGGTTGCCAAGCTGCAGTAGAGACTGGAAGCGTATTACCAGATTAGACTGCAATGGGAATCTCTATAATTAGCCTACGGCGTGTAATACTTTCCCTTTATCTCATTTTAACTCACGGTAGGAGCCTGCCAATTTTAGCGCTGTAAGTCCCTGTGTGCAGGTCAGGTGCTAGGTAATCTGTTTCTGCGGGAACGCTGCCTGCTGAGCCGCGTGGTGCGCGTTCTGCTGCTCGCTCTCGTGTTGTGCAGACCGGGCGTGCACACGCAGGGCAGCTGCGTACCTACGTCGGTCTGCATCCTCACTACGAAATTTACACTTGGAAAGAGCACTAAAGAAAACAGTGGAGCTGAAACCGGGCTTGTTGCTGGTCCTGAACTCCAGAGATGGCCGGGAGGAGGTTTGTTCCCACCATGGGTGACTGGGTTTTCATCCCTGCACACAGGCTCCCTGTAGGCTCCTTCAGCGTGGGGGTACTACAGAACCTCTGCATCCAGGCCCCTGAGGAGCAGAGAAGATGCTGTCCATCCCCTGAGCAGGGCCTCGGGGGCACAGGCTCAGGAGTTTCACAACCTGTGAAAGTGTCTGGGGCTCTTTTCTGGCACAGCGCTTCCAAAGACAGCCAGGGGGATGGAGCAAGTGTTTCCTTGCTCCTCCTCTACCAGTAGCATTGCCAGGGCAGAGGCTCAGAACAAACGTTTGTGTTCCAGAGAAGGAGAATAAGATACCATGGCTGTATCTAAAATAAAAGTGACCCCTCCTTCTCTCTTCCCCCCTCAATATCTGCAAAAAAGTTTAAACTAAACAGAAAAGCAAGCAACAAGGATGACTGGATTGCTGAGGATGCCCAGAAGGTTTTTCCTCCCAGAAACTTGTTGGGTCCTGAATGCCCCTCAGTAGCGAAGATGCATTTCTGAGCCGTCAGATCCCAGTCCAGCTCTTACCTTGGAAAAACCAGATATTGCCCAGAGGGTCCTCAAAGGTGGCATCGACGGAGCTGGGGATCCCCTGCCAGTGGCGGGAGGCCAGGGCTGGGTAGCCGTCCTGCAGCTTTCCAGCTCGGAGCCGCCACACGTAGCGGGACTTGAAGAAGAACAGCTCCCCTCGGATGGTGGATGCCGCGTCGAAAGCTGTGTCACAGGCGTCGGGCTGCACGGACTGCCAAAGCACGGCCGGTCAGGTGCTTGGGCTCGCAGGAGCCCCCCTTGCCCAGGCCGGGCTCAACAGATGAGAAGTCCCTGTGTCCAGGCCTTTACCCTGCACCACACCGGCCACGCTCGCTTTGAGCCCACAGAAGGACCATACATCCTCCCGATGTCCTGTCAGCAAAGCCTGCTAACCCTCTGCTCCTGGCAGCACGATCTTCTCCTAAATGCTGTTTAAACCCAGCCTGTTCCCAAGGGGTGCTGCTGGGAAGGCCTCCCAGGCATGGCTGGCAGAACGTTTCAACAGCAGGATCACCTACAGCACTCGTGCCAGGTATGGCCTGGGCAAACAGCTCCAGGGCTGCAAAACTCCATGGGTCGCTAATGCACCTGGCCTGCTTTCAGCCAGTTGTGATTAGGAGTGTGCTGCCCAAAGATCCCCTCCCCGCACATCCCGGGCTGGCTGGCGGTGCCAGCCGTGGGGTCCGGACCCGGGCTCAGCAGCACGGGTGGAAGACATGGACACCAAACCGTGTGTAAGCCTGCTGCTGGCCTCCTGCTGAGGATGGTCCCAGGCACAGTGTTAGAAGAGGACACAGACAAGCTGCTGACTCACCTCCACGTTGGTGATCTCATTTGTTTCAAGGTCCGGCTGGGGCAGCTCTGCAGGCTGAGTTGGGGTTGGGTCGGGACGCAGTTTGGGTTTCCCATAGAGGTACTGGATACCTTGCTTGTCGTCCTCGCTCAGGCTCAGCGGGTAGCGGAAGATGTAGAAAGGAGACATCAGTGACTTGGAGACGGCCGTGTGCTGCAGGCCCAGGACGTGGCCAAACTCATGAGCGGCCACCTGGAGGAGGTCAGTGCCTGCAAAGGGAAAAGATGGGAGATGCTTTCGCCTGCTTGTGTGGGGGATGCCTGCCTCCTAGGCTCCCTTCTACCGGTTACCCGCCACGGACAATGCACGGAGGTACCTTGTAGGAGCCTAACGCCAGGAAAGAGAAATCTACCTCGACTACAGCGCTCGCAGGTTGTTGTTCCCAGGGTTTTCCTGGAGCACTGTGAGGGAATTAATACTCTCGGGTACCAGCCTGGGCCTGTTGGTAATCTGTAATTCTGTCGCCAGGAGCTTCTGCACCCCACCAGCTATCAGGAAGAGAGAGGTTTTCTGTGTGCTTTTGGAGAGAAGAAATGAGCACAGAGAAGGAAGCCTGGCCCATAGCGGTAGGTGTTGGGGCAGTGGGGTGGTTTTCTGTCCACCCAGCCTTGCAGCAGTTGTTGGCTACAGCTGTAGTCTGTCAGGTCCCACTTAGGTCACATCCAGGGTGGAAGATACCTGCATCGCTGAGGACTGAGACTTGCTAATGGCCATTGTCACACAGACAGCAGAGGGAGCTCATTTATTGTGTGTGGATGGTAGCACGAAGGTGACATTCAGAAATAGTCATTAAAAATTATCCAGCGTTGAGGCCTGGGCCTTCTTCACCAGACTCAAGCAGACTTACGGGAGATCACGGTTTAGGAACACACGACCTTGGAGCGTCTAGAAAAGGAGAGGGGGAAAAGTGGATTTCCAAATGTAAAATGTGTCATTTGTCAGGTGCTGTTTAGCTTCCAAAGGATCCTTTCTGAAGTTGATAAACTTCAGGGAAAGCTGGAAGAGCGGCATATTAAGCAGCGAAGCTTGTGAGCGGGGCTGTTTGTTGACAAGTCCCAGCGTATTCGTTCACTCGCCTTCAGCCAGAAATCCTCCGAGCTGCAGCCCAGGTGATGAGAAAGGTAGGGATGTGAGTCAGCCGGCCTCGCTGCTCCAAGCAGGATTTCCCTGCTGGCTCCAGGGGAGCAGGTCACTTCTCAGCACCGGGCCGGAACGGGACAGAGGGGGTGCAGCTGGCAGGAGCACCTGGGAAGGGTGGAGGGGAAGGTAAGCCCTTGTCTTCCTCTGCTGGCCAGCTTTATGTTGAAGCGATGAATTCGCACGGAACTGACCCAATTGACACATCCAGGTCAGCTGCAAAAGTGGCGTTTCCATGTCAGTGATTTATTACAAACTTTCAGACACTTCTGTTTAGTTTGGCAGGCTCCTCACTTGATGCTTTCCAGCGTTGGCAGATTGGCTGTGCTGTTGTCAGGTTCTCCGGGGGAGGTGAACAACAGCACGCGCGAAGGAGCATCCCCGTGTCCCTCGCAGGAGGTCCTGCACGTGGAGTCCCGCTCCCTGCACGGCTCTGGGGTGACCCCAAGGCACACCTTCACCCTCCTTGTACTTCTGCTTTCCCGTCTGTAAAATGAGGCTGAGGATTTCTCTGTCTCACTGAGAGCTCAGATAAGGATTTATCCATGTTTATATCGTAAAGCTCTTTTCGGCATATTAAATGGCAATTAGCTGCAAAGAGCTTTTACAACATTTATTTATGGAAGACACAGTGTGGGGGAAAAGGCCATGGAATACGGCTGGATTCTGATGGGAACTGGCATCCATTTTCAGTTCCTGGTTTGCCTCAAACACAGTCTTTTTGGGAAAATGTAGGAAATTCTTCAACAGCACAGGCAGCCCCAACAGAGGGTGAAAAACGACAGAGCCCACCCTCCCCTAAAGAGCAGAAATGCTTCTGTAGGAAGATCTCGTGCTCTGTGGCTCTCATTTTGGGTCAACATGAACAAGGTTGGAGACATAGCAGTCCCATGCCCCGCGGAGAGAGTCAAGTTGGCATTCAGCTGGTAGCGACGTGGGCTTTGGGGAGCCTCTCTGAGCCCTGAACATCAAAGTGGACAAAATGTTTGGGAAACCCCAGAGAGGCAGGAGTTTAACTTGGACTTTGTGACTGTGCCTTTGTCCCTGTAGATAAACTGGGAAGGAGGAGGAGGGGCTGACCTGGGTTAATTTTGGTGAGTCTTGCAGAAACTGATGCTTTGGGCACTAATCCAGGTGGTTCCAGGCAGTACTGCAGTATCTCAGGAGATACTGTGACACCAGACCCTGAGTGCCCGAGCAGAGAGTTACTAGCTTGGATCTATTATTAGGAAAAAAAAAAAAAGCAGAAAGAAGAAAAAAGAATCTTGACTCGATGTGGCGTTGTTTCTGGTCAGAGCATTCCCAGGCCACAGGGGCAGAGCTGGAGCCTGGGTGGTTTCCCTTTATGGACTTGTTCAAAGAGAACATAGTTTGCGGGCAGGCAGCGAACCGTGCACGCAGGGACTGGGGCTGCGGCTGTCCTTTGGAAGACAACTCTGCCAGCTGGTGCTCGAGCCTCAGTTTTCCTTCATCCCTTCCGTGCTTTATTTCCAACGGCTCCTGCCAACGCTGGGTGCAATTCCCAAGTGGCAGGACACGTGGCTGGGCAGAGGAGCCGTCTCTCAGTGGTGTCCCTCTTGCTCCCCCCACACAGGTGGAGTCCACTGGGAAACCAGGGTCCTGGTGCTGGACAGAGGCCTTGCTGTGGCTGAAGGGTGACAAGAAAAGACCTGAATGCTACCAGTAGGGTTGTAAGTGGTAGCAGATGTCAATGCACACACAAAAATGATTGCTGCCACTCAGTTTTACAGGGTCCCTGTTCATACTACAACTGAACCATTTCCAAGTGCCCTGATGAGCACCCTGGAGCGTCCACAGCTCCCCAGAAACAGTACCGTACCCAGGTTGTTCCCAATTGTCCAGGTCTCGTCGTAGTCAAAATGCACGTCTCCCTCCCGGTGTGTCTTGGGGAAGAACGCGTGTGCCAGGATCCCTCCGGGCCCGTCAAAAGGCAAGTTATCTCCGTGCCAGTACCTGGAGGGAAGAGACACTGCACCTCAAAGAAACGGCCGTGTACCTCCCCTGAACAGCATCATATGGCCAAAGGTGGGGAGCCACTGCAGGGGGACAGCAGCTCTCCCTCCCATCCCAAGTTTGTCCCACCAGTCCGGATCGATTGTTTTGAGCCCTTCAGATTGCCACAAACTTGGTTCTGCATCGGGGCACTGAGGAAGCAGAGCTTGGTCACACCAAGCCCTGGGGAGTTCCTCTGTTTTCTCAGGGATGTTTCTCTCCCCTCCCCATTCAGCTTCCAGCCCAAAGCTGACCATGGAGCCTAAAGAATTAAGGAAGTGACAGCTTGAGCCAAGATTAAGTTGACATAGCTGAGTGGCGGGGGGGATGCGAAGGGGCAGCGGGCGGCGAACCCAGCCAAGCCCTCAGGTCCTCACTCAAGTGCGCTGTTGACTAGTGAAGGAAACCCATGAGAGATGTGGCCACTTCAGAGAGCTGAGGGAGACACAGTCAAATACACAGCACGCAAATCGCATCACTGCTTGGACAGTCTCCACTGCCTTGATTAGTTTTGTGCAGACACGCAGCAGAGGGAAGTCTTTGCTCCCGTGCGTATTTTGCCAAAAGTGAATTTTAGGCTCGGAGCCAAGATTCATTTAACCAAGAAACTATATTTATCTTTGGGCAGACAGTTACGTCGTTCAGTCAAGGGACAGGATGGAGGACCTGAAGATGGAAAGTCAAAACAAACGCTTAGGAAAACAGCCTGTGGGCAGAGAAATGTAAATGTACCAGGAAAATTAATGAATGATCAGCAACAGTGCTGTGCACAGCCAGCATGGAACAGCTGCACTTACACCAAGCAGCCTACAACTGACAAAAAAAAAATCCCAGTGTCTGAAAGCAGAAATATGAGCCTCCACTTAAGTGCCTAAGTTGTGTGCTGGCAGCTCCCTGCTCTGGTTAGAGGCTTGGGGTCTTGCCTGCAAAGCAGCTGCTCTGTCTGGAGGAGGGTGCTGCTGCCCACCGTGCTCACCTCGTGAAATCGATGACGATGTCAGCCCGTCCCTCCTGCACCTCGGTGAAGGTCAGCGGGGTCACGTCGCTCCAGACTTTCAAAGCCTCCTCGATGGTCCTTCTCACTTTAGCTTTTACAAGTTGCCAGGGGAACCTGATAATTCTGAAAGGCAACAGACACTGGATGAGGAGAGCGTCAGCCGCTGTCCCATGGACACTGCTGTCCTGAAGACACAGCCGTAGGGCTGCCACCCTCTCTCAGCACCCGAGCATCTCCAATCCACACAAGCACCACTCAGGCACCCTCCTCTGAGCAACATGTGCAGCAGATAAATCCCATCAGTGCTGAAACCCTCTGGCTGGTGGGCCCAGAGGTGAGCTCTCTGGAGAGCTTTGCAGATCTGTGTTTAACAGGAGTGAAGTCCTGCAGCGTTTCCTAGGTGTGTCCCCCACAAGTCCAGCCGCACAGAAGTGCCTGGGAGTGGTGTGATGTGATTTCTCCTCCTCAGTCTCTCCATTTTTTGTCCCTGGAAACCTGGGCTCACTCGGAGCAGGTCTGCCCTCCTGCAAGCAGACTGTAAGGTCTGCCGCGGAGGGAGCTTGCTTCCCCTCCCATTAACAGTGCTGGCGTGTGTTCATCTCTGCTGTGTTTCTTTAACACTGCTGAGCAAAAAAAAAATAGGAAGAAGCCTTTCTGTTATCTATAGCCGCCTAGCGCTATGAGGAACTGTCTCTGGCACTTAATTAAACAAAAGATGATTTACATGCTGTCAAAGTCCATGTGAGCGGGCTCACCTCTCCCCTCACGCCCCTGTGGGCAACTGGGGAGGCAGCACCACCCTCCCACAAGCCCGTCAAGGGGACTCGCAATTGAGAATGTGTGGGGTGATCTGGGCAAAACTTTACACTGAAGTCGTGTTTACAGGAACATCAATAACAGCTGAATAAAAAGGTCTTTTCAAAATAAACTATGAGGTGAGCCCACAGCAGGGTGGCCGCGGGGGCAAAGGCACAGCAGGAGGGGGCTGGTGGTGGGGGCTCGGCTCGGCACGTGTTGGGGCTTTGATGTAGGGAAGTGAACGTATGTGCGCGGGGGTGTCGATGCGGGACTGGCCGAGGGGTGACGCGATGGTGTTTGGGCAGGGGTGGGTGGCAGCTGTGCTTATGGGACCGTGTGCATGAGGGGATGTGGAAGTGCTGGGTGTACGACCCAGCTGGTGGTTCGGCACGTGGCTCCCCTGCCCCGCAGCTGGCTGTACCCAGTTTTAGGTCTGCCCTCCGGCTTTTATGGTCACATCACAGCGTGCAGTGCTCCAGGGAACACCATGCTGAGAGGTCTGGGGAGGGAGAAACAAACCAGCCTGACTCCTGTTTCGGGCCTCTCTTACTTGTAGGTGAGATTGGTCTTGTCCCAGCGTCCGCCAGAGAGGACAAACCGCTTCTGCCGGTTCCGGCCGTTCTGACCATCTGGAAACACCGGGAGGTCCGGCACACCGCACCGGGGAGGGTTCCAGCGTGCCGCCTGCTCATCTGCGCCCACGGGGAAGCCCTTGGTGGGCACACCGGTCCCCACAGCATTCACCAAGGAAGACAGCCAAGGACTCTGCTCCTTCCAGGTGTGATGCTTTCGAGACACATCCTAAAAGGGAAAAGCAAAGCCATGACTTCAGTGTCTGGGAAGGGATGTCTGGATGCAGAGTGGCAAACATCTGCCCACAGCAGTCCTGCAGCGGTGAGTTACCCCTCTGCCTGGGGCTGTCACCCTGCTGACAAGGCACAAACTGCTCCCCACAAACATCCTCTGTTCCCTGGCCTCCGGTGCTGCCAGGCCGGGTCACACCTGGGAGGCACTGTGTCATGCCATGGCACCCCCTAAGCACTGGGCTATTTTTGGTCCGCTTTTCCTTGGCAGCTGGCCGGGAGGAAATGCTTTTGCAAGCTGTGGATGAGAACCAGACCCTTCAAGAACGAAACAAATCACCAGGGAGTAAATTCTCCCTCTTTGCCCCACATCCTTTATTCCCTCCTGGCCCTGGGTGGAGGTGATACTAACGGGAAGAAGCTTTTAGTCCCCAGCACTCAGTTGTGCTCCCCATTGTAGCTCCCATGGTGTCCCCTTGCTGTCCTGGCATGGTGAGCAGGCTCTCAGCATGGCGAGGGGACATCACAAGCTGGAGAGCAGGACACACGGATCTGGGGGGTGACTTAGAGCCCAGCCCATGGGGCAGAGAGCAGGAGGGACCGTCCCTGCAGCCCCTATCACTGCTCAAGGTCACCAACTCTGTGAGGGATGGGATGGGCAGAGGGATGGGCAGGACCATACCCCCTTGTCTCACTGCACCTGAGATTGTGCTTGGGGCTAAGGTCACCTGGATTCTCCCACACTTAGTTGGGAAAGCATCGTTCCTCTTGGCAACATTAATTAATGCTAATTAGCTGACTTCCATTGGTTTTCCACTGACAGCAGGGCTATGAGGCCACCATGAAACATGACCCAAGCGTAATCCCTGACCTGCTGTGAGGCATGTGGCGAGAGGCACTTGGTCCCTGCATCACTCTGCTGCACAAGGCAGAGGTCCAAACGCAGAATTTTTTGCCTGATTCTGTCAAATTTAAAGGTGTTTGAGCTGTGAGAGGAGCTGAGATGCAGCAGTGACACATCTCTACTCGGACAGGCAGGCTCCATCCCACAGGGCTCCGGAGTGAGGACCTGGGGTTGAGATGTCCCCTTCTTTCCCCCGCAGCGACCTGCCTTCTTCCAGGCCAGCTCTCCTGGCTGCCCTGCCAGGGACACAAAGGTCAGGATGGCAGGATGCCAGGGCTGCCATGATGCCGTCTAATCCGCATGCTGCCACCGCTCTGCTCCCTACAATGAGCCCATTCATGCGGGCTGGAATGAAGTGTGAAGCCCTTGGCATTAATTCCGCTCCTGAGTTCCCGAGCCTGCAGTGGCCCTGTGCCTCTGAGCGATGCATGGGTGGACCCTGGAGCCAGGGAGGTCACACAAGGTGCAGTTCAGGTGTTTGGCTCTTCATGTCTGTCACCACCCCAGTTAGCTGGCTTGTCATCCCCAGACAGACACTCTTGGTGGCTTGGCACCTTCCAGCCTTTGCCTTAGAAACCATCGACCCTGTCCTGGTGTCCCAGTGCATTTTCACACAGCAGGGGAACCGCACCATCAACGCATGCAAAGAGAAAGAGCGCTTTTACACCCTGAACAGCCAAGCCTACCCAAGCCACCAGCTGTGGCCCTGAGAATCCATCCCATGCTTTGGCGGAAGGAGGGTGCACGGGCCGGCCTGGCCCAGGGGAGTCTGCACCAGGCTGCTCCTGCCGAACGCTGGAGCCCTGCCAGGTCGGAGGTACCTGTCTCTCTGCGAGGAGCTCTCTCGGAGCTGCCTGGCACCCTGCCTGGGCTGGCAGCTAGCGCCTGCGAAGGACAGCTGGCAGGAGGAGCTGATAAGGTTCATGTCCTGGCCAACATCTTGCTCCTAGCCCTGATGAGACCCTGTGCCAAGCACACAATGGCTGGTTTTATGTATTGGCTATGCTAAGCGCATCGCCCCGGTCTCCCAGGACGGCCAGTTATTGCTTTCCTGGCTGGGGGCACTCGCATAAGCTGGAGATTATCACCCTCCTCTGAGCAGGAGCAGAGGAGGAACTGCCCGTTTCCTTCTCGCCTTGAGGGATCCCATGTTCAGGGGCAGACCAGAGGGAGGTTTTCTCTCTTGCTTTTGGGTAACTCAAGGTCACTGGCATGAATCCCAGCTTCCAGCCATCCAGACCTCACCTTGCCTTAGGCAGGACCTCCCTGCTCCTGCCTGCCCTCTGCCATGACCCAGCCCTGGGAGCGGACACAGCGCGACCCTGGGAAAGGCTCTGGGTGGAGGCAGGAGGCGAGACCTGCCCTGCTGCCCCGTGTGCTCGCTGTGCCCCAAGACAAACAGCGGGTCTCTCCCTGTCGTCACTGCAGCGACATCAGCACCATGGCAGGAAAGGGCTGGAAAATGCCACTGCAGGCGGAGCCGGCAAGGGAAAATGTGACGGTCAGAAACCGCTCGCCAAACAATGCTCAGGAGACGCGTCAGGCTGGAGATTTCAGTCTCCTTGGCTGGACACACCTCGCTGCAGGCACTTCCCAAGGCTTAGATAACGCATCCTCTCACTTAAGGTTGCATCCTTCCCACCAGTGCTGAAGCCACCCTCTTTTGGGAGACCCCACTTTGTTCTCCTGAGCCGTGGCATAATGCCCCAGGTGTAACCTTAGCGGTTTGCTTTAGGCTCTGCTGCTGCTGAAGCAAGTGCAAACCTGTGACAAGAGGATGAGGAGGGCACTGGCTGTCGGGTAACCACCAGGGCATCCCCACTCCCATCCCACCACGGGATGGGAAAGGATTACTGAAGAGAAGAGCAAAGGAAAGTCCCTGCAACCCGGGGCAGGTGTTCAGAGCAGCTGAGCGCAGAGCCGGGTCTGAGCCTGCGGCTGGGGCTGCGTGCAGCCTCTCGCACTGCCCCTCACAGTACAGCCCGCCGTTGGGGCAGCCGCTGTGCGAGGGAACAGACGGCTTCTAGCCAAGGGAAGGGGCCAGGGCTTCACAATAGAGACCGAGTGGCAAAATGTCTGCACAACACAAGCGTGGAGGGGCTGCCAGGCCTGAAGCCAAGGCTTGAGGGCAGCAGAGGAGCAAAGCTATGGACAGAGAGGGCTGTGCTGCGGGCTGGCCAAGGCCCTTGCAAAGGAACTGCCTCTTCCTAGCAGCCTTGTAACCAAAAGGCTGAGGTGGGGGACAGGAGGCAAAGGACAGTCCCATGGGAGCGCAGAAACCAGCACTGAGGTAGAGACTGCCCACTCCGTTCCTCGCAGCTTTATCAGCCCTCGAGTGCCGCGCTGCAACAGCCATCACTGCTGGGTCTGCTGCGGCCAGATGAACACCAGCCAAGCTTCCCAGGAAGTGTCCCAGCCACCCCGAGGAGCCGGGAGCATCTTTAACCTCCTTGTGTTGGGCAGCCTCCCGGGAGGAGAAGCAGCCGGAGCAGCACAGCTACGGTGCAGTATCAGCAACGCTGTGTGTAAAAACCTGAAGAGTGAGCCCAGTGCCTGGTACGGACAAACCCAGTGCTCTGCTCTGCCTGGGTCCATCCTCTGCTGCCTGCCCTGAACTTAAACTTGTCTCGTCTGTCATGTTCCTAATTACCTGGGCTCCTGCCTGTTCCTGCAGCACGGACATGAAAGGAGACCCTCTCCCTGTCAGATGGGAGCGACTGGACAAGTTACAGCACGAATCCCATCAGTTGTAGATACTTCCCCTGTCACTGGGGGCTGTTTCCTCTCCTGATAAGGGATGAGCTCATGGGTTTTCTCCCCACCTCTCTGTCCCTTCTGCTGCTGCTTTTCCATTTCTCCCTGCTTTCTCCTTCTGTTACTCAGTGTTTGGGGATGCCCTGATGCCTGCTGCCTATGGCTTATAGCATGATCCCACCTCCCACCTTAGACCACTCCTGCCCTTAGTTCAACGCGTGGAAAAGGAAAGCAGAGATGCCTTCTCCTGCGGTTCTCATGCAAGACACCTCTCTCGCCCCATTTCTGTCCACTGTCAGGCGGCTGTGCCCCCAAGGGGCTCTGCACACCCTTAACAGCCTGCAGCGATGTTCCTGCCTGAGATCAGCACAACTGTCCCCATGCACAGAGCACCACGGCCGGCTTTCTGGGCAGCCTGCCTCGCAGCCTAGCCGGGATTTGCAGGGGTTGGATTTGGAAGCACAGCTACAGCTGATGGTTAGTGGTAAAACTGAAGCCAGCTCCACTCTAGTCAGGTCGTGTCCCAGAAGCAGACTGGCCTCGGAAGGTGCTAACGCCGCAGGCAAAGTTTCACAGCAGAAACAGCTGTTTGTGGCCTGGTCAGACCCTGGGCTGGGCGTGCTCCTGGTCAAGGCACTCTTAGTGGGAACAGTGGAAACTCAGTGGAAACAACGGCAAAGCCACCAGATTTATTGATCCTACCTCCCCCAGAACAGTTTCCCAAGCCCTCTAGCTATGAATTCTTTGCTTACAGAAAACACTTCTGTTACAGGACTGGTTCCTTCATGCTGGGCTGCAGCCCGGTCCTGCTGCAGACAGAGCGAGGGGGAACGCAAAGTCCAAGGCCAAACTTTGACCAAACAGGAGGTGCCGCAGTGCCTGGCTGCACACACAGTTGGAGGTTCCTCTCCGCTCGCTTCCCATACTCTGTGGCACCATCAAGCACTACCTCCTGGGGCCTGACAGTTTGTTTCCGGATTATTTGGTGGTAGTTGTTGTTGGCAACGAAAAAAGGAAATTGTTTATTTTTCCTAAGCAACGTGGAACATGAAACATTACGGACTGCAAATGTTTAAGCCCACAGACAGAATGAGGAGACCCAGGCTCTGATGTAACAAGAGAAAGCAAATGAATAAACACTGCAGGGCTATTTTTATTATCAGACATTTTAATTACGTGACAGTTTGTGCGTCTAGTCCATCAACAACACTGCAACCAAGCTGCTGGTGTCACCCAAGCAACACTTTGCCAGAAATAGGAGTAGACACAAAGCAAACAAGCCCCAGGATGCTGAGGTAGCAAAACATTTCAAGAGCCCTTAACCTGATGACCTAGAAATCCCCTTGAGACCGAGAAACCGCTCTGGGGTGCAGCACGCTCCAGGCAGAGGAGGAAGAAAGTTGAGATCTTTTGTTCATTGTGCAATTACATCCACGTTAAGGTGAGCAAGGAGCTATTGGTGCCCAGCCCAAGGACAACAGCCAGGACATCTCCCGCTGGGTACGGCCACCTGGCACAGTGCGGCTCTCTTCAGAGCTATGAGGGGATGTTCTGCCCTCAGGGAGCGTATGCTGCTCAGATGTGCAGGCTGGGATCTCCAAATCCCCAAGACAACAGCTGTACCCCTGCCCAATCTCCTGGAGGTGTCGGAGGGGGGCTTCCCCCTCTGCTAATTTTCACAGAGCCACTTTTGTGAGATAGTGATGCCGCTCTCCTGCCCAGATCCCACCGAGGGGAGGAGGTTTGGTCACCTGTCTCTTCTTGTGGATCTCATCTGCACCAGGATCTCAGTGAACCTCGAAAAACATGTCTGTGGCCCTCGGCAGTGCTCCCCTTTTCATTTTTTCCGGACAGCTATGCACACTCAGCAGTGCTTCCGTTCACGCTGCCGACTGAGCCGTCGCCAGTGTAAGAATAGCCAGGAACCCTCCGTTTACCAGTCTGCGTATCTGGGATCAGTAGGAATGAGCTGACAGCATCTCTGGTGTGAAAAGTCTCTGCAGGACAACTTTTCCACGGAAGATCCTTTTTTAAACAAGACCTACAGAGGACACCCTGCCTCTGCTGAGCCCCCCCAGGTTGTGGTGCCAGGGCAGGATTCGCAGGGGGGAAGTGAGCAAAATGCAGCCTGAGCTGGAGCGGGGGATCCTCCCCAAAGTGCTTCTCTCCTCCCCACTCTCTCCTCCCTCCCTGATCCGCTTTGCCAGCCGCTCACCCCAAGTCCTGCCACACTGCAGGGAGTGCGTGTGCGTTGCATGTGAAAGCACAAACACAACAAACGCGCTGGAGAATAACTGCTTACATGTGTCTTCAGTCTCTCCCAGAGCAGAGGATAAACATGCCTAAAATTACCCCAACACTCACTGCGGTATTTAAATAGCCAAACCAAACAGTGCAAATCAAACCCTTTCTGCGGGAGCTGCCTGAGCCCCGAGCGAGGCAGGCAGGCTCCCGGGCTGCGGGGAGGGCAGCACCACGCTTCCAGGGGGGAACCTGCTGGGTTCAGGGGGAGAGCTGCAGGGTTTGGCTCCCGGGGGATTGTGCTGGCAGCCGGGAGAGTGCCCAGCACCTCTCCACAGAGAGACAGTTTCCCAGCAAACGGACTGACTTTGATTTCCCAGGGGAGCCGACAGCAGCGCAGGAATTCGGTGTCTGCGCGTGCACTGCCCCAAGGACTACAGATCTTTTGTTCTCAAGTTTTACAGTGGACACCAGACACAGCCTGTGTTCTGCTCTCAGTTTTCTCTTTCTTTCTTTAGGTGCTGATGTAAAAGCGAAGGAGATTTACAAGGTTTGCTAGAAAGAACGCAACTTGCGCTGTGCAGCCTGGCTTTAAAATCAATCTGAGTCCTTGATTCCCTTCCCCGTCGGTACTGCTCTTGTGACTTCTTTCTGGAGCATGGAATAGCCATGGTGCAGCATCCTGCTGCCCCAGGTGCTGCCTAGCGTGGTCCCTGCCCACCCCATCTGCGAGCACAGCTTGAGGAAGTCACCATCCTCTGGATGGTCGGACTGAGTCTCTTTTCCCAGCTTTTCTCTTTTCTCTTCTCATTCATCACCCGACAGCAGAAGGTGCCCAGACAGGAAATGAGCTGCTGTTAGACGCAGGGAAACATCTCGTTGTGTGGAGAGACTGGAAGTAGCCAGAGAAGTGAATGTGTGATGGCATAGCAGAGCTCTCTAGTCAGAGAGGGCAGAGAAGCACTGAGACCACAAACTCATGGATGGGCCACTGTCAGCCCAGCAATCCCACTTCAGCCGTTCTGCACTGATATGTGTACCCCAGCTAGGAGAGGAACGGGGTGCACTGTTGTTAACTTACTGATGTCATATGTAAAAGCAACCACCGTGATGCTGGCTGTTCCTCAGAAGCGCTAGAATGACCTTCAGAAGCCCTGACATCGGACAAGGAACCCAAAAGGGCAGCTCTTTGGGATGGGAGAGCTGCTGCTTGGAAGGATGGGAAATCATCTGTCCGTTTCGAACCCCAACCCAATGCAGCCACCATCTCTGCAAAGACCGAGTGAAATACATTGATCTGAAACCCTGAGCTCCACATGGCTGGTCAAACACACAAGCAGAGGGTATTCCTGAACAAAACATACCTGTGGGAGCATCACCTGGAGTTATGCCAGCCAAGAGGAAAGTATTAGCCTGGGAGGAGGAAGAAACCATCTCTGGGCAGCAGACTGCCAGCTGGGAGGACCTTCCTCAGGAGTGTGGTGGTGGGTTAGATGGACCAGGAGCCTGAGCAGACCTGCACCCCTGCATCAACTCTGCGCTTATCCAGCAGTTTGGTGTATCCCCCTGTATAAGGGGTCCTGGCCAAGGCAGATGAGCCCCAGGAACCTCTGCAGTCGGTCAGCAGCTGCGAGCATTGGCAAAAGGAGATGAACAGCGTGCGTTGCAGCTGGACCAGACCCCAGTTCAGATGGTGTGAAACCCAGGCTGCCTTTCTCTTCCCCAGGGATCCCACACAGGTCCTTGCTGGCAGCGAGACCAGGAGCAGAGGCTGTGCAGGTCCCTCCAGGAGCAGCAGCTTCTCAGCTTGCACACGGCAGAGTGTGAGGCACCCACCAGCCCAGCCCATGTCCCCACGGGAGCCAGTGATCTCCAGCATCAGGCAGGTCCCTTCCAGCCCACCACTTGCTGCGTTCGGATGGGGATGAAATCCGCGGAGCGGTGTCATAACTGGGGTGCAGAGTGCCGCCGCCCAAGCGCTGGGCCTCACCTTCCTCAGAGGCAGAGCGGAGCCAAGCGCGGTGACATTTTGTTTGGAATAATGCAGGCACTTTGGGGGCCGAGGCTGCTCTGTGCCAAGTCCCAGCCCATAGCGTATTTAGCAGCCAAGTTAGAAAGTGCTCAGATGACAGAGCCGATAATAAAACCATCGACAGAACCTGAACTAATCCCCTTGGGCTGCTACTGGGCATTGACTCCGTCGTTATTTTATGGCACACTAGCCAAGCGCATGTGTATAATAACCCAATTACGCACGCACACGGTCCTGGCACAAGGAACTCTCTGTCCTTTCCCGTCCCCCCCGAACCCCTCGCACGCTGCTGCTCTTCTCCGGCCGGATCCCTGCTGCTCCCAGCTCCATCCCAGGTGCTGGGATCCGGCGGGCGTGTACAGGATAGAAGAGCCCTGCTGCGGGAGGGGATTCACCCCTTCAGCCGCCTCTCCCCGCATCTGGGAACCGCCAGCACAGCATGCGGGGCGAGGGGGGGCGGGGGGGGAAAGGAGGCTGCGGGCGCTCTTGGCGGGGGGGATGCCGCGTCCTCTCCTTGTCCCGCTCCCTGTTTTTCCCTTCGCTCGCTCCGCAGAAGGCAGAACTACTGTGGAAACCCCTCTAAACGTGCCAAGAGGTGCGCGGGGGGGAGGAACAACATCGCCGGATCGCCGGGGCCAGTGACTGTCCCGGCACCGCACCCGAGGGGGGTTTGGGGCGGGGGGATGGAGGGAGATGCTCCCCTCGGGACAAGGGGCAGCTGGGGGATTTGGGGGTGGGGGAACCGCGGGTGGGTCCCGACTCACCGGTTTGTGGCGGCGGGCGGGCGCGGCGGGGGCGCAGTGCAGCAAAGCGGCGGCCAGCAAAGCGGCGGCGGCGGGGAGAGGCGGACGGGCCATAGCGGGCGGCGGAGCGGGCTCGGACATGGGGTAGAAGGGGCTTTTTTTGGGGGGGGGGGGGTTCTCCCTCTGAGCCTTTTTATCCCCCCCCGGGGCCGCCTGCCCTCCTCCCCACGCCTCCTCCCGCTCCTGCCTTTTGTTCTCCCCGAGCTGCGGCTCCACGGGACGGGGGGGACACGGCCCGGTGGCATCGCGGGAGGGGGGTCCCGCCCGTTCCGCCCCGCTCCGCCCCGCCGCCGGGGGCGGCGGGGCGGAGCGGGGCGGAACGGGCGGGACCCCCCTCCCGCGCCTGCCCGGCACCAGCCGAAGAAAGGGACCCCCCCCCAACCCCTCTGAGCTACCTGGAGATGGAGGCAGCGCTGCACAAATCCGATTCCTTGGTTCCCGTTTCCAAAGGAAAAGCCCTGGGCTGTGCCAGCATCCCCCCAGCAAACCCAGTTCGGCTGCAAATGGTTTCACGCAACGGACACGAACTTTGCTCTCCGGCTGCCTGGGCTGCGGGGAGTGGGTAAGGCTTTCCGACACCCGTGTTAGTGTTTTATTTGTCCGTGTTTTCTTTCACGGGAACCACACGTGAGGATGTAAACACAGCGGATGCTGAGGAGATGCGAGCAGAAAGAGCCTGGTCGCAGCCGTGCTTGGAAGGTGCCGCTGTGCTGTGCTCGCCGAGATGTCCCCGCACCGGTTTGCCCTATCCCCAATGCCTTACTTCTAAGAGGGGAAAGGAATGAAAAAGCACAAGGGCTGATGTTCACAAAGCTCAGACTTTACCCTGTGGAAATCACCCTTCTCCCGCTATTCCGGCTGTGCCGCTGGGAACGCAGAGCAGATCCTACTTTCTTGCCTTGCTCTGAGCCAGGCGGCTGGGTCCCAACAAGAAAAGCTTTCCTGCCTTTGTCTCTCTCTGCTTTAGTGTCTTTTCTTTGAATGCTGGTGTCTCTGGCAGCTCGGTGGTTTCCAGCCCATGGCAGTGGAACCTGTTGGTGCCCTGGGGAAGTGGGGAGAGGCGTGGGAGCAGCCTGGGAGGCAGCAACAGGCCGTTTGGCTTTTCTTAATAAAGGGGGACTTTTGTAGGGGGTGTCCTGGGAAACACAGTCCTTGCGGAGATGGGACCGTGTGTGGGAACTGCTGGCTCCCGCCAAGGCACTTAACAGAAAAGAAAGTGCATGGTGCGTTTGGCATTACAAATATTTCCCAGCTGAGCAAGTAGATGTTTAGCAGCGGGCCAATGGCCCATTGGGTGTTTGGGGTGTGCTCACCTTCTGCAGAGGGCCCTATGCGCAGCCTGCGGAACCCTTTTTGCTAGCGCTCCTGTGCTGGGAGCTCCCTCAGACACTGTCTGTCCGTGCAGCTCACCCCGACCTCAGTGTGCAGCTCGCTGAGGGTACAGAGGCTGCCGGCAGGTGAGCACAGGGCTCCCACCCCGGCCCCAGAGCGCCGACAGCCTGGCATCTCTCAGTGCCAGGCACTGTCTGCTTGCTTTCCTGCAGCCTCTGCCAGGATGGAGCCAGATGTGGGGTTCGGGGGTCTGGTGATGGCTGCAGGAGCTCGGGGAAAGCCTTCGTGACTGGGAGGTCTTGACAGTCCCTGCTGTTGCTGATGCAGCATCCCCAGGCATTGCTCTTCTTGCTCAGCATCTGCTTCAGTGGCCTCCCAGTCCTAGCAAGTGGCAGAGCTGTCATGAGTTTTGCAAGTTCTTCTGGCCACAAGCATTAGCTCTTCTCTCACTCCCCCGAGGTTTTCCAGCAAGGAGGGACCTTGTGAATGCCTGGGCAGGCAAAGTGGCATCGTAAGGTGATTCTCAGCAGGAACCACCAACTGGGGATAGCCTGTCTCAGCAGCCCGCTCCCCAGCAGGTGTTTGGTGGAAAAAGACTGTGCAAGAGGGAGGAGGAGCGCAGCGGGTCCAATTCCGCTCTGTTGTGAGTGGCAAAGACTCTTTCAGTCCATGGGCCACTTGGGTGTGAAACTGCCGTAAGGCACTTTGGACTGTGAGGAGGTGGGGAAGAGGTCTGTGATGAGAGCAGGGGGGAAAGGGGAGGGAAGCGAGAGAGAAACTGAATTTAAATGGATTAAGCCTGTCTGTCCAAAGCCCTTTGTTTCCTGCCACCTCCCTGGTGTGACTTTCACAGCTGTATTCTGTGTGGCTGGGGACCTGCTTTTAGGTTCCCTGCAAAGTCAGCATGGAGCTTTACACCTCCTGGACATTTCCCTGAGCAGCTGGAAGAGGGTCTGGGAGCCAAATCCCCAGGACAGAGAAACCCCTTTGATTTCTCCTCTCTAATGTCTTTCCTCTTCTCTCTGCAGGTGATGGCCTCATGAACTGATGTCTCCAGCGGGTGACAAATGAGGACCCATCCCCATCAGGCAAGTGTCTGTTCTCACCCTCTCACGTTGGGGTTCTCCTTTTCTTTGGCCCTGGCATCTTGCTTTTCTCCTGGGCAGCCAAAGTGGATGTTTGTACAGGTGGTGGTAGGTGCAAACAAGGGTGGGGGTCATGCGCACTGAACTGCCCTTGTGAACACCAGTGGTCAGGAGTGTTTCCTGAAGAGGCCTCGAGTTACCCAGTTCCCCTCCTCAGCTGGCAGCCCAGAGCACGGGCATGGGGAGGGAGTGAGAAGAGGATGCGGAGTTAGGGGAAATTTGGCCTTTGGGCCTGGACTCACAAGTGAAAAGGTCAAGTAATACGTAAAGTAAAGTAATATGTAAAAAATTTCTGATGGTCAGCAAAATGCTTTGCTTCAAAGCTCTTTTTACCTCTTCAAAATCTTGTAAATGAAAATGGATGGAATTGTGCAGGCTGCACTGGATGCAAACTACGCACCTGGAAAATGCCAAAATGTTTGATTTTTGTTGCAGACTTCAGCTTAACTAGGCAAGTCTCACTATGAATTTACAGAAAGTTTTGCTTGACCCACTACTACTTATTTTGCATTTATTTGGTTTTATCTTCAAATAAACCCCTTCCTTGACCTTAATTCTGGGTTGAACCCAGCAGTGCAGGGTCTGCCGAGGCTGGGATCTGCCTGGTGTACTGCCCTCACGAAACCAAGGGGCACGAGTGGAGCAGAGCACCCGGGCTGAGTGCTCGGCTGCCAGCAGGGCTGCTGGGCCGGCACCGCCGCCTCCTCCAACCTGGGAACAAGCAAGATGGTAGCGGGGCTGTCCTGCTCCTCACCTTGCTCTGCCCTGGCTCTGTGCTGCCAAAGTGGCTCCTTCACAGCAGGGGTCCAGTCCAGGAGTGGGTCCCTGGACCCCGCAGCCGCAGCCCCGTCCCCCGTGTAGCTCGCACTGCAGCTCGCGTGGTGCCCGAGCGGCTGCGGGGTCGTGCGGCTCTTCTTCCCCCTTCCCTGCCTGCAGCCCTGCTGCAGCTGCAGCCAGCCCTGGGATTTGGTGCCCAGGAAGCAACTCCTGGCTGGGCCGTGGTCTCGGCGGGGCACGGGCAGGCTGCAGCCCTGGGAGAGGCACGCCACAGCGTTTGTTGTCTAATTATCTCCTGCCCCGTGCCAGGAGCCGAGCGCACACAAACAGTGCCAGGCTCCGTCGAGAAGCACCGCCTGCGAGATAAGCCAGGCAAGGAAAACACATCCATCTTCATGTCTCTTGGCCTGAGATGGAGTTTCATCTGCTGGCATTTTCCTGGCGTAGGCTCAGGGCACGCACCACAATTCACCTGGGGAGCCAGACGCCGGGGAGCCAGCTCCCATTCCTGGCGAGAAGTGTCAGCCCCGACTGGTGCAGACCGTGAGGGCTGCGAGGAGCAGGCGGTGGAGGACACATTGGTGCACGGGGAAGGGTGCTGACCCACGGCTGAGCCCCTGTGGCAGCACGGACCCGGCTGCGCATCGCCAACGGTTGTGTTCCTCACCTGAGCAAAAGGGCCAGACTCTGTGCCCAAACTCCCTGCGCCCGGCTGCGCACCCGGCATCCAGCAGAGCCCAGGTGAAGAGCTTCCAGCCACAGCCTGGACCAGGCAGAAGGGACTGGGAGATACAGAGCCGAGCAGAGACTCGACTCCAGCCTGGGGCTGCTGGGTGTCTGATAAGGAGGCTGCTAGTGCCGTCTTGCAGCGTGCTCGACCTGCCAGCTCTCCGCAAATGAAACGTCCTGGTGAAACGCCCCCCACCCTTGGCTCCCTCTGATCCCCTCCGAAGCCGAGCTGAGACTGGAATGTCTCCTGGGACGTGATTCCCTCTTGCCTAAGGGGGGCTGCGTTAATAAAACCCAGTGTGAGATGTAGAGGCGATGGGGGAGGAGACAGGCAGGGCTGGTGAGATGAGGCTTTTACGAACAAGTCATGGGTCTCCTGGAAATGTCCCATCCTGTCCTCTCTCCCTCCCCCTGTCCCCGGAGCTGAGTTGTGGAATTCAGGGTGTGAGTCGAGCCTTTTCTTCACACACGTTTCTGCTGAGAGCAGCCAAACCCCTCACCTCCCTCCCTCTCCCTGCTCCTCAGCACCTCCCTGGAACAGGTACTGCTCCCCCAGCCCCTCTCTGCTCAGCCTGGCTGCTGCTGGGACCCTCCTGCCCCTCGCGTTGCTCAGCCATCATCCCAGGGTGTGCTTTTCCCACGATGAGTGGAAGGTGTCCATCCCTGGGATGTGCGGGCCAGCTTGGCAAGCCAGGGCCAGCGGCAGCGAGGACAGAGTGCTCCCCGCGTCTTGGTAGGACCAGGGAGGAGCTGTGCTCCTGGCAGAGAGGCAGCTGGGCTGGTGGTGCTGGGTGAGCAGAAATAAGCACCCATGGGGCATCTGCCCAGCATCAGGGCAGTGCTGTGGACTCACAGAACAAAGCCACGTGAAAGCTGTGAGGATGAGAGCCAGGAGGGAAGAATGACAGGAAAGCAGGTAACCTCAGTCTGGAGGAGACAATCAGGAAGAGAGATCACGGGGTGTGGGTTTTGGTTGGTGTGAGGTTGCAGCTGAAGGAAGAGCATTTCAGCAGAAATCCTGACAAACTGGAGCGCATGGCTGGGCTTCCATGCACATCTGTAGGGGAAAGAAGAGGAAGAGGAGATACCACTGGAATTCTGCAGAGGAAAGAAAAGATGGGCTCCAGGATTTCATTGCTGGCTGAGAAAAGATGTTGGAAGCCAATGGCTGGACAGCCTCAGTAGGGCAGGGAGAGCAATGTGGTGATCAAAACTCGTGAGATGTTTTTGAGAGCTGAGACAGAGGACCCCGAATCGCAGGTGGCTGTGCACTGTTTGTCCAGAGGCTGCAGCACTGCGCAGGACCTCTGGCTGCCGTGCGGGCTACGTCTTTGCTTGGGAAGGGGGAGATGGGGGCAGGTAGTTGCTGTAATATTCTAGTTCAAAGCAGTAGCTGTTCATGGGTTGGTGCTAACAGCCTCCTGAAAGGTCAGAGGTGCCTCTGCCTTACACACAGACCCCATCCTCGCCTCTGTGTTCTCTCACATCTTGTTTCACTACAGATGCCTCAGAGCCACCAGTGTCCCCGGAGCTGTGCTTGGGGAACCACCAAGTGCGGCTCTCCAGGGGTGTTTGCTGTGGGTCTGCAACAGAGAGGGGGGAAACCTGATCAGCCCAGGAGCAGCTGTGCAGGAGCAGAGGAGAGCGGACTCTGGGCAGACATTTGGGTGAGGAGGAAATGCCAAACCCCAAGCCCAGGGACTGGGACAGCGCAGGTAAAGCAGGGAGCCTGTAAAGGTGCGAGATCCCTCCAGGGCCCGCTCAGCACTGTTATCTCCTGCGAGGGGTGTGAGCTCGCTGCTTTGGGCTCCATGAAACCGTCAGAGAAGAGGCAGCGAAGGGCACTGTCTCATTGCTCAGATCCTCCAGACACACCAAACCAACCTGCGCTGGCTTTTTAGCTGCACCGCTCACGGGGTGCTCTGCAGCCACGAAGAAAACAAAACAAGATCCCTGGGCTCAGGTTTGCCATCTTGCCCCATATTTAGCAGGTGAATTCACAGAGCTTACGGTAATTGTCATCCTTATGATGTGAGGGTACACTGCAGGTGATTTGGAAGAGATAATTTCTTGACTAGGGCTGACTTTTGGGACACAAAAGCCCTTCTTTAAGTTACAACTAATGGCATCAGCCTTCAGCTGGGATAAGAACATGCCTCTGAGTGCGCAAGCCCTGCTTCTGGACATGTGGATAGAAAGGAGATTGAACTTCTGAGATGTAGCTGCCACTGGGGAAGAGGAGATCTAGGGAACTTCACCTTCTACTGCCTCCTCTTTCCCCACCAGGAGATGGGGGCATCCACATTCCACATTCGGTCCCTTCCTCCACCTGCGGGTCACCAGGGTGGGTTTAAGTGGCAGAGGTAAATGCAGAGATGTACCTACACCTCCCAGGACCCATGGGCATGGCTGAGCAGCCTCTTCTGATGGAGAAGTGCTCTCCGGAAACCCAGAGCACAGCAGTCTAGCTCAGGAGTGCTCCAGCAGTCAGGCCCCGGGGTTCAAGCAGGAAACACCTGTGACGTGAATGGATTCGGGTCCAGAAGAGCCTGCACACTGAGAGTGGGCTAGCATGAATGAGTTAAAATCCCTTCATTTGCTTGGTGAAATTTATTGAAAACTACATTGTTCATCTGCTGAAACTTCACAGCTGTTGAGATTGCCCTGGGGGCAAACCACATCCAAGAAATGGCATGTGGATCCTGGGAGCACGAGACTTGAAAGCTGAAACGGCGCCCTGCAGCGCTGCCTTCCCTCCCCTCGCAGTCCGTCCAGCCGTCTGCAGCTCCGCCAGTTAGACACCGCTCTTTTTCCTTCCTCCCTTTTCTCATCTCTCACTCTTGCAGCGCAGTCACTTCATTTCAGGCCTTGTGTTTTGGCTAAAAAAAAGACTGAGGAAGGATGCAGACAGCAACAGATCCGTGTGGGGACAGTGTGCTCAAAGCCCGTGGCATCCAGTGCGAGACAGGGCGTGTGCCACGCTGCAGCGGCGATGCCATCGGATATCGCCCGTGACACTACGGCTTTGTTATCGCTTGGGGGAACGGCGGTGGGGGAAACGTGCCCCTTTGCTTATGAAAACTCTGTGAACTCTTTTTAGTGGTAGCAACTTGCTTGATTTTTTTAAAAAAAATATTATTTGTCAGTTGCAACTTCCGCTTGCAAAAAACTTTATAGGTTAAAAAAAGTAGTGCTTGCATCTTTACAGCTGACCTGAAAGCTCCGCACAGACCTGGGAGACTGAAATCAGCCACTCGGCACAAGCACAATTAGGACCAGGCAGAGCTCAAAGGTGAAAATAAAAGCAGGACACAAGAAACCCGCTGACTCCAATGCATTCAGTGATAAATGACTCAGGGAGTAATTTTGAGTAGCAAACATATCGGTAAGAACTGGAGGTTTTGTTTCTTTATTTTTGGGGGGATTGTCCACAAACAAAAACACTGGCTTAAAAAAATACATCAGACGCTTTCTGCCGCTTTGAATAGTTTGCCCAGATCCCCGAGCAACCATCCCGTGCAATTTGCTGTTAACCTAAATAACTTAAATTCAGGTACACCCAGAGCACTGCCCAGATCTGCCTCTGCATGCAGTAATGAGGCTTCTCCAAGCGCAAACCTGCAGCTCGGGAGGCAGGAGGCTCCGTCGGCATCTCCAGATGGCTACCTGCGTGGCAGGGACCGGGCAGGGATGCGCCGCAGTGTGGTACAGCTGCGCGGAGAAGGCTTCTGCGGAAACACACCGCTTGTGGGTGGCACCGTACCCGTCAGCAAATGCCCCGTGAAACTGCAGCCTGGCAAAGACGGACCCGCTCTCTGTCACCCGATGCGGGGGCAGAGAGGGGTAGGAGACGCGGGGAGGCCGAGTATTGCATTCTTTACCTGTGAAATAACCCCTAGCGATGCAAACGCTTGGGGAATTCCTGGATCGCTTTGACGCCACATTTCGGCTGTGACAGCGTGAGGATTTAAGTGAGGCCAACTCTGAAGGGGGAGATTGTTATCTGCTTTTAGAGCAACGGGGAGAAAGCAGTTGGAAAAAACAGACCTGCTTTTTACAAACTGTGCCTTACCTGATCCTGGTGCTAACAGGAGGGGACGTATAGGCCGGCCAGCGCACCGAGTTATTCAGAAATGACTGCTTTTGAGTAAATCTTTCCATAACTACTCAGGAATTAGCTACTGTCTTTCAGATTTATACGTCCCTTAATCCAGAATTAACCTTCAAGTGTAGGCAAGCCCTAAAACTTGAACTATGTAAGGAGGAATCTTCTGGAGCAGGAGAGGAGAGACAGGCAGAAACAAAGATACTTGATTGAATCAGAGATCAAATTTAGGCTGAAAAATAGGGGAATTAGGAAGTTTGACCAGGGAAGCAGTGACAACAGTTGCAGGGATACACAGACACAAACAGGACCCTGCCGCGCAAGAGCCCCGACGGGAGGACGGCTCCTCGGCAGCGCTCTGCGCGCGGAGACCTAACAGAGTACTTCCACCTCCGGTGCCGAGGACTCTCCAGCTGGGAGCAGAGGGCTTGGAGTGGGTGGTGTGCGCGCGGGCGGCGTTGTGTACACTCAGCCTTCTCAGACAGTCACAATAAATTATCTCATTAGTAAACGCAGGGTAGCTGTGCTCCTCAGCACATACCCGGCTTCCCACAGCACAGAAAAACTTTGTGTCTAATTACCCAAATCAAAGGGTCCCCCAGACACAGCTTAAAGGGACGCTCTCAGCGTGAAACCCAGGCTCCTTCAGCGAGTTGTTTCTGCGCGTAGTGGAACTAATGAACCTTGATTTCCTACGGCTGGAGGCCTGGCATGCCCTACGTCCCCTGCCAGTCTGTCCTCTCCCCCCCCCCAGCACATGCCAAGCTCCTTCGGCCAGGGGAGGGTGTTGGGGATTAAAATAAGTTTCCTTACAGAATGTTAGAATTAAAGGGAAGAAGAGCCCGTGGTGCGGTACCCCCAGCCCCATGCGCTGACGGGCTCGACTGTGCTCCCATGCTGATGGCAGAGAACTGAGCTCTCACCTCAGGGGTTTCCTTGCAGTGAGGGGCTCCTTGAGCTCACCCTTTTTTTCCCCTCCTGCCTTTTTTTCTCACGTCTTTAAGGCCTCTGTTTCCCCACAAGTGCTCATGGCTCAGCTCGGCAGGACGGGGCTGCCGGGGAGGGACAGACCAGCTGCACGGGGAAGGAAATCCCGCTCCCTGAGGACACGTGGCTGAGGAAAAGGAAAAAAAATGCAGGTGCCGCTGATGCAGGGGCTTTCCAGTAACATTTTTGTGGTTTTACATCTACTTACCTCCTTCTCCTCTTTATTAGTGGGCAAAAGAGAGGCAAATGCCAAATGTCAAATGCTGCTGCTTCAGCTGTAAGCAGAACTGCACAGCACAGTGAGCTCCCCGGCACTGCGGGAGGGAGGATTTGGGGGTGTTACCCCTCAGAAGAGGTTTGTTTGAGGCACAGTCCCTTTCCTCAGAAGCGCGGGAGCTGCAGCTCTCCCCCTGCCCACCCAGCTCCTGCGCCGAAGGGGCAGCTCGCTTTACAAATGCTTTTCTCGGCCCCTCGTGCTGGAAATTTGATTACACAAAACCACTTACACAGTAGCTAACTGCCAACCCTGCAGTGACAGCTCTCTAATTCCTGCCAGGCAATGAACCAGCCCAAAGAGCTGGTTTTCATAACTCGCCGAATGTACGGACACAGCCCTGGAGTCACAACATAGCTGGGATTATTTTTTTTTTGTTTTCCTAGACAATTTCTCAATTTTGGAGATTTCTTTCACTCGACAGGGCACAGGGAACATCCAAAGACGGAGCAGGAAACCAGGCCCATCCCAGGGAGACATCAAGCAGACATGGACCCACAGAGGCCCCGGAGACCAGGTGGGGTGCCAGGGAAGAGATGATTGTCAAGAAATTGGTTTGAAGGTAAAACTGGCGTCGTCCAGCCTGTCTGTTTGTGATTTGAGGGCTCATCATCATCATCTCTCCATGGATTCCTACTCCCCAACAATGTCCACGCCTTGCAAAGGTTTCCTTGATCTCCTGGTTTGTATCCAGAGGGCTGCTGCAAAAATTGTTGTGCTGGCCGATGGCTTAGACCACATCATTCCTCCCCACGCTCCTCCCTGGCACCCTCTGTTCTCTGCCCCAGTTGCGGACTGTTCATCTTCCCTCTCCCAGCCCTTCATTATCCACCTCTCCTCCACCCGTCCTCTCCCAGAGGCCGACTCCATCGTCCATTCCCAACAAGCCCCTTCATGCTGTCTCCTGCTCCGCTCCACGCCTGGGAGAAGCAGCCTCTGTGCGTTCGCAAAGCCGCCGCATCGCGCTCCTTGCAGCCGTTCTGCGTCACCACACCTGCAGAACCCTTCGCAGCAGAGCCGCCCTGCTCCGCTGCTGCTTCTCCGCTCCCGCCCGGACCGTGCAGAGCTCCGGCCTTCGTCCCAGGCTCTGTGGCCCCGCGGCGCCCAGCAGAACGTGGTCCTCACCGGGTGGCGGGAGCCCAAAAACGAGCTAAGCCACCTTCGGGCCAGTGACTCGAGATGGTGCGTTGCTCTGCAGGTGCCGAATTTGGGCAGAGTGAGGGGTCCGGTCACCTTTGAACGCGTGTTTGCCGTCCCCGTGGGACCGCAGCTCGGTGGGACAGACCGACCCGCGGTGTCACACCCCGTTTTGGAGCGAGGGGAGCTGTGGCCGGTGTCCCGCGGAGGCCGTCACCGGAGCGCAAACCATTCCCGCTCCGCCGGGACCCCTCCCGTCAGCTGGGGGGCTCAACGGCCCCCCCACCGGCCGGCCATAACGGGGCCGCTACGCACCGGCGGGGTTCAGGCGTGGGCGCACGGGGCCAGGCGGGTCCGCCCCCCCGCGTTCCTGCACCCGCGTGGGGACCGGGCCTGGGTTTCCTTGCAGGAGAGACCGCGAGCGGGCGCCCGGACGCCGAGAGCGTGTCCGGTTCCGACAAACGAGGCGTTTCCGCACAGGAACCGCCCCCCGCTCCCGCCGCTGCCCGGCCCCGCGCCCGGGCCCCGCCGCTGCCCCCCCGCTCCCGGCGAGCGGCACCGGGCCGGGCCCCGCGGGGCAAGCGCGCCCCCTGGCGGAGACGGGCGGGGCAGGCCTGAGGCGTGACGTCACGGGGAGGTGGGCGGGTGCCCGGCCCCGCCTTCCCTCAGAGACGCAGCGTCACGTGGCGGCGGCGCCTCTTAAGGCCGGGCGCGGGGCGGGGCGGGGCGGGGCGAGCGGCGAGGTGATGGCGCGCGGCGGCAGGAGCGTGGGGCGGCCCGCGGCGGCACCGGCCCCCGCCAGGTACCGGGGTGGGGGGGGGGGGGGGGGGCGCGGGCCTGGGCCCACCCGCCCGCCGCCGCCGCCGCCGCCGCCGCCGCCGCCGCTCTCTGACTCCCTCCTCTCCACAGCCCGCCCCCGGCGGCCCCGGTGCCGGCGGCGCAGCCCGGGCTGATGGCGCAGATGGCGAGCACGGCGGCCGGCGTGGCCGTGGGTTCCGCCGTGGGACACGTCGTGGGCAGCGCCCTCACCGGCGCCTTCAGCGGCGGCTCCTCCGAACCGGCCAAGGCGGCGGCGGCTCCTCCCCAGGTGTGAGCGGGGCAGAGCCTCCCCGGGCCGGTGTCCTTGTCCTGCCCTTGCGCGGCGCGGCCGGGGCCCGGGGCCGTGGGGCTGCGGGACGGGACGGGGCGGGGCGGCGGGCGCTGGGCGGGCAGAGCCGGGTCTGTGCTGAGGGAGGTGCCCCTGGCCCCGACCGCCGCCCTAAGGGCCCCAGGGCCTGTCCTTGCCCGCAGGAGCCCAGGCAGCAGCCCGCGTACCAGCAGTCGCCCCCCGGGCCGTGCCACTATGAGATGAAGCAGTTCCTGGAGTGTGCTACCAACCAGAGAGACCTGACCCTGTGCGAGGGCTTCAGCGAGGCTCTGAAGCAGTGCAAGTACAGCAACGGTGAGTCCGTGCCCCCTCCCCGCGGGAGGGCTGCGTGCTGAGGGAGCTGCTGCCGGGAGAATACCTGAGAGCGTTCAAAGGCTGCAGAAGCAACCCCTTGAGGTTATGGTGCTCTCTGAGGCTTTAAACAGGAAGCAGTTCTGCCTCTGTAAGTGCCTTTCCTGTGTCCTGGAATGTGGAAGGGAACTGGAAAGGCAGGAGAAATGGTCCTGACCATGTCTCTGTGAAGGGGAGGAGGCTGTAGGTACCCTCTCAGAGGTTCCTCTCTTGCCTGAGCCTGCTGCTTTTCCACTTCATTCCCTATTTCCTGCTGTAACTATTAAAAGGAGATGTCAGCAGTTATGTTGATCTGGTCACCTTACTTAAGAGAGCTTTAATTGACTCCAGCTGCTGGAACATGCACCTAATGCTGAACTTGTGCTTTCTCCTCTGCAGGTATTTCTTCTCTCCTGTGAGGAATCTGCTCCCTTGTAGGGAAGAGGAGCCTGGTGTAGAGCCCTGCTGCCTGCAGGGAGTGGAAGGATGGACAGGGATGAGTTGGAGGAAACCGATTGACCAGATAGGAGTCTTCTAGTGGTAATTCACTTCTGGACTAATAGGGAAGGAAAGGAATGGTTGGACCTGTGGGACTTTGAAACTCAGAGTGCTGTATTTATTACAGAGAAATAAATTAGTTTATTTGGATGTATCACTTGTGTATGTTCTTTAGTTCTCAAGCTAAAATTGAGCTACTGAAATGTTAACAGCCACTTAAAGGACAACATATAATTGTGTAATCTGCAAACAGGAGGTGCAGCCTAGCAAGGACTCTGCGTGCATGACTTGGCAAAAGCAGAGTCACAGCTGAGCTGAGAGTGGATTGGCTGCACTCCAGGCAGAGGAGGGGCTGGAGAGAGGTAATCAGATGTGTCTGACAGTATTTTCAGTAACAAATTATTTTTCCATTGATACCCTCTTCCTGAAGAGCTGTTCTGACTCTGGAGCTAAGAAAATACGACCTGTCTGGCTGCATGACTCTGGTACAGTTGGCTGATCTTACTTAAAAGCCTTCGTGAGTTACGCAATGTTCTCAAGGTCACCAAGCACCAGGCTAGGTTCCAAGCTGCTTTCCTCTTACAGCAGAACAGTCTCATGAGTGCTGCTCTTCCATGTTGGTGTAAAAGAGAATTTTGAGACTTCACCTGGAGTTTTAGTGGCACAGCAGTGAAACCGTAGCATTTCAGATGCTTAACTGGTGAATTTTCATGGCAGAATTAATCTGTTAACTGTTGACCTCTGGCTGTTAAATATGGGGAAAGTTCTTGGCTCTGTGCCTGGATCTGTGAGGAAATCCTGGACTCGATGGTGGAAGCTGGCAGCAGGTACTGGAGGCTGGTGTTGAAAGTCCTGCCCCTTTAAATGTCAAGACCTAAATTCTTGGTGATAATAATGTCCTGAGCTCTGCCTGGCATTATCTGGGGTGCCTTGTGCTCTCCTGAGAGACAGCCAAGGGGAAAAAGTCAATGCCAGAGACTCCAAGCCCAAGTGCTCTGTGTGCTGAGCTGCCTCAGAGGAGCCTCTGTTATGAAGTCAGTTTAATGAGCTTCCTTTAAGAAATAAATACTGGACTGATGTGGTGTGTGCTGGTGTGGGTGGGGAGGCTGTTCAGGAGAACCCCTGGGAACACCCACCTGCAGCAGGTGCGTGCTGCGGGCTGGCTCTGACAACTCTGATACAGCAGATTGCCCTGGATGGGTGCAGGTGGGGCACAGCCAGGCTCTGCTGCACACGCAGGTTCTGCTGTGTGGCACCTGCACGCTCTGCGTCCCCCGGCGGGTGTACGACAGCCCTTGCTGCCCCCCTGTACGCAGCAGCCCGGCTGTGCGAGGTGCTGCATGGTCCCGTCGGCTCCTACTGCTGCTTCATGGCACTGCAGGTGCCAACCCTGCTCTGTGGCGTCTGGGTTGTAGCTGCTCCGATTGCCCCAGTCGCTGCCTTTCGCTTTCCCCTCGCTGCTCCCAGGGGAGGCTGTGTCACAGTAAACTGGGCGGGGTTGTGTGGGTAGTTGCTTTTGTTAGACCAACAGATAGAGGACATGGAAAAAATAGATGAGCTGTTGGGTGCACCAGCCCTCGCTCAGAGCACTGCAGCGTGGCACAGCAAAGCAAGCGTCCAGCTTGCTGCGTCATGTCCTTGGATGATGGTGGTGCTTCCTCTTGAGGATCTGCCTGTACTGGAGAGACCACGCTGGGGTGTTCTGATGAGGCAGGGCTTTTCCTCGGAGCTCTGTTTTTCCCTCAAACCCAGAGCGCGTGTGGGCCAGTCGCATCAGGAACTGCTTGCAAACATCTTTGGCTTGGGAACACCTTGGGAGCAGGGCTGGGTGCTGGAGAGGGGCTGGAAAGGGCCATCCCTGGGTGGTGAGGTGGTGGCATTGTGGAGGGCAGGAGGTACCCACTGGCTTTGGGACACTGCGAAGAGCCTGCCAACCAGCCTGCCGCAGAGGGCTGCCACGGGCTGGAGGGTGCAGAGGCTGGGGGAGGCCAGCCCTTGACAGCGGTGTGTCTGGGCCCTGCGGTGGGTGTAACAGACAGCAGGGCCTTCACGCCCAGCGAGTCTGGCAGCCTTTTCCTGTAACGGTCTGTTCTTTTTCCGCACAAGGCACCAGCTGTGCTGCAGCCGTGTCTCGCTGCGTGGGCTCCCTTGGGAAATGCCTGCTGGCAGGTGACTTCGGCAGCCACCCCTGCACGTTTGCCCGTGGCTGCTGTTCCTGAGCTGGCCCTGGCACACAGGCAGTGCTCTCAGCCCGTGCTGCAAGGCGGGCGTTCTTGTCACAGGGATGGAACAGGGGCTGGTGGGGTGGGCTGTGCGAGGTGCATCAGTGCACCTGGAGGAAATGGCCTAGCCTGGGGCGAAGGTGGGCGGTGGGTCGCAATGCTCAGCTCGCCACGCTGCTTCGAGCCCCCTCCCTGAAGCCCAGCTGCAGCAAAGCGAGCAACGCGGGGAGCTGGAGTCCCCAAGCCCCCCGTGTCATTTACATACGCCTCACTGGCGCCAGCGGCACAGCAACCTGGGTTTGTGTAGCACTGCAGACCCTCTCCGAAAGAGCCTCCCTTCCTCTGCTCCCTTCCATGGCCCTGGGCTTCATGGTCCTGCTCTTGGTGGGGACGGCGGGGACAGGTAAGGGTGGTGTGGCTGAGGTAGCTGCTGTTTGGGGGAGCGCTGCGGGGCGGCGGGCAGGGGGGGATCTGGGCTGTACTGGGGGATCTGAATGGGGCGTTTTGCTCCAGGGCGGTGTGGTGTGATGAGCAGGATGGAGGCTGGGTAGCGGGATTGCCTCACGGGAGCAGGGGGACATTTGGGAGGTGAGGGCGATGGAGCGCATGGCTCAGCCCATCAGTAACCGCGTCCTTGGTGCACCCAGCTTCTGGGGCTCAGCCCGTGCTGACCCAGCCGTCCTCCGTGTCGGTGCTGCCCGGGCAGACCGCTCGGCTGTCCTGCACCCTGAGCCCCCAGTACAACATCAGCCAGTTCGGCATCTCCTGGTACCAGCAGCGCCCAGGGCACTCCCTGAGGTACCTGCTCTATTACAACTCCGAGGAAGACAAGCACAAGCCCGCCAAGATTCCTGACCGCTTCTCTGCTACCAAAGACCTGGCCAGCAACGCCTGCATCCTCATCATCGCATCTGTCTGCCACGAAGACAACGGCAACTACTACTGCTCCCTGTCGCGTGCCTTCAACTGGTTTTAGAGACGGGGAACGAAAGCTTTGCTGCATTTTCCCTCGCAACCCTGATGGAAAGCCCTCCGCAGGGAGAAAGGCAGCCGCAGGAGGAATGGAAAGAGAGCTTCTCGCACGCTTGAGCGAGCCCAGCAGCACCGCGTCGTGCTGTGAGGTGCAGCAGCCTCCTCTTTGACCCCAAGCATCCCCCGGCGGAGCGTCAGCCAGCCGGACGCGGTGGGGCTCGGCCCGGGAGCGGTGGGAGGGTGGAAGAGCTGGGCGGCGGCCTGGCTTTCCTGGGCTCTGGCAGCACTCGGCGCAACGCGGGGCCCTGCGCGGGCTGGCCGGCCCAGCAATAAAGGCTAACGCTCCTCCGCGCGGGCTGCGATGTGTGCGGGGCCCGGTCCCCGCTCTCCGCGGGGCCCCACCCTGCCCCGGGGTACCGGCCGAGGACGGGGAGCCAAAGCCCCGCGGCCTCCAGCGCGGGGGGAATCTCCGGGGTGGAGCTGGGCCCCCCGTCCCCACAGCGCCAGGCCCGCGGGGGCCTGTCCCGTCCCGGAGCACCCCAACCGCCCCTCACGGCCCCGTCCCCCCGCGCCGCCATCTTCCCTCAGCGCACGCCGCCCCCCAGCGCCCGCCAGCTGTGAGCTTCTGGGGGGGGGGGAAGGACACGTCTAACGCCGCGGGAGCCGGCGGGCGCTCGGCAGGAGCGCGTTCACGCAGAAAAGCAACGCATTTCTCCCCAAAAATCCCACAAATTTCATTAAAAACAGCGCGGGAGGGGACTGGGGGGGGTACCACGGCAAGGCGGGTCGCACCGCGCACGCTCAGTACTGCACGCACGCGCAGGGGCGGGGCTTAGGGCCCTTCCACATGCGTCGGGATCACGTGGGGAGCTGCTGGCGCTGCCATTGGCTTGAGGGGGGAAAAAAAGCGGCGCGTCACTTCCTGGTTACCGCAGTGCGCGTCGGAGTAACGCGGCGAGCGGAGGTGTGCGGGGCAGCGGGATGGCGGGGGCCGGCCCGGAGCCCGCAGAGGCGGCGTGGGGCGGCGGCCCGGCCCGGCCCTTGGGTCAGCACCGGACAGCGCGTTCCCTACCCCCGGCTCCGTGCGAGAGCGCCGTGCTCTGCCCGGGTGGGAGCGGGCTGGGCCGGGCTGTCTGTGCGGAGCGGCCTGGGCGCGATGACGGGATGGTTCCTCAAAGCTGAACCTGGAGGAAATCCCCGCTGGGCCTGTAACGGTTTGCCAGACTTTGCGAGTGCCCTGGAGCGGCAAAAGGGCTTTGCGCTGCTCTGTTGAGTAACCTGGGTGAAAACTCTCCCTTTCCTGCTGTGCGCAAAGTTGGTGTTAGCGTCAGGGGACCTTCACATCCCGCACCGGTGCAGTCGTCTGCCGGTGAAGTCTGAGAAGCTGCTGGTTCCAGGAAAGATTCAGCACATCTCGTATACGGGAAACCTCTGCGCCAAGGAGAGCTGTGACTACCTCAGGACTCTGGCTGGGGACATCTGCATTGAGGGGGGGGCTCTGAGGTAACGGTCTTGCTGTTGTTAATTCTCCAGCCCGCCTTCCCGCGTGCTGTGGTTGACTTGACTACACCTGGAGTCCTTCACCACTAGCAATTCCTGAACTGTAATTTGCCAGGATAGGAAGTAGGGATGAGTAAGACTGCAAAATCAAAATTAATTTGTAGACCCTTTCTGTTTCACTTGCAGCAGGAGGGAGTGGGTATGGGGGGTAATGCATGGCCTTGATTTATATGAACTCTGGCACAAGTCAGTTTGTGATTGCTGTGAGGCTGCTGGAGTTCCCTTGGCTGGCTGTGGAGTGGCAGGAACTGTGGACTTGTGTGTTTATTTACTGTTGGGAGGCCTGGAGGCTCCTGATCTCTGTGCAAATTCCCCCACTCCTTGCTCTGAAGTTGCTCTTGCTGGGGTGTGGTACAAGCAGTCAGTAGGTCTGCACCTTGAAAGAGGCGTTGTGTGCTCGCATAGTGAAAGGCGGGTTCGTGTCTTGCAACATAGAAAACTGCATTGTGTAGGTGCGGGGTCTTTGCCTGATTTATCGGCTGCGCCTTTCTCTTTTTCAGAGCCCGAGTTATCCTGAAGAGAAAGTTATAACTATCGGGCAGTTCAGAATTGGGCTGATTCATGGCCACCAAGTTATTCCCTGGGGTGATGTGGACAGCCTGGCACTGCTGCAGAGGCAGCTGGATGTGGACGTTCTCATCTCAGGACACACGCACAGATTTGAAGCATTTGAACACGAACGCAAACTCTACATCAACCCAGGATCAGCTACAGGAGCACCCAGTGCATTGGAAACGTGAGTGAGAGGGGCCCTGAGCTGCCCAGTGCAGCAGAGCCTGTAGGTGTTACCTGAAATGTGTGTGTTCACCTGTGAGTGTCTGGCCACCGTGCTGCAGAGCACTGGCAAGGTGCTGTGAGGAGCAGGAGGCCAGCGCTCTCCCTGCCCGGGGAAGGCAGTGGGGCTCCCCGTTACCGGGGTTTGACTTAGCCCACGTCTTGGCCGTGACGGCTGGGGCTGCTGCCTGGGCCTGGAGAGGGGTGAGTTGCAGCAGCTTCTTGAAGTCGTTTTGCCTCCTGGTGCCTTCCCAGAAGCTGAGGGCTGGTAGTTGGTAGGAAATGAGACTTCTGAAGGCACTGCCAGCTTTAGCTTTGTCCGAGCCTGGCAGGACGCAGGCTGCTGAGCGGCCTCGAGGGCTGTTCTAGGCCAAGTGCAACTCTGCCGCAGACGCTGTCGTCGGTGCCTGCAAGCCGCAGCGTTTCCCAGATCCCTCCAGCCCTCGGCAGCCCAGCCTGTTGGGACGCATGAGCACAAGGTGTGTTAAGAGCCGGCAGCGGAAGCCGGTGGGGAGGATCGACAGAGTGTTTTCTTCCCAGGAACGGCGTCCCTTCGTTTGTGCTGATGGACGTCCAGGCGTCCTCGCTTGTGGCTTTTGTGTACCAGCTCCCTGGGGATGCCGTGAAAGAAGGAGGAATGGAGTTCCAGAAGTACTGAATCCTCCTCAAACCTGCTCGTTGGCTTGTGGCCGCCGTTGGTGCCGTCTCTCTGCAGCTGAGTCCCGGGGGAGGCGGGCCACGGGGGGGTGCTGCTGCTGCGGCCAGAGGCCCTGGGGAGCGGCCCCGGGGCTGTGGGGCCCGTGAGCCCGGGAACCCGTCAGCGTCGGTTCCCAACCGCCACCTGAAGCACAAGAGGGTGCTGGTTAACAGCCAGAGGCCTGAGGAACGTTTCCCGTGTCTAAGGAGGAGCCGCTGTGTTCCTGGTGTGAGGGACTCGCAGAGAGTGGTGGCAGCCTGGCGTTGAGCCTCCTCTGCAGCACAAGTGTAGAATAAAAAAGCCTGTCGTCGTGTGTCTGGCCCTGCTCGTTGTGCTTCTGTAAGGGGAAGGCGCTGCCACAAAGTGGGAGAGTCTGAGGTGCCGGGGCCATCCCGGTCCCTGTCCCAGGAGATCTCGGGGTGCCAGCCCATGGTGGGGGGTGCTGTGGCGGGGGCCGCTGGCACGGTGCTGCGGGCTGGGGCTGGGCCGTCTGTGGGTGCGGAGCCCTGCGCAGAAGCGCCTGGGGCAGGAGGGATGGGGAGTGTGGCTGGGGGAGCTGTGGTGGGGCAGAGGGGTGCTCTGAGGGTGGGTGGGTGGGTGATGCCAGGGTGGCAGGCCGGGCTAAGGCGGCTGTGGAGGCCGCTCCGGCAAGGCAGGGCAGAAAAGTGTTTCTGCCATCCTTGGCAAGTCTCTCGGCTAAGGCTGTATTTGCCAAAAGCAGAGTCAGGGAACGGTTGCCCAGACACCTTGATCCACCTGTTCAGAGTCTTGTGGCTGCTGAGAGACACCCGGCTGTGGGGCCCTGCTGTGAAGCAGGACCTGTTTTTCCCAGGGGAGTGGCCCAGGGAGCAGGCGGCTGGGAGTGATCTTGGTGCCTTTGGTGGGCCAGAGGTGTGCCCGCAGTGGGAGCACTGGGACAGGAGCTGCCAGTGAGCGTTGGGGGCCACATTTCCATGAAGGGCCGGAGCCGGAGCGGGTGGATGGAGAGGTTAAGAGGGAGTCAGGTTCCAGAGCACAGCGCCATTGTCATAGGGATGTGGAGCAGCTGGGACGGCAGCATGGCCTGGGCCCCTCTCCTCCTCATGGTTCTCACCTACAGTCCTATGCCCGCCCAGATTTGCTGCACATGACCAGTGGATTTGGGCACAAGGGTGCTCTCCCGCTGCCCAAGGAGGGCTGTGCTGGTGGGACACTGGCTGACCCCCATCTTCTCCCCTCTCTCCTCTCCCTCTCCAGGTTCCCTGGTCCAGGCAGCGCTGACTCAGCCGCCCTCGGTCTCAGCCAACCTGGGACAAACCGTCCAGATCACCTGCTCCGGGGTTAGCAGCAGCTATGCTTATGCCGGCTGGTACCAGCAGAAGGTGCCTGGCACTGCCCCTGTCACTGTGATCTATGCTAGTGACAAGAGACCCTCGGACATCCCTTTGCGATTCTCCGGCTCCATGTCTGGCACCACGGGCACGTTAACCATCAGTGGGGTCCAAGCCGAGGACGAGGCTGTCTATTACTGTGGTAACTACGACAGCAGCTATAATGGTGACAGGGAGCAGTGGGGAAGTGATACAAAAACCTCCCGCCATCGCAAGGGCCAGTTTGCCGTCTCTGCTGTCCCCGTTTGAAGGTGGGCGGGTCCCGGCCATGGCCGTGCCCTTGCTGCCCTGTGCTGCAGGAGGCTGTGCCTGGTGTCCCAGCTCGGCCGTCCCTTACAGCCCCCGCTCTGTGCCTGTCCTCTGTCATTTGGGGAGGGGACGAAAGCTTTTCCTTCAAAACCTGGGAATGGACATATCCTGTGCGTGCAGCATCTCCAGGGCCATGCATGAGGCTGCTGGGGTAGAGCAGGACTTGTCAGGGGCTACTGTGTTGTGCCGCAAGAGCAGCCATGGGCTACTCCAGCGTTGGATGTGTTTGCCCAGTGCCGGCCTGTTGGGCTCACGCTCAGCCTGTGCAGGAGCCCCCAGCACCTCTGGCCCCCTGGGAAGCCCCTGGCCCAGAGCAAGGCCCTCTATGGCCCCATGACAGCCCGGGGCTGCCCCGCACCCTGGCCCTGTCCCTGTCCTGCTGTGGGACCCCAGACTGGGTGTACCACTGGGTACAAGGGCGGTGACCCCTCCATGTCATGGTGTGCCGCTTGTTTTCAGCACTGCCATCTCCTGTCTCCCCATGAGTGTGGTGGGGAAGAGGACAGGGGTTTGGGGTGAGTGTGGGATAGGGCCAGGCTGTGGGCAGGGGTACTGGCCCCACGGGGGCTGCCATGTAGGCAAGCGGGTCCCAGGTGGCCGTGCCCCCAGCTCTGTGGCCAGGACCGTGGCGCTGGGTGGGAGGGCCACACGCCTTGGCTGGAGCCAGGAGGGCGTAGACGGGGCTGCACTGAGCACCCTGCGGTCCCCAGGGGCGAGGGCTGCCCTGTGCTCCCTGCCAAACTCTGCTCCTGGCCCTGCTCCCCTGGGCTGCTCCAGGGCAAGGTCCCAGGTGCTCATCGGTCGCAGGCAACGTTCAGCAGAGGAGCTCAGAAGGATGGAAACAGGGGCTTGGCTCCTGCCTTTTCCCAGCCCTTTCCTCATGGGAGAGCCTAGTTGGGCCCAGCTGGACCCCAAAAATCCACCTCAGTGGCAATAGGCTGGGCAAGGGTTTGTCCTTCCATCCCTGGCACAGGCACTGGCTCATCTGCTCCGGCCAACCCATTGTGGGGGCCTTGGAGCTGCAGGCGCTGCCTGCCCACCCCTACCCACCCTGCCCCGAGCAGCCTGGCTCTCCTGTGCCCTTTGGCCCTGCAGCCGCTCGGCCCTGACTGGGGATGGGGTGTCTGTGCTGGCGGGTTTCAGACTCCAACTGGGGACGTGTCTCTGCTCCGTGCCCGGGGACAAGCCTCACTGCATCTGTGGCTGTGGGCTGGGCGTGGAGCGGGAGGGAGGTGCGGAGAGAAGCGTGGGAAGGATCCGGCCCTGTGCATGGGGTCAGGTTTGCATGGAGGGGCCGTGCCCCAGGTGGGCGGGGGCTTAAAAGGGAGTTGGGGTCCGTGAAAGCGCCCCATCGGCGTAAGGACACAGAGCTGGTGGGATTGCGCCATGGCCTGGGCTCCTCTCCTCCTCGTGGTGCTCGTCCACAGCTCAGGTGCCCTGCGCAGACTCGTGCCCGGCTGGGACCTGTGGGCACAGGGGTCCCGTCCCGCTGGCTGGGGAGGGCTGTGCTGGTGGGACACTGGCTGACCCCCGTCTTCTCCCCTCTCTCCTCTCCCTCTCCAGGTTCCCTGGTCCAGGCAGCGGTGACTCAGCCGCCCTCGGTCTCAGCCAACCTGGGACAAACCGTCCAGATCACCTGCTCCGGGCTTAGCAGCTACAGTGCTGTTGGCTGGTACCAGCAGAAGGTGCCTGGCACTGCCCCTGTCACTGTGATCTACGACAGCACAAAGAGACCCTCGGACATCCCTCCGCGATTCTCTGGTTCCGCATCCGGCACTACACGCACGTTAACCATCAGTGGGGTCCAAGGCGAGGATGAGGCTGTCTATTACTGTGGTACCTCCTACGACGACAGCAGCAGTGATGCTGTTGTAGTGACGTAGAGAGTTACAGAAGTGAGGTCCAGAGCTGGTAAAAATGGGGGATTTCTGCCCCTCTCCGTCACAGCCGAACAGAGCTGTCGGGCTGGGCACGGTTGTGTCCTTTCTATATGGCCATGGCTGTAAACGTCCTCGCAGTTTTGCCTCCTGGTGCCAGAGGAGAGTCTGGGCTGTGGGCACTTGACGCCTGTCCCTAGAGACAGCATGGCAAAGCCCTGTCTGCAGCCCTGCTGCCTCTTTCTGCTGGCAGCTCCATTCGCCTGGTGCTGTGTGTTCTCCTGGCAGGGCTCCAGCGCTCTGGCCTTGGGCTCTGTGTGCGGGTCTGTGCTTTCCTCGCTTTCCTCAGTGGTACCATGGCCTTTGGGCAGAGGGGCTCTGTCCGGCTGCCTGCGGAGGGCTGTGCTGGTGGGACACTGGCTGACCCCCATCTTCTCCCCTCTCTCCTCTCCCTCTCCAGGTTCCCTGGTCCAGGCAGCGCTGACTCAGCCGCCCTCGGTCTCAGCCAACCTGGGACAAACCATCCAGATCACCTGCTCCGGGCTTAGCAGCAGCTATGCTTATGCCGGCTGGTACCAGCAGAAGGTGCCTGGCACTGCCCCTGTCACTGTGATCTACGATGACACAAAGAGACCCTCGGACATCCCTCCGCGATTCTCCGGCTCCATGTCTGGCACCATGGGCACGTTAACCATCAGTGGGGTCCAAGCCGAGGACGAGGCTGTCTATTACTGTGGTGCCTGGGACAGCAGCAGCAATGCTGGTCAGGGTCATGGTGATGCTGAGAAGTTTTTTCCCTCCTGTTCCTTGCTGCGCTTTCCCCGGCATTGGTCAGAGCTGCGCAGAGGTGGCAGCTGGCACCTTTGGGGCTGGCGGCGGCTGTGGCTCTGCTTTTGCAGGGTTCTGTCTGCATCCCCGTCCTGGTGCCAGCTCCCATCTCTTGGTGCTGGTGCAGTGTTGGTGTGCGGTGCTGAGCACCTCCTTCCTTGTCCCAGTGACTTGCGAGCACTGGTTCCCATGGGGCAGTAGTGCCGTGCAGCTGGGCAGGGGTGGGTTCTCTCCCTCTTGTCTCTGGGAGCCTTCCCATGGAGATGAGCAGAGTGGGGCTTGCGGGGACGCCTGTGCCGGGCAGCGGCCCGTTGGCTCTCGGGAGGCCTGTCCGTTGCAGGGCTGTGCTGTCAGCCGCCCGGCACTGTGCCCTCCTTCCGTTCCCCCCGAGCGCTCTGGGCCTGGGCTGATGATTTTAATAGCGTGTTGTACAAGTGTGACTTAACAAAGTTTGATGGCAAGGTTCACTCCGTTCATTCCTGCACGGAAAACCACACGAAGGAAAATGGAGTTGCACACGTGTTCGAATGAGTCACAGAAGGACTGGAGACGGAAGGGTGAGCAGGGCCCTCCTGTGGAGTCACGAGGGTCAGAATGAACCCTCTGGCCTTCTAAACTCCCTCTCAGAGAGGAGACTAGGATGGACCCAGACTTATTCTCAGACTTAGTCAATGGTTTATGTCTAAGGGATTATACATGCAAAGTTTATGTAATGTTTCTTTAGCATCAATCCAGCATGCAACCAAAGTTACGAAGGCCAAAATCAGAGTTCTCACATTATGGGATTAGACGCTGTATCGGTCACTGACCAAAGATCTGCTGTTGACAAAAGGTCTCTCTGCCTCGAGGAGCAACCTTGAGAGGTGTCTGACGGAGCTCAAGGGGAGACGACCGCCATGCTGCCCAGCAGGGAGAGCTGGAAGAAGGCTCACGTGGGCTGTCGTACTTATGGGATAAAGTGGCTGTCTCATAGCAAAATTACACCTGATGGAAGAAGTATGCATGAGACTCCTTGCACCTGCAACTTTGTTCCTTGGTGAATGAATCTTGGAAAAGCCACCTTGCTCTCCTTGCGTTAATGGCATGATCAGCGTTCCAAGATAATTTGTGCTGATGCTCACTGTGCCGCTCTGGCACAATCAGAAAACCAATTGAAACCAGAGGAGTTCTAGTTCCAGCTGTGGCTCGGGACTTTCCCTCCTCCGGAGCCTGGCCCAGACTACTGCTGGTTTGGTTAAGGGGTCGAGTGCATCTGTCACAGGCCCCATCTGGTGCATGGGCAGGGATGTCTCCAGACTACCAAAAACGCTGGGTGCCCACGGCTGGCCGTGCCCCTGGGGTGCCCGGTCTCACTGGCAGGGATGAGTTGTGCCCCAAGGAGCAGTGGGCAGGGGGAGGGTCCAGGCTCTGGCTGCAGACACCCCTCAGGGAGTGCCTGGGCCTGGGGCTGCAGCCAGGGTGTCCCATCCATGTGCTTGTGGGCAGAGGAGTCGTGTCACTGTCCCTCTGGACAGGGAGGGGGCTGTGCTGGTGGGGCACTGGCTGACCCCATCTTCTCCCCTCTCTCCTCTCCCTCTCCAGGTTCCCTGGTCCAGGCAGCGCTGACTCAGCTGCCCTCGGTCTCAGCCAACCTGGGACAAACCGTCCAGATCACCTGCTCCGGGAGTGGCTACTGGTATGCCTGGTACCAGCAGAAGGTGCCTGGCACTGCCCCTGTCACTGTGATCTACTACAATGACAAGAGACCCTCGGACATCCCTTCGCGATTCTCCGGCTCCAAGTCTGGCAGCACGGGCACGTTAACCATCAGTGGGGTCCAAGCCGAGGACGAGGCTGTCTATTACTGTGGTGGCGTCAACAGCAGCAGCAATGGGTCTGGTGCCGGTGAGCAATGGGATGTGAGACACAGACTGGAAAGTCAGAGCAAGTTTTTCAACCCTCTTCCCTCCCAGCCGAGTAGAGTTGAGGCTGTGGGGCTGAGGCAGGTTTGTGTCCCCTCTGCACAGCCATGGCTGTGAATGTCCTCCCTTTTGTGTCCCAGAGACCTGGAGGTGACTTTGCGGCTGGGGACCATTGTCCTTGTCCCTACCAAATTCACAGTGTGGACCTGTCTGCCCTTCCGCTGCCTTTTGCTACTGACAGCCACGTTGTCCTGCTGCTGCCAGAGCTGCCTCTGTGCTGGGGTGCGTTGGGCTGAGCTCTGCTCCTCTAATTTGTCTCTGATAGTGTCCGAGTCTGTTCTCCAACTGCGGAACTCCCCATCCCCCTGGACGGTGAGGGGGCTGTGCTGGTGGGGCACTGGCTGACCCCCATCTTCTCCCCTCTCTCCTCTCCCTCTCCAGGTTCCCTGGTCCAGGCAGCGCTGACTCAGCCGCCCTCGGTCTCAGCCAGCCTGGGACAAACCATCCAGATCACCTGCTCTGGGCTTGGCAGCAGCAGTGCTTATGCCGGCTGGTTCCAGCAGAAGGTGCCTGGCACCGGCCCTGTCACTGTGATCCATCAGAGCAACAAGAGACCCTCGGACATCCCTTCGCGATTCTCCGGTTCTGCATCTGGCAGCACGGGCACGTTAACCATCAGTGGGGTCCAAGCCGAGGACGAGGCTGTCTATTACTGTGGTGGCATCGACAGCAGCAGCAATGGTGTTTGTTGCCGGTGAGCAATGGGATGTGAGACACAGACTGGAAAGTCAGAGCAAGTTTTTCAACCTTTTTACCTGCTCACCGAGTAAAGATGTGGCCGTGGGGCTGAGCCAGGTTTCTTTCCTCTAGACACGAGCATTGCTGTGAATGCCCACCCTTTCCTGTCCTGGAGAAGTGATGGTTCTCTTGCTCTGCCCTGTGCCTCACAAGCATTGTCCTTGTCCCTACAAAAATTGAGTGTGACCCTGTCACCCATGCCACAGTCTCTTGTTACTGACGGCTGTTTTGTCCTGCTGCTGCCAGAGCTGCCTCTGTGCTGGGATGCGTTGGCCTGAGCTCTGCTCCTCAAAGCTGACAGTGACTGTGTCCAGATCTGTTCTCCTCTGACTGTGACATTTCCCATCCCGCTGCCCAAGGAGGCCTGTGCTGGTGGGACACTGGCTGACCCCATCTTCTCCCCTCTCTCCTCTCCCTCTCCAGGTTCCCTGGTCCAGGCAGCGCTGACTCAGCCGCCCTCGGTCTCAGCCAACCTGGGACAAACCGTCCAGATCACCTGCTCTGGGATTAGCAGCAGCAGCTATGCTTATGCCGGCTGGTACCAGCAGAAGGTGCCTGGCACTGCCCCTGTCACTGTGATCTATCTGAGCAACCAGAGACCCTCGGACATCCCTTCGCGATTCTCCGGCTCCTATTCTGGCAGCACGGCCACGTTAACCATCAGTGGGGTCCAAGCCGAGGACGAGGCTGTCTATTACTGTGGTAGCTACGACAGCAGCTATAATGGTGACAGGGAGCAATGGGGAAGTGATACAAAAACCTCCCGCCATCGCAAGGGCCAGTTTGGCGTCTCTGCTGTCCCCGTTTGAGGATGGTGCAGGTCCCGGCCATGGCCCTGCCCTTGCTGCCCTGTGCTGCAGGCGGCTGTGCCTGGTGTCCCAGCTTGGCCATCCCTTACAGCCCCCGCTCTGTGCCTGTCCTCTGTCATTTGGGCAGGGGGTGGCTGCCAGCAGCCCCCCTGCCTTTGCTGCCCCACCAGCTCCCTCGTCACTGCATCTCTTCCCCACCAGCCTCTCGCCCTCCCCTGGTGCTGCCCTTGCTGCTGGTGGGCTTCTCCCTGTCCTGGAGCGGTGCGGCTGGCGCAGCTCTGTGCGAGGAGCAGCGCGGACACGTCTGCTGCAGCCAAAGGGCTCCGGCCGGAGCCGTGCACGGGGAGGGAGTGTGGCACGGCCGGGCTGTTGCACAGGGCCTTGTGCTGCAGGCACACTGGAGGGCTGGGCAGGAGGAGGTGCGGGCTGAGAAGCCGTAGCTGGTGTCATGGGTGCTGGGTTTCTGCAGCAGCTGGACGCAGGCTGGGGGAGCCCAGCTGGCCTGGGCTGCAGGTGGAGGGATGCCCGGTCATTTTTGGGCAGGACCTGCCTGCAGCAAGGTCTCTACCCTGCCCCTGGGCATCGCCGAGGGGGAGATCAGCCTGCAGAAATCTCAGCCCTGTCACAGAGAGGCGGGACCATTCTGGCAGCCGAGGGGCCAGGACAAAGCTCCACCTTCATACCCTGGGATGAGGGTTTGGGAGAGCAATCCCTGCTGCTGGGAAGCCCAGGCAGCTGAGAGTCTACCAAGGGCTGCAGGCCACGGGAGCTTGTGGCTCCATGCCCAGGGACCCTGCCCATGGGGCTGCCCCGCAGGCACCGTGACGTGCCCCGGGGATTGCCCATGAGAGGCCTGAGGCTGTGCGCAGGGCGCTGGGCTGTAGGGCAGAACTCAAAGGCACGGGGCTGGGCACCGGGTCCTCTGCTCCCCCTCGGCAGGAGAAGGGCAGAGCAGCCCAGTCAGCATGGGGATGTGGAGCTGGTGGGATCGCACCATGGCCTGGGCCCCTCTCCTCTCGGTGCTCGTCCACAGCTCAGGTGCCCTGCCCAGACTTGCTGCACCCGGCCGGTGGATTTGGGCACAGGGGTCCCATCCCGGTCCCACTGCGCAGGGAGGGCGCTGTGCTGGTGTGACACTGGCTGACCCCCATCTTCTCTGCTTTCTCCTTGTTCCTACCAAATTCACAGTGTGGCTCTGTCTGCCCTTCCGCTGCCTTTTGCTACTAACAGCCATGTTCTCCTGCTGCTACCAGAGCTGCCTCTGTGCTGGGGTGCGTTGGGCTGAGCTCTGCTCCCCAAAGATGACAGTGACTGTGTGCAGATCTGTTCTCCTCTGACTATGGAAATTTCCATGTCTCTGACAGTGGAAGGCTGTGCTGGTGGGACACTGGCTCACTCTCATCTTCTCCCCTCTCTCCTCTCCCTCTCCAGGTTCCCTGGTCCAGGCAGCGCTGACTCAGCTGCCCTCGGTCTCAGCCAACCTGGGACAAACCATCCAGATCACCTGCTCTGGGATTAGCAGCAGCAGCAGCTGGGTTAGTTGGTTCCAGCAGAAGATGCCTGGCACTGCCCCTGTCACTGTGATCTACAACAGCAACCAGAGACCCTCGGACATCCCTTCGCGATTCTCTGGCTCCAAGTCTGGCACCACGGGCACGTTAACCATCAGTGGGGTCCAAGCCGAGGACGAGGCTGTCTATTACTGTGGTGGAGGCGACAGCAGCAACAATGGTGTCTGGTGCTGGTGAGCAATGGGATGTGAGACACAGACTGGAAAGTCAGAGGAAGATTTTCTGCCATTCTGCCTTACAGCTAAGCAAGGCCGTGCGGCTGAGGCAGGTTTGTGTCCCCTCTGCACAGCCATGGCTGTGAATGTCCTCCCTTTTGTGTCCCAGAGAACTGGAGGTGACTTTGGGGGTGGAGATCATTGTCCTTGTCCCTACCAAATTCACAGTGTGGACCTGTCTGCCCTTTCGCTGCCATTTGCTACTGACAGCCACGTTGTCCTGCTGCTGCCAGAGCTGCCTCTGTGCTGGGGTGCGTTGGGCTGGGTTCTGATCCCCAAAGATGACAGTGACTGTGTGCAGATCTGTTCTCCTCTGACTATGGAACTGCCCGTGTCTCTGACCGTGGAAGACTGTGCTGGTGGGACACTGGATGACCCCCATCTTCTCCCCTCTCTCCTCTCCCTCTCCAGGTTCCCTGGTCCAGGCAGCGCTGACTCAGCCGCCCTCGGTCTCAGCCAACCTGGGACAAACCGTCCAGATCACCTGCTCCGGGAGTGGCTACTGGTATGCCTGGTACCAGCAGAAGGTGCCTGGCACTGCCCCTGTCACTGTGATCTACTACAATGACAAGAGACCCTCGGACATCCATTCGCGATTCTCCGGCTCCAAGTCTGGCTCCACGGCCACGTTAACCATCAGTGGGGTCCAAGCCGAGGACGAGGCTGTCTATTACTGTGGTGCCCTGGACAGCAGCGGCAATGGGTCTGGTGCCAGTGAGCAACAGGAAGTGAGACACCGGCTCCAAATCAGAGGAAGGATTTCAGCCCTTCTCCATCCTGGCCGAGCAGAGTTGTGGCTGTGGGACTGAGCCAGGTTTCTTTCCTCTCCATATGAGCATCACTGTGAATGTCCTCCCTTTAATGTCCTGGAGAACTGATGGTTTTCTTGCTCTGCCCTGTGCCTCACAAGCATTGTCCTTGTCGCTACAAAAATTGAGTGTCGCCCTGTCACCCATCCCACAGTCTCTTGCTACTGACAGCCATGTTGTCCTGCTGCTGCCAGAGCTGCCTCTGTGCTGGGATGCGTTGGGCTGAGCTCTTCTCCACGAATTTGTCTCTGATAGTGTCCAAGTCTGTTCTCCGACTGTGGAATTCCCCGTCCCGCTTCCCAAGGAGGGCTGTGCTGGTGGGGCACTGGCTGACCCCCGTCTTCTCCCCTCTCTCCTCTCCCTCTCCAGGTTCCCTGGTCCAGGCAGCGCTGACTCAGCCGCCCTCAGTCTCAGCCAACCTGGGACAAACCATCCAGATCACCTGCTCCGGGTTTAGCAGCAGCAGCTATGCTGTTGGCTGGTACCAGCAGAAGGTCCCTGGCACTGCCCCTGTCACTGTGATCTACAGCAGCAACCAGAGACCCTCGGACATCCCTTCGTGATTCTCTGGCTCCAAGTCTGGCACCACGGGCACGTTAACCATCAGTGGGGTCCAAGCCGAGGACGAGGCTGTCTATTACTGTGGTGGAGGCGACAGCAGCAGCAATGGTGTCTGGTGCTGGTGAGCAATGGGATGTGAGACACAGACTGGAAAGTCAGAGCAAGTTTTTCAACCCTTTTCCCTCCCGGCCGAGCAGAGTTGAGGCTGTGGGGCTGAGGCAGGTTTGTGTCCCCTCTGCACAGCCATGGCTGTGAATGTCCTCCCTTTTGTGTCCCAGAGAACTGGAGGTGACTTTGTGGGTGAAGATCATTGTCCTTGTCCTTGTCCCTACCAAATTCACAGTGTGAACCTGTCTGCCCTTCCGCTGCCATTTGCTTCTGACAGCCACGTTGTCCTGCTGCTTCCAGAGCTGCCTCTGTGCTGCAGTGCGTTGGGCTGGCTTCTGATCCCCAAAATTGCCTGTGACCATGTCCAGATCTGTTCTCTTTGACTGTGGAATTCCCCATCCCACTGCCCAGAGAGGACTCTGCTGGTGGGACACTGGCTGACCCCATCTTCTCCCCTCTCTCCTCTCCCTCTCCAGGTTCCCTGGTCCAGGCAGCGCTGACTCAGCCGCCCTCGGTCTCAGCCAACCTGGGACAAACCATCCAGATCACCTGCTCCGGGCTTTACAGCAGCAGCTATGTTGGCTGGTACCAGCAGAAGGTGCCTGGCACTGCCCCTGTCACTGTGATCTACAGCAGCAACAAGAGACCCTCGGACATCCCTTCGCGATTCTCCGGCTCCAAGTCTGGCACCACGGGCACGTTAACCATCAGTGGGATCCAAGCCGAGGATGAGGCTGTCTATTACTGTGGTACCTACTACGACGGCAGCAGCAGTGATGCTGTTGTAGTGACGTAGAGAGTTACAGAAGTGAGGTCCAGAGCTGGTAAAAATGGGGGATTTCTGCCCCTCTCCGTCACAGCCGAACAGAGCTGTGGGGCTGGGCACGTTTGTTTCCCCCTGTATGGCCGTGTGGCCTGGTTTCGGCACGGATGCAGTTAACTTTCCTCTCAGTAGCCGGTGTGTTTTGGATTTCATAGGTGATGAATGTTGATAAAAACACCCCGATGATCCAAGTTGTTGTCAATGAGACCAAGGACACTGTCTGGCTTTCCAAGTCTCGTTAACGTCTCCTTAATGTGCAGATGCAGGAAGCTGGGAGAAAGACAGACAGAACAATCGACTGGCCAAAGAGAATATCCTATGCTATAAACCTCATGCTCAGTATATAAGTGGGGGTTGCCCATGGGAGGGGGCATCCTTGGCATCCATTTGCCTCTTTTTCCACCTCTCTCTTGCTTCCTGCCATCGTTCCCCCTGCCTTGCTGGCTCGCTTTTGCTCCTTTTCTCGCTGCTCACTGTCGATTTTGTGATCCCTGCTTGAGACTGGCAGACATCGGGTGGTGAGAAATGGTACATTTTTTATTTTGTGTGTATTAATATCCTTATATTCTGTTATTTTTGTAGTTTTCCTTTGCTATTTTAGTAAAGGGTCTTCATCTCAACCCACAAGTTTTCCTTTCTTCACAATTTCTCTCCCATCCCAGTTGGTAGGGGGAGGCTGAGAGAGAAACTGTGTGGTGACGCAGGATAAGGCACCACGCCATGGCTGTAAACGTCCTCGCAGTTTTGCCTCCTGGTGCCAGAGGAGAGTCTGGGCTGCTGGCACTTGACGCCTGTCCCTAGAGACAGCATGGCAAAGCCCTGTCTGCAGCCCTGCTGCCTCTTTCTGCTGGCAGCTCCATTCGCCTGGTGCTGTGCGTTCTCCTCGCAGGGCTCCAGCGCTCTGGCCTTGGGCTCTGTGTGCGGGTCTGTGCTTTCCTCGCTTTCCTCAGTGGTACCATGGCCTTTGGGCAGAGGGGCTCTGTCCGGCTGCCTGCGGAGGGCTGTGCTGGTGGGACACTGGCTGACCCCCATCTTCTCCCCTCTCTCCTCTCCCTCTCCAGGTTCCCTGGTCCAGGCAGCGGTGACTCAGCCGCCCTCGGTCTCAGCCAACCTGGGACAAACCATCCAGATCACCTGCTCCGGGCTTAGCAGCAGCTATGCTTATGCCGGCTGGTACCAGCAGAAGGTGCCTGGCACTGCCCCTGTCACTGTGATCTATGCTAGTGACAAGAGACCCTCGGACATCCCTTCGCGATTCTCCGGCTCCAAGTCTGGCTCCACGGGCACGTTAACCATCAGTGGGGTCCAAGCCGAGGACGAGGCTGTCTATTACTGTGGTGGAGCCGACAGCAGCAACAATGGTGTCTGGTGCTGGTGAGCAATGGGATGTGAGACACAGACTGGAAAGTCAGAGGAAGATTTTCTGCCATTCTGCCTTACAGATAAGCAAGGCCGTGGGGCTGAGGCAGGTTTGTGTCCCCTCTGCACAGCCATGGCTGTGAATGTCCTCCCTTTTGTGTCCCAGAGACCTGGAGGTGTCCCTACTAAAATCATTGTCCTTGTCCCTACTAAATTCACAGTGTGGCTCTGTCTGCCCTTCTGCTGCCTTTTGCTACTGACAGCCATGTTGTCCTGCTGCTGCCAGAGCTGCCTCTGTGCTGGGGTGCGTTGGGCTGGGTTCTGATCCCCAAAATTGCCTGTGACCATGTCCAGATCTGTTCTCTTTGACTGTGGAATTCCCCATCCCACTGCCCAGAGAGGACTGTGCTGGTGGGACACTGGCTGACCCCACCTTCTCCCCTCTCTCCTCTCCCTCTCCAGGTTCCCTGGTCCAGGCAGCGCTGACTCAGCCACCCTCGGTCTCAGCCAACTTGTCCCAACTCTCTGGGACAAACCATCCAGATCACCTGCTCCGGGATTAGCAGCAGCAGCGGCAGTGCTTACGCTGGTTGGTTCCAGCAGAAGGTGCCGGGCACTGCCCCTGTCACTGTGATCTATGCTAGTGACAAGAGACCCTCGGACATCCCTTCACAGCTCTCTGTTCTGCATCTGGCACCACGGGCACGTTAACCATCAGTGGGGTCCAAGCCGAGGACGAGGCTGTCTATTACTGTGGTGGAGGCGACAGCAGCAACAATGGTGTCTGGTGCTGGTGAGCAATGGGATGTGAGACACAGACTGGAAAGTCAGAGCAAGTTTTTCAACCTTTTTACCTCCTCACCGAGTAGAACTGTGGCCGTGGGGCTGAGCCAGGTTTCTTTCCTCTAGACACGAGCATTGCTGTGAATGCCCACCCTTTCCTGTCCTGGAGAACTGATGGTTCTCTTGCTCTGCCCTGTGCCTCACAAGCATTGTCCTTGTTCCTACAAAAATTGAGTGTGACCCTGTCACCCATCTCACAGTCTCTTGCTACTGACGGCTGTTTTCTCCTGCTGCTGCCAGCGCTGCCTCTGTGCTGGGATGCGTTGGGCTGAGCTCTGCTCCTCAAAGCTGACAGTGACTGTGTCCAGATCTGTTCTCCTCTGACTGTGACATTTCCCATCCCGCTGCCCAAGGAGGCCTGTGCTGGTGGCACATTGGCTGACCGGCATCTTCTCCCCTCTCTCCTCTCCCTCTCCAGGTTCCCTGGTCCAGGCAGCGCTGACTCAGCCGCCCTCGGTCTCAGCCAACCTGGGACAAACCGTCCAGATCACCTGCTCTGGGATTAGCAGCAGCAGCAGCTATGTTGGCTGGTACCAGCAGAAGGTGCCTGGCACTGCCCCTGTCACTGTGATCTATCAGAGCAACAAGAGACCCTCGGACATCCCTTCGCGATTCTCCGGCTCAGTGTCTGGCACCATGGGCACGTTAACCATCAGTGGGGTCCAAGCCGAGGACGAGGCTGTCTATTACTGTGGTGGAGGCGACAGCAGCAACAATGGTGTCTGGTGCTGGTGAGCAATGGGATGTGAGACACAGACTGGAAAGTCAGAGGAAGATTTTGTGCCATTCTGCCTTACAGCTAAGCAAGGCCGTGCGGCTGAGGCAGGTTTGTGTCCCCTCTGCACAGCCATGGCTGTGAATGTCCTCCCTTTTGTGTCCCAGAGAATTGGAGGTGACTTTGGGGGTGGAGATCATTGTCCTTGTCCCTACCAAATTCACAGTGTGGCTCTGTCTGCCCTTTCACTGCCATTTGCTACTGACAGCCACGTTGTCCTGCTGCTGCCAGAGCTGCCTCTGTGCTCGGGTGCGTTGGGCTGAGCTCTGCTCCTCTAATTTGTCTCTGATAATGTCCGAGTCTGTTCTCCAACTGTGGAATTCCCTGTCCCCCTGGACGGTGAGGGGGCTGTGCTGGTGGGACACTGGCTGACCCCCACCTTCTCCCCTCTCTCCTCTCCCTCTCCAGGTTCCCTGGTCCAGGCAGCGCTGACTCAGCCGCCCTCGGTCTCAGCCAACCTGGGACAAACCGTCCAGATCACCTGCTCTGGGGTTAGCAGCAGCTATGATTATGCCGGCTGGTACCAGCAGAAGGTCCCTGGCACTGCCCCTGTCACTGTGATCTATCTGAGCAACCAGAGACCCTCGGACATCCCTTCGCGATTCTCCGGCTCCTATTCTGGCAGCACGGCCACGTTAACCATCAGTGGGGTCCAAGCCGAGGACGAGGCTGTCTATTACTGTGGTAGCTATGACAGCAGCTATAATGGTGACAGGGAGCAATGGGGAAGTGATACAAAAACCTCCCGCCATCGCAAGGGCCAGTTTGGCGTCTCTGCTGTCCCTGTTTGAGGGTGGGGCAGGTCCCGGCCATGGCCCTGCCCTTGCTGCCCTGTGCTGCAGGGGGCTGTGCCTGGTGTCCCAGCTTGGCCATCCCTTACAGTGCCCGCTCTGTGCCTGTCCTCTGTCATTTGGGCAGGGGGTGCCTGCCAGCAGCCCCCCTGCCTTTGCTGCCCCACCAGCCCCCTCGTCACTGCATCTCTTCCCCACCAGCCTCTCGCCCTCCCCTGGTGCTGCCCTTGCTGCTGGTGGGCTTCTCCCTGTCCTGGAGCGGTGCGGCTGGCGCAGCTCTGTGCGAGGAGCAGCGCGGACACGTCTGCTGCAGCCAAAGGGCTCCGGCCGGAGCCGTGCACGGGGAGGGAGTGTGGCACAGCCGGGCTGTTGCACAGGGCCTTGTGCTGCAGGCACACTGGAGGGCTGGGCAGGAGGAGGTGCGGGCTGAGGAGCCGTAGCTGGTGTCATGGGTGCTGGGTTTCTGCAGCAGCTGGACGCAGGCTGGGGGAGCCCAGCTGGCCTGGGCTGCAGGTGGAGGGATGCCCGGTCATTTTTGGGCAGGACCTGCCTGCAGCAAGGTCTCCACCCTGCCCCTGGGCATCGCCGAGGGGGAGATCAGCCTGCAGAAATCTCAGCCCTGTCACAGAGAGGCGGGACCATTCTGGCAGCCGAGGGGCCAGGACAAAGCTCCACCTTCATACCCTGGGATGAGGGTTTGGGAGAGCAATCCCTGCTGCTGGGAAGCCCAGGCAGCTGAGAGTCTACCAAGGGCTGCAGGCCACGGGAGCTTGTGGCTCCATGCCCAGGGACCCTGCCCATGGGGCTGCCCCGCAGGCACCGTGACGTGCCCCGGGGATTGCCCATGAGAGGCCTGAGGCTGTGCGCAGGGCGCTGGGCTGTAGGGCAGAACTCAAAGGCACGGGGCTGGGCACCGGGTCCTCTGCTCCCCCTCGGCAGGAGAAGGGCAGAGCAGCCCAGTCAGCATGGGGATGTGGAGCTGGTGGGATCGCACCATGGCCTGGGCCCCTCTCCTCTCGGTGCTCGTCCACAGCTCAGGTGCCCTGCCCAGACTTGCTGCACCCGGCCGGTGGATTTGGGCACAGGGGTCCCATCCCGGTCCCACTGCGCAGGGAGGGCGCTGTGCTGGTGTGACACTGGCTGACCCCCATCTTCTCTGCTTTCTCCTTGTTCCTACGAAATTCACAGTGTGGCTCTGTCTGCCCTTCCGCTGCCTTTTGCTACTAACAGCCATGTTCTCCTGCTGCTACCAGAGCTGCCTCTGTGCTGGGGTGCGTTGGGCTGAGCTCTGCTCCCCAAAGATGACAGTGACTGTGTGCAGATCTGTTCTCCTCTGACTATGGAAATTTCCATGTCTCTGACAGTGGAAGGCTGTGCTGGTGGGACACTGGCTCACTCTCATCTTCTCCCCTCTCTCCTCTCCCTCTCCAGGTTCCCTGGTCCAGGCAGCGCTGACTCAGCCGCCCTCGGTCTCAGCCAACCTGGGACAAACCGTCCAGATCACCTGCTCCGGGATTAGCAGCAGCAGCAGCTGGGTTAGTTGGTTCCAGCAGAAGATGCCTGGCACTGCCCCTGTCACTGTGATCTACAACAGCAACCAGAGACCCTCGGACATCCCTTCGTGATTCTCTGGCTCTAAGTCTGGCTCCACGGGCACGTTAACCATCAGTGGGGTCCAAGCCGAGGACGAGGCTGTCTATTACTGTGGTGGAGGCGACAGCAGCAGCAATGGTGTCTGGTGCTGGTGAGCAATGGGATGTGAGACATAGACTGGAAAGTCAGAGCAAGTTTTTCAACCCTTTTCCCTCTCAACCGAGCAGAGTTGGGTCCGTGGGGCTGAGGCAGGTTTGTGTCCCCTCTGCACAGCCATGGCTGTGAATGTCCTCCCTTTTGTGTCCCAGAGAACTGGAGGTGACTTTGTGGCTGGGGACCATTGTCCTTGTCCCTACCAAATTCACAGTGTGAACCTGTCTGCCCTTCCACTGCCATTTGCTTCTGACAGCCACGTTGTCCTGCTGCTGCCAGAGCTGCCTCTGTGCTGCAGTGCGTTGGGCTGGCTTCTGATCCCCAAAATTGCCTCTGACCATGTCCAGATCTGTTCTCTTTGACTGTGGAATTCCCCATCCCACTGCCCAGAGAGGACTCTGCTGATGGGACATTGGCTGACCCCATCTTCTCCCCTCTCTCCTCTCCCTCTCCAGGTTCCCTGGTCCAGGCAGCGCTGACTCAGCCACCCTCGGTCTCAGCCAACCTGGGACAAACCATCCAGATCACCTGCTCCGGGCTTTACAGCAGCAGCTATGTTGGCTGGTACCAGCAGAAGGTCCCTGGCACTGCCCCTGTCACTGTGATCTATGAGAGCAACAAGAGACCCTCGGACATCCCTTCGCGATTCTCCGGCTCCAAGTCTGGCACCACGGGCACATTAACCATCAGTGGGGTCCAAGCCGAGGATGAGGCTGTCTATTACTGTGGTACCTACTACGACGGCAGCAGCAGTGATGCTGTTGTAGTGACGTAGAGAGTTACAGAAGTGAGGTCCAGAGCTGGTAAAAATGGGGGATTTCTGCCCCTCTCCATCACAGCTGAACAGAGCTGTGGGGCTGGGCACGTTTGTTTCCCCCTGTATGGCCGTGTGGCCTGGTTTCGGCACGGATGCAGTTAACTTTCCTCTCAGTAGCCGGTGTGTTTTGGATTTCATAGGTGATGAATGTTGATAAAAACACCCCGATGATCCAAGTTGTTGTCAATGAGACCAAGGACACTGTCTGGCTTTCCAAGTCTCGTTAACGTCTCCTTAATGTGCAGATGCAGGAAGCTGGGAGAAAGACAGACAGAACAATCGACTGGCCAAAGAGAATATCCTATGCTATAAACCTCATGCTCAGTATATAAGTGGGGGTTGCCCATGGGAGGGGGCATCCTTGGCATCCATTTGCCTCTTTTTCCACCTCTCTCTTGCTTCCTGCCATCGTTCCCCCTGCCTTGCTGGCTCGCTTTTGCTCCTTTTCTCGCTGCTCACTGTCGATTTTGTGATCCCTGCTTGAGACTGGCAGACATCGGGTGGTGAGAAATGGTACATTTTTTATTTTGTGTGTATTAATATCCTTATATTCTGTTATTTTTGTAGTTTTCCTTTGCTATTTTAGTAAAGGGTCTTCATCTCAACCCACAAGTTTTCCTTTCTTCACAATTTCTCTCCCATCCCAGTTGGTAGGGGGAGGCTGAGAGAGAAACTGTGTGGTGACGCGGGATAAGGCACCACGCCATGGCTGTAAACATCCTCGCAGTTTTGCCTCCTGGTGCCAGAGGAGAGTCTGGGCTGCTGGCACTTGACGCCTGTCCCTAGAGACAGCATGGCAAAGCCCTGTCTGCAGCCCTGCTGCCTCTTTCTGCTGGCAGCTCCATTCGCCTGGTGCTGTGCGTTCTCCTCGCAGGGCTCCAGCGCTCTGGCCTTGGGCTCTGTGTGCGGGTCTGTGCTTTCCTCGCTTTCCTCAGTGGTACCATGGCCTTTGGGCAGAGGGGCTCTGTTCGGCTGCCTGCGGAGGGCTGTGCTGGTGGGACACTGGCTGACCCCATCTTCTCCCCTCTCTCCTCTCCCTCTCCAGGTTCCCTGGTCCAGGCAGCGCTGACTCAGCCACCCTCGGTCTCAGCCAACCTGGGACAAACCATCCAGATCACCTGCTCCGGGCTTAGCAGCAGCTATGCTTATGCCGGCTGGTTCCAGCAGAAGGTGCCTGGCACTGCCCCTGTCACTGTGATCTACTACAATGACAAGAGACCCTCGGACATCCCTCCGCGATTCTCTGGCTCCAAGTCTGGCACCATGGGCACGTTAACCATCAGTGGGGTCCAAGCCGAGGACGAGGCTGTCTATTACTGTGGTGGAGCCGACAGCAGCAGCAATGGTGTCTGGTGCCGGTGAGCAATGGGATGTGAGACACAGACTGGAAAGTCAGAGGAAGGCTTTCTGCCCTTTTCCGTCCTGGCGAGCAGAGTTGTGGCTGTGGGACTGAGCCAGGTTTCTTTCCTCTCCATATGAGCATCACTGTGAATGTCCGCCCTTTTGTGTCCTGGAGAACTGATGGTTTTCTTGCTCTGCCCTGTGCCTCACAAGCATTGTCCTTGTCCCTACAAAAATTGAGTGTCGCCCTGTCACGCATCCCACAGATTCTTGTTACTGACAGCCACGTTGTCCTGCTGCTGCCAGAGCTGCCTCTGTGCTGGGATGCGTTGGGCTGAGCCCTGCTACACAATATTGCCTGTGACTGTGACATTTCCCATCCCCCTGGACGGGGAGGGGGCTGTGCTGGTGGGGCACTGGCTGACCCCCATCTTCTCCCCTCTCTCCTCTCCCTCTCCAGGTTCCCTGGTCCAGGCAGCGCTGACTCAGCCGCCCTCGGTCTCAGCCAACCTGGGACAAACCGTCCAGATCACCTGCTCCGGGAGCAGCTACAGTGTTGCCTGGTTCCAGCAGAAGGTGCCTGGCAATGCCCCTGTCACTGTGATCTACTACAGCAACAACAGACCCTCGGACATCCCTTCGCGATTCTCCGGCTCCAAGTCTGGCAGCACGGCCACGTTAACCATCAGTGGGGTGCAAGCTCTGGACCAGGCTGTCTGATTCTGCAGTGCGCAGCAGGGTGGTGCTGATCAGCACCCAGGTGCCCCGTGGCGTGGCCGTGGCTGGGTGCGCTGGGTTGACCGTCACCGTCTGTCGTGTGTGTGTGGCAGCAATCCTGGCAGTGGTGCTGGAGGATTTGGGGGTGACACAGCTCCTGGCAGTGCAGACCTGTGCTGTGGCTGGTTGTTTCTCCTGCCAAAACAGGATGTGGTGCTGGTGCTGTGTGTTTAGTGGTGGCTCCGTAGCCTTTGTGCCAGGAGGCCAGCGCTCTCCCTGCCCGGGGAAGGCAGTGGGGCTCCCCGTTACCGGGGTTTGACTTAGCCCACGTCTTGGCCGTGACGGCTGGGGCTGCTGCCTGGGCCCGGAGAGGGGTGAGTTGCAGCAGCTTCTTGAAGTCGTTTTGCTTCCTGGTGCCTTCCCAGAAGCTGCGGGCTGGTAGTTGGTAGGAAATGAGACTTCTGAAGGCACTGCCAGCTTTAGCTTTGTCCGAGCCTGGCAGGACGCAGGCTGCTGAGCGGCCTCGAGGGCTGTTCTAGGCCAAGTGCAACTCTGCCGCAGACGCTGTCGTCGGTGCCTGCAAGCCGCAGCGTTTCCCAGATCCCTCCAGCCCTCGGCAGCCCAGCCTGTTGGGACGCATGAGCACAAGGTGTGTTAAGAGCCGGCAGCGGAAGCCGGTGGGGAGGATCGACAGAGTGTTTTCTTCCCAGGAACGGCGTCCCTTCGTTTGTGCTGATGGACGTCCAGGCGTCCTCGCTTGTGGCTTTTGTGTACCAGCTCCCTGGGGATGCCGTGAAAGAAGGAGGAATGGAGTTCCAGAAGTACGGAATCCTCCTCAAACCTGCTCGTTGGCTTGTGGCCGCCGTTGGTGCCGTCTCTCTGCAGCTGAGTCCCGGGGGAGGCGGGCCACGGGGGGGTGCTGCTGCTGCGGCCAGAGGCCCTGGGGAGCGGCCCCGGGGCTGTGGGGCCCGTGAGCCCGGGAACCCGTCAGCGTCGGTTCCCAACCGCCACCTGAAGCACAAGAGGGTGCTGGTTAACAGCCAGAGGCCTGAGGAACGTTTCCCGTGTCTAAGGAGGAGCCGCTGTGTTCCTGGTGTGAGGGACTCGCAGAGAGTGGTGGCAGCCTGGCGTTGAGCCTCCTCTGCAGCACAAGTGTAGAATAAAAAAGCCTGTCGTCGTGTGTCTGGCCCTGCTCGTTGTGCTTCTGTAAGGGGAAGGCGCTGCCACAAAGTGGGAGAGTCTGAGGTGCCGGGGCCATCCCGGTCTCTGTCCCAGGAGATCTCGGGGTGCCAGCCCATGGTGGGGGGGGGGGTGCTGTGGCGGGGGCTGCTGCCACGGTGCTGCGGGCTGGGGCTGGGCCGTCTGTGGGTGCGGAGCCCTGCGCAGAAGCGCCTGGGGCAGGAGCGATGGGGAGTGTGGCTGGGGGAGCTGTGGTGGGGCAGAGGGGTGCTCTGAGGGTGGGTGGGTGGGTGATGTCAGGGTGGCAGGCCGGGCTAAGGTGGCTGTGGAGGCCGCTCCGGCAAGGCAGGGCAGAAAAGTGTTTCTGCCATCCTTGGCAAGTCTCTCGGCTAAGGCTGTATTTGCCAAAAGCAGGGTCAGGGAACGGTTGCCCAGACACCTTGATCCACCTGTTCAGAGTCTTGTGGCTGCTGAGAGACACCCGGCTGTGGGGCCCTGCTGTGAAGCAGGACCTGTTTTTCCCAGGGGAGTGGCCCAGGGAGCAGGCGGCTGGGAGTGATCTTGGTGCCTTTGGTGGGCCAGAGGTGTGCCCGCAGTGGGAGCACTGGGACAGGAGCTGCCAGTGAGCGTTGGGGGCCACATTTCCATGAAGGGCCTGAGCCGGAGCGGGTGGATGGAGAGGTTAAGAGGGAGGCAGGGTCCAGATCATAGCACAATTGTGGAGCTGGTCACAGTGCATCCATGGGAATGTGGAGCTGCTGGGACAGCAGCATGGCCTGAGCCCCTCTCATCCTCATGGTGCTCACCTACAGTCCCATGCCCGCCCAGATTTGCTGCACACGACCAGTGGATTTGGGCACAAGGGTGCTCTCCCGCTGCCCAAGGAGGGCTGTGCTGGTGGGACATTGGCTGACCCCCATCTTCTCCCCTCTCTCCTCTCCCTCTCCAGGTTCCCTGGTCCAGGCAGCGCTGACTCAGCCGCCCTCGGTCTCAGCCAACCTGGGACCAACCATCCAGATCACCTGCTCTGGGATTTACAGCAGCAGCTGGAATGATGCTGGCTGGTACCAGCAGAAGGTGCCTGGCACTGCCCCTGTCACTGTGATCTACTACAGCAACAAGAGACCCTCGGACATCCCTTCGCGATTCTCCGGCTCCAAGTCTGGCACCACGGGCACGTTAACCATCAGTGGGGTCCAAGCCGAGGACGAGGCTGTCTATTACTGTGGTAACTACGACGGCAGCTATAATGGTGACAGGGAGCAATGGGGAAGTGATACAAAAACCTCCCGCCATCGCAAGGGCCAGTTTGCCGTCTCTGCTGTCCCCGTTTGAAGGTGGGCAGGTCCCGGCCATGGCCCTGCCCTTGCTGCCCTGGGCTGCAGGTGGCTGTGCCTGGTGTCCCAGCTCGGCCGTCCCTTACAGCGCCCGGTCTGTGCCCGTCCTCTGTCATTTGGGGAGGGGACGAAAGCTTTTCCTTCAAAACCTGGGAATGGACATATCCTGTGCGTGCAGCATCTCCAGGGCCATGCATGAGGCTGCTGGGGTAGAGCAGGACTTGTCAGGGGCTACTGTGTTGTGCCGCAAGAGCAGCCATGGGCTACTCCAGCGTTGGATGTGTTTGCCAGGTGCCGGCCTGTTGGGCTCACGCTCAGCCTGTGCAGGAGCCCCCAGCACCTCTGGCCCCCTGGGAAGCCCCTGGCCCAGAGCAAGGCCCTCTATGGCCCCATGACAGCCCGGGGCTGCCCCGCACCCTGGCCCTGTCCCTGTCCTGCTGTGGGACCCCAGACTGGGTGTACCACTGGGTACAAGGGCGGTGACCCCTCCATGTCATGGTGTGCCGCTTGTTTTCAGCACTGCCATCTCCTGTCTCCCCATGAGTGTGGTGGGCAAGAGGACAGGGGTTTGGGATGTGTGTGGGATAGGGCCAGGCTGTGGGCAGGGGTACTGGCCCCACGGGGGCTGCCATGTAGGCAAGCGGGTCCCAGGTGGCCGTGCCCCCAGCTCTGTGGCCAGGACCGTGGCGCTGGGTGGGAGGGCCACACGCCTTGGCTGGAGCCAGGAGGGCGTAGACGGGGCTGCACCGAGCACCCTGCGGTCCCCAGGGGCGAGGGCTGCCCTGTGCTCCCTGCCAAACTCTGCTCCTGGCCCTGCTCCCCTGGGCTGCTCCAGGGCAAGGTCCCAGGTGCTCATCGGTCGCAGGCAACGTTCAGCAGAGGAGCTCAGAAGAAGGGAAACAGGGGCTTGGCTCCTGCCTTTTCCCAGCCCTTTCCTCATGGGAGAGCCTAGTTGGGCCCAGCTGGACCCCAAAAATCCACCTCAGTGGCAATAGGCTGGGCAAGGGTTTGTCCTTCCATCCCTGGCACAGGCACTGGCTCATCTGCTCCAGCCAACCCATTGTGGGGGCCTTGGAGCTGCAGGCGCTGCCTGCCCACCCCTACCCACCCTGCCCCGAGCAGCCTGGCTCTCCTGTGCCCTTTGGCCCTGCAGCCGCTCGGCCCGGACTGGGGATGGGGTGTCTGTGCTGGCGGGTTTCAGACTGGGAGGTGCGGAGAGAAGCGCGGGAAGGATCTGGCCCTGAGCGTGGGGTCAGATTTGCATGGAGGGGCCGTGCCCCAGGTGGGCAGGGGCTTAAAAGGGAGTTGGGGTCTGTGAAAGCGCCCCATCGGCGTAGGGACACGGAGCTGGTGGGATCGCGCCATGGCCTGGGCTCCTCTCCTCCTCGCGGTGCTCGTCCACAGCTCAGGTGCCCTGCGCAGACTCGTGCCCGGCCGGGACCTGTGGGCACAGGGGTCCCGTCCCGCTGGCTGGGGAGGGCTGTGCTGGTGGGGCACTGACTGACCCCCGTCTTCTCCCCTCTCTCCTCTCCCTCTCCAGGTTCCCTGGTCCAGGCAGCGCTGACTCAGCCGCCCTCGGTCTCAGCCAACCTGGGACAAACCGTCCAGATCACCTGCTCCGGGGTTAGCAGCAGCAGCAGCTACTATGCTGGCTGGTACCAGCAGAAGGTGCCTGGCACCGGCCCTGTCACTGTGATCTATTGGAGTGACAAGAGACCCTCGGACATCCCTTCACGATTCTCCGGCTCCATGTCTGGCACCACGGGCACGTTAACCATCAGTGGGGTCCAAGCCGAGGACGAGGCTGTCTATTACTGTGGTGGAGGCGACAGCAGCAACAATGGTGTCTGGTGCTGGTGAGCAATGGGATGTGAGACACAGACTGGAAAGTCAGAGCAAGTTTTTCAACCCTTTTCCCTCCCGGCCAAGCAGAGTTGAGGCCGTGGGGCTGAGGCAGGTTTGTGTCCCTTCTGCACAGCCATGGCTGTGAATGTCCTCCCTTCTGTGTCCCAGAGACCTGGAGGTGACTTTGGGGCTGGGGACCATTGTCCTTGTCCCTACCAAATTCACAGTGTGGACCTGTCTGCCCTTCCGCTGCCTTTTGCTACTGACAGCCACGTTGTCCTGCTGCTGCCAGAGCTGCCTCTGTGCTGGGGTGCGTTGGGCCGAGCCCTGCTCCCCAGTATTGCCTGTGACTGTGTCCAGATCTGTTCTCCGACTGCCATTCCCCATCCCACTGCCCAGAGAGGGCTGTGCTGGTGGGGCACTGGCTGACCCGCATCATGTCCCCTCTCTCCTCTCCCTCTCCAGGTTCCCTGGTCCAGGCAGCGCTGACTCAGCTGCCCTCGGTCTTAGCAAGCCTGGGACAAACCGTCCAGATCACCTGCTCCGGGCTTAGCAGCAGCAGCTATGCTGTCGGCTGGTTCCAGCAGAAGGTGCCTGGCACTGCCCCTGTCACTGTGATCTATGAGAGCAACAAGAGACCCTCGGACATCCCTCCGCGATTCTCCGGCTCCACGTCTGGCACCACGGGCACATTAACCATCAGTGGGGTCCAAGCCGAGGACGAGGCTGTCTATTACTGTGGTGGCTGGGACAGCAGCAGCAATGCTGGTCAGGGTGATGGTGATGCTGAGAAGTTTTTTCCCTCCTGTTCCTTGCTGCGCTTTCCCCGGCATTGGTCAGAGCTGCGCAGAGGTGGCAGCTGGCACCTTTGGGGCTGGCGGCGGCTGTGGCTCTGCTTTTGCAGGGTTCTGTCTGCATCCCCATCCTGGTGCCAGCTCCCATCTGTTGGTGCCGGTGCAGTGTTGGTGTGCGGTGCTGAGCACCTCCTTCGTTGTCCCAGTGACTTGCGAGCACTGGTTCCCATGGGGCAGTAGTGCCGTGCAGCTGGGCAGGGGTGGGTTCTCTCCCTCTTGTCTCTGGGAGCCTTCCCATGGAGATGAGCAGAGTGGGGCTCGGGGGGACGCCTGTGCCGGGCAGCGGCCCGTTGGCTCTCGGGAGGCCTGTCCGTTGCAGGGCTGTGCTGTCAGCCGCCCGGCACTGTGCCCTCCTTCCGTTCCCCCCGAGCGCTCTGGGCCTGGGCTGATGATTTTAATAGCGTGTTGTACAAGTGTGACTTAACAAAGTTTGATGGCAAGGTTCACTCCGTTCATTCCTGCACGGAAAACCACACGAAGGAAAATGGAGTTGCACACGTGTTCGAATGAGTCACAGAAAGACTGGAGACGGAAGGGTGAGCAGAGCCCTCCTGTGGAGTCACGAGGGTCAGAATGAACCCTCTGGCCTTCTAAACTCCTTCTCAGAGAGGAGACTAGGATGGACCCAGACTTATTCTCAGACTTAGTCAATGGTTTATGTCTAAGGGATTATACATGCAAAGTTTATGTAATGTTTCTTTAGCATCAATCCAGCATGCAACCAAAGTTACGAAGGCCAAAATCAGAGTTCTCACATTATGGGATTAGACGCTGTATCGGTCACTGACCAAAGATCTGCTGTTGACAAAAGGTCTCTCTGCCTCGAGGAGCAACCTTGAGAGGTGTCTGACGGAGCTCAAGGGGAGACGACCGCCATGCTGCCCAGCAGGGAGAGCTGGAAGAAGGCTCACGTGGGCTGTCGTACTTATGGGATAAAGTGGCTGTCTCATAGCAAAATTACACCTGATGGAAGAAGTATGCATGAGACTCCTTGCACCTGCAACTTTGTTCCTTGGTGAATGAATCTTGGAAAAGCCACCTTGCTCTCCTTGCGTTAATGGCATGATCAGCGTTCCAAGATAATTTGTGCTGATGCTCACTGTGCCACTCTGGCACAATCAGAAAACCGATTGAAACCAGAGGAGTTCTAGGTCCAGCTGTGGCTCGGGACTTTCCCTCCTCCGGAGCCTGGCCCAGACTACTGCTGGTTTGGTTAAGGGGTCGAGTGCATCTGTCACAGGCCCCATCTGGTGCATGGGCAGGGATGTCTCCAGACTACCAAAAACGCTGGGTGCCCACGGCAGGCCGTGCCCCTGGGGTGCCCAGTCTCACTGGCAGGGATGAGTTGTGCCCCAAGGAGCAGTGGGCAGGGGGAGGGTCCAGGCTCTGGCTGCAGACACCCCTCAGGGAGTGCCTGGGCCTGGGGCTGCAGCCAGGGTGTCCCATCCATGTGCTTGCAGGCAGAGGAGTCGTGTCACTGTCCCTCTAGACAGGGAGGGGGCTGTGCTGGTGGGGCACTGGCTGACCCCATCTTCTCCCCTCTCTCCTCTCCCTCTCCAGGTTCCCTGGTCCAGGCAGCGCTGACTCAGCCGCCCTCGGTCTCAGCCAACCTGGGACAAACCATCCAGATCACCTGCTCCGGGAGTGGCTACTGGTATGCCTGGTACCAGCAGAAGGTGCCTGGCACTGCCCCTGTCACTGTGATCTACAACAGCAACCAGAGACCCTCGGACATCCCTTCGCGATTCTCCAGCTCCATGTCTGGCACCACGGGCACGTTAACCATCAGTGGGGTCCAAGCCGAGGACGAGGCTGTCTATTACTGTGGTGGAGGCGACAGCAGCAACAATGGTGTCTGGTGCTGGTGAGCAATGGGATGTGAGACACAGACTGGAAAGTCAGAGGAAGATTTTCTGCCATTCTGCCTTACAGCTAAGCAAGGCCATGCGGCTGAGGCAGGTTTGTGTCCCCTCTGCACAGCCATGGCTGTGAATGTCCTCCCTTTTGTGTCCCAGAGAATTGGAGGTGACTTTGGGGGTGGAGATCATTGTCCTTGTCCCTACCAAATTCACAGTGTGGCTCTGTCTGCCCTTTCACTGCCATTTGCTACTGACAGCCACGTTGTCCTGCTGCTGCCAGAGCTGCCTCTGTGCTGCGGTGCGTTGGGTTGAGCTCTGCTCCTCTAATTTGTCTCTGATAGTGTCCGAGTCTGTTCTCCAACTGTGGAATTCCCTGTCCCCCTGGACGGGGAGGGGGCTGTGCTGGTGGGGCACTGGCTGACCCCCATCTTCTCCCCTCTCTCCTCTCCCTCTCCAGGTTCCCTGGTCCAGGCAGCGCTGACTCAGCCGCCCTCGGTCTCAGCCAACCTGGGACAAACCGTCCAGATCACCTGCTCCGGGGTTAGCAGCTACAGTGATGCTGACTGGTACCAGCAGAAGGTGCCTGGCACTGGCCCTGTCACTGTGATCTATGCTAGTGACAAGAGACCCTCGGACATCCCTTCAAGATTCTCCGGTTCCAAGTCTGGCAGCACGGGCACGTTAACCATCAGTGGGGTCCAAGCCGAGGACGAGGCTGTCTATTACTGTGGTAGCTACGACGGCAGCAACAATGGTGTCTGGTGCCGGTGAGCAATGGGATGTGAGACACAGACTGGAAAGTCAGAGCAAGTTTTTCAACCCTTTTCCCTCCCAACCGAGCAGAGTTGAGTCCGTGGGGCTGAGGCAGGTTTGTGTCCCCTCTGCACAGCCATGGCTGTGAATGTCCTCCCTTCTGTGTCCCAGAGACTGGAGGTGACTTTGGGGCTGGGGACCATTGTCCTTGTCCCTACCAAATTCACAGTGTGGACCTGTCTGCCCTTCCGCTGCCTTTTGCTACTGACAGCCACGTTGTCCTGCTGCTGCCAGAGCTGCCTCTGTGCTGCGGTGCGTTGGGCTGGCTTCTGATCCCCAAAATTGCCTCTGACCATGTCCAGATCTGTTCTCTTTGACTGCGGAATTCCCCATCCCACTGCCGAGAGAGGACTCTGCTGATGGGACACTGGCTGACCCCATCTTCTCCCCTCTCTCCTCTCCCTCTCCAGGTTCCCTGGTCCAGGCAGCGCTGACACAGCCGCCCTCGGTCTCAGCCAACCTGGGACAAACCATCCAGATCACCTGCTCCGGGCTTAGCAGTGGAAATGCTGTTGGCTGGTACCAGCAGAAGGTGCCTGGCACTGCCCCTGTCACTGTGATCTATCACAGCAACAAGAGACCATCGGACATCCCTTCGCGATTCTCCGGCTCCAAGTCTGGCACCACGGGCACGTTAACCATCAGTGGGGTCCAAGCCGAGGACGAGGCTGTCTATTACTGTGGTGCTGAAGACAGCAGCGGCAATGGGTCTGGTGCCACTGAGCAATGGGATGTGAGACACAGACTGGAAAGTCAGAGCAAGTTTTTCAACTTTTTTACCTCCTCACCGAGTAGAGTTGTGGCCGGGGGCCTGAGCCAGGTTTCTTTCCTCTAGACACGAGCATTGCTGTGAATGCCCACCCTTTCCTGTCCTGGAGAAGTGATGGTTCTCTTGCTCTGCCCTGTGCCTCACAAGCATTGTCCTTGTCCCTACAAAAATTGAGTGTGACCCTGTCACCCATGCCACAGTCTCTTGTTACTGACGGCTGTTTTGTCCTGCTGCTGCCAGAGCTGCCTCTGTGCTGGGATGTGTTGGGCTGAGCTCTGCTCCTCAAAGCTGACAGTGACTGTGTCCAGATCTGTTCTCCTCTGACTGTGACATTTCCCATCCCGCTGCCCAAGGGGATGTGTGGTGGTGGGGCACATTGGCTGACAGGCATCTTCTCCCCTCTCTCCTCTCCCTCTCCAGGTTCCCTGGTCCAGGCAGTGCTGACTCAGCCACCCTCGGTCTCAGCCAACTTGTCCCAACTCTCTGGGACAAACCATCCAGATCACCTGCTCTGGGATTAGCAGCAGCAGCAGCTGGGTTGGCTGGTACCAGCAGAAGGTGCCTGGCACTGCCCCCGTCACTGTGATCTACTACAGCAACAAGAGACCCTCGGACATCCCTTCAAGATTCTCCGGCTCCAAGTCTGGCAGCAAGGGCACGTTAACCATCAGTGGGGTCCAAGCCGAGGACGAGGCTGTCTATTACTGTGGTGGCGTCGACAGCAGCAGCAATGGTGTCTGGTGCCGGTGAGCAATGGGATGTGAGACACAGACTGGAAAGTCAGAGCAAGTTTTTCAACCCTTTTCCCTCCCAACCGAGTAGAGTTGAGGCTGTGGGGCTGAGGCAGGTTTGTGTCCCCTCTGCACAGCCATGGCTGTGAATGTCCTCCCTTTTGTGTCCCAGAGACTGGAGGTGACTTTGGGGGTGGAGATCATTGTCCTTGTCCCTACCAAATTCACAGTGTGGCTCTGTCTGCCCTTTCACTGCCATTTGCTACTGACAGCCACGTTATCCTGCTGCTGCCAGAGCTGCCTCTGTGCTGGGGTGCGTTGGGCTGGGCTCTGCTCCTCTAATTTGCCTCTGATAGTGTCCGAGTCTGTTCTCCAACTGTGGAATTCCCTGTCCCCCTGGACGGTGAGGGGGCTGTGCTGGTGGGGCACTGGCTGACCGCCACCTTCTCCCCTCTCTCCTCTCCCTCTCCAGGTTCCCTGGTCCAGGCAGCGCTGACTCAGCCGCCCTCGGTCTCAGCCAACCTGGGACAAACCGTCCAGATCACCTGCTCCGGGGTTAGCAGCAGCTATGATTATGCCGGCTGGTACCAGCAGAAGGTGCCTGGCACTGCCCCTGTCACTGTGATCTATCTGAGCAACCAGAGACCCTCGGACATCCCTTCGCGATTCTCCGGCTCCTATTCTGGCACCACGGCCACGTTAACCATCAGTGGGGTCCAAGCCGAGGACGAGGCTGTCTATTACTGTGGTAGCTATGACAGCAGCTATAATGGTGACAGGGAGCAATGGGGAAGTGATACAAAAACCTCCCGCCATCGCAAGGGCCAGTTTGCCGTCTCTGCTGTCCCTGTTTGAGGGTGGGGCAGGTCCCGGCCATGGCCCTGCCCTTGCTGCCCTGTGCTGCAGGGGGCTGTGCCTGGTGTCCCAGCTTGGCCATCCCTTACAGTGCCCGCTCTGTGCCTGTCCTCTGTCATTTGGGCAGGGGGTGGCTGCCAGCAGCCCCCCTGCCTTTGCTGCCCCACCAGCCCCCTCGTCACTGCATCTCTTCCCCACCAGCCTCTCGCCCTCCCCTGGTGCTGCCCTTGCTGCTGGTGGGCTTCTCCCTGTCCTGGAGGGGTGCGGCTGGCGCAGCTCTGTGCGAGGAGCAGCGCGGACACGTCTGCTGCAGCCAAAGGGCTCCGGCCGGAGCCGTGCACGGGGAGGGAGTGTGGCACGGCCGGGCTGTTGCACAGGGCCTTGTGCTGCGGGCACACTGGAGGGCTGGGCAGGAGGAGGTGCGGGCTGAGGAGCCGTAGCTGGTGCCATGGGTGCTGGGTTTCTGCAGCAGCTGGACGCAGGCTGGGGGAGCCCAGCTGGCCTGGGCTGCAGGTGGAGGGATGCCCGGTCATTTTTGGGCAGGACCTGCCTGCAGCAAGGTCTCCACCCTGCCCCTGGGCATCGCCGAGGGGGAGATCAGCCTGCAGAAATCTCAGCCCTGTCACAGAGAGGCGGGACCATTCTGGCAGCCGAGGGGCCAGGACAAAGCTCCACCTTCATACCCTGGGATGAGGGTTTGGGAGAGCAATCCCTGCTGCTGGGAAGCCCAGGCAGCTGAGAGTCTACCAAGGGCTGCAGGCCACGGGAGCTTGTGGCTCCATGCCCAGGGACCCTGCCCATGGGGCTGCCCCGCAGGCACCGTGACGTGCCCCGGGGATTGCCCATGAGAGGCCTGAGGCCATGCGCAGGGCGCTGGGCTGTAGGGCAGAACTCAAAGGCATGGGGCTGGGCACCGGGTCCTCTGCTCCCCCTCGGCAGGAGAAGGGCAGAGCAGCCCAGTCAGCATGGGGATGTGGAGCTGGTGGGATCGCACCATGGCCTGGGCCCCTCTCCTCTCAGTGCTCGTCCACAGCTCAGGTGCCCTGCCCAGACTTGCTGCACCCGGCCGGTGGATTTGGGCACAGGGGTCCCATCCCGGTCCCACTGCGCAGGGAGGGCGCTGTGCTGGTGTGACACTGGCTGACCCCCATCTTCTCTGCTTTCTCCTTGTTCCTACGAAATTCACAGTGTGGCTCTGTCTGCCCTTCCGCTGCCTTTTGCTACTAACAGCCATGTTCTCCTGCTGCTACCAGAGCTGCCTCTGTGCTGGGGTGCGTTGGGCTGAGCTCTGCTCCCCAAAGATGACAGTGACTGTGTGCAGATCTGTTCTCCTCTGACTATGGAAATTTCCATGTCTCTGACAGTGGAAGGCTGTGCTGGTGGGACACTGGCTCACTCTCATCTTCTCCCCTCTCTCCTCTCCCTCTCCAGGTTCCCTGGTCCAGGCAGCGCTGACTCAGCCGCCCTCGGTCTCAGCCAACCTGGGACAAACCATCCAGATCACCTGCTCCGGGATTAGCAGCAGCAGCAGCTGGGTTAGTTGGTTCCAGCAGAAGATGCCTGGCACTGCCCCTGTCACTGTGATCTACAACAGCAACCAGAGACCCTCGGACATCCCTTCGCGATTCTCCGGCTCCACGTCTGGCTCCACGGGCACGTTAACCATCAGTGGGGTCCAAGCCGAGGACGAGGCTGTCTATTACTGTGGTGGAGCCGACAGCAGCAGCAATGGTGTCTGGTGCTGGTGAGCAATGGGATGTGAGACACAGACTGGAAAGTCAGAGCAAGTTTTTCAACCCTTTTCCCTCCCGGCCGAGTAGAGTTGGGTCCGTGGGGCTGAGGCAGGTTTGTGTCCCCTCTGCACAGCCATGGCTGTGAATGTCCTCCCTTTTGTGTCCCAGAGAACTGGAGGTGACTTTGTGGGTGAAGATCATTGTCCTTGTCCTTGTCCCTACCAAATTCACAGTGTGAACCTGTCTGCCCTTCCGCTGCCATTTGCTTCTGACAGCCACGTTGTCCTGCTGCTTCCAGAGCTGCCTCTGTGCTGCAGTGCGTTGGGCTGGCTTCTGATCCCCAAAATTACCTGTGACCATGTCCAGATCTGTTCTCTTTGACTGTGGAATTCCCCATCCCGCTGCCCAAGGAGGGCTGTGCTGGTGGGACACTGGCTGACCCCATCTTCTCCCCTCTCTCCTCTCCCTCTCCAGGTTCCCTGGTCCAGGCAGCGCTGACTCAGCCACCCTCGGTCTCAGCCAACCTGGGACAAACCATCCAGATCACCTGCTCCGGGCTTTACAGCAGCAGCTATGTTGGCTGGTACCAGCAGAAGGTCCCTGGCACTGCCCCTGTCACTGTGATCTACAGCAGCAACAAGAGACCCTCGGACATCCCTTCGCGATTCTCCGGCTCCAAGTCTGGCACCACGGGCACGTTAACCATCAGTGGGATCCAAGCCGAGGATGAGGCTGTCTATTACTGTGGTACCTACTACGACGGCAGCAGCAGTGATGCTGTTGTAGTGACGTAGAGAGTTACAGAAGTGAGGTCCAGAGCTGGTAAAAATGGGGGATTTCTGCCCCTCTCCGTCACAGCTGAACAGAGCTGTGGGGCTGGGCACGTTTGTTTCCCCCTGTATGGCCGTGTGGCCTGGTTTCGGCATGGATGCAGTTAACTTTCCTCTCAGTAGCTGGTGTGTTTTGGATTTCATAGGTGATGAATGTTGATAAAAACACCCCGATGATCCAAGTTGTTGTCAATGAGACCAAGGACACTGTCTGGCTTTCCAAGTCTCGTTAACGTCTCCTTAATGTGCAGATGCAGGAAGCTGGGAGAAAGACAGACAGAACAATCGACTGGCCAAAGAGAATATCCTATGCTATAAACCTCATGCTCAGTATATAAGTGGGGGTTGCCCATGGGAGGGGGCATCCTTGGCATCCATTTGCCTCTTTTTCCACCTCTCTCTTGCTTCCTGCCATCGTTCCCCCTGCCTTGCTGGCTCGCTTTTGCTCCTTTTCTCGCTGCTCACTGTCGATTTTGTGATCCCTGCTTGAGACTGGCAGACATCGGGTGGTGAGAAATGGTACATTTTTTATTTTGTGTGTATTAATATCCTTATATTCTGTTATTTTTGTAGTTTTCCTTTGCTATTTTAGTAAAGGGTCTTCATCTCAACCCACAAGTTTTCCTTTCTTCACAATTTCTCTCCCATCCCAGTTGGTAGGGGGAGGCTGAGAGAGAAACTGTGTGGTGACGCGGGATAAGGCACCACGCCATGGCTGTAAACATCCTCGCAGTTTTGCCTCCTGGTGCCAGAGGAGAGTCTGGGCTGCTGGCACTTGACGCCTGTCCCTAGAGACAGCATGGCAAAGCCCTGTCTGCAGCCCTGCTGCCTCTTTCTGCTGGCAGCTCCATTCGCCTGGTGCTGTGCGTTCTCCTCGCAGGGCTCCAGCGCTCTGGCCTTGGGCTCTGTGTGCGGGTCTGTGCTTTCCTCGCTTTCCTCAGTGGTACCATGGCCTTTGGGCAGAGGGGCTCTGTCCGGCTGCCTGCGGAGGGCTGTGCTGGTGGGACACTGGCTGACCCCATCTTCTCCCCTCTCTCCTCTCCCTCTCCAGGTTCCCTGGTCCAGGCAGCGCTGACTCAGCCACCCTCGGTCTCAGCCAACCTGGGACAAACCATCCAGATCACCTGCTCCGGGCTTAGCAGCAGCTATGCTTATGCCGGCTGGTTCCAGCAGAAGGTGCCTGGCACTGCCCCTGTCACTGTGATCTACTACAATGACAAGAGACCCTCGGACATCCCTCCGCGATTCTCTGGCTCCAAGTCTGGCACCACGGGCACGTTAACCATCAGTGGGGTCCAAGCCGAGGACGAGGCTGTCTATTACTGTGGTGGAGCCGACAGCAGCAGCAATGGTGTCTGGTGCCGGTGAGCAATGGGATGTGAGACACAGACTGGAAAGTCAGAGGAAGGCTTTCTGCCCTTTTCCGTCCTGGCGAGCAGAGTTGTGGCTGTGGGACTGAGCCAGGTTTCTTTCCTCTCCATATGAGCATCACTGTGAATGTCCGCCCTTTTGTGTCCTGGAGAACTGATGGTTTTCTTGCTCTGCCCTGTGCCTCACAAGCATTGTCCTTGTCCCTACAAAAATTGAGTGTCGCCCTGTCACGCATCCCACAGATTCTTGTTACTGACAGCCACGTTGTCCTGCTGCTGCCAGAGCTGCCTCTGTGCTGGGATGCGTTGGGCTGAGCCCTGCTACACAATATTGCCTGTGACTGTGACATTTCCCATCCCCCTGGACGGGGAGGGGGCTGTGCTGGTGGGGCACTGGCTGACCCCCATCTTCTCCCCTCTCTCCTCTCCCTCTCCAGGTTCCCTGGTCCAGGCAGCGCTGACTCAGCCGCCCTCGGTCTCAGCCAACCTGGGACAAACCGTCCAGATCACCTGCTCCGGGAGCAGCTACAGTGTTGCCTGGTTCCAGCAGAAGGTGCCTGGCAATGCCCCTGTCACTGTGATCTACTACAGCAACAACAGACCCTCGGACATCCCTTCGCGATTCTCCGGCTCCAAGTCTGGCAGCACGGCCACGTTAACCATCAGTGGGGTGCAAGCTCTGGACCAGGCTGTCTGATTCTGCAGTGCGCAGCAGGGTGGTGCTGATCAGCACCCAGGTGCCCCGTGGCGTGGCCGTGGCTGGGTGCGCTGGGTTGACCGTCACCGTCTGTCGTGTGTGTGTGGCAGCAATCCTGGCAGTGGTGCTGGAGGATTTGGGGGTGACACAGCTCCTGGCAGTGCAGACCTGTGCTGTGGCTGGTTGTTTCTCCTGCCAAAACAGGATGTGGTGCTGGTGCTGTGTGTTTAGTGGTGGCTCCGTAGCCTTTGTGCCAGGAGGCCAGCGCTCTCCCTGCCCGGGGAAGGCAGTGGGGCTCCCCGTTACCGGGGTTTGACTTAGCCCACGTCTTGGCCGTGACTGCTGGGGCTGCTGCCTGGGCCCGGAGAGGGGTGAGTTGCAGCAGCTTCTTGAAGTCGTTTTGCTTCCTGGTGCCTTCCCAGAAGCTGCGGGCTGGTAGTTGGTAGGAAATGAGACTTCTGAAGGCACTGCCAGCTTTAGCTTTGTCCGAGCCTGGCAGGACGCAGGCTGCTGAGCGGCCTCGAGGGCTGTTCTAGGCCAAGTGCAACTCTGCCGCAGACGCTGTCGTCGGTGCCTGCAAGCCGCAGCGTTTCCCAGATCCCTCCAGCCCTCGGCAGCCCAGCCTGTTGGGACGCATGAGCACAAGGTGTGTTAAGAGCCGGCAGCGGAATCCGGTGGGGAGGATCGACAGAGTGTTTTCTTCCCAGGAACGGCGTCCCTTCGTTTGTGCTGATGGACGTCCAGGCGTCCTCGCTTGTGGCTTTTGTGTACCAGCTCCCTGGGGATGCCGTGAAAGAAGGAGGAATGGAGTTCCAGAAGTACGGAATCCTCCTCAAACCTGCTCGTTGGCTTGTGGCCGCCGTTGGTGCCGTCTCTCTGCAGCTGAGTCCCGGGGGAGGCGGGCCACGGGGGGGTGCTGCTGCTGCGGCCAGAGGCCCTGGGGAGCGGCCCCGGGGCTGTGGGGCCCGTGAGCCCGGGAACCCGTCAGCGTCGGTTCCCAACCGCCACCTGAAGCACAAGAGGGTGCTGGTTAACAGCCAGAGGCCTGAGGAACGTTTCCCGTGTCTAAGGAGGAGCCGCTGTGTTCCTGGTGTGAGGGACTCGCAGAGAGTGGTGGCAGCCTGGCGTTGAGCCTCCTCTGCAGCACAAGTGTAGAATAAAAAAGCCTGTCGTCGTGTGTCTGGCCCTGCTCGTTGTGCTTCTGTAAGGGGAAGGCGCTGCCACAAAGTGGGGAGTGAGGTGCCGGGGCCATCCCAGTCCCTGTCCCGGGAGATCTCGGGGTGCCAGCCCATGGTGGGGGGTGCTGTGGCGGGGGCCGCTGGCACGGTGCTGCGGGCTGGGGCTGGGCCGTCTGTGGGTGCGGAGCCCTGCGCAGAAGCGCCTGGGGCAGGAGGGATGGGGAGTGTGGCTGGGGGAGCTGTGGTGGGGCAGAGGGGTGCTCTGAGGGTGGGTGGGTGGGTGATGCCAGGGTGGCAGGCCGGGCTAAGGCGGCTGTGGAGGCCGCTCCGGCAAGGCAGGGCGGAAAAGTGTTTCTGCCATCCTTGGCAAGTCTCTCGGCTAAGGCTGTATTTGCCAAAAGCAGAGTCAGGGAATGGTTGCCCAGACACCTTGATCCACCTGTTCAGAGTCTTGTGGCTGCTGAGACACCCGGCTGTGGGGCCCTGCTGTGAAGCAGGACCTGTTTTTCCCAGGGGAGTGGCCCAGGGAGCAGGCGGCTGGGAGTGATCTTGGTGCCTTTGGTGGGCCAGAGGTGTGCCCGCAGTGGGAGCACTGGGACAGGAGCTGCCAGTGAGCGTTGGGGGCCACATTTCCATGAAGGGTCTGAGCCGGAGCGGGTGGATGGAGAGGTTAAGAGGGAGGCAGGGTCCAGATCTCAGCACAATTGTGGAGCTGGTCACAGTGCATCCATGGGAATGTGGAGCTGCTGGGACGGCACCATGGCCTGAGCCCGTCTCATCCTCATGGTGCTCACCTACAGTCCCATGCCCACCCAGATTTGCTGCACACGACCAGCGGATTTGGGCACAAGGGTGCTCTCCCGCTGCCCAAGGAGGGCTGTGCTGGTGGGACATTGGCTGACCTCCATCTTCTCCCCTCTCTCCTCTCCCTCTCCAGGTTCCCTGGTCCAGGCAGCGCTGACTCAGCCGCCCTCGGTCTCAGCCAACCTGGGACAAACCATCCAGATCACCTGCTCCGGGATTAGCAGCAACAGCTGGGATGATGCTGGCTGGTACCAGCAGAAGGTGCCTGGCACTGCCCCTGTCACTGTGATCTATGCTAGTGACAAGAGACCCTCGGACATCCCTCCGCGATTCTCCGGCTCCAAGTCTGGCACCACGGGCACGTTAACCATCAGTGGGGTCCAAGCCGAGGACGAGGCTGTCTATTACTGTGGTGCCTGGGACAGCAGCAGCAATGCTGGTCAGGGTCATGGTGATGCTGAGAAGTTTTTTCCCTCCTGTTCCTTGCTGCACTTTCCCCGGCATTGGTCAGAGCTGCGCAGAGGTGGCAGCTGGCACCTTTGGGGCTGGCGGCGGCTGTGGCTCTGCTTTTGCAGGGTTCTGTCTGCATCCCCATCCTGGTGCCAGCTCCCATCTGTTGGTGCCGGTGCAGTGTTGGTGTGCGGTGCTGAGCACCTCCTTCCTTGTCCCAGTGACTTGCGAGCACTGGTTCCCATGGGGCAGTAGTGCCGTGCAGCTGGGCAGGGGTGGGTTCTCTCCCTCTTGTCTCTGGGAGCCTTCCCATGGAGATGAGCAGAGTGGGGCTTGCGGGGACGCCTGTGCCGGGCAGCGGCCCGTTGGCTCTCGGGAGGCCTGTCTGTTGCAGGGCTGTGCTGTCAGCCGCCCGGCACTGTGCCCTCCTTCCGTTCCCCCCGAGCGCTCTGGGCCTGGGCTGATGATTTTAATAGCGTGTTGTACAAGTGTGACTTAACAAAGTTTGATGGCAAGGTTCACTCCGTTCATTCCTGCACGGAAAACCACACGAAGGAAAATGGAGTTGCACACGTGTTCGAATGAGTCACAGAAAGACTGGAGACGGAAGGGTGAGCAGGGCCCTCCTGTGGAGTCACGAGGGTCAGAATGAACCCTCTGGCCTTCTAAACTCCCTCTCAGAGAGGAGACTAGGATGGACCCAGACTTATTCTCAGACTTAGTCAATGGTTTATGTCTAAGGGATTATACATGCAAAGTTTATGTAATGTTTCTTTAGCATCAATCCAGCATGCAACCAAAGTTACGAAGGCCAAAATCAGAGTTCTCACATTATGGGATTAGACGCTGTATCGGTCACTGACCAAAGATCTGCTGTTGACAAAAGGTCTCTCTGCCTCGAGGAGCAACCTTGAGAGGTGTCTGACGGAGCTCAAGGGGAGACGACTGCCATGCTGCCCAGCAGGGAGAGCTGGAAGAAGGCTCACGTAGGCTGTCGTACTTATGGGATAAAGTGGCTGTCTCATAGCAAAATTACACCTGATGGAAGAAGTATGCATGAGACTCCTTGCACCTGCAACTTTCTTCCTTGGTGAATGAATCTTGGAAAAGCCACCTTGCTCTCCTTGCGTTAATGGCATGATCAGCGTTCCAAGATAATTTGTGCTGATGCTCACTGTGCCGCTCTGGCACAATCAGAAAACCGATTGAAACCAGAGGAGTTCTAGGTCCAGCTGTGGCTCGGGACTTTCCCTCCTCCGGAGCCTGGCCCAGACTACTGCAGGTTTGGTTAAGGGGTCGAGTGCATCTGTCACAGGCCCCATCTGGTGCATGGGCAGGGATGTCTCCAGACTACCAAAAACGCTGGGTGCCCACAGCTGGCCGTGCCCCTGGGGTGCCCGGTCTCACGGGCAGGGATGAGTTGTGCCCCAAGGAGCAGTGGGCAGGGGGAGGGTCCAGGCTCTGGCTGCAGACACCCCTCAGGGAGTGCCTGGGCCTGGGGCTGCAGCCAGGGTGTCCCATCCATGTGCTTGCAGGCAGAGGAGTCGTGTCACTGTCCCTCTGGACAGGGAGGGGGCTGTGCTGGTGGGACACTGGCTGACCCCATCTTCTCCCCTCTCTCCTCTCCCTCTCCAGGTTCCCTGGTCCAGGCAGCGCTGACTCAGCCGCCCTCGGTCTCAGCCAACCTGGGACAAACCGTCCAGATCACCTGCTCCGGGAGTGGCTACTGGTATGCCTGGTACCAGCAGAAGGTGCCTGGCACTGCCCCTGTCACTGTGATCTACAACAGCAACCAGAGACCCTCGGACATCCCTTCGCGATTCTCCGGCTCCATGTCTGGCACCACGGGCACGTTAACCATCAGTGGGGTCCAAGCCGAGGACGAGGCTGTCTATTACTGTGGTGGAGGCGACAGCAGCAACAATGGTGTCTGGTGCTGGTGAGCAATGGGATGTGAGACACAGACTGGAAAGTCAGAGCAAGTTTTTCAACTTTTTTACCTCCTCACCGAGTAGAACTGTGGCCGGGGGCCTGAGCCAGGTTTCTTTCCTCTAGACACGAGCATTGCTGTGAATGCCCACCCTTTCCTGTCCTGGAGAACTGATGGTTCTCTTGCTCTGCCCTGTGCCTCACAAGCATTGTCCTTGTCCCTACAAAAATTGAGTGTGACCCTGTCACCCATGCCACAGTCTCTTGTTACTGACGGCTGTTTTGTCCTGCTGCTGCCAGCGCTGCCTCTGTGCTGGGATGCGTTGGGCTGAGCTCTGCTCCTCAAAGCTGACAGTGACTGTGTCCAGATCTGTTCTCCTCTGACTGTGACATTTCCCATCCCGCTGCCCAAGGGGATGTGTGGTGGTGGGGCACATTGGCTGACAGGCATCTTCTCCCCTCTCTCCTCTCCCTCTCCAGGTTCCCTGGTCCAGGCAGTGCTGACTCAGCCACCCTCGGTCTCAGCCAACTTGTCCCAACTCTCTGGGACAAACCATCCAGATCACCTGCTCTGGGATTAGCAGCAGCAGCAGCTGGGTTGGCTGGTACCAGCAGAAGGTGCCTGGCACTGCCCCCGTCACTGTGATCTACAACAGCAACAAGAGACCCTCGGACATCCCTTCAAGATTCTCCGGCTCCAAGTCTGGCAGCACGGGCACGTTAACCATCAGTGGGGTCCAAGCCGAGGACGAGGCTGTCTATTACTGTGGTGGCGTTGACAGCAGCAGCAATGGTGTCTGGTGCTGGTGAGCAATGGGATGTGAGACACAGACTGGAAAGTCAGAGCAAGTTTTTCAACCCTTTTCCCTCCCAACCGAGTAGAGTTGAGGCTGTGGGGCTGAGGCAGGTTTGTGTCCCCTCTGCACAGCCATGGCTGTGAATGTCCTCCCTTTTGTGTCCCAGAGACCTGGAGGTGACTTTGGGGCTGGGGACCATTGTCCTTGTCCCTACTAAATTCACAGTGTGGACCTGTCTGCCCTTCCGCTGCCTTTTGCTACTGACAGCCACGTTGTCCTGCTGCTGCCAGAGCTGCCTCTGTGCTGGGGTGCATTGGGCTGAGCTCTGCTCCTCTAATTTGTCCCTGATAGTGTCCGAGTCTGTTCTCCAACTGCGGAACTCCCCATCCCCCTGGACGGTGAGGGGGCTGTGCTGGTGGGGCACTGGCTGACCCCCATCTTCTCCCCTCTCTCCTCTCCCTCTCCAGGTTCCCTGGTCCAGGCAGCACTGACGCAGCCACCCTCGGTCTCAGCCAACCTGGGACAAACCATCCAGATCACCTGCTCTGGGCTTGGCAGCAGCAGTGCTTATGCCGGCTGGTACCAGCAGAACGTGCCTGGCACTGCCCCTGTCACTGTGATCTATCAGAGCAACAAGAGACCCTCGGACATCCCTTCGCGATTCTCCGGTTCTGCATCTGGCAGCACGGGCACGTTAACCATCAGTGGGGTCCAAGCCAAGGACGAGGCTGTCTATTACTGTGGTGGCATCGACAGCAGCAGCAATGGTGTCTGGTGCTGGTGAGCAATGGGATGTGAGACACAGACTGGAAAGTCAGAGCAAGTTTTTCAACCTTTTTACCTCCTCACCGAGTAAAGTTGTGGCCGTGGGGCTGAGCCAGGTTTTGTTTCCTCTAGACACGAGCATTGCTGTGAATGCCCACCCTTTCCTGTCCTGGAGAAGTGATGGTTCTCTTGCTCTGCCCTGTGCCTCACAAGCATTGTCCTTGTCCCTACAAAAATTGAGTGTAGCCCTGTCACCCAGCTCATAGTCTCTTGCTACTGACGGCTGTTTTGTCCTGCTGCTGCCAGAGCTGCCTCTGTGCTGGGATGCGTTGGGCTGAGCTCTGCTCCTCAAAGCTGACAGTGACTGCGTCCAGATCTGTTCTCCTCTGACTGTGACATTTCCCATCCCGCTGCCCAAGGAGGGCTGTGCTGGTGGGACACTGGCTGACCCCCATCTTCTCCTCTCTCTCCTCTCCCTCTCCAGGTTCCCTGGTCCAGGCAGCGCTGACTCAGCGCCCTCGGTCTCAGCCAACGTGGGACAAACCGTCCAGATCACCTGCTCCGGGCTTAGCAGCAGCAGCTATGCTGTCGGCTGGTACCAGCAGAAGGTCCCTGGCACTGCCCCTGTCACTGTGATCTATGAGAGCAACAAGAGACCCTCGGACATCCCTTCGCGATTCTCCGGCTCCATGTCTGGCACCACGGGCACGTTAACCATCAGTGGGGTCCAAGCCGAGGATGAGGCTGTCTATTACTGTGGTACCTCCTACGACGACAGCAGCAGTGATGCTGTTGTAGTGACGTAGAGAGTTACAGAAGTGAGGTCCAGAGCTGGTAAAAATGGGGGATTTCTGCCCCTCTCCGTCACAGCTGAACAGAGCTGTGGGGCTGGGCACGTTTGTTTCCCCCTGTATGGCCGTGTGGCCTGGTTTCGGCATGGATGCAGTTAACTTTCCTCTCAGTAGCTGGTGTGTTTTGGATTTCATAGGTGATGAATGTTGATAAAAACACCCCGATGATCCAAGTTGTTGTCAATGAGACCAAGGACACTGTCTGGCTTTCCAAGTCTCGTTAACGTCTCCTTAATGTGCAGATGCAGGAAGCTGGGAGAAAGACAGACAGAACAATCGACTGGCCAAAGAGAATATCCTATGCTATAAACCTCATGCTCAGTATATAAGTGGGGGTTGCCCATGGGAGGGGGCATCCTTGGCATCCATTTGCCTCTTTTTCCACCTCTCTCTTGCTTCCTGCCATCGTTCCCCCTGCCTTGCTGGCTCGCTTTTGCTCCTTTTCTCGCTGCTCACTGTCGATTTTGTGATCCCTGCTTGAGACTGGCAGACATCGGGTGGTGAGAAATGGTACATTTTTTATTTTGTGTGTATTAATATCCTTATATTCTGTTATTTTTGTAGTTTTCCTTTGCTATTTTAGTAAAGGGTCTTCATCTCAACCCACAAGTTTTCCTTTCTTCACAATTTCTCTCCCATCCCAGTTGGTAGGGGGAGGCTGAGAGAGAAACTGTGTGGTGACGCGGGATAAGGCACCACGCCATGGCTGTAAACATCCTCGCAGTTTTGCCTCCTGGTGCCAGAGGAGAGTCTGGGCTGCTGGCACTTGACGCCTGTCCCTAGAGACAGCATGGCAAAGCCCTGTCTGCAGCCCTGCTGCCTCTTTCTGCTGGCAGCTCCATTCACCTGGTGCTGTGCGTTCTCCTCGCAGGGCTCCAGCGCTCTGGCCTTGGGCTCTGTGTGCGGGTCTGTGCTTTCCTCGCTTTCCTCAGTGGTACCATGGCCTTTGGGCAGAGGGGCTCTGTCCGGCTGCCTGCGGAGGGCTGTGCTGGTGGGACACTGGCTGACCCCCATCTTCTCCCCTCTCTCCTCTCCCTCTCCAGGTTTGCTGGTCCAGGCAGCGGTGACTCAGCCGCCCTCGGTCTCAGCCAACCTGGGACAAACCATCCAGATCACCTGCTCCGGGGTTAGCAGCAGCTATGCTTATGCCGGCTGGTACCAGCAGAAGGTGCCTGGCACTGCCCCTGTCACTGTGATCTATCAGAGCAACAAGAGACCCTCGGACATCCCTTCGCGATTCTCCGGCTCCACGTCTGGCTCCACGGGCACGTTAACCATCAGTGGGGTCCAAGCCGAGGACGAGGCTGTCTATTACTGTGGTGGCACCGACAGCAGCAACAATGGTGTCTGGTGCTGGTGAGCAATGGGATGTGAGACACAGACTGGAAAGTCAGAGGAAGATTTTCTGCCATTCTGCCTTACAGATAAGCAAGGCCGTGCGGCTGAGGCAGGTTTGTGTCCCCTCTGCACAGCCATGGCTGTGAATGTCCTCCCTTTTGTGTCCCAGAGACCTGGAGGTGTCCCTACTAAAATCATTGTCCTTGTCCCTACTAAATTCACAGTGTGGCTCTGTCTGCCCTTCTGCTGCCTTTTGCTACTGACAGCCATGTTGTCCTGCTGCTGCCAGAGCTGCCTCTGTGCTGGGGTGCGTTGGGCTGGGTTCTGATCCCCAAAATTGCCTGTGACCATGTCCAGATCTGTTCTCTTTGACTGTGGAATTCCCCATCCCACTGCCCAGAGAGGACTGTGCTGGTGGGACACTGGCTGACCCCACCTTCTCCCCTCTCTCCTCTCCCTCTCCAGGTTCCCTGGTCCAGGCAGCGCTGACTCAGCCACCCTCGGTCTCAGCCAACTTGTCCCAACTCTCTGGGACAAACCATCCAGATCACCTGCTCCGGGATTAGCAGCAGCAGCGGCAGTGCTTACGCTGGTTGGTTCCAGCAGAAGGTGCCGGGCACTGCCCCTGTCACTGTGGTCTATGCTAGTGACAAGAGACCCTCGGACATCCCTTCACAGCTCTCTGTTCTGCATCTGGCACCACGGGCACGTTAACCATCAGTGGGGTCCAAGCCGAGGACGAGGCTGTCTATTACTGTGGTGGAGCCGATAGCACTAGCAATGTTATCTGGTGCCAGTGAGCAATGGGATGTGAGACACAGACTGGAAAGTCAGAGCAAGTTTTTCAACCTTTTTACCTCCTCACCGAGTAGAACTGTGGCCGTGGGGCTGAGCCAGGTTTCTTTCCTCTAGACACGAGCATTGCTGTGAATGCCCACCCTTTCCTGTCCTGGAGAACTGATGGTTCTCTTGCTCTGCCCTGTGCCTCACAAGCATTGTCCTTGTCCCTACAAAAATTGAGTGTGACCCTGTCACCCATCTCACAGTCTCTTGCTACTGACGGCTGTTTTGTCCTGCTGCTGCCAGCGCTGCCTCTGTGCTGGGATGCGTTGGGCTGAGCTCTGCTCCTCAAAGCTGACAGTGACTGTGTCCAGATCTGTTCTCCTCTGACTGTGACATTTCCCATCCCGCTGCCCAAGGAGGCCTGTGCTGGTGGCACATTGGCTGACCGGCATCTTCTCCCCTCTCTCCTCTCCCTCTCCAGGTTCCCTGGTCCAGGCAGCGCTGACTCAGCCGCCCTCGGTCTCAGCCAACCTGGGACAAACCGTCCAGATCACCTGCTCTGGGATTAGCAGCAGCAGCAGCTATGTTGGCTGGTACCAGCAGAAGGTGCCTGGCACTGCCCCTGTCACTGTGATCTATCAGAGCAACAAGAGACCCTCGGACATCCCTTCGTGATTCTCCGGCTCAGTGTCTGGCACCACGGGCACGTTAACCATCAGTGGGGTCCAAGCCGAGGACGAGGCTGTCTATTACTGTGGTGGCACCGACAGCAGCAACAATGGTGTCTGGTGCTGGTGAGCAATGGGATGTGAGACACAGACTGGAACGTCAGAGGAAGATTTTGTGCCATTCTGCCTTACAGCTAAGCAAGGCCGTGCGGCTGAGGCAGGTTTGTGTCCCCTCTGCACAGCCATGGCTGTGAATGTCCTCCCTTTTGTGTCCCAGAGACTGGAGGTGACTTTGGGGGTGGAGATCATTGTCCTTGTCCCTACCAAATTCACAGTGTGGCTCTGTCTGCCCTTTCACTGCCATTTGCTACTGACAGCCACGTTGTCCTGCTGCTGCCAGAGCTGCCTCTGTGCTCGGGTGCGTTGGGCTGAGCTCTGCTCCTCTAATTTGCCTCTGATAATGTCCGAGTCTGTTCTCCAACTGTGGAATTCCCTGTCCCCCTGGACGGTGACGGGGCTGTGCTGGTGGGACACTGGCTGACCGCCACCTTCTCCCCTCTCTCCTCTCCCTCTCCAGGTTCCCTGGTCCAGGCAGCGCTGACTCAGCCGCCCTCGGTCTCAGCCAACCTGGGACAAACCGTCCAGATCACCTGCTCTGGGGTTAGCAGCAGCTATGATTATGCCGGCTGGTACCAGCAGAAGGTCCCTGGCACTGCCCCTGTCACTGTGATCTATCTGAGCAACCAGAGACCCTCGGACATCCCTTCGCGATTCTCCGGCTCCTATTCTGGCACCACGGGCACGTTAACCATCAGTGGGGTCCAAGCCGAGGACGAGGCTGTCTATTACTGTGGTAGCTATGACAGCAGCTATAATGGTGACAGGGAGCAATGGGGAAGTGATACAAAAACCTCCCGCCATCGCAAGGGCCAGTTTGCCATCTCTGCTGTCCCTGTTTGAGGGTGGTGCAGGTCCCGGCCATGGCCCTGCCCTTGCTGCCCTGTGCTGCAGGGGGCTGTGCCTGGTGTCCCAGCTTGGCCATCCCTTACAGTGCCCGCTCTGTGCCTGTCCTCTGTCATTTGGGCAGGGGGTGGCTGCCAGCAGCCCCCCTGCCTTTGCTGCCCCACCAGCCCCCTCGTCACTGCATCTCTTCCCCACCAGCCTCTCGCCCTCCCCTGGTGCTGCCCTTGCTGCTGGTGGGCTTCTCCCTGTCCTGGAGCGGTGCGGCTGGCGCAGCTCTGTGCGAGGAGCAGCGCGGACACGTCTGCTGCAGCCAAAGGGCTCCGGCCGGAGCCGTGCACGGGGAGGGAGTGTGGCACGGCCGGGCTGTTGCACAGGGCCTTGTGCTGCAGGCACACTGGAGGGCTGGGCAGGAGGAGGTGCGGGCTGAGGAGCCGTAGCTGGTGTCATGGGTGCTGGGTTTCTGCAGCAGCTGGACGCAGGCTGGGGGAGCCCAGCTGGCCTGGGCTGCAGGTGGAGGGATGCCCGGTCATTTTTGGGCAGGACCTGCCTGCAGCAAGGTCTCCACCCTGCCCCTGGGCATCGCCGAGGGGGAGATCAGCCTGCAGAAATCTCAGCCCTGTCACAGAGAGGCGGGACCATTCTGGCAGCCGAGGGGCCAGGACAAAGCTCCACCTTCATACCCTGGGATGAGGGTTTGGGAGAGCAATCCCTGCTGCTGGGAAGCCCAGGCAGCTGAGAGTCTACCAAGGGCTGCAGGCCACGGGAGCTTGTGGCTCCATGCCCAGGGACCCTGCCCATGGGGCTGCCCCGCAGGCACCGTGACGTGCCCCGGGGATTGCCCATGAGAGGCCTGAGGCCGTGCGCAGGGCGCTGGGCTGTAGGGCAGAACTCAAAGGCATGGGGCTGGGCACCGGGTCCTCTGCTCCCCCTCGGCAGGAGAAGGGCAGAGCAGCCCAGTCAGCATGGGGATGTGGAGCTGGTGGGATCGCACCATGGCCTGGGCCCCTCTCCTCTCGGTGCTCGTCCACAGCTCAGGTGCCCTGCCCAGACTTGCTGCACCCGGCCGGTGGATTTGGGCACAGGGGTCCCATCCCGGTCCCACTGCGCAGGGAGGGGGCTGTGCTGGTGGGACACTGGCTGACCCCCATCTTCTCTGCTTTCTCCTCTCCCTCTCCAGGTTCGCTGGTCCAGGCAGCGCTGACTCAGCCGCCCTCGGTCTCAGCCAACCTGGGACAAACCATCCAGATCACCTGCTCCGGGGTTAGCAGCAGTGCTGTTGGCTGGTACCAGCAGAAGGTGCCTGGCACTGCCCCTGTCACTGTGATCTATCAGAGCAACAAGAGACCCTCGGACATCCCTTCGCGATTCTCCGGTTCTGCATCTGGCAGCACGGGCACGTTAACCATCAGTGGGGTCCAAGCCGAGGACGAGGCTGTCTATTACTGTGGTGGAGGCGACAGCAGCAGCAATGGTGTCTGGTGCTGGTGAGCAATGGGATGTGAGACACAGACTGGAAAGTCAGAGCAAGTTTTTCAACCCTTTTCCCTCCCGGCCGAGCAGAGTTGAGGCCGTGGGGCTGAGGCAGGTTTGTGTCCCCTCTGCACAGCCATGGCTGTGAATGTCCTCCCTTTTGTGTCCCAGAGACCTGGAGGTGACTTTGGGGCTGGGGACCATTGTCCTTTTCCATAGCAAATTCACAGTGTGGTCCTGTCTGCCCTTCCGCTGCCTTTTGCTACTGACAGCCACGTTGTCCTGCTGCTGCCAGAGCTGCCTCTGTGGTGGGGTGCGTTGGGCTGAGCTCTGCTCCCCAAAGATGACAGTGACTCTGTCCAGATGTGTTCTCCTCTGACTATGGAACTGCCCATGTCTCTGACCGTGGAAGGCTGTGCTGGTGGGACACTGGCTCACTCTCATCTTCTCCCCTCTCTCCTCTCCCTCTCCAGGTTCCCTGGTCCAGGCAGTGGTGACTCAGCCGCCCTCGGTCTCAGCCAACCTGGGACAAACCATCCAGATCACCTGCTCCGGGATTAGCAGCAGCAGCGGCAGTGCTTACGCTGGTTGGTTCCAGCAGAAGGTGCCTGGCACTGCCCCTGTCACTGTGATCTACAACAGCAACCAGAGACCCTCGGACATCCCTCCGCGATTCTCCGGCTCCAAGTCTGGCACCACGGGCACGTTAACCATCAGTGGGGTCCAAGCCGAGGACGAGGCTGTCTATTACTGTGGTGGAGGCGACAGCAGCAGCAATGGTGTCTGGTGCTGGTGAGCAATGGGATGTGAGACACAGACTGGAAAGTCAGAGCAAGTTTTTCAACCCTTTTCCCTCCCGGCCGAGCAGAGTTGAGGCCGTGGGGCTGAGGCAGGTTTGTGTCCCCTCTGCACAGCCATGGCTGTGAATGTCCTCCCTTTTGTGTCCCAGAGACCTGGAGGTGACTTTGGGGCTGGGGACCATTGTCCTTGTCCCTACCAAATTCACAGTGTGGTCCTGTCTGCCCTTCCGCTGCCTTTTGCTACTGACAGCCACGTTGTCCTGCTGCTGCCAGAGCTGCCTCTGTGGTGGGATGCGTTGGGCTGAGCTCTGCTCCTCTAATTTGTCTCTGATAGTGTCCGAGTCTGTTCTCCAACTGTGGAATTCCCCGTCCCCCTGGACGGTGAGGGGGCTGTGCTGGTGGGACACTGGCTGACCCCCACCTTCTCCCCTCTCTCCTCTCCCTCTCCAGGTTCCCTGGTCCAGGCAGCGCTGACTCAGCTGCCCTCGGTCTCAGCCAACCTGGGACAAACCGTCCAAATCACCTGCTCCAGGCTTAGGAGCAGCAGCAGTGATGTTGTCTGGTCCCAGCAGACAGTACCTGGCACTGCCCCTGTCAGCTGAGGACGTGGCTGGCCATTACTCTGGTGGATTCGAAGCAGCAGCGATACTGTTATAGTTAAACAGAGAGATGTGGAAATGAGGTATTGACGTAGTTTAGCCCCACCCGGGACCCATCTACGCAGTCCCTCTGTCACTCCTCCCATCCTCAGAGGGAATAGGGAGAGATAATGTAAGAAAAATGTCTTGAGATTTGAGATAAGGACAGGGAGAAATTCTTAAGGTTACTGTTACAGGCAAAACAGACTCGACTTGGGGAAAAATATCTGTTTATTATTAAAAGCAAAGCAGGGTAAAGAGAGAGAGAACAAGATAACTTCCCCCCACCCCTTCCTCTTCCTGGGCTTAAAATCATCGCTACCTCCTTCTCCCCAAGTGGCACAGAGGGGAAGAGAGAATGGTGATTGTGTCCCTCCTTCCTCCTCAGGGGGAAGAACTCCTCACTTTCCTACCCTTCTCCAGTGTGGGGTCCCTCCCACGGGCTGCAGTCCTTCGTGGAACTGCTCTGGCGTGGGTCATCTCTTCCACAGGGTGCAGTCCCTCCAGAACAGCTGTCCCAGCGGGCCCTCCACGGGCCACAGCCACCTTCAGGCCTCCACCTGCTCCGGCGGGGGGTCCTCCATGGGCTGCAGGTGGATCTCTGCCCCTCCGTGGACCTCCATGGGCTGCAGGGGGACAGCCTGCTCCACCATGGTCATCACCACAGGCTGCAGGGGAATCTTGGCCGGGAGCCGCGTTACTCCTCCCCTCCTTCTTCACTGAATTTGGTGTCCGGAGCCGTTCCTCTCACAAGAAAAGTTCTTCACAAGAGGCTGGCAGATGCCTCTCAGGATCTCTTCACATCTCCTCTCCACTTCCTGCAGCGGAGTTGGGCCCAGTTGGCCGCCCGGCAGGAGGCCAGAGGGTGAGGGCCGCAAGGCTCGCGCCTCCCCCTCTCTGCCCCCACTTAGCATCTTCACATCGTCACTTCTTTTTTTTGGTTTGTTTTTATATTTTTGTTTTTCCCTTTCTTAAATACGTTATGGCAGAGGCGTTATCAGGGAACATTCTGCTACCAATTGGCCAGCAGCGGGTCCGGCCTAGGCCTGTCCGAGACCCCTGGGCAAAGGGGAAACTTCTAGGAGCTTCTTACAGAAGCTGCCACCGTACACCCCCTCACCAAATAAAACCAACACAGCTACAGATGAGCTAACATGGAGAGTCTCTGCCCTTCTTCCTCGTGGGCATGGAGAGCTGTGGGTCTGAGGAAGGTTCGTATCCCCCCTGCACAGCCATGGCTGTGAATGTTCTGATGGTTCCACGCCATGCAGAAGGTGACCCTGGGGCTGTGCCTGTCCTGACAAAAGACATGGCATTGCCTTGTTGCCTGCCCTGCTGCCTCTCCGTGCTGGCAGCCACGTCCTCTTAGGTCTGACAGCAATCCTCACAGGGCTCAAGGGCTTTGGCCTTGGGCTCTGTGTGTGGGGCTGTGGTCCCTCAGTAGCATCAGGGACTTTGGGCACAGGGGCAGCATCCCACTGACTGTGGAGGGCTGTGCTGGTGGGACACGGGCTGACCCCCACCTTCTCCCCGCTCTCCTCTCCCTCTCCAGGTTCCCTGGTCCAGGCAGCGCTGACTCAGCCGCCCTCGGTCTCAGCCAACCTGGGACAAACCGTCCAGATCACCTGCTCTGGGCTTGACAGCTACTGTGGCTGGTACCAGCAGAAGGTGCCTGGCACTGGCCCTGTCACTGTGATCTACTACAATGACAAGAGACCCTCGGACATCCCTTCACGATTCTCCGGCTCCATGTCTGGCACCACGGGCACGTTAACCATCAGTGGGGTCCAAGCCGAGGACGAGGCTGTCTATTACTGTGGTGCCTGGGACAGCAGCAGCAATGGTGTCTGGTGCCAGTGAGCAATGGGAAGTGAGACACAGACTCCAAATCAGAGGAAGGATTTCAGCCCTTCTCTGTCTTGGCCGAGCAGAGTTGTGGCTGTGGGGACTGAGCCAGGTTTCTTTCCTCTCCATATGAGCATCACTGTGAATGTCCTCCCTTTAATGTCCTGGAGAACAGCAGGTTCTCTTGGTCTCCCCCCGTGCCACAGAAGCATTGTCCTTGTCCCTACAAAAAATGAGTGTGGCCTTGTCGGCCATCCCACAGCCTCTTGCTACTGACGTTAACAAAACAGCTGACGTTAACAAAACAGCTACTGCTGTTTTGTCCTTCTGCTGTCAGAGCTGCCTCTGTGCTGGGATGCATTGGACTGAGCTAGCTCCCCAAAGTTGACAGTGACTGTGTTGAGATCTGTTCTTCTCTGACTGTGACATTTCCATTCCGCTTCCTGGGGCGGGCTGTGCTGGTGGGGCACTGGCTGACCCCATCTTCTCCCCTCTCTCCTCTCCCTCTCCAGGTTCGCTGGTCCAGGCAGCGCTGACTCAGCTGCCCTCGGTCTCAGCCAACCTGGGACAAACCGTCCAGATCACCTGCTCTGGGAGCAGCAGCAGCAATGCTGGCTGGTACCAGCAGAAGGTGCCTGGCACTGCCCCTGTCACTGTGATCTACAACAGCAACAAGAGACCCTCGGACATCTCTTCGCGATTCTCCGGCTCTGTGTCTGGCACCACGGCCACGTTAACCATCAGTGGGGTCCAAGCCGAGGATGAGGCTGTCTATTACTGTGGTGGCACCGACAGCAGCAGCAATGGTGTCTGGTGCTGGTGAGCAATGGGATGTGAGACACAGACTGGAAAGTCAGAGCAAGTTTTTCAACCCTTTTCCCTCCCGGCCAAGCAGAGTTGAGTCCGTGGGGCTGAGGCAGGTTTGTGTCCCCTCTGCACAGCCATGGCTGTGAATGTCCTCCCTTTTGTGTCCCAGAGACCTGGAGGTGACTTTGGGGCTGGGGACCATTGTCCTTGTCCCTACCAAATTCACAGTGTGGACCTGTCTGCCCTTCCGCTGCCTTTTGCTACTGACAGCCACGTTGTCCTGCTGCTGCCAGAGCTGCCTCTGTGGTGGTGTGCATTGGGCTGAGCTCTGCTCCTCTAATTTGTCTCTGATAGTGTCCGAGTCTGTTCTCCAACTGTGGAATTCCCCATCCCCCTGGACGGGGAGGGGGCTGTGCTGGTGGGGCACTGGCTGACCCCCACCTTCTCCCCTCTCTCCTCTCCCTCTCCAGGTTCCCTGGTCCAGGCAGCGCTGACTCAGCCGCCCTCGGTCTCAGCCAACCTGGGACAAACCGTCCAGATCACCTGCTCCGGGAGCAGCTACAGTGTTGGCTGGTTCCAGCAGAAGGTACCTGGCACTGCCCCTGTCACTGTGATCTACTACAGCAACAACAGACCCTCGGACATCCCTTCACGATTCTCCGGCTCCAAGTCTGGCAGCACGGCCACGTTAACCATCAGTGGGGTGCAAGCTCTGGACCAGGCTGTCTGATTCTGCGGTGCGCAGCAGGGTGGTGCTGATCAGCACCCAGGTGCCCCACAGTGTGGCCGTGGCTGGGTGCGCTGGGTTGACCGTCACCGTCTGTCGTGTGTGTGTGGCAGCAATCCTGGCAGTGGTGCTGGAGGATTTGGGGGTGACACAGCTCCTGGCAGTGCAGACCTGTGCTGTGGCTGGTTGTTTCTCCTGCCAAAACAGGATGTGGTGCTGGTGCTGTGTGTTTAGTGGTGGCTCCGTAGCCTTTGTGCCAGGAGGCCAGCGCTCTCCCTGCCCGGGGAAGGCAGTGGGGCTCCCCGTTACCGGGGTTTGACTTAGCCCACGTCTTGGCCGTGACGGCTGGGGCTGCTGCCTGGGCCCGGAGAGGGGTGAGTTGCAGCAGCTTCTTGAAGTCGTTTTGCTTCCTGGTGCCTTCCCAGAAGCTGCGGGCTGGTAGTTGGTAGGAAATGAGACTTCTGAAGGCACTGCCAGCTTTAGCTTTGTCCGAGCCTGGCAGGACGCAGGCTGCTGAGCGGCCTCGAGGGCTGTTCTAGGCCAAGTGCAACTCTGCCGCAGACGCTGTCGTCGGTGCCTGCAAGCCGCAGCGTTTCCCAGATCCCTCCAGCCCTCGGCAGCCCAGCCTGTTGGGACGCATGAGCACAAGGTGTGTTAAGAGCCGGCAGCGGAAGCCGGTGGGGAGGATCGACAGAGTGTTTTCTTCCCAGGAACGGCGTCCCTTCGTTTGTGCTGATGGACGTCCAGGCGTCCTCGCTTGTGGCTTTTGTGTACCAGCTCCCTGGGGATGCCGTGAAAGAAGGAGGAATGGAGTTCCAGAAGTACGGAATCCTCCTCAAACCTGCTCGTTGGCTTGTGGCCGCCGTTGGTGCCGTCTCTCTGCAGCTGAGTCCCGGGGGAGGCGGGCCACGGGGGGGTGCTGCTGCTGCGGCCAGAGGCCCTGGGGAGCGGCCCCGGGGCTGTGGGGCCCGTGAGCCCGGGAACCCGTCAGCGTCGGTTCCCAACCGCCACCTGAAGCACAAGAGGGTGCTGGTTAACAGCCAGAGGCCTGAGGAACGTTTCCCGTGTCTAAGGAGGAGCCGCTGTGTTCCTGGTGTGAGGGACTCGCAGAGAGTGGTGGCAGCCTGGCGTTGAGCCTCCTCTGCAGCACAAGTGTAGAATAAAAAAGCCTGTCGTCGTGTGTCTGGCCCTGCTCGTTGTGCTTCTGTAAGGGGAAGGCGCTGCCACAAAGTGGGAGAGTCTGAGGTGCCGGGGCCATCCCGGTCCCTGTCCCAGGAGATCTCGGGGTGCCAGCCCATGGTGGGGGGTGCTGTGGCGGGGGCCGCTGGCACGGTGCTGCGGGCTGGGGCTGGGCCGTCTGTGGGTGCGGAGCCCTGCGCAGAAGCGCCTGGGGCAGGAGGGATGGGGAGTGTGGCTGGGGGAGCTGTGGTGGGGCAGAGGGGTGCTCTGAGGGTGGGTGGGTGGGTGATGCCAGGGTGGCAGGCCGGGCTAAGGTGGCTGTGGAGGCCGCTCCGGCAAGGCAGGGCAGAAAAGTGTTTCTGCCATCCTTGGCAAGTCTCTCGGCTAAGGCTGTATTTGCCAAAAGCAGAGTCAGGGAACGGTTGCCCAGACACCTTGATCCACCTGTTCAGAGTCTTGTGGCTGCTGAGAGACACCCGGCTGTGGGGCCCTGCTGTGAAGCAGGACCTGTTTTTCCCAGGGGAGTGGCCCAGGGAGCAGGCGGCTGGGAGTGATCTTGGTGCCTTTGGTGGGCCAGAGGTGTGCCCGCAGTGGGAGCACTGGGACAGGAGCTGCCAGTGAGCGTTGGGGGCCACATTTCCATGAAGGGCCTGAGCCGGAGCGGGTGGATGGAGAGGTTAAGAGGGAGGCAGGGTCCAGATCACAGCACAATTGTGGAGCTGGTCACAGTGCATCCATGGGAATGTGGAGCTGCTGGGACAGCAGCATGGCCTGAGCCCCTCTCATCCTCATGGTGCTCACCTACAGTCCCATGCCCGCCCAGATTCGCTGCACACGACCAGTGGATTTGGGCACAAGGGTGCTCTCCCGCTGCCCAAGGAGGGCTGTGCTGGTGGGACATTGGCTGACCCCCATCTTCTCCCCTCTCTCCTCTCCCTCTCCAGGTTCCCTGGTCCAGGCAGCGCTGACTCAGCCGCCCTCGGTCTCAGCCAACCTGGGACAAACCATCCAGATCACCTGCTCCGGGATTTACAGCAGCAGCTGGAATGATGCTGGCTGGTACCAGCAGAAGGTGCCTGGCACTGCCCCTGTCACTGTGATCTATGCTAGTGACAAGAGACCCTCGGACATCCCTTCGCGATTCTCCGGCTCCAAGTCTGGCACCACGGGCACGTTAACCATCAGTGGGGTCCAAGCCGAGGACGAGGCTGTCTATTACTGTGGTAACTACGACAGCAGCTATAATGGTGACAGGGAGCAGTGGGGAAGTGATACAAAAACCTCCCGCCATCGCAAGGGCCAGTTTGGCGTCTCTGCTGTCCCCGTTTGAAGGTGGGCAGGTCCCGGCCATGGCCCTGCCCTTGCTGCCCTGGGCTGCACGTGGCTGTGCCTGGTGTCCCAGCTCGGCCGTCCCTTACAGCGCCCGCTCTGTGCCTGTCCTCTGTCATTTGGGGAGGGGACGAAAGCTTTTCCTTCAAAACCTGGGAATGGACATATCCTGTGCGTGCAGCATCTCCAGGGCCATGCATGAGGCTGCTGGGGCAGAGCAGGACTTGTCAGGGGCTACTGTGTTGTGCCGCAAGAGCAGCCATGGGCTACTCCAGCGTTGGATGTGTTTGCCAGGTGCCGGCCTGTTGGGCTCACGCTCAGCCTGTGCAGGAGCCCCCAGCACCTCTGGCCCCCTGGGAAGCCCCTGGCCCAGAGCAAGGCCCTCTATGGCCCCATGACAGCCCGGGGCTGCCCCGCACCCTGGCCCTGTCCCTGTCCTGCTGTGGGACCCCAGACTGGGTGTACCACTGGGTACAAGGGCGGTGACCCCTCCATGTCATGGTGTGCCGCTTGTTTTCAGCACTGCCATCTCCTGTCTCCCCATGAGTGTGGTGGGCAAGAGGACAGGGGTTTGGGATGTGTGTGGGATAGGGCCAGGCTGTGGGCAGGGGTACTGGCCCCATGGGGGCTGCCATGTAGGCAAGCGGGTCCCAGGTGGCCGTGCCCCCAGCTCTGTGGCCAGGACCGTGGCGCTGGGTGGGAGGGCCACACGCCTTGGCTGGAGCCAGGAGGGCGTAGACGGGGCTGCACTGAGCACCCTGCGGTCCCCAGGGGCGAGGGCTGCCCTGTGCTCCCTGCCAAACTCTGCTCCTGGCCCTGCTCCCCTGGGCTGCTCCAGGGCAAGGTCCCAGGTGCTCATCGGTCGCAGGCAACGTTCAGCAGAGGAGCTCAGAAGAAGGGAAACAGGGGCTTGGCTCCTGCCTTTTCCCAGCCCTTTCCTCATGGGAGAGCCTAGTTGGGCCCAGCTGGACCCCAAAAATCCACCTCAGTGGCAATAGGCTGGGCAAGGGTTTGTCCTTCCATCCCTGGCACAGGCACTGGCTCATCTGCTCCAGCCAACCCATTGTGGGGGCCTTGGAGCTGCAGGCGCTGCCTGCCCACCCCTACCCGTCCTGCCCCGAGCAGCCTGGCTCTCCTGTGCCCTTTGGCCCTGCAGCCGCTCGGCCCTGACTGGGGATGGGGTGTCTGTGCTGGCGGGTTTCAGACTGGGAGGTGCGGAGAGAAGCGCGGGAAGGATCTGGCCCTGAGCATGGGGTCAGATTTGCATGGAGGGGCCGTGCCCCATGTGGGCAGGGGCTTAAAAGGGAGTTGGGATCCGTGAAAGCGCCCCATCGGCGTAGGGACACGGAGCTGGTGGGATCGCGCCATGGCCTGGGCTCCTCTCCTCCTCGCGGTGCTCGTCCACAGCTCAGGTGCCCTGCGCAGACTCGTGCCCGGCCGGGACCTGTGGGCACAGGGGTCCCGTCCCGCTGGCTGGGGAGAGCTGTGCTGGTGGGGCACTGACTGACCCCCGTCTTCTCCCCTCTCTCCTCTCCCTCTCCAGGTTCCCTGGTCCAGGCAGCAGTGACTCAGCCACCCTCGGTCTCAGCCAACCTGGGACAAACCGTCCAGATCACCTGCTCCGGGCTTAGCAGCTACAGTGCTGTTGGCTGGTACCAGCAGAAGGTGCCTGGCACTGCCCCCGTCACTGTGATCTACAACAGCAACAAGAGACCCTCGGACATCCCTTCAAGATTCTCCGGCTCCAAGTCTGGCACCACGGGCACGTTAACCATCAGTGGGGTCCAAGCCGAGGACGAGGCTGTCTATTACTGTGGTAGCTACGACGGCAGCAACAATGGTGTCTGGTGCTGGTGAGCAATGGGATGTGAGACACAGACTGGAAAGTCAGAGCAAGTTTTTCAACCCTTTTCCCTCCCGGCCAAACAGAGTTGAGGCCGTGGGGCTGAGGCAGGTTTGTGTCCCCTCTGCACAGCCATGGCTGTGAATGTCCTCCCTTTTGTGTCCCAGAGACCTGGAGGTGACTTTGGGGCTGGGGACCATTGTCCTTGTCCCTACCAAATTCACAGTGTGGCTCTGTCTGCCCTTCCGCTGCCTTTTGCTACTGACAGCCACGTTGTCCTGCTGCTGCCAGAGCTGCCTCTGTGCTGGGGTGCGTTGGGCTGGCTTCTGATCCCCAAAATTGCCTCTGACCATGTCCAGATCTGTTCTCTTTGACTGTGGAATTCCCCATCCCACTGGACGGGGAGGGGGCTGTGCTGATGGGACACTGGCTGACCCCCATCTTCTCCCCTCTCTCCTCTCCCTCTCCAGGTTCCCTGGTCCAGGCAGCGCTGACTCAGCCGCCCTCGGTCTCAGCCAACCTGGGACAAACCATCCAGATCACCTGCTCCGGGGTTAGCAGTGGCAGCAGCTACAATGCTGGCTGGTACCAGCAGAAGGTGCCTGGCACTGCCCCTGTCACTGTGATCTATGAGAGCAACAAGAGACCCTCGGACATCCCTTCGCGATTCTCCGGCTCCACGTCTGGCACCACGGGCACGTTAACCATCAGTGGGGTCCAAGCCGAGGACGAGGCTGTCTATTACTGTGGTGCCTGGGACAGCAGCAGCAATGCTGGTCAGGGTCATGGTGATGCTGAGAAGCTTTTTCCCTCCTGTTCCTTGCTGCGCTTTCCCCGGCATTGGTCAGAGCTGCGCAGAGGTGGCAGCTGGCACCTTTGGGGCTGGCGGCGGCTGTGGCTCTGCTTTTGCAGGGTTCTGTCTGCATCCCCATCCTGGTGCCAGCTCCCATCTCTTGGTGCTGGTGCAGTGTTGGTGTGCGGTGCTGAGCACCTCCTTCCTTGTCCCAGTGACTTGCGAGCACTGGTTCCCATGGGGCAGTAGTGCCGTGCAGCTGGGCAGGGGTGGGTTCTCTCCCTCTTGTCTCTGGGAGCCTTCCCATGGAGATGAGCAGAGTGGGGCTTGGGGGGACGCCTGTGCCGGGCAGCGGCCCGTTGGCTCTCGGGAGGCCTGTCCGTTGCAGGGCTGTGCTGTCAGCCGCCCGGCACTGTGCCCTCCTTCCGTTCCCCCCAAGCGCTCTGGGCCTGGGCTGATGATTTTAATAGCGTGTTGTACAAGTGTGACTTAACAAAGTTTGATGGCAAGGTTCACTCCGTTCATTCCTGCACGGAAAACCACACGAAGGAAAATGGAGTTGCACACGTGTTCGAATGAGTCACAGAAAGACTGGAGACGGAAGGGTGAGCAGGGCCCTCCTGTGGAGTCACGAGGGTCAGAATGAACCCTCTGGCCTTCTAAACTCCCTCTCAGAGAGGAGACTAGGATGGACCCAGACTTATTCTCAGACTTAGTCAATGGTTTATGTCTAAGGGATTATACATGCAAAGTTTATGTAATGTTTCTTTAGCATCAATCCAGCATGCAACCAAAGTTACGAAGGCCAAAATCAGAGTTCTCACATTATGGGATTAGACGCTGTATCGGTCACTGACCAAAGATCTGCTGTTGACAAAAGGTCTCTCTGCCTCGAGGAGCAACCTTGAGAGGTGTCTGACGGAGCTCAAGGGGAGACGACCGCCATGCTGCCCAGCAGGGAGAGCTGGAAGAAGGCTCACGTAGGCTGTCGTACTTATGGGATAAAGTGGCTGTCTCATAGCAAAATTACACCTGATGGAAGAAGTATGCATGAGACTCCTTGCACCTGCAACTTTGTTCCTTGGTGAATGAATCTTGGAAAAGCCACCTTGCTCTCCTTGCGTTAATGGCATGATCAGCGTTCCAAGATAATTTGTGCTGATGCTCACTGTGCCGCTCTGGCACAATCAGAAAACCAATTGAAACCAGAGGAGTTCTAGTTCCAGCTGTGGCTCGGGACTTTCCCTCCTCCGGAGCCTGGCCCAGACTACTGCAGGTTTGGTTAAGGGGTCGAGTGCATCTGTCACAGGCCCCATCTGGTGCATGGGCAGGGATGTCTCCAGACTACCAAAAACGCTGGGTGCCCACGGCAGGCTGTGCCCCTGGGGTGCCCGGTCTCACTGGCAGGGATGAGTTGTGCCCCAAGGAGCAGTGGGCAGGGGGAGGGTCCAGGCTCTGGCTGCAGACACCCCTCAGGGAGTGCCTGGGCCTGGGGCTGCAGCCAGGGTGTCCCATCCATGTGCTTGCGGGCAGAGGAGTCGTGTCACTGTCCCTCTGGACAGGGAGGGGGCTGTGCTGGTGGGACACTGGCTGACGCCCATCTTCTCCCCTCTCTCCTCTCCCTCTCCAGGTTCCCTGGTCCAGGCAGCGCTGACTCAGCCACCCATGGTCTCAGCCAACTTGTCCCAACTCTCTGGGACAAACCATCCAGATCACCTGCTCCGGGATTAGCAGCAGCAGCAGCTGGGTTGGCTGGTACCAGCAGAAGGTGCCTGGCACTGGCCCTGTCACTGTGATCTATCAGAGCAACAAGAGACCCTCAGACATCCCTTCACGATTCTCCGGCTCCAAGTCTGGCACCACGGGCACGTTAACCATCAGTGGGGTCCAAGCCGAGGACGAGGCTGTCTATTACTGTGGTGGAGGCGACAGCAGCAGCAATGGTGTCTGGTGCTGGTGAGCAATGGGATGTGAGACACAGACTGGAAAGTCAGAGCAAGTTTTTCAACCCTTTTCCCTCCCAACCAAGTAGAGTTGAGGCCGTGCGGCTGAGGCAGGTTTGTGTCCCCTCTGCACAGCCATGGCTGTGAATGTCCTCCCTTTTGTGTCCCAGAGACCTGGAGGTGACTTTGGGGCTGGGGACCATTGTCCTTGTCCCTACTAAATTCACTGTGTGGACCTGTCTGCCCTTCTGCTGCCTTTTGCTACTGACAGCCACGTTGTCCTGCTGCTGCCAGACCTGCCTCTATGCTGGGATGCGTTGGGCTGAGCTCTGCTCCTCTAATTTGTCTCTGATAGTGTCCGAGTCTGTTCTCCAACTGCGGAACTCCCCATGCCCCTGGACGGTGAGGGGGCTGTGCTGGTGGGGCACTGGCTGACCCCCATCTTCTCCCCTCTCTCCTCTCGCTCTCCAGGTTCCCTGGTCCAGGCAGCACTGACGCAGCCACCCTCGGTCTCTGCCAACCTGGGACAAACCATCCAGATCACCTGCTCCGGGCTTGGCAGCAGCAGTGCTTATGCCGGCTGGTACCAGCAGAAGGTGCCTGGCACTGCCCCTGTCGCTGTGATCTATCAGAGCAACAAGAAACCCTCGGACATCCCTTCACAGCTCTCTGTTCTGCATCTGGCACCACGGGCACGTTAACCATCAGTGGGGTCCAAGCCGAGGACGAGGCTGTCTATTACTGTGGTGGAGCTGACGGCAGCAATGGTGTCTGGTGCTGGTGAGCAATGGGATGTGAGACACAGACTGGAAAGTCAGAGCAAGTTTTTCAACCTTTTTACCTGCTCACCGAGTAAAGTTGTGGCCGTGGGGCTGAGCCAGGTTTATTTCCTCTAGACACGAGCATTGCTGTGAATATCCACCCGTTCCTGTCCTGGAGAAGTGATGGTTCTCTTGCTCTGCCCTGTGCCTCAGAAGCATTGTCCTTGTCCCTACAAAAATTGAGTGTAGCCCTGTCACCCAGCTCACAGTCTCTTGTTACTGACGGCTGTTTTGTCCTGCTGCTGCCAGAGCTGCCTCTGTGCTGGGATGTGTTGGGCTGAGCTCTGCTCCTCAAAGCTGACAGTGACTGCGTCCAGATCTGTTCTCCTCTGACTGTGACATTTCCCATCCCGCTGCCCAAGGAGGGCTCTGCTGGTGGGACACTGGCTGACCCCCATCTTCTCCCCTCTCTCCTCTCCCTCTCCAGGTTCCCTGGTCCAGGCAGTGCTGACTCAGCCGCCCTCGGTCTCAGCCAACCTGGGACCAACCATCCAGATCACCTGCTCCGGGGTTAGCAGCAGCTATGCTTATGCCGGCTGGTACCAGCAGAACGTGCCTGGCACTGCCCCTGTCACTGTGATCTATGAGAGCAACCAGAGACCCTCGGACATCCCTTCGCGATTCTCCGGCTCTGCGTCTGGCACCACGGGCACGTTAACCATCAGTGGGGTCCAAGCCGAGGACGAGGCTGTCTATTACTGTGGTAGCTATGACAGCAGCTATAATGGTGACAGGGAGCAATGGGGAAGTGATACAAAAACCTCCCGCCATCGCAAGGGCCAGTTTGCCGTCTCTGCTGTCCCTGTTTGAGGGTGGGGCAGGTCCCGGCCATGGCCCTGCCCTTGCTGCCCTGTGCTGCAGGGGGCTGTGCCTGGTGTCCCAGCTTGGCCATCCCTTACAGTGCCCGCTCTGTGCCTGTCCTCTGTCATTTGGGCAGGGGGTGGCTGCCAGCAGCCCCCCTGCCTTTGCTGCCCCACCAGCCCCCTCGTCACTGCATCTCTTCCCCACCAGCCTCTCGCCCTCCCCTGGTGCTGCCCTTGCTGCTGGTGGGCTTCTCCCTGTCCTGGAGCGGTGCGGCTGGCGCAGCTCTGTGCGAGGAGCAGCGCGGACACGTCTGCTGCAGCCAAAGGGCTCCGGCCGGAGCCGTGCACGGGGAGGGAGTGTGGCACGGCCGGGCTGTTGCACAGGGCCTTGTGCTGCAGGCACACTGGAGGGCTGGGCAGGAGGAGGTGCGGGCTGAGGAGCCGTAGCTGGTGCCATGGGTGCTGGGTTTCTGCAGCAGCTGGACGCAGGCTGGGGGAGCCCAGCTGGCCTGGGCTGCAGGTGGAGGGATGCCCGGTCATTTTTGGGCAGGACCTGCCTGCAGCAAGGTCTCTACCCTGCCCCTGGGCATCGCCGAGGGGGAGATCAGCCTGCAGAAATCTCAGCCCTGTCACAGAGAGGCGGGACCATTCTGGCAGCCGAGGGGCCAGGACAAAGCTCCACCTTCATACCCTGGGATGAGGGTTTGGGAGAGCAATCCCTGCTGCTGGGAAGCCCAGGCAGCTGAGAGTCTACCAAGGGCTGCAGGCCACGGGAGCTTGTGGCTCCATGCCCAGGGACCCTGCCCATGGGGCTGCCCCGCAGGCACCGTGACGTGCCCCGGGGATTGCCCATGAGAGGCCTGAGGCCGTGCACAGGGCGCTGGGCTGTAGGGCAGAACTCAAAGGCATGGGGCTGGGCACCGGGTCCTCTGTTCCCCCTCGGCCGGAGAAGGGCAGAGCAGACCAGTCAGCATGGGGATGTGGAGCTGGTGGGATCGCACCATGGCCTGGGCCCCTCTCCTCTCGGTGCTCGTCCACAGCTCAGGTGCCCTGCCCAGACTTGCTGCACCCGGCCGGTGGATTTGGGCACAGGGGTCCCATCCCGGTCCCACTGCGCAGGGAGGGGGCTGTGCTGGTGGGACACTGGCTGACCCACATCTTCTCTGCTTTCTCCTCTCCCTCTCCAGGTTCCCTGGTCCAGGCAGCGCTGACTCAGCTGCCCTCGGTCTCAGCCAACCTGGGACAAACCATCCAGATCACCTGCTCCGGGAGCAGCAGCAGTGCTGTTGGCTGGTACCAGCAGAAGGTACCTGGCACTGCCCCTGTCACTGTGATCTACAGCAGCAACAAGAGACCCTCGGACATCCCTTCGCGATTCTCCGGTTCTGCATCTGGCAGCACGGGCACATTAACCATCAGTGGGGTCCAAGCCGAGGACGAGGCTGTCTATTACTGTGGTGGAGGCGACAGCAGCAACAATGGTGTCTGGTGCTGGTGAGCAATGGGATGTGAGACACAGACTGGAAAGTCAGAGCAAGTTTTTCAACCCTTTTCCCTCCCGGCCGAGCAGAGTTGAGGCCATGGGGCTGAGGCAGGTTTGTGTCCCCTCTGCACAGCCATGGCTGTGAATGTCCTCCCTTTTGTGTCCCAGAGACCTGGAGGTGACTTTGTGGCTGGGGACCATTGTCCTTGTCCCTACTAAATTCACTGTGTGGACCTGTCTGCCCTTACGCTGCCTTTTGCTACTGACAGCCACGTTGTCCTGCTGCTGCCAGAGCTGCCTCTGTGCTGGGGTGCGTTGGGCTGAGCTCTGCTCCCCAAAGATGACAGTGACTCTGTCCAGATGTGTTCTCCTCTGACTATGGAACTGCCCATGTCTCTGACCGTGGAAGGCTGTGCTGGTGGGACACTGGCTCACTCTCATCTTCTCCCCTCTCTCCTCTCCCTCTCCAGGTTCCCTGGTCCAGGCAGCAGTGACTCAGCCGCCCTCGGTCTCAGCCAACCTGGGACAAACCATCCAGATCACCTGCTCCGGGATTAGCAGCAGCAGCGGCAGTGCTTACGCTGCTTGGTTCCAGCAGAAGGTGCCTGGCACTGGCCCTGTCACTGTGATCTACAACAGCAACAAGAGACCCTCGGACATCCCTCCGCGATTCTCCGGCTCCAAGTCTGGCACCACGGGCACGTTAACCATCAGTGGGGTCCAAGCCGAGGACGAGGCTGTCTATTACTGTGGTGGCGTCGACAGCAGCAATAATGGTGTCTGGTGCTGGTGAGCAATGGGATGTGAGACACAGACTGGAAAGTCAGAGCAAGTTTTTCAACTCTTTTCCCTCCCGGCCAAGCAGAGTTGAGTCCGTGGGGCTGAGGCAGGTTTGTGTCCCCTCTGCACAGCCATGGCTGTGAATGTCCTCCCTTTTGTGTCCCAGAGACCTGGAGGTGACTTTGGGGGTGGAGATCATTGTCCTTGTCCCTACCAAATTCACAGTGTGGCTCTGTCTGCCCTTCCACTGCCTTTTGCTACTGACAGCCACGTTGTCCTGCTGCTGCCAGAGCTGCCTCTGTGGTGGGATGCGTTGGGCTGAGCTCTGCTCCTCTAATTTGTCTCTGATAGTGTCCGAGTCTGTTCTCCAACTGTGGAATTCCCCGTCCCCCTGGACGGTGAGGGGGCTGTGCTGGTGGGACACTGGCTGACCCCCACCTTCTCCCCTCTCTCCTCTCCCTCTCCAGGTTCCCTGGTCCAGGCAGCGCTGACTCAGCTGCCCTCGGTCTCAGCCAACCTGGGACAAACCGTCCAAATCACCTGCTCCGGGCTTAGGAGCAGCAGCAGTGATGTTGTCTGGTCCCAGCAGACAGTACCTGGCACTGCCCCTGTCAGCTGAGGACGTGGCTGGCCATTACTCTGGTGGATTCGAAGCAGCAGCGATACTGTTATAGTTAAACAGAGAGATGTGGAAATGAGGTATTGACGTAGTTTAGCCCCACCCGGGACCCATCTACGCAGTCCCTCTGTCACTCCTCCCATCCTCAGAGGGAATAGGGAGAGATAATGTAAGAAAAATGTCTTGAGATTTGAGATAAGGACAGGGAGAAATTCTTAAGGTTACTGTTACAGGCAAAACAGAGTCGACTTGGGGAAAAATATCTGTTTATTATTAAAAGCAAAGCAGGGTAAAGAGAGAGAGAACAAGATAACTTCCCCCCACCCCTTCCTCTTCCTGGGCTTAAAATCATCGCTACCTCCTTCTCCCCAAGTGGCACAGAGGGGAAGAGAGAATGGTGATTGTGTCCCTCCTTCCTCCTCAGGGGGAAGAACTCCTCACTTTCCTACCCTTCTCCAGTGTGGGGTCCCTCCCACGGGCTGCAGTCCTTCGTGGAACTGCTCTGGCGTGGGTCATCTCTTCCACGGGGTGCAGTCCCTCTAGAACAGCTGTCCCAGCGGGCCCTCCACGGGCCACAGCCACCTTCAGGCCTCCACCTGCTCCGGCGGGGGGTCCTCCATGGGCTGCAGGTGGATCTCTGCCCCTCCGTGGGCCTCCATGGGCTGCAGGGGGACAACCTGCTCCACCATGGTCATCACCACAGGCTGCAGGGGAATCTTGGCCGGAAGCCGCGTTACTCCTCCCCTCCTTCTTCACTGAATTTGGTGTCCGGAGCCGTTCCTCTCACAAGAAAAGTTCTTCACAAGAGGCTGGCAGATGCCTCTCAGGATCTCTTCACATCTCCTCTCCACTTCCTGCAGCGGAGTTGGGCCCAGTTGGCCGCCCGGCAGGAGGCCAGAGGGTGAGGGCCGCAAGGCTCGCGCCTCCCCCTCTCTGCCCCCACTTAGCGTCTTCACATCGTCACTTCTTTTTTTTGGTTTGTTTTTATATTTTTGTTTTTCCCTTTCTTAAATACGTTATGGCAGAGGCGTTATCAGGGAACATTCTGCTACCAATTGGCCAGCAGCGGGTCCGGCCTAGGCCTGTCCAAGACCCCTGGGCAAAGGGGAAACTTCTAGGAGCTTCTTACAGAAGCTGCCACCGTACACCCCCTCACCAAATAAAACCAACACAGCTACAGATGAGCTAACATGGAGAGTCCCTGCCCTTCTTCCTCGTGGGCATGGAGAGCTGTGGGTCTGAGGAAGGTTCGTATCCTCCCTGCACAGCCATGGCTGTGAATGTTCTGATGGTTCCACGCCATGCAGAAGGTGACCCTGGGGCTGTGCCTGTCCTGACAAAAGACATGGCATTGCCTTGTTGCCTGCCCTGCTGCCTCTCCGTGCTGGCAGCCACGTCCTCTTAGGTCTGACAGCAATCCTCACAGGGCTCAAGGGCTTTGGCCTTGGGCTCTGTGTGTGGGGCTGTGGTCCCTCAGTAGCATCAGGGACTTTGGGCACAGGGGCAGCATCCCACTGACTGTGGAGGGCTGTGCTGGTGGGACACGGGCTGACCCCCATCTTCTCCCCTCTCTCCTCTCCCTCTCCAGGTTCCCTGGTCCAGGCAGCGCTGACTCAGCCGCCCTCGGTCTCAGCCAACCTGGGACAAACCGTCCAGATCACCTGCTCTGGGCTTGACAGCTACTGTGGCTGGTACCAGCAGAAGGTGCCTGGCACTGGCCCTGTCACTGTGATCTACTACAATGACAAGAGACCCTCGGACATCCCTTCGCGATTCTCCGGTTCTGCATCTGGCAGCACGGGCACGTTAACCATCAGTGGGGTCCAAGCCGAGGACGAGGCTGTCTATTACTGTGGTGGCCGCGACAGCAGCAGCAATGGTGTCTGGTGCCAGTGAGCAATGGGAAGTGAGACACAGACTCCAAATCAGAGGAAGGATTTCAGCCCTTCTCTGTCTTGGCCGAGCAGAGTTGTGGCTGTGGGGACTGAGCCAGGTTTCTTTCCTCTCCATATGAGCATCACTGTGAATGTCCACCCTTTAATGTCCTGGAGAACAGCAGGTTCTCTTGGTCTCCCCCCGTGCCACAGAAGCATTGTCATTGTCCCTACAAAAAAATGAGTGTGGCCTTGTCGGCCATCCCACAGCCTCTTGCTACTGACGGCTGTTTTGTCCTTCTGCTGTCAGAGCTGCCTCTGTGCTGGGATGCGTTGGACTGAGCTAGCTCCCCAAAGTTGACAGTGACTGTGTTGAGATCTGTTCTTCTCTGACTGTGACATTTCCATTCCGCTTCCTGGGGAGGGCTGTGCTGGTGGGGCACTGGCTGACCCCATCTTCTCCCCTCTCTCCTCTCCCTCTCCAGGTTCGCTGGTCCAGGCAGCGCTGACTCAGCTGCCCTCGGTCTCAGCCAACCTGGGACAAACCATCCAGATCACCTGCTCCGGGAGCAGCAGCAATGCTGGCTGGTACCAGCAGAAGGTGCCTGGCACTGCCCCTGTCACTGTGATCTACAACAGCAACAAGAGACCCTCGGACATCCCTTCGCGATTCTCCGGCTCTGCGTCTGGCACCACGGCCACGTTAACCATCAGTGGGGTCCAAGCCGAGGACGAGGCTGTCTATTACTGTGGTGGCGTCGACAGCAGCAGCAATGGTGTCTGGTGCTGGTGAGCAATGGGATGTGAGACACAGACTGGAAAGTCAGAGGAAGATTTTCAACCCTTTTCCCTCCCGGCCAAGCAGAGTTGAGTCCGTGGGGCTGAGGCAGGTTTGTGTCCCCTCTGCACAGCCATGGCTGTGAATGTCCTCCCTTTTGTGTCCCAGAGACCTGGAGGTGACTTTGGGGCTGGGGACCATTGTCCTTGTCCCTACCAAATTCACAGTGTGGACCTGTCTGCCCTTCCGCTGCCTTTTGCTACTGGCAGCCACGTTGTCCTGCTGCTGCCAGAGCTGCCTCTGTGGTGGTGTGCATTGGGCTGAGCTCTGCTCCTCTAATTTGTCTCTGATAGTGTCCGAGTCTGTTCTCCAACTGTGGAATTCCCCATCCCCCTGGACGGGGAGGGGGCTGTGCTGGTGGGGCACTGGCTGACCCCCATCTTCTCCCCTCTCTCCTCTCCCTCTCCAGGTTCCCTGGTCCAGGCAGCGCTGACTCAGCCGCCCTCGGTCTCAGCCAACCTTGGACAAACCGTCCAGATCACCTGCTCCGGGAGCAGCTACAGTGTTGGCTGGTACCAGCAGAAGGTACCTGGCACTGCCCCTGTCACTGTGATCTACTACAGCAACAACAGACCCTCGGACATCCCTTCGCGATTCTCCGGCTCCAAGTCTGGCAGCACGGCCACGTTAACCATCAGTGGGGTGCAAGCTCTGGACCAGGCTGTCTGATTCTGCGGTGCGCAGCAGGGTGGTGCTGATCAGCACCCAGGTTCCCCACAGTGTGGCCGTGGCTGGGTGCGCTGGGTTGACCGTCACCGTCTGTCGTGTGTGGGTGGCAGCAATCCTGGCAGTGGTGCTGGAGGATTTGGGGGTGACACAGCTCCTGCCAGTGCAGACCTGTGCTGTGGCTGGTTGTTTCTCCTGCCAAAACAGGATGTGGTGCTGGTGCTGTGTGTTTAGTGGTGGCTCCGTAGCCTTTGTGCCAGGAGGCCAGCGCTCTCCCTGCCCGGGGAAGGCAGTGGGGCTCCCCGTTACCGGGGTTTGACTTAGCCCACGTCTTGGCCGTGACTGCTGGGGCTGCTGCCTGGGCCCGGAGAGGGGTGAGTTGCAGCAGCTTCTTGAAGTCGTTTTGCTTCCTGGTGCCTTCCCAGAAGCTGCGGGCTGGTAGTTGGTAGGAAATGAGACTTCTGAAGGCACTGCCAGCTTTAGCTTTGTCCGAGCCTGGCAGGACGCAGGCTGCTGAGCGGCCTCGAGGGCTGTTCTAGGCCAAGTGCAACTCTGCCGCAGACGCTGTCGTCGGTGCCTGCAAGCCGCAGCGTTTCCCAGATCCCTCCAGCCCTCGGCAGCCCAGCCTGTTGGGACGCATGAGCACAAGGTGTGTTAAGAGCCGGCAGCGGAAGCCGGTGGGGAGGATCGACAGAGTGTTTTCTTCCCAGGAACGGCGTCCCTTCGTTTGTGCTGATGGACGTCCAGGCGTCCTCGCTTGTGGCTTTTGTGTACCAGCTCCCTGGGGATGCCGTGAAAGAAGGAGGAATGGAGTTCCAGAAGTACGGAATCCTCCTCAAACCTGCTCGTTGGCTTGTGGCCGCCGTTGGTGCCGTCTCTCTGCAGCTGAGTCCCGGGGGAGGCGGGCCACGGGGGGGTGCTGCTGCTGCGGCCAGAGGCCCTGGGGAGCGGCCCCGGGGCTGTGGGGCCCGTGAGCCCGGGAACCCGTCAGCGTCGGTTCCCAACCGCCACCTGAAGCACAAGAGGGTGCTGGTTAACAGCCAGAGGCCTGAGGAACGTTTCCCGTGTCTAAGGAGGAGCCGCTGTGTTCCTGGTGTGAGGGACTCGCAGAGAGTGGTGGCAGCCTGGCGTTGAGCCTCCTCTGCAGCACAAGTGTAGAATAAAAAAGCCTGTCGTCGTGTGTCTGGCCCTGCTCGTTGTGCTTCTGTAAGGGGAAGGCGCTGCCACAAAGTGGGAGAGTCTGAGGTGCCGGGGCCATCCCGGTCTCTGTCCCAGGAGATCTCGGGGTGCCAGCCCATGGTGGGGGGTGCTGTGGCGGGGGCCGCTGGCACGGTGCTGCGGGCTGGGGCTGGGCCGTCTGTGGGTGCGGAGCCCTGCGCAGAAGCGCCTGGGGCAGGAGGGATGGGGAGTGTGGCTGGGGGAGCTGTGGTGGGGCAGAGGGGTGCTCTGAGGGTGGGTGGGTGGGTGATGCCAGGGTGGCAGGCCGGGCTAAGGTGGCTGTGGAGGCCGCTCCGGCAAGGCAGGGCAGAAAAGTGTTTCTGCCATCCTTGGCAAGTCTCTCGGCTAAGGCTGTATTTGCCAAAAGCAGGGTCAGGGAACGGTTGCCCAGACACCTTGATCCACCTGTTCAGAGTCTTGTGGCTGCTGAGAGACACCCGGCTGTGGGGCCCTGCTGTGAAGCAGGACCTGTTTTTCCCAGGGGAGTGGCCCAGGGAGCAGGCGGCTGGGAGTGATCTTGGTGCCTTTGGTGGGCCAGAGGTGTGCCCGCAGTGGGAGCACTGGGACAGGAGCTGCCAGTGAGCGTTGGGGGCCACATTTCCATGAAGGGTCTGAGCCGGAGCGGGTGGATGGAGAGGTTAAGAGGGAGTCAGGTTCCAGAGCACAGCACCATTGTCATAGGGATGTGGAGCAGCTGGGACGGCAGCATGGCCTGGGCCCCTCTCCTCCTCATGGTGCTCACCTACAGTCCCATGCCCGCCCAGATTCGCTGCACATGACCAGTGGATTTGGGCACAAGGATGCTGTCCCGCTGCCCAAGGAGGGCTGTGCTGGTGGGACACTGGCTGACCCCCATCTTCTCCCCTCTCTCCTCTCCCTCTCCAGGTTCCCTGGTCCAGGCAGCGCTGACTCAGCCGCCCTCGGTCTCAGCCAACCTGGGACAAACCGTCCAGATCACCTGCTCCGGGCTTTACAGCAGCAGCAGCTACTATGCCAGCTGGTTCCAGCAGAAGGTGCCTGGCACTGCCCCTGTCACTGTGATCTATTGGAGTGACAAGAGACCCTCGGACATCCCTTCGCGATTCTCCGGTTCTGCATCCGGCACTACACGCACGTTAACCATCAGTGGGGTCCAAGCCGAGGACGAGGCTGTCTATTACTGTGGTGGCTACGACGGCAGCAATTATGTTCCCATAGTGACAGGGAGCAATGGGGAAGTGATACAAAAACCTCCCGCCATCGCAAGGGCCAGTTTGCCGTCTCTGCTGTCCCCGTTTGAGGGTGGGGCAGGTCCCGGCCATGGCTCTGCCCTTGCTGCCCTGTGCTGCAGGCAGCTGTGCCTGGTGTCCCAGCTTGGCCGTCCCTTACAGCGCCCGCTCTGTGCCCGTCCTCTGTCATTTGGGGAGGGGATGTACAGTATTTGGGAATGTCCTCTCTCCATGGCCACATTACCCACTCCTGCGGTCCAAGCTGAGGCAGAGGCTGTCTCCGGCTGGCTGACTGGGACACCAGTGCTGATCAGGGTCATCATGACTCCCAGCACTGAGGAAATGAGACACAAACACCCTGTTGCCTCCGGGCCCCCTCAGGTGCTGCCTGTTGCCGCTGCCTCGATGAGGCGGTGGAGCAGCACACGTGTCTGTGAGGCGGCTCCAGCCGTGGGGCACGTGCTCTGCTCTAGCCGGTCCCCCCCGGCCCTGCTGCGGAGAGAGAGCCCCTCTGCTGCCCTGCCCTGCCCATGCCCCTCAGGGCCTCTGTGCCCCGGGCACCCACGGGAGGGCTGCGTCAGGGGGTGCAGGCATTTTCTGTGGGCGCAGCAGCTCTTGGGTTGGGCATGAGGCCACCTAAGGTGGCCACGATCCCTGTGCCCTGGGTGGGAGCAGGGCTGGTCGGGGGCTGCCCTGACAGCTGCAAGCGGAGCCTCTGCTCTGGCAGAGTTTGCCCAGCACCGGCTCACGGCGGCGCAACTGCTGGAGTCCCAGGGCTTGGTGCCGGGGGGCTGCAGTAGTGCTGGGGAGTGGAGACCTGGGAAGAGCAAAGGTCTTGAGCCATGGGCCTGGGATGGCAGGGGAAGAGCCAGGGTAGAAAAGCAGCAGAGCAAGAGGGTACTGCAGGTGAGGGGCTGGGGAAAACCCCAGAATCGCTGGGGCCAGAGGTGCCTCTGGAGATTGCCTTGTCCCACCCCCTGCTCGAAGCTGGGTTGGCTGCTGCAGGTTGCCCACAGCCTGTCCAGACGGGTTTTGAGTATCTCCAAGGATGGAGATTTCACAGCTCTCTGGGCAACCTGTTCCAGTGCTTGATTGTCCTTCCAGCAGAAAAAAAGGTTTTGCTTTTTTTGGCCGGTTTTCCTGTGTTTCACCTGTGCCCCTTGCCCCTCATGCTGTCGGTGGACACCTCTGAGAGCAGCCTGGCTCCAGCTTCTTTCCTGCCCCCAGGAGATGTTTATAATGTTGATAAGATGCCCCACAGGCTGTCTCCCTGCCTCGAGCTGAGCCACCCCAGCTCACGCATCCTCTCTCCATAGGAGTGGTGCTCTGAGGTCCTCATCATCCTCATGGCCTTTCTCCCATCTGGTCCCAGTTCCTGGCTGGGGAACCCAGGGCTGACGGAGCGCTGGGCTGTGCCTCAGGGCTCTGAGCCGAGGGGAAGGGTCCTCTCCCCGGCCACCGGCGACACTCCTGCTACCGCAGTCCATGGGTGCTTTGCTGGCTTCTGTGCAACTTGACGTCCTCGGGTCCCTCGGGACCTTTTCTGGCACAGGGCTGCCAGCCGACGGGCCCCAGCATGCCGGAGCAGGGGTTACCCACCCCGGGGCAGGGCACTGCGTGGCTGTTGCAAGAGAATGGGCAAGGGCAGCGCTGCAGGGCCCCAGGAGCATCAGGGAAGGGGAGGAACGGCCATGGACTGTGTGGGGCCTGGGACAGCTGTAGGAGGGGAAGAGGCCGAGAGCGAGATGGTGTTGCAGGGGGTCGGTGTCTTCCCAGCCTCATCACTGGGAGCTGAGGATGCTGCCTGCCCTCCCTGTACCCCAGCAGCCCAGCTCTCCCGCACTCTTTGGCCCTGCAGCCGCTCGGCCTGGACTGAGGATGGGGTGTCTGTGCTGGTGGGTTTCAGACTCCAACTGGGGACGTGTCTCTGCTCCGTGCCCGGGGACAAGCCTCACTGCATCTGTGGCGGTGGGGCTGGGCGTGGAGCAGGAGGGAGGTGCGGAGAGAAGCGCGGGAAGGATCTGGCCCTGAGCGTGGGGTCAGATTTGCATGGAGGGGCCGTGCCCCAGGTGGGCAGGGGCTTAAAAGGGAGTTGGGGTCCGTGAAAGCGCCCCATCGGCGTAGGGACACGGAGCTGGTGGGATTGCGCCATGGCCTGGGCTCCACTCCTCTTCGCGGTGCTCGTCCACAGCTCAGGTGCCCTGCGCAGACTCGTGCCCAACCGGGACCTGTGGGCACAGGGGTCCCGTCCCGCTGGCTGGGGAGGGCTGTGCTGGTGGGGCACTGACTGACCCCCGTCTTCTCCCCTCTCTCCTCTCCCTCTCCAGGTTCCCTGGTCCAGGCAGCGCTGACTCAGCCACCCTCGGTCTCAGCCAACCTGGGACAAACCGTCCAGATCACCTGCTCCGGGCTTTACAGCAGCAGCTATGTTGGCTGGTACCAGCAGAAGGTGCCTGGCACTGCCCCTGTCACTGTGATCTATTGGAGCAACCAGAGACCCTCGGACATCCCTTCGCGATTCTCCGGCTCCAAGTCTGGCACCACGGCCACGTTAACCATCAGTGGGGTCCAAGCCGAGGACGAGGCTGTCTATTACTGTGGTGGTTACGACGGCAGCAATTATGTTCCCACAGTGACACAGAGCAATGGGGAAGTGATACAAAAACCTCCCGCCATCGCAAGGGCCAGTTTGCCGTCTCTGCTGTCCCTATTTGGAGGCGGGGCAGGTCCCGGCCATGGCCCTGCCCTTGCTGCCCTGTGCTGCAGGCGGCTGTTCCTGGTGTCCCAGCTTGGCCGTCCCTTACAGCGCCCAGCCTGTGCCCGTCCTCTGTCATTTGGGGAGGGGATCACACCCAGCAGCCCTATCCCTGCTGCTCTCCGAGTTACCCCTGTGCTCCCTGCCCTCCTCCTAGCCCAGCTGCGCCAGGAGCCCCTGGAGCACTATTGATTTTAGCCCATAATCGAAGTGGTTTCTGGGGACAGCTGTTTGCACAAGCAGTTTCAGGACAGTTTATGCTGTAAGGCTGCCTGGCACATCCTACCCTTTCCCTTCTTGTTTGCTTCCAGGCATGATCGGGCGAGCCGCGCCGCAGCAGCAGAGAGTGCCTGGCGTTGCCTCCGCTGCTCAGCCCCAGCGGCTGGGACACAGCAGTCATGTGTCACCTCTCCAGTGTCCCCTCGGGACTAGCACCCTGTCACCTGCCCCTGCTCCCGCCGAGGCCACGTGCCAGGCAGATGCTGAAGGGACAACATCCCTGGTACATCCAGCACAGCATCAGTCCTCCTCCCTGCCCCTCCAAGGAGAAGAGCTGGACTCTTGAGCTGAATGTTATCCCACTTTATTGTCCTCCCCTAAAATGGAACCAAAACCCCATCAAAGTCTGAGAAATGCTCAGAAACTGGTCATCTACAATAGATGGCATCGGCTTCAGCCAAACGCATAGAAAAGTTCAGTGATTTTGTTGTGCTAGTTTCAGCCTTTGCACCAGTGCATAAACCTACCCCGAGGCAAACCAAACCTCTGAAACAGAAAGTGCCTCAAACCGCAAAATCTTTGAAGCACCGTTTACTTTCTAGTGACTCAGGAGTTTCACTGACTCTGCCTCTTTCTATAACCACTTGCACAAACCACAGCATTTGCATATTTTCGAGCTCAATTTCAGCTGCTGCTATTGAAGTACAGCACTCCAAGAACTTCTTTGCTCCGAGCCCAGCACCCTGTGCCCTGTGAGATTGGCGCCATGCTGGGAAAACACTTTACCAAGCAGCAGTCAGGCTTTTCCAGGGGAATTTGAAGTCCATCGGTCTTGGCTGAAACCCACTCTGGCTCAGTCCTGCCTTGGCTACCACTGCTGTGTGTAGGCATCTGCATCCCTCCCATGCTTTTCTCTGCTACTCCCAGCTCTTCCTCTCTACCAGCAGGCTCCAACCCCCTTTGGGTGCCCTGGGCCTGGGCAGGTGCTCCCAGGAGCCCACACCCGAGGGCTGCTGCTCCGCGGGGCTGTGTAGGCAGGGGCCGGCGGGAGCCACAGCCTGGGGGATGCAGGATGGGGCAGGGTGGCTCTGCGAGAAGCTGAGTTCCTGGGTGGGCAGTGGGTACCGCTGGCAGGGTGCTTGGAGCAAACCTGCAGGTCTCTGCGGTCTCCCTGTCTCCTGTGCAAGGGAAATATGTCTGCCATGTCCGTCCTGCTCTTCCCTGCTGCTCCAGAGCTGGCTCAGCTGGTGGGGCAGCACCGTTCTCTGCCCCTGGTGCCTTGGGATGCAGCCGCCCCCTCAGCAGAACCTGGTGAGCTGGGTTCAGGTGTTCTGCTTGGTGCTGAAGGATGCTTTGGTGATGTCCAACTCAGCTTCTGAAGGCAGGAGGGTGCTACCCATGCTTGGCATATCTCTGGCATCTCCACACCACCCAACCAAGAGAGGACTGCTGCAGAGAAGAGCTGTGGTGCTCGGCGGGGTGAAGCTGGACCTGTTGAGCTGCCACCCCCTCCCCAGAGACAGGATGGGACCGGCTGTAAGGCCACCAAATACAGACTGGCCCAAACTGGGGGGGGGGGAGCACCTTCACTAAAACTTGTGAGTCAGCAAGCATTTTATGTGGGGGTGGATGTTTGGAGGAGGATTGACATGTGCTTTCAGCCAAGACCTTGGCCAACGGTGGCACAGCTGCTGGATATCCCTTGGGAGAGACGGGCTGGGGGGAGGATGCACAAATACCACCCGTACTCCCTCGTCCCCAGCAAGCAGCACTGCACAAGCTGTGTCAGTGCCTGGCAGCCCGGCTGCCTCCCCGTCACGCTCACGCGGCGCTGGGGCCACTGGCTGGCCGTAAGCAGCTGCCTGGACTCCTTCTGCACAGCAACGTGTCCCTGCGCTTATTTCTTGAGCGGTGGGACCCAGCTGACCATTCTCAGTAAGTCACTCTGATGCTCACACATCATGGCTTTATGGGCTCTTCCTGGGGTTTGGGGAGGGGGTTTGTGCTTTTTTTTCTTTCATCAGTTTCTCCATTTGGTTGTAGTAGCGTGTCCTCTGTCTGTCTCATTGCACTGAAACAAATTCACGTGCCTTTCCTTGACAAGAGAAAACAATGTTTTACGGGCTAATTGGGCTTTGTGGCTTGCAAGACGTTTTTGGTCCTTTCAAACCTGCAGACCCGCTACCGATCCCATGGGTCTCGTCCAACTTGTCTGAGTGCGGGAGTTACTGTGTAAAAGTATATCTGTGTATCTGCCAGACAGCCAGATTATGTCGGAGTTTAGGAGACAGAAGTTTCTGAATGTTTTGCTTTCTCCTAAGGAGAAGCCCCAGGTGTGCTCTGTGGTGTGATGAGGAACCGTACAGGGGCTGAAATGGACAGGCTTCAAGTCTGAGCAGGCAGAGGGCTTGCTGGCTGAGGACAAGGTTGCCTCTCCGTATCTCGACGGCCCTCGGGAGGATGGCTGCCTCTTCAGCCTCCAAAGAGCAGCATAGCTGAGTCTTGGCTACAGCTGCACACATGTGTGGCACAGGGTTGAGATGGGATGCTGGTGACGGGGAATCCCACAGACACGCGTGCTGGGTGTTCTTCAGAGAGCTGGGGGCACTTCCCTCCAGGGCCAGCCCGAGGGCTGTCACTAGCCCTGAGTATTGCCCCGGAGAGCAGGGCCAGGCTGCGGGGTGGCACAGGTGTTGGGAGGTGGGCTCCTCTGTGAAACCACAGCGCCTGCGCCAGTGCTGGTGTTTCTGGGCAGTGGGAAGGAGAAATGGATTGTTTATTCATGAGGTTTGCCCACACACATACTGTCCGATGACCACTGGTCCCCTTTCACCCTGGCCACAGCACGGTGTGGCCTAAGGAGTGTCAGGACAATGGCTGGTGCCCAACCCCGGGCAGCCCCCAGCCACAGGTTGAGGCAAGGTGCTGTCTGTCGTGCCTTAGGGGCACCCAAAGCCTCCACCAGCCCTTCCACACCTGGGATTAATGTCCCCACACCACAAGCAGGGACATGGGCTTGCAACGAGCACAAGGCACGTGGTCCTGGATAGCAGTGGGGCCTTGGAGCAACTGACGATGCAGCCACAGCGCCAGAGAGCACGGCCAATGCAGTCCGTGCCGGATGGTGGGGCCAAGGCCACCCATTTTCCCATGGCTCCTCCAGCAAGGACACACAGTTGTCCCCATATGGCTGTTCTGCTGCTCCTGCCCTGCCACATCCACAGGGGCACATCCAGCACTGTGCATCCAGCCTCCTATGTCCATCAGAGCACCTCCATCCCATCACCCTCATCCTGCTGCATGCATCAGGACACCTCCATCCCATCACCTTCATCCTGCTGCATCCATCAGGACACCTCCATCCCATCACCTTCACCCTGCTGCGTCCATCAGGACACCTCCATCCTATGAACTCCATCCTGCCACATCCATGGGGCCCAGGACTGCTCTTGCCGTAGGGCAGGAGGTTTTTGCATGGCCCTGTATCACTGTGTGGTGTATTCGGGGCCGGGACCCTGTTGACCGTCCTAGGTGAGTCGCCGCCTTCCTCTCGGTCTTTCCTTCCCCACCACGAAATTGTGACATTTTGTCGATTGTCAATTTGGGGATTTTTTTCTCGGACTTGGCGCTGGGCCGGGGTCTGCCGCCTGTTCGGGGACGGGCACTAGATGCGGCGTTGTGGACTGGGTCTTGTCCCTATGGACTCGGAGGGCTCTGGTGTATGCCACAGAAAATTGGAGGATATTTTCTCAATTGAAAAATCTTAAAATTTGGCCAGGAAATGTGTCTGAGGTCTCAGGGACCCTATTTAGAAGTTCAGGTTTAAGTCTCTAAGAAAGACAATTTTTGTCATTGTTAAAGAAATTAGTCATTTGTCTAAGGTCTAAGGTTTAAGTCCTCAACTTAGTCCCGAGGACAAAGTCTGTCACCCTTGGTGAGGAGCGGGGTCCCGCGGCTGAGGGCGCGGGCGATGCGGAATGGCAGCCCGCCCTCGGCTGTAAGCGGGCTGAAGTCGCACCCAGCTTTGTGTTAAAACGGCACGTCTCTGCGATCTTAACCAAAAGTTTTCAGGGGTATCTTAAAGAGTCTGTTGTCCGGGTAAGTTGTGTCGAAAACGGAGATTATTGTGTTGAAAATGCTGCTGCGAACATAATTTGTCTGTCTTTGTCATTTGAAAAATAATTTGGCCAAAAATCCCAATCTGATCCAAATTACTAGGGGTGTAAAATTGAGAAAAATGTAATTTGCCGGTTTCTTCAGCAGAAAATGGCCAAGTCCTTCTGGTTTTTTTAATAGAGAGAGAGACAGAGATAGAGATAGAGACGTTGTGCGTTTGAGGAGGCAGCAGAAAGACCTCAGAAAGACCAAATATCTTTTTTTTACCTTCCTTTGGGTGATTCTTAGTTGTACTTTTTCTGAGGCAAGTCTGAAAGTGTCAGAAAGCAGAACTGGGCAGAAAACAGGACGGTTTGTCTTTGAAATTTTGATTTAAAAAAAAAAAATGCCTTGTAAAAGGCAAGAAATGGGTTTATGGCAACTAATCTAAGATTTTCTTTTATATGTGTATTATATATATTCATATATAATATATATGTATTATATATATGAATATATATAATATGTATAGGAAAAATATATAAACACATATATATGTGTTATATAAATGATATATAATTATACATATATTTATAGAACAATATATACTACATATATATGTAGTATATTATATATTTTATATATGTCATATATAATATACATATATTATGTATATTAGCTTTATATATTAATATCTATCATATATCGTGTGTATATATAACATATATACAAGTATATATGGAATGTATGTGTATATATACATATACACACATATTTTGTATGTGTATATATGTATAAAAATATATATACCGAGAGAGAGGTATCCTGGCTCTAAAGACATCAGAGCTGTAACAGATGGACTCTCAGCTGTGGGGAAGTGCTGGGGCTGTGGCGGGCACAGAACCCCCCTGACCCCGCGCCACTCTCTGTCCCCTCGCAGGCCAGCCCAAGGTCGCGCCCACCGTCCACCTCTTCCCGCCGTCCGCCGAGGAGCTCTCATCACAGAACAAGGCCACCCTGGTGTGTCTGCTGGAGGGCTTCTACCCGGGTGCCGCCCAGGTGACCTGGGTGGTCGATGACCGGCCGCTGACCAGCGGCGTGGAGACCAGCCAGCCGCAGCGGCAGAGCAACAGCCAGTACATGGCCAGCAGCTACCTGACGCTGAGTGCCTCCGAGTGGAAGAGGTACAACTCCTACATCTGCAAGGTCACGCACGAGGCCGGCAACGTGGAGAAGAGTCTGAAGAGAACCGAGTGCTCTTAACCCTGCCGGGACCTCCCTGCGCTCGGCACCCCCTCACCGGCCCCCTCCCTCCGCCCCGCTGCTCTGGGCAGCGGCTCAGCCCCCGCCGCAGATGTCTCTCCCCATGTCCCTCTGTCCCCTTCTCCTGTCCCCCTGCCCTGAGTGTCACACAAATAAACACCGACACTGAACTAGCGCTGGCTCAGCATCCCTGCCTCTGTGTCCTTCCAACGCGCCCGCTCCCCCCACGCCGCCCAGCATTGCCCCAGCGACACCAGTATGGAGGAGGGTGGGATGGGAACACGTGCACATCCACACACACGTGTATTGTGGGGGGGCTCCCTGCAGCTGTTGCTCACCCTGAGGGACCCCGTTGAACCCCCTGGCACCACCAAGACCAGGGGACGAGTACCTGGGGGCAGCAGCCTGGTCTAAGCCCCCATGCCAGCAGTGAGCACGTGGCCACGGCTGTGCCGTCCTTGTCCCTCGCCACTGGTCTCTGGGTACCAAGTCCCTTGCAGGGACATGTGGCTCATGGTGGGGCTACACCAGCCATGTCCCTTTGCTGGCCAGCCCTGGCTCTGGCCTCAAGTTCTCAGTCACCCCATGTCCTCCGGGACAGGAGCGCAGGTGTAACGGCCGGGGTGTGCACATGCACCAGTCCGTCCCTTGCCCCTTGTGCCACAGCAGCCTGGGCCCCTGCGTGCCACGTGCCCCATCCCTGTCCCCGGCACAGCCCCGGGGAGGTGTCCCTGCAGCCCTGCACACAGAGCAGGTCACAGCCACCGCTGTGCTGAGAGCGCCGGTGCTCAGCTGCCCTTACCTCGTCAGAGATTCTAGGAGAGATTCAGGGACGGGGCACCCGGCCACGCTGTGTGCAGTTCTAGGGGAACCCCACCCTTTTGGTATAGAATCACAGAATGGTTTGTGTTGGAAGGGACCTTTAAAGCCCATCCAGTCCAAGTCCCCTGCAAGGAGCAGGGACATCTCCAACCAAATCAGGTTGCTCAGAGCCCCATCCAACCTGGCCTTGAATGTTTCCAGGGATGGGGCTTCCACCACCTCTCTGGGCAACCTGGGCCAGTGTTCTACCACACTCATAGTAAAAACTTTCTTCCTCACATTTAGTCTAAATCTACTCTCTTTTAGTTTAAAACCATTGCCTCTTGTCCTGTTGCAACAGGCCCTGCTAAAAATTTCTCCCCATCTTTCTTACAAGCCCTCTCCAGGTACTAAAAGGCCACTATCAGGTCTCCCTAGAGCCTTCTCTTCTCCAGGCTGGACAACCCCAGCTCTCTCAGCCTGTCCTCACAGGAGAGGTACTCCAGCCATCTGATCATCTTTGTGGCCTCCTCCGGACCTTCTCCAACTCGTCCATGTCTTTCTTATGTCAGGGGCTCCAGAGCTGGATGCAGTGCTGCAGGTGTGGTCTCAGGAGAGCAGAGCAGAGGGGCAGAATCACCTCCCTCGACCTGCTGGCCACGCTTCTTCTGATGCAACCCAGGATGCGGTTGGCTTTCTGGTAAAGGGTTGGGGGACAGTCCCACGGCACACCCCTCCCGGGGCTGTGTCGGTGCCCAGCCCCACCAGGCTCTGGGTTGCCACGTGTCCCAGCCAGCCCCTCCTGCAGACATCTCTTGGGGCACAGGAGGGGTGACCAGACCCTTGGGAGCCTGGCCATGGGGAGTGGCCCCCAATGAGGCACAGAGGTCAGCCCCACCCGGGGCAGCAACCTCGTCCATCCCAGGGACCTGGACGCCCACCACCACCACAGGTCCTCCCTGCCTTCTGCTGGCAGTCGGCCCCCCTGCGAAAGCTGGGGGCCACCCAACACCTTCACCGTGCGACGGGCACTCCCCGCTTTGGCCTTGCTGGGGCAAAGCCCCCAGCCGCCGGCAAGGAGAAAGCACCGCTCTGTGTGCAGCTGCCGGCCATGTGTCCTCTCTTCTGCGTCCATCTGTCTTGTCCATCCATCCTGGAAAGCTCTGATAGAGCTGCCCATCCTGGCTCTTTAATGCTCTTTTTTACCCAGTTGTTGAGCAACCACTTGAAGATTTCTCAGGAAATGAAGACAAAAACGAAACCAAAAATCTTCTGCCAAACTCAAACTCTACAAGACAAGATCTGAGGGGGCAGCTTCTGCTCTCTGCCTTGCTCTTTGGCAGTCGTCTCAGGGAGCAGAGCTTCCCAGGGAACAAGCACTGCGGCAGCAACCCCGAACTTGCCCGGAAAGCAAACACCAAAGAGAAACTTTAAGCAGAATTAAGTTTCTTTTACCCATTTCTTGCCCGCATGGACATGCCAGGGTGGGCAGTGATGGCCTGGACACAGCAGTGGTCTTGCTGCTGGCAAAAGGAGCCCCGTGTCCCCCGGTGCTGCTGGGGACCTCCCAGCGACAGCAACGCAGTGTTTTAGCGTTTCAGAAGACTTTCTTCTGATGGGAAGATGCTGCTAATTACTCAGATAAGGTGCTTTTCCCAGCCTGGATCTCTGCAGGGTGTGCAGCTCTCCAGCCAGGTCCGGGTCCGCAGTCACACCCGCAGTGCCAGCCCAAGGCTGGAGCAGCATCCCCATCCCCTGTCCCCGTCCCTCCCCACTGCTGCTGGAGATGGCAGCTCCCCACTCCATGCTGTCCCCATGTCCTCAAGCCAAAACCATCCCCCCTGCCCTGCCTGTGTCCCCTGCACCCAGGGGTCACCCAGACAAACACTGCCACTGAGCTCGCTCTGGCTCTGCGTGGGTGGCCACGTCTTCTGCACCCCTTGACCCCACTCCTGCGCCGGCATATTCTCCACAGGCACTAAAATCAGCTTTTGCCCAGCAGCAGGGCTGTTTGTGGCTGCCATTTCTCTCTCGCTGCCTGGTGACCCTGCAGTCCCTGGGGGACAGTGGGGCGCTGGGAGGTGCACCGAGTGCCCCGGGCCTCTGCCAGCCTGTCTCCCTGCCCATGCCCCACTGAAGGGGATCATCCTGGCTGGTGTTCAGCCCCCACAGCACAGCCCCGCTCTGACTCCCAGCAAAGCCTCACCCCTCGCTGCGCCTGGGGCCACCCCGGGGTGCTCCGCTGCAGGGCTGCTGGGGTTTCCCCGGCTGCACCAGGCCTTTTGTCCTCGCTGGGGGACAGCTTGAGCCTTCCCCAGGCACCCTGAGCAGCCCCAGGGACGCGTGCCAGCCCTGCAGGGACGTGGGCACTGTGCAGCCTGGCAGGGCACAGGTTGGAGGGGCAGGGGTGAACGTGAGCCCTAGTCTGCCCCGGCCCTCCTTCCCTCCTGATTTTTGGCAAGGAGCTGGCAGCAGGGCCTGGACACCACCAGAGGTGCCAAGAGGCACTTCGTGCTCCAAGATTATTTTATTGGCTTTTCTCTGGTTTTATTGCAACTTTACTCTGGCTTTATCCTGCTCCCTAGCCGAGCAAGGGCGATCCTGTACGGCACAGCCCCATGCTCATGTGTGAGGTGACAGGCTCAGGCTTTTCCCAGGAAACCCCATCCCCAGGGAGCAAACCCATGCCCAGGTTGGATCACAGCTCCCTGGGCTGCTGCTGGCCCCAGGAAGGAGCCAGCAGCGGGATGGATGCTCAGCCAGCATCACAGCAGGGGAAGGAGGGAAGGAACGGCGATGGAGGCATCCGTCCTGCTGTATTTCAAGATGAGCTCCTCTAAGACACAATTTCCCGGGCAGAGGGAGCCCGCAGCGGCAGAGAGCTGGCAGGGTTGGTCCTGGGGGCCCCAGAGATGTCACCAACTCCTCCATCCAGGTGCTGAGCCCCTTCCCACAGGCAGGCGAGGTTATTCCCCAGCAAACTCTTGCCTGCGGCATCCTCATCCCTGACCTCGTGGTGCTGCTGTGGCTTTCACCTGGGAGAGCTGCTGCCTGGGTTCCTGCCAGCCAAAAATGCCCCAAGGACTGCGACCTGCTGCCAAGAAGGATGCTCGTGTTCGAGAAAGCTGAAGCCTCAGTAGTTATTGACTCCAGTAGTTGGTAAATCAGGCCCTTCAGCAGTGGTTGAGGCTGGAGTGATGACGGGATAACACAGGAGCACCCATCCCAGCTGTGCTGCAGTTTTACCCTGCTAAATGCCACACTTTTTGGGGATGAGGGGTGGTGGCTAGCAAGGAGAGGGACAACAGGGCAATGTTTACTTGGGGCTTGAAACCCATCTCGATGTCCCATGGGTACAGCCTGTCCCTCTGATTCAGGACACTGGGCTGAGCTTTGCACGGGCTCGGTTTGGGGCAGGTCCTGCTGGCCCGTGAGCCGGGGGTCTCAGCACGGGGGAGTCTCCAACTCTAGGGGCAGGAAACCTCACTAATTATTGATTAAAAGATTTTGCTAAACCCTTTCCCTAAGCAACAACTGGCAAAGAAAAAAACCTGCTGAATAATAGATCAGCAGCCCTGGCTTCCCCAGGGCACCACGCTCCCCTGCCACCTGCAGCACAGCGAATTTCCAGCCAGTTTTGCCCACAACAAGCCCTTCAGTGGTGCCAGAGAGGCATCGCTGGGAATCACACTGGGACACAGGGCCTGATCCAGGCCCCGGAGGGGAGGGAAGCGGTGCTTGGGAAGAACAGGCCCGTCCCGCTCCCGCAGCCGCCCTCGGTGGGGTTTTCTGGTGGGCAAATGCGCTGAGTGAAACCCAAACCTGCGCCGCTCCCCAGCTGCAGCTCTCGCTCTCGCTCTGCCATCTCCTGTGCTGTAACTTTAAACAGTCTTCTTTTTTTTTTTTCCGTTTTGCCAGCTCATCATTAATTTTAAAATGAGGGAGATCTAATTTAGTAAATGAGATACTGTAGGAAAGCTTTAATCAGCCGCAGAGAGAGGCGGCGTGTCCCGCGGCGGGGTCGGTGCCTGGCGAGAGCTGCGCTCGCAGGCTGAGGCTGGCAGGCGAGGGTTTAGCAAGGCCTGCGAGGGGGTTTAACAAACCCCGGGGGGGTAGAGGCTTTGCGTTTGAAGAGTGAGACCAGAGGGAGGGATGTGGGGATGGAGGCAGATGGGTGTGGGGGCATGGGAGGTCTTGCAACCCAGGCCCCAAAATACTCTCCCAGCCCTGGAGCGCAACGCCCTGCTCCAGTCCCCAAACCCCCCGCCCGTGCACTTGGGGGTGACCATGCTGGACCCCCTCCGTGGAGGCCACGTCCAGCCAGGTTTGTCCCCTCAAAACCAGCCCGAGCTTGCCCTTTTCTTATTGCACTTCACTCGGTGATTTCCCCAGGCCACGGCGAGCCCCAGCATCTCGTGCCAGGAGGATTTAGGGGCTCCCTGTGCAGAGACGTGGCGGGAGCAGAGTGAGTGCACCTGGGGCTGACGAAACCCCTCGTCTGGAGGGACACAGGTGACGTGGCTCAGGCGGAGGGGACCGGGGCGTCCCGCCTGCCCTCCCCGCGGCAGCTGCGGCCGCCCAAACAGCCGCCGTTCCTGGAGGCAGCAGGGCTGAAACTCGAAAGCAAGAGCTGGGGCCCAGAATAGCCCCAGCCCAGGGGGGATTGGGCCAGACCCCGCTGGGGCGGCTGCAGGAGGATGGTATGAGTTCTCCCGCCTCGGCCATGCCAGGCTGGGGCGGTACCCGACAGCCTCTGCCCTGCCTGAGCCCCAGAGCACACGCAGGGGTGGCTGGTGGGTCCTGTACCCCGTCCCATCATCGTCCCGCTCACGCAGCCGCCTTCGCCGGGGGTTTGGGGAAAGGCTGTGCAGCGCTCCGGCTGTGCCACGCCAGCACTGGCCCCCTCCGCCCCCCCAGGCGGTACCGCCACGCAGCTGCGCGGCCACGGGGCATCCCCCAGCTAAATTTACTCCTTGCCTGCTACAATCTCCAATCAGAAACTCGAACGGGGGGCCAAAAAAGGGAAGCGAAACCATCTCCAGTGGGTGCTGACGTGTGAAGGCGGGTGCCACGCGGACGAGCACCAAGTCGGCTCAGCCCCGAGATGGTTCTGGCTCTTTGCTACAGCGAGCTTTGCCCCTGCCTCTCACCAGGCTGTCACCTCGCGGGGCCGTCAGCCCCCGCAGCGGGGGGGGACAGGTTTTTGGGCAGCCCACCAAGAAGAGTGGGTGGTGGTGGGGGACCAGGGACCCCCTAGGAGCTGGTGCCAAGGCTGGCAGGGCTGCGTGCCCATGCCAGGGCGCATGTCCCCAGCCCGGGGTCACCCCTCCTGTCTCCCAGAGGGTCCCTGGCAGGGCCCTCCGCAGCGAGGTCTCGCCTGGGAGAGTGGTCCCTGCCCCAGGGTGGGGTGTCCCAGCTGCACACGCATGCAAACGTGTACGCAGACGTGCACGCACACAGTTGCACATGTATGCACGAACACACACGCACACAGAGCCCCACCAGTGATCCCAGTGCCTCCAGCCCCCCCTGGCTGGGCACCGCTGACCCCACACACACGGGTTGGGGGCCAGGGCTGACCCTGATGGTGCTCGTATTGTGGCCTTGTGCCCCTGTGCCTCCTGCTGCTGCTCCGCTGCTGGGCCACCTCAAACTCTCTCTCATTAATTGAATTAAAATAATCAGTCACCGCCAGGCAGCCCCTGAGCCGGGCTGGTCCCTCAGTCCCACCTCCCATGAGATGCACGGGGCAGCCTCCAGACTCCAACAACACGGGGCAGATTTCCCCAAATCTAGGAAATAAAATATAGCTTATGAATGAATAAAACATGGGTTATAAGTTATAAAATACAGGTTATGAATCACACAATACTTTGAAACACCCCCAGGCAGCCCTGGGTCAGAGGCCCAGCTGGGGACAGCCGCAGAGCCCAGGGCGGAGGTTTATCGCCCTGCAATTGAAAGGGAATTAAACGAAATAAATAAATGTTTGAGGCTGGCGTCGCCGAAAGCACAACCCGAGCAATCAAGCCCGCTTGTGAAAACGAGAGTATTTGCATAGCTCTGTCAAAACAGCAACCGCCACGGCACGCAGCTGGCAGCCGGCAGGAAGGCACCGGGAGGGGCGGCCGGACCCCTCTCTGGGGGTTTGTTTGGATGTGTGTTAAACCCTGGCCACAGCCTGGAGAGAGGCAAACAGCCCCGACAATAAACGCCTGGGCTTGTAAACAGGTTGTAAACAATCCGAACCAACCCAAAAACAAACACCTTTCAGCTGCTTCAAAATATTTATGGTCTCAAGTTTAGTGTGATAATAAAATAAAACTCCCAGTAGAGCTTCAGCCCTGGCCTGGGGACCAAGCAAACCCTTGTTTTCTGCCCAGATTTGGTGTAAACAGCCCCATCTCCGCAGCAGGTGTGCTGGTGGAGAGGCCGTATTGCAGGGCTGCTACTGCCCAGCTAGAGAAACACAGCCGGTAAGGTTCAGCCCTTGTTAGGGCTCCCAAGTTGGGATTTTTTGGCTTAATATTAAGAAATGTCCAGGTAGGGAACGCTGGTGGCAGGGTGATGGCAAGGCAGTGGTGGCTGACGGGTGTGATGGAGGCAGCCGCTGCGGTCCTCACCGGGCCCTCGGGAGGGAGCAGAAGGGTTTGGTTCAACTAGTTAGGGAGGACTTCAAGCCAAATTTGGTTTTCTCCCCCTCCATGGCCTGCTGGGGTGAGCGGTGCCAGCGCCACAGCTCACGCGGTCAGCGCAGGGGGGGCTGGAGGGGAACATGGGGTGCACCCCGGGGCTGATCCCGCACCGCGGCCAGTGCCACCCTCACCGACAGCCTCCCTGCACTGAGCAAACGCCGCCGGCCCCAGCCGCAGCAGAGCCCCAGCCCTTTCCCCTTCCGCTGCGGCCACAGCGGGGGAAGAACATCAGCTTTAACCATTTCTGCCATGTTTTGGGCACTTTTGGCCAGGCGCCCTGGGCCGGCCGTGGGCAGGGGGGTGCCGACGCACATCGCCAGTCCCCAGCTGAGCCGGTGCTCTCCCTGGGCAGCTGTGCCGACCGCAGCCCCGCTGCTCGGGAACGGTCTTTGCTAAAATTACAGCCTGGTCGAAAACAAGAGCCCGCTTCAGCCAAACACCAGCTGGGAGCCAGGAATAGCCCCAGCCCCGGCACGCACGGCTTCCTCGGCACAAACTTTCCAGCACGTGGCACCCAGAGCGGGAAAAGCCGTTTTTTGGCCCCATTTCAGCAATGTCTTTTGGGTGGGGTGGGGGGTCTAGGTCCTTTTCCCGGGCAGTCCAGCATTCCCAATGGGAGGCACAGCGCCTCCCCAAATGTGGGGTCCCAGCAGGCTGTAGAGTGTGTGCCCAGCCCTCGGGGAGGTTTCGCTGTTTGGGGTCTCGGCTGCCAGGCCCTGCCTGGTGCCACCACCGTCCCGTGCCGGGGCACCACAGCCAGCTGGGATGGATCCCCATTCCCTGAGCACAGCGGTGTCTGCTCCCAGGGCCCCTGCTAAGCGTTTTGGTATTCGGTCCTGTGCCCATCACATCCTGGCCTGGTACTGGAGTGAACTGGGGGGGCTGCAGCTCACTGTGGCTGATCAGGTCCTGCCGTGCTCTGTGGCTGAACCCACCGCTCTTGCCAGCTGAGCCCGTGACCACCCTGGGCTGGAGACGGGCACATTCATGGGGCAGCTGCCCCACAGCCTGTGGGTGCGAGGGGCTGGGCCGTGCTGTGGGACAAGGGGCACGGGGGGGTTGACTGGGAACAGGGGAAATGGCAACACATGGAGGGACATGGGGGCACAGATAGCATAGAGGGCATGGGGTAACGTGAGGGGCACAGGGGACAGGATGGGACACAGGAGGAAACAGAGGGCACAGTGGAGGGGACGTGTGGGGGGGCAGAAGAAGCACGAGGAATATGGGGCAGCAGGGGGACACATGTGGCAGTAGGATGGTGACAGAAGCATCAGTGGGAGCAGGGAGACATCAGTGGCAGTGCATGCAGACAGGGGTGGCAGTGGGAGCAGGGGGACAGAGGTGGCAGTAGGAGGACAGGGGTCCGTGGCAGGACAGGGGTGGCAGTGGGCCATGTGGACACAGGTGGCAGTGGGAGCAGGGGGACAGGGGTCCACGGGGAAAGGGGTAGCAGTGGGAGCAGGGGGACGGGGTGCACAGGGACAGGGGAGGCAGTAGCAGCCAGGGGACAGCATCTGTGGGGACAGGGGTGGCAAAGGGAGCAGGAGGACAGGGGTGTTAGTGGCACAGGGACAGGGGTGGCCGTAGGATCAGGGGGACATGGATACCCGTGATATGGGGACGGGGGTCTCAGTGGCATAGGGACAGGGGTCCATGGGGACAGGGGTGGCAGTGGGCCCCGGGGGACAGGGGTGGCAGTAGGAGCAGGGGGACAGGGGGCCGTGCGGACACGGGTGGCAGCGGGAGCAGGGGGACAGGGGTGCACGGAGACAGAGGTGTCAGTGGGAGGACAGGGTCCGCGGGGACACGGGTGGCAGGGGGACGCGGGTGACCGCGGCACGCGGACAGGGGCGCGCGGGCGCCCACGGCCGGGAGGCGGGCGCCCCCTGGCGGTGGCTGCGTCCCCCCGGCAGCCGCGCCCCGCTCGGCCGCGCATCCCCGGCGCCCCCGCGCGTCCCCCGTGGCGGCGGAGCGGCGCTGGGCCGCGGGCTTGGCCCGGCCCGGGGCGGCACCTGGGCGCGATGTTAGGCAGACACACGGGAAGGGTCTGCGGGGGGACACGGGTGGGGACACGGGGCCAGCCTGAGCCCCCGCGGCAGCGGCACTAGTGGGGATGCGGGGCGAGCTTGGCCCCATGCCTTCTGGCTCTCCCTGGCCTGACCCCCAGCACGGCAGGGGCAGGCGGTCGGGGCCGACACCCGCACCAACGAGGCCTCTAACAAAGGTCAGCACATGGGCCCTGGGCACGGCTGCCAACACCAGCCGGCACCAGCCGGAATCACGGGGCTGGGCGATGGCCACCACCAGCACGCCGGAGGCTGCGGCAGCACGCCATTGGGTCCCTTCCCTTCGGCTGGGTCCCTTCACCACCCGGAGATGCCTCTTCCCCACCGCAGGCTTCAAAGGGAGCCCCAGCCTCTTGCCCCCTGCACCCCTGCCGCAGCAGCCACCCCTTGGGCTAGAGCCGTGTGCTGGCAGCCATTTCCCCCCCAGAAATGATGAAAACCTCAACCCAACGCACGCTGCTCCCAGATAAGGCCCTGTGCCCTTACGCCCGTAACTCAGGAGGAGACGGGAACGCGCCTGGAGGTTCACCACATCAATTATGAACCACCCCGATTCGCCCAGGCCCTGGCTCTGCCCCTGCCTTGCTGGGCAGCGCAGGAGCAGCGCCGGCGGCTGCAGCTATTTCTGCCAGCCTAAAATTAGCTCTGTGGAAAGAGCCATCGGTTCCCTGCGCCCTGCCCCAGAGCACTGAGGGGTGCTGGGCCCTAGGGACAGCCCTGTCCCCCCATGAGCCAGCACCAACCCTGGGGAAAGCAACAGGATGGTGTCTGCAAGGGCCCTGAGCCACATGCAGGGCCAGGACTTGGCCCTGGGGATTTACCGCACCGGGAGGAGACGGGGGCATCCCACCCGCTTGTGCAGCCACGCACGGGGCCAGCATCCCCGAGCGGCACCCCGCACACCGCCCCCCGGCTCCCTCCCCACTGACCCCGCACCTCCCCGCCAAGCACCCTGCCCCAGCAACGCCGAAGGGACACAGAGGCAAAGAGGCGGCGACGCGCAGCCTCCGGCGAGGACCTCAGCTTTATTCCAGCCCCTCCAGCACCCCTTCCCGGTGCTCCCACCGCCTGGCTGCAGGGCGGCTCCGAGCTTGTGGAGATTCGCCTCTGCAGAGAGCCAGGTTTGCAAAATCTTCACCCAGCCAAAGTCTCGACATGCTTTTTTTGTTTGATTTTTTTTTTTTTCCCCCCCGTTTACCCGTGAACCAGACGCGTTGCCTCCCCGTCACCATTGCAGTGGGGAGATGCTCATGTGGAGATGGCGAAAGGCTGGGCCCAGCCCCTACGGGGCTGGTGAGACGGGGCTGAGCAGGGCGAGCAGGAGCAGGGGGCAGAGGAGGTGGCAGCGGTCCCCACACCGGGACCCGCCGCTGGCCGTGGCTGCCCTGGAAGCGAAGACCCTCCGGCTGCGGAGGGGCTGCGGCGGGCGGAAGTTGTCGGTCATTTTTAGGAGCGTGGAGCCAGTGGCCGGGAAGTGGAGGGTGCTGACGAACGCCTGTAGCTGTGCAGGGGGAGAGGTAGGGGTGGGCAGCCGCTTCACCAGGAACCCCGAGCCCCCACCCTGGCCCACAGCCGATGGCACAGGACCCATAGCATGGCCCTGCATCAACGGGCATCCCTCCCGCCACCCCTCTCCGCTCTCCCCAAACCAGTCCCTGAGGGTGAGTACAGGAGCCAGGCCCTTCCAGGGGTCGGCTCATGAGTTTTAGAGGAGCTGATTGCGTTCCACTGCCTGTGCTGAGCACTTACAGAGCCGCCAGCCCGTGACACCCTCAAGGAAATACATCTGCTGAGACGCTTGGGCAGCAGAGGCGAACGCACTCCGTCCATCCATCCGTCCACCTGCCTCCTTGGAGCCCCTTCTGAGCTCCAGCGCGTTTGCTCTCGTTTCGCTTGCTGAATACTGGGGCTGGGCGGGAGACCGCTACGGACAGCATTTCTCCCAGCTGGCACGTGGCCACAGCTCCGTTACTTAACCCTCATAACAGTAATTAATGGCCAGGTTGCCGGGAGCGTTATTACACAGATGGCTTTCCCCGTGCTCTTGCTTAGGGGTCAGGAAGGGCAAGGAGAGGGGCTGCCCGGGGGGTGCAGCCCTTTCGGGCGCCAGAGCGTGGGGCTGCGCACACCAGTACCTGCTCCCGGCCGATCTCCACCGGCTCCTCGAAGACGGTCCAGATGACGACCTCGCTGCAGTCGGGGGTGGTGAGGGAGCCCTGGTAGCGGTAGTACCCAGAGAGCCGGCCGGCATGCGGCAGCAGTGTGCTCAGGCGGAAGGTGGAGGCCAAATCCACGGAGTCCCCTGCAAGGTGCACAGGCACTCAGTCCGTCCCGCGCCGGGGACACGGCGGGGACGGCAGGGCCACCTCCATAGGTTTCCCTTCAGCCAGATGGCCCCTTGGACTGGGACGTTCCCCCAGCCCAACCGGCCGCGGTGCACCCCTGCCCTCCCGCACTGGGGTCTGTCCCCTTTCCAGCCCTGCCCCATGAGGAGGTGACTCACCAGCGTGGGAGACGTTCCTCAGCCCTGCCACGATGGTGTTGTAGTTGGTGTTAGGGATTTCGGAGACCTGCAGAAGAGGAGAGCACGCGGCTGGGGCAGGGCAGAGCCAGGTCATCCTGTACCGCCCAGCATCCATAGGCACCTGCTCTCGGGGGTCCCCTCCCCGCGCAGCGTGACCCCCACAGACCCACCTGGAAGAAGAAGCCGAGGACGGCCAGCCCGTTGGGATGCCCCTTGGCCTCTGCCAGCGTCCGGTACTTGACGTTCATGTGGACGATGTGCAGCTGGGGAAAGCGCAGAGGGGCCACACGTGGGCAGCTGCCCCCAGCCGACCCCCTGGCAGTGGGGCACTCGCCCACGGATCTCCCCGGCCAGCTGGGGTGGCCGGACACTGAGCCAGCCACCCCCCAGAAAAGCCCTCCAGTCCCACGGGCTCTTCCACAGGGCGGTCACTCGGAGGATCAAAGCGTTCCAGAGAAGCGAGCATCCTTTGAAGGGGGTGGGGAAGGGGGGCCAGCAATCCCGGGGCGCTCACCAGCCACAATACATAAATTTTGCTCTCCTCTGGCAGATAATTAATATTTTAGAGGCACAGAGCCTCTTTCACCCAGAAAGACCCCGACATGCTTGGCACAGCACGCTCCAGCTTGCACTCACTGACTCAGCGTGCAGTCCCGGCGGGGCGCAGAGCCCCCGATCCCCGCTGAGTGCCTCCAGCAAGGCAGCTTGGCCCACGCGTGGTAAAGAAAAACCTTGCGTCTCACATCAGCTGATTTTTAAGCTCCCAGGTGCCCTGTGCAGCGGCTGTCCGTATCCCACCATCAGCACAAGGCTGCGGTGACCGGCGGCGTGGCTGAACCTCCCGGTGCAGCATCACCGAGTGCAGTCACCCTGCTTCACGGCAGCCTTGGGACACACCAGCATCGCACCTTCCCGTCGCACCGAGGGCTTGGGCCACCCGGAGAGCGCGATGGGTGCCTTTTCTCACCTACCTCCATGGGGAGCTGCTGCCCGTCGAGAGTGTGCTCGGAGCCGTTCCCGGCTGGGCTGCCCCAGTGGAAGTGGAGCTGCAGGGCGCGGTACCTGCCGGGGAGGCCCCCGCTGCTGATGGTGATGTGCTCAGAGGCCGATTCGCTCGCCAGGCTCAGCATCACTGCAAGTGCAGCCGGATGGGGTTAGAATGGGGTACAGCCCGGGCACACCCGGGTTTGTCCTCTCCGGGCTTCACCCCGGCACGAACGCAAACCCACGGGGCAGGAGCCACCCCGCGACCCCACAGCTCAAGGGCAGAGAGCACCTGGGCGCGGTGGCAGAGCTGAGCCCCGGCCGGGATGGTACCCGGGGCAGGGAGGATGCCCGGTCACAGCACGTACCCGTGTGCCCGTCGTTGGTCAGCCTCCACTTGCCCGGGGGAGCCTGGTCGTAGCCCTCGAAGAGGATGTCCCCAAGGCCACCGTCCCGCTGCAGCCGGCGCCTGTCGATGTTCACAGGGGACTGCTTGTCACCACCGCACGTGGCTTTCAGCTCCTTCCAGTGGCTGGGACCTGCAGCGGAGAAGCAGGGGCACTGTGGGCAGCCACCAAGCCACTGCCACCCACGGGGGGACACGAAGTCGAGGGTGGTCTGGTCCCCAGCCAACCCTGCTGCCCCTGCCAGCCCTACCATGCTCGCCTGCGTCCCTGCTGCCCCCCTGCCTGACCAACCTCCCTCCCTATCGATGAGCAGGGGCTCGCAGCAGCCTCATCCACAACGCCACAGGATTTCCTCGTGGGGCCGGGGGCTGTATTTAGCTGGCAGCGGCATCTGTCCCTCTGCACTGCCGCTGGTGAAGGGCAGGTTTTCTCCCAGCCCCTTCTGCCTCTCTGCAAACAAACCCCCAGGCTGGGGCTCACAGGGGGCTGGGCAGGGGGTTGCTCTGCACAGAGGGAGCAAACTGCCCCACAAGGCACGTGTGAGGGAAGGACAGACAGGAGCCGCTGGGAAGGGGACAGAGGACGCAAGGCCCATTCACAGAACACACGGTTTGGGTTTTACCACGTTTTAGCCCACCCACACTGGTTTTGTCCAGTTGTGGCAAGCGACAGTGGATCCTGGCCACGCGACTTGTCCTGAGGCAAACCCCACACAGGGTCCAGCGTGACTGCACAATGCCCATTGGCAGCTCCTGGGGTGGGGGGCGTCTACAAACCGACAGTGCTGCTTGGGGGCTGTGAGTGGAGGTCCCCACGGCTGCCACCATGGCCAGCCCACACATCCCCTACACATGGCTCAGTGTCCCCATCACCCTGGCATCATCTCTTCTTGCACCACTCATCGCAGCCCGTGGCCATGGGATGTATTCGGCCACCCTGCCGGTCACCGCTCAGGTGTGGCTGCCGTGGCACCCCACTCCTTCACCCGGTGGCCCCAGGGCAGCCCAAGCTGCAGGTGCCCAGGGCGGAAGCGTTGGCACCGGGCGCTGCCGTCGGCTCGGCTGCAGTCCCGTCTGGGGAACGGGAGCTCCCCAGTGTCCAGCCCAGTCCACCCAGGGCACCCCCAGTCCCGGGGGAGCTCAGGGCGTCCCTGCACAGGCAGCCCTGGCTCTGCTCCGGCACACATCGCGGCTGGGCAGCCTTTGGCTGACCCACACACCGTTGCTGCTCGTGTCCCCGACAACCAGAGCCTGAGGGGCCGTTCCCCCAGCAGCCCCCCATGGCTCAGGTCCCTTCCTCTTGAGCAGACAAAACCAGACACAGGCTCACCCCCACCTCCTGCCCCCTGTGCTCAGCTGTCTCCTTCCCTTCTCCTCTCATTACTCCAGGCAGCTTTTTGCCTGGAAACCCCGGGAGCCGCAGCCTGGCCGTGCCGCTGCCTGTTCGGCTCCCAGCACAGTGCTACCAGGCAGCCCCACAAATTACCCGGAGCCTTCATTAAGGGATCGTTCCTCGCAGCCCCGCTGCGGGCACACGGCCGGCTCCATGCTGCCCGAGCTGCCTCCCACCAGCCCGGCTGCCCTGCCGAAATCTGCCCTCACCCCCGGCCAAAGAGGTTAAATCACCGGTAATGCCGAGCGCCGGTCCGGCTGGGATAAGCGGAGCGCAGGGATTTACAGCCGACGTGCCACGGTGGCTGGGCACGGGGCGCGTGCCCCCGAGAGCTATAAAACAGCTGGGCCGTAGCGGCTGATTACATGCTCACTAATCCTTAATTAACCTTTTACAAGCTATTTGCACGCTTCGGGACAAAGTGCCCCCAGCCATGCTCCCCTTCCCTGCCTGCCCAAACTCAGCCGCCCCTCCTGGCGCCGGGGCCCTGTGCCCCTCGGTCCCCGATACCTGCACCTTGCCGGGATGTAATTTGCTTCGGGTGAGAGGGGTGAGGCCGGCGCTGCCCCGGGAGCACCCGGACCTGGCTGGGGCGAGGGGCCGGGGCTGAGCCGCTCTGAGGGGCTCAGGCGCTCGTCTCCAGTCTCTGCACCAGTGAAGCTCCTCTAACCGTTCCCACCTTGGTGTGACAGGGCTGCATTTGCCCTTCTCCAAGCCACGCTCCCCGCTGACGCTGCCCAGGGTTCCGTGGGGAGACGCGGGGTCCGAGCCCTGCGCTGCCCTGACACCCCCCGCCCGGCACACAGCACCACTCACCGCATTTGGGGTCCTGCGAGTCGTAACACCACTGACCTGAGGGAGAGAGGAGAGCTCAGGGCAGCTGGTGGAGACAGGCGCCCGCTCCCCAAACCCACCCACAGCCGTGCCCGGCCCCCCTATGGCGAGGGGACCCCTCCTCGCAGCCGGAGGTCCCACCAGCACTCGTGTTCATCCCAGTTATTCTCGGCACTGGTGTTTTCACACATTCACACCCTCCCTGCCTCCCCCGGCCGCTCCACAGGGAAACCTCCCTCAGCATCGCTCCACTCAGAGGCGGCCAAACCTCGCTGCTTGTGGGGCTCCTTCCCCAGCTGCCGTGGGGCTGCTCCCCCCTTGCCCATCTTGGGCAGCCGAGGCAGCCCCTCGCCCCACACCAGACACTTTGCCAGCCCCCCAGCAGCCCAGGGTGAGTGGGGAGCTGGGAGGGGGGCTGCCGCTGCCCTCCCCCAGTGTTTCCCGTGGGTGGGCCGGCAGCAGGCGGCGGTTGGCGGGGGCTGCAGCAGCCAAGGGGTGGCGGTGGGCAGGCCTGCGCCCACGCTGCGGGGACGACGGCTCATCCCAGCGCTCAGGGCCACCTCAGCCAGAGCTGCTGAACTCCCACCAGCGCCGCTGCCCGCGCTCGGGGCGCTACGGGGGCCGTGTGCTCGATGCTGGGTGCTGGCGCAGGAGACGCAGGGATGCTGAGGGGATGCTGAAGGAATGCTGAGGGGATGCTGAGGAAGCCAAAGCCCAGCCCCTGCTGCCTGCCTATCAGCCCCAGTGCCATCAGCTCTGCGATGGGAGCCAGGGAGCGCACCCCTTCCCACCTCAGCTCCCCACTCCTGGCAGGAGGCACAGAGCCACCCGCTGCTGCCCGGGGCCAGCCTGCGCGAGTGGCCCCTGCTGATGGCCGGGGGACTGTGCCAGCGGGCCGGCTGCAGGCGAGCTGAGCCATGCTCTCATGCCAGCACGGCCACTTGGACCAGCAGGACACAGGCAGCCCTGCCTGCCTTCACCTGTGCTGCTCGTGGCCCCAGCCCGCAGCCCTGCATCCAAACCCTCACTACGGTGGTACGGGGGACACCAGCCCCAGAGGAGAACCAGGAGCGGGACGGCGCAGGACTCTGAGTCCCCAGGGCAGGGACCTTAGGCTTTCATCCCTATCCAGGGAGAAGCTGAGCTCCTGGGAAACCCTTGGATCTGCACCCACCAGCCCTCGCCTGACCTCGAGCATCCTCCAGCAGGAGCCAGGGTAGCACTTGCTGCCACCAGCCTGGCCTGGAAACAGGTGAGCACCCCAGCGCCTTGGCCCCGGGACGGCAGTGCCAGTTTGCTCGGAGGTTTCATCCTCTTTGGTTTTCCCAGTGGTGCAGGTCTGTGGGGGGGCTGAAGCCCGAGACCCAAATGCCTGAATGTCCACCCATCCTCCGAGGGGACCCCAGCCTGGACACCTCCTGCCAGGACAGAGCCCCAGGTGGGCTGAGACCTCCTGGAGCCCACCGAGGACATCCTCCAGTGGGGAGAAGTATGGTGGGAGGGCAGGAGATGGCTCCTGGGCCAGACCAGGTCCCCCAGTCCCTGCCTCCAGCCCTGCTGGTGTGGCTGCCCCCAGCACCCCGGCCCCGCATCACCCCCGGCGTGTGGGAAAGGGAAGGGAACAACCGGGGCTGGCACAGGCGCACCCCAGCCCCGCACCCTGCCACCTCCCATCTTCTCCCACCATGGGGACCCTCACCCTGCGCCCGTTCCCTCCGGCCACCCCAGCTCCCCCCGGGAGGAGGGCAGGCGGGCAGCGCATCTCACCTCCTGCGGCTGCTCGCACGACGAGAGGCAAAGTCAGAAAAGTTATCCCCAGCCCCTGTGTCCCCATGCCGGCGGCAGGGATGGGCGGCAGCGGGCAGGCGGCCCCGCCGCGACGCCTCGCCCTCCTCCGCAGTGCGCCCGGGCAGGCGGCGAGGCTGGGGCGGGAGGCAGCGCTGCCAGCGCCCAGGCAGCCCAGAGAAATCCTGCGCTCCAGCCTGTGCACTGCTGTTAAATATTCATCACAAGGGCTGAGTTTTTAACTCCTCGGCTGCTAGGAGGGAGCCGGGCGAGGGGGGAACAGCCCGGCCCCCAGCCAGTCCCTCTGCGCCGTGCCAGGGCCTGGGATGCCAGCCCAAGGACAGGCGGCAGGGACACGGCAGGAGGGCAGGAGCCTGGCAAAGCCTGGGGGTGCAGGATGTTCCCCCACCCGCTCCCCTCCAAGGGGTGAGAGGGTGCCCCCCGGTACCGTCCTGCTCTCCGGAGGTTTGGCAGCACCCCCGCTGTGCCCCCTCTCACCCCCCCAGTACGGTAGGCAGAAGGGGCTGGGGGCACCAACTCTGCCCCAACCCCTCCCCACTTTTTGCAGGTACATGTCATGGGATGGCGTCTGCCCCCCACCAGCCAGCAGCCGGTCCTGCATCCCCCACGCCAGGAGAGCAGCAGCTCCCCTCAGGGACCCGGTGTGGGGCAGGCAGTGCCACGGGGACCCACGGGCCGAATCCAGCTCATCCCTGCAAACAGGGGGCACATGGCCCCTCGCCAGGCAAAGGCCAGTGGGTGCCCATGGCACCTCAGCCACGGTAACTGTAGCCCCCAGGCTCGGGGCACAAGCGGCCTCTGCGGCTACGCCGTGGGGGACCCTCAGCCCCGGGGTCACCGAGGAGCAGCACACTGGTGGGGCTGGATTTGGCTTTTTCCCCTCCAGCAACTCAGGCTGTCACAACCACACAGCGCTGGCCGGCCAGGGCAGGGGGGCAACACCGGGGCATGAGCCTTGGCACCCACCTGGGGACCGCTAGACCCCAGCGTGGGCATCCTGTGCAGCTCCTCAAGAGCGCACGCCATCCCCATCGCACCCATCCAGGCAGGTCCCTCGGGAGCCGGTACCTGACAGCAGAGCCGTGCTCCCGCAGCAGGCAGGTAGGACAAGGGGTGAAAACACAGGAGTGTGGTGTTGTCACATTCTCCTAAAATATCCCTGCCCTCCTCAGTGGAAAGGAGGCCACGGGGCCCAGCCCACAGCTCCTCTCACTGATGAGGAGCCCTGGCCGAGCCCGCTGCCGAGACGCTTGCCAGGATGAGCAAACCTGGCAGCAGCGCGATGGCAGCGGGAAGAAGCCTCCTGCTGCCGGCTTGGCCGGGGACGGGCTCCGGCTCAGCGGAGCCGCTTGTCCGCCATGTGCTGCAAGGGGACAGCAGACCCGCGGGGGCTTGGTCTCCGTGGGGGCTCTTTGGGGCACCCTGGTCATCCCCCCGGGGCATAGCCAGCCACGGGCAGGTGCCTGGGCAACGCCGAGCTGCACGTTTGGGCACCGGCACAGGACAGAGGAGGGGGCAGTGCAGGGCTCCCCTGAGCTGCTCTGGGTCTGCGCCAGGGTTGACACTTGGCCCCTGGTCCAGGGATGAGGTAGTTTGCGGAGGGCTGCAATTACCCTTCCGGAGCAAGCCGCAACAGGCTGGCAGGCGAGGCGGAGGGTCTCACCGGGTCTGGAACCGGCCACCGACTGCTGCTAGGAAGGAGAGGATCTGCTCCAGCACCCGGGGGAGGCAGAGACCTCCCTTGGAGACATGGGCCCACCAAGTGGCACAAGCACCTTTGCCATCTGCCTGCGGTGGGACAGCCTGCAGTGCCAGGCAGTGGGGGAAGAGCCCAGACCCTCAGGGCTCAGGAGCCAATGGGACCCACTGTCCCTGGGCTATTGCCCCCCAGGGCTTCAGCCAGGGCAGAGGTGTCCCCCAGGACATCCTTTCAGGTTTTCAGGCTTCTCTAGTGGTGATTTTTGGCAAGGAGGGCAGGAGCAGCAGCATCACCACAAAGGACACATGATGGGGAGCACCAGCAGCACATGACCCGGTACACAACAGGGAACAAGTCCCTTGTCCCACAAAGGGCCCTGCCAGGGCACGGACCGGCACGTCCAGCCTGGGGTCCTGCGGGGCATGCAGAGTCCCCCTGGGGCTTAGCACAGCCCCACTGAGGGGCAGGAGTGGCCCGAGGAAGTGGAGTGGGCACCGAGGCACAAAGAATGGTGTCAGCAGCACTGAGGCGCTGTGCCGTACCCCACTCCCACCCGTGCCCGGCTGCCCCGCTCCCCAGGGCACAGCGGCACCAGGCAGGAGCAACCTCCAGTTTCTATAGGAACCAGATCAAACCTTGACGGAATTGCTCTGTACTTGCCCATCTCTCGCTGCTGCGCTGGTGATGGTGAGCTCGCAGCCGATCCTGCAGCTCTGCGCTGTCCTCCTTGGAGAGACCACGTCCATCGTCCTGCCATGACGGAGGCAGCCGAGGTCCCTGCAAACACGCCTACTTACAGCACCACGGGGAAGAGCCACAATAGGGGAAAAAATACCGCTGAAAAATAAAAATAGTTACTTAAAGTGCAGCCATCGATCAGTCGTGGGCACAGTGCCACCCTGCCGGGAACCCCCGCCATGTGCACCGTCAGCGAGCGCTGCACCAGCACGCAGTGGAGATGCCAAGAATGGCTCCTGGAGGTAAACCCTGCGCTGCCGCCCGGGAGCTCAGCCCAGGAACCCGGGCTGAAGGGGGCAAGACAAGGATTTGAGCTCCAAAGCATGGTTCACATCGCCTGGGGACAGGCGCATGAAGGGCTGTGGGCATCCAGAGAAGCAAGTGCAGTGGGGAGGTGAAGTTCAAGGGGAATAAATACTCCAGTCGCTTCTGATCTTCCGTTAAAGTCTTTCGTCTCCCTGATAAGCTGCCGCCAGTCCGAGGAGAAAGCTGGGAGCGGGGCAGGGAGCGCAGCCGGCACAGGCACAAAGGAGGCACTGTGGCTGGCAGATGCGCGCTGGCCGCACGCCGCTGCACAGCCCCTTCATTCATCCCGTGCTGCCGCCGGGGTCAGCGACGTCTCCCCCCGCCCGGTGAGCCCAGCCAGCCCCCCACGGCCTGGCACCTCTGGGGTCGCTGACAGGGCACAGCCCCTACACGCATCTGACCCATGCGCCTGGCGTTGTCCCCAGGCCGAGCGCCCTGGATGCACCACACCGAGCAGAGCTGCTAATTACCCCCTCAGGGAAACGTGTTTTAAGCTGGTAAGAGCTTACAGCAGAAGGCTGCCCAGGAATGCCCCTGCAACAGCATCTGAGCATCAGTGCCAACAGCCTTCCCCCCTGGCAGGGGACACAGGGACACACACAGAGCCGCGTGTCCCCAGGGAGCATCGGCTGTGCTCCGGGCACTCCCGGCTGCTCCGTGCAGCTGCAGCATCGCCCCGTCCCCATGCGACAAGAGGGCAGGAGTGAAGGACAAGTTGTATCTGCTCCGGGTCCTGCAGTGTCAGCAGAGACCCACAGGGTCCCTGCCACTCTGAGCCCCCCACCTGCTCATGACACCAGGCTGCTGCTACAGAGAGACGTTTGTTTCCCCTGGGACCAGCAGCAAAGGAAGGGCTGCATCCCATCACCCTCAGCTGAACCAGCATCTCCCAGCCTGGAGCAGAGATGAAGCTCTGGGAGCTGGGCTGCACTGGTTCAGGTCCAGCAGCGACGGAGGTGGCTGCAGTGGCAGCTGCCCTCTGCAGGTGCAGGAAAGGGAGAGCGGAGCCTTCCGCGGCACCCACGGTGACGGTGACACTGCAGGCTGGACGGCTTTCAGCAATGAACGCATCCTGCGGCCGCGGGGACGGCCCAGCAATGCTGCCGGGACTTGGGCTACAGTACTCAGAGCAAACACGGCAGGCCCAGCAGCTCATAAATAAAACAAACAAACAAACAATTCCAAAACAAACAAACAAACAAACAAAGTGGATGTTTCTAAGCCCTGAACTCCCAGCCCAGTGCACAGGCAGGCATCACTAGGGCCAGGTCAGACCGTGCAAAGAGGAGTCGCCGCTCTTTCCCCGCACCCAAAACCAGCCCCTCTCATGACAGACTGGGATCAGGAAGCCAATTTGCCAATTTTTAGTTCTTTAACGACTTCCCCCAGGGAGAGTGGATTTGACTTTGCAGGGCTCTGAGAAATCTGATCCCGGTACTTGTACCACAGGCCATCCATGGAGCTGTCACCAGGACCGTGGCGCCGCTCTCGCTGCCAGGACTGCTCCAGAAGAGGCAGGGCTAGGTGCCGGCAGCACAGCTTTCCCCACTCCAAAAGGACGGCTCCGCTGACCATTTGAAGGCTCCAGTCCCGTTGCTACAGGTACGTACTACGGGACAAGTAATTTCCACAGCAGCATCCAGCAACAACGCTGAGCACACCTCGCCAGGACAGAGGAGATACGGCTGTCTGACTCAGACTTGGTATCGCTCCATCCTGCCAGCCCCAGCTGCAAGCCTGCATTACTGAACCAGCACAGCTGTTTAAAGAGGATTATTTATGCAGCAAGTTCTTTTGGGGGAATATTCCCTGCTATCAGCCAGCTTTGTTAAATAATTCAGAGTTACAGGCTCTTTCAAGAGGCAGCATCATCTCCCAGCTCAGAGGGGACCAGGGGCAGGAGAGCTGCCTCCCCTCCCGCACACCCAGCTCGTTTCCCTTCCCCGCAGCCCCGGAGGGAATTGCCAGCGCCTGTAACAGGGCAGCTCGGGGCTGGTTCGAGCAGAAACGCCATCTGCCGTGCACCTCCCCGCAAGACAGACCGGTCCCGGCACAGGACAGGAAAATATCTATCTTGGCCAAGGCTTCCCCTGCAAGCCCACCCAAAGTCACCCCAGGGCCCTCCCTTCGTCTTGGAATTTGATTAAAAGTTCAGAGCTCGGATTTTGGAAGAGGTCAGGATAGCAGGGCCTCTCATCCTGCTCTCCTACCAGCCTCCCCCGTGCCTGCCGAGCGTGTGGCGGCAGCGTGGCTCAGAGCTAACGCTGTCCCCCTGACCCCACATCAGCTCTCCAACCAAGTCGGTTCATTCCCCAGAGCCCTGCCATCCCGCGCCAGGCGCTGGGGGTCCAGGAACATCCCTGCTATCCAACACCTCCTGCCCAAAGGCTCGGCATCTTCCCCACAGGCTGGGAGAGGGCGAGGGCAGCAGAAGCAAGCCGTACTTCACCTTCCTGGGTACACAGCCAAGACTTCCTTAAAATCACACTAGCATCAGTGAATTCCACAAATTTGTACACAAAGGGACTTCGGCAGCCTCCCTGCTTGAAGTCAAATGCGTCTATTGATCTTTTTGCAAGATCACAGCTCAGAAGAATGATTTAACAAGACCTTCCCTTGCAACGCTGAGGAACCACATCAATGCAGAAATCAGGAGACACGGGAACAAGCCATTTCTCTTACAGAACACAATTTATTTGGCATTTGGATGAAATGTTTCTCACAGCATCTTGAGAAAAAAAAAAAAGATTAGTGCCAACCCCAAAGAAAGAAGTTAAAACCAAAAAAACCAGTGTCACAGGGACTGAATTATTATAGTATCAAATTTAAATTCTACATGGTATTTCACAGAATATCAAAATCTTTTATACACTGCCACAGTTAAGTCCAGTCACAAACCAACTACACAGGAGAAGCCTGCAAATGCAGCATTGGCTAAAATTATTTTCCAGGAGAAGGTAAAAAGCAGTGGCTCATTCTCTCTCACAGCCTCCCAGGCATCCGCCAGCCCAGCACTCGGGGTACGGCGCAGCACAGCCGCGCACGCAGCCTGCGAGCACAGCATCTCCGCTGGCATCGACTCCAACCCACTCAATGTTCAAGGTGCACAATACTGGAAAATTAAAGCTATGTCGTACCGTAGCAGGCAGGTAGTGTTGTCAGGGGAAGCAGATCTTTATGCCAAAAGCATTCCCGAGAAACGTGTATTTCATTTGGAACTGAGGAACATCAGAAGCAAAATGTATGAACTTTGATTTGCCTCCTCTACACTAATCTGCTCTAATTTCCCAACTTGCAAGGGAAATTTAAAATACATTTCTATATATTGCATGTTCCTTAGCTAGGGAGAAAAAAAAGAGATGTTTCAGCAACCAAAAAGAGAGACTTGCATTATGGATTGTGTGAGGCAACATTAAATCTTCAGTGCTTTGCCACTGAAAACCCACATATGAAAGACAAAAACATCTTTAAAAAGAGTTTCGAATTCATTTAACATCAGATGGGAAAAGAACAGTAACTACTGGTCACAAAAACATTTTATTCCCAAGTGAAACAAGAGACACGTGAACAGGCCATCACCCCGTGACAACCGTGGAGGCAGAGCACTTGCTGGCTGTAAGATTAAGCCTTCAGAAAAAAAATAGTCCACCTACTTCATTCTTCTTCTAGATCAGTGTCCTGCATGCATGGGTGAAGGAACAGTCTGAGGCTCAAAACTAGACCAGACTGAACAGGACGCAGACAAGCTCTCTGCATATCTGAATGACAGTTCTGATCTTCTAGCACAGAATGAAACCCACCATCCTGCTAACACTACTCTACAACTCGCCTAGCAACAAAATTAGAGGCTGCTGTGAGACTGTGTACAGGTATCGGCGATAACACCGACAGAAGGGAATATCTAGGGCTGCTCTTGAAGGAACAGCAGAGACCTAAATATGGCACCACAGCGCGTCATAACGGTGGGGAATCTGAGGGCAGTTTTGTCCGAGGCCGCAACAGAAGGTGTGAGCCCTGCACAGAACTGAGCGCTGCGACTTTATGACGACTGCGGTCAAGGACATCCCAAGAGAAACAAGGACATCCCAAGAGAAACACACACTCTGCTCACGCGTACTGCTGGGAATGATGTGGCAATGCCATCTCCCCCACTGGGTCTGGAGGGACATTTGGGATGCATCAGTAGTTAAGAAAACCATCCAGAGAAGTGAAGGTGATAGGGAAAAAAAAAAAAAATCAATGCACAAAATAACTCCAAAGATCTCATCAATTTAAGTGCAATCAGAACAGAAAGGTCTTCCTCAGGCAAGCATCAACCCTGTAATTGGTGCTCAGGACAAACTGCATACCAGTCACCTTGCCAAGGGCAAGGAAGGTTTGCTGAGGAGTCAATTGCTGTCAAGAAAACTTAACTCTTCCCTAGTTGGTCCAGAAGTCTGAGTAGCTGTGACGTTTTCTGCTACAAAGACTCTTACTCCAAGAGAAAGTACTCAATGTGAAAAAGCTACATTAAAAAGGGAAACCCGTCAATTTTATTGCCAAATTAGAAGCATACCGAGAGGTAAGCAAGCTGTACTTAGTGAACTGCTCTGCTCAAGGCAAAGTTTCCCTTGTTTACAGTTAAGATGAAGAAGGATGGGGGAAAAGAGAGAAAACAGCAGCCTCCATGCCAATATACAAGTGGGGAAGGCTCAGAAGTAAAGAGGAAAACATCACACTGAGGCTTTTATAAAGAAGCCTCCATTTGGAATAGCTACAACCAGAAGCCACCATGAAGTTGCCAGTTGTAACAGAGCTTATTTTCAAAGAAAATTCACCACAGAACCAAAAGTAAGATTAAAAAAATACTGAACAGATTCCCGCAGTGTTAGGAGAAGCGTGAGGTAAGGTATCTGTTCACCTCAGCCACAAAATACAGCTTCAGAGACTAAACCAAGCCAAAAGGCCTTTTGTTATTGCGCTAGGATACTATGAAGAACAAATATTCCACCTGGCTTCAGAAGAAACGGGAAGTTTTCTATTTTGCACTGCTAATAAAATATTTTTCAGGAACAGATTGTAGTAGCATAGACTTTGCGTCCTACTTCAGTGTACACTATCACAGCCTGTCCTACGACAGGGTGTAGCCAGCTTGAGAGAAGTATTAACCCTAACAGCCTATCCCAGTGCCTAGCTTCACCTAGCTGGACGCAGCACAAAGGTTACCATCTACAGTATGTATATATATATTTATATAATCTCACCACCCAGAAACACACGCACACGCATTCGTACCTATAAAACTAAAGAAAAAATCAGTACATACAATGTATAAAACGTATGAATGTGCTCAAAAATGCACAAAACCCGCTTTATTTTCATACTTCAGAAATGGTCAATAATTTGAACGCTTGGTTCTGACTACTGCTATCCATTCACTTCATTAGACCAGGACTCGAACTCGGAGGAGGAGAGGGTAAGAGATCCCACAGGGTGGAGAACTGCTCCTCTCATTTCATACCACTGCTGTTAGAGCCAGGCAAACCAGAGAGCAGGGTGTGGGCGACGGTACGGCCCCGGGTGGAGAGGCTTCCCAACAGTGCTTCCTCCCACTCGCCTGCCAGCAGCGCACCCGAGTTGTGATTCATGCTCTCCGATGGATTCAAGATCGCTAACAAGTGTCTGAATGTCAAGACACCAGATATGATCTCAATAACAAAACTCTCAGTTTTCTGTGCAAAAGCAGTTGAATTGTCAAGACCAATCCCCAAGTACAGTATAAGCCTACGGGCAAGACAGAATAGAAAGTAGCAGCATATTCAACGGGGAAAGAGTCAGCTGCACTGGGAAACCACAACAGTGGGTTAGGATTTGTCATACAAGTAGGTTCTCTCATCATTACTAGAAAAATAAATCACACACACCCCCATGCAGTGTTTTCTCCCTCTCCCTCTAGGCTTGTACCCTTCATAAGGTAACAGGAGAACACTCACAAGGGGCATTCTTTATAAATTCCTTATAACTCATCTGATCTGCTGACTGCTACAGTAAGTCAAGGAGAAGCAGAGGCAAGAGAAGGGTGGGGAGGGAAACAGTAGATTATTTGTACATTGAAATCCAAACTTAAACTTAAAATCACCTGTAAAGATTATTTTACACTCATTATCAAAACCAACAGTGCTTGACTTTGGGTTTAGTGAGGGAGTGAATGAATCTTTTCGGCATCTATAAATTAACTTAAAGAGTTCAGTCTGAGGGGGAAATTTAAGATGACGTATCAGAGTGGAGCAAACTGCTTTATTGATTTAAGTACACTAACCTCATCATAAACCCCTGTGGGTCCTGGATAAATGGCACAGGGGGCACAGGGGAATTCCCTAGAATAGGGCTGGCAATTTATGGGGGTCAGATAAGGATCAATTTTCCAATTAGAATTAAACATCATGCCTACTGCATGTTGATTACTGTCTTTAAACGGTATTTGTAGAATTGTAAGTGAAATGGAGGGGAGGGAACACACTTACATGCTAAATATAGCATGCAATAAGAAAAGCAATAACAATGGTCTTTCATCCAGGCCAGTCTTGTGCAACTGTGCACTGTAAAGGAGTTAAACTACAAAGAAAAATATGTCGATCTTCCTTATGGGTTTATAACAAACAGGGAATTCATATAGTGAAGTAAGACTGCATCAAAGTTAATTGCTCCCCACCTCTTCCCTAAAGTACTACCTAACACGCGTGAGGATTCTACTGAAGGGACACAAGCATTACACAGATCCAAGTTTCTTTATGGCCAGAAGTTTACCTGACAACATGAGATTTTCCAGCTACCAATAACCAATAATTGTAATTGCAAATCCTAGTTCCCTTAGTACCCACTTGTCACATACCGCGTAGATCATTCATCCTCCAGTCCCTACGGTGTTCTGAAGCAGCAAAGCAGATCAAAACACACAGATGTTTTACACTGTGTAACTCTCACTTGGTGGCATGTGTTTTAGCTCCTCAGTGTTCCCACTCTGTAAAACAGGACCCCAGCCCCTTCCCCTGTAGTGCCATCTTCTCTGCCTATTACAAGTGTAGCACTAAAGCAAGACAGAAAGCAATTGATTGAGTAGTGACTGCCCCCACCCTCCTTCTTCCATCATCTGTTCCCTGGGTCCAGTGGTATCCAGCCAATTCCAAGCAGCTTTCTTCTGATGTAGATTTTGTTTCCTCTCAGGTTAAGGAAAAATCAAAACCAAACCAAACAAACAAACAAAAAAAAAATCACACCTACCCATACTTTTCACCTCCTTAGAAGTCAAAGGAATTCTCTGCACTCTTTTCCATAGCCAATGGAAAAAAAAGAGCAGTTTTACAATCCATATTTACAGGACAAACCGATTAGTGAATGAATAACGACAGTCAAAAAACGAGAGGCACAATCCTAATCTAGAACATAAAAGTAGTGTTCGAAAACCAAAGTGGAGATTCCTTCTGAAGTTCAAACCATGGATTAGTGTTTGTCTGTGCAAACAGTTGCTAAAACTATTTTTTGACCCGCAGTCGGCGTTTTACTCCTTTATACAATGGTATTGAGAGAACAGTGGCTGTGACGGCTGTCTGTAAGAGTTTCTGCCGGTGTGTTTTCATTTAGGGGTGTGTCGGGAGGGACAAGAAAGGTGCTGCTGTCAGCAGAGTCTTCCAGCTCCACTGGAGAAGGACCAACCGAGGGAGGAAGCGATCCCTCTGTAAGCTGTGGGGATACATCACAGTTTCCTAGTGATGGAGGACTGCTTTGCACAGTTTGAGTAAGAGCTCCATCTGCAAGGGACAAAAACCAAGCAGAATCAGAACGTGAAGTATGTAATTTCACATTCCCAAATAGATTTACTATCTGTATTTCTGGAAGATCCGAGTTTTTCCTGGTTTGCATTAATACACAAAGAGACGACACTGCAAAAGAAGAAAATTATGTAGCAAAAATAAAACTTCAATATATAAATAAGATACTTGCACTAATCAGGCTCACTTATCTTGTGAGATATGCTGCTATAAAATCCCAAATTAGAACGATTTCTACAGTATGTGAATACCACAGCTGCAAAACTGAAGAGCACTGAATCATTAGAAAGTGGTATTTTTGGTCAATTTTTGGGTGGTGTGAGTGGGGGAAGCTGGAAGGAGAGAAGACTCTGGATGTATTTTATTCAAAATCTCTCGCACTTGACATTTGTTCTACTTCTTAATACCAATCTCTATAAACCTATCTCCAAAAGACCATAAAAATGTACCAGCACAGTGCGAACTAGGCAACCCATCCAAGGTAAGGCTTGAAAAACATGCAAGGTTTAAGAGTTAAATCCATGCTTGCAGCATGGATTCCACTTGTAACTTAGGCGATCCAAAAAACCTTTGAGGAAAAACCAGCCTAATGATACATCTTCACAAAAGACTCTTCCATTGCAGAAATAGGAGATTTTATCATTAATTGTATTTTCCCATCACAGTCACTAAAACACACGATTCTAGTTTAAAAGAGCTACCCCCTAGCCAAGAGGAATAAAGCAGAAGTTATTGCCTGCATACCTGGAGTGGAACAAAGGATGCTGTCTGGATTTACAGAAGCCTCATAAGGAGGAGGTGGGTCATCTGGATGTTGAATATCTGGATACTTGTAAGCAGTATAGGGTGGAGGCGGATCATGGAAATGAAATGCCCCACCTTCCCCATCATCTGAAAGATGCAGTGGAGTAAGGCCGGTTCCAAAACCATCGGGACCGTAGTCAAAACCAGGCATCCTGCGGCCCAAGTTAAAATGGTGCACTGTTTGAAGACAAGAAAAAGAAGTAAGTGACTTTATCCTATGTTTTCTTCTTCAATTTACAGCAGACCTCAAAACCTCTTTCCACTTTTCACATCCAAGGAACTCACGTCTCCTGAAGACCTAAAAAAGTCTACATAACCTACACAAGTCAACTCACTGCAGTTACACGATACCCAGGCCCACCTGCTCCCAGCCTGTTTGCTCTGTATCACACCTAAATTTGAATCTAACCTCTTCAAACTGAGGAAATCATTCACACACAGAAGATATTTCAGATGCGGACCACATACAAACAAAAAATATTTTTCCATTGTCGTCTAAAAAAGTTCAAGCTTGAAGAATCTACTACGACATAAACACAGGCACAGTCAAGCCAGACCATGACATATTTCTCACCTTTACGTACATCAATCTGTTAATAAAAGCACGAGGCACAAGGTAAGCATCAATATAAGTTTTTTCTTTGAATATGGAGTGGTTCAGAGAACCAAAACTTGTGTAAATCATGACCAGTTAAGGCAGCCAGCACAGAGCTACACTGGGGTACAGTACTGATGAGAATCTATAACCAGACTTCTGTTGACGTCTTCCACAGATTTGTATTTCTTCTACCCTCTTTATTCTGAAGCACGTACGCTGCTTAGATCAAAACTCATTACAGATACAGGCTACTTACAATTTGCTCCAATCAAAGACTCTATGCGCTCTCTCCGCCTCTGGCGTAGCCGGTGGACCATGAAAAGCAGTAGAGAGAGGATAAGGAAGGAGGAAATGCAGCTGACAATCAGACGCATTCCACCAGCCATTGAGTCAAACAAACTGTTACCATCTATAATGTAAAAAAATATAAAAGCAGCCCGTTACTTTTATTCAAGACTCATTTTTCTTCAGTAACAGAGAGAGAAATGCAGAATGGGGATTCATTAGCCTGGTTTAACACTTCTCCGTATTTCAAAAATGTAAGAAAATTATGAGTCATCAGATGATTTATCTATTTACTGTCAGAAGATCTAAATGTTTCTAAAAACATCTTAATCAGCAAAAGGGACAAAACGTTGAAAGCTTCAGGTCTCTGAAAATGGGAAAAAGGAAAGGTTAACAACATTTTGCACATACACTTGTCTCTCTGGCATGGCTGATGCTGTTATACTAAATAGGACAGTAAGTCTGGACTGGCATATCGACACACTATTTCTACACGACTTCCCAACATCTGAACTTTTACATTTCCAACAACAAAATCTCTAATAATCGTCATTATCACCAAGATGTGGTCATCTAAGACCCATTACATCATTGGTACATTGGTTAGCACCACTAATTGATAGGAACTAAAAATACTTTAAAAAGGTGAATCAACATGATAATAATCTTTCAGAAACTGAAGAGATTAAGGTAATCAGGGATCAAATCTTTTCCTAGAATCACACAGAAAGCAAGTGGCAAAACATGAAACAGACCCAGGACCCTAGCAGTCTATACCACTGTTAACCAGATCCACACTTGGAAGGCTGTTACAAGCAAATTTATCACCATTCTACCAGTGCCAGACATGAGAGGTATTAATTTTTCACAATTCAGCTAATCACACTTGCTTATGCTTACGTAGCATCGCACATACAGATACTGTGCACAAAGAAAAATGACCTGAAAAATGACTGTGCTGTGTTCTTTGCACCAATTTCCCATTAAAGAGGTCTGAACAAGGAACGCACCCAGTTAGATGCGGGTAAGAAACAGATGAAGCGGCTGCACAATCTGGTCACCAACTGCTACAGGACACAAGCACTACCAGGTACGAACCCCTCTCCCCAGCCACCACACCTCCTAGAGCAGCCAGTCAGATCCTGGCCACCTCTCCTTTTCCCCCCACCTACCACAGCTGCAAAAGCTCTCTCAACACTATTCCATTCACTAACAGCAGCTAAAGTTGTATCAAAGACTCCTTACAAAAGAAAGCCAAAAGCCTCACAAAAATTGTAAGTACTGACTTGCTACAAATGTTAGTAACAGAAAAATCCATGTAATTTAGGCATCGTTAAAGTACATGGCTAGCAGGCTGGTATTTATTATGTAACACGTTCTTGGCAATAAGAAATTCATTTAATAGTGCACTATGCATACAGCTTGAACATTACACCCTCTCAAATCTGGCTGTGCGGCACAAAAGCCTCTGTGCTGTCAAACCTTTTAGCAACTCTTACTGTCAGAGCTTATACCAATGCAGTCACACACGTCAACCAACACACCCTTCCGAACACCACAGACCTGTGTTGGCTGGATAAACTATTGTCAGGTAAAGTCCTAGATTACAAAAAGATAACGACTCAGCTTGTACAGAACAAGGTAAGTCATTACAGAGATTTCCAACCCACATAAACACAAATAAATTATTTCAGAAAGGCTGGTTTACACTCAATATAGTAGCAATACCCTGTAACTGCACCAGTGTAGTCACTAGAAAAGCTTCAGCACCATCAGTTCTTTCAAAGTATTTTATTTCTTTAACTACCTTTTCACAAGTAAGAGTTGCAGGTCTGTCTAAACAAGAGCCACAGAGAAAAAAATATTTTCTACCACGTTCATGGAGTGGTAATAGACAGACTACTTCAGTTTCAGCATTAGTACATGAAAGATTTTCCTCTGCTATTTATCTTCAACTAAATGAGGAGAAGCATCTTTCAAGAGAGTATAGCTGTGATTGCTCAGCTTACTCCTACCACTGAAAAATTCCCCTACTACCAAGTCCTTGAGTAATATTTGTTATCCGCTTGTAATCATTGCTCACCCACTCACACTGCAAGAGCTGATTACCTGCCAACCCAACAGCAGGATGTATTTCCCCCTGTGTCTCTCCTTGGGTGATTAATTTACTTACTGCCAATTAGTAAACTGTTTTCTTTCCTTTGCAACAGAGCTTAGGGAAGATATATGTAAGAATTGGGCAAAGATAAATACATGCTGATTAAAGAAAGTAATTCATTAATTTTTTTCATCTGGAAGAATCATTTATAAACACCCAGAAGGAAAACTGAAATGTTTCATTTTAAAATTTCAGTATTTATCACTAGCTGAAGTAACTTCATTACAAAGGAAGTTTGACAACTGCTTGATGATTCTTCTCTCCAAAACTAAGTTACTACAAAAACCAGAACACTTCAGGCAAGAGTATAATGAAAGTGTCTTATTTAGCTTCCATACAGAACAAGGAGCTTAAGGATCAGAAAGGATGTGGTAAAATACATTCTTCAAATCAGTATTCATGAAATAGTTAAGACCCACAGCAACAAGCAAGGATTAAAGAACACAGCATGAGGTTATTCCAGGTCATCTTATCCTGTCTGCGGGATGATGCTTTGCTGACACTGTTCCTGAAGATAAAAAAAGCAAAGACAAAGTCTTAACTCAGCTGATAAGAGTGGGAGGAAGATTCTTGCTTTTTCCCCCATTTCACTGACCAATCTGCAACAGTAGCTACCGACACCTGTTAAGCTTAACCCTCAGAACAAGTCTGAATGACAGCAAGGAGCAGCCAATGGTCTTTAATCATTAAACTTCTGTAGTTAAGACAAATACGACAGACATAAATTTGGAAGCCAATAAGCACCCCTTTTTTGTAACATACTGAAATAGAAGCCTCTGACAGGAAGAGCTGACCTGTGTTTTCCACAAGAGTTCAGAACAATAGTTTAATGCATTCAGGTAAGATTAGGTTCATCTAAAAAATCAGGAAATAGCAGTATGACAGAATGGTTGAGGTTGGAAGGGATGGCCTGAGATCATCTCATCCAAGTCCTACTCAAGCAACATCAGCTAGAGTAGGTTGCCCAGGACAGAGTCCAGTTGGGCGTTGAATATTGCCCCAGGTGGAGACTCTACAAGCAACCTGCTCCAGTATTTGACCAGTGTCACAGTAAATGCCAAGATATGTTTTTTTCCATAAGTCTCCTTACAGAAAAACAACCCCTGCCAAACTTACATCCCAGAAGAGTGACTGACAAACAGTTCAGTCAGCCAACTGAAGACTTTACTGATTCAAAACAAGAAGCTGCACTGAAATGCCAAATCCAATAAGCAAGGTTGCATGTCCTGATTATTAGCGAAACTCTATATAATTTAAAACTTTGCTTCCCACGTGATCCCTGCATGCAGCCTTCCACATATATAAACGCTTGTATGCGGAAAAAGACCCTTAATTAGTGCTCAAAAGTATTTTATTCTCATGACAACTAAACATGACAAAGGACGTTCTACAAAAAACCCACAGTAGTGTCAGCCTCCATACAGAAAACAAGCTACTGCTTCTCCTATATAAACAGCATCAAGGATTACTCATTATTTCTAGCCACAGTCTGAAGTGTTTAATTTTCCATGATTCAAAACCTTTCCCCACAAGGAATTTGTACCCAACAATGTCGAGATATTGAAAGGATGCATCATTTCAAACAAAGTTATACCCGAAGATCACCAAAGCTGAGTACTGAATTCATTTTCTTGACAAAACCATAGCAGCCAACTCTTACCTGGGTCTAAACATGTAAATTTGCAGCACTCCTTTGGGTCTTTGCGATACTGCTGACACCCCTGGGGCCGCTCACACAAAGCGGCCACACACATTTCAGGTTCACCGTTGTGACATGTGCAGCTCAAACAGGGATCGTTCCCTTTTGGAGTGAAATAGTAGCCTTCATCGACAATGTTGTCTTTGATATCAACGCAGGTCTGGCCTAGAGCAGAAACACAATCAATATCCAAGTGTCTGTGAGGCTGCCAGACAAGAGTCCAGTTTATTCTGTCACATTAAGTGATTGGTAAGCATAAACAGACCACCAGTCAAAAGCCACATCTTCACGTTAAAGCAGCTTTGAGAAGGGATCTCCAAGGAGTGGGGAAGACTGGATAGTCTGGAGGCATGCAGCGATGATTTACTGCTCAAAATTGACAAAGTGCGTTTTAAGTATTTAATGGAATTGACACACTTTCAGGCATCCTCTCCAAGACACAGGAAAGCAAGTGGTCTGAGAAGTTTAAGCTTCGCTAACAATGCCTGCTGCAGCTCCCTCCCTCTCTCCAGGTACTTAAACAAAAAGCCAGATCTTCTCTGGACCAAACCTGAAGGACACTCTTATCAGGCCAGGCCTAAAAAAGGAAACCAGGTAGTACTACTTCCACTGCCCCAGTGGGAGTTCAGACTAGAAGAGAACTGAGGAGGTGTCCAGCTCAATCTCCTTTTGCAAAGAAGCACTATCTATATCACGTATCTTAAACGTTACCTGAAAATACTGCCAGTATCTCTGCTGGTATAACGCCTTTTGGAGTAAAGAAATGCAAGATACAGAATGAAAGCCATTTTTTTCCCCCCACTTTAAGTCAGTAGCTCCACTTGCCTTTTTTTCCCCTCTTGTTCTGGAATTGGCTGGGAAGAATTTAATAGAATTTGCTATATTCAAAATAAACCAGAAATAAGTGTTTCCTCATTTTCATGTGAAGTTAATAATTTAAGAGTGTTATTTACAAATAAGGTGCTTTTTTAAAACTTTTTTTTTTCCAAGTATACTTTATTTGGGGCTGATATAGCTGCTTAATAATATTTTTTAGTGAAAATCTGTACTGTGGCTGACAAACACATATTATGATGCTCTTATTTATTTAAACCAATCCGAAATTTAACTTACCCCCCTCTTTCTTTAATTCACTGGACAAAAGGCAGAAAAGATAACGAAGGAACTTCCTCAGTATTTGTTATATGCATATTTAAACATGCAACACAGTTAACACTGAACTAAAACCAACTTACTCCTTTTGCAGAGGAACGAAGATTTCTCATAGCAGTTCTCAGCATACCAGCTGTGTAAGCCATGGTGCCGAAGGGTAGGAAAATGGAAACACTGAAGCTGGGCACAAAGAATGTTTTCATTTTCAGACATAGCCGTACCAAAGATAGGGTCAGGGGGTAAAAATACTTCTGAAGAGCCTAGAACAAGATGCATTGGTATCAGCAGCCTGTGGGTATGCAAAGCTTTAGAAAGGCTCTAATGTCACTCATTTCATGCACATCAATTCTGCTACAAGGCTACTGTCCTCTAGCTTTAGCTTCCATTAGCAACACTCCTCCAGGGGAAGCAAATAGCGAGGAAGGAAGGAGTGACTCACACAGAGAAGCAGCTGAGTTTTCAAAGTACTGGGTAATTTCGTCATTCTGCACCAGTAGGAGTGTTATTCTGATATCTCTACAAATGCTGCTTTCCAGAGACCCGTGGGGCTTGCCTGCCAACAGTTATGCACCCCTTCAAACAACGCTGAGTTTGGCCACGCTTGCTACCTGCACAGCAAGAACCCATACCAATCTTGCAGCTGGCACTTCAAGCACCTACTAGTGCTTCAGAGATGTATGTACATCTGTCCTGCGCAGCGCACTGCAGAGCTGCTCCCCTACGCCTCATGCTGCTCACTCAGCGTTCAGAACGGGGCCACGCAGAGAACAAGGCTGCGTCGCTTCTGCTGCTGCAGCGGTGGTATGGACTATTCAATCCTTCCAACTCACGTAACTGCTACAAGACTGTACTGTGATGGGTTCCACAGAGTGCAAAAGGTGTAGAGGACATTTCATAACTTTAAAAATGTTGTTTCTGACCAGTATCTCGCTTCACCATTAAATCTGCTGGTATGTAAAGTTGCAGAAATAAAGGGAGACCAAGACACAGCAATTGTGAAAGTTAGCCTATTTTATATGTTTTCAGAAGCCTACTTTCCAAGTCTGTGTGCTTAAATATCGATTTTAACAGCTCTTGCAGTTAGCATATTATGCTGTCTTCTCACATGATGGTCCTTTCAAACTCTGCTATCTATATGTATGCTATGATTTTTTATTTTTCTTTTTTAAATGCATCTAGGTTCTGCTATCACTTTTTGAGGGCTTACCTTCCATATCTCCCAATAATGGATTAAAATTTCCAAGCTATAGGACTCTAAATCACTTTTCAAATAGATACTAGGAGTTCAGAGTCTGTCTCGCTACAAGTCAATGAAGCTTAAGTAAAGTTTTTCAGAAGCTACTGAATGCTAGTATGTACTTTAATTCATATGAATATCCCTTTACTAAATAGAAAGCTTGTAAACAAAAGAATATCTGGTATTAGGAAGGCTTAAATTTACTTAATGTATCAAATTAAATAAAACTTAGGCCAAAAATAGGTGTCATTCTTTTTCTATAATTTTTGTCTCCCTGATTGTAAACACTCTGTCAGCAGATGGCAGTGCAGCCAACTTTCCAAAAAGGAAAGAAAGGCACTTTTAAGGAAAATGTTTGTTTGGTTTGGTTTGTTTGGTTTTTTTTTTCTCCTGGGCTTCACAGGAGAAACCTACCTATATAAACAGGTTTGTCCAGACTAGAAATCCCTATTATGAGAAAAAGTTGGACTTTCCTCCCTCCTTTTCCCTGCTGTCCAAAGATATCTTTAGGTGCTTCACTTCACTGAAAATGTTCCTGTCTCCACAAGAAGGAGCAGTTTCCTCTGAATATTCAGTCAATTCTGTTTACTCAGACAACAAAAGAAATCAATATTTTTGTGCATGGCAGCACAGTAAACAAGTACTCTTATTAGAAAGCTATGCAGAGTTCTACTATTTCTCATGTATCAAGAGGAAGTCATTTTCAAGACCCAACTCTTCAGAAAAATTCTGTTAATAATTATGTATCTGTACCTAATGGACAGTTTTCTTTCCAGATTTTACATTACTGAAAATTTTATGAGAAGAAAACTATTCAGATTAGCTTTCAAATGGAATTCACAGTGCCAGTGCTTTAAAATAAAAAAAAAAAAAAATTTGTTTTAAATTTTCTGTTACCAGTCTAGCATTCAATTCTGCACATAAAAGTTGATACAATGACTTTACGATTAACTAATCCCTCAACTGAATTAATTAGAGAAACATAACTTTGCATTTTCAGCAGAGGGAGCTGCTTGTTTTGCGATCAGAAAAGTTCAGCCAGTGATGCCTATTTGTTTTTCATATAAACAGGGATTTCTAGGATTAGGCAAATTTTGTCTTGGTTTAAATAAACTATCTGAAGTACTTTAAAATAAAAAAATTCTGGAAAAAAAAAAATCAGAATTTAACTGTATAAAAATCTACCGATTTTTAAAAAGCTAAAACCCCCAGATATCCTAGATATCCTACACTAGTCTGTGCAAATATGAGAATCAGGAATCAGCAGTTCATCTAGACATTCAGCAAAGAACGAAGCTTTTTCTCAGCTTAATCAAGCGGAAAGCCCCCAAAAAACTGAAAAACACTTTCTTTCCACAAAACATCATGTGAAAAAACTATGAAACTTCTTGCACTTGAAAATAAGATGTCTATCAGGTATCAAACTCTTCCGTTTTGGTATCATAAAGCGAAGCAGTTCCCCTACACTATTTCAACACTGCCACTGACAGTTATGTTGTTCTTGCAAATAATATTCATGCTTTAAGAGACAGTTTCCATCGGCCATTTAACTCAGTAACCATTTGAGAGGCCTACCTTTATAAGCCACTTCCCAGTGTCCTTCTAGAGAGTGATTTCGATTGGTGATCACATACTGATATCCAACCCAGAACCTACAAAAAAAAAATTGTTAGGTTTTAAAGATACAAGCTAAAAGCATGCTAACAAGTTAAAATAAATTACACAGAACCTTCCAGTGTCTTTATACTCAAAAGCTAACTTTCAAAATATTCTGATTATTTTTTCCCTAACATTTCAGCCCATACGTTGGCAATGCAAAGAGAGATTACAGTTGAGAAACAGAAGAAAATACTTGGTAGTTTTCTATGTTTACAAATGATAACTCACCATGTCTTTTATTTGTACTCATAATTAGCACCTTATTCTGTTGTTATGGCAGCCATTCAGTATCTCAAACCCAAAAATCACAAAAAGAAGCATCCAGAAGTCAAATATTTTATAAAGATATACAACTTATGTCACACTGTTCTGGATCAAACCGTCTAACTCTCCAGGGACAGAGACAGACCATTGCTGAATCACTTCTGGTCATCTGTCATGGCAGCTCATGAGACTGGAAATATCCACAGTGAAAAAAAGGAATTATATTTGTTGTGAACTAACAGAATGAAATATCTAAAGTCACCAGAACATAGTTCTTACAGCTCAAAATGGCTTTTTACTTCATTCTTGTCTCAAATTTGTAGTCTTTGTTAGAGCTACTGGTACATAATGCAGACAAAAATTCTGTTGAAAAATTTAAAGAATTATTTCTATACAAGGTAGTGCAGCAGTAAGACATTGTAAAATTCACCTTCCCTGTTGCAGTTCAAGAATACTAGTGCATTGCTGAGACACCCTGAATACAAAAAAATACAGATGGCCACTGCCAAACAGTCAATCAGCATGCTTATAATAGGTTATTAACCTGAAATCAATTTTATCATTAGATTTTCTAAGCAAATCATTCTCACGTAATGAGATCTTTGCCCTACTCACCTACGCTGGTCCTTCCTTACAAAGGTTTTTTCTTCCAAGTCCCATTCCTGTGCCAGGATAAACCTGAGCTCCTGGTCTGCAGTGAAGGTGGCGAGGGATCCATTCACCCGCTGACATGTCTGCACGGCATCCCAGTAGTTCTCCCCATTTAAATACACTCTGTAACAGCTGGCTGTGCCCTCATAGTGGTGCCATCCTGTTGGGCACTTTCCTAGGAAACATGAATAATAGAAGGGAAACCATTCCCCCCAAATTAGGATCTTCAAGATAACGCATCCTAATCAGTTTATGACAATGCAATGCATAATCACTTGGACACGTACCCGCAACATACTATGAATACTTCACCTCACCAGGAGGAGATGCGTGCATTACAGATCACTTTACTACAGCATTTGATAAAGGAAAATTTTTTAAAATGTATTTTAAAAGATGTAACTCCTAGTAATGTTTCATTGCACTGTGACAAGCCTTTAAAGTCCTTAATTAAGACTGATTATCTACTGTGGAAGATATTGCCCTCACATCTTCATAAATCCAATCAGTTCGTTCAATCCAAGTCAAAACAAGTAGCAAGAAGAAAAACAGAGGTGGTCAATTTAATGATTCTGTCTTTCAATTAGGTGGTTAGCAACAAGCCCAACTTGCTGCTAAGTTTTCAATCTACTCTTACAAACAGTCTCAGTAGTATTCACATAATCCTGCTCCCATAATCAACCACTAAAGACAATGGGGGTTCTGGGGAAATTGTTTGCTTTGGAAAAACAGAACTGCAAAGCAGACTTTAGGAAATAAGAAAGTGATAATGTGAGCTGCTGCCTCTGCTTTCTCTCAATTAACTCAATGGAGGGAATAGGCAGCAAAAGCCTTGAGGCACTTCTGGATTAAACAGACCCATGGGCTTTTGACTGGCATTCTTGGAGGTGATGGGTAACTAATAGCAAGGATCACAGACAGAATGACTAAATTTAAAACAGACATGAAATACAATTTTAGCACCTGCATTTGCAGTATTAATTTTGCACAGCACCCAAGAAAGGAACTTTAAACTCACAAGCTGGTTTATGTTTGTGGCATGCATTCATAGAGTTCCTGCTCTCAGTGATCTTTATCATCAATAATGATATACAAACTTAGATTTGAAGCCCTTCAATTAAATATCATTCCTTATTCTCCATTTATATGGATCTTTTAAGATCTACTGTTCACATCACTAAGATGAGACAGAACACAGTATCAACTACACTGCAGAGCATATTAGATATTGCTGTATCCATTTCTAAATTGCTTTATTGTCCTCTTTAAATTTTACTAACATAATTTAGGTACCTGAATCCAAGACAAATCAAGTGTATCTACTTTAATAAGCATTTTTGACCCAAAAAATTAAAATAAAATTTAAAAAGGTGAATTTTTGCTTTTGCTAATTACTTGTCTTTTTCAGAAGACCATCATAGTCCAAAGCAATTATTCCCCATTACTGCCATACTGTCTTCTCTCCATGTCTTCCTCCTAACCTGTCCCATCCCTCCCTCCAAAGACTAATCAGTGCTGTCTCACATTCCCACATCCCTGGAGCAAACAGGGAACCAAGATAAGAGCAAAAAGGTAGGGGAAACTTAAATGATTTGGGCCTGGAGAGATTCAGAGGCAGCAGTCACTATGAGCTATGATCAGTGGGAAGGACACTTGCAGGATATTTAGACCAGACTGGGACCAGGACACCAACAGTGGCACTAGCAGTGGTGCAGGTGAGAGGGTAGGATGACAAAGAAATGATATTTTTGAAGAATCCTGGCTGACGGGTGTAACATGGTAAAACCCATCCAAGTGCTACACGCTTTCTTGACAGACTTTGCCTTCAGAGAAGCAAGTGAAGAATTTCCTTAAGTTCCCCATCCTAAAGAATATTTTTCCTATTAAAAAGGATACAGAACTCACAACATCAGAGATACACTTAACTAACAACAGCACAACATCTTTAAGATCATCTTCAAAATTACTTCAATCAAGAGCAATCAATGTTGGTTTCCTCCCACTTTCCAGGGGAACAATCCTACACGCAAGCTCATGTCAAGAGACAAGGGCTAGACAATCGCCCCTGCTGCACGCCAAAAGCATCACTTAAACCATAGGCTTAGGTTTCTGTAATTGCAATGAGTTATCAGAGAAAATTGCAACTCTGGTTTCACAAAAACAGGATTACTAGGGAAGTAGAATTCTTTGCATGTGTTGGCCTACTATATAAACTACACAATATAACAAGACATTTATAAGAAATGTACAAAAACCTTTAAAAGCACTGCACATAAATAAAATCTGGTCCAAAGCTACACAAGAGAAAAACAGATTAATTTCTCCTTTAAAAAATCTTCTAAATTGCTAAATTTATTATCACAAAGATGGCCCAGATTTCCCAGTCTGCAACTTACTGCTAAATCGGACAGGCTGTGCCACATTGACAGTGTGAAAGCGGGTTGTCTCTCCTCCTCTCCCTCGATTGTGCCTGGAGTCAACATTCTCCTTCCCATGGTAAGTTCGCTGCTCCCCTGTCAAGCCTAGGGACCAGAAGGAATAGTCAGTACTGGTGAAAGATGCAAGCAAAGGTAGATGTAATTTTATTAAACTTTCCCTGGGTTTTAATTCAAGACATATGATAAGTGACACAGTCAGGTAAAGATGGCAGATCCCTGCAATAACAGCTTGGCTGTTTTACACGGTACGTAACCCAAATACCTACAATTGAAAAGAACCAACAAGCCATTACATGAGTCTTGCAGAGTAAGCTAAATATTCTGGCAGATTCTCAACAGCTTGCAGTTGTACACTGGACTTGACGCTCATCATTTCAGTTGCTGCAGCAAATGCATCAGTCCCAGTGCATTTTATCTGTTCTTGTTTACAGAACTAGCCACTCTCCAGCTGCTTTCTCAGTTGTGCTTTCAAGGACATAAACAGGACACACTTCTCCAATGCATTTTCCAAGATATTCTCTGAGATCTAGGACAAAATTAAAACCAGGAAAAGAAACCTATCTTCAGTCAGAACAACAAGGCTTTTCTTTCACTCTCAAGCTTCTAAAGGAAATGTTAGTTCGTTATTTCTGAAACAAAAAATACACACCCCCCCTCATCTCAGTGTCAGGGCTTCTAACAGGTGTGCGTGACAACTGGATTCAGTAAGTTAAGAACACCACAGTGCGATATGTTATTCCAGAAAAGGGGCTGGGGGGCTCCACGTGCCTACCAGGAGTTAACAAGGTCCACACCACAGTTCAGGTGGAGATCCTGCAGGATGGGCCACAGACAGAAAAACTAGCAAGATCATAAGTAGGAAGGTTAGCATGGTGGTGGGGAGAAACCTTTGAAAAAGATGGAGATGAGCAGAGAAAGATTAGTCTGGAAACAAGGGATTAACCTTAAAAAAAAGAAAAAGTTAAGAACTCAAGAATGTAAGCATTAGAAATATCTACTAGCATGTTATTTAATACTACTAAATGTTATTAAAGGTACCAGAGTTTAACCAGCAGAAAGAGCCATGCAGACATTCATTTCTTTATTAAAAAAAAAAATCAGCTTATTTTCCTTTAAAGCTGATTAGCTCTATTTAGCCCAGCTAAACCAAATAAACCAGTCATGGTGCCAAATAAAGAGGAGCTACATAGTTGTCTTCAACAGGTTTAACCACAACTGTTTGAAATACATTAAAAACTACGCCAATAAAAATTTCTCCTTTCAGACTATCTTTAAAAAGCACGAAGTCCACAGCAATTTCATGGTAATTTAAACGCACAGCTAAGGACTGTTCAGTGTTATTACCTGGGGGGAAAAACCTGCAGAAGATCCACCAAACAATGCACTCCTTGGAACAAAATGTTAGCACTGATGAGCAAGAGAAAAATATCAATAACTGGAGCCCAGGAACAGCAGATTAGCTTTGCACTCATCTGTCTCCAGCAGACTGAGTTTGCCCTGGGTTAATGGGATAAGCAAGGGATATTTAATTATCACGTTATCCTAGGAATTACATGTTTATAGAGATCACCCATCAGAAACGGCTGTGCATAATACACTCACATGGCCTTACAGGAATAAAGTAGTAATTCTGCTGTTCAATATCAGAATACACTACTTATCACAGGCAAGAAGTTTCTGCCAAGAAATTCAGTTAGCGTGCATTTCAAAGGACACAAAATGGTAAAAATAATTTGACAGTGAAGATCAGTGACTATTTTTTATTACTTTAAAGGCCAATGGTATTTTTAGTTTTAGAATGCAATTGTTATTAATCCTAATGGTTCAGTAGCAATATTTACAACATTATTTTCAGAGTGATACTGAGACACTAAAATAATAATCTTTAATTATAGTAAGACTTTAAAAGTAACGCTGACTAATGTTGAATGCTTTATCAAAGATGAACCCAGCTTATCTTGGGAAGCTCTATTTTCCCGTGGCATTAAATGGTAACAACTAAACCCAAAGAACCAGGAAGAACCAAACACAAAAAGAATTAGTTCCCTTTCAGAAGTGAGAGCAGATGCAACACCATATGGCTGACCCTCCACAGCTAAAGAGAACGCCCACGAGGACTTAACAATCTACGTCCCCTAGGAATAAAGCAAAAGTTCACAGGTTTTAACATGTGAGGTTAAGAAAGGGTTACTTGGACTGAAGTCTTGACAGCATTTATACCAGACGCTTTGAAAAATAGCCGCACAGATCTCACACAAAGTGAGCTCAATTCCTCCTCACCCAGGAAGCAGGACACTCATTCCTTCCTCAGAATCCGCCCACAGCGGCAGACTCGCCACTGAAACCAGGCAGGACTGAGGAGGCAGAAAGCAGCCTCCACAAGTCACTTCTCCTTCAAGCCCAACACTGTCAGCTGCTTAATGAACTGGTGCTCTTCCAATATTAAATTGCTTCTATTTGACCTGAATTTTTGGTTTCTGAGAAAAGCAACGATGACAAGTTTCTCCAGGGCAATAAAGACAGAGATGCTAACAAGTTTCTAAGTCACTTGACTGCCACAAAAAGCCATTGCAGATTCTGGTGGTGTAATCGGACTGGTTTTCTGTTGTACTTTTTCAATACTCGGTAGAATAATTTTCTATGTACTTTGCTTTCTATGTACTTCCTTTATAAAAACATTTTTATCTTTAAAAATAAATTAATAGTGCCATGGACTAAGCTTTAAGATAAGAACCTAAGCCAGAAGATCACAATCTAACCATGTTTGACTGTTTCAGAACAGACAAGCCATCATTTTCACCGCTGTGTGCATACTCCGTATTCTGAAAGCTATCGAATTTTGGAAAATCAGCTATTTTTAAATTCCTTTATTCTTCCAGATACTACAACCAAAAGCAATAACAGCAACAGTAGTATTTTTACTAGCCAAGATAGGTAGTTCTGTTTCCTTTGACTTTGCACAATTTCACCAAATATGTAATTTGCTTGCTAGCTGGTAAGGAAAAGGGACAAATGGGTTCAAAGAAAAACTCATGGGGTGCAAATTTTTTTTCCTCCCTTCAAATACAAGAGCATAGTGAACACAAGCATCCTTCAACCCATTTCCAAATGGACCAAGCCACAATTAGTAATTACCCAGCTCCTTCCAAGTTACAGTTGCTGTCTAACTCACTCTAGCACGACTACAGTTTAAGTATAGTGCTATACATCAAGAAAGTTGCCCAACACTGCTGATTCTCTGTTTTCAGTTGTTTGAAACTTCAAGCTACAGACAAAGCTTGCAGTTTCTATCCAAGAATGGAAGTTCGCCATGCTGGATGGCTCCTCCTACATTTTATATTAGAAAACTTTTTCAGATCTGAATCAAAACAATACAACAATTGTTCATAACAAAAATTAAGATACTGGAAGGGAAAGAAACTTCACTTACATTTCTAACTGCCTTTTAGTTAAACAAGTGCTGTCCCTGCAGCCTGCAATACACAGCCCTGCTATTCATTTTAAAAGCTTTGTGCCATTTCCACAAGTTTTTCTGTTCCTGTTGGGGACACAGAAAACGGAGAGGACAAATGCAACCAAGTTTAAGTCTGCTTGCCCATTATTCATAGAGGCTGGAAGGAATTCAGTCACATTGCCCATACTCTTCCATGCACATGCATGGAGATTATTCTGCAGCATGTATCCACAGGATCTCAGCAACATCTTCACACATTGTGTCTCTTTAGGGGAAGCCAAGCACACAAGCAGAGCAAAGCTCCTTTCTCATCCCCCTCAGCGGCTCCATCATTTGGACTAAGTAAAAGGAAGCAAGAAGCCAAGCAGTGCAAATGGAACGTGAGTCAAGGAGCTGAGACCACACAAAAGTGAGAGCAGGCACCAGCTGAGACGGGAACAGGCTAGAACGTATGTGTGCTGGGCAGCACTGCATGGGGGAACAAACATAACGCCACATGGAAAACTGTGTTTGGAGGAGCTAGAAGAAAAACTGCAATCTGCCATACAGGCCAAGGTCTGCTTTGCGCCAAAAAAAAAAAGAAGGGTGAGAAGAGAGAAGACATTGACTGTAATATGTTATAACTAAATTATGTTAAAATTGAACTGTTTGTGAAGCAACCAGGTTGTGTCATATCTTATTTGTTCCAAGATTTAAGTTGCTCCTGTTTAAACACACAGATTCTCAAAATTTACATTAAAAGCTGCCTTGTCCTCTAAGCTTCAAATTTTCTGTTCAGCATATTACCTACTAAAAGCTTGAAAGCTTTTAATTCTATCTGGTAATTTAAGAGGTGAGAGAATTTCAGGATTAAATCCAGTTTTGTGCATAAAGATTTGGAAATACAGTTCAGAAGTTTCCCAGAGAGGAGTGATTCTTCTCAGATCAAGCAGCTCCACACTTTGCATTACCAATTGTATTACGCTAGGAAATAGATGCCAACCACGCATCCTGCTGTGCTGAGCACAATTCAAAGAAATAGACTGACAGTAAAGAGCTTATAATTTAACTGCCACGAAGTAGAGTAAAAAGGATGCACCATACAGGAGTTCAACAAGGGCTCAGAAAAGGTGTGGAAACGATCAGAGAGTTTTATCATTATTAGCTTCAAAAAAGGACATATACTAAAAAGTGCATAAATGTCAACAGTCACTTCAACCAAACACAATATCCTTGGCAAAACAAAACAAAGATGTTTATAATCACTGCAAAACAGCGTTCTGTGGCTGCTGCTTTATCAGTTACTGGCCATACCTCCAGCTGGCTCCACAAAGGAGACTCTGCAGACTCAAAGATGACATATTGTGTATGTGTCGGGGCAAACGACCTCCAAGTCTGCACATTTTTTCCTGATACACTATCTGGGGAAGTCCTTAGAACAGCACACAAGATTAAATGCTGATCCTGAGCAATGTCTAGTTAGCTTCCTAGCAAGACTGTTTCTAGGAAATCAGGCTCCCCATTTGAACACAGAAACATGTAAAATCATACTGTTTGCCATGAACTGCAGGGCAGCTCATACTGCCAGCCACTGCTTGCAACCGCTGCCCCATCACCAGTGCTACCAGGACGGCCAGCTGTCCACCGCTGAGTGTGGCCTCAGGCTCAGGGGAGGAAAAAAAACCCTGAGAATTCAGCTTGTTGAAACTTTCCAGTGTTCTTGTTTCTGATCAAGCAGGTCTAGAAAACAGTACTGAGAAATATCTTATAAAGGAAGAATGTGGCATTAGGCAAGGGTGTGCACTATAGGGCGAGCTGAAGGTTTTCAAATTCAGATGCTGGGAGAAGCCCAAGGACAGCACAATCTGATCACTTATTCCTGGGAAGTAGTCAATTTAAAATAAATAAAGAAATAAATAAATGAATGAAAGCAACAGAATGATCACCAATATATCACAAGCTGAAAAAATGGTATGGATAGGATTTATGAAAGGCACTGGAATTTAAGACATCCAATCTCTGTTCATACCCAACAGAAGCAAACATCAGGCCTGTAGCATAAAACACGGGTAAACAGCCAGAGCTACACTAAATCCTGCTCCACCCATACTGCTGAAAATGAGTTTTGACCAGAAGGCCTACAAAGAAGGTAGGATACTTGGAGAAACTCCTCTGATATTCTGGTAGACTGGAAATCCAATGAGTAGTAAAAGGCAAACTGCAGAGTTGTTTCTTCTTATGGGTTTGAATACAGACCTTTTATAAAAGGTGGGAAAAAGTTATGTTTGATTATTTTTATAGAAATGTAAGAGGACATGGGTAGAAATAAATTCCCATTTATAAAACTCCCTGTTTAAGATATTAATATGCCTGTTTCTACCATTTCACCAAATATACCACTTTGGGATAAACTATTTTTAGAATCAATTGCTGTCGATTTGGAAAAGTACACAAATTCCATGAGTCTCCACTGCTTAAGTGGAAGAGAGCTGCAGGCACATGCCACACAAACCCTCCCAGCACTTTTTAGTATGCTCACAAGAGCAAGTAGTCAAGTTTTAGTCTACCAGAGAGATGAATTGAGGGCAATCACTGCTGCAAATTCCACTAACATTGCATGCCTAGTGGGAACGGCAGGGGAAATAGCACTTTACACATCACAAGTTTGAGACTAAAAGGAATTACACATTCTAAAGGAAAACGGCCGTTCCGAAAAGAGAGAGTAAGGATAAAAACAGCTTTAATTACTATCTTCAGAGAAATACACGGTCTAGCAAAACCAGGCATTTCATACACTTATTCAGATTGTCAGTGAATTTATGTCTTACCTAATGCCAGAAGAAATTATTCTAACAAAACAGTCTTAGGGCTTGAGGTGTTACTTTTACTTCAGACAATATATGATTACCAAACTGATTCATTAATTAATGATCCTTGTATTTTAATAAGAGCTTTGTTACTAACGTGAATGAAATCAGGCCTAAAAAAGGTGAACTAAGCCAAGTGCCAAATAACTTACAACAGCTTTGTGTCAAACCTTTGAAAACACCAACATGACTACGTAGTCATTGAAACACACCTTCACCACCACAAAACCCTAATTCACTCTCATTGATCTTTTCCGAGTTGCTCACGCTGGAGCGTGCCACTAGTAGCTCAAAGGCTGAAAAGTAACAAGCCTCCCAAACAGACTCAGAGCCTTGTCTTGCAAGCTTTCTTTTCATGCTTCAGAGAGATTTCATACCTTCTAATTTAAAGATATTTTAATTCTCAAAGTTTCACAAGTCCAAGTGCTTTCACTAATAGTTCTTTTTAGTGTTCAGTCTGCCTTTATTGAAATTAAGAACCTTAATTAAAAAGTATTTAAATTCAGCTGAATCATCTCACAATTGCTCATCTAAATACACAGGTATTTTCTAAATTTAAAGCTGCATCATTTCTTGTTAATTGAGTGGCCAAAGAAGAAAGTTATCACTCCTGAGTACGACTGTGTGCTACTAATATTAGTAGCTCTAGCTCCCCAAACAACGTCCCAGGACTTAGTCTCTCCTGTGACTGGTCACATATGTATTGCTTTCGCCAACATAAGAAAACCGTGCTCTTCCAAACTCATTCTGGCCTTAGATTTATTTTCATTCATCTACTCCTTTTTATACTCCAGCATGTCATTCACATGCACACCAGCACACCAATCTGTCCTTATTCTTGACAGTTCTAAATAACACGTGTCCTTCAACATCCATTTCAGGTCACAATGCTATCCCATCATTTTTTTGTTACAAGTATAATAGAGTTTTTACATCCTACACCAGTAGTTCTCGTTCCTCTGGTTTGCTGACTACACTCCTTGCATTACTGTGCAAATATCTCAGTTCTTTCATAAATGCCACACCCAGCTTTCTGGCTGTTTTACTGAGCCCAGCCTTTTCACCAATTACTTATCCAATTACTCTCCTCATCAAGTAGAGCACTTTCCTTCCCTATGCTGTCCATCATCTTCCCCTCTAGTATTCTTTATGGACGTTATTCTCCTCTTCCTGCACACAGGCATGGTGATAAATCAAATCTCTCCCACACATCTCCTTTCATTTCTTAACTTAAAGTTCTTCTCAGCACGTCAGGCCAGACAGTCCAGCGAGAGCCACATCCCAAACACCAGAGCAGAGCCTATCTACTCAGAAACGTGACTTTCATTAATTCCTCTTCCCAGCCATATACCAAGTATTCTTTCTAACTCCAGTCCTCGCGTCAACACCATCCTGCAGCATCCTCCGTGCAACAACGTAAATTGCCAATTAATACACTCAATAGGCAACAACAGAAGACAAAAATACTGTTTTCTACCAACGTTGATGTTCCAATATTCCCACAAGTGAAGCCTTCAGTGCTTTTTGAGTAAATCCAAACATTAACATGACTGCTTTTCCCCTAGTTACTGATTTCCATCAATTTCCAGAATTTTATTAGGTCCCTAGTTTTTCATGTTTGGCCAAAGTTAGCTAAAAAGGAGGAAGAATAACAGCATCAACTATAAAAGCATCTTTCTTTAGGCCACCCACATCATAAAGATGATCTTTAAAGAGAATATCAATGGCACAGCTTCATTTTTCATGTCTGAAGAAATTACCAACAGTTTTTTCCCCTGTCCTGCAAATATACACACTCACAGAAATTAGCCAAAAGCCTTCTAAAAAGAGTACTGAACCCATTCTTTTAATTATTTGTGCATAGCACACACTGGGGAGATGGCTAACTATAGCACAATTTCAAAATCTGAATGTTAGATTTACTCCTCTAATTCCACTACAAAATAAGAACATTTATTTAGAATACCAATGTTATTTTGTAGCACCTCTCTAAAATAGCTCAAAACTCAGAATGATGACAGACTGAATGCTGTGATGACAACATCGCAAAGTTCACGTGATACTCTCCCAAGCAAATTAAGTAGTTTAATGGCAAATAACTTCTTAAAACAGTTTTTCAATGTACCCAGTCACACTGTAGAGGAAAGTTTCAAATCATGGTTGGATTCATGCTTTCTGATTCCTGATTCATTGTTCTTTAAAAAAAAAAAAATAATTTACAGGTCCCTCCATTTTTAAGACAGAAAAATATTTGCACTGGCCTGTTTGTCAAGAACAAATAAAAATGTTCAAAATTGTGATTACACATTCACAATCAAAAATTTTTATTTGTTTTTTAAAGACAGCTCAGTATCCAGTAGCTTTAGCAGAGAACCACTGCTGGTGACAGGCTCCTCAAAGCATATAATCATGACAATTTATGAAGAGCAAATACAGCAGCTTGTTTGGCAGAACAAAGTTCTCCACTTAAGCACAAGAAGCCTAATCAGAACAGGGAGCAATAAAACAAGCTCTCTACGTAAGTCCAACAATGTCACCCAGTACAGTTTGAGTGATATACTCACACAGCTGAAACAGTGATTCTGAATTTAACCACAGGCCTATGTGTCATCTCGGTTTAATTGCAACATGATTTTTTCCTGTGTCATTAAAGTCTCTTTTTAGACTACAAACTCTCCTCATCTCCAGGACATCTACTCCGTTTGTAAGAACGGAAGGATAATTCAGAGAAGCAAAAAACTGTTTGTGGTGTTAGTTGCACAAAATGAAGAGAAGCCAACTCAAAGTTTGTTAACAATGGGTACAGTTCTACTAAACAATTTCCACTTTCAAATTAAAATAAACAAGCAATCTTAGAGAATCAAAGTACTGCTGCAAAACAAGCTGACACTGGGATGAGTGGTCTTTCAGCTTTACTTACCTGGACAGTCAACTTCATCACTCTCGTCCTCGCAGGTGGGCCATCCATCACACTGCCAACTTGAAGGGATGCACTGGATGGTACCGCTCCTACACGCAAACTGTCCTGGGATGCAGCGGAGCTCTAGAAAAGAAGAAGAAAGTTGTGCTTTGTTTCAAGTGTTATTTACTCTTGCAAGTCTATACATATATTCATCATCCATCATATAATCTATCACTGAAGCGTAATGGACAAAGCCTCTGGATAAAGGAGGCTGTTAAAAACTGCTTCATTTCAGACTATTTCTATGTTTGTGGTTTTTGTAGACAGGAGGGTCGGCTTACAGTGCCTGCGAACTAATTCCCTCAGACATCTGCAGAAAAAACTTCCCGATAAAGCTACCGTGTGAGCAGCTATCACCATAGTGTTATTCATTTACTTCTTGTGGGGCATTGAGGACTACTTGTTCACTTTTCTCAGAGCCCAAGTTCAACAAAAATATGCTATGGTAGTTAAGTGCTAGATTATGGATAAATTCAGAATACTATTTCCATTCCAATCACTATGTATGCCAGGACCCACTAGACTTGTGCAGATGTCCAGTCTGAATTAGAGTCATTTCATAGAACTATCTGTAAAACAACGTGCATACCCATGAACATGTTTTCACTTTTTAGCTCCAGCTCTTTTGTAGAATTTCTCCATACAAACACATCCTTTACAAGAAACCATCAATATCTGCAAACACATAGTTCCTGCTTTGAGAAGAGTACTGCCTACTTGCCATGATTATACTGTCAGACATAATTAGCATTATAAAAAGTACAATTTTTTTTCAAACCTTTTTTATCAATTCCATCTATCAAATGCCAGAACCTAATAATTAAACTTCATTTTGTGTCCCTCAAAACATTTTGCAAGGGGAAGCTAAAAAAAAAAAAAAAAAAAAACTGTCTACAGAAGTGAACAATTCTAAGCTTGTTGACAGATGGCAAGCCTGCAAGTTGCCATTAGCATCCATAGGCTCACTTTTGCACCAGACCACCACTGTCCATCTTTCTTCTGGATGGTGGCTGTCAATTTTCCAATTAATGTTTTGGAATAATTTAGCACGTTTTCCTACAACAATCCCAGGTAAACTATGTGTAGAGAACACGTATTAAAGGAAAACACACTCTACCCTCTAAAAGAAAATTTAAAATACAGGTATGAGAAAAGTACAGGTATGAGAATTCTCATCCATAGTTTACAACCTAAGAAAAGAACTGTAACTGCAGTTGTTACCTTCTTGAAACAGATGTCTAAACTAAATCAAGACAGAGGTCACATTTAAGTGATCAGACAACATGACCAGGCATAATAAAACCAGTCATCATGCACTCCCAATAAAAGCTGTACGCATACACCTAGTAATTGGCATAGGATATTGATAACAGGCTTCTAATTCAATGTTAGACTAAAATCCAGCTCTACTACTGGTTTCTCTTCAAAGTACAGACCTGCTGTTCTACAAAAATAAAAGCGGGCACATCCTCTTAGCAACCACCTACTCAGAGCAAACATTCAGGTCACAAAATGGCTAAGAACTCAGGCAGATCTGCCAGACTCCCGACAGCAACAACAGACCTTACAGCAAGACAAGTGTTTGTTCTCACCCATTTAGGGTTTTACTCAGTCCAAACAGCTAACAGTGAACGAGCACAGGGGAAATGGGGGGAATAATCTACCAGCTTAGGTCATAATTATTCTCCCTCTCCCCACAACAAAAACTGAAGTAATTTATTTAGCCTAAAGAGGGAAAGTGGAAATAAAACCTTTTATTCCCCCTGATCAGAGGAATAAAAGATTAAGGTTCACTTGCCCAATGCAGCAGGAGAGAAAATTTAAAATCTATCTTTAAGTTAGGCGGAGGAAAACAAAAACACAATAAACCAAACAAAAAACTTCAAGCTGAAATTAAAACTATTCAAATTTCAAGCTCACAGAGAAGCATCAACTCTTCAGTAAACCATTGCAGCTTCTTTCATCATTTTTGCGCAATGTCAACACACAGTGAAAGGTTTCTTTGAAAGTTCTACTACCACAGTTTCAAGTATGGCATTTACACAGGAGCCTGTGGTAGATATTTTAACAAGTGAAAGCCTATCCTCAGCCCAGATCCAGGCTTCCATTGCATCCACCTGCAGTTATGGCAAAATTTAATTCACAATTCAATACTTTAAATAAACTCTTACTGTTTTTACTGATAGATTTTAACAGAAGTCATGCATACACCCTGTGAAGAAACCTATTCTGCAGCCCTCTGATTTCACAGGCAGCGTCCACCAGGAACGCACTACAAGCCAACGCGCACATGGGAGAAACAGTAAAGAATACTCTTATTTCTCTACAATTTCAGGCACTCCATTACTATTTCATGTACAATTACATATGACTGGTTCAGATAAAATGATGATTCCATCCCAACATTATAGGCATTAAAAAATGCCAGTTACGTGCTGTAATGTCATTACTTCCCGTATTGCAGACACTCCTCTCTGAAGAATGTGGATACATGGAAGAGTACAAAACATTTCCATTAAAACACCACTCAAACCAGCTGAACAATTGTTCCCAATGGAAACAACGCTATGTCAGATGCACTAATTATTTCAGACCAAGGAACATGAGCTGTTACACAATTCTACTGCAGAGGGGGAAAAGTGACACTAGAAGAAATACTGTGAAATTAAAATTTTGCAAACACTGCCAGTAACAACTCCTGAACCATCCCCATGAGCCAGGGTCCATATCCCCGAGAGTTACTGAACTACCTAAGTCACTGTGCAGTTTCTGGAAGAGTTTCAGATGAATCGTGCTGCTTCTACGTGCTGCCAGTTGTGGTTTAGCACAAAGAGAAACGAGATGTAATCATCTGAGAACATCTAACCGCCTCTCTCACTTGTGCCCAGGTGGGTTTGGACTTACCCAACGGCCTCCTTGAGGACTGATGCTCAAGATCATCTCTTTTGGAAACCCCTTGCCATTAATGGAGTACAGATTTGCCCCACCATATGCATACCAGCAGGCTGTCATCCAGGCAAGATACAGCAGCGGGCGGGCAGCTTAGCAGAGCAGCCCAGCCACATAGCACCCACCTGAGGGCAAGGGCCACCTGCCACCACCACTCCCCTCAGCCCCACATGCTCCACACAGCCCTGCACGCAGAGCTCAAGACTCCCAGAGCAGTGCACATCAGCTAGTCAGGGCAGGAGCCTTCAGGTTTAAAATACATACATAAAAATAGATGGAAGACTATAACGAATCTGTGAGATACTTGGCCAAGGAACAGAAATTTGGGAGCGGTGAGGATGCACAGGATAGGTGCTAGTCTCCACAAACCTGTCAAGTATTTATTTTCATTTCAGTAGCCTATTTTTAAGTCAAAGAGCAGAAAAATGAAAACATTGCAACTCTCTTTACCACAGAAAAGGCAAGTCATGCTGCCAGTAGCAGCAGAGGATTCATGAAGATGTATGAGCAAACAACAGCACACACAATGTAACTATGCGTCTTTCCTCAAATGCAAGTAATCACTTCACACACAGTTAGACTTTGTACTTTCTAGGAGTGTGGTAAATAAAAACAGTTCTTAAAAAGAAATAGCAAAGTTTTGAAAATACCAGTCCCACTTTTGTCCCTAAAGTCAGATATTCCACACTGTTCATAGCTGTTGATGGTAACTCACAGCAAGGAAGGATGAGGAAGAAAGTATCTTAAACTATCACCTCATAGCAGCCCTGAACACGTGTTTTCCCACCAGCTCTTAAAGCAGAAATATTTTGTACTTTCAATACAGTTAGAAAATATGTAATGGCACAAGTTCAACTACAAGCAAGCAGCTGTTGGAGCAGAGGCACTGATACGACATTAGCTAACGGCACCAACAACTGCCTAGAAGTGAAAAAACAGAAATGCAATGACCTCCAGCATTCACATACAATGTGGTGAGTTACATCAGCAGGATTACAATTTAGATATGAAATTCTAACATAAAAAGCTTCTTTTTCTTTTAAGGACCAGATGCAGTCTTTGCTATACTACAGTACAAAATTTAGTAGACTGAAATCTCATTTTAGAGCAATTAAATTCATCCGGCATTTGCTGGGAAGAAGGGAGGCACATAAAACACTGGAAATAGCAGCAATTATAGTTTTTTGCACTATACATAATATAAACTTACAAAACACCATGAAGTGTGAGAACGTGAAAACACTTCAAGAGCAAGGTGTCATTATACAGTCTCTTCGCTTTTATAATGTCAAAGCATTTCTATAATGTTAACCCTCAGCAATCTTGCCAGCCACTGCATCCATCTGCTAGTGGTTACAACAAAGTAAAAAATTACACAGCTTGCCAAAGGCTACAGGTAAGATGAGCCTATGAGCAGAAGTCAGCTGTCCTTACTGTGCTTCTATGTTTTCAGGAAAACTTGTTTCTTCCCTAAAACCCAAGCAGCCTACCAGTTCACCAGCACACTCCCATCTGAATGAACATTTGTCTTTCAGAAATATCGACAATTAATAGTGATGTATTCTCTGGTAACACTTCACCTGTTCTCTCTAGCAACAGTTTATTAAGAGCTACAAATTGGGCAGCAAGAAACTTCTTAACTTTAGATAAGAGGAGGAGGAGAAAAATGAAATTAGGTTCAGATCATGTATCAGTTCTACAAGGCTGATATACAATCCAAGACAAAACTTACTGTTGGGCGAAGGCCAAAAAACCCAGTACCAATTTGTTGGGCTACATTATTAGGTAACATAACCTGCCCACGAGTTACTCGCCTGAAAGAAGTCTTGCCAAAGCTAGTCGTGGACCTGTAATTTGAAATTTAAAAGGAAACTTACGAAACAGTTGGAAATTTAATTACTCAAACACCAGAAATAACAGGTGAGATTGTAAACAAATTTAAACAGTGCCAGACAAACAAAAAGTCTTTACCTCCTTTAGCTGCCAAATATTATTTTTCTAAGATAGAGATAAAACAGACAGGATTTTTGAGTAATAGAAAAATCTAGGTTTCATACAGGAAAACACTAAGTTTTCAAGGTGGTTGCTTAACACTCTTACAGAAAGCTTTTGTTCAAAGATTTTCCCAATTACACGTTGAATGCCAGGTGTCTTACAGCACTCATCACAACACACGGCTCAACTAGCTTTTAAAAATTTCTTTACAGCACACTAATTTCCAGATTTTCTGCTAAGTACTCAAAACAGACATTTACAACAAGCATTATCCACAGGAAGGACTTCATGACAGATGAATGAAATACTTTAATTTGCTGCCAGCTTCACATCTTTCATAAAACACAGCTTTTTATCATCATAAAATGATCCAGGAAGCCCTTTCAGGTTTCATCATCTCATGCAATCCTTCCATGTAACTGAGAACATTTTCCTTCTGGAGCCTGAGCGCTGGGAAGTCACCGTGCACCCCTCCCGCAGCAGACGCACACTTGGTCAGTGGCACTGCCCTGGGCGTCACACGACCCGCAATCTGTATTTTCTGCTTCATTTTAAGTCTTTCAGAGGTGCATTTGGATGAGGATACCTACCTGCATTCCAACTAGAACTAATTTCTTATTAACCTTTCCCTTTTTTTTTATGCAAGATATAAGGGGTAATTAGTTCAAAATAATTGTTTTATTTGAAAGAAATGCAGAGAGGATCTATACCGTGTATCTGAGACTACTTTTCAACATGCACTCATTTTAGAGCTTCCAGTGTCAAATCAAGGCTGTAATAGGTACATGAGACAGTGTTGATTCAATACAAGTTCACCTTGCTAGTTCAGTTTTCTGAATGAATTTGATGAGTTGGCTTTAAAACAGCAAGCTCCAGATCAAATGAAGCTATTGTCTGTCCACATTAATTTGAAGTCAGATCAGCTACAGTTTGCCCCCTGCAACCAGAAAGATTGCATGCTCCAACTAATTCAGCAGAAATACAGCGGTACAGACCAGTATCAATTAATGTGGAATTGGGGCCTCATAACAGTTCTTTGACAATGAAGCTAGCACATCCACTAGTGTGTTTAATTTATTTTTTAAAATATTAGCTCGAACAGATGTTTTCTGTTATGCTGGGATTAAACACATCCCCTCAGAGGCAGAACAGCTCGTTTCAGCCCTATGCTACCAGAAGCTGCCCTGTGAACAGAACTGGGACCTTCACCTCCATACCATAAGAAAAGCCTTGAATATTGACTAGTCACAGCTTTGACACACGAAGAACTGTAGCAGGTCACACCACCACAGCGGTAAGAGAAGCGGCAGGGGTGAAAATAGCTCTTGAGAATGGGCAAAGAACAGCAAGCTGTAAAAATTTCTGCAAAGTGACAAAAGCCAACTCCCTATGAGCCTCAAAAGCACCTGTCTAGTCTACGAGCCTTACTTACTCCTCAAGACACTTTGGCAAAGATAAGCTGGTGGGTGAATGAGAACACTTTGATACTAACAGGATTATTTATCCTCCCTCAACTCAAGACAGAGATATAAAAGGAATACAGCCCAAGTAAATGCTACATCCAGTAAAAATGCCAGAGGCCCCGTGTCAGGTACGTATAATAAACACCCTCTGTAAAACATTAGGTGAATACATCAAAGTTTTCAAAATCTAAATCTCAGCCTCGTATGTCCAAGACAGTGAAGTTCACCACTACTGGAAAAAGGAAGACTAGAAAGCCCAGTCTCTTCTAAAGTAGAAATACATCCCTGACAGAAAGAAGATTCCCCTTACTTACAAACCACTTGTTCCTGACCCGATACATAAACTGTTACTGGTACAAAAAAAACTCTATGCCTCATCAATTCACAATTTAAGAGGTGGGTAAATACATGAAACAATACAGATGAGAAGCCAGAGTTCTAAAGCCTCTAAAATATAAGCCTCAATTCAGGAAAGTGCTTTGATACAAAGATTAAACTCAGTGACTGGAATCATTGATTATGAAAATTCAGGTTCTTCTAGCTGCAATGACTAAATTTCTCTTTAATAAAAGAGATTCACCAGTCAGTAAACGCTGATACATTAAGATACTCTTTTGGTAACTAAGACTAGGGATGCATGTTAGGTTTTAGCATTTACATAGCTAGCATAGATTTGAATCTATTTTAGCTTTTAATACAATGAAATGCCACTTTTCATTTGCTATGCTAATTGTTTGTTCTTGTCTGCTGGGCTTCATTTGTATGGAAATTGAAATTTGATTAAATACACAAAGCCAGCATTTAATGTTATTTCAATTACAAGCTATTACTCTAACTGAAATGCATGTGTTGGAAAAGATAAGCTTGAAGTACATGGCTTAGTTTTGTATGTAAGCTTTTAACAAACAACAGCAGTTTGTGCGTACCTCACACATACTTCACTTATTTTGGTCACATTTCTCAAGACAGAATCTGGTAGATCCTCTGGCACAATTTTTATTTACAGACTGATGGAAAATAGAAGACAAAAACTTCCTGCTTTCTCAAGTCACTTATTGTCCCAAACCAGATGAACCAACCTGTAAGAAAATACTCTGTTCAGATTTCAAGAGGCAATTACAGCTATCAAAAGCCGATTAAGCATTAATACAAACTTTAACTACAGGTGCTTAGGCCAGTAACTCTTCTTATTCAGATTTTAACTCGTCCAACAGGTCTGTCTTATATTTTATAATACTAAACTCACATACTTAAGACTTGTACCTACATGTTGCACTACCATTTCATATTTTAACACATTTAAGAATAACTAAATTCAACAATTAAATTCAAGTTACTAAAACTGAAATTTTTTTTTTCTTAAATCACCGTTTCCATATATCCTGCCCTATACCAAACTGTGCAAGCGTAATCAGATCCTAGTGCCTTGAGCAAAAATCCTAACCCCCTTACATCTCTCCTGGAGATTTTACTCTGTATCAGTGCTCAATAAATGCCTGCAAACAAGCACCAAAAACAAAACTGAAGAAACATCACAGTCTAAACATCAAAAACTGCTGAAGTTCACCAGAGCAGGTACCATATCTCACACAAAACTGCTGACCATCAGCCAGCTTGTCAACAGCACAGCAGTCCTGCCCAGCCTCTGCTCCAGGTGGCCAGAAGTCTGTGGCTGAACAAAGTGCTTCCAGTGACAGAGAAGCTGTCTACAAACTTGAAGATGTTCAGACACAGTCTTTGAACATGTCTTCCTGATTTAACCAGTCTCTGAGGTACCACTGATTCCACGCAAAGGCTCTGCTCTCAAGCAGGTGAAGCCATACCTCAGTTTTATTTCCCCTCGGCTCCAGATCGCAGAGGAATTTTCAACATCCATTCACCTCCCAGCAGGTTTACTTGTCATTTGGCCAATCTTAACTTCCATTACATGTTTTCAGATTTATCCTTACCCCACCCCCGTTGCATTCAGTGCAGAGTGAGCACATACCGTGGCTTTGTTATAAAGTACTGCAAGAAAAAAAAAAAAAAGACTATGATAATACCTTATTTTCAGAGAAGACAACTATTTGTCAAGCTCACAAGTCACCATCATACAATCAACCATTCCATAGATTAAGTTTATTTAAATTTCTCAATAATATTGGTTGTTTACTGTTCTTCAAATTAAAAGCCTACAGGAGAACAGAGCACTATTTTCACATTCAGTTCCACATTAGACACAACGCTCAGCCGTTCATCTGTGCCACTGAAAACGTGCCTAAGTGTGATCCTTAGGTCAGGTAGCTTTCCATTCGTCACGGCCCAAGCGTGTGCAGGAGGGTATGAAAGCACAAAGGCGAGAGCCCAGCAAACCAAAAGCATCCTGTGCAATGTACAGAGCCAAACACAACTCACACCTATTCTCAAACTTAATTCCAGCTCCTAAAAATTAGAGATTCTGGAGTCAGAATCCCATTTGGTAGAAACACACGAGTTCCAAAATTAAATAAATAATACATGTTGGAGGCATCAGCATTTTCTGCATCACCTCAGCATGCAGTTTCATGAAGTAATTAAAATTGTGACAGCACTCCAGCTGAAAACTGTAAATCCTTAATGAATAACTCTAATGAACATTGTGTATAACTCAGTGTTCTGTCATAGTAAGTTATGCTAGATGACCCCAAGATCCATGAGAAGATTTTACAGCACAGTAAGGAACGCTGGCAGTCTCCTTTCCCTCATCTCTTGTCGATATTATACCTACACTGCACAAGCTTGGACTGACCCAGTTTCTCCTTGCTCACAAACGTCATTCACTGCAATTCACTGTCTGCTCTTTGTCTGGAGGGCAGACTCAATGCTAGTAAGGATTAAAAAAAAAAAAAAAAAAAAAGAAAAGAAAAATCAAAACAACAAAAAACCTAAGGCAGTGGAAGAGAACTGGCACTCAGCCAAAGCAAAAACATCAGCGCTTCTTGAATGGGAATCCTGGCTATGATTTCCTAAGACTTAGAAAACACAGACTGTGTGCTTTATGAATGTAAACACTTATTCCTAAGAGTGAAACAGAAATAATGTATCTCCCCATTCCCCAGTACTGCTAAAACCAAACAGAAAGCAAAACTTGCTACCTGAACTAAGCTGAAAGAATACTGTGAATTAGGCAATGCAGCATTCCAGAGTGAAAAGTAGTTTATTTTCATAGCAGTGAGGATACCAGCTAAGCAACAGGCTTGCATTTTTCTTCCGCCTAAGAAACTGTTATATTATGATAGTAAGTAAGCAGGTAGAAGGGAAAAGCAAAATACAGGACTCGCACAAAGAGCACCCAGTACAATCAAAACCAAAGCCATGGGTACTCAGGAACCCTTTAATATAGCTCAAAATTAAAGCCTACAGTTCCTCTGTACTACCAACCTTCTTCAGAACTTCAGATGTTTTGGGCAGCCTTAGGTAGGACTTCAGTGTTTTAGTACAACAGTGACAAGTGACCTAAACCTGTGAGGCATCAAATTTTTTACTCTTTCCCTAAAGAAACCCTGACCAGTAAGCAGCCTCAGTGAAAGTGCCAATGACATCTCACAATTAAATTCAAGCAAGCTTGAGAAGGAACTCAAGACCAGAAAAATACAGTGTGCAGTGCAAGCTGTGAAAAGCCTAGAGCCAGCATAAGGGAAGGAAATTATGATCACCTTGAACTTCAGAGGGCAGGAAACCCGCAGGTGGTTTGCACTATTCAGCAGCTGCCAGCCCGGCAGCACACCTGTGTGTCGTGCTGTCACCACAGTGGGGTGGCCTCCCAGCTGGCAGGGAAGTGGTGAGCTGGGGTAACAGAACCCTTGCATGAGGCTCTGCAGAACTCCCAGCTTCCTGGTGCCAGAGGACACATTGTGGCAGACAGAGGGGACATGGGGAAGACAGCCTTATTAAATCAGTGGTGTCAGGCACTGTACTACAGGGAAGGAAGGGACATAGCAGACAAGCCCACTGGAGGACAGGTTTCATTAAACCCCACTACCTACGAAACATGCTCATGGGTGCTAAGAAAATAGCACTGTCCTCACACAGAATTTAAATACGGTCACGCACACAATGTATTAATTCTCCCAACAAATGCAGCAACAGAGAAAAAGTCCATTAAGAACGACATCAGTAGTGAAATACTCAGCAAGTCATAAATTCTGTCCAGAAGAGCATCATCACAAACAGTACTTTCTCCCTTACAATCCATATACCCAAGTCAGGACAGACGGATTATCCCACGAACAGCACAAATACTTAAACTCATAGGACTACCTGGGTATGGGTACCTCACCCTAGCTACTTCCAGATTCCATCCTCAATCCTCACCTCAAACCTCCACCTTCTTCCAAACACAGCTTTTACAGAAAAATCCTCATACTCCATTGCATCTGAATACTTTAAAACATCATATTAACGTACACATACTGTTCTTGCTCATTTGCAGTTCTTCATAAAGCTGGATTCATTCTGAAAAAGGAAAAAGCATTTGGTCCTCAGCTCTGTCTTCACAAGTATTCAGCATTCCCTGCACGTCTTTCCTTCCAGGAGGCATCTGCACCCGTCCTTCACTGATACAATCTGCAGTGCATTTCAGAGTCACCTCTGGGATGTTCAGAAGTACATAGCAGTGCCAGCAACCCTAGAAGTACCAGTCTGGTAATCATAAATATCTGAATACCAAGAACATTTTTTTTTTCCAATTTCTGAGAGTCTCTGCACAAGCTGTTTGTCAGAAAGCCTCTAAAAAAGCAATCTAGAGAAACTACTGATAGAAGTAATCTAGAGAGTACTTCTATAGCTTAAGCTACTACCTGGTAGCTGCCCACTCAAAATTACCCCCAAAAATCTAAGCATGTGAGACAGTTCCTCTCCTCTTCCAATCAACTATATTCTCAGGATTAGAAAAGCTCACATCCTATCAAGTCAGCTTGGACCAATATTTGTTCCTGACTGTTCCTAGATAGTTTTCACTTAAGACAGACTACCATGGAAAGAAGCTGTATTCCCTTTGACCAAATAAACTGTAGGTGTAAAAAAAAAAAAAAAAAAAAATCTAAACCCCAAATATAGAGATCAGAGTTTTCCACAGAAGAAAGAAAAATTTAAATCCAAAGTTTTACATGAACCATATTAGTATTTATCTAGATCAGGCTTCAACTAGAAGTATATTCAGATGAAACACGATAACAGCAATTCAAGAACTGACAGAGCAATCAAGGCTAATTTGTAAACACCATTACATTGAAAGTTGAAAGTGCCAGATTTCAGCAGTATTAGTTAGCAAGCCCATTTACTTTCAACAAGACAACACATGTTCCTACTTCTCAGGAAAACAAAAAAGTTAATGTCTTTTTTTTTTTTCCCAGTACAGAATTCAATAGTATTTAAGCATATCTTAAACTTTCAGCATGTGAGCAATCCAAACAAATCTAATGAAAATACACAATTTAAGGCCAAGTGTGTACTTGGAATACCTTGCTGGATTAAAACAAGAGGAACTGCAACAGTCTCTAATGCAAAACAGGTGACAAAATCCTACCAGGTATTTTTAACCACTCCACTCTCCAAAAACTAACGCCATTTCTTAATTTCAAAATCAAATGAACATGGAAGCAGCTTTCTAAAGGACCCTGAGGAAGGTCATGGTCTTAAAACAAGAATCTAACAATTAAAGGAGACAGGAAACCTGCACATGAGTACTATTCAAATGCACGTCACACTAAAAAAAGCTTTTGCTCCTGTTTCACTTTTTTTTTTCTTCAAATCTTGTACAAGACTTGATAAGTAAGCACCTAGAACACTTACAAGCAAAAATTTGATACACAGAAATATTCTGACCTCGAGTACAGAAAACTTATTCTATTCCCTGCACAGTAGCTGGTGCAGTGGCTGTCGTGTACTGGAGCAAACGGCTCAAGCTTTGAATAGCATGCCCCCGCTCAACTGAAGCTGGTCACGGCAGGAATGCAGCCAATGTCAGCCGCTGCCACGTTTGACCACGCTGTATGAGATACTGTGCTTTCTTCTTCCATGGTAAAACATACCTGAGCAGAAATTTCATATATCAAACCCTTAAGTTTAATAGTTCCACCAGAAGTCAGCAAATAAAAGTCCAACCCATTCATAAAAAGCCATTTAACCCTTCAAGAGTAGTTTTCTTATTCCCCACACTTCCTAACAGCTCAAGTACTGCCAGTGCTCTTTAGCAATCCGACCAGCTTCTATTATGCACGTCTGTCAGGTACTATACCATGAAACTTAATCTTTGTCTTTTTTTTTAGCTGTCACATGAACAGAAAAATTACATTCAACTCCGTTATTGCTCAGAAAGACACAGATGAGCACTCATATACTATAGTAGCCTTAGATCATTTCTCTCCAATCTGCTTATTACCAGAACTGAGAGGGGACAATGTTTCTGATTAAGTCTCTGCACTTGGATCTCTCCCCCGCAAGATCCTCGATTTTTCAATAAGATTTTTGCAATGTGTCATTAACAGAATATTTATGTTACCATATTTTAATCAGTAAAGAGTAATTTAAGCATAACAAATAATTTCACAAAATCAACAGAGAGAAAACACAAATGCAGTTTTGGCAATCCCTCGATTAAAAGAAGTTGTAACATGTTTTAAAAGTTCAGCACACAACACAAGGAAAAATGCTACTTGGGCACAAACTCAAACCAAGCAGGTGTTAGAGGCAGGATTGCTTGTTTTCTTTTAAACTGTATAAAAGATGTGTATAAAAGATATGCTACTTGTAAGTCAGAAGAAACCTTTCTACTTAAATTGCTAAACAAATACTATCACAGATGAAGCATACAGATACTGAAGGCCAATACTCAGTTTTATGTAAAATTCTTCTCACTCATGCAAAGGCGATGTTTGACACCTACCCTTGTATCACCCCATCTATCTTCCCACAGAGGTCTGAGGGCACAGCTGGCCTGGGAGAGCCACGGTCCAGGCTGGAGATTATTTCCCTCCATACGGACCTAAGGGCTGCACTTCCCCACTCAGACCTTGGCTGCTGCGGTACTGCCCACCCTGCAATGCAGACTTGAGTGTCAAAACACAAATCGATGGAGACTTCAGCATTTCAAAGTGACATCTGAAGCTCCCTCAAGAAAACACAGTGGCACCCAGCCCAGAACACCCAGCCCTGTTCTACCAGGAGCGACACTTAATCCCATTTTTCTACTAGCCTTGCTTCCCAAATAGTTTCACTGGGTATCCCAGTAACTGGTCTCACAGTGGCAAAGGTACAAGGGAGCACAGCAGAGGAGGTATATGAAAGAGAAGACTACAGGAAAAAAAGTTACACAAATGAAAATCCAACAAAGGAAAAACAGTAAATTTAAGGACAAAAGAGCAGGGAATGTCCCAGGATCAGTCACCAAAAGCTAATTCTACATTTCCACCCACTGAGCTGGCTGACAACTGTCAAGTGCTAATCAATAAACAGAACAGAAGCTAAACATAATGGTTTGATCAACAAATATTAATTAACTAGGAAGTTGAAGTTATTCTGTTTAGATATAGTTAATGAGGCAACTCTCAATTTTCATTAAACTTCAAATTGTATTTCTAAATAATTTAAATGGTAGGCAAACACTAATAATAACTTCCTCAGGAGTTCCATATAGCAAATACCACTAAAATGCTGTTCATCAAACCCAGAATGAGCAGGTTGACCCTTTAATACAAATGTAAGACTTGAAGTTGTACAGGTAACCACAAGATGCCAAAGGATTTCAGTTTGGGAAATGTGGATTAAAGGTTAATCCCAAACTCACGTTTTCAAGCAATTTGGTTGATAGAGTTCTCCTACAGCTGATCAGTGACTTCACCAAATGATCTCCTTGACTCAATAGGTTCTCCACAAAACCAACACTGGAAGAGCAACACAAAGGTGTGAGCCTGCCATCCAAGGACCTTGAATGCTACCTAAACCCTTCCAGAGCCTGGAAAGCCAGGAAGGAACTGGCACTGCCAGCTACCTGCCCACACTTAGCACTGCTGAAAAACTTGTAGGTCCTGGCACCTGAACCGTCTTGGGAAACTGTAACTGCAGCATGAGAAGGACACGTGCACAACACTGTATTTAGACAGGAAGAATAAGCTGCAACTGCAGAACAAGCAACAGACTGGCAATTAGGGAAAGAATCTGGTGTTTGGAGTCTCTGTCACAGGAAATCACAAAAAATGTGCTATCCTTCAAGAATTGCCTGGGTTTACCAGATTTTGTTTTGGGACAGTAACACAGCCAACCCAATCCCTCAGAAAGCTGTGGCTAGAAGGTGTACTATCAGTCTACACAGAACAAAAGATTAGGAAGCCTTTTCCCATCGAGGGCAGCCCTTGAGATCACAAAGGCAAAGATCAGCAGAACCTCTCATCAAGCCTGCCATTAGCCACGATTTGTTTCTTTTCTATCTCAAGGACTTTCTTGTTAGGGCTATCAGTGAAGTTCAGGCTATCAAGAACCCCTCACACACTTATCTAATTTTAAAACACAAAACAAACTCGGACAACCACGTTAACCCCTGAAGGGCAGAAGCAGTGATGACACTGAGCTGTTTCCAGGTTCTGCTCTACCCACACTTCAGGTACAAGAAGTTTGATGCGAGGTACGCAGGCTCTGTGCAGTCAACGTATGCAAGTGCAAGAGAAAGTTCTTCTCTTCACGTAAGAAGTTATTTATATGCATCCCATAGGATGAAATGAAACCTTATAAAAGTTGTAAGAAATCACCACGTAAAAACCCAGAGACTCAGGCATTACTCAAAGGACTGTAGAGGTAGTTACTACTCTTGCATTACAATACAAGATCAAAATCAGTCCTAACAAAGCTAATTCCAGGAGACAGAATAATTCATTGAAGTCTTGGCTGGTTTTCTGACATTCACTGGGGGATTTTACATCTTTCATACTTAGTATCTAAAGTTATTCTCTCTTCAAGCTAGCTGGGCCTTTCCCACTAATTACTGAGAAAGAAGCAGCACTTCCACAGCCACTTCCTCCCACTACAGAGAGAGGCTGTAGCAGTGCTCTTTCTCCATCACTTCTGCTGTTCCAGTCTAATCTTTCTCTACTCCCAAACCTACCACGGGGACACAGAAGTCACATGTTTGCAAATCCTCAAGCTCCCCTTCCGTTTTTTTACTTCTCAGAACTAGAGCAATCCATGCAAACAGCCCTCTGCCTACTGACTTCTTTCTTCTCCTTTACTCTGTGGCCATTGCTAGTAGCAAACCCACTCAAAAACTTTGCTTTATAATTAACATCAAGAATTACCAGTCTTAAAGTATCAGACCTGTTAACAAGGTCTGATACCTTCTGCCTTGTCTCCCTCCTACACTGATAGCAGCTGCAAGGAAGACTTTCCAAATCCATCAGCCTCATTTTGCAGCTTGTAACAACAGCAAACAGCAGAGCACAGGAACACCAGGAAAAGAGCACACTAATATGTAACAGTAGGAAGAAAAAACAACTAAAACCAGTAGATTAAGAAGTAAGGGGATAAGGAGGGAACTGGAAGACAGGCCAGCCCTACTTTCAGCAAAACTAACTGAGGAGGTGTGATAAAACCCTTCTGCCCCTCACACCTAGAAGCCCTCCCTTGGGAATTCAAAGACAGGGACTGTAGTTAGCAACGACATGGAACCAAATAAATACTACTCACCACAGCTCTCGCTAAGGTAGAGACAGTGAACAAAAAGCTTACTGACAAACTCCCTTCACAGCAGAGGAACACCGGGCCCACGTCACATTTTATGACTGATATATTTGGGCCTCCTATTGAACTAACTGGTACAGTTCAACTAGCCAAAACCAGACACATTCAGTCACAGCAGGCAAGTGGATCACCTTCAAACAACGCTGACCGTGGGTTTGTTTAGACTCAGAGCAGCTCTGCCTTGCATTTCAGAACTACAACTTTTGACTAAGTGACAAGAGAGAGCTGGCAATTTAAACACACTTGCCAATGGCATTGCCTCAAGACACCAACACCCCACTGGTAAGAGCATAACCGCCAGCTGCGTGCAAACAAGCACCAAAGCGTACAAAAAGTTCAAACTTTAAGCTAAAGTGGTGGGGCTTTTTAATTAGACCACTTGCACTGGCAAGTCTTTCTAAGCATTGTCGATTACGTAAGTTGTGCAAAATTTTTAAAAAGAGAACTTGGATAATGAAATTACTTCCTCTAGCTAGCTTTGAAGTGGAGAAAAAAAGCTGCAAGAACAAGAACTCAATTGGCTTTTAGCTGCCTGGCAAACGCTCTAATAAGAAAGCCCAATGACCTACATTCACAAGGCTCTGTACTAAACCACTATTACAAAATCCAATATAAAGCCTGACCATGTTTAAGTGTTTTCCATTAGCAAGCAGCAGTATCTTGTTAGAGAAATATGAAAACATGTTACTGTCTTTAGGGATGATGATCTTAATTAATCCTCTGAACACTATTCTGAAACATGTCGTTCTGATTGCTCCAGACTGTTTAAGCTCCCAACAGTACATAAAGATACCAAAACCTTTGCTGTTCAATTGTGCAATGGGATGTTAACAAGAACTTCTTACATGTTCTCAAACTGTGCTGCAAAACTGGATTAGTAACAACTTACATCTCTGATGCTCTTTAGACAACCGTCAGAAATGCACTAATATTCAGAAACTCAGTCTAAATCCAAGCTAGCAGTTTATTATGACTCGGTTAACGCATCACTGAAACATTTCTTCACATAAAGACAGCTCTCAGCCAGCTAGTCAGATAACCTGAAGCAGATGTTTTGAGTTGTCCCGGAAAAGACAGTATTAAGCCAAACCCTACTGTGATAAATAACCCCAGAAACAAGTGTCTGAACACCAGATACAATCAATTCAGTAAACGTTCAAAGGAAATATTAAGTTAGTCCTTCACTGTACACCCATATATTTGGAAAAGTCTGATACATTCAGCTTCAAGTCACTTTAGCAGCTTCCAAACACATAATGAGTAACACAACTCCAGGAGAAATGCCCTGCTTGGAAAAAAAAAAAAAAAACCCACACAACTCTTTCAACAATGCACTATAAAACAGGCAACTAGTCAGAGCAAGCAGCTTATGGTCAAAACAGTTAGACAGGGAAAGCAGGAAACACTGTGACAAAAAAAAAAAAAATTCAAGCAGATATTCTCAAAGGCACAAAATTACCATTAGAAGTCCACGGGCTCAGAAAAATCTAACTGCTTATGGTAGCTTCAGGAACCCAAGTCACCACAGCTAGGGCTGATGTCATGGTATGCTGGATATACCCGACACCATTAGTGATGGCAGTAGCGTAAAACAGACTTGTACAACCAAGGGGGGGCGGAGGGGGAGAATATCAGATAAAAAAAAAAGAAATTGGAATTAATTTCTCTCCTAATGTACTACAATCCATCTCACCCTACATGCAGAAAAAATAGGTCCATGTAAAATCACTGCCTTTCACACTGCCTGAAAAGATACTACAGTTGAGGAGGCTTAAAAGAAGGTTTTATTTATCTGAAGAGCACAGCAAGAACATGGATACAAAGCTAGTGTCAAATTAACATGGAAGTACAAAGAGGTGCCTGATTCGCTAGGACTGAATTGTGAAGGGACTACACATTCATCTGAGAGTACATTAAACCTCCCATCACTCTGCAGCACTCATTTGATAGCTCCAATTGATTTCAGCTAAGCAAGCTGCAGGCTTCCTTTCTAAACCAGTAAGACAGTCACTACAATACACAGGTTTAAAGAAGCAAGAAGAAAAACAAACACCACCAGGAAAATAAATTCTAAGTTCAAATACTCTTCTCTTTCTGAGGAAATCCACGTACCTCCCCCAAAAAAAAAAACCACAAGGGAGGCTTCCTCACCATCGATTAAAATGACAAATTTGCCTCTCTACATTTGCTGTACTCCTGTGAGCCACATTTTCCCTATTTGTCCCTTTTGTTTCAGGATCAACCCACACACTATTTAATCTACTACATGGGTGATCTCTTTGAGACAGTAGATTCAAGATACTAAATGAAGCAAGCTAAAAAGCAAACAACACTGGCAAAAAAAAAAGATGCGAGGCCACCCTGAAGCGATAGGCTCCCTTCTGAGGAGGAAGGAGAGCATCACCATGGACAGCTCAGCCACCACACTCATCCCGAGCCTCCAAGTAAACAGGATGGATGAGCACATTCCAAATGGAACTCAAATTCCTCACACAGCAAGGAATTCCAGCTGCAACACTACATCCAGTTGGATTACTTCACGTTAAGGTTCAGGAATACATATAGTTCAAGCAAAATTTGAGGAACTTATATGGAGTTGCCATAGAAGAATCCCAATGCTACAGGTCTCAAAGCCAGTGGTATATAACCTGAGCAGATGAGTTAGGATTTGTTCACAAGAAGGAAGCTTCTGCCAGCGTGACCACAGCACCACAAATCTCTAAAGCAGATAGATTAGAGCACCAGTGAAAAAAATTAGTTTGCCTTAAAGAAGCAAAACTCAGTGAAAAATTAGTCTTCATCCATCAAGCATCAGCTGCCAACAGAGATCCAATAACAAACTGGAGCAACAAATGTTCTGATACAACATGAAAGAGTGCCATTTTCTAATTTCTAGGAAGCCAAAATGCTCAACACCAACAGAGTTCAGGGTCAAATCTACCCACCTGTAAAAGTACAGAGACAGCTACGAATCTCTCTTAAACTAGCAATTCAGCTGCCCGTAGCACTTAGTGCCAGCTATAAAGGAAGTTGCTTGAAATCAGTTTTACATAGTATCTTCTCCCACATAAAAGCCTCTAGCTGTAATAATACTAGGTTAGCAACTCCATGTATTTTATTTTTTGGCTACTTAAGAGCACATCATAAGCCCTGTATACACATAGCACTGCCAAAAAAAACAAGCTAAAACAAAACAAGGCACACACAGAGCAGTTTCAACATCTAAGTTGGTTATTTCAATACTGCCTACACTGACCCAATTGTGTTTCAGCTGTGCTGGGAACTTGCTTAAACACAGTTCACTACCACTGTTATGTTTTATTAGTCTGGGTCATAAAAGTTATTTTGAAGAGAAAGAATAAGGGGATTTTAAAGTACACCATCGTTCTTACTCTCCTGTTCACAAAGGAGAGAATACCATCAGGAGCAGCTGGACTGTGCGATGGCAGGATGGTTCCCAAACCTGCAAAGCCACTCCAGGCAGCCTCACGCTTGGGCTACTGATGCTCTTTGGCAAGAGCAGCCTGAAATACGTGAGGACTCTGCCCAGCTCCAAGCGAGTTCAACACCCAAAACAAAACTCCAACAGAGCAATGTAGCTAGAAAAGCAGGAGTTATCAACCAGCAAACACCAACCATTTCTCCAAAATCACTCATCTTAACATTTTAAAGCACCATGCCTAGTAGCTACCACACAAGCTCCATCACTAAATTATTTCCCTAAAAGAAGTAAAACCAGAACTAGGACAATTACTTAAGAACTGAGATGTAACTGGGCTTTCTTTTTCTTTTCGGCATGATCATATAGCACTTTAAAAGTGAGGTTTTTGTCTTGTTTTGCTGGCATATAACCCCACAACATAAAAGCATGTAAGGAAGAAGCACCTGAAAACTTAGTCATGCCGCTGCATTTCCACTGCTAATTAACCATAGGATTATGCAGTTTTCTACCTAAGCTTTCAAAGTTTAAATGGATTTTTTTCCCCCTACCTCAGAGCCCTCTCAAGACCCAGCCAGCCGGCACAGGGGACCGCCGTTTCACCCCACCACTCAGCCAGGTCCCATCTCTTTTTTAAAAAGTGCACCGAGGCGGCAGAGGCGTCACCGGCAAAGCCCTCAACAACCCCCGAGCCCGGAGCCGCCTTCGCGCCACGGCGACCCCGGAGCGGGTCTCCTCCTCCCGGCGCCCCGTCCCCGGCTGGAGCCCCGCCGCCTCTCAGCACCCCCCGGCGCTGACCTCCTGGAGAGGCCAAGCCGGCCGGCGGCTCTCGTCCGGGCCCTCCGCTCGCTCTCCTCGCCCGGGAGAAGCCCCGGCGGCCGCACGGCTCCGGGCCCGGGACCCGCCCCCAGGTTGAGGAGGGAGGACCGGTACCCCCGGCCCCGCTACCCTTACCTGGCCGCAGCGGCTCGGTGATGCTCAGCACCAGGAGGAAGAGGAGGAGGAAGGTGCCGCTGTCCGCCTTGGGCACCATTTATCCTCCGTTCATCCTCCCCCGGCGCAGCGCCACAAACCCGCGGGGAGGGACGCGAGGAGCGGCGGGAGGAGGGGCCGCCGCCGCCGGACCCGCAGGGGGGTCCCCGTCCGCACCGAGCTCTTCCCCTCCCCCGTCCGCCGCCGCCCCCGGGTGGGAGCCAGCGGCCCTGGCTGCGGCGGCGGCTGCGGCGGGAGCAGCGCGGGGGTCGGGCGGCGCCACGCTGCGGGCCCCTCGCCTAGCTCCGGCGACGCACAAGATGGCGGCCGCGCCTCCCCGCCGCCTTCCCCCCTTTCCCCGCGCCGCCACGCCCCACTCCCCACCGGGCGCCGCCCAGCCAATCGGCAGCTCGGGGGCGGGGCCAAACGCCCGTCTCTGCACACTCCCCGCCCACCTACGGGAGATGGGCGGGGCTGGCGGCTGCGGGCGGGACGTGCCCCTCACCGGCGGCCTGCCCCCCCCCGGGCCGGCCTCCGCCGGTCGCCTCTGTCCTTTCGGATGGCCTTGCTCTGTCCCTTCCGTCTCCCCGGGGCGGCCATCGCCAGCCACCTCTGTCCTCCCAGAATAGCCTCCACTGGTGCCCTCTGTCCCCCCGGATGGCCATTGCCAGCCACCACCATCCCCTGGGACAGCCTCTGCCAGCCCCCTGTGTCCCCCCGGGACAGCCTTTCCCTGTCCCCAGCCGGGGTGGCCTTTCCCACTCACCTCAGTCACCACCAGGCACCATTTTGCTCTCCCCATCCCCTCCACAACAGCCTCAACCACCCTCCTGTTCCCAGGACGGCCTTTCCCTTCCCCTCTGTCCCTGCTGCCATGGCCGTTCCCTGCCACCGCAGGGACTGCCCAGCCCTGTCACCCTGCCTGTCCCCAGGGCGCAGGCACGAAGTGCGGGGCTTTCCCAGCCCCAGTGGACTCTGAGGTTGACCAGGCTGACCATCGTTAGCCCACTTCACCGATCAATGCCCGCCTGCCCACTGAGATGGTCCCTGTTTTCACACCTCTGCGGGGATCTCCCGCCGTGATGGGCCGCACGCAGGTGACACCAACAAGCAGCACCCAGTGCTGCGACATCCCTGCAGCCAGGGCCCTGGTGCCGTGGCTCCCAGCACCACTGGAGCCAGCCCGTGTTTCCATACCTCCTGGAAAGCCTACGTTCCCAATTCCCAGGCCCAGACAGACAGAAAAACTAAAAAGAAAACTAATGGTGCAGCTCAGATCGGTGTTAATGGCCCTGCAAATGACAGGTGCCTTTAGGAATTTGTCCCTGGGTGTTGCCGCACATAAGGCCAGGCAGGGTGGTGGCTGTCCCTGCCAGGAGCCCTGCCTGGCACCGTCCCCAGCGCCGTAACTGTCCTGGTGCTCGGGGTCAGCCCATGTGGCATCTGGGATCAAAAGGCAGATTTACCTTCAACCTGTGCTCCCTAGATTGAGTTGTAACTTCTGACGATGACTGGAAGAGGAGCAGGGGTGTTCGTGCGGGGACACAGGCTCAGGCAGAGGTGGAGTGCGGTGGCTGCGGGGTTGCAGGGAACCCGCACCTTCCTCTGCAGAGAATTCCAGCTTTACAGTAAAACTCTATTCAGAATCAAAGCCAAAACCCAGGAGGCTGCCTGGGAAGTTTTTAATTTTTTTTAATGTTTACAACAAAGTGCTTTTCACTTTTATGCGACAGTGTGAAGTTTTCAAATAAAACATTGACATTCCAATAAGGACCACTTTAACTCAACATTACACACTCCCCGTTCCCCTGTTAATACCAATTACTCGCTATACCCAGCAGCAAACCTCTCCCAGGGGCATTCCCAACAGATACTGATAATTCTGCTCTCACATTGCTTCCGCTTCCCCCCAGCCGCTGCCCAGGCCGGGTACTGGCTGCCGAAATGCAGGCAGGAGGACGGGGGCTTCTGTGGGTTTTCTCAGGCACCCACCGCCTCAGGTCCCATGGGAGCTGTTGCCGTGCTCAGGTCAACAGCATCAGGGAGATGCTTTTTTCCAAAGCTTAAGGTGAAGTTTAATGCAGCAGCAGAAAGTGGTGCCTTCCAAGACCCTGGAGCAGTCTCTCCCCAGAGCTAGGGCAGCAGCAAGCCCAGAGCTGTGAGCCCTGCGGGGCCCCAGGAGAGCGGAATGACGGGGGATGCGTGCTTGGGGACCCGCTGGAGTGCGTCACAAGCTGCAGGAAAGTTGCCCGAAGATTTAGGCCAGAACCCATTTTTCCAGCTCTCGTGCTGCCAAATACTGTCATGATCCGAGTGTCCGTGGGGAGCTGAAGCGTGACAGCTTCCTCCAGCACAAAGCACGAGCGCCAGACGCCCCAGCTTTGTTCCTCCCGAGGGATGCTGTGGGGGGAGGCTGTTCTCAGCCCCGCTTCCAGCAGCCCAACCGCACAGGCTGACCCCAGATTGATCCAGGACATTCCAAGCCCACCCCAGACACCCAGGGCCTGGGCATTAGACCATACATGACAACATATAAATAAACACTCCACGGTGCCTGCACCATGAGAACAGGGCACACGCTGCTTGCCCCTGGCTTCTGTTCAAGGAAAGGCAGACCTCTGCCCAGGGCATGTGGGAGCTGGCACAGCCCAGGCATTCCCACTTTCTTACTAGGAATAATTGTTTCCCTAACCAGCAAGCATGGATCACCCATGCCCAAAAAGCGGCGGAGAAAAGCTGCCATGTCCAGCAGGAGCAGAGGGAAGGGGCTCACTGGGAGGGCAGCCGAGCCCGGCTCTCGCCCCGGTCTGACTCTGTGCTGGGGTCTGCAGCTGGCTGCTGTGGGGCCAGCTGCAGCGAGGTGGGATTGAGGCAACAAATGTAAATATGAGGGAGCAAAAATGGCTCCATCTCCCCCTCTCCTGAGTGATTGGATCCATTACCTTTATTTTTGCAGAGAAATAGCCCAGTCCTCCAAAACAACGAAGTCTCTCCAACCACAGCTTCCCTTCTGAGCTAAACAATCAGAGAAGTAGAAAGCAGCACAGAGCCCCAGCGCTGACTGGAACCGGCTTTTGGCTGGGTGCAAAGCTGCAGCTCCTGCACCATGGCAGCAGTGGCTGCCTCTGCCCCAGGGAAATGCTCTTGGCCCCGAAGGCGAGGTGCACAGGGAAGCAGCTTGGAGCTCGGTTCCTTTGGGACGTCCCGTTGCAGACTCAGCTCCCTGCTGCAGGACACAGCTCACGCGGGCCGCAGGGAATCAGCAAAAAGCAGCTGGAACGCGGCCTCCTGCCCCAATGCAGTGTCCGCACCGCTCCCCCAGCCACTGTGGCCTGGCTGCTTGCTCAAAGCGTGGTGTGGGGCGGTTGTGAGAGTGTCTCTTCTCACCTACCTCACCAAACCCTGTGTTGCTGCTCATCTGCTGCTCAGCATTTTCTCACCTGCGCCCCACAAAGAAAAGAGCAGCAGCCATCTCTGGTGTAAGCTGTGTTTTGCTTCTTTAAGGCATTTGAGCCTGACTTCTCTTGTCTGGGTTACAGCAACTCATCCCTCGTCCTCACTGGCTCTTCACTAACGGTTCTTCAACTTTCTCTCTTAAGAACTACATCCTCCTGTTCCCCAAATCAACCAAAGCCCCCCCTTTCCTGTCTACTTATAAGAACAAGAATCCCTTGCTGTCCCTCATCTTCTTTCCCGCATGGAGCAAGGAGCCAAGCCCCAAACAGCACATGCAAGCATCCACAGGCTCTGCCCGTGATGATGTTACAGCCCCACGGCGCACCACACGGCCTCAGGTCTGCTGGGGCTCCCACGATTTCCTGCAAGCAGCCGATAATCCACCACAGCCAGCCCCACCACCCCGGAGAGCCCCGCCGCCACTCACCACCAACCGCCTCTGCAGCATTAGGAGAGCTCCAGGTGCTATTTCGGCTGAGGGAGGAAGTGGGCTTGGGCCTTGCGTATAGGAAAATGCAAATATACAGGAATAGCAAAAGGAAAAGAACTCTATGAAAAATGAGAGGGGAAAACAAAATTAAAATCACAAGTCATCAGAACCAAGATGGTTTTTCACAGTGGATTTTTCCCTGTAAGGCACATTATCTGCTAGTGCTACAGCAGCAAAAATATCTGGCAACAAAGAGTTTACTGATTCCCTAATTACAGAAATCAGGGGCTGAACTGCAGCAGGAAGCAGAGACCAGACATTACAGCAGGCGTTACAGGAATAGCCCATCTGAAGAGCACTACATCCCCTTCAAGAGATCCAGTTTTATAGCATTTCATTGAAAATAAATTACATCCCCAGCAAACACGTGAAGGCCCTTCAGTTTGGCAGAATCGAGACTGATTTTAGTAGGGCTGTCTAGGTTAATTCACTCGAGGGCAAACACAAAACCAACATCGTCCCACAGGATATTTAATGCAATCTGCCTTTAAGCATGAATTGCACAACATGGAACTAATAATTCTCAGACATCATATTCCTCGCTCTGTTATTCCAGCTACACCTCAGTTTGAGCACACCCAGTTTGAAATGTCGTGGAAGACACATGCCCCATCCCGTTCCCAACCCATCCACTGTGTAGACCCCATCCACGGTCCCTCAAACACTTCCCAGCCTTTACGTGCATCCCACGCCTAGAAGAGAGAGCTCCCACACCCAGTGAATGGGTAGGCATCATCTAACAAGATGGAGATCAGCCACCGGGCTTGAGGCACGCACGCTGATCACAGCCTGCTTCCGCACGCCCAGCCCACATCCCAACTTCTCTCCATGTTCCCATGCTTGTTCTTCTCTACTCCTTCCCTTTCTCTAACCCTCATCTTCTCCCAAAATAACCCTCCTCTAATTACTTTTCCTGTAGGTCCCAATCTTGCTACATCTGTAGCCAAATTTGATGTTTCTGATACCTCTCACTGGATCACCTCCATCTCACCAGGGTCCACACCCCAGGTGGTCCCTGTGCTCCTCTTCTACCATCTGTGAAGCTCAGTCATTTCCCCCGGGTGCTCTCTGTAGCGGTCCAGCACCTACCTGGCACCTGCTGCATCCGGCCAGCTCTCGTGTCACGTCTGCTTCTTTCTCCTGGTCTGTTCAGTGGCCCAAACCGCAGGCCGGGGCCTGACCACCTGCCTGTGTACCCCAGCAGAGAGGTCCTACTTTTCATGGAGATAAGCTGATAGTGTGATTTTAAAATTTTAAGATTACCCAAGAACTTGATTGATATTTAGCCAGTTCAGTCCATAAAGAACATCTCTGGAAGCACAGAAACATTAGTAAACGGATTCCCTTCACATTCATTCATGAGTACCTGAGAATAATTTTTTTTGCTTAAAGAACAAGCTTAGCCTCAATTATTTCTGAAATAAAAATAAGCAAAAATTACTGATTTCTTGCAGTCATGATTCCAAGCAATGCCATGTCGATCAACTGATTATTACAAGGTGCACTATAAAAACCTGAGTCCCTTGGAAGGGTTTTTCACAGTCAGGGACACGAGTTTTGGAAGTGTCAGTGGAAACCGTGCAAGAGGAAGCTCTCTGCCAAGACAAACACAGCATCAAACACCCCAGACCTTACAGAAGGCTGCAGGCACTGCTCAAAGAGCTGCATAAGATTTTCCGTGGATGTTCCTTCAGTAAAACATCACCTGATTATAGCAAATATCAAGACTGCCAAGGGTTACACAGGCTGTCTTGTACTCAGGCGTGGTGCAAGTGTACACATGTGGCTACGCCTGCTCCCTGCTAGAAGGTGCTCAGTGGTGTGGTTCCCTAGCTCCCTGCTAGAAGGTGCTCAGATCCAGGCTGGATCACACCACACAAGTGCTCATCCCACACTCAAAGGTCAGCTCACTCTGGAGCAACCACAGCTCTGAGTGCACACTATGTGTGGTTAAAACTGCTCTTCATGTTTTCTGGCTAATTACAAAAATGAGCCACAAGTTTCAAAGAACAGGAGGAAAAAACCAAAAGCCCCAGTGTGGTTGTCAGAAGTACCACTTCTGTTCTTCAGAACGACATGGTCATCCATGCTGGTGGAGGAAGTAAGATTGTCCCTAGCCCCTGTGTTTTGATCATCAAGTCTTTGGAGTCACACACATAGCAGCTGTAAAAACAAATTTGAAAAAGCTGAAATCAACACAAAGCAAAAAGCCTCAGAGGCTGATTACTGTGAAGCAATCAACATGCAGAACAGTAATCCTGAGTGCCCTTCTGAGGAAGGTGTCAGTGTGAGCCTTTCTCAAAAACACCAGAAGCTGGATATCAAAACATAACTTCCCCACTGAGTAAAGGTTTAAGAAAAAGCCAGCTGCAAAGCCCACAAACGCAGCCAGTCATCAGAGCTACAAAATGGAGGGGCTGGATGAACAACAAGGAAATTAACTTAAGAGAGGCCACCTCCTTCCCCTAACAAGCCCATGAGAAAAAAAAACCCCAGTTCTTGAACATAGCCCCTGTGAAGACAAGAAAAGCAGCATCCCATCCCTTTTGAGGAAATCTGGCTGATGAGGAGCAAGGGCACCGTGTGCCAGAAGCAAGCCGATGTGGGGTTTGAAACATCATTCGAGACATACAAAAAGACAACAGACAAAATTTCACCTGACTGACATGTGAATAAATACAAAAAGACTTCGGTACATTTTAGGAAAGAAAAAGATTTAAGCTACTTGCATCCTGTTAGCAAAATTAAATATAAAGATAATTTTATGAAAAAGGCAGAGCACAACCAATATTTCTCAGCAATTTGATGTTAAGTTTTGCCCTGGATGACGTCATCCAGTAGCTTTAGAAAAGGACTGAAAGGTCCTTCCAAGTGCTCCGCGGAGGGACAGCCTATGACATCACAAAGCAGCCAGAGCTGGAGTGCACACCCACCCACGGCACCAGCTCCCCGGGCAGCCACCATGACGCATAGCAACACCACCTGCCACCACGCATGATGCACACCAACACCAACTCACGCAGCTCTCTCCAGCTCTCCCACCATGGACGATACTGTGGTGCTTAGAAAGAAAGGCTACACCCTGAACAACACGCTAGGAGAAGGCTCTTACGGCAAAGTGAAATCTGCCTACTGTGAACGGCTGAAATGCAACGTGGCCATCAAGATAATCGACAAGAGTAAAACTCCTCAGGAATTCCTGGAAAGATTTCTCCCCAGGGAAATAGAGGCTTTGAGATGCTTGCACCACCCCTCAATCATCAAAATCTATGAAATTTTTGAGATATCAGCTGGGAAAGTGTACATCGTGACGGAGTTGGGGGAAAAGGGAGACCTCCTGGACTACATCAAGATCACGGGAGCTATGAAAGAAGACATGGCTCGTGTGAAGTTTCAGCAGTTGGCTTCTGCCATCAAGTACTGCCATGACTTGGGCTTCGTTCACAGGGACCTGAAATGTGAGAATATCCTTCTTGATGGAGACCTCAACATCAAGCTGTCAGACTTTGGCTTTTCCAAATTCTTGTCTCAGGATGAAAACGGAAGAACTATTCTCAGCAAAACCTTCTGTGGGTCTCCTGCGTACGCAGCCCCTGAAGTGCTACAGGGCATTCCTTGTGACCCCAGGATTTCTGACATATGGAGCCTGGGTGTCATCCTGTACACAATGGTCTATGCTTTAATGCCATTTGATGATTCCAATGTCAAGAGAATGATCCGTATTCAGAAACAACACAAAATTCCCTTCCCCAACTCAAAACACCTGACTGCAGAGTGCAAGGACCTCATCTGCCACTTGCTCCAGCCCAATGTGTCTCAGAGGTTGTGCATAGATGAAGTTTTGAAACACTCATGGTTGCAGACTCCAAATTCCACAACCCCTTCCCCCCCGCCAGCTGCAGAAGAGGGTGAGTGTTCCCAAAACCTGTGTGAAGAAAAGCCTGAGCACAAGCAGCAAGCCAAATCCCAGTCTGCAGAAGGGGAAGGAGAGGAGAACGAAATGGGATCCTCTTAAGAATGGCTGGTTCTAACACCACCACAAAGTCGGTCTAACTTGTGAACTCCTGGTTCTCAACTTCACCTTCTCTGGATCCTGTCAGCAGTTCTCATCTTTCACTTTGCAAAGTACAGCAACAGAAGACACGCTACATCTGCTGAGGTAAATGAACAGCTTCACACCTTTACTCTCAAAAGACCCGTCTCTGATATGATTTGTGGGGATGAGAAGCTACTGTCAAAACAAATTGGGAAGTTCCTTTCAGTGCTGCTGACACTTAACAGCTCTTACACTCGCACTTCTCAAGTTCCTGACTAGACCAGCTGCAGAATTCACACGTGCATCAACCACATTTTGGATTCAGTTAAGTAAGAGCGCAGGTGATTAGGAAGTGTGAACTGATGTCGGAAGCTGTATGCACACTGTTTTCATAACGTACCAACTATCTTGACAGGCCCGCTGCACGTTCCAAGAGCATCAGTTTAAACTCCACTTTTAATTAAAGAGAAGCCCTGTAAAATTCTGAGTCATGTCTCAATATATCCATGGTTGTATCCGCTCTTCTGCAAAGTACAAAACCAAAGAAGTTCAACAAGCTAGAAAAAAGTTCAGTTCAACCTTTTAGGAAGGCTTACCACATTTTATAAATAGACATATCTGTACAGAAACGTATTTAAATGCATGGCCATCTTAAAAAGAGAAATACATCTTTAAAAAATTATCGCCATTTTCCAAGAGTCCAGATTCTTCTCTGCCATTGCAGGAAGTATCCCTTTGCTTACAGCAGCCCTGTGCATCCCACCCATGCAGTTCAAAGAGAAGTGACACCACAGCAGGAGATACTCTGCTTCAAAAAAGGACATCATAGGCTATTTTAGCTATGTAGTCTAGAGTAGCGTTGGTCCCACATCTTGCAGTCGCTGGATTCCACTCTGCCAGCTGTATCTAGACACCCCAATGGCTCACAACATCCAGTTTGCAGACAGCTGAGCACAGCCAGTTCACTATCCCCTTGCTGGTGACTGGAATATTCAGAGGGAATCAGAGGTCTTCCTTCTTTTAGGAAGCTGCAGTAAATTATCTGTGATCGATGTAGAATCCTGAGACACGGGCGTCTGAGATACTGTCCTAGATTGTGGGGTGTTTGTGGGTGTACGAGGCCCACCTGCTGGGGTCTTGTAACCAGGAGTTCCTGTGTGGGCTGGGGAAGGAGTATAGCTGGCTCGCAGGGCTTTGTCGGTATATTTACTCGCCGTCCTGTTTACTAGTCTTTGCAAAGCTGGTGACATTGCTGGGCTTAGTCCTTTCGGAGTAAGGCTGGAATAGAATAAACAGTTTTAAAAGATTTTACAGTAAAAATCTGCCACATATCAGGAAGAGTATCAATGCTTCCACAGGTAAGCTTGGTGTCCACTCGCCCCACAGACCAGACCCACTGGCTGCAGGTAAACGTAGCCTGTCTCTCTAAAGAGACAAGTGACAGAGAATCCTCCTACATCCCGCCCAAACCAGGGTGGCACTGCCTGCCTTTTCCTTTGAACCTGTTCTCTCATTCCCATGACCCAGTCAAGCACGCCTTCCCATGTCTCCTCTTTGCAACAAGGCAAAACACCGACCAGATGCGTTGCTGGGTGGTTGTAGGGCACAACAGTAATGCTGACAAGAGGGAGTACCAGTGAGAGCCACCAGCCACCTTCCCTCAGGAATTAAGTTTTTTAGCTTCCAAAAACTCTTAGTTTGACTGTACCTCTTCCTGCTGCCAGCACTCTTATCATTCCTCCCTTCCTACATATGTTGATTTAAATCTCATCAGCAAACACCCATCTCCAGTTCCGCTGTCAGAACAGAAGTCTCACCTGGCCAAGTTTTCTGTCACTTTTCGAAGAGCCTCCTGCTTCTTTGCTCGGTTTTTAGCTGCCACTTCATTGGCCATCTTGAGTCCTAACCGCTCACGGCGCCCAGGGTCCAGGATCTATAAATGCATCACACAGTTTACTCACCACGGCACTCTTATGAGTGCTGCAAAAATGAGACAAAGCACCTTCACAGCTGGATTCCAGCCTATAGGGATCTAAACCGGGGAGAAGCGGGGTCAGTACACACCTCTCTGCTGCTATATAAAAGCCAGAGAGGACACAGAGAGACCTTCAACCTGCCTTAGCAAGTAACAAAAATGGTAAAACCAGTTCAGTCAAGGAAGCAGCCATTACTTCTGGCATTTCCTCATGCTGTCTCTCCTAGAAAAACAATGTCACCTGTGTCATGCCTAGTCTGGCCTGTGGCCAGCCAGCTCTCAGGCAAACACAGACATTGCTAAACAGGAGAACCAGTCCCAGAGCTTCAGAGTCTGACAAAACAGAGGCACATAGAGCAAATTACACCTTTCTTAAACTAAGAGTCTCAAGACAGCTCACATTCAATGACACCAGCAGGAGACAGGTGGCATGCTGGGTCAGGTGCACTAGCAAAGCCAGAGTGCCTTTTCTACTCTCAAGTGATACAGCTGCCTCAGGCTGTGACAGCCAGAAGATCAAGGCAGAGGAAAATCCTACAATTTCTACCCATTCATACATTAAAATAAGAAATCAGGACTCTTTTCAGCTTTCTCTGAAAGCTTCTTTGTCTGGGCCCATCATCAAATATCAAGCCTCACTCTCCTACCAACAGTGTGTGTTCCACCTCGGGTATCTCCACCAAGCAGCTTTCAAGTGGAGCCATGTCCACCTCCACCCTCCAAGCAGAACCTAGATTATTAGTCTCCAGGACTCTCTGGAACACAGCCCAGAGAGACGTCACGCTCGCACAACAACGTTAACCTATTAGTTACTCATTTGCCTTTACCTTCTTAGTCCTTCCCCCCAAATAGACATGCTGACTCCTGACATGAAATACCTTGAAGGCTGGCCCAGGTGTTCTGTCCACATACGGCGTTTCTGACCCTTCTAGGCGCAAAGGGGTGCTTTCGATTTCACCCCATGTCATAAAAGGAGACTCATTCACACCTAAAAACAAATTTTAAAAATCACGCTCATGCAAGGCATTTGATTATTCATTCACCACAAAAAAAAATCCAGAAAATTATTAAATGCAGCAAATTCATCAACACAGAAAGGAGCCCCTCCACTGCAGAGGAAACCACAGCCCACGCTGAATAGTAACATGTGGTTCCCATTAAAAGGGCACAACCTTAACCTCACAGGATTGCCTGTGGCTGCGTCACCCTCCAGGTCACAACAGCCAAGCACTGTCCTTTCCATGTGTTTATTTTTCCATTTGGTGAGCTTTTTCTTAGTGAAAGCTTTTCCAGCTACAACTGCAGAACAGATTCTAAGAGCCCAATTAAGTCACTGACTAGAAAATCCTGCTCTCCAGCGTTTGGAAAAGACATTTACAACGGATAAAGGGGGAGTGCTCCAAGTGCCACCTTCAGGCTTTCTGGAGGAAAAGTCTCAGTATGTTCCCCTTTTAGCACAGTAATAAAAGGCAGGGAAACATAATGGCTGGTGAAGAACAGCTGAAAACTCAGATACCACATTTCAATGGGAAGAAAAATAATCAGTTTGTTCTAACTGAAAGTATCCTGCAGCTAACAAATATGAACAAAAGGAATCTATAATAGACAAGTGTATTCAGACAAAGAAAGAACCTAGAAAGCAGCAGACCTGGAGGAAAACAGTAGCTTAGACTGTGAAGGAAGTGAGATATGGCACATTCCTACGAGCCAGGCTGAACCATCAAACTACCGGACACACTGAGAAAAATGCTCCTCGTTTTGAAAAATGAGCACCTGAACTTGTTGAAGGTTAAGGTTCATGAACTGTTTGAATTCTTATCTTTAAGGTCTAGAGAAGCATACCCATGGAAAAAACAAGCAGTCACAGCACCCCACTTGCCTAAGGCGGCTCATCGCTCTCTAGATGATTCCTAAGCAATGGCACGGCAGCTTGCTCAGAGCCTCTCGGGTACAGTGTGACTTCTCTGGCCAGTGTATCGGGCTAGGATTTAAGCACTGCATCGAGCTGGCACACACTGTACACAAGAAAGCCACCGGCTCACGGGACATATACAGACAGAAGGCTTACCTCCTTGCCTAAACCAACAATGACATCCCAGTGCTGAACAAACAGAACATCAAAATAAATGCAGTAGCAGTCCTCTTACATCAGAAAAGATGAGAGAACTCTTACCAGGGGCAGGAGAGGGGGTAGCCACAAATCCATATCCATTCACTTTTGGAGACTCTTGGGGTATCAGTTCTTTCCCATCCGGTCCCACTTTGCCCTGTTTGTACTGAAACAAAAAAAAAAAAAAAACCAATGCCATTCACGTGGAGAAAGGTGTGAGTCGGCTGTATTGAGCACACACACGGTTCTCCTGGTTAATGAACAACATCAGAGGGCAGAGCCTAACAAGGTTTTAGTCAGAAGTAAAATTATCTAACCTGGGCATTGAGGGCTGCAGCTTGCTGGAGCTGTGATTTGCTCACAGCTTGGCTAAATGGGTCCTTCACAAAACGTGTATTTCGATGGACAACTTCCCTAGGCTTCTTAAATACATCTTCCTCATCAGACACACCTTGAAAAGCAAAATATTTTTTAAGAAAGGGCTCAGGTAACACTAGGTAGTGTGCTCTAAAGCTCCCAAACAACATGGCACTTGTCATATATTCCTAACAAAAAAAAAAAAAAACCACAAACTTTCTTAAACATCTTTACATATCGGAGCTTCACAGAAGAAAAAGTCCAGTGTTATCAGTCAGCTGTTCAGTCATCTATAGAAGTGCTGTAAGCACTGGTTGGAGTCAACCCACCTAGAACCAATGCCTCTTCTGAGAAACCTGTGCGTCTTACCTGTCGGATAATACATCAGGGTGTTTCGAGCCGTGTACTCCCAGGTCTCCAGTCCAGCTTTCACATTCTCCAGAGCTTGCTGCTCTGCTGAAGGAAGTGCCAGGTTCTCATTTTGTCGCTGAAAGCATGATGAAAAAAAAAAAAATAATAATAATAAATCAAGTCTGAAACAGACTCCTGCAATCTTTTAATCAGGCAAACACAACTTGAAGAGCTCGCTCACGAGCTCAGCTGCCCTAGCACACTTTGCATCTGGCACGGCACAAGTACTCTCTCTCTGGCAAGTGGCATTTGAGAAACCATCCTGTTCCCAGGTGAGCCTGCAAACAACAACTCCATATGAAGCTCTCGTATAAAAATCAAGTGAGAACTAAGGAATTAACTTCTCAGAAGGATTATGTTTATGACTTTGTTTATTACATCTTGTGACAACACTTGTGAAGGCTCAAACTTTTTCTGTTTTTTTTCTGTCTACTAATCAAAACTCAAAACCAGCGTTCATTGTTGAATAAGGGAAGTGCAATAGGTGGCACATATCTAATATAAAGGCAGTCTACAAGGCTTTGGCATGGAATATTTGTACAATCCTAGTCTCATGCAAACTGTATTAGCCGAGGTAAGCAGTAACAAAAGAACAGACACTTCTTCAATACTTAGTCAGAGTTTTCAAACGTTTTGATAGGCAGTACAGGTATGGAAGCATTTGACACATTCACACCATTACTTATGTGCTGTTACCAGTATACTAGCGTCGCTGATACTAAAAAAGAAACTAATAGAATTCAGTAAGCCACCAGTAAGTTACTCTGTTTTAAAATTCTCACCCTAATTAAACTAAACAGTTACTGTCAGAAGCTATATATTAAAGACATCAACTGATGTTGTCTTTTCATAGGCATCGTCCATACATTTACATAGCAATATTACCACTGAGTACGTTAAACGAGGCATAGCGGAGTTGTCTGCTACACAAACAGGCACGCTATGCAAGGAAATGCCAGGTCTGAACAGAGTGCTGACTGACAGGAAGACACGCAACAGCGGCACAAGACCGGCTCCGACAACTTCACCTTGACCCGAAACAACCCCTGTGCTTTGGGGATGTTCTCCTGCTGCCTGCCTTTTAATTCTGGATGGAAGCACTCGAGTAAAGAAAATGCACAAGGAGCCACAGAGGGCATTACTATTGTAACAGACCCTGAGGGTTTACATTAGCTGTGACGAAAACATAACAGTCACTCACAACAGCAGCACTAAACATTGATGTATCAGTGCCAAACTTCATTAGAAGGCACTGCAGCTCACATCCATCACTGACACATCTGGCAACAGTACCAGCTGCTCACTGCTGATGGAGAAAGATTGACACGGCAGCGCCAGAACAGCTCCTGAACCTCCCAGGAAGCTAGCTGAGGAAGGCAGCACAGCCAGCCACACCGTGTACAGTGCTTTACTTCGGCAGCTGAATGGACTATTACTGATAACAGAAAGAGAAAACTGAAACAAGGAAAACAATCTAACTGCAAGTAATAAAAGGATGACAGACAAACAACGGGAACTGTTCTCAGCTGCCCTCCTTGGTATTGCTGCTTATGGAAGAGACTGTCAAGAATAGCAACACTTCCACTTAGTGCAACGCTTCACAGTCTGAAAGCTTTGGGAAGAGACAGATTCTCAGTGACTACGTCAACACTGTTCTTGTGTTTTAGAGGGGGAAGAAGCAGGACTGCAAAAGGAAGCAATGAGCCGTCACAGGACCCAGGAAACTCAAGCTTAGCTCAGATTTAGATGTGATCAACCCATGCACTACTATATTCAAAAGCAAGACCCTTCTATTCTTATTCAATAATACGAGTAGTTCAACAGTCTAAGGCAATAGCGCCATGCTCGGAGTCAACTAATTTCCATCCATATTTATAGCAGGATTCAAAAACAGAAAGTAGGATGATATTCTAAGTAATCAAACAAGACAGAAATACAGTAAAACGGTATTTCCCTGTTGTGTCACTTCAGGAGAGCAGAGGTACAGCCGAGCCATTCCCTACCTGGGCATATTCCTCTTCTGCACGGTACAGCCAAGCATGCTTGACTTTCTCCTTTTCTTTGGCCACTTCCATGATCTGCTCAAATGAAGCATTATCTTCACTCGTGTGTTTTGCTAAGAAGCTGTCCAGACTGGGAAGTGCATCTTTATCACCTTTTTCTGCTTCTCCTAACAAGAGGAGGGAAGAAGCCTGAGAAAGGTTAACATCTCCCTTCTATGAGAGAGCTATACGTAACTCTTAATCCCCTCTGACAGTGAGCCTTTTATGGACCCACTAATAATTAACATGAAGCCTAGTGAAAAAAATACATATACAGAGTGGTACAAAAATAAATCATTTTTGGAAGACATATAATCAACTTTCACATAAAACCTTTTATGGCATTTATAGCTATTTGTGTTAAAGGGAAATTGCACAACTGGCCAGCTGCTGGCAGACATTTTTAACTCACTATATAAATAGCTGTGCCCCTACAGTCTTTGCTTACTTACAGAATTACATTCAGAGGGCAAGGAAAAGTTTACTGACTTCAAAGAGATAACTGAGTTAAGAATTTACACAGTCATAAGGGGACCCATAATTGAGCATTCACACACAGGATGTAAAATATTGCATCCAGTTCAACTTCAGAGTGATCATTTTCACCTACTGGGTGGTTAAAGGAAACTGCTTAAACATCCGCTAAGTACCCAAAGCCCTTACAGGGGACAGAGCTCACAAATGCACTTTCCTGCTGCTGAGGAACTCAGCTAGAGAAACATGGTTCTCCTACCTTCCTCTGTAGCTTTGACACCAGCTTTGGATTTATTCCCCAGTGGAAGACCACCTGGATGCACTTCTGGGGTTTCAAACGTGGCTGGAGTAACATCTGTGACAGGAAAAAAAAAAGCTCACGTGGTTACTAGAGCATGGAACAGGACACTTGCTGTGACATCTTCCACCACAGCAAGGGTCATGTGCCAAACAAGTCATAGAAGACATATTAGAGAAGAATTTAACTTAAAAGCTGTGAAAATGTTCCAAAATATTTCCTTCAATTCTGTCCCAATGACTGAATATGATTTTGCTCTCATCTAAGACATGATTTTTCTCCTGCTGGGAAAAATTCACAGGAGAGCCACAGCTCAGTACATTTGCCACCCTATCTACAGCTTTAACCAACAGAAGGAAGCAGCAGCATAACGATCCTAACCAAGGCCAGTGCCAGCCCCTGCAGCAGGGGAGGAAGGAAAATCACTTGGTTACACATGCCCTTTGCCACAAGAAAGCGACTTACCCAAACCCCACCACGAGAGCTCAGCCAGGGACTGGGCTTTAATATAAGAAACACCTGAACTTGAAGGGAAAGCAAACGTACAACAGGGTATTGGGTGCCTGCTAAGCAAACCTCAGATAACCATGAGCTTCCAACACCTTCTGTCCCCAATATATGAAAGTCTTACACATCTGTAGATGCAACAAGAACACCTAAAACTATGATAAGGATTCAAAACATACCTTAGAGTTTCTGACAGTATAATACTGCACATTAGAGCATGTAACATGCCCCAGGGAGCAGGAACTTGGCAAAGTGTGCCTATGAGGAATGGTTATTCAACAGCTGTTTTTCCAAAACCATTCCCTCAAGAAGAAATTATTAGACACCATCAAAGAGAAATTCACCATCAGCCATCAGATACTGGTTACTGGCCAATCCGGTATACTAATTCCCATGCAATGCCAGTCTTGATTCTTTAAGATAAGCACTGCCTGCACAAAGTTAGATAAACCAGAGCAGTAATAATAGATATAAAACCCTTAAGCCCCAGTGAGCCAGTTCTTACAGGGTGCAGGCGTGTCCCTCGATGATTTACCCAACGAGGATCCAAATTTGATAGCAATTTGTCTCATTTTTTCCAAGTCACCGTTCTCTTCAGCCTCCAGATATTCCTTCTGCGCTCGCAGCTTCTCCACGTCGGGAAAGAAGTCTCGCTGAATGATATTCTCTAAACTCTACAAACAGAGAGACAAATGCAAGGCCTCGCTGGGACATCTCGGGATGCCGCAGCAGCTCGGTGGCCGCCGCGCATGGCCCACGGGCAGCCCACGGGCGGGACGGGCGGCCCACGGGCGCTTCAAGCCGAGGCTGGGCCGGTGGTCGCCGCAGGAGCGCAAGGGGCGGCTCCGGAGCTGCCCCGCAGCTGGGATTACACCGGACAGACCCCAGCCGGGGCCGCTCGGCCCATGAGCCAGGAGTGCGGGGCCTGCCGGGCTCCCACGAGGCCCGCCGGGCTCTGTCCCCGTTCTCCCTGCCCAGGCCCAGGCCCAGGCCCAGGCCCAGGCCCAGGCCCAGGCCCAGGCCCAGGCCCGCCGGCCTACCTCGATGTAGGCCTCCTCATCCAGGATCTTCTTCGGGCGCTTCGAGGCCGGCGGGGTCACCTCCTTCCCCGCCACCAGGGCAGTGCCCGCCGGGGCAGCGGGCACCAAGGCGCCGGAGGAAGCTGCTGGAACCGCCGCCGCCTCCATGGCGCCGGGGGCCCGGCGACCGCTCGGCGCCCTGACCCTCCTCAGCCACCGTCGCGAACGCGACCGGCCGTGACGTCACGCCGCCGCGCCACGGGGAGCCGCAACGTCCCGGAGCCACCGCCCCGCCCGGGAGAAACGCACGGAGCCGTGCCCCCCGCGGCGGCCAGCGCGCCCCCTGCTGGCCGGGAGGACCCGCCCGCTCCCTCACCGTGACAGCGGCCGGACCTCGGCCCGGGGTAGGGGGGGGGCGGCGGCCGGAGTGGCTGGGCTCTGCCGCCGGGAGACCGGGACGCGGCTTGGGGGCAGCCGCGGGGGCCGCAGCCTGGCCCTGCCGTGCGGGCCGGGGCTCGTCGGGTCTCCCCTCCCCGGCCGCCCGGGTGTGGAGGGCTGTGGGCGGCCTCCCCGTGGCCGTGGGGCCGGCGAAGGCCGTGCAGGGAGCAGGGCCCGCAGGGAGGGGCGGCCAGGGCCCCCCGCGGCACGTAGGGAGGTGACAGTTCTATTTCTCTGGCTGTTTTACGGGACGCGGTTTCCCTTTGGCCCTGCCAGGCACACGGACACCGCCCGCGCTGGCAGGAACCGGCGCGGGCTGGGCGCGGAGGCGAGCGGAGCCCTCGCTGTGCCAGCCCCTCTCGCCACAACGGCTGGATCACCTCTGCCACGGGCTGAGGGAGGAATCTGTGTTTCTTTGTCGAGGAACAAATCGCCAAAAGCCACTCGAGATGCCACTGAGGTGCTGAAAGCAGGAAACATTCATTTGCAGGGTATTTTGCAGATCTACAGTAGTAAAACAAGCACAAACACTGCCTGCACAGAGCAGGGACAAGAAGGGGTCTCCCCTTCTGTTGAAGCACACACATTTAACACTGGCACAGCTCTGTCCCCTGCGCGGGCGTTTGGCAGTGGTTTTTGCTTAAGCATCTGAGGGTCATGCCTGGTGAGTTGTTTGCCACGTGAACTGGGTTTGGAAGAGGAACCGGGATGTGAGAGTGCCGTGTCTGCTTTTACCTGTCCTTCTCCTCTGGGAATCACAGAGATTGCCTTTTGCTTCGTTGTTCCCCCTCAGGTTACCCCCCTACAGAACCTGTCTGCTACGGGAAATGGATGCTCTTGGCGTTCATCTGCTGAGATGCAGCCTGCGACCACTAACAGCTCTCCTCAGAGGGCTTCTTGGTGCCTTGAAGGATCAGCGCTGAAGCAGACGCCCTCTTCTGATGCCGCCACTTGGCCCGCCGGTTTTTAAACCAAACCTAGAAAGTGCAAAACAAGAAAAGAAGAACTTTTGCATTTTACATGTTAATTGGAGAGGGGCAGGCATTTACACTCCTGTACTGTACAGCGTAAGCTTTAGGGTACTGCAATACATTTCCCCGTATAGAAGTTTGATACAAAAATTAATCAATCCCTCCCTTGCAGTCCTGCTCAGATACATGTAAGGGGCACAAGAGAGCTGGAACTCCCCCCATGGCACGTTCAGCAGTCACACAGATCCCATAAATAAGGAATATACACTTGGGTGCAGGGGATGAACAGGTTTATGTGAAGAGAGAGGGAGCGCGTGAGTTTACGAGACCAGATAGCAGAACAAATCAGCCCAGCATGATCTTCTGTTGCTTGCCAAACCTAAGCTGTGTTTTATGGAATACCCAAGAATGGTTTATAAAATGAGGCCTTGGGTCTGCAGCTCCCAAAAAAGCGAGTGCAATGCCCCGGTCTGTGTTCTTGGGGGGCTGCAGCAAACAGCACCTGACCCAGCGGCAGGATCTCACCTCTACCCTCTCCTCCTTCAAGTGAATGCGATTTGCCAGGTGCTCACGAGTTATGACATCCGGGTACTGGTTCTGATGGAAAAGCGTCTCCAGGGCCTGCAACTGGTCCTCCGTGAATATGGTACGATGCCGGCGCGTCCGGCGCTGGATCTGGTGGAAAGTCTGCAGCTCGCTTGGGTTCCCCTGGGGACCCTTACAGACCCTGACCGCCGAGTGGAAGAGCTGCATGGGCCAGGGGAACCGGGCATCTGCAAGGGGAGAGGTACAGTATGGGTTGTATTGCAGCATACAGAGGTGCAGCACTGGGGGTGAGGAGCTGAAACACGGATCTTGCTCAAAGCACTTCGGGCACAAGTTGCATCCGCGCACGTGGCTTGGAAGGAGATAGCTGGCCGGCTGGCGTGGGTGATGAGCTGCATGATCACTGCGTCAGCGAGCGAAGGGCTTAGGGCATCCCTTGGGGAGAAGTGTGCAGGCAGAGAGGACTGGTTGGGTTTTCCTTGGTTTACTTATGGCCAGCTCCAGAAAGTGGCTGGAAACTCACAGCCCAGCTAGGAGCTGTGTTTCAGTCCTGACAAGGGGGATTTCTGAACTTCAGGATGCTCTCAAACTGCATTTTTAAGGGTTTGCTACTTTTTTTTTTCTTTTCCCCTAGATGCAGTAATTTTGCTAGATGTAGCCAAAACCTCTCTTCCTTACAGGACAAGTGAGGTTCCCCAGGACTGCTGTTGTTAGGAGCACAGGCACAGCTCTGAGCTTTGGTAGCATGGCCACAGGACCCCACATGCCACAGAGAACTTCCACGTCTAGAGGAATCATCCTCTCCAAGTGTTTTACACTAAACCAGTAATATCCAGTAATAGGTAGCACCTGCTGCCTTTAACACCCTGGTAGCACTGCGGGTAAAAGCGCCTGCTCTTGGGAGCTGTGCTGAGAACGGAGCTCAGAACGCTGGAGCTGGGGCCTGAGATCACTGTGGGGGCAGGCCAGGTGCTATATCGTCCCTCAATGCCCAGGGTTTCCCCTCCACGAGCCCTGCGCCGTGACCCAAACCCCAACACTCACCCAGCCAACTCGGCGAGTCCTGCAGGGCACGGGCGCTCGTGTGAGAGCAGCAGCAGCAGGTACAACCTGCCCCTTCCAGCTCTTCCTCCTCCTCCTCCTCCTCCTCCTGCAGGGAGCTGGCCGGGGTGGCCTCCAGCTCACACAGCCCCTTGGGCGCGCAGTCCAAGATGCCCCGGAGGCACAGCGGGACCAGGACCTGGGGGCTCTTCTCTGCCGGGCTGGAGAGGATGTCCTCGATGCTGAACGAACGTGGCTTCTTGAGGCCTCTCCGGCCGGCGTCAGATGCTGGCTCTGAAGACATCCTCTGCCGGCAGCAGCGGCTGCGCGAACGGGCAGCTCAGCTGGAGTGGGGTTTGCTCTCTGTGCGCTAACTCCAGAGTTGGGTCTTGCAAGGAAAAAGACAGCTTACGTAGCTTTTAAAATGGACCGGCGAAGCCATCCGGAATCACCGCTTTGTCTTGGCGTTTCAGGTGACCGTCATTCTCACAGCCAAGTTTTTATTTTATACACACACACACTTTTCCTCCTTCCAACCTAGCTGCTTTATGACTGAAGCAGCCCTAAATATATATAGAGAGAGATATAATCCCTTTGGAAAGAAAACCGTAAACCCCGCTGTGAATAAAATAAATTCTAACTAATCTTGGCAGCTTTGTGAAGGGTTAGTGTGGATCTAAGATTTAGCTAATCCTGCAAAAATGACTGGAGAAGGAAATCTGATTTCTCCATCTCGAGCGTAGATTTGAGGTGGTTATGATCTCTATTGTGCTGCAGCCTCCGATCCAAGGAAGGGGGAGGATAGCTGTTCCCAGCCCGGAAATGGACCAGAGGATTAACTCCTTAAAAGAAGCAAATTATCCCTTTCTCTGGCCAAATGAAAGCTTTCCCATCAAAAGAGAGCTGTCATATCATACAATATGAGAGAGGAGAGAGTTCAGCTTAATAAAAACTCATTTTTCATGATAGCACGGCCTTTGGCTGTGCCAAAACTCTCTGCCAAAGTTGATTTATTTTCTGCTGAAAGCAGAGAAACTGTATTTTCCCTCCTTCCCCTTTCCCCCGCCCCTGCTGCCCTAACCACAGCGATAATGCAGATGCTTTGCATGTACCCAACGTACGTTTTGTCGGGATTCAAAGCCCTTAATAAATTAGATCACTGGTGGCTCGTGGCAGCGCGGTGGCATAGCTTGGTGGTATGTGGCCAGCTCCTGCACAGCTGGGCTGTACCCCTGCTTGGCGTCAGGAGGGAAGGGGAGGATTGCTGCATGCTCCCCAGTCAGCCCTGAGCAGCCAGGACGGCTACCTGGGGCGGCCAGGCTCCCCCAAAGCTTTGTCACCTCGATTCCCAGCTTCTTCTGTCCAGCAAGAGAAACTGGGGTGGGGCTACAGCTGAGAGCGGTGGCTCAGGACCGGAGGGGACGCATAGGATACACTCTCCTTTCAGGAGCTCACTTGGGGAATGCTCTCCTGCTTGGTGTTTCTTCGCGGGGCAGAAAAGGTACCAGTCCCACTCGCCGTACACCAAGGAGGCGCACAGGAGAGTGCTGTGAAACCACTGCACGTCAAAGGTCCTCGTGGCACCTCGCGACTTCACACCGAACGGCCCAGCAACCCCTCCAGCATCGTGCAAAAATGAGAGCCAGTCTCCAGGAGAACCCCCTCTCTGTCCCCATTTGTTTCTCCTTGGCCCTGCTTTCTGCTCGCCTCTCCTCACCCGGTCTCCCAGTTTTGGAAAGAGATGTCCCATAGCCACTTACAGCCAAACCACTATTTTTTTTTCCGTTCTTTTATTTGCCTCTCCTCCAGGTGTTTCGATGGCGTAACATAAATTGTAACCACGCTCTGTGAATCTTTACGTATTTGCTGAGGTTTGAGAGGAAGAGGCCTTTGCAGCTGTTCGGTCTGGGTGTTTTTGCTGCTGCCCCGCCAAGGTGTCAGCGCTCCAGAGAGGCACTGGGGATGTACCAACACCAGGGATCATCACAAACTGCTCACAGCTTTTATGCACGTGCCCAAGTGTTGACACGGGAGATGGATGTGGGGCCAGGTTCTGCTCTCCACGCCATGCCGGTCCAGAGTGATGGCAGGGCAGGAGAGCTGGGACGTGCCACGGGCAGGCGCAGGATCCAACCCTTTCTGCTCCCAGCTGTAATAATCATAGACCTGAAGCGGATTAATTCTCATTCCCCATCCTTAACAAAGGACACCGTTCCCTGGCCTCCCCTGCCCGTCCCTGCCTTCCCACCACACATGCACTTAACCTATTAGGATCTGCGCTGATTGCTTTCTTTCATTCCTCCCGTACCTTTCACTTCAGAAAATGGACTGGTAATACTTCTTTTATCAAAGAATTATTGGATTTAGAACCCAGATCTTACAAAGAGACTTTTGATAGCTGCTGGTAATCAAATCCCAATCGGCAGACACTTCTCTGCACCCTGTTACCGGAGAGGAATAAAGGAAAGGGATTATTGATGTTCTGTTTACTGAGCCTCCAGGAGATAGGATCGCTGGGCTATTTCATATTAGAAAAGGAAAGGAAAATAAAACAAGAAATAAAAAAAAAATGCAGACAAGGGAGGACAATATACATATAGATAAAAAGAAAAGAAACAGGCTCTTATCATTTTCTTATTGGTTAAGGAGATTCCAAAGCCATTATAGAGGATTAGCAAAAAGGTTAATCTGCTTTAGCCGTTCACTTATCAAAAGTGAATTTATAGGGTTTGAAAATCCTTCCTATGGTGAAACCAGAAAAAATCCCCCTCTCCCTCCCCTGCCCCTCCGTTCTGCAGGCAGCATGGGGGGATGAAAATGGGAACCTCAGAGACCCTAAAACACAGGAGCACCCTCCCTCACCTTGCCGCTGCCTGAGCACTTGCACCCATGGGAGCTCTGGTTTGGCAGCGCTTCCCCCGCTCTATCACCCATGTGGGCTGGCCGTGGTGCTCAGGGAGCAGAGGAGCAGGTCCGAGGGATGTGACCGTCCTCCCACACTGCTCTGCCTTACCTGTAAATCCCTGGCCCTTTCACTGGTTGATGTTGGCACCAGTCAGGGCACACCCGGACCCATGACTGGATTTGGGCATCCAGGCTGATTTCTAAAGTGCAGCGGAGATGGACGCTGCTGGCAAATGTTGCCAAAACCTCCAGGCTGGGGCTTATCTGTCCCCAACACAGCGCTCACCCAGGGAGCCACATCTCAGCATCCTCCCGGTCACCCAGCACAGATGCTGACCTGTCCCAGCCGCGCTCTCCTGGGCTGCCCATGCCACCGCCTTGCCCAAGTGGCTGATGCCCGTCGCTTGCCCCAGTGCCACTGTGAGAAATAACCCGGGGAAAAACAATCCTTCAAGGTCAAAACCAGCCAGGAGCACTTTCTTGATAGCTGCTGGGTGAAGTTCAGTGGGATGTGTTAGTCAGGAGTTAAAACTACATTTGATAAAGACATAGAAATCACAGAAGAGTTTGGGATGGAAGGGACCTTTAAAGGTCATCTAGTCCAGCCCCCAAATCATGCCTGTTAAAATAGGTCCACCCCGTGCCAAGTGACAAAAATAACCCAGATGAAATAATTTTGATTTGATGATAATGAACATCAAGTGTTATAATAAATCTTTCTCTCTCCAAAGGCCATTCCATCCTGCAGGAAGAAGCAGAGTCCCTCCGCTGGCCATTAGTAATGCCAGCTAATATGAGTGCTGGCTGGCTAACTGTTGTGGTTTAGCCCAAGTCACCACACAGTTTCTTCTTCCCCCCCCACCCCGGACACTTACAGAGATGCTGGCTTCTGAAACCAGAACACTAACAGCGATGCTGGCTGGCTAACAGAGATGCTGCCTTGCTAACAGCAATGCTGGCTGGCTAACAGGGATGCTGGCTAACAGGGATGCTCGCTGGCTAACAGGAATGCTGGCTGGCTAATAGAGATTCTGGCTGGCTAACAGGGATGCTGGCTGGCTAATAGAGATTCTGGCTAGCTAATAGGCATGCTGGCTGGCTAACAGAGATGCTGAGTTGCTAACAGTTATGCTCGCTGGCTAACAGAGATGCTGGCTGGCTAATAGAGTTGCTGGCTGGCTAACAGGGATGCTGGCTGGCTAACAGGGATGCTGGCTAGCAGGGATGCTCGCTAGCAGGGATGCTCGCTGGCTAGCAGGGATGCTCGCTGGCTAACAGGGATGCTGGCTGGCTAACAGGGATGCTGGCTAGCAGGGATGCTCGCTGGCTAGTAGGGATGCTCGCTGGCTAGCAGGGATGCTCGCTGGCTAACAGGGATGCTGGCTAACAGGGATGCTCGCTAGCAGGGATGCTCGCTGGCTAGCAGGGATGCTCGCTGGCTAACAGGGATGCTGGCTAGCAGGGATGCTCGCTGGCTAACAGGGATGCTGGCTAACAGGGACGGTGCCCGCAGCAGGAGGGACCACCGGCCGGGGACGCTCGCCTTCGCCCGCAGCCGTCCGCACGGCCAGGGCCGCCCGCAGCCCCCCGCACGCCCGCAGCGCGCTGGGCCGGGGGGCAGCGCTAGGGGGGGCCGCTGAGCCGGCGGAACGGCGGCCGGGCGCGATGGCGGCGGCCACGGCGGCCGAGCGGGAGGCGCGGGCCTGCGCCGCTTTCTACGGGGCGCTGGGCATCGCTCAGCCCGTGCTCTCCTGCCTGCGCTGCCTGCGGCAATTCGCGGGGTAAGGGAATGGGACGGGGCGGGGGGGGAACCTCGGCATCCTCCGGGTGCCGGTCACCCGCGGGTCACCCGGCCGTGGGGCCCACGCGCGTGTCCCGGCGTGGATCTCAACATCCTCCGAGCCCCCGAGCATCCCCCGGGAGCGAAGGACGGGGACCGAGCCCCCCGAGCTCCCTTCCAACGCGCTCTGCAGCAGCAGGGCAGCAAGTTTTAGGATTTTTTGGGGGACCCTCCTGCCCACACTCCCCCCCTCCCCACTGCCCCAGGGCTAGCGTTTGCCAGAACAGGCTGGGTCGTGGGCTCGGAGCTTTGAGGAGCCCCCCCCACCGTGCAGTGCTGAATGCAGAGCTGGGGCACTCTAACCCTCACCCCTGCCAAGCTGGGGCACTCCTACCCCAACCCAAATCAAACCCCACCCGTAATCCCCAGCAAGACGAGGCACCCCCACCCCGGTCCCAGTCGAGCAGCGATACCCCCACTCCAATCACAACCCTGATCTCCACCGAGCTGAGGGGTCCCACACCCCAATCCCCATCCCGTTTCAGGAGCACCGCCAAGAGATGCAAAGACAAACACCTGGATGAGGCTCTCCTGCTGTCGCGGGCACTGAGTGAGAGTCTGCGGGCGCTGGGCGAGGCTGAGGTGCAGCCCCTGCTCCGTTGCGTTTTGGCTTTCCAGATGGAGGCAACCAGCAGCTCCAGCTCCTTCCAGAAACTGGAACAGGTCCGTAGCACAGCCAGCTGGGCTGCGGCTTCAGAGCTCTGTTAGCCATGAGTGTAAGCGATGCTCTTGCCCAGCACCGGCACAGCCCTGGTGCGACGCATCCTTACCAGCAAAGCGGCCCCGGTGACGCTGCAGAGCTCCCCTAAAAGCGCGTTGCAGCCGGTACCTCTCGGTGGTCCGCGCAGACTGGCTGATGCGCGGTGTCTCCCGGCAGATCGTGACCCAGCTGGCGGTGGGGAAGGAAGCGCTGCTGGCCCGGGAGGTGGGCGCGCTGCTGGCTGGCCTGGCACTGCAGGGAGAGGTGAGAGCACCCCGGTTGTGCGGTGGTACCAGCTTCCACTGGGGCTTGGCTGAAGCTGATTTGTGACAGGGGCCTCCTAGTTTGGGCTGCCTGGGGTCCTTTACTTCTCTTCCCACCATGCCTGGGGCTCGCCCTTGCTTGCAGCCGGCAGCACGTGGCTGCCCGTCAGACCGGCCCTTTGCTCATGGCTGGGACAGCTTCTGGGGCAAGCAGGACCCTCCTGCCTAAGGGACCGAGCCCCAGCGTATTGTCACACAAGACAAACTGTCCTTCTGCCCCCGCAGGTGCTGTCTCCTGAGGACCTTCAGTCAGGTCAGTCTCTGCTCCTTCCCCTCCGGGGCCTTCTCCCAGCCCATGCCACCAGCACATGGGACACCTCCTGCTCACCCAGACTGGGTCCTCTGCGCACATGGGAGGGGGAATCAGGGATGAGCTGAATCCATGGGATCTCTGCAGAGGTCCCAGGGGCAGCCAGTGGCTCTGCCCTCGGTTTACCCTGGAGCAGGGCTGGCTGCGGGCGCAGCGCCGGGAGCTGATGCCGTCCCCTTGCCCGCAGTGTGCATGTTCATGGAGGAGAGCAGCCTGGGCCGACAGCACTGGCAGCAGAACCTGGCCCCGCTGCTGCAGCGCCTGGCCACCACCTTGCGCTGGGTGCTGCAGAGCCAGCCCGCACCCGGCGGCACATGGGGCTACCTGGCTGTCAAGGTAAGAGCCAAATTTTGGGTAAGGGGGAAGGATCTGTCCCCACAAGAACTGGCCGGCCACTGGCAGCAACGTCCAGGAGGGATGCGGCACACAGCACCACTTCAAATGGCCATCCCTGGGGAATTGGTGCTTTTGGGAGCTGAGGGATGCTGACAGCCATCCCTGTGGCCTCTGTCCCTCCTCCTCCTCCAGGCCTGCCTCCAGCTCTTCCAGGCGCTGCCGAAGGACGTGGCCCCCCTGGTGTGGAGCACAGCGGGAAAGAGCGAAGCCCTGCAGAGCCTCTTGGGGCTGCTGCTGGAGGTGGTGTGGGGCAAGGTGCGTATGGCCCCGGGGGGACGAGGCTGCCTGTCCCGAGGAGCAGAGCAATGCTGTCCTTCCCGGGTGCTTTCCCCATTCCCCTCCCCGAGGGGAGCCCGCAGAGGCAGCCCCAGCGTCTGGGGTCTCCGAGGGACCCTGCATGGGCATGGAGGGAGGGTTCAATGGGGTCTGTTTTTCAAATGGTGTTTTAAGTTGTGCCTTTGCCTCTTATGAGTCCAGGCCCCGAACAAGGACACGCGGCTGCTGGCAGGGACGGCCCTGAGCATGCTGGTGAACACAGCCCTGCAGCCCCAGCGTGGGGCCAGCGCTGTGCTCGCTCTCTTCCAGCTCCCTGACCAAGGTGTGTGCTCCACCCCAAGCCGGGATCAGCCTCTGGCAAAGGGGACAGTGTGGACAGGCATGTTTGGGTCCAAGGGGACAGAGGGCAGTGCCTCTCACCAGCAGAGCAAGCCAGGCTGCTGCTGTGTCCTGGTCTGGGAGCACCAGCTGGTATCTCTCGTGGTCACTCTGGGATGAGCCAGGGCTCTTCACTCTCAGGGCAGCATCTGAGTTTGCCATCTTTCTGCCATTTAATGCAGCCATTTCCCACCAGGTGTGGGGGAGCTGAAGTTTGGGGAGCTGGTGGTGGAGCCCCCCCAGGTCCTGGAGCCAGATGGGCTGGAGAAGCTGGTGCTCACCAAAGGTTTGCTGACGTGCTGCAAAACAGACATCCTCAGCTGCCAGCTGGAGAGCTTCACCCACCGGGTAGGAGAGCTCAAACCCCGTTGCAGGGATTTGGAGAGCCCCTTGTGTAGGGCAGCAGGAAAACCACACAGCACTCTCACCTGTCCCCTGCTGGGGTTTTCTCACCCTGGAAAGCCCACGCCTGCCTGCTCCCTGAGCCGCTGTTCTCCCGCAGGCCTGCCTGCTGCTGGACGTGGTCTTTCCTGCTGTGTGTGCCCTGACCAAGGAGCAGAAGGACTGCCACTACTACTGCTTCCAAGGTAGGGGACATTGACCCTGCTGTGGCTGAGGGCGGAGGATTCTTTGTGCTCCTGATGCACAGAGCATCCCTGGTGCTTGATCTTCTCTTGGGGAAAGGCACTTTTCTGGACCTTGGTGCCTGGTTTGGAAGTGGCTGTTAACGTCTGCTCCAGCCTGGTGGACACGAACCCTCTCAGGCTGCTGTGCATCTGATGGGCAAACGGCTCCCCGTACATGTGGGGTCCTTGAGCCGCACGCGAGTGCCTCGGGCGAGGGCTGCAGCAGTGCGCTCTGCTTTTGCAGCCTGTGCCCTGTGGCTGCAGCGCCTGCGGGAGAGCCTGCCTGCCGTCTGGGGCCTGACGGGGACCCGCGTCCTGGACCGGGACACCAACCTCCTCCGGCAACTCACCCAGCTGGTGTGGGACAACGCCGAGACCCCGGTAAGGCTGGGGTGCCACGGCAGTCAGAAACAGCCCTTCCTTCGCCCGGCTCAGCTGCCCTTCCCCTGCCCAGAGCGAACCCCTGCCTGTTTCAGCTCCACCAACCCAACCCCCTCGCCCCCAGCTGCTTTCCCCTGGCAGGGCAGCGGCACCCTCCCCACGCAGCACCCACGGGTGCAGTCCTAGCCTGTCCACAGCTGCTGGCTCACCTCCTGCCATCCCCATGTCCCCAGCTCCTAGCCCCGTGGTTACAAGCCAGTACTGGAAATCCACAGCCACAGGAAAGCAAAGGATCTTTCCTGAAGCAGAGAGACAGGAGGGGGAGCCCACCCTCACCTCTGCTGCTTGCCATCCTTCTCCCCCCAGGTGGAAGGAGTGTCCGAGTTCATCCACAGCTCCTTCCGACTGCTCCTGGAGATCTACCACCTGGAATGCCAGCGCTTCCAGGACCAGGAGAGACCCCTCTACCAACAGATGCTGCAGAGGGTGGTGTCGATGCCATGGCAAATCAAAGCCAGATACGTGCCCCTGTGCGCCATTGTCCCCTACGTGGGCAGCCAGCAGGTAGGGAAGGCAGGAGGACGGGGGGGGTTCAGTCCTGCCCAGGTGGCACAGCCTCTGTCTGCTGCCTGTCACCTTCTGCCCAGCTCAGCCATGCCAGCAGGCAGCCTTCCCAGCCGGGGGGCCGGTTTGGCATCACCCAAGGGTTGTATCCCTGGTCGGGTGGCGAGCTGCAGCAACAACAACGCATCCCTGGGGACTGCCAGGGAGGGAGCTTTACCTGTTGGTGCCCACCCAAAGCCAGCCAAAAAGCAGCTTGGGGTACCAGAGGTGCCCAGTGCCGTGGGTGACCGCAGTGTGGTCTGTACCCAGATCTGTCACCCACCCTATGCAGCCTTTAGTCTGGCACACAGGGCATCTGCCAAGTGCTTCTCACAGCCATCATCTGCCTTTCTCCCAGGTGCTGGACACCTACCCAGACCTGCCGCAGCACCTCCTGAGCTGCCTCTCCACCAACCACCTGTGTCCCGCGGCCGCCGAGGTCTACAAGGCCCTGGTGCGGCAGCAGTGCGCCAGGCAGCAGGACGGGCAGCGCGGCGCGGAAGCGGCTCTGGCCGAGCGCTGGGCGCTGCGCTGGCTGCCCCTGCTCTCCCAGGCGCTCCGCTCCCCGCTGCCCATCCTGCAGAGCAACGCCGCCAACCACCTCCTCGCCTGGACCCTGCGGCAGCTCCCGGCCACCCAGGCACCGCTGGCCGCTGAGTTCGGTGGCTGGGACGCAGCATCGCTCCGCGCTTGGGTCTCGCTGCTGAAGGCGCAGCAGAGCGTGGCAGGGGCTCTGCCGCTGTGGGGCGAGGCGCTGGAGCGGCTCTCCCGCTGCCTGGGCGCCCGCGAGGAAGGCGTTCGGCTGGCGGCGCTGGGGCTCCTCTGCTGCAGCCCCAGCACCAACCGGCCCCTCTCAGGCACCGAGCTGCAGCTGCTGCGGGAGTTCGTACCCCTCAACCTCAACTGCGACTCCTCCTCGTTCCGGCAGCTGCTGCAGGCAGCGGTGAGGAAGGCACTGGTGCGGCTGCGGGACAGCTCGCTGGCCCTGCTTCGAGGGAAGGTGCCCCAAGGTGCCGAGCTGGGCAAGGAAGCGGGGCAGCTCGCCCAGGCAGTAGGTGAGGAGGCTGCCCCGGCACCTCCACCACGACCCATGGGGGAACTGGAAGTGGGTGCCCAGCCCAGCATCGCTCACTGCCGTGCGCTCTGTCCGCAGGCTTTGTGGAGTGGCTGCTGCAGCTCAGCATCAGCTCGCTCAGCCCAGGCTCCAACTACCAGAGGAAGAAGACGGCTCTGCTCCTCCTGGCCGCTGTTCTGGAGACCTGCACGGACACCTGGAGCCCCGAGAGGAAGAAAGGCCAGCCCCCACGTGAGTATGGGCAGCCCAGCCGAAGCAGCGTCCCTCAGCTGCAGGGGTGCTGCCCCTGTCCCTGTCCCACCGCCCCATGTCCCCACCGCAGGGACCATGGCCACGCTGCTGAGCTATGCCAGGCAGAGTGGCTGCTGGGACTTCTTCTCTCAGCCCAATTTGTTGGCGCTTCTGAGCTGCTTGCAGGACAGCACTAACGAGGTGAGCCTTCATGGTCATAAAGGCACCTGCCTTGGCCCCGAGCGGAGAGGTGGTGGGCTTCCCCTCCTGCCCTGCCCCAGTGGCTTTCTCCCCCATCTTGTGTCCCAATTCTTGGCAGATCAGAGACTTGGCCTCAGAGCTGCTCATCCGCTACTTCCCCGCTGTGTTCCCCGAGCCCATCGCCGTGGCTCTCTTCCAGCTGGCCCAAGACGCCCTGGCCAGCCCGCGAGTGCAGGAGGCTGAAGCCGGAGCCGTGCTGATGAAGACCATCCTACAGAAGTACGAGCTCCCGGCCTCCCCCTCCCCATGACAGCGCAGCAGCCCCCAGGAGCACATTGGCAGCACCGGTGTCTCACCAGAGGCTGCGTTTACAACTCAGGGCAGAGACGGCTTGGGTTTGAAATAGCCTTGCTATGGGGAGCTGGGTGGGGTTGGGGTGTGGGACCCCAAGCTGAGGGAAGGAGCCCCACAGCATGGTTTGGGCAGAAAACTCCCTTGTCCTTGAAACAGCCTTACCCCTTCCCCCAGGTCAGACAGTGACACCATGAAGAGCCTGGCCCTGAATGCTGAAGCAGCCCCAACGCTGCCCAGCCGAGGCCTCTGCTTCGCTCAGCACCTTCTCCATGTGCTGCAAGCCCAGTACGCTGCAGCGTGCCGGGACCTGCTGCAGGCAGCAGCCACTGCACCAATGCACGGTACGTCCCCAGCCTGGCAGGGGAGCTTGGAGTGGGCGGGAGTCCTACAGGCAGGACTGAGGCCACAACTCCGTGGTGATGCCACATCCCTGCCTCAGTTTCCCCTGTATTCCTGCTTCACCTGTCCAGCCTGCCCATCACCCAGGGGCCCTGCTCGCTCCGCTGCCCGTGAGCTGTTTCAGCAGCAGGCTTGGGCAGGAGAGCTGGAGCCACAGCAGCTACCACTGTGACCAGAGGCGGTGTTTGCAGGACCCATCGCAGCCCTGCGGCGATGCCTGCTCCAGGTGCCGGAGGTGGCCGCCTCCATGCGGGCAGCGGAGTTCGCGCAGAGCTGGCAGGAGCTCCTCACCCACCTCGTGACCACGGTGAGAGACATCACCTCCTTCCTCCTGGGCGCTCTGCAGAGCCAGCAAGGCCCCGGCGCCGACGAGCAAGGTGAGCGTGTCGCCAGGGCAGGGACCAGCCCCAGGAACCACTGATGCCTCCATCACAGCCATCCTTGAGCCAGCAGCCCTGCAGCCCCTGGGGCAGACACTGGCTTTGGGCTCGCTGCCCCTAACAGGGGACAGCAGTAGGGCCAGACAGGGAAGGTTGGCCCAGGGGTAAGGTCCAAAGCAGGGCACCCAGGCAAGCATGCTCAGAGTGTTGGTTCAAGGATCCTGGGAACCGTGGGAGCAGAGCAGCTAGCGCCTGGTTTTGGCTCCCTTTCTCAGCTGCCCATGAGAACAGCAGCAGAAGGGGAGGCAAAATCTTTGCAGCAGCAGCAAGGCACCTGCCAGCTCAAAGCAGCTGGAGAGCAGGGGCTGGTGAAGCCCTTACAGCAGCAGCTTGGACAGAGCAGTGGGGCAGGGCACAGCCATAGTCCTAAGTGGGACACTCAGAAAAGGGGACAGCAGGTCCCCCCCAGCAGCATCCCCCTCCCTCTGCCCCACACCACCCCACTCAGACCATCTTCTCCCTTTTGCAGCTGCTGCCCCATCGTTTGCAGACATGGGGAACGCCATCGGCTCCCTCATCATGCTGGGGAAAGGCAGAGGGCAGGAGGAAGAGGAGGACTCAGTCCTGCTGTCGGAGGAGCACAGCCTGATCCTGACCTGCTGCTGGGTGTCAGTGAAGGTGGGCACCCACCCCACAGCACTGGGGAGAGGGAGACCCCTCCCCACAGCACCCAGCCCACCCCAGCAGCTGGCTTCTCCAGCTCCCCTTGGGGCATTCACCCTCCCCAGGGACAAACAAGAGGAGTCTCTGCCCTTACCTCAGAGCTGCCACAGACCACCCTCACGCTCTGCCAGCCACCACCCTTCCCAAAAGCAGCCACCTCCCTTCCTGCCCTTATGTAGCCCAGCTGGTTCCAGGCACTGACAGACCCCAGCTGTGGCAGAGCTGGGCTCCCCGGCTTGCAGCCCTGCCACTGCCCATCCCGGCTCCTTTCTGACAGCCGCCCATCCCGGCTTCTCCTCCTCTCTGGTGCCTGGAAAAAGGCCTTCTCCACCAAGCATGCCTTGCAGCCGGCTGGGAAGCCGCAGTGCCATGGATCCTGTGCGTGCTCATGGGCATCCCACCGGCCACGCTGCCTGGCAGCTCCGGCAACCGAGGGTGCCCGTGCTGCGGGGTGACGGCAGCACCCGCTGTGCTTCCCTGCAGCAGCGATGGGGCAGGACGGGAATGGGGCAGCCCCGCTGCCAGTCCCCATGACCTCTCACTTCTTCCTAGGAGATAGGGCTGCTCTTGGGGGGGCTGGCTGAGCTGCTGCTGGCCCCGGGGCTGCCCGCCGGATCAGGGTCCCTCCTGCCGCTCCCCACCCTGCAGATGGCCGCGAGGGTGTTCCAGGAAATCCTGCTGCGGTGCCGGCACTGGGTAAGAGCGTGTCCAGCCTGGGATGGCACGGCCCCTTCCCCACCTCTCCAGCCCTGTCCCTGCCCTGGGCCAGTGGCCGGGGGCTCTCGCTGGCGTACAGGGAGGGCGAGCACAGTGGAGCAGGGTCTGCTCTGGGGCAGTACGTGGGCATGGCTGGGATCCCAGTGCCAAACCCCATCACGTCCCTACACCATTGTGTCTTATTGCTTTCTCCTCCCCCTTTGCAGAGAGGTTTCTGGGGGCTGTGGGGGTCTAGGGGGTGCAGCCTTTGGGGTGCGGGGGCCTGATGCTGCTCTGCCCTAGGGAGCTGTGGAGGGCTGCAGCATGGGCTTCACCAAGTTTTGTGCCGCTCTGCTGAACCACCCGGATGCGGAGCTGCAGGCCATCCCACAGACCATGCTGGAGCAGGTACGGTGCTCGTTCTGCCCCATGTTCCTGCCTGAGTCCCTGTGTCCCCTCACCCTGGGGCAAGCACCCACCTGGCCGCCGACATGCCACGGTGTGGGCTCCAGCCAGCAGGTTCCCAGCTATATCTTGGGTGGGTTTTGGTCCTTAGGGCTTAGAAGCACTGAGTGGACCCCGGAGCAGCTCGATCACACGCCGTGCCGCCGGCTTCCCCATGCTCTTCCTCTGCATCGTCAGCGGGGAGGCCCCGGCGCAGGCACGGCCGCTGCTGACCCGCTGCATCCAGACGCTGCTGGCCTTGGCCGCCACGGCCCTGCCGCAGCACTGGGACCAGACCCTCGACCTCCCACAGGTGAGCACAGCAGGCACCAAGCTGTTGGCTGTTGTAGCCCTTTTGGGGACAGGGTGGTCTGCGCAAGGTCCTCAAAAAGGAGCCGTGCTGGGTACCCCAGAACAAGGCTGTGCTACCGTGGAGACGTCAGGGTGAGCAAAAAACCGCAGCCGCGGCCATGCTGCCCATCCCAGCAGCCCAAGAGCTAGTGGCCCCTTGGCTCCTCCATCTCTTCCCACCATCTTGCTTTTTCACGGAAGCGCAAGCCCCCTCCCCACGCAGCACTGTTGAGCCCCACGTGCTCTCCCCAGGTGTGTGCCCTCCACGTGCTGCAGACGCTGGTCCGCGGCGCAGGGCTGGGCGGCGTGCTGCTGCGGCACGCTGCGCCGATGGCGGCCCTGGCACTGCGGGGCCTGGGCTCGCCGTGCTGGGCCATGAGGAACGCGGCCATCCAGCTCTTCAGTGAGTACCGAGGCGGGGAGGCGACAGAGCCCTGCAGGACTGATGCAGCCCCTGGGGTTTGGAGCCTGGCCGGGGCGAAGCGCGGTGGGGACCTGACGCTGCTTTCTGCCCCGTTCCCACAGGCGCCCTCACATCCCGGCTGCTGGGCCAGCAGCGGAGCCGAGGGGAGGGTGGCCCATCGGAGGGGGTCAGCCTGCAAGCCTTCCTCAGGCAGCACCCCCAGCTGGGTGCCATCCTGCTGGGTGAGCTGGGGGCGGCCGCAGGGCCCGCGTCGGGGGGCCCCCAGCTGCACCCCGCGCTCCATGCTGTCCTCACCCTCCTGGCCCAGCTGCAGCCTGGTGCCGATGGCCCCGGCAGGTGAGGGGGCAGTGGGGATGCTCTGCCCCAGCCAAGGGCTCCTGCAGTGGGTGGTGGTCCCGCGGCACCGGGGCTGGCCCTGGCTCTAGTGGGGCTTTTGCTCCAGCTGGTTCATCGCTTTCTGCTCTGCAGCCCCTCCGCTCGCTTCCTGGAGCCGCTGCTGGGGCTGGCGGGGAGCCCCATCTATGCCATGCGAGTGATGGCCGCCAAGGCGCTGGTGCCGGTCGTCCCACCGCCCCAGCGCCCGGGGCTCCTCCTGCAGCTGGCCCGGCAGCTGCCCACCACGCCCAGACGGGTCCGTTCACACAATGCCGTCCACGGGCGCCTGCTGCAGATGCAGGCATTGCTCACCACCGCCCCAGGCACCAGTGGGTGAGTGCTCCCACGCCGTCCCCCCACCCATGGCCCCTGTGGTCGCTCTGTGCTGAGATGCAGCTTTTTGGTCGAAAAGCGGTGCCTTCTCCATGTTGCGGGCCCTGCGGTGAGGCTGCGTGTCTCCTTGCAGGCTGTCGGCCGAGGCGCTGTGCCCCGTGGCTCTGGAGCTGGAGGCACGGGGCTGGCTGCTTGCCCCTGCCCAGCGCTGCCCGCTCGTCCGCGCCGCCTTCCTCCAGGTCCTCGCCCTCCTGCCCGCGTCCTTCAGCCCCACCTTCGCCCAGAGCATCCGCGATGCCATCAGCGCCGAGCTGGGCAGCCTCCCGCCGGGGGGAAAGCCGCGATGCGCTGAGCTGCAGGTACCGCTGCCTGCCAGGAAAATCACGGCCATGGCCTTCCTGGCGGCGAGCCCGGGGGTGGAAGGTGGGGATCCCCCACTCAAGGGGCACAGACCTCACTCAAGGCTGAGTGTTGGAAGGGAAATCCTGATTTTCCTCCAGGTGGGCTTGGCCGTCCTCCACCAAACCATGGCCCACTTTGTGTGCAGCGAGGCAGCCCGGCTGGCGGACGGCGAGCGGATTGGCTCTGCCTGCTCTCTTCTCCAGCAGCCAAATCCCGACGTTCAGCTTGCCGTCCTGAGCTGGGTGATCACCAGGGAGGGAGGAACGTGCGAGGAGCTGGAGAAGGCTCTCGGGCTGACGTTGCTGGTATGATGAGGGTCAAAAGTCACCGAGTAAAGCAGAGGGTCCCCACTGCGTCATGCAGATGGGATGCTGGGTGCTCACTGAGGGGCACAGTGCTCCCCGGGCCGAGGGCACAGGGGTGCGAGGCACTCAGGTGGTTGTGCTGAGGTTGCCGCCCCGCGGTGCCGGAGACACTAACCCTGTACCTTCTTTCCTGTTGTCAACTAGGAGAGCTTGCGGTCGGTGCTGCGAGACAGAAAGGACAGAGAGTTCCTGAGATTGTACCTTGAGGCTTTGCTGCATCTTTACAGAGACCCCTCGTCGTGGTCCCAGGAAGCTTCCAGGAAGCTCCGGGGCTCCTCGGCAGCGTGCCTGGAGATGCTGCTGGATGTGGTGGAGGCTGAGTGTCCTGGCCCCGACCTCCTCTTCCAGGCGCTGTGTGCCGCCAGCCTGCTGCTCGCCCACCGGTAGGTCCCTGCCCCTTCCGGGAGATTTCTCTGTAGTCCTCGTTGGAAGCAGAGCCGTGACTTCTCACCTAGAAACCACAGCTTTGGCCTGGGTCCTGCGGTCTCAGGGCAGCCGGTGGCCTTTGGTCCCCCATCCAGGGGATGATTCCCTCTCCTTCCCTGGGCTCTGGCAGGTTTGGGGATGAGGACGGCACCCTGGTTGAGCGGTGGTGCACGGCGCTGGAGGAGTGCAGCCGCTCTGCTTCGTCCGAGGTGCTGCGGCTGGCGGCTGCCCGCTCCCTGCAGACGGCAGGTGCCGGCGTGGTGCGGCGATCCCTGCGTGCTGCCTGTCCCTCGCTTGTCCCCATGGCTCTGCGGTAGGTAGCCCATCCCTGGGACGGCTGTGCTTACAGGAGCAGTGCTGCCCGTTGCTGCTGTGCATTCCTGGCAGTGCTGCTCCTTGGAGCCCCGGCCCCAGGGTGCTGCAGTTCATTGACTCTGCAGAAGGACATGTCCCCTACAAAACATACAAGGGCATTAAAGAAAGCCCCACTCATTCAAAAATCACTGTTATCCCAGAGCTTGCAGCCTACAAAACATTTGTGGGTTGCGTTTTAATAAAAGCAGCCAGCCCCTTAAGAGCAGCAAACCGCATTGCTGGATCCCTCGGTCCCCGTCATGGTCTCTGCCCTCCCAAGCGGTGAGCTCTTTGGCAGTGGCTCTGCATTTCACAACCCAGGAGCCTCCAAAAAAATCCCTCAGGGAAGCGTTGCCTCGGGAGGTCTCATCCTTCCCTCCTCCAGGCAGGCTGGGGATGCTCTGGGGCGCGTGGTGCCCTTCCCTTCCCGTCCCTTCTCTCCCCTTTCCCCAGGCTGATAAATGCGGGCATTCACCTTCTGCAAGATGAGGAGCGCGAGGTCCGGCACGAGGCCTCAGGTTTCGCCAGCCTCCTGCAGTGGGACCCTGGGGAGCTGCTCCAAGACGGCTGCGTCTTTGTGCAGGACAACGTGGGGCTCCTGGGCCTCCTGCAGCTCCTCCTGGAAGAGTTCGGGGAGCATCCTGAAACCTTCGAGTTGCTGCTGCGGCACCTCCCCGTCCTAGACCTCAGGGGCATCCTGGAGGAGCTGGAGGCCAACAAGTGAGTTGCCAGACCCCTGGGCTGGGTGTGAAGGAGCACGGGTGCCGTGGAGCCAGCCCTTGGCTTCATCTGCACCTTGGCTGCTCCCCCAGAGCCACCAGCCTGTACAAGGAGGATGAACCCAACGTTTTTGCGGAGCCGGCCGTCCTGGCAGGGCAGCTGCTCCCTATCCTGCTGCAGCTCCTGGAGAAGGCATCCCCCGGCAGCCCGCTCCGCGTCTCAGCCCTCCACTGGCTGGTGGCCACGGGCCCCAGCATCCTGGACGACCTGCGGTACTGTGAGCGCCGCTGGAGCCAAGGTACGGCACCGCACAAACCCCCAGGACAGGCAACCTAGTGTCCTCGGTCCCTGGGCCAGCTCTGCCTGGGGGGACCCCGCTGTGCTCACGGCTCCTTCGCCCGCTCTCTCCACAGAGGCCGCTGCCCGGTGCAGGATGAAGGCGCTGGGTTGTGCCAAGCTGCACGTGGCCGTGGCCGTGCTGCTGGCGAGGGCCCGGCTGGCGATACGGGCGCTGGAGCTGCTGGGGGAAGGTGCCAGCGTCGTGCCAGGGCTGGGCTGCAGCACCTGGGAGCTGGAGCAGGAGCTCGCACTGGTGCAGGGGCTGCTGGCACAGCACGGGCTGGCCCCTGTGCCGAGCCAGGGCAATGCCCCGGGGGAGCCGGGACCACCGTCCGGGGCTGCCTGACCGCTCCGGGCGTGGAGCGGTGTCACACCAAGCCCCACAGCCGCGAGGCTCCGGGATTGCACTGCCACGTCCCTGTATTTGCCGGGTGCTCTCTCTGGCCGCCGGCCAGGAGCGCAGGTTCGGTGGTGTAACTCAGGGAACCCCACTCACCGTGCGGGACACACTCGCTTTGTTCCCAGTGTTTTGCAACTCTCCAGGCCGAGCACACCGGAGCAGCATCACCTTGGCCTGTGCCTGCGCTGCTGCCCGCAGCATCCCTGCCCTCAGGAGGAGGGGACACGCTGCCCAGAGCCCCTGCACCCCCTTGGGCTGCTCCACTCCCACCACCTTTTTTTTAACCAATGTTTTATCTCTTTTGTGACCGGCCTGGGCTTTTCTCCCAAATAAAGAGGCCAAGAACGTCCCCAGTGTTGAAGCCTTTTAATGTCCCTGCTCGGGAGGGGTGGTGGGAGGGGGACGCTGCGGCAGGGAGGACACGGAGGGTCCACAGCACCAGGCACCCTGTGGTTTTACCTGCGGGACCGCGGAGAGGCCGTGGGATGGAAACCCTGCCTCGACCCTAGAGGCACGGGTATGCGAGCTGCAAAGAAAAACGATTACAGAAGGGGATTCTTCCCGGGAAAATGCTGCTCCAGTTCCAGTGGGCAGTTCGCCAGAGAGAGCAGAAAGGCTGACCTTCCTTCTGAGCTCTTGAAGGCATTTCTGACTCGTGTTTGTAAGACGTGAGTGACGAATGCTGTGGCCAGGACTACAGGGGCCCTGCCTCCAGCCGGGTGGAGGAGAGGGACAGCCAGGTTTATGGGGCTGTGTGGATCTGATGGCCTGGGACATTGGACCCACAGGAGCGCAAGGCTCTGGTGGACCCTGGTGCACAGTGCACCCCTCCCCAGAGGGATGGGGGAGAGAATTGGGAGGAAAGGAAAACTCGTGGGCTGAGATGAAGACGGTTTACTAGAATAGCAAAGGAAAATGACAATAATAACAAATATAGGGATACTGAAATATACAAAATGAGTGAGGCACAACTTCTCACCACCGGACATCCCAAAGATGGATACAGCCCGTCCCAAGCAGGGATCACGGAAACAACCGAGCAGCGAGCAAAGGAGCGAGAGAGAGATGTCCCCCGGCCCACCTCCGCTTACATACTGAGCGTGAGGTTTATGGCATGGAATGCTCTCTTTGGCCAGTTTGGGTCAACTGTCCTGGCTGTATGCCTCCCAGCTTCCCGCACCTGCACATCAGCGAAACCTGGGAAACTGTACAGTGTCCTTGGTCTTGTTAGCAGCAACTCATAGCATCAGTGTGTTTATCAACATTCTTCACATAGGAAATGCAAAACACACCGGCTACTAAGAGGAAAATTAACTCCATCCCTGCCAAAACCAGGCCAGGGACTCATTTCCGAAACAACCTCATAGACAGCTGGGCCAAAGAGCACAGCACTGAGTGGGTATATCCCATCCCCTGCACGCACCAGCTGCTGGGAAAATCAAACAGTACGATGGGCTGTTAACAACTGCACTGAAAGCAACGGGTGCTGGGACATTCAAACATTGGGAGAAACATTTAGCAAAAGCCACTGGTTAGTTAACACTAGAGGATCTGCCAATCGAGCTGGCCCTGCCCCATCGAAAGTTCTACGTACTGTAGAAGGGGATAAGGTCCCTGTGGTGCACACAAAAAGTGTGCTGGGGAAGACCGTCTGTGTCACCCCTGCCTTGGGCAAAGGCAAACCCCTCTGAGGGATTGCTCTTGCTCAAGGACCTGGGTGCACTTGGTGGGTGATGTGGGAGGATGGGAAAGTCCAATGTGTACCTCAAGGAGATTTGATTTTGGGTGAAAATAGCCAATAATTTGAACTGCATGATGTTAATTGCTGTATAACACTGTATGTCATCACTTCTACAGTTGTAGAACACACGCACCAGCTGCGAGCTCCGGATGCAGCACGCAATGATCCAACACCACACGCCACCCTCCTGCTGCGTCCCGTGACACCCGCCGCGCCACACCGAAACCCCATCCCGCTCCGCTGGCTGGGCGAACTCTGCGCCGTCTCTCCTGTTGGAACAGAGGGAGTCCAGAGTTGTGGACTAAATGAACTCAGCACTAGCCCATAGATCACAGGAATGATGTCTGTGTGTAAGTATCAAAGACAGAAGAAGCGGTAGTGGTTAGTCAGAAAGTGTGGGAGCTGAGCGTGACACAGATGGTACAGAATAAGGGGTGGACACTGTCCTGGTTTTGGCTGGGATGGAGTTAATTTTCTTCCCAGTAGCTGCTGTGGTTTGGATTTAGTATGGGGTTTGGTATGTGAAGAATGTTGATAATACACTGATGTTATGAGTTGTTGCTAAGAGATCAAGGACTTTTTTTTTTTATTTTCCAGCTTCCCAGTTTTGCTAACGTGCAGGTGCAGGAAGCTGGGAGGGGAACAGCAGGAACAGCTGACCCAAACTGGCCAAAGGAAGTGGGACAGAGCAGCGCTCGCCGTGAGCGCACCCCAACCCATCCTCGTCCTCATCCTCACTCCCTCCTCGTCCACCGCAGCGGCAGCATGAGCACGGCCAAGCCGAGACGCATGAAGTTCTCTGAGGAGGAGAAATTCCTCATCCTGGAGGAGTTCAGGCTCCGCAAGGACATCTTGATCCCTGAGAACGGCCGGTACAAGAATACGCTGGCCCGGCGGCGTGCCTGGGAGGAGATTGCAGCTGCTGTCAACTCCCTCAGCCCCCTGGTCCGGCGCTCGCCCGAGGAGATCCGCAGGAAGTGGCACAACATGGTCGACGATGCCCGCAGGGAGCTGGCTGTGGGGAAGAACCCGCTGCACCGCCAGCGGCCCCAGCAGAAGCTGTTCCACAGCATCTTCGCCCTCTTCAACAAGCCCATCCCAAGGGTGTTGGATCCGATGATCTCAGCCCCGGACCCCAGGGCAAGGGCGTCCAGCAGCTCCCCCAGGACGCAGGAGGCCGCCTCAGATCTGCTCCCGCAAGGCCAGAGCAGCGATGCCACCCCGGGACACAGGCTGCTCTGCCCCGTGGGGAGCCCAGCGGCCCCTGGCCCCGTACCAGAGCGCCTCTTCAGTGCAGCCAGCGAGGAGCCCGACTCCAGGGAGAGCTTGCTCCGGGTGGAACCCCAGGACCGCATGGAAAGGAGACCAACGACGCCCGGCACAGCCCCCGCAGCCCCCGGCCTGCCTGCAGCTGAGGTGCTCCCGCCAGTGGCTGCCCGTCCTGCCGCGCTGCAGGGCCACGATGCAGCGGAGACTGCCCCAGTGCCACCAACCGGCTCCCCCAAGCCTCCCGCGCCCTCCCGCGTCAAGCGCCCACTGAGCCCAGAGCTGGCGTGGCCGTGCCTCACTGTGACAGAGAGCCTGGCGAAGCAGAGCCGGGGGACGGGCAGCCCGAGCCCCCTGGCCCCGGAGGAGAACGGTGAGGTGCCCACATTGCTGCCAGACTCTGCCCACCTCCCTGGTGTCCACCGGGTCAGTTGTGCCGGACCCTGGCCGCGGGTCCCAGCCCCGTGCCCAGGCTGGGTGGGTTGCGGAGCTGCAGTGGCCCTCCTCGGGCAGCGGCTTCTCCTTTGCCATGGACCAGCTGTCCAAATCCCACATTTTTCCAGGAGAAGGGCCAGCTCGCTCTCCCTGCCCATCCCAGCTCCCACGCCGGGGCAGCCGTACCCTGCCCCGCTCTGATCGGATGCTGCAGCACGCGGAGGTGGCTCAGGGGAAGGCTGAATCCTGCGGGGTTAAGCTTTGGGGAGGCTGCAGTACAGCTGGCGGGGAGCGTTCCTGGGGTCTGCTTTCAGCATCACCGACCCATCCCGGCAGCCCAGCTCTGCATGGAGAGCGGCCGGGCTGGGAGGGCCACACCGCAACGGCAGGGACATTGGTGGGAGAGAAAGGGCAGGGGCAGGCAGTTCCCCGTGGATGTGTCCCCTCTCTGGCTCTAATGCGTTTCTCTGCTCCACTCAGGCCACCCGTCACCAGAGGAGTCCCAGGCCGGCCCGTGGGGCTGTGTCGGCACAACTGGGGAGCAGTGGGAGAAGCAGAGCCGGCTGCAGATGGAGATCCTGGAGCTGCAGAAGGAGACCCTCCAGCTGCAGAAGGAGAAGATCCTGATGGAGAATGAGAAGATCCTGATGGAGAAGGAGAAGCTCCTCCTGGAAATGATCAAACTGCGCAGGGAGCTAGGCAGCTGATGGTCCTCTGCAGGCACTGGGTGGCCCAGGGCCACTGTCCCCTCCTGGAGATGGGCGCTGGCTGCCCACCTGCAGCCCGGGTCGCACGGCACGAGGCCGGGACGGCTGTGCCTTAAGCTGCCCTTTCCTTCTGTCCTGGTTCTGGCTGGGATGGAGTTAACTTTCTTCCCAGTAGCTGCTGTGTTTTGGATTTAGTCTGGGGTTTGGTATGTGAAGAATGTTGATAATACACTGATGTTATGAGTTGTTGCTAAGAAATCAAGGGCTTTTTTTTTTTTTTTTTTTTTTAGCTTCTGAGGTTTTGAGGTTTTGCTAATGTGCAGGTGCGAGAAGCTGGGAGGGATATAGCCGGGACAGCTGACCCAGTCTGGCCAAAGGAAGTACTCCGTACCATAGACGTCATGCTTGGTGTATGAGTGGGGCTTGGCCGGCGGCAGAATCCGGAAATCGCTGTTCCGAGACGGCTGTCGGTTCCGCTCCGTGATTGCTGCTCAGGGACTGGCTGGGCATCGGCCGGCGGGTGGTAAGCGGTTGCATCTCTTGTTTTTCTTGGATTTTGTTTCTCTCTCTGTTGTTTTCCTTTTCATTACAATTTATTACGATTATATTTTGTTATTTCTTCAACCATTAAACTGTTCTTATCTCAACCCACAAGTTTTCTTTTACCCTTCCGCTGGGGAGGGTGAGCAGACGGCTGTGTGGTACCTCCTCGCTGACTGGGGTTAGAAACCTTCCCCCCTCCAGCCCCCGGGCTGCGCCTGCCTGGGGCTCCCTCCTGCTGCTGCCTGCCTGTGCGCCCTCGGCCACCTCATCCTGGGTGGCTCGGCTGCGGCAACGTGGGGCTCGGGCACTGCTGGCGGCTGCAGGTGGCCGTGTCTGGACAAAGGTGATCTTCTCGGGGCGAGCGCCTGGTGCTGTGCCTGCCAGGGGTGCCTGGGGGTGGTTTGGGGGTGCAGGCAGGTGCTGAGACCGCCGCACAGTGGCTGTGGGTACCACCAGCTGAGGCTGGAGTGGGGACCCCACCAGCGAGGTCACCTCATACTGGGTGAAGGGTGGGGAAGGGCACCGGCGCAACCCAGCAATCGCCCAGCCCAGCCCCGCTCCCTCCAGTGGGGGCTGCTGAGCCCTACAGCGGGGCCCGGACGCCCACCGGCATCGTCGCCCACATGCAGACTTTGGGTGCCTACGTTCAGTTCCTCTCTGCAAACCACGGCACGCAGCCCAGCCGCCCTTCGCGGCTCACCCAGCAGTTCACCGCAGCCGCGCCAGTGGGAACACGCGGGGGAAGGATGCTATCACCATCCTCCTGCTGCTCGCCAACGGCAGCTCACGCACGGCGTGATGTCACGGCTGAGCATGACGTCATCGCGTTGTCCTCCCATGTCACCTTCGCACGCAGACTTAACCCCAGTCTGATGTTCTTCCACCATTAATCACCATACTTCAGCAATTCTCTTATTTTTTATCTTTATAAGGAGGGTTTTCTTCCCATTCTTCAACAAAATATTTAATGGAAAACGTGGGGAGTCAGACCAAGGGCAAGCAGCAAGCCTGCAGAAGGGTGAAATTACAGAAACACCACGTTTTTATTTCATTCCCCGGCTCCCCAGCAAGGAGCAGCGCTGTGGGGAGGCTCAGCCCACCTTCCTGGGGGACGCTACACGAAGACGAGAGCCGGCGAGGGGCAGACACAACCCTCCTGCAGCCCCTCCTGCACCCACGAGCCCTGGCACCCCGGCACAGAGGCAGCCACCCAAAACGTCCTGGAAGGAAAAGTCAGTGAGAGCTGGGGCGCGCTGTGAATAATTAAATATAATTGTAAAAAATGATATATATATATATATAATAATACAGATTAGCAGTTGGACTAGATGATCAATGTAGGGACCTTCCAACTGAAATATTCTATTCTATTTAAATACATTTATTTTTATACTATATATTAGTGATTTATTGTACATATTATTGATTTCTATCATAATACTACGGTGTATTATAATATTATCCTATAATACGATGGCATATTTTAATACTATCTTATAATATTGTGGCATATTATAATATAATATTAGCTTTATATATAAATATATGATATTTATAACTAAGAATATAGAAGGAAGATGCCCTGGGGGCACAGAGAGATGCTCCTCCACAGCGAGGGATGTCCCTTCAGAGAGATGCCCCCCCCTGGATGGGCATCCCCCCCAAATTGCCACCTACCTGGCTCCTCGCAGCCCGTGTCCAGTGCAATGGGGCCAGCGGCGGGATGCGTCCCCCCGGCACTCGACGCACACCCGCTTGTCCCGCTGCAGCCGGCGGCTCCAGGCCTGCCCGTGGCAGGGGGGCCCTACCTGCGTCAGGCGGAAATAGCCGCAGTAGCTGGGGAGGGGGGAGCTGGGATAAAAGAGAGGGAAAAAGGGGGAAATGGAGGGGGAAAAGGGGGAAATGGGGGACAAACAGGGGAAAATGGGGGGAAAATGGTGGTTGGAGGGTAGGGCAGAGGTTGTGGCATTTTCTGGATGGATGGGGGGGGTACAAAGGGGTTATGGGTTTGGAGGTGCAAAGGGGCCATGGTTTGGGGGGGGGTAGGATAATGGCTCTAGGGGTGCAAAGGGACCACAGCTCTAGGAGGGGCTGCAAAGGGGCCATGGCTTTGGATGAGGGTGCAAAGGGGGCATGGTTTGGGGAGAGGGAAAGGATAATGGCTTGGGGGGGGGGGCAAAGGGACCATGGCTGGGGGTGGGCGAGAAGGGTAACGGCTCTGGGGGTGTCTGGGGAGTGCAAAGGGGCCATGGTTTGGGGTGGAGGACGACAATGGCTCCAGTGCAGGGTGCAAAGGGGCCCGGGCTCTAGGAGGGGGTGCAGAGGGGCCATGGCTTTGTAGGGGGGTGCAGAGGGGCCCCAGCCCCACACCTACCCGGACGGCTCCTCCGGCAGCAGCTGCCCAGCTCTTCCCCAGGGATCCCTGAAGCCCCAGCTGAAGGAGTCAGGTAATATCTTGGCCACCTCTGGCAGAAGAGCAGCCGGGGACACACACGGACGGTTACAGACGCCCTGGGACTGGCAGCGGGGATGGCAGCGCCGGAGGGACGGTCACACACAAGGCAGGTGGGCACCCCCAGGAGACCCCCGTTACCTTTGGCCATCCCGCAGGTTGGGTGCTCCCCCAGGCAGCCCCGGCGCTGCTTGAGGTCAGGACAGGGCTCCCCTCCGTGGCGGGGCGGGACGGTGACCTGGCGGCTGCGGGCCTTGCTGCCGACCCCGCACGGGGAGCTGCACCCGCTCCATGGCCCCCAGGACCCCACCACGCAGCCCACCGCTGCCGGCAGGACGGGACAGAGGAGAGGGAAAAGAGAGGTTCGAGGGCGTGAGAGATGGATGGAGCAGAGCAGGGGAGATGCAGCACAGGGGAGGGGGAGACGGGAGGAAGGACAAGGGCCAGGGTGACCCTGGCAGCGCCTCTCCCCAACACCCAGGCGGGGGCTGCCCTGCCAGCGCAGGGGCATTGTGCACGGCTTCCGCAGGCCTTTATCCCCGCGCCACCGCATCGCGCTGAGCTGGGACCCCGCTAATCTCCCCGGAGATTAGGGAGGGCTGACTGCTGCGGTTGTCCAGGGGACGGTGGCCGGCGCCCGCCCAGGTTCGGGTCCCCAGGGCAGGCTGGCTCTGCATCTCCCAAGCCCACGCTCCCCGTTTGTCACCCCCGGCCCCAGTTCCCGTGTCACCGCGCAAGGCGCTGCCCGCAGCAGGGGTGACGCGGGGCTTGTCCCACTCAGGTCCCACACTGACGGCTCTGAGGGTCGCAATGACAGTGCCACCATTGCCCCACTGTTCTCAGCTGCAGACCAGAGGCCATCCCTGTGGGCTCTCTTACTGCACATGGAGCAGCCAGACATTCAGCACAGAAAGCGGAAAATTGTGAAATTGCTCCACACCTGGCCCAGCCAGCATCCCCAGATGCGTCCCTTTACCTCTGAAAGTACAGGGCTAACAGATAACGGCAAAAACTTGCCACCACTCACCGGCGCGGCGGCATGCGGCGTGGTAGTCATGGCAGCAGTCGCCCGTCCTCTCGCAGTACGAGTCGCAGTAGCAGCGAGCCCGGCGGGTGCCCGGGACCCAGCAGGCGTTGTTCCTGCCCGGGCAGCACCGGTGCCAGCAGCTGCCCATGGCAACTGCCAGGTAGCCAGCGGCCAGCAGCCAGCCCCCGCAGAGCAGCAGGCCGTGCATGCCGCCGGGACCCCGCAAATCGCCAAGGGATGGCTTTCCCTCTGTGCCCGCGAGCGCTGGGCGAGTGGCAAGGGCTACGCAGCGGCGGTGCTGGGAGCCCCGCCGCACCGCCCCTGGGCTGGGCGGGGGGGACAAAGCCCGTTCCCTTCTGCTCCACCGCCCCTCGTCATCCCGGCTCTTTGCCTCACAGCCGGGGCGAGGAGTTACTAAAATTAACCAGGATGGCTAATAAAAAGCTGTGCATGGGACAATGCAAGCTCAGAGCTGCCGGGAGCCGCTGTGAACAGGCACCGCGAGGTCGATGCTGATGCTCCCCGGGGCAGTGGGACTGGGTGCCAATGGGGGACCCCATCCCTAATCCCCACCCGCACTGCAGGAGCCGCTCGCCGCCCGCTCAGCACAGCCCGACGCCGACGCAGCCACTAAAGCCAGACGGATTTTATTCAAATTGCCAATGTAAAACAATAAAAAAAACTCAAAAAACAAAACCAACCCAACCCTCACTGGCTTCAGAGCAGAAAGCCGCAGGTAAACCGCACGCAGGCTTTCCTTCTCCTCCTTCGCCTCCTGTGTTAAGGCTGCGTTCGTCACTGGCGACAGGAGGGAGGAGGGACGGGGCGAGCCCCGGCTCCCACGCCTCCCCAGCTCCTTCGCGGGACGTTTGGCACAAATCCGGCGGGGCCAAGCCTGGTGCAGGGCAGGGCTCCAGCCCCACGGCCGCAGGTGTTAGTGGGTCAGCGTGAAGCTCCAAAAGCTACAGGATTACCTACGGGGCTGCGGCGAGGCGGCAGGAGGGCAGATGTGGGGAATGTGACAGAAGAAGGGGTTTGCACCCCCGGTCGAGGGGCCAAGTCTGCAGCATGGGGCTGTGCCTCCCCGCCCCGGCTGGCGCTTGCATCCTGACTGTAAATGGCAAGAGATGGGGGCACACGGCTCACCCCGATCCCCGCCCCACGGCAAGAACTAAAGGCCTGGCTGCATGTGCAATTTTGGGCAGCGCCTGCTCAGCAGCTCAGGGATGAGCCGGACCTGGGGTTGGGATGCTGCACCCCGGGAGAGGAGGGAGCCTGGGCCACACCAGCTAACAGGGCAGGGTCGCTGCCCTCCCATCCCGGGGGATGCAAGGCTGATGGCCCCCCAGCGCCGCTGTGAGAGCCGGTGCATCGCTCCCAGCCGGCAGTGTCAGCCCCAAGAGCCTCCGCCAGCTGCGATGCCCAGTGCATGGCTCGACCATTGCACCCACGTGGCTCTGGGGGGCTTTCAGCACCCCCAAAAAGGGCCAGGCCCTGGGCAGCCAGCAGCTCCTGGCTGCCGGGGTCCCCGGGGGTGCAGGGCCACCGTCCCGGGGGCCAGCTCACCCTGGGTAACCTCGCAGGTGACGCAGGACCAAGGGGAAGTGTCACCAGGGGATGGGGGTGCATGTGACCAGGATGCTGGGCATGCAGATGCTGGGATGCTATTCCCTCCCTGCTCCTTTTAGTACACAAATAATAATTTAACCTGCTCCAGAGCCTGTTCCTAAACATAAAGGCGGCCGGGTTTGTGAGGAGGGCGTGCGCATGAGGCAGACTTGGCCCCGGCCAGCACCAGCGGGCAGCTGTGGCCTTGGTCACGGCTCTCCAGCTGCAGCCCCGTGGGGCGAGGGAGGCGGGGGCCGCCCCGGCCTGACCCCCTCAGTCCGTTTTCCACACCTTGTTGAGGAACTTGACCACCTCGTCGTAGATGACAAAGACGATGGCCACGTCGAGGCAGACGCGGCCCAGGCGCGGCACCGTGCCCTTGTAAAACCTGCCGGGGACAGAGGGAGTCCATGGGGCCGGGTGCCCTCGCAGCCCCCTTCCCACCCCTCCTCCCCACCCCAGCTGCCCCCCAAGTCCCACATTGGGGCTGAGTCCACTGCCACCCCTTGCCCGACCCTGCCACGAGTCTTACGCCAGGGGCCCTTCGTATTTCATGATCTGGTAGGCGCAGTCCCAGGTGCTCTTGTACTTGTGCGCTTCCAGCCCCTGCGGGACAGGAAAAGCAGGGTCAGAGGCCGTAGCCAGGGGTGCGTCCAGGTGGATTTTGTTGGGGGGGAAGGCAGAGACCTGGAGGTGTGCCAGGAGGAACCAAACCCCTTCGCTGCTGTGGGTCACCAAAGCCAGCAGCGATGTCCCCACATCCACACAAACACTTCCCAGGACCCTCACAGCCCAGCTGCGAGGGGTCAGCATCCCCAGGCGTCTCCCAGACCTTGCTGGCACTGGGCACCTGCCCCAGGGGCTGCACAAAACGGCTCCCAGACAGCAGGTGACCCCAGCCCACCACAGGCTGGGGTCCCACACCATGCCCAGTGCCATACCTGCATCCTGGTCTTCACCACGTCCAAGGGGGTGTTGCCAAAGACGCTCGCAGCTCCAGCGAGGGCTCCAAACACCCCCGTGACAAAGGGGTTGATGGCCTTGTTGGGATTGTCCCCTGGAAAGGAAGAGAGGTTGAGGGCACGAAGCTGGTGGGGCGGGGATGAAGCACAGCACCCCCGAGGGAGCCCGCATGGAAGGTCTCAGGTCTGGCTGCTCGTGGTCAGGGCTTATGCTATGCTGAGTTGGGGACCGGGGTGTTTGGGGGGGACCGTCCAGCAGCATCAGCCCCACAGAGCCCATGCAGCACTGAGGGGCTCAGGGTGAGTGAAAGTGATGCTCCAGGACCCCTCAGCCCCACAAGCTGAGCTCCCCTGCCCTGGCTTTCATGTTCCTCCATCACAAGAGGCTGAGCCATGAGAAGCAGAGGGTATGTTGACAGAACGCCCGAGCTCAGCTCCCAGGGATGGGCTGGGGCAGCCAGCGGCACAGCCTGGGGGGGCAGGGGCACCATACCTTTGTACCAGTTCTTGAGGGAGGTCATGACAAAGAAGCGGATGGCTTGGTTCGATCCTTGTTTGAGGACGGTCGCAGTTAAGCCCTGGTAGGTCCCCTTCAGTCCTGCAGCAAGAGCGGGCATTGGAGGGGAGCACCAGCCTCACCCCGGCAGAGGAAAACCTCCCCAGGCAGCCAGTCCCAGCCTGCACCCGTCCCGCACCTCCGGTCCTGTCCCTGCAGCATGGGGGTACCAGAGGGAGACAGGACATCGCTTCCCCCAGACTCACCCTGTTCCCGAACAATCTCCCGGACGCCATGGAAGAAGCCGCGGTACTTGGGCTTGGGGGAGCACTGGTCATGGATAAACTTCACCTGTGGGGAGATGACACGCTCGTCCTGGCTGAGGCGAGGGGGATGCAATGAGCCCCAAAGGGCGGCTGGCCGCCTCTCGCCTTGCTCCAGGGACGGTCCCAAGACCAGAGCTGACCCACGTGGCCAGGCAGCGCCAGGTGAGACCATGGGACCTACGCCCGTGGCCAGCAGCGTGTTTTGCAGAGGAAAACCTGGGAAACTGCCTCTGCAAGCGACTGCACGGGTTTTACAGCAATAAAATGGGTGATGGGATGGCTCCTGGCTGGGGGGGCTCCTCCTCAGAGCGGGGAAGGGGCCATGGCTGCCAGGCCTGACCTCTCCAGGGGGCTTTCCAGCACCAGCACCTCCCCTCCAAAACCAGCCCAAGCAAACGCACATGGCCCTCAACTCCCTGAAAGCCGGGGGCATCCCTGATTCCTGCCCCCTCCCAACCCCACCCAGGGAGGGGTGCCAGGGCAGGGGACGCTGGCGGCTGCCTCCCACCCACCTTTATGGTCTCCATGGGACAGACCACCACCACGGCCTCAGCCACGCCGGCACCCAGCCCGCAGATGAGGCCCCGCGTGCTGTCCAGCCGCCCCTGCTCGTCTCTCATCTGGTTGCTGAGGAACTCGAACATCCCGAACCTGCGGAGGAGCCGCCGTGCCAAACCCCGCGCACCCGGCCGGGGGGCTGCATCCCCCTATTCTCTGTTGGCGGCAGCAGCCACACACCCTGTGAGAGGACCCTCCCAGTCCAGGAAAGCACCCGGCTTTGGCAAAGTGCCACTGGAGACGTCGAGGCCAAACCCACCCCCCCGGGGTCCCCTCCACTCACCCCTTGCCACGGGAGACACCTACCTGACGGCAGCCTTGGGGATGGAGCCGTACACCAGCGAGCTGAGCCCCCGGTACAGCCCCCGGACGCCATGGTCACGGACGGTCTGCTTCACGCAGTCCCCTACGGCAGAGCACAGCAGTGCTGCCATCACCCCCCATGCCGAGGGTCACCGCGCTGCGCCGCCCCCACCACCAAATCCTGCTCCCCCTCCAGCTCCAGCCAGGCTCCCGGGAGCCTCCGAATCCGGCCAGCGCAGCGAGCAGGCACTCACCGATGCCCTTGTAGCGAGGAGGGTTTGCCTTCTCGTCCAGCTGCAGCTGCGTCTTCACATACTCAGTGGGGAATGTGATGCAGATCTCGATCCCTCCGGCCAGGCCACCTGGGCGGGAGAGGAGGGGACAATGGGGCCGGGACCAGCACCGTGCCCGTCCAGCGCCGCGCCGCTGCTGCCAGCTCCACAACGGCTGAGCCCGAGACCTCTGACAGCCAGGTCTGGGCTGGGACGTGGTGTCCCCGTCCTCGCCAAAGCCCTGGAGACTTCACACGGCAGCAGGGCCCTGTACCAACCTGGCACCCTGCACAGGTGCCGCAGCCTGGCCATGGCGAGAGCTGGCAAGGGGATCGGCCAAAGGGGTGGGAAAAATGGGAAAAAAAAAATGCACCCACGGCCGCTGTTTCAGTGTCGTTTCCCCCTCAAAGGCACCTCTCCCCCTCCAGAGCCCCGCACCCCGCAGGGGAGCTGCCAGCATGGGGATTTATAAACCCAACGGAGCCCAATGGCACTGCATAGGCCTGGCATCGCTCGCCCAGCGCGGCGGGAGCCCATTTGCAGACCCAGCCGTGCCAGCGTGGAAGCGCAATTATCATCAAGCCCGTCCAGCCGCCCCGGGCTCACGCAGCGACGGCTGCTGGGCGCTGATTACACCGGCTGAAGCCTTTCCCACCGCAGCCCAGGGACGTGCCGGCATGCCGGCAGTGAGCAACGCCGGCTCTCGGTAGTTTGGCTCCCCTTGTCTCGGTTCCGCGCACCAAAGCGCGGCGTGAGCTCTCCGTGCCGCCGCAGGGAGGAAGTTGGGCCCCAGCCCCACAGGACGTGGCCTGGCGCAGGGTTAGGTCGGTTGTCAGCACCCAGTGCTTCCACCTCGCCTGCACCAGTCCCTCCAGCTCCGCCACGTCCTCAGTGTGACTCAGCAGCGCTGCGGCTCCCGCCACAGCACAGGGCACAGCCTCGTCACAGCCCAAGGGACGCACTGGTGTCCCCACAGGGGACATGGCTGCCATGGTGGGAAGGGCCAGAGTGGGTTATTCGGCTCTGTGGCAAAGCGCAGCCCCGGCACCACACGGTGCAGCGCAGCACCCTCCAAAGTACCCTGCAAGGGGATGCTGACACGGGACAGGGAGTGGGCCACAGCTCCCTCCCATGACAGCAGTGAGCAGCCCCAGCTCCTCAGATCAGGCGGGTTTCTCGTATGATCTTATTTCTTGTGTACAGCCTCTAAATTTACAAGAAAGTCCCTTAATCTCTCTGGCACTGCCTCCAGCTCCCAGTGCCAGTCCCCCATCCCCAGGGCAGGACCCACCAGCCCAGCCTGGCGGCATCCTGGCCCCACGGGGCGCTGGGGACGGGGCACGAGGCCAGCCTGGCTCCGCCGCAGCAGACAAAGGCCCCTTGTTTCTCGACGGGTTCCCAGGAGGGCCTGGAGCTGCTCAGCCTGGGCCAGGCAGCCATCTCCGGGGTGGCAGCAACGGGCAACCACCACCGGCTTGTACGCCTCGCAGTGCCCTGTGCTTCGGCAGCGCGGGTGGAGGCCACGGCAGCCGCAGCGAGGCCGGCTCACGCCACTGCAGCCAGATGCCAGCTCTCCCCCAGGTCCCCACAGGAGGACAACCACCATCCATCCCCAAGGTCCCCAGAGCTCTCCAGCTGCCCCTCAACCCTTTCCCGTCCTTGGCACGTCCGTCAGAGGTGGCAGACGCTGCCGGTCCCGCTTGCCAAGCACTGTAACTTCTCCTGCAAAGCTGAACAGCCCTGCGGGAGCAGCTGGCAGGTCCCCATCAAGCTGTGCGACAAGCAGCAGTGTCCTCCAGCTGGGTGCAACGGTCCCCAAAGAGCCCAGCACCAGCTGGCACCTCCCTGCACCGCTACACACCACTGTGCCACCAGCCCCGCGGCCATCACAGCCACACCAACGCCCCAGGTGCTGCCAACGCCGCTGCCCGCCCTCCTGCGCTGCAGACCTGCAGTGCTGGACGCCGTAACAGCCGTGTTTGTGGGGATGGGGCACCCAGCAGGGACCCCAGATGCACCCTGTGACAACTTTATCCAGTTTTTCTACACCTGCAGAGAGGCAAGGCGGCACAATCTGCCTGCCTGCAGCCCCTTCCCTCCCTGGCAGCGAGACCCATGGCACATTCGGCCCTGCTGTCGAGCCTCCTCTCCTCACGCCATTTTATTCCGGCGAAAACCTTGTTCTCTGCAAATAAATCACCCCACTGCCCACGGGCAGCGGCTCCTTCCAATCCCCTCCCTCGCCAGGGCTGCCGAGGGCTTTGCAACCTGTTTACCCGGACTTTAACCAGCAGCATCAGCACTTGCAACACCGCCGAGTCAGCAGGAACAGCCGGCAGCGAGCGCTCAGGGGGTGAAAGAGCAAGCGGGGCAGCCCGGAGGCCCAGCCAAGGCTCCCGGCTCTTGGTTGGATGCAGCGGTGCCAGAGAGAGGATGTCCTTCAGGGAAGGTCGCTCTGCCTGGCCCCGGAGAAGGTGCCTCCGGCGGGGAGATCCCACTCCCGGCACTGGGAACGGCTCCCTGTCTGCAGTGAGCCCGCAAGCGCCCCAGCTGCCAGCAATCCTGACCCCGCAGGGCCAGCGGGGAAGGGAGGGAAGGGAAGAGTACCTGTTTGTCAGCCACTTGGCATGGTTTTCCCAGAAAGAGCTTAGCTCTCCTTTGTGGAGGGGCCAGCAGAGTTATTCAAGAATGCGGCCGCAGCCCTTGGGCACGGCTGGGGAGAGCTGGCAGGAAGGAGAAGAGGGGTTTTGGGGACAGCGGGAGGGGGCTGCCCCTGCGACAGCACTGGCGAACGCAGGGCCAGCTAACGACCTCACACCCCATTAGTGAGGGGCTGCTGGGGACACCACTGGCCACCCCCCAAACAGCTCATCCCGGGGACCTGGATGCCAAGGGCAGGAGGACGCAGCCGCAGTGGGGAAGACGAGCAGAGGGCTGAGGGCCAACACAGACCGAGGCTGCCCAGCCAGCGCTGGCACTGCCACCCCATCAGAGGCAGGTGCCCTAGTGAGTACCCACTGCCCTGTTTGGGAGCCACAGAATGGCAGGAGGAGGCCCTGGCCCTCTGCCCCCTCCACGAGCGAGTGCGCCTGCGAAAGCATCCCGCTCCCGCAGACAGAGCAGCAGGTCTCTGTGCAGCTCTGATGAGAAGCAAGCGCCTGGAGAGCAATTTCAGCCTCTCCATTTTAAGGGCAATTTCACATGCAGATAAACAAACACCTGATCTCCATACAAAAAGCTCCTTTTAACTTCAGATTTGGCAGGATCGTTCCGGGTTAGCCAAGGCAGCCTTCAGAGCCATGGGATAAAAACCAAATAAATAAAAATAACCGAAGACCAGCAGGGTGCTACAGATCAGGGAGGCAGAAATACCCACCTCCAGCTCATCACAGTTCTCAGCAGGCCAGGTGCTGCTCCGTCAGCAGCACACACCTCTGCCTGCCAGCTCCCTAGGGATCGACCCCTCTCGGCAGCCAGCCGCTCTGCTCCTGGGCCCTGCCATGAACACAGCCCAGCAGTGGAGAAATCCTACCATGCCTGCAGTGGTGAAACGAGTTTAACGGGCTCCACCTTCCCCGCGCCGTCCCACCACGGGCCATCTTGTGAAACAGGCTCGAGGCAGAGCCTGGCTGAAGGAGCAGGCAGGCGCCTCGCTGGGGATGGTGCTCTCCCAGAAAGCCGGATTTCGGCAGGGCTGGCACCGCAGCCTTCGCCTGGGCGCCTCTTCCTGCCGTGCACAGCCCCTCACTGCCCATTGGCAGCCCCAGCCTTGGTGAAAACCAGCACGGGGCTGTGCTGCAGGGACAGGGTCTTACACTGCGCAGAGATTGGGGAAGGCTGTACGCACAGCACGGCCACTTCCCCAAACCGGATCGCCAGAGGATTTCCCACATTTTGGTTAGAAGGGAAAAAACCTGTCCTGTGACAGGCCAGCCCTTCTCTGAGAGCATCCGTCAGCTGTGCTGGGGCCAGGGGCCCTGGATGGTTTCCTATCTGATAGGGGCAAGGCCAGCGGGGGAGACGGGGGTTCAGCGTGTCCATCGGTAAATACACACGTGGCCGCTTTCGTCACGGGAGCACGCTACGGGAGCTAGCAAAGGTCTGATTCCCCACCGGGGATACACGGAACGACAAACACGAAACGTGCCTCTCTGTACCCCGTGCCATCGGGCGGGTAAACAGCCCCGCGCAAACAGCCCTGCAGATAATAATGGAGATGGGATGGAGTAATTTGTTCCTAATCTTACTGGAATCATCCTGTTTCAACAGGCCGACCTTTCACAACGCGCTCATTCATCTTCTCTTCACATTTACCTCTCAATGGGCTCACATTGCAATAAATCATTATTATATGTTAAACTTCTTGGCTGTGAGTATGACAGCAAAAGCCATTTCCCTTTGCTCACAGTCACAGCATCATCTGCCTTCGGTGCTGGCTCCACTTCTGGGGACTGCCGAGTCCCCATCCCAGCTCAACTCACGTCCTCCCTGCTGCCCCGCACACCCCGAGGCCCCGGCTCCGCTGCCACGAGATGGAGGGCGGACACAGCGCAGGGGACACGCTGGTTCCCAGCCAACCCACCACCCCGCTTCAGACACCTACTTTTTTAGTGTCCAAAAATCTTTTTAAAGACAGGCACCAGGGAGCTGACATCAGAGCCCAGAGCTGCAGGATGCTTCCCCCATTACAGCCCCATAGCTGGGCAAAGGAGACGCTGCTGGGACTGAGGCTTCTGCGGGGACAGGCTCCGGTCCCCCGGTCACCAGCACAGGGAAACGACTGCTGCACCAGGCACTGGGGCAAAAAAATCAACCCCTGCTGTCAGGAGGTGACCTGAGACCTCAGGGCACAAGCGCAGGGGCACCAGGCAGGAGCAGGGAGGCTGCATCGGCATGCACCGCACAAGGCCGTCACGGATGAGAGACGCTGCAACGTCCCTGAGCTGTCAGCTCGCCGTGCTCATCGCCTCCGGGAAGACTGATGGCTCCTTCCGATCATTTACGTCAACCCAGAGAAAACGGTTGCCTGCAGAATGTCAAGCAGAGCATCAGGTATGCGAAAATCTCAGAAACTCACATTTCAAAGCCCAGGGTTAACCCCAGCTCACACAGAACCCATTCAGACCGAAGATGCTGGCACCCCGCTGTGGTTTCCCAGTCCTGGGGCCGACAGCCTCCTCCCACCAGAAGCCCTGGGGCAGCTCTAGGTTTCCGCAGCAGCTACAGTCCACGAGCGCTCGCAGGCAGGCAAGGACGCGCACGTGGCCACTGCGCTCCTTTTGCCCCACTCCCCAAACACGAGGCAGCCAGAGGAGGCAACCCCAGGGGAAACCACAGCCAGGCGTGACGCACCAAGGGCCAGCAGACCTTGCAAGACTGGCTCCCTCCACGCTCACCAATCCTCCCCCACGGCCGGGCTCAGCCCACCACCCAGCTCGGCAGCAAGGGGGGAACATCCCCTACTCTGCTGTGAGCACCAGGCAGCCACCTAAAAGCCGGGGAGTGTGCCAGACCATGGCCGTTCCCAGCAATGCAACCTCCCTCCCACTCTCCCAGGAGGGCAACAGCCCTGGAAGCCCAGGTGGACTTGGGACTTTTGGGAAAGGAGCCCTACTGCGCAAGAAGCAAGTCACAGCTTTCACACCCAGTCCCTGGCTCCTCTGCTCTACAGGTACAGCATCCCCTAAGAAACATCATATCAAGAGATGAACAAAGAAGAGGAAACTCAAGCTCTAATTGCTGCTTTGTTTCTCACGTGACCCTGGGCTCCCTGCTAAACGTGTGCTTCGTGCCCTACCCCGCAGGCCCTTCTCTCTCTCCCTGCAGAGCCCCTCTCCCTCCTGCCCACGCTTCTCCTGGGACCTCGGCGCACGTCACTGCTATTTCCAGCGGCACTTGGTGTTTGTGGCAAACACCAGAGCAGCAGCCATGGCCATCACGAGCTTTTTCCAAACCGAGCAGCGTGCAGGACAGCATCCAAGCGCTGCCTCCCTGACCGGGCAGGATTAGGCGTAGGCAGGAACCAACTGTGCCCCAGCCCCTGGGTGAGCGGAGGTACCACGCAAAGAGCAAGGCAGCTGGGAGCTTCTCCGTGGGAGGGAGCAGACCCCAGGCTTCAAAGCTGGCTAAAAACAGAGCAAGACTGTATTTAACTCTGGGCAGGGCAGGCAAAGCCCTTCATCGAACGGCTGCTGCTAACCAGGAGCAAAGTTCTCAGGAGGAGGGCAGGGGCGTGGGGCTCTGCCTGCGAAATGGCACGGACCTTTTGCATTGGGCTCTAAACAGGACACCGCAGGCTGGCCCGAGCCGAACCAACAGCGCTGCGGTGCCCAAAAACCCAGCAAGGAGCTCGCCGGGTAAACACAGGCGTGACGGCCTCTGCCAGCTCTGCAGCCAGCACTCCTGCCTCGCCACGTGCTGCCTTTATTTCCAGCTCCCGGCTTGCCCACCGCAGCACGGCCCCGTGCGGGGAGCTGCGCGTGGCCAGCGGCACCCATCCCTGCAGGAGCCCAGCGGGCTGAAGGGTTTGTTTGGGATCCACGGCACAGAAACTGAAAGCTGGCGGTGGGGAGGCTGAGACACGGCCGACCTGCCCGGTCTGCCTGCTAACAGGTTATTACCTAGCAGAAGAGACACGAGCTGGCCCTCAAACTGGCTCACGGGTTCAGGAGAAAATTATGCCGGCTTTACAGCAGGTAACTGAGCCAGCAGCTGAGTAAGAAAGACACAGAGAGTATCCACTTCAGCGTAAAGCCTGCATGTTTACCAGCCTTTTCACCAAGTTTAAGCTAAGTGACGTTTACCCCAAACCTTTGTGTCCTACAGCAATGCCAATTCTGACCCAGGGCCAGGTCCCCCAGATGTGTTCCATCAGTTCAGAGCCTGGGGGGCTCTGAACAGCGGTAGGGACGCACGCTTCCTCGGCTCTGCCCTCTCTGGAGGCCCAGTCTGTACGCAGCAGCCCCAAGACCAGGTCCCGGCAGCGACACCCACCCAGCCGCCCAGGATGGCCAAGCTCCTTCGTGTGCTCCGGCCACACGCAGACACAGCACCGGCACAGCCGGCGCAGTTGCAGCAAGGTGAAGTGCAGCCCTGGCACACAACAACCGCTTGGACAAACGAGAGCCCATTAGCAAATTAATTTTTAACTTTGCATTTGTCTGTTGTGACAACTGAAGGAGAAGAGCTCTCGGCAGCCAGAGGTTCACTTCCATCTCCTCAGCCCCAGCGCGCTTGGGCCTGGGCAGCGTGAGGGAGCTGCCTCCCGGGCAGAGCATCTCAGTTACACCCAGGGCCCGGGAGCAGATACGCATCCAGGCAGGATGACAGCTGCTTGTTTAACACCACCAGTACAAGACAGATGAAACACAGCACAGCAGGAACGGTCCACCTTGAACATCTCCAGCTCTCTAAAAGGCTGAGCTTCGGAGCCACACAGCCGTTGTGCAGACAGATGTCAAATAAGAATCCCTGACAGCATCAGCAAACCCCTCAGAGTCAGCAGGGACAGCCACAAACAGCACTGCAGCCCCCAGCAAGGGGCTGAAGGGCCGAGCAGACCGGCATGCGGAGGGTTAACCACGGCTTTCTCCCATCGATGTGGTTCTCCAACACAATTAGATGCCACAGAGGCTTGGCTGGACTTCTGCCCATTAACCAATTACTCTGATTTGCTTCGTGAGGAGAGGACTAGCATCTCAATAGGGTCCCTTCCTCCACCCTGCAGCCTCACGCGGACCCAGAAGGGCCCCTCCAAGCAGGGGCATCTGCAGCTTTGTGCTACGTTGCCCAGCCTGACCCCTGGCAGAGGCCACGAGCACAGTGTCCTTTCCTTTAGGCCAGATCAGCTCCCAGGCACAGCCACGGCGACTTTCCTGTCCAGGGCGAGCAGCGCAAGGCCACTGCAGCCTCTCTTGGAGCATGCTGATAAGCCATCCGCACTGATGATCCCCGATTACGGACCTACGCGAGGGCTACGGAAGTCTCCTGGTACACTGGCCCGGGCAGTGACAACCGGATGCGCCGCACGTGGGCAGCGAGTTGGGAAAGACTGGAAAGGTTGGATGGGGAGCAAAGCGCTTGTCTTTCCCATCCTAAGCTTGGATTAAATCCTATTTAAAAGATCTCTAAACAAAAGGGGATAAGAAGAGGCCTGAACTAACAACCCAGCTTGAGGGGATGGCAGCACAAGTCTGAGATCCCTGAGGAGCAGAGGGCTCCAGAGGAGCTTGGCCTCACCAAAAGTCTCATCTGAACAAGGCGGCACCCTCTCGTGTGGCTGCAGCTGCCTCCTCCTCACGTCCCAGCCCTTTGGCTGGGCAGCCCCGACCCCTCCAGGCGACGCAATGCTGGGAGGCCTCGTCTCTCTTTGCACGCTCGGGCGCTCGCATCCATTTCCCACAGCACTGCCGTCGAGGGGAGGCCGACGGCCGAGATAGGGGCCAGCGCTGGTGGGCAGAGCTGGGGTGGCAAGGGCTTGGCTCCCCGTACCCGGGGGAGGGCAGGTGGAGTCCTGCTCCTGCCGGGTCCCCGCTACAGAGGGCTGGAATTCTGCCCTTGGAGAGGAGCGGAGAGCTGGATGGAGGAACAAAGGCACAATCCTAGGAGGGGGAATCGGCTGGAAAACACAAAAGCTCTAAACGTGCCAGTCATGTAAAGGCTGTGATGGCTCATTTCAAAGGGAAGACACTAATCGCTGCACTGGGAATTGTCCTGCGAGCGGCTGGAGAAACCAGGGAGCTAAGGCACGGCTACAAAGCAGTTTAATAACCCTGCCGCTGCCTTGAACTCAGCTCAGCTCGCAGCTCGAACCGGCTATGAGGAAGGGCATGAACTCTGCAGCTACAGCTGCGCTAGGAGCCTGTTGGGATCCCGTGGAAACGGCCAGAGCTGGACGGAAAAACACGCCCTGATCCACGGGACTGATGCTGAGACACAAAGCGGGGCCGAGGAGCCGTTCCAGGAGCGGTACCAAAGCAGCCGGAGCAGGGACGGTCCGGGCGCTGCCGCCTCAGCCTCCTCCCCGAACACCGAAGGAGTCTGCGGGGAGCACCCACGCCTCCCGGCGAGGCCACAGGTTGCGGGGACAGCCCGGCGGCCAGCCCAGCCCCGCCAGCACCAGCCCCAGCCCGCAGAGCCGGGGCTGCCGCCGCCGGAGCCCCTTTTGCCGCCGCCACCAAAGGCAAACCGCAGCCGCCGGCTCGGCGCCGCCGGGATGCGGTGGTGCTCGGCGGGGGGACTCCGGGCGATGCCGGCCGGGTGACAGGAGCCGGGGCACCTGTCCGGCACCGACGCCCAGGCTGGCAGCGACGCCGGGCGACCCCGCCCGGGGCGGGGAACCCGCGGGGACACCCGCTTACCTGCCAGGATGGCCTTGCCGGGGTGGGTGAGCTTGGCCTTGCCGGCGGGGGCGGCGGCGGCCAGGCTGCGGGGCGCGGCGGGGGCGGGCATGGCCGCGGCTCCTGCGCTGCCCGGCGGCGGCCCGGGCCCTATTTCAGGGCCGCGCCCGCGGAGGGGGCGGCCCCGGCGGCGTCACATCCTCGTGGGGCGGGGCAGGGGCGGGGGGAAGCGTCCCGGGCTGGGCCCGCCGCGGGGGGAGCCGGGGGCTCCCCGGGGGGCTGGTACCGGTCTGGGCTCGGCTGGTCCGAGAGCGGTGATTTCTAGCCCCGCTCCGCCCCCCCTCACCCAAAAAAAAATCTGTGGAAAAAACCCGCCGCGTGGGTGGGATGAGGAGATGTCAGCCCAGCCGGACGTGGGCGTGAGTCAGAGGGGCTGGGCTGGCTCTGCCCTCGCCCCTCGAACCACAGCGAGCAACCAGCCCCCCGGGGCACGCCTAGGCCGGGACTGGCTACAAAAAGCACCCCGAAACCACGCGATCGGGCAGATTTTCACAGCAAGGCGCTGGCTGATTGCGGACGGAGGCAGATTCGGCCTTCACTGGTCCGAGTGCTCTTTAAACTGGGGGGGGTGCTGCTCTGGCACCCTTTGCTGGAAGCATTAGTGAAGGAAGGGGGACACGGAACCGCCCAGGGCAGCAGTCACACGTGAACACCCAACACTGTAATCGGAACAGAAACTGACACTTTGGAGTCGCTTCACATGTTTCATTGTTTAGGTATCAGGAGCTTTGTTACCTACTGCTCCTAAATAATGAGGCTGTGCAAATTGCACCACTACTTGTTTTTGCTTTAGCTGCAGACGAAGGAAGACGGCCCTTCACTAATTTGTGTCTGAAAGCTGTATTTACAGGAATGCTCGGGAGAGGAACCAACACTGCTTTCCTTTGTGCCTGGAATTTCACAGAAAGCAGGGAGCACCGGAGCTGGTCTCCCTTTGCACCTTGGAACAGCCACTCCGTTCCAAAGAGGGAACATTTTGTGTAAGAAGTCTCCTGCAGCCGTGCGTAGATCATGCTCCTGTCAAGACTTGCTATCCGTGCATTTTGTGACATGACTTTTGCTCACCAAGGCTCAGCAATCAGGCAGCTGGATGCCAGCTGCCAGCCTCATCTGAGAGAGAACGCCGCAGCTACAGCGCAGTGATACAGCTGAGGCTTCACGGCTAAACCGCCTGCAGAAAAACCATCTGGGAAATGCAAACATCCTTCTGCCAGGATTAAAAGCAAACAAACATGTACCTGCATTGCAGAACTCATCCCCAGATGAGGCCAGAACTATACATGGTTTCAGAACAGAGTTGAGATAGACAGACAAGTCCACAGAGGTGGTCTCATGTCAAGTCTAAGGCCACCCTCCTCCAGCACAGAGAAGTAAGGGGACAGAATTAACACGTGGAGGGTACATGGAAGGAACAAGCATCCATGGTGCCAGTCGTGGATGCAGAGCAGCTACTTGGTGTTTGAGTTAGCAGTATTGGAATGGCAAAAATAAGATAAATTATTTCAAAGATGGTAAGCAAATGGAAATGCATTAGGATATCTAAGTAATCTCTAACTTCTCTCTACCTTTTCACCAAATTATCATAACATTAATGTATGCTTGTGGACATGTGTACCCACTGCTGTGAGGCCATGACTTCACAACAAACACTGGATCCTACAGATCTCATCCGGTCCGAGAAAATACCGCACCACATGCTTAATTCTCATCAGCCTCAGTGGGATTCACAGCAGTGCTTACTTTCCTGAACAGGGAAAGGATTATTCATATTTAATCACTTGCAGATTGCAAACCATCTTGACCTCCAAGAAGCTGCTAGCACCATGTGTCAGCAGAATGCCTGAAGGAGAAGAGCATCTAAAGAAGATAAGCAGCCCCTGAAATACCAGAGGCTGCAAAAGGTGTGTTTTAAATCCCGTAACTGACTTCCATCAAAGTAAAACTTGACCAGACTTGCATGGTTAAGAGTATCTCCTACAAAATGGGTGGTCAAAGCATAAAAGAGGAGCTACTGTTACAGACAGGACATCAAGTCCATCTTACCACTCTCACTTCAGGGATTTTCATGGGAACAACCCTCTGACAATCTGAACCCATTTCCATTGCAGGTGGCTGGTGCTTGTTTCTGTTGCCACAGAAAGACAGGAGAATTGTGAAATACACAGTCAGGCGCTATTGCAGCCTGTACACCTCATGGCATCCCTCCATGCCTTAATAATCAGAATTTAAAAGAGAAATACTGAAGATGATGATTCCATGATTTTTTTTGTAAACCCAAACATTGACTGCAGACAGTTTTTTGGATCCTAAGAAGCAAGTAAACAGTGACCCCATGTGATCAGTTCCAATTTATCCCTCCCTTGCCCCTCCTCAAAATGATTTTTTTTTTGGCACAGCTTGATGTACCCAGCAGCACACCAGAGTTTCAGAGACCATAAGTGGTCAATATAGTGCTGATAACTTTATTAACATGCCCTTGAATCAGAGAATCTCATCCTTTACTGAACAGCTATATTATCTGAATTGTTACAACTCATCAACTACTACAAACCTTTCCAGGCATTAACCATCCACATCAGCTGGGTCTTAAGGTAAAATAAGAAAATTAATTTCCTCTCAGGTTCCCTGACAAGAACAAATGATTCCTTTATGCGTAACAGATCCTGTGCGTAATAGGCTTCAAGGAGAAGTGATCGTATTGAAGATTCGAGTCAGCATTTCCCCAGCTTTCAAGTGTGTGCAGCAGGAGCTCCTGTGATTATAAGATGCTGCTATTCCAAAACAACTTGCATGATTCCCACTTGAACACACATACAAAAAGAGCTCCTGGTGACACTCAAGATTATTCACTGAGATTACCAAGCCCAGCAGAAGTCCCTGTTACATTAACGTTTGAGTGGGCCTGACTCATCTCAGAAGACAAGTGAAATCCATGTACTGCATACAGCATTTACAGGTTATCATTCTGCTACCAGACCGTGGTCACGCCTCCCTCACAGCATGATATGTTACTGAAAGAAACTCCTCCAGCAGACAAACCCTGCTAGCAGTTTTCCCTAGATGAGACCATTTCCCTACCCTCTAACTGAAAACAAAAATGTATCTTCCAAAAGGAGAGCAACTCAAAGATTCGCTAACCATCCCTTCCCACTCAAATCTACTCCTAGCTTCCCAGCTGGACAACCAGCACTTTGGGAATTTGTGCTCTGCGTAATATTGGAGACCTCACCACTGCGGAAAAAAAACCAGACCCGATGACTTTAATTCCTTCCTTTCATAACCACTAGGGGGAAAAAGGAGAAATACAGATTTTCAGATGAAGGTATTTTAAAGTCTTGATTAAAACCACAACAGACAGGGGAAAAAAAAAAATCTCCTTGAGTCATTGAACCATGCAGGAGAATGCATGACTGAATAAATTCAGAATTTGACTCAGAATTTTTAAATTCTGATACATAAAAGCAAGACAAGACTTACCCTACCTGACTGTATTTCAAATTCATACCATCTTAATGCTTAACAGCTGGCAACTTTATAGTCTATTTTAGCTTGAAAGAAGATGGATGGATTTTGCTACCTTCCTGAAAGATCTCAAAGGCTCCAGACTGAAACACATACCTATGCTAAGAATTTTGCAGCATTTTATTAGTAAAATATGAGTCAGGCTCTCTCATTACCTTTAGAAAGATGCCCGCAGACAACATGTAATATCGAAGAACAAGAAAGCTATACTAGCAACAAACTCTTTGAAAGCTGAGTGCTTGCTGAAGTAAGAGGTGTAACAGAACAAAAAGACTCCAGATCCATTAAGCTGGACTGGTGCACTTGCAGGTTGCTATAGCAAGCGTTAATTCACTCTGCAAACCACAACCTAATTACACACCAGCGTCAAAGCACTCTGGTGTTGTTAAGCAGTTTTCAGCCTTATTTTCTGTAATATTTTATCACAGATTCAAGATGCCCAATTTTACTTTGTGGGAACAATGAGACTGAAGCACTCTTGGGGTACTCTATAAAGCAAAAAAAAGAAATAGAGTCAGTTTGGAAAGAAGTAACAAGCCAAACTATCTGCAGCAGAACAGGAAGGACCCAGAAAGACTGAAAGAAGTTTTACAGTTGAGAAATACGCCCTGTCACAAGGTAGTGCACACGCTTTCTAAACTGGATGTTATGGGAACCAGGTGCGTGCAGTGCTACTTGTTCCATGATTTGCAAGATTTCTAGCCTCATTTTTTTCAGTACAGATTGGATCCACTGTCATGCTGGTTTAATCACACCAAGAGTTTCTCAGTGGCCAAGTTCTAGCCTGCCAATTAAAATGTCACACATTGAAGCACAAACATTAACTGTACAGCAGTTAAACAGTCAGCTTTGCCTAAGTATATCATACTGCCCAAGCAGGCATCAGAGAACAAGGGGTTTGTCAGTTTTAGAGTTGAAAAAAAAAAGAAGAAATCTTTTATGATTCTGAGTAATTGTTGCTGGCTTTGCTTGGGGAAAGAAAAAAAAAAGTTGTTCCTTGTTTCACACAGCCTTATTAAGGGATCCTTGTCATGCTGTAAGTGCCAGCTTTACGCACTGCAGTTGCTAAAAAAAGAAGCTATTACTTCAAAATTAAGTTTTGGACCTTACGGATACTACTGTCTTTCCTGTATCATTCCTGTAGTTTGTACTAACTTGAATAGGCTTCACCTGCTTAGAATTTTTATTTTTAAGGAGCAAAATTATGAGCATTTTCTTCTGCTATGCTACCATTTCATTCTAGAGCCCTAAAAAAAGGGGAGAAGGGAAATAGAAGCCTTGTAAAATACCACATTAGGTAGCCAATAAGAAACAGAACTTACCCAAGCGATGTGTTCCTCCTGAGTTTATGGGCCTGGCTCATCTGGCCCAACAGAGCTGACAGCAGCAGCCTCTATCAGAATTCTGCTTCTAGCAGCAGCTTTGTTAGACATTCTTCCTCCCTTCTCCTCTCACTTGGTGTTTGTACCAAAAGAAACCAGTAACCTTTAAAGATGCAAGGGAGCAAACAATAGTGTAAGGAGCTCAAGTGCTACCACAGAGTGAGCAGCTGAATGCAGGTAGAATGTTATGCCAAGGGCTGCAGATGTCCTTGCAGTCATTTATGGAGGGATCAGTTTCCACCTAGCACACAAGACATCAAAGCAGCTGGACAGCAATGCTTGTCATCTCTGATGCCAGATCTGTAGTTGGTCAACGTTTGCCAGATTGGGGAAAATTCCCCTAAGGCTTGACAAACAGCAAAAGCTATTACAGAAGGAAATCCATACTCAGGTTCTCACAGGGAACGCATGACTGTAAAAGCCTGTACATAGGTTCAAGCAAGTTACTACTTGACAGTATCATAAGCCCAGAAGTTAGTCTCCAGATGCTGCACTCTGCAGCATGTTCTGCATGAACAGATCATGCCACGTGAGAGCATTAGCCTTATCTCACTGAACGGGTGGGTATTCATGGGAAGCTAATTTTAAAGAAAGTTTTCTGCAAAACCATCTTATCCAAGGTTTCAGAGACCTGGATGGACACCGCAGCTTCATAAACTGGATTAAGTCCTCCACTTAACTCACTACAGGAGGGATTATTTCCTGCTGAGAACGACTTAACTGTTAAAAGAAAGAGTAAAGTACTCTGATATATAAGAGTTTGTTCCACATTTGAGGTACAGCCACACTGTAATGCCAGGGAGTATATGTTTCTGGATGCATTTTAGAACTTAAGATCACAAATGTATATAAGCCAGCAAACTTAGCAAGATCTCAAGATATCAGGAGAGCAACTAAAGCAAAACTACTCAGAGCTGGCAGCTTTGCTTTCCCTGAGAACTCAGTCATTCCTGTAATTAGATTTCTAGACTGAAGCTATTAAGGATCCCCAAGCTAGCTCAATTCTCTACAGGTCATGAGCTGTTCTAGTATTTAATCTATCAGTTTACTGTGTTCCACCATCAGCTTGTAAGTATTGCTATAAAGTCACAGTAAATTCTTAAGTTGAGAGGAAGGAAACTCCTACAGTCATACTAATCCTAGAGCTGGTCTTCAGTTCCAGCTGCCTTACCCAAATTCCTTTTGACGCACCAGCTACAAAATAAGTACCATTTGTCTGAAAAATGGCATGCTACCTGGCTAATTCTTGCTAGGAATAAGTCTGGACAGAGTCCAGATTTGCTTGAGTTCATTAGCTGCTCAGTATTTCAAGCTGAGCCGCTGAGTGCTGATCAGTACAAAACTGAGGTTAGTACCTTACATCAACACTTGGAGCACTCCGGCCCGTATCAGGAAGCTGGGCACTGCACATCTTTGCCATTGCTATTGCAGTGCAGTGACCAAAGGAGACAATACACTAGTTCAAACTGTGCCAAAGCAGTGTGCTGTTACTGATTTCACAACCCTGTCACTCTGTACCGGTTGGCATTTAAAGATGTTTTGCCCTGTTCAAGTATAATTCAATATGAAAAGGTGTAATATAGCAGCAGTAGTGGCAAGCTAATGTATTTTAGTGGAGAAGACACTAACTGCAGCATCTCCCCCAGCACAGGACAAAAGTTTTTCCAGTCCTGTGAAATGAAGTCATGTAAGCATGTGACTGCCTCCTGCACCATGACCTCTGCACATGACAAAGTGTGCTGATGTGTCCAGTGAAGGGACCGCAACTCCCTTTCAGGTTAACTGCCAAGACACTCACGTTAGGTGCTTCGGCACAAGCATCCCTTTTCCTCCCCGGCATCCTCAGCTGTCAGATTAAGAAACCTGATGCTATTAGTGGTAGTGTATTACTAACCAGTCCCCACTCCCAAGATACGAAGACTAGAACCACACAGCGGATACTGCAGTTTTACATTTATAGTTGGACTTTCATAATATTCAAGATTAGCACAAGATTCATAACCATAAATTATACATTGTTATCTAAGTACATAAAACGTTAATGATACATGTATTTGAAGAGTGGCACAAAGTAATAATACATCCCTGTTGGCATTCTCAAAGAAAGAGGTGGTGATGGACACACCATTGATACTACTGCAGCATAGCAGAACTGAATCCCTGCACCCTGTTCACTCAGGTGGTGCTGACTCTGCCCACCAGACAGGGTCAAAGCATAGTGTGGCAGGAAGCCAATGCCAGAATCATTTAAAGGTGCAAATAAAAGTCAGGATTATGGCCCTCCCTACTGCCTCAGTATTTTAACAGTGCGTCCCCCTCCCTAACCCTGACACTGTGCTCTTACATCTCTAGTACTTTGGCAGCCCATGCACACTCCTGTAATTCACTTGCCACACATAGCTGAGGTTTCCTTTAGTACCATTTAACGTCAAGTAACATGCTGTCTTCTTGTTAAACAAAAAGGATCTGGGAAGTGTTTGCTCTCTGGCATGAGAAGATTTATTTTCTTCAAGTCTCAGATCTACTCCAGAAAATATAGAACAGACTCCAACAGCATTGAACCCCAATAGCATTATTGTCCAGAAAAGGAAACTTTCCCCAATATTCCTCTAAACATTCAGAGCACAAATATTAGAAAGCCCATTTTCTTTTGCACATAAGACTGCAAATCAAATGGGGTCGTCAGATGTACACAAGCTCTCAACAATTCATTATTAACGAGATGCTTCACTGAGTTGTTAACAACCCTGCTACTTCAGTAGCTTCAGCTAAAGCTTTAACAACTTGGTGCCAGGCAATTTCCCAGCTGCCTTCAATGGGCTTTGCAAAAGAAAGAAAAATATGCTCTCTTCCTCCTGGCCTCAAGCAGTTATTGCTATATGAGTTAGTGAAATAGTGCCTTAACTTCAGACAAGAGTCTCACAATGTCATCAACAAAAGCTGCCTTTCAGAGGTTGAAATGTAACCGGACAATAATCAATAAATAACAGTAACAGGCATCCTGTTGAAGTCTCCTCACTGAGCCAGGCAGCAAGTGTGTTCAGCCAACAGAAGGTCATCTGTGCCTTTAGGACCATTGTACACTTCTTGGAGAAGTTAAAAAGGGACGGGAAGGAAGAGAACAGAGAGAATGAAGGTCTGTCAGAGAGCTAGTTACATATTGAAACCATAAACAGGCGGCTGGGTGAATCCTGGTGCCGTGTATCCATATGGGAAGTTTGCCTGGGGAGGTACTGCACTGGGGCCTGCTGTTAACATCAACTGCTGGCCTAGAAAAGCACAAGAAAGAGACAGTTAGTTTAAGAACCCAAGCTTCCCTAATGCTAGCTGTACTATGGGGCAGGATCACGAGGCTTAAGCTAAAAACCAACCACCGTGCAAGCATACACTAGCAAGTCACACTATTACTCAACATGTACCACAGAGTGGGCACCTAAGCCATCTGCTCTTGCTATTGGAAAACTACAAAAGCAAGGCAGGACTCTGAGGGAAGGTGAGTACCAGCTGATTGTGAGGGCATGATAAACCCAGCTTGTTTTGAAGAGACCATACTGAAAGCCAAACAAATTGATACTATTTAACCCATGCATGGTCAGAACTGAAAAGTAAAGCAATTCAAGCAAATAGTTAGGTCTGTTAGGTCTCACAGTCTGGAGAGTGCTGCAAAAGGCCTGAACATACCTTGAAAGATTTGTCTTCATCACTAGGAGCACACATGCCTCATGCATATGTTAAATTCAGGTTAACATTTACATCAGACAGTGAACCAGTCATATCCTTCCCTTACCAGCCACTTCTAGGTGCTTGTTAGCAGAATGCCTCTTCAGAAGGGCTTCTAAAATAGCAGCACGCTTGAGGACAGCCATGGTTTTTTGGCTGCTTGTGTCTTAAAATGGGTGAGCTAGAAAGCCAGTCTGCCTTTCTACTTGGAAAATCAGAAGGCAGACACATTCCTCTTAGACAGGAATAACAGGAGGAATTTGCATGCTCTGTTAAGTTATTCTGGGGGTTGTACACACACCTTGGTATTCCCTGTCCTGTTACCATACCGAAAGACTAGACCTAAACTAGAGTTCTGAGTTATGTAAGAGGAGCAGTACTTTACCTGAAGAGTAAAAGTACTGCGAGATGTCACTTAAACAATTTACACAGTTCATCTAGCAGAGACAACCATTGTACTATCTAGTTGAAACCAGTTCACTTTGACTGGAGGCAGTCATTTAAGTTACCTCCACAGAGAGAGACCAGAGTGGCAATAGGTAATCAATTAAAACCAAGTCTTTCACCTACCAAATACTATTGGAGTGGGTTCAGTTACTTGTTCCTCTTCTTTTCTTAGGCTCTCAGAAGCATCAAGTTTATCCACCTACATTGAAGTGAACAGGAGATGTATGAAGGCCTTGCTTATGAACTGCACCATTGTGTGAGGCTTTTCATGCCTGGAACCTTAGCTATCAAGTGTTCCTTTTAGTAGTCTGAGTTGGAGACTACAGAAGTCTGCATGTTCCCAGCCAGCTATGTGGTAAACCTGCCTTCCCAATTGCTTTAGGTTTATTGCAATAAACAATAGCTACCAAATGCAGCTGAGATCATAGCTACCTTCAAGTGAAGCACTTTTTGGGGCCCTGTTCTAGTCACTGTTAACTCTATGACCCAGAAAACAAGCCCGTGAGATTGTAGTTCCAAGCATCATCTCAAATGGACCTAAGCTACACTTATAAACCTGCAATCCCTCTCCCCTTCAATAAGAGCATCCAGATTATTTGCAAATATTCCAGACCCATGAAGTTTGACCTTATCTAGGACTACAGCCTAACCTGGGCTGCAGAGTACTGGTTTAACTGTATTAGTATTCACATCGGCTCCTTTTAGAGGAAACTCTAGAACCATCATGGAAAGCAGTCTAGTAGTACCAGCTTTATACAGACCCTAATGTGCCAAATAAAGGTCTGCTCATGCTAAACACCTTTGTGAAAGTGCTACGCTCTCACAAGTTCAGGAAAGTTCAGGAGCCCTGAACACAACTTTGAATTGGAGATCAGGGGAGTAATCTGAGAAGGCAACAGTACCTTCCTTCTCTCAGGTTTAACAAGTTCCATAAGAGAACCATTGAGACTGAAAACTGCAAGGCATAAGATAACCCATACCCACACAGCTTCACATCCAGATACAGGCAGTACTAACATCCTGGGCAAACCTACATTTAGCCCAATGCTGTATTTCAGCTGCTCCTCATCTTCCCCACTGCAAGAATCATATCTGGTCTGAGAAGTGCCGGAGGAGGGGTCTCTATTATACTTAGAGATGTTATCTAGACCTGGTGTTTAACAGTTTCCTGGACTTTCGTAATTTGAATTGCAAACTTCAAAACTTGAGCGGCAATAGGTCTTTAAACAGTTCATTTATAGCTGTCAGCCTAATAGCTCTTCAGGATAACACTAAATACTGGCATTACAAATGCTATATATATTACTGTGGATCAAAGCAACTGAGAACTACCAGTTGCAAACTAGTTATATTGCTCTGCTTACAGCCTGGGATTCCCACTCTCTTTGATGAGACTTTCCTCTTTACTGCCCCTAAAGCATGAAGGAACTTCGAACAGAAGTGCAGTTACTCCCTCTGTTGGAGAAACAGCAAGCATGCCGAGAGGAAACATCCTGAACAAGGGACCACAGCAGCTCACCAGGAAAGCCTAAACATCTGTTTGCTTTGCTGCCTAGAAGTAAAGTTGTTCAAAAGGTTTTCAAATGACTGTCACCATACTTTGTGTGCCTGGCCCCTTCTGGGATACAGGCTCTGTGCTTTAACACCTTCCGATGCACAAAAAGATAAGTTCTGGAAGACATACATACCCTGATAAACTAATCTATTCCTCTGTACTTTTGAAGTTAGTTACATGACAATTTTAGACATACCACATTTATAAAGCCCATTCTCTAATTCCATGTTTGGCAGTTAATTCAACAGACTAAATTAGTTCCACTGTAAGCCACTTTCACCATGCAGATTTTCCTTCTGGCAAGTTATCCCGTATTTAGTACATGTGATTACTTGTAAATCCAACCAGCAGTTTAAAAATCACGATCTCAAACCTAAACCTCACACAGAAGAGTACAGGCAAACTTGTGTGGCAAGTTTCTCCTCAGCGGAGTACTAGGAGGAGGAGTTTCTGTGCAAGTACTTTCATCATACTAACAGGCAAGAAGTTTATAGAAGCTTTATGCTACTATTCAAACATATCAAGCCTCAAATATTGCACACTTCAGTAATTTACAGCATAACAAGCAATTTGCACTTAGAACACATCCTGTTATGTGGCAACTGCTTTTGTTTACTTATGAACAGCATCCTCCCTGCCACAAGGTATTTGTAATACAGTGAACAGAAGCCCATTCAAGTCATCCTCAATCACTCGCTTCTGTTTCCCACGAACAGGAGCAGAGTCTGGTTGGATTTTCAAGTTGCTGGTGAAGAGTTATCCTTTTAGCATTAGAAAGTGAACAGGAAATGAGTTAGAGCTAAATTACACTGCTCTTCCGGCAGAAGCTACAGCTACATTCCTGTAAAAGAATCCTAGGATATTGAGGGACACAAATGAACACAAAGAGTTTGAAATCAGAGTGTCACCTTATAGAACAGCCCATCAACCTGCAAGAAAATTCAGAGGGGAACACTTAACATGACTGATTAGAGGCAACCTGAAACAGTCACTTCTAGATTACTTATTTTAATGACGTTCTTTACTGTGATGTCCTATGCAACCCTAGAGCCTTCAAGGAATTTGCTTAGTACCTTAGAACTGTTTGAGGCAAGCACTTCAGGACTACACATGATTAGAGTCTCTTCTCTCTCATTTCAGAACTAGCTATTGGTATTAGTATTGTACAGCCAGACTACACATCTAAAGTTCTGTTTTCCATTTTTAAAAAAATAATCTTCAGCAGTCTACTCTTATGACTGATGTAGGAATAGCGTGTACTATTACTCAAAAGCTACACTCTCTGTAACAAGAAAACAGAGTACTTTCATAGTTACACAAAGTGAAGAGTGATACATGTTGTCCTTACCAAGTTTTCAGCTTCATCAACTATGGAGTTGCTCTAAAAAAGCACAGTTGCTCATATCCACTGTTAAAAGCAAGAGTTAGAGCTCTTTCAAGCCCCAAGGTATCTACTTATAAGTTTTCCTAGCTAGCCTGAAGTGATTAAACACACAGAACTTGAGAGAAGACTTAAGTCTATGAGGAACAATATTACAAATACATGCAAAGAGCCTTGGTTTGCATAATGCTAATCACCTGGCAGACTACAAGTCTTAACTTTTCAGCCTATGCAATACTCACTTTGGTAAGGTACTCTCTCATCACTTGGATGAAATAAGGCATTGCAAAGTCCATGATGTTATGCCTCCATGCCAACTCAAGGACTACATCTGGGTGCAGCAAGTCGTAACACGTGAAAAGGCAGGCTGCAAAGCACTCCTGCTTGCCTTCTTCCAGGAACCACTGAAGCAGCTTCTCAGCTAGTTCTGCATCTTTGGACTCCGCAGCATACTGCATAGCATCCTACAGAAAAGAATAACAGTTAAGCTTGACCCTTGCCTGTCAGCATCTTGCTCTACACCTTATGTGCATGTTATTGCTAACTAGATAAGCCAGGTATGTGGCATACCATGAATTTAGTCTTTAACAACACCAGGCATATTCTGTAGGAGCCAAGCTACAGCCCATACACTCCATTAAGTCCTCTGATTTTGAGGCAACCCAGATACTTGTATTAGCACTATCCAACAGGCTTTCCTTAAGTGTTTGAAGTGACCTGATGAGACTTTGCTTAGTTTTGTAGATTATCTTCTTTGCTTTCTGGTAACCCACCTACCTCACCATTAGTATCTAATGGTTACTACAGAGCAGAAGAGATTATAGCATCAACTGCTTGCTACGTGGCAAGCTAGAGGACTATTTGCCAGCTCACCTAGAGTAGACAAAACAGGCCCACATGAACTCACTACAGGCTTGAAGACTACACCACTGTAAGAATGTTGCATTTGCACCCTTACAAGGGCATAAGTCTTCAATTTTATGGGGGATGTTCTGTAATGATATGGAAAACTCTACAGATGCCATCAATTGATATAGATAGCTCTCAGAGTACAGGATAACCTTATGAAATTAGATTTAAGATACGCATTTGAAATTGCAAACACATCTGCTCTAAGAGTCTTTCCTTAAACTTCAAGTGAAGGGCTAAGACTAATTAGAACTCTAGATTTGAAACTAATGAAACAAATTCAGTATTCAGGAGATCCACGCTTCACAGCTCAGACTTTTTTTTGGCAGTCAGGGGGAAAGGTTGCATTAACTCACCTTATACAGACGGTCTTTCTTACATAGCTCCACACTCTGTTTCCAGCGGTTGTTACCCTTATACAAGTACGCTGCGATACGCCTAAATTCAATTAGTTCATGCTTTTCCAGACGCTGAGCCAACGTTATATTATCAAAGTTGTCATAGGCATCAATGGAAGCTCTCAAACCCTGTTTGAGAGAGAATTATTACCTACGCTTCTAGATGGTAGTAGGCGAGAATTACAGTAGAGAAGCATCTAAGCATGATGCACAAGTGTGAGTTCCGCCAGCTGGTTGTTGGTACTATAGCTACAGCTTGTTTACCCTGTGTATTTCATGCATCTCTCCAAAAGATGATTTTTAACAAAGCAAGATGCTAACTTGGTCATACTGACTTCACTTGACAGAACAAAAATCTAGTTACCTTAAAGAGCAGCCGACAAGGCCAGAAGCAAATCTGTTTACAGAAGTGTTGCCCAGTAGAGCACACAGATGATATTGACCTTCGTCAAGTTTGTTCTGAGAAAAAAAAAACTGTGGCATCTGCTTTGTTTGCAAGTCACCACAGTGTCTCAAGACTCCTGCATGCAGAAAGCCTGATTCCATCCCCAGTACCATTGCATTACAGAAGTTGTCTTACTCTTTGTCAGCTGGAGAACAACAAAATGATGGTGTCTTTGTTGGAGAAAGAGGAGTATCCCTCAGGCCTAACCATCTCTTTCATGGGGCTCACCTGGTAATCTTCCTCCTCTGTTAAAAGGTTGTTTAGAGCTTCATTAACTCCTTTGTTGTTGTGGTTCTGGACTGAACGCAGATAAGGCTTTACTAGAAGTAGCTGATTAACCTGGAATTAAGATTTTCCAACACAAGATTAAGGACACTCATTCTGACACTTCATACTTCTGAAACAGGTTCCCACTCGTAATAACAAGAGTTTGTGCTTACTGTCAGGACCCTTCAGATAAAGCATCTTGAACTGTCAGAAGCAAAACCGAAACAGCCTCCTAGGCCAGTTGTGCTAACTCTTACAGTGTTTCCCGTACCAAGCCAGGATTGGCCTGCTTCTCAGTCCTTTATACTGGAGGCAAAGCTACCCGAGAGATGTCAACCCTTTCTTCCAGCTATGGACTGGAGCGTCTTATCTTGAGTGAGAGGATTTCTTGTCCATCCACCATCTCCCAAACTCACCTTTGAGAAAAAATTGACTGTCCTAGTGTGATCCAGTCGTGGAGATAATACAAGCAGGAGATCATTGATCAGCAGCGGTTTGTAATCTAAGTAGAACTGTAAGGCTTTGTAGTACAGCTCCACATTGGCCACCTGCATGGTTAGACATTAGTTAGTACTGCAAGTACAATTAAGCCCAAGGCGTTTAGTTCAGACACTTAGCACAAAGTTTATCTGACTCTGAAATAGAAGGTAAGGTTTCTTTCTAGAGGCCAGAAGTGTTATACTTACATGCAGAACTCTTGTTTAATTTTATGACTGCTTCTTGTACCATCTGCTTCCAGATAGTGAAGCCACCAGGGGTAGTAAACACCATTTCTAATCCATCCACAGTTAAGACAGCCTGGCACAGGTAGCCCACAACAGTCGATGTGACCATTTGCTGAACTCCTAAAGCTAGTAAAGGCTGTAGCCTTAAGCAGTCTTTTAAGTTTTTACCTTGAAACCCCTAAGACCAGGAATACATTCACAGTCTCAAATATTGTCTAAACTATTAATCAATTCACTATTCCCTGCTGCATTTGTGGGACTGCCCACCCCCATTTTCACACTGAAACAGCTGGAAACATTTGCAGAGATCTTTCAAGAACAGTTACAGCCTCAGAATAAGACAGCACTCAGCTCAGAACTATTAAGGAGGTTATGCCTCTTGCTTGTGACCTATAATCCAGAGCAGTCTCTGAAAACATTCTGTGCTAGCTGCTGCCACTCAGAATGCGCTGCACAGCGAAAAAAGAGTATAAGATTAGATTAATTCTTGTGCTAAACTGATTGGAAGTTGTTTCAAATACAACAGGAAAACTGCATAGTAGATTAAGCAAACTCATTTTCTAAACAGTGATTCTGTTGTGCATTTTTCTCTCTGCTCTGAAGGAAACTTTCAGCACTTGGATTCATTTAACTAGTTACCTTGGCAATTATGTCTTTAAACTGCCCTTCTTTCCAGGCATCAGTGGGATGATTCATCATAGTAATTATTGCATTGTCATACTCCTCATATTTGTCATAGAGGAATACAAGTTCTGCCCAGAGATGAGCCTGTTCTGCAGCTCTGAGCACCTGAAAAAAAAAAAAAAAAAAAAAATCAGTTTGATTCACTGACAGCTTCCCACCTTCACTTGCAGTGTAGCTACCTTACCACATACCTTTGGAATATTAACTCTAGACCAGAAGAGCTCCAGATGTTCCCTCATTTTCTGAGGCTTGAATTTGGAGTATAAGATGGCGAGTTCAGTAAACATTCCCATGTGAGCACGTTCTAGGCCCAAAGCAGCTTCTAAAAGGGCAATCAGTTCTTCAAAGTAGCCACGATCCTGGATGTTAGGAAAATAAAGATTAATTGTAAATTCATGACTAAGAGGCACTTAAAGCTTGCTAAAACGCATATGTACTTAAACTCAACATGCTTTGTTTTTCTCTCACAATGAGAGTGCTTAGATTTGTAAGACATGATGCCAGTGAGGCAACAGAACTATCGAAGGGACAGTGAAAACAATCACCCTTCCATTTGCTACAGAAAAATATGCATGCAGCTATTAGGAAATGGAGATGAATGAAGAATTAAAGATCAGCCCCACAGGATACCAGGTTGTATCTGCTAATAAAATGGTCACAGATAAAAGTATGCTGTCTGAAGTCTTCTAGGATCTTAACAGGGATCTAACCTGATAATAACTAATCAGCTCTTCAAGTTCATCAGCATGGATGACGATGTGTAAACCACAGATCTGTGCCAACCGGAATTCTTTTCCATCCACACAGGCAAAGCATACCTGCAATGAGAGTTAGCAAAAAGTCAGTTAACAGGGCATTACTACAATGCTTACTTATCTCCTTATATTAAAAAGGGAAAGTTAATTAGCAAAGCTTTACCACATTTGAGGCTCACATACAGTTCCAAATAAGTATTTTCTGTAATGCTTGTTCTAGAATTAAAATCAGTGCCATTGATTTTAAATTGCTTTGAAATTAAGCTTTATTATCTCAGGCAAGGGGACAGCTTATAAAGCCACAGACATTCTCTAGCCAGAGACAGTTAGGAAGCTACTAGCAGAGCTAATTGTAGATAGTTATGAATTAACTCTTCTTTAATTCCCACAATACTGACAGAGCAGGGGAGTCCAGCTATCCTCTAAAGCCACACACTGAGAAGCAACAGTAGAGCATATTCTGCTGACTATCAAAACCCACAAGTTTAAGTCACCTCCTTCCAAGTCCTTGTGCTGTTGGCTTTGCGACCACTGTCCACTGCTGCCTGATACTCTCCAAGGTGCACCAAAGTAGATGCCAGGCGAGCAAAGTTAGATACGTTGTTATAGAGTAGTTTTGCTGCTTCGTACATCCCCTCTTCATAACAGCGATCACCAACCTGGATTAGGAGTCCAAGATAAACAAGAGTAACAGCAAGAATCAGGAGTCAGCTAAGAAGCAAGTCATACACAGGAACTGTGGATCAAGACATACCTGTTGTATATGCGCATTATTAGGGCCACTAATGAACTCCTCCAGTTCTGACAGACGATTTGTTTTTGCCAAAGCAAAAATAAGTTCTGTCTCTACATAAGACTCTCTGGCCTTCTTCCTCGCCATCTGTAAGAACTTCACTAGGTCTTCCCAATTATCTGGAAGAGAGAATAGATATTAAACACCCTCTGTTTAGTCACTCTGTTATCATTCACCTTAGGAACAGTTTTCACTCGTAGTCTCAAGGCTCTCCTCCAGCATGACACTAAAATGGTTGCATTTGAGTTAAGGAATTCTCTGCTAAACACTAAGTCACCTTCATGTAAGGTTGAAATTCTTGCAGCTATTCTACCTTCCAGGTGGCAAGCAATTCTGCCACATACAGCTACATAAATACATTATGCTTCGCTATATTTTAGCTAACAATCCAAACTATCTCCACAGGAAGGTCTGCCTTTGGTGTAGCAACACAAACTTGTTGATAGGAATCTCACTAATTCATCGATTCCATGTACTGACTGCTCCCACTTCCTCTGAAGTAGAATTCACAAGTCTCAAGAAAACCTGCTGCTCAATGTAGATGCAATAACCTCTCATATACAAACAATCTTAAGTTTGAGGATGCTTTGCCTTACCATTTCTATTAGCTGCTTGAACAACTTCCATGTAAGCAGATGGATCATCTGCCTTTATATAGGAGTCAATGGCTTCTTTCACCAAGTCCTTCTGGAGCTGTGCTCTGGCTAGCTGGCTCCATACTGCTGGTTCGTTACATCTCTCTGCAAACTCATAAGCACGGTCTAAGTTGCCAATGTGCTCGATCAGCACCTGTTTGAAATCGAAATTGCAAGTTAAAAATCAAAGCTTTCTAATACTGTCCTTTTAACAGAACTCTTCAAGTGTATACGCTGTTCTGTGTAAGCAATACGAAGTTAACTGCTTTTAGAACAGCTGTTTCTGTCTAATGAAGTAGAGGCAGCAAGAATAAAAGCCTTGTTGCTGTTTCTCCTCTGCCTTACAGAAGTCAGTAATGCTGCCCTAAAGACAATGCCTAGTAGCATTTGCCTCTCCCGCACCTTTCAAGTACGAGTCTCCAAGGTAACCACTCTCAATCGCACACACCTCAAGCATGCAGGGCAACACCTCAATTTTTTTTTTACTACTTTGACCACATCAGCTTCTGAAGTAATTGTTTTTACTTTGTCTTGTGTTCTTTGCACATAAACCCACTTGTCCTTGCAACTTCACATCACATGGGAACTGTACTCTGAAGTCCCAGTTATTTAAGTGACAATTGCTCCTTGAGAATTAATGTAACAGTACACTTACCATTCTCTGTCACTAGCATTCTATACCATCAGGCAGGAAGCATGCCTCACCTGAATTGCTGAAGTATTAACATCAAATTTTCTGAATATAGCAAAGGCTTCTTCATATAGCTCATTACTGATGGCAATGTTTGCAATATCTGGGGCATCATAGTTATCCAGCCGATTGATGTATTCCATCACACGAGTGCGGTCAGCCTTAATGGCAGTCAGGATCAGCAGATTTTGGAGATTCCTTTGGTTAAAAGCAAGCAGAGTCTATAATCAGTGCATGGTAACACCTTCTTAAGTGACATGTATTGCACATGCAACAAAATACACCCACTTGCTGTCCCTAGCAACAACATTTCATCCCCAGACTGAGAAGCACTGATATTCGCCTTCAAAAAGAAACTGTTTACCAATATCAATGTTCTCTTCTCTCAACACATCACTGCAAACTGCACAGTGTGAACTAGCTCTGTTTCTTAAAGCATAGAGCACTTTAAATTCTGCTTTTTTCACCTGATTGTACACATTTAAGAGTGCTTAGGTCCTGCAACCAACAAGCCCACAAACAACTTGGGTCACTTCACAACCTAAACAAAGGCACTCAACAGGCTAAACTTGTAGACAAAGTTCCCCTCTTACCTGTGTTCACTGAATACCGAATTATCCAAGACAATTTTTTCCAATAACTCAATTAATTCATTAGGCAGGTCAGCAGTCATGAAAGCTTTCACAGTTACAGAAACCTCTTCTGGATCCTGTGTCTCTGATAGAGCTGTTTGGACAACCTGGATTTGAAGGCAGGAAGGTATCAAGTGTTTTCCCCAAATGAGGTATTTGCACACCTATTGCAGTGAACTACTAATTTAAGGCTTCTAAACTTAAGAGTTATTTCGTCATAGACATCAAGAAAGAGCTACTTCTATACTAGATACAGCTACTAAAGTCACACTTCAGGTCTGTACAGGGAGCAGATTCACTAGGAGGAGGTCACTCCACAGGACAGAAATAAGTCTTATCGGTAACTAAATTTTCTAACCATGAAGGTGAGAATTAACACCTGCCACTCAAACTCTTTTAAGTTTCTGTATGGTTGAGATAGGGCCTCAAAGGACCTTGTGAAGGAAGACAGCTGCTTTAATGCTCCATAATGTTTGAGACATGCTGAGGTCTCCTCGTACTGAAAGTTTAGCTTTGTGCTGTACCTGATCAATAAGCTGCCGCCTGAACGGGTTGTTTTCTTCCAGAACATTTGCCCATAACTCAGGGTCCTTCCTGCGCACCAGATAGCGAGCCTCACTCTTAAACAGTGAGTTCTCATTGCAGACCTGTGGGAGGAGTTACAAATATTGGTATTAACGTTAAGGGTCAATACCACAAAACACATTTAGCTAGCTATGAACCAGACAGTCTAGAAGACTGACTAGAACTAATTGCTGACCAATGCTAAATGCCACAGACAAGTTCTTACCCAACCTCTGATCTGGAAGGCTCATGGAGCAGGTCTCCAGCAGAATTTCTATAGCTTCTCTTGGTTTTGCCCGACACACAAATACTGTGACAGTGGCTTCACAGTAACTATTTGCTTCTGTTTGAAGTGAAGACCTGCAGAAGCCTGAAGAACTTAGTTTTAAATCTAGAAAGGGAGCCACTTGCCTGGGCAGTGTTAAGAAGTGAACTGAGGAATGGTGCTGGTGTTTAAAGCTAGAGGTAGGTTACATATTTGGTGTCATTAGCTTCACTCTAGAAGTGTTCAGAGTAGTAGGTGGCTTGGATTCCTCTGTTAAAGTGTTAAGGGTACAGAACAAATGCGAAATCTCCTACAGTACTGCAGCAAGAAACAGTTATGATCCTATTAGTACCACTAGCTTCAATTACCAACTAGAACAGAAACTTGAAGGCCTATTCCATCTTCTACCAACAGGTCGTGTTTTGTTAGTATGTGAATTAGCTCTTGGAATCTCCAGTACTTTGCTGTAACCACATCGGTAGTAGCACAATTTTGCTTTACATTGTACATCTATTAGTTGCAGGAGTCTAGCCCTCTTCTAGGAGGCAACAATGCCTCAAGAGCAGTTCTTACAGGAAGATCTTTTCTCTGTAACAAGAAATACCTGCTCAAAACATCAGTTCAAGGAAGAAACTGGTACTGACAGGTTTTTATGGTTAACCAGAATATTAAAGCTTATCCTAGCAAAGTTTCCAGCAAAACAACTCAGAGACACCTTCATATCCTGAAATAAAAAACCCAAGTGTAGCCAACCCTCTTTTTACAGCTACAGAGGAGGTATTACTTTCAAGTGTAAACTCATCCACTTTCAGCAGCAAGCCAAGATTATACCACCATTCTAACAGAGCAGGCCTTGCCAGGGAACAGCATCTACTTCCTTTCAAACAAGGCAAGACAAACTAGTTCTTATTCCCACACAGCTGACATTCTTTGCGTATCCTAGTGCAGAAGCACAGGTAGGAGGAGGATGTTTTCTTTCTCAACAGCCACAAACACTAGAATCTGGCATTATGCTCTACTGTGCAGTTTGAGACTAGGACATGTTTGGAGAGCCCTGTGAATTTCACCTGCCCTTGAAACTTTTGAAGGAGGTTCTAGGAATCAACAAGCCTAAGATACAAGAGGAATGCTATCTGAATAAGTCCTTGCAGTTTGACTGCTAACATTTATTTTCCTCATTTCTAGTTAAGTATTAGAGTAACTCTAATGGTCAATCACAATACGGGAAAATTACAACATCTGTTCTAGTTTTGTGGAAGCTTTTCCTCCTACTGTACAGTCAGGCTAGATGACCGCCTATGCCTTCTGCTGATTGAAGGCTCAAAAAATAAAATCAAATTAACAGAGGTTTAATAGTTGGCATATTCATTGGCGGGGCCCAATAAACAGTTTAATTTTGAGCAGAATCAGTGGATGAAAGACATGAATGGTACCCGAGTTATACAATTTTAATTCAAACATACAGTACAGAGTTTATCAACGTAAAAATTACTGTCTCCATATAGAAGAATCCTGCCTACCTCAACTCCTCAGTGAGACTGCAAGTGAGACAAATAGCCAGCTAGGCTTCCACTTGAGGCAGCAAATAGTTCTTTAACAGGTTTATAAACGCAGTTTTGCTAACCTTGATGAGCTCCAGATCACATTGCCCCCTCTCATAAGCAACGCAGGCCAGATGAGGGTCCCTCTTTTCACAATATTTGCCAACTACACGGCTGTCATAGTAAGGATTCTCACGAAGGAACCGCTCTGGATTATTATTACTGTCAATGTAGATTTTGGCCAAGGCATTATGAGTTGCAGGTTCTTCACAGCCTTCATGAATCCTTGATTCAAGCCACGGCAACAGCAACTTAAGCCTTTGAAGAAGCAAACATTTTAGGTTTGTAAGTCAGACTGAGGTATGCTTGACAGCTACCCATTAATACCTGGCCTTCCCTTCAAGCAAGTCTGCTGATCAGACTTAAAAGCAGACAGAAACCAACCAGTTATTTTTAATGAGTCTTAAATGAGTGGAGGCCAGATCCGCAGTTTAACTTCAGGGAAGGTTGCAGATGCCACTAATTTTGTAATCTTTCCTTTAAACTCCTGTTCTATTAGCTGGCTTTTCACACTAAAAGCCATTTCTTCATTTTAGAGGTAAATACAAACTAATTACACAAGCTGCTGTGTGCCTACAATGAAACTATCAGGACAGCTTTATCCAGATTTACTCCAAAAATACACCCCATGGTTGGTTCTACAGGAACTGAAGTGTTCAAGAGCCATACTATCCATCATGCAGTGCTCTCAGGCATTCCTGTATGGCCCAAATAATCAAGAGACACTAGCAAATCTTAGCTGCTTTTCTATAAAGAAACATAACACAGTATTAGTATTGTATCATTCAGCAAAACTGTATCTAATTCAATTTGGGTGTCTACCAGGGTCAGCAAAGTCCAACACTGGTGTCTACAGACGCATATTCATTACCGATTTCTTTTCTCCACTTCAGCCACCAGCTCATCTGTCGAGAACTGGCCTCTAACCACCATGATCAAATTCTTAATGACATCTTCAGAACAATCCACATCAAGAAGTCCTCCAACCACTGCTGGTATACGGCTAGGATTCACCTAGAATAAGCCACCATCAGTAAAATTAGTTTTAGAAGTACTAATAACCCACCTCTAGTCTTCCACATGGGGAAGTTTTAGTTAACAATTTAAACTATGCTTTAGAGCAGTGAATTTTAAGGTATTAACACATTTGTATACACATTCCAGGAAAAAACTGCACTTACAGCTTTGTAACAGACAAAAAGCTTATTGAAGAGACTCTGCACTAGACGTGTGAGCATAAGAGACACAGCCGATTCTGCTTTAGTTACTGAAAGATTATGCTTCTTTTAAGGAAGGAAAGAGCAAGAGCTTAAAGCTGGATTCTCCTTACCTTCTGTACATAAATCTCTATATACTTCTGCAGGTTATTGCGATATAAGTAGAGCACCAGGTCATGAACAAAGTCAAATCGATCACAGACAATTATCAGAGGAAGCTGGTCTGTGAGCTTCGCCTCCTGTATTTTGTGTGGGGAGGGAAAAAAAAAAGTAAGCAACCACCATTTGTTGAAGTGTTTTCAAAGCAGGGAAGTTTGACCAAGTTTCCCTAGCATTAGAAGTCACAATACATTCAAATTTAGGACTGCCATCAGACAAGTGACTTCAAAACCAAGTTAGCCACTATGAATACCATGCAGCCAATCTATCCATTGAGTGTTAAAATTTAGGCTCTTCATAAAGCACCGCATTAGGCCTAGCTTCAAAATGACTATCAATTCATGTATCAGTTCAGAATACAGTTGCTGGGCCAAGAACTTAACAATGCAAAATGAAGTGGCATTAAAATCTCATTTTACCAGTCACAAAGCACATGAAGTGCTGTAGTACAGGTTGACTACAGTTTTGATCAGCTTTTGTCTAGCCAACAGGCTTAATAGAGCTCCTGCTGAATACTTCAGCATAGTCTTTCCTTCTGCCAACCTGGATTCACCTATTGCTAGACAACAACATATTCCTGAGTTTGGTACAAGTTGTATTGTCTAGGCTAGTTTAAAAGGAATGGTGAATTGGGGACTGTTTTCCCAGAGATAGCCTAGAAGGACCTATTATATGTCTGGAATAGGATCAGACTCCTATTCAGGCTACACAGTAGTCTACTCCTACTCACGTCAGCCAAGTCTCAAGTTGCCATTTCCCCCCATTAGAAGGCTGTAGTTCTGCTGCTAAACAAAACAAGAGATTGTTCAATACATTGGACAGAATATTCACCTTCAGAAAGTTCTTCACCCGTTCTGGGTTATAGCAGTTACTTTCACGGCAGATTCTTTCCACTTCCTTTATCTGACCAGTCTTGCAAGCTGCCTGGATGTACTTGAAGTGAACATCTGGATCCTGGCTGAAGTTTACAATGGAACCCAAGAAATAGAACAGTCCTAGGAAGAGTCACATGTTTTTAACACAGTTAGAAGGGTAAGTGAAGCAAGTGCAAATTGTTACAGGCTTCAGCTTGTGACTTAGTTCAGCTCTGCTGAGACAGTAGCTTTCATTCAACTGCAGGAAAAATCAGAAGGACTTTTTTCCCCCCTCTTTCAGGTTTCATCCTTCTTTCTAATCATTACTCAACAAGGTTAAGAAACTACCTAGAACAAAGCTACCCCTAGGACTCACTGATGAGCTCACTTTGATAAATGCATCCTAAGGTCCAGCCATGTGACAAGTACTGTCCCGTAAAGCTACAATCCTTACTATTAGCTTCAATCAAGTAGTGCTTCCAAGTAAGCTGCTTCCCTCTAATACCGTACCTTCATAGCTTTTGAAAGATTCAAAAAGCTCCACAAGAGACTGGGTACCAAGTTGTTCATGGTATTTAGAAGCAACTTGCACACAGAGCTGTAAGTTTTGCCTGATGTTGGCTGACAGCATGGCACGCAAACACTCCACAGAGTCTTCAACTGAGAGAGAGCCAAAGAAGTTCACGAGCCACTGCAAAGAGAAAGTTTTACTCAGTAACTTACACAGTATTTGACTCGCTTCTAAGATGTGTCAATTAGCCAGAGTTTTACCCCACCTACTAGAGAGAAGTCTTATATTACTAAGACCAAACATACTCACCCTCTTTACAACTACAACTAAAATGCAGTTTGGAAGTAAGATTTGAAATGCCCACCTAGGAAACAGAGGTCAGATTTAAACCATCAAAAGTACAGAATATGGTTTAACCATTAACTGGAAAAGTGTTCTTGAATCACAGCTACGTGTGCTACTTTTATACCTACAAGTCATTTTATAGCACCTGCAGGGATTTTAACGGCTACAGAAGTGCTAAAGAGCGGTCACTTCACTTAAGCTTTCACTTTCTTACTCTCTCTAACAGACTTACCTCAGGATTCAAGAGGTGAGTATGAACAACAGCACGTTTAATATCATAGAGATCCGTGTAGTGTTCCAGAGCTCGCTGGAGCAAGCCGGCCTTTTCACACAACTGGGCAATATGAGCACGATCATAGTGCGTAAACATTTGGTTTCCAAGAATGGCATCTGCAACCTAAAAGGTTACATTTCATATTCAGACTGTCAGAGAATTACAGCAGCTCAGCCTAAAAGTTGTTGAAAAGTCACAGCAGCAACTCATTAGTAGTCTTTGATCATAGATGTTGCTAAACTATTTATAGATACCAGTATCAGACATCATATTGATGTGCAAGCCTAGTACTGTCTCTCTCCTTCACTTTTTGGAGGAACTAGATTAAAAGGTCTTACCTGTGGGGCATGAATCAGATTCATTTCCAGGAGACGAGTCTGAAGGTGGCCTTCTGCGGGGCGGTTATTTTTCAGGGCATCCAACAGAAAGGACGTGCACTGCTGAATAAGACTGTTCTCCATGAACACATCCACAATCTGTTGAGATTGGTCAAGTTAGAGAAGGGGGTCTATATACACACACACATATTTATCTGTATATACTAATGGCCTGGCTAGGAAGGCAGCTTATCACAGCCCTAGCATACTGTATTCCTTTTGTTTTCACAGGATTACTACCATGGCAATATAAACAGACAGAGAGACAAGTTTCACCCACTCTATTTCGTTTTAACACAGCATGCAAATCCCATCTCTTCTTTCTTGTTGAGATAGTTGCTGCAAGCTAAGACTTTTTCTAAGTAGCTTCAGTTACCTAATAATGCAAATTGTTGTCTTATTTCTCTGCCCATTTAACCAGAAGTGGCCACTGGTAGCCAGCACTCAATTTTGGTTTATTTGTTAACCTTCTTGTAAATTCTCTGCATCGGAAGTTAATGTATGCTCCACCAAAGTCGACAGCAGGAGCTTTCTAAGTGGACAGTAATACTCTACTGCTTAGACTAAGACCGTGGCAGATTCACTACCAATATTACAGTAACAAGCCAGAAAGCTTCCTCAAGAACTTGAGAGTACACTTGCCTCTAAAGACTTAATGGTAACCAAACTTGACTAGAACAGTTTAGTCACTTTTCTAACCAAGCCAACTAGAGACCTGAACTGGCCTTACCAGTCCCCAAAATGGTGCTATGCTATTACCTCTGTCTAGAAAGAGACCAGTACTCTTGTTGTAGGCATCACCTGGTTAATGTTAGCCAGTGGCTCCTCATCCTGTACCAGCATCTGAGAGAACTGCAGGCCTTGCTCTGGACTGACTCTCATCACACTTCTCAGTAAGAAGATCCAGTCTGGAGTGTAGCCAACCTAGAGATTTCAGAAACAGTCATGCATGTCTGGGAAGGCCTACACATCTTTTAAGCCTTCACACTCTCTAGCATAGGCACTGTGAGGTTGCCATGCCTGTGCTCTGTCTTCCAGGAATTCTCAGATAAGAGCATTGCTTGTCCATTGACACAGAAGTAACTGAACTTGTGCCTGGACATTTCTCTTGCTAGGCAAGAAAACTGCTAGGAACAAATCTTTTAACAGTCTGAAGACACTATCAGTCCTAAACTACAAGTGAACGTCAGGCAAATTGTTTTGTAATCAATCTGGGAAAAAAAAAAAAGTCTAAGGATAAGCTTGAGATAGTCCATTAATCTGATAGTTCATAAGATTCTAGATGTTCTGAATTTAATTTTTTGGAGACTGCTCAGAGCTTAGTCATACACTGTGATTTGCACTATGACACTGAAGAAAACACTGTTTCTTAAGCTTACCTACTTATCAGTTTTAAGTGACAGGAATCAAACTTATCTCATGGAAGATAGCTTAAGAATGTACACATTAAACAAGACAGAGCATAGCAGTTTGTGAGAAACAACTTTACCTTTTTGGCATACAGCACTATTTTCTGGAATTGACCAGTTTCAGCAAAGCACTGAATCACTTTGTTTGGCACATTAGCACGTAGATAGACACTGAGTGCAAGGGTTGGGTCAGCTGTCTTCACCAAGTCTCCCAGCTCCTCTGAGCACTCCAGCTGAAGTCAGAAGTGGCATTTTGTCAAGAAGAAGAATTCAGAGATGCAGTATCAACTAAAGTATTGTTCACACGCAATTGTAACAAGGCAACAGAACTAGGCTAATTTCATCATCGAGCCTACCTTGTCTTCTTTCAACCACTTCTCCAGAAGCTGCTTGCGGCCCTGCTGTAGAACAGGGCGACAAAGCTCCAGAGACTCAAACTTGTTCAGCTGTCCCTGGTCAAGCAATATTCCAAAGTACTGGAGCAGGGGAGAGGCCTGCCCAGGCTGAGCTGGTACACTCTGGAACTTCCTGATTGTATCACTGGTACGTAGAATTCCCTGAAGAGGCACAAGATAAAGACAAGTAATGTGTAATAAGTCAAAAAACTTCAGTGTATAGCTTAACACCTGCTACTCTTCAGCCTTCAGGGTGGAGATCATCAAACCAATTACATTCTAGCAAGAAGTCAGTGGCCACAGCAAGTCCAGTCTACAGCTGGAAAAGTAGAGCAGATGCTCCTTCACGGGATACAGGAGAATGTATTAGTCAGAACAAGCAACCAAACTGCAGAGAACTAAAGTTAGTATTGCAGCACTTTTGTTTTTGAATGTCAAGTACCAAAATGCAAAAGTGAGGTAAATCAGTCCCTTAAGTGAAGGCAAATCCAAGACTTCTAAGCTTTACCTTTGGACTTATTTACCTTTGGTGCAGATGCAGCTACTTTAGCAGCATCTGCGTAGCTTCCTTGAGCAAACAGTGTGTTGAACTTTCTGGCAAATAATTCCTCTGCCCCAGCTAAATTACTACGTATAGCCATACGCAGTCCCAAGTCAGGATTCTGGAGAACATTCGTAGCATAGTTCACTATGTTGTCTTCCTCAACACATACCGAAAGCACCTGGAAAGGACAAAAGGCATATGGAGAAAAACAGTCCTTTCCACAACTACTGTGAAGTACAGCAACCAAATGGCTTTGCAGCCCACCAGTGAAGTAGTAAGTAGTTTAAAAAGTTCCTCCCCAAGCAGTTCTGTACTAGGAGGGGTTAAAAACTAACTAATCAAATAGTTACTTGCTCCCTTGACATTTGTTGCATCAAGTCACTCTTAGTTTTATGTTTCATCTGAGCTTTAGAAGGCTCAAAACCAGAAAGCTGAATGTTACCTGTCCTTTTTTGTTCACACCAATAATGCCTGAGGTAGGTTCATGAGGAGCTGTGACAAAGATGGTATCAGCACTAATACGGTTCATGTAGATGCACACTCCAGACTCCAAGTCATACATGTGAATATATCCATATTTCGTGATCAGGTAGATAACACCATGCTTAATTCCAATCTGCAAAAAAAAAAAAAGTTTTTATAAGTCAAGACTAAGACTGTAACAGTTAAGACAGTTGCATTTAGCTTAGTCACAAAACAGTACTGCAGTGACATGTCTTTGCACTAAGAACAAACGCAGCTTCAGGCTTCTTCCTCACAGACTCAAAGCAATTAAAAGCTTTGCTGGCCATTTGGAGCCGTAGCTCCACTGAATAGAGAGGCCGAAGGGAAATTAAAATTCAGCTGCAAAGGACATACTCCTCATTCTAATGAGCCAGCCTGAGGAAGAAAGTTTGGGCATAATTAGCATTCTTGTCAGTACAAGTTTCTGTTCAGAAATATTAACGAGGTAATCCCAATCTTCCAACAGGGCCTACCCAAAGCACCAGCAGAACCTAAGTCAAGCTCAGTTACTGAGTACTCCAGTTTACCTGTCAAATCACTTAAACTGGGGAGGCTTTCAAGTCAAAAGGGTCTTCAAAGAACTACTTTCACTTTGAACAAGTCTTCAGATATTTTGTTAATCAAGCCTTAAGATGAAGTTCAGAGCCACATGAATCCCGCCATGTAGACAGCTTGCTTTGTTTACCTGAAAGGCATCTCTTGGTTCATTCATAAAGCTGGTCTTTTAGACTGCTCAGCAGTTGCATGCTGTGAGATAGTTTGCTTTTACTATACAATTTCTAGTCCTGCACACCTGCTACGTGAAGTTTGGTCTGTCAAGGCAACCAGCTATGTTCTTTTCTAAAGAACCTCCCATTAATGTCCCAAATTGCCTTTTCTGTGCTGTTACTACAGGAGGCAGGGTGATATAGGACTCTGCTCCATTTGTCTCTTACAGCGAGATCTGCTGCAGATGAAATGCCACTTTCATGTGAAGCTATGTCAAGCACCATAACATTCTTATCTAGAACTCCAAACATTAGTAGGAAGTTCAACAGCCCAAGCAATGTTAGAGAGATTCTACCAGAAGACACTATTGAGGTTTTTTTGAGGTTGGTGGTTTTTTTTTTGTTGTGGGGGTTTTGTTTGGACCTTGTTTGTTTTTTAAATGCAACCTTAATTTGACATATCTGGACAAATACTGGAACAGCACATATATTTGCGTTATGGTTTTAATGTCCAGACTACCTCCCACAAACCTATTAAAACCCCTCTCAGAACAAGGAGGAATGACAGCAAAGCACTCGTAGAAAGTATTCTTTGCAACAGAGATGGTAGCTACTTGTCAGGCTATAAAGTTGATTTTTGGGGGGTAAACATTTACCTGCATTGCTACAGGAAAGTCAGTTTGTGCCTCAGGTGGGAAAAACACATCAACAGCTTTCTTAACAAATGGCTGATTTCCAGTAGCTGGCTGACCTACTTCAATTATGTGTAGCTAGAAAGAAAAGAGTACATGTCACAAGATTGTCTGCAAGTACAGTCACATGAAAGAAGTTCCTCTCTTCGGATATGCTACTGAAGCCATCCGCCACACTTGGCTGATGAATGTCTGTCCAATCCTGAACCAGTACGTTCTGGGGAGCTGTGCTCCACATATTTATTGGAGGAATGAGTTTTCTGAAACTTCATAAAGTAGAAAACAGGAAAAGCAAAAAAGAAAAAAACATGCTTTCTACGACAGTAGACTTATTTCTATTCAAGACAACTTGTTTGAGAAATTTTGAGTGAGACTTCTCAATTCATCAACAATTTTGCAGGACAAAACTGGAAAGCTCAAGACATTTTAGCGTCACCTCTGCTCTTTACAGACTGCTCAGCAGTTGTAGCATATTTAACTGCTGCTAAACTCCACTGTCAGTTTGATGCAAACACCGTACCTACAGCACTAAGGCTTATCTCGTCTTTCTGTACTGGATTCAGGACATAAGAGGCTGCTTAATCATTCGACTTCATACACACAAAACACCACATGAGCATAACCTGATGCTTACACCTTGTGCGCCATTGTCATTTAATCTATGTTCATTCTTATGTTTACATTCCACTCAAGCAACTCAGACTTTTCACAGTTTGTCTCATTAAAAGAAAGCTGACCACATATGCTGCTTACATGGTTCCCACGCTGTTCTTCAGCTAGCATACACTAAACTGTGCTCATTGAAATCCTATTAGTACAGAGTTCTGCTACAGCAGAACAGGAAAACAGTTGCAGATTTTTTTACCTTGCCCCCTGCAGGACTCCTCACAGCAAAACAGAAGAGAGTAGAAGGTTTGGCATTTCCCTCTATTTTGAATTCTGCAAAAGCTGCTGCATGGCCCTCTATAGGTTGGGAAACTTTTCTATCAACTGAGTACAGCTGCATTGCACCAACCACACGATTTTGCTAGAAAGAAGAAGAAAGGTCAGCTTTTAGAGATAAGATTTCAAAGTTTATAACAAGACCTTTAGGACAGTACACGAAAAAGCAGCAAATGCCTCTCACGCTCTCCTCCAATGCTTTAATCATATTAAAGGTCAGGTTATTCCTACACAAAAGCTATTTCCGAATTTCTGATCTACAGAAACCAAAGCTAAGAAACTACAGCAGCTAATAAGTGAAGTGGGGCCAGGGCTTTTCTGATTGTTTTCATAGCATGCTATTTCTAGGTAACTTACCTGTGCTGAAATTCCTATCAGCAGCAGCCATTTTTGGTGTTCATCTGTTCTGTAATTGATGATTTGGCAGCCCGCAAGACTAGCATGCCTGTCAAACATCTTTTGGGGTTGCGATTCTCCCTCCATGCTCCAGTGGTAGACTGCTGTCTCTGTCACCAAGGCAACTGTATTCACAGATATCCATTTCCAGAAGATCACTTCCTCTGCCATTGTGTGGGCTTTCATTTTACTTTTCATCTCAATGTTAAAGATCTGAAGTGTTTTCCCAGCTAGTACGACAAAACCCAAGAAACATCTTAGACATATTACCACAATGGCCATCCTGGAGTCTGCCTATTTACAAACAACCCGTTTAACCCACTATTCCAGTGACATTACAGACAGGGTTAGTGTCCTGTCACATCTGAGTCTCCTTTGATATTTGACTCATATCAAACAGTATCCCCTCCCCAACCCCAACATCTCTACCATACCTGAAGCAAAAAGTCTACTTCTTACAGACACTTACACAGACATTCCAACAACTGACAAGCACAGACATTTTAATTCACTATAAGCTGCAGTTAAAAGACAGTCCAAGCTACACAGCTTGTGTAAACTCAGGTTTAGGTAGTGGCACTGGTAGACCAAGTTACAGGTGTCTAGCAGGTGCCACTCAGTATAATGAGTAAGAAGAACAGATCTAGTTTCTGTCAACTTAGTAGCTGGTGTAGATGACCTGAACCAAGTCCAGCAGCGCAAGACTTGCAACAGCTCTTGAGGAAGCCAAAGACCACAGCTTCCATTCTATTTTTTTTTTGTTGAACAAACTGTGCACTTAACCAGGAGACGGATGGGCTCTGTACAACAGTAATACAAGTGCCTATTGAAGGAGTCGGTCAAGAGTCGAGAGAAATTATAGAAAGGTTTGGAGCTTTAGTTCCAGTTAAGGTTACTGCTTCATGATTTAGGTAACAAACTCAAAGCGATGTTTTATTTCACTGCAGATGAGATGACTTAGCTCTAGGAACATTGTTTTCTGTTCACAAGACACCCACTCAGACTGCTAGAGTATTGGCTTGTAATGCCATTATTTCTATCCACATTTCAGAAGCATTTTCCCTGCTAGTAATACTTCTGACTGTCAAACTGGTTGATGTTCCTTCTACTGGGAAGTTTTTATAGGTGAAGGCTGCTGGCCACTGATGAATCATTTTTAAAAGATATTAACCCTAAGTTAATATGCACCTCTGACTGCTCTGTAGTGTTTTAGCATAATTTATACAGTAAGTTGATCATATTAGTTTAATGAAGCACCAAGAGACAATGCAAGACTTCAGAGCTACCACATGCAGCATTCATGCTCCCTGGATAAACTGCATAAAAGACTGTTAATGTGATCAACTAGTTCCTATGACAGCTTGCTAGCTTTCCTGTGACCAAGCAGCCTGTTTCTGACCACCTTGCTCTGCACACACAGTTAGTGTATTACACAAATGCAACAAGCCCCGGTCTGACACCAGCTGTAAACTTTCAGCTGGAAACAGAGTATTTACTGTACTGGACAACAATTTGTCCAGCAGTGGACTGGTGCTAGCAAAGGATTGATTTTGGAACTTCCATAGTGTGCAGCCTAGAAACATAGAAGAAACTGATAAGCTACTGAAATGAGCTAAAAGCTTATGCTTTTCTGTTTTCTAGACTAAATTTGACTGCTGTGTTAAGTTGGAAATGGCTTTAGAAGCTTCATCAAGCAGCTAGGTCTGGATGTTGGGGGCCACAGGAGCCATAGCAATACAATTTCTTAAGTGTGGCAACATAAATTCAAACTTCAGAACTCTAAACTGTAATTAAACTACAAAAAATCCTTTACTTGGATTAAAAGAGAGCAGAACCTGCTAGAAAGTCATAGTGAGGGCAAGTGTGAGTTTGAGTCTAATGTCCACTTGAACACTTACTTAGGCCAAGATCTGAGACAAAAAGCCAAACACTTATGTAAGTTTTTCTGATCAAGCTACCGGACTGATCAGTCTGCTTACACTATTCTCTACAGGTGTAGTCAAGTAAGCAGATACGGTTTTTTGAACACCAGCAGAAGACTTCACTTTTCAGTTCACTGGAGCATGAAGTTTCTCCATTCCACAAAGAATGGAAGCACGCCCGAGTGCTGCATTCTCCACTTAAACCAACTAGGGAGTACTCTCAGTACAGAGCAAAGCAAGAGAATCATGAACACAAGGACAAAGCATAAATCTTGCTACACCAGGAGAATGCCACATGCAATCCAGAAATGAAATCGTGTAGACTGTATTTCAGTTTAAATCAAGAACCATTTCATTTCTTTTCTGAGGGCGAGTTTCTACGTTTATTGCTCAATAATCCTCAGATTATGAGCAACTCCCAGTCATGGCACATTGAGTCACAATACACAACAGTTTTGACGACTGAAGCCTCAGTCAATCAGCAGGGAAAGCCTGGAGCAAGAGTGAGTTAAACCATGTCTTCAGCGCAGTTCACTGTAGTTCTGGTTATTGTAAGTAACAGCATATTGGTTAGGGAACTCTATCCGTCTTTTCTCCCCAACCCTTCAGTCATTAGATTATGGATAGAAGAAGAGATCATTATCTGCAATACCTGACAACACAATTTGGCATGTCAATGTGACATCACAACCTCATCTGTTCAGAGGACAAGCTTATTTACTGCATGGACAGAACGATACTCCTTTTGAGCAAGTCTTAACACTGGCAAGAATAAAGCTTTATTATTTGAAGCTGATTATAATTAATTTAGTTAGTAGGTTAGTTTAAACTAGATTATATAATTTCCTTTTAAGAGCTACATGAAGCTCTGCTAGTCTAGAGAAGGCACTTTCCTTGCCAATATGGTTTGTTTAAAGGGGTCCAAGATTGAGGGCAGTGAACTCTTAACAGACCTGAAATTATTTTATCATTGTTACCTTTACCCACACCCCAGGTAAGGCAGTCCTTTGCAAGATGTATAAGGATCTTAGCTGAACCACAGATTCAGCTGAAGTCAAACATTAACACATTAGTTTTCCCCTAATAGCAGTATAAGCCTGAGATCAAAGACAAGAAGTTACAGGTTTTGTGCCAGTTCTGAGGACAGCTATTTCTTGGACCCCTAATTAATTTCACCATGATTTTTCACATTAAAAACACTTAGGCAGAAATGAATAGCACACAGGACATGCCAGCAGAGGTCTCTCATAAAAGTATTGCAACTTGGTTTTGTCTATCAACTGTACCTCCATTATAGATACACACTCTTCTCCTTCACTTGGTACAGTCAATAGTCAAAGCAGCCAAATTGTTACCCACAAGCCAATAGAGAACATTTTCACTGTAATACCAGCTGAGGATTAAGATCCCTCACCTGGCTATGAAGTGAGCTGTCAAATGGCTACCTTAAAGTTCAGTACTTTTTATGAGGTTAGACCATTCTGTACTACCAAACATGAAATGTTACGACAAAGTTCACTCACCATCTGTTTAGATAAGATGCAGGAAGAAAAGTATATGGTCAGTAACAGTTATTGCGACTAAATATCAAAAGTCGGTCACTTAAGAAAAGAGGTAGAGATTATTTCTTTGAGCTCAGAGTGCTACTTATAGCCAGTATCAACACCACAGGTACTGGGGTAAGCAGAGGTCTTCTATCTGCAAGAGCTTGTGACTGCCAAACTTAACATGTTTGTACATTCAGTTACTGGCCATCCTCATTGCAACTTGTTGGTATCTGGTAAGCTCTTCAGAGCAACAACAAAGGGCCAGGGCAAAGTAAAGAGTACGAGTGGCTTTACATCCCTACTCATCTCTACAAGTGTCCATTATGTTTAGAACATCCGTTTACAGGGAAAGCATACCGTATGTTGACCCAGTCCTCAGTGAGAACAGGAGGCTGCAGTGCCAAGCCCAAGCATCTCACATCTACTTGGAGGCAAATCACCCAAAGATTATGAGAAATCCACTGCCAAAAATACAGCATGCAAGTTCAGGCAAGAGCTCTTATCCTCATATACATTGTTCTTAGAAAGTTTACACAAATCTTAAGCTTAAGAGCATACATAAGTGGTAATACAGCTAAGCAGTAGGTTTCATACAGCAATAATAAAGGGTTACTCACCTTTTAGCGCAATTACTTTAGAGGCTGGATTCATGATGGCACTTTCGGCAGAAATTGGACGTCTGATGGGTGTTGTTGGATCGCTCATGTCAATTATCACTACTTGTGCCTGCTCTCCCACTTTCTCCCTGATGCAGATGAACTTGTCAGATTCCATTGTTAGGGTACTGAATCCAATGTTTGCTGGGTTAATGCCCAAATTTTGGAGCTAGAAAGAGGAAACAGACTGCTTTATTGTCCTTCCCATGTTGAAGGTCTAACTCAAGCCTTTATGTTTGAAGTCTCCCCCAGAAGGAAATGCAAGACTAGTAAGTTCTCTGACAGTGTATATTACAGAACTACAATTTATCTTCTGTTTCTCTTTGCTCCATAGGTAAAGAGCTACACAATTCTCAGTATTCAAGTCAAAGACATTCCAAAGCTGTGTTATTGATGCAAACTAAAAGGAGTTTTAATTTAGGCATTTATGGCTTAACCTGGTTCTAGCAACATGGTAGGCTGTATACTATCAGTAGCATCACTATTCCAGATTTAGCAATGCTAGTAAATCTCATACTAAAAACTTGTGAGAGACAGAACTACAAGGTACAGCACCAGCAGGTCTTATGGAAAGAGACCATTGTGCTTATGCAACCCACTCCTAGCAACATTATGGAGTGAAGCCTATGTAGCAGGTCTCAAATAGCTTTTTTTTTTTTTTTTTTTTTTACACAAATGGGCTTGTTCATCTTGCTTCTTAGAATCTAATTCTTACCAGTAAAAGTTAAGAAAGATGTGTTAGAATAACGAGTTATTCCAGGTCTCCTTGTCCAAGATGGCAAGCCATTTGTCTTAACAACAAAGGCAGTGATTTCAGTGCAGGCCCCCTCCAGCCTTACACCCAACTCTCAAAACACAGCTTGTGCTCAACCCTATGACAGTAGGTACAAAGCAGTTACTCCTAATGAAACTTAAGGTTTTTTTGTTGTTTGTTTTTTTTTTTTGCCACTGAATAGACTGCCCTACAAGACAGCTATTTCATTTTCGTCCTTGCGTGTTAACGTTGTTTCCATTCTCTTACAATTTCCAGTTAACAGGAGGAGGTGGCAGTGAATGACTATCACTGTTTCCGTTGGTCTGCAGTAAATCAGATGTACCTCAGCAGCACACCCTGGCTTGGTATGTATGCAGTCTGCATTTTATGTAACAGTAACTGTGACAAGCCCGAGCACCTGCTTTATGCCCCAGAGCAATGCTTTTCAAGCAGATGAACTGTATCAGCTTCACTGGAGCTTCTTAAGGGATTAACCTACACTGCTTTTCAGCACACTGCGAGTGAAAACTTACTGCTCTCAAGCAGACAGGATAGAACCTACCAGCATCACTAAGTCATGAGAGTCCTTTAATACATACCACTAAGATCTTCACACCATAGACTAAACCCTTTTGGCAACAAGTCCCAGGATGGTGTCACTGTTTTAGTGTGTTTTGATCTGGCTGATCGTGGCTTGTTCAACTTCTGTAAAGCTACTCACTAAATCATAAGTTGGGTACGCAATGGAGATCCCTAGAAGTGTGGTGTGTCAGGACTGTGCCCAAGAATACCTCAGGAACTGTTTGTTTTCTGTTCAGCTTACCAATGAAGAACTATTCAGCTCAGTAACTGCTTCTCTTGACATAAGTTTCAGTAATGCAATAGAAGCCAAGTGTATGCATATGCAAAAATATGTTTACTCTCTCCTGCAAGAGTGTCTCAGCAAAATTGAGACCCATTCAGCTGATACTTTATAGGTAAATATTTCAATACACACAGGTAAACTTCAGTAGGTGTCATTCATTTGACAACACAATGAAGTTTAGGCACAAGAATATCCAAACATTCTTGCGACTTGAGTGTTGTAAAAAAGTCCAGCAGGCATGCGACTATTGCAGGCCTGCATCAGTAAGGAAAGAAGTTTCCATATCAAGATAACTCATGTGCTCATATGTAATGCAGAAAGTTTTAGTACCCAATGAACATGCAAGTTGTAGCTCCATCAAATTCTGTGACCTTGAAAAACAGAGGAAAAAGTTATGGGCTCTTAATTCCACTGTCCTCGGCCACATGCTCTAGACTAGACAACGTCCACTTACTGTGACAAGTTACATGTTCACGTAGTAGACACTTGAGCACTTCAACGTTTAGCATGAGTCGAGTCCATCTACCAATGTACTATTGTCCATTCTATGACACTGATTAAGTTACGTGTTGCAGGAGTGGTTGAAAGATTTAACTGCAGCATGCTCAAGTTCTTAACTTGATTTAATCAATCCAAACTCGGATGTATTTCCAGAATACTGAGGTAGAAACACAGCCTCTTCAAGGTCTCTTCTCAGTTACTGTGTTTCAGCTTGACCTACTCTGCGAGAGACAGCCCCAGCCACCCACTCCGCACGGTGAGAATCTTGAGGCATCAGCCTATTTGAAGTTCAGCTTTAAGCCCAAGGTTATTCACACCAAAATTGGGTCCATGTTGAAGAATAACACTTTGGGTATCTTCACTAAGACAAGTAAGATTTTTTGCATCAGGTTCTAGTATTAAGATTTCACATCTTAACTGTTACAAAATCTAGCAAAGCTTTCAGAAAATGTAATGCTGAATTATGCACGAGTATCACTGTCATCCTTAGTACTAGGGAAGTCAGTCACATCTTTGAAAGGCAGAATGTCAGTACTTCCCAGAAGATTGTTACGTGAATACTGCGAGCCTCAGTCAATGATGACAAAGCTTCATGTTTTAACAGTCTGAAAACACTGAAGATTGTTCCTGCCATCAGGGGAGTAATAAGTATCCTCATCAGATCATGTGTGCTCCTACACCATGGAAGCAGTGTAAGAGGCATATTCCTTACGATTATATGTAAGAACATGAGCAGCCTCCCTTTACTACTAAGTAAAGGGACATTAGCCAGCAGTGCTTATATCCTGGATGGGACCAACCTCCCAAGACAATCTGGACTATGTCATTCTAAAGCACCTTCCCTCCCTCCTCAAGAACAGAATTAAGAAAACTTTATTACAGGAAGTAGCAAGCATTTAGCCATATATCATAAAAGGCCTCAGGTGAAGGTGCTACAGGTCATTACTAAAGTCTGTAGAGATTTTGCAGTTTATTTTCATAAAGGAGTGAACATCAGGCCTCTCAATTGTTACTAAGTTTTCATTTTTATTATGTTTCTTAGGCAAGCAGTACTCTCAAACTAAGACTGCCTTCTTCTGAAAAGAAGGATTCAGTATTACAAAGTAATTCCAAAGACTTTTACTATGAGTATAGACTCCTTCCATTATTTTACCCCACACTTTACTTTTGGGTAAATCAGTTAAACCTTATCTAGCACCCCCATGCAGGTTACTGCAAGCCTTGCTGCAGAGAAAAGGATAACATTCTGTTCTACAAGTAACAGCCTAACGCCTCCCCTACCCTTTCATGCCCTAATGTCCATTATCTAGATGTACAGCGTAGAACTATCTTCACTATCAGTCTGAACGAACAAGAAACAGATTTTTGCTTCACAGATATCAAGTATTACTGCAGGCTGGATTAGCTATCAAACCTGCATCTTATAAATACTAAGAACTTACTGATGTGGTAAAGATTAACCTGAGATTCATTATTCTCAATCTGAATGAAGATACAGAAGTCTTACACTTAGGACCAAACATAACTATTAATCCAAGATTTAGTCTTTCCCCATCCTATTTTACTGGCATGGTACTTTTTGCTAAGAAATAGAGTTGAGATGTTTTTACACAGGAGTTCTACTAAATATTGGGCTAATGCATTTCTCTTTCTGTGGAGTGCAGTGATCCAAACCGGGCCAGCACAGACCAACTCAGACACTGACACTACCAGTCTTCAAACCAAGTCCATCTCTGGGAAATATTTAAGCCTAACCTACTGTCTGTTCAATACTGACACTCCAATACTTGCGACCTACCATCAGTTAAATGCTGGAGTCATAAGAACTCTGTGAATTTAAGATCCCTCCAGAGCTCAGTAAATATCTCATTTTAGCTTTATGCCACACAGCTCTAGTGGAAATGCTTTTTAGAGGTGATCAGCTACTGTTTTTCAAGCCCATTACAAAAAAGTAGGACTTGGAACTGAGGCTAGAAGTATTCAAATATTAAAAACTGCCTGATAAAAAGTTCTAAGCACATATAATTTCAAGCTTAATATGAACCAAGAACGCGGTAATATAGTTTCTCAGAACCCTTTTACTCATGTGACTACTTAAAGTTATAATCACCCTCAGTAAGGATCTGCATATCCTTGTTCGACATCCCCTCTCAACTGCCCACCCTCACCTCACCTCCTGCTATAGCTCTCATCTTGAGAAGTGAGGCACATCAAGGAAATACACAAGAGCTGAAAGATGCAAGACCACCAGCACACACATTTTAGTTGCAGTTGTAATTAGGCTTTCATCTTAAGCGACAGTTACTCCCACCAAAAAAAAAAAAATCTGTTTCTCTATGTCTGTGATTAGGATAAGATCATCTATTAAACGAGTATTCCTACCACATGTAGGGTACTTTTCAATCCAGTGAGCAAATATGGTCTCTTCAACGCTAAATAGCCAAATCAAGTCAAGATATCTAGCCCCACCTTTTGAATACAAGTCCAAAAAGTTATTTACTGCTTGCAAATATCCTGACTGCTTTTAAGTCTACATGTCTAGCCAAAGCAAACTCATGAAAGCCATTACACTTCAGCTCAGTCATGCCTATTTCACAACAGATAGTAATTCTTAGCATCTCAGACTAGCCAAATAGAAAGTGGTTTTGTTCAGAAAATGACAGAAGTAAATTTGCACCCTTTATGTTTAAAACTAGGATACCTTAGCTTCTCAGTGCTGCACCAAGATGCATAAAACTCATATATGAAGAGCATGTCATGCACACACTTTTTTTTATTTTCACATTAGTGATCTGTGCTCAGGAGCCTCTATTAGTTATCCAAGAGAAAGCAGAACCCTGCCCACAGATCCATGTGTCTATTCAGCCAAGGGATGAAGCCCCCAGCCTAAGAATCTGAGACTTTGTATGAGCAAACAGCCTTCTCTGCAGGCAGAGATTTTTGCTAGTGAAAACTGAAAAAGCTCAAAAGGGGACAAAGACAAGCTTTTAAGAGCAAAACAGTGACTAAGTAAAGGAAAAGTTTAATTTTAGATCAAGAACACTTTGTACATTGAATTCCAGTAATATTGCTTCCAGTCTATGTACCAGTATATTTAGTCTTTTACAGCATTTCCATTCTAAACTACAATCCCCTTGGAAGAGTTCAATCTGGTAAATAATTTATAATTCACTGCTCCAACAGAGGCACTGGAGTTAAGAACCTGATTAAATCATAGTAGCTTAAGCAGCATCTACTTGCACTTCACTATTGGAGGGCTGGCATAGGTTGTACTTCTACAGCTGGTCAGACATCATAGAATCTTTAAGGTTGGAAAAGACCTCCAAGATTACCAAGCCCAACCATCAACCTAACACCACCATGTCCTGAAGTGCCACGTCTACATGTTTTCTGAACGCCTCCAGGGATGGTGACTCCACCACCTCCTAGGGCAGCCTGTTCCAGTACCCGATCACTCTTTCAGCAAAGAAATTTTTCCTTATAGCCAATCTAAACCTCCCCTGTTGCAACTAGAGGCCATTTCCTCTCATCCAAAAAAAAGAAAACCAAGTCCTTACCTTATTCCCCTCCCTTGCTATGGAACTTACTTAACTATGATATCCTCTGTGGGAAGAATGAGCAAGATACAAGTTCTTTATGAATTTGTAAAGACCCATAGCTACAGAGTTCACATCTAAAAATAACTGTTCAATTGCATTAAATGGAACTAAACAAACAGTAACACTTGAGTTAATGCTCAGCTTGACTACTGCCCCATCAAGACCTGGACATCTTTCTTTAACTGCAACTATTCTCCATCTTTCAGCTCACATACAGGACCTGAATGTACAAAATGTAACAACTTCAAATTTATTGCGCACTGTGACTGGCAGTCACTCCTCCTGCACCGGCTCGGAGCTACAGTTCAGTCAGGAGGACAATCAACATGAAGCAAAATGAACTTCACAAGGAATGTAAACAGTCTGATGATCCCTAGTACTCCTCCAATTTTACACGGACTAACATCGCTGTTTCACTTCACACTATCATTTATCCACTTCCAGCTAGAGAGAGTGGGAGAGAAGGGTTCAATATTTAGCACTGCAACTTATGTTTAGCTTCTCTGGAGAGCGCTTTCTGCATGCTTCAGTTCTTCTTTTAGTAAACTATATACAACTATCTTGGGAAGGCTCTGAATTTCAGCGAAATAATGTTTCATCAGTAACCAGCTGAATGTGGAATTGAGTAATTACAATGCTAACAGCTATTTTAACTACTTAAAGCCATGTTAATTAAAATGGCTACAAGTATAAGCAGTAGATTGACCGAAAGTACAGAAAGATTTAATGTAGGATCACTGAAACACAGCACAATCGTAACTTTTTTTGATTTAACATCATAAAGCAGCATACTAGATCTGCTACACTAATTTTAAAGAAGACAACTTAACTGTAGCCAAGCCAACTTCTTCAAAGTAATGTGGGGAAAAAGAAAAAGAGATTAAGCTGATAAAGCTAAATATCTGTGAGAGTGAAGCATTATGAAGAGGACTGAAGGCCTAATCTTTTCATGAATTCCCTGTCAATCAACAATAAGCACCATGTATCACTTATCCACGACTCTAGACGTTTACAACACATAATATTAAGTTAGAGCTGATAAAACTGTACTGCAGATACCCAGCCAGAGTAAACACTACCAGTTCCCACATTCCTCCTGACTTCCCTCCCCATTTATCCTGCTGTGTAGAGACAACTGCAGAAGTAGTGCTGAAGAGGCTGACTGCATTCCTACTCCCAGCTACTACTAATCTCAATTTCTCCTTAGCAGAGCACTGATTTGGAGCTACTGCACTCGGCCTGGGGGAGGGAGAAACAGAAGAGAGTGAATTCTGAAAGAGTTTGGTCCTACGTGCTAACAACAAAGGTCCCAAGGTTTCCTCTGCTCCTCTATGCAGTCTCCAAGCTGGGGAACAGTCCCACAAGCATAGGTTTATTCCTTTCGGCAAGATAAAATTATTTAATAGCAAAAGCAGGTGGCAGCAAAAAATAGAATATGACTTCAGGACAAATCCCAAGAGAAGTTGCTAGCCCCCCACCCAAAAAAAGTACCACAATGCTCATGTTGGCAGTGTTACAAGACATACGACACTAGCCATGACAGAAAGAGTCCTTTAATACGCAAAGCATATGACCTATTAAATGTGATATTCTCACATTGTTGTTGTATAGACCAAACACAACCATCAAGACTGGTAATGTTTGCTAGTGTTAAATTGTAAGAATTATATATTTCTTTTTAAGGAGAGCAAAACATCAAAAATGCCTTGACCCCAAGTTCCTCCCTCAGAGAGCTGTGCTGTAGCTCTCAGGAATTCATTTGAGGTTACTACAGTCACTGCTACACTGGAGATTGGCAGGGGGCAGGGAAGTGACAGTATAATTTTTCTGCACTACGTTAACTCTCTTAACCCATGCCAGCTCTGAGGAGACAGGTGTGTCTGCTCCCTTGGGCACAGATATTAGACACTTCTAGAGCTTGCTAGCCCTATAACTGTTTTTCAGGCTAGGGCTCCTTCCAGAGTGACCAAGACAGTTACTCCAGTCATGCAGAAAAAAAAACACTTCCCAAAAGGAGCTGGAAGTGGCAGTAACCATTTCCCAAGCTGAAATGCTTGAAGTGGCACAAAGCCCACGCTGAGGGATGACACCCAGTTCATATTTTGAAATGGATGCCTGATTTGACAGAAAGGGGCGGTACAGAGACAGAAGGATGAGTTGCCAAGTCCACTTCCTGTTCTCTCATTCATTTAGCAAATTCCTTTAATTCCTGCCTCAAACTGCACGTTCAGAGACCGCTGCTCTCTCACTCCATTTACAACCCTCCCTCACCACCAGTCCGCAAGGAAACAGATAAACCGGTTTGTCTGTGCTGCATCCATTAGTCATGGATCTTTTCCAACGCTGGCATTATGGTTTTCACAGGCTGTTAAGAACAGAACTATGTCATTTTTAGGAACGATTATTTTAATATCGTTATGTTTGGAAGGAGGGACGGAGGCTGTGCAGCTTCCAAATCCAAATGGTTTCTTGCACCTCATCGCTCCAATTTCCTCCCAGTTTGCGGCTGCATAGAAGAGGATCCCGGGAATCTCCGCGATCCGGAGGCTGACGGTTATTTAGGCAAAAACCCAAAAGCCTCGATCCCTCTGCAAGATTAAGGCGCCCACTCACGCCGAGGTGGGAGAGCCCCCAAAGAAGCCGGGGCGAGCAGCCCGGCCCCGGCCCGGCGCCTCCCCCTCCCCGGAGCGGGAGGTCCCTGAGGCGGCGAGTGACTCTGCACAAATCGCGGCGGCTCCGCAGGGCGCGGAGGGAGCCCGGGCGATGGACGGACGGAGGCGGCAGCCCGGGAACCCGCACCGGGGGCGGGCTCGGCCCCGCGCGCCTTCCTGCGGCGCCCAGCGGGACGCCGGCCCCGCACCGGTGGGAGGGAGGGAGCGAGCGGGAGGGAAGAGGCCCCGCGGCCCGGCGCCCCCCTCCCCTCAGCGCGCCCCCAGCCCCGGCTAGGCCGCGGCCCCCCCCGAGGGACGGGGTGAGGCTGAGGAGGGGGAACCCCGTCCCTGCGCCTCCACCGCCCCCCCGCCTCCGCTCACCTGGAAATGCTCCTGGAAGCGAATGGGCAGTATCTGGGCCATGGCTGGGGGCGAGCTCCCCGGGGCAGGGGCGCGGGGCAGGGGCCGGCGGTGGCAGCGGGGCAGGCGCCGCTGCACCCCACACGGCGGCGGGGAGGAGGAGGGGAGGGGGAGGCGGCGCAGGCGCAGTGCCCTCGCTGGGATGGCGCCCCAGCGGGCTCGCCTCCCTTTTCTGCTTTAGCTCGGGGCCGCTCACTCCGGAGTGGGATCACTCCGCACCGCACCAGCCTTCCAGGGTCTCCTCAAATAGTCCCTCCCCCGCGGCGCTTCTGCCCGCGGCGCTTCTGCCCGCGCCCCGTCACCCCCCGCCTCTCGCCCGCCCTCACACCCCTCTCCGCGCCGCCTTCCTGTGCCCCGCCGCCCCCGACTCCCACTGAGTGGCAGGGCTGCGGAAGGGGCTCCGAGGGACGGGGAAGGGGCAGGGGCTCCTCCCGCCCCGACTGCGGCCAGCGGCGAGGGGCGGGAGGGGTTCTCAGAGCCCAGGTATCCTTCCGCTGCTGCCGCGCGCGCTCACGTGAGGCGCTCCGGTTCCCCACGGCGCGCGGCGGTTGCGGCCCCTCACGGTCCGTCACGGCTCGGCCCCGCTCTGCGCTTCGCGCGAATCCCCGTCCAGCCCCGCGGGTCCCGGAGGCGGAGGTGCTGGGGATGATGCCCCGCCTCGGGGCCCTGGTGCTCCCCCGCGGGTGAGGAGGACGGCGGGGACGGCAGGGGGCTTCCAGGCGCTGCCCCGCGGCCCGGCTGTGGTCCCTGCCGGGCGCTGCAGGCCGGGAGCGGGCCCGCGGCCTCCCCCGGCACCTGCCGCCCCGGCTGGCTGCGGCACGGAGCGGCTGTCCTCCCCGGGGTGGGCACCGGCTCGGCCTTTGACAGTGATGGGGGCACAAGGGCTCAGCAGCCCCCGGGAGCCCCGCAGGGCCCGGCCGGCGCTTGGGTCTGGCTCTGTCAGGCGGCACCGGCTGCCCTTGGCCCACCGACGCATCGTGGGGCTCCACGTGGGCCTTGCTACCTACCGCCCTGCCCAGAGGTAGCTGAGGAGTTTATGACTGCTGATCAGGTACGTTTGAAAAGCCATCCTGCTGTTCTGCCCTGTTGACTTTCTAAATAGAAAGAGGGTTCCTTCCTCAAAGAGTTGACATCGTAAATTGGAAGGTTATTGAAGAACCAAGAAGTGGAGAGTCTAAAACACAAGAGGCGTATCAACACTTTTTTTTTTTACCCTCACTCCTAGTCAGTCCATTAGCATGAGATGGAGAAGGTGAAGGTAATGCTACTGCTATTACATTTCGTCTAAATTACAGTAATCCTTTGAGATGGAAACTGATTGCTGTGGTGTTGTTAGCTCCAGCAGTTTTATCCCGAGCATCATGTTGTTCACATTTTCCCAGAGAGCCCAGCTCTGGGAAACACAAGATTACAGGAGAATCTGTGATTTAATTTTTTATAAATTAATTTCTTGTGCACAGAAAAGCTGAACAAGGGACTCCTGAAGACTCAAAATCAGAAGGGAGATTAAAACAATTCCAAATATATTACAGTTTAAAACCTCATTATTTTTACTTAACCTCATTCATTTTTAATACGTGGAGCTGTGAATTACCAAAACTAGGTTAGGTTTTCAAAGGAATTGTAGGCATGGCTCTGCTGAGACACCTTGGTTCCTACTGGTGCTCACAATCGTGGGCTGCAGCTATGGCGACCCCTTTGCCATGCATGGGAGATCTGAAGGTCTGCAGCTCGACTCGGGGAACCCTGAATAGCCCACTGAATGGGTGGCAGAAGGTTCTGGGACTGAGGTGCTGCTGAAGCCCCATCCCTCAGGAAATCTGAGGTCTGTAGTCCTCCCCGGAGCACTCACGACTGGGGTTAGACACCAAGATCTGTTCTCTCAAAAGCAAGCAAACATGGAGCTGAAGAGGAGACAACTTTTTACTTTACGTGGTCTCAAAAGGGCTTTGAGTAGCATCTACTCCACAGGTTTGTTGTAGTAGTTTTTTTACGGTGGGTTAGCTATATCAATTTCTAGACAAGGGCAAGTCAACAGTGCTGCAGAGACAAGACCGTCAGTGGGACATGAGGACATGATCCGTCATCAGTCCGTTTTTGTACAATAAACTTGTTCTGTGTTTGCCTCTGTCAGGTGCCCTCCCTCACAATGCCTTTATGGATGTTGATTATTTACATCCAGAGCTCCAGTTGCTTTTGCTTTCTAATTTTATAGCTGACGAGCTCTATTTTTAAAAAGTGAGCAACAGACTTTCGTCGCCATTTTCACAAATTAAGTAGAACCTCTTAAGTAATGTACTAAGTTATAGGAAGTATATTTTTATATCCAATTTGTATTTTAAAGACAATTGTGACAAAGCAAAGAAACAACAGCTTTGTCTCTAAGACATATTTTTATTAGCAAGAATTACAAACGCACAAAAATCGCCAAGTACTGTGTGCAGTCTCTCTTAGTCTGGCACTCAGCTGCTGATATGTACTAGAGAGATCACTGGTTAAGGAAATCTAGGCTATTTTAGAGTATAATTAAAATTAAAGGTCTGTTATATTTCTTCAATCCAGTTTTAGTAATATAGTGCTTCATGCCCACTCCCAGCTGGCCAAATCCTGCTAATTACACCATCCCATAATTTCTGTAGTAAAAAAAAGCATCCGACTTTACGTAAAAGTGCTTTGCCACGCTTGTCTGCTGGTGTCTCTCACTTGTACCTTCTTTACGCTGTTCTGTGTTTAAATATCTGTTCTTTCTAACACCTGGCTTTGCAGATCACAAGGGTTAGGTTCTCCACAAGCTCCAGAGAGCTAGCTGATAGTGTTTGGAATTTTGACACAAGTTTTACAAGTGGGAAAAGTATTTTGCTGTCTTTTCTCCACTTTGCAACTAGCTGAGCTTCCATAGCTACAGAAACTGACCTCTGCACAGTCAGCTGTGTGCATGGATGTTTTAACTGAGTCTTTTAACCTTGCTTTCTGTGTTTAGTTGGGATCTCTCAATGGAGAGGCACTACTGGCCTTATTTAAGGTTTTTCACCTACAGCCTATAGTCTATTAAAAGGAAATTTAAGAGGTCTCAAGTCTCCAGTTGTTCACTGGGCTCTTACCCCTCTTTCTCCTTTATAAAAGGCAGAGCCGCAGCCCTTAGCAGCCGAGAAGGGTGTAATCCCTAGCAATCCTTTAACAACGCGAATGGAAAAGCTCCCAGTAAATGTTTCTCTGTTTTCTCAGAGGTTGCTCTCCTCCAGATGTTCAGTTTTCTAGCTCCTCCTATGGAGGGCAGCCCGATGCTCTCTTTCAGTCTTTGAGAACAGCCCTGAGAAGAGCTGTATTTTTGCCTTGGAGAGGCTGTTGTTTATATAGAAAAATGTTGTATGTATTGTGTATGCTCCTCATCTTCTTCCTGCAGAATCAGCCAAGGAAGTCTCACTGGAAAAGCAATGTGTGTTTCTCTCTCTCAGAGTCTTGCTCCACAACATCAACTCAAATAACAGTTGAACTACAAGAGTGTTCAATTTGCAGATGTTTGGCCACTTTACTGTTTTGATTAGAAAAATAAAATGGAACTAGCACATAATCTGGCCTATATGAGAGAGCATCCACTTGCTGACAGCGGGAGACCTGCCTGAGCATGAACAAGTAAAGCTTCAAGCGACCCGGAGTCTGTGGGTTGGACCTGCACATTCTTGCAGCTGACACCTACAGGCTGCTGGAGAGCTGATGCGCGTGGCGCAGCATTGGACGCAGAATGTCTGATCCGCATCTGTTCCCAGCTGTACGCTGATGGGCACTGTCTGAGTGTCAATGTTTCGCCGAGCAGATGAATGCAAACCTTAGGAGCGCTGTATCAGCAGTCGCAGCGTGAAGATGTGGTGCAGCAAAGACAGAGCGTCACGACAACTCCAAAAGTTCCGAATTGGTCTCTTGCAGGGAAGTTTGACAGTTCATGCATCTCAAGGCCCTCACTGACTGTTCTGTTTGCTTCAGAATCCAGCTTGAAATTTTACTCCTTGTTTTTCAAACCACACCCTCACTCCTTGGACTTCTTTCCAGTTTGTCTCCAGGAGACCATGGAGCCCTCCCCTTTCCTCCCGTCTGCCTCTTCTCTCTCTTTCCAACAGGCTCCTCACTGCTGAGTGATTATCTCCCATCCTGAACTGACTCCTTTTACGTGTCTTGCAGTGATTCTCCATTTTAGTTCAAAATTCCATCCAAATAATGTTCTTTTCCCCTGGAATTCAGTTCTCCTTTCCCATCTGTTCTTCTTATTGAACGCATAACTCTAGGTCATACAAAGCACTCTGAGGCTCTGGATGAGTTTCTTCTGTGGTTTTTGTTGAGTAATTGCGCAACCTCCTGAGAGCAGACTGGTAAAAATTGTAACATTTTTGAAGAAATTACTTGAAATATAAAGATTTTGTTGCAGAGTTGTTTAATGTGTAGCTGTTTAAATTCCCTCTAGTTCTTTCTCGGGCAGGAGAATGTGGTACACACTTAGCATTTAAAGGAAATTCCCTGTTATGGTGGATTTAACTCCTGACATGTTCTTGATAAAGGTCACTTTATGAATTTAGTTTGGTATGTGAAGCTCCATCCTGTATTCCCTGTGCATGGAAAGCTCTGCTGGAGATGATAAATTCTGATGGCATTTAATGTCAAAACGAACAGAAGTGTCTAGTGGCAGTACCAGTGCAGGCTGGAGGTCTTTGGATTCCCCACAGAGCTAATGGCGTGATGATACATAATTTACTGTAACTTGCAAACAATATGCCTATCTTTCCCCCCAGAAGCATTTCCATTTAAAGAAGCCATTTCTGGCTGTCTGTGCAGTGTGCTGACACACACTCTCTGTGCATTCATACAGTCATTTGGTTCTTTTCTGGACACTTGTGTTCCCCAAGGTTTGCAGCACAGATGCTGAATTACTTGCATGGCAGTGTGTGAGCTGAAACTGCAACTCCTCCCGCCCAGCCTTGTAAAAACAGAGGTCTGCTGGTGAGTGACGCAAAGCAGAATAAAGGGCATGGGAGTCAATGTCTGTCTTCAAAATCATGACAGATGGGTCAGGGCTACTTGCTACGTCAACTTTTTTAGAAGCTGAATTCCTCCAGAATGTTTTCTCTGGCAACTCATCCATCGAGTGCAGAGAGGGTGAACGTGTTCTTTGAAAATATAACGAATGAAAAGAAATTAGGTAGCTAATATAAATCAATTGTGTACGTGTTACTAATTTTGCTAGTTCTGGAATGACAGAAACCTAGCTACATAACATAAACAGATCAAGTAAAATCTTAGTCTAAATGGTCTGAGTGGTTAAATACAATTTAGGAGAATAACTAGTAAATGTGCCTAAGCTGATATGAGCGTAAAAGGCTGGAAAGGACCTGAAGGTGTCTTCTGGTTATAAGTTCTGTCCTACAGCAAGACTGAATAAGCCAGTATTTTCTAACTGCAGATTAATAGGGTGATTTGGGAAATGCTGAATATATTGACTGTTAGGGCCTTGTAGCTATTTCCTTTGAAATAGACCCTTGACAGGGAAACCTCAGTGTTTAGTTTCTTAACATTGTTATATTATCCAGGAAATAGATTAAAGCCAAGAAAAGCAAAAACTCTGTTACATTTTACAGTATAGTAGTAAACCATGCAGATGGTAAACAGACTGAATTTTCTATAGGGCCTTTACAATATATTTCCCCTTCTCTTAATCCTGGGAAGAAGCACTCTTTAAATTAATAAGCTGTGAATTCCCCCTATCCCCAGAAGGAAACGAGTCTTTTATGACTGTGCTTTCCCTATGTTTGCTTGTTTCCTTTTCCCCACCATCGTAAGTTTTGAGACCTTTGGCCAAATTCAGCGGTATGTGATGGAGAGAAGTAAGCTCAAAGATACTAATTGCTGCACATTTCATGAAAACAGGCAGCCAGAGAGTGGAAAGACACTTTTATTTAGAAGGAAGGGTTGAAGTGGGAGTTCAGTCTTTACTGGCAAATCTATGAAACAGTGAACTCAAATAATGGAAAAAAAAAAAATTGACCAAGGTCTGCACCTTCTTGAATGATTTTACTGTTTATGAAATATTTTTGTTCCCTTTCCTTGTGTCCAAATTCCTGCTTTCGTAGGAATCTCTACCTTTTTCTGCATTAAATTTTAAGAGAGGTTCAGAAATCCCCTCCTGAAAACACCATTATTTCCTGAACTGTGTTCTCCCCTTCAAAACCAGGCTTTTATTAGACCATGTAGTGCTATTTTATGTAACACAAAGGCCCTGCTTTATTTCTATCAGCTTGTAGGATTTCAGGAAGCAGAAGATAAAAGTCACCCTAATTTTCTTACTCACTCTTGGCTTTCTCTGTCTTGAATTGTTTGTGGAACCGGTTTTAATGGAAGTTCTCTGCATTTCATGGTTCTTAATGACATATATAACCTGAATGTAACAGACTGGCTTTTCTGGAACTTCAGTCTTAACTAGAATTTTCAAGACACAAACACGACACAAAGATGTTTCCCAGAGAGGTTCAACAATCGTACACGTTTACTACCTGTTAGATTTTTGAGAAAATAACAAACAAGACAGCCGAGCTAGAATAAAACGTAGGTAAGTACAGACTTAGATGCTCAAAGTTGTCCTAATGAAATGTCTAAATTACCTTTAAAAAAATCCTACCAGTGCTAGCAGAAGCAATATGTAAGCACTTTTGCTGCCCTGTCACTAGACCAAATTTAGATGACACAATGATTGAGACAGCTGTGCCCCTTTACGCCAGCACTTTCAGTGTAACCGATACACTTGTATGAGGGATGCTAAATAAAGGGAGAAAACCTCTTGTGCAGAGGCAGCCTTAACAAGCACCAGAGGGCATTGACAAGCCTATCTTTTTAGAGTATAGTTAATCTTTTTAGAAATACCTGTTTTTTTAGAAAGATCTTTCTGGATTTAAAGAGTGTTTGGTACTTCCTGCTTTTCTAAAAAAGCACTGGGAGGTGCCCTGCAACATTAAAAAGTGACATCAATTTTTAGCAAACTGTGCTGTTCCAGATATGTGGAGTATCTTTAACAAATGCAAAAATAAAAGGGAGAGGCATACAAAGTGCTAGTTAAACCATTTATTTACCATTTTGTGATCATACTTCTTTGCAGATTTTTGGTCCTCAACATGGAAAAATACGATCTAATAAAGTATTAATTTCAAAAAGAATGTGTGGAGGTCCAGTTATGCAGAGCTTTTAGTTGCCTCCCTCTTTCTGCATCACGCAATACTGCATCCAGGAAGCAAAGGAATGATTTCTAGTCCCAGTGTCAGAGTTCTCCCTCTTCAGTCCTGCCTCTCTACAAGTCATTTGCTCAGACTCAACCGGAGCCTAGCGTGGACACGTTTAAAATTCTGGGTTGAGTAAGGGTCTGTAGCCAGAGCACATCAGAAGTGAGTCTTCTTTGTGTGTTTCTATCAATTTTCGTTTCATGAAGACTGAAATATAACTGTTCCAAATAATAAGCAGCTCTTCTTTTGTTTCTTACATTATGCTCAAAGAAGATAACTAAAGAATTGAAAGAAACAAGTTTAGCGTTAACAAATAACCACTTTCCTGGGCCCTCCCAAAGATCCTTAAATGTCTGCATGCTTCTCTTCTAGCTCAGAATATGACTGAGACAGCACATGATGTGTTGCCTGATGCAAGAACTATGTTCAGTTAATGCATATTGCCAAGTTTGTGTCTGCAAACAGGAGCCTGATTTGCTGTGTCTGGGCTGTGACTGATCATACTCATCCGCAAAGCGAGCAAACAAACGGCTGGATAATTGTCTGGTAGAATACAGGAAACCGTTGAGCTTTTTGATCAATTACTCCAAAACAGGGATGGTCCAATATAAGCCACAGGATTAAAACACAGCCTGAATCCATCTTAATTTGGAATATAAAGTTAAACATTTTGGAATGGTCTGCCCCTTCCTGATCACTCACTGTTGTCGAAACAATAATGCAGTTGCATTTGCTGGTGATACCAAGATTCTGGTAAGCTATTGGCACGGTCCCTCTGGCTAGTCAGGCTTCCTGATTCGTTTCACTGGTGTGTCACCTCCTCAGCTGTTGGGTTACGCAGCAACAAGGCGGCATTTATTATACTGCTTATCTCAGATATCACTTCCTCTCTATTTGTCTCCATTCATAGTTACATATGACATGCAGTATTATTTTCAGCTATATTTGGCTCGCATGTAGTCCAGCTTTCCAGCTCCTCTCTGTATTATGTAAATACAGCAGCAGGGAGAAGCAGCCCTTTGTCCCCTTGTGCCAGGAGGATATGCTGAACATCAACATGGACATGTTCCTGAAGACCAAACTGTTTTCTGGAAGTCTGCTCACAGATTTCATAATCCATCTGTTTTCTGTGGAATGCAGCTATTTAAAGCAACAAAGTTCACTTCAGAGACACTGTACAGTAGCTGCTGTTTATGTTGGTATTTCTGACGAGGCTCAATATTGTCTATATTCCGTTATATCTCAGCACTGCCTTTAATTCCCTCTTTCCGCCAGATTTACATACTGCCCCTCCCGGCTGTTCATGCACAGACTTTCCTTTACTTGACAGTCTTCCAGTCACGCCATACTACAGACAGAGGTACTACAACAGAAGAGCAGTTGATGAGAGTCAAAATAAAACTACATTATGTTACACTGCGTGGCCTACAAAGGACTGAACAATTAAACAACAGAGCATCCAAGACTGTCATCAGAAGTTATCTTCCTTAAGTTCACTTTAAGTACTTTTGTGCAAGTATCTAACAAAGTTGTAGGGGCTTAACAAATGTCTCTCCAAATGTTACATAATTCCATTATGTATCACTCCTCAAAGGAACAGTAAGGTGTAATTAATGGTTCTCTCAAACAGCAAATGAAAATTGTTCTTGCAGGGCTTGGCTTCGTAACCCTAACACTTGAGAGACCTGGGAAAGCAGAGGCATTCCCTGGAGACTCATGCAGATCATTAACACAGCCAGACTGACACAGCAATACATGTACATGTGCCTAACTGCCAAGACAGAAGGAAGCTTCATGGTTTTAACGTGACACTCAGCATAAATACACATCTATTTCTTAAGTAAGTACGTTCTTGAATTAAGGCTCTAGCTTCTTGCCTTCTAATGCACCCAGACTTCACTGCTCCAGCATTGCCACTAGCTGCTGGTGTCCAGTGATACCTGGGAACTGGCAATGTGCTGCCGTATCCCACGGTGAGGAGCTGCTTTGGTTGTGCTGTTCATCTTCCGTCGCTTGGGCACAGGTGAAGCCCTCAGGCTTCTGGCAGGCTGCCACTGTAAACCCAGCATAGCACGTGTTAGCTTGAGTGGGGAATGAGGCCTCAGTATTGCATCTCAAACACTGATTAGTAAAGCAGGCAATTGAAAAAAAGAGTTTATTTATCTTACAGAGATTGCGGAAAGGCAAACAGCTCCAGAAATTCAAAGCTAGAAATGCTAGAGCAGTTGGCTACATCAGATTCCTAAGAATGAGCTGCTTTCCCACCACCTTCAGCTGCAAGGATGACAGTGTGACCACACTGTCTTTCTCAGACACTGTTCTGGACAAGCAGTTGAAATGCAGCTCAACAAAGAGCCATTCAAAAGAGTCAAGAGCAAAGATTCAGGCAATAAAATAAACACCTGGAGATGGAAAAATCCTTCTGCATTTTTTCTTCCACATGTTTTGAAATCATTGTGCCAGGAAATTATTAAATCACACAAATTTCAATAATTATAGCTGTGCTTGGATGGCACATGAAATTGCTGAGGGATATGCCTAAAGAAAAGAAAAACTTTTCAAAGTCAGTAGCAATGAAAGGTCAGATAGAGGAGCTAGACTGCAATTTATATGATCTTCAGAAAACAATACTGGTATTAAGAGGAAGCATGTGCATAGAAAGCAGAGGAATTTGTTTAATATTTTTTGCTGTAATTCAGCACAAAGGTTCCTCATGATGCTTTTGCTCAACTGAGAAGGTTCAGACACCTAATCAGGAGAGGGAGAAAGCAGCCTCGCTGAAGCACTCCTGTATCTAGAAGACTATTTTTTATAATTTGAAAACAAGCCTACTTCTGCTGTGCCGCAAATGCCAGTTTGTGGCACGCTGCAGCTGTTCTGTGGCTTAATAAGGTGTGTGCATTGTATAGAGGACGCTGACAAGCTGGGAGTTTTCCCACCTGCACTTTGCTTAGCGTTGCAGTTCAGTTTCAGTTCATTAGATCTTGCGTGTACCAACAAAAATTACCCCATCACTGAATTATTGCAACTATGTGGTTTAGGAAAGAACGTCCTTCTCCCCATGTTCTAAGTACTTTCCATCTGGCTCAGTCACGACTGGACAGGGAACATGTGGAGGAGCAGTGGGAGCTGTCAGGCTGGCCACAGCAAAGCAGGCTGCTGCATTGTCACTGGCTGCGCTTGCATTGCCGTTCTGAGCACACGTCGTGAGGTGAGCCCCAAAGGCAGGGACTGAGGATTAGCACCCACAGACACTGCTAGCTGCCATCTATACTGTACTACTGTGTGCAGCTTTGGGAACAGAAGAAATGCCAGAAATGTCAACAGCCTGTAACACAACAATGTACAATGAAGCAGATAAAATGACTCACAGGTCTCTGCAGTGTTGTTAGCAGCCTAAATATTTTCAGGGCAGAAGGCTGCAGAACTTTGACTCTGGAATTGTCTCAGAGTCTCCATCACATCCTGCCTCTTAAGATTTCTTGGCTTTCCACAAAAGTAAAATTTCAAGTAATAAGTCCTCAGACATTCAGTCCTACTCATCCTGCATGCATTATCCCGGGAGGAAAAATACAGGCTGATGCTGTCCCTCCCTCGCAAAGCTTTCTGCATGGGCAGGTGGATGCAATTGCATTTTAACCTTTGCTTTCTTACATGACAGTTTTGTAACCTTACTATTTATATCCTCCTGCTACATTTCTTGGCTGCCTCTCTGCCTAGACTTCACTCAAAGATGGAAGGAACATCCTGTCATCGTCGTGCAAGAGGACCAGTGGCCAGAGATGTAAACAGATCGGCCAATCCAGACACAATGCAATGGTGAAAATAGTACAGTAAAGTTCAGATTATCAAGATGTGACAGCATGAGCATTGATATGCAGTAACACAGTACTGACATCACTGTGGACCTTCCTGAAAGCCAAGAACAAACTGTACCACCACCCTTTTCTGTCGCTTCACGCAAGGGAATTCCTGCAATAATTTTTCTTCAAAGGCACCCAAGCATGCTAGCCAGTAGATGCCATCTCACCACGCATTAGAAGCAAACAAACACTGGGGTTGCACAGAAATTCTAAGAGAAATCTGGGGCTCAAATCTTAGGGCAAGTGAGTCAGATTTTAGTACCTACATAATCTGAACTTAATTAGGATTGGCAAAATTAATACACTGATAAAAGTGATTGAAGCAAAGCTGTTTTGTTACATATGTCTTCCCCATAGGATGGAGAGTAGGTGAATTTAAAGGATGAAAGAGCAAAGAAGAAATTGAGAAAGACAGAAAATGTTCAGTGAGACAAAGCAAAATGTTTGATTAATAACTTGGTTGAATATAGGGAGAGACTGAAAGTCAGGAATAAAGAGCTTCAACTTTACCTATTTTACAAAATAAATAACATCACTAAGAAATTTTGTTGAGTAAACTCAAAGGAAAATAAGCTGGCTCTACCCTGCCTGTTTTTAAATTACAAGCTTTTTTGGGCAATGTCTCCCACTCTCCAGGGCTGTCAGCACCCAACATACACATTCCAGACTGTATCATTTTCTTTCTGTTCTGAGGGGTGAATACATACAGCACGGCCTTGGTAGCACACATCATACTTTTGCAGCCCTAGCTGACCCTGGAAGGCTGCGATACATACCGGAGCTGGGCAAAGGCTTATTTCTCCAAGCAATAAAATTTCTAGTGGCTTTTCAGAGTGCTGATCTGCAGGCAGAGCTCAGCATTGGCAAATGACTGCTATCCGTTAACAGAAAGAACAGATTTACAGTTGATGCAGAGGAATAAGAAGGGTCATCTAGAACAAAGATGCCAAGGAGGTCCATTGTTTTCCCAAAAATATCCACAGTTAGAGCTGGAAGCCCGTTTTCTAGAAGGTTCTGCCTTGCCAACAGCAAAGTCACAATCCATCTAGACTTTTTATAGCTGAGGCAGGGCTCCAGAGTCACTGTATTTAGAAAACCCTGCCTGGCATTCAGGGATCTTCCCGATTTGTCAGTCTGTTTATTCTGGGGGCACCTCCCTGCTTGCTTTCAAGTGAGCCTTACCAAGCCTGCAGTTCTGGCCGCAGTGCAGTTGTTCTTCATATTTTCCCATTTCAGGAATATGTAATATATTTATTTGGAAGCAAATCAACTAACCAACCACTTAAAAATTAAATGAAAACTGTAGAACTCCCTCCTAAAACCAAACCTCTTTTCAGAAGCAGGGAAAAGGGAAAGAGGCAGACAGAAGCGTGGTGGTCTTTTGTTCCAACAGCACCTGCTCTGCCTGGTTTTACGTACTTGCATGAGCATCTTTTACCTCCCCTTCCCTCATTCCCCAGAAAGGCAGGGACTGTGTTGTAAGCAAGGAAGTCCTTGAGAAAACACAAAAGGGTTGAAATTCCTGACCAGCCATAAACAGACAAATTTGTGTGAAATACTCTTCCCTACCACCTTCCACTGTGCTTCTCACATTATTTTGATTTTTCTGTATCCAACAATAAAGTGCAGAAATGAAAGAGCTCCCAATTCCCATTTCTTGAAGAACTCTTAGCACAAAGGCAGCAAACTAAAGTTACCAGAATTTAAAACAAAACCTATCAATCTCTCTAGCATATTGACTTTCCCTTCTCAGAGCTTTTCTAACAGCCCTTCTGAGTCTCTCCTTTACAGTATCAAACAAAATTAATTAAACTCTACTACAGTTTTCAGAAGCCAAGTTCCTCCCTTCATATACAGGTAAGAACTTAAATGACGGTCAAGACATTCTGAAGTTTTCTGCCCTCACCAGATTTGGGACCACGCAGGAATATTATATACCTGTTGGTTTTCAGTTTTCAAGACAGTACTTTTTTTTTTTTTTGCTTTACTCTTGGTTCTGCTTGCCTTGTTCATGCATACATCCAGTTTTTGATATTCCTGATAATACCAAGCACTATGGCAAGATTACTTTCAGGCAACATCTTGAATTATTTTATCATCCCAAGTTAAAAGTTTTGCAAAAATAAAAGCCCGCTTGCATTCCTCTTTCAGGATCTAGAAGAATCTACTCAAGAATGAAGTAGAAATGTAATACCCTCTTTTTATTCTCAGACAACAAAACCTACCAGCTGCAAACTTATTTCCATTCTGGCACGAACTTAACAGAGTACATCCAGCATTTTAACAAATCTAATTATGGGAAAGAAGTGTCAATGGTTTTGGGAAATAAATGCAAACACTCTCCAGTAACAATAAGCACCTTTATTGACTGTCTTACCATTCAACATTCATTTCATTTAATCTCCTAAATTGCTGAACTACAGTCCAGGTTAGCATTTAAATAAAAGAAAAAGATATTTCAATTTAAGTTGTATAAAAAGTGTTATACCTGGGTGGCACAGAATTAAAGTACAATTTAAAAAAAAAAAGCCATAGACACAAATAATCACTACCTGTGATTTTGAAAATTAGGCTCCATATATTTCAAAGTCAAAATTAACACATCCTCCATATGATGTTATGCTTGTAAAAATGCCTACAAAAATCTGTTTGATCAGAAGACAGAGTGGTTGGGAAGTATTTTCTATTTCACCATTTAACAAATGACATCACTTCACAAAAACTACTAGGCAGCAAAACATTTCAGATAAATTTCACACATTAAAAAACCAATCCTGACACCACATAGTGTCTCAACGATTTCTGTAGGCCAATAGAGTTCTGCACAGCAACAAATCTTTGTAATACAGACTAAAATTCAGCTATGCATCATTTGTTACAGTATTGAATTCAATGCTCAAGAAATTTAAAAATAAAACACACCTAGGGATCCAGTAGTCAGATACTGGCTATTCCCACTTTTTTTTTCCCCTTGCTGTTTTTAGATTATGTCTTATATATATGTTATGAAGGGCATGCTACTTCGTAGTGTTTAAAACTTCTTCAAAATTTATTTGCAAACCTTTTATAAAAGGCAATTTTCTTCGTTTTCAAAGACTGCTTAATTTTTTTTCCCCGCCTTTCTTCTGACCTTAATATTAAACTTCTGCTCAAGCCAATAAGAATAAAATGAACCAGAGCTATTTTGCTGCAAGGACACTAATTTCTATGTCAACATGAGTATTTAGGCAAAAGCATTTGACTTACCAAGTTAGCACTTGAGTGTAAGCTAATTGTGTTGTTTTTTGGGTTTTTTTTGGGTTTTTTTCTTTAAATTTCACCTTTCTGCAGGATGGAAAGTTAATCTAAGCTGAGAAAGGGAAGTTTGTAGCAGAAATTAATGTATACCCATGCACAATCTTTTTTCTTCCCCACAGAAGAAATTCAATGTGGGAAATAATCCTTTAAAACAAGGCCCTTTAAAACAAAACTAAAATAATAAATAGAGATAGAAAGCCTAAGCAAACACAGGCATATATTATTGAGACAGTGAATGGGACTGTTAGAAGAGATGAGAAGTTAGACCTCTGTATAACTCCCACATGGCTGAGATCCTGGTTTTCTACTCTACTTGGATCACAAGATTCCCTAACCAGAAATAGGGATTCATTTAATTCCCCTTCCGCATCCGTCTTTTTAAAGGCATCAAAGATATGAAATGTTTACTGCATCCTGGATAAGGCTAATACTACTAAACAGCTGACCAAAAACTCAAGTTCATTTTGTGAAATAATTTAGACTAAAAAAATGGAATCGCTTACATCAGAAGGGCAACACACTTCACTCAAGTACACAAAAAATTTTGCTTGGATTCAAGCTTCACATTTCTTATTACACATAACACACCTAGACCCTCGAGCTACGTTTTTCCTCCATTAGTGATAACTTAGTGGAGAAAGTCTCAGCATACATCCTAGCTACCAAAGTCTTCTTTAGAAAAAAATTAGTTGTGAAATAGTTGCATACAGGTGGAGGCAGATTTCACACTAGAAGTGTTATTAATCACTATGCAAATTTTTGGTATTCTCTGCTCTGGGGAGAATTTATACATCCTTTCTAAGATGTAAGTGTTTGTTAACCAGCATTGGGATAAGGTAAAATCCAATTGTTTTCATCCTTTTTATTAAAAGGAGAAAGTCAAATAAGAAACTAAAACAGGTATAATCAAAATTTCCATCTTCCTTCACTGAGGTACTTAACATTTTGAAAACTAATGATTGTATAATGTACTAAATAAATGTATCAACCATCTTGAGACATCAAATAATATAATTCATAAGTATTCTAACAGAGTTAAGAGAGAATTAATCACAGTACACACCCAAGAAGTTAGATGATACATTGATATTAATGTATTAGTATTTTTTTTGTGGTTCAAAATGAGCATAAATGACACAAACTGAAAATTAAAAAGCAATTAAAGGTACTCAGTAACTCCTGAAGTTTTATGTCCCTGCAAAACACTTTCTTTTAGGGACTGAAATCAATGACCTCAGTAACATAAGGCAAAACAGAAGCTCACCTTAAATGTAATTCACAAGTCTACTTTGTCTGTAATCTCAGAAATAATATTTTTTTTCCATAATACCATGCCCAAGAAGTGTAGCTTTTTTCATTATTTATTTTTCTACAAGTGAACTTTCAGGAGACACAGTAAAACAAGAAAGGCTCAAGTTTTCTTTTATCTCCTGAAGAATTGGGTGCACTTTGTAGCAAGTGAGCTCAAGGTAACAAATCCCTTGGAAAAAAAAAAAGAGGAGAGTGTGAATCTGATGTTCATGAAGCATACAGGCTTGATAGCCCTAAACACCAAGGTCTTCCTTTAATTCATAAGAAAATGTGGCTCCAGCTCCAAAAAGTAACTATCTCTTCTTAGCCAGTCATTGTCATTTGTGATAGCAAGTGCTGCGGTACTGACAAGTCCCTTGGCCTCTCCAGACCAAAATAACTTATTCGTTTTCAAGACAGACAGCAAGTTCACATTGTCATGTCTTCAGGCTGGAGCAGAATGGTAATTATTTTCTTCTACAGTGATACTTACAAAAGAATGAAGCAAACTGAAGGCTCAACTTGTATCTGGAAGACTCAAAAATGTTTTTTTGAACTTTTCTTCATTTGCAGGAACTTTTCATTCCTGCTAAGCCAATGCAGAAGTATGTGAACCATAGCTGAGTTTCTTGAAAACAGTCACATTACCTAGGAAAACACAGCACCTGCTCAATCCCTCATCACATGTGAAAAATGTTAAAGAATGATCTCCTATGATCTGTTTCTGTAACATCACACCAACTCTCCATTTCTGAAGTGGAAGCTATTTTTCAAATAACCACTTAAGTAAGGTGAGAGATAGTAGAAAATAAAATTTTAAAAAAAGCAGAAGGTGACAATTTCTACAGAAGAATCTTTAAGAGCACATATGTTTAAGTCCTGATTTTGTTATCCAAACTTTTTTGGATCACTGGCAGTCAACATTTCTTGCAGAGCATAAGATACCCTTAGAGATCTTTACCGAAAATACTGTAAAGGTGATGGGATTTTGTGACCCAAACATAAAACCCACAGTTTGTGGATCCACCATTTGGCAGAAGTCATCTTAGGAAAGGGAATGTGCACAGGATATTATCATTACTGCATGACACCCTTGATATTTTACAACTTCCACAGAACAGTCAGTTCCTTAAGCCCCAGAAATGCCAGAGAATAGTCCCTTTGAATTATTTTTACAGCTGGAAATCAGCATTTTTTCAGAATTTAAAATAGCTGTAGGTAAACACAATTAGCAACATTTGTTCTAACAAAGAAGCACATTCTGTTCCCCCTGCTCCATCCCCAAAACAGAGGCAAAATGCAGTTACTTTTCTCATCGCAGCTCCCAGGCCAAAGACACTGAAGCTTTGTAGATTGCAAATTCCTCCACGCACGTGACGCAGAGTTATACAGTTCAGCAGGGTATCCAGCACAAAAGCATTTACCAAGTGCTGAGAGATTTTACTCAACAGGCACTTTTCCCATGTACATTAAGGGGAAATTTAAAGTATTATGCTGCACTTAAGATTATGCAATTTTAATGACAACAAAATCAATAACATATCAGAAAAAAAGAGAAACAGATACCATCCAAGATTCTTTAAGAGATCAGTTGAGATAAGACATCCAAGAAGAACTGACGCTGGACAAGTTTTCTAAAAATCCTTTAAAGTTGTCGGACTTTTTTATCAGTGCTTTTAATATTGACGTCCAGTGTCTCTACTTTTTTCGTTAGTCGATCTAGGATATCATCTTGCTCATCTATTTCTGTCTGCAGACCAAGGGCTAGGTTTTTCAGACGACTCAACCCGGAAGACATTTCATCTGTCAAAGAAAAGAGGGACCATGAGAAATCAAAGCAGTATAAAGCATACTGTCTACATGGACACTATCAGGATTCCCCCTTCTCCAATACCCTAGGTTAGAAAATGTTGGTTACAGCTGCTCAGGTCTGAGTGTTCTTCTCCAATAGAAGAAGCATCAATATTGTAACAATTATGCCACATTACTACCAGAAATAATTACTTCCTTCTTTTGCCCATTACAAGTTAACTACAAGTGCTTAAAACCAAATTGGATCTTTATAAAGTGACATACTCTGTAATGTAGTTTTTACCTTTTTATTTTAAAGGTATTTTATAGAAAATTGAACACATCTTCTTTCAGCTCAGTATACACAATATGCTCACTACCTCAATTGTTTTCCTTTAAACTTCATGTATAGATATTGTCAGTCAATGTACTGAAGACTTAAGCTGTTAGTTATTTAAAGTAGATGGAAAAATCCTATTTTCCTATTTTCTCATTTGGCTACAACGAAACTATTATTGCATGATTGATTAGTATAATGCTTCTGAGGCTCATAAGTTTTGCACAGCTTACGAGTAGAACAAATGTGCTTCCACTAACTCTTACACTTGACTGTATTTCTTTGATCTATTCCTTTCTGATTTCTTTCCAGTCTCTTCTTTCTAGGTCAGCTAAACAGTGACACATGTAAGTAAAAAGGCAGTTTGTATGTAAACTACAGAACAAAGGAAGAAAAAGTCAGCTGAATGGTTTTGGGAAGTAATACAAGAAATGCAGCAAATTCACAGGTTAAATATTACTGCCTTTTGATTCTTCTATTTCCTGCAAAATATGTTTATTTCAAAAGCCACACACAGTTGTAAATTCTTTGGGTCCAAGCTGATGCAGAATTTACTATCTGAGTTTAACTGTCAGGTAGGCAAGTTGAATGCACGTTTCAATGTAACTGGTAAGCTTTAGAAAAAGAAGAGTAGGTATCCACGCTGGGGTAATCCGGATATCAATTTGAAGCAGCATTTCCTTATTATCAGCTTACAGGATGATTCAAAGAAACATTTTCATATCCTGAATGCAAGTGTTATGGGACACTTCAGCACCATTTCCTCATTCAAATGACAGATAATTTGCTAGCATATTCACATTTGGTAAGTGTTTTTCTTATTGTCAATATATGATGTAGAAGGACTTGTGCTTTTGGTGTGGGGTTTTTCCCCGCCTAGTCTCTTTGCCCAGGAACAGTTCAAAATCTAACTATTTCTGAAGCACAAGCATGTGTAGGAGAGTTGAAGCGTTGATGCCAATAGCGTAGCAGTTTCCACAATAGATTTATACTATTCCAGGCAACATAGCCAGTTTGTTTCTAGCTGGTTTCACGTGAAATGCATTTCTAAATCAGACTGGTTATTAATATTTTAAATTAGATGACCCATAAACATCCCACAGTATTCTACCATTCAAACAATATATGTTTCAATCAAACTTTGGATTCTGCTATGTAGATAGTTTTGAAATGCAGAATACAAGCAACTTCTTTTTTTTTTAATTATCAAATTTCACACGTGAACTAAACAAAGTATTTATTGGCACTATATTACTTAGTAATTTTATCTGGCTTAAGAATCAAAAATTGAAAGTTGTATTATATCAAAGCTTCATTTTCTCACTCACCTAGGTTGTTATCAATTTTTTGGTGGTAAGCTCGCAGGTGTTGGTTCTTCGGATAAGAATCCCTTTGCACTGAAGAAACTAAATCTGCTTTGCTGAAATCATTGTCTGTTAAGATTATAAAATACAGAGTTATTATATAATAAAGAAGCTAGCAAGAAAAGCTGTTCTGGTTTTATTTAATGAGGGGGGCTACAGTGGGGGGGGGCTAAGCCTTTAAAGTTTTAGAAGAGCTATTAAAAATTAAGTCTTACCACAGCTGCCATGTAATTACAGAACGTGTTAGGAGGAGTATGAAAAAACAGTTCAACACCACTATCTATAGGGCACTCCTCAAGATGAGCAGTTGCTAAGCTACAATTTTTCTCTTTTGGGCTGCCTTTTGTAGTTCTACTAGGTAGCTGAGAGGAAGAAAAAAAAAAAAAAAAAAAGAAAAACCAACAACAGAGGTAGGTTGGCGTTCCCGCAGTTCAAGCCACCAGAGTTATGTCTGCCCTCTATTGGACAGACTTCTAAAATTATGCGGAGAGGAATGGAGATTAACGTTACCAAAAAGCATTTCTTTACTCTCAGAACTACAATTGTGAGATACCTTGCTGCTTTCTCACTCAAATAATTGAACCTCACTTTAAAAAGGAACAGTTACTTTGTACATAAAAGTCACAGGAGTTAGGGCACTGTGAGAACGGGGAACGAGACCAAGCCCTGTATGCTTCCTTGTGCGAGTCAAGTGGCGACTTCAGGATGAAGTGTTACAGTCCATGTTTGAAACAACAAGGAAAACATATCTGAAACCTATGACAAACGATGGTTAAAAAGGAGAACCTCTGAACATATAAGGTCACATTTTAGCGGACATTGGACAAGGCTGCCTGCACACTGTGTGAATTCTTGGCTACAGTTTCCTCCCTGCAAATTATAAGCACCAGATGCTTTTAAAGCCTTTAGTGCATATAGCATATATCCCCCACAGGAAAGGCTAAATAAAATCTGTATCCAAGTAAAAAAAGACACATCTTCAGAATGGGTATAAAAAGGTTTAGAAGAAACAATTCCCTAGAATTCAAAGCCATGAAGGCCGGGATACAAATCTCCAGCCATTAGGCAGCAACCTAAGTCAGCACTTGGGCAGGCTGAAGGGTCTCTGCCTTCACCACTGTGCAAGTTTGCCACACGTTGATGATAGGTATTCAGTGTAAAATAAAATTAACAAACCTGGATTATCTAGCTTCCTTAAGTTAGGATGACTTTCCTGGTATTTCGACTCTTGTTCTTTACTAGACATCATTGCTTCTTTTAACCTGGTAATAAAGAGAATAAAGAGAAAACATTCCTATGGACCACAGGCTTCATCTTGAATCTGTTAAACAATAACAAATATTTAATTTATACAGGAAGAGAAAATTTCTTAGACCTGATCCAAAATGTTCCTTTAGAATGAACTATTAGCATTTGTCTTCAGTGAAAGTAGAACTGGGTGCTATAGTGCTGAAAATAGCATATGGAAACTTTGATATCAAAACCAAAATTGTATCTTCTGTCTCAGAGGCAACCTAGTCCTTTCCTCTAGCAGAGGACGGAGGGGGAAGGGAAGGAGGAAGTCAATCCACACAGCGTTACTAGGCTTTACATAAATTTCTCAGCTGGAGAGACAAGTACTGTAAGATACAGTAATTTCACAGCAATTAGTTTTTTTGTTTGGTTTTTTTTTTTTTACAGCTTTTAATAGAAGCTGGAGAAATACACATAATATTTAACTGGAAGCATGTCAATGCTACGAATCACAGTTTCCTGATAAGACTGAAGTAAGCATGGTAATTCAGAAGACTCTGATTCAATTACACAAGTAATTCTTCAATTTCCCACAAATACAGTTATTCTTACCACTACAAATATAAATAGAAGTAAAAATATTTTTCTCAGAGTTAAAGGAAGAAGGGAGCTAGACACCATCTCAGGAGTTTACTTGACAGAATCAACAGATCTTTTAAGTTCTGATGTTCTTGTGACATTTCAGAGATGCTATGGGAGGTAAATCCCAAGCAAAACATTTATTTTACTTACCTACTGTTAGCAAAATATTCAGAGGTTCCATTCTGCTCCGGCTTGCTTTCTGGAGGTTTGGCTTTGAAATAGTTCACCAAGCCCCCCCAAACACTCTTAATGGTATTTATGTGCCTTTGACTAGTCTTCAAGTCCTGGTCCATTTTATCTACCATCTGTTCTGTGCGCTTCAGTGCCTCTCCTTGACGCACAAGCTCCTAACAGATATTGACAGAAAGAGAGAAGCTAGTAAAGCCAAGATAAACCAAGATATCAAACACATTTAACAGACACTCTAAACAAAAATAACAGAGTTCCTTCATCAGTGTAAGTTATTTCTGAAGGCACACAGCTTTCTCACTCGCTGCTCTTCCTTCAGGGCATTTCAATCTAGAGCCGCTAGACAGCCATAGCACTAACGAGCTATAAAATCCTCATCACTGCATAATGCCAGTCTCCTCACACCTACTACAAACAGCATCCAGGAATTTTCTGTAGTGCCCTTTTGTCAGGTTGACATTTGTGTCTCTTCTTGATGGAAGAAGCATGGCACCAGATGGGTTATATAGTGAAAATACAAAGGTTTCTGGCATGGAAATGAACAATCAGAACTATTTCTAGTTGTGAATGACACCTTCATTGGGAGAAAAACAGTATAACCAAAGGAAATAAACGCAAATAGAATTTTTTCATACTACAGGAATAATCTTTTACTAACAGTCCAGGATTTAGAAATTCTGTTATATACAACTATGGTATTTCATAATTCAGCAGCACAAACATTATTCCAAAGTAAACCAAACATTAATTCTATCAGGAAAGTTACCTGCAGCTAACGCTAGTGCAAAACAAAGAACTTGTGTTCATATTTTTCCTAAACTTTAGGGAATTCTAATTGAATATCTTTCTCCCCCCCGCCAATAAAGCAGTAAACACATACCATTCAAGTTTTTCCACAAGCCCTGTGTTAAGCCTAAATCCTTGATTCCCCATTTACGCCTTTCTGAACAAATAAATCACAAGTCCACAAGTTTGCACAAGTGCCACCGAGGACCCTCTTCAGCATAAGCACCTACTGCAGCTTGCGGGCCGTCTCTCAACCACAGCGCTAGCGTCGAAGGAAACGTCCCATTAGCAGGTGACACAATGCACAAGACCTCTATGAGTGACGCCTCCGAGCATACACTCTATTCTAGAACAAGGCCAGAAGAATTAAGGAAATGATTCACGGAGATGAAGCGAGGACCTCACAAACAACTAAGAAGGCAGGCTCTTCATTTTATCAAGAAAACTGCTGAAAGCTTTTTAGTCAGATAAAAATAGGCGTAAATGCCATTAATGACACTTAGTAAGAGCTGTTAGAAGCAGCTGAAAACACAGCCGAGTCCTAGTCCCAGTACAGATAAGAAAAATCTAACTGGGATTTTTCCTTCAAAAAACAAACCGCCTGCATCAAGAAAATCAGTCCGCAGTAGCACTGAGGGACGCGCTGCCTCCGAAACACCGAATAACTCCCCCAGAAGAGATGTTTCAGACACTTTCGGAGGGAAAAGGGAAAACAAGACCCTCTCCCTCGCGGAGGTTTAGGCCGGACAGGCCCGGCGGGAGGCGGCAGGCGCGGAGCTGCCCCCGACCCCACTGGGGAGCGGGCTCCCTTCCCGGTTCGCCCCCCGACCCACCTCGGAGGCGGCCACGCCGACCCGCTCGGACTCGTAGAGGAGCGAGAGGGAGCGGGCGGTGCTGTCGGCGGTGGCGGCGGAGCGGCGCAGCACCTCCTGCTGCAGGTACCGCTGCCGCTCCGCGCCGCCCGCCTCCCCGCTGCCCCGCGCTGGCCACGCCGTCCCCGCTTCCTCCTCGTCGTCGTCGTCCGCGGCGAAGGGGTTGTAGCTCCTCGGGAGAGCCGACATGGTGCCGTCGACACCGGGGCGCGCAGAGAGCGCCCTCCCGCTGGCCCGGCCCGGCCCAGCCCCTACCTCAGGCCGCGGCCCGCTCCGCTCCTTCCGCCCTGCCGCTCGCCAGGCGGAACCACCGCGCAACTCTCCCCCGGGGCGGGACGAGCGCGCTGGAGCGCCGCTGAGGAAGGGCTGTTGCTGGGAGATACCACCGCAGCGGGAGGGAGGGCGGAGCCGGGCCGAACGCGCCCATTTGTAGAGCGGGGCGTAGGGGCGGGCGGCGCGGCAGGAAGGGCAATCAGCCGGTAGTGAAGCCGCCGCGGGCGCCGCCATCTTTGCGGTGTGATTGGTGTTCCGTGATCCCGCGGGAGGCGGCGGTCTACGCGAGAGGGGGCGGGCCGGGTTGCCCGGCGGGCGGCCGCTTGCGTTGCCCCCCACAAGATGGCGGCCGCGGCGGTTGCGGCGGCCGCGGCGGCTGCTGCGACGGCGGCCGCGGCGGCCGCGGCGACCACCACGACAACCACCGCGGGGGCAACCGCCGCGGGTCCCTCCGCGGGTGCGGGGCGGGGGAGCAGCGCGGGCACCGCGCGCGGCTTTTACTTCAACACGGTGCTGTCGTTGGCGCGGTCGCTGGCGGGGCAGAGCCCGGCGCCGCTGGAGAAGGTGAGGGGAGTCCCGCGCGGCCGCGTGTGTGTGGAGAGGCCGTCACGCGTGCGGGGTTACGTCTCTGAGGGGACCGCGGGAGTGCCACGCGTGGGGGCTGTCTGGGGGCGGTGGGAGGGGTCGTCTCGCGTGGGGGCTGCGTCTGTGGGGACTCTGGGGGCGTCACGCGTGGGACCTGCGTGTATCGGGCGGAGAGGCCTCACGCAAGTGGGGGTTGCGTGTGTGTGTGTGTGTATACGTCACGCGAGGCGAGCCTGCGTGGAAGGGTCGGCATCCAGGGTGCCGTGGCGGCCCTTCCTCTGGAGAGGATTCGTGTTGTGTGGGTGCAGAGGGTGGCTGTGGATGGTTTGGCGGTGTTTGGGTCGCCTCGCGTGGTCCTGTCATGCGTGGGACCTGTGACATGCATGGCAAATGGGTCAGAGCCGGTGTCTGTGCCCACGGGTGGGTTTATGCCCTGGCCCCCGCGGGAGGCCGGGCCTGGCGTGTTCGCCTGTGCCCGGGAGGGTGCTGCCCTCCTCAGGCCGGGGCTGTCCTGTGGCCGTGGGAGTGGGCTCCAGTATGCCAGCTGCGTGCGTGGGGGCTGCTGGGCCTTCGGGACACTTGTGTCAACTATCTTGACCCAAAAATAATGTGGCATAGCGGCCACGGCCCACACTCGCAACAGCCCCCGTGTCCTTGCAGGGAACGTGGGTCTTCACAGTGGCTGAGGTTTGTGGAACATGGCCTTGTAGACATAATTAGTCTCAGCCTAATTAGGGCTGGTTGCTTTACTCCTCATATCTGGTTAGATCCAAGCAGTGCAATGAGTTCGAGGTAAAATCTGCCTGGTTGAGAGAAACCACTACTGAATGTGAAAGCGGACAGGAGGATCTTCGTCCGGGCACTTCCCCTCCTGGGTGTGCGCACTGCCGGCATGGTCACGTCGGCTGCTGCGGGGAGCACAGATGGACAGCCGGGCGTTTCGGGAGTTGGCTTCTCTGAGAGTGAAGTGATTGAACTTCTAAATTGCCTCACGCAATAATGAAAGATGGCTAAATTGTTGAAAAGCACAACTCTGTGCTGATGAAAGCTATAGTGTGTGGCTTGTTCTTGGCCAGCTGTTGCAGGCATCTTCTCTTAGTTTTTGTTCTGGAAATCTAACATTGGTCTGACAGCCAGTTATGAATAATATTTTAAGCCTTGCTGTTGGTTCACTAATATGCAGTGATTTATTTTCTTTTTTTTTTAGTTTGAGAGACTACAGTGGGAGTTAAATGATATTAACAGTTCATGTCTAACTGAAGTTATTTCCTCATGTTGTTGCAAATATTAACCTGATGTGGGACACGTGCATCAGAAGTTGTTTTCCAGAGTTTGTATTTCCTCTGCTGTGTTTTATGTTGAGCAAGAGGATTATTTGTGTTGTGTTACGGGTCTTGTAATTGTGAGGCCTGGCAGCTTAGGGACCAGGATCTTAAATTCCGCTGAGCATTCAGTAAATTCTTCTAATCCTCTAGGGAAATAGTTTCTTGGTTTAGAAATCTCAAGGCGGGGTGTTTAAAGACTTATCTAAATAGGAAGTAACTTCGCATTCCAACATAAGTCATTCAAACATAGGTATTTATTATGACAGTCCTTTTTAGGTAATATTTATTAACATCAGAGAGACTTATAGAATGACAATATACTTGTTGCATTTTCCCTTTCTTAGCAGTTCCGTAGGAAAACAAAACGTTTGAAGTCTGTATGAGGAAGGCGTTGATGCAGCTGTAACCAAAGCTCCATCTACCCAGTTTTTGTTTACAGGAATTGAGTAAATATAATATATGTGCCTGCTGCTTCTTTCTTGCACATCCAAAATGCCCAATGAATTAGTAGAAGGAAGGCTTTGTTGTACCGGGGACACAGGAATGAGCTCTGTTGTAAGTGTGATGCTCTGAAAAGTTTCAGAAATTCTCTTGAGAACAGCCTGATCAAATGTTGAAGAAAACTTTTAAATTGACCCCTGTTGTAGTTAAAAAAAAGTTTGACATCTACCTGAGATTTTTTTGTTTGTTCTTGTTTCTGCCATTCATCACTTTCCTAGCCCTTAGGTGCTCTCATTAAGATTGATGACTAAAGGAAGGTAATGCGGCCGTCTGTCTGCCTTACAGACGATGGAAAGACTGCTGTGCGCTTCAAACACATGAGGTCTGAATGAGTCTTGAAAACCACGGCCTGTCAGCTGTTTCTCTGCTGTGAAAATATTTATAATTGTATTAATACTACCCAGACCTATTGCTTGGTGTGCTGTAGGGCATAGACATGACAGCTAGCTCTGCTCTGTAAAAGAGAAGCTGGGAGCTATTTGCATTGCTTTCCTGAGGTCTGTGGTAGATTTTTGAAAGACAATTTTAACACATGTGCTCCTGTTGTTCCACTGGATTGTTTTGACACTTCTGGTCTTGTTCCACTGTTCTTTCCCTCTACTGTTTTCCAGGTACAAAAACTGCTCTGTATGTGTCCAGTGGATTTCCATGGGATTTTCCAGCTGGATGAACGTCGCAGAGATGCTGTTATTGCTTTAGGAATCTTTCTAATTGAATCTGACCTTCAGGTATTTTTCCCACCTAGGCTAACTCTATTTAATTTGAAAGACTTTGGATTAATTCAAGTTTAGTTGTTCAATGAATGAAGAGTTGGTATTTACTCTTCATAAAAATAAAGATCAGTGATGACAGATGGATGCAGGCAGGAGAGTGCAAGGAAACAAGGACAGTACTGACGAGTGTGATAGACAGTAGTCATGGCACTGCCACAGCTGCTGTCATGTTTTTTTGGTCATCATAGCTTAAGGAGAGAAAGGAAAAGCTATTCAGGAGGATTTGCTCAAACCATATGTGTCATTGGATGTTCTTCTCCACATGCTTATGAATGACGGGTATGTTCCACCGTCCTCCTGGATGTCAGGTTTGTAATAGGTTCTTTCATGCCTGGCGCTAGCCAGGATAAAAGGACAAAGAGTGCGCACAGGCTGCATTGTATACGAACATCCCCTTTGTGGCTGTCAGCCTCTTTATGACAAGCTGGTTCTCTTCCCTTCAGACCCTGGGCGTGGTGTTGTTTGGTGCAGAGGAAAGGAAGGATATACGAAGTCCTAGGTCCAAAGTCATTAGACCTCACTGTTGTTTAATGTTACTAGGGTTTACATCAGGCCTGAATTTCCTCCTATTTAGTATCTATTTACTATGATATAGCTTGCATGCGTATTATTCACGGTGTCCTTTTTGTGTTTTTTGTAGTATTAATGTTTTGCAGCATTTTTGTTATGTTTTCGAAGCCAGCAGTTAGTATTAATTAGTCCAGCTCTGTGAGGAAGGGAAGTGCTTGTCCTTTGATTTGCAGATTAGGCAGCTGGAGTGTTACACAGATGTGTTGTATGTACACAGCCTTGCATAAAGCCATGGGATGGGTCACATGTACTCAGTTGGAACTGGCACTGTGAATTTCTAGCTGCCTTAAAATTATTTTGTGACCTTGCTGTAAACTAATAAATTGTTTGGGGTTAATTACAGTTCTGGAACTTTTTTCTCCAACTTTTATGGAGAATTAACTCTTGCCTAGAATGAAAGGATTGGATTTATAGCACTGAATTGGTTTACTTTCATTTGCCTATGTTGAAATCAATTTTGCAATATTCAAGAAGCTGTGGAGTAATCATTGAAAGTGAGTTCTGTGTGTGGTTAATGTAATTTTTCTATATCTCTAAAATATCTTGAGATTGTATGGTTCAGCTTTCTTCTCCATTTTAAATAGAGTATTTTCTTCTTTAGCACAAAGATAATGTGGTTCCGTATCTCCTCCGACTTCTGAAGGGTCTTCCCAAAGTCCAATGGATAGAAGAAAGCAATGCGCGGAAAGGCAGAGGTGATGTTTGGATTTTTTGATCTTTCCCATGGAATGCCAGCTGGGAAACAGAAATAGCAAAGGTTATTCAGGACATGGTACAGGGGAGGTGGTAGGTCCTGCCCTGTTCTTAGCTCCAGACTTAACAGCCTCTAATATTGATTTTCTTTAGAAGCAGAGGAAGTTGGATAGCTCCCAGCTTTCTTGCTTGCCTACTTTGCAATAAATTGCACTTTCCAAATAATTCTGCGCTCAATGTATTTTGTTAGTAGGTTGGAGAAGTTTGTGTAGTACTTAGAAAAGGAGAGTAGAACCTGAGATTTGTATGCTCTACTTTTAGTTTTGATGCTTAGTTGCTGTTTAAGCCACTTTGTTTCTTACTTCCTTAACATATCATAAAATTAATGTAAGAATACTTTAATATAATACTATATACATTTTTTCCGGTTACTTGAAAGCCCGGAAAAGTTTTTAATTATTAAAATTATTCTTTTAACATTTCATGCTGAAATTATGATGGTTAGAGTGTACTTCTAAATTTTGACTGTAGTACTACATTTTTCTACAGTCTATCTCAGAACTGTATGACATGGAAATCACTTATGTCTTCTTGCTGTATTATTATTTGCTCTTTCTATGTTGGTTCTCTCTAACAATGCTTAAGTGGCTTATTTTCTTTCCGTTGCTTTGCAGGCTTGCTTCCAGTGGCAGAAAACTTCAGCTTCTGCTTGGTAACGTTGTTATCAGACGTTGCTTACAGGGATGCCTCTCTCAGAGAGCAGGTAGAGTTTATTTTAAGTTTGTGCTGATGTAGTACCCAGTCCTCCAATGCTGCGGTACTGACAGACGCCTAGAGAAGAGTACGCCACAGCTGCTTCCTTTCTTACAAAGGGATTGGTAGCTTTAGCGTGTATACTGTTGCATTATTTTGCTTATGTTAATTGATGGTCAAGTATCTAGATGATATTAATAAGTCTGCTGTTACTTCTGGGTGTCAAAGGATGTCAATTGCTGAGCCCAGAGTTTTAGAATTCAAGTTTTGGTACTGAGATAAGGACTGCTGCAATTTTATTCTGCTAGTACATACTGGCCAGCTGCAGGCTTTACAAAAAAAGCTCTGTAAGCTGAGTAAGGGCAATATACTTTTTTTTTTTTTTAGTCACACAACATGAAAAAGCTTGTTTACAGAGGTGCTTACATTAATATTTGCAAGTTTAATTTCTTGTAGTCATCTAATGTAAGATGATGGTTTCTCTTTACCGAAAGATGATTTTTGTACGTGTGTCTTGATTACTTTAGATTTTGGATGCAATTCTACAAGTAATGCAGTTCCTGTTGGGAATGTGCCAGACCCCACAAATGCATGATAAAGGTACTATTGCAATTGTTACTATATCTGTAACTCCTGTCCTCTGAACTTCTCTTGTATTTTGTAGTTATCAGGATCACTGCTGAGAAGTGAGCAGCTTTTTCTTTCGACTTCCTGTAGCATGTTTATTCTGTTTGTTGCTGACTGCTAAACACGGAAGCAGGAGAGGTGGATTAATTTCTGATACCTTAATGGTTTTTCCTCTACTTGCATACATAAGTTTTTGTAAAGCACGCTAGACTGAAACAATTTAGTGAAGTGGTAGCAAATCCGTGGAGAGGAAGTTCTAAGTTACTGTTAACATACAATTATATGTGTTTTTCTTTTCCAGAATATTTATGCAAGTATGCAGTGCCCTGCCTGATAGGAATTTCTCGAGCCTTTGGTCGCTACAGCAATTCAGAGGAGGCTCTCATTTCAAAACTTTTTCCAAAAATTCCCCCACATTCCCTGAGAGTTCCAGAAGAGCTTGAAGGAATTCGTCGACGATCTTTTAATGATTTCAGATCAATTCTTCCCAGTTCTCTACTCACTGTTTGCCAAGAAGGAACACTAAAGAGAAAGGCTAGCAGTGTATCTAGCATCTCTCAGGTTTGTGTGACTTGCTCTGTGTTGGAGTCGGTGCTTAGATGATTTAGTGGTCTTGGTAGAGTTAAGACAGCATTAAGCCTGGATATGCAGACAGTCTCTTAACGCATTGTTTAACCAGATAGAAGGATCTTTATTTGGATTCTGCAAGTGAGCTTCAAAATAATTTTGTAGTTTCTGAGTTACAAAACAATCAGTGACAGTTAAACTAACAGCTATACTAATAAGTCTTCACATGAGACAATTGGCAAATCTTATTCCTTGTGTTATTCTCATGAAAAATCATTGTAAGGTATATCTGCAAATTTGGGAAGCTGGCGCTTAATGGCTAAAGTTTTTGGAAGTGCTAAGGATACATGAGCTGTTGCTGGTTTCACCAGAAGCTGTGGATGTTCGTTGTCTTAGAGGAAGAATGGGTTGAATTTGAAACCACGGATTGTTACTCACATAGTTTCATACAGCGCAGAAGTCATCATTTGGATCTCTTTCCTTTAGCCAAAAGCACTGGGCTAGCTTTTTTAACTTCCCATTTTTTGGTTGGAATTGTGCTGTTAGGCCCAGCAATACATAGTTCCTGTTAGTTTTGCTTGAAGCTGTATTTCACTATAAAGTGTATGAACTATTCCTTGGAAGATTTTTCAATGTTTTATAAATAATTTTTCAATTATGGCTGTTGTGTGATGTTTTAGGTTAGTCCTGAACGTGGAGTTCCCCCTCCCAGCTCTCCTGGAGGATCTGCAATTCATTACTTTGAAGGTAAATTATTGTGCAAAGGAACAGTGTATGATTTGTGGGTTTTCTTGCTATTTATAGGAAATTGAAAACAAAAATCCTTTTGACCCCTTTCTCTGCCCTCTAGAATTCTTACAGTAATTGTCTGACACATGCCTGCTAGGATTCTGAAGTATTTTAGGGTATAAAGACAGTAGGAAGTCATTAACACCAGTAGTTTCCAGGCTCAGTTGTTTCTGGCAGGCTTCTGAGAGAGAGAGATGCTTTCCTTACTGCTAGGCTGTGCCTGGTACTGAAGAGCTTAATTCAACTAGGCCAAAAATATTTCAGGAGATTAGGCTGAGTAACTGAGAAATAAGTGTTAATATTGTGCTTCACAAGACAACTACATTGTTGGACTAGGGTCTGGAATTTTGAGACCTTTGTGGCACATTGTATAAATCCATAACAACTGCTCCTTTTGCAGTAAATGTGATCTGGGTCATTGTGTAAGACCTAGTAATTTGCTGAAGTGGGAAATAATAAAGGAGACACTGAAGCAGAGTGCCCACTAATGCATGTTAATTACTGTCTTATAAAAGGCAGAAACATGAAAAATTTTCATGAATTGGTATACAAACTCTTAACCACTGAGTTTTGGTAGAGCTCTATCTGTGAGTTCTGTGTCAAAGCAGAGCTTAAAAATAAACTGTCTTTTATTAATCAAGCGGAGGACTAGCTCTGCGTCTGAGGTGTTTTGGTGTCTCTGGTTTTGTCTGGCCCTTTGAGGTTTTTAGCAGTTTTGGCATTCTCTGTTTCTGGATCTCCTCCTCTGGCTTAAAGTAATTTCTTCCGCATTACTCTTCTTTTTCCTTTGTGTTACTATTTGTAGGGGCATCTGTCTTCCTTAGTCTTATCTTAGAATTGCAGGATAATTCAAATATCATTCTTAAATTGCCAGCTAAGAAGAGACCTGTTTGTCTTCTTTTCTACCCTGTTGAACCAGTGTATACTTCTTTAATTTTATGGTCATTATATTTTGAATTTAAAAAAAAAAGGCTGCAGGTTAGAGAGAGGCTGTAGTAGTAGAATAAAAATAATTAAACTATAGGTGGATAGTGGACAACTTTGTAAAGATTTCAGAATAATTTTAATTCTATCTCTAGCAGAGTTATGATTATTCTAATCAGGATTTTATTTTCAATACTAACTTCTACCAGATATTGTAGCAGCCCTTGTATTATTTGCAATAGTATAGTTTGTGATAGTCTTACTTTCTGAAGAAGATGAGTAATGAACTTGTTCTTATTCTGGCCAAAGCTAACAGTTTAGAAAAAAGGACTGAAAACATTTTTTTGTTGTTGTCAATAAATAGTGTTGCTTGAAAGCCTATTAATCCCAAGAACATTTCTTTAGCACAGGCAGCTCAGTACTTTAAAAGGCAGAGATGTAATTTCTAAAGTGGAAACAGTGCCGAAAGCAGTAGGCTTTGCAAGTTGTTTGCTTAATAGAATACCTGAATCTGAAAAATAACTTAGGTTCTCTTTGCCTTCAAATTGCAGTAGTGAGCTGGTGCCTTTTCTAAGATGAAAGCTGTGCCACACGTCCATTAGATTAAGTATTGGGGAAAGCCTTGCAAGATAGTTTTGACTTAACCTATTCTTTGCACCTCTGTTTTTGAACAAAATGGCATTTACGTAATGTTTTCAGGTAAACGTACATCAGTAGTGTGGGAAGACTTCTTGTCAGCAGTGTCTCTGATGTGGGCACAAGTCATTGGAATGAACTCTTCCATTGTGATTGTAAACTTTTAATGAACAAATGTAGTTTTTCATCATAGTTTTCTGTCTTAATTTACAAGTAGATTAGTCCAAATGCTCCTCTTGATAGCTTGCAAGTTAAAGACTGTACCTGCCTTGGAAATAACTCTTCAGTAGTGACTAAATGTTACGGTTAAAGTTTATATATCCTCTCTCATCAAACTTTTATTTCTATTATTTTTTCTGATCAGGTTCATATCTTCCTGATGGGAGTGCACTGGATCCTGATTATTACTTCTCTACCATCAGCTCCAGCTTTTCAGTTTCTCCTCTCTTCAATGGCATTAACAATAAAGAGTTTAACATCCCACTGGAAATGCTCCGTCAGCTGTTGAACATGGTATGTGATGGGTTCTTATGAAGGTGCAGGGTTATTCTCTTCTAGAGATTTGTGCTAGAAATACATGCAGGTTAAGTTTAAGCTTTTAGAATTGCAAATAAAAAGACAATGTTTGTGTCTCAAGCTTTGTATAAAGTTATTCTTACGGCATTTAATGTCCTCCTTCAAGAGTGTTCCTAAAAAGCTCTCATATGAACCGTGAAGAATTTGGAAAATCAAATAACTTTGTCAGCTTCTTCCTGTTTGAGCCTTGCAGACCTCTTGATCTGAGGTAACTTCCGTATTGCTAGTTGCTGAAATAGAAGATTGGTTTTTGCTATGAGAATGAGACCCTTTTCTAGAATAATTTAGTTGCTGGGAATTCACACAAGTAACAGAAACTACTGGCCCTGTCTGCTTCCTACACCAGCTATTTTGGAACAGCACACAGAGGCTCAAATATATTTATTCTTGTTGCAGCCAGAAATTCTTGTAGCCTTAATTTCATCTGACACTTTGCAGTCAAGTGACTTGTGTTTTCTCTGCAGAGGCAAAATTGTATTGTCTTCCTGTCTAGAGTCATCAACAGGAAACATCCTTTTTTATTTTTTTTTCCCCTCCATAGGTAAAACAGATCGTTGGGGATTCTCTGCTAAAGACCTTAGATGCAGTTATAGCTGAAGTTGCAGAGGTATGTTTTAAAATTCCTTTTCTGATTACTTGAATACTTAATTTTATTGTCTTAATTAATACTTGGAAAATGAGTCTTGCCTATGTAAGGCATGCCTTCTCTTTCCAAAGCAGTATTAATTTCCAGTTTGAACTGTTCTTTCAGTGGTTAAAATCTAGCCTTGGACTGTGTAAAAATGGGGAGGTGAAGAGGGAATGTTTTTCACTAACATAGAAGGAAATAGTTATTCTCTTAAAAAATGAACCCTTTTTTTTACTTTAGCTCTGTTATCCTACTAGATGACGGCATTGGTTGCCCAGAACTGGCTTGCTGTAAGCCAAGGTCTTTATTGCATATTACAGTAACATTGTCTTTTTTCATGTAGATAAAACGTGTTCCTTGTTTTCTTTTTCTGGCTTGGAAGTCACTGCTGCTCTTTTAGGTGTCATTTCTACAAGTTTAATAGTGTTACCATTTGGGGACCTGTACTTTCAGAGGTGGCATACTTGTTTCTGTAGGTCTATGGGTCCTTGTTCTCCCCTTCCCGGGGTGCAGCTGTGTAACAGCCTCCAGCACGTTTTATGAAGTTAGCCTCGTGTCATTGGCGGCATAAAGCTGTGTTGAAAAGCGTATGTGATCAATTGTGGTGGAAAAGGACTGTGCTGTTCTCTCCAGCCTTCCTTTGAGTACTGCCATATCTGAAATGTAGGCCTAACTGGAGACAGCTTCAGTTTCTCTTTTTGCTGTCTCAGTAAAATGATAGGTTTGAATGCTCCTGGGTTTTTTTGGGTTTTTGTGTTTGGTTTTTTTTGGTTTTTTTGTTTTTTTTTTTTTCTTTTTAACAACACTGTTAGAACTGTATGTGCTCTTCAAATTGAAAGAGTGACTGAATCTTATTTAATGCTCTGAGTGGCTGTATTTTTTCTTTTGATAGAAGTAGAGGAGGAAAACTGTGAAAGATACTTCTGGTACTTCTTTTAAATTCTTGTTTACATTGTGGAGGAAAACAGTTATGTGCCTGGAATAAGAAGATTTATTTATCTATAAGATGGAGAATACTTAATTTTGAATCTAGCGGGTTGCTTCTTTTCTCTTTCAGACGGGTGCTAATGCAGATCTGTACTATAAAACATTCAGTGACCCTCTTTATCTTGCTCAATTTAAAATGCTGAGAGACACGTTATACTATATGAAAGGTATAGTATTTGTATTTCTTTTTTAATTTATCCTTCATTGTGTTTAGGATCCAAAGCATTGTCTGCATTGCATGGAGTGCTTGAACAAAGGGGTTTGCATTTCCTGGGAACTCCATGTAAGCTGCAAAATTTATATTTTGAAATGTTTCCATATAAAAAAGGTGCTATGGAAATAGAAAAAAAAATACTTTGAGCACCACTAACAGGATTAATAGATAGCATTTCAATTGTCTGCTCATTGGTGGACTTTTGTATAAAATTTATCTTTTAGGTAGGGGATAAATTTTATTAAATGATTTCATTTATAATGTAGCAATGGATTTTATATATGTTGTCATTCTGATACACTAACTCCCATCCTTTCAAAATAATGCTGTTTCCTTTTATTTCTTTAGACCTTCCCAACTCATTTGTGAAGGAAATCCATGATTTTGTGCTAGAGCAATTCAACAGCAGTCAGTCAGAACTTCAGAAAATCCTCCATGACGTGGATCGACTGCACAATGAACTGAGTCCTTTAAAACTGCGTTGTCAGGCTAATGCTGCCTGTGTGGATCTCATGGTGTGGGCTGTGAAAGATGAGCAAGGTAAAAATGCTCTTGGGTCTCTGGAATGTCTGTCTGTTTTTTTAAGTTGTAGAAATACTTATAAGGTGTCTGAGAGTAGATGATGCTCAGAGACGTATATTTCAGTGGAATCTTTTTGCTGTTAGAATACAAGAGTAAAACTTCCGTCAAAAAGTTGTCAGATTAGTTCGCCAGATAGTTAGACATCTCTTTATAGAAATGGAAACTGAAACGTCCTATTGCCTTATCTACAAGAGATGGTATAATTTTTGCATTATATGCAGCTACTTATTTTCTAGTTTGTTTTATATTTTCAAGTCTTGATCTTAGTGTTTTAAATGTTTATCAGTCATTGTTTTAAAGAAAATGGTTTCGCTTCATTGCTAACAGGACTGGGAAGCTCTTTTTCACTTTTTCTCAATTTTCTTTCTTGTTGTATAATTCTTACACATCCTCTGGATATGTGACGGATATTTTCCTTTGGACCTTGCAAGACTGTCAGATGTGAAGTACACTCAAAATCAACTTTAAGTACTGATTCTTTCAGTCATAGTGTTTGACAGAGCAGTTTGGTGCAGATACTAAGTTTCCAAAACTTCACAGAAGAAGCACTAAACCTCCTCGAGGAACTGTAGTATGAGGAGAGTGAAGCTGATAATTTTTCTGCGTTGTTTTAGAAATTCCAGTGATTGTTGGGTTGAATGTGGCCTAACAACAAATCTGATAAACATATATTTTTCTGTTGGATTTTTTGATTAAGGTGCAGAAAACCTGTGCATCAAATTATCAGAGAAGCTGCAGTCAAAAACCTCAAGCAAAGTCATCATTGCTCACTTGCCACTGCTAATTTGCTGTTTGCAGGTCTGTCTTTACAGAATTTGATGTTACTATTAATCAGTGAGAGTCTGGGGAGTTCTACGGATTGCTAGAATAACACTTTGTATCTGCTGTTTCCATCAATGTGTTTTATGGTTGAATTGTAGAGGTCTGGTGTGGAAACTAGAACTGCAGTAGAGTAGTGCTTTCAAAATTTTCTTCATTCAGCCACTTCTTCAAGAATAATATTTATGAGGTTTTTTTTTTTTAACCAGTATTTAGTTTCTGAAATATTCAGTTTCTTCATCCGTTACATAAACAGTTAAAATACTGAGACTGGCAGCTCACCGAGTTTTAAGACTAAGATTTGGTTATTCTAATTTTTATGTTGTCTTATTGGGCAGTTATTCATAGTCTTACAAATGTGTTGTTTTCCACCACATAGTAAATAGTAAGTTATGGGGATTCTCTAAATGATGGAACTTGTCCAGTAACTTTATTTTTCGAGAGTGCATTTCATTTCGTGTAACTCCTGTGAAATCACCCACGAAGAGAGCAGCAAGGCAGAGACACTCTGTGATAACAAAAAAAAAAAATTAGAGACTGGAAATGTCTAAATCTGCTAAAAATTTAATCTCTCAGAACTACGTATGGTTGGTTTTGGATTTTTTTTTTTTTTTATTGAGCTGAAGTTGCAAGCTTACAGTTGAAATAAAAATTGTACTGTGAAATTCTAAATCTATGTTCCTTTTTTTTTTTCTTTTTCTCTTTTAGGGTCTAGGTCGTTTGTGCGAGAGATTCCCTGTTGTGGTTCATTCTGTCAATCCATCCTTGAGAGACTTTCTTGTGATACCTTCCCCAGTGCTTGTGAAACTTTACAAGTATCATAGCCAGTATCACACAGGTAAAGGAAAAAAGGCCGTGTTCCAAAGGATATGCCAGTGATTGGTTTCAGGCTTGTATGACTTTTTGATGCATTTGGGTATTTTGTGGTGATGTAGCTGTAGGGGGAAATGGAGATGCATCTGTGATTTTTTTTTTTTTTTTTTTTTTTTTTTTTTTTTTTTGAGGTAGACAGGAGGAATGCAAATCAAGCTCTGATAGAAGTGTGTCTTGAGGGCAAGCAGTTACATGTAGAACTACATTTTATCCTAGCAGCAATATTGCTGTGCCTGTTCTGCTGAAACTGAGAGAGTATTATCTCAAGCCCTTTGTCCTGAGTGCGATCACCGACAACTGTAGTGTGATGGTGCAGTATTGAAGGTTGTATTATGTGTGTTAACCTCCTGCATTCATTTCAGAGCAGTTTGGTTAGGGCTTTGTCCACATAGGCCTTCAAAAACCTCCAAGGACCGAGATTCTACAACCTAAGCTGATGCATAATTATCCTCATAGTGGGGGCAGGAAGAAAAAAATCACTTACCTAGTTGGAGCCTCCCTTGTTTCAAGTTATGGCTGTTGTGTCTCATTTTCCCACAAAGCCTGCTTCCTGTTTTGTCAGTAACCTACTTTACGTTAGGTCTGTCCAAAGCCGCCTCTTCTCCAGACGGAGCAAGGCCGTGTTCCTCAGACTCTCCGTACAGATCCTGTGCTCCAACTCCATGATAATCTTGTTGGCATTTGGCAATTTTTTGGTGGTTGTTTTTAAATTGTAATTTATGATTTCCAAAAAGAAAATGTTCAACTTAAATCACATGTTAATGCAAAAGCAGTGTTGTAATGCTAAGGCAGAACAGGTAAAATGGGAACTGAAGGTGACTAAATTAAGGAATTTTTGTTTAGGAATAGTTAAATGCAGTAGCGTCTTGCGTAACTAGTGACAACACACGCACTTCCAAAGTTCTTCAGCTCAGCTCTCTGAGCTGTCAAGTAGGCTGTTCTGCACTCACTTACCACATATTATTCTGCCTGTGTGCTCTCATCTTTAGGGGTAAAAGATATTTCAAATGGTGTTGATTTCTGTACTCTGTGTTCTTAGTAGGTGGTAATGACATCAAGATCAGTGTAACCAACGAGCATTCGGAGTCCACTCTGAATGTGATGCCTGGCAAGAAAAGTCAGCCATCCATGTATGAGCAGCTGCGTGACATTGCCATAGACAACATCTGCAGGTAGGAGAGACGCTTGCACTGTTTTGGAACACATGTTCTGTTCCTAGCAGACCAGTATTGTGATTGTTCAGAAGGTGCTGCTCTGTGCTACTGTAAAGGCTTTTTGCCTTTTTTGATCTTGACTTCATTTTCCTTCAGACAGCTCTTGGTTCTGTTTATGTCCTACTTATAAAATAATTCAGTCTCATTGTTTTGCTTCCCACATATGTAATTCATGCTGGTCACCATTTTGATACTCAGCAGGGTTGTTTTTTTTTCTGCTTGGATTGTCATGTTGAGTGAGCCTGCTGTAACAGAAGGACTGTTAAATGCTCAAATGTGAGCAGTGTAATGATTGTTCTTTCCTTCTGGACAGCTACAGAGAGCTGGAGGAAAGACAAGTAGTTGATGACTAGAGACAAGGGATTAAAGTTTCTAAAGCAGTGAATTCTGAACTTACTTATTGCATATCCCATCCTACATCTTACTTATTGCATATCTGCATCTTTATTGTTGCTGGAGAAAGGAGCAGTAGAAGCTCTGCTCATTTTTTAAAATATATCTGCAGCGTTCCTAGGCAATCAGTTCCTATACTTCAGTATAAACTTTTTTCCCCTTTTACCTGGTGTGCATTTACAGTACTAAAAAATGAAATGTTTAATTCATGCTTTTTTTTTTAACCTTGGCTGTTCTAGCAAGTTTTCTGTCCATTGTTATTCCAGGTGCTTGAAAGCTGGTTTGACTATAGATTCGGTGATTGTTGAAGCCTTTCTTGCCAGTTTATCCAACCGTCTGTACATCTCTCAAGAGAGCGATAAGTAAGTTGTCAGTCATCAGACCAATTTTTCCTTTGTTCAGTGAACCTGAACCTTATCCTAAGAGACAAGTACGGGCAGCGTTATTGTACAATTAAGTGTCTCTGAGATTAGTGAGCTTGTTTGTGGGGCCAAGATCTTCCCGTGGACATCTTTGCAGAGCTAAGCACTTGTTTGCACACTGAGAGGCGTGGATTCATTTTAATCTGATTGAATCTGCGAATCTTTGGTGAGTATTAGTCAATTTTGAGTCTTAGACTGAGTGAGACTGCTGTATCCTTCAGGCTTCAGCTGTCTTTTATGGCTTGACACAGCTTGCCGCTTGTGGCATTTACCTTGCTTCACTTTTAAGAGACTTGCCAACCAAGAAACCTCTAAGGGGAGGTCCTATAGCAGCTTGTCTGACTGTCCTGTCTGAATGTTTTGCAGATCACTTTTCACCTCTTTTCACTGTTGTTTCTGGAATAGTTTGTTCATGGGTTAGTATGAGTTTCTTGGATAGTGTGTTTGTGGAGGATTTTTGGTTTTTATTTTGAAAACCAACTTGTGCAAGTATATCTCTAATGTTAATGTTGGGACTAGATGGATATATAGAGTGGCAGTATTAAAGCTCTTAATGATGTTTAAATTTAATATATGAACTATTTTTCACGTGAAATGTAACCATGCTTGGAGGTATTGATAACTGTTGAACAGTTATGCATACGGTTTGGTTTTCTTGTTTGTTTGTTTTTTAACAGGGAAGCTCATTTGATTCCTGACCACACAATTCGTGCTCTAGGGCACATTGCAGTGGCACTGAGGGACACACCGAAAATGATGGAACCCATCCTACAGATCTTACAGCAGAAGTTTTGCCAGCCACCTTCTCATCTTGATGTACTCATCGTTGATCAGCTGGGCTGCTTGGTCATCACTGGAAATGTAAGGAAAGAACTGGCCAAGGGAGTTGCCAGTTCACGATGCTTTTCCTTTAGTTAAAAGGAAATGTATTTTAGAAACTGCATTTGCTGAAGTTTAAGGTTTTGCTTTGCTTCACCATGAATGTGGGCTTGTACAATCCTGATGTCTCTGTGACATCAAAACCCAGAAGTTAATAATGTGTAAAATGCTGTCTCTGCAAGGAAGATTAGTCCCCATAGAAAGTAATAATTTTTTTAAAATAAAAACAAACTATAAAACCCCACCAAACTCAATGTTTTAAAAAGTTATTACGAAGTTTATAAACTTGGCCTATGTCCCAAATAGGTGCACAGTGTCTTTTTTTATATCAGTAATTAACTATCAAAGTGTTGTAGGTCCATATGTTTAAAAGCATGGATTGTCTTCTTCAGAAGGTCATACAGGGATTAACTGGCTTACCTTTTCTGAATGTAGTTGCCTCTGAATGAGCAATTAATTGCCACAACTCACAAGCCTGAAAAAAAAAAGTTTTCCTTCAGGAAGGTGGAGTTAAAGAATTTAGTAAATGTTGCAAAAATTTTGAGCAATTGAAAATATTAATGAAAACACTTGCACTGTGTGCTTTATGGAAGCTGAAACTGTTGTTCAGGCTATGACCAGATACCTGTCTGAAAAGCTTTGTAATGCTTTGGAATACCTTTTTTGCGGCTGTTCTTTAGAGAGATTGTGTTCAATGCGCTCTACTTAGTGATTTGCCTCTTTTTTTTTTTTTTTTTAAAAGCAATATATTTACCAGGAGGTGTGGAATCTGTTTCAGCAAATCAGTGTTAAAGCAAGCTCAGTGGTTTACTCTGCCACAAAAGACTCTAAGGATCATGGATACAGGTAACATTTTGCTGTGTCCCTTAAATATGTGAATACAGTATCAAATATCCTTTATGCTGTATCAGGGATTTTCACTTCTTCCCAGTGTGGGTTTTATAACAAGGTTATAAATTGTACTGTTCTTTTTTCTGTTGTATTAGAGTAATACGTTAGTTTAAAAATAGCACTTCATAATGTAGAGATTCCTAAATTTTTTTTTCACTGTAGGTAGTATTGATTTTTTTTTTTTTCCACCTCTCCTCTGTAAAGAGCTAATGTTTGTAAATGATAATTGACATTGATGACTTACATTACCTATAACTAGAGTAATTAATCTCTTAGCCTGGAAAAGCTAATGAAGTTCCATTGGGTTCTGTGTCCGTGTATTTTGTTTTGGATTTTTTTAAAATGTGGTACTTGTTAGGGATTAAATGCCAACCATTTAATTCTTAGTATGTAAGTATGCATTTTAGTCCCTATTATAATTAAAGGTTGTCACTGACTTTGATAGTTGGTGTAGGCTCATTATCTTTTCATGTAGTATGTGAGTAACTGAGAGAACTATTCCTGCCAATATGTTCTAATATACTGTCTGACCCAATGCAATCTCTGCTTTAGCAACAATTCTGATTCTTCTACTCAAGAGCTTACCCAATCTAGAAACACAGCCCTTTGCTACTTTCTGTCTGTACCAGTATCTACTGTAGGGAAAAAAATTTCTTTTGGCCGTGACAACGTCATGAATTGAAATTTAGAAGTAGTTTTTCACTTAAATACTGATTGCATTTCAATTATCAGTGAAGTGATGTGCCACTATTCATAAAAACAAAAAACAACTCCCCCAAAAAAACTCTGAGTGAAAAAATGTCAGCAGTCTTATTGCAAGAGTTACTATCAGCATTATGAAAAAGTACTGAAAATATAAAACTTTGAGGAATTGCTTGTTCATAACTGTTCTTTCTCCTCAGACACTGTTCTTTAGCAGTCATTAATGCCCTAGCTAACATCGCTGCCAACATTCAAGGAGAACACCTTGTGGATGAACTACTGATGAACTTGCTGGAACTGTTTGTTCAGCTTGGGCTAGAAGGAAAGCGAGCTAGTGAGAGAGCAAGTGAAAAAGGACCAGCACTGAAGGTAGGACATTCACTGGTTTTTAATGGTATGCAGCTGTGCACTTATATGGGTGGCACCACTCAATACAGTCTTCTGTCTGGTTTTTGAACCAAACCCATACACGTAACACACACACTGAAAAATCACAGTTCCTTAAACCTAAGAACGTGTTCTGATCGCGGAATATGAGTGTAGATCTGCAATTCAAACACCTAATGAATCTGTGTGTAGTATCCGAGATAAGGCAGTAGTAGACCTGTTGTTCAGCTGAGCCTGATTTTGTGGGAGGCTGAGTAAACTGTGGAGTGTTGAGCTGTTAGAGGCAGAGCTGCAAAGAGAAGTAAGGAACAGTGGTTACTGAACTCCTCTTACTAATTCTTAAAGTGTCTGTAGATGAGACAGAATTCTACTTCTAATTTTAGTAGTGTGGTAGGATCATAGGAATACTCAGGTTGGAAGGGACCTCAGGCAGTCATCTCCTCCAACCTCCAGCATGAAGTAGTCAGCTTACGTCATCCTGATTAATCCTGAATTGCTGTTATGAGTGGGTGCATCTTGATTTTTTTCCAAGATCCAAAGTGATGCAGGCCTGTCTGTCTTGGCTTCTGATGGAAACAGTGCTGTGAAGTGAAAATTATAGATGTAATAAAAATCCCTGATGATTTTTAGGGATGCTTTAGAAAGCAAGATTACTCAAAAAGCTTGTCTAAGAAAGAGGAGACTTGCCTCTCAGGTTAATTTATATGATAGGAACACTTTGCAGAAGAGTATATTTGAGTGGTTTTGCTTTACAATAGAGTTCTTCTAAAATGCAATTTTCAGTTGTGATTTGTAAAATTTAATACATATACTAGCCTTTAAAAGTCTATGAGAAGGTTTGAAAGAAGAATGTCTTTTAATACTAACTAAATTTCTACAGGAGCATTTTATATGCAGTTACTTTTTTCACTCGGAATTCTCTGGGTTTTTTTCCTTATGTGTGAAGACTTATTCTTCCCATTTCAATAAAGAATCCAGAGTTCTTGATGTGCCTGTTCTATTTAAGAAGCAAACAAAAATCTCAGCCTTTTCCACAATACCTTTCTCTCATCTTTGCTTTGAAATACACTCATAAACAAGCTGTTAACCTTGACTTTTGCTCTTGAGATACATGTTATCGTTTGAAAAGCAAAATGTGGTTGCTTCCTACTCATCAATAATCAGCGCCTTCCTCTGGTTATGTTCCTCCGCAGTGTTCAAATGCTGTAACAGCTTGACATTCATGCACTTCCTTAGCATAACTTGTAGAAACTTAGTGTTTGACAGTGATTTTTATATTAAAAACCACACTTTTATGTTTTAATAATTTAAATATGTTCATACTGGAAAGTTAAGGTTTTCTTAGAGGTGTGGTTTGAGAGCTGTTCCCTGCTTTTAGGGCAGATAGGTAACACTTCCTTTTGAAATAGGCATGTTTTCCTAGTACTCAGGGGAACAATGTGTTTGTTTCCTTTTTAACCTCTTCCCCCCAAGCCGGGCTTCCTATATTTTAATAGTACTACATTATTTCTTTTCCTGTTATGGGATGGGTCAACTCTCTTTGTAAATCCCTCTAAAATGAATCTGTTTGCTTTGAAGATAGACTGCATTTAATCAGGGATGCCAGCTCTTCTTTTAAAGGGAGCTAGGACATGTCTAGAGTCGGTGTTTCACGAAGCCCATGATGGAAAAATTTGTCTCTGTGGGTTTCATAGGTTCTTTTAACCACAGATAAATGAGCTGAGATGGTGAAAAACAGATTGTAAACATTGCTCTAAAATGACACTTCTAAATTAAGTTCCACCCTCCTCTCAGTTTTGAAATCACTATGGGAGTCAAACTGTTGCACTTACTTAAAGCCACCTGCAAACAGAAAAATACATGATTCATTTAATAGGGATTTGAGCTAGGAGGCAGTGTTTCTTTATTATGAAGATACTGATAGCTGTTTTTACTAGAACACTCTTTACTCAGTGTAGAGTAAAAGTTACGAAAGGTGTTCTGAAGACTGAGTTACTTCATTTTCAAGAAGAGATAAAGTAGGTAGAATACTGCACATCCTGTGCTCCCAAACAAAAACAATTTTTTTTTTTTAATAGTTTGCCTAGGTTTTCTGCTTCTTAGCATACCTTTTTCTGGACTTAAATTTGCTTGCTGGCCATTAAAATGCTTCAGTAGCTTATTTGTTCTGGTTTAAATCAGATTTCTTCAACCATACAAAAGTGGCTTTTGTAAGAAAAAAAACTTTTTTTTTTTTTTTTAATATTGCTGATAGTTAACATGAATGTCCCCTTATTATGCCCAGGGATGGAAGTCATTGCATCTTCTTCATCCTCAGTACCGTATATTATCATAAAAAGGCTAATATTCCATTTCTGTAACAAAAATGCTAGTAGAAAAGTGAGTTTTCTACAGTTTTATTGTTGGTGTCATATGCTGGGTTCTGGCTCAGTTAGCTTGCTTGCATCTCTACTCTGACTCTGCAGGATTGTCCTGATGCTAGCAAAAGAAAAAAAAAGAAGTTTCTTTTTCCAGTTGTTCCTAGCCCTTAGAGTGACTTGAGTGGTGTTGTTTTGTTCCTTTAAAAATATTGAAAGGTCCATTTTTTGTTCCTTTATCTTGGACAGGACAGGAAAGATAACTAAAATATATTTTAGTTAGCTTGCGTCGTTATTGTTTCATCTGAAGACTCTTTGGCTTTTTGTTTTTCTCTCTTTCTTCTTTCTTTCTTTCTCTTTTTTTTTTTTTTTTTAATTGCTTTCTTTTAGTTTATTCCACTTCACGCAAAGATGTACCCTGTTAGCATGTCTGCCTTGCCTCCTCTTTAGAGAGGAAACATCTCTGAGCATGAGATCTGTGCTGTTACTGTTTGCCTTATCAGAGAAGGTGAGAGACAATATGCTGTGTGCAGTGAAGGTTTTCAGTTTTTAAACACTGTATTTGGCCAAGAGCAAACACAGTTTGCAGTTGTATAGAGTGCAATTTTAAAAGTCCTAATAAGTCAAACAAAATATGTTTTTTCCTCTCACTTCTTCTATTTCAATGGAAAAGGATGCTCGTCTTGCTTAAATAAGTTCTTGAAAATTGTGTCTTTTTACAGACTTGTCATTTTTGGCTTCATTTGGTAGTAAAACTAGGCTTGCAGTAAACATTTGACACTTGTCTGTGGCCACCCATTTAATGTGAGCGGGTTTTTGCTGCTGTTGGACATCAGAGTGGACGTGGTATCAGTGAATATTTCTCCCCTTTTAGCTCAAGGCATAGTATCAGACTTCCAAATACAGAAGACCTTGTGCTGAAAGGGGAAAACATCCCTTCAGGAGTCTGAAGAGCCACCTGAAAAACTTTTTTGAAAGGTTCCTGAGTGTTCCTGAGTGTGCCCAGTACTGGGGTACTTGGCCACCTCGTGCACATCTGGTTGTAAGACAGCAGAGTTGTAATTGGCAATGTATGTTTTCATTTGCATTCACACTGGAAATGTTTGATACTTGAAATATGTCTTGTAGCAGGTTTTTTTAGAAATGCTTTTGTATATGTTTTGATAACTTCCTTTTTCTTTCTCAGGCCTCCAGCAGTGCGGGGAATCTGGGTGTGCTTATTCCTGTTATTGCCGTGGTGAGTGTCCAATTATTGGGTTGTTGCAAGCAGAGTAATTTTTCTCACTTGTATCACATAAAAGTGCTATTTTATGGTCAAATGGTTTGATTAACAACTAGTGCAGAAGGAAGCATCCAAGAGAAATATAGTAATATTCAAAAATAATATTTCTTACTCTTAAGAGGAGGAGAAACATTTGTTTAATAATGACATATCTCTTAAAATAATGAATCTTTTGTGATTGAGTTAGATTGTTGCTAGTCATGGAGATTCATGAGCTAAATAATACCACAGGGGATATTTCTTTAAATGATGTTTGGCATGCAATGTGATAAACAGCACGTGTCTGTGGCATAAGGAGAAAAGTGAAAAACAAAAGTTAATAGAAATAGAGTTAAAAATAAATCTTAGTTTGGTGACACAGTGAATTCTGCTTCTTAAAAGGAAAAAAAAAGGTTAAGAAAGGAAGGGAGGAAGTGGAGGAAGTGTCCTGTGTCTCCTGAAACTAGAATTGACTGTGATACTAAAAGCATTTTAGGAAGTGTGCAAGGATATTGATGTCTGTTCCAGACTCATTTATTTTGATGTTTGTCTGGTTTTGGTCTCAGATGACAACTTCTTCTGAGGGAAAAACACTTTTTAACAAAGTGTAACTACCAATTCCATCAAAAATGTGTGTGCAACCTTTCTAGATCTCTAACAGAAAATTTGATACGTCCAAGCTGAGTTTCCAAGTCAGTAGCATTAGTTGCCTAATTGCTGTAGCTTCTACAAAAAACATGTCTAAAAGATCTAAAAGACAAACTTACTGGAGGACAAAAAAAACCTATCCTCTCACTTTCTCACTGCCTGAAGTTGAATTCTTCTGTGGAACTTTTCCTGCCCAGGTAGTGGTGCAAAAGGGGAAAATGTATTACATACTTGTCGTAGGCATGCCTGCTTGTAACTTGCTCATACTGCACATCCATTAACAGCAGAAAAAAAAATCATTAATTTCATACTTGGCCCTCACAAACCTCTTTACTGAAGCTTTTGAAAGAGAAGAGCCTATAATCAGCACTGGTTAAAGATCAAAGAAGCGTTCCTTTCCTTCCCTTCCCCTGTCTCTTCCATCAGTTTCCAACATGAGCTCTTCCTGAATTCACCAGCAATGACAAGGGCCAGATCCTAGCTTTACAGAAATGTATTCATAAATATCTTGGAGAGCTGTTATTCAACAGCTGCTCGGTTTTTGAATGAACTACCTAGTCCTGCGTAGAGAGGTAATATTCTAGTAGTAGTGTTTTTCAGCTGTCGTTAATGCCAGTGCTGATTTGAGTGAAAGCAGGATCGTTCCTTGCATATTCAGAGAAGATTAGTGCTTGTTAGAGACTTAATGTAAAAGTTGTGGAAGTACTTTTCTGTTTCGGGTTTTTATTGATGATATATTTGATCTGAATAGCTGGTGACAACTGCATTTTTCTTAACCAATGTGACCTTTAAATGGAGTCAGATAGTGCCAGAATCAGAAGCAAGAGTTAATGGTTACATTATGGTTGTTGAAGCAAATATTTGACTTTCTTGCACAATGTATGAATATCATGAGTTTTGAGCAGTAGCTGATTTGCTTTTCTGCTTGACCTCTTTCCCTTGAATAATTCCTGTTACTTAGGTCTCAAAACCCCCGTATTTCAGATGCTCCAGCTCACTTAATAATTGATAAACTAATTAAATCTATGGCATGAATATATAATCTTTTGAATATCCTTCTAAATATAGATAAAATTATAAAATGTGCATATGAATGTTAATTATTTCTGCTGTGAACCTTCAATACTGAAAATTGTCCCCTACATGTTGGGCTTATAAGTAGGCACAATGTGAGACAGGAATAGAGAGAAACATCTGAGCTTCTTATTCTATATCAGCTCTTCATCATCTAATATCAGTATCTTGCTAGCTGTCATGTTAAAAAGCTTTGTGTATGGGGCAGATAATTGTAGTAGATGCAAAATTAGAAATGGCGGTATATAAAAGCAAAATGAAATGGCTAAGTTAAACTTAATATTGAAAAGCACCTTTTTAAGAGGATTCCAAATCCTTAAAATAGCTCTTGGTTATAGCTTAATTTGCATGTTTTTGCTAACATAAGACAAATTTATAATATAAATATATTTAGATGGATACAATATTTGATACAGCAGATAATAACAAAAATAGGCTCACTGGGTTGTGAGGCACACTTTTAAAAGGTGGGATGTGAAGGAACATATGCAAAGGTGAGTTATGTTCATTGGCTTTAATAACTTGACTGTCAGGTGCAACTCTGTTACTTGTACCAAATAGTTGGTAGTATGCCACAGAGTGCAGGTAAATTTTCACTTTTTCAGATGTGAAACAGACTTTTGTACAGCATTCATCTTGTTACCAAATGATTTAGAAAGTTTCCAGTCTTTGTTTGACTTGAAAGTTTTTGTCCATTGAATCAAGTGTGCAGAGTGTACTTGAAATCTTAACAGATGTTGTGATTGCTGTAAATCACACTGTTTTGTAGAGAGTATTGCATGATATTGAGCCAATGAAAAGAGCATTTTGCCATCTACTTTACCTATAAAAGTTATTCTAAGGATCTTTATATAATTTAATTGGTTGGCCTAATTCTGATACCACTTGTGTTGACAAAGATGAGAGAAGCGTATCGCAAGTTAGGTTGGGGAAAAGTAGCGGATCCATTAGTATTTAATTCCTCCAAGACATTTTAATCTCCTCTTACTTGGTACGCTGGTCCATAAGGTTCATGGTGTGTAAGGCCTCTGATGTTAAATGATGCAAGCAAAACAATGAATGTAGAGACCACGCTTTTTCGAGTTAGATTATGTAAAATACCCAGGAGAGACTTGGGCTTCTAAGACTGGTCAGGTATTCAGAATTTCCTTATTCCTATTTACTATAAATAGGCATGCTAGCACAAGTTTAGAGCTAAAACTTCAAGAATCCATATAGTCTAAACATTTTATTGATTACATTTTATACACTGAAGTAGAACACAAGTGTAAGTTACTTTGTGATTTTTTTTTTTTTAAATACACTTGTATCGATACATGGCACTAACCATTTTAAATTGCAGTCAAATTATCTACTGCTATAAGTCCATTCACATGAAAATACCTGTAGATAATGTATTTTCTTTTGATACCAGTGACTTTTGTATTAGCTAATACAACAATAAAATTTCCTTTATGATACTGGTATAATAATGTGTAATTATACACCTCATGTATAAAAGCGTGTTGGAGGTCTTCTCTGCTTTTAAGACTTGGCTGGGTTGACAACTCTCCCTGTGAACAAAAGGCAACTGGTACGATGTTCATAGATCAGAAACAAAAATGGGCGGTCGACAATGAAGCGAATCTGAGTAGAAAGAGGCATGAACCCAACACTGGTTATTGCTCCAGCCTCTGTGCCTTCCTCATTCACAGTTATTGTGCCTTGATGATTGAACTGTTTAAATAAACAAACAAAAAAGGAAAACAAACAAAAAAAGAAATTTAGTATCTCATAAGTATGCTCAAATGATGTGCTCACAGCTTCCCCCCCCCTCAAGCCATGTCCCACACGTGGCTCCCTTGTGACACTCTTGTTGGTAATTCTTGTGCGGCAGCAATCCTTTGGTGCTGATTTGTGAATAAGCCTGTTCCTGACTGACCACACCACTTTCAGTGCCTCTGACATCTGATTAAATGTATTCCTCGTTATATAAATAGACAAGGACATGCAGGGCAACCCACATTCCATCTATATTTGCCAGGAAAGATGAGGAAAAAAAGTTGATTTTGCAAACTGTGAATTGTTTTTACTATGTTGCCATGTTTTCAGATAATATATTTTAACCAGAAAGGAAATGAAAAGAGGAAAGGAGTAAATACCCTGTCAATGGTGACTTTCTCATCTGATATACCAGAGTAGTCGCCTTTTTCATTGAACAGTGCTTCTATGCCCATGGATCTCAGAAAACCAATCAAGTTATAGCTCTTCTCCAGCTTAAATTTAGGCAGAACCACTTCTCTTGTTCTAATAAAAATAAAAACAAAAAAGAAAAGTCATTTAGGAGATACATACTTGCATGACTCTTTTGCTTTGCCGATCTCTTGTGGTTTGGTTTTTTTGCTGTTTTCAGCAAGCAGGACACAGAAATGTACAGGACTGTTTCCTGTACTTTTACTTCCAAAATTTGGGCATCATTACCTTTAAGCTGTGTTTTAAAAAATTAATTCCTCTCCCAAAACTGTTAAGTTTGTCAATTTAAGATTTCCCTTATGATGATTTACATAATTTGTGTGTATAAGGTGTATGGCTCTGAGCAGTTCAGTACATGGTTGGATATGGTTGTAATAAATATTGAACTGTCAGATTCTCTGGAAGATTGAATTGGAGATTTGTCACTGATTGTATACAATAGAAATAGCTTGGCTTCCCGACTAGCACATCAGATCAGCTCATTTTATCTTTATATTAAGTGAGAAGACAGATACCACCTACTCTGTCATCTTACACAAGAAAGGCTATATAATTTTTTCTCTCCCGTAATTGTCGTGTCCACTATTGATTACTGACTGTGTGCTTTTACACAACAGGTAGGTTGAAATGCACATAGGCTGCTCTCCATATGATGGAGATAATTCTGCACAAAGAACCTGTTATTAACATGCTCCTGCTTTTCCTCCTTACTGTAAACTTCATAAGTAAGAACTTTTTCTTTAAATCTACAACATTAAATACTTAATAGAAAGGATTTTGGTACTCCATTAAAATTTTCCACCTCACTCATCTTTGATTTCTTGGTGGCATTTAAATGTTGAGAGATCACTGGTCCTGATTTTTAATTAAATAAATCAATTGGGGGGGGGGTGTAGGTTCAATGTTTTAAATAAAAATATAAAATGTTATCTTATGTGCTCTTTACTTAGCCTTCCCAGTCTCATCAAGAAAATACATTAAGTCTTTTAACAAGATGTACTTTTCAGCACATACCTGTTTGTCATGCTCTTCTGCCACTTTTCCACCACTTGAGGTGTTATCTGCTTTTCCAGGGCTTTCATGCCAGAGAGTTTGTGTGGAAGTACAATCAGCATACTGATGTTCCCCACAAATGGGAGCTGGATCACACCGCAATCTAGCTCGGAGTCTGCGGCAGCGAGGAAGTTCCCTTTAGTCTGCATCATAGGAACCTTTACTGTTTGCTTCTCGTTCAGTCGGAAACTTCTCTTTGTTGTCATTTCCACTGGAAACTTATTCTCCCAAGTTCCTGTTAATACAGTGTAGAAGACAGATAAAAAACTCCAAGGTCCTTGCTTAATAAAATATTCCCAAAAAACTAGTTTACATTAAGCTTCAATTCATGTGAATTGGGAATCAGTGTAGTAGATTGTTTAAGTCAATTAAGCTTTACCAAGACTACAAGTTTTAAAATGAATTTAAAATTCTTGGCTTGCTTTGTAACTTAACATTCATCTGATTTGAATGTTCTGAATTACAAAAGCGGGTAAACACAAACTGGAGATCTGAAAGGGCTTAGTGTGTACTATTTTTTTTTTTTCTACAAGAAACCTAGAAATGACAAAGTTTAAACAGATGCAAAATATTTGATTGGATTTGCACCTAGTGAAACAACCGACTCAGACTCTTTCAAGCATCAAAAACGTCAAGCTAAGTAATGGCTGTTTGCATTTTGCGTTAAAGGTGATACGCTGAAGGCATTACCTCGACTTAGTCCGTTCAAGCCAGTTGACTTTCTGCATTAAGACACACTGAAGAGTTTGGGTGTTGTCTGCTTACTCCTATGACCCAGTTTGGTGTGATTTCAGCACGCATACATGAGCCTGTCATCTGACAGGTTTATGCCCGAAGAATACAATTCAATATAGTTTGCAGCTCTGAAAGCTTTGCCATCAGGGTTTGAATCTTTCTGAGTGAAGATTCTTTGGGTACCCCAGATATTACTTGACTGTGTAAAAGGAGGTACTTTTTTAAAGTGGTGTTCCTTTTGATCTCTTTTCTGAACTGCGGCTCTGGAAAAAACTTTATTTCTTAATGGCAGACAAAGCTAGAATTTGATAGTGGAAATAGGGTACTGGCGTTTCCTGTTAAAACTCTGGATTTTAGGTCACCGTTGACAAGCAAGTATATGGGGAGTGTGGCTGTGACTCTATGGAGAGACTAGAAATTTAACCTTCAAAGGTTTGTTTTTTTTTTTAAATGTTGCAAGTGATTTTGAGATCCTTAATCTGACTTTGCCAAATATGAGTGTGAAATAACAAAAAAAAGCCTGAAGTCCAACTTTCATTCTAATAGTTTCTTCATATGTCAGGCTGATGGGGAGCAGTTTGAGAAGTGATCAGACTGTGGTTAATATTCTGAAGGGAATGGGATGTAAAATGGATAGTGCTATTCCCAAACAAATTTTCTCACTTCTCAGGAAAAACATCATCTGGCTGTTTTTCAGGGAGCAGAATTCACAGGTGTGTGACCCTAGCTAGCTAAAGACACAAAGCAAGGGAGCTTCAGCAGCAGTGACTTCACTTGAGGAATAGGAAACATTTATCAGCTCTTCCTAGTAAAAGAGAGGAGCTGGGAAACTTTTTACTTGAATTCAGTTTTGTGGCTGTTTTTGTCATGGCGTAAAATGCTGTTCTCCAGCAGAAGGCATGTGGTGTTCTGGGGTCAGCTGAAACCAGCTGGCAATGTGACTTTTGTGACTTCCTGTTTTCAGTCTTCCCACCAAGATGTCTTTTGGATCCATCTGTGGTGGCAGATGTTGTCTCCACTGATTGACTTCTCTCTCGCGTTCGTGACTAGAATCTCTTAGAAGCAATTTTGGATCTGTCAAAATTTGTCGGTTATCGAAAGTTGCTGTGATCTACTATGGCTAAAATAACCAGCTCCTTCTTGATAGGAAGCTCATAAATGATTGTTCAGACATCTGCAGAATGGAGGGTAGATCTCAGCTGGAGTTAGACTGGAGACCTATACGAGATAAAACTTGTTTCTTAGCAACATGAATAGTTTCCAGTAGTTTCTTGATGGTATAAAAGGAGCTTGAGACTTCATGGTGTTTGGCAAGTATCCCATTACTCAGTATCACTTGTACTGAGCATCTCTGTGCACCTGAGAATACTCATAAGTTTCTTAGCTCTGAGGGCTTAACAGAGCTCGTCTGCAATGCTACGGACAGTGTAAGTGTTGTAATTGGAAAGATGTGGACAAAAATTAGCATGTCTAGAAGGACTAGTGGGGAAACTAGGAAAGCCAGGAGCAGAATTTGCTTTTAAAATGTTCAGTTCCACTCGAAACAGAATCACGAGGAAACTGTCACTATAAGATGAAAGAACGGGAGACAGCAATATAGAATTGATCTTTTTGATTGTGAGGGTTAGAAATTACAGCCTTCAGCAGACAGCACCAAGGCAATTTAGACTAACAGGACTCCATAGGGAGAAGGAGAAGCCAAAAGTCTTTTTAGTCTTGATGACTCAAGATCTCCAATACTAAAGCTATTTAATTTTTGTGGGGTTTTTTTTATTATTTTGAGATAGCCCAACTATTTAATAACTTTGGAGTAGAACAAAAATATGTCTTTAATTTGACCAAATTGTGAAAAATAATGTATCTGTTTCACTTTCTATAATCCTTTTCTTAGAATTGACACTAAAGCCTTGCATTTCATATGATACAATCACCAGAGATGTACTTAAAGATACAAATAAGTCCCTTTTGGATGGTACTTAAGAATAGGGGGTTATTTGGATCTTATGCTAATGACTGCTTCAGATCTGTTAAAGAGACAACTGGCATTATTCAAGGAAGTAAGTAATGTCTTGCAAGTAAGTGGGAAAAGGTACGTTTCATAAACTTAGAGGAATTATGTTCCTGTAAGTTTCTATAATCAGATGCTTAGAAGGACCTTGAGCATTTTTTTTTTCCTGGAAGCAGGGGCATTATTGTGAAAAAGAAACTCCTTTATAAGTTATGGAAAGGAGTATGTTGTGCTTCCAGACGTTGTTGTCCTTTTGTGCTAATCTGTCTTTCCTTACTGATGTTTTAAGTCTCCTTTGTCTGATTTTAATCTTAGTCAGTCACATGTCTCCTTTTCCTTAGTTTCTCTTTCGTTGACACCTCCCACCTTTTGCTCATTTAATACCATTTTAAAAGTTTGTTGAAAAATTAACAAACTTCCCATGTGAGGCAGATAACCAGTGTTGAAAATCTCACCACAGACTCTTAGTTTAAATATAAAGAAATTGAAAATAAGGATTTATAATAAGAATATGTTTTACAGTCTTTGCTTCAGGCTTCTTTAGCTGTTCAGCCTATGGTGAAACATGTAGGAGCCCAGATCAGCAGACAGTTTATGCTGGATTAATTGAAATATTCCAAGTAGTGAATATGTTTGGTTTTAGTTTTAGAAGAATACTGGTTTGGTTCTTCTCATCAGTCCCCTGTATAGGCTTGTTGACAAGGATCGTGCTCTGATCACATAAAAAATACATACTTTAAGCTGAAATTCTTTATAGTCATTCCTATGAATCCTGAATACTTCAGACATGTTAAGTGTTTTGACTGAGATCGACCTGTACCATTTCAGTGAAGCCCATAACTTGAAGCAGAACCCAATGTGACTCGTCACTTGCACATGAAGTAATACCTCATCATCTAAGACTCCTACAAAGCTTATGCTTTTTGAGGGTATTCTGCATTCGTGTGTTGTTTTTTAGTCTCGCTTTTAGACTATAAGGTTTTGGATGTAATAAGCATTTGCTTTATTTGGCTAATAATAGAGATTCTTCTTAATGAGGGAATCAATAGGCTTGTTTGAACTGTGGACTAGATTAAGATTCAGTGTGGGGTTTCTAATGAAGTATGCAGTGAATTGCAAACTGAGAAAATCTCTTGCTAAGATTGAAATAACAGATTCTTACCTTTAAAGTAAAGACAGTTAAGAATCATCATCAGTGTTGTAGGGTTTACATTCACAAGAGCTTCCTTTATTAATCCTTTGGTCAGCTTCAAGATGCGTTCATTGGTTTTAGTTATGAAGTTAGGATCCGAAAAATCAGCTGGTTGGGCATCAGCAAAGTAGTATGTTTTCATATTGTTTCTGAAATCATTCAGAATAGAAAAGTCCTTCTGAATATAAAGGTCATTGACAGACCTCAGTGTATAACCAAAATTGCGCCTGAACAGTCTATGAGTGAGTTTGCGGAAGAGATTATGAACAGTCATGAGCTCGTATTTGGTGCTGGCATTAATGAACTCTTGAAAGCCAAGAACAGATAACACTTCCTCGTGAGTTTTACCCTTCAGACCCAGAGAAATCATAGCCATTGCAGTGGAAATGCCAACAGGAGCCATGAGAATGTTATCTGAAGAGTTGACTTTGTCTGCCACACTGCGGTAAAGGTTGAAGCCAAAGTTTGCATTGAGGATATTGAGGCGCTGGATTCTGGTTTTGCCTTGGAACAGTTCAAGAATATTTCCTTGCTGAATTTCAGAAATCATGTATGGGCCAGCATCAATAATATCGCTGTAGTCATCTTCGCCCAATATCTTGTCGAGATCTAGATAGTCCTCTTCCTCCTCCTCTTCAGCAATCAAGTCATTAGTGATAGTGTTTTCTCTGTGAAACTCAGGTGGTAAGTTTGGCATATCATAGGTCCCATTTTCATGTGATTGTGCATCTTTAAGGCTTTCAAAATGCTCAGTGAAGTCCTTGACTCCACAAAATGTGGAAGTTATGATGAGAGTAAGGGCAAGCAAACAAAATAGGAACTTCATTCTGACAGGCCAAAACCTGGAAGACAACATAACACAGTTGAGAGAGCATAGAGTAATTGAATTTTAGTTATCTATTCCCTAATTTTAGATCCACACTGAATTCTGTCACAGCAGAAGGTCTATAGTTACCTTATTTGACAGCACTTTTTTTTTTTTTTTTTTTTTTTTTTTTAGTGAAACAGAACTTAATTAGATGGATAAATGTATTTTGCTGGTAGTCAGTTTTGCTTACATAATGCCTCCAGCCTGCCAAAGAATTGGTTAGCCTCCTCCCATACCAGTAGTCATTACTGGCGTATTTCAGCAGTAACAAACTCATGACCTAAACTATGTGAGACTCTTTCTTTGTAAACCTGTAACACTTAAAATGTGTACTGTGTTACTAGCGTATGCTAAAAATACCATGCGAAGATAAGTTTGAAGATTTGAGCTTTGTGGGAAGGACTAAGTATCCACTAAGGGACCATACCAGAAGACTGAGATGTACTGAAGAGTTTGAAAAATAGACATTCTCTAGCTACAACAAAAAAAAAATGGGAGATTTATGTGAGTATTTCTGAAAGAGCTGAAATTTGGTGGAATGAAGGACGTCTAGGGATTTAGCAACAAACCTAAAGAAAGATGTGCAATTGCACTAAATACCATTAGTGGGACTGCTCTGTTAAAACAAAAATCTTATTACAACGTTGATTAAAATGTTTTTTAAATTAGCAAATAGTCCGAAGAGCTGTTCTATAGAAATAAAATGTATAGATATACATATCTGTATGTCTGTGAATATAATCAGTGCTGGAAGGAAAATGTTTTCAAACACATTTAGCAGGAATAAAGTAACAGAGCTAACAGTTTAATTTTCGAAACTCTCCCCCTGAACTAATGAGCCTGAAATCCTAAAAGCATTTAAGGTGATTATCCCATATAAAAAAAAATTAATTATTTTACAGTAATGAAGGATCCACAGAAGGTGGGGTTTTTATGATTTTTACCCTGTGACTGAAGGAGTCGAGTCAGTCATTTTTTATTGTTTCTCAAATTCATCGCTTTTTCCCCCCGCCCCCAGAAGTCAGGCCCCTAGGGCTCAGATACTCAGTCCAGTAACCACTGATAGATGTTTTCTGCTTTTGGCATAGAAGAATTTGCTGTCTGTAGTTCCCAGCTTTACATTCTTGTCTCACCAAAGTTTCGTTATTGTTCAGATGTACTTACTCAGGCAAAACGTTCCCCCGCGCTGCAGTCTGTGTCTTTTTGTTCGGATCTGCCCAATATAACAGACGATGTAAATGAAGCTTACCTTTAAGCACTGTATGGAAGAGATGTGTTGAATAGCTCGAGTAAGGGGAATGGCAGGGTTTAAATCTGAACTTTGACGCTAGTTTTTTTGTGTGTCTCCCAAAGTAAACATTCTCTAAACCAAACACTGCTAAACTGACTTCGTCAGCCAAAATCCCTCCCTTGCCTGGTGATCTCTGCTGAATTGTATGTTGTTTGTTGAGCTACTTTTATGGCTTTTCAGGTACGTGTTCACTTTTGAGGAGGATCTTTGAGCAAAAATTGGTCTGCCTGTAAAGTTTCAAAGTAAACATGCACATAAACTTGACTGTTCATGACAAGTAAAAGCCGTGTTACTGCTATTTTGTGCTGAAGTGGGGGAGCATCTTACTGTGAACATGGTTCAGGCCACTGTGGTTGTGATGGTCAGGCTGCTTTAGTTAGTGTTAAACTGATGCAGATGTTTGTGTTACACAAGCGACTTTTTACCATAGTGCTGTTCACCAGCTTAAACTCAGATTAATTTTACTATAATAGAGTGATTTTTTTCATATTTCTTTAAAATGAACAATCTGCCTCATGATTTACAAGTATGTCCAAAGCTGGCTTGATAGAAGGTTTCACTGGAATACTGTTGGCTTTCATACCTCAAGGGAATTATCGTACAGTTAGAGAAAATATCTTCAAGTTAGATTAGAATCTAACATTTTCTTGATAAAGTTTACAGTAGTAATATACAGTCTTATTGAGTAAAGCTTGTGGTTTAACGGGCCATTTCTTTCACTTTTTAAATGCTGCCTGTGCTTCTAACACTCTTTAGGATAACACGCTATGAGCTTTATTCTATAAATTTATATAAAATTGCATATCACGTTGTCTGGGAGTATAAACTGTGCTGCTCCAGTGGTAGCAGCTATTTGTGCAGAAAGTATCAGAGAATTTTAATAAATGTGTTGAAAATAATGCGCTCTTACTTGCTTGTTTAGATAGTAGATTCTCCAGAACTGATGTCATTCTGTGCGTGGGTGCAAACAATGAAAGATCCCCAATTGGTGCCTCAATGTATTTCCACAAAGCCAATAAACAATAGCAACCAGAAGTATGTTTGACTAATATTTATTTGGTTTTGCGTTCCTTTGCACTGAAGCAAAGCTGTATGGCATTCAGTTTAAAGGACCGCGTGGTCTCTTCCTCTCTGCAGTTGACAGTATACTAGTATTATGTGTTCACTTCAGAGGTTACCGTATCAGCATGATATTATTCCTATGTAAAACAAAGGAAATTCTTACTTCAGGCGTCTCAAATGTTAGCATTTAAGATATTGTAACACCACCTAATTTGCTTCAATATAACAATAGCAAAGAAATACTACTTTTCATAGGTGACAAAGAATATTACCTTCATAAATCATAGCAAGGAAACTGATCCCTTAGCATGGAATTAAGTTATTGTAACTCCCACCATTTTCTGATGTTAACTTTTATTTCTTTGGTAGCTGACTAGACGCTTGCCACCCATCAAAGAGGCCAAGCCCAGGTTACAAAAGCTGTTCCGGGACTTCTGGTTGTATTCAGTGCTAATGGGATTTGCTGTGGAAGGATCAGGTAGTGTAAATTCTAAGAGAGAAACGTTGCTGCTCACATTTAAACTGTTAATCAATGTAGATGTGACTGTATGCAAACTGTTCACAGTAGGCTGAAGAAAAATTACAGGCATAAAGATACTGCAAAGCAAACAGCTTATGTTACAGTTCTGTGGTAGGATTTCTTTACATCTTTGCTCTATTTTGCTGCGAGATTCAGCACTGTACAGTTCGTTCTTGTACTTATTTCTTTTCCCCTAACCTAATACAGCAGTTAGCCTTAATTAAGTATGAGTTTTGTTAGCCTGATCCCTGCAATGGAAGATCAGCCACATGGGGTACAATGGTGATCGGGTAGAACTTCTTAACCATTGAGAAACTTCACTTGGAATTACCTAAACATGTTTATTATCTCTGAAACATGGATCACTTGTGTTGAGTGTGCTTAAGTGCCTGAAAAATTTGCGATAGGAAGGTAGTGCAAAGCTTGATAACGCTAGTTAACTTTGAATCTTCATATCATCTTTCTCCCCGACCCCACCTTCCTCTTTGTACTTGTGCTCCAGGTCTCTGGCCAGAAGAATGGTATGAAGGTGTATGTGAAATTGCCACCAAGTCTCCATTACTCACATTTCCCAGCAAAGAACCACTTCGATCTGTTCTTCAGTACAATTCTGCCATGAAGAATGATACCGTGACTTCTGTAAGAATGGATTTCTTCGATTCTCTCCTTCCATAATGTGTTAAATTATATACTAACCATGATTTATTGAAATAGCACAACACCCATTCAAACTGCCTCCTATTAGTGAAAACCAGCTTTTTTTACACTACTTTTGTGACAACAATGTACAGAAATGACTTGGATTTTGTTTTACTGAGTGGTAATACAAGTGTTCAGGGTGGTAGCTACACTGTTTTGATTAGGTGTAGAAACGAAGTCTTTGTGGAGATGGAAGCCTTTTAATAGATTTTAATCCATTTTGTATCAGACAGACAAAACTTGTGCTGTTGAAAAAAAAAAAACAAACCAACAAACTTTGAAAGGAAACAACATATTCCATCCTTCGGAGAAATGTTGAAAGAAATGTTGTGAGCTTTTTTCCTTTTTATCCTCTGCCTTGGTACTGGTATACTTCTCTCTCCCCAGTGTCTGCAGGACTATTTGTGGTAGCAGAGTAAAGTGGATTGAAGAGTTGCAGCTTATGAAATGTCTTTCTTTGGCTCCCAAATAATACAGAAACCTGTATTGTGCCTAGATAGATAGTTCTGTGACATGAAAGGTTGACATAACAAACCCATGAAGTTTAAGAAGCTGGATAGGGTTGATGTTGATCAAAATTATGTGCATTTAGTGTAGGAATTGTATTTCTTCATTGGTATAACCGCATGGAAACTAACAGTTATTTGAGCAGGGAGCCTGACTCCAGTATATAATTCTGTTTAATTCAGTATTTGAAGAATTATGCCTTGCTGAGTCAGAGCAGGGTGATCTTAGTCTGCAGGCAAAGGCAACCTGGCATATTGTTTGCAAAGGTTAAAATGTGAAAAAAGTAATAGGTGAAAGCAAATGTTTTCAGAACACGAACTAATATAGTACTCCTACTTCAGATAACTTCATGTATTCATCTCTAGGCTGAATTAAATGAATTGCGGAGCACCATAATAAATCTCTTGGATCCTCCTCCAGAAGTGTCAGCATTGATCAATAAGCTGGACTTCGCCATGTCTACCTATCTCCTTTCTGTTTACCGTCTAGAGTATATGAGGTATATATATGTACTTTTTTCAGTGATGAATTAAAAAAAAAAGTTAAAAACTGTGTATGTTCAAGTCATAATTGCCAGACATTAAGATAGATGACAGTCAGTATTTTGAGTCACATTAGATCTACTGAAGATTCTGAGACTGACAATTCATCTGTGCAAAAAGGATGGAATAATACAGTAGGATTTCATCAGGTTTCCCATTCCTGAGGTGTGAAAGTTATTCTCTCAGTGACAAACAAACATTTTAAGATCTGAGCCCTGTTAGTTGAATGTAGAAATACTTAGCAATATCACGCTTACTAGAGACTTAAAATGATCGTAAAATGAGCGATTACTGTATGTATGTCGTGTGTAGTGTGACATTAAAGTACATAGGTTCTGTTGAACATGTTTAAAAGAAAAGAAAAAGGGAAGAAAAAAACTAAAACAAAATAACCCAACCCACAAAACTCTTATTTTCCTAGGGTGTTGCGTTCAACTGACCAAGATCGCTTCCAAGTCATGTTTTGCTATTTTGAGGATAAAGCAATTCAAAAAGACAAATCTGGTAAGATGACCTATCTAGGTTACCTTGCAACTTGTGATACTAGGAAGTTACATCCAGGCATGCAAAACTAAAAGAAATCAAGCAACTATAAAACAAAATTAACCACATTCACTAGGTTGCTGTTGCTTTATTTTTGTCAAGAATGCTGGTTTTGTTTTGAAGCAGCTTCATTTGGTGTTGGCTGGGTAAACATAAATATTTTTTAAGTGTTAAACATGATTTATAAGGCAAACCTAATTCTGATAATCAAACCTGTCGCTTCTCTCAATTCCTCAGGCATGATGCAGTGTGTGATAGCCGTTGCTGATAAGGTGTTTGAAGCTTTCCTGACAATGATGGCTGATAAAGTAGGTTACAATGGAAAGTAAAATTTTAAATTTGTATAAATGTTCTCATTTCAGTTTATGAAAATGTGCTTGTCTTTTTCCTTAAGAGCTTCTCATACTTCTCTTTGATGTGCTTTTTAGCCTAAAACTAAAGAGAATGAGGAAGAACTGGAGAGACATGCTCAGTTCTTGCTGGTGAATTTTAACCACATTCACAAGAGGATCAGGAGAGTTGCAGACAAATACTTATCTGGTCTGGTAGACAAGTGAGTATAGATTTCGTTTTCCTGTGCTCTTTTCACATTGACTGCTTAGTGATTACTTACGCAGTTGATGACGGCAGTCAAGTGAATTTCTTGGCTGGTGCTTGTGCTGAAACATCTCCTTGAAAAACAACATTCAATAGTATTTTTAACCTGGGCTCTGAAACCCCTTCTTAAAATGTCTGCGTCTGCTTAGTATTCCCATGGCTGGAGCAAAGCAAAGTGCCCATGAAATAAATGCAGTCTCAATTTAGCTCTACTTAGCTTGCTCTTAGAGAGCTTTTGACTGTATTGAGCTAGGCTGTTGTGAGCCATCGCAAGCTTTGTGACTTCTGTCACTTCTGAGCTTATCTAGTGATGTATATAGCTAGCTGTTTGAGCCACTCCATTTCTTGATAAAATTATTTCCTTCCTCAGCTCTCCATGGTTATTGTGTTTCTGAATCCTATCTTGCTCTAGATTTCCTCACTTGCTGTGGAGTGGAACTGTGCTGAAGACTATGCTAGATATTCTGCAGACGCTGTCACTATCTCTTAGTGCAGTAAGTTCCTTTTTTGGGAATGCTATTAGGGAAATAAAGTGTATGATTCCATTTTTCTTTTTATTTTGTAGAACTGAGGTTTTTTGCTTTGTTTTGCATTTGTTTGATACTTTTTGAGTTCTTAATTTGTCTTTGTATTTTCTTTCATCAATAACATTGATCAAATATTAATTTTAATTTCTGTGAAATAAGGAGTGCATTTGTGCCCCTATTTCATAGGTACTAAAACTAGTGCTAGAAAGTTGTTGTCGTACATGGTTCAGAAAATCAAATTTAGCATCAAGCGTAAAACACAGGATTACCAATTATGGGTTGTAACTGTTGAACTGTCTCATTTGAAATAAAAATTTGGTGGAGTTTCCAATTGTGTTCTTTTTATGAGTTATGGTTGTCATAGGACTTTTTTTCCAGTCTATATTCCTTGGATTTATTACATATTCATATTTTTAAAGATGTCAATACTTTATAGAGTTTTATTTTTGTACTAAATGCTGGGGAGAGGGCTTCAGATTTTTTAAATTATTTATAATGAAAACCAAACTGGAATACAAAATGTTTCTTAGAACTGTTCAGATTGCCTTTGAGAGCAAATATTAGCAAAAAGGTTTTGTGAATCAGACTTTTTGTTTGGGAAAAGTGCTACCTGTAGTGTTCAAATTAAGTGATGATGAATTTATCTTATTAAGAATTGATAATTGTTTTTGTTTAGGACATACACAAGGACCAACCGTACTATGACATTCCTGATGCTCCCTATAGAATAACTGTCCCTGACACACATGAAGCCAGAGAGGTAGGCGGTCCTCCTCGATTTATCAAGCAACAAAATAATGCCTAATTTTTTAATGCCAAGGAGATAAATTAGTGAGCTGCTCTGATCTTTTTTTAAAAAAGAATTCCGTAGATAAGGTTTTTCTAATACAAGATGACACTTGGTATTTATGTTTTCCTGAATCTTGTTATTTTACTTGACTTTAAGCATGACAGTTCTGTGCTTACCAAAAGTACATCTAATTGTTGGAGAAAATTTTAACTGTACCATGTTGCTGGAACCTGTCTTTGTTACTTATCACACCATTAAAACTAGTGCCTCTTATTAAGTGTCCTGTATTTTACTGATTATATTGATGCCTTTTAATTCTAGAGTATAGTCAAGGATTTTGCTGCACGCTGTGGGATGATTCTGCAAGAAGCAATGAAATGGGCTCCTTCGGTTACAAAATCTCATCTACAGGTAATGAGCCTGCTTCTGTGAAAGAACTTGATCCTTGCAGATCTTCAAAATGAGAATACAGTTATGTAATGCTTCTTATTTTTCAGGCTATCCAAGCATAATTTTAAATGTTTCTGTTGCTCTAAAATTTCCTTTACAGCATTGGCAGAGAATAATTTGAATTGCTTGTTTGATGTGACTTTTGATGTGATCAAAACCTGTGTATCTTGAAAATAACAGTTTTGTAAATAGTTGATCATCCTGGATTTACTTCAGAAGTCAGAATTCTGTATAACAGAGTACTCTGCCTAGCAAAGTTTGTTTAATGCTGGTGCAGTAGCTGAAAATATCAGCTGGACTGAAACATATGATTAGGATGTAAAACTTGTTTCCCTCTTGGGAGGATGTTTTTTTCTGTCTCTGTTCTTTTTCTTTTTTTTTCTTTTTTTTTTTTTTTTTAATATGGAGAAACACTGCTAATGTATGAGAACCCTGTAAACTACAGACTTTAATTTGAGCATGGGTATAGTAAATGCTGACATGTGGCAGAGTTCAGTAGAAAGCTGTCACAAGACCACAAACAAAGACTGCATAAGACTATTTATGATGTACTAATAAAATAGGTAAACAAAAAGTTTATGTAAACAAAAGTCTCACTATTATGTAAAAGTGAGACTCTTTATGTAAAAGTCTTACTATTTTCTGTAAACAAAAAGTCTCACTATAGTAAAATGCAGGTCTCTTAATCCTTGGTGAGTAGTTGAAGAAACTATGTAGTCCAGGTTAGACTAGTATGCTGTCTAGAGGCACCTAATTTAGTGCTGATAACAGAATTTCAGGGGGAGCTCAAGATCTTGGACACTGCAATTCTACCTAAAGTTTATATTTCCTTCCCTAAAAAAACCTGAAGGGATTCTATCCTTATGTAAAAGGATAACTAATTTTATTCTCTTCTTCCATGGAGTCCAAAACATTTCCTTTCATAAGGTTCTTTTTGTGAAAAGTGATTCTTTTTAAAGAAGACCTCAACCTTCAAGTGTCTATCTTGGTCACTTTATCCTTTTACAGAGTGGAAAGAGTCTTAGTCTTTACCTGTTTAGGAGGACATTCAGAGTTTCTTGTTGCTAGGGGAGCAACACCTAAAAGGGAGCAGAGACAGTCTAATTATTGTCAGATGTGTGTGTAATTAAGTTTTCTGGTAGTTTGCAATGATGCAACACTTGCTTATGAGCTGCCTTGTTTTGAAAAACACAGTTGTTTTCGGACAAACACTTCCCTTGGTTTTGTTTTGTTTTGTTTTGTTTTTGTCAGGAGTACCTGAACAAACATCAGAACTGGGTATCGGGTTTGTCCCAGCACACAGGACTGGCTATGGCTACAGAAAGTGTTCTGCACTTTGCAGGCTACAACAGACAGAACACCACTCTGGGCGTGAGTATTGGGTTTACCCCAGAGATTCTGCCCTTTATATGCTTTGGTCTTTCAGAAAGTATGTCTGAATATGTATATATTTCAAACTGTATCCATGGAATAAATGTACATGTAATTTTTGTCAATCCTGGTACTGTTGTACCTACTAGTCCTGATACTCTTACGGTTATAAGCATAGCGAAAACTAAACTTAGAAATGTGAAGATATAAAAAGAAAAAAAGTCAAATGGTTGACTATGAACAGTATAAACACCTGGATGTGGTCTGGTTATAGGCAACCCAGCTAACTGAAAGACCTACTTGTGTGAAGAAGGACTACTCGAACTTCATGGCTTCTCTTAACCTGCGCAACCGCTATGCAGGAGAGGTAAGTACTGGATTTCTTCTGAGTGTGGTGTCCACGAGCTCTGGCATGGCTTTTCAGGGGATGGTGTTCCTTCCAACCTAAACTGTTGTATAGTTAGTTCTTTGTTATTTTAAGCACAGGCTCTAAAAGTAAATTCCTTCAAGATGAAGGGTATAATCTTCCTAGGTTATTAAACAGATATTAAACATTTTCCTGTTGGTCTTGCAGAAAGTCCTTAGATTGCAAAGTACTAAAAAAAGATGTTCTGTTGCTTAATCAGCACATGACCAATACCAAACTGGATTCCTAAAAATATCGTTCTCTATTGAAAAACCCATTCTGTTTCACAGGTTTCTGGAATGATTCAGTTCTCAAATGCTACAGGACGAACATCTGACCTGAATAAATTAATGGTCAAAGAACTGAATGATGCTCTTGAATCAGGCCACACTGAATTCTACACTCAGGCCATGTTTAAGTTGACTGCACTGCTGATAAGCAGCAAAGGTAATGAAAAATGGGAGTTCTGCTTTCTGTTCTGGGTTTGAATGCTGAGTGTAATAAACTACAAAAACTATCTGTATACAAACCCAGTATTCAAAACTGTGTTTTGAGTTTTTTCAGTTAGGTTCATATTGGGGAAAAGCTGTCTTAAACTAGAAGCTATTTATTAGGAATTGATTATTACATACTGTGCACACCAGTTTCGTGCCAATGTGAAACACATTTGTTTATTCTGTTGGAGAAATCTGATTGAATGTTTATTTTCAGACTGTGATCCCCAGCTCCTTCATCATCTGTGTTGGGGACCCCTGCGAATGTTCAATGAACATGGCATGGAAACAGCAATTGCTTGCTGGGAGTGGCTGCTTGCTGCCAAGAACGGAATAGAAGTGCCGGTAGGAAGCTATTTAACAACTCTTTCTCTGCCCCTGCAAGGGGAGAAGAGAGAAAATGTTGAGAGATTCATGGCTATTCTGAATCTGTATCAAGTAAATATGTTTAAAGCATTATTAATCACTTTAGCCTGCCAGGAACACTCTGTTTGTGTATTGTTGGAAGTCTGAGCATCCTCACAAAGTGGACTGTGGAAAATTGACATTTTCTCAGATGTGGGAATGATTTAGCAAACGAAAGCTGTTAGGTTCTCAGCTGTGCAATTTAACTTTGCTGCTGAGTTGCCTGAGCTGCTGATGAATCGGGTTCTAAACTACCTCAATTTATAGCATGGTATTGTAAAACAAATAGAAACTAATGTCCCTGCTTATCAGTCAGAGCCTCTGGTACTTGGCATTCCACTCTTCCCTAAAAAATAGGTTTGGAAGTGTCCTAATTTTGTAACAGGCTAGACCAGCTGTATTTTGTGAGGTAGGGATTAATCTAATAGTAATAAAACAGCTCGGTATGGTGTAGTGACAGCCCACACACAGCTGAGAAAGCTGCCTCTGGTAATGACTCCAGTTAGGGAGCACTAAGTGTTTCACTTGCTGGAGATAATAATTGATCTAATTTACTTAGGTCAGTTTACATGCACATTTCAGCGTTTAACTTCTTAAGCATGTTTCTTTTTTTTTTCTTAGGCTTCTGGGAAATTTCTTGTTGAGGAGATCAGATAAGCACCCTGGGTTGCTAGACCTCCTTTGTACCAGAGGGTGCTGCTCTAGAGCAGGTTCAGCAGAAGTGAATTATGTGCCACCTTTATGTTGTGCGCTTCATCAGCTGTGTGTGCTCGTGGGCCAGGCTGTGTCCTGCAGTACCTGAGAGCCTGGCATACGCTTGTTTCTGCTGTCCTGGTGTTGGAGGCAGTAACCTTTAGTAGAGGGGAAGAAAGGACAGCACCAGGTGATCTAAAAGTTCAGTCTCCTCAATAAAATACAGTGCTTGTCTGCTGTTGCTTTTAATCTTTCTGTTACTAGCTGACCTTCTGAGGGAGTCTTTCTTCCCTTTGTAATTTAGGATGTGAAAGAAACATTTTATTTCAGGTGGGGTGTAGAGACCTATCTCTGCCTTTCCATTGATATTGCAGTGAATTTTAATTGATGTATTAGATTCTTCTGTGCCCTACAGAAAAAGATTGTGCTTTCCGTATAAGATGATGTTCTTGAAACAGGAAATGCTGTCATCTTCCTTTTTGCAGTTCATGCGGGAAATGGCAGGAGCCTGGCAAATGACAGTGGAGCAGAAGATTGGCCTGTTTTCTGCTGAGCAGAAAGAAGCAGATCCGTTAGCAGCCTCAGAAGAGAGTCAGCCGAGGCCTTGTCCACCAGAGGTGACCCCGCATTACATTTGGATAGAGGTGTGTATTTGTCCTGTCTGCAGTGGTGTTGCAGTAACATTGTGGTTAAGCTACTCTGCGCTACTTGTTCTCATGATTCAGGAAAGGACTGGAGTCGTGATGGCAATCCCTCTGCCTCAAAGCCAGGAGCTGTACTCTTTTTAGATGAGCATGATCATTGAGGGAGAGAAAAGTGTTTGAAACAGAGGAGGCTGGGGTTTTTTTGAGATTAAAAAAGGCCGAAGGAGGCATGACATGTCTCTCTCTCAGTTTTTGGTGCAGAGATTTGAAATAGCCAAGTACTGCAGTTCTGACCAAATAGAGATCTTCTCCAGTCTGCTCCAACGGTCTCTTTCGTTGAACATTGGAGGGGCGAAAGGCAGTTTGAATCGGCATGTGGCAGCAATTGGACCCCGATTTAAGTGAGTAGTTCTTTGTTTTGTTTTGTTTTCTTGGTGGAAGAAATAAGGTGATAGAGGGTTGGGAGGAAAAAACCTTAACACTAAATATGTAACTTGATTCTGGCTTCAAGTGGTGAAAATATGGAATGATGTAGAGTCTATGCTCTGTTTTCAAAACAGAAGTAGCTCACTTTAGCTTGAAAGTAATTTTTGGTGCTTCAGAAAACTTCATGGGATAATTTCATATAGTGAATTGCCTGCATCATGGATCCAGTCCATGTATCAGTTGGGGACAATTTTGCTCCATCAATTGTTTTCACTTTTTGTGATTTGAAGGCTTCAACTTTCTATAGCTCAGTAATCACAGCTTTAGGAAAAGACTGATAATAATGAGGACAGTTTGACATCAGCTCTGAAAAAGATACTTTTCAATGAGTTGAATGGAGTTGGAGCTGTAGCTGTGGTTTGTAAGGTGTTGTATTGGTCATCATTTTAGGAATGCCAAAATTTTCATTCTGTGTTTTTCTTGTCAGGTTGCTGACTCTGGGATTGTCTTTGCTGCATGCTGATGTGGTTCCAAATGCAACTATTCGAAACGTTTTGAGAGAAAAGATTTATTCAACTGCCTTTGATTACTTCAGGTACTTTTTTTATTTGGAACTATTCACTGAAAGTGTGTGTGCAATTTCCTGAACCTTCCATGATACTTCAAAGCGGCAACTGTCTTTCTCTTCTAGTGATTTAACTTCTTCCTTTCATTTTTCACACATTTTAACAGAACCTTTTCCTTGTGCTTTTGTGTAGTTTGTAAACCATCTCAAAGGGGCTTAGATACAAGTTCCAGTTTTTACATGTCGTTTATAAAGCAGTACCTTCAGGAATGTTTCAGTTCTTTTCTTTCTTTCCTTATTTTGGAGTTTATTCAATGCTTAAAACTGTACTTAGATTTATGAAATATAAAGATTGCTGTTACAGAGTGTGTGGCTGAAATATAGTTTCATTGTTTTGAAAATGCACCCAAACTGAATCTGATTATTTCAATGTTTGACATAGGCATGACAGAAAATAATATAATTGATAGGGATGTCTGAATGTGAAGTCAGTCAGTCATAATACTAAATTTCAAATGAATCGAAGATACTGACAGACTGCTGGTTAATTTTCAGTTATAGTGGGAAATTTGTACTCTTCAATCAGACAAAATGAAACAATGAGGATAAAATGTAGTGAAGTGTAGTCTCACCCTTGTAGATTCTGGTCAGAAAAAGAAATATGACTTGATTAGATTTATGTGGCTTTTGGTGGTTTTTTTTCCTAATATATTCAACTTCACATTATTTGTGTAATTTCTTTCAGTTGTCCCTCAAAGTTCCCTACACAAGGGGAAAAGAGGCTTCGTGAGGATATCAGCATAGTGATCAAATTTTGGACAGCAATGTTCTCAGACAAGAAGTATCTGACAGCCAGCCAACTCGTGCCGCCTGGTGAGTTCCTTTATCTGCTGTTTCAAAACCCTGTTGTTTCTCTGATTGGATTCTACAGCAGATCTGTGCTCTGTTGTTAGATAATCAAGACACCAGGAGCAACCTGGATATCAATGTTGGATCTCGGCAACAGGCTACACAAGGATGGATAAATACTTACCCTTTGTCCAGTGGCATGTCAACCATATCTAAAAAATCAGGTATCTTTTTTACTGTAACCAGCTCATTGCAGCCAACTTTACAGCATATTTTATAGGCAGATGTTGCTGAAAGTCAATATTTACTATTTATTTTAGTCAAAATGTAGTACTGAATGCAATACGGGCTAAGTTGATATCCCTGTAGCCTATTGTACTCCACATATTCAGACAATTGTATGATGCCTGGCTGCAGTGCTGGCTTCCTGAAGTCACTCTCATCTAAATTTATAAGTGTGCTATGGTTTTGCAGTTCTTATGTGTTAGTGTTGCCAGATGTGGACAGTTTGAAAGCAGCATTTAACATACTGAATAAAAACCACTGAAAACTTTTTTATCCTTTTCTCAAGGAATGTCTAAGAAGACTAACAGAGGTACGCAGCTGCACAAGTATTACATGAAGCGAAGAACATTACTGCTCTCGCTGCTGGTGAGTCATCAGAAGAATGGGGAAACTACATGACTTTTTGAGACCCTGTTGATGTTACAGGATATGTAAACTGAAGTATGAAATTGGGAGTGTTTTCTTCTTCTTCCAGAAAACACTTTTTTTCCCCTGTTTCCCTCAGGCTACTGAAATTGAACGCTTAATCACGTGGTACAATCCACTGTCCTCCCCTGAGCTAGAGCTGGATCAGACTGGAGAGAGCAGTGTAGCAAACTGGAGGTCTAAGTATATCAGTCTTAGTGAGAAGCAGTGGAAGGATAATGTAAATCTGGCTTGGAGCATTTCTCCACATCTTGCCGTACAGCTGCCTACCAGGTGAGATATTTCAGAATAACGAACTGATGTAATTCTTGCTGCCTTAGAACCTGAGGGAGTACTTACACTGTAAGTACTGATGGCACTTGCTCCTGTTTACAGCCCCCGTGCATACTTTCACAACTGGTTGAGACCTTTGAAATGAAAAGAACTGGATTACTTAATATGCTGATTTGCCTCAGGCTCTAGTGGAATCCAGCTTCCTTTCCTTCCACCCGTCCTTTGCTAACATTTAAACGGTGTTTTGTTCAGAAGAGATCATGTTTTGTTTCTAATAGCATTTAACCTGTTAGCAGACATAGCATTTGAACAGTGCTAAAAGTATATTTGGATGAAGTGTTGTGACTATCTATTGGCTTGCACTTTACTAAGTGTTGTAGGAGAATTAGCATAGTTGGCTCTGAAAGGGAAAGGAAATTCTTTCCCTCTTACAACAGTGATAGCTTTTGCCAAGTAGAGTTCTGCATGCTGGTTTCTGTAGAATCCCAGACAGGATACGTCGGCCAAGAATCCAATAATGGGCTAAAATACTAGTGGTTTATACAAAAGCATTGCATGAGGATCGGTTGTTCCTGAATCCTCTTTTGACAGCATATTGGTCCCTCAGTGCGCGTTATATCATAGTTGGAGTATTTGTTTGTTAAGCATATACTGTTCTGCCTTTTGCCGTCCTCATCATCACATAAATAGAAGAGGCTGTCAAAACTTTCTAATAATGTCATTGTGTTCATTATACTTAGATTTAAGAACACTGAAACTATTGGAACAGAAGTGACCCGTCTGGTTCGCTTGGACCCAGGAGCTGTTAGTGATGTTCCTGAAGCAATAAAGGTACTTGTGAATATTTATACTGCTACAGGGGCCCCAGTATGCCCATTTCATTGAGATATATTGGGAAATACAGCCTTTACTTAATGCAGTGTATGTTCTAGTGGAGCTAGGTTACAAGCATTACTGTCTGATGTGTATCTTCCTGACATTATTGGGTGCTATAAACTCCTAACGTGTCTGACCTCCTTTTTCAGTATCTGGTTACCTGGCACACAATTGATGCTGATGCACCTGAGCTCAGCCATGTTCTGTGCTGGGCCCCAACAGATCCACCAACTGGCCTTTCCTATTTTTCAAGCATGTATCCACCTCATCCTCTAACAGCTCAGTATGGGGTTAAAGTCCTGCGATCTTTTCCACCGGTAAGATGAGTTCCAAGAGAGCCTTAACACTCCAAGTAATATTATGACCTTAGTCGTTATAGCCCCAGGCTTCATTGTAATATTATGGAGAGACACGTGATAAATGGGCACATCACGTTGCAGAATGTGAATAGATTGGGATGAAAAGTTAAAGGTGATTGTCCCACCTAATACTGGCTCATATACTTGCAATTTTTCTGTTGTAAATGACACTAAGCTGAATTTTTCAGACTACTCTTCTCAAATTGTTCCTTTTGAATCTTCTCTCAGTGGAAAGGTGTGTATTCTAAAGCAGCAGAAGGCTGGATTTTTAACACTTGTCAGAAATGTGTTAGGACTGTAAAATACTTGATTATTAATGATATTGTTGAAAGGAGTAACTGGACAGAAATTTACTTTTTATTGAGGAGGTGGCACATACATAATTTAAAATAAAGAGGCAGTGGTATTTTGTTCGTCGGCTAACTGAAGGGAGCTTTTCTCTGTGCATGTGGCCTGTCTTCCTTCCCGACTACTAGAACAGTTGCAATAAAAACCCTGCAATCTCTCTTCTTTCAGGATGCCATTTTATTCTACATTCCGCAGATTGTGCAGGCACTTCGGTACGACAAGGTGAGGATATAAAATAGCTACAAGTGAACAAAACAGATTTTTAAAGCAGCTTTTAGATTAAAAACCGTGAATCAGACAAAATTTAAGCTGAAATGAATGCTGCTTGTTATTGTCCTATATGTAATACATAGAAGAGGAACTTTTGTCTCTAAAGGCTGGCTTGCTTTGGCTACACCTCTTTTATGAACAGCTTTAGAAATCAGAGACTGTGTAGCTCATCTGCCAGGAAAGAGATTTTGTTATGGGAAACCCCAGCTGAAGACTCTGTCTACATAAAGCTTTTGAAAGTCTGCATGAGACAAGCAGTAATGAAAATAAATCACTATCCTTAATCATTTTACTGCGAAATTAACCAGAGAAGACATCTAAGGGTATATTGTCCTCCATCATGTATATGGAATCAGTTCTTAGCTTCATCTTGCAGAAGGCAGAAGTAAAGCTTGATGACTAAGTTCAGAGTTGATTAATGTGAAATCATTGTAACCTGCCCACAGGGTCTGTGCACTCTGGTCAGTGCATTATTTTCAGATGAGGACATCCCCAGCCCATAGTATTATGTTATATATATAATAACCATATTTGGTTATTCTTTGGGAATTTTGCATAGGTAAGTATCTTCTGCAATGCAGAGCATGAACATCAGACGTTGTCTGTTAGTATCAGTTAAACATACAAACCTCTACAGACTGCAGAAATAGCTACAAGTAGAGGAAAGGGAATACACTTCAACTTCTTTTGTAAGTTTGTTCTTAACTTTCTAGAATTCGTGTGGAACTGTGCTGGCACGTGCAGTTCTTGCCGCTAAAATGTCCAGTCCATATGACACTGCCTGTCATATGGACAGGCAGTCCAGATTTCTGGTATTACAGGAACTTTTAGTGATGCCAAGCAAGACCAGTGTTTCTATTGCACTGTGCCTTTTGCACATACTAGGAGAACCTCTAAGGTCAAAGAGATTTGAAATCTAAATAGAACAGATAGAAAAATGGAACAGAAGTGGGAAGAATGTGTGGTAGAGTAATGCAATAGGCCAGTAATAAAGCTGAAAACAGTTTAGGTCAATTCACTACCTCTTAAAATACACTGTCATTCTTCAAAGGTCTTTTCAGCAATGTGAATGAGAGTGCAGAGATCTTCTTTCCATACATTAAATATTTTTGAGTTTGAAGAATAGCTGTTAGAAGCAGTAATACAGAGTCTGTTAGAGCTGTAATGATCTTTGATACTTACTGGACTGGATATGATTGCAGATGGGTTACGTTAGAGAATACATCCTGTGGGCAGCTGCCAAATCCCAGCTCTTGGCTCACCAGTTCATCTGGAACATGAAAACTAATATCTACCTGGATGAAGAAGGACACCAAAAGGATCGTGAGTGCTTTGAAATGTAATCTAGCTTGACTCCTTTCCTTGTCTCAGTCCAGACTAAATCTCCTTCCTGCTTCTCTCTTGGCAGGAGGAATTCTTTTAGCTAGGAACTTCTCTTTCATTTGTAGAGGTAGGGCCCATTCTGTCGAGGTGTTCTACCTGACAGAATGTGTCAAAAGAGATATGGTAGTGTTTGCATCAGTATCATTTTTTGAATATTGTCTGAAGGTGACTATTTCCATCACACATATCATTCAGCTTTCTGAAATAAGCTTCCTTTTTCCACATACAGCTGACATTGGGGAACTTCTGGAGCAGCTAGTAGAAGAGATAACTGGTTCATTATCTGGCCCAGCCAAGGACTTCTACCAACGGGAATTTGATTTCTTTAATAAAATCACCAATGTTTCAGCCATTATCAAGTAAGTATTGTACTTAAGAAATTGCACTCTTTTTGGGCTCACTGTTCTGTTGATGACTATCATCCTGATTAAGAGGCTAAGTCACTTTTAGGGGTGTTGGGATAGTGTTTTCAGGAAAAAAAAGAATTAATTACTTATAAGAATTTTTTTTTTCCTTAAATGTGACTTAAGAGTTGTCATAGGATGCAAAGGCGCGTTTTGATTTGACTTTTAGGGATAATTCATACCTGCCCTGATCTCAGTGCTCGTGCTTTGAGCTAGCAGTTTATCTGAAACAGCTATAACTTTTTACTCTGAAAGCAGATTATTATACACTTGAACTTTAGTTTTTAATCTGATTTTATCAAATACATTGTGGTTGGTAGTAGTGGAATGAGGTTCCATAGAAAAGTGCACTGATACATGAATGGAATTGATAAAGCCATTGGTCCTCTTGTCCTAGTTGAAATCGCATTGGTCTAGTTGTCACCTGCATCATTAATTTTGCTTTTTGGATATGCTGCCAATGTTCTCCTGAAAAGTAAGTAGAGCTTGGTTCAGGCAGGAAAAACAGCACTTCTCTGTTTAGGTCTACCAGGTTGAGTGTCTTTTTTTGTGTGTTATAACTTGTTGGCAATATTTTGTGTGGCATTTAAAAATAAACAAACAAAAATCCACCAGAAAGCCAAAAAACTTCAAGCGTAGGTAAATAGTTTACCTTCTGCTAAAATTCCATTGAATTGTCTTTTCCTCTTCGCAAAGAGATTTCATTGTGCAGTGTAAAACAAAGGCAATTGTTCTTTTTGCATATGTAAATTGTCTTCATTCATAAATTGTAGTTACGGGGAAAGATTTGGTGTCATAAACATTGGATTGTTGATCTCTTAAAACTGGAAGTTTTCCTCGTAGAGAGATTCTCACTGTTGACTGTAAAGACTGCAGTAAGATACATAATTTAACTTTTATATAGTTTGCCAGGGGATGGCAGCAGCTCAGCACACAAGACTGTAAGTGTGGTTTCATTGCATATTTTTAAAACAATCTCTGGTGTGTGAAAGTATTTGAAAGTCATACAAAATGTATTTCCTGGAACATACCTCCTTTAAAATGAAGCTTTGCAAACTGCCAGTATAATGGCATCAGGCTAAAGGACACTTAGATAACAGAAACAATCAAATATTAGATGCCTTCAGTGTGCACGTTAAGATGTTTTCCCCAGCAGGATGAGTTTAAGGGAAGGGTTAGGATCTGAATATTTTGCTAGTTAGCATGAAATCAACCCAGGATGAAGTCAGTCTTAAAATGAATCTGGTCTTTGTGTGTCTCCAATGTAAAGACAACATAGAGGAGTGCTGTTTGCTTTGTAGACGGCATAAATGAATACATGTATCATCTGTGATGCTTTCATTATCTTAACTGTTACGTTGCTGCTTCAGTAATCTGCTGTACTGCTTAAAACTAGAGCATAAGTAATATCTTTCAGTTGCATGCTGCTACACCAGGTGAGCATGCGATTGTGTGACTGACTTCAATAGATGGTTAACACAAGTGCCTGTGCAAATTGGGTAATTGTATGTACTAATCGTTAACCATGTTACCAATTACCCAGTTGACACCTGCAGTCATGCTAAGTATGTGAACAAATTAGGCGTGTAATTGCATAGGCAGTTTGCTGGCTTGTTCTTTTCCAGTTAGCAATGTTCTTACCCTAGAATAAGTTCCACAGGGGAAAATTATATTGGTATAACTATAGCAGGTATAATTATGCTCAAATTTCTGAATAAGGAAGAGCCTTCATGTATTTCATTCACATCTCTTATGCTGTTTGGGTTTATCAACAACCTGTATACTAAATCAACGTTAAATCTACAAAGCAATGACTATAACCTTCATTAGGCTAGAAAGGGTTCCGGTTAGGTATTGAGCCTGTAACTTCTCTAGAAGTGATGCAGTAAGAGATCTTTGTTGTTACAGGAAGAAACATTTTTAGTTGTTTGTATAAATTTGAAACAAATCTGAGGGTAGTACATAGAATAATATGTAATAGGCAGATAAATAAAATATCATTCATCTTTCTAGGCCATTCCCGAAAGGAGATGAAAGGAAAAAAGCTTGTTTGAGTGCCCTGTCTGAGGTGAAAGTGCAGCCTGGTAAGAAGTGATTTAATTGTATAACATAGCGGGCTTTTTGCATTCAACATGAGTACTTTACTTTCTGCAAGCAAATCTTGACATCTTTGTAAGTGGCAGCTCTCAGTTTTGGAGCTGGTGGCTTTTCTTCTGTTAGAATTGGATTCTTTGTCTCTTGAAACAACTCAAATATTTTTAGCCACCCAATAATTTCTATATAGTGCATCAGAACTTGCCCAAGAGCAAGTTAAATAGCGCACATCATGGATAAAAGTAGAAACGTATGTCTGAAGAGGGAAGGTAAATAAGCTGTTTTTCTTTTGTGCTGGGTTGACCCTGGCTGAACGCCAGGCGCCCACCAAAGCTGCTCTATCACTCCCCCTCCTCAAATGGACAGAGGAGAGAAAATATAACGAACGGCTTGTGTGTCAAGATAAGGACAGGGAGATCACTCTCCAATTACCATCACCGGCAAATGGTAATTTGACTGGGGGAAATTAGTTTCATTTATTACCAATCAAATGAGAGTAGGATAATGAGAAATAAAACCAAATCTTAAAAACACCTTCCCCCCACCCCTCCATTCTTTCCAGGCTTAACTTTACTCCTGATTTTCTCTACCTCCTCCCCTCTTAGTAGCACAGTGGGACGGCGAATGGAGGTTGCAGTCAGTTCATCAGATGTTTCTGCTGCACCTTTCTTCTTCAGAGGAGGACTCCTCACACTCTTCCCCTGCTCCAGCATGGGGTCCTTCCCAGGGGAGACAGTCCTCCGCGAACTTCTCCAGCATGAGTCCTTCCCACAGGCTGTAGTTCTTTATGGCTCACAGACTGTAATCTCCAGTTTATTTCTAACATTTATTTAATTCAAAACTATCTGCTGAATTTAGAGATGCTGACATCAGTTATTCTCCGGCTTTCTTTGTCACACTAGCCAATGGATTTGTTCTCAGCTGTCTGCTCCATTTTGCAGGCTGTTACTTGCCCAGCAATCCTGAAGCTATTGTTCTGGACATTGATTACAAATCAGGAACTCCTATGCAGAGGTAACATACTCTTGTTATATTCTCCCATTAAGCTAATTCACGATACTTAGGTATTTTTCTAGAAATTCTTGTTTGGCTAACTTGCACTCATCATCCTCCTTGTTTTTATTACAATTTAGTGCAGCAAAAGCGCCCTACCTGGCCAAATTTAAAGTGAAACGATGTGGAGTTAGTGAGCTTGAAAAAGAAGGTTAGTAACTGGATCTTAGTCATTGACACTACTAATTAAGAGTCAGCAATTCCTTTAAAATTGCCTGCTTTTAGTGACTTGTACTGCTACACTAAAATTATATCCATGTTGAACTTTATCTGCAATGGTTCAGCTCATAAATGAAACTGGATCAAAGGAAGAGAGAAGAAAATTCTGATAACTTGCAAAAAAATTATTTAAGTACCAGCTGCATAGGTTTCTTGAAGAAATGTTAACTGTTAACTTTAGATTAACATATGCATTGATTGCTTTTCCCTGGTGTTTTAGACTGTAGCAAAGTCCAGATTTTGGCAATTTTTTTCTCATAATAAATTTTGTGGGATGCTCCTGCTGACTATCTTAATGCCATTCAGGCATTTATCAAGTAAATCATGAACACTATTTTAATGTGTATGTTCCAGTTCCAGTAGGCAAAGGGAGCTACCTTATAGCATTCACCTTGCAAGGCAAATATCTGTAGTGCACCTGCAGTAAAATGTTGTGTTTGTGAGTGCAGAGAGCTTGTCATGATAGAAAGTTACTAATTAAAGTCCATATGTGGGTTTTGATTTGTACTCCTCTTGCAGGTCTGCGTTGTCGTTCCGATTCCATAGATGAAAGTGCAGAAGAAGGGGTGGACAGTAAGAAAATATGTTGGCAGGCTGCTATCTTTAAAGTGGGCGACGACTGCAGACAGGTACAAAGCTATTGGGCTTTGCTGCTAGAGAATACAGATTTGTAAGTGACAATATGTAAGAAGAAAATAATTTTAGGTAGTATTATGTTTATTTGGAATTTTGAGAATTTCCACTAGTTACGTACTGAAGGAAGAGAACTGTGTTATACAACTAGAGAAATTCTGGTTTGGAAACACAGGCTGTTTTTTAAGACAGTTTACCATGACTTAAAATTCGTTTTCAGAGTTTATTTTTCAGTTGAACTATTGGTAACACAGCAGTGGTTTCCAAGGTGGTATCTTGTACATTGAAGCTTGATTGGTTTTGATTAAGAGGGAAGGGTAGTTGTTATCCCTGGAGTTACTAGTAGTCCTCTTATCTTAGAGTGATGGGAAAGCTTGTCCTTCATAGGTTAGCAATTAAATCCTCAGTGTTGCTTGCTACCCACTTGAACAGCATTTATCTTTTCCCTTTTTGATTTCCCCCAGAGCCCCAGGGCATGCACAAGCACACATCTGCAGACCTGCTGGGGTAACTTAACGTTCACTTCAGAGTTCTTCAGAGCATTTTTGTAACCTTACTTATGATCTGTAACCCCCATAATGCTTGTGTGATTTTTTTTTTTCTTGTATAACAGGACATGTTGGCTTTACAAATCATCGATCTCTTCAAGAACATATTTCAGCTGGTAGGCCTGGATCTTTTTGTGTTTCCGTACAGAGTGGTGGCCACAGCTCCTGGGGTAAGAGGGCAATTTACTGTAGTGCTGTAGAAAAGAGTTCCTAATTTTAAAATACTTTCTCTTCCAGCACACATAGAAATTCTATACTGCAAGGAAATACTGCCCACATCACTTATGCCAAATATTTGGAGTATTAGCGGCAAAAAGAGTCTTTCCTCTCCTGCTTTCTGCTTTTCTAAAGCTTTTGGCTCTGAAATTTTGCTGCCTGTGGTTATTCATATTTGTTGTTTGATTTTTGGGACTACATTGTGCAAGTCAGTGGAAAGTCACAGAGCTTGTCTTATGTTGCCTGGAAATCCTAAAAAACTGGATATATATTTTTTTAATGAATAAATTAGAAATTCTGTATTGAGTGATTTATAGGCTTCCCCATATTTCCCAGGGGACCTGTATAATTGCCAAGAGCCATGAAGAAAATATATGTTGGGAGCGTGCTTTACAGACCTGTTTCTCTTCTTCCCCTTCAGTGCGGTGTTATTGAATGCATTCCTGACTGCACATCCCGTGACCAGCTGGGCAGGCAGACAGACTTTGGGATGTATGATTACTTTACAAGGCAATATGGAGATGAGTCTACCCTCGCATTCCAGAAGGTAAAATATCCGTTGGCGAGCACAGCAAAATCTCAACTGAGAAACATTCTAGCTATAAGAAATTATGGCAAATAATTAGATAATGACTACCATAATGCTGTATCTGGTTTCTGATGCTGATAATCCATTTTTAGCTATGAGTGAGTTAGCTAAAGAAGTTATTGCAGATGTAGATATATGGAGAATATCATTGAACATTGCTGCAAACTAATCATGAATGGAAAAAAGAAAAAAAGCTTTGTTCAGCTGTATCTACTTATGGGATGGAGAGCTGTTAAATTCTCGATGTTCTTCTGATTTATTTTTACTTCTTGTTTTTACAGGCTCGCTATAATTTCATCCGCAGTATGGCTGCATATAGTCTTCTCCTGTTTCTGCTCCAGATTAAAGACAGGCATAATGGCAACATCATGCTGGACAAAAAGGGACACATCATTCATATTGGTCAGTCATATCCACATTTGAATTTCAGTAGTTACCTTTTCCTTCTGCTATAAAGTATTGCTCATAGAAGACAGTAAGCCATTTTCCTTTTGAGAAAGGAAACCGATTTCAGTTTGTAAATATGCATGGGGTTTTTTTTATGCCTGTTTAGTATTGTATGTATGTTTGTGTTGGCTGCTTCTGTGTAAATTTAGCTTTGCAAAATTGTACCAGCTTCAGGAAAGTTTATACACTTTGTATACTTATGCATACATACATATGTGTCTGTATATATGTATACATATAGAAATGTGTCTTTGGGTTCCTTTCATCACTATATGGGTATGAATTAAATTTGACAAGTAACTTTGTATAATTTTGTGAGATTGTAACCTCTGCGTTAGCTTTGCTTTTCTGGAACTGCACAGATGTTTCAGCAGGAGTTTATTTGATGTTATTGTTCTTAAGTCTAGTCTAATGTCACAGTGATTATTCTTTCATTGGTGTTCTAACACTTCACCAAAGCTTTTTTTTTCCAGTTGGAGTTGAAATGTTGGTAGAAAAAGTAGGTATTAGTACATGAAATCCACCTCTTTTTACTTCTGTCAGCTTTGACAGCACACAGTTAACGGACGAAGTTTATGAGGCAGCTTGTCTTTTGTGCACAGATTTCGGATTCATGTTTGAAAGCTCACCTGGTGGAAATCTGGGCTGGGAGCCTGACATTAAGCTGACTGATGAGATGGTGATGATAATGGGAGGAAAAATGGAGGCAACTCCGTTCAAATGGTTTATGGAGATGTGTGTCAGAGGCTATCTGGCAGTCAGGTAAGGTGTTCTTAACTGCACAAAAGCAGAAGTGCTTGCATGCCTAAAACCACATGAGAAGATAAATAGTAAGTGTTTGTCTGTAGGGAATTTACATCTTGCAAACTTTGAAACAACTTAATAATCCTGCAGTTTTACAGCCTAACTTTGTGGGGTTTTTTCTGTTCTTATGTTATATTTGAAAATTGAACGTATTATATTAAATTCATAAATGTGATGTTTCACACCTTTCCTCACATGACTTAGTATGCTCTTAAAACTTTGCAGTTAGAAGCTACAGGAGAATCAAAATCTTTCTTGTTCTCCCAAATAGGACAGTTACATTAATAATCATTTGGGCTAGAGTTAATTAGGTAGGAGATATGAAAAAGTGATACAATTTTCTGTGGTAAAATACGCAGGGGTTTTGGTCGCTCACCTCTTCAGCCATGATTGCCAGCCAGTCACTGTAAAGATTTGCAACTTTACCCTGCTCCACACCAAGCAAACAGGGTTTGCTTTAACATGCAGGAGCACTAATAAATCTATATAAAGAGGATGTTGCATGTGGGTAGGAGGAGGACAGTACAATGGAGTCTAGATAAAAGCTCATTCTATCCGAAGTATAAAGTATTATTTATGTCATCTTACAGAATCAAAGTTTCTTCAGCTAGTAGCCCCAGAAGGGCTGTCTTGGAGTCAAGATCAATTTGGTTTCTTGAGGGGGAGCAGTCTGGAGAAAGTTTTGTGTCAAGGCAAAAATGTCACTCAAGTAGTAGAGTAATAGCTTGGTAGGTAATAAATGTTCTGAGTGGGAGGAGAGGAAGGAGAAGGGAAGCTAGGCTGATGTAGCAAAGAATTACAGAGTTATTAGGAATGAGAAGATAATCTGTTACTGTGGAATTGCTAATTTCAGCCTTTTGTACTGTCTGATGCACTGATTCACCTTTCTTGTTGTTTACTGAAGCATTGCTTTGTATAATCCTCCCTGAGATTGTTCATATTGCAGCGTTCTGGTAGTCCAACACAAAGAAGTGAAATTTAATTAAAGTGACAGATTGCAAGCAATGGTGTAGCTCCACTAGCAAATGTAAGAGGATTACATGTGTTGATTTAATTACAGAAAAAGGTGTGATCCAGTTTGTTGAACTCCTGAGCTTGCCTGCTTTACCTGCTAAGGCTGCAGAAGCTTGAGTGCTGTAACCTCTTTGTCCTGTTTTTCTCTAGGCCTTATATGGATGCTGTGGTCTCACTGGTTACGTTAATGCTGGATACAGGGCTGCCCTGTTTCCGAGGGCAGACAATCAAGCTGTTGAAGTAAGTTAGCACATGTATGAACTGGAAAATGTTCATATGTTCTTCACAGAATGTATAGTGTCACAGCTTGTGCAGTGAGTGAAGGTGTCATGCTACTCAAATATCTTAAATGTCCTAACGTCGTAAAAATGGTAACTTTTGTTTATAGAATATCTCAGAAAGTAGGAATTCCAGAGGTGTTTTCACAGAATTCAGTTCAAGCTGTTCAATGACGGTGCAAGTATGTGGATTATTTTTAAGTTCATAGGACTAGCAAAAGACTGTAAAGGAAAGATCTGCTTTAATTGAGAGGTAATGTGTTGCAGAGTCTGATGTCCTCTGAAGTGATGTTGGACTCTGAAGAACAGTATCTTAAAATTTGTTCTTCAGATAATGTAGTGCCGAATGGGACTGTTGTTTGTAACATCCAACAATTTAGGCAAATACAAATTCTAATGTGACACTTCAAACAGCTCTCCAGGCTTATTCCTCCAGAAGTAGCTCCCTTGGGAGCAGACTTAGCTTAGCATTTCCTGCAATTTCCTGAAGATAAGCACAGATGCATAAAGTGGGATGGGCTGGAGCTCAGGGGCACCACTGGGTACAAAGGTACTTTAAAAGCAGCAGCTGGCTGAAAAGAGGGATCTGCTGTTCTTAGCGTTACCACTAGACTGCTGAAAAGTTCACAGCCTCTATCCCTGCTGTAAGACTAATGGCAAGGGCTTATTAAAATGTTACATAATTTGTAGGAGGGTAATCTCACAGGACTTAAGTACTTGCAGCAAGTGAAATCAAGGTCTGGCCAAGCTTGCACCAAGATATTTGTATCACGCTCAAAGGAAACCTCACTAATTTTACTTTTACTTCTTGTGATTTTCTGTGTATAGACACAGGTTCAGTCCCAACGTGACAGAACGGGAGGCTGCAACTTTCATCATCAAGATCATCCAGAACTGTTTCCTCAGCAACAGGTTTGGCATCTATGCACGTCTTCTCCCTGTGGCTGAAATCACTCACTGGAGTGACTCTTCAAAATCTTTTTTTATAATTGCTTCTAGGCATTAAGTTGTCTCAATACCCTCCTGAAATTCAAAGCTGCTGTTCTGTGCAAAAGTATATTTGACTCTTCTCTAGAAATGAGTTCTAATCTTTCTACTATTTTTTTCTTCATGACTTTGTACTACATTAACATACTAATCATTTTGCTAGACCAGAACATGTTACTCGTTGTATAATATTGACTAGGGAAAATGCCTCAAGTAGAGAACACTGGCAATGTGGTTTTTGAATGTCTTTGTAGCTGGGCCATATTTATTTGTCATCTGCTATTCAGTATACTGAATGGAGTAATCAGTTCTATCAGATAATAAGCAATTTGCAAATCATAATCACCAGCTCGCTAATCAACTCTCGTTTTTTTTTTTTCACTTCATGTATACAAATAGGTTGGTATCTTGTGCAAAATTTTTGAAAGGAAGTGACATGTAAAATGTAATTTTATTACATTTAATACTTTAAAAAGGGTAGTGGTTTTAAAATAGAGGGAGGTAGATTTATATTAGACATAAGGAAGAATTTTTTACAATGACACGGTTGCCCAGAGAGGTGTTGGATGCCCCATCCCTGGAAACGTTCAAGGCCAGGTTGGATGGGGCTCTGAGCAACCTGATCTGGTTGGAGATGTCCCTGCTCCTTGCAGGGGGGTTGGACTGGCTGGCCTTGAAAGGTCCCTTCCAACCCAAACCATTCTGTGATTCTATGATTCTAAATACAATAAATTTAATACTTAAGCATCTTAAGTGCATGTTTTATTATTATCCCAGATAATACAGACTTTGTGGGATATATATTTGTGAGTCCAATACCAACTCTTGTGTAGTTCCATATGGGGTCAGCTTGAGACCAATAAGACTCACTGGCTCAGGTAGAGCCTTGCTAGAGCTGAATTGGATTTCCTAGTGCCTGCTGGTGCATCTGCTCAGAATCTTAGATTAATATTGGGGGTTATAAAGGCAGTCACACTGCTGTAGGAATGCCGAGGGCCAGCTTAGTTCTGGCAAGCCTGAGCTTCTCCCCTTAGTCTGTGACCTGAATAAGCTCTGCCTGTGGATAATTGAGTTACAGTAACAAGGCTTAGATTTGTTTCTACAGTCACTCATCAGAGATGCTATTATTAATGCTATTATTTCCTATGCACTTTTATTTTCATTATTAGCATTCTCCTTAATTAAGATTACTTTTATTTCCACATAATCCTGTTTCCGTGCAGCGCTGATGATCTTGCTTCATTCATTATGCTTTTCCTAAAACAAACTGCCAGTGCAATGTGAGGTGCTTCTGGCTTATGCAAACACAGGATCCAAGCTGCTATTGCTGTTGCCACACTGAGAAGCATGGGAATACTGTTTTTTTACCTAGTTCAAACAAGAGCGGGATGTTTTGTGCTGTTCTGTTCTTAACAGTAACTGGGCCTCACAATGCCTTCAAAGCATGTAGGGCTAGTTTTGATTAGCAGTTAATTTCCTTCACCCATGTTTTGTTTCTGTGGATTATTGATGTTTTTCTGTGACAATGGGTGCAGTGTTTTTTTAAACTTTTACTTACCTCTGGCTTTGCTTTCCTTCTCTAGGAGCAGGACATATGACATGATCCAGTACTACCAGAATGACATCCCATACTGAGAGACACTAGAGATTCGCTGCCGAAGTGAAACGTGTAACCCCGCACCCTCACTCTGAACTTGTTATAAATAGATGCTCAGTCACACCTCGCTATCTTCCGTCTTCTGTGTATGTGTGTGTACACGTGGGTACATGTTTCCTGAACATTGCAACAATCAATCTGATTCATTCCTTTCTCTTTACCAGGTTATATATATTTCTGGTTTTCCCTGGATTTTTGGAGATGGGCTGCAATCACAATTAAAATTGTACTACAATTATGAATGTGTGAAAGAGGTAAAGCTTGTGGAGTTGAATAATTTTTCATGCAATGCAAGGATTTTATAATACATTTAAAAAGTGAAAAAAAAAAATCCCCTTTCCTGCACAATCCCACAAAATGCCATGGAAGGGAAGGGTATGGATTTCTCTTTGGAAGCAAAGATGTTGACTTGTTCTAATTTTACTGTAGAAAAAGCCTGATAATCATCCAAGGTGGTGATGTCTGTGTAGCTGTGTTCGTACTTTGCACTGTACATGGTCCCTGCTACGTGGTCAGTATTTCATGTGTACATGAAGAATGTATTTTTTCCTTTGTGTGTTTTAAAAAGAAAAAGAGACTCTACTGAAAATATATTTAATCTATAAAATGTAATAAAAGACCTTAGACTTGGTGTCTGTTGCATATCTTTTGCCAGGTGCAAGTTTATACTGTGGGTGTAGTTTATACACTACATCATTCTGCACACTTGTGTACTGTTGATTATATTGTGACCATTCTTTCTACTGGAGAAATCAGATTTCTTCTTCAGCTTCTCATCCATTTTAAATTACTTTTTTTATTCATAAAATAAATGTTTTGTGTGAGATTCCTGTACTGAGGAGCTGAAATATAAGACCACGGTAAAGCTCCTTCCATGCTGCTTACGAAGTAGCCCCACGCTGGGCTGGGACACAAGCCTGTGGGACACATCTTTCCTTTTCTGTGTGCTTGTCCTTGTAGAATGTGCTCTTGAGAATGTAGACAGTTGCATCTTTAGGGGATTTTTTACCCTAATGTCCAGCCCGTGCCTGCTCTGGGAAGGGGCTGCCAGGGCCTGGGCCTAGCCGCCTACGGGGGCCTGGGGCCGTGTGGTCCCCGCAGCGGGGCGGGGGCACGCGAGGGGGCCGCCTGCAGGGGGCGCTGCGCCGAGGCGGGCACGCGCCCTGGGGAGAAGCCGCGCCATGATGGGGGGCCCAGCCCCGAGGAGAAGCCGCGCCTGGAAAGGACCCAGCCCTGAGGACGGACCCAGCCCCGACGGGACGTCATGCCCCGAGGGCACCCATTCTTGAAAAGAAGCGTCCACCCAGAAGAGGGCCCCGCCCCGAGGCGGGCTCGACGCTGCGGGGCGGAGGTGTCGTGAGGGAGGCCCAGCCCTGAGGCGGGGCGGCGCCATGAGGTGGGTTCGGCCTTGAGGCGGGTCTGTGCCGTGAGCGGGCGGGGAGTGCGGTGCTCACCTGCGAGGAGCCGGTTGTGGTCGTTCACACGAGGGTCCCGGCCTCTAAGAGGCAGCTACGGATCCGGGGGAAAGGGCTCTGGGCTGTGGTTGCCCAGCCCGGGCTTTTAGGGCCCGCTGGGAGCAGGGCTGCGGCTGAGCCTTGCAGGGAGGCCTGTGAGTGAGGCGGTGGGCGGGCTGGGGTGGGCTTCTGCCTTGCGTGGCACATACGTTCCTATGGCAGTGTGCGGTTCTGATCACCTTTGAGTCAGCACTTTAATCTCCCCGGGTGAGTTTCTGCTTTGCGGAGGGAACTCCCAGGGTGTCCCCTTGGCCCAGGGCAGCCGGGGCTGCGTAGAGGGCCGCTGGCCCACAGCCGGGCTGGCCAGCGAGGTCACTGCCAGAGGAGGCAGTGGGGGTGGCAGGGAGACGTGTTGCCGTGCTCCCAGCTCAGGGGACAGCGAAGGGCAGCGTGCTTTGGCTCTGCCTGCGGGGTGGAGCCCTGGGGTGTGGTGCCGCGGAGGGCCTAGCCCTTCCCCGGTACAGAAGGCTGCAGCCTGCCTGTTCCATTCAAAAATGACTCGGGCTTTTGCCATAGGTGTTAAAATGGGCCTTGTGCCCCTGCATGGCTCACAGGAAGGTGGGCTCTTAGCCCCTTTTCTTATCAGCAAAATGGGAAGGTGCCACTGGCTTTCTAAAAACATTTGGAGGTTCACTAGGGAGAAGTAGTGTAAGAACCGCTTTAATTTGTGATTCAATTGAGCTGTATTTTAGGAGCAGCTGGAACATGCAGTAATTTTTCTGCTCTGTACCTATTCTGGCTCCGTAGCAAAAGGAGCTGATTGATACTACAAATGTAGTGTAGTTACACCTTCCCTGTAATGGGGAGTGTGTAGAGTGATGAGATGTGGAGGCTGCTTCTCTTCTCAGGGGAAGTGAGGGGTCCTAATATTTGCTAATTCAAGTTAATGCTTATATGGGTGTATTTTCCTTTCCTGCTCGTAAAAGTAAATGCACTGTGTAAAATTAAAACCCAAATGAGTTTTTTAAGCAACCTTGTGATGAGAAGATTAATTAAGAGCTAGCATAAATGGAGATGGCATGAGAAGTGGCTCTCTTGAATGAGTACAGCATAAATGAATGCTAGTAGTAGTAAACTTGCTAACAAAAGCTTGTAATAGTATTGTTAGAAATACCTGAGGCTAGAAGTTACTGTCAGCTGGTGAATAATAATATTAGGAATAATAAATGGAGCTGGGCTGCTAATGCTGGCCTTCAGAAAGTCACTCCTAGTTGCAAATCTCAACTCACATAGCAATTTCTATGTGTTCTAGCATAGAATTTGCTAGAAAGCCATCCAGGATTTTGTATCAGAAAGTGAATCTGAGTGTTCTTCACACTGCTGGCTTTTTTTACATACTTCAGTCGGGCTGCCTGGACAGCTCCTATGGTGTTCATTTTTTGGTCTTCGTTTCTGGAGAAATGAAAGCAGCTGGAGCCAGTTACATGTAGAGGTCAACTGGTTTTATCACAAGAACAAACTGGTTTGCAGTACTCTCTTAAAAACTATAAATGACTGCATTTGAGGTCTCTTGGTTGAATCGTTTCTTCCGCAGTGAAGCTTGCGGAAATGCGAATGTGCTAAAACTCCATGTTAGTAGGAAAGACGAGTGACGTCTTATCTCTCTGTGGTTTCTAGTGATGGTGTGTGCCAAAGCTCACCTGCTGACATCTGCAGATTTCATTTTCACAAGTTGACTGTGCTTCCTTCTCTTCCCCTCCCCTCAGGGCTCCTGCCCACAGCACAGAGGAGGGAGAAAACGCAGCTATAATTGTGCATCCATTGAGATACAGAGGGGATTAGGTAGTTTACATTTAATCACGCAAGGCTAAAGCTGATTCTTCCCTGTATCTTCCTCCAGGGAGACTGAGGAGGTGGGAACACTAAGATGCTCCAGTGTTTTCCAGGCACTTCGGAAAGACTGAATCAACATGGTTGGAGACGATGTAGACTTACTTCACCTTCATCCTCTCACCAGGGAGGGATATGTCCTTTGCGCAAGGAGGCTGGCAGGACTTTCAGAAGTCTGTCAGGTAATTAAGAGCAAATAGAATTGACCTTCACGAAGATATTCTGAGTGCTTTTGTCTGTTAACCTTATGCCAGAATATGTCCTGATGCCTCCACAGCCCTGTGAGAAAAGAGGCATCAAAAAAAAAAAGGGGAAAAATTGCTCTTTAGAGAAAAAATATCTAAGCAAAGATGCTACCATGGTTTCTCCGCTCTCAGAAATCCCAGGTCACAGTGAGACACAGACTTCTGGCTGTCCCCACTGCTGTTCTTTCTGTTTTGGCCATGCATATAAAGAGCCCTTAAGAAAGGAGCAAAATTTATAGTGATTCATTTGCATCTGATGGACCCAGGGTTCAGTGCTACTGGTAACTTGATCAGCACTATTCAGATGCTAATCTCATTACGAGCATTAGAGACTGCAGCCAGCAGTGCGGCTCCAATAGCGCAGTGTGCCTGTGCGATGTTCTGGCTGGTGCGCAGGGTCGCCGTACCGCCTGCAGACACCCCGCACACGCTGCGTAGCGCCAGGGTTGATAATGGGCAGAGAATGGGTGCTCGGTGGAGGAGCTGATGAAGTGAGCAAACATGGGAAGAGCAGCTAGAGTCCTCTTCGTAAAATGCTGGAGAGGGAGGAAGGGATTGTGGCCAACAGAACAGTTTAGATTAGATTTGACCTTTTTTTTTCCTTTTCACCATTAATATGTCTATCCTTTCCCCTTGGTTCCACATGAATGCTGTCAAAAAAAAGCAATAAACAAAAAGAAATTGTCCTGAGTGCAGGTGCAGCTTAAAAGCATAATTAATAATTGCTTCACCTTATGAAAAAAATTGTGCCTGTGATGTTTGGTGTTAATACGTGGCATTTGGCTTGTCCCAGGTAAAAAGGACTAAAATCTGCTGGGGAGCACATGACACACTCAAAGACAGCATACACGGGCGTTATGTCTAAATAAAGGCTTTCTGACAAAACCTCGTTACTGAAAGCACCTTGAAGTTAAATTTGGAGGTGCTGCTGCAGTTTTTAGGCCTGGTGCAAAGGAGGACTACCCCCGGCTGTCCCCACAGGATGTCAGCAGTGGGTTCATCTGCTTTTGTAACGACTCTGCATTTGGGAGGTCACAGGAGTTATAATCCTGAAGAAGTAAGATTTATAAGGTGACATAGTGTATTTATTAGATAAGCTACTTAGCTGGCAGGAGCAGATGAGCTCTGATAACGCGCAGTCCTGGCATCAGCTGGCTTATTAAATAGCGCAGCCTCCCCAAAAGGAGGGGATGGCCCGTTGCAACTGTCGCAGCACTATTACTGGAGTTTTGTAGTTCTAGGTGATGCCTTTGTATTTATTTCTGGTACAACATCGGTTGCCTAACAGCACTGATAGTGTCTCTGAGTCTTGCTATTCTAACACGTCCCTCTCCAGGGTCAGCGCTGCCATGGTTAGCCTCAGTGCTTACTGTAGCAGCAGCAAACTATGAACATGCTTGTGTTACGGTTTCTGAACGTTACGTGTGGCTCTGTTGCCTGCCAGGGGAGAGCAGAACAGGAAGGATGACGCAGTGACGTAGATATGCAATCACAGTAATCACACAGGAGGGCAGCAATGGCTGGCAGTTCACTGAAGGGAGATGTTACCTTGCTGACTACATTCAGGTGTCTCTTCCCAAGGGAAGCCTGGCAGCCCAAAGGGGAAGGGAGTTGAGAATAGAATCATGGAAGGGTTCGGGTTGGAAGGGGCTTTTAAAAGTCATCTAGTCCAACCCACCTGCAAGGAGCAGGCAATACAGAACTAGGAATGTGTCTTGGTCTGTTCTTAAGCAGGTTGTTTCAGCTTTGCGGTGACAAGCCTGGCAAAACAAATTGTGCTTTACTGTGGAAGGGAAGAAGTATCTGAATCACAGCAAATCTAGGAGACAGTCCCAGCTGCATGTATTGATTAGGAGTGAACATGTGGAGTGGTAACTTAGATCCTGACTTAAGAAGGGGCAAGTCATGGTATTCCATCCTTGTAGAGATTAGGAGTGATACCTGACAGAGAGGAATATGCCTCTGGATAACAGAAAGATAAGAGATAAAATTGTGTATTGCTATGATGTAGTTATTTTCCCCATTGCAAGACTTGGTGAGTTATGACTGCTGCATCTAAGCTTTTTCAAGATGTGTGCTGTTAGCATACAGACTGTATGTGTGCATCTTTGCATGCACACATGCAAACTATTTCCTTGCTGAGAACTTCACATTACTCTTTGGAGCACAGACCTAGCAGCTTTGCAGCACTCAACCTCTTTGCACAGAGAACCCTGTATGTACTGCAGAGCTGTTTCTTGTGCAGGACAGTGCTGTGCCTGCGTGGCAGCTGATTGTGCGTGAGTGAGTGATCTAATAAAGCTCCTTATGGATGTTTTGCTTAAAAGAACTTTATTAACCTAGGTAAGTAACAAATTGCGGGAACATGTTATGTTCTGGCATTGAGAGTCAAAAACTTGAATCTTAGTGTCAGGCCTGGCTGCCTGCACCAGCTTAAACAGCAGGAGCATTGGTAAGGGTAGGGGTAAGGATTCTTGACTCTGTGAGCATAACTGACTGACTGAACAATTTTGCCAATTATTAGAGGTTGTAAGTTAGCAGAACTTTCTAGAAGGTCCAATATCTTACCACCTAGATAGTTTCTGTGCAGTTTTCAGAGACCCTCTGACCCCCGAAGGGATTCCTGGCTCCATGTCTTGGCCTAGGGAAGGGTGGAAGCCAGCTTTCCTGTATTCCTTCGGAGGGAGGAGTTACGCATCACTCAGATAACTTGGGCTGGGTGGAAGTGAAGGGTAAACCTGCCTCCCGTGGCTGCAAAGGAAGGATCCCAGCAGTGCCAGTGCAAGGGACACCTGCTGCCTTTTCTGCCTGGGATGCCAGATGAGGACTGGGCAAGAGCTTTGTGAGGTGTGGGAGGTTAGCGAAGGTACAGTTGCCCCGGAAAACAGACTGTGCAGCCTGGTGCCTGGCCGTGCTTTCCAGACCTGATGCCTTTAGAACCTGGAGCCAGAGGGTGAGCTCAGGTCTCAGCTCTGAGCTGCATGCGAGGCCGAGAAGTGCTGGCTGCTGCCTGTCCTTCACAGAGATCCCAGCTCGGATCTTTTCCCGGCCTCGGCAGCTGCAGCCTCGCAGCTCTGTGGCCGGGCGGCAGAGGGCACTCCGAAACAGGCCATGGTACCCGGGACACGGACCGAGCGGCTGAGGAGACACAAATCTGCCTTTCCCGTAAGGCGAGCAAGCCTGGCAGGGAAAACCTTGCCGTGACCTTTAGTTGTGACATATCTGTCACGGCAGGCACTGAGCTAGCGAGTACCTGGATATCAGATATGAAATTGCTCAAGAGCCTGGCAGTTTGTATTCCGGCATATTCAGCTGGGGAGGATTTTGACCTTCCAAGGGACATAAAGGAAATGCATTTTGCTGATGCTGCATCGGTGTCTCAGGTGAAGCCTTTAAATTTATGGGTCTCCTCTGGTATAGCAAGCATGCAGAAATCCATAGTGCATTTACCAAAATAACAAAGGTTTGTCATATTGTGCAGTAGTTCTTGTTATTATTGCACTGTGTTAGATGAGCAGCAGCTGTATTCAGCTCCAGAGATGGCTACATTTCTGTGATTCTGCACATGTACAGTTTTGGAAAACTCCTTTGGGGTGAAAAGTACTTTATATATAGGCTCTCATGTAAGTTGTCTGTTATTTTAAGGTTCTTGAGTACTTAGTAAAAAATAAAAACCTCCCCATGTAACAGTAGTTAACATTTTCTCTTACCTTTGAGCAGTTTGCCTCGGGCTTCACATTTGCAGTAGACATAACAAGTAGACATAGCAAGTACGTGGCACTCTGAAGTCTTTAAGCCTCACAGAATAAGCAGAACACAGGTAGTAGGATGAGGGAAGAGAACAGGTCCAAGAGAAGAAAACACTTTGAAAAAAAGCACTGTCTAGGGATGCATCTCAACAGAAACCTGGGGTGTGAAAAGTGCTTTCTCCCTTACCCAACATGTAAACTAGGATTTGAATTTCAGTGTTTTCAGCATCAAGTCTGGCCTTCAGGCTGCAACCCTAGACGATAAAGAAAGAAGTAAGTACAGCCTTAGCTGTGGTTGTGTCACAGATCAGAGCTCAAACAGAGGGGCAAACAAATATACAGTAATTTCAGGCTCATTAGCTTGCAGACAGCATGACTAGATCAGAGGGAGGGATTAATCTCTAGGTAAGAAGACAAACCTGCCAAGGAAACACCTGACCTGGATCTGTGGTGAAACCTCAGAAAGACTTCAGGAACCTGAAAACCCAGTTGGTTTCCAGGACAATGCTGAAATAGGGTTTTTTTCCCCTGTCTTTCTGCTGACACTGTGATCCTTCTTGCAATTTGAAGAGATTTTTCTTTCCTTTGAGATGTAGCTCTTATCAGCTTGTGGGACAAGTGACTCAGTGCAGTGCCTGAGGCTATAGGAAGAGGGCTGGTGGTAACTGAGTTCTTACCCATCAGCTGAGCCTGGAAAACCAGTCATGTTTGTGTTCCTGCTTTCTCTCAGCTGAAAGGTAAAATTACTAAGCTTAAATCTCACTGAATGTTCCTTAAAACTAGAGCAGGCTTAAGAGCAGATATACCAGTTCCCAGCTTCACTGAGGGGCAGGAATTCACGTTGCCTTAACCCTATCACATGGGATATATGGTGGGCCAAATCCCTTTAGAAACGCTTGAAGTGAGACGTAGGGAGCCTGATTTCTTGCAAAAGCTGTGCTCTGCATTTGGGAGCTGCTTTGGCTGCTCAGTTCTTACGGAACCTGAACCCAACAGGATGTAAATTGGGAATCAAAAAATCAGCTGCCACTTTTTGAGAGCTGAGCACATCTGTGTGCCTGTGCAAGAGAGCTCTCAAATTACAAATTGAAATTGGAGTCCTTTTTCCTCTAATATCTGTTCCTAGGACTTTTGAGCATTATTGGTAACAGTATAGGTAAAGTGACATTCCAGCAGATGCAACTTTTACACTGAGAATGACTCTCGCATTTTAAACTTTTTTTACAACTGAGCCTGCTGCTGATTGCTGTCCCTCAAAGTTATTGTGGTTGCCCTTTTCCCAGGAGATTGTGTCTACTAATTGTGTAGAAGTTATAGGAAAAGCAAAGCTTGCCCTTCACTTTATTAGAGAGCCTCTGCAAAAATATCTCTTCGCATTGCGAATGGCTTTTGCTGAAACGGTGTGGCTGTTCTGCCTCTCAAAATGTTGATGCACTTTGGGAGAAAGTTGTTCACTGGACCTGCAGTTGCACTGCACTCCGAGGGGATATTTGGGAGGTGGAGGTGGGTACTGTGTGTTTGCCCATACAAGCTGTCACCACTAGATGACACCATGGTTCTGACAACAAGGTCCAAATGAACCTTAAAACCAAGGGCATTTTGCCTGTTTTGGAGGGTTTGTTACAAACCCAGACCATGGGCTAGATCTGCAAACCTTTCAGTGAACTGGGGTCAAGTTTCCCCCGAATGCAGGCTGAGGTTTGAACAAAATAGGCTCAGTTCCAGGTGACAGGGTGGGATTTACGATTTGGGGTGGAAACCATCTGAACGTTTGACTTGCAACCAGGCTGATCTTGGCTGTGGTTAGACTTGGAGGGCCTGTGTGTGTTTGAAACAAAATCTCGGACTAAGTTCAGAGAATATGAGCCTGCCTGAGCCAAAACCAGAAGGGGTTTGCACGACCTTACTGTGAACCACTGTAAGAAGGTTTCACGTGACTTCATTGCTCACCCGAGGTGGGTCCAGGCACGAACCCAAAAGCAGTATCCAGACCTGGTCAGCAGTAGCCCTGCTTCCCTTTTAACCGGTTGTCACTGTGGGTGGTAGGTAACCAAACACTTGAGAAGGAGTCTGCGAGCACACCTTGTCACGCTGCCACCACACCTAGCTTAACAGCTCACCGTAGCGTAATGGTGGCTCAGCTGCCACAGGGGCTGCCTTGTCTCCAGGAGCACTGTGCTTTCTGATCAGCTGACTGACTCGTCACCCACCAGCAGAAGGTGTTTGTTTCTCCTGTAGTGTCTTTCTGGGCTCTTACTCTTTAAATTGCACAGGGTCTAGCAGGTACAACTCTACAGCTGTTCATTGAGCAGTAGCTGTTGCTTGCTACTTCTTGCTCTTTTTTTTTTGGCAGAGGAAATGCTTAGTTATTACCTAGCCTGAAACAGCTTCTTTCTCCTGTAGTTACTGTGTATGTTACCCTTCCATGGCTTTTTTCATCACTTTCAATGAGACTCAGAGGATGTTCACATGAAGCATGTTAATAAACCAACCTGCATGTCTTCGACTTTTGCAAAAAGTATTTCAGTGTCCTGAAGTTTGGCAACTATCATGTAATTATGTGGCTCCACGGACAGATTCGGGGAATTGATAATCTAGGAGATGTTTGTACAGTGCTCTGTCATCTCCTTTGAAATTCATGCCTTTCCACTGCCACCTCAGCGACAATCCTTAGATGCAAACTGGTTAAATGTGTTATAGCAAGGAGTCAGCACAGAGAGAGGACACTCACCTAATGAGCACACAGTGTGTAAGCTACACCCAAACACCTGCTGTCCTTCTGTCCCACGCTAGTTGTGTCCTAGCGGGATCCCAGCAGTTTGACAGGTCTTTTTGGTAACACTGACTCCCAAGAGTGCTTGGATATTTGGATTTTGTTGTGGCAAACTTGCAGTGCATGGAAGTTTCACGATTATTAACTTCATACATTGATGTTTTCATAGTATGCTCAGATGACTAGCTAAAACAAACTAGCCATATTGATACAGTTAGCTTATGCTAATTTGTTGTTATGTGAATAGAAAACTCTTTCAAAATAACATTCATAAAAGCTTCATTACTATTGTAAAGTTAAGCATCACAGAAAATGCCAAATGTTTTAGTTTATTATTTGTTTTTGTAGACAAAATGGTGGACTGTTTACCTTGAATCATCCCAAAGCTTTGCTCTGGTTGGAATATGTTTTTGTGGAAGTCAGCTTTTATGTAAGGCTGGAATTTATATTTCTGGTGCTTGATGATACTATATCTTTTGTTATATTCACTGATGCAGTCAGAGAATTCTAAAGGATTAGTTTTACAAAAATTCTATTTATAGCCCATCATGGAACAACAGTATCGCTATTCCTATTTTTAATTAATATCTAAATTAATTTACCAGCTTACAGCGTTTGAGTCTCTAGCTCTTCAAAAAACCCTAAGGGCCTCTTTGAAATACAGGTACACTTGTTACCTTGCAAGGCTGCAACACGGTAGCTGATTTTAGTGACAAATGGCATATTTTTATTCACAATTTAGACACTTCATTCTTACGACCCTTCACACGATTAGGCATTGTTTGGTGGGAGGGACAGGACTCCAGGCAGGAGAAATAAGAGGCAAACTATTTCCTTTTTACACTGCGATAGTTCAGCTCAACGTACTCTGCCACAAGTGGTGTGTAAAGCTGACACGAGGACAGATCGGAGGAGGCAACAGATATGGGTAGGTAACAGAAGTAAAACAAGTGGGTCCTTATGGACTAGAATGCCAGTTGTAGTCTGGCTGTGATGTCTGTATCAGCCTGTTCCTGTCCAAGTGTGGAACAGCAGGAGTGGTATTTAGGTGTGTTTGCTGGATTATCACAAGCAGAAAAAAGTAGAAGCTCAGTCAGTCTCGTGTGATACTTCCCCTGGCAGAGTGTTCGGTAACTTTCATCCCTGATAAGCCTTCCAGATTTAATTGTGATTTTTTTTTTCTTTCACTGAAAGCCTTTATTACTTAAGGAAAATGACTGCTTTCCAAGCAATGTCTCCTACAGCAGAGATGTCTTGCTGTGTCCAGAGACATAAGATACAGTTATATCCAGCACTCAGCATTGTTGTCTAAACTTATGCTACTCTTAATGTTTTCCTGAAGTCCTCTGTGAGCTTATGTTGTTTCAAAGGGCAAATACACTACAAGCACAACTTCTTTCCAGATGTGTGAGGGAGCTGAGTGGAGCTGCCACAAGCACCCTCCAGGGCTCTGTGCAGCTCTCACTGCTGCAGAATTAATGGGCCATGGTCTCTCTGAATGTTGAGACCATTCTGTACGTGTTCCTTCTAACACTTAACCTTTCTTCCTCCACTGCCATGCGTAGAGTGTGGACAGAGAAAAGAATAATTCCTGTATCTTTTAGCCCCGCCCCTGCCCCTGATCTGCCAGGCTTACAGTATTCAAGGTAGCTTTCACAGGGGGTGGAGGACTGACAGCCTCCAGCACAGACCCGGGAGTGAGGACACCCCAAACCTCTGTGCTGGGGGCACCGTACACCTTCAACTATGAAGAACTTTAAGCCTTGCAGGAAACAGCAATGTTACTGAAACATCATCAGTGCTTATAAATGTGGATTTCTGACTTATTCTGTGACTTTACTTAGGGGCCTAGACACCTTCTGAAAAGCCAACTCCCCTGCAGAATGTCTGGGAGGCAGAATGGGACTGTTAACCAGGATGAAATGGCACTGCAGCAAGCTGCTTTGGTGCAGATTCCTATAATGCTTGTAGCTTTCTGTTTGCTTGGGGGTAGGAAATCTTTTGCCTGAGAACTGATACTCTGCAAGTTAGTGCTTGCTGCCTGCTCATGTTCTGCATGCTGATGTGATTGAGAAGCAACCCAGGAAGCTGATGGAGAGTCGGAGAACTATTGCAGTTTGGAGAAGAGAGGAGACACTTGTGAGGATCAATGTGGTTGCCCTTCTGTTCTGCTGCCTGTGCTTGATCATTAGTTCCCACATCTACACACAGGATAGCAAAGTGGGTAACAGCTTGGCAGTGCTCTGGGTCCTGCAGCTGAAGTCAGGTGTTAGTGTCGTCTTTGCTAGCCACATTTCACTGGTGCTGTTGTAACATCATACTGCACGCACTCTCCAGCAAGCTTCTGCAAAGTTAGCTTCCCGCGTCAATGGGAGTCCCACAGGTTGGTTGTGCAGATAACTGAAATGGTGTGAGTGGTGCATAGAGCTGCCGAAGCTCTTCTCAGCCGTGTCACTTGATGGGCTACATTGTGTTGGGAAGGTCAGCAGAACAGCCTGGGTCTGTTTGCCTGTCTGTAGCACAGGGTGATGTGAAGAACCTCATGTTGAAATTGCTCTGTGCCCCCTGGACTGGAAGAACTGTCAGGCTCCTAGCGTTGCTCCTGTTTGTTGGGCCTTCTGAGACCCCAGTGGGGAAGGATTTTCATCATCTCTTTTACAGCTGGGAAAACAGATACCTAAACAGACTTGAGTCACTGGGGTGGACTGCCACGTGCCCAGCTCTAGCCCAAGAGCTGCCGTTGGCCGTCACGGAGCGATTTCAAAGCTGAAGAGCTTAAGCAGGGCACTGAAGCTCTCCCTGATGTCAAGCAAAAGGCTGGGGGGCCATTCAGTGGGGCCTCAACCAGGGAGTTGTCAGTAGGTTATGGCAGTGTCAGACAGACTCCCTGCTTCTTTAGGGGATGAGAGCACAGCTGCAGGGAATGAAGAAGTGGACATGGCTTCTTACTTGAAGCCTGTAGAAAAGGAGCTCCAGCAAAGGCTGTCACTCTCCTATTAGGTTTTTCTTTCTCTCGTTTTTCCATCTCCCTGTCTGGCCATTTGTGCTGCCTGCCTGTTTGTTTGTTGGCTGAGTGCCTGCTGAATTATTTACCAGCCTGACTGAATTAAGCAGCAGCGAAAGCAGGCAAGTGAATCCCACCTGAGACTCTTCCAGGGAGAGGGAGGTGGAGAAGTAGGATATGCTTGGGGAGGGGGTGTTGATACATAGTGCTTAATTAATTAAATGTACCAGCTCATGCCAGACAAAACCTTGTGGGAGGAGAAACTCCTCTATTGCCCTGGAAGCTGAGTGTGTGGCTAGCACACCAGCTCAGGTGGCAGCGTGCCCCATCTCCAAGCTGGGTGGGAGTCCTGCCACTGGGAGCTGCCTTCAGCCCTTGCAAGTGTCATGTCAGCATGCTGGGATGTGGCAGGGCTGTCAAGCGACCGTTCCCCTCCACCACATCAGTTGTGTTGTTTGTGATTGTTGTTGTGCTGTGTGAGGTTAATTGGGTTAATGAGCGCATTGTACATTTTTAGAGGCTGAATTGGCAATTATGCTAATTGTTGTGTCTCCCAAAGTGCCACAGTTACTGAGGATGTTTAAAAGAACAGGGGTTCTTGTAACACACACTAAATCGGAGCTGAGTATCTGGGTACCAAAGGACCTCTCTTTACCAAATGGTGATGCACTGGGTGTTTGATGTAAGGAAGTGGCTCCTTGTTGGCATATCCCTACCAGCAAGAAGGTCCAAGCTTAGCACACAGTCCTTAGCTCATGTAGATGCTCTCCTGACTGTGTGTGTCTCAGCTATGAAGTCTTACACATGAGAAAAATGAGACATAGATCACTTGGTGATGTATTTGGTCTGGTTACTCTCTCCCTAGAGCATGCATGCTCCAGTATGGTTGCTTTCTCCAAGCCAGTGCTCCCTGCCCTGTGGTGGACACAGCCTTGTGTCTCTGGACGTGCCATCATCGCAGTTCTTCAGACCGTAGCAGTTGGTTGAAATGTCAGAGATCTTCCCAAGACTGTTTTCCTTCCCATCACACTCTGCCTATGCTGAAAAGGTGCAACCTTCCCACAGGTCACTGTTTGCCAAGGTGCAGGAGCAGGTTCTGATCCGTAGATACGCCAGTTTTGGCTGCTCTCTAGATTGCATCACTTTGTCATGTGATTGTTATTGTCATGCCACTGTAGTAATGCCATCCTGGCTCTTCCTAGTACGTAGGTCTCCCAGTAAAGATAACCCAGGGGTGCTTTTTTGCCCTAAAACTAGATTTCGAATGTTGTTTCTGGGCACTGAGCAGTTGGAATCTATAAAGCAGTATGGGAGCTGAGAAAGGTTATCTTCCCTACTTCCCTGGGCTCACATGCGATGCTCACTAGGATTACTGCTGGCTTCAGTGAGAGCAGAACTGAGACTGAAAACTGGGGAATGCCACAAAGTGCTCCGAGTCATCCTTACTGCTGAGCTGAAAAGTGCCTGTTCAAATCAATACAGTACCGGTGTGTGGGCTGCACAGTCTGTCCAAAAGGCTGGTTAGGCATCTGGTGGTTAACCTGTGCTGAGCTCCATGCTGGTTGCAATGTCTCCAGTTACTCCTCAGGTGTAGCTATGCTCATGCAGTATAGCTGTAAACTGGGGATGAGTTCAGACTGCAGAATTTGACATCTGAGGCCTAAACCAGGAATTGATGCATCTTTCAAATCTAGAGACTATTTCTCTCATATTGTCTTTTCCCTGGAAGAGTTTTCATCTGACCAAGTTTAGGAGGGAAAGCCAAAGTGACTTGTGAACCCAGGAGTGCTTTAGCTGCACATGTACAGGACAGAGCATCTTTGTCTTAGCCCAAATGGTTGAGAACTGGTCCCTGTCAGCCCTTTCTTCCACATATGGATACATATGCTTGAGTATATCAGGAGAAACCTGACCCCTTCAATCAGCCTGCTTGCACTGCTATCTCCCGGATTTCTGCCTTCTTAAGGCATCTCTTCCCTTCCGGAATGTGGCACGTCAGAAGGGGCAGCCAATGCAGACTAGTCCTTATTGTCTGTCAGTTTGCCACACAAGGTAGAATACTGTCTCCGAAAAGTAGATAAAGAGGAGCTGGAAATGGCAAGACATGAGAAGAGCACTGTGGAATCAAAAGCACATACCTCATGAATTTATCATGAACTAACTCTGTGGGACTCTTGCTATATAAATCAACTGATAACTCACCATGTAAAAGATCATATACAACAATTCACCATTTCCTTCCCATTTCTGCTGTATCCCTCTTTGTGAAATTCGCTGTACAATCGGTGTGAACGTGCTCTTGTACACCGCTCTGTTGCAGAGATGTCTACGTGGCACATCAAGGTAATGGATTTTTCGTAAATAACCTATGCAAGTACTGTCATGTTTTGTAAGTGATTTCATCTTGCATAAAGCAAGAAATTTAAAAGAGTTGATAACCCTTTCTGGCTTTTTTTCAGATGGGGGGGTCATGTGTCTGGGTTACTGCCCGACCTTTTCCACTAACTTAATTCCCACTCTTGGAACTGTAATGGCTGCATTGAGCTGTGCTCCCCTCCATAATGATTACTTACAGAAAAGAAAAAATGCTTTTTCACTGGACTCCAGCATTCCTCCTCATGTCTTGCCAGCATTTTGTGCAGGTGTGTACACTTTGCACTCGCTGTGAAAACCAAGGCATCAGGTCTGAAACTGCTGCTGGTGTGGGCATTCATGTCACGTTCTAAGGCTCTGCAGCACTGTCAGATCAACCAGTAATGTACTGTTCTTGTGTCTACAACTAATTTAATGTATTTATTTAATAAGAAAACTTAACTGTCTTGGATCATCAGTGGACGTAGTCTAGCTGGATTTCAGCAAAGCACTTCATAAGGTATGGGAAGGTATCTCATGGGAACATTATACTCTCAGAGAAAACAGGAATTAGCACATGGCTTGTACAGTAGAAGAGGGGCTAACAATGGGAGACTGCACAGGAAGGGAAGTCATAAGGGTGGAATTCTGCCAGCACAAGGTTGATGTATTTCTGAATGTTAATTCATACTGAAGTACAGATTCACTGGACAATATTAGGATTTTGCAGAAGCGTCTGTGTCTAGAAATGTATCGGAGGAGCTGAGGGCCCCTCTTCCTTTGCCTTTGTACCTGTTGGACAGTTCTTGCCTGCTCTACTCTCTGCAAGAGGAAATGACCCTTTCTGGTGCTGTCATCCCCTCCTGTGTTTCAGAGGGATTTACTGCTCTCTGCTCACTGACTGTACTCGGGAGCTGGTATAAAAGCGAATACCTGAGGGATGCATACGTCAGCAAAACTTGCTTTCCTGATTACTCAGGTTAGGCCAGGGATGGGCTTTCTGTCAAAGGAAGGATTGTAAGTCTGGATCTGTCTTCCTCGAATGAGGTCAGAATTTCCCCCAAAGTCTGCTCCTCTCCACATGTCTGAGCTTGGAAGGAGGAAGGGATAGTGCTACTTAGCGTGTCAAAGGAGAGACAAGGTTCCTGGCTGATACCAATACCAATGTGGAAGGGAGATCTTCTTTCTGTAGCATGTATAACCAAGCAAATAGCTGTAGGTGAGCGTTGGGATCATCCTGCCTCAGACTGCATTCTCAGTGCAGCTGCCACCGCCGTACAATGGCTGAGTAAAGGTCACTTCCCCACTTGGCAGAATTGGCAGGGAAATGATGGAAGAGACGCGCCTTGGGGAGCAGTTACTTGGGAGGAATGACTGAGGGAGTCCCAGATAGTACAAGAGGAAGGGATTCAGAGGTGACAAGGGAGAGGAAGATCATATGGGACTGGAAGAGAGGAAGGGAGGTATATCGAATAAAATGAAAATAAGGAGTGGAGTACTATGGGAGGATACAGACAAGGACTTACCTTGTCAGCAGTCTGGAGGGGATGTTTTTCTTCTCTTCCCTTTTTCTTTCTCAGCTTCTCTCCCTTTTCCTATATAGATATCTTAACCAGCTTTCCCCATGGCAACTCAGTCCAGTGCACATTCTGCACTGCTCAGCTCTCGGAAACTGGTCGGTCTGTGCTGTTTCTTTTTATTGAGATGCTCTTCTCCTTTTTCTGTTTTTCCATGTGGGAATTTGACATCAAGAACAAACCTTTGGATCTGTACCACCGGCAGGAAGTGATGTGTTAACAGGAGAAGTGAAGGGAGCTCTCCATGCCTAGCACTTCGGAGCTGTTTCCTCTCCCACTCACGGATGTTTGCTGAAGAAGTGTTTTGGTTTAACTGTAGCTTATTGGATTATGTGATTATGGCATTTGAATTCTTTATTAGATCTTTTCTATCTTGGTCCCTGGGGTTGAGAGGGACTTGTTTTCTGGCCTTTGATGTGTTTGAAAAGTCAGGCTATTTGTATCACTGCTCCTTTGCTTTGGTTTTTTGACTCCTTCTCTGGGAAGCATTCTTGTGTGCATCTGCTACATGGGATATCTTTCTGGTTTGTTTTTGTACTGGGCACATGTCACCCCTCCTGCTCTCTTCTTTGTAAGTGGTCATGAAAACAGGCTATTGCTGACCTGTTCTTCTGGAAAACTTGTTTTTGCTGAAAGCTGTACAGAAAATTCAGTATTTTACGAGAGACACGGTACCTTCGCTTGGAGGGGATGGGTGGCATTGCAGCATGGCATTGCAGCAATATTCTGATTTCCCCTCAGCCCCTTTCTCCTGTGTCTAGAAAAACCTTGTCAATGTAGTTCACTTATCAAAAGAATATTCCTGACGTTCTACTGTATCTGCTCTTTCCTGATGATTTTGACTGAGGTGCCAGGAGAGGAGGACTCCTAACCCCAGAGTGGGAAGTGAGAAGCCTCTACTCCAGTGCTTCACCACAAAGCAGCAACCTGTGAGCAGAATATCAGAGAAGGGAAATGTGCTTAGCCTGCAAGAAAAGGTCAGGCCCAGCCCGGTAAACCCTGCCAAGAAGGGTCAGTGTGGTGAACCAACTTACGCTTCATTTGTCACCTGTCAGTGCTGAGCGTGCTACACTTAATAGCACAGTAGTGCAAAGGACAAAGGGGATTTCTGCTGGGGAGAGGTGAGGTAAGCCATAATTAACTTGAATGCTGAAGGAAAAACTCCATCTTGGAGCTTCTGATTTTCTCTTGTGAGCTCAGATGTTTTCACATGCACTTCTAACATGCAGTGCAGCCCTTCCCGTATGCCCTACACCTGTCCACAGTTGCATTCTCCACGGAGTGTTATATTGGCAAACAGGACCAAATGAAAGGATGACTGAACCCTTGTGGCCATGGGCAATGAATGCAGTATGCAGGTTTGTGAGGCTGAGCGTTCCTTCCAGTGCAGAGCACAGGCTTATTCTGAGGTGTTGACTTAAGGAGCAGAGAGGAGTCTCCCATGTTTATGCTAATTCTGGAATTAACCTCCCCATCCAGCATGGGTGGAAAAGGGGGCTCATTGGCCCTGAGGAGAACAGTGGTGTTGTTAATGGTCACCCCAGCAACAAGAAACAAGGGGTGCCCTGGCCTCTCCCCACCCCTTCCCTGTAGGATGAGCTAATGCCTGTGTCTGTAGTGGCTGGTTTGTGTATAACCTCTCCTGCATGAACAGTTACCGCCACATTCCTGCTTTTCCCAACGCTGAGAACACGCATGTTTTCTTCTTTAGTTCCGAAGTAGTTTCAGCCAGTGCCGTGTCCCTACTTAACGTACCCGCATGTGCACATGGTGCAGGCTGCTTCAATGTTGAAGCGTATGCTGGTTGGAAACAAGCAATTCCGTGACCTCTTTGTCTCCCAAGGCCTAGTTTGGAAATAGCTTTGCAAGCGCTGTCAGTGCCCAAGCAGTGATTTGGTTCCCACATCCTGCTCATTGTATGTGAGAGCTGCTCTTCTTTTGCATGGAGACAACTAGCGGAGCAGGCTGTGGATGGTGAGCATGCGTTCTGCCTCACCTCCAGTACTTGTAGTTTCAGCGGCCCTGAACTGTTGTTAAAGGAAACCTTGCAAGTGTCATTAACAATAGTCATAATGGCAGCCTCTGACGCAGCTGGAAAACATCTGCAAACACTTGGAACAGGTAACGGCTTGATGAGGGCAAAGTTGTATCAGACTGCACACGGCTCTTGGGGATAAAAAGCCGTAGCACTGAGGTTAGCATGACTCTGGTTTGGCTTGGAAGCACATTGTGTTCAGGAAATATTGGTAAATCGTGGCAGCTCCTTGCTTCTGGAGAGTGTTAGGATGTAGGATACCAAACAAAAAGATAATTTACCTGACAAATGTAGCACTACTCTTTGTGGAGTTTTCTTCTTGATTTTGCTCGTTTTTCAAAAGTTGTTTATTTCTGTGCCGTTTTGGAGGGTGGGGAATGGACTTTTTGGGTTGTCATAGGCTGTCTTTTAAACAGCTGCCTGCACTCGGTGACTGTGGTCACTGTTTGTGGTTGAATGACTAATGTTTTACATTCCCAAACCTTGAAAATAATTATGGTGCAGATTTTGCTGGCATTAATTTTATTGTTCTGTTTCTGTAAGGACTTAGGCCAGTGGCTTTCTGCTGATGCAGCGAATCATGGAAAGCATCTTTGAAGCTTCATTATTCACAGAAATTATGTCAAGAGCACTGCAGTGACAAAAAGAGTGATTCCCATATCCAAATAAATATTCATGATGTTTCGTTTGCTCTGAGGAATGTGTATATGCTCAAGATGTCAGGGTTTTTATGTTCCTGCTATTTTGGCTTGAGATCTGTGTGATGATAGGGAGACTACGTGAGGGTCACACCGTGTTGGTTGTGAGTATAGCAAAAAGACAGTATTGCGTTCTGTGTCTTCTCCATCTACCACCCCAGGATTACCATTATCTCAACAAGAATTTAATTTTTTTAATATAATTTTAGTTGAGATGCTAGATGAATTGAATTTGGAGAGCTAGGTATTTTTTTCTGGTCATTGTAGAGCCATTAAACAGCACTGCAGTTGCCCTGTACATGATGCTATTATTTTTGATGTCAGGAAAGCCACAGGTCATCTTTTTTCTCCTCTCCTAGTAAGACAAACTTCTCACTTGAAGCAGGCACACTCTGAGCATGGAGCACCTCCTAAATGCAAAAAAAGAAAGCGGAGCTTCAGTGCTCCAGCTGTCGCTGATGGTGTCTTCTGGACCTGTGGGGTGCTGTTTGGCAGAGCAGTCCAAACTGCTACTAGATAAGATGTCCACTAGAAAGACCGTGGTTTTATGGGACTCTCATTTTAATTTTATCAGATATACTTTATGTGGAGTAAATAACATCAAAAGACCTTGTTGGAAAGACTGTTGCAGAAGCTCTATATCTGCATAGTAACCTATGTGTTGGAGATACGATTACTGAGTCAGCATTTACCAAGAAAACTTCTCAGGGTTTGCAAAGAAGGGGAGAGGGCTTGGGTTTTTAAGCTTAGTTAAAGGGGAGAATTTGGTTTAAATACTTTCTTCCAGTTTCAAATTGTGATTTAAGACTATCTAAGAGAACAGAAAATATTCTTTTTCCTCACCGTCTCCTTTTTAAAATTTACTGTAAGCACCTGGTAATACTTTAAGTAAATGCTTTGTGTCTCACTATATCAATCATTGTGGACTAATCCATGAGAAGGCTTGTCTGTGGGATGTCCAATTGACCTCAATTTCAGCGTTCTTGGGAGTGGAGCAAAACAGGGGAATACCTGGCTTCAAAACTTGGTCTGTACACCACTTCTGTATCTGCCTAAATTATATTGGTAAGGAGTAGCGTTCTTTGTCTTTATTCTCTTCCTGGAAAGAAAACATTTGCATCACAGTCAGATTAGAGGCAAATGTTCCCATCACCAACTGATGTTACTCTCTACACTGATCCCCGAAAGAGCCCCAGGCAAAGTTCAGTGTCTGTCTTAAACAGTTTCAGTTGTTGGCCACAGCAAACCTGTTGGCTCTACCTGAAGAAAATTAGGGAGTGCTCAGAGGAAGTGATCCTTTGGCAAACTGGTGGAAACACAACCTCTGTAAGGACAGAAGAGATGGGAGGAGTAAGCGAGCAGCTGCCAGAGGTAAGCGCTGGTTCTGGGTGATGTTGACTGGCCGTGTCCTCGAACACGTTTGTACCACTGGAGTGATAGCAGAAAATTGTGTGCATGCAGACACATCTTTTGTTATTGCTTATAAAGGAAAGTTTCAGCGAATCTTAGATGACTGCTTTACCTTTCATAAAGAAACAAACTAGTGTAGGTGCCACTTTTATATAACTTTTAGGGTGCCTGCCCAAGGTTGTGTGAAGTCGGTGACAGACCTAGGAACAGAACATAGGAGTCCTGGCTTTTTGGCTGTCTTCACTGACCATTAGATGATACTTCCTCCAGATGTTTCAATAAGGAGTGCTATAAAAAGTTCTTGATGTTGCTGTTGCAGTTCCTCATTTCCAAAGGGCTGCCTGCCTTTATGTTTTTAATATCATTGCTTTGAAGCACCATAGCTAGAAGTGACAGTGCCAGAAATAATAATAACAATAATAATCTGCATAGCACAACAGGCATTTTAGCAGCATGTAGGAAGACAAAGGTCTCTGTGTGTTTTGTATTAGCACACTGGAAAAGTCTTATTGAGTCTATCTGGAATGCATAGGTGGGAACTTTAACCCCTCATATGCTGAGAAGAAAATTGTATGCAGACCTGAGAACTGAATTAAATTAATAAAGGGGCACATGAGCTTCATTCCTTTGGCGGTGGGAGGTCTTTCTGGACCATATGCCTTGACAGCCTTGTTCAAGATTATGTATTTAATATCCATGTGACACCAGGGTAGTTAATTTACAAGTATTTTTCCAGATTCTTCAGTCATATTTAATTATTCTTTACCATAGACCAGAAAAGACAGAGGAAAGGCAAAACCTAAACCAAATCTTAAATTTCTTTTTTCCTCTGCAAATTCCATCCATATTTCTGCCATGGCCCATGTTCAAAACCCAAACAATAAAACATACAGCTGTGACATCAGGGAATTGTCCAAAAAGGACGATGTCTGAAGGTTTATGATTAGGTTTTATATTCCCTCTGTCTACAGAGCAGCACTTCCTGAATGTTTCTGTGGTGGGAAAAGCATCCCAGCCATTTCCCCTTGTGGATGATGGTGTAATTAGAGCTGTAAAGAAAGAACCCATGACACTAAAAGGCTGTAAGTGCTGTAGATTTAGGACAACAGGTTTCTATGGAAACTGAAGTGAAAATAGGACCTTAAACGGGTGAATAACAATAATATAGAGTTCTCAGTTTGGATCAGTCTGTAAGTTGCGCTAAAGTACAGCCTGCCTTTCTGGCAGTTATTTGCATAACCTTTTCCATGGTGCTCTCAATGAAACCTTGACACACACCCCCAACCCTTAACTTCTGTACACAAACATTCTTTCCATAAAAAAGACAGAAAGATGAGGATTTCCAGTGAATGCCATGCACCTATTTATGGATACTCTCAAAATAATTTGAGCTTTATATAGGGAAATATGCAACACAGTAAGTTATGGCATCCATTGCCATCACTAGTACTGCTGCACTGGAGTCCGTGGTAGTAGCTGAACATTTCCGTGCATCAGATGGAATGTGAAGACATCTTATATTCTGGTTCAGTGGTGTGCACTGGAAAGATGGGGCAACGCAAATGATACCTTTGCAATACCTCTGTGTAATTTGCTGCGTGCTGTGCTTGCCAGTTCTTGATAGCTAATTGTCTCCTGAAATCCTGCTGGAATGCTTTGCAGTCTGAGAGTGATTCTTGTGTCTGCAGTGGGAGATCCTTTTCTTTGGCTCTCCAGTTTCTGAGGAAATTGGGAACAGTCTCTTACTGGCAGGAAGCCTTTCCAGGATTTTCAGGAGAATATGGTGCCTTGCATTGGCTGTGCCATGCTTTAAGCAACATCTGAAAATGCTACTCCTAGAAATGCTCCAGGAAAGAACAAAAGAGGACTTGGCATTCTATGCACTGTGATTTTTAATTTTTTTTTTTTCTTGTTGAGCATTTAATAACAGTGGAAGAAATGAAACTGCAGCGAGGGAAAGACTGAACTGCTAGTGACAGAAATACCCATATGGTCCTGTTTGTTTCTGTAGAAACAGCAGTGCAAACTTTGTAGTAATAAATATGCTAACTCAGGGGTATTTAGGAGAAAACTACTGTAGATTACAGACTTCTCGGCCACTAACCTGTATTGGCTAAATATGTAGAAAGATATATGTGGAATTATTACTAAAATCAGTGGCAACCAAACTGGGACACATCTGTGCAGTAATTGACCCAGGAGCTTATAATCCCCCTGGCACTCTGAATGTTTCAGGTTCTCTACAGCCTGAAACATGAATTAATTTTGCAAGCAGTGGGCTAGAAGTCACATAAACTGCAATTTAACTCTTTGCAAACAGTCTCAGAAGAGCCAGCCTGATAACGTGCTGGGTCTCTTTCCCTGCCTGCACTGGTGCAAAACCACTGTTCCAAATGGGAACCACTTAACCCTGTCTGTTGCCAGTCATGGAATCTGAGTCCAGATCTTGGTTTGTGGGAGCAGGGTCTAGAGGAACACCATGTGTCCAAATGCCAGTGATTTCTGGTCTGAAGCTTGTGTCCTACCATTTGAGTTTTAGTGAAAGAATACAGGCTTCCCTGACTCTCCAGCTTTATGTTGTCATAAATGAGAGAGAAACTGCTTCTCTGTGCTTGTGTCCACAGTCTCATTGTATGGCAAGCCAGGCAGATTCATGATTCTGGCTGCTCTGCATGCGCAGGCTTAGGGCATCATCCAGATGCTGATGCGCTGGCTCCAGACAGCCTCCCCACAGAATAAATGCTGTTAAATTCCTGATCTGATTGGCAGCCCTGGGAATTCAATTCAAGTCCCTGGGGAGAGGCAGGAGAGCATTTCTTTTCTCTGTGGCTATTGTCATGAAAATGAATAAATCCTTCTCCCTTCCCCCTCCATCCTCAGGTTGTCAGGGGCCTGGATTAATTTTTGTGTACGTTTTTCGTATTCCTTCTTTAGCTTCTTCTCCAAGAGGGGATTACCTAATTCTTGGTCTGAGTTCAAAGCAAAGCCAAGCGACCTGGTAGGTGTGAATCCAGGCAGGGAAGAGAAGCGAACTGGCTGAAGCCTCTTCAGCCTGGTGGCTCTCTGAATGCCTGGTGCCCCAGTTGTGGCACCCCAATAAAGAGAGGTACTGCTTGATGATTTGCCCATGGATTTACCCATTCTCCTAGGCAAACGTAAGTTATTCACGGCTGGGCTGGGGCCTAGTGTGCTCCCCTTGTCTGCCTCCTATTCATCTGCGTGACATCTAACATGGGATATTAGCTCACGGCGCTCACCAGTGAAGAGAGCAAGCCCCCGTGCCGCAGCCTGGCTTAGGTCAGGCACAAATGAATTGGAGGTGAAGAGCAGCTGGGACCCAGCGCAGGGGCTGGGCTGCAGCATTCAGCAGTCGCGGGGTGCCTTGGGGATGGGTAGCCAGCCTACAGTGTCGGAGCGGGGACTGCAGGGACCAGCCTCAGCATGCCTATCTGAGGAGACCCTGGCTGGCCTTTGTTTCAGCAGAGCATTTAGGCGTAATTAAACTTCATGCTTACGGAAGAGCTTGCAGGGGAAAAATAGATTTTTGCGCTGAATTTTTGTTTACTGAAACTTTCTGCTCTGTCTCTTCCCTTTTGAAGGGAAAAAGGAAGATAGAAATTTAGTTTTTTGGGAGGAAACGTCTTAGTTTTGAAAATACTTTTTTTTTTTTTTAAGATCTGGTTTATGGTTAGTGAAATAAAATATTTTAATGGAAATGAAAAACTCCTCTAGAATTTTCTTTAGAAAAGCAACCAATATTTCTCAACCAGCTTTGTTTATATGTTTAAAATTATTTAAATGCTTAAGCATCTTGCTGAATCAGAACTTTAAAAGGCAAACCTTATCTTAGCTACAATACCCGTTTCAACTTATGTAGGGACATTAACTGTAATAGTTATATGCTCACTCTTTTATGTCATAATTATAGGTCTTTACCTTTTAAAAAAAGTGTATGTAATTATTAGATAGATCAGACTTTTTACCTTAAATGTCAGGTATTTGCTTACAATTTACATATATTAATGCTAATCAGGGCCATAAGAAGAGAAACAGCATTTTACTAAACTCCTTGCTGTGAATTAGGACTCCAGTGTCAGAGGTTGGGTTGAAAAATACAGATGTTGACACCAGCCGTATTCCGCAAATCCTTGCACAATTACAAAATTGTCTGATGTTTTTGTTGGTCATCATTCTGTCAGGCTGGTTAGGAGTGCTGACACGCATGCTGCTGTTGCTGCGCTGTAGTGTTAACACCTTGTTGAGTTGAATGAGAAACTTGCACCTCTTTTTAAGGCAATTGATTTAGTGATTTATAATCTGCAGGCTGGAGGCTCCCGGAGGCTCTTCTGAGAGCGCAGAAGGAAAGTGAGCCTGCTGTCGGTGTGCTTAGATTTGCTGTACAAAGCGCTAGGACGGCCGCTGGGAAATTTCTAGGATCTGCAACCTGGAAAAGGTTGATAACTGCTGATTTAGACTCTCAGCAGCCAGAGCTGCTCCTGGTTAAGATCTGGACATTTCCTCTTCAGCCTGGGGTTCTGGGGTCCGTGTTATCTGTCATTCTGTGTTCACAAAAACATTATAAAAATAGAAAGCATTTAGGGAGAAGTGATTATTCTTAGAAACATGCGACAGCTTCGACACAAAAAGAGAGATTATTTAGGTTGAGAAGGGGGTAATAATAGAGAGTTATTCTGGAACCATGTGAAATGAGGACTAGTACAATGATGGTAAGGAACTCCCCTTTCTGCATTTTACAGTAGAAGAGGAAGGAGATGTTGGATAACTTTGAAAGGCAACATTTTTAAAACAGATAAACAAATTGTTCTGTCGCATGCTGCAGAACATCTTGCCAAAAGGTAGCAATGGGCCAGGAGTTCAGCAGGATCCAAAGAAAAAGAGAAGAAATTGTCAAGGCAGAAAAAACAAGCTGGGCATCGAACTCCTTGTGGAAATTAAGTGAATGCTGAACCTGCCTTCCTGACCTTGAGACCCCCTTGTTTTCTCTAAATGCTGAGGACTTCAACAGTTGAATTAAAAAGGATAAAGTGAAATAAAATGGTAAAGCTACAAGAACCCTGTATGTCAAGGCATAAACCTCTGCCTTGTGCCTGCTAGGAAGGAGCTTTCCCTCTGGGTAGAATGTTCTGCTATGAAGCTCCCCGCGTTTCTGTCTTTGCAAGGGATTGTTCAACAAAAAGGAAAAAAAGCAAAACAACTGCAGTTTATGAAGTACTGAAATCCCAGAGTGCGTGCAGTCCTGAGCCGCTGAAGAGGATTTCCATCACTCCGAAGCAAGCGAAGGTGCCGTGTTTATGCTGGTGGAGCTGTGCTGCGCTGGCCGCCTGCCTGCGGCTGTCCCACCTGGCACTTGCCTGTGTTGAATTTGGAATGGGAAGGAAAGCTGAGTGTGCTTGAGGGGGAAATTGTTTTTCAGAACTTGTTTGAATATTGATGTTAATTTGTCATATTTTGTAATAAATACTTGAGTATCTGGAAGCTTTTCTTCTCCAGTAACCAGTGGAACAAATCTGCATTGGTCTGGAGCAGTCTTCCCCAGCACCTAAATGTCTTAGAGAAGGATTTCTTTCAAAGCAGAGGCTGCTCACATAGAAGCTAAATGCACATATTCTTCCTTAGGAAATAATTAATTTATGATGAGCAGGGGCTGAAAAGGAGACAGTTACAATGGAGGCACTGTAGCCTAGGAGTTTAGGTGCAGTATTTGTATGTGCAGATAAAAAGCAATGCTATAATAGTGTTGTTCTGTCCATGTATCGTGAAAATGGCACATACACAGGCAAGTATATGGAAGGAAACCATGCTATCTTCTTTGAGACCTGCCTTTGTGATATTTAAATATTGCATCATATTCTAGTTGTGATAGTGGCAAGCTTGCTGTGGTTTATAAACCTTTAACTCAGCAGTGGTCCGGAATCGAAAAAGAGCCCACCTACCTGCATAAAAGTCATCTCCCTGCATCTTACTTGCAGTGTGAATGCTAGAAAAGCAGGGCTTTTTCAGCCAAATTAATATGTAAAAGCTAAGCTATATCCAGTTGTGAGACATCTAAGGCAATTACAGTGTCAGTCTGGGGGATTATGGTGTACCTTGTGTACCTTTAGACCATGGCAGAGAATAGCTTTAAAGTATGTTGTGATTGAACATGTACTGCTGCCATCTTTGTACTGGTGTGGGCACAGTCAGAATCCACAGGCATCTAGAGCAGAGCTTAGTGTCTTGCTAGAATGTACTTTTTCTTTATTGCTTTGATTTACAATTTTTCGCTTTGAATCACAGTGAAAAAGAAGAATAGAATTTTTTATAATTATTTTTTTGTGTGGAAAAAGGCAAGAAAGTGTTATCTTTCACAGTCTATAGTCATTGTGGAAAAAAAAATGTTTTGATACAGGTGGGACTTACGTACATTCAAGGAACATTTCAGAAAGCTCAGTGCATAGCATTGCTAGAAAGGGGCACAAAAGGCAGAAGAATGTGTTCCACAATTTCCATTCATATTAGCAGATCTGATTCTGCAGCTGTGGGTACCAGCTTAGTCCAGAACAACCCTGATTGTCTTGCTAGGGAGAAGTGAGGATGCCATCATGCTCATAGCTCAGATGAGAAGGGCAGAATTGAGCCCCCATGAATGTTGAGGGTCAGGCAGAATAAAGCTGGTAGCATATTGCAGGGAGGAAATCTTGAATTTGAGGCTTCTGTTGACATATGTGGCTGGTTTGTGTAATATATGCAGAGGTTCTGTGCATATAGAGGACAGTGCGTGCCTTGGATATAAGCATTAATTGTTTTTACTGCTCAGTGTTTGTTATACTTGTTATACTAATTTGCTAGATGCAGAGCAGTTGCTGCAGATTACACTGATGGCATCAGAGCAGATTACTGGGACCTGCAGTTTGCTGTAGGGCAGCAGCAACCCATGTGATACAGATTAGGGGTCAAATTCCACTCCCCTGTATACTGTTGTAAATATCAATAATCCAATTGATTTTATCAAAGTAACTCTGGATTTAAACTGGTGTGATTGAGGGCATCTGACCTCATTGTTTTGTTACGTTTGTTAATACATACAATACTGTACAACAGCAGCCCTTGTAATGGATGGGAAACGAATCGATAGAAGAGATTCCAGTACGTTGCTGAGATTTTTGAAGGAGTCTAAATATCTGTAACGTGAGCCTTTCATTAACTTCAGTGGTCTCATGCTTCAGTGTCTGAAAATCTCAGCCATACAGTGTAAAATGGAAATGATATTATAATGGAGTTTTATTCAGCATCCTCCAAAGAGAGTGCCCTCGTTTCAGACTGAGCTGTGAGGAAGAGCAGGGTGCTGCAGGATGATGCAGAGACAGCATGATGCAGAAGATATGTGACGCTGATTGTCAGCACAGCTGTCTCGTATGTGCTGCACAGAGAATAGTGCATCACATGCAGGTTACATTGGTTTGCTGCAGCGTCAGGGAATCTCCCGGTGCTGTGTGCTCTATAATAGAAATGTCACTTAGCCTGCCTGCCTTTAGAAATAAGTGTAGTTATTTTAATACTACTCTTGTTAAATTCACAGCTGCTAAAACAGCTTTGAGTGGCAGGAGTAAGCCAGCTTTACATGCAGCCACCCTGGCAGGCTGCAGGTTTTTGGTGCTTGTTCTTCCAAGGAGGAACAGCAGTTCTGTTCTCACACCTCCTGCCTGACCTTGTGGTTCCCTTACCCAGCAAATGTTAGAGGGAGACTCGTGGTAGGGGTGTGGGACAGACAGATTTCTTCATTGGCAACGTAAGTGGCTGTGTGTGAGGCTGAGGCTCACAGAGGAAAGCGCGAAGCCCCCTGTTAAACCTGAGTCTGGGGTTTCATTACCTGCCCAGACCCACTTCTGCACGTGGGTTGTGTGTGTCTGGCTGCATCCTGCTTAGGGGCGGATTGCAATGTGGGTAGGCCAGGGTGGCCAGCAGCCATTGGCTTGCTAATGATCCATAAATAATGCATCTGCCAGAGTTTAACTGGATGGCTACTGGGCCCTGTATCTGACCCCTTAAGGACAGAGTCTTTCTTTTGAGCCTTGTAATCTTTCACTCTTTGGATTTGGGGGTTGCATCAGCTGTTGATTCTTCCTGGGAGCTTGGTCCTCCCATAGGTGACCAGCTATCAAAATGACAGTCACAAACCTGATAGCAAATACTTACTTTTTCCTGGTGCTTCATACAGGAGCACTTGCCCCCTTTTCCCATGTGCTAGAGGCACTCATTGACAGAACACGAAACCCCTGAGCAAGAGGCTCAAGCTCTTTCCCAGCCCTGTTTCTGGTCTGTTCTATTGCCTGTAGCTCTTCAACTGCATGCCTTGTTCCCACCCAGCTGGTGAATTTTTACGATTTCAGAGCCAAGGACTGTAGCATGACATATAAGAAGATAGGCAGGACTTCAGTCTTTGGCTGGAGTTTTTAGCCAGGTGCAGATGTGTCAGTTGAGAGCAGCAGTTGCTTAAATAAAAGTAGACATAAATGTTCATAGAATTTCTAGCATAATAGACAACATATTAATACTTTTATAGAATATATTAGCTAATAGAAACAATGAAAATCAGCTGTTTCTCTTTCCTCTCATCTCTGCATTATCTATGAATCTGGATTGTGCTCTGCTTAAAAATTCTCAGTAGATAGGTTACAGAATCTGTCCTCTCTGGCCTGTGTCCCCCTGAAAGCAATGAGGTTGCAGTCTTGTGGTAACTGAGACTGAAGGATCTTTTATTAATGGAGTTGATGCACCAGTAGTAGAGAGTCAGAGCTGAACATGTGGCTGAATTTGCCTCACTGGCTGTTCATCTTTTTGGTCTGAAAACTGGTTGGGTTTACGCTCTGCTTTCTGGAAGACAGCTACGTGAAGCACTGTGCTGTTGATTTTAATTAACTGCCTGAGCAGAAGCAGCCTCTGAAGGAAGTGTTGAGGCTGTAACTTCATAGAGAGGAAGCTGTTGTGTTGTGCAGTGGCAATGATGAGTGTGCCAAGGCTGACTTAGCTTGCAGGTCTGAGGAGTTTCTGTTACCAGTTCCCCCATTCATGAAGAGAAAATCCTGTTCATCTTTCTTGTACTCAGTTCTACCCTCTGTGCATTAGAGGGGTTTAACCTGTGGCATTCAGAGTAGGAACTTTGAAGCAGGCAGGCTCATTTGCTTCCTTGACTGTCCCATCATATCACCCTGACTAGCAGCTGCGTACTGACCTACTGGGACTGCTAGCCCTCTGCATCAGTTTATCTCCCAGTTGTCTGCCCTCAAGAGCTAGACTCTGTAATAGGCCAGGGAGGTTAGGAGATCTGTGTGAGTGTTAAATGGATTTATGCAGCTTTGACACAGCCAAAATCACTGCTTCTCAGCTCTGTCATTATTACTATAATAACTTAATTATTTGATTTCCAGTTCTTGTTGTTTTCTTATTGTAGGCACTGTATAAACAAAAAAAAAAAAGGATGGCCTCTGCCCTGAAGCTTGTCTTGAGTACACAACAGCAGACTGATGCAGTGAGTACATATTACCAGACAATTAAAAGTATAAAGCAACAGCTGGGTTTTAGCCTTGGGTCCTCGTCGCTGTCAGGTGCTGGTCTTGTAGTTATGTTCAAGTATGCTTTCTCCTGGATGCCATTGGGCAGGCTTGCTTGTGTGTCATTTATGCAAGTGTATATACTTTATTTTGTGTTTAAACAACATAAAACGTTGTTTTAGTGCACAGCTTGATTGAGCCAAGAAGCCTGAGATAACTAGTGGGGGGACTGTCCTGGGCCAGATAGAGCTGAACAGCTGCTGACGAAAGCTGCCGGTGGATAGTTGATGGTTTTCATTGCCCCATCCCAGTTTCAGTGCAGAATCCTGTATGAGCTGTCAAAATAGCATTCCCATGGTATCTCTCACTTCCTCTGTTGGCTTCCCCTGGTTACTCTGAGCAACACAGTTTAGTTCATAGAGGTGCTGGGGAAAGGAGAACCTTGTAGATACTTGCATTAACTGTGGATGTATGCAAGTTTCCATGTTGAGATCTTCATTACCTACTGTGAAGGGTGATTTTGATCCTGGAAGGTGTCTAGTCAAGCAGCAAATCCAGAAACATTATCTAGACAATTAGTCACACTGGACAAATAATGAACTCCAACAAAGAACACTCAAAGTCAACAGTTGTGGCAAGTTGTTAGCAAATATTCCAGATAAGTAAGGTATTCCAGGAAGTATTGCAAGTGTTCTGGTGTGTGGTATGTGTGCATAAACCATCAGATAAGGCTGTGTTACGCCATTAAAACAAGGACTGGAAGTATCTATTTCTGTTTGGGTTTTGTTTGGTTGTTTTTTTAAAATAGTTTGATTTAGGCTTGGCTTGAAATTTTAATAATTTAACTAATTGTGGTTAGGCAATATGACTTTTTGCTGGTGTGGTTGCAATGGTAAAGAGTCACAGTACGAAGGCAGGTACAGTGATATATAGGGTATTAGTAGGCCGTGTCGCAAGCCAGGCAGGAGGAGGTGAGGATACAATCTGAGCTCAGAAGGAGCCGGGAGGGATTGCCTTGCAGGGCGGCAAGGTTCAGCCATCAGCCGCTTCCCGCGAGCAGCTGCTGGGCTCCTGCCTCTGGGCTCCAGCTTCCTGCAGCCGATGGGTGGTGGTTTGCTGCTGCGTGAAGCCTGTCCTTCCAGGCATTTAGCGTTTAGTTGTTTGACTAAAAAGAAGAGGGGAGTGGCAACGTGGTGTTGCAAAGGAGGAAAAAAGAAGGGTAACATGCCTCTGTGTATCACTGCGCTCTGGGCAGTGCTGTGAGAGGTGACTGTCCCTGGGGAGGTTTGTAGGTATCTCCGTATAACAAAGCGGTGCAGCTTGCTAGCGCAGACCAAGCCCCAGGCAAAGCTCCAGACAGAAGCAGTCGTGTTCCTGTTTGACGTTGTGTGACTTGCTTTTTGGAGATGTGGAGAACCACAAGCTGTATGGGCATTTGCTTCCTTCATAAAACCTAATGTGCTCTTCGTGACACCAGTGAACAGGGTCAGCCGTTTCTAGGAGGTGGCTCTGTGTGTGTCACCTCGGTACCTCAAGGCACTGAAATCTGATGAGAAGTTGCTCTGATACTTGTCTGTTAGTGCTGGAGTCTGACAGGTCACAGTTTTATAAAACTGGCCTCTCTTATTTTCATCTCTTATTGAAAAATCAGTTTTTCTTCCCTTTCTCGCTTTGTTTCATTGCTGGCCAAAAGCATGGTGTCTTCAAATGCATTGGCATCTAGTCTTTTTGGCTGTTCTTGATTTCAGCAGACTTTGCAGAAGAGGTTATTCGTATCACTGAAGTTTGCAGGATGTGACTTGTCTTCATCCTTATTTAACAAGTAACTCTTTGATAAATTAAAATTCTACTCAAGTAAGCATGTAGATTCCCATAATCTTTGCAGTAAGTGTTCTTACTCCCTGTTTTTGGGAGGACATCAGCAAGAAACAGGTTTCTTTTGGTACTTTTTAACAGACAAAAGAAATGAGCCATGCCATCAATTTCTGATTTAATTCAGCCCTAAGAGCTGGTATTTGTGTTTTCTGTGTTTGTTGTGTGGAGCTGGAAACAATTACAAAAGTAGTTTTTTCTAACATTAAAGATCTTCCCTGACACACCAGCCTTTTTGTCTTATCAGACCTTTTTTGTGGTTTTGCTGCTTTCATGTTATTTTCTTAAGTCCTCTCTGCTGACACTAAACTTTTTGATATATTCTGCTTTTGAAGTACTAGTTATTATTGCCCTTTTTTGTTCTGGCTTCTCTGCTGTTGTTTTCTTCTTGTTGATGGCCTTGCAGACTGCTATCCACTTGCTTTTAGTGAACCTTCTCTCTTTCTGAAGCTCCTTTGGAAATGATGCCTTATGTGCAGTGAGATTACATGTAACGAGGAGGCTTTGCCTGTTCAGAGATTTCTTTCTCCATGGGGCGGATTTGTGGCTGGGCTTTGCAGGAATGCCATCTTGGATTTCTGTGCTGCAGGCTTTGGTGAGGAAAACACAGAAGGTAAGTACCACAGCAAAGGAATGTGTGTGAAAGCAGTCGGTAAGCCTTTTCTTGTCCTGAGTTGCATGGAACTGTATTTTTAGTTGAAATGAGTGCAGTAGCTAGTGTATTTATATACGGCAAGGGAAAGATGGCAGAACTGGGATCATAATTTTTACAGGAGTGCACTTGAAAAAAGGAACGCTGGACTAAGCAACCCCTTTACAAATGAACTGTTCAGGTAAGCATGCGCAAGATAGACCGTGCTTCTCAGAAACCATGATTAGTCCAGGCAGAATGCCATATTAAGACAGCTGTATTGCTTCTAGTTCCTCACTAGTGCTGAGCAAGCTTAGCTGGAATTATCTGCCTGGCTCTATGTGGCAGAGACTCATCCTCCTCCCTTCCCACTGCTTTGGTTACTTCTCCGTTTGGGAAGGAGCTGAAATGAGCATGGCTGTTTCTGTATGAACACAGGTTGGTGGGACATCTGTACTGCCCTGTACCACTGATCCACCCCTCTTTGTGAGCCTGGCAAGAATGACGGTTGTCAGCAGAGCCTTGGGACTGCTGTCTTTGGGAATGCTGCTGTCTTTCTGTGCTGTGGTTAAAAAGTACTAGAAGTAATTAGATTTCTTTCTCCTTGCTTTTCATGGTGGCGCAAATAGCTTTCATTTTTAAAAGAAAGCATTTTGAATCTGGAGCACATACCTCATCAGTTTGCTAGGAAGGTGAAACTTGGGTTCTGAAAACTTGAGTGGAGTCTTAAACACCCTAGCAAATAAATGGTTAAGCAGTAAGGCAGAGCATAGAAATAGGATGGAGGAGTGTAATTATCATGGGATAAGCAAATGATTAGAGTGTTATGATGCTCAAAGTATAGCCCTGGAGTCAGGCACTTAATTATTAATATTATTATTCATGGATGGGTCTTTATGATGTGGGAAATGAATATTTCTGGCACTGGAAGGAGATGTAAGACACCAGTTTAATATGCCAAGCAAGGCTTACGAAAGCGCAATGTGCTTCATATAAATTAAATCTACCCGTTAGCCACGTGCTCTCCACTGGGGATGGAGTTTTCATCCACTTGCTTTCTAAAGCTGCTCATACAATGTGAAATTAAAAAAAAAAATTTTTTAATATTTTTGCAGGTAATCAAAATGTTCAAAGCGAAGGACAAACATACGAAAAGGCAGACATGGGTGAAGGCTCTAGGCTCAGGGGAGGCAGGGCTGAGAGCCTGGTCTTGCTGATGAACCCAGGTCTGTTTTTCAGGTAGCACTGGCTGTATTCTCCTTTCCTTTAGGTACCTCATAACCCCACAAATGCACAGCATGTGCGTGCTTGGCAGCACGTGTCGGAGCAGACACCAAACAGCACTGATACAGCTTTTGTGCTGACATAAGCATCAGCTGCAGCATGCCCAATGCCAGGCACACTAACTTTTGTTTTGGAACTGTTGTCAAATCTGATGTTTTGGTGTATGTTTGTTGCGTTCCTCTGCTAAACTCCTCTGTAGCAAAGGCTTGTTCGTCTGACTTAGCTGTACGTGGTACTGATTTGGCTGATTTATCTGTGGGCCACTGAGGCTACTGTGCAAAGGACTGGGTTAGCTCTTGTTTGTATGACAGTACAGACTTGATTCAAATGGGCATCCCAAGCACATCCAGGAAAAACAACAAATGAGGTTGCTGTAGTGAATCCAAAGGAAAAGATTGTTTTGTTTGGCCTTCAGTCACTGAGGACCAACATCAGCCTTTGCAGACTCTAGCCTGTGAGCTGCTCCCTCTTGAGCAGAGGTGGGCAGCATGAATAAACATAGTGCTTAGGCATTCGCTGTCCTTGGAGCAAAGGAGTGGTGTCTCCGTGCGGGAAAGGGAGTCCTGGTAAAGCCTTGTCTGTAGGCAAATAGGTAATTTAGCAGCGAGAAGTGGTGTATGAAGTGTTCCAGGGAACAGAGGCTGCGTGCACGCTGAGCATGCCACCATGCTTCTACATGAGTGACGCCCGTTTTCTTCCCTGTGGGTGTCTGGCTTTTTGGCAGCGTGGCTGTTGAAACTGTGTTTGTCTTTCACCCTAGTCCTAAAATGATGTGCTCTTGCAAAGTGTATCTGTGTGTGGTGGGGCAGAAGAAGGGTGAGAGGGATGCCTTTCCTCCTCTTTTCCCTCTTTTTCTTTTCCCCTTTATTACAATCCTGCTTTTTTGATCTTGCTTCCTGCAATATTATGAAGACTGCAATGGATTGCTATGGCAACTGGCCAACCAGGCCTGCATACTAAATGGAGCCACCTCCGTGAGGGCTCTCGAGGAAGGAGATAAAAGTGTAAACAATTCAAACAAACAGAACAAACTCCCAACAACAGCAGTAATGCCACTTGGATGTGTTACCCTGTGGGATGGGATGGAGGAACAAAAAGAATGAGGCCCAGTATTGCTGGCAGCCTCAGGGCCAGAACTTTTTGTCAGGCACCAGCAGGATAGAAACATCACACTCTTCTGCTCCCCCCTCCCTCTGCATTCTTCACCACAAGCAGACGTGTTGGCCTGTAAATATAGGTGGACGGCTAATTTGCGGGGAGTTGGAGGGATGGCTGTGTGAAATCAGGGATGCAAATGTTCGATTATTGCAGCTTGACAGTGATGAATGGAGAGGGGCAGAGGGGCTGCATGGCTGGTTTCCTCTTCTGGTTTCTTCTGTTGTGGTTGGTCTGAGCTGCATCCCTGTCCCAGTGCTGGTGGCTCTGGGGAGCACTGGGCAGGAGCGGGAAGCATAACAGAACCAAAATGCCTCTCTGGCATGGGGCAGGGACAGCTGACAATAGGGTAAGTCTTCTCTGTTTCCTGAAACAGGGCAGAGATACTGGTTCCTAAACTCCTGGTAGAGAAGGCAAGGAGGTGGGGAGGATATATGTTTTTCCCTGGCTTTATCTCCACCTTCATCTGTCTGCAGTATTGGGTGTCCCTCCAGTCTCTCAGCCACGAGCCCATATGGCAATTGTGCCTCCTCACAACTGGAAGGAGCCGGCCTTTTTGCCAGAGAAGGAGGGGAGTGTGTGTGGTGGAGAGAGGGGGCAGTTGGTGCTGCTGTTAGGGCCAGATGGCCCTGAAGGGCCTCCAGCAGCCTAGGGTGGCTCATTGTACGCTGCTTTCTGGGTCAGACCTTTTCAGCTCCTTTATCTCTGCTTTTCTCCTCCCAGCTCAAGGGGGACCCCTTGAACCTGGCACTGCCGTTAAAAATGCATGGGCACTTTCATCCTGCTGGGCTGCGGGATGAACTGAGTGAGCAGGTTCACTCCACTCCCCAGGCCAAGGGAAGTGGAAGCGTTTGGCCCTGTGCTGCAGTATGGCAGCCTACCTGCAGCCCAGGAAGACGTGCTGGGTACGGAGGATGTGCGTATCTAGCGTCTCTAGTGTGAGGCTGAGGCCTCTCAGAGCTTGGCACAGAGTGTGACAGCTAGTGCCTTCATCACACTCTTCTTATGAAGAGCTCCATGAGCCTTCCCCAGCTTTCCTGTCTTTACTGTCCGTGCTTTACCAAGAACAAACTCCCACTTGTCTTCCATGGGATTGCATTTGGTGCACAGGGGATGACAATATTGCTCTTGACCCAGAAGAAAAGCCACTGTGAGTTAAAACAACACATTTTTACAGGCAGGGCAAAGCGCTTACCCAGTCACCAGGCAGCTTCTTGAAATCAGGTGCTGAGACACAAACCTGCTAAAGGAGCAGGACTCCACAGAGCGGAAAAGGTGACAGTGAGTGCTGGAGAAAAAGGCAGACCTGCTCTTCCATAAAACATAGCTACCTTTATAAATTAATGAACTCTGCTGAAGGACAGTGTGCAATGAGCAAAATGTGCGTTTAGCAGTACTTTCACCCAGTTTTAATTATTTGGAGCCCTGTACAGAAAATGAGGCAGTGTTGTTCTGGGACTGCAATTCTAGCTGTAATATTCGCAGGCACTCACCAAACCGACGGTTGGCAGAGGGGCCGTGCTGTCCTGCAGAGCGCTGCTGTGACAGTGCCAGGGCCAGCACATTGATGACGTGATTCTGCATACACTGCTCCACACAGATCAGCCTGCCTTTACAGTATGTCTTTGGGGCAGAATTATGGCTTTTTTTTTTTTTTTCCTTAGCATGCTCCTGGCCTGTTCTAGAGAGCAACACCGCAGAACTGCAGGTGAGCTGACTGTGTTGCTGTACTCACCAGCGGCCACACTGTGAAGTTGGCTGGGTTCACATCCCATAGCTCTCTGTGCTGCAGTACGATGAACCGGTGTTTAATACATTTTCCAATGAGTTGTTTTCCTGTTGTGTATGAAAGCATTGGAGAGCTATTGGAACTTGAGCAGTTTGTGGATTTGAGTTGCCAAAATGAGAACACCTCTGTGTTGCGTATCTCCTGGGCTCTGCAGCAGCATGTTGCTGAAGTTCTTGTGGGATGGCTCGTGGCAAACTTACTGTGTGCATGTGGCGAGGAAATCTCATCCCATTGCTATGTGCACAACACTAACAAACTTGTTAAATCTGAGATGCTGAGCCAAAGATTTGCACCACTAATTCTTTCCTCTGCTCCCTGTGGCTAGGATATAGCTCACACATTTGCGTTGTATCGCTATGGCTTCCCTCCTGCTCTGTGATCTGTGGCCCAAATGGTTGTCACCATGGTCCCCCCACCATCATGTAACCAGGTGCCCTTTCACACCTCAATGAAGACGACACCTCAAAGAGCTGCAGAAATGGTAACTCATGCATCAGCAGAGTGGCATACAGGGGCTAAAGTGTGCGATGGAGCCAGCCTCCTGCCTGTTTCAGTGGTGGTGTTGGTATTACATCTCAGATACCGTGATTAGTAACAACTACATAAATATGTAACTAGAGTTTCTAACCGTTTATAAAGTGTGTTGAAGAGGACGGAGCTGTAACAAGTGTTCTTTATTAACCTTACTGCTGCACGTAAGCCCCTTTCAGTGTGGTAGCTATGTAAAAATACAAGGTTTGTCTCTGAACCTCCGCAGAGGCTAGGGAATGCTGATCCCAAGGCCCGAGTCTGAGGAGCTCTGCAGGAGCCAGGCTTTGAATGCCGGCATCGTGTTCCCATGAAACTCTGCATCCTTCCAGAAGTGGGCTTCAACTCTGTGGCCCTTCACAAAATATTTTCAGTTGATTTTCTGTTGCCAGTTTCAATATGTTGTTATTCCATTCATGGAGCTGTACCAGGCTCCCTGTGGTTGGTAATTAAACACGCTGGAAATTCTTGTGCTTTCATTTTTGACCAAAGACCCTAGGCTGGCTGGCACAAAGGGATAAGGTTTGCTGACTTTGGTGTAGGAGGCCCTGAGTTCAGATTCTCTTCCCTTTCTCAGCACTTTTCTCTTTCTAATGAAAACAATAAAAAGAAGAGATATGTGATCAGAAAGCACGTGACAAGTACAAAAATATTGGAAATGGGATGTTTGCTGCAGAAATGGGATGAAGTTAGAACAGGCTGAGCCTTGGAATGGGCCAAGTTAAATAAGCAGCAAGTCCTGATAACTTGGCCCTTTTTTTTTCTTTAAGGTTTATACACCCACATATGGGATCTCAGAAGGGTGAGCCAATGTAACCCTAATTGTATCTTATTTATCTTGGCTGTTTAAACAGCTCACCATGCTGTAACTTGGCTCCTTCCACAGTGATTGCATCTTTATACAGTTGACCTTTTCTTCCCCCTCCAGTTTTTTTGTATGTGCTACAAGTTTTCATGTCAGATATAATTATCTGAACCCCCGTAGGCTGTAAGGGTAAGGTTTCAGCCATTTTTGGCATGGGGGTTCTTTCCCAGGGCTGCAGATGGGTTAGGTGAACCAGATGTACTCAGATAAGTTTGTTGCAATTTCTCTCTCTGCTTTTTGGGTTGTGCTTCAAAGGATGGCCTCTGTGCTTAGGGGTTAGTTGCCTTATAAATTGTAACTTATATTTTTGCCTTTCTGATGAGGGCGTATTTCATTTCATTGAAATCTTGCTTAAACTGTCATGTTCTTGTAGGTTCCCTTCTAGAACTTAGGCTGTGACAGTTGTGTGTGTTTGCCGGTATGTAAGTGCTTGGACTAAGGTTGAAAAATAAAATGATGATGTTTGGGAGTCAGAGGCAACCCTGTTGCTGTACTGTATCACCTGCGGCAATCTCTGTGTAAGGGGCTGCTCTGTAGTGACACTGGATTTACCTGAGAAATAAAGACACTGCCTGGGTGTCAGCTGCATGCGTACCTCTGCACAGCCAGCCTTCTGCTGCTGTCCCCTGCTGCCCCACCACCACCCAGCCGCTCCTGCAGCTGCATCTTAGTCTGATTCTTACAGATTACTGGTGGGCTGGAAAGTAGACAGAGTGGTGAGCTGGTTAATTAATTCTGGTTTGTTATTATTTATACTGGGAGACTACAAAGAGCTGTCTGAGGTCAGGCTGCCTCTTTCACCAGGCACTAGAAAAGCACACAGGCAGGACACTTTCTACTTGGATTTGATTTCTATCTCAGTAGACAAGGGTAGAGAAGAAGGGTGTACTGTCACCCTGATTTTGCAGAGGGGGAATGGGGGAGATGGCGAGTAAGGGATTTGGCCAAGGCTGTGGAGACTCTCTGGTCAAGCCAGGAAGTAACATCAACTTTCCCCAACCCGTGTGCAGGGCTTGTATTGCAGGGCACGCTTGGTTCTCACTGCAGCTTTCTCGTTTAAGATTTCCCCATCTTAGTATTTCCATGCTGAGTTACAATCTCTTTTCTTTCCCTCCCTCTCTCTCTGTCACCCCATCTCCGTGGACTCAGAGCCGCAATACCAGTTTTTGCTAGGAACAGCATCATTTTGGAAGCAGAGCGCAAAATGTTTCAAGTGACAGCCCTGTTCAGCTACACCACTTGTCAGGGATGGAAGGGAAGTGCAAAGAGCTTGTTGGCTTCTTTGTGTCAGTGAGCTGGTGGATTTTTTTTTTTCTTCCCTCCTTTCTGCAGATGCCATACAGGAGTACCTCCTGATTTCTGTTAGACCCTGTTCCCTGACAGAGCCACGGGCCACGTGCTGAACTCTGCAGAGCCCCAGCTGCTCTGACTGAAAGCTGTCAGAGCTCATAGTTCTCAGACCCCTCAGGAATTGGCTCCAATTTTTTTTTTTTAATTTCATGTTTTTGTCTGTTTGGGAGGTGACCAGTGGCACTTAATGTGGGTCAAGCCTGGCAAACTGATCTCCATGGCAACCCTTAATGAATGCCATTGGCTCAGTGGTTCCATCCCTGCATCTCATTAAATTTAAATGACTTTCATGGGGCTCGGACATGTAATTAATATCAAACACATGGTATTCAGCAGGATAAGGTTTAACAGCAGGCAACGTGTGCAGGAGCGGGAGAGTGACATGGAGGGGAATGTTTGGGCTCTGTCCCCAAACACCACAGGAACAGACAGCCCATGAAAAGGAAGCGTACGGCAGAGCCTGGCAGTCACTGCTGAGGGCCCAGTAGAGCCATCAACAGACTCTCTAGCTCCGTTTGCTTTGGTGGAGATTGGGAAACAGTTCTGTGATCGGGCTGATGCCAGCACGTTGGAGAGCGGTTCTCAGTTGCTTTGTGAGCAGTGGCCGTCTTGCTGAAGACAACGCAGACCTGTTGTAGGAAATGGGGCCGTATATGCTGGCTAAAGGAAACTCCCCAAAGGCCAGGGAGACTGGAGGAAGTGGCACAAGGCAGGAAAACAACTTCAGATGCTATACTTTGATTTATTTTGGTTGTGTATAGGTTACAGCCTCTTCCTTTTCCCAGCTTCCCTGGCACGTGGCAAACTCTCCGCATCCCCTGCACAACAGTATCACAGAACGGCTTCCAAAGCCCTCACAAGAAACCAATGTGGGCTGGTAAAAATCTTGTGCTTACTGTTAGGGTTGAGTGCATCATAAGACTCTCTTCAAAAGCAAGCAAGAGAAATTCAGGCCAGAGATGCAGCAGTAGGAGCAGCACCACAATGTAGCGCAGAGACCACCTGCCCCTCGCACCATGCAGCTGCACGGGAGGGCCAGGGGAGGCTCAGTCTCTAGGGGAAGGGTCAGATGCCAAAATACAGGGAGGAGTGGTAACGAGTGATTTGGAGTATTTTTGCCAAAATGAATTTGAATTTCCTAGGGTTTGCCTGCCTCTAGTGAAGATCTCAGTTATTTCAGCGGTGTTAAGATCTTGCAACATCTTATCTCTCATGGATTAATTTTATCAGACATGAAATGAAACAAAAAGGTGGGGGAATGGAGGAAATAACTTCTGCTAATTACTAATATGCAAAATGAATAATGAGGTGAAGAAATAATGTGCTATCAGATACAATCCTGGGGTTTTTAAAACAAATTATTTCATCTTCAGCTGCATTGCTGCTATTCCACAGGGAATAATATACAATTCCCACAAGGATATGAGGGTATAATTCAGTGGCAGCTCTGGTGAAGTTATATTCAGTTTAATGAACGTCGGTGGGAAGCTAAGATTGAATTATTGCCTGAGCACTCTGTCAGGTTGCCTCGTGTTGTTATGCAGGATATAAAGAAAATTATTATTGACAGTGCTAAGGAGATTCATTTTGTCTGAGTAAAGGAGGTGTATTGAATATGTGACGTAGCGGGAGAAGGTTAATCATGATTGTAATGTGGGATGGGGAGATCGATCATGCGTGGATCAGAGGGATGGATATTTAATGTGTATGTGACACGGTGGGGGAAGTTTTACTGGCTGGGATGCGTGGAAGGGACGGAGTTGGAGGCAATAACAATGACTTACTGTGTGACTGGTAAATAACAGCGTGGGGAGGACAGTACTCAGGGATCCATGTGCCTACTAGAAGGTGCAGCAGTAGGGGGGAGTGAACAGGATTTCCAGCAGAGTTAGGTGAAATTCAAGGCATCTCAACGTCTGCGAAGAAATCCTAGGCCTCTGCAAGCGCTGCAAATGGCAGTCAGCGATTTACCCTTCCTCTCGTGCCATTAGGTGGCAGCATCTTGATGTGCAAAACCCACTCGTGGGGCTTTGGCAGAGCCCTTGCAGTCCGGGAGCCCCAAAGGCATCTCCAGAGGTTTGAGAGTTCTGACTCGCATCACCTGTTCACACCAAGAAGTACTGTGCCCAGGTTCCCAGTGGCGGTCCAGAGTGCAGAGTGTTACGTGGTTGTGGCACGGTGCTGCAAGTGAGATGTGGCAGAACTGGAAACTAAATTCAGTTTCTGTAGGTCCCAAGCTGGGTCTTTACTTTCTCCCTGTGCTGCAGCTGGAGACTCCAGTCAAGTCCTCCCAGGGGTTGCTCACAGCTTGTTGGGAGAACATCTCTGAATCTAGGAAGGGTGACACCGGGACACAGTGACATGTGTCAGATGAGGGATGACAGAGGGTCTCGGAGCATCCCTGGACTGTACAGGCAGGTGAACCTTGGAAGCTTTAGGTATAAAGCTGGAGGGCAGCAAAGAGGATGGAGGATGATGGATAGTGTTCTGAGCTGACCTTGCACTTGCTCTGTGTTCCACGTTCCCCACTGGATAGATCAGGCTTGCTGGCCTCAATTGTGGTTGCATGTGGCGTGAGGGAGTACTCTTGCTTAGCTGTCTCTCCAGCAGTGAACAGATGATACTTAGGCTCATTTAATGTATCTTATTTTATAGACTTCTGCCTGCTTCTCCTTCTCTATATGCCTTTACTATTCTATTTCTTTCTTTCTGCCCTTTCTTTCCTTTTACAAACTCACTGTGCTGCTTACAGAAGCATAGACAAATTGAGCTGGAAGGTATCTCGAAAGAGAATCAAAGTTATTCTTTTGACTCAGGATGGGCTCAGCTTTCCTGGTGCCACTCCTGGGAGATGCCCAGCCTGTTCTTGAGCTGTCCAGGGACAGAGCTGCTGCAGTCTCCCAGACACTCCAGGCGTATTGCTTCATTATTCCTTACTATAAGAAATGGCGTCTTGGTGTCTTATCTAGACTGACCTGGGTTCATTTTACACCAATTTCTATTACATTCGCCGTAGACTAGGAGAATAGATTGCTTCCTGCCCTTGCCACATCCTTTTCTGTGTTTGTGGACTTCTGTCATATTTTTCCATAGAGTCTTCTTGTTCCTCAAGAGTCTAAACTGAACGACTTCAACTCCTGTAGTTGTTTGCTTGTGAGCCAGATTTGCTTAAGCTCTTCTCATTCTCACTGTTCTCTTCTGGTCTCATTAGCAGAGGAAAATGGATATCAACATTTTGTTTAGTTAACCTATGTTTGCATAAGAACTTAGCTAGCCTACCTGGCTCAACAGAGAGTAGGAGACTGACAATCCCACCAGTTCTATGTATTTTCATGGACAGCCTTGACTTGAATCAGGACAGAGTGTAAAAAAATACAGTGTAATTATGTGCAAAACTGTGCAGAATTAGCAAAACTAGTTTTTGCCAAAACCAGATTTGAGTATCTTTGAGATCTCAGTATCTGTCAAATTTAGTTGACACTGCCCAATGAGTTATAACTAATAAACAATATGTAGTGCATGGTATTGTAATAAATATTAATAGATCAGACAATTATTAATGGAGAGACTTGCAGAAACATGTACTTATACATAGAGCAGGATTGTGTAAGACTTGTTTTCTCAGGAAACCAGCCGATAAGTAACAGATGGTTTGGAAAGAAGGATCTGAATATTTTCAAACTTCCAAGAAATGTTTGCTTAAAAGAGACATTAGAAATGCTTTTAAAAAAAAATTATCAAATATCTTTCTTATCTTGCCCATTCCTCCACAGGAAATTAATGACTTATTTTTCAGGATTCCAGGTCACATAACTGTAATCAAAATCTCATTGTGCCCACTGAGAAGGTAGAGGTCATTGATTTTGAGGGGTTTGTTTGATTCATCCAATTTTCTGTATTGAAAAATGTTACCTCCAATTTAGTGTGATATTAGGGTAACGAGATGTTTGCATCTGGAGCACTGGACAAGGCTTATCTTCAGTATGGAGTAGAGTCGGCCACTATTAGAAGGAAATAAATGTATTGAAATCTAGTGCAAACTATTGCAAGCAAAGCAGCTGGTGGTCTTGTTTCAGCAAATTCCATTAGCTTGCAAAATAGAAGGAGATCTGTCCAAAAATGCTTTTCACATTTTTTTCTTGCCATCCACAAACAACTTCAAAAGTGAATTAAATTCAGTCTCCTTGGACCTGTCCACCACATTTCACTTTCATATTTTCTTAGAAAAAAAAATCCTACAACAAAATATGGAGATGATTGTTTCATTTTCTCAACCTGTCACTCACAGCGTTTGATCTGCCCGTTCAAAGTGCAGTCAGTTGCAGTCAGCATGTTTCCATTACAGACGGGGAGGAGCACCCAGTCCAGAGCATCTAGAACATCTCCAGTGATGGGATTCAGAGCAATGTGGAACATTTTACTGGTTTCCATCTGCTGAGATGAGAAGAGTGATAGGCAGAAAAATAAATAAATAGATGGAAACAAATTCTCTAATGGCCAAACCAGAAGATATTCTCATAAATCATAGAGATTTGAGATAGAGGAAGCCACTGAAGGTCATCTTGTTCAATCTTCTACTCAAATTTCTCATCAAAGATATTTGAATTTTGATATCCTAGACTTCACTGTCACCCTCTTACACTGTTGGGGTTTTTTTTAAGATTTACCAAAGTCCTATGGGTAGCTTTCTTCTAAGTGCAGTTCTGCTTAGAGCATCTTACATTCTTGATAATTCTCTGTTGCAACCAACAAGAGACAATCTACAGATGCTAAATTTGGATCTACATGCAGGATCATAATTGCAGGAAAAGTCTGTGCTGAAGTTGAGACTATATGTCAGTAATTTAAGAGTAAAACATTGCAGTATGTATCATTCTAGAAGTATGCATTACTTCCCCAGGGAATTCAGAATTGAAGTAAAACTTTAAAGGAATCCAAATAAAGGAAGGAATGGAAAACTATCCAAAAATACCTAATGCTACCTTGTAAAGATACAGATTTGTTACTGTCATGGAGATGTCATAGTGCTTGTGTTCAAAATCAAACAGATATTAAGGCATACCAGTTTTACATATTAGAATTTCGTGTCTTGGGGACTGAAAAGGGGAACCATAATGGGAAGATGCAACCTGTAGAGTTGAGTGAGACTTCAGTTCTCCCGTGGTTGCTGCAGGATGCTCAGGATGCTTGCTCTTTGGCCGTGTTACCACACTGCTGTGCCTAGTACAGAAGCCCCTTCCTGGCAGAGGGTGCAGCACTTGTTCCCCATTTTCCCAGAGTATCGATGGAGGCAAACTCTGTATGTCAACTCCACCTGTCCTAGATCTCGTGCTTGGTACCCAGGCCATTTTTTGGTGAGAGGGAAGTACCCACTTTCGCCTGGTAGAAAATCAAGCAAGTTAGCACAGCTTTGTGTTAGGTGCTGGAGGATGGAGCGGGAGCCAGGTGCTGTGAAGCTGAGGGAGGCGACTTCCTTCAGCCGGAGCCCGCTGAGCACTAGCGCACGAGAACGACATGGTGCCGTCTGATCCAAGCTTGCAGTAGGGAATCTTTATAGAGCCCTGAGTCAGGTGTCTCTGCTATTGTCTTGGGCATGGCAGTTCCCTGCTTTCTCATTGAGGGGCCCAAAATTGCTAAGGGCTTGGCATGGATGCAGAGTTTGTGGTCACTGAAACAACTCAGAAGGTCTGGTCCCCAGGTTCTGCTTACAGCTCCCTGCCAGGGACTCCAGCTGAGCAGCTGGTGGAATGCGATGAAAAGCTGGAAGCCCAAGGTTTCACGAGGCTCCTGCCCAGTAACTGCTCTGGCAAATGAAGCCTTGTCACTGAAATACAGTTCCAGCCTCGCGTCTGGAAAGATGGCAAGGCCCTTTCGCTATGTGTGGATCTCTCTCTCTCTCTCTCTCTCTCTCTCTCTCTCTCTCATATTATCCAGTCAGTGTGTTTGGGGGGGGGTCTATGCATTAAATAGATTTATGTCCTTAATAATTATTAGTTTCAAAGATTTACGGTGCCCTGCTGCTGTTTTTGCAACTCTGCCTCCCCGAGGGGTTAAGAAAGTGAAAATCCTTCATCAAGGGAAAGGAAAAAATTAGAAACTTTAAATCTTCCATCATTTGGAAAATAGGTTGTGAAGAGAACAAACACACATTGTCTGAATGTCACTGTGCTAGACAAGTTTTGAGGCATAACCAGAGCTGTTCTGCCACTGTTTTGTTGTGCAGTGATGATTTCACAGGAAGAAGCAGTCCTCATTAATCGAGAAAAAGGGATGGGATTTACCAATAAGAGGATACAGCTGCTTCTAATAGAGCCTCACTAGGTCATCTTCAAAGCCATCTCTTGGTCTCTGCGCATATCATCTCCAAAGCTGGCTCGTGTCAGAGCAAGTCTCATTGTATGAACTGGCCATTTTAGTCTCCTTTTCATGTAGAGTCATTAGTCACTATAAAAGCGCAAAGGAACACAAACGGCAATTTGATCACTGAAATGCCTGTATGTGAAGCTTTATTAACTTATTCCTATCTGAATTTGGTGCAAAACCAATGCAGATTCGTTAGATAGTAATACTAGAGGCATGAGGAGTTCAGAGCGCAACTTACAGAAATTTAATTTAAATGACTAATTTTATGCAGAACACAAAGAAGCACTCGTTAATTTGGAACTGACATTAGTGGGTGCCAAGGACAAGAACTGCAAGGTGAAATGGCAGAGCTCTGAGAGGCAGGCAAACTTTATATCATTTGAACCTGGAACGCTGGGCACCTGCCTACCTACCCCAGCTCCACAGCCTCTGTCCGCTCACAAGAAGTCTCTGTCGTCTTCGCACCCCTGCCCTGAGCAGTTCCAGTGGCCTTGGCAGGAGGAGCTGGGCTGTTGGACCTGGTTTGCACACCTGGGCTTGCAGACTGCAGCCTGGCTGCCAGGCTCACGGTGACGTGAAGGGGTCTGTGGAACAGAAGTTTATCTTGGAATTTGGCAGCACAGAGAGGTAGATAATATTTGAATGAAGTTGTGAAGTTTGCCAAAACACCCTCAGGGCCCTAGCAAATTGCAGCTTTTGAAGGACTAAGCTGCATTTTTTGCTTGTGATTTAATTTTAAGAAACCCTGTGGAATTATCGCTTTGTAATTGGCCTTGCAACCTTAGGTTGCTAATTCAGATGTGATCAGCACGGTCAAGAGACTCCCAGGCTTTGGTGCACGGACAGCTGTCTGGAGGAGCAGCTATCAAAGAGCCTGCAAAACAGACCCTTTATATGCGGAGGATTGAATACAGCATGCTTCAAGAGCACAAGTGTCAGTAACGTAGCATCTCCGCCACCTTTTCCTGCAGTAGCAGCTTCTGGTCCGGTATGAACAAGGTTGAGGAGTGGCTGGCAGCTGCAGAGGATGGGCTGGCCCACCCTGAGCACCAGCAGGCAAAGAAACTCAACCCCTGCTCCTGCTGTAGGTGAAAAAACCCTTAGGAGTTCACGTGCTGAGGAGGGTGTTCAGCAGGCTGCATACAAAGGTTTCATGTGGTACAAGTGGTGCGCAGGGCCTGGGGCCTTGTATGCTCTGGTTCTAGAAGAAAGCTGTTCCTGTGTCTGATAGCTGAGGAACCTGGAGGGCTGTTCCTAAACTTGGAGTAATCTGTAATCTGACTGCAGCCAGTTTGCTTTTCTGCTGCAGTCGTAGCAACAGGGTCTTGCACTCAAATAACCAACTCAAAGCAAGTTGGTGCTGTGGTACTGCTAGTACATGACATTTTCTGTGCGTAAGGAGAGTGACAAGCTTTCCCACACTACCGGCCTCTCACTTGTAACTGCAGGGGTATGCGGGACTGGAAAGCCCCTTTTCCTCCTTCACCAGTGTTTGCAAATGTCAGTGCCCTGTTCCCGTGTGAGCCGAATCCCTTCTTTGCACGTGTTACGTTTAACACCTTTAAGGAGTGAAACATCACACAGTAGCAGGGTGCTCTGGCCTGAAAAGGCCATTTGCTGAGCTGTTTGCAATCCCGAGAACAAGAGTGAGAAAAGGACAAATGGAGAAGAGAAGGTTTTCTGTTAAGGGGGGGGGGGGGGGGGGCGGTGGCAGTGAAGATGCATGTGTGCACAAGCATGCTGAAAGGTCTTCAATGTGTCTGTCTGAATAATTGTATTTATTATGCTGGAGCTAAGTATTTGTTTTCTCCAGCTGCCCTTAGCTCTACTGGCTTTTTATGCATGCTTCATTATTTTAAACATGCTTGTTGATGTGAGTAGTACATAGATACCTTTATGTGCCTACAGCCTTCGAGGGATGTATGAGGTCATAGGACTTTTCAGTATCCTACATATGAAATCCTTGCTTCAGTTATCTTTTTTTTTTTTCTCTAAAGAAGTAATGTTTTTATTTCCCTCCTTCCCTCTCTGATTAGTGCTTATTGGCCAAAGGTGTCTCAGCTCTCGCTGGCTGCAATCGGTCCTACTCATAGCAGAAGCATTCAGGAGAACGGAGAGGCAGATGAATCGTTGTCTTACCATCATGGCAGCCAGAGTGCTGCAGTCTGTGTCCCTGACCTGGCTCTCAAATGAGTAGTGAACAGACTGATTTTGATTTCCAGAAGCTCTCTGTTCCTCAGAATGCTGGGAGCGGAGGAGAGGAGAAGCTTCCTGGTACGGTATTACTTAGGAAAAGCAGATTTTTGAGTCGGCTCCTCCTGTATTTTTATATCCTTTTTTATTTCAGTCCAGAGGCGCTGTATCTGTGCCAGGCGCTCAGCTCCTTGGTGACCCAAGGGTGGCTTGAATCAGCCCCTCTCAGTGACAGTCTCCTGACAGCCTGTCTTCTCCTACCTCTAGAATAGGAGTCAGGAGTTTCTTCAGATGTGGCTGCAAGATGATCAGGATTGTCTGGAGCTCCAGCTCAGCTGTGTGTAATGTGTACAGACCTGATCTCAGTCAGACCTGGACTGAAAACTTGGCCATGTTGAAGTCGATGGGATTGTTTCATTTGAATTACTTCATTAGTTAAACCTCTCTGGCAAATGCTCAAGATGTATAGTTGTCTTTTCAGCATATTCTTAATGCATTTGCAGTGCGCTTGTAATAGGACTACTGTTTTATTATCATCCTTCTATAGTCAGTAAAATTGTCCTACTTTTAAGATAACAAAAAGCTACGATTTAATATTTTTAAATGGATACAATTATAATGGGAGAGTTGCATTATGTCAAGAGATGCTTAAAAGCATGTGTCTGCATTTATTTATTTCTGCAGGTGAAATGCAACTTCCTTTCTTTCAGTCCCGAATAGGAACACGTAAGGAATATACGGACAAACAATAATGTATTCTCGTAAGAATGGAGCTCTGTAGTATGTTTTTCAGCAGGCTGTGCTGACTTGAGAACAAGACAGTTGTTGTTTATGCAGAAAAGTTCATTCATAGAAATGTAAAGGCGCCATGAATGGCAAAGGAGGGGAACAGTGATAAACTGTCTGTGCCACTTAAGTGCTGCTGAATGAGCTTCTGCAGTCTCAGCCTGTATGAGAACCTGCGATCTCTGGCACTTGCCATTTATAGCACCATCTTGTACCGTGACCTGCTGACTCCATGCTGGAAAAGAGCACTCACAGCATTAAAAAGGTCTTTCTTGGCTGCTTCTACCTTTCTTGGATAGCTTTGCGTAGAAGAATGTAGCTGTACCTGAAGAGGATTAGCCTGCTATGTATCTGCATGAGTTATTATTCCATCACTCCAGATGGAGAATTGCAGGCCAGCAGTTTGCTGGATTCTTCTGTCGGGCAGTTGTGACAGTGTTAAAAAGTAGGTCATTTGAATGCATTGCTGATAACAGTAATGGATTCACACATCAGCTGGCTGCTCCGTGCACATGTAACCCCTGCCCAATGTCACCTCCAGAGCGATTCACTCCTACACAGTGGAATGTGCAATTTTGCTAATGCACATGTGCATACTTTGCATTTCAAACTGAGGAAGAGCCGAGAGCTTAGAAAATGCCAGTAATACCTATTCCCTACACATTTTGTGAAAATCTCAGACCTGAGCTCTGTCACCAGCCATTCAGGCTGCATGGCTGGGATATGTAAAGTGCTATGAGGATTAGAACTTGCTTTAAAAGTTATGTGTTGCAGGGAGGCTGTTTAAAAAAAAAAAAAAAAGTTAAAACCCTCTTGCTCTCTTTCTGGAGTACACACACCAGAGGATGTGTATGTTCAATAACGTCTGTGGGCTGCTCAGCCTCTGGAGCACGCTTTCTGCTTCCCCAGCTGTGCTGCAGTGTGCTGGTGAAACGGCGTGTGTGGCTGACACTCACCAGCTCCACAGCCGGGGTGAGCTGGAGTGACTGGGATGCTCAGTGTTTAGGAGGTGCAGGCTCTGCAATCCGCAGCTCTGCATCGCTTTGCGTGAATGGTTGTTTCTTCCTACTTTCAGGAGAGCTTGAAACTAACTTCTGATGGTTGAAATCGTAAATACTCTGTGTACTTCCTTCTGCTGTCTCTCAGAGAGCCTAAAGCGATGGCAACAACCAAAGGAAACCAGCAGCCCCGGGTGACATTTGCGTGTCCTGCTGTAGCTGTAGCAGAGTCCCAGGAAGTAATGAGCCTCTGCCCTCCCTAGCCCAGCTCCTCAACAACCAGCACTGAGTTAGGGAGCACCTGCAAATGTGGTTATGCTGGCAGATCAGAAGGGCAGTGGCACAGCTTGGGCTGGGGAATTGGCATCATCATTTGGCTGCTGCATGTAGAACAAGAGGTGTGAGGAGAGACCAACAGACACTTCTGACCTCTGCAACCATCCTCTGGTGAAGCAAGCCCTAGTTCCCATGGTTGTGAAGCAACATCCATAACCTCTACTTGATCTCACCTGAAAGAACCACAATAATCTTGTGCTTGCTATCCAAAATGAAATTATCTATGGAAACATTGCGGAAAGCATTTGCTTTTAAACTGGAAGAAGCAAAACAAAGCAAAAGCAAGTCTAATCTCTTGTTAGAACTCACTTATCCATGTAAAACACCAAGGCTGGGGTAGGTGTACTTTGAAGTGCAAGTTAGCAAAGCCCAAGAGGTGAGCCAAAAACCTGCCAAAATGTGATAGAGGCACAAAACGCGAGCTAACTATTTGCTAATTGACTGCGCCATGAAAGGAAGAGCGTGTTACTCAGGCTGTGGGGTGTGTCTCAGTAGTAGTGCTGGACAGTACAAAACCTTGCTTGATAGGTGAAAGTGGCCTGGTTAAGGTCACGCACAGTCTTTGCCTTCCCCCCTGGTTCTGCTACAATCAAGAATCATGTGTGTGTCTCTTAGCTACTTAAAAATATTTTATTGTTGGATTTGCATTTCTTGTCTAAAGATTCAGGAATTGCTGATGACACCAAAACCTGCAGCTTTAGAGAGAATGTATCTGAAGAGTCAGCAGCGATGTGCTCCGGCGGCTGTTTCTGTGCATGCCTGCAGTGGGAGGTTCGCTTTTCTAGCACAGCACAGCGCAGCGAGTTGATGGAAAGCTGAGTGTGATGCAGGTTTGGCTAATTGGAGCACTCCTGGGAGGATGTGAATTGCACAGTTTCCATAATGAGTAGAGAGAAAAGATAGTTTACATCCCCTAATGTAACAGCGTCAGGAGAAGATTAATAGCAGAACCACAGCAGCGGTATCTATCAGACACTTCATTATTAAAGGAACTGAGTTTCGCTAATGGTATTTTGCTGGTGATGGGTGCTGTGAGTCAGTAGGCAAAATCCTTTCCCTGGGTCTCCCCCAACTTTCTGATCACCAAAGTCCAAGCTTATAATGGACACATGCGCGCAGAGGTTTTTCTGTTATGAGATGCAATTAAATTGTGGTTTAGCTTCTAAACTACACCGGAAATAGAGTCATCTGAATCCACAGTTGTCCATGGATCTTTTATTCTGCTGCCACTATATACAGGATCATCTCAGGGAAGTTAATGAAGAGTCATTAGTTTGAGGTTAGGGAGATGGACTGGATTTGGGTAAACATGCCATTTTCCTTTGTGTTTTCAGCACACTGTACACTCTGGCCAGCTTCTCAGTGATGCTAAGCTGCATCTCAGCCTAGAGAATGCTTGTGCATACAACTTGGGCAGCACAAATCTGGAGAACAGTCACCTTTGCTGGCAATTGTTGCCCTGGGATGGGATAGCAGGGAGTTTAACAAATCAGCATGCATGCCCCAGACTTAGCTGGGAGACCTTTGCTTTGAAGAAGTGTTGCAGGGTTAGAAACCAAAAGAGATCACTTTGCCATCATTTCAGATATTTATTAGAACACAAACTGTGGTGGTGTTTACAACCAGGGAGGGAAAAGACCTTTGAGTCCCCCCTGCTCTAGGTAAGGTGTATGCCTTTTCGCTGCTGGTTTTGGGGAAAATCACAATCAACAATTTCTTATGACCTGTGCTGGCAAAAAGGCTGTGCATTTTTTGGATATTCTGTTTGCGGGAGGTGCCTTTTTCACACAGATACTACTTGGGTGAACACCAGATAAGTGTCTCTAATCCCAGCGCATGATAGGTAAAACCTAATCCCATACTGGTGAAGTGAAAGTTTTTGTGCAAAATTATATCAGTTTTGTATGCAAATCTGTATCCCCTTGCTGGAGAGATCTGTGTGTCTGTTGCCACGTGCACCCTCAGCTCTTGCAGGACACAGTGCCAGCTGCCCAGGTTCAAGACCCACGTTGGTGCCAGCACTCTACCATTTCCAGTGTTTGATACAGTGATAGCTCCGGTAAACTTCGAGGCCCCGTTTTGCTCTGTCCTGTGCTGTTGTAGAGGCTTGACGTGCTCCAGCCTTGGCTTGGAATGAAGCAGAAGGTGAATCTAAAATGCAGTAGCTGTTTCTGAACAAATCCCTGTAAGTGCTCAGTTATTGCTCAGAGAGAGTGTGTGGCAGTTCGATGTTCTGTTCAGTAACTGAAAGGGGAAATTTTTGAAGCCAAGATTACAAAAAGTCCAGAGTCTGCCATAAACAGTGTACATGCAGTCGTCTGAAGAATTTTTCTCTGCAGTTACTACGCTTACACACCTGTGGAGCAAAGAAACTGAGAGTCTGGGGCTGCTCTGGGCATACAGACCTCTTTCCTCGTGGCAGTCCATCTGTGCTTCCAAAGATGGCCCCTTAACCACCTTCCTGGGCTGCTCTTCTGAGTTCATTTGTTTCTTGCTGCGATTGCCCAGGTCATCTTAGGGTGCTTGTAAACAGAGCACGTTTCCTTCTGTGTCTCTCTCTCTCTTTTTTTTTTTTTTTTTTTTTTTTAAAGTGAGGTTAACCACAGCTCAATATTTATATCATTCAAGCTCAATTAAAAGCATACAGAAAAAAGTTCATGAATAGTCTGCTTCTAATGAAGAGGCATACTTTAATAACAGCCAATGTTCAAAGATGCTTTTAACAACAAGAGCAAAGGATTTACGATGTAAGTATTTTAGTCATTAGAAAATTGGAATTGTTTCTTTGGAGAAAACAAACAGGCTTTGGGCTCTTCCTAAGAGCGGTATGAACTCAGCGGCTGGCAGCTAGTTAGCCCCCCTGCAGTATGAATTAATGATAAAACTGCTTTCGTTCAGAAGGGAATTTTATTGGGCAGGATGCCGGGTACCAACACAATGAGGTCTCCAGGCACCCCTCCCTCTAGGGGTCTTCAATTACACTTCGTAATGAGCACTGTTTCATTAGTGAGGAAAGCAAAAGTCGGCACTAATTAAAATTAAATTAGGACACACTCAAGTTGTGTCACACAGTGTGCTGAGATATTAATAAAAAAGAAGCTGCCTTGAACAAGCATGGACCAAAGGGTCAAGTGATAACAATTAAAATGTTGGATGTGATGTCAATGCTGAATTTTTTAACGCTCCAGTTTTGGCTTTGTGTATGGAAAGATGATGTCTGGACCGTTTTCTGTAAGTTGGAAGAGGCATTGCATCTACATCTGTCAACATAATGTCTGACAGAACATTTTCCTAAAGCTTGCGTACTTGCTGGAGTATTTCACAAGAACACATGCGTGTGCACATGTGCCTGCAATCTGCTGTTCATGCACGCTGTTGAGCTGATGCGTGAAAATACGATGTACATTTCACATTAAAACACTGCATAAACTCCTGCTGATGTGCAAAAGGTGTCTTGCTTGAGCACTCCTGTAGCAAAGCAGTGCATCTGTACTCTTACATATGTATACCATGAGATGTGCATATATTTTTCTATGTATGTATTTCACACTTCTGCGGTATCTTCTAAGAAAAACTGAGTTCTAGTCGCAGCTCTTGGCTCCCTTCCTGGGAGCACTACTACTTTGTTCACCTTAATACTTGTGTGATGCTCTTCGCATTTTGTAGATGAGCTGCCCTGAGGCTTAGGGTACTGCTGACCTTCACTGGTCCACTTCTTAAATTTTCTAGCTTCTTCTTTTGCTGTGCTCTGCCTTGAGGCTGGCTGCTGCTGCTCCTTGTTATGGGGTTGTGCAGCGCGCTGCCAGGCACCCACGCTGACGGTGCCCAGAGCCAGCACAGGTCTGGCACAGCACAGTATCCGCAGCTCCAGCTGCAGCGCTCAGCCTGCGGCTCATTTTTCAGGCTGGTCGCTGTAAGCATTTCTGAGCAAAACTGACTGCCCAATTTAACAGTGGTGTTTAATTAAGTTGGTTCCAAGGGCATTTGCCAAAATATTAAAATAAATTTGACCTTCAAAGTGGATTAAATAGACATGATGTTCAGCGAGGCAAATTACAATGAACATCTGTACATTTTGTATTTAAATATACACACATGGAGCTTGCTGGGCTGGTGAATGGATATGGAATATTCAGCAGATACAGATTGTAATCTGGAAAAGAATCTGCTCTTCTCAGTGAATATATTCTTGCACATTAGTGAAATTGTGGCCAAGGCACTTCACGCAGTGTGCATCTGTTTGCCTGTGTAATAATTATTAATGCTTCTATGGTACAGCGGCAGATCATGCATGAGACTTGAGTGGAAAGCAGAGCAGAAGTAGTGTCCTTGGAGGTTCAGGCACCCGACCACCAGCCCACCCAAATGCCCACATCTGTGTAAATGTGTTTCAAAGAATGGAGTAGGAATCAGCACTGGACTACCCATCTTTTTGTGCGTAAGTCCTCTTTCCTAAGTGTTAAAACAGTTGGTGTCTTTAAGCTTGCTTAAATAGCTGCTGTCCGGCCTGGCTGTTTCCTATTGTGGCCACTACAAAGCAAACTCTCCATCCTGCGAGGCTGTCCCTGTTTGTCTGAGGTAAAACTGGCAAGTGTTTAAGGCCGAGCACTGAAAGCTGACTGCTTACATTTCCTTAATATGTTTTTACAAGACAGATCATGAAGCTTGTAAATATGTATTTTAATAAAAACATCCCCAGTGTGTAACTGAATGCTCCGCAGTAACCATTACACGCGGGCTGTCAGTCGCTGGGAGGGCTGTAACCTGCCTGGCAGTCATTTCCTAACTTCTGACTTAACAAAGACCCTGCCTTCACTAGGTCATTTATTTACAATTCTATAAATGCTCTACCTTTTTAGTGCAGTCAAAACATGCATTTGCAGATCTTGTGGGGGTTTTGTTTCTTTTCTAGCTGTATTTGATGATGATGACGTACATTTATACTGTGCTTGCCATTCAGGAGGCAGAGATACAGCTCAGATAAAATGTGTGTGGCTTCACCGACACAGGAGTCACTCAGAGGTGGAGCACAGCATCAGCTGGATACTGCACACAGACCAGTTTAAAGAGTTTTAAGAGATGCTTAAAAATCCCATGTGCTGCCCAGAAAACCTGAGATAACAATCCAGAGTTGTTGGAAGTGAGTGTTAAATTTGCTAAGCAGAGCATTGATCATCTAGGGAAAGATGCAACGGGTAAAAGGAATCAAATATTACCAGAAAGTGTTCCTTAGCTTTCCTAGATGCCTCCAGTCGTATAAGACCTAATTCTGATTAGCTTTGAGGCAGGCCAGTCTGTGAGGGAATGGTTTTGCACAGTGCTTTGAACTGTTATTTAGCTCTTTTTAAAACTTGTACATGTGTAGTCAAGTACCAGCCCCAGTGCTGCTCTGCTGAGTTCCATGCTGCAGACAGCGAACACTGTGATGTACAGATCAACAATCCTGAGGTGAAGTAGTGAGCAATGAGAAGCCACAGAGACCTTGGCATGATGGGTCACCTTAAAGAAAGTGAGCTTGGAGGGTCTCAGACTTCCACATCCCAAAAATCTGTGGAGAGCCCAGGCTGGTGTTGGCAGTCGCGGGGGGGGGTTGCCCGGCAGAGGAGCCCAGAAGTCTCAGGCAGATCCATCCTTCAAAGATGGCAGCACGTGGCTGAGACTGGGCACCTGCATTACCCGCAGCTGATGGCTGAGATTTCAGTCTCTAGGGCCAACAGTCCAGTACTAGAGCTATTAAAAAAAAAAAAAAAAAGAGGGGGGAAAAAAAAAGCATTCTTCTCCCAAATACATTTCTAGTCAATGTTTCTCCTTGTCCTTTTAATCTGTGCTGAGGAAAGGTCCAGGCAGGCTCAGTGTGGGTAAGCAGGCGGTACACCGACATGCACACACAGCACTGTTACACCGGCATGCCTTGTACAGGCATTTTCTTGCTGGATCCCCCTGCCTTTCCCTGAATTTGCTGGGGATTGCAAAGGAACACGCTTCAGTGTTTGCTTGTATTGAACCACTGGATGATACAGATCTTTGCTCTGTTACCTAAGTCTGCCTGGTCCATTCAAGAGCTGAGCCCTTTCTTTTTGTTGAGCAGAGCTACTTGCCTTTGCCTGCTGCAGCCCTTTCTTAATGGTGAATGGAGAGTGCCTGAGCGTGTGTGAGCGAGCTTTACAAATCCCCTTACACACACCCCTTTGGCAACCTCCTTTATGAAATTTTTATTAGTATATTCAGCAATGTGCATGTCCTCAGGAATAACAAACAGCACTGAGAGAATATATAGCCACTCAAATGGTCCAGGGGCTTCAGAAGGGAGGTGAACAATGCTACTTTAAATATTGCAGGATGGTTTACAACCCTGAGGGAGGAGGTGTGGGGGAGGAGAGGGGAAGAGCAGATGGGCACAGTGTCCATTTAAGGTGGTCTGGCACAGTTATTGGTCAGCAACAATGTGATTTATATTTGGAGGCCCCTTCCAGCCTCTGTTTTTCTCCTGAGTTTGCATATATGTCTGTCTCTGAAAATGTTACCTTGGATTTCAGGGGGTTCTCCAGCTATTCTGTGCCCTAGTGAGTAAGTTTAAAGATCGACAGAACATTTCGGTGATCATTTTCTTTAGCCCAGATGGATGGCTGACATGCCCTGTGATGCTGTCAGCCGTAGCCGCTGTGAGCCAGTCTCAAATCACAAGGAGATGGGTGCCTGTCATGGGGATCTGCTGAGCTCAAAACCTCCGGTAGGACCTGAAAAACATTGAGAAACATCACTGGCCATTATTCCAGACACCAGACAAGCTCTGGGCTGTGCAACACGGGGGATGAAAAAACTGTGTTATTCCAGGCTTTTGGCTCCAGGAACTTTGGAATCGTACAAGATCCTGGCATTGATGGAAGGCGTCAGTGTTAGAGTAATCCTTAAAGAGCCTCATACTGCAAGATTCTTAGGATGTCTGGTTTCCACCCTGGTCAGTGGGAGTTGAGGGTGCTCTTGCATCGTGGTTGGAGCTAGGGAGGTTATGCAGATTCTGGCAGCCGTGGCTTGAAAAGAAATCGCCAGACTGTGCTGTTTGTGTATCCCCAAATCATATTTGTGTGTTCCTTTCTCCTTTTTGAGCGCAGGAGCTCTGAGGCTGGTGGACATAGAGCTGTTAGTTTCCTTGGGAGAAAAGGGACCTGGCATCTACAGCAGTATAGGTGCCTGCCTACAGTTAGGGCTGGTTTATCTGCTGTTTAAATTTTGCTGAATGGCATTGTATTTATGTTTGCCAATTCTCCTCCCCAAGTGACCCATTAAATCATGTTAATCCCTCTGCTCCAGTCTGTTCTCCTACTGAAATCCATGTCTTCATCTAACTTGCTTCTCGTAATCAGCCCATATGCCTGTGCTGCAGTCTGAGGTGGGGGACATTTAGCTGGTGGTCAGCAAATGGAGTTTATAGACTAGCAACAGGTAGGTCTTCTTGGCTTCCGTTTTCACCCACCGTGTGACAGCCTGAGAGGCCTCTGACTTTGCCTCAGTTTCCCCATATGCAAAATTGTTCATTGCCTTGCAAGGCTTAATACAGTGAGATCACTGAGGGAGCTGATACGTAAGAGCAGCAGGAAGAGCATTTATGCTCACGTGAACCTTGATATGGATAACAAAATCAGCCTCATTCCCCTGGTTTGCCACCAACAGTGGTATCAGACACCATAATAAACTAAAACTGCCTGTGTAAGAGCTCTGGTTTATTATTCTGTTAATTGGCATGGCAGCATGGTGCACTATCACATAATAGCATTAGAGGTGAACTGTTTTCTTAACTTGGGTATCTTCAGGCGTGTGATTTGCGTATGGAGAGACAGGCGATGATCCTTCAATGGCATACGGAAGGACTGGTATTTTTATTTCCTTAAGTGCGAGACGATGATACACTATCAAGTATTCAGCTCTTTATGATGCTACGCAAATGATATGAAAGGAACATGATATCATGCTGAACAGAGATGGTGAACTCTCTGGGGCAGGAACCATGACTTTTTATAATGTATGCTCTGTCTCTAGCATGATAAACGGTGTGTCGCTGAGATTATTAAGCATTCCTTCAGAAAAATGTCATTATTCCCACCACAGACTTACCTATGTGATGAGATTTGCAAAGAACAGCCTGGTGTTTTAGGGATATACGTGCAAAATATTCAACACTTGGCTGTCTGCTGCTTGGAAACCCAATTTTGTCATTATGCGTTGACTTCCTTCAGCTGTTTTGGAGTCCTGAAGCCTGTGACAGGAAGGGCTGTATGACAGCCTTACTCAGTTTTCTGATATCTGGAGCGTACGGATATGATTCATCCAATGGAGCTTAAGGATACGGCCAGGCGTGTGCAGGATCCAGCCACTAGAGTAGTCAAAATGGGTGTGTCCCAACAGGAGGCTGGAAAAGCGCCTGACACACTTGGCAAGTGATGTAATGGTCCATTCTCAGGAGGAAATTCTTTATTGAACCCCTCTAGCAATGAACTTTTGGCCTGAAGCTGGAGTTTGGATTGCACAAGCTCAATAAATGTGTAATTATAAATACCAGAGACACACCAAGCCCCCCGCCGCCTCTACAAGTAGGACCTGTTTCAGAAGTTGGGAAGGAGCAAACATCTAGGCAGTGAACCCATTGCAGGAGCCAGCTGCTCTGAAGGAGAGCAGCCTCTGTTCAGGGCGTGGGCCCTGCAGGAGATGGCTCCTGCCCAAGAAAGTGTCATCGGTCATCCTGGGCATCATGGCAGCCAATCGAGCCAGCAAAACCATCAAACTTTCAGCCTCCTCCTCAAGTCTTGCTGCTTTGCATTGGCTGCTTGACAAGTGTGTGGTAATTCTGCTTTTACCTGAAGTCATTGTGTAACTTAGAGTTTGTTTGCAGCTTTGCCATTTAGGAGCCAGAGCTGGATGGGAAGCCCACGGCTATTGGGCTTTCTCTGATGTGGGAGATGGTATCAGGCAGAGGGGGAGAGTCTCAACTTTCATAAAACATGAGTCTCCGATTTTTTTTTCCTTCCTCTCTTCTTAAATGAGAGTTACTACAATGTAATGCAGAGATACCAGAACCACTTTGATGGTAGAAACCTACCTGCAGCAGCTTGAAGCTCAGCATTGGTAGACCTAGCCTGCTCCTCTCACTGCAAAGGAAGGATGCAGCGTTCATGGTCCAGTGACACTTCCACACCTGTAAGACAGTGCTTTGAGGAGGGGTCACTCGGGTATGGATGCTTACTAGGCGATTTCAGGGCAAACTGCATTTATGATAGTCCAGGCCAAGTGTATACGTGCCCACCAGTTCCAAAATGAACACCCCGATTTTCAGTCTTACAACTTGAACTGTCAGAGTTTCACGTACATCTGTGCTGAATGGGGTGAGGCTGGGATGGATGAAGGTTGTTTACATCTTCTTTTCAACTTTGATGGCGTGGGGTTGTAGAGGAGAGTCATCACTTTTCTCAGGAAGTTGGAGATGTTGGTTTTCTGGTGTTAACCAAAACTGTGTTAACTGTAGCTCTGCCTGTACATAAGGCTGCTGCACAAACCTCCGCTAGTTTGCATGGTGGCTTGCTGAGCCTTTCCTGTACGGGGTGGATCCAGCACTGAAATAAACAAATGAGAAGGCTGTTGAGGGAGGCGTTAGGAGTGGAACTGAGAGATGGCATAGTCAGTGCTTTCTGTAGGCCAGCCTTCTCACTGCAGTTATTAGATTACCAGGAAAACTCCACACCAGTTTGCAAAGTCTGCTGCACATCTAACTGCCAACATTAGAATTGACTGTCACTGAACAAAATCAGGTAGGGGCAAAAGCCAAAAAACTGTTACTCTTACGTTAGGTCAGAGAGTGGAAAGAAGAATCCTCATCCTAAAGCGTGGAGAGCAGTCCCCCAGAGCCGCGGTGCACTGTGCAGCAGCACTGTGTTTGGAAAGTGGTATGATAGCGTAGGGAGTGTGTGCATGTGCACGTGCGCCTGCATTTTTAGGGTTAGCAAATAGAAATGTTTTATTTTCATTTCTACCTGAATGCAGATTTCTCTTCCTGCCGTGACATACCTCCCACAGGGCTGTTTCAAAACTCTACAGCCCGTGACAGTTAGGAAGCACCGTCAGTACGGACTGTCAGCCAGGGCACCTCAGTGATGATCTAGGCAGGAGGGGCTTTATCATGGCTCTATAAATTTTCTCACCATTTTTCTTGAAGCTCCCAAGGACGTTAGAAGAGGCTGTGGAATAGCCGGAACGTTCCTCTACAGGAACGGCAGATCATAGGGCAGCTGTGATGCTTCTTGCTATTACAGCAGGATCAGCTGCACGGTTCCATTCTGGAGGTTTACTTAGTGTGTTCTTCAGATGTATTCAGATTAAACAAATGTGACCAAATAATTAGTCGCTGCGTGTGTGCAGTTTGCTTATTTTGTTGGTCCTATATAGGAAAGGGAAATTAAACATTTTTGTGATCATTTTAACCATGTTGGTTTATAACCCTCCCACCATTCTTTTTCTTCAAATTCTGTAAAGTGATTCCCTTTGCCAGTCTTTTCCCTTTTTCTCTTTGAAGACTGCTGGTCGTATAAACTTCTGTTTCCTTTTGTTTTGCCTGTGGACTTCAATTTGTTTTGGCACTTTCTGCAATTGTGAAACTTGAAATTAACCTCAGATTTTTATATATGCTAAATGAGTTGCCTTAGGTGTGGCTGAGTAGAAGAACGTGGAAGTGTCATGTACACAGATCAGCATAGTATTTGTTTTAGGTTTAATCACAGTACAGTATTAAAATATCAAGGTAGATTATAGTTTATTATGGTGTATTATTGCAGTCAGTAAACAATGCTATCCGGTGTAATTGTTGTATCAATGTGACTGTTTCAAGGATCTACCAATGTTTGTACTAGAAAACTAGATTTCAAGGGTTTATAATTCATCCATTATGTATTGCCTGAAGGTGGAACTTAATGTAGTATGTTCCAGGATCAGGGAAATCCCTGTTCTCTGTGTGCTGTCCACTGGATTGAGGCCTGTCGTGCTTGGAGGAAGATCTCACCTCCTAGAGCTATGGCTATGAAGGCTTATCTTTATAGATAGGAATCCTTGCCAATCCCTGCAGCTGAAGATAGATGTTTACTCTCTCCAGCTCCTAATAAACATATGTTCTTTTTCTTTCTTGGTTTGCTATCCCATTGACTCATTTTACACTTTTGGAGGAAGGGAGTGATGGAGAAAGAAAGCAGGAAATGTTTGAGAGAGAAATTTGTTTCACAGTCAGCAAAGAGATGAGAGTAGGAAATTCCTGGAGATGAAGTCCCAGTCCCAAACTGCTAACTGCTCCTTGAAAGTCAATGTTTGTTCCTTAATTTCCAGAGGGAAGGAGGTATGATGCACTAGAGTTAGTCATATTCATATCTCCCTAACCCCAGGGTGTGTTCTGGGGCGCCTTCTCCTTCCTTAACCCCAGGGAACTTAAACGGCGTGGCTGTAGGAGATTTCTGAGTTTTCTTTTCAAAGATTGCCTGCTAGAAGACTGTATTTCTCTCTCCTTAGAGCCTGTTCTCATTTAAGTTAAGGATGAGGTTATCTATATCAGCATCCATCTTTGCCCCTTGATAAGGGACCCCAAACCCGCTGTTCCTTTCTTGATGCCTGTCAGCATCACGGTATCTGGTACAGGTCTGGGGTGTTTATGGATGCGTGTGTGTACCTCCTGATGAAGTGTTTACAGAGAACCAGACACAAATGTGAGAACAGACAGTGAGTCATAGAGGGCACGGGCGAGCAATGAGACTCCTGATAGAAGGTGCTGGTGTCGGCGTTGTGGGTGCCCTGATCGGGAGGCAGCGTGCCGCACGCACGGAGGAGCTCTGTGCTGGAAGTTCCCGTTGGCCTAGGGAGGTGTGCCGTCGGAGCGGCTGCTGAAGGGAGCTGTGGTTCATTTGTACAGAGGCACCAGAGGTAACACTTGAGATCCACTGGAGCCGTCAGTTAGCAGCGGTATGTCCTGCAAACCTGTTAAGATAGCAGTAATAATAATGATACTTAGCAGAGTTCAAAGGGGAGAATTTCAGGGAGATTGCTGTGAAGTGCTTACTCTTGCTGTGTTCTGTATGTGCATTCACATGCGGGCGCACATAAGTCTGAGAGTGCAAATCCAGGCAAAAGCACTTGAGCCATAGCTTTTTCCCACTCCACATGCAAAGAGGACCACAACAAGGATGAGATTCCAGAACGGGAGGAACACGAACGAGCTTTCTGGCCTGTGGTAGACCCTGGGAGAAGCAAGCTCTGCAACTCCTCGTGCGTGCAGGAGTAGCGAGAGCCGGTATGTGTAGGGCTGAGCTGAAACCAGCTCTTCCAAGGTTGATTCAGGGGAATCTTCTCATGACTCTCACCCATCCTCCCATCCCACAGGTTTCACGTGGGAGGGTGAAACCCAGCTTTGCAATCAGAACATTGTCAAATTAGTAGTAATTGGCGATTCAATAAATAATCTGCAATCATAGGAACAAGGGCTAGGGGGAGCAGAAGAGCTGTTGGTAGGACACCCATCCTCTAAACAGTAGGTGTTGCTGGTGGCTTGCAGCAGTGGTTAGTAAAAGTCTTTAAATCTATAAAATGTAGTACTAGACGCATTTAAAAGAGGGATGATGGTTGATTGACCGTATCTTGTAGAATTCTACATAATCAGTGGCACTTACCCTAGCACTATGTTCTTCTGTAGCACTGGTGTCTCTGTAGGAAGCAACATAGTGTAACGCATTAACTCAAGAGTTACTCTCTAGTCTGATGCAGCTGCCTCTTGGGTGAAATACAAAAGTTCGTTAACAAACAAGACTTTGCAGCAGAGTTTGGGAGGGGCACAAAATGCTGAGATTTTATATCAGCTGCCCTGGTGAAATCTGGAATAGTTCTGTCAGCGGAATTGTTTGATTTATACCTGCGGTACAATATCTAGTCTTAAAAATGTCTCTAGTAGAAACTGCTTCAAAATGTTAGCAATAATTTGGGCAGAAAATGGAGTTTAAGGCAATTTCTGCTGGGAGTTCAATTCACAGATGTATTTAAGCCAGCTGCATACACTGGCTTGGCTTCATGTGTATCTCTGGGTTGCACTCACAGCAAAGAGGGCAGTATGCATCACAGCGATGTTACTACGCTGAAAAGCGTTATGGAACCCAAAAGCACACAGGACAAAGCCTTCCTATCTCATCCCAACATCATCTGAGACTTGCATGTACTCACCCGAGAGGCATTCTCCTTTGCTGGTCTGGCTGGTTTTACCACAACAGGGTTGTGATACTTGTAATATGATTATGGTGCAAGTGGGAGATTACTAAGGATTTAAGTTTTCTGTGATATAATTTTATCATTCCATGTGAAGAATTATTCTGGTATTACTAGAACTATCTACAGAAAAGACATTTTAATATAAAAATTTTGGCCATGTTTGGTTTTTCCTCTTCCTTAGAAAAAGTTATTTCTGCTGCAGTGCATCACTGGTTTGTTGCCTAGGGGCTTGCTGAAGAGCAGTGCTGGGTCTCTCCAGCTGTCTGGAAGTTAATTGTCCTTCATTCTGCCAGGTGCCTTTTCTCTCTCCAATGGTTCTCTCCACCTTAGTTTTCTCTTGCCTTCTATGTGCTAATATCTACCTGTTGCTCCAGTGATCGCTACCATATTGATAGTATTCTGTAGATGTGTCTTGGTGTGAGTATTTATTCTGGTGCAAAGCACTCTGCATAGCAATAGAGCATTCATTCATGTAATGGATGTATAAGGTACCTCTTCAATGGTGTGCTAAAAGGACAGCGCAGAAAAGCTGCTCCACTCTGACACTGAAGCTGGACAAGTACAGACCAGTATATGGCAAAAGCAAATGTAAGGCCATTAGATAAATCGTCCTTCAGTAAAGAGTTTAGTCTGGCAACGTGAAGGCTGAGAGAAATTCTATAAATACACCAGGACAGGAGGAAAACAGGAGGTAAATGCCAGGGAGGGAGAACAACTGCTTAAACTAAAGGCAACACTGGCACAAGAACAGATGGGTATCATCTAGGCAGTAGTAACTTTAGCCTGGTAATTAGAAGGTTACTAACCATCAGAGAAGAGAGATTCTGGAGCAGACTCCCCACAAAAAGTGATGCTTTTTGCTGTTTGTTTTTTTTTTTTTTTCTTCTTGCTGTGAGCTGAGTTTAAGACAGAACTCAGTAAGCTGGCATGAGGGGTTCTATCCTCTGATGTCCAGGCTGTATGTGCAAGTGTCCCTCATCCTGTGCCCTGCAGTTCTCAGTGAGCGGAAGGGGAGGGGGAGAGAAGGGCATGTAAGTCAACATCAGCATCTATGCAGCGTGAGTTCATCTGGAGTGTTTTCATCCTTCCCATCCATGGATGTGGGAGAGGAAATGGCCAAGAGCTCTCTCTTGTGTCCCTGTGGCACAAACGATCATTGCCAAAACTGATTGCTGGTGAATAAGGCCTGAAGATACGAGGAGCCAAGAAAACTCACCCTGGGGAGTCTGTCCCTCTACATAGCATTGCAGAGCAGTCCTCCCTAGCACTGGAGAAGACAGGCCTGGACCAGAATGTCAGATCTAACAGCTATAGGTTTTGCAGCCTGTCAACTCTAAATGTGAAGCCTGTAGCATGACTCTATCTCCAGTCACATCACCTTGAATCTGAATCGCTTCTCCTGCTGCTAACGTACAACAGGCAGATGCATATTCTCACACCCACTGCTCACCTGTGATTCTGTTTTTCTCTTTAGTAATTGTGCAAGTCACCTGATAATTCAGCTAAAAGCCCTTACGAGACATTACATAATGTCCTCGGAGAAACCCTGTCTGCTGTAACATTGGATAGATTATTATGTAAAACTTTCTCTCTTTTTCTCAGTTGTTTGGTTTTGGGTGGGGAGTCAGGCTGGATTTCCACTTGGCTGAACCTAAAAGGTTTCAGGTTTACACGGGATTGCTCCACTATTTTATTAATCTCTGGAGACTGTGCTGGAATTGGCCTTAGCATCACAAGTGAAATGAGTTTGGCAGAGCTCTCTGGAGTCTAGGCAGCACACCTGGCTGTGCTCTGAGGTGTGATTCAGCTCAAGGGGTAACACTTACTCAAGAAAGCCCTCAGCACTAATGTGATGATTTAATTAGCATCACTGGACCAGCTCCATGGGATAAAGCCTTCCCCCAGTACTCCCTCAGGACTGCAGAGCTTTCTGTATACACAAGTGATGCTGAAGGGATCGTGCATTGCTTGCAAACATGGGCAGGAGAGCCGTGGGCAGGCCTCTGTTGAGCAGGATGAGAACAAAGAGGCAGATCCCAGCTTCTCCTGAAACCCCTGCCCGTGGCTTCTCTTCCTTGGGTGGCTGTTGAAGGCTTGAGCAGAAGGACTGCCTCGCTCACTCTTCTCTTTTTTCCTGAAGACCCTGAGGCCCTCCCTGCTCTAACAAATGGCCTGTGGGTGACATCGAGCTCCCGTGGAGATCTGAAGGAAGGTTAGGAGTTAACAACCAGAGCAGTGAGGCACCTAGCTGTCCCTCAGCATCCTGCTTCTATCTTCATCTTGAAAAATCTCCATCCCCAGGATGGAGGGTGGAGGGAAGCAAACAGACCCCTACGAACAGCTTCCCCCAGCTGAAGCAGTGGCCGGCAAGTGACCAGGCATTAACAGCATTGGCACCATTGCGTGGGTGCTGGAGAAGCTGATTCGTTTCTGGGGATCTCCTGCTCTCGTCTGCATTCTTGCACTAGAGCCCTGTCCCTGTCTTGCCTGGCATCCAGCGCAGCGTAGTCCATCATCTGCTGCAGCAGAGAGACCAGGAGCTTGTCAGGGCTGTGGCGCAGGCAGCATCTTGTTCCGGGAGTGGATAGGAGAGCAGGGGCGAGCCTTGAGCTGATGTCCTTGGCAGAGGATGTGCTGAGCGAGTCTGCTCCCTGAGCACCAGCCCCGCACACAGGGGAGGGGGAACTGCACCAAAGCTCGGGTCAGTGGAGCTCATGAGAACCCTTTTCCTTTCTGTCCAGAAATTCTGCATGGGAATATGTTCTCTGAAACCCCGCTTTGGCTGGATATTTCAAAGCAGAATGAAAAATTTTGTTTCTGCTCAAAGACCTCTCTTTGAACAGAGATTTTGAGAGAACATTTTCTTCTTGAAAACTGAGATTCAAGAAAGTCATCAACTGCAGAAAAAAAAATCAATTGAGGAATCTATAAAAAATGCAAAATACTAGTTTAAAAAAATCCCCTAGTAGAGAGAAAAAAAACCAATAGTTTTTAACAGCTGTGTTTTTCAAAGGGAAGTTTTTCCAGTCAGAAAAATATCAAACAGCTCTATCAAAATTGTGTTTCCTTCTGCTTGTTCACTTCTTTTTCTTCTTTTATTTTTTTTTTTCCCCCCTTATTTGGGACATCCTGTAACAACTGAGAATCCAGAAAGTCTCTTTTTTCCCCAAAGGTTTGCAAACCTCCTTGATGAACAAGCTTCAAGCTTGTCATGAAACCTGAACCCAAGGAAGGTTTCCTGGCTTCATCTTTCAGTCTGATGTTGCACATGGCTCTGGCTCACAGGATTGCTCTAGTATTGGAGCAGGGATGGGAAACCCACTTGTGCAGAGGAAAAAAAGATGGAAAGTGTATGGGGTGCAGTGTGGAAAATCCAGCTGCAGGGCAGCCTCTGTCCCTGCTCCTAAACCCTGGGCTGGTGTTTTGCCGCGGTCCTCACCAGCTTTGGCAGCTGGGCTGGATTGCTGTGGACCACCTTAAATGTTTTCCATGCCAGCTGAGCACAGAAAGCTGCTGAAATGGGTCTCTGCTGCAGTGCGCACTCTCTCTTAGCAATGCCCTCATGGTGACTCAGTCCCATACCCCGCTTCTTTTAACCCACAGCAGGTCAAGAGTTTAACAAAGTGACTGGGGCCGAGAGCCAAGTCCCCAGAGTTGCAATCTGCAGCCAGCATGCCAGCATCTGGAAAGCGTTTGTGACCAATAAAAAATGAATGTGCAGACTCCGCCAAAGCAGCAATCATTTGGCATCTCAAGCCCAGATCTTTACAAGATGATTCTTCTGAGGCTTGGAAAGGCTTTCCTTAGTGTTTTCTAATAAAAACAGTTCTGGGCTGGGCCAATAGTCGGGTGAATAGTGCTATGCGTCGCCACATGGGAGACAGCCAGCCGGGAACGGGAAGACGTTGCTGGAGTCTGACCTCTCGGGCTGGCTGGGGCCGGATGCCTGATGGCAGTGATGCTCTCATTCAGGCTGGGGACAGGGCACCCTGGGTGCTACAAGAGCTGCCATTCAGAGCACATGCTTACCTTAGGCTGTTTTATCCGGTGCCACAGGACTCCTGGAGGAGTGAAGGCTAGAGAACACCCGACTATTAGGGCATGAAGCCCTTGGTCAGTTTGACAAGAGCTGCCTTAGGCAGACCCTATGGATAAAGCTGTTCCAGTGTTCAGCAGTAACTTTTCCAGCTGGTGCAGCTTAAGCATGCCAGGCTATCTCTGCAGGGTACAGTTTCATTCCCACCTTTTTATCGGTTCCTGACTGCAAGAGATCAGGGGGATGTAGGGAGCTGCTCCCAGGCTTTCTCAGGTACAGGTGACAGCATAGGTCCATCTCCAGCCTTGAAGTAGATGATGTTTGGTACCTTGGAGTGGTACAGGGCACATTCAAAAAAGGGGAAAGAAAAACATAACGTGAGTGCTGCTATCGATAGTCCTTGCCAGCAGCTTGTTCATACTGCCCTTGTTGGGCACATCCCAGAGTCCTTCCCATTGCTTCCAAGCTCTGTCCCTAAGGATGTGTTGAACTCGGCACACTGCTCCTCCTTGCAGTACTCAGTCGGATGGGTTTGTCCATGTGCGTGTTCCTTCCCTCAGCTGGATTCCTTCCTTTCTGTTGCTTTATCTCTCTTCTCTGGAGTGACCATGGCTGGCAGTCGTGTCCAAACCTCTAGGGCTGTTTGGACTCCGCTACCACATACCCTGAATTCTGTAGTGAGGAACCAAACACAAATAAGTGCTGAAGTTTAGTAATTGTCTTGCAAGTTGCCAGAATGTTTTTTTGCTGGAGCTAGATGGATGTTGTTCGTATGTGTCAACCTTCTGACCACAGAATCAGTACAGTGCCATGGCTAAAGCAGTGCAGCTGGGGTGCAAGAAACCCCACAGCTAAACCCCTGTCTGAACACTGAAGGTAGTGGAAAGAAACTCATGGTTGGTTGTTCCCCTCTTTTTGAGCGTGATTTGCAGAGGGGCTGCCACCACAGCAGAGGAAGCTGGCATCTAAACTGCGGGATTAGAGCACAGATACAGTCCAGATGCTCCAGCTTCCTGCATTTGATCTTGCCTTTGAGGGGCATCAAAAGTGGTGATTGGGAGGATGTTAGGAAGGGAGGATGAGGAATCCTGTAAGTTAAGGAATTTTATTTTATTTGTTTACATTTCAAACGGCAGATATTTGCAGTGAGGTCCTCTGAGACTGCCATGCCTGTGCATAATGCTGCCATTTTACTAAGTTTGGTTTTGACTCAGCGCCATTTGTTCTCACCTCCATCCTGCTTGCAGTAGGAAAATGAGATGGAGGTAGCCAGTGTCAGCTACTGCATGTCAGTGTGCTCTTCCACTCGTTCACAAAGGGTAGGTTAGGATGGCTCACCCAGGGCAGGTAAGAACAGCATCATTTAAAGAGGTGGTACTGGTCTGGGTCAACCTACGGTATCGCTAAAATCCCCGTGGATGTTGCTAGTCTTGGCAGGATTTACAAAACAAAACTAACCCTGCCTCCTCAATATCTTTTGCTTTGAGTTTGTGTCACACATGCAAAATCCCTCCAAAGGAAACTCTGCCAAATCCACTTTATTTGCCTGGATTTGGAAACTTTAGATTGGGCAAAGTTGGCTTTAAAAGTTGAGCAACTCTTGGCCAAAACCAGCCTGAGTTCCCATCTCAGAACAAAGAGAAATCCAGATGTATATTTAGTTTTGCTTTGGGCCAGTTCTTGAAACCCTGAAGTTGTTGTCACTCCTGCAGTCAGCTTAAAATCAGTCCTCAGGAGATGGCTGGTTCATATCAGCTATGTTCTCCAGAAGTGCCAATTCTTTTTCCTTTTGTTACTTTTCATACCTTTTTTTTTTGTGAGAGGTGCCTTTTTAGCCCTAGTAAGAGATTAGTTAGAGCTTGCAAAATGTGTCTTGTGACTGCTCAGCACTTTCCATGCATCCCTGAACACGGCTTCTATTTCCTCTTGATGGAGAGAGCCGGGTCTCTTTGCTTCTGTCCTCCATGAAGCAGTTTCCTCATAGCATTAAAAATGTTCCACTTCCTACAGATGCTTGGATGTGCTGGACTGGGGTTGCATTTTCACCCTAGCAGTGCTGCCGCGGATGGGGCTGTTGAGCCTCTCGGTGATGAGAAGCTGCTTTGCTGACAGAATGGGCTGACGCCCCAGCCGTCCCTGGGAGGTAGCGGCGCGCTAGGCAGGCAGATCCCTAATGCATGAGCAAGGAGATGTAGGGCTGTGGCATGTCCTGGGCGCCTGGGCAGTGCAGCTAGGGTTGGTTTGGATGCTGTAGCTGGGAGGCCGGAGGTGTGGAGACAGATGATGGTCTGGAGAGCAGTGGGATGCGGGATAGCTGTGCGGCGGGGCACAACCTGCATCTCAGGAGGCAGGTACTGTGCATGCTGGTGAGCAGCAAGCAGATAGCGTGCGCGCATCACAAGGTGACAATGATACCTGAATGAGTCAGTTCCTCTTGTGATGATCCTGGAGCTGGAAATCTTTCACCATTTTGATTTCTGGTGGCTTATGATCATTAACGCTCTTGCATGCACTGCTGGTGTCTGCGTGGTCACAGAATACTTCTGCTGTTTATGCTTAAAGGTGTTTGAACAAAGGCTGCTGCATTGTATCTAAGCATTCTCCGTGGTTGCTGCACCATCCTCCCCTTCCCTGCCTCTCTGACAGGGAAGGGTTAAACCCCCCTTGTCCCATGTGCCTGCTGATGAACTGTGAATATGCAGCGAGGACCTGTTTTCACGCATATGTCCCTCTCTATAATCCAATCTTTTTCTCCACTGTGGCACAGACCTGGAGGCTCTTCTGCAGCCTGGTATGGCAGATCTGCTGCCATGGGATAAGAAGCAGTGGGTTGATTTACATAATCATATATGCAAATAAGCCAAAATCAGGGTCCTTTCATTCAGCTTTGGTTTTAAGGGGACTCTGTCCATGGGCTGAGAGCAAAGGGATTTGAAAGGGTGGGTTTATTCTCTTGAGCTCTTGGGAAACAGAGCACAGCCTCAGAAAAGTGCTGCTGTTACCAGCCGTGTACAGCCCAGTGGGCATAAATGATTAATTGTGCAGAAACACCTGATAACCCATCCCATGCAAACGCACCCTTACCCTCCAGGCCTACATCATCTGTTCCCTCTACTAGAAGTGTGGACTGCATCCTTCTGCAGGAAATGAAAGAAACTCCATCTCCGAGGAACAAAGGGAATTCATCTCTTCATCTGGTGGAACATTTAAAAGATGTTAAGAGCAGCAACAGCCTCACACCTGTGGCATACCAGATGAGCGCTGGTGGAGACACGTGGGAGGTCATTTCAATGTGTGCCCTTAAGAAGGCTACACAGAATAAATCAGAGCGCGGCAGTGTCTGTCAGCACTCAGAACGAGGACTCCAAACATTTGTGCTTCTACTTGGTTCGCTTTCTCTCAGTCCCATGTATTACCTCCATCCTGCAGGGATGCTGGCCAGCCTGGTGTGGGCTTCAGGAAATCCTGCTCCCAAAGCGTCAGAAGAGAACGGTGTGAGCCACCCATGACAACTTCATTGATCAGTTCCGTGATCTTGTTTTCAGCAGTGACCCTTGTGGAGGTTCCCAAGGAAAACTCCAAAGCGAGTGAGGCTGACGAGGTACCTGTTGAGGCAGTACGTGTTCTCGACTTGTGAGGATACGACAGGTACCAGCAGTATCACATATTTTAGCCTGGCTGATGGAGTGCTCTAAAGATCTAACGAACTAATGATTCAAAGATGCTATCTTTAATCAAACTTCTTTAATCCTTTAAAAACCACCAAAATTAGTAAGCTATTCAGCTCTCTCTTGCAACAGTGGGACTAGAGGTAAATTGGATGTGTTAATTAAACATTGAATAAAAAATAATGACCTTTTGTCAATTTTAAGTGCTTTGCCTTTAGAATCCCACTGACTTTAAGGGAGTGTGTATCTTGCTGCTTGAGTGATCATCTCTTGCTTGAACATATATGGAACTTTCCAATTTGCTTTAAAGCTTTAGATGGGGGAAAATATGGCCAGGTAGCCTACATGCCACAGTCTCTTTAGCTGTGGAGCAACATAAAGTTACCGTAGATAGGATCAGGGTTGGCTCATTGGGAGTGTGTGAGCTGTTCCTGCCCAACTCTGCCTTCCTTGCGCACTCTATTGCACCCGGCAGGTCTCAGTTATCCTAAATCAGTATCTACTGCAGAGGACTAACAGCATCATCTACACTAGCAGGACATCTCAGAAGATCTTGTGGTTCTTCTAAGAATTAGCTAGTACTGAAGAGAAATAATCTCTGCATTCCTGAGAGGGATGTTGACGCCAATAGTAATGAAGCTGTGTCCATCTTTTGCAGCTGTAATGTTCATACAGCAACTTGATCAGAGTTCAGGCTCTGATGCCCTGATAGGTCCCTACTCCTGAGATGTGTTGAATTTGTATAGCATCCTGCAGCACCAGTGCACACTGGGTAGAACTCGTTAAGTCAGGCTGCTCTGCTTGAACTGGTGTATCTCTGATAAGAAACTACTACAACCTCTTGACTACAAGTGGATAAACTCAGGTGGTACCTACTGTCACCACTGCCTTTCTTCAGCAAGCCTGTTAGCAGCTGAGGCAGCAAGAGTAGGGGGTTGAAGGAGGACTGGTGGCTTCTTCCCTTGAAAGGTGAGCTTTTGAAAGCTAAGCTGAGTTTGCATGTCAGGCAGAAGCTGGGTGTGCCTGACAGAGCCTCTTCTGTGGTATCATGGAGAGTCTAGGTCTGGAAGGCTGAGAGTGCAGCAGCTTTTAAAAGTGCTCATCCCTGTAATTTGATTCGGTGTTTTGCTTCTACAGTCAGTAGGGATGTCTTTGCCATCTCTTGATCCTTATCCCAGTGATAAGCCTGACCTGGACCACAGGTGTCACCCAGCATCCAGTTTCTCAGTTCCGACTGAACCCACGCTGGGTGGGATGGGAGGCCTACTGACCAGCGCTGCTTTTACACGCAGAAGTATTTGCCATAGCAGAGAATCTTGCAAGTGTGAGTGTGTGTGTATTTATAGGGAGGCAGATGTAAACCACATTTGTCCTGTGTTTCTGGCAAAGAGAGAGCGTGAAATATTTGTGACCCGAGTCATTGGCTTTCCTGCCATTTGTATAAAAATTTCCAGATGTGATTGTTGATGCCTCACCTGGGACCAATTAAAGAAAGAAGGAATATCCAGAACCAACTGTGTTCATGTGGATACTTGACTTGTTTGTGTGTGTGCGTGCGTGTGCACATCTCTGTTGCAATGTGTGTGTGTTAAAGTAAAGCAGAATTTCAGTTCAAAGAACTTGTGTTTTCTCCTTCCAGGGCCTTCCTTTTGTCTACATTATCCTTTCCTCCTCCAACTGTCCCTGTTCCACAAACCAGGATCAATTTGGATTTCTTGGACACTTTCTCTCCACATATTCATCCTCACACCTTTTCTGTGATGCCTTCCAATCGCTGCTCTGTAGCTAACCTTGATCACAGCGCTCTTCAATGCAGCACAGCGAGCTTTCCTGGAGAAGAAGGTTCCTGAATGCTGTAAACTTCTAGAAAGACAGTGTGAAATCCCTAGTAATGCAGCAGCAACTAACCAAACAGGGGCCAGCACAGCGTTTGGACTGCTCACCACCACGTAAGCCCTGTTCTCTGGTCTGTCTCCTGCCCTCACTTTTCTCACCTATTACTTCAGCTGTCAGTCTGCTCAGTCCATGTTAGACTGTGCCTGGAGAGTTAAGTCCTGGCTCTCCCCTTCCACGCTGTGTGCACAAAAACTTTCTCATGATCACCTGTTTTGTTTCCATTTTTCACTCTGATAATGACTGGAAACTTCTATCTGTTGAGTTTCTCCATACATTTTTACTCCTCGCCAGAGCCCTCCCTGAGCGTATTTACCAAGCTGCCTTTTTGCCTTAGTCATACTCTGCTGGAAAGCAAATATGAAGTCATCCAATCTTCATCCCTTCTTTTGTTGTTGTTGGTTTTTGTTTTTTTTTTTTGCAAGGGGAGTTCAAACAAACAACACCTCCTCACATCCCCCTTGCAACATCTGGTGCCTTTCAGGACCCTTAAACTCATGAGCGAGCATGTGGAAAGGAGGACAGGATGGGAATCCAGCTAGCTTGCAAAAATTAGGCATGGACCCAAAGACACTGACTTATTCTAATTTAAAGTATCCAAGAACAAAATTTGGACTTTTCTGCATATCAGTCATCGTCTTTAGCCATGATCAAACCTGTTTTGTCTGCTTCCCTCCATGCCTGCTGGTGTCACTCCCTTTGCTGTGTGGGCACAAGGCCTTCCTTGTGCAAGCCTTTATTCTAAAAGGGGAGGAATGCAAGGTCCTTGTCTTCAGCAGGATTCATTGGACAAAAGGTCTGGAACCAGAACCCTTGCTGGAGGGGCTGTTTCTGTGTAAGTTAAAACCTGGCGTGGCGAGTATCAGGTCCAAAGTGAACTTTGCTTTCTTCTGTCTCATTGTTCAGCATTCCCCATAGAGCACTTCCAAGTGGATTTGGGTATATTTATGCTTCTTTTCAACACAGAGGATAATTAAAATACAATTGTGAATGCTAGTGTATGTTTTACACAGTCATCTGTTCATTAACAAGAAGTTTCCAGGGTAGTTATGTTTTAGCTTTAGACTTTCAGCTAGGATTTTATTCCTCTAGCAGCAGATATTCATGGCTAGACTAGAATTGACAGTCTTCTTAGATGACATGTTAAAACAGGACTAGAACTCAAGTGTAGATTACTTTTCTGTGTCTGTTGGGAGAGAAATAGACATGCTCTAACCAGCTGATTATAGTCTTACTAAAAGGGGTATTTTTGTTTCCATGGAATAGAATGAAGGGAAAATATTCAGTGTGTTGCTGTGCCCTGGAAAACATATTTAACAGTTTAAATTGTTCTGCTTAATTTTTTATGATTTCAAGAGGGGCAAACACATTCAGAAAATAAGGACACGGCTGTCATTTGCACAGTGAAGCTTCTAGGTGTCTGTATGTATTTGAAGTGATGTTGTTCTCTTCTCGAAGTTCTAGCTGGCATGGGTCTAAACCTCTCAGACTTTACCTGTAGGTTTATGCTGGCTCCACCAGCCCCTGACACAGACAACTTTGTGCAGTGTGGACAGATGTATTTTAACTCCATTGTGATATTGCGGGTGTCAGGCACTCCAGCTGCCTCAGATTGAGTCCTTCTCTCTCCTTCAGTGTTGCAAGCAAATAAGAAAATAAATGCAGTGCTATAATGTCACCATATCTGCTCTGTTCCCTTGCAGACATTCCACCTGCCCTGGGCTTTATACCACACTGCACCACGGAGTGCTCTACACACAGCTAGTGCCACAAAGGAGGAGTAAAGATAAACAGTGATTTTAGCAATGCATCAGCCAGGTTATCTCCGCTTCCTGCATGGTGCCAGAACTTCCATGGGTTGGCTCTTTATGCTTGGCCTCTTTGTCTTTAACCCTAGCAAGACCAGAGCGGTGGTTTTCACTCTCCCATATGCTGTGAGCCATAGCTTCTCAAAGAGGGTAAGACAACAGTGCCCACAGGGCAAGTGTGGGAGGAGTGAGGGTGGGCAGCTGGAAGGCAGGGGGATGGGACACAGGCTGCTCTTGGTGCAGGAGCACTGTGATGGCCTCAGGGCAGTGCAGGAAGACTGGGGTTAGGGGGAAGCTGACTGAAAAAGATGAAATGGAAGATAGACGTGGATGAAGAAGATTCATGACTATCTATTAGAGCAGGGGAGTGGTGTGCTAATATACTGGTGGCATGATCAGGTATCAGGCAGGGTTTGTTTGCAGGGACGCCAAGCTGAATTCTGCTGCAGAAATGATTCCTCGCTTTGCAGGGGAGTTTCTGCCAAGTCCCTTCCTCTTCTGGCTCCCAGGTCTGGGTGTCTTGCTCAAGCCATGGGGCTTCCAACCAGTTTCCTGGCCGCTGCAGACTAAGGTGGTGCCAGGACTTCTAAAAACAGCCTGTGCTCTCTCCTCCTCGTCTTCACTTTGGTGAATTCCTGCCTCCTCCCTTTCAAGCAATGCTTATTCAGCTTTCCTTGCTAGATCCTTGCCCGCTCTGGAGCATTCTGAGCCCTGACCTGGGGAGTGGAGTAGGTAATGCAGGAGGTGCAATTGTAGGAAATAATCAGCCTTCCCTGCCATTATGAGACAGGTCTGACAGCTTTGAGCTGCTTTCTACCTTCAGCACTTGCTTGTTTGTCCCAGCAATGCTTAAACGAACTCTTTTAAAGCTTTGGAGTTTTTTTTTTCTCCTATCTGAAGGTAAACTTGTATTGCTGAGGATCTGGCCCAGTTCCTGCGTACTTTAATCAACGCTGGGCTGTGTAAGGACTGGGGGGCAAAGACTCCCCCGGCTACAGAGCACCCACTGATGGGTGCTGGCATGGAGGGTGTTAGGGGAAGGGCACCTCCGTCCCGGCTGCGAGCAGGGCTCATGGCCCACGCCAGCAGGGCCCCAGGCCACCTCTCCAGCAGAGCCACTGCCTTGGTGCAGCAAAGGTCCCGAGGGCCCCCCAGGCTGGTGGGAGGAAGGAAGCTCGGCCATGGGCTGGGGGCCGCCGGGTGCCTGACCAGCGCGGGGCGAGGGCCATGGCCAGGCTGAGGGCTATGCAGCCCCAGGAGGCGGGGATGGTGTGCTGGGGGGGGGCTCTCCCAGCCAGGCAGGGCCCGGTGGGTTGGGGGAGGCCTGTGGGTGAGGAGGAGAGGCGGGGTGCCTAAGGCAGTGGCTGTCCGCCTTGTCTTGTGTGTCAGGCTTGATTAGATTTGGCTGGGGCGAAGGCCTCCACGCTGCGAGGGGTGGGGTCTGGCTGGAGGGGCAGAGCCAGGCCCTCCTTCTTTTATGTGCTGCTGAAAAGTGGCCTTTGTTGGGGGTTTGCAGGCTTTGTCCCCTCCTGGAAGCAGTGCCCCTTTCTCCGGGCTTCACTCCCCGAAAGCGGTGAGCCACCCTGTCTTGCTGGTCTGAGCTCTGCCCTGCGCCTGTGCTTGGGTCTCGCTCTGACCCCCCGGGGGTCGGGAGAAGCATTTTCCCTGCTAGTTTGGAGCTGTTAATTTGAAACTGCGTTTGGCGAGGATCCAGCAAGGTGTTCAGCTACTTTCAGTCGGGACTTGCCCCCCAAGGCCCTCCCCTGTTTCTTCAACCCTTTGTAAATGGGGTAGAAGAACAACTGGAGATAGAAATTCAAATAAAATCTGCTCTTCCAGACCTTTCTGCAAACATGGCCCCCCTCAGCCTGAGTGATTTGTGGTCAGCAATTTCCCATAGGGGTTTCCATCTTAAGGTTTTGTCGTCATAGTATTAATCTTGAGCAACGTAACAGACTGGGAGTAAGCAGCCCTTAGTTGACTTTAGGGACCCCTGAGCTCAGGGTGAATAATTGTCCAGCCCCTACCAACTGGATACCAAAATCTTCCTGTGTCAGAGAGCTGCAAGGTGTATACCCTACAAACCAGAGAGCTCGGTGAGTGGGAAGGCAAAAGGTGGGTGTTGCAGGGAATGATTTTCAGATCATGAGTCCCGGGGCTCTTGCCTCTCTGCTGTGGGACAGAGCTAGACCGAACGTGCAGCTCTGTCCAAGGATGGTGCGCTTGTATTCCTGCACTGTTTCCCAGTACTGAAGATTTGCAATGCTCAGCGGTCCTCGTGCCACCGCAGGGTCGTTGCTGTAAGTCATCTGAGCTACATGTGAACTGCTTTTGGGGTGTGTGCTGCTCAGAAGTGCCACAGTTTATCTGCTTACACTCCAGTGTATATGCTGCTGCGTGCAGTAGGTGCTTTATTTTCAGAGTGGTGTAGAAGAGATGGCCTTTCAGGTCCCTTTCTGAACGTCACCTCCATGGTGGGTAACCGAACACTGGGTCCCAAGGCTGAAGCAGGGAGCTCTTCCTAAGGCTCCCCGTGCTGGCCATCCACACTTGCCAGGGCCCCCTCACTAAACAAAACCAGAACACAGGGCAGCACCGGAAGAGCTACCGCAGCTGCTGGAGAGGAGTAAGCAGGTTGCCATCTTCTTGCCCGTTGCATCTGCAACACATGGTTCTCTATGCTGTGCTTCTCCAAAGGATTTTCAGGCATCGTTTTACCTTGTCCAAGGCCAGGTAGCAGAAGGGCAATGAAACCATTTTCAGATGACAGTCGGTTTTATTATATTTACTCTGAGTTTTCATTGCTTTTGTTAAAATGATTTTCAGAGTACAGCTGCTGGAGCGCTGGCTATCTCTCTTTAGGCAGTGGATCTTTAAAATGACCTGTCCCTCCTGTGGTGCCTTTGGAAATCTGGGAATGGTGACTGACCTAAAGGTTCCTTCTCTGCAGACTAATGCTGTCATTGCCCCGGGTGTGCATAAAGGTTTGGCACTGCAGGGGTTAAAGAGCTTGAGAAGGGTGGAGGATTCTTCAGCCAAACCCAAACTGATTGCACCTGGTTTGCTCAACCGGTGTGTAAATGACACCATGGTCTTCCCACCCCCACCCCAGCAAATGCCACAGGGGCTGCCAAGGTCTACGTGCAGGTAGGGCTGTGCGAGCAGGTGTGGGGCCTGCAGCGGTGGGAGGCTCCTCGCCCTGGCCGGGGGAGACGCCGTGCCAGTCACACGCATGCCGGAGCCTTGTGAACTGTGATCGCCATGAGCCACTGAAATGACAGCGAGCCAAAGTTAAAAGTCTCCTTTGTTAAAATTTGCAGCTTCCTGTTAAACATACGTGTCGGTTACTGACGCAGTGCAGTAGGGTCTGTTCCCCTTGAGCAGGAAAAGTGTAAATTTTGGAAAGTGTGCGCTGGGCAGCCTGCTCAGCCCGTGGGTGGCTCTGCCTGCTCTGTCTTTGTGCAGTGCACGTGGCTCCAAGTCCCCAGCCAGGCTGCTCTGTGGCCAGACCGACTCCCGTCTTTGCTCAGGTGTCCCTCAGGGACAGTGCGAACTGAATGTGTGGAAGAATTGGAAGTGAAGAGGTTGCTCACACATGTGAGCATTGCTTTGCTGTCCTTGGGGAGGTGATGGAGGGCTTGGGGCCATAGACTCGGGAATCAGCATTCAGTCTTTGGGAACTCAGAGGAATTTAGAGTCTTAGGGAATTTCTAAGAAGACAATGAATTCCTTGTAGGAAGCTAGTCTGGAAGTGTGTTCTGGGAAACGATGCTTCTTTTAGTGTGGGTACCTCATGCAGCTCTGAAAATGATCGCTACCATGCAGTAGAGAGGATTAAATTATTCGCATTTATTCTCTCTTCCCCCACGCTGACTCCAGGTGGAGCCAGTCCTTCCTTTTCCAGTCCATGCACACAAAGACAGTTGCCACTGGGTCATCCTACTCTGCAGTAGCCCGTGCTTTTTTACATGTCGACCAAGATACTCATTTCTTGCTTCTGCGTCCACCGTTAAGACCTAGCATAAATCTGTGGGTGTAAACGGTGCCGTTGTGATGATTTCAGTAAAGTTCTACCCAGCTCCAGCGCAGGGAGTTTGGCCCAGAGCTCCCGAAGGCTGACCCACATACAGGTTTTCCTTGGCGTTGTGCAAAGCTCTGAGGTGAGTGGCAAGGGCTGGGGAGATTCAATGTTGTGGCCCAGCTGGCGTGTGCAACCACAAATAATAATTAATTGGCTCTTTAAGAAGTCTTGCAAACTCTTTTTCTTTTTTTTTTTTTTTGTCTGTCTGTCTTAAGCTCCTTTTAATTAACTTCAGTCATGTCCCAACACATCATCTTGGCTGAATCATAGACCTCACTGTGCCAGTTTTTCACATTCCTGAAATACACGGACCGCCAGTGTTGCGAACGCAGCTCGGAGGCAGCCGCTCAGAGGAAGTTGAGCAGCTCTCCTGGAACTCAGACATTTTCAGGAACTGTTGTGAAACCGAGAGACTAAGCAGACCAGGCTCCCTGCTACAAACTCCCGTGCTGCCCAATTCCCAACAGTGTTGCTGTCTTGCACTTTACCACTGACTGAAGGAGCAGGAATTGTAGCAGGCACCTGTGCACAAGCATCTTTGTTCCTTTGGAAAGCACCTTTAGTCGGGTTACTGTGCTTGAGCTTGTTTCTTTGTCACACTTCTTATTGCAAAGGGTCAGTTTTCCAGATCGTAGGGCATGTTAACAAGATACTCAGGCATACTTGGTCACCAAAGTCTGGGTGGCAGCTGGACATTGTGTCCCTTTGCTGGAAAGCTTCAAGCCTGGGCTACAAACCTGGCCTGAAGACCATTTCCTGTAGAGGAATTTGGGGTTCTGAAGTGTCTCTATTGCATTACAACCTGGCTATGCTCTCACCAGTGCTGACAGAAATAATCCCCATGTTTCCGTGGACTCAAGGCTGTATCAACACTTGGTCTGTGTGTTTTGAGCTAGAGACTTCTGCATTTGGTAACTCAGAATCAATTTTAGCACCCCATTTGACAATATGTTTAATTTAATGAAAGGAAGGGTCTTATTGTAATTTCTTGGTATGTGTTTAGAGAGTGCAGCTTTGATAATGGACTTGTCCAACTAGCGCCAAAAAAAAAAGATGTTCAGTGGTTAAAAGCTGAAGCTCAGAAAATTTAGGTGCAAAAGAGGGTGCAGCATTACAATGGTGAAGATCTTCATCCATTTGAATAATATCCCACTGTATTCTTTGTTTCTAACCATTTTAAAAAGCAGTTTTGGAAGTAGTCTCCAAAAGAAATAAGCTTTTTTTTTTTTTTTTTAAAAAAGAGAGAATGCATTCAGGATACATCTGTGCTCCATGCTGAGGGATAAAGGATTGCAAGTTAGCTTCTCAGAACTTAATGAGATAGGAAACAGGGCATCGTGACAGCAGCTTCAGGCGGTGTGCCCCGAGGCTGCAGGTGAGGAGCCGTGAGTTGCCCAGAAAACTCTTTTTCAGCAATGCTTGTGTTTCCAGAGCAGCTCCAGGAGTGACTGACCGGAGATTGCAGCTGTGACACGGACAGTAGTGGCGTGTTGGATTGTTATGGTGGTGAATTTTGAATAGGTGTGAGGAAAACACGTGATAGCTGAGAGAAAGCAAAGAGGAAAAGGTGCCTCAGCCTTTGAGAAAAGGATAGGAGGAACAGGAAAGGTAATTATAAGCAAGCACTAGGATGGAGCCTGGGAGCAATGCCTGGATTGCTGGGGGCTGTGCAGAAGCTCTAAGGACACAGGGACATTGCAAATTAGTAAGAAGCAGGAGCGGCATTTGATAGTGAGCAAGAGAGTAAAAGAAAGCTACCACTGATGAAGAATGCCTCATCGTTCATGTGGAACTCAAGCTAATTCCTTCTCCAACTGGTATATGACACTTCGCTCTGTGTACAGACTCTGACCTAGCTGCACCAGCCACTAATATGATGTAGAAGTTGCTGATGTTGGGGAGAAAATTTGGTAGAAGTCAAATAGCAAAATATACTGACAGTGAAAAAGCGAGAGAGAACTTCAGGAGCTGTTAGGGGCAACTCTGGTGTCTGTTCAGGAATTAGGTGTCTGCTGAGGCACGAAGGATTTGTCTTCCCAGTTCCAGCCCTAAGGAAAGACCAGGTGTGCTACAGTGGTCAGTTAAGGAATATATTTCCTCTGACATACTTTAGTTCTAACTGCTTGGCTTTAAGAAGCCTCTTAATCACTGCTTCCCAGTGTCTGAGGGAGAATGCTGCCACGGATCTGGATACTACCAGACTCGAGGCAGTGTTCACTCCAGGTGCACAGAAAACTGCAACCTAGATTGGTTTGGACCCCAGAAGAGGCGCGTTTCAGAAGGCTGGCATGCCAAAAATGCATGGCTGTAACAAGAGTGATAAAAAAAACCCTGTCATGGATGTTATGATGGTATTTTTCCTGAAATTCTTCCTCTCGTGAATAGTGAACGCTGGTTTCTAAAGCACTTACTGGGCACCTGTCCCGGAAGAAGTGCTTGCACAGCGCAAAATTAAAGTGTGCTGTCAGAGTGAGGGGGCCAGGCTTGGCCCTCAGCCATTGACAGCCTGCTCAATTCACTGAGAGAGGTGCAGGAGGCAAAAAGGAAAACTGAGTCACTGGTTGCTAGAAATGATGAAAACAACTATCGGGACCTGCTTGAAAAGATCCATTGGTAGGCAGCACGCCTCTTCTGCGTAGGGGCAAGGCCTGAGAAGATCACTGAGGGGTATGCTTAAACAAATCATAGAGTGATGTAATATTTTCAGCTATGAATGTCTTTCAACAAACCACCTTTGCCTATGAAAACTATGAATCTTCAAGTGTTGATAGTAAGACTGTTGGTCCTGAGGATCTGGTGTGGTATGTATGTTTATAAACAAAAGTATGTGTGTGCTTGTAGCAGCTTTTACACTGCCTATCACTGCTTTTTCCAAGTGACACTGCTTTTTGCAGGTGAAGGAGTTAATATGGCTCTCTTTCACACCAGGTGAAGACCTCATGCTTCCATCTGGTGCAGGAAGAGAAAAAGATCCTTGTACAAAAGTTTGGGATTACAGAATGTGAAAAGTAACTAGTGGCAGGGAAAAAAGAAACCAGCTCCCATAGCAGCACTCTGAACTGTGGTCTGCTGACTAGCCAGTAGCTGCCTTCGGAGAGCTGACAGGGCAGCTACAGGCCTGCTGACCTCTTCCAGCTGCTCAAACAAATACATAAAATAGTCACTAGCTTTGCTTCCCTGTGCTCCCCATGGCTGTAGCTCCCACAGGGATTCCCCAGCACTGCCTGGAGATGATATGACTCACGGTACAGAAGAGGCGGGGAAGCTCTGCTTTCCAGTGTTATTCTGTCTGCTTCCATGTCAGAAGGGTGGTTCTCAGATGTCCTGCGTGGTCGTGTAGCAGGCGTTTTCAGCCTATGTTTCCAGTTCCAACAGACTTCAAAAAAGGAAGATACTCCCATTAATGTTTTGCATGATAACGAGTTAGGCAAGCATCGCTTTTGGATGCAGCTGATGGAACTGGTTACTGCCAGTGCCAAGTGGGCGTCATAGCTGAGACTATCAAATGATGTCTGTTGTATTAAATGCTTTGTTGGATTTCCTGCTTGGAAAGTGATGCATGTGCCAGCCAGACAGAGTTTTCTATTTTGGCATTAAAGCAATCTTGGCACCCAGTGAAAACTGTTTACTTTGAAAGTTAATTTTAAATATAGTTTTGGAATCCTTGGAAATGTCTGCAAATCAACAGCAACAGAGAGGAGACTTCAGCATAATTTTCTTAACTCCTATATCCTTTGGAAATACCTTAATCTGCTTTACTTTATGTGAGCCCATTCTGATTTGTGCGTGATTATTTGCACATTGTCTCTTGCTGAATTGGACAGTAGAGGAGGTACTAGGTGAAAGACAGGTAAAAATTCAGAGCACAGAAGAACATGATGGACAGCAACATTTAAAGTCCTTTAGTATCGTTTAACCCTTTCTTGTGATATACCGTTGGTGGAAGGAGTACATATTCCATCTTGCTGAGCAGTCAGCAGAAATAGCCTGCGTTAGCATCTTGAAGGGCACTCTCCAGCCTGTTGCAAAGGCAGTGGACACGCTGACAGGCAGTGCCATTAATTTCCACCTAGCAGAAAGGTTCTTTAGAGTGCCAAGCGTGACGCCAGAATACAAAACACTTCATTCATCAAAGCTGTAAGTAAGGAACTCTGTGGTTTTGGTTTTAGAAGTAACTTTTGTACATTTATGACTTTTTCCACATTAAACATCATTTATGGTTTGGAAATTGTTCAGGCAAGAGGCATGTGGTTTCTGCTCCCGAATATCAGCAGCAGTTTTGCTAGGTTCAGTCTCTATTTTATGTCGATGGTTTTTTGGCTTTTCATTTACCTTTTGGGTGGACCTCTGTGGAGCAAGCTGCCTCAAGGAGAACCCATAGCCTCCTTTCTAAATTAAGACTAAGTGATCTTCTTAAGGTGAAGTTGATGACATTGGTGTAGGGAATTTGGGTTCAGAAGCCAGACTTCTGTAAGGTACTTAGTGAAGAAATACCTTTTCTGGGATGTTCCCTCATCAGAGCAATTGTTGGAACAAATTGAGAAATAGGAATTTCACACTTGGACTTTGAGACATGAGTTGGTAGGTTTTTCCATAGGCAATGTGAGAAGTTCTGGACTAGCTGTTGAATTTTCAGTTCATTCTACTCCTGCTGAATAAATGGTAAAGGGCTGATGCAAGATCTTGTGTTATGATGTAAAAAATGTATTTTACAAATTTTACTGAGATTTCAAGGGCGTCCTTTTGCAGGCCTTTTTGTGCTTAAGTGCTACATTTGAAGTGAAAATGGATGGAATTGCATAAATATGTTACCTGCGTGTATCAAAGCAGAGGACACTGTATGGGTTGGATGTGCTTTTGTTCCTGCAGCATTTTGGATTCCAGTGCTAATTCTTTCTGTAGCTGATCGGGCAGGGCAGGATTGAGAGATGAGTGCTGGTTTTTGCCTTTCTATATCCAGAGCACTGTGTGAGAAGAGCAACGTTTCTTTCCCCCATCTAAGTGCTCTGCAAGGACGCAATTCTGCTCCAGGCTGAGTCCGGCTACTCTGCTGACTTACTCATGACAAATAAATGCTGTGGGGTGTCTGGATGCAATGACAGGTACTACAGTGCACAGACTTTGAGAGCTGCTAAGAACTCTCAGTCAGTGCCTTTGTGGTTCTGGGGTTGGTAAGAATGTAAAAATTGCCATGCTGGGCCGCACCAGTGGGCTGGTCCCATCCAGCCAAGGGTTTTGTCTCTGGCGGTGGTAGGAGGAGATGCTATTTAGAGGCAGCTTTCAAGCCTGGCCACTATTTGGGCTGTATTCACCTTAGACTCCCCAGCTGCTGACTCACATCTGGCCTGAAGAGCTCCTCTTGTCCTCTTCCCACAATCCCTGCTCTCGAGCCCTCTGCTGCACTGTCCCCGAGGATCAGAGACCCCTTTGCTGCAATGGAACCAGTGCCATCACATGGGGTTCATCTGGCAGCGCAGAGGGTATCCCTGCTGTCTTTCCTGAGGTGTGCTACCAAGAAAAATAGGACTGACTAGAGATCTTATTTTATTTCCCCGCTCATGCCTGAAGAAGGAATGTCCTGCGATGCATTATAGGAGTTTCTTTCACTCTTTGGCCCTTTGCTTCACGGCCCGGCTGCTTCTGGTGCTGGGTGCCTCTGTCTGTCTCTTCTCTGGTGCAGTGATCTTTGAGACTGAAGTTTGCAAAGGTTCCCTCCAGCAGCAGCCCATACAGAGTTGTCTGGAGCACAGCAAATGATGCCTCGTGCTTCTGGAACTGGGGATAGAAGCCCGCTTGGAGGGGAAGGGTGTTGCAGCTCTATTTTTACATTTGTTTCCTTTTTGATGTTTGATTGTATTCTTCCATTACCTGACCCTGGTTTTCCATCTGTCTGTGTTGGGCGAACAGCAGTGTTAAATTTCAAGGAGAAAAAACCACTTTTTGGTTTTGTTTGCCTCGCTTGGCTGGACTTTTTGCATGCACCTACTTTGTGTCCCAGCTGCTTCTGCAGGTCTAACATGTCTCTGTTTCTAAACCCAGTTTCCCATTCCTCGTGCCCTGGGCTACGGGCTTGGAGCAGTTATCTCTGGCCTCCCGTAGCAGAACAGCCTGTAACAGCAGGGTTTCATTCCCGTCCTCCCCAGGTCAGGACCGCAAGCCTACGCTTGGTGGTGCAAGCTCTCTAGCTCAGTCTGCAACTTGATTTGTGATGGTTTCTCAATAATGGAAAGAGATGATGAAAGCAAAGAAAGACGCACAGATGGGGAAAGATATCTCAGGGCTGCCAGGGCAGCTGTTCGAGATCTCTGAATCAGATGGAGACAGAACTCCACCACCCTCAGCTTCCCCACCCTCAAACAAGGCATCTCCTGTGTGCAGAGCAAAACCAGCCCCACCCCGGCCATGCCATTTTAGCTAATGGCCTAGTTAATAAATGGCAAATTCCAAGGGTAATCCTGTCAAAGCCTTCCTGACATCCCCATTGATGATATTAAACACAAAGTGCTCTCTTGCTCATCTGATTAATACCAGAAGAATTCTACTTGATTAGATCATTACTGAGGGGAAATGTAGGAAAGACAAATATTCCAGGGAAAAATCGGGCTTTAGACAAAGGGGGAAGGTCACAAGTGTCCATGGTTTGTAAAGTTTTTCACCTGTTGGAGAGGGAAAGGTTTGTGATCTTCTTCTCATCTCCAACAGCCCTTGCAAGAGTATGCGTGTCCCAGCTTCTTCTTTGCCTGGAACTCATTCATACCCCGTTGATCTGAGCAGCCAAGCAAGGCTGATCTCTCAGCCAAGCAAGGGCACACGTATTTGAAGGGTTGGAGTCTTTGAATGCGAGGTCCCAAGGGCAGAGACCCATCTAATTGTTTCCTTGAAAAGTCTGGCAAGGTCAAATTAGTGCAACTTGGGATCTTGGCATGCCACTGAGAGTGGAGGGAGGTGCAAAGTTTCTTTCTCTGTCTCCACTGTACTGTACTCCTTCCCTGGAAAAGCCAGGATAGTAGTTTGGAGGCTGAGTAAGAAATCTGGTATTTTGGGAAAGATACTGGGCTGCTGCTCTCCTACCTTTTCCAGAACTGTGGTTCTTAGCTAACTTATACTGAGATAGGTGACAGCTCTTCATGCTTCTCAGGCTGCCTGCACATTCAGGCAGGCATCACCAGATTCCTTACATGTGGGCTTTTAAGTAGTTCTCACCCTGCAGGCTTCTAGACGTGATGGGGAGGGGGTGCTTTTTTTAATGAATGTTGAGTTTGTGATACAGATGAGTAGAGCTGTCCTTCATCCCTCTCTGCTGATGCTGGCTTTGATACCTATGGTGCCTGCATCTTTGTTTCTTCGTCACTGTGAGGTACAACAAGGTCTGGTCCTGTAGATATGATCAGAACAGGGGCAAACAAACGCGTGGGCACACCTGCATGTGCCTGACCAAAGCAAGTGGTAAGGGGAGAAAGGCGTGGAGGAGAGAAAAGAGCAAGTTTTTGGAGTTGGATGTGATTAGCTGATGTGTGTAAATACTTGATGGGAGGGAATAAAGAGCACAGAGCCAGACTGTTCTCACTGATTTCTACTGTAAGGGTGTTTGAACATAAAACGGATTGCCCAGAGAGGCTGTGGAGTCTCCATTCTCAGAGATAATTCAAAACCCAGCTGGACATGTCCTGGGCAGCCTGCTGTAGTTGACTCTGCCTTGAGCAAGGGGATTGGACCAGATGATCTCCAGAGGTGTACCTCCAATCTCAGCGATTCTGTGATTCTGTAACGACACTTGCAAAGTACCTGTTAGAGGGTAGTTGTGATGAACTGGCCTGGGAGGTGAAACTGGCTTCAGAAGTTCTCATAGATCCCTGGAAATATCCCAGTTAAAAACAGCTCTCCATATATATTTTTTTTAAGTTGGTTTTTTCCAGACTGTGCTGGAACATAGCCTGCAGACTAACTGATAATCACAACGGGGGGAAGGGGTGAAGTGGAGTACCACAGCAAAGTCAGTGGAAAGAAGAAATTTTAAAGCCAGCCCAGTTATTTGAGACAATCTGCCGTGTAGCTACATTTCAATCCCTGTCCCCAAAGTGTGGGGCTGTGCCATTCTTTGCTAAGATACCAAGCTTGGCATTTGCCTTAAGGTATGAGAAGAGGATCTAGGAGGTCTGGAAGAGGAGAGCTGAGAGAGCCTGAGGCTTTTAAACAAGAATAATGAAGGAGAAGGGTGAGAACGTCAGGAAGTAGTAAAGAGCTGGAGGGACAATACAAGGAGGATGGGTATAATTTGTTCTCCATATTCGGGGCATACAGGATAAAATGTGAAGGTTTTTAACTACAGCAAGACATTAGGAAAAAAATATTATAGCCATAAAGCTAGTGAAGCCCTGGCATAAAGGGCGAAGGGGTCTATGAGGGAAATGTTTAAAACAGTATAAAAATTTCAGTCGAGGTTGGCAGACTGAGCTGACCTGCCTTGGAGCAAGCAGATGGGTGGACCAGAAGGTCCCGTTCTGTCCTCACTTTCTGCGGCAGTGGGAGTTAAGCTGAGAGCTTGCCTGTAGGAAGAGGCTCCTCTTACTTTCCCTCACTTAGGTTCTAACTCACAGGGGAAGGCAACAGAGATCCATTTTACCCTCTGGTTTTCTTACCCTTGGACTTGCTCAGAACATGAGATGCACCATCTTGTGTGGCTTTTCACATCGGATGATGTCACCACGCTCAGAGTTAGTCCTGAGTCCAGCTCCCATCTTTCCATAGAAGCTCAATACCAGAATTGGCCTTTTTGTTGTGCTGAATTCTGGTTGTTCTCCTTCCCAATCTATAGCTTTTCTAGAAGACCTGTGCACTGAGTAATTTAAAGCCTAGCAATCATACAACTTGCTGCCAGTGTCCGCGTGTTTAAAAATGTCGTTATACTCTGTGGTGGCTCCTAACATGGAGCAGTTTGTTAGGAGAGGGAGTGGGATGGAAAGGCAGGCAATCTGCCTGGAGTGAGAGGGGCAAGCTCTGTTGACTCATTTTGTAGGAGCAGGGGAAGTTGATAAAAATAATGAAAAGGTTGTAACACAGAGTAATTTGGGCATCAATTCCTGTACAAGAAACATCTAATCCAGTGAAAGACTTCCAATCCTGATCTGACACAGGGAACTCCTATTTGCGCCCTCCCACACCCTGTCCCAGACCACTGATAACATTTTTAGGCATGTTCTGAGTAAGCAGGAGGGACTGGATCCCACTGGTAAAGCAGGCAGTTGGGGAGATTAAGCTACTTGCTTTGAAATGTCTTCTCCAGAACCTTCCTGGCTTCAAAATTGACACTGGGAATTCACTGGCAGCTGAGCAGGGATTTTCAGGCTTTCACTGGGTTCTAAGTGTGGAAACAGAAATCCTTGAGGAAAAGAATTGTCCAGGTCATAGTACCTTTTCGGACCATCTCCCATCTGTCCTTTCAGTCGAAGGCACTGACCTCAGCAGTCTTCTGCTTTTTGCAGCCTGTGCTTTAGAGGGGGCTTCTCGAGTGTGGGTTAGCATCACCCTGCCCTGAGGAGTCAAAACTCTGTAACGTGCTGAGAGAGCAGACTCTCAGGTCCTGGCATTTCTTTATATTCCAGCCCACAGCCATTCCTTTTCTGAGAAACCTAACCACTTTGTCTCCTTTATTCCCTCCCTCTCAGCTCCCTGGACACATCCACTGCCATGAGATGTCTCAGCCAAGGATTTGGAGCCAAGATATGAGGGAAATGGTTTAACCAGATGTGTGCCCATGCCTGCAACACTGAACTTTAAGATGTCGATATTTAAAAAGCTTGCCATCTCCCCTGCCTCCCAGCAGCAAGGTGAGTAATGGGTGGGACAGCAGCATATCCAGAAAAACACCTCTTTTTCACGGGGAAGGAGAGAATAGGTTATAATTGGACTGTAAAAATTTGCTCCAGGCTGAAAACTTGGCAAACAAAGCTTAGCTTAGGAGTGATTTAAAAGGAAACAACAAAAAAGCATAAAATAAATCAGGGCAGTCATTTTGGGTGGAGATGAGGGTCCAGAGCTTAAAGATCATTTTTAGTGGGGGAGGAGAAGGAATGGCTCAAGATAGAGTTGCATTTGGCTCTCAGCCCTGCTATAACTAAGCCTTTCAAAGCCAGGAGAATAAACTGAGTGCATGTCCAGTCCCTGGCCTCTCCCGTCACCCATTTGTCAGAGCAGAGCAAGGCCCTGTGTACTCTTTAAAGCAGAATGGATGCAGATACAGTGGCACTAGCTGAATTCCTCCTATTGCCACTTTGTAAATACGAATTTCCCTGTAACTGGAATTGTGAAAGCACATAAAGTTACCGAGGCTCAGCTTGCCTAAAAAATGAAGCGGGGCATCTGTTGCTTTCAGCATTATGGATCTCCTCAGGCTGTCTCTCGCTCCTTGCTATACCACACATGCTGCTCAGGATCTGTGCCCTGCTTCTGCCTCCAGCTTGGCACGGCGCCACTCCTGAACAAGCTGAAGAGTTGAACAAGAGGACGACCACTCCTTGCAGGCCTTAGATGTGCTGACTCCTCCACAGTCCCAGGCTCACAGAGCTACGGCAGAGGAAGGAGAGCTGGCTGGCTGCATAGCAGCAAAGACCATGAACACAGAACGTGCCTCTAGAGGGAAGGTTTTTCCAGACCATTACCTAATGTGCACGGCACACATGGTTGGCAGCACAGTTGGCACAGGCCTTGAGAAACAAAGACAAGAGCCAGGCAGTTACTATGTCTTTTGTCATCTCCAGCCCCCTGGGCCCCTCCAACCTGTGTGCCCATACATAATTACACTGCAGGCTTCCTTTGTAGTGCTGTCACTGTGTGATTTTCCCGATGGCCTGGAGCCTCCACACATTGAGTTAGGGAGGAAAGCGTAATGCTGGCATTTTAGACAAACTCCTCAGCCTACCGAATTACCTATCCAGTTGGATATATGGAAAAAGATTTCACAGTGAGAGTGGGTTAAGCACTGGAACAGGTTGCCCAGCAAGTGTACGAAAGCTCCATCCGTGGAGATTTTCAGAACTGAATTGTGTAAGGCCTAGAGCAACCTGACATAGCTTTGCTAACTCTCCTTTTTGCTATGGATGCTTATAAAACAGCCATCGCCTCGGCTGCCTGGTGGAGTGCTTTGGCTGTAGCAGGTACCAAGGAACAAAAGGCTAAATGAATGATCAAAGGCTTGTAGATGTAAATAACCCTTTCTGAAATTTTCCCTCCCACTGTGTAATAATACACGTTCAGGTCCTTCAGCTTAAGCGAAATGGGCAGTCATGGTTTAGATGGGATGTTACCTAATTCTGCTCAGAACAGGCCTCCTTTGAAGGGCAGTGCAGCTTAAACATCTGCGGCTTTTGTAACAGGCCTCATAGTTTGCTTGCACATATTTTTGTGTGTGTTCACAGATCCTCCCTTCAAGCACCTCAAGGCTGTCTGAAGAACCTAGTGCTCTCCAGCAGCACACCATGCCAGGCTTTGCTTCATATAAAAGAAATGCACTTTAATTCTGTCCTTTCTCCAGGCTTAATGAGGCAGGTAGAACCAACCAATATAGGAACTTTTAGGACTAGTTCTGTTTGTCAAGAAGGCTTGGAGAAGCTTTGCTTTATGCTTTTGGCACTGTTTTTCTTGCAGTATTAAGACATCTCTTACCTACACTGGTGTACTGCATAATTTAAGATCAAGTTGTCTAAGCATCACCTTTCTGAACATCTCAGTAGAGTCAACTCTATTGAGATGTTAAGGAAGGATCTTCAGGAGATCTTGTTAAAGGGAAAGAAGCCTCATCCTTTAGTCTGCTCTTATGTTTCAGTGCTGACGCTTTCTCTGTTGTTATTTCTAGGGAAGACTGAAGCCACTGAGTGTGGAATCCAGCCTATCTTCTAGCTGCCCAAGTGCAGCAGAAACATTTACAGACTGATCTTCTACAGCTCCTCTCAAGCACTGGAATTTCCAGGTGCTGCACGTGTTTTCAGGGCACAAGCAACCCCGGAAAAGCTGCTTTTCAAAAGGTATGTCATCTCTTATTTAGACTAAAAAAACTGAAGAGAAAAGGGGAAAAAAGAATTTTTTAAAAATTACCTTTGGCATCAAAACAAAGCAAGTCTTTCTTTTCCCTAAGCTGCTTTAACTGTACCTTATGCAAAAGAAAATGAAACTGTAAAAATGACTTTAAAAATGGGGATGAAGATAAAAGCAAGGTACTGGCATTGGGGATAAGGTTAAATCGGAGCCCAGCAGAAAGAACATGGCAGTAGAAGAAGTTTAACAAGTTCATTTTATGTGCCACTGTGTCATGCTTCCCTTTGTTGCTCAAGAATGTTGCTTCACTGGTTCCTAGGGTGTGAAAGGACCATGCTGCTGGGAGGATGTGCCCCACAGACCATGCATGAGCCACTCTTGGGCTACCTGACGCCGACAGAAAGGGTGATCCATCTGAAAATTGTTGTTTTACTTGTATTACAGTTTTGCTATGGACCAGGAACTGGTCTGGACTTTGTGGTCAGAGGTCTTCTGTAGGATGATAGTTTGCAGGGCAAAAGTATAATGAGAGTAGGCAGGCACTCCAACCAAACCAAGGGGAGTTAATATGCCTCTGTAGAAAGTATTTGCAGCGGTCAGGAGGTTTGGATGATACCCATCTTGTAAGGAGTTCAGGAGATAAAGCTAAACGCTCTCTCAGATAGTGTAGATCCCTCTCGCCTTTGCTGCCTTCAAAGGAAAGAGGCAGGACAAGAGCGCTCACAGACTGTGTGGTGTGTACACGTATAAAGCAAAGCACAGGAGCCTGACAGCCCTTGTCGGGAAGGGCAGAGTGCACTGTGAGTGTGTGATGAGCCCTGGCATCGCACCTCACCACTGCGATCAGTGGCTTGAAGCCGGGCTAGGTCAGAGTTTACACCAAGGACTGATATTTCTCCCTGCTGCCAGTGTTTGTACACATCCCAAACTGCTGTTGCTCAATCTGGTGTGAGTGGCACGCTCTGAGCAGGCTACATCTGTCTGTTGGGCAGGACTGCAGTGCCCTGCTAGAGATATTTGAGCCTGCTTGCTTTCCTTCCTGTCCTTCAGTTCCCACCTGCACCCCCAGCCCTGAAACAAAGACTCCCACTAAAAGCAGAGAAGCAGCTATAACGGGAGATTCCCTCGTTGCTGCCCACATGTCAGCTGCTGCTGCTGCAGGCTGTGGCTTGTGTGATGACAGCAGTGATTCAATTAAGTGATTCTTGAATCCTTCCTCTTATAAGTCCTTTGTGTGGATGCTCTTAAACCAGTTAGAGTGGCCAGGAGCTGATCAAGTGTAAGTTTGTAAAAGAAAAGGAGGCAGAACTCTTTTCCTTCTCTTTTCTGTCTGTTGCCTCTACCCAGGTGCACAGCCAGGCAGTTTGATGACTGTGCCTGGCTGGTTTTTAGCTCTGCCCTTCTGGGAAAAAAAAAAAAAGATCAGTGACCAGCCTTCTCTACCATTTGTTCTGCCCTTGGTGATCTCAAAACCTGCTCCGGAGCACATCTTTGTGAGCTCCAAGGCTGTTCATCATAACTGCCCCTTCTCCTCATTCCAGCCTAAAAGACACTTTATAGGCCTTTGCTGTAAAGGACCACATTCCACATGTGAAGGACTCAGAAAAGCCAAGGTATGACTTGTAGAACAGCTGTAAGTCAGGCCTTTTTGCACACACATTATTTTTAGTTAATATGCATGGTGTTAACATTAATGCCTTAACCCTTGAGGAAGCTAGCTAATTTCCAGGTCGATATGACCAGGGAAATGGCTAATCTCCACTGTTTTGGGGAGAGAGCCAAGAAGTGCAATGCCAGGGTGTTTCTGGCTGCTGGTGTTCCTGAGGGGAGCACATCTGGGTCTGCACTTCATCCTGGGCTTCCACCCACTGTCTGCCACCTCACCGTCCTCTGCTTGTGCTGTGGGCTACGTGTCTTTAATGGCAGGGCTGCAAGTTACTGTACGGGTACTTCAGCCAGAATGCCTAGAAAGGGACAAACTGGCAGCGTACAAAGCTAGCCATACAAGGCTGGTGGCTTTAGAAGAGACCACCACCTTGGTCTAGGAGTTTTGCATGAGTAAGGTGACACCATCACCCATGCACCCGCCGTTGTTACCCGCCGTTGTTACTGGAATGTGGATCTAACAAGGAAAAGGCTGTGGCAAGCGGGCAGGAGAGGAAAAGGGAGGGGGGATTTCAAACACCACAGCCCAGAGAAAGAAAACCCTGCATTCGTGCTTGCGTCAGTAGCCTGTCTGTGTGCTGACCCCGGGCTCACCTGAGCCTTGGCAAAGCTCCCCTTTGTTCTGCGTTGGCGTTCAGAATCCAGAGTTATCCCACAGCCACTTTGTGACCCATTCCACCCAGACAGCCTGCCCATGATTGCTTCATAAAGCAAGACCTAGGAATCAAAACCAGGGCATGTTTCCTGAGCAGAGATGGAAAACAGCTGTGCTGGAAAAAAGGAGGGGTTTGCTGGCTGAGCAGTGGAAAATACAGATCAAGGCCTGGTTGTGCAATCTTCCCTGGCTGGCCCTTGGCTGCTATTGTGGCAAGGGGACCAGCTGGAGTTGGCAGGAGGCTGCTGCCAGGCCGTGGGGTAGCGAGAGTCTCTGATGACAAGGCTGGAAACCCAGAGCTTAGTTCTGCGCATTTTACAGTTGCCCAAGAGGCTGATAAGTGACATCTGGTGATGCTGCCCTTTCCACTGTCCTGTGGTCAGACCTGCCCGGCCAGTCCCAGATGGTGTTTGGATGGCCAGGCCCGTGACTGGAAAGGCACACAGATCTGTAGGGCTGCAGAGAAGGAGCGTCTGCCCAGGTGTGGAGCTGAGTTCCTGCCTGGTGCTCATAAAGTGCTCGCTGTGCAGCCACAGCGCGGGGATGTGGTTGTGTAGTCTGGCCAGATTCCTGCATCGGAATCCTCGGTCCCCGGACGGGGGAGTTAGGTGCACACCAAACAACTGGAGGGCACACACGTGTCCTGTGCAGGGAGGCTGACCGTAGAGCTAACATCTGCTCTGCCACCACCGTCCTCTGAAATCACGGGAGGATTATTTCATGTTTTTATTAGCCTTAAGTGCTACTTGCTTCACGTCAGGCTTTTGGAAGACTTCTTGATTTTTATCAAATTCAGAATCTCTAACCAAAAGTAAATGAACCTGTAGGTTTAACGTGGCAGCTGAGCCTGAATCCAGAGGCAAGGGGTCTGGGATTCTGTATGCTTTTTTTAGATCTAATTATTGTGTACCAGAAGGAGAGGATGGACAAGAGGGAGAATTAGGCCTTTGCTTCAGAGACAAATTAGGAAAAAAATTACCCTCTCCTGCTGAGAGAGCCCCACAACATCTTTCCTCTCCCAGTGCTCTCTCTAAGCAAGCAAGAAACTAAGGTAGGAGGCAAAATGGTGAGAAGGCAGGAAGCAAAGGAAGTAGGCAGGACCATCAATCACCTCCTAGGCTGATACATACCAGCTACACTGGCCTCTTTTCTTAGCACCTGGAACAGCAGAAGACAGTTTGATTAATGTTTTTCACTCTATAGTATTGGAGTTATGGATGCACTGTAATTGCAGGGAGATTGTGCTTTCTTACAACTGGCTCAACCTACCGAGCTGAAACATATGGATTCAGACCTTGCTCTGCAGCAGTTTCCAATAGTGCTCATCACTAAGACACAGCACAGCTGCAGAGGGGAAAAAACCCAAAACCAATCACTGCTACAGAGCCCAGGAAGGGAAGGAAGGAAGACATGGTGTGGTGACCTGTAGGAGGAAGGAAATTGCAGAATTGAGACAAGAGCAGCGCCTAGAGGAGTTGTAGAGGGAAGCAATTTTGGTCCAGATAGCAAACTGGAGTATTTTTGGCCCTCTGTGCCAGGTTTTGTAATCCACATACCTCACGGTGAGGGGTAGGATAGGTGTTGGCTTCAGATGCTGGAAGAACACAGTCTTAATGAAATTAACACCAGGAAACAGTAGCGTTACCAGAAGCAGTGGTGACCTGAGGCAAATGATAATGTGCAGAGATGGATGAAAGCAGCATTACATTTGCAGTCTAGCGGCTAGGCTGCCATCTGGATGCAACCACTGCGTTATCTGCATTTTAGGTCGTTTGCTTCGGGCTGTAAAGTATCCCGTAGTTTTGAGCTGGGAGCTGAGGACTATATACACCACATGGGAAGACTGAGGGACTCAACGGCTCAGCTGACAGCAGCCAGCCTCTCCGGTGGGAACCCCTTCAGTTAGATTCTCAAGGTGCAGCTTACGGGGGGCTGGAGGAGGTGGCTCCCACTGCGCAAGAAAAGAACGAGACAAAGAATGATGAGTTTTGCTAAGGCAGATGCACTAGCTTTAGCTGTTACTGATTTCAGCGAGGTCATGCTAAACTCTGTACACAGCAGGCTTTGCACAAGTGCGCACAAAATGAATTCATATAAACCTGGGCAACTTTGTAGAGCATCTAAACAAAACCCAGATTGATACACAAAAGTAATAGCTGGTAACGGCTTCAGTATTCTTCGAGCTGATGAAATATTGGCATTACTGGCAGATGAAACATCCAGTGCTTCACAGTTTATTTTCAACACAAAAAAGGATGAAAGCATATTTTAGAAATAATTCGCAAAGTGAGGTGCTAGTCTTTTGGCTTTTACTGACCTGAAATTATTCTTTTTAAAAAAACCTGACCTTCCCTTTTAACTTCTTAATGGCTATCAGTCATCAGAGTTCTCAGGAAACAAACAAACACTCTGCATCTGTATCTACTCAGCAGGGCCCACATGGGACCTCAACAGCGGCCGAAACAAAATTTCATTTAAAAGAAAATTGTAAGTTTTGTTCCAATTTTGACGAAATTATGTTTCCTGCAGAAAAGCAAAAACCAAACCCATCATTCAAAGGCTTGACCCGGTATCTGTTTGCTCTTCGAGAGGGAGAAGGGTAGTGAAGAGAAAGGAAGTGTGGGTTTGGGAGAAAAGAAGTCCTACCAATAAATGGGTTCAATGAAAGCAGAGGGAAGAAAGTACAAATTCCCAGGCATTCCAGACATATCTGGTATCCTTTACATCCTGCGCTCTGCACTTCGGTTGTACATATTTCAGTGTTCCAGCGCAGAGGCAGCTGCATTTCAGTTGTGAGTTATTATACGAAGAGTTGGGTATAGTTGTCACAGGATCTTATGAGATGAAAAGGAGTTGACCGCGGCAAAGAAAGCAAAATAGAACATGCAATCTATTAACTATGATGGAAACCACTTATGCCACAGAGAAATGGGTGCCAGGAAGCAAAAACTTCCATAAGAAATTAGAAATAAAGGCAAAAAAAAAAAAGAAAAGCCAAGTCACTGGTAGCTGCGAGAAGAGTACAGGCTCATTACCACATCTGAGCTGTTGAAAAACAGCCTCTGGTTTTCTGTAGCTCTTCATCTGTTTTTCTTTTCACTTTTGTCCTTCTCTTTAACCTTGCTGGGTAAAACACATCTCCAAGGACAAATAAAAATGATTTTCTTACCAGTGCTGCTGACTTTGCAACCTGTCAGAAAACTGACTAAACTTGAAGCTCCTTTAGTCAGTCACTTTAAAATATAGTCAGCATTGTGTTAAAAAAAAAAAACAAAGGAGGAAGAAGAAAAAAAAGAAATGTATGAATTCAGCACCAGCACTATTCAGCTGCAATCCAACAGGCTCTGGGAGAAACAGCAAAATTGTGGTAATGAGTAGTGTGGCAAAGCAAAATGTTGCAGAATACTTGGTTCTTGCACTGTGATGAAGATGCTTAATTTGTCTCCATTAAACAGCTATTTTATTGAAGGCTCCTTAGATCCAAAAAGCTGTCCTGGGAACCAGAAAACACTGTTAAGAACCCAGGCCAAGGAAACGTTAATTAATTTTGCTAGGGTCACACTTAACCTGCCCAGGGAAAAATGTCTGGATCTTAACATGAGAGGCTGAAACCTGCAGTGGGTACTTTTGTCTGTAACGCCATCGTCCCTGGAAGCAGTTCCCCTTTTTACCTGCACCGCAGGTAGATGGATAATTTCCTTCAGGAAACTTTTCTGCCTCAGCTACTTCTCAGCTCCTCAGAGATGTGCCCAGGGAGTTAGCCTTACAGCCCAAAGAGACTGAAGGGATTTATGGACTGGCAGGTCCACCTACCATCTGCTGTCTGTGACAAACACTGCTTTCAAACTGCGAATAGGACAAAGCAGGGGTGGCTTTTCAAAAACAGCCTCAACTTGCTCAGGGTCACAACAAAAAAGGTGAAATTATGATTCCTCCGTTATCCATTGCCTGCACATTTACCATACACCAGCCTAGCCCAGGCAATTCATCCTTTCTTATGTTTTAAAGAGCATGGGATTTTGGCGTATAAGCAAAGTGCACAGATGGATAGAACGAGAAGTTGTGTGTCTATGTATGTGGAGGGCGGTTCTGCTTTGTGCAGTAGCTGGTTCGGATCCCTGGGCAAGAATAAATAAGAGAAAACATGGAAAGAGTCAACTATAGGAACAAGGTGAACTCTAGAGCAAAAGAGGTAATTTTTCAATCAAGCTTTTAATGAAAAGATCATAAAATAACAGTTTCTCATCACTGTACATTAAGACTGCAATTTCTGAATGCTGAGATCATATTATAATTTCTGTATCTTTTTATATGACACTTGAGTTGAAGCCACAACTATGTGTGGCTCTGACCTGAATTCAAGCTCTTGAAGGAAATGAACAGAACATTGCAGCAGGAATGTCGGCCTTTCCCTTGCCCTCCCCTACTCTCCCCTCCCCAGGAAACATCCAGGGCTCTTAGACTGACTGATAGTTAAGGCTTAAAATTAAAAAAAAAGAGAGAGAGATGCAACATCCCGTGTTCTGTTGTATTTAAAATAAAATAGGGAAAAATATTCAGCCAGCCAGAGCAAGATCCTCTCCTCATAGCAAAGTTATCCCCAGACAGTCAAAACTCCTCCAGAAGTCAGGACAACAGTTGTGCTAGGTGCTTCGATTGATAACCTGTGAATGGGAGGGAAAGCCCACTCCTCAGGGAAAGCAAGCACTATGAAGTATGTCCCCTAACTGCCAATAAATGTAGCATGGTCTGCTCTGCTCAAAAACACTGATCCATTGATCCCCGTGTTCCACGCTGGGCTGCAAAATGCTTAGGAAATTTGGGGAAGGAGTGGAAGAAGAGGATGGTGATAGGGGATAACTGAACAAAAAATGCATTTCTAGCTCTAAACTTATGGTTTAGTATTTTTGAGTCAAGTTGTTTGGTTTTTTTAAATAAAAAAAAAAAGAAAAACAGAATAGCAATTCTGTTGTGGCCCAGAGTTGAACTAGGGCTAAACCAAGGCTCCAGCCAGGAGCCTTACAGCAGAGCTGGAACTGCCCCACAGGAGATCCCAAATCTTTTCCTTTTACAAGGAAAGCAGCAAATTTAGTGAGTCTAATGGGAAATCATCAAAGGTGAAATTTCTTACCCTGCTCTGAAAAAATGCAAAATACGAGGAGCGGAAAGGGGCTGAGAATCAGCTACCGCTTGCCTGCTTGTCTCCTGCTCTAAAATCAGGACAAGAGAGTACCACGGACTTAAAACATTGCAACTTTCAGCTACTGAAAGCAACTCCCAAACTTTGTTTTTCAAGAATATGGCCAGTTCTGGAGTGCTAGAATAAGCTCATGAAAAGAAGGGGTTTTTACAATAAATGGAGAGACTTTATTGATGTTGATCAAATCATAAAGTTAGAAAAAAAATGTTATAAGTCTACTTAATTATTCCAGAATTACAGCTCAGAGCTCATTTAGATTTTAAACTCTTGCTTAAACAAATGTTTATTCAAACATGCCATCTCAATGATGCACGTTTCTGCTGTCTGGGAGAGCTAGATGTTTACCATCTAGAGCCTCTCAAACCCATTTAAAGTGTAGGGAGCTTTTGTCTCTGTTTTTTATTTCCTTTTCCCTGAACTCCCGCACAGCTGATTGGAAAAGTTTCAGAATTTGGCAAATATCCAGAAATCAGCAAACATTCTTTCTTCATGCTAATTTTTAAGGCTGTAGCATGTCCATAACTGCTAGCTCTACCGATATTGGAGCAAGAAACGGTAAAGTACAGCTTTCCCAAGAGACACTAGCCCCCTTATGCAACAGGGAATCCGATGCTTCAGTCTAGTTGGCGAGGCCCATCAGAAGAGGGCACAGAGGCTGTGGGTTTGGCATGAAGCTCCTCTAGCTATCTTAGGCATTGGCTCCCCGCTCCCGAGATCCTTATTGCTGCCACAGTGAACAGTAAGCGGGGGATGAGGGGGACTTCAGTAAAGGAGCTCTGTCCTGTCCTCCAGGCAGGACCATAGGCTTGTCCCAGTCACAGGCTGCAATCAGAAGCACACAACTGTTCCTCTGACGACTTTTACCTTCTCTGGATTTTGCCAGCAGTCAGCTCAGAATTTGTTTTGTTTCACTGAGTGCGCTGGATGTTTCCCTGGTCAAGACCCGTACTCCTGCTTTTCAGAACTGAAGCGACACGGTAAAATACTGCTAACCCAGACTTTGAACCTGCACTGCTTTAAAACAGTGCTTTCCACACACACGAGAGAGAGGAAAAAAAAAACAAAAACCAAAACAGGAATCTTAAAAGAGTGACACTGTAAATGGAAACATTTAAATACAGCAAAACATAAATTCCTCTTCTATGCAAAGCTACAAAAGTCCAGTCTTTGTATTGTCTTCACAGGTTATGGTTTATGGCTATGCTGAGAGTCTCTGAGATTCTTTTTTTTTTTTTTTTAATATAGTTTTTTCATTTTTTTGAAATCCTGTAGAGAAGACCCTGCGGACACATCTTTGTGTTTGCAACTTTCTGAATTACATTGCAAAACTGTGCATACAGAATCTGAGAAATAAATACATTCATTACTGCACATACATATTGATACAAAAACAACACTGTCAAATAGTGTTTGCACCATCTTTGTTAGATATTAAGACCAGGCAAAATTAATATTTCATTTTCCATCAGCCCCCCCTCAAATGTTTGAGGTGGCTTTGGTGTAGAAGGTAAAAGCTACAGCGGGTCAAGACTAATGATGTGGAGCTTTTTTTAAAAAAAAAAATTTTTTTTTTTTTTTTTTTTTTGGCTTCAGTGGTATTTTAGCAAACCATCTTCATTGGTCATCTTTAGACTGTTCTAACATGCAAATCAAGCTTAGGTTTCCACCAAGAAAGACTTAGGAGTTTTGGTTGGGCTCTTTGCGTGTAACTGTAAGTCTGGAGTGACTCAGTCCAGCTGTTTAATTAAAAGCTGGCTCAGATGGCCTGAACAGGAGGAGGCAGCTGGGCGCCCGTGCTCTCGCCCTCACGCCAGACCAGTAAAGCTACCCATGGCACCACAGGGAGACAGCCACCTCTGCCACAGCCCCTGCCCGGCGCAGAGGGGCGGTTTGGAGTTGTGCGTACTCTTCCACATCAGCAGCCACAAAGCCTCACAGAAGCTGCGTGTCAATAGCTCTTTGGTGTCTTCTGTGATCTTTGTGGCTCCTGCTGACTCCCCCAAATGCACAGAGCTGGGCTTTTGGTTTTTTTTCCCAGGAATTTGATTTTGGAGGTTTTGCAGTAGAACAGCTCAGCCCAGCTCCCCATAGCTGAGGTGAAGGAGATGTGCTGGGTACAGCAGCTCCCACCATCTTCTGACAGCATCCTTCTCTGTCTCTAGAGCTCCTCACGCCTCTCTCTACGGTCTTGGTACCGTCAGACTCCTCTGAAGGAGAGGGAGGCTGGAATGCCTCCACGGTAGTGCCCAGGTCTCACTCCCAGCAACATCCCTCATGGGTTGAAGACAAAAAAAATAATATCTACGTGCCGTATTTCTAATTGCCCTCCCTCTCCCCACCCTCCCCAAGCAGTGCTGGAATGCAGGCTGGGACACAGACCTCCCCTCCCAAGCTGGGGAACGCTGCGTAGCCTTCAGAGACAAACCAATGGAAAAAGTAAAGATTAATTTTGACTGGCCCCTAGATCTGTTGAGGTCTGAAACTGTAAAAGTTTATGTAAACAATGAGATAAATATATTAGTACTTTTCTGAGCCAAGTGAGGTTCCATACTCATTCAAATGTGCTTTGGTTTAAAAAATAGTTTTGTGAATTTGGGTATGAGCTTCTTTATTATTTTATACAACTTCTTTTGCTATTTTATCTTTTTTTTTTCCTGTTATTCCGAAAACATTCTGGAACTAAGTGACTAAAGCATATACTTAAGCTGCCTGGCCTCTTTTTTTTTTCTTTTTGTATTTTTTTTTGTTTGTTTTAAATTGTTTTATTCCTCTTGAGGCTCTTTGTGTATTTAAAAAAAAATTCAAATAAAATTAAAAAAAAAAAACAAACCAAAAATGCAACTCCCTCCCCCCCACCCTAAAACTCTTAAAATCTTAAATATGAAACTAGTGTTTTGCTTTCTCATTAAAATACAGAAAAATGTTTGATACAATACTATGTCGTACAAATGCAGTTGAGTGTTTAGGCCCCAAGCGGGCCTGAAACAGTCCCTGAAGTTTTGAGTATTATTAGTTATTCATTATTACTGTCACAATTTGGAAAATGTTGGTTATACTCAATCTATGGAACACAACTTTACACAGCTACTTGAAAAAAGAACAAAATTTCCTTTTGTACAATACTCTTGCTGTACACAGACTTTATGTCGTATTGTTTAAGTGCTGGGGAGGGGATAAAGTAAAAAAAAAAGAGGCTCTGAAAAAGATTTTTTAAAAAATAGCATTGGGTCCTGAAACTTCAATGTGATTCTGGAGGCTTAAGGAGCAAATAAAGAGGGGGCCGGGCGGGGGCGGGGGGGCACATGCCTGTAAAAATGGAATTGAGTCGGGGGGAGCAGGTTAGTTGCCCGCTGAGGAGCTCACTGGTTCCTCGCTGCCAGGGCTGCTCGGGGGCTTGGCTCGGTAGCCCACAGCCTGAGCTGCTGGCCCAAGGGTGGCTCCTGCATGGCCCCTCGCCTGCTGTCCCCGTCCCTGGCCACCCATCTCCACAAACGGCAGGGCCACAAGTGAACGGGGCAGGGGAACGCGCATCCAAAACCCGCAGTGAGGGACAGGGCTCGTCCCTGGCCGTGCCCTTCTTACTGAGGGAGCTAAAAATTGTTTTGAAAATCTGGACTTGGTGGGTCCTTAGCCAGCTGGCAGCAAGGGGAGCCTGCTCGGGCCGCAGCCCAAGCCTGCACGGGATTCGGCTCGGGTTTGGGGTGGCTGGAGGGAAGGGAAAGGCAGGGTGAAAGTGCCTAGGAACTGATCTTGCACCGCTGTCCCTGGGCCCTGCTGAGACTCGCTCTGAGAAAAGGTAGATGGCAAGGCCTTGGGGACATTCTCGGGGGGATTTGGCAAGGAATCAAGGAGAAAAGAATTCAATATATATTCAAAATGTGGAAGTGCTAAAGACACTAAAAACCCACCTAACGCCCCGAAAAGAAAACAGCGCATCTCAGCACAATTAGAAAAAAGCAAAAGTCCGTGCTCCCCTCTCGCGCTCCGCAGCTCCGGGCGTCCGAGAGCAAGCAGACAATGGCACTGGGAGAGGCACCCTGGGGCGCAGCGGAGAGGGGCAAGCGTGTTCCCTGTAAGGTGACACCAGGCCAAGGCTCAGCGCCTTTGGGTTCTCTATTGCTTGGAGCCTGGATTCCAGTTTCCTCAGTTCATTCTATTGACCCAAAAACTTCTTATGGACTAGTCTACCTTAACAAAAAACAAAACAAAACAAAACAAAAAAACCAAACAAAACAAAAAAATCCCAATAGAAAAATGAAGCTTATAATTCTTTGTTTTACTCAAACATGCTCGCTTTTTTCTTTTTTTTTCTTTTTTGGTCAAAACTGTAAAAAAATGCTTTTGTTTTTTTAAAAAAGACAAAACGTGAGGTTTGGTAAACCTTACGCGTAGAGACTATACTGGTTTGAGTGGAAAAAAAAAAAAACAAAAACCAAAAACAAATGAAAAAACACAAGTGTAAACCTTACTCAATGCAGAAGGGATGATTCTACTGGCTGTGAATTTTTACCACCACAGTCACGGGAGGCTTGAAATAAGCCATAGCTTTCCACAAGGTCACGCCAACAAAGTCAAGGGGGCCAAGAATTGGTGGGCTAAGTTCTCTGTCTTCTCTCCTAAACCAATAGCAGCTGTTGGCTGTGATGTCTTATGCAGATGTTGCAAGAACATTTTGTTTCTTTTTCTTTTCATTTTTCTTTTTTTTTTTTTTTGTGTGCGTGTGTTAAATTGTCTAAAAGGGAGGATATGAAACACTTTGGTTTGCTTTTTCCTCCTCTCCCCCACCTTATTGCACTCTGGATTCTAGTAAATTATAGGCTGCTATGCCCTCACCCTCTGTCCTGCCAGGTGTTTACAGACTGACTCAGATGTGCTGGGGGAGTGGAAGATGAGGGGGACATTTTCCCCTCCCCATAGTATCCAGATTCACTAAACAAAGCTGGAAAGGGCCCAGAAAGCTCAGAGAAGTTTTCTTCTTTTATCTAAAAGTGACTACAAACAGCCAAGAGACTGCAAATGAGCCAGTCCAAGCAGCCAGCACAGCTCCTGGCTCAGCGTATTTTTTGCTTTGTCTTTGGCCAAGCTTTGCTTTAACATTTCTCTAGCTGACTTTCGATGGAAGGACGGGGTGGTAAAAATCCCTTAACTTTAATTTAGCTTCTACTTTTATACATTTAATTACTTACAATAAGAGAAAAAAAAAAAGCCTAATCTTTCACTAACCATCTTATTGTTCTCATGAATTCAAGAGGTAGCAAAGGTAACAAGTCTGTCCACGCAGACTTGCTCTTTAGTGAGGGAGGAAAGCTAAAAACATACACACACACAAAAAATAAAATAAAAAATAATAAAAAAGTACCTAAGGAACTTGTAGCAAGTCCAGCCTACATCAAACCCCCTCCCCGCCCACCCACCCTAGAATTAACCTTAGATCTTCCAGTTCAAACATTCACATAAATGTTACAATGGTTTTTCCTTTAATAAAACAAGTACCTCTAAGCAAAGAATATTCATACGAAACTACTAGAAAAGTAAAGACGACCCCCTGCTCACTGAAAGAAATTCCCAGGGCATCCAGTCCCTGTTCAGTCATGGGTAAGGCAGAAGAGGTTTGTCTGTTTTGTGGGAAGAGGTGGCACGTGGTTGCAGGTGCCAAGGATAAAGATCGAAACCAGAAGAGGGACGGATGGTGAGGCAGGCATCGCCATTTCTTTAAGTGAAGTTCTCAGGCTGGTGCACACCTAGGTAGACCGCTCTGCCCACCATCGCCAGCCCAGGGGAAGGGTGGTGGGTCCCACCACTGCTATGTCTTTCCCACAGTATATGAAGGGGCTGCCAACCCTGTGAGATGGTCCACAGACACAGCTTCCGCGCTTGTGAATGCAATGCTATGTTATTTCACAGCTACGTAGGCCACTGAAAAGGTGTACTTTATTTTCTTTTGAATGGCAAGAAATGCCAGGATTGAGTTTGGTTTTAAGAGAGGAGGAAACACGAAGGAAAGAGGCAGGGAGTGGGGGGCCAGCAGAGGCTGAAAGTTCCCGTGGTCCCCCTACCTGTTCCAGCTAATCAATATGGCAATGAAGTCGATGTGCGTAAAACAAAGTGGCATTTCTTGCCAGATTTCGAGGGAGAGTTGGACTAAATGCATCAGCTTGGCTGTGGACCTTTCTTTTTTTAAAAAAAGGGAAAAAAGGAACTTTTTTTTTTAAATGTTAAAGCTACATTTGTTTAGGCCTCCCATGACTGAACAGAGTATGGGGAGTTGCCCCCTTTTTTGTTTGTTTTTTTTTCTTTTTTCTTTTTTTTTAAGCAGCAAGTCTACAGAAAGGTAAATCACTGCGGATGGGCTCGAAGCTCATTCTGGAGTCTTTGGCTTATGTGGGAGAGGTATGCATTCGCAGGTGGCTGATCAGATTGCGCTGCTGGGTGAATTTCCCACCACACAGTTGACATTCGTAAGGTTTTTCTCCTGAGTGGACACGCATATGCTCTGTCAGTCGGTACTGCCGGGTAAAGCGCATCCCGCATTCCTCGCAAGCAAAGGGCTTGAGCCCTAAGTGGCTGCGCATGTGCCGTGTCATGGTGCCCCGCTGCGTGAACATCTTTCCGCAGATGTTGCAAGGGAAGGGCCGCGTCAGCCAGTGAGTCTTCTCATGCTGCCGCAGCGTGGCCGGATCCTTGTAGCTCTTCTCACACACTGAACACTTGAAGGGTCGGGACTCCGCGGCGTAGGACTGGTTGGGGTTGGACAGATCCTCAGCTTCATCCTTGCCGCCGTATGTGCCTTCCTCCTTGATGTAAAGGTCTTCCTCGGTGTGCGTCTCCACATGGGCATTGAGCTGCTCGGAGCTGGGGAAGCCTTTGCCACAGGGGATACAGACGTACAGGTTGTCGCCATAGGCCACTGGCTCAAACCCCTCCTGCCGGTAGACGTAGTTGGCACTCGTATGCCCGCCGCTCTCGCTCTCGCTCTGGCCGCTGTCGTCACTGTTCTCCTTACCGTTTTCCACCTCCTCCTTACACGGGTAGGGTAGGTCTGCGCCGTAGGCCCCAGCCAGACTCCGCTCCACGGACTTGGACAAGGACCCCAGCAGGATACCGTTGGGCAGCCCTTCGCCCTCGTCCCTGTCTTTGCACCCCTCCTTCCGGTCAAAGGCGTTGTCTTTCTTGATCCACTCCTTCTTGCGGGACGAGTGCCGGAGGCCCTTGCGGTGGCTGCTCTCCGTCAGTGAGTGGTGGCACTCTTCGCTCAGATCCATCTCCATGGGGTCGCTGCTGTCCGCCATGCTGTGAGGGGCTCCAACTCCAGACTCGTCGAATGATGAGGCACTGTTGGCTGCAGGGGCTGAGGCAGATTGGGGAGAGCCGTGCTGGCTTTCACTGTGCTGCGTGTCATCGTGGGAGGCTGCAACAGGGAGCGACGGGCTTTTTTTGGACAAGTCGAGGCCTAGCTCCTGGTCGCCAGTGCTCCCATTCGCGCTGCTGCCCCCACCGCCGTTGTTACTGGCTCCCCTGCTTAAGGAGTGACAGTTCTCTTGGTTGGAGCTGCTGATGAAGACCTCGTCATCAGAGAGCTTTCCCTTTGACAGCTCCTTTGAGTGTGAGCCCTTCAACCCCTCGTTTGACCCTGAATAGCGAGCTTGGATGACTGAAGCAGTGGAAAGTCTCTGACTCCTGGCAGATCTCCCGACACCAAGGCCACCGGCCTTGCCAGCAAAGGACTTGCCGTTCCGCTTCAGCTTCTTTCTGCAGAGAGCTGCCAGGTCGTGCAGTTGGAGGTAGCTTGCTGCGGTGAGGAGAGCATTAAAGTTCTGTTCACCGGGCTGGTCAGTCGTTAAGAGCTTACCAGTATAAATAAAGTCCAAGATCTGCCGGAACACGGTGGGGTTCACCATGTCCGTATCTAAGTTAATCAGGTTGTCATGCAGGACAAGGGATTTGAAATACATGCTACTGGCGGCCAGGATGTTCTTATGGGCACGAAACAGGGCATTTTCTACCACAATGATCACATCACAGAGGAAACCTTTGGCTCGTTGCTGGTTCAGCTGCAGTAGCAGTTGTTTGGCATGATTTGGCAGTTCCATCTCCACCTTCTCTTCCTTTCGCCTTCACCTTACCACCTGCAAAACAGGAGGATAAGAGGTGTGAACCTGCTGCTTCCACTCGAAAAAGTCTACGTTTTAAACACGGGCTTAACACTGACCAAGGAGCCCTGGGTGCACTCGGCCCTGCATGCTGTGATCCTGCTTGGAATACAGAGAGAGCTATTTCTCATGCCAAGATTTGATTCGAGTCTTTCAAAAATCAGATTTGTAAATATCTTTTTTTACAAAAGCAATTGTCGTTGGCTGGGATTATTGTTCAAAAGGTACCAGCAGGAAAACAATTGTTAGGTACAGGGGAAAGCTGTTTCCCTTTCCTGACAAAAATCTGATGGGAGGATGAGGAGCAAGGAAAAAAAAGGAAGAAAAAAACAGCATCTACTTCACTGCCATTTACATATCTGAGCATGTAAAATAATTAGCATAAGCTGCAGCTTCCCTGCTTTAACATGTAGTTTGTTTCTTGGCTCTTACATGTTGAAACCTTACAACACCCAGCTGCTCTGGGGCTGAGAAAATGACATGTAGCAACTAAATCCATTGAAGATGGAATTAATCACACCGAGGTGTGAATGGGAAATCGCCTCACCGGTATGAAAGGTTGCTTTAAAAACCACCCCCTGGCAATGTCCATAGCCCAGTCCATTGACATGAAGGGCTGGAATCAACCCCTGGGCTAGCTAAATGCCACCAAATGTCTTCAGCAATCTGAAACTGTTTTCTTAAGTGAATTCTGCCCTGCCTTTAGTTTTGAAGGAATTTTATTTAAACTGATAAGAGTCAAGTAACCTATCTCAAGTCCCAGTCTCTCTGCCCTGAAGTACTGGGAAGAGAGGAAAGCTCTGAGCAGTCCGTGAGTAGTCCATGTATCTCACAAACAGGATTCACCGTGTATTTTAGTTTGGATTTAGTTTATACTGGCTTTCCCAGTAGTGTGGACGGTATGGAATCTCTAGTCTGCGGCGTATCAGAACTAACTGCAGTTGCACGTTTGGTAGATACTGCAAAAAGAAAATTTTTTAAACTTTTTTCTTGTGTTTTAGTTTGAAAGTGCCAACTACAGCTTGTAATGGGCATGTATGTGTTAAAGTTGATTTAAAATAGTTTGAGGTTCAAATGTAGGAATTAAATCCCAAACGTGCAGCAGTCATCTTTGGCCTTCCACTTCCTTCCTTTCACAGTTCGCCTTATGATTGAAACAGATTGCTCTTACTGAAGGAGGAGCAGGCTGTAAGTCTGTAGAAATGAAGAGCTTAAATTTCCTCTTAAAATCATTATCAGTTAATGTTTTTATTGCCTGTGAGTCCCATTACCACATTCTGTCCCATCAGATTTCAAATGATGAAGGATTAGACTGTGTTGTCTCCCCTTTGTGTCAAGTATGTGTACACAAGAAAAAGGAGTGATCCTGTCAATATTAAAAATAACCTCCCTTAAACCTGATTCTCACTAACTGGTGTTAAATAGAAAGATTTAATGTGGCAGAAAGGTGGTAAATTTCCCTCATCCATTTCTGCATAACAAAAATATTTTGCTTTAAGAAAAAAGCTACAAAACAGTAAACAAATGCAATTTTTTCCTCTAATTTTGCTGCCTGACTACTCTGGTACTTGTACTTTTACCAACAGATCTGCAAGCAGGTGCCTCCCTTCTTCCCCAGGACACAATTCTTCACTGGGTCAACTGGTCAGCCTGGTACTTGGTTACACGTTTGGGAGAATTGTGTGCCCCCGCTCTGTGCTCCAGCACCTAATGCAGCATCCACACCCATCTCTGGCTCCTCACCTTCACCCACAGCTCAAATGGCTGCTCTGCTTTTTTGTTCTATTTTGTTTCAGCAATGGATGGGAACCCAAGAAGATGGTGGATTCCCTGCTCTGCCTTTGTGCACATTAGTGTTGTTCCCAGAGGTGGCTTGTTTTGGAGAGGGTGGCAGCCAAACGGAGGAAATACAGGCTTGCCATGACGCTAGCCAGTTGCCTCGCCATCTATAGTGTTTCTGTCACAGGAACTCGCCCTGCAGCATCACAAAAACGTGACAGAGACAGGGATTACCACCACTGACCAGTGTTGAGCACTTTAAAAACAAGTTTTGCTGTAATTAGTGACATCAGAGTTGCAGCACGCAGGCAATGTGTCTGGGTCTAGTGGCTTGCTTCCAGAATTGCTGATTAAGAGGAAGAAGCAGCAGCAGAGAGGCACCAAACACCCACTTTTATCTAGCCAGGCCAGCAAAAGCACTTACAGCTGGGTCACCGCTGCGTATTGATAGGGAAGGACAAAAACATGGCTCGCAGTGTAACACAGCCTCTCTCTGTGTAAAGGCATCCTGCTCAAGAATAGCAAGAGAAAGCCTGCTGCCACGCTGGTTTCCCTACAAACATAATGTTGCTTTTCCATGCAAGTAACAAATAAAATCCCTGGATACAATTTTTAAGCATTCCATAAAGGACAAATACAGGAAAGGAAAGGAAAGAAAACAGCATAGCCAATATTTTTTGGCTAAACAGTCTAATATATAAAAAAAAGAATATGTTACTGAAGTAAAAGGGAGCTTGTTTCCCATTCATGTGGCACTTGAGGCAGAGGTCTAGTATTTTCCATATAAGTGTTTGTCTACAACTTTGCAAAGAGCCAAGGCTTGCTGCAGCTACTAATGGGAAATATTTGTAGATTTTTACTTGTTTGTTTTTTTTTTTTCTCTCTGCCTTAAATGATATTGAAACCAGGTAATGAGCCGGCAGGGAAATCCCTGGAAACAAGGGTAGAATTATAGTTCTGCTATTTACTGACGTTCATGAAGAAGATAATGTTATTATTAAACCTCAGTATGTTCTGCAGCATAAAAATTAGCATAGTACAGGTTGTTTAAATAACCTCGATTTATCTGACGTGTCATATTTTACAGAAGTATTCATGTTCAGTAGGACATAAGTATGAGGTAGGTTATTACCTTGTGTAGATTTTAAAAGCAGTGGTCACGTTTAAGCACTATCAAATTTGAATTTGTTAGCTGAAGTCTAACATGGATTTAGCAACTCCAACAAAATGAATGTAATGGAACAAAGCAGCAAAACCTTCGGCCAAGTTTAAAGCCCCATGTTTAAAATTTTGCCAGAATTACCCACCGAAGGGCTCTTACCAGGGCAGCAGCAGGGGTCAGAGAACACACCTTTGTTGTCAAAAGCTTTATAGCATCAACCTCGATTGTGTATCTTGTGCAGTCCTGAACAAAAATAAATCCATTCCAGATATTTCCCAGAGCTGACCAGTTACAAACCTTTCTCTAGCAATGATGCATTTCAGAGGTGAGGGAAGAGGGGTTTGTTGGAAAACTTGTTAGCCAAAGAGAAGGAGGCATTATTCCTTAATCTGTGGCATTCCTAAAATCTCACTTCTAGCATGGGACCAAAGAAAACTACGAGGCTAAGTCCAGTATAAAAGTTAGGAGATCTTCCCAAACAAATGGCAGGTGCAGCCTTGCTGTCCATTAGTTGGCAGGAACTGGCTCTTAACAAATCCTGAACTCTTGGGTAACATCACCACCACCAACAACAACAATAAAAGCCCCCCAAAGCCCTGAAAAATCACAGTGGTTTATATTTCTTGTATCTCAGTATCATTTTTAAGAACCCTTCCTTTTCTGTTTTCTGCACAAAGACAGAAAAAACATACTCGCAGTTCAGAGGAGCCTTGGCTCAGAAAAGGCTCCGATACGTTTCCAGTAAGAACACCAAACCCCAGACCTCAGGAATATGTAGATGTCTCACTGGGGCCACAGTCTTTTATCATTTAATTTGGTGTGCAAAATTTCACTCCTTTGCATTTAAAACAGGATCACAGAAGGCTCTGGACAAATAGCATTAGAGAGGGTCTTTTTTTTTCAGATTCAGGTTGCTTCCTAGTCATTAAAGAAAGACACATAATTTTCAGAGCAATGAACCTGCTCAAATATTCTTGTGCAAGTAGGGAATGAAGGGAGACTAAGCCTCTCCACTACCTCCACCATATCCATGACACTGAGACACAGCACATGCAAAGACATGAAAAATACAGGGCACAAATCACAGAATACAGTAATGCTGCAAAGCAGATGCCACACATCAAACAAAGCTTCACAAGCCAAGAGCCGATAGCATCTTTATAAGCAATATTGCCCAAGGAGCTGGGTGACTGCAAGCTGCTGTGATCCCGTGGGCACGAAGATCGCGCAGAACTCACAGACTGCTCCAGGAGCTGTGCTGCTCTCACTACAAAGCAGGAAAAACTTAATTTTCTCTCAATTTCCACAAAGACTGTGGACATCGGAGAACATTAGACTGCCAAAGTACAGGAGAAGAGGAATCCCTTCACCCCTTTAGATAGTATAAAATCTACATGTTCACTACAGATTTGATTCTCCTTAATATCACTAAATCTCTTCCTAAAAGTAACTGCTGAATGAATGCTAAATGTGTTATCTTAGCAACCTCTGGCAGGAGATGCTATTTGATTTCATCTCTGAGTTATAGATTGCAGCATAGGAATATTGTTTACCTTTTAAGAAGCAACACCAGTGAAGCAAAGAATCAATCAAAAACAGATCTAAGGAATCCCTCATTTCACGTGGAGGATTTGTGGATGGATGACAAGGCTAGACACCGAGCACCTGAACAGTGAGCTAACAGTACTGCAGATAAAAACCAACAAACAGATTAGATGTGATGTATCAAATTAGATGCTGTTAAAGCGTTAACCTACTATGCACGTTATAATATACCTAGGAAAATACACTGGCCTGCTTACTTATTTCTCCACCTTCCCAAGCAGCTGTGCTGCACTGAGCAGACACTGCAGCAGCGAGCATGGGGAAGAACAAGACAAAATTAAATGACTTGTTTCCTACATTGCTCTTTCCCACCAATTTATTTCTGACATCAAAAATGATCTGGGAGAAACTGAAATAGATGACTTCTGCACCCTTCAGTTTCAGATGAACTAACTTTTTTAGAGCACTTGAAGACCTTACTGGGAAGAGAGCTTTCCTGTTGCTCACTGGCTCATCTGATCTTCCTCTCCCCACATCCCAACAGAATCTATTTCCAGGACTGTCCCGAGGAATGGGTGAAGTGGGCTTTCATGGCCGCTAGCCATCACCCAGGAGCTGCAGTTGGCAGGTCATTAGCCCGTGCCTTGTAAAGGTGTTCACATTCCAGAGCAGCAGAGGCACAGGGAGGAATGCAGGAACTGGGTTAGCCCAAATGGTTCCCTATCCCCAGCCCCTGTGAGCAGGCAGACAGCAGAACTCAGAAGCAGAGGCAGGAACATGCATTTCCATCATTGGCAGTGGAGCAGCAAAAGCTCTGTGAGGTGTGCTCAAGCAGAAAACTGGATGTAACATGTTGTTTTTCTCACAGGAGTATCTCTCACTTCAATATAGGTCAGACCAACATGTCAGGTTACTCGGGGAGAGCTCTGCAAAGCTGGGCAAGGGAGAGAAAGCAACATGCAGGACAGAGCGGGATGTGCAGCTGATGTTGCAGGTGTGGACATGGAAAGAAGGAGAATGGAGTATCATTTTGCAGAGGATGCCACATCAGCAAACTTAAAGTGGCTCTTGTTTAGTTTGTTACATTCCAATCAGTGCCAGGCAGAACTGCCCTCCCGGCTCCTGAAGCAGCTCTTGCAGGACTCCCGCAGAAACCGTACAGCTTTGCTTATGGACACAAGCACCTGCTCAGTACCTCTGTGCAGCAACGTTTGAACATTAGGTATGTGGGCTATACATGCTCAACTGCTACCAGCTCCTGGCCCAAAAAGGAGAGAAGAAAGAGTCAGATTATTTCCTAGTTCCTTCTCTTTCCTGTTGTAGAAACAAGGAGAGCCCGACATGGTTAAGCCCTTCTCTACTGCATGGCAGACTGCCCAGGGACGGGGATTCTCCGTGGCTGAAAATGGTAGGGGCCCTGTGTGCGTGAAAGCACTAACATCAGGAGAGCAAAGTGATTTCCAGTCAGTGCAAGGCTGCAGCAAAGCAGGAACACCTTGCTACACAAGCTGAGACTATGAGCAGTAGAATGCAGATTAACCACTTGGTTGCCGCTTACCATGCCAGGTACATTGGGCTAAAGGCACCTCCATCCAGTGCTGCCCGGCGTGCCAGGTACATCCCATGATGTTCCATTGAAATCACAACAGGCCATCAATAGAACGTGGCTGCACGGATGCAGAATGGAGAACCAGCAGGGACGCTGTTAAATGCAATTAAAAAACTGCAATCAAAATTGAAACGTACATTTTAAAACGGCCACCTGCCTTAAATATGTAACTACTAGAACAACCTCCCCTCCACCCAGCTCCCCAGAACTGCTGAACTGCGGCGGAAACGGAGCGGAAGGCTTCTGCAAGTTTCTTGATGACTCTCTCTGGCCACCTCCATTCAGACTCCCAAGAGCACTGAGCTTCAGGGGGACCAGTCCATATATATCCAAGAACAGCGGATCCCAGGATGTCTGCACCAGCTGCCTTCTGCCCAGAAGTTCAGGCAACTAAATATCACCATTTAGAAACGCCTCTACGAGGAGAAAAGCTTGGCGCCAGAGCTTCATGGCCTCATTCCCCACCCAGTACAGGCAATGGAAGAAACACTTCAATGCTTATCCTCTGTGTTGTCCCCATTTCCCTGTCCCCCGTCCCAAGCCTTTGACATCCTGCTCTTTTAGAGATGTTATGGCATTGAGCCAGGCCGGGTCCTTTGGCTTTTGGCTTTACATCTGTGGATCAAGGCTGGAAAATAAAATACTGTGTACCCTCTCCTGTTTATCTTGATGCCGCACTGATAATTCAATCTACGTTCTGAGACACTGGAGATCAAGCTGATTCATGGTGAACTGCAGCTGGTACAAGAGTCGCAAAACTTCAGATCTGTAATTCCACCCTTCCCTGCCCAAAGGAAAAAGCAACACCGCCTCTTCCATGGGCAAATCCCACAGATGATACTCTCAGCCTGTCAAGCCCAGGGTATCCTCTGCAGTGCGCATCCTCCTTCCCCCAGAACTCCTGTAATCTTCTCTGGTAGGATTATCAAGGAGAATAGTCTTGGGGTAGATGCTAAGCACAGGTCTCCCTCTACAAGTGCGATGCTCCCTCAGTGAAAAAAAAAACAACAACAACAAAAAAAACCCTCCCAAACCAAACCAGAAATAAGCCTGCAGCCTCGTAGGGATTTAAAACAGGTTTTTAGATCTCATGGTGACGTGAAACTTCTGCATAGCTCTTGTCATATTGATGGCTGCATGTCTCCAGCTGTGCTGGTGGAGATAGAAATCTTACATTTTAAAAAGTTAGATTATTGATTATCATGTCAACCTGAAAAAAATAAAAGGCCAAATGAAAAAGACTGACAATAATTAATGTAGCTGGATGAGAGAGAACGTAAAGGAGGACCCTGGCCTGGGAAACTGGAAGTATCTCCGTGGAGAGGACACCGAATGTAAGGCGATAGGTCTTCATTCGTCCTGGGCATCCACTGCGCCCAGGCCGGTGTTCCCATCGTTCCCACCTGCATTCTGATCCCCACAGTTCTGCAAGTAAATCCCTTTCACAGTGAACTAACAGGTCTTTTGTATTCAGATTGCCCTGTTTTGACTGCTGTAGACTGAAGATTTTTAAATCTTGTCAATACAATGAAGAAGTGAAATGTAAGCAGGTGTTTGCTGACTGACCCGGCTATGCTGAGCCAGGAGTGTTTGCTGAACTGGTCTGAATGGCCCACTGCCAGCGTGAACAGGCCAACCCACACTCACATCGTGTGCGGCTTGCAAGCATAACGGGCTGGAGCCCCAGGGATTTGGAGCTCGCCCCTCTCCAAGGGATCGTGCGCTCTGGACTGCATACGAGCAATATGCTGCTGGCTGCATCTGCCCGCATCGGGCCTCTGCACAGCACTGGGCAGTACCAGCCATGCCCAGCTGAGAAAGGCTGAATGCTGCATAAAGGTAGTTCTTGGACAGCAGCTCAAATGTAGAATAACACCCAGGTTACAGCTATTTGCTTCTTGCTACTGTGAAGCAAGAAGCTCTTTCCCAGAGTTGTATTTCCCCTCTAGGGCAGAGATTAGCCTAGAACTGCTTAAAACAAAGGTGTTTCCTCCCGCTGGAACATCACGCTGCAGTCAGAAACGAAGCTTCCTGCCAATTCCTAAACAGAGCCTGCGTATATTATAAATGTATTTTCACTGCTGACATGAAGGAGCCCAAGACTACCCAAACCCTCTAGTGGGAGGAGGAGAACAGAGGCATGGACATTGCAGATCTTGTCAAGCAGAGCCAGGCACTAAAAATTCCTGCATATCTGCAGAGCACAGCTGATCTCAGGAACACAGCGGTGGCACAAAACAAACAGAGCCTCAGAAGCTACTGAGCAGCAACAGATCTTGGGCTTTTCTGCAGCCCCGCCACAACTGGGCAAGCCCAGTTCCAACTGTACCTGTACTGGAAGTAGTAAAGGGAGCTCTGATGTCCCATGCCAATCTAACGACTCCTTATTGCACTGAAATACCCACATATTCAGGGGAGCAGCTCAGCCGCACAAGAGGAAGGATACCCTCTACCCATCCACCAGTTAAGGCCTCTTTGGTATGTAAAATTCCTCTGTTACCCAGCTACCTTTGAGCCTTGATGTACAGCATTCTCCCTTTGCAATGCAAGAATTTAGGACATGACTAAAGGATTGTGGCTACCTCCCAGCTAATCCTAGAGAGTGTTAGGCGGAATCAACCGCCCTGTGAATTACATGGAGTGAGAAGATGCTTCTGCTCCTGAAAGCCTGGGCCCTGTCCTTCAGTGTGGCGGGCCGCAGCTGGCAGGGGGTGCACAGGGTGGCAGCTTCATGCCGAGCATTGCTCCGGGGGCAGGAGCACAGAGCATGGTGGAGAAGGAATGTGGTGATCCTTCTCCAACCAGGGCTCTTCCAGCACGCTCCCAGTTGCAGCACTGCTTTAGGGCTCTGAGTCACCACAGATACAAGCTGATGGCCGGGTTGTGAAACGCAGCAATACTGGAGCAAATGCTTGGCCCTTCCAACTGTCCCTGCAGCTGGGGAAGGATCTCCAGGACAGGGATGCGGCAGGGAGCTGGGAGCGTTAAATCCACTAGTGACTGACTCAGACCCCTTAGTTACAGGGTTTGTTAGAGCAAACAAGGCCTCAGAGTACTGGGGGAAATGGGAGAGGGTTTTATAAAGATCCTTCCGATTTGCCTGCTTATTTTTATTTCTTGTATGGACCCAGCAAACTTTTCTGCAGAGAGGAGCAATCTGCACAGGAGCATCTGCATACGGAATACTGCTGATAGCATGAACTTGTTGCAATAGTTAAAACCGAGCTCCGTGCTGAGGGGTGCAGGAAGGACACGGGTAGTAACAGCTTTGGACCGAAATGTCATCTTTCTCACCACATGCCAGACACCAGTGAGCACAGAAACAAACTTTGCTGTCTCATTTTCTTCAAGACCAAATCTCATTATTCCCTTATCTCATCCGTACTTACAGATGCAGCAGCAACAGTTCTCATTGACATAAATAAACAATGCCTTAAATACAGCATCTTTTGCACTTTATCCACCATTTTTTTCTTTTTTTTTTTTCCCAAGAACTGACCATGTACTCAGCCCTGTACTTTCCAGAAAAACCTTTGTGTCTAAGCTTCACTTCGGTGAAGTCTTTCAAGCAAATCACTGTTTAAGAGTTAGTCCTGGCAGTACCAAGGCTGTACTGCCTGCCAAACATCTCTCCAAATTGGATGCTTAACTGATCACCCTGAAGCCTCATATATTTGGCTCTCTGCAACCACCAAAAAGTGTTTCTGCAACTCAGAGCCTGGCAAATCAGAGGATGCCAGAGAAGCCACTACGACTTGTAAAAGCAGAAGGCCTAACAGACTCAAAAGTTTTGCAGACTGCCTGCATTGCATCCAAATCTATCCAAGCTGAAGATAACCTAAAGGGAAAGCAGGGTTTACTCATTTTCAAAATTCTTAATTTCCTTGGCTGCATCTCCTCAACTACTACTTCTTATTTTGACTTTTATTCCCCTGTCTTCTTCACTTCAGATCTTCTTTAAACTCAGCTCACAGGCTGCAAGGAGGTCACTCTACACATGCTTCCAAAATCCACCTCTTCCCAGCAAGGCTCCCGTCCTGCCATCCTTGTCCTGCAGCACTGCACAGCAGTGGCCCAGGGCTGCAGGTATCTCATGCTTATTTGGCCAGTGTTTTCTGTCAGCTTTGGGGATTACAGCCCCAGGCGTGTTACGAAAGGCAGCCCAATAAGGTCATGGGGTGTTGAAAACTTTGCTACAATCCAAAGCACAGGATCTTCCTCCTCTCCTTCCCTATACAATATTCTTGTCAAGGTCAAGGATTTTCTGGCAGTCCTCAGAACACACAAATTATAGGCTCTTGTCATGAATCAAGACTTGACTTAAAACATCTCTCCATTTAAAAACGTGGAAGGGGAAGAGCAAGGAAAGGGGGAGGTGCTTTTGCCCAAGATTTGGTTTTGAAAAGGGGATTGGCAGCCTATGCATGTGCTTTACCCTGTGATCTGAAAGCTCCTCAGGACAGGACCCCTAGAAGCATTTTATCCTGAATGATATACGCGCCCCAGAGCCAAAGAACCAGAGGCTCACACATCCGTCCCAGCCTGCTCCGCTCCTCCTAAACCAACACTGCCAGAAGGCAAGGCAGCACTGTAACAAATTAGCACCACTCACAATTTGTTGAAGTTGCTGTTCCATTGTTTGTTTATTTAAAACACACACGCGTGCGCATGCACACACACACCCCTCCCAAGCTTGCTCTCTGCTGCCATCACCCAAACTCCAGATTTGTAGCCTCAGAGAGGCAAGCAAAGGCGGTGGATTAAACTCGTGCGGAGCAACAGTCACTGCGCTGGGACTCTGCTTGGGTTTTGCTCTTTCGCTACAAGCAGAACAAAAGAATGCCCACACTGTTCCAGCCCTGAAGATCAAGGTGTCGAAATCCTTATTTTGGCACTTGACTAGGAAAGTGGTGTTAAGAAAAAGGAAGAGCCACAGGCTTGAAAGGACCCAGCCCTAATAAAACCCTTAGTGTTAATGCTATTTATGAACATCCAAGGGATAATCTGCACCCCTTATCAGCCCACAGGATTACAAGATCTTTAAAACAGGAAACATGTCTTACAGCATAAAGCACTGTATGAATTTACAAAGCGTAATATTAGTGCTAATAAATAATCGTCGAAGTAGAGCAAAGAAGTGGCTGTAAAACCCGCAAAAGTACCGCCGTTCCCATTTCGTTCTGCCCTCTGGGTAGTAATACTGTAGGTTAACTAGTTGTTCCGACTTCGTTTACTCTTACACACCAATTTGGTTTTACTTTTAAGGGATTATTTGGGAAATGTGCTATGGTTTATTTACGCTGGAGAAATTAATGTTTTATCATGACAAATGTGATTTTCAAGAGCCTTAGTAGATTCTTATCCTTCCACCAAGCACAGTCTGACTTGCCAGCAGGTATCAGCCTGCCAGCAGTGCCTCCTTTCCGTAGCATTTCTATCCGTAGGCGCTTACTGCACACAGAGCACCCTGCTATCTGAGCAGCTGCTCACCGGTTGCAGCATGGAGCCCATAGAGATAGCTTCTCTTCCATTTCCACTGGTTTATACAGCATTAAGCTCTGGGCTGCAGCAGGCATAGTTTAAAGGACAGTAAAGTCAGCTTCATCACCTCAAACCCTTACATGCTTTCATTTACTTACTTTTTTCATTTTAGAGAATTTTTCCTGGTTTATACATGCTCTAAATGTTTGCGTCCCTGGCTGCTGTATCATGTGCTGACAGATAGCTGCATCATCCAAAGCATCGCTGCTAGCCTGGGTTGAGCAGGGTTTTGGTAGCTGGACAGGAGAACACCAGTACCATCGTTACCTCCACCAGTCTGACAACAATGACGGAAATTACTGGACTTTATACTCAGATTGAGACTTTTGTGTGGAATTCTGTTGGTGCCAAAACAATTACAATTTTATTCTTCAGATAATCCATGTTTAATCAAATGTTTAAATACTCAAGCTTAAGTATTTCAAAAGCTACTCACTTTACATTTGTCACCTAAGGAAACTGCTAAGCAATTTGTGCATTTATTTCCTGTCAGAAAAAAAAAGCCTCAAAGAGCACAGCAGAATGGATCGCCCTCCTTTTTCAGCACAATTAAAACCATCTCATTGGTAATTATTCTCCTCAAGATGGGTGTGGGGGAGTGAAAAGCTGGAGCAGATTCTATTTATAGAAGATAACCTTGGGAAAAGCAAGAGGTACCAGAGAAACAGGCATGAGGGGTGAAGTTGTGACAGCGCTGAAACTAGCAGGAGACACAGGTGTACCAGGTGTCTGTGCCAGAGAGCTCCGAGAACAGAAATGTGGCCGCACCTCCTGCAAGATTTAGGCTTGGCTGGCAGGTTTCATAGGCACTCAGATGAGAATTCACAGAGATAATTCACATATTTAAAAGCTTGAGCAAGAGTTAGAAAAAAACACACTAAAAGGCTATTTTAAAAGTTTGCTGGATCACTTCCCATAGAGCTCTCCCCTCTCAGCAAGGAAAGCAGTTAAAGAAAAAAACAAAAAGCCAAACAGAACCAAAACAGAAAAACCAAAATAGCCAGAAAGACTGAAACCTCTGTTACACAGATGAAACAACTCAGCAGTTTTATAGCTACATAAATAGGATCAGGATCTGGCCAAAGGAGTAATATAAGTACAAACGACTGCTAACAGCCACAGCAAACACTGACAGTACACCTTGGACTGGAAGGAAAAAAAAATAATTCTTACATCCTTACCACTTCCAGCTGAGTCCGCTAATATAATAGCATCAAGAGACTCCCAGAGGATGCACAAAGTATGTTTAGTTGAGGATCTGTTTGGACTAAAACCTCTCTCTTGGCATTGTGCATTCCCAAACACCTGTATCTCGTATCTAGCTGCTTTCCATCCCTGGCCCTTGGCTGCACATCATTCAACCACATGCAGTTCTGTCACAGAGAAGAGTGAATAAATTGTAGCATCGTTGTGCCACAGTGCAGGTGCTCCAAAGCACGCACATCCTGAGGCTTGTGAGCTTGCGAAGAGATAAGCCTCATCAGCCATAGGATGTTCTGATGCCACTCAGCTTTCTCTGACCCATCAAGTCAGTCCGTCTAGGGTTAATCTATTCCCTTCTCCAGGCATTTTCTTGGCAGGCACTTCACTCAAAGAATATATTTTAACAGCAGGAAAACCACCCCAAAATCCAAAACCAAACAACAGTCAACTCCTGTAAAGCACTTCAGTAAGTGGCATAGGTAGCATCCTTATCATACAGTGTCCTCCCTCATGGATGCTAACACGGCTTTCACACACTTTCTGTCTCTGCTGCCTCAGTGTAACAAGCCCAGCAGTAATCCCAAATCCTCACACCCTTCCAGGACCAGTCACTGCACACACAGACCCATTCCAGACAATTAAAGTCTTGTAACAGGGTATGTAATGTAAAAGCCCGTCGAATCTTGTGCAGGCAAGAAATAGCAAGGACCTGCCTGTCGAAAAATTAAAAAGTATATAAGTAATTCATCAAATTGATTTAATACAGCCAGCTGCATGTGAGAATGCTGGCCCAGGCAGAAATAGCCCCACTAGTGTGCATTTGCTTACAGATAGGCAAGGTGCTCTGGCACAGCTACTGCATCCTTTGAAAAAGTTGGTTTTGACATGTTGGGAAAGGACTCGGATTTTCCAGCTGCTCTCTGAAGAGGAGGCAGTTCAGCAAACACACCCAAGACCTGCAGCAGACACCACTCTAAAATTTGTCTTCATTATGTTCTAATTTTCACACAACCTTCCATTATTTGCAACAGCCAGAAAAACGTGCTGATAAAATTCTTCATCTTTTTAAAAACAGAGGGAAGGTCAGGAAAGCACTGTTACACGTAATTTTTCCTTTCTCTTGCAGTAGCCAACAAGAGTGCTGGGCCGGAGCGTGCGGCTCACATTTTCGCTGTTATTCTTGAGCCAGCAAATCAAATCTGGGTGTCAGGTTTGGTAGGTTTCAAAACAAAAGGTGTATTGCACAGGAGGTTGGTGTAGGGGTTTTTAAAGACAATTATTCAAAACAAATAGTGAAACTGATGAGAAAATAAATTCTGCTTTGCCATCTTGTAAACATTACTTCTTCACCCCAGAGGAGAGTGCGTCACTGAGGGATACGCAGTGCTTCAGACAAGACTCACAGCTGTGCTGAAATTTACTGAGGTGCCCAAAAAAGACCGATGAGTTTGGGTCTTTCAATGGGATGAATGGCACAGTAGAAATTCTTAGCCATGCTACCTTTCTTCATATGTATTTTTTATTATTATTTGTGTATAAAAGACAGAAGTATGGTTATTAGAAGATATGTAAAGCACACCAGAACTTCAGAAAGGAGCCCTAACTCTGACCATCTCTCATGTGAAATAATAGATTTTCTTTAACTTAATTGTTATTTCCTAGGAAGTGTGAAAAGGGTTTTTTCTTAATTTGGTTTTTAAATGGATCATATTATTTACAGGATTTAGTGAGGAATCTAAAAATCTGCAGAAAGGTTTGTCAGGAGGGGATTAGAAAGATAATAGCCACATGAAAACAACCCCACCCCTCCATACCCAGGGTTTATTGCTCTGCTGCACATGCACACTGACGCCCTTTTGCCTCCCCACGAGAGAAACAAATCCAGAAGATCTGGTGTAAAAGGCCTGGAGGACACTGCACTCACTTGGACACACAGTGGGGTGGTGTTGGGAAGCAAAGAAGCACCTGAAATTCTATGGGAATAACAACAGCAATCGCAGAAGTTCCCCCTGGATACATGTCAGCTTGTGGGAATGACGGATTAAGATTGAGTATTTGCGTTTCCCGGTCAGATGCCAAGATATCAGAGCTGGCACACGATGGTGTTCTGGCGTTCCTTGAAAGGAGCCTCCAGCCGCCAACACCGCATGTGTACAGAGCTCTTCTGCTTGCACGTATCTCTCTCTCTCATAGCGCATGCATTTTTAATTTTAAATGTGTGATCTAGGTTAGTGCTCAGAAGAGTGAGGGATTAACAGCTACAGCGTAGCACAGGCAGCTGGGCAAGCTCTGCTGACAGATCTCTGCCAACACAATCAACGCCAAATTAATCCTGCACGGTGCTCCCACCCACACACAGCAAGCAGGTAGTGCCACGGTGCCAGCTTCTTCAGTCAACATGGAGGAGCAAAGAAGTGCCATGTTACACCTCTCCTTCCACGGGCCACGGTAGAGCCTTTGGATGTTTGCATACAATAGGCCCACAGACACCCGCGTACAGGACTGAATCCTCTGCCAGACACGGTTCTTAAAATAAGATGTAGCACTTCTGCATCATTGCCCTCTAAAATGGATTTGAGTGCTTCTATGTTTTTCTTTTTCTCTTTTTTTTTTTTAAGCTAGCATTAGCATTGCCAGTGGTACATTATTTCCCATTATTTTCCCATCTGGAAAAACAAAACCAAAAAAAACCCCAAACAAACCACAGAGAAATAGATCCATCATTACAGATGATGAGGCATCATGATCCGAGTTAGCCCATCCAAATCATGGCCACCACTGAAAAGCCCAGGTCTTGCCCTCTTCCTGCATCCACCCTGGCCTGGTGCAGCCTTACGGCCTCGTGGTCTTCAGGGGCCGTGCAACAGAGCAGGCAGGAAAGCACAGCCAAGGACCAGGAATGCTCACCAGCAAAGCTGGCTGTACAGCCAAACACGGTGTGTCAGAGGTCACAGGAGTAATTGAGGATTGTGCTTCAAACGCCAAAACATCCTCCGGTACCCAGGAAGGCTGCTGGCAGTGGGTGAAAGATGGCGGTGAGACAGAGGAACACTGAAGAAAAGAAAGTTCTTGTGAATTATTGCTGGCACTGCGTGGTGCTTGTGCAGTGAGAAGATGGAGCAGAGCAGCACTCAAAGCAGGAGGAGCTTCTCTGCCATTGAGGAAGGGACAGCAGGGAATATTCTTGCCTGCCTTTGGGCCTGAAACCCTCCTCTTGGACATCCCAGTTTGCAGTCAGAAGTCAGAGCAATGCCTAACTACACGAGATGCTTCCACTTCGTAATGATCCTTCGTTTCTAGATCCTTAATAGTTGCTGACTTCCTCCCTTGGAATTTTATAACAGCCCAGCAAGAATGAAAGTTTAGAGGTTCTCCCAAAAGTCCCCAAAATGCATTAGGAACTGGAATCTGTTGCAGGGCTGCAGTACGTTGCCTCAGCCGATGCAGAGGGTAGGGAGGTCTTCTGAAACACAGTGTAATAAGTGTTTCTGCCTGGGCTTGCCAAAAGACCTTAATGCAAATGCAGCTCCAGGAAAATTAGGGTGGACTCCAGTGACTGCCTCCCCCTCAGGGTTTTTCTTTTTTTTCCTTCAATCCTGATGAAATTCATTACAGTTGCATTTCAGCCGAGGTTGTGATTTAAATTTTCCAAAGCAGGCAGGGCAGGTTTGAAAGCCTGATAGATCAGGGTTTGTGTGCTTCCTGAAGAACCGGGGTAGCTGCAGAGCCTTCCCCAAGGGGTCCTGCTTGGTCCTCTCCCCCCTTGCCAGGTTTGCTGTCACACAGGCCACTGGATTCCTGGCAGGTCAGCAGGCTTGCTCCTTACGGCCAAGCAGCCCCACATTCAAGCATGCCAGTACTCTCCTTGAAGGTATTTACAGTTTACTTTTTAGTGCTACTTTAAGTTCAAAGGGGCTAGTAAAGCCCCATTAAGCCATTTACATCAAACTGGTTAGTTAATTATCCTGTTGCAGGCTTTAAATTAGCAATTTATAACCCCTTCCCTAGAGATGCCAGTATGGGGAAACGACTCAGCTGGGACATTCTGCAGGGTGCAGTTAAGGAACAAAAAACCCCATTAAAAGCAACCACCGCCCCCCCCCCAAAAAACCCAGAATAAATCTCTTAGATTTTTGGTTGGAAATCAGTTAACTCCGGGAGAATGCCGTAGGGACAGGGATGGGAGAAAGCCCACTATTACCAGCCAGCAAGGACAGTGAGGCCGTGTCTACCTCGGGCTGCGTCTGTGCAGGAAAATACGGTGATGTGCAGGGATACAAAGGTAGCCCGGGAGGCACCACAGCCAGATGAGGGGGATGCTTCCTTACCATGAGATATTCTGCTTCTTAATATCTTAACAAAGAGATTTTCACATTCAGATGTACAAAAATGTGCCTGCCCCCAAGGAAGGAAAATGAGTTGAGGCTTTGGGGCTGGTCAAACCGTGAGTGTCAGCACACAGGTACTAAAGGGGACCCCCGGGTTCTGTCAGCACCTCTGCTCACCCACCCAGGTGAGGAGGCTCTTGCCACACTGCAGCCATCTCTCAGGTTAGGATGAACAAGATTCAGATTTCTATCCCTTTGCCATAAGGTCAGTGACCAGCTCACAGTGAGCCCACCCCATGGGCCAGGTGAGGCCAGAGCAGAGCAGTCTCCATGCCCAGAATCTTCTCCCCTGCCGACATTTTATTTCTGAGAAGGAGAATCTGCTTTCCCCTCAGGGTCTGGTTATTCCAGTCCATCCCACTCGGAATTCAGAGCTGTTACAGAAGGGAATAATAACCACCTTCCCCCTAAATACCCAACTGCTCAAACTAACCAGGTCCTAGAGTAAACCATGCCTCTCGCCCCCTCTTCCTTATTTCCACCAGCCATTAATTAGTTCTACAAACAATTAGCATACTGGATGTTTATTGGCAAATTCTATTTAAAATAAAGATGGGAGGGAATGACTGTCCAGTTGCTGCTATTTTCACACAACAATCCATCAGGTACAGGAGAGGTCTTGGCCCCAGTCCTGGTAGCGTTCTCAAACTGACACGCACTTAAAACCTCACCAAGAGCAGGAATCCATGGAAAGAAGGGGCATGTGGAGTGACACCAGGGCAAACTAGGAGATTAACATTAAAAAAAAAAGGCACATAAAGAAGTTTGACAGAAAATTTCCATTCTACTTGAAAGACAAGACAGACAGATGGAATCAAGTTGTATGACAGACCCTGTGATTTTTTTTCCTCCATCTTAATATATCCCCTTTCCAATGGCAAAAAAAAATATTATCTTCTGCCAAAGAAATGTTAGATTACCTTAAAAAGAGAGATTAAAATCTAAGCAAGTTAATTTCTTTATACTACATAGTCACGAGACTTATTTTGCATTTGCTTGCTTTTTCTTCTGCATGGAAAGCAGCCATTTCACAACAATTTTTGGATGTGGGGGGCAGATGGGAAGAGAGGGAAAGACTCAGATTTCAAACCAAAGGGACAAAACTTCTCAATACAAAATTTGGTTAGATGATATCACTTCTATGTGATTTACTGCTCCAAATTGCAAGGCAGAGGCCTTAGAATAAAAACACAGGTAAACACAACATAAAATCTAAATTATCTAAAGGACTGAAAAACCCAACCCCGCACATAGATGACATTCTCCAAATTCTCTGCCCTTTCGTGGGAGCAGTTACACCCAAACCATCACTCAGCCCAGAAGCTGTTCTCTCCTGCTAATCACTCTAGAATCACACACTTAGGTAAAAAAAGTTGAAATGCAAACACTAACCCAGCCTTTGAAACAGCCTGGTGCTAAAAGACCACAGGATTGCAAAATACGAGGGAAGTATAAAATAACGTGAAACTGGGGAGCAAGGCGAAAGCAAAGCCCTCCTGCAGATGAAATGGGAGTCCAAACTGCTCCACCAAACCCCTCCATTTCCAAGGCACGCAATGCCCGGCCCTGTGCCTAGAACAGGTGTGTCTCCCTAAATACCTCACATGTCACATTTGTGTCTCGTGGATACAGCCCTGCGGATTATATTAGTACCAGTGCGGACCAGCTGTAGCTACCCCCAGCGGTATCCTGTAACTCCTCGGACGGGGGGAGCTGCTCGCCATAGCGTGCGGAGCCCCTGCCACATGACTTTCTGGAGACAGACAGCGACCCTGCGACTGCAGCTTCGGAGCACTTGTGCTCTGGGGGCTGAATCAATCCGGGGACGAGCGAAAGACCTCCAAAAGCAGGACCGAGGCACTGCCAAGAGAAAGTGAACAGAGGGCTCCAAGTATTCTTTTTTTGTCCTCCTCTACACTTATTACCAGCAAATTCTCAACTGATTTACGCCAAATAGACACTCTGAAGATCTGCTTTAAATAAAAAAAAAAGATGCGCAGCTAAAAGAGCGCAGTCCACTCAGCCATTCCCAAGCAGAAAACGCTGACAGGGCACAAGGCAGGTAGGGCTGGTGCAGGATGAAAGGAGGACAAAGGAGGGAGAGCCCGATACATTCCTAAGTCAGTGCAGGAAGAGACACCCCTTGGCAATTTCAGCCTAATTCTTGACTAAGAGCTTCCCAGCCTAGCTGCTGGCCTAAGCAGCTGAAAGAGCCAACAAGAAAATTTTTAGGGCAGCAAATGCATTAAAGGCATTTTCTGTGTCACATCTTTATGACTGGCTCAGATCATAAAAAGAGAAGAGCTACTTGGTTGAGCTATAGCTCTGCATCACAATACAAAGGTATTCTTCTGCATGAATAAGAACTGACCCCATGCCACCCATCTCATGAAAAGTACTTAACGGGGAGCTGGAGCACCGGTGGGTGTGCGAAGCTGCTGACCAGCATGCATGAGCTCTGAGGTGCAGGACCATAGGGCCCTGTAGGATCCTCCTTTCTAATTCCTCCTTAACAGCCAAGTGCCTTCATTTTCCAGCAAGCGATTCTTGCACTCAGGCAACAGCTTTTAGGAGTGAGAATGCATGAGCAAGAATGCACGCACCAATCTTGATGAAAAGTCTAATTTATGAGGAATCTACCACATCCATAAGTTATTCCACTGGTTAATTAATTCAGATTTCCTTGTTTGAGCACACATCAGGTTTGTCCGCTCATCTCTACGGTAGGTGGCCTCAGGCATCATGAGCAGCTGTCAGGGATGAAGGCAGTGCCAAGCTAAACGTTCTTCTGAAGTGGCATAGGTAGAACTTCTTCAGTCCACCTCTGCGTTGTAACCCCACAAGGGCGGGGTGATACAGTGAGTTCAATAAACCCAACTCATCAGTCCAGCACATGTGGAAATTCTCACATACCCTACATCCCAGTCATCTGTTCGTCTCACAAGCCACCTCTGTTGAAATGAGTCCAGAATAAGGCCATTCCATGATACTTCATTCTCAAACAAATAAGCAGGACCCAAAAATCTGTCTACCTCTAGAAACACATACAGTTTTTACTACTGAAATTTCTCATTTTCAAGAGATCTCAAGTCCATAGCCATAAAAGTCAGCATTAACCACCAGGTGAACTCTTACTCTTTAACTAACTATTCATTACACTGGGTCTTTAATTACCAAACATCTGTTGCAAATGCCACCCCATGTTCTCAGACACCAGGAGTTTAAATGGTGAGCAGTTTCCCATAACCAAGATTTAGCATCTTTACTTTTTCTTTATGCTTTGCCAGCCGCAGCGTTAGTGACTTCCCGGCCAGTTAGCAGTCAGCCTGGTAAGAGCACTTAACTTCTACACATTTGTCATGAGATCTTAGAATACACACTGTCACATCGTTCTCAAGCAACTTGAAACCAAATCACAAGAGCAGATCTGTGTCCCCAACAAACAACTGGAGGCCCAGCTGTATTTCATAACTGTGAATGTGCTCTTCCAGAAACCTTCATAATTAGTGACGCATCTAATGTGGAAACAATTGTTTAAGAAGCCATTAAGGAAAATCCTCACATTTAATATAGGAGTGCAATAATTCATTTCATTTTTCCAGAAAGTTTTCAGACTTTGGGAAAACCGGGTCTTCTTATGAGCAAACTCTACATCTAGCCAGGTGGAGCTGTGGGTTCCCATAGGGAGACAGCAGCACACGCGTTGTCTTTGAAGACTCAGTCTGAATTTCTTGGTGAGAACAAAACAAAAGAACTGATTTCAAGTAGGAGCAGCTGAGAACAGAGCTGTCCATGAGCTTCTGTACAGGCCTCCATCCAAACGCTCAACTCCCACTCTTGTCAGTACTTGCAGGCATTTAACCCAACAGAGGTTCTTCACCAACCTACAGCCATTGCGCGACATGCCTGTCTTGGGGCATAAAATCCTAGACAGCGTTCCCTTAAACCAAAGGGATTCATTATATAATTGAAGTAGTTTTATGAGGGAAAGTTGCAAAAATCCTACTGTCATTAACAAGAAAATTAGTGATCTAGTGCATAGCTATGACTAACCAGATCGCTCTCCTTTTTTATTGAGGAACCAGACTCATAATTAAGGTGGGGTTTTTTTTCTTAAAATATTATATAAACAGATTATTGTAAAGTTTTACACAATTTTAACCAGTGGAGTTTGAGAGTTCAAATAAATTACAAGCTATTTCACTGTTGGACTGTCTGCCTGTAAGGTCATAATTAATTTTAATTTTCAGAAGTGACAGTACCTAACGTAAATAAGGAAAACCTTTCTAGGGCTCTCTTCCAGTCTGTATCATACAGAAGGCAGGAAAATAGGAGGCCAGGTGCACTCATCTTCAGAGGCAGCTCACATACCTTGAGAAGTACCTAAAACATGACAAATTCAACGTTCACTTGCCCATTTAAGTTTTGAGGGAGGGTAACAGTGATGAGAGACAGAGGAAGGGGAGGAAAAAAAAAAAAGGACCAAGTGTTACATTAGATCTTAATACATGAACACACAGAGGGAGTTTCCTGTGTCAGTGTATCACGTCGTAGCAAATACAGGAAAAGCCATGGCAGTGCCATGCCAGCAGCTAAATATGCTTTTACTTATTTATTTATTCAGATAGCATCCAATGGTAGAAGGGTGGATTTAAAACAAAGTAATTTAAAGCTACCAATTTTAATCTTGTTTTACATTTATACTCCAGTTATTTTCGTAAAAGATGATCAGTGGCTGGTAACTACCAAGTCATATTGATTTGCAACTAAATATAGTCTCCTCTCAATTTGGTAGTATTTTTTCTAACCAGTGTTGCACTATCTCCAGTTGAAACATTTATTCTATTTTATAGGTATTTATTCAGCTGACATTTTTCCTCATTATTCCAATAAACAGCCAATGACTTTTATTAGACATTTTATTTTTCTTATTTGAATCATTCTGCCTGAAAAATCAAAAAGTAACCATCCATTGAGAATTCTCTGACTTCATTCTCTTATCAAGCATACTAAACATTTAAGTCCAAACATATTTAACATTTAAAACAAACTCTTTATTAAAGAGAAGTGAGCTATAGCTGATGGTTTAAAACTGAATTCTCATTGCCTTGTCCTTCAAAATCTAGAGCTATCAGGTATTTGCCTCCCATTATATCTAGTTCTTATTCACCAGCTTAGAAAAGGAAAACAAGCATCCTAAGTTTCTTAAGCTTTCATTTTTTTCTTCTGAAATCCTTCACTGCATTAAATAAACTCAAATTTAAAAAAAAATTGCAAAAATGGCCTCAAGATCTTCTTGCAAAGGCAGCTCCATCTATCGAAAGCCCAGTACTTTCTTACAAACTCTTGTTCCTCATGCTTTAGGGACAGACTTTCTGCAGTCGAGCACTCTGTCTTTCCTGAAACTTTTGGCAGAAGACAAGTAGTGCCTGAATAAAGACAGCCCTAAACTCACCAAGATCTATGAAAATTGTTTAAGCTGTTGTAGTTTCAAGCAACTATTTTTTCCTAGGTAGCTTTTAGCCACTACCTCTACGATGCACTTGACTTTTGCTCAATATCCCACAAATTTCTAACATAGAGACTATTAAAACACAAATTGAAATAAACAATAGGGAAAGAGAAACACTTGCACACCATGAAAGCAAGAGGTACACATCGATTTCCTACAGTGTGCATTCTGCTTCCCTTTCTGTGGCACACGTACGGAGAGGCTGTGATTACGTCTGTCCACATTTTGTTCAGCAATTTGTATTAGAGATAATTTATTTTTAAAAAAAAAGACTTAATACACATGCCAAATGTAAAAATATAAAGCTTAATTAGCTATCAGGAAGATAGTAGAGGAACAGAAGACAGACCTTCACCTGATCAGACAGAAAAGTGCAGAAGAAACAGGTATTCATGAAACCCTCCCATGCTACTTCCAAAGTCGTGTTTGTCTTCACAATCCATGACATTTCTCAAACCATTTCTGCACTCAGTTTCTTATTTGTTTATTCCTTCCCAAGGTAGCACCTCTATTTATAAAATTCACACCTTAATTTCTAGCACAGGCCTGCCTGCCTGTCAAGCTTAGGAAACGTAAAATGAAGTTTTTCCTTTTGCCTGCTGAGACTCAGACCAGAGCAGCCTAGCTACTGCTTCTCCAGCCTCCACAGAAGGTCCTGGCATTTCCTTAAAGCAGACACTTCATTAAGATATGAGGCACAGCTATGAGCTTACCTGCTGCTTTCTTGCAATGATGTGTATACACTTACATGAAAGAGTAGAAAGGAATAAGAAGTCAATACATTTACTGTGTCCCTGTGGCTCCATGAATGTCAGAGCAAAATGAACCATTTGTTCTTAAAGTCAGGAGACACTCATCCTGTGAGGAGGACTGTCTAACATTTGCAGTTTGTAAAATAAATGCAGATGTCACCTGATTATCCAGTGGTTGCCTGTAGGCTAACGGTGACTCATTGCCACTGACAGAACACACCTCCGTCACTCTTTGAGCAAGAGCAAGACCTGCTGTGCTTCAGCCAATCTCACAACAGTCTTAACCTGGAGAGGTGCACCGTGCGTGTAGCTACTGGTTTCTGGATGGCGGAGGATCCTGTGCAAGCTCATCCATGACTGCAGGTTAACCATCCAGTAATCAGACTGATGGGATTACAACAGGAAAACCAGTAGTGTGGCAGACACAGTGCCCTGGTCCTGCATCACGCTGGACAACCTTCGTGTGTGTAGCCTGGCTGCTGAGAGAATCTCCCTGGATAATTTACCAGTACTGATGGATTTCAAGTTGTGGCTAGATAGCAAAAAGGCAGAGTGAGTTGTTGCATTCTTGAAGGTTTTTGAAAAAAATAGTATCTGGATGCGCTGAAGGAATAAAGCTAAGAAAACCTCTTTGCTCCTTGCTATAAACATTAGTTCACATCCCTTCTTTAAAAGGAAGATGACATGGTACCTCAGAAATAGTCCAGTAAGAACACTATTTCCCTTACCTAATAAAGTTCCTTGCCCAGTATTAAAGGAGAGGAATCTATCTACTGGTATCTCAGCCACCTCAAAGGGCAATTCAAAAAATAATGTAAAGTTTTTACGTTTCAACAAGCTTTTCCAGCAATTACTTGTTAATAGCATCCAGAGGCTCCAAGTAAGAAGTACGACCCATCATCCCAAGCAATTCATAGTAACACTATGTAGAGCGAGGGAGAGGGTTTGAAGGGAAGGAAAACGCTGGAGGCAGGGAGAGGGAGGAGGCTTTAAAACCACAATACTGCTACATATATCCAACATCTGAAAACTGGAATGAAAGCCAATGCCATGCACCAAAGCCCTCTGGAAACACAAACTGTTAAAAAAAAAAAAAAAAAAAAAAAGTCAATACTTGTTTGCCCAATCAGATCAGATGCATCAGCTTTCCCGCAGCCTGTGCTTTACAGAGCTCCAGCCTTCTGCCAGCCCTTTGGCAGCCTCGTGCCCTGAAGTCCTCAGGTGTGCCAGGCCATGACAGCTGGCAGGTACAAACCCATTCTCCCCCGGGCTTCCTGCTGCGTGAACTCAAAAGGGCTCTGTGAGCTGGGAGAGAAATCTCCCAGAAGACAGAAACTCTCACTCTTTTCCCTAGAAAAGCCTCCTGTAGCTCTTCTCCAGAGAGCAGAGCTGCACTGTGTGCGAGGAGCGTTATCCGCGCTCGTGCTGCAGTCCGTGCTCCTCCTCAGGGCAGGGGAATGCCACGCTGCAGCAAGCTTGCTTGCTCCCAGGTTCACGTGGAAGCATTCCAAGCTACTCAGCTTCTGACAGCTCTCCAACTGCTCTTCCACGCCGTATTGCTTTACATTACATTGCTTTCCCTGCCAGGAGGCACTGCTGTATTACAGTACAATCATCTAGCAAAACGTAAAACTGATTTTTTCACCTCCCAAATACCAACTGACTGTTGCCACTGCAGTCACAACTGTAAGCCCTGCTCTGTATTAGACTTTCCTACTTTTACGCACATACAAGAGATTTCAGCATCTTGCCTCCTCTTCAGCCTCCTTCCCAACTTGCCGCTGCTTCCCTCCCCGTCGTGCTCCCCAGTCCCTTCTGCAGAGCACCGCCATCCTCAGCTTCCAGCCCAAGGTGTCACTGCTACATGAGTTAAAGTGCCTAAGCCAGCTCATCAGGTGCATTATCAGGCAACCCGAACACAAAAAGTGAGAAAAATAACTAGAAACATTGGAGTGACTCACAGCTTCGTTAACAAGCTCAGCGTTTTGTTAAGTCAGAATTTTAATGAAGAAAGCAGGCTACAGAGCCATTCTCCAACACACACATTTTTAAGGTATTAGGAGGCATTTGGCTCCTGATTCTCTTCATTTCAGTGAGCTTTACGTTACTTGTGTGCTGCAAGGCAAAACGAGTTCCCTGCACTGCAGTGTAGCTAGTTTCCTTTCTAGTTTTGAGCTATAAAAATAGCCATGTTATAAGAGCAAAGGTCTAGTTCTCTGTTCTTCAGAAGTAGCTAGAATAGGGGGGAAGAAAAAAATAAACGTGCAGGGGGCAAGGAGGGAAGGAAAAGCACTGAAATGGAGTACAGGCAGATTTTTCCCTTCTTATACCCTGTGCAATTGTTAAAGATCTCCTGATCTGGATATTGCATCCAGGCTATCACTTTTAATAAGAACTTATCTGTCCTGTATCGATTTTTCAATCTGTTTAGACTTCTGCTATCCATAACACCCTTTGGCAATGAGTTTCACGTGGTAACTGCTGCTTGACAGAGCAGCCTACTCTTCGCCTGCTTTGAATCAATTTAGTTAACACAAGAACCGTGAAGAGTCACTCCCTGCTTCCCGTCCCCATCCCATTCATGACAGTATAAAACATCTGCAATTTCTGTAATAAGTCATCTCTTCTCTATGGCCAAGAGAGAAATCACGTTGACTGACCTGAGACTCATCTTTAATTATCTTCTCTGGAGCTTCCCTAGCCCTCCAGTACCTTCGAGAGACCGTAACCAGAACTGCACAGTGTGTAAGACACTGGCACACTGTGAATGTACACAGGAGCATACTGATGGCTTCTGTCTGGTTTACCAGCTTGGGTAAACAGCCAGAGAGTTTGTTGATTCTTCAGGGAGTGTAGCATTTCCTCCCAGTTGGCCATGGGTCTCTCTGCAAGAGCTTTTTGGGGACTCACTTCAGATAGTGCTCTTAAGTAGTCTGCTGAGGTGACACATGAAATTTTTTCATCTCCCAACAACTGCTGCCACAAGTCTTTCCATTTTTTTAGCCAGTTCAAGCCAGTGAAACTCACAGCATTCCCATCCCTGACATTTCACCCCCCTCCAAGTCTTCCCAGAAGCATGGCAGTTTGCAGCTGCTCAAAGCTCACAGCTACCTTCTCTCACCTGCACGCCCAGTGAGAAGTCCCGCAAGCCAGAGAAGCAGAAGGAACAGGGTTTTCCCCAACAAGCCGGGAGAAGCATTATTGCATTAAAATCTATACTGACTAACCAAGGAAACTTTCTTAAGCTTACCCCAGCGAATATCCCAGTCTTAAGAAATTTCCCACCTATCCCCGTACAATGCGTGACTGCCCCGAAGGATCAGTCAGGCCTGGCACTGTGATGCACAATTCACTGCTCTGCCTCCCGAGCCCCTGCTAATCCCAAGAGACGTGCTTCACCCAATATAGCTGCTCTGTGTAATTGCTTGGCTTATCTCCCCTCTCTTGGCTGAACTACCACGGTTCCAAAAGCCCTTAAAATTAATTACAGAGATGCTTGCAGATTAAAATCCATCTACCTGTGTAATGCTCTGTGCATCACTTGTTCATAACAGCACTGTCAGGCAGTGCTCAGCTGTGTAACGCTCTGTGCTTCCTAGCAGCAGCGCAAATACTGCCACATTAGCAAACGCTGGGAGAAACATCACAGCGGTTTGTCTGACCCCAGTTTCAGAATTTCTGGGAAGCAGTTTTAACGCACCATGAGAAAGAGAACACAAAACAAAGTTATGAGCTGAAACACTGCATCTCAGCATACCTGACTAGAAAACTGAGCGGGTAGTTTGAGCAGACTCCTCTGAACATGCGGTTACCAAAAGTAGCTCAAGACAGCTTAACAAAATAATATCACAGACACATTTTACTTCCATAGTTACAAACCTCTGAATTTGAATGAGCAAACTGTAGAAATAACAACCTTTGTACATCAACAAAACTGCACTACTGCCTGTGAGCATAAGATAGCACACAAAAGCTAGGCGAATAATGTGAGGCACTTCAGCACACTAAATCAAAACCTTCCTGATCTCATTTTCTGAACATTTTGCAGGCAGTACCTGCAAAAATAACACAGGATGTGTTAAATGCTGAGGAGGAGAGTCTCTTTCCTTCAGTTTCCTAAGGAAACTAATGTGGGATAGAACATCACTTTTACTCAATAGGATGAGAAATTCCACCAAATCTCTTGCTGGAGCTTTGACATGAAGGCAGTTCAGAAAGTCAGCCAGAGACTTGCCCACACCCACCACCATTACTTTCCAAGACTGGAATGAGAAAAAGTTGCATTTAAGTTTTACACTCAGCTTCAAATGTTAGTCACTTCAATTTTCTCCTTTGAAATACACACACAATATATAGACAATAGATACGCACACACAGAGTGTATTTAAACACACACCTATATAAGTAACTTCTGGTATTCTGAAATCCCAACTCTGACTGTTCTTGAAGTGTTGAACCTAATAGATGGCCTCCCCACTTAATTCACCCCCTGGATTATGGAGTGCTGCCATCCAACAAGGGATCAGAACCAGCCAGGAGCTCGAATACAGAGAACACAACCATCTGCCGACAATGAGCAGAAAAACTATCACTGTAAAGCACTTCACAAACAGTGTTCCCAGAAAGCAGCAGTCTGTTCAGAGCTACAGCAGGCAGGAAAAAAGGTTTGAGTCACAGGGCTGGTTACTTGCTGCTGTCCAGGAAGGTGTAACAAATGGGTAAGGAAGCAGTTAGGATCTCCCGCCTCACACTGCACTCTTGTCCAGGCCTCCAGCTGCAAAAAGTCAGCATGTACTGATTGCTCACATCCCCTTTGTTTGGTAACCAAGAGAGAACATGTTACTTAGCTTTATCACAAGCCAAGAAAATTAATTTCTTTTTCATCTAAAAACATCTGTTCCTGGCTCAACTGGTTCCAGAGAAGAGTTAGCTGAGAAGAATTAGGATGCCCTCCTTGTTCGGGCCTCTTGTGGGCATAACTCTCCCAGCAGGACTTGACTATTGATAATGTTATTGCAGAAAATCCACTTAAGCTCAGTTCTGTTAATACGGCCCTCTCCCAGTTGAGACTAGAGGATCTCTGTTCACCTGGTATCTTCTGCATTTATCCTGACATTGTTCCAGAAGCAGAACTATTACTGGTGAGGAAGAGTTACCCATAGTAAAGGAATGGGCTCTTCTTTTAAGCCACATAAAGGGGACAATGGGTGAATTTACTTTGCAATTTGAGAAGAGTACTTCTTATCATCCAGACAATTTGCATAAAACAGCTTCCTCAGCTCTTGGTTTAATGAATAAAGGAAACAAATCTTTCAATGCATATTGCAAATAACCACAAAGATTTGCCATCTGAAACGGCTCTCTCTCCATACCCACCGTCTACAAGTAAACATTTCTCAAGTGATCATCTGGGAGAGCCAAGAGTGGGCAAAGCTCAATGGCTAGCCAAAATGACTCTTCAAGGAAAAATTTGGACAACACAACGCTGAAAGTCTTGGAGATACTTTGCAGTGGCTTTGGTATGTTATGTTTTTCCTCAAACAAATGTTCTTAAGATTTTCTAGCAAGCTGGTAATTTTCCTGTTATATCAAATTTCTTTATGTCTACTTGGGAGAAAATTTAGTTGATATTTTAATAGGTGTTGGTACTGTGAAAAAAATCAAATGAAGAGGTGAAGAAACCTGAGGACGTCCATCCTCAGTCCCTTAACTCCTTGTCATTTTGCAACTACAGAAAAGCATAGCCAACAGGCAGTGAGATGAATGACAAACCTGCACAGGGATCTGGCTTCAACCGCTTGAGCCAGAGCTGCTCCGTACAGTCAGTAGCAGAATCACATCCATCTCTCAGGGGCAAGCCCGAGAGCCGCCTAGCAGGCACAGGCTGGTGATGCACTACGCCCCATGATCTATCCGTGGGGTTAGGCAGAAAGTAGTATCCAAGGTACCTATCATAGCAACATCTAAATCCAAGTATCAGAGCACTTTACAGACAAAAAGGTCTTTCCCCCAGGCTGCTTAAAATTTGCATGTTCCTGTGTAGCACTGAAGATAGTAGCAATGGTGATTCATTAAGATAATGATTTAAGTAGGAGGCTTAAGAAAGTCAGGGCGGATTAACATCCAAAGGGCTGCAGTTGGAGCTTCTCCACTCCAGCCTGCCACCTTCCCTTTTAAGGGAAGGGATGAATTCCAAAAGTCGGGAGAACTATGAATTAACAGCCACCGCATCACAACTATAGTGCATTGAAGCACAAGAGCACCGTGTCTACTCCAGCCCAGCCTCCTTCACAAGGTCAAGCACAAAATTTTATGCTGCAGGAAAATTTTCATGGCACTATAAATTATTGGCTTTTCCTTTATTTGCTTAGTTGGTTAGTGTAGGTACTCCTACAAAAAAAAAAAGATTGTACAAATTTATTTTAAACTAACTTTCTGCCCACCTTAGAAACAATGTAAGTTTTCCTCCAACCAGTTGTCTTTCCTCACTATTGAATAATCAGATGGGTTTGATAAATTCATTGCTCCCCACATAATAAAGTAAATATACACATTGAAAAAAAGCACACAAGTCCTTTCCACACCCCAACTTTTAATCAAATTGTAATCAGTTACGAGTTGAAACATGCATTCTGGCCGTAACACGGGGTTAATGCTCAGACAGTAGGAACAGGCAGCTCGTACTTCACCCCTGCTAAGAGAGAGGCCTTTGAACAGTGATTTTGCTAGAATACTTTCAGTTGCCTTGTAGAGAGATGGACAGGCAACCAATTTTGCTATTCTGCTGCTCGCTCATAACAGTTGCAATAGGGCATCCCGGTGTACATTGCCCCACTCACCGCTAGCTGTGCTTGGTCTGAACGTCTTCTAGGCACTCTATCCCATGCTGATTCAGTACAGAATAGCTTCCTAGAATGCAATTATAGAAAGAGTAAGGGTTTGTCTTAAAAAGGGATTATTCCAGAACAGCTATTCCTTATTAACTATTCCCAGTCGCCTTTTCATTAGGATGATGAAGTTAATTGGGAATAGCTCTTCCGCTAAGATTTGTAACTTACCTTGGTCTGAATCAATGACCCTGTTTAGACGAGCCCCTTAGTACAGCGTCACACAATCACAGCAATGGCTTCATCAGTAAAAACAGACTCATAGTTGCAATGAAAGTAGAGCTGCTGCATGGACACATCTCAGCTGAGTTTCTTGTAAGTTTGGCACATAACAGGATCAAGAAATATGTAAAAATAATAGTTGTTCCTATAACTCTAGATCTCATCAGAACTGCATGTGACATTTTGTACTTTACAAGTCTCTGGGTCTGCTTTGTTCTAACTTGGTTTATTCTTTAGATATATGGAGACCTTAACAGCAGGGAAATTTTGAGTTCTGTAGCTTCTTTGTTTATTAAGTTCTTAGCTTGCAAGATTTCTCATACAAAAAGGGCTGAGAAAGTACCTGGCACATCTTGGATGCTTATTGAATACATTAAATAAATCAAACGTTTTATGATAAAATTCCACTCCCCCACACCAAACAGATGTAGGTGCAAGTCAAAGAGGCTTGAAAAATTGCACTAAAATTGATTTTGCTCCAGTTTTCCCCAAAGGACAAAAAATATTTGTGTGGGTTGAGAGAAAAACATGGAAAATTTCAGCTATCATGAACTGAAAAGAGAAATGGAGGAAAGACAGAAGCCAAAACTGAACTTCACATTCAGAGTGCATAATTTATATTCTCTACAGTGTTCTGTACTACAGGCATTCCTGGACTTAAATGTAAAGTGAAAGTCTTTTCCTTGGGCTCATCACACTTATTGAGAAAAACGCCAGAGAGCTTAATGCTGCTCCTAGCCTAGCTCAGGTGAAGTCACAGACGAGAGAGAAGGTTCTTTGGTTGATCTCAGATTCTGAGGGGCTAGAAAAGGTAGGACAGCTGAGGATGTCTGTCACAACACCGGAGGGAGAGTTACTTATAGATACTTGTCCAGTCCTGCAACACAAAAATCTGAGAAAAATCTTGGACACCTACAACTTAAAATATATACAAAGTGATCTCATGTTGCATGTGTTATAGGAAGGGAACAGAAACAAAACATATCCTGTTAAGGTTGCTCTACCCTGTTAGAGTATGACTTGATCTGGCGTACCTGACTGTTAACCACCACCATCTGCGTGATTTTCCATGCCTGAGGTGTGTGCCCTAGGTGAGGGGCACAGGGTAGAAAGTTTCAGCGGACATAGCTCAGTCATTCCCACGGACGATACTGGCATCCCAAAGGAGCTCTCTGGCGCAGACCCAGATCTCGGTATTTCAGGGCAGCATTCAGCTGCCAGACCCGCAAAACCATTTCTTGTGTCCCTGCAACTCCTTGTTCACACCACGCCTCCCACGTTCACACTGACAAAACTGGTCCATCCCGTACACAGAGCGAAGCAGGGATCCTGTGTCCAAAAACCAGCAGGTGATCCAGCCTGCCATTACCTGATTGCAGTGTGTGTGTAACTATCAGTCTCCCTTTGCATACAGGCAATCTTAGTCCCTGTATGTCATATTTTATAAGCAACTTTTTACAGGTTCTTTTCCCCGTAGGAGAGAAAGTTAAGAGAGACATGATAGAAAGGGCAGTTATAAATATATGCAAGTCAAATCGGAAAAAAAAGAAAAAGAAAAAAAGAAACCACTTCCAGTCTCTCTTTCCAACAAATTCCACACTCTCATGGTCTCTGGCACCACTTCATAGCAACCCCAAAAGATGTTCACCTGCTCCCACAGCACTAAAAAACAAACAGAGAAACAGGAACAAAGAAGCTCCCACCTAGGATGACCAACTTAATCCCCTGACAGCGCGTCACGGAGGGAAAACCTTATCATTAAAGCAGAAGAAAAACAAACACATGCACGCACACACAGCTCTACTGCTGCGTGCTATTTGCATCCTCCCCGTTTTCTATACGCATCTAATATCAGGAGATTTATATTCAGGCCAAAAGCTCACGCTGGCAGGAGAGGAAAGTACTTTGGAGAAGAGAGGGGAAGGAGAATAAAAAAAAAAAGCCTCCAGTTTCTTGGCTTGTGATCAGCAGGCTGGATGCATTCTGTGGAACTAGGCCAAAGCGTTAGTTATTATATTCCAGAGAACATCTGAATCCCAGCTCAAGGGAGCCGAGTTTGCGGCTCTCATTTATGCTGTATATCAATTGAATATCAAACCACATTTTCCGCCTTCTGAATAATAAAGCTTAATAGTTTGGGACTCCCATATGGTCTATTGTTAAAATATTTCCAAACACTGGCTGCTGGTTTATTTCTGAAGGAAAGATTTCTCTTTCCTCTTCAAGCTTTACTTGTTTAAAAGATGCTTGTAGCAAAAGCTAAATATATTAATCTTTTAAATATTTCCAGAGTTTTAAGAAGGGCCAAAAAAAATGAGGGGATAAGGAAAAGCAAATACATTTTGAAATTGGCTTTTTTTTTTTTTAATGTCACATGCAAATGTTTGTTCCAGGCAGAAGCAGCTGGTGCCACCAGGCTCTGCTGTTCAGAACAGGGGGTGCAGGAGCTTTCAGAAGCCATGAGCTGCTCTAACAAAGGAGGACCACACAGACTCAAACCATTCACAAAAGGATCCAGGCTGATTATTTGACTATTACTTACAAGGAAGCTTGGCCAGTAACGTAGGCAATAAATACTGGAGAAACCTGTTCTGTGCATAACCCGGGTTTGTCTTTTCACAAGTCCTGCTCTCTAATTAGCTACTCATTCCTGGAGGGCATTGCTGATGGATGGAGTGTATCAATTTGGTATATTTAGAAAAAAAAAGTTAAGAAACTTGTTAAATAATAAAAGCAGCAGCATAATAAACACTCAGCAGTGTGTTAAGAACAGTCACTACTGCTCCTTCCCAGTCACACCAGGAAAGAGTATTCCTGGTCTTTCTACTTTGCAGAAGACGACTTAGTGGCAGGGATGCTCTGACTTGCAAGGGCTGCAGTGCCTGTTTGGAGCCTAGATGGGAACTGAGAGATGCTCATCTTTTGGTCCTGCGTTCACCCGCGCTCGATTAGCACGGAAGGACTCAACTGCACAGTGAGCAGAAGTGAAACCACGCAGCACTGCCTAGTTGCGCACTGGTGTGAACTTCCAGCCCCACCTCACCCAGCTCCGGCCCTCTCTACGAAGGGCTTCAGGCTCTGACTGGGGCTCTGCATGCGGCACCAGCTTGCAGGTCTGCTGGTCACTCAGCAAAGCAGAAGGTGCTGAGCTAGGCACAGCCAACAGCACAACACAGCACAAAAATGTAACAGTTCCCACAGCCCAGGGAGCCAAGCAGAAACTTCTCTCTCGTCCCCACTCTTCTGTTCTAGCCCTCACTGCTGCTTCCCATTCCTGTCTCCCCTCCATCACCTATCTGCCCACCATCACCTGCTCTGCTCCCGTGTACTGGTCTTCAGAGTCAGCTGTCCTGACCCTGAAACTGGTTGCTCATACTCATCAGCTGCCTCCTCCCCAGGAAGGAAGAAATTCCAGTATTTCAACATTCACTCCCATCCCAATTCGGGGAGAAAAACTGAAATTAGAGACTTTTTGTGAAACGGAAGTTCACAAGTTTAAAAGAAAAAAAAATAAATCTATTTGTGAACATTAGTGCATTTTGTGTCATTTGAAATGGAATCATTTTTACATTACTGAAACCAAAGTTAGTTCATTTTGGTTTGGTGACCTGACCCGAGAAATTTTGTTCTGAGTCAGTACACTATTGAACTGCTTTTATTCCCACAGTGGTGCGCTGCCTCAGACACTGCAGTTTGGCAGCCTGATAACCCCGGTCTCACGTCGGGGTCAGACTCCCTGGCTGGAAGGCAGTTCCCATAGCACACATCGATGTGTCCCGTGGCACAGCTCGGTCTTCAGGAGAGCTGTAATGCCATATGGGAAGGCCAAGGCCCTTGGAGTCCAGCAGAAGAGGACAGGTACCTCAGATAACAGCTCTCTGAGCAGCCGAGGACTAGCTGGAATCCAACACAATGTTTTGAACCAATTCTGAGTGGAGCCTTTCAGACCAGTTAAAGAAAAGTAAAGCAAGGAGGCATTCCCAGTCAGATAGTATAGACAGGTCAATGTAATATTTCTGGTTAAAAGCTAGTTTATTAATTTTACAGGTGATCAGAAATCTAGAATAGGGCTTTTCTAGGAACAAAAAAAAAAAAAGAAAAAAAGCTTCTATTTTAAAGAAACTGTGTTTTTCCCTGAAAAAGCCACTCCAAAGAAAAACTCAGATCAGGCTTGTACTGACCACAGCAGCATTCCTACAAACTGTCTTAAAAATAATCCAGTGAATGAAGCTCACTTACAGAAATTTCCCCAGCAAGGAACTTAAATTACAGTAATGTAAGCACCCTCTGCCTCCTCTTAGCTCCTGTTGTGACCCAAGGACTGCAGGACTGAGTTCATCCACTGAACAGAGTGGCTAGTTTAGGGAGAGCCTGACAAAGACTGAACTAGAGGTTTTGCAACAGATGCCTGAATGGTCAGTCCCTTGCTGGTTCTGGCCAAGGCACGGACACGGCTTCCACCTTAGCTGGGTAGAAACAGGTGCTGGTGGAGCTGCTGAAGGCTCCAAGTTCTGCCCCGGATGTTACGGGTGCCACCAACTCATATGCTCAACAAACAGCTCTTAAAACAAGCGGGGAGGACTCGGTGGGGGGATTAATATGTATTCACAGAAAGCTACTTTAATAGTTTTCCTGTAGACTCTGTAGCTCTTCTCGTGTGATGTGTGTTCTTACTCCTAGGGCTGTGTATCTGAGGGAAGGCAGAGTGCATGTGCGCGTACGGTTTTGATTTACTTCAGAAAAAAAGAAAAAGGAGAGACACTTAGCCTGTAGTTTCAGTGTTGGAAACTGCAATAAACCTCTCTTTTTAAACCCCATAACCTTGTGACTGTTTTATAGTTATAAGGAATCATAACCAGAGAAAGATTTAGCCTAACAGTGATCTGCCCTCAAAGACATTAATCTGTCAGATCCAATAGAAGGGGAAGAAGGAGACGAACCTTTCCTCTAAGTAATTCAAACAGATGGCGTATGGCTTCGGTGGGAACTTACTGTAAGTTGCCCCCGTAACAAGGGTAAATTTGGCAATGCTGCACACCCAAAGGATGCTGTTTACGAGCCAGTGTGAAAAATATCTCTGCACAATTTCCTTGTGCTTTAAAACCTGAATTCTCTATGATCATATCTCACTGCTTTTGTGGTCGACATATCCAGCCAGCCTTCCACTCACTTTTTTACCCCCTTTATGCCAGTAAGATTGAGTTTTTATTTTGTTTGCTTTTTTTTTTCCTCTTTTCAAAGTAGTTGTTTACTTTTGGGGGATCAGCAGAAGATAATCAAGTGCATCATGCCAACACGTTAAAGCAGTTTTCTATCAATATTTCAAATATAACTTTCTTTGTCTGGGCTTCTAGTAGTTTCTTTCTCACCCCGTAAAGCACACCAAAGTATCAGGTTAGTTTCTCTTTTCTTTCCTTCTCCATACCTTATATGGGAAATAAAGGGTTTATTTCCTCTTCTTCTCTCTTCTTCCCCCAAACCTCAGTCCCCAACTTCTCTTTTCTCGTTTTATCATACGAGTTCTCTCCCTCCTCCTCTTAGCCACCGTGTTTGTCCAGACTCACAGCCAAAAGCCCTTCTGGATCGCCTTGCTCTGGGTTCCTTCCTCTCCTCCAGAGAAGCAACAAATGGCTCCTGGGACACTTTGCTCCGTTTCCTCTCTTGGAAGAAAGCCAAGGCTTACTCAACTCCCTTTTCCTCAGGTCTGTCACTCAGCCCACTAACCTATCCCCATTTTCCACCCACACTGAACAAGCTGTAAGGTTTCCAAACTTGTCTGTAGAGCTTAATCCTAAATTCAGATCGTTGTCCTATAAGAGATCAGACGTGAAACCAATACCAATGCTTAACAGGTCTCATGATATCTCAAAGCAGGTGAAGACCATTATTGTCAAATTCCTAGCATGCAGCAAGGCTGATAGGGAGCACTGAAAGGTACAGGGCAGCAAGAGACCAAATTCACATGCGGTGGCAGTGCAGGAGAGTACACTGAATTCAGAGGGGCGGTAAACTTAGATGCTGGTTTTCCAGACCGGTCGGGGGAGGATCGGTATTGGAGGACCTGAGGGTAATCCCCAGATTACCCTTCAACACGCTCACAGGGAGCAAACATCACTTTGCATGGTGAAGCACGCCAGCCAGGCAGCATGCTTTATGTTTCATGTTAATGAGTATTAGCATGGAACCCAGCTTCCTTCCCCTCCCTATTTTTGATACAATTAAGGACCAGAATGAGCATTTCATTTCAGTCTACAACAGCAACAGACCACAGCACTGCAGAATAACAGGAAAGGGAGAGAACGAAGGAAAAAAAATAAAAATCCAGGTGGTAGACACTTACTGCTCTGGCCACTGCACAAAATAAAGGCTTGAGTGCACATTTTTGCCTGATTGCATAGCTGTCTCTGCTACCCATCTAATCTGCTTAGAAAACTGGTTTTGAAGGATATGGTTCAGACATACCACTTGCATCGGGGGGGTGGTGATGAGGGGGGAAAAAAGTGCTGCAGCTGCAAAAGATAAAATAGAGACAACTAATTTTCTCAGAGGTTGCAACACAACCTCTCCCCCTCCTCCACATGCAGTTACTGCACTGGCAGGATAAGCTGGAGATTCTCCAGCGTAAGCAAGAAGGCACAATAAGGTGTGCAGGCCCTTCTCCACCCCAGTACCCACAGCCCTTGGGGGTACCACAGAAAGCGAAGGCTGACAGCCCAGCCGCTCAAAAGGAGGTGGTGACATTCCTCCGCCTGCTCGTTTCAATTGCGTTACCATTTTTCAGAGGGGGACGCGAGAGGCGCACATCGCTAGATGTTACGCTGAGACAGTAACGAGCATCAGGGAGCTGCAGGCTCCTGTTATACCAATTGGTGGCTGGGTTCTGAACTCTCATTGTGTGATCCGATTTCTCCTGTTATCCAAGCCGTTTTGCAAACTCCGAGCATACGTTCATCTAAGCCATGTGTCCCGAAATCCAAACAGCTGAAAGGGACGGGAGGGGCGGAGAGAGAGGAGCACCACTGGATTTCTGGTGACAGTGTCTAAAATACACATTTGCACAAGGAAGTCTCACTTTAGATAGTCACTTAGCAAAACAAGTACAGCTGCTGACAGGCAAGAGGTACAGTTTCAAGTGACCATCAGACATAAAATAGGCCAAATAAATTACAGCAGTCTAAAGAGAGTGGGAGTGTGTGCTCCCACAAATACACCCAAGATAACACATGGATTACCAGTGGGTGACCCTATGTCAAGATTAGCAGACCCAGTTCTCATTTCAGTTGTGCTGTAGCAATGACATTACCCAAGATCTAGCAGAAGCGAAACTGAAATCAGAGTCCGACTCAGGATGCCAGGGAGGCAGCTGCTTTAGTTTTTTAATGCCTAGAATTTCAACCCAGTTTGCTTTGTTTCAGGAGCCTAAGCTGTCTTCGGCAGAAGGGCTAGCAGCCTTTGCCAGCTGCCACGTGATCTGCAGGGATGCTTTCTAAATGGAATTGTTTGTTTGTTTGTTTGAGGTGGGGATGGAGTAGAGGAGGTGGGGTTTGTTTCTAATGAAGGTAGACAGGATGAGAAGTATATTGGCATTTTTTTGTCCCTTTCCTTGAGGGTATTTTTTCCTTTATCTCCATTCCCTGCCCATATATACACTTGCTCTCTCCTCTGTGCTCTCCTACATGTAGACCCACCTTTCTCTGAAAGTTTCAAGAATGCCAGTTCTAGTCTTTGTGAGGTCTTTGAGGAGACAACGTGTGAGTGGTTACTCCTGACTGAAGTAAAATATAAGGGTTTTTTACATCTATATAAATAATTTTAAGCTTTCCAAATATTAATTGCTTATGGAAGTTAAACATCTGCTAACAATAAACTCCTCGTACAAATGAGAAAATAGTTTCAGCCTGATTAAAATGCTTTCCCTTGCTAATTGCTAAGAATACAATTTTCTTGTCTTTTACAATGGCTATTTCATTAGTTATCCAATTATAAAAATATTTCAGTCCTTTCTCTTTCATGACAGAAAGGAAAAGGTCCAATTCCCATCTCCAACTCAGCTTTCAGAGTCCTGGAAAACCAAGTGAGAAACTGGCAATTATGACTAGCCATAAAAAGTCCTCAGGGCAGAGACCGACTACATGGGTTGCAGAGTCCACCTGTACACCTTCTCTCCCCACATCTCCCTCAACAGTCTGCCAAATTTTCACCAGTATTATACTACAGACTACATCTGACTGTGGCAACTAGGTACTGCAAGTGCAAAGAGGAGCTGAAATGCCGATAACGCGAGAATGCTTAGAATAGCTGATGCCAGAGGGAGAGAAGGGGGCCACCAGCTGAATTTGCATCACACAAGGAAAGAAGTCAGTTGGGTAAAAGCCCCCATATGGCTGCTTGGGAACATTTCAGCTAAAAGGGCTTTCACTGCTTGGAGAACTGCAGATCTCCTCCAGCTTCTCATCTCAGTCTGTACAAGCTGGTGCAGAAACATAAAGAATAAAATTCCAAAACCCCACAGTATTTTATTATACTGGAAAAGCAACTAGTCCTTCGCTTATGTTTTCTGCATTCAAGAATCTCAGAGCAGGTAGCTACAGTACTTGCCCTCTATCCACTTAAGGGATGAAAGGCCAGGCCTAGCTCGCTCAAGGTCAAATAGCAAGTTCAGCAGCAAAAGATGGGTAGGACTCGGTTACATCCAAATCCCGTTCAACCGTTCTACCCATTAGATCGAAGAGATGTTGAACACCCTGATGGCGTCAAGAATGACTAATGCCCTCCTAGGTGATAGAGAACTGGGAACTTGCACATCTCCTTCCTCTGCCTCCCACTCCTCTATTCTCACTTCAATATTGTTCCAAAGCCCATGTGACGAGATTTTCCTAATCAGCAATTAAATAGTTAATGCTTACATTACAGCAGATGGAACAGGAGTTGCTGCAGGGAAGGTATGCAGAGGGAAGGAGGAGAGAAGAAGCAGCAAGGAGGAAAACTCAGGCGGAGAAACAATCCTGAAGGAAAGCAGTTTTCCCACTAAAAGTAGTGATTAGTTGACTAGACAACATAACCCGTAAGACTTTGTCTAGACTAGGATCAAATGCTGTATTGTTGAAGGCGTTTGAGAGGCATAGTGTAGGTACGGCTCACAGCCTTTGAGCATGCGGTAGCCAAGGCAGGGACTAATTAGGACGTGTTCGCTAACACATCTTTATGTTCCACTTTTAAATCCTTGCCCAAGAACTCAAGGCTATGCAAAGCAAAGGTCTCTGATGTTGTCCGGATGATTATAAAAGCAAAGCTATGACACAGTGCAAAGAAATCAGAATGTCAAGAAATCACTGCAGTCTCACATCCAGCATTTTTCATACGCCTGTTGAATGCCTCTTTAAAATATTCACCAGCACACCAGCATTTCACTGGACAACCTGCTATGACATTTTTCCTCTAAAAAGTTAATCAAAGCTACAAGTGCCAATAGGAAAAGAGACCACAGTCTAACAGCCTACGCTCTTGTGAAACTTCTCCTTTTGCTCCAGTGTTTGCTTAGGCAGATTTGGGAAGGGGGGTGGGGAGAAAGAAGAGAGGACTAAGAGAAGTGTGCCCAGGGCCTTAGCAATACCATAATTTTGATAATCCATTGCCAGATTTGTAATTAAAATCAAGTCCCACCTGACTAGAGCGGACAGATGCCTCCACAGAGAACTTGTTCAGAGAGCTGTTACAATAAATACCAGGAGAATTACGAATGTTATAGCTTCTTCTTAACCCTTCCAGCAGTTTTTCAGGAACCGCCTGTCAGTTTGAAAGACTGATCATTTTCTTCTCGGCTTGTTCCAGGCTCTAGGTGGGCCCCTAACCAAATAGGCTTACCACTTAAAAGCTTAATTGCACCTGTGGCTTAAACCTTATCCCAGACAGCACTCGGGAGCATTTGGATTTGGGCGTTTCAGGTGTGGGACTGGGGCCTGCACTCACAGAGCTAGGCAAGTCGGAATAGGAGCCCCTGGTAAAAGCAGATTCTGCACACCAGGGAGCGAGGGATGGGGATAAAAGAAGTACTTTTCCCATTTTGATCACATTTATCTGTATTTACATTTCCACAGTTGAGTTTGAGTAATGTCCACCTCCTTGTTTGTGACTGAGGGCAGGTTTCACAGTCTCAGATTTCTTCTCCACAACAAAAAGATCAAAGTTTGAGCCACTTGTGCAACTTAGGTGTTTACAGTGAACTGGTCTAATCGCATGGCGAGCCCTCCCTCCTGTTATCAGTCTCACACTGAGCCAAGCTCCTTCATTCCAAGTGCACCAGGAAGGACCAAGAGCAGAGAGCCCACGTCTGGCGTGGATTATAACCCACCATCCCTTCTGTCTGCTCTTACATGGGAACTAAAATACAGCTCGCTGGGGAAAGGTTTAACGTGTTCAAGTGAAGGTTCACTCAGCGTCTTTTCTGCAGGGCTGACAGGCTGTTTCCAGGTTGTATTTTTAAAAGAGGCTTTCTAAAAAGCATCCAAAATGAAAGAGTATGTTCCCTTCACGCACCTTCTCAGTATCGCCTAGGTAGTACAGGCTCATAGTGCATCTTATTACCAAAGGAAATGTGTGCTGCCTTTTCAAAAGTTACTGGAGAAGAAAAGATAAAGAAATACGGCATAATAGAAGTCCATGCTTGCAAGCTTCCGTATTCCTAATCTCATTCTGTCTCATGCAAGGACACACAAACTGTCTAGGTGTCAGTTTTGTAAGCTATAAAATGGAGCTAAATTTTAGGGTTTTGTGAAATTGTTTTAATTAATAATTGCAAAGCACACATCTTCAGATGGAAGGTATCATATAAATATTAATGAGCTCTGACTACTGGCAGTATGCGCGTCTCTCAGGAATCGTAAGCACCATGGATGGATCAAAGAGGGCATGTAGCTCTAAGAGACAGAGTGGTGGGAGTTGGCTCTGTGTTTAACTCTATTTTAAAGCAGATCCTCAAGACTGTTGTGGATATTCCCTATCAAGTTACAGCAGCTTTCAATTAAAATTACATTTTATCCTTAGGCAAAATTCCACAGTGTACCTTTTAATATTAGCAGGGCACATTTGCACTCATGTAGATCTTTCTTCTACATACATGCATTACTAGATCTTTGTAAATAGGGGTCAAACCAACTGGGAAATAGGGATTTTTACCTTCATTTTCATCTAAATAAACACCTCTTACCTAGTTACATTACCAAACAACTTCCTGCTTTGCTGGTGATGCCGTGACCAGAAGTGGGATGGGGATGTGGCAGCTGTTTGCTGGCAGCTGTTTGCTCGCAGCCTTCACGGATCAGTCGGGCAGCGCTGCAGACATGCAGCCGTCCTTTCAATGACCGCAGCAGAAAATGCTGCACGGTAAAGATGCTGCTTCTGTTTTCCTGAGCAGTCATCTCCTGAGCACAAAAGGTGGCTACAGACAGGGCTGAGAGAGGCCCGAGCCCCTGCCTGGGCTCCCAGTGGGTGTGCTGGTGCTGGGAGAGGGGCAGCATCGCAGCTCGGCCTGCGGAGCCGCTGCCCTCCTGGGCCGGCAGCTGGGGAGCAGGCCCTGGCAGCCACCTCAGGAATGCGGGATGGCCGCAGGCCTCAGGAGTGCTTTCCAAAGAGGTGCTTACATTTGTTTCTCTTAGGGTCCAGCAAACCGGTGCTTTTTTGTTGTGGGGGGTGGTGGTGAGGAATGAGGAAGAGTTGCTTTGTTGAGGTTTTTTAAAAAACATTGCAAGACAACAGGGAGCAGGGACCAAACATTTTTCTTTCCCTGAGGAAAATTCAGTCTCCTCAGCTGCCTTCTTACCTCTCCCAAGCTGCAAGACCCCATGGCCAGCTTTTTGCCCACTTCTTGGCAGCCAGGGCTTCCTAAATACTTTGTCCCGACATGCGGCCTGCCAGAGGGTCTTCAGTGACTTGCCCGCCTTGCAGGGGCTGCATTTAATTTCCTGAGCAGAGTCAGGCCGATGGCCTGCTGGCGCGCTCACCTCAGGCACATCTCCATAAGCTCTGCTTTCTGCAGTGGCTGCTAAGGCAATGCTGTAGCCGCCTCCAGTTTTGTCTACACTGGGGCAGCTGGGACTGATAGCTTAGGCACGCTCAGGGTGGTTGTATTGTGTCCCTGAGCTGCTTGGAGGGATTACAGCAAAGAGATGGCATTAGGAATCCTTGCCACTTATTTGGCAAAAGAGGGAGAAATTTGGAAGATGCTCAGGACAGACAACATCCTGATAGCTAGAAAATAAAAAATGCCCCCAAAATTAATTTCCTCCTGGAGTGCCAATACAAGACGGGATGTTCACAGCATACAGTGAGTGGTTGCCAAAACAATGGTCTAATAACTTGGTTCTACTTGTGTTCAGTGCTAAAAGATAAGTCAGAAAATATAACTGTGTTTTGGTACTAAATAACATAGATCTGGCCACAGTGCCAACAATTTTTAGGCAAGGAACTATGAACCAGAGGGATGGGAGATCAATTTCTTTCCCTGGCCACACCACGAAATTTTACACCTCTCTAGGAATAATGTTTTCATAGCAAACCCAGGCATCAGTCCTAGCAACTACCTCTCTGTAAACTCTAGCCCAAAAGAATCACTTTGGAAAAGGTCATACCACCTCCTGTTCTCAGAATTAAGTTAATTAGCACTTGTCCCTCTCTGTATAAGGTCAGGGATCCTCCCACAAAGGAGGTACACAACCAGATTGTTAAAAGATGTACATATGCCCTCTTAAGCAAACAGGCTTCTTTGTAGCATCAGTAAGATTCCCTCTGGTCTCCCTGCAGAAGAACTCTCAACCGAAAGGGAAGCAGACTGGGAGATCAGCGTAACCAGTGCTTTGCCAGGTACAGGGAGCACAGTACAGGTCAATAGGCATGCTGGTATTTTAGTACTAGGCTGCAATCTCTCTCCATCTGGACTACTTTTATCAGGTTCAGCATCACCCTTTTTTGCAGAATGAAATATTTGAACTATGGAAATATTTTCTTGTTGAATTTGAAAGATTTGCAGTGCATTTTCCCCTCTGACACACTTTGTTTCTTCTTATTCCATTCAGGCATATGCTATATATATTATTGAAGTATTTCACTTCCCCTCCATGTGACCAGCTACGTGCATTGAGAGAAAGTAAATCCAGGTAAGACCTGCTATCAGTTATATCTGGGTGCAACTGAAGTTTGATCAGCAATGAAGGTCAACACGCTGTTCTGTATTTTCTGTCCACAAAAAAAAAGTTACACAGTTCACTTACTGAAAGAAGGAAAAAATAGCCTAGCCCATACAGTTCTTGGGCACAGAAACACTGTCACAGGTTGCCTGCCACAGTACTTACTCAAAAACAGAAATCCAAACCCAAGTGTTTAATTACAGACATGTCCATCCTAATCTCACTCTGACACAGTATAAACTGTGTGGGATGTAAACCCTACTTCTGAAGCTAGGAGCCTTTCAGACAGCCATGCTTGCTTTGAGCACAGCCTCGAACCTGCTAAGCAAGAAAGGATTTCACCAAGGAGGACCAGCTCCAGTTCCACGGGCAGAACACTGCTTTGCAGGCCCATAAAAAAGGGTCCAGAGACTACTTGTGTCAACTCCCTAAACCACAAACCACAGCTAGCCCTCCCTGCGAAGCACTTGCACGCTGCTCCTTGCAAAGCTGGAGCAAGATATTTTGGCATCCAGAGCGCCCTGTTTGGGGGCCCACCCATCCCTTTTGGTTTCTTTCCACTCCTTATCGTAGCCTTGCAGAGCCTCTTCCTGGGCAGCAGCAGAAACTGGGGAATATTTGCCTCCCCATTTGGCACCCTTCTGTTTCACCATCACCCTGCTCTTCTGAGCGAGGGTGCAGCTTACCCACCCTGCTGGATTCTCCGATCCCAAGAGTGGGGTAATATGTAGAGAATCACAGGGAAGAAATGTGAAATTGGCAACTCTGGCATTTGAAACAGAATGGGAATTCAGGATGCACTTGGCATTTCAGCTTTACACTTTAAAGTAAACAAGGCAAAACTGAACTGTAGCAAAGGAATGGCTTATGGGCAGCTCAGACTTGTCCTAGACTTAAGGCAGTCATTTCTCATAAGTACTTATAATTTTAAACATAAGAAAGGGGGAGAGGAGACAAAACAAACTGAGTCAACTGCTTACTGCATTTCTGATTCACAGTCCGCAGCAGATGTAAAACAGAAAATTATTCTATGAAAAAGTTCCTTTTTATGTATCTGGGACAGCCCCCAAAATTTTTACCAGAGAGGAAGAAGAGGACAAGAACTAAACTGCGAACTTGTCCGCACCCTAGCAGGAATTCACCCATTTTTCACCTCCCACAGGTATCATTAGCATGCTACTGAGAGCAGAAAAAAAAAGCAGCTAAGATCAAACACAAGCTAGTAACAAAGCTCTTCCTCTTGTCATCCTGCGATGGGCCAGAATTTCTGGCTGCAGCTAGTCTTTTCCTGAAAGGCTGGGTTAGTTCAGAGTCCCTTTTAAAAGAAGTGCCACACTATGAACGTGCTACAGCTGCGACACAGAAAGTGCAGAAGGCAGGAAGTCTGACGTTCACACCAACCTCAGCCCCTTCACTCACACCTCTTTTCAAATAGCTTTAGCACATGGAGCCCACATTTTCACATTCTCAGAACGAGCTTTATCTATCACATTGCAAGTTTAAGAGAATTTTTTGAAATTGTACAAGTCCCTCTTTCCACATTCAAAGACTGACTCCACTGAGAGAAACTTTTAAATTGTTTTTATAAACTCTTCTCCTCTCTGATTTTTGCAATAAGTTGCTACACTCCCTTTTAAAATAATCTTTATGATTTTAAAAAACTAAAATACGGATTGAAACACCATACCAACTGTTGTCACAGTCCAAAAATGTCCGGATTTTCAAACTTAAGTCCACCCCTGTATAAAAGGGCCACACACATGTAGACGTCAATCAGACTCGGTGGCAAAACAGAGGAACTCAGGCTGAGATTTCAGAATGGCACAGACTTTCCTGGACAGAAAGAAAGTGCCAGTCCTTACCCATCTGGAACAATTTCTGCATTTTTGAATGCAGACTTCTAAAGTTTGACCTCAAGAAGCCAAGTGCTTGATTTCTGCATCTCCTGCTTTGCAGTGTTTAGGGATACAAGCATAAAGAGAGGGAAATAAAGAAAAATGTATTATGTATAAGGCTACACCATAATTATACCTAATATTACAATTGTGACTGTTTTTGCAGGCAACTCAAGAGGTCTGTTCTGTGCCCAGAAATTCTGTAGCTGATCATGTGCATTTTTATTCCATTCTTTTAAGGAAACATTATCTCCATTCCCCTCCTCTCACCACTAGGATTAAAATAAAATAACATTCAAGGTATTTGTGGGAAATGGCAAACAAATGGGTAGTAAAGCCTGGAGACTGCTTGGCAGCAGAAAGGCACATGCAGAAATTAGCTATGGCAAGTAACAAAGTGAGGACAAAACCCAGCATTGTCCAGCGGTTGGACACTCAGCAACAGGCTAATGATTGAGTGGAAGGAGCCAACCCCACATGATACTGCAACGTCTCAAGTACTATTTTGAATCAGGTAAACTAATATCTCCTGTACCTGTTCCAAACCACACAGGAATATATGGTCTCTGTTTCTACAAAGTCTGCTGGCTGTGCTCTTCGAAGTAGCATCTATCTTGGAGAAGATCTTGTATTTTCTCTTGGTCTCTGAAAAAGAATCCCAAACAAGTGGCAGAGACACAGGGTTTTGGGAGCCCTTGCATGTTTATCTTTACTGATAAGCCTGCAATCTTTGCTGCAAGCACATCGGTGTGTGTCTGCAGCAAAACCTTATTCCAGTCAATGCCTTCCTTGGAACAGGCTTCCTCAGAACTGGTCAATGTGTTTAACCCCTTAGCAACCAATCTAAAGAGGCCTTGGTGTAGAAGACTTATTTTTCCTGCTCGAATATGCATCATGTTTTCATACATCTTTAAAAACTAAGCAAGCAAGTAAGCCAGCCCTGCTTTGAGACAGCAGCAGTGCAGAGTATGTACCTACAGAGATACTACAGTTAGGGTAATCTACCCTAAGAGAGCTCCGCCTCCCCAAACAGCCTCTGGTTCTGTGCAGATCAAAATTATTGTCCATTTAAAAGAAAGGGATGCAGCTATCTAAATTGTAGGTTGAACATATGAAACTTCATTAAGAGAACTTGTTGAAATTATTCTGTCTAATTGATTGGAGACTGTCAACAGGAGCTATTTGGGTTCCTAGAACTGGAGAATCAACCATAATTCCAAGACATCTGATCCTTTTCTAGTAGGTTGAGAAAACCTGCTCATGCAGCTTTGTTAATACTTGAATTCTCAGTTCACGCACACACACATGCCAAGGGCAAACATCCAGAAAGTCAACAGAGATCTCCCAAAGCTGACAGGCCAAGAGCTTGGACAGCCTGAAAATTACAAACAAGTGGCTTTTTTTCTGACAGCAGGTTCCATTTATTTCCTCCCACTTGCTCTTTCCCCATCTCCTTCCTACACCCCTGAGTCAACCTTCACCAGGCGAGTTTCAGTTAAGCATGTGCTTTGCCAGAGGTGTTTTTAAATTATGTTTTTAGAAGTTTATTTATAGTACACACGCACAGAGCATGATGCTTTTGGGGCTTCTGGAGACTTCAGCATGTCAGGCATGACTTTGCCAGGTAGAACGTGAATTCATCAGCTGATCCACAGAAAACCACCTCCCCTGTGTTTGTCTGCCTTTGTACTCCAGCTCAAAGTTGGAGTGAAAGAAAATAATTTTTGTTCTGTTATCTCCTACCCATTATTCATAACTTCCATGATCAACGTACTGGAAATCCCAACTGAAAAATTTTAGATGATGCCAACTGAACCTCCCCAGCTGATCTTTTGGCAAAAACAGCAGCCCATTAGACAACACAATGATTCTGTGAACACCTTCCCATTAGGGCAAGAGTCGGAATACAGTCCAATAAACAGAACTGGGTGAAACTTACAGTCAGAGTTCACATGCTCCAGCACTCCTTGCATCTGGCAAGCAGCAAGTTTCATTAAGCTTCATTAAGTTTCATTAATTCATAAATGGTTATACTTGACCCATGTGACCAGTTTCTCCTTTCATAAGAAGAGTGTAACGTGACCACAAGACCATTTCCAAGCAGAAAAGCATGTATTTCCAGAAGGAAATCTCTGAGCTCAAGTTCTGACCCAGAAAGATAGTTGTGCTAATGGTTTGGCTTTCCAAATGCAGTACAAGATGGGTTTTATTGCATAAAACTTTGCTGCTACAGAGAGATCCCACATTCTGTTTCCTGCTCCATATCTGGCCTGGACAGGGAACAGCCACTGGTCAGCCTTCCAATCAACCAGTGCGTTCAGGGCTGGATTTAGGATGAGTTTTACTTCCTTGTTCTGAAATGATGCACGTTGCTGAAACGTTGTTTCCTCAGCTGCGCAGCAAATAAAACCAGAGCAAGTTACTCAGAGTAATGGCTCGGAAACCTCAATATTAGGAGGTGGCACAGAGGCGTTCTGGAAGGAGAAGAAAAGGATGTGGTAGACAATTTGCTAAATGCCCAGCAACTCTCTCTCTGAAAAAGCTAGCTGTATGCCAGAATGCCTCAGGACAGGGCTGAGTCCACTGCTCTTTCCACAAGAGCAGCTTTTTCTAAATAAAGAGGTCTTTACACGCAGGACTTGGGAAACCTAATTCAGATTAACTAAAGTTGTGAATTTAAAGTGAATTAGCTAAACCACATTATATCTCTATACAGACACACTCGTTCAGTATTAAAAGAAACTTTAATTTGGTTTATCTCATTTTACTGAATTAAGAGCATTTTAATTCTAAGAGCGCCCATGCGGGGTTTAGTGAGTTGAACAAAGGATGAAAGGATGCTACGCTGGAGTTGAATGTGGCATAGGAAGTATCCGCAGTTCCATGCTGAAGAATGTTCATTCCTCCCCCACTTAAAAATAAGCTAACTAAAATTATAAATTCAATTTTTCTAATTATCCATGCCTATAAATCTCAAGCTGCATTTAAAAAAAGCCCTACCTCTGGCTCTGCATTTGCCTTTTGTTTCAACCTACCACAAAATATATGTGGTTTAAAAATGAAAATATCAGAAGGAAAAAGGACATTGGATTTGGCCTCCACCATTTCCATGAGCTACTAACCTGACCACCTAACAGAGAGTATAGTTCTCAAGTTTTAGAAGCGAGACTGTTGCGCTGTTTGTAAGCAGCTGAGTATGTTTCCAGCTTACCTAAGCAGTACACACCTCTTACAGCTCCTTCACGGGCCATACAACACCACAACTCAGCTAGTTGCACAGACACAACGTTTTTTCATCACAAGGGCCCAGGAAAAAAAAACATTTCACACAGGAGAAATGGCAAGTAATGGCAAATTTCTAGCTGCCGTTTAGGAAAAGACACTTAACCTCTCTGCTTCAATTTCCCTAGGATTGCTGGGAGAACTTGCGGCAAATCATAGACTGTAGAAGTCCAGCTAGCAGAAGGGAGACCAACCAACTGCTTGAAGTGAGAGTGGTCTGGCAACTGTGGTTACTAAATAGGCTGAACCCAAAAGATCTTCCCCCACAGAATACGTGCTACTTTCCATGCTACCCCTTTTTGAGTAGGAGAGAAAGGAAAAAAGGGATAAAGAATTTTTATTATAAAGTAAACACCACTCTGGCTCCAATGCAGTCTTTCACAAGAAGGAAAACCAACTTCTCAAGCAAGTCAAGATTGTTAAATAGGAGACAGATGAAAGCATTGCCTCAGAATGCAAGGAAATCCCAGGCTGGCTGGTTGGGAAAGAATTAGCAATACATAATTAAAAAAGCACTCTCCCCTTCCTCGTCCCTGAGGTGAACACAGGTCCTGCATAATATTGACTTCTACATCAGCACCAGAGAACGAAGCTATCACTTGAGGTCTTTCTCATTTCTAGCCAGGCCTCTCTCCCTCTGGCTTTTGGTTGCTGGAGGCTATTTCACACCAGTTACCAGCACTGTTCCTATGCAGCAGGACACGCTGTTCGTATGTGCAGCTTGTGATGAAAGATTTAGCCACTGGAGAACACCAGGAGGGAAGGAACTAGATAGTAGTTCTTATCTTGACTCGCAATAGAGGTTCAGTGGTCCCTTACTGGTGGCCTTGAATGAGCACCAATGGAGCCAACCCTCCTGCTTTTGCGTTTAGAATGGAGGAGTAGGGGAGAGCTGAGATCACACTTCACTGAACAGAGGAAATCCTGTCATTTGGTAATACCACCTGGAACACAGCCTGTCAGGATCCTCTCCAGGAAGAGCAACTGAAAGACCAGGAACATCTAGTGTATTCATCACTCCTGACACTCAGGGCAGACACATGCCACAGCACGGAGCCATGTACAGCACAGAAAGACTTCTCTACAGGCAGAGGCAGAAGGGACAGAGACCAGTGGACAGAGGTATGCAGAATGGAGCACTACAGAAAAAGCACACAGGGAAACACAGTTTATGCCTTTAGCACGAGAGACAGAGGCTGCTGACAACAAGCAATTGAGAAAAGCCAGCAGACAATCAAAACTAGCAAAGAAAATAAACAGGAGGTGTGAATGACAGCTGCCCCCAGTGATCGATAGTCTACAGGCAACTATACCAGTGACACACTGTGGAGCAATGTCACACCTTGCTATCCCTGTCCCTCCAAAAGTTCGAGACTGAGGACCGCTCAAAATACAGTGTGCAGTGGTGCAGCTGACCTGTGGAGTTCCTTGGTCCCCAATTCAAGAGGCAGGGAGTCAGCAAGAACGGCGTAAGTGCAAGTATGTTGTATATGATGGAGAATGCCCAGCTACACAGAACACCCATGTGAAGGCCAGAAACTCTCTTGCCTTGGGGCATAAGCCAACCACTGACTTCCTCTATGGGCAAGCTATTCCATAGTTGTTTGTTTTAGGAGTTCTTGTACCTTTCCCTCGAGCATCTGGTGTTTGCCTCTCTTGGAGAAAGGATGCCAGACTAGACAGACAGATCATGGCTTCTTTCTGGTATGGCAATTACTGCATTCCACCCTGGAAGGGGGAGAACACACTGGGGAAAGCGAGGAATGTTAGATGGCAAGTTCCAATAACACACGGACCCGTTAAATACCCTTCCCTCTCCATCTGGCCCTGCGCACTCGTGCCAGCAGCACGCCAGGAGCACACAGCAGCACAACTTGGCCCTTTGCATTCTCAAAGAGTCCTGTGTTCCACTATATAATTTGAGAACAAAGCTGAGCAGGGCTTGGCTCTCACCCTGAAGTCTTCATGCATGCAAGGAGGATGTCCCCATGAAAGTAAATGTGTTACAAAACCCGGAGACAGAGCAGAATTGTGGTGTGCAGCCCAAGTTAATACAAAATGCAATATTTAAAAAAAAACCAGATCTCACTAGAAACAATGGTCCCTCAGCATCAGGCTAAATCAGTCATTGTCCTATAGGATCTGTGCCTCTAGAACTAAAAAAAAAAGAAAACACATGAACGTTTACCTACAAAACCAGTTCCCTGCAACCCTTGAGTAAGTCAACCCACTTCCAGCAGAATAATAAATACTTGTGTCAGCCTATGAACTAGGGGCTTGGCATAGCGTTTGTACTTGAAATGGGCATTTGGCAAGGCCTCTCTCTTTCTCCTCTGAGCCTGAAGGCTCCCAAGCTCCCCAAGACAACTGCAATCTGGGGAAACTTAGACCTACCTTTCTACCTAAAAATCCTTCTCTCTGCTGACTTTGGCTCTGTGACAGTTTAGCCTTCAATTCCAGGTCTCTCAATCTGTGTGTCAGCAGAAATTGCTAGCAGATATCTGTCCAGATTAGCTGCCCAGACACTACCTTGCTTGTGACCTGCCTGGTTCATGGATACTCTTCTTGAAAGCAGCTGCTGCCGCTGCCGCTGCATTTATCCACCGGAGCCCTCATTTCCTTACTGCCCATCTGCTGCTGGGGAGGCAGAGCCACACAGACAAGACACAAACAGCCGACAGGGAAGACCTTGCCACACCAAACAATAAAAGCCAGGAAATCCGTAGCCTACACCTACCTAGTGAGTTTGTGCTGGTTTTTTAAAGCAGCAGCAGAATGTTAGTAAGCAAACACACATACAGTTGAATGACTCATCTGAGTTTAGACAAGTGGTATCTAAATAATGCTATTCTAACTTATTACTGTAACAAATACAAGAATTGATTTAATAACCTAATGTTGGTTTTGGATAGTAGAGTTCTGCATCAATGGGCCAAGACACTAATTATATTATCTTATTAAATCAGTGTATAATAATAGAACTTCTCCATGCATTGAAGGAACTAGGCTTAGCTCTGCATCAGAAAATAATCCCTTAAAGACAGAGAACGAGATAGTATTTAGCAGGAACTCCTTGTGACTGGGTACATAGTCCTTATTTCTTTCCTTTTCAAAATATTAATAAGTATTACCTTTAAGATATTGCATGACAAGAAATTTCCTCTGATAATCTTTTATTGCTTGTTTTTTAACCTCCCTCTATCTTTCTGAGAGGTAGTCAATATAATTCTCCAAAAGACTTAGGTAAAAGGGAAAGAACTACTGGTGCATATGCAGATCCATTCATTGTAAGCCTACAATAAAGCTTCTTCCATCAAGGTACAAGCAAAATGACTTGCTGACATTAACTGGCAAGTACTTTGCATTCATATGGTATCTTTCATCTACAGACTTCAAAGCATCTGACAGGAGGCAGGCAGGCGTTGTTTCTTCATCCGTCCAAGGAAGAAGCTGAAGCACAAAGTGGCAAGGTCTCTCAGAGAAGGTAAAACCATTAGCAGAAATCTAAATTAACTGATTCTCAGTTCTTAAAAATGAAATACTTTGCTCCCAGTACAAATTACACATGCACCAGAGAGCAAAACCACCACTCACCCACATTCCTCTAAGAATTGCTAGGGATTCTTTAAGAATTTAAATTTCATTCATTAGAAACTAAACAAACACGGAACACAAGAATACTCCTCTTCACACAGAGAAATGATGGGGATCTGAAACCAATCCAAATTTTAAGCTGTGTGTTGCTCCAAGGAGGGGCGCTCCTTGAATGAACCTGCAGAAGCACAGGTCTTCATTCATGAGGCAAGGAAGGGAAATCCTGCTACGTAACCTAGCAAGTGTTTAAATAAACCTGTTCAGAAGAAGACCTCTCCTCTCCAGAGAAAAACTAGAACTGTAAGAAAGGTTATAGAAATAATTTTTAAAATGCCATCTTAAAGAGTGTAAGCCTTGTTTCAGCACTTCACCTTATTCTTATAACTGAAGAAATGCTGACTGCCTAAAGCACTCAAAATTGTCAGCAGAAACTCCTTTTAAACATAAATAAGGAAAAAATGTCTGTACAGTACTGTTTTAAAAGAAGTGTATGGATTCCTGTAAGTTAGAAAATGACAAACAAAAAATAATGCTGAGGTGATCTCTGGAGCAAGCAGTCATTTAGCATTGGTTGAAGAGACTGCAATAGAAACTTTTAAAAATGCACTCTCTAGTTATGAGATCTCTCATGGCCTGTGGAGGTGGATAATATTAGAGGCTACTAAATCCTAAAGTTTATTTTTCTTAAAGTTTTCACTTCAAATAAAGCTTTGTTTTAAAATGTATGGGGCCAACTGTTAGAGCATTGAGGTCCTCGTTATTAGCCAGCTAGAGCCCATGAATTATGTTTAGTGAGAAGTTTATTGGCTCAGTAAACACCATTCCAGTTCCCCTCACCCCTGAACTGTGGAAGCCAAACCAAGAGATATTCAATGCCATGTTACTGCTAGCACCAGAGCAACCATTATCTGATTACAGGCATTTTATTTTTTGTAAGGAATTTGCTATTGCATCATTTAATACACGGAAGTCTTTAAATTTACCAAGGCAACACACAAAGAGTAAGTAACTGTTTGGTCCTGTTTACCATCTTCAGTGCAGGAATATTTGTTTCCATCTCGTAGCTTTCCAGAGTCCAAGTACTACAGAAATGCAATCCCTCAAACTCCTAGTAAGGCAGGAGTCTGGCAAGGCATTTAGAACACTAGCAAGATTAGACTGGGCAACCACAGGAGCCTTCTGGTAAAACCATCCAACGGAGGCAGGGCAGAGTGCAGGGCAGGAAGAAATTGCATTTGTTTCCTCTTACTGCCACTTTGTCTCAAGGAGACTCATAAAAAGGGGGTCCATTCTCTGTCCTGGGAGTAGGTGGCCAGAGCTCAGACTTAGTCTGGTCAGACTTAGACGGTGCTCTTTTTAAGTTACACAGTCAAGAACAACTTACACCACTATGACTTAATGGGAGAGCTGGCTGTGGCTCAGACACAATCCAGGTAAGATGCACGCGCATGGCCGAAACAGAGCTAGGGCAGACTGATGTGGCATTAGCACTGCCTAGCCTTGCGATGACTTGTGCACAGTGCCAGGAACCCAGAGAAGGAAACAGAAGGTAGGTACCTCCAGAACTAGCAAGACTGATGTGTAACTGTGCAAATCTAGAAGCAACTTCTCCTTGTGTGGCTGGCTTTGTCCTGGGCACAAAGCTGTTTTATTTGGTTACCTTTCACTGCCGTGAGCTAAAGCCCCACATACAGAAAGTAAGAAATGATCAGTCAGTGCAGTAACTTGTTTGCGTGCTTGTTGTTCCAGTTCTCTGGAATAGCTAAAATACACCAGAAGACTGTACAAAGACTGTGTCAGTCCTTGAGGCAAGGAAAGTTAATTTATTTGGACGAGTAAGGATGCAAGAAAGAGTGCTATAATAACAGTAGTCTGTTCTGGTAGCAGAGTAAACTGAAACTGAAGGAATTTAGGTTCTCCTCCTAGTTCTCTCCATCTGTCACTCCACTTCGGCTGAATAAGTCATCTTTTCATGTCTCTGCTTCCTTTCTCACCTTTTGCCTATACTGTCCATTTAGACTGTGACATTCTTCAGGGAAGAAGTTGTGCTTGAACAGCACCCAGTGACAGCTTTAGGGGTCTGCAGTGCCTAAGCCAAACAGCGCTTTTATATAAAGACTTTGCTATAGACCAGTTTACGTAACAAAAACTATGAAATCTCATATTCTCATGTAAATGCTTTTTCTGATGTCCTGAGAATCATGATGCCAGAATCTGTCCATATGGCACGGAAGAACCTTAGCAGTACAGATCCTTAATGTCCAACCAATCCCACAAGGACATGCCAAGGCTGTATTATCACACCCATAATGAAGCACCTCCAGGGAGCAGGCACAGTTAAAATCTTTCCACCCCAGTAGTGGTGAAAGACAAGATACCCTTCTCTTTAAACTTAACCCTCTCCCTTCCAAAGAATGCCTGGAATTTCTACTATTTCCCAGCAGAGACTGGAAGGCAGAGACTTGGCATGGGGCAAGACAGATAAGAGCAGTTGCCTTCTCTAGGTTTTGTTAACTCTGCATAATTGCTTAGGGCATGTGATGGTTAGAGACACACACACATCTGTCAGAGACAGGCTACAAATCACTAGGATAATTCCAAGCAAACAAAATCTAGTTTACAATGTGGCTGTGGTATATAAAACACCTCTGTAAAACTACAGTATAATTCAACTGCTGCAGGTTTAATTTACAAAATAATTATATAGTTTTCCCTCTCAACGACTGCCATTTAGGATCACTAAGATGTTGAATAAAGTCTTCGCTGTCTTCTAGGGCACATGGTGAAGGTTGATTGTTGCTGAAAGCCTCTCTAAGCAAGCCACATTTAAATATCATGTTTTGCAAAAGGGCCCATATTGTCTTCCATGTGAATTCAAGTTCCTTTACCAGTTTAAAATCTGGGTCAGAGCAATTTGCTTACATTTGGAATCCTTTTCCAGAATTAATGGTATGTGGGATTTAGACTTGTAGATATAAGACAACTGGATAAACTGCTATTATCTGCTCTGCATCATGCACGTACCATCTACAGTTTTCCTGCTAAGCTTTGTTCACATGTACAACCCACTTCTTCAGCAGTTGCACATTCAGCATACTAATGATATTATTCTTGGCCATCCTGTTAAACTCACAATATAAGTTAAAAGCACAGTAGGGGGGCCTGCTGGATTCTCAACAGTTTTTAGATGGCTACAGATTATAGCTGGCCAAGGGTGGAAGTTTTGATAAGCAGTCATGAAGCTGAGAGAGCTTTTCTGTTCAAATAGGATGTTGACTGGTGCTGACTCCCTCTCTATCACTTCTCTGGTGATAACTAGATTACCCAAATGTACTCTGCTTAGGGCTACATCAGACTACCACTTGGAAGCTCCAGTTAGTACTACGTACAGCTGCCAAATCGCTCAGCTGAATTTCAGACAGGGATCACACAGGACAACTGTGATGGGTGATGCCCTGCTTGTTTCACATTGCAGTTCAAGGAGGTACTTCTGGATTACTAATACCTCGTATGACTTGGGTGCTGGCTGTTTCAGAGATTATTTATTTCACTGTATCCTGACGGGCAGCTGTTAGCAGCACACATCTTTAAGTCTCTCTGATCTGGAAATTTGGGTGGCATAACATCTGTGCAGGAGTCCCACCCAAAGCTTTATTTTGGTGCTTCTTGAAAGACAGAAAGAAAAGAAAAAAGAAAGAAGCCCAAAACCACAAAACAGATTTGCAAGTTAAACTTACTGACAGAACTGACCTAAGTGCAAAACAATAACAGAATTATGATATTCACAGTTTCTCATAGTATTCCTCCAGGTACCGAATATCGTATTTTCTTAATGCAAGCCGCTTTGGAGTGACAATCAATGAAAGACATTAAGTACAATAAAAATATTGATTTTAGGTTAAAAATGTGGTTTCTACCTATGGGCTTGTAAAGGAAAACTCGGCGGTCTTACACTTCTCGTAGGTAAATTCTGAATTTTCAGCCCCTTGTTCATGCGCCAGGCAGAATAAAAATATCCACCTACACTAAACCAAAGGGAGCCACTCATAACCCAGACACAACCACAACAGACTTTCTTAACAGTCCTTGGCTTAATAGAACACTGCTTTGTGGTTATACCCACCACCAGGATTTCATCTTGCAAGTTCTAGCACATTTAATTTATTCCAGGTCATACATCAAATATAATATTAAAATTTAAGATGGCATTTGAGATCGAGACTTTCTTTTGCAGTGCGAGTAGAAAGAACACAGTTGGGACTGCGGGTACGTGAGTGTATTAATACATAAACACAGACTTGTAGCCATCACTCAAGAAAAACAATTGGTCTTAAGAGGGGAAAAAAGTTGTAAAGAGAATCAATTTCATTAAATAGCTCTATAAATCAATTCCACCAAAAATCAATGGGAAACTACATCCACAAGGTGCCAAGTAACTCCCACACATCAGGTGCAACTGTCCGTGACGGTGGCCGTGCAGCAGCTCTGCCTGCCGGCATTCAGACAGCCAAGGGCTGGAGCAAGAACCCTGCGTTGCCCACACTGTCCTCCAGCTCCCTCCTGCACCGCTGTCTGCCCCGCTGGCGCAGCCTGAGCTGTGTGCTGAGGCCTCTGGGCAAAGCAACATCACCACTCGCTTCCAAGGCTTGTGTGTCTGTATGATGGAGCCCAAAACAGGAGCAGAGTCGTGCTGCTCCTCACACAGGCCATGCAGGCCCTTGCCTCCAGAGACAGAGGTGGGCAGTCCCTCTGAAGAGACAGCAGAGGAAAACTCAGTACTTATTAGAGCCAGGCATCCCACATGCCCAGGTCTGAAATGAAGCACGACTTTGGGATTTTCCAGATGGCTTTGTGCCACAGCAAGTGTCCTTCTCTCCCAAAGGGGAGCTGACATGCACCAACACCGGGAAGGTGGTACAGAAACATTCGGGATGTGGGGCCCAACAGCCGCCAGCATGTAGTAAGTCACATACTGGTTAAACAAGTGACTTGTTAAAGCACAAGTTCATGAGTTCCACATTGTGTCAGTCTTGACTGTTCGGTGAGTCCCCAGTGACTGTGCCAGGCCACTGCCCTCTCACTTTCAAGTGCAGCTCAGTTGCATTTTCACATTTATAGGCTGTGGATACCCCTTCAATGACTGGAGAAACCCTCGGGGCTTTCATTTTGCGTGGCAGCTCTCAGATGACTTTAGAAACAAACCCCCTGGGGCTTTTGTTCTGTGTGGCAGAGCAGAGAGGGCACAGAAGATTCTGGCTTTGTTAAAACCTGCAGAAAAATTAATGTCCTATGTCCTCCCCTTCGTGTGCTCCACGTGTGCTGTCATGTCTCTGGGCCTGTTACAGACACACACTATTTAAGAAATTCAGACATAGCATTTTTGCAATTGAAAAACTTGATGAGTTCGCCCCTGCTATTCAGGACTAAGTACCAAATCCCATTTTTTCCTGTTGTAACTGAACGCCAAGCATAACTAAGTTCAATTATTCCACACAGGGACACTAATGTCTGGTATAATTCACATATATTTAACTTAGAGAAAGAGTGCGTGTGTGTGTGTGTGTATAATAAATAATGATCAATTTAATGAGAAGACTGAAGACTGTCCATGGCAGGGAATGAGACTATCTACTGCTTCTCTCCAAGGCTCTGCGACCCAACTGCAGGACGGATCTGATCTGCAAATTGTGTCTTAGCTGTTGGGTCTGATCTTAGCAATGAGCACCCTCAACCTACTGATTTCAACAGGATTTGAGAGCATTTGATATCAAACCTTCCATCAGTCACAAGTTTCCCCTAGACACAAGGGCATGCAGTTCTGGAAAGCAAGACTTTGACACAGGCTGGAGGTCAGGAACAAGTGGGAATTGTACAACCAGAGGCTTCAGTCTAACCACGGGTTCCTACCAAGACAAAGCAGCAACACATTCAACCTTGTCTCTTTGGAGTACTCCTTAGAACTTCATCATACGACTCTTCTGCTCCAGAAGAATTAATTGAACATTAAGTATACTAAGGGAAGCAGGACATCGTCAGTAGAACAGCCTGAAGATTTTCCTGCAACTCACAGTAGATGTTCCTCATTTTCCCTGTCCCTAAAAGCATCTGCAATGATACTTTCTTACCTACCGGCATATCAGTTTCGTACGAGTCAGAAAAGAAAATATTTTTGCTCAGTGGCATTCAAGTATTATAATAGGAAGGATGTTTGCAGAGTTTTGAAACACAGATCTTACTCTAAAGAGTCTTCATGCCCAAACAGATGCTACACCAACACTTGCATGGATGTAACCCTAGAGTATTTGGTGACTCTCTGAAGTTCTGGAGTCGCTAACAGTGAAGAAATTACTGTTACGTTTATGAACAACAACCCAAAACGTGGTGCAAAGTTTGTGTGGAAAGAAACAGAGAAAACAGATAGGAAGAGGCACAGCCCAGAGAATCAAGAGATTACAGTCATACAGCAAATACATAGAAATGGTTGGGAAAAGCAACTATGTGCACAACTGAGGATTCTGGAGCAAGCAAAGAATCCAACAGGTTAGACTAACAAAGGATAAATCAAACTAAGCAGACACTATGAACTAAGAGTTGAAGCCAGCACAGGGATCTGAAGTGTCAGCTTGCATTTAAAGACTACCGTGGTTAAAATCATGCACCAAATTGTATAATAGACAAATGAGATGAATTGAAAGATTAGTCTGCGAAAGTAGACTCAGGGAGAGGATTGTAAGGATTTTTTTTTTTTTTAAATCTTGCTCCTAAATTCTTCTGTACTCAATGAAAAAAAAAATCCTAAATCTCATTTCCTGCTACTACAGGGCTAAAAACTTAACACCATATTTCATAGCAGTTAACGTGAAACAGGATTACTGCGCTGACTTGCTCTAAAAAAGCAAATATATTCAAAAAACTAGATTGGGAAGGAGGTAAGATTTCCTTCTGCCAAATCCTCTCACAAGAAGCAGGAAGGAGAAAACATATTTTTCTCTAAGACTTCTGGGGATGAACAGAATTAAAAAGTCTGTTGCCCTCAGTAGAACTGATGTACTCTTCCAGTTGGACTTTTTTTGTTCAGTCATTCACTGTAGAGACTGACTTCATATGAATAATCACGCATTTCTTTCCTACTCAGATGAAGTGATGACACTCTTTTCAATGAAAGCAAAAGAAATTCTTTGTTTACCCCTTAAAAATTATTTTTTTTTTAAATAAGCCAGAAAGGTCTTATGAAGAAGATCCAATGACCCATCGGAAGGAATAACTTTGTAATGCCAGCCACTGAACTGCCTCCTGAGAAAGAGAAAGATTAAAACCCCTGCCCAAGCAGCCATCCCAGCCAGAGCCTCCTTCAACACGGCAGTACGGCAATCTCCCCGAGACCTCACTTTGTCAGAGCACCTGGGCAGCAAGCGTGTGACACACAGCCAGTGAGACTCGTAATGTCTTGCCTGTTTTCTCTTGAGCCTCTGAACTGTGACCTCAAAGCAAATGAATCTGAGAAGAAAATACATTAATCAGGCATTCACTCAGCCAGGCTGAGGATTTTTTAAACCAGGGATCTGAATCAGCTCTATCGCCTCCCACTTCTTTCCTGATACAATTAGTCAGCATCTGCCCTGGCAGCCAACTCGCTGCCTCGCAGAGGGGGGGACAAGCAGCTGCAACTCCCCTGCCCACCGCCTGCTTCCCAACAGGCTGCGGAGAAGCGGCAAACAGCTTACTGAGCTCCGCCTGGCAAAGGTTAGCATCTCTTCCCTGCGCTCAGGAGAACGAGAGGAGCTGAGAACAGCTACCACTCACAGCCTCTTTGATTCCCTGCTCCAGCCCAAGTGCAGGTCCAGACGCGTCCCAGCCACACCTTTCCCCACCTTGGGCCAAAGCCATGCCAGCTCCACACACCTGTTGGAGGCTTCCCCACATTTTAAGGGAATCCCCAGAAGGGGATCTGCAGGTGCTCCGCTCCCTTCAGAGAGTTCAGGCAGCAAATCAGCCTGGGAAATTGGACCCATAGCATTCGATGTGGCCCTCTGACCTTTTCCAAAATGTTCTCAGCCCACCAAGCTGGCAGGACTGAACTTTAGAGCTAAGCATTATGAAAGAAGCATGTACTTTGAAAATCCAGTTGAATTTTTGCTAGGGAAACTTTGCAAAGGCATCACTAACGTATCCACAGGAGTTTTGCAATTCTAGGTTACAGGCGATTACAGCAAATAAACAGGCATCTAAGTCAGGGTCGGAAGCAGGCTTTTATTTAAAACTTGCCTCACCAGGCACCTGAAAAATAAATAAAACCCCCAAGCAGTTCTGTTTTACCCAAGAGCTATAAGGCTCCAGCCCGAGTCCTGGGGCTGGATTGTGCAAGCCCTTCCTCCTGCAGTCACACCGAGTTCAAGCAAAGTGCCTGAGTAAGCATTTGCAGAATCTGAGCCCCCCCGTCAGTTATCTATACTGCACCTATTTGTGCCTCGCATTGCAAGCTCTTTAGCCAGGGGCATGGTCTGCAAGTATATTGTCAGCTGCAGTGTGCTTTAGCTCCATTTATGGCATTAAATCTAATTTTTGGTGCCAAGTGCAGCATTACCCTTACAATGACATCTATTAGAGACAGTTTCCCCTGAAGACTGTGATCTGACCAACAACCGGTTTCCACTGTTCATTTTTTATTTTCTTGCAAAACCACCATTCTCATACTACCTCTCTTCTTCTTTAGTTTCTAGCGTTTTGTTATAAAATAGTAAAACAGGCACTGAATTATGGAAATCCCACACCCTGGCATTACACTGGTTTCACTCAAGATGCTGCCGTCCTTTCTTCCCTGAAGATTTAAAAAACTGGGAAGCGAAAACAAAATTAGAGCAAGAAACTTGACTGATTAGTCTCCAGTAACGTGTAAGTTCAGTAGAGGCAGACCGGCTCTCCCCGTGCCAGTGCACGCATTCCTGATGGGCACCCAGCCCCTTCACCCTCCCAGGGCCCAGAGGTGGGAGGGGTGGGACAGCAGCATGGCACAGCATGGAGCAGAAAAAAAAAAATAAATCTACAAGTTCCCCTGAAATGCTGCGTCCTGCATGCCACAAAGGACAGCTGCTACCTTCTCACTTACAAAAACGTGACCCCAGCCAGTCAATCTACAGAGCCAACGCTGTCAGACACCCTCCTCCTCCCCACGTTTGATGGTCAAAGCCATTGTAATGAAGCAGCTTCCCTCCACCTCAGAAGGGGCATGCTTTGGGACTTTTTTTCCTGCTTTTTGGTGAGGGTACAACCCAAGCTGTTTTAGACAAACACAGAGGTAGCATGAGTCCATGTGTAACCACGGAGGAAGCGAGCACAAATAGGCAAATATCCTGAATAATGGCAGAGTAGATGCAAATGGAAACTTGCTTGGACTCACCTGGACTCCTTTCCCCTTTTCTTGTCCAACCAGTTCACGGATGGGGAACATCCCAAGCTTCTGGCATATGGTATTAGATGCTCTGGGTATTAGGTAGAAAACTACTGTAAATCTTTTGAAACAGTACAGCTGGCGTCATGTAGCCCAGGTTCCATTTCATATGAACCTCTCAAAATTTGGAAGGGAGAGGGAGATTCTGTTTACCTATTACAAGTGAAAGAGAGAAACTGAGGTGCCTAATCAGTCATTTGCCTCTACTGGGAGTGGAAGCTGGTTTGTCTGGCTATGACCATGGCTTCTGGTTAGGCCATGATTATTCCACGGTTATGGCCATGGTTAGGGAAGAACCCTTGTGCAGCTTTCAGAAAGTCATATAAACGTCTCAGAAAAGGTTCTATGGAGATGCCAGAGACACAGCTGTAAGTCACAGATTACTAATTATGAAAGCATTTTGAGATCCCTGGGTGGAAAGGATCCCTTTGCTGGACAGGCAAATATTTTAATTCCATACTCCAGTGATCACGGTTCCAGCAGGACCCTTAAAATATATTTTCCTTCCATGACTGTCCTCTGTTGTTAGTTACACCTTCACGCAGCTTTTAAATAACCGGATGATTTCCAGTACTACAACACTATCGAATGTACTAGTTTTTTCTGCATTTGGTTCCACTTACGGGACAATGAATTATTAGTACAGCATTCTGCTTGAAATCCTCTTGCACAACTAACAGGGTGAAATACTAGACAATAGCGGCTACTACTGTTATTTACTGTCCATTAAATGCAAATGGAAATTCAGCCCATCTGCAAAATATCACGCCCTTACACAGGTAGAGATAGAGAGGTACAGACAGATTAAATTATTTTTCCAGAATCAAACAACAAATCCATGGCAAACAAATTCTCATACTCTTTGTTTTAGCCACCAAAGCAGAGATTGTCACAATGAAGCTAACGGCTTAGAGCCCTCTCTCCCCGCTCACTTTTTCCCCTCACTCTCAGGAGCTAAGGAATATCACTACAGCAATTAAACCCATCACCTACAAGTAGCAACCAGAAACTGGGAGACCTAGCACAACTGGGATAAGCCAGCCAACTACAACTACTAAAAAGAGGTCCACACTTGGGGAAATATCCAAGACATTCCTTCTCCGGAGGCACCACCCCTAATAACAGGCCAACAGTCTCAAACACCTCTGCATCTTGGATGGATATGCAGAACCACATTCATTAAACTACTTTTCTTGGAGTTCATTTACGAATGCTGCCAGCTTGTAAACAGCAGAGGCAGTTTTGCTGCCAACACAATTTTTACCTAGAGCAAACGGAAGTGCTTTTCCAAGAATTTCCAAGACTGTTGCGTCATGCGGTACGCTGGCCCTGCACCATGCAACCCAGGGAGGAAAGACAAAAAAATAGAAGCTGCTGCTCTGCGCATCCTGAAAGGAATTATTTAGAGGCATTTATTCATTCCCAGGAAGAGACTGGCAGTGCAAAACAGACCTTCCAAAAAAAAAAAAAAACTAGTGTTCACTGCAGGGCAATACAGTCTTGTTAATATTTTCAATGCTGTAGCAAAAGTGAGTAATTTTTATAGCTGGTGTGTTTCAATTTTCATTACAATTTTGAAAGCCTTGTTTGATAAAGTACAGTGGAGGCTAAGAAATGTAGCACTTCTGAAGGACTGGAGAGCAAGCTTCTCTGTTCTTCCCCACCGTGGGTTTTGCATAATCCTATAGCATCAGTCCTTTGGCAGCTTTACCATTTTGACGCTTTATTAGAATTATGTGTATGATGGCAGCATTTACAGGCCCCTGCTAAGGTCAGGGTCCCATTGCGCAAACGTTTAAATATTATGAGCATTTATAAGATAAATATACAAGACAAACCAAGGACATTGTATTCTCCATACTTTAAAGATTAAGAAAACGCAAGTTGCTTAACTTCCTTAATGACCATAGCAGGGAAAATTTAAATCAGTGATAGAAACTGAACCCAGAGTTCCCTACACCACAAGCTCACCCAGAAGAATTGAGTGTGTGCATACATTCAACCACTGCACCGATTCATAACAGTACGCACTCCTAACCATGTTTTCTGGGTAAAACTTGTTGAGTTTTAAGTTACGTTACTTTTAAAACACGCTCAGCCAAACATCAGTCTGCTGACATCTGAAGAACTACAAGAGAACTCTCACTCTCATGCCACAATTCCTTTTATTGAGCATATTGGTACTACAGTTCTGGCTACGTACACTTCGTAGATGTGCACACGCATTTTTTTTTTTAGTGGATTCCCTGCCATCTACAACTTTGGTAGATATTATTCCTGCCTAGAACATCCACATTTTTTTTTCTTTGAAGACTGGGCATAATTGTGTCACTAATATCACATTATCAAAGAGCATTTGAACTGCCTAGAAAATGAACAAAGAGCCTTTTTCAAGGACTTGAGAAGTTTGATGCAAAAAGTTCCACATGAGGACCATTCTGAATAGTTTGTAAGGGTAAACAGAAACTAGGAATAACAAAGCACCTCACCCTTCCGGGGGCAGGGGAAACAACGCTAAATAAAACCAGCACAAGTTCAGGTCTCACTATACACTGGCATAATTTCAAACTTTCTTTTAAATCTGGTTTTAAAAAAAAGTCGATCTTCAATTTTATGTGTTTGCTAGTGAAGTTTTGTGGAAAATCAATCCCTAAACACAGAAAGCCACTGTTTTATTGTTTCATCCAGTCCTGGGCAGTTAACTGACCTTTTGCACCAGGAGCCTCTTGTAACGGGACAGAGAGGATGGATTTTCAGTTTTGATGCAATAACTAGTTCTTTAGGACTGGAGAAAGCAATTGAGATGTGAGGAGGGGCAGAAGGGCAGGAAAGCCTATTTCCTTCCAAATCAAAAATAGGTGTTCGAGACTAATATCTGCTAGTTCTAAACTCAGAAAAGAGCAGCATAACTAGAAAATAATCAGTTCTCTTTGGCTCAAAGAATATTTCCCTTGCTTTGCATTTTAAAGGGAGCTGAATACGAATCACAGAATAAGTCACATAGAAAAGGACCTCAGGAGGTCATCAGAAAGTAGTTTGATAAGAAAATATGTTCCAAATATTTTTATTTAACACTTCAAGAAAACACTCAGGTTTAGCATTTCATTGAATTTAATGCTATATAAGAAGTTGCTTGATACACTTCTCAGAAACAATAACATAGTAAACTAATTTTGTTTCTGATTTGCATGTTAAATCATAGCGTGAACGTGTTAAACTCTGTCCTCCTGCTGAACAGAAAATAATAGCAAATCTACTTTAAAGTTATTTTTAGTTGCACATCAACGTGTTTTAATAGGCACGAACCAGTGAGATCTAGTCTTTCCACTGGAGAGTAACTACCACATAGACAAACAAGCAAGCTTTAAAATAAGGTTTCTCGTCGGCTGATTTCAATTCTCTGTTAAAATTGGCAATGCAAATTACTCTATTCTGTTCTTTATCGGACAAGAGAAAAGATTTCCAAACTGTCAAACTGGCTGGTGGCATCTTGACAGCAGATGGAAATGCAGTAAGTGGAGTCCTACACGGCAGTGTCTTTATGTGACTCCTGGAAAACTGAATCCACACACTGAATGGTTCTTTATGCAACGGGAAATGAGCACGCATTTAGGGGAAGGAATCTGCTGTACACCCCTGTCATCTTAAACCAGTCCAGGAATGAATGGGACTAGCCCAGCATGAAGAGCAGAGGAAGGTTGTTTACCATACGAGACCTCTTCCCAAGTCAGTCAGTCGTGTATCTCTTTTAAAACTCATGGCAAAAGAGTGATTTGAAGACAATTTTATCTTGCATAGTGTTGGGTTCGGTGGGGGAAGGGAGTGGATAGAGCAAACTGATATATTATTGAAAGCTATCCCCTCTTCCTTTACCCAAGAGACTGAAGGACAGCGAGTGCCTCAGGCCAGCACACTGACGTGGATGCTTTCTACCTCTCATCCAGAATCGGGGCGAGGACAACGTTGGCAAGTTTTTCCATCCAGTATCTAAAGCTGGAAGAACAAGAGGGAATTGTTCCTAGTTCCTGCATAGATCTCTCTCAGAACGTTCACCAACAGAAGCAAGAGGTGCACCCTGTTTCCAGGGCTGTTTTTATGGGGACAGCAGCCCCTGATGACAGTTTTGAGCAGGAAATTCCCTGCACTTCTCTAAACTTTTCTTATTGCCAGCTGAAGACCAGGACCCTTCCTCTCCCAGCTTCGCTCTCAGTGCATGTGTCTCCTGACACTTTCTGCAGGAGAGCTCAGCCGTTTGTCTCTTCCACATTAGGAAGACAGCCACTGCTGAAGGCGGTTTCCCACAACAGATCCGTTTCCGAACGCCTGCTTGAGGTTTCCAGTTGAGAAGATCACTCTGTAGCCCCTTCAAATCCACAGTGCGCACATCAGAAAATGTGATATTGTACATATGTAATCCCGGATAAACTAGGTTCCCCACCCCTTTCCATTAAATAAAATCAGTAACTAGACTGCCTGTTTAGGATTTGTGATTACAAGGATCACCTTCTGCCCTGCCCTGGTTAAACAATACGGGCTCTAGGAAAGCATGAGAGCCGTCATTTCTATAATGCAAAACCCTGTTGCTTCCACTCCAGAACAGCTGACTTGAAGTGCATACTAGGCTGTGCTTATTAACAAAATGAGAAATCTGATATATAGAAAGAAAACACTATGTGAGGATTAATCCTGGATTGCAGTTTGTGGCCAGCACTGGGCTGTCATCCAAACGCAGATGAAAAGGAACAAAATTTCTCCCACCTGTCACTTACAGCAGGTACAGCTATTGCAGCGTTGTAGTCTCCTCCTTACAGCTATTGTAACAACCCGTTTTATATCAGCTTAAAATTCAGGATTGACCTCACTGTTTCGTTTCTTCCTTGTTTTGTGGGAGCCAGCACTGGAGGGTGAATTTTCTTTCCAGGAATTACAAATAAGAAGCATGAGGAACTTACAAGTTTGGACAGCTAGCTTGTAATACGCATACACTTCAAGGAAAAAAAACCCGGCTTAAATTTGGCATCCTGTTTGAACCTGGAGATGCTAACTGAACAAGAAAATACAACTCTCAGGAACACTTCTTTTTTTTTTTACATTGTTTCTGCTGCTTTTGAGAGCAGTAAGCACACTGTCACCGCTGATTAAAACCGACCTAAACAAACCAATGCAGCTGCTTTGCCGATGAGCTACTGCACAGCAGAGGGAAATCTCTATTGCAAAGCATTGTCCTTCCTCCTGATACTACAGCAAGATAAAAACCAATTTAAGCAGCCCGGGTGGTTTAATCACTGGTGTTCAATCCATACCAGACCAAAGGAGAAGTCATCTTTATTTTTTAAAAGATACCCTCCTGCTTATGGTTGGGTCGACGCTCGGTTGTTGCAATCCCACAGCTGAGCCCTGTTAATTTTTCTCCCAGCCCAGCAGGGTAGGCATCTCCACCAGTGCTGAAATGGTCCCCCTTCCCACTGAGCCTGGCCTGTCACAACACAGCCAATATAACGGCTAGGTCACAAACATGATTCTGCTTTCTCCCATTTCAAGACCACAACTGCTGCTGCACTGAAATGCTGCTTTGTGGCTAGGTTCTTCCCCGGATGTTGTCAGAAACTGCACTTTCGTTTGTACACTTTACCAGTTAGATTTGGTTAGGGAATGGGAAACGTGGGTTTTTTCTGTAGAGAAAACATGACAACCTTGTCATACCAATACCTTCTACCTATCAAGCTGCGATATTTTCACCAGACTGGATGAGAGGGTTAAGCGCTGCAGTCAGCACAAACACTTGTTCTGATATGACGGCAAATTCACCTCAGTTCTCAAACATTATCCCATTTCCCTGCATCTGTCATCAAAGAAGCTAGCAGGAGCTCAAAGAATAGCCACGTACTATTTTCTACACAAGGTCAAAGGAATGCACAACATACAGTTTATGTTTGACAGTTCCTAATTCCTGTGAGCTGTGAAGATGCTCAAATCTGGAAAATGAGAACTCTCATAGCAAGATCTGCTGTTCACAACTTCACATTTCATGCTGTGACCACCAATTTGGGCTGCGGTGGCTGTTTTAGGGAGTTTCAATCCACTACATGGCCAAACTGATTAGCATTAGGTTGCATTCTAGTTGTTTTAAATGACTAAACAAAATTAATTGAACATGTACCCTCCCGGAATAAGGCCTCTAACCTTCTCTTTCTCTCCTCCTCTCTCCCCCCACCCCTTGTCACACATTGGCTTCTGCCAAACAATTCAGCACTGACACTACCGCGTATCACGTGATCCCAAGTGCTTCAAGCATCTTGCGATACTTATTACTATCTACACATCCATAAGTCATTCCGCCCAGCAGCGTACGTGAATTCTAACGTGAGCTTTAGGCATTAAAGATTTAGAGCTCTCCAAGATCCTTGGAAGCAGCTTCTTCTCCAAACACTGGAATATCATCCCTTTTCTGTACGCGCATCTCGTCTGCATTTCACGTGGATGGGGAAGCACGACGTAAGAAAAACCTGCTCTATCACTGGATTCTCCCATTCCTCCAGCTTACACCCCTCTGGCCACGCAAGTCTCTCGTGATTAAGCAATGGATTTCCGACGCAAAAGAGCTAGGCGCTTCTGCGGGGTTTCCTTACCCGTGATAGAATGGAAAGTAACAAATGTAAGAGGTTGCTTATTCTTAATGCAGATCTCCTCCAGAGCCAAAATGATATGTCAGTAGCAGGTGGCAAGTTTGAAGACCCCCCTCCCCTGCTTTTTTTTTTTATAAATAAATATAACAAAGGGCACACAGATTTGACCTAATGGGTCAACCATCAGAAGTTAAACTGATTTAAATAATTAGACCTAGAATGTCAGGCACCACTGCAAATAATTGCTCCTAATGCTTTTAGGATTAGATTGCTAATGAAAAGGCGCAAAAAGGAGGCCACTTGCAGTTGTGGAAATAAGTCAATTTTCTTTCCATATGTCATTTTCTCCATGTAGATTTGCTGTGAAATCCTAAGGGGTCATTTACAGCTTTCTCTCCAGAGCTGCTGTAGTATATACAATAGTTCTGAGTCATTAAAAAATAGTAATAAGTCATCTTGAAATACTAGTTGTTTAGACACTGTATTTATCAAGCACTGCAAACATCTGCTCATAGTTCTGACATTTTCCAATGAAAGTGACTATTGCATATTGTTTCCCCCTTTAATTTGTGGAAAAACATGGGAGCCATTCAAATATAAACAGCATTCCGCAATAAATTTAAACCAGTTTTGGTCAAAGGACAGCCTATTAGCAGAACGTAATTTTGATGCTCTTCTTAACTGGCTTCTGGCTGCTCTCTCAGATTTATTCTAACGGCCAAGCAGCATGCGGGGTGATTCCGGCAGCCGTCTGCTAAGACACTTGGTTTCACATATTTAGTAATTCGTGCGATGCAGAGGTGCGCCGCCGCCCCCCTCGCAGAGACTGAGCGCGAAGTTACCCGCCCGTGGCAGCCCGAGTTTTCACAGGCTGCGGATTTCGCAGCAGAAAAGTTGGGAGTCACCACATCCCCGTGGGTAAACACGCCTTCGGCCGGCCGGCCGGGAGCGGCGGGGCGGCTCGGGAGGAGCGCGGCTGGCGGCCGCGATAACGGGGAGCGCGGGGGGCGCGCCGAGAGCCGCCCGCCGCCGTGCCCGCTGCCGCTCCGCGCACAGTCAGTAACTGACCGCACAAAGGGGGCCGGGGGCAGGGAGCGGGGCAGGGCGCTGCGGGCAGCGCGGGGCTCCGCGCACCGCCTCCCCCCACTCCCCTCCGCCGGCTTTGCTTTGCTTTTAAATGCAACCAGATAAACAAAACAAAACAAAAAAAAAAAAACAAAAAACTCCCCGCCGCCGAGCTGGCACCGGCACCGGCGCGCCTGGGGATGCAGAGCCCGGCCCGGCTCCGCGGCGCCGTCCGCCCGGCACCGGGCAGCGAGCAGCCCTCCCGGCTCCCTGCACTACCGCGCTACGCGACCCGCCACAGTATCGCCAGCCTTACAGTTTTTTTGTTTGTTTGTTTGTTTGTTTTTTTTCAATTTTTAAAACTGGGTGGACAGCTCGGGGCCGGGGCAGCGCGCATTTCCTCCGCGGGCACAAAGCCGAGCGGGCAGGGTCCTGCGAGCCCCCGGCCGCGGGAGGGTGCGCGATCCTGCGCTCCCGTCCATTGCATCCCAGCCGGTGCCGTAACAAAAGCCGGAGGACCCGCAGCGACGGACAGAGCGAGCGGGGTCGGCGGGTCCTTCCCTCCGCGATGCCGAACGGCCGAGGGGGGCGGCCGGGGAAAGGGGGGAGCCAGGGCAAAAGTTCACGGCGGTCCCGGTAGGGCAGGGGGTGCCCGGTGGGGCGGGGGCCGGCGGTAGGAGATGCCGGCCTGGCTCGTCGCCTTGCAGCCCCGCGGGCGGACGGCGGAGGGGAAGGAGGCGATGCGAGTCCCGAGAGCCCCTTCCCTGCCCTCCCCTCCACAATGCGGCCGGATCCCCGGCACAAACACGCCCCCTCCCCCGGCACCCCTGGGCTCCGCTCCCTCCTTTCAGGGAAAAAAAAAAAAAAATTTAAAAAAAAAATTTAAAAAATAAACCACGGCTCACTCGCAGGGGGCGAGCGGGGATGGGGAGAAGGCTGCTGCTCCGGGGCCGCCCGCCCGCCCCGCCGCTCACCCCCGCGCCGCCGGCCCCGGCGGGCAGCAGCTGCGGCCCCCGCCCCGACCCCACCGCCGCGGGGAAGGGGCAGCGTACGCACACGCACACGCACACACACACACACACACACAAATGGCACGGGAGGAGGGGGAAACTTTCCAGCCGCTCCTACCAAAGAGCCAACATTGGCGATCCCCAGGCGGGCACGGCGGCCAGCGCACCGTGTGCGCGCCCCGGCCCCGGCAGCCACGGGGCAGCGCGCCGGGCGGGCGAGGGGAGGGGGCCCGGGGCACGGGGAGAGCGGGGCAAGAGGGGAAAGAAAACCATCTGCGGGTTTTTCTTTTCAATGGAACTACCGCCGGTGCCAGGCAGGGCTGCTGCGGGGCAGGGAACGGGGAGGGACACCCCCGCCACCCCCGCCACCCTCCCGAGCGGACCCGTGCGGATGGGCAAATCCCCGGGGCTGCAAATAAAGAGCGGGGGGAGCGGGGCTGGGCTGCACCGCGGAGCCCGGCAGCGCCCGGCCGCCCGAGCGGGACGCGCGGCTCCGCGCCCCCGCCCGCGCCCGCGCTCCGCTCCGCGTTACCTTCTTATTGCATCTGGAGCGGCAGCTTTTCTTCCCTTTCCCCTCTCCTCCTCCTCTCCCTCTCCTGTCCTCTCGGTTTATACCAGCCTGTTCCTCATCTCACAGCCTTCCTCCCAGCGCCATCTTGCAAGCTTGTGACGTTGGGAGCTGCTCACCCCTGACCCACATTTGAATAGAAGCCAAAATGAAAAAAAGAAGAGGAGAGAGAGAGGGAGAGAGGAGAGAAAGAGGGGGAAGAAGAAGCAGAAAGAGCGGAACAAGGAGAGGCAGGGAAAGCAGCAGCTAAGCCAGTGCTGTGCCAGTGTGGAACAGCATCGCCTCCCGCTCCCTTGCCAGCCAGTTCAGTAATAAGCAATTTCCTGCTTTTGCAATAAATGTTGCCGCGGCGGGGCTGGGAGAGGGACGGGAGCTGGGTCATTCCCACCGAGGGACCTGGGCTCCCCCCCACACACCCCGAGCCGCCCCCCCCCCCCCCCCGCCCTGCCACCCGCACCCCCAAACCCAGCCCGGAGCCCGACCCGCAACCTAAATATTGCCGCTCCCTCCCAGGTTCTGGGCAATGAAAAAGGCGTTTGTTGAGATTATTTCTCCCATCACTGATGAGGTCTCAAGTGTGCGTTAAGGGAAATTACTCAGATTATAGCTTGTACATGTACTGGAATCTGAAATGAGCTTTATACACAAATTAAGAAAACATCCTCATATATAACGCAATTTGCATATTAGCTTTTTTTTGCTCCTGTCTATTTGTTAGGGACTGACAGTGCATTTTGCACCATCCAAGACACAGATGAAGACATGGTCTTTGCACCCATAGACTGTAGAAATTTGAAGTTTTGGTTTGTCCGTTTTTTTTAAGTTATTTACCAATGAGAAGTACATCGAGGGGAAAAGTTATTTGTGTTTTGCGTCCTGGTCCTGCAAAGACTTTCATGCGTGCTTAACTTTAAGCACATCAGTAATCACACTGAGGAAGCAGGGGCTATTCAGATGCTTACGCTAAGCATGTGCACAGCCTGCAAGCTCAAGCTATTATTTTTTGAAAATGTTAAGTGAACTGATATAATCTTAATTTTACTGACCATTGCCACAAAGTGCAACTGTGCAGAAATTTGAATTATAGCTTTGTAGCACTTTCTCCCTTCAGTAGCTAATTAATCTGTAATAAGAGGAGCAATGCATATAAACATTTGTATTGGAATTGTATTGGAATCGTATTGGAATCATGCTCAGGAGTTCTTCCACTGTGCCGAGTAGGAATCGCTGTATTAGCTGCAAGTGTGACGTGCCATTTTCTTCCGTGCCCTTGGAGCCACCCAAAACCAAAACTCACTGTAGCCTGAGCAAGGTGATTCATTAGTGAGGCTGAGCCTACCATTTAACGCATCTCTACCAATTCCCTAATAGCCTCAACGCCAGCAGCTCTCCCAGCCACTTCCTGTGCAGATCCCTGCCGTTTGCGTGCACTTCAGCTGGATCCCAGCTGCAGCCTGAGCTCTCCTTCCCTGATAATAAAGATATTTTCTTGTTGCTCATCCAAAGTTCAAAGTTTTTTGCAGGAGATGGTTTCTTCAGCCCTACCAAAGTGGCTTGAGGAGCAAATAAAGATAAGACAAATCACAACAGCCGTATCAGAAAGGTCTGGACTGGTGGTTTGTTCACAGTACACCCAATAAAGAGCAGAACACTTTAACAGTGGTGAGAACAGCAAACCTGACTGTCAGCACAAGACCCAGTGAAGTAGATAAGGATCAATTCAAGACTCTTCCCCCACCGAGAAAGTTAATTTAAGATTGGTGGTGCTGCTTTTAGCTGTATTTTAAAGCTAAGTGGCCTTGCAAATAGCCAGGGAAGCGTAGGTAGCCATTTGCTTCATGCTGTGCCAGAGGAATTGGTAGGCAAATACACAGAAGTCCTTGTGCTATGTTAGCCAAACAGGGGGAAAATGCATCCTGGAGTTATTTCAGGCAGGTTTAGACATTTGGCTTTAGAAAGACCTGCTTTTGTGAATCTCTGTGTGGCATCTCAAGACCTCAACAATGCCACTGTCTGCCCTCAATCTTCCTTCCTTCCGCTGAAGCTTACTGCCCCAGAAACAGCCAGCAGAACAGCCTGAGTGCCCCTGCCCGTTCAGAGACCAACATCTTAGTTCAAACCCGCTTCTGTCAGGCATTTGAACAAAGGTGCCGGGCTTTGCACAGGAATGGCTTGATGCACGAGCATTTCAGTCTACCTGCCAACTTTGCTAAGCAGGTGATAACTTTTGAGAGTGAAGGGAATTAAGAAGGTTGGGAAGAAGGGCAGAAACATCCTAAAATGCCACCACAAGATCTGGTCTGCAAAGAGCTTTACTTGTATTTGAATCTTCTCTAGGTTTGGGGGGAATCAGTTCCGAGCATCCCTAAGGAAACTGAGAGATAGACACATTCTCAGTGGAGAGGAGACCAAAAAAAAAACCCCTAGAAATTAGGTGTCTGGCACCTAGAAATGATACAGTAGGATGGAACACTGCATTCAGCTTCATATATACATAATTATAAGGTTGAAAAGGAATTAATGAGAAAGCTAGACCTGGTGCTGTCACTAGAACCATGGACATCTGTGGAGAATCTGATGAGCCAAGTAGAAGTATGGCCACACCTACCTGGGAAACATCTACGGGCATGCAAGGCAGATGCCATGATACCTGTAATGTCTCCAAGCAACCACAGCCAGGGAACTTGCCATCCAAACAGAGGGTGCACCCACAAGTTCCAAGAAATCACACCCACTGTGGGTACGGCTGGCACTGGGTGAAACATGTGCCCGTGTACATTAAAAACCAGCGCGTTACTCAGGTGCCTTCTCAGGTGAAAGAAGAAGTAGTAGAACTAGTAGTACACTAGAAGGGTAGTGGTGGCACTCTGGTTGCAGATGCTGCAGCACAATGAGCATATTCTGAGGGATGGTTTGGGCTAGTGGATACTTTGGAGAAAGAGATGCTTCTATATCCAGCCAGATGCTCGTTGTTAACTTTGATTCCTAATTTTGTTTAACTGGGTTTTTTAACATTTATTTTGAAAAGAACACAGTGAGGATGGCGGCAGGGAATTGTGCTGGGTGCTCTGCAGACACAAATGAAAGCTTCAACTTCCTTCTCAATGTGTTGATGAATATGTTGAACACAACACCTCCAAGGGTAGGTTGAAAAAAGATTATGAACAGATTTCTGTCCTGACAGTATACAAAGAATTCAGAACAGAATCCAAAGAACAAGCAGATTTCACATCATGCTTGTATATCAGCCCTCACCACCTATTCACAAATAGCTCTCTAATGCTGCTTTGAGGCAGAAAAGTTTAATTAATTGTATCCCCCCAAAATATGTCATTGTTTGCAAAATACTTAGACTCAAGTCAAGTCAGTGGCTGAAACCCAGAGGAATTTCAGGGCTCGGTTTGTTTTCACTTGTTTTTGACCAACTAATGGGTTCAGAAGCCGCTCCAGTCCTTCGTAGCTGTGCTAATAGCAAGTTTAAACCCATCATCAATCAGGAAGAGGACATGGGTAGAATAGTTACAGTGGCAAGCCAGTGCTGCGGGTGAGGAATTAAGTAATCTGAGCAAAGAAAATGCCATTGCAGAAGGTAAATAGAATAACGACCAAAGGGTGGCCATGTGCCCTTACAGCTCTTCAGTGCCACCTGCCTTCAGTCCCAACGCTAGTGGATGTCCAGTGCCATCTAGCAGGCAAACCAGTTGTTTACAGTAGTAAACTGATGGGTAAAGCTGGGCAGAAAAGTTGAAGCGAAAAGGGAAAAATGCTAATTCAAGGAACTAAGGAGAACATACAGGGCAGAGAATGCCAGCGTAGCGTGTATGCCTGAAAGCAAAGTTAGGGCTTTACTAGCCAGCCTGCTCCTCAGGAATAAAAAAGGATCTAGCCCTAAAAATAAAGAAGATTTCTCAGCAGAGGTTTTCAACTTTTGCCTCTCCGGTAGGCAGTGCCAGTGCCACTGCCAGTGCCACTGAAAATGCTGAGGAGCAGAACACCAGGCTGGAGCTGAAACAGGCACCCTCCAAGCACTGCAGTGACCCAGGGAAATTGTGCTTGAATGGTAACACAACGGCTGGCGATAGCTCACGAAATGAAGTTATGTCACTGTCCCCTCAGTAGAAATCTGCCTCTACAGTCAGACGTGTGTCTGGAAGGTCTTTTCCAACAGGTGCCAAACTGTCCAAGGATGAGACTACAATTTTATACGGGTTTTGGAAATCTTTTGTCTCTTGGCTGCAGATTCTTTATGTATGAATATACTGGCTCGGTAAAGCCCCTTTGTAATTCACTGGATTAGTTGGTTCCCCCACTGCTACCTGTGCCCTTTTGACTGTGGTTGGTGGTTGGGCACAAAACCCACTACATTTTGATACGTAACAATACCTTAATTTCTTGTATCTGCTCCTGGTTTTAGTAATTCAAAACTTGATAGTGCATAAATTCTACAAATATTTTTTCCACAATGAAAAGCAAAATACAATCTTTTATGAAAATTGTATGTAATCAAAGAAAATCAGAAACTGTAAATCTGAATCATTAGTATCAAAACTGGCCACAAAGGTCCCCAGTTCAGAGCTAGTTTTATGCTGCAACTGGTCACCGATTCACTCAGCTCTGTATTCATTTGTGTTTTAAGGATTCTGTTCAAAATCATGGAGTTAGAAACCCAATTAGGAAAAAATAATCAGAAGGTAACAGTTTAAGAACTTAGGCTAGTCGTTTAGTGCTTCTACAAGGTACTATTTCGTACACTTGCTTCCATTGTATTCGTAGTGATAGAAAGTTTTAATTTCCTTGGAAGAGAAGAACCATACAATATTTTTATTGCTACAAGCTGAAGCTTTTTGCTAGGTATTCTGGCATACGCAGGGCTGATGCAAGGGGTTTTACGACTCCTAATCAGATAAAAACATTGCTTCCATTATAACAAGATCTTTGATTTCTGTTGGCTTGTGAATTTCATTGCTGATCCGTTCACTCTGTACCTATCTACGAAACATCTGTATCTAACTATGCCTGCCCGTTAGTTAATACAGTCTGTGCAATGGCATAATTTCACTGGGCTATGAGAGAGCAATAAAAAGCAAGGAAAACAACTGATGAACAAAACCACTACCTATGTGTGTTGAGAATAAAGTAGGAAAAGAACTCTGCAGTGGATGTCAGAAGGAAATTAAAACAAAAAGCAAACATTTCTTCAGCCATGTAAATAAACGGGGAACAAGAAAAGAACTGGTGTTACTATAAAGTGAGCAGAAAAGGAAAAGATTAAAAGCAAGAGCTTTTAGGTGGAAGAATGGAGTTGAAGAAGGGAGCAAAACCTGCATAGTTATTTGGAATGAGGGGATGAAATTGGAAGCTGTCACAGTCAAGGTGAAGGAAAATCTAAAAGAGGCCAACATTTTCAAGCAAGAGAAAGCAGATAATTTCCATCTCAGAATTCCAAAGGAGCAAGTACCAGATTGATAGCAAAAATTTGAAATACAGTTTTAAGTTGGAAATTGTTCTTGCATTATTTGAAAATAGTAGATATAATACTTTTGGTTTTTAAATTATTAGAAAGTTACCCAAGTAGCCACTGAGCTCACTGATTTTTGAGACCGTTTCAGGCTTTTAGAAGAGTTTTGAAGAAAAAAAATAATTAACCAGAAAAAAAAAAGAGAGTGCAAAAGAGAAAATAAACAGGATAAAATGCAACAACAACGCTTGTTTTGCTGAAGATCCTGAACTATTCCTTCGCTGAGATAACTGATTTTCTAAGCAAGGGGAAATGTGGTAGATCTAATCTATATGGATTTTAGTCAAGCATTTGATATGGTGCCACATGGGAAGTTATTAATTAAGATGGAGAAGATGAGGATTAGTACAGAACAGCAAAAGGCATAAGGAATTGTCTGAAGGAGAGGTGCCAATAGATTACTACTGGGATAGAGAGATTACTGGTGATTCGAGACTGAGCTGGTTTAATATTCACTGTAATGATCTATTGCCATTGAAGCTGCTGTGTACTAAAGAAATTTTCTGATGAGACAGTCAAGAGGCACTGTTGTTAACAGGATCAGAGTATCACAGCTGGTGAGCTGCAAGACAATGAAAGCAAGGAGCAATGGAAATGGGATGCAATTCCATACAAAACTAACAAACATTTGGGTTGCACTTCACCATTAGCCATCGAAAATTAAACGTCTTCTTCAAGCAGGTCATCAGGGCTTCTTCTGCAGGCAATTAAAACAGGAAGATAGCTCAAGAACGGAGGTCGGTCCTGTCTCTTTTGGGTTCTTAATTTAAGATAAGAGGAACTGTTCTGTGGATGTGTCTGTCTGTCTATTAGCTATACAGAACCCTGTGCAGAACCATGAAGAAAAATAGATTCTCTTGAAAAAAAAAAAAAACTGACTGCAACAAAAAAAATTTTAAAAAAAGGATGCATTCATTTGTCAGTGGATGACTGTGACCCAGCAGTACATGAAGCAGTAATAGAAATGACAAATGTGGTCCTAGATAAGGTTCTTCCAGTAGCAGTAGGGAGTCACTGCTGCTGTTACACGAGGTGTTGTTGGACCGTCACTTCGGTTGTTGTGTAGGGCCTCACCACAAGGATCGGACAGGTATTAGTCTATCAGGGTGCCTGGTGTAATCATAGGAGACTCTAGCTTTCCAACAAGAGCAGAGAGCTGAAAACTACAACTACTTTACAGACAAATGCTGATCCATGAATATGAGAGATGTATGATATGTTGCTGGTAGTGGCTGGGAATTTCTGAGGTACCAGAATCTTTTCCAGTCTTGTTTCTAATGTTACAGATAGGAAGGTGTTAATCTTCAAAAGCATGTGTATATTTTTACTAGCTTTTTTTGGTCCTGTTTTTTTGTTTTGTTTTTCTGTTTACGTGTAAGTACATATATGTATGGGTACACTGTCCCCCATCCATCGATAAATATGTATTTAGGTGAAGTTCTGCCTCTGTTGCTTACCGGGTAGCATAGAGATATTGAGCTCTATTTTGTATCGTCTGTAATAACCCACAGAGCCAGCCAGTGTTTGTTAATTTGCTACATCTCTGAGTATTTCTGGTGTTGACTTTCAAGTTACAGGCAACCTAAAAATCTTTTCCTGTCCTCACAGTAGATAAAAATAATAGGGGAAAACGCCACCAAATTCAACTGTACATAAAACCTTTTTTCTTTCTTTGTGTATATGTACTTTGAGTGGCAGTGTGTAGTGTATGCATAAGTAATTAATGTTGCAAGCTGAAAGGATTAATTATTGTCAGATGGAGGTAAAGCGTGCAATATGGTCAAGTAAGCAATTCCAATAATAGCTGTGCTTGTAGAAGCAAAATGCGATGGAGGGCAAACCCTACAGGTTGCCAGATTGGTGTCGATGTGGAGCTTTGTTGCCAGTTGGTGACCAGGGGACAGCAGAAGGATTGGTTTTACCTGAATGCTTTTAAGCTTACACGTTTACCACACGTAATGGGATTGCTTCTCAAGCAGTGGCACTTAAGCAAAGGGCATAGGTAATTTTAGCTTGATTTACTTGGTGGAGGTCTAACTAAAGCCGCCTTTTCCTTCCTCCCTACCTTGGCGTTTTCTCGGTGAGTTACATCTAGGTGAGCATAAGCCGTACGCTGTCATTGCTGGGACAGCTAGCTCAGGGCGACGCGTGCCTCTCTGGCTGGGAACTCAGCTGAAAAAAAATTGAACCATCAGAGAGCAACTGGGCTATGCAGACTCCCCAAAGCTGGCACTGCCCAGGGTGAAGTACAAACCCAGGGAGTACACGCGTGCTGTACCCCAGCTCGGACTGCCCTTTAAAGCCACTGGCCATGCAAATACCACTTTTTATATTGTATAAGAGAAAGAAACTACAGTTCCCTTGATTGTATGCCCACATACATAGGTGTATTAACTGAGTATCTAACTGGCCTTAGAATCAGTGTCGCACACACAGGCACATACATAAAATACACGCTCAGGGCAGAGTCCCTACAGGGTTTCGACCTGTCCTACCCACCTCTTCACAAACAGGCAGAGTTCATGTTCCAGCTGCCTAGGATACAAAGCAGATAAAGACTGGCATGGAAGAGCCCATGGGCAGCTTGGCAGCCCTCTGTAGTGAGTTACTGGTATCAAAGGTCACCGAATGCTAAAAAAATAAATATGTTCCAGTGCCAGCAGGGCACTGGTGATCCAAGATAAGTTTCTCTGCCACCAGAAAGACATTTTCTTGTTTGGTAACCGTGTGGACTGTATTTACTGTGATTTTTCAAGCGCTAGTGAAAATACATGGGTGTGAAATATGTTTTGTTTTATACTGGCAGGGGATCTGCTTCAGAGGCCAGCCTGCCTTCCTCCAGCATAGGCTATGCTGTTTGCATGGGAAGTGGCTTTTGTGTGCACCTGAGCTGCAAAGCAAAGAAATTTACTGGGATCTGATAGCTTTCATTCTCTTTTTCAAAAGTGCTGTTGGATTTTTCCATCCTAAAAGTGCCTTTCTGTTTGAGTCTGACTTCACTGGTACTGGTGTAAACCTGAAATAACTACACTGGAGCCACTGGAACGATATGGGTGAAAGAGAGAGGAGACTCCAGCCCAGTGCCTGACGTTGTTAACCAAGTTTATAAACACCATTGGTCAGTTCATATTCATCTTCTGTGATTAACGCCCATGGCAATGGGAAGCCTGACTTCATTTCGGACCGTGTAATGCAAGGTGACTATGGTTCAGGGGACAAAGAACTAGAGATTGGGGTTTTTTTCCAGCAGCAGACAGAGGACTGGTTATGAATGTTTGGGGTGATTTAATTTCATTGTTTTCTGTATCAGCACCAAGGGCTGAGTGGAGCTTTCTTGCAGGTTTCTAGATGTAGTGCCAGTTTAGGGGTTGTGCATGGGAGCGTGGACCCTCTGCTTCTCCTTCCTCCTTTTAATACTTGCATTGGTTTTTTCCTTCTCTGGAGGTACAAAATATCTGGCACTGTTCTCACGCTATTTTAGCTTAATGACAATGCATATAAAAAGCAACATAACTAAAAACCCGGATAAAGATGGAATTCCCAATGCTCTTCTATTGCCTCCGGGCCAGAGTGACATTTACAGGAGCTTTTAGCCTGCTCTAAGCAGTGATGGGTGACAGGGTGGTGCAGGGACAGGGAACTACAAGTATCATTGACTGGGGACACTGAAGACACCACAGGGGCCACCCAGTAGCACCCATTGTAGCATTACCAGGCTGAGGAGGTCCCTAGCAGGACTCTGGGCTCAATCAGAGCAAAATATTTTCAACTTTTGCTTACTTTCTGGTAACAAATTCAATGTTCTAAATTGTGATGCTGGCCCCACTCTGTTGTGTAATGTTTGCAAACTGTGTGACATGTTGCCAGGTAATAGTCTACTTATCCAAAATGTGCTCTAAAGATAGGACTTGATGGAGAGAGCAAAATAATGTATATTATGAACAATATTTGCAGAAAAATATCTTTAGCTTGCCAGCAAAAATGCAGCATTTAGGGCATTACATTTTTCAGTGGCTTTACAAACACTAGAGAAGGATACAGAGCAGTAAATGTCACACTCATAATTGTACAAATAGAGAAACAAAGGGGCAAATCTGTCTCCCAAGTGCTCAGGCAAGCAAAGGCCAAAGGAAAATTCTGGAGTAGTGAAGGACCGGGAGTATGGGGTTATGAAACAGATGAACAACAACGCTGCCCTTTTCATCCGGCACGACAGACACACTGCGTTTGCTCTCCCAGAGACAGGAGGCTCCTGAAGAAAAGGATGGCTCCTGAAGAATATCATTGTACCTGCTTGCGTATCGAGCAGCTCAGCAGCACTCGCTCTTGGGGGCTGGATGAGAGGAGAGCTGGATACACAGGAGAAGGGGAGCTGAAGTGGAACAGCTGGGCTTTCTGCAAGCTCTCGTCATTCTCCTGGAACCTTTAACAGCACAAGTGCTCGGGGTTTGCTTTAGGAATTGAGAACTTGCCCAGAGGCTGAAAAGCAACATGACGTGCCTTCGGCTGCAGGAGTCCATGGCAGAAACTGGTTAGAGCACAAGCATTTCTGCATCCCACTCCTCTGCTTAGATGAGCAACCCACGCCTCTATAAATCATACAGGAGGCACGCACGTTACTCAGGCTTTATGTGCACGCAGTAAATCACGGTGGCTGCAGTGAGGGAAGACCCATCTGCCTGCTGGGGGCATGGGGCAGTGCTGATGCTGACAGTGGTGATTAAATTGCCACCGTGCCCTTACTTCATTTTTAAATAGGGCATGGAGTCTGCTGGTGCATAAAAGAGTTGCTTCTTCCTTGTCTGTTCTTAAATGTGCCTTCTAGCTATCATTCAATCTGTTATGAAACACTTGTCTTAGGATAAGATCACTGAGGAAGCTGTGGTAAGACAACCCTGGATGCTGCAGATCTTCTTGGCACTTATCTCTTTGATTACAGTCCTGAATATGCAACAGAAACTGCATTTTCCCACTCCTCTGTAGTTACATCAGTTTTCTTGGTGAGTGTTCCCAGCCCCTGAAACTCCTGTCTCCTCCATTATCAAACTTATCCAAAGTGCTGCTGACAGCTCTGTTCTTTATCCTCTCCGTCCCGGTCTCTTTGCAGGGCCACAGCAGTAGACTGGATCAAGAAACAGCTTGTCATTGCTGTATAAGACACTGCAGAACTTTTTGATCCCCTTGGTTCTCTGCAGGGCAGGCAGGTGAGACTTGCGGTGCCTTCAGCAAGGGGTGAGCCCCTGTTTGTGATGGTAATGCTGGTCGTGCCAGTCGCATGAGTCTGTTCCTGGAGTGAAGCATCTCACAAGAAATGGATCCCACTAAGTGTCTTCCACTTGCACTGGAACAGAGAATATTGGTTTTGTTCTCTGTAACCACAAATGCTCTGAGACTTGCCTAATTGAGGCGGTGTATCTCCTCTTCTGCAGGGATTTCAGCAACAGAAATCCACAGAGGCAATCTTGCCTTAAAGCAGGCATATTGTTTTCTCTCCGCTTCGGAAATTACTTTGTCCAAAAGGGTTGAGATTTGTTGGCTCTGGAAGGTGAAACCCTGAGCAGTGGGCGAGATCTCGGTGACAGAGCGAGGCATTGGCTTGGTTTGTTACTGTGATTGCGTGGCTGGCTTTTCATGAGTTGCAATGGCTTTCCTGGCTCTGCATAGAACACAGTGTGAGTAGTATGGGACAAGAATGCTTCCAGGGGCACTGGAGAGGCACTTTTGTGGCCATCTTATAATAAAGACAAATAGTTAATCTATTACTTTTATTTTTCTGCTGAAATAGCAAGAATGGGATAAAATATTAAAGCAGAAAAAGTTTTGTGTTTTTTTTTTCAAGATGGGCTGATAACCTGTTAAAAATGCATCTATGTATAGTGTTGTTGCTGCTTTTGTGGCTTTAAAGAAGTGGCTATATTGTGTTTTTAATTAAGAATTCAAGGGTTTGTATGCACATGTCTACAGCGGAGACCCTCAGGTGATTCCGAGATCAGGGTAAACTGTGGGGTTTTTTCAGCCAGTTGGATTGAAATTACTTACCACTTGAATAGCATCTGCAACAGCGTAAGGCACGGAAGCAATTTTTCTTTTGTAAGAAGATGAAAAAGAAATAAAAAAGGAGTCAAAGAGTAAGCAGGCTGAATGGGCCATTAGCACCAAACTCTAAAGATGTAGAAGTCAAATAGGATAGAAAGGCCCCATAAATTTTTACAACTCCTCAGAGAAAAACACTGTGATTATTAAAACATGAAACCTTGCTTTTCTAAAATGCTTAAAAGATTAATATAGAAATGTCATACTGTGGCTGCTGGAGGGATTATCCTTAATGGGAATGTTAGAAGTTATTTTAATGTAAAGCAAACATAGCCACCGAAGAAAGATCAAAAGTGGAACAAATTCAAGGCTCTTAGTTTCAGGAAAATGAAGTTTGTCAAGAAACTGTTTCTACTCTGTTAATTAGAATGAGCAAATTCTCCATAAATACTGAATATATATGACATAGAAAGTGATGACCTCATCTAATTAGTCATTACCTAATCCAATCACTAGCACAAGAGCAAGGCTTAGGTCTCCTGTATGAAAAATTTTGTTCCTTTTGGCTTGAGAAAAAGTGTATTTTTGCTAGTGCACATTTTTGTGAGGTCATGTGTGTGTGTCCAAATAGTTCTGACGATAATCCACCGTCCACGGGCAGGGGAAGGTCGGTCACATGGCGCAGCGGCAAATGCTCCCAGAGTTTGTGGTCTTTTCCATGCGAGAGCAAGTTCAGTGACTTTTTGTTTTCTTTTCAATCTCGCATTGTTACTTTTTTAAAATGTAAACTGACCACAGAGCAGCATACTGCTTTGGTCTCTATGTAAGCCTTTGAAGTCTAAATAAAAACTTCAGTGTTGCTAATTTAGGGCAAGAAATGTAATATTTTCTGTGCTGTTCAGGATGGCACTTAATTTGCTGCCTGTCCTTGTTTGGCCGCTGCTGCAGTCAAACACCTGATTCCGTTCGACCCTCGGTTAGCAGCACGAGACTATCAATTCCAGAAGCAGTAATTGGTTTACAAATTGTGCTGCCGTCGACTTGTTTTTTTCCGCCAACGTGAGGCACAAAACCACACTACACCACGCAGCGGTCCTCACACATTGCTGTCCTTGTTTCCCCGGGAAAGGGCCGGACTTGCGGAACACAGGTTCTTTTAACATTTATTTCTAAAAAGATCCATCATGCCAGTCCTCAGCCTCAGTCTGCTGGTTTTGCTAAAAACCTTTCCCAGAAAGTAAGAAAGTGCTGAATGATTCTACCTAGTGCAAAAATTCACTTATTCAAACGTTTAGTGTTATATATGACAGCAAGATATTACTGGATAATAAGAATATTTTTCTTGAAAATAGTTGCAAATATTTATAGGGAAGTTTTGTTCAGCTGCCCAAATCTGCTGTCTCTTTCCCTTGCCTTATCCTGGATGTAGAAATAAACTTAACTGAAATTAATGTCTTTTTTTAACTGCTTGCAGCCCTGCAAGTAGTCAACTCAGTTTTCAGTTCAGACGAGATACCATCACCGTACAGTTCCTAGTCACCAGAAATTTTGCTTCAAGCCAGAATCCATTTTTAAGAGCCTTGCAAGCCCAAGACACTCGTGGTGAGCAGGTACTGCAGTGCCCGGGATGTGCAGCGCTGTGTGCTGAGGGCTCGGCTCAGGGGAAGGAGGGTCTTAGTTGAAACAGAGGAATTTAGTTAATTGTCAGGATTATTAAGACTTAATCTTTCTTCCTTGACTCTATAAAAAGCTATAAATTTACCAAACTCCAAACAGTTTTTGTTGGAAGAAGCTGAAATGTATCCCAGAATATAAACTGTAGACCTGGTGAAAGGGGGTCAGTATTTACAGGATCAAATACTTCATTTCTCACAGAAAACAAATTCACATTAGATTATGCTCCAGAATTGTACCTAGCAATTCTTGTTAGCATTATTTTTACTCTCTTACATTTTTTTTTAAATACAAGAGTGTCAGTTGGTATCTGGGAGCTTTTCTCCATATAGTTTTGGGAAGTGCGCTGCTAAGATAAAATGAAAGTGCCGTAATTTCCCGATGTACGCTCACTCTGAAATGCCAAACACATTAGGATTTTCCTCACCAGTCTGGTGTCACAGTGACGAAACCCACTCTATGTGGTTTTTTTTTGTTATGAGCCATGGGCTACAAAGCAAATCATACAAATGAAGTGGCGCTGACAAAACAGTCAAGCTGTTTATTAAGGAAGAGCGCACCGTCCCTAAACCAGAGGGCTGTAATTCTTCCTTCCCTGGTGTTCCTTTAATTTGCAGCAGTATAGAATAGCACAAGGAAAAGAATCTGCATGCTCTGTTCCCTCATTAAAATATGATTATTTGGTTATGATATCAAATGCAGGGTAAGAGCCATTGCACAGAAGCTCAGAATTTGCAGCCTCGTGCTGCGGCGCTGTGCTCACACTTTCACACCAGTGCTCAACCCGAATTCACAGTTACAGTAGCAAGTTGAACGGAGAACTTGATGTACAGGGTTGTAGGAATACCTGTAAACATCCTCCTTTCCCACTTGCATTCAGGGCTCATCACTCATTAATTTCCTGCCTTCTCTCGTCCCCACACCGTGTTTCCAGAAGCACTCCTTTTCCTAACTGCCTTGCTAGCTGGTTGCTCGGCTGACAGAGCTGAAAAAAGACATTTTCTAGTTACAAGGTGCCAAATACAGAGTGACAATGCAAGCATCCCGTGCTGCTCCACTAATGAGCTTCAGGCCTGACAGAGGTGGGCATACAGGGGACAGGACAGCACTGCTGCTTCTTCAGAAAGAATCAGAATTCTGTTGAAATCAGTTCTAGCAGGGGAGCTCTACGAGTGGCAGCCATGGAGCCTCTTTCACTCTTCTTACCTGCTTAATCCTTGTTCAACCTGCTGACACTGCCAGAAAGACAAGGGACCATCTGTGCTTCTATTTTTTTTTATGTGAACATGAACTTGGTGGTTTTCATATCATTTCACATAGCGACTCAAAATCTGCGGAATGAAAATTTCCAGTCACTACCAAACTGAACATTTCAATGTTCAATGAGTTAAAATGCCCTGTATGCCAGTATCTGTGCTTTGCATTCGAGGTATCCAACATCCCTTTCTGCACACCGCCTCGACATCCATGGCAGTGACTCTTCTTGAAACTAGAGCAAGACTCATTGGCGTACGTGCTGTATTTCTTGATGTTGCTGTGGCAAATGAGCTATCACCCTAACAGTGTTAACAGTCTTCATTTTCTCTAGTGTCTTCTGATTTTCTTAGATCCTAGCATGACATCCAAGACCTAGGTGTGCAGATGCCAGTTAATGTCAAAAGAGAGGCTTCACTGCATCCATTTATTGTCCAGAAGCTCAGGAATCTGGATACAGAATCAAGATAAGATTGTGAACAGGACAGGGTACCTGCTGGACTAGAGCAGCCAGGAGACTCAGAAAACTGTTTTTCATATTTTAATAATAGAGGCAGATAATTGCAGTGTTTTCCAAATGTTATTTTCACAACACCTTGGAAAAGTAACCCAAAAAGAAGTAGTTGTGTGACACAGGCTATGCAGTGCTGAAGAAACAGTACATCTCTTGCTGCGCAGATTCCTGCGTAGAACACCGGGTTTCATGAAGGACGGCAATACACAGCGCGTCTGGCTTCACAGCAGAGTTCCCAGGCACTTGGTGGCCCCGATTCGTCCTTTCATGGCACCAAAGGTGCTGTCATGTAATGTAGGCTAGCAGATCTCACCAAAGTCACTAGATATACTGGTGTGAAGTGGTGTAACCATCTGGGAGATCAGATAGACATATACTATAAAGTACCTTAAGCTGGAAGTTGTCTAAAGCAATTGAGCTTTTGCAGCACTTGCCATATAGGCAGATACACTTTCCAGTGTGGAAAAATTAAGGGACTGACTGTTCCCTGAAGGTAAGTGGCTTGTGTTTCTGTTTACACCTGCACGCAGAGAGGGGTCAGAGTTACTGATTCAGGTGAGCGATAGCAAAGGTGTGAATATAACGTTAAATAACTAGGCCCTGAAATTCCCGGTTTGGTTTGTGCACTGTGCGGATACTGGCCACACAAATCCTCTGCTTAGGCCAGCTTTGCACTTGGAAAAAATTACTTCTCCATTAAAAAGTTCATTTTGCAAGTATAGGCAAGTAAGTGGCAGTGTGTCGGTGTGAGAAGGAGAGGGATGCAGCAGGTTTTCTTGGGACACCATTTTGAGTTTGGTCTGACAGCAGCAACAAAATGGGAGTCACTGGGACAGCGCTCCATCAGTCCATCAGATGGGTACTGGCTATGGACCAGACTGGATCTGAAGGAATGTTTTAAAGAAGTGCAGTTAGGTGTGGCTTCCCAGCAGTGATGTACACCTTGAATACCACCACTGGAACCGAACCACATGGAATGGCTGTTGCTGCTTCAGAAACTTGCACAGTTGTGCTCTGGCTGCTTGAAGTGCAAAAACAGGAGTGTACTTCAAGTGTGGGAAGAGGATTTATTCCAGCAGCAGGTTCCTGCAGGATTTGTGCGTAGCACACAGTGTCTGGTGATCAGAGCATTCCCTAGCAGAGTGCATGGAGCGAGAATGAAATGCACCTTACAAACATCCCTGTGTATTGCAGATGTAACAATGTGTTTGGATGCCAGCCCGCACGGTTCTGGGTAAGATCTTGTTTACCCTTTTATCGCAAGCATTTTACAAACTGCTGTTTTCTCACATAGGATTAGTTTTCAGTTTTACATGGGGGGACTGTAAGGCGGGTTTCTGAGAACACGGAGGTGAATCAGTGACCTCGTAATGTGCTGTAACTGCCAAGAGCCCTGCGGAGAATACAAACACACTGAGCTACATAAAGAGAGATATAACAGAAAAACTGCGTGTAGATGTACGGCAGGGGAGTTAGCAAGCTATAAAATAGAGACTTGGAAAAAAACATCAAAAGGGAGAGAAGGCAAGGTAGCGCAGGGGAGAAGCAAGCTGGCCTGGAAAATGATGGCAGGAGCTTCCAGGTTGCTCCCAGGCCCTAACGCTGAGTGTCCTGCCAGCACACCAGTGCAGCAGCAGCACAGCACAGCAGTACAGAGGTAGCACAGCCACAGCACAGCACAGCACAGCACAGCACAGCACAGCACAGCAGTAGAGAGGTAGCACAGCACAGCACAGCACAGCACAGCACAGCAGCACAGAGGTAGCACAGCACAGCACAGCACAGCAGTACAGAGGTAGCACAGCCACAGCACAGCACAGCACAGCACAGCAGTACAGAGGTAGCACAGCCACAGCACAGCACAGCACAGCACAGCACAGCACAGCACAGCAGTAGAGAGGTAGCACAGCACAGCACAGCACAGCACAGCAGTAGAGAGGTAGCACAGCACAGCCCAGCACAGCACAGCACAGCAGTACAGAGGTAGCACAGCACAGCACAGCACAGCACAGCACAGCAGTACAGAGGTAGCACAGCACAGCCCAGCACAGCACAGCACAGCACAGCACAGCAGTACAGAGGTAGCACAGCCCAGCACAGCACAGCACAGCCCAGCCCAGCACAGCACAGCACAGCAGTACAGAGGTAGCACAGCACAGCAGCACAGCACAGCACAGCACAGCACAGCACAGCACAGCACAGCACAGCAGTACAGAGGTAGCACAGCACAGCCCAGCACAGCACAGCACAGCCCAGCACAGCACAGCACAGCCCAGCACAGCACAGCACAGCACAGCAGTACAGAGGTAGCACAGCACAGCAGCACAGCACAGCACAGCACAGCACAGCACAGCACAGCACAGCACAGCAGTACAGAGGTAGCACAGCACAGCAGCACAGCCCAGCACAGCAGTACAGAGGTAGCACAGCACAGCAGCACAGCCCAGCACAGCAGTACAGAGGTAGCACAGCACAGCACAGCACAGCACAGCAGTACAGAGGTAGCACAGCACAGCAGCACAGCACAGCACAGCACAGCACAGCAGTACAGAGGTAGCACAGCACAGCCCAGCCCAGCACAGCACAGCAGTACAGAGGTAGCACAGCACAGCCCAGCACAGCACAGCACAGCAGCACAGAGGTAGCACAGCACAGCACAGCACAGCACAGCACAGCAGTACAGAGGTAGCACAGCACAGCACAGCACAGCACAGCCCAGCACAGCACAGCAGTACAGAGGTAGCACAGCACAGCACAGCACAGCACAGCCCAGCACAGCACAGCAGTACAGAGGTAGCACAGCACAGCACAGCACAGCACAGCACAGCACAGCACAGCCCAGCACAGCACAGCAGTACAGAGGTAGCACAGCACAGCACAGCACAGCACAGCACAGCACAGCACAGCCCAGCACAGCACAGCAGTACAGAGGTAGCACAGCACAGCACAGCACAGCACAGCACAGCACAGCACAGCAGTACAGAGGTAGCACAGCACAGCACAGCACAGCCCAGCACAGCACAGCACAGCACAGCACAGCAGTACAGAGGTAGCACAGCACAGCACAGCACAGCCCAGCACAGCACAGCACAGCACAGCACAGCAGTACAGAGGTAGCACAGCACAGCAGCACAGAGGTAGCACAGCACAGCAGCACAGAGGTAGCACAGCACAGCACAGCACAGCACAGCCCAGCCGTAGAGAGGCAGCAGAGCAGCGCAGGGGTCTCCTGACATCTTGTGGCCTCTCAGCAGAGTACAGCCATCCCTTCCCCCACGGCGCAGGCACGGGTGTCGGCTGGAGCTGGCCTTGGCATTAACCGCACAGCTACATTCCTCTCGCAAATGCAGGGCCACTGCTTTTTCCCTCCTGTCCGAAAATGAATGTGTTTGCGTGAATCTGTGTTTTCCCAGGTGCTTGTGTATGAGGATTATCCTGATTAGCACCTAAATTTACATTGAATACAGATGAACTCTACATAAACTGGATCCCAGATTCTGCATCTGTCATCCTCCTTTAACAGGGGGAACAAAACCCAGGTCCAGACATCCCAAGTTTGCTCTAATCTCCCGCAGCCCCACCAGCTCCCCGATGATCACATCGTGGTCTGCTGATCAGAATCAGCAATTTCTTTTGGTTGCAAAGACCCAGCTTCAATGCTAGTCATGCATGATCTCTGGGGGAAAGGACAGGAATTTTAAGTATTTAATAAGATGTATTTAAACACTGATTTCATTAAAAAAAAAATAAACCACCATAGCTGTTAAGATTGTTACATTTACACACATACAGAAATCCATGCAAGGCAGTCCAAACCTCTGTCATCTAAAAGTACTGCTTAGTTCTTGAAAAGTTAATGGAAGTCTTCTGTCTCCTCTAAGTAGCTGAGACTGACTCTGGTATTTGCCTCAATTACTCAGTTTCAGAACTGGGAAAATTATGAACAACACTGAATTTTGTAAGCAGAGCAATCAAGTTGTTTTCCTGGTGTTGGTCCCATTGAATCTCCTCTTGGTTCCTCATTAGATCAGGCTCTTGCTCTGGGCTCAGTTTGTGGTTGGAGGGCAGAGGACGGTCAAGACCTGGAGCTTTCAAACAGCGTGGCTGGGACTGGTGGGAGCTCAGCCTGGAGTTTTAGAGGTGCTGAGAGATGAGGAAGGAGGAGGAAATGAGCTTCTTCTCGGCTATTTTTTGCAAGTTTATTTCACACATTATGTTCCACAGATTGGCAAAATATGGTGCCAAGGAAAAGGCACACAGCCAGCAGTGACCGTTCATTCTCCAGCAGCCTGCATGGAGGGGTAACTTCCACACTGCGCTCCTTTCCCTCCTTCAGGAAGCGTGGCTCAAAGGGGGAAGGAAACGAAAGGGAAAAGGAGGAGACAGGGCTCACTTACTGATGTGGAGCAGTTCCCTGAGGGGAAAACTGTGGCCAGCATTAGGGCTAGAGAAAGATGATCACCATTTACCAAGAAGCTTAGTGGGAAAAACGTGGAGAAAGTCCTATGGTCCATTTGTAAGAATTCATCCACGTTCCCATTCTTTTCCCATTCTTTCACAGTCTGGAAGTTACTCTCTGAGGAGACCATGCTGCAGGGATGGCAGCGGGAGGAGACAGACCAGAGTGGCTGGAAGCCCGCCGGGGAGCTGAACTGTCATTTTCCTTTGTGTCCGTGGGAATCCAGCAGATCTGCATCATAGGGAGGTAGGCATACCGCTTTGGGTGCCGCTGTGCCCTTCTGCTTCACCGTTCGGATACACATATCTCCAACAAGGGCTGTTATGAGAAATTCAAGGTATTAAAAAAAAATCCAGCTGGCCAGTTTCAGTTTGAAAAAGTATGGAATGGGTAAAGTGGCACTGACACGTGAGAGGTTTCTCCCAGTCCTCACTATTTTCAATGCTCTTAAAGCTTGTCACTTAAGAAACATGTAAAAGAACAAACTTTCACACGCTTCATACAATGTCTTTGAATTTGTCATAGTCTTGGCTGAAAACAGAAATAGATCTCATGGACAGAAACTATATTCTGTGATGAAATTTGCACCAAGGTTTTGTAAGATAAATTGCCCCTGACTTTGTGTTACCAAAATTACGGCTGTGGTTACGGTGGCAGTGGCTGCAGTGCAGACATACCATTTCCAGTTCAGCTCTATCAGTCCCTTTGTTAAAGTCTGCTGCAAGTAGACAATTGACTATTTGTGGCTTGTGGCTACTCTCTCAAGAGAAGTTATAAACTGAAAGCGATACCAAGTGTTATACAAGGGGGCAGCAAGGCACAAGATGGAAGGCACTAAAAAACTCAAAAATCCCCTTTTAAATATATGTAATTATATATAATGTGTGTGTATACACACAGCCACATGCATATGTGCAAACGTGTTTCATTTAACAAAAGAAATTACGGTTTTGAAAATATATGTGCAATATTTTGTTGCTGCAAACCAAAGTCATCTGTTTATATTGAATGCTGAAGAGGGTGAAGGCAGCTGCAATTTGAGCTTCTCTGCACTGGCCAGCTGGTAGCTTAAAACCAGCAAAAAGGGAGGGGGAGGTGAATTACCCCCACTGGTTGGTCTCAGAAGTGGTCGCTGTACAGGACAGCTTGAAATGACAAGGGTTATGATTCACATAGGAACTACAGGGCTAATATTGTTAGGTATTTTTTTAAGACGGAATGGTGGCTGGAAACTCAGCATCGAATAACCTCCAGCACCACACACTGATTCAGGGCCACCTGTACAGAAACAAATGCATCACTTACTTTTTCCACACCCTCCATTTGTTTCTCTCGGTTGTCTTTGAATCACTGTAACTGTCAACATGCTGTAAGTGGTATTCAATTACAAACACCAGGCGTATGGGATCGTCATTCGAAACTGGAAGCATCAAGCAGGTCAGGTCCAACTCCTTATAGCTCCAGAGTGTTTTTAGAGGATGCCCTACGCTTGATGTGTTTATGGGAGAGAGAAAAGTTACCTTGCTTCGGCAGCAGCATGTGCAGAACTGGCACAATGACATGTATAGGGGGCTCGTTTGAATGGGTATCAAGAAGAAAGAGAAGGGAGGGGGGAATGTGATTTATATCCATTTCATTATTTTCAGTGACAAAATGCTGCATATAAGCCAGCTACAGCTGGATTTCCTGAGTGAACCCAAGGCCCGGTGCGTATGAGCTCCCCGATTACCGCGTGCAATACCTGCGTGCATGAGCCCTCGCGTATTGCCGCGCTTCAATAGCAACGTGCACCCTGTTTGTCGCCACTCTGAACTGGCTGTAGTGGTTTCCGTATTTGTCCTTTTTCTGCACCCTGATTTTATGATTTCCAAACCACAAGGCAAAAGCCATACAGCTCTCAACCAGCCATGTGGAAAAGCAATGTTGAGTATATATGCATGCAGCGTGTCTGGAAGCATTGCCATATTTTTGCCGAAGAATTTGCTTAGGTTGAATAAAAGAAACAGGCAGGAACCCGTGGGTTTTCATTTGGTGGTTCTCCCTCTGTTCTGCTTGGCTTCTCAGCTTTCAATAGATCCCAAGGTCAGGCTGTTATTTGTTGCTAGGCCAAAGTGGCAACCTCCCACCCTAACAATGCTACTATCTTCATATCATCTGAGCTGTAGGGGCCACATTGTGATGCCTTGGCAGTGTTGCTAGGGAGGTTGCTAGGTTAGATTGATGTCACTATGTGGGTTATAAATTGCCTTTACCCTGCTGGCCCTAACTTGGCCCCTAACACAATGATCTAGTAGATGGCATCGACGTGTTCAAATGATACATTGGAGCAACGTCTTCGGACCCTGAACTTGGCAGCAAATACGTGTTATAGCTATTCAGCAAAGGAACCCACTTGTAATCTAGAGAACAAAATAAACAATTGCATGAAATGCATTCATTCATTCCCAGAAATTAATAAAACTGATGAAAAATGCCTGCCTTCTGATCCAGATGCATGCACTAAAACCAAGACTTCCCCTTAACGCAGACTGTGTGCCCTCTGCGTGCCCCGCTGTTAAGAGAAGGAAGGAAGTTTTATAAAGACGAAAGTGAGAGCTGAGGAAACGAGGTAGGTGAACTGAGAATTTCCCAGCTTTAAGTACTGCGTGTCACAATCTCAACTGTACTAACATGTACCACCAATGCCTTTATTATCACATCTGTTTATTCTAGCCCAAAGTGCCATTCCACATAGTCAAATTATTTGCATGTTTCTGGTTTGAGATCTCAAGGGACTTTTTAATCTCGCCTGTTGCAAAAAATAATAATAGCTGAAGAATCATTTTAATTGCTTTTTCACTATATTGATATATCAACATTTAAAAATTCTCTGTTCTAGAGCATATAGATGCATGTGTGCACACGCGTGCCTGCGCGCATGTGTGCATCATTTCTTTTGAAAAAGAATAATAAAAATAGACAAACATGCATGCCCTTCAGAGCTGTTCTGGTTTAATAGGTAAATACATCATTAGACAGGCTTTTCTTTATGCATGATGTGTTGAGATGCAGGGCTTTAGCTGCACACCTCTGATTAGCGCTAATGAAATGTATGTGGCTAAATCCCCATGCATTGTGTTGAACATACACCTTAGTATATTTGTAATTATTTTTTAAAGACTGCCTGCTTTTCAAGGCAGACCAGAACACAGCTCACAGTGCCGTGTGAATCCATAGGGTGTATACATATTTATAAATGTTTTAAAAATGCATATTATATTTCACCCACAGAGCGTAACATCTCTGCTGGCTGGAAACATGTATTAAAGAAGGTAACAAAAATCCAGAGGAAATGTCTTTGAAAAAATAGTTAATACACATGGGTTACAGCTGCCTTTTAAAGATTAATTTCTTGGCCATTTACAATGTGGTTTTTATTATCAAAAGCCAATGGACCATATTACAGAAAATCTTGCTTTGTAAATTCCTTTTGCGCTTCTTGGGCCTGATTCTGTACACAGAATTCAGTGCTTTTCTTCACAGAATTACACTGTTGTTTGCTCAAAACTAGACCTGGATTGTCACAGGGTGACTACTTGTCCTCCCTAGCTGTCACTGGAGCAAGCAGCGTTCCTTGTGCGTGTACTGGTGTGGTTAAAAGAAGATAAAAGATAGAGATCCGAGTCTTGGTTTCAAATGTGGCTTGCAATGCTGCAAACATGAGCATAACTTTGCCAAGGGAAGTCGTACGCATGGGTGTAGATATTTGCATGCATTGAATGTGTGGAAGAGTTTAGAGAGCTGGAATCATACTTTAAAAATGTGGTCGTATTGAAGCTGCACTAGTTCTGACTGGATTATTTATAATTTATTTCAGTTGTTGATTTCATGTAGCATTTGAAAATGAACTAAAGACTGTTCTGGCAGCACTTACGCCTGTTCTGTATCCTGTGTTCCTTCTCCTGGCCTTCCCTTTTTTTTTGCTCAAGACATACAGAGTTTAGCTCAGTGCCATGCACCCCTCAGTTTCAATATGGGACTGGACAAAATACAAAAGCACACCCCTCTGCCTACACAGCAAACCCTGGCCTGTCTCTGTTTCAATCTGTCAGCAGCAAAACTGGTGATACACAAAGGAGCAGGAGCTCTCTAGACTTCCCCAGGGCCAAATCCAGACTTTTTCATGCTCCTCTTAAAGCCATAAAAAGCAAGCGTGGAAGTGGAGGGGGAGACTGAAGCTGCTGGCTGTTAAATCCTGCCAAGTAGTAGCCAGGGAAGACAAGAAACTGCAGGCTCAGAGCTGTTACTCCTCAGTAAGCCAGAAGAGGATGGAGAATCCGCTGGGGTAGGTCCCGGCATGGCCGTGAGTGCCTTTCCCAGAGCGGAGGCTTGTCCTCTGCGACCTTGGGCGAGTCATTTAACCTCTCTCCGTATCACTGTTCTGTTTCTGAAATGAAAATAAACGGCAGTAATGCACCAGAAAAGCTAAATGTGCTGGTGATTATGAGGGGCTCAGATGAAGACGAAGGTGAGATAAATATTTTAGACAGATAAAAATAATCTTTCCTCAACTCCTGTGAAACCTTCGTACATTAAACTCAGCTTCTTGATACGAGAAACAGGATGTATCCCTCAATAAACGGGATGGCTTGCATTTTAATTATTGCAGGATAAGTAGTTGAAGTTTTTTCAGGGGACTTTTGTTCTTATTCCTGTGGTAGCACTCAGAGTGACGTTTCCATGTTTGCAACACTGGAGTGCAGGGCACTCCACGGTGACTTACTTCGGTAGAGGATTCACATGCTGACTGGAGCCATTGGTTTAGGTCTTTGTGTAATGATACAATGTCTGCATTGACATTAAAATTTTCATTTCTTGGAAAGTGTTAAAATCTAACATGTAAATGTTTGGGTTTTTTTTAATGTGCTCCTGGGGCTTTTTCATCTATGCCAGAATTAAGTGCAAAGGGAATTTTTACAGCCGACTTGTAAATTCCTGACAAGAGGAGTTTATAATAGAAGTGTTGACATAACCTTAACTACAGTGACAACTGAAGCTGGTTTGTTAGGAAAGCAGCAAATAATTTTCTTGCAAGAAGGCAGGAGTTGGGCATAGAAGGTGAGGCAGCTAAACTTTTTTTCCCTGAGAATCCCCGGAGGCTATTGCGTGAGACAGCACGTGAAATGAAGCTGAAGCAAATCGCATAGCAGGCAGAAGAAGAAACGCTCTGGAATTTGCTCATTTTCATGAAGGAGAAGGTGCAGTTTTCCTCTTACAATTTTTTTTACAAGTTGCATTTCTCCCCTCAGAGCTAATCACAAGGGTCTGATAGCAAGTCAGTACTTGCTTCTGGCCTTACAGCTGGCTTGTACTTCGTTCTTTGTCTCTGAAAACCTAAAGCAGTCAGGAATGAGCTCTGGTACCTCAACTCCTTGCCTTCAGCAGGAGCAGGAACGAGCCCTTTGTTTGCAGTCTGTCTGTGTGCCCTATAACACTCAGCAGTACTGAGTACCGTGGTGCTCAGGCCGGGTTCAGAAGTAAATGTCTCCCACTCACTTTCCCACACCCTTCTGCCCACTCTGACCCTCTCCGAATCTTCGGGATTAATTTCTAAATGGCACCCTATTTCCCAAAATGTTTAACAAAGTCTTTCTGACATTTTTTTTGTGATGTTTGCATGTGGAGAGGCAGTTAGCTCATCGGCAAGCAGCAGGAAGATTTATTGTGAACTGGCACCATTCAGAGCCACGGTGCTGGGAAGAAGGGTCAACGCCTGGCTTCCTCCCTGCCCAGCCTCTGCCCTACCCCAGCATGTTTGGCAAAATCCTAAAGTAACTTTCCTGGAATGGTGGAAGGTCCAGGGACAGAATATTCATCATAGAGCAAATAAAATAAGATGTTGAAAGAGTAGAAAAGGACAGCTCTGCAATGGGAAAGCCAGAACTAAATGCCCTCGGTACTTACTCATTATTTAGAGGCAGCTCTGGCCCGTGGAGCTTGCAAGTAAAGTGCACAAGCTATTGATGAGGGACAGCCAGTCTGAGCAGAAAGTGACTGGGCAGCACTGCTGAATGCTTTCTGTGCATGCTGACAGATTTTTAAACCTCTTTGTGCTGTTGTAGTGTGGGTGGAAGGGCAGTATGAGCTGGTCTGCCAGGATGGCAGAGGGTGGGGAAGATCAACCAGTAGGTGTCCAGTTTGCAGAGAAACGTAAAGGAAAGCAAAACCTGCAGATTCCTCATTTGCCTTCTCATTTGCCCGTTAAAACAGGAGTTTTTACCCTTCCCTATATTCTTTATTTTTAATAAATATTGAAATACAATCTCTAGCTCTCAGGCACTGCCAGCAAACCTGGTGGAAATACTTCTCTTGCAGCCACAGCCGTGAGCTGCAGGACGTGGAAAACGATCACTTTTTCCCCTGGCAAACCAAACACACATCAGGGGAGAAACGTGCCAGTGAATGTCCCTGCTTTTTTCCCAGAAAGCTCATTTTCTGTCAGGATTTCCTCTCTCACTGAATTTCCCCGCATGAGTGGAAAGCGAGCAAGCAGACCAGGCTTTGAACCACAAACCACCACAGCGAGATCCCAGCGCGGCTTGGCCCCGGCCGCCTGAGACATCTTCTCCTGGTGCTTGTTTAGGAGTGTCCTCTGCCAGCTTCCCAAACGGAGCCCGGGGCCGGCCTGGGGTGGGAGCCATGGTACAGGTTAGCAACACGCTGAACCGCTGTAGAGCTTTGGTCTCCTGTACTGCAAGAGCGCGGGAGGTTGCTGCACTGCATCCTCAAGTGCCTTTGTGCTCTGTGCACCATTATGCTTTTTGCAGGGCTGTTAATGGAGACGGCATTTGGCTGTGCGCTCTTATCTCACTGCACTTCAGAATGGAGTAATACTTCCTCACTCAGCTTCAAGGCCAAGAGATGCATCTCGATGGTATTTATATACATTCAGCCCCAGGTCCCTGCCTCTCACAAAAGGATGTGGCACATAGAGCAGATTTATACCAAAAATGAAATGACACGAGGAGCAGCAGCTACCGGAGATAAGTAGGTATTAGGACTGTGTTTTCCATCTCGTGTTCCTGAATGAGGGTAGTGACACAAAGCATTGTCAGCAACAAATTGGCAACATCCAGCGCTGCTGTGTTGTGATCTGTGCTTATGGGACTACTGGGACTTGTTTCTCCAAATAGTCTTTTAAATTTTGAAGGGCCTTGCCTGTGTAGACAGCTGCTGTGTTTTGAAGCAGTTATCTCAGGATCTGGAGCTGGTATCTGGCATTTTCCTCAAATTTAGTTACGCAAAAGTATTTTCCTCCTTCTTCTGTTTCCTTTTAAGCGTTGTTATTTACGTTTCTCTGTGTTCCACACTAAGCTGATGCAGCAGCAGCAGGGTGTGGAGGAAGGCAAAGCCTTGGGTGGCAGCTCTGGGTTTGTCAGAGGGTGCTTAGGCATCCCCTTGCTAGAGGTTTTCAAGAACAGATTCAGACTCAAAAAACATTCACCGAGGAAAATGTAGATATATTTGAGTCTAACTCAGAGCAGGATGGGCAACCACACGTCCTCTTCCAGATCTTTATTATGAGGCGTAGGAACTTTTTACGGCAAAAGCTTTCATGTTCTGTCCAGACGCTCACTTTTATGAAACATGTGGGAACTTAATAGCTTTGAAACAGTTTTCCTTGAAACTGGCCATCCAGTTGAAACATAACTGGGACAAGGAACTTACAGACAATGTGGCTTCACAATTCTCATTTTCTTCGGAAGCCAAATACCAAGGGGTCATTGCAGGTTTGATTTAAATAAGGACAGGAACTCTGCAGTCTTGTGGCTGTGAGTGTGTCGTACGCACTGGCATGTTATACCTGCTGATGGCAGGGAGGAGGGAGTCTGAAACATTCCTGGCATTTCCTGGTAATTCTGTGTTAAATTCTCCCATGAGAGTTTTCACAAACTTCAGTTTATGTTCTGGTTTATGGTAGAGCCAGCACAGCCTGGGTCCCCTTCTTCACTTTGTTCTCCCTTCCCATGAGTCAAATCTGTCTCCAGTTCTTCTCCCCACCTCTGCACATGTGTTCACTCCTTCTGCGGCCCCAAAAGCCGTTGGGAAGGAAGCGATGGGAACGCTGACCTGGAGAACAGAGCAGCAGCGGGGGCCTGGGCAGGCGTGCAGGTGATGTCAGAGATGGAAGTAAGACAGAGACCGGAAGGAGGAAGAAGGAGTGTTAAAGAAATTCATGAAAACAATTGTTTGTGGATTTAACATTTGGCTGAAAGGATCAGGCACCAAGGTCTGTAGAGAATGTAGCTCAGTGGGGCAGATCTGACAGCTGAGCAGCTCCGTCGAGGCCATGCTCTTTCGCTATGCTGTGGAAAACAAGAAGTCTGATTTCTGCACAGGCTTGATCACTGATCCCTTTTTTGATTCTTGGCAAGCTACTCCAGCTTCTCTGCAACACCACTCCTTTGTGTAAAACGAAGACAGTGCAACTGCATGGACAGGAATGAGAGCAGAGACTTTTCCAGACCGATGACAAATCGTAGAACCATAAGGCTGGGCTGGCAGAGACCTTGAGAGATTGTCTAGTCTGGCAGTCATCACTTTTTTTAATCAAAGGATTGCCCTGGAATTTTTTTTTTAAATTGTTCCATTGCACAGTGCCAGCACAATGGTTTGGATCGAAAAGTAACCCAAAATTGTATTTTATTCTTTAAGTTGGAGAAAGGCCCGTGTTGAGCAAAAGTTTTCAAAAAAATTAAAGCCAGATCTACTTATACTTTAAAATAGGCATAAGTACTTTTGTTCTATTTAGTTTTATCCTAGCATCACTTCTTTTTCCTAGGTGCTTATAAACATTTTCTTCACTAGTTAGTCCAACTTTGTTGAAATGTAGTGGAATCAATGTGTGAACTAGAAGCGTCACACGCAGTGCAGCTCTCAGGCTGCAGGCACCATACTTGAGCAGGGTTACTCAGAGATCTTCCAGCAACACTACCAACTCCATCATGATTCCAGACATTGCTTCCCTTATTCATCGCCCAAAATATCATGATGTTGGCATTATTTTTTTCTCTGTTTATTTGGAAGGTCATACAGAGTTCCTCCATCTGACCAAACCTGCAGTGCAAATAACAATTATTGCTCTGTATTTAAAAGCATACTGTTATTGGGAGGAACGGAGTGAGAGAAGCCCAGTTAAGTGAGGGATATAATTACAGAAGAAAATCCCCATCAAAGATCACACCTTTTCATCATTGACTCCTGTGTGCCTGAGCAGAGAATTGCATTCACCTACCTCTCTTTGGCTCATCAGTTGAAATGTGCAGAGCAACACAGCACCACAGCTGCTCCGCTGGCAGCAGAATGCTAATGCAGTTTTGTAATGACGCTGCTATGTGGTCGTCTTCTTCACATTAACTGATTCATATCCTGTACAGCCAGGAAGCACTGAGCATTTTATTAGAGCTGATGGATGTACTTTGACCACTCGAACACGGTGTATTCGCAAATGCATGCCTTACTGAGGTTTTATTGCTTAAGAGAACTGAGAAAGGTAAAGGGGTAAACAGACAATATCTGTTGCACATAGGCAGTTTGTGCCATCCTAGATTCTGGTAAAACATCTGTCTTTAAACAAGAAATAACTACAGTTTTCTTTTTATTAGAAAAAGACTGTGTCCTCCTGTGGAAAAAAAAAAAAAGTTCTGTGAGTATCAGCTTGTCAAGTAAGCAAGTAGTCAATCAAGTTACCAAGTAGTGACAATGTTCGGGATTCTAATCTATATTTGAGTTCCACTGAAACTTTAACTTGGTAGTCTGGGCATGACCAAGAGAAGACTGAAAAAAGTGTCAGATAGTTTCTGAGTTATAGCGCATAAAAATAAACCTGAGTTGGTACTTCATTTTTATCCTGAGCTTCACTGATGTATCTCTGTTTTTCATAGCTGGAAGAGCCATACTTCTTCCAAAATGTGACTCCTAAGTATGTTCAATTTATGACTCAAAGGGAGAGTATTCTCTATAGCTATTTATGTTACAAATATTGTAAGATACTCTGTCTCTGGAAACAAATAGAGCTTGTGCTTTCAGCTTTGCCAGATTGAGTCTTATTGACAAGTGGGATACCGCAGTACCTGGAATAACTCCAGTGATTCCAGTTTGCTATAGCAAAACGGGAGGATGGGTCTTAAGTGGTAGATGAGTTCCTGTAATCAGAAAATGTCATTTTATCAAGGAGTAATAGAAACTGAGAGAAGTTACTGAAATCGTGTCACACATGAATGTATATGCTCTATCTGCACATTTCCCCCGTTCCCCCGTGAGAGCAGTGGAGGCACATCTTCTCTGTGGAAACCACACATTCATTTACCTGGGCTCATCCCCATGTAAAGTGCAATATCCAAAACCCTGAAGAAGGTTGTGAAGTGTCTCCCATTTCTATGCTGTACATGAAAGCTGGGGTGAGTTTTCTTCCCCACAAGCCAGCTGCCAGGAGGGGAGCTGGCTGGACGTAGGAATCCTGAGTTACTGGGAAGCTGAGCGATCCTTATGTCCCACGTGCCGAATTCTGAACCTCATCAGGTTACACAGAAAAGTCAGTTTCTGACTGTATTTTCATGATTACTATGGTTTTCTGTTTGAAATGTACACTTGATCCCTCACTTTCCCTTCTAATCATATATCACAGAGAGGGGAAAGCAATAATGTCGTGTCCATACAGACCAGCAACCAATTCCTTCTTGAAAGCTCCAATTAAAGATGAAGTGGCCTGAGTGCTTCTTAAATCCAGTGCCCTAGCTCCCAAAAGATTCACACCAAAATTCATGGATGTGATTTATCTAGAAAAAAATATTAAAAGCCTAAACACATCAAACGTGCATGTAAGCAAAGCGTCCCTTTGTGTGCTCTCAGAGGGTTTGTCCCCCCCAACACGTGCACACGCACACACCCCCCGCCGTAAGAGATCCATTTTATAGATTCAAGGACAGCTCTCTCCAAGAGAAGAAGAGACGTTGCCAAGACACCAGATGCGGTTCCATTCAAGACCACTCATAGGAGCAATTCAAGATGAAATCAAATTAGATGTGTTGGTTATACACAGCGCAGCCTGCTCGGGATACTAAATGACAGAGTTTGCCAATAATTAAGTGAAATCTCAGAGATGATGAGTCCCCAGAGCTCTCTAGGTTATGTCGGTCTAATTCTAAGTGTCATCATTATAGCAGCAGAGCAAAATACTCTGCATAGGCCACAGAGCTGGAATTTTTACTGTGGGTATTAGCTTTTCATAGCCAGTGCTACAGGGCAGTACTGAGCTTCATTGCATGTCTTCCGCTATTACACTTGCTTAACCTTTCTCTGTTATAAAGCTCCTGAAACCTGACTCCCACTTAATAATTGATAGTTAGCACTTACTATCCAGAGCAGTATTCATATTCAAAGAACTTTACGAAGAGCTCGTTAATCTCTCTGAACCCCCTCTCCCTTGAGGTGTCCAGCACAATTACCCTAATTTTGCAGAAAGGGAAACTGAGGCAGAAAGGATGTGAGTTAGCCTGGGGCTGGAGGACGATGTTACAGCTGGCACTGATGCTCAGGTGCTTCCTTATGGGAGAGCTGGCTGAACTTCTGAGGTGAGGAAGCAGCTTGTTCTCAAATTTGATGTGGGGACGAAGGTGCAAGGAACCTTCCTCCAGCCCTGGAGAACCTGTGCAGGGAGCTGCTGAGCATTCCCGTTCCCTGCAGGCAGCGAGGGGCCGAAGCAGCCTGCTGCAGGGTGCTGCAGCCCGTGTGAGTCCTACCTCCTAGTATATTCTCCTGCAACTTGAGCTTCCCTGGCAGCCTTACTGGAGACCATCAGGATGGACCCACTGAACACTGCTCGTATCTTTGCCTAGCTCCATCCTTACAGTCAGTGGTGAGCAGCTCTGCACAGGCAGCACAGTGGACCCACTTTGCACAAGGATTCAAAGCATGAAGGCCAGGGTCAGACCCAAATGTTCCCAAAACATGCTCCCAAGGAGGCCATCCTCCACAGCCCTCTCACAGCAGGACTGAGCCCTGATGGAATCAGGTTACCAGGAGTTTTAGTGTTTCGCTGGTGCCCATTTCATTATTACCCCTTGCTCTGCTCCCAGAAAACTGAATGCCACAGCTGTGTTCAGAGGGGTAATGACTATCTCCAGCTTTGCAAGCATTCACTTCAGATCACTTGGAGTTGAAAATGTTGCGCTAGATTTGTGATTCTGGGGGATCACAGGCTGAACAGAAACCCTCCTGAAAAACAGGAGCTGATTTGAAAAGAAATAACCTAAATATTTAAATAAAGAAGTTAACGGAGGGCAGATATAAAAAGTCACTCTGAAGCTAAGATTTCCAGGAAGGGCTTGCTCAAAATTTAGCACTTGGTATGTACAAAGAGGGAAAAAAGTCTTGGGGACTGTGGTCGACGTTGCTATAACCACAAGCAGCACACAGGAAGGCAAAATCCGCGCTCTGTTAGCCGCAGGCTATAGTATTAACGGTGCCAAGGGTAGGACCAAATCCTGATTCAACAGTGCTGCAGTGCCTCTGTTGGCCCCATTTGGCCCTGGTTGCAGACACTTCTTCGATCTCCCTGCCGAGTGACATCTGCAGCCCTGGCCGCCCTCCCGCTGGCACGCCACCGGTGCTTGAGAAGGTCTGCAGAGCTCAGCTTGCCATCAGCTCCACGCCGTGCTCCTGACAGATCGACCACGCAAAGGGAGCCGTGTTTATTCACAATGGAAAACAGCATCCTCAAGATGATGAGGAGGAAGTTATAAAATTTATAGAAGGTTCTGATAAAGACCTTGGATAGATGTGTTCATATTGCTAAAAGATTCAAACCTAAGAGGCTTTTAATTAAAGACCAGGGCACTCAGAGCTATCTTACCAAAGAGGTAATAAAATTATTGACTAAATCACTAACAAAGGCAACTGAAGCAAGGAGTTTAAATGATTTCCAGAGACTGTTCTCCAAGTGAAGGTTATAGTGAGAGAGCCAGCAGTGCAATTAAACCAAATGAGGTCAGGCATGTTGGGCCTTAAGGCCTCTGCCTGCTCCTCAGGTTTCTTTTGTTCTTATAATTCAATTATAAAGACCCCCCCTCAAGAACCATTTAACTGTCTCGTAAACCAGTTTGTAAACTTTTTTATTTTTCTGTAAATTGTCTCCTAAAAGTGGTGTTTGGCATTTCAGGCAGTGTGGAGGATATACGGGCTTCACAGCGTCTTTTGTTCTCATTTGTGCATCGCATGCACATGGGTGTTCACCCAGGCCAGAGCTCTGCCGAAGCATCCTCCCCTCGTGCAAAACGTCCATGGCTGGAGGTGGCAGCTGGTAAAAACTGTGTGATGGAGAGCTGGAACAACTCTGGCTGTTCTGTCTCTCACTCCCCTTGCTCCCTCCCCTTTCCCCCTCAAGTTTTCTTTATCTCCTTTCTGTGTGAGGCAGAAAGAGGGAAACTTGTGTGTGTGTGCCTAATTTCCTGCCCACGAGGTCATGTATCTCAACCCTTAACATCATAAATGAGCAAGGAAGTCTGATGGCCAGCAGATGCCTATGTAGATCCCTTCACATATAATTGAACACTTTTAAGGTATAGGGATTTTTTTTTAATAGATCCCCTCCCTCTTTTTTGAGGGGTAGAAATATGTCTGTAAAACAGGATTAGGTGGAACTTAGGTACCTTCCAAACAGCAAACTTTTGCAGACTGTAGTCCTGCTCTTTGCAGTGTACACTGACCATAAGGGAAGCTCTCATAATTTGGAGAGGCTGTAAGGCTGGATCGCTTGGTGCAATTTGTCCTGTGTAAAGAGGCAAAACCCAGTTATTTACTCCTTTCAAGAAAGAGAGCGTTTGAAGAATGAAGCCATTCCTGATCCACAATGGCATTTAAGTACCTATGGGAAGAGGATAGAAGTCCAGAAGGGATTAAAAAAATGTCTAAGCAGTTTAAGCACAAAACTCCTGTTCAGATCATGGCTTTAGAGGCTTAAATTACTCAAGGGTCTTGGATTCCTGTCTGCATCATGAGGGGCCTTGATACCTTTGTAAATCAGGCCCAGGGTGGCTGTCTTCAAATAAGCCAGAAGTCAGAGTCTAAACCTCCTACCTAGAAATGTTCCTTTTTAAAAACTCAGACCCCAAGTTCCTTTTTAAAAACTCAGACCCCAAGTGGCAGAATCCTTTCTGTCCCGTGAAGTTCCAAGTGTCAGATCTCTGCTCGGAGATGAATCGAATGCTAGCGGTGAATGTTGTAGCAGGAAGATAAATTTTTATTCTTCCTCTCTATTTTTATTTAATTACAGCTAAGACAATTTGGTTGAGATATTGGAAGTAAGATTGACAGCTCTACTTTCTCAGGAAGAAAAGAGAAAGCAAATGTCTCTGAGGTCCTGCAGAGACTGTGCGATCTGTTCCCTCACTGCGTCTCAACAGGAGCTGGGCAGCAAAACCGTCTGAAATCTGCCAGCCTCAGCTCTACGAGTCCTCACATATTCGCCAGCCTCTGTTCCCCTAACTGTACAAGAGCGGGGTTTAACGGGGTGCCTCCTCGTCTCCTGGAGAGAGGAGTACTCACCCTGTTAGCAGCAATACTGAAACGACCGTGGGTGTTAGAGATGAGCTCAGAACTCACTCTGCGACTGATCCCTCTTACAAGGTTAGCAACATCTTTCTCAGTTCGTTAAAATCTTGTGCCCCCTTTCCCAAAGGAAAGAAATGTCAGTACATGAAAGAGGAAGATAAGTTAATGCAACATTCAGGTTGCAGAGCTGGAGATTTTGGAAATGCTGAGGTAAGGTGCCTGTACCAGTGCTAACTCAGCCACATTGCACACAGACAGTACAGCAGCCTTGTTTCACTGGGCACATGCACAGATTAATGCAATTACCTTTATTAAAATATGTCCCAAAGTATTCCTTGTTGCTAATCTGTCAGATTCTAGATGTGGTCGATGGTTGTACCGTGGTGGCATCTGTAAGTGCTCATGTAGCACAGTGCCCAGGACTACTGTTCTCCCCAGTGATGGGACCTATAGATTTACTCGTATGCGTCTAAACCAGCTGCAAGCGCAGTGGCACTTGCTGGATGGCAAAGGAGATTTTAGCTAAGAAAGTGCTTTTATTACTGTAAAAAATTAATGCAAAATGTCAAATATTTCACACCCAAGCCGATACTGGCAAAAAGCCAGAAATATTCTGGTTTCACTTGGGGCGTGAAGATATTTGATCATCTGTAATTCAAAAGCTTTTATTTCAAAGGAAAGAGACAGTGTGTTGCAATAGACTTTGTAGTGATAAATATCAACTGTGCCACTTCTCTCCCAAAAGGAGTTTCCCACAGTTCTGTAGTAATATACAGTTCAAAAGGCCATACTGAGATTTATAGAGCTGTATATTCAAAAAATGGCATACGAGTCGCTTTGCTCAGCGAAAGTGGGTTTGACTTGCAGCCTTCACAGTTCTGCGTGACTGAAACGGCAGCCACAGCTCCGGGGTGCCAGCAGGCCCGAGTGATTAGTGAACGTGTGGCAGCTGGGTCACTCAAGTTTGTACAAGCAGTTAATCTAGCAAGCCCTCAGTTGTGTGACTAGATATTCTGGAAGCTTTCAAAAATATTTGGCCAGGAAATCTGGTCAGGCTGGAGTAAAAGGATAGAAATTCATTTAAATCAAGAGTCAGAATAGCTGGTGACAGCAATGAATTTGGCCCTCTCCGTGCATTTATTATTATTATAAACTGCTCTTGCCTTGTCCAAAGAGCATCTCTGTTTCTTCTTACTCCATTTAAAACCTCACTCAAGCTCTAACCCACTTGTATAGCAAAAGCTCTCTGAAGACAACAGGAAATTTTCCACTGAATTTATTAGGACTGTTGGGTCCTTAATGAAGAGAATTCATACCGAAAAACTCATTCAATAATAACCTTAACAAGTGTGGTTGAGTTTGAAGCCTCTGGATGAAGCACTGTCTGGATGAAGTCTGTAAACCATGTTCTGAAGTCGTTGCCCAGTTTACACTCATTCAGAGATCAGTGGGAGCTTTGACCAAGTAAGAACCGAGCAAGGACGGCTGGAGTTGGTCTTATGTCACATTATTCTAACCTAATATACCTGCTCTCTGTTGCAAACCTCTCATTTTATTGCAAATTTAAAAAAAAAAAAAGTTTCTACAACTTTAAAAGCACGTGGATATTTTTTAAATATTGCATTAAAATCCATTACTGAACTGGAAGTTATTCTTGCTCCTGCACTGTTTAAATCTTTGGTAATGGGATTTTCACCTATCAGCAACCACTGTTTACAATGTTGCTTTTTACAGGGTTCTGCAAAAATGAAGACAATTACAAGAAAATGAACATTGTAGACTTGCCCGCCTTCTCAGCTTCATATAAGTAATATAAATCGATCCATTACTGTGCTGCGTATCTTCTATTGTTTAAAGATTTAGCCTTACAGATAAGTGCAGCATCTGTCCGCATCATTTACAGTCTTCCCATACAATTTTTATTGTGTGCCCTGAAGGACCTAGAGGTGCAGGAATTTGGGAGCCATGTGGAAATGTTAGATTTGTTAAATGGATTTCAATTACTGGCAGTAAGTTTCAATAGCAAAGGTGTGAATTCAAGCATCTGTAAACAAAAGCATGCACCTAGATTTTCAGTCTGAAGATTTTCGAACATTGGAACAACATGTAGAAAAGCAACAGATTTTTTGCTATTGCAGAACTTCCCAAGAATTTCATACATAAAAGACAAGACATAAAACAGGACTGCATAACATCTGACCCATGAGCTCATGTAGCCTGCCAAGAACTTTCTTTGACCCATCGTAATACTCCAGTAAACAGACTTCTCTGGACTGCCTTCTTACACTTCCTGTGGTACACAGCTGGAATGATGCTGAGCCTGCTCAGGGTTGAGGCACTTGCTAATTCTCAGCCATTTAATTAAATTTAAAATAAAGAATTATTTTCCTCATGGTTACTTGTGGCAGTAGTTCAGTTCTCCATGAGATAAATGCACAGGAATGTAACGGCTAAGTAGCTGGATGGCATGAAGAGTTGTCATCTATCACGGACTGAACGTGTCTGCAAGAAGCAGGCAGAGAGCGATTGCTCTGCTCAGCTCAGCACTTGTGAGACTTGAGCCAGATTGTTCTACCTAGTTCTGGACTCTGCAGTCTGAAAAGAGCAAAACTGGGGAGAGAGGTGGGGGGGGAGAGAAAGAGAGGAAGAGCTAAAGCGGTGAGAGGTTTAGTTGGCTAATTTACAGCGAGGGGGGCTTCGTTTCTGAGCGTGTGGGTCGCACACGGAGCAGTGGACCAGGTTATCAGGGAGGATGTGGAATCACAGAGAGGGAACATTTTTAGACTGAATCAGTCATTTTCCAGGTCTGAGCTAACTATTGTTTTTAATACCAGTTTCCCCCACCCTCTTTCTCTGTCTGTTTGTCCAGGTAGGTGGGACAGAGAAAACCCCTCTTTGTGTCTCAAGAATCGCCACTGGCCATAGCTTATGGAGAGCTCAGGTCATTGATACGTCCTGAGCATCTGCCCAGCCCCGCGTTTTCAGAAGTGTTTGAAAAATGCCCAGAGGTACTTGTGATTCACAGGATGGAGTACGTGGAAGAATCAACAGAGGCCTGCAGAAAATTTGTTGATTGTTTAGTATTAAAAAACTTATTTAAGTCATACTGTTGGGAAGACTGAAGTTTCATGACCAAATCTAGCCCCTCCGAAATTAAAGGAAAAACTTGCTGAGACTAAGATTTGAATACGTAAACACAGTCTCCTATTTCTGTACATATCTTTGCCTCCTGAAACTGAGGAGGTCTTGGGGGCTTATTAGTAGGTTTCCTGAAAGTGGCCTCAGCCTGCATGGACTACCCCAAAATACCTAGAAATAAGTGAATCAAATATCCCCAGCTGATCTGGAATGAGAACAAATGGCATCAGATGCACCAAATGTAATTGCTACTCAAAGTTTCAATATTAAGAATACTTGGAAATTCAGAGGTTCTGAAAGTAGGTGTCATCCACCACAAATCTTTATTTCAGTATTTTATCTTGAGAAATAACCATTTAATTGTGGGGGATTTTAAAGCTGTTTGCTCTTTCACATCCATTATAGAATTCCTGTGACAAGATGTGAGGGAGAACAGGTAAATCAGCACAGCAAGAAACAATTCCAAAGCATCCAGATTCCAGTGAGAAATGTTTCAGGTTAGTTTCTCTTTGGTAAACAAGTAGTAATACTCTGAATCTACCATGAATAACATGGTTAAACTAATTTTTATTTTTTGCCTCTCAGGTTTGTTAATTTGGTTCTCTGGATTATTTTCAGTTTAGATGTGTACAGTTTGATATCCAGAAAGGCTGAGTGTCACCAGCAGAAAGTAGGATGTGAAGCACTTCACAGTTTTCATCTTTGTTTATTTTTGGATGTCACCATCTTTCCATTTCACTTAAGATGGCACCCAGCAGAATTCCTATTCTTTTAGGAGTTTTGAAAAGTTTGCTGATGCTCCAACGTCCTGTTTTCTAACATTATGACCGTTGAAGGTCCCTTCCAACTCTAACTATTCTATGATTCTATGATTATAAATGAAACCTGTTCTGAAAACTCGAAAAGCAATGAGACAGTTGATGTTCACAACTGTGCTTAGAAAAAGACATTTTAGAGACATGTGTCACTCTCAAAACCACAGCGAGCAATGCTTTATCTGCAGTTGGCGGAAAAATGAGATTATTTTATATGACTGCCAGTGTTATGCCATTCCACCCCTAGATGCAGTCTATTGGCTTGGCTTATCTAGTCTGATTATGCCCTATCACAATCATAAAGATATCACATTTACAACACGTGCATGCCACCACTTGAAAGCATACACACTGATGTCAGGAATCATCTATGGAATGGTTATTGCCATAAAACTGAGCTTATTCCCACTCCTCAATTACAAAGATTGTTGTAGAAAGTACTTTCAAAAAGTAGTCTATGAGTCAGCTCTACTTTCACAGTGACTCTGAATATCTGAAGCCAGTAATTGAAGAAAAAATTAAATTTCTGACGAAATTTACTTTACATGTGAAGTTTAGTGTTTTTATTCAGCGTATCTTTGATTTCCAGAGCTATCTTTATTAAAAGCTGCTCAGACAAATACCAAAACCTAGCATTGCAGGATAAATCATATTGGGCACAGATGAGTAATGCACAAGGATTAAAACAAATTTGCCACTGTTCCAAGCACTGAGGATGAATCCTGGTCTGACTGAACTTGCAAGTAACAGGCCCCTGGATTTCAATGAGATAATAATTTGATCCATGCGATTACTTCTGTCTCTTTCTTTGATATTGCTGTAATTGCCTCTTCTTCTTTAATCCAAAACAACTGAGATAGAAAGGAAAAGCCACATATGTTTTTGTAAGAAAAGGGCAATGCATAATGTTAAAAAAATGTTGCATCAAAGGTGCAACCATTTAAAATGCAAAACAGATACTAGAGAGGTGACAAATTCAAGTTCTTAGTGGTTTTATTTAAGATCTTTCAAGTATTCATTTGCCAGGAATACTTGTTTAATTTTTTTTATGTATTCAGTTAGTCATATTCAGTTCTCTTTTATGTCCACTTCTCATGAATCATTTGACAGATGGACTTCTACAAGCACATCCCTTTGGGGAAAGTAAATTTTAAGTCATAATAAGAACATAAGACCTGCCATACTGGATCAGAGCAAAGGTCTATCCAGTCCATAGCCTGATTCTGGCAGTAGCCAAGAGCAGTATATTAGATTTTAATGGTAATGGCTTTGATCTTTCCGTGAGTATTAAGTTGGTGACTAAAGCAGAAAACAAAAAGAGATCCCAAGAGCAGAGTACTCCAAAACTCAGAAGAAACAGCAAGTGAAACCATTTCTCCCAGTGCCTGAAATGCAGCTCAAGGTCCCTGTCTCACAAGGAGCAGGTATCAGGCTGATCGGCCGCAGAGTCGCTACCCTCGCTGGGAGCGCTGGAGTCCATGAAACTTAGACATAGCATTGTGTACCAGCGGCGTTTATTTGTTTTGTTCTCTTGCCCAGCTAGATACAACCGCTTTGGGGTACTGTGGCCGGTTTTTCTGTTGCAAAGTGGAAGTATGTAATTAAACTCTAGCAACATGAATGAAACACAGAGGGAAGAGAAATGTCTGGAGGAGGGAAGAATGCAGAGCAGGCACCAGAATGTCAGCGCGGGTACGGTTTGAATGCTAACAGTAGTTCTACCAAAGGGATAGTTTGGGTTTAGAAATTTGAGCTTGCACATAGGACATTGGCAATATCTAAAACCTGCTCTGCTCTCATTTACAGGCTAAGAGGCCCGTTTGTTCCAGGGAGATTGTAGTTAAAAGCTCTCAGGGTTTAGCTCATCTTTTTAATTGCTGCTGTCTCAATTAAATTGCATCTGTGTTAACAACAGCCCTCCTGGAGACCCAACAGGAACTTGGAAACATTGTGAGTAAATTAAATAGTTGTGTAAATTATAAAGTTTACATCTACTGGTTTTTGCATTAAAAACTACATACAGAGCACATACTTTTTGTAACCTTCCTGCTTTAGGAAATCTTAGAAAAAAGGTTTTCAACCTGCCAAAAATCTACAAGGATCACTGATAATTTGTTGATCAGCATCAGGTTCATTAAATCTATGCACTTCATTATCTGGTTAATTCAGAAGCAGGTTTGTAATCAGTGATGAAATGTTTAAGATTCTTATGCTCTGGCCTCCACAACCTCCTGCAGCTCATTAGAAAAGCTAATCAGATTGAATTTTCCACCGTGCTGTTTATTGTAGCCCTAATGAAAGACAATCACTTTAAAATTACACATTGGCAGGTAATTTTTAAAAGCCAGAAGTCATGGAAGCTTTGTTCTCCCTGGGCTCGTTGTCTCTCTTTAGTACAGGGAGGTAAGTAACAGTGATCTCTGTGAGAATTTGGAGGGCTATTTTGCAACATTGAATGCAATGTAAAAGCTCAAAAATATTTTTGTTTCTACCATGTTTATTGTCACCTGGGAGGCCTTTCAGAGATCATCAGTAATGTGTGGTGAGCTTGTTTTAAAACACTAGGACAACTTTTTAGTCCTTGTGTTTCACAGAGCAGTTATAAACTCTGCTGTGCTGGAACTTTCTGAACTAAGTTACTAGTAAAGTCTGAAGGAAAACTATGACACTGTTTAGTGAAGAAGAACCAGAAATGAAGGTGATCTAAAATATAGAGTATTCTCACATTTTTAATAGCTGAATTTCTGTGAATTATAAGAATAAGTGACAGCAGAAGTTGATAATTATCTCTTGTACTAGCAATACTCCCGCCACTTTGTTTTTCTGAAGGGTAGCTGAATTAGGGAATGTGGCAGGGACAGCCAACGTGAGTGTGAAACACTGTTATTCCTCCTATTTTAGAAAAGATCCTTTCAGTAGAATGTCAAGAACTATGGACCGGGAGCCAGATCCAAGGTGGTAAAACAATTCCTCTGGCCCACTCGCTGCTGCTCTCTCCATCGCGTGGACAGAAGTCCGCTTGTGGTTCAATTGTCGTGTCTGTTAATCTCTTCTCTTAGTACATGAAAGGATGGGCTGTCCTGTGGCTGGACAGGCACTCATGCTGAAGGCATTTGTCCCCTGTCACGTAACCAGAAGCGAACCCATTATATAATGGAGGATGCTAGCGTTTTGGCTGGGGCCACGCTTTTGGTCATATGGTGGGGGAATAAGTGATATAAGGAATGACTTTCTTTAGTGATTTATCGTAAGAAGAGCCCAGTCTAAACCTTCCCTTCCAAACGACGTTCATCGTGTCTTTGCCTACAGGCCGTAAGGGGTGAAGACATATCCATAGCACACCATGAAGAAGGTGCATGCCTAATACAGATTAATCTTTTTGTCAGCCAGCATGCTCTAAATGTGCCTGCCTTGGGCTGGATCTTACTTTTTGGGTCTGTTTTCTTGTCACAGGCCTAACTCTGAATATGGAGCAGGTTGCTAATACAGCCCTGCTTCCTCCTTCTGTGTGGATGTGACGGCTTGAATAGCAAGCACCAGTTGGGCTTGGGTCATAAGAACTAAATGTACTGTGCAGGGAAGGTCAGGGGTAAAAGTCACGGCAAAATATGTCCCCTTCCAGCGGATGACACTCCTGCTTTTCATTGGTTAGAAAAATGTTAGAGGGTTTGAAAACCTGAAATCTAATAAAACTAGACTTGGCTTAACGTGCTATTTAAACAAGATTTTCCAGACTGGAAGCCGATATTAGATGTGCGTAAATTAAAGGGGGGTATGAAGACAACTCGTAATCAGCGGTCCGGTCCCGGCGCGGGGTTACCGCAGAGCGGGGGGTTACCGCAGAGCGGGGGGTTACCGCAGAGCGGGGGTTACCGCAGAGTGGGGGTGCCGCAGAGCCCGCAGAGCGGGGGTTACCGCAGAGCGGGGGTTACCGCAGAGCGGGGGTTACCGCAGAGCCCGCAGAGCGGGGGGTTACCGCAGAGCGGGGGTTACCGCAGAGCGGGGGTGCCGCAGAGCACACAGAGCGGGGTGTTACCGCAGAGCGGGGGGTTACCGCAGAGCCCGCAGAGCGGGGGGTTACCGCAGAGCGGGGGGTTACCGCAGAGCGGGGGTTACCGCAGAGCGGGGGTGCCGCAGAGCCCGCAGAGCGGGGGTTACCGCAGAGCGGGGGTTACCGCAGAGCGGGGGTTACCGCAGAGCGGGGGTGCCGCAGAGCGGGGGTGCCGCAGAGCGGGGGTGCCGCAGAGCGAGGTTACCCCTGCGCGCCGCTCGGCGCCCGTTCCCTGGGCTCTGCCGCCCCCTGCCGGGCGCAGCGGCGGGCCCGCGCTCCGGCCCGGGCGGGTGTGCTGCCGCCGCTCAGGTTTCCTTTTCTTTTCTTTTGTTCTCGCTACAGAAGGCTAGCAAATGAGCGAATGGAGGAGATGCGGTGTCTTCTAAGCGCAGAGCGGATCGGCTACCTCGGAGCAGGGGGTGCTGGCCCACTCCCAAGACATCTAGCAGGGAGAAAGCGAGGCAGCGCTGTGCCAGCGGTAAGGTTGACGTTCCTGTACCTCCCCGTGGAATTAGCCAGGGCTCACAAATAAAAAAAAAGATTTTAAAAAACATATTCTAAGTTACCGATGGCTCTTTAGGTACTTGCACAGGCAGGCCAGAAGTCAGAGCAGTTCCTGGACACTGGTAATGTGTACAATGTCATCTACCCACAGCTGGCCCAGCATCTGGGAGGTACAAATCGGTTTATCCACAGAAACTGGTAGTACCTGTCGCCTTACATCTGCAAAATCCCCTTCTCACCAAAGAGATTCGTTTTTGAGTTAGCCACGGAACTGAATACAATGCAAGGGCAAAATAACTTCAGTAAGGTTTTACAAGTTTGTGGCTAAACAGTGGTTTTAAAAGCAAACACTGAAAAATACAAAAAATAGCTTGTTTTAAGTAAGTCTTTATTGCAATTAAGCAATCATCTCCACCATCCATATTTTCAAAAACCAGAAACTAAACAAATTTGTATCTTAAGACAAAAAATTAAATATGTACAGAAACCAGCAATGCTATGAAAACCAATAAACCTTCCACTGGTCTAAAGAAATAATCATCTTAAGATTCTGTAAGTATTTGAATATTCACTTCTGTTACAACATATATAATTCAGCTGTGAGCCCCCCTTTACAGCATTTATTATAGTCAGAACCAATCATAAACTAGAAATAACGCAAGTATGTATGTGGGGGGGGAATTAAGTTATCAAGTAAAATAGTATAACCTTTCAAGCAAACAAATCTATACGGGGAAAATGTTTTAATTGGTTACAGAAGACAACATTTTTATCATAAAGTGCATAAAAGGTGACTCATTCTGGATGTAACTTGGTGTACAGGGACTTAAGCATATGGGTGGAGTTGCTGCAAAATTGGATACCTGCTAGCTGAACAGAAATCTTCCTTTTAAAATATGTATTAAGGAAAACTTTTTCTTTGTTATATAATAATCCTTATAGGGTACAAAGATATTTAATTCATGTCTTAGCAGAAAAAAATATTTCAGGCAGTCACTCCTCTGTGCAGTATCAATTAAGACATACATATTTATGGTACAAATGTCTGTATTTAGATCTAGAGATAGAAAAGAATTGGTGCATTAATCCTACACTGTAGAATTCAAAGAAAAAAACTACTTAGTTTAACTGGAAGAGGATATCATTCACTTTTTTTGTTTTCTAAATACAAGTATGCACTATAGACATATAGTACACATTTGTGTGAGGACAATTGAAGTAAATGGAAGTTTTGTTTATTTTGGTTTTGTTGTTTGTTTTTTGTTTTTTTTTTTAATTCAAGAATACAGACTTCCTAGTTTCTTCCAGATAAAATTAAATTTAGTTAGAACAACTGCATGAGGTTTTGTTTTGTTTTGTTTTTTCATCTTGGTTGAAAATACTCCTATCTTCCATAATACTAAACTCTCAGATAATCTGTCAGGGTACTTCCAGTGTTGGAGATGCCAGGAGTCTCCCTCTTTCTCCACTGATATACACAGCAGTTGTATCCCTTTGGAAGATCCTCCAGCGTGGACTCGCACTGATGGTCAGCTGATAAGCAAAACATCCACTGATGGGCTCCACTTGAACATCAAATGGAGCACGAGGTGGTTCTGCAGGTGGGGTAACAAATCTCACTGTTGCTGAATTTTGTGCCTGCTTTTCTTGGTTAATGTGCCATTTCACATCCTCCAAGCCGTGCTTTCACTTCCCGTGCTAAGCATTGGGTTGCAAGCTTTGGAAAGTAGACCAGTAAACTGCTGCCTTGGCTGCATCACAGTCTCTTTCATTAAGGTACACAACATGCAAATAATTGCTGCTTGACATCCAAGTGACCTCTGATGCTCCTAAGTTTCAAACATTTTGGGGCTATTTGGAAGTCTTTCCCTACTAGGATAGTACGCTGTCTCTTACCTGAATTTGCTTTTTCTGTTACACTTCAAACTAAAATTCAGTCAGACTTATTCTTTTTTAAATCCAAGTCTTCAATCAGTGCTTGAGTGTCTGGGCTGAATCGCACATCCTAGCAATATAAACTACATTTGATATCTACATAAGCGTTAGATCTGTGCCTCCTCCCACACAGCTAGCAGAAGTGAAGGCTCCTGGCCAATAACAACACTTCTTACAAATTGTTTGCTTAGAGTGAGATTTCTTGGGTGAGGTCCTGCTGCATGATTAAGGGGACTCTCTGAGTCTCCTAGTCTGTCAGCCAACATAATGACAGATTCCTTTGTCAAGACCATCTCTCCTCCATTGCTAACACTCTGCTGCAAAAATTCACTTTGTGATCTGCATTCTGCAGAAAATCACTTGGCGCTGAAGACACAGCTGTCATCGTGTCATCCCTTGAAACTTGTGTCACACTAGAGAGGACCTGTCCTCCCTTGCCATCAGTCAGCTCTCCCTCAGAGAAACCATCCCCATCCAGGTCTCAAAAGATGTAAGCCCTAATCTCCAGTAGTCAGAGGAAGCTCTACTTCAGGGTGCTTACTACGACCATCAAAAGGGTTATAGCTATGTCAAGCTAAGAATACTCTAAATTTTGGAGGTTGTTGTCTTAGAGACTCTAGGATTGAGGAACACTTGTCTGTTACTGATTTCTCTCTCTCATTTAGTGTCCTCATCGGAAAAGCTTTTAAAAAAAAAAAAAAAAAAAGCTCATCTGAAAGCTTTAAAATGCTTGTCATTAAAAGATCTAAGAAACTGAAGAAACAAGAAAATCTGTATAAAAACTTAAATTTGTTGGCAATTTTACAGGAGTATAGGACAGAGGATTGTCAACAACAAATACACTAAGCATTTATTCATTTTTTAAAATCCATTTTAGCTTTAACAACTTCAAGTGAGAGACATATAATTATTTAAAGCATTAATTATTTTTATCATTTTTTTTAATCTTAGTTGCTGCTGGAGATGAGCTTTGCCCATGGATTACAGGTAGATCACTTTAATGTGTTTTGCATGAATTAGAAGAATTTTGAAATCTGAGTTCTGTCTATATTCTGCAAACCAGCATATCCAAGGAATCCTGAATGTAGGGAGTGTCCTGTTGGACCAGAGCAGACGTCCATCTAGCCCGGTGCTCTCTCACTGTCCATGGCAGTAGGTGATGCGCTGTTTAGGAACCAGCATGCAAGCCCTCAGTCTATTCATCTCGTACTCCCAAGCATCCATCGTTATGACTAGGCATCAATTAGAGATGTTAGATGATGATTCCATGCCTGCTCTATTTTTCCTCTGTTTATAGACCTGTTACCTAGTTTGACTGGTTTCTTTTTGAACCTGCTGACTATTGCCTTTACTATGGCCTGTGGTAGGGAGTTCCAGGCACTAATTACCTGCTGTGAAAAAAGGTACTGACTTTTGGCTGTTAGTAATGCCTGATTAGCCTCACTGTGTGCACCTTTGTTCTAGTACTGTAAGATCTGATAAATAACAACTTTGTATTCACCTTAGCCACTGCCTTTGTGACCAAGGCTTATAAAATCATATCTTTTCTCAGCCTTCTCTGCAGGTGCAAGAGCCCCAGCTATTTTAGTCTCTCTTAATATGGCACTATTCCACCCTCTTGATCGTTGCCTGCCCTTCTCTTTACCTTTCCTAATTCTGTTGTATTCTTTTTGAGGTCTATAGACCTGTCCCTCTTGTAAGCAAGATGTGGGGGTACCAAGGTTTCGTACAGCAATGAAAATATTCTTACTCTTTCCTCCTCCCCTTCTATTTTCATGAGTCTTTTCTTTCAGGTGGCTATTTCATAACAGTAAATAAGCAAGGAGATTTTTTTTTTTCCCCTAAACTTTTCGAGGGCTGGGCTGGGTTGTGGCTCACCTGTTCAGAAAGTCTGTTTACATGATGTCTTTCTTCTTATGTTCCTTAAAACAGTGGAAATCTGATAGAAAGTTATCTTTGGGAGTGGGCAGGCATAAATGTAGTGTCCAGTCCCTTGATTATATTGCAAGGTAAGCACTAAAACCTGTATTCTGGATGCTCTTAATTGTCAAGTAAAATAATAGATACAACCTGGAAACCACACACACAAAAAAAAAAAGGTTAAAAAAATGCAGAACCATCTGCAAAACTCAGTATAACTAATGGCCTGGGTCCTGTCACTAACAGGAAAGTAAGCGGTATAATTGATGAAATTCTGTCTGAAAGGAAACTCCTGCTGCTTTAGCATGTCGTGACTGCCAGTAACCAGCATCCAAGCCAGATCCAGTAGTGAGTATGGCTGCACAGCCCTTGTTCATAAACAAACTATACATCAGTGTTAGCATCATGCCATCTGCTCTGGATCCCATCTGAAACAGGACACTGAAAGGACTCAGGATACTGGTGGCGGGTAGTGAAATGTGCCTGCTTCGGTGTAAACTTCTCTAACACCCTGCTGTAATAAAGGATTTCAACATGAAGTGGCAATTTGTGAGGACAGCTACACTCAACAACTATTTCTTAAGAACTGGCTGGGCTATTGTTAGTTATAGTGTGGGTGGTATTTTTTCTTGTCAAAGGAAATACGGATTATCTTATAATTATCCCAGATACTTCTGACACTCTCTTACAAGCTATAAATTCATGGATTAAAATTAGAGATAGTAAATTCAGAATTCCCTGTGGCGCTCTTAGTATTGTATCTTGTGTGTGGCAGCTGTGTGTCTCAGTGCAGGTGTGAGGGCCTCAATAACTGTATTTTGATGAAAAAAAATATTTAGAGAATACTCGGAGACATATGGTGGTCTTGCAAAATTATGCAGTCAAATAAAGAGGAGATGAAGATATGAATAGAGTTTTGGCAAATAAAGAAATCAAGTTAATATCTGAAACAGCTTGTTTTTCATATTTGTAGACATCTGGAAAGTAAGTTGTAAGAACTATTCTTCCAAGTTACCATGGTATCAGATTTAGATATTTCTAAATTTCAGAAGCACATAATCCGAAGTAGCCCTTTTGTCATATGCCAGCATTTTAAAGTCTTCACCACCAGCATCCCATTTCAGCAGCACATCATGAATCCTCAGAGAGTCTCTGCAGCTCCTGTATTCACACAGCATGTACCTGCCTGGCACGTGCGAGTTCCCTAGCCAGTCAGCACGCACGCTTGCTTTACATCTCTCTGCTGCTGCACCAGGGTGATCTGCCTCTTTCATTTTCACTTTGCTCTGACTCTGTTTTCCTTGAGTGAAATGGATGCAGTAATCTTTAAATATTTAATAGAATACAGTTCTCATAACATTAAACATCTTTGATCATAATACAATTATTCATAAACTATTCAAAAGTACCCATATGAAGTAGGCGAGTATTAAGTCGGTTTCTGTAGGTACTCTATAGCTTACTTCATTAACAAATGTTAATTGAGTTTTGGAGCAATAGGCACTATATTAATACAAAACGTTGATTATCACATAGCTGTTTGGGGAATAATTTTAAGATAGCAAACTAGAATCTTGTGCTTCATAATTAATTTTTGTTGCATTTTTACAAGTTTTTGAAAGCCTCTGGTAAAAACCACAACATTTCATTTTTAAGGTTGTCTGAGTCTTTAAAGCTTACTTTAGAGCTTAGAACTTTTTTCAGGGGACAAAAGTAGCTTTTCCATAGAACAAGTGTTAGATCAGATGAGGACATCAAGTGACATGAGGGAGGGGGAAAGGGGACGTAAGGCCATGCATGGGCAGAGCAGAGCTTGGAGTAATTCCTGAGTACACTGGGCTGACAGATGTTTCAGGGAGCAAGACAGGTGCGTGGACACAGATGTCAGGTGGCATTTTAGATGTCATATAGTATAGTAACTTATGTCCCATGCCATATCTGCCAGCCCTGTGTCTTGGGTACCCGAGGGCACCTGAAGTGACGCTGGATGCCTGTGGTGAGACATCCGAGCTGCTCCTGGAGTGGTGGTTGCTCGGGGCCAGCTGGGGAGGATCAGAGCTGGAGAGCAGCTACAGTTAGAGCTCCATTAAAGAGCTAAAAAGCACATGGCAAATTGCAGTCTTGATTAACACTGACAGTGACATTGTCTCCTCTCCCGCAGCTCGAGGAGGTTGCGGCAGGGCACAGCGGGCGGGGAGCTCGGCAGAGGCAGGGCTGCTCCTGGTCAGGTAAGGGCAGCGACGCGCTCGGGGCTGGGGATGGCTCCTGGGGGTCGGGTGCCTCTTCTGGAACCGGGAACGGCCTCCTCTCTCTTCTCAGAGCGTTTCTAAAGAAACTGAGAAATAACGGCTGTGAAGGGCTCCGAGTTTATTTGATAAAACCTGTAACTACAGGTTGTCGTCTCTTTCCCCGCAAGGAAGGGGATGTGAGTTTGGGGTGATGCACAGTCAATGAAATACGCCACACCAGCATTTTAAAGCAGCGATCGACGGTTAAAACGCACACTCGGACAAAAGGCGTCACCGAGCGCAGGCAACCGGCCTTCAGAGCGGCTCCGGGAGCCCGCGCTTCCCGGGCGGCACGGGGGCTGCGCGGCGGGCCCCGGCCCGGCCTGGGACCTCTCCTGCCTGCCGTCCCCGCGGGACCGAGGGCTGCGCGCCCAGCCGCCGAGAGGAGCGCAGCCCCAGCGCCGCCAGCAGCCCGCCAGCCCCCGGCAGCCGGCGGGGCGGGCCCGGCACCGCCCCCCGCCGCCCCAGGAAGCGCAGGGCTTCAGCGCCCTGCCCGCCGCCGCCATGCATTGTGGGGCGGCAGCAGCAGAGCCAAGATGGCGGCCAGCAGGAGGCTGATGAAGGTAACAGGCAGCGCCGCGCCGGGAAGGGCCGGCGGGCACCCCGCTTCCCCCCCCGGCGCCCTTCTGGGTGCAGGGGGTCGCCTTCCCGACCGCAGCCCGGCGGAGCGGCCTCCTCTCCTCCCCTCGGTGGCACCTCGGGCTGGAGCGACCGGGACGGGAGCAGCCGGCACCTAGGCCGCGGCCGTGAGGGGCCGCGCTGTCTTCCCCGCCGCCGCCCCGGGCTCCGGCAGCGCCCCGCGGCCCCCGGCCGCCGCCCGGGGCTGGGCGGGGGCGTTCGGCAGGCGGCTGGGGCCGCCGCGGGCCGCCCCGTCCCCCTCCCTCGGGGGGCTCCTGCGGTGACTAAGCAAAGACGAAGGGCCGGGGGGGAAGGAAACGCCGCTGCCCGGACGCCTGGGCCCGGGGCCGGGGCAATCCCCGGGGCGGCGTGAGGGGTCGCCCCGCCGCCGGCGGTGCCGCAGCCGCGGCGCGCTCCCCGGCCCTTCCCGCGGGGAGGGCTCGGCCGGGCGGCGGGGAAGCGCCCTCTCCTCCCTGCGGGTGGGGGTTCGCCGCTCCCCCCGCTCTCTCGTCGGTGAGGAACCCTCCCCAAACGCCCAAGGGCGAAATCATTTCGGTTTTGCTGTTTCGGAGAGGAACCTCTTCCTTGTATGAGTAAGAGGTTTATCGCACTGAAATATGGACCTGGGTTCAGAAGTTTGCTCGTTCACTGCAGACGTGGTAATGTTTTTGTCTTCGCTCTATTTGTTCTAAACCGTGGATGGTACTTGTAAACTCGGCCTCGGTTGGGTTTTTACCAAGAGCAGGTATAGTTTAATGTAAAACACTGCTTGGGATTATGTTTCTCATCCTTTTCCTTGAGAAGTGAGGTACTTCTTAGAAAGAAATTGATAACCCTTGCCCCCAAAGCATGCAAGTTTTATGTGTTGTATATAATTGCCAATTAACATAACAAACTATATGCGGTGGGATTTGCTTAGGACACGCATACAGAGTGGCATAAAATATAGTCGTCTGTAAAACGCTGTGGCAGTACCCTGCAATGTTTGCATGCAGAGTGCCTGTAACCTAAATCAATGAACTTTACAGGCTGGTCCTGTGAAACGTAGGGGAAAGGCCCTGCCCCTGCGAGGCGATGCTTTAGCCTTGTTGAAAAACCTGTCCCTGTGGGGTGCAATGTAACCACGCGCTAGGATTTGACAGATACTCGGGCAATTCTCTTAAACTTAGTCTAATATCGGATTTGCAACTGTCTTTGAGGGCTGGGCCCCTGATAGGGCTGGGATTTCACTAGGACATGCAGGTGGCAGGTTTTGAATTTGCATTTCCTTAATTGTGCAGGTACGTAATTAACCAGTATGATTTGGTCGTTTCTGAAGAAGCCAATAGCTCAGCAGTGCTTTCATAAGGCTAGTTTTGTTGTTTTACATGTGCTGTCGGGCGATTAAAAATTTAGTGGCAAATACAGTGTGCAGTGTCATTCGTATATACATTAAATCAGTAGATTTAAAACTTTAGCTGTCCTTAAGGATCCTGATGAGAAGGCATTATTTTTTTATTTCATTTTTGATAGCTGTTATGTTTTGTCACAGTTTTAGTGTCACAATCAATATGTCTGTTGCTTTATCCTCAAATAAGGTTCCCTTTAGTTTTACATAGTAAACAAACATTTAATTGTATCTTTTTGTAAGGCAGCTTTTCTGCCGGTTCTGAAAAAATCCATTAATTGTTCAAAAGCACCTCACTACTACTTTGGTAGGAGAAAAATATATTTCCAATTATTTTTTCTTTTTAAGTTTAAAGTGGAACATAAAAATCTGAAAGGCAAGAAAAATAGTTCTTAGTATCTGCAGTGCCTCTTGCTTTTCAGCCCACCCCTCAATTCCACTGTACTTCTAAAACGTTAGCATTTTAATCTTTCACTAAAATGCCGTAAAAGTGTTTTTTGACGATGTAACCTCCTTTTCTAGAAAAACGATGTGGCAGTTGCTTTTGAGAGGGAGTGGTGTAGGAAGGAAGGAGACATTGATAATTTCCCTCTTACATTTTTACTTTCATTTTTATTGCCTGATGTTTGTGCATGTTGCGTGTGGTTCTTGTGCCGGCTCAGAAGCTGTGAGATGCTGTGTCACACGACTTGTAAAGGCTGTTAGATAAGCAGCTACCTTTGTGCCTTTTGCAGAGTCGAGTCAGCCCAAATGGCTTTGAGTTTTGCCGTTCACCTCAGTAGGAACAAAGTAGAGCTCTCATGCGGAAGATGTAATCTGGATTGCCGCGGTGTGTTGTTTTGAAGGCATAAACTCGCATGTGTATCCACCTCGTATCGTTGCTTACGTTCCAGATTCACAGATCCACTTTAAATAGTCTTGCACTCTTGAAGTTTTGCGATATAGAAGAGTCTGTGGTGTGTCTTTCTCAGGGTCGTAGAATGATGAGTGATTGTAACTAAAGGAAACAGAGTGTTTCAGTGTGTCACTCAATTATATTTAAAGTAATTTAGGATGAGCATTAACTGTTCGGGTTTTTTGGTTTTTTTTGCTAAATATCAAGTTTGTCTTTGGTAAGTGAGAATAAACTTTGAACCTTTTATAGGTCACATAAAATAAAGCAATTCCCATTTCCTTAAGGCCTTGCCAGCATTTTGAAGTACCGCATTTTTTCTGGACTTGTGTCATGCATCATAGTTATTCGTATTAATCACAGTGGCTCAAAGAGAGTGGATGTACTAAGGTCATAATAACACACTGGCTGCCTGTAGAAAACTAGGAGTATGAGTATGCTTTCTGCTTTCCAGGTGGAAATGGGTGTCCTTGTCAGATTGTGGAAACCACTTGTATCTTCGGTTAGCGAGCTTCCTTGTGAAAGAAGTAGTACATTTTGTCGTTGTACTTGTACAGTTCAATTTTAAACGTGAAGTCAAGTTATAACAAGAATAAGATTGTCTTGTTATCCCAGACTCTGTTTGAGCAAATTATATTTCCTAGGCCAAAGACCATATTTATGGCCAATTTTTGCAGAGCTTTGTACCGTCAAATAGTCTAACTGAAATTTTCTCTACTGATTTACAAAAAATCAGTGGAGGTGTGCCCTTGCCAGGAGCACACCTAAGTTAGCAAAATGTGAAATAGCTAGTGAATCATATTCCAGCGACATCTGAGGTGGAGTTTTGATCTATGAGCCACCATTACACCTCTTCAAAGAGCCACAGTTGTCAGATCTTGACTGCTCATGGAATGTGAGAGGTGCGAATAAAGCAGTCTTTGTCAAAGATTTGTTGTTATGGACCATCTCTCAGGGTAAAAACAGGCAAATATGGAGTAGTTATATTTAGGAAAGGATCTAAGCCTTCGCTTTTAGGGGAGCTAATTTGCTTCATGACCCTTTCTCGTAAAAAGCAGGTTATCTCCAAACGTGTATGATGGGGGGAACATAGACCTCTCGGAGACATGCAAGCGGGTTCAGTGAAATGCTTTTCACAGTTACTACCCACTAACGTAAAACAAGCCGTTTTCCATGCGAGATGTGCAGCTAAATGCGATGTGGAGAGGTAGTGGGTAGTTGCAAAGGGAAGGCTATTTCAGTGCTGGATGCTCGTAGTAGCGACCTGGCGGTGTAGTAACGTGTGGTACTGGGATGTACCTTCGGTAGGCGGGCTGAGGTAGTGTTTGAGCAGGCTGTCCTGTCCCGTCCCGTGTGTGCAGCTACTCCCTCCTGTGCTGATCGGCGATACAATCCAGCTAAGGCGTCTGCAAGGTCCATGCTTTTGTTTCCCGGTTTTGCGATGTTCAAAAGTGTCTTTAGTCTTAAAAATTGAAAACAGATTTAAAGAGTAAATAACACTTCACATATAAAGTGAGGTGCATAGACAAGTATTTTAACCTTACTGTTTTTACTCTGCTTCCGTAATTGCATAGTCAAACATTTGTGCAACTCCATGATAAAACACAAACACAAGGCCACGCCCAGGTACCTGCTGTAGATGGCCTCCAATCCCCAGTCTGCTGTGGTCTTGTAAACACCATGGCCCTTCCAAATAAAGGGGTTTGAAACAACTTCAGTATTTGAAAACCAGTTGTAAATTGATCCAAACACGGGTTCTCAGTAACAAGGGAAGTGTGATTTTGAGCAGTGTGTGGTTGTCCTTATGCAGAAGTGAGAATACTGATTCATTTTCCCTTTTTGAAATTGAGAATTGATAAAAGGATTTTTAATCAAATGAAAATAGTTTGCCAGTAAGTAGCATTACTCAGTAAATGAAAGGCATGTGAGTATAGAGGGTTGTAACGTTGCAGTGGAAACTTAATAATAGTTCATATAAGAGCTAGAATCTGGGATTTTTTTGTTGTTTTTTTTTTTTTTTTAATTAAATTGGATTGTAAGATGTTTTAACGCTCCTCTGTACTGTACAAGATTCAGACAGTGAAACTGGCCAGTTCCTTATCAGTGTTTTGGAGCATATTTAACTCTGTCACACTTGTCTTAGTGTATTTATAAACAGGCAAACAAAAATTGTAAACAGTAGAGAAACATACTTTAGAGTTATTTCAGTAGACTTTTGTTTTTCTTTGTGCACTTAATAGCATTTTGGGCTTGCTGAAGAATGTGATTAAGTCAGCATGAGCTCTTACACATATTCCCATGTTCTTGGATTGCACTGTTACAAGTGTTTGTCTTCACTACGTTTTCCTATCTGGCTTGGGTTTTTTTGAGAAGTCCCAAAACTTGAAAGGTGCGTGGGCAAAGCAGTTGCCTGGTTTTTAAAATACTTACTACATTTTAAGCTGATGCCACTTTTCTTTTTAATTTCAAACATTTAATTTTTGCTTTCAACAGCACAAATGATTACACAATATTGAAAATCAAAACTTGAACTCCTTATTAGTTATATACGAGCGGTTGTCTGTACTTTTGTGACTACCTTCAGCATTATACTTGAAGATCAGATAGCACCTCTGAAACAACGTTTTCTCCATTCTGTGTGCTGTGTGTAACACTTCCTCTGAGTATATTCGAACGGCAAACAGCGCATCTCAAGAGAGCCCTGTGAAATAAGACATTTCTGTTTTACGAATGGGGAAACCAACACAGCAAGGTCACGTGCAAGGTTGATAACAGAGTGGGGAAAGAAGACTGATAGAAATTCTTACTGCAGTCTTCTGACCTTTAGTTACACTCCTCCTGTGCTCCTTTAATTATGTTACTTGACAAAATTAAGGGGTGGAGGACAAGAAAATGAATTAATCTATTTACTGTCTGCCTAGACTCTTAAGTATTATTTTGAAATACGTATCTGGACTATATTCTTCTACCTCTTAAAGTAATTTTTGTCCCTTTGGAGTCACTCAAGCTCATGTTAAATGTAGTATTAACTTTTAATCTGTGTTGTTTGAAAGTATTTAGTAGCTCATTCACTTTTGTAACAGTACGTTTATACCGTAGTTGTGTCCGCCTCTGTAGCTCTGAGGCAGTTAGATCTTTATTATGGCTTTTGGCAGTTGCCAGAAAAAAACAAAACAAAACAATCTCCTCTTACACCCTTAAATTGTGAATGCTGAATCTCTTACCACTCCTAATTCACTAAACACCAAAACCCTAAAAGCATGACCTGCAAGTGTAGTATTACATTGTATTAGTGGGGATAACAGTATGAAAAAATAAAAGCTATTTGTAAATAAGTCTAATGTGGAATAGGTTAATTTGGAGTGGCATATGGAATCTTAAACACTTATAGTATAAGAAAAGTAATTTCTCTTATAAATTGGAACCTGTCTTGAGCACGTAGTTCAGGCAAGCCCTCTGCTAAGGTAGGCTTGATTCTCCACGACCTTTGCAGTCATGCCTGTGTGCAGGGAAAATAATTGTGTGGTTTATACCTCTCTTCCCTTTTTCGGTTGTCGTTTACTACCACAAGACCCAAGGCAGCAGAAAGAAAAGCACAGAATATAGTCCTGATACACTGCAATAAATTTACCACTTGTTCGATTTTGAAAGTTAATTCCTGCAAAGGCCCCACATGTCAGTTTGAAGAGGAAGATGTTCTGAATAATTTTTTGCTAGTTCTTTAGTGTCTTCTAGGCAGTTTAATTTGCTCTCTAATGTGGTGGACTTGAGGGAAAATGAGGAGCGGTTTGCTTATTTGTTTTAAACTTTTCTTTGCTGTCATACAAAGTTTTTCTGGTTTGTAATGATCTCTGTCTTGGATTCTTGCGTTTCTTAGTTCAGCATAGACTTTTTTAACCTGAATCTAATTATAAAATGTAGGTGTTTAATTTTCTGGTAGTGTGAAGCCATGCTTTTCTAATTTGTTTTATTAGCTTAATAACATACCTGAATTATACAATCATAGTCCTCCCTGTTTCTGCATCTGGGCAATTGTTCTCTGGGTCAGAAGCAGTGTAGTGCTATCATCTGAACCTGCGATAAAAGCTTCTGCATGGAAGCTGCACTCCTGCTGGGACATTACGGGGGAGATTTCTGTCGTATGTATAATGTTTTTAATGTAGTAACCAGCAGATTGTCTAAACCCATTTCCTTTCCTTGTTTTAGAGTGAAGGCAATTGTAATGCATGTTTATTCATGCTTAAATACCTACTGGTTAATTATCTTATTTTGTTCCCAATGTTTGATTGCTCCATCCAGTGTGGAATGGGATTTATCCCTTTTACGTGCTGTGGAGTAGTGGTTTGCCAGGACTTCACAGTTCTATATGTGAAGAGCTCACTGTTCTGAGCGAGTTACTCTGCTGACCCTGTCAGGGAAGAGTCAGCCTGGTATCAGACTCTCCCTGAGCTGCTGCTGCTTTGTGTACTGAGCACTGGCAGCCAGCTGTAAGGCACTGTCTGGATTTGCAGATTCAGTCATCGTAAAGGATCTCTTGCAGCTGCGATAATAAAGGTTATTTTCCTTTGCATATGTTGGTTTACTCTGTATCCCTATAAATGTGCTTCATGGGATTATTTTTATGTGGTTTATATATGTTTTCCTGCTTTACGGAAATAGGATAATCCTCTTACCATTTGAAAAAAAAAAAAAAAGCCCAAACAGCAAACAGTCTGTGATATTGCATAAATCTAGCAGCAGTGGAATCTGAGGATTAATCCACAGATCTAGACTAAGTAGTTGGTTTTAGAGTCGTGAAGATTGAGTTGGGCATCAATTCAATATCCAAGACTCCAAGGTTAAACTTCAGTATTCTGAGTATGCTCTTGCTTTTGTTGGTGCAGTGGGTGGGGATGTAAATGTTCATCTTCTGATGTGTGACTGTCATGTGATTTTTGTTTCATGTGCAATTAGAAATCTCATTTTCCCTTTGGGTTAGCATTTTATCATGATGCTAAGTTTATGCAAGAGATTACTGCGCATATTAAATCTCTGCCAGTCAGATGCAGAAAGCTTTGATCTAAGATGAATATAGAGATATTTTAGAAAAAAAACCCTGGATAGTGCAGGACTTGTACCAGGAAAACGGATCTTTTTTGTTTTCAATGTATAGTACCTTTGGCTGTAGTTGGTGTTTTTATCATGATAATATACAGTCCAGTTTTGCAAATACGCTAGCACCCAGTGAAGAGCTCTGTGCTGGCGGAGTGCACCAGTGTTGCTGTATAAGCAACATTTTTCCTAACCTATGTAGACACACAGGCATGTCATTCATTTTTGAAAGCACTGGGAAAGTTTTGTATTTCACCGTGGATGACTTCTGAATTTGAATTCAGTTAAATTCTCTTTAAACTCTTGAATTCAACAGCAAAGGGCTGTAATTGTTACAGAAAAAAAAAGTGGAACCTTGAAGTATTTCTTTTTTCGTCTTATGAAATACTCCAGGAAACAGTTGCTACACTAGGGCTTAAAATGTAATTTTAAATATAAAAATGGCTAAATACTTGATCAAAAATGTTTTGACTGGTGATTGACTAGTGCAGAAAAAGACCTTGTTCAAGAGTGATACAGCTATAAAGAGAGGTATCTTAACATAAACTGGTAACTTTGAGGTTCAAAACAGAGATAAAGCTTATCTTGTCAAGTTATTGGTCTAAAGAAGGCCAGTTTGGCTTAGATTGATGGAAACCCAGAAAAATATCAATTTAAATTGGTAATGTAGGAGTTTGTTAGTTTTCAGTTGAAATAATTGGCCTGTTCAGTGAGTTTATCCATGTTCAAAACCATTATGAAATAATTCTTCCAAATCACTATTTTCCTCCAGACAAGTCCTAAGATGCACTTTATTTCTGTGCTTGAGTTATCAGTAGTCTGTTACCAAAGGCATTGATTTGCATTTGAGATATAAAACCATTTTAAATGCACTTTTTTAATACTTCTACTTCATTGTGTCTGTAATGATGCTAATAACAAGGCATTTTTGTATTTTCATGACATATCAAATAATGGGTTTTGATACCTTGTCTTAGAGAATTGTACTTCTCACAGGTGCAAAATTTTCTTTCTTATTTGTGTGGGTGGCCACTGTTAAAACCTCAAGCTTCTTTAACATTAAAGAAACCCACATTGACCTCTAAGCATTTTGGGGGAGGGAAAAAAAAAAAGAGCATCTTGCTTAATACTGCTATTAACTTACACTTTGCTTGCTTTTCAGGAGCTTGAAGAAATCCGCAAATGTGGAATGAAAAACTTCCGTAATATCCAGGTTGATGAAGCTAATTTATTGACCTGGCAAGGGCTTATTGTTCCTGTGAGTATAGACTACTCCTTATTCTAATGAGCTTTAAAATAAAATCAGGATCATTTGTATGTTTTTAAATCCACAGTTTAGTAGTGCTGCTGGTGACCATTAGATAATTTTTGCACTCTGACAAGAATCTCTTTTATTATTATAAAACCTGGCTTTCAGAGTTGTGGTTTTGTGCAGAAGCTAGTTGTTTAGGAATACAGCATAAGTTTCTACAGATCACGCTGCAGCATCTTAAACATACTCTGGGCAGTGAAGTGTCGCCCTGGACTTAATTCTTCTCTCTCTTCAGACATCTTGTGTAATCTTGGGCAAACAGTGTAATCTTCCTGTCTCGTTTTATTTGAGTGTGTTCTGTTTTGTTTTATCAAAGTCTGATAGTGTAGTAGATGTTTCTTATAACTAGTGTGAATTAAAATCCATACATAATTGAAAGGTCTTCTAGACTTCTCTGATCGATACCTGCCTGGATGCTTCATAATTGTAGGCCTGGTCCAACGCACGGTTGCAGCTGGCGAGGGCTGTGGACTTGGCAATGGCACTGAGTTACTTGGGAGAGGTGTTGGAAGGGGAAAGCAAATGGAATTTGTAGTTTTATTGCATTAAGGTTAAAGTACAAAATCTGTATCATCCTAGGAAAAAAAAGCTGAGGTATGAAATACTTTTGTTTACTTGCTAGTATATATATATATTTTTTTTATTGACTAGATTTGTTTCTAGGATAAAATTGAGTATTGGAAGAAGTTTGTGCAAGGAAAAGGTTTGGATTTTCAGAAGGGAACTCTTTGAAAGACAGTCTATTTATTTAGGCATTAATGAATGCAATCCTTCCTGCTTTTTTTTTTTTTTTTTGTTAAAAGCACTGCAGTCTTTTAAGAGAATGTTCAGTAGAAGTAGATAACCACTGTATTAGTCAGATAGAGAGGGATTTGTTACTAAGGGGAAAGCAAGATACCCAGTATGATAAATTCCTTGGTGGGAAGTCACTTGGATTTTCACCTCCATTACTTTCCGCTGGCATACCTCATGCTTCCTTCGTTACCTGAGCTACTTTTAATTAAGTCTGCAGCAGTGGAGGCTGTGCCACTAGAGCATCAGTTCTGTTTTTCCTTGGGTGCTACCTAAAAGGTCCCCCAACCAGTGTAAATCTGTCTTTTTACGATAAGACTTGGAAACATCTCTGTAGCAGTGCCTCTGCTTTGTTAGCTGGAGCCCATTCCCGAACTCAGATCACACAGGCTGAGATAATGGCCAGGCCTTTGCCCTTCAAATACTGCAGAATACATGCAGTTTACTTATGTTCCTGCAAGTAATTCCTTTGAGTGGTTCAGGCTACTTTTGTGAATAAAGGAAGCGGGATTTGACATCAAAATTTGACAGAGCTGAGGAACAGCACACTTTAATAAGCCACTCAGATATTTGTGGTTCATGTATAACAGTTTATTGCTTTGATTATACTTTGAAGCAGTATAAGGTTGGTAAATATGACTAATAAAGCAAAATACTTGTTTATTCCTGTCAAAATTAGCGATATATGGTGTATATAATCTATTTTTAACAGTCTCTGCTCAGCAGAGTATGAGCTTAGTGTTTGTTTTGCAAAGGTTCGCAACATCACAGGTGTTTGAACATTGCAGTGAAGGGTGCTTCATTCCTGCCTTCTGGTTTAGAATATGCCCTGTTACAGGAGAAATAGCCTTAAATTCACTGCTGGTGTACACAGGAGGGAGTTTTGTCATGAAATTATACTACCTACAGTGATTAATAAAGTGTTGTGTTGTACGTATTCAAAGAGTAGTGTAGCTTATTATTTTGAGGATATGCTATAGAAGATGCTTTAGTCTTAGCATAATTTTTCTTTTTTTTTTTTTTTGGTATTGCAATGCTGGAGTTGATGGCTCAAAAGTATAATAATATACAAGCTGGTAGCGAGTTTTATTTTTTTTTCTGAGTTCTTGCTTTTCAAGTTTTACATGCTGTTTCCAGTTTAGAAAATGTTCTTGCTCAGGCTTAAAGACATTTTACTTATACTTTAGTAGGACTAACCTGTTACAGATTATTAAACTCTGTAACTAGGCATTCTTTTGATCGGCTTCTTAATGAAGTTGTGAAAGATACAAAGGTTACTATTTTTAACAGTGTTGATACAGAATTACTGTGAAAGATACTGCTTTTAAAGTTTCTGTTGTATGTAACATATTTTGTTCTTCGGAACAACTGTTAGTTTTTAAGGGTGTTTGCTCAATTGAGAAGCAGATTAAAGATCGCTTGTCAGGTTTGTTTTTTTTGTCTCTGTGAAACATGAGCAACCCTTTACATATATTTTTGGTTCAATTTATTGATGAGTTATAGTGAAGAATTGTTCTGGCTGAAAGTCAAGCAGAAAAAGGACATCTTAAAGCCCGGTCAGTTACCGTGTCAGTTCACTGAACATCCTCTCAGATTATAGCATGTGATGGAGGTAAGCACAAGTGAGGAGGGCACTAACTGCTTAAGTTGTCACCACCACAAAAAAAGTTGTTTGTTACACTTAAAGCTTTTAGGATTGCTTGGATAAAAAGTGGTCTTAAAGCCACTCTAGTTACCCCTTCCCTTGGCTGCAAAAATTACGCTGTATTTCTTAGAAACACACAACCAGACTTCTGCATATGGATGAAACTAAAATTAAATGTTTTCTGTTGAAGAATATTTTAATAGAGCACTCCTCACCCCCAAATATTGGTAAATCTTTTTTAACTTCTGGAGTGGGTTTGATTGCAGGGAACGGTCTGGTTGCTAACGAAGAATGCGTGTGATTATACTTTACACCAACTGGAAACTCTTATCCTTTGTTTCTTGTTCCCAGAGTGTTCGGAAAGGCTTCATGCCGCAGTTACTGTTTTCAGTGCAGAATGGTATTTTCATAAGCTTTAAATGTAGCAATGGTTTATTTTCCTTCTGCCTTTCTTCTGCAGTTAGTAGTTGAAGCAGTATCGATAGTCTGATGGGTTTTTCTAAATGAGGTTCTGGGCGTTGTTTTTTCCTTTCAGCGTGAAGAACTGCTTTGCTTGCTTCACAGTTCTCTCATCGTGCTCCTTCAAAAATGATCTGATAAGAGCGGGTGCTAAAACTGCATACAAATTCAGAATGTTCTCATCAGCAGACACAGTGAATATCTATCTTTAGTACCAATGAATGCTCAGCAGATTTTTGCGTAGTCAGCATGAAAACGTCCTCAGAACATATAGGGAAACCTGACAAATCAAATTGCTTTGCTGTTTGTACCACCATGTTGTGAGAGACATAAAATAGCTAGGTTTAGAGAAACCAGTTTTCCTTGTCAGGTTTCCTGTTTGTATCTCGGAAAGAGTTTACAGTGTTTTTTGAAATACAAAGTTGTGAATAAAATAACTTGTTAGATAGGACCTTGAGCTTGGAGTAAATTGGATTGGATGCTTTCTTACCAGTTGAAATGTCAGACAACTTCAGAACAATGTTAATCTGCTTTTTCCAGGGTAAATACAAATGCTGTAGAGGTTGTGTTGTCTCTGTCTTACCAAATAGGTTTTGATGCTTCGTGACACATAGACTTGGTAACATGCATTGGAAGAAAGTGCCTTTAAAAGATGTCATTTGATAGGTTGAAGTGTGGAGGGTGCTTTTTCTTAATTGCATCCGTTACAATGTCAGATTCTTGATATTCTGCCTTCTTGTTGCAGGACAATCCTCCATATGATAAAGGAGCCTTTAGAATCGAAATCAACTTCCCAGCAGAATATCCATTCAAACCTCCTAAGATTACATTTAAAACAAAGATCTATCACCCTAACATCGATGAAAAGGGGCAGGTCTGTCTGCCAGTAATTAGTGCTGAAAACTGGAAGCCAGCAACCAAAACTGACCAAGGTAGGACTCCATGTGGAGAAAGAACTGGATATCGAGAAACTTTGTATTGTATTTAAATTTAAAGCTTGTTTCAGCTTGTCAGCTCTTCAGTTCTCTTACGCTGTATCTGTTGTGATTCATGACAAATGACATGTTGTGAGCACGGTGTGCAGCTCTTTGGGAATCTCACCTTGTTACTGGGATGCAAGGTAATGGCACTGACGTGTGGCATGTCCATCTCCAGGAAACCACAAAACTCTTCATGACTGAAGAGTTTATTAAGGTGGTGTCCTCAGCGTACATTAAAATTCTGGTGGTAGTTTGTGTGGGGGTTATTTTGCGTTTCTTTTTAAACAGGGACTTTATAGTCTAGAGGTGTTCGGTACGTTCCTGGATGTTTGAAAGAAAGGGTAAGAATTTACATTAAGAATGTAAATATTTTAAGGAAAGAAGTTTCATCGGCTTCGGTGGTAGACTAAGAGTATGATCTGAGTAGGTTTTCTTCTGTTGTTGTTGCTTCCATTAGTTGCTGGGGTGAGAATGTCATGTTTTCTGGCAGGTAGTGATTAGTTTGATAAGCATTTATTATTGTACATACAGAAAGAGCAATCATCCTTGCAAAAACTACGTGTTTTTTAATAATGTGAATTCAAATGAGAAGCAGTTCAGTGCAGGAGCGTCAGTGAAGTATCTTGCTCTGTAGGAGAAAGTACTTCCTTCTTCCAGACTCCTCTTTAAGGTTGTTTTCACTTGAACTGTGTTCCTGATAGTAAACCACGCGGTACTTAAGATTTCCTTTTTCTGTGTACTTCTGTATGCTAATAAAACGACTTACAGTTTGCATGATCTTGCCCCAAAGACAAAATAGGAAAATTCCTGTAGTTGTTTCAGAAAAGATCAAGCAGTTGAATGTTGGGGGGAAGCGGACGTGGCAGCAAGAAGAACCTGTTAAATCAACAACAAACCATTAAAATTTTCACCAATCTATTTATCTCAGATTAAACAGGACAAAGAGCCTTGTGAGAGATTAAATGGAAGCAATGTGTAGAAGGTTTCTCTTAACAGCTTAGCAGTTGTCTTAATCTTGCGAGCCTTCTCCAGTTAAGTAAAGGAACAACATATTGTCTCTACCTAGACTGAGGTGCTAGTTGGTATTAGTTGAACTGCTGAAGCAATCCTTTGCATGCAGGAAGTAGTCAGTGTCTCCCTGAGAAATAGAAATTATCTTTTTATTGGAGAGAATTAATAGAAATTTTGCTAAAATCAGAATTTGGAACAAACCCTGGGTACCAAAGTATTGTGAATCTCTCAATTTCTGTTGTTTTGTAGTCTTTCGTGTGTCTCTCCCCTCCCACCCCCCCTTCCTTCAAGAAGTCATTTTAGTGTCAACATCTGTTGTTATTACATTGTTGTATGAACCCGCAACAATATAATTACAGCTCTGCTGAAGTGTCTATTCCTGTTCCTCCAGAACTCTTCTGCACTGAAAATGAACTTCAGTCTCTTTGCAACTTAGGCCTTTCTCAAGGAAATAACGTGGCTGATTGGTTTTGATCAGTCAGATGTCAAGAAAGTGGAGAGATTAGGTTTATCATAAATCATTAACTCACCTTTCATGTAGTGCATCTTGCTGCTGTACTATTTATTAATTTATGCGTAATATTAGAACAGACTGTTGTGACAGTATAGTTGTAAAATGCTGTGGATATTGAGGCAACTCTTGTTATGACAGTCCTAATTTTTTCTGGCTGGTGTGTTAAATAACCTTAATAACACAGTAACACTTGCTCTGGAGTGTTGTAGCTCGTTTTACTGAGTGAAAAGGGATTGTCATGTGCAGTATTGATGCTAATTTTGTAAGTAGCCATTAATATGATGACAGTTGTCAGAAATCCAGGACTGGTGAGCTCCTGTGAATTCAGCTAGTATCAATTCTATGTTCCTGAGATGGTTTGTTCAGTTTAAACTCTGATTTGTGGTAACAAATGTTCCTGCTTTGCAATATAGTGACAAGCGTATTTCTCTGGCTTTTCAGTATTTGTTTTGAGGTACGTTCCCCATTCCTAGCAGGTAAGGGTGGGAAAGAGTATGAGCATGAAAAGGTTTAATGCTGGGAAAGAAGCCACTCTGGTGTTCTAGCCTCTACCCGAGTGGCGAGTACTGTATGAACTCTACATTGCAAAACGAGGGAGAATCCAGTTAAACTGCTAAGCAGCAGCTTCAGGACAAACGATAGACTCTGACCTCTAGCGCAAGATGTGGCTGAGCTGTGGAACCCCCTGCCGCTGGCTGGGGTGGGTGTCAGTGTTTTATGTGAGCTCCGGAGGAGGCAGCTGGCTCTAGTGTGCAACGCATGAAGTTAAGAGTTTTGTTATACTTGCTTAAAAACTCTTCAGGTGCTGCTTTGTACTGCTCTGGGCAGCCCAGACTTACCTCACACAAAGTTATTAATGTTGTCGTACAGTGAAATGTTTTTTCTGTGTACCCACTTCCTGTAGACTTGCCCAGCTACACATACACCTCTTAGGGGATGGACGTGAGAACTCCCGATTGTTGGAACCAGCCCAGCTTTCAATGGGTGTGAGAATGTATGTGAGGAAAATGTAGCAACAAATGTCATTGTAGTACGCAAGGCTCACTGCGTGAACGTCAAGTGCAGTTCAGTTATTTTAAGAATGACATTTCCTTTGAAAGTGATAGGGGAACACTGACGAAGCGGCTGTAAACAGCGGGGTGACAAGCATCTTGCAGTTCTTACTTGTCTGGAGTATCTCTACTAGTGAATGTATTTGGCGATTTAGAATAAAAGGACGAATTGTCTGTCTGCTGTTCCTCGGGGAAGTAAGAGTCATAGAAAAATAAAGCTAAAAAAACCTGTTTCCAAAAGCAGGCCCTGCCTGCATCATTTTGACAGGTGTTGGGAAAAAATGTTTCACGATGGAAATGCCACCTTTACCCAATCTCTCTCTGACTAACTCGTTTATGAAACTTGGAGTATTTCAGATAGGATGCCAGTTACATGGGAAATAATTTGTGGTGCATTTCGGTCTCTATTCAAGTTGATTTTGTTTACAAATATGACTTTGTGGTGTTCATTCATGGTCATTGAACTAAATCTTGGCATATCGCTGTAGCTTATTCATGCTCTGCTTTTGAAAAGACCCTACGTTTATGGGAAGTGTTTAAAGGCAGTTAAAGCTCTTTTCTTACTGGGGAATTCTGCTTACATTTTGATTTTTAAAAATTAACCATTGTGGTCTCTGACAGTGTTTATACTTCTTTTGACAGTAATCCAGTCCCTCATAGCGCTGGTGAATGATCCACAGCCCGAGCATCCCCTTCGGGCTGACCTAGCTGAAGAATACTCTAAGGACCGTAAAAAATTCTGTAAGAACGCTGAAGAGTTTACAAAGAAATATGGTGAAAAGCGACCAGTGGACTAAAATCTGACACAATTGATGTCAGCAACGTGTGATAGAAGATCGGAGCAGTGCATTTGAGACACCCCGTAAAGCAGGACTCTCTGGAAAATTGACAAGTGCCACCTTTCGGTGTTAACTTGTGGCCATTACTAACTTTCTACAGTTTTCTTAATCAAAAGTGGGCTAGGTAACCTGTAAAGAAAGGATTAAAAATTAAGATGTTCTAGTTCTGCTTTCTTTGTTTAAAAATCACTGCTTCAATATACTTTAAAGTATGCTGTTTTCTTTTTCTTGTCAGAATTTATCAAAAATATCTTAGACTTATATTCTGCCCTTAAATTGAAAAGGTTGTGGCTGTCATTTCTTATTTTTCCTTGCAGTTCCCACTATCTTGAGTTCATTTAATTCTTCATTGAATTTTATCCCCCTCCCCAAACTGATGTCTTAGAAAAAATATCCCAGTTCTGGCAGAAAATGGTTGAGTGTTTGGCAGTTTTGTTTACTTTTCTTTTTAAATGTTGCACTGTGCTTTGTGGGACTTGTTCCAAGTTCCCCTTAAAATCAGTTTGTAACATAATAAACAACAAACAAACAAACCCCACAAAAACAATCAGAAATAATGTCCAGGTCTTATGTAAATCTGGCTGATGTTACCACAAAATGTTTATTAAACGGGGAAACCCAAGTTTTTGTGTGCGTCATTGAATTAAAATATGAATTATGTCCTGCTTTTGGAAAACTTTGGGAAAAAAAATCTGTAGCAAATGAATAGTGGAATGTGGTTACAAACTTACTTCACTTCTATTCGCAATGCCTACGCAGAGCAGCTAGGGAAACGTGCACAGGACAACATTGCAACCAGTTTAGAAGAGTTTCAGAAACTGGGGACCAAGAGGTACCAAAGTGATAAACTGGTTTTTGAGTTAAAAATTGGTATTTTGGAAATGTTTGTTTTTAATTTGAGTACTAAATCTGGTAATCTTAGAACATTTTTCCAATGGAATGCGTAAGAAACATCTGTGTTTTATGGGATGGCAGTCGTGCCACTTCCCAGCGCAACTGCTGTACAGTTCTTACGGAAAATGGTATGAGAATGGGATTCAGCAGTAACCTGTGGTAGGGTACTATGGGCCTCTGTTTTAACAACACACAGGTTAGATGATTTAATGAGTACTTCAGGTATCACTCTGTCATTCTAATTAATCAGGCAGAGCTGTTTTCCCGTTGCGGCAGGGCACACCTACGCGTGCTGAAGGGAGCCCTTTCTGTTCAGAACCGAGCATCCTTTGCTGCGTCTCTTGCTTTTCCTCTGCCTGTCTGTTCCCCGTTCTGAAGTGTGATCATAGCTCCACAGTCAAACTGCCACACAGTCAAACTGCTGCCTCTCCCCTGCCTGGGTATGTCATAGAGCAGACAGATTTACCTCCAGAAATCCGTAGGTATCTGGGAGCACGTATCATTTTGATGTGCGGGAAGTTGAGTTAGCAAATCCCTCACACCCAGACGCTTGCCTGTGCTCCTAAATTCAGTTTTAGTGCAGCCTCTGCCTTTGCAACCTTTCAGAAGCAGTGTGGCAAGTGGTAGGTCTCTTTTGGTTTTAATGTCTTGTATATTTGCTATTTCTTCACCCATCCCTCTCACTTGGCTTTCGTTTCCCATTTAGTGTAAACAATGACAGCCCAGTACCTCACCTCTGTTGAAAGTAAATTTTTTTTTTTATAAGTTAGGGAGCTAAGAAATTTTATGTTTAAGTGTTCTTAGACAGATTTTTTTGGCAGGTAAATAAAGTTAAACCACACTCACCTTATTTACAGAAACTTGCATTTCCGAAGTGTTTTCAGGCTTGCGAGAGCACTGTCGATTACCAAATTTTCACATCTTTGTGTCTTCATTTGCAGAAACTTGGTACTGATTTTGTTTCATTCACGCTCACTCGGATTCATAATAAAATAATGCCAAATTATCTGTCAAACTGAAGTGTGTGTAACTTCTGCATCACATGAGTCACTGTACCTTTTGATCATGTCTGTTGGCATGGAAACTTGCCGTTTCTTTTTATTTAAAACAAAACTGTAGCACTAGTTTGCTGCCCTCATTACTACTAAATAGCATACTTTCTGGTTGTAAGCCTCAGGTCAAAGACTGCATTTATCTGAATCGGTGTGACTTGGAGGCCACGGAAAGGGAACTGGAAGGGCTGTGTAAGTCGGAACTCCAGTCGCTTCATACAGCGCTGTGCCAGCTGTGCCGCTGTCATCCGCAAAGGTCCCAGGGACGACAGACGTTGCTATCGGTTCTCTGGGTGTGTTCTTCATAGCGCAATTTCTAAACTCCAAGATGTGTAACCTAAGTGATGGCTTTTGTCTGTAGGCAGCCCTCGGAAAAAAGACAGCAATCAAATACTGTACTGTATGGTTGAAGTCTGAGGAGGAAAAAAAAAAAATCAAAAGTACAAAGTCTTACGTTAACTCAGGAAATCAAGCTCTTGTTCTCTCTGGTTCCCTCAGCCGTGCTGAATTCTAAACATGCAGTTTAATATCAAAATAAAAACAACGTACTGGTGAAACTACACCCAGGAGTACTGGTATAGGCTTTCTGCAATTCCATTCTGCTACCCTAATAAAAATTGCTCTCAAAGGCTTTGTGGCATGGTTTTATTTCAGAGAGATTTGGGGTTTAGACTTCTTTTCTGAAGTGTCCTGGTACAATGACAGTTGTTGGTAATGGTCTGAGTGTGTATTTAACGTGAACTCAGTGTTGTCTTTAAAGCTTTCATAGAACCACTGAGAAACTTCCCTCCTTGTCTGTGTACATCTTAAACAATTGAGAGGTTCCCTATTTAGAAGTCTTCTAGAAGTTCTTTATTCGTTTCTCCATTTAAAACTCCTTTGAATTTAAAAAAAAATTGGTGTTTAATGCTGTTCAGTGAAAAATATTAAGTTTGCAAAATATGGGGTTTTTTATTCACAATAGAGGACTAATTCAGGTAAGGCTGCTGTCATGTTTGCAGGAAATGCATGCAACGGTCCACAGCTGTGGAACGTCCTGAGGACTGGGATCAAAATTCCTTGGTTGGAATATGGAGAAATTTAAATGTTAAAAAATATCCATCAAACTGCGGTTTGATGAGATCTGGTATTAAGTAACGGGTGTTGCTGTCAGGCTTATCCCTGCATGTAAATAAAATATCATCAGTCACCAGATGGCACTCACGGGTCTGACTGCGCTCTGGAGCTTCAGCCGCTGTCTGCAGGTCCGCCGGCTTGGGGCTCTTACTCTCTGTTGTCACGAAGCAGGAACTTTGCCGCCAAACACCGATGGGACAAGGTTCCGAAATGGAGTCCGTCCAGAAGGTAACTACTGCTCTCATCCACCTTGGCTGTGTGCTGTGGCACTTGCACAGTACAGCGGATGGTTTTCTTAAAAAACAACCTTGTCATATATCAAATTAATTCTGTGACAATAACTTAGGAAGGAACCTGGAAAAATATTTTCTAAAGCATCCTTGATATTGTTTTTCCTATTTGTATGTAACAAAAACTTCCTCGGATGTTTTATAGGGAAGGTCAGATGGTTCCTGTGAGTGACAGAAAGAGGCATCCTTTCAGCACTCCACAGGTGGTCGCAGTGGGAGCCGATGGTGAGTGGGTGTAGGTTGCAGGTTGCTTTCCAGCCAGACCTAAGCCCAAAAGCCTCCTGAAGCATCACAATAGAAAAAGGCCTGAGTTTATTTTTCACTTAAAAGAGTTAATGATCATATTGAAAATTTTAATATTAAAAAATGCTTAACCGAAAATGATTATGTTAAATAAATCACTTTTTGCACAGAAAATGAGCATAAACAACTTAAAAGATCTTTTCCCATGTGAAAGTTATACGTGAGTGACAGAACTACAGTTAAGAACGCAGTTAAAGGTATCGGTATTACCAGGGCTTGTTGAAATCTGAATGCTTTGATGACAGGAATAAAAATGGACAAATACAAGGACCTTCTCCACTTGAGAACTTGAAAACTCGTAGTGGGTACACAGCCATCCCACGCGTTGTTTGTGAGAGGCAGTGGGCAGTGCAGAACAGTTGCTGGTCAGCTCTCGTATGCAGCAGTTACTGAAATAGCAGATGGGTCAACAGTTGCTGTTCTTGCAAAGTCATCAAGAAAAAAAAAAAAATAAAGCTTTTACTTCGCTTACTTTCCTACGGCAGCTTAGTGCCAAGAAGGAACATGAATAGGAAGAGCCGTAATGGCTGCGGGCTGAGGCTGTACATGGCATACAGCTGCAGGCACCACCAGGTGAAACCCATGATCCAAGTTCCCTGACCAGAGAAACGCCCCAAAGGCTGCCCCCGTGCCCCTTGCCACCGCTGAGCACGCATGAGTGGTGGGGAAGGGGCCAGGACGGAGTGCTTTAGGAAAACCAAATGCTGAAGGTTGCCAGGCCCCCCCACAGGCAACCTACACCGAGCGGTTGCTCCAAAGCAGCCCTTGCACCCCAGCATGTTTCTTTTTTTGCAGTTAAGTCCAAAAAGAGAAACAATCAGAGCCCTCAGGGCGCTACTGTGCTCCTTGGTCTTCGTGCTGCTCACCATCAGGTTGGCAGGAACTGAGCCCTGGAAGCGGGGCTGGCCCTTGGCTGCCACACGGTGCTGGAACGGTGTGCAGGTGGGTGACACAGAACAGGTTTGTCACATTCAGAGCAGATGCTGTGGCCTAAAAACTCCAGTCAGGGCTCTGGGGTATTGCCTGTAGCTGCTTGCAGGGCGCTGCTCTGCCATGAACATCCTAATGCTGTTCCCAGCTCCTGTCAGCTGTACCAGCAGGTATTACACTGGTAACTGGTCCAGCTTCTCGGGACATTAGCACCTGCTTGTCTCAGAATATGAAGAAATGTCTGTTACATACGTATGCGTGTTTGCTTAAAGATCTTTGAATGAACAAAGCTGGATGTTCCTGCTTTTGTAATGGCTCTGCAGCTCTGGCTTAATTAACATCTGGAGCTCATGGAGGCGCTCCCAGGACTGTGAGAAATCATCTGGTCCTTCCCCACAGCCGCCGATGGGTGGGACACTGGGGTACCCTGGGTGCACCATCAGTTCAATCGTTACTGTCCTGCTCTGCGCCGTCGGGTGCGCGGGCACCTTGGATGTGAACTCCACGATGGCAGCGTCGATGGCGCTCCAGATGTTGCTGACAGACATGTTCTTGCCCATGGTGCTCAGACCTATGTAAATGTCTGGCCACCTGTAGCCAGAGGAGGGAATGCTGATATTAATGCTAACGAGGCAGTTAGAAAAGTGTGTTACCTCCAGTGGATTGGGAATCAAAATGTACCTAAAACTTAAGATAGAAGAAAGGGGGAGCAGGAGGAAGACTTTAAAACTTTTGAACTATAAACAAAAGTAAAACCAGAACTACAAGCCAGTGTTGCTTTTTCTTTCCTTATCAAAACCAGCGTTCTATTTAAAGCAGTGGTTCTTCAGTCTGACAGAAAGCCCCAGCAGTGGTGCCGCTATTATTACTGTTTGGGTCACAGCACAAGGTTGGTTGGCACCTGTGAGCTTACAGAGCAGAACTAAACTGAGAAATGTGACGTTACCAAAATAACTTCATATTGCTGGGGCAAGTAAAACCTGAATAATAACCATCTCTAGATGATAACCCTCGGCCAAGTGGAAACAAAAATTGACTGAAGTAAAATGGAAACCACCCTGCTAACGAAGCATTCTGCTAGAATACGTACATCAAAGAGCCCCAATAAAAGACAGAACACTGGCCAAAGGGTTGTTACTGCTGAAGAGGATGCAGCTGAGAGGACACCAGCTAGAGGCTGTTCGTCTGTAGCCTCCACACAGTTCTCTGTTCAGCTCTGGCTACAAACCTCAGTTCCTCCAGCACGGTGCGTACAGGCCCAAGAGGGTCGTACAAATGTCTGTGAGGGCAGAATGAGGACGTTTTTGGAATACGCCAAGGCTGGGGTCTTTACCTGCATGATCAAGGACGAGCCCAGCTGAACACTCAGCTCTGAGAAGGGTTTACAGGACTTGGGGTCGGGGGGGGAGTTTAGCTTTTTTAAAGTGTAAAACTTGCTAGAGCCTCATTGCCCTGCAGTAAGTGCTATCTTGCACTCGCCAGTGACGAGACCGATCCAGGGGTTCAGTGCGGGGCCTCTTCGCACAGATGCTGAAATTGAGTTTCAGAGTTGGGGGTCCTGTGACTTCACCTGACCGCACTCTTCTCATTTTCCCGGGTTTCCTCCTCTCACACGTTTCCTTCGTAGGCGTCTGTCCCCCTCGCCTCCCCCGGCGCCAGGCGGCGGGGCGGGGCGGGGCGGGGCGGTGCCGCGGGGGTACAAACGCGCAGGTCCCGGGGCGGCGGCTTCTCGGAGGGAGGCCGACGCCGGCCCTGCCCCTTCGGTACCGCGGGCAGCCCTGCAGCGAGCGGGGTTTCCACCGCGCTCCCCCGCGCCGGCCCTGGTGCGAGCCTGCCCTAAAAGGAGGGTACAGTCTCCGGATGAACTGCGCTGTGAGTTGCTCTGCCCTTTCCCTCGCTGTTCGAGCGCGGCCCGCGTGCTCTGCCTGGAACGAGCACGGTGAAACGCCGGCCTTCTGCTAGTGTTGAGACCAATTGATGGTTTAAAAAAAAAAACCCAGATTTTCAAGAAAATATCTTTTTCAGTAGACTGAGTAAGTAATGAAATCTGCCCCCAAGGACAGGTGACTGCAAGGGTCTCGAATGAAATGTCTTTAAGCTATAAAACACTACCTATCTGGTTTAAGCTTTTAAGGAAAGTATGTTATTGGGGGAAGGGCTGAGCTTTTTGGGTTTGGCCCCTGAGATGCAGGACATTCCCAAGCCTGTTTGCTTAGAGCTGTGATCACCTGCTGTAGCACTGCAAGGTCTCTGAGTTTCTTGCCTGTCCTTTAATAACAAATACTTGTTTCTAATTAGTCTCTTTCCTGCTACTCAAAACCCTTTCTCCAGGAAGTTGAAGAGTTACTTACTGAAAGCTTTCCCTAGATCCTGCTGTTGAATTCCAGTGCTGATACAGCACTTGAGCCTCCCACCATGCCAGGTGCCAGGCTAATGCTGCTTTGGGGAAAGGCTGAGAAATGCCCTGAAAAGAACAATCCCCTTCAGGTGGGAAGTGAGTCATCTCTGTTCAATCAAAACTTCTTACTAAGCTTTAGTGCCCCCAGCACTTTTGTGCATCTCCTGAACCTTCTTGCAAAGCCCCAAACTGGAAAAAGAAAGGTGCTGTTCCATTCTGAAAAGATGCTCTCAGGAACTGGTAAGATCTTAAAGTTTTAGTACAGAAAGGATGAGTAATGCCTGTCTTACCTTATTCCATGCCTTGTAAACACATCCACTGTGTTAAAAGAATCTTCTTCTACTCCCAGATAAAAGTCCATCAGGGATGGTGGAATCCAGTCGCAGTTATGAAGGCCTGGCTCTATGGGGACACGTGTGTACTTAATCCCATATTCTTCCAACACCTCTGCAAATACGTGCCTGACCTCTGCAAGTGAAAACAGAGACACTGTAGTCAGGAATCGCATAACCAGCTCATTGTGTCCCCTGAAAGCTGCTAGCACAGAGAGGTCTTTCCTTTCCATGTTTAAGAAAATATAATCCCATTTAGCTTCTCTTCTGCTGAAATGGTTTTCTTCATCTGGATGGGAGTCTCCTTCAATATGAGCGGGAGCATGGAATGAGGATGATGAGGTGAATTATTAGTCCTTGGAGAAAAAGGTGTAACCTAGGCCATTTCTGCTCTTAATCCCCTTGTGCTGTTACGGGAGGACCCAGGTGCCCAAGGAGCCAATTTGGGCCCAGGCAGGACTGCCTCCCCAGGGCAGGTGGGAACATTCAAACTGCAATTGTGGAGGAAGTATCTTACGGTGAGGTTGATTGCCCAGGCATGATTCTATGAGTCCCCTCTGAGTGGAGATTGTGACCCTCACTGTTCAGTGCTGAGAAGAGGACTCCCTTCTTACCTGGGAGGACGTGAACGTGCTGGTGCCCATCCATGTGAGGAGGTAGGTGACCTGTCAGCTCCTGGAACAGCTCCACCTGGGCCTTTAGCTCCTGCTTCACCTGCACAGCAGAGAAGGGTCAGAGCAGGACCTGTCAGCAGGCTGGGATCAGGAGAGTGCAAGGGGGCTGCCGGAGACCTTGCTGGCCAGTACTTGGGACCTGGCCCTGGGAGGCACAAAGTGCTATGATGGATAAACAGACATGCAGTGTTGTTGGGTTGGCCAGAACCTCCCCTAGGCATGAGTTTCTTTATGTGAATGGTGCTGATACTGAGATTTTCCTTAAATACCTAGGATATTTTAATACCCATTTCCTTTTAAAATTAATGGGGAAGTGGGTTCTCATATCTCACAGGCAGTTTTGATCACCTGAACACATTCATCCTTATTCATGGGGCAAAAGCAGCCATCTCCCTAGAGAACAAAATCCTCTCATAAGGTGACAAAAAGCCGACAGCCTACTTGGCATTTCTCTGGCATTTTCCCTTTACTGATCTCTAGGGTTTTTTGTCTCATCTGTTCCAACGCCTCTTCTGCCCCCTCAGATAAGCAGTTAAAAGGACATTAGGGTATGCAGGCACTGAAGCAGGGAGGAATGGCTTCTCAAAGGCTGCAGAGCCTTTGGCAGAATTAGGCCCAGGACCTAGAAAGCGAGCTCCAGCTGCCCAGGCAACAACAGAGATTCATTTCTAAGCTTACTCACAGTTGGAACCTGGGGAAGATCTTCAGCAGTCATGTGCTGGGATAAGTGCAGGCTGAGCTGCATCAGGAAAGCAAGCTGCATGGTTGTATGTAGCTTTCTCTTACCTCTGACATATTCAGAAGACCTTTTGATAGAGCTGTTCTGAATCCCATTTTCCCATGAAAGAATCCATGCTGGTTGAGCAGAGAAGAGTTTGTCTTGAGCACCTCACATACAGGAGAGCCCTCAGAGAGGTTGGCATGCAGGCCTATTGGGATGTTATATCTGTAACAGGAAGGAAATATCTGTTAAACTTTGCACCTCTGCCTCCCACACTGCAGCCAAATGAGTAGATTTCAGTGAAAGACCTAAAAAGTTATGTTGTACTCACTGGAGTACATCTTCGTGCCCTTGCTCTTCTAGAAAGGAAAGCAGAACAACACCAACCAGAGCAGAATATCTCCAGGTAACAACCCTGCACGGTCTGTCGAGGGCCAGTCTGTGAGACGCCCCCCAACTCTGTTCTCACCCTGACTCGTGTGGAGAGAGCAGCCACGAGGTGTCTCGGGCTCAGTGCTAGCACTGCGTTAAAATGCTGTAACTGCCCTGCAGTCACCAGTGACGAACAGAGAAACCCGGACCTTGCAACCCTTTTCTGAAGCACTTCATTAGCCCTTGCTGGGTATTCCCTTGAGTTGTTTACGCTATTAAAGATGCTAGATTTATGAGACATTTGAGTTTTACTTGACAACTTCTAAATCTGCCCTGAAGTAGAACAAAGTCATAAAACAGTGCCCAAGGCAGCTGTTACGGCAATAGCATAGGCTACAAGTGTAAATACTGCCTGAGTTTAAGGGTTTCCTGGTCCAAAAGGCTGCAGCAGTGGCCAGGTTTCTGTCACGCTTCCTGAGTGACAAGGCTAAGCTGTACAAAGTGGCATCTCTTTGGCACAGAGGAAGGGTTCCTGCAGGGAGGTCAGCGTGTAAGTGTAGAGCCTTGCTAAGGAGTCACAAGGGTGCAATTTATTAACTAGTTGTACACTGCAACATTAAAAAAGGAAAACAACAAACAAACTGCAGAGCTCCTCTCAGCCACAGGGCTCTGCTGAGTGCCAGTGTTTCCTTCTGGGTCCATGCTGTGGATTCCCCTCCAATAAACACAGGACCTGTGAGTACTCAGATTTGTGCTGAGTTTCGTTAGCACTTCTGGAAATCTTCAGAAACAGTGGCCAAAATTATGCTTTGAAACTCTTTCCAAGGCAACCCCTGGCCTCTGGCTGACCCAGTAAGCAAATGACAGATCTGCAGCCTTCCTTCTGTGCTGCCCAGTCTGAGTCATGGTGCAAAGTTAATTTCAAGGCAACAAGTCTGTGGTGCTTTAATTCCTTCCTGGAACTTCTGCATGGAGCTGCGAAAACTGGGCATGGCCTGTCCCTGTTGCAGTGCTTACACCACAACAAGGAAAACAAAAGCGATCTCCATGTCAGCAAAGTGTGCAAAAACTAGATCTTCCATCTGCTGCCCTGAAGCTGACCAGTGAAGAAACAAATTATGGGGCACAGGAGGATTGTGGATGGATGGGACCAAATCAGAGTCATTTAGCTCCTTCAGGTTCTAAGGCTTTGGCCCTTGAAGTACTGAAATTCTTTTTTTTTCCTGGCTCCTCTGCGTCTTGTGCTCTGGGTGGAAGGTGTAGTCTGTTGCTAGATGCTGCTCATTCTCAAAGACATAAATGTTATGAGTCAAGCTGTATGGACCGCTCTGTGAAACAAAATGAGTGCATGTTTTTCCAGTTCACTGTGTGATTAGGGAGACTGAATGTTTGCTTAATGGAGTCAAGCAGGTTGTGGAGAGAAAGATCCTCTCTGGCTTTTCTGATTTGGTGATTTCTCTGCAGCAGGGTCTGATTGTGTAATTGATGATAAATGTTGATCTGGCTTTCATACACAAGGCCTGAGCACATGACAAGTGCACACTGACTCCTTGTTCATTTGAGAAGGAGTCAGCATCAGGAAGATGCTGACATTGGGAGTAGGGGCCCTTCAGCAGGCAGCTGATGGCAGGGCAGGAGGCAGCTACAGTGCTGTGGCAGGAAGGCTTCCCCTCCATCCTATGACCTGCTTTGTAACCTACATGAGCCTAAAAGCAGAGGGGAGCCTGTGGTTTTGTTTTGGTGTTTTGGGTTTTTTTTTTTGGGAGGGGAGGTTGGGTGGTAGTTGTTTTTTCCCCAGAAATCTGCCTTATTCTTTATCATGTCTCTGAGAAGCTGTGACTGCATCAGCTGACAGCATTATTTGTACCACAGCCACTGCTGTCTGCAAGAAAAAGGATTCATGTGTTACCATGAATCAGCAGATGGAAGACTTTTTTTTTTTTTTTTTTGTTGAGCACTTTCCTCATGTGTTGTGGGAGGGCAAGAAATGAACAGCTGAGCCTCTCAGTGTTGTGTCCCAAGGGCATCAAATGAACTACCTCCAATTGTGCAATGCCTCAAATGCTGTGAGGGAAGCTATTTCCAGGAACAAGCAAGCCCCTCTGACAGGTGTGGGACACCAAGGAGCCAAGCACTGCACTGTGTAACCTTAGAGCTGCTCCTCTGCCTGAGCTGAAACCAGCCCTGGAGCTGGGGAATGTGCAGAATGTGGAAGTGCAGAGAGAGCTGGCCTTGTTCTCACTGTAAGGGGAGAGCCTGACTGTAACATTAGAGCATGATTCGGAGCTTTGGCTAACACCAGCTGAATAGCTTAATAGTTTTCTCTTGGAGTTAGTCCTGGCTGGTTTGACAGACTGTCCGTACTAAGGCATCTAAAGAGCAACTGCTAGTATTTAATGGCTCTGGGATACCAGGATTGAAACCAAAACTCAAAACGCAGCACACGAGAAACGCGCTCAGAAGTATTAATCTGTGCGAGCTGCACCACAGAGGCAGGCATGCTGGGAAAGCTGTACGGATATGGGAAGGAGGACATCACAGCGACCACAGCGGGGTTCTGCTGCTACCTAGCGTTTTCCTGTACCTAAATACGTGTATTTCCTCTGGATGCAATGAGCCAGATGATGCTCCTATTCAGTACCAAATGTCCTGCTGCCCAGTATTCATTCCTAACAGTCCTGACACTGCATGAATATCTGATGTCTTAAGTGCAATTAGAAGAAAACAGGAGCAAAAGCATTGTAATAATTAGCTGGGCTGTACCTTGGAAGACAGGGCTTCAATCATGCTCTGACCAGATGCTTGAGCTTTAAGACTGAACCAACTGGCTTTTTTTTCCCCACTGAGTACTACACACACTGGACTGACTCTTGTTCCCAAGTGCCTCTCAGCACTGAAATGTAGCTTTGCAACCAAAGAGCAATGCCAAGGCATGCTGCATTGAAAAGACAGGGAGAAAAGTCAAGTTATGGGAGTATCTTGGAAGGGCCCCACATTTAACAGGGGGAGGGTTATCATTTCTGCTACACAAACATACTTTATAGTTGTCCACATCTTTTCAAAGCCTGTAAAGTTTCTGCTACTTTATTGGCTGAAATACTGAAGCAGAGACCAGCAGCTCAAGCAGCTTATATAGCATGTGATGCTACACACTGGAACAGAGCTCAGCTGCTGTGGGTTTGGCCTCATACCCACTCCTCTGCCTTAGTCCTTTATAGACGGAACAGGGTGAGCCCTGCTGGTCACTGCCACTCCAGTCTAACTGCTAATTGCTCCAGCCAAGATTCAAAGTAAAAGGATTGGCATTGAGCTTCAAGCAACAGTTTAGTTTCTGCAGTAAAAGCACTACAGTAACAGCTACTGTTGCCAACACAAAATTATGCTGAGGAATCTGGTTGGTCTCTCTAAACTCATTTTGGTGGTTGTTTTAATCATCCTTCCACAATCTGTTTGGAGAGATCCATGTCTAGGTGTTTGCAAGTCTGTCCCACTGCTGTGGAGAAAGCACAGATGTGAAGGGGGATTTAGCACGAGGGCTCAGCTCACCTCTGATAAAGCCAAAGAACAGTGTCCAGAAGTGCGTGCTTCTACAGCATAAGGAGCATTAGGCTGGGCTGTCTGTGTGTTTGTTGAGAAGATGTTCAGGCCAGTAGCTTCTGCAGCCACTAAGGTTACTCGATTAATGAGCTGTTACCACCCAGAGGAAGTTGGCTGTTAAAGCCAGCCTGGCTCTGTGGTTCTCCGCTCAGCATCTGCTGTGGGGAGGAGACACCCTTACAGCAAATGCTACAAGGGGCAACAAGGAATTCAGTCTGGAAAGATCTCTGAGTCAGCAAGCCCAGCCCAGTTATCAAATAGAGAGGAAATACAATCGGCTAAACTGCTTCCTTTTCAAGTACTTGCTTGTTTTGCCACATGAGTGCTCTGAACAAATGTCTCTGTTGAGGCAATGGGCTTTTGTGCAGTTGCAGTCCCTGTTCATTCACATCCTTAGCTGGAAAGGGTCCCTGGAGACTGTTACTATACTGAGTCACTCTTTAAAGTGCCCACCAGCTTTGCGCATTTCTGAGCTTGGTGGATCAGTAACAGTGCGCTGGGTCCTGCCTGGCTGTGGCGTGGACTCTGTGCAGTCCCTGAGTTCCTGGGAGCAGTTGCAGTGGCTGTGGGAATTATGTGATTCCCCAAGCCCAGTCCCAAAGGTCTTGTTGAAGGCTGCTGTGGCATAAGCATGGCACTCACTCTTTTCCTTGATGGGTAAGCAGATCCCACCTTCAGCATCCTGTTTCTATCCTTATCTGGGAAATTACCAGTTCATGAGGTTTCAGCCAGGCGTGACACAATTAATAGCCTCATGTAAATATCTGTATCTAGACATCCTGCTTCAGTAAACAGCCAAGTGCCTGAAGACAGACAAAGCAAAAAAGCATACCTCTTAGTTTCTCCATGTTGGCATTTGTATACTTTTTTTTTCCCCCCAGTTTCACTCTTTAGCAAACTGTAAGATCTAACTGTCTTTCATCAAATAGCATCTTGTCTTGCTCCATTACTGCTAGGGACTTATTTCTGCTGAAAGAAACACTCCAAAGCCTCTGCAGCGTTAAGAACTGGTACTGTAACATAGCTTAGGGATGTGACTTTCTTTTTAATTACATCTTTGTATTAGCTGAAGCTCCTGTGTCCATGACCTTACATCAGCAAAAAAGTGCTGCTGCCAGCAAAGTTAACATGATCTGGGGTTCCAGTTTAAGGCCTCAGATTGGGCCCCACTCCCAGTCGAGTTCAGCAGTGGAACTGTCTGCCCTGTGACTAACAGTCAGATAAAAGGGTGATGAGAAAGCATGAGAGACTTCCAGATTAATCAGATGTTGACTGGGAGGGTCAGAATTAAGTCACAATTTACACACACACTTTGCAATTAGTGTTGATGGGAAAGGAAGTGAAAACAGAGACAGCAATTAAATGTGGTTTTGTTGGATTCTTCTGTTAAATGGACCCAGATGTTGGGGGGGGATTCAGCTTTTTTGTAGCTGATGTTCAGCATTTAAACTGCTAAAAACCCAAGAAGACTGAGGTTGTGTTCTATAATATATCACTCTTCATCAAGTATTTAGATATAATCATCTGGAAGAAGGGTCCTAATACTCAGTCACAACTGAGCTAGTTGGTAAAAAGGGGGGAAAATACAGCAGTAAACAATCTTATGTCTCTCAATTTCTGCTATCTCCATATTTCCAAGGAAAAAATTAAGGGACCTATTAATTTCAGGTAACAAAATAACCCTTCCATTCTCTGGGAAAGGCTCTAGAATAAGCACCAGGAAGACTGGCTGACTTCAAGGTGAGACTTGATAAGTAGAAAATCAAGATTATATTACATGGTTAACGAGGAAGTTACAATCTGTCTATGCCCCATAAAGAGAAAAGTTTTGAGTCACTGGGGAAAAAACAAAGCCACCCCACAATGAAAGCCTGTTCTCCTGCCTCCTGTTGTGGTTACGTACTGCTCTAGCAGTTCCTATCAATAGGCTTGTCATTCAGCGATGAATCAGGCCTCTGCTGAAATTTGTCTTGCCTGAAGTGAGTCTCCTTTATTTTAGCTCAGTTGTGACAGTGAATGAGAAAAGCCCCAGATCCAGAACCTAGATGTTAGGGAAAGTGTATTATTTACTGTTTGGTTCTGCTGTTTTGCAATTGGTTTGTGTTAGAGCTGGTACAAAGATCTGCTGACTACCATCACATTTCTGCCAAGACTTCTAATCAAAACACAGGGCAACAGATGGTATACCCAGAGGCCAACAGAATTATTGTAAAAATGAAGGGAAGAATTGAATTCCAGAGGAACTGCGTTCATTTTTGAATGATGCCGAGTCCTAACATTGCAGGGCAGCATGAGGTGCTTAAGAAGGACTATCCTGCAAAAAAAAAAAAAGCTGTCTTGTAACTAATTAGCTTTGCCTGCATCCAATTAACTGAAGACCAGGTGAGGAGAGGGAGCTCAAGACCTGCAGTGACAAGCAACCATGTCATAGGCAGTTAATCAATAAACACCCAGATAATCTCCACAAGCCATAGAAACAGTCCAGCACTGACAATTCTAGCACTATGTGTGCCAAAGACCAACACTGAAACGCACCACAGGAAAGAACAAGCTGTTTCTCTCAGCTGGTGGTAGATCCAATCTCCCTGCTTACACCACTGTCTAGTCAGGGCTGAAAGGTCTGCTATGGAGTTGAGCATAAGTGCATGTGTATGTCTATAGTACTTGCTTAGTTGGGTATCTGTGGGGGAAGACAAACATGGGGAGAAAAAAAAACAGGGCAAACTTTCATCCCATCAAAGATAAAATGTTGCAAAGCCTCAGTATTCACAGTGGGATGGGAGACAACACCAAGCAGGGGGAAGAGGGAATAACAGTGGCAAGGCAACAGTGATACTTTCCCATTTTTGCACCACAAGATGAAGAGGATTCAATGGCATTTCTAGTGAGTTTGTGTAAACCTTTGCAATAGAGCAACAAATATCTTGGGGGTGACAAGAGTTTCTTTACATGCACAGGTGCAATTAAGTGCATGTGTACTAGCAGCACCTGCAGTGGGGCTTGCATTAGAACATGACCAACACCTTTCTCCAAACCTGCCCCCATTGCATGGGCAGGGCTGACTACAGCTGCAGAGAGTTACATAAATTAGGAAGTTCAGAACCTGGGCTGTTGATCTGCAGTGCTGATAGATGTTCCCCAAGTCACCCTGTTTATTTTCTCAGAAATAGATTTAAATCCATTTCATTCACACTTACAATTCAAAACTAACCCCTAAAAGAACTAAACAGTAGCAGTGTGTTGCAGCTTCTGCTGTCACCTGCCCTCCAGCCTGGCTTTTGACACCCATATCAGCTGTCAGCACAAGTGTCATGACCTGGATTCAAAGATGCTTTTTAAACCTCTGATTACATGACCTACTTTCTGGCTATGGAAATGAGGCCAGGTGGATTCTATATTTAAAAGCCTACTAAAGACCACAGCTAAAATAGCTGACAGCACTACCAGAGCATTGAGGTTTAAAGGGGTTCATGGTGCCTCTGTGTCTGAGAAGTGTTGGCTTTATCTCCTTGTTTTAAATTTCATTTGTTTCATTTACTAACAGGATTTCAGGCTTCTCAACAGTGTTGTGTTCTGCCTGTCCCCTTATCACCCCAGAGGCAGTTCCTCTCTCAGTGTTTGTATGTAATCTCTAACCTTTTTAACAGGAGACCAGTTTGCCAGTACCACTGCACCCTGGCTTTCCTGCAACACCCAACAACAAAGAAGCTACAGGCTGCAAGCAACGTCCAAGTACCTCACAGCCAAAGTGGGGAGAGATTCTCAAGTAGAACAAGGACGGCATGACTCCCATGAAACTGTCCCCTGCAGCAGCTGTATTTGAAACATAAGGTCTTAGTTCTTCTAGTACCAGTACAGCTCCTTTCTTTTTCTGCTTTCCTAAATTGTTTCTCAACCCTGCTGCTCTCTCTTTCAGGACACACTGCTGCTTCCGAGTGCCTGCCCACACTGGAGCTGAAGCATTAGCTGGCTTTTACCTTCTAAATACAAGTAATGCTTCCTATTAAAGGATTTGCTGGGCTAGTCCATGAGAACAACACATAGCATTTGATTTGCTACAGAGCCAACTGTGCCAGCAACCTCTGAGAAGTTTGTGAAGAAATAAAGGTGGTAGGTACAAGATATTGCCCCCCTCTTTATGTATGCAGTTTTTACAAATGTATTAAGCCTAGAATTAATGGAAATACTGAGGTGCTTTTTAAAAAGGTTTCTGGGGTGGAAAAATCAAGTTTTCCACTGTCCAGATTTATAACTTAGCCCTTGCAGAATCACACCTTTCCCTGATTCTGCAATGAACCTGGCTTACCCAACATTCAGCCTGGCTGAAATGCATCAAATTAAAAGATATTTAAAGATTTGTGCTCTTATGCTCTAGTAGTTTTAGAGGTAGCAGCAGCTTGGTCTGGGTATATAGCGTAGACTTTCATTCTGACGGTGCATCTTTTAGAAGTGTGAGAAAAGAAACTCCATAAAACCCAAACTCTACTAGTCAAATTGTGTAAGTGGCTTTTTATCCTAAGGAAAAAAAAAGGTGCAGGCAGTGGCTAATACCAGAGAAACAGCCATTATTGGTATGTTTGGCAGGTCACTGGTTTTACTATGAAGAGTTTTAGTAAATATGCTTGGAATCCAGTGTTCTTATACCAGCCTCAGCTATGACACAGTGTTTATCCTGGGGCTACAAAACACTAAATTTTGCAGGCTTGGCTTTCCGTGGATAGCCCGTAGAGGCTGTCTGCAAAGGAGCTAAAGAAAGTAGCTTACCTCCTTGCCAGCTTGGCTGCATCTGCTGCAGCACTTCCGTTGACTAGAAGGGACACGTTAGATATTGCACCAGCCAGGAAACAGTCCACGATGCCTTGGTTTCTCCGAGGACAATAGCCAAAGTCATCTCCAGTTACTATTAGCTTCACCTGAAGCATCCTTAGAGGTCATCCCTAGCAAAAAAAGTAAAGGAGGAAAAATTGGAATAATCGGCAGTCTGGAGATCACGAGCAAACAGGAAAAGACAGGCTCAACGGGGGCGAATCCAGTCGTGACTCAGCCCCTGACTAACTCCTCCTGCTCCACCTCAGCCTGCCGCTGGCTCGCAGCTTGCACGGTGGCCGGATTTGCCTGCGGCTGCCCGGGTCGCACCATACCTGCCTGCTGCTGCAGCAGTGAGAGCCCCACAGCCTGCTACCTTCCTCTGCGGGGGGTGAGGCCCGCCTGCGCTTTGTACTGCTGTGGAGGAGTGTGCAAAAGGTCAGGGACTTCGTGAGCTGATTTAATCGACTGAGGGGGTGGGTCAGGGGTTCAAATTCCTCTCCCCGCCGCACGCCCTCGCCTGCGGTGCCCGCTGAAATGGCAGCGGTGCGAAGCACCTGAGGCAGCCCCACAGCCTTGGCGCCTCGCTGTCACCGATCGCCGGCCCCATCCAGCGCGGCCGGAGCAGGGTGCGGGCCGTGGCGCGGCAGATTCCTGTCCCCGGGGACAACCGGAAAGGAGCGGCCTCCGCCGGCGCGGCTCGGGCCCTGCCCTCCCTCTGCGGCGGGGGCCCCGCCAGCTTCCCCCTCCGCCCCGGGGCGGTGCGTACCTCCGCTCCTTCCCGCTCCCGTGCCCGCGGCCGCTGCCAGGTGTGGGCGGCAGCGGTGCCGATCGCCGCAGCCCCGCGGGGGACGCGGGTCCCGGCGGCGGAGCTCTGCCCGCGCCGCCCCGCCGCGCATCCCCCTCCTCCGGCGCTGCCCAGCAGCCCCAGCCGGACGCTCATCCGCGCCGAGCGGCGGCCCCGCCGCAGAGCCCGGCCCCGCCGCAGCGCTGCCAGCACCGGGGCGGCCGCCCCGCCCCACGGCGGCCCCTGGCAGCGCGGCCAGGCCCGGCCCGGCCGGCGGAGTCGGGCTGTTCGTGGCCCGGCGGGGAAGGGCCCAGCGTTCGGCTCCGTGGCGTCGCCGCGGGGGCCCGCGGTTCGCTGCGCCGCCGGCTCTCGGCGTCGGCTGCGCCGAGCGGCGCAAGAATGGGGCTGTTCTGCTCCAGGCTCCCGATATGAGCCCTGTGCCTGTAGCTGCAGGTGGGATAAGGAATTCCGTTTGTGCTCTTCGGTTGCTTCAGTGCAAAATTAATCATCCCAGCAGTGCCGTGGATATAGAATCCCTCAATCTGTGACCTCCATAGTTGCCCCTCGCTTGTTTTTCCCCCCACCTTCGTTTGCTGGCAGTGTGAACTCAGCGTGAGTCTGGAGCTGCAGTTCAGTAAACCCTGGTCAGGAGTCCTCCCAGCTCCTGATGTGGGGCTGGGGAAGAGCAAGGAGAACAGAAGAGAGCTCCAGGATGAGAAACTTCTAATGTGCTGGATGTAAAATTCTGTTTGTCCTGGCATTAAACTGCTTTTTATTCCTGCAGAAAATCTATTCTTGAGCTAGCAGAATGAAAGTGACAGCACTGAGTAGCTTAAAAATGTGGAGTAGGAGATACTACCAGCCTGCATTTTTCACCTGTGGAAGCAGAAGATGAAGTTCTATCAAAGTAAAACACACCCCTTCCTGGTCTGTAATGTTATTCTAAAACATTCACCCAGGAGAAACAACAAACCGACGTTTGGGGCAGGGAGAGAGCTTGGGTAACACGTCCATGGATTCAGGGTAGGTGTCTTGGTGGTTGCTGTTAACCTGTCCCACAAAGCAGGGATCACACTGGGACTGGGACCTTGCACGAATGATGGTTATTTCCATGTCTGAACCTGTGCCAGCGTGGAGGTAAGAGGGGAAGAGAAGAAATAGCTGTCTGGCCAAGTACAGGCTTCTTGGAAGAGCAGCTGGGGTGGAACAGGTTGGAAAAGGCTTCAAGGGTTGTTTCTATGAGAACAGACTGACCATCCTGCTCCTTAATTCATGGCTAAGGCAGAGTCATTTGGGGTAACTTAGCTTTCTTTTTGTGCAACCACAGCCCTGTTCTCAGTTCTGGACAGTCCTTGCGTAAAGAAACCAAAGCCTCCAAGTGTTCTCTCTGCAGAATTCTATTCCTAAAAGCCAGTGTACACAAGCTTCAAAGTCAAGGCAATGATGTGCAGGCACAGCCAGAGACTGACCATCCTTCTCAGCAAAGGAAGAACCATCAGTTTGTGGAGACAAACAAGCACCGCTCGGTGGATGGAATTCCATTGCTTTCACACCCGGAGCTGAGGTATGAAATGTCTGTATGTGGGGGCATGAACACCTGTGTAGCCAGTGGTTCTCCATGTCTGTTTCCTCACAAGGAATTTGGAGTCAGTGAAACAAAGTAGGCTGCAGCCTTGCTGATCTTTAGGCTCTCATGAATTTCAGTCCAAAACTGCTACAAAATTTTGGAAGGGGAATGCCTCCGCCTCCCACCCTCAGACCACTCTGCAGCAGTAAAAATGTTTCCGTTAGCCTGAGAACTTTGCAGGGGCAGCTAAGATTTGGATGATTCTTTCTAATAATATTTTGATACTTTGAAGGAGGAAAATAAAAGTAGAATGGGTGGTAGGAACATTATTCATGGAAGAATTTGGTTCCTAGGCTGTGCTCTCCCTGCAGCAGCTGAAAGGGGCAGTATGCAGACTTGTCCCTGATCTAGAGTGGATATCAGCTGTCCGTCACTTTCTAGAGCTTACTCGTCCCTGATACAAACACTGACTACAAGAAATCATGGTGAGAGCTGGAGACAGCCTTCTGCCCCCTTAGTGACTCCTTTCTCAATTAAAAATTACATGGAATGAAATTCCAAACAGATCATGATAAAATGCTGTAGAAAACTTTCTAAATCTTCATTCTAGTAATTCCTGTATTTCCATAATTTACTAGTTGTATGTCTCTGTTACAGAAAAGTTTTTCTGCTCTGTAAGGGTTTCCAGTGCCCTTGGCATTTCAGAGTGGATATTTGTGCAACTGCTACTTCCTCCCCTTTCCAGGAGATGAACCTCACAGCCTGCACATATTCCCCCAAGGCTTCACCTGCTGATGAGGGCTATTACTGTAACAGATGAAATCAGCACAACTCTGAAGTAATGTCATGGTTCAAGAACAAGCACCTCCTGCCTCCTTACCAATGCAAACTCTGGGGTTTTCTGCCTCTTTCTAGCATTATCAACGCTGCACAGGTGAGAGGCACTACATAAGAATCTTAGACAAAGCTTGGCTTCTCAGCCTTCTTAACCCTAGTATGCATTTAATGCTATTAACTGTAACTCCTTCTTAAATATTGAATGCAGTTCCTGGAGGCTTTTCTTTTCTGATTTCATTCCTATTTATCCAGCTGTCCTTCCCATGACTGGAAGCAAACACTCCCCAGCAAGCAAATCTTGCCACTGTGCCACATCCGCCTTGGATCCCAGCACAATGGTTCCTCTGCAGCCTGCGTACCCCAGCTGGCTGCCAAAATAGCCTTTGCAGCCAACCCCCACATAGTCCAGAGGAAAGTCCCTTACAAACTCAACCTGAAGCTAAAATGCAAGGCAGACTTCCTCTGGCTAGTCTCTCCTCTTCAATGAAGACATGAATGAGAACACTGGCCAGCATTTCTGGTGGAGCTACATAAGCCAGGACATGTACTAAGCACAGGCTACATCTTCCAGATTAACTGAAACAAAACACAGCCCTACCTTATCTCAGTTGCAGAAGCCAGCAAGGGCTCTCTCCGTCCTCAAGCGCTTCACTGGTTTTGAGCTTGAATTTCTTTCCCCGAACTTTGAGTTATTCAGTAGTGGATTTAGAGTTTGATTTTCTAACAATTAATGCTTCCAACAAGCTGTCTGTTGACATGTCGACATAAAAAAAGAGTATTTTCTTTTTCTTGTTCCTTTGGCTGCAGTGAGCTAGTTCATTTGGGATTACGTTAGCCCAGTAGGACTTGGTTTGTCTTTTCCTTGCACGAAATTTTGTTGAAAGTGTGAATTGTAAAAGATGTTTGAATGAGACAAAGTAAAATCCATTTTAAAAATGAGAGGATGTTAACATTTTCTTCTCTTCCCCAGCCTCAAAGATCTACAAAAGCTTGGAAGTTCAGTGGCTTTTGTATAAATGTTTAAACGAAAGCTTTTTCATCCTTCTACGGAGGCTGTTTTTCAGAGGAAACAAGACATTTGTGTTCACGCTGTTGGCGCCTGTCTCAGTCTCCTCTTAGTAGCAGTGGGATGTCTTGGCCAGTTCCAGTCTCTTTTGCAGCAGAGATGGAGGTCCTGCAACAAGCCAATGCAGCAGGTGGCTCTGAGGCTGCAGTCTCCAAAATTATCTACATCCCAGGTACAAAACTGGCTGCTCAGTCAGCCAGGGCAGGAGATGAAGGAGGTTGCTGCATTGAGGCATAGTGCAGAAAGGGACAGGAAACGAGTGGGCTTTTCCAGAGCTTGAGGTGGTGACATGCAAGAGTGCTGCAGGGACATGTGTTCTCTAGCTGTAATTTTCAGCATCTGAGCTGAATGAACCTGAACAGAAACGAGGAAATGTAACTATGAGGAAAGCTGGACTGCAGATGCCTGGATTTCCAGACATGACCAGCCTTAGGTGAGACAGAAAAGTGGGTTTCCTCGGTCTTTCAGGCAACTTGTGTGCCGCCAGGGTAGGGATGAGGGCGTGGGCCAGCGCTCTGAGGCCACCGGACCTAGGGTGAGGGTGCCCGTGGCCCCTCCGGGGGTGCCCACGCCGTCCCGCTGCTGCGCCCGCCCGCACTGCAACTCCCGGCATGCCGCGCGGCGGAGGTGGCTGTTGCGCTTGCGCAGCCCCCGCTCCCGCCCAGGCAGGTGCCGCGGTGCTCTGTGGGTAGAAGGCAGCCAGGCACGTGGCGGCCATTTTGTGGCGAGGGAAAGGTTTTCTGTTCTGGCGTAGCTGGCAGTAGCGGTTAAGAGATGCCCGAAGAATAGCAGCATGTTTCCTTTCCTCCTCCCGCCCAGCTGCTGAGCAGTTCTGTAACTGTGCGGGCTTCCCTGCCAACATGGCTGTGTTAGGGACTGAGAGGGTCTCTCCTGGAGGGCTGGACCTGAGAGTAGGATGTGCAGGTGTAGGACAAAGCAGCATCACTTCTGCTGCCATCCGTTCCTAGCACACTCAGCAGACAAGGAGACTGGAAAGAGCAGTTCATGGGCAAATTGGGTGTGCATAACAGTGAGACATGCTGGATGGATTGGCTGCCCAAATCCCAACGAGGGAGAGGGTATGGGGAGTGGGTTCTGCCCAGAGGTAGCTTTTCTGGGCACAAGCACTGTTACCTAAGATGAAAGCAGCAATGAGTAGTGCTCTGAATTTATTCAAAACTAATTGTATAATGCTGGATAAACACACCAAAACCCTGTGGTTAGTTCCCTCACTTGTGACTTGCAATCTGCTCCATATAACAGCTTCCTCAGTCTTGCATCAAAAAGGGTTGAAATCCCCAAATTCTAGGATACATCTGCTAACCATGTACGATCAGCTAGGCAGTACACCTGTCACCTTCCCTCTCCATTTTTCTGAAATCTGAATTTACACCAGCACAAAATAATGTCACTACCTAACAAAAAGCATGGTGCTAGCAACGTGACTGAAAGTGAAAGGCAAAATTTGCCATCGTGACCTTATTACTAACTTGACACTTGCATTAAATTGTGGTGTACTCTTAAAGTACCAATCTCAAATGCTCCCTGATGCAGATAGCAGGCCTCTGGTCTTCACTGATACTATGTTTGGCTCACTGATAGTGAATTTTAATCTACCTTCCCATTTTTCAGAGCGGTATTTTCTCTCTGCTTTGTCTCCTTCAGAGTGTCTACTGTGGAGTAAAAATTAATATTTGAATATGAACTAAGCTACAGAATCTGTGATTTCTGGCAGGGTTTGAGATGATGTAAAGCTTGCCCATTCCTATTCCAGATGCCTCTTTGCCTGATGCTGAGGTCTATAAAATATATAAAGATGCCTGGTCTAAAAAGAGTTGGGACAGGGAATCCTTCTACTAGACAATTAAATTATGAGTCCAAAATAGGTACTGTTTAACTGTGGGGATTAATAGCTTAACCTAGACTATCTGTTTCCATTAACTGTTTGATTTCATAAAAACTCAGGACTTCAGTTTGCCCTCTCTGGAAGTTATTATACAATCTGGAGCTCATTTCTTTGTATTTATGATAAAAGTACCTAGAGGAAATTATCTCTAGGCAGAATAACACATTTATTAAGGTCAGTAAGGGTCAGATTTTATAAAAGATGCATAGATGTTCAGTGGAATTTTCAGAATTACATGAATATTTACCTACCATTGAAACAGATGGATGCCTAGAAGTTTTTCAAATCCTATTAAGCACAAAATTATTTTTAAAGCTGCCTGTAATGATGCAACATGCATTGCATTTTTACTTTCTTATACTGAAATAGAAAGTTAGTCATCAAACCTACAATTCCAATCCGCGTTTACAAATTTAAAATTTCTTATTCAGTTTCAATTTGTACTGTCTAAGTAAGAGCAGAGTTAAGCCTGAATCCAATTTTGACAAATGTTGATCAGGAGCCATTAAAATAAATTAACGATACCAGGGGAAGGTCCTCTTCTAATAAAAGGAAAATAAAAAGCTATATTTTACATTAAAGTATTAATGCACTTTTTTTTTTAATAGTTGTCTTTGATTATTTTATTTTTGACAGCTGGAAGTAGTTTGCACTTCCTCTGCTTCTAAGCGCACTGCTTCCTAACAGGGTGGAGCGTGGAAGCAAAAAAAGTAAAGTTGGAAGGATACAGGTTTTTCAGAAGTCATGAGGAGATTCCTGAGTCTCCTGTTGAAAATGCAGTCAGACACACTTTTATCTAACTGTGAAAAAATACTTTCCAACTATCTTGGATTTATGTTTTTTCCTGTGACAAACTTATGTCTTGAGATGATGTTTGGCTTCAAAAAACTGAAGGGCAATGGCATAAGGCTGTCGGCACAAATTAATAGAGCTGAAGCAAGGAAATCTGAAGAATTTTTGTAAGTCTCAAAAACTTATATCAAAAGTGGGGACAAAACTATTTTCCCTAAACAAAAATTTACTATCAGCAAAGCAACATTAACAAAGAAACTCATTAGCCAAAATATCACTCCTCTGCCAGAGATGACAGAACTACTGGCTCCAAAATTCCCTGGAAGTCTACCATGAGAGGTAAAAGACTCACTAAAGCAGGCTACTGCTGAACAACCACCTCTTTAAAAATCTAGTAGTACAAATGATGGCCAGGGAGAACTACCTATCTTATCAGACATGGAAGAAGAGACCACTGTAGAACCATGAGTATTCCTTGTCATCTCAAAAGAGTTCCTTCTACAAAAGAGTGAGTGTTACCAATGAGAACATCAGGAACTCCTCAGCAATGTTACTACAAATGTAAATTAAGCTGGCATGTCACTTACAGCGATTATTGTTGTCTCCCAGCATCACTGAAAGCACCTGGAAAATCTCAGCTGATTGAATGGAAATGGATGATAATTCTTTTGGAGCTCTGAGAGGAGATCCCATGTTCTTGAAGGACTAGCATCAGTCAGGAGAGTAGTTGAGAGATGCTGACAAATGTTACTGGACACAGATCACCAGGACTCTGCAGAACTTTCAGGGAAGTCCTCCCTTCCTCAAAGACTAGAAACAGAAGACAGCAATAAAAAAATCATAAACTCTTCTCCCCCAGATGAAAAATTCTTCAATTTAAATATGTATATGTTAATACTTTTTTTTATCAAATATCTTCTGCTTATTTACTTAACTCTGATTATTCTTACATTATATCTACTGAATGCACAAATCTGAATAGCTGAGTTTGGGTCACTAGTCCTTAAACAACATGGGCTAGATGACAAGACACTGTGTAATTCTATAAATTTTTGGCAAGCTGTCTTTTTTGTCATTTCGGTTTCTCCCTAGGTGACAGCATTTTATTATTTGTTTGCTATTTGTGTTATGCTTAGGGTCACTGGTAGAAGAGCTCTGTTGTAAGGCATGCCAACGGATACAAGTGTTTAATCTGAAGGGAGGTTTACAACCATCAGTTCATCAGTGTGGGGTGAAAGGAGACAGAAAGAACCATAGAATGTTTATACGCCTGATTCTTTACTGGTACTCCCTTGATTTCAGTTCAGTTCATCCTTATTGATATCAGAGAAAGGACCAGATGCAGAGAAAAGTCAATGGAAGAGCTCACATGGACTTATTTTTGTATCAGGTACTAGTATCTTCAGAACTGTGCCCTATGTATTTTGCCTAAGGTTAGTGACAGTCTGGGAAATAATCCAGGTGATGTTACTGCAGTGTTCTCCATAAATCAAGGGCTGTCTATACCCAGAGATGCACCAGTGCTTTTTGGGTTTAGACCAAGCCCAGGAGCTGCCCGCTATGCTACCTTAGTTGTCAGTCACTGCTTTTGTCATGCTAAGCAAACAGAAAGCTTAAAGCATGTTTAACAAAGCCCAGTATAAGAAGGAAAATCCTTTTCTAGAAAATGTTGCTTTGGGCCAGCATACATCTTTTCAAATTTTCTTGTGCGACACATTTCTCATTCCTGTATGCTAAAAGCATTTGGCACTGCCAAATTCACTAAAACCTGTTTTTCAGGGAGGGCCAAGTTATACCTACAGGTGCACCTGAGTGGAAATGGTAAGCGGTTTCAAAATCCTTGAAAATCAAATATGCACAAGGATTGCAAGGTTAAGTGACTGAACACAGAAGGCATTCTAGTTGCATTTTACAGTCTCCCCTTCTACAGCACTGTTGAATTATCTTGTTCGTGTGCATAAACAAGAATCATAATGAGATTCTTATAAAAAAAAGCTGATGTTTCCGTTACCAGTGTGCACTGTCACATAATTTCTGAGGCAATTGTACCTGTAGCTTACAGCAGTCTACTAGAAACAATAGCAGGCCCTGTAGCAATGAGGTGGCTGTTAATTGCTACGGGTGTTTGACATTGATGGGGTTCTTTGTTGGCAAGCGTCCTAACCCAATTATGTTTCTAAAGTAGGACTGAAAAGCATTGTAGGGAGCACCATGTAAATGGCACTAAATGCACTGAGACTGAGCGACCTCCCAGAAAGATAGACAGGTGCCAGCTAAAGCCCCATGTGATTGATTTTCCACGGCTAAAATGGCAACCACAGACATCTGGTTTTGCCCCATTTGTAACAGCAGCAGCAAATGCGAGCTGTTGTCTTAGTTGTAACAGTAGGGCTTCTTAGAGTGACATAGAAATATGGCATTTGACTATCAATGGGTGCTTTTCTGTGAGCAAACGTTTATACTTCCGGCACTAGGAAATGAGTTTTTAGTCTCAGAAAAGCACAGTGAGTCTGTGTATGTGTGTGTACATTTGCACGTATGTGATCGAGTTCAGTACTTGGGCTTGTTTTAATGCAGCTCTGACATTTAAGTCAGAGATATTTCTCAGATATGGGTATAGCTATAAAATAGGGGCCAAAGCCAGCATAAAGAAAACTAACCACTCCATTGAGTGGTATCACATGGGCAGGAAGAATTCTCGCAGATCCAAGACTGGTAGAAGAGACAGAGAGTCAGCTGAGCATTTTACGATGTTTTCGCTAGCCAGCAATATTAATGTACTCTCTAAATAATCCTATAATAGGAAGTGCAGTGTTGCAGTTCTTTGCTGTTGCACATGCAGAATACCATTGTTACAAAGACTTAAGTCCCAAGGCAGGTGCCCTCCTACCTGGTTCCTTGCTGCTAAGAAGGTCAAAAGCTTTTGCTCTGCTAAAGTACTTTGTATTTCTGGGAGTGTTACAAGAGATTCACACCAGACCCTCTGTGATGTGATACATGGGTCAACCTAATGAGCAGTTTCAGAGGCAAAAGCTAATGGGCTATGCAGGAGTTCCTGTGTCCTTTGTCTGTGGTTGCTTCCTGTTGATAAAGGAGACTTCTTCAGTCTGCAAAACTATGCACTGAAGGACAGTATGTATGTTAATTTATGCAGCTGTCTTGTATACAGACTAGAGCTTAAAAATCTTTTTGTTAGAACAATGCCACAAAAAAAGACTGAATCACAGAAGGTGAACGTCCAGATCCAAAAGCAAAGATGTGATCACTACAGCTTAATGATACAGCAACCATTGTTAGTTCTTCTTTGTATAGTATTTATGTCCTGTCATCAGAAGCTCTAATATAATCCAGAAATGACTGGATCAGTAGTGTATTATCATGCAAGACAGCTCACTACCATGAATTTCCTTTGGTTTTCAACATTATGTTACATTTGTCTGTAAATCCCCCAAATGGGTACATACTTACACAACTGTAAGAGCCAGAACTGCAGGGAGGAGCAGACCTAAACGTGCCACCTGCCAGCTCTGAGGCAGAAGTGCCCTGAACGCAACAGCACAGGCCGACTGACCTGCTTGTGCCAGTTCTGGCTCTTACAGCTCCCTGAGGCTGTATCTGGACCCTCACCTGTACCTGGAGCTGGTTTATGTCCGACAGCGCTCTCAGTGGGAAGACATTTGTTCTTCCCCAGCTCTGATAATTGATTGCCCAGTCCTACTTGCAGCATGTTTTCTCCCAAGACCCTTAACAATCACTCAGACTCACCCGGATACTATTTTTTGTGCACCCCAGACTACATGTTAGACGAGAAGGCTGCTGTAACAAACCTGGCCTGCTCTCCTCCCACACAACCATTCTCAGCAAGAGCAAACTCCCAGGGAGAGAAGCAGGATTCCCGGCAGCCGGGGGTGAGACAAGGCTGCAGACTGCGGCAAAAGGCACCCGGGGGTGGAGGCGCTGTGGGCCCCGCTGGGCGCTGGGCCGGCCGACGGGGCCCGTCCCGGACCGGGGACCCGCCTGCGGCGTCGCCGGGATAAAACCGTCACGGCCTTCGTCCGCCTCCTTCCCTGGGAGGTGCCACGCCGCTCGCTCTGATTGGTCGCTTTTTTCCCCTCGGCCCAATGAGCTCCTCCTGCTGGCGGGCTCGCGGCGGTGAGGTCACTAAGCCGTGGCCCAACGCGGGAGCCAGGCCGAGCAGAGGGCGGGCGGGGATTGGCCGGCCGCGGTGCTGGCGCGAGACGATTGGCTGGGCCCGCGGAGGGGGGTGCGGAAGCGCGGTCCGCTGGGCGGCGGAGGGGCGGCGGTGCCGGCCGGGCTGCGGCGTGATGCGGGGCGGCTGTCGCCTCTTCCCGCTCCTGCTCCTGGCGCTGCTGCGAGGGCTGTGTCACGGCAGGGAGCCGGCGCCGGGCGCTGTTACCTGCGGCTCGGTGCTGAAGCTGCTTAACACCCGCCACAGCGTGCGGCTCCACTCGCATGAGGTCAAATACGGCTCCGGTGAGCAGGGCCGGGCCGGGGGGGCGCCGCGCTGTGGGGTCCGCGGGCTGAGAAATGGCGGGAGGGGAGCTGGGCGGGAGGCTGGAAAATGGCGGGAGCTGGGAAGCTCTGGGGGGGGGCCAGGCAGGGAGAGGGGCAGGAAAATGGCGGGGGGACAGGCTGTGAGGGGGTCAGGGAAGTGGCGGGAGGACAGGCATGAGGGAAGCAGGGAAGGAGGAGGGGGATGGAGGTTGCTGAGGGTCGTGTCCCTGGTGCAGAGGGAGCAGCAGGCCGGGGATGGGGTTGCGGGGTGCACTGGAGGCCTGGCAGGGAGGGGGGGATGCTGAGGACTGTGGTACAGGAAGATGTGCCCCGCAGGTCCTGGAGTGGGAATGTGGCAGGGGTGCTTTGGCCTCATCCCAGAGGTGAGCCCAGTTTGTGTCTAGGGCCTCAGCAGTACCTTCCCAGTGTCTGTTCTGGCAGCGAGGGTGCTGGTTTGTTTGGGGACACAAGGAACTTGGTAGTATTTTTGAGAAAGGCAGGATGGTGTGAATAGTATCCATCACAGATCAGATTTTCTTCTCATGTGTTCGCCATGAACTTTGACAGTCTGCATTTACTAACACATGCTGTGTTTAACTTCTTTAATCTGAAAGATTATTTGGTACATACATTCCCACTGCAGTCAGTAAACGGACTGTGAGAATTAAAACGTCTCCTAAACGTGAAGGCGTGAGAACATTCAAGCAAATTTTCTAGTTCTTTCAGGAGTTTTTGAACTGGGGAAGTGGGTTAAGTCTCCTGCCATTTAATTCATTTGATTTAAACAGGAAGTGGGCAGCAGTCAGTGACAGGAGTTGAAGCTTCAGATGATGCTAACAGTTACTGGAGGATTCGTGGGAAGAATGATGGCAGTTGCCAGCGTGGGACACCAGTGAAATGTGGGCAAGCCGTACGACTTACCCATGTTAACACAGGAAAAAATTTACACACTCATCACTTCCCATCACCACTCTCCAATAACCAAGTGAGTTGTTTTACATCTTAAGCTTTTGTACGAATAGTGCATGCTATTGACAATCTTAAAAAGCATTAAAAACTGGATAGAATAATCAGGCGTGGGTACTAGCTGCCAGAAACAGTATGCGTATCCAGAGTTCAAATGTATGCCTTTCTGCATCTTGCATATTTTAAATTTTTGACAGTGGTAAAATTTAATATGTGTCAGTATTGGTGTTTCACAGTAGTTTTAACAAATCTGCATTTTTTTAAATTCTGCACCATTGCTAGAGGAAAGATTGTTCTGAAACGTTTAGCACTTTCAGGGTGTAGGAGACAGGGCATCTGCCTCAACATTGTGAAGATTGCTCTGGAGAAAGGCAACAAATCATGTGTTATAACACTAGGCATTCCTGTATCCAAATTCCGTGGTGATCCAGTCTATTAGTTTCAGTCATTTTCTCGCTATCCCCATTTTAGTTCACTATTCTTATTTATCTGTCCTCCTTCCACAAGAAAAATGAATCTGCTCTCACAATCGTATTTATTTATAATTTTGTACATGTCTAGAAGAGTGTAATTTCTAACTGTAATTAGGTCCCAGTCTTGTCCTTGAACAAATACTTATCCAAGAAAATCTTTCTTAAAATAAATAATGCAAACTTTTGGGAAGTTTGTGATTAGTAGTCATTTTAGTCTTCCTTCAGGCTATGTGGATAGGTCATTACGTTCAAAATTGGAAGACCACTCTGTGAAAAAGGTTTGTCAGAATAATTCTTTAAAGAACAGATTGACTCTAAAACCTTTCCCCAGTTTTCATTTGTCAGTGTAGACAATTTGTATAACATTGTCATTAATGTAAAAATGTTCAGCAACTGTCACAGTGTTTCTTTGGTTTTGCTGTGTGTTTGCACAGTACCTAAGCGAAAGGAAAGCTTGCATGACTTCTCAGAGATTGACAGGACCGTTACTTGTGACACTATTCAAATAATGATGTCGTTACGAACACAAACTTTTATTTCTTATTCTTAACAGAAGTTGGATTTTAAATTACTATGTTGTCTTTCACACTTTTTGGACTACGTAAACTTGAATTACCATGACCCTAAAATTTTAGGTAGCTAGGTACAAACTATTGCAGTTCTGTTTTCAATTTGTTCATCACTTCTGGTTATCAGATTTTTAAGAAGTAAAAGCTATGTAGAGTCCTAAACAGTTGGAACTTAGCCTACCCACTTTCTGGAAATGCTTGGATTCTTTTTTTTTGGTGCATGATGAAATCTAATTTCTAATTTTTGTTTTAGCAGGAATTAATTTGCTTTAATGGTTATCTTTATTTTATTTTAAAGAGCTATTCAGCTGTCTGTCTGAAGAAAGAGTATAAACCAGAGTAGTTGTTGATCAAACAGCTTGGTATAATTTAGTAAAAAAAAGAATATGATAAGTTGAATTGTTGGAACTCTATGATAAAAATGTATGCTGAAAAAAACTGTTGCAATGGTAACTATGAAGATGGCCATACTACAAGACCAAATATCTACAGTTACAAACTTTTCTGGATGGGAAAAATTTGCATCATGTTAGTGTTGTGTCTTTTGAATTTTTTCTCAGAAAGATTGTTCTGATCACTGTGTTCAAGTTCTCTTTCATTTCATTCATAATGTATGTTGGGGTCTGTCACTTTTTTGCTCAGATTAGATGTTGGAGTTTGTTGGCACTTTGTGTTCAGATTGTAGTCGTAGAAAGTTACTTCTGGATTTGATAAATGCTGGCAAAGCAATGCTGCAACACTTTTTCTTTCCACTCCATCCTTGTCTTTAAATACTGGTGACTTTGTGATTGATGTGTGTGTGTGTCTTGGAGGTGTTTGCTGACATTTTCACTTCAGGAAGTTTGTGTCTCTAACAGGAAGTAAGTGCCTTTGGTGATGATGGCGAAGGAGATGACCTCGATATATGGATTGTGCAATGCAGTGGGACTTACTGGGAGCGGGAGGATGCAGTGCGCTTCAAGCACGTAGGAACTGAGGTGTTCCTTTCAATAACAGGGGAACAGTATGGCCATCCCATTAGAGGCCAACGGGAAGTTCATGGCATGCCTACTGCTAATCATCACAACTATTGGAAAGCAATGGAAGGAGTCTTCATCAAACCCAGTATGGACCCTGCAAAACATGATGAGCTCTGAATTGACAGAGGATCCAAAATGCTTCAGCTTACTCCAATGTTCGGGGATGCTAATCCTTGGTCTCTTTTAACGTCCTGCCCTAAATGACTGACTTTCTGTATTACTGAAGGGCATGAGTTCGTTCTAGGAATGCAGCACTTCTGCGGGGAATGGTGTCTGCCAGGTTCAGCTATTGGAATTTATTTGGCAAAATCCTTTCTGAATTTTCAAGCTTAATTGATGAAACTAGTTCATACATCTGTTAGTTTTCGTTGTCATTTGTTTTGCTTGTTACTTTTTCTCACATTTGAAGGAAATGGAAAAATGGACGTAATGCATTTCTGTAGTCCCAAGTCCAATAAAACTTTGTATTTTGTGATCTTTTTCCAATTATAATTAAATATTTGGAAACTGATTTCTACTTCTTAGCGAGAGAATGTTATTAATGAGAAGTTGGAGTAAGTCCAGAAAGGGAAAAGTATTTCTAAATATAGTGTCTTTTGAATGGCTTGAAGTCAGCTATTCAGCCTTCAGGAAAAATGTGGTCCATTTGAAAATTGCTTCCAGTCTCTCTCATGAGTTTCATTGTGTACTGTATTGGAAAGAGTTGAAAATATTGTGTATGTTGGAGTAAGAAGATGAAGTTTTAATTTATTCACTTTTTCCCAGAAGTTTAGATTTTCTGATAACGGTGATACTGCTAATTGTCAAATGATAAGACTGTTCTGCTTTATAAACTGGTGCAGAAAGCTACTGTTTGTTTAACATTAGAATTTTATAAAATTCCATGTGATGCGAAGGAACGGTTGAATTTGACTTATGTTGTACTCGCATGTCACTCTGCAAGATTAGTATAAAAATCCAGATTAATAAATAGCAGGGCGTATACCCATGTGGGGTTTTTTGTGTGCATCCAGAAGAGGAGGAGAAAGAATCTTGGAGAATGGTTTGGTCCTGGATTTTTGACAGAATAGCATGCTCTAGAGTGGCAGCAAGAAATCTTCATTGAAGAAGTTACGAATTTCTGTTTTCTTCTTCCTCTGTGAAAAGGAAAAAACTAATTCTTGACTGTGTTTGTTACATGATGTTACTGGAAATACTGATTAAAATTCAAAGTACCATACATTTTCTAATTGCTTTAAACAGAAAAGCTCACAAAATGAGTGTGAAAAGTCAGAAAATTCAGGTGTTCTTGTCTCCATGTGTAAACAGTTTAGTGATTATGGTCTTAATTAGTCGATCAGTTAAAGAAGCAGGAAACTGATTTAGTGTTTTTACAGCTCCAGTCACATGCTGCAGTGTTAGTGTTGTGTTGAGAAGGTGCAACAGGCAATTGCAGTTGAGCTTTATAAATACAGCTACTGACACACGCTTCGTGCTCTGTGATGCCTCATGCAGTTGTGCTGTACAGGCTAGCTTCAGGTTTTATTTAGGTGTTTGCTACTAGTGAAGACCTTCATACCCTGTGGAACAAGAGGCCTCTGTTACAGTTGTCTTCCGTACTTGATTATTTTTTTCAAAGAAAAAGGTAAGACTGTTTTTCTATTAATTTTAGTTGCATGTGTGCATTTAAGGATTAGGAGCATTTTGGAGGTCAAGTAGATTAGCTTTTGCTGTTTTGTATTGGAAGTAAACTTTTATGTGATGAATGTTTCAAGTTCACTGATATTCCTGACTAATTGATACTGAAGTTGTAGCTATGAAGGATAACTATGTAGAAACAGAACAAACCCTCTGCATAAGAAAAAAGCTGGCTTTTCCTTTATTAAAAAGGAGGGCTTTTCTTTTGAAGTTGGTATATGAGTGAACGCAAAGAGTGGTAGCATTTGGCAGAAGGGAAAAATAAATTTGGCAGTGAGTTTTCTGTTACTAAGAACTAAATGCTTTATGCCTAAACCATATGGGCTTAGTGTTCGTGCAGCTGTGGAATACTGAGTTGGCTGAGAAGGGGTAGAGCTGTGTGGCTCATCTTGGTCTGTGTGCCAGGTACTGCCACTACCCAATCTTTCTTTCTTGCCTGGGTGTTTCTGTCCCTAGCGAAGGTATTTATCAGTCTTGTTTATTGTGCTTGAGTGGGATCTCACTGGACCTTCCTCTTTGTGTTCTGGTTTTGAGACAAATTGGTTTGGTGAGGCTGAGAAGGAACTGACTTCTAGTTCTTACTGCTTACTTTCTGATATGATCTGTTTTGAAAACATCTGTACCTTCTGTTCCTAAAGAACCAGGCTACCCCCCCACATGTATCCCCAAATGCTTTATTTAAAGACATATTCAACAATATTCCTGTTAACTGAATTTCCTTCACTTTTGATTCTGACTGAAGTGTAAATGTCACTTGGCCTTAGTATTTCACTTGTGCATGTGTCAAAATAGATTTTTTTTTTTTTTTTTTGTGTCAATACTTATCATTATGAAAGTTGTGCTGAGGGACTCAAATAAGGTCAACTGAACTACATCTTACTTTAGAAGGGTCTAATACAGTACGAAAGTAACTATTGGTACTTATAGCACGCTAAATACAGAATACAAAGGTTGTAACTTAATGTAGGAAGTGCAAAAGCTTATAGCTGTGAAAAATGATGGCTTGTGATAATGTGCTTTCCTTTCTGTATAGCTTATAGATTTACAAAACGTGTGTTAGTATCTATTTAATATCATATTTTATGCTTTAAACTGAAGTAGTGAAATTTCAGAATCTGATTTGGCTATTTTTATTTACTTTGGCTGCTTACAATTCAACTTTTCAGTCTTTCTCCCAGAGTTGAGGACTAGAGACTTGGAGAATCCCAGTTTTTATATCGTTAGGTTTTGTTGTTCTGTTTTCCATACGACTTTTATCATATGCCTAAAGATGTTTGGACTCTTGGGTAAAACATGAAATACTGATATATATATATATATGGTAGTTGGGAATACTGGTTTTGCTTTTTTCTTTCCCTTTATTTTAAGGTGATAAACTAAATTTGATAATACTTCTTGACAAAATTCTCTAGGTACACTGAGGTTAAGTGAAAATTCTCTATATACATTGAGGTTAAGTGAAAAGTATTTTGTCTTCTTATGCTAGCAGAAAATAATCCTTTTAAATAACTGTCAAGTGCTTTCCAATTTCTTGCTCACTACTGTTACAAGAGCTCTTTGAAAAGATGCACCAGTTTGTTACTCTTCCTTTAAGAAAGGCTTTTGGGAGAAGAATTAGAGGGATACTTATTTATTGTTCTCAGTGGGAATTGTTAAAGACAATCTACCTACTTTAAAATCTCTAATTTGAAAAAAAAAATCTGTCAAATACTGCATTTTACACACATGTATGTCTGGTTCAAAGTAAAATGACAGTTCCTTAGACATGTTAATTTTGGAGTCAAGTGTGTGTGTCTACAAACATTTTTACTCTTTATTTCCTGAAGCTTTTTAAAGCTCTGTTTAACTGCTCAGCACATGAACACTTGCCACGCGTTTTGATCTCTCAGTATGACTGAGAACTGGTGTTAGTGCTTCGAAAGTGCTAGAAGAGATGTACTCTGAATGTCGAGGCTAAAGATAAACTCATGTTTTAATTTCATTTACTGTGTTTGGAGATACTAATGGGTTATATCTGTTCTTAAGTTCAATTAGCATATATATTTTTTTAATTAAAAAAAAAAAGGAAAAAAAATTACAGTCAAAACAACCCTTAACAGTGATGCTTACTCAGCAGTATCTTTAAGCCTGTTAGTTTTGCTGAAGCTTTTCTCTCTGCCTCTCATCTCCAGCACTGAAGCACTAGCTAACATTGTAGATGCACCATGTTTTATACCTGTACTAGACAGGCTGAGCCTTAGAAATATCTCCTTCCAGCAGGAGCAGCAGCATCTTGCTAGGTGTCTGACCCCCTGGTTGGCATGCTCACTGCCTTTTTGGTTAGGTTCCCTACTGGCAGCTGGGAAACTGGCTAAGAGCCTGTGAGATTTGTATATGCAGGGTGCCATGCTGCTGCCTTTCCCTCTTTTCTTGTTTTGATTTCTCATCTGTGCCCTTATGATTTTGCAGTTCTCTCTTCAAAGACATCTTCCTGTAATCCAGCTCTGGGCCACAGTTCAAGTATATTTGGTATTAATTGCTTCTGGGCTTACAAGACAGCACCCACGGTTGTGTCATTAAGCTTTCTAAGGAAACAAGTTGTTTTGTTTTGGTTTTTTTTTTTACCCTTAAACTGGAATACTCAGAGCTAAGGAAGCGCTTTCTTCCTATAGACTCCTTCACTCTATTTTGTGGTAGGAAGCACAGGGGATGGTTTGCTTCCTCAAGGAGTAAAATGTTCAACCTTACCACCTGGAGTTGCATTGGAAACACAAGGCAATTCAAAATTACCTTAGGGTATACAGCATTTATTATGTATGCAATTCACAAACAATAATACATTTTAGGGTCCTAAGGTTATTTTAAATACTTAGAGGAATAAATACTTTCTACTGTCTCCTCTCCTCCCACCAACATTCTAAGCATCTCAGTGCTCCCATGCTTATGAATCCTTTAGCAAGACCTTGAGTATTTATACCTAAGAACTTAACTTTTAGTCTGTGCAAAAGACAGAACACCAGGGTTAGCTCCTAATCCAGTTCCTTACTCAAACTTGCAATAATCTTAGTGGTGTGTGGGAATTGATTCGGAGGTGGTCAACCAATTCGTCTGAGGACAGAAGTTAATTACTTTGGGTGTGTAGGAGACAAGAAGGAAATACAGTGCGTACCTTGAAAGTAGAATTCAGCAGTTGCTCAGTTCAATACTTTTTTTTCCTGTTCAAATTGCAGCAAACTCAACTGATTATAAAAACGTTTTATTGTATTTGGTATTGTACTAATTCGAAATTAGGATAAAGTTCACTGTGGAATCCTTCTATGACAGCTCTGATACTGATTCAAGCTCCTGTTCTGTGAGGGATTCAGCTGTCTTCAGTCCTTTGGGGAAAATGGTGTCCCAGTCTGTTAGGGTTAGAAGTGTTAGGAGCTGCATGACGTCTCAGGGGCAGCAAACCCTCATGAAACACATTACAAATTAATCAGAATGTGTGCAAGCTATAAACCTGGCTAATTAGTTCCTATCTGCTTTTTTAACTGTAAAAATAATGTGCAGGTGCTGGCTTTGCATGACTGGAGGACTCGAGCTTGGACTCGGATCTAAGGCTGTTTGCTTGATCTTGATGATGGTCACGTATTTATTTACCTAGGCTTTGTTTTCTGAGGATACTGAGTAGTAGTAGAGGGGTGTGCTGTGCTGAAAATGGAAGCACTTGGGGTGAATCGAGTGTAACTCAAACCACAGCTAAACATATAAGAAAACAAGTACCCGATGTTGCTGTTTCTCCTCTCCTCGGCCCCATCTCTCCCTGCCCGGCCGCTGCAGGCTGGAAGGGTCGGGCTGGCTGCGTGCGTCCTCCCACCGCTCCCTGGGTTGCGGGTGCCCCACAGGGAGCCCTGATCTCCGGGGGTCGCTTTGTGCTCGCTCAGCCCCGGATACTGCTCCTTCCTGCCTGGGAAGCAGCCCTTTAGATGACTTGGGGGGGGGGGCGCGGATGCGAGCGGGTGGATGGATCTGCGGAGAATGGACCAGGCGCATCTTTCTCCGTTCCTCCCTCCCGGGGCCGGGCCGGGGGCGGCCGCTAGTGCGCGCTGCTTCTCCGCCTTCCGCGCCCGCCGCTCCCCGGGAACCGGGCGCCCGCAGCCGCCCCGCGGTGCTTCAGCAGCGTAGAGCTTTGGTCGCCTGCGAATTTATGCTCTTGGGTGGGGGGAACGACACGGCAAATAACATCTGCTTCCCCCGCGTTACCCTGCAAAGGCGATCGGCTGCTGTGAGACCTCCTGTGCGTCTCGCCCTAAGTGCGCTCTGCCAGGTCAGGTACTACTCTGTTATTTGAAAGGGAAGTTTAAAACGTTAGCGTAGGCTATAAAGTGATGCTTTAGGCGTTTCTGTTTACTATCTTTCTATAGGATCAATAAAGTGCGGACAAGGCTGAAGTCTGTTTGCTTACAGTAGACACTTAAGGCAATTACCTGTGTCATAAAATTAAATACCGGTTTCCGCTCAGTGGGAGGAGGAAAGACACAAAAGGATCGTTAAACAGGGAGCTCTCCTCCTCCCGTTATCTACAACAACCCCCTTGCATCTTGCCAGATCTCAGAAGCAAAAGCTAAAAACCAAAAGATCTGTTTCCAGCCAGTGTAAGATCCGTTGCAGGTCAGTGGTAACACTTACATGAGCACATCTTGTCCCTGGTGTAACTAACACGGCTCTCCTCGGCTCCTGGAGCGGATCCTGTGCCACCCGCTGCGGGTTCCCCTTGGCGTTAGGACGAAAGCCGAGCTGCCGTCTCCTGCCCAGACAGTACCGGTTTGCGAGCAGCAGGGAGGCTGCACGCCTCGGCTCCTGCCCGCCATCCCGCGGGGCTGCAGCTCCCGCTGCCTGCGTGGGTCACCCACGTCGCGTCCCGCCAGCCGTCCTCGGTTGCTGCCAAAAGACGTAGATTTTTCTGCAAATCCGCCCGGTGGTGCGGTTTTGGTTTCTCAGCATCAGCCGCCTGCCGATGCTCGTCACGTCTGGCGGAAAGATGATCGCGAACGGGAACCTTCTGCCATCCCGGGTACCAGTTTTTGCGGTCCTCTGGCGATGGCAGGAGGCTTCCTCCCGAACCCAAAAGTGCCCTCACGCCGCACTCTGCCCCCTCCCCACCCCTCTTCTGTTCCCTGGCTCCTGCCTGCTTCGCCGGGCGCGATCGTCGCCTCTTTATTGAGCCTCGCCCGCAGCAGCGGGGCGTGGAGGGGAGCGGGGAGGTCCCGCCTCGTGTGCGCAGCCCCGAGCCACGTGTGCCCGCGCCGCTGTCAGCCGGCCCCGCCGGAGCCCCCTGCAGCGGGCATAGCCCGGCTCCTGGCAGCAGCCCCGGGGAGGCCGGGACACGGCACCCGTGGGGAGGGTTCCTCGCCGGCTGGATGCTTCGCCGCAAGGACGTGGCGGGTCTGAACCCCAGGGACAGGGCTGCGCTGGGCAGTGGGGGTCCCTTCCCGGTTCTTCCGCTGCCTCCGTCCGGCTTCCTCTAGGCAAGGGGCAAGTTTACAGCCCAGGGGCTCAAGAGCCCGAAAGGCTACGAACAGAAGCGATGGGCTGGAGAATTGCAGGAGAGCGGTGCCTCCTTGTGCCGAGAAAACACAGCAGCGGGTCGGTACCTGCCCGGGAGAGGGAGCCGAGGGGCACTCGGACACCCTGAGCGCTTGTTCCCCAACCAGGGCGTCCGGAGGGCTCCGTGCTTGTAGAGACTCTAACTGTGTTGCTGTAGGGCTTGTGAGAGGGTTTCCAGCCCTGTCCGGCTGCTGACACTGCGAGGGAACACGCCTCAGTGCACCTCCAGCAGCTCCCATTCCCGTGCAGAAACTGATCTAGCTCGGTAACTGGCTTCGCTGGGCACACGGAGCGTGGTGTGATAAAATAATTGCATAGGCACTTGTTCAGTCACCGGTCTGCTCCACTTGTATCCTCCCCGCTTGTTCAAAATGGAAAAGTTCATAATTCGTGCCAGTAACATCTTATACCGGGATTGTGTCGTGTGTGTTTGTGACTCCATCGCCAAATAAAAAAAAAAAGGCTCTTGTAGCATGAGACCTGTGCGGCTAAAACAGACATCGCAAAGTGCAGAAAGCGAGGCTTCTCCTGAAATTGCACCCAAGGGAGCACCATTTGCTGTCTCTCTTGCAAATATTATACTTTTGAATGTATTACCTCTGCCTTCGCTGGGTGCGGGTGTGGAGATTATTACTGCCGAGCTGGAGGCAATTTTCTGTAAAGCTGCACAGCAAAACACGTTTATGTTGTGCTGCGTTTCCTCGGCGATACAAACGCACGGTGGTGAGGGTGGCTCTCAGTCGAGCTTAGACTTCAGTCTCCGGGGCAAAATAGCTTGAAAGGTTGAAATTTTTGTCTGTCTCCCTACATGGCCGCTGTTTTCCCTCATGAGATGGGAGGCTGGTTACTGTGAGTGATTAACTGCAACCTTGCTAAAAAAATCCCGGCAGTGACTCGACAGCAGCCTTAGAGCCCCCAGCTCTCGGCTCTGGAATAAAATTGCTTCGTGTCGTCCCTTAGGAAAGCTGCCTTTCCTGGGGCTGAAGCCTGGCGCTGGAGGGCAGGAGGGATGCTGCTTGGCAAGGGGGGCTGGCCGGAGCGGCCAGAATAGGTGCATTTGATCCTTAGGGTATAAATTCTCAGGTGGGAGAGCACAACTTCCTTCCTCCCTACCCAAAAAGGAAGAGGTAATTGTGACTTTTTTTTTTTTTTTAAGTGGCAGCTATAGATGATGGGTAGCGGAGAAAAGCCTTGAAAAACCCTCCCGAGACTGGAAATTTCACAGTGCAGTTTTTACAGCTTCCTCCCCAGCGCCACCCGAAAGCCCTGCCAGGGAGCGAGCCCGCAGCGTTACGGGATGGCGGCTCGTGTTCTGCGGGGACGGGGGGTCCCGAGGGCGGAATATATCGGAACAAAGTGTCCGTGACGGAGAACGAGGGTTTCTACCGCTCCCTCGGGGAAGGAGGGTTTCCGAGCAGGACAGGGGCGAGGACCTGGGAGCGGGCGGGGGCTGCGTGGGGCGCGGCGCGGCGCACGCGTGGAGGGGCCGTGCGGTGAGAGCTGGCCGGAGGAAGGTGCCTCAGCATCCTCAGCCCTTCCCCGCCCGCCGGGGCAGCCCCTGCTGCGCCCCGCCGCAAGCCCCTGGCCAGGACCCTGCCGGGGGGGATTGTGGGGGGGATGCGGCACGGGAAGGCTGGTGCGGAGCGGAACGCTACATTAAAAATGCTTTTGAAGGAAAAACAGTAATGCAGAATGGCTCCTGTCTTTCCAGGCTGGTGTGTTGTTTTGGCTTTTTTTTTTTTTGTGATTTTTTTTTTTTTTGTGAGGTTTTTTTTTTGTTTGTTTTGTTTTGGTTTTTTTTTTTTTGCGTTCTTCTCCATAGGAAAGTTGCCCAGTCTAGACCCTTGTTGCCAGAAAACCACCTTGACACTAGATCGTATTTTGTTAGATCTGGTGCCTTAAGAAACCAATGGAAAATCATTATCTGTTGTTAGCTCTGAGATGTCATGATTCATATTGAAAGAATGGCTTAATACTCAACATTAAAAAAAAAAAAAAATCCATCCTTAGCTAAAGCCGAGGGATCTTTTGGTAGGAATCGGTGGAGCTATGCCTAAGGTACTGGACTGGGACTGATGACGGGGTCTCGGTTCCTAGCTCCAGAATCAAGTGATCCCAAGCAACGTGTCAGTACCTCTTTGCCCCACCTGGAAGAGAAAATGTCAGGTTTCCTTTGCCTTGTCGGCGAGCGGTGCGAGGTGACCCGGGGCTGGTGCCCGGGAAGCCAGCAGGCAGGAGCGGTGATGTGCCCTGGGCTGCCCGGGGGACCCCTACCCTCCTCGGTGTCCGCAGAGCCTGCTGACGATCACCCGCTGCCTCTGCCCGGTGGGCCTGCTCGGAGCAGGGTAAAATGGCGACGTCCACCCTGTCCCTCGAAGGCAGCAGCTTCTGCGTGGCCCTGCCCGGCTCCGAGGTGGCCGGGCGCAGGAGGGAGCCGGGGGAAGCCGGGTGCCCTCCCGGGGCTGCTCCGGCCCCGGCTCGGCGCTGTGGAGTGGCGGGGCTTCCCCGCTCCTTGCAACCCTTATCCGCCTGCTGCTTTCCGCCTCCAGGACCGACTGGCTGCGGGTGGGGGACCCGCCGCGCTCGCTTCTTTGCGGGGAGCGCTGCCAAACCCAGCGGGGTCGTCCCGAGCCCCGCCGGATGCCCGAGCGGGGCTGTGGGAGCAGCAGCGGGCTCCCTCCGAGCTGGTCTCTCGGGGCGTTCATGTGCATCCAGTGGGTTTAGGCGTCAACAGAGAAGGGCCAGGGAAGGACATGGCTTGGGTTTCAGGGCTGTTTTAGGCAGAAATAATCGGAAATGAGTACGTGAGTAGCCTGAGCAATACCTGCTGGACAGCCCCCTCCCGCTGCGTGTCTTCCTCCTTGCCCCAATCTATTTTATTGTTTGCCCACACGTTAATAAAAATATTTCAAGACGATTATGGCGAGAAGTGGCTTTAGTCGCTGTCCCCTTTGCACCGCCCTGAGCCTCCTCTCCTCATCCCTGGCGCGGCCGGTGGCTGTGATTTTTGGGGTCAGCCTCCCAGGGAGGGGCAGGCGGCGGTTTGGAGCGGGGCCGCCCCCCTTACCCCTCTGGCTCGCCGAGTGGAGATCCTCGGGCTTGGCCGCCTTCCCTTTGGACAGAGCCCCGCGAACAAAGCGGCGGGGCTGGCTGTCAGCGGGGGCCTTTCAAGAGCCACGAGCCGGAGCCCCTCCGAAATCCCCGTGCAATCCGTTTGCGGAGCTCGGTTTCACTCGGCAGCAGCTGTCGGGCTCTGCCGGCTGCGGTACAACCGTTCCGCGCCGAGGAGGAGCCCCCGGCACCGAGACCCTTTGACGCCGGCGGCTGGGCGCTGCCCGTCCCGCCCGCTCGGATGCTCGCCGTGCCGTCGGGGCGGCGGGAGTGGAGCCTGGGGACAGCCCCGCTACCCGGCGAGCTCGGCTGTCCCGGGGAGGCACCGTCTTGTTTCTGGTGCCGGAGCGGGGAGGCGGGCTGTTGGCTTTCACCCACCTGCGAAGGGTTTTCCTGCTGTAGTGCCAAGGGCCTTTCAGCTGGTCGAGGCTTTAAAGATCCCTCAGTGGCTCCCGTATACAGGCTACAAATAGAAAACGGTTCGGCTCTTCCCGATCTAATTATTACCTTGATTCGTCTGCCCCTATTTAAATACTCGCCTGCTTTATATATATATATATATTTTTTTTTTTTTTAAGAAATGTTTTTGAGGCGGTTGGTGGTTGTGAGGTTTTCTCTTTTTTTTTTTTTTTTTTGTCTTGTAAACATTTACCTTTCAGTAGGGATGCCTGTTCGTGCAGAGGGAAAGGAGGGGAAGACAAGATCAATTCTGATCAGAGAACTGGGCCAGAGATTCAACAGGGGAACACCAAAAGTACCCTTTGACTTGCTCCAACCACCGCTATAAATGCCCTAAATGAATCACTTGCTGTGTGGAGGTGGGCAGTGAGGAATCCTTATCTTTGCTGGTACTTGGTGTCTGTAAAACTTGCATGTGAAGTTAGCCTCCGTACTTCTCCGGGGCTATTGAGAGATTCCCTTTTCCTTCAGACCAGGAAGTCTTTCCTTTTCTGCTTCTCTCGGAGCAGAGCCTCCCTCTTTGTTTCACATTTTCAAAATAATTTTGAGGTGTGTCAAAGGTGTAATTGCTGTGAAAGGAAAACCAAGCAACAGAATTTTCTGCTGGTCTGTGTAAAACCGGATTGCTGGCACACTAAACTTGTTCTGAAATATGATGGGGATTCACAGTGGAGGAACAAACCCATTTGTCTTCTAGACCTATGTGATGGTGGCTTTCATACTCAGTGTAACTCCCTATTGCTTTTAATAGAGCAAACTGCTCACAAAGATGTAGCGACTCCTGGCAAAGATGTTGCTTCTCAGCAGGTCAGCATTTGAGAGAGGCAGAGGTCTGCCATTTGTTGTAGCAGTAGCAGGGTGACTCTTTAAAATACCTGACTTATTATATCCATGCAAAATGGTACATTCGAGTTTGCAGTGTGCCACAGCTTATTGTTGCTGCCTGATTACTCTGTGTGTCTAAGGAGGTTTACAAGACCTAAGGAGGTTTACAAGGCAAGGGCTCACCCACCTTCCAGGTGAGTGAGTGAGCAGGATTTTTACTGAGTCGGTGTTTGATGCTGAGCCCAGGCAGCGTACCTAGTTCTGTGCAGTGCCACAAAGACTATTTTGGTTTGCCCCAAGGAACTTCCATTCTCAATTAGCCGCCCACCCGCTGTTCTGCTAGCTCCTTATGGCAGAGATCTCTGCCCATGGAGCTTCTGGTGACAACACACTAAAGAGAGCACAGTTTTAAAGCTCTGATGCTTCAAGACTCTTCTTCCCATCTGTTCACTTCTGAACAGAGGGGATGGGTCCTTTGCAAGGACGCAGGGCTGCTAGATCCAGACCTTGCCTGGGGAAGCTTGCCATTCCCAGGAAGGGTTTAACTGGAGTCTCGAAAGTTGTGTACAGATTGAGCCAGGCTTCAGCTGAAAAGCTGGGTGGATAATACCATTGTCAAGCCTCCAGTGGAGCAGTTTGGCCACCTGCTACTCCCTTTGCATGGGAACAGTATACTTACTGGAGGGCTTATAAGGAAGAGAATACATTTTCAGGTATTTCATGTGAATGTGGTTCTCCAGAGGAGTTAACAGTGAATACTTTTTTCCTGATCAATCGCAGCTAGGATTAGGGTTTTTTTTTTGTTTTGTTTGTTTGTTTGTTTGTTTTTCTATATAATATGCCTCAGCCTTTTTCTTAGCACTTAGTTTGTCATAATTACCAGAACATATCCTGTCTCCAGCCTGTGCTGGGATGAATCCTGAGGACTGGATGTGGAGCAGTGGCAGGATATAGCCCTGAAAACCAGCATCTTGTGCTTCCTGCAGGGAAGCGGCTGTCTATGGCAGCCCTTCTAGAGGCAGCATACCCTCTCCACCGCAGCGGAGCGAGCGCAATGCTGATCAGCAGGTCTAGGAAAAAAATTCTATTGTGCCTTGGGTTTCAGTAAATATGCTGTGAGCTACCTAGTGGTATTAGGTCTAATCATAGGAGTTTTCCCCTTCAAAGCTGTGGCTGGATTTATGTTGATCACTTTAAAACAAATCTCACAGATATATTTAGTAGAAGAATGTGTAAAACCCCAACCCCCAAATGGTATTATGTAACCAATACAGTATTTAAGTGCCCCCTGTGTAAACTAACTGAAAAGCCTGCTGTTTGCCTTCTTTGCCTCTGTTGTGTGTTGGTCAACCGAAGCCGGGTGCTCTGTTTGCTGTTCTGATTACTGTTATAAAGGAAAGATCCATAGGATCATGTTATCCAGAAAGTGAGAAAGACTTAAAGCCCACTCACTGGGCTTAGAGAGGCTCTGGGGCTGAGTGAGAGCCCTCTCGTGGGCTGCCCAGGAGTGTGGATTGCCAAGGGAGCTTGTGCTATTTGAAAGCATATGCACATCAAGGATACAGCCCCGCACAATGTACTTTGTCCCTTTATTTTGGCATGTGTGGCGCAGCCGTTCTCAGTGGCCTCTGCAACCTCAGCCACAGGGTTCAGCTGAGCTCAGCAAAGATGAACCTGTGTTAGTGTAGGGCCAAAGAGATGGTGGGAGCTAGTGGGCCAACTGGGAACATGTTCCCACTGCTGTATCTAGAGCTGGTATCAGGTGGAAATAAGAGGTGGATTTCCTCTTGCTTTGAAGAAAGAGGAGTTTCTAGGCTTTCCCCCTAATTTACTGTTATTGATCTGCCATCAGCCCCTTGCCCAGTTAAATCCTTTATTCAAGGTGCTAGATCTTAGGAGCACAGTGGTTTCCATTATTGTTATAATCTTTTGCCAAAGAGAGATTCCCCCTTCTCAGTAATGCACCAAAGTGGAAGTAATCGCTCTTTTTTTCTTCTTGCATTTGTCCTTTCCTGTTTCATTCACCGATTGAAAAATGGCTAAAGAGCAGCCCCCATTTCACCTCCCTTTTTCCCTGATTGACTCAGCAGCTCCTGGGACAGAGAGAGGAAAGGGGCCTCGAGGTCACAACCTTCACAATCTTCAAAGCCCCTGCCGCTTCCAGCAGCTGTCACAGCTCTCACTGACCATATCCCCAGAAGGTCAGCAAAAAAATAAACACTGGGGCCCGACAGGTCCCCTTCTCATGCAAACTGGCTATTTCCCTCCCCAGCTCCCATTCCATGCATAGCTTACACATAGGAGACCCCCTTGGATTTGCACAGAGCTATGCAAGAGGAAAATGCCACAGAAAATAAAAGCAGAAGGGCTTCCTGGGCAGGCAGGGTGGGAAAAAGAAAAGCAGCTTCCTGAGCTCTCCATGCCCACCCACAGGCTGCTGCAGCCATTTTGTGTGCGCAAAGCCTGAAGGTGCAGCTGGGGAGAGGGCTGACTTTTCCCTGGGAGGGAGACTGCAGGGAAGGATTCTGCTTTTATATCTGCTTGTGTGAGATGGAAGAAAGAGAGAACCCAAAATAAATAGGAAATGAACCATACTGTAAAAGCTTTTTCATCAGGATTAGATTGCATCCCTCTCTTCCAGCCAGCCTGCTTTCTGCACTCACCTTCCTCTGCAAAAAGTCATGATGAAGCAGAAACAGTGCCAGGGAGAAGCGCAGGTTCAAAAGGCCAGAGTGGAAAGGTCCTTTGCTAAAGGAAATACCCCTCCCCAGCCCTCTTTTACACAAGTATCCATTTCACCATGGCCACTAATAATCAAAGGGTTATTTCCTGGCCTTCCCAGCGCAGCTCCCAGATGCAGAGCGCCATGTTCTCCATTATTGCAAACCCTTCTGCTCCCCCATTGCTGAACCCAGCACTAGGGCATGCCTCCAGCCCATTTTTCAGGCTCCACAGCGAAGGAAGACACTCGTTTTCCTATTAGAGCTTTTAGCCTCTCCCCACGAAGACCAAAGGGGCGATTAGCAGACTGCACTGCCAAACAAAAACCCGTCCATGAGATTTTTCTCTTGCGTGCAGCTGCTGGGGAGGCTGGAGGGGCTGGTGACCTGCAAGAAAGCCCACCAGGAAGCAAAGGCAGCGACAGGGGACGTGGGAGTCACTTTATTTATTTGGTGTTGGCCGGGTACAGGGTCCTGCCCCAGGGCCAGCCGCGGGGAGCGCGGCCAGGGCCGGCGGTGGCCCCGGGGCCGGCAGCGGCCACGGGCGATGCGCGGAGCCGCTCACCTTGCCCTGCCCCTGCGCGCACCCTCTCCACCGCTGCGTGTTTAAACAAAGAAAGTTGCACAACCAAAGCCCCCCCCCCGCCCCCCCGCCAAGATGGCTCGGGGGGAGGGGGGGGGTGGGGCGGCGGGACGTCCCGTCCCCGCACGCTGTCACCGGCTCGTCCCCGGCTCTCGCCGCTCCCCGGCGCACTGACGCCCTTTCATTATTGCACTGCTCGCTGCGACCGTGACAGTAGTGCAACAGGGAAAGAGGGGCAGCCCGCCTGGTGGTCCCAGCGCTGGCCCAGCAGCCTCGGCCGCCGGGCTGGGGGCACGGAGGGAGAGCCCGGGGCGGGAGGGGTGTGTGTGTGCGTTTCCTGGCTTGTCCGCCTCCCCCCGAAATGATGCTGGGGGAGGATAAACCGAAGGCAGCAGCAGGGTCAGCCGTACAACGAGGGAGCAGCGGGCACGGCCCCGCTGCAGGGCTCCGGGCCGGCGAGGCGAGCCCTGCCCGGCCGCCGCGGGCAGACGCGCCGCGGCGGCCGGGGTCCGGCTTGGAAAGCCCCGCGGCAGCGGCTGCTCCGCCGCGCCCTGATCCGGCCCCCAGTCCCCTCCCACCATCCCTTTCCCTGGGCCCCTGAGGTCCCGAAAGGGACCGCGGGGACCACCTGAAATGGAAGGCAGGGCCACCCACTCGGCCATCCCGGCTGCTGTCAGCCCCCAGCTGATCCCTCACAAAGCGGAGAGGAGATTTAACACCCCCATCCCCGCTCCGTTCCCACGTACCTCAGCGAGCAGCTCTCGGGAAGGGCAGGAGGCAGCGCCCAGCCCCTCTGCGCTGCCGGACCCTGGAACAGCCCCCGGGCGGCAGGGCCCGGCCCGGCCGCGCTGCCGCGGAGCCCGGCGCTGTAGCATGAGCTTTGTTTCGAGGAGGGGACTGGGATTAGCGCCCCGGCCTCTTTGTGCTATGCTCTGCTTTGCACCGCGCTGGTTTTCGGGCTAGGATCAGGCACAGAAACGGCAAGTGTGGCTATGTATCTCCTCCCATCCCTTGGTGGGTGTTTACATCATTATGTAAAATAGGCACCCTTCAAACGTCTCGGGACTCATCCTATTTAAAAATGGAGCCATGATGGGCTTCTCCGGTTACAATCACTGCTTGGGCGTTTTAAACAGGAGGCCGTTTTGAATCCCGTGTGATAGCATCAAAAATATGCCCATTACTCACAACTTGAGTCACTGCAATAGCACAATTATTTCTCACAAATAACATCTCTACACAATTACTTGCCTATCTAACAACGCTCGGCATTTCACAACTTTTCCCTTAACTCGATGGGCACATAGGATTATTTTTTTCCTGCTGTGGCTTTCTTCTCTCCATGAAGAATAACCCTCCAAAGAAAAGACCCTATAAGCAATATTGCACTACTACCCCGATCACAAAAGCAGAGGCAATATTGATAGGGTCTCATCCTTAAGGTTAGGAAGCTGGATAATGTGTCTTGCGGCAGGTGACTGGAGGGAGCTTCATTCCATGCCTGCAAATGGGGAAGGGGTAAAAAGTTAGAAAGCAGTGCACTGCCCTATGGATCACAGCACTGTGTGCTCCCGCGAGGGTGGGGATGCAGGAACAGAGTAAACCTCTGATCCTGCACAATCTGTGCATAGCCACTACCCCCTTCTCCCAGAACATATTTAACTCCACTGTGGACTTTATCCAGGTTTCTATACCTCTGCCCCCAGTTCTCACATTGTTCTTCTCTACAGATTTCTCCCCTTTTTTAAATAACCCCAGTCAATTAGCTGCCTAGCTGTTAGAGGCTGGAAAGTGCTATTTATTTGATTAACTGATAGTTGTATTTTGAACCTCCCAGTAACAGGCATCAAGCCCTCTGAGAACTTCCTTTCTACTGGGCTGTCCTACTTGGAGAGCCCAGTGTTTTAAAATATCCCTCCCTTCATTGGAAATCACGGGATTAAGTACACACCAAAAATTAGAAAGCGAAACAGGATCTCCAGGGCTGGCTCTCCGGCACTGACTTCACATTAATGCGCACAGATTAAACAGCGTTTGGAGACACACGCGTGTTTTGCCCTAGCTTGTTTTGTTTGGCTTTTTCTTCTCCTCTTCCCCCCTCCCCAGCACCTTTTCTGTCCTAGGCTGGAAGGCACAATCTTCAGCTGGGGCTGGCTTAGCGTTGAACACACCAACAGCCACAGAAATGATTCCCAGGGAGGGGCTGAGACACCTCCAGCTTCAGGGCTGCTTTGCCAACTAGACTCTTCCTGTGCAATCTGGCACCCAGTTAACCTGCCCCAGTGCATTCGTCACGTAGGAACACTTGAGAGTCCAGAGGAAGAGGAAAGAAACTTCATTCCCAGGCCATCCCAAACCAGGTCATGATTTTGACACTTTAAGCTCCTCTTTCCTCAGCCTGCTTTCCAGTGGATTAAATAGGAGTGTAATGGAGAGACAATCCCCTAATTCATGGATTCCTGGCTAATTTATGCATACCACATTGATCTGGTCTTTGCCATTAGAGATCCCTGGCGTTTGGCATGCTGGTGTGAGGCAGCCCTGCATCCCCTTTGATGTTGCCTGACTTGCCCAAAGCAGCTGAACACCAAGGACATGCCAAAGAAAAAGGAATAGAGGAAGCTCCATTAATTGTTTGTTTTTTCTAACGGAGTGATAAACAAAATCTCCAATCTGCCTCAACCCCTCCCTCTCCCCATCCTTTGTGATGCTTGTTGGAAGCAAACAGGGATCTTTCTTCCACGTTGTTTATTTGTATTAACCTTTGTTCACACTAATTAAAAGGCCATGTTCACAGAGATTGCTGTAAGCAGCTCAGAATGAGTTTTATCAAACTTCTGTATTCTTGTTACCTTGACAAAACCTCAGGTTTAGTCCTGCCACTCTGCTTCTCAACAATCCCTGCAACCTAGACATCCAGTTGGACTGAGAACATAAAAAAGACGCAACTAGGCTCAGCCTTACCTTTCCATCTATTCCCGTCCAGTCTCTATTTTGTTTATTGTTTACCATGTCTTTTCCACTCTTCAGCCTCGATGTTATCTCAAACAAGACTTACACTTAATATACACAATTTAACTTCTCCAGTGGCCCAAGAGACAAACCCACTGGCAAGTTTACAGTGGAAACGTACAATCTGCACATCAAGTGACATTACTAATGCATCAATAGCAGGGAGAGCAGGATTCGGCAATTCCTGCACAACTTCAGAATTTCACTAGTTACAGAAGCTACAACTGGCAGGAGAGGGTAAGGGATGTAATTAGAAATGTCAGCCACAAGTTAAGTTCCAAGCAAAGGCAATTAAATCACATTCTCTTTATGTTTCTGGATCTGTGCTGAGAGCCTACATGTGTCTCAAAAATTTCCATATCTCCAAGTGGTGTATTGGGCACAGGAACTCCCCACACCTTCCTTTTCTTTTTTTTTTTTTTTTTTAACAATACAAGAAAAATAAAGACTGAATCAATCTCCAATAATATTCCCCCAGTTTGCAAACAATATGCAAAGCCTGGGTTGCGCTATGTCCTATAACAGGGAGACTCTCTGGAATGTATATGGGGGTTATTTTAAAATAAACGTTTAAACATGAGATTATGAAATGCATGCTATTTATACACCAGGAGGCTCAGCATCTCTAGATATGTTTAGAAACCTCTCTCGCCTTTAATCACAGTTATAGAAACTAAATGGAAATGTCACCCAGACAAGTATGGAAATAACACTTTATATGTTGCTCAATAATGGAAGCTTTTTTTTTTTTTTTGGCAGTATGTGCAGGGAATCATTTACTGTAGTGGAGTCATTGCTGTATGTTTAAGCTCCCCTTTTCTGATGTTAGCAGACAAACAGACTGAAGTGTCCTTATGGTGAAGCTTTGGGATAAATAAAGTAGTGAGCAGACTCTCTGGAGCTCAGAAGCCTCTGCTCCTTGTGAGATCAGACCTTCTCCTCCTTGGTTTAGTTTAGGGAGCCATTTCCCCTTCCCTTTGTTGCTGTTTATTTGTTGCTCTTGTGGTTAAAGGTGCCACTTCGGGCAAGCGGCTTTTTAAAATTTTCATCTCAGTTGCAACCTCACAAAACATAGCAGGGCAACAAAGCTTCAGTCCAGCCTTGTTTCCCTGGTCACAGCCATTTTGCTCGCCTGAGGAAAGGAGACCGTTTAAAAGCCATCTTGCAATTAAATACATTATATAGTCTACAATATATTTTCTGCAACGGAATTGACACTATTACCAAAGGTCAGAGCAAACACTTTGGAAACAGCTCTAGGCTGAGAGTTGATCTAGAGTTTTCCATTCTATTTAATAATTTTATAATTGTTTTAAAACTGGGAAGTGTTGCCTTTTTAATTTTTTTTTTTTTTTTTGAGAGAGAGAGAAAAAATTCTTAGCATTCCAGTCTTGGCTCCTTAAGTCTATCTAGCAAGTTTGTACAAATCCATCCAGAGAAAAAGGGGATTCTTGCTTCCATGCAAGAGTCAACCTGTCCAGGTGTGAGAGACTCTAGAGAGTAAGGGTTGATAATCTTCTCTGAAAACACCACCTTCCCAAGCACGTTTCACCCACAGAGCCTGGTGATTTTGTCACCCACAGCCACTTATCAATACGTTCCCCTTCTGAAATCAGAAGGGATTACACTCCAGAACGTCCTGCCATTTGATTCTTGCTTATAATATTTAGTTTGTGGGTTTCAATAACCCTTTTCTCAGCAGCAACATTTCCTCGGCTGGCAGAAGCCAAATCTGCGTCAGTGAGCTCCATTAAAAGGAATGACAGAGCTCCTTAAACAGCCTAGACTTTGTAACCCCACAATACGGCTTTTCTGCATGGTGTTTACCAGCGCTCTGCTGTCTGACGGAAAAAAAAAAAAAAAAAAAAAAGACTTGTGGTACTAAATGCAGGAGCAAAATAGGGCTAAATCCTATCACCTTGGAAGCGCCGATCCCACTTCTGGCCCTGCGCATACAGCAGGGCAAGTGAAAGGTCGTGCGGTTGCCTTGGCTGGGAAAGGAGCACATGTGGGGTTGATCTTGGGGTCCCCCAATTAACTCTTCCCCCACGGCAGGGGAAGGACTCCCCTCCTTACACACCCCAGCTGCCCACAAACTGCTGTCCCCTTGCCTGCAGGGGCAGGGGGTGCCATTTTGCGATTTCTCCACAGGGCCCCAAGGCCAAGTCTCTAGGGCCGGGGCCCAGGGCACGGCAAGAGGGGAAACGGCACCTCCGGCCCCTGCGCGGCCGCCTCCCTTCCCCAAACCACCCAAGAGCAGCCAGAGCAGGAGCGACCTTAACACAGATCTAGCACTCAATGCAATGACTCAAAAAGTCCCCCTGAAAAAAAAAAAAAAAAAAAACTCTGAAAACTTAAACCATCTGATTTCACTTTCCGCTCCAATTGGTTGTGTAGCCAGGGCGCAGGTCTGGCCTCCTCCACCACACTAATACCCTATGTGTGCTGCCTCCACAGAGGAGGGGTTCTTTTAACAAGTTTATGCAACAACAGGATGGAGGCTCTGCCGGAGCCCTTCCCCCCGCAGCCCGACCTGATTCCCCGCATTCCTCCCGCGCCCTCCCCCTCCGACCCAACTGGAGACAAACTCTGGCATCTCCACACACATGCAAATGGTTTCCCTTGCACAAATACAGACTCCTGAAGGGGCCTTTGCTTCCGAATCCCCCCTCTCTCTCTCTTTTTTTTTTTTTTTCCCTTTCCTCCAGTGCTTGCTTTTTTTTTTTTTCTCTCTTACATTCCTCAGCCAGGCAGGGTTAAAAAAAAAAAAAAAAAGAGAGAGAGTGGGGAAGGGAGGGTTTGGAATGCGTAACCTCCATCCCAGGCCCGAATGTGCAGGGAACCCCGTCCTTGCCCCCCGCACCCCTGGGGCCTGCCTTCCAGAGAGCTGGTGCTCAGTGAAGGGCCCTCTGTGGGCTCCACTGCCCCAGCCAGGGCCAGGAGGGCTCTGAAGGGGTCCCCTCGCCCTCTGCCACTGGGATACGGTCCCTGTCACCACACAGGCCTTTCTCTCGATCACACACCTCAAGTCCCCCCCACACCCAGGGGAAGTTTTCAAGTGTAGCGACTGTATTATTTTTAAAGACATAACTTTAGTCAGGAAAACAAGTATGCATCTATTCCCCCTGTGATTTCTCCACCTCCAAACAAGGCAGGCTCCCACGTTGGAGAGGCCATCTTACAGCCAGGCATCAGCCCCACCAAGGCTTCCACTAGCACTTATTTCCACTCGCTGAAGGGCTCCCCGAGCACACATGCACGTACAGAGCAAAGCGCTGCACTGCTCTAGGGTGGCTTCCAGCTCCTCGCTGGTCCACCCTCCTTCCCATCCTCCTTGGCCAGGGCAGCAAAGGGCCCCTCACGCTTCCACTCTGGACACTCCTGACTCCTCTTATTGATGGCAGGGGGGAAAGACAGCTTCCCCCCCACCCCCGTCCCTGCCAGCAAAGCCTTTACAGATTTCACACTCTCCTACTTTTTAATTAATCAAAAATTAGGAGGAGAAGGGGAAAAGCGACAAAGCTAAACAGGCCTCCCTGTTCCTTAATGCACATAAAAATGGCAACCGTGCTACAATGCGGAGAGATGGATGAAAAGAAAAGCTCTAGAGAAAGGGAGCCATGCCGGCTCAGGTTACCTCCACTGAGGCCTGGGAGCCGTACTGCATCCACCACCAGCACTGTGCCTCCGGTTCGGGTGCAGGGGCTTGCTTAGCCTTCTCTGGGCGTGAAAGGGAGACAGGCTTCAGCACCTCACCAGAAAGAGGGACTGAAAAGGTGTCTTTTGTTTGCTCGTTTGTTCATTGAAGAACTGGAGCGCGTTATTGGGGATTCGACTTCCCCTCATCCCTCTAAAATGGGACACGCACCCCCCCTCAGGACGTGGTCCTCCATTTTCTTCCTCCCCATGGCTCGCTTGCTAGCACACCCTGGCCTGGCTTGGGATGTGCAGCGCAATCTGAAAACGCTCCTTTACCTAGATTTGATTTCCAATATGACGGCTCTCCCCACCCCCACCCTTTGCTCCCAAGGTAACAGCTCAAGGCTTCAGGAAAGAAAAAAAAAAAAAAAAAAATGAAGAGAGAGATGAAGGTCCCATCCCCCAGCCCTCCAAACCCCTTTCTTAGCAGCTGTAAGTGAAAATACCACATCTGCCTCCAACTACACTGCGAGTGACAGTCACCAACACATTGTTATTTAAAGATCAATTCTGAATGCAATATTCCTGCTCCTAGGCCTACATCATCCCTGCGTCTCAGGCTTGCTCCACGTTTGCTATTGGGAAGTGCAGGGAAAGACTGTCTCTCAAAACCTACTGATTATTATTTAGGTGCCTTCTACTTTTTTTTTAATGAAAATGAAGGTATCAATATTGTTATAATCTTAACAGTTATTCTTCTAAAAGTGAAATACGATGGAACTTGAAAAACACATCAATAGGAAGCAAAAATTAAATTGCCTGTGAATACATATGTATATATTAAAGTCACTGAATTCTGTACACGACAGTAACATCCTTAGGTTCGTAAAACTCATTTTTAAAACAGCAGCAAGAAAAATATTCAAACCTGGTCAGGATATTTTTAAAGGTGGTGATTGCTCTAAAGGAGGACAAGAGGGCTTTAAAATGTGAATAGGCCAGCTTTTTATTTTACAACTTGGACACACAAGCCCACGCTAGTGGCAGAAAGGGCAATCCATTTTGTACACTGAAGCAGTCAAAACGGGGAACAAAACCCAAGGAATTTCCATACAGACACTCAACCTAAACACAAAACAAACAAACAAACACAAGGGTAGGGATTTTTTTTTTAAGGCAATTTCTGCGTGATCTTGACATTTTAACACTCGCTCGAGCCTTTGCAGTGGGGGGAGAAATCAGAGTAGGGGGCTGGTTTCCTACTAAAATGCATTAAATAACTACAGAATCCCCTAATGTCAGGGGCTGGGTGTGCAACAGTAACTGATCATAAAGGATGTATCAGGACTGGAACCAAATGCTTTGACAATATTATTGCACTGCTTTATTTGTGCAGACAGTAGTGCAACATTGTCAGAGCCAGCGATACCAGCAGCCACTGTCACGTTCTGCACAGCTGTCCCTGCATCCTTTTGTAAGGGACTGTTACATTACAGTGTTAACCACAATAACGTTTTTATGTTTAGTCCCAATAAAACTCTGCAGGACAAAGTTTATTTGCAATCATAATTAGACAAGGTAAAAAAAAAAAAAAACACAACAAAAATTAGTTAAAAAAAAAAAAAGAAAAAACAGAAAGAGAGAAAAGAGAGAGAGAGAGAGAGAGAGAAAGACCACTGTTAGTATGGCTGGTTAAACAAACCATTCTTTTGCTACATGCCCAGTGTATCTAGGCACGGTACGTTATAAAGGTTTTATACAATAAAATATTCTGCTACAGTAATGGAGAATAAAATAACAAGGGATGTAATTCAGCATCCCCAAATGTATGTGTTTCCATAAAAACCAAATTGGTCAGTCAATGAATCTGAACTGCACAATTTAAATAAATCACAGAAAGTGCCAGCCCTTTCCTGTGCCTTCAGAAGTTTTCTTAATTGTGCTCTGTATTCTATGGTGGTTGACCAGTACAGATGAAAAAGCCTAATCTGTGTGTATATATAGAACGGTATAAATACACAGGGCTTTGATTTGCTATGGAAAATCTTACAGAAATGATGGGACTTGTGTACAAAAATACCTAGTGTCTGTGCTTCAATCTCACATGTATCTGTGTGTGTCACCACACAAAAATCACAGTATAAACACCACAGATTCATAGAAACAAAAGAACAACATTAAAACCCTATAGACATTCATAGGGACCACCTCAAGCATATGGGGGAATGTTTCTATGAGGGGAAAAACTATAAAGAAATCATTATAAAATTTCAATGCAGATATTGTATGGAAGTGTGTAGAAATTAATAATCAATTACAAGTTATTGGTAAATAAAGCAGGTAATGCCTTGAAAGCTCCCAGAAACATTTGGAGCCTGTGTTTTAAATAGGATTTGTTTAAACTGTTCCAGCCCATTTCTATAGAAAGACAAATAAAAATGTATAACCCAGAATCTCTCTCCTTATTTAAAACCACTCCCACTTGTATAAAACCTTATTTCACACACGTGCATAAATACACTGGAGGAGGCATCTATTTTAGGGTTGTTTGCCCACTCTGAAGAGGGTGGGCTGCTAAAGGGGGTCATGTTTCTGCCAGCCAATGCCCTTTTAATATTGCACTGCTCATCATAATTGCCAGTAGTACAACAGAAAAAGGGCTCTGGACAACAGCATACTTCAGAGACTTTCCAAAATAAATGATAAATCAGTTAGAAACTTCTCCAAGTGATGGCCTTCTGTGCATAATTTACTCTAAAACAGATTTGTTACATTAAAAAAAAAAAAAAGAGGAGTTTCTTCAACAACCACATTGATTCAATGTCATTCTTTAAAATTAGATTTTAATATTTCACAACTGCATCTTGAATTAACTTCAGCAAGAATTTAGATAAGCTTGATTTAGGGACACTTCCCCCCCCCCCCCCTCAATTGTAACTGTTACATTAGAGTATATGAAATCAAAGATCAGAATTGGGAGTGCCCTCCTTGGATTTCAGCACCCCAGTATTTTACAAAAGTAGGTGTAATGAAGTAAATTAAAGATCTTAAAGACACAATGGAGGAGAAGTTCATATCTTTTGTATTGCTTTCATCTGAATAATCTGCTAAAATATTTGGTATTTATTACATACATGCTTGCTGCTTGCTTAAATTATTTTTATTTATTTTTAATTATTAAGGAAGTCTTGCTATTTTACACAAGCATCTAAACAAGCTTTCAAAACAGCTGCCATCCAGGAGTGAGAGACCTTTAAAAATCATCTACTTGCATCATGAAAACATTACTATTGTAATTTTTTCCTTTTTCAAAAAGAATACATGGGTAGTAAGGAGAAAACATCAGTTAATCATTACAAATCAGACATTCCAAATAATTTTAGCAATAAGTAACATTTAAAAGTCAACTTGTTAGTCTTTAGGTTTCAAACTGTTTACCATTTGTTTCTTTAAACAATTTCAAACGTAAACCTGGAAAATGTTACTATTTGTTAAATAAGAATCACTTGAGAAATTATAAATTACTTTGAATTCAAACAACGCAAAGAAATTCTATGCAAAGAAATCAAAAATTTTAAACAACTTTCCATAAACTGTATAGACAAGCAAGAATTGTACCAAATGCTAAAATGAATTAAACTGATTCAAGTTGGGGGGAGTGTGGGCTGAGTGAGAAAATGCCCTGAATGAATTCTAGTTGTCAATTTTTCAGAGTAGTATTAACGAAAAGCCAATTGATTTGGAAATGTCCCAACCCAATTAGAATCTTACTTTATCACTCTTATTTTCTGATTTAATTTTTTTCCTCCTTTTTTTTTTTTTGTACAATAATTTATCCCTACTCCAGAAACCTAGGCTAGTTGAGAGATGTTTGGTTTTAAAAAAATAAAATAAAATAAATAAAAGAGAAAGAAAGAAAGAAAAAGAAAATTAAAAGAAGAAAGAATGTGCTTTAAACTTTAGGAAGGTTTTTTGTTTTTTTTTTTTTTTAATCCAGAGCCCCAGGTTTGTGTTCCAGGGTACGAGCTTTCCTTACACAACTCCAAGACCACACACTGGAGGGAAACGGAGCGGAATTGGGGCAAAGTGCAAGAATGCCAAAGAAACACTTTGGGCTGTGCACCCTGGTTTATTGCAAAAACTCTGGACTATTTAAGCAAAGCATTAGTTTTACGAGATTTAAATATTAAGCCAATATAAATACTGGCTGGAGATAGCATGTGACTTATTGCCTCGCTCTTTGGGGGTTTTAAGCAAAAAAAAAAAAAAAAAAAAAAAGGAGGGGGTTCTAAACTGGGATCTCTCAGCAAAAAAAAATTCTCCGTGGTCTCTAGAGAGACAAGAGGTTTCGCTACGATTAACAGCGGGCAGTGTTTTCGCGGGGGGGCTCGGTGGCACAGCGCGGCACACGCCGACCCTCCCGTGACACACGGCCCGCGGGGCTGGGGGCTCGGCCCCGGCCGAAAGCGCTCGGTTCGTGGGATCTCCCTGTTTCTCAGAAGCGGTTGCACAGGTGAAATTTTTGCGAGAGGAAAAAGATATAAAGAATTATCTCACCACTACCTAGAGGTTTTCAGCCGAGCCTGCCAGCGATCGCCTCTCCCTGCGCCCCGCGCCCGGACGGCGCGCCCCCGCCCGTGCCCTCTCCCCGCTCCGGTCTCGGCCCGCACCGACGGCTCCTTCGCCGCTTCTGCCGCTCGCAAGTTTTATTCCCAGCCCCGCGGCTGCCGGCTCGCTCCGCCACCTCGGATCGACCGCACGCCAGAAAGCAAAACGACCCGCGGGAACTTCCCTCGGGAAACCGCTACAGCCGGGAAAGCGGGGAGGAAAAGGCTCCCGCTCCACCGGGAAACCTCTCCGGGAAGCGCCCCCGCACGGGAGGGGGGCGAGGGGCGCTGCCGGTAAGCGCACCCCCCCCACCCCCTCCCCGCGCCTCGCCCCGCTCTCTCCGCCGCCCCCCCCCCCCCCCCGCACTGTCCCGGGCGGGGGCCGCCCCTCGGGCCATTGTCAGAGCCGCGCCGGCGGCGCGCCCCCCCCCGTCCCCGGGGCCCGCAGCTCCCGCCATTTCCGCCCGGGCGGGCGGATGCGCCCCCCGGGCAGCGGCAGGGCCGGCGGGCCCCGCTGGCTGCGCGGTACCTGCGCGGCGGGAGGGACGGCTCCCCGCGCCGCGGCGGGGAGGGGACGGGGGTGGGGGGGGGGTGGGGGGAGAAAGTTGCCAAAAGAGGCGCAAAAGAGGCGGCGGAGCTCTGCGCTCCCCCCTCTCTTCCCGCGCCGCTTCCCGCCGTCCCGCACAGCCGGCCGCCGCCGCCGCCCCAGGCGCGGCCGGGCTCGGCTCCCTGATCGATCAGAACGTGGGCAAATCCTCCGGTACCAACCTCATGGCCTCCCCGCCGCAGCCTCCATCTTTGACTAGTTGACATTCAGCTCCTGCCTGACCAGCTCCTCATTAGCATACCTCCCCCGCCATTGGCTCGCCCCTGCGCTAGTCTTTGCCACCGCCTTCCCCATTGGCTCCCGGGGAGGATATTTAAAAATATTATCCCCTCGCCCATTGGCGCCCTGGTGCCCACGTCACGGCACGCTCTTTATTTTAACAATGAATGCACAAACACATTCTTCCATTCACAAATTTTTTTTTTTTTTCAGTAGTTTGCCCGCCTTTTCTCCAACTACATTTTCATTGATTTTTTTTTTTTTTTTTTTTGTTTCAACTGAGGGGGTCCCGGTTGTAAACAGATAAATCAAAGGCGAACAGAGGGGGGACCTGAGCAAATATTATTTTCTCTCTCTTTTGTTCGGCAGCGCTGGTGTTGGGGGAACAAAACTGATCCCCAGCGGTCCCGGATCGGAGAGGTGTGGTCGGGGAGGGGGGGTGGGGGTGCTCTGCCCGAGAGGTTGCAGCTATTTCGTGTCCATTTCTGTTTCACAGCTCAGCCCTCTCTCCCGCAAGTAGAACAGCAAACCCTGCCCGGGCAAAGCAAACCGCTACATTTGTCACGTTCAGAACAGTGATTGTTGCCGTAGTTGGGGAGCCTTGGCCGGGGGGCTGCCGGGGGCTCGGTGGGTGCGTGCCCGCGGGAGATGCTGCTCCTCTCCCTCCCGCAGCGGCGTGGACGGCCACGCTGCCCTCCCGCAGCCGCGCTCTCCGCGGGCTGAGCCGAGCAGGGGATTTAATTGTGACCGGCTAAAACACGCCAGGTCAATTCAGTGCGCGTTCGTGCCAAGAGCTTCGCCTTTTGTACAGGCGCCTGAGCTGAAATCAGGCGATATCAAAGTTTAAGGGCTAGAGAGGGAAGCTCTCTGGTATTTCTCTTGCCCTGCAAATTGTAAAACACGGGAATCGTTGAAAAATGAATAAACAAAGGCTGAGAGAGTCATTGACAGTCTCTCTCACAGGGAAGTGTCTTGGTGAGTTTCTTTTGGAAAAGATTTCTGCCATATTGTTAACTAGCAAACTCACAACTGTGCAGTTTCTTCCACCTTTAAAAGACGTAGTTCCTCCTGTGGAATCAGCTCTTCAACAATTGATTTCAACAGATGTTTGTAAAATGAAAAAGTTTTCATACTTCAGTGAGACAAACTTAACAGCAAAGGAACCGGGTAAGCTGTGAGAAAGCAATACACTTTTGTGGGTAAAAAGGCGGGGTTTTTATTTGTTTGTTTGTTTTTTAATTGTATTTACTGGCGTTTTATTAGCTGATCTGTCTTTGGAAAAGTGTATTTCTCTCTAAACTGTTGAATTACTTTAGTTTTTAAATCTCTTTTCCTTTCATTTGGTAACTACCTTCATACCAAACCCATCCCCAAAATCTAACTTGTGTGCGTGTAAACTACAATTTTACATTATACAAGAAAAAAGACATTAGCTATTTTTTTTAAATAAACTAAACTTCCTTTGTATCTATTCTTGGGTTTGGGAGTTGGTTCTGATTTGGATATTTTCTCCATATATGTATGTATATGTGTGCGTAGCCCCCCACGCACAAATATTGAACGCGAGCTGCAAATGCTGGGTCTGGGTACTGATGGGTGGGGACTTGGAGCAGTGGATCTCTGGCAGTGTTTTTGGAGATGGGAGAGAAGGGCAGTGGGCTGTGAAATCACACATTCCTGTCCAATGGAGCTGAAATAATGGTATTGTTCTCTGGAAAAGAGGTTGCTTTTCTCTTCTCCATTCTTCCCCTGATCTGCAGGGACCTGATTGTGCAGTTAATCAGCAAAAAAGCGTTTGATGTAAGGCAGGGCGTGAATTCAAAAGGGCCAGGGGGGATTCAAGAGGGATTCTTCTGTCTGTTAGAAAATGTTTTTCTGATTTCAAAATGGTAGACATTTGAAAAGCTGCACTGGTCTCTCTTCAGAGATCCAAATTTGTAGTAGGTACCAGCACTAATTATATCGCTTCCTTTGTGAGTTTGACACTTTACTGCTGGGGAAAAAAAAAAAAAAGAAAAAGAAAGAAAAAAAAAAAAAGCTGATATCTTACAGCAAAAGGAAAGATGTCCTTCCTGGAGCAAAGGTGAGGCCCTATATCCCCACAGTTAATTCCTTCAGCTTGCTATCAGTCACCAGAAAGTCTCCTTATGGCTGCCTTGCTAAATGTTTTGCATTGCACGATTCAGAATAAAATAAAGCCCGTGGGGAGCAGGTAAGAACCTAGTTGGTTTTGTCGCTCTTTTTGGTGACCTGTGTCCTGAGTATGACATCCACCTCCCCGAATCTGGAAGCATAGAAGCTTTCCTGTCCCACGCTGACTCGTCTGTAAATCTTTCCTTGCCAGCCTTGTCTTGAATGCCAAGAATATTTGAAGCATGTTTCTTATTTCAGTGTGGTCATTTCCCAAACTTTTTAACAAAATGCTTTCTGCCGATTTCCGCTCTTGTATATACACAACATCCTGCTAGGTTTCCTATGCACTGCTCTATACATATGTAAATATGTAAATTCATTGCTATCCCTTTACTTAAAATATTATTATAGCTACACAGGAAATGACACATCCTAGAGAAAGGCAACTGCCTTGCATGTTTGCGTGAAAAATGTACAACTTTACAGCAAGCTCCGAAAGGGTTTGTCAATTCAATTTTAGCCAAGCTGCAAATAAAGTTATTGAAAGTTCCCCGTGGGCAGCCCTGGGTCCCCAGCCCCAGATCTGTCGCTGTGTACCACAGGGCTCCTTCCTGCTCCGCGCAAGGAGGATTGCTCTGCTGTAATGCCGAATAGATTTGTTTAGATTTTATGTTTCAGGGCTGGGGGACATTGGGGAATTATTTGGATTTTTGTGTATGTGTGTGTTGTTTTGCTGCAAATGTGCAGTTGTGCTCTCCCCTCCCTTTGGAAACGAAGGCTGAGAAAAGACATTTGTTCTGCTGTTGGTTTGCTTTAAAGAAGGGCTCCTTGCAAACGTCCAATGCTGGAGAAGAATGGCGTTTTTATCATTTTTAAACATCAAGGAGGGGAGGGAGAGAAGCTGGCTGGGTTTTTTTTTCCTCCAGATCTTGGGGTGTTTTTGCAGTGTAACTCAATCTGATGTCACTGGGGGTGGAGTCTCCACTGCGTTTGCTTAAACTGGAGCTGCCTCAGTTCAAGGCCTTGTGGCTGAAAGTTCTTAAATCTGTGGCAGACAGGCATGACTATTCCTTAATGAGACCCCTGCTGCAATAACGCGTTTTTTATTTTATTCAACTTCTTAATGCTATTAATTACGATTTCTTTAATGACACTCTTCCCATCTGCAAGGTTAACGTAATCCCACACGACCAGCACAGTAACACGCTTCACCGTTATCGTCTGCGTGAAAACACATGCCCAAACTCATATAAAACCTTAATTACGTCTTGAACATACACATGCTTTGTGAGTGTGGGTGACAGAAACAAAGAGAAAAGAGGAGGGTAAGAAAAATTTCACAGAAGTTTCCAAAGATATTTACAGAGGCTGTTACAAATTAACTTTAAAATCCATCCTTGTGGAAGAGTACTACATTTAGGAGGGATAGATTTGATTTTTGTGTTTTGTCTTTTGTTCCCAGCTTCCTAGCTGCAAACATTTGCTCCTGTGGACAAAACTGTAAGGTTGGATTAAAAATGAATTGATAAAACTCCATGGGAGACAGGAGCAAATAGATTCATAAAGTGTTCACAGGGCAACATTGACTAATAATGCTTAAACTTAAACAGATTGGACTTTTGGTTTGCTTCAACTTCAAAAAAATCACTACTACTCCTTCAGCAGGGCTGGAAATCAGTCACCTCTGAGCTCATCTAAAATTGTAACTCTCTTCTCATTTAGCACAGCTACTTTGACTTTTATTTTTTACCACACAAACTTGAAAAATGAAGTGGACCCTTTATTTAAACGCTGATTTGAATGATCCTAAAACTTGCCCCTAAAATATGTGAGATTTCACCATCTCCATATTTATACACAAGTAGTTTACAAAAAAAAAAAGTTTTGATTGAATGGGCTTTGAATCAGACACACAATAATAAACTAGTTGAAAATGACTCTATGTATGTGTATCTCTATCCAAATGTATGTGTCTCTATATCAGTGAAATTCAAATTGTTCTTTTTTTCCCCCAGATTCTTGTAGTTTTTCAACAAATGCAGCTTGTTAAAGGATTTTTTTTTAATTAAAAAGAAAACCAAAAGCACTATTCACAACAAAAAGGCATAATCTGAAAGGATTTATTAATTTAAATTCTGTCAGAAACGATTTCTAAATGTTTAAAAGGCACCCAAACTCAAACCCCCCAACCACATCTTTATTTAGACCGAACAATCGTTTTAATGTGATAAAAATGTGATATTTTCTTAAGGACATCTTCCTATCTGCAGGATTTAACATAAGAAAGGCAGAGAAATTTCCTAATTCATTTTGATAAAAAATAAATAATCTTAATCGTTTCCTAGCTAGCAGCTGGTCAAAAATACTTTACATGTTTCCATAAACATATCCAATCGATAGCTTCAAAAGTGATTGAATGGAACCCAAAAGCAGCCATCCCAAAGAGCTCAAATCTCTGCTGATCAGACCTCTACAAAGCAGGCTCTTGTGCTCGGTTTGACAGTGTCCGAGAGGGAGGGGAACATGAATGAGAAAAACAGTCACTAATGCAAGTTATGAATGAGGGATTGGATGGGAGGGAAGGAAAAAAAAAAGAAAAAAACCACAGAGAAAGAGGAGAGACACGGCTAATGCAAAAATCGGTTTAATCCACAGGTTTTACATTGATGTGATTTTTTTTTCCCCTCGGATCCCACCGGGTCTGCGGACCCGTAGTTACAAACATCTCTAGCCCAAACCCCATCAAACATCCTCGCTGCAGGAAAGAGGGGCATTGTGCTGCTTGGCTCACATTTTCTCCCCCCCACCCCCTTTACTCGTCCCCCATCTCTCCCCCCTCCCTCTTTTGTAAATCAGAATGAGGAGGTTTTATAGTGAGTCTAATTCTCACTCCCTCCATTTCCTTCCTTTCTGCATTTTTTATCCCCCTTCCACCCCGCCCCTCCCCTGCCTCCAGCCCTGCTATTGATTAACCTCTTCGCTGCTGCCCCGCCGCTGCCTCCCGCCCCGCCCAGTCCCGCACCGCACCGAGCCGGGACGCGGCCGGTTCTGCCCCGGGGAGGCTGCGGCTGCCCCGGCCCCGCCGCTCCCGCCCGGCCCTTTGAAGCCGGTCACGCTGAACGTTGTTTAACGAGGCCGGTTGCAACGCCGGGAGATGCCCGGGCGAGGGGAAAAGTGGTAAAACAAAAAGCCACCGACCCAAAAGTGCGGGGGGAGGATTTCATCCGAGAGGTGCAGCCTCCGCGGGTGCGGAGCGGTGGGGTGGGGGGGAGCCAAACCCGAGCACTGAAATAGTTAATGGCCCTTGGATGCATTGATTAGTATTGATGGCTTCGGTAGTTTTAATGGATTTGTTGTTTGTGGGAGGTGGGGAGCTTTTGCCTTGCTTTGAATTCTAACCCCCCGGCTGGGAGCTCGCTCCTAATTGCATGCACAGCATTCCTTCGGAGTGGGTGGTATCACCTTTTACTGCTGCTCCCTTCCACAGGGAAGGCCTGTAAAAAATCCCTTTCATGTGCCCGAAAATCAATACCCAGGGCTCTGGATGGCTGCTGTAAAAACAAAACAAAATCCTGTCCCTCCCCCGCCAAAATATAGTTTTTATACACATATATATATATGGGGGGGAGGGAGGGGAAGCCCCGTAAAAGCAACCCACTCCTGCAGAAAAACACGAGGGGCAGTTGGCTCCTCTTTGCCAACCCAGGGCCGGGGCATTTTCGGGGCGGTGTGGAAGGAGCCCCTATTTTTACAGCTGCTGGGGGCACTTTTGGAGGGGGCTGCAGTTGGGAGCTGGAGATTTCTGGTCAATAAAAATGGATGTGGCTTGAAAATGCCTGCTCCGGTGGCAGGGAGGATGGAGGGTCAGGAGCAGTGCTTAAAAGGTTAAAAAGGACGGGGTGAGTGGGAAGTTGCAGAGTCATGGGTGGAGTTACCCACACTTTAAAAAAAAGCACAACAGAGTAAACAAATTCATCTTTCAGTTAGTGTCAGGAGGAAGGTAAGAGTGTGAGGGTGCTGTGCCTTGCTGTGTCCAGCACCGGGCTTCTGGAAATAAAACAAATGAGACATTTTACTAGGAAACGATAAAACCAAGTTTATTTTTCACTCTGCCCCCAAACTGTGCAAAAATGATATCATTCTAACTTACAAGTGAACTTCGTGTTCGCTTCTCTCTCTGCTGGATCTTAATTTCTTTAGCACTGAGGGGAGAGGGAGCGATTGTTAAGCGTTTAAAAATCCATGCAAAATAAATCAATGTGTTTCTGCCATCTACATTTCAATTCAATAACATCGTTTTCATAGAGCTATTTCATTAGTATGGAATAACTCACCTGTAAGTAATTACAGCTGACTTGCTTTCTAGCAGAGACCAATACAAGTCCAGAAAGGGGATAAAGGTTAGCTCAAAGAAATACTGCAGAGGTTTGGCATGGGTATAAAAGCGAATAGCTATGTTCTCTCCTTAAAAAGCAAGTCACTCTTAGTCATCATTTAAAAGAAAATGCATAGCTCTGCCTCGAAGCTTCATTTCAATCTAAAATTTAAAACCAAAACCCAACTTGAAAGTGTTCCGTTGGTAAAGTGTAACGTCACTGCATCGAACAGAAAAAAGCTCCAAACCAACAAACAACCCAAAGCTCCTATAATAATTGTTTGAGAAATCCACCTTTCTCAGATTTCACACAGGCTCAAACAGTCAAATAGTTTGTTTGATTTTTGTTATTGTAATTCTGCTTCTTGTTGAAATTGTGTGTTGGCACTGAGTTACATTTGTTTGAAATTAGTTTATCAGTGTAACACTAACTTAAGAATGAGTTTACTGGTTCAAAAGTGCACTACTTTGAACGAGATAATTTAAGTGGAGCTACACGTGGAAAAAACCCACGAAGACTATTTTTAAATATTTTTTTTTCTATTTAATACTCACTCTTAGAAATTGAAGAGCATGTCTTTATAGAGAGTTCAGTGTAAAATTTTATTTAAATCATAGTTCAAATACTTCCTAATTTTATTTAATGATTTTTATTTAGAGCAAACCTTTTTAAATTAATTCCTACTAATATGCAACACTTATTTCTAGCTTATCCAGAATATGCAACAGGAAGGTTTCCAGGATATTTTATTTTTAGAGAACCTCGGGTTTTTTTTTAGTAACAAACAATTTTTTAAATAGAAAGAATCTTTTTCAGCATTAGCTAATTTCAGGAAGTTCATCCTTTCAGCATTGTACAAGCTTTTGTATGTACATTTAAAAACAAAATATTTACAAAATAAAATGGCTTCCTAAAATACCTAGGATGTGCTCATCTCCAAAATTCAGTGGATTTGTACTTTAAACTTATTTGGATCAGAAGTAAGAGGGTCATTTTGCTGTACCAAACAATTAAAATGTGCTTTCAGATAGGCAGGGAGAGGAGGGAGTTGTGCTGTGAAAGATTTGAAGCGTTTTTTTAGGAGTGCACTGCAGCAACAAAATCTACACTTGAAAGTATTTCAGGATCTCACTCTTTGTTTTAGTGTCAAGAACAACATTCAGGTTTGTTGTTTTTCTTTTTTTTTTAATAAACACAATCCACAAGACTTAATAAGAAACAAAACGTGGGATTCAGTTCCTTCCTTCTTTCCAAATCTGTTTCTAAGGGTTTTTTTTTTTCCAAATAGTTAAAAAAAAAAAACTAAACCAAAATAAAATATACAGTTCAGAGACTGTGAAAAAAAGGATAGTTATTTCCTTCATTCACTGAATTCACCTTAACAAACAACTTTGGAATTTCATTTGTTTGAAATCTGTAGCGTATTTATCTCCCAGACATTTTGGTGCACTAATCTGTTTGACATTCAGGAAAAGTAACTGAAGAAAAAGCCCACCTCTCTGCCCCCCCAGCAGAGTTGCCAATTAATGTGATTCTGTTAGCCCTGACCAAACGGGAGGAATCAGCAGGGTATTATGGGAGATTTATCTAAGGGTCACATCTCACATCTGAGTTAAGAATTTAATATGAAAATAAATCATTAGAAAGATTTTCTCTTTCTTTTGGTGTCTGTAAAATCTGTGCTAAACGAGAAGGTAGCTGTGTGTTTGTTGAGGTGTGAGCGCAGGCTGGGCAGGGCTAGCAGAGCTGTTTGTTTCTCTGCGAAATGTTGCAAACAGCCTTTCGTTTTTAAACTCTCCAATCCCACCAGTAAACACTCCTGCAGATGCAGTCGGTGTATTTTCAAGGAGGTGATCTATACAAATGGAGTTACGAAATTATGGTTTTGTTATCAAACAAACAGTTTGGTTCGAAAGGCTTGTGAAGCTTCAGCTTAAATTTGGGGGTTTTAGAGGGGTGAACATGTGGCTGTACTCTTAGTTTGACTGTCTCATAAACTGTCTTTTCAAAGTGAAATAGAAAACTGCAGAAAGAAGTGTTCACAGTTTTGCTTGGCATGGCTACTGAATTGCATACTAGAAATGAATTGAAAACTCATTTCCATTGCTTTTAGCTGTTAACCAATATAACATTGTTTTAAGCTTGCAGCCTTAGTGAATGCTTCCAAAGTTAAATTTAATCTTTGTATGGCTCACTAGCACCAACGAGGCTTAATTTTAAACAACATTTATTTAAAACTTTGTTTCAAGATTAATTTCCCCTCACCTTAAAATTTGTGTGGTTTGCTCTTCTCACAAACCCAAAACAATTAATATTTGCATTTTGTTAAATTATTTTCTCTCAAGCTGCATGCCAATTATTCAAGTCCATCAAGGATTAGTGGTTCAATTATATTTAAAATATCACTTGTTAGTTCACATCCAGTTTCCAGGCACCTCTGGTTAACTGAGCAGAGCACCTTCCTTTAATTATAATCTAGCATTCCTCATCACTTACAATGAAAGATACTGAACTAGTTAAGCAAGACTTTGTTGGCACAGGAGGAAAATGAAAAAAAGTGAATTAACAAGCCCTGAAAAATAATCTTTGCAATTACAGAATTTCTTTGGTTAATATCTCACACACATTGTGCATTTAACCACAGGAAAGTGGCGGGTGCTTAAAGGTGTAAAAGACCCTTTAGAAATATTTCAGTCAACACTGCTAGCTCTTGAGCATGTTTATGTATGCCTTTCATGTCAATGGGGGAAAAATAGCAATGACATTTTGGTGTTTATACACCTAGAAGCTGGGAAGTCCTGGTTAAATGTGCTGTTCTGTAGCTGGGAACATTTATATGAGAAGGAGAGCTTCTTCATGCTGATCGAAATCTGGACCTGGAAAATAACAACCCAGAAGAAGAACTGATTTTTTCAATGAGAGCTCAAACCTGTTAGGAGCCTGTGACCAAATCCAGGACAAATTCAGATACCGGTCACTATAAACACTCTCTTACAGAATAGGAGCTTTTTCTATTGGTGAAGATGGAATTTAGATTGTAGAAGTCATCTGATAAGATCAAACAGGTAGCAGTGTCTTTTAAAAACATTTAAAAATATTCCTTATCCACAATGTTATCATAGTGACTAAATGATTTTAGTAAATGCTGCAGGGAATATGACATTAGCTAGCAGAGTGCAAAGGGTCCCTGTTTGTCTCAGTCTGAGTATTCCTTGCAGTGGACTGAGTCCACATTTAAAATATTTAAATGTGTTTCCCCAAATGACATCAAAGACTGTTTAAATCAATATTTGGATCATCAGGGAGCAAATGTTTGAATTTGGAAAGGAAGGGGCAAATGTAGCCTGGTCATGGCTGCTGTAGGACATCGCACAGGTTTTGGGGTGGGCAAATGTTGTCATACGGCAAAGGTGCTGTAGGGAGGCAAAAACAGGACAGCTTTTCAAATGGCCAGAGGATGTCTGAAGGATTTCATGACTGGACAATTCCACCGGGCAGAGAAAAATTGGGAGGAATTAACAGTGCCATCAAGGAAGGGTTGGTTTTTTTTTTGTGTGTGTGGACAATGTTAACAGGGAACTGGAGAAAAGGGCAAGTGACTGCAGGGCAGAATCAGTTCACCAGATCTTCCAAATGCTTGATTTAGTATTACCAATGAAGAGGAAGACTTGCACTTTGTGGCAGAAACCAGAGATAGCACTTTTTTTTTTTAACTAAGCTTAGATGGAATCTGCTTTGGTGCTGTGAACATCACCAAAATCTTTTTAAACGTCAAGAATTTAAGAAAAAAACCTGCTCTGTTAAGACTTGGCAATGGAAACTTCAGGCATCATTATGTTTCAGCTCGATAGTTTTTCTCTTTCCCATGAAAATTTTAAGTGAGGAAAGGTATAGATGAACTGTGCTTTAAAAAAATCCAACAAACCCACACAGTAAGAACACCTTGATAATATTTAAAACAAACTATTAAGGTTTTTTCAAAGTACGCATATAAGCTTTGTCTAACAAGGGTAGATTCAAATACAGTATAACATTTGTCTGCTGCTCTTACTTGGCTCTTGGCAGACCTATCTTTGTTTCAGTACAACTTTCAGAAGTCACTGGCATCCTAAAAATTGCTATTCGTTATCCTGCTGGAAAACAGTAACCAGCTTTTCTCTGCTGCACACAGGGAGGATGTGCGCTCTCTGCTTCACTATTTCTCATTTGAATTAAACATTTCATTAAAAGATATCATCAAAATAAATCTCGAAAAACTTTACTCTCATCATGTGACAGGGTATTTGTTTTTATTAAGGGTATGTTAAACTATCCTGATCCAAATAACAATCAAGATAACATCTCTTTAAGCTACATTAATTCAGACTCTTAAAGGCCAACGCGTGTATGGCAGTGTGCAAATTAATGTGCTAAAGGATGTTGTGCCCTTAAACCACGCTGTGAAACAACAGACCATTCCAAAGAGATCGTACGCTCTCATTTCGTTTAATTGAAATTAATCAAAATTAAACAAATTCTCAAAATGTCAAAAGTGATTGTAAAAAAACAATGTGCATTGCAAACCCCACCACCTAAACAGCCATTATGTTTAAAGGAAATCTGTGATCTGCAACCAATTAGGAGCAAAATGGTTGTAAAATATTTAATTTGTGAGTAGCATTTTAAATTCGGTAACAGCTATAACAAAATGGGTAAGTAAATGACATTAATCACTCCTGATACTAAATTATCCCTATTTTGCTTCTAAGACAGGAATCAGACTGGGCGATGTTTTCTATTAGTTAAATACATCCATAACCCAATGAAAGCCTAGGAGGCCATTTAACTAATGGGGATTCCAACATCCTTGTTGTTCCTTTATTTTGTGTACTTTTTAAAGGTCATATAATTGTTTTAAAGAGTCACCCCTTGATTTTTCAGCAGAGGTAGTGAGCATTATTTTCCTGATAAGAGCTATTTCAGACAGGTAGAGCAATGCTTCCTGCAGTGAAGACTAAACACCAAGCTCATTTGAAATGATTTTAACAACTTCATGGCCTAAAGGAAAATACTGCTCCCCAGCCTACAAGACCAGTTTTTTATTTCTTTTTGGTTTTGTTTCAAAAAAGAAGAATTTTTGGAGGGTTATACTGAAAAAAGCAATAAAATGCAAATGGTTATTTTCCACGGTTGAGCTATTGTTTCATTCAAAATCCAGTATCTTGTTTGTTTTTAACAAATTAATGACAAGTGCAGCAAGTGGGTACAAGTGCTCAAGTCCTCCATCCCAAAACACTCCTGCGTGGTGTCTCCTGTGTAGTCTAACAGTCAGAGACATATGGTCTCACTCTCACCTGTTTTCCAGTTTTTTACACCCTCTGGCTGTGCGTTTCCATTTCTCATTTAATGAAAAGTAAAATTGTATTTATCTATCTATTTTTAAAAGAAAAGAGACCCATTCTTAAAGCCCATTTTAATTCACGAACATCTCAGATTAGATTCAGCTTCTCAAGATGAATTATTTCCTGCTTTACTTTCTTGTAAATATCTTCCACCACCAACCACCTTCTGCAGATAAAACTTTACCAATTAGTCATTTACAGACATAAACTCACAAGGCAAAAAACAGCCTTTGCAGCTCTAGGCCTCTTTGATGATGATGATGTTTACAAATGCTTTCACTGCTGGGCTAGTAATGTGCACTTTGCCATTAGCTCTCCGAAACTGTTCGACACACAAAATGTGCCTTTCAGTAAGGCAGATGGTAAGAAAGATTGTTCCTTTCATTATATGCAGGACACTTACAAAATAAATAGTGGCTGGGGTGAACGTACTGATTTCTTCAGACTGAAAAAAGCTGTCTTGTTGTTCAAAATGATTTCACCGGCGGAACAGGTCACTCACATAAATATCTGTCCTGGTGAGATTTCCCCTAGTCCTGCACTGCCACCGTGCCTCCCAGCAGCGGCTGAGGCGGGGGCTTCTGGTGCCAGGTGCTGCTCATGCTCCTTGTAAGGCAACCCTTGTACATGAGATGCGACTGAAATCCTTCCTTTCTCTGCTGTGGTGTCTTTAGTTCCTGTGAAAATTCGTGGTTCCTTCCTTCTTTAGATGTCAAGTGCATCAGGACACATTGGTTCCTGGCAGCACTGTCGTACACAACAGAACAGAAGTTCTACAGTTGATGGGGATACAGGTGCTAAAAAGGGTTAAGTCAGACATCAATAATCTGTGTTGCCTGAACAGAAGCAGAAGTGAGTTCCCAAACTGTGCGGCTTGCAGGAGGAGTAAGTGAGAGAAATGTCGGAGCCCAAATAGCTTGCACCGATTCAGAAGAATAGCTGTTTCGATAGAGGAGACAAAGTTTACACCGTACAAGCACACAGGGGTCGGAGCCCTTTCATTGTTGCAAGCAGCCTCTGCTAAACAGCCAAGTGTCCATTTGGAGTCAGAGAGAAGAGAGCACGAGGTGTGTTGGCTCTGCTCCTCCGTGCCAGAGTGCATACTCTGCACTCTGGTTTTCCTTCAGTTGTTGGCTGGGACTGACCATTTCCACTCCTGAGACTGCTTTAAAGCTCAGGCAAGGAGTTTATCCCAACACAACCAGTTTTTGCTTTACAGATGACCAGGACAGTGCACTGATTGCAGGCAGCATGTTTTGCTTCTCATCTGAGTACCAGACACTTACAGAAACGTGGAAGTTAGAAAGATGAATGAGCTACGCTCTCCATTCACTTCCTCACAATGCTCTCCTGTGGTCCGCAGGATTACCTAAGCACCAGCTGAGTTTTGGGTGTGCTTAAATATCTACCAAAATATTTTAATAGCTAACTTCGCTATTTCAAGAAAGAGAAAGTAGATAGAATAAATTGGATTAAGTCTTTAATGCTGTGGTGCAAAAAAAAAGTCGCTCTGTTAGACGTCTGATCAGTAAATTAAAATGAAACTCAGAGATACAGTAATCAATTGTAAGAAAAGAATCAAAATTGGGGTGGGTAGGAGAAGAAAACAAATGTTCAGGAAGAAGGAATGGAAGCATTTCTTCCAGACCAGCCTAAAAACTTTCATGCAATTACATGGAGAATAAAGACTTCAAATGTCTCCACAGAAGGAAGGAGCAGGGGAAGAACTTGGGTGTTCCTTGGAGAGAAGCTTGTTTGCCTTTTGCTGTGCTGCACAGCCATCATTGGCACCTTGGACCTGGCTCAGCTGAGTGGGGAGGTTCTGAGAGGAATGTTTCACATCTCTCCTGTTCCTCCATCCATCTCCCTGCGGCAGAACATCCCTCTTGTGAGATGACTACAACTTGGTTGTGCACGATCATCCACGTTTGGATGCAAAAAGAGAAAATGCTCTGAGTAATACTGGATTTGTGTGGGTTTGTCATGTTTGCTTGCTTCTCGGAGCATAAAATCACAGACAAGTCTTACCCTGATCTGTCCTGTCCTCGTGTATTGCTGGATAAAGCAAACGTCTTGATCTCTACTCCTTATATCCATGCCATCTGGTTAGCTGTGTGGGGGGCATACAGCTCTCCACTCTGGAGAGAAAATGGGAGAGGGAGCTGAATTTTTGAGCATGAACCTTGTAATCTGTCTCTTGGTCGACAGGGAAATAAATGTGAGGATCCTCAGAACGTGGATCTGCTTAAATACATATTCTTAGCACATGGCACCGAGATTGCTAATGATCACAGTACCCTGATGCTTTCATAATCTGGCATGTCCTTAGTCCAGGCTTCTTGGGTTTCAGTTACATCCTTTTGTCTCATGTTTTGAGCTGATGTGGGGCAGGAGTCCTGTGGCTGAATTCCCAGAGAAACCTGTCTCTAAAATTTGAGACACTGTCTCCTCTGGGGAAAGTAACTGAGGGATTCTGGATTCAGCCGAGGGCTGGACAAAAACGTAGTCCAGCCTATTTAATGACATAATGCTTTACATTGTGTTATTTACTCCTTGCTTTACATTGTTTCCTAAATCCTCACAGAAGTTAAACAATAAAATGTTTCATTGCGATGTAGAGTCTGACACTGTCTCCACTGGTGTATATCTGTGCAGTGGGACTCTGGATGAGCACTGCCGCTGGGTCTCTGAGTAGTACTGATAGGAATGACAGATATTTGCTACTCCTTGTGAGGATCCACAGAAACTCCTACGTGATTTCTATGATATCGTGTCATCAGAGGAACATATGCATGGCCACGGTACATCAAAAGAGTAATCTACCTAGGTTTGTCCTCAAACAAGATACTAATCTGATTCAATGTACTCATAGAAACTAGGATGGAGAAACCTCTCTTTGTTCCTGCGGTCAAACTCCAGCTATTGCTGGGAGGTCCTCTGCACTGAGAGATGAAGATCGTTTTTAAGAAATCTCTCAGCAACAGACGGGCATTATGAATGAAAGCAAGCACTGCAGAAGCCAAGTTTCATTTCCCGTACTCCGTACAGACTGGCAGTAAGGTCAGGTCTGGGAAGTGACTAGATTTAGCAGTAACATCCAACGTAGAGGAGTTTCTATTTTACTCTCTGTGTACCAGCTCAATCCTTTTCTGTACAGTCTTGTTTTATACACTGTATTTAGAAATGGTTCATTTGTCATGTTTTAGGAAGACATACAGTATCACCGTTTTCAACTCTTTGAACACGGAAGGCTGATTCATTTCTAATTTGGACACTTAATTAAGATTAAGAGCTTGGAACAGTTTCCATCTGGAAGCAGTGGGACTTTTGTTGCTGACTTTGAGCGCAGGTAGAATTATACTATTAGGCTGTGTTGGTGCAGTACGACAAGTGCACCAGAGTGCTAAAGAAATAGACTTTCCACTAAAGCCCAGAAGTGAGGTCTGGAGAGCTTCCAGTTCCTATCCAGCCAACAGCATCTTCTGTTGAAATCGTTGATGTGGATCAGTGTGAGGATTGAAATTCTGCTTCTGGACACAGCTTTCATTGGCTCAGCCGGAGGCTGTGTGTGTGTCTATTCAAAGGCACAGGCCACTGTCCTCAGTGCTTGCTACAAGAGAATTCTTTTTTTGTGCCAAGACAGGAGACTGAGATATTGGTACCCTATTCCAGCTGGCCCAGGAAGGGCTCCCCAGGAGGAAAAAGAGGATAAAGAGGCTTAGATCATGCCCTGCCAACAGGAAACCAGCACTCGCCAGCTACACGCTCTTGCCACATTTCAGAGCGGTGTCTTGTTGTTCCCTGTGCTATCAGGCAGAGAAGAGACACCTTCCTCCCATTCCTCCTACAGAGGAAGAGGTCCACTCTTACTCGCTGCCGCTGCTGCCTCTCAGACCAGAACAAGATTCTGTCAGTTGAGGACAGCAAGGCAGCTGCCTGGGCATCCATCAGATGCATAACTCACAGAATGTGAATGTGGGGTGGGGTCAGCAGTGGGCTGGGACTTTCTGGCACAGAGACCACTCATGCAAGCCAGCCCAGGAGCAAGTACATAAAGAAACAAAAAAAATGGACTGGTCAGTGAGTCCTTATATTGCCTTTTCTCTTTCCAGTAAGCAGTGTTGTGCCTTATCTTGCTTGTGCTTTAGGATCACCTGGTGTTAGTGAACCTGTGAGTTCATTACGGCAGGCAAACCCCCTTAGCACTTGTCCAGCTGCCCTAAGTCTCCCATTAAAGGAACTCCTCCCCAGAAAGCCCTGCTGCACTGGGAGTTAGGCTTTCAGTTTGCCAGGTCTAGGGCGTTTCATTCTTATTCTGAGAGTGGCTGCTCCTTGCTGCAGGTTCCTCTGAGTTTGCTGGTGAGTGAGTACCTTTAGCCTGTGTTACTTCTCTATATTTCCTTTTTTTTGAAGGTAATGTTTATCTCTTCATAAGCTGGTTTTATCCAAGGCTCTCAAAACGTGTGGCACTCTGTAACAATACCTAACACAGACATGATATTGCTAAGAGCAGCAGCTTGCAATTGTAAATCTCCAGGCATTTTATGAAGGCGATTGTTGTATCGGCTTTGCAAGTGTCGTTGCTAAAGCAGAGAGAAGTTGCCTGCCCTAGAACACACATCTTGTCTGTGACAGAACAAAGATTAGAGCACACTGATCTCAATTGCTCTTGCTCTGTTTGCTCCCTTGGCCTTACTGTGTTGTGCTTATGCTATGTAGTACACAAGCAGGGTCCTTGGAGTGAGTTAGGAGTGCAGAACCCCTGACACCTACGCTTGGGAGCTCCAGTTCATTCTCCTTCAGAGTGGTGATGGGCACAAAGTTCAGGTATCCTTGCAAGGAAAGCCCTGTGCTTCAGTCCTGAGAATTCATGCTTTGTGCCAAGTAGTTTTGTTGTTTTCTCAGCTTCCTTCAAGTGTTCATTCTTGCGGCTCTTAACATCACCACAGACCTTACTGCTGTAATTGCTCTGCTTCTTCCATGTGTTGCTCCAAATTCAGTTTTCAGATGACGGTGTGTGTCGCGTAAATGAGGAATGGTTGTACATGTGCAGGGTCTTGTTTTAAAATATCAGATGGCGTAATGGTACCCAGCTGAAAACTAGCAGGACTTTACTGTGAGAGTTTTCCTTTGAATGAAAGACTTTCCAAGCCCGTCAGCACTTGTGAGCAGCAAGAGAAAATGATCAGATGACAATGTATGCACAGTAAAACAGCTGCTCTTTCTATAGCTGTGAGTCAAGGTCTGTTTTACTGCAAAATTTCATTGGAGGCAACTGGAATTTTGCCTGAGTAAGGTGCTTGGGATTTTTCTTCAAGTAACTTTACAGTTACTCAAGATGGAGAACGGACAATCACGTGACGTTCCTAACACAGTATTATGTTTCCATTCTTGCTGCATGAACACACTTATCTGAAGATTAAGTAGATCTCGCACTTACAAAAGTGCATGCTCATGCTGAATGCAGACAAAGATGTTGGAGCTGTTGTGTTACTGGAACTCCAGTTATTTATTCAACTGTCCACCATGGTAGGAGTTTTTCTGTTAAATATATAATTCCCCACTTTTTTTTTCTTAAACAAGAGAACTAGAGGGTGAAAGGGTTGAAGATTAAAATGTAAACAGCAAAATTTATTATAATTACAAGAGTGTTTCAAATTATTTCCTTAAACTGCAACATAATTTACCTCTAGTCAAGGTCTCTATTGGTGGTGAAAGAGGAAACTGCTTGACCTTGGGGTGACCTCTGGCCCCCGGGGGTCAGCGCCCGAGGAATGCGCAGATGTCACGGTTCATAAGCAAGGACAGAAACTCTCAGGTTTCCCAGGCAGAGAGGCGCCAGTTCGGGGATGGGGCCAACATGTGCACCTCCCTTTGAACCAGCCACTCGTACCTGAAATCCCATCGAAAGCCAGCATGCACTGGGCTGGAGACGGGAAAAGTCCAGGGCAGCCCAGGATGGAGGCTTGTTCCAGGCATGGGCAGAAGCAGCAGAATATTGTGAAGGGAAATGTAAAATTTCCCTGAAGTGGGCTATCTGTGCTTCCTTGTTAGTTGTACTCAGGGAATGCTCCAAACAAACGTGGTCTGAAATACAGACCCATGTACAGCGCTTGGCACGTATCGTTCAGAGGAGCTTTGGCCGCAACCAACGGATGCGGCTTGTCGCTGTTGCACAAGCAAATGCCCTATACTCTTATCAATGCAAAGGAAGGAGAGAGAAATGGAAAGATTTATTGCCCATGCTATGTTAACAAAAACTGTGCATGGGCTGAATTAATGCAGTGGAAATTGGGCTAGGACTTTTGTAATACCAGCAGAGATCCTCACGGTAACCCAGGTCTGGAGTCACTTGAGCTGCTGCTCAGATGCCTTCTCCCTCTGCCCCGCAAGAAAGCGATTTGCACTGCCAACCCTGTGCTTTGAACAAAAAAACTCCAAACAAAAAAACTTTCGTGACTGAGACAAAAAAAAAAACCAACACAACTTTAGAAAATTATTCTTAATAAAAGCAAATGAATAAGGAAAGTTAGGTTTAAGCTAAAACAAATTGTGTGGTAAATATTGAGCTTAGGGAGAGAAAATTATACCAGCAATAATATTCAAAGAAGAAACGGGATGAGGGGGAAAACAAACACGAGGTTAATTTTAATATTAAAATAATACCTTATGTATCAAAATAAAATTTATATTCAAGGAAATTGTGAACCCAAGAGTTCCTTTCAACTATTTGCAGCCTACAAACCACAAGTTGTGCTAAGCATGATCAAAGTACTTCACAATTAGTTTGGTTTTAAATCACTCTAATTGTCAGCCTAGGTTGTAACCAGAGAAACATTGTTTTGAAGCAGTAGCAGACTTGCTCTGGTTGTAATCTGGGGAAAATTCGAGAAAAACCCTGGGATCTGGTCAGTTAATGGCAGCACAGTGCTTGGGGACAGAGTTGTGTTAAACATCAGAGAGACTGTCCTGAATTCGTGAGACAGCCAGCCTGTCCTCGTCTGCTGGTGCAGAGACTTCTCAGCCTTCTGCTGCTCTGGTCAACTCCCTGCTCCGGCGTCTTTCTTGGGAAAAGCGGGAATGGCATCGCAGAGTCTTTGTACAGGGCAATTCATAAAGTGCTACAAAATACGTGTGCCTCAGGTGATCCTGGAAGGTGCTTGCGTACGGTAGTTGTGGAGATGGTCGGAAGAGGCAGCGAGTGGAATGAGAAGCGCAGAATACTTGGATGGAGGAGACTGCAGGGGTGCCAAGAATGACTGCAATGCGAGTATGAGCCTGCTCGTGCATTGCTCTTTTAATAAAGCTGGCAGCGTGCTATCTGGAAGCTGCAACGGGTTTCCCAATAGATTCCTTGGAAGTTTCAGGTTGGAGAGCTCTGCCAGGGGCTTTGCCAACAACACAACAGAAATGAGGATGAGCTCAAATGCTTTTGTAATTAGGAACGGAGTATTTCTTGCAATTAAAAAGATCTTCCAGGAATACAGGAAATAAAGCCAGTCTTTGAAGGACCCATGCTTTCTAGACATTAAAAGGGCAAAGCTAGCTTTAATCTGGACTCTGCTATGGAGAAACTGAAGGAAATTTCCCCACTGGAAGCCTTGAAAGGAGAATTTACTCAGCAGTACAAATGAATAAAACAACAAGGCTTTGTGCTTGAGGATCTCAAAGCGTTTTCTGCTCTGCACCAGGAAATGTAATACCTCCTGGGAGCTGTGCTAAATTGGAAACAGGGACCTTCTAAAAGCTAGCTCAACTCTGCTTCGGCGGAGCACAGCCATGCTTCCACCAGCGTTGGTGGAAAAGACAAGTGATGTTTTGACAACTTGAGTCTTCAGTCGTGACTTTTCTACAGGGATGCAGGAGATTAGCAGGCAGTGTAGATTTAGTGAAGAAGCAGCTAAGAGAAGAGAATTAAATTTGCCACCTTGCATCTAGCCAAGCCAGAGGCTTTCCTTGGCCTCAGAACGACAGAAAAATCATCACCTCAGATGTTTAACAGCGAGTCTCCTTGCTTCCAAAAGAATGGGGTTAACATTGGGGTGGCAGTGAGGGAATGGACTGGTTGAGGAGGATCTGCTTTGGACTGGCAGTTTCCCCAGCTCTGTTTCAGAAGAAACGCAGAACTGAAGGAAATTCAAACCCTATTTCAGTTCGTATGAATCACCTCCTCTGCTTCTGGTTTTTTTCTAGTCACTGAAAAGGCATTAGGGAAGAGATGACTGAACAGTAGCAAAGGGCAGGCAACGTGACTGTGAAAGTGGAGGGGGATAATTACTGGAGGCGATGAATACTGAAAGGAGCAACCAGTATCTCACCTTTTCATTTGGGGAAGGGAAACCATTTCCCCGGAACCCATTTGGGTTCAAGTGGCACCGAACGCAGAGAGCCCCAGAGGCAGCTGCCAGAAAGAAGGTGATTGTAACAAAGCGGAGAGGCTCACGGAGGAAGGTGTACCTGGATTGTGCTCTCCTAGCTGCATGTAAATGAACTGTAGCTGCCTTTTTTTTTTTGGTCTACTTTTGCAAAATAACTTATTGCAACTATTTATGTAAATAAATCAATTAGACCAAGTAAAGGAATGCTCAGGTGGCTTTGTGCACTGCCAGGGCTCCCGGCAGCTCAGGTTTTATCCAAACCAGGCATGGCCACATGGTCATGGTCCTGCCCAATTACCCAGCGCACTTGGCAAAGTTTTTGCTGGCTTTGCTGTACGGCATCTGGCACAGCACCAAGAAAATGGCACAGACGGGTGGTACCTGATCTGCCCTATCAAACTGTTATGAATTAAGAATTCATAGATTGAGTTTATATCAAAGGATTGATTTTTATCTAGCTGTGGCTTTTCTGAACCAGTACTTAAAATCTCCTAACTAGTTTCCATCATATTACTGACTGATCTAAGGACTGAGTAGACCTTTTGTCTTTACTATCAGTGTATGTGTTTGGAGGTACATCACATCATGTCAGTCCTGTCAGAGACGTAGGAGAGTGTACCAGCTAAGGCGTGATACTATGACTTATTACCACAGTGGTTTTATTTGTTTATTTTAATGTGGAGAAAAAGCCTGTTATGCTCTTGCAAAATTTTGAGTAGCCACGCTAACCAATGCAATTGTGAACAAGTTCCAGTAACGCCAGCGATCCATGTGTTTGTCTCCAGGCTCTGATCGTACACCTTTTGTGACACACGCAGGCTAATGCACCCTTGTAAATTTGTCCTCGCATGACTCAGCCCACACCAGTCAGTAAAAGATAGTCCATAAATCTGACGGGTGGGAGTAAGAGAGTAATAAAGAAAGGGAGAAGAGGTGAACCAAGACTGATGCTGGGATTATTTTTGTTTGTTTCCATTTTTCACGAGTGGGTGAGCATCAGAGGGACAGTCTTTTGGATGTGGTGATAGACTCTCCCATGCACTAGCTTGACTCAGCAAACAAAATCCTTCCCCACATGGAGCCACGGAAAGCAAGGGGCACAGATGGAGAGAAGTGATGGTAAAGCTGCACCCAGCCCCCTAGCAGCAGAAAAAGCCAGATATGGAAATTGTTCCCTGAGCAGACAGGACCCAGAGTTGTTTCTTTAGCTTTCCTTTGGCACTCCTAAGTTTTTCTTGCTGTCAGGAAGAGCTAGGTGAAAAGGGTCGGGAGAGGGGGGGATTTGTGCGATTCTTCCACTTGAGTGTAGAGAACAGAGAGCAGAAGGTGCGGTGAGAAGCCTTTTAAAGTGGTTGTAGATGTGTGAGGTCTGATTCCGTTTTCAAAAACGTATCTGTTAGCTGTAAGTGCATGGGAGGTCATTAGAGCTCTGCCGCCTTTCGGGGGGTGAGGCAGGAGGGAGGTGGGCTGCAGAACAGGCAGCAGCAGCATCCTGCTGCCGGGAGCGAGAGCCACCGTGCGATCAGCAGGCTCTGGCAACAGGGGCGAGAGGGGAAAGAGGCTGGTTTTCACTCTCCTCAGCTAATGTCATTGCTAGCCACAGCCAGACGCTTATGTTTAAAATCACACCAGTTGTTTGTGATTATGTTAAGGGTTACTCTGGAGATGAGTACAGCGGGCTGGCAGAGTTTTAAACATAGCAGTCCCTGTCTTCGGTGATCACCTAACATCCTGTTATTTACTGGATCTAAAAATAAAGCGTGTTTTCCAAGAGCAGAGAATCTAGCCTGTACAAAAAGGCAGGTATGTCCAAATCACTTTCCTGGTGGTAGGTATCCCTGGTTCATCCAGTGACCCTTGCTTCTTCCTTAACCCTCCTTGGATGGATGGGGACTCGGGGCTTGTCATATGGTTCTTTTATTCAGTAGGAAAAAAAATATATTAGCTGTGTATAGATTTATTTCTGAGGGAGAGACAGATGTAACAGTGTGATAATTTTCTGGGGTCATAGGAACAGATATGCTGTTGGACAGAAAGAACTGGTCTGATATTCACCCTGCACAGACACAATGTCCTGCCAATAATCATACTACTCACTAATATTAAGATGCTTGTTGCATCTGAACTAATCCATGATATGTCTGCGATGGGCCACAAGTGAAGACAAAAAGGAATAGATATGAAAGGAGAGATGTGATAGGGTCTCAATTTAAGGCTGGCCACGGACTGTATATGACATTCTTGTAAGTAAACTGACAGTGTCCAGGTTTATAATAGCTAAACTCCTCAGTTTCCTTTACGTAAACATTTCACTCTAATGGAACATTATACCCAGGACCGTGCTTCAGCAGACATGCATGTATATGAATTGCATAAAGATAGACCAATAGATAAATAGATATCTGGATTTAATAAACACTCACATTCTAACACTAATAGGCTGGTGAAATCTTACAGAGGGGGAGAGAGAGACTGAAGGAAAATACAAAATACTGTCGAGAGTTTACAGACTGGCACAACTGGAAGCACTCAGCATCAAAAGAACGAGGGGAGGGAAAGGCCGAGATGGAACATTCTACATTAATAATGTTCTCCCATCTTGCAGTGAGGGATGGTGAACGAGCCAGTGAGGTGGGTGCCTGCTGTTTCTTCAGAGGTGAAATCATCATCATCATCCAAATAAGAGTTTCACTTATGAACTATGAAAGTAGAAGGATTCAGATATGTTTTTCCAAAATCAGAGGATCTCTAGGAGTTTATTTTCCTTGAAAGTCAGGTAGGTGCTTTTGAAAATTTTATCTCTGACTTCTCTTGGAGGCAAGAATGCTTTTCCAGTAGGGAGAGATTTTCTTCTGGACTATCATTTTCCTGTATACGCTTCTTGACATTTTCCTCGCTATCATTCCCCAAAAAAGAAGCGGGGTGGGGAGAAAGCCAAACAAAATCCTCCATTCTCTATCCCCTCCCAAAGAAATACGTCTTCCAATTCTTGCTCTGGGAACCAAAATCCTGTAACAATGGCAGCTCTCTACTGAACTTGTTGAAATTGTACCACTTGACCAGAATACGGTCCTGATGGCCGGCACAGAAAGTAGGAGGATTCTACATCTGAAAGCCTACATGGGAGAGCTCAAAAAATTCCCTTTGGTTATTTCCCATGACTTCAGAATTCAAGGTAACTAGATGAGAAGAAAGAAGAGCTTCCTGACAGTGAGCGAGCAGCAAATTGAAAAAAACCAAAAACAAACAAAAAAAAAACCAAACAAGAAACTTAAGCTGGGAAAATTTAGTTCTAAGATCCAGCTTGCCCACTCTAGTCTGTCTTTTAAACTAGCATTGTCTGTTACCCAAGTAAGGTCAACGCAGCTATTACCTCAGCCCAGACACCTTTTTTTGCTCTGTTTTTACAGTGCCTGGGTTTATTTTTCTTGCCTCTATTTGGCTCTGTGCCATTTCGTTGGCTAACATTCACCTTGGCCAGATATACCGAGGAAGGGACATTCATTGCTCCATCTGTGGTGTGGCCAGTGAAGCCCGCTCTTCCCAGACGGCTTGTGCCATTGATTCTGTGTGCCACCACATTGACCCGCTGCGTTTTGGGGAGCCAGTGACTTCAGAAGCAAGCCCCTTTTTTACTATCTTTAATTATTTTTCTGAACTAGACTAAAGACAAGATTTCCCTCCTTTGCAAAGAAAAAGCAATAAAATAAAGGGGGCTGCACAGCCGGGAGAAGAGCCCAAGTGGAGCCCCCACACGCGCGGGCGCCGCGTACTCTCCCACCAGGGATCTGGCAATCTTGCATGCATGAATTGCCTTGCAACGGCCACTCGGCTGTCATTCTGTCAGGCCCATTTACAAATCGCATAACAGGTTTAATTTTGAAATCTCTCTCTCTCTCCCCCCTCCTTATTTTTGCTGAAATGGATTTACAATGAAAGTATTTGAAAAGGAATAATTATCTATATGAGCAAGAGCAACACAATGCCTGCAGCCTCCAGCGTGGGGGTGGGGCATGACCAGAAGAAATGAGTCTTAAGTCTGAAATCTGCTTTTATCCATGACCACATATTTACAAAGAGCTAGATATCTGTAAATACCTATAAAATATTTGATGGATATGGATATGACATGATTTTAAATTGTGTGTGTTTACATCAGACATGTGAAGCCTGATCTCAGCTGTTGTTTTTCTTGTGTCAAATGCCACATTTTAAAGTAAGTCTCCAACCATATGATTGTGTGCATTTCATATCTGAAGTGGTATTCATCGAGAAATAGGTTACCAAAACCTTAGAAATGCTTTCCAGCACATTCCAGCCCAATTTATGTTTTAAAAAGAGCGACCAGCTCACTCTCTGAAAGTGCGGGAGAGCTTGTTTTATGCAGTAGTGGACATGAAGCTGAAGCTTTTTCTATAGTCTCTGTCCATTCCTCTCAGTGAATTGAATCCAGTCAAAGGTCAAACTGGCCAGAGGCACTTTTATTGTCATGGTAACCATGACTTAATCAAACAATCCTGAGATTCCAGGTTTGTGGGAACAGGCAAAGATCTGAAGAGACTGGAATTAATCAATCAAAGGGGGCAGGGAAGAAAATCCTAAGATATATGACTTATCCTTCCAAATCTATTACTCTGTCCTTAAACACACAAGAATTATGCCTTGGACAAAGCCTCTTTTCAGTCCAAATACCTCTGATTTTTGTTTTCTTGTCCTTTGCTTCAAATTTCCTAACATACCTCTGTCCTACGGCAATCAAACCTCAGCTCAGATTTAACCAGCAAGAGAGAAATAGAGGAAACAACAATTTAGGAAAGATGAAGATTATTTTGTAGAAAGCTACTTAAAGGAAAAGAAAAGGAAAACCAAGGAAAAATGCTATCTACCACCTTTGATTTGAAAACCTATTGAAGCTTGTTAATAGTGATCTAATGCAGATCTACAGGCAGTAAATGCATTTTTAAGGTTGCTCTGCTTTCTGGCCAACTGCTGCATCTTCTTGGGATGCCAAGGCTGTGGGGCTTGCTCTTGTCTCAAGCACCGGTGTCGTTCAGTAGTGCCGGGTTCGTACCGCCTCTGCTCTTTCCTGAGAGCCCTGCTGCTTAAAGACTGTTTTGAGGCATCTGGTGAGCTCTGGGGGTTGTAAAACCTGGGACTGAGGCTACTCTTTTATAAGGATATTCTGTGCATCTTTGGTTTTATTTCAGAAGCAATTTGCATATGTCTTACCTCCTGTATTTTGCTTGTGAGTCTTAATGGCTGTGTTCCTCGGCTGAAGGACGAGGTAGACCTGTAGGCTCTGCTCCATCACCACACTAATGGGGGCAATGTCTTGTGGTTCTTGGGGATCTGACTGCAAGCTATGTTCATATGCTGTTAAACTCCCAAAATAATTCTTGCTTTAGATTCTAATAAAGTTAATCTCTTGCTTTGGCTTCCTCTGTCCAGGGAAGTGATAAATAAAATAGCAAAATCATGGGGGTGTTACAGGAGTAGGAGGGCTCTGTGAAACTGTTGGGGGCAGTATGTTGACTTATTACACCTGGTTAAGGGAGATATCACATTGTTTTCCAATTTTAGGGAAGAATTAGCTAGAAACCTGAAACATATTTGCTCCAGGAGGCTTTGCTGAAATTGGGTGTCTGGCGGGTGGGACTGGTTGCATAGTATGCGCGCTCAGTCACGCGCTTTGTGATATCCAGTCATGGAAACATGGGAAAGCTGCTGGCTGCTACACCACACTGGAAGCCTGGTTTTGTAATGGCATACAGAGATGTTCACCTTTCTGCCTTGCTCTCAAACGCAAGGCAGGCTGAGAGGCAGTGACCTATTGTCCGGTGACTACTCTCTCCTAGGGAGACTGCTGCTGAAATTTTGCTATGTTCATTTTATATAAGGAATGCAGGTAATTACTTGCAAACCCCACACCTAACTATTTTAACGGCAATCAGAGCATGAAAAGAACTGATTGTGTCTTGCTCTTAATGTAGAGGTACCCTTACAACAAAATGTGTCCTCTCAATGCTATTGTAGGTGATCTCAGCAAACAGACTCTAACCAGTGAATTGTCCCAGAAAACAAGCTCCTTTCTCACTGCCAGATGAGCGGGGGGTCACCCGCAGAGATAGCTGTTGGTAGTTAAAATATTAAGAAAAAAAAAATTGTGTAACAGAGCATAGCAAACGGACAGAACTCCATGGAGCGCCAGGATATTTGCAGAATAGAAGAGAAATTACTGAAGCCTGAGCGTCAGACAAGGAAAGGGAAATTCAGTAGTTGAGGAGGTCTGGAAAGAAGGAACACTGACCTGTGTCTGAAGAGGATGTGATCTTCAGGTGTAAGAATAGAATGGTCCTCTTCTTCACTTGGCTGTAAGGAGGCCACTGGTACCCTTGAGAGTGCTTGTGGAAAGGAGACATTTGAAGCCACATGGGAAGAATGGAAAAGGGACTCAACATGGACGGAGAGCAAAGTATAGAAAACAGCAGGAAGGAAGAGGCAGAAGGCTGATGATCTCAAGAGAGCCTTTTCTAAGATCTGTACCTTTAGGAGCAAATAAAGGAAATGGAAAATAACAGTGGAGACGAAATGAGAGAAAAGGACAGGGAGATCAAAGATGGGAATTAGGAGATTGGATGAGCGACTACACGAGCAGAGAGAAAGTGACACTTCTGCCATGGGGGTGAGGCTTACTAAATGGCAGAACAAGAAAAAAGTTTAAGAGGAAGAAAGGCTGTGCAGGGCCAGCTCTGAGGATGAACAGGAGCTGTAGTTAGAGATATTGGTATCAACAAAATTGATGGTTTTTGATAGGGAAAGGCTTTTCTTCATTTCTTGTCCAGTGTCTCGAATAATCCTTAAAGACCAGGGCAAAGAGCAGCACTGACAGAGATGAATTGTTGCTTCCTGCAGAAGTGCTGAGCACCCTTCCTATTAAAACTACTAGGAGCAGCAGGTACTCAGCACTGCTGTGAAAGAAGCCTTAAATCTTCTTTGCTCCTAATCTGTTGATCCTCTCAGGACAATACTGAGGAAATTGGTGAGACGAGGAACCATGAGCAGGTTATACGCAGAGCCAGCACTGCACATGACCTATGCTGAAATGAAATGCAAGTCTGGGAGGTAAAAGCCCCTGTAAACTCCTTCCCGCTTTCAAAAATACACTCTGAGTTAGCTTTAACACTTAAGTACCATGGTTCCTGAATACTACCTTTAAAGGTTAAAGCATTTAAACGATAGGAACAGCCAGGGGCAAAAAGAGGCCCATTTCAATTTGATATGTTGAGGTCCTGCAGAAAGCCAGGCTGGGGGGTCTCCGAGCTCTTTATGCCTTCCTTCCCTCCTGAACCCGAGATGGCTCTGAGGCCCAGGCTGGGCTGTGTTTCAGTGTCCTTCTTTCTTTCTCTCCCTATGTTGTAGTAAATTAGCCATTTCCAAAGGGCTCAAGCAGGGAGGGAAATCTGGTGTCTCTGACTTGTGTGCCGCACAGGGCTGTTTTGCAGGAAGGAACTGAAAGTGGATCAGGAAAGACATGAAAAGAAGAGCTACACTTCTGCCAGGAGTTCAAAGCTTTGAGGAGATAAGCAGCATCTCTCTGCCATGGTGGGCCCTGCCAGAGGATGGGAGGGACTGGCCACAAGCAGCATCGCTGGCTTCTCAGGGGATGCTCACCCGCCTTTCATGGTACCTGCCTTCCCAGCATACTGTGGTGGACAGCAGTGTTTTCCCATTTTCCAACCTTTATCTCGTCCTTGTTCTTTGCGGCAGGCGCAGGCTGGGCTCTTACCGCTTTACACAGCATCTAGCAGAGTCAGCCCCGCTCCCGGCCAGTCTGTTAGGTGTAACTGCAATACAAATAGCAGGACTGTCCTGGTGTACAGTGAATGTTTAGCTTGCAGAGATATGGGAGAGCACCCTGTGGACTTTACCCCACACTGTAATCGAAAGAGTACTCCTCAGTTTACTCTAGGCTAAGCCTTTCTGCAAGCTGCTGCTTTTTACTGTATTATCTGGTATGATAGCAATGATATTAATAGCAGGAAACTTCCTTGTGAAGAACCAATTGCAGCTATGGCACGGCTCCCATTGTGCTCCTTGCCTGCGCTGCTATCTCTCTGCACAAGAAAACACTTCCAGGTTTGCTGCAGCAGTTACAATTAATGGAGATCTGCATCCATTTATCCTGCATCAGCATAAACAGACCTATCTGTAGGTGGTGCCTGCTGTCAGCTCCCACTCTTTAAAGCAATGCTGGGACTTCCTTGTACTCGGAGGTGTGAGTGAAGGTCTCCAACACTTCCTAGGGAAGAGCAAGGCTGAAGGTGACTACTGGGGAACAGGAGTGTAAAATCTTATTTCTGGGAGCCCTGCCACAGAGAGGTCTTCTCCCATTGTGCGTCCCTCTTTTAATGAGATATCTTTAAAAATCTTTACAAATATATGAAGGGATTTGCAAGTGATCATTTAAGGGATCAGGAAAGCCCAAGTACTTGATAAAGTTCTTTTACCTTTAGTAAAAGAATGTTAACACTGGAAAGCTGCCATGTGCTTTCACAGGGTTGTCCTTACAAAGAGACGTCTGAGAACAGCTGCTTTTCAGGAACAAAGAATAGTTATATCTGACCAGGAAAGCTCTCTGAGGGTCTCTTCCAAGGCTTGCTTTTTTTCATGGGAGCAGATAAAGCTCTGAGAGCTACTTCTGTTACCATGATAGACCTCGCTCCCACTGTTACAACTGTGCACAGCTACATGGGCAGGCTTCAGTCCTTTATAGGCAGGAGAGTATCTCTGGTGGTGAGAAGTCTGAATCATGCTGACTACTGAGGGCTTAATAACATACTTTCTGGAATAATTTTTTTTTGGGGGAAACGTTACCTGCACCAAGCAAAGCTTGCAAACTGCGTGTGTACCTCAACAAACTTATTGTCTAAATACTTGGAAGAGAAAGCTTAGAGTCCCACCAGATGAGCTTCATCATATTCTCTGTCGGGTGTTCAGTATCTCCATTCTGCCCTCTGTGCAGCCCGGGACCGTGGCTTTGCCAGGTGAGTTCTGAATTCCACCAGTTTCTGTGTTATTAAGCTCCAATGTGACGTTTCTCAATAGCATCATTTGGAACAAGATCATACAGAGATATATCATTTCTTTGTCAATCTTCATCTGATTTATAAAATAATTTTAAGTGATCACAAATTCTGATACATAGCATTGAAATATCTCTCCAAAGAGACACTACAAAAGTCTATTGTAGACTTTTCATCAGATGCAGTAAGGCATAGAAAAAACATGTGAAGATAACTGGAAAACTTTTAGCAGGGAGATGGGTTTTTTTCCAAATTATAGATATGTAGAATCTTTTGTTATGAATCATGAACTCCCTGAGGAAGGATTAAGTGGATATGTCCAAGATATCTTGGTAGCTGATGTGAGGAGAAAGCTTTAAAAGTTATTTCCAAAACTTTTGTATGTGAAGGTTATGGTGGAAAGCACCTGAGTCAGTTCAGTCTGAGGAAAATGTCTGATGCCTAAATATAAATCAATTTCTTCTCTTAAAAAAAAAAGTGACATCCATTAGAAGTTTTTAAAGAATAAAACTAATTCTACCTACCTGCAATTTTATTACCAAAAAACCCCACGACCTTCCAAGCTCATGAAAAGAGGATTACACTGCTAAACGAAGCCTGGAATCTTATTCAGACCTACTTTACAACAGCATGTGAATATGAAGTTCAGTAGAAGTTGATGAATTTACACCCCTTAGTGTCCACTTGCAGAGTATGCAAGCATTGAACCAGAGCCCCAGCAGTGCGAGACACGCAGGCAGGAAGCTGCATCAAGCTGCTTTTGAGGAAATCACACTTTTCAGATAAATATCAGTCAGCTGCAAAAATTTTTCTCTCCAGGATATGTGTGCTCTTCCAATGTTTAGAATAAAAATATGATGCTAGGAATTGGGAATATAGTTTTCACATATTTGATTACTTCATCATTAAAGCAGCACGATAATATTAGTGGTAGCCTTTAACGTGAACTTTGTTCTGTAACGTCCAGGCTTCAGAAACTAATGAGGAGTAAAATTGTGGGGCGGGGGGAAGTCTTCCGACAAGCTGGTATTCAGCACCTTTTTAATGGATAACAGATTTGCCATCATCACGTATCACTTGGAATATATTATGACAAGACACACAGGCTAATATAATGCCTTGTCTACAAAAGGCTGGTAACGAGTATATATTAGTGAATTTCTCTTAAATGTGATAGAAGATGAATCAGTTCCAGCTACAGAAGCTTTCAAATAGTTTTCTCTGAAGAACCTAAGACCAAAGTCTCTCAGTGCTGACACACAATGTAATCAGACAGCAGCAGATACTTTGTTTTAGAAGTTGCAAAATGGCCTCTTTGCCTCTGTGAAATTTGGAAAGCAAAGCATGAAGAGCGTTTCTAACTTTCAGCACTTAAGTATTCAGGCGAGCACGAGACCCAGGCAGGCAATAAGAAATGTCAGGTTTTCACCATATTGATTTCTGTTCCCAGGGGTACGGTGAGTTTGATGCACCCTGAGACGGGCTCATTTTCATTTCCAGTATTCAGATGTGAATCCTGGATGGGTGCTTCTCAAATCTTTCAGCTGACTAGTGGATACTTGCTGTTTTAATAGATTTGGCTACCAGGGAGCGCGTTAGAGAGTGTAAAAGCATTAAATGTTCCTTCCCCTACAGGGAAAGCAGGGTGATGACAGAGATGTAAACCTAAAACTTAAAACCGAATACCTTGTGTTACTAAAAGACTAGCACATGCAAAATATGTTTTATCAAGAAAAACAAGTTTGATCAACAGAGCAGTATCAGCTGATGTGAATGCATATTCCCCTGCAGCAGGCACAACTATTTTTCTAATCAGCTACTGTCAAGACTCCCTCTTCTGCTCTGTTTCTTCCCTAGCTGTAAACGGCAGATCTAGAAATATATCCCACTTCTTCGTCCTGGTTTTGCCTTTTCAGTCAAGAAAGTATAGTGCACACTTAAAACATTTTTATAAGTGCTCTTCCAACTTCTCCAGACAGGTCGATGGATAGCTGAAACTCGAATGACTCAGGAGCACTGAGTCATCTGCTGACTTCCCCCCCCCCCCCCCCCACTTCTATAAGAAATTATTTGTTTTCCTCCTTCCTCTTGATTAGCTCTATAATACACTCAGATTGTAAAGTGAAGTCGGTTTTGTGTCTCTTATATTATCTGTAGTGTCTCATTAGCCTCAGGGCCATTATAACTCCCCTCTGAATCATCGTTTGTATACGGATGTTTGACATATCAGCTGATTGTCCCTTTCTCTATTTCCTTTCTCATCTCTTCTGAAAAGCAATGGGGCTATTTCTGTTGATACTCAAACATTGCAATTTCTCCCACTATCACTTATAGCACAATGGCATTATGAAGAACCTTCCCGCAGCGCGTTTTTGTGTGACGTAAAGCAAGTAAGGTGGAACTCCACAAAAACATCATTAAAAGTTACCGTCTTAAAGTTCATTCAAGGAAGAACAAGCAAGAAGTTTTGACCAAGCAAATGACATTTTTCAGGGACTAAGCACCGAATGGAATATTCCCAGAACAGTTTCAATGAGGGCAGATTTGACATGGGAGAAGGTACCATAATGTTTATACGCATATGACCATAAAATAGGCTCCAGTGCACAGAAAATAGATGTCTACCTGCCACTGCAGACCACTGGGTCGCAAAACCAGTCCTGTTTTCACCATTCTCATAGGGTTTGGTGGGAATAATTTCCCTAGAGCTTATAAACATTTCTCCAGATATATGCTGAAATTATGATTTAATGTCTCCTGCTTCTATATATTGTGCAAAGTAATGTTAAGCTTCCTTGGTCTTTCTCTGATTGGTGTGATGCAGCATGAGATTCTTGGATGCATATTGCTTTATTTTTGTTTTCTTGACACCTATAGTTGCAACTTGTTTTTTTTTTTTTTTTTCTTAAATAAAATAATCTTAAATGTTGTTAGGGTTTTTTTTTTTTTTTTTTTTAACTCAATATAACCAATTCTGGCAGGTTTTTAGTACTTGATATCCCACAGGAACTAGCACTGTTTTGCAAACATCCTCAGATTTTCAAGATCTTGTTCCACCAAATATGCCCTGCATTTTTCTAATATTTTTCTTTGCTCAGCTTCCCTGTTGTCTCATTGCATGCGGTCTCACTTGAGTCTTGCTTTAACTAGGATAAGTTCTTTTGTTTTCCTATTCATCTTATCTTCACAGCCATACTTATTTTTCCTATTTAAAGCCAGACAAAAATTTCTTAACGTTACAGTGCTGATGTAGTGGTACCCAGAAAGCCAGAAAATGTGTCTCAAGAAGTATAACTGAAGTTGCATGCACGCGCAGCATGCACTTTGCTGGGCTGGGGCTTTTCCTTGATGCGGTTTTGCAGTGTGAGCAATGATTTTGCTGCAGCAATGGGATGTTGTGCTGCCAGGCTTTCCTCATTCTGTGGTCTCCTGAAAAAGCATATGGTTGGGAAACATCTTACAAAACTACAGTTCTTTGCCCTACACCACTAGAAAACATTATGTTTAATTGGTCTCTTTGATGGATTTTAGTTTTGCAGAATGTCGTTCTTACTGGTAAAAAAAATATTAAAATAAAAAAATCTCTAACACTTAGTGCTCAGTAAGGAGCTAGCAGTGCTTGGGGAGGTCAGCCTGCGCGGGGTGTCACTGAAATACCTGATGCTGCTGCAGATCTGCTGCAAAGGCACTTTGGTGGCCTTTGTCTAGGCTCTGCCCAGTGCTGGCAGGCAGTGCCGGGGCAGGAAAGTGCTGGCTGCTGTGTTGCTGCTTGGGGAGGCAACGGGCACTTCTGCAGAAAAATTTCCTGCCCAGCACCTGCCAGGCTTCATTTTCCTCTCTGTGTGTCCTGGAGAAAGGAACAGCACTGACAAACAAGGCAGGGAAAGCTGGCCATGAGCTCATCTTCCTTTGCATGAGTGTGAAAGCAGGTGCTGGGTCTGAGCCTGTACTTTCCCAAATGCAACAATTTTTGTCTTTGCATCCCACGGCAAGTAGCTCCTTGGGGAGATCCCTGTTCTTACTTCGTTAATTAAACATTAACATGTAAGTGTTACCTTGCACAGGTAGGTCAGAACTTGTACAGAAACTAGGAGGCTCCTTTTCTATCGTTTGCTTTATTTTAGCTTTTGGAGTGGGTGAGGATTTGGTTTCCTCTCCTGAGTAGTCATGCTGTTATGATGGACAGGCTGAAGGGCCCAAGTACCCACCCCATGATGTTGTTTGTGAAGCAATTAGGACTGACAGACTGTGATTAAAACCAATAAGTTATCACTTTTTTTTTTTCTTTCTTGAGGCAGAAGGGGTGACTGTTTACAGATGAATACGCACCAAATCTACAATGGGAATAATTTCCTCACTCGCTATGTAGTCTCCTCTACTTCATTACTGGCTGAATGTATATGGCTGTATAGGTTTTTGCGCATGAATTAACACTTGTAGCTAATAGCAGTAAACTCACAAATGGACTATTACTTTTTATAGCCTTTTAGCAGAGTCAGCCTAATGGAGCAAAACTGTTAACAAATTAAGATACATTTGACAGGGCTTCAAGCAGGAATCATAACCCAGGAGTCACCGTTTGGGAGGCAAATGCAAAGCTATCTGTGGAACTAGCTTGTATCTCAGCTGGTGAGTGGTGACAAGTGCTAAACAACAACAACAAAAAAAGAGTTAAGGCAATAGTTTTCTGTTCTTGGTGAGATTTTCAGAGCAAGGAACTGACTTCCTTTAATGTTTGTAAGGAGCCTGTCACATCTGTAGTGCTACAGGATATAAAAAACCCCCAACAATAATAGTCATAGTAAAAATTAGTTGTATCTGTCTACTCATGGTACTGTATATATATAATTTTAGACATTGTATGATTATCATGCTACAGGAACATCCGACTTCTAGAGAGAGCGTCATTCAGCCATGCACAGAACATATTTGACAGTGCAGATGCAGAGCTTCTGGTGTTGGTTGCATGAAGCAAACTGGAGTCAGAATGGCTGTAAGAGCTATCAGATATGTTCAAAATAAGACACTTTTTCTAGCAGACACCCTGCTATAGCCTAACAGAGCATGGGGTTTCCGGGGGAAGTATGTGGCTTCAGCTTTTAAGGGAAGTAGAGGTGACTGAGAAGAGGCTGTGTTTGCAGAGCGGCTGACGTGCACTGGCTCCTCTGGCATGTAGGAGTTAACACCAGAGAGCAGCTGCCCACCTCAGACTTCTGCCTCTCCTAGTCTGTGGCTTTCAACCCTGTCACTCTGCTTTTTCTTAGGGGTTTCATAGAGTATCTAATATATCTTCCTGCATCAAACCCCATCTCAAAGACAATCTTTTAGTCAACTTTAGCTTTTCACTTGTTCACTTGTTTTGGAGCTGGCTGATGGGGCACTTGCATCTGACATTGGTTCATTTTCTGCATCACCTTTCCAAAAGTCAACACTGCATTTGATAAGACAGAGATGTGACATGCATCTTGAAGCCCTAGTATAGGCTGTACCCTACGGTGCTTTTCTCCGGCGCATTCTTATTATTGCAGCTTGTTGACTACACACAGCATGAAATCATGCACCTGTGTATGCTCCTATTGAGGAGTTCAGTCTATGCCACTAGCTCCCTAATTGCTATGATAATTAGTAACTCAAAGCCCAAACTTAGAGATGTTCAGGTTGTTTTTACTTCTCTTTCTCTATCTTGAACCTTTGCTCCCCCCTAGACTTGCTAAAACTTCATTCAATGCAATGTGAAGGCTTGTTCTGCTCCTAATACCTCGTGATATTCTGCTAAGAACATCCAGTGTTACAGTTCCAGCATAATTATATTTCCCCATAGATGTAAAATGTGTCTGCATCAATAGCTTATTAAAAGAGTGTAATAAAAATTATGACCCCACAATTCTGCTATTAATATAACAATTCAGAGCCAAGAAAACTCCCTGATCCTGCAGTAACATGGAACAAGAGCAAAACACCTTAAGCCAGTTTAATCCCTTCTTTTCACCCCCTAGCAATATACAGTGGCCCAAGAGAGTAACATGAATTGAAAGTTTAATTTATTAATATGCAATAGTGATAATGTCAAAAGAACAATATATAAAACCCTCACAGAACAGGATTACGCAGTACATAGGGGAAAGCCTAGAGCTAATATTTAATATAGCAAAACACAGCCAAAAATAACTTAGCATCCAAGGAGCAAAAGAAGGAGAACTCTGCAGGTGCCGGAGCAGAGGAGCTGTGGAAGCAGCCTCTGCCTTCAAGTGCGTAGCTGGACCTAACCAGCCATCCTCTGGCTGAGCCTCCTCTCTGCTGGGAACCTGCAGAGACTGTGGTGTTTACCATGAGCACCAACTGTTGGGGCAGTGACTGAAGTTCCCAGCTATCACTTTCTCTCTTAAAGGCTCTCACTCCTCCAATTTAACAGTGCACACAAGAGTCAGAGCAGCAGACACAGCTGGCACACATGGAGAACAAGCCTCATCCAGTGCACAGCAAGCCGCAGCAAGCAGGGAGCCTCGCAGCTCAGAGCGCTCCAGTAAGCGAAGCATGAAACCAACTGTTCACTTCAGCTAAATTGTTCACTTAAGCTTGGATGATTAAACTTTCACCAGTAGCCAAAGAATCCTGCAGTCTTAGCAGGGGTATGGACACATTAACGTTTCACTAGCTTTGCCATAAATGAGTAATTTGCCCTACAGTCTTAATTGGGTAACACTTACGCGAGTGGAAAATGTTTCAGCCTCCACGGGACTGGCAGGTTTCAAACACTTTCTGGAGTTTGCTTTCCTGCTCCTTCCCTAAAAAGAATAGAGGAGGAAAGAACAAATGTGAAGGAATAAAACTCAATCCTTTCCTAGCAGTACTGAGCATTCAATGTACAGCCTCTACCAGAGAGCACAACTCGCTCTTCGATGGCAAGTTGAGAGAGGGATGAGATGGGGGCGTAGATGCCAGCCAGAACCTGGCTGCCCTGCAGGTTTCCTGCTCTGCCACGCATTTCTTGAGTGATGGGCTGAGGTCCAAGCTGACCATCTAGCCTGCCTGCTGCTTGGCACTAGCACACATCAAAGAAACTGCAACAGCAAATAAATATGTGGCCAAAATATGGGACCTACTTGTCTCTATTGACTGAAGAATCTGAGTCTGGCAGCTGTGGTTCTGTTAGCTGTTGTGTCTGTAGATTCATCTCCCCTCTAATTCCTCTTCCTGCCTTCCCCAGCTCTGATCTACTTGCTGTCCTTCCCTTTGCTGGAGTTGATTGCTCCCTTCATGGCATAGTCTGAAGTAGAAGAGCCAGGTCAGCTCGGTGAAGCTCTGCTGCTTTAAACTAACTCATCTCCTCTGGAATGCCATGTAGGATGCTCAGTTCTTAAATAGCAATCACGTCTAAAAGGCAGGAAAAGGCTGCGGAGATGAGAAATGAGGGCAAACCAGGAGAGCTACCTCTCAGCTGAAACACCGGCAGCTGAAAGAAAATGCGTGCCCACGGCCTGACTCTGCTGCATGTTGTGGATCAGAGTCCACAAGCACAAGAGGAGAAGAAAAGCAGCTGGAATTGCCTTTCCAGCCCCTTTCTCCTTGAGAGGGGTAGACAGAAGAGGATGATTGTAGCAGCAGTTCTTGTACAAGTTAGCAATCATCTCTAAAACTCTTCTCTCTGGGATTTCTCAAGTGCCAGAGCCTGGGTGGGTTAACGCAGGTCACAGCTGATCTGTGCTGAGGTTTTACATCACGCTGCCTGCTCTTATACACGGGGCTTCTGTGATTTTGTTTGATACCTCTTTCAAAAGCTTTACTTCTAGCTAGTTGGCCAAATTAACGTATTTGTCATCATCCAGAATGGGTGACTAACCGCAGGCTGGGTCCCTGGCTGAGCAGAGGAGGCGAGTTTTTCTCCCTCTGCAAGGAGAAGAGGGGTCAGGAAGAGCCATGTCTCTGCCCGGCCACTGCAGCCTTTCAAGGCCTTTGTGGTTCCTGCTTTCCTCCTGTGGTTGCCGTTGCTCTGCGATTTCCTGTATTGTGGTCATTTTTTTGAGTTTTATTTTGATACTCACTAAATCAGTGATTATATTTTGCTGTTCTCAAAGCTTCGTGTTTTATGTGCCAGGGTTTTATTAGCAACAGCCTCTGCATCGGGCTGCCGCTTACCCAAGGGGAAATCGGGGCAGCGAGAAGGGGGTTTGCCCAGGTCTTTGTGTACAGGGTGTGGGTTAGCTCCCAGTGCGGCTGTGGGCCAGCACAGGACCAAGTCACCTGGAAAGGGCAACTGTAAATGCTGTGTTCGTGGTAATACAGTTCAGAGCAGGATGAGGGGTCAGGCGGCAGAGATTGCCCAACATCAGGACTGTATCCTGTGAAAGTCAACAGCTCCCTTGGCCTCCGAGCCCAGGGCACTGCCATGTGACGTGCCCAGTCCTCCATGGCATTGTACGCTGGATGAAGCAGTTGCTGGACTGCAGGTAAAGTTGTTGCATCTGCTCCATGGCCTCATTGACAACAAGAACCTGAGACTGGAGACAGATAAGTGGGTCTCATTGGTGAAGTGAGTTTTGTATCAGTAGCTCCCCAACTGGCTTCTGCTCTGCCACGAGAGTTAAAAAAGAAAAAATCTGGTTTGCACAGTTTCTGTGGTTTTAAAGATTTCATTGTATCAGATCAGTCAGATGTGGGGATGTGACAGATGGGCTGAAAAAGAGAAGTGCAAGATAGAAAATGAGGAAAAGTGCCATCCTGTTCAGTACAAATGATTCTGCCTTGGGCTGAAGAGGGCAGAAGAAGAGAATGATGGACAAGTGCTCAACCAGCAGTCGAAAGGCAAACCTGAAAAAGAGCCGAGAGGAAATAGGAGGGAGTGATTTTGTAGTAAAAGGAAAAAAGATTAAGATCTGACCTAGATACAAAGAGCACTCCCATCCTGCCCCCCATTTGCTAGGTCAGAAGAGGTAATGAGGAGAGCAAGATGTCCCAAGGATTGCTGCAAAATTCCTCCTAGGTTTTCAGCCCACGTCAGGCAGCTCAGCAGGAAACACAAGGTAGCTGTACCGCACTGCGTCCGAGCTGGCGTCCACCTGGGTGCTGGGGAGGTTGAGTGCAGGGGAAACAATCTCGTTCACTGTGTGTCCCCATTCCTCAGCTCCTCACAACATCAGGTAAAAGCCAAGAGGTAGAGGATGGTGTGTGTGGAGCAACGGGTGAGCATTATGTTAGCCTGCAAGTGAGATGCTTTTCCTCAGCGCTTCGCCTTGCAGCAGCAGCTCAGCTCCCACGGCGTGCAGAATCTGACCTCCTCAGTTCTTTTCATGTGCTTTTCCCCTGCCCTGTGAAGGGTCAGGCTCTGGCTGTTGTCAGTCTTGAAATAAGGGTGTGTAACTTGGCTGAACAATGTAATCTAATGAAAATCTGCCAGGAGGTGATGGGTTTAAAAATATCAAGAGATATCACAAGAAACAGCAGAAGAATAGAACTAAGAGTCATAAAATGAGGTTGATAAAGGAAGAGTCACCTGAAAAGTCTCCTGGGAGGTCTGCTATGCCAAGGCATGGCCTCTTGGGATAAATGTGAGCTTTCCTATGAAACCATTCATAAATTATGTGGACTGTTTGCTTTTAAAAGCCTTGTAGCAGAGACAGCCATCCATATCAAGTCACCTGTTAACTCTTGATATTTCCAGCCTCTCTTCTTTGCCTGTTCCCAGTACCCTGATTACAAGGCTTTCTTACACTGATGAGTTATCCAGTCTTATCTGTGCCAGCAAGGCTTGCTCTGTGTGGAGCTTATTCACAAGAAATTAAATTAAAATATTTCTTCCTCAAAATTCAAGCTGTTTTACTTGGACATTGACGTCCTATGTTCATATCCTGGACTTGAATTAAAATTTTAAATGTGTTCGAAGTGACTGTTAAATTCTAGTTTAATTTGTAAAAGTGACTTGGACACCTCACCCATGGGGAATTAAACTCATTTGAATTTGGGTCCATTTAAATTCTAGACAAGGTTTGGATCACATATTCCTCTGGCTGGGCTTGGATCTCTGATTGTAACTGAATCCAGACCTTTGTGTTTAAACTCTCCAGTGCAAATTGTGAAGGAAGAACACCCATGTGGACTCTGTTGACAAAATCTTTGGGTACTTGTGTGAGATGTATTTAAGTAATGTTAGGATCTTTTTTTGTGGAAAAACATATTTAACATTTGGGTTTTTACTGGTCTTTAGAGACTGACAGTGAGCACAACAGACCTCAGGTGTAACGTGAAAAGAAATCTTTTATCTGCTGGCTTTCATAAACATGGCACACAATGCTTTTTTTTTTTTTTTTCCCACTCCACAATTTGAGAAAACGTTGATTTGATCCATTTAAGTGATGAATGCCCACAAAATAAAACCTTTTTTTTTTTTTTTTCTGGAATGATGACCTTGGGCAGATTAGAGCAGCTAGGTAAGAAATCCAGCAAGTATTTATCAAAGGCTTCTAAGACAGTGCAAACTCTAGTGAGTTCAAAAGCAAGAGACTTTTAGTCTTCATACAACTGACAGGGTCATAACGTTTCAAGAATGCCAGGAATCCATGTGGCTGTTCCATTAAACACCCCTGATTAGTGAACGTGCTGATAAACTTTGAGAGTCAGAGGTCAACATTGTGGAGCCGAAGGTACCCCAGGTATCTGAAAACGTCTCCAGAATTCATGCTCCTCTCGCCCAGTTAACCCCTTCCATCACTCCACCCATGGAGGCTCAAAAATGGAAAGTGTGTGTCTTGGATACAGTATTTTCTAGATAATTATCCAAAGATGTTCAGTTATTCTGAAAATTGTGTGAAAATTACCTCAGGCGCCTCCCATGGAAGTGTTTTCGACAGCTGGTTGTTCTTTGATTTCAACTTGAGCTTATCATAGAATCACAGAATGGTTTGGGTTGGAAGGGACCTTCAAAGCCCATCCAGTCCAACCCCCCGGCAAGGAGCAGGGACATCTCCAACCAGATCAGGTTGCTTAGAGCCCTGTCCAACCTGGCCTTATAATTAATATATGTCTAAAATACCGTGTTGCCACTGGCTCATCCAGCCTCTCTCCCTTCAATGTCAGGCGATACAATAATGGCAGCAGGCTGCACGTTAAAATACCTCCAGAGCTATCAAACTGCAAACATGACTGCAATTTCAAAATACTCAGCCAGGACCAGTGGCACCACCCTGCCACTGCGCAAAGCTCTCTGCTTTGGTAAGGTTTTCTTGTAAGAGCTACAGCTATACTCCCGCTGAGTGCCTGTAGCAAGCGGTTGGGAAATCCCGGAAAATGCGTGCTGTGTGCCTGACTGTCGCTTTTGCAGGCCATTGGTTTAACAGCGGCACAATCAGGAGGGTCCCAGGGAGGCTGAATTATCCCAGCAGCTCCCTGGGGTGGTAGCCCATTTCTCAGGCAATTGCCCTAACTGGCAAGTCCACCCCAATGCAGTGTGGACATTGCTTCTGCCTCAATCTCCCAGGCAGCAGCACAGGGCTCGGAGTTTAACTGGTCCTGCGATACGCGGCTTTTCATTCCACGCTCTGATTATGAGCTGCTGGAGGTATTGAGGATTCACGTCTGCTGAGGGCCACGGTGTGACCCCATCAGTTTCTTTGAAAATCAATAGGGAAAATGTTGGAGAATGCAAAGGAAGCAGGAACAGTCAAAGTAAAGACAAGTGATGTCCTGTAATGGCTGTAATGATTCTGAAACACGCAAGGTCACAGATAATTAGGAACCTAATTCTCCTTTGAAAGAATCTGTCAAGTTACTTCCCTACCTCAAAAACAATTGCTGATTGATGTTATTTCTGGGCTAACAAACTCATTGAAGGCAGTCTGAATGGAGATTGTATGGCCTTTGCTGTCCAGGTGGAGTTAGGTACTCACAGCTGTAGAAGAAAACCCAAGTAAAGAGGTTTTCATTGTTGTAGTAAAATAGTCTTGATAGGACGTGTTTCACAAAGGTGCCAACACCGCTGCAACCGAGAGCCACATTGCAACAATTCTGTTAATCGAACCCCCAACAGTTTGCTCTGCAGAGATTATTTACTGTGCTGCAGTTGTTCAGAAGTGCTGTGAGGTGAGGAGAAAAGACACAGGAACAATGGAGCTGCCTTGGGACCAGGCAAAAGCACGCAGAGAGCCCAGGGCAGGTGGGCAGGCTGAGCAGGCAATAACATGAGCTTTACAGAAGGAATCAAAATTCAGAGACTCTTTCTTGGTGTATATTGCATTTAACGCTTCGGGAAGAGGATGCAGGCTCTCTAGGCTGCATCTGGTAGGATTCTGAAGCCAGTTTGTACCAATGCAGACTACAATGTGCTGCTTAGAGCTGCAAAGCCCAGGGAGTCAGTAGCTAACACTAAATGTCAGTCAGACTCCTTCCTCTCTACCACATTCTAACTGTAAAGAGTGAGGGAAGTGCTGGTCTCCTGTAGGACAGAGCTAAGGGGTTTTACAACAAGCAATTTAGTCGGTTGAGAAGAAGGTTTTTTTCCCTGGACTCTGCGTGCGCCTGGAGCTGGTGGCAGGGGAGCTGCGGCACGGGTCCAGACCCAGAGCAACTTTCAAACAGCAGAGATGCAAGGCAAATGTGGACTTCAGCACAAGCGTGGGTGTTAGCTCAAAATGTGTAACGCAAAATTGACTCAGCTCAAAGGCCAGGGCCACGACCAGTGAAATAGCAACCCCAGAGATGGCCAGCAGAAGGAAGAGGCTATATGAGCCTCTCATGTAGGTATAGTTTTAAAAACGCTGTAATTGTGAGCTAGGTTTCTGGTAATGAGAAGTCTTAATTTTTTTTTTGTTTTCTCAAAGCTGGTTCTTTTTTTTTTTTTTTTTTTTTTTTTTTTTTTTTTTTCCCTCACAGCTGCTTCAACCTCAGCAAGGCTCTAGACTCGAGGGTAGATGGGTGGTCCTTCCCAAATGAAGAGCAGTGTAGCTACAATTGTTTGGATCACTTTAATTTCAGAGATGTGGGCTAGAGAAAAGCCATAAGAAAATGTGGTTGCAACAAGAAATATAGAACATATGAAAATATGATTTAAGTTTTCAAGGTCCTGAATTCTGCCCCATCCTGGGTGGAGTGAGATGTGAAATTCAGGCAAAGATGAGCTTTTGGCTGGCTCAGTGTGGGGTCAGCTGGTGGAGCTCTTTCAACACTGAGAATTCAACTCAATTCAAAGCAGAAATTCCAAGTTCCAAACCCAGTAAAAACTCTCATTCAAAAAACAGCTGAGATTTCTACAAAGTGACAGCTAAGAATTTACCTCACCCCTAATTTACACAACTCAGACATTTAGGTATACAGCAAACATTGCAAGGCTGTCTAAACCTCCCCATATGGTTATGAATTACTGATTACATATTTCCTCACATCCAGGTTTTTGGGTTTTTTTTGCAATCGGGTTGTTTATGGCATGCTATTTTGTTATGTAGATGTGTATCATTTGAACAAGAACTTCAAAACTGCAGATATGGTCGATACCTAGTACAGGCACCCCACAGCCGGAGCACATGTGAGTCTGTTCTGCAGACCAATGTTGGGTTTCTGACAGGTCAGCTTGAGTGTCTCTGTGTTGCAGTGCTATAGTTGGGACCATAGTGTACGTAGAGATGAGGGGACGTGCAGCAGACATGAGTGACTCTACATGATCTAGCTCAGATGGGCAGTTATTCTCCTGGTCTCCTGCCCGACTGAGCCTGACTGCCACCTAAGGGAGGATGGCAGCAGGAGCTGGTCCTCAGGGTGGGAAGTGAGAACCTCCACGGTGCAGGGCAGAACAAAGCCAATTTCCTCAGGTGAAACTCGACCACAGCTGGGAAACCCTGTGCAGGAATTGAGGAGCTAGCTCAGCTCTTGGGAAATTTGCACATCAATGTCCCTGTGCCAGAGGCTTCCCCGATGTGTGACAAGAGGACAGTGTTACCTCCCCTGGGAGCGCTGGGAGGATAAGCTCTCCAGAGATGGTGAAGCATGCTGAGTCTGCTGATGGGAGGTGATCTCAGGGCATGCCTACACCAAAGTGGTGAGATTGCAACTGATGCAGATCTTTCTGCTCAGATAGGCTCCCACGTGGGCTGCGCTACCCAGAGCTCAGCTACTTGCTTGGAGCTTGGGACCTTGTGTGGCCACATGAAAGCAGCTGAGGTCTGTGCCTCCTCCAGCCATACCCATAGGTCTGCAGTGTACTTAGACACATGGGGGCATGGGTTTCGAGTGATCGCCATCGTGTTGCCTTTGGGTTTCTTTCTGCCTTTTTTTTTTTTTTTGGGTATTACAGACTGCATTTGGAGAGGGAGTGTCTTATCCTACCTGGATTATGAATTATCATCAATGCCAAAATGGGGCTGGATTATACAGCAGCTGGTGCAAGACCCAACCTGAACAAAATGTACACATTTGGTTTCTCTCATTCCATCCCTGTGGATCCCCTCCCATTCACACAGATCCCTTCCACATCTCTTCTTCAATTTAAGGTGGCCTTGAAGTGAGAAGAATTGCTGCATATGATAAAAAATATAGGCATGTAACTTCACAGTCTCTTTATTCTGATATTTCCTCCCTCGTTTCAGTAGGTGAGCCTTTGTTCCTAAGCAGTACTGTACTAACTGGCAGATGTACATTGGATATGTACGGGACTGAAGCCTGGATGTTTGCTAACACAGAGCTTTGGTTGTCTGTGAACTTTTGCATTTTCCTTTGAAGAAAAGGCTACTACCTAAAGGGGAAACAGACTCAAGATCCAATTATATCTTCTGTCCTGTGTGCATGTGTGTCCCAGCAACTAATAATATCCTGCTTCATCAGCATTCAAGCTCTTCTCTCCTTTCTAAAAATGCAATTTTTTTGTTGTTTTAATTTCTTATAAGGAGTACAGACATAACTTTCACTCCAGCACAAAACACTTCAAGTGCTGTTGTTGCTCTGTATGTGGTAGGCTCTCTCCTGCTTCCCAGCACTGAAGTGTCTGGAGCCCAGATTTGTAGTCAAGATTTCAGGCACATTTTTGTGGCCTTATAGTTCTTATTTAGTTAAAAAAAAAAAAAAGAAAAAAAAAAGAAAAACTATTTTAATAATTTGACCTGCATTTTCATAATTTCTAATGTCTGTGGTATCCTTCCAGATGTGTTTCTGCCTGCCTGACCCTCCTGTCAATACTTATTAATTTCATGGCAATCTTTTCAAGTGTGTTTGGAAACAAACAGGAAAAGGTTACTCTAAGATGAAGAATGAGCCCAGCGAAGTGAAGCAGAAATGATCATACTCCCTACAATAGTTAATGTTTCTGTAGCTTTTTCTATCTTACTTTTAAAATGAGCTTTACACATACAGATCTGTAAAACATCCCTAAAGAGGGAGGTTGCTACACAAGTCTTGGAGGCGAGAGGAGGCACCAAGGCATTAGTTACCAAAGTGAATCAGGGAGTCAGCGGTAGAACGGGGAGGTGCAAGGCTCTAACCACTGCCCAAGCTCTTCTTCGAGTGAGACGTGGACCATCTCAGTCAGGGTGACTGGCTACTTAAATAACCATCCACTGAAATGACCTGGTGGATAAATGATGTCGAAAAATTTGTGGCTTCACAGGCAGTGAAGGTCCAAGTAAGGTCCAAGTGTCCTCAGTGTGCAAAGTGCTTACCCAGAGCTGCAGCTCTCTTGATTTGATAGGTTTATCAAGTCAGTGTAAAACAAAATCTAGCTAATCATTTAAACGTAGAAACAAACCTTAGTTTTCTCTGAGAAAACCATGGGAGAGGCTACTTGCTTTGGTTTTTTACTGTTCTGTCCCATTCGTATAGCGAGAGAGCAGTGTTTATGATCTTCAGCTCTTCAGAAGAAAACTGAAGAAACACCAGCCAGACCTGAACAAAGTAAAGAAGCGGCGTGTCAGTAGTCCTGGATGAAGCCTGCCCCAGCGCTGTGGGTAACTGGTGTTTTGGCAAACATGGCCTCTTTTCCCTGGAGTTTCTCCTGGTGGGAATGAAGAGCCTCCTAGACCCAGGTGCTCACTGCAGAGGTGGCGGGGTCAGGCAAGACTATTTTTGGAGCCTTCTCAGTATGGTGAGAAGTGCTTCTAAAGTAAGGGTGGCTAAACCTGAAGTAGCAGTAACACATGGAGCAGAAAAGCCCTGTGAGAGGAGGCTGCGGTGGGAGCCTGGCTCTCCAGGGCTCTTAGGCTGTCGCAGCAGGTGGGAGCCGATTCCTGGGGAGAATACAATGCAACTCGGAGCAAAGTGAATTTACAATGTCCTGAGCCACAGCCTAGTGCTGCACTAGAGAAAGTGATGGAAACCTGTGTTCCTGCGATGTGCTATTGCTCTTTCGCAATCAGCACATGCTGCGGGCACCCACCCCAGCCCAAGAGCCGTTCCAAACCTGTGTTGTAGGGCTGCAGAGCCCCTGTCCCCAGCCCGGCTGGGTGATCCAGTCCCTTCGGCAGTGGTGGGACTGATGCAGCTCCACACTGGAGGATTAGAAATGGGGTGAGGCTTTCCAATCAGCAAAGGGCTTTCCAAAACTGCCCTCTCCTGGTAGTGAGCGCTTTCAAGGGACTATCGTGACCTGATGTTCCAATGTACTCCGCGGGTTAGACCAAGGAGGGCTGGTGTACTCAGACTGACCGGTAAGCAGGGGTTCCTTCAGGCTGGGAAAACCTTTGTGTGGCTCAACGAACCAGCCACACGTGTGCCTGCACCAGCGCAGAGGTACACGGGGACCCAAAGTGCCTAGTGTCCCTCAGCTGCGTATCAGAGAGATGTGACTGCGCTTTCACAGGTGAGTTCAAGTCTGAATTTGCATGTCACGTCACACGTTCAAAAATAAAAGAAAGGCTGGATTTTGTAGAGGGCTTTTACTAGAGGAAATTGAAAAATATGTATCTGACATGTCTGAAGACTTGGTTTTAACTTGCATCCTGACTGTTCCAGATGTTCCCCAGATGTCAAAGGGAACCAGGCACTGAAACAGCAGAACACATTTGTTTTAACAAGTTCTAACTTCAGCATTGCCAAATAATTAAAAGCCCTGGGTTTGTTTTGATTTTTCTTTCACTGGTAACTCTAATATCCATTAATTGTCCGCTAGTCCTATTGAAGGTGAATTAGTTCCTTTTAATTCCAGAGAGCGTGAGGTTGATGTACATCCTGATCCGGCTGCATCCCAGTCTCTTCTCTTTGGGTTTGTATGGTACCTGCCAGCTCCTGGAAAAGAAGTGCTATAACCGTTGTCAGTGATCGGTACACACCACAGGGGTAAAAAGAGAGAGCTGAGCTCCTCCGCAAAGGGTGTGTACAACCCATCAACTTGGGGCTTCCCTCTTCAGCGCTTTCCGTGACAGAAACATTTCAGGGTGTGCGGAAGAGTGAAAAGGCTGCAGGAGAGGTTGGAAACCGCCCCGTTCCACTGACAAAACCTCCTTAGAGCAGGGCCTGCCGTCCCTGGGGAGCGTCAGCAAGGGAAAGGGGCCTCTGCGGCCACTCCACATCCCGGGAATGGAGTTTTGTCCCGGGGGGCAGGACCTGGCTGGGCAGCCCTCGCCTCCTCCCCGGGCACTGGGGACGAGGGCAGGGTGCACTCGGGCCTGGGCCTGGCCCTGCCTGCTCTCCTGGCCGCGGGAACTGGGAACTGTGCTGGGGATCGCACAGGTGCACTGCTGCCACTTGCTCGAGTAAACCGGATAGAATTTGTGCGCGCGTATTTTCTTACAGAAGTGTGATTACATCGGATTTCTGCACACCTTTCCCAACCCCGTGCGCAGCTGCCCTGACGGGGGGCTCAGCACCCCGCCCGCCGCCCAGCCCGCCCGCGCCGTTCCCCCGCGCCGCCAGGGGGCGCTCGCGCACGCGGCCGCTGGGGGTCGGCCACGCGCTCCCCGCGGAGGGGGCGGGGCCTCTGGCGCCTTCCGGCTCCGTGACCCGGCAGTGCCGGCGGAGGCCGCGGCAGCCCGCGGAGGTGTGGTGCGGTGCGGTGCGGTGCGGGGCTGGGGCGCGCTCCCCGCTTCCCCTCGGCGAGCCGGCCGGTTCTCCCCGCCCCTCCGGGAGCGCCAGGGCGGGCGGCGGCGCGGCTCCTCTCGGCTCTTCGCGCCTGCAGGCCCCGGCTGTAGTTAAACCGCAGATGGAAGCGGTTCCCCGGCCGAGGGCTGCCTGCCCCGCTGGGCTTCTCGGCGAAGGTCTGGGCCGGGCAGCGGGAGCTGCCGAGCGCTGAGGGAGCCGCAAAGCCTGTCGCTGCCCTTCGTAGTGGTGTTTTACTGGCGGTGGTTTTGCAGTGAACCTGTTTGTGCTCTGTCCCCAGGCTGAGGACTGGCTTTCGCTCGTGAGCGGCGCGCCGCGGTCTCCAGAAAACCCAGACCGTCCCGTTAAACCCTGTGGCACCCGTGTCTTGTCAGCTGAAGATGAAGACTGTTTTAATGGTTGCGGAGAAGCCTTCTCTGGCTCAGTCCATCGCCAAGATCCTCTCGAGGGGTAGGAAAGAAAGCATTTCATTTCGGTCCTTCCGCTTGTTCGGCCAGCGGCAGAGTCAGCGTGCTCTGGGGTGCAGAGCCTGGCCGAGGGGATCCCTCTTAGTTGCCTGGGGGCAAACTGCGCGATGCGGAGGCTGCCAGACCTTCCTGCAGGTGAAGTGAGGTTGAGAAATGCGCTGATCAGTTGCCCGATTGCCTTGGTGGCTTAGAGTGGGTTGCAGTTCATAAAATAACTTGATGGCGCTTCATGTTCGGTTTATTTTTGTGTCTTGATGCCTATTGAAGTCAAGAATAAAGGAATCTGGTTTTCATATTTTATGTAGCTGGGGTGTGTGTTGGTGCATAGGGGCTTTGGAAAGTGCTAATGAGGTAGCAAGTTGCTGTTCTGAGATTTTTGAAGGTATAGTGAATATTTTGTAAGTCATGGAAAATACAATGAATTTATTATAACTGTACTGATCTAGAAAACTAGCTGTATTTTCTTAAGAATTTCTTGCTGGGAGGGAAAGTATGGAGAATATAATGGATAGTTTCAATTTAAAATGAAATATGCTTTAAAAAGGTCTGAAGTGATAATGAACTGAAATAAAACCTTGATCAATCCTTAGAACTTTGTGATCAGGAAGACCCTAGTTGTAAGACCTAAGAAAATAAGGATGTAATTTCACACAAAATAACTTGTTTCAACAGTTTTGTTTTTTTTAATTCTGTTGATATTTATGATCTTCTTTTCACAGGAAACATGTCCTCTCGCAAGGGACTGAATAGTGCGTGCTCCGTGCATGAGTACACTGGATCATTTGTAGGACAGAGTGCCCATTTCAAGATGACGTCTGTGTGCGGTCATGTCATGACTTTGGATTTCATAGGTATTTGTTCATAAAATGTTTTAACTGATGTGAGTTGTAAAACTATGAAGGACTTCTAATAGGAAAATACTCGTTGTGGAAATAATTCAGGAAGAGTGTTAGAACTAGAGAGGAAAGGAGGCTGAAAAGATCACTTGTGGTTAGCAGGTCTTGATTTTTGTTTTTAGATCTCTGGCTGACTTGTCGCATGACCTCGGGCGTATACCAGTTATGTTTTCTGTGTCTCAGTTATGTCCCTGTGAAGTGAGGGGAGATGACGTTCAATTTGCTAGCTTGTAAAAGTGCTTTGGATAAAAGGTGATTAAGCAATGCAGAGTCCAAAGGGATATTCTCTAAAGCATTGTAGCATGTTACTGCAAAATAGAGACACGGTAAGGATAATGCGCCAGGAATCCTGTCACTCACCTGCCTTGAAATGTGGGCCTAGTTACGTGACTACAGTATTTCCTCTGTCAATGATAATGACCTCACGTGTTCTATGAGGACTAAATTTTGAGTTATTTACAGTGTTTTTGAGAGGTACAATTTAATGTAGTTGCTAAGCATTGTTACTAACTGTTACATCAGAAAAACGGAAATTAACGAATACATTGATATGAGAAGGTGGCACAGGATGCTCCATGGCATAACAGGGCTGAGATATAACTGGCCATAAAGAGTGGACAGTAAAACAGAGTGCAATGTGCACATTACGTGTACGCTGTGAAAAGAAGGAAAAATTACTCCCTCCCTTTCACTTGATCAATTAGTTGTACAAACAGAAAATGTTTTAAGTGCTCGTGTGAAAATTTCTAGAAAGGTATATAGTACTTTTTTTCCCCTTCATATGTTTTTAAATGGTGGCTGCAATTCACATAATGCGAAGGGGTCCCTTGATATACGGTAAAGCAAGATGTGTTAGGGTAGAAAGGTTTCTGAGACAAATTTTGAAAGCCAAGTGTTTTCCAAACATGTAATTAGAGCTAGACTTAATATACTTCTACTTTTCAGGAAAATACAACAGCTGGGACAAAGTGGATCCAGCAGAACTTTTTAGCAAAGCTCCCACAGAAAAGAAAGAAGCTAATCCCAAACTGACCATGGTGAAATTTTTGCAGGTATTCTTTCTTACGAGATTTATTTGCAGTATACCTTTTTTTTTCCATGGCATTCTTTTCCTTTATTTCATCTGGAGCATAATCCATCTTCAAGGATTTATTGTTTCTGTTCTTCCTCTGTTGAAGAAAGCAATGAGACTTATTTTTATCCTGTCAAGAAAAATAAGTGAAATTATTCTGTGGTTCTGGAAAGCAATCAAAATTATTAATAAATTTGATAGATCAGTGTAGCATTTTGCTATGAATTAGCCTTGCTTTAAAAAAAAAAAAAGTACAGGTTAGCTGGCTTTATTTAAGAACCAGAAGTATAACCCTCTTCTAGCTCTCAGAGTGGGTCAGTTATCTTTGCTTTAGTATAAGCAATTGTGTCTGTCTCTTCACCACAGATAGTTTTCTGTTGGAGGGTAATGCCAGAGCATTCCATATCCTTCAAAACATGTGTTACGTATCTTCCATCTCCTAATGCACACAGACCATCTGAATTTCTCACACTGCAGGTGGCTGAATGTTTGATTTAGCAGGTCTATTCACCTGCTTCCCAAGAGTGGGCAGTGTTTGGCAATATGCTGTACAAAATGCTGGAGTTCTAGAGTCAAAGAAAAATTGGTATGTTCCTAAATAAGGATTTTCTTCCCTGCAGGAAGCAGCTTTTTGTTAAGGTTGGATCTGTTTTATTAATTTTACTGGCTCTTACACTGTCTGAAATATCTGTCTTGCTGAATTCGCTATTGCCATTGCCTTGCAACTATTTTGACTGTCCATACCCTGCTTCTCAAAATTGTAGTTTTGGATGTATGTTTTGCTTCTAACAGCAAATGCAAGGCATAGCTTGAAATGCCTTCTTTAAAATAAGTCTGTGTTGGTTGTTCACTCTTCACACGCACTCCTCTGAATGGAAAGTCGTAGTTTGGTTGCTTTTACAAAATAATACTTTCTGAAAAGCAAGTATAGGTGGTGTGAAACTGATTTCTGTCAGATAAATTTAGGCTTTGTGGTATCTTTGTGAACTAGGAAGATTTTTTTTTTTTGTCATTAATGATATGGAAATTAAGGCACAGAAAGGGGAAGGGACTGTGCCCAAGCCTGCACAGACAGACTGTGGTAGTTTCAGGAGGTGTTGATTTGTTATAGAGCTATGCTGATTTTTTTCCGCTGCTGCAGAAAAGCATCTTGTAGGCAGGCTTCTGGTCCCATGAAGCACAGCTTGCTTCTCTCTTCAGCCATTGTTTAAGTACGTGCAGACTTCTTGTCACTTCTGCTATATTCTTCCACACATTTTTGCACCAGATAAATTCTTTAGTACTTTAAAATAGAAACAAAAAGTATACAATTAGTGAGGAGCTAGGTCTTTGTTTTTGAGTTGCTGAAGAACTGTGCTAATTTTTCTCACAGGTGGAGGGAAGAGGCTGTGATTATATTGTCTTGTGGTTGGATTGTGATAAGGAAGGAGAAAACATCTGTTTTGAAGTAAGATTTCAAATTTTAAGACTTATAATACCATCATATATTTGTCTGTGACATACAGTGCTATCAATGTATTGTTTTATGGATATACAGTTAAATTCAAACTAAATTGAATACAGTTTTAAAGGGAGGGAGCACCTTGGTGAAAAAAAACTCGTGCTTTTGAACTCTTAAGATGTCATCTGAAGAGTATAAATCAATTTCATAGCTGTTGCTCATCTGGGATGAACAGTAAGCTCTCTTCAGTGTTCGAACATTCCAGTGCTTTGAGAATTGGTCTGTATTTCACAGCTGAAGTAGTTATTTTGCTGTCCTTATAAAACTTGATCTCTTATCTTTTGTTCATTAAGCAATTAGACTTTTATGAGCATAGAGGCCACTTTTAAATGTAGGCTTGCTGCAGGAATGTGGACTCTGCATATAAAAGGTATAAACGAAAACTTTGGTTTGCCAAGTTTTTTTTTTTTTTTTTTTAACATCCTATTCCCAGGTTTACATGAAGAGTTTTGTTGTGGTTTTTTTTTTGGTTTGTTTGTTTAAAGAAGCAGATTTATCAAGTAATTGCTTTAAGTTCTTTAAATACCACTGTATTTTAACTGGGCCCCAGGAATATGTAGAATAAACCCAGAAAGAAACTGATACATATTCGCCAGAAGATGCTGCAGCTGCACTGGTGAGTTTCTTTGCACTTAGCTAAAAATGGTGCTTCACTCCCAGCAATTGCTGTTCAATAAATAAATCCTTCAGTTTTGCTAATTCTTAGTATACTTGTGAGTGGATAGACAAATACTGCTCGTGCTTCTCAGTTACTGTATGACATCTTACTGAGGATGTATCAGCAAATGTTTTGTGGCAAGTGTTTTGGTTTTTTTTCCGTTAGAGAGAAAAACTGACTTAAGCCCTTACCTTTTAATGACTCTTAAATACACCTCTGTTCTTCATTAGGTTCTTGAAGCTGTTCTTCCTGTTATGAACAAACCTCGTAGCACCGAAAGGACAATTTACAGAGCTAAATTCAGTTCTATTACTGACACAGACATCTGCAATGCCATGAATCACTTGGGAGAACCCAATCGCAATGAAGCTCTTTCAGTAGATGCCCGCCAGGAGCTGGATCTTAGAATTGGGTGTGCGTTTACAAGGTGACAGCATAGATTACGGATGGTTTTATGAAAGGTTCAGGAATATTGGTCTGTCCACAAAATGTGTCTGGGAACTCTAGTGGCTAGTTCTGCTCACCACCAAACTGAACAATTCTATGCGCAGACAAATAAAAAGAAATTAAAAATTGTGTTACAGCTTTGAGCTAGGTAAAGTACTGTCAGCAACTATGGTATGGTCTTATTTTATGATGTTCTCCCACATTTCTTTGGGAATAAAAAAGATTCAGTGAGGCGAAGTAATCATGACTTAATTACCTTTAAGATATGATATTTCTCAGAATGCTTTTTTCCTAATGCCTGAATGAATTAATAGATTACTCATATTTGTGTGTATAAGTTAATGAAAACTTTCACTTTTCATGGGAATGAGGATATTAATGTACTTGTTCCTGAATTGGTTTTTTTTCCCTCCCCTCCTCTCTTAGGTTTCAGACTAAATATTTCCAGGGGAAATACGGGAATTTAGACAGCTCCCTCATCTCCTTTGGGCCATGTCAGACCCCAACGCTTGGATTCTGTGTTGAAAGGCATGACAAAATCCAGTCGTTCAAGCCTGAGACTTACTGGGTGCTGCAAGCTAAAGTAAGTTTTACAATACTTGTTTGTGTATGAGGAACATATATTTTTACCAAAGAAATGCACTTATTTTCATCTTGTTCGTTCATAAATTTGTAGCTGCTGACAAGAATTCACAATGCCTACAGTTTATTTATGTGTTCTCGTTCAGTTGACATGTGTGTCATCACACTCTCTAGAACAGATTCCAGGATGTCAGTTTTATATTAAAGTGGTTATTGTCTGCTGCTTATAAGAATTCTTCAGGGCTAACCATCTAAGCTTAGACTCAGCCAAAAAGACTACTTAAAATGGTTTGCTTTTGTTCCCTGGGGTCTTTGGACTGACTGTGTTGTTAATTTGAATCCAAGAATTAATTAGTCTTCCAACAAACATTGGCATTGCTGAGTATTGGAATTTTAAAGCAAATAAAATGCTTATTGTGTTAATTGGCAATTGAGTCCTCTGAATACTTTGGCAGCTTGTGGCAGTTTTATAGCCCTGCTGCTGTCCAAGCTCTGAGAGCAAATCAACATGGTTTTACTGCTTGTGATCACAAGGATTTTTTTAAACAAATAAGGGGTAGATGGTAAAAAGTTGCCATTTTTAGATTTAAAAAAAAAAAACACAACAAAACTCTGGTGTCTATTGCCATCTGTTTTCTGATGTGTCTCCTATGTGTTGTGCTAGAAATATTTGGTGCCTGTTTTCAGAGAGTTTTGTGCTCTCATATTGGTTGCTTCATATTTATTTTTGTACATGGGACTTAAATCATGACTTAGTTCTGGTTTAATACAAATGATTTTGCTAAATCAATATGGTAAACTTTTAATTTCTGCCCATTTCAGCCTTTATTGTTCCCAGCACTGAAAATAAGAATAGCATTTTGGTTAACTGTAGGAATAATTCCAGTCATTCCCCTGACCCCAGAACTTAAAAGTTGTCCGTCTTTCTCAAAAGCCCCTGTGAAAAAGAGTGCAGCTGCACGTTTGAAGCACTTGTGTCCTAGTACAGGTATTACTAGGATTTGCTTGCTGGATTGTTGTTCAAGATGTGCATTCTCACACTTCTAGTAATAGAGTTGGTGGGAATTATTTTTTTTGCCCATTAGGTGAACCCTGAAAAAGAAAGTTCTCTCACTTTGGATTGGGATAGAGTGAGGGTGTTTGATCGTGAGATTGCTCAGATGTTCCTGAATATAACAAAGATGGCAAAAGAAGCAAAGGTAGGAATGTTTATTAAGTCTCAGTAGAGCCATATTTCACGTAAAGGAAATACCACTTTAATATTTCATTTGCTGCTTATTGTTTTTTATTAAAGGAGGATGTAGAAGATCTGTATCTTGTTTTTAACTCCATTCAACTTGATGTAAATGAGAATAAAAGGCAAAAGTTTTGGTTTGTTTGTTTTTTTTTTTTAATTGTTGTTGTAGTTCATATTATGCTGGTGTGGTCATCTCAGCAGAAGCCCCTTCTTAATATTGACTTTCAAAATGATTGTCACTCATGATAGGAAGTCTTCATTACTAAACCTGCTAAGAAATACTGTTCAGATCTCTCCAGGCAGACTTCTTATTTCCCATGAGACATTGTATAAATCAGAATTTAATTACTTATATGGCAATATTCCTGCAGTTAAATTTTTCATCATGTGTATGGTACGGTCTTTATAGCCAATTAACTTCTAATTCAAATCTATTCGATACTTGCTGGACAGTATGTTTGGGTTTAAGTGCTTATAGCCATCAAGGTTCAAAGACTGCATGAAGGTTTTGAAAATCTGGATCCTTATAGTGAGGACCATTACTTGGAATAAGCACCAAATCCTTGTAGCACTGAAACTACGTGCTGCTGAGGTAAATGGGAAGTAAAGATACCAATAAGCTGCCTTGCTGCATTCCCAGTTATAGGCCTGATGTAGTCCATAGCAGAAAGGGACCTTGTGACTGTAACTTCAGGAAATCTCACTGGAGACTTTACCAAATTCTAAAGTAAAAATATATCGGTGGTTACTGTTTTAAGAAAACAAAACAGATAGGACAAGAATAGGTAATGTTAGTTATGCCATGTGTTTATAGGCATGATGGAAATTATATGTTTATCAGTTACCCAACTTCAAAACTTTTACTGGAAAATGCTGTTTTCTAGGTAGAATCTGTGAGTAAGAAAGAGAAGGTGAAGCAGAGACCGCTGGCACTGAACACAGTAGAAATGCTACGAGTGGCTAGTGCTGCTTTAGGTATGTGTAAAAGTTCAGATTTTCACACTGTTTAAAAGCAAAATATTTTAACTTCTCAGATAAAATGATCAAGGACATATCAAACATAGTTTGATAGCCTCCTCTCCCTATAATACATCCTTCTAGGGAAGGATCAAGTTTAGAAACCTTATTGGGTAAGATCAAGGTGGCAGAAGACTATGGAATGGACAAACTGTGGTTTATTTAAATGCTTTGATAAGGTGTACTTTCAGATGCAGCAAACAAATTATAATCACAGTGATGTGTAGATTATTTTTTTCTCTTGTCCTATCTTAGGAATGGGTCCACAACATGCCATGCAAATAGCAGAACGTCTTTATACTCAGGGTTATATTAGCTACCCTCGAACAGAAACTACCCATTATCCAGAAAACTTTGACTTGAAAGGATGTTTGAGACAACAAGCCAATAATCCTTATTGGGCAGAAACTGTGAGTACGTGAAGCAAAACCTGTACTGTTTAACAGATCATTCTCTAGTCTGTGTTTTAGAACCTATCTTACTTTTAGGTCTTTAGGAAAAATAAATATCTGTAATTGCTTTTATTTATGGATGTTGTATTCTTACAGATTTGATCTGAAAAGTTTCTTAACCTGCTAGGAGAGACTTGTTATCCACTTCAGCCAGCCTGTTTTCTCTTTCTTCCTTCACCCAGGTAAAAGCATTGCTGTCAGAAGGCATTAATCGTCCAAGGAAAGGCCATGATGCAGGAGACCATCCTCCCATCACTCCAATGAGAGCTGCAACAGAAGCAGAATTAGGTATAGACAAATTCAGTAGTGGTGGAACACTGTGTGATGAAGTTAGTTCCTTGAGGTATAGGAGCTATATTGAAAATCGCTGAGTTCTAATCAAAAATGTAATTATTTCAATGGCAGGAAGTGGAGAGCAGATTTTATCCTAACTTAAATTTCTGATGACAGTGAAATTCAGAGCTATTCAGTACTTGATCCTGGGGACCATAGTACTCCTAAGAAAAAGGAATAGCTAACTTAACAACTTACTGCCTACTTTCTCTAGGAGAAATTTGCCCCAGAAGAGTAGCTTCCAAGTACTGAAATCTTGTTGTATTTTTGCGCTTGAATGTCAAACTTCAACTGCATTTTAATTTAGTCTCTATGGTTTGTGATTTTTATATTAAAAAGTATTGTTTGACTTTCTGTACACTGATGCCTAAAAAAAAAGGACTTTAATGTTATTTAAAAAGTGTAGTTGAATGTATTGTAATATTTATTAGGAGTAGCTAAGATTGTTGTAGAAAACTGATAACTAATGATTTTCATGAATCGGTGAAATAATATCTGATAGAAAAACAAATGCTTTAAAATTTTGAGTAATTGTATAGGATACTGCATGACCATGTAAGGTTTTTTTATATATACACAGCAAGATCAAATATGCAAAGCACAGGTCTAAGATTTAGAAGCTTTGTTTCTGTTCATAGCAATGTAACCTTTGGACTATTCAATTTTCCTAAGGAAAATCTGCTTTGAAATTTAGCTGTATTAGTGTTAATAAGTAGTATTTTAGAGTGATCTCTTGGAGGACTTCAAGCTGCACAGTGACAGCTGTGGCAGTTGCCAGTGTGGCAGTCGCCACTAGAATCCCATTCTGGGATTTAGATTAGGGTGTGGTCTCCAGTGGCACTAAGCAGTAGAGCATTTTGGTTTTGTTCCTATGGGAGTTTTTTTATGGTTTTGGTTTTTTTTTTTTTTAAAGGGGAAAAAGATCTTTTCTGCTTTATCTTCTCATTCAACTACAGTGCGGAACTGGGAGATGGGCTGGCTAATTGACAGTCCTTCTCTAAGAGTATCTGCATGCAGCTCACGTCTGTATGACATAATGATTCTATAGGCAGGAAATTTTAAAGGGGAAAGTAGATGGACTTTGGAACCTTATTTTCTTTTTGGTACCAGTTTTCCCTGTGATAACTGGAAATCTGGTACCTTTTAGTGCAGATTTTATGTAGAGCTACAGGACTTGTGTTGGTAAGCTGTTGTTTATCCTCAGGTGGAGATGGATGGCGACTGTATGAGTATATAACAAAGCATTTCATTGCCACTGTCAGCGCTGATTGCAAGTACCTACAAACCACCATTTCTTTCAGTATTGGACCTGAACGTTTTACCTGTATCGGAAAAGTGGTAACTTCACCAGGTAAGACTAACCAGGGAGTAATTAGTTAGCCACAGATTATTTTCTAATAGAATCATAGGATCATTAGGATTGGAAGGGACCTTCAGAGGTCATCTAGTTCAAGCCCTCTGCAAGGAGCAGGGACATCTTCAGCCAGATCAGGTTGCTCAGATTAATACAATTAATTAATGTTTTCTCCATTGATACATTGAATGGGGGCAAGTACAATTTTGAAGACTCTTTTGAGGTATTGAAACCAAAGACCAAATCTTTTACTTCATTTCCGTACTTCAGTTACAATAGAAAAAGTCTATTTTTTTTATGTAGTAGTCTCAAAGATTTAATGCCACATTTGCTAGTGTGAAGACCAGCCTTTTTGTAGACAGCAAATGCCTTTTTGAGGGTTAAATTACACAAAGGCAGATTTTTTACTTAGGCCTCTGTAAAAAGAATGTAACACCACCACTGAGATTTTTATGGTAAGCTGGCCAAATAGTCCTTACTACATTAATATAGAATCATAGAATGGTTAGGGTTGGAAGGGACCTTCAAAGGTCATTTAGTCCAACCCCCTGCAAGGAGCAGGAACATGCCTGACTAGATCAGGTTGCTCAGAGCCTCATCCAACCTGGCCTTGAACGTTTCCAGGGATGAGGCATTCACCACCTCTCTGGGCAACCAAACATGACTTACTATTTGCATTTCCTTTATAAGAAACTCTTGCTGTCCTTTCTAGCACTGTGCTTTCGTTCAAGGAAAGCATTTACTTTTTTTCTTATATCAACCTGAGTCAAGTAACGCACAAAATAAATCTGATGCAGCATAGTGGGAGACTCCATCTTGTGATACTCTATTTCCTCAGTATTCCTAGCCTCTGGATGGTGTGGCAGACAGCCTCGTAACTTTGATCTCTGTAATAAAGCCCGTATTAAAATTAGAAATGTATACCTTGGCCTCTTGAAAGTTGTGAAGATAAGGTTTCATCTTTTTTGTTTGCTTGTTTCTTTACCTCCAGGGTTCACAGAAATTATGCCGTGGCACAGCATCCCGGTAGAAGAGAGCCTTCCCCACTGCGAGAAAGGAGATCTTTTTCCAATTGGTGAAATAAAATTGCTGGAAAAGCAAACCAGTCCTCCTGATTACCTGACAGAAGCAGAACTTATCACTCTGATGGAAAAGCATGGCATTGGTAGGAACTTGATTAACTTACATTATCCTGTAATAGATCCACCAAGAGTGCAAAGAGTCTGAATCCCTCCTCTGAACTATCTGTCGGTAACGACCTTTCCATATTCATTTGAATCGGCACAGTCATGTTCTCTTTCTGTTCAAACCACAATGCCTGTCACATCTCTTAGCAGATGGTAGATTATCTTTTCCCCCACATTCCTTTCTGTTTCTTATCCTTATGCCTAGTTTCTGTCCAAAGCAATATCCTTTTCTAACACATCCTTGTCACTTCTCTGTCAGAAAGAGCTAATGTTGTGTGGAAGAATACCCCTACCCATTCTAAGGAATGATTTCTTGTCTTTACAGCTTGCTTCAGCTTTGCTGGCTCTTATAGTACTTATATATCTTATCATACAATTTACCACAATACTACTTTTCTTTTTCAATCTGACTTGTTTCCTGCAGTGCATTTTCATAAATTTGTCAAGTCAAAATGAACATTACTCTGTGTTTTTCCAGAGTAAGTGATTGTCAGAATGTCTTCCCAATAGTAATTCCTTGGAAGAGGTGAAAGAATTAAGGTTAGAACTCACGTTTCAGACTTCTCAGAACTGCAAAGGGACATGAGTTGCTAGAGAGGGAAGTTACCCACTGGAAGTCGGGTAACAGTAAAAAGGTATCTGAAGTTTAAGCAGTCTCAGGAGCCCTATAAATTGGCATAAAACCAGAGGAGTCAGAAGTGAGTAATTCAATGAAAACATTTTGTTCAGGATGGATATATTGTTTTCCTTTGTGTGGCAGGAACGGATGCAAGTATTCCAGTCCACATTAACAACATTTGCCAGCGAAACTATGTCACAGTGGAAAGTGGTCGGAGACTAAAGCCTACAAACCTTGGCATTGTTCTGGTTCATGGTTATTACAAAATAGGTCAGTTAAATGCTCTTTCCTTTCCATCCTCTTACTTTCTTTTCCCTTCTGTATGTCAAGGGCTGTTGTCACTGTATAAGTAGCATTTCTGTCTGAAGTGATGCATCTGGGAAAGTATTACTAATTCCAAAGACTATAATAATGAAAACTTATTTATTTATTTTGATGTCAGTTTATGTATGAACAGTTTCCTACCCCCATTTTTTGATCTTTAATTGCTCCTTCTCTGTTGCTGCTGTCTCTGGTTTTCTGTTAGATGCAGAACTGGTTCTTCCTACGATCCGCAGTGCTGTAGAGAAGCAACTCAACTTAATAGCTCTGGGTAAAGCAAACTATCATCAGGTCCTGGAGCACACCCTTGACATTTTCAAAAGGAAATTTCACTATTTTGTGGATTCTATTGCAGGTAAAACTTTTTACGTTTGGAGTTCCCTAAGAATTACCTAATTGTTGCAAAGATGCTAGTAGAAATATTAAGTTCCTTTCAGAGGTTTATGCTTACTGAAAAGTTGTGTGCCAGGACTGGAAGTTTATAGTCAACTTAAGTTGCTCTCCAAAAGCAAAAGGACTGAATCATGGCTCCAAATCTCTGCTTCAGATTTATTTTGTGACTGTAGTGGTCAGTTTTCAAAAACTTGAGACTAGCTGCACTACTTACCCTTGTGTGTTTGTGCACGCTCACTGCAAAACACTGTGTATCTTAAGTCTTCCTAAACAAGGAAGAGCATTGTGAATAAAATACTTTCATTCCCACTTCTTCACAGGTCCTAGAGATGATTTTGTGGAAGATTTCCTTTTAAGAACTAAAATTCTAACATAAATGTGATTCTCTTTTGCAGGTATGGATGAGCTGATGGAAGTGTCTTTTTCACCCTTAGCTGCCACGGGTAAACCTCTTTCCCGCTGTGGCAAATGCCATCGTTTCATGAAGTATATTCAGGTAAGTTCACCTCATGCTTGGAATTTAAATTTCACTTACTGGGGGCATTGAGTAGGAACCCTTTTTCCATTACTGAATCTGGATTCAAATGTGTTTGTCAAGAGTGCATTTTTAAAATAAAAAGCCTGATGAAGTTTTTCCGTGGGGAGCAAACCAGAGAACAGTCACAGTTGGATTTCCTGCAAGTGTTGAACCCTCTTGACACTTCAGTTGTTCTGGAGATTTGTATTTTATTTCTAGGCCAAACCAAGTCGTCTGCACTGCTCTCATTGTGACGAGACCTACAGTCTCCCACAGAATGGTACCATTAAACTCTACAAAGAGCTGCGTTGCCCCCTAGATGACTTTGAGCTGGTGCTGTGGTCATCTGGATCCAGAGGAAAGAGCTACCCACTCTGTCCATACTGTTACAACCATCCTCCCTTCAGGGACATGAAAAAAGGTAGCCATTCTGTAAACATGCAGAGATCAACCTCACTTTAAATAAATTAGGTGCAGTCTATACAGTGTGCTTTTTAGTAGGTTTTAATCAGTGTTGCTTAGTATAAAGTGCTGTTCAAATTAGATGACATATCTAAAATTCAGGTCAAACTCACTGACTAAAATTTATTAGTTAACTCATTTCTGGATACTTTTTTTTTTCTTTATAAAGGAAGTAAGACATTAATTTACGTGCATGCACAGTAAGTGACCCTCGTTAAGACTCAGTATGCAGTAAAAGACACAGATTCTGACACTTTGCAAATTAGAGTATGCTTGGTATGGATAGGACTATAGATTAAGACTAGATCTTTAAAGTGTTTTGATACTGAGAGAGTTGGTGTGTCAAAAGCTGTTGAAGGATTTAAGAAGAGGTAAAAGTTGCAGTTAAGTTTGGTAACTGCAAGACCAAAATGTAGTGCTTTGAAGCTCTGAGTGCTGGGAACTTTTTGGCATCTGTTATCATCTTTTAATTAAAAATGTTCTGTACTAACAGTGTATAGTGCAAGTATAAAATGGCAAGTTAGTTAAAAGCCATACATTTAATTGTTAATTGATAATTAGTTTTCCTCACTAATGTGTCCAAGCTGCATGTACTGTACAATGGCAGTATCTAGCAATTCTGAAAGGCATTACAGAAAAATTTTTGAGCAAGGGATTATTCTGAATCTGTGAAAAGGCACAGGCAAGCTGCCGTTTGGGGAGTGGTTCCATTCTTCAGTGATTCAGAAAATCTATAATATATTAAGCTGTCTTTGACTTCTTTGTCTCATTTCCTCCAAACTGGTTAGTGTGGGTAATGATACAAAGGGTTCCTCACGTTATGGTTTTACTCTTCTTCCACCAGGAATGGGCTGTAACGAATGCACTCACCCCACGTGCCAGCATTCTCTTAGCATGCTTGGAATTGGGCAGTGTGTTGAATGTGAGAATGGAGTTCTGGTGCTAGACTCAACATCAGGTCCCAAGTGGAAGATGGCCTGCAACAAATGCAATGTGATTGTGCATTTCTTTGAGAATGCCCACAAAGTCCGAGTGTCACCAGAGACCTGCGACTTGTGTGATGCAGCCCTTGTGGACGTAGATTTTAACAAAGCCAAATCTCCTCTGCCTGGTGATGAGACCCAGCATTCAGGCTGCGTATTCTGTGATCCTGTGTTTCAAGATCTGGTAGAGCTGAAACATGCAGCCATGAGGCACCCCATGCACCGTGGGGGACAAGGAAAAAGGCAAGGTCGAGGAAGAGGTAAAGGCCGGAGGCCTGGAGGAAGGCTCAATCCAAAGAAACCCAAGGACAAAATGGCAGCTCTGGCTGCTTACTTTGTATAATGACCACACAACACAAAAATAAACTTCTTTAAAAAGTTTGTTTCCCTTTAAGTTCCTTTTTAAGTATTTTTGATCTTCACTGCTTTCCTGTTCTTAGAAAAGTTAAACACCTTAAATGGTTGTACGCTCTGATTTAATTGCAAAACAGATTCTTCTGGGTGATCAGTTAGTAACTGACTAAGCCTTTTAGCTTTTAATTGGAATTCATTGGTCCAAGTAGAGCTCACAAACAGCAGGGAGACTCAGGAAGTCTACCTAGACCGTTACCTGTGGCTGATAGAAAGGAGATGAAATTTCCCTCTTCTGCCGTTTCCAAGACCTTTGTTAGCAATACAAGTGCCAGGAGTGTAAGAACTGATGAAGATCGGTGTTATGCTGCTGTAATCTTTAGGTGCGGAATGAGACTCGTTTCATCTGACTTTGAATCTTTGAAAATAATAAATGATTAGTAGCTGTCAGATTTTTAAGTTACATCTGCAATAGCAAGAGCACCACTTCAAATCTGTCACTCTGTTGCATAAGGGAATAATGCCAAGAGACATACAAAATTGAAATTATGAATTTGAAAGGGAACATCTACCTTGAGCAGTGATTTCCAAATTACGATCTGTACAGCCAAGTTAGTATCTTTTGGTCAATGGGCCCCAGTTAAATGAGACCACTTCCTGCTGCTGGAGGTCAGCTGGAGTACCAAGCTGGAGAGGGAATTTTGACAAGGGGTAATGACTTTAATCTGAAAGAGAGTAGATTTATATTAGATATAAGGAAGAAATTCTTTACTGTGAGGGTAATGAGGCACTGGCACAGGTTGCCCAGAGAAGCTGTGGATGCGCCATCCCTGGACGTGTTCAAGGCCAGGCTGGATGGGGCTTTCAGTGACCCGGTCTGGTGGAAGGTGTTCCTGTCCGTGGCAAAGCAGTTGGAACTAGATGATCTTTAAGGTCCCTTCCAACCCAAACTATTCTATGATTCTCTTCCTCTGTGTTCACGTAGCTGATCGTACCTGATCAAATATGGTTTGTACTGTCTGTACCTCAGATTGTCATTTCAGTGTTGGTTGGTTTTGTCATCAAAAGCAGAGTATCCTGATGTTTTTATATGGAGCTATATCTAACCGCTGGGTGCCACATCACAAAATCAAATTGTACAAATATATAATGCTGTCTCCTTTCCTTCCATGTGTGCATAGCTGATCATATCTGGTCATCTGATCAAGTACAGTTTGTATCGCCTACCCCTAAAACAGTTTCAACGCTAGTTGTGCTTGGATGGGAGGATGCCATCGCAGTTTTACATGGTGCAAAGGCTACTGCATTTGAACACAGAACATGCAGAGAGCAACCTGACACGTGATTCACTGGCAGCAGAAGGGAAAGACAAGTCCCTACAAAAGGTAATGTACAACTCTGCTGTTTTAATTGGCACCGTGTGTGGATTTACTGAACAAGAGAACAGACAAACACCACAGCCCCAAGTCTGTTCCTCTGGTCAAATGTTTCTACAGTTACAGCTCAAACATGAACTGTTCTAATAGTATTGCTTGAAAGACTCAACAATAGGTAGAAGTTTCTTTCTGTAGTTCTTGTATGTTTGTTTTTTTCCTAAATATTAAATGTTCTTTCTGGTAAAAACAAACTGTATTTCCATCTCCCTGAGCCTGAAGTGAGTGGCTTCTTTTCATATTTTAAAGATAATCTTACTATAGTGTCTCAGAGCCACAGATCTTAGCATAAACTAATAGCTTTCAGGGTGCTTGTGTTGAATCAGTTGTTCAAGTCATCTCTTATCTCTGTAGCCTGCTTTGGTACGCTAGGATACATCTCTGAAAACACCTGTGTGCTGAGCTAGCTGCTGCTGCTGTGTGTGACCCTGGCTGTTGGCTGGGATTTCTGAGAGACTTACAGACAGTGGCCCTGGAAGTGTGGGAAACATGTCGTTAGTCATTTTTCATGGCTTTTGAGCTGTGTGAGAACACTTCCCTCTTTCTCCAAGCATGGCTTTTGTTTTGGCCATTTGCAGACAAACTTTTGGCTGTAAAATCTCTTTGCCGTATGAGGTGATGAGCGCTTTCAGTTTCTACTTAAAACTTACAGGCATATTCCTGGGGTTGCTTTGAAAGATACCAAGACAGCAAGAAACTTCTTAAAATGATGAAGTCCCTGGAAATGTGTCTCTGACATTAAGGTGAGCACTGCTTGTCTCATGTCTATGGTTCTTGCTGGAAAAAAGAAAGGGATTATGGCTTATGAAATAAATCTCTTCTGCTTTCAGTTTATATTCCATAGGAAAAGCTCCTATGGAAGTGAAATATTATCATTCACTCAAGAGAGGAGATTGATTTGGCTCCAATCGCTGATGAAAGAATAAAAATTAATTGATCTGTATAATATGGCTGCACACGTGTCCTTGCCAAGGTGGCAGTAGTGTGCCCTGGGAACCTTGCTGCTCAGCCTGGGGAGAGGGAAGTAGAGTGTGATAGCGACCCTCTCTTTTTCAGAGATAACTTATTTTTATGAGATCGTCTGTGAAGTATCCCAGTATAAAAACCAAGCAGGTTTTGAAAGCATTAACTGTGCTTCCCCTTTCTTTTCAGAGATCTCTTGCGATTTTAAAAAAGTGTGAAGTATATTGTGTTTGCTAGCTTTTTCAGTAGAATGGGGACGGAACATGAGCTACATTCTGAAATATAGATGTCTGAGAAGGAGAAAACAAGAAACAAGGTACTGCAAATGCTTACAGCAACATTATTTTACTGAACATGTACTAGTGCTTCTGGATAATGTGTTCTCTGTCCTTGCTTTGCAGCATCTGATATGTTATTCCTTCCCCCTCTAAAAGCATTCTGTTATATCCAGGTACCCCTGGAAGATGCTATAATGTAAGGACAGAATCCTTGTCACTCTCTGAATACCTGAGTAAACAGGTATTTCTAGCTGTGCATGCTAGAAACTGCTGCTGTTTGGAAGGTAAGGCATGTCACCTCTTCATGTCTCAAAGTTTGAATATTGAGGAGGAGATGTGGAATACAGATAGCATTAAAATGTCGTCATTGGGGGCGGGGGGAAGAGTTTGAGGTTCGCTGCATTTTGTTTTGTTTTGTTTTCCCCCAAAACGTGAATATTCAGGTTAATGTCTTGATGAAACTGTTTGTTTAATACTTCACAAATGAAAAGCAAGTTTTATGGTATTAAAAATTGGAAAGCCAGTAGACAAAGTAATAAACTAGAGTCCTGTTTTTGGGAAGGACTCTGCTGTTTCTTGGTTGGATGAGATAAATGAACAGCATTGTGCTTTGGTACCACACTTCAGTGAAGTTACACTGTTACACAGCTCTGTGTGAGACAGAAGGGACGGGACTTTAGTTGATACGCTGTAAATACCCTAAAGGGCCCGAAAGATCTAGGAGATGGGTCAGTGCAAGTATTCTAGATGCTGGTGTCCTAGTAACCTCGCTGGGGGTCGATACTCTATTCTTTTGTGAGTCTCAGATTCAGGGTTTTCATTCCCTTTTTCTCTTGGAAGATTCTAACTTGGGACCAAGATAGTTCCATCTCATTTACTGATGCTCTCCCTTTTCTAAGCCAGAGGTGCTCTTAAGGGCGTGAGAACAGGTGATAGTTGACCGGTGGGCATAGTTAATTAACTACAGCTAGCTAAGAAACAAGTCAGCTTGCTATGGTTCTCTTTAGACTCTCTCTCCCTTCAGCTAACAGTCTCTTGAGGTGACAACCTGTGATGACACAACCTCTTGTCTTTTTGCCTGTGATAAGGTATTGGCAGCTGGCGTAGGTGTTTTGTAATTAATTATGCACAGCAAAAAAACCTGGCCTGGCTGCAAAATCCCATCTCCCGCAGCCTTTTTTCATGGGCATTTCCAGGGGGAAGAGGGAAAGAAGGATTGCGAGTAATAGAATGAGGGAGGATTGTCTCGGTGAGTAAGTCTGGGAGAACTTGTAGCCTGAGCACCCTTCCCAGCCCCAGGTACCCCTGTGCGTAGCCTGTCGGGGCGCGCAGTTGTTCGTAACCCGGTGTGGGCTAAAATCAGTGTGTTAGTGCGGAAAGCGTGAGCGCCAGGGAGGCGCGGTGGGCAGACGTCCCTGTAACACCTTCCTCCTCCTCCTCCTCCTCCTCTCTTTCCCGTTGCGGACGGAGGGGACGCGGGAGGGCACCAGAAGCCGCCCCGACCGGACACCGCCGCCCCCCCGCTCCCGCCCGCCGCCCCGCCCCTCCGGCCACGTGGCCGCCCCGCCCGCCAGACATTGTTTCTGGCCCCGCCCCTCCGCCGCCGAGACCACACCCCCGCCGCCTGGCCCCGCCCCTGCCCCTCGCTTAAAGGGGCCGTCACGGCGCCCTCTTCCCCTCGCTCTCCCCTCCCCGGCCTCCCCCCGCCGGCGCCTGGCCCGCTCCCGGCGAGGCGGCGGCCGGGCAGCGCGCCCCAGCGCGGCGGCACCGCCATGGCGCTGGAAGTGGAGGCGTCCGGGGCTCCCCTCAGCTCTTTCCTGAGGGACTTCCCGGCTCCGCTGGGCCCGGGGGAGCCGCTGCCGTGGAGCTCCGCGGGGAGCGGCGCCCTGAGCAAGGCCGAGGTGCCGGGCGCGCTGGCCGAGCGGGCGAGGAACCTCCTGGGCGGCAGGTGAGAGGCGGGCGGGCAGCGGGCTCCCGCCGGCCTGCCCTCGGGGCCGGCGCCGCGCTGACAGCTGGGGCGCGGGGGCCGCCGGGGGCCGTGGTTCCCCCTTCCCGCCCGCGGCGGTGTGGGGCCGGGCCGGGGGCTGGGGCAGGTGCCGGCGGCGGGAGGCGCTGCCGCCGGAGGAGGCGTCCTGGCCTCGGCGGGGCCTGGCGGTGCCGTCCGCTGCCTGGCGCGGGCCGCGCGGGGGGAGAGCCGCTCCGCCGGGATTTTAGTTTGTTTGTTTGTTTTTTTTTCTTTTAATTATTTCCCTCTTTTTAATTGTTTTGGTGAATATTCCCCTGAACGCTGGGCTGTAATAGCGTGCTTCTGTCACAGGCCTCCTGCCGAGACCTGTGCCTCCATAGTAATGTTTGTGTGCTCTCAAAAATATTTCTCTCCCGTTCTGGGTGATGAGAGGTTAAACTGCAATCCTGCAATTAGCCCGACAGGCGATTCTTGCGGTAAAGTGCCAATAGCTGGAATTCATAGCCCTCAGGGCACCTCTGGATCTACCCGAACGTAGGGAGAGGGCTGCCACCTGCCTTGCAGGGCTGTCAGGCGTAGTAGGCAAGCCAGCTCGAAAAGTATTCAGCGCCTTTGTCGCTTTTCCCAGCCCTCTTGAGTTGTCCTGGTGGGTAGGACGTGCTTGTGTGGGTTTCTCAAGTTGATGTTTTCTCCAAACTTCAGGAGCGTAGTCACAACACCACTGGAAAACACAACTCTTCTTTCAGTGATGTCTCTGTCATCCCCTGATTTCAGGATGGACATCAGACAATCTTCATCCGTATCTGTTTAGATTTCCTCTAACACTGCTAAGAACTTGGATGTGACTGACTTGTTCTGGCCAGTTAGTGCTTCACCAAGAACAAGTTGTCCTGCTCTAACCTCTTGTCTTCTGATACCTTTCTCTCTTCACCTCTGCTTCCTGAAGCTCTTCAGTGGTAGGGCCTGCGTATTCTATGTTCTATAAAGTTCCCACCATGGTCTGTTTCATTAAAGTGTTTGTTACTATGAGAGTCAAGAACAGGGATTGTGGATGGTCTAAAAAATTTTTTATATATCTATCTAAGTGGAGAGCTGACTTTGTGCTGTGGTACTGAGGATAACTAGTGAAGGCAGGGAGTTAAGGGAGACTGGTTCTGTTTAGGTATATGCCGAATGTTACCTGGTTACTAGAGGAATTTGATAAAGAGAGAGAAAACAGAGTTTGAATTACTTGTCTGTCTGGGTACCATCTGGTAAGTTTATGAATGATTAATAGATTTCTTTTGTTGTTGTTGTCAAGAGTGCATAGGTGATTTTTAGGTACTTAAATTGCCTTAAAGCACAGAAGTAACTGGGTTTTTTATGTTATGTAGATGCTACTGGACATAACATCATTCAGTTAAATGGCGTGCCTAAACCTACAGATGAGAAATGCATAGGAAAAAAACCAGATTTTTAGGCTGTAGTTGAAAAAGATGCAGATGATCATTGCATTAGTTAGTTGTGCTTTGACTAAATCGCTCTTGAACAAAACACAGCTGTTGCATTCCTAAAAGAGATTGCAAATTCATCACGTGCACTGAATCTTTGAACTCTTTGCAGCAAGAGTGGTTCTGGATGAGCGCTTTAAAGAACAGAGGAATGCCAGTCTTGAACAAATACATCTCATACGGCAACTCATCTGCCACGTGGGCCGGGCTAATGTTTTCTAAAATTGTTTTAGAGAGGAAGGTGTGAAGCTGTAGAGGTACAGCATAGGTTCTTCAAACTGTAGTGATTTTTAAAACAGCATTTCTGAGTTCCTTATCTGTTAACATTCTGTTGTTCTCTAGAGGGCATATTAACAAGTGGAAGCAGAAAAGGAGTACTGCTTTTGCAATGCTTTCATCTCACCTGTCACTTCTGATGTTTACATAGAAAGGAGCCTGCCCTGTCAGAAGCTGCATTTTTCACATACCTGCCCTGCAGCCAGTTCTGATTAGCCAACCTGCTTTGTGGAGCTTCTTAAGTCCTGAGCTGGCAAAAAAGAAAGTAAAGGAAGGGAAAGACAGCTAAAGAAAGCAAAGCAGAGTAAAGGTGCAGCAGTCTACTTATTTATGCTTCTTTTCACAAAATGTACTTGGAAAACAGAAGTACATAAGGAAAGTCTGTTTATGAATTCTTGTGGCTGCCTGCAAGCAAAACAGTGAAGCAACCCTGTGTGTGAAGCTATGTGCTTGGGCGTAGTGCAGCTTATCCAAATGTAGGGATCCCAGAGGACTTACAGCTCAGTTTTGGACTCCTATGACAAAGAGAAACCTCATTTTGCAATTGCAAAAAGGCTGCAGTTTCCTGTTGTGCAGGCTAAGTTCTTGCATGTGGATGGAAAGACTGGTAGAGCCCAAGGCCAAGACAGGAATCTAGTATTTTGGAAGTGCAGGCCCTCTTCTCATAATCCATGTAATTAAGGACCAAAACTAAAGTCTCTGCGTGAGAAATTGCCAAACATTACACTTCCTTTCCCACATTCACTACTGTGGATCAACTCAAAATCCAATTTCAAAAGTTAAAGAAACTTTTCAATTTATCTGAATCCCCCAAATCCTCAATTATAATACATGAGGGAGTGTAAGGAAATAGGAGGAAGAAGGATGCTAAAGGTTTTAAGAAAAGGAAAAATAAGAGGAGGGGATGACACTTACAAGACACTTAAATGTTTGTGTAAACGTTGTTGAAGATGCAGAAGCGATGCCAGATTAGGAGGCGAGTTCGCGAGGGGTCACTGTAGCTTAGATCTAGTGATCTGCTGTTGCAGGCTGGCACGGTAGCATCCCTAACACACAGACAGCAGATAGTGGAAAATATTCAAATTCAAATATTACAGTGTCAATATAACGGGGTTTAACGCTATGAAGATGTTATTGGATGTATCTTGCTGACTTTGGCATTGATGTTTGTTCTGTATTTCCTCAGTTGGAGACTTCCCTAACGCTCCAGCATCACAGAATATATTTTACATGATGATTATTAATGATGAAGGATTTCTCTACAGATCAAAGTATTACTGGGAATCGAGTTTAGCACACAGTTCTGCAGTTCTGCTTCTTATTTCTGCGTTGTCAGATACTTCATTCACACTCACTCACATGTGTGGGTCATGCCTTGAGGGGCCCAAGCCAATAAAGGTCCAGCAATATCCTTGGCTCATGAGACAACATATGGTGATGTTTAGCTTGTCCTTCCAGTTGCCTGGAGGCATAAACCTTAATAAGTCTTTGCAAGGAGAAAAATTCTTCCTCCACCGCCAGTGAGGATTGGTGTAGAGAAGAGAACGGGGTAAGGAAGAGCATTTGTTAGGCCCAAACAAGGAGTTTCTGAATGCTATTGCCTCTCTAAGGCTGCACACGTCTCTTACATGGAAGCAGTTGGATATCTCAGACTAACTCTCTTGAATGTCTTTACTAATCTAAAATGAATTATTTTAACAATCTGCTGCAAGTGCAGCTAGCATAGCCAAACACGAGCTAAGATGACCAACCGCTTTTGCTTCCTGGCAGGATGTGTGCTTAAATCACTAATCCGGTGAAGCTTTGCAGATGTTTCTTCTTTGAATAATTATTTAAGTCAATGGAACTGCCTGCCTTTTATGAAGCTGAATACATACATAAAACTGAAGAATTGGGGCAGGCTTAAGTAATCTTGTTTTGCAGAATTTTAATTAACATCCACTTTTGAGTAAGAGCTGTGTGTTCTGACAATCTGTGGAAATGGGTCAATGTGAATGAAGAGTCCATTAGTTACTTCCAAATCTTTAGTAAAATTTCAGGTTAATTTCTAACTTGTACTGAAACAGAACATGGGATTAAATCAGACCCCCCAAGAGCAGAAATTTCTCCTTTCCCTTGATAGGAGCTGAAATGTGTATGACCATCCTGTGACATAGCCAAAGAACAATGTGAAATTCCAGCAGCCTTCCTGTTTGAGGAGACTTCACTACAATAACAGTTGTGAGACTTCAGCTTCCTGTTCTGCTCCCTCCCAAACGATTCGCTGTGTTTCATCTCTTGGTTACCTCAGCATCCTGTTTTGTGTCTTTCTGCTTTACACTGTAGTGCTTACACCCAAGGTGTGGCCCTGGCATCTTTATTTTCAGCATTTGCCTACTTTTAGAGTAGCTAATTCAGCAATTCTGATATTTTGGTGTTTTCATGTGATGTTAGCATGAAGGGAGGGGGGGAAATCTTATCTTGCTCCTGGTTTACTGAGTCTCTTCTTAAAACTCCCTTTAGTCCCTTCCTCTGTGAAAATTACTAATACTCTCTCTACCATGACCTCTGCTTTTAATAAATCCCCTAGAATTTACTACTTTGTTCTTAATTTGTACCATTTACTGTATGTTATTGTGATGCACTAGTAATTCTCATAGCTAGGAACATGTTCGCAATATCAGTGATCCATTCACTTCAGACAAGAAAGTGAATTTCATGTGTGATTGCCTGCAAACAAACTTTAATTTTCATGGGACCAGTTGTGGTTGGTAGCAAAAGCAAACATGGGATTAGCACAAACAGCCTACTCTTTCCGGAACACCAGCGTTCTCTCTGGTTTGTGATTAATAATGTTAGAATTGGAGGCCTTGATAAAGTTAATGCACAAGAGGAATGTGGCACGTCTGCTGTTTACTAGTTAATTTAGCAAATGGTTTACAAACCTGCACTGGTAATTTTGAGTGGTGGTCAAAACCAGCTTGTTTTCTGTTTTGAGTGGTTTGTCCGCTGTTACTTCTGAAGCTGACGGCAGGACAATGCACAGCTTGAGAGAAGTGATGTGCGGCTCGCTCTGTGTGTCTGGATAGTAAAGTTTCTGGCAGTTCTGACCTGCCTCCAACAGTACACAGAGGCTGGACAAACTGCTAATTTTGTGATTAGTAAATTGCTTTCCAGAATACATTTCTTAATTTAACATTCCAGGGAGTTTTCCGTGTTATAAGATGCTCCCAATAGTAATTCTGGGAAAGCATCACTTCACCTTTAAAAAGAAAATGTGTGTATGGGGACAACCTGCGATACCAGAGAGGAAAAAACTTGCTGAAATGCTGAAAAAAAGATCAAATCTATAATGATAAGGAAACTTTTAGGGCTGACTTCCTGGTGTTTGAATCAGTTTCTTTGGTTCTGCTTGGAAAACTGAAATTGTCTGTCCTCACAACTTGCATATTTTGCTCAGTGTAGAGCACCATTTCTGTTGCTGTTTGAATTGCGCATCAAGATAAGAAATACTCAATTTTGAAACAGCAGGTTTAGGGCTTAATTGAAAGGTAGCTTTTGTGGAATTAGGCTTCTCCTGTTCTGCTGTGTGGTTTTTCTTCCTGCTGAGAATGAAATGGAAGTAGCAGGCGACTCGCCCTTGCACATTTTCTCTAAAAACTGTTCAATGATGACTGAAGGGACTCTACAGATGGATTCTGGATTCCAAAGCTGCTGCTTCTGATAGTTTCAGAAGAAAATCTGGAAAAAAATACATCATGTAGAGATGGAAACTTAAAAGATTGAAATTCTGTGTGTGGCATTGTCTATATATTGGTTTTGGTTCCATCTTGACACCAGGTTTTTACAGTAGATGACCATTAACACAAGAAATAACTTCCTATGCATTGTAGGATGTCAGATGTTCTGTCCTTGATGAAGAGATATTTGTGCTTTTCTGGTCACCGTCACCCTGGGAACTCTGAGTGCTGCTGTAATAAATACTAATGCTTAGAGCCACTTGAGTGGAAACATTCTGTAGCTGATTATAAGAAGAAAAAGGGGGGAGGGAAGTAGGAGTAGCAGATTGGGGAGAAAATACTGAATACAAGCAGCTTTTGTTTATGAGGAAACTTGTGACCTGCTATTATTTTGGCAGTATGAGAGGATCTTTCACTTACTAGAGAACTGCTAGCATTTGCAGATCCGCACTAAAACCACTTTGCTGATATAGCTGTAACGTGCTGGAAACATCGAGAGTGCACAGTGACAAACTTTGCTTTACTGGCGTTACGGAGCCTGGGTAGCAGAGAAGTGCACAAATATATCTTCCCTCATATATAAGTCAGCTGCAGCTGACTTGTGCTAGAAGCTCTTGCTAGCAGATATAGCACCTCTTTGTTCCCCAACGTATGCATATATAGATTATATATATATTAGATAAATATACATATATGCACACTGAAAGGAGAAGAGGATTGTACAGTGGTGCTCTGGCCTGCAGTACCACCACTGCCCTGTTGCCATGACTCTGGTAATAACACCTAGAAAGAACATCATGTAACTTTTAAAATTTGTTTAACTAATTTGAAAGGTGACAAATGATCAACAACTTGGCCAATACAGTTAGTAATCTCTTGTGCTTCTCTTTATACAAACAGAGATTTCCTGACAGTACTGTGGGAGAATGTGTGTGTTTGGGGCGGGGGGATGTGAATTATTTTCCTTTGGAAAAAAAAGTAAAGAAAAATTCAGAAGGCTTTGCCTAAACACTGAGTGTTTGCTATGTCCTAGTGAGGCTTTGTACCACTCTCCACCAGGTTACACAGAGCTTGCTTCTCTCTGCTCGAAGCGCTGAAGAGCAGCTGTTTGGAGCCTGCCATCTGCTGCACTGCTCTGCTTGCTCAAAGCTGCTCAAAGCTGTGGGCATAGAGCACAACAGAAAGTCTGTCATCTGTTTTCAAGCCTTTGAAAAAAGTGTAGTCATAGCTGAGGCCCTGGACGAGATGTGGTGGCCTGACCTCTGATGCTTCCCTTATGCCCACAGAGCTGTTTACTGGAGACTTCTGAATAGACCCTGTGAAACTGGAGGGGAAGGAGAGGCAGGGCCATCTTTGAACTGGTGACTTGTTTGCAACACTCACTGCAAGTGTATGGGGGTTTAATGACCCACATAAAGCCAAATAAGAATTGATCTTACTAGGGTTTCTGCTTCCTGAACGAACTTGTGTATATTTTGTCTTTTCTTTCTGAAGGCTGATATATACGGGGTCAGTAACAGTCTTACGATTGATCTGACGTAGATGAATGCACTTTGTGACAGCATAGCAGCTGGTCTTTTAAAATGAAATAAACCAGAGAACTAAATTGTATTGCAGAAGGGAAACAAGGTGAACAAGAAGAAAGTTCTGTTCTGTAACTCATGCCAAATCTAAACCATGCAAAATATCATAATTGCTTTCTGCTTCCATGTGTAACTTTATTTTGGCCCACAGGTACGTAGTCTGGAACTTCCAGTAGTCTGGAACCTTTCAAGGAGGAGGATGGCATATCACTTTTTAAGTGTGTTCTTTATTAGCAGAAGTATTGCTTTACTCTAACTTACCACTGTTATCTATACTCAGGTTTTTAAAATGAGGCTTGTGTTTTGCCATGAAGTGGCTGCAGGATATGAACTCCGTGCTCCAGCCACTGGCGATCTGACTTTAGCTGGTGATGAAGCCACAATGCCTCATCTGCGCTGTTACAACATGCATCAATTCTTTTAAAATATTTTTTTGTTGTGGTCAAAACACACCCTTTTTGTTAGCAAAGAAATAGCCTGTAGCAAAGAAATTCTAAGTCTGTTTACTACTAGCCGGCGTAGGCTGAGGCTAGGTAATTAGTGTTGCATGTATCATAGAAATGGGGCTGACACGTTTCTTCTAAGACTCTCTTAGGAGAACGTAACATCCTTTCCGTGTAACATGCCTCACCAGCTTCCTCCTCCTTCCCAATATAGTTGTTTTCCTGCTTCGGAAACAGCTACAGTATTTCTTCTTATTCATGAAGATTAAATAATGCTTGATTCAGCCTGTCAGCAGGGTGTCTTGGTCTGCTTTGAAAGGCAGATTTTAACAATAAGTGACATTCTTCTTTGCCTACAGAAAAGGTTTGAAGTCTGTTATGGCAACTGCAGTGGGCTTCTACTTTTACGCTGTTGCCATAGGTACTGTGTCTGCTGCCAGGTACTCTCTAGCCAAGTGCGACCTTGTAGCTCTCAACTAAAGAAGCAGTTCTTACTCTCGATTATGTATTTTGTGAACTCCTGAGGTCTCTGATTTAGAGGATGAAGTTAGAATCAGTAAACATCTAAACTGAATGGAAGATGCCATTGCCTTGGAGCTCCATTTACCTGAGCTCAAGTGAAAAACAGGCTTACCAATATAGTAGTACTAGTGTTAAGAGTTTATAAAGTAATTCACAAATACGTTCTGTTTGGAACTGAGGCTGATCTAAATAGGTAGGGTCATTTTTAGGCTTTTATTTTATCTTTTGTCAGCTTGTTAGAATCAGCTGCTTAATATTGTTGTTGCTGGCTGCATAACAAATAAAATTCAGATAAGCAACCATTTTCTTTTGTATAGATTTGCAAAACTGTGGAGAGGGAGGAAATGCAGAGGAAGCAAAGCTGAATGAAGCATATCAGTGCTGAGGAATCTATGAATTTTCTTTTTAGGAACTGGGTGGCAACTGGAAAAGGTTGAAGGACATGATGTAATAACTTGTAAACCTTTTCTTTGTTGCAGACATCCTGCAAGCAGAGGTTTGTACAGGACTTGTGAATTATAGCACTTAGTATATTGCCTTTTGTTTAAGCTTCTTTTTATGGAGCCAGTTCAGCAAGTTTGGGCTCTGGAAAGCAGAAGTCTATCAAGTTCAAAATCAAAGCATTAAGCCCTCTTCTGATGCTGAGCTGGAAACCCAGGCTAGATTTGAATTTTCTCTCCAGCATAGCAGAGAAATTGTGGAGATGACTGAAGCTGTGGCTGTCACCATGCACTTAAATGCATAGCTGTTTCACTTAATATTTTTTGTTTGTCTCTGATCTTGGAGCTGAAAACTACTTTAACTAAAGCTTCTGACTTTCAGCAGCATCAGCTACGCATCTGATATTGTTTGTGTGGCTTGTATTTTAATATTCCTTTTTTTTCCACCTATACAAACAAAAACAGGAAGCAGGATTGGGGGGTGGGGATTGCCATATCCGTTTCAGATGTTTCTCGCCTGACCTTTTAAAAGGCTGGCTGTTAGTGTCAGCCTGATTATAAGCAGGCACTGTTACTTTTAACTTGGGTAGGAAAGGAACTGCCTGCTCTAAGCATATTAGCCTGAAAAAATGTAACAAGCCAATTTCTGCCTTTCCTTGATGTGATATGACTGCAGCTAGCACTGAAAGGACTGCAAACACCTTGCCATCTATTTGAAGTACTGAAATGACTCATTAAAGTAGGCCATCACCGCTACAGAATGTGTAGCATAAAACATGCTTCTGTTAGCAGCCTGCTGACTAACACAATGCTTTCTGTTTGCTGCCACAGGAGGTACTCGTACACGGCTGTGAGGGTATAACAAGGCCTCTCTTTCAGAAACACAATGGCAAATGCATTTCAGCTTGTTGTCACTGGCATCTAAAGCCTCACAGTCTTCCCCTCCCCACTCTTCTGTATGTGCAAAACGAGTCGTCTCTGCTGAACCTCTGCGGAGACCAGTTGCATCCACCATTTCTTACTCTGTAGCCAACCAGTTCTGTGCAGGATTTCCTAAATATTTCTTGGCAAAACAAAGTCTTGTCCTTGACTTGCTGCAGGTGCCTTGACATGTTATTTGCTTTGGTTGCATAATTTGATACTTTGTGGTACCAAACACTCCATGAACAACAGATAAAATGCTTTTTATGGACATCCACACTTATTCTTCATTGTCCTCTCAGAAAATGTCTGGAATGTGTGTTATGTACTGTAACTGTTACTGCCTGCCATAGGAATATAGTGAATATAAAAGATTATTTTCTAGTAGCCCCATTTTAAAGTTGGATGGGGCTTATTTGTTTGCAGATTCAGAAGCAGTATAGCAAGTACATGCTTCCTATAAAGCGTGTAGGTTGCATAAAGCGTTGAGTGAAAAGGAGACATTATGTAGATCATGTAGTGTTACTGTCTTCTAGATGCTTACCTAAAAGCTTCAGCTGCATAACAAGTCTTGGAGTCTTTTCTTAGCCTAATCTCCAGTGTCAGCTCTTTGCACCTTCTTCCTGGGTGATTTCTTTCGTGAACTTCCAGTCAGGGGAAACTGAGTGTTAAAGGGCTGTAGGTTAGTACTGAGTATGACTTTTGTGGAGGGAAGGGAAATGGAATCTTTGGTAACCTTTTTGGAGATTTGCGTGTGCCACAATGCAGAGATCCTGATACTGTCTGTGGTGAGACAGTTGACTGCAAGCAAGAAATGTTGTGTAGTGAGCAGAACGAAAATGTTTGCATTCAGAGGCTAGAATTGAAGGTAGCAGTTCCCATCTGAGAGCTCAAGAGAAGAAGGTACCATCTGCGACTGGAGTGTGAGGCAACAGTTTGAAAACATGATTCATAGGCTTTTTCCTCTTTGCATTCTTGAGAAAGAAGTTGTCTAACTGAAGATCTTTCTAAAGATTTGTATGAATAAATATTGAACATATGGTTTCTTCTACTAGTTTACTAATGAAATTGGAATTACTGATTTTGTGTAATGCTTTCTAATCCTGAGGTCACCAGCTATAAACAGTGAGGTGGTAGCTCAGTTTAAACTAATGCAGTCTATTTTCCTTTCCCTACCTTTTCTTACCAGCAGAGGTATTTCGCCACTTCTTGCGGCATCGTTGATCCATGCTGCAGTTGATGAAGTTCTCCAAACAGACTTGACTGAATTTAAGCAGCAAAGTGTGGAAACAGAGGGAGAAGGAGATGAAGAAAGGTTCACCTGTAAGTATACTTTTTCCTTCTGTGGTTTTCCCAGAGGCTATCTGTTGGAAGAGTTCAGTGTTTTGAAATATTACCCAGAATATTTGGTTAGGCTGTCTGGCAAGCAGCAGTGAACAGAACTGTATTTGCTCCTGCTGAGTGTCTGTGGGATGAAAGGTAGCTAGGCTAGTTTTGTGGGCAAGATGCAACCGTGGTGTTTAGAGCCCCAGACTGGTAGTGTAGGTCGACTTTCTGGAAAGGGAAGAGAACTTCTCTTCCCAAAAATGATTAATGACTGTATCTACTGTGCTTCCTGAGCTGAACTAGTTAAGAACTTTTCTTTTCTCATTGGAGAGCTTAAATTAAGTTAAAATGGTTCAGCTCATATCTTAAGTTGATAACCTCTTGTATTTTTGAAGTGCCCTTTTCTCTTTGGTAGCCTGACCTTAGCTAATTACTTCTATATTTTGACATTGGCATCATCACAATTGCCATTGTGCAGCCACACTGACAACTTAAATTCGTTTATATAATCCATATATAATGTTGCTTTTGTCTGTTCTTGGGACCATATTTTCAGCCCTTCTCAACCTGAACATTTTGAAACTCAGATCTTTCTCTTGGCAAGTTTCTCAATAATCTGTCTTTATTAATTACTTCTTTCCCCACCCTCCCCCATAAAGGTGCGATGTTGAGGGATGAATAACCTGATGCATGTGTCTTCTGCCTGATGCCTGCATTTCCCTCCTGTCTGACTGAATCAGGGAGAGAACAGACCTTGGTGACTGGGTACTGGGTTTGAGCCTCATGTAACAGATGGTCCTGTTGCATGTACATGCTGAAGTGTTTAACGTTAGATTTCACCAAACCTTCAATCCCAATGCCAAGAATTTAAATAGAGCAGGATGCAGGCAGAGTTGAAGATAAAAATGTAGGAGAGAGATGTCTTAGGCAGACTAGTCTATCCTGTAAAGGGAAATACTCACCCTTCCATTTCCCTGGGATGACTTCAGAGGCAGTTCAGCGTGCCCCAGAGGATGCATCTCCAAGCAGAGTTCTGGTAATTGCCAGGATATGACACTTTTCCTGAGGCCTATTTCAGTATTCACATACAAGTCTGAAACGGCAGGAGGGGGAACACATTTAAGTCTTGCTGCACCCTGAATATTTAATCCCTTGCCTTAATATTTATAACCTTCATATGTCTGGAGAGATTTAGCAAGTTTCCAACTCCCACATTATCTTTGAGGTGAACTGCAACAGTAATATAAGATGTGAACTGCTATGTATTGTGAGCCTAGGATTATAATTTCTAGTTTTGGGTCTTACAAAAATCTTGGGCCTGTGGACCTTCAGTTAGTGAACCTCATCTGAATGGCTAAGAAATTACAATGTTTAGAAACAGTGAGTAATGAAGAACTTCATAGGACAGGCACATTTTCTTGGTGACAAACATCTAATGTCTCTGCAGTCCTGTATCATTACATTATACTGGTGAAACTTGTACAATAATTCATGCTGCTGTTTTACTCTAAAGGCCATAAAAATATAGAATTAGAGTCTACTTTTAAGATAGCGCAGGAAAGTCAGGGAATCTTTGGAGGAGTTCCATCTTGAACTAGTTCAGATTCCCTTCTTCTCTCACTAGTCCTTGTTGAATGCCCCAGAACCTTGCCGATTCTGATGGTCAAAACCTTCTTTAATTTCCATCTCATATATTCCTGTCCAATTTACGTGTTTGTTCTTGTGTCACCATTGACATTTAGGTCAAATAGCTAGTCACCATACCCTATCAAACATCATGGAAATCTGCTTACTATCCAGGTACTTGCACTGCCTTATCTCAGCAAGGAATATCTACTTAAAAGGCACTCATTTCTCTGCACATTTGGATTGTACTTGTTTTCCCTATCTTGTAATTGCTATTACATCACTTTAACTGGACAGCTAGGAAGAAAGATGTTCCTTGTGCCCCAGCACAGTATGAACTCTCTCTTCCTGCATTGCAATAGTAACTGTCTGGCAAAAAGCATTCTTGAAATGAAAGATAAGTGATTATATAAAAGCAAGATATGTACCTGTGCCTATGGAAATACCACTCTTTAAATGGTACGCTGCAGAAGAATTTCTGGTGTTAAGGTACTAATCTATGTCAGATTTCAGAAGCTTAATATTTAAACAGCGATGTGTTTCCAAGTCTTCTGGTCAGTATTAGTCAAGACAGTTACAAATATGTAAGCTAATAGCTGCAGACAAGGCTGGCTAAGATGCTGTCCTATTTAATTGTATTTGTATATGAATGACTTGATATTTAAAGGTTTAATATCATGCCTATTCACACTTGCATATTAAGCAAACCAAAAGTAATTTTGGCTAATATGTGGTAACTGCTAATCAAAGATCTGTGTTTAAATTTGAGCTTTTAGTTCTCCAGGCCCAGAGATGCATCCGAAGCTGGCCATCCAGTGTTGCTGAGAAAAACAAATGCTTGAGAACCAGGAGTTAGAAAAAGGAATTCTGAGGAAGCTTTGATGCTAGCAGTGTTAGAAGGAGCCAGGGTAAAATAAAAGTAGAAAAGATAATTAATGCACTGTAATTCTTTAGGAAACACATTTGTGGCCAGCAAGTTGATTTTGCCGTACAGATTATTTTTTCAATGCTTTTTGAAGTTAGTTAATTTAACATTGAATCAAGGTTCTCATTCAATAAAAGAACTTGAAATTATTACCTATTTTGAGAGAGACTGCATTGCAAAGCTAGACACAATGGAAAACACTGAATTGTTCAGTCTGATGAACAATAAGTTTGGATTAATTGATCTTTGGGACCTATCCAGAAAAGGATTTGAGTGTCTGGCCGGAGCTTTTCACACTATGCTCAATGGGTGTTTACAGTTCTGCTCTGTAATGACAAAACAGGAAAGTGGCAGAAGTGTTCTTCTGTCCCTCTAGGTCCTACAACCATGTGTATTTAAAGAGATAAAGACTTCAGCTTAAAATTCTAATCTGTTCAGCTCAACTGTGAGTTGAGCTATTGACCTCAGCAAAACATTCTTGGACTTCCTTGTTGTTTCAGTGGAAGTGGTTCAGTAGGACATAACCTGACCCAAAGCCAGGCCAATGCTTTTTCAACCCTTTCTGCCTGCTTGATTATTTCCTTTTTGTTTTTTTTTTTTTTAAGGATGCACTCCTACCACTGCATTGTGCATTTTACTTAGATAATAGTAATGTTTACATTTATGTCTAATATGCCAGTCTTTGTTACAAATTTTGTAATGAAATCGCCTTCTTGATAAGCTTCTGCTTTGAAAGGGAACGAGTAAGTAAAGAAGCTGCTCTTATCCTTAATGTCAAACTGGTTTTCATTGCAACTTTCTCTTCACATTATTCTCAGAAGCCTATTTCAATTCTTGCAGAGCCTGTAAAAGGCAGAGTGCGGAATCTGTGTATGTAGCTCTAAGGAAAGAAACTTGAAGGAAAGACATGGCAAAAGATGGGCTAAGCCAAAGCTTATTGTTTTGTCTCTTGTGCTGTCAGTGCTGGATGGAGAGTCGTTGCAGCGCTACTTCTTTAACAAGCTTCGGGATGTCTGCTTTGAGTGGCAGAAGCAGTTGCCACCACTGAGACCATTGAAGCGGTTCCTGCTGGTTTCCATCCACGCCATCCGTAACACTCGACGGAAAATGGAGGACCGCCACGTTCTGCTCCCGGAGTTCAATCAGCTGTTTGGTTTATCAGTAAGTCTGGACAAAATTGGAGAGGCCAGTTTGTTAGCTTTTCAACATTCCTATAAACACAATGACCTAGTGATGTATGATTTGTGAAATGGTAAGAATTTGTTGCTGCAAGTTATTTATCATGTTTGTGCTGGAGCAAGGACTTCCTGACTCAGATTGCTAGGGGCTAACTGCTGCCCTGGTAGAGAAGGATCTTGTGACCTAGGCTTCCATGTCATAAGTTATATAGGGAGATGGGAAGTTCACCTAGTGTTATGTAGCTGGAGTTATAATGTTTTTGTGACTGAGGTAACTGATACATTAAGTAAAGAAGGGAGGAGAAGAGCAGTTGAAAAAGGACAAGTGCCAATTAATGAAGCTGCATTGGGACTATGTAACCAGATGTCTCTTGTTTCAATTCCAGATTAGTTTTGAGGATATTAAATTACTAACAGCAAAGAAAAGCAATTCCCCTGCAAAGTACCCCTTTTATCCATTTTGCACCTGGGTAAACTGACTTAAATTGCCCTTACCTATGCAACACCTTATGGGAGAAAGCCCAGAATAAAGAATCTCTGTTTGCTGGTAGCAGTCTATGAGTGATTTTGTTTCTGAACATGAATATGTCTTCCTCTCTGTCTCTCCCTTCGAAAGGATGGCATTGATCGCGCTTACTTTGCCGTATTTGATGGCCACGGTGGAGTGGATGCTGCCAATTATTCAGCAACCCATTTACATGTAAATGTTGGGCTACACGAAGAGATTGTTAAGAATCCAGCTGAGGCCTTGAAATGCTCTTTCCAGAAGACAGATGAAATGTTTCTTTTCAAAGCCAAAAGAGAGGTAAGTGGCTAGAGATTAATTCCATTGTATTTAAATAACACAGAGAACTGTTGGACAACGTGGTATTACCCAGAAAATTCTGGCAGTACAGTTTCTTTGAATCACTGATTTAGTTTTGAAATTATGCTACAAGTAAAGGTTTTTTTTGGTCAAATTTTTTTTTTTTTTTTTTTTTTTTTTTTTTTTTTTTTTTAGAAAAACCGAAATGATAGTGCTTGCAAGTTCAAGGTGGCTGATTGGAAATAAGTGTTAAATGGTTTAAATAATCCTGACTTACTAGTTATTTGAGAGAACACTCTGCTGACTCTTTGCCTAAATTAGACGGCCTCTAGATGTTCTGTTGTCCTCTTTCCTGGAAAAGAGGTTTCTCTGTTCCTGATAATATGATCACTGTCTTCTTCTTTCTTGTCCCACCTTTAATGTCACAGGTGGTTGTAAAATGAAAAGTGTATTCTGTGGTTTAAATCAGACTCTTCAGTTCATTAAGCTTATTGATCAACTTTGAGTCAAGTTGATACGATGAACATTCTTTCTTCAGATCTACATAATGGGAGGATAGTTTATTATACAGTTTAGTGAGAACCCTTTTGTTGTAGCAGTAATTGAATATGGAAATATTCATTGTTAATATCTTCATTTCTGTCAGGGGGATCCAAAAGAGGGACCAGCATCTTCACAAGATCTGACTGTCACTAATCTTTACAGGGAATCTGGGACAGTTAGGTTCCTTCCTTTGTTGACATTCTTATTTAAATACCCAAGGATGAGCTGATGTATGTGGAGCAAGGTGTCTGTAGTTGCTAGTGGCAGAGTGGAGAATGTCAAAGGGACTGGGGAGACCTGTGTGTGTTTGTGAAATGTTCATGCTACTGAAATGTGGATCCTCCTCTGTGTTCCAAACAATAGAGGTCTTGGTCTCCTAGATCAGTTTTGGAATTCATAGCAGAAAAGGAAGAATGTAACGGAGGCAGTATTAGCCATCTGCGTGTTAGAATGTGTAAATAGTTTATTTCAAGTCTGTCTAATATGTTGTATTTTTTTCAGATACCTGAATTATGATTGGCAGATCTGCTCTGCTGCATTTAAGAGTGATTACATCTAGGTTTACAATATTGCCATGTAACCTAGTAGGGCTTGTGGAATATTCAACTAACTTACCTGTTTTCTTCTGTAGAAGCTGCGGAGTGGTACAACAGGTGTATCTGCATTGATTGTGGGGAACACGCTACACATAGCATGGGTGGGGGACTCACAGGTGATGCTTGTGCAGCAAGGAAAAGCTGTGACATTAATGGAACCTCACAAACCAGAAAGAGAAGTAAGTCTCACTTGTTTTTTTTTTTTCTCTCGTGTGTGTGTTGTCAGAATCTCTCTTGAAACCTTTTGGAATCAAGCCTCCTTAAGTGTTTGGTGCTTTATGTAATTACATCTATTGCATGGTAGGATTCAGAAAATTGACAGTTACTTTTTTTCCATCCACTCCTGTGTCTTGAAAAGGTGATCACTACACCTATGCCCCCTTGAAAGTACTGGTAGTCCTGACTTCAGTTGCTGCTCTGACTATCTTTTCAAAATTTGTAGTAATTAAAGACTTTCACAGGAATTTTTTTTGTGTGTGAATTTAAAACTGCCTGTTATAAATGAACTTATTAATTTGAGATTAATAGCTATTTAAAATGTTAGCATAATGCAAGTCTTTTGTTATATGTTATGCTGTCATTCAAAAGCTAATGATAATCTACTAGCATAACTGGCTTAGTGTATTGCATTTCCCATATATTTTAAATAGCCAGGTATTTGATTACATGAAATTTGGAGATCTTGCGAGTTTAGATAGCATTGCATGACCCTTTGCCTTCACAGCATGAATATTTTTAATAACTGAGTAGTTAAAGGAGTATTGATGCAAATGCTATTGTTACATAGTGTAGTTATCCAAGGATCTATATATTTACCCAATTGCTGTATGGGATGGGAAGAAGTGGCAGGAAGGGTACTCGTTTATATGGGAAATAACATGATGATACAAAAACTTAAGAATTCTGCTTTTTTTTGTGGACAAGCCATGGTACAGTTGGGAAGTAGGTGGGTTGTTTCCAGTACTCCTAAGTGCATATTTTTGAGCGAGGTTCTGATATGCATGTTTGCTATAGTCATAGTATAAATAGAGAATCTGAAGCAGCTCTTGTTTGGGTTTTGTCTTTTTTTCCTCTTTGACTGGATAACAACAAGGTTGGGAAGTCATGGGTAGGTTTTCAGTATAAAAATTGTATTCTACTGTTTTTCAGGATGAGAGAGCACGTATTGAGACTCTGGGCGGTTGTGTAACCTATATGGACTGCTGGCGAGTTAATGGTACCTTGGCTGTTTCCAGAGCAATTGGTAAGATAACCCATCAGAATTGGTGCCGCTTAGATTAAATTTGATTTACAACGCACCACCTGAGCCTGTATGTTTACTGTAAATGATGTTTTGCACAGCATCGACCAAATAGTAAATGACTCTTACTGTCTTTGCCATAAGGCCAGCTTACAGCTATGTAACTTACAGAGCTTGCAGCTATATAATCGTCCTGGTTTTACCATAAGTGTAGAATATTGTTTTATTTTACATACTAGCCATGAGAGTCCAATTCTTTGATACTTCTAAGTCTTTTGCTTCTTGTAAATGCCCTTGATACTGTGGTGTTCTACAGTAGCTTAACAAGCGTATTTAATTTGTAAAAGTGGAGGAAGTAATAAATGTTCATCTAGCCGCCTTTATGTGTCTGAATATCTGCTTTGTGGTTTTTTTGTCCACTTTATTATCAATGTATCTTTCTCCTGACTGCAGTTCTTGAGTCAAATTGCTGCATTTTCCTTCAAATCACACATATCAAGCAATTTAGGTATTTTAATTGTAGTATTCCAGAATCTTATTAAACGAGCTAATTTGCTGCTTGCCAATTAGGGCAAAAAGTTATAAGACCTTGGGCAAGTACAGTAGATAACTGTAATGTATGAGTGGCAGCAAATGAGTATAAACGTGTATAATACTATTTAGATCAATAGCAACCCACGTTTAATAACTATGTCCACTAAACAGAATGAGCAGATTCTTACAGCATTGTGCTCTATATTTGGATAGCTAGGAAAAATCTTATTTTCATAGCATTATGAAGGCTGTACAAGAGGCATACTTGCAAAATGAAGGCCTGACTATCTCCTTGCACAAATACATTTCAGAGAGAAAAAGCTTTGAAAGAATTTTCTTAGTTTCCCTGCAAAATTAGGAAAGCATGAATTAGAGTCATTATAGTCCTTATAAAGGACTTATAAGTCCTTATAAACCCACTGGATTTAGGTAGGTTCCAAGTGTTCTTAAAGAAACAAAGGCCTTCCATGCTTATTCCATAGCTTTTCTCTACTCTTGTCCTGCATCTGGTACCTCTGGACTATGATCTGACTGTCCTTGAGGACGGTAAAAGTAATTGGTGGGTGAAGAAGTAACGGTTTACATTTGAAGTAATGAAGCCTTTGTTTTGATTGTTTGTCTTAGGTGACATATGTCAGAAACCCTACATCTCTGGTGATGCAGATGGAGATTCATTTGAGCTGACTGGTTCTGAAGATTACCTGCTCCTAGCCTGCGATGGATTCTTTGATGCTATCAAGCCATATGAGGTTGTAGACTTGGTCCTAGATCATTTAATGCAAACCAAAGGAGCGGGTCTCAAAGCAGCAGAAAGACTGGTGGCTGCTGCAAAGGAAAATGGATCCAGTGATAACATCACTGTTCTAGTGGTGTTCTTGAGGGATCCTCAGGACATCTTGGCAGACTGTCTCAGAGACCCGAAGAGCCTTGGGACTAGTGATGATGCTCAGAGCTCACCCTTTAATTTCCTCAGTTGTGAAGCAGCAACCACACAGTGACAAAATCTGCTTAATCCAGAACATTCAAGTAAGTTCACGTAAGGAACTGCTTTTCACTGAAGAAGCCTCTAATACAATAGGCAAAACGTGTCAGGAAAAAAAATGACAAATGGACAAACTCTTAACAGAAAGCCAAGACTCCTTTTACTGAGTTCCCATTTGTCTTTTCCTTCCTTCCCCCTCCCTTCCAAAAACACTGAGCAGATGTGGAGATTTGTACAGCTATTTCATCTCTGGGAGCAGGCTTCTAAACTGTGTTCCAGGGCTGCTGGTCATATGCCTCTGCCCTGGAAGTGGTAAGAAACCGTAATATGTATAAGCTAAGGGGTGAGAATACCCGTTTGTGAAATCTGAGTGAAAATTTAAATTAGCGCTTAAAAAGAATGCTGTATGTTGTATTTAATTGTGATGTTACTTTGGAGACTGGGAGGAGAGAAGTTGTCGCCATCCCGGAAAAGGTTGTTTCTGTGTGTTGTCTGTAGAAGCAGGCTTGGTGTGTGTGAGACTGGGTGACACCATTATGCTGTGTAAGTTGCTTTTGTTTTGTACCAAAGATGATATTACAAGAATGATGAAATCTGTTTATTCAAACAGAGGCATTTAATTTTGTGTGTATGGAGAGGAGAAAATGAAACTGAATGCTCCAGAAAAAGAGCAAGAAAGCTAACTAGAAATATCCCAGGCAAAATGATACAAAATCAACTGCTTTCTGGGATGCTCTGGTTTATAAACTGGAATCCAATATTTAACTGCACTGGATTATTTCTCCCTAACAAACACGCTTTATTGGCTATTAGGCAACCTGAAATGAAAGGACCCTTATTGTTGTATTTGAGAGAGATCCTTACAGTATGTGTGCTCTAGCAGTTAAATATGCTCTGTTCCTGCCACTTTTTTGTGCATTATACAAATGAGAATTTTATTTTTATGCTAAGTGTTTATTTGTTTATTTACTGATCTTTACTGAGGAATTTTTTTGCAGTGTTACTTTATTTTGTTGTGGTTTTTATTTAAATTAGGTTTTTAAAGTAACTGTGTCTTTATTATCTAGTTTTAAAAACTGACTACCCTCAAGTGCCTTAAATATTTCACCCAAGGATTACTGGCTTCTTGTCATATTCTGGTGAGCCAGTTTATAGTGTTTTTAGAATGTGACTTTTAAATTTCATTAATACTAATGTTTAATGCACTTAAATGTTTTTTTTTTTTTGTGAGTGATTTTAGTGGGAACTTGATTTCAAGAAAACATCTTGGTCATTGTTGCCAAATCCCGTGGCTTGCAGTAAAAGCTCCTCAGTACTTACTGTGGCTTACCCCCTGCCCCATGCAAAAAGCTCTGGTCAGTTAATCCTGAAGTAACAGTATGAGTCATCATGACTTTCATTTAAAAATGAACTTCTGACCTTCACAAGGAAATTTAGTAACACAAACTAGAAACAGTTTAGTAATAGTTTTTGATGAATAGATGGTTAATTTGGCCATACTTCATGAACTTTTTGGGTCTAAATAACTTCCTAAGGAGATGTGAAGCTAAGGTGAGGATGAAAGAATCTTAGCGAATGTGTATGTTGTTGTGCAACTGTTATATCCAGTACCTGCTAGAGCCTCTGGTTGTGTTCTGTCTTGCTTTGCAAGCCTGGCTAGCAGGGCTCACCAAGAACTGAAGGTTCCATGGTAAATGTGTTAGTAATTTCTGTATCTAAACAAGAAGTGCTTTACATCTGGCAGCAACGTTGTATGCCTAATTTAGAAGCACATGGCATTGCAATATGCCAGTCCTGTTGATTTAAAATGTGTTGAACATTCCTTTAGGGAGGAAATTTATGTAGAAGAGCTGAGACAGCTAAAAGGAAGAACAGAGCAGCACTGTTTATGTCCACAGGGTCTCTGAATTGTCAGTTAGTGTGGGGCAATGCAGTTACTTTGAGTTTTTTGCTAGATTGCTATGGGTGATCATACAGTTCAACATAGAAACTCTTCAGTGAGCTACTGTCTCATTACATAGCAATTTGGACAGTGACTTCCTTGTTTTTCTGTGCAACAGCAGGAGCTTTTCCTCTGAGAAGGTTGCAGGCACTTTTCTATTCTACATTTTGCTGTCCTAAAATATGTGAGGAAGACTTTCTGTGATAGCAGCCTGGTAGGGTAGGTGTTAATTTTTGTAGGAAAGCCTAAGGAAGCCTTCAGACTTGCACAGTAATCCCTTTGGATTTGCCATCTCCCATGTCTTTGATTTCTAACCCAGATATTCAGTGTCATGCTAAATTCTGATGACCACTGGTGCCTCTTCATGTCTTGGAAACAGTTCTCATTATCAATGTAGTAAGACTTATATAGAATTGTTTGCTTTCACTGCTATCTGAGGTTTATCAGGAGAGGGGGAAGCTATTGTATTCATGAAGGGAGATGTGAAGTCTTGGTAAATTAATAGTATAGCTTAGTTACTGAAATTTGCCAAATTTCCTGAAACATAGAGGGAACTGAATAAGCCAAATTCTTTGTAATGATCCTTTTATTTCAGCCTTTCTGGGGCAGAACTGCATTATGGAGGAAGCAAAGTCTAAGTCTTTCAGTAGATACTTACAGCTATGTGAAAATATTCTTATTTGTTTCAAATTTGATAGAGGTTTGGTTTGTTTTTTTTTTTTTTTTTTTTGCATAATAATGTTACAAGAAGTGTCACCAGTATGGGTGGTGAGGAGCCAGGGGAAGGAGCTCTAGCAGAAGGTTATGAAGTTGAGCTAAATAGTCCAAAATATGGAGCGGTGCTATGTTTTGAATTTACAGTACTGATGTGCTACATAAGCTTTTCTTGTCTTTTCTCTTAAAACTTCTTGAATTTCTGGTGTTGGCGGTTCTGTTCTGTTTTCCTCCCTCTTTTGGTTAAAAATAATATGTCATTCTGGTGAGAGAATGATCTCGCCTCTCTGGCCCTTCCCAGTGCCATCTCCAATGCATTAACACTTGTCCACCAATGTCAAACTGACTAGTGACAGATTGACTAATCTGCCTGTTTCCTTGTTGTCTTTCTGACAGACCTGCAAGAAAAACAATTATCGAGTCTACCCAAAATCTTTGAAGCCATAGAAGTTAGCTGAAGGATTCAAGACAAATGTTCAATGAAAAATGAAAGTATTTTTATATTTTACTAGACTCCAAATTAATGTTTGCTGCTGCATTTTAGCACCCAGCATCAGAAAAAGTCTTCCTTAAAGAAGCCTGCATCTTTAAAACAGAGCATGCTTAAGTTCTTATATTGTGCTTCATTGAAAACTAGCTGCAGTCATTCTGCTTAGTGGGTATCCAACATCTCTTTTGCTTACGGGTAATTCATACTTCTGCTTTTCTTTCTCTTCACTGCCCCGCCCTCTCCTACAAAGAAACATACCTAAGGCAGTCAAGTCTTCTGGGTCTGACATAGACAAGATTGCAATTTTACAAATTACATTTGTTGGGGATTTTTTGGGGGTATTTTGAGAATGCAGAAGTTAGAAATGCAGGAAGTTTTTTAGAACAGAGGGAGATTAAGTAAAATCCACCCTCTGAGTGATGGAGGAGTGAAAGAGAGAGACAGGAATGCATTTAAGTATTATTAATGCCTATTTTAAAAAGGAAGTGGGCTGGAAAATAGAGCTACAAATGTCAGTTCTTTAGTGTGAAATACCAGTGCTTGGAGGAATTAGAAACACACCCATCAGAAAGGCAAAACTCAGATGTGGTAACTGTCTTCAAACAGCCAAGGAAGGAATCACAGTAAAAGCATCCAAAGTGACTTTCTGTGACCCCTCAGCACTGTCTTGGAAGCTAATGCTGCTAAGTGGGTTTTTCTGAACATCCTTATGTGTAAGGTGGGGCGAAGAGGGAGCATTCAGTGTACGCAGTTACTGGTCACCATGCAACTGCTGCCACGAGTAAATGCCACGGAGTGTGTTAATGAACCGATACGGCTGGTGAGCTCTCACAGGATGAGTAATTGGGCACGGAGTGGTTGCAGCAGAGTTGGCAGCTGAATAGTGTTAATCACAGTGATGACTTTAATAGCATTTAATAGACACTTATCTGAATTCAAAGTCAGATGAGATACTGCTCTTTTTAAAAGCATTTCCAGTGCTATTAGTTTTCTGTCATGAAAAGCCACTAGAATTTCCATTTTTTTGTTGGATATTGGGAAAAGTGCTTCTCTTGCTTTCTGAATTCTGGAGATAAGTTGGCTGTCTGCACTGGAAAACCCATTTTCAGATGATGGCTTAAAGCAGCTGTCTGCGGTTGAAACTTCCCTCCCAGGCAATACTTTAAAAACTGACAAAAAGGTGCTTCCAGAACAAGTGGCTGAGGCACACAGGTATTTCTAAATGGCGTTGCACAAAAGGTAACCAGCAATACCCTCAGTCTGTAAAGGGCATAGACAGTTGAGTACTTACATGCTAAATTCAGATTGCAGCTCCGCTTTTTGTGGATGTGAGACTCTGTTGGTTAAATTACTCGTGTTCTTGTGGATGCGGGTACTTCATGCAGAGCACCGGACATGGTCTATTTCTGTTCTTATAGTACTGAAGTATCAAGCAGATGCTTTAGGGAGAAGGTGGAGGGATGTTAGCCACAACAGCAGATTGCAGATGATTCATATATAATTTAGCTCTAGTTAGGCCTGAATTAAATTTCCCTGCTTATTTCTATTACTGTCCCTTTTACAATTGGGCCTGTGCCATCAGAGAAAAATCCTACTAGGATGGTCCATTCCCCATTTTTGAGGAGCAAACAACTGATGGACAAAAATGTTCAGAAAGGGTTGGAGAGGGAGAAAAATGAGCGCAAAACTTCCCAATCTACGCTAAGTTATGTATTCTCTCTAAACACGTTTATAGCAGGTCTGATTGCATTTGCGTAGTTGTGCTGGAAGGCAATGGGGTTTCTGCTAAGCCAGTCATAACCTTTAAAACTGACAGCACCAAACCCAAGAGGCTAGTCCTCCCTGCTTTCCTATATCAAGCCACTAAAACAGCCAGCTCTGCTGAGTATTTGTTTTGCAGCGTTGACAGCTCTAAGAGCTAAGCCAGCCACTTTTTGCATATGTTTTTGTTGTTTTTAATATATTTATTGGATTTTACTTTATCTAAAGTTATTTCTATTGATATCAATCATGTCAGCTGAGAAGTAATCGAATGGAGACATGAGGGAGTGCCTGTCTATCTGTCATAGACCCTTCTTAAGATACTGCCATAAAATGAGCTGGCAGACTCTGGTGAGAACCTTACCTCTGAATAGAACAGGAAACCAAAATCTTCCAGAGAATCACTTAAGCCCTTATTTTGGTTTGACCCATCGGAGCCTGAACACTCACAACCTTCCCCCCAAGCTATTCCCTGTCTTTTCCAGGCTCTGCACGCTGCTGCTGGTGCACACAAAAATAAACAAAGGACAGCTGTGTTGGGTAGAAAATTTAGCAAGATGCAGCTTTTGTCAAACAGAAGAGGACAAAATCAATAGGAAAAGAAATGTTTTCAAGCTTCTTGGAATGCAAACAATGGAATTAAAAAAAAAAAAAGCAACCTAGAAGAGTTGGCAGTACACTGTCAGCTTGAAACCACTGTTTTAAGCAGATAAATTTGGCTGCTTTGTAATGTCTGCTTTATTTTGTTAACAAACTCCTCTCAGTCAGGGTTTCATGTCTTGTTGATATATGCTTTTTAGTCTGAAGAGAGAAGATATATTTAACTTTCTAAGGAGCTGAATGTATCTGGGCTTTGTGACTAGTTAATTATGATTATTGAATTTTCTCTCAACTATGAAGCCTGATTATTAATTCCCAGGATATATTAATATCGCACTGAACTTACTAATGATTAAGTGGTTCTGGATTTCCATCCACTAGAACTTCCTCAGTTTTTCCTGATCTAGCAGATCACTTCTCAAAGTTTATTATCTTCTGTGTGGCAATACATTAGGCGTGTGGAAGGTCTGTCACTTTGGCAAATGGAGCTGGAAGGTGTGACCATCACTCTCTGCAGGAAGTATTTATCCTTTTATCTAAGGAGTGATAATTTCTTTTGGATGTCTAAGGATAAAGAGGTAATAGCTAGGGAACCAGAGAGATCCTATGGGGACCTTCTCAGGGTAATTAAGTATTATTACTTCCTCTTTTTCATGTTGTCCTTTCTAACTTTGTTAAAAGGCATTTTGCTTAATACTGGATGATTAGTGCTTCTGTCTTTTTTTTTCCTTTTTTTTTTTTTTTCTTTCAATGTGTTTAATAATACCAAGATGTTTGTTTTGTTGGGGAGTTAAAACTCCGTACTGGCAAAAAGGAGGCCAGTATAAAGTTTTGACTTAAAGTACTTTTAACTTACGTAACTACTTTTAACTTCCTCTTCTGAAAGTCAGACCTGCTCTGTCTCCTCCTTCTCTTTCCAGTTTACTTTTTCTTCTGTCTTTTATGTCCTTTTACATTCTCAGCTCCCCTCCCCAGAATGCTGCTTCTTGGACTGTAAACTCCATTGTTAAATCAGTTTAGTTGCCACTTTGTATTTTCAGTTTCATCTGTGTTCATAGTGAATGGGGTCTGATCTTTGGAGGCCTGAAACACTGAGAGTGTAGAAAGTACCATGTCAGCTAGGAAGACAAGAGACTACAACTGTTGTGTCTTTGGCATTGACCAGTATGGGATGTGTAAGAAGAAAATCCTCTTATTTGTATGTTATTCCATGGACACACTTAAGCTTATTTCAGGTAACAATAGCTCTCATTCTGAATACAGGACTTAAAATCATAGAAGGGTTTGGGTCGGAAGGGACCTTTAAAGCCCATCCAGTCCAACCCCCCTGCAACCAGGTCAGGTTGCTCAGAGCCCCGTCCAACCTGCCTTTGAATGTTTCCAGGGATGGGGCATCCACCGCCTCTCTGGGCAACCTGGGCCAGTGTTTCACCAGCCTCATCGTAAAAAATTTCTTCCTTATACCTACAGTAAATCGACCACCTTCTATTTTAAAACCATTACCCCTTGTCCTATCACAACAGGCCCTGCTAAAAAGTTTCTGTGCCTCTTTCTTATAAGCCCCCTTTAGTTGCTGGAAGTCCGCTATAAGGCCTCCCTGGAGCCTTCTCTTCTCTAGGCTGAACAGAAATATTCACAAATACTCTTGTCTCTATATTTCCTTGTTCCTGCAGATTAGATTGTTTATGTTTTCAAACATTTGCACTGTTCAGAGTGGGGGAAAAAAGCTTTCTAACTTTCTTCGCCTTTTCAGTTCTCTCTCTTTCTTGCCCTAGTTGGCCAAGCAGACAGGTTGGTAACCGCAGCGTACTACGTGGCTAAGCAACCTCTCAGTCAGTGTAATTCTTCAGTGTCTACTCTGTACGATAACTTCAATCCTGTGCTTATTTAGTGGTAAGTTAGACCCCTGTAACTACTCCTGCTGACTTAAAAATATGTGTTCTTATCAGTATTAAAATATTACAAGAGCAGAACTATTGCTTTAGGCACATTTCTTGCCACTGTGTTGGCTAATGAACCTTGAATTAAAGTAAGAGGGCCAGTGACTTTGAAATAGGGGCTGTTAGCCAAGTGTTGTAGAATCGTAGTCCTTATTTATTTTGAATGCTAATCTGCACTTGTGACCCTGAGCAGAAAAGCTGCCATACAGCAGGTTTTATAAACTGTGTCTTAACCAGTTATCTGGTATCTTAAAACTCTTATTTAAGCTGACTGGTTTTGTGCGCAGGTGAGAGACCTGTTGTCATTGATCATTAAATGCTATGCATATTGTACATTCATTTACATGGATTGTTCTAATAGCGCTCGTGTGTATTATGCTACATTACCATATTTTATATATATGTGTGTATGTATTGCATGAGGTTTAATTGTTGGGGGTTTTTTTGTATTGTCACTTTTGTATTCACACAGTGCCTCATGTATCTATTTGCATATTGCAAGAAGTTGTTTCAAAGCAGTGACTGGAAACAGGTGGGGATAAGAACTCTCCACTGTAGGATCTGATGTTTCTGAAGTATTAATAAAGTATAGTGATTTGAAGCATTGATTGTTTCTTTTCTTACATGTATTTTCATTCTAATATTAAAACTATCTTAGAAATGACTGTGTACCTCTAATCCATTGATTTGATCTAAGTTTTCTTTCATTCTTTTTACCACTTAACAACAGTAATAATGCAGGTTAAGTTTGGCGTACTACCTAATGTCTTACAGTAACGGGATAATGATCTGAAAGTCCCTGTTGCAGCAGAGATCGTGACAATTTTTTGTTTACTTGCATACTTGTTGAAAAAGTGGTCTTTAACCAGTGAAGTGGAAGGATGGACAGTGAATTTTTGGACCACGTTAGGGCTAATTTACTAGAGAACATAGGGGAAGTTTTGAGAAGGATGGTAACTTTCAAAATAGAAGGATGGCTTGGAAGATCTGCTAATCTGTGTAATTGTTTCTGAGGTGCTGGTGTTCATATCCTCAAGAAAGGAAGATGTAAGGACAGCGGAAGAGAGGAAACGGACTCAACAAAAAGCAAGCTTTAGCAGTCTTGGGGATCTGAGAGATGCAGTCTTTTAGGGAGTTTCTCTAAACGCTATTGTATTTCTCCTAGTGAAAAAGAAAACATAAAATCTAGTGAGAGCCCAGAATGCTGCATCAGAGGGAAGCAAACAAGGTATTTCTTGAAGTACAAAATTAAGGATAACCATAATCAATCACCAAGTAGATTCTGCTCAAGATGCCGTGGGCATACTTGAACCTACTTCAGACCAAACCTCAAATCTCTTGAAAAAATCTCCAATTTCATCGTTCTAAATGTTTTGTTTGTTTTTTTTTGTTTTTTTTTTTAAGGTAAGAATTCCAGGGGTGAAAATTCACTTGTAGTAATGTCTAGAAAAGCACCAAATTCTCAGAAAAGTGTAGGTTGGGGATTTGCTTGACTAGGTTTAGCAGCAGTTTCCTAGCCTGTGATTCACTTATCTCACCTGGAAGCATAAGCAACAGCTAACTGCTGCTGTTCTCTCATGATTATGTAAAGCAACTATGGGAATCCGTCATCCAGGTAACTCCACAGTGCAAAGGCAACTACAGTCACTCATTGCTGATAACAATACAGAGCTGAACAAAATCACTCCAGTGTCTTGTAGGCATCTTTGGTACTTCCTAACAAAGGGTCCCATCTTCCTAAAGATCTGAGCCCCTTCCAGCTGCAGTGGAGAACAGAACTGGACTCACTATTGTTTCTCCTTGCTGGTGCCTAGCATTGGCTTCACTGTCTCCTTTTGACTAGTAGGAGGTGAAATCCAGATGTTGCTGATTCTTGTTGGCTGTGTTATCTTACTCATTAATGTTTTCTTTTTCATCTAGCAGATCTCCAACAGACCATGTGTTCAACATGGGGCTCATAGCCAACCTTCTGCTCTGTGATGTCAGTCATCTGCAGTCTCTGTTGCTGGTGGGTTTGAGCAAGAAGCAATCAATAAGCCCATGGAAATGAATGTAATACTTTGATTTAAAGCTACATGAAGCTAAACTTAGATGCCATTGATGGGGTTTGTGGCAGAGAAGCATTATCTACCTCAATTGCTTGAGCAAGCAATAACAAATCTTCATGTCCTGTTTAACCACCTCCATTTAATGTATGTTTCTTTGCAGACAATGTGCTATAAAATATGTAGCCACTCACTTCCTAGACTGTAGAAAAGAATGAAATAAGTGGTGATGAGGCAAGTGTTTCTGTTTCCGCCTGAATTAGTGACTGTTACAACACAAATGAGGACTATTTAATTGTTGTAGAGCTGTTTCGTTTACCTTGACTAGTATTTGCTGGTTTCATCCAGGTTCTCTAGGAAACTTCACGGAGGGTTGCTATGCAGAAATTAATTCTTCAGCTCTACCAGATCAGCCTGGAAATGCCTGTCCTCTTCTCCTGGGAAATGGAGTGAGCAGAAGTGCTTCTTCAGAGACTAGGAGAACTGTAAGAAATATGGGCTCTCCTCTAGCAATGCAGGGCTCACATGTCTGCTCTTTGGTGAGGGCCAGACAAAACATTTTCTGCACCTAGATCAAGTTTGCTATTCAATAGCACAAATGTAGGTTATGGGCTTTTATGTTTTGTTTTTTTTTTTTAAAAGAAATCAAGCATAATCTTGAGTGTGCCATGCAGAAAGTTGCTTGTAAATTATGTATAGAGACTGCAATGGGTATTTACCTGTTTCACCAAACTGGTAATGCAGTTCTGCATATGTAACTGTGCAGAGGTCTTACAGTCAACATCCCTTATATAAAAAAAATCTTGTTTTTTTCAAAGTGTTAAGCTGTTCTTGAACTTTTCTGTTTTGGATATCTAACAAAATCTGTTACCTGTTACACTATGAGTAATTCTTAATATCTTCTTTTTGATACTTGTGTTTTGGTTTGTTTTTTGGTTGGTGGTTTTTTTTTGTTTTGTTTTTTTTTACTGAAGTTAAAATGTTTTGAAGTTTGGGTTTGCCACATTTTCATGTTGTTATGTTGAGCTGTTTGGAAGGAATCTCTTAAGTTCTCATTAGAATGAGAAAATATTTAAATGTTTAAATGGTGCAGCTGTTATCTAGCCTTCAAATAGAAGTAGCTTTTGGACAGAAATATTTTGAACATGCCTTGACAAACATAAACCTGCTCATTTTATACAGGAGTTCACTGTATGCTTGAGGCATATAGTAAGGCAAAAAAAAAAAAAAAATTTCTTTTGCATAGCCTAAAAGAAAAAATCCTAGCTATGTTGTGGTGGGCCAGGCTAGCTACGGTACTTCGGTCTGCCGCCTGGTGATGTTCCGTTTTCCCTTAAAAAGATTGCACAAATGGTAGAAAATATACTTCCTTCTCATATTCTAGGCTGCAGAGTAAACACTTCTAGGGAAGAGCCTGTGACCTCCTCCTACCCACCCTGATTTTTCTGTGTAGACCTGCGGCCTCTGAGTCCTTGCCCAGGACAGGAACCCGCTCCCATCTCCAGGTGAGGCAGGAGGGTCTGGGTACCGAAAAGCAAATCGTTCTGCAGGTGCCTGAACGCTCCCTCAGGGCTTTGCGTTCCCACCCCTAGAGGGCTCCCTCTTTCCCTCTTTCCTCCGGCCGAAGCAAACAAAAACAACGAGAGAAGATGCGGGATGCTGCCATCGCCACGCAGGGTGACACGCTGTGTCATTCCCATAATAGCTTCGTCTCGCAGATAGGCACTGGAAAGCTGAGTTGGAAAAGTTTCTTTGCATGAAAATACCTTCCTTCCTTCCTTCCCTGTCTCTTTTAAGAAGTTGCAGTGTTTCTGGCGCTAATTCTGTATTTTGCTTTTTACTGGTTAAATTTCAAGTAGCTGGTTCCGGCTGGGGTACAGCTGTCCGACACCAGACCTGTGATAACGGCCAACAGCAATGTGGGGAGAGTGCAAAAAGGCTTTTACATGGCAGGCAGGAAAGACGTAATCCATGTAAAGAGTGGGACTAAACAAGTGTAAGTTAACATAATATTCCTTTTTGCATCTCCTAGTCAAGGTTAAAAAAAAGTTAGGCCTTGTTTCTCTATATATAAGACATAAAAGGTATTTCTCTGTGTGTTTCTCAGGCTATAAAAGATACCTCTTTTTCAGTCCACAGCCCAGTGCCTTTACAAAACCAAGTTCTGGTGTCAGCGTAGGGAAAGGAAAGAAAATTTAACAATGGAACAGAAGACACTTCAGGCTTTCTGTATAATTAATTATAGTCATTTAAAATCTTGTGCAAAGTCTATGCTTGAAAAAGTTCTAAGTTATAATTAAGCCAAGCTGCTAACGATGGATCTAATTGTTGGGTTACAGACAGGCGTAGGTAACAGGAGTTGGGCCACTGACATCAGATATTTCACCCAATTGCTTTGTGTTGATGCAGCTAGTTCCACACAACTGTTCCAGCAGCTGGAGTGACCGGCATGGGGTGAAGCATGGACGCATGTCAAGAGTTTTCCCTGACAGACTTAACTGGCCAAATGTCATCGATCTTTAAAGGTACCGTGTCCTTAGTGCTGGCTCTCAAAAGACTCCCTGGACCACAGCTGCTCCTCTTGAACCCCTGCTAGTGAGGGACTCGAGATGGGAGAATGAATTAGATGCTGAAATAACCCTGCCAATTCTCCCTTTCTATCATATCAGCACCTGAAGTCTCTTATCTTTGAAGAAATGAAACGTTGCATTTGAGGCAAAGGTCAAATTCAGCAGTGTAGGTAGGCTTTGTTGTTGCATGGGTGAGTCTGCTTTTAAAAACAAAAAGTAATCCTCTCTCCCTCTGTTGTCCCACCCTTCAGTGGATTTTCATCTCTTCAAAATGTTAGAACTATCAAATCCTAAACGGGCAGACCTTTCTCTTATTACAGATCTAAAGCTGATCGCCGGATACTACCGTAAACATCAAACCCTAGACGTTCAGTATTAAGGTTACTTTTAAAGTCTAATTACAGGGTGTTTGGCAGTTACTGGTGAACCACTGAAACGATGTTCCTGCGACACAGTGCAGTGTATACGCACCAGAGGATTATAAGGAAAGCATTTCAAGTGCTTGGTTTTGGACTGACATTAAAGCCTTTGAAAAACAGTTTAATTTTTTTCCTGCCCATTATGTTCTTTCTCCTGAAAATATTTATAAGCATTTTAGCATCTCAATTTGTGTCTTGGTTTTGTCTGCTTTCTAAGGTAAAGAAATTATGGATCCGTATTCTCGGTCTCAAGTCCCTTTGTAACTGGTGCGTTTTACTTTTGTGTGTATTTGGTAATGATAGCAAGAGGTTGGAAAGTGGCTGTTTTCTGCAGGGAAAAGAGATAGAGATGATATGCAAGCAATTCAGTATTTTTTACTTTGAAGTAGTTTAAGGAAAGGTTAATGAATAAATCCCAATACAAATACTAATGAAAACTCTTCATTTCTTCCCCTTACTGTAATGGGAAGATATATTGCAAAGGCCTGCCCCTACCATTAGCAAATTGTCTTCTAATATTTTCTTGTTAATGAGATTTTAAGTCAATGAGCTATTCCCAAATAGCAAGCGGCCAAGCCAGGATGTGCATTAGCAAGCTAATGGCAGGCATCCTGCATTGTCTCATGGCAATCCTCGGGAGTTGGCTGCATCACTCGGAGCACTTAATATTGGCTCTGCTAAAGCACTTCTTGTGCTCCCATCACCTCCTTTGGGAGACCGCTCCATTGACTAATAGATCTCCCTGTCAGGAAGTCTTTCCTGTTCTTCAGCGGTACTGACCTCAGTTCCAATATCTGTAACTGTAACTTCCTTCGCTACTCTTTAATGAAAAATTAAAAAAGAAAGGCAAAAAGTCATCACACGCATAAAAAGCCTGAAAGTAACCTGGTTTTCAGTCTCACTTGTAGAAGCTGGGTTTTTAGTTAAATGCTGCCTGCATACATTTTGGGCTGATGGCAGCAGGATCCGCAAATTGGCTAGCCTGAACCCACTGATAAATGAAACTACTGTGACTTGGAATCTGCCAGTGACCGATGTGTGTGCCTGTGACATGTACAAAAGCTGGCAGCTAATGAAAGCTCAGCTGAGCAGCTCCGGGGCTCAAGGGAAGTTTGTGAAGTTACACAATGCGCTAGTTGAGATGTCACGGGGCAGCCAAGGGCTGAGGGTGTGGAGGGGAGACCACCGGGGCTGTGTTTTGCAGTAAAATGGTGTCGGTACAAGAGAGCCTGCAAAGCGCTCTGGCTTGGGCAGCGGGAGCTGCTTGCAGCCATCGCCAGCCCCGAGGAGAGGCTGCTGTGCAGGAAGTAGCTGGAGAGAGGTTTTCACAAGGACCTGTTGTTTGGTTGCTCAGATTATATCAGTGTTCTGGCTATTGAGAGGGATTTGGCCTTTGGGTTTTGCTTTCAGCTTTATTTATTTTTGCCTGTTCTCAATTCTCTTTGTGAATACCAATATTCTGAGTCACCCAGAACGATTTCTGCCTTCATTAAAGATTCCTTCCAGCTCCCTTTCAACTGCCTGTAGGCTGTTGCCTGCCCCTGCCTCCCTCTGTGCACTTTGCTGCACAGATTTAGCTCTCACTATTCCATCACTCATCAACTCCTGCAGCTCTGCCACTCGAATACCTTCAAGCATATTAAACTATATTGTACCTCTGATTCTTTGCACAACCTGCCTTCTTCACATGACCTGCTCTGTACCGTCCCTGCTACTTCTGAAACACGTTTTCAAGCATTTGAGATATGGGATAAGGCCGTAGTTTATCCTAGTCCTACAGCAGCTCTGCTTAGAGCTGATCGAGTGAAATGGCTAAACCAGGGCATCCAGACCCTTTAGCCTGTTTCTGTTACACTGCGTCCTTCTGTGTCACCATGGATAAATCCATTTACCTAATTGTGTCTTTGTTTCTTTGATATACATCAGTGTTTAAATTGTCTATGAACTGAACACTGTTCTACACTGAACAAGCAGGACTACGTTTCTATAAAACCAAAATTAAAAGATGCGATATAAAACCAGAAGTAATTGTATAGTTCTTTAATGGGTATTCCTACATGAATTGCTGAGCTTGGTGGCACACTAAAGCTTGTGTGTAAGAAATTCTACAAATCAATAAAGAAAATAACCTGGGAAGGAGGATGGGTCTCTTATGACAGCACTAAGTGTCTATACTGTAGATGTCTTAATGCTAGTTAATGACTGTCCCTAATGGTATTCAAACAATGTACATTTGCTTTAGCTTTTTTCAAAGTCCAGATGAGCTGCTCAGAGCTCTCTTAATGATGCAAATGATTTAACGCTCATTTGTATGCAGTATGCTCCTGCTTTGAAAGTACTTCACAGAATTCAAGCCAAATTCAGCCTTGCAGCTCCACTGAAGTCAGTGCTTGTCTGTGCATCTGTTGGTCGCTTTTCTTTTTGGTTTTGCTTGAAGAGTTAACTTGTTATGTTGATTTTATTTTTTAAAGGTAGTATCTGCAAAGGATTTTTAATCACCTTTCTCTTCTCCCCAAAAAAGTAGCCGTAAGTACAAATGCAGTTCTGTTGATTCTCATATCTCCCTCTTAACCCCTGGGAAAGGAGGACAGGCTAAGCAGAATATAATTTTTTTTGTGTTCTTTTCTTTCCTCTACTTTGCACCTCCTAAGCACAGTTTCAGTGATATCTGGCACTTCTCCTGAAAATCCTCCTGCAAAGAATCTCTGCCATCTGATGTATGCAAGATACTGAGTTCTTCTCTGTGGCCCATTTCTGGTTTAACTCAACATAAACTGATGGAGGCCCAAATCGTGTACAATTCTGCAGGTTAGTTATGCTCAGTGTAATGATGTCAGGATGCACCTTCTTACGGCTGAGAGCAATTGTGGCATGGGAGCCTGACCTGACAGGTGGAGCAGACATTCTTACTTCGGGCACATACTCATTTTTTTTTTTAGTGTTGGACTTCATAACTGCAACATGCTTGGTAATGTAATTTTTAACTCAACTATGTTTTCAACACACACATTGAAAGAAAATAAAAAATCGTCTGCAGTCATATCATTCCCTCCCCCTGCGTAATAGGTACAGGCATGATTTTGAGCTTACAGCACAGACCCACAACCATCTACTGCCTGCACGGAGTAAGTGGGAGTAATGGCAAAGCATCCTTTCTAGATGTGCACGTCACTGGAATGGGCAGAGATGTTTCTTGTCAGCTGTTAGATATTTGCTGGCAGCACAGGGATGAGTGTTGAGACGTGGGAATAATGGGTTCATTTCCAAGCTCCACAGCGGATGAATCTAGAAGCCCTGTTGTCCTATTTTATATAATATTATTATAGCATACGACTGCTTCCCCCCTCTCTCTCCTGCAGTCCTGTCCTCCAGCTCCTGCCTATGTTCATCCTGGTGTTATCTACCGCAGGCTCCTTCCCCCCGCTCCTCCCTCCCCACTGCTGCTTGCCCATCCCTTTTGGCCTGCGTTGCTCTTCCCTCTCTCCTGCTGGGGATGGATGTAATCCCCAGAGGAATGTGGCCCACAGGCCTCTGCAGGACCTGGGCGTGTGACTCTGGAGATCCTCTGATGGTGAATGCAAAGCAGGAAAAAGCAATCTCGTGTCACCTGGCAGCACAGGGAGGGAAGAGCTGGAGGTTTGTGGGCTGTTCAGCGTGCCTGGCTGTCCAGCCAGCTTATCAGACGAAAAATAGAGGCTAGACTTTTCGGCTGCATGTACTATTTCCCTTTTCATTGTGTCTGGGTGATGTATTCTCTGCCTGTGGTTTTAATAAATATCTTTCATGGCTACTTTCTGCTTTGGTCCCCCTTGGGATAGCTCTTTCCAACTCAGCTGCATCAGTGTGCTGAAAATGTTGAGTCTGAGTGTGTGGAACAGAGGAAAGAGGGGAGAGAACTTCATGTAGAGCATCTAAGAAAGCTTTAACCATATCTCTGTGAAGCTGCTGCGTATCACACAAGCCTCGCCTGCAGTTTAAGTTGCACAAAGCGCTCTCACTTAATCGTAGTAACTCTTCTTCCCTTTCCTCATTGTGTTTGTATGTCCACAGAGCACTCAAAAATGTTTGCAAGGAGAATCCCAAGCTGCTCCTAGGACCCAAACTGGTGTTGGTTTTTAATAAGGCTGTGCATGTAGAATGTTGCTGTGTTTTACAGTGTCCTGGAAATTTCAACAGAGATGTAAGGAAAAAAAAATATACAAAGTTCACAATTCTGTGTTTGGAAACCGAGTTTTGTCCTATGTAGTAAGCACCGGTCTTAACCCTGCTAGAGCAGAACAAGCCTCCTTTTCTAGCAGAAACCAGAGTTGTTGTTAATTAACGTCTTGCTGAAAACTAAGTCTTTGCCATCTGTTCCGCCCCCTCACTACGCATGCCACTCTCATTATGTTGATCATGTAATTTAAAATGAAAATATATTTTGGTAGAGTGCTGCATAGGCATCTGTGCTGATTCTTCTCCTTTTCCTATTTACCGTCCCCTGCCCCCATCCCACAAGAAAAGGAAAAGGCGACAATTGTTCGACTCCTCGGTAGCTTTATCCTGGAGCTGCGGCGCTGGCTGCCAAGCTGGTGCGTGCCATGGGAGCAGCCACTCCAACCCTGCCGCATTCGAGCCGTGAGTCCTTTGGAGGCTCCTGTCACTAGGTTCATGAGAAATCCGTGGCAGGAAGCTGCCCCTTAAACTGAAGCTGCTTTAAGCTCTTGCGAGGGGTTAACTTAGATCCAGAAGAAGAAAAGTGAAAAGAAAGAGGCCTGGTTACTTCATAAGTGATAGCATGACCTCTGAGATCAGCTGGGCTGCTCCTGTTACAAACACGGCCTCTGTCTCTCTAAGGGTGGAGGAAGAGAGAAAGAGGAGGGATAGCTTTTCTCTAAGTGGGTTAGAGCAATTACTGAGGTCTCTTACAGCAAATGAAGTTGTCAGTGTGAGTCACATTCCCCTTTTCCTCTCACTGCCAAGTTTTAGGCAGTAACCAGACAGAGGGAGAAAAAAAAATAAAAAAGGGAAAAGCAACAATGGAGAAAAGTTGAACTGAAACAACCCTTCATTCGGGGTATTGTTTGACATTTTAGTTCTGATTGTACGTGGAGATAAAGGGTCTATAAATATCCTGTCTGCTGTAATTCCTTATCACAACATCGCCTGTCAGCTGAACAAATAGGTTAGGTTCTCCAAATAATACATAATTAGATATGTAAATACAAAATTACTGATTATAGCCCTGCTCCATATGGAATGAAGGCCTGGTCGCTGGAAAGGACGTTAAGCTTTTCTGGTTCACCAAGAGATGCCCGGGTCTCAGGAAGGCAAATGGCACATACAGCTGTTACTGCGGAATCCCTGCAAGCCCCCAGGCCGGCTGAAATAGGCAAGGAGATGTTTATCTGACTGACTGAACGAGATGAAAGCATCTTCTGACACTTTTTAAAAGTATCTTAGCATTTAGTTCTGTTCAACAAATGGCTGGAAGCTTTTCTTCTCTGCTTTAGAGCTTTTAATGAAGCATTGTGATTGCCGTTGTGGTCAGCTGTTTGACGCTTTTATCATTACTGGTATGCATAGGGTTTTTTAATGTTTGACAGCTGGAGAAAGAAGTATTTTGTGCATTCAAACTTTTAGCACAAAGCTGCTGTTTTCCATTCTGCCTTTGTCTTTTATTCTTGCTGATGCAAATCAATGAAAGACAGAACTGATTAAATTATGTTTGTTTACTTTTTTCTTGATGATAACAAGACACAGCCTGCCTTTTATAAAAGACAGAAATAGAGGATGTGAATGTTTCTGCAGTATTTCTAGAAAGGGTTTTTTTTTCCTTACAATATAAAAGCATTTATTTGTTCCTTATTCTTGATTTATCAGATAATGCGCACTTCCTAACGTATGTGGAATAAGAATAGCGCAATGAACAACAGTCAGCAGTGGATTCCATTTGGAAAGCTTCGATCTTGTTATTTTTATTAATTCAACAGTGTAAATGACCACATCACAAAACAAACACAGCAAGATACTTCTGTCCTTCACAGTGGGACTGCCCCAATCGTTGTTATAGCTGTACAAGAACGTCCCCTCCCTTCCAGGCTTTGGGTTTATACCCAGGCAGTTGTTGGGTGCTGGCCCCAGTACATCCGTACAGTACGGGAAAGAAACAAGCACTGAGAGGCAGGGCTGCAGAAATAGGATACCCATGATTGTTTTGGTGAGTAACGCGCATGTCTTGTGGATTGTGTAATACCTTTTTTTTTTTTTTTAACTCTTGTCCTGAGAAAGGAGGCCTGTGTTTGTCTGTCTTGCTTGTGCAGTGTGTTTGTGAGGAAAAAGATCCTGGATCAGGAGGGCGTTCCTATAGGTCAACAGCTGCTTGTGAGAGGGGAGGACAAGGCCACCAGGAGCACAGGGAATTACAGGAGAGAGATTTTGGGAAGGGTAGATGGCAGAAACAGGAGAGGAAGAGGACAAGCAGAAAGGAGGTGGTAAGGGAATCACTATGATTATTTTTTCCTGCACTTTTCAAGAACAGAGAAAAGTACAGCACAGGAAGGCAAAGGCAAAAGAAGTGTCTGAAGGCTTCTCAGCAGCGTAGTCAGACCTCCCTGTTTCACGGATGGAACTAGTCCTAGGGAGTGGTATCACATGGCAGCTGAGCCAAATCTGACGGTCTGCTGGTATGAGAAAGGACACTTCTGCTCCCAGCCCTACTGCTTTCTTTGCACAGGTCTGGTGCTTGTCTGGCCCTTTGATGAGCACACGCAGCTCAACAAACTGTAAGAAAATTAATTCAGTTTGAAGTATATCAGACCAGGAAAGGAGGAGAGTTGGACACGGTGAGAATGGAGACTGGAACCGCAATGAGTGGGAGAAGTACGGATGTCAGATTTTTGCTGCAGATTTGGGGTGTGCTAGGGGATGCCTCGCTGCTATTCTACGCCTAACCTCCCACTTCACCTCCCAGGTGGTGCTTCCCTCAAACGGCACAAGATGAACAGGGCCTGATCAGGGAAGCTGACTGGATAGATGAAGAGAGGTGACGCACACGGCAGAGAAAGGAGTGAACAGGACTGCAGAAGGCCAGGAGAATGTTGTCATGGGTAAGAGTGGTGGAAGAGGAACCAGGGAGGGAGGAGGACATATTCAGAGTGACCACAGAAAGCTGCTGCAATAGGCACCGGAAAAGTGCTTGAAAGGCATCTTCCTCATCTAGCCATTAAAGGGTTTATTCTCCTCTATCCTTGTAGCTATCTCTGAAGCAAGAGTCCTGTTTATGTCCCTTATTTAGGTACACATTTCTGCAAACTGGGATTTGATAAGAGGACAGCTGCTGCATTTTTATTATCTGTGACAAGCAGCCGTAAAAGCTGTTCAGAGTTCATGATGGAAATAGATCCATTTATTGGCATTTATCCAGCTGCACTTCACAAAGGTAAATGGGACATGAGAGTGGTACGGTGCCCCCTTTTAATCCATTTTCTATAGACCGGGGTACTTTGCCTCTCTGCAGGAAAGGCCAGCACAGCTACCGTGCTAATAAACACTCATTTCTCACTGTAGCATATGCACTTCCCAGACTCATCAATCCAGGCAACTTGTAGTTGAATAACAATTAAATATCCACACAGATTTCCATACCACAGCCTGGTGCGCAAGGCCTAGGCCTAAGTGGCTGGACATCTGCTGTCTGCTCCCCCACACGTACTGCTTGGCAGAGCATAATCACTTAATCTTACCCTGCTGCCATTAATGGCACCCGTAAAATCGCATGCAGAGCATCATCCTACAGAGAGTTTGCCATATCCTTCAAAAAGAGTGGAGTTCTCTCTCTTGCTCTTTTTGTTTGTTTGCTTGTATTTTTTAAAGCAGCCTTTTTTTTTTTGTAATAGTGAAAAATACTTTTCATTGTTGGTGGTCTTTCTCTCAGGATTTCCAGGGATTCAGTTCAGTTCTTTCAGCGTTAGTGGGAAATGAGACATCACATCGAAAAGTTAGTTGAGATGCAGGATGCTGATAGATCCTCACAACAATTTTGTGTCACTTGTACAAAACCCAGAGGCTCAGTAATGCAGTAAGATAAATGCAGTGCTTGATTACAACAGATGTATTGCACTTATAAAAGGCATCTCTTATCATGCGGCTCTGCATCTCTGGACTAATAACCACCACGTGTCAGGTAAGATGAGGGTCATGTGAGACAGATAGTTTTCCCATTGTTAAAATTTTTAAAATCAAAAAAAGCTACAAATGTCTTAATTATTAATTCAATTTTGCTAGATCTGGTGCTGGTGGCTAGACAGAACAGCTTTCTGAGCTTCAGTCTTTCCCCTGGTCTAACAGGTAACAGTCTATGTGGCAGAGTTCAAAATGTTATAGCCTTTTAAAGAAGTAAAAATTGTATACGGTCATTACCCACCACATGAAGCTGTGGTTCAGATGCTCCCATTTGTCCCAGAAAGCGTGAACAAACAGATAAGCCTTATATTTGCTCTGACTTAACAAGCCTCCTTCAGTGGTGAAGCTGTATGAGACACAGGGCCTGGCTTTGCGTTGTTGTGGTACAGTTCCTATCAAAACGCTTATTCCTTATGGAGTTGGCAGAAACTTTGAATTTCCTCCCTGACCCCCACCCCGCGTGGCTGTCGCTGCAGACCAAGTCCCAGCCATGATCACAAGAACATCCTGAATCAGTCTCAATAATTTGCATTTCCTTGCCAAAGATCTTATCAGCCGGGGGTGCAAATTGCAGCACCAAGGTTGCTGATGTTGAAAAACGTGCACCCTTCTGCTCCCCAGCTCTACCTTTTCAGGCTAGGTTAATTTATCCAGAAAAATTAATTGATGCAACAAAGCTGTCAAGTGAGAAAGGCCACACAGCAAGAAGGCGCTGCTCGGAACAGCTGCCCAATTTCTGTATTTGATGAGGTACCTCAGCACTTGCAGATCACTGCTGTTAGGAGCAAATCTTACTTTTGCCGTATTTGTACGCAGCTCCCTGCTGTAATTCTGCAGATGTTAGTTCTCTGTATACCCACATTGTTTAAAAAAATGACAAATGCTGAAAGTAAAAATTACGTTTGCTCATTCAAACATCTTGCTATTTACATATACGAAAAATCATGTGCCAGGGTCCAATAACCTAATGAGAGATGCACACGGACTTCAGCAGGAGGTGGATGGCGCCCTCAAAATCTGCTTCTGTCACACAAGCAGTCCCCTGATAAATGTAATGAAAACCTTCTTTTGTGTATAATGACAGATGCCACAGGGAGTTGTATATTTGGATATTATATTTTCTCTAGGAGTGTTTATTAACAAATGCTTGAAAGTTTTATGATGTGGTGAGAACTGTATCTCTCATGATAAACAGGAAGCGCTCAGAGGTATTGCATTACCCCTGTAACGCAACTCAGATTCCAACAGCTTGGCTCTTTTCTTCAGAATACTGTGACATCACTTCCTGCAGGAAATCTCTCTTGCCCGCACAGCTCTTATCTGCTATAGATACACAAAACTGAAAAAGAAATGGTTGTTTTAAAAATGAATGATGATTCATCAGTTTCAGACTGTAGAAATTGATGTCTGTAATTTATAGAACAGCTATTAAAAATATGCAGTACAGACTCTTTGGGCTCTCAGGTCAGTGGATTGAACAAAGCACAAGGAACAGCGACTGATACCTCCTCTCCCTCCCGCAGCACAGGTGCAGCTTACAGAGCAGAGAGGCAGATTTCCCTGCAGATGCTTGAAGTGTGTCTCGGATGTAAAGCTGGAAGTGCCAAAGGCCAGGATCGGACCAGTAAAGGAGAAAAGCAGCCCTGTTTCCTTGTTACCTGCCAAGACCAGCAGCAGCAAAGCTAAGTGTGACAGTTCCTATGTGGACGCTCAGATTCAGAATCAATGTGCTATGGCCTCCAACTTGCTCATAAAGGCTGCCACACACTTGTCATGTGGAGGTGTATCACCACTGGCTGAATTTTGAACCCTGGTGACTTTCACGTGAAATCCGAGAATCCTGTTAGTGTACTGCTCCCCATCACTTGTTTCTGTCCAGCCACCGCCCATAATTTAGACTGAACAGAGTAACAGCAGGCAACTAGGAGGTACACCTGTGCCATCAAAAAATCATGAGCTACATGTGTATTTGTGATGAACATCACCCCAGCTGACAATAACATCAGTGAAAGCAAGTCCTGGTGAGCTCTTTTTAGAAGGTCTGGCATCATTCCCCAGACTGGTTCCCCATGAAGGGACTTGTGTGTCTGCCAAGTGCTTCCCTTGCACAAAGCCAAATGCAGTGGGGTCTGGATATCACCCCTCCAACTATAACCCTTCTACTCCTATAGCTGATTCCTACTACCTCTTCATTTTTCTTTTATTTTACATTCTTCTCCACCCTCAGTCTCTTCTGTTCTTTCCTTCATCATCCTTTCTTCTCTGCCCTCACAACAGCCAACCTCTTCATTATAAATGCTCCCTAAACTTTTAACTATGAGCAAAAGTATTAAAAATGGAGTTACTGCAACAACAGAAAACCCTAATAATCCTGTTTCTATGTTCTTTGACTTCTGCCTCGGTTGGAGGCATCACTTGTCCTGTCTACAGCTGAACCAAGAACAAGTGGGGAAAACAGACTGCATATTTTAGTATCTGTAAATCATTAGACTTGTAAGGTTTTGTAAATCTTATCTCCTTTTTCTTATTTTCTTGTATTTGCCCAGCAATCAAATATATCAGAAATGCAGAGATCAAGAGACTGATATTATGCACTAGATTAATTTTTTTTTTTTGTAAAAACTTAATAGCCTTCCAGTGCATAAAGCCTTGGCACAAGAAAACAATGGCTATTGGCCAGGACTTCAGTGGCATCTTCACAAGTCAGTGTAACATTTTGCATAAATATTGACTATACGTATGTTCTGTTTTGTCAGTTCTGTAAAATAACTTTTTATCTGGTGGTTCAATTCTCTTATCAGCTTGTTTACTGAAATTTAAGTCTTAGGCAAGATGAAGCAAGCTCATGACGAGTAGTTGGTTTTGAAAAGATACAAGCTCCGGATAGCTGAGGACGAGAAAAGGACACAACAATATTGAAATCACTCAGAGTTTTATTGCGGCTAACTGAGACAGAGCGTGCTTTGAGGTTGGGAAATTTCCATTACTGAAGTGCAGGACAGTGCCTGGATAGTGCTGCTACTGCAGTTGAAAAATAAAAGCAACTTAATTTTACATAGACAGCAACAAAATATCAGTATATTAATTAAAATTGTTAGAATTATATAAGAAGCTTTTAAGGTTGCTGTAAAATCGATCCCTTTAAAAATGCCTAGAATATAATTGTAAAGTACTTGTACAAAACTAAGGAACATAAAAATGACTTGAAATTGCAGCTGGGTTTTCAAACTATGTTTGTGAACAGCAAATCTAACAAGAAGATGATAGATAATACATCTCCTACAACAGTGACAGATCTGACAGTGATAGAATGATACCCAGAGCAAGACAGTACAGTTCTGCAATTAATAACCCTTTGTGCTCCCCTTGGCATGCACAAAGCAAACACAGCAATCTGTTTACTAGTTCTAATTACATGGTGTATAAGGCACCATAAGCTTCCTGCAAAGTCAGTCAGAATGCTCAATGGGGAAAAGAGGAAATACTGGGGGAAAAAAAGTAAATTTGTTTTGGCATCAGTTGCCCAGCAATTTGAGTGAGACTGTTTTTAACTTCCCAACAGCGTAAGATTACAGCAAGATCCTCATTTTTGCTGAGGTCACTTTACACTGTCAAAGCAGTGGTCAACATTTAAATGAAAATCATTCTCAAGGGATTTCAGCTGTATGTCGCGGGTTAAATCACGCCCAGGTAGGTACTGACTAGAAGTTATTAGCAGCTGATGCTCTTTATGAATCTTAGGATAGTTCCCTGTGGATCAGAGCTCACTTCTAAGCAATTTAAGTTTGTGTCACATTCATCACCATGGTTCCTGAGTGCCTTAGAAGTTAAAATATATCTTTATAAAACATCTTACATGTCTTATTTCTCTCTCTCGTCACCCCCGCACAGAGGCTTGAGGTCTTTTAAAATAATGCTGGGAAAGTTGCTTTATGTCCTTAATGCCTGCATTTTGTTGGGATGATGGGGAGGTTCAGGGTCACGCTGAGGTACTCTGCAAATGCCATGCTTCTACAGCAGCTACCAAGAAAGCTATGTCCCCACGCAAATAACACAACTAATGTAATGATGATGATTTTGGGGGATGTAGCTTTAGTTTTAAATTAGCCAAAAAAATTTGAAATCCCTCCCACTCCCAATAAAGAGTGGCACTGTAAGGCCGCTACACAGTGTTTGTCCTTTGCCTAAACCTGATAATGCTGTTTCCAGGACTCCTAGGGCCTTTCGTAGTCTGCCATTTATTTTTCAAGAGACCTATTTACAGAACACAAAGTTAACAGTTGCAGTAGATATGTGTAACAGCACGGAGAATTTCTAGACCCTGATTGTGGGATGAACTCATCCATGTGACTCCTGAACTTGATATGAAGATGGAGATAGTCCAAACCATGGCATATTTAAACTGACCGATTGTACAGCTTAGCTGTTTCCTAATATAGCTTTCAAACTGAAGATACTGCATTTCTGTTTCGACAAACTCTTTGTAACAGTGTTTTTATTTCTGTTTGAAATAAAAGGTTTTACTTGCTCCTGCTTTTCATTACCTGCTATCATTTTTTAGTAACTATCACCTCTTCTCCCCCAACATCGCCCTTTATTTTGATCATGGGAGTAATAATTTTCTTAAAGCACATTTACATTCTTTCCAGAATTGAGGCTTTAGTGTTACCTTGCTAAGGCAGAAGACCCAACATCAAGTGCAGGTAATGGCAGCATATTTAAATAGGTTGAAAAGCAATTGATAACACTTCTGTCTGGTCTGCCTATCTCGGTAACTGCAGTGCCTCATTGAAATATATGCACGAAGTTCTGTCACAGAAGAAACTGTTGGGAAAGCCTGCCACAGCCTTTTGACCGCTTACTTGGGTCTAATTGGATTAGACGTGTATTTGAACACAGCGCTCAAAGGAGCTGACAGTCTTTCCACCATTTCCTGGTCTGCCCGGTTGGTTTCCTTTTTGATTAGACACATCCTGGTGAAGGTAGAAAATAATCTAGATGCGCACCACTTTTTAATTGAATTTGCTATGACAGGTTGTGTTTAAGCTCGATTCTCTATAATAATTTGTTTTGCATTTGCTGATGACAGATTTATTTATGTATGTAATCAGAACTGTAAGCATAATTTCATTTTTAGAGTTAAGAGAACCTTTTGAATAATATTTTACTTGGTTTCAGAAAATTTAAACATATCCTCACATTTACTGCTGTCTAAAATTTCTGAGAAAAATAATGCTGTGTTTCTAAAGTGCAGAATAACACATCACGGAAAGGAAAGCATTATATACAAGTAAAAATAAATACATCAGAAGCATTATCCCACTCAAATATATAAAAACCCCAAGTTGAATGTCTGTTAAATAGAGAGAGGATTTTATTAGATTATGTTGGTCATCCATGACACCTTTCACCCCTCAAACTAGGCTGGGGCTGCATCTGAAGCCCAGACCGCGCTGGGTAGGTCTGCCTCCAGCTGCGGTTTGGCTAACTGGCCGCGCAACTGAAACCAGGAACTCTTCTCTCTCCACTTCTGGTCAAACAGCAAGCCTGATGCTTTGGGGGACGTAAGTTGTAATCAGGAGATTGTACAGCATTTTGGAGCAGCTATGGAAAACTGCAATTGTTCAGCTGGTGGCAAAGGATGATGGCTTGCAGCAAGTAGTGCCAGAAGAAAGTGAGATGCCAGAAATGACCCTCTGGCAGTTGGGAGAAGGAAGAGAGAGTACATTGGCAGGGATGCCTTCAAGGCAAAGACAGACATGAAGCAGCAGGATTGCCAGCAGAGATGTCAACAGTGAAAATGTCAATAAAAAGAGGAGAGCTGAGAGAGAAATGTTGAAAGAAAGAAGAAGGCAAAATACAACCTGTGAGAACCTGCGAGCAACTGGACTGTCATGTAACAGCTTCTGGCCAAGCACTGTTACACAGGAATGCAAAATTAATTACTACTTGTAAGAAAAAAGCTTCATAGTCAAGGGGTAATGGGATGATTTTACATTGAGGTCTTCTGACAGACTGGGATTGATATAAATGAGGAGACACAGGCATTCTAAGATGTATAAAGATATGTATTTGAATGAGTTTTCAAAGGAAGAGAAGATACAGCACACCTCAAGCAGCTGTGGCAATAGTAGTTACAGCAAGCAGCAGCAGGATTTCAGATCAGGGGTTAATACTATTTGTCAAGATCAACAGAGAATTGCAGAAAAAAAAATTCAGAAGTGGAGTTAAGATCCTTGTGCGTAACTTTTTGCAGATTTCCAAGCCAAGCAAAAGCTATTTTAGGAAAACTGAGCCTTGCAGGAAAAAAAGTAAGACACAGTTGCAAGTGGCAACCGTGGCAACAAACAGCCATCAGCTACGTTTTCACCTCCCGGTCAAAGCCTTCAGTTTATTTACATGGGAAACAACTAACAGGAAAATATAATTCTATACAAAAACCATATGCTAAGTAGAGGTTGCAAAACTACACACTGAAGCTGGGCAACGTCAGAAGTAAACGTGCCCTTGTTATAGCAACGCGGGTTTCGTGTTGCAGCCCCGTGTGCTGCACGGCACGGCACGGCACGGCACGGCACGGCACGGCACGGCACGGCAGGCCGCGGGCACAGCGCACAGCCCCAGAAGGGCTCGGCCCGGCGCCCCGAGCCCGAGCGGAGCCCTCTTCCTGCCGCTGACTCACTGCCGGGCACAGCCCCCCGCACGGCCCGGCTCTGCGGCTCCGGGCACCAGGGGCAGCGAGCCGGGGCGGGGTGCAGGGACCTGCGGGCCCCGCTCCCGAGGCCTCCTTCGGGCGGGCGCCCCTCGGCGAAAAGCTGGGCGCCCCGCGCCGCCCGGGCCCGCCCCGGCAGCCACAGCGGGCTCGGCTCGGCCCTGCCCGGGCTCCATTTCCTGCCCCCGGCCCTGCGTCACCTGACGCCCCTAATGGCGCCGACCGGCCGCGCGCCTGCAGCGCCGCCACGCCCACCACGTGACCCGCCCGCCGCGCCCCCTCCTCAGCGGCTCTGCGGTTACCGCAGTCCCCGGCCCCGCCCGCGGCCCCGCCCCCTCCAGTCCCGCCCGGCCCCGCCCCCAGCCGCTCCCTCGGCGCCAGGCTCCGCCCCCTCCTCTCCCCCCCCCCCCCCCCCCCCCCTTCCCCGCCCCTGTCGGTGCGCGCGCGGCCGGCAGCGTCTCCTCACAGCGGCCGCGGCGGTGACGGCGCTGACGGGGCCTCGGAGCCGGCGGCAGCGGCCGGTGCTCCGGTGCGCGGCGGAGAGGAGACGCCTTCTTCGTTCCCGCATCCTTCTCCTCGTCCCCCTCCTTCCTCCTCCCCCCGCCTCCGTCCCCTCCCTTCCCCCCCCCTCTCCCCCCCCGCACGCAGTCACCGCGGTTCCCGGCACGGACAACATGGCGGCGGTGTCGGGGGCCGGGGCTGCGGGCGGCTCTGCCAACGCTGGGGGCCCGGAGATGGTGCGGGGCCAAGTGTTCGACGTGGGGCCCCGCTACACCAACCTCTCCTACATCGGCGAGGGGGCCTACGGCATGGTGTGGTGAGTGCCGGCTGCTGGGCCCGGCCGGGGCAGCGCCCTTGCCCTCAACAACCCCCTCCCTCCCTCCCTCCCTCCCCGCCGCCCTGCCGGGCCGCAGCCTCTCCGGGGCCCGGCCCTGGGCTCCGGCCCGCCCTTGCCCTCGGGGGAGGGGAAGCCGGGGCTCGAGCATCTCCGCCCGGCTCGTCTCAGCCCTGCTTTTCCCTTCGCCTTCCCGAGGCCGTTCCTCCGGTATCACCCTTCCCCTCCCTCGCTGCCGCCCCAAAAAATTCCTCCATCCACGGGTGCAGCCGAACGTCTCGTTTCCTTGCAGCCGTGCGCTTATTTTTCCGGCGTATTTTTTCTCCCTGCCTCTAGAGTTGGCTGCTCTCATTATGCTCTCCGTCCCTGTGGTGCGATGGCAGGCGTTCAGACAGCGAGAGGTGGGGAAGCCCTCTGGCAGCTCCGCGCTCCCCGTCTGCCCGTGCTCGGGCTCACCTGGCTGCGCGGCCCCGAGGTCACGGTGATAACAAAATAAAAAGCGAATCTGTGCCGACGAGGCGCTGCCCCGGCCCGGCTTTTCTCGGGACGTGCTGTCCGTGCTGCATAGCAGCCAGGCTGGCCTCGAAATTAACCTGTCCGCGAGTGAAAGTTCCCCTCCGCCCTTCTGGCTCTCGGTTGTTTTGTATCACGAAGAGTTGTACTGGGTCTCGCTGAAAAGCCGTCGGATGTGTTTGCTTCGGTTAATATCGGTCTTAAAGAGGGAGGTGGATGAGCTACAACATACTGGAAATGTGAACTAGCTGTTGTTTTAGCAGTCTGGATGAGCTGGGGTGATGTGGTGTGGTGGTGTATCTAGTGACTGGGTTATAGATCTGGCACGCTTGTGACCTTAGTTAGGATTTCATGTTCTATCTTCTGTTAGTAAAAAGGGTTAAAATATCGCCTTCTGAAATAATTTAAGGGATGCAGACGAAAAACTTTTTTTTTATTATTGTTTTGTCAGCTTTCGTCCAATTCTGTTTCTGTTTCTTCAGCATGTTTTTTGGGCAGAGACACTAAATGAGGTTTGCAGGCTGTGACTTCATGAAAGCTTTATCAGCATTAATTTATCTCTCTGATGCTTAATCTTTTGTAAACTAGTGCATTTCTCAGCGAAGGCCCTTCACAGCCTTCAGCTGTATGTTACAGATTTTTACAGCCATGGATTTTTGCATACAGTCACTGAGTTGTGCTGGCCTGTTAGGATGAAGTCATCCTGTATTTCAGGGTGGAAGCTTTCATCTAGGCCTGAACTTAGCCGGGAGATGAGCCTCTCTTACAAAGTTTTGCGTGGCGGCTTTCACTTTTTTTTCTGTGGGAACAGCCTTCAAAATGTCAATCAGAGATGCTGTTTATGGTGTAAAGAGATCCTTGTTATTGTTTTTGGGTTAGAAATCACAGCAATATATCCAGTCCAAAGCTTGTTAATGCAGCTTATGGTACAAGCTATATTTTATTGCTGTCTACTTTATCATCTGAGCTAGGGCAAGGAAACCAGTGCAGATAATCTCGGTACTAACTGCACTGGTTTACACTTGCAGTCTGATTTGGGAAGCTACTTGGGAATAGCACTTGCAAGATGTATGCTGTGTATAGTCCGATTCGTATCAAGGGGATGTTGGAAGTGTTTTTAACAGGCAGCTTGTTAAAGCCTGAATATTTCACCACAGATCAGAGGTTACGAGAAGCAGTGTGATGGCAGTTGATGCCCTTTTTTGGCATCACTACGCTAGTGAGCAGATACAGGGGAAATGGGGCCACTTTCTGCCCCTCCAGAGGGTATGTTACTAAGTTCTGTACTGAAATGGTTTCCCCTCCAAAACTATATAAGGCTGTCTTTTATTTTAAAACTTATTCTAATACACTGTGTCTGCTATGAATGCTCTACAAAATTACTAACAAAAAAATCCAAATCTCCAGTTCTGTTGAAATATGCACTTGGCTCCTTTATTTTCTGGTCTAGAATTATTAATGTGAAATACTAAATATGATATGTTGTGCTTAATTATTGCTTTTCTACCCTGTGTGTGAAATGACAGGGAGCAAAGTCTCAGTCTATGTTGTATACTTGATAAGGAAAGTGTTGGATGCACTTGTGGTAGTTAAATGCCATAGCAACGGTAATGTATTGTAGTGCCTAACATACAGGCTGCTATGGTTAAATAAAATGACTTATCAATCAGCAGCCGCGTAGGTTATGCAGTTTGATACTGTGTGTTTCTTATCTTGCTTTGATTGCTAACGCAGGGAGGATCTGCAGAAGCGTCTCCCTCGGGGGGGCGGGGTAGGAGGCAAGCTATGAGTGTGCAGATGGAGATGTTTCCTGCAACTGCAAAATCCATTTAAGTTTGTACGCTTTAACGAAGGAAAGCAAGGCAGGCTCTGATGGGTTTGTTTGAGACCCACAGCTAACGTGTATGATATGTGAGATGTTCCTTATTTACAAGTGCATTGTGCCGTAAGGCTTGTTATATGGAAAACTAGTGGCTTAACTCTTAAAATCCTTCACTCTTTTCCTTGTTTTTCCTAATTCTTATGTTTCTGAATCATCGGATTCTGGAGTTGAAAACAGTAAAATTATTTTAATTCTATTAATAAAAGGGCAAATTAAGTATTCTCAGGATAGTGCTGTTGCGGTCAGTCTTCCATTTTGATTTTGCAGCAGAGAGAATAATGTTTGAGAAATATTGATCACAATGTAAAATAACAGCACAGGAAATAGAGGAAGATGTTGACTGAATAGACTGTACGCGAATGTTCTCTCATCTGGATTTGAAAGCCCTTAAAGGCATTTAACTGTTTTCCCTAGTGTAGTCATTTTTAACATAATCAGATTTTGAGTAAAAATAAACTTAACAGAGCAGTGTATTTACTGCTGTGTTGTGGTTGCACTTCTCTCAGCTTCGTAAGCAGAAAAGGCATGTTATCAGGCAAACCCCCATCTTAATGTCCTCCAGATAAACTCAGCCAAAAATGTTCATCCTTTGGTACAGGCTTGCATCTTCCTCGGGAATGTTGTTGCTGGGGGTAAAGTGGTTGATAACTGGATATCCATGTCAGGGTCCCTTTCAAACCCATTTATTGTTTTCAGTATTTCTGCGTGTGAATCTGGGGGATGACCACAGTGCAAAACAAAGGTTTAGCCAAAATCCTCAACGCTTCCTGGGACTGCAGGACATTCTTTGAGCAATTATTTAGTCATACAGTCATGTTAGTTACTCTGAATTAATTTATCCAAATGTATGGAAACGTTGTGGGTTGGTTTTTTTTTGTTTTGTTTTTTGTTTGTTCCCCCCCCCCCCCCCCCCCCCCTTCTCTTTCGCGTGGGAGTTGTTTTGTGGGGTTTTGGTGTGAAGTTCTGGATGTGACTTTCCCTTTCTTTCAGTGATAGGGGGTTATCAGCCTCGGAGTCAGCTGGGACTGACTCTCAGACCAAGTCTGAAAGTTTCAGAACTACCTTTCAGACACAATAAAATCTAAAAGGTTTTTGAGATTGTCTCCTCCTCCCCAAATGTGTGGGTTACCTGTGTGCAACCTGTTAACAGCCCATACTTAGAACACACTGAAGCAGCAGTAAAACCATGATAGAGTTGAGCTTTAGATTTCCAGTGTGAATTGTTCTTCATCCAGTTGATTAGTCGTAATTTTGCAAGGATGATAATTTGACAATATAAAACAAGTAATCTTTTTGGAAAGAAACAGTGAGTGGGAATGTGATAGGGATGTTCTGGTTTATATTCTAGTTTTTGGAAGCCCTTTTTGTCATCAGGCTTATATGAATGTGAAGTATTATCACTGCTGCAAATAACTGCATATGAATAATAAAGATGAATGCAGTTGGAAGAAAACAATCTTGAAGCTCAAATCTTGCATTTCTTGGCCTGAATTTGACTGTGTTGTTACAAAGACATCTTTGTGTTACTGATGTGCTGTAAAGAGCGATATTAGAAGTTAAGGCAGTTAATAGATGAATGTTAAAGTAATACTGAAAAGAATATTTAAAACATTTGTCGGTTGTTTTTTCAAAGTTATGTTCCCCTCTACTCTCTCATGGAAGAGCCCTACTTTTAGAGGATGGATAATGTAAAATGAAATCTGAGAAGTATATTCCTGAAGGGACTCAGAACAGTAAAAAAAATATCAGGAATAGAATGATCTGCAAGGCATAGATATTTGTATTAAAAGATTAAAATAAAGAACTCAGAGATATTGGTGGTTGCATAATATTTTCTTTCAAGATGAGACTGTCCAACCTTACACAAAAGGTACCATTTGCATCCCTCTGTGAGGGTCAGATTGGTGATCTGGGTTGGACTGCTTTGTGGCCAGGATCAGAAACAGCCTGTAATTTTTCCTCTGTGAACTACTGCACTGATCTGGAGAGAGTGCCCTTTCATGGTAGGGCAAGTATAGAGATTCATGTCCCTGTTTACATGTGCTTGTAGGGAGCACGGGTTGCGTAGGGGTGTTAATACCTGGTAATTAACGTGTTCTGGTCTGTGTGATAAGGAGAACAGGGAGCTGGTACACATTAGCCAACCGTAATACCTCCTCCTTAGTGCGGGGTTCGGGGCAGAGAATTAGGGAATGTAATTGGTGGCTGGTTATCAGCTTCTTCCTGCTGGGGAGAAGGCCAAGGTAAGCGTTGCCCTTCAGTCACTCTGACTTCTAGCACCTGCCTGACCTGGCGTGGAAACACGAAAGGAGCAACTAGAGCTGCTTTTCCTGCTCTCTCCTGTGATGCACAGGGGATCGGCGAGCTATGCAGCAGGCATCGGGGACGGGCAGCAGCTACTCGCTCCCTGTGCATCTCGGAGCTGTCTGTAAGATTTATGGATGATGAGAGGTACCAATTTTTCCTGTCTGCCCAAAGTAATGGGATACTGGCTTAACAGTTGAAGAGTGCAGCCCAGAGACACTTGCATTTTATAAATACACACACGATTTCTTAACATAGCATGGCCCAGCCCACGGAAACAGATAGAGATAACTTGTGTTATTTTTTTAAGCAGGATTTGTTAAGCAAGTAATGCTTACGTGTTCACAGTATCTGTATGTGATTGCACCAGTCCGTCTCCTGTACCCCTACCTATGATTCTTGAACCTGTTGCCTGCCTTCTGTCAAATTTAACAGATGGTAGACGTCTTAAAGATGGGAAGTTTCTGCAAGTTTCTTAAAAATAGGTATTTTGTTAGTGAAGAGATCCTATATGCTGCTCTAGTGAGGAAGAGACTGCATCAGGAGGTCACATATGAGAAGTCAGACTCCCTCAAACAGACGTGACAGATGCCCCAGTTTCATGGGTGGATTTATTGGTACTCTCGAGACCAGAAATCTGTATCTGTAGGACACCAGGCTGTGTTAGTTCAGTAAGCTCCTTGTTTAGGAGTGGGGATCTACAGCCTGCAGAACAGTTAATGCTTACCAACTGAGTAGGTGTACAGCTCAACTGGAGCTGAAAACTAATACTTCGCCAACATAGGAATTTTTAAAATGTTTTTTATGTTGGTGCTTTGTCATAGCTTTCAACTATGATCTAGAAATGATATTAGCTGATCAATTTGATATTTTATAAAAATATTCGATGACATCTTGCTGTGGAATATTTCACAGCATAATGTAGACTGTGAGGGACTTCCTGAGGTCATGCGGTGCAACCTCCTACTCACAGCAAGGCTGATGTCAAAATTAGATCAAGCTGCTCAACTTGTCCACTCAACGTTTTCAAAATCTCTGGGGATGGAGATTCCACAGCCTCTCGGGGCAGCCTCTGGTTCTAGTGTTAAACCAATTGCCCAGTGAAACTTTTGCCCTTAAAAACATAGGAGTTTACCTTGACGCAGTTAGCAACCGTCACCTCTTGTCTTTTGTACTTTTTGCCTCTGGGAAGAGTCTGCGTCAGTTTTCTCTGTAATCCCCCTTTAAAATAACTTAAAAGAGCAATTAGATGCTTTCCACACTCTGCCCTTTTTTCCCCTCCTAGCCTATACAAACCCAGTTTCCTCAATTTTTTTTCATATATGTCATGTCCTTCAGCCCCTGTGCATGCTAATGGTTTTCTGCTGGACTTGCTCCAGTACTGGGAGAGAGGAGGACTGGATGCAGTATTCCAGATGGGGCCCCACAACAGTAATCCCTTTCCTTGACCTGCTGGCTACGCGTTAATAAGGCAGCCCAGCCCGTGGTGAGCCTTTGTCGCTGTGAGCAGGCACTGCTGTTGGGTGAAGCTGGATCTTGTTCTGGTAATCTCGAAAATACTTTTACTTGCACTTAAAGTGAGGTATTTTAAGAACTTTTAAAATAATATCTGAAAAACCCTCAAACTTCACAACATTTTATTAGGTGATTTCAGTTGTATTTGATGTTGATTTCCAAATCACTCAAATGAAGCGTATGGAGCCGTAAACACATTTTGGAATATTTTTTTTTTTGTTACTGTGTTGTAAGGTAAATTAAATTGATAGTGTACGTGAAATGCAGCAAAGTGTAGGTTTTTTTCAGGTGATTTATCTGTGTAAAACCTAGATTCTATTAATTAATAGGTTGGATAGTAAAGACAATTGTTTACTTGTGAATGAATCTCCTTTTCAGACGGGAGCTTATTTTCCTTTGCTTTATTACAGCTTTTGGGCATATAAAGAAGCTATTCTCAAACACCTCTATTTGCAAGGTATATTAAAAGCCAAAAGTGCATTACTTAATCAGCTCTGACCAGGTAGGTTAATAAGATCCAAGTAGTAGTAAGTGTCATTAATTCAGACGGGGTTGTTTGATGAGGTATTGGTAGGTACTGTGGCAAGACGAGGTTTCTCACGCTCCATGGGTGCGCGGTGGGCTGGGTTCTGTTTCAGAGAGCGTTCCTGTCCCCACCTCTGTCTGTGGGGTGAGAGCACAGAGGCAGCCTCCCATCCCTCATGTCCCCTGCGGAAGGGACCGCGCGCCGGCTCCCAGCCGCGGGGATTTGGGTGCCCTGGCTGCCAAGGGGTTGCTGCGTGCCTCCCCAGGCCCCATTGCCTCTCAGTGGTGGATGAAATACTGATCTGATTTGTGTGTGTGTCTGCATATATGTGTGGTTTGTAGAAGGCTTTAATAGAAATATTGTTCTGTTAGATTTGGGCAGAATCTTCCATGACAGTCCAGTTTTCAGCAGAGCTGTGCATGTGTTTTTACTATCTCTCTTGTTTAGCAGAACCTAAAATCAATCTAAGTTCTATTAAGGGAAAATATCTTCTATTGGAAGTTCTTCTTTTGTATTTTAAGAGAATTTTCATAAAATACTGAAATACTCTGTGGTGATTAGAATGCAAATGAGAGTTTTTGTTACATGGTAGCAAGTAATTCATCTGTGTGGGTATGTTTTAACTGCTAGCAACTTGCAATTAGGCTTACAGTTTATAATACGCAATTACTTCATTTTGCAGTTTTCCTTAAAAGTAGCAGCTGCCACTGCAGTACCTTACTTCTTGCTTGTTTGCGGGGAAAGCACTTTGCTCCACCGAATGTTGCTGATGTGTCCTGAGTAAAACTTGAAGTAATTTGAGCACTGCAAATCAATACTCCCCAAACTGCTTCAGCCTGGAATTTGCCCAATTTTACTGAGCTTTGGATGGTGCAAAGTACTGCAAATGACATTCAGGCTGACTCTTATATTGGATTTTTGAGTGTTTCGTAATTGTGAAATATCTTCCTTTTAGTTACAGTAGCCAACGCGGCTTAATGCTGAAGGAAACACAAAACAGCTGATATGTTGAGGGGCTAGGGATTACTGATTGCATGTCTTTTTCAAAAGATGCAAAAACTGCCTTGTAAGCTGATAATGCAGGGAAATACCTTCTGATAGCGGTGAGATGCGCACTTAGTGCTCGTGGTTTGGGTTTTTGAGGTTTTTTGTTTTGCAAGTGGAATGCTGAACTAATCATCTCGGAGTGGGCAGTAGCAATGAGCTTACTTTCTCTCCTTCTGTGTCATAGTCTTGTAGTGGTCTCCCTTCTCTCTAGGAAAGGCGAGGGATTTCCTACCCACGTTTATAGCGCCTGCTTTGCTGCTAGGGGGGCGGTGGTTGTTTTCCAGGCTCTGGAGTGACATTGGTTTTGTAACTGACCTGCCGTCGCTGTCTTGGTGGCTTTTTGTTGCCTCTGAAGAAGCCATAAGCACAGGAGGAGGAAGTCAGCACTTCATCGGCTCATCTGTGGAGGTTTAGCTTTCATGACAATCAGGCCCAGACGCTTAGGCTGTGGTTTCCATGACTGGCTTGCGCTGTCTCCGGCACTACAGGGGCAGCCTTTCCTTCCGTGCCGCAGGTCGTGTCATCCCTTCCTCCGCGCTTCGGCTGGTGCTTACACAGCTGTAGTAGAGTTAGCTGTGGTGGAAAATGGGTTTAGCTGAAAAGTTACTTCATTAAAAATAAAATAAAATTTAAAGGTGGTAAGTTGATGTGACTGACACAAAACCCTGTGGGTGCTAGTGCTGACGCAGGAAGGGAGCGGGAATACGCAGGTGAAGACTTCTTTACTGTTCCTGTTGCTGCTTTGACTTGGAGCTGCTTCAGTTCTCTGAACTGTCACAGAGAAAGCCACTGCCTTAACCAAAAAAGTGAGAAGAGGGCATTTCCAATACTGATTTTTAAGGTGCAGTTCTAGAATCGCTGCTCGCTGTGGCTGTGCTCAGTAGGTGCTAAACGCCACAAATCATCTGCTCTGCCACACCCTGGATTATGAATTGACTGAGCTTCTGGCAAAAAGTCGTTTATTTAACAGACTCCATTTTGCACCACTCGCTGTTTATTTTCACCATACTAGGAGTGATCTAAGGAATTAAATGATTAAATAATTACTGTGTGCATAGTGAATAGTTTTAAATTGTAATGCTTTGGAAGGTTCCATCAGATTTTACTTTTAAAATTCTGGGGAAAAAAAAGCCTTTGTAACCTATTAGAAATATTTAAGTAGATATATGAAAACAAATCTCCTATAGAAGGTTACAAAAGTGCCTGAAGAATTTGTGGTGTGAAGGGCAATAGCCTGTGGTAGATCCGAAACTGCCAGAGTAATATCGTTTATGTGTAATTATTCACTTTTGTCATGGGAGGAAGGAGTTGGCATAATTGTGCTAGAAACCTTTAATTCTAGGATTGATAGTGAATGTTATGAGAAAGATGACTGAGAAGTACGCGGTAAAGGTGAAGGTAATGCAGTTGCATTTTGACCCAGTAAGCTTCAGAGGTTAACTAAAGGCATGATAGAGCAGTCTGCATTGATTACTGGGGCACCTCGCTATGGACTTGTGATAAAATAAAGGACAGTGGTTTAGAAATAAGATTTATTTTCCCCCTTGTTGGAATAGAAAAAACAGTCAACTTTATAAGAAATACCTGAACAAACTATTTTTGTTTGTATCTTGTATAATCAAAACCATAGCCATGATCACTTGGTGATGAGGAACAGACAAAAAGGGTTAAGAATACGGATAAACTCATATGGAGTTGTAAAGTATGACAGTTGCTTTGCGTAGGGGTCGTGATAAAAGATTAAGAAACATGGATTCATATTTTCTTAGCCCCAAAGCAATAATCTATCCACTGATACTAGAATCCTGACAAATGAAAAACTGCTTTAAAAACACAAAACGACAGCAAAACAAATAAAATGGCGTGCAATTAGGAGTTTTCAGGTAAGGCCAGATTAATTCTGCAAATTGGATCACAATGACTATGTAGTTATTTTAATGTTCTCTTCTTGCTCAGGCTTCCTCTGCTGCCATTTTTGTTGCATGAGACGTGAGAAAATGGGGAGAAATTGTCAGTGAGTTTGTGTCTGCAGGCAGCTGTATGTCGCAGCAGTGAGTATTCTTCTTTCCTCAACAAAAGCAAGACAAGATAAATCTGAGGTCGTCCTGTAATTTATAACTTAAGCTAGTTTTCTGACACGCTTGACAAATGGTGGAGAATTCAGCAATCAGATAATGACAAGGAGAGGTTCATTTCTTAAACACTTAGACTTTTGGCAAGTTAGTATGTAATTCTTGTATCCAAGCTTACTCTGAAGTATCTCAAGTCTGAATGTAAGTTTTTTGGCCTCTTCTTTCCTTATGGGCTGTTAGTACTTATGCACATTTCCCGAAGGCTGAGAAGGTAAAATGTACAATTGTCTTCTAATATAATCAGTGGGGAATGTCTGTAGCATATTCAAGAGTGCTGAATTACAACTTGCTTGACTTTTGTCCCTCAGAATAGGATGAAAAAATACATGGTGCTTGTGTTCTTAAAGTTACTATAATCTTTTTACAGCTTAAAAAGCAACTATAGCCTCAAGGCTGAGTTGGTTTTAGTTTTGGTTTGATTAGATTATTTAAAAAAAAAAATTTAGGTAGCTCTCAGTTTTCGTGGATCTGCTAACTTTCCTGCGTGGTAGGAATTAGTCTGTAAAACTAAATCTTTAATGGAGAAAAGTAGAAGCATATTAAGATGCCCTTGTTTCTATAGTTTATTTCCTGATTTCACAGCTAAGAAGCCTGGGAGATGTTCTGTTATTGGGAACCTCTTCTAGAGAAAACTAATAAATCAGAACAAAAACTCTGAGAGAGACATGAGTTGTCTTTTCACAAACTGAGATCTGTTAAAACAAGGCAAATATATCTTGATATGAGTAGCTGCATATTCCTTTTACAACCAGATGCTGATTCTGTAAGTTAGTGCTAATAAAAAAGGTCTACTGAATAATATACTTATTTGTCTTGAAAAACATTATGAATAAATGGAGCAAAGTAACAAATATTTCTAGTAACCATAGGCGTTTACAGTTGGGGACAAAAAGTATATTCGGTGGCACAAAAATCATAGAATCATAGAATGGTTAGAATTGGAAGGAACTTTCAAAGCCCATCCAGTCCAACCCCCCTGCAAGGAGCAGGGACATCCCTGACTAGGTCAGGTTGCTCAGAGCCTCATCCAGCCTGGCCTTGAACGTTTCCAGGGATGGGGCCTCCACCACCTTTCTGGGCAACCTGTTCCAGTGTTCTACAACTCGCATTGTAAAACATTTTTTTCCTGATATCCAGTCTAAATCTACCCACCTCTATTTTAAAACCGTTATCCCTCGTCCTATCACAACAGGCCCTGCTGGACAGCCTCTCCCCATCTTTCTTGTAGGCCCCCTTGAGGTACTGGAAGACCGCTATCAGGTCTCCCTGGAGCCTCCTCTTCTCCAGGCTGAACAGCCCCAACTCTCTCAGCCTGTCCTCTTAGGAAAGGTGCTCCAGCCCTCTGATCATCTTTGTGGCCCTCCTCTGGACCTTCTCCAACTGGTCCATGTCCTTCTTGTGTTGGGGGCTCCAGAACTGGACACAGTACTCCAGGTGGGGTCTCACCAGGGCAGAGTAGAGGGGGAGAATCACCTCCCTCGACCTGCTGGCCACGCTCCTCTTGATGCAGCCCAGGATGCGGTTGGCCTTCTGGGCCGCAAGAGCCCATTGCTGGCTCATGTTGAGCTTCTCGTCCACCAGCTCCCCAAGTCCTTCTCCTCAGGGCTGCTCTCAATCCATTCCCCACCCAGCCTGTGTTTGTGCCTGGGATTGCCATGACCCAGGTGCAGGACCTTGCATTTGGCCTGGTTGAACTTCATGAGATTGGCATGGGCCCACCTCTCCAGCCTGTCAAGGTCCGTCTGGATGGCATCCCTCCCTTCCAGCGTGTCGATGGCACCACATAACATGGTGTCATCGGCGAACTTGCTGAGGGTGCACTCTACCCCACTGTCTGTGTCGCTGACAAAGATGTTGAACAGGGCCGGGCCCAACATGGACCCCTGAGGGACGCCACTCGTGACTGGTCTCCACTTGGACGTCGAACCGTTGACCACACTCTCTGAGTTCAGCCATCCAGCCAACTCCTTATCCACCGAGTGGTCCGTCCATCAAACCCATGTCTCTCTAGTTTAGAGAGAAGGATGTTGTGCGAGACAGTGTCAAAAGCTTTGCACAAGTCCAGGTAGATGATATCCGTTGCTCGTCCCTTGTCCACCGATGCTGTCACCCCGTCATAGAAGGCCACCAAATTGGTCAGGCCATGATCTGCCCTTGGTGAAGCCATGTTGGCTGTCACCAACCACCTCCTTGCTCTCCATGTGCCTTAGCATGGTTTCCAGGAGAATCTGCTCCATGACCTTGCCAGGCACAGAGGTGAAGCTGACCGGCCTGTAGTTGCCCGGGTCTTCCTTGTTCCCCTTTTTAAAAATGGGGGTTATGTTCCCTCTCTTCCAGTCATCGGGGACCTCACCAGACCGCCACAATTTCTCAAATACAATGGCCAGTGGCTTGGCAACTTCATCCGCCAGTTCCCTCAGGACCTGCGGATGGATCTCATCAGGTCCCATGGACTTGTGCACCTTCAAGTTCCTCAGATGATCCCGAACCTGCTCTTCGAGTACAGTGGGCCATTCTTCATCCTCGCAGTGCCTGCTTGTGCCTTCCACAGCTTGGGTGGTGAGACAAGAGCCCTTATCAGTGAAGACTGAGGCAAAAAAGTCAAAATGACACATTACTAGATGTCCTTAAATCTGAAACTGTCTTGGACTACTTTTATCCTTTTCCCAGTCTTTTCTCTTCAGTAAAAGAGTAACACACTGTAATTGCTTTGTGTATTTTAATAATCTAGAATCAGAAATGAATTATTCTGAAAGAATCTGAAAGAGTTAATATCAGATTATAACCCCACCTAACCAAATAAGCGAAACAGTTCCCTCCACAAATCTGCACCCATAACACCACCTTGCCCACCCCCAAAAACTGTAGCAGCCTGTTACGATACTGCTGGTTATTACTATATCATAACACTGTGTTATTTTTCTTACAGCAGTCTTAAAAATAAGTTTAAGCTATTTACATCGTAACTTGATAAATGTCAGCATGTTTTAGAAATGTCTGTGATTGAGCTAAATGTAGACCGAACAAAAATATTAAAGATCTTCATAGTTCAGCTTGTTAGCTGGGAATTATTTTTGCCTTTCCTCTCCCGGTTGCAAGCAGAATTATTCAATATTTCAGAAGGATTCTTATCGCTGGATATGCCCTTGGAATCTTGTTTCCACAGCAACACAAAGCTCCTGATAAAACATCTCTTTTAAACTTCAAATCAGTCTTTTATTCAGGGCTGTAATTAGGATGTTTGCTGGTAGCATCGTGTATTTTTATGTGTACGTATGCACATACTGCGAGCCGCCGGTGAAACAGCCATGAGGTGAATAATCGTGGAAGGACTGGAGGAATATCCTGGGATGGGGCAGGCCTTTGGGCAGCGCGGCGGAGGAGCCGACTGCGGCTCGGTTGTTTTTCAGTGGTTCTATGAGGAAACAGCCCTTTGTGGGATTAACTGCTGCCAGGAGCTGGCTCCTCTCCTCCCAGCAGCTGCAGCGTGCTCTCACTTGTTCCAGTTCTGCTCCAAAACGAAACCTGTGAAGAACAGAAATGGATGGAGGAACATGCAGCAGCCATTGTGGGTGGAAGGAGCTACGCTTTGGCACTTGTCCCATCTGGCTGGTGAAAAGCTTTCCTTCCTTGAGAAAGAATTAATGGGAGAGGGGCTCCATGTCAGAGGTTCGTCGGAGCAATTAGTGTGCTGCTCGCTGTATGCTGCTCAGACGCTGCATGCACTCGCTGGCTGTCACGTTTGGAAGCAGCCCCACCCTGGACCCTTTATGAAAAAGGAAGTTGGTAGCAGAGCAGTAGAAGGATAAAACACTGGCTTTAAAAGTTGTGTGGTGCCACTTCTTGGGTTATAAATACTCATTTGTTTATTTTGTACAACTGTGCAAGATGCTTTACTTAGTCAAAACTTTGTTATGTATTTACAAGATACTTTAATATTAGGTATGATAAGTTGTATTGCTAAGGCTTGTCTTGATTTTCACATGGTGTCTTAAAAGTATCTAAATAACAGTGCTTGTTGCAGGCTGTCACAGGATAGTAACCACAGCTTGAAACAGGAATAATGTTGTGTATACCAGAGTTGGGCATTTGCAAAATCTATATTTAAATTTATCACATTACAGATAAATAGCACTCACAGCTGAATGGTTGCATCAGTTTATGAAGCTCTACATCACTGAGGTGGAAATAAATCCTTCCTTTTGAATGTTTAAACTGTCAGTAACTGGATTCATCATAATATGAATAGCAGATAGGCAGGGAAAGTTCAGTGTGCAGTGGCTGGTGTATGTGGTTAATGATCAGAAACTAAAAGTTAGAAATTATCACTTCAAAAATTGTTACTATGTGGACTGTTATTCCCACTTTACAGCTTTTTATAGTCACTGGAAAAAAGTCTAGATAGTAGAAGGTTCCTGGCTTTAGAAGGAGTCCCAGTTCACTGCTTCAGTGAAAATATATATACAGTTGTGGGGAGGCTTAGTAGAAGCTGAAAGTCTAGAGAAGGGGGTTAGGCTGTGCACACTGGGACAGCACATCCAGGATGTAAATAATCTGAATTCAGGGCGCTGGGTGGTGGATGGGATGTGTATGTGGAGCTATTCCTTTTGGACTGCAGGGGGAGCACAGGTGGTTATTAGTTGTAAAATTAGATCGCTAATTCTCACTAAGGCTAAGCGAGATGAACCCTGCGTTAAGTGGTAAGCAAGCTGTTACGTTAACTGCAGCGAGTTAATGCATCGAGGGTTTGGATTTGCTCTCTTTCTAGTTTTCATTCGTAGTGTTTGAAATGAAACAGCTGAGCGTGAACAGCATGTTTCTTCAGCAGAGCTCTGGAGAGCAGTGGGTAAATCCGGTGTTGATGGCAGGCAGCGGCTGGATGCTCGGTTCCACTGAAGTTCAGTCTAATATGTGGCTTTTACAGTTTTCGAAAGCGCGTGTCAAATTGAAAAAGCACTGTTTTTTAAAGGGTCACAGATATTACTCAAAGCCGTATTTACTTTGAGGGCTGTGTGCGTCTGTATTACGGTCGCTCTGTGCGTCTGTATTACACATGATATTTAAGATATTATGCATAAGGAACTGTACCTAACTACTTGTATGATTAGCTTCTTGATCATAGAAGTACAGAGAATCTTTCATATGTTTAATCAAGTTACAGAAAAGCTTGCATTTCAGCAAGTGTGAAAACAGGAATAAATCTAGTGTCCCCTGTAATGTTTCAACTCAGTAGTATTCAGGTTTTGCTCTCCTTAGCTGAGGCTTTGCAGTGGTAACAGCAATGCCTGCTTGGCTACATTGGTGAGGTGAGATCTTCTGATACGAACAGAAAATGACTGTATGTAGAATGTACACTGGAGAGGAAATTGATTGCATCTTTACTGCAAATAGTCAGCTTTTTTCCACACTGAATCATCTGTTTTATAGTTGAACCATCTGAAAGCAGAATTACCCATCCTTTTTTAAATAACAGCATAAACCTTTTGCTGAGAAAAAGCTTCAAAACTATAAATGAAGCAGCTACAAGAGAGGAAATCTTTTTAATCTATTTAATTGATGGATCCAAGTTAATGGAATCTGTAGCAGGGAAGATGGATGTGTATTTTTGATCAATAACCAACCTTTGCTTGAGAAGCAATAACTTAGAGATTTATTGAATATTGTAAGAGACAGGAGCTATTATTTAGGCAGCATCAATTGGTAAATGTTGGTACTTTGCCTTTTTCCGCTCTGCATAGCTGCTGCTGTCCAGTACTTGGAAAGGACGTAAGATTTGGCATTGTGGGAGAAAAAAATATGCTTAAGTCAGTAGAAAGCAGGAGGTAGGAGGTTTGTTTATAGCGATAAAATGATCCATAGGATTCTTTCAGTTCTTTCCCAAGTACAGGTTGTTCATCCTTCAGAATTATTTCTAGTTTTGTTTTCTTCTTGTGACTTACCTGACTGGTGTATTGTAAACACCGCAGGTGATTAACTGATTAGCTAAGAAAATTACTGTAGATGGAGTGCTCTTGAAGGCTATGCCAAGTTCCACTTGTGGGACTTTGTTATGATCTATTTTGGGACTGATGAGCTGCTAATGTGTTATCTATACATATGTAAGAGCAACAGTAGTAATGAATACCTTCTTAGCTGTGGAATTTCAAAGCACGCTGTGGAGCATTTGAGTTCGGTGTTTCTGGAGGCAAATAAATTGTGTAGTCTGTCTGTGGTTACAGACCGGAGTTACGGGTGCAGACAGTCAAAGCGATTCTGCAGAAAAGCAATGCAAAAAGGATGTCACTACATAGGCATGAGCTGTATGGAGCTCTTACTGGCAGCACCAATTCTATGGCATTTTTAATAATGAAAGTGAGAAATGTTAAACACTTCTGCATGCAGTGGTAACAGTGCTGTCTCAAAAACGCCTTGTTGCACTTCTGCTTAGTCGCAGAAGAACCTTGGCATGGCCAGGTATTTGAATTCCTTTTTGGTCTCCTTTTTGAATTGGATTTTCAAATCTCATCCTGCTTTTCCTCATCACCAGGTACCTGGACATCTCAGCAGAGTAAGGCCAATTAAGAGAGTTTCAAATAATGTTTTGGGACTCAATTATAAAAGGTTGGTGGGATGTAAAGCCCGTTTGGCTAGTATGTTTATATTTTTACATGAAATAGTTGAAGCTGACAGAAATGTTTAAATGTAGGCTTGATTATTTTTTAATTTCCAAACCATTCAGTAGTGAGCAAAAAAAGTTTGAAAGGAACAAGAATAATTTATACGCATTTAAATTCTAATTAATTAAATTACTATATACTTTTAATTCAAAGAGGAATTATTATAATGAGGTACTTTTTCATTCATATAAGCAAAACTGTAGAAAACATTCTGAAATTTGATAGAATTGATAACATTCTTACTAAATAATAACCCGAGTGCAAATTTTAGAGAATTGTATGTGTTTTACTGACCCTTTTTTCTAGGCTCAGGTTGTGATATTCTTCATAAATCTGTAGGCATTTTGGACAGAAATACTAAGTCTGCTTTATTGGTATAGCTGGGAATCCTGTTCTGAGCTTCTGAAATGACAGTACTGTACGTGTAGCAGCCAGCGCGTTCGTTGATGTGGGTCACCGTCACCAATTACCTCATTGTACTGCTGCTTGCTTTTGCTTCATGTGTGAAGCTGAATACGTCCTTTCTCTTCGCAAGCTCTGTTGTCTTTGGCATTGAACTGGGAAAGGTGTTCTCACAAGTTCTCCCTCCCTTTTGTTCTATGTCTGTTCTTCATGGAGGTGCCGACAGCGTAGCTCGATGGAGGGGTAAAAGGTTGCGGCAACTGGAATTACTTGCAGGAGTTAGACATGGGATGTGGAGTTCTGCTGCTTGAAAGATGATTTCTGAAGGCTTTTCTGTGCCCCAGAGTGAACGGCTTCACTCAAGATGAACTTCTTCTCTCAGACTTCTTCTTGATTACAGCATATAGAGAAAGACTCAAACTCGTTTGTTCCACAGGCTGATAAAGAAGTTTAATATTTTTTTTTCCTCAGGTATCTGAGAATCAGCAAACTCGAAGTCAGGTGGGAAAACTATGACTTACAGATACCCAAATAAGCTGGTGATAGTACAACAGTATTTTGTCTGTTCATCAGAATGAAAGATACGCTTAAAACAAATGCGATGCCCCTATATTCCGTTGAATTTGCATTCTTTCTTTCTGAATTGAATGAATTTAATATTCTTTCTAACTAATGTTGTTGATTCTCTTCTAGTTCTGCCTATGATAACGTCAACAAAGTTCGAGTTGCTATTAAAAAAATCAGTCCTTTTGAGCATCAGACGTACTGCCAGAGAACTCTGAGAGAGATTAAGATCCTACTGCGCTTCAGGCATGAGAATATTATTGGAATAAATGATATTATCAGAGCTCCGACTATTGAACAAATGAAAGATGTGTATCCTTTCAAAATTTTAAGTTATTCTGTGTGTTCTGATTGTCGTCTTTTCTGTTTTGATTATTTCTTCCTTTTCATCCTCTTCCTTACTAAATTTTAATAAAAATTGGCTTCTGTTATTGTAAATTGAAAGGGAAGTTCATCGTGTCTGATAGGTTTATAGATGCATAGACTTGGTATGTTGGTGAACGCTAGTTTTGTTTGTTCTTTTTCAGGAAAAGAAAAAAAATGTTAATTTCTGTCTTCCAAGTAAAAGAACTCAACGTTGTAGAGATTATTTAGTTTAGTCACTTAATCCTGAAACTGTGTTTGCTCTTAGTAGAGTTATTGTTAGAACTGGTTGCTTTGAGGAGAAAATGAAATGGTCAGACTCTGCTTCAATTGTCTAAAATTTTCTTAAAGGGTAGAATGGATACATCTTGGGCAGGGGGGAGGAAATTAAGATAAAGCAAAACACAGCTCTGTTTTGCAGTGCTTCCTGCATATGTGACAAGTCTGAAACTGCACATGGGCAGGTAAACATGCTTGATTAATATATGCAAATCTGACCTTTTTGTTGCACTAATTGTTCTTTCACTGGAAATTTGGCTTTGTGTAGATAAGACTGCATGTGGATATCTAACGTATGAATCAGTCTTAGCTGGGAAACTCTACCTGAGATATGAGGCCTAGTTTAGAGTCAACCAGCTTAATGTCCCCAAGTCCGCGTGCATTGGTTCCTCTTGGTTTTGCAGGTCCTCACAGATGTCTGCCCAGTAAAGGCAGAAGTGCAGGCAGGCAGAAATTGAATTCTGCCCTCAGTGAGTGAATAACCTAAACTGAATTCTGACCTAAAACATTGGGTCAAAAGTCTTCACTTCATAAATTATCAATATATTATTTGAGTTCAATCAGTCTTATGTGGGATTCTGAGGTTGCATTTCTGTGGCCATTTTGACTAATGTAAGCGCGTGCTGCCTGTAAAAAAGATGTCCTAGTTGTGTGATCCGATCTGAATACCCAGCGGAGAGGATGGGAACGCCCAACTGGAATGGCAATAGTAGTGTGTTTTCATGAAATCCTATTTCGGTGAAAAGTGATCGTGGAACTACACCCCAAGGGTTTTGCAGCCAAATTGAATCAAGGGAGAAGAAAATTTTACTTAACTCATTCTTGCCAGAGCAGGAAAAAAATCTCTTTTATTTGTTCATTCCAATCTTACAAAAAAAAATAATCTGACTGAAAATATTAGGATTTAATTTTGGGAAGCAAAGGACTGTTATGTTCAATGTAGCATAATAAATATATAGTAAAGGAGAACAACAGCTGAATTTTTGAAGTGGAGAGGTGGCAGAGAAGACCGATCAGAAATGCTCAGATCTTCTACCTTCATGCTTTTATGGAACTGGAAGCAAGTAGTTCAGAAGCTTATTACTCATTAAACTAAAAAACAATCTCTATTTCTTGGCAAGCAGGATAGGAATCTGATCATATTAAGATTCTAATAAAAATCAGGCTCTAATATAAAGAAATAGAGATTTATGATGATTAACTTGAGAGAACCACGTGCTAATGCCTCTTAACTCTGTACAGGGCTGCATCATGTAACAAGACTGATTTGATTCAAAACTTGTAAAGTAAGAAGCAACTACATAGTTTCATAATTGTCATGAAACAGACAAATAAGAGAAAAACAGTTATGGAAGTTTTATCTGGTACTATATATTGATGTCTCACACGACTGCGCATTTGTTTTGCTGCCTTACATCTAATGCCTGACAGATACATTGTGCAAGATCTTATGGAGACAGATCTTTACAAGCTCTTAAAGACTCAACACCTCAGCAACGACCACATTTGTTACTTCCTTTACCAGATTCTGAGAGGGTTAAAATATATCCATTCAGCCAATGTGCTTCATCGTGACCTCAAACCTTCGAATTTGCTGCTGAACACCACTTGTGATCTCAAGGTTAGCTGAAATGTCTTACAAGTCGTATTCCCATGGTCTTCATAAACTACCTGCTATAACCATGAATGTGATTTTGTTACTGGGGATTAATGTTATTTTTATCCCGGAAAGATTGCTAAAAAAATTATTGGTTTTGATAAAACAATTGTTAAGATTTGAGTGACTGAGAAGTCCTTGTTAGACTATGTTAATGAGTGCATCACTGTTTCCATCTGGAGGCTGACTTTGAAACAGCCTCTTTGAAAGCTAGGTGAAAATACTTATCTGAAGCACAATTGTACCTAGACAGTAAATTCAAACTGTGTATATTTCAAGTCTTGGTTTCTCCGTGTTTAAACTGTTAATTGTCCAGTGTTGGAAAAGGAGTTCGTATTAGTGGCCAACTGAAATGGCATGTGAAATTCAGTGCTGATGAAATGCACAGGAATTACTTGGAGAGAGAAGGTTCCTACTTTACTTTTCCAGTGGTGGGTTCTACTAGTTACTACAGAAGGATGATCTTAGAGCTGTTATGATTCTTGGAAAATGTCAGTTCAATGCTTAGTGGCATTCAGTAAAACAAACCAGGTGTGAAGAATTAGAACAGAAATAGGGAATAAAATAGAAAACATGCCATTCTGTAACTTTCTGTTGTTTTTGAGCCTTCAGTTTTGTGTGATCCTAGTTATTGCACTTCTCCCTATGATGTCCTTTTAAAATGGGGAGACCAGGACTTCAAAGAACTTATCTCCATATCAGGAAGAACTATTTAGCCTCGATCTTCTCTGCTGGAAGATAATGCTTAAGGAAAAGAAAAAATACAATAGAATCTAATGAAATTGTTAGTGGCATAGGGAGGGTGAATAGAGAACAGTTGTTGACTGTCTTTACCTATTAAAAGGCGGGGCGGGGAATGAAAGGAGCAGGTGGCATGCTCAGGGTGAAAGGACATCGTAGTTACTTTGCAGCATTGTTAAGCTGTGGAATTTGGTACCGCAGAGCACTGTAGATACTACAGATAATGTGACTTAAAAAAACCAGCAAGCTAGTTAGTAGGAAAAAAAAGCTGTTTAATGCTAGCTCTGGTTTAGGCTCCCATGGTGCCAAATCCATGGAAGATGAGAGAGACTAGGAGAGCAGTATTGGAGTATGTTCCCTTTTACACTTCGTTATGTGTTTGCTGTTGGCCGCTCATGGAGTGAGATTACGGAGCTTACATTACTTTGATCTGACACGGTACAACTGTATTGCATACTGTGCATACCTAATTACACTTTGGTTTTTATACTAGCTTGAGCTTTCTCATTTAAAAAAAAAGCTCAGAACGAACGAAAAATACCCTCTTCAAAATGCAAACCAGTACAAGTTTGTCAGAATTACAAGGAAAGTCCTTGCTGTTCATGTGCTGGTCCATTCTAAGTACTGGCTACATGATCAGTTGCTTTACCTTCCCACTGCTACTTGTCAGCTTTTCCTAGCGCATGTCACTGCTGGAGCGGTCACCGCTGCCTCTTGCTGTGGGATTTCAGCAGCTGTTATTACATCAGATCCCTTCAAGGCATTACTCCCTTCCTGAAAGAAATGGAGTAAAATCTGACGACTGCAATAGAAGGAGGAAAGAACAGTTTGAGTGTAGCTTTGTGTTATGTGCAGTTAAAGGCAATAAAATAATAAAAGGCAATGTTTTAAAACAAGTAAGATGGTCGTGAAAAGGAAAATAAGCTCACTGTATGGCAAAATAATACAGCGTGACCTCAGTGAGTACTGTTCCAGTTTCTTTGTAAGATTTTAAAACCAGCATGCCACTGCAATATGTGCTTTCTAGTGCAGAATACAGTAGTCTGTGTGACGGAGCACATGCTTTTTCATAACCTAAAGGGAGCTCTGGTGTTGTATTAATACCACATCTAAAGTTTAAACAACAGAATTGGAGAGAAAACTAGTGCATGTTAGGCCTTGTCTGATGAATGCTGAACTTGTACTAACTTGTTTCTTTTAGGGCTGTTCTGCAAGTCTGTGTGTCAGCTATGTACATGTGCATGCTTACAAAGTTGGCTATTGTACATACACTCAAAACACAGCCTTCTGTGAAAATGAACAGCTTAAAATCACACTTTCGGAAGAAGGAAAATAGAAAGTTGGTTCATCTTCAGTGGTAATGCTGTTACTTCTTTCTTTAGTGGCATTATGAGATGGTGCTGTTGATCTCTTCTGGAGCTCAGTCTACTACAGATTGTAACAAGAGCTGCTTCTTTCTTCTACTCTAAACATGATCTTGACCTCTGGATCATAGATTCCATTTCCGGGAAGTAAATGTATGAGTGTCTACTGACACAGTTTGTCTGTGAGCCCTATAGCTTGTCCTAAGCAGCTGAAAGGTTCCGGGCAGAAGTGCAGAACCTAAAGCTGGCTGTGCTGCAGACTTAAACGAGACCGTAAATATAACTTCTCACATAGTGAATGCAAGTTTGTGGAAGTACATCCTTTGACTTAACTACTGTCTGTTGTTATGTATTTTCAGTGAAATATTAGATTTGAGATTCCATGAAAACTACTACCTTGGGATCTCTCTCCAGTGAGAGTCCTGGGTAATAAAGACACCGGTCTTCTCTTTTGCAGCCTGGCCTCTTTCCCGTGAACGAGATCAATGTATACTGGCGTGCTGCAGGCTGGAATATACTCTAAAATAGTATCTAACATTTTTGAAAATATTGTAACATGGGTCCATGATTATCTGCATCCAACAATTTGACTGATTTTGTAGTTTTGTAAACTAAATAAGTTACATAAAACTATCATGAATGGATCATTTGCCTAGGCCAGTGGCCTTAATATTTCAGCAAATAAGGTCAATGCTATTTTAAACAGATTCGCAACTAGTATGTTGGAGTGTCTTTGCTGTACCAGGTTACTCTAGCTGCAAATCTACTCCTTTGACTTGGTTGAAACATTAAGACGCTATAGCAATATTTTTTATAAGTTGTGCACAATTCCAAGTGTTAAACATGGAAGAATTGTTAGATACTTTGATAGGCTTGAAAGGAAGGTGATGAGAGAGGGTTTGTTTCAGGATTTTACCAATTACTCCAGAGATGCAACTGTTTCAGCTCAATTTTACTATTAACAATTAAACTTAATGGAAGCCTCTCCTTTTCCTTTTATACAAATATGTACGTGTACACGCACAGACTACTCAGTCATACAACTTCAGATGTTTCTGTGTGTTAGTAGTGCTGCTACTGGGTGTAATTTCATTTGCTTAGTAAATGGTCATATGTACATGATCCTCAAATCTTCCCATCTGCTTGATAGCTTCATCCAATTTAAAGCCATCTTTTTTTTTTTTTTAAAAAAAAAAAAGAAAAAAAAATGAAAAGAGGAAAAGCATACCTGATAATGATTACAAGAACATTGTTTTCAAGAAGTGGAAGCTAAATATATAAATAGGATGCTGGCATTATATTTATTTATTTATTTATTTAGTGGGTAAGTTATCCCTTCTCTCTTAGTAGCATCTGTTCTGTGTCTCCAAGGCATATAGCACTGACTGAACATACCTGGGTCTTTCCTTATGCAGCCTTTTATTCTGCTATGACTTAGTCAAAGTGCCAAGAAAATTTTGCCTGCCATTGTGTTGCTCTCACGGACTCTTTCTTTTGTTTTTGTTCCGATTGAGAGGCCTACCTCCTTCTGGTGCTTTGACTCTACCAATTATTATTTGAACAGGCGTAGTGGACTCAGATTTTTTTTTTTTTTTTTTTTTTTTTTTTTTGCCCCGTCTAAATAGGGTGGCAGCTTTGTTAAACGTGTTCTGTTGCCACAGGGCAAGAGCTGTCCTCAGCAGGGTACAGGCAGTCTCTGTGCTCCGTCCTTTGCACCAGGGACTTGATGCAGAGAGCTGGCCTCTCCAGCTTCTCTATTCCGCCCTGCTAGCGCTCCTGGTCAGCTCTGCAGCTGGTGAAAACACAGCCAAAAGCCTCTTTCTTGCAGCTTCAACCTTGGTGCCTTTCTCACTAATGGTGTTTCTTCTTTTGTGCTTAACCTGTTTCAGCCCTAGTCAGTAGGAGATTTTTGTCATTTTAATGAGCTCTCTTTGTCATTAATCTTCCTTGCCATCCCATGTGCATTTTTCTACTTGAGCTGAGAGATTCACAGACACCTTCTGTAATTCAGTTCTTTCTCCTCACTGCGGCCACGAGAGTGTCTTTTTTCTTTTGTCGTAAAAATAACAAATCATAGCACTTTGCTTGTCTGTAGTCCTGTCATTCTGCACGAGGCCCCTTGCCTGTAGTCTTATCTAGCTTTTTTTCTGAGGTTAGGAGAAAGAGATTACAACAATTTCATCTGCCTGCGTAATTATTTTCTGAAGCTGTAAAGCTGTCCTGTACAGTTTCTTCGCTTCTGTCTTTACAGGAGACTCTTCTGATTATTTGTTCTGATTCTCTTTATGTAAGCTGCTAATTGCACATAAGGCAGCTGCTCTGTTGCCATAGCCTGGGAAAACCTTGACATGCTTAACAGGGTTCTTTTTGGTTTTGTTTTCTAAGGATTCAGGCTTTGGGGCTTTTTAAAAAATATGTAGCTAAAGTCAGAGGTGTGATCCCATGCAGCCTGGTTTATGAATTTCGTCATTGCCTTTTCTTCAGTCCCTCTGTTTAACAGTCAGCTGAATATTGTCTTTCAGATGTAGCTTTTAGTCGGCTGATCTTAACTGATCTGTCAGTTGTTTCCCAGGCTGGCCCTCCCGGAAAATAAAGGAGTAGGTTGCCAGGGTACAAGGAGGTTTCTGCGGTTTTGTTAGGATTATCCATTGCAGTCTTATTGACTACAACATATTATTGCTTCAGTGTACACAATTAACTGTCAAATAGTAAACCGTTATAAAACGTGTGCATCAGAGGAACCTCCTACTGCTACCTCTATATCTGATGCTTTGTTTTCCTGAGAGGAGATATTCTTTCATGCAAATACACTTTGTGTGGAAGTTGATTGTTATCATAAACTGGTATTTGTTTGGTGTAGCACAAGTGTATGAGTGTGTCTAACGTGCCACTCAACAAGCTCTCCATTTACCTTTTGGAAGGTAAGAAAGGAACAGCTGCTGTACTCTAGGATACTGTCTTTCTTCACATTTTCAGTTTTCTTAATTAATCTCTGAAGAGAGGACACTAAATAGCTTTGAAAGCTGTGGAGCCTCCTTACCAGGGAACACATAAAAACACTTTTTTCCTTTTTGCTAATCTCACTAGTCTAGATCAGAGTTTGTTTTTCTTTTCATGATTAGATAAAATAATTTTCCTGATACAGGGTTGAGAAATATTTTCTTGTGTTTTTTTTTTTTAAGCTCATGCTTCCTTCAGCAACCTATAATCTTTCCAGTCTACCATTATCTCATCATTGGATAGGATGTTTCTCATGCAGCAATGCAGTTATGATGGTAGCCTTTGTAAAAAGGGGTATTGAACATTGCTACAAATGTGTTGGTCCATAATTTTGTTTTCTGGAAATCTTAATCTATTTCCTTTTAGTTTTCTGGTAAATTTCTAATAACAGGCTGGAGCAATATATCTTGCCACCTATCTGGCAGGGAAGGTGTTAAATAAGTGGAGCATAAATTGTACAGCAGGAACATCTTTCTTTCCCAAACCATTTATTCTTCTTGGCCCCTGCATGGCCTAATCAGATACTCCTTGTACTTAATGCAAAACGTTTTTCTTAACCTTCATGCAGTAATTTGTTTCTAAAAACATAGGTTACCCTCCCTGTATTGTAGGTGTTGCGTCATGGGTTGAGGAAGGGTGAATTACTAATGTAGTATTGGAAGCTGTATGTCTAATTTATTTATTTATTTTTTTCTTTAAAACCAGATTTGTGACTTTGGACTGGCTCGTGTTGCAGATCCAGATCATGATCACACAGGTTTCTTGACAGAATACGTGGCCACACGTTGGTACAGGGCTCCTGAAATCATGCTGAATTCTAAGGTAAGAACCATAGTGCACTGCTGTGGTGCTTCTGTTGCTGGTTATTCACTTGTGAGGACCAATTTTGCTTCCCCTTCCCTCCCCTTCTGTGTTTTTAGGATCAGAATGCATGCGTAGTCTTGAGGACATGTGGTAATGGATTTGCAGTACAGCTATCGACTTGCAATAAATTTGTGGTTCCAGATACAATTCCTGGATACTACAACTGAGTAAATGTGTGCATGATGAACTCCCGTGTGTCCAGTTCTTTGCCAATCGTGAAACTTCTGTCCTGTTTTGTGGAAAAGCATTTGATGGGAAGAAGTACGAGCGATGAGAGTGTTTTACTATTGTCTCCATCAGGGCTTTGCAAATGTTGCATTAACGTTATCTTGACGTTGTGATTTAGGTTTAGAACGTATAATGAGGGTGAATCTGATTCTGAAGGCATGTGATCTTTGTTGTGTGTCAATCTTAATTACATTCCCATAGTCTTAATGAAGTAATCCCCTTGGGTTTTTTTTATACTTGGAATTATCTGCCTGTTTTAAGCGGTATCCAGTCCCTGTGTGGTGTGAGCAATGGGTGTCCTTCATAACCTTTCCATTGGTTGCTACAGCCATGTGCTTGTTAGCAAAATACCTACCTGACATCTGTGTCTGTGTTTTGTGCTCCTTGAAGACTTTGTTGTTTCTGTAGGATTGCTGCTTCATTTGTTGGGCTTGATTTGTTGTGGCAATAGTGTGTCTAATGCACTTTTAGAAAACAGTCATCTGACCAGTTGAGGGTTGTTTTTTTTTTTTTCCCCCAGCTTCTTGTTTTTTAAATTCACATTGAGGCCATAAACATAGGGCAACTTATCCTTATTTCTGGATACCCACATACATTTATCAGCAGCTTTTACAAGAAAATATTTTGTGTGTTTGTTAAGAGGTGGTCAACTTACAATTTTCCTCGCCTGTAGCCTGATTCCTTTTAGAATTACAGTGCCTTGAAAAGAAATGCTCAGGTGATCATGTCCTGAGAAGCCAATGCTGAGGTGGCTGTGGATGCAGGGAAGTTGTTAGCTTTTGTTGGAAGCCCCCTGCTAACGGGAGGGGGAGTACTGGGCAGCAGCCTATGGGAACATAAGGCAAGGGAGCCTGTGGGGCCAGGGGTTCTTGAGGTGAACTTGCCCCTGTGTTACCTGGGCACCAGTGTAACCAGTGTGCTTCTGAATAAAAGCCTTTTCTTATGGATAACGCAGGTCATCCATACATGTGACAATACGGCCACTTGTGCCATTCTTCTGATATCCCATTTACTTGTTGGCCTTCTCACATCATCTTTAATAATTACTCACCTGTTGGTTTTACAGCTCAGCTGACCACAGTCTGTTTTGCCCTTTCACCCCTTGGATGCTGAAGGCTTTTTTCTTGTGTGGTATTTAGATCCTATTAGGAAGAAGGATGGCCTTCTTCACATCTGTTTAGCATACTGTTAGGAGCTGTAGAATTAAGAAGAAAAACTTATTTCCATAATTTGTTAGTGTAAATTTGCTGTAAAATTAGGGAGTCTTAAAAATGTGCGGTTGGTAATATGTTTAGCTAAACGTAGAGAATCCTTTTGGAAAAGCATGTCTTCCATACTTCAGTTCCTGCTCCCCCTTCGCAGTAGTGTTTTGATGTACAATTCTTAATTGTTTCATTCTGTACAGAAAAATCAAACAGCATGAACAAGCTTGACTCATCTGAAAAAAAAAAGATTTATTTGTGTGTACTTTCAAAATTTACTAAAGTAACATGTTGCTGCAATTATGCAAAAATTTCTTTGACAAAAATGTGTTTTTGCTTTACGTGCAGGGTTACACCAAGTCTATTGACATCTGGTCAGTAGGCTGCATTCTGGCAGAGATGCTCTCCAACAGACCTATCTTTCCAGGAAAACACTACCTTGACCAACTGAACCATATCCTTGGTAAGCTTTAGATAAAAGTAGCATTGCCACATCCATCTGTCTGTCTCTATCTTTTCTACCAGCTGGACTGGTCTTGGTCACACATTTCTTTCTCTTGTTGGTCAATGTATAACAAGGAGATCTGTAGGTGTATAATCTGTTCCCTGTAGTTTTTCTGCAGTGATTTCTACAACAAATCATTGATTTGGGAGGTAACTAGAGGAGACTTACCCATTTGTTTACTACATCAGCAGAGATGTTTGGTTTTGTTTTGTTTTGTTTTTTTAAAAAAAAGCTCAAGTATGCTATTAAGTCCAAGTCAATTAAAAAAAATTCTATAGATGCACCACTTAATTGGATCTTTTAAACAGATTACTGGTCGAAAACTCAAATGCACTTGTTTATTTACAAGAAAAAAAACACATAAACCTTTTTAGTAAAGGTTTCTAAAAAAAAAATAAATCTAAGGTATTCTGTACTGGTAAAACTTTAGTCTGGAATCTTCCCAGCAGTTTTAATGTTGGGTTTTAGCAAATCTGATATAACTGGTTTAATGTGCTTTTATAGGAATGCAGTACTGTTTGTATTTTTTTAATAGGTATACTTGGATCCCCTTCTCAAGAAGATTTGAATTGTATAATAAACTTAAAGGCCAGAAACTACTTGCTTTCCCTACCACACAAAAATAAGGTACCATGGAACAGGCTGTTTCCAAATGCTGACCCCAAAGGTATTTTATGCTCTATTACCTTGTATCAGGAAGTAATGGCAGGATGGGATTTTTAAAACCACCCTAAGAATTTATCTTTATATTGGAAATGGAACATGCAGATCCCTTAAAATGGCAGTGTAAATCTAACATAAAGTCGCAAACCAGCATGAAACCCTCATACTAGCTTATCTTTTAAAAGTAATTTTTAGTAATGCTAAGATTATGTGTTGTGTGTTTGATCTTCACTGAATCCTGACTCTTGTTATTGTCTTTGAAAGCATGCTACATTACTCAAGTACCAAACATAGACATTGGATTTTGACATAGGCATCGAACAAATCTTGAACTTTGTTTCTAAAATCAGAAATGAGAGAGCTGCTTATTGCTGAACTCAGTGTAGTTTCTGCAGACTGCATGTCAGTTCTAGATCAAACAGGATAATTTCAATCAAAGTGTGGGTCCTTAGGCAGTATGAAAGGTTAAAATGTATATGGCTTAAAGAATTCCAGTTATGATAAGTGCAGCAAAAGTTAGAAAAGCAAGGAATGTAATAATTATTGCCTTTCTTGACAAATAAGGCAAAATATGATCTTGTTTTGCTATATAGCTGTGAACTTGCTTTTTAAATTCTAGTTCATACAGGTTAAGGGTGGTTGTGTTCACAGTCAGTGCTCTTTTACCTGCTCTGACGCAAATCATAAGTGACTCTTTTAAACTGGTCTAATTTAGTCTTAGTGAATATGAGCAGGTACTGAACGACTGGAAAAGCTGATTTCTGCAGGTGGAACTGTGTAGAGCCGATTATCCTTATCATTGAGAGAAACAGCAGTGATTTGTTCTGTTTTTATAATAGTGCTCGTCAATGTGAGAATTTTTACTGTGGGCTTCTGACAGCTCCAATTGTAGCATTGCTGATTTGCTTAGCTGCTGGGGGAACGTGCGGTTTGCATGAGTTCTGCATCACCTTTTCATCTGATCTTCAGAGTAGCTTTGACAGAGCAGTTTTTCAGAAAGCTGTTTGTCAGTCACTTCAGTAAAAAGCATTGTGCACGACATGCTTCAGCATAGAAGTGAGCATGTGAGTTTTCAGTGTTGAGAAAACTGCATCAAAATATTTAATGTTAATTGCTGTACAAGTTTGAAGCTTTTTCAAGCTGCCATTGAATGCCATGGTAAAGTTCTGTCTCTTCTGCCATGCTTGGTATGCATCTCATCCTGATGCAAAGCTAAACTACTTTGCTTGCAGTAGGAAGCCTCTGTTAAAGTTCTGTGTCGTAAAAGATGTGGTGAGGAGAAGAAATGGAACGGATCTTAGGATACTGCCAATATCTTTGGGCTTTTTGGTACTATAATAATTCTGGTTTATTTTCTTGGAAAAGGAAAATGTGTTACAATCAAAGTAGCTGAACATTTACAGTAACTCTGACTTGTAGCATTTGTCCGTAGTTTCATCAGACCTCACTCTTGCTGGATCAAGTTATGCTAGAATAGTTCACTGTGATGATCTAGAACTCCGAATGACTTCAGGATGACATTTTCATCATTGAATAGCCAAGTTTTCTTTTCAGAATAAGAACGTATTCTTGATTACTGATTCATTTCAGAAAAGCTCTCTCTTGGTTTGGATTTTTGGCACAACAATCAAAAGCATCTATTTGAATGAAATAAAAACCTGATCTATTCAATTTCTGCCATGGTTAAAAACAGATTGTACTGTGGGGTTCTATGCATTTCTTCCCTCAACCTTCATCCTGACGCTGAAGAGCCTTTGAACGGGTGTGCCTCCATTAGACCAGATCGTGCCAAGGGCAACTGTAACCAGGGGATGCCCATAAGATGGGCAGATGTAAGTGCTCTGCCCAAGTTGTAGGAAGCAGTCTGCTGCTTCTGTTACCGCTGCCACAGCCCGGGAATTCCAGCTGTGAATTGAAATAAGCACAAAACTTAGGGTAGCGTGTATTTTCTGTGTAATATCAGTGCTCAAACACTTTAGTACTTTGGAGTGTGTATTAAATTCTTGCTCACTTTTTTCCCCTCTTAGCACTTGATTTGTTGGATAAAATGTTGACCTTTAATCCTCATAAGCGGATTGAAGTGGAGCAAGCTTTAGCCCATCCGTATCTGGAGCAGTATTATGATCCAAGTGATGAGGTAAAGACATTGTTACAATGCAAATGTTGATTAAATGAGGTAACAGGTTATTTTCTTCATTAGTTTTAGGACAGTGTTTCTACTGATCTAACGGAGCTGAGGAATGAATTGCATCAACTTACTGAAACTTTGCATTGTTTGTTCTAGAACGTTTTGGATGCACAACACAATAAATAGGTGCTAAGGTGTACTCCTCCGAAAATGGAACTGCTCAGCTCACTATGGTCGTGTCTCATAATGCCTGGGATAAAGGAGGAGAATAACTGAGTTTGCCATCAGATTATGCATTTAAAACGCCCCAATCTGAACTTGCTGTAGTTCAGTGTACAGCTCTGATAAGATTTCCGGTTACTTTTGGTGAAGAAGTAGGGGAGGAGAAAATAAGCTAGTTTTCCTTAAAGGACAGGTGTGTTTATTCTGAGAGATACAAATGTTTCAGGTAATTTTTCTTCAGGTAGATAGTAAGCGATGAGCCTTTAACCAATATTTTCACTTGTGGTTTAGATGTGAGTAGCTACTTACTATGGTTTGATTTAACATTTGGTAAACTAATATATATCAAGCACAGAAAGGACTAATAGAATTAGTTCTTCCTTGAAGAATGCATAGTGTTAGATATTTTTGTGAAGTGCATTTTCAGATATTTTTTTTTTTCCACATATAAGGACTACAGGAAATTCAACAGAACAGTAATATTAAAAAAGTAATAATGTTTCTTTATATTATTAAGCCTGTAGCTGAAGCACCCTTCAAGTTTGATATGGAGTTGGATGACTTGCCGAAGGAAAAGCTGAAAGAACTGATTTTTGAGGAAACTGCTAGATTCCAGCCAGGATATCGATCTTAAATTGTGCATAGGTAAAGTCACAGCTCACAGCAATACGAAACTACTTGGGCAGGGGGAAGAATTTTGGAACTTTGTTACCACTAGTGAAATGTAGAACTTGCCTTTTCTATTGACACTATAACTAGCTGTTAAATTATATGCTTATTCATTTGACCTCAATCCTATTCTGTTGTTGAAGATACAGTTTCATTTTGCCTACAACATTGTCTCCAGGGAATCCAGGCACTTGTCTGAGATGTTTACCTAGTTTTTAGGTTACATGTAAGGAATAAGAATTACATTGAAATAGTGCTTCTCAGAGTAAAAGCTATGGTAACGCTTTGAAATGCAAGTTTTATTCAAAAAACATTTTAAGGGGGCAGTGTTCTTCATATACTACAGACTGTTTTATCATATGGCTTCAAATTTTTAAAAGAATTCTTCCTTAAATGTTATGTACAGAGGCGAAAGCTCTTTAAATTATTTTAAAAGGAGGGGAAAAAAACAACATGAAACTTCAGTATGATTTAACTTCAGTTTTATGTACCTCTGACATACTGTGAGTAAACAATAGGTATCTAAATATTCATAAATTAGTTAAGATTAATTTTCCAAATCTTTTGAAGATTTAAAATTTTCATTTAAAATGTGATGTGCTGATATTCACTGTCTAACTTTTTTTTTTCCCCGCTCTTTTAACTGGTCTTCATATACCATGAGGCTTGCAAGTCTCAGTGGTTTCATACATGAATAATTTTTGTAACACTTATGAAACTTCTGTGATACAAATAGATTAAAGTATCAAAGTTTTTGACTGGTAAAGAAAAACAAACCAAAGAAGACAGCCTAATCTGGATGGTGTGTTTTATGGTCTTTAAAGTAGTTTTGTGCTCTTCTCCGTGGCAGCAGTTGTTGGCAGTCCCAGCAGAAAGGTTAAGTTTTGAGCCAGTGAACTGCCTCACTGCCAGAAATCCATGACCTGATAGCAGAGTGTAGCAGCTTTGTTGCTGTGCTATAAGCAATAATTATTCTGCACTAAAAATAGGATTTTGGTTTCTGCATTGCAAGTACCCCCAGTTTTTTATTTAACAATGAATTCATATGAAAGAAAGGGGAAAAAGAAAAGTAGAGGAAACTTTTGAAAATACAGTTCTTACTTAAACAGGGCAACTTCTGTTGCCACTGGCTTGAATATTAAAATGTATAGAAGCTAACAAATGAAGTCATTTTGATCTTTAGAAATACTGGATTTTGTTTATTTAAGCTTAGTAGCTATCATTTGAAACTATTTTAATAATTAAACTATTCTAATAATTATCAATGAGGTAAATCTGAGGTTTGCACATCTGCCTCTTATTAGTTGGGCATTGCCGATAGAATTAGACCTGGGACGCAGTGGCGTGTGGTGCGTATTTCCCCTCCGTGTTTTCTGAAGGTGACTGTACAAGAGGCACTAGCAGTACCCGTGCGCATTCTGGAGGAAAAGGACATACATTTTTAGGAGTAAGATGAAAGCTGTTGCTAATAGGCTGTAGTATCAGGGAAGGAAGAGCAAGTGGCTAACATTGTGGGAAGGTGTAGTGTATGATCTCTCCTGCTTGCCTCTTTGCCCAGACCATACTTACCTAGGTTGTATTAGGGATTAAGGGATAAAGGGATTAGCGATAAAGATGTCAGTGATCCGATGCTAATGGAAATTTCTGGTTTGCTAAAAATGTTACCTTTAAATGCCTCTCTGAAGAGTTAATTTGGCCGACATGATACTGAAATTTAAATCTTGTACTTAGCTTGATAATGATATGCTGGTAATTTGTCCTAGACATTGTGGTTAGAATTATTAGCTACTCCAATCACAACAGTTTAAACATGAGTAGCTGACATCCTGGTGAGGGACAGTCCTCAGGAGTTGGCTTAAAATGCACAGCAACAGTCTCTTCCCCTGCATTTCTGCTCCCCTGCACTCCCCCTGGACTTATCAGCTAGCTCTTCTGAGTGTGTTATTTCTTGAGATTCAAAACTTTCACCTTGACTGTAGTTTTTGGAGTTGAGAAGCAGTGTGGAAATAACAGATTCTTCAGACAACCAATGTACTTCATTCATTAGTTATGATTAATCTTCCTAATCTTTTGAAGATGTAAAACTTTAATTTAAAATGTAATGTTCTGATATTCACTGTCTCTTTTTTTTTTTTTTTTTTTAAAACGTATATTGATACTGCTGTCTCTGACTCATGGTAAACATAGTGTACATAAAGCATAGAAATAGGAAGGTATGCTTGTTTTAAAAGGCAATGTTAAAACTTTCTTCACTGAAATATGTCTCTGCTCTTTTTTGTAGGACAAGGACTTAAAGGACTGGGCATGCTCAAACGTTGCTGTTCCTCTTCCCAGTTCTTTATTGTTGGTCATGTCTTGTGGCCTCTCTCAGCTTATCCACTAACTCCTTTGAGCCATTCAGGAGGGCAGTTCCTGGTAGTTTTGGCTTTTCATGCTTTCAATGAATCTTTTAAGCCTGAAGAATTGTAATTGACACTCCTATGCGTAAGCCCATTGTTGACCTGTTGCAGTACTGTACTGTAAGTGCACCTACTGCTGGCCGTATTTTAACTGCTTGCTTTCTGGTTTGAAAGATGCAGTGGTTCCTTTCACTCCTGGATCAATATCCAAGAAGGTAATTCATTAACCTCTAAGAAGTTTACACCATGAACTATGTTTTTCTGACTTTACTGAAGTCGCTGGCATTTTTTTTTAGAAAAGCTACTATTCAGGGCACTTTAAGTCAGTGACATCCCAGATTTTTTTTTTGCACTTCCTTTTTAAATAGAAATGGTTAGCATCCAGCAGAGTTTATACCATTATGCTATGGATTACAGCATAAGTCGTGTTCATGTTAATCTTGCTTATGCACTTGTTTGGGTGTCCTGTGCTGTACATACAGGTGTTCTATACAGCGTAAGAGCCACATAGGAACCCAACTTAATTGCATTCATCTAAGAAACATTTTTTCCATGTATTGACAAAATTTGTACTTTTTTCTCCCTGCCTTTTCTAAAACAGACCATTTAAAGTTTAACCATATTGGAGGCATAGTACTTCCAAAGTTCATACCGTGTAGTAGTGTTTATAAGACTTGTGCAAAGAGAATGGGTGGCAGCTCGCCAGCTTACATTTACTCACCGTGTGGTGGAAGATTAACAAAGAACGTAATGGCACGATGACCTAACGGTGAATGCTTTTCTCTGTGGAAGGCATTTATATGTGGTGGCAAGTGAGAAACCAAACTACGATGTTAATAAACTCAGTCTACATCCTGCATACTAATGAAATGCTTCAAATGAGGATTGGGAATTTTTACATTTGAATCTAATCACTGACATTCAGAATTCTTGCAGAGAGGAACACTGCATCTTTAAATGAGAAAGTTTGATCTTACTTTTGCTCCTACAGCATGTCAGCATCTCAAGTTCATTTCTTGCAACCTACACTATGGTGATTTGTAATCAAGCCTCCATGAGCTCGTGACATGAAGTACTGTTCTGTTGTCAAGTACTATCAAACTTTTCTGATAATGCTGAGTTAGGACAACCAAACAAAGCTAGCACTAAATAATGTTTAAAATTGTATACCTTCTAATGATCTTTTCAAGTATTTGTTACTGAAATTGTATAATGTGGAGTTTACTAGGTGTTATGTTCCAGTGCAGTGCCTCCTTTTCTTTCCCCACTGCTCTCTGTGGTGAGAAATTTGCCTTGTTTAAAATAATTACTGTGCCCTCGCATGACTGTTAAAGCTTTCTGTGCAAAGATGATTGTCTAAGTGCCACATGCCTATGATTGAGAAAAAAATAATCTATTGTTACCTCTGAGTTGTGTTCAACTGAAATGCTATTCAACAAATAACTTAGGAAAGATAGTTCTATTTTTAGCTTTCATATCTCTGCTGTCTTTTTCTCATTTTATTTTGGCAGCAGTGAAGAATGGATTGTATAAAGACTGCTTGCTAATATGAACAAAATGCACTTGTAATTCCTGGAAATAAATTTAAATCTTATATCTTCACATTAACATTAAGAATTAGTTTTTGGTTTCCTCTTGGGCAATGTGTTTGAATGGAAATCAGGTTCAATTGCTACTGTGGTATATATAAGGATGCTTGCTGGTTAATAACTCCAGGCTTCCTCATACCATTTAGTCTGCTCTTCAAAGAAATCTAGAAAGCCATTAACTTAGACTTCAATAGATAAGGGTGCTTACAAGATTCCATTTCAAAATTTTCCTTTTTCCTATAGTTTAAGTGTTAGTCTGCCAAAACTAATTTTTAATAAGCAAGGGTTCATCATTAAAGGGCATTTTCTATTAGGAAGTTCCTGTGGTACATAAGTCTCTGTTGCGGGGAACATATTACGAGCATCGTCAGGACGCTGCACAGGTGATCATTGAATTGTGGTGTGGAACCTATGCTAAAAAACATTTCTATAGAAATATGCACTTGACTGTTGATACTAGTGTAGAAATTTCTCTTGACATTTCTACACATCTTTACCAAAATGCTTTTCTCACTCAGTTTTGAAAAGTTGAAATATTTCTAGAATCTCTGCTACTTGTATGATCACCATTACTACAGGAATAATTTTTGGCGTGGTTGGAAAGATGACTGTTACTGAAATTAGTTTGTAACACCTCAGTTTTAATTTATTAAGGAAGAACTTTGACAGCTTACTTCACCCTTGTCTTTCCCAGTTCTTTTTTTAATACTTTCTTTAATTTTGGATTTTTGGGGAGGTGTAGACTTACCCTTGCATTCTGCCTCTCAGAATGAGAAGCTGAGGGTTTGCTTTACCTAACATCTGGTGCTTTCGGGCTTTCTTCCTTAGCTATTCTTTTTGAATCCAATTGGCATCCATCAGTATCAGTAACCACATTCATCAATCTTTTACTGAATTCAGTAAACATTGTTGGGTTGAATTTGATGTGTCAAATGCAGAAGCATGACTTTTTTTTTTTTTTGTCAGATTTTGAAAATGTAGTTTAAAAGAAGGTGCCTATAACAACACTGTGTTAGGTCAGTTACTTCATCATTTTACATTGACTTTTTTTTTTCTTTATGTAGTTTATATATTTTAGAGCGGAGAACAGCAACTCTTAATCGAAGTAACATGCATATTTCATAGTAAAGATGTTTTGGGAATAAGGAATGTAAACAGTTCACTGTCAAAAACATTCCAACCTTACAGCTGAAGAAAAATATGCAAACATAACATTCTCGTGGATGCTTTGGCAAATAAGCATCTTACTCTGCTGTCCTGACTGTCGCCGGACTCTTCCTCATCGACATCACAGGTTGTATCCAATCGGAAGTGTACAACACACTACACGGGCCGAGCGGTGTGGTGCACTAGGAGCTGTCAGGAGTAGCAGTGATGACAAACCCGGCAGTGGCCAAATGGAACCCAAGGAGTTGAGCATGGTTTTCCTTACAGAATGAGAAAAAGAAAAACCTGTTGCTGCCCACTGTAATATGCTACGATATATTTATACCATGTCGAAGTTGTTTGCTGAGCAACTGTACTATAGATTTAAACTTTATTAATATATATTTGCTTATGTTAGTGTAGTTTATATAGTCTTTGGTTATTGATAAATTTATTGTGTTGTTGCAGCACAGTGATATGGTATAAATATAGGTCTATACATACACACCATATACTCATGAATTTGGTCCCTTACGTAGTACTTTTATATTTGTACAGCAATGTCTTCAAGTGATCCCAGATTTTAGGGGAAATATTTTTGTAAATGCAGTGGTTTAAACAAAAAAGTCCAAACAATCCTTTTACTAGGTTTTAAATACATTTGTGGTTCAAAATTGTTTAGTCAAAAATTGAAATCAAGACACTAAATTAGTGAAAAGTGCACATTAGTAAAGTGAAGCTTACAGTGGTTTTTGTAGCATGTGCTGTGATCAAACTAAGTGAAACATTGGAGGAAATGTAAAAGTTGGACTAGCTTTGTAAATCTAGAACCAATTTCTAAAGGTTGCAGCTGGTTTACTTACTATTGTTGCCTTTTCTTGTGTTGTATCAGTGTAGAGCACTCTTAAAATACTCAAACTGCTTTGTCTTTGCTTTGTACTGTTGGTGCCTTCTTAGTCATGTACCCCACAAGTCCCGCATAGCTAATTTAGATAATGGTAAGTTTAAAATAAAAAAGCAAAGGAAGATTTTATAAAAAAAAAAATAAATCATTTTCTGTATGTTCTTATTCATTGTAACAATTAAACGTTTATATTGTGACAGATTTGTGATTTGGTTAATCTGTATAGATCAATTGTAAGTAGCAAAGGTTTATATTTCGTCTTATTCTTTTGATGTTGTAAACGTATGTGATTTTCTTTTTTAAATCAGGTAACTTAATGTTCTGTTTTGTTTTTGGCATCTGAATCTTGTAAAAACAAATGCAAAGAAAATCATTAAATTGTGTCCCTGTATTACCAAATCAGCATAGTACTGTGCATATATAGAATGACGGGAATTTTCCTTTAAAATGAACGGCTCTCCTACAAACCATAAATATACCGATGTGTATTACATTAGCTTATCTCAGAAATGACTCACTTGGACACCGCAGTAGTGAGTAGCCTACATTTAATATCTGTAAATTCTCAAGTGTGTTCCACCCTATGACTATACTAGCTTGAAACTAAAAACCATAGGTGAAGTTTCTTTATAGACAGGCAGAAATGTTTTATCTTTGGTGCGAGAAAGTTAGGAAATCATCGGTATTTTGAACTGTTGAGCACAGAGTAATGCAAATAGATTCCAGTGGATCTGATGATTCACAGGCTTTTTTGACACTATATTGATATTCATATAGCTATTGCCCTGTTCCCATGAAATCTTGAAAATTATTACTTGAGCAATCCTTAGAGACCAAATGTTTTTATTTTACTACAGAAAGGTTCTTCTCAGGCCAAGAGTTTGAAATGTATAATTTCTGAGAGCAATGCAAGTAAGCTTACATCACTGTTACGGGCTTTTAATGATTTAAAAAAAATTTTTTTTTTTTTTTTTAGCCTAAAATCAGGCTGTGCCAAAGAACTGAACTCTTAAAAGGTGTAGTTGGATAATGGCAGCTAGAAACTTCTAAATAATATGGAAACATAGAAAATGTGACCTGAAACTAAAGAGAGCTTAGCCGTAACTGACAGGTCTGTAACAACTCTGAGCATCGGCTTGTCAAAATTCATCTCTCCATCCTCTCTTTGGCTTTCACAGCAGATTATGTAATTTTTTTTTCCTGGAATATTACAGAATTTCATTTTTGACATAGATAGGTTTATGCGTCTTCTTACTTTTTCGTTGCCTGTAGCTGCCTCTCGCATTCTTTATTCCCTCCAGCAGAACGCTGTATTCACAACAGTGGGTACTTCAGTGCATTACTTCGAGGTGTAACTGCACTGCAGCTTGTCTCAGTGGGGTTTTGACAAGCTGCTGATTGACTTAATACTCTTGTAATCCTTGTTTAAGTAGGGTTAGTTTGAAATATCATGCATACGTCCTGTATTTCACCAGAACTGGACACCGATCCTTTCTATCTGTAAACTTCCAGTGTAATGGGTGCTCTTGAACTGTTGGAGTCAAAGACTGAGGAAATGGGTGCTTGGGTCTGGGTGTGGGCTTGTGGTTTGTGTGGGCTTGTGGTTTGTGTGGGCTGGTCTGTTTCAGTGAGAGCCCCCTTGATGCTTTGGGAGCTGAGCTGCCTGTGCTGGGGGAGGTGGTGCTCTCAAATACTCGTGAAGGCTTGTGAGGAACTACTGAGTACCAGCCCTATTTATTTGGAGAGATATTAGTGTAGGTTTGATGGCATCAAGGTTTGTAGAGCTCTGACCTCAGGACTTTCTCTGCAGACCGAAGATGCCAGCTTCTGTTTTGTGTACATTTCAGTTCTTCTTTCTACTAAATTGCATCTACCTAACACCTGACAAGCTTGAAAAATAAGAAAAACATTTGAGGCATGTAGAAGACAAACTTCATCACCATGTCTGTTGATAGTTATCTTGCTCTGATGTATCTTTTCACCACACATGAATCTCTTCAGCTAGCTTCAGAAGAGTTCCAGAGCTTGAACTCTGGTTCCAAAGGCAGCTTTGGTGAGTCTGCAAAACAACATCCTGGTGCTCTGCCAAGTCCTAGAGGTTTTACATCCCCATCAGAAATGTGGCCCCACTTACGCGGTGTTCATGTGAGGGCTGATCTTGGAAGTCAGATATGAGAATTGTTCTGTAACCCCTCTATCTTTCCTCTTTATAAATTACTCACGCTTTCCTTTGGGCGTTTTCCAGAACTCTGCCTGTTTCTTCACTGTATCTTACTATTGACAATTTACTTTCTTCTTTATCTTCATGTTCAAAGTGAGTCTAAACAAGTCTCAGTTGTTCCAAAACCCTTTATTCTATGGTACTTGTGAGCTTTCTGATGATAAACAACAGATTATTAATCCTGTTAAGTTAAAATGACGTAAATCCAGTGAAGAGGTAAGTAAGAAAGCTGGAAGGTCTCCTGAGACTCTTCCTGTCGGAAGCACAGCATGTGATCTGGTAACTGTATGTAGATTTCTGGGAAGGCAATATAAAAATAGACGTAAGGAACAGAAAGGAACAATGCATTTGGCTAAGATGTGGCATGTGAAACCCAACTCCATTGGGTTTCTTCACGGCTGTTGGGAACTTCTGTGGGAAGTCCAGCAGTCCCTGGTTCTAACTTTTCTCTTTTTGACTCTAAGTCTTTAAATAGCTTGTGAATATTGAAAGCTTTTTCTGCTTCCCTAAAATTGCCTCTCATTTTCCTCTCAACACACACACACACAGAGCCCATTTTCCTTAAGTTCCTTCCCTTTCCATCTAATTAATTAGTGTGGCAGAGAAATGTGTGATCCTTCTAGCTTTTCATTTTACTTAGTACAGAGGTAGCTTATCTTTGTACATGAAGGCTGAAAAAAAAGTCTTAAAAGTATTCAATTTCTATTTTCCTAGAAAAGAGCAAGAAATACCTTGACAGCATGTTGGGTTTGCAGCATTTTCTCATCTGAAAATACAGAGTTAAAGAATACTTTCATTCATCTTGTGAGTCTTTCCGTGAGTTTTTGTGACACTCAACTGTATTAGCTGTCAAATGAAATAATTCTTCTCAGTGTCTCCTTCCACTGCTGCTTGGACTGGGCTGACCTTTGATCTTGCTGAGTTACTGTCTTCCAGCAACGCTTCTCTTCCTCAGGGTTTTACACTTTCCATCTTGGTATTTTTCTCCAAAGTCCTTTGATTACTATGACTGACTCGATTACTTCACTTCTTTGTTCTTACTTTTCTTTATTTTGCATGGCTGTAGATTACCTATTGTCTCACAGCTCAACTTTTCTTTGTGTTTTTTCTTTTTTTCTTCTGAGCCACGGACACAACTGTGCTTCACAGCTGGGCCCTGGTTGCAGGCAGCTGACTCCTGGGCTGCTGGTTACAGCCACCGGCTTTGGGGAGAAAACCTGCACGCGCAGAGCAGCTCCTCTCCTGCAGTCAGTCGTTGCAGTGCCCACGATGGCACGGACTAAGGTGTTGCGCAGTATAGCGATCTGTTAATTCCACCTTACGATTGTAATGCTGACCTTGAATACACAACCCAGAAATAACAATGGAAAATTTTAGTCTTTCCAACCATGACGCATGCTTCAGCACATCTGAAAACTATTTAAAAATTCAAGCTTTTTTAGCAAAAAAAAAAAAAACAACCGAAAACTCAAAGCTCTAAGAGAATGCCATAGAAATTTTTTAAATTTGCTATCAGTAAAATACTTGAGATGCACCTTTTAGGGTTTGTTGTTGTTGTTAGATCTGAAACTAAATGGCTTGTTCTGAAGATGTTTTTCTGCCTTAAAACTGCAAATGCAAAAATGCTGAATATTCAGAATTTGGACTTGAGACTCACTGAACTGATTACATCACAAGTGAGCTGAACAAGTCAGGGGAAGGTCTTTTAGTCAAACCTTTGTTCTAGTTCACCTTTCATTTCAACAGCTAGTACTTAAGAGGAAATTTTGACTAAAAAACCTTTCTCCGTTCTGGGAAGTGTTAAAACTCACAAACATTCTGATTTGTAGTTGAGACATCATAGACTCAAGAGTTCAAACTTTAGATTTTTTAATGCATTCTGTGTTTTTAAAAAGCTTTTCGTTAGTTTTTGTACATGTATATACTTAAGCAGGCTTTTTGACTAGATGTGCCACAGATGTGGAAGGAACACAAACTTTTGCAGGCCAGCTTACACACTCAAAAATACTTAAATGAATTTGTTGATGTCACTATAGCTATGTGTTCTGTGTTTGCTCTCACATGCAGCATAAGCACAGCACTCCAGTCAAAAGCGTGGGGATTAAGGAAAACAACTGTGGTAATTTTTAAGCATTCTTTTGTAGCTAAACTTAATTTATAAACTTGTTTTGAAAGTGTGTTTGGTATTTTGGGAGAACTGTATTAAGCTGTTTTTACAGCTGACTTGGTGACATTTCTCTAGGTATAATATGCTGTTGTTTCAGCATGGCAAAGGTCTGCATAATTCATGTGTGCTCAACTTAATCACTGGTTTTCTGCTTGTGACAATAAATGGCATTGTACCAAAAGCAATATATCCTGTGTGTAGTTAGTAGTGGAAATAATTATTACTGAGCAGCCTTTATTTTCATTGTCTTTCCAGCCACTAGCATGGATCGTGTGCATTGACAGTTGCTCCAGGCTGTTAAAGATGTCTGGGGGGAAAAAAAAGGTCCTGAATAATACTTGTGTGCTTTCTGGAAGCTGCTGCTGTACTTTGAAGCAGAAAAAGGTTGCATCTGACGCTGCATTAAGCTTATTTTCTTCTGAGTCTTATAATCAGAATACATCTAGATCTAGAGTGTTTCTCCGGAATTGCTTCTCCACGTTTTTCCTCTTGAGAAAGGCCCAGGCTCAACACCAGCATCGTTAGAGCCAAGGATTATAAGAGAGCGGAAGGGCTTTTTTTTCTCTGCTTGGTTTTGGATTCTGCTAAGCTATGTGCAGCCTTACTAGATCACGGCACTGTAAAGAGACTTGTGGAATGCTGCAACTGCTTTTGCTCAGCAACTACTTAACTCAAGACCAGATAAGACCACGCAGGCAGTATGCAATGCATGGGAACTCTCTAGTCTTAAGTTCTGTCCCTCCTGGCCCCTGGTAGCAATTCGGCGCTACTGCCTCTGCAAGTGAACCAGCCTTGGATAAACTTTCTCTTAAAAGAGGAAAGCTTTGTGTTTCTGGGTGCCAAAAGGGCAAGATATTAAGACAGTTATCTCCCCATCACTTGCATTTGACTGCTAGTGTGTAGTATTCATCATACTGAAGTTCCACTGTGCAAAATTGTAATGCTGTAGAAATAACAGGGCTGAAGAACTTGCTCTTCTCAACGTGTATATTCCTCCTCGCTTTCAAAGTCTGTAGAAAAATACCTACTTTCAGTTATAACTGAATAGCTTTTCTGCATTCTCTGTGCACATTTTTCTCTGCTGCTTCCTACTTTTCTTAGATGTGACTTATTTTACTGCTAATGGTGTTATAAAAACTGTAGTACTACAGGTGTCATGTGGTAACTTGTAAATAAAATTACTGTAAACACATGGTGAAGTTATTTGTGGTGCTGCTCTGTAAACGTGTGACATTACCTTAGCTGTAAATCTTAACTGCGCTTTCCTGAAGGGCCTATACATTGCACTTGGTGACTATAAAGCCAGTGTCTGTGCCTTTTGCAAGAAACCTTTCCGTGACTAGCCTCCACAGCAATCTGGTCCTCATAACAAGTTCCAGGCAACTCTAGCATTGACAGTAATTATTTCTAGGCAGTAACTTTGCAACATAGTTTGATAGATGACAGCAAATCAACACTTATGTCAAGCTGATTGTCAGTGGAGCAATAGTACATTTTTATGTAAATATCTCTAACAATTTGTACAGCGAGCAGAGAACACAAGATTATTTATGGTTGGAAGATGATTAGGAAACTGTTGCTGTGGCAGCATTTTGTCCTTGGAGCCTATCAGCTCTAGCAAAGGACTGTCTGTTTCCTATCCAATTGAGAGGGTGGCGGAAAAAAAGTGGAAGAGGTCTGACCTGTGTAGAGAACACAAAGTGCTATGTTTTAGTTAAAAAAACATACAGCGCTCTGCTGCGTTCCCGTCGTGGTTGGCATGCTGTCAGAAATGGAGCAACAAACGCTTGTGTGGCTGGCTCCAGGGGCATGCAGTCAGGAGAAAAGGTACGGCAGGCGCTGCCAGGAGCTGGTGGGGATGTGTTTATGAACAACACTCCCTTTCTCTTCTAGAGAGCAGTCCTGAGGAGGTCTAATTACCAGTCAGATGTTACAATCGTCAGAACAACTGGCCTTCGTGTATGCGTGTGTTGTGGAGGGCTTGTCATTGGTCTGTGTAGCAGTAGATAAAATTTCACGTTTAAAGGTTTTCATGCCTTTTCTTTGGGGGATTAATGTTTTAGTCAGTCCTATGGAATACTTTAAGAAAACATTCAAATGTCTGTATTTTCTGTAGTGCTGGAGAGATAAACAACTTGTCATTCTCAACTACCTGAGGCTCCAGTCAGCTGTCTTTTGTGTATGTTGGTAAAACCCACCTTCTACTGCCTCCCATGGCTTTTTTGAAAAGCATGCCTGGGCAGGGGTGGATGGGACAGGGAAGCTGAGGGATAAGCTGCTGGAAATACATGTTCTTTAATGCTGTTCCTGCTACTGAGGTACATCTATGGAGTCATCCTCTGCAGTTCTCTCTTTCCTCTGGCTTCATCCCATGGTTTTTCCTGTCGGTGCAGACTAAGTGACGTTGCTTGTGGATGCCTTGTCTGTGACTGATTAGATTTTCCTCCCTCTTCCACTCTTTAAGTTCATCTGGAAGCAGAGTTCACTCCAACTTTAATTCTGAAATCAGTTATTTTCCTTTTTTTTTTTTTGTGAGAACTCTTGGTAGTTATTACAGAGTTGACTTTTTTGCTAGGCAAATTACACTTCCTTGTGAGACAGTAATAAAAACCTTGGCAAGCAACTTTCTCTATGCTTGCTTTGTTCTGCACAATGCATTTAACAGATAAATCAGAACAGATTTTTTGCTTTCCTTGTGTATTGTGCTGACAGTCATCAAGAGCACACCAATTTGGGAAAAACTGTTTTTAGAAAACTGCTCGCGTTTAGTGAACATTTTGTGTGTTCATTTTTTAAAAATAATTGGCCAAATGATCTGCAGCGCAAGTACAGTTATTTGAAGGGATGGGCTACAGAGGTCCAGTGACAGGCATGCAGCACTTGCGCAACATCTAGTTTGGAGTTCTCCTGAAACTGCTCAGGAGGGGGAAAGCACATAAAGAGAGTTGTAGCTCTTTCAAAAGCAACTGGTGAGACAAAAAATGCTCTAATAATGGTGGTGGTGCTGTCTAATAATGTCAGGTATGTTCAGAGTTTAAATAGTGCCAAATAAATGAGCAAAGAACAATTAATTGCCCTCCACTTTTAAGATGTGGACAACCAACAGTTGGGCCAGGCTCCATCACTCTGCTTCAGATACTGACAGTCATGGTCTGATCAAAGTGGCTGTATTAATGCAGGTATTTTTGACTACAACTTCCCTTCATACTTTTATTAAGTAATTAAGAAAATTGCTTTCTATTCAAATCAATCCTTAAGTTGGGGAAGAAAAAATGATCTTTCAGTGTTGCTCATGACTTGCAATGACTGGATATGATAATGTTTCTGCTTCTCAGCTTTCAATCGCTTGTGTAATTCTTCACCTTTTTCTTCCCTTTAAATCTCCTTCCCTATAACTGTTACATACAGTCTTTGGGAGCCTGATTCTTTTCAAGGTATTTAAGTGAATTAAGAGGCAAGTACCACATGGAAACATTTACCTGGAAACAGTTCCACTTAACATGGATCAAACAGTTTCTCAAAGCAGGAGTTTGTGGCCTTTACGGTAAGGGATAATTGAGTATATTTACAGCAAGTATATTAAATTAAACACTTTTTTCAAAGAATAAACATACTCCAAACAAATACAAGCCTTTTCAGAATAAAATGTCATGTCCATGATAGCTACTGAATGGAATCTCTGACAGAAAAAAAAAAAAAACCAAAAACAAACTGGTACTAGGAAACAAAAATGTCTCAGAAGCAATGCTCTTGAATTAATGAAATTCATGTGTGCAACAGAGATTGACTGAAGGTGGTGATTATAACCCAGGCGTTTTTTGTGGGTAGAGAGGTGGGCAGCAACAATGAAGCCTGTGGCATTTCTTGTATAAACATTTCTATCCCTGAATTGCCACACAACTCCTCAAACAAAGATAGCAAGCAATTAACCAGGAGAGTCCATTTCAGCTCTTAAGGTGCTTATTCAGGATATTCCAGTATTGCCTTGGCATTCACTTATACTGAGAATGGATTAATGATGACATTTTTGTGTTAAATTATTGAAATTTGGCATGTGTATATTTTGGTTTTACTTGAATGCATGAATCACTTGAACACCTAGTAATTTTCACTGTTAAAAGAAGTGTGACTTCATTTCAGGGATCCTGCCTTGCTATTGCCTGCTAACTGTACTTGAATTTGGAGGAGTGGGAAACATAATTTGCTTTTCTTTTGGAGTGCACACTTTCATGCCCTGAAATGTCTTTAGAATAATAATCTTCAGGTAAACTAGTAAAAATTACAAACTCTCTGTATGGCCTGTTCAGGGATAATAAGTATATATGTATACCCCAACATCTTTTTTTTTTCCCGTTTTGCCTAGAAGATACTGGGAGCAAAGAATGAAATTCACTTTTGTACAGAGCCTTTAGCTACCACAGAGATGCAAACAATGAAACCCTCCTGGCTGTACAGGATGCCCTTCCTGGCACCACCGTAGTTTGTGCTGTTCCTGCTCTCACGCTAAGCTTTCATTCTTCTTGTGCTACCCATCCGCATGTTTCAAACACTGGATTTTACAGATAAAGACAATCTATATTCTAGAAATCAAAAGCCATTTTGTGTTACAGTTGCTATTAATGTGTCCACAGGTAAAATTTTTCAGCAATAAGGCTATACAGTTTCCAGGGAGGAAAAAGAATGGACATAAATTTGCTCTAGAAAAGATGTAATAACACTTTTAATTCTGCCTCCATGAAAATACAAATAAGAGCTGTTAAAGGAAAAGGAAAAGCATAACTGTAGCTTAGACCTACGTGCTCCAAAGCTCTCCTGCCTATTCCAGTACCTGTAGAACTGTTGCAATGATTATGGTCTGTAGTCGCGCCATCTGCTGGTGGAAAGTCGCCATGAATATAGTTTATATAAATAAAAACTTTGCTGAATGACAGTTAAACATGATCATTAAAGAAAAAAATTTATAATAATACTACCTAAAGTGTTCTGGAAAATATCATATAAATGATCTAGAATTATAGTTCCGATGTTTATCAAAGGCTAACCTAGTGACAGCTTAGAGCAAGAACAAACCTCTGAAACTGTTGGTGAACAATTTATGTTTTTACATGGTATGTTTTGGGGTTCTTTTCTTTTGGGTTTTTTGTTTTGTTGTGGGTTGGTTTTTTTTAAGCAGGCTGAATCTTACAGTAGGTGTGCAGTATGACTGGTCAAGGCAGTAGAAATGAGGATTAAAGGAAAATTCTGTTGCGTAGTGACTGATTTGATCATTCTTCCCCTTTTCCCCTAGTTTCTGGTGTGGTCCAAGCAGTTCCGACCACCTACAAATAAAGGCCACCACCTTGTGAGGGAATGAAGCACAGAAGCAAGGTGAAGCATCGGGTACTTAATGTAAATATTAACGATTACTTTTATGGTAGTTATGATTGTCAAACTTTGTACAATCTGTTCTTCACCTCTCTGTACCTGTCCACCCCCTTCATATATACTGACATAAGTATCAAAAAAGCAATTCAAGATAAAGTACTGAGAGAAAACAACATTGTAGCTTGATAACATGAAAAATTATTCCTCTCTTGTAATAATATCCAAGGGATTGCAGAATCTTGTTTGTATCAGCAGCAAAGTATCCTGCAGTTTCCAGTGTGACTGTTAGAAGCTATATCCAAGAGTCTACAGGTTAATATGCAAGAGAACAGAAAATCCAGCACACCCTGTCAGCTCACTGCCTTCCTGCTGCCAACACTGAAGGTGCTAAAAGGGTACTTACTTTTTTTTGCAGTCTGAAAAAAAATACATAGTTGTGCTATACACCAAAATATGAACTTACATAACTGGGATGCGAACAACTATGTGGTCAGTGAGTGCAGATGTTGTTGGCCTGTCATTTCCGCTGTGTGTTTCTTCCTTTCCTACGCTGACTTCATGGTTCAGGTGGTCAAGCTGCCAAACTGGGGCAGTTACTGAATTCACTTCTTCAAGTTCAGGGATGGCAGGAAGTGCTCTACAGGCAAGAGGCTGATTGAAAGGTATTTGTTTTTTTCTTCCATTCAAATGCTAATATTTTATTTAATGGCAACCACCTGAAAAATATTTGGTTTAGAGAAGAAAAAAAAATGCTGCTGAAATAAACAACACCAGCTGTGCTTACATTTTGGTAGAAATTCTAGGCAATTCTTGAAGCTAGGTGGCAGGTTACTTCACTGGCCACATCCAGTTAATACTGAACAGCAACACTACTGCAGGTTGGAGTTAAAAAATGTTGACAGATGCTTGTTCTCTCTATGCCTGGCAGACACTTCTCTAATAGTAACAAAGAGGATGTAATCAAACACTAAGATTGATACTGTTATACACTATCATTACAATATACAAGATTGCTTGAGTTAATCTTGTCTTTAACCAGTCTCTCTATTTCTTAACAGAAACATTCGACTCAGTTGTTCTAAAAGTTACAAAGGAAGTTCACACATTTGTTTATCAATATTTATATAAGGATGCTTCAACCTGTTATAAAAAAATCAGTACAGTTTTAGCCACAAGATGGAGCCAGTACAGTTCCTGGCACATCTTCCTAGGCGAAGAAAAAGTTACATGCTACTATTTTGTCTCTAAATCCTTCAGCAGCTTTAAGAGCATTGTTTGCTTCTCACTTAGTTACTAAGATAGCACTGGGAAAACAAAATGCAGAAATGTCTGGCAGCTAGGGTGCAGAGTTCGTATATAAATCATTCCAACCCACAAATGAAACTCTTACAGCTAATCTGATCAAGAAAAATAAAAATCAATGATGCTTCTTTCCTGACTCCAAATAAAAGTAGTCTTTAGACTCAGTTACATTCTCTGGGGGTTTATGAAATTAAGTGACTCGAACAAAAGAAAGAAGGAAAGATTAAGAGGGGGGAAAACCTAGAGGGTGGCAAATAAGGCCCTTGGGTTAATCTTACAAATCAGATGTATCAATATAAGTAATAAAACAGCAGCTACCACAGTGACTTTAATACAGTTAAGATCCCAGTGAACAGGACAGGAAGACAAGGGTTGCTCTTTACATTCTCGTTCCAGTGTCTTTTTAGATACTTTTTTGATAAGATGCCTCCTGAATGTAGCCAAGCTTTTAACTTGTATGGTGTGCCTGGACCAATTCAGGAGAAAACACTAACAAGCTGAAAATGTTTTTACAATCAATTAGCTAACTCAGTAGCAGAAGTCTTCATTAAAATGTCAGTGCATTTATGAACAGGCCAGTCACATCCCCACTTCTTTCCACTGAAGAATGGATATATTTGTATAACATAGAATCATAGAATCATAGAATCACACGGTTGGATGGGACCTATAAGATCAACATATCTGCACAATGGTCCTGCTTGTAGAAAAGACAGAAGTTAAACATCTGTAGCACTCATTTTTTCTTTCATGTATTTTTTCTTCGAACAGCTCTCTACATGAAAATAGTTGTTGTGAGGCTGGTGGGTTAATAACAGATTAATGGTAGCAGAAATACATTTTATTAGCATTGTATAAGCTATTATTGTGTAAAAGCATCTATAAGATGGGGTCTGTGGAGCGGCCTAACATTTTTATTAGACCAATTACCATGTTACCTCTTCCCAGAAGTCCATTTTGAGTATATTCTCTTAAACATCAGTCATTTTCAAATCTAATTTGCATTTAAGCTGTTAGAGAAACTTTACTATATGTTTCTATTAAGTTATTGAAAGTGGTGTTACAACTTAAGAAAGAAATAAATTGAAATCAGTGTCCTGATGTATCTGAAATGCTATTTGTAATTCAGGGAAGGTAAGAGATGCATCAAGATTTTGTTTCTCTCTCTACAGGGCTTCTCTGGCCTTTAAACTTTTTAAATCTGCTTGCTTAGAAAGAAAGGTGGGAACAGGCAGGTAATCATGATCTTGAAGTGCGAATAGCAATTCTGAAATGCCTTTGGGGATCGTAATGAAGAATCAGTTGAATGCCTGGCAATCAACCAAATAGATAGATACGATCATGAGACTGTCTAAACAGGAAAAGAAGAGTCCTGTGTTTCACAACGACAAAAATTGCTGTGGAAATCCACAGTTCAAGAAATAATTTGATAACTTGGAGAAGGATCTGTGAAGAGATATAGAAACAACTTAGAAGTTGAAAAATGGGCTTTATAAAATGCTATTACTTGAAAGGATGACTTGCTCTTCTATCTACAGTGAGTCTTGCTGTCTCCTCAGTCTTATGGATGAAAGAAAAAAACAGCTGAAAGATAAAACGAAATACATTCAAGGAAGAAATAACATATATATATTTGTCAATGAGAGTAACTAATGACTGGAACAAGGAATTAAGAATTTGTACAGACAGGATGTTCTAGCATGTTTTCCTAAGGGATGTTCTGGTTTAAATGACAAGTAGTATTGCCAGTCACATGGCCTCTATCTTACAGCAAGTTGTGCCACATGATTACAGTAATCCCCTTGGTCTTATTTATATGTGAAATGATAGAATATGCTTGTGCTGGACAGGATATAAAATGAGGATGGAAATGTAAGTCTAGGTTTTAAGATGAGAAACACACCTCTTGGAGGAAGGAAAAAAAAAAAAGAAAAAAAGAAACCAAACAAACCTAAAACAGAAAAAGCTTGAATCCCTGCCTTTAGTCAACTGTTTTGGATATATAGGCAAGCATATGCAGCATGTGTTTATACAAAACACATATAAAGAGAAAATTAATCTCTGCTTTTCTATGGCTCACAAAGCACAGGTTTAACTTCTCAGATAAGTAACAGCTGGCCAACAATCAGCCAAGGAGTCTGTAGCAGCACGAATCAGATGACAATCCTATATAAAGGTGGATTTTATAATATGTATGTGTACATTGACAAGCTTGTGTAGTTCTTTTTATTCTACTGCCTTTTCCTTTTGCCTTAGTGAAATGTGTCTTCTGCTTGCTTTACTGCTAAATACAGACAATACATGCTAGCATCTGCTTTTGCACTTTAAAATGCTATGGTCCTCATAAAGGGAAATTAGTTTGTATGTGTTGTTGTGCTGGTTTGTTGTGTTGCCACTCCTGTTTGCATGCTAAATTGAGATTCAGATGTTCCACTGTACTGTGTGACTTACTTACCAGGAGTGAACAGCTGCAAAACTGATGATGCCATTTCCAGTCTCATGGTAAAGTGCAGTCCAATTCTTGTTTACAGTCTCAGTGTATCTTGCTGGAGGCACAATATAGCCCTCTGCATTCAGAATTACCTAGCCACCATCAAGGGTTCAGAATAGTTCTGTCTTTCCAGTCTTTGGGTATGATCTAGACAACCACCTCCCAAACGAACTTGGGATAGTTTAAAATAGCTAGTACTTTTTCAGACATGAGGGGGAAGTTGGAGAACTACTGGGTTAGGCTCTAGTTCCCTGACAGATTTTGTGTAGTCCAGTCATGTACACCAATGCATTTTCATAATCAGAAATTAAATCAAAATACTGAATTCTGAAACAGGTCTTCACAGACAAACGTGAAGAATGCCTACTATGTTCATCCTGTTTTCCATCTCTAGTATGCTTTCACAACATTAATTATCCAAACAAGTCTGTATTTGATATATAAAATGCTTATGCTTATTTCCCATAAAGAGAACCCCGAGGTAAATTGCCCATGGATAGTAAGATTTGGAATTTGAGAGTTAGGACTGGGAGCTATAATGTTCAGCTTGCGCCACTGGCTAAATCTACACTGTTAATTAAAATAGAAAGACCTTCTAACGTACACTTTTGGTACCGCTGTTTGGCTGTGAATCTTCTTTTGTAGAAATTTAAAGCATATTACAATGAGTCAAAATACTTGTGTCCCCAGTTTCAGGACTTCATTTCTACTGCATCTCACCTTTGGGTCCTGGTCTGTGACTCCGGCAGTTCCAGAGGTTGTAATTGAATGACTATGTCAGATATATACACAAATGGAACAGTTATAAATTATCCCATTAGAAAACACTTGTTAATTTTATATGGAGAGATAGACATGCATTCACACACTACAGTTGTCTGTCCTGCTCTTGACTCTCTTGAAAGACTTTCTGCAAATCCAACAACAGCTAGCAGGAAAAGCAGAAAAAACCAGTTGCAGGGCTTCCCCACTTACCGAACTAGGCAAGTAGCTGCTCGCAGTCCCTGCAGCTGCCTCTGCTTTTGAGGACAGTCAGAATTTCATGGATCCAGTATCTTTTTCTCTCCACAGCTTGGCTGGTAAAAGAAACAATTTTCAGGAATATGTTCTTATGATTACCACTTTCACTGCTGTGCTCATATCAAGATGATTCTTTTTGTTGGCCTTACATTTTTTCTTAAAGATCAAAAGGAATATATAACAGAACTTGAACTCTTATAAGCTCCTACTACTGCTATCCTGCAGTGAAAGGTCTAGACTTTCTAGTGAAAGTAGATATTTAAGTATTATAAAAGCAAATTCTGTGAAAAAAAAAAAACAACTCAAAAACCAAAACAACCTAGCTACTAAAACTGAAGCTTGAAGGGTTTCTATGCTGGCTAATTCCCTGGTGAACTTCTCTGCTTTAGGTAGGACACTTGTATTTCTGTCGGGCTGAATATTAGAAAAGTTTAGTTAACATCTGGTTTTGCTATTTCAAAAGTCACACAAGAGATTAAAGTAGCACTTCCACAGTGATGGTGAGGATCAAAAGAGCAATTCAGATTTTCCAGGTGACAAATCACCCTGTAGTGGTCGATATTTCAGCCCTCTGATTAGAGAGAACAAACATACTCCTGAATTAGGTATCTAGAGTTGGGTGATACAGACTTTTTTCCACCTCACATCCATTTATATGTATATGAGCAGATGTATACATCATATAAAAATCATTATACAAAACTGTTTGATTCATAGCCCTCAAAAAAATTCCTCTGCCTATTCTCCAGTTGAGGACAGCTTGAGATGCCAAAGTATTTCAGGACAGCTGATCATATCACTTGATATTCGCTGATCCACTAAGCAGTAGCTTCACTGCACATTTTCTGGGTTTGGAGGTTTTACATTGGCATACATAATACAATTTAATACTTATTCCTACTGGTTTCAAAAATCATCCCCCATGAAAAGTTACTAATTTATTTGTTCACCTGAAGTACCTCCCTACACACGCAGTTCCAGAGAAGCAAATAAAATATGCTGTGACAAATACCAGTATATTTTATGACCTAGCAACAAGCTGTTTTGCAATTAACACATAGTGTTATATTTTCATATTATATAATCAGAAGTTTGGTATTAATTTTGTCAGATATTTCTATATTATACTCTTTAGGCAGGCTGCTGCCATGTCTCAAGAAATAGATGTGCTTTTCTTTTCCTAGGAGAACTTCAGAGAACACAATGTTATAAACCTAAGTAACTGGGAAGAGACAAGCAAACTGTTTCTTCTTTGTCTTCATTGCTAAGTTCAAATTTATGGCAAACATAGGAAAGAAGAATTTTTCTTAAAAAAAAAAAAAACATTTTTTTTCCTTCTTTCAGCTAAAACAGAGAATGTGGTGCTTGACAATTCTACGACCAATCAATTTGGTTTTTAAATTTGGTTAAAGTCTACAAACTTTTGAGACTTAACATATCTTGAAGCAGCAAAGGAAGGAACAATCCTGACATTCTTTCTCAGTTTAGATGCCTTTAATGGTCTTCCTGCTTTTACCTGTCATGTTTTGAGTTTGTCCAGTTTTCAGAACGGCTTTTTATGTTTTTGGATACGATTCACCTGCCAGTTCTATTTCTAACATGCTAAACCTCATGGATAATGACTGCATACCATCTCTCCAATTCCCATAATCCAGTGAATTGCAGAACTACAAACCATAACCTTGATTAGAATCCTAATGAGAAACAGCAACACCACGCAATCCTATTGCAGAATTGTATTTAAAGAGAAGTTTCATGATACAGAGCTCACAACAGAAACACAGGCAAGAGTTGTCAGTGTCAAAATCAGTCCCACTAAAATGGGGTGGGTTACATTACTGATGATAATATGACCGGGATATAATGAGGACACTACGTGGGATGTAGAAGTAGTGGTAGTAGTATGCCATCTACTTTGTTAATCAAGATCAGAGCTCCACTGTGAAAGGCAGACTTCATCCTAAGAGTTTACAATCTAAACAGTACAGAAATTGAGATGCAAGCATTTAATTTCTTCCATGCTTTTAAAGTTATTTAGCTGTCTCAGTGAACTACAGGCAGTACTTTCAAGTACATAATGCTGTATCAGAAGTTCATTCGTACAAGCAACCTTAACCTGCTGCTGAAAGCACTGAATACATCCTTGACGTGTTTTTATCTTAAAAAAAAAAAAAAAAAAAAGAAAAGGATGGTATTCTAACAGTGCAGCTTGTGTATTTGTTACTAGGGAAACAAATAGCAAAGAGAAAGAAACCCTCAGTGTCCTTGTCATTGGGATCTTTCAATCTTTCAGTGGAGAAGCAGAGCTTGTGTTAAAACAATGAAAACATTGTTCAGCTTTCGGGATCCTTTGCTGTCCTCGCTGAATGACAGACCCTTCTTTCTCCCCCTTGTCCCTCTTGTCATCTCTGAAAAGAGTCATCACTTCTATATTCAGGATTGGACTGCTGGTTATTTTTTTTATTGCTCACATAGAGTTTAATTCCTGTTTCTGTGTAACCTGGTCAGTTCCTAACACCTAAATTAAGATCACAGCATGTCTCTCAAGGTAAACAGAAGAGAGAAACCCGATGTTGCACTCATGTCTGAAGAAAAGCATATATAGCAGCACTAGTAATTCCAAGATTGCACTTCTTCGAGTCAGTGCTGAATCAGAGCATCAGCAACACTTTAGAGAGTGCAAGAGGTACTGTGGCATTTGCTGCATTTCAACATCAGGACCCTGTGCAGCCATGACCACCGAAGAGGACTGTGCACGTATGGTATCATTGCCTTGGAGGTTTAGGGATTACGTATTCTGGTGGGAGCTTTGCCACCAGCTTCAGTGAAACAGTGAGGTGTCAGTCCACGTGTGGCATGGCTGACATTTCACTGGTTTCAGTCAGTCATGGTGGGGGTCAGTCGTGACTTAGGCGGACTGACACCTCACTACGTGGGTTGGGAGGACTGTGTGCAGAGATCACTGTTGTTTTTACAATGAATTTCTGCTCATTGCTTAATATTCCTCGTTCCTAATCATCAAAAAGAGGATAAAAGTTGGAAGTATGGTAAACATACTGTGGTATAGTACTTAGAACTTGTAACATACTAGTATTAACTGTTATTAAAAGGTCAAAGCAATTACTTCTAAAGCATGCATACAATACAGGAGTATTTTTATAGGCAACTGCATGGCAGCTGCACAAATAGGGTATAGGATCAGCCGTATCAGATGACAACAGCCGTCCAATCTAGTCAGGTATCTTCCAACTAGATAAAGAAGCACAGACTAATAAGCGTGTCATGTTAAGGGATCGTAGTAACAGGCCCCTCAAAATGAAATAAAAGAGCTTGTTAAACATTTGCAAAAGCCCTTTAAGGGGTATTTTTAACTTCTATCAGGCTGTAGCAGTTTTTCAAGAAGCATTTTAAGAAGCATCTCAAGGTTTATGTGCTCTCTGCACTGTATCAGATTTAAAGTAATTTCTCTGCTAAACTATGCTACATCCCTGCTCTCTCCGCTCTGGTTAGTATCTTGTACATCTTTATCACGCGCCTCATCTAACTCATCTGTGGCAACTGGATTAGGAAGCTCGATTTGGTGCACTCTGAAGTGTAGCTAAGTAAGTCACAAGGATTATCACCTTTCTCCTTTTTACAAGGCTACAGCTACCAGCACTGGAGCTAGAAAGATGATGGGAAAGTTGCAATAAAAGCCCTACAGGAAATACTCTCACAGATCTTCGTTTCCTGCTGTTTCACCAAAACATATTTCTTCTTTATTGTGCAAGCGTGACTTTTTTGTACTGTTCTTTAAGAATGGCCATTAATTTGCCATTAAGAAGGAAGATGCATATGATAAAAAAGCATAAAATGTGAATTATATTTAAAAATTGACAGGCAGAATAAAATAAACGAGCACGTGGTTTATTGATTATAGCCACTAGCTGAATTGTAATGGATTCTCTTTCTCCAATATTCTGCAAGGCCCCTTGGACAAAAAAATCCATTTGATAAGGATTTAGGGAAAAAAAAAAACAAACATGTCAGTACTGACATGAAAAGGAAGTGGAGAAAATTTTATTGATGCTGCATTTCTGTAGCATGACAAAAGAGCCCTGCCGCGGGGTACAAAGTGTAAATGACAGCTTTGTCACAAGGTTTGACAGTTTGTACCTTTATACTCTTTGCCCATGGAAATAGAAGAGTACAGCCAAAATAAACTAGGGGCTAGCTTTTGTTGACTTTTTTAAGGACAACGCGATCATTGCCAACAGACCTCAGATGCTTCGGAAACTATTTGTTATGTGAGTTGTATTTTGGTTTCCTTAATCTTTAAAATTGTTCTTTTATACCTTAAAACCTGTGTATTTTTCTCTTTGTAAGTAAGGAAGTCTTCCCTAAAGTCCCTTTCTGGAAACCTATCCTACTTATCTTCCAATCTCCAACTCTTTTTGGTTTTCCTACAGCACGGAACTTCTAACAGACCCGTGCTCCAGGGTTTTACCTACTTCCAGCACAAACGTTGTAGACAAATACTTTCCGGCGAAAAAAAACCAAACCAACAAACGTCTGAGCGATCCCACATCGGCTTATCACAGTCCGTTCACATGAAAAGCCCTCTGAAAATACCCCGGGATGTAACCGCAGCCGAGCCGGCTGAGAATGTACCTCGTGTCGGCCTGACTCCCCCACCACCGCGGCCCGCCCGCCTCGCCGCCGCAGAGGCCGCGCGGGCCACAGCCCCCGGCGCGCGCCGACGCCTCTTCCCGCCTCGCACCGCCGCGCGCCCGCGGCGGGGGGGAGGCGGGAACGGGGTTGGGGGGGCGCTCGCTGCACGCGCCCAGGCGCACACGCCCGCCCGCCTCGCCGCGCCGCGCGCACGGCGGCCCAAGGGGGCGGGGCCGAGAAGGGGGTGGAGCCAGCCCGGCCCGCTCGCCCCGCCCCACCAGCCAAGCTCGCGCGCGCCCCCCACAACGGCCGCCGCCGTCGCCGCCGCCCGCGCCTTCTCCCGCCCCCAGGGGGCGGGGCGGGCGCGAGGGCGCGCGCGCGCGCGCCGTGATTGGCTGCCGGCGGCGGTGGGAGCGCGTTTAACGGCCGCAGCACCCCCGGGCCGGGGGAAAACAAAACAAAGGCGGCGGCGGGTGGGCGCACGCGCGCAACGGCAGGATGCCTCGGCCGGGCCTCGGCCCTCAGGGCGGGAGACGCGCGCCCGGCCCGCGCCTATGATTCCCGGCCGCCGCCGAGAAGGTACCTTCGAGGCGAGGGAAGCCGCCCCCCCAACCCCCCGTTCTTTGGGTTTTTTTTTTTTTTTTTTTTTTTTTTTTTTTTTTTTTTTTTTTTTTTTTTTCGGTGAGGGCCCGGCGCCGAGCCCTCGCCGGCCGCCGCGTGAGGAGCGAGGGTCCCGCCTCCCTTCTGCTCTCGCCCCCTGAGGGAAAGGGGCTCGGGGGCGTACGGCCGCTCGGAGTCCCGGCTGGGGAGCGGAGCCGGCACGGCGCAGCGGTGAGTACCGGAGCGTGCGGAAAGCCGGCCCCTCGCCCTGCTGTTGGATGGGGCTTTTCTGGTGGGGTGAACGGGGAGGCGGCTGCGAAGGGAGCCGCGCGTTGCGCCCCCGGTCGGGGGGGGCCGCGGTTTCCTGTATGCGCGGGGTGGGGGGCCGCCGAGGCAACTTTGCCGGCGGGAGGAGGGCTCGGGCGCTATTTATAGCGCCTGGAAATGACGGCAGCGCTGCCTGCCTGTAGCCTCCTCGTTACAGGGCGGGTGGTGATGGTTTACATAATGGGGGGGGGGGGGGGGGGGGAGGCTGGGCTCGGCGAGCAGGGTCCGCTGGGTTCCCTGCGAGGGCGGCGGAGCCCTGCCGGGCTGGAAGAGAGCCGGTCCGCGTTGGGCTGTCCGCCGGCGGAGAGGAGCCCTTGTCCTGCGGGGATCGCGGCGAGTGGGAGAGAAAAGGCAACGGCGTCACCCGCCGCGGCCGCGCGCTCCGGCCTGAGGAGGGACCGGCTGGAAGCGCGCGGAGCGGCCGCTCCCTGCCGCAGCCGGAGCGAGCCCTGTCTCAGCCGGCTGCGCTCTCCTCGCGTCTTTTTGTCCCTGTTATTTCTCGGTATCTAAAGGGCAAATGATGCTCCTGCGTCGCAGCCTTTGTGAGGTTTTTTTTCCCTGCTGGAGTGACCGACTCGCAGTTTACTAAGAGTGTCTGCATGGGCTGTGCGGAGCTGGTCAGAGACTCTTCAGCTCCTTCTGTCTGGCTCCGTATTGTTTTGAGCCCGGAAGCTGTGACGGAGAGGCGAATCTCTCACGCGTTTTATTTCTCTCCGCGCTCGTGTGCGGTGCCGAGCAGCGGTGTCCAGGTCCCCACGCAGACGAGGAAGCGGCTTTTTTCGTGCCGGTGAGCTGGGGGGGGGCAGTTCCCGCCGCAGGCCCCCGCACCGCCCGGGGGGGGGGGGCCGCTGCCCCCCGCCCCCCCCCGCCACGCTCATCGGGGTGTTTGTTTACACATCCGGGAGCCGTGCGGGGCGGGGCCGCCTCCCTGACTCATTGGCGGGACGGCGCCCCTCCCCGGTGACGTCACAGGGAGGGGCGGGGCTGTTAATTATTCACCCCTCTGAACCCGGCCTTTGGCTTTCGGGGCGTCCCTGGGCACGGGCCGGGGTGCGTGTCCTCCGCGGGGCCGTGCCGGGGACAGAGCCCGTGTGCGCCGTGCTGCAGCGCCTGCGAGGGAGGAGGAACGATCAGGCTCCGGCTGCGCCAGCCTGCGGCGAACACAGTTAGCGAGAGGTTCCTGGTAGGTACAAATACAAGTCACGGAAACAAGGTCTACCCAGCGATGTGGACACGGATAGCGACCTGTACACTTGCTTTTGCAGTTAATTTTGCAGTTTTTTTGCAAATTGCTTAGTTCTTCTGGAAAGCTAGTTGTCACGTGCATGACCAAAGCACAGACTGTGCTGTTGTCTAGCAGTAAGAAAGAAATACTTGCCTCAGGTTTTTACACAGCTTTCCACAGAATAGTGAACAGCAGCTGTGAAATCTCCTGCTACTCATAACTATCAGAGTGAAGTGAGACTGAAATTATTCACCATTGCTAGAGCAAGCTAAGAAATTGTTCATGTTTTGAATCTTGCATTTAACATCACAAACCAACAAGTTCTGTGGTTCTTATGGTGTTTATGAAACACTTAGGATTGCTTCCTTTTTGAAGACAGCAGTATCGTACACTTTTTTCAAAACAGCTTTGGAACTTTAATTTCTGTAGTTGAAGGACTCGATATATTGAGTCTGAAAGAGTCTGCAAGAGTCTGCTTTGCCTTTAGAAATGTGGATTAAGAGCTTCTAGGGATCCCTTGAAAAATATTTTCCTCTTACGTTCAACTTACTGAACTTCTGCAAGTATTGAACTTATGTTTTAATTACTGATCTAAAGGGACTACTCCAAAGTCAAAACAGCCTTGCTTGTGCTGCTTTTCATTCTGATACCCTGGGGGTGTTTTGGTTTTTTTTTCTCATTTTTGTGAACCTAAACAGAATCTCTGTCTTTCTAATCTTAAAAGTTCAAGTAGGGGATTTAAAGGGAACCTCATGTTTAACTTCTGGGATTTTATTTCTTGTGTCTTCTGTCTTTCTTCTATTTGTTACTTCTAATAAATGTGACTTAATATCTAGCTGTTCTGTAAAAGCAAGCTGTTTCCTCCAAATGTTCTGATCATTCTTTGCTTTGCAGTTATAATTAAATTATCTTTGGGCAGTGAGTGTAATATTTGTTTAAATGACTATATTAATCATTAATTTCTGCTCTTCATGCTAACGGGGTTAATATTTCAAACATATTAATGTATCCCTTATCAATTTTGTTTTCCTTTTCAGTGACTAACAAAAGTCCAATCATTCTGATGTGTAGATACATGCTTTGAATGGCAACTTGTTTCCATTTTAGCTTTTTTATTGCCTGTGTTCTGCTAAATGTCTTGTTTGTGTCTTATGTCTGTCTTTGCCATTCTTTGTGTAAGAAATTTCCTTCAGTAGTTCTTAAGTCTTTTCTCTTGCTGCTGTCATAGGCTTAATATTAAAAAAAAAAAAAAACAACCAAACAAAACCCAAACCACCAAAGCCCATTAAATTGTGCTGTGGTTGCTTCTTGTGCTAGGCCTGCTGTACAGATCAATTTCTCAGGACTTCTTTTGAAGCACAGTGACTGCTTCCTATAAACAATCTTTAATTTATGTGGCTTTCATTATCTGCTCTGTTTGTATTACTAGAATCTTGCTGCTAGTTAACAACTAACCAGTAGTTAACTGCTGCTCTGCACACAGTTTACAGCTGTGATAAGTGTTTTGCATGCTTGTTTTAATAGCTGGATCAAGATACTGTAAATTCTTTATATTGGCTCTCATTCCTGTGTTTGTGCTATTGACCTACTCTGTCAGTCACCTCATAGCTGATGATGTAAGTGACTGTGCAGTGTTCACGTTTGGATTGCTCATTAGGTTGACGCATGTGGTGTGGTAACTGATGGCCTTTGATGGATCAGTCAATGTTATGAATATTTAGAATCTGTAATTTTCAGGCAAACTCTAAAAATGACTTGCTTTCCAGCATGGCAGGAAGGTCTGGCCTTCTCTGTTTAGGCATATACTGTTTCTTAAAGGCACTTTGAGGATTAAGAATGCAATTGGGTATTCTCTGTGCAGAATTTAGCTTTTATTTCCTGACTGTGATTTTTGGTACCATCTAATAAGACTATGCTGGTAGGCTGAGGAAGTACCTAATTAGCTTTGATCAGGACACTAGTCAAAAAGGTCTTTGCCTAAAGGCATAATTTTGCTGAGCTTGAAAGAGGAGGAGACACGGATCCCTGAATAGGGTGGCAGTGTCTTGCTTTATATTTGACATAAAGCCAGATACAATACAGCAAAATTTTTGTTGAAAGCTGAAGTGCAAATGTGTTGTATGTTTATTGTTGGACATAGCAAGTGTTTTCCAGCATGCCTTGTTACTTGCTATATTGGAACTGACCACTGGAACTTAAAAGACAATGAACATTCTCTATAATCCCTTGCTTTTTTTTCTGTAATTTTTTGTATGAATGTCTTGAAGGGTATACCTGGTATATTGTAGAAAGTGCTTGTGTTTCATGGAGAACTGTTTAAATCTCTTACATTAGAAATGTGAAGGAGTAGACAGCACTGGTGGAATAGAACTGCTTGTTGCTGTGTTGAATGGAACTTGAATTGAGCAGCTTCATAGAAAAAAAGGGCTTGTAGTGTGGCCAGGCATTTGCTCTAAATAACACTTCGCTTTGTCTCTAGAATTATTGAATAACAAGTTTATTCTGGTCTTGTTGTAAGCTGCTAATTGTTCTGCTGTTTTCACCTACAGGTTGTGACTGTTTCTCTTCTGTCATTTGTGTGGAAAGTGCCACACACACTCCAGAACAACAACGGCTTTTGCTTGCATATTCCAGTGTTTCTTTTGTCAGCGAGTTCAGCAAAGTTGTAATTCTTCAAGTGCCAGCCCTGAGCTGAGTGAGGAGCCACCAGCAGAGATGGTAAAAATGACAAAATCAAAAACGTTCCAGGCTTACCTGCCAAACTGTCACCGAACCTACAGCTGTATCCACTGCAGAGCCCATCTAGCCAATCACGATGAATTGATCTCCAAGGCAAGTGGTTTGTTTAGAGACCTTGTGAATTATTTCTGAACCACAATAGTTATCACTGTGTCACTGCTCCCAGTAGATAAGGTATGCACATTGATGCACGCTTCAGAATATCTTCCCTGGGTTCACACTTGGGTTGTGTTGTGTACCGAGGACTGGATATATTCTGGAAAGTTGTGAATGTGACACAAAGACTGATCTAATATATTCCCCATATTAACAACCTGTCTGCTGTCAGTAGGTACTGTTTGTCAGCTGTCATATCTGAAAAGTCTGCTAAGGAAAACTGTCAGAAGAAAACATGGCTCTCTGGATAGGGAGATGATTCTAGGCATGGTTATTTTAGGTAAAGATTTTATACTCTATTTGACTGATGGTCACAAAACTGGCTGTTTCCAGATTGTTCCACTGCTATTATGGAATCTGTAAACACATTTACTTCTGCTGTATACCAGTTCCTAAGGAATATGATTAGCCAGAAATGTTCAAAATAGTTGAGACTGTCTAAACTTAAGCTTAGAGGATGTGTGGATCCTTGAAACAGGCTAGGCCTGTCCTGGAAGAAACCAAGATTTGTGATGTATGAAATAGTAGGGAAACTTGAAGTTTGGGATAAATACTTGACAAACTGGTTCATTCTTTGCTTCAAATAAGCTCCTGATGGATTTGCTCTTAGTGGTATCCTGGAGAAAACACTTCAGTTTTTTTTCAAACCTCTTAATACAAATTACTTTCCATATAACTGTTTTGTCAAATAATTTTTTTTTGTGGCAAACCCCTTATAACTAACTTTACCTGTTGCACCTGCCTGTTTGTGTGTTCAGCAGCACTAAGGTGATGCTGCTCTTGAGTGCTGAAGACATGAGGGGGGTTGAGAATGCTGCACCTTCTGAATCGAGTTTTTTCTTTGGGTGTAGAAAAAACATACCTGCTTGCTTATCCCTTAGAGGATTATCTGGAAATAATTGGTTTCCCCATACAGTTTCTCTTGTGTTACTAATCTTTTTCATCTTTGCTTAGACCTCAAGAGAACTTCTTGATTCAAATAGGAAAAATGGTGGCAGTTCTTGGCAGTGTTACTTACTGCTTGCTTACTTGTAATCTGCCTTTAGTCTCTTCCCTTAAATAATTCTTGCCCTCAACTCAGTAAATGTATTGAGGCATGGAACTGCAAATGTGACGTATCAAATGTGGAACAGAGCTAGCTACACACTTAAAATGATGTGAAGAAGTTAAGAGGGAGGACTTGTTTTACTTTTATTAACCTGAAAAAAGTTCCTCACTTTCTTTAGAGTGATTTATCTTTGTTTTAAGGTCAGCAAAAACAAGATAAATACTGAAATAACAATATTAATGTATTTGAACTTCATTTGTTTCCATCTTGATTCCAGAATTTCAGTGTAAGGGGTCTTTTTGGCAGCACTGGATTGTAAATTACAAGCAACAGTAACTTCATTGTTCACTGCATGTTCTGGGCCAAAAACTAGTGGGAGAGGCTAATTTTTCCTGGGCTTCAGGTTGTAGATGCCTACAGGAAGAATTAAACTTTGCTTGCTGTGTCTCTTGAAATGTGTACGTTAATGAAGTATGTGTGCTTGAATTGCATTTTCTCAATAGGAAGCTCTTTTACTGGACTTGGGTTTTTGCATGTCAGCTGAACCTTCACAGTTGCCATGTGAGTCATTTGTTCTCCAGGGTCTTGGGAGTTTTGGTCAGCAGAATATTTTGAATATGTTTTCAAGCAAATTACATGTTCATATTACATCTTCATAAATATTTTCAAACATTAAAAAAATCAAATTATCAATTCAAGAACATGGATAATTCTTTAAAAAAAATCTGTCTAGAAAATAAATACCTGTAAGTTCTTCTAATGGTCTTGGGAAGCATGTTAGAAATGGGGTCTGCTTTATTTCTGGCTGCCATAATTTTTGGTGAAGATATCTTATGAAAGTTTCTGTACTTGCCGATTGACCATATGCTTATTTGACAGCTGATCCATATTCTGTCAACTTAAGGTTTCTTGACCATATTTTATTGTCTAAATCCTATGATAATGAGAAATACATTTAAATGTGAGGTGTATCTTTTTGTATGTTTGTAAAATAAACTATTTCTCATCTATTGTACTTGTATTTTGACATAGCTTTAAAAAAAAACCACCTTCCTTTAAGCTTAACTTGTATGTATTGCAACATTGAAGAAGTTCTGGTGGAAATGACTCCAAAGCAATAACTGGACACACTTGGATTGCTAGGAATAAGTAGTGCTGTCCTGGGAGGGTGGCATGGGGGGTGGTGGGACAAAATAAGATTTGACTTAGGTTAAATGAAAACATGGGTTAACTTGGAAAATAAAAACTGGAGAGAGATCCTAGACAGCATGTGTAGATGTAACTTAGAACTGTAAAAGGATGAAGAGCTGAGTGTACCCTAGAACAATTTTTTGTATGAAACTCTTTTCTGAAGTTCTCTAAAGGTGCTTTCATTGATGTGCATCATGTGCAATGAACTTGGGTTAATGAGAGAGAACTCTTATTTATAGTAACAGTATTTAGAATCCTAGTTACAATAACTACCTAGCTGCAGGAAGGATACTTAAAGTAACCTGAAGTTGATTCTGTACAGTCTGAAGTTAACAGTGTTGCAGTTCCCGTGTTTTGGATTTACTGATGGAGTGGAGAATTGGACTGCTCGGCCTGATTTTTCCCCTCCTTGCCTTACTTCAAGGACCTAGTTAAAAGCTAAGCTTTGGTAACACTTACTAAATACAATTTTTGGTTACAGATTGTCTCACTTTTTTTCCAGATGTTTACTATGCAACATCACTCCAGAATCCTAGTGCCACAAATAATCTTCATCAGATTAAGCCAAACAGTACTTGGTACCTAGCTGTAACTGCTTAATTTGCGTGTTTTCCCCATGCTCCATGTTTCCTGGATGTAGGGTGGTTGCTTTCTTCTATGTAACTGGGGAGAAAGAGCCAAAATAAATTATGTGCTCAATTTAAAGCAGCTACAACTGGCTTTCTAATGTGCTTTGAGGTATAAGCATTTGTTGCACCTGATGCTATAGTATTTCCAACTTCAGGATGAAAAGATAAGCTATGCTATGAAATGAGTGGTGTTTCTGTTAAATGTTGGTCTGTCATGGAAAAGCAAGGAGTGCTGCATATTTCTGTCAGTAATCCCTTTGATTCTGGTCCTCAGAATGTCTGTAGTCTTCAATACAGATTTGCGGTTCTGCTTTTGAGAACTGTTGATGCCAGTTACATAACAAGGATGGCAGCATACACAAATCACCTTTCAATTTTATTTCTGTGCTGCTTGAGCAGCAGGATCTCTTTCTTACCTTAGAATTTTGTGCCCTTGCTGGTGATAAAATGGCAACCAAGAATACTGGCAATGGCTTAGAGAAGAATGCAGACTAGTTAGACAGTATAAAAATGTGCTGCCTGCACAAGTGAATTCATTGTTAGGTGTAGTTTTAGTTTTCTGTGCAACTATGAAAGGACTCAACATGTTACCTCGTGTTGAATTTTTTTTTTTTGGATCTAGGGTGGAACTTGGGAAAAGGGGAGGAACCAAAAGGCTGGTTGAGAACAGGGGCCCAAACTAGATGTCAGCAGCAGTAGAGATGTTGACAAATATTAGTCTGTATAGCTGAACATGTGTGAACAATTGCCATAATAACTCAGAACCCCAGTAATCTTGGGGGGAAAACACTAATTTGAAGGATATATAATAAAAGGACTAACAAATTATAGATTACTTTTAATTGAAATAAGTGTCACTTTGAAATGGTGTTTGGTACCTCTGAGATGCTACAGATTCTTGTTGCTAACAAGTCTGCAAGTGCTGGATTTTCTGTTTCTTTGGCAAGACTTCAAAGTGAACATTAAACATTTTTTTTTCCTAAGTACTATTAGAAGGAGTATACCAGTCTTCACTGCGTTGTGGGACATTCAGAGGACAGGGGAAGAACTTTCAGCTTTCTTACTTCTTTAAAGCAGCACATGGATGTTTTTAAAATCATATCCTACCATGACTGCAGGTATAGAAGAGAAGCAGCCTCCATCAAGAAGCAATCACAAACCTTAATAAAGAGCAAGGCAAAAAATTGGTGCCATAGGAGGCACTTGTTGGATTTAAAATGTTCAAATACCACATAAAAAGTGACCAAAGGGTATATGTTAATTTTAAAAATTCCAACAATTAAAAAAAAAAAGACATAATTAAGTTTTGAGGTAGAACTTTTACAAGACTCCTTGAAGTCCAGGAGAAGCTGCTGCTTGTGTGGCCTGTACAAAATGTTACATGTATGCTCAGTGATTCTGAGTTTGGTGAAAGGCTTAACTGAAAGAGTTCCAGTTTGTTTGTAAATGATAGAGAATGTGCAGTGATGATTAGCAGTAGTTAAATTTGTAGGAGGCAAATGTTGCTGAAGAGTTTAAGTTCCAAAGCATTTGAGAATGGCTTTTACTCACTAAGTCCTAGTAATTCTTTAGAAATTCAGTCAAGGTCCAACAAATTACAAAAACAAACGCATAGTAGAAATCTTGGAACCTGGTGGGTGTGTTACAAAGGATAATGCTTTGTTACTGAAGACTGACCTGCTTGAGAGACTGTTGAATCCTCGTGCAATGTGCCTTAATGCTGGGGATGGAAGATCTGGATTACTTTGTATAGATGCCTGTATAAATACTGTCACTTTCTTCTGTCTCATTCATTGCAAAGCATATCTGACCAGAGGGGGAAAAAAGTCATATGAAGTCACAGACAAGACTAGATGTGTCAATATTTTCAAGAAACAAGTTCTGCATAAAGGTATATACATATACATAACTGTCATTGACTTCACTGGGAAATCCTTGTGCCTTATGGGTAGAAGAACAATCTTAGTACTTAAATTTAGTTCTCCAAGGCATTCACTATGTCTGCTGTTATATTATTGACGAGAAGGAAAAGTCTTCAGCTTAAATAAATACCAGAACACTTTTATCCTTGCTTAGCAATCTGTGTTTGTCCTCCTCTGTTTAACTGATGAGTTCAAGAGGAATTTTTTTAAGGGTTTTTGTCTTTAAGTAAAAGTGCTGCTCTTAGCTTGATTCAGTTTGGTAATCTCCCTTTGCTTATGGTAAAAGGAGTACTTGGAAAGATAGTTGGGCCTGTTGTATGCTTGAAGGGCATTTTTGTTTCCTACTGAAAAAGCTGAGAATGGGCTTAATTTCATAAATGTGCTTTTATTTTTTTTTCTGTTTTTTGTTTGCTTGGGTTTTTTTCCCTCTTGGAGGAAGAATCTAGTTTTTGGAAGAGAAACAATCTTTGGAAAACATCCAAGAATAGTCTTGAAGGTTTAAAAGGAGCTGGGAAGTGTGCAAGGGAAGCATTCTACTCTACAGGTGTTTTAACATAATTATTTCTGAAATACATTCAAGATGCTGTATAACTCAAGATGCTTTGTCCTGCCTCACAAAGTCTTCACTTCAGTATATCATTTGACAAATTTGCAGGAATGTCAGTTTTGGGGGTGGGATTTTAAGGTTATTCTCTACATATTGAACTTTATAACTTGCTTTATTAAAATCAGTAAATAATTGAATGAAAATGTACTTTCAGAAATTTTAAAAATACTTATCATGGAATAATCTAGAACTTGCCTAGTAAGCAGCTGAGCAGCATTAACTTTGGTTGTTTGCAGTATTGAGGAGTTGGATCTGAGGGAATTACCAAATGGAACAATTTTTTTTTAAATACTTTTTTTGGTCTGTGGCTTACAGGGAATTTAATTTTCTGAATTTATTTTGCAAATCTTGAAGTGACAAGGTATCCTTACAGTCTCTGATGCATCTTAACTGAGAAGATAATTTCAGACCTTAGAGCACTGGTATGTGTTTCTGGTTTGCCCTAAGAATACTGTCTTCTGAATTAATCAGGAATATTTTGTTTAATTACATATTTGCTTAGAATACTAATTCAGGTTGACCTTTCTTATCTTGTAAAGTGAACTCTAGCAAATGAAAGGAAATGCAAGAAAATGAAGCAAAAATAAAAAAAAACCCTATGGACTTTCATTGCCATTTTAAAAAATTACTTTTCTGTGTTATAAGTGGCTTGTAAGCTGTGCTTAAGGAAGATACCTTTAATACCATTCTGATGTGCTTGTCATAATGCCTGCCATGCTCGTCATACGTGCTAAGGTGCCAGTTTCTTGGGTGGTTTCTGTGGAACATGATCTCTATCCACACAATCTAGTCCCATCTGTGGGGAATAATTACATAAGCTTTTTAGTAGCTTCCCTGCCCCCACGCACGCCCTTAGGTATGCCTTAGGGCAGCAAATACATGTTCTGCTTAACTGATACTTCCTTTTGTCCTTGGTAAAACAGCTAATCCTGGCGTTAGAGGTAATGATGGGTTTAACTTAGAAGCCCAGATCATATGTAATTCTGCAAGTTATGTACTAGTGTATAAGAACATCTGTAAAGTTTCTTTACTACAAAATGTATTGATCACAGAGGTCTGTCAGATAACTTGAAAAGATGGTAATACTGAACTGCTGTTGCAGTTAACCTTAGTATAGTTCCTAGGCACAGTTAAACAATTTTGCTTACACTGTCAGACATTCTAGATACTTTAAACTGTGCTGAAACAAGAAAAAGTTATGGATCTTGTACATCTTCCTGTAGGAATGCACAGCTAGTCAAAGGTGTGGATTTTCTAGGGACAAAGTTAACTCAATGTAATACTAATTATGGACCATGGAAAAGCAGACTTAAAGCATGTTTATTTTAACTGCAAATATTAGTTGAACTGATAAATTGCCCAGCTTCTAAGTAAAAATCCTGGTTGATGTGAGTCATTATTGATGACAGTTGGTCGTATTTGCCACTATCTTCTAATTCCTCTCTACCAAGTCAGTCACATATTTCAGACTCAGAATTATGACAGTTTTAATAGAATGTTCTGGTTTAGTTATGATTTATGTATAGTGCTAGCAATTTTGGAAGTCCTGAACAAATCTTGTGGAGTAAAAGTTTGAGTTTGCATAGATAATGTTTATTCTGTAGAAGAGCAGTTTGTCTGGAGACTGGTTTGAACGGTTATGCCTGTTAGTCCTTGACACTGCCATTTAAAATATTCTCTTATCTTTAATTTCCTTTGAGGAGTTGACACACAAGGTGTTTAACCTGTCGGTCTCCTAAAATTCATATCAGTCTAACTGAATCCTGCAGTGCAGAGTGTGAGAAACTTGGTGCTGGTAAAATGTATGTTTGTTCAGTGTTGATTTTTTTCTGGTTATGCAAAATACTCTGTAGCCAAATTACAAGCAGTTCAAGTGCCAAAATTAGTTGTCCCCTTTTCGTTTCTAGTGATTTAATACATCAGGAAGTAGAGCTCTAATAAATACCTAATGAATATTCTGTTGTCAATAAAATGCATGTGTGACAAATGTGTACCTTTTTGTATTTAAATACAGGGGGTTTTTGTGAAAAAATCTCAGCTATTCATATGAATAAGAAACTGACTGCCAAGCTGTGACAAGTTACGAAATCATAAGAAAATTTCAAAGGCACAGGAATTTAAAAATCTTTAGGGCTTTTACTTCAGTCAGCGTCTGAGAGTTCCTTATGGGTGGACTGCAGACCATTAAATGCTCAACGACACATTGATGTTGTGGTTGGGATGCTGATTTTAAAGGAACGTCCAAGGTGCCTAGACCAAAGTTCTGTATTCCAGAACACAGTAACACAAGTTGCCGCAGGTTGCTCTCAAGTTATCTGAGTGGTATGAACATGGAGGAACCAGCTATGCCCAGCTGGGCAAAGAAACAGTTGTTTTATGGCATGTAAATATAATACTTAGCCTCTAAATGTATGTATGTAGGTAAGAATGATGGTATGGAATAAATCAGCCAAATTCTGCCAACAGGAAGCTAGAGAAGGTGGGAATGGAGGAGCTTTTCACTGTGGGATGTTTGGGTATAGACTTTCTAAAACCACTGTCCCAGGAACAGGTTCTGTTTTGTGATGCTTCTCCCTCCACTCTACCCTGATAATCCTGAAAATTAGAAGGTACTGAAGATGGCTGTTTCTGAAGGAAAAAAGACATAGGAGAGTACAGCATATTTAGGGCAACAAAGCAAAGGATGCAATAAGAGAAAAGTCATCTTTAAAAATACATCAGGAAAAAAGAACAACTGAAGCAGTACTTTCGAACCTGCGGTTTCTATTTCATTTGGCTAGAGTTTTTTTTTTCAGCTTATGAAACAAGAGAGGGGAAGAGCTGCTTTTTCTGCTATTCCTGGCATCCTGTTACTGCACTCTGCTTAATTTTGAGAAATGTAGGGTCAAAGGAGAGCTTTTATTAGGTGATTTTAAGTCAAGACTAAACATAAACTTGGCAGAAATAATTGCATAATGTAGTTCAAAGGGTCTCCTGACTGTTGATTTGTTCTGGAGTCTTTTTATTTCCCAGCTAGCTGGGGAACTTCAAATATAGCATGTAAGCAGTTTTAAAAGTGTTTGAGTAGGACCAGACAAAAAACCCACATGAATTTGTATGCAATTGGCATGTGTAATTACATGTAAATAGAGAAACTATACATGATTAATAGGAGAGAGTATTTCTTGGTGCTGTGTGAAAAAGGATTTGTGAACTCTAATTCACAACATAAACTTTTTAAAGCAAGGAGAAATGGTTGCAATGTTTCTAATGCAAGAATTTTTACAGTAGCTTATTGAAAAATAATGGTCATTGTGGCTTTGAAAGCTTTTTTTTTTTAAATCTTGGGTACATGAAACAAGTTCTAATTTAAGTTTGCCTCTTAATGGATAAGAGGACCTTTTGAAGTTTTTTTTTTTCTTAAATTTTGGGGTTGCACTACTGCAGTAGTCTAAATTAATGTGTAGTTGACTCAGACTAGTTATTCATTTTTTAATGGGCAGGTTTGGAGAGTATATACATGAATAGTTTTTGTTTTTATCTACAGTAAGTATTCTCTGCTTTGTTATTGATTATGAGACACTATAGAGACCGCAGACTGCAGGTCCTGTACCATTCCGCCGGTTTTCTGATGCGTGTTTAAGTATCTCAGGAGAACTGAACTAGTGGTGTGTGGGTTTTTTCTTTTGTTTTTAAGGTAGGGGTAGGGATTGCGTTCTGTCAGAGCTGTTCAGACTCTGTACTCAGCTGGGTCTCTCAGCGTCAGTCCTACCTGAAGTTTTAGCTTTTGCTGTGTTGCATAGCCTTGCCTTTCACTGTACTTCCTTGCACAAGTAAAACTTGCCCTTCTGGCTCATGGAGAGAGTACCTTTTCTTTTGTCTGTGCTACAGATGAAGAAGTATGTTCTGTCAATAAGTCTGTTTAATTCTTTTAAAAGATTGCTAAAATATTAACACTATAAACTGTTAAGTAGAACTTCTTAAGGTGAGATTGAGTAGCTGAGGGCTGTATGTATCTACACTGACACATAAACTACTTGCAGTCATCCAGAGTCATGGATTTCTTTTAGCATTCTTTGTTGCAGGGTATAATCTAGTTAATGTTGATCAAAGTGTTCATTTATACACATTTCTCCTTTACATCTTTTTTGCAAACTGTTAAGATACCACAGTTATTAGTGTTGTGTTCCTAATCATTAGACTGGCAAAATATCTATTTTGCTGTCAAGTAACTTCTAATTATAGAACTAAACACATGTCAGAAGAAGAATCTACTGCAGAAGGGTCCTTCTGCCTATGCTTCTGTGCCTAATGTTACTAAAACCATTCAAATGTACTCAGGGTGAGATTTTCCTTCCAAAAACTTTCCATGTTGATCTAATGTAGGTTTCAAAAAAAATTGATCTTTAATCTTCAATATTAGAACTGCAAGGATTCTTAAAAACAATGGTGATTTCTCTTCAGCATGGATAAAATTGACAATTTTCTTTGAAAGTAGATTAGGGAAGGGAAATTCTGGAAAAAAAAAATTAAGACAGTTTATGGATTTTTTAAAAATAGGATTCATTATGGAAGAGAGAATGAAGAAAAACTCCATTTCGGTGCGATCCTGTTTGAATGGAAAATAATGGCTATGTGTAAATTACAAAGTAATTCTGTACAAATCAGATGAAAGCAGTGTTGTCTTACACATGCTTTTGAATGCTTTACCAATGGCTGGATCTAGTCTGCTCACAAGTTGTGCCAGGATGTTTGCAGCTCAAGGCTATGTGATCATAGGTTCAGCCCTTTCTGTCTTCTTTAGCATTTGTAGTGTGCACAGCAGAAGAGCTCCTGGTTTAGTTTGGTACAGAAGGAAAAAGATGTAGTTCGCAGGCGCTGAAACTGCTCTGCAAGCCAAACCAACTCCCAGTAAGTGTGGTTGATCAGGGGTTTTACTTCAAAACTGCACTACTGCTCTGAAGTAAAACATTATTTAGATCCAGCCATGGAAGTTTAACAGTCATCTTTTGTCCATAAACTATCAGGAATGCGAGAGATTGGAAAGCATATGGCTGTGCTTAGGCATTTGTTGATAACTGTTGCTTTATTAAAATAAAGGAAGGCTTATAAACTGATCAGATGCATTTCCTGAATACAGTATGCTGGTTTTGTGCTTGGTCCAGAATTTCACTGGTCTTACATCAAATGATGCAAAGAAATTGAAATAAATCATCTTTTGGATGCAGCGAGAGAGGACAGAGGAGATGGAAGTAATTTACTTTGAGTTAGAAGCAAATTTTCAAGGAAGGATGTCTAGGAAAATAAGAATTGATATCTTGCAGAGGTGAAGGAAAAACTTAAGTTTTTGTTTGCATTATGGACATTTATTTTGAAAAATAATACTTAAAACAGTTGCTAAAAAATGTAAAGTGGGTGAAAGCTCTGCTGACCAGGCTTTCCTGTAAAGAATGAGTATAAACTTTTAACTTAAAATAATTAATCTGAAATAGCTTATATCTGTATTGTGTTTATATGCTTACCAACACGCCCTTCTAAAACTGTTTTTGTTTGGTGGGGGTTTTTGTGGTTTTTAACAAGTGCTTTTTTTTTTTGTTAATGCAGTCCTTCCAGGGAAGCCAGGGACGAGCCTACCTCTTTAATTCTGTGTAAGTATGTTATTATGGTTATTCACACTGCCTACAGACTGTAATTTTTCCTGTATGCTTCGTAAGTGGAAAACAGTAGGAATTAGTGTGGCTGCACTTTGCCCTGTTCTTTTTAATGTTCACTTTACTCACCAGTAAGAGTTTTTAAAGAGCTATTGAGCTGACTTGTAAGTATCCCTATGCACATACTAGTTTATCTTGTATTTTAAGTAATTCTACCAATAGCTGAAAGTTTAGGAGAGGGTGTTAGTGTGAAATGCCTTTTCTGTATGTAATGGTAGCTGTCTTAAAAGCTGACATTCTAAGATATTCCAGAAGTCAAAATATATTGTGTGACCTTAAATATGCTTTAGACAACTCTGCTGTTGTCTAAAGAAGAATTTTCCAGTGTGATAGGTACATTTACAGGTTAATGTTCCAGTAAACTTGGTACATCTTAAATGACCTTGAATATTGCAAATGTGCTAGAGGCGAAAGGTCTCCGTGATCTTATCAAGCCTAATATTTGTGATTTTAGTCACGTCCTACTCATGGTATAAGGCTTTTTGAATTTGCTAATGAATGTATTTTACGTTTCTAATATGCAAGATTGCATTTTTGTCTTTATTTTTCAGCAGTTTATTGTGTTGCAGTGCTTTGGAAAAAAGAAATGCAGTTAAATGTCTCGGTCTATTTTAGACCAGAATAATGGAACTGTAACTGCAAAAGATTTTATTGCAGATCTTTGAAATTCTTTTTATATGTAGTTGTTCAGTGGTGACTTGGGACGTCTAGTGTAATTGTTGTAAGAATCTGGTAATACAGCAGCAAAAATAGAAAAACTTAGTTCTTATATAACACTGTCTAAAAACTTGGTTCAGTCTTGCCTGATGGTTTCTGCATAGACTCATGCTCATGAAAAAACTGGCTTGATACAGCACTTAATGGGATGTTTTGGTTTTATATTGCATTTGTTCATCCTGGCTTAGTCTGCTCATCTGTAGCAAATAAATATTTGAGGCCTTTTCCTTGCTGCTCTTTTGGAGTTGTTTCTAAGTTCAGCTGTTGATCCTGATTTACTGGTACAGACTTCCATTATAGAGGTCTCAACTTGTTTTTGAGGAAGAGCTTAGAACTGTAGAGGTGTCTGGTTACTGCTTAGTGTTCTATTCTCTGAAAATTAGACTGTTTAGCCTGTATTTGTTGGTGGGAGTAAGTGGGCATCAGCAAGTTTGCTGTTTAGTCACTTAAACAACAAAAAAAAACCCCTCTTCTAGTCCTTCAGCTCAGTGTAAGGAAGTTACTTTTACAGCATTGAATAAGTTAGGCACTTTTTAAAACTATTTTTTTTGTCGTCTGGAGAAAAGGTGGGTAATGGGTAAGAAGTAACAGTTAATGTAGAGTAATTTCCTTTTTTTTTTTTTTCCCCAGGGTAAATGTGGGCTGTGGTCCAGCAGAGGAGAGAGTTCTTCTGACAGGTTTACATGCTGTAGCAGATATCTATTGTGAAAACTGTAAAACCACTCTTGGATGGAAATATGTAAGCGATATACTTAAGTCTCTGATACATGTTTGTATGTTGAAGCACAGATATTTGAGTAGGCTGTTCAGTAGCACCTGTATGGATAGTTTAAGTGAGTTAGCTGTAGTGCTTTTGTATATATCAGACTGTAATGTAGTTTTGCTTCTTACATCTGCTGAAATGCTGTAGTAGATACTAGCTTTATTCTGGATGGCAAAACAAGCATGAGCTATAGGTGCTATTACAGCTGATAATACTTCTGCAGTACCTTTTTGCAAGATTGCCAACCACATGCACTAAGCTGGATGGAAGCAATTGTCAAAGTGGGTCTTTAATTTCTTGGGTTGCAAAAGTTAGTTAATATAGCAAAAATATGAATTATGGTAAATGATACTGAGCATGTTTACATGGCTTAGAAGTAATGTGAACTTGATTCAGCTGTTTGAAAAGTTATCTGTGCTCTTTCACAGTTACCTGTAATGCAGCTGTGTTGCAAGTTTGATATTCTGAAAATCCTAGATTCTGGCTATTACATGTAGGATTTTCATTGACTCAATATAGCTTCGGATCTTAGAGAGAGAAGTTATCCTAATGCATTCCCTCTGATGAGTATAGAGGAGAGCTTTTGAGAAGTTCCCCCTTTCCCTCTTTTCATTGCTTCTGGGAATAAGGAAACTGAACAAAAATAACATGCCACTTCCTAACCTTCACTTTAAAAAAGCATTAAAATTCCCTAAGCAGTGAAAGGACATGGAAAGTTCTAAAGCAAGATCTGTTGTGCAGTGGATCTGCTGATTATGCTTATGAGAAGTTTACTTCTGTCTCCTTCTCAGCCCTCTTCATCTTCTTTCCTCTCTCCTGCCCTTGATATGGTGTAACCAATGTGGGATGTTAACTGGAATGTTGCTTGGTATTTTTAATGCAAGTTTGATATTTAAAATACTTAATTTCCCCAGCTGAATTCAGTGTCTTTTTCTTCTTTTCAGGAACATGCTTTTGAGAGCAGTCAGAAATACAAAGAAGGAAAATTTATCATTGAACTTGCCCACATGATTAAAGACAATGGCTGGGAGTGAGTCGTAACTTTTTTCCTTTGGACAATATTCTGTGGAACATGCTTTACAAAGACTAACGCAAAGTAAAGGAAGAGCTTGGCTAGAGTGGCCCTGAGAATATCACTGAACTCTGAAACCTCACAAATGAGTAGTGTAGTGTAAGTGGCTATTTCAGGCCATGTTTGCCTTTTCTCCTTGTGTAAGTTCCCTCTTTTTGTACGTGTATTACTGTGTGAACAGTTGTTTCGGAACATTTTGGATGACCTTTTTCTAAACTCTCTCAAACTAGAGAAACAGTTCACTAATTGAAAATGGATTTTACTGGTTAGCATCTGTCTCTGACCTATGCCTTTAATGCTACCTTCTGCTGTGCATGCTTCTTGCCTAAACACCTACACTCCAGTCCTGTAGAAGTTCTATATCCGAGCAGTCTGAAAGAATGTATGGGATGGGGTGCTTTTTTATATGTAGCAATTTCTGATGTGTTTGGCAGTGAAGAGGATACAATATTGTAGTTATTAATTTCTTTTTTAAATTTGAGTGTACCACAACCTGTGTACATCTTGTAGGTGAATTGGTTAAAGGTACAGTGCTCACTTTAAAAAATATTTCAATTGCACTGACTGAAGTTAGCAGGTGTCAAGTGGTTAGGAAAGATTATTCTAGAGGTTTGGTATCTTTAATGAAATACCTTTAGAAGGATTTTAAATCAATAGTGCTATAGAATGTGTAAGACCAACATATTCCCTAAGGAGTTTGCTGGATGAGAAATTTATAAAACCATAGCTTGCAAGATTTAAAAGGCAGAAAAATATATGCATCTTCTATTTTGGAAAAAAAAACTAAGTCGGTGTAATAAAAAAGTTTTGGTACTGTACCTTTGCCAGTAATAGGGACTTGTGCATCAGTAAAGTTTTATGGCTGGTTCCATGTAACTGTGTAGTCCTAATGCACTGGACAGAGAGGTTGATATCAAGGAAACTTGTTGAAGTATTCTGCTTCTGCTACATTTTAACAAAAATATTTATTTTTGTGAGAAATGGCCAGAGCCTATGACATGAAAATTAATATAGTACCTGTAGAAAAAGGAGGAGTAATAAGAGGGAAGGGATGTTTGACTCAGCTTTTCATAAAGTAACAAGATAGTTTTTAAAACTTGGGGGTGGGGAAAGGGTTTCTTGGTTTGCTGGCTAAATCATCCCCAAGTACCTTTTTATAACAAAATTTATATAAATCTCACCTTCTCTTGTTCTCATGCTGTTTCTTAAGTGGAATGAGTTAATGAGAGAAACTTCTGGAAGGTGTATGCACAACAGCTATTTGTGCATGTAAATTCTGAGCAACTATAAAAGAAATGCTCTACATAATTTTGCTAACTTTATTTCCAAATCAAACAGTCTCTGAAGACTTTTGTATTTTAGTCCTTTTAGTGCTTGAGGACAAAATGTTTGGAAAAAACCCTTTAACACTACGTAAGTACTATAACTGAACAATATGGAAGCCTTGCAATACAAAATCATTTTCTCTCAATAACAATTCTAATATGGCACCTGCAAAATTTAGTCATTGGTGCTGTTGCTGCTGTTATGTTTTTGGGAATCTGTGATAGTCTTTCTGAACTCTGCTGCACTTTAGAAATTTTGTCATACAAAAAAAAATATGCCAATGGGTAGGGGCAATACAAATCTTTAAAACCAGCTTTCCGGTGTCTTTTTGGAGAGAAAGAGAAGAGAGTTCACCCATGTGTATGCGTTCTCTGATGCAGGCTGGCTAAACTGCATTCAAGATGTTGTTGTGAACTATACCTATGAATTAAAAATGTAAGAATTAGAGAAGTAGTTAAAGCTGTTTGGTTTCAGTCCAGAGACCTGAGGTGGTACCGTCGTGTTTAATCTGGATTTTGTGGCTTACATGTTACGACTTCATGTTTGCATCATCAGGCTTCAGAATCTCCTTTTTAACAACGTCATTGATGCAAGATGGGCTTTGATGTTGCCTGTCTCTTGATCTTTTGACCTGGAGTTGCTGAGATTTTATTTTCCTCCTTTGTAACGTATGTTGCCAACAAAGAAGACTAACTTCTATCAGCAAAAAGATTTTGTTGGCTTCAGAGTCCAGTTGCGATGTTAATACATGTGAACACGCTTATGTGAAGTTTGTGTACCTTTTGGCTTTTCTTATTTTCTGGCTACAGACTTGTTGAAGCAGTACTCTGGACTGAAGATAAAAGTAATGGCTGCTTTTCAGTAGAGAGTTGAAATGAAAGAAAATATGTAAAATTTTAATGACTTTTTTCTTTCTAAAATCGAGGGGTTAGCTATCTCTTGTTAGTAAGTTAATGTTGTCTGTAACACGGTCTGATTCTTAGAAATTCAACCTCTTTCTTCAGTGCATTATTTATATTTCAAACTGGACATTTTCACCAAAACCTTAATTAACTTTGATGCCAAAGGTTGGGACTTTATCAAGTGCTTAGCACATAGAGCTTCAGACTACTGGCATAAAGAGTTAATGAACTATATGTGATGTTTATGGCTTTTAAGAGAACCAAGCAAAGCAATATTCTTTTTGGTCTTTTAAGAGTGGATGCTTAAAGGAGTAAAAAGTAGAGCTAATACAGAATTGCTATCTCATGCTGCCATGTAACAATTCTTGAGGCTCATTCTGTTGAGGAAATATGTGAATTTTCTTCCTGTGTTGCTTGGCAGTGTCAGTGATTATTTTCTCCCATTGCAAGCAAAGATGTAGAGAGTTCTTGTTATTGGTTTTGGTGAAAGTAGAATCCAGATAGCAGTGGCTGCTGGCTGATGTGAAGAGGTCAGTCTGGTCACTGAACCCTCCAGCAGTCATTTGAAAGAAAAAAAACTTACTTGAAAAAAAAAATACTAAAGCATTTTCCCTCTAACCAATTTTTGTAATATATTAAAGATTATATTTAAAGTTTGTATGTGTTTGCTCTGGGCAAGTTTACTTCCCCTCCAACTTGAGCACTTTTGTTACTTGTACTGGTTATTTTTATTGTTGGTCTTAACATTTATTTTGTATTTTGTTTTTTATAAACTGTAACAAAAAGCTTTTGTGAACCTTTGTTTCTTGCTGGCTCTTTCTTGGACCAAATGAACTGACTATGAGCTGGCTTAGAAATGTTCATTGGGATGCATAGGAATTTGCTAGCAAAAAATGTACATGTATTGAAAGCTTTTTTCTTCTGAACCTCTAAAGCCACACCTGTCCTAAAGTAACGAATCATAATTTGATGTGACTTTAGCAATCTGACCACACATTCTCTGTCTAGGTCCCAAATAATGGCAGTAACAATGGTGCTCCAGGACTGAGTCTGCCTGCAAACACCAGAGTTATTCTTTGGCTGGTTACTAAGTACCTTTTTGATTAATAAAAGGCACTGTTGCCGTCTATAAAAATTCTGTTAAGTTGCAAACTTGCTGTGAAATGAGCTGCAGAATTTGGTGAGGGATTGCTGACAGACCACTCTTGCTTATGCTCTTAGGAATCTAGTAATGTCAATTTTACCTGTCAGTAAAAAGAGCCAGAAGATGAATTTTCCTCATTCATTGTAAGCTATACCATGACAAACTATAGTCAGAAGTTTGTTAAAATTCTGTCTTAATTTCCCACTAGCAAGGCCTGGTATAGTGGCCAGTCTGAGTGGTATGCCTTGCATGCTTGCAGTCTTTCGCAATCTGTGGGAGAGAAGGGAGAATACAATTTATGAAATTTCTTTGAATTAAAATCTGGCCTCAGAGGTTCTGACAAAGAGTCATTGCTGCCCATAACCAATGGTCATCCTAATTTCTTTTTGGTGTATCAAGGTAGTGCAAGAGTTTGTGAATGCAATGTACCATTTTTGGTGGACTTACGCTTCCCTCTGAATAATGCTTGTAGAGCTTTTTCTGCACGCTCATCTCCGCAGTCAGATTGCGACAGTCGTGACCTACAGTCTCACAGACCCAACTCCAGCCATCTCCATTCTTTGATAACGGCACTGAGTGGAAGAAGCTGTCAAATTATTGTTAAACTTTTTGGACACTTTATTGTACTTTGTTTGAGACTCATGTTAAGCCAACCAGCAGTATAAACACTTACTGCGAAAGGAACAGACACTTCAGAGGTTTCTTTTAAAAGGACTGTTACAAATGGTTTAAGGCCTAAAGCATGAGTCATAAATGGCAGTTGAGTTGTGCCTCATTGTTTCTTAAACTCTTTACAAAATGCTTTCTTTTACAGGTGACATGGCTGTGTTGCTGTTCTGTCCTAGCAATACTGTACATCATTTGTTGTTTCACTATATTGTATCTACTTGAGGTATCACAATAAAAGCTTTCGGTTGTTTTGTGGAGTTACTTGGTGGCTTTGTGCTGTCTTTTCTTGCTAATTTAATTCTCGTGCTATGTTCTCTGATAAGACCAGAGAGAAAAGCCAGTGCTCTTAGCTGCTCTTAAAAATGTTTGAATGTGGGTTGAATCTGATTTTCGTGTGGTTTTAAGAAAGACTGACACTAAAAATATGGGGTTTTTTCCTTTCAGTAATCTTTCCAAAATACAGAAAGTCATGTTGCTGCTTTTAGAGCTTTTGCCCATTTTGAGCCAATCATGGGACCTCTGCAAAGTGATTTAAAAAAGAGTCAGTCTCTGCACCCCCCAAAACTTAACTTTCAGAGAAATTGTAGGGAGTGTGTGTGTGCTTTCTTTTGTTTTATCTTGGTCATCTTAGACCAGAGGAGCACTCTGAGCACAGGCACTCAATCTCCTATTTCTGCTTTGGTTGGAAGAACTTCCATAGTTTCTCTAATCAGATTAATGGTCTTCTCCATCCCAGAGCCCAGGTCATATTGACTCAGATTTATTCCACCTGTGTAGTTGCAGGGGACTGGTGTGTGTGTAACTGTGAAGAGCTCCCACCAACATTCAAATACAAACTTTGCCCTAAAGATCATGTCAGTATGTCACCAGCTGTCTGTAGGAGCAGGCATCATGACAGTGGCTCTCAGATTCTGCAGTGGAAAATCTGTGCAAAACACCGAGTTTGGATAAGAAGGGGTGATGAAGTAGGAGGGAGATTATTTCTGTCATAAGCTGGCTAATTTCCTACTGTAGCCCCAGTACATGGTTTGCCTCTTTACAATGAGGGGACACTTGGCTTATGTTCACCCTGGCATCCACTGTAACTCCCAGGTTCTTTTCAGTTTGAAAAGCCAGTCTGTGGCACTCACTGATGGTTTAGGAAATTGTTAGGCCAAGCAAAGCAATGTTTTCTCCTGAAGATTAATCTGAAGGTGGTTGTGATTGATTTTGGTGGTGGTGATTACAAGAGCAAAGGTAAACTGAGACTTCATTATGAAAGGCTGCTTCTTATTAATTTGAAAGACTTCAATTTGTTTGTATAAACAAATCCCCCCCAAAAAAGCTCTGTTTACTGGTAGTAGAAATACCCTTTAAAATTCCTTAAAATTGTAGCAATGGACTATTGCAGTGATTGAGTTTACTCTTACTGTGTAATAGTAGATGTAGAATTATCCTTAATCACATTAACCTATATGAAATAAATAATTTTCAGGAAAGTGCTTCACATCAGACTTGCTTGCTAGTACAAGATGTAGGTGTGTGCTAAGTAATACTAAAGTGTTAATGACATTTTCCTGGAAATTCTAACACCAAGGTAGGTTAAATTGTGTCGTCATGGTAATTTGATTATTTTTAGCATGATAAACCAGTAGGGTACATAGAACTCACATACAAAACATCAGCTGTTTGCATTTGAACACTTTGAGTCAAGTGGGAAAGTGGTAGCAAGGATGCATGGAGGATTTTGGGGGAAGTTCGCTGTTCAGTTATTGAACGCTGGCAACAGTGCACCAGATATGACCCCTTTGATCTGCCTGAGGCTGAGAATGAAGTCATTCAGTGCAGGCTTATTCAGTGTCTCTTCAATAATCGTTTCCTCTCACAAACAGACGGGGATGCTCTACATAGGAGATAAAACATATTTCCATCTTGAGAAAAATGGAAGATAGCCTGCTACCCTTTCTTTTAGTCATGTGCTTATTGGCTGTCATATCAGACACTTTTTTTTTTCTTTTTAACCTTTCCTTGGCTTTACTGTCTTAGGGCATTCAAAAAAGTATCTTTCCAGATGTGAGAAAAAAAATATTTAAGGATAAAAATGTCACTTTGAGAGATTGAATAAAAACCTAATTTTTTTACATGGATATCATCATAACACAGAAATATCTTTCATATTCAAGATGTTCATAGTAACATCCCATTAAATTTTGGTGTAGCAAAGGGTCTGTAAAAACACAAACTGTTAGCAACTGCTTACTAGAATAGTTTTGGAAATGTGCACTCCAGTGTTGTCTTAGGAGCTGGAAAACACGTGGAGGATCTCTGACTTCCAGATAGGCAGAGGTGGGCAGGTGCCTTCATCTAAAAGTTGGGAACCTTCCATTAGATGTCTTTTTGTCCTGTTAAATTTGAATAACTGGGCAGTGGCCTTGGTTGAGGATTCTTCCCCCATGCAGGAAATGCTGCAGCTGGGACGTTAAGCTGCAGTGGGACAGCAGCAGGCCTCCATTTACAAAATCCAGTTAGCCTGAACAGGGAAACAGTCACCACTAAGGGTTAGTTGAACCTCTGAGAAGGGCTCCAGTTAGGTTACTCTGCCCACATGAGGTTTTCTTTCCTTTTTCGTCTCTTCCTCTGCACCCTCCCCTTGGCTCTTCCCCAGATGGGTCCAACCCTCTGAGCACCTGCGCTGCTGCTGGCACTCACACCTCTGACAAGCAAAGCAGCTGTGGATTAACTGGGGCTGGACAAAGTAATTCCTTGGCTGTGAAGCAGCTCTGCTGAGCCATGGAACTGATGAGCATTAACTGTTTCTCCTCTCGTAGGGGCTGTGCTAATCTGAGGGTTTGGCTCATTTGTTTCTGTAGTATTGCTGAGTAAGGTTTGAGCTCAGGATCTGAGATGCTCTATGATGCTTGTAGCAGTTTAATCTGTGCTTGTCTTCTGTATAAACCTGATTCCCCAAGGATTTTACTTAGTAAAGATCACTCCAGAAAGCAGACAAGGCAGGTTTTTCAGTATTTTGCATGGTCTGATTTCTGTATTTTAGTAGTAAATAGTGTAGGTCAACTTCCCTTCTTGCCCAAATAGACTTTAGAGGTTTCTAGCTCAAGCAAAGGCAAGGGCAGGGCCAAACTAGCCCTTTATTAGAAATACAGAGTTTGCATCCTGACATTAAAATATATACATGTATGCAAATTCCATCACAGCCTGGAACATCATGGCTCGCCTTTTTCCTACAAGAAGGGTTGTGTATGTTATTTAATCTTTGGAACACCTTAATGACATGATTAGCAATGATCATCTGCTTTATTTGACACCTGATGAAGGTTAAGTTACAAAACCATTTATGAGCAAAAGCCTCCAGTTTGGGACTTGGAGCTGATGACAGTGCAGGAATGGTGTATGGGCATCTGAAAAAAAAAAAAATTCTTGCTCTTATGTTTCAAATTTGAGTTTGACTTCAGCCATTTCTGCTCACGCATTGGATTTCTTCAAGTTCCTTTGTCCCTAGAACCAAGAGCTCACCTGCGCCGCAGGCACCTTCAGTCCCTGTGGTTCAGGCTGAGCACTGATGGTGTTGGTGTGAGAACAGGGAAGGTGTGTTACTGAACGTGGTAAAACTTTCGCTTTTTTGAGCTTTGAGTTGAGTGGCATTAATAGTGAGCTGTATTTGAAATGTGCTTCAAGTTATTTGTCCATTTAAAAGCTAAATCAAATGAGCTTTATTCTGCAGGAAAGGTATTTAAAATGTTTTAATACCAAATCCTATAAAACCTATCTCACAGAGGTGCAACACTTAAAGTGAAGAAAAAAAAAAACACTACCACAAAACCCAACTGCAGGAGCTCTGTGCAAACAAACTTTCCCAAAAGCTCTAAAAGCCCACCAGAAGTCTGGGATCTCGTGACAGGGAGCACGGCTGCCAAAGGCGAGAGGAGCTCGTTTTGCAGTTGGGCCCGAGGGGATTGCTACATCTGGGAGCCGGGCTGCAGATGTCAAACACGTGCTTTTGAGGGCTGGGGGGGCTTTCCTAAACAAATATATTTCCTAAACAAATATAAATAGATTCCCTGCCATGTGCAGAGGAAACCTGCTGATGTTATTGCGGCGAACCTTCGATCTGTTGAGCTGGAGCTGCTGTGCTGTAGACTGTGAAACCATTTGGAGAGGCATGCGCTCGGTGCCATAAAGGCAGGGTTCGGCAGGTACGTAGGGCACTGGGGCGGGAGGGGTGGGCACGGATCTCTGCAGGGCTGGGAGGGTGGCTCTGCCTCCTAGGAAAAAGCTGAATCTGCAAAAGACAAGCCTCTTACAGCATGCCCTGCAGGAGTGCAAAGCAAATCAATGGGAAAAGATGAACTTTTGTGACAGTTCGGGTCCCCCAAATCTATGCATCATCATGCCTTGTGTTAAAAGGCAAAGTGAAGCTGCTTTTTGTGCGCCCTGCCCCAACACCCTGCTCACCAGCTGAATGTGGCCGTGCTGGGCACGAGGCAATGCCCCTGGCAGCCCACCATGGTGGGCAGTGCGCTGCGCGAACCCAGGCTGGGCTAGGAAACCCGCAGCTCTCCAAACAGCCATGCGCTGGGGCAAGAGGCTGTTTCTGGCCATAATCTCCTTACAGGCCTGAATTAATAATCTGTTTCCCACTGATGGTCGATAGGCACTACTGGACTGGGTGGCAGGCTCCACTCCGTTACCTAGACTGTAAATCTGCTTCTGCTTGCCTGCGTAAATTATCTTTCCTTGCTTTCTTCCCCTTTTATCTTCCTCTGTCCTCAATTTCCCGTTGTTTTCACGATGCCCATAACAGTCTGAAGTCTGCAGCATTTTGCTTTTTGTTGTTCTTCCTTCCCCTCCAGAATGCAATACTCTGGGAGTGGCATCAACAACTCGTCCCCATACACTGATATTTTGTGGTGTTCGATTCACTGCAGGGCAGCGGCGAGGGAGCCGCCATCTTCTCACCCTGCGCTGGGCAGCTGGCGTGGCCAGTCCTCAGAGCTCCGGGGCAAAGGACAAGGTCCTGCTCTTTGCTACTGACTTGTGGCTGCTTTACTGATTAAACTCCTGCAGCAAATTTGAGGCCTAAACTCTGTTTCTCTGGCGTGATAATCAACAATGAGCGTGTACGGCCTGCAGCCCCACAGCCATGCTCGATCGCCTCAGCTCCTGCTCCCAGGCTGAGGAAGCCAATGGATTTTTGCTTTAGCAGCAATTTTTTCCCCCTTCCCCCTTCTCTTCTGTAATGAAAAGTTTCTCACAACCTAGAGATTGGAGACAAAAATTAATGCCCTTTAATTACTTATTCATAGTACTGAAAACAAAAGGTTTCTCACGTCATTCTTTCAATGTTTGCTAAAATAGAGACTTTGCTCTGGCAGACCTCTCCTTCACCGGCTAAAACTCACACTGAAGGTTAACAGCTCTCGAAGTTAATGATTATCTTTCCTTGTTTGCTCAGTGTTTCAGAGTTAAAACATGTAAACACAACAATTGGTGTGGTCAGCCAGCGACAAGCACCACGGAAAACATAAACACATCTGTTAGCAGGGAGAAGTTTTACTCCCTTGCCTGGCCTCCCCACGCTCCCAGAAGTGTCCGCTCACCCAGCAAACAGCCAGCACAGGATGACACTGTCCTGCAGGCCGGCGATTACATGGAGCCTGCTATGAAAACCCCTCTCAAAATAGCAATTTCTAATCTCTCCCAAGGCTGTTAATCAGGTTTCTAATCCAGCAAAGCCATCCGTACTGTAACATGCTGCGATTCCCAGCCCTTTCTTAGAAACCCCTCTCGGTTTCAGCATTTACTGGGTCAAGGGACTGGTGGCAACGTTTGGATGGGCAGAAACAGCCACAAAACAAATATTCTGGGAGACAGACCTGAGATAATGGTTGGTGCCATGACCTGACTGCACCTTACCTGTGAGAGCGGGGCCTTACCAAAGGCTCATTGGCATAGGCATACAACGCAACACCAGCTCCCGAGCTGAGATTTTCTGAGGACTGAAAGCAATCTCTGCTTTTCTGAAGACCTGTCCAATTTTTTTTTTTTTTTTTCAAATTAGATAGATAGAAATGGCCCGAACCCATGTGACAGTCAGAGTTTCTGGGCAGCTTCACAGAAGTGGAGGCTTTGCCTGTACCGTGGCTAAATTCCAGCTGGGGTAATCGCCTCTGCCTCTTCCCACCTTTCCCTGGGTGGCTCTGACTGTCTTGGAGGACCTGATGTGTTGCAGGGTGGGGGTGACATGACTCATGTGGGTAGCTTGCACACAAGTATGTGATGTTTGCAGTGGTGTTGGGGATCCCTCTGGCAAAAGGTGCTATATAAATTTAACCTAATCACTCACAAAGCAATTCCACATCCTCGTGCATGGCTGTACGCAAACACGCTGTATTAGCGAGGCAATGGGCTGTTAAATTTCCTCCTGCTACAGGAGCTTTAAGAGACTCCCTGTCCCCCAGGATGATATTTAGACTTTGAGGGTCTGTTTGAAGAGATAGAGGCTCCCAAAGGGGCTCAGCTAGAGGATGCTGCAGGGACGGTGGGGACACTGTGACAGGGGCTGTCCTGCTGCTCAGAAGGATCTTGGCTGCTCTTGGCAGGGGGAAGATGCTGTGGCCGAGCCCCCATCTGGGGGATTTGCTGCAGTCGTTCCTGGTCCGTACGGCAGTGCCACGCAGCTGGTGTCCCTGCCTGGCTGAGGAGTGGTGCTGCAGCAGGACGGAGAGCTCAGGCTCATGGGCAGCGCTTTCTGTGCTCCAGAGCTTGTGTTGGGGAAAGCAGCCTCGCTCCTCGCGTCTGCAAGGCCACGTTAAGCAGGACCACGACCAGCCCTGGCAGGCACTGACAGGAAGGTTTAAAGGCCGTATGCACTGAGGCCACGGTGGTAAATGGCCGTGTGCTGCACTGAGACACCTCCCTCACACCAAACCAAGAAGGGGGAAAAAAAGTTAAACAACACTTGAAAAATGAATTGAGACGTGTGAGAGCCCCAGATAACGAATGCCATCGGGATGTGCACAACCACGTGCATCTCCAGGAAAAGTCCCTGCCATGTCCCAGCCTCCTCTCCCCTCGCTGTTCCCAGCACAGCCGCACAAACTGCAGCAGCCCGTTTGCAACGTGTGGTCATGGGGAAGACGATGAATTCAATGTGTTTTGTTTCTTTATTTAGCATGTTCCTCCCGAGAGGCTTCAAGGTCTTGAACTCGGGTTTTTACTGAGCTTGCTGTTTATCCTCCCATGCGTGTGCATGGGGGGGGCCCAGTTTGGTGGCAGCGGTTTCCTCCTCAGCAGGATGAGCTCCCGGGGGGGCTGAAGGGTCTGGAGCAGCCCCGTCCTGTGGCTGACGGCCTGTCGGCAGCCTCTGCAGCAGCCTCTGCGCCCGTCAGCCCTCAGCCAGCTCCCAACTGAGCCCGCATCATGGCTGGATCGGCTGGCTTCCCCCCAGGTTCTGCTTAGTTCTTTCACTGTTGATGTTTGCCCATGTAGTTTAGCCTCATTTTACTGTTCCTTTTCCCCATCCCGCTTCCCTTATTAGCACTGTTTAGCCAATGCTTGGGTAGTCTCCCATGCCCTGTGAAGCCCACAGCCCCTCTTACTTCCCTGTGCTCTCTCCTCCATGTCTGGCTGGCTCCGTGCCCCATCTCCCAGTGGCATCCTGTGTCCTGTTCTGTCATGATGCCTGTCCAGCTCCAGACTGCATATAGGAGCAGTAGATGGGGTGGGGGGAAGGGCTACAGCCCTCTGTAGTGCAGCCAAAATGAGAGTCCCACCTCGTTCAGCTGCTCATCCCTGTCCTGCGAAGACCCCACGGAGGCGTGGGGCCGGCGTGTCCACTGTGCTGGATGCTGCTGGCACCGGGCAATGACGCATTTTGCTGCTCGGGGCTCTGGGTGTGGAGCTCTCACTTATTTCTTGCGTTGGCAGCAGCAACTTTGCCTGGCCAAGGGCTTTTGCTCCCTGCCCACGGTACCAGGTGGCCGGCGCTCATGGTCCTTGTCCCCTGTGCAGCATCTGATTACCTCAGGCTGCAAACTTGCAGCAAAAATATCTGCCCCATCGCTTGGGTTCCTAGAAATCCAGCGGCTGCTTGGCAAGCAGAAACCCAGTCCATAGGGCTTGTTAACTCCACACGGCGGGGACCATTCCGTGGAGGGGTGCATGACGAAGCGTTTGCAGCCCTGCCAGAAGGTGGGGAGTGTTTTTTTAAATCTCTGCTTTTTCCGTTTGAGCTCTAGAGGTAAAACAGCCCTTTGAAACGTCATGGAGGGACCCAGCCTGCCTGCACTGGGAGCTCCCGTTGGAACCAGTCCCGACCCAGGGAAACAAGCCCCCAGGGGCTGCGCCGGGGCCATCAGATGCTCAGGCTAGTGGCCCTGGAAGAAAAATTATTTCAGTGCAATGAGCATAACCTGAAATGCAGCTGCAGCAGGGGGATGTGGGCAGGGTGTGCAGCTGCCTTCTTGGGGATGGGATCCCCCTAAAGCCCTTCTCCAGCCCTGGCTGCACCCCGACCACGCAGCAGCGCTGCCCCTTGCCATTGCTTTCCTTTGCACCTCTTGGTGTTTCTTTTCTCTTTGCCTTTCCTTTGTCTCTCTCTCTCCTCTTTCTTTCTTTGTTCCTTCTTTCCCTTTTCTCCTTTTTTTCCTTTTCCTTTTTTCCCTTTCCTCTCCTTTCCTTGCCTCTTTCTCCCTTTCTGCTGTGCCACAACCAGACAAAGCCTGACAGCCAGGAGCAGTTACCGGCTTTGTGAGCCGCTGGTGTCCAGCAATACCACACCTTGACTTTGCTGGCTGGGACAAAACCCCTTCCTGGGGGGGAAGGAGCAGCCCTGGTGCCTGCGGCTGCCTAGGAGGGAGCCTGGCTGGTTCAAGGTGCAACATCCGAGCCCTCTGACCGTACGAGCTGTTGCTCTGGCGCCTGTTAGCGAGCATTAACACGCTGCGGTTTTGCCACTCAAAAATCCCAAGACTTGTAACAAGAGCTGGGGCTTTACCCAGCACTGTGGTGTGAAGGGCTTCATGGAAACTTCTCTGGTTTCTGTGGATGTCGGCTCTGAAAACCAAGCTTGTCTCCTGTAAGCCGTGCAGTAGGTCCCTAATTTGAATTATGCACGAGCGGCGAGGGCAGCAGCTGGGCTGTGCCAAGCATCTCCAGCTTTCACATCAAGAGTTGGTGACATCTGCCCCTGAGCTGGCCCAGCCAGGCTTCCCGGGCACGGACAGCCAGTAGCAATATCGGTAGAGCTGGTAGTTGCCTTTCTTCCTCATATTTTCCCATTTTTCCCCTCTTTTTCCCCTTTTTACATGAAGCTGAACTGCACAAATGTTTGATCCCCTGAAGCACTGGACAGTACAAGCACAGGTGGGCTCCTTTCTTCCATGGAAATCTCCCTGTGGTTGGCACCACCTGGCTCCAACGCTGCCTAAAACAACAGACTGAAAATGTCTGCTGGGGCGCAGGGTGCTGGGCAGAGACCTGCCTGTACGTGGGCAGGTTATGGGACAGATGCTGAAGCTGCCCAGCGTCAGGGACACGGACCTGAGGCCCATGCCCTCTGCTCCCCATCACTCAGCACCCTGCCACCGCCCCGGTGACATCTCCCTGGTATGAGCTCTGAGTTTGGCTTTGCTGATGTTCCCTGCGGCCTCGTTGCTCCACAGGCTTGATTTTAATGGAAGATGAAAGCGTGGCGGGGACAGGGAGGCAGCCGAGCCAGCTCCATGCTGAATGAAGCTCAGGCTGGTGCCGATTCCTCGACAGAGCGAGCATCCCTGAAGGCCTTACTCTTGGAATAAACACATACACACTTAAAAAAAAAAAATATATATATATCAGGCCAAGCTCTAGCAACGTGTAACTTGTTTTGTTGTAGATTAACTGCTGCAATACACCCCAGGCACTTTGCTGAACTGGCCATTTAACCTGCTCTTCCGAGCCATTTCTTTTTGGTTTTAAGACAGGCACACTACAAATTGCTGTCTGTGCTGTTATGGGATGTCACAGGCTGCAGAGATGTTTGTCCTGCCCCTGTGCGTCTCCAGGCAGGAGGGGTTCCACCTCTAACACCCCAGTCCCGGGGCTGGGGGCCATGGCCACGGCCGGGAGCCAAGACCCTTCCTTTCCATGCTGAGTAGAAATGCCACACCTTGCCCAGAGGGCCCAGTGGTGCTCAGCCGGGTGGTTTCCTTTCTGGAAAGGTTTCAGGTGCTGCCCGGCCCGTGAGAGGGTTTTGCTGGCCCCGTAGCCTGTAAACTTACTCCTGGGCTTGAGACACCTCCTGAAGCCGCTCTTGGCCCCGTCCGCTCCTCCGTCCCCAGGGCAGGCTGTAATCGGCTCTTGGCAGGACAGCCCTGACCTGAGCGCTCCGGCTCCCAGCAGATTTCCCCAGCCTTGCCGAGTGTTTGCAAATAAAAACAAAACAAAACAAAACAAAAAAAAAACCCAAAAAAAAAAGAAAAACCACCAATTTATTCTTGACAGCTCAGCTGGGCAGAGAAAAAAAAAAATCATGCTGCTCTTTACGTCTATTCTTAATTTTTTTTTCTTATAACAGATGTTGCCAATAATAACACAGCAGGAACAGCTCCCGGCCCCACAACCGTCAGAGTTCTACCCTTTTCTGTAGCAAGTGCCAGCCTGGTTTCTTGCCAGCCCAAAGTCTGCTGACAAAGCGTCCAGCAGCGACGCGGCCGGGTCGCAGCGATGGTGCGAGCGGTGCTCCCTTGGCCCCGCATGGTGATGGGGATGGTGGGTGACATCCAGCCCTTTGCTGCCTTTGCAGTCACTGGGAGGTGACAGCTGCCCGCGCCCACCCCCCCCCGCCCCCAGTAGCTGGTTTTGGAAATACAGCCGGATTAAATGCAAAACCAACACAGACAGCTAGGCCAGTGCTTCAGGATGGGAATTTTTCTAGGAATACATTTGTTCTGGAAAGACAGACCCCGGTCTTTCTGGTCCCACAGGATGAGGGTTTTGGTGGAGGGGCATCGACTGCGTCTCGGCAAGACCGGCCCTGGGAAAGGCCCAGTTGCGACGGGCAGAGGAGGAGCTGGGAAAGTTTGACTCAGCCCTGCTGAGGTGGGGTTGGTTTGTGTTAACTGGTTTCCTTGTTTGCACTGGGTGTGGGGCTGGCGAGGCAGCCAAGCTCTGCCCCAATGGTCCCCACTCTGGTGGCCAGCATCCCTGCAGACCCAGCATGGATAATCACGCTGTTTGCCTCATGGGGGTTGGAAAACACATCAGTGTCTTAAAATGTGACCCTCCAGGTTATTCACAATGTAAATATATGCTCTTAAATAATCAAAGTTGTAAAAGATAATTAATGTCTTCCTTGTGTCTCTGCCTGCCTCCTTGCAGAGCTCCGCAAGGTCTATGGCCACAAAGCACAGCCAACGAGGAGCTTCTTCAGCTGAGGACCTGGGAACGATGGGGACCAGGAGACAGCCCAGGACGGGGGAGACAGAGCAGGATGGAGAAAGCAGGATTATTGCCCAGGGTGAGGCTGGCATTGCCCACATTGGGGCAGGGAAGGGGCAGCACCCAGCCATGCTCCCACTAGCTGGGCTGCCCACGGGGTGTGGACGCATCTCTGGGTGAAGAAAAGCCACTTCCCTTTGACCGTTGAAGCCTGGGAGCTCCATTCACCACCAGCCCCTTTCCCCAGCAGCCCTGGCTCCCCCTGCTCTCATGGGGGTGGCCACAGGGCTTGACCCCCATTTCTGCACCGCGTGGGGTGCCCGATGGTGGGAGCGGCCATGGGGGAGAGGCGAGTGGGCTGATCTCAGCGTCCCGGCGCTGGGACGGCCAAGCCTCCCTCCCCTCGCAAGCCCTGGGCTCCCCTGCTCCCTGCGGGGCGCTGGCCCACAAACACAGCTGCAAACCCAGGCTGTGCTAAATACTGGGAAACTGGGTGGGTGCCAAGAACTTTGATCCCTGGCCATAAAAACCTCCTCCAGAAGCTGACTTCTCTTGCGAAATACCCTCCTGGAGGGGCTGAGGTGCCCCCGCCAGTTCTGCAGCCCCAGAAAAGGGAGTTTGGCTGGTGAGCAGTGGGATCGCCCCAGCCTTGTCCCGTCGAGGGGCTGTGCTGGTGCCAGTGCTGGGCAGATGCCTGTCCCACCAAATGCATGGATTTACCTTGGACTGCTCCCAAGCACTGCTCCGCTCCTCCCCGGTACATCTGCACAGAGCAGCCGTGGTGGCAAGGCCGGCTGAAAACCTTCCCAGCTGGGACACGCCGAGCAGAGGGCCTGTGCCCGGTGCGGCACCGAGCCCCTTCTTCCGGAGACGCCGGATGGGATGGGACAGGCAGCTGGTGCACCCCACGCTGGTGCCAGGGCCGAGGGCGTGGGTGGCCGGAGCTGCCGTACGGACAGCTGCACTATCAGACGTGGCTGTTAGTGTCTTCCTTAAAGATCTTATAAAAGGAGTTTTTTAATAGGTTTGGAGTTGGGTTTTTTTTTTTTTTTTTTATTCTTCCCAGGGAGTGCTCAGCAGCCACAGCCCACCCCAGCTTGGGGAGGGGGATGCTGAGCCGTTGGGTGTGAGCCCTGCACTGTGCTGGACCTGTGACATCAGCCTGGCCAGGTCCGAAAGGGCCACAGGTGCCCTCTGCTAAAAAACTCAGTGAGCCACTGATGAACTATTTCTTTTTTACATTTTTGTTATCTTTAACTCCAACACCATCCAGCGTGCTGGTGGAGCTGGGCATTAAATGTTATTTAGAGGCAAAGATGGGGAACAAAGGGATTTTTTTGCAAATGCCAGATTGCATCTTGATCCAATGAAGGCAAAACGGGGCCTGCACAAACGTGGATGGGTACAAAGGTGGCAGAAGAGCATCTGGGGCTTCTCATACCAAGAAGCCTCCCACTGACGCAAACACAGACCCTATCCCACGGTCCGAAATGCTGCCAGCTCCTCAGAGGAGGTGATGTTTCCCCCTGAGCTGCTGCTGCAAACAGCCTGGGTTTCGAGGTGGACACAAAGGGCAGGATCAAGGCTCCTGTGGTCACAGCCAGCGAGCTGCTTTTATTTCCCCATTCCATGGTTAAACCCAGATTTTTCCCCATTCTTTCTTGTCGTTTTTATTAGCGTTTCTGCTCCTTTATTTATAACTGCAGCCTTGTCTCTCACACCCACAGACACACGTGTCAGCGAGACGCCTCTGCGCCGGGGGGGATGCTCCTCAATCTGCCACCCTCCACAATTGTCCCCCGGGGCCGAGAAGTTTCGTGCACCAGTGCCATACAGCCTTTAACACCAACCAGTGCCACCTAGCCCTGGCTCCCGCAGCATGGCCATAACTTGGAGTGGTTTTCCACTCTGCCAAGTAATCCGAGTGATTTCCAGCGCTCCCCTCCGTGTCTCTCTGCAGCTGGGCTCCAGCAGACGTCCTCTTGGTCACACCTGGCCTTTATGATTTTGCAGCCCGGCTCGTCTCCCCTTCAGGGCGAGGGCTTCGCCCGCAGCACCCAGCTGGGTCCCCCTGTGTTTCGGGAGAATCTGGCCGCTGCAACCGCCAGTGCTGGCTGGCACTGAGCAAAACTCGGTGCACTGGTGCTGGGTGGTGGAGCTCGCTGCGGGGCTGGGGCGGCCGCTGCTGGGCCCCGTGGTGCAGCATCAGCTCAATATCGTGAGAGAGTTTCCTTTTTTTCACGAGCAAGCAGAGTGAATTTTCCTGTACCCCCTGCAAAGTTCCCATGGATTGGGGTGAAGTCAGGGTTTGGCTCCAAGTCAGCCCCTGCACAGCACTTGGGAGAGAGACAGGCTTGGTCCTGGTCCCAGCTGAGGGGATGGAGGCAGCACTGCCAGCGCGTCTTCACCCTCCCACCAGCCCAACGGGGGTCACGGCACCCACCAGCTCCGCAGAGCTGAGCGACACAGCACTCGGCCCTTTCTCCAGAGAAGGGACTGTTTCTTAAAAAAAAAAAAAAAAAAAAATCCCAATCCCAAACATGTTTTTAAGGAGAAACAAAGATTAGAAGTACTGTAAGCAGTGGAGACAAAGCACCAAAAATAGCATCCGAAGTCTCCTCCACGCGCTCTCCCTGCAGGCAGCCTGCACTATATTTGTCTTCACTTGCCATTTCTGCTGCAATCAATTTGCAATTGCCACTGGCGAGGAACCCATCTATTAAAAGCTCGACTGAGATCTGTGGCAAAGATGTCTGTAATAAAAAAATCTGGCCGTTTGTTGAAAATAAAAAAAAAAATAGTGTCCTTCTCTGCAGATCGTCCTGGCCCCAACAAATCCACTAAAATTGTCAGTGGTTGCGTTGTCCGGGCTCGGGAGCAGACGTGGAAACCCAGCATGGGTTTCCTTCCACATGGGGAGAGCTTTGCTCTGCAGCTGCTCAGAGGCTTGGAAGCACTTGGCGTTTGCTGCGTGTTGGTGCCTTATCTCCGTGATTTGCTGCAGGCCACCCTGGGGTGGTGGATTCCTCCCGGGTCAATTGCTTTTATCATAAAAATGAATGTTTTCTATCCTCCCTTTCATCCCAGGATGAAAACACAGATAGAAATCACGCTACTCCCCGTGCTGCCTTGGTGGGCTACGCTGCTGGGCGCTCACTCTCCCCGCAAAGAAATGGGGTAGGAGGGACAGGGAAGGCAAATGGGAGGCTGGAGCAGTCCCTGCCTTTGCCTGAAAAATGAGATGCCCATGGGATGCCTAAAAAAATAAGCCCATGGGGCTCTGTGGAGGCACGCCGCTCTGCCCCTGGCTTTCTGCCCCAAAGAATCACGGCTAGGGCTGCCACCCAACTGGCTTCGGCCAGGCTCAGGCACCGGCTGGGCGCCTGTCTGAGCCCCCTCTGTTTGAGGAAGGGATGCTGAGAGAGGCAGGAGGGTGACGGGTCGTTCTGAGGAGGCTGAAGGCACGCAGCCAGTGTAGCCAAGCAAAACAGTGGCTGTGGGGGGATACGATTGCTGCCTATAAATAGCGCTGGGAAGCAAGCATTAGGGAGGGAAAAAAGCTGTTCAACCTAAAGGACAATGCTGGCACCAAAGCAAAGAGATATAATTAGCCATTAATAAATGGAGGCCAAAGATTAGAGAAAGGATCTGATATCAGAAAAGTGAGAGCTCGGAAGGCTTTCCAGTGGGAAGGGTAGAGGAGACCTCAACCAGCCTTTAGAACAGGCTGTGGCTGTTTTTTAAAAGCCATTAAGTTATGAGCTGTTGAATACAGCCTGCTGTGATTGCAGATGAGCCTTTTTTTTCTGTGTAAAAGGGAAGATTCAGCCTCTCCGTGACGTCAGGAACCACAGAGGGGCCTGGGAAGCTGCCCTGTGCCCAGCCCCGCGGGCACAACCGCCATCACTGATGCTCCCTCCTCCCGTGGGCAGATCGATTGATCCCAGCCCGTCCTGGCACCTTCTGTGCCCGCGCTGCCCTTCGCAACCCCGTCGGGGACCAAACTGGCCTGGTGGGACGCTTGAATCCCCAAAGCTCCCCAGCAATGCTGGAAGCGGGGGTGCATGTGCTGGCTTCTCACCATGTCCCAGCCGGGGGACCTGGGCCTTGGAAAGTTTTCCTCCCCAGAGTCAAGGCATCACACTGGCAGGGGCAGCTCCTGTCTGCCCGTCCCGCAGCAGCCAGCGAAGGGCTGTTGCCATGGGCCACATCCCACACAGCTGGCCTGCGAGGTCAGCAAGGCCCCCTGCACCTTCCTCATCTCCAGAAAATACCAAAGCGGGCAGCCCGGAGCTGTACATCTGAGAAAACCCCGCAGAGACGCAACGCTCTGGGCCAGCGGCGCAGGAAGAGTGTCTGTGGAAGGGGAGCAGAGGGGTCTGGGGGAGGCGGTTGGGTCTTTTTCCTTTTCACAAAAGTAAATCTGGACAAATACAAGAGAGACAAGTGACAGTGAGCGTGTCGCTCGCTTGCATCAGCCCTGCTGTCCTTTAAACAGCAACTGGCGGGAGCAAAGTTGGCACTGGCATGGCAGCAGCCCTGAGAATTTGCAAAGTTCTTGCTCCTGCCCCAAGCAACAGACAGATGGGCGCCCGTATGCGCCCCATGGCTGAGCCGTCGAGGCGGGTGGCATAGCCCTGCCCAAACATGGGGACCAGTGCTTGTAGGACACCGGCCTTGTGCCCAGGTCAGCCCTCCACTCCGGCTCCGGAAGCCCCATCCCTGCACTGTCCCCTTGGGAAAGACCAGGATGGAGACACACAGAGTGCCCTCATCGGAGCTCAAACACCCTGGCCTTGGTGCCAGACCCATGGTTGAGCTCCTTGGGGATCGCTACGAGAGGCCTGGGCAGAGCTTTGCCCGTACGACCTCCCCACGATGAGAGCGAGAGCCCTGCGCAGGCGGGGAGCAGGCGAAGGGGCTCCGTTACCTGCTACGGTCACTGCGGGCTGCTGCGCTTTGCTACCAGGGGAACCACGGGATTAATTTTCCCTTGAAGCCTTTGCAGAGAGCCCGGTGCCTTTCCAGAAGACACATTTGAGCCCAGAAGACATCATTGGCTTGAGTGCAAATGGTACTGCCTGGGCTGTACGAGCAGGTGGGGTAGGTAAAGCCACAATCTCTCTGGCCTTGACACCCTTTGACGCCACCGGCTCCTGCAGCAGCATCCTGTACCGTTCCTTGTGGGACCGGCACCACCTCAGCTGTCAAATGCCATCAGCCTCGTGGAGCCATAGGGTCCCATCCTGTCCCGTCCCGTCCCATCCCACACGGAGCAGCTCCAGCCCATGTCTGGGCTGAGGGCTCGACCAGCTGCTGCGGCTGGGGCTGGGGTGCAGGCAGCAGCGAGCGCCTGCGTGTCTGTCCTGGTATGGTGGTGACAGGGAGACGGTTCCTCCTCCGTTGCTATTTCCAGCGGATGAAGTCACCGGGCTGCAGTGTCTAAGCTCAGCAGAGGGTGAGTCAGTGCTGGCCTTGCTGAGGTCCCGTGCACGGCCCCCATGGTCCCCCGCTGCACAGCAGCCATCGTGCTGCACGCTAACGCGGCAGTGCTGCGATGCACAAGGGCTGAGTTCAGTGCGATTCAGGCTTTCCAGCAAAGCGGTGTCAGGCCCCACTGCAGCTTTGCTGCAGGACGCCGCTCGAGCTCAGCTCTCCCTCCACGGTCCCACTGCCACCAGCTCCAGGCAGCACCGAGGAGCTGCTTTTCAGAGCCACCTCAGCATCTGTCCCAAAACCAGCATGTCCCTTCTGTGGGAACATCCCTCCCAGAGCCATGGGGTGCCCCAGCCTGCGGTCACAGTGTGCTTGTTGTTTAAAAATCCCTGTGCACACTTTCACGCATGCTCTCGGCTGCGAACAGCCGTGCTGTGGCCATCGGCCCCAGTGCAGCACTGCAGCTCGCCAGCTGCCTCCCGATGAAGGTGTGCAGCACGGGACACACACACTGTGGTCGGCCACAACACTGCACAGCCCCAGCCACTACTGGCTGGGTACCAGCAGCCACGGCTGGAGCTTCCCGAAACCTTTGCCCCATCCTTTGGGCTGCCCAAAGGCTGTGCAGGAGGTGGGGGCTGTGGGAATGGGGAAGGGACTGAGCTGCCACAGCAGCTTTCACACCAGCACTGGGCAGGGCTGACCTCACTGGGAGCCTCTCCTCTCCGATCCACCCATCGAGCTCCTTTTGCTTTTTTGGAGGTGTTTTCTCCTGCAGGGTTTAAGGTCTGAGAACCAAACCCACCACTGGCTGTTTGTGCCACATCGCTGAGCCGAAGCAGTGCGTGGGATGGGCAGGTGGACGCTGGCAGCCGCATGGCAGGGCAGGAGGGTGTGATGCCATCCCACTGTCCCCCTCCCAGCACCGCAGCCTGGTCCCAGCCAGGGCCCTGGTCCCTGTGGGTGATGGGGATGGGGACACCCAGGTCTGAACCGATGGGTTGGATGTCACTGCCGTGGAGGAGGGTGTCCCAGACCGGAGGGACTGTGCTCCCCAAGCTCCGAGCACAGCCTTGGCTCCGGGCCCTTGCCCCGCAGTCACGGCGCGGGGTGGTTAAATCCTCTGCCATGGCTTTGATAAGGAATTTGCTTTCTGAAGAAAGAGAGGAAGCGAGAAATCCCCGGCCGTGCTGTGCGGTGTAACCCATTGCCGGCCAGGGCAGGCAGCTGCCTGCCTCCTTCCTGTGCAGTCTGATTTAGTTTGTTTGCCTTCTCCAAAGCAAACAGTGTTGAAACTTGGGGGAGTGTTTGGCAAATCCCCTCCTTTGCTTATAAAAGCTGTTTCCTGGCGCAAGGTTTCCAGCATCCTGTTCCTTCCAAACGCTGCTCCCGAGGGGTCACGGGGGATCCCAGAAATCCGTGATTCCTATAACCCAGCGTCTGAGCGCTGCATTTATCTGCCTGCTGCTCCCAGCAGATGCAGGGTGGCCATGGCCACGCCTGCAGCTCTGCCATCAGCTGAGTGGACCAACGCAGCCCATGCCAGGGTCACCCGTGCTCAGAAGGGGCTGCGACAGCTCTGCGTGTGGGACAGCGTGGAGCCAGTGACACCGACCCTCCAGCACCCATCAAGCTCCAGAGCGCTCGGCCTCCCCCTTCCTTCTTAGCAGCACAACGAAGGGCTCGGCCACGGTTCGGCTGCATTTTGCACTTGCGCCCTTCACACTGCTTTTGCCATGGAATGGGCACCAGCCACAGAGAGCAGCCCTGGGCGTGCCAGCGTAGGCAGTGCTAAACCAACACACCGCTGCTTTTGAACCAAAACCCCGTACCTCCCTGCAAGCCCACCCACACGCAACCGTAAAACCTGCAGCCGCCCTAAACTATGTCTACGGCTCTAAAGAGAGCCTGTGCCTTGCTGTCCTTAAAGCCTGAGCACCAGTGCTGCAAACTGCGTCAGCTCAGAGCAGATCCCCCAGGCAGTCACACCGTACGTCCATGCCAGACACGGTGTTGCTGCTGCAGGTCTCCTATGGGATCACGAGCTCCCAACGGAACAGGGCAGATAAACAGCTGCCTTCGCTGCTACTATTTCTGCTACTAATTCTGCTTTTCCTGCTAGGTGAGACACACAATGCCTTAGTCCCTTGGTTTCAACAAGACAGCCTTTGGTGTGGATCTGCACGCCAGGGCAGTGGGGACGCAGCCGCCCCAGAGGGATGCCCATCACCAGGAGCCCCACCACAGCCTGAGAAGTGGCTTTTTTGTTTTCTGCCAGTAGCCTTGCAGCCAGCCAAGGGGTGGCTGACCACTGCTCTTGAATAGAAGCTGCATCAAAGTTCAGACCACGGCCATCGAGCCAAAGCCCAGGGGAGTAAATGGGTGTAAATGCCCCCTCACCCGGGCAGGGAAGCAGATGCTTATCCTGGCTTCTTACCGTGAGATCTCTGGGGCCAAGCTGGCCTGGAAAATGCAGAAACGAAGCTCAGCAGCCCCAGCAGAGCCTGGGGTTGGTGGATCTGTATTGGACCCAGCACACAGGCACACGACACCCCATAGCCCGTGGGGACAGGTACAGCACTGTGGCAGGGGCACACAGAGGCACTAAGGGTTGAGAAACATCCGCAAAAAACTGCCAGGAATTGGCTGGAAAGGACCCAGAAAACAAAATGGATCCCTGCAGGTATTTGGTCCCCCACTGCAAGGTTCCCAAGGACAGCTGTGCAAGGTGGAGGCACCGGTGTGGGTGGCTGCCTCAGGGCAGGGACGTACTGCCTCTGTGCTGTGCCCTATGGGGTGCCCAAACCTGTGAGGCAGGGAGTGCCCCGGGAGCTTCTCACCTCCTCTGCTTTAGCTCCTCAGCCCCACAGGTATGGCAGCCACCTCAACGGTCTGGTAGCTGCAACCTGCACACCATGCTCTGGCGAGGCATCCTGGCACACCCAGCAGCCCTCCCGTCCCCATCCCCATCCTACCGACCATCACAGGCTCCTCCAGGTTCTCTGTCCATGCATCTCTGCCCATGCTCTGCTCCGCTTCTGGTATCAACGGCATCCCGAGAGCAGCCGGTCCAGGGCCTGACCATTGTCCCTGTGCCCACCGCTCAAGCTCAAGAGGACAGGACAGACAAATCCTGGAGCAGTACCTGATAGAGGTATGTTCTCTGTGGCTTTTAATTCACAGTAAGAAGTAAATTGGAGTAAATTTGGCACAGATGGGAAATGATCCAAGCCGTGCTGAATTCTGTACGTGCCTCTGCTCCGCTCTATCAAGTCCCTTGTCCTTATGGCCGAGAGCAGCTTGGGCTCTGGGGAACACTCACTGCCTGGTCCCTGTCTTGAAAGGAGCTTGAGGACAAAGTAGGATTTTCTTGGAGACCTTGAAACACAGTTTGACTACTCACTGTTAATGGCCCCACATGTAATGGGTAGCACTATGATCTACCACATGATGCTGAAGCAGAGAAATTGCTTGGATGAGCTCCTGTTTCCAAGAGAGTGGGCTGTAGCAATTCAAACCAGCGGGGAACAGGCAAAATTAAACTGAACAATATTTTGGGCTTTTTCTCTTGGTAAATATGGAAACAGAGTTGCAGCTATTTAGCTTGCAAACTATTCAATCAGTGCTGTTTCCCACACAGACAATACTACGTTCTTTGAGGGATCAGGCTGAATTCATGCCAGAAAAAGCAGAGGTGAAGAGCTGGGTCTCCCGTGAGCCCCACGTCTTTGTGTGGCTGTTTGGAAACAAGCGGTCACAGCTGCCAGCCCCACCGCACGCTGCTGCCTTCTCGAGGGTGTTCTGTGCTCATGGTGTTCGCTGCTACAATGCCAGATCTCAGGAAACGACAAATTTACTGGTCACCCAGTGCCTCTGCCTTTCAGTAAAATGACTCAGGTATGGAGCAATGCGAAGTAAGAGAATGCTGGTGTCACTCCAGTCAAGGCCAGACAAAAGCTATTTCAGCCTCTGGTTAAAATCCCATTTTTCTCTCTAAGCGCATTAACTGGAAAAGTGTCAAAGAAAAGGAATGTAAAAATGTGCTTACAAACAGGACACCAGTTCCCAGGAGTGAGTTTCTGTAGTAAGGCTGCACAGTTCCTGCCTATCCCTCCGGCCACGGCAGGAGCTGCTTTGGGTATTCCTTAACACACCGTCCTTGCTAGAGAACCAAGTGATGAAAGGGGCAGAAAAAGTCTCAACAAAGCCTCCTTCCTCCCCTTTTCTAACTCAGGCAGTAGAAACTCTGCAAGTCACCCAGGAAAGAGCCAGGTTTTGTAAAAACGAGGGCTATGCCACACTGCCCAGCTCTCCGGGCACCTACCTTGTGCCCCTGTCAATGCAGCTCACCATTTTCCCTGTGTCACAGTGTCTTGCTGATCACAAGAAAAGCTGAAATTAAAAAAATCTGACCAAGTATGCAAAAGTACAGGTGCGGGATGGAACAGAGAGGTGGGAACTCAGAACAAAAATTTGCTGCAGGGTCTGGCTGCCTGAACACCAAGGGTGCGTGCTGCCCTGCAGAGGCTCTCAGTACAAACCCCAGCCCGGCTGTTGACTCAGCACCCAGCCTCAGCCAAATGGCTCGATCTCCACACCCCACTGTGGCACCCTGGGGACGGGCCAGAGCCAGCGTCTCCCAGCCTGGGAGGTACCAGCAACAGCAGGGAGCACCAGCAGACCAGTCCGAGAACTGGATTCAGGCTGAGCGGCGAATGGAGGCTGAAGAGCTTCACCCCTGCTTAGAGCAGAACAAAAAGGGTTACGCTCAAGCCCTCCTAGAAGCCAGGAAATTGCGTTCTTTTGTGTCTGATACTATGGTGGGAAATTGTAATGAAACGGGCAGTGCACGGGCAGTGCTTGGAAGGGCCGCAGTCCTGCCTGCAATTTGCACGGCAGTGGTCCGTCGTGGACTGCAGCGAGCCCTGCCAAAAAGCTGGAGTGGAAAGTGAAACCGGGCAGTTATCTCTGCAGCCTTCTGCTGTGAAAGGAAACTATTCCTTCTATCAGTCTGGAACAAGGACTCTTACTGAAATGGGAGTCCTTGCCACACCTCTGTTGCCTTCCTTGTAATCAAAAGCTCCTTTCTTTCATAATAATCTCCATTTTAATCTAGTACAAAAAAGCATTTTACTCTTACAGATTTCATTAACCTGCCTATTCCGGCTCTAGCAATACTGTGACCCTGACAACTCAGAAACGTACTGAAGCAGAAGTTAGGTAGAAGGGATCAACAGCAATTCAGCAGGAAAAAGCCAGCCCAGGAGAAGCAAGAGGTTTCAATAAGACACAGGAAACTCAGCTTGAGGAAAGTGCTATCGTATCCCCCGTTCCAGGAATCAAACACGTGTTATTTCAAACTTAAACACTGCAAAACGTTGCAAAAAAAAAACAAACAACAAAAAACCCCCCTATTATTCTTTCATACTAGTTTGAACTTCCTATGTTTTAACAAAGATGTAATCACATTTGTAAAGACCCCAGAGTTCCTTATGAGCATCCTAAAAAGCAGGAATGAATCACTTCCTTCTATGACAATCAATTTTCCAATGCCATGATCTTGGAAATGACAGCTGAACAGTCAAAGGCAAGCACTCAAAAGAAAATAAAAGCATTTAATGCAAAACATATTACCAAAAGTTTTTACAGCAATTTCATATAAATGGAATCTTCTCTTAAAACATGAAAACACCAATATAAATGTATCGTTACAAAGCTGATTACAAAACTATCTCCTCAGCCATGTAGAGAGGTAGGGAGGGCATTGCCGTCATCTGAACACACCTAAGATGAACTGAAAAGTAATGTTCATGGCCTAGCCTGCTATGTCTAAGTGACGGTAAAACACATACGGTTTTGAAGCAGTAAAACTTCCCAGGCTGATAGATCTTTACCTCACAAGGCCTTTATTAAGCTTCCTCATAATTTGTGGGTATGCAACGGAAATTTCCGAGATGCCTGTCAGCTGTGTTATACGGTTTTCCCTCACGATGGGAAGACTGATGTCAGGGCAGACTATGGTGTGTTCCCCCCTGCAAGGAGCAGGCTTTAGAAATGGTTGAAGAAAAAAAAAAAAAAAAAAAAGCATCCTGGCCCCTCTGGCTGCCCAGTGGCTCAGGGAAGGCCATCCACTGGGAGGAACCAGTGGTGCCCCTACCCCAGGATCCCCATCCAGATTTGCTGCTTCCCAGGCTGTCGGAGACTTAAACAGGCACAGAGAGAGCTCATTTCGGAGCGAGGCCCTACAGAGACCGACAGCAGTCGGTTCAGCCAGGAGGCAGGCCCTCAAAGAGCAAGAGACAGAACTGGTACTTGTTGAGAACTAGCAAAAGGCTGGAAGGGAAGGGCAGGACAGGCTGGAGCCCTCTCCTTCCCACTGCAAAGCGCTACAGCAGCACAGGCACTTCCCCAGCACGTTAATTCATCCCTTCATGTGGCAGACTTGGCTCGTGTGGAACCGATTACCTGTAAAAGGAGCTCTTTCACCAATGTGGCTGTTTCACTGAAGCAGCGTCCTGCAAGGCTGGGCTCTGCCTGGTCTCCTGCCAGCCAGGCAGAGAAAGGCTCCAGCTAATCTCCAGCAGAGCTGGGCTGCCTGCTCCCCGCTCAGCAAAACAACAACAAAAGGGCCTTCGAGGAAGATGCAGTGGGGAGAACGCAGCTTTCTAGAAAACAAAGCCACATTAACCATCCTTAACAAAGCAACAGTTTTCTTCCCCAGTGGAAGGGTGGGCTGGTGCCTTCCCTCCCCAGGACAGACTGTCTTTCAGGCTCTTCGGGCCACGTGGGAGGCCGCTTTTTCTTTTTTTGCTGTGCTGCTCCAGTGCTAGGCTCCCTGTGCTGCTACCAGGAGCTGAAGTCCCCAAAGCCTGTGCTCTTCTTCTCTTTCTTCGCAGCTGTGCTAGTTGAGGGCCCATCATCTTCCATGCTGCGCTTCCTGGAGGCAAAATGAAAACAACTCTCAGGGACTACTTACTGCTGGGTGGGACCAGGGCAGCTGGACAACCTTTCCTCTCCCAGCAGCAGCTACGCTGGAGCCAGCCCATCCCTTACAAATTAGAGAGGAGCGTGGGGACCGCAACGGGGGGTGGGGATGCCCAAAAAGAGGGAGAGTGTGTCAATCTGTGGGGATGGTTCAGGTAAGGCTTCGAACACTTCCAGGAAGGTGTTCAAACCCCAAAAGTTCTCCAGGCCAGAGCTGAGTATTTAACAGCTGTATGTTTTTACCACAATCATGATGAAAATGTGAGCTGCAAGTTCTCTCCCTGCCTTCTCACCTGCATTTGTGGCAGCAAAAGGATTTATGGGGAATTAGGTGTAAAGCAGCCGGGCAAGTTTTTCAGATCCTTTCCTGTTCCTTGAGCACAGGCTGTTGCAGTCACTGCTGCTATTCCCAGCCTCTCTTGAGCAGAGTTTGCAGCCCCATGGAAACGCTATGCAGCCAGCTCATGTACTGTGGTTTATTGTCAGGTATCAGTAGCTGATACGGAGAACTGACAACCCTGAACCTGCCAACGGGCTGTTACAGACCAAACTCCCAGTCTCAAGGCAGGCTGCAATGAGTGAAGGATTAGGAAAGAAAAGTCCTTCCTATGTTCCTTGGCCCTTTCCACAGAGCTGCAAACTCTGCCTGGGTTTCTCTGTAAATGCAGTGCAGAACGGCAGCAACTTTAAGCTGAATATAATATTTTAGGGGATAAGCAATATTTTGTAAGTGAAATGTTTAACTGACACACCAAACTGACCTCCATGGGCTAACATATTTTTGTTCTCACAGTTATGCAAATACCTGTAAGTCACGCAGGCACATACAAGCTGATTAAATAGCTGCCAGGTCCGTGTGTGCATAAACACACGCCTTTATGCAGCAGACAACAGCATTGTTGCAAATGCTTTTAGAGAAGTCTGCAAAAACTCAAGGGGAAGGCATTTATTTTAATTTATCCAAAACTCATGCAAAGCTGCCACGCAGGTGGGATTCTGTACTGTCCTTAGGAGAGCAAGCGATGCTGCCAACCCCAATGGGTGTACAAAGGGTGTCTGCAAGAGGATGCTTTAGGACAAGCCTGTACAACCAGCCAGGCACCCTGTGCTCCCACAGCAAGCCTGGGAACCTGCTCCCCTTTCTGGCCATTTCAGTTGTGCTGGTACAGCTGTTTGCGCGGCTCAACAGGCAACCTGATCAGCAGACTGATATGGGTTTAAGGCAACTGCTTTGTGCAGGGGAGAAGCTGCTAAAAGAGAAACATCTGTGGGACCGTGGCCTTCAGAAATAGCTGCAGAAGAGGAAGAGAATGAAAGATGGTGTAGGAAGTGACACAGTACAGTTCCTCAAGGACTTCTGAGTTATGGAAACATATCTACAGTTCTGAAGTCAGCACATGCGGTTAAAGAGCAACTTGGTCATGTTCAAGGGCTAAAAGAAAAGCTCAGTTAACTTGCAATCCTGAAAAACAACAGAAGTAGAGGAGCTCTTGACTGTTAGGACTGCATGAAAGTGTCTGCCTGCGGGCAGAAACCAAACATCTAAGGAATGGCACCGGACAGGGTCAGCGTCCAGCAGGAAAGGTAACTAAAGCACTCAACAAAGATCAGAAGGGCAGGGAACTCACGCTGCAGCCATGTTAATGTATTTTCCAATCCCCTGCCGGTAAGTTTTTGGAGTCTGGACCTCTTTCTTTGGTGGAACCACCTCAGCTTTTGTTTTGGCTGCTTCTTCTTCTAGCCGGACTTTCTCTCTTTCTGCAGCAACCTGTGGGAAGCAAAGAGTGCAATCTGTTGCAAGAGCTACTCCAGATTAAGGAGAAAATGTCTACAATTCTTTGAAGCTTTAAAGCACTCTAAAACAGCAATCAGCATGGCTACGATACAGGGCAGGCTTTAGGAGACAGACCTCAAAGGCCACTACAAACAGGCTGTCTGCAGCCATTATAACAGAACTCTCTTCTCACCTGCAGCTAACCACAGCTACCGCGGACATTTGGAAAGGAAGCCATCGTAAGCGTGATGGACTGGGAGCCGTGCCAGACTCAGTTAAGACCTCTCTGCTGAAAGAGTGGTAATGACTCTGGCACACAGGCAATGCTGAATGGCAGCTGTTTCATCTTAGCTTGCAACCATATGGGCTAGGGCGCTGCCCATGTTCAAAGAAAAGGCATTATGTTACAAAGCTCTCCAAAGAGCAGCTTTGGCCTTTCAAAAATAACAACCAACCAACCATCCTCACCTGGGCATCTGCCTCTTCATAGGGATCAACAAAAACAGTTGTTGTCTGAATTCGTATTTCCTCCTGGGAGCAGAAGAGAAGAAGAGCAAATCAATCTGCTGATGAGTTGTGTCATCTCCCCCAAGTTTGGTTTTCAGAGAAGTGTCAGTAGGGTGAATCACATTGCCACACAAGGCCATATGCATTTGCTCCCTCCTGCACAGCCCCTAGTGCTTCACACATACCTTGGGACGGTCTGTTTTTGGGTCACTTTCCACATTCTCCATAGCAGTCAGAGTCTCAAAGCCACCAACCACTCTAAAAGAGGAAGGACACGATTTCCAGTTGCCACAACACACTCAAAATATTCCTGCACCCTTACATCTAATACATATAATTTATGCCCATTACTCTAGCAGATTTTTAAACCATCCCATCTGCGGGAAGGGGAATAAGCAACTGTATTTGGAAGACCTACAATAAGGTCATTCAGTGCAGAAGGTAAGGATTTTTTCTCAAGAATGGGATTTGAATTTAAAATTAAACAGAACATGGAAAAGTTGGAGGCAAAGCAAAGCCATTTGTCCAAAAACCCAGTAGCCACAGAAACTAGCAAGATGGAGAACGAGTGACTGCGGACAGCCGTCTGTGCAAGAAGACACAAACCGATTTCAAAACAGGTTCACTTGCTAATGCTACATCTGTACATTTGGAGCTCATTTGTTACTCCCATGAGCTTTGAAAAACAAACCAACAGATCTGGTCAAGAAAGCAAATGTTTTCATTAACTTCTGCTTTTTTTACTTTTTGGTTTTAAATTGTCTATCAGACTGAAGAATGTTATCAGGAAGAAAGGGAATTGTAACTACGGCACTACCGGAAAGCAGTGACAGAACTGTAATAACACCAGTAACACAAAAAGCACAGGACTGCATGAACGCATCATGACTGTGAGCTTGTGAGGGCTCTGGGAAAGCAGCAGAGCATCAAATCACAGCCACAAGATAAGGTCTGGACACTTTTCACCGCAGTGTCTGTTTAGGAGGATGTTAGATCTCTGGCCCATCATTTTTCAAGTCAACATATCCAAATACTTGCTTCAAGATATGTAAGAAAGGTAAGAAAGCCTTTCTGGATTGTTGTATGTTCATTAAAAAAAAAAAAGTGTGGAACAATAGGAAACTTCCAGAAAAGGATATTTAGAAAGGATAAACAGGGTGACCCAGATAATTATAATCCTGTCATCCTGGCATCTATCCCAGGAAAATAATGGAATAGCAGAGACAGGACATGATTAAGAAAGGAAATAAGTAACGGCAATCAACAAGGTTTTGCGGAAAACAGTCTGTCAAACAACCTTCTATCTTTGAGACGACAGATGTGGTTAACAGGGATAACAGTGTCCGCAGAACAGACTTCTGGAAGGCGGCTGATATTTTGACTGAGGAAACCAGAACGACATGAAGTGAACACAGCACACATTAAATAAAAAATTGGCTGACAGGTGTCAAAATCTAATTTTAAATAGAAACCACTGAGTCAGTAGGTTTCCAGAAGGGTCCTGCTGGGATCAGATCTTGGTTCCAGGGTATTTAATACTTTTATCCACATCATCATGCCCAATTAAATTTGAAAAGAGCTATACTTAGAAGAGCAGTAAATAAAGACGAAGACAGGCCGTTGATGCTGAGCGATCCAGATCCCTTAGAAACACAGGCTGTAGCTGGACAGCATCTGTTTTAAGAGAGCCAGGCCACATGGCCAGGAACCAAAAATACAGCCCATATTAACGGCTGTGGGACAATGAGAATCGGCCGTATTTCTCAAAACCACTGCTCCTGGAAACAGAGTAGTTTCCGGCCAGGAGCTTGGCAGCAGGGGCAGGATCTGGCCGTTGAGGAGCCCAAGACTGCCGCTGGGACAGGGGTGCGAACTCAAGAGCCAGCGATCCTCCAGCCTTCATGGGGTGGCAACTGTTCTGAAGTCTGATTGCTGGGATTACTGGGACTCCAGTACTAGCACAGGTAGGCTGTCAAGGGCTGGGCAGATGAAATGGAGAAAAATAAAATTAAGTGAAACTGGTGGGGGAAGAAAAGAAAAAAAAAAAAATCAAACTGGTACAATACATCAAGTATTTTATTACCTAAGTCTGCTTTCATGCCAGAGTAACGAGCAATACCTCAACCCAAAGACACATCATATTCACAGGTATCTGACACATTTACCTCTACTACGATACCTCACTCTTGCAGGTGCTCCCCAGCCAGGCAGCCCTCTCTAGCCCCAGCACCAGGAGAGGCTCCTGGCCATCACCTGCCATGCTCTCAGCTGACCCAACAGAGAAATACACCTTCTGCTACCACTCCACACCACACTGTTTACACACCTGATGCACTCTTCTCAAGAGCCACGCTAACCAAAGCAAACAGGCTGACCGCTGTGGTTTGAGAGGCAAGTGGGCCCTTCTCATCCAACAACCCCTTGGGCTTAGGGCACAGCACCACTGCCCGTCACTGCCGCCCCACGGGCTGGGGCTAAATACAACCAAAGACAGACCCCATCCCAGAAAACAACACAATGCAAGTCAGAGAGGGTGCTGCTCTGTACCTGCCCTGAGCAGAGCCGTCCTTGCAAACATTTCGTCGCTCCAGCACTGCTCCAAAGTTCTCCCCTTTACTCCCCGAGGGCCTGTCAATATTCTGTAATCAAATTGTGACTTTTACGAGCAATTAAAAAACATGGATGGAGGCTAGAACAGCCTCGTTCATTTGCAAGTGGAGGTAGCATTCTGGGAGAAGCTGCACAGGGCTTGAAGACCCTGCATGAACTTTGGAAAGTTCATAAGCAAAACTCAATTTAAAAACCCTCCTCCAGGCCAATATCAGATTCTTATAATACTGATGATTAACACATAGCCTAAGATATATTCACTGTATTTTAATTGCCCCTAAAGGAAACTTCTGATTTAATATTGGAGGATTTTCTAGCCAACAGCTCCATTCATTATCTGCTCATATGTTTTCATTTAATTAAGTTCTGATAATTTGAAATAGCCAGATCAGCTATGCACTGGCAATCTCAGCTGAGTAATCCCTTAGCCCATAGCTGGACCTCCCACAGCATTAGCCCTAATGCGTTTTGGCAATGCTCACGAATCTTCAGTCGCTATGCTAATTAAACTTTATTGGGAATAGTTTGTCACTCGTACATTTTAAAAGGCTGTGATAGACATGGCATTCACAGGTGACCAGTAAATGACCTAAATGGTCTATTTTGACATGATTATAAAGGGCTAAGGGGGAAGAAGACAAAGTTGTTATGCCTGTAGAGCATGTCATTCTCTTTCCTTCTTAGCTTCTTGTTTCTAAAATGGAAAATTGCTTCCTTTTACCCTCCTGTGTTCTCTAACATTTTGCACAGAGAGCATCTCTATGCATATTACAGTGTCAGCACAGTGAGCTCTCAATACAGGTTTATGTCTTTAGACACGGCTGTAATACCAATAAAAAATGAATTTGAATATAAACCACCCTCAGGGAAGAGAGCTTTGACCAGAGGAACTGGAAATAATTTACTAGTAATTTTTGTTCAGGGGGTGCTTGGAAGCTTTGTCAAGGATCAGGCCCAGCACGGGCTGGCGTTTCATCAGTAAAACTTAAAATCCAAAAAGGACAAGATCTGATTGCAAACATCCCCTACCCAGTAAAAAACTGAACGGCTTATCAGGGCAGTCATCGCTGGATGCAAAAAAATGGAATATTCCAATTTTAAGCCTCAAACCATAAAGGATTTTGCAAACTTTCCTCTGATTCGTCTAAGCAGAGAGACAACGTACAGGCAGGCTCTCGAAACATTCCATGTTGTTATTGTCAAATCTCATGATGTTACACTGCAGCACTACCATCAGTTTGACGAGCCGTAATGTGTCTAAGCCCATGCACTGGCACCCCTTACAGCAACCACTCCTCACAGAACGAGGAAATCAGCACGCTAGAGTAGTTCTGGGGATTCTTTGCCTGCCCTACAATATATATTCTGGGTTTAAGAAGAGAAGCTCACAGACATCTTGCCCAGAGAAAAGCCTATACAAGTTACATGTAGAAAAGACCTTCTGATCAGTACATTAAAGTATTTAAAAAGCCTCTAAAGAGTATTTAATTGCTCTTAAAATACTTCATATTATTCTAATATCCACTAACTTTGAACAAAAAGATAAAACCTGTTCTATTAATAAATCTGAGTCTCAGCATAAGGAACTCTGTACATCATTTTCATTAAAACAAAATGCAAACTCCACAAGTTCAGACTAATACGGCCCTTTATACCCTTCACATGTGGTAAGTGCATCACACGGACGGTGACAGGTCCCACCGCGTCAGCCTTTCTCATTAAACAGCAGAGGAGAGAAGGGCAGAAACAAGTTTAACCTTTTCCATTGTTTCTGGCTCTGTTCCTTTCATAAGGTGCCACGCATGCTTTGTCCTAAACTGACCAAGTGAGGTTTAAACAGATGTTCAGATGACATCCTACAGTGAAAAGGATAACACCTCCAAGATACCATTTACATTAGAACAACCAGGGAAACCGAGGGCTTACTGTGTGCTTCCAGTGGATGCTGAACAGAGAAAAGATGATCTCAACTATATATTTAGCTCAGCGTCGCTGAAACAGCTTGCTGTATTTTTAGAGGAGCTTGATAAATGTTGCATTACATTGAAGCATGGGCAACAAGGTAGGTACACATTTAGGTTTTTTTTTCTGCTTGCATACTAATGAAAACAACAATACATCTTTACTCGTGCAATTCTGTTTTCTTGCAAAATGAACTAAGTTAGCACTGGAAATCTTAGCATTTCAATCTTAGATGTTATTTTAAATCTTACTTCCTGTTAAAGCTCCTTTATGCAAACTAGTAACCTTGCTTCATAACCACTGCCAATGTCCTTGCATGAAGTATAAGTGAAATATCTGGAGCAAGATCTACCCATTTGCAATATGCCGGTGAGAGTCTCACTGCTACAGTAGTCAGTGCCGCTCCCAAAGAAAACAGCAGCTCCCTAGCAGCCTCCCAGACATTCACACATGAACTTCCTATTTCTCATACTTTTGTTTAGAGGAATTATAGGAATTAAGCCTTATGCAATGCTGGGGATGGCAGCGGTCCAAGATGAAAGAGTTTCCTGGTCAGAAGACTATACAAGAACACTGTCTGGACTTTTTTAAAAAAATGCTCTAAACTAGAAACAGAAACCAGAAAGAAACATTGTTGTTTTGTAAACACAATCTGCCCTCAAGGTTATTTTTATACAAAGGAGTACATTCATTTATATACACACACAGAGAGAGCAATATATATACATGCACAAACAGGTACACTCAGGACAGAATATTTTCTATGTATACTCCCAACCTGAAATGAAGCAAGCAATTCAAATTTGTGACAAGGATGCAGCTGAAACATCTCAATTTCTCATATCGGCTTAATCTAGCAGGAGCGACACAGTAATGAAAGGTGATAAAAAAATAAAACTACACGGAAAAAAGCATTTTGAAACCAGACTCAACAGATGAACCTGGCATGTAAGACTTCTCAGCTTTGGCACAGGTTCCTGTTCAGAGATCATACAACTGTTCTGGAAACAAGAGCAGCCCTCGTGCAGCTCCCACTGCCAGGTCCTCACGTGCTACAGGACACCACGGCCACAGCTTCTGCAGGGAGCCCTGGTTTATCTTCCCACCTTGCTCTTCGCTCCCATCCTGGTGTTTGGGGAGCAGACTCCACAGTGCAAAATTAGGTCAGGCTCCCTACACAGATTCAAGAACAAAATCAGCTCCTCTTCTGCTGTCACACCATTTCTGTTCTTCCGATGTACAAAAGCAAACGAGCAACAAGAACAGGAGTTTCACAGCTTAGAAGCCATTGGGGTTCATGAATGCAAAGCATACATGGAATGTTAAAAGTGGAAACAGACATTGTGCATTATTTAACCATACTCAGGTAGCTGAATAATGCCTTGTAGTCATTTTATGTAGGTGATCACTTTAGAGGACAAGAGTTACTTTCATTGCCCTGCTCTACAGAACTGCAGCAGAAAGCATTAGACAGGCTAAGGCATACTTAACACAGTGACGCTTATCCAAGGAAAGAAAACAATCTGCCACAAAAGCATCTGGCAAGGGGAGAGGTGAAGAATAGACATACCACATACCTGCAACCTGCCCTCACTTTCAAGCCCAACATGCTCTGCTTGTCCTAAATCTCACCCAAAATTCACAGAGAGCATTTCTTCCCTTCAGCTGATCAGCATGGCTTGATTGCCTTCTGCTATTATTGTAAACATTCATTTTTTTCATGTGTCCCTGTAGCTTTGGAACAGGCTCCCTAAAACCATCCACAAGCCATTTCATTTTTTCCTGGGGCTTTCTTTCCCTTGTTTCTGAAGAAAGTGCAAACTGTTGCTGGAAGGTAGGCTGAAAGGGGTCACCATTGTGACTTCCCTGTATCTATATGCAGTCTCTTTCCTACTTACACAGCTCTCTGGGACAGAGATTATGTTTCTATTTCTGCTTACAAACTGCAAATGTACCAGGTCTCTGATCTGCAGGAGCTGTGAGCCACTAGAGTAATAGAAAATATAACACCATCATGGATGGGATGTGCTTGCATCTGAATTTTGTAAAGCATCCCAGACAGGAATGTGACCCTATACTGGTGTTCTGGCTGTAACAACCCTGTAGCTCATGCAGCTCACGCAACAGTTGAACTCCCAGTTGCAGCACGGATGAGAGGGAGCCCCCTCACACACAGCCCGCAAGAGCAGCAGACAGGACCTTCCCCGTGCAGCAGTCATCTGCAAATGCTTCTCATTCACTCTGTGCAGAGCAAATGCATGTTGGTTGGTTTACATTATTTGAGTTTCTAAATTAAACCTCTTACCAGCCAGCTAGAAGCCAACAAAAGCCACTGGTTAGTTTTCACATTAATTACAGCATTCTTTAAGTCAGGAGAAATGGTAATTACTAGAAATGGTAATTACTAATTTAATCTAGGCAGCTCAGCTGGAGCAGGAAATTCGTGCAGCCTGCAGCACACCTCCAAGGGAAAGCATTCTTCTCTCTCTCTCTGCCTTTGTTTTTGCTCCCCAACCATACCAAATTATCTCCTTTATTTTCAGTAACATTCGTCTTCATTATTGCCATGGTGGGCAGCACAATGACAACAAGGTACCTGCCCTGTCCTCCAGCCGCAACCTTCTCCTGAGACTTCAAAATTCCAGTGCCCCAAGCCAGACAAATGCCACTTCTTCACAGTCCCACTGCCTGCAGCTGGTGTGTTTTTCAAACATACTTAACAGCCAAACACCCAGCTCTTCTTAATAGCTGCTACTATGCAAAAATTGTGTTGCATATCAGTGGGGACATGAACAAGATGCAGCTCTCCAAAGCGGGAACTTTTCAATGTTTCATCCCACATAGGACTCAAAAAATCAAGAAAGGGGTGGGGAACTTGCTCTTTCGCTGTTTTTCTGTTCTTCACTAAAGTATGTAAAGCCTGCTGAAAAGGTCTACACAAATTATAAACAGGTCAAATTCTGCTCTCAATGATACCTACATGACAGTCACTAACATGAACCAGAGCTGCACAGAAACAGCTGAGAGCACAGCTGAGATCAGAGTATCTAGGTTTTTATAGTAAATGAAGTAAGTAATCCTGAAATCTATATGAAAGTCACAACAGGCCAGTGAGCATCTGATTAAGACAATCCAATTTAATATTAATGGAAACAAAGAATTCTGATTTCATGCATTCAGTCTATTCTTAAACTTAGATACTATTCCTAGATATGCTTTCGAGATATTATTGTACTACACAGTCTAAGATCAGATACAGTCACCAAATCCTGGAAACATCCAGGATCTGAAATAGCAAACTGAATCTGAAGTTTCACTAGAGGTACAATCTCTGCAATCTTTTGGCTTTTATGGCTTTTAAAAACAAATGCAGACAAACACAGCTGAAGGATTTTGATGACAGAATACAGATCTTAAGAGGAACACATATCAGCCTTTTATATTAAATTTGTAGGTAAACTCAATCATTAAAGTATTCCATTTGTAGATTAATAAAGAGTGACTGGCATGCATCTGTCCAGCATCTTCATTTATTACATTATTTGAATTAAACTTCATTTACATTCAAGAGAGTCCGGAGTAAAATTCCCCTGCTCTGTGTTCAGATGAAGATGTCACTCAGTTTTCATGCAGGGACCCAGACATGATTCTAAGCCAACATTTTTAACAAAGTTTTTCCTTTGTATTTCAGCTAAGAATATTTGCAGCGCTCAGAAAGCAGCACCACTTCTTTACTGTGGCAATCGAGTTCAGATTTCTGTAGTAGCAAGGACAACTCAAAAATTAAGACAGTCTTTGCTAAAACGGCATAAATCTCTGCTATATACACTCAACCAGATTTACTTGGACTGAAGTAATTCCTCTCTAAGGGATAACGTACAGCGTGAAGCATCATTTGAGCTATTATACCCATAAGGTACGTGAGATGTTACACACGCTGCGAAGGCTTCTGGGAGCACGCTCCCCGCACCGCAGTTTCAAATTCTTTCCTGGTGAATTATGGTAAAACTGGAGCACAGTGGGGAAACACAGCAAAGACACCACAGGATGCTCACTGAAGCCAGGCATCCAGAACTGAAGAACAGTCACATTTTCAGCTAAGCTGTTCAAAACCAAATACTATCTGATGAGGTGGCAAGCTCAGGTTCACAGCATTACCGTAAGAGATTTAACAGGATTTTTGAAAGAGGACTCAAATCGTCGCTTAAGTGAAATAGTCTTAAGACATGGGTTAATGTAACTCCTCCAAGAATATACTCGCTCTCAACTTGCAGCATTAGAATTTACTTTATTTATTTGCTTTCACCAAATGACAGGGGAACTTTACATTTTTCTAGGGCAGACCTGAGAAAAGAAAGATAAACATATTCCAACTACTGGAGAATCTGTATTAGCACTAACAGCACTAAAATAATTGTTTAAAATGAAGTCAGCTTCTGCCTCAAGAGCTCACAGGCAGAGAACATGGATTAAATATATCACTTGCATTGTACAACACTATTGTATGACATCCAATCAAAGTAAACAGGACATGCATTTATTTTCAATTGCTGTCTTTCAAATGGATAAAATAACGAAAAGAATAAAAACAAATATTAATTTCAAAAAGACTGTAAAATCTTTGGGAACTACCAGTGAAGCAGGCTAGTAAAATTCCCCTTCCTGCCATTCGCACCAAGGCATCTGTTAGAACAGCTACACATGACTTGGTAAATAACACCTACCTGCAGAAAGAAGGAAGCGAAGAACAAACCGTAACATAAAGATTTTGTGTTATCTTCCGTAACAAATACCTTGATACTTAGTGTGTGAGTGATTGACTGGAAAGGACTTTTGGAAAAGACTTCTTTATAAAGAATGACATTCCCTCGCTGTCTTGGTATTGGTAGCATCTTTGTATAAATACACAGAAACATATATGTATGTACACATACACAGGCACACAAACATACAGATTTTATACCAATGATAATTGTCAGGAATAAGAGAAAAGAAGAATAGAATAAAAAAGAACAAAAGGAGCCAAAAGAGCTAACCAGAAGCTCTATGTTCTATGCCATGATGAAGAGCAGCCTTGTCACAACTAATTTCCTGGTTAACAGCTCATAAGAGGATGAAAGCAGCGTTGAAGAGGTAATCTCTTGTGTCCCAGCAATTAGCATGCACAAATATTAACATGGTTGGTTAGAGGACGATGATTACTTTGTTCATGACTCCCTGGAGGGCCACCCACAGAAGGGAAGTAAAGCCATTTACAGTGAAGGAAGGAGAAAAAAGGCAGTGTTTGATGACTGGCACTGATGTGATTCTGGCCACCTACTCGTGACCAGAAGAACTGGACTGTGAGCTAGGATTCCAAGTCCAAGTTTAACTGCAAGAGTCACTAGACTCTTCTCCCTAGGGTTCAGACACACAAGAGAGCATGTCTGCTATATTGCTCCTTCACTTACCTTCCAAAAACTGTATGCTTCTTGTCCAGATATGCACAAGAGCGGAATGTGATGAAGCTGTAAGGAATAAAGATGTAACAGTTAGCATATCAGCTCATCGACACTCAACAACAGCAATACTTAAAAACAGAAAGTGCATGTTAACAGCCCTCTGAGAGAACACAAGCCCCTCTCCCTCTCTGGCTCCTCTCTGGCAGTCCTGCTGGCCAAACACCCTTTAATTCCTCTGTTTTGTGGGGTTTGTCTTGGATTTCTGGAGCTTTGACTTCTCGTTTTTATACCTTACTAGCATCCCTAAACATTACTCCAAGCATGGTGACTCACACAAAGTTCTAAATTAATCTGCGCATTTGCCTCCTTGGCGCATTCCCTCCTGGAATCTCATGCAGGACAGGGAGATGTGCCTCTTGCTTGAGAAGTAGATTTTTTAGGCATGATTGGGAGCTCATATCCAGCAAAAACAGTTAATGCAACACAAAAGCCCTCTGCCAGTGTAAACATCTATCTTTTAAAATATTTACTCTTTGTATTTTTCTTCCATTAAATTGGTCTGTTGGTAATCCACCTCTCCTCCGGACAGAGCAAACTTGTGCTTTGGATACAAACATGGCAGAAGAATACTTCAAGGTGTCATATGTAATGAAAAGCTGAGAAACTAGGATTTTTAATTTTTAATTAATTTGACTTTTAATTTTAGGGGTTGTATTCTTAAACTTAAACATGGGAACTAAAATACCAAATCCAAAGCAAGCTTTACTACTTCTCTCTAAAGCTTAATGCTTCTTTGCAAGACTTGGACTACAAGCGTATGAGACAGAGGTTTCCACACTGTGGTGTGCAGACCACGATGTCCAATCTTGGCTGGACATGCCGTGCTGGCTCACCTCCCTGTCTCCATCTGTTACACTACATTAGAGACAGCTAAAAATATATAAGCATTCCAAAAACACTTTTCCATATAAGCAACTGCCTCAGGAAGTTATATGATTGCAAATAGGAGGGCTTACAATCTGCCAGACAATCTATTAAGACGTAGCTTGCCCTAGGAAAGCTTTGAGATGCTGTGCAGAAAGCAAACTCCTACACAGGGCAAACACGACAACTCAGCCTTCTGCATCGGTTCTTTGCACCACTTCATTCCCAGATATCCAATAGTTAAGATTATCAAGTGCCAGTTACGTAGCATTGTAATATCACTGTAATAAAAAAAATTATCTGAGCAGGAGCAAATATACAGAGAAAGCCTCTCATCCATCATTGCAGTCAAAATAAAATTAAGGACAATGGAATTAACATAATTGAGGATGATCCCAGAGGAGATGTCCTGAGTATTATTCAAGCATCACCTTACACAGGGGACCCAGTTCACTCTGCACTGCAGTGCCTGTCACCCCAGTTCCTAAGGTCCAAACAGTTGCCAGAAGTGTCTAAACACTGCCTAGGAAGCTTTATAAATATGGGCAGCTGGAGTCTCTCAAGGACTTCACATCTAAAGAAATGGCATATTTCATTTGCAAATTTTAGGGAAACGTGAGCACATTTACAGCAGCAGATGATGTCACTCAATATGGCACATCACTCATGAACTGTCTCTGTGCTTTCTTTTTAAAAAGCCTCTCTCTCCCCTAATTTAGCATCTGAGTGCTGGCACTAACATTCAAATCCAAAATAAGCTCTAGAGCAACTCGATCCTGCAAGCGGCCCAGCATGTGCTTAGCCTTAGGTGCGTAAGCCTATTAACGGCCCTGAGACAAGCACTTGTGTTTCATTAAAGCTAGCCACGCTCCTGCATCGTTTGCAAGCCATAATAATCCTTAGCATCATGAAGATTGACCCCAAGACCCCTCTCTCTCCCTCCCCACTCCCAACTGACAGTACTGGACACACGTCCACTCTCTCTGTCCTGGGGCTCCTAATAAAGGTACAGCTTTTTTCTATTGCACTACTTAGAGGGCAAACAATAAATAGTTGGCTCAAAGTGACCCAGAACATTTTCAAAAGACTGCAAGCAAACACACGTATTAATACTACACATCAGGAAGGTTATTACAACTTCCAGTATCTTTACATTTCATTTGTTGTTCTTCCTGCTCCATTTATTTTTTTCCCCTCATTTTAGACATTTTGCTTTTGTACATTGAAAAACAAGTCATTCTCAACCTCAGGTTCTGCATTCTGCCACGCCTGGGGATCTACACATTGCAACAGTGCAGAACTGTTCTCATTTATTTAAAATCAGGGGAGTAAAAAGAAACAACGCTTCCATAGACTATGTATAATTTCATTAAGCCCTTCAAAAAGCTCAACACAGGGCTAAATTTAAACTGAGTGAAGAGGTGTGATGAGCTCACAGGGGTAACACTGGGCGGACGCTGACAAAAATGAACAAAAACTTCAAATCATAAAACCAGAAAAGGCAAATTAATGATGATATAATAAACCTACACGTCTTCCTGCCACACTGCACTTCGCTCTCAGACTGGGTAACAGCAGCTGCAGCCACCCCAATTGCAATATGCAACAGAACATTTCACTTGACTGAACTTTAAAGAGCAGCTCGTAAAAGATCATTTGTTTTCTTAACAGAGTAAGACACAATGTCTAGAGGGAAACAATAAAACACAGAAAGAAAGTGACTACTTACAACTGCGATTTGTTTGTGTTGGGTCCTGAATTGGCCATGCTAAGAACACCACGTCCCGTGTGGGACAGATTGGGCTTGAATTCATCTTTGAAAGGTTTTCCCCAGTAAGATTCTCCTCCTTAAAAGAGAAAAGATGACAGAAGAAATGTTTGTTTACATTCTTTTCCCATTACATTTTATAATAAGCACTGACATTAAACTCAAGGTTTCTGGCACTTCCTATCACTCTGTGTATGATATATTCTCACCTCACCCCTATCAGTAGGCTTGTATTTGAGTGTGCCCTTGAAATCAGATGTTTGTAACTGGCCACACCATTCTGTGCCCCTACACTATCAACCTCAACAGACCAGACTGTTTATCAACAGCTTTATACACTGTGTGCTGAAGAACTATCAAGCATTTAATTTTTTACTGCTGGTCCACCATAATTTTTCTTTTTTGAGACATTAAATCTTTAAAAGTGGCTTCCTGACAAAACACAGAGCAAAGAATTACTAGTTTAATTGCACTCTGGATATAGCATTGCTTCTGGAAATAAAATATCAGGGAGATTAAACACATTCATAGAATCAACTAAGAATAGGAGCTAGAAGCTCAAATGCTTAATTCCTGACTAAACAATGAAGAATGATGATTTATATTCCTCTGAAATAAAAGGCAAAAAATAGATATTTGGACTAGATACCTGGATGATGTAAATACTTAAATGCAATGAAGTCAAAAAGACTACAAAACTTTGCACAAGCTGCAGACCCAGCCCTCCAAAACTGATTTCTTTTCTGTGTCTGTGGAGAGAAAAAGGGTCTGGGAGACCTCTCCTCCTGCCTGTCATTTTTACATTATTTATGACAGATCTGACATTTTCATTTGCACTTTCCTCCAGGACCATTCTTAGTAAGAAAAACGAAGGCTGAGATGAGTCATAGTTTTACAGTCAAATCCGTAATCTGGTTTGACAAACCATGAAAAAATATTTCACCTTAGGATAGCATTAAAAATAAAACAAACAATACTATCCAAACAGGCAGCAAGACCGGTCCATCTGCAGAACTGGCTCAAGAATCCTCTGGAGTAACTATCGCTTGCAAAGCAGGAGGTCAGTAAAGGATCTGCAGTGCTCAACAGCTATTTGCACATGTGATACAGAAAACCAATTTGACAATACGGCTGCACAGGCAAGCAGCAAATAAAACTGAGGCATCAAACACGCTCCTACCGAAAACCTGATGCAGAAAATCATGAAAGTGTATCAAATGAGAAAAGAGTTTCAGATGATACCATGAAAACAAAGCATCACAGGTGGACAGCTGCAAAATTGGGTGGAACTAAGTAAGCAAGAAATTTTGGAATAAACCAACCCACTTAAAAACCCAATTAATCATGTTCAAAAGATCTATTAATAGAGTTGAGCATTGCCTGCTCTGCAATTTGACAAGAGGCAGCAAAAGGGGACAGAGCCTGTAGGGATTTTCAGTAATCAGGAGTAGAGGAGGAGTGATTACTTCAGCAATCTTTGGCTATTGAATATTTTAAGATCAGCTGATGTAACTGATGATCCTATCTGCCAATCTCTGCCAGTAGTGGGTGAAGGGGATACGGTACAGCTGGAGCCAGCTCTACTGTCTTGAAGATGGATCCAAATCCAGCTATTCTAGCCAAATCCAAAGTGTTCAACCTATTAGAAAATGTCTTACCAGAAGCCAATAATTTTCTTTACTAATGATTCTCCTTGTATGTTCCTGTTTGTTAAGAGAGATTACTTGTGTAGTGCCTTAGTTACCTGCCTTGTTCAGAAAAACGAAGTTCTCGCAGGTTAGTAAATAAAGAAATTACGCTCAGAATAGAGGGAGACTCCACACCACCAGGTGCTGCCTGAAACCAGAAACACACCTGCGAAGCCTGCAGATCCACTGCCCATCAACAGCACGATGCTCTGCCCACTGCTTCTATTTCTCTCTTGGCTTTTCACAATTTTCACCTTTGGGGTTCAATCTGGCCTGGTGGGGCAGCATCAGGGACAGGCTCCCTGCCCACAGCACCACGCCGCAGCGATGCCACTGCTTCAGGCCCTGCACCTCTGTTCTCTGCCACGGCCGGAGTAACAAACTCCACTCAGACTGCCCTTCGAGAAATACACAATTTTGCTTCAAAGCACCTCTTGAAGGAACTCCTAACTATTTGTAAAGCAGATGCACTTGCTATGAGTCCTAACCTAGAGTAGTGTTTGCTGCCTAAAAATTTTCAGATGATATGCAAACGTGAACACATCCCAGTGAGATGGTACATAGCAGCAAGTGGCCAAACCCTTGAGCCCCTTACACCCCTCATATGCTTCCAGCTGATGCTGGAATTACAGCGCTGAAAGAGAGTGGAATCAACCCTGAAGCCTTTGCTGGTCAGAAAAATAATTCAAATGGAAAGAGAAAAATTGTGAATGACAGAGAGACTCTCTCTTTCTGGCACAACAAGCAACCAGACCCAAGAGCTCGCAGGCAGGAGCAATGAGCCATGATCTTTAGGTTTTGGAATACTTGTTTTCATATGATTTCATTTCAGATCATACACTGCAGGTCAGAATTAATATCATATGTACGAAGGCTAATTTTGGTTCATTCAAGTTTTCTGGAAATAACTGCTAATATTTTAGTAGATAGTTACAGCATGAGATCCAGTCCCTGCCTCCCCCTCTGTCTGCCATACAGCTGTTTCCAGGGCTAATTCTGTCTCCCCGGGAGCTGTGGCAAGAACAGAGAATGGCCTGTGCAGCATTCGCCTGAAAGGCCAGACGTCCTATAAAGGACATAGCTGAAGTGTCTGACAGCATGGGCTGGCAAGGGGTGGTGGAGACGCTGCAAAGGCAGTCAGACAGCAGTAAAGGAATGGGGGGGTTGTTGTTTTTGAAAAAGAAAAAAAATTAAGAATATTTTTTAATAAGAAAAAAAAGAACACCCCAAAAGTATTCTCCTTAAATTAAAAATAGTCTGAATGTGCTGTTTGTCAAGCTCCTGCTAACCTCTGGAATCATTCCAGGCTTCAAGTATCTGCTTGAAGCAGGACCAGACAGACTAAGCCAGAAGACTGCGAGTTAAATGTATATATTTTTTTAATTATTGAAACCCAGAATCACGCTCTCTCTGAAGATTAAGCACAGATCCCTCGTTAGTCTACTGCCATGGCAGCACAGTGCCTAATGCTCAGCCAGGGGAGTCTGGAACAGTGATTTTGTACTCTCACACTGTAGTCTCTACAGCAGACCTCAAGATAAACTTAATTAATTAAGTCACAGGCTCCAAACTACTACTAATAATTATGAGGCATTCGGAAGTCTGTGGCAGATTTTACTGTGTTTATTCCCCACATGGCTGGGAGGTGTGGCTATGCCTTCTTCCACATTTTCTGAAAGCAGAATGGATGCAGACAGAGGAGCTGAGACCGTCACACTGTCTAAGCTCTATCCTTCTCACGTTACACTCCCAGTACCTGCCATGAAGAGAGAAGGCTCCTCCTTATATTCCTTAAATCTTCCTCCGAGAGCATGCAGATCACCGCTGACTATATATGGACTCTTGATGATGCAAAAACCTCACCCCAAAGCTGATGTAGCAGCTTGCAAGCCAAGCCATGCCAAACAAGAATCGACTCTGGGTATTAGATTCACAGCGGGCAGCACTGCCTGTCACTTCACCTTCCTCTCAGCTTACTTCCTGATAAGATTATCTTCTGTCACAGCGGAGCTGTGTGCCTACTGGACTTGCAAATGTTTCTGAGATCCTGTTACAAAATGTGCTGGAAAAAAATTCTGTGCTAAAAATCAGAGTGGTTTACATGGCAGCAGACATGGCCCCACATGGGTGCTGCCACTGGCTGGCTTGGTGCTGGGAATGCGAAAGGGAAGAGTACTTACAACCCTGCACACGTGGGTCTTTGTTTGCACAAAGCTGGAAGTGTACTCGGGATCAGCCACGGAAATACACAGGCCTTCTAACAGCATTTAACCTGTACAATGTCAAAGACTTCAGGAGCCACAAACAGTTTTTTGCACAATTCTGAAAAATTGCCTACCTCATGCCTACCCTGATACCCAAGACTCAAAGCTGAAGGCAGCTGGCAGCCTCTTCCCCACATTTTTATTAAAAGAGAAAAATTCTCTTAAAGAGGTGTTCACCTAATTCTCACACACAGATGAGACCAAAGAGACCACACAGCTTATAGAAAAAAATAGACTGTATTCATCATTTCCATGGCTATCCAGAGTGGCAAGATATATTTAGCTTGTAACTGAAGCACGGTTAGTTCTTCAGTCTCATATCTGCATCTTGTGCTGACAGTGAAAAGGTGAATAGATCTGAACTGACATCTGAAGCAATCGCACATCAGCAACTACACAGAAAAAAAGCCACATTTTCAGATTGTTTTTTGAACTAAAACAGCTTACTCTTTGGTAGTCTTTAATCCTTCTAAATGCATTTTTTCAGAAAGTATTTTTTTTTTGTAAAATTACAGAAGTCGTACAACTTTCTTGCAAAGAGCTGAGAGATGCACCTAAAGCTTCAGAAACGTAGCATTCCAAGAGCCAGGCGTGGGCTGGGAATCATAATTCATGACAGTTGTGATTTTAAATAAATCCTTCCTTTTTCTGGCATAAAAATTACTAAGCAGTGGTAAGGAAGTGGGAGGGCTCTGATTCACAAAAATGATGGCTTACTTTCTGTAATTTTCTTCTTGTCACTTGGAACAACGAGGTACATAATAACATCTGACACTTCCAGAGAGTTTTCCAAGTGAGATTCTTGAATCATTTGGCAAATACGAAAGCCTTAGCTCAGCCAGTAAGTGCTTCTCTCCTTTCAGATAAGAGGACACGGTACTTTTACCACCACATACCAGAGGTTGGATTTTCAGAAGAGCTGCAATCTGAAAGGAGTATATTAGTAGATAAAAAGCTCTTGCTCTTGTCCTTTTGCTGAGCTTCAATCATGCCAGAATAGGGGCTCTAAAACTGGTTACATTTTAGGAATTTGCCTTTTTAGGAAATCCCACTGCAGAATTGACCGAGTTTGTCCACCGTCCCTTTGCTATTGACGGTTCAAAGGAGGGGAAAAAAGTGCTTGACTCTGCTCATTGCAATCCAAAATGTAATTCCCATCTACCAGTGGTATTTTATCTGGGATTTTTGCAGCTGTTATGTGCCACCTTTGTGCGCTCCTGCATTCATCAACAGACAGAGGCATACAGAAGTCAATTCATGAGACCTTCCAACAGGTTGCAAGTAAGAGTAGCTGAAAAACGTCTGTGCTGCTTTGAAAATGTAATCCTTTGCATATAGTTTTCCCTTTTTCATACTAGGGGTTTAAGATATTAAACCTATTTTTCCTACATGCAAATTTTCTTCTATTATCTGGAACATTGAAAATACAGAGCAGCTGTTCCACTTGCACTAGCATGAGTTAGACAGAATTACTCACAATGTTCAACCACTTAGTTGTTATGAAAGCAGGAAAAGAGATACATCACAAATCTAAAATTCATTTTCAAATAATTAATCATTACAAAGAATGACCATGACTCAGCTTATTGCTCTGAACACTGCCTCTATGGGTGGTTATTTTGTTAGGAAAGAAATAAGCTGCTGCAGCACAATTAAATTTCTCCCAGTATTCTTATGAAACATTAAGGCTGTAGAAAATTAGTTTGGTCCTCTGGAGCAGTGTCAGCCTTACAGGACTGTAGATGCCAACTGCTTTGGCAGTACAGGTCTGCCAGCAAAGCTAAGGTAAAACTCTATTCCCCTCTCTTTTCCCAGCGTGGTATCTCAGCTTCTAAGTGCCATAATGCTGATTTCCACCCTCCTCCATCTCCATGTTAACTGCTGAGTACCAGGAACCAGTTGTCCTTCATGTGTCTGCTGGATCACAGCTACTTTCATGACAGCCTAATAAGAGGCTCAAAAAGGACACAGTGCGGTGCTGCGTAACAAATAAAAAAGAAATAAGGATCAGTGCTGCTTACAAATAGGACTCTTCAGCCAGAGCAGCCATGGGAGTGGACAGTAAATGACAAGCAGCTTGGCACTTTATATCTGTGAAACGTTTCCAAAACACAAGCACGCTTATCTAGGCGAGCCGAGAGCACAGTTGCAGTCCATGTATGTGTGACACGTAACCTTACGTCATGGTGTACTGAACGTGCCCAAATCTGCCCAGAAGCCGAACAGTCCTGGGCTTAGCTAGCAATGAAGTGGGTGATCATCGAAGCATTTGAGTGTTGCAACCACAAACCTGACACCTGCTGCTGAACATGCGATGAATGTCAGATGACAGAAGCCAAATGGTGGGAAGATTTTTGAACAAGTATGTTCTAGTTCCTGAGCTGACAACCAAGAATAATTAAATAAATATAACAAAACAAAAATATACAGGCTTAATGCACTTCCACGTATCAGTTTGGAAAAGGTGGTTAGGTTTTTTTAAAACAAACAAGCAAGCAGGCATCCCAAACCTCTTAGTCAGAAAATGTCAGTTAAAGTAGAAGGTTCTATGTGGAAGAGGAAACAAAGGATGTTCTTTTTTTTTTCTGAAGTGTTCCCTATAAAAGGCTCTAACAGAAACAATTCTGGCAGTTTAAACTATTGAGGTTTAAAAGGTTTAAACCTCCAAATAGTCTTCCCTATTGCTAATTTAAATATTTGGGAAGAAAGCCCTGTTCTACTCTCATATGCTCCCTTGATATTATAGAAGTTATTTACTCCTCCAGTAAACTTCTAAAGACTGTTACATGTTATGGGCTTCTTAGCTTTCAAAGATGTATATTTTAATTTCAATTTTGATTTTTTTTAAGTAGCAGTGAGCCAAAGAAATACTAAAATTCCTTCCAGCTGCCAGAAGAAATCCTGACAACTTGCACTCTGTGCACTAAGTGGCTTCATTGAAGTAAGTATTAAACACCCAGGTATGACAGTTCAAGAGAAAACTAGTAGCCCATCAGGCGGTCTCAGTCACATTTTCTTGTGATATTATCATAATCAGTAAGTGATTAAGTAAGAATATATAAAATTCAGCTATCTTCAAAAAATAAAAAACATTCAGTTGCAAAGAAAATAGTTACATTGTTTGGACTCTACAATAAATGCAAACATTCTCTAAAAAATCTGCAACACTCATCTGTTAGAGTGCACACTGTCCATTTTATTAGAACTGTAATAGTCTTGACAGATGTTTGCAAGATATCTTGCCTGCACTCATATTTAATTAAGAATGACAAGGAGGAAAACAAGAAGGAAAAGACGAGAGGTCATTAGACTCTTTTTAAAATAAAACAATATACATAGCGGTTTTCTCTCCTATGGGCTTATTTGCATTTTATTTCCTACTTGCTTTGCCAGTAGAGCTGAGTCTTGACCTTCAGTGCAGCTGCACTGCCAGTCCTCTGCCAACTTAATTGTGCTGTCTTACAATACTTCTACCATTTGCACAAACTGATACAAAAATGACACCAGCAAGTTAATTTTCATTCCACAGCAGGATCTGAACTCCACTCTACATGGGTGAAAGGTGTCCGAGTCAACCCATTAAATTTCTCCCATCTCCTGACACCTCTTTAATTTCTCATTTTAAAAGATGTTCCTAATTATGTCTTTTGGGATTTGAACAGAAACTTTCCTTACATAACAAAATGAAATCACATTTCTTTTGACAGTCCAAGCATATATGGTAACAAATCTCATTAATGGGCTTTTGCCATCAAAACACAGAACCTTTAACTAGTCTCAAATCTTAAGAGCACGCAACCGTTGATGATCGCGTGTAGTAGAAGCAAAGCTGCTGGGCAACTCACACTATTTACAAAGTCAATAGAGGTAAAGTATTTAAGGACTACAAAGACATCTTTTTTGGATGACCTGTGAGCATGCACAGAAGAATACAGTAGTTGCGTATATACATAAGTGACACATGTATGAGCTAGAATAAAAATGCACAGAACCCCACAGGACCAGGCGAGGAACTGTGAAGGCTGGTGACGTTTACAAGCGGGTAGATAAAACGCGCAAGTGGAAAATGAGCAAATGTACAGCAGCAACTACACATATTACATGGCATATCTACTGTGGTGGGCAATGCTCTGAGGACCCTTCAACTGCTACATCTCCTGACCATTTCTGATGCAACTGTTCTGCAGATCTCCAACACTATGGGAGAAAGAACAAGCAGAAGAATTTAGTAACAGTGATAACTAAAAGTTAGAAAAAGCGCAGCTTGGGTTTTACAAGACAACTAGCTGAGAGAACAGATGGTATCTGGCCATTCACCAATTCTGAGGCAGGTTTCATTGACGCTGAATTTGAAAGCAACTTTTTTGAATGTGTTTCTTCCTTTGTTCTTTGCCCTAGAAGGCCAGCTGTAAAATCATTATGATTTTCATTTATTTATTTTCTGGAAGAAAAAGGAAGCAAAGATCCATCAAAAATTCTACATGAAAGAGTGCCCAAGTTTTAGACTGAGAATATATTGGATGAAATTTTGAGCATAGTTAAAATGGTCATAAAAATATAGCAATAGAATCTCTGCTTTGAAGTAGAAATACTGACAATGTACCACATATAATCATTTAGAGACTTTTAATCTCCAATGTGTCTGGAAATAAATGTAATAACACAGCACATGAAATGAAAACAGTTTATTTGATCCAAACTCAGCCCTACCTGTTCCTGTTCCAGTCGGATCACCTCCTTGGATCTGCAGGATTTAAATAAAATCAACAGGTTACATATAGATCTGTGTGAAAGATATTAAATACAAGCCATAAGGCAGTTCTCTTCCATTTGCTTCCTTCTATGTTGTATCATGTTGACAAGTTAGCAACAAGGAAACCATTACTACTTATTTGGAGCTTCTTTTATCAGCTGGCTGTCATCTCCTACATTACTTATCCGAGAGCAGAATGTCAGTTTTATAAAAATAATAGGTCTCTTGTGGGTAAACAGGGGAAAATAAACAGTCTCAAATGGGTTAACCAGATCACATTCTGGGTTGTAGCCTGCGTTTTAACTGATGATGCATTGCTCTTGGAACTGAAAAGGCTTCACATTTTGCTACCAATCCTCCACAGGACGGGAAGGCAAGAAGTGAGGGAATATGGAATATTTTCTGTATCTGAATCTGTATTTCTCAGTATCCCACTCTCTATCTGCATTAGGAAAAATCCCCATGTGAAACCAATCTTTCAGCAACAAAATTAATCACTGTATAAATATATATATATATGAATATATATATATATAAAACAGAAATAATATTCTATATTATAATGTCAGTACTAGGAGTATGCCATGACTAGCTTCACAGTAGCAGTACACAAGCACAATTTTAATTGTGAGTTTAACTATGAACTAAGATATACAGTCCTGTCAAAATAAAAAAAAGCTTTTTTCAGGATGACAGCATGGAAAGTAACATACAGCGATGTCCCCAGAAAGATGTGCACTGCCTTCAGGACCAGGTTGTTAATTCTTCTGAACAGAAATTAGAGGACAGCTACAATATCCTAAGCTGCCTGGACTGTCCCTATGTAAATAAAAATCTTTGTCAAAGTCAGCTTTCTGGTTCTCTAGGTGTTCTTTAACTCCTTCACAAAGAAAGCCTGGGCACCTAGTCCTGGAGCACACTCAGGAAAGGATGATCTGACAGTGTCCAAGTACTACAACCTGAAACAGAAATTCAGCTGCTTTCTAAAGATCTGAATGGGATTTAAACAGGCCACAGTATTACTTATCCAAATTAGCATTTCCCAACCCCCCTCTCTCCTTCTGTTCATTAACCACCCACCCACAGCTTGGGAAGATAACATGAACCTTGCCAAGGAAATGACTCCCAAAAGCTTTGTCTGGAATGCCAGCAAAAGCACTGCTAAATGCAGTGATGCTCCAAGTGACAATATTAATCAGCGACAGTTGCTAGTAAGACTAGAATGTACAAATACAGTCAGTTAGCACAGCTCTAGTTCTGATAGTATATTTAAGATACATCTATTGCAACTCGTTACGCATGGAAGAAATTAAACCTGAATAAATATTTTGAGGACATCGCATATTGTGCCGTACACATGATTTGTTCAACACTCACCACAAAATTACGAATTGATCTGTGAAAAATTGTTCCATCATAATAGTTCTTCTTGCACAATTTGATAAAGTTTTCACATGTTCGGGGTGTCTGAAAGACAAATGGAAGTTTTAATTAAGATAAGCAAAATTAGATAAGCAAATTGGTCATTACACTGTTTACAAGAATCACTTCTCATTTGTGCCTTACAAAGAAACAATCATGCAGGACATGAAGAGAAATAAGTCTCTGTCTACAGAAAAAAAAAAAAAATGTCCTTTTAAAGTATACTGGAGAGATACACAGTGTTAAATAAATTAAACCCAGACCTTCCAATTAGCACAAAGTAGCGTTGAACACTAGCTCAGATAACGTGAGCTCCCAGTAGACATAACGATGGTGAAAGCAGGTAAGCTCATAGGCTTTCAAGTAACTTAGTTCCAGCAGTGTATCATAATCCTGTTCCAAAGGGGGACTTTTAACACTCAAAAAAGTTAATTTCCCAGAGTAAGAAAGAGCCTGACTTATGTGGTCCACTGTTTCAAAGTGAGCACATTGAAGCTCACTGGGAGAGGAGCATTTGGTCCTTTTCACCACTTGGAACTAAAAATGGGACTGACCCCACAAGTCACTGGACCATAGGAAAAATAAAAAAGACAATTTGTTTTCAAAAATCTGGGGCGAAAAAAAAGATGCTAAATATATTACCAACTTCTAATTTGCTTTTACAGTGCAAATTAAAGCTTTCAATTTGAATTTATGAACCATGGCATTCAAACAGTACCTTCTGAAAGACTTCACTGTCTACCTAATTATCCTTCCATCTCTGCAATAGTACCACACCTTCAGATGTACAAATAAAAGTACAAAATACATGTGCTGAAACAGCCTGTTTTCTATATTTGGACATGTTTTCCAGCCTGACTGTGGATTATGTGCATAAATATATTCCAGTTTTATAAAAGAAAACATGTACCTAATCTGAGTTGTTATAGGCCTTGAAAATATCCTTATTGCTCTACGTGCTTGCATTAAAGCCCCAGCACGAGTCGCAGCGCGTGTACATGAACACACACAGGACTTGAAGCCTCTCTGAAAGGCACTGATTCACTTTACATTGGGAACCACTCTCCTGGTCTGAGAGCCGCAGAGAGACAGAGCGAGACTGAGCCATGCAACCCGGAGTGACTTAAAAGCAAAAAAAAAACAAAAAACCAAGGCAAGCCTGATTACAATCATTTAATGATGAAATAATCCATATCTTTTTAAAAGCAGAGCCATACAAGTGCTCATCTGCAACCACAGAGAACTTCAATTTTCTGTATTTTCTCATCTGAAACCTAGTAATTCTCACTCCTCTTTATTTACACTGAAATGTCTCTTAATTATCCAAACAAACTCTACTTGCCATTAGAAATTTTTTAGAATAATTCCTTCTTAATTACTCTACACAGATATAGATGACAGTTGTCAGCTGGGCCATAACTGGAAAAATAAACAAATTCTAATGCAATCTTACACCAGCTATTATCTCAGATTTTCTATGTAAGTCATTACTGGGTTAAAATGGTAATGGTACCATAACAGGTTCATGGTAGAATGCCACTAGGACACATATTTTGACAGCAACCTGAGGGCAACTTGTAAGTAAATATATTTCATTAAAATTGTTTCAAGCAATAAGAGGTTTTCCTACAGTTCCAATGTTTATAGCAAATTTGAAATTTTTTCTTTCAATTGGACATATATGCTTGAAAATAACCTTTGTACGTAACATTTCAAGCAAAATTCAACACCTGAAGAATAATTTGTGCAGTGTATGCTTCCTTTGTTAGACAGTATTGTAACAGCCTTGATCCTAACGTAGTGCTACTAGTTATCACTCATGAAAAATGTCAGTAAGGATAAAAATAAGTTTAAAACATTTCTTTATGAATCAGAAATGGAATCAGCAGCATTTAGCCTAAGGCACTTTATCTCATGAGTGCCAAGCACTCTTTGGAGAGAGACACACAGTTAATAAGTTCTCTGGGGGGAATACAGCAACCTGTAATTAATTTTTTAAGAAAAATGAAATCAGGCAAAAGACTGAGTACCCTAGGAATACACACCTAGGGTGTTTTAAATTTGCACAAAGTTGACAACCCAATACAGATTTCCTATTTATTTTCAAAACATGATTTGTAAAATATACATCAAAAACCTGGCTCTAGTAATGTATTTTTTATGCAGGACCTATGCTGACCCTTCTCTCTAAGTGGATTTCTAGTTATTATACCTTTTCCCAGAAACAAGCTTTTCAAATGCAACTGCAGAAATATTTAGTATGCATGCAATAATCATTTCACTGCAAGGTTTTCTTTAAATAATTGCCACCAAATTGGTTCCCATGGTCACCTCGTGCATCATACAGATCCATTTGGCAGGTAAACAGTTCCTTAGCAACATTACCATTACCTTTTATGGTGCTTTTTAGTAGACCCAAATAAAAAGGTTTGCCTTCAATCAGTAATAAACCCCAGTTTCAGTCATGCTGTTGATCTAGAAAATCTGGCTCAGATTATCTGATTTAGTCAAAGCAGTTAATGCTCTTGCCAAATCTCACATTGCCAAGCACATTTCAGGGACTTTTTAAAGCAGCATCCTGTCCAAAGCAGGAGAAAAAGGCTTGAGGTTTATGAGGAAGGTGTAGATCCTCAGTAATGAAGTTATTTTCTGCATTGGCCGTACAAACAAGGCCAGTCTTTGAAGTCTTTGTTCCAACTACAGAGACTGATGAGAAATACATATAAACAAACCTGACTTTGTTATTTGAGTGTAAGATTGTGTGGAAGATGTCAGACTCAGAGTCTTGGAATGCAAAACTGTCTGCTTCCTCAGAAACTTCCTCCACACCACTTGCCTCACACCATTTCTGAAGGAGGGGAAGGTGAAGGCATGTTCTTGTCTCAAATTAACCTCAACAGCAGCAGCTAACTTTTCCCTCTTTACTCCTTTTACATTAAGCAGGAAATAATTTAAATTAATTTAATTTGCTGACTATTATTTAGGCTTATATGTAAGAAACTAAAGGGAAAAATGCCACCTTAATTTGTTAACTTGTTGATCTAAAAGCCACTAACAGAAAAAAAAGGCTATATTTTAAATCTACCGCAATACCTTCTCAGAAGTATGCAGTGATAGCCTCAAATTGTGAAGTCTTTTCTCTTTGAAGAGTGAGGTAGGACAGCCCTGATAAATCCTCCTTTTCTTCAGTCAAGATGGGATCATGTAAGTGAATGCAGTGTCTCTGTATTATGTCCTTCAACTTAAAGACATTTCTCTCTCCAAATAACAAACAGTAAGGAAAAAAAAATAATAATAAAAAAGTAAAAATCTTATTTATACCAAAAATTAGTCTCCTGCTCCAGCTATGCTCCCTATTTATTCTGTAGATGCCAGATAACTGTCTTTCAACTGCTGAAAATTCACACCCAAGACAAGTGGTAACGTTTTAATAAATGGTTTGAGACAGGAATCCAGAAGATGACAAATGCTTTGCTTGGCTCACAGACACGTATATTAAATGGGGCAACAGCCCAACAGTTTTCTAATTATGTTTAAGTCTCCATACTAACACAGTACGTAGGTAACTACATGGAAATGCCAGCACTCTACCAGTTCCCAGGCCCAGACAAATTTCAGAATGAGAGATTGCTACTAAGAATGACCATGCAAGCGCAACAGTGCCATGAGACTGCTTGTGAAATCATGGATACTGGGAAAACATCGAAGAAAGGAATATACAATTTAGAAAATAAAATCAAAACAGAAAAAAAAACCCCTGACTCCTTACTATAAAGAAATGCAGATTTTTATCTTGTTCTACTTTTAAGCACTAACCGAGCCAATTTTAGTTTCCTTTTCGCCAGCAAGGGTTTGCCTTTCTGCCTAGCTCCAAACCAGGTGAAATTCATCTCTCCTGCTGCATCCCTAGACCTGAGTGGTAAGACTAACCAAGCCAGGTCACCACCTGATTTGTCAGTTTGCAGCTCTCCTTTCTCACCAGTTAAAATGGGTCATTACATTTGTAAAAGTTACCTGAGCTCAGAATTTGTATTGGGCAGCTGAAGAGCCAACCAGAAGTAGATTAAAAACCTGTGGCACTCCTGTTGCCAAGGTACAGAAGATGGGAAAAGAGAGGAGCATCTGAGACGTTGCCATGACTGCAAGGAAGAAGGCTTTACTATGTGAAGAGCAAATAATTTCAAAATGCTCCATCCCTTGAGGATCTGCATGAACCTTGAAGAGAAATTTCACACTAAGCATTCAGAAGCTGTCATTCGCACATCTGTATGATTTCCTTGTGCTAATTCCACTTCCCTTTTATTTCATTTTGTCTTTCTAAATTGGATGAACTGTAGTAGTTGCACTAAACTACACAGCCTTGATATCTGCTCATTAACTCTATGTTTCAAAGCAGAAATAATCTGAAATAATGAAAAGCTTGTTCCTTACAAATTAAAATTCCATTCTACAGCCTTAATCTTATCACATAAGTGCCAGAATCCTGCAACTAAGAGGCATGAACTAGTGATGGAAATTTGTAAAGCTTCAAGCAATTTTTTTAACATACATCTTTAAAATGTAAGGTGGCTTTTGGTTTGCTTTAGTCCATTTATATACTTTTTTTTTTTTACATAGAGCATTTTCATTTGTGTAATTGTTCATTCTAGCAACTCTTCTAATGCATGAGCCCATAAAGAGGTGATTTGGTAAGGTTTAAGCTCAATTCTCCGCTTCCCTTTCTGCAATCTTTGTAGCCTACCCATCCCACAGGAAAGAAGTCGCCTTAATAAAAGCTTGGCTTTATTTGGAGCTTAGCCAGAGGAAGAGGTAATGGAGCAGTTTCAGGAATCACCATCTATCAGGTGGAAGTGTCTGTTCCCTCCACTAAGTCATGGAAGGAAATTGGACGTATAGATGTTTCTAGCCCCTTTCAATGCATAATACTGTACTGGAAGGCAATTTAAGCTACCCCACTTCACTTTGCACCGACTGAATAGGAGCACGCTCCATTTGTTTCAGAGCTAGAGGGACAAGAAAATCCAAAAGTCCACAAAGCCCACTGCAAAAGCATGGGGAGAATCTCACTGCGGGAAGCCCATGACTTTTCCTGCAGGAGAAACGTTTACTATAGACCTGAAAATCACTCCTGCCAGCTCCACTTTCCTGCTAACAGTTCCCCTTCGTGCGAGAGGGGTTGAGCTGGTGACAGGTTATGGTGGCAAACAACAGCTGCCTACAGTGGTTCAGTTGAAAAGAGACACAGTTCATAGAAGGGGCACCATTTGCAATCTGGTCGTACAGTGAGCAAATGTGTTCAGGTAATTTGTGATGTGTGATCAGAAGAGCACAGTTCCAGAGAGAGAGCACTGGGAGAGATTAAAGCATCAGGGCACTGTGGGCTAAAACACTCTTACCAATATTAAAAAAGAATCAAAACAAGCGAACTATGCCTCAGGTAATAGATTGCTGACTTGATAGCAAACATTTGCCTGTTTTGCTACCTCAAAGCCTTAGAACAAAGAGCAGAATTATTGCAATCTCATTACACAGAAACTCACTATAATTTAATTAGCTATTTAGCAAAGATTCCAGCAGATAACTAAATTTCACTTTTCAAAGGCATTTCTTCCACAGTACTGACATTAGTGATGCTACCAGAAATTTTTTCAAAGTCTAAGTAACATTCTCAGCTTAGACAAGATGCCAATAAAAAAATGACATACTCTAGTTTTATTTTTCACTTTTTTTTTTTTTGCAAGTACAGGGATATTAAATCAGTTTATATGAGTACAACTCAAGTTAAACAAGGCATCTAATTCACTCATCTAATTTGTCAATGTTAACTGCTAGCTCTCCAGTGGCAGAGTCATCATCCATAGCCACAGTCATTACTTTTCCTTTAACTTTTATTTATTGCAGTGGTAGAAAAGAAAACAATCCTCTCCACCCCCTCAAATTTGTCAGTCACATGAGGGCTGAGGTGCTCATTAGACAATGCAGTGCAGGGCTGGGTGCCGATAAGGATGGGGCCAGCAAGCACGACATAGCACTGGGAGGTACAGCCTAAATGAGAATGCAACTTTAATTGCTTGAGCAACCTCCAGTAGCTGTAAAACCTGGAGTATCGCAGGTCCCGTGGCAGCTCCCCGGCATTCCATCAGCCTGCAACTGATGGCACATAAATTCTACCTTTTCAGAAGGTGCAACCTGTAACCGCTTCCACGCTAGACAGTGAAGCTCTGGTAGCTGTTAGCCTCCCAAGGTCACCTGATTGTCATCAGAGGAGCCAAGGTACAAACAAGCAACATGTCAGAGAAAGATGAAGAGCAGCAGCTGTGTAACTCCAAACCGCTCGCCTCATCCTCGGGTTTGGGATCACTAAGTGGCAGACACAGCTGGCATGGGATGCCTGCACTGTCAAATGTCAAACAAGAGACACAATCCATTAACAAACGATTCCTTTCCCAGATCCAGCTTGTCAGGGGGCTGGGGAGGTACAAAGATCCAAATGTGCAAAATGCCTTCCCACCAATGACCCAAAGGCTGCCAGGAAGCCATGCAGAGACAGCTGAGGGCAGCAAGCCCCGCGGTGCAGGGACAGGGAGGTGCCTGAGCACCCTCCTCAACCCCACGTTGCATGTGCCATTCAGGCATGGGAAGCAGGGGACTTTGGGGACTCCCACTGCCCCTTCACTGCTGCAAAAGAGCACTGAGGACAACTGCACAGTGGCAGCATCCAGACAAGGCACTTCCTACTAACAGCTCACATAAAAACGTTTCTCTTTTCTCAAGCATGGGTGTTATGCCCTCACAGTTAAAAAAAATATTTAAACTCTTACCTTCTAGTCACTTAAGAGCAACCTAGAAGTGACCTGTTAATCAATATGGCTGTGCAGAGCCATTCTACTTCCAGCCACAAAAGAGCAATAGATCTGTCTGCCATTATAGCACTTTGAGGAAAAACACATCAAGAAATACAAATAACAAACATTTTTTATCCAGCTGTTCTCCTACTGGAAAAGTACAGTTGTGTGTGTTTGTTTGTAGTTTCTGTTGACAAGACCTTTCAAAGTTGGAAGTTACAGCACTTCCCACAATGACTTATTTTGGTGAAAGAAATACGAAATAAACCATTTACAACCATGCCAAGAGCACTGTACTTCATCCCTACAACCACATTACTGAGTGAACAAACACTGGTAAAACATCAGCCAGTTATTTGCCAGACAGTGTCATGATGACGCAGACAGAAAAGTTAGTAGAATGGACATTCAAATCATAAAGAAAATGAGAGATTCAGGAAGACTGGGGAACCTTGCCATGGAGGAACCATGCCAGAAGGTCAAAGGATTTTTTCAGCAACTCACTTCTTTCCCTCTGGAAATGGATAAGAAGTTTACAGGCGTCTGATCTTCAGAACAGTCCATTGCACAAAAGGCAAGATGATTTCAAAGAACAGGGACTGGATTACACATTTATAGATCACAGACATATTTAACAGGTCAGAGGGCCTCAAAAGATTAAAACATCAGTGTTTGTAGAATAATGGCTTCTTCAGATAGTTATGCCAGGACATCATCATTAAGTAGAGTTTGCCAGGTCCTGAAACCTCAAAAAGCATTTGTGGAGTGCTGGATGGAGCTTTGAAATGCATCTCACATTCTTCTTTGTTATGCCAACTTGCCCTTAAACCATTAAACCTGAGAGAGACAGGCGAATTTACAAAACCTGCCATGGCAGTTAGGGGTTAGTATTTAATTACTGCTACTGGCATGTGTTTAACCACCAGATCATTACCCCAGAGTGACCACTTGCATGAGGAGAAGTCACAAGGGAGAGAAGGGAGATAGTACACGAAACCAGCTGTTCATCATTTTGACAGGGTTTTCTGGAGTGTTAAATTTTATATATATATATGTAATTCCATGGCACAATGACAATAAAAAGTTACATGCACTAAACAAGAAAGCCTCAAAGCAGCCTAGAGGCAGAGGCAGGAATTTTTATTCCCTTTCATGGGTGCAAAGGCTGTCTATTCTTATGCAGGGCTGCTGGTTCCAACAGGCAGCCTAGGTTATTTCTGTAGCTTCACTCCAGCAATCAGGCCCCAATACATGTCATTGCCTGGGAATTCAAAATGATACCTGTATTTATTGCTCATTGTGAAATTAAAAAAATGGTATGCCACTTATTTAAAAAAAAAATCCTTAACCAAATGACATAGCCAAATCATGTAGCAAGTCCATGGCAAAGGCACAGAATTCAGGGTTTACCAGCTCCTAGTTCTCCGCCCCATCCATTACACCACACTACTTTTCTACTTCCATATCCAGGTCAATTTGACTCTTTGCACAGGGTAAAGCCTCCACCCTGCCTTAGAAGCCTGCTCCACCACCTACAAGGTATAACTGCATTACTACAGCGACGAACAGAGCAGAATATACACAGATTATAGACACACCTGTTCCCAGCAGCATTCTGATTAAAGCAGCTAAAAGAACTTGAGGAGACTAGAAAAATCACAGTAAATAAAATGCAATAATCCAGCTACATTCATTGCCTTTCATCAGTTATTTCTTCGTAAGTTATTTGCTTGGTGATGCCTAAGACTAGAGTTGAAAGGATAACACTTGTTGGATGCTGTTAAGTCCTCTGTACTTGCCGGAATTACTTCTGGCAAGTAGAATTTTTGTCAATTTGTTTCCACTTAGTGTATACAACAAATGTTGCTTATGCCCAGCTGAACTCAGCTTCCTGGAAAATGTCCCTAAAGAATGGCCACCTCATTAGTCCCCATCAGGAGGAACATACTACACGTGAATAAGAAGATTGGGAGAAAAAATAATGGCAACAAAGAGCACTGGGCACACTGCTATGATGCAAAGAGAGAACAGTAGTGTACCTTTGTTCATTCAAGGCACAAATTCAAAAGGGTGAAAAAAAAAAATCCAGCTTATCTTCCAAAGTCTTTTTTATTGCCTTTTCTCAGGTCAATGACTTAAACCACACATCATCTTTCTGGAACCTAAGTGAAGTTTTCTGGTGCCTTGAACAAGTGATTTCAAACACAGAAAATATTTCATGTTCTCTTTCTGAATCCTGTCACAAAGTAACTGATGACTTCAATCACACTGCAGCACTGATTTCCTCCCCTGGATCAATACAAACCAATTTTTGATTAGGTTTTTTGGTGCTAAGAACTTCATCACTATCAATCTTACTGACTGGCACCTTAAAGTACTAGCATATGAAGATCCCTAGATTTATTTTTAAACAAAAGTTTCCACACATACATATGGACTGAACTCCAAACAATCTATACTACTAGATAGCTCACAAAAAACAGGGGAAAGGAAGGAGACAGAAGTGCTGTGAAGGGAGAGGGACTAAGTACTCAAGGAGGTTACTGCAGATAAAGAGACACTGGGTGGACTTCAGAAGCAGCGCACACTGCTGAGAGCTCAACTGCAAGAATATTTTGCTTAAATACAGCCCACAGGCATGAAAATACAATTGAAGACTCAGTAGACATACACTCTAGGACAGCAAGTATGTCACTGCTGTTGCCTATTTCAGCAAAAAAACTCTACCTCAAAGTGTATATTGAAATGTAACCCATAAGACTATTTTAAAATGTAATTTGAACGTTGCAAGACCTACCTCCGGACACAGGTATTCATTTGTCACATTTACACAGCAAATTCATCCTCAAGCTTCCTAAAGCATTTCACAATCACATATTTGCAGTACTGCACAAATACAGACACTGCTAGGGTGGCTTCCATAATAATCAGAGCACAGGATATCACTCAGCACTTAAAAAAAGGAGCCTGTGGTCAGGTCAAGACAAGCACCAGGCAGACAGTGTTCAGTCTTTAAAAAGAGAAGCTAAGCCCCACTGCAATATGGCTTATAAATCATATACTTGCTCCTGCAGTTTCACTGCTTGAGAGAGTAGATGTATGAATTCCTCAAATCACAAATATTTTGTCTGAATTCAAAGAGCAATGACAACCCAACACTGCTATCAGCTCTCTCCTTCACTCAAACAGCACAGATCTGTGTGTTGAATCTGGGCGTCCCAAATCTGCTGGTGATCTCAAGTGTGTATCAATACAGTGCTTCGGGCTGAAATTTGTTTCTCCATTTTTTTTCCCAAAAAGCCCAGGTACTACCCGTGCCAGGCACATTAAAAAAATCATGAAGGCTGAAAAGTCCAAAATGCCTGTGCAACATTAACTTGGGCGAGCATTATGATACAGTCCAGTTTCCCCTGACTGCGCTCAAAGACCTCACCCACATTCTACACTTTTGCAGGAAAACTAAATCCTGCATATAAACCATTTCACTGTATAGTTCCAAATAGTTCCCAGAACTGGTTCAGCTTGTGCACTGAATAAGCCAGGAGAGCTGATAAAAAACTCAGCATATGATTAATTAAGACGATTACTATGCATATTCACAAGCAGGATGAACTGGATGTGTTTAGAAAGGCTTGATTTGGGTATTTTCCCATTTTCTATGGCTGTCTTTGCAACCTCAACAGATCCATTGTAGCTCATCTGTGTATATGTTTGTGACCTCTATATGTGTTGTATGTTTGCAGGATGTTTGCTCTGTCTGCACTGAGGTACCTTGTGTGCCTAACCTCAGTGTGATTCAGGAAAACCCAAGTTAGAAGCACAGACTCCTTATATAGTAAAGGGAGAAAAACAAGCACCTCCTGGAAGAACTGACTGAATAGACCCAAGATGATGACCTAAAGTGGATGTTGTGAAAACCTCCTTCAAGCAGCAAGTTTTTCCTACTTATTCTAAATGCATATCTTTTTCCCCTCTGCAGTGCCAAAAGTCTGCTTAATTCACACAGATTTAATCAACACAAAGAAATGAAAGAAACAGATGGCTAGGGGCCAGTGTTCAAGCAGGTCTCCACGGATAAAGCAGTGCGCACTTCCATGCGTCCATGAGGAAGTTGTGTGTGTGAAAGGGAGATGAATAAGGATTCATCTGGAAAAAAGGAAGCACAATGGATATGATACAGGAAGTTTATAATGGGTAATTGAGACTGGGTCCTCAGGACTGAGTGTCACCGGTCACACATGTGGCCAAAAACCCCACAGTGGTAAGAATAGCTGCAGTCAGCCTGCATTAGCAAGGAGCCAGTTTGAGAACATATGGCAAAACAAATGATTCGATGCAATCTGCTCATTCTGCTGCTTCCCCCAAATATTGCTGTACTAACATCCTCTGCTTTTTTCCTTATTACATAGTGTTACTATTTAAGAGCATGGAAAACACCTGTAGGGATGCCAGGGACCTACAGAATTACTAGCACGATAGGCTGCTGTGGAGATTCTCATACTGTTTCCATAGATCAGCTTGAGATGTTTACACATATCTTGCTCCTTACTTGTGTGAGAGAAAGGAAGAGAAGGGAAAGCTAGCAGGCTTGCCCTGTTTGCTCCTTTTTCTTTCTCCCAAGCAAAGAAGGATGCATTCTCCCAGTGCATCTCTGGATTTCACACCAGGCACCCCAGCTCCTAGCCAGCACCACTGTCCTTAGATTCTGTGAGGGTCACAACAAGCAGAAGTTTTACCATTTAAACCCCTATCCACATCCTTCAACCTCCTAAAACATCTACCTTCAGGCCTATAATTTCCCAAGATAAAAATTTTAGTAAAAAAATCAAAGGTTTGGACTTTTTACATTGAAAACTTTTTTCCTTTTATAGATGTGGTGGTACAAATAAATAAGCCAGCACGCTACCAAGCAGTCACGTCTGAGACATCAGTGTGGCCACAACTCATCTGTTTATCACAAGTCTTGCCATGTTAATTATTTTAAGAGCTACAGATTTCTCCTAGAATCAGACTGTATCGACTATAAAAAAAACTCTAGTCTGTTCTTTTTAAAAATTAACATCTACCTTGTAATGGCAAAGGGAAGGTGTTTGAAAATTTGCACCTTAAAAATTGAGACAGCAGGCAGCAAAACCTAAATTCTAAGGTTTTCATTTAAGTTTGTTCTGTGAAACTCAGGATTTAGAAGCAAATCGAACCATTTCTAGGGATCTTAACTACACGTACTCAGGCTGACAGACTGCTCTCAGTTTTACCAAGATTATTTTTCTGGTACTGCCAGTAACATGCTATGTAGCCTTGGGTTATCTGCTCTTCTCTGTGCTCTTGCTTCTCTTTTCTCTCTACCTTCCTTGTCATTGTTTGGGTCACCATAATTCTAGCCCTTTGAAGCTCTAAACATCTACCTTGACATGTTGTAAGTAGTCCACTAAAATGTATGGGATGACTCACAGAGAATATTAATACATATAGTAGTATAATATATAAAATTATAGATATACATTTTACAGTGGAGATTTGTGTATGTATGAAAACACACCAAAACAACTGAAAGCTAGTTATTTATCTGTATCTATCATAACTACACACTATTCCTTTCTTTGGATATTTCCATTGACAGCTTTTATTCTGTTATCTAGAGAGATTCGTTTTATGGGGCACACAGTACCATATCACAGTGCAGCTCCAAGTTCAGGTCTCCTTTATTGGTGTGCAGTCGCACATAGCCCTTCTTCTTCACATAGTTGTATCTCACAACATCATCTTCAATAGCAGCTGTATCAAAGCAAAAGACAATAATTAGCTCTCTGGAAGCTTACTCATTGATCTTTAGAAATCATCAGAAAACAAATTGCTAGATTCTACTGTCTGACCTCTTCCCCTGGGGTACTGGATCTTCAGGGTTTGTATGCTGCAATTCATTTATTATAACCTCACATTAATCTCTGTGCAAAACACTTTCCGTTACAGAAAACCACCCACTCCTCGAGAGCCAACAACATCATCTATATATTTTAAGTCACAGAAGCATTCAATATTACAAACTATAATTTTCAAGCAATGTCTACCAATCACAAACGTTTCTTTAAAACCAAATTGTTTCTTGTCAAACTTGGAAGCCAAGCAGGTAGTCATCAGTCAACCACAAATTGCTGACATATGACTACCTACCCAGTTCTGAAAACAAATGAACCAAGTTACTGGAAACATTACTGGAAAGTCAAACCGAAAGATCAGTCTAGGATGTTTCCACTTCCATTTTGTCAAAATGTCCAGTTAGTCAGATATTTGCAACACTCAGAGATTCACGTGCAAATCACTGTCATCCAACAAATAAAGGAACTGAACTTGGCAAATACAGTTTTAGCAATGTATTCAATCTTTCCTTAAGTGACATACTTCTGAATTTTAATGCCAGAACCCTGACCTTTCTCTTCAACTGGGAATACTAATTGCTCAGCTATGTAAACAATATTAAAATTAAATAAATTCTATACATTTGTATTTAAGCTGGAGAATGAAAGGAAAACATTGTACTAAAATGCATTTTTATGTAACCCTGAAAAGCAGTAAATCAAAAGTTATCACCACAAAATTTGCTGTCATTCTAACCAATACCGGGTTGGGCAAAAAGGTGGTAAAGACTTTGTATGCTATTTGAGGAGAGATTCATTCCTAACTTCCATAAATAGACATCCCATTTTGTGATCCCTGGGCATTGAAAATACCTCATTAATATCAGTTCAACATAAGTAACTGCCATTCAAAGCCAAAGCTAATTCATAATTGCTCCATTATTTTCGGAATGAGTTCACTGGCAAGTAAGGATTATATCTGCTCAGGGAATACATTTCCATGGCATCATCACTGACCAATTCTCAATACATTCCTTCAGTCCTCATAAATGTACGTGTGCTATGGAGTACACTTAAAAACTGGAAAGTAAATAAACAGCTTGTAGCTAGGTAATTCTGATACCTGCTTCGTGGGTAGTTTCAGGCACCATTGCAGTGGAGGTGAAGGAAGCACTTACTGCTCCAGTGGAATAGTGAGCCTGTTCACAGAGGGCAAAGCAAGAGAAAAAGACATTAGATCTTAGAATTTATCTACTAAAGATACTACATAAGCACTAGAAACACACAAATGCCATCATTCTGAAGGCAGACTTTCCGCTCTAGCTCCTCCAGGAAGAAACAAATGCACGTTGCAGCGATAATTCTCCATCTGTTACCCATAATATTCGCTCTGATGAAACTCCAGTTCAGGCTGCCCATGTGCTGAGCTGGAGGGGCTTATTGCTTCCACTACGGCTTAATGCATGCAAAGATTCTATTATCAGAATTTATTGGTATGTCCACAGGTGGAGATATGAAAGGAGTACTGCTGGCAAGACATCTGTAAAGTTCTCCTGTGTTGCTGAGTAAGTGGAAGGAAAATCCAGTGAACCACAGAGACACTGTGCTGGAAAGCAAACCACCACCCTCCCACACACAGCCCTTCTGCGTGCAGAGGCACTGTCCCATGGTTCCCAGTGTCTATTTTAAGCTTTGTAATTCTCCTGCAGAAAGGAAATGTGAATGTCACACATGGATTTTGCAGTAAATTACAAAGATCTAATAAACCCGGGGATACGTTCAGCGGCTCCGGGGCAATGCCTGTAAAGAATACAGGTCAGGCCAAGGCTTTAGCCATAAGGCTACACTGCGTCCTGTGCAAGTTTACAATGCCCATCCACATCACTAGCTGACAGTCTGACTCCCCAGCATGTGCAGAGCTCATTGTTGTCTCTCACTTCTTTTTTTTTTCATCTACATCTTTTGTTTTCTTAGAATACTATGATGTCCTGAAAAAGGGGCAAATGTGATCCTACTGCTTGGTCACACACACTCCCTAATCTGTCACTAAGCCTCCTCATTAGAAGCCATATGGTGCATTGCTATTCGTTTTTGTGTAAGTGTAATCAAAGCACAAAGACACGGATATCCCAGAATTTTTAAAGCAAAGGAAAGAAGAATACTCTGTCTTGCCCATTTCAAATGGCTTTTTATGTAGGAAATCTAGATGCGGTTGAAGTGTTTCTCTTGACAACTGTGAACACACAGTAACATGCACCTGGAAGAACATCCTTTAAAATATTCCACTATAAATTCTGCATTCCAGTGGAAAAAAAATGGAGAAGCAGCTGTGGATCATTTATATGTTTGCCCACACCAGAAATTATTCACTTGCACTGCCCTTAAGGTGTGTTCTCTCTGCCAGTAACTGTAGGAAGCAATGATAAACAAATTCAAAGCAAGAGATTACGACCTGAGAAAAATGGTTCTGCCAACATATACATCATAAACACATCACAAAGATTCCTCCTTCTTATTGTGCTGCATTTCTAAAATGTTTAGGTTCATCTACAATGATTTAACAAAGAGAAACTCACTGACACATACAATGTATTTCTAAGGAATCCCAGTATGATTCTCATGTTCTCATCTATGACAAACTTCCAGGTAACAGAAAACACAAGTAGTGTCTGTTTATACTGGGGTATGGCCTCTAAGCTGAAAACCATCTAGTACCATTCTTGAAGAAGTCAATCAGTGCCAAACTACAAATTAAGTCAACTTACTGCATTCAGCTTATCCACTTTCTTCTTTTCAGGAGCCTTCATAGTAGCTGCTAGAATATCATCACCTTTGAATTCCTTATAAAGCTCCAGTAAAGTCTCTCGGGTCTCTGTATTTGTATTTTTCAAATAGTAAGATGGATCTAATTTTGCTTTTTCTTCATCTAGATAAGACAAAAGTTAAATCATTCAGAGTTAAAAGAAAAATTCTACTTTGTTCTCCTTCAGTTTATTACGTATCTGGTCACACAAAAATCTTCCAGATATTATTTCTATTTTTTTAATGAAAAGATCTAGTAACTATATTTATTCCTGCAGAAGCAGTAACAAATAGCAATGCAAAACACTAACGACAGTGTATATAGCACAATAAATGCCAATATGATGAAGTATAACAAAAGAAAAAAACAACTTCAAATCAACTACTGCAAAAATTTCTTTGAAACCACTAGAAATTATGTAAGTTCATGCAAGTCTTTTAAAATTTTTATAGAACAATAAAGACAAGATAAAACTTCTGTCCTTTGTCTCCTCACTGAATGGCCAGGTCTGTGATACAAAAAAACCAAGATCAGATCTTTAATGTGATACCAGGGGGAGAAGGCTGCAGGACTAAACTGTAGAATTTGTTTGGGTTTTAATTTTTTTTTTTATAAGTTTCACTTGTTCCCTGTCTTAGTATGCCTGCTATTTGCTAGATATTAAATATTCCACCTCTGAGAAAATACCCACTTATTTTTAGCGAGTAAATAGAAAAAAAAAAAGAAGAGATGAGCAGAAGACACAGAAAAACACACCATGCTTAGAATTGGCAATTAGACCTCATTAGAAACAGCTTTAAAGGAAACCACAAGGGCAAAGGAGAGAATTTTTTTCCTTCAGCAATTTAATATTAGCAGATATTACTAAGCATTTAGCTTTCAAAAAAATCAGCAAAAAAATTAGATGCAAATTTCTTTGTTGTGATATCTAGAAAGAAAAACATTTTATTTTTTATTATTAAAATTATTTTGTGGCTATTTTAGAAAAATCTCTATCAGCCTTTAACTTGGAAGACGTCTACTTTTATCCAGGCAGAACGATGGGCAATACATTGTTACAAACACATGAAGGAGAGCCTAGCAGACAGGTATGAGAAGATGTAGGGTTCCTTGTCTTCATTCTGGTACAAGGCTTCGGCAAATTGTTCTTCCCCCTCTTCTTATTTATCTCTCATCTACTTACTCTTAAAGGATATGAAAAGCTTTCCATATTTGCAAATATTTCCATACTTTCAAATAGAGATAGTTAATGACTTCTCAAAGAATCATGTCTTTGCTTCAAAATTTGTTAATGCTCTTTGATGTGAAAGGGACAGTTTCAAGAAGTTACTCATGTTTCCCAGAAGCTTTCAAAGTTACCAGTAGTCACTGAGCAATGTCCACACAGAAACAGTGTAAATTCCATAATGTTGTCTTCAGAATTTGCATATTTGGGTTGGTGTTTTCTTACCCCACCTTCAATTCATCCTTACCTGGATCAATTACTTTTATGTTGTTCTTAACATGAAAGAAGTTTGAGACATTGAACTTGTCCAGGTTTGTTGGATCCTGAAAATAATAATTAAAAAAACAAATGTTAGAGACCTTCCATTTCAAAATAAAATAAAATAAAAAAATTAAAAGTAATGAAAAGTGGTATTATAAAAACTCTATTGAACGACCACTCCAGGATCACAGGAACAATGCACAGTCCATTAACTGTGAGCCTTTTTGCTATCTCTAGGCAACTTTTCTGCATAACTTTGACCCTTTGTTAGAGTGAGACAAGGAATGCCTACTGGTGATCTAGGTTACATTACACTATTATTAAACAGTCCTTAATCCTCCTCTTAGAATTACTTCAAGGGTTTCTCCTCAAGCTCCTCTGCAGCACAGAAAGGTCAAAACATCAGCTCAGGACACCCAGTCATTTCTGGAAATTCTATCTTACTGAGAACAACTCAAAATCTAACGTACCAAAATATTTTAATAATATGCAATAGTTTCAAGTTCAGGATAAAAAGAATGCAACATCTTATGTAAAGAACTATAACACTGGCATGAATAGTATTATCCCAAATAAATTTAACAAAGCTTCTCAGACCACCACTGTTAGTAGGAAGTTCAGACAATTCCATCTTTGCTAAAAGTATGATTAATACAAGCAGAGCTGGTAGCTCCATCACTTATTAAATTATCTAATTATGCCTTTCATTCATTCCTGAAATGGTATGCTCCCACTAGAGAGTGCATTTTTAGTTTTACTGCTGGTAGTAAAATCAAAACACATTTATGAAATCAAGCTGTGTGATTCTGCACCCTAATAATGACTTCCTGCCCTTCTGCTGTTGCCTTCCCACCATGTAATCATTTTCTGTTGTTTCCTGCCCCACTATACCCCACCAATAGATCTTCATCAAGACACGGACTGCCAAAAATAAAAAGATATTTTAAGATCTTGCATTAGAAACAGATAATCTTTAATAAAACTACTAAGGAATAGGATATTTAGACCTGTTTTTTAATCATTGTTGTATCCTTTGACACTGGCACTCAGGTGTATTTATTATTTATTACCTCACATACATATTTATGTATCTATGAATAGAGATAATTTCGGCCTTGCTCTCTGACAGTCAACAAGATGCACGGACAAAGTCTGGAGAAAGGGCTCAGTGTGTTTCCAGAAGACGCAGGTTGCCTCCTCCCAAAGACTCTTCAGTAATCATGAGCTGCAGCTTTCTCAGTCAGAAATCATTGCCTTGCACATAGATGTACCACCTCAAAAGGTGAAGGAAGACTGCTTACCCTTTCCAGGAAAGGAAAAAAACTAATCTGTGTATTAATATTAATGGAGATAAATGCATTTATAGGAATCCACACGTCTGCCATTTATGGCAAAACTGAAGGGCAAGACTGATTCCTGAAACTGACTTTTCACAGATGGGAGGGAAGGCAGGAGACAACAGTAAAAATGAAGCAAAAACCACCTTCACTATATTCCTCTAAATAAAGCTTATTGATTTACTGATTATTTAAAAATAAATAAAAGGACATCACAACTGTCAGTGCCTTATGAAACCAACTGTTTTGTGCTCAGGGTACCACAAATCACATTAGTTCAAATGGTTTCACAGCCACAGTTCATTCAAACGTTTACCTGGCTTAACCAGACCAAATGCAGGCATTGAGAAACTCTAGAAAAAAATATTTAGTCTCCTTCCCCGCAAGGGATTTCTCAGGGCTCTCCAATTTGCTGCTAACCTGCCCAAAGGCAGTGCACCCATTATGGTACGAAGGACAGCAGAGGCCACAGGCCAGCTCTCTCTCCTCGCAGACCACAGCCATCCAGCTGCTTTTGGAGAGACCCGAAACAATCCCAGAATTGAGACCAAAGTCCTTCAACACATTCACGTGGGCCATTTGTTCAAGTGGAAACCTCAACAAACATTTGATTTACAGTGTTGTCCCTTGTGTTCCTGATTCTGCAAAGCAGGAGTCTCACCACACATCGAGAGGGCAGACATCCACGCGCCTACTCCAAAACCAGTTTCCATCTGTCAACGGAAAAAATCCTCAAAAAATGGTTCCTCAAATTGAAATTTGAGTGTCATCTTACGCAGGACACCTGGGATAAGCAGCTGACGTACAGATTCCTCCCTCTAAAATACAGCATCATGATACACTAGAAGAAGTTTGATTAGAATTAGACAAATGCGCATACTAAGTGTGACAGTACTGCAGTGAATATTAAGTGAAACACAAGACACCATTTGCTTCTACCATCCTCAAGAGCAGAAACTCATCTGACCAGTCCAACCTTACAAATTCCTTACTAATGGTACCGAGTGCTACAACACAAGACACATTTTTTAAAGGTAGGTATATGTACATTTAGAAAGTGCACATGGTCTTTAGACATACCACTCCAGGAAGAAAATTGTCTAAACCCTAATAATTAACTTGCCAAGTTCCTCTCACTGCATCCGTAACAGTTACTAGGCACAGAATCAGAGTGGTCCAACCAAGACACCGCAGGGACGGGCAGATGGACATACCCGCATCGTCAAAGCCTTGAGCTCTGAGGAATTAACAGCCACTCCTCGCCAGAGAAAGGCTGGACTCACAGGGATGCTCCCAATCCTGTTAACATTAAGGTCTAGAGCCCAAAGGCCTAAATAAATTAATTCTGTGTAAGTGCACAGAAAACAGCAAGGAAGATGAACCACGAAGAGTAAATTGGCCTACTTTTGTTTGTCTTAGCATGTTTAAAATACGTATTTAAATTACCGTGGGTAGCTGTCTCAGGGTTACAAACCATAAACTTTAGTTTAGCAAATTAGTAGCACACATACAGACTTCAAAGGGTTGCTATCACGACTGTTAAAAATCTCATATTTGATGCTTTCCTGAAAGCTGAGCTCTGAAAACAATTAATCTCAAGTTTCATTCCACTTGGTCTTTTCCTATCATTTTCCAGTTTCGAACTTTGGGAAACAGCTTAAACTCCATTCATCTAAAGCCCCATACACACACCCCCTTCTCAAAAGTAGGTTAAAACCAGCACAGTTCTAGACCATGTGATTTCTTTGAGGCTGGATTCGATTCTTACCATTTGATTGACCACACTGCACCTCTAATTATCTTCAAGACTGTTACTCCGACCACATCCCAGCACGCCACTTCTTTACCAGCCACTCTGCACATGCGTTGGGGTGCAGGATTCACCCTCAAAGAGCCCTCACCCACAACTGAGAGCAAATCTGCTCTGACCTTCTGCCACACAATGAGCAAATAAGAAATAGCTGAAGAAGGGAATATCAATTAACAGTGTGCAGCTCAGCTACCTCCAACTTAGCTCATTAGTTATGCTTGCTGCCACAAATGCCACCAGTGTTTAACAGCTTGTCGGGAACCATGTCTTGTCCACGGCTGATCAGGTTGTACAGAAACAATAAAATTGACGTAAGACAGCACACTACAATATAAGCCTTTTTTTTTCCTTTAAGGGCAGCAAACCTGTTTGCATTCTAGCCAGACTTCTTTTTTGTCTACTTATTTCTCCCAGGAATCCCTCGCCGTTTCTGAGGCTCAAAATAGAGGCATTTGTTAGCGTGCATCTATCCGGGAAGGCTCTCAGCAGGCTGCCATGGGAGGACTGTGCCTATTACCACTGGCACAACAGGCTGGGGGGGCATTGCAATTCTTCCAGCTAAGAGGAACCGACCACCTCTGCCTCTGCTTTACCTGCAAGCACTGCCGTTGAGCAGAGCCACGCTTATCCCTAACTCCATTCCCCTGCCAGCACACAGCTCAGCAATAGCTTCCAAGAGCAGGAATAATTTCTTCTCTGTCTTCACAAATTTGAGACCTGTAGTTTCTGGTTTGTGAACAGAGATACAGTGGAGGATAAAGAATTGACAGAAGTCTAAAGGGGAATTGTTCTTAGTTCCTCAGAACATTTCCTACCAAATGGGACATGAAAGCAAAGTATCGCAGCATTCTTTCTTTGCTCTACTCAGGACCCTCTCACACTTGTTGCGAGAGGAAGAAGTCCACAGAACTGTCAGAGCCCACCACCGTGTCCAGCAAGGCACTGCCTGACCAGGTTCCTCTCTGTGCATCTTGAGCTGAGGCAGGCACTTGCTTCAACCTGCCCACTGTTATACAAGGGAATCCAGATTACACTTATTGATGTGCTTGCTATTAAGTTCCACATCACTACACAAAGAATAACACGCACAGAATTTACAGTAACACTAATTAATAATAATTTCTACCAGACTGTTTTGACCAGATTTTGTCACAAAGGTTAAATGCTGGACAGCAGATCTTGAGATCTAACACTGAATTACACCCCCAAAAAATTTACTTGTATGATTAGTTCAAATTAGGTTAAACAAAAGGTAGTCATTTAGATTGAAAACTAGCTGAAAACTTGTAAAACATAGGACTGAAAGGATCACCTATGTCTCAGAGTCTAACGCAATCGTAACACATCAAAACTCTTCCAAAGCTATACTGAATCCTACCTTTAAAACAATTGCAAAGTGAAATGATGAACAGCAATGTACCAGAACAGGAGGTAAGAACACTGCAAACAGGCTTCAACAATTCCAGCCTTCCTATTTCAGATACCCTGCCCCACAGATCTCCAAGTGCTTTACATCATACCTCACCCATTAGGTATAACTAATAAATCTTGAAGTATTTGAGCTGTTGGTTAGCTGGAAGCACATTCATGACATTTGCAAGGGATGCTAAGTTAGGCTGAGCTGATCATTAGTCAAGGTAAAAGAATACAATCAGTTTTAGAATTATGAGAAACATGGACAAAATACAACAGCAATATTCCATTTAGAAAAGATACCAACTAATACAGTTGAGAGAAAAATTACCTGAAATAATGATAAACTGTAAGGAGAGAGAAACTTGGAAAAAAAGTAACACCTGCACTGTAGAAGATGGAAAGCTTGACTTGAGTTTGTGGCAAGATCATACATCTAAGAAAAGGAAATTTCAGCTTGAGGGTAAAGAACTAAGTCTAAAAAAATCCAGTCATACTAAGATTGCTAGTGTCTAGGAAGGGTCTCATGTGGAATAACGTTACGTGTATTTCTGCCATTATTAGCAAGATATTAAACCAGAATCCATGACATCTTTTGCCTGAATAACTACATTCCAGTTCTGGTAATGCAGCTTGCACACCAGGATATGGTATTGTTCTTTACCTCCCTCCCTGAGGTGCTGGAAAATATCAATATGTTGATTAAAAACTGCCATCCTCTACCCCAGGACATTCGCATTTCAATAGGGAAAAAAGCAACTTCTGTATATGTAAGTGCAGGAAGCACTGTGCTTTCCTTTACAAAGAGAAGCATATCGTAGACCTAAGGTAGCGTTATTAACAACTACAGTTGTGATTTTGCCTTTTTTAGTTCCAGATCCAAATTGGTCCTTTTCAGCAAGTAAACTGAATGGAAATAGGACATGAATAACCTAAAATCAAAGCGGCCAGCTGAGATGGTGCTCACCAGAAAAGATAACAGAGATGGATTGTATTTGAATAATGTTTAGCACTGAGAACAGAACAAAGAATCTCATGCAATTCTCTATCTTCTGAAAAGAGTAAATTTGTTTTGATTTGGTTTTAATTATATATATTAGGAGAGAGAGGTCAAGTTTGAGGTCAATTGCTATTCTGGTAAAAGAACATCCTTAGCAGCTGTAGGATTGCCCTTTATGTAAGAGCAGTAAGGAAAAAAGTGATCATACAAATAATCTGCAAACATACATCATTCACATTTTCCATTTGTTATGTTGTATTTCACTACCAAACACAGGTACCCCATCTGCTTCCTAGGACATTCAGAGTCAGCCTGGAAATGCTATTTTCTATTGATAAACACAGCTACTGCAGACAGTCCTATTCAGCTGTTCTTCGCAAAGCACAGAATGTTTTTTACAGCAGCTCCCTTTATATCTACCTTTTTACCAAACAGCAGGGTCGGTGTTACCAACTCACTCTCAATTCCAGCTCTCTCAGATACTACAGTACTCAATTTACACAGGGGAATGGGGAAACAACAAAGTGACAGATTTCAACACTGAAGTGAAAGGTTTTTAAGAGAAGCAGGATTTGGGATAGAGCTCTAGAGCCACAGATTGAAACACAACAGATTGCAGTCATGAACCCTGGCTAAGAAACAAGGCCACAGGTGGCAGAGCTTGGCAGCGTGAAGCCACCACGCTGCTTGCAGTGCTGTCAACAAAACAGTTTGCAGAGGACACACTGGTCTGCCTTTTAACAATTTCCATGAAGAAAATACTATGAGAAAATAACAACAGATTCCTACACCACATACGCATAAGAAAGTTTAATACCCAGGCTAGTCGTACCACTCTACGTTGCATTCTGGCCTCAACAAAGCAAGGCAGGGTAGGGCAGCATTTGAACAGGAGAAATCAAGGTTTACTTGCGAAGTCGTAGCAGCTGTCATGCAGTGCATTAAACAGCTCTGATTTCTCATTCAACAACCCAAAGCCAGTTTAGTGTGTTTGTTGAAAATCCATTTTTGAAAAAAAAAATATTTAAAAACTAATTGGTTGAAGGGTCAAACTTTAGCTGGTTAACAGCACTCAGATGGTCAAAATCTCTCCCAGTCCAATCCCAAGATGGGAGTAGCTTTGCTATTTCTAATCTTGAGAAGAGCATACCACAACCTTGTACACTACAAAAGTTCAGTTAACCTCAATCCATAATGAGTTGTCTACTAAGAGGAATAAATCTACTCACACACTACAAATGTCATCCTAAATGGATGAGAGAGGTACAGGCAATGTACAGCTGTGACCTCCATGTAGCTGGTAGGATGATGGTACCAGTGACTGGACAACTATCATAATCTACTTAGTTTCTGTTAACAGACACATTCCTCCAAGCTGGAGAGAAACCCAGCATGTCAAGAACAGAACAAAGGTTAAAAATATTGATAAAAATCCACATACGGAACATCTAAATTGTGAGTTATTGCATTTTGAGATTTAGGAGACTACAGCATCTGTTTGCTTTTATGGAAAATCAAAGCTAGGCATGTAACAGGAACACACTCTTTATACATACATTCAATTCCAAACCTACAAAACATACCGAAATATTTTAAAATGATTGCACATTTCAATTATTTGTTAAAAATAATTTGTTTTTCCATACTGTTGCACAGAAACATTTTTAGTCGCTCACGTTGTCTTTTCTTATCGTTCCAAATCCATTAGCAACCATGCATTAGATTCAAATAACATTCTGTTGGGAGCTTTCAATCTGAAAAAGCTATGTTTTTTGCTTCCATTGGATTAAAAACATTTTACTTTGTTGCATTAGCTTGAACAGCCATAAGCCCAGAAGAATAGAGGAAAAATATTTATAAACACGCTTTTCAGCACTGGGGAGTAGGGAAGAAGAGGTACATTTCATTTAAATTTAAACATAAATAAAAAATATTTTTCTTTTCAAATTAGACTGTATTAGTCTTGGCTAGTGGTAATTAACTGTTCATGAGATGCATACTAACTCATGACTCCAATAATAATGATCCTTGAATCTTTTTTCCCCTATTTTGAAATAATGCAAGCTTAAAAATGCCTACATTTAAACAAAAGATTTACATCTTTTGATACTAAACTTCATCTGTAAATTAGTATGTTTTACACTCCGAAATTTACAATGCTGTAAAGAGATGATTCTGGACATATCTTTCATTTTCCTCTACTCAGCCTTTTCCCAATGCTGTTCTGTTAAGTCTCATAATAAATTGGAGGTGTCACTGCAATTTTTCAGCTAAGATTAACAGAAAAAAACCCTAAATTCTTATGTGTAGTTGTATATCTAAAACTTACAATTATATTCAGTCAGATACAGTGAAATAGTGAGCAACCGCAAATACATTTGTCAAAATTCACATTTTTACATGGCATCCTTGACTTTTTCTGAGAACCTTTTTTTTTTCTCCTTCAATTTACGAAGTTGAACAATCTGCTTATCTACAAGGCATACAATAATCACTTTAGAGATCTGTCAAGCTCTAAGTTATATGGTATCTTTGTGGCTCATATGGATAACAAAGAAAATACAGCAGTTCTCCCTCTACCCATCTCCAAGACACATACACAGACAATGTTTCTCTGCTCAGTTATATTCAGATTCCTGCTATAACCGTGTACATAGTAACATTTCATCCTCTGCAAAAAAGGTGTATAGTAAGACACGTAACAGAGAGAAAAGTTTACCTGCAGTGTCACGATGTCTTGCCGAGTGAAGGGCTCATCTGTCAAAAGATCCTTGTAGCTCTTTGGTTTTATGTTCAGCTGCTCAACTGCCTAACAGCCAGGCAAAAGACACAGATATTAAAAACTGGATTCTAATGTGTAAATACTACAAGGAAATATGTAATACAAATAAAACCTTAAAGTACAAATGATAAAGAAAACAATTTCACCCTTCACTCATTCTAAACAGGCAGGTGCAATATCTTCATTGTGTCCTTAAAAGATGAGGAGCTTTTGTCTTTCATCTTTACAAAACTTGACAGTTTTGCGTGGTTTGTTTTGGTTTTTTTTTTTTTTTTTTTTTAAAGAACCTTGCCATCTCCATTCCATTGCTATGCATATAATTTTAACCAAATTCATCATAAAAATACTGCCAAAATAAAATAATCTTGTGTGTGTTTTTCTAAGTTAAGTATTTTACGGATAGTCTAAAACAGGCACAGACAGTCTAAACAAGTCACAACTAAAATTCCACCTAGGTTCAAACAAATGTTCACAAAACACAAATAAAAATGCAGTTCAACTGTCCATAAAGGCATTCTCTCTGCTCCTTCCCCAGCTCCAGTTAAAATATTCTTTGTTATTCATTGATATGAATAGAAATGAGGCAATTTGTGTTTTGGTGATGACTGTATCAGAAAAAATAACAAAAAAATTGTCTATTCATTCAACTAAGGAGCATATAAAAGCTACTCATTTTGGTCTAAAAGATTCCGTGCATGCAGATTCACTTATGAAAAGGTCTTTAAAATATCTTTTAAATCATATTCTAGGGTTGTTAATATTTTGACAGCAAAAGTTGGAAAACAATTTGTGAAGTCAGTTTATCTTCTTGTACTTTAATTTCCCTGGCTGTAAAACTATAAAACTTACCTATCTTTCTAAAGCATTTTGTGATCTTGAATGAAATGCATCAAATATAAAATACTATAACAAAACGCAACAGAGAACCTACCTCATAGGCAAACACATTTCCAGTTGTCTTGATGGCCACAATATGGGAGTTATTGGTGAACACAGTAAACAGCACTGGACAGTGGTAGTTACCTGACGGAGGGGGAAAAAAAGTTTAAATTTGTCACGAAGGTCCTGCAATTGTTTTGAAAGAGCTAATTTCTGTTATGTCTGTAAAGGATTTTGACACTAATTTTTAATATAAAGTGTAACTTCAGAGTGTATTTAACAGCGCTTTAACCACGCTTTGATTCTTCAGTGCCAAACAGAAAAAGTAACACTTAAGAGAATTACAAAGCAAGCAATGACAGTGCAGTTTTGAAATCTACTGCCTTCAATCTCTCAACACAGAACTTTGTCCGACTTGCTTGCTATCTGTGAAGTATCACAATATAATTGTTATTGTTGTAATCAAAGCTCTACTGATAGCATGAGCCTGTATCTTGTAATGTGCCCAGTGCTCTATTTTCAGTGTTGTTCCCAGGAACAGAAGTTTAGCTTATATCCTACAAAAAAGTTCACAGTAGCTGCTGTGCTCCTAGTAGAGGAGAGTATTTTGTATTCAGATGTGGCAAGTAGAATGCCATGAAATCTGAACACGTTATTCAATAAGGAACCCAGCTTTTGCTCTCATCAAGCTGTGAATTTTCCCAGGAGGGTCAGCATAAATATTAAGCATGTCAACAACAAGCAAACTGATGGAAGGCAAATATGAGGAAAAAGAAAAATGTCTGGCTGATCTCAGCAGAAAGCAATTAGAAGAAGGTTATTAATACTTGATCAGTTCGCTAGACCTGGGGGTTTGAGTGTGATTTTTGAAATGGGTTGGCCTATTTGGTTCTTTTTTTCCTGATTACCATCTGAAAATCAAAACCAGCAGGGAGACCAGAACAGAGACTGCTCACAGCACCTGCAGACAGGAGAGGCAAGCACCTACAGAGCCTTTACCCATTAACTGACCAGCCGGAGGAGGCACTCAGACCTCCAGCACGCAGATGCAAGTAAAGGCTGAGGACTCGTTCTGTTAAAGCCACCAGGGCTGAAGGAAAGCCATTACCACAAGGGCCTGAAATTCAAGAGGAAGTTTAGGAAATGATTTTTGGAAATGATGGGTATGGCCTGACTGATGGATACAGACACACACTGGTAAAATGGGAGGCCTAACTCCAGCTGCTTTTTATGCAAATCACCAGTTTTCAGTTCTAGCAGAAGCAGAGCTGCTGAGAGCACACATTTGTTGATCTGGATAGAAGGTACTCAGCTAAGGAGGCATCATTACATGGAAGAAACTGCAATATCTGAAGACCTTTTTTTGTATAGGTGAGAACAGAGAAGATCCTACGTACACAGCATCCATTGTACATGTTAAGACTTAAAGAAAAGTTTGCTGATAGACAGAAATGCAACATTTCACTCTTCCTCTTTTGTTGCATCTTCCCTTGATCTGTTAATGACAGAGTATGCATGTTTTTAAGGAGAAAACTTCTGAGACTGCATGGTTGTCATCATTCCATCCCAGCATTATGAACTGGACTTCTTTAAGGAAAGTGCAATACTGCAGTATCTTTCAAAAAACCTTGGCCACAGTGACTATTGATCATTATTTAACACTCTGCTCTTGAGACAGATGGAACACAAAACATGGAAGACATTAATCAGCTGGAGAAAATATCTTGTAGTCTATGGACTATTGGTAAGATAAGGGGACAGACACTCCAGAATTTTATTCCCACTTAATGATTTATTTGAAACAAGAACGGTAAGGATTATCTGCCTTGTAAAAATGAATTCATCTCCATTGTTCTCTTTTATTCTGAGCATCCTCTCTTAGATGGCAGATTTTATATCTTTAGCCCTGCAGAAATAAAACTCAAGGATGCTTTCTTGTGTGCTGCTATTCATAAAATCCCAAGTGTTAATTTAATCCATTTTATAAACAAAAAGTTGCTCAAAACCAAGTGAATAGCAAATAATGCCATGGGCAAGTTAGAAAAAAGGTAACATATTACAGAAATCTAGCCTTTTCTGAAAATTTTCCCTAAATAGTACCTTACTGCAGCAGTAGCTGTAGTAAAGTGAAATTGCTGAATAATTTACAGCTCCCTAGTGTAAAGAAAAACAGAAATGGAACTTTAAAGGTAAACATGTCACTCATGAGAAGCAGTTATTCTACTCAAAAAAGAAAAACCATAATAGAAAACATAAACTATGTAACTTTACCATGAGTAAGATAAACCAGGACTTATTAAAGCACTCATTAAGAAAAAAAAATCACAGAGAAAAATATTGCGCTTACCTTCACTGTTTTTAGCAAAATTCAGCTTAATAAGTGATTTGGCATCTAGTTTCTAAAGAAAATGAGGCATTAAAAAAAATTAATCATAACAAATCTAACCATGGAAATAAAAGTAAACTGTAACATCAGTGTCAGGATTTTAATAGTACATAATTTATTAATAATAGATTGCAAGTTGTCTGAATCATCAGAACCCTGGGAATTTAAGTCACAGACAGCCCACAAAAACAAGGCTCCCCGAGCCCAAGAACCAGGATATCACAGAATATGTTTATTTACAGCGTTGTAGTCTGACACAGTGCAGTGCTAACCAGAGTGAACAAGCCCAAGACGTTGCACAACTCTGTCTTAGCACAAATTGAAAGGGGAGTTTGCATGAAAAGCTAAAAGGCAAAGATCATTGCTGCTGATCACAAGTGACAACTCAGAAGGGACCTCTGGTGAAAGTCACAAAGCCAGCAAACCATTTTGGCAACCAAGCTCGTCACCTTTTCTGAAATAACTGTAATTTTTCTTTTACTTCAGAAAATGCGTAGTGGAGCCCACATGATAAGCAGCAATAACAAAGAGAAACAGAGGCACAAATTCTCCAAGAGATGCGTTTGGGCTCACGAAGACAGACCCAGGAGGGATCTTTGGCCAGTTAATCCCCAGGTAATAAGTCCGTGGAAGAGGGAACTGAGGTGGCAGCCGAGGTCAGGAGGTCCTGCAGGCTGACAAAATGAGGGCAATGTTCTTCTACTTGGGAGAGGAGACAACAAACTAAGCTAGCTCCTGCTCTCCCACACCTCATCGGAAGAAAGTCTACGGCATTTTTCTGCTGCCGTCTCGCTGGAGGGGCCTTCTGACACAGGGAGGGAAGAGCTATTGCGCTGGCAAACACTTCGGGATGATGAGGCTTCTCCCTCCCTGCAGCCTTCCCTAAGACATGAAAGCCACAGGCATGCCCAAAATAACAGTGTGCCTTCAGTAACGCGACAGGGCAGGCCCACATAAGGCCATTTAAGAGAGTCAGTATGTGATTTGGGCACATTACTGGCATGACGGGGCCATGACTGGGGTCGCCCCACTACAGCCCGCCGAGATGGTCAGGTAGTGTTTGACTGGGGCACCCGGTTGGAGACAAAGTCCAGCCCAGCAAGCGGCAAGGCTAAGTCAGGATCTCCGATACATTTTAAAAAAACAAAAAACTAAAAAACAAAAAAAACAACAAACCCTTTGATTGTATCAGCTGACAGAGACAGTTTCCCTGCAAAATTGATCATTAAAAGCACACAGAGAACAGGCCTTTTAAAAGAAACAATCAGTTCTCTTCTCAAAACACGCACCTGAACAGATGAGGGAGCTTTTTATAACCCAGACAACTGTTTATAAACAGCTACCAGTGGAGATCTGCCAGCTGCAGTGCCAGCGCTGCTAGTTCAGTCATTATGGCAAAAAGCAATAACAAAATCATGTGAAACTAAGTCAGTGGACTTTTTCTGCCTCATCAAAATTCATATTCTTGGTTCAGAGAGCACATGTTATGACAGCTGGACTCATTCGTTTACAGGAAGGCACTTCTCAAATTGTTTTCAGCTGACTGGCAGGCTCATTTGCTGCCAGAAAGGTAACCAGCTCTCTCATTTATCAGCAAGAAGAGCAATGAGGGCTACTAGAAATAAGATGGGGAAAGGAAGAAAGAGGCCAGGTTAGGTTATATTTAGTAAGGCGATGGAAGACCAGTACCACTGTTCTTCCTTACGTGGATTCACCAAAAAAAAAACAAACCCCAAAATCCCAGTAGCTGCACACTGCCGGGGTACAAAGAGAGCAAATGCAATAGCAGCTTCTGAAATAACTAAGTAAATGCAGAGCTTTATTCATTTATCTTCTTACTAGAACAAAATTGTCAAAGTAGATGGGGAACAGCAGAGTTGCCAAAATGAACATATGATCCTGGACAGATCTGTTCAACGTAAACAACTTATTAACACAAAGCAGCATTCATCTGTGCACATGTTGTGCAACAGCCCAAAAATTATGTTCCAGAAAATGCTTCTTTAGAAATACAACCACTGGAAACACTGATAATTTGAAGGAAGGCCTTTAAATTATCTTCCTGGCAGACTTGAGCTATCCTTAAAACATATGAGCAGATCATCTTTAAACAAAAATGGAAACAGTTCCCTAAGAAACAGTTCAGCATGATTGAAGATTCAGATTTATACCTTGACAGAAATTGAGTGGCAAAGACAGACTAAACTGCTGTACAGACTTTAAAGGTAGCAAAAGCTGCAGTACAGTTTCATCTGTCAACATATGATGTATAGTTAGAAGTGCTGCCAAGTCCTTGGACTCTTACTCGGCACCCAGGGAAATAGTATGGTATTTCAGGTTACATCTTCCCATAGTATGGAAAAAGGTTAGTTTTCAGCATCAGTCACTCACGGTGCATCAGCCGCTCACGCTGGCATCTGCTCCCCAGCACTTACTCAGTCTTATATGTCAACAGTAAATAAAAAAAAATAGCCATTTTCATATAGGAGTTGAAATACATGCACTGCCTGGAGCCTTTTTCCAGGATGAAAACTCTATACTAAGTGCTGTATGAATATTATAAACTTTTATTGCTGCAGACTGGCCTCGTATCAAGTTTGTGTTGAAGAAGTGACCTTGGCATGTCAGCTCACGCGCTCTGGAGTAGCTCTGTGCTTCAGCTCAGCTGGCAACTGCTTCGCGCCTGAGCAGTCCTATGCTGAATCATGAGGGAACTTCCTGCTACTGATAAAGGGTGTTGTTTGTGCCGTGTATTTATGAAAAGGGATGGAAATGGACTGAGAGTTATATATGAGAAAATATGTGGGGGAAATACAATTAGGCAACACCTCAAAAATATTTTGAGTCGTTGATTAACATGTCTTAATGCATGGAAAGACAAGAGAGGGATTTAGTGTTTTGTCAAAGAAAACCTTTGGAGCACCAGAACAGCAAAACCAGGCGACGATCTGCCACAAAGCCTTGTCATGGCATACAGCGGCAGCTCAGCGCTCGAGACCAGGCTGCACCATCAGGTAACTGCACGTGGAGTAGATGCTGAGGAGGGAGTCCAGCCTGCACGCCACGACTTCCAGCAGGTCCAATTTTGAAAGATCTACATGTTACATAGGAAACTATGAAAGAAGTTGATACAGAAAAATGGTATAATTTGTTTTTCCTCTCAAGTTCTACATTTCAGTTGAAACCAGGGTTATCTTGCATGTGGGTGAATCTGCTTTTATTTATTCTCCATCAACAGTCAAAGCTTTCCAGGCACCATCTCTAGCTTGGAACTAGTTTGTTGCCATGGAAATGACCATTATGCCACAAACAGGCGCCAGTCTTCACGGGAAGAGACAGCAGGAGTGAATGAATCCTAAAATGAGTTGAAGTACTTGTTTTCATGTATTTCTTATTACTAATAAAGCATAAGAGAGCTCAAATTATGCATAAACCGCTCAAGTTAAAAAGCATTTCCAACCTGAGTTTCCCTGACACACACCTACCATCCAGTTTCAGCCCATCTCCAGTGACGAAAGCAAGGAAAAAACCAGTGTTTATTAAAAACACTTGATCTAATTAAAATTCTAAATTCTTAACAAAAACGAAAGGCCACAAGCATGTGCCACTTCCCCTAAGCAGAAATAAGAGCTGCATATTCACTCCTAAAAACATTTTATGCAAGAATACTGGAAAGCAGACGCATTTCACGGCACATAGTGCCAGCTGCTCCACAGCAAGGAACGGCTTAAAAAAACCAAACCCAAAAACCATGCAAGCTTTTCTCTCAGCTGACTCCTCTCTCGCAGGCACACTTCCACAAAGGCAGCCAAGGCTACTTTTGGCCATGACCTACTTTCTTGCAGCAGCGAGAAGCCCCACCACCCCGCACGCTCTCATCTGTCAGCTGACAGCACTCGTTCCTGCAGGATCCCAAAGGGCAGCATCCTTTATTGATACCCAAAGCAAAGGTTATTACGACACGTAGGTTAGTGGGGCACTGTGGCAGCTCACAGATGAAGCACGCCGATTGTTTCAAATTAAATCATTCTCTGTCATCGCTGAGTGTCTCATGAAGATATGACCTACAATCCCCGCACATCAATTAGTTACACTCTCTGAATCTCTTTGGTCTGTGGCTGCATGTTCTTCTTGTTAATGAGGCTCTGACCCTGTTGGATATGCACCAGCCTGAAAAGCAATCAAAATGGGCTCATTTGATTCTCTACCCATGCGTGGGTAGAGTTGGTGATGTGCGGCAAGAGCTGTATTTAGTAAATACAGACTTTCTCGCTCTACCAACAGTAATCGAGTTAGTGTTAAAGTGTTGAACACTTGGGATCGGACACCCTTCTGAATGGCCTCTGGCAGGAACGCACAATAATCCAGTGAAGCTATCGCAGGGAAAAAATTAATGTGTCATGCCTGAACTGGCTGACAACACAAGAACAAAATCATCCAGTGCTGACGTGGCCATTTGGTAAGTTCTCATCACACCAAAACAAGCAACACAGAGTTACCTCAAATACAAGGGAAAGCCAAACCAAATACTGATATTAAAACACAATGTTGCCTACTAAGTACCCAATTTAGCTTAACAATACCAAATGAATTTTGTGTTAAATTATTTGGTTCCTTTAAAGATCAAACTTGTTACTTTTTGCATACAACTTCATATTTTAAGAAGCCCTCTTACAATTTTCCCTACTATAAATTCTTCAAGAAATATAGGTACGTGAATTGAATGAATGGTACTGGAATAACTGCATGAATGATGTTACGTATTTCTGATCCTGTAAATTGATTTAATGATGATAAAAGGCATTGGAAATCCTTTGCAAGTCTAGACATTATGGGAATGTGGTTGGAAACAGTAGCACTGTTCTAACTAGATCAGCCATCTTCTTGTAGTTTAGTATTTCACAAAAAAAATTGGGGTCAGCAGCCAAGCGGCCAGAATAGTCTCAGGATTCGAGTATGTTCAGTTCACCAGCAAAAATGCTAGATATTTATCATGTGAACAACTGTATACCAAATGCTAAAAAAGATACCCTCACTTCACATTCTTGGGTGAAGATGCTGTTTACTTGCAGCTTTCATCTGCTACTGAGCTGGTATGGAAATGGACACAAAAGATCCTTCATTACCCACTTCCAGACCACTGTATTTCCATATTTAAATTTTAATTAAACTGACACCATATGGTCACCAAAGCCTTTTCCAGAGAACCATAAAGATATGCTTGATAACACACATGGCTCACAGATACTAGCAATAATGTTGCTGTATTAAGGAGCACGTTAACAGAACTTACCATGAGAAAAAGATGTGTAGTTTCACGTGCAAGATTAAACCTGCAGTTTTAATGCAGTCAGAAGTCTATCAAGCCAGAGACTCACAGCCAAATACAACATGGTTCATGGAAAATAAAGCTTTGCAGAAGCCTCAAAAAGCTAGTCTCCAGTTTTAGTGAAAAACAGGCAAGTAAGGATCTACGGGAAACCTCATGCTGCACCTCATTTAAGGCTACAGCGTTTCATAGCTGCTAGTTTTTCAAGTGTCACAACTGCAAAACCCCATCCAGTGTGCACACTGCCACCAAAACACGGAAAAGGAGAAGAAGAGACCATCTGTTCGGTCTGGAAAATCTAGAGGTAAACACTTTTTTACTGTAAAGGAAATAATGCATTAGGAATAATGCTAGACACATCTATCTGCCCGTGTCCAGAGCTGTCTTACTGGATAAAACGCTGCCTATCACCACACAATCCCCATCAGCAAGGTGTGAAGGAGGCACAGCAGCCTGGCCAGTGACTCATGACACTGGAAGGTTTTAAATAGCTCCTTCTGATAAAGCACCTGAACAGTAAGTCTCAGCAAGTCTCATCTTCTTTGCCCTCACTGTTTCCCGAAGATGCAGGGAACTGAAAAATAAATCCCCCTTTTAGGACAGATGAAGGTTAACTCTTAGTGGTGCTGGTACACTACTGAAAACACACAGATACGACTTTGGAAGAGAAACAACCATCTATCCACGTGTTTGTCAGCAACAAAGGAGAGAGGGAAAGTTTCAGAAAACTCAACAAAATAGGAGTCATCTTCCAGGGCATCAGCCTCACTGGGACCTTCATTGCTTTGACCCCCCCCGTGTTTTATGACCATTTCCAGTTATGACACAATACTGTCCGGTCATTCCTCCAGGCAGGAACCATGTCCTCATATGTTTCCATCCAGGGGCCCTGAAAATTTATAGTCACCAGTCAATATTAACTCATTTAGACTGTTGACTAAAAGCTAATAATTTCTGAAGCGAACCAGGTAAGATGTCACGGTTCAGCTGCTGCATATTGAAGAGTTCATCTCGTTCAAAGTGGATTCCAGGCATTTGAGCAGCAGCCTGTGTCTGCTGCCCCCAGACAAAAATGCACCTGGAGAGAGATGCTTAATGATGGCTGCAACCATCCATGCCTGAAAGACTGCTACAGGCCACAGAAATACAGGCAGCAACCTTCAACTGGAAACAACTACAAAAAAAAAAAAAAAAAAAAAAAAAAAAAAGGGAAGAACCACTGCTCATCCTGGCTAACTCTTATTTATAAATAAGTACCTGCTTCTGAAATGACCCAAGCTATCAAGAGAAAGTGCAACAAATTATCATATTCTGACAGCACCCTTTGTGCCTCAACACACACACTGAAGCTGTTTGCTGTCTTACAGTATTATGTGCAATATATCAAAGAATTATCAAAGTATTTCAGGAAGAGATTAGAAAATATTCCCACCACTGTACCAGGCATGCACCCAGCATTTACTGTGTATGATTAAGATTAACTCTGTTCAAAGAAGATAAATTAAAATTAAACAGATGCAAAGAAAGACAACTGTGACCATTTAGGGCATAGAGACCTTAAAGGCAAGAACATCTGACAGGAAAATACAAGTCACAACAAGAAAATGTCAAGAAAGCATTAAATTCCTCTGTACCAAACACACAGCTGTAAACACTAACAGAGAGCAGCACAGTTTTGGCACAAATACAAATGAGACTAAGCTGGTCAAACCCCACATGTACAGAAGATATCTATCAGATGAAAAACCATCAGAAGAACCTCTCAGCAGTCATAGCAGGAAGAAACCAAGCGGTTCAAGACAGAGCACGCAGTTTGCAAGAGAGCCAAAGACCTCAGAGAGTCTCCCAGTTTTCTGTTCCTGATCATTTCACCCTTCTTTCTGCAACACATGAAAACCAACTAAGCTGGATTTGTCTGAATCATTTTTCAATAACAAAGCTTCTTTTGGTTTTATTTCTGTAAGCTTTGTTCTCTGCTCCGTAATAAGCTATTACTCACCCAGAACAAAACTGTATTCCCACCCCCCACTGAAACTTTTCTTACAAATAAACAAGAAAAAGCCCTCCCTCCTTCACTTCAAATGTACAGGAAAAAATAAGTTTAACAAAATGGAGAAAACCGGCAAGTGACATTTGCACCTATGCAATATCTGAAGACTTCACTGAGTTGCATCAGACAAATTAAGAAACGTACTTTGAATTTCAAAGCTGAAGATGTGCAGACGACCTCTGACACGTATGTGAAAAGCGTTCTCTAGAGAAGCATTAAAATTCTCATTTATACACAAGTTATGCTACAGCCAAATCAGACCTGAAGTTACTGATCCACTTAAATGATCACTCATCTCCAAAGCCCCAAGGAGAAAACGTAGCAGAGTGCTTGGATTTCAGGTGCTCTGCTGTCATGTTGAGGGGGGAAAAAAACAACTGACCAATGAAAAAGGGGTATGCCTCACTTCTGAATTTTTTTATGTAATGAAAAATACCTCAATTGGTCAAATAATTTTCCTCTAATTAGACAGTCCCAGCTCTCTAGATATGAAAAACTGATGTGGAGATAGCCTGCCTATTGAGGGCTGCACAACATTTTCCTCTCAATATTTTGTGTCTAGACAAAGAATGAAAATGCTCAGAGTAAGCGCAATCCATTGGAAACAGTGAGAATGAAAAAAAAAACCTTTTCAAGAGGAAAAAAAAAAAAAAATTAGAAGTCACACAGAAAATCTGAGTCCTGCTGCAGCGTGCTGTCTTCAGAAGACCATCAAAACCCTAAGATAGTATTACCAGCATGTTGCAGAAAGGTCTAGACAAGTGCTTTGAAAGTGCATCACCTTGAACATTATCTACAGCTATTACATTTTCCTGACGATGTATTCGAACGGCAGCTACTGCTAGGCTGGCATGAAAGAGGTCACCTTCAAACCACAGATCTTTGTCTGATGACATCCATTATTTGCTGCTCATTATCTAGAAACACACCTGGAATAACACAATTAAAGCAGCAATCTGCAGTAAATTACCACTCAGACCATATGAACAGAGTTAAAGGCCATAGTCACTGTTGATTTAGTCAATACAGGCCACAAGAAACTTGAACTTGTTCTCTCCCCTGTTCAGGCTGGAGGCCTCTTCCACTCAACTCATTGCTGGATGAGTTTTGTTTGTGACGCTGATCTCCACACCTCTGACTCAGCAATGTGTGAGGCTCATGCAACCCACTCACAAGAATCCATTCCTGAAACACACAGGCTCTGTGCTGATTATTTGATGGAGGTGAAAAGCAATTTGTTGCAAACTACAAAGCCTTGGCTGGAATTTAACCTGTACTTTAACACCTGTTCCTCCAGTACTCGATATTTCTAACACTCCTGACATGCTGCAGTTTCTTTATTCAGAATATTGCAAAAGAAGAAGAAAAAAAAACAAACCTCAAGCCCTCTTTCTCATTATGTTCACTTCTCGAGTGAAGAAACAATTATCAGTGCTTTCTATTTCTGTACCTGTGCTTTCAAAATATGTACATGGTAAACACACTTCTATGTTTAAGGAAGTTTCACCTTTGCTCTAATTTCTGTGTCCTTCTCAGGCAGGATTTCCCTTATTTAGACAGCCAAAGACTTTTTTTAGTGCATAAAAAAAAAAAGTGCTGTAAGGTTTTTTGTTCATTTTTAAAGTGGTAAAAAAGTAATCTTCTCCATATCCTCTCCAGTAACCCACTCAGCAAGCTCCCCTCACCTCAAGACCAGCAATGGATTTCTATGAGATTGACTGAAATCTAGTTGATCAAACTGAAAAAAAAACATGCTTTCTCAAAAAGATTAAGTAACAACAGCCACCAGCATTTAGGAAAAGAAGTAGCTAATAAACTATTTAAGGAATGTATTTGAGAAGGATTTTTCCAAAGTTTTGAAATAACAGGCTTGGTTGCATTTTTTTCTTTTGAGGGTAAGAAGCTACTGGTTTTGAAAGTGCCTGTAATTATTCAGGCAAGCACCACGCTACCAACCTTATTTCAAACAAATGATTTTTAAAAAAATGGCACCTCTTACGTTCCTACATGAGCCGTATGAGCAGTGCTGGCGTGAGGAGGTGTCCACTACAGGCTCTGTCATTGCTGCAGGGCATCGCAGATACAAGATGTGCGTGCCTGGGTGCTTTAGAGTGTGGATCAGACAGGCTTACTGCGTGAGGCAGGCACCTGTACTGCCGCAATTATTTGATCATATTAGTCATAATCCCACCTCAAGTCATTTCTGTTTGGTAAACACAGGATTAAGAGTGTGGGAGAACAATAGCAAATATTTATCTTGTACACAAAGCAAAACTTCTTAGAAGAGAGAGCTGTACCCGAAGGCAGATGTCTTACTGAGAAAAGTCAGCGATTTTCAGCCTTCCGACTCCAAGGTTAGTCCTCATTGTCCATGTCAGTGTCTCTGCATTCTATTACTTTTTTATATGCTCCAGACTTCTTTTTATCGTTATCTTCAGAGACAGCCCAAGCAAAAACCTTTTCCAAGTCTAAAAAAACTCTCAGAATTTTCCTGTTTAATCTAGTAAGAAGCTAAAACCTTGTGACACTTAAGAAAAAACGCTCTCTGGCCTGTAGGTCTGGATCCTTACCTCGCATGAGACAGGGCACAACAAAATTGTGCTCTGCCTCATTCATACCAGAAATGTGACCCCTAGTCTCATACATCCATCACGCAGCATCTTCAGGTCTCTTACCCTGACTCTTAGACGTACGTTAAGCCCAAGCTAAACTAACTCGACTGAATCCTGTTTGCCCTTCAAGACGTAATATGCAACAACCACACAGCCGCACGTGGCCCTAAACATGAGGATTGCTTCTCTGGGTTATGCAGGATCAGCAGACACATGGATTTTAGTTTGCTCTCAGCAGTGCAGAAAAAATTCACGTAGGTGAGCCCCCCATATGAGTTTAGAAGTAGATGCACTTAAAACAGTCACAAAATCTATTTTGGACCAAAGCCTTAGAAGCAAACACCAGAGACGAACTGACTTTCAGCTGTCCAAAGGAACTAAACTCCAACAGAAAAGAGGGAACCAGGGACAAAGACTGTAGCTACTTTACAGGGGAAAAGTGATATTTGCCCACGGTCACAGAGCCTTGAATGGGGCTGAAGTACAACCACAATGATCTGGCCTGTCCACATGCAGTTAGAATGTCACTGAACCAGAGTGGAAAAATAGGTATTTACATCAGACACATTACAACACAAAGGAGAAAAATAGCTCAGCCCACATATAACATACCTATGCAACAAAACCCAGTTTCCTTGAAATTCCTGTCAAAAGGCACGCTGATCTATCATCTGTTCATACTTGAGATTCCAACAAACCAGACGTGCTCTGACCAATCTCACTTCTTGGAAACAGGTACTCCTGAGCCCAGCTGGCTGACCTGTGTGGGCATGCTGGTCAAGGCTGTCATCACTACACGAAACATTCTGGCAAGCTTGCAACTATCTACAAGTCCAACAAGCCAAAGTGCTGTTCTCAGTAAAAAGGAATGAGCTAACTATGACTTTCCTCTTTATTTTGTGCAATTTTAGTGTAAACATAAGCTAGGGCAGTGTCCTGACAAAGATGACCAAAAAAAAGTGAGCAAGCCAATGCCATCTGACAGGCTGTAGTTCAGCTGCAAGAGATGCACTGTTTCTTCCAAAATTATTGGTGTAGTAACAGAAATATTTTTTTACCCCAATGCATTCTTAAAAAAGGAATAAAAAAAAAAAAATCTGAAGTTACTTTCTGGAATAGCTCATGGGAAACTCTAGACAAAGGTCTACAGTGATTTGTTTCTCCTAAACAGATATTGGTGTCCATACTATACCTGACGAGAATGTTCAGAAAAGCAAGAAAAAACAAACCATAAATCATGAGGAAATACAGGGAAGGAAAGCAAAAGAAAAAAAAAATTAAACATATCAAAGAATAACTGCAATCTTGGCATTGCAAAATTTCTTTAACAAGGAAGGCTGGTCCAACAGTTTAGTCACTTGTAGATCGGTTCACAAACATCCAGTTAATAAGAGACTGGCACAGTCCTAGCCCCTGGGGGCACTGTGAAGATAAATATATTAATGATTGCAAGGCTCTCCAATTCTCCACTGAGGGGTCCACTCAAAAATAAAACAGTTAGGATTAGTGAGCATCAAGAGTGCACCATTAACACCACTGTTTCCAAGTAGCCTATTGACTTCTTTAAAATGTTTGGCCTGTAGCAAACCATAACAACAGAAGCATGAGCCACAAAGGATTTCATTATCATTTTTAATTTCAGGACAAAAAAAAAAAAAAGAAAAATTCTCCAGAGCCTCATCACTAATGACGAATCATCAATCTGTGCAAAGTAATTTCATAAGTCACCGTACAAAACGGTGGCACTTCAGCTAATCTAGTTCAACTCCTTTGTAAACAAACTCAGAGTCTTGAGTTTCTGTAAGACACCAACTCATTACAGAAAATATTTTCTGGTTTCCACTATGAGCAAGTTGTACAAGTAACAGAAGGTGCACATACAATGACAGATTAAATATAGGGCAGTACAGCCTAGAGATGCACAAGCTCAACTCACTGACTTCCTCCACCACTTACCCTGCCTTGTCCCATCACGCCCATCACCTTCCTGCCCAATGCCATCCTCCCCGTCCGAAAACCAGAGCTAGCCCTCTGGGAAACAAAGGCTAAATTACAACACTTCCTTCGACCCCACTCTTCAACTTATAGCTCCTCAGGGTTGGATTCAGGAGGGCTGTGTGCCGTTCTGGAGAGCAAGCATAAGTCCAGGTAAACTAACAGATCTCAAAGTCCAACTTCATTTGAGCATTTATGGCTCACCAAGTATATTCTGCACAATCTCCCTGTCTCTATATTACACAAGACCATTAGATACCTTACACTTCTTGGTTAGCATGCACCCAAAGTAATTTTAAACCACATTACGGTTCACAGTCTGAAATGAGAAAACAGATGTCACGGAGCTGCTCTGAGTGAAAAAAATTGATCTGGCAACACCCCAAGACTCCCAACCAATACACAGAGCAGCAAGGTGGTGAGAGGCTGGCGAAAACAAATTAAATTGGTATAATTCCACTCCTTCTCAATAGTACATCGGCCTCTTCGCGTGTGAAGAGAGATCTCAATCATCTCTCCATTGCACAAACACACCTGCAGTTTGCTACAACTGAAGATACTGAGTCTCAGACAGCCTGCGCATGTTTAGAGTTTGGAACGCTGCATCTATATTTAGTGTCTCCTCGTATCTCTCTGCTGGGAAAATCTTTAATCAAACACGATGTTTCAAAGGTAATCTCATACCACAGAGGCCATCTGCAAACCAACCACCAATCCTGGGCAATGGCTGCCACCTAATGCTCGGGAAAGTAACTGCGCTTACTGACGGAAAATGCAAGCTTCAATAGCTCAAGCAACAGCTTCTGTTTAAGTTTTCCTCTATGCTCTCACAAACAATGCACTCTCCTTCAAGACATCAAGAAAAAAAAATCCAACAAGGAAATATAATCAGTATTTAATGTTTATCTGGTGCTTTACAGCTTCACACTACTACAGAAAGTAATCCCTTCATAATTACCATTTATGCAGAAAAAGCAGGGAGAAAAACCACCAAGGCACTGATCTGTGTGAAATGCCAGCCTCACGGTGAAGTAACATGACAAAGGGAGGTCACAAGCATTCTGAAATAAATTGTCAAGATGACTGAAAAGATTTAGCAGCTTAAGCTTACCATTCATAATATTATCTAGTAATCTGCATAAAGTCAAATATCCTTTTGGTTAGGAAACATCATTGCAATTTCAATCACAGATGAAGAGGTGAGTTTGGCAGCTCCTTGCCCTGTACAGAGCAGAATTCTGCTTACACGACCTGGCAGCACAGAGCCCTTTCAGTCCCTGACCAGCCAGACTGTCCAGGCATCACCAGCAGTAACAAAAGAGCTCGTACGTCCATCTATACAGACTTTAATTATGCCATACTTGTAAGAAAGGCAAGATACCCTGGGAGCTTACATAAATGAATTGCACATTTCCTCCGCCACATTATTTACAATTCTATAAAAAAAATAAATAATACAACATTCTCCTTTTTCCATACACACAGTCTGAGGCTGATTATTTTCTACTACAAAGATCATTAACAGAGTAACAGTGAGGGGACACCAGGTCTCAAATCTAGAAACCTCTTTTTTTTTTTAAGCCAAAAAGAGATCCCTAATAAATCTGCACGCTAATTTCAGCAAAGCTGATCTCACAGATATCACACTTCAAAACAGCACTCCCTTTCAACTTTTTTTGCTTTCATTAAGGCATTTTTGTTTCTCCCACACATTAAATAGGAAACGGAGCATAAGGAAAGCAAAGGCATCATGAGAATGCACTTGTCATTACTTACTTCTCCTGTGATTGGATTGGTTCCATATTTCTTTATCCAAGGAATAATGCTCCTGAAAAGAGAAGGGATAAAGCAGTAAGAGACAAGCACCATCAGAAACCTCTACTGATGGGCACGGTTATTTTTGCTAACTTGCCAAGACCAAACGATGATTACACAACTGTAACCAAGCAGTTCAGCAACACAGAAGTAAAGCTATGTGCAGACAGTAACTTACAGTATGTCAAAGACTGTCCCATCTGGTGTGCAAACTGGGTATTCAAAAGGCTGCAGAGACAAACTAGAAAAGAAGTACACATTATTTTTAGCAAAATCAGCTGGAAATCAAGATGACAGAAGCAAGTAACACTTTGGTGATTCACTTGCACATTAAAGCAAGGCCTATACCAGTGAAAATACTGAGTGGCTGCCAATACCCACTACTTGTTTCTACATAAATTAGATTAATGACAAGATCTGTGAAAGGAACTGGTGCAGTTCAGTAACTTGTAGCTGCCAGCACTCACAGCCATAGCGCCATGGGATGCTGTAACACTCCCTCACCTGCTTCCATTGCTATGCTGGGCCTCACCAGCACAAAGGATGATTCAAGAAGACACACTGTCTTTGCACTGAAATGGGCTAGGGAGTAACTGGCACTTCCATCCAGCATTCCATAACCCAGCCAGCTTTTAGCCAAGCAGCAGTGGTTCGTAGATGTGGATGGTAACTTCCTGACCTAATCAATTTACAAGAGGATGTCTAACCCAGATCTACTAACTCCCCTCTTTCACTCCAATACCTCAAGCAGTAAACTCTAAACACAAAAAAATTAGCATAAATATTCCTTCAATCTATCTCATCACTGCCTCAGAAAGACGACTGATTGACCAAGCATATTCTGAGCAAGGAAAAGTAGATTCAAGCCCTAATTACAGATTTGAAAGACTGGAATTTACAAGATAATAATCCTGAACTATTTTATCACTCGTGTTTTCTTTTAGCCATCAGACCGAATCTCAGCAATTTCCACGTTCATTGTGGAAAGTATAGATATTGTTTCAGTTCTTATTCAGGTTTTTATTGCTGCATTGCTACAGCAGGCGCAAGTCAATGGAAGTAACTACTTTGGAAGAACATGGCTTCACTAGTAGGACATCAACAGCCTGACGAATAGATCTGTCATTTAATAACGATAGCGTAAATTTGTTGCCTTACCTGCAGTGATCAAACGATAAACGTCTAAAATTAGTTCGTGGAAGGTCTGTTTATGGGGAAAAAACCAACAGGATTTAAATAAATATACATGTATTCTAGGTAACAAAGAAACACTTGAAAGTTACCATTTGCTATTTACATGGTGGCAATTTACTGAGAACAAGTATAAGTACACTAAACCTTACAAAACTGTAACTAGAATCTGACTTCTCCTGCAGAGCACAAGTAGCCACCTCAACTGAAATTACACAATCAGAAAAAAAAAAAAAAAAAAGAGAACTCTGACAGACTGAGAGCACTGGGTTTAAATTTGACGATTAATGCTGTAACCACCTCCAAGCTCTGCCCCACCGGCGGGCACAGAACCTGCTGAAGGCAGGGACAGCTCATCCGGGCGCTAAACCTCGAATTTCTGCCCTTTTCACCCTGATGGGCACCACAGACTTTAGGACGAGTTCGGGAGGAGCCGGGACACCCCCGCTGCAGCCCGAGGGCGCTCTGCCCGGGGAGCTGACTCCAGCAGCCCCCCCCCCCGCAGCTAAAAGACCCCGCTGAAGGGAACGGGGGGCACCCTTCACCCCCTCACCTGCTTTCTTGCCGCCGTAGAACTGGGTGTACTCCGCGCACGTGATGTACCTGCCGAGACAGCGCGGTCACTCACCGGCACCCACCGCCATCGCCGCCCCCTCCCCACACCCCGCCGCTGCGCGCACCCCGGGAGGGCCCCCAGGCACCCCCCGCCCCGCCCGCACTCACATCTTGTCCTTCTGGTGCTGCCTCTTCCCCATGGCGGCGGCTCAGCCCGGCGGCCCCCGGGAACGCGCCTGCCTGGCCCCACCAACCCGCCTATGCCCGCACGGCTGCGGCCGCAGCTCCCTTCCGCTGCCGGTGCGTCGGCGAAAAGCTCCGCTGCGGAAACACGGGCGGCGGGCGGCGTTCCGGGGCCGAGCCGGCCTGAGCGGGGCGGGAAACGCGGGAGCGAGGCGGGCGGTAGAGGCTGAGCCGCGGCACTGGCAGCTGCATAACGCACACGGATAAAATGTGTGTGCGGCATTTCGCCTGTCTGAAGACGAGCCTGTTCCCTAGTACTGGCGCCCAGCTAAAATCTGATTTTATATATTGGTGTAGGTCCTCCCTTATCGGCGGCAGGGAAGGCCCGAGTCTGCCAGGTGGCCCAGCCAGGAGGTCTGATCGCCCCTAAGCCCTTCCCCACTTCCCCGTCCAACACACTAATTAATAAAAGCTCCTTGGTTGTTCAACACAACCTGCCCCTGGAGTGTTCCTCGTTGATTTTGCTGCAGGTTTCCTTTGATAATGTAATGCAGCCTTAAACGGGTTTTCACAGCCCTCATCTGAAAAAAAAAAAGGCAGGTGCTGAATTTAAGCAGAAAATGCTAAAATACCCCATTTAACAAAAGTGTTCATCTTAATTTAAATATATTTTGTTGCATGGAATCTAAAACTGCAATATTCCTATTCTGTCAGGCAGTGACAGAACCTCCCACGAAAAAAATTGGTAGAAAAACCTACATAGTGCCTAATATGGAGACAGCTCTTCATAAAAAAAAAAGTATTTCAGCCTCTCTTCAAAGACTTAATGACAAAGAACAACTTACTTTCCCTTAGCTAATTACCTTTAAATCCTATTAAATTGCATTCATTACAAAATTGGCATGAACTTATAAGGCTGAACAGAGGATGGCCAGAGCCTAAACATCTTACCTTCAGCAGAGGAGACAGCCACTTGCCTCAGAGCTTTCACTGCACGAACACCTCCGAAACTATCCGTGCTTGATTTCTTCTCCTCGTTAAACCATCAACTTGGCAGCTGCCTACACAGAACAATGAAAAGTCAAAATCCACGGAAGCCGATAGCCAGACTCCCACTGACTGCACCGGGCTTTGGACCAGACCTACCTTTTCCCCGGAACACACTTTTTTTAATCATTTAATCATATTTTAATCATTTAATCATTAATCATTTCAGCGGGTTGCTTGCCTGCATACACGAGCACAAGACAAGCACAACCTGCTCTAGTTGCAGATGCCCCTGCCCATGGCAGGGGGGTGGAACTAAATGACCTTTAAACGTCCCTTCCAACCCAAACATTTCATGATTCTGATTCTACTCGATGAGGAACACAATGCCTGTTCCCATGAGTGTCAACTAATTGGCAAGTACTATAAACAGTACTATAAACATTTTGGACCAGGGGTCAGGGGAACATGGATGGCTCACCTCATCACCTTGACTTTCCCCACCAGGTACATGCAGAATTAAGCTGTGCTGTCACTACATTTCCCACTGCTTGTTGAACGTTCACTGACGCCATACTGAAGAACAGCTGTTAGATCAGTTGTTTTTATTGCTCTTCAAGACACTTCAGTCAATGTGCACATGAGATTGCTGTACAAAGAAGTAATCCTGTGTTCATCAGGTCTGGCAACAGGAGGCAACAAAACCCTCCAAATGTGAGGGTTTGTTGCCTTAAAGAACACATCCCTATCTCTGGGATCCAGACAACCATGTAACTGCAGAGCCACCTCTCTGATGAGGGTCAGTCCCCTTCAGCCAAAGTCCACAGTAGCACAGCTAGTCCTTGTCGTGGCTGAAGGTTAAAGGATATTGTTTGTTTCTGCTAGAAGTTTAGGGGAGAAACTGCTCTTCTATAAGTGTTTAAAATACACATACTCATTTCAATACTGATTTTCTTACTCAAAAACATCTCAAAGTAAGAGAATAAGTTGAGATACACTCGAATAGCTAGGTCCTAGAAAGAACCAACACATACACTTGCTTCTTTCCCAGCACCAAGCATACTTTGGGGAAGAAAACAAGTTGATTGATTTGGTTTCAGTGCAATTCCAAAACCACTCCACAAGTGAACTGCTGCCAGGGCACCAGCTCTATTTTGTTATTACAAAATGCCATAAGGAACATGGCCGTAACTGCACAAAGCTGATTTCTTGTTGCAGTGCTGACCACTTTCACCAGCGGTCCGGGAGCCCATTTTGCTTTGTGCTGCCTGAGATAATAAGAACTCCCACGCAGCTCCTGCTCCCTCCGCTGAGATGTGGCTCCAAGAAAAAACATAGCTGCTCTAGGGAGATCACAAGTACTTGTCTGATCACGCTTTCAGAGGAAAGATCACCCAGACGATATTATTTATTTCTAGACATGTTAACATGACTCAGCCTGCATTGACATTTCTGGAGAAGCTTGTGCCCTTTGTAGTAATTCAAGACCATGTTTTTGCTTTTTGTTTTTTAAACCAATGCAATGTTCATTTATTTTTGTACTTACAAAAAGAGCCACCCCATTGTATCCCTCCCCCCAAATGCCTTTTACAAACATTTAAAAATTAAAAACCAGATGATGACATGTTAATTTGGTAGCATTATTTTGAAACATAGCTTTTTGTAATTAGAGTTAAGTTTCCTACAAGATGACTTTGTAGAGATAGCCTGATTATCGGCCAAATAAAATTCCATATTACAAGTTAGCAAATTCTAGTACAAAAATAGTCCATGTGTTAGAACAGCCTCTTATTATTAATATTATATTCACAGGAAAGAGTCTATTGGCTGCATAATACCTTAATATTTATGAAATTTCTTTTTATGTGGCTCATTCATCTAATTTAATATAGTGTTGAGCCTCAATAAATCCTCAGGCAAAAAACCCTAAACAGGGTTAAATATGCTGATCAGTGTACTCTGAAGTACTGTGCTTTTCACAGGACATCCAAGAAACCCCACAAACAGTTCTCAGCTAGTTTTGATATCAAAATCAGATCCAGATCCAAAAGGACCCCCCTGAAGTACATATCCACGACTTTCCATAGAAACAGAGGCCACAGCTTCGATGGTTAAGTTTCACTTGGGAAACGGTCTAGCTCATCCGCTCATCATTTTCATGAATCCACTTGTGAGCTTCTTTGAAAACGAAAGCAGGTCACTCCTGAAGCATCTGAGACCCTTACAGCACTGCTCTCTTCAGGAGTGTCCCTACTGACCGGGCTCTTGCTCCTCTTCTGTCTCTGGTTAATGCTGTTCAGCAGTTTCTCTCGGACCAGGCCCCGCAGGGAAAATCTGAGGAAATGCTACTTGTCTCTCAAGATGTCTAGCTGCTCTTGATATTCTGTGAAAAGCCTCTGGAAGCGGAGGTTCTGTCCAATAACAGGAAGAAGCTCTTTCAATAGTTCTCTCTTTCGTAAACCCTGCACGAAAACCACAAAAACATCCTCAGAACATATTACTTGGTATCATGACTATATTCCACAGAGCTGTTTAAGATTCATGCCCTTTTTCCTGCCTGGAGAGAGCTGTGTATTTTATGTTCTTACTCTGCTAACATGACTCCTAGAATAAAAACTGTCTTTACATTTATATACTCATGAAGCTGGAGCAGTTACAGACTCCAGGCATGCTCTGAGAAGGGAAGACATTTCATTGGCATGTCAATATTTCAAAGTTGCTGTCTGAAGAATGTGGAGACCTGAACATGCAACTCTGCTCCATCTGTGTGATACTCAAGACGGCATCAGAGCTGAGACTGTGGCAATAACCATCTGTCTACGGTTTCACATGAAATAAATACAAATGCCATGGGAGGAAGCCTGCTTATAAAATTAGAGAACAGTATGGGAAGGGTTCCAGGATCAGCAAAAATAACCTGTGATTGCTTTTTGGCCATTAAGTTTAATCATATTTTAAGTTCTATTGTCTATTCATGTTCTGCAATTTTAATGGGAAACTCTTCCTTGTTCTTCGTTAAACTATTATCAGGACTTACCATAACTGTTGATTCCCACTGACTTCCAGCTGAGTAATGGACTGGACCCAGTAAATCCTTGCATAATTCTCGCAAACGATATTCAAACCCTGAATATTATCAGAAAATAAAGTCACATTCATAAGCGTTACACTATATATAGCCACTCCACAATGCAACTGACAACATTCAGGAAAGAGTTAAAAGTACCTAAAATAAAATAAAGCCAAAACCATTTATTTCTGAAAAAGTATATTATTCTTCTAACAGCAAATATTTGGAAAGAGAAGATGATTTGTAAAGGATTTATTTTTAGATTTCCAAAAGGTTTTATTTTAAGTTCTCAAAACCAAAACCACTGCTAAAGATGATCTACAATATGGAGAAAAACTGAAATAGTTACTCCAGTTTGTTTTGAGCTGCTATGATCTCAAATCTCGCTCCCTCTTCCACATAGATACCAGCTTTTTTTTTTTAAAAAAAAACCAAACAAAAAACAAAACAAACCAAAAAACATTGGAAAACTGATGGACTTCAACAGCCAAAGAACTAGTACAACAGAGTTATCACAAGAAAAGTTGGAAAGAAGACATCTCTTAAACTCTTAGTGAAAGCGCTTATGACAAAACTTAAAAGGATCCAATTAATATGCACAAGAATTAAAAAAAAAAAAAAAAAAAAAAAAAGAAAAAAAACCCTTAATAAAACTGCACAGCTTCCAGGCCAGCTGTAGTCACCTGAGGAGGTGACTAATCAGAGGAGGGAATTCTCTTGCATGTAACAAAGTCATCTGTTCAAGAGTAACATGTCAATCAATGTATAATAGGTTGAATATTTTAGTGAATTAGAATTCATTAAATGTTGAAATCAGCATAGGAATGAAGGGTCAACAATAGGATGTACAATTTTCAAAATTTAGCAGACCTAGAAAACTAGTGAAACAGTAATACACGTATGGCAAAGCAGAATTTGCAGTGACATCCAGTGTATACACACATGCAAGGCAGTGACGCTTGCGCGGTGCAAGATGAACCCTGCACACAGAGTAGAGAGGTTGTAAATTAGCAAAGACTTTTAAAAGCATAACCGTCTCTTCAACATATGACCCAACATGAACATTTTAATTTCAACTTGGCAAGGGCAGAGAGAATCATATGTAGTTGATCAAGCTCTCTTGTTAAATAAAGTAGGGGTCAAAAGGCAAGAATTAATGAGCTCAATTTTAATTCTGCCAACGCCTATAAGGTGGCCTAACACGAACCATTTTGCTTCCCTCTGTGTAAAAGGATTATGCATGGTGAGGAATAAGGCTGAATTAATACAATGGGAGCTACTAAATGTAGAATGCAGACATGCAGAGAAACAACAGAGATCTTTAGAATCCAAGAAGCATAAAGTCAGTTGGTTAATCTTATTTAACGTAATAGCATAGAGATATGTATTCACACATAACAAATTTACTTGTGCATTTCTTTCCTCACAGAATTTAACCTAGGGAGCTCACCAGTACAGGCTATTGAAATTTTAGACTGTAAAAAAGTATAAAGCACAAGTAACACAAGCAAATTCTCTGCAGTTTTATGTGCTTTGGTACAAAGTGTCAGAGACCGAGCAACTCTTCCATTTCACATCAGGCAGCAATTGTCAGTTAGCTGAGGAATGCTACAGATTTTACAAGGTGTTGCTCATTCCTCTGAAACATCTGTAGTTGCTGCCAGATAATACATATGATATGCCTGACAGACCACTGCACTTTTTTTACAATGCAGTTCCTACTGTTGAAGTCCACAGATGGCACTGTTTCCCCAGAGCACGATCTGTTCACAGTCTGGGAGATCTGTTAAAATGGGAGCACTACAGGAAGCAAATGCGCTTCAGCAGTTTGTTTCGAAGTAAACACCAAGACCAGAAACCAAGTGCTAAAAGAAGAATGTTAAGTGCAATCATACATACACGTGATGTTAATAAAGCATTTCTTAAAAATCTGTGAGAGCTGCAAAGAAGGAACACAGCGTGGCAGGTCTCACCTTCATTAACCAGGTACCGTGCATAGATAAGGAGCCAGTGGCGATATTCATGACTGGACTGTAACATAAGTGCTGCTGCTATCTGGTTCTCCAGGTATGCAAGTGTTGTTTCTTGTTGCACTAAATGAGGCATGGAGAACAATCTTGCAGCTTGCCTTCCTGAACTATAAAACCAAAGAAAAATTAACATGCCAGCGACAAATTCAGACACTAGTTGAAGGAATATATATATATATATATATTTGTAATACAAGCTATTCTACACTTATCTTTCAGAGACACCCAGTGCTTCCAGAGTTCAAGCTTTTAATGACAAAGGCAGCACTTCACAGCCAACTGCCTTCCCCTCCACTGGACAATTTATAAGTATCAAGGTCCACAGAGGGTTTTCTGCCTCCTGTTCTTTTTTCTTTTCCTTTCATCTGTCTTCTCTTTAAAAACATAGGCTTTTCAGTGACCAAGGGCTCCTAAATGTTTATAGGAAATCCAAGTGACTGCCTTTACCCTTCTTTGGCCCTCGCAGGTGAAAGTCACAAAACAAACACAAGATATAAAGTTAGCCTAAAGCATTTAAAGGATTCCTTGCAAATAAATATATTGTCATAAGAAGGCAAATTTGAAAAAAAAAAAAAAAAACCAACAAAACAATTACTTCCTTTTTAAAAAAAAAAAAGGCTGTTTTTTCAGTCTAATATTTTCTCTCTCTCAAAAAGAGAGTGTTGTTTGTTTGGATTTCAAATATATTTCCCAATTAATCCCCTTGCCCCACAGAATAAAATTCTATACAGTTTTTTCACACTAAAAAAAATTAAACTCAGATGTGAAGGACCAAAACAGCACCAAAATCTGCCTGGAAACTCTAATTCAAATCCAGGTGAGGATGGGCTATTAAATTACCTACAGGAGTCTGCTCTGGCTCACACAATTCCCTGGTGATATTTTCAAATGTTAAAAATATGCATTAGATGACTAGTCACTCAACTTTCTCAAAGACTTCATTAAACAGATCCCTTGAGGACAACTGAATTACTCAAAATCTGTAGGCCTACTCCAAAGCTGGTAAACTAAAAATTAAAATGTAAAATATAAGACATTCAGTTTAGCTAATCAAAATATTACATGTACAGAATTGCCAAATACTTTATCCATCCAATAAAGAAAAGCCTTAAAATGATTAAGTTTAGAGCATGCTTTCCTGCCCCCCAAACAATCACTAAGGAACATTAAGATACAGACTATAAATGTGCAAAGGTTAAAAAAAAAAAACCCACTCTATGAGCTATTGATAATTTTCAGTGCCATTAGCATCTTAAGAACTCACTCATTCAAGCACATGAATAAATTATAGGTAAAAAAAAAGACAAACAAGCCGATCAAATGAAGCAATTAAGTGCGTACTTTGATGTTCGTCCCTGTATTACAGCTAAGGGCCCAGAACACAGCATGGCTTCTTGGGATGGTAAACTATTCCTGAAGTCCGCACATTGTGCTAGAGAGTCCTGTTTGTCAGAAACAAGATTCCTGAAAAAAAAGCAAACAAACAAACACACACCAAGTTTGAGGAGAGTAGGCAGTCATATCAGGGGATCCAGTTCTGTTCTGCCTCAAAGCCTGACGTGTATTTTCACAGAAAATAAAAAAAAAGACCAAGGGAATCAGTGGCTCAAAACAATGCTAAGTTTAGACCTCCAGACAGCTCAAAGGTAAAATGGCACAGATATTTTAAATGCCATTTACTGCTTTATCATGTTTAAATTTGTATGATGACTGAAGGGGTTGCTCTTTTATATATTTACACAGCAGTGGTACAAACTAAAAGATGACAGCAAATTCAGAATTATGGCTGAGCGCCTGTCCTCTGCTCCTTATTAACTGCAAAAATTTCTGTGTAATTTCTCAGTTTATCTAGAGAACAAATAAGGTGTTTTTTTTTTCTTTTCCAAAGGATTCACATCAATTAGTTGACTAATAACAATTATTCTAAGGAGGACTTAATAGAATAAGCCCTTTCATCAAGCATGCTCATTATACTAAGTACCACAATTATATTAAGACAGCAACATGTTTTTTTCCCCTCTTAGAAAGACAACAAAGAATCTGTTTTGGAAAGACACTGAAAATAATTTAACCATGGAAATTTTTAATGGGAAATTATGCCTTGACAGGAGTAAGGGAATCCATGGGGAAAGTCCATCTGATACTCAACAAGGCACAGACTCTTACGTAGCCTTTCCTTGTCTTTAGGACATCAGTAATGACTCTTCCATGGGAATTCTCTGAGGTATAATGATTTCTTCTTTCCTCCCCCACCTGACTCACTATCTTCATTAAACTTTTACATCTTGGAGACAAAGAGCTCTCTTCAAACTTGACTGGTCATCAGATCCAGAAAAACACTACGGAGTGATGGGGACTGACAAAGTCAGGCACATACATGTGGAGGATTGGAGTGCATAGGTACTATTTTCTCGGAAAATCGAGGAAAATAATTTTAACATGTCTAAACTCCCAACAAAACTCTGAAAATTGTTTTGACTAATTTTCCAGAACTGCAGTCTTTTACACAAAAAAAGTTAATTGTAAGGCTAGATTATCTTTAACTATTGCCAACTGCTTGCCAGACTCAACTGATGTACATCAGCAAAAGTATATATAGGTGTACACTAATAAATAAAAGAGTATGCACCATGTAGGGAAGAGTGATAAAGTAAGCTGTAGTTTAACTTTTTAATTTTTAAAATTTATTTTAAACATAATAAATCATAAGATTATAATAAAGCCTAGACATACAATAGTGAACCAAATCAAAACTGAGTCTGGGGTGTGATCCTATTCAGACTAACCTTCAAAATACGGAGTGAAACAGTAAATCAGAATACAGGCCAGTTCAGCCAAGTTGAAAAGGCAGGAAATACATAACTTACCACGTAGAAAGAGAAGGATTAAAACAGTATGCCTTTCCATCAGACATGCTCATTACAGGTATACCATGCTGAGTCAGCAAGATCTGAGAGACAGTTGCATCACTTCCTACAAGTCAAACCAGACCAACAGATTTCTTTTGGAATCAAATCACAATAGTAAAAAATGCTACCCACCATTGATTATCAGTCATAAATACCAACAGAAAAAGATTCGGTCAATGCTATTCTCAAGCACTGATAGGAAACTCAAGACACAAGATAATGAGGGTAAGCACCAGGCTCAGTGCAGTAGCATTAAAATCTTTCGCAAAATCCATTATCAAATCTTGATGTTACAATTTATGCAGAACATGAGCTTACTTGGAAACATTCTCCATATCTAGGGGCAATCTTCAGCAATTCTGCCATGTCTTCTGTAACCCAAGAAGCCTTTATTTTTCTTTTTCCCATTAAGTTAAAATGCTAAAAACCAGCATACTTAGAAAAGTGTGCTCTCTAAGAACGTAGCCTAAGTGGGACAGCTGGAATCTCTCATTTCCCAGCATAATCCAGGCCCAGGGTTTGTGCATGTAACTTCTAATGATGACATCTGCAAACTGCTAGTACAACTACTTCTCTAGTTTTGATTAGTACTGTATGAATTAAAGCTGAAATAGAAGCCAATATGCTCTGAGACACTGCTTTTTTGATTTGTGCCAGATACTGGCAATGATAGAAACTGAAGATCTTGAAATAATGAATCAGAAGAGAATCAGTTGTGTTTCATCATTAAGATAATAAATATGCAAAGTACACACAGAGAAATTTACTGTAATAGCAGATTTACATTAAATATTTCTTTAGTGATCTTCGCAACACTGAATTTTCACATTCAGAAGCAAGACAGAATACAATTAGCTACAGAATCTTGTACAAGTCTATTCCCTGCTGATATTCTCATCTCAGTTATTTCTACAGTATTTCAGCATTGCCAATTACTTCCCTTTATTGCACAATAACAAAGGAAAATTATTTAAGCTTTTCAGGTTTTGAAAAATTTCAGCATATTCAGAAATGGCACTAAATAGTACAGGTGGACTCAAAGGTTGGTTACTAAATGATTTTTATTACCTGAAAATATTGTTTGCAAAGACTCATCTCTAACAATGGCTGTCTGCTTGTGAACGTCCCTGAAAAAAAAAAGGACAAGTCAGAGTTTACAAACAACTGAAAGTTCCAAAATCATTTAACAAATGCATTTCTTCAATATTCATGACAAAGTGGGGTTTTTGGGGGAGTATGATAGTTTTGACATTTTCTTCATTGCTTCAACAAAATTATTTTGTCGAACTCAAACCCCTATGGCAAGACAGAAGTCAACAGCAGAAAACAACTTTTATGGCTCTTTATCAGGAAACCTCATTACAGCTAAGCAAACACTAAGGATCCAAACAACTCCTTTAGGAGCTCTGACTTGCATGAGACATTAGGTTCAATTCAACAACTGTAAACAAGTACTGCGGTTTTAATCTTCATATCTTGAAGATGGCTAGAGTACTTCTAACTCTGAAACTCGTGTACTTTATTGGCTAAGTATGACGGAAATTGGAAGTATCCATATTTCTCCTTTCCCCCTGCCCCAATCCATTCCATATGCATGACAACTCTACCCTAGGTAGGCTGTTTAAACTAGTAACTTCTAGCTCATCTTTATCTTCCTTCTAGAATCAAATTCAATATTATGGACTGTCCGAGAACAGAGAAGAAACAGGATCCAAGTCCTGCCCAACTAACTCTTCATATTATATCCAAAAGTGGACTTGTGTTTAGACCTGATGGGGTTTAAGCCTAAGTTTCAACAGCAACGCATTGACACAATTAAACAGAGATATCTATAAAAATCAGCCCAGCCAGCTGCTGCAGCCTGACATGGTACTTACCAAACAGAGAGCGTAGCAGCAGTGGTGAGAGCCATGATGTAACAACCTGTGCAATGTAGGGTGGAAATGGGTGTATTCAATATTATAGGAGGAAGAAGGCGACGACCACAAGCTGAAAATACTGACAACATTCGTTTCTCACAGGCTACACTTACAATCTCACTAAAAAGAAAAAAAAAGAAAAAAAGAAAAAAGAAACATTTACATTTTGTTAAATATGAGTAGCACAAAACTAGACTGATTTCTTAAGTTACCATACAAGCTGGGCCAATTCCCCAGAATGTAACTAATATAGCTTTTAAAAAAATCCTGGGTACCAAAAGGAAAGGTCAAAAACTAGATAGATTATACATGTGTGTGTATATATATATATTATATGTATATATGTGTGTGTGTGTGTGTGTGTGTGTATATATATATGTATATATGCATTCCATGCCTCCCTAATTTGATTGTAACTATGATAGTCTAAGGAGATGGGCAAGAGAAGGTTTGCAGGCAGAGATGGTATCTTTTATCAGACCAAGAGGCATAGTTAGAAATACAGTAAAGCTTCTGGGTACACTCAAGCTCTCCTTCAGGCCTGTACTTGTATTTAGCTTTAAAATCTGCTGCTTCTTTTTCAGACCCGGACATGGCTCCAGCTTCAGAAATATACTTTCAATTTAAACTCTAAGGTTGGAACTAAACAGAGTTGAGAAAAATAAAGAGAAAAAAAATAGCAAAATATTCAGGAAAATACTTCTAAGTCACAAAACATCCTGTTTTAGATCTTTCATTCTTTAGTAGTTAGCACTTGAACAACTGTCACTTAGAATTATTTAGTCAACTTTAAAGAAGAAATTTAAAGGAGAAATTTAAATGTACAGGAAAATAGTTGTAACTGGCTAATGAGAACTTGTGGTGCTTTAAGACTGCATAGAGCTAATACCTGGAGTGAAACTGGTCCTCTAAGAATAGTACATATTTTTATCCACAAAACATTTATTATGAAAGGTTGCATAAAAATTACAATCGAGAGTGATAAAACCAGTAAATAGCAGTAGTCAACAGAAATAAGTCGTAATTCCTACAAAAAACTCCACAGGATAAGTTTAAGAGCACCAATGTATTAGACTAGGTTAGCTGGAAGGGAAATAGGACATCTTGAGCAAAGCCCAAAGAATCACAGAAATCCCTACCAGAAGTGATCTAGTTAATCAACTTTTCTAAATAAGTAGATGAAAATATCTTTAAAGTCTCTACTTCATTTGTAAATATGTGGGTTTAGGCATAATTAACTTCCTGCAAAGTGTACTTTTGTACCCCGGGAATGTTTTTTGGCTTTCAGGACTCTCTTTCTCCAAAATACAGTCTCTTACCAGCTTCCCGCTGCAGTGAGAATTCGACTGGTGAGGACGGTCTCCCATTCCTTTCCTTCTCGATTACACTTTAACCTGCTCAATTTTGAACCTCCCACTGTGGTCACTTCATTCTCCACTTCAAGGTACATTGATGGATCTGAACTTACCTGAAATACAGAAAATAAGATACTTTTTGGAAGAGGAAAAGAACTATTCAAAAAAGCAGCAACTGCTATTAGAGCCAAAATAATTCCATCTTTAAGAATGGATTTAAGTATGGCATTCTCTGTTTAAAGTGGCTTCAAAATATACTGTGGTACTTCAAAAGAAGCAGACCTCTGAAACTCAGTCTTGGCTAGAACACAAATCATTTATTTGTACTCCGAGCATAAGAATAAGGAAAGGTTGTGCTAGTCTGTGCTTCCTAATTAAGGGCACCAGATCAAGTCTAGATGTGCCCAGTCTCCCTACAATCTTGCAATTAGAACCAGACTACCACAGCCTAAACACGCTGAAAAATTATTTCATTAATACCTAAAGTACCACTTATTTGCCTGCCTCTTCAGATGTGGAGCACCCCCAGAAAGCTCTCGGAAAATACTTACTTTTCTCTCCAGCCGTGTGCTACCAACACAGCTGTAATAACTGCAGCAGTTACTCCCGTTGGAGACTCTTATCTTTACAACAAGCTTTGGTTAACCAGGAGGGACTGATGAACCAGAGGTATTCCTCTAAGTTTAGCTAGTTCAGAAGCGTCCTATTTTTAGCTGATTTGCCATTAACTTTTCTCACATAAGCATATTCTTAGCAACTGAAGTATACCATCTTGCTTGCTTGAACAAATACATGTATTCAATCGTTAATTTATCAAAGGATTCAAATAATCAAAGAATATATTTAAAAAGCAGGATTTTTAAAAAGTATTCAGCTTTTTTTCCTTTGTAGTCCACTTACTTGCAAAGTAAATGATTTCTGTGGGATTGGAGTTGGCAGTTTAAGTGCTAATGCTGGCGCAGACATGCAACCAGCATCCTTCTCAGAGGCCAGTGTAGCTGGGGACTGGAAAAAAAAAAAATTGCAAAAGTAGTTAATTTTTTTCCATTAAAAAAAGTTAAAACCAAATATATTCTATAATATAGACTGATTTGAAATATTTTTAAAATTACAAATAATGCCAATTGCAAATATTAATCTTTTCCCAATTAGTTGTATAAATACAAATTTTAAAATATAGCTTCTAAGAATTAAAAAACCAAACCAGATTAGATGTGGGGTCTTTTTTTATAGCCCCCTCCTTTTTCAGTTGCAACTAATTAATGGAAATTCTGGCACATTGCATGGGAAACATAAGCTGTGAATACTGAAAGCAGAGATATCTACATGCCCTAAAATGACAGAAACTCTAATTCACGGTTCCTATGAAATTCATAACCATTTAAGTCATCATATCCAAGTCACTCTCTTGTGCTTGGGCCACTCTCCATCAAAGAACACCAAAAACTGATGGTGTTTCATTTTATTCTATACAGTCATTTGGCAGGCTATCACAACTTAGCATGCTGGTACCATTTTGTAAGTAGCTGCATATTTATATAAAGGATTGACATTTGCCACACCATGTGCATCTGCTTTTTATAATCCTAAATTCTGAAAAGAATAAGTTTAAAGGCAAGAAAGAGGGATGGCTAAAAATTCTGAGGGACTCATACTACTTGTGTTTCCCTGACTTCATGGAACAAGTCAGCATGGGACCGACTTTATTAAATGAACATTTAAAGCCACAAAATCTTATTTATTTCACCTGAACAGTTAAAGTTACTGGTACAAGTCTGGAGTCTTTTCGAGGCCTTCCTTTTTTCTTCTTTTCTACCGTTTCTCCCTCAAGTTCCAGTTTCCGTTTGGGTGCACTGAGTGGTTTAGCAGCTGGAATCTTCTCTTCACTGTCACTGCTGCTCTCCAGAATATCCTTGGGCTTATTGTCTTTAATTAAATTCTGATCCTTCAGTCTGAGTAAGTAAAAAAGTACGTTTTATACAAGCTGATTCCACAAGCTGCCACATATGCTACATACTGCATTTTTGTAGGTAAGAGTACATTCTTAGCCTTGTTTGAGTGTATTTCGAAAGGCACAAAGGCAAGAGGAGGAAGCCAAAGAGGAAGCAACTCCTCTGCAAACACACAACGTGCAATATATATGTAACCTCATCAGACATATTCTCTCATTTAAAAAAGTTAACCAAACTAGCAGTTAGCAACTGCATAAAGCTGTAAATAACGACTTTACTTCAGCATTCAGTTCCAATTACAATCAGATCTCTTTCCCTGGGTCGATACAAGTAATTCAGCACTCTAAGATGCAAGAGCAGTTCACCTTTTCCCCTGTGATGGCCATTACACTTTCTGCTTACTCATACAGAACTTCATTTGTCATTCTGTTGCCTGTCCCCAAAAGTTGTCCTATTCAGTTCTGACTACTGGCAGATGCATATCTGCAAACCATACAAATGACCTCACTGCTTCATTTTCCACTTCAGGAATACAATATAACTAAAGAAGACAAAGTACAAATCCCTGTGAACTCTTTTGTTAACTGTTATACCCTAAAATAGGTCATTTAATCATATTCTACCCATTCCCTCCAATAGCTGGTTATTAACTCATAGCAATGTTTTGCCACTTATTCCACAACTCGGCTTCCTAGAAATATCTTGCATAATCCAAATCTTTTTTCTTTGGCATCTGAAGTATGCCAAACAATACACTTTTATCCATACTTTACTGATACATTAGAAGCAATTACGAGAGTAATACACATCTTTCTTCTGCATCTTATAGTTAAACCCTTCGATATTAAAATATTGAAGTATTTAGTAAATACACATTTCATTGACAGTAAGCTGGGGAACTACATACTTCTTTCTCAAGACTGCTATTTTTTCTATCATTTGTTTTGGTGAAGCAGGAATACTTATGCCATAACAGACTATGTCACAAAACCAAAGGCTTTCTTCTTTTTTTCTTTTTTTTTTTTTTTTTTTCAAATCATGTGGCTCCAAAGCCAAAACCCCTTAAAATCAAAGTGTTTTCTCTGCATGCCTTCAAGGCATAAAACTGAAATACATCTGCAGTTAATATGATGATAGGCCTTCTGCAGACATGTATGCTAATTTAATTTGAAGTAAACCTCACTCTTGTACAGAGATGCAGCCTGGCAATTTTTGTCTTCTAAGGAGCACTGATGCGTGCAGCCACACGTGGAGGCATGCGCACACACAGTCTCTTGTAATGATAGTTTTAACTCAGAATATTTCGAAGAGTCTGCTTGATCTCAAATGCCAGAGACAAATGTACAAAGGGATAATGCCAGCAAAGAATTTACCTATTTGCAGCTGTCCCCTTCCTTCCAATTGTGGAAGAGACCCAAGACAATTTCTAGAGTGCCAGCACCATGACATCCACACCGTAGAGAATCAGCATTTTAACCCTCTACATTCCTATGTTGGGGTTTTTTTTGGTTTTTTTTTTGCCCCTAGGCTATGTCTTACCTGTCCACAACAGTCTGATTTGTATTTGTTACAACCGCAGTCCCTGAGGTGGCTTTGGATCGTTCTGTAAATCTAGAATCAAATGCTTTCATAGGTTCAATCTTGGATGGAGTTGTCAACACAGAAGATGATGCAGAAGGAGCCGTTGAGGCAGAGGTAGCATTTACACTGTTAATAAAAGGGAAAACAAGGATTGAAAGAAATTTAGTATTGGTAACCTGCACTGCTCATAACAACTAAATAGCATTAATTACACTGGCTATAAATAATACTGAAAACCTTTCACTCAAGTACACATGGGAATTACGATATGCTTCTCCTCCTTTCATGCATCAGTATCTTGCAAGCTTTGCCTACTCTCAAAAGCTCTTTATGATACATCTCAGAGCTAAGAGCTTCATGTGTCCACGTAGATATATCTAGATTAAAAAGACCCTAATTCATTCATTATGTATTTTTAATTCAGAAATTAAATGATACTTTCAGCTGGTGCTTCCATACCCAAAGGGAAAAGATCATTATTTTAAATGATGACCGGGGTTCCCCGTTTTACCCTTTGTCCAGGTTACCAAATATTTTCCATTACAAAATTACGTTCCACTGTTTAATCAATCAAAGAATTTGAGCTGATACAATTCAAGTCAGGTTTTGATTTTGTTGTTGAAGAAGCCAAACTAGTTATTAGGCCTTTCCAGGCATAACTCTAAGGCAAAGGAATGTGTTTCCCCACACTAAAGCATTCCAGGGATCTGTTATTTGAATAGCTGTTTACTTTAGAGATTTTTCAATTTAAAGAAAGAATGGCTCTAAGATACCGATGTTTGTACTAAAAAGCAGTTAGAAGTCCAATTTCCAAAGAAAAGGAGACTTAATAGTTTCATCTGTCAATCATTTCTCATAGTCTGCCAACTCATTTTTCAATCTGTGGCCAATTTCAACTAAATTTGATGGAGTGGTAGAGGTTCCAGTTACATTGTGCTCTTACAAATGCTATAAAAACACATTGAGGAGACAAAACCAAGTCAGTATTACCACTGAGGGAAAAGCAAGTAAAATCTAGTTGTTCCATAATTAATCTGAAAGACACACTGGCCCATCAGCATATATGCTCTGACAGGTCATTGTCACTGTGCTCTGATGGGGTTGTTACACAGAGCAGAAGTATCACTGTGTTTGAAGAGCGAAGATCTACAGGACACAAGACAGAATTTGATGGAAACCAGGCTTCATTACCTCCACTGCTGGAAATCCTTCTATTATTTACTAATAGCAACCCAGTATTGTACAAGCAAGTCAATTTCTTAGAACATTATCAATCAACTGTGTACCTCATTGCATTGAAGTTCATTTTCAGAACTATGCATATGGTTTTATTTATTACTGGTCGATCACTTTGTTTTAACAAACAAATACTAATAAAATCTTGATGTTGGCAGGAGCGTTAGATTCTTGAAGTTTTGCAGTAGGGAAACCACTTAAATAATTGTTAATTACAGAACTGTAAATGAGAAATAAAAGGTAAACAAAGTCATGTAAGCAAAAGAACTGCAAATACTGACCCATCTTTATTGGCTGCATCATCTGTTGGTTTTATACTGGCTGCTGTTGGCTCTACAGAAGGCTTTGAAGTATTAAGGGAATTTGCTGCGTTAGAATCTAATGACATGAGCTGCTGGTTACTTTGAGAAGACATCATTGAGCCAGACAGAGATCCAGATATTGGGATGCTATTGAAAAATGCTGTAGAAAAATCCCTAAGCAAGAAGACAAACAATATATTTCTCAAAAACACTTAAAAAAAAATGAAAAATAATCATTTAAACTATTTATTCTATTCTTCCCTTTTTCACATGTAGATACTTGTATACAACTTAAATAAACCACCAACACCTAACTTTCCAGAGTCACTTCTCACATACAAAGGATGCTAAAGGCAGTATTACTGTAGATATCAGCCCGTAATAGATCAGAGAACTGTTCACTCATCTACAATGGTAAATAATGAGAATCAGCCTTATTTATTAGAAGTGAGATCTTACAACTAAGAGAACATCGGTTGAAACTATATTCCCTAAGTACACACAAGGTATTTCCAGCAAGTGCTTTAAGATGCTCTAAGATTAAAATAAGTGAGAATTCTGAGTTTGCACGGGGCTGGGGGGTGGGGGGGGGGGAGCAGGGGGAGGCAGAACAGGGATAAAAAGATAAAAAGGAAAAGAAGGATTTTAAAGACGACTTCCAAACATACCCAGTGTCCAGCTGAGCAATGCAGAGAGGCGTGATCCTTCTCCGACCATCTGCTGTTCGTGTTTCAACTTGTTTTTTTAAGAGATTCTGTTGGGAAATATATTTCTTCATTATTTCTGATAAATAGGAAATGTTTTTATTCTTTTTCTTTTTTCTTCCAAGTGACAAGAACAGGTGTATTAGATTAAAGATGTTCCTCAATTAAAAATCTGTTAACAAAGATTTTTTTTCCATATTGTCTTTGAACCATGCTATTATTGCATAAAATCAATCTACATCTTCATTAATACAAGTGTATTTCAATCCTATAACTTTTTTTTTTAAGAACAGTAGTTGTTTTTTAAGCAGAAGTTCATATAGTACAATGTACAACAGAATTCTGATTCTCTCCATATTAGAGAGTCAAGTCCGAAACATTCTCATCCGTGCACATCGAGTCCTTCATTAAAAGTTATGTTCTGTGTTTAGAAGAGCATTAAATACTGTTTTCAGCCGCGTTCATTGAGAAACTGAAACACAATTCTACAGTTGGACTGTTACTAGCTACCTTTGGTTTCCTTTCTGCATACCGAGAATATAGCACAAATCACAGAGATATCCAAAGCCTTTTTCTGCAGTCTCACTTCTGCTTAAGAGCACTGTAACTTTTCAACAAGTCCCAGTAATGTCAACGGGACCATTCATGGGTTGAAATGTGCCATTTAACACAAATAAGGAAGCGGAAACTGGTTGTATCATAAGCGGTCTGACATTTATTGGCTTAGTATTTGGCATAGACAAGTGGCTATTCAAGAACACCTACCTTCCTAATGTCCTCTAAACTCTCCCCGTTGACCATGCTTGCCACTTTGGGAGCCGCTGTCCCCGTCCCAGATGCTTCCCTAATTGACGCATTCTTCTGCTCCACCTGTTGCTGCTGCTGCCTCTGTTGATACTTGAGCATCTCTGGATTCTCAATAATGGTGGTAGACAACTGAGCTTCAGTCATTATCGCTAGGCTTTTACCATAGGTGGACTGATGAATGTTGCTCTGTGGGCGTTAAGCATGTATCACACAAAAAGAGTGACTGCAACTGCTAGTGTGACATCACTAATTATGATGTAATGGAATCACACAAATTAATGGAATACATAAAATGCAAATGCCCTCTGTATCATTTATACACTACAGATTTTTTCTTTCTTTCTATTTTCAGCTAACACAAAATCAATACGTAAAATAACTGGAATTCAAAGCTTTAGTTGCTAATAGCAATGAGAGGAAAAAACAGCCAACAGCAATCAGTTTAAGACAACTTGCATATATGCAAGTCAAAGAGTAATTTTAAAGTGTTTTGAAGCACCCACTCCTTGTTTCCTTAAATGTATAATGATGTGTAAGCAAGTGGATGTTTCCCAAATAGACTTTCTTTCCAGAATGGAAACTAATACCACAAATTCATTCCTTGACTACTCTTTTTTAATGATTTGTAAAGTAGAGAAGAACACATTTTTCTGTAATATGGAAGTCAATCACTACATACTTCTATAAACAGTTCAATATTTTAACTGAATAAATACATCCCTTAAATACGATCACAGATTCTATGAGTGCTTACTGTACCTTTTCCTCCTCACTGAGCGGATCTCCAAGTTCATCCTGGGAAAAGTCTAAAAAAGCCACTGATCCATCCATGGAACACACCAGGATACCAAGTCCATTAAGGGTCCTGAAGGAAATAAAGGTCCATCTTTGTTTTCAGTCTCTTTCATTGATGCAAAGGGGCAATACAATAAATCGCTTCATATTAAAATCTTATGCTAAGATTTTTATCACAGCAACCACTGGTGGAGCCAAAGAAGTGAGACAGCAAGGAGACAGGACGATAGGCAGCAGGAGCCTGTGTGCGAGTATTCCTTGGAGACTGCACACAGGAAGGTGGCGTTAGAACAATATACCTACCCATTCCATGATCAACACCTTGAAAACCTTTCTGTAGGGGCAAGACAGAATAGTGTTCACAATGAACAGAGAGAAAAATATAAATGTTATTTCCTTCAAAAGACACAAAAAAATTGTGTGCGAATGGAACTGGGTGGAGAAGGGGGTCTTCAGCAGATAAGAAATCGATACATCTCATTTAAGGCTGTAGAAACTGCTGTTTGGAGGCCATGGAAGATGAAGCTTCATCACGCATGGGAAACAAGTAACAGATAATCGATTCCTAAAAAGAGCTTACATTCCAAATTAAAAAGATAGGAAGGAGAAGGGACAAGACTCTTAAGAGAGCTCTATATGTTGCTTAAATGTCTACTTTCAGTTATAGAGCTCACAGAGACAATGACATAGTAGTTTACAGATTACTTGTCACAGAGAACAGAAGAAGAAATGGAAGCAGGAAGAACCCTGAAGTCCTATCCAAATTAGTCCAGCAAGGCTTAAAAATATATTACATGCATCATGGCTATAGGCATTTGAAAAGTTTTTCTTTCGTAGTGGCCGGTGCCCTGACAGCGTCACACCCAGAGAAGTTAACCTAGTTACATGGTGCTGAGGCTAACCAACACTACTCCAAGTCAGAAAACGATAAAATCTTGTTAAGAGTTTTCTGCTTGCTTAGCAGCCAAAATTGCTGAGCTCAAATTGACCTCTGGATCCGAGCAATTGTTCCACGAAAACATAATCATGTTCAGATATTATGATGATGGATCCAAGTCTGAAACTCTGAAATAGAAATGAGACAGCTATAATAATATGATAGTATCAGATTTCTCAATTTCCTCAGTCTGTTTTCAGAAGGAGCATGTTTCTGGAAGCATTCCATATTATTGACATTTTAGACATACATTTCAATTTGTAAATAAGATATAAAATAACAAGCTTCCTGATGATCCTTTGTCTCTCAAGTATCCCACAAAACCATTTCCTCAGAAGTTGCGAAATGTTAACCAGCTATTACTCCCAATGAGTAATAATGCCATGAAAAATGTGCAAATTGCAGATGTAGAAATAAAAAACACTACAGGAAAGCAAAACTATTCAAAGCTATTGTATTACAACAATAGCAGCACTCCTCATGAAATATTCCACTTACTGGTTTTCTAGTCTTAATCTATTAATGAAAGAAAAACGTTTTGGTTTTGAAAACTTTGTATTGTGCTTCACTGAGCTTCACGGCAAAATCCACATTGGCATACAGAAAATGGGAAGTTATACAACTGTAAGCTTTAAAATTTACAGCATTAAACCACCAAGATTGTTACAGCTATTAAGGTAGAATTTCAAAAGTTAGGAAGTGCTAGAATTAAGACAACCTATGTAATCAGCTGTGTGTCAATAATGAAAAAAGTATTAGTCTTTTCTTGTACAGAACCTTTAACTCTGTAAATCACCTGATGCATAGGTGCAGAGTGTTTTTTAAAATGACATTTACTGAGTGGTCTCATGATTATTTATCCCTTATTATTCAAGTCTTGCAGTGAATAAAGAACTATTAACTTCTGCATTTTTATGACCAGGCCTTAGGAAGAAAGCAGGAGAGGAGAGAGTACCACTAACTGCAGAAAGAGGAAAACAAGATTTAGGACAGTAGACTGCTGGGAAAGCGAGTTGTCCAACTCAACCCAAATCACTAGAGATGTCCTGCAGTCTTTGGGAAAGCTCAGCACTTGCCCTTCTGTTATGTCCTGTGGTTGGTGGATGGGGTGTAGTAGGTTCATTATCCCTTCTCTGAGACTTGCTTCATGATCAGCCCCTGCTACTCTTCAATACAGAGCAATTTAGACCCTTCTACATGGTGCTGCAACAACTATATTTTTACTAAACCCAAGAGATATTGCATTTACTTTTTTGGTAAACAAAAATTCTTCAGGCATTCAAATGATGAGTGAGAAGTGCATACGTGTGTGCGTGTGTGTGTATAAAGGAGTGAGTGTACGTATAAAACATTTTTTAAAAAATGAACTTTTTCTTTTGGTATATTGTCTCCTTAGGCATGATGGAAAGAATGGCCTAGAAGGTTCACCTGAATTTCTCATAACTGTATAGTGCAATAACTTTTCAGAGATGTTACGCACAAAAAACTAGCCAAGTCCATACTGTGATGTAAAATATATAGTCTATGAAAAATATTCAGATAATCATAACAAGTGGGAACTCATTCCACAGGTATTTTATTGTATCATGTTCTAAATACATTAATTTTTATTAAGTTTTAGTGTTACACAATCTCAAGTGACCACAGCTGACCTTTAAAGGTCCCTTCCAACCCTAACAATTCTGATTCTAATGTTACTACCAAAGATGTTGCAGCAGAATGAAAAAATTCAGGAACTGATTACTCGTGTTCCACCATCTACAACCAGTACTGTTTTAAGGAATTTCCAGTTAATGTGTGTAGCTAAAGCGGACAGCAACACATGGCTTTTGTAACAAACAGCAGAAATCAACTTACCAGGAGATGTCCATAATAGACTTGTCAAACAGCTCATGTATGACAACTAAAGGTCGTTTCAGACATGTGAGCTTAAAATAGAAGAAACAACACTCAGAAATTTAGAAGTTCTATGCTACCACAAATATTACTACATTAATACTCTCCCAGAGTCTAACAACATTCACCAAACAAGATCTGGCCAGGAGACAGCTGTATGCCTGATGGTATACCCAAAGCACCTAGGCACCTATTCCACTACTGGCACCGAAGAGCTTTGGAGAAAAACAGCTGCCATTCAACCCTCTCCTTTCTGAAACACAGACTGAATTTCTTAACCAACTGTGCCTTTACATCACAGTCATAGAACTGTGTAATTCTGCAGATGCTGAAGACCGCTTCTATTCTAAGCTTTACCGAGATAAGCATGTTGCAAACTCCCAGCATAAGAGCAAGACAGAAAACAGATTAGGTGTCCATGTTCTTGCTCAGACTATTTGTCCAAGTGAAGCCTATCAATGGCAAAGGGAATTTGACTCACAATGATTCCTAAAGACGACTCCTCTACACTTATGAATCAGCTTAGTAATAAAGAACTGAATATGAAAATTCCCAGTATCTTGTTCTAAATCAGACATTCTAAGCTTTTTAATGTTAAATAAACGGACTTAATATCTAGAATATATTGTGCAACTGAAATAAAGCAGAAGTAGTCAATGCAGTCTGGGATGTTTCATGCTCATAGGTTCACAGATGTAGTGTAGCGTAGTTCAGTAGTTACTTCTTTTATGTTTCCATAGGTCTGTGTTGTATACATATCTACTAAGCTCTCTGGGGCAAAGACTGCCCATAACTCTGCATCTCTGTAATACCTACTATAACCTCAACAGACACGCTAAAGGAAATTGCAGTATAAATAGAAACTAAAATACACTGAGAGTGATACTTTGATATGGGTATGCACTGGTAGCATTGCCAGAAACAGATTTAGTGTTATGCATTTAGCGATTGATGGATAAATATCACACTAGAATCTATAAATAGCAGACTGCAGTTAGCAATTGGTGTGCTCTGGCACATGTTCTCATCACAAAGCTTTACAAATCAGTTAAATTTATTCTCTGTCCTTTGCAGTTGCCAAACAATCCATCTTCCATTTATAAATGCAAGAATAGCTACTCTTCTCTTAGCCAGAATAACAATTTTAGTGTAGATTTTCAAGTAAAAGTAAAACCCCAACTAGATATTGTAAACTTGAATGTATACTTTAAAAGCTCATTCACTTTCACATTCCTTTCCACAGCAAAGGCAGAAGCCAGGGACTGAAGCCAGAAGAAAGCAGTAAGATGAGATGTATATATGCTCAGAAAGAGCTATTCCATGCCTGCTATATTCTCCTCATACCCATAAAAGCAATACTAACAAAGCTAGACTCCAAGAGTGATTAATGGGTAGGTGGGCTAAACAAAAGAAAAAGACATTACTGTTTCTCTCTGAGACTCACATGAAGAATGTGTAAAAGAGACAGGAAGAAGATAGGGCTGAATTGTGTTTATTAACTGAGCTAACACATTATTTCCCTTAACAGTTCCTCCCCCTTCCCAGGGCAACATACACTGCCACTGGCTTCTAGCTGCTCTTGACTTTAAAGAAATGAACTAACACCAATCCATTTCCTTCCCCCTCATCTAATCCTGTAACAGCAGAGAGAAAATAACTAAACATGAATCCAAATATAAGACTTAATGCTATACACATTACCTTTGTGATAAACCCTCAGGTCATCCAAATGACCACATTAGGCAAAGGCAGCAAAAAAACACTTACCCAGACAGAAAGTGAGCGATCCTTACTACCAACAGCACAACAGCAGTAGGGACAACTTGACTTGGTGGAGCTCCCATTCTTTTGTTTCTTCTTGAAGATTTTTGGATTGAATTTCTGAACAAATGAGATGCCACAAATTTTAGTACAGTAACTACATTTTAGTAGGAGACCTGCTTTAAAAGCAAGTTTTCCACTTAAGAGTGAAAAAGAAACATTTCATAGAAACAGAGTCCCTAACGAGACTCTGCAAGATCACTGACAAAAGCAGCATATGTTGTCTAATGCAGCTTTCTGAACCCCTTAACAGGAATGGCAAACAATATTAATTTACTAGCGATCAAGAACCCACTAGAAACCTAAGTCATTTTAATCAAGTCACTGAACAGCCAACAAAGTCAGTGTTTGATGACGTGCTCCTGTACTCCCCTTCCTTATCTTGTTCACCTATGTACAGTTCTCTTATCACAAGAGCAAGCTGACTGCTTCCAACATGTAAAGTTGGCATATTTTAAACACCACCATGCGTTAGCTTTACTAATCTTGACACCTATCTTCACCTCTTGTCCCATTTATGCATAAAATTATCAAAAAGCACATGTTAGAAGTTTTACTTCATGGATAAATTGTTTACTCACTCACCACTACGGTAACTGCCTTCCGATGCCCTACAAAATCCATGTTGGTTTTCCATCCATCCCTCTCAATGATCTGAGCGGTAGGTCCAGAATTATTCATGGCATGAGCAGAAACAAGATAGTGGCCATCAGGTGACCAGCTAAGACGCAACACATGAGTTGTCCCTCCACACTGACAAAAAGAATAAAAAAAACCCAACATACAAGAGCGTTAAAAGTGATTGGCAAACAAAGGATTTTTTAATACAAACTATTTAAATTTTAGATTTAGGGAAAATGATTACAAAGTAAGTCTTTTGTGAATATAAAAGAATGACAATACATGTAATTCTCAGCACTTCAGTCATGTTTATACAGGTGATCAAGCCCTAACAAAAGGGGGAGAACTTTAAAGGAAACAAAAATGTAAGTGTTTTTGGATGCTATACACTCAGTATTCATTGCAGTCCTAGTTAGTGACAGGGCTGCAGCACACCAACTGCTAAGAAAAATACTTCAGCTTGCAACAGCAGCTCATATATGAATTCAGGCATTTGCAGTCTATTACTAAGAGTAACTGCGCTAATCACAATACCCTAAGAACACTGCAAAACACTCCACTCACTAAGCACCAGCTTCTGTCCTCAGAAATTTGATCTCTTGATCAAAGTAATCACATAACAGCCCTATGATGCCAGACCAAAGATCCTTCCTAAGTACTTATCTTGTTTCTGATAGCAGCCAACAGAAGATGCATAGGGAAGAGTGTAAGCAATGTAATTAGTGTGCCAATACTTCCTTGGAATAACCTCTACATTTCCAGGAATTCCCTTAATTGTTTACATAACCCATATAAACCTTTGGCACCCACAACATCCAATGGCAATGACAGTCTCAATTTAATCACGTTGCGTGAGAAAGTAGTTCTTTTTTTCCCCCCCTCTTTTGAATCTGCCATCTGATAGTTTCGTTTGATTCAGCACTGTTAAATTTAACTAATGCTTGTGCAGAATCAGAGTTATTCTTACAATTTTCATTCATTCTACAGGAATTAACTTTGAATGGTCATACATTCTGAAGTACCTCATCAAAGGGTTTTGTGATGCTGGTTTCCAACTGCCAGTCCATGGTCCGCCACACCTTCAAACTTCGATCGTCAGCCTGAGAGGCAATATATTTTCCAACAGGATCCCAGGTCAGCCCTTTCACCAAGCCAGAATGCCCCTTTAAAGTGGCAAGAATTTCTGTGCACACAAAATAGAGAATAGAGAGGAGTTACTGTTATGTCCTTTCCTTTAGGACAGACTGTTGAGGAGATTTACACAATCTTTTTGAAGCAGCATATTAAGTATGTACAAACAATGTACAAACAACACATCAACCAAACTGGAACTTGTATTTAAGCTATGAATAATTGAAAAAAAATTAAAAATTTAAAAAAAAAAAAGAGAGAGAGAGAGAGAGAGAGAGAGAAAAAGAATTCTGGCCAGAATAAGATGCAAAACTTTTTATAAGAAATAGATCAGAGCATGAAGACCAGCAGAGCCAAGGCACTTCAGAACAGCACTTTCAAGCTATGGAAAGCAGCAGTTTAACTGGAATTTCAGTTAAACATTCACCCTTTCCTCTGCACCCAAAAATTACCACAACAAATTCAGCTTTATGCACCAAACGTGAACTAAGTCAAAGCTGTGACTGAACAGACACACAAGCCCAGCAGACCCGGTAACCTACTTTCAGTCAATCTCTTGCTTATCAGACTGTGAGAGAAGAGGCTGAGAGTACTGCACAGGGTACACACTCTGCTATCAGGACTGGAAGCAACTCTAAAATAAATGGCAGTGACGAGGCACCACACAGTGGGAGATTTAGCCCACATGAAGTTATGTAGTGAGAAGCAGCCAAATAAAGGCACATGCTCCCCAACTGCCACAGACCCTCGCAGGTCAGCTAAAGCTGTCCAGTGCACCGGCTGTGCCTGGCAGCACAGCCCCTGAGAAATGGAGGCCTCAGGACTGCGTGAATTGCCAGCACTGCAGCAACGGAACAAGGAAAACAGCCATGAAATACAAGACTTGAGAGCTTCTGCTGCTGTGAGGCTCCTCTAGTCCTTCCTTCCCTCCTCCATTGTGTAAAGTCACTGCTTATTCAGTAGCAGCATTTAAAATGGGGTAAATAAGATAATGTCACCCCCCAAAGGCAAATGAATAGAAAGTTCTGTAGGTACAAAGGTAACAGGGAAAAAAAAAAAATATATGCATATATAGATGTAATATCAAGCTGAAGTTCTATCGATTAGGGATTTTGCAGAGAAGGTAAAAAAGAAAATACTCATAATAATGACCTTCATGTAAAATCAGCAGCACGACCTGAATGTAGCTGTTGTCTACAGCAGAGTGGAATCCACAGATCACTGCCACCCAAACTTGGAGGGAGGACTGACTGACCAGATTGCAAGCGTGTCTTCTCAAAAAACAGACAACCCATTTCCACATGGAGATTTTCAGAGTCAGTGAAATACACCCATGGAGAGAAGAGTTTGTCACAAAGCTTTACATACTTGCACATCTGAAATGTAAGAATTCTCACCTGGAAATTTGACAGCATTCCAGATGACAACAGTGTTATCCACACTACAGGATGCCAGCCAGGCATCATGCGGAGACCATGCTACATCCATGACATCTGTTTAAAAAACAAGTTTCCATGTAAGAGGTTAATGATTATCATCTTGCTAACTTTTAATGTTCAATGGGGAACAACAACAAAAATCCAAGCCAGAGAATGCAATGTTTAGTGATTATAGGAAGTACTAATGCTTGTATAAAGTATCTTTCATTTTGAATGAAAAAGCAACAGCAATGCATTCGCTTTATTCCAACACACATGGAGCGATCAATGTTACTTCAATCTTTATTTTTATCATAGCTCATGTCAGCAGGTGGAAAATGCATTTGAAATTATCTGATTTATTAATCTTTTGCATTGCTCTTCAGCTATTTTTTCAAATAAACATTCATTTATTTTAAGAAGCTTCACCAAACTTGATCTTTTGCCAACCAGAAGATTATTCACTGCAAGGGTGAACATTTATTTAAATAAAAATACAGTTTAGCTTCCTTTATTCAGATTCATTTTTAAGCTAGCAAATAGCAAAATATAAGTTTCTTAGTTGCTAATTTTTCTACCACATAGTTGCTGGAAATTACTTGTAAAAAAAAATCAGCATTTGATTAAAAATGACATTTTCTTTTAGGTTTTCATTGTTGCTCTTAATTACTGACTTGCCATCAAATATATACATTTTCAGCAAGAAAATGTGACACTGAAAAACATTTTTTTTTTCCAAATACATGCAAATTATGTTCATTCAACATCTTTTAACTTACCTCCTGAATGGCTTCTGAGAATTGATACACACCTCCACTGCTCAACATTAGTAAGTTTGCTACTAGAACCAAACACAGTGCTAGGTCCAATGTACCTAATTAAAACAGAAACAGTTGTCAACAGAACCACCTCAAGTTCTTCAAACTTCCTTTCTAGAGAAAATTAGCTTCACAGTACACTTTATTTTATAGTCAGTATTCCTGCAATGAAAATTGAAGGAAAAAAATTGTATTTTTCAGAGAAAGTAATTTCAGTTACTTAAAAATTAGCTTCAATAAAATGTACAATTTCTACAGATAGCAAAAAATGATAACATTTAAGATAACTCTTCAAATCTCATCAGGAAGCTTTCTTCAAGGACAGAAGAAAATGCCTCAGCTCCTCGAGAGGAGAGAAACTGCCCAGGTAGACACATGCTCCAGTCCAAGAGACAGAGGAGACCCAATCTCCAATAACAGTGATGCGGTGTCCCAGGACTCAGCTCCTCACGCACCAGGCAAAGAAGTGAGCTTACAAAAGGCGAGCACAGGGAAGAAACTCTAAGAGATGTGACAGAGTAACCTATCTGAAATAAAATATAAAATTAAGAAGGAAGAAATGTGCTTACGCAGCTCGTTTCCACACCATAATCAGCTTGTCATCTCCCCCTGAAGCCAAGTAAACTCCATTGTTCGACCATCGCACACAGTTCACGCAAGCTGAAACGCAGAAAGGAAAGTTTGTAAGATGAAATATGAGAATAAGTCGTTCCAGACTGGAGAGAGAGTTTATCATAAGCAAAACTTGACAGGAGATGTTTAGGATTTAAGTGTTCTTTTTCCACTCAAAGCAGTTACTCTGTCTGCTTTAGATAAATGAATTGGTACTTATCTTTCAGTAGCAGTTGAGGAACTTCTTACTCTAAAAAAAACTATTCCTTATTTTAAAAAGCTTCACCAAAAGTAGCTCAAAAGAAGAAAGATTAGTATTCATCTAACAAAGGCAACTGCTTGTGGTAAATGAGGTGGGATTAAGAGGGCAAAGAAGGAAAGATATCTCTTGAAGAAAAGAAAGGAGGCAGCTTGTTCAGGTTAACTATACTTTCAAATGTAACGTGCAATAAATCCAGAAAAATTTAGAAGTATAACCAATATACTTCATATGATGTTTACTTTACACTTTTTTCTTTTCTTGACTTTTCCTTCAGAGCTCCCCAGTTTCTCAGAATGTGCATTACAATTACTTTGTGGCCACAGCTGGAAAAAGTTCCTAGGCAGATTTCCCAATGTATCTATATTCCTCTGTACATTTTCCCACATTTTAACATTTTCTGCTGGATCTATTAAGAAGTATATAGCCAAAATATGAGACCACTCTGCTGTATTTTATTGATTCTTCAACGCTGGACAGGGCATTATTTTTGTAATGACAAACACGTAATGCTTAAGCTTTGGCAAATTATCAGTAAAATGGCAAATTGGCAGTAAAATAAATAAATAAATAAAATCTTTGTTACCTAAGTGATTGTCCATCTGACAAAGCATCTTGGGAATATTTTCATTCTTTTCATCTTCCTCTTTCAGGACAGGAGCCATATTCCAGATCACAACTTTCCCAGAATCCTGACCTGTAAGAGAACAAAAGGCCCCTTCTTTTAAATACATGCAAAAAAGCTTTTCAACTTAAATCTCAGTTCCAGAACAGATGCTAGAATTTAGGCATTACTGCAGTGGAAACTTTGGAAACATTTGAGCACAGATACTGTCCTGATACAACTACACAAAGTCAGAAAGTGTATTATTTTTCTTGAAGCTATTAAAAATAAAGCTATACATCACTGTTCAAAAATCACACTTTACCTAATGACACCAACTATAAGGATGAACTACTTATAATAAAATTGTATTTTAGAGGATAAAATATACATTCAAATCCTAAATTGCAATTATTGTAGCTAACAGAATTATTCACTATTTTAATACAAATATTTTTGTACTTATTTCTTGAGCTATTCCATTTATATAATTGGATTTTTTTTTTTTTTTGTACCAATAGCTCTACTATTCAGCAGGTCATTTAGCCCAACTTCACATTCAGTTTCCCTTCAAATAAAACAGAAATTTGTCCAGTATGGCCAGAACTCAGTTATTGTGCCTACCATCTCAGTGATGTCCAGGAGGATGAGTACATTAGAAAATGTAACCCTGCCTTCTGCAGTAACAGCAGCACTTTTCAACACATTTTAATGACTTTTACCTCTAAGAAACACATAATTATGTAAGTGATGTGTTTTTAAAAGGGTCAAACCGATTAAAGTGTTGTGAAGGCACAAGATTATTATTATAGCCCAAAATTCTGCCTTGCATCAGTGGGCAGACATACCTTGTCCTCCTGTTGCGAACTTGGTCCCATCTGGATGAATGTCCACTGAAAATATTGGCTTTCCTGGAATTAGAGAACAAGCAACAACATATTGAATTGCTTTAGTCAAGAGAATGCAGTAATGCCAAAAGTCGTAACTCCTCTGGTTGGCGCCTAACTGTCTTCTTCTGAAAGCTATAGCTGTAAGAATTGCCGCTGACTACAGGAGTTGAAAGCAACCTGATGACAGGAATGACAGCCTGTTAAAAGTGTATATGGCCGTTACCATGCCATACCAAACCAGTGACAACCAAGGACACTTAATCCAGCAGGATATGCCAAATGCCTCAAAGCAAAGCAATACCACAAAACAAGCGCCAACGAGGCAAAACTGTATTTGAATAAGGAACTACTTCCAGGTTTCTACAGTTCATTAGCTGATTACTTGAAGCAAGTTTTGTTTTGGTTTCTGTTTTGCTTAAAATCCTCCCCAATCTCAGACTGCATCTGTTGGTCACACAATTACCTGTCTCAAAGTTAAATTCTGTTGTTAAGTGCTTCTACCATAAGTCTAGCTTTTATTTTTATGGCTTCCATACAGCCAAAGGAAGACCAACCAACTCTAATATAACTCTTAAATCTTCCAGTTCTCCATATGCTACACCTTTCAGAAGAAAACTAAGTTTTATAAAAATGTAAATCCTATAACAAATAACTAACGTAGCCGGGAATACCTTTGGAAACCAGATAACCCTCATTCCCAGCCTGTTCTCCTCCAACCACTGGATCACATACGCTCTCCTGTATGTTCACAGTTCTTTTAACCTTTGCAGGAGGAGAAGGAAGAGGGGAGAAAGTAAACTGACTGCCTTTCAATGATGCTCAAAGACCTACCACTAAGGATTACTGGAAGGAATCCGCATGTGATTTCCACATTCAAGTAATTTTTGGCAGCAGTCTGAACCCTTTCAAACTGGAATGCTTCTGCAAACAAGATCACACACGTGCCAGTATAAAATAAGGCAATTTATCCTAACAGCCACTAGTGCCCACTGTACTGAGATTACTCGATAAATTTCCCATGTATGTAAATTCTTGCACTGTATCTTCATGATATGCTAAGACATAAACGATAAAACCTGGAGAATTTATCAAGCGATAGGTTTTATATTGCAGCTGTAGCATATGACTTCCTTGACACTAAGCTGTAACGAAACCCTCATTCAAATATCCAGTATTTCTTACTTTTTGAGGGATACACATTTTGCTTCATGTCAACTTTTATCTTCTTTATGTTGACTTGTTTTAAGGAGTATTTTATTTGGACTTATACTGCAACTCTGACATTTGATTCCCCCTAAAATTTTTACAGGCAGCCAAGCAAAGACCTTAAGTACAGTAAGATGGCACTCAACTTACATTCCTTCCAAGTCCTTTAAACCACATAAAACACATAAGCTGAAACTTAGCTGTGGCTTTTCTTCAGATTGTTGTGTCTGGTTCTACCTTTTATTCTATTGACTGCAACATACAGGGGTAAGCTGAATATTTTGAGAAGGATCAGCGAGCAGCAAACATTCATTTTGTTCTTCCCAAGATGTGGAAGTTCCCTCACATTAAACCAGTGCATCATTTGAAATAGTTTAACCCACTGACACTTAAAGAAACAGTCTACATCCTGTAGACCTCACAGGTGACAGAGGTCACCTTTTCAATCTGTGTCAGCAGTCCTGGCCAAGACGACTGACTATACTCTCAAATTTGCCATTAGACATGAAGAGGAGAGTGCTCCTTCCACTAAGCCAGTTATCAAAGACCTCTTAATTGTACTAACCCGGCTCATGTTGCCTATGTATCATTCACACTAACAAGTTCCCCAGCAAACCAGAAGGAACTGTAACCTCTAACACAGGGGCATCAATTACCAGGAGGAATTAGGGCTTCCAGAGCCAGCACGGCACCTGTGAACAAGGCTTCAGAGTTTAGATGGTTTGTAGTTTTAAAATCAGTTTAATAGATGCAGCCATCTCACACAGGAAGACTCCTCCTCTGCTCCAGTTCCACCACTCTTCCTTCCCAGAAGTCTGCATTAAGAAGTAGCTGTGACCAAAGCACAGACTGGTAAGTTTGTCTGACAGACACGTTGCCTTCTCATTATTCAGGCAAAACAGATACGCTATACATGCCGAAATATTGTGAAGTAAGTCATTGCACCTGTTGCTTTGCAAAAATTACAGACATGATGTAATTTTGTTTTCCTTTACTAGGTGCTAAAACTATTATAACATCTCCAACTTCTGCCTTATCTCAAGAGCACAACTGCACAGGAGCAGTAACATCAGCTCTCTTCCTCCTTCTGGACAAAGTTTTTGCACAGATCCATAAATGGGGTTGATGAAATTTAAGAAATTATTTTACTTATGGAGCCAGAGGTAACTTAGCTACAAATTTATCATAAAAACTTTAAAAGCACATCACACCAGGGAAAACATCCACCTAGCCCAGTACTCTGTGTTCAGAAACCAGTACTAGATATCTCCTTAGGGATCTGTACAATGGCAAGCACACAAGGCTTCTTCCTAGGATAATCTTCCAGCTGCAAAAATTTCCAACACTGACTTCTTAAATCAGAGGCCCTCAACAGACTCCTATAAATTCAATCAGCCATTTATCAGATCCATAGTTAACAGTGTTCAAGTGCAAATGATCCATGTGTTTATGTAGTAGGACAATGTTCTCCTTTTACTTCTTTTCCTAGTATAAATTTGGTTTTCGATCTAATGAGCATCAAGTGGGTATTTTCACAAATTGTTTTAATCTCAAAAACTCAGACCTCAATGGAAGGCGTCAGGTCACAGGGCATTATTTATATGGGAAGTTTAAAAAGGGTATGGACTTTGCTCCCGGGAAAGGCAGTGGTGATAAATGAAGTCCTCAGCAACAAATCAGTTTTCCTATGTGGCTTAACTGCGATCCAGGAAGAGATCTAATTCCACAGGTAACTAACCACACACAATCATCTACCCAATAAACTTGGGCTTTCCCGCCAAATTTGCCAATAAGCTTAAAGCACAATGAACGTGAGGCCTGTCAAATTAATCTCCTGTACGAGCCAAGTAAACATTGTTTCCATCCGATGGGTAATTCCTAATAAATTGGACTAGTTTCATACATCTCAATCGCACCAGCAACGCCCAGATGCAGCCAGTGGTTAACCTTTAAAGGCATGGTTTAGTAAATAAATGTTTCTAGCATCACATTGCATGAGGAAGTAAACCAGGTTCGTTAAAAACGGAACACATATGACAGACCAGATGTCCTGCTGGATTAGTTGTTTAAAGAACTCAAATATATATTATGTACTTAAAGAAATACTGATAATGAAACTAGCTTGGAACAAAGTGTCAAACCAAGTAAGATAATTCAAACCCAAGGGGAAGGTCATATCTTTAAAAAAAAAACACACCAGCCGAAGAAAAAAAACAATTTTAAATATTGTGTCATTTTTGTTTGTTTTTTAACTTTAGGTAATAATCATTGAAATGTACATAAAATTGTCTAATTTTATGTGAATTTCTACCACAATATGAATGAGTTTCTATTCATTTTGCTTCCAGCCCATCTGATACATAACATCCAACATGACTCACAAATCAATTCAAATATTTACATTCCACCATTACAGCTTGGAGAGATAATAAACTCTGCGTCTATATTTAAACAAAATCAGGCTCCAATTTCTACAAGCTGTTATACATGAACAGCACCTTGGGGTTTGCACGGGTTTCCCGGAATGGCAAGGGACCTCCTTTCCTGCAGGGCTCAGTGTTTGCCTGCATTAGTCACCTTTCAGCATCTGGGCTCTCAAAACCTTGTGTGCCAAATACTTATATACAACGGTTGGATGTGTGATGCATCTTTATAGAGGAAAACTGGAAAAGAGAAGGAAACCACACCATCTGTGTCTTACAGTCACCTGTTCCTGCCCCCACCATTAGAGTGGGCTTTTTAACATTCTTCCTTGCTTTAAGAAAAAGGGACATGGAAGAGAAGAACACAACAATAACGAGAATTTAATGCAAAATCTAACAAACTCACATTAAGAGTGTGAAAAGCTTACAGAAAATGCATCTGAAAAAGAAATATTTCCAATAAGTACTCAGATAAAGTGACATTAAGAACTCCAAAACAAAAACCTGTAGTCAAAACGTGTTAAAGTGCTTTTACCGTAAATGCACGGCGTCTCAGCTGAGCAGCACACAACTCCCAGGTGTACTGAATTTCCCTGCTACCACACTGACTTCCAATGTCTGTTATCTCATGGACAATATATGCCTGTAAGCATCATTAAATTCATCCTAGTCTGTTCAGTAAAGTACAAATCCAAAAATTGAGAGGGGAGAGGGAAGGGCAGGAACGACAGCACCTTGATCTGGTGTGCGGAAGAGCCCGTCTTGCTATCAGGCCTCTTGCTCACAAACCAACCACAGCAAAGTAGCCTCTTGTGCTCATGGGGAAAACAAAAGGAGTAGAAATTATCACAATGAGTCTCCAGTACGCACAGAATCAATTATCTTTACCCTGTTTCTGGAGAGGTTTCAGAGCAAATACACAGGCCCATTAAAAGTGATGGAGACTTCTAGCGTGCAGCGATGCCTGCAGGATCGGGAACCTGGGTACGCTAAAAGAGGCTGACTAAACTCACCAGTTTCTAATCCTGCACTCCCTGCCCCAAGGATAAGAACATGTGAATGCTATATAGTCCTGCATACGTTAGCAGACCTTAAAGCGTTTTACAAATGAAGCCAGTGATGAATGTCTGTTTTGCAGGCAGTGAAACTATGACAGTGACTTGTCCAAACTCATCCCAGCAGGACCGTGGCAGAAATGGGAATGAAAATTAGGACTATTGAGGCCCTGAGTAGTGCATTACCCACTACGCAAAGTATCACAGGGCTTTATAAACAGAGCCTTGCTGCAAAATGCTTGGCTGAAGACTGTTTTCTGCAATTCACAAACCAACACCAAAATGGTTAGATGTATTTTAACTTGCTACAGATTTCAAATACATACCCATGCCAAAAGATGCACCCATTCACTGAATAAGGAAAAAAGTTACGTATCTAATCTCTGTGATCTGCAAAGATTTAGGCCAAAAGTTTTTATTCATCTGCTCCTAAGTGTACTCCCACTGAAGATTCAGAGAGGCACAGGACAGTCTGCCCACAGGCAGCCAGAGATTAAGATGTAAATGCTACATTTGTTTAGATTAACTAAGTAGAAATGTAAAAAACATCTCCCATGTTTTTCCAGTTCACCACAACCTTTCGCAAAAAGGCTGTGTCCCTCTGTGACTACACGGCCACTGGAGAGTAGTTCAAGTAAAGACGGATGCGAAATTCAACTCGAGCGTTAAGTTACTGTTCTTAAAACCTGCAGCATGATTACAAAGACAACAACAAGCAGGAAGGCAGCTGTAGAGTTGCATGTCTGTTTTTTAACTCAAAGCACACTTCTCCAACTGGAATAAGGTTGTCTCAGCGTCGGTTTTACTCTAGATACCGGTCAGCTAGATGAGTCCAACTATTGGCATTTATACCAAGGTATAAAATTTGCAGTTGAAATAAAGCTGTACGCAAGAATTTGAGGACAAAGCTTGTATAAGCACAAGTGAGCTCTTCACGTTAGAACTTTTCTCACCGCTTTGCCAGGAACAGTATAGATTTTACTCTGGAAATTCATCATAAGTGGTGTAAATACATAATAGTGATGCTATCCTGTACCCGCCGCACTAGGAAAGCGCGGAGCTTTCTGCCAATATCGACACTTCATTCCAAAAGTGTTTTAGCTCACAAATCTACAAAATCGCTGCAGGAGTGGCAGAGAGGATACTATATAACTTCAGGGAGTCGTTTTGAAAGTTCTGTCGGAAGAATCTTTTCCCTCCGTGGCAAATGACAGCGCAGGTGAGCAGTGCTGAAGCTTATCGCACCCGCGGACTTTAACACCGGACCTGACTCAGCACCGTGAGCCCACTGCGGGCAGTGCGGGGCGCCGGCACGGGAGGCACGAAAGCCCCCCGTCCCGTGCAGACCACACTGGATTCAGACCCTCCCTCTCCACTTTCCCAGTGCGCAGCTGCCCCGCGGGCGGGCCCGGCAGGTAAAAGCGGCTCAGCCCGCAGCTGACAGCGCTTCCCCGCGCCCCGCAGAGCCCGCGCCCCCCCCGCGCAGAGCCGGCTGCCGCCCCTCGGGCCGAGCCCCCTCACCGCACAGGCTGCGCACGCCGGAAACCGCACTTCTCCAGAAACCCCGGGTTCGCCTTCGCCCTTCCACCCCGCTGCGAGCCCCCCCGATCCCGCTGCCTCCGCGCAGCCCCCCTCCCCGGGACGCCGGCTGCTCCCCGCTGCCACCGCCGCCCGCCCAGAGGCACCTGCCCGCCGCCGCCGCCGCCCCGCCCGTTCCCCGCAGCGCCGAGCACGCCGCGCCCGCCCCGCACGCTGCCAGGCGGCAGCTACAAACGGCCCCGGCCGCCCGCCGCCCGCCCCTCCACCCGCGTCCAAACTCGCCCCACGCGTGTGCCGCGCCCCGGCCCCCGCCGCCTCCCCCTCTCCGCCCGCGGCCCGTTCCGCCGCCACCTGCCCGCCCGGCCCCGCGGCACCTGCCGCCCGCCCGGCCCTCACCATTGTGGTTGACCCAGGTCGGCTTCAGGAGCTTCATTGTTCCCCGCCCGGGGCCCCCGCCGGCCTCCGCCCTCGGGACCCCAGGGCGGCTCCGCCCGGGCTGCCTCCGCGGCCGAGCGAGCGGCGGAACTCAGCGGCCGCCGGCCACCATGGGCCCTCGCCGCGCGCCGCTCTGCCCGCCCCCTCCGCCGGCCGGAGCCGCCTCAGCGCCGCTCCATGCCCCGGCGCCGCCCGTGCCGCAGCCCCCGCCGCCCGGCCGCATCCCCCGCTCGGCTCCCGGCGGCTCCCGGCAACGCCGGAACTCGGCGCCTGGCAACCGCCTAACCGGCCCGGCGGGAAACAGCCGCCCCCGAGCCCCGGCGTTCCCCCGCCTCGGCCGGCGGGGGGCGAGATCCCGCGAGGCGCCGCCGCCCCGCCTCCAGGGCGGTGAGCGGCTGGGCGCCCCCTGTCGGGCGCCCCCTGTCGGCCCAGCGAGGCGATGGCGGCGGGGCGGGGCGCGGGCGGGGCCTTCCCTCAGCGCGGCCAGCCCGGCGGGAACGTTTGTGAGCCGGAACAGGAGACGCGGGAGTCGGGGCACTGCCGGCGGGAAGTGCGGGCGTACCGCTGGCGCTCCCGGAGAGCCATGTTGGCGGCGGCGGCCCGGGGGCTCTGCGGGTCCTGGGCAGCAGCCGGCGGCCCCCGGCTCAGGTAGGGCTGGGGGGGCTTTTTGGGTCTGTCCGGGCAGAGAGCCTAGCGAAGCGTCCCTTACTCGGGGTTCCTGCCTCGCCCTGTTCCGGCGAGCCCTGCTCCCGGTCCCCTTCCCCGGCGGGCCTGGCTCGCCCGGGGCCCCCTCGGCGGCCTGGGCCTGCGCTGCGGGGTCGGGAGCGGTGTGGCCTGTGTCGGCCTGGTTCCGCACCGTGAGAAGCCGGTGCAAGGGCACCCGGGCCCGTTCTCTCTGACATCCGTCGAGGTTTGAGAAACGGACTCTCTCTCCTCCTGAGTGAACGGAGGCGGTTTACCTCTCCAAAATCAGTTCTTCAGAGAGGCCATTGTCAGAGCTTGAGAATAAAATTGCTCTAACCTATTTGTAGACTTAAAAACTTGCTTAAAAATCTGCTTCACCGCTCGCTATGCTGTGGATTCACAACACTGAACAGCCCAAATATTGGGCTTAGTTACCTCGCCGAAGAGCTTGAGGTTATCATGTCGGGGCAGACACTGTATGCTGTTGTGAATTCAGCAGCCAAAATGATTTGAAACTCATCACTGTAATTTATGGCCAACAAATAGCTCTTGCACTTTGCAGAATCAATGTCATCAAAGTCTGTTTCTCCTCATGGTTTACGTTCTTTTTTCTTTTTCAGTTCACGGCTGCCCCAGACGGTTCCGTTCAGAGGAAGTCACTGGCAGACTTCGCTGCTGGCGTTCAGGGCATCCCTCCCTGTGAGGTGAGTGCAACTGCCATGGAGTTACATAGCAGTGTGTTCATCCTTGGGGGAACACAAACCTTCCCAAGTCCAAATCAACTTTTAACTATAGATGCTTGCTTTTCAGTTACGATATGTAAAAATAGTTAAGAATTGTTGGCATATTGAGGAGAGTTCAATTGTTACCTATACAATTATTGCTTTATGCTTTTGTGTAGTTGTATTTGTTTCCTCAGCCACAGAATGTGGTTGGAGATGTTTGGATTTAAGCTGTGCTCCAGAGTTCCATTTTGTGCAGCAATGGAAACAAAAGCCTAGCTGAACCAAAAATATACTATAAAGCGGTGTACTAGACAGGCTGCATTTATGTCTATGTTACGTTTTGGTATCCATGTTTTATTTTGATGAAACTAGATTTAAAATATCTTGGTAGCTGTTAGCTACCATCAGAAAGACTGTTTCACACCATGAAGGTTGTTTGTCTGATCTGCACGGCAGGAATGATGTCCTGGAGGCCCACTGTGAGGATCAGTTTGTTTGTGGAGCACGCTGTATGCTATCTTGGGTATAGTGGATCTGCGTGGAGAAGTACAACAGGAGAATAACATCTGCACCCTGAATTTGGTTCCAAATGTGGAAATCTTAAAAGCATGTGTAAAACCACTCACTCTCTTCTTTAATGTGTGATGACGGGAATACTTGCAGATAAATCTGCTGTGCTGCACTCTGAGCTAGCGCAAAACAATTCCAGTTGAATTTTTGTGGAACTTCCTCGGGTCATTCTGATGTTCAGCACAAAACCAGACGCTGCCTTTCTCAGGCAGGTGCAGTTCTCTCTGCAGAAAACCTCACGAGACATTACTGTGTCCTGGAAATTACATTACTTGGGTAAAGCTAATGGCTGGAACTTCTGTTAGGGACCAAATTAAGCAATGGGAAGGAACAGTTCTCAGAAAAGGAAAGTGAAAGTTGCTGGTGCTGAATGACAAAATATCTTCTTTCATTCATGTATCTCCCTTGTAGAGCACAACCAAAGAAGAAGAAGAAAGTGGATGTAAGGAGAGAGCAAGCACAGAAGGATCGTATGAAAAAGAAGATTAAAAAGTTGGAAAAAGCTGCCCCAGAAATGATTCCAATTGAGGATTTTATAACGCCACTTAAGTACTCAGATAGCAACAGGTAAGCAAGACTGTCTTTCACCAGGCACTTGCATGCACGGAAGAAACACTTCTAATTTCTTTCTCTGCAAAACTGCAGTATAGTGCCAGCCTGGGTACAAAACCTTATCTACTTCTACCAGGACAAAAACTTGGAAAGCAAATTCGATTTGCTCCTGCTAAAAGTAGTGAAAAATAGCAACATGAATTTCCTGTTAGAATGACCATGGAAAACCTCACAGACAGACACTGCATGGATGAAATGTATTCTCTGGGCTTGGTGGGGATTTTTTTTCTTTTAATTTGCTCTTTGGGTTGCAGGCTATTTCTCTATTACAATGTTGTCTTATTCTTTATCAGAGTGCGAACTCTTCCACCTCTGTCATTTGAGGAGTCTGAAAGAAGAGTTTTACTTATGAAAAAGTGGTGTTTGTTTAAGCAGAAACAAGATAAGGCAGAAAAGAAAGCAATTCAAACCCTTGTAGAAGCTCAACAAGAGGCACTAAAGGAACTGCGCCTTGAATCCGAGGAGTTGTATCAGGCAGCAATCAGACGAGATGAGGGGCTTTTCCCCTTTCAGAGAGACGGACCTAATTATACCCCACCACTGCCTGGTTACGATGCTCCTGAAGGAAAATGCATTGATATCACCAAAGTGTATACGCAGTGATGGAGGAGTTTGTTGTTCATCTGGCAAGAGCTACTCAGCCAACTGAAGAAGGAAAGAGTGGAGTAAGAATAAACAATTCCTTCTGCAGATTAAAGTACTGTAGGTGTATGACTGTAAAAGAAAAATATATTAATGAAGTATCGGTTTGGGTTTGGGATCTAGGTAACAAGACACCCAATAAAACTATGCTACCTGACACTTGTGCCATACAGGAGGTCACAGCTGACTGTTTACTGCCTTTCTTTTCAGATTTCACTGAAGTACTTTTGCATATAAGAGGGAAAACAGATAGAAAATACATCGTGACAAAGCCAAAATTAAGAGTTTTATTTTAATTTTTTTATAGTTTATCTATTGTAACATGGAACTAAGTTTCTAAGGGTTTGCCCTAAAACAAAACAGATCTCTCTTCATACATTTATACCTTTATTTTTGTAGTATTTTAAAATACTGCCACTGACACACAACACCATTCGAGAACAGTTCCACAAAGGCGCAGGGTTGCAGTTTCAGGGTCTGCAACATTATCCCACATGAGAAGCTCTTAACCCATGACGACTGTGAATCTGGAAAATGCCTTTTAAATGCCAGTGGTTGTGACTGTCCTGAACTGGCAAGAGGGGAGTCCCTGCTTCCTTTTGTTTTCCCATCTGGCAGGCCTGGGGGGGGGGGTCCCTTGTTCCAAAAGGGCACGATACTGATGGTCAGGGGAAGAGGTTGTGGTCTAGCAAGAGGAGCCAGATCATGTATGCATTAATTTGGGAGTTGCCTGCCAAATTCCTGAGATGAAATCCTAAAGTATAAGACAGCAGTAAGACACCAGGATCAAATTAAGCACCTCAGTTCTCCCTTTAAAAAATACTGAGTGTTTAAATAGACTCCCGAGTATTTTTGAATGAGTACTCAAGTACTGCAGGGCAGAGCTACAGCTGTATAACTTCAAGATGACATGGAAGAAAAAAAAAACAGCATAGTTCTGCATTGTGTATTACATTGCTGACCAAACACAGCAAAACAGTCTTGTTAATTTGGTTTGTCTTGGTCAAGTGGAAGATACCAGTCAGGGGGTGGGCTCTTCCTGAGTGTCCACACAGGAGCATGTTTCTGTTTTTCCATAACTCGAGCTCTTTCACTCTTGCACAAAGCTTCCTGAAATACCGGAAAAAAATATTACCACAATACTGTTGGGTGTTCCAGTCTTACAGAGCTTGTTTCCTGCTGTGACTATTTGAGATAAAACAAGGAATAGAAATTTATCATGTTAAATAGATGTGCCAAATGCTACCCAAGCAAGCCGGGATACAAGCTTTTAACTAGGTCACATTTGTATTTTGCCTCTGACTCCTCCATGAAGAAAACTACCGCTAACGTGCTCCCCTCTCCCCTAGAAGCTGTCCTAGCTGGCTGAAAGGATGAGTTACGCTGCACTCTGTGCTGAGGGGTTCATGGGGCTGTAGCCTGGAGTGTTTCTGGACACCCCAGGAACACCTTTTGCCTGTAATGTGGCTGCTTTTCCTGTGAGTAATAGGAATATTAGAGTAACCGAAATCAAGAGCTTTTACAGCAGAACACTGAAGATACGCCCGCTGGGTGTTAAGACCCTCTCACCCACCTCCACCCCGAGCAGACGCGATTTTCCACGCCCCGGCTCCGCCGACACCGCCCACCCGCGGGCGGCTGCGGGATCTCCCTCCCACCAGCCCCGGGCGGGACCGCGGCGGGAAGGGGCGGGCAGGGGACGCGGGGGGAGGCGCGGGCGGTACCTGCGCGGCGGCGGCGCGGCCCCTCTCCCAGGCGCAGCAGGCCTCGTAGTCCTCCCGCCAGCGGCCGCAGGCCGGCAGCTCGCCGTGCGCGTAGTAGTGGTGGAAGGCGTGCCGCAGCCCCCGGCAGTGCTTCCACTCCCACCAGTAGTCCTCGCACGACCGCGGCGGCTGCGGGCGGACAGAGAGGCCGGGCTGAGCCGCGTCGCCGCCACGGCTCGGTTCGGCTCGGCTCGGCCCCGCCGTCAGCCCCCGCCGCCCCACTCACCCGCCAAGTCTTGCCGTCCGCCATGCTGCCCCCGCCTGAAGGCCACCGCCTCGCCACCAATCCCCGCCGCGCTTTGCGGCGAGACCCGCGCGTCCGGCCAATGGCGGCAGGCGACACAAGCCGGCTGTCTCATCGCCCCGCCCCCGAGCGTGCGAACCAATGGCTGCCCGCGGGGCGGGGCTCCCCGGCCAGCACATGCCGCCCACTGCCCCAGCACCTCCCCTACAAAAACCCCAACTCAGCCGCCCCAAAACCGGCCGTTCTTCCGTGAAACCCCCCGCCGCGGGTGGGGCTGCACGGCGCGAGGAAACACTGGCGACGCGAGGCGACCGCCACTGCTTTGTTTTTTTTTTTCCGAAATCACCACACGAGGGACACACGCTGGTTACCAAGGGACCTTTACTCGGCCTTTCAGGAGGGAGCACAGGGGTCTCGGGCAGCCACGCATCCGAATTGCTCACCAACTGCACGCCGGCACTTGGAAGGACGCACAGGTTACTACTGACAGCCGTTCCAAAGCGCTGGACGCCGGAGCTTTGTACTCCCTCACCGGCACCAGGCAGAGAAGCTGCATCTCACCTCTCCCTACGCGCACCATTAGATTGCTACAGCACGTTATTGTATCTGGACTAGTAAAAGGCATGTTATCAATTATAAATATAAAAAGCAGTTACAGGGGGATTGCTTAGAATGATTTATAACCCCACACCTGAAGCTAAGATCAAAGAGACTCCCTGCACAAAAGTCTTAAACACCCCAGTGTTAGCCTTCATTTGCACCACACCAAGAAGTTCACCTGGAATTGTGGCAAAATATATACAGAGGGAGGAAAATATGAAGCACAGAGCAACGTGAGACCATCATCACTCAGGATAGAAGAGGGGAGGATGTAATTTAAGAACTGGATCTTTTAGTAAGGTAGAATTTGGTTTTACTTCTCAGGTTTATGCGAGATCTACTTTCCCCTCTTTACAATCCATACAAAAAACTCCTTCAGAAGTCCTAGAACTTAATTTTCAACTGAAAATTAAGACAGTCTGACAACTCCAGTTTTAAAGGTGAAACCAAAACCAGTCAGAGTTCCTGTGTTGCAAAACAACCTCTCAACTGCAATAACTAATATCCAATATACTGCAATTGTTATTTTATTTTCCTCCTAACTGACTAAACGTACCACAACCTAGGGTTTTCTTCCCTTTTTGCGCAGGGACTGGCCTTCTCCTGAAAATGCAATAAACCGGCTTCCAGATTCATCCTGCAAAAAGGAAAGAAGGAAAAAAGCTGTTACCTCTTTGCTTACTGCTTGTACGTGATGAAAGCCGAACAATCATTAGAAAGAACATTCTCCATTAGAGCAGCAACTGACTGTAGACATTTCACATCCTTAATCTACATAACAACCTCTTTCTTCCTGAAAATAAAATATGAGCCTTTCCGTGACCTTTCGGTTAACTAAAATAAGAATGCAAGTGGCTTATTCAACTTACATCAAGCCAGTATTTTTACATCAGCAAGCAATGAGATCGCAGGTTGCTTTCACCTAACTCAAACCACTCTTTAACTACTACCCCTTTTTAACAGAGGTGCACTGTGAAAAATCAAGTACAGAAAGAGGAACCACAAACTTGGACAGTAGTTCTAATGTTCTCATTCTGAGCAAAATTGGGAAGGATTCAACTTTACCTCTTCAACTTTCTTAACTAGTGGACGTGAGTTTCTAATGAATGTGATTCTACCGATCTTGAAGTCATAGTTGGGTATTCCCCTGTAAAATAAACATAAAAATATTATGAAAGAATAAATTTTAATCCTATCATCCAACTGAATACAGTGAGACCTGTTCTACGTCTGCGAGTACTGCACCAACACTGGCTGCAAACTTTCATTACCAAGTAACTCTACAGTTAAACCACTGAATTATTTTATGACAGTAGGCATACAACGCATGAAGTAAATAATCAGATACTGGAGCTGCTGTAGAAGCTTGGCTGTGGGCACGTTTCCATGTAGCCTGTGGTTTCCATGGGGCCATGAACATGCTTTTCCACAAAGGTTCAAGTTTTACTGTGACAAGTGTAAATGACAGACTATGACAGGAACCACATCCCCGCACACTTCCACTAACTCTGAATTGAGAGATTTCCTTGTAAGAAAAACCAAACCAAACCCACACGTGGCTTGGCTTTGTTTATCCACCCAACTCAGAATTTAAGATTTCACTCTACACCAAATTTCACTTTAGAAAATGGTCAGGGTACTGCGCATCACTTGATCGAGCCCACCAGCCCAGACTAGACCCGCTGCCTCTCCCTGGTTGTCTTCTAGAGAAAGATTTGATTGAGAGAGTTTTGGCAACACTAATTTAGGATCTGCAGCTTAAGTAATGAGGGACATCACAGTCAGTCTAGAAGATTAGACTATTTATTTTCTCAATGCAAACTTATGAGGAAATTAGCTTGTTTATATTGCAGGAGCAAGAAAAAAAAAGAACAAAAAACCCCACCACTCCACTCAAACACTGATCCTTCACTTTCCGACAACTGAATGAAACGGACATACCTTCGAATGTCTCCTGGTTTAATTGGCGATGGACTAGGCTCAACACCTTTCTTCTTGCCATCCAATCTGTTCCCAGAACCAGAGAATGCCTATGTATACATAACGAGTTTTCATTTAACTGTATCTTGTATTTAAAAGCACACTGCACAGGGATACTATATTCTGTAAAATCTTACTATCATTTTTATTTAATTCTTTGATTCAATATGTTTCTTTTTAGAATGTATAATAAGCTGATGAGCAGTACGTGTATGTACGTTTCAGTCTCCTGTTTATAGACTGCCGATTTAAAGGACAAGTCCTACTGTTACTGGCTGTAAGCACCACAAAACATGAGCAGATACAAACACCTCTAAGAACAGATACTAGCATTCTGCAGTTGTTTGGAACAACCTCTCCTCACCATTTCACAACACTCAGAAAGCAGCACAAATAGGGGACTTACACGAAATCCTACGTCACTCACATAACCGCTATGGTCTGCTTCCACATCCTGTGAGGGAAAAACCAGTTACTTCATTGTGTTCACGTTCTGATACACAGAACACAGGAAAACAGTTCCACATTTTTCTGGCCAAACAAAACTTTAGAATAATCCATTTCCAAAATCAACAGTTGGTAAAAAACCACCTCCTAAGTACACAAGTAAGAGCATTTGTAAAATAAAGTTTAGTCTTAAGAAATTGTTTCAGGAAAAAAGTTTATGTTAGCACTCACTGCTCCATGACAAGCAAGGCTGATTTCTAAAGATTGCAGTTTTGAAGGACAGAAGCTGAACTTACTGTGCTCTCTTCATGTTGTGCACTTCTTTCTGGTTCTTTGTACCCCAAAGGAGCATCAAAATCCACCTATTTACATAAGAAGAATGAAAATAAGTATCACTGATATTTTTCTTTTAATTATAAGCTTTATATTGCTATTCCTCAAAACTCCACAAACTATCACTCCATTTTCATCTAGAAAGAATTGAAGTTTGCTTGTTAAACATTTTAACTCAGAACTAAAAAGACCAAGCCTCCCAGGAATGAGTCTCAGCATGTAACTGAAACAGAGCAGTAAAACAGCACCCCACAATATCACTGGAGTTTGAATCATGACAAGCCGGTAAATAAAACTCGGATTATAAAAGATCTTCACACTGAACAGTAAATTCTAGGCATGACAGTCACCTGAGAGTACATGAAGGGCAGCTCAAGACCACAGATGTGGTCACAAAGGTACATGCCGTACTCTCAAACGAGTAATTTTTCCTGTCTGATCTGGTTTTACCCTTCCTGCATGTCAGAGCTGCTTGATGTACAGTGCTATCATTGAACGAGATGCCCTCTCTTTTTGGGAGGACATAGTAAAAGCAGACTTTCCATGTCAGCTTTAACTTACATTCATATCGCACTCTATGATGGACACAGCCTTATCCGGTTTGGTCTCCATTACCCGAAGCTCATAGATCTGAAAGAGTAGTGAATATTTTAAGATTGCACACGAAAGAGCTCAACTTATACGTAAGAAAAGCAGAGCTAAACCTTTCCCTTCAGACAGCTTCAAGAAATAGACACCAGTGCTCTTTAGGTTGAGGACTGGATAGTGCAGGGTCTCTACAGAACATGAGAACAAAGATTTTTAACTTGGATTGCTATGTGCTGGAGCTACAGAACCTACCTTTTACTGTACTTTGTGCACTCTTACTGCACCTTAATCTGCATTTTTGAAAGCAAATTATTAATTTAGGACACACTCTGTCCCTTGACTTGTGAAAACATCAGCAGCACAAAAATTTATTTTCTTGTGAGTCAAAACACAGTCTAAACAGCAGTTCAAGAGAAGACTTAACCGAGTCCTTTTTTCCTCCAATAGAAAACTGATTTGTGAAACCTACTGTCTGTCATTACTTGTCACCAATACTGCACAGCTCTGTGTTGGATGTCGGTACTAAACCAATCAAAAACTGAACTTAGCCTACAACCCCAAGTGATCAAATGTGCTGCGAAAAATACTCATCTATAAAATCTGTTTACAAGATGCAGTCAAAGTCCTTATGTGGTCACAATCTACTGAAACAGAGCATACTTTTTTACATGGGGCAGAATTTATTTCCTCAGACTGATGGTATCCAAATGAAACTTGCATGGACTGGTGTTGTATACTGTACCTTTTCATTGTAGTTGATGGCAATAACATCTCCAGTAGTCAGACAAGCAAAGTTTCTCAATGCATTTTCTAATCTTTGAAGTATGTTAAGATGAAACATTTGTTTAAAGCTTTGATGTTGCACTGAAAAGTTACTATGTTATAAAATTCTGATCCTTGATCTCTCAAAGTCAGCAGTATTGCAGACAGCCTGTCCATAAGCTCTCCATCCTTTTCGTTCTCAGAAGGAGCAGTAGTAATTACCTACTACTGGAAGAGTATGAGCCACACCTGAAAAGCTAGCTCTGCTTCCTCATTCCAATTCGGTAGAAAACTTTTGTCCCCTCCTCCATCATTGAATAGGAAGGATACACAGCTTTGGGATTAGTGATGTCAAGAAAATCTGGACTCTGTGGCTGAAATTTTGAGTAAGTAGCAACTTGAAGATTAACACTCTCCACTTGCACCAGACCTCCCTCTTCCAGCAGCAAGTTCTGCATCATCTGCAAGAATGAAAACAAAGCTACAAACCATTATCAACAAGATCAATATTTCTAATTCTCATCCCTTGTGTATAATTATCTTTGCTAGTGGAACCTTCTACTATGTTTTAATTTCAGGAAAAACAGTCAGGTGCATCTTAAAAAGCAGTATGTTTTGCTTACTTAGTTACACTCTTATGGAGGGAAGCCTAAGCTGTGACTGAAAGCTGTTGTAGGAACACAAGTAGCAGACACGCACTTTCAGGTAACGTTCTGCCTCTTTAATATTAAACTGGCAGCTCACTAATCCTACTCTTCAGGTTTTGACAGTTCAGTATGAGAGAACTCACCCAGTGCGGAAGGTAACATATGCCCTCATCAGCCACAAATTCAAGCACTCCACAATGTGTCATTCGGTCTGAATTTTTATTGGTCAACTTAAACAGCATCGGGTAAGTAATATTAAGTCGGCCTGGTGAGAAAGGAGAAAAAAATTTATTTGTTAAAAGCCACTAACACATTTCTGAAGCCTTCAGAGACTGAACATTAGCAAGAGAATGGGCCAGACTACAGGACAGCAGTAAATTCTATCAAGGCTAAAATTCAAAGGGCATGAGGGGGAACCACTTAGTTAAAAAGGCCAATAAAGATTATTTATACTATTTATATGGTTATCTTTTTCCCTATTTCAAAGTTAATTATCACTTATTTCGTCTTTAAAATAACCTTTGCTCCAGACAACAGTGTCCAGAATAAGCAGGCTGAGATTAAGAATTTACTGGATTAAGGGCAACCATTATGCTGTGTTCGCTATTAATTGCTAATAAATATCGATTCGCACCTCAGGTAGCCTGACACTTCAGACGCCTGTACTTAAAGACAGACAAGCCCCATTAATCCTGACAGACAAAATAATTCCAAAATACAGTTATTTAACTAGTCTCATGTTTTCAGACTTTAAAGTTAGACTTTAATAGATAATTAAAATACTGTGGTATTTGCTTGTGCATTTGCTCATATTTCTAATGTTATTCCAGAATAAAATATTCACTTACTGAGTTGATCCAAAGCTGATGGTGGCATAATTACTGCAGAAATGAGTAAGAACATAAGATTAGCAAAAGTATGACTGTACAAAGAGAGCTTAACATACAATTTTATCATTCCTTTCTCTAAAGTCTCCTTTAAAATAGGAGATTCTAAAATCTGTAAATTTTTGAGCCAGTTTTCCGTAGAATCAGTCATGACAATTATACCTGCTAGCATGGAGATTTCAAAATTTAATCAGAATAAAAATAAGACAAGGTTTTACAATACCTATAACTAAAGAAAATGTTTCCTAAAGGTAATTTCATTTCTCTGGGCTTATAGGTGCTGTTAAATTGATGCCAACTCAAAACAACATAGCATTAGTCTGACAGCCTGAAAATTAAGTTGGCTAATCGATTCTCTTTGCTCAACCTAAGTGAGGTACAAGGAGGGGAAAAAAAAAAAAGTCCTTAATCATAAATTTCCGTGGCTTACAATGGAAATTACATGAGTTTAACAGGAGACTTTAAAAAAGAAGACTGTCTTGTTCTGCTGTTCATAAACCAGGATTCACTCGGTAAATTTTTAAATTATACACTAATGCCATAAACCCCTCCTTCTTCCTTCTTAAAGCCCCACCCAGGGTGCTTTTCCAGCTTCCGCCACAAAGGCAACAGTACGTCTCCATGCTGTTCAACAATGTTTCTACAGTCTTGGCCAAGAGCTGTATCACTTGATATTATTCACACTCTTCCAACAGGTTATTAGTCAAAATAAAACATGCACATACTCTTCCCGCCTTTCTCCACATCTGACCTGTCATTAGGTCCAGCAAGCATGGATACCGAGAAGCAGCGGTATTGGGTTGAGAAGCGGTTCTGGAAAACCCGAGGGATGGGGTGATCGAACATATTAAAAGAGAACTAGGTGGGGGGAAAAAAAAAAAAACAAACAAACAAACACAAAGAGAAAAGTGTATTAATAGGTGTCTACAGCGCACCGAAGCGTTACAGCGCTCACCGAAGTCTCCTAAAGTTTCGCTAAAACTACGACGCGGAGCCACCGTTGGCGTCCCCGTCAGCCGGGGCCCCTCCTTTTCCATCCGGCTGCGGCGCGGCCGCGGACAGACCAGCGCGCCACGCGCAGCGCGGGCAGGCAGAAAATGGCAGCAGCGCACTTCCACACCGCGCTTCGAGCAAGGCTCGGCCGACCACCCGGGCGCCGAGGAGGCACCGACACCCGCCGGCCGCTGACGGCCGCCCGCCCGCCCGCCCTCGGCCTGGCTCTCCACGCCAGCGCCGCCGCTCGCCGGCATCAGAAACGAGCTCCGGCTGCGGAACGCGGGGCCCAGCCGCCCGCCCGCCCGCCCGCCCGCCGTGACTCGGCACTTCCCCCGGGGCTCACCATGGCGGCGGCGCTGAGGCGCAGGGCGGCGGCGCTCGAGCTCCCCAGAAGAATCGCACGGGGCGCGGGGAGGCCGGGCCAGGCCGGGCCGCTCTCTCGCCTGACGGGACTCCGGCCGCCGCCGCCGCCGCCGCGGGCCCCACCCCACGGCCCTCCCCCGCCGCCGTGCCCCTCCCAGCGTGCCGCGCGGCGCCCGCCTCCCCGGCGGCCATTTCGTCTGAGGGCGGAAGTCGGGACCTCGTTCCTGCCGATGTGGCCATTGTGGAAAGTTTTTCTGGGCGCTTGGCCTCTCCTCAGTCAGGGAGCGTTGAGGTGGCACCTCCCGCCTCTTCCTCAGGCTCACGTAAAGGGTAAAGCAAACATTTCGCCCGCGGCAAAGATGGCAGACATGGCAACAAACGCCAGAACACTGCTTCCGGCTGATCTACTCCTGGGATTGGCCACTCGCACGTGTCGCGACTCTCTTTTCCCAATCCCATTGGCGAAGATCCGGAATGGATTGGGCTGTTCGGCCAATCCGCTCTGCGAAGGCGGGACAGACAGTTTTCCATTGGCCAGCGCGTCGTGACTAGCGGACCAATGGGAAGTGGCGGTGATTTGGCGCCCAGTTTGAGTGCGGGCGGCCCGTAGTTGCCGCCGCTTCCCCGCCGCTCTCCCGCCGCCATGTTCATCTCCGACTGCCGCCGGGAGTTCTACGACGTGATTGTCAGCCAGGTGCGGGCGGCGGGCCGCCGTCGGGGAGGGGCTGGTGTTATCCTGGGCGTCCCGGTGGCGGGCGGAGCCGCCTCCTTTCAAGCCGCTCCCCGCGGGGCTGCGGCGGTTCCCGCCGCCTCACGGAGCGGGGTCGGTGTTGGGGTCTCTCCGGCTCCGGCGGCGGCTGAGGCGCTCCGGCCCTCCTGGGGCCGCGAGGGGACTGGGGGCGGTGGCGCCCGGGGCTGCCGGAGCGGAGGCCGGCGGCGGGGGTGGGGTGGGGGCCCCTCAGGCGGCCGTAACGCTCCGGGCCGCGGTGAGGGCGGCGGGCCGGCCGGGCAGCCCGCCCGGGCTGTAAAAATATCCCAGCTGAGCGGTCTGCGGCCTCGGGAACCCGACACAAAGCTGCTGCCGGCGCGACGAGGTCTCGCCAGAGGTTTTACTTGCAGTTCGCCTTCTCTCTCGCGAGTGCTTTGGGTGTTCCTGTGGATCTTTTGTTTAACCGAGACTTGTCTCGATCTGTTTTTCCCTTTATGTCTTTTGAACAGTTTCGATGTTGTTTGCCCGGACACTAAATCTCGTATTCTGTCTTCTCTGAGATTTCTTTTGCAGCCTTCCTTACAGCAAGGCTGGTTGGCTGCTTTCATTTTTTACTCACGATCTGCTTAACTTTGTTCAGAGTGGATTTGCACACCGAAGTGGTAAAGCTGTTGTTGGACAGTCTCTTAGTATTCGTACTTGTGAAACAAGTATTTCGCCTGTGAAACTTGTGAAACTTTCACTATATGCAAGTGAAAGGTTTTCCCTCAAATTCTCCAAGTGTGAGCAAAATCTCAAAAAAAAAAAAAAAAGAAAAAAACAAACCCAAACTGAAAAAAACACCAGATAAATTGTTGCGCCTAAATCAAGGTTATTTCATGTGTTGCCTTGCTCCTATTTTTGCAACAGATGTTCTTTAGTCAAAAATGTTCCAGACCTCATGCTGAAAACTCGGTGCTTTCTAGATGCGATGAAAATAGTTGTAGGGCTGACTAGCTCTGAACCTTCAAAAGTATGTGCTGTTCATAGGAGTCTGAATAATTATGTGTCCTCAAAGCAGCTGACATATTTTGGGTATGTGGAGTTGTTTATTGTTCATATTTACAGCGATCCAAACCAGTTAATTTTGGTTGCAGTGTTTATTCAGAAGCAATCCTGGTTTATGCTTGTAATTTCTCACTTTCTGGTCTCACAGTGATTCATGCATTTCATGTATTAGCACGTCAGATTTGGCACCTATGTTAAAATATTAATACTGTTACTCTGTTATTTACAGCGTGTTCTTCTGCTTGTTGCTTCAGATGTTGACGCATTATGTGCTTGTAAAATACTCCAAGTAAGTCTTTGTTTATTATCACTGTAGGCTAACAGTAAAAGAAAACATGCCCAGGGGTTTAATAGGTTTGAACTGGAAGTTTAATCTGCTTTTGTAACTTATTTTTTCCATGAGCTATGACACTAAAACTGCGAAGTCATATTCCCAAAGTTCACGTAGATTTGTCATTTGGGATGTCTTCAAGATAAAGATTTGTATGAAATATCGCTATAGCACAGTATAGTATTGTAGAAGAGATTGTTTCCCCCTGCTCCTCACCTTAGCTAACTGCAGTTTGCTTCATTCCAGGCTTTGTTTCAATGTGATCACGTGCAATATACACTTGTCCCAGTATCTGGATGGCAAGAACTTGAAACTGCCTTTCTCGAGCATAAAGATCAGGTAAAAAAATACTGTAAATTTTTAAAGTTGCAGCTCATCTTACATAGATGTGCACTTTTTCCCTTTTCCCAACTGAAAACGTCAGCTTTTAGTAATTATTATTAGTTACCTCAAAACAGTGGTTAAATTTTAACATACTGTCAAGTTTTTTACATAAGCTTAAACGCATGTGCTGTAATTTTGACAGATTCAAATTAAGTTTGCACAATTTTGAGATATAAAAGCTGTTGGTATTGGATGTCCAACATCCCTGACTTTGGTGTTTTGCCTTACAATTTTTTTTCCCTCCTTTAAGGCATCAAATGTCAGAAAGTAAATGTAAGTTTTGGTGATGATGGGTGCTTTGGAGGTTTTGTAAAGGTGTTTTCAGTCTTCCATGTTCCCTGTTAATTGAAGTAAAAAGCACTCTTGTGGTTTTTTGTTTTCATTTGCAGTTCAAATATTTTGTTCTTATTAATTGTGGTGCCAATGTTGACCTTCTGGAGATCTTGCAGCCTGAAGAAGACACTTTTTTTTTTGTATGTGACAGCCACAGACCTATCAATGTAGTGAATGTTTACAATGATACACAGGTAAACGAAGCTTTCCTTAAAAATGCATAATAAAAATCTTCACACAGTGCGGTGGTGGGTAGCGCAGTGCTTTTCTCTGTATTGCAAAACTGCTTACAGTGCTAGCTAGTAAATCAGGAAGCAGTATTAATGGATATTTGCAGTAGTAATATACATCATCAGAAAAAAATCTGCTTTCAGTAATAAAATATATACCGTTAGCAGTGTGATAGTTGTCAGTAGTGAGCACCTGCTAATCCTGTTGCTGTAAATCAAACTGCTACAAATCAAAGGATAAACATTCTCCAGAATGTAACATTTATTATCGCTCAGAGTCTAGCATAGCAACACCTAGAATATGAGTATTAAGCACAAATTATTTGAGAACATGCCTTTAACAAGCATTAAAAAATATTAATTCTTTCAGTACTGCTGTAAGGAATATGTTTACTCTCATTGTGTACAAATAAGTATGGCATTTTAGTTTTGTTATGCCGGGAACAGATCACAGCCAAAATGAATTTTTACTTTTTCTTACCAAGTATCTGAAGTGTTCTCATTTGTCTTTTGAAATGTATTTTAATCACTAAATAAGGTACTTTATTTTAAATGTTTTTTTTTTCTTGATAGATTAAGCTATTAATTAAACAAGATGATGATCTCAATGTTCCTGCTTATGATGATATCTTCAGAGATGATGAGGACGAAGAAGAGGATTCAGAGAATGAAAGTGATGGGTCAGAACCTTCAGAGAAACGTAGGCGTTTTGAAGAGGTGTGTTTCTGCTGTTTTGTTGTGAAAAGAAGGAAAATAAAACAGCTATTGCATATACTTTACATCATCACAACAATTATGTTTGAATTTAAAATTTATGTTCCATGAGATCACAAATTCAAGAGTAAGATTCATAAATAATCTACTACGACCACTAGAGTTTCACATAAACAAAATAATTAATTATCTGAACTGCACAGAAATATTTTCTCCTAATCAAAACATCTTTTTTAACTTGACTATGCATAAAGCTGGCCTTATGTAACTAGTGGACTGATGAGATCTATGTCTGATTATGTGCTCTGGGCTTTTCAATCTAACAAAACAACTTACTTAAAAAGAACAATGTTATATTTATATTTTAAATAATTGTTTGAGAAGATAGACGCTCACAAATAATTTAGCAATATGTTTTGTCTGTCCTTGTAGCAGTAAACTAACAAAAGTGTATTACGGTAAAGACAGAAAAAATAATTTGGGCATATGTTATTTGTAGCATATTTTCTATTTATACTGTACAAGGAACCAAAGGCATGAACCTAGCAATATCAAGAGACAATTAAATGTTAAGACATTCTCAAATTTAATATACATTTAATGTTATTTTTTTATTAGTATTATACACTTTTTCTGCTAACCTAGCAGAATCGGGAAAAGCTAGTATCAGAAATTCAAAGGAAACAATCTATAAATAGTATACACAAAAGCTATTTTTTAATCCGTTAAATATTTTACAAATATCTTTTTTTATTTCTTAGAGTTTTCAAGCTGATGATGCTATTTATGGAGCTTAAATGTACAGTGCCTTTTTTCTGATCTTCAATAATTATCTTCATTTTTAATCAGTATCATTTTTGTGATACACAATGGCAGAGTGCAATGTTGGTACTGTTTAAAATATTGTGTACTGGGCCTCTGATTTGTGAAAATGAGCTAAATAAATACTAGCACAGAAAGATGCCATGACTTTATAAAAGTGTGTGCCTTGGAAAATATTTGATAATAATACTTTTACAGTTAAGTGATGTTAATGGCAATAATTCTTCTTTTAAGTCTTTTTTTTTTTATAAAAGTCATTAAAGTATCTGGATAGGTTTTAATCTACTAGAGCATTTTTTCTGGCTTTTTAACATCCAAATTAATTTACAGGAAGTAATAGAGAGAACAATGAGAAGGCGACAAAGGCGGGAATGGGAAGCACGCAGGTGTGTTTAATTGGTTTTTTTCTGTGTTGCGTATCCATTTTTCTTTCTCTTATTCTTTGATTAAAATCCTACTGACAATACGAAAACATACCATTATGCTTGATTTGCAAGATGCTTTAGTTATAACTTTATTCAGAAAGTGGGGAGGGATTTACTATATAAAAATAAAACATTTAAATGGAGGATAGCTGTAAATAGTAATTTATAAATTTCAGTAGCAATAGGTGCAGTGCTTCACTTCTAAGCAGCTGTAGTACTCTTACCTTGTCTGCCTTAGGGTGAAATTTGTGCCTCTGTTCTCTTTCTCTACTATCCCATTATTGTCAGTAGGAATGAGCAGGAGCAAATCAGATAATTGATTCCTCAAATCCTATTTTCTTATTTAATTAATTTTTCCTTTATACTTTATGTTTCAGTGTGGTTTCCACATTTCTTCTAAAAGCTAATTGCCTTGCAGAAAAAAATTCTAGTCCAAGTTTTTTTAATTGCTAAAATGAAATTTAAATTTATTTCACAATTCCAGTGTATATTTTTAATTTGATCAAATGAGCAGTTCACCACGTAGTCAAACACATTGGTTGGTTTTTGTTTGTGTTTTTTTTTTCCCCTTCATAGACGAGAAATTCTTTTTGATTATGAGCAATATGAGTACCATGGGACCTCAGTAAGTATAAACTTGCTTGCCATAGAAACACAAGGTGCCAATGTAGAGGTAATTGGATAATATCCAATGTTATAATTATCTACTGTAATATTATAATTCTCTAATAATACTACACGTTATAACAATATGGTTATATCTTATTGTTATGTCTTACTGTTAAGATGTATGGAGCTTGTTTGCCTTTCAGAGTTCTCAGTGTCAGGACATTTCAAACATGACACTTAGGACACCAGACTGTCCCTTCTGTTGTTTGGCCTCTTTGATTATTTTTGTATTTTGTTAAGTGCTGCTTTATATATAATGCAGATTTGCAGAGCTGTATAAAGAATTTTCTTTCCACTTAATGTCTTGGAAAGTAAGACACAGGCAGATTGTCAAACTCCAGTGTGATTTCTAGAACTTTAGTAACATGCTAGTACTTGGTAAATTTAATTGTATTTTATTTCTTTAACGAAGTGAGTTTTGTCTTCATTTGTCCTCTCTTTTTGCTTTTCTCTCATATAGTCTGCCATGGTGATGTTTGATCTGGCATGGTTAATGTCTAAAGACTTGAACGACATGTTGTGGTATGTTTGCATTATCATTTTTCATAGAGGCTAGAAGCTTGATCTGATAGTAAAAAGAGGCAAGATTTCCCGAAACTATTTGATTTCAGTATGAAGTTTCAGTTATTTCCTGAGTCAATGTATGTCTTGAATTTGAGGATGCATCTGTGTAAGTTAATTACAAGCAACACACAGATTTTGCATGGAGAAAGGGAGGATGGTACTATGTGTGTATGTCTGCTAAAGAGGGAATAATAATATATAGCTTTGTTATTAACTTCTGTGTACAGTTGATGAACGGTGTTTCTGACTTGTTCTGTTACGTACTTAGAGTTAAATATAATATACTCTACTGGAATATTTTTTGGTTTAACTTTTTTTTCCTTTTCTGTTTTTCCCCCCAATTTTAGGTGGGCTATTGTTGGCCTAACAGATCAATGGATCCAAGACAAAATCACTCAGTAAGAATGATTTTTTTAATTTATCTTTATTACTTTTAAAATTTTTTTTAAGGCTAACTACTAGAAATCGGGAAACATACAGGAATTAATATAATATAAGATATTTAATGTCGCTGTTTATTAATAAACTTAATGAATGAATGTGATTGATGCTTTTCAAAACCAGGAATATACATTCAAAAGAACTGTAATTTCCTTTTCTACTATTTAGAATTTTTAAGTTCTGACTAGTAGAAAAAGCATTTTTAACTTTCTTTTTCACAAAATTAAAAATAATAACTTCTGACCTGGGAAGAAATGATGTTTAATAGTAGTTTGTGTAACTATGACCTTGATACAGTTTTACTAAAGGTAAAAAAATTCTATGTATTCTGTATTCTCCAATTTCCTTTCCTATTTTAGTTAACAAGTTCCAGATCTTCTCCTTCCCTTCCCATCCCAGCCTCTTATTTCGTTTCAGAATTCTAGTAGTACATGTGTAGACCTTAATTCTGATCTTCTAGTGTTACTAATACACTGATGTCTTTAAGGAGATAAATGTAATAAATAACTGATTTAATTGGTCAGTCTGTCTCTCTGCATTGGTTTTATTTTGGCTTAATTACCTGGGTGTGCGGCTGAATATTGAAAGAACATTATTTAACAAGTTTGGGTTCTTTAAAGATGTACCTGCAGTTTTCATGCTGCTGATTGGCCAATGTGTTAACTTTAGAAAGATGTGTCTCAGAATCAAGAAAAAAAATACACAGGAAGAAAATAAGCTGACAAATTTATTCTTGTTTAAGAATGAAGTATGTGACTGATATCGGAATCCTACAGCGTCATGTGTCTCGCCACAACCACCGCAACGAGGATGAAGAAAACTCTCTGTCAATTGATTGCATGCGAATAGCATTTGAATATGAGTATCCTTGAATAAGATATGGGGAAAAAAGGTCACCCACTTAGTGAAACCAAATTGAGTTTCTATCTAGGAAAGAAAAAAAAAGCCAAGCTTCTCTGCTGCTGAGAATGGAATCAAATGGAAATTGGAATGGTTTGTTGAACATGAATGCCTCTTTCAATAGCTCATGTAGCTTCAGTTCAGCTTAACCTTTCAGAAATAGTTACACGTCAATGTTGCTCGTCTTGTGTTACGTGCACCTGCAGCACAGAACTATGTTATGGAGCACAGAGATGCAATATATAAGAGCAAATTAAGACTTACCTGCTAGTTATGGAGTTTTGTTAGTATTTGATCTATGTGTTTAGAACTATTTTCCATAATTCCTGTTCAGTCTGCGCCTGGCACTGTATCAGCACTGGTCTCTATATGAAAGTCTCTGTAACACTTCATATACCTCTGCTAGCCTTAAGCTTTGGTCTGTACAAGGGCAGAAGAGGCTCCAGGAGTTCTTGGCTGACATGGGGTGAGTTATAAAAATCTGAATCTTGATTAAAGGATCATTTTTTCAATGAATTATGGGAAAATATTGAGAATATAGCTTGTGAGTACTCAACTTGTTAGTTTTAAAATATGATTGTGGGGCTCCGAGTAGGTTGTAGAGTCTCTTTGAGTTGAGTTATGCAACTTGTGTCTTGCTGTGTGAGGAATATGCCTTTATGGAATAGTAGATGAGTAAGTAACCTATGCTGTCTCACATCTGCTCTTCAATGACTAAAGAAAACAAAAAACAATCAAGCTTAGTCACACTTAAGTTCATAAATTATCTAATATTAAGAAAGTCTGATGAAAGGAAGGCAAAATATTTGTTTCTTCTAGTGTACCTATCAATCTGTTTTTTTCCTTCTGTTTTTAGTTTGCCTTTAAAGCAGGTGAAACAGAAGTTTAATTCCATGGACATGTCTTTAAAAGAAAATCTTCGGGAAATGATTGAAGAATCTGCAAACAAGTTTGGGTAAATTGTTTTAAATACAAAATGCTTTATCTGAAAACAGTTTTCAATTAAGTGCAAATATTTTTGAGGATGTAACACCTTGTTTTTAAAAGCATATTTTTTAGATTGACAAAGTAATATTAGGCTCGTTGCAAATGTTAGATTATGATTTGTCTTCATGTTCTTAACATTAACATACTGAGGAAATGGCTGGTCAACGTTGATAATGATGTTGATAAAACCAGTAAAGTTTATTAACATTCTCATTTTGCAGAATGAAGGATTTAAGAGTTCAGACCTTCAGCATTCACTTTGGCTTTAAGAACAAGTTCTCAGCAAGTGATATAGTTTATGCAACAGCTTCTCTCATGGAGAATATAGAGAAAGAGGGGCCTGAAACAACTAATTTCATTAAAGCTTTGGACAGTCTCTCCAGGTACTAAAAATATGTCTCTTCATTCTTGTACAGTTTTGTTTAGGGAACATGGGTTACATACCTAAAAGAAGCATTGATGCTTCATAAGTTGTTGAAGAAAAATCAAAATATCCTTGTGAAGAGTGTTTAGAGAAGTCTCATTTTTGTGTGAAAAGCTTTATTTTTATTCTTTCTCTTTCAGGGGTAACCTGGACAAACTGCACCAAGGATTGGACCTCGCCAAAAAGCAGTTACGTGCGATTCAGCAGACAGTAGCCAGCTGTATTTGCACCAACCTTGTAATTTCTCAGGGGCCTTTTCTCTATTGCTCTCTCATGGAGGTCAGAATTCTAGTTTTTGGCTGTCTCATTTGACTATTGTATTTGGATGTCTCATAGTAGAATAACACTGTTTTCCTAACTGCTTGATTTAATAAGAAAGACTCTGTCAGAAGGAACTTACCTATACTGTGCTATCCTCTGATGGGGCAGTACTGACATCTGCTCTGAACTTCCCAAACGAAGACTCAGTCCCCTCAAAGGGGAGAGGTCTTCATTTCAAAGTCAAGTGGGTGAGAATAAACTCCTATATTGTAATGGTTCTTGTTAGTGTTCTTTGAGCCACGCAAAACTTTTAGACTTGTCAGTAGATATTAACATTAAGTAAGTGGAAGAATAATCTTGTAATTGAAGTAATTCTTCTTTTCCTAGGGCACACCAGACGTGAAACTGTTTTCCAAACCAGTGTCTCTGTGCCTGCTTAGTAAATACTTACTCGAATCGTTTGTTTGCTCTGTAAGTAAATCAAAACCTTTTAACTGACTAGCTTCTGGCCTGTGTAGTAGTTATTGTTCTGTTGGATACTTGCAGTTGATTATTAAAAACATTATATTAAAATCTTAAGGGAGCATATCACTATATATGTACTTTGAAAAGTTAACTTATTACCAAAAAAGTAATATTTCAGGACTGGTAATTGTTATCTAAAGATTTCCGTGTCTATTTAAATAAAATCCTTCAATCTTTACAACTAACATAAGTGAAATTAAATCGCATTTATCTTTTTAGCTATTAGTTACACAATTCAGATTCAAATGAGGTTTTAAGATTGAGAACTCTCTTCACAGTGAGCACTTCATAATTTGTAAATTAAATTTATGGTGGTCCATCCTTGTCAAATTGCATCTATCTGTCCTCACTTGGAAAGTTAGACATTGTCTGTTCTGCCACTAGCAGCATGACAGCATTTTTAAAACTTGCTGTGAAACATTTACCTTAAGAACAGAACACTTTTAAATAAACTTCTATTTCATTTACTTAAGTGTCTAAAAATGTTAAAATCTTCATCGTTACTTTTTGATTTAATTAAATTACAAAACTTGTTGAAGTTACAGCTTACTGCTGCAAAATAATATGACGGGAAAATAATTACTAGTGAAGTCAGTGTTTGTTGTATTTCAGTGTAAAATTATTATTGCGAAAAATCAAGCCTAGTTCAAGTTTTTAGATACCCATACCTGCAGTTCTTTTTTTTTTTTTTTTTTTATAAAGAACTTTTTGCTTTACTGTAAATCATATCTTGTCTGTCTATATCATTTCCATATTAAAATGGAATACAGAATTGGAGAAAAACTGACGTTTCTGTTGGTCCTTAAAGTGACTTTACTGTAAGAAAGAAGGGGATTAAGATATTATGTAAAGAAACCACCTTTAGTTGAACTGCATTATAGCTTTATCCTTAGATAAGTATTTGCAATACTAGCTCACACAGAGAGCTGAAACTAAATTGTTTCCTGAGTTTTGCGTAACAAGGAGGCTTTCTGACTTCCAGACAAAAAACAAGCGTTGTAAATTGCTGCCACTGGTAATGGCTGCACCAATGGATGTTGATCAGGGAACTGTGATCATGGTGGGGATTCCTCCGGAGACAGAAAGCTCTGACAAAAAGAAGTAAGCATATTGTTTAAAGTTCTTACTAAAGGTTATGTATAGACTTTTCCTGTCTCTGAAGCAAATGCATCTTTCCTGTATCTATTTAACACTGAATATGTTGACTTGAATTGTATCCTTCTTAAAAACATGCTTTTTTCATATGGTATGCATGAGATACTTTGAGAGACAATGCAGATGTTCCTTCAGCTTCTCTGCAAGTTTTTTTTTTTCATTCCTTCTTAACTATTTATTTTAAAAGAGGGAAATAGTTCACTGTATGACTCATTATATCATTTCTTAAAACCTGCAATGTTAAGATGTTTCCACTTTAAGTGAGGTGTTTGTTGAATACATGGCACATGAAAACCATCTGGAAGATATTTTCAACTCTCAACAAGGAAAAAGTTCCATGTTTCTACTTTAGTACATATGTCCTTTTCTGTGATGCTCATTGGCATTTCTGTTCATCTTCTAGTTTTTTTGGAAGAGCATTTGAGAAAGCTGCAGACAGTACCAACTCTAGGACTCTACACAACCATTTTGACATGTCAAGTGAGTAATGCTGCCTATCACTTACTTCGTTCACCAAATAGCCCTTTAGGGGTCAGTGTTTACGCAGCCTCCGTAAAGCATGAGGACTCTACACAATATACTTGTTTGTGTATGTCTTAAATGCAAACATCCAAGGTTTGTGTATGTGATACGCTGTTCCTGAATCTAGTATAAACACAAGCTACATTATTTGTCAATCTCTAAGTGCTATCTGGTGCAGGAATTACGAACTACTAAACAGAGACTTGCATATCCTTTTAAGATGATCTGTATTTTGCATGGAGTAATGATTTTCATATGTGCACTTCAGTTAAAAATCTATGAGGTTATCTGTGAGGGTTTTTATATTTAGCAGCCAAACCAAGTATGGTATTGATGTTATGAGATGCATTCTTTAGTGTCTGTTTGAAAAATGAGATACTTGGGGAATGAGATTTGCCTAGCTTTGTATATGCTTTCAAAAGAGGCAATTTTTAATAATATATACTTAGGTATTCATGTTGAACATAGGAAAAAAAAAAACATTCCTAGATTTAAAACATGGCAGCTATATCGTATAGTGAGCACCTAGAAATCAGTTTGCCGGAATCTAGGAGCAAAGTAAAGAAAGTGCTTTGCGTTTTGTCCAACTAAATAGTTTCTCTTTTTCCTTCTTAAAGTTGATTGAGAATATAAACAAGTATACTTGGAATTAATATTCCTCAAGTGCGAAATCTAGTATATCTTTCAGTTATTTCCATCTTACAATAAAATATTTCGTATTTTAGTAATGGAATTGAAAACAGAAGACCGGAGCAAATTTCTGGATGCACTCATTTCTCTCTTGTCCTAACGGTAAGACAGTGTAAGGAGGATTAATTTAAAAAATAATTACAAATCAAGTTAGTAACTAAATGACATTCACATGTTGTCTGTAGAATGTTATAAGAAAATGCGGCAACTTCTAGTGAAAATATAAATAAAAGGTAAGAGTTTCTTACAAAAACAATTGGTTTTCGTTTTGGAAAGAGGAAGACAATGTACAAGCAGAAGATTTTTTTTTTTTCTCCTTAAGAGTTGTATTTCTTTTGTCATCCATAAGCTTCTCTTCCACTGTTCTTAACTTTTTGTAGGTTTTTTACTTTAGCTGGAAAAGGAGCAGCTGCTTGTGTTGTGAAAAAAAATTGAGATATTAGCTGTTTGCCATTGATACTCTTACTGACTTCATCTTCGAATTGTGATGGCTTTTTTGAGCTCAGAATGGAATCTTGGCGATAGCAGTGCCATTCTTGGCTTCACTGTTAATGCAGAATTTGCATTTTTCTTTCAAAGTGTTAAGGCTGTAGCCTATGTTAGTGTGTAGTTTTTATCTGGAATAAAGATGGGAATATAAGACTTCATTTGTAGTTGTGACTATTAGCTTCACCCTGGTGGAGATAGCCTGCTTTCTCTCAGAGAAGCAGCCGAACTCTTAATTTTTTTTTTTTTTTTTTTTTTTGTAAAGTCTGTTCAGACCACCTGTAAGACTATCTGAAAGTATACCAAGTACCTCATGGCTTTTTCATGCCTAGATAAAGATTTGGTCTTTAGTATTGACATGTGAAGTAATCTCCCAAGATGATCTTTATGGTGTATATACCAAAAAAAAGGAGTAAAATTAAGACTTTAACAACAGTCTGTGAATGTTGGTAGTCCTAGCCAAATGACAATATGACTTACCTTTTTTCAGTGAGTATCGAAGCTATAATTTCTTTTTTCTTCTGTTCACTGAGAAGTTTGAAACAGTGAGTCAATAGCTGCAGTTGTTGTTTGTTAGATGGCATAGTCATGCATGGCTCCCAAGATTTCTAAATCTGTTTCTTCCATTACACTCTGAATACTGATTGTTTCAGGTTGTCTTCTGCCCTTCTTACACAGTGGTGTTTTTTTGGCTCCATGTGCTGGAAGCTGAGGATCAATGATCTGACATTATTTCGGATGTTCCAAAGTTCGTGGTGCTGCAGTTGTGATGTATCATCTTGCTTTATTTTAACTGTACCGGTACAGGCCTGGACTGTTGTTTTTATGCCTCTTGGGAGGCCAAAAGGATTTCAAACTTGGTGCACAGATATTCAACACTGCCTCTTTGTAAAGATCCCATCCTCATAATGGCAAAATGTGTAAACTAGGAGTCTTTGCAAATTGGACTTGTATTTGTCAAATGTGCTTTTATGAGTAGATGAACTTCTGTGGTGTTTAGTTGTTGGCTAATAACAAAAAATAGCTTTTGAAGAAGTTCCATATTTATATTACCATTCAAATGTTCTTTTAAAGTTGTCTTGAATGCTTTTTATTTATTTTTTTAATAAGAAACTTTCTGAAACTCCCCTTGAATTTTTAGAATATTGAAACTGTTTTATAGTACCATCAGGTTGAGGTCTTGTACTTTGATTGAAGTAATTGTTTTGTGAGAAAAGTTTTAAGATTTTTAGGGCTTTTAAAATCCAAGTACTGAGTAACTGCCAAATATCCAAAGAAATATCTGGGGAATTGTGATGTCAGTGCATTTTTAGTCATGCATTGTAATACTGTATTGTCACTTGTAGCATGGCTTTGGGAATAATTTTCCAGGAAAGAGTCTAAAATACTATAATTGTGTGTAGACTGTAGCATTGTAAATATTGACAGACTAGCTCAATCCTGTTCCATAACAGGAATTTCATTTCACTTCAGTCATATGACTCGGTATTGCTTGTTAGAGGTACCCTGCTGTGCATTGCTTCGATATGTACAGAACGTATTTGGACTTCTTTTTCTTTGCAATGTTTGCTGGAATTCTATGTGACTTTAATGTTTTCATGTATTATAATGGATATGTAAAGGTTATGTATCGTTACGTCATACTTTGTACAGATTTTTAATGCCATTTAAATTAATATTAAAAGTGATTTAAATGTAGCCAACAGAAAGCTAATTAAACTATATATTTTTATTCAAAGGTGATTTTTTTTTTTATTAAATTGTTGTCATCATATCTGAGCAGTAAAATCCCTTTGCCAAGCTGTAACGACCAAAAAGTTGTGCTTCCTAAGGTAAAACGTAATGCCACCTTTTGATTTAGCATGTTTAGTACGTAGTAGTGGCAGTAAATAGTATCACCCTTTGTCAGTGCATTTTGGGTCTTGCCTGTACACCCAACGCAATAAAAATTGCATTTCTGAAGTAGACTACAGTGCTTTAAGTCTCTGGAAATTGAAACACACATGTTTTTTGAACACTGATACCAGTGCCAAGCAATGATTACATAAGAGCTAGGAGTCTGTGTGACACTTAAGCACACTTTTGAATATTTTTCACTTTATCTTTCAGTTGCAAACTGCTGAGTGAGTCAAGTTTAAGACAAATTTAGGAAATTCATCTGTCACAAAAGAAGCACTGCCATTTCCACAGCACTAAAAGAGTGTAACTTTAGTTCAACCCTATTTAGGACTTTCATGTTTCTAGATGTAAATATCGGACAAAAACATGGGTATGTGTAGCAGTAAATACAATGTGCTTCAGTGTGTGAGACTACTTTCATGTATATGGAATGAATAATATGTGCTGGGTGAAACTGAATTTTTTCTTGCACCGTCTGCTTGCTCAGTAAATGCATAAAAGGTGTTGCACATCCTCAATCTCTGACTCGTGGTTCAGTGGCTGTCTATCAGGAAATCCTAACCAAATGACTAAATTGCCCATTTTCTCCCTGTACAAAACCTTTAGACAGGGAAAAAAAAAATGTTGTGAGGAAGGCATCAAAAAGCATGGACATGTGACATCTCAGTTTAATTACTGTCTCTGTCTTTAGTTACATTTCATGCTGTGTTTTCAATACATGGAATAGTTTTGATGGGTACCCTAGCAAGCTCTTACCTTTATCTTCTTGCTTGAGGTTTTGGTTTTCCTGTTTTGTTTTCCTCCACCCTCTCATTAGCAGCTCTATGTGAATGCTTTCACCTCATCAGTTCTCTTACAGCTGTTGTATCCCCCGTCCCCCTTCTGGAACTTTATGTATTTACTACTTTCCCCTTCCAGGGCATGTTTGGGTTCTACCAGTAACACCTTTTCCTGCTGTTGTGATAAATGCGGATCTTGCCTTGCAATGAAGAAGGAAGTTGTAGGATAGTGTTTGTGTGTTTGTTTTAGTAGGTGACTGTCATGTCTTGAAAAACGGACACATTTTCAGGTGCGTGCACCCTTTAGCTTCAGCATATTGAGTCGTGCTGGGAAGATGAACAATGGGAGCTAGTTTTTATGCTGGGATGTGTTGGTAATTGCTTACTGGCAGGTTGTTCAACCTCCAAACAGATGTGTAAGCTTGAAGCTGTGGATCTATTACATGGAGAACAAACTTATCTTGTCCCTCCTTTATGGCTTTTGGGAATTTTTTTTTGTGTTTTTCTAAGGTTATAGTTTTCCCCAAGATCTACTGGAGGTGCCAAGAATGCTTTTGCAAATTTTAGAATTGATCAGCTGTTGAACTGATCCCAAGGCCATCCAAATGTGGCCCAAAATCGGTGAGGAATGCTGAATGCTATGTAAAAAGCAAGTTATTAAATGTATGTGGAAACATGAAGAAGTGTCTGCCAATAGAAAAAATTTTTGCATGTCAACATTTTAAAATATGTAAAAGAGTATCAGATACTCCTTATGGAGTTTATTCTATGCTATAGAGTTTGTAGATTAATATGCTTGTATTACTTGTAGAATCACTGTACAGGAAGATCCAAAATTGTGGAGGCCCAGTGTGCAGATATAAAGGTAGCTCAGTTCAGCTGCAGAGAATTGGTGGTTTGAATGGCTCACTGGAACTGCTGCGTAGGTTAGTTAAAACGGTCACTTCTTACAGTGAAGCCTTGGACAGAGACTCCATGCCAAGAACTCTTGACATCTCTTCATGAAGAGATTATTATGCTTTTGATTTATTTGCCCAAACAGAAAATGTGGCTCTAACGAGTAATTTTAAAATAAATAGAGCACTAAGAAATCGGCTTACCCTCTTAGATGTATGGTGACATTCCACCTAGCCATGTCTGAATACAGAAACATTCCCTAAGGATTATATTTGAGCTGCAGTAACTCTTTTTCTTCCACTGTGTTTGCTTGCTGTAATAGTACCCTCATAAATCAGCTCTTTAAATTATTTCTGCTGCTGCTAATCTGTTTTAGAGAACAATAAAAGTATGAAGCAAATCCTTTAAAATGTTTTCATTTTTTAAGGGAAAAAAAAAATAGTGAAAATCCTTAAATACCAAAGTGCTGAAGCAGCTGAACAAGCTGACTAAATTATACCATTCCTGCACAGTGATTCATGGCCATTTTCTTTCTGGGGTGATAAATTCAGACATAACTGAAATTGTACAGTAAGGACCTCATTTGATTGGAATTAAAGTTACAACTTTTTTGTGTGAATGAGCTGAGTCTATACCACATGGTGGTAATAGCCATGGTGGAGACCAGAGAGCCATTTAATCACTAGCAAATAAAAATGAATAAACTCTATTTGCAATGTTAGAACTAATTTTTTTTTAAATATTATTGTTTGTATTTTCTCTGTTGTTCTTAATGGGAGTAAAAGCCTCTACAATGATTTCTAAGCAAATTTTTTTTCAAGTATTCATTATTTTTACTTGCTATTGTAAAACTTGTTATATAAAGGAACAAAAGTAATCCTGGGTTTACTATTTGGAGATATTAGGGAGCTTGTCTTGATCTAGAGGAGTATGTATGCCTACCCTCAGATTGTCTTTTATGCTTCGGTACTTGGATGAAAATATGGTTGATACTACAACGATATGGGCTCTAGTTCATGAGCCATATCAAATTTTACTACAGTATCTGCTATTTCTTCCCACTGCTCACCCTGACTACTCTCTTAGAGCCTACTGCTTTTATGGCAGAAGCAGTAAATCGGAGAGATTTCAGAGTCTGATGTTTCTATCTGCTCTATCATCAATTTCAGTTTATGTTAGTAGATAGCCATCATCACTTTTAAACCTGACAAGATCTAGGAGAGACATTGCAGTCTTAAAATTCTGAATGGCTTGCGGGAGAGCTGTTGTTTGTTTACTAAAATCCAATGTACTCTCAAGAGAGTGTAGGTAACTGCTTTCCTGGCAAGTGGAATTCAATGGGACCAGAACTGACGGTAGAGAAGTCCTGGGAAGAAGAACATAAATGCTGGGAAGTTTGAGTTTGTACATTGCATTCTGTCATTTGTTTTGGAAGCAAGGTTTAATCTTGTTTTCTGACATTTTCCAATCAACAATGTTATTACAAAGGTATACATTTCTTCCTTCTACAGTCATTAGGTTTCCTATGGAAAGAAGTAATTAAATTGGGGCGGGGAGGAAAGTACCTTAAAATTGTCATATTTACAATCCATGATCTCAGTGTCTCAGACCAGAAAGGGAAAAGGAATGGTGAGATGTTTCAAGACAACTTCAATGCTTCAGTTTCACTTTTTTCACTCCCATTTTCAGGACAGCATTTTCAGTCCTCATTTGTCCATAAATATAAGAGAAATAAAATGATATTTCTTTCTAGGAACGATCACTCTAATCACTAATCTGGAGACCCTTTAAGGTCTGAAAAAGGGGAGGTTTAATATTGGTCTCTTTCGTACGGGAGTTCTTTGAAGATGGCTTTCTTGTGTTGAATTGGCCACTCATGCTATACTAACTTGCAAAGATGGGAGTAGTACAGAACAGTACTTATTAAAAGGGAAGTGAAGTAATCCAATAGAATATCACAACTGAGGAATAAACTAAATGTAAAACACTCAGGACTGTTCTCAGGACAGTAAACATTGATCATTGATTTTTATGTGTGTGTCTGTCAGTCATGATGGTTTTGATTCCCTCATAGAAGGAATATTCTTGAAAACATCCCTCTGAAAGTTACTTTGTGCGTAAGTCTGGCTTGTCTAAGGGAAAGAAAGCAGTGAAATGTTTGTTTCTTTAAATGGAAAAATTGAAGTCTCTCTTGGCTCTCGTGTACCATTGTTGGCTTCAAGGTGGTACTGAAAGTTCCCTTTGGATCAGATTCAAGGACTGAGCTGCCCAGGGTGGAGCTCTAAAGTACAGTGCCACCTTTATGCTCAAGCATTTGGGTTATAAACACTTTCTAACCAGGAAATATTACAAAACATTCACTGGGAAAGAAAACTATGCGCGCTTTTATTTCAGACTGGACTCCCATTCTTTTCAAGTATTTGAGGTTTGATTTTTGTCATTCAGAAGGTGGCTGAAGTAGAGAAGCAAGACAAAGGTCAAACACATTAAAAATAGGCAAGAGATCTTTTACTCGATTGTACGCAGCTTCGTGATAGTCATGGGTCTGACAGAGAGCAGAAAATGTAGGTTTCCCAGTCACTGCTGTTGTGACAGAATAATTTTTATTTTTGCTGCCCCCTTAAGGCAGTTGTGTCTGCTGGATTGCTACCCTGGCACTTGTTATTTTGACTTGCTACCTGTTACTGAGTGGTGTATCTAAGGGATATATTGAGATTTCAATAATGAAAGATGAAAACAAAGAGTTGTCTAGTAATTTGATATCACAAACAAGCATTTAGCAGAATCAGTGCAGTGTGCTGTTCTCAAGGAGCTGAAGGCTCAGAAGGCATCCTTAAATCAGAATTAAAATCAAGTTCTCTGTAGAGAACTTCCATATAGGAATTTGTGGGCTAGCCTAATCATACCTCAGGAATTAAACTGAAGTAAAACATATACACAAGCCATATCACAACTTAGTTCCTTCCATTGCTGGATCTGGGTTTATTTTGTTAAGAGATCTGAGGGTTTTTGTATTCCCCAGCTCAACAACATTCCTCTCTGAAGTCTTTAACACTTGTTTAAGAATTGTAGATTATTTCTCTGGGTATTCCTTGATGTAAACTAGGTTACTTGTGTTAGAGAAGTACTGTGATATTCTGAGTCCTTTGTTGTCTTTTCAAAACTAGTTGTAATTGAGTTGGTACCTCCCTGCGCTAATACGCCCTTGCAAAAAGACGTGCTGTCTTTTTAACTGTGTGAAGTACTTAGAGTCACCTCTTCTCGTTGCTACAGCTTGCCTGTTTTTTTTCAGTCCCTGTGGTGTTGGTGTCTCTTTCCACTGTTTAGCTCAGTGGAATTTACTTTCATTTAATCATTCATTTGCAGCATGTCAGTGGAAAATCGGAGGCACCTGCCATTGAATTGGAAAGAATTCACAGGGACGTTCAGCTCTTGGTATGTTTTTATTTGATGACAGAAGTCACCAAGGGTCTCCTGAAATAAGTATGCCATTAATAATTATCTCCTATCTGATCTGAAAGTCTTGCTGGATCAGTAGCCTACAAGGAATGGGCATGTAAAATGGTATTTTCTTTAAACACTGTTGTGGTCACGGTAGTATTTCAGAACTCCGATAACAGGACTGTAGAATCCACATTCAGGTTCTTACGCTGTCTTATGGCAACTGTTTGCTCTTACCTGAATATTCGAAGTTGTAGCTCATTTTAAGGGATTGTTGCGTTCCGAAGTATTTGTATGTTATGTTACACGTGGCATTGCAGAACTGGAAGGAAAAAATACTTTTGACTCCAAATAAATTAATTTTCCAATTGATACAGCCTAGAATAAATGGAGGTGGAGAGAGCCCTTCTGTGGCTTGGGAAAATCTCCTTTTAGGGGAGTGAGGCTGTTATAATAAAGCATTTCAGGAGAGTGGGGAATAAGCAGGACTTTACATTTAAAGAAGCAAAAATCTTGCTCTAGTCTCTTCTCTAAGAGGTCTTGTCTGTATTTTTAAAACACTGGCTAAATAGGTCTAACCAGCGCTGAGTATTTTTAATATTAGGTGGTAGCTTTTTATCTTATAATGTTTTCCTACTTTATGGATGTTTTCAATTATTCTGCTTCAAAGGATGATTGTGAGAAACCATTGGTGCTTTTCAGATACTGTTTTTTTTCTATCTGCTGTATCAGAAATAGGTTGCCTGTGAAGAGGTCACAGGACTAGAGATAAAAGGTAGTGTGCAGGACAAAGCTCTAAAGAGATAGCAAAAAATCTTTCTTTAAAAAGTACGTTATTCTTGACCGTTGCAATGATGTGCGGTTTATGGCCGCAAAACAGATTCTGTGAACAGCAGTATACACTGGGGTTGAATACACTTTGAGGTCTGAGATTGCCTTTTTGGACCCCTGCTACGTTCCTCTCCTCAGACACATGCACTTACCACAATTTCCTCTCCCTGTTTTACAGGGTGACAATCATCCTTTAAAAAATTAGCATTATAAATTTTCACCTGAGGCTGCTCTTGTTTCCTTTAGGAAAGTCTTTTTTAAATGGAAGCTGTTTAAAAAAAAAAAAAAAAAAAAAGAGAGAGAGAGATGCTCTCCAAAGAGTTTTCTGCTGGGTTTTTCCAGTGGTAACAGTCCAGTTTGAAGAAACTCGAAAGAACATTGGCGGCTACTAGCTATTCAGTCTTTATGGGGCAGACTACATCTTGGGAGCTTTTGCTTACATGATCTCAAATTTGAAAAACTGCTGTCCTACAGTCTCATGATGCAAGCCTGCTCTCTAGGCTATTCCAGGTGTCCTGCATCTTAGAGCACTTAGAAAAATTAATAAATTAATGGAAACAAGATCTCGACCTTAACAGTTACAGAACTTGTGCTGTAATACAATTCTGCAACTTGATACTTTAGGTGAGAACTGTGGTGTTTTACGGCGTTCAATTTGGTGTGTGCCACACTTCCCTGTGTCAGAATAATTGCCTCCTGAACAGATCTGGAGGTTGTTTACTGCATTTACACTGTCCGTGTTTGACTGCTTCAATTAGATGTTCATTGCTTAGTAGGTTAAATCAATATCCAGGTTTAATTTTATCTATAATTGAGGATTCAGGTAACTATCTAATACTAGACCAGTTCAGCACTTGATACTAATAGTGGTATCTTGCTTAGGAAGTTTAAGATTTTAAAGGCAGTATCCATCATTTTTACCTTTCCTTTCTCACTTGCCAAAATCTTCATGGCTCAAAATATTTTTTTCTACTTTTAAAAATAAAATCCAGTAGGTTCTTCTATATTTATACTTGTTGTCAGTAAAATCCATTCCCCTTTAGGGTTAACAGCACTGTGTGAGTGTAGGCTATAAGAACAGCACCATTTCTGGACTATGTAAAAGTTACATTTTGAAAAATGAAGCACAGTCATTTAAAGACCTGTATGCACATACTGTAAAGCACTGGTGGAATTTCCCAGACATGTCTGTTCTAGGGAGGAGAATATTGTCTCCCTAAAACAGTGTGAGGAAGAGAAAAGCCAAACCATCCTGCAGTTTTCCCCTCTGCCTGCCTGTCCTCTCTCCTCGTGAGATTTTTCTGCCTATGTGTTATCTGTCTCTAATGTTAAGCTGCCTCCCATTCTTCCTACTAGAGATCTGAATCTCCCTCAAGTGTTTATGTTTCTTTATCCTGTTATTTGCCTGTAGTTTGTTCACACCCACAAAAATAGCATTTGCTCATGCATGGGTGTTGGTATATGGTTACCTGCTTTGCAAATCCAGTGTGTACTGCTTCATGAGCATGAAGGGGAAGAGTATTGTTGTTTCAGCTGGTTCCGCTTGCAATGCAGCCATGTAAGTAGATCAGCTGATATCAGTGTTAAAGTTGTAGTAGTTAGAACAATAACTTAATTAACATAGCCTCTATATGAGACTTTTTCCTTGCTAAAGCTACTCAGTTCTGACTCAGTCTTGCTGGCTCTTATTATAGAATATCCCCTCAGCAACTCTGAGTGTAGCACGCTTTGTCAAAGGGGAGCTTTTCAACTGTTGCATACAAAACTGAGGGGGGAACCTGAAAAGGACTGAAAATGACAGGGTGAAGTACAAAAATAGAAAATAAAGAACTAAGAGGAAAAGAGAGATTGAGTAACAATAGAGGGTGAGCAGTAAATCCGGTTTGCCTTTCTAGCTCAGGAAGGTGTCTTGGAATCTGTATTTCAGGGCACCCACTGGGTGGTCACCAGAGCTCTTTTGAGTGTGTGAAATGAAATGGAAAACAATAGCTCAGCAGCAATTGCTTTTTTTCCCTCTGATGAGGTGTTCCTTGAATTGCCAGCACGACTCCTGCTTGATTTAGCAGTGAATACAGCCAGGCATTTCCTGAAACGACAGCACTACATGGTGCTATTAGAAACGTGAAGTGAAAGGTTCTGCTGTGAATAACTAAGGAAAGGGAATAGGATATGGGACTGTGTCCCGCTAAACTGTCTCTGCAACAAAAGGGGGAATGAAATGTAGCACAGCTGCACAGAGACCATCTACCCAGTCTGAAAATCCTCATCTCTTTGCACAAATGGATGACAGGAGCCAACAAGATCTTTTTGGAAGAGATGTTCTTTTTTGGAATGGCTAGAAGTTGATGCCAGCATTGTTTGTCTTCGTAACTTGTCTCTTTTTTTTTTTTACCTCCCTTTTATTCTCTAATAAATATTCAACTCTATGCTTCTTCATGGAGATTTTTTGCCAGTAAATGTAGATACTGTTTGTGTTCTTGGCCAATGTCCCATTACGAGTAGTCTTCACATACATATGTATCTGCTTGCTCATCTGTTCCACTATCTTTAAATAACCAATAAATGTTTCCTTTTTAGAAAGGCTATCTTGTCTTAGTCTTTCAAAGATAGCAATGCTGTACATGGCTCCAAGCGTACTGCATTGACTTGGCAGAAACTACTTAAGAATCACTACTCCTCCTCCTGCCTGATTACAGCCCTTCGGAAAAAAATGTGATGACCCCTCATTTTTTTTTGTTGTTCAGTACATTTTTGTGCCTTTTTATTTAATTAAACCTCAAACTGTTTTTATTTCCTCCTTGCCTCGACTTCTTCCTTCAGCAGAGTTATGATGTTAGGGAGAGCGCCTCTGATTCAAACGGCCAGGGAGATCCAAAAGGACATTACTGTGACAGATAAATTAGTCATTAGGTGAGAAGTATCAGGTCTCATTAGTTGCAATCTGTATTTAGTAACTTGTGCTGGTTTTTATCCAGTGTCCAGTCACTCATATTAATTCTATCCTTTTGTTTTTAGAACCAAAACCATGTACATTGCTGAGATCAATCTTGGAGACCCCTAGCTGTCCAGGACACTCACTAGCTTAGGTATACAGGTGTTATGTATGCTGTTTTCTAGTCTATTTATTAAAAAAAAAAAAAAAAACACCTTCCTATTTTACCTTCATCTTGGGGAATTCTAGGCTTTCTGAAACACATCCATTTTAGTCCTACATGTTAAGTTAATTGAGCTCTTTAGTTTTTTGCTTCTGCCCTGGATACGTTCATTTCTGCTCCCTGGCTCTCATTTCTGTTAACCGTTTGTCTGTGTGCAATGTCTGTATTTTCACTGACATCTCAGGGGAAGGTTTCACTCGGTTTGGTGCCTATAGCCAGATGGTATCTTATCCCATATTTGCTCATTATAAAGCGCTTTCATTATGTCTGTCTTTTTTATTTATCTGAGTTAAGATGATTTGTTAAGATGTTTGATTCAGACTCACTTGCAAAGTCAAAAAGGGAAGTTTCACAGCAGTTTAAATGCTCCTGCATCCTGCATGCCCATGTCACTGCGTGGAGCAGCGAGATGGTGGCTAGATAAATAAAACCACGGCTTATTTTTTTGCTAGGTTTTTTCTCAGCTAGCTTGGTCTCCTTAACCAGTCCACTCCTCACACCACATGTGCCAGTGCAAGGGAGGGGACTGAAACACGTGGCTGATCCATGACTGATCTCTAAAATACCCATTCCATTGGGTTTCATCCTTTGTGTGCTTTGCTTGCTGTTATGTCTTTTCTGAGATGATCGTGCTTCAGTTCTGTCTGGAGCCTTCACTGTAGCTTTGTTCATTCTTGTGACTCTGGACTTTTTGAGGGTTGTTGAAGTGCCTGTTCTACACAGGTGTCCGATGTGCCCATCTCTTTTCCTTATAGGAGGGACAAAACACAGTATCAGGTATCAGATCTAAGATATTCTGGTTCAGGAGAAGGACTGCAATTTGTCTTTTTCTTACAATACATGTTCCTATGTACCAACAGATACAAAAAGTCTCGATTCCGTATTGTGACATGGCTGAGACTTCAGTAACGCTATTAAAGGGAGAAAACTTTGTCTTACAGTTTACCTCCCCCTCCTTCCCTGCCTTTGCTGTGAACCTGTTTGCTCCACACCAGTGGAGCTCAATACTAGCACTGCAGTCTACTAAAGGGCCATTTCTGCAAGGCTATTAATGCGTTTTGCAGACTGCAAGCGAGTAAAATCTACAATCTTCTGAGAGCAGCAGGAGGCAAAGGGATTATTCTTCCCACTAGTGATGATCAGCCCTTAGGACAGATAGCAGCGATGGCTTCAGAGCATGAAATGAGCCTCTACAGCCATCCAGGTATGAAGTCAAGATTGCTGTGCTGAACTGAAAGTGCAGATTCTAAAGTATGTAATCAGCTCTGGAGGAATCTGGGCAGGATGCCATGGATAATAGCTTTCCTTATAGGAGGAACACTATAATGATTATATGGATATGTTGAACAGTGGTAGTCATTAATAACCCCAAGTAGACAAGAAGTCTCCTTTCCACATTATCCAAACAACAGCATTTTAGCCGTACACTCTTAGTATGGTATTGGTTTCTGGTAAAATCCAATATCTATTGGATATATTGGATACAAACAACTGTTTTTAACAGTGCCTTTGTTTAGTTTCTGAAATGGTGCTCAATCCACCTTGTTACAGTAGACTAAGGTTATATTTATAGGGAAACTATTTCCATATTTCTGAAAAGCTACTCTTATTGATGTGTCTTACACATTTTTGAACAATAGAAACTCCTCTTCCATAGCACATGCATATGAAAGCTGTGGGAGTTAAGACTTTTCTAAAATTGGCAGGTAGTGGAGCATGTAGACATTCTTAACTGGATAAGACAGTAAAACCAGGAGAAAATGGGAGAGCTGAAAAATAGTTTGGGAGTCTAAGAACATAGTGGAATTCAGAGTAGATGTTAAATTTTTAGAACTTCAGTCTTGAATGTCAACATTTTCAAATGTCAACAATATAACAAAAATAAAGTAGATGTAAACAGTGTATTATGTTGCTTGGATCTTGGCAGTCACTTCCAATGAAATAATAGCAGGAAATTATAGAGGAAAAAAAATGGTGAAATCATTCTGCAGTCATTGGGTATTCATGTGAGTCTTCTGTGTTGAGATAACACTTGGGTTTATTTGTATTATAGAATGAAAGATTGCTGTTATAATTGGAAACTGTTAAAGGTTGTGTAGCTCAGGCTAAAGGTTATCCAAGCTGCTGCAGCAGATATCCTAATTCTAACAAAAGATATACAGTAAGGACAGAACATTATAACTGGAGGTGTAATCTAAAAATATCCATAGAGCAAGAATTCTGCCGTGCTAGGCACTTGTTAGAGCTGGTAAGAATTGTGGTTGTTGTTTTTTTCCCCAGTCCTTCAAATATGTGATGCTATATTGAAACTGAATTGTACCATTTTGAGATTTCACATACGCTTTTGTCAAGGAATGCTATTTTTGGTTCCTGAGTGATCTCTTTTGTGCCCGAGCCTAAATTCTCTTAAGGTTTAAGCTTCGGTGGAAGTGTTCTGATTAGAAGTACTGTTAATGCTAATGAGTTATGTATGAGGGTAATTGATTCAGGTTTGAGTGTGTTTGAAAGTGGGAGTAGAGACCACAGGTGCCCTTATATAGTTAGATTAATTGCCATACTACCTAGTATGAGATCGGGATGAATGTCACTTAGACCTCTGGTTGGTTGAAACTTTAGGAACATATGCAGTTGAAATACAAAATTCATTTAACATGGCAAACTATTTTTGCTACCAGATTAAAAATGTCATTGTAGGATCTGTTTTTGTGCGTCTCCTAACTTTTAATGGATTTGTTTAACTCATGAAAATCTTCTGCTCATCTAAAAAAAAAAAAAAATCCCACAGCCAGCACAGCTGGTGCTATAAGATGCTGAGACCTAAAATTTGCACTTGTAACTTACCTCCTTGCAGAACTTAGCCAGCAGTGTGTGATGCATAGCAACATTAAGAGTGGCACAGAGTTCACAGATTGCTCATCGGATCAGTCACTTTTGAGAAGGTTATCTGTTGTTTGCCTGTAAAAATCAGCTATTTTAAACATTTACTTTTGTTCTCCACTGTAAATAAACATGAACTGGCTTCATCTCATCTGTTACGTTTGTGTACACCAGAGCACCTTCCTGTGTCATGCAAACTCTTAGCTTGGCGAGTGCAGCCTGGAGGATCCACCAGAAAGGGAACCTCCCTGGACTTGGAGCTGAGGTGTAGGAAGGAATGGATCCCTCGCTATTGCTGTACATAATAGCACTGAGGCACTTCAGCCTGTCTAAACTAAGCATATTTTTTTTTCCAAAAGAAATAGGAACTTGTGTGACTGACACCTCAGCTGGGCTTCGGAACAGCTGGTACCTGCTATGAATGCTCTGCCAGTTGCTGCCAGGGCATTAGTCAATGTGAATGGCTTTTGCTGTTCAAGGTGGTCTGAGGAGGATCAAAGTACAAGGGGCAGCTTATTTTATTTTCTGCCTAGTTTTCCAGTTGGTCAAAGTCCTTTTGCCCTGTTCTGTCCTGGGTGTTGGAGATCTTGCCTTAAGTTAGTCTCCTATGATAACCTTAGGAGATTGCTGTGCCTTGTTGACAACTCTGTTGGTCATGGAGTGAGGTGTATTTCTTTTTCTTCCTTTTGCAGATTGAAAGCAAACCAGCTAGATAGCAGTTTCAAGGCTCACTCTTCTTTTGATTTAAGAATATCAGTGTTGTATGTACAGTTCCCCATGCTGTATGATCTCATTGCTCTGAAAACAAAAAGCTAGAGCTGGTAGTTCAGTAAATGCATCAGTTAATTATATTCAGACTGCTTAACATCCAAGCTCATTGATATATTCATTTTCCTAGAGAACTTTCAAAACAGACTCTTACTGATGAGCATTTTCACATTTTAAGTGGTAAAGTCTGTGTGATATGTCCCCCAGTATCCTGAGCTTATTTATGTGGTACTGGTGAGAGTGACCCAGTTCAAGTGTCTGTCAAAATACTGATGTACAATACTGCATTTATTGTACAAACTTGTGAAGGACTACATGAATCTCCCTGAGTGTGCATGTATGAATAAGAGGCAGAGAGGATCTTTGTGACTGTGCACTGAAGTAATCAAGACCACAACATGTATAATCAGTTGTGACAATTCCTTTGCAGTTTCTACAGGATAGGCTTGGCACACCTGGGTCCAAGTATCTTGGGGCGATCAGCAATCCAAACAGTAGGTGCCAGTTTCAGTGAGGCAAAGCTGGACCTCAGGGCAACATGAGAGTGGCTCGGGTCCAGGTGGAATCAAGCGTGGTAAGAAGGTTGGCACAAGCCCTGGGGAAATACCTTTGACATAACACATGGGCTTCCATGTTAAGTCCTACTACTTGCTACCTTGCCTTGCCAGATTTTGGTTTGAAGCTACTTGGTGAGCTTTGGAAGCCGAGGGAAGCTCGGTGTTGTAAACAAAATCCCAAAATGCCACAGACAAAGGACACTGTTAAATTGATTCATGGCAGAACGTCTCAATCAGTTTTTAAGAAAAAGAAAAGGTGAAGCAAGGCTTGTGTATCTAAGCAACTGTAAAGCCTTCACTGTTGCCATGGGAGGTTTTATCAGTGACGCAGTGGTCGAAATTGTGCTTTCTTAGAAGTGAAGGTTGTGGTAGGAAGAAGGGGTTTTCTAGACAGAGAGCCTATTCCTGCAGAGAATCACCAAGGAACAGTCTGAGGCAGTCACACACACACACAGAGACACACACAAAGGTCTGATCAAAGTAAGAATGATAGAACTCAGTTACTTACAAAATATAAATATGAAGCCCCCTTGAGGCTCTGCTTTTGGCATTATTTATCCTATCACAATCAGTCTACAGGTAAAACAAATGCAATAGTTGACCTAAAAAGATAATTCACCTGCTATTTCTCAATTAATCTAACAAAGCAGAAATCTCGCTTGTGGCTTACCAAGCAGACTTACAAAAGCAAATCCTCAACACTTATCCATAATTAATTATTTTCTTCTTTACTATACAAAACAAAAAAAAAAAGGATGCATTATGGGTATTATCTGATGCTGAATATTGCTGAATATGTGCATTAATATGGCACTTATGCATGGTGTATGGCTTCTGACTGGCAGGATTCTCATTCAGCATTACAGATGTATGGATCAGGCTTAGTTTGAGGAAAGGTTTAAGAGACTATTTACCTACATTTGTGGTTTGAAAGGTGGCCAAGGAAAAAGAACAAATTCCTTGCATGGTAGTTGATCGGGGAATAGATTTATAAATTAAAATCTGGAGTTACACTGGTTTCTCACTCCAAGAGTAAAATGTTTCAATGTGTTCCAAAGAGCAGATGCCCAACAAACATCTTTGTGCAGGAAAAGGAAACATTTCCTTAAACATCCTGCAGCAAACGTGACTGATTAAGCTTCCTTTTCCCTCTGCCTGGTGCATTTCCCTTCTTTGCACAGACAGGATCTAACCAGATTTGCAGGGTATGAACTGCAGGTTACTTTCAAATTCATAACTATGAAATGGTTCGTTTAGCAGGACAAAGGCCAAGCCGGCAGACACCCTTTTTCCAGCTCAGCGTGTGCATAGCAATGGGAGGGTGGCAAGGAGCTTTTGTTAATCTCAATCGAGTTGGCAAGAATGCTGCAAAATGAAGTCTTTGAAGATGTTTTTTCTTCATTTTTAAAGCAAAAGTTTGTTCAGAAAAACCTGACAATCTTGCAAAAAAAACCCCAAAACTGCCGAATATTGAAAGACCTCCCAGCAGTCATATAACTTAGGCGAATTTCCCCCACTACCAATTAACTTTTGCAGTCTCCTTTAATAGTCCTTTTTTTCACAGGTTCTATTCTGATGCATCTGTGAAAATGTTTTTCCACCCAGCTTGAATGCGCTTTTTAAAAAAACTGAGTGGCAGAAGGGATTAGGGTATCAGGTCAGGTTGGGGCTGATCCAAGCTGTAGTGAGATTTTTTTTTTTTTCCTTCTAGTTTAAACGTGTAGGAATTGAAAGCTTAAAGAGCTTCATGCTTAGAGTTGTTCTTAAAATAGTTGGGACTCACAGTCCACTTCCTAATGTGCTCACATCACAAGACCAACTGCTGCTACTTGCTCTTTTGTCTGAGGCTCCAGTGGAGAGCCCGGACGCTGACTGCCCTGCCAAGGGAAGTTCCTGCTTCCCCAGAGATGACCCAGCTCTTCCCACAAAGGCAGCCCAGGTGAAGGTTGCCCTTTGGGCACCGACGTCACACCCCACCTTCTTGAGCCCAAACAATCCAGTGCCTTTCACAAAAACCAGTAAACCTGTTCAGAGGTTGGCTTAGACATTTTTATTTTTATGGGAAATCATAAATACAAAATAAAAATAGTAAATAAGTGCTATAGATTTCTCTTTTCATTGGGATGAGGTTCAGGCCTGATCCTGAGCATTTCCAAGTCTTAAAGTTCAGGACTAGGTCTTTGCTCTTGGAAAACGAAATCTAGGAAAAACCAACTTAGACTTTTACCCTGAAGCCAATGACATCAGTAACAGCGTTCTTTTGGGTTATTTTTTAAAGCATAGCAACAAGTAAGTATACTGAAGGATGAGATTAAATATAAAAATATTTTTTAAAATGGGCCCCACTTCCTGCCAGTATTGTTTGGTACTGCCCCACTGACCTCTGCAAAATCTTGTTACATCAGCAGCGAGTTACGTTTTTGGTAGGATGGTGCTGTGTTTACCAGTACATACAGAGCGCTGACTTCTTCCAAGAGATCTTGTTGTGCAGTTGTTTCTGATTTTGGTTCTAAGTGGACCCAGCCCTGCCATGACACAAAGCTACATATCAAGAAGTTTGACTTGTTAAAAAAATTTCCCTTCTAAGGCACGTGTTTCCCTCCCTCTTCCCAAGACACCAGGTTTGATTTGATTGAAGTGCTAGTGATGCACTGCCCAGGAAGATGTCATCTTTTGGTCAGATCCAAAGTCCTGCAGCACTTCTGGAGCCTCTACAGTAAAGATACATGCAGGCGCATCTGTTGGTGAGGGTTGTGTTTTAGTTCTGTAATTTGAGACAAAAGAGAGTAAGGTCCAGGATTTGGGCTAATATCTGCGGACTCATTTGCTGTACACAAGAGGGCTGAGTGAGGGAGTAGTATGTCTGTGGGTGTATTTGTCTGGGTGACAAATACAGTTGGATATTATCATTTAAAATAAAAATAAAGTAACCATGAAACAAATGAAGGCACCAAATCACATAAGAAGCCAACTTTGGTAGATTTCTTGCAAAATATATGCATTTAAATACATTTACAGTTTACAAGGTTACACTGTTTAAAAAAAAAAGTTGCAATGATGAAATACAAAATATTTCATTCTTGTACCAAAACTACATATCACATCATAACAAAGTATTATAGCTTTTATTTAAATGCAGATGGTGTAGGAACTGCAGCTCTTTATAGAACAAAACCAGTTCTAGACATATTGCTCTGCTTTTGCATTGTCTGATGGGCTCAGACCCTGCATGTTTAAAAATGAAAGCAGTTATCTTTAAAAGGGTAAATCTTGTGCTCGGTATTCAACATCAGTATTTGCAGGGGCAAGGCTTTAGTCTCTCATTCAGGTCTGTGTACATACTGATACCACTGGGGTTTTACGTTTCCTAAGCAAGCCAAGAACACAGTCGATGTAAATCTGTCACAAACCCACAGTTACGGTTGTCCACAAGTCTTGGCATTATCAGAAACTTGTAAGAGTTAACGCTCACATTAGGTGTGCACTGTAGTGCTAGGTGGTTGTGAGGGACCCACGAGGTCGTAGCATTGAGCTCTGAGGAACAGAAGCAGCACATTTCCTTGCTGACTCTTGGCAGAAATCTCCTTATGGCAATACAGATGCTGCCATGGTCTGTAGCAGAATACTGCGTTGATTGAAAAGTAGAAGTAATTCATATGGAAGAGTATCGCACCAACCCTTAACCCCTCCTTCAAAAAATGTTTGTCTCTGCAGTCTAAAGTGGAAACATGTATGCTAATATTCCAGGCTGTGGTGAAGTTTAGCAGGTGTTGAGCTCAGAAAATAAGTGTTATGCTGCCCAGAGCATCTTCCTTCCAGTCTGCACAGTGTTACCTGGGCAGTAAAGAGCTGAGACAGCCATGACTTCACATCTCCTGATTAGCCTGCAAAAAGTCTCAGTCAATATATTTGGTAAAATTCTTCTAGCAATTTTTTTTGCCTGATTTGGTAAATGAAAGAAAGCATGTGTTAACAAAATATGGTGAGGAGCCAACCAAGTGCATGTCCAACCGAACACACAATTCAAAATTGGCAGCAAGCAGGGCTCGGCAAGAAGGCCACGAAAGCCATCCATACCCCAACTGTGAATACCCACGGCAATTTTTATGTTTCCAGTCTCCTGTAGTGCAGATGAGAGGACACAGAGGGATGCCCCGCTGGAGCCTGGACACACAAAGATCTCCTGGGTCTCTGAATCTAGTTCTCCAATAATTCTGGCAATGAGGTCATATTCAAGTAAAAATAGAACAGAAGCTGATAAAGGAGAAGGGATGAAGAACCTCAAGCGGCAACCTAGTACAATCTGGTTTGTACTCCACTAAATGACAGCAACTACCTGAAATCTCTTTCAAAGTCCTCAAACACACACAGACCAATGCACTTATCTGAGGGACTGAAACAACTGAAGAAAATCAAACACCCTTCTTCGAACAGTTACCTGCCTGCGTGATTAAGGACCAAGGTTACTCTCCTCCTTTAGGCAGAATCCCTACTTTAGTTACCCAAACAGAAGAACAAAAAAAAAAAACCCTAACCAGTGAAAGTCCCAGCGGGAACAGCCAGACGCAGGTTTTCAGGAGAGACGATGAAGAGGGGAAGCTTCTCCTCGGCGACGGTGCACACCCGACGGCCCGGTGCCCCAGCAGCACGCGCGGGGGTGCAGTCTCTCACGGTGCCGCCGGGAAGGGCCGGCAGCGGCAGCGGGAGCCGGGCGGGCGGCGGCGGAGCCCGGACGGGGCGTCCCGGCAGACATCGCCGCGGCTCGCCCGCGCTCCTCGGTGCCCGCAGCTGCCCCGGGCCAGGGAGCCGCCGGCTCGGCTGCGCTGTGCGGGTCCCCCCTGCCTAGGGCTGCCGCTCTACGGGGGTCCCCGTTAAGAAGAGACTCTAGGTAGGGGAGCGCTCCCGGCCCCGTGCCCCGCAGCGCGCCGGCTCGCAGCCGTCTGTCCGTGTCCCCGCGGGGCCGGGGGAGCGGGGCAGCCCCGCTCAGACGTAGTTCTTCTTGTCGTACTCGCCGTTGGAGGTGGGCCGCCGCGGCGCCGAGTACTTGACGGGGAAGGAGGTCTCGTCGCGGTGGGAGCAGGAGCAGCAGCAGATGAGGCAGCCCCCGAAGAGCAGCAGGGCCGTGGCCGCCCAGCCGATGTAGAGCGCGGCCCCCATCTCCCGTTTCTGGGACGGCGGCACGGTGGGGTCGTAGAAGTCGCTGATGACGATGTTGGCGAACCAGCAGAGCGGGACGAGGACCAGGACCCCGCAGAGGATGTAGATGGCCCCGCCGGCGATCACGATGCGGGACTTCATCTTGCCGGGCTGGATGCAGTTGGTGCACTGGGCGCCCACCACCGTCACCATCAGCGCCACCAGCCCCAGCAGCGCCACGATGACGGTGAGCGCCCGGCCCGCCTGCACCTCGGCCGGCAGCGCCAGGATGGAGTCGTACACCTTGCACTGCATCTGCCCCGTGCTCTGCACCACGCAGTTCATCCACAGCCCTTCCCAGATGGTCTGCGCCACCACGATGTTCACGTCGATGAAGGCCGACACCTGCCACATGGGCAGCCCGCAGGCCAGGATTACCCCTACCCAGCCCAGGATGCCCAGCCCCAGCCCCAAAATCTCCAGCGCTGCCGAAGTCATGCTGCCGCCGCAGCCGCACCGAAGCCTCCGGAGAAAGGACGGCGCAGCGGGCTCGCTCAGTTTCTCCCCCCGGCACCGATCCACCCCTCTCTGCGCCCCGCCGGCCCCGGGCAGCGCTATTTGAGGAGCCGCAGGGCGCCCTCCCACCGCCCGCCCGGCCCGGCCCTCTCCCGCCGACGGGGGGGCGCGCACGGTGGCTGCGGGCCGGCAGCGGGGGCGGGGAGCGGACGCGGCTGCGGGCGTGCGCCCGCCGGAGCCAGGGGGGTGGCGGTCCCGCTGCTCGGCCCGGCACCCTGCTCCGGGAGGGGTTCGCAGGGACGCTGCCTGCTCCCAGGAAAAGCGGAATCACCTCCTGGATTTCGGCCGCGCAGCCTTTTTCCTTTTAGTGCCGTTATTTATTTGTGTGTTTCCTATTTACTGATATAATCCACAGCCGGACCTCCAGTAGGCACCCAGCGGTATGGGCTCTGATTATCAGAGCCTAACTGATCACTTCCCAAAAGACTGAGCGTGCTGACCGACCTGCACACCCCTCTCTTGCACTCTGACAGCAAAAGTGTAAGCAAGCACCACAGAACGGCTTAGGAACCACCCTGAAAATGGAAGAGCTTTGAATGTGGGATCTGCACATCATCTGTTGGTACTGATAGATTCTTAATTCGGTCCAGGAAGAAAAATCGCTATTAGCTTACACCAGGCAGGAAATTCTGTTTTGATACTGGAGCCAGGAGCAAGGCATTCTGTTTAAATATGTTGCCACAAAGATTTCAAACTTCACTTTACTGTTTTAGTTACTCAAGTACATTTCAAATCTTCATGCTGTGTCAATGAGTTAAGTGCCTGTATCAAAATGAGTGTCTTTGCAAGAAGTTTCATCATCTGGCCATGCAGACATTGTAATTCCTGCAATCTCTTCATGGACCACTGCCGTCTTGGATTGTTCTTGCCAAGAAACCTTGATTCAGCCCCTGCAGGCCACCAGCAGCTCCCAGCCCCGCAGGCTGGCAGATGCAGCGAGCATTGGTGCTGTGAGTGCGGTTGTTACAGCTGCAGCAGAAAGAGAACAGACCTCACCAGCTGCCTCACCGCACTCACAGGGAGCTGCGGTCCAGCGCCTTTCCACTGGGTGCCCTGAGAAAGGCTTGTTTTGATTTAAACCGGAATTGTTTTGGTTTATCTTAAATAAGTTTAAATGTTTTAGACAAAATTGAAAGTTTTGTTCGCACTAACTTTTGAACTGGTTTGGATAGATTTGGTTTCAGTTAGCCCAAAGTATCCTTCTAGTGCAGTGGAGATCAGAGAGTTGAAAATAACACATTTCCTGCCCCTGTGTAAGCAGTTTTCTCTGTTCTACAGTGAATTATGGCATGTATTATGGCATGTAGAGATTTGTGATGGAAATATTAAGACTGATATCAATGCAGCATGAATGGGAAAAGTCCATGTGTGAAGCAGAAGCGGCTGAAGATGCAATAAGCACAGGTTAAAGGAATCACATGCATTGACATCTGAGGATGTGACTGATGCGTTAACACTGAGCAATGCCCTGCTTGCATGCTGCCAGCGTGCTGATGACTCCTCTGCAGAGGACCTGTAACGGGAAGATGGCAACAAGGTCACAGCACACTTCTTTTGTTTTTCCAACCAGAAGAGACACTTTAGCCACAAGACACCCAAAAAAGAAACCGAAGAACGTCAGCAGCTTGTGAATCGTCATGGTGTGGACATGCTGACACATGACAACTGCAGCCTGCCATTGATTATCTCTGCCTGAGGAGCTGTAAACATTTCTAGCATGGAAAATGTCTTCCTAACAGAGGCTGCCTGGTAAAAGGAATTAAGAGGAGTTATCTCCTCTTCCAGCTGCATATGAAATACATACAGTTTACTTCAATTATTTAAAACTGTAAATTCCAGTGTGGAAGTCCAGGAGGAATGTGTAACTGGGGCTGTGCAGTCTGTCAAACTGAGACTGCTTACAATCACTCAGAAAAGTCCCTGGTGTCAGAGAGAGGAGAATGTGCAAAAGAACCAGCCACAGAGACAGAGATATCTCAGAGGTGAACAGGAAGAAACCCAGAACACAGACTGAAACGGCGTAACATCTGTATTTATGATGATAATAATGATTGTATAGAAAACAGCACAGGAGAACAATTAGAAAAGGGGGGAGAAATGCCAGTTATCTTAGCCTGTAAGCACAGGAAAGCCCCACCCTTGCCACTTGCCCGGGTGCACGGAACTCTGAATTTCCTCCGATACATGGCCTATGTGTGCTCCTGTGCCGGCCGGGAGGCACTCGTGGGGCCTCTGCAGCTGCGCGGGGCTTCAGGCTGAGAAGGGAAACCAGCACATGGCTTGTGCTACCTCTGCAGCCCTTATCCCACCTTCCCCTGCTACCTGTTACCGAGCAACTGATTCCTACAAATCACTTAATCCATGACAATTATTTCTCTGGAGAAATACATGCTTAATACTCACAGAGTAAACCAACCTTTCTGCTTAGAGGTATTTCTATTCCTGGTGTTTCACCTTCGTCTGTTTGTTTCTTTTCCTTAACCCAGATATTAGCCTTTATCCTGGCTGCTGCCAACAACCTCAATTTTTAATTACTCTATTCCTTGATCCTGAAAGTGAGCACTTGTTGGACGGACTACCCTTAATGAGTCCATCAGTGCAGGGTGCTTACTGGTCTGCTTACTTGGCTTACTGGTAACTCGACTGAGACAGCTGCTCAGCCTGAGGACCCCATCAGCTTCAGCACCTTGTGGCTTGTGATGGTCTTAACGTCACAACACCGCAAATTAATTTAAACTCCCAGAAATGAAAAGGTTCTAATTTGTTAAAAGGAAACACAAATCAGCATGATATTTTTTCTTGGGATATTAAGTAAAGAAAGCACTACTTAATAAATTAAATCCTTGCTGGTAAAGTCTCGATTCTTTTCAATTCAAAGGCATGACGTTCTTGCAGCAAAGTAACTCATTAACAAATAACCGTTAATGCCATTACATCTGTTACTGCTCCAGCTGTATATTTATTGAACTGCTCTTGGAGGGATTCACAGGGGGGCTTTGCAGCCTCTGAAAATGGGAGGAAGTGGTATTCAAGCTGAGAACAATTGCACAGAAGCCATACTATAGCAAGAGGGGCTTTGGGATTAGAGGTGATTGTGTTTTCTCTCTTTTCCTGACATAATCAGGACAAATACCAGGCGCAGAGTTACCGGGAGGGCTGGTAAGGGGGGTCCAGGCTCTTACCAGCATTGCTTGTCCTGGTGTATGAGCCCTGTACCACAGCACAGAAGAACTGCTGTGCTCAGCCCTCCAGTGTCACTAGGGGCTTGCTCAGCCCCAAAGCATCCCACCAGCAGTGTTTAGATAGATTTGCCTTTTGGGACCTGAAATGTAGTCTGCAGAGCAGGCTTGGTTTATAGCTTGTGGAGTGTCCCTTACCTACGTGCTTCTGCTCCATCTCATCCCTAAAAAGTTAGGCATCTGGAAGACAGAGAAGAAAATGACATTTGGTATCAAACTTATGCACAAACCTAGTGTTGTTTGTGTGAATAAGACAGAGTATGAGTCAAAAGATGAATTAAAAGCCCAGTAATCTCAAGACAGCTTTCCATAACTTTTGGATTAGACATAAGCAAAGGTGAAAAATCAGAAATCCTATTAGAGATAGATTTTGTGCCATATTTTGTCTTCTGATTAGTACTGAAAAAAAGGCAAGGAGATTTACAAAAACAGAGGTGTTAGGCAGGGGCTGTTCTTTATTTAGAAAGCTTGAGCTTTCTCAGTGAAAATCACTCCTTTTTGAATTATTCTTTAAAATGGAACTGTATTTCCCAAGAGAAGAGATTTAGTTGGAGCTTGAGTGCACACACTGTCTTCCACAGTAAGATTGGCCTCCATTAAGTCCTTACATGTCAGCAGGGCCAACGTGTCTTCAGACCAGTGTGACACATCAGAAGACTGGCACGTAGGAATGAGTCCTTGTCAAATGAGCGGGTTATTACAAAATGAAAGTGCACGATTTCACCACAGGATTTATCTCAGCATCACTTCTTTTGGAAACAAGATGAAGTGGTTAACACAAAATTGCCACTTCCTCTCTCAGTTAATCTTTTGAACAAAAAGGTGTAACGAAAGATTTAAGAGCCACACCAGAATTTTGCAAGAGGGACCAGTAATGCTCTATGACTGGTGCTAATGATGTAGGATCCAGCACTTTTTTTAGTACAAGAGTTGCAACTGCTCTTCAGGATTGAGAAATCCATGCCCATGCTACTCTTCCCCCTCAGTGGTGACATGACAAGACTCGTGTAACAGAAGGGAAGGAAACAGATATATGTACTTGGAAAAACAGTGAAAAAGGTTACAAATCTGCTTCCAGCCTTCATGTATTTGCTGCTGTATGTTCTGTTCCCAGTAAAGTTGCCCTAGCCCTGTATCAGTCCCTGCACTTCACATGCACCCTCTGCCTGCGCTTGTTTTGGTGAACTGCCCACTGGCGCTGCCAGGGAGCCAGGAGAGGGGTATTCTGGCTGGGCTACACATGGTGGGAATACTGAGACAGTGTTATGAGCCCTGTCCTCACATAATGAGAAAATTAATTGTGCTAAGCCATCGTTAGAACTGAGCTCCACACCTCCCTGCTCGAATCCTTTACACACAAACCTCTCCGCCTCTCCTTGGTTGGAACTAATCTTCATGTCTCTGTGTCTTACTAAAGCACGCTCCTGACGGGAACATTTCCAGCCACCGCTGTCAGGACCAGCTGGGCTGCACTGGTGAGCTGCTGTGCACCTAATTCTTCAGCACCTTGTTTTCTGAATGTGGCTTTCCAGAGGACACTGCGGTGTCACTGGACAGCCATAACCCTGTGTTAACAGCGTTTCAGGACGGTTAATATGGTGAATGATGGCCCTTTCCCAAAGTGTAGAAGGTCCTCTCTGTAGATGAGCATCTAAACAACCTGACCGTCCCCCTCGCCAAGAGATCACTCTAAATATGTGCTTAGGCCATGTCACTTCAAATACTTCTCTTTAGTGCTATGGACAGCTCTTGAGAATGGCTTAAAGCTTGGGCAGGCGGGGCGGGGGGGGGGGGAAGCTATAGGAAATATACATTGTTTCATGCCTAAGGGTCCATTCTATGTCAGGTTTCCTATCAGAAGCACTGCAGTTTAATTTCGTACTCTTCCAAAGTCAGCCTCCTTCCATGGATTGTGGTGTACCAGGACCCTGATAGATCTCTTTCCCATGTAATTGTTGGGAAATCACATCAGATGTCGTTTTATAAAGAACAGCGTCAGCAAGGACAAATGCCATTGTTTTAAATATACATTGCAGATGTTGAGAGTAATTAATAAAGGCATGGCTGTCAAGTTACTGAAAACTGTTCAGGGCTAGGGATGGGAAACATACTACATTTCTCTAGTGTTGCAGGAATTTGCGTTCCTGAGAACACGTAAGAGGTCTGGGACACCTCCTCTGCTTATGAGAGTGAGTGATTAATTCTCAGCTGTGCTGTCCCTATTCTTAACCTCATCTCTCTGAGGCAAGCCCCGTCTTTGGGAATAGCATGCATCTGTTTTTTCAATCTTGATTCCCTTCTTAAAAGTCAGGTTGGTTTCCAGTAAGAGCAAAGGATGGCTGTTATTGGCAAAAAGATGCAAAATGTCTCATGTTCCAGAGAAAATTTTTAGATTCTTCTTACTGTTACTTCATTGCCATAATTAGCATCTTGAAAAGGTGGGCTTGTGTATGCTCGTAAATGCAAAAGAAACACTTTGTTCCTCTGAGACTGCTATAATTCAAACACAATCTTCATTTCCTGTACTGCATCACTAAAAATGCATTTCTTTTTTCTTTTTCTTTTTGCAGCAAGGGAAAACACTTATCTGTTGCAGATTTTCCTATGGATCGCTAAATAACTTCTAAAGTAGCTTGTGACAATAAATCCTGGTGCATCCACAGATACTGACTTCCTGAGTTCCAGCTCTCAGCTGCACCCTTTAAAAGGGCTCGGCAGTGAAACCAGCTTTCAGTGGACCTGGCATTTCCGATTCCCAATGCAGCAAGTCTGCAAAAACACAGAAGATTTGAGGTGTTAGAATGGTTTACCCCATTAGTGATTCCATAAATAAAGCACTACACAGAAAAGTATTTTGATCAAATCATCACTTTACTAAATACTAACAGAGAATGGGAAGTTCACTCTTAAATTTCTGTCTACCACCACACCCAAATACTGAAAATTAGCCCAGGTAATACCTAAATTATGTATCTGACATTCACACTAGTTATGTTCAAAGTACTTTTTTCTCTGGTACTCCTCTAAAAAAACGGTGTCACTCACAGTGTGCAGCTCTTAAGTATTTATTTCTAAAAGGTTTGATCCTGGAGCCACGGACTGTAATTTATCAAAGCACACACAAACATTCTGAACCAAACACAAACTTAAATCTTGTGGTAATGAAAAACATTTATACATATGCTTAAGAATAAGTTATTTAATCAGGACTTGAGTAATTTTATCTCCAGGAAAGACTGGGAGAGTTCAAGGTGGTCAGTGTCTTAAAGCAGTGGGCAAGTATCTCCATGAATTGCTCTTATAGCACAGCCATTACAGCAATCACATATAATTTTAGGCTCAAATTCCAAATATTCAGGTGCTTGAGAACAGACTCAATTGAAAGAAAATAAAATTAAAAGGGATCTCATAAGTGAAAAGATATTTTTGTCTAAGCAGCATATTTTCTGGTTTGTTTTAATTTAATAGAAATAATGCCAAGGAACATGGGGTTGTTTTATCTATGAAAACTCAATTTAGTTTTCAGTTATATGATGGTATTTATTTTATTATAATCAGTATTACACCATTTTCTCTGTTAAGGAGCAGAACAAAAGATACAGAATGTCTTTTGCTGAATGGATGAGGTATTTCTAACTTGCTAAGATGTGACTCCACACAAAGTTAAGACTTGAATTCAAGGAAGGACTCTAATTGTGCTTTTGAGAATGTAAACCTAGATGTATCAGGAAATTTTATAAAAGGCGTTTGAGCTTCCAAGGGAAGAATAAAACAAAATTCTTTCAGAAATAATAATTATGGGAATGAGTGATCCACAGTCAGGCTGCTGTTCACTGCATTAACATTTCTAGACTATTTAACCATTTAGGAACAGTGTTCTTCAATACAATGATTTCTTCTGTTTGCACCTCTGATAATACCAGTGTGAGAAATTACAAATATGAGTACCTCTTCTGTGGCCATGCATTCTCTGTAGGTTTCTGCAATGCAGCATTTCTCAGTTACACGCACCAAATAGTTCCAGTTCTACCGCTCGGTGATCGTGCAAACTGTAGTTTCATAACATGTCTCATAACAGGTTTCAAAAGTAACAAAAGTACGTTTTCACCAAGTGCGTAGCACAGTGTGAAACTCATTGTCAGAGGATGCTTTTAATGCCAAAAGTTGAGATGGGTTCAAAAAGCAAGGAGAAAAATTCATGGAAGAGAAAACTATAAAGATAAAACTTCTGGCTCAGGAAGCTGCTGAGCTCCAGATTGCCGGAAGCTGGGAGGATATACAGACCCAGGGCTGCTTTTATCTTTTCCTAAGCATCTGCTACTGGGTCCTGCAGAGGCAGGGCACTGGCTAGAACTGACCTTTGCTCTTACCTGAAGTGCCCTTCCTTATGTTACTTTCTGGCATAACGGGACTGTTTTGGGAGGATTGTAGCTTCTCTGAACATTTTGAGTGACAGTTAGTCAGCCATCTGATTCAGCCATGGCTTGGGAAAATTATGGGTATGCCTCAGTTAATGAGACATTTGAAATTTCTGGAGAATGTTTCACCCATTGCACTAAATCCTGTCAAAGGAAATGAGTGACAATCATGGGAAAGCACTGACTTCCACTAGACTCTGTGTTGATGCCAGTCTATAGTCTGGCATTGTCCCCGCTTATCTCTTGTAATTTCTTCAAGTGCTAAATAGCTACTTGTAATATCAGTTTATGTTTGTAAATACCGTGTGCATCACAGTATTCTAATTTAGTGACACAAATAAAAATCGCCAGTGTTGTTCCTGTGGTGATAGTACAAAACACCTATATGGATATCCATGGAATAATTTAAAATAAGACGATTTCTAAAAAAGACTGAAATGCCATCTTTAACTCCTCCGAGAAGGTGATGTATACCCGTACTTTGTGTTGTAACGTTACACTTTGTCCTAGGAAGTGGAACTTGGTTGCACTTTCATTGGCTTTTATCTTGTTCTTATTCAGATCACGTCAATGCTCGGTTGATAATAGGAGCACAACGTGAATTACCGAATAATGCCAGTCTGCCTTCAGCAGCGTTTGTTTCACTTCCACACTTTCCTGTTGTGGGCTGCAACCCTGTTTGCTTAATGGATGGAAATACAGACAAAACAGAAATGTACTTCTTGGTATTCAGAACTCTAAAATCCACAAGGTTTGCTGCTAGATTGCTGCTAAATGACACATACAAACTGCCCTCTGCAAAATGTTCAGAGGGGTTACTAGGAACTTTCCTGGACCCAGTCCTTGCAGCTGGAAGGTTGGAAGAACCCTTCCTTGGACTCCTGCTGATACTCTTTTGATGTTGTCAGCCCTGTCTTGAGGGTTTGGGCTGTGTAACGCTGTTTCACCATGAGAACGTGATCTGGTTCTGTAGTCTGACTGCAGGTGTCATTTACACTCTAGGTTTATGTCTGCTGGAGCCCCTGATACCTCAGAGAATCCCACTCACCCCTTCAGCGATGGCGCTGACCCCGGCAGGATGGCTCTCACCTAACCAGAGGGAATGCTGTGATGGACGGGAAGATGGCAATAGCGCAGGTAAAACGAGTACACTGGGGTTTTTGCACAGTGTTTGGGAGGGAAATTTGCTTCACATGTGGACAAGCAGCTGAAACCAAACAAGTTTATATCACGTACTGCGTTACAGTCAAACAGCACAAAGTTTAAGCTGCATTTCCCCGTGGCTGCGACACTTACTGTACCAAAAGCTTCTGTGCTGGGAGGGCTACTGCTAAAACCTGCTGTGGGTGCAGGCAACTGGAAAACTCAGCAGTGTTTGGGTAGGAAATGGGAATCAAACAATGGGAGAAGGCGGTATTTTCAGCAGAATGGGCTTTGGCTGTGTTTCGTTCCTGAAGGCTGGCTCGCGTGCGTAGCTCGGACTGGGACAGTCCGTACGAGACGGATGCCCCGGGCGCTGCCCGCGCGGGGTGAACCCGGGCCGGTGAGACGGGCTTTGGTCATTTCACAGTCGTTACCACCGTAGCGCCGGCTACCATGTCTTGTAGCCGGGGCGCAGGGACCTCCGTGAGGGGTGGCTCTGTCAGATAAGCCATTCTCCCACGTTTTTTTTTTTTTTTTCCCTTTGGAATGTCAGCAGGATGGGGAGATGCTCCGCACTTTGGAGCAGGGCACTCAGGGCCAAAGCAGGAGATGACCGGCTCCGGGCGCGGGGTGCGGAACCCCCGGGGACGTCAGCGGCGCTGCACCGCTCCCTCCTGACGGGACGAGGGGCCGGCCAGTGGAGCGGGGTCCCACGCGTGCTCCCACACCGCGCCCCGCCACCCCGGCCGGGACGGCAGCCTTGGGGCGGGGGAGGGTCGCCATGGCAACGCCTCGCCGCACGCCCGCGCGGCACGGGCTGGCTGCCCCCGCTGCCACTCAGGCGGGAGGGCGGGGCGGGGGAGACGCTCTATCCCGCCTCTCGCTCGTCCTGGGGCCGCGCCTCGCCGCTATGCTGGGAAGCGGCCTAGACCATAGAGTCGTGCGGGAGGTAGGCGGGCGCTCGGCCGCGGTGGCGTGTGGGATGCGGGAGGGCTGGGCAGGGGGAGGTGGCGAGTCGCGGCCTGGCAGCCTGGCACCGGCGGAAGCAGCCGCGGGCTCAGGTAAGCGCCGGGAGGCCGGGCCATGACCTCTGGCCGGCGGGTGGGCGCCTCTGTCCCGCACACCACTCCGCCCGGCCGGTGCCTGCGCCCCGCAGCCCCGCGGGTCGGCCCAGCCCTGCTCTGCCCAGCCGTACCCTGCCTGCAGCCGCCGGCGGGGCGGGCTCGGCCCCGGCCGGGTTCCCGGAGCTCGCTCGCCACGGCCTCTGCTCCGTGTGCGGGCCTAGCGGCCCGGCTCCGGCCTCCGCTCTCTGTCCGGGGCGAGGATTTTGAAGGCTGATGTGTGAGGAGGGGAGAAGCGTATCGGGGCAGAACCCACGAAACCCCGCAGCCGCGTCCTGGGCCGTTTTACGCGCGGGTGTATTTGTTTTTAAAGCAAGGGGTGCGTTACTTTTGACATCTGGACAAGGCCTCTGTGCTGCTGGGATCTGCCTGGCGTGATGCGGCCGGGGATGCGGGGCGAGGATGGGACAGGAAGTTCTGTCTCTGCTGGGCATTCCTCGGATGCTTTTAATGTTGCAGCGCTGAGTGTGGCCAGCTGCTAGGGACCGGGGATGCTGCGGGAAAATGCAGAGCCCAGCGCTGCACAGAACGGCGCAGATGTGGTTTTTTTTTGGCGGGGGGGGGGCTTGAGTTATGCAGATTAGAGGCTGCGTGGTATCATGGGACTTAAGCATGGTTTGGAAGTGATTTGAAATACTAAATTATCACTCTTTGCTATGCATTGCCAGTATTGAAACGGAACTTTTAAATAAAATATTTAGGATTAGAGCTCTAGACTAATGTGTTGCTTTTTCTAGACCTTTTCCTTTTAAGAACAGTGCTCCTACATGATTCTTCTCTTCTTCTCTTGCTTAGCTCTTGCCTCCCTTTGCTGCGCGTATGTCTGTTCTTACGTCACAGAAGTGTAAGAGGGCTTGTAAAGACACAGAAATGTGGCTAGTTTTGATGAACAGCAATACATTCCCAATAGTAATCTATATTGTATGTCAGTGGTTCAAATGTGTTGTCAAAATGAAATCTTTAAAACTTAAGAACGCTGAATACTAATTCAAAGGCAAAGCAGTGGCATACACTTCGTTTGGTCTACCTGCAAGTGCTGTAGCTGTTTTGCTGTCGTTGTGGCATTTGCTGTTAAACTCTGTATTTGGTGGAAGTGATACAGTTATTTTCCTTGATAAGAGCAATGTAGAAATTTATTCAATTGTTGATGTGTAGAAAGGATTCCTTCCGTTGGTAACATCTGTCTCTAATGAGGAAAATGGAATAGTCTGGGATTGTTGGTATAGAGGGAGTGATGCTTCTCCCTGGTAGCTTCTGGGAGGAGGTTTCCAAACACAGAGATGAGGATGTGCTACAAACAATGCATGGCACAGAGAACAGGCTCTGCTGGACTCATTGTTTGATAGAACCGGGTGATTCGTTCAACTTTGACAGCATAAGCTACCAAAAATAAAGTGGTTAACTGCTTTGCATTTGAATACTCCTATATCCAATTTGGAATACAGTGAGGACATTTTTTATTTTCACATAATTTCCTTGTTTCTCTATATGCAAGATGCTTGGAGAAGTTCTAAATCTCTTAATTATTTACATGCCTCAGTACTTGCCTCTGACATTTCTTTGTGGGTTTTTCTAGGTCTTTTTGTGAGAAACCACAAATATTGGTATTTTACTGAGATACTCCTGATGTTTCTCTGTCTGCTTTAAGTCTGAAAACATGACTTCAGAATGCTCTTGTTGTAGAGACCATTTCCAACGCTTGGAAACCTACTTAAGTCTTTATTGCTTTCTGTAGTTCCTTATTAGGTTATTAAATACTTTTTTAAAAAGTATCTTGGATATGGAGAAAAAAAGAGACCTCATCTGCTATATCAGGAGGGCTGTTCTGCTTGTAGAGATAACTTTTAAGGTCACTCTGAAGTGATTATTTTAAAATGTTGTTTAATATCCTTATATGGAAACACTCCGTGCATTTTTCATAGCGTTTTCTTTGTGCTGGTTCCTACTGAGAAGCTCCCAGCCTGCCTGCTTCTAACAGTTTTCTTTTTACATCCTGACAGGAACAAAGGAAATGACCCATTTTCCTTCCTCTCTCTTTCTCTCTCACTGAAGTACTTTTCTTAGCAGAAGGCAGTAGGATGGCATGTTCCAGGCCTCTGTGTTTGTAGAGGAGGCAACCATAACTGAATTTAACAGTAATCTGCTTCCTTCAGTTGCCCAACAGCACGTTGTTTAGGATAGGAATTTGTTGGAATCCGAAATGAAACTTTATTACATTATCCACTGTTCAAAAACTGATTTGAACATTCCTATTCTGTAGCATTGGGTCTCCTTTTTCTGCTAGACCTGCTAAGTGAGGCCCACAGTTATTTAGAAGTAAAGTTTTGCTGCTTTTTGAAGTCGATACGGTTGTAGCTTACCTTTTCCTTTCTCTTTAAAATGTTTTGCTTATGCTGCTTTGCTCATCCCGTAGTGAGTGAAATAGTCCTTTGAAGATCTGAAGAAAACAGAACAGCTATGGCTTACTCTGTTTTGCCTCAGTTGTGATTTCATTTTTTTAAATTTTATTTTTGAAAACTGATTAAAAATTACACATTGAGACTATCCAGAGTGCTGTCAGACACTGAACCTCACGCTATTTTAATGTTGGACTTGGTTGTGTGCAGACAGACCTCAGAATTTTGGCAGTCATTGACGTACACTGTAGTCTGGTCCATTGACAAGTTATCACTTGTAAGCACGCTGCTGTAAGCGCTGTGGTTATTTGGTGCTGTAAGAAGATGTAACATGATATTTTGCTAATTCTAAGGTTTTGATTTTTTTATGATATAGTAAAGCTTCAGAAAGACAGCTTGTGGTCATCTGGAGAAGTTGGTTGAATGATTTTCTAGCAAACCTCATGAGGGCAGTATTAGGAATTGCAATGTGTTGAGGGTGATTAATTGAGGATTCATTTGAACCTCAGTGCTTCTTTTAGGTGCAGCAGCAGGTTGGTTTTTTTTTTTCTTCTGTTGTTTTTTTTTTTTTTTTTTTCTGTTTTCAGCTAACTTTTAATTAGAATATTTCTATTCTAACAAAGTACAGTGGGAAATAACTAACTGGATGCTTGTTGTACACAGACATATAAGCCTGCATTGCAGTCGTGATGTGATCGGAGCAGCTGTCCTGCAGCTTTGGCCACAGCAACCTTTTTGGTCAGAGTAAGACATAAGGTGAAGGTAGTTTGCTCAGAAGGAAACAGGCTTTCTGAGTCATGTTTGCGGAAAGATTTATTGTAAATTTAGCTTTTTGTGAGATGACAGACTAATTTTGAAGCCAGATGTGCCATAATCAGTTGACAATTTTGACTCCTCTGTTTTTAATCAAGTAGCTTGACTATTGCTACAATGGATGTGACTATACTGTCAGTTTAAAGCAGAAGTAATTGGAGAATTTGCCGTACATGTTTACATCTGAATTGTTCCCTCTTCTCACCTTTAACTACAGGCAGCTGCTCTGGGTCGCTTCTCATCTGGCGTTATTGTGAGAGATGGGTCAGAAGGTCTAGCTAGTTAGCACTCAGGCAGTGACTACTGATAAACTTTTCTAAACTTTCGAATTATGTTACTGATTTTGTAGACAAAGGTGACAACAGAGGTTTCCAAACATAGAAACAAGATGTAGACAGAGCAGTGAATTACATCTGTCAGTGAGGCTGTGACTGTCTTTCAGGGATCTGTAATGCTAGTTGGCTGGAGGCCAGAATGAGCCCTGGTGTATTGGTCAAACAAAAATAAGCTGTTTTTTCAAAACCATTCTTAAGGGATGTTTCTCAGGCTGTTTTGAGGAATACCCAATTGGAGGCAGTCATAAGATGGTTAGGGTCAGGACCTCGCTGTTTTCCAGGCAGTGGTTATATTGGGCTTTCATTAGCAAGCAAATGAACTGGAGATGGGGGAAAAGTAGTTGGGGGAGAGAAAAAACAACCTTTGCTTGCTTACAGGGTGACTGATGTCTACACAGCTGCCAGGATTTGAAATGTCTGCTTCAGGGCGAATGAAATGCCATGTGAGCTGAAGATGTATTTTCTTTACAATTCCAAGTTGCAACTATGCAAACTTTGACTTTTCCTTTAGTCCAAAGCTTAGCATTTCTCTGCTAGGATTTGACTGTGCAACTGCCAGTGTCAGACACTGGACTGTATCCTGCTAGAATGACTGCCGTTACCCAGCAGGAAAGCGTTTCTATCTGAACATGCAGGTGCCTGCATAGGTCACTTCCCTGCTTTCCTGGGCCAAGGGCTGCCTTGTCAACAAACCAAGCTGTGAAGTGCTCCTGCTACTTCTGCGTTTCCTGTCAGTGCTCTGTGGCCGCTCCGTATAAAAGGGCTTCACTATTGTCGTGATAGCTAATCTATAGCACAACTAACATCCTTGAGTAAAAAGATAAGGGCTTGCCAAAACCCAGCTGTTCTGGGTGGCTTGAAACTAAAGAACAAATCTTTTTGACAGCCCTTCGAATCAGGGTGAATTTTCATGTCCAGCATGGGTTAGCCAAGTGCCAAGGTTCTGTAATGTTTGGTGTAGTGTTCGCGTTCAGTGATAGCACCTTGAAGTGACAGACAATAATGTTGTAACCTTTACCCGGAAATCCCGTGGGTGTCCTGTTCTCGGGACGATTTTTGCTTGTGGTCGTAGTTCTCAAGTACAATTTTTTGGACAACAGATTACACTCACCTATTTGTAAACCATATTTAAAAAACATCTAATTTGTGAGTAGAAAGGGTAAAAATTGAAGGAAAAATGCTATTCTGTATAGGGAGTTTGGAACAGAGATGATTTGAATTTCAGGTTTTAATAGCTAATCACAGAATCAGAGAATTTAAAAGAAAAATTACATCAGGAGTACCGTGCGTACTCAGCATTAGCTTTCAGTAGATATTTTTCCTTCTTTAAAAACAGAGTGGATGAAAGATCTTTTAAGGATACTGAATTTTAGTATTTTAAGTTTTAAAAGAATCTTTTTGTTTTAAAACTTTTATGTATTTAAATGAAGTATTCTGGTTTTGATAATCCTATGTAATTTCTTTCCTGTGAATGGCTTCACAGAAGCAGCTGTTTTGATTACGGCTTGTTTATTCTGGTAACCTTTGAGTGTGTGACACTTCATTCTGCTAGAAAAAATGTGATTATTTTATGCAGTTGATCAGTTCAAAATGAAAATGAATGTAATCTTCAGGTCAGCTGATGTGCACTATGGATTTTATTTTCCAGTATCTGAAACTTGGAGTGACGAAACATGTCTCAGTCGGGTGAAAAAGTAAAGGTAAAGAGATGGCTGCATAGCCAAAATTTGTTTAGAATCTGTTCAGCTTCTGAAAATATCTGTGATTTTACTGAAGTGATAAAATAGTGAATAAATGTTACCTTATTGTTTCAGATGCATTTCTTAAAAGGAACTGTTTGATAGAAACAGAGCTTGCATGGCATTCTACTGATAGGCTTTTGGATGTTTGCCAGACGTTGAATGTTTACTTACACATTTAGAATGATTCCTTTACCTAAGGAAATTTCATTTGACAAACTTTCATTTCTAGTATTTTTGCCCATCTGGGTGGGTTTTAAGAGGTTTATTAACAAATAACTAATTGCCTTTTAACTTATTTCCCCCTATATCCCCCCTGCCCCACTGGAAGTGTGGCATTGTGTAAAAACTGTTCTCATCATAAACTCATCTGTGAGGAAAACATTTAGTTCCAGCTAGCTCATAGGTCCCTAAATCAAGTGTCTGCAGTTCTTCTGTAGGCTCCTGTTAGATTTTCAGACAATTGATAACAGATGGTGAAGCAGAATGCCCTTTTTATAGCTCAAATATCTTTGATAAGTTTTTCAGGCACGTTTCCTGCTTTTGTGTTAGAAGTTAATTATGAAGATAGGTGAACAGCTTAACAGGCAGAAGATAGATCTCTGTGTGATTGTATCTTGGTAAACTGCATTACTATACAATGTTCTTGGTTTTCTACATGTCAGTGGAGATAGTAGTAGGCGATATCAAATTTGAACATATTTTTTTGACCTCTAGCTTAAAATTGGATTAATCATAGTGTATTCTTGCAAGCTTGCAGATTTTGGTTTTTTTTTTGTTTTGTTTTGTTTTTTTTTTTAATCCAAGGTGAGACTTTTGTTTTATGTGTAGTCCAAGGTACTTAGCAGAGTTCTATTTATATCAGACTGCTTGGTAAATGGGCCTGTTTCAAGGTCTGCCTTGCTACAGCAGCAAAAAATTGTTTCATTCTCTATTTTCCCATGTGCTTTATATACCTCTGCACTTTATTGTATAGAATCAACTGAACTCTGTTTCAACTTTTTAGGGGGAAGGGGATCTCATTTATACTCAACTTTTGTTTTCTTGTCAGTTTTCCGACTCAGCGGGCTATGTGGGATTCGCTAATCTACCCAACCAGGTTCACAGGAAATCTGTGAAGAAGGGCTTTGAATTCACACTGATGGTGGTTGGTAAGTGATTTGTTTAAGTATTTTTGACCATTACACAACAACAACAACAAAAGTTTCTTTCACATAGATGTATGTTTTCCTATTTAGCAATTGACTGTTATACAGGAAAAAAAAAAAGCTTTGAACCTCCATACACTCTCTAATTAAATCTCGTACTGTTTTGTCATGTTTGGTAGGAGGGAGTATTTGTAGTGATTAAAGATGATGAGTTTGAGCCAACGGGACATTCTTGTATTCCTGACTCATCAACAGATGGTAGGGATAGTTGCTTAATCTTTCTTTGACTCCCGTTTCCCCAGCTGAAGGCATGGGTGCACATGGTGAATATCTTGCTGTTGAAATGCTGATGTGTTTCTTGTGTTTTCTGCTCTTCTGTACTGAGTCACTTTGGTATTATAAATAAACTTTTAATTTGCTTGTTCTGTGAATGAGCACCTGTAGGAGTCTTTGATGGAAAGTCCTTTAGGCACAAAGCTGTTTTAAGTGACATGTTGAATTATACTTGCATTGAATCAGTTTAATGTCATACGAGTGCAAAGGGAATCCACAGTGCTATCACCTTTTTGTAGCATTTACCTTGGAATTGCATATTATTGGAAAATGAAAATGAGAAGAGATGCATAACACTTCCTTCTTATTCTTTGAAGTACCTTCTGGGATTATTTGGTGACAAAGAGTTCAGCAATATCTGTAAAATAAATAGGTAATTTGTGATAAGTGTAGAGTTTTTTATTTCATGTAGCTTCTGATGATAAATACAGATAGCTTATCTCTAAGATTAGTTTAGTAGCATCTAAACATGGACAGTTGCTCTGAATGCTGACTCTGATTCCTTGAGTTAGGAGAAAAGTGACTTTTTAAAATTCAGATTTAGTAATTGCATTTACAGGTTTGACTTTATTGCTTTGATATAGGACAAAATTTGTATGAGCTAAAGTTCTAGAATTATGGAACTTCTCAGGTAAACTTTGAATAATTTTATTACAATTTTCCGTGTCATGTTTCATAGGGCGTATATGGCTCAACTATGCGGATGTAAAGCTTAACTCTTAGTTTAGGGTTGCTTTATTCATTCTCCCTCCTAAAAGTGTTCCAGGTTCAATTTCTAGCTTAGGAAAACCTTAAAGTGCTCAGAAATTTTCAGTAAGAATGTTAAAGCTCCTGATTTCGTGAATTTAAATGAAAAAAAGCTTTTATTTCCCTGAAGTAACCTAACTATCTCTAGATCTATAGTCAAAGTGCTGTATGACCTTTTAGCTTTTATTATGAAATCTGTTACAGTAAACTTAGCATTTTCATGTAATGTTTATGAAAACACTAGAGGCTTGTTTTTCCTGTGTTTTTAAAGTGCTTAGCTGAACCTTTGATGTTTTTATCTCAAAAACTAGGGTGGATCCTGATGAACAAATTATTTTTCCTCCTTAATGTGGGCTTGGAGAAAAAGGAGATGTTTTAAAAAGCCTGGAGTAAAAGGCTTATGTGCTTAATAACCTGAATTTTTTTTGTTTGCAGGTGAGTCGGGCTTGGGAAAATCCACTTTAATTAACAGCCTGTTCCTGACTGATCTTTATCCAGAACGTTATATTCCTGGAGCTGCAGGTAAATGTGGTTTTGCTGTTCCTCCAGCACACCCCCTATGAAATTTCATGTTCTTTCAGTTAACAGTGCTTCATTTTGATGATAACATCATCCATGACGCGCTTTCTTCATGCTGCCTAGACGTATTTTAATCCTCCAAATTCTTTTTTTTGAGCTGTCGTTTTCCCATTTAAATATCCCTTCAAAGACTCAACTTTTGATCTTTCTTCATCAATTGTTATTTAAAAAAATCCCAAACCAAACAAATCCAAACCTTTTAGGTGTCAGTATACCTAAACCCCATTTCCTCTAATGTTTTCTACCTGTAATGCCTTACATCCTGATTGGAGGTGTAAATACATTTTGACAAAGAATCTAGTGTGCTTCTGAGTACTATAATTTTTTATTTTTGTGTATTGTCGTGAGTAAATCCCCCTTTTTTCAGTTCATTACTTCGCATTTTTGTAAGTAAACAAAGTGTTAAATTTTTACTAGGTACGTTGGTTTTTTCTGGTTTTTTTTTTTTTGTTCTTCTTTAAAATATTTCATGTCATATAGGTTACAATACATCTCAGATTGCATTTCCTACTCTTGCTCTCTCCTGCAGGGGTTTCTGGAGCAATTGGTAGGCATAATAACAATCAAAATGTTCCTTTGTTTTAGAGAAAATAGAGAGAACAGTTCAAATCGAAGCTTCTACAGTAGAGATAGAGGAGCGAGGGGTGAAACTGCGTTTAACGGTAGTTGACACACCGGGATACGGAGATGCCATTAACAGCCAGGACTGGTATGTGTGTAAATGCTGTTTTGCTTGATAGAACTTGTATGTTATGCTAACACTATTCTAGTGTGTCTGTCTCTCTGAACTTAAGCGATTCAGCTGGTGTCTTTGGATAACTTTGAAGTACTAAAAGAAAGCAACAGGTTCATTATTCTTAACACTAATGGAGTCTTATCTTGAATTCATGATAGAGAGTCTCTTCTGAGTCCTTGCAGTTAAGCACAGTTTTCTAAGCACTTCTGCATTGAGTGCTCATCTTTGTATCATCAGTGACATAATCACTTAGTTTGTGTGAACTATCAAATCAAGCTTCTCTTATAATTTTTGTTGCCTGAAATACACATCCCTAGTAAAACTTTGTACAAATTTGTTTCAATTTTCTAAACACTTTTATATGTCTTTAAAGGCTTGGTTAGTATTCTCCAGGCTGTCTATGATACTCCCTCGAAATCAATGGCCTTTCCTCCAGTAAGGTTCTTTGTGACAAATACAGTCAACTTTTTGACTCCATAGCTGCTCTGATAGGCCAGAATCCTGGTGAAGGGAAATTTTTTGTTTGTCTCTGGCCCATCTGGTTTCAATGTTTTAAGACAGTACTTTTCATTCACTGTCCTTTATATGTGCTACTGGCAATCTGGATAGAGGTTTTTTTTTTTTTTTTTTTTTTTTTAATGATGAGTCACTACTTAGCTTTCTGGCCTAAATATCACTGATAATCTTTTAATGACTGAAATAATTGTCTGCAGATACACTGGACAACATACGTGATTGCTTTAGCATAAAGATAATGAAGAAAAAAATGGTAAAATAGCTATGAAGGAACTGGAGAGTTTGTAGCAAAATTAGAATTAATAAGTTTGTTCATAGATGTAATTTCCAAATCATCATCGTCGTGCGCTTTTCTTTAACTATGGAAAACTGATCTTGTGATAACATTTTTTAAATAGAGGTGAAATATATTAATGTGCTTACTAGGACGCCTGAATTATTCCAGTGCAACTAGAAGCTAAACTTTGAATTTCCACTTGGTGGTCTTTAAAGAAGTGCTAACAATACTTACTTAGCTTAGCAGTTATTTTTTTTTTTTTTTTGACTTTTTTTTTGTGGTAGTGGTGTTGGTAATCCTAAGGCAAACAAAGTGTCACTGTGCAGAGAAAGGGAGCATAAAGCTAATACTGGTTGTTTTGAGTTCTTCAGTGTCAGTTAAAGATCAGGAAGGAGGCAAATAACTGATAAAATAAACATCTATAATGCTGATAGAATGTTTTGTGAGCTTTTCTTGATGGAATGCTATGGTATCTGCAGCATCTGAAGAATAGTGTTACCAGACATGGTCTTTCTTTTCTTTCTATGGTGTACTATAGAAACAGCAAAAATGAAGGCAGTGAAGTTATGTAATAAACTAAATAAAAGTTTGGAAGTGATGCTGCAGTGGGATTTTTATTTTCCTCTCTCTTTTCCTCCTTCATTGAGTTGAAAAAAATTGAACTTTTAGAATAACAGTAAGACATCTTTCTGGACTGCAGCGTGGTCCTGCTTGTTTTGTGCACTGTTGACTAGAGCTTCCTTCCGCTGGAGCGAAGAGCTCTGCAGCCTGTGTATTGTGTTAGAGAGAGCTCTTCCTGTTGATTGTGTTCTAATGCTCTTTGTTTATTCTGCTAAGATGTTTCTTAGATACCTACGTGTTCAGATTTTTCCCCTTTCTTTTTGGAGTCTTGCTAAATAGTCATTCCACGATGATTCAGACCAGTAGAACAATTTAATAGTTTATATTTAGTTTTCTGTGACAAATCTTAAACATCAGAATACATTATGGGAACAAATAGTACTTACATACTACAAAACTAAAAGATGCAGTTAATGTTAATTGTCTCTCTGGACTCATTTTCTTATGTCACATGAAGAAAACTTTTGTTTGAGCTGTGATGAGTTTCATTTTGACAAAGTCTGTTAGTCTTTACAGGATGTCATAGGGACTCGGATGGATAGACTCTTTGTTTCAAGCTGCAGTCAAGATTAACCCGGTGCAACTACCTTCCTTCCTTGTTAGTTCAGAGGAAGCAGCAAGTTCATGTTCTTGAACTTATGTTTGTGTTCAGGAACATTTACTGCAGTTATAGTGAACCAGTAGATGGTGCTGATCTTGATCCAAATTTTATAAAGCACTTTTTTTGGGAAAGCTGCAATTTTTGCAGACTACCTGTTTTTCAGGGTGATGAATTTTACTAAGGCTATTTTTGAACAGAGGTAAGTCAAACTGACATGACGTCCCTAGGAGGGAGCAATTGCTGATCTTGTTTCACATATCTTTCTCTTGAGTAGGTTTCTGGATGGCTTTTGGTTTCTGTCTTTGCGTTGATGAAAGGGCTTAATTTTAGAGTTTTACTTTCAGGGATGGGAGCTGGGGTCAATTTTTGTGTGTGTTCCATTACGGAAGTGCTAGTACAGATGATGTATTTTCAGGACTTTGTCTAGAGTCGTCTCCTAGATTGGAAGAGTAACAATGTTCGATTGTGAAATAAGTTACTATAGACTTAGTACAACGCGTTTTCTAAAGTAGATTATTTTTTATTTTCCAAATGCTGTTGTACTTAAAACATCCTGTAAGAAAAAGTGGATGCTAACCACAGTTAACCGTAGTGATATTTTTTAGCTTCTTTGTGAAGCTTTAGTCCTAGCCGGAGTTTTGTATTCTAGAATCAAATTACACCTAGGTCTGCTCTTGGTGTCATTTTAGGCCTGTGTTTGGAGAATAGCTAAATTCTTTATGGTGGGAGGTTGGAGGCATAGAACGGCTCTTCCATGCATAAAGACATTGGGATCGTGAGAGAAGCATGTCCTTAAAGTGACATCTTTCATCAGAAAGAAGATAAAACATGTAAGGAGGGCAGAAAAAAAAAATTGCTTCATGCACAGATTTGAGATAAAATCTGGTCTCAAAAAGATGGTTGACAAAACCTGTTTACAGATTAACTGCTTAGATATTGCTGATCATATGCCTCGTTTTGTCTCGGTTGCAGGTCATTCTCTGACAACTGCTTTCTGACTGCTTCTAACTTTCTTTTTTTAGTGGTTTATGTGAAGTGGTATTTTGTGGTTTTTGGCAGCTTGGTAATATTGTTCATTTTCCCCCAATGGCCTTCAATGCGATGGTTGTGTTGTTTGCTGTTACAATACAGGATGTGCTATCTCTGAAGTAATGGTAGCACAGTGGTATAAGCCAGGTGTTTCCCGGAAGTCAGGAGGTACAGGACACTAACACCGTAGTTATGGGGAAAATTATAGCTGTTAGAGCTAGAAAACTGCACGTAAACTAATTGCATTGCCAGAGAAATGTGTAATAGTTGCTTTCCCATTGTTTGTGCTTGGTTTCTGTCCTAATATTCATGTGTCTTCAGTTTCGTTACCTTTCACCAGCTGATTGGAGAGTATCTAAAATCAACAGAACATAAACCATGTTGTCCTTTTTCAACAGATTTAGATATTAAGATGCTAGTTTTTAGAGTTGAGCAGCACTAAGGTTAAAACCCAGTAAATTCCATGTTTTGCTGTATCATCTTCTGTAGTATGACTTAGGACAGTGCAAATCTTGCAAAGATATAAATATGTGTATATATAGTCTGCTGTGGATTTATTCTTCCTTGATCAAAAAGCTTACTCAGCTTTGGAAAATCAAATTCCCTCCAGGATCTCTTCTATCATTCTTGTTACTTTCTTTCATTATATTCATTACAGCCACACAGTGCAGGGTTGAGCTTAGTCTGTCACAGTGTTTGCCATGATTCAATGTGTTAATTTTCCAGGTTACGAATTATTTTCTTGTGTGTGTCTATTTCCTCCTGAAATTTCTCTAGACAAACTTGCACTTTCTCAACGGTAGAAATACTATTTTTCAGGTTAAGATTTCTGCTCAGTTTTTCCCCAAGTAGTTTAAGATATGTTCATGACACACAATCATCTGCCTAATCTTATCTTCATCATTGTGTTCATTTCCCTTCCCCTGCAGTACTTAATATAAAAGGACACTTTATATTAATGTTGTTTGCAGGTGTCTACATGCTCTGGAATATCTTAAAACAATCTTCTTGGTAATGCATTGTGTTCTTTTTTTCTCTCTCTAGTCGCTGCTCTTTGTATCCGATTAATCTATATGATCAAATTTTGTGTTCCTTTACTTCTTTGCAGGGCATATTTTAAATTGCCTTGAACTAAGTAGGAATTATTTTTCTTTGCCAACAGAAAAGTATTCTGTAAGGTAACCAAAATAGCTTAATAAATCATGTGATGCTTTAGTGCATGACTTGCAAATGTATTTGTACTTAATTCAAACAGACTAGAAGACGAGGATTTGAATAGGTAACTATAGAAACCTATAGCTCTAGAGTCAGGGGTGTAAATCAAGAGGATATCCGGGATATGTCATTTGTCAGCTGGTTTAAAAACAAAACCTCACCCCCTACCCCCAGAAAAAAAGCAGAAAAATCGTCAGTCTTCTGTTCCTGTGTTGTTTCAGCACTGAGTGCTTTCTTTCTGAGCTTGCACTTGAACTTTTTATCCAGTGGACAGAGTAACACTTGAAAGTAGCTCTAGGCATAAATAGACACTTGGTGGTTGCTATGAAAATGTCTTTTTGTGTTATCAAAATACTTTTCCTTCATAGTAGATACAGTGCTAGGAAGTTGAATTTTTGTAGCAGAAATGTTATTAAAAGTGTGATTCTCCTCCTCCTGTTCTTATCTTTTCAAAATTATCTTTAAATTATTTTAAACCTGTTCTAAAATGCCTCTCTTTCTCCACCCCTGCCTCCCCCGCACCACAGCTTCAAAACAATTATCCAGTACATTGACAACCAGTTTGAAAGATACCTTCATGATGAGAGCGGCCTGAACAGGCGCCACATTATAGACAACAGAGTCCATTGCTGTTTTTACTTCATCTCTCCCTTTGGGCATGGGTAAGAAAAAGCTTTTGAGCTCTTGTAATTTAGGACGTTATATTGTGTTCATAAGTCTATTCATTACTTGAACTTGAAACTTAACTTTAATGTTAGTTGAGTTACTTCCTACACTGTTGAGTTAGTCATTGCAATTAAAATCATTTTTGGGGATTAGTGCTCTCCTCTGCTTTGTCCCCTTTTTGGCATTTAATATTGTTTTGAAGCAGTCAGTATTATGTTGTTTATCATTTGGAAACATGAGAGGTTATGATACCCGATTTATCTCATAGTGACAATTTTAATTGCAGTTCAACCTTTACACAACCAAGCTGATAAGCAAGTGCTCTGACTTGGTTTATTCTGGAAGTACTCTTTATGTAGATACTTGAAATAAATAATTTTTAATACATTTGCTCTGTTCAAAACAAACAAACGAAACCACAAAAACACCCCTTTTTTTCTTCTCCTTTTTTTTTTCCACTTGTTGGCAGGCTAAAACCATTAGATGTAGAATTCATGAAGGCTCTTCATGGAAAAGTCAACATTGTCCCTGTGATTGCCAAGGCTGACACACTGACGCTGAAGGAGAGAGAGAGGCTGAAGAGAAGAGTAGGTCTAACACTTGATCATGAGAAAAATGCAACCCATACAATGTTAAAGCCAAATATAAAGTTCAAAATTCAAACTGAAGAGGGGTGAATGATATTGGCCAAGGACCTAATCTTCAGGAAGTGTGAGGTGGGAAGTCTTCACTGAAGTCCGATGTGCTTTACCAGTTGCACTTGCCGAGAATCTGGCTGTTCTTGGCTTCGTCTATCTCAGCAAGCAGCACACTGCAATAGAGCAGGTTTTGAGCGAAACAGTTGGTAATGAGGGCTCAAGTCATCCTGAAATGCATGTAGTGTGGGTGTTTCAGACTAGCTCTCATTTAGTCCAGTGGGCTGAACGTCAATGAGTGGTGGGGAGTGCATTAGATACGTTCTGAGAATGTATCTTCAGGTTTAGTTTCATCCAAAAGAAACTTGGTTTGTGTACTCTGTGCTGCATGGTTTGTAGCAAAGTGTGGTTAGGTCGGGGTGATTGGAAACTTGCTTAATAGTGCACCCATGATACAAACTAAAACACCAATATAGAGCCAGGACAGTTGGGCTGTTGTAATAGCGGCATGCTCTTTGTAGCTCCTTTGTTATGGAACAATGTATGTTCTCTAGTATACGTGTTTTCTACTAGGTTATCTGTTCATGTGAAATACCAGGACGTACTCAGGGCTGCATTGGAGAAGGGCTTTCCAGACAGTGGTACTGAAATAAATCTTTTCTCATTGGAAGAGATACTTACTTGGAATTTTTTTTTTTTTTTTTCAAACCTTTCCAAGACACGCTAGCCTCTGCCATATATGACACTGTATTGAATTCTCCAGGAATAAAGTGCATATTTATGATTACACAAGTCTTTCACTTTAAATCTAACTTCCATTTAATCTCATCATAGAATATTCTGGCCAATGAATGTAAATACTTCATCTTTCCTAGTTTGTCCTCTTTGATTAAGAATGACTTTGTGCGCTTTCTTAAAGAAATAAATGAGAAGGTGGTGAGATTGTATTATGCTGAAAGGTGGTTCAGTAAAATTTATTGAGATCACGAGCCTTTTTCAGGTTGTGAAGTCTAGGAGATTTGAACCCTACAAAGCCTGTGAATTTTTACAAGTTTAAGTTATGCCTTGAGTAGTATAGAGATACTATATTGCACTAGAGTATGCAGGCTTTTTTTCATGGTAAGATTATATCTTAATCTTTTATATTACATCTTAATATCATTTTACATTACCTCTTTTTGATTTTCATAGAGGGCATGAAAGACGTTTTGATTGTGATCCTCTGGCTTCCAGTACTCCTTTAGAATTATTATTGTATCTTTATTCCAAGGGCTTTTGTGTCGGGGTGTTTTTCTGTTTTCTTGAGGAGGGAGTACAACTTTATTTAACTGGGAAAATAGTATAGTTAAAATCATGCTTACATGTTAGCTGAAGTTGAGTTAGCTGAACTCAACGTAAATTCAGAGCATTTGTTTGGGGTTTTTTTTTTTTTTTTGGTGAACCAGTGCTGCAATCAAAAGTGTGACTGTAGTTTCTGTAGGTATGTAAGCAACTATCATTTGGCAAGGTTAAGTACTGCTGGCATTGCTGTTGTGTTTGTATAAAGCTCAGTGATGTAAGAAAACTTGCCCAAGAAATGGAATAAACTCTCTATATCTGAGGAATTTTGAAGTGGGGACAGTTGTGACTGTATGAACCTTGTCTGTAATGCAAACACTCACTGAAGGTATTTATATAAAAGTGACCAGCTTTATGATGAACTAGGTGAAAGGGGGAAGGAAAAAAAAAGGTCATTCATTGAGGTTTGAAAGGACCTCTAAAAATTCTGTCCAGACTCTTGAGCTTTTATTTTGTTCTTCCACAAATGCTATGAGGACATGACAGGTACTGTGAGCAAATTGAAAGAATTCATAAGGAAATAACAAAGCAGAGATGTGGCTGCTTGTGCTGGTTTTACTGTATCTTTTTCGATGGCTGTACTGACTTGTGAAAGATACTTATCTGATAGTAATATTGTTTGTGGAGCTGCTGCTTTTTGTAAATAAACTGTATTTGATCTTTCAGCAGTGTACTTCAGGCTCAGCTTTCATAGGTACTTATTTCTTGGTTCAGTATTTGGTAGCAGAACGATGTTGACAGATTTGAAGCAGACATTTGTCAATTATTTGGTAATATAATTCACTGGGAATCTGAATGTTCTGCTTTATTTTTCCAATACATAAAATAAACTGATATAAAATAGGTTTTAGCTACAGTAATCTTTCACAAAAGCAGTTCTTAGGTGAAATGGAGAGGAACATACTCTTACCAGGCTTCAATACTTGCTGTAATTGTTTTGGGAGTCTTTCTTCAGTGCTACTTTTATCTGCTGCTCAGTGACCTCTCTTAGGATCAAGCACAGCATGGTGCACATGCTATTTGACACTTGCTTCTGTGTATCGTTAACACCAGATTTTAGCTGAAACATGGCAATAGTGCAAGCAAACGTGTTTCGCAGTGTGAATTTGGAATTGCTTCTTTTTCAGTACAGTCCTGTAAGTGATGTTAGATTGAGGGTTTATGATGTATGTTTATTGTGGAAGATGGAGATGAATCCCACTTTACAGATCCTGTGATTAACTGATTAATTAAAGGCAGCCTCTCTTGACCATGTTCAGTGCTAATCTAGGTCTAGTTCTTTCTAGTTTGAGAAAAGTTGCTTTTAACTGGTCTTTAAAACAGTCTTCAATTACATGTATGAACAGCTCATTTATACATTGACTAAATGTAACGGCGTGAATGGCGCTTATGCTGTGGTCTGAAGGAGTGGTTAGGAAACAGGTAAGCAAGTCTTCATTATTTTTGTACTGCTAGCAAAGGTCACTCTACAAACGGAGTTTATTCTAAACTGTATAATGTGGTTCCAAAGCTTTGAAAGTCTAGCTACTGTATATTGTTCTAACTCAAAGCATCTTGGCTAACAGAATCTCTAATCAAGAGTAAGAATCAAAATCCTGCTCTGCTGACGCAGCCTGAAGCCTTATTTTTTTTAGATGTTTCTGCCATTTGGCTATCAATCTAAAGTCAAATGTTTTTGTTTTGCCGCTTTGGACTAAGCAGCAAGATTGGCTTGTGGTGCTTGCAAAGGAAACCCAGCTTGGAGTAATTCCTGTTTGGTCTTTCTGGAATTCAAAGTTGTTTTTTAAAAGTCTTGAGTGGGAAGAAATGCAAGGCAGTTTCACAAGCTGTGCCATGCAAGGCTGCTAAGGAAACCTGCTCAAAAGAATGACTTCATGAGAGGGGAACTAATATTTTGACTTTTTTTTTTTTTAATTTCCCATGGGAAGGCTAATCTTTAGGAACATAGAACCCTCTGAGGCCAATAAAATTCAGATTTAAAGAAGCAAAATGCTGTTCATTGTTAGGACCATAAAATACAGTTTGTTTTTATTGCAATTCTTTTTCCTTTCAGGAAAACACTAGGTTTTACAGCTGTAATATATTATTCTGGCACCCCATGTTGTCAGCTTTCCCGTTATTGTTTCACTTGCATTTTATCTTTAAAATCTCAGCCAGGTTAAATGTACTTTCTTGTTTTATGCAGCTCCTTAAAGGCATTGCACAGCAGCACTGCCCCACCTATCCCAGCTGTGCATGTTCTATTATCATTTGGTGACCATTAGTTATCTTCCATTTTGCAAAACAGTAATAATATGTATTGATTAAAATGTAATTGTGCAACTGTAACTGTTAATTGCTTTTTGGCAACACTTATTTCCAAATTTCTTTTTTCTTTTAAAAATAGTGCTCTCTGTGTTGATGAGAGCTCATAGAATTTTATTCAGAGTGTGCGCATGTGTGAGCACAGGGGATGTTTACATACCTGGCAGGAGAACATTGTCATGGGAATAACTGTGGTTCATACATGGTCATTCCTCTTCTCATGGTGTGAGGGATTGTTTTATGTTAAGAGCTGTTTAATAATCAAGCTCTAGTTGGACAAGCTTTATTTATACCGTAGCTATCGGCTGCCATCTCGGCAGAGGATTGAGGGACCCGACAATACTATGGGAAGGCTCATTAAGACCTCTCATCCATTTGGAGTCTCCTTGGTTTGTATTACCAAGTTAATGTCTCGTTATATATGTGGTAACATCAGCACAAGTCCTTACATAGGCTTTTGTGAATATTTTTATGATTACATCAACACCCCCCTAATTTTGCCAGACTTTGCCTACTGTAAGAGTTCATTACTGCAGCAGTGCTGCTGCTGGTTCAGGTGCCAGTTGTGGGGTTGCAGTTGCAAGTCATTATGGAATACTAACCTAGGAAGATTTCCTTTTTCTGCGGAGACATCCAAGATCTCTTCGAAGAGAGTTACTGTGGAATCTCAGCATTCTTTGTGCTGTCCTCATACTACCGCACTTTCTTTAGTGAACAAAAATCTTGGCAGTGCATTTGATGGGATTTCTGACTTAAATATTTTTAATAAGATGGCAGTAGAAGCATTCTCTTCAGTTTTGAAGAGAGGATTGACTTGTACCACCTTTTGAAACTGCCAAAGGTCTGGAATTATGCTAGCTGCTTACTCCTGCTGTGATTTCATTAGGAAAAGAATGTGTACAGGAATACAGATAGTGTATTTTTAATGTTAATCTCAGACATTAGTGACAGTACAGAAAACTGTTTATGGATGTTTTTTCTCTTAATGGGTTCTGAATAACTTTCTCCAGTTTAAGTGGAAATAAACTTCTGTCTTTTTGATTCAAGAGACAATAGGCACTGTCTTTTAAATTTTTGTACATATCAAATACACAAAAATATGCTCTGACATGAGCTGCATGATTTTGATGCTGTAACTAATGAACCCCTTCTATGAATTCATTGCTTTTACTTATTTTTTTCATATTAATTTCACTTTGGTTTTGTCTCCTTCTGTTTCTGGCTCTATGTAAATCTTCTGGGTTTTCTTAATGACTTACTTGCTATGTTTTCTAAAAATGCATTTATCTTTTGTGCCTTTCTTAAACTTTTAAGCCTGTGTTATTTGGCACTTTGGACATTGAATCAAGTGCCTATTTGTTAGTCTTCGAAAAGCGCTGTGCAAGAGTGGATTGTGTTACTAATATTTTATTAGTTACGCAGGTAAGATTCATAGCAAATTTGTATTCTAATTCTGATGTTTATTCCCCAAGTACAACTACAGATTGTTGTCTGAAGGCCTTGATTGCATCTTGGTTTATTTCTTTTAAATCTTTATTTCTGTTTTGTGTTTCTTAACAAAATATGCTAGTTAAGGTCAAATGCAAAGAAACATACATTAGGAATGTCAAAATTTAGTCAGTGAGTCTGTTTCTCTTTGAGTGGACAGATGAGCTGCTGTTCATGTTTAGCCATATCTGATTTTGCAGATTGTATCATGGATGGATTACAAACAGTTTAATTCAGAGGTGATTTTAGCAAATGTTTTGGCTTTAAAAAATGTCTGTTAGTAAGCTCTCTGGTTAGCAAATCTCAGCAATGTTTTTATGCTGCTTTTTTTTTTTTTTTTTTTTTTTTGCAATAGTAAAGTAAAATCTTTAAAAACTAATGAGGTGTAGTGTAGGCATCTCTTCTTCATTTTAAGGATGTAATTGATTTCCCACGTAGTATTATTCCTTTCTTACATTTCAAAACATATAGGTTACTTGCTGAGTGCTTTTATACCTTGAACTGTTCTTTCTGGGATATTTATGGATTTGAGGTTCAAGTCTCTGAATGAAGAAAAAATTAAAAATGCTAGTTTTTTTTCTTCATAGGTAGAATGAAGTTAATGACATGTAAAATAGTCTTGTGGGATGGAAACTAATTTGGTAGTACATAAACTCAAAGCATAAGTAATAGCAATTTCTGCTAATGATTTTTTTTCCTAAGCATTGTCAAACTACTTAAACATGCTGAGTTTTTTAGACGTGGCAAGCTAGTAAATTGTGTATATATTTTTAAGTTAATACCTCTTCAATGAAATAAGAATTTATTATTCTTCCTTTTTTTGTAAACTTCAGGTTCTGGATGAGATCTCTGAACATGGCATTAGGATTTATCAGCTCCCTGATGCAGATTCTGATGAAGATGAGGAGTTTAAAGAACAAACCAGAGTTTTAAAGGCAAGTTTCACTCCTAAGTTATTATTTTACTGCAATAGTTCTTCAAGCCTACAGTATGCTTAAGGGTACTTTATTCCTTTATAATGTGTCAAAAATTCAAGTTTTCTTTGGATGTTGACTCTGAATTATAATAGTTTTTATTCCAGTCTTTGCTTCATCAGAATTCCAAATGTCCTGTGTTGTGACTTTTCTTTTTTATTTTAAATCTAAGCAACTCTTCACCAAGGACTGTGATTTATACTCTCTTTTTCTGACTCAAACCTTTTAATAAGCAAGTGAAGAGAGAGAATGTGTGTGTTATAGTTACTGTACTAATTAGCAACTTTCCTCTTGTTAGGGCAGATAATAAAGGTTTTACTGAAGTAATTTCCTCTGTGCTGTGATATTTGTGAAGGTGCTTGAAGAATATATCTGAAATTCTCTCTCTAGCTACTTTAATCTGTATCTGAAGTGTTTCTGTTGGCTATTTTCCATGTATGATGCTGTGTCAGATGACACGTTATGCCCAAACTGAACTTTAACAACAGTCAAGTGTTCCTAAAGCAAAGCATCATTTCCTTTTGTGCCTCTGTTAAGACAAACTGATTCTAACAAAACTACAGGTGTTAATAATGAGAGGTTGCATTGTCTGGAATAGGATTTATTAGTTTCCTGATGTAGAAAGATCTTAGTAGAGTGAATTTGTCAACATTTCTTCTCCCTCTCTCCTATATGTTACATAAATATCTCTGTGCTTTCTTTTAAAAGAAAAACAAAACACAAAAAGGTAACTAGTCAGAAATCAAAACAGTAACTTGTTTTGCTCTGTCTCAACTAGGCTAGCATTCCCTTTGCTGTTATTGGATCCAATCAACTTATTGAGGTGAAAGGGAAAAAAATCAGAGGTCGTCTGTATCCCTGGGGAGTTGTTGAAGTTGAAAATCCAGAGCACAATGATTTCCTTAAGCTGCGCACAATGCTGGTGTGAGTAATGGTAAAATTATCCCATCTCCTGTGGTGACGTAACTGGTACAGTGACTAGAGAGTTAGAAGAATATTAACTCCTTAATTTGAAAGTAGCTGTGATGGCAGAGTAGAGTGACTTTTTATTGTGTGTCCACCTCCCCGAGCTTGTTTTGCTGCTGTAATCCTCTGATCTCTGACTTCAGAAAATACTTTGTGTTTTATGTTGTCAGATAGATATGACAGTTTTTATGCCTTATGAGAACTGATTTGATGGCTTTACATATAAACTGAAGTTTTCTTACAGTGCAGTGGGTGGGGCAGAGAGGCTTTTAAGATATTGCTGAAAGTGATTGTTTAAACTGTGAAGAGTATTCTAAAGGCAGAGCTCAGTTTTCTTGGCAATATAGCAAATCCTATGTTAAATATCATCCCTTACCCCTTTATGGTTTTAGCTGATGTGGATATTCTGCTTGTGTTGTAAGTGATTGTTTGTTTTAATGATGTCTTGCTTTTGTTGAAAATATAATTCTGTTGTGCATTTCTGATTTCAGTCTCTACTGGGCAGGGATTGCCCTCTGCTGGTCATTGGCAGCAAGTGTTTTTTTCCTTTTGGGTTTTTTTTTTTTTTGCAATTGAAAATTGTTACGCAATGTCAGCTGTTACGTGAGCGAAGGCGCTCCACCTACTTCTCAGTTACAAATTATACTTAATAGCACTTAAGAGTCAAAAATATTTTGAGAATTAAAGTATCTTTCTGAATAACTTTCTTCGCAAGGTTCTTAACACTGCAAAGACTGGTATAAACAACTCCTATAAAGTAATTAGTGAACAAAAGGAGGAGAGCATACTTTGGGTCTTTGAAGAATATTGGTGGGAAGGCACTTAAGTATGAATTAAAAGACCAGTAAACATGAAAGCAGTGTTCTGGCTAACTTTATGGCAGGCTTAGTTTGTAAGGATTATTTTTCCAGTAAATACATCCATTATATAAAACAAAAATCAAACATAAAAGGGTGTTTTTCTTCCCTTTGACAAGAAGGACAAAGCGTTCAATAGCCCTTTGTATGTTCTAGAACGCACATGCAGGACCTGCAGGAGGTGACCCAAGATTTGCACTATGAGAACTTCCGTTCGGAGAGGCTAAAACGAACTGGCAAGTAAGTATGTGCGTGCCTTTCGGCTCTGCTGCTTGTGAGTCTCTTCTTTTTCCACTGTGGCAGTGGACTTGCTCTTACTCCTAACTAATCCCACCTGTAACTAATTACTTCTCATGAGATTTCAATCTATGGAGTTTCTGAAGTTTGTATGAAATAGTGCTCTTGAAGAGGAGTAATATGTAGTGAAGTGCCTTGCTTACAAACAACTATTCTTGTATCTGTCCCCTTTCCTCTTTGCTTTTAATTGGAATGTGCATAAAGAAGTAGTGGGCTGCAAGCAAGATAGGTTTTTTTTATTTAATGATATCTACTTGGGAAAAATAAACTCTAGCGAGCACATTTAAATAGGCCCCAGCTGATCTGATTAGGCAGGATGTTACTTCTCCAGGTATTTATTTATTTATTTTCCTTCACCCCGCCCCCCCCCCCCCCCCCCCCCCCCCCCCCCCCCGGTAAGGCTTCTGTCCTTGGCAACTTCATGTAAAAATCCACATCTACCTGTGCTGCTTCTTTTTTTAATAGCAACTTATTCTTGTCCCTATTTCACTTGTTCTTTAAGTATTCAGCCAAACATTTTGATCTTAAAGAAGAAAGGAAATAGCCTACATAGCTTTTTTTTTTAATGGTTGATTTTTGTACCATCTCTAGATAGTGGAGGGAATCCTTTGATTAGAGTAAATGGAAAAAAAATCCCCATAGCAGTGAAGAAATAGAATTTTAAAAATTGGACAGTGAGTAACAGGAGTCTATGAGGTAAAGATAGCCTTTTACAAAAGGGAAGCATGGGTTTAACAATGTCGTAGTATCCACTGCGCAAAAGCATGTAGACTTTTTAATTGTTGTTATATTAGCTGAAATACGAGTCCTGAATCTGTTCTTGGAGATTTTTTACTTCTGTTTCTTCTCCTGTCAATGCCTTCTTTTATTTAATAGGCCCGTTGAAGAAGAAGTGGTAGACAAGGATAGAATCCTCCAGCAGAAAGAGGCTGAGGTAAGAAGGACCTTCTAAAACAGTTGTTCTTTAATAGGGCATGCTATGTTCCATTTTCAGTATTCTACCTCAACTACTGCCTACAGAGTGTAAGATTAGAGTTGTGAAAAATGACAGACCTAAGCTGAACATACAAAGTGCCCGTACGAAGTGTTTGGTTTATAGTCACTTGCATACTGTGGATAGTAGGTAGCACGTGAACTCTTGGTTGTAGGCAGGCTATTTATCCCTTCCAGTATGTATGGTAATTTTCCATAAGGACAATTGCTATTTTTTAAGTATTGAAATCAATTTATGTTTGTTGGCTACATAAGCTGCTTTAAACTTAAGATGTTCAGGTAGACTAATAGTTTCATGTCCTTTCAGGTGTGCATGATTTATTACAAGCATGTTGCCAGTAAACTTCTTATGTCTTGTGGCTATGGACTAGAAAAAGGTGGTTGAGTCTTAAAAATCCCGTGATATAATTAATGTGCATGTTTTTGTATCTTAATCTTGACTTGCAGCAAAATTCATAGTGTTTCTGTTGTACCAGTCAACTTATGGATTTGATGTTTTCAGTCTCCAATTTCTTATTCTGGTTTCAAGTTACTATTAGGCCTTTCAACATAATATTTTTATGCTAAAGTTCTAAAGACTGAGAGATTTTTAGCCTAGTATTTAAATTCAAGTAATACACTGCCAATGCTTATGGCTGCTTGCATTGTGAAAACTTCAGACCTGCTGCCAATTGGAAGTTAGTGTTTTTTCTGTTTATCCTTCTGTTATCCAATTCAGCTTGGATCCAAGTCCATAAATGGAGGAAGGCATGATTTAAAAGATCAATGTGTATATGCAGTGATTTGGAGTAACAAATAAAAAAACTACAAGCAATTTTGTGTGTTTCTGAACTGAAAGATTCAGACTCCTGTACATAGAAATTTTTGGAATTTAGTTTGTTCCGTCAGTGTATTTCTTTTATAGCAGCCATATTTAAAAATAGCTAACCCTCCTTAGCTATTGGCTAACCCTGGCATATTGACATGAATAGAAAAAAAAATTCCTAAAAGGAAAGGAGCTGATTGCCACCATAACTAGTATTTAATAATATGAATTACTGGAGATTAAATGAACTGCATCTTTAGCACTGTATGACTTCAGCAGCATGAGCACGCTTGATGGCATGCACTTACGAGACTGAAACTTCTGCAAGTGTTCTGTACACAAATGAACTGCCTCGAATTTACTGATGCATGCGCAAAATAGCGGTAGACCATCAGCTGATAGCCAGGAGTACTAGATGCTTTGAAAATGTCAAGAGGATTGTTTGGAAATGTTTTGTGTTTGGTTTTTTGGTTTTTTTTTTTTTTTCTTTCTTAATGCTTCCAAGTTTCAGGCAGTAGAGCTACAGAATTTGTCATAGCTATTTCTCCTGTTATTTGCGCTATACAAATTATACGTGTCTAATAGTTAAGTAGAAACTCGGGTATCGTTGTAGAAATACTTTTCTTAAGACTTATGTCTGAAAAAATACTCCTATAACCGTTTCCCCTGCAGACTGTTGATATGGCAGTCACATTACATACTGATCTATTCTGACCACTCTTGTGTGACTGTATAAATAGTATTTTTAGATATATTTGTATGTAATGGATTTTTTAATATAATATGGCTAAAGGGATGAAGTCTCAAATTTCTTGGAGGATAAGAAACTTTCTCTGAAAGTTTCCTCTGGGAGTAATCATCTCTGAATAACTGCTGCTAAAGTTGCAGAGGATTAGGTTAGAACTTGAAAAAACAAATAGGTTTTTAACTTCTGCATTCTATTGTCCCAAAGAGATCAAGAGGCTTTGCTGAATCTTCTGTAGATAAGCCGGTATGAAATCCCTTCATCTCCGTATCATCCCTCAGGTTCAGACTGGGAAGAGTCTGGGGAGGAAAGAGGCACAGAGGAAATGGGCTTGCATTCCATGGCCTTTGCAGAGAAAACAAATATCCATTTCCCCTCCTGTTTTGCATTCCCATCAGTAACGGTGCCCGAAGTTCTATTTACAGTTCTGTGAGGTTTATATAACCTTGGAAGGAATGAATGCTTGGGCTAGTGCCAGCATCATCTTTATCAAGGCATCATTTTTGCTAAATGATCTTTTATTATGCCAAAGGATGTGGTCCTCAGTTCAGCAATTTGGAATTGCTAATCTGTCATTTTGGATTTATTGCCCAGTCTGGTTGCACTTTTTGCTCATTTGCAAGTGATGACCTGTTTTTCTGAGCTGGGAAGTGAAAATAAAAAGAAAGGTATCCATGTTCCTTACTGTAAATATAATGCAGCTCAGATTATTTTGACGTTGTGCACACAAACTTAAGAGTTTGTAGTGTTGTGCCATACTCTTCCTACTCTGAAAATACCTCATAATAAAGATCTTTCAAAGCTTTGAGAGATGATGGTTCCAGAGAAATGTTAAGGCCATGATTACATGAAACAGTAAGGAACAAACGTCCTCTGATTTTTTTTTTTCCTTCTTCTTCCCACCCCCCCCCCCCCCCCCCCCCTGCAGTGAGCTAGCCTGAGGCTTTGGGCAGATCCCTTCACTCCACTGTCTTCAGTGGAGTTGGTCAGCAATGGGCTGAATAGAGTAGAATTAATCACAATGTTGAAATTGTTTTCTCTCTGTCCTTCAACTTTTTGAATGTTTTTAAAGCTTCATCAGATGAGGTGAAGAACCTTGGTTTAGTATGGGAGGGACAGCCTGCAGTGGCGGGCCTGCCAGGCTGGAGTCTAGCAGCAGCCCTGCCCACTGGCGAGGATGTGGTGAAGGCGTGCATGTGCAGGGAGCTGCCTGGTATTGCAGGTATTTGTGTAAGTGCTTTCTTGAAAGATAAGGTGCAAACTCTTATGTGGAGAGACAGTATGACTGCTGATGAAGGCCTGCAGACCCGAGGGAAATAAAAACAGCTCTAAGGTTTAATTTGTGTTGTGGAGGTGGGAGGAGACATGCTTTATGTAGAATGCCTCAGCCTTCCTCTGTGAAGTGATGTAGTCTCAGTCCTGGGAGAACATAATGAGAAGAAAACCTGTAGTAAGCAATTAACAATGGGAGTCTCTTGGGGATGGAATGAAGAACAACTGTTTTGTTTCGGGTTTTTTGAGTGATTGGGGTTTTTATCCTTTTGAGTTGTTCATTGAAGGAACAATGATTGCTACCCATGTAGTGTGATGGCTGTGGCCGTAGTGACTTCTGCCATTTAAAATGTCAGTGTGTACCATGAAAGACATTTATCTTGACGGTAGCCCCTTTTCTAATATAGTAACTTTGTCAAGAGTATATTTCTTGTCTTCAGCTAACAAGATTAGTTGTACTCTTTGGTATTGGGAGTATTTTTAATCAACAGCAGCTGTCATAGGAACATCCTGGTGTAATGGAAAATCCACTGTCCACAGCTTTCCATCTTGCCGTATTCTTGCATCCTCTTCCCTTACAAACTTTCTTATGTAAAGGCACAGGCAGAAATAATCATACTTGGTGTGGGGAGGGAAGCGTGTCAGGGAGAAGTAGATACTGTTCATTTGTGAACACTTCTTTTCCTGTGGTGTCTGTAGAGTTGTCACTGAAAAGCCACTCACCTTGTTCAGACAGGAGTAATAGTTGTTGGTACTCTGGGTAAAAAAATACTACAGGTGAAATCTTGTAGGTACAGCAAAGCTGTGTATCTGTGGTTTCTGTTAATGGCGTGGAAGCCATTAGGAAGCTGTACAGTTCACTTTTAACTCTGTAACCTTAACTCTCATTTTAAATGTTTGTTTGCTTTCTATGTTCCTACAGTAGTTAGGTGTAGTCATTATCCAGTAATTACATGATAATTTGAGGTGAATTTTAGTCCTGACATGGTAAGTAAACTAAGTGGAGTTTATACCAAGGTTGTTTACTCTTTTGCTTTTTGTTATCTGGGAATTCACAGGAATTGTTTGTTTTAACAGATTTCCAGACATTGTTTCCTAGGTTCCTTTTCACAATGTGCATTGACCCTATGCTGTCATGTTGTAGTATACTTTCTTTAGGGGATGAATGCAGGTTCACTGCAGGATATGTTAATGCTGCTCTTACAAGTGAGAGGGTTTACTGCTGAGCAAGATCAAAGTCGTGGTATGCCCTTGATGCTTGCAATCCCCAACAGCAAAGGGTACAACAGATGTTGATATGACATCAATTTCAGTCTTTTGTGTGATCTTTTACATTCACCTTTGTTAAGAGTAGAGACTGTTTCTGTCTATGCAGTATGTCTAGCAAGGTGAAGGCACAGGAGTTGTTGTTAGCTTGCATTGTAGTGTGTAGGAATGGTTCTTCTGTCATGTCCTCTACTTGAAGAGGAATCGTGGAAGAGACCGACATTGTTACCACGTTGAGTACAGTACAGCTTGATTCTTCTTTTTTAGTTTTAATTTTAATTTTACACTTAAGCTGACAAGATTCTTGTTGTGCAAGCTATTTTATCCCCAAGATACTTGTGTGCATTTTCCCTAAGTTCAGTTATTAACTCTAACTTTAGCCCTGTAGTTATGCAGCTAGATTTGAGTGTGTAGTGTCTATCATTACTCATAGGTTGTCTACTAAGAACACTGTTACAAAACTGATAGTCATGAGTTTGCTTAGAGCTCTTGAGAAGCCACAGTTTTACTGCAGAAAGCGACCATTCTGGATTTTTTGCATATCAGATACACAATAAAAACCAAACCAAAATGCTGATGCAGCCAAGGATGCAGTGAAGAAGATAAGTATACTTGAGTACCTTTTTATTTTTATTTTCTTTGCCATAGGAGACAACAGTGTACCTAGTTATTTTTTAACAGGCTTTGTGCCTGAAGGTTTTTCTACTGAATTATGCTGAAGTAGCCTCAGAAACTTGCCATTATTTAGCTACTAGATGAGCCTAACATTCCACTAGTAGATCTCAAAAACCACACATGAAAGTGGAGAAGGAAAATGTTCTTCCAATCTTAATGTTAGAGCAGACTAGGTCTCCTGGTGCTTTTGTCATACCTTACATTTGAGTTAATGTGCAGCATCTGATTTCTTTCATGGTGTGGGCATATTTTTGTCAATTAAGGTTAAGAAAAGGCAAGACTCGATGCTGTATTTAAGTCTTAAAATATGATGTTGGCTATTAGCAGAATGCTGCGTTTGAGCAATCACTGTAATACATGTGCAGCAGTATCTTCCCCTGTGATTACTGAATGGTTTCTATTTTGGGAATGTTTCGTGGCTCAGCTTGGAGAGCTCTTGGGAAAGCTCAAGTAGGCGAGCTTCCAAAAAGCTAGTTTTGTTCTAATGGTAAATCTGCAGAGAGGCAGTTCAAAAGACCAGGTGTCTTACATTTTTACAAGTTGATCTTTGAGACTTTTCTTTTTTCTCGGACCATGGAATCAATGCAACTCTCATTTCTGAGACTTCCTGCTTTTTTTTCCCTTCTCCCTGCAGCATTATGGCATCTTTTTGATCAGAAGCTTTTTATTTTACGTGTTTATCAGGAAGATGAGTGTATAATAACCATTACAGACTTAGCTGTATCTCGGTGTTCCTGTGTGAATCTCCTTTTGTCAGGGTGTGTGTGCTGCAGTCACAGGAACCTGAATTAGCCTGTACTGAATGCTGTGGTGCTGCAGTAAGAGGACAGGTACCAGCATGTAAGCCAGCTCGTTTTAGGCAACCTGTGTTATCTCAGGCTGTGCTGCAAGCTCTGCACTTCAATTTCTTGCCCTTTCCCAAATCTGTATCTGAGGCCAAGCAGGAAAAAGTGATACAAACACCTGCAGTTAATTTTTCTGTGATATTTCTTTCAGGTTTTTTTGTGTATTTTTTTTTTTTTTAAATCCAAATAGCTCAACACTACATACATCTAGTGAGGCATTTATCACAGATTCATTTGTGTTGACTGTGGTGGAGTAACTAGTATCACAATAGCTGTGACAGTTTTCATCCAGTTGACTGGATGAAAATACAATGTACTTGTTTAAACATAGCAGTGCTTTTTTAAAACCTACACAATTATTATTAGAATAATGAAAACTTGATATACAAGCCTGAGATTATTACATACTCTTCAGTTTGAGATGGACTGGTATTTTATACAACGTGCAGGGAAATGCAGCCTATTTCTTTTCCAGTTTGTAAGATAGGACACTTGGAATTGTGTGTGTGGAGCTTTGCCACCTGCATCTGGAAGGAAATACCTACTCATTTGAAAGCCAAATTAGAAGTATTTGCATATACGTTTTGAAAATCTGTCTTAGTGTTTCTTATTCTTTCTTAGGAACATTTTACTTTTTTTTTTTTTTTTTTTTTTTTTTTAAAGCATTATGTATAACTGGCCTTTTATGAGATGGAAATTAACCTATAAGTGTATTAAGAAAATGCCTTTAAGAAAACAGTTATTTCCAGGAAAGGTCATTGTGTAGATGTAAAAAATATTGATGCTTAATATGTTTAGTCTGTCTTTCCAAATTTTGTAAACATCTTTGTTTGCTTTTGAAGTAGTTTTTAAAATTCTGTCTGCGTGTATGACTATTAACTCTGCAAACTTTTAGCAACAGCATCTGGTTAGCCACAGGATAAGTATTCATACATGATGTTATCCTTTGAGCACTTGTATCAGAACAAAGCTGCTTCAAATCACTCAAGCTGTGTATCTCTGTACACACATAAAGGGCATGTTTTCTCTATAATAGATTAAATGTTACTTCACAGGTCTGCAAGCTTCGAAAGATTTTGATTTTATTGCTTAATTTTCATTATAAGTATTCTTACAAATCTTCTGTGAAAGTTAGATGTAATGCATGAAAGAATCTGAGATGGGGAAAAAAGTATTCAGTCACGTGAATTAATCTAACATTTCCAATTTATAAAGAGGCAGATTGGATCTGCGTTCTGCCATCCAAGAAAAAGATTCCTGGAAGTTTCATGGATTTTGGATTCCTCATGAAATTGTTTTAAATGTGTGGGTCTTTCTCTTACAGCTGCGCCGCATGCAGGAGATGATTGCACAGATGCAAGCACAAATGAGGATGAAGCCTGGTGATGATTAAGATGCTTAACATCTGGATGCATCAGGTATGACTTTTCTGACTTGTTTACTTCTCTTATATAAGATTTTCACAATGATGGTTGTTAATTTTGCACTTTGGACTTGCTTTTTACCATACTTATAGAAAAAATTGAGTGGTGTTCTGGGTAGACTAGAAAAAAGGATCTATACAGATGTTACCTTTCCAGCTGGTTTGAAGACCTGTAAATGTTCATCTTCAGTGCCTTATTTTTGGATCATCTGGCTTTGTTTCTGTTAGCAACTGCTTCTCAGAAAATTAATTTGACTATATATAAACAAAAGTTAGGGTGTTTTGGGGTATGTAGGATGCTGAATTTATAGCAATTTTTTTCAAAGAACCAAACAAAATTTTGGACAAACTGGTTCCATATACTGAACACAGACTCTGTTGATGTCATATATGATGTATTAGGTGGAATCAGAGTGAATGAAGGAAAAAAAACAACTTGTAGCAAGTATTAACATTTTCTTCAGAATGCAGCTCTTCTGGCACACTACTTCTTTTAAATACAGGAATAAAAAGTAGAAGGATATGAGGAATCTTGTTGCTTAATACTTCAGTTTAATACTCTAGTTGTGATTGCTGGTCTTCTGGAATGTAAAGCTTGAATAAAATGGATTATATTATCCCTTATGACCTTGTGGCAGCTGCCAACATTCCAAGCCTAAAATAAGGAGATTTTTTTGTTGCCTTTATTTGAACCTTCAGTCTTCCTGTTTATATTTTAAAAAAAAAAAAGTCATCTCCTAAGGAATAAACTTATTCCCTAGATTCCTATTCAGGCAGATGTTGATGGCTTTACTGGTACGTGCACTGTGATCTTTGAGTTAAGTAGTTAAGGGGGAGAAAAGTAATTAAAACTCAGGTTTCTTACTGTCATGATTCCAAGTCTTGCAGATAGAGGAGTCTTCACATGATGTCTTCCAGCTTCCATACTAAGATATATTTTCCCAGAGCTGGAAATCTAAACACTGAGAACTGTGTGGCTGACCATGCAATGTATGCGATAGCAGTGTCTGATATAAAGCCCTCACTTCCCCAGACAGGAGCTGGTAATTATGCAGCTGGTTAAATATTTCAGTCTGAACTGAAGCCCCCAAGTTTTCGGGGTGACTTTGTTATCATATGATATCATATGGCCAAACTCTGACTGCTTGTGAAAATGGCTGTTTGATGCAGGAAACCTTATGTGGTGTAAATTACTATTACTGTTTTCTTCACAGGAGCTCAATTTTTTCTGCAACTTACAAATCATATTTAAACACATGGCATACTTTGAACTGATACTCAATAAGAAAAATAAATCCTAAGTCTAACAGGCTTGTCCATAGTAGTTGTTTGCAGAGCACAGGATGGCAAATGATCCAGATATATTCAGAGGTCTTTCTCCAGTTCCTAGGTACTGGATTTGCTGTGAAATCAGTATCTGAGGGCTAATAGGATGCATTAACGGTTAGCCGGTAATGGCACCAGAATTCCCTGTGTTTCCCAGCTTCTGGCAATACTGGATATGATATTTATAAAAACAAATTGGACCATGGTTTGTCCCAGGCTAAATTTGCAGCCATGGATACATAAGTAAACAGAGTTTTGAGCATGCTCATGTGCGTCCAAGTGAAATGGTGTGTTGTAGATACTTTGCATTGCTAATCTGGAATACATCTTGGACACTAAATGTGTTAAGCAGGGGAGCTTTGCAGATTTAACTAAGCGTCCATGTGCTCTTGTTGTGATTTAGTTTGAACTAAAGAAAGTTAGTTGGTCTGAAATACTGAATGTGAATAAATTTGAGAAGGATTTGAATGAGATCTTCATATGTGGAAGTCCTGCTGTTTCTTTGGAACAAGCTAAATTACGTTTCTGCAGCTGCTATGGAAATAATACCGTTTGACAGATTGCTTTCAGGAAAGAATTTTGAATTTCTTTTTTGTTACCTTTGAGATACTGATTGATAGACTTTTAGCACAATTTGTTGGCTAATATGCACAGTCAGAACTGCAATTGCAGTATGATCCTGTCAGCGTGTTGAAGTGAATCCTCCCCTAGAACTTGGCCTTAGGAAAGTTTCTCTCACACTTGTTAACTGATTTTGCAATTTAGGAAGAAGGATGATTTTGACCTCCAGAATTCCCATCAGATGTATTTGCTGTATTTTATTGAACTCGCTGTTTCCAGAGAAACCAGAGAGCTTGTAATTAACACAGTAGTTAACAACCAAACTGCCAACAAACTTAAATATACCTTGATATTAATCTTTTTGTTCTATCACAACTTATCTTGAGCATCTCTCAGGTTCTAGTTTTACAAGAACTTTAAAGGATCAGCTCTGCTATTGAAACCACAGTCTCTCCTCCAATTGCTCTTTTGCACCCTTACTTATCTTTGTGCTGAGAAAAATAAGTAACTTTATAGATAATTTATGTTAAAATCAATGTTTTCACTCTTTTTTTTGGATAAATATGTACTTACTGATTTTCTTTAAAAATACCTTTAAAATATTTTCCCTTTCATAAAGCATAGATATAAAGATGTTTTCAGATATTTTGGGAAAAGAGAAGTATGGTGTAAATACCTTCATAGATAAGAGCTGGAGAGTAAGCAGTAGGATAACGAAATGTGGTAATATCCAAATATGTGAAATACCCACTTTTGATTTCAGATGTATTCCAGGGTGGGGAGAAGATTGCTGAGTGCTTTGGGGTTTTCTGGAAAGAGTCTGATATTGCATAATGATTAAGTGCTAAACTCAAATCCTTGCCAAAAAGACTGAGTCTGTATTATTGTGAAGTGCTATGCAGATGGTATGGCTGGAAGGTCTGGTTTGCCTGATCCCTTTTGAACAGGGGCATCTTGAAAGGTTTTATGGAAAGAGTAAAGGGAGAATTTACTTCAAGTGGTTTCCTTTACTTTCAAGGCTAGAGTATGAGAAGCGTAAGGGGAGTGGCAAAGGCAAAGATTTTATGCAGGGAGTATGTTCAAAGAGGACAGACAGAATTCTTGCAGGAGGAAGTAGAAACCTGAAGGGTAATGAAGCATTGGTGGAGACTGAGTTAAAAGTAGGAAGAGATGGTGATTTCAGAAACAGTAGTGACCAGTGTTCCATCTGCAGTTTTTGACAAAAGGCTGCGAGTACAGACTCATTCTGTAGGGTGGTGGCGATGAAGAGCTTTGAGAGCAGCCCTAACAAAGGTGTGTTGACCTACACTTTGTCTCTTTTCTCTAAGTGTTTCAGAGCATCTGTGTACAAACAGTGCAAGTGGAGGTGTTAGTAGCAGTCTGTGTAAAGTGTAATAAAGACTTCAAGACAAGGTTAATTTTTCAGAGTTTCTGCTTCTAAAATGCAAGATACTGCTGTAAAGTGTAGGAGTTTATTGCTGTTTGTATTTGACAGTTCAAATGAAGGATTGGAGAGGAAGGAGATGGAGAGGTGGAATAAGTTACCAAAAACCAAAACAGATTTATTTTTATTTGGATACTCCAATACGAAATGCTTTTGAAATAAGCCTGCAGTAATTCCAACAACATATTTACTGGTTTCTCAACTTGTCCATCTCAGATGAGCAACTATTACAAAAAGCTGGAATTATTTTTTCAAATGAAATGGTTATTGGTAGGCGTTTCTTCCCTTTCCTTCTCTGTTTCTGAAAGTGTAGCTCTTTGCAACCTGTTTTCCTCTTGCTGTTCTTACAAATATGAAATGTCTATCTTCCACTCAGCTTCAAGATCATACTGGCACAAACCAATAACAGAAGCCAGACTATGGAAAACAAATACAGCCAGCTGGAAATGTAGTTATGGTAGGGAAATATGTTCAGAAAAAAACCTCAAGCGTCTTGCACTTAAATATCTGTAGGATGCTGAAAATTCTTTAGTATGGCTCATGATTTCCACAAGTATTTTAAAGCCTCCTGAGCTCACTAGCGCTATTCTGATTCGTGATAAGAACAGTACTAAAGGAACCAAACAGCTACTTCTTTCTACCAATGAATTGACATCATTTAACAGAACAACACAAAGCATTGTCATAGCAACCAGTCTTCTAAAACGATGCTGCAGAATGCTGAATTGATCTGATGAGAAATGCCATTTGAGAAAATGAAGATCGTGTTGTAGTATTTGGCAGCTGAAATTGAGAGCCTAGAAAATGTGAAGCTTGGGCAAATTTGTAGCATTTGTAACAACTGCCTGGCACTGCCAGTGGATGTTTCGCTGGCTAGAAACTAGACTAGAAGAGTGCCATCATGCTCCAGCTCTTTTCAGCTCTTTTAACTGTGGACTTGTTCAGCAAACTCTGCATTGATGGACTAGCACAAGCTTTCGTTTCCCTTAGAGAGTAGACTTCTGATAGAAATTGTCATTTTTCCTCTGCTACTGTACAACTGAAATATTGAACTTGTGTGGCTCCATAGGACCTTGAAAAGTCCTTGTAGAACCTAGGAAGGTTCCTAGAAAAGAACCTTGTAGAAAGATTTTACCAGGGTTCTCAAGAGCCACCTTGCCCACCTGCCCTTGTGTATAATGTGTGGAGAGCCAGATGACAGGGTGGTGTTATGGCTTTTAATTCTCGATGTATAGAATAACGCTTTCATTTGAGTTTGTTCATCTAAAAATAATACCTTACATCTCTGTTAGTCTGTACTGCTCTCAGGTGGTGAAGCAGTCATGTTCCTGGGTAGTAAGTAAAACATAATAAAAGACGGTGTTGTACTTGGATTGTGACCTTGGCTGTTCCACAGCACTTCTCTCTGTAGCCTTTGACAGAATATAAGTTGTGTTACTCTTCCCAGTAGGAAAAAGGTAGCACTTTATTAAAATTGTAGGCTTCAGAGTGTTGTACAGAAAAAAATATGTATCATTAATATGATACGTAAGTCTGAAGTATTAGTCAGGTCTGTGAACCTCCTGTACCTAAATATTGTCTGTCTTCTGACTCTTAAAGAATCTTGCTTGGATTTTTATGTGTCTGCATTTTCTGTATGCAAAATTTCCAGGAGTTTGCCAGGACCTATTTCTACAAGGAAAATTCCCTCTTAGAATCATAGCAGTGTATGATTTCTCACGCTGTAGGATTTACGCTTCTTGAAAAGCATGTTCCCACTGAGACCAGTTTCCAGAACTGCTGTTGCTTATAAGAGGAGAGGAGAGAGAAATGGTCTCCCCACCTTCCAAAAACCAAAACACTCTCTACTTTGCAGACTTAAAAGCTTTCCAAGGAATGACACAATATTTGCAAAACATAAAATGAAAAAGATTGAAACACCCAATAGCAAGTTTTTCTGATATTTTCACATAATTGCCCAAACTGTATCTCCATAAATTTTGTCACTAAATGGATTAATGCAAACTGGTTCAATTTTTGCCAGGTGATCCCAGAGAATGTAAAATAGAGAGAGTATAAAATTCCTAATGGATCACTGCAGAAATTTTGTTTTGTGGGGAAATGTCAGGAGTGAGTGGAAATATATTTACTTGCGTTTTCGTAATGTCAGTGCCTTGTGAAAGATGAAGTCTCCAGTGCAGAGGCTACAGTAGCATTCTCAATTCTTGTGAATGCGTGCAGTGGCACCTTGTACTCTGCCTCTGAGGGGCTCGATTACCCAGGAATGACTCAGTTGACATATTCCACCTCTTCCTGTGTCTCAGTGACACACACTGCATCCACTACAGCTGTTGAATGCATATGGGAGGTGCTTGCTGCCAGGATTTCTTGGGCATTTAGCAGGCCTGAGGAGTGGAGTACACAGACTTACCAGGTTCATGCCAAAGCCTGATGTGTCACAGGAGACCTCTCAATACTTCAGGCCACCTTTTGCTAAATAAACACTTTCAGAGGAACATTTCTTATAGTTCTAGAGCTTGGAGCCTGGTATGTATATGTGACTCAGTGGATATTAACTTCATTAGCATATTAAATTAACTGATAAACATTGGAAAGCAGTTCAAAGTTCAGTTTTGTAACTTAGCAAACGTCAACAGCCAAGCATATACTGTGAGGAGGTATAAAGTGCTGCTACAGACTGGCAAAGGGAAAGGGAACAAACTTGAAGCAGTGAAGTCAACAAAAGATGACTGAAATATCAGAAACTCAAAATATTAGGGATGTGAGTGACAAAATGAGTCAAAACTAGCCAGCAACAGGACATTGATGTCATCCAGTACTCTTTATTTTTGGAAAGACACGGTTTCTCAAAATTGTTACTAATGATTGGACACTTAAAGGGCTGTAGCTACAACATAAAATGGGTGCTATTTGAAGAAAAATAATTTAGGTCAATGAGAAAACAGAACTGCTTATAAACCAAATTTCTCTCATTAGGAAGTCAAAAGTGTACATGGAGAGATGTCAAGTTGCCCAGCATTGTAGTGGTGATTTTGGAAGCAGCTGAGGGAAAGACAAACCCATTCCCAAGGTTTTTGAAACTTTTACAGATACAGGATTCTGAGCTGTCTGGCCATGCGCGTCAGGGTGCAGGTGTATGTACTGCTAGTTACACCACTTACTGAGCAAGTTTTGGTTTAATGGCACACTGGAGAAATGTATCATCTTTCTTAAATAATAGATAAATTCACATTGCAGGTGGAGGCATTTATTAAAGCTGCGTGTTGGTGAAAGGAGTGTGTGGGGCTGTAAGGCTAGTCCAATAAAACTGGAGATCAAATTTGCAAAGAACAGTATCAGCCTGATGTATCATAAAATACTGTCTCAAAAGGAGACAATAGGGAGAAAGAGCAGTGAAATGCATCCACACTGAAAATGTGCAAACATACTTTACTCAAATATGTTCTGCCAGCATTTAAAATGTGGATATCGTGTTGCTATGTTGGTACCATTGGTGCGCAGCTGTGCTTATAAAACCTCAGCATTCACAACGTTTATTGGAAATTCCAGTCTTTTTGTGAGTCTGAAACATCAGTTATGGTTTCTTCTTGAGTTATATTCTGTAACAGATTAGAGGTAGGCAGGCAACGGCAGAAATTTACAGTTTCTCTTTCATACTCGAAGTAGCAGTGTAGTGCAACAGGTTAATTTGGAATTTGAATATTGAATTTCATTAGCACTGTATGGACTCTGGCTTTAAAGCCTTAATGCTGGCTTGCTTGTTCTGGAAGTGATGGCCTCCTTAAAATGTTCAGTAATTGTGGATTGAACAGAATTCCCACTGCGAGAATGGAAAAGAGGAAAGGACCTTGTTGTCAGCTTTCCTTGCTCCTTATCCCAACCGCAGTCAGCAAGTACAGTCTGGATGTCTTGCACTGTGTTTTACAAGTGACTGACACAACAATGTTTTGTAGGATATTTGTGTTTCCATCCAGATTAAGGTTTAGATTTAAGCTATTTTTTTCCTGTTGGGAATAAGTATTTTTGGGACTGGAGAAATTGAGGTCTCTCTCAAGTTCCAAATCTGACACGGCTTCTTAAGCAGGGCCCAGTTTTCAGGGAAAGCTGGAATTCTGCTTTCTTTCTAGCAGCATTTTCAATTGGCAAGTAGCTGTAGAGACATCCAAAACTGGTAGTTATTTTGAAATTACGGACCGGTATCCCTTCTTTCAGCCATATGAGTACTGCTGTGTGAATACTTGAAAAAATGTTTGCTTTCCTGTTTTACCTAAGCAGTGTCATAAGAGTTGTTTGTGCATGACATGGAACTTGCTGCTTACTTTTAGCCCTGTTTAGACAAGTGGCTTTCATTTTCCTCACCAGAAGTAAAACACTTCATGTAAGAGGCTGACTGAGGTTGGTTTCTTGTGTGCGTTACTGTTGAGATGAGCTGTAACACAGTTCTTGTATTCCTGCAGATGGAGGGGGATGTGGGTGCTTGAGAAAGTATGTAACTAAAAATAGATTCTCGCTTCTCCGCTCTTACTAGCGACATTTGTGACAAATATTTGGGGCCAAACAGCATCTGAGTTAGCTGATGTAGTTCTAGTGCAGGTCCTTGTGATGCAGTAACTGAAATGCCCTGTTCCTAGGATACACTGCTTTGCTCAGAGGGGCTCAGACTGTCCTAAACGCTCTGACAGTGCTGAGAGTTTGTCCTTTCTAATGTTCTTTGTTTTCCACTTCTGTTCGCAGCAGTATACAGTTCTCTAAGTGGATGGGTGCTCTGTTTTCTTTGACCGAATGGTAACGTTCAAATGCAAAAGCTGGATGCCGCAGATCAAGACCTGCGTTAAAACAAAGTCTGAAGATCGTGTTGTAAAACGGCTTGTTTTATATATTCAATGTTAATCAAGTTATACTGTATCTTTTTTGATTCTTTTGGTAACACTGTCTTCATACTTATAAATGTGGTTTTATTATCCTTCCTATAGCCTTTTATACCAAAACTGATAGAGTACGCTGTTTGGACTAGTCGTTGTGATGGTTTAAGGAGTTAATTGTGTATCTGCTACGTTATTCTGAACAGTTTTGTGATTAATACTAAAGACTTTGTGGCCTGTTTACAGTAACCATATGTGTGTTTGCACAGTATCATAACTTCCACTTGCCATTTTAAGTCATTGTGTATCGTATCAGTTTTTCATAACTTTCTCTGTGCTTTGGTTCCTTTTGAAGCTTCATCTCTGGTGATTTGTACTTGTGTGATGTATGAGAAAATGTACAAAACACTGATGATTCACCAGTGATGCAAAGAAGCTGACTTTTCAAAATCATTGTGCCTTAACATACCATAAACACTACGCATGCCAACATCTTCTGTGGATGCCTCTGAAGATTTGTCTTCAGGTCTTAAGTATTGATTGCAAGAATTTCTGTCACAGGCATTTTTATGTCAGCTGAGCAATGGCATGTACTCAACTTTTTATATACCATAACACTAATTTTCATTGAAGTTTTGTAATAAATTGTATGAATGTGGAAAATGTTGAATTTTGAGGTGTTTTTTTTTTGTTGTGTATTGGATTTTGGCTTTTTAAAGCTAATCTGTGAAATGTTGTAATGGTGGTGTGCACAGTGCATACTCAAAGGAGTCATGGTATTTACCCTGGGGAATGAAGGCATTTTCCAGAATTGGTCTACATAAAAACTGCTTTGATTCTGTTTCAAAACAACTTGAAAAGTGTTTTAACTGGAAGTTAGGTAGCAAGGCTTTGCATCCACTTTTTTTTCCCCGAAGTTCATTAGGCACCTACTGACATATTTCAGGTGTGTAAATACCTTTGGAAAATCTCATCGCACACCTTTGTTTATAAATTAATGAATGTTGCTGTTTCCTTTATGTCACTAGTGAGTGTATAGCTCTATTCTGCATGCTTTTGTAGTCTTGCATGTATTATATATGCCTAAGAGTAAATTATTTTGCAAATATGAATTGAGACACTGTCTTCTGTACTAAATTGAGGTGTCTTTCATGTGATGATTAGCCCTAATTTTGCTGTCTAGCAATGAGTGTTTAATCAGGGTAGGATTAACAAATGATTTGCATCACAGGGATGCATATGTGGTGTGTGTTTGGAGTTGAACTGTGTAAAATGCACCTTACATTGTTGTCTCAGTGGCTGCTATAATGAACTTGAAAGAAGAAATGGCGTGACAGATCTGTGTTCATACAAAGTCTCATCAGGTTTTATGAAGATTTGAATTGTAAGCGTGTTTGTCAAGAGGGCCAAGGTGAGAGGTTTAACGGTAAACGCTTGGTCATGAATTGTGTGCCATTATGTGCACTTTCCTTGTTGTCTTTCTTCCAGAATTTCGCATCACATTTTGCAGCCTTCTTAAAATGGTACGCTGTCCATGTGTGCTTGTGAAAAGTTGGGACAGCCACACCCCTCCTGAGAAACCAAGGCTTTAGTTACAGACATTAGTTACATACTGGATTAGCGCTCTGAACAAAGGTAACATGAAAGGCTCATCTTTCAAAGCAAACTAGGACAATGGGGAAGCAAGCTTTCAAGAGCATCTAGTCTTTAATTTGATTAAAACCAGAGCTTTTTTTTCCCCCCACTCTGTTTTCAAAGCAAGGCACCTAAAGTAACTGTCACAGTTCTTGTATGTGAAGCCTCAGTGCAGAGGCTTTCACTGGCAGATACCGATTATTGATCGATCGCCTCTGCCTACTTTTGGCGTGTGAATTCCGTCTGGAGTGTTTTGGCTCAGAATCTGAGATTTGTTTGGATAATAGTCCAAGAAGGTATCATACCTGAGTGCTTTCCTTTCCACACAGACTTAGTTTTTATGCCTTTTACCACTTCTTTGATGTTGTCTAATGTTAATCTTCAGTTACATTTGAACTTGGTTTTGTTAAAATATTTCACGGCTTACTAGGGGAACATGTATTTGTTAAGGCAAGTCGTTGCTACTGTGAAGATCTCTGGAGAGACGACTCTGGGTAGAGCCTAATTTCTGACCTTGCATTTCCACTCCTGTCTGTGTCAGCAGCGCCGGGCCCATGGAAGACAAGTCCCTTTTTCTGAATTCCACCCCGGCCTTCTCTGGGCTGCTGTCCAGCACTGGGACAAAGTGCCCACATGTCACTACTGTAACCACTGTGCAGCAGGATCACAGGCTCCTGCAGGTGGCTGCAGTGCTTTTGGTCTTCATTAGATTTAGATAAAACAACTTCAGAAAGGTTGATTGACTTGTTGGTGCCTTAAATTGCAGTGTAGAGTCTGTAATGGTCTGTGGAGCTCTAGCATTTAAAAACAAGCAGACATGCTGACAATTACCTGTTTGTTGTTGTGGGTTTTTTTTCTGTTGTTGGCTTTTCTTTTCTGCTGTTTTGAATCAATGGCTGAAAGTGAACTCAGGATGAGTTAATGGGTTTTTAAAACATACACGCCTGGGATTGCCAGCGTCTGGTCTTGGAAGTGTCTCCTTATTTTGATTTGAGGGATGTTTTGAATGAGAAGGTGGAAGAAATGGCAAGATAAATGCTGTGATGACTACCCGGATTTGAAAAGTTACTATTGTGGCATCAGTGTCAGGTTTTTTGTTCTGAAGTAGGGGAGTGTCCTTGCACTTGTGCAGCCATTGCCATGCCAAGCTTATCCTGACCTGTGTTCAGGGGAGTTTCACGTGTGATTGTGTCCATGTCCTTGCAATGTGGAAGACGTGACCCCTCCCTGCAGCCGTGGAAGTTGAGGGAAAGAAGCTGGGTGTCCTGAGGCTCCGCTTCCCCCTCTCCCTGCTCCTTTGCTGTTGAGTTGAGGTTGCTATGAGCTGTTCGTACATTGTGTGCTGCTGCTGCTTTTGGAGTGTTTAAAATTCATTCGAGTTCTCTCCTGCTTTTCCTTAAAAAGTTATGCTGCCAGCTTTTACCTGAAATAACTTTCCATATCACCCTTTAAAGTGGTTTAATGGAAACAGAGCACACATGCCTACTTCGCACAGTACAGTTGCAGTATGATTCAGGACTTCCCACTATTTTGAGATGCTAAATCTAGAAACACACTTCCTATTTATTCCCTCTGTGTTTGTTGTTTTTTGGATGGTGTATCCCTTCCTTTGGGTGTTGTGTGTCTGCTCGGGAGGAGCGAGTGCCTCCCTCTACGGTGCCTGAGCCGTGGGCGGGCTCGGGCCCGGTGGGCGCGGGGCTGGCGCGGGGACGCGCCGCAGCCCCGGGCCCGGTTCGCGCGGGGCGGGCGGCGGGGCCGGGGCGGGCGCGGGGCGGGGCGGGCTCCCGGGATTGGCCGGCCCCGGCCCCTCGGCGGCGGCGCTGGGACGGCCCTCGCCGCGCACACACACACGCACACGCACACTCGCACCCCCCCCCCACCCGCACGGCGCTGCTGTGGGCTCCCGCGAAGGCAGGGCTGCCGGCCGCACCATGAGCACGGGCATGCGGTACAAGAGCAAACCGGTCAACCCAGGTGAGGCGGCGGGGACGCGCGGCCGCTCCGCCCCGCGGCCCGGCGCATCCCCACGCCTCACTCTCTCTTCTTTTCTCTTCCCCGCTGCCGGCTCCCGCCGCGGGCATCCCGCCCCGGCCCCTCCGCCCCACAGAGGAGAAGCAGGTAGGTGGGCTCCCCCGCCGCCCTCGGTTCGGTGCGGCCGGGCCCGGCTCCGGCCCCGCGCGGTCGCGGCTCTCCCGCCTCGCTGCGGCGATGGGGTGGTGTCCGGCTACCTGGGCACGGCTGCCTTCTGGCCCGGAGCTTGGCCTGCCGGCCCTTTTATAGCTGGATTCATCCGAGAAATACGTATTTTGCTTCATCTCCCGGGGTTTTGTGTGGGGTTTCCTTTTTTTATTCAGCGCCTTTGGGTGTGTCGAGTAGGTTCGGATGGAGAAAGGCAGCGCAGGGGCTGGTGAAGGCGTTTCAGCATTAGGAGCACGTCTGCCCATCGCTCCCTTCCCTCTGCAGCGCAGATGCGCAGGCACAGACCCAGTCCTGCTCACCGCCCCTCCTTGGTGGGGCAGATCACCACCTCACAGGCAGCCAGGATCGGGGCGTAGGGAACATCTGGTTTGCTTTGCAGAGCAAATAGCTCTTTGGAGACAGGCCTTTGAGTCCTGGAGAGAGAGTGGGGTGATGCAATCAGATGACATCGACAGGTTTTTTTTGTTCACTATGTGGTATTTTTGTTCACTGTGGTATTTGGAGAGATTCAGGGTGTTTGACAGGAAGAGGAATCCTTTTCTGCCGAGCTTGAATGTCTAGGTAAGGGGTTATCATGAGAGTCCCATGTGTTCCTTAGCACCCATTGTTGTGATGTAGGCAACGGCTGCTGTGTATGCTTTTCTGTCTCACAAAGGCAGGGATGGAGGTGATGGTTAACGCAGCAGGGCAGTGCAATGGGTCCCTGGAGTAGGAAGAAGTCCACACGTTCCCAGCCTGGCTTGCGCTTGCCTTTTGGTTCAGCCTTTCTCTGAGCCTCTAATTCCACATGCAGCAAAGACCTCACCTGCCCAGACAGTGGTACTGTGCAGCCTTTCTGGACCACAGAAAAGCAAACTAGCTTTGTAGCGGCTTGGGCATTCACCTGGCCGCTGCAGGAGGTGGTATTTCCATATACAACGCAGACTGGGGCACTGTGAAAAGATACCTGTGCATTTTTGTGAGTTGATTATTGCAGTGATGAGAGGAACAAAGTAAATCCAGGGGTAATAAAATAATGGAGTCTTATCAGGTGCGTTTGTCCCAAGCTACTTAGAATTTTGATAGTATTTTTTAGTTACTTGCTAGTATAACTGTTAATTATTGGTTTATTTCTAGAGGGAAATTATCAAGAACATGTTCTGAAATTGTAGAAAATTGAGTGTAAGCTGTGAACTGGAGAGGAGCTTTGTGACCCCCCCCAAAAGTGCTACTCTTTAATTAATTTGTTTTTAAATAAAGAAGGAAGCAGGTTTTGTATAAGGCTCCTTTCCACTCGTTCCCCAGGGGAAGAAGCGAAGTAGAGATCAGGGGAGTCTGTTGTAGATAATTCCTGAAGGCCCTTTCACACTGCATAGGCAAGGGTGGCCTGGACCCCAACGAGTTTGTGTCTGCAGGAGAGTGTAGAGTTCTGCTGGGGCGAAGGAGATCTTTCCTCAAATGCACAGGGGTGTGTGTATCCGTGTGTCTTGTGCTGAGAGCGTAGAGTGGGTCTTGCATGACAGAGCACAGTTCATTAGCAATTTCTGCCAGCCATATCACTGGTGGATGGTGGAGGGAAGCCAAGCTGTGAATACAAAGCAATCTGTTAAAATTAAAATGAACATACAAAAACACAAATGATCTTTATTTAGCATCCTTTGGGAGCAGGAATTTTCTTCCTGTGCCGCCTTATTCCAATCCACTTACATCTGGCAGCACGTAACAATTTAAAAGGTTTACTAAAGCTGTGATTCTTGCCTGGACCAATTTTTTTTTTAATAAACAATTGGGAAATAAAGTGAGCTTCTGAGAGGGCAGTACAATAGCTTGTGTGTAAGTAGGGTAGCCTTCAGTAAAACCTTAATGACATTGATGACTTACTGAATCCAAAAAATGGAACAATGTGATGTCAAAGAATGTGTCTTCATCTTCCCTCGTAGCATAGTCAGGGCTGATGCGTTGTTTGAGTCCAGGGGACTCTTGATTTGCAGGTTGGAGTCCTAATTACTACCATTTCTGAAGAAAAAGTAATGGTAGATTCTCCACTTCTCTGATTTCCAAGGAATGACCTCTTAATTGATGTATTTTGCGCTGAACTCATGCCATGGAGGTCAGTGGAGGTTTGATACTGGACTCTGTGTGCAGAGCATCCAGCTTTCCAAGGGGAAGGGTTGTGGTTTAAGACCCTGGACTAGAGGGAACCAGTTTCTAGTCTGAAGCTCTACAGCAGATTGCCTGGTGAGACCAGGCTCCTCAGTCTCATTATACCTCGATTCAGCACCTCTCAAAGAGGGATGGTTTCTCTCCTAGGAATTTCTATATTGCTGGAGTAACGTGCTGGGTAGGCACACGAAGCAATGACTGATATCCCATGGCAGAAGAGTAGTCCCCACGTAAGGGAAACCTGGCCATTTGTCACAAGAGTATTGGCTTGACAACCAAACAGGGCAAGTGCGGTGATGGATGCTGTGCCAAAGACCAAGGTGTTGCTGTGGGAGGAGTACAGGTGAAACCTCCCAAATACCTAGCTAAACTGGAGTCTCCTGGCACACTCCCGCAGAAGATGCTTCCTAACTCATGTTGTTGGTGTGTGTTTATTTGGGGTGTTACCTTGCTGTGCCTCTGAAGCTGGCTCCTGCTCACTCAGGCCCGTGTCTCTAATGTTCTTTGAAGTCATTGTCTCTTTTTAAATCAGGAGGATGGGAACCTCTCCTTCCCACGTTGATCTCTCCCTGCCCCATCAACTTGCAAAGTTGTTTGGGTGTGGGAGCAGAGACTATCTGGTGGATCCAGTTATTTCAGTGGGTTTGAAATTATAGGGCTGTGCCTTTTGCATTCAGCTTTGTCCTTTTTTCTACTTCAGCATATTTCGAAGTGGTTTGCTTGTCAGTAAAAATATATATGGAGGGATCGTGTGTATGGAGAAGATGCTGTGCAAAAGGTAGTTTGGTTGGAGGAATCATTTCAGTGTGATGGTAGGTATTGAGAACTCCTGAATTAATTACATTTGTGTCTCAATTTTTGAGAATCTGGTTTCTATATCTTAAAAATGTATATTCAAACTGCTTTGCTTTCTTCTTAGTAAAAAAGAAAGAAGCAGAGATTTCCATTGTTCCTGGAACAGTAGGTATTACAAGAGCAGAGATGTCTTCCATCTAAAACAGCAACCATGTCAACACAGAGCACCATTTTAAGGTCACCCTTCAACCCCAGCCTCACCTATCAGAGGACATTGGCTGATGGAAATCCCCCAATTCCCTGTTCATGTCCACTGAACTGCCTTCTCCATTTCTTCACTGTGCATATGGAGGGATCAGCGCAGATGGACTTACAAGAAGTGTGTACCCCTGAAAAGGCTGCGCTCTGCATAGGGCAGAGGTACTCCTATAGCAAGGTACTTCTAGATGCTGCCCTTGACACACTGATGCCCACTCCACTGCAGGCAGGTGCTGATGACAAAGAGCAGATTAAGAGGAGGAAAGAGTGGAGATCCATGCATCCTGAGCTGGTTGAGGATGACCTTAATGTGACCCTTGATTTCTGTGTAGATACCAAGGTGGTGAAAATTGATCACCTGAGTTTTGTGAAATATGTTATGAAAAATATCATATGAGTGACAGATGCCCGTGTACTACTGTACAACGAAGACCAGGTCTTTACAGAATCCTCTTGAAGTCTGTCCTGGAGCAGCTTGGAGGAAGTGTACTGGTGTTACATGTTTACAGTTGCCATCTTTCGTCTAACCGTTTTCCTTAATTAACAGTTCTTGTAATCTTGTGATTAGGGGAAAGTTCTTTTTTCTGCCTGTGCTTGTGCAGAAAAGCATGGAACCTGGAAGGCGAACAGGGTACCACTGGATTTCTAGTTTCATTTTCTCAGAGTTAAACCAATTATGTTACGATTGTGATTCTTTGAGTCATTGGGAGTGGCACTATGGATCTGTGTTCCTGTGCTGTCTGTCGTGCTCTGCATCAATGCAGACAGGGTGGTTGTGAGGTTTTTTTTTTTTTTTTTTGCTAGGAGAAAGCAAAATTATGTTTGCAGCTGGAGAGTGGGATCTTTCACCACAGCTGGATAGTCTCTCACTGTGTCATAGCTTGCCCTGGGTGAGGCTGTTTCTCTTTGACTCCCCACGTTAATGTCTCTTCCAACCTCTGTGTTTTCCAACCCTGGTCTTGCATCCTGTCTACCAAGATGCGCCTGCCAGAAAGGGAGTAGCAAATTAGTCACAGAATCTGGAGGTAAATACTGGAAACAGTCTTACAGCAGCACATCTCTGCTTGTTTTTCTGATGTCCCAGTGTATCTTGGCCAGACGTAGCATAGGAGTGGAAGCTTTTGCTTCTCTGTAAAAAGCCTTGTGTGTCTTGTTAATTTTTTTTGGCCCATTTCAAAAGACAACGTTGGTCCCTTGCCGTCCAGACTGGGCGAAGGCTCAGTGCTCAGAACAGTGTGTTAGGAGCTGGGTGGGGCTGCAGCAGGTCAAGAGGTTCAGCCCTGCCTGTCCTTCTGCTGTGCATCTGTCTAAACAGTCCTACTACAGGAGGCCCCTGTGTCGCACAGATGGGCTCTTCTGGGCTGGGGAGGGAAGTCCAGCCTGGGCACTTTGACTTCTTTTTGGTTTTTTTTTTTTTTCCCCTTGCTTCTTTGATTGCTTGGCTTCTTGGAAAAGGGCTGTAAAAAGAGGTCAGCACGTGGACTATATGGTGAAACAGAACTGCTGGAGAGCTGGGCACAGAGTCTGCCTCCTGCTGCTGCTGATGTCTCTCCTCAATTATTTATGCTCCAAATGGATAAAATGGTCATTAGTGCAGGGCAGGGGAGAGGTTTAGCCCTCTCAGTGCGATTAACAATCTTCAGTTTATGAAAAGGAGAAGTAAGCATTTCCTGCACAGAGGGTTTTGTCCCTTGAGTTTCCATGAACTGCTCAGCTACTTGTGTGCGACTCCAGAATTCTGCTGCTCTTGTGTGAATTGCACAGGGATGTTCAAAGCCAGATATTTAAATTCGACAGATGTTGTGGCCTGATCCTTGCTGATGCTAACGAAGTAGGAGCAACCTTCATTTAACCGCAAGAGGTGCTTGTGACACTTGCTTAGCTGTTGTGAGCTGCCTTTTGCCCCAACAGGCTGCAACCCAACTGCAGACTTGAAAATGTTGCTGCCATCTGAGTGAAGGAGAAATCCAGTCCCTGGATGCTTTTTAGTCTCCTCTTGACATTCTCAAAAATGATACTGGCTTCACACTGATGCCATTCTTAATTTGATTATTCTAGCAATAGATGTAAGAGGGTTGTGACGATTCCCTGCAAAAGCTGAGGAAAGGCAAGTCTAGAGAGAGGAATAGCTGGCAGAGTTCAGTGTCTCCTGGAGCCCATATTGCCTACCCTCAGTTTCAGTCTAAGTTGCTGTTCATTAAACACCCAATAAAATGGACATCTTGGAAATCCAGGGGAGATTCCACCTTCAGCCAGCGGGTTGCTTGCTGTGCCAGGCCAGGTTGGGTCCCTGCTGTGTATCTTTAGAGCTTACCAAATTAGTTTTAAATCCTCAGTCCAAGGGGTTTCCCTTGCAGTTTTGGGACACCCCACTGCCACAGCAGCGGCTTCTACAACCTTGCTGCAGCTACTGCTCATGAGTGCTGAAACCAAGCCTGGAGAGCTCTGCTTCATCTTTAATACTTCAAGCACTTATTGCTGAGATATCTCTTGGTTAAGCCAAGAGGGTTCCTCTCGTGTTGTTTCTCTTCCAGTCCAAGTGGCTTCTGTGTTACTTTTTTTCCTGGATAGCAGAGCATGAACTGGAGGGCACCTTCTTTGCTTACCTGCAAGCTTTCTTGCCTGACCAACACTAAGCCTTTGTCCCTTTCTTGCCTATGGCAGAGATTTCCTCGAGACAGTGAAACCACACAGAATAATCCTCCAATACTCATGAAAGAAACCTGTGGCATCTCTAATACATTGTGTGACTTCAGATTTTTGTGAAATGTATGCAAGTTTTTTTCATAGCATACTGGAATAATTCCCATATGGGCTGGATTTTGTCTGTGTGTGTGTGCGCGCATGTATGTCTACAGTGTGGTTAGCCTCGAAGCACAGGAAAAAATGTTTGTCTGCTGCTACGCATTCCTTTTCTCCCAGAGAATTGTCCCTGGAGCTGTGAAGAGGTTTGTAGTCATCTTGTTCCCACAAGAGTGTTCAAGAGCTGGATTTGTGTGGGGTTCATCAGTAAAGCTGGGATCAGATCCTAGGAAACGTGCTCTTCATCAGTACGTGTGCTGCTGTTCATCCACCACCTGGTATCCCAGAAACATTGTTTAAAATGAATACCGAGTGAGTGTATTTTCAGTGCATTAATTGAAATCTAGTATGGCCTGCTAACATTCAGCTCTAGACTGCTGTGCTTTCCCTCGATCTGTCACTCCCAGCCCCTTGCCCATGTGGCTGGTACCCCCAGTAGCATCACAACAACTGTGTGCTGGAGGTGGCTGGGAGAAGAGAGTGCTGGAGGGCTGCAGGACTAGCTTGCTGACAAGCAAACCTTGGCTAAGTGTTGGCCAAGAGCTGAAGAGAAGAGTGTGCTGGAGAGCTGCAGGGACTGGCTTGATGAGCAAACCTTGGCTAAGTGTTGGCCAAGAGCTGAAGAGGAAGTGAAACCCTGCAGAAGCATCTGCAAGGCTGTAATGCCAAAAGTGGGAGGAGAATTGTTTAGCTTCTGGCCTTAGTACAACTGTCCACTCCTGAAGTAAAAAGAAAAAAAAAAAAAAAAAAGAGAAGTTGAGGCTGAAGTTCAGCTCAAGAAGAAGGATGTAGCACTGCTGTGCAGGGATGCTTGAGATGGCAGAAACCTCTCTGGAGGCAGCTGCACAGCCTTCAGATTGCATCAGCCTGGTGCCATGACATGGCAGCGAGGGCTAAGGGAGGCGCAGGGCTAACGCTCAGAAGTGCAGCATGGCTGTGCTTCGCGCTAGCTTGGGACTCTGGGGGGTGTGAGCCAGCGTAGTTCTAAGTCAGTCAGAGGTGAGCACCCTTAATAGAAATTAACTCCAGTTTTTCGCTCACCTCTTCACTTTGGTCTGATTTCCTGCACAGTGGCGCTAGCTTACAGCAGTAAGAGCGGTGCCAGGACCGAAGTGCCATCCTGAAGTTAGCTGATGGGGAGAGAGGAGCAGCGCGGTGGCTGACCTGTCCCTGTGTGCCATTGCCGTGGCTGTACTGCGTGAGTCCTTGGAGCCAAAGAGCAGGAGAGCTGTGGTCTTTCACTTGTCAACTTTGTTCTTCGCTCTTCCTGGGAACTTCGGGAGTGCCCTGTTCGTTTTGAAGCTTATCAAGTGTGTCCAGGGTGTGTCTATGGAGCTGGGATGGCCTGTCTCTGCCTGACCCCGCCCAGGGCAGCTGGTGCCGTTCTCCCAGAATGACTCCTGGCAGGGGGAACCGGGAGCTGGGAGTGCAGGCTGAGCAAATAAACCGCAGGATGATGAGTGCTAGCTCCTGGAGACCGGCCATGGGGAGCGAGCCCGTCCCACTGACCTCTGGACATTCTCAGTGCAGAAGCAAGGGAAGGGAAAAAAAGATCCACTTAGCTTGTGGGAAAAGAGGCTCCAAGGGCTTAACGTCTTCCTTCTGTGTTCTGTGAGGCAAAGCCCATGGCGGTACAGATGTGGTCAGGGCTCCAGTGACTATGTTTCATTTTTCCTTGCAGACCCCTGGTGCTTGGAGCTGTGTGAACACACATGAGAGTGCAAGCCAGGCCTTTTACTGCTTTAGTTTGTATTGCAATTATTTTTAAGATCACTTCCCAGGCAAGTCACTTTGCTTGCAGCCTTTTGTAATGTCTCCTGGCTGTTTCCTCAGTGTGGGAACCATTCTAATCCTGCTTGCTGCACTGAGCTTATTCTTGCTGTGATACGTACACACATGAAGTCTCTTCAGATCCTGCAGTCTTACATCCACTTTTGTCTTAAAATAAATTACATACCACATTAATTATATATTCGGGTGAAATATGAGTCACAAAGGCATCTGCTATCTGCCTGCCCTACATACATGGTCCCCTTGATTGTGTTTTCTTTTTAGTTTAAAGCTCTCCTGAGTCTCTGCATTGGCTATTAAATGATGTGAAGTCCTGGAAATGCAGATAAGCAGTACTGGAAATGCCCATCTGGACCAGTAGTGATTTCCCTCTGCCCAAGGTCTGCTGTAATAAATGTCAAGGAGGTTTATGGCTTTTAAGATCCTACAGATTCTCAGAGGTTTCTGCTGCTCTGAGGAGCTGGTGCCAGCTGGGATCAGACAGTAATGGAAGAAGCATCACAGCCTTCAGGAGCTGGTATTTTCCCTGTTTTGTGGGCAGTGGGCTGAATCAAGGCAGCGGGGGTTAAACTTCAAGTGATACAGCTGGCCTGCAGCAAAGCATTGCTGCTGTGATTGCACAGTGTGGAGATGAGCAAGAGCATGTCATCACGACAGCAGGAGAGCCGCTGTCTGAGATGATCTCTCGTCTCCCGGCGGCTGTGCTTACCATCCCGACTCTGCGTAGATGGTTTCCGCGACACAGCCAGAGCAGTCCCCTGGATCCCTTAGCTGGAGCGTGCAGAAGGGAAACTGCTCGTGTTTCACTCCCGAGATTAATACCTTTGCTGTTCCTCTGCCTACTTTAAAGAGTTCTCCTCCCCTTGAAAAGAGCCCTTGGCACAGCGTCTGTTTACGAGGGAAGTGGATATCAGAGAGGACAGTTATTTAACAGGACTTGGTGCTTTCTCCAGGCAGCTGATCCAGGCACACGCTCAGGAAGGGCTCCAGGTCCACTGAGCAGCTGAATGCTCTGGATCTGCTCTAGTCTGCCAGCAGACTAAAACCCTGGGGCTAACACTAGCCCCGGGGCTAACACTTCAGAAGCTCAAACTAGGCCCGCAGAGGTGAGCAAGTAAGTTAGAGGTACGTTTTCTGTGTATGCTCCAGTACTGTCACATTGATCTGTTTGGGATCCTCCTAACCATCACTGTGCAGCAGGAGTGTGTCCTCTTGTCACTGGGATAAGCCTCATCTGCCCTGCCCCACCACACTCAGCTCACACCAGGTTCACAGCGTTTGACTTCACAGCAATTTAAATAAACCAGAAGCGACTGGATGGAGCCCAGCGTTCCACCTCCTCAGTGCCTTCTCTGTTCAGCCTGCTGGTCCTCGAACAGAAAGGCTACATGCCATCTCATAGCTGTGTGATGGCATTATTTTCAGCAGCCCTCATTAATGTCAGTGAAAGCCTTTCTGTTTGAGGTGGTAGGGCTGGTCCTCAGCAGCTGCTCGGAGGCTCTGGCCAGTGCCAGGCGTTTCGCTGCTTAGTGTGAATGGTCAGTGTCATCTGAACATCTCCGTGTTCCTCTCGTGGTCGCACTGTCATGGGCAGGTGTCAGTCAATAGCAGAATTGTTCTTTTGGTAAACAAGTGATGGTGTTCTTGGAGCTGCCCTTCACATAGCAGCGGCGCAGTGCGTGCATGGGGTTGCTAATGAGGGATATCATGGGGCTTGTTAATCTGAAAGCTTAATGAACCATCTTATGTTTCTTTGAAAAGTGTGTGGATGCTTCTTCACATGTGCTGTTCCACTTGCATGTGTTTGGTACTGAAGTGTGTCCCTGCGAGGTAAAGCTCACAGCACAGACCTGGGCATTTTAGAGGACTTGGATCCCATCTATTGTGACATTAACGACAGTGGACATCCAGGAAATGTCTGGGTGAGACCCCTGCTCTCTCGCTTCCTCAGGCACTCTGTGTATCCCCAAAGGCTGAGCTGATTTTTGGCTCCAGTGTGTGTGTATTGGGCACTCAGAGCCTGTCCCCTAGGCGTTTAGGGCTTTCGCTTCATGACAAATAACTACTTTTCCTTCTTACTTAAAAAAAGAAAAAAAAAAAAGAGCATCCACCCACCTCTTGGCTGGCATCCTGCAGTAACAGGCCAGCATGTGTTTTCTCCAGTGGAGGAAAACAGGTCTTCCTTTCTATTCATAAGGCAATGGTTTATAAATGAGCCTGAAAAGAAAACTGATTTCCCCACTTACTACATCAAGAAAGAGTTACATCAAAATTTCTTAAAGCTGGGCCATGAATTTGGCCTGACGCTGTTGATTTGATGATGTCAGAGCCCAGACTGGCAGCTCAAGAAAATCCCTTCCCATTCTGCATGTAACATTAGTTCTGGGATTTACTTGGAGGTGGTTAGCCTTGGATTCTTAAAAAAATGTAAAGGTTTGACTTCATGCTGTGCTGCAACTCCCAAGAGCTGTTCACGGGTATCTAACCTGATTTTGCGCCCCATTCTCGTCAAAGGGCTGTGAGTGACAAGTTACTCTTGGCCTACTGTGGCTGTCGCTTGAGCTGACATTGCATGGGGATGCTGGCTCTCCGCTAACCTACTGAGCTGAGCCTTCCTCATCCTGCCCTCCTCTCCCATCTTACCTCTGTGGCTGTTTCCATTTCCTTTGGGTTGCCTTGTAGGAAAGCGCAATCTAACAAATGCAATTTTTCCACTCCTTTGCTTCCAAGTTCTTTCTAACACTGGGTATTGCCGCACCTTGTGTGCCCAACAACCACAGCGTTTACAGTCCAGTGACTTTCTGTCTTGTCTAATGTCTTCCTTAGCCCAGTTTCATTTCTCTGACTTCCAGAAATCCATTACAATCATTTCAAAGGTGACATTTTCATGAACTCTGCTCTTCCAGTACCTATTATGTTAACATCTCCCACCTTGCACTTTATTGTTCTTGTTTTTAGATGGAGCCCAGAAATACATTGATGAAGTAAGCAATACTACTAAAAAATCAGCTGTTCCTTCAGATCAGGACTGTATTAATGAGTCGCTGTTAACAGTTTTGCTACAGGGCAAGTAGCGATTATATTGGTGACTCCGATCAGGTGAACTTTATAGTGGAAATCAAGACTGAAATAGCAGCAAGACCAGTGTCGCAGCAATGTTATCTGCAAAGAACAGATGTTATCGAGAACCCGGTTTGTTTAGTGGGATTGGGCTGGGTCCCTCATGCAGTGACATTAGTTATTAAGCTTAGGGCAGGAACCTTTTGTGATTGCTTTCTCACTCAATTTTGCAGGGGAGAAATTGTTGTCTTAAGATGGAAAGGCTTTTAGGAGGAGTGGGGCAATATGATTTAGCATGCGTGCCCTTTAATGACCCTCTGCAAGATCTGGGATTTTGGTCTCTGTCTCCTGCAATCCAGCTGTGTGCTAAGGTTTATTCCTAAGGCTGTGATTTGTGATGAGAGAGGAAAAATGACACGCTCAAATCTGGTAGAAAATACCATCCTTGAGACTTTGTCAGGACAATACCAGTGTTCCTGGTCTGTCTTGGTCAAACTGGGTTGCCTGGTCTGGCTGTGTTGTTTTATACTGAATGATCGATCACTGGTGAAATTTGCCAAAATGGCAGAGTTGGGTTGTAAACCCCATGCCTTTTTGGGAAGATCATAACAGCAACTCTGATGTTCTTGTGCCTACTGCTAAGCATAATGGGGCCTCGTGGCACAACGGCAGGGTTATTGGGCGTTTGTGTGGTGATGGTGTCTGTGAAGCCCTCTCCTGCGCCACAGCCCTGCAGTTTCACGTTGTGCCAGCCCAGAACTGTGGGCTCTCCCTGCCCCAAATTAAGTGATCCCACTTGCAGTGCCTCAGACTGTCAGAATACTCTGGACTAACCAAGGAGCTGACACGTTCCTCTGGTCTGGGTTGGTGGTGTGGAGGTGAAAGACAGTAGGATGAAACGTCAGCTTTTCCACAAAGGCCACTGTACAATAGTTATTTTAAAGGCAGATTTTTTTTAGGCAGTTTACAATAATACAAACTAAGAGCCACCTTTCTTTAAACACAGATGAAAGTACCCAAGTCCTTTGAAACTGAGAGGAGCTAGGCACCTTCTACATTTTTGTAAATTTGGCTCTGGTGAGCAGCCTTGCCGCTATTCTCCCCCCGCCATCAGTAGCTGATTTCGTTTGCTGTGTAGCAAGAGCTCTCCCGTCTCCCATGAGCGGGCTGCTGCAGAGGAATTTACACACCTGGTGCCAGGCTTACAGTTGCCTTTCATGTGCTGTGGTCCACGGATTAGGTCCAGGAAAGGGGTTAGCGAAGGAAAATAACTGGGAAAATACTGCAGGAGGTAGGTTCCAGGCTGCTCTGAATAGCCCTTTCATCTTTGTCTCAAAAAAAAATCAGTAAAGAGCTGCAGCTCTGTGAAAATGGCTTTTAAAGGATCATGGCCATGCTGAGGAGTGATAGACACCTAACATTTTGGTTTCTTTATTGGAACTGAAACTTTTACAAGGCTCCTTTTTTTAGGGGCTTTGTTTGGCAGAGATGCTCCATTGTGGATTAGTGTTTTTAACATCTCATCCCCCCTTTTTTCCTTTCAAAACTGTCCTCTTTATCCTCCTCCAAACTCTTCCTTTAACCCCTCCTGTGCGTTCTTGGTAGCAGCTAGCTAGCGGACAGTCACTGTTCATCATATGAGCTGTGCTGCTTTCTGACTGATCTGTGCTCCTGTTAGTTTTCTCGTATGCCTCTGATTGCCAGCCCTTTGGGGCTGGGATTGCCTTGGTGCTCTGGTTCAGCACCTTGCACGTGGGGCTGTGCTCTCTGGGAGTGTGTAGCTGATTGCCATCCGCTCCCCGGATGAGGAATCCGGCGCTGAAGAGCTGGGCAGTGCTTTGCCCTGGGGCTGGATGCTTCTGAATCCCATGTGCCCGTCTCTGCTTCACCGAGACCCGTCACAGCATGCAAAACTCATGCAGGCTTTGTTATTGCAGATCTCATCCTGCCTTTTGTAGTGTTGATAACCGAGGCCATTCTTGCCTAGTTGAACCCCTCCTGTGCCCTGCTCTTTCTGGATGTGCCAATGACAGCAAGGCTGGCAGGGCAAAGAATCTGAGAGAAGTGCAGCGAAGCAGCTGTTTGCCATAGCAAGAGCATCTGTACTGCCTGGGTTCCCTGCAGTTTGGGAGTGGGTGCTTTAACCTTTACAATCCATCTTTAAGGGTTTCGTGTAAACAGTGAAATAGGATCTGCTCCCAGGGAAACAGTTTATGTAGTTAAATCTAAGTATTACTGGAAAAGGAAAATAAAACCTTCATCATCTCTGACTCTGCCAGGGCGCTGGTGTCCTTACGTCTGAGACATGCCTCTGCAAACCAGAGGAAGCCTGGTTTGCCTGGGAAGAGAATATTTTCTTGAGTTTGCTTGCTTTCTGTTGCTCTTAATATACTAATGAGCTCACAGCATCTCTTGCATATCCTCAGATATTGCTGTCCAGAATATTCAACAGTCCCTAAGTGGACTTTTCTGGCGCATAGTTTTGAAAAATACAGAGTGTGGGTTTGTATGTTTACCTGTACCTTATCTGTGAGTTCCCCAAATACAGCACAGGCTGGTTCTCATTAAGCTGCCCTGAGTGAAGCCTTTGCTTTCAGTCTGAATGGCTTTTACCTGTATATTGAGCAATTAAAAAAAAAAAACAACCTAAAACCAGCAAAGGAACAACATAGATGAAAACTCTGTGGGAACATCAGTGCATGCCTGCTCTCACTTGCAGGATTATTAACCGTTTGCTGTTTAAGCTGTTTCTGGACAAAATGGTGTCCATTCCTGCACACCAGGAGCAGTTGAGTACTGGAAGAGTGCGAAGCTTATAGCAAGCAGGAGTCTCCTACAAATGGTGTTGGCGGGGGCTTTCTGGGACAGAGAACATGGCTTAGAGCTCTCCAGGGTGTCTGGGTACAGGGTAAAGAGCAAAACTTTCCTGAATGCCTTCCATCCCAGGATCCTCGAGGGCTCTGCAGGCATTGCTGGCCCAGCCAGGGCAGGCGTGGGTGTTTGTAGTGATGTTCTCCCCACTGCTGTTTTCGAGGTGGCAGAACTGAAGCCCACAATGTAACACCTCTGCATTTCTGTCTGGAGGCCATGATTTTTAGGGATAAGCAGCAGCTACTTAGATGAAGGAGTGGCTCCACTGCTCTGTGAGTCAGTCATACCACAACTGAAGCTTCCCAGAGGTGTCTGAGCCTCAGGAGTCCCCTTAGCCCAAATGTTCAACTTCAGACCTGTTCCTTTGTTGCAGTGGTGCTCCTCAGGACAGTGGGGTGTGAAGCACGCCCTGCTCAGCTCATTGCTGGTGGAGCTCTCCTCTCGTGACCTGGCAGGTGCTGCCCTGTGGGAGGGCTGTGGCTCCTCACCTCCCCAACAAGGCAACCTGTTTGTTGGACATTTGCTTCCTCACCAGGTCTTTGCTGTGGAGATGACTTCTGCTGGCACCTTACCAAGTTACAGGTGTGAGGCCAGAACTGGCAGAAAGAAGCTGGTGGGAATGCAGCCAGGTGGGAACAGCCTGCTGCTTCCTGTGCTGAAATGTGTCTGTCCCGCAGCGTGTTTAGTGGCATCATGGTACAGCCTGGGTCTGTGCCTGGAGCCAGAATAGAAGAGACCTTCATTTCTCTGATGCCCACTGCTTCTAGAAGGGCTGAAGCCCACGAGGAAGGAGGCTCTTGTTTTCATTGTGTTTTTGGCTGGTTGGTATCCAGAGCTGGCTCTGAAAAGCAGCTGAGGAGCGAAGTGCTCTCTGGGAGAAGCAGTCATGCTGTACTTCTCCCGCTGTTCAGCCCCAGGGCTGTCACCTGATCTGGAGAAACTAGCACAGGATTGGCAGCGCATATGGTCCTGAGTTCCAGATTTTCACCTGCTTGTAGGAAGTCCTAGAAATATGGGACCTGTCACCCATAGCTGCGCACACAAGCATACTCTGCCCCTTGCTTCTCTGTCTGTTGCATTGGCTCCCATTACACCGTGGTACTGAGGAGGTATCATGTCCAGGGTTGCTTTGCCCAGTTGCTGCTGTGGCACACATGAGGCCAGGGCCATGTGGATGGGCTGCAGTTGGGTTGGGCCCAAACAGCGTATGGGTCACAGTAGCTGTATTTGCGGACAAAATGGCCCCATCCAATGGCTGCCATTGCAGTGAGACTGGGAATTCCAGAAGAGGCCCGCAAAACCTCAGTGGCTTCCTGTATAGAGCAAAATCTGGGTTGAGGGGGAAAAAACCATGGCCATATAGGAGGGAACTGTGTGACAATGATGTGTCTTGGCCGTAACTGCTTGAGGCACTGTTGGAAATTGCGGTCAATTTAGCGCTTCCAAGAATGAGACACTGATTCGTCTGTGGTCAATGTGTTTTTAAATTGATGCCACTAAACTGTCAGTCTGGTTTCTCCTGGCCAAGTGTGGCCATTGCAAAGCTCTCTTCCTTAGGACTCCTCTGTGCTGGTGGCCTGGATTTCCATCCTCCCTGTTCAGCCTGCTTCCTCAGGCGTGGGGTTAAGTACTGCCTGATCCAGGTGGGAGAATCCTGCTGCCACCTTGGCCAGCGTGGCCACCTGGACAGTGGAGAATGGGGCTGTGCCGGAGGGGCTGCAGGGTTGTGGTGTTGCTGCTCGGTGCTGTGTGAATAGGATCAGTTGCCAGTGCAAACCATTTCCAACACTATGTGTGTGGGGAGAAAGGGTTGGGCTGCTGCACTGCAGGCATTTGAATGTCAGCAGCTGGATGGAGCTGGGCACAAGGTGGAGCGGCGTGGCTGAGCGAGTTTGACGGCACCAAGCTGGGATTTCTCCCTGCTGCTCTGCTTGGGTTGGATTTGGGGAGCTGGAGGTCGAGTGTAGTCTTGTGCAGCTTGTGCCATACCCTGCAAACTCAAAGCAGCTCCTGCCAGGTTTGTTCTTGCAGGGAAGAAGGGAGGGTGGAGGGTTCATGTGGCAGCTGCCTGGGAGGTAGAAATTAATGAAGTGTTGAGCTCTTAATGGGTAACATGCTCCTCTGATTTGGGTTTCCCTCCCCACCCATCTCACTCTTTTTTAATCTGTGGCACAGTCTTGAGAGCAACTTGAGAACGGAAGTGATTTCAGACTGGAGGTGACCTCATCTGTCTCCAGCTCCGAGGTGGAGCCGCGTTTGGAGCCACGGCCACAGCTTAAGCTGCTCTTTGAATGACGCGGGTGTGAGGTGCTGAGACTCTGGGGGAGCCCTGTGCTTCCCGCTCAGTGGAGTGCTCTTGGCACGTACGGGGTAGGGTCTCGCTCCAAGGCCTCCTGCAGTCTGCCAGCTCCCTGAGTGTGAGTACTGGTAAGATGCAGCTCCAGTCCTGTGAGGTCCTGGCATCTCGCCCCAGTTACTGGGATTTAAGGCTGCTTGGTGATGTCTGAGCTGTTGTGCTGCTCTCTCCAACAATTGTGACTTCTGCGGGGAGGGGACAGGGGGTGTGAGGTGGCCACTTTTGTGCTGATGGAGGGAACGATCCTGTGGAGGAGCAGCACCCGTTAGGAACCAGCCCTGTGTGCCTGAGGAAAGGAGTGTGCCAGGGTGCTGGGCTGTGCTGAGCTGTGCCCAGCTGGAAGATGTACTCAGTGTGATTGTGTGTTGGTGCAGGAATGTGCTGAAGGTGCATGCATGGATGGAAGGGGCCCTGCTGGGATCTTAGAGGGCCCTGTGGTTCAGTGAAAAAGGGGCTCAGAGCCCTCCTGGAGGCTTTGCTTTCTGGGAGTGGAGATAGTAGTGGGAGCACTGAGGATCTGGAGCGTGGAGTGGGAGCCAGCTGAGGCATCAGCTCCAGGTCCCAGACAGTGGTGAGGAGCTTGGGAGACCACAAGGCAGATGCTGCTTGCAGAAACTACCAGAGAATTCTCCTTCTTGACATGGCAAAGGGCCCTTCTTCCTCCTGCCTTCCATGTCTGCTACGCTGAGATGGCCAAGATTTTCTCATGCACAGTTGGAGCCTGGAGTCTTTGGACTCTGCTAGTGTCCAGCAAGCCCAGCTGCTCCCTGGCTGCTGGAGCTGGTCTGCCAGGCATGGCTCTGGCCTTCAGTAAATGACCATGTGCTCCAGTAAGGACAGCTTCCAAGGACTGTCTCGCAAGCCTTGTGGAGGAGTCCAGCCACTTCCCCTTAAGCCTAGTTGTCTTCTGGCTCGAGCTCAAGCCGAAGAGATGCTGGGCAGTGGAAGGCTATGGGTGGGAAAATAAAAGCAAACTTTTCTCATATCCCTCTGTCTGTGTGGCTGCGGAGGAAACTCCCTGTAGCTGGGTAGGCAGTACTGGAGGGGCAATAAGTTCACTGGAGGAATTTGCTTTTCTCTTGGCCTCGTCCCAGGTGGTATCAAGACTCTTGCTTGGAGATAAATCACCTCCCACCACTGCTAAATAGGGACAGTTCATGTGATCTAGCAAGAGTTTTCTCCCAGCCCTCCTGCCCCTCTTCCCTGTTGCACTGGGATCAGGAACTGGAAACAGATCCCATCATGACTGTGTCATAGTGAGGACAAAAGTTTACAGTCCTACTTTCCTCCTTCCTGCCTCAGAGTTGTCTCTATCCCTGTATGTGATGGAACGATATGAAAATGCATGGACAAGCAGGGATTTTGGACAAAAATGTCCTTTTTGTCCCCTCTGCTCAACATCCCACAGCTGTGGCTACGACACTGGAGTGCAGTGGCAGGTGACTGTGCCTGGCTGGGTGGCAGAGGAGCTCTGCCATGTCTGTGATAAGAGGTTTAGGTCAGCGGAGCCCCACGGGAGACTTGTGATGCTGTCAGTGGTGAAGGACACGCGGTGGCAAGGCTCAGGACCTTGGTCCCCTGCCATCTGCGGCCTCCTGTGTGTGACCCCAGCAGCATCCCAGAAAGGGGCCATTGAGCCCCGAGCCCTGCCTGTTGCTGGAGTCAGGAGAGAATGATAAAGAAGATGTGTCCGGACGGCAGCCTGCAGTGGGCTCGTGTGTCAGGAACAAATGAGCCTTTGTACCAGGCGCCGCCTTCAGCGGGAGGTTTGTCAGCTCTGGAGCTGGGATGCTAACGTGGGGCACTGCGCCCAGCCCTGCTGTGCTGCTCAGGCCTCCCCCTGTTCAGGGGGAGCAGCCTGATGGCGGGGTCGCTGGCTTTTCCTGTGCTGTGGGAGGTCTTTGCAGCAGGTCCTGCTTGCCTGAGCATGGCTTTGCCCGGTGGGCTGGGCAGCTGCAGGAGGCAGGACTCTCCTGGCCTCTCAAGTCCCAGTGTTCAGCAGCCTGGCTGCTCCGTGCCATGTGTGTGGCCTGGAGCTGCGCGTGTGCAGGCTGCGTGTGTTCCCTGCAGTGCATAAAGTCCCCAGGAACGACTTCTGGGTGACTGGGACAGGGCTATACTGGATCAGGATGGCAATGTCACTATAGCTGGGGCTTTGAGGACAAGTGTCTCTTGGTAAGAGTTCAGCAGAGCAGGGCTGAGTGGGACTGCCTGACAATATGTGACAGCAAGGCAAAGTCAGACTGGGGACGAGGTGACGGAAGCTCCTGTGCCTGGGCTGTTACACTGGATACACTCGTTACAGGAGGATACGCTTTAGAGAAAGCTGTCTTTTCCAGCTACTGAGAATGGACTTGAGGTCTGTCCCCTGGGGTTCCTCTCCCCTGGCTGCTCTCCTGTCTCTGGTTGCATCATTGGTGCCGCGCTGGTGGGGAGCCGAGCGTGGCTGTGCCTGCTGCCCTCTCAGAGCTGCCCTCTCCAGAGTGGTGTGGTTGGTGGTGGGGTATGCAAAACCACAGATGGGCTGAGAAGCTGGTGATGGGATTGCGGAAGTAGGAGAAGATCCTATTGGGATCTTCTCCCTGAAGCTGTGTAGGGTGCTCTAGGCTTTTGATTTTGTGGCAGTTTCGTCCAGCTGGTTGGTGCTGCTGCTGCGTTTTGTTCTTGCTATGTCCTGATTATTTCATCCTTTCTCATCTAAGAGCACTGTTCTCCAGGAAAACCCAGTTCAGCTCTCTCCAAGCAAGACTATGAAGATTTTTTTTGGAAGGAAAGGAGAACTTAGTGCATGTTCTGCCGCTCTCTGCCATGGTTGTGAATCCAGTACAGGCACCAGATCTTCCAAAGGGAGGAATCACTGAGGGGATTTGCAGGGCCTGGGGAGCAGGCTGGGAGGAGCATAAAGTCTCTTCTGGCTCTGAAAAACAACTATGTGTGCTCAGAGAGGACACAGCAATCACAGGAAAAGGGTAGTTGCTGAACTCAAATTGCCCAGAATTAAGCAATCTGTTTCAACTGCCAGTTGAGCAAGAGGACTGGTTTCCCTCCTGAGGCAGGTGTGACCAGTAAAATGAGGCAGCGGAGTCCTCCTGCAGTACAGCTGCCAGACAGGGTCAGTGCTTTCTTAGCCCTTCCCACACAGGGTGTCCCTCATTTTTCTCCCTTTCCTCCTTTTGCCACTGTTTTCAGAAGACACTCCCATGCTGCACGCCGCTGTTTTTATCTCCACTGTCTGCTCTGTGCTTTTGTGCTGGCTAGGGCTGAGCAGGTGCTGCCAGCACATCTTGCCCTTTTCTGAGGCGGGGGGGTCCATGGTTGCCCCAAGCAGAGTGTCCATAAAAATGCATGCATGAAAAAGGACTCCCAGTAAAGATTTCTCTGCACAGCGTGATCTCTGCAGGACCCTGATGTAGATAGAAAGAGGGCCTGGTAGCTGCTAATTTTAGGATCCTGGCTTATCAGTGGCAGATTCATTTTGGCTTTGTAGAGGGCAGACCAAGGGATGTGGGAACAGCTTCGTCAACCCCTGCTCTGCTGTGGTGCCATACAGAGCTGTAAGTCAGTGCAGATGTGCTGTCTGCCGGGAGCAAGTTCTCTGTGCCTGCAGGGAAGTGGCCTGTGGGTGGGTGTACAGTGGAGCTTGATAGCAAAACCAAAGTGGGAGGCCTGCTGTGCCTCCCACGTGTGTATTTTGCACTGAAGGGAGGTACTAGGTCACCCTGGGGAGGGCGAGTTTAGACTGTGTCTGTCCCAACTGACTGGCTGTTCAGTCCCTGCGCTCAGGAGAGTGAAGGCTCTCTGGAGTCCTTTGCTCTGTAGCCACTCCTGTGAGCCAGCACGTAAGTGGAAACAGATGGCATCATCTCAGCGGTTAGTAGGAATCTCTCACTGCTGCAAAACTGCTAATGAAGTTTGGGGCCAGACCGAAGCAGACAGAGGCTGCTGTGCTGACGGGGCATGCTGGCTTACAGCTCTGCACAGGGGTGCCAGTTATCGCCTCTCTGTTGCGCAGCGCTGCGATGGCTGAGCCAACCTCCCGGCCTGGCGAGCTGTGGTGTGTCCTGTGGCTGCCTCAGACAGGATGTTTATCTGGGTACCGCAGAGCCATCAGGTCCTGTCAGTTTCTGTCACTCTTGGTAATTAGTCCATGTGGGCATCCTTACTGTGAGTTCCAGACCTTGTATATCACACCTGCATTATGGAAGGGTGTGGGTAACTGGTATCCAGCACAATCCCTGCTAAGTCTCTGAGCCAGATACTGGTCCATGCAAGGACATTTTTTGCTCTGTTTCACTACAAACTCATACTAAGTATTCTCATTTTTTCCCTACTGGTCAGCGTCTCTGATAAGGAGAAGCAACACTCAGCAGTTATGGTCTATTACTGTTAGGCTTGGAATAAACTTTGTTTAAACTCCCTTTGACAGCACAGTTTGATGTAGATATTCAGTGACTTGTAGTTTTCTCCCATCATCACAGCATTTAACAAAATGTGAATCCCCAGTCACGCTGCAGGGCACAGAGAAGCGGTGAGTTGTGCAGCAGAGGTGTAACCAGGCTTGGTGTTTGCTGGAGCAAGTAGATGGGGGAGAAGGGGAAAGAAAGGTGTTGCTGAGCATCTCTCCATTCCCCTTATGATTATTTTGACGGCATCCTGCCGAGCCACGGCCTTGGTGTCTGCACTGGCAGGGTACAAGGAGGCAGTGTGGAGGCTGGATGGCTGCACAGCCACCGGGGACTGGGGAACAAGCCTGGTCCCCAGCCTCTGTCCATTGGCCTGAGCTGCACAAGCCTTGGGCTGGAAAAAATTTTGACAATCTTTGAAGTGTGGGACGAGCACAGCTGTTTGCTGCCTTGCAGCCTTTACCGTTTCTTCTTTTTTCATGCAGCAAACTGCCAGGTTTCGTATCTGCCTGGCCGGTCCCACAGCTGTGTGGTGGCCTACAACACAGCTGAGCTAAGGACCTCTTCGGGTCAGCCGGGGCTGTGATGCCCTTCGGGAACGCTGTGCCATGCTGCCGCCGAGCAGCAGCAGTACTGATCCGGCGCAGTCACTGGTGTGCACGGTGTGCCAGGCCCCGGGAAGCCTGGCCAGGCCACAAATGGTGTAAGAGGCACCAACTGCTCAATGGCTGCAGTGTCTCAGCCCTTGCAGCCTGCGAGCCTGCCAGTGGCACAGCTGGGTAACGCTCCATCCAGGGTTTAGTGGCCAGCCAGCAATGGGCTGGCATGGATTTTGGGGGAGAGAGTGAGCACTAAGTTCCTAAAATCTTCCAAAAGTCTTTTTTCAAAGACCGCTCCATGGGGCAGGCAGCAGTTTGGTTTTTGAAGCCAGGCAGAGAGTAGAAACTGCCCAGTCCAGCAGCGATGCGGAGCTGCGGGAAGTCTCGATGGTTTGCACTGGAGGGCTGTGAGACCTGCAGTGCTCCGCGTGGGCCCAGGACATTGCCCACGGAGAGCACGGTGTGTACAGGGTACAAGAGATCAGAACTGACAGATCGTCTCTGAAAACCTCAGTCTGTACATCTCCTGTAGGGGGTATCCATGGGGGAGCCATAAATCCCAGCAGGAAAGCTCCTCCTCTGCTGTCCTCTGTGAGGTGGAGATGGTGTGTCTGTGCATCTCTGCAGGTCCTGGGGATGCTTTTGCAAACATCAGGGCTTCATGGACCAGCACTGCTTCCCAGAAAGCCACTGCCTGCTGGCGGGGGGACAGATATCCTGTATGCCCAGCGAGGATCTCTGTGAATGCTTCATCTGGGCACACACTCCTGTGACAGACAGCTCTGTGTTGATTTACCCAGATTTCATGGCTGCTCTGTCTGTTTCTTGAGTTCTGTTTCCTGCAGGAGAGTGTTGTGATCTTTTTCTGAGAGCATCTCACACCCTTGCTAATCATCAAGCGTGCTTTTTTAGTCCCTACCCGAAAGGAGTGTTTTGCACCACTGCAACCCAAGTGCAGCTGATGGCTTATTCCTGCTGATTAGCTAATTGCTTCCAATTGCCAGCACCATCACACTCGTTTTAATCACACTCATTTTCTGTGTCACTCGGGGAGATGGGGCAGGGTGCAGCTGTGGGGAAGAAAGTCCTGTTTGCCAGGCTGAAAAGGACAAATGCTTCTGCAACAAAATGCTCAAAACTGTTGTGCAGTTCCCTCTGCTGTTTATTTTGAACGAAGAGCAACATCCAGGGGAGGAAGGGAGCAGAATTTCCCTCTGACTAATGCTGCTGGATCATGCAGGGCTGTGGGGGAACTGCCAGCCAGAGAAACCATCGGGAGGAAAAAGGAAATGGAAAGGGAATCTAATTATCCATCTGCAAAGGCAGACACTAGTCCTGACGCAGGGCCCAGCCGTGGGCAGCGGGGTTTGCACAGACTGGTCCTATGGCGGGGCTGGGAAATGGCCTCCCGGGGGTCCCCTCTGGGATGGCAGATGGTCGAGCACACGTCACAGGGAGCCGGGGGGGAGACTGGGAGCCACGTCCCTGCATTTGCCAGGGACGCTGCCACATGCTGGGCTCCGAGGGGCAGCACTTTGCAGCAGGCTCCTGGTCAGGTGGGCTGGTGGTGCAAGGCCAGGGGTGAGGGAAGGATGTTGGAGGTCCTCATGCAGCTCTACCATCCCAAGGAGCGCGCGCAAGGACTGTGCTTCGTGTTACCGCAGAGTGACTGTGCGGGGGCAGCTGGCAGCAAGGAGGGAGGGTGAGGGACTGCTGGGTAGAGACTTGCAGGAGACACAGGGTGCAGACTGCAGAGCTTTTTGGGGTTATTCCTCACACAGGCTGGGGCTAGCTTTCCTCTTCTTGGGTGTCTGCCAGGATTGAAGGTTGCTTTAGAGAGCTGCCTTTTTTCCTCTTAACTAACGGAATTAAAAATGATCTGGTGAGCTAAGAGTGGGCTCATTCTCCTCTCTTGTGGGCATCAGCTACTCCTAAAACTATGTTAATTGTAGCTGGGAGACCCAGACGGAGCTTGGGAGTTGTCCAAAGACAGTTGGCTTGTGTTCTCCCAGTGTTGTTTTCAGGAGCAGGGTTAAGAAAAACCTCCTTGGGCAGCTGGAAGTATCCATGAGATGGGTGTACTGGGGATGAAACAGGAGCATCCCTGCTTGGGTGGAGCATCCCTTTTCCAGCCTTATTTGTCCATCGCCTTGCTCTCCATGGTCCCTGCTCAATGTGCCATTTGCAGGTGTGGTGCCCCAGCCTGGACTGTCTTCCCCGGTGATGCCCTTGGACTAGCTGGACCAGGCGTGAGTGTCTCAGGATGCTCAGAGGCCATGATGTCCTCTCCTGTTCAGGATTCAGCCTCTTTGGTAGACAGGCCTGATCCTGCATCCCTTACTCACGTGAGCAGTCGTCTCTATTTCAATGGGACTACTCGGTGAGTAAGGATCGCAGGACTGGGACCACTACCTATAACTTTAAAGTGGACCTTCTCTAGGATCCTGTTCCCAAGCTTTTTCTGTTCATGTATGTTAACGTGCATCAAGAGCTTCCAAAACTGCTGATGCTCTTGTCATTTGGATGGAGAACCCGAGAGCTGGAGAAGCAGTACCCTTCCATTTCTGAGGATAAATCACCATTATTTTCCACCCTCTCCCTCCAAAGGGCTCCCAGCCCAGCCAGTTTCTGTGAGATGGAGCAATATGTACCTGTTTGTCTCCCAAGCATCCCTGTTCCCGGCTTCTTGAGGCTGGCAGGGCTCTGCTCTACCTCAGTCTCTGCTTTTTCCAGCTGTGGCTTTGAGATGAGTGGCGGGGAATCTGTTTAAGCCTGATTTGTGCTACAGAGCAGGAGGATGAAGCAGAGGGAAAGATGAGCAGTGGCAGTGCTGAGAGACTGCTGCAGACCTTCCAGTGCCGTCTGGTTTCTTCTCCCGTCCGAACAGGCTAAACATGGAAAGCTCTCTCCTTTGCTAAGGTTTTGAATGTGCTTGCAATTAGAGGTGCCAGCGCCTGCGATCCTGCGTGAGGTGGAAGCAACGAGGGTTCTGGGTTTGATCTGCAAATTGGTGTCTGTCTGGCCTTGGTCAAGGGGAGCCACCGTGGGAGCTCCCTGTTCAGACACTGAGCCCTGTCCCCCGTGGGACCTGCTGTTCTGCAGGCCGGCTTCTCCCTCGCGTGGAACATGTCGGTACCGCACCAGGGAGGGGCTGACCTCCTCCCGTGGTCCTGCAGAGAGGAGAGCAACCAGCGCTTCGTGGGAGAGTCCCAGCCAGCTCCACATCTGCCCAGTTAGGTTTTGCTGATTATCCTAAATGATGAGCAGAGGAGCTGGGTGTGACAAGAGCTGTGAACTTGCTCCAGAGGATTCACGGGTTTCAACAAGCAGGAGGCAATTTATGGTTGTTGGTCCTTTTTCAGAGCTGGAAGTGGAGGCATCGCGTGAGTCACACAGTGCCTCTCGGGAAGCATGAGGTACTTCAAGTGGAAGCAGGGAGCACAAATACCTTTAAAATGGAATTTGATAGATTTCTGGAGGGATTATGTGACAGAGCAGCAGTGATCCTTGAGCGGAAATTAAAGCTTGACCTGCTGGGTAGGTAAAAGAGAAGATAGGAGATCTAGTGCTGTGTTGATTGTGCCTGTGGCACTGAATGTACAGAAAGATCAAGCGTGGAGGCTGCCGAGGAGAAGGCCTCGTTTTGCTGGGAGCTGGGGGCTGCTGGGAGGAAGGTGTGTGGGGCTCTGGTTGTTGTGGCTGGAGCCTGGCCAGGATGGTGTAAATTTAGCTGAGGACAGAATGTCCTCTCCCTGCTCCCATCCCCATCTCTGATCTGTGCTGGTCTCTCCTCCCTCATCCTCCCGTCATTTCTGCGCCTTGCTTGTCTCGCGTTCACAGCCGCCTCTGCCCATCGCACTGAGCTCCATGTGGCTGATCTCTGCCTGTGGCTGCTGCCAGGTCCTGAGTGCTGGGTGGTTTTTTTTAATGAGCGTATCGCTTCCAGCTCCGATGACTGTGCGATAGCGCAGCCCCGTGTCTGCCTTCAATTAGGGCCATTGGTGAAGCACGGCTTCTTGTTCCCTGGGCTGGCGCTGTGGAGTGCAGCCTGGGGTTTCGCCCCCGCCTACCCTCGCAAGGCTGATGGGCTGTTCTTGGGGAGCGTTTCCATGCTCCAGCCAGCTGCCCGGTAGTGAATTTCACGTTCTGTGAGTTTACATCTGAATACATGAAATATTGTGTTTTCTCTCCTCAGAACCCTTCTTCAGCACTGCAGGCTAGAAATCCCCTCTAACAAAGGGAAAAGTAGGACTTTGCTCCATTGCTGCTAGTGCACAGCCACAGCTCTTCCCACACATGCTGTGTCCCCTGCCCTGAGCAGCCCTGAAGGCTTTGCTCGCTCTGAGTCGGCTTTTACAAGCCAAAGGAGAGGGATGTTGCAGAAGGATGGGCGTGCGGTTTGGCTCTGCCCTGGCTCCATGGTTAGTAAGCAACTGCTCAACACAGCAGCAGCACAGAGGGGCTGGGCTCTGCCAGGCAGCACTCATTGATTATTTTTCTGTCTTTCTCTTTTGCTGGCACAATTTGTCAAAGAAGGACAGGTCCTTGAGGTGGGGTCAGCTTGGTGCACCCCAAGCCTGACTTTCCCTTGCTGAGGTGATCGGTGGGTTGGGACCGAGCAGAGCTCTGCTCTGACAGTCAGAGACCTGCGTTCTGCTGCCGGCTTCACCCTGAGCTGCTGCTGCTCCTGCCTGGAGAGGAGATTTCAGGTGCCCATGGCCCATGACCCAGTGGAAGAAAACACTTTGGTTTTGCTCTGGATCTTGAAAGGGCAAAGATGTGCATTTCCCTGCGAAGCTCTGCTGGACGCCGTGTGTGAGATGTCCTGTGTGCTGTTTTTCCTTTTTTAAGGGTGTTGTACATCAAATTTCTTGTTGGAGGAGCAGGCCAGGGTTTATGCTGGGCATTTCCAGGGGCTGTGGGGAAAGGGGCAATCTGGAAGACAAGGGACAAAATAAGGTTTGACTTGGCTATCTTTGAGAAGTTTGCACATGGACCAACCTGAGCCAATGGCTCTGGGTGTGTCATATGATACATCTGAGGGACACAAATGTGCCCTCTCCTTGGCCCATCTGGTTTGGCAGCTCTGAGTAAGAGAGGAGCCAAGATGAGCATATATAGGAGAGGCAGAGGAGGCTGAGTATGGGACCAGTTGACCCTCCTTCAGCATTTTGAAAGCCATAGCATTGGCCACGCAGTCTTAAGATGCTCTCTGTAACCAAGACCTGCCTCTCTGGGTTTCTTTTCCTAATCTGCTCTCTGCGTTCCTAGGCATGCCCTCCTGGCTGGAGTTCCTCCCTGGCTGCCAGTCCGGAGAGTGAGTGTGATGTGTGAGAGCTCAAGGCGCGCAGGAGACAGTGGCTCCTTGTTCCTCTCTGCACTGTCAGCATGGCTCCTGGAGCCATGAACAACACTGTGGTTTTGTTGCAACCAAACCATTGTTGACTTCATCTGTGATCCCAGCTCTGAAGAATGCTCTGATTTGGTGCAGTGGGCTCGCGGGGACACAGCATGTCTCCATGTACCCAAGGAAGATGCTTGTGGTTGGTGGCCATGTGGCTTGTGGTCCCCAGACAAGAGTTTACCAAGCCATGAGAATTCATAGGGGTTGGAGAGAGTTTGCTTCCAGCTATTGTGGTTTGTGGTGTGGAAGGACTGGTGAAACCTCTGTGTTATCGCAAGTGAGTGTTTGGATGTATCTTTGGTCTGCCCAGTGCAGTGTCATACCTTCATTGCTCTCCAGTCATGCGCAATGTGCAGAGCCCAGTGGTGGAGTCCCTCAGTCAGGAAAGCAGGGATTAGGTATTGTGAATCTAGGAGAAAAAAACAGTGCAGTGAGTGTGGCTTGACCTACCACTGGGTTGGGAGCACGTTGTAGGATTATCGTCTCCCTGAGGAATGGAGCAACACTGCAAAGCAGGGGCACAGCCGTCGAACAGGGACGTGTCCTGAGAGGTGGCAATTCTTGTCACACCTGGGTCTCAATCCAGGCCTTCCACTTGACTGTTACATGCAGAAATGATGGGGAACAAAACCCAATGGGTGTAATTTAAGGTTGCTGCTGGCAGAGCAGGGTGATTTGGAAAAGGGCTTAATGCATGTAGTATGACAGCTGCCATATGGCGGGAGTTTTCCTGCTCTGGGAGTGTTTCCCAGTTCTCCTCCATTTATTTTTCTTAGCCTTTAGGACCTTGTGCCTGCAACTTCTGAGGCCGCCTTACCAGGGCAGACCTTGCTGTTCAGGTACTCTCTACGGTTCCCTACAGTTCCCAGAGAAGCAGCAGGAGCTCTGGCTGGGAGCAAAGCAGGAGCACGGCAGCAGCCTGCATCCTTCCCCATTTGGGAGCAGAAAGCCGCTCAGGAACCTGTGTGGCAAGTGGCAGGTTCCTCCAGCACCACCAGTGTTGCCGTCTCCTGTGACTTTATTATAGGTGCTGTGATATTAACCCCTCAGTTTCTGGAATCATGTGATTGTATGACACTATCAGCTTTTGTCTGTTTCAAATAATTTCTGTTCAGTTTCTATGGCTGCAGAGAAAAGCTGCAAGCAGGTCTTATGTGTAGGTTCAGAACCCAAACTTGAGGTTTGAATGCTATTTCTGGGCATGCTAGGCTGTTGCTGGGCTGGGTACTTGTGCTTAACGAATACATGGATACTTCTTTATTTTGAAATGTCTTCAAAGCTTAAAAGGTCAATACATCAGCTGCTCTTCCAAGTGGATTCAGAGATGAGGCTGCAGTATAGCCTGGACTAGACAGCAGATGGACCTGCACCATGTGGAGGCAGATCCACCTCAACCAGGACTAGGATCTAGGGGTTAAGTTTGGACCCAGCTTTTTGGGAGCTTTCTGGATCCTTTAGACCTCTGGACACATGGCCAGAAGCAGCACATTTTCACCAGGAGTAGGTTTTCTTGCAGCAAACCTTTGTCTCCGCTGCATCAGTCAGGATATCTAAGAAATCCTGCAGCTGAATTAGCCCATCTGACAAAAGCAGTCAGACTCACAACTGGGACGGCATCCGGTACGCGCACAACCTCTCCGCAGGACCCTGGCAGAGCGAGAGACGTTGCCTCTGGCCTTCAGCCCGGTGGCTTTTGTCCTGTCCTTGCTGGCAGACTCCTCCCGCAGTACAGGCGGAGGCAGGAAATCCCAGGCAGCTGCCGTGGGAGCCCACTTGCCTCTCCTCTCTTCTCCTCGCCTCTCCTTCTCGCCTCGCCTCGCCGGGCTGCTGCGCCGAGGCGAGCTGAGCCAGCCCTGCGTGTGTGTGCATGCGTAGGCGGGGGGGCTGCCGCATGGATTTGGCGAAGGCTGGGAGGAAACACATGGGTTGGGTGTTTTTTTTTTCTTGGCCCGGGGTGGCTGTCCGTCCTGCCGACCGCGGTTATGGATTCGATCATTATTCAGGAGCGGTTAGTGGAGCGGTTGCTTTCTCCCCGGACGCAGGCACAGCGAAGCCACCCGGCCAAGCTGAAGGTACGGGGATGTATTTATAGCTCTGCGCGAGCTGGGGAGCAGCAGGGACAGGAGGGGGGGAGGATGGTGCCCGAGCAGACGTGTACAGCACGAGATGAGACCTCTGAGGAGCAGAGGAGCGGAAAGACGCTGGTAAGGGGGAGATGGCAGGGACAGAAGGGAGAGGAGCAGCCCCCGCAGGAGCCGGGCAGAGGGGCGCGATGGACAGCTGGGAGATGCACGACATATTTTTGTGTGGTGATTTGATTCCCTCTCTGAATGGCGTGTATGTGCTTAGGGTTAGCGCTGTGTGTGTGCCCAAACACGGTCTGGTTTGTGTTACCGTGTTAGCGCTGTGCTTTGCTAGCCGGTTTTCTTTCTGCTTCTGCAAATGCTGGTGGGCGAGTGGTTTTGCTGACAGTCCCATGCTCAGCCCCAGACCCGAGGCGGCAGATGCACACAGGAGGTGCCCCGGGGACTGTTTGCATTATGAATTTATGCAGCTTTCTGGCAATGAAGGGAAGCGAAGGGTCTGCTTCTCCTCCGGGGCTGGGCTGTGCTGGTTCGTGCAGACACGGATGTGGCGGCCGTGCCTGGCCGGAGCGGAACGGCTGGAGGAAGGGCTGCCTGGGAGGGAGCTGGACAGCTTGCGCAGGGCCCTCCAACCCACCAAATCGTTGCAGCTGGCAGGCATGGTGCAATCGTGTTCTGTTGTAGTGCTCAGAGGAAGAGGAGTGGATGCAAGTAGCATATTTGGAGCCCTTGATTGAGGCAGGGGCATGAGGATCCCGGCACAAGCTTCATTATTTCTTGGGTTTGCTGCAGGCCTGGGGTAGGGGCTATTCTTCCACCAGAGAGGTGAGGAGGGAATCGGGAATGGCAGGAGCTATGGAGGCCGTGCTGCGTACCCTGCCTTGGAGGTACAGACAGCCCTGCAGACAGCTTGGTACGGGGAATGGCTTCTCCTCTTATCCAAAAGATCCCAAATATCTCTGCCCCTGACATGAACAGAACAGAACCCATCAGTGTTTTCTTCCTTTGCGTGAACTCCCAGGGAGAGCACTGCCTGTCAGGGAGCCTGGGCCACCCCGGCTGGGTGGTGGAGGATGTGAGGACGCAATGTGTTGCCATGATGTATGGTAAACAGGCGAGCGTATGCTGAGGGAGAGTATGGATGTGTTTTGCTTGGCTTGGGGAGGTTTGGGCCCCAAAGGTTGGCCACATCTCTTGGTGGCCTCTGCTGCGGTTTTTGGGGCACTTTCCCAGGCGCATGGGAGCGGGACACCAGTGGGAGCAAAGGCAGCAAATGGAGGAGGGAATGGGGAGAGGGACTCCTTGTGCCAGACTGCTGCTGGCTCAGCTGGATGAGACCCTTTCCTGACAGCTGGGGCTGGCGAGGGAAGCGCAGTGCAGTGACCGGCTGTCCCAGCCTGTGTCAGCTTGATTGGAGCTGGCTCGCAAGGGTCAGGAGCATGCGGAGGGGGCTGTGGTGCCTCCAGGAACTCCCTCAGTCTGAGTCTCCCATCTAGTTAATGGATTTCAGCTTTTCACAATACAGAAAGCCACCTTCCATCCTGTGCATGGTTGCTCTGCAGATAGCATGTGTGTTGGGCCCTAACGAGGCTGGTGAGTGGTGTAGAGCTTTGAGTGAGGCAGACACCAGGCCCAGGAGGCTACCTGGGCTCCTTAAGTGTGATGCTGGTGTTGGCATACCAGCAGAGATGGTAGCACATGCCTGTCACAGTGTCCTGACACAGCTGGGATGGGAGCACACGTTGGTTGTCTTAAAGCTGAGATAAAGAACTGTGGGTCTAGGCTGGCTGTGGTGCGGGGGCCGTGGTGCGGGGACCATGCTGTTATACCTGAGAGAAGGCTTTTAGAAGAAGGAGATCCCTCTCCACAGTTTCCCTGGCATCTTCTGCCTTCCCCTTTACCGACACATTGGCTCCAGCTCCCAGAAGGGCTCTGCAGTGTGTCCATGACTGGTCAGAGGAGGGCATGACTGCGGACAGGGCTTTTCTCCTTGCCACTCTGGCTGCCTCCCACTGCAAGGGAAGCTCTTCTCGTAGCCTTGTGCTCAGCACTGACCTTCCTTAATGCAAAGGAAATGAGAGTAACACATGTGTCATGAGTAACGGGCCATGTCCTGCACCAGCTGGGATCTGCTCATTTCAAGTGTCCTGATTCCACCGGGCTGTGCACTTAGTGCACTTGTACACAGCGTGTGCCACGCTTGTGGGGTGGCTGTGGCTCTTACCTCTGTGATGGCAGGCTGCATAGCAGTAGGTAACGCTGCAGTAATACCGTATGTAAGACCCTCACCAAAAGCATCTCACCGGTGTTCTCAATACTTTCATGTCTTCTGACTTCCCATGCTCCTTGAACTTCCATCTCTTCAGAAATAACACTAGAGATTATTCAGGATTTCCTCTTACTCAGCCAGGAGTGGCTGTGACACAGCAGGAAATAATCCTGTCTCAGGTCAAACAGAAGCCAAGCCACCGTGCCTTGCTCTAGACACGGCTAAGGACACCATAAGCTAATTACAGAGCTCTCCGTCAGGTACCGCATGTGCCTCTGAGTGAGAGATGCAGAAATGGCTCTCAAAGACCCGGGAGCGGGGACATTTGGTGATCCTGCTGTGAAGGGAGCCTGTGACTGTGCAGGAGAAGCAAATTGTGTGTCAGTAGCAGCTCCAGGTGTGCTATCTGGTGGGAGCAGCGGGATGTGCCTTTTCCCTTGTGCTCTCCATGCTGAGAGGCTGCTCTGAACTGCCGTGTTGGCTGGTGAGAGCAGCCAAGCAGGGCTGCAGCTGAGGGGAGGTGGGCTCAGAGGGCCGGAGGCCCTGAGCCTAGAGGAGGTGCGTGCCTGGCCCTACACCACTGCCAGGACAGGGACAACCTCTCCTACACCCCTTGCTCTGCCTCTAGGACTTTTTGAGTCCATCTCCCTGTCGCTGTGTGAGGCTTGAGCAGGAGGGGTGGCACACCCTGACCTGCTCCTGTCCACCTCTGCCCTGCAGGACCATGAGAAGCAGTACGTGGGCTTTGCCACTCTGCCAAACCAGGTCCACCGGAAATCCGTGAAGAAGGGTTTCGACTTCACCCTGATGGTTGCAGGTGAGACTGCCCGTGGATGGAGGTGGCTGGGCGACATGGTGGGTGCGTGCAGAGGACCAGCTCTCCCCACTTCCTGCGGGTGCTCCCTTAGCATCTGGGTCCTCCCCTCGCTCAGTTCGGGTCCTCCTCTCAGACCTGGCTTTGCTCCCCAACCTGTGTTGCAGTCACACTGTTCCCCCAGGAGGAATGTGCCCCTCCTGACTGCTCATAACCTGCTTGAGCAAGCACTGAGTGTAGCTTCTCCTCCAAGAGAGTGGCTGGTTTGGGTGGTGAAGACAGGGCCAGCCAGAGACCGAGGGAAAGGAAGGGGAGGGAGGATGGAGGAGAGCTGGGAGATCACATTTGTACAAGGATTGAGATATCTTACAGCAAAAGTCCTCCCACTGCTGGAAAAATGTAATGCGTATAAATGGCTTCTGACAGCTCATTTCTCTCAACTTCCTCTGGCTCACGATTCAAAGCCTTGTTCAGAGTTTCATTTGTAAGTCAATTACTGGGTCATGTTGCTTGCTTTTTCCTCCTCCCCTTCGCACTCTGTCAATTAGGAGAGTCGGGTCTGGGCAAATCCACGCTGGTGAATAGCCTGTTCCTGACAGACCTCTACAAAGACAGAAAGCTCCTCAATGCAGAGGGTAAGTTGGGGACCAAGGGAGGTGAACGGTTCTTGTGCTCACAGGTCCAGACTGTCCTAAGGACCAGGACTTTGGTTCCTTGCTTCAGCAGCAGCTACAGGCTTGGCTGGATCCCAGCCCTGTTATTTGTCGCTCTGCTCTCCTTTGCTGATTCCAGAGGCACTAGCATTCAAGCAACAAGGGTTTGGCTGCAGGGCTCTCCTGTCCTATGAAGGGAAGACGAGGCTGCAGAGCAGCACTAGCCCTTTGGGTTGAGATGTTGAGATTTGTCTGTTGCTCTTGGGTGCTGGAGGGTAGTAGGGATTCCCCTTCCCAAGTGACTGGAGAAAGTGTCCAGAATAGCTGGGCTACAAGCACTTCAGACGTCTGTGTGTCTTCTCAGAGTCTGTCTGCCTGGTGCTGGCCTCTCACGGTACCACTCCCTTGAAGCTCCTTAGAGGATGATCAGGGTTTTTTGAAACCGGTGTTACTCCCTGTGCTCAGTGATAAGGAGAGAGCCAGCTTGTTGTGTGTGTGAGCAGGGATCCCCAGTTACTGCCTGGCTTTAACTCACGTATTTCTCTACAAAGAGAGAATCAACCAGACAGTGGAGATCGTCAAACACACAGTGGACATTGAGGAGAAGGGTGTCAAGCTGAAGCTGACCATAGTGGACACACCAGGCTTTGGAGATGCTGTTAACAACACTGAATGGTGAGCAAGCCACCACTGCCTAGTCCTTGGCCACATCTGCTTTCTGTCAGTGCTTCACAGGAAGGAGATCTGGCAACAGGAAGGGGATGATACTGCCTCATGTTCCCTAGGAGGCAATGTCCTGTTAAACACATGATTTTGTTTTGATTGAATTACCCTTCCCAGCTGGAAGCCCATCACCGACTACATTGACCAGCAGTTTGAACAGTATTTCCGTGATGAGAGCGGCCTGAACCGAAAGAACATCCAGGACAACCGAGTGCATTGCTGCCTCTACTTCATCTCACCCTTTGGGCACGGGTGAGAGGCCCGACTCTGGGGCTGGGGTGTGACTCTGGAGGGAAGATCCTTGTGTCCCACGATTGCCCTATAGCGACTTGTACGTTGGCAGGGCTGTTGGCACAGAAGAGCCATCCGGATGCTCTCCCTTGGCTGACCATCACACCACCTCACTGCCTGCGACCATGCAGAGCAGATCTCCCTCAGGCCTTACAGCCTGTTTTGTAAATCAGGAGAAATAAAGCCACACAGACTTGTATCTTCCTATCTAGCTAAGCCTGACTGACGGGTAGGAAAGGGAACTTTAAGCTGCCTTCAGTTCTTGCCCCTTCCTGGCTCATGTGCCAGTCTAGCCTGGAGCAGCTGGAGGGGCTATGCTGGCTGCCTGTGGCATGGGACAGCCAGAGGGAGGCCCTAGGCAGTATTTGACATGCAAGGGAATGAATTCCCAGCCTGTGCCTGTGTGAGACAGCAGCTAAAATCTGAGTCAGCTTTCCTGAAGATACAGCCCTAGCTGAGCGCTGTCCCAGTGCTGCCCCAGGCTCTTGTGACAGTGCTGTCCTTTTCCCTTTGGATGGGTGGGTGGGAGAGGCTGGAGGGGAAGCTGCCCAGTGTGTCCTTGCTAACCGTGTCCCTCCTCATCCCTGCTGCAGGCTGAGGCCTGTGGATGTCGAGTTCATGAAGGCTCTGCATGAGAAGGTCAACATTGTGCCCCTGATCGCCAAAGCCGACTGCCTGATCCCCTCCGAGATCCGGAAGCTAAAAGAGAGAGTGAGATGCTGATTTTCTGCAGGGGTATATCTGATGTGGCGGCAGGGATGTGCTGAGGAGGGAGGGGAGCAATATACTTCAGATTTTATATATATACAAATAAAAACATAGTGTGTGTGTATGCACATATATATGTTTATATATACCCGGAGTACCTGCAAGTCTCATTGCAGCAGTGTGCTGCTGTGAGAAGGGAAGTGGTGTCTGCAAAGAGGCCAGCTCTAGGAGAAGCATCAAATCCTTTTGCTATCTGTAGGCTATAGAAAATCCATGGCAGCACAAACAAGGAGTAAACCGAGCGTTTCTATATTGTTCAGTGTTATATCCTTTTGTTTTTCTCCTGCATGGACACAGATCCGGGAAGAGATTGACAAATTTGGCATTAAAGTGTACCAGTTTCCTGAGTGTGACTCTGATGAAGATGAGGAGTTCAAGCAGCAAGACAGAGAGCTGAAGGTAAGGAACCTGCTCAGCAGGGGACTGGGAAGTCTGGCTCAGTGCATCGGTTGCTCCAGAAGGAGCCAGAGCTGCCCTATGTGTGCCAAAGGCCTGTGCTGCTAATACCCAGGGGACAGCCTACGTTGGCTCACATGGTGGATGGCCTGGAGAAGGTGCTGATGTCCTTGCTGGGGCCATGAAGTCAAGTGTGGCATGAAGACATGGCACTTCTGCTCTCCCACCAGGCAGTGTCAGTCTTTCCTTGGATGCTGGGTTGTATGGCATTTATAAGCATCTGTCTCTGAGTGATGCCGTCAGCAAGAAGGAACGATTTGTGAGTGATAAGGCACCACTGTGACATACTAGTTGCATGAGCGGAGACAAAATGATCATACAGACCCCATGGATCATAGATGCCCCAGCAGCTCAGGTCTGACCCTCTCCCAGGCTGAGCCAGGCCTGTGCGTGCATGCAGCATGTCCTTGTTTCTCCTGTCAGAGATGTGCAATGGGCTTTCTGAGCAGAGAGGAGCACAGTCCTCACATCCCTGCCTGGACAAACTCTTGGCCTACATTGTCACACTTGCTTGGTGTCCCAGCCTCTCTGCTCTGGCTTCCTTGTAGAGTTTCCCCTCAAAGAAGGGATGCGGGCACCTGCAGAGACACAGCTTCCCTCGGGACAGCTGAGGAGGTCTGGCTGGGAATCAGGCTACTTGCAGATCCCAGTGCCTTAGACTTTTCTCTGCAACTGAGTTGTGGTGTCCTGTGCTGTGGCACATGTGGATGTCCCTGTGCCTTTCCTACCAGCACTTTCCTCCTCCTGTTCATCTCCACTTGAGCTTGTCCGTTGGAGAAGGGATCTGTGGGCAGCCTCAGGCTGAGCTGGGCTCAGCGATGCCTCTCATTGCAGGAGAGCGCTCCCTTTGCTGTCATCGGCAGTAACACTGTGGTGGAGGCGAAAGGCCAGCGAGTCCGTGGACGGCTCTACCCCTGGGGCATTGTGGAAGGTAAGCGTAGTGCCTGGGAACTGGCACTGTGAGCGGGGGGTAGATGGAGGGAAGGACAGGTGGGCACCTGCAACAGAGATGGCAGGGGGGAGCTCACCTCTGCACAGCTGTGGCTGACTGTGCCACCTTTGGCGTATGGCAGGGACAAGGGAGGGTAGAAACAGGCACTGGGACCTGCTCAGGAGGTGTGTTAGTGGGGGGGGGGGTGGCAATCACCCTGCCTCTGAAGCCATGACAGAGCGAAGAAGAGAGGATCCAGTGTGAATGGAAGAATGCTTAGGCTTTAATGCCCTGGGATATGGCTTCTTATTAAGGTGAGAGGCTGGGCATTGCCAGTTTAGTTTCTGGGCAGAAGCCATTAATCTCAGCCAAACTGCATCGTAAATCCCCCTGCACTCTTCTTTTCTCCTGCTGCTCCTGTATGTGCTGGAGTTGCTGGGCTGAAGGCTGTGCTAATGCTTAATGTGTTTCTCTCTAACTTTATTCCTTTCTAAAGGGAGAAATTTAATAAAATCTGTAGGCAGAATAACCCTAGAATGCCTTTTGCTGCTGTTCCTGACTCCCCCATGCTGGCACATTGCTTTAAGATCTTAGAGCTTTAGATCCTCAAAGCCTGTGTGTGCACTTGTGGGCTGGTGCCGGCTGCTTGGGCTGCCCAGCTGCTGGGTCTGCTCTCTCGCTGGCTCTGGAGGAGGCTGTGCCTGTTGCGGTGCTGGCATTTGGCAGTGGAATCAACTTTGTGAAACCCTGGGCCTGACAGAGCCAGCTTCCCCCAGCCCTGCAGAGAGGTAAATGGAGATCACTGTGGCGAGCACACTGCTACTGAGCACAACGCTTCCTTGCAGAATCCCGCAGTGCTGCCTGGGGCCTAGCTCTTCATGGTAACAGAAGCTTTCAGCTCTCCTGACCATTGCCTGCTCATGACTTTGCCCCTCAGGGGCTAATTCAAGTCCTTGGGGGAAACCATCCTGCCTACAGCAGCCTTTTGATCAGTCCTAAATTCTGAGAAAGGAGCAGTTTGCCTCCAGTGCTCACTGTGGTTATAACAACAACATCCCCTGTACCTGGGAGCAGCATCTTTTTTCAGGGCTCTGCTGCACATGCTTAATTAATTGTCTTAGCCAGAAAAAATCCTGGGAACATTCACCTCAGCAGCTTGGCCTTGGCTTTCAGAAGCACAGAGCATCATCAAGGCCTGCACCAGGGACGGGAGAAGAGCCCCAGGCACTGGTGGGGAAGGGGGAAGGGGCCCTGGGGGGAGTTTTGGTCCAGTCTGGGTGCCAGGAGGTGAGAAGGGGCTCCCTGGAGAGGGCTGGTGAGGTGTGACATCCAAGCACTCTCCTGTTCTTGCTTCTGCAGTGGAAAACCAGGCACACTGTGACTTTGTGAAGCTGCGGAACATGCTGATTCGGACACACATGCATGACCTGAAGGACGTCACTTGCGATGTCCACTATGAGAACTACCGAGCTCAGTGCATCCAGCAAATGACCAGGTGGGCCCCCATCACTTCAACCGGAGGTGGCAGGGCTGTCTCACTCTCTGCAGAGCTGGGGTTGCTCTCAGAATGACTTGTTGGTCAGGAGGCTGTGAGTCTGCTGAGGACATGCTGGGCTGCAGCCTGGGGAACAGCACTGGGAAGTTCAATAGCAGATCCAAGCGTGTCTCCCACAGCCTGCACCCATGGTGGGTATACTTCTGAGAATCCATGTTCCTGTGTGAGGATTCCCCATGCAGATCTTGGGAAATAGGCCTGGAAACGCTTTTGAAGAGCTGTTCTTAGCACTGGGTGAAATCCATCCAGCCTAATGAAACAGGGGATAAACCGTCTCTCTGGTGGGCGGTAGCTGCGTGCATTGCCGAAGAGGAAGGCATTCTGGAGTCTTCAGTTCTGTCCAAATGACAGTGTGACCCGTGGGATGCTGCTGCTTCTCAGACAGCAGAGCCCAGGCAATCGGCAAGACTCCTAACACATCTCCAAAGATTTCTCTGCATTGTCTTCCCATTGCATTTGATTCTCTGTGGTTTTAGTCACAATGATCAAAAAATAGAAGAGACCATTCACAGGCTTCTCATTTAAAACCTCTTTTTTTATTTCTTCCTTCCGTGACTGGAATACTGGTGACAAATTTTAGGTTTAAGTAGGTCTTGGCTCATCTGTTGTAAACCGTTCCCTTCACTTCCTGCCTGAACTGGCCGGGTAGCTCTGTGCTGCCACGTGTCAGAGCAGAAATGGCTGCCCTTCACCAAGGAGCAGTCCTGCATGTGTGCAGCTGTGCGGGTTGGCACATTCTGTTCACACGCACTGTATCTCAATACTTTTGCAGAGCAGGCAAGCCTGTCTTTTTCAACAGTGAGAATACAGAGTCCCAAAATAACTATGTTAAACGCTAGAGATCTGTGAGAAGTGTCACAGCTGCTATTTAGGTAGGCTGTGTGTCTATTAAAAGAAGAGCACAATGAAAAAGCAATTGCTCAGCTTAAGAAAAGCTTAACTGTCGTACCATTTCTCATGCCATAGCTAGTTCCGTGCCAGTGAACCAGACTCATAAAACCAGACCGTGGCCGTTTCTAGCAGTGGGATAAGGGTCCTTCTCTAGAGAGACGTTCTGGGAGGAGATCCCAAGCTCCAGGGCTGGAATTGACTCAATAATGAGCCAACGGTGACTCCAAGTGGTGAACGCCTGCAAGTGGCATCTTGAATTCCGAGTTTCAACACAGGCATCTTTGGCCTCTACCACTGCCTCCTAAACTACAGAGAGCTCCTCTGACTTTTGGATGAATGTCACCTCCTTTCTCTCTCCCCTGCCTGCACTTGCGTGCACCCCCAGCCCTTATCACGGTGCTGCTGTGCCATGCCTGTTGTGTCTCATGTCTCATATCTCCCACCTCCTGAATATGAGGGCAGGCTTTGTTATCAGACTTGCAGTGATTAAACTGCTCCCCTGTTTTTATCTTCCTACAAAAAAAAAAAAGGACCACGGTGAGCATGTGGTGCCTTAGGGATGCCGATAGTTTGTGTTGATGCGGTGTATATATGTAGGTATTTGCACAGATGAGCCAAAGGAGACCAGATATATCGGCTGTAATTGTCTCTGCTAAGCTTGCCAATGCAGTTACAAAAGGTGGTCAGAAACATCAGCCCTTTCTGTGTTTCCTGTCAGTGTAAGCCTGGTTTGGGTTTTCTGTGTTAGCTACCCGCAAGCTTCTATTTTGAACACTTTTATTGACTTTGGTCTCATTCTGCATCCAAGTGTATCCCACATTTCTGTCCCACAGCCCCTCCACCTGGCTAGGTGTGTGCTGCCGCATTGCTGGCAGGTCTGCCGTCGCGAGTGACAGCCATTGCATGGTGACACCAAAGCCAGCCAACCTGAACCACAACTGACTGCATTTCTTCCCTCTCTCCGTCTCTCTAGCAAGCTGACTCAGGACAACAGGATAGAAAGCCCGATTCCTATCCTGCCTCTCCCAACACCGGACACTGAGACAGAGAAGCTGATCAAAATGAAGGATGAGGAGGTGAGACCCGTTTCTGCCTGAGCCTCCTTGATGTTGGAGCTGGAATTTGAGGAGTTTCTCCAGGATTCCCCCACAGAGATTGTCCTGGGGCTTCCTGCTCCTGGCTCCCACCATCGTGGGCTCCTGGTGTGGAGGACAGGGTATGAAAGCTGTTGCTTCCTCTGTCAGGGAAATGTGGCTCCATTCCACCCCAGACACAAATACCTCTGTGCTCAGGCAGGAGTTAATACTCTCTGAGGAATCCCTTCGCCAGCTCCAAGGGACTGCCCACAGTGCAGATCCCTTTTTGACTATTTCTTCTGTGTCTCATGCAGTTACGTCGGATGCAAGAGATGCTGCAGAAGATGCAGCAACAGATGCAGGATCAGTGAGAGGCAGGTACTCGGAGGGCAGAGGGAATCCCCCAGTGACCATCTGAGGCCTGGCAAGAGCTGTGAACGTTTAGAAAAGGTTTCCCATTGTACAGAGACTTGTGGGCAAGAGCTGCACCCGCACCCTCTAATTTATTAGCAGCAATGCTGGCTTTGCAGTCAGCTAGACTGTGGAGGAGGCTGTTCACTTAACAGTTTACTGATGTGTATTTCTTTTTTAATAATTATTCTTTCTTTTCTTTTTTCTTTTTTTTTTTTTTTTTTTTAAAGAAAGTAGCCTGGGAAATCTCTTAAGGCATCCTAAAAAAGAAAAAAAGAAAAGAAAAAGATCTCCGTTTCCTGTGTACTAATCTGTTGTTTAGGAATGCTCTGGTATTTAACGTCCTGGTTTCTCTGGTGTACGAACTTGAAGACTGTCTGTCAATGCACGTAAATGTTTACTCCCAGCTGAGGTGCTGTGCCCCCCTCCCTGTTCCCTTTGTCTGAGGCCAGCACAAGCATTGTAAAGGCAGCCGTACCCTGCTATGAGTTTGACCTGCACTGCTCGGGCTCCTCAGCCTGGGGCCAGCTCTGGTCCAGAGAGCTGGGGCTGGGGTTTTCTCTGTGCACTGACCTGTTCAGGGGTCCTGATGGTTGCCTGGCTTTCTGCTTGGGTTTTTCTGATTTTTTATGTTTAGTTGGTTGGTTTTTGTTTTCCTATCAAGAAGCTCCAGGATCTTTGCACTGAGCAGCAAGGGACTGAGTCTCTTGAGGTTACTTTAGAAGAAAATGGCTTCTACTGCTCTCAGTTATGTCTTTCTGACAGAGAGGATGAGTTGTTGAATATTGCCTGCACGGGGGACATGATGGAAGTGAGCACCCTCCCCGCCATGGTTTCCTCCCATGGCAGGCTGGAGGTGTTGGCAGAGGAACCTCAGGGCCCTGCATCAGCTGGGTGAGGGTATCTCATGGTTTAGCTCTGGTCGTCCAGCTGCAGTGTGTCTTCAGTGTCTGCTCTGAAAAGCACCATGGCAGCCAGAGTGCTTGGCTGCGACTTTGGAGGGGTTAGAAACCCTAGGGCTGAAATCCAGCCCCAAATGCAGAGCTATGCCCTTCCCCCAGGCTTTTTCTCCCCCTGCCCGGTCTGAGGCTCTTCCTGTCTCAGTGCTGGGAAGGCTGGTGGATCTGCTGGGCAGAGATAAGAGCATTCTTTAGGCAGAAGCTTCTGTCCTGTTCTTGCTTTCTGCAGTATTTTTAACTTTAGTCCAGCCAGAGCAGAGCCTTGCAGTGTGATGTGCCTGACAGGGGAGGCCTCACCAGCAGCACTGCCGCACTCACAGGGAATCAGGGCTGTTTGAGGGAGAGACACTTGGCTCTTCCCTCCGAGTTCAGGGAGCGCTGCCGTGGGCTGGGCCCTTCTGCTCCTCTGACTGCCAGCCTGATTCCTCTGTCCCCTTTCCCCCTTTGTGTCTTCTCCTCCATCTCTGGCTCTCGCCAGTAGATCTCCCTGGGTAGGAAGCACAGTGTTGGCCAGGAATAGCCAGGCCTTAAATTCTTTTATTAGGCACTGCATTTGTCTGATTCCTCCCGTGGGGCTTTACAGTCCTGATCAGGGCCTGTCCCAAGTGGTGAGTAGGTTGGCTGGTTCCAGTTATTCACTGTACAGAGCCTCTGCTGAGCCAGAACATGGGCTGCAGGGGCAGGGGAGAGACCCTGGCAGTGTGGAAGGACAACGCAAGGGTGGAAGCCGCTTGGCAGAAATGTGCAAGCTGGGCAAGAGCAGTGTCCAACAAAGTTTTTTATTTTTTTTCTTTCATTCTCCCTTGTATTGGGCTCATAAGTGACAGTGGCAGTGCCAGCCTAGGAGAGGGGAAGGGTCCAAGGTGCTTGAGGAGGAAATACAGCCTTTCTTTGTGCGATGTGCTTACTTGACCAGTGGAGCAGCCTGAATCAGGAGCTTCCTCTACGTTTTCTGGAGCTGGTTTGCTGCTGTCTGAAGCAGGAGGGCTGCTGAGTTCTCAGCTTTATCTGTGCTAGCATAATGGGAAACACCTTGCGGTACCTGTCCCCTCTCTTTTTTACACTAGCCTTGTCTGTGAGGAGGATGTTCTGTTGCAAATGAGCTCTGTTCAGCTAGAGATGTTCCTCTTTCAAACATTCATTCCTAGAAGACAAAGGAGACCTTTACCCTTTAGCACAGATGTAGAGGAGCTGACAGCCTTTATCCTGGGCTGTGTGGAATTGCTGTGTGCTGATGAGAGCAAAGGGTGCTCTGGTCACAGGCAGGGAGGATTGCTGGGGATGAATCTGCCCGTGTCCCTCTGGGTGAGGAAGGCTCCATCAGCTCAGTGGACATGGCTCCTACATCAAATCGATTGTCACAAGTCTGTCCTCTACAGAGAGATGAAGCCATTGGCTACCAGCTGGTGAAGATGGTTCAAGTTGCACTTAGAAAAAAATGCACAGGAATGAGGCACCAGAGATGGCTTCTACAGAGGGGCAGTGATACTGTTCCCTGCCCAGAGCACCAGGGTTTGAGGGCTGACTGGAAAGGGATTAGAGATTGACTTTGGGGAGCACCAGTGATTCAGACTCTGGCCTGGAAGGTGACATCCATTTATTAAAGGAGCGTTTTGTACTGCTGCATTGAGCTGCACAGTAAGGGGAGAAGAGACTCCTGAACAAATGTCACTTGGCCATTTGGCTCTGGCAGTGAGAAGTGTGGATAGGAAAGTAATTTAACACCTCCCCTCACAAAACCCTCCACAGCCTCATCTGCGACCCCTGCACCCCTAGGCACATTCCTGTGCCTCTGCCAAGCTTTGCCCTGCTGAGTGAGCCGCTGTAGGGGTGGTGTCTCCTCTGCAGAGCTGTCCCAGGCTGCAGCTGGGGCTGTCCATACAACATCTCGGACCTTGTGCCGGACTGGGGAGGGAGCCGTGGCCTGAACTCCTTATGTGCCGCTGCTGTGCTGGTCCTGCCTGCAGTCCTTGCTGCCTCCCCGCATGCCTCCTGCCAGAGAAGGAGGGGGTCCCACCCTTCGTGCTCTGCAAAGGTGTTCCCTGCTCCTTCTCACAAACCCCGCTGTGCTTTAACGCTGGCTTGCTCCTGCCATGCAACTTCCTCACCCTCTGCTCCATTCCTAGGCTCTTTGTTTCCTGTCTGTCTGTTGGGTTATTATAATATATATTTTTTTGTAAATTTCTGTTTGAACATTTTGTCATTGTGAACAAAGAAAAACGAAACCTTTTAAAACATATCCATTTTATTAAATGATTATTGTTATTATTATTAATAATGTTTACTACCTGAATTGATCAGTGAAATAAATACATTCAAAAAACCAACATCTTTCTGTTTAATTTTCAGTCCCCTTGAGCAGCATTATGGGCAGGAGAGAGAAAAACGGATACTGTTTCTCCTTTTATCTAATTCTGTCAGAGCAGGCTCCAGGCAGGGCTTCCTGCATGGGATTTCAGCCTGTTTATGTCAGAAGCTAGACAAGATGATCTCAAAGTTCTTCTGTCTCTAAGCTTCCCCTAGGAGCGGTGTCTAAATCAGCAATGGGCAGCTGGGCAGGATCCAGTCCCAGGAAATCCATTTTGTAAGTAGCCATAGGAGCATTGCTGATTCTGTGCTGCATGCAGAGCCAGGATGGGTCTGGCTCTAGATCAGCTCCGTGCCACACCTGGCCTGAACACCTGCCTGTGAGTAAATGTAGCACCAAACGCATGAGACGAGGTAAGTTTGCTGAGCAAACTTACCCCGCGGTAGTCGAGCTGCTCCCAAGTGGCAAGCAGGCCCTGCAGGAAAAACTGGGTTCCTTTGTTAGCCTAAGATCTCTTTCCCACTCTGCCTGCCTGCCACAGTGAAACAACTGGAATGATCTGCTCCAGCTTACTACAAATTTAAAGCTTAATTGTTTTGTTTAGAGCATCAGAGATTTTCCCTTGGTTAGGGCCAAATTCTGCTGGTTTTTACACCCTAAATTCTCTTAACTTCAGCACATTTAGGGTGTTTGTAATTTCTGCTCTGTACAGTGTGCACAGGACAAGTTAAGGGAGAGTTGGGCCCAGTGGGGCAACAGTTTCGCAATGTAGTTCTGATGTCCTTATCCCAAGGAGCATAGCCAATGCCTAAAGTCAGACTGATGGCAGAAAAATGTCTGTGAAGGTGCAATGGCCTTGAGAAGACAAGATTCTACCTAAATGTAGTTTGGACTCTTGAACTTTTCTGTTCAAGTATTTGTGTAATGCAGCTTCTGAATAAAGGATGTGGTCAGTCTTTCTCAGTAACTGCAAACTGCACTCATCGAGACCTGCTGACTCACTCAACTATCGAAAGAGCAGTCCCTTGGAGCACTATCTTTCCTAGTCTGTCGTCCTTCCTGTGAATCCAACTAGTTTATTTTGAGGTAGGCAGTGAAACGCCAAGAGTTATATTTTACCCCTTTAAAAATCATGAGAGGATGCAAGTGCCTGGAGGATCTTTCTCCTTGGCTCAGTTATTGACACTAGTGTGGTCACTGGAAGTCCATTTCTTTCAGCAGATCTTCTACTGCTAATTAGGAGTCGATTTGTGTCACTGCTTCAAGGGAAACCTCAGTGTCAGCACACTGCAAAGTGCTAGGTCTCACCACTCTGCCAAAGATAGTCTTCCTGATGAGAGGGTGTCCTGGTTCTGGCCAGGATAGAGTTAATATTTACCTGAGCTGGGTGGAGAACTGAAGCTGGTAGCCCCTATGGCTGGGATAGTTAACTAATTAGCTAACAGCTGGGGTTAATTTACCCAAATTAGCCAAAGGGCTATTCCATCCCATCTGACATCATGCTCAGTATATAAGTGAGGAAGGTGCTGAAGGGAGGCCCTGCTACTTGGAAGAGACTGGATGGGGAGATCTGTTGTGAGCTATTGTACTGTATTTGTGTTCCATCACTGTCTTGTTTTCTTCTGTCATTACTGTTAAATTTACTTTTTGTTCAATCTCAACCCGCGTGTTTGGTTTTTTTTCTGGTTTTCTTTTGTTTGTCAAATCTCCTATTCTCTCGGAGAGTGGGGGGAGTGAGAGAGAGACTGCGTAGTCTGGTCCCCGTTGGGGCTGAACTACGACAGAGGGGAGATCAAAGACCTTGGTGCTCAGGGACTGTGGTACAAACCAGTAACCTTCCAGGTCGAAATGCATTTTGAGTTACTACTTTGCAATTGAGACTTTGTGATGTTTCTGTTGGACTGAGCATGTGGGCCCAGAATCACAGTTGTCGGTATTGTCAGCATCTCTCCCAGCAAACATGTTCTTGTGAGCAGTGTCAGCTCACATTTCTTGGAAGGCTTGCTTGATGAAACCTCAGCTTCTGGTGACATGCAGCAAGCTTGCAGGAAGGCCTCATGTGGGAGGTGTCCCTGGGATGAGCCTGGCCCTTATCTTGCCAGCCAGCTGCAAGGGGATTATCCGGGAGCTCAGCTATGCAGCTGCAAACACTCTTGCACTGTCTGGACTGCCTTAAGACTTTCTTCTTGTGTTGTAAAGCCAGCAAGAAAGCAAGGATTGAACTACTCTGGTAAGTCAACAAAGCTATCTTCTGTTCTTTTTTTTCTTTTTTTTTTTCTTTTTTTTTTCTTGTAATTTGGTTGACAGATGGCACAGAGAAGCACTGCCTCGTTGCAGGTATGTGTAGTTGTTCTCCTGAAAGAGTTATAGCAGCTCGTGTGTTCAGCAGTGGCATGAGACTGCAATACAAAGACAGCTCATTGACCCATGTCTCCGGCGTGGTAACAGCTCCCGCAGGAGATTGTTCACCTCCTGGAGCAACGTCTAGCATGGAAAACTCTACTGACCTCCACCCTCAGTGGTCAGCACCCTCTCTGCTGACCAAGAACTCTTTATCACATCTTTTCAAAACTGTAAAGGCTATTTTTTACTTGTGGTAACAGTAAATTTATTTCTGAATCTCCTTTTGCAATTTGCATGAATAAAGCCTTGCTTACAGACATAATTCAGAGCTATGATAAGGCATGAGCAGTTTCATATTCTAATTTGTGATTCCTTGGCATGCATTTTCTTGGCTACCCTAGTAATGCGCCTCCAGTAAAGCTGAAAATACAAGCAGCTCTTGTACACTTCTGAGGACTAGTGAAAATGAATTTGATGGCTGCAGCTAAGCCTCCCAGTAGCCACCTGTTCATATCCCTCCTCAAATCCAGGGTTGGAAGACCAGGAACATTCCCTCTCCTGTAATGAGAGAACAAGAATTTGCATACGTCTTTTAACTCTGTTCTTTTCAGAGCTCTCGCATCTCCTGTGAAGGACACAAAATCCACCCAACTTTAGAAACTCATCCTCAGAACAAGCCAACAAATACCTGGGCTGTGGTGTCAGTCCTAGAGTGTGGTGTCTTACTTGCCTGGTCTCCACCTCAGCCAGTCTCACCAGGGGAGTGTTTGCAGGTGAAGATGAACAGTGGAATTCTCTTCTTGTCCCTCCTTGGCTTTCTCCCACTCGTGACACCCATATGCCCTATGCCATGCAAGTGTGCCACCAACATTATTGACTGTACATCGAAAGGCCTGACTGTAGCAGAACTACCAGTTACTTTCCGCCCTTCAGCTGAAATTATCCACCTTGGTTACAACAGGCTCACCTCTATTCCCAATGGGCTCTTTGACAACCTGAAGAGCCTCCAGGTAGTCTACCTGCAGGGCAATCCTTGGGAGTGCAACTGTGACATCCTCTACTTGCGCTCCTGGCTCCAGTGGCAGCAGAACCGGACCTTATACAGGGATGTGAGATGCGCCTCCCCGGCTCACCTGCAGGACCGGATCATTGCCTATCTGACAGAAGATGAGATCATCTCCACATGCCAGTACTGGTACTGCAGCCTGGCTCTCCTCTCTCAGCTCTGTCTCTTCGTCCTCCTTTTCCTCCAGGGTATCTTGGTTATCTTCATCATTGTCTACCTGCAGAAATTTCGGAGAATGACCGCTGAAGCCCGGAGCGCCACCCAAGATTTACACTAGCATGTCAACACCTGGGTATCTTCTTCAAGAAGCCCCTACAACAGTGATTAACATCACAAGACTGAGGACTCTTCTCCCCCTTGGGTGGTGCTGTACCAGGGTCATGTGGTTTGTGATATCCAGAGGGGACAATTCAGTGCAGCACCTGATCCTGACTGCAGTCTGAAGCAGGACTTGAACTGATTAGACACTTGCTGTGCTTCCAAAGACCTGATCTTGTGGTTTTTAATGCTTGAAGCTCTTTACCATGATCTCGATTGCTTTGCTGAGCTGGGAGTGGTTCTGGTTTGGTAGACTGAGGAAATCATAAGCTACAGCAACCAGAACTGACTCAAACTGCTCATCAGCTCGTACGGGCTACGGTGCTTGATCCCTCCTATGCTAGAGTATTTCAGCCATACTTTCCACGATGCTCTCGGTTGCACTGGGTCAGGTGAGGACAGAGGTGGACAGTGAACAGTTAAGGACTAGGACAATGGAGAAAGTTTCCTTGGTTCTACCACAGGTTGCCTTAGTAACTTTGGACAAGTGGCCTAGTCTTCTCCTGCCTCGGTTTCCCATCGCTAAAAGGGAAAAGGTGTTTCTTCTTGCCTGATGCATCTTTGCTAATGTTCTTCTGGTGGGGGAAGGAGTATGTTAAAAGCCTACCCATTCACCCTATCTTCATTCTTTTTAATCTACTGATTAAAGTTTTAATTCTGACTTCAACATGTACTGAGTCAGCCTGGGGCCCTGAATGTTTATGAGAAATTGACCCTGAAGCCAAGAGTTGTTGAGACCAGAGGCTCTTTCTGACTGTGCTTGTACAGCACCTGGTGCAAGAGGTCCGGTCTTGTTTAGAGACTCAAACTGCAAAACCCATTAATGTGCCTACTGCTGGTTATGATGTCCCTTAATTATTTTTGTAACAAAGCAAAATTTAAATAAAATAATGATGCATGATGATGTAAATGGCTGATTTTTTCATTCTGCACTAGGTATCTTGCACCCTGTTGCACTCTCTGGCAGTTTCTTTCACTTGAGCTTTGTGCCAAGCAGAATGAATGCCGGAGGCAGGTGGAGATGTCGCTAGGAGTGCACCATAGGGTTAAACTTTGGCGGGCTCCGGCTCAACGGGCCGCTCTCAATACCACTTCCTTCTCCTTCCGCTAAGTTGCCGCTGATTTTTTTATGCTTCGGGCTGGAAGGGAAGGGTGTTTCTTGGTGCAAGCACACCTGTAGGGCCATGAGTGACCGGCCCCTGTGCCCTCAGGCCCCAGCTCCAGTTCGGGGGGGGGTGTCCAGCTCTCAAGGCCCTCGGAGCACACAAAACCGGAGCTCAGCTGCCCGAAGAACCGCTGGGCTGCTCACAGCCGGCGGTGGTGAGTGCCGAGGGCTGGGGCAGCCGGCAGGCGGCGCTGCCGCGCTAACGGCCGCTCAATGTCACTAACGGCAGGCGGCGCTGGCGCGCTAGCGGTCACTAACGGCCGCTAAGGTCACTAACGGCAGGCGGCGCTGGCGCGCTAACGGTCACTAACGGCCGCTAAGGTCACTAACGGCAGGCGGCGCTGGCGCGCTAACGGTCACTAACGGCCGCTAAGGTCACTAACGGCAGGCGGCGCTGGCGCGCTAACGGTCACTAACGGCCGCTAAGGTCACTAACGGCAGGCGGCGCTGGCGCGCTAACGGTCACTAACGGCCGCTAAGGTCACTAACGGCAGGCGGCGCTGGCGCGCTAACGGTCACTAACGGCCGCTAAGGTCACTAACGGCAGGCGGCGCTGGCGCGCTAACGGTCTCTAACGGCCGCTAAAGGTTATTAACGGCAGGCGGCGCTGCTGTGCTAACGGCCCCTAATGGCCGCTAACGGTCACTAACGGCTGCTAACGGTCGTGATTGGCCCTGACCGCCCTCACCTGGAGCCTACCCTCACCTTCAGGTAGCAGGCTCCTGAGGGAAACCCGTGAGGGGGAAGGAGCTGGTCTGGGTGCTCAAGGAGGCTGCTTGAGGAGAAAAAGAGGGTCCTAGGGTTTTTCTGTGTCAGACTGCTTCACCTTGGCTCAGCTTGTCTCTGGGGTCTGTGCTAGCCCCAAAAGTATGAAGTGTTGCAGTGGAAAAGGCCCAGGTGTGTGGGTGGGGGCTGCGCAGATGGAGGTTGAGGTGGGAAGATGGCGTCCTATGTGCGGAGTCCCCCCTCTCTGTGCCGAGGGAGGGCCAGCGTGCGGAGTGGCGGATGGCGTCAAAGGCTGAGGAGGATGTTCAGCATGCTGTGTGCGCCTGGGCCAGCCTGATGTGAGGTAAGTCACACAGCTCTGTCTTGGGAGGCCTCTTTCCACCCTTCCCTCTCTCTGCCCCGTGTCCCTCCAGCACTAACTCTGTGGTGTTAGCCTGACTGGAAGTTGCAGTGTAGCACCCAAGGAAATGAAGTTCTAGCTCAGATTTTTTTCTTCTTCTGAGTATTTGGCCTTCCTAGATTTTGTAGCCAATATATCTCTTGCCAGGGGCTGTGATATCCCGTGCAGTATCACCCATGACCATGGCCTCCAAGGGAGCACACAGCTCTGCCTACTTTGTGGAGATGCCCAAATTAATGCTCCATGAGGCCCCCTTTCAAATCTCAAATTTTAAAGTACTACTGTATTACTATTCCTCCCCTAGTGAAGAATAAACTTTCCAAAGGAATAGAAAGCCTGTTTTCTGGCTTGTTTTTCCCCAGTGTCCTTTTCCCAGGTGCATAAGGAAGTAGCTCAACCTACTGTCTTTCCTTCACCCCTTTCTCCTCGTTTCTTTAGGCCAGTTATACTGTTATTCTAGTGGGTTTATGCCTGTTGTTGAAGTCCCTTTCCTTTACTGATATGTACAAGGCATGTAAGAGGCCCTTTGCTTTCCCAGTACTATTGCAAAGTATGCTACTGTGACAGAATGAACGCCTGGGTTTGCCTGCAGATTTTTAGCTAAATTTGCCTGGGTTAGAGGATGTTGCTACTGCACGTGGGCAGGCACTGACAGTGTTACAGGCCCAGGCTCAGTTGCTGGGAGAAGCTGGACTGGGAGCAGGCATGATCCCAGCCCTGTGACTGCTTTGCTGTCTGCCTATCAGCACTGCTGTAGGGTGCTGGAAAACCTTCAGGACTCAGTGTGCCCACAAAGACAGAACAACTGCTGACTTTGGTTTCACTTCCCTGGGGAGGCAGGAGGGGTCCTGACTCTGCATCATTAAGTCTTGGCACATGAAAGGTAAAAAGCCTTTTTGGCATCATTTGCACCTGTGAATGGTGTGACCAGCTATAGTAATGTGAAAATGAATTGCGCAGAGTGATTTGTATGCCATGGCAGCATGTCTAATCCATAAATCTAGAGCCTGCATTTCTTAGCTTCTCCTGGCTCATAAAGCTGCATGTCATGGGTGCTTTCTTGCTCCTCTGGCCTGTGGAGGATCTGCTGTGCTGCTGCTAATGGGAGAACTGGCTTGCTTTTTGGAGGAAGGGTCTGTCCAAGGCTGTATAGTCTTTTAAAAGGGGAAGCAGTGGTGAAATATGACAGAGTTAAATGCAAGCTGTGAAGATGCTTTGCAAATCACTTCCTAGTAGCAAGGCCTATCCAACACCTGAGCATGCAGGATTGGGCTGCCAGACCTTCTGGAGGCTGCTGCATTGACAAAGGTTCAGGGTGCTTCCAAGCAGCTCCTTCCTCTGAGAGATACCAGGTTAAAAAACCCCGCAAAACCAAACTTAAATGAGTTTGCAGCCTCCGTGATGCAGAGCTCCAAATCCGAGGTGTCTAAAAAGCAGGTCAGCGCTTCCTGAGTGAAGGACGAAATGGTTGGTAGGCTACATAAGGGAAGGCACAGTAACTCTTCCTTCTTTCAAATGCCCTGTTTTTTAGATATCTTCATGGTGACTCTTGCATGCTTTTCAGAGTAGAAGTCTTGAAAACAAAGAAAGCTGGTTTTGGAGCCCAAAATTTTACCCAAATTCAGAGAATTTTAGCCCCAAATCCCACAGAGAACCAGTTTTTCAGTCCCTGTACCTTATGGCGAGGGTGGTTATGTTTTCTTTCAAGATTGCTGCTGGTGCTTGTTTACAGCTTGTCTGGGTTCATGTGACACCTGGGAACCTACCGCTGTTATTTCAAATAGACTTTCATAGTTTCTGCACTCTTGTATGTGGGATGAAAATACCACATTTGTACACATAATGAATAACTAGTTATCACCCACTGCAGGGCTTAGTCACTGGAACAGGCCAAGTCTATGCAACAGTTGGAGATCAAGCAGTGCTTGGAGATTGTATGTAGGAAAGTCCTGCAGAGGCATGGCATATCCCAGTCTCACATAGTCACAGCTGTATGCTGTGCATGTGCCCAAGTGAGAATGTTCAATGGATGCCTTGGTGGCAGTGTGATCTGGGATTTGTTGCATTGCTTACAAATTGAAAAAGACATTTTTCATGGTCATTAATATGAAGCTACCTAGTCTTCTTCAAAACCCTCATTTCCCTTCAGGATTGAAGTACACAGGGCATCCCAGAGAGTGCCAAGAAAAGCCATGTTGATTCCACATCATGGGATATCTTATCTCTCCTGGGGTGCACGGGAGAAGAATTGTTTTTGAAATGTTTAGAAATGGCTTTTACTTATTTTGTATATTCATGTATGAAAACTGAGGCTCCCTTAGACTCAGAAGCCTGATTTTAGAGGGCTTTAATGGAGACAACACAATCTAAACTAACAGGCTTCTGCGAATGACTGGTTATCTTTGATAAATGCCTTGAAAGCAACGGGTTGCAGTGTTAAGGTTTGTTATGAAGATACTGTGTGCGTATGTGCTGCATGTCTAGATAAAGGTTCCTTGGCAGGACAGGATAGAGCACTGCGGGAGAACATAAAAGAATTAAGTGGCTTTAGTAAAAAAAACAAAACAAAACAAACAAACAAATCACTCTCTTAAATCTACGGAGTGTGCCCCCCCCCCTTCCCATTTTTTACATATCTCGTGATCTGCTTCTGCTGTGAAATGTTTGTGACTACTGAGAACAGAATATGCTGGGAGGTATTTCTTTGTATTTCCGCACAGCAGGATTAACCTGAGAGTTATGAAACCAAAATGCAGAAATGCCCTCTATGGATACCTGATGGTTTGGGCTGCATAGCACTGATCTGATTACTTTTAACTTGCCCTGTCACAGCTGTTTGATGCCATACAAGTGTCATTCATTTTGCATGGAAACAGAGCTCTCCTCATTGAATAAAAGACTGGCTCTGGAGCCGTTACCCATATTGACTGTAAATTGGGTTTGCTCGGGAGAGGGCAGCAAATAGCTTTTAATCTCCTGTTTGCTTTTACTAGTAAAATCAACAAGCGATGTGGGCCTGGGAGAGGATAAAGGCAAGTGTGACGTGTGTCTGCCCAAAAAGAATGACAGTGTTGCTCAAAACTTAGTTGTCCAAGAAGCAGACATTGCCTTTTGAATCCATAACTACTAGTTTAAACAGTGCTTTTCTTGTTAGCATTCCAAAACATCAGACTGAAACCAAGTCAGGGCAAAGGTGGCATCATGTTGCTATGGCCATGATGGAAATAGTGTTGGTTTTCTGTGGGGTGTTTAGTCTGATGAGCTTTGGAGGGCTGAAATCCATCCCTTGGCAGATGGGTGGGGAAAAACTTGTCCATCATCACTGAGTGGTGAGAACAGTGGTTTTCTGTTGGCGTGCCTGTTGAAGATGGGAAGGAGCCTGGAGGATGGGTGGGAGGTAGGTGAGAATACCCCAGGGATATACCCCAGAGGTGCAGAACAGCTCAAAGTTATTGGTGTTGGTTCTGCACATCTGTGGGACAGAAAGTGCGGAGGCTGAACAGGCAAACGTGTAAGCACCCAAGGAATTTAAATGCCCCTGCACTGGGCAGGAGATGTGGGGAGATGAAGTTTGGATTGAAGTGCTGTGAAACACTGACATCTCCTGTTACAAATCATAGCCCTTAACTTGATTGTCTCTCATGGGATATGATAAGGGCTGTAGCTCTATTTGGGGAGCTTTTTCCACCAGGGGCTTTTACCTCCAGCATTCTCAAGCTCACCAAGAGATGGTGCGGGTGCCCACACTTGCTCTGCATCTCCATTACCTGATCTTTCAACACAGTGTTAGCAGGCTAATTTTTTTCCCAGGATGAGACTTTAATTCCCTCCCATTGATCATGGCCAAAGAAGAGAGCTCAAATGGAAATTTTATTCCAGAAACAATGGCCCCCTTATGTCCTGTGTTGTGCTCTCTGTGAATGAACCTGCTGGTGAAATGAAGGCTTTTCCCCAGGCTGTTTTGTACCTTTCTCAGGTGAATCTTCATATTAGATCAGCTGCCTGGATTCCTGCAGGGAGACAGAAGGGAGATAAAGCATGAAATCTTTGTTCCACGGGAACATGAGACAAAATCACAGTCAGTGGGACTTGGGCTTCATATTTAGTTTCCATAAATGCCCACAGGCTGCAGTGAGATTGTCCACGTTAAAGCCTATGAAGCAGTGGGCAGTTTCCCTGTGCAGCTTACATATTTTTCTGCCTTGTAACGCTTCTCTTCGGGTCCAGTCCAATGCCTCCACCCTGGGCTGGCTGTTCACTTCAAACCAAAGCTGGCGTCATCCTTCTTGCCTCATCCTCGGCTCTGCTGTGAGCTGCTGCCTATTCTGTTGACACTTGCGCTTCCCCACCCTTCCCAGTGCTGTCAGCATTTCTCAAATTGTACATAAAATATAGCTTGCTGCTTTCCCATATTGGGTCCTTTGCTAGCCAAGCTGCAGCAAAACTGTAAAACTGATTAATTTGATGGACCAGTGCAGAAGGCTTTAAAAGCAAGATGTTCTTGATCACTTTGTCTCCTCTCATCCCCTCTGCTACAATCTGACAAGAACGGCATTTTAATTATCCTTTTTCTGCTTTTCCTCTTTACTTGAGACTTGCAAAAGTGCAAGAAGCAACATGGTATTCTGTGCTGCCTACCCCTATATGAAGGGAAACTCCTTCCAAGTGCTGTGCTTGCACTTTAGTGTGCAAATTCCCCTGCAGTTTCCTACAGTGCTTCAGGTAGAGTGGTTTAAATCTATCCTTTGCTGATTTTTGGAGAAGAAAAAAAAAAAGGATTGTAATGTTTTCTATTTCTGTGTTGAGTGAGTGAAGCACACAGGAGGAAAAGATGCGTGCTTGCATAAGGTGAGGGTGGAAAGAGAGGGAACTGCACCATCTGTAATTTGAAAATATATAATGAGATTTATTTCCATGTGTGGATCTGAGAGAAGGCTCCGCATGAAGTGCAGTGAGGTTTGAACTGTGGTGGTGTTCACACTCTGGGAGAAGTCATGCTTTGGGTAAATTGCTGTGTGTTGCAATAAACCAGTGCCCCAGTTTCTTTTCTAGACATGCGGGGGAAAAAATTATGTGGAGATGCAACTGCTGAAAACATGTGTAACTTGAAGGCAGTGGAAACAGGGAGTGAAATCCCAGCCCTGCTCTGTTCTGCAATTGACTTGAGTAACGCCAGGGTTCGCTAAAGGAGCCTTTGGAGTGTGTAGAAATTTGCTAGGCTGTGCACACAGACTGCTGAGATGAATCCCATTTAATGAGATCCAATGCAGGAAGGCATGGTTGTGGGGCAAGGGTACCTGATTATACATGTTTTGGAAGTGTAACATTAGTTATGTACAGTAAGGCAAGTATTTCTAAAACCACTGAAAGCATCTGAGTTCTGTCAAAATAAGAGGAAATCGGGATGAAAGTTAAGGCACTATCCCCTGAAGTTGTTCCAGTGGTTAATTAGCTGTGGAAAAATTAGCATGTAATTTCAATCTCTGTTTGTCTGCGAGTTTCCAGCATTCCTACCTTGCTTTGCCTTTATCTGTAGATGTCTGTGGGGCCCCATGTGCTAGGCACTCTATGTTCCCAGGAATGGGAAATTGTGAAATCCATGTGGGATGGGAAATTATCTCAGATGTTTCCCATCTTAGATGGGGGAGAAAGAGTCTATCTTGGAAATGATTCAACTGAAAAACAGGGTGTACAACTGGTGCATTCATCTTCATGCTCACTATCCTGCCTACTAGCAACCCACTTGACTTTCTAAATGAAAAATTACTCTAATCCAAAAACTAGAGCTTCAATATTTATGAACTGGGAAATAGGCATCTAAACAAGTCCAGTGTTTTATGTATATTTTTTTTAAACTATGTTTTAAAAATAGATATTTATACCAACTGTTCCTTGGTCTTGCCAAGTTGGAGTTTTCTTATTAAAATAATAATTCACTGAATGGTTTCCACCAGTTTTGTATCTTGCACAGTGTCTGCCTGCTGAAGTGTCTTTCATTGTGTGTGGTGAGACAGCAGAGGAACAGAAAGGGGAGGACAGGGTAAATGATCTTTGTAGGTAGGACTGCCAGTGACCTAGTGGGCTGCCTCTGTTGAGGAGAGTTGGCTTATGGTCCCATTTGGAGCCAAGCTTCTGTGGCATAAATCCTCCTGCAAGAGGCTGGATCTTGCCTAAGTTACAGCTTTATTTTAGCTTTGCTACACAAGTGGATCCCCTGATGGAAGCAGTGCAGGACTGACAGCATTTGGGATTTCCCCCCTGGAAAGCAGAAAACTTTTGTTGCTCAGAGGCTGAGAGTTTATTAACCACAGTGATCCAGCAGGTCTTGGAAGGACTCCCAGGACCCCTGGAGGTGCTGAGCTGCACGTGTTGACACACTGGGAGTGCAGCGCCTGCTGTGTTGCCCTTATTTCAAAGGAAATGTCAGTCAGAGAGGGAACCTCTCCCTTACTGGGAAGCAGCTGGAATGCGTATCAAACAGGAGTTATTGCTGGGGTAGGAGGGCAGGGCGGGAGACAGCCTCCTGTGTGGAAGGGAGGGGAGCAGGTGGGGATCCCAATGGCTGATCCAGCACAGTCCTGGCATTAGTGTAGTCAAGAGCCTTGGGCTCCCTGCCCACTGTGAGCAGGCTGCAGCCCCAGAGATGCTGTGGTGACGTGTCCTTGGGCTGTGCTATGGCGACTGGCGAGGGAAGCAGGTGGGATGCAATGCTGAGCTCGGGTGCTGCACAGTTAACAGCTGTACTCTGCATCCCTCTGCACTGACACCAGCAGGGTGTAAGGTAATGCAGTGCTGAAGTAGGGTGGTATGGAGAATGACATCTGGGCCCAGGACAAGAAGCACATAAAGCTGAGAGGTTGTGTAGAACTGCCCTCCTTTCTGATGTTAGAGCCAGCAGGAGCCTTGTCTAAACTGTGCTGTGGTTTTAATGACTACTCATTAGAAGAGATAGTGCCCCACACTGTAGTAAGTTATCTTGTGCCCTTACCACTGGAGCATTTCTGAATCCTTGGGTCATCAGTGGATTCACCAGTGTTTCCCATATGGAATGAGATGGGCTGTTCTCCATCTGGCGGTTGCAGGGTTGGGACTGATGCCATAAGGGCTTCACCAGGGTTGCTGGAGGGCATCGTGGCTGTGGTGTCCTCACTAGCTGCCCAGGGAGGCCAACACTAACCCATTTTCAGAGGTGTTTCTACTTGGCTTCCCTGAACAAGGAAGTTCTGAGCTGAGCACTGTAAAGACAAAGAGGTCCCTGGCAGGCACGTGGGAGCATTTGCTGCTGTGAGCTGCCTGGAAAAGGTTTCCTTGCTCAGCTAGGGAGGAAGAGCCTCACTGCAGAGTTTAGCATCAGTGCTACCGATGCTCAAAACAAGCTGACAGTGAACAACCCTCAAGATGAAGTCTGTGCAGACAACCAGGAAAAAGACCTAGAGTAAGCAGAAAAAAAGGGCTAGACCTGATGGGCAGTTTCCTGGCAACAAGGAGCTTGATCTGGGCCAACTACTGAGTATTTACAAATGCTGAAGCAGTTGTTGTCTACTGAGCTGGCCTAGCTGCATCCTCAACAATTTCTACAGATTGAGCATGAGTGGCAAGAATAACAGAGGAGGGAAGATCTGGTTACAGGCTCAGAGAGGAATGCCAAGATTACCTTGCCTGTCTTGGTGCTGGCTTTCTGCTCCTCCTGCCCTGCCCTCCTACCTTTCTGGCTAATCCAGCCCTGATTGAGTCCAGCATGGCAGGAAAGGGAGGCTCTTCTGTTGGAGTTGCTGCATCCAAGTCAGTGTATGCCAAGCTGTACATAAAATAAAACATAAAATACACTCGAACTGCGGCATCAAAGCTTGCAATGGAGAGAAAAGCAGTAGAACTTGCGGGCTGCAATAAGGCACCCTGTAGCTTCACAGCAAAGCAGCTTTTGCAGGGACTTTGTGAGCAGAATGAAAAACCTGAAATCTGTTTTATTGAGTAGAGTTATCAAGAAATTTAATCTAGAAGCTAATCTCGGAAGTATGCTCAGTTTGAACATCTGTAAGTGCTTTGAGACTGGTGAGTGAAAAATGCTGGGCAGAAGGAGAGGGTGTATCTGTGGTTCAAAGCAGGGGCAAGGATATACCTCCTGCCTACAGCCTGGCTATGCAATAACTTCTGAAAAACTATTTCTTTGCTTTTGAAATATGTTTGACTGCACTAAGTGGCATGGCGTTCTCAAAATGTTTTCCTTGGCTTGTGTGATGCCTCCTGGCCTCTATTCCTTCTCTTTTCCTTCCCTATTCTTTGCAAACAATTCAGTTTGAACTTTACTTTGCTTAGGTTTAGTATTTCCCTCAAATATTTGAGGCTATGATACTTATCTTGAGCAGCAAGCCAAGGAATCACAGAAATTCTGTGTTAATGTCTCACCCTCCTTTTGCTACACAGAGGCTTCCCTGAGCAGATTTGTAAGCTCCCCAGCTGCTGCTTATTCCATCCTAACACAGCATAGAGGATTTGCTCTGTTACCTTTTGGATGGCAAGGTATTTTAAAATACCTTCAGGCACCATTCATCCTTTTACCTATCTTGTGATGAACCTGCTGTTTCAGGAAGTTTGAGGAACATACTTAGCAAAATAAAAATATATCTCTCATAGATACTTCTCATCAACAGATCTCAGAGGGCTTTGCCAAGCTGGACACCAGTTCTTACACCTGTTGCAAAGATGGAGAAACTGAAGCAGGGAAATTTTTGGGCCATGCCTGCTCTCACATTGCACATCAGCAGCAAAGCTGGAATTGAACACCCCAGCATCTCACACCAGCTTCCTGTGAAGTGGGATGGAAGGATGCACAGCCCAAGGTGGTTATCTTGCATGTAGCTCTCCTCACTTTCCCTTCAATAATTTGCACACTGCAGAAGAGAGACTGTGTTCCCCTGTTCCTCATGGTTAAGTTAACTGTCAAGTTCCCTCTAGGTTTCAGTAACTCTGAGGCTGGAAGAGCTGGTGTTACAGGCTGACACCAGGGTCTTGGGGGCAGTGTGCTCTCCAGGCCCTGTGCTTAGATGGGCAGCTGCTGCCACCTCACAGAGGTCTCATAAAATGCTGCCCTGAGTCTTCTCAAAATATTCAAATCCTGAGTGTTACAGGAATGACAGAGAACAAGGGCATTTTTGATGTGTGCTGCAGCTGGGACCTACTGCACTGGGAAGAGATCTCTGCAACTTTGATCTTGCTGAGAATGAAATGTATCCTGCAGTCTGGCAAGGGGCAGAACTAGCAGTGGGAACAGAGGTCCTTAGTCCCAAACACACTTCACTCAAGTGTGCACAGAGATATGGGACAGTGTCCTCTTTCAGTGTGCAAGGGAAGCCAAATCCTGCTATCAAAAGGTCTGTGTGGCCTTGGAGTAACTTAATTTCTTGCTGCAGTGATACACTCTGCTCCTCTACTTGTGAACCACAACACCCACTGAGGGATGTGTCTTCAAGCCCTCAGCCATTTTTCCTGAAGCCTGAGACACAAAGGCAGTTGTGATGCTCAGAATGGGAGGGCAGAGTGCATGCTTGCCCCATAAGATAATGCATTTCCACCTACGCCTGGCATGGCTGTGTTTTTCTAGCTCTTTTGTGGTTTTTGTTGTTCTCCCCTTGCACCCACAAGACCCCGCTCTGGCTATAGAAATTGGCTAAATCTTTCTTGTGTTCCTCCCACAGGACCCACGCACAAGTCCAGCCAAGCTTTTCATATGTCTGCAGATGGACCTTTGCCCCTATGGTTTGCCTGGCCCCCTCTTCACCCGTGGACAGGCACTCAGTGCATGAAGTGGACATTTTCCAGCCCTGAGCTGCCAGAGTTAATTAACCTTCTGTTATAGCCAGGCCAGTCTTTCTGGGAAACTAGATCCATTGGGCTGTGCATTCCACAAGCCTCTCTTTGCTTGGCGTCTCGTGTACCTATACAGGAAAAATCCATTTCTTTCTCCATATACTTGTGTTTTGGGACTGGAGGGGGCAGAAGCCTGGGGAAGAGAGAAGGGATCAAGTTCCCCAAGTATCCCTGCTGCCAGCATCTGCCAGGAACTTGCCATGGGAGAAAACCAACCCAAAGCTGCTGGAAATGCCTTGGCTCTTCCTGAATGGAGGATGCACACATGCAGTTTTCCCCCTCTCCTCTGAGAAAGAGCAAAGTCTCTCCTTCCTTGCAGCAGAGCTGTCTTTGTATAAGGCAGCTGCCATAGTTTCCTAGGAACTGCTTGGCATGACTGGTCATAATGTTGCTCTCCAGCTTGGCCCTCGTCCTCTCTCTTCCAGCAGGCTTGCCCCACTTTCAGAGGAAAGCACAAGGTTTTCCTCTGGACTCTGTTTAATTTGTGCGGTACTACCAGTCAAACCCCTGCAGAATAATTCCATTACCCTTTTGGGCCATGGGACCCAATTCCCTTCTGTGCCTTGAGGTGCCAGAGGTCCTTGAGACACCATTCTCCGGTCGGAGATTGACTGGACTCTCACTGAAACACGCTGGGCTCCAGTGGCTGAGTTCTTGGGGCAAACTGTAGAGATGAGTGTTGAATTCTTCCCTGGCTGTTCTTTATCTTAATACAAAATATCCCTTTTGCGCTGTGCCCAGTGCATCTGTGTGTTTTCAGGCCTGTACCACCTGTGTCACTGTGCTTCATCTCGTGGTGGGTTAGCGCTGGTGCTGGAAGGAACAAACCTTGGGTTGTTCAGTCTCCCACCGCATACGTGCCTGACTCCTGTTGGTATCATGCTGTATAAGGCCATTTATCTCCTCCTCTGTGGGGTAAAAATGCTCCCTTCCAAAAGGCCCTAATCAAGCAGAACGCTGGCCAGACCTGTTCCCGTTAACTGAGCCTGTCTTTCCTTGTAAGAAAAAGAAGTCTAATCATGCTGTCTTCCAAAAATAATAATTAAAAAGTATAAGCTTGCATGAAAGCACGTTATGCTCCGGAGAAAGAAAGATAGGGACCTTTTTGACTGGTGCTGGGGGCAGGATATAGACTTGTTTGCTTAATGTGAAAAAAGCCAGAATTTACCTGTATGGTTCACTCTTGTTTGAATAGAGGCTGCAAATCCCCCCTCTCCCTTCTAGTACTGTGAGTGAGTTGCAGTAAATCAGGACAAGCTGAGAGGGGTTGTGTTTTTTGGTGTGGTGTGTTTTTTTTTTTTTTTTTTTTTTTTGAAAGGGCCTTGATTGTCCAGCTATTTTTCTCCCTTCGTGCCGCTTCATGCCACTTTTGACTTTGATTAATAGGTCTCTGAATAAAATGTTAATCTAACTAGGGGTCCTTGGCCCAGCCCCCCTGCCTTCCATGCCGTGCTCCAGAAATATCAGAGAAAACACACAGAGGTTTTGTCTCCCTGCAGAGCACTTGTAGCTTTTGATTAATGGGTGGAAGGGCCCAGCTCCAGGTTTGTGGCATCTCTCCCAACTGCAGAAAAATAAGCAAAAAGTCACCAAACATGACACAGCGAACTAAAGTCCCAGGAGCTGCAATGAGAAGAAAGAAAGAAGAGAGAGCAGCTTATAATTCAAGATGTACCCCACTGTAAGCCTTGATATTTGTGAGTCTGAGTTCAGACCCTCATCTCCACTTTAACTTTTCTTTATAATGAGCTCAGACCACATTGCTGGATTCAGCAGTTTTCAAGCTCTGGGATGTCTTAACTTCTAATATCTGTATCATGAACTACTCTGCATGTGCCCTGGGCTGACACTTCACGTGCATGTGTTAAGAGTGGCTAAGATGGCTTAATAAAAAAAATGAGCCTTACACTTCAAACAGGACACGTGTTTCCTCTCTTCCCCTCCAAACTCTTGCCCATTCTCTGAATCAAATTTCTTTTGGAGCTTCCGAAATGATCAGAAACATGTGTTTCATTCCCATTTTCTGGCCAGTACCAAATCAGAAAGACTGTTCTTGTATTACTTTCATGTGGAAGCCAGACCTACTGGAAATTTTCTTGTTCTCTCAAAGTGGATGATTTGGTGGAACTACGTATATAAGAAGCTACTCAGGCAAGGGCTTGTCTGCATGGGGCAATTAGGCTCAAGTGGGTTGGAAAGTCAGAGAGCTACTATGTTAGTCTGAAATAAAGGTATCCACTGAAGGGGCTCATCAAAAAAGCTATTCCTGGGGCAAGCCTTGAGTAATGGTGTGGAATGTACGTAAAGTGTGAGGAGAGCAAAGACTGATGTGTGTACCACCTTACAGCTCCCTTCCTTTCAACCCTTCTGTTGGGTACTTAGTGCCTGCTACATTCCTCCATTTTGTAATGGAGTAACTGGAGCAAAGCTTGTATTACTTAGCTGCTGATCACAGAGCTGGAAGATACAGGCTGGGCTGTAAGGCAGGTGGGATTTCTTGTGTGTGTGCTCTGTGTTACAACCCTCTGACAAGGGAAAGGCTCACACCATTGAGAAAAGAGGAAGAAAAAATCTTAATCTTTTGAGTGTGGATTATTTTGGTCAGAATATGTAAAGGGCTTTAATTTGTGCAGTTGCAATACTCCCTTGTGCCAAAGAAAAGTCCTGCATCCTCAGGTTCTGGAGAAATCTTTCAATTTAGAAAAATCAACCCTGATATCAAGAGATATACTCTTTCTTCACCTGGAAGGAATCTGTGAAGCAGCATGGCCTTTCCTGGCACCAGTGTGGGATCACAACTGTCACTATACAGCCTTTCTTCTTCTCTTAGCATCTCCCTGGAGGCCTCCTCAGTCCCTGACGGCCTGTCATCCAACTCACTCGACAACTGACATGCCTGGAGGATGCAGCCAGCCCTGCTGACAACAGCTTTGTTTCCCATGTGATGGATGGCTTTGTGGCCCAAGCCTCGCCATTGTCCCCTGCCTGTGGCCTTGCTTCGGAGATTTTATCTCTGGCCTGAGCATCCACTCCCTGCAGCAAAGGTGAGCAGTTGCCAGTGCTGTGCCTTCTCCCTAGGTGCCTCTCCAGGACCCGGGGCAGGGGAAAGGACACGGGGCATCTCATCGAGATTGAGTGAAGCCAAACTGTCCTGTTTACCCGGGCCTGTGTGGCATTCGGCTCTTATCGGGAGGGGAAGGCAGATACGATGGATTCTTTTTGTTAGTCAAACAGTCAATTGTATAGGCAGTGTGGAAGCGCTCGTGTAATTACCATTCTCTGCCTCTCACACCCCTATCTTGTAAATCATCAATCCATCACAGCCCTCGTCCTTGTATTGTTCTATAATTAACTGAACAAACTACAGGAGCATTGTCGTAGCTCCCCATTTACAGAGGACGGACAAAGACTTGAAGGAAGATTTCATTCCCCTTCAGCTTTTTTCCTCCTCTCTTGAACTCTTTTTTTTTTCTATATCTTCTGATCCATCTCATGACTCCAAAGATGTCTCACCTGCTTCTCTGAATGAGCACTTATTTGCAAACCTACAATCAATACAGAAAGAGTGGCCACAAAAGGACAGACCCAAGGATTTTAACCCTTCTTGTTCTACCACAGATGTGTACACGCGTGCTCACTCACTCCCCAGTGCAAGGAGCAGCTCTGTTCCTCTGAACAGGCTTTGGACCCTCTGCTAAAGAAAATGGGCTGCAGTTGCCTCATTCATTCCTTCATGATAATATGTTAAGGATTTAGCTCCTCACAGTCTACTTATTGAGTTAGGCACTCCCTGGGGCTGGATTATGAGCTACAAGGGAGATGGAAGATTCCCAAAGGTGTGGTAGTGCAAAGATTTGGGTGCTATTGACCCAGGAAGGTAGATAGTATATTTCAAGGTTCCATATGGCTCTGAAGGCTGTAAAAAGGTTTGACGTGGGCTCTGGAGTCTGGAGGGGACAGGCAGTGATTTGGGGCAGTAAAGCTGGGGTGGATTTTTTTTTTGTTTTTTTTTTTGTTTTTTTTTGTTTGTTTGTTTTGGTTTTTTTTCTGTAGACCAAGTGAGTGAGGCTGCTATGCTGCTGGGCAGCATAGACTCTGCAGGAGATGGAGGCAGAACTTTCCCTAAGTTGAGTCATATTTGAAAGACTTTTACCAACAGTCTATCTTCTACCCACTCTCTCTTCTTTCCCCCTCTTGCCTACAGGGATTTTACTACTTCAGAGCAGGGTGTTTCTCTCACTTTGGATTACAGCACCTGTGGCCCTGCTGTGGCCCTGTTTTCAGCTGGAAGTTTTAGACACTGGAGGACTACAAATAACAATGGTTTATAGACCCTCTGTTCTCTTCCTCTGCAAACTTTTAGAAAAGGTCACAGTTCTCATGGCTGCTGCTTTGACAGTGGAATTTAGTCCTTTGTGTTGATAGTGTCACACAGCCAACTTTGCTGACCCCATGGGCATCCCTTGGAGCAAATTTTGGCTCAGAGGCTGAAGATCTACTTTTCTTCCTTATTTGAGATGTCAGGTAGGTCTGCTGGATGAAATATATGCCTTTATGTTCTGGTAGGCCAGGCTTTATAATAAAATCAACAGCATTGCTTATTTAACCTCCAACTCTAAAATCTTCTTTTCCAGCTCTTGTGAGCTGTAAATTAGACCTGTCCACCCCATGGAAACTTTGGAGAAGTGACCTGAGGCTGACCTCCAAGCCATGGGGCACTTCTTAGTGCTACCTGCATCCCAGTGACCAGGTCACTTGTATTAATATCTGAGCACATTGGATTCCCTCTTGTGAGGCCAGTGAAGCACAGGGTATCTAAGCTCCACTTGGAAAAAGGCTTTGCCACTTCAGTACATTTGAATGGAAAGGGGAAGACCTGTTCGTGTTTATTTTACAACCCCTTTTATTGACTTGATTTATAGCCTGAGGCTGTGAGTTAATTGAGGTGTAGTCCAGGAGATGGCACCTGGGAAGGGGAGGTGCTGCAGTGCCACCAAAGGGAAAACACGCAGGAAAGTGCTTTAATAAAGCACAACTTGTTGCAAGCTCTGGCCCTTGCTCTGTGACAGCAAGCCAAGCTCTTGCCATCAGACCTGGATGTTGTGGCTCAGGGAACATCCTTAGCTCACTGTGGGTGGCAAGGACCAGGGGGGCAGAGGTTAACCAGGAGAAGATGCTTTTTCTTGGTGTGCCCTTCATTAAAGCATCTTCCTGCCTATCTCCTATGGGTGAAACCTAGTCACCTGTATAAGTGCGACTGTCATCGCCTTCTCTAATGGAGACCTGATAGGGTTGTTCCCATAGCCTGAAAGCAGTTGCCTTTCAGTGCACACCTCCTGGCCTACAAAGCAGATGCCAAGGCCAGTTCTCCTCTTTGGCACCTAAAGTGTGGGATGCAGTGAGTGATGCGCATTTGCATGCAGAGTGCGTGCACTGAGGCAGGCAAAGAAGCAGGGCTCTTACCCAGGTCAGCTGGCTCCAAGGCAGGTCTGGGAAAGGGCTTCTTCAGCCCAGTCCTGCCCTATCAAACAAAGAGGCAATAATACTGCTGTGGGTGGCCAAGGGCTAAGCCTGTCATAAGCTGGAGGGTGGCAGATCATTCTGGAGGGTCTTGTTCACCCTTTTCTGTGTGGGAAACAGTGCTGTGGATGTGAGGTTTTGCACAGCCCCCTAGCGTAGGTGCTTTGAGCCTGCTCTGGCTGCTCCTGAGCTGTTAGGTGTAGGACCAGGCTGGAGCTGAAAGGGTGCCAGCATCTCTGCTTGTTCTTCTGGACTGGTGGGGCATGAAATCCATGTGGGGTCCCTACTGGAGCTGTGCTAAGAGAGCAGTGTTTCTATCGTGTAAAAACCCCCTGATAGGCCGGGGCAAAGTTACGAACTTCTCTTGCTAGTCTGGCTCTGCCACAAACACATATGCCACTCTCTTTCCTTTCAGCTGTTTACAGCAGGTGTGTACCATAAATAGTGCTGTGCAGGCACTGTGCCTTTCACAGGGAGACCCTTCCTTGCTCTGGAAAGGTCTTTTTAGCCTGATTTGTGCCAGGGAGGCAAAAGGGAGTAAAGATGCTGTTGGATGAACTGCAAGGCTTTCTTCCCTTCCCAGGCTTGCGTGAAGCCGGTACCATGTCTTTATTCCTAGCACCCAGTCACTGCTTGGATGGCTGGTTCAGTAAATTCCAGCTGAATGGGAGGGAGCAGCCATGTGCTGCAGATATGGAAATCAAAAGAAGGTGAGCTTGTTTAATGATGAATATCCACATGTCCTTGCATCCCAGTGTTACTAAAAGGGATCAGCTACTCCACCTCTCTCCTTCCACTTGATGCTATTGTAAAGCTTGGCAAGGAAGGCTATGTTTCTAGGGATAAGCGATATCCTTTTTCAGATAAACTGATACAGCCAGGAAAAGCTTTGGATGCATGAACCCTTCTTAAAATCTGAGTACAATCTCAGTAAGCTTTTCCGTCTGTAGGATGTGTGATCTCATTTCTGGGCCTCAGAGGTATAGTTTCGGGATTACTTTCTTTGTCTTGCACAAGCTTGGTACTGAGCACTGTAGATCAAATCCCCTTTGCTTCAGGAACCTTTGTCCTGAAGGAAGGCACTTCTTGCAAGTGCCCCATGTCCTTTGTGCCCTAGTTGTATTTGCAGTACAGCCCTGTGATAAAGTTGTGCCTTGTTTGTTTTAAACTACTTTACACTGCTTTGTAGAGGACCCCCTTTATAAAGAGACCTTGCTGGAAATAAGAACCAATTTCATAACTTAGATTTTGTCTGAACAATGAAAAGAAATGTTGAGATCAGCAAGGCCAGAGCAAGCAGAGCATATTGATCTTGGCATGTTGCTGCACTGGCCCTTTCCCTATCCTAGAGGAAAGGCCCAGGGTTCAAAGGCTGGCACATCTTTAGCAAAGAGCCCCCCTTCCTGTCTCCTCATGCCCTTCATCATCCTCATGGGGAAGCTGCCCTGCCAGTCACAGCAGCAATCTCCAAACAGCTTCTGCTTCTTCACCCAACCTGCAGTGAAAACCCGAGCCCACAGGCAGCTGCAGCAGGATGCTGCTGGACAAGGCAGCCCAATAGTTCCCTGTGGAGCTGAACCTCCCAAATCCTCAGCCTGCTGGTCGGCTCACAGGAGCTCTTTGGCAGGGAGCCGTGTTCCTAATTCATCACCAGCTGACATAAACAGGAAATAAAAAGAGCAATTCACCCTTCATTTCTCTTGTGCAATGAGCCCTTTTCTTTAAGCCATCAGCCCCTTTATCTTATGCCATCAGAGTGGCCGCAGTATAGCTTGTTTTCATCTGTCTCTGGACATCACTTGAACTTTCAGGGCACTTGTTTAGCCTCAGCCAGATAATCCCCTCTTTCACTCTGAACACACAGATTGCTCCTGGGCTGCGCTGCTCTTCCCCTGTCCCTGTCCCACTGTAGTGCGGGAATATAGGAGCTGATGCACTTCAGTATGTGCTGAGGCGGCTGTTCATTGAGGACAAACCCACAGATGCTGGTGATTTTTTAAATACCTTTGGCTCGGCCCTGCCCTTGCTGACTGGAGAGCGGCTGGGAGTGACAGGGATGCTGAGGTTCGGAATGGCACTCGCACATGCATCGTTTTATGGCAACCACATCATCCCTTTGCAGATGTGTGGCTGCATGGTCAGGCTGGGGAGAGGGAAGGAGTTTCCTACGCCTAGGGATGGCTGTACATTGTGTTTGAGGCCTTCCCATGTGGGCTGGCAGAGGGCTGGGGTCTTTCTCCCCACTGCTGCTTCCCTCAGGCTGATCCTTCTCCCGCTGGCGGCAGAGGGCACCCATAACCTGGAGAGAGTCCTCAGGATGCACTTGCTCTGCTACTTCCACTGGCGAGCAGGCGAGGGAAAAGGGATGACCTGCTTTGTGGCGGATTGCTCTGACATTTGGATAGAAACCTCTCCCAGCTGGATCTTCCCTCCGGTTGCTCCCTCCAGCCAGGCAGTCTGGGCAAATGGCTCCAGGCGCTGTTCCCACAAAAGGATTCCCTGAACCCCACTGCCAGCCCCCGGGTATCCTACACGTTGACACAACTGTGCCCCGCTCATCTCTGCTGCCGGTGGCTGAAGCAAATGTGGTCCAACCACTGATGCTGTCAGTGGTTGGATCAGATCCTTCTGCCGTTCTTTTGCTTCACGCTTTAGGTGGGCTGGAGATGTTTTAGAGGGAACACATCCTCTGATCAGAGACAGGCAATTTAAGAGTTAGCACTAGCTGTATGAGTGCATCCTACTTAACATTCACTTGGCTTTTTCAAACTCACCCCAAATCTGACCATCACAGCTCTGCTAGAACTGTTTACTGCTCTTTTCTGCTGACACAGATGAAAAAAACGTGCAATGCTGCAAGGGCCGCTTCGAAGCCAGATGTGCTGCACTGACTGGTACTAATGGAATTCCTTACAGCCTTCTTGCCCTGATTTTAAAAGCATGTGGTAACTAAAAAGGCATTCATTTTTCATTGTTTTTTTCTACTTTTTTCTTACTTCCCTCATGGCCTGCTGAACTCCTTGTTGTATGGCCTTTTGAATGTAGGATCTGACTCCACATTACACATAATTAAACTGCTTCTGCAAAGGCAACCCTATTTCCCTTTTACTCGGTCCTTACTTTGTACTAGATCTAAACCGTGTAATGGCAGGGGAAGTTGATTGAAAGCTAAAAAGAATTTTTTTTTTTTCCTGCACATTATTCTCCCAACAGATGAATAGTGGAGAGTGAAGCCAGATTCACTTTTCATTTCAAACACCTCGGCAGGCGGTGTGTAGACAACCTTGCCATCCCTCAGTGAGTGATCCAAACAAAGCAGTCCAACCTTTGGAGTTCAAACCAGTTCTGAGTGTCAGGCTTCAGTTGTTTATAGCATCTTCCCGTCAGAGAGGCATGTGCTTCAGTATACCAGCTGCAGTGAAACTAGTGATATTGCATGCCTCCTGATTTATTGTCAGAACTACCTTCTAATCTCTGTTTCATGTATGTAAGTCTGTAAGAATGACACTGGTTTTAGCAGACTTATTCCAGGTTCGTGTGCTGTAACTGAGGTTGGGGTCAGGCTGACTGATGTCTCAGCTTTTGTTCCTTCATGGTTTTCTGCCTCATTTTATTTCCATCTGTTGCTTTCCTAATTGTAGTTGATCAGGGATGAGCAATGAGTCATACAGGAAAGTCTCACACATCTGCTCATACACATCACCTAAATCCCAAACCAAATCTGTCAGGTGCTTGATTTCTTTTTGATTCATTTGTATGTACTGTAGCATTTTCTAGCTTGAACTAGAAAAGCAACAGAGGCTGAAAGACTACAACAGAGCCATTCCTTGGAGGGTTCATATAGAAATGTGGGAAAGGATCTCTATTAGAGGATATTTCCTTCCAGTCTTCTGGAATGTTATTCCTCAAACAGTACAAGCATAACGTGACTTTGAGTTATGTTGGCTGACTAAATCAAGGAAGATTTGGCTCAATGTCGGAAATGACAGACAAACTTGTAACAGTATTTAGTCGCTATTGCTACTGGCACACTATTTAATTTGTGTAAGTAAGTAATCTTTGTGCTAGGCAGTTCGTTGATTATATAGAAATGCTGGGCATCTCTAGATGTGCTTTTCCAGAACTGAATTAAAGATGCTTCTCTCAACTCCAGAAAACAACAGTGCTTCTGGAAATACATAGAGCCGGTGGGTTGGAGTAGTGAGCTTTGTAATGTGGTCTGTATAGATCTACTGGGTGTGGATCAAACCAGGAATGTGTTAGTGGATTGAGGGATGGGGCACAGAGAACGAGTCACAGGTGATTTAAGTTAAGTTTCCCTGGCTATGATTTAATTTCATTTAAGTTCCTCAAAACAGCTTTGTTTGATCAAGAGGGCAGGTCTTACATATTCATATCTTCAGTACGTCAGCAGCAAAGTCTGTCTGTATGTCTCCTCAACTCTTCGCTTGCTGGTTTTGTTTCTGGAGTCAGTTGTCCCAGAATAGTATAGTTCTTCGTTACTACTCTCATTTCTTTCATCTCCGCACAGTTGTCACTGACTAGATTGCTTGTACTGTGGAAAGTAAAATAATAACCTAGCTTCATGCCTTGTATTTGGCTGGTGAAGAGCATGTGAGTTCAGAGCTGATGTTTTCTGTTGGCACCTGCTGTTCATCCACATCTGGCTATTGCTAAAATTCTGACACAGGAAAGAGGTTTCAGTCTTCTAGGCTGGAGTCAATGTTTAGATTGTACTGTTTTGTCTTAATGGAAAATCTCAGTGCAGGAAAATATTTCCAGGAAACTGTATTACTCCTAATGCAACCTGGAAAGAAATACTAGCATTTACCTTTGTGAAAATTGTGTTTCACTCCTAAGTGAGAGTTGGATTTTGCTATAGAAAGTCCATTTTACAAGGTAAATACTTCCCAGGACACAATGGTGTCAAAGCAGATTGTCCTATGGACTCTTGCTGTGGAAGAGATGTCATTAATTCACTAATTCATGGTTTAATGCTCTATATTGGGATCCTGTAAGTGATTTTTTTTTTTTTATTCTTAGTTTAAGGCAATACCATATAGAAAAGTCAAAGGATGCTTTTTTATAACTAGCGTCGTATTAAATGCTGAATTTAAATGCTTGATTTTATTACAGTTGCAAAAGCGTTTTGGTTTACGTGTTCTAATTAGGCAGGCTCAAGTGAATCCCAGGGGGAGGCAGTGAAAACACTGTGTTGATGTTCTCATGCAATCCTGTTTGCACAAGTGGCTGTGCTAGGTGTTGGATTTGTCACACAGGAATGAGAGAGCGAGAGCTAAGATATTACATGTTCTGCACAAACAAGAGACAAAAAGTGATGAATTCTCGTCTCCTTTGCAATTGGTAGTGTTTCTTACGAGTAATCCCAGTTTGTGTGGGTAGTCCAGTCCCAGAGGTGGTTATTGTGAGATAGGAGTCAAAACCATGTAAGGATTATGCTTTTTTCCTGGTTTTGTGACTCCCTGGAGCTGTAATCTGCCATGTAACACAGACCCTGGCCTTCAGAGAGTGGGCATTTGAATCAAATGCTGTGAACCCTATGGCTTCCAATAGTGAATTTCTTCTCTGCTGGCCCAGGGTTGATGGGATTTGGGGTTGTTTTATGCCCATGACAAAGTTTTCCATGTTCAGCTTTACACATCTTAAAATAAGTCACATTTGTTTAAAATGGTGCTGCTGATATAATAGAGAATGGGGAACGCAGAACACCAGTCCAAAGAGAAGCCCTGCAACATGGCCACTGCCCCAGAGGGCCTGTGAGGAGCGAGAGCAGAGAGAGAGAGAAATGGCCCACACAGCTAATTGAAAGCGCATCTTCCTGTCAGTCATGGGGCTTGCCCATCAATCATTCTGGCACCAACAGGATCTGACATCAGTAGGGAATTAAATAAACTCCTCTCTCTTTAGGGACCTGCTGATGGAAACCTGTAGGGGGGAAGTGAGCAGAGAAGAGCAGGAAGCATGTGTGTGGGGGAGGAACAGTCTCAGTGGTCCCCTGGGATGGTGCAAGTCTGTGTCCTTCCTTTTTCTCACACCAGCATGTACAGCTGAAGGGATTTTTCAATGAGTCTCCAAAAAGGTGAATTTAAAGCTGGTAACAGGCCAAGCTCACCTTGGTGTTTAAATAAACAAACTGCAATAACAGTATCCTATGGTGAGCGCCCCCAAAGCTGAGTGATGCTCTGTGCAGCTGAAAAGTAGTTTTCACCCTTGGGTGAAATTAGTGTTATTGGATTGCAGTAACTGGGAGGTGAATCTGGACCAAAGTGTCAGAGCAAAACACTGGGAAGAGAAAATGGACTAGGGCAGAGGGTCAGAATCCGAGACCGTTTTCTGTCTTGCTGGGAATCTGTCTCTATGGTGAATTAGGATGTGTTGTGAATTAGGATATTACAGATTGGACCTGGTTGAAATCAGGGTGCAGTGCAGCTAAAGTGGCTTGTCTCCATTGGCTTGTATCACCAGTCAGTCAGCTGAAGTGGGTGTCAGTGTGCGTGCACGTGTGGAGGGCTGTGGAGCAGCTGGAAACCATTCGGGCACTGACAAGTCCCCTGATGGACCTCTACTGACATGGAGTGGCTTTGGTTTCAGGAAAGCCAAAGGGAACCTGTCACTAATTAGACACACAGCTAATTAACGAGAAGCAAACAGAGAGCAGCAGCTTGTGTTTTGGGAGAGCTCAGCTTTAGTAGCCAAGGACGTCTGCTCCTCCCTTTCAAACCATTTAAAAAACAAACAAAGCGGGAGAGACTTGCATTTCAAAGCAGTGCAAACACTGCCAACCTCAGAAAGCCTTCCAGAAGGGATGCCCAAGAGTGGGATTTAGCAGTGAAAGGAAAAAGGGCTCTCCAGGTGTAATGAGACCTTCCCTGTCCCTAGACCGGGGCCCTCTGAATCCCCAGTGTGCATCTCTTATCCATTAGCTTTTAATTTTTCTTTCTCCAAATAAACACTCCTGTTAAAATTTTGGGTGGGTGGATGGGGAAGAAAGGTAGGTGTGGAAACATGAGCTGCCATTTTGTGCTTTGCTACTTCCCAGGTCTTACAGAGTTGTAGTATTTCAATTTAAAAACCTTTTTTTTTTGTGCATTGTTTTTATTGATGTTGTATGCTGCTTTATTGTTGCAGGCATGGCTAGAAGGGTTGGTCAGTAACCCAAATAAGTAACAGTTACCTAGGCTATGTAAACAGATGCTCTAGAGGGGATGAGGCTCTCTTTCAGTGCTAATATCATTAGTAAGATAAGTCTGCTTTCAGGACAGGAGGAATCCAAAACTGTAATCCCAGTTACAAGTCCTCCAATGACCCTGAGACAGCTTGTTTAGGGTCTGATCCTCCAATGGGCCTTGTCAGGGTCCCAAGTCCTGCTCAGAGCAATAATTTTTGACGGACTCCAAATACACCAGTGCTTGTAGGATTCATTAACTGAGATTTACAAAGTGCTTTGAACATGAAAAAACACAGTAAGAATACCAAGTTATGTGGTATTTGGTGTATTTCTTAGCGCTGTATGTGTAATTAAGGGAGAATCTCAGCTTTCAAAAACCAAAGCAATTTCTAGCCCTCCCTGTTATAGGAAAAAAATAATAATCTGGAAAAGAGGACTCAAGGCTCAGAAATTAGGAGGCAAATTTAAAAGAAAATAACAACCCACCGAGTTATGCTATCTTAATACTGATCTCATGGGTTTGGGGACTGAATAATAAAATTGACTGCTTGAGTTTGACACTATATGACTGTGCTTTAAATATTTGCTAAAAGAAAATGTATTATTAGTCTTCTTGTGCCTTCAATATAGAAATTAAGTCTTTATCACCACTGTCTAATGTGGAAATTGAACACAGCATTTGTCCTCAGATCAGCCTATCTGCATATCTTTGTATATTTTCTTCTTTCATCTTGGAGGAAGGACTGTGTTTCTGGTTAAGGAAAAGGCTGGGAGTTGCAGATTCAGTCCCAGTACTGTCAGTGACTTCCTGGATGAGCATCCTGTGGTCCTGCTGGGATCAGAATCCCCAACCCCACAGGGGTGGGAGCGGGCATCAGCTCTCTACCAGACTGCAGACCGGAGTGAAGGATACCTCCCTGCTTCCATGGGATGCTGCAGTGTTTTGCTTATGAGTGTTTTTAAAGCACTGTAACCTCCTTGACCAGAAGGAGTTATCAGAGCACCTGGTGTGACACTGCAGTAGTGGATCACCACATGCACTTACAGTAGGTATTTCTTCTCAGCACTCATCTAGTTTTGCTGTTTTATGGCCTGATACGAAATTGCCTTATACTCTGCTATCAGCATGGGTGTTTATTGCTGTCAAAGGACCTCTTCAAAGAATCAGCGAAGCCACATCAGGATTCCTGCTAATATCATTTTGGCTCTGGTCTCAAATACGTACCAGTAATTAAAAAAAAAAAAAAAAAAAAAAAAAAGGGAGAAGAAAAAGGCAACAGCTTCAGGTTACAACAAGTAAGGAGCATATCAACTTTTCCAGATACAGATTGATTTCACTGTGCCTCTCCCCATGAATATCCTTAGCTTCTATGAAAAAGCTATTGGAAGGACATACATGAAGCATTTCATAAAGAAAACATTGTGTGGCACTTCAGTTTCTCTTTCTGGGATGCTACTTAGCTTTTTTATTATTGAGACACTGCAAAAACCCAGCAAGGTACAAAGCAGGATAAGAAGATAATGAGAATTTTCTGACCAGCCAGCACACACTGACCAAGAGCTGTTTCAGATGGCATCAGGTTTCTTTAGCCTACTCAGAGCTTGAAAATGTGCTCTTGATTTCAGCCCACAGGAACGTGGGCTTGTGCTGCTTTATTGTCTAATGGATCTTTCACTTGATCTCCTCATGCAAACACGTTGAGCATGTGCTTGGGTCACTTAGAGAAAACTGAACCCCACTCATGTTCTTAGAGTAATCCCTTAATATTGATTACTGTGTTGCACAGGGGCAACAGGTAACAAAATCCACGCGGATTCAGCCCGGCAGCTGATCGTCCCACACACGCATGGCTCAGCTGGTGAGCTTTTTGCAGTGTTAGGACTGCTTTGCCTAATCGCTTACCACTGATGTATGAAATGCAGAAATATGTCGGAACAGAAATACTGGATTGCAGCAGTTGTTCATGTGAAGTGAACAGATGCAATGGAGGACTGTACTATGGAGTGTGTTCCTCTCTAGATTTATCTTGCAGGCAGCTCATGTTTATGTTTTGCCAACTCACGTTAGCTCAGAGTAGGGTAACCTTTAAGCCAGTGCATGAGAGAAGTATTTTGTGAAATAAAGGCAAGCAACTAATTATAAAAGGTATAAGAGGGCGATCTAATGATTTGTAAAAACAGCTTTTCACTGACTAGAACAACTCTTTGCTTGGATTTTACATGTGGTTAGGCCCATGTCTTCCATTTCCTGATCCCCCTCTTTTTTTTTTTTTTTTTTTTTTTCCCCCGTCAATGGAAGCCTCGTTCTTCTCTGTGGCTTTTGGGGACTATGCAATATTGATTTGTAATTGAAGTGATTTGTAGGAGATATATTATATACTTGGGTCTGAAGGGAGTTTGGAATCTCAAGAACTCTTGTAGCCTGAGGCTGATTTCTAAATATAAAGTATCCTGAGATGATCTGTAATGTTTGAATGTCTCCTTGGTTCCATTTAATGGGAGCTCAAATGCTGGAGGTGTGAAACACAGGAAAATTGACTAATGGGAACCCTTACAAACACTTGAGTCAAGATGAGTGACTGGTTGAAGGTACAGTCTAGTACTTGGTGATTGCTGAGCTATAAAGGGGCATCTTGTGTGGGGAAGGAGGGGAGATGCCAACTGGCTTTCTACTCTGCCTCCAAATATAGCAAGTGCAGATTTTGCACCCAGATGGGTAGAGCTGCACATACAATACTCCTCATGCAATAACCATGCACTAGAGTATGAAGGTGCAATCCAGGATACTTATGGCAAATGTGTCCCTTAAGACCACTGTATCATGTTACTCCCAACAAAAAAAAAAAAAAAAAAAAAAAATTGGAGATAAGCTCTTAGGTTCATCTTACATTACGTGTTTGCCAGTTCTCTACTGTTTGATAATTAAGAGTGTTTCTTTTAAGAGTCCCACACGCACCACTTAAATGAGCCTGTGATTTCTAAAAGCTATGTTCCCAGCAAAATAACTCAAATGATTTTGGCACTCTCATTTCCCATGTAGATACCTTGAGACTGGATTTTTTCACAGCGTTTTTATTTGGGGTTGTTTTGACATGAATTTAAACCTGAATGCATCAGTATCCCCAGGCTATCTTGAGGATCTGATCTAAGAGGCATCTTCACACTTACCCTAAAAGGCTGGAGACAGTATGTGCTGTTAGCTCATTTAAGACCTACAGGTTTGTTATAGACTTGCACTTACAGATCACTAAGGATCCCTTACTAGCGAGTGAAAAAATGACCTTGGCTGTAATGTCAAGTGCTGCCGAGAATCATTATATCCATTAGGATATTCATGACTTGCTCTTTAAAATTGCTGTTTCCTTTGGGACAAGATAATAGGGACAACTGTGTTTGAACATGATGAGTGTGTATATATGGCATTTATGACCGACATTGCTAGCAGATGATATGTTGTTGATTAGGGTATGTCAGATTTGTTATTAATTGTTAATTCATTATTAGCTTTATCTAGCTCTTCACTCAGTTCTGTTGTATTACACTCAGTATGTAATACTTGGATCTTCATCCAGACTTAAACTTCCCCCTCTTCTCACTCCCCTCCAATCTGAAGAGATTATGAATTGAGACAAGGTTTGTTAATTTATTAACCTACAGCTGTTTAAAAGCCTGTTTGCTGAGATGCCTAGGGAGCGGATTGGTAAGTCACCAGCCAGCTGGCCATCTCGGCTGCCTCTGACATAAAAAAGGGCACCAGATTTCATCAAATAATTCTTGCATCGGCTTCCTATCTTTTAACTGGCTATTAGAAACCAGCACTTATGGAGCAAGGAATCCTCCATTTTCTTGGGGCAAAAGCCTTGTTAGTCTGGATTAATAGACAGATATTGTGCCACTTGTTACAGTTTCTTGAGCAGAGCAGACACAGGAGAGCACTGCATTAGATTTTCTCCCACTGGAGACATATTAAAGATAAATGTGTATTGGCAGTGTTGCAAATAGAGGCTTTGCATAGCTCTACATGTTTCTCTTCTTCCTACCACTTTCAAGCTTCAACAGATGTGATAAGGTAGAGGTTTGGTGTCTAAGCGACCTGGTTTGCATGAGAGCAGCCTGATCTCTGTACATTTGCAAACTTTAATTTCTGAGGCTACTTTTTCAAAGTTTGGCTCCCTGTTTCAAAATATTGTTTTTCATACTGTATTCTAAGAGCCATAGTTGGGCCTTGTATTACAGGAATTTAAGCTGTCACCTTATAAAATGTTAGAAGAACCCAGTGGGACATTCAGAACATGAGTGAATTTGAGCCAGCTGGAAACAGAATATAGGAGGTGGATTTTCTGCTGGAGAGGTGCTAATAATTCCTGGTAAAGATCAAAATGAAAGAGAGTTGGGTTGGTTTTGGATGGCACATGGCTTTGCATGAAGAGACTCTCTCTTCAGTCACAGCTTAACATTAGGAGGTTTTCTCACTTTCTACTGGAGATCTACATTTCTGTTCTATTTGTCACACGAGGGAGTGTATTTGCAGATGTATGCTCTCCTATGAGCTAAAGCTTTGAGTTTTTTCCCTAGTTGCTCATGCTACCCTTTTATGCTCATCAGTACTGCTCTGCCCTTGCACTTACTTTCTGTTTGCTGCCCATGCCTTGAGACAGGGATGCACCAGGCCTAGGAGTTACCAATAGGTTAAAGCTGCAGCAGTCACCAAACTCTGAGGCAGAAGACTTTGCCCATTGGTGCAGGGGGTCAAGATCCTCATTCAAAGCCTGACAGCTAAAAATCTTGATTCACTGGTATAGCCAGCTTAGCAGTGTGCATGGGCATATGGCTTAGCTTCGGCATTGTCTTCCGAGGGCCTCCATCATATGCTGAAACACTTTTCTGAATGGTTGTACCACACGCACCAGTGCGTTAGACAAATGGTTTTAGTAGATGGAGAGGGATGGGAAGTCTGTGAAGCTTATCATAACCTTTAATCAGTAGCAGGGTGGGGAAAGGAAAAACACTTGAATAATTTTTACATTAGCTTAAGTAAAAAGATTTGAATTGATTAGATTCCTTATAACAGAATGATAGCTGAGTTTGCTGCTGTTTCTCTGGTGTTTACCAAGTAATCTCTATGGCAGCAAATACAACAGAACTACTGTCAGGTGTGAGCATGCACACAGTCGGGGTAAGGAAATTTCAAGTATGCAGGATTTGCTACACAAATATTCACTGTGAACAATGTCAGGGAGACCAGAACACTGAGGATTCTTCTGCTTTTCTTAAAAAGCTGTAGAAACCCTTTTCTTACAAGGTTGAGAAAGACCAAGCACTTAGGTGTCTACTGCTGCCCACTGTGCTTTAAACATGAAAAACACACCCAGTTGTAGCTCATTTATCTTCCTGGCCCAGGTTGTGCCTTTTCTGATGAAATAAGTAACCAAAGCTCACTAGATTACTTATGAGTAAAGAGAGGAATAGACTTTGTTTTCCTCACGTGGGTGTACAAAGCCAAGGAAGCCATTCCCTAGAGACTGCACTGCTTTGCTTTCAAAAATTTTTCTTCCCCATTTCCCTGATCCCTAGTGCACATTATACATGTTGCCCGGCTAGATTAACTACCTCCTCTTTGCGTGCAGAGTGTCTCCAGGAGTCTGCAAACCATGCAGGTGCTTTTGCTGTGTTTTATGTGTAGGTCTTGAGTACATGATGCAAGAGGAATCATTTCACTCAACTTTTTCTTCTCCTGCAGTGACCCGCTCTGTGCCAATGATGCCTCAGGATGGTAGTAACTCCAGGGTCTTTGTTTGATACACTTGAAATTCACTTTCCTCCTCGTCCCACCACCTGTTGGTTCTGAGTTAGCTGTGGCAGACACTAGATATCCATTGCAAGTCCTTTTATCCTATGTTATTCCATAATGCCCCTGTATGTTGCTGAACAGCCATTATGGTCTTCTCCACAGCAAAACAGTCATTTAAAAAAGAACTTGCTGGAACTCACGTTTTTCCTGCTGAAGTCTAATGAATGTCAGGCTACCACCTAGTGTTTCCATCCAGAATATCAGGGCATGGTGGGATGCTAGGGATGTATTTCTTCTCCCTCAGTATCTTCTGTGTGGCAGATACTGCTCTAAAGAGAATCACAGAAGAAGAAAGCCTCTTTTCTTATACTTCAGCCACTTTCCTTCAGAGAATTTAAAGCTGCAGCCAGACATGGTTCAAGGTATCTCCTTGTTTTGACCAGCTTCTCCATTTTGATCAGCTCACCTGAGTTTATGTACATTCAGATATATTTAGATGACATCTTAGATTGGTTTATATAAGACAAATGGCAAACACTTGTGTGTTTGTTGTGATGTCCTGGTTATTTCTAAACCTTCAAAATACCTGATGATCCTTTGGGGTATATTAGCACCTAGAAGCCCCAGAATCTCATTGTCCTGCAGCTAAACAAACATATCACAAACTACCTGTCACATACAGCGTATGCTTCAGCAGTGTATATTGTCTTAGAGAAATAATCTGTTTGCTCTTTACTCTGAGAAGTTTTGCTCAGTGTTGTCCCTTTCTAAAGCCAAAGGGAGGGTGGTCACTTGCCTTTACCAGAAAAGGATCTCATTTTAAACATGTACTTTTTTCTGAGTTACCAATATCTATAAGAACTTTTTGAGGCAGAGTGATGATTATGTGATGAGGAGAATTTCCATTTTTGTTGCAGAAGGCTTTTTGCCAATTTTTTGAAGCCTTAAGAGGAAATTTTTTGCAGGGGCTTGGTGAGAAAATGTTCCTTATTGTTTCAACATGTCTTGGGACAAATAGAAACTGGTCCTGAGGCAAGACAGTATTCAGAATTAAATTAATTCTCTTAAATATGTTATTCCAAGATACTGTTGATATTTATGTGTTTCCCAAAGCATGCATGGTACTGTTGGCTGTGTCCCCTTCTTTAATTGATATTGCCTTATGCAGTTGATTGAAAATGAGAGTAGATTAATTTAACCTTAATTTTATTCCCTTCAGACAGTAACCTGGAGACAGTATATCCTATATACTTGGTACTTATTCTGCTGAGTATGTTTTACAAGCTTGGATTCACCCTAGCCCGTACACCAATTATTTATTGTGTGCAGTGCATTAATGCAAAGTGACACGGCACAGTGGGTGCTTTGTTTTATCAGCATATAGGAAAAGACAGACCTTGCCTTTTGTAGCTTGTGTGCTTGGGATGGCATCTTTGAAAACACTCTGGAGCTTCCTCCTCCTGGTCCCATAGTGGTGTCATAACTCTGTATGCTTTTCCATTCTGAAGGTGGAATTACCACATCCAGGCTGGGACACAGGTTTACAAAGACTGTGACTTGGCCATAATCTCAAAGGAAGTCTGAGAAGCAGAGCTGAGACATAAGCTTGGAGCCTGTGCCTTAACCATTCTGTTTCAGATAGTTCAATAGCTAAGGTGCAGGACAGGATCCTGAGAAGGGGAGTGTCTTGCCAAAAGCCAAGAGGTCAGGGGCAGGAGGAAATTACAAGGCTCCCCAGTTAGTTCAGAGTGCCCTGTTCTCTGTACTACCCATCCTTTTGAAAAGCAGCACTTGTGGTACAGAAAAGCACCTGGGGCTTAACACCACTTGCCGGTTAATCTCTGCTCTCTCTGTGTGCAGCTGGGATTCCTCAAAAGCAAAAAGCAGTGAGGAACCCAGGGCTGTGCCAGTGGATAGGAGAGAAAAGAAAAACACACAGATATCTGGGGAGAAGAGGTGTTTGTCTGGAGCAGCAAGAAGAGAGGCTGGGAATTTTCCAGGAGGCAGTTCCAGGCTTGCTAACGTGTATTCTCCAGTGTGCCAAATAGCTCTGTAGAAGTCTATGGTTGCAGCAAGGGCTGCTAACAGATATGGCTTATGGCTCTATTCACCTGTGATGCACAAATGTGGTACAAAGTGCTGCTTTGTAAATTGGATTACAGGATTGGAAAGATTTGTTTGTTGTATATTGCCAAGTCCCAGCTGTTCGCTCTCATTGCCTACAGCAGGGAAACTGCTCTGTGGGGACAGTGTAAGTCAACTATGGGGGTGCTCAACACATGAAATGCCAAATCCCAACCCAGCAGCGGGTGACAGTGTGGCAGGATGAGGTGATGGGAAGGAGAGGGTTAGCTCTGTGAGCTTGGTAGGCTGTCCAGAGGGACACAGCTTTCTGGATGGGCATTTGCAGATTTATGGAGCTAAATAAGCATCAGTGAAGATGAGTAACGATGCCACACAAGGTGAAGGAAAACTGCTTCCAGGAATATAAGTTGTAAGAAGAACACTGACTAAAATGTCAGAAATAGTGTCTCTTCCAGCCCTGTAGGTATCTGGCAATAAAAAAAAAAAAAAGTATTGATTAGCTGACATTCTTGCTAACAGATGCTAACAAAGAGAGCCTGTACTAGTCTGATTTTTATACTGAATCATGGCTTATGCATTAGGAATTTCTTTCCAGTAGCTTCCAAAGTCTTATATTCATGTGGGCCCTGCTCCCTTTTCTGCACCTCAGCCTCTCTTACCTGAAAGGGGAAATGGCGGTGGTACTTCCTTCTTCTGACACTCTGAAATAGTGATCTGTTTTCTTCTTGGCAAATCTCTGGCTCTGCACTTCCCGTTCTTGCTTTTCTATCTTTTGTAGCCTTTGTGGGTTACATGTGCCTTGCCTCCTAAAGCTTGTTTGTTAAAGGGGTGTCTTTTCCTGGCACTTCCTCTGTTTCACCTGTTAATGCTCACTTGCACTCGGGGATAATAAACCAGAGTGAGCTAATGCATGGTCACATCATGCAGCAGAACAGAGACCAAACAGCTCAGGCAGTGAAGGCTGGAGTGAGCACATAGGTTCTGGGGCTGATGAAACAACTGTAAGATCTGTGCCATCATGGTGGGTAAGATGTATGCCTGAGTGCTGCAGCTTTTTCTTACCTGTACCCAGTAGCTTAAGTATGACTGTGGTTCATGACTTTTTATCAAAGTATATGTGTATCTCAGAACACCCAAGCTGTCAGCCCAGAGAGACAGCACAGCAATTGCAGGTGGCTGCAAGACTACCAAAGCCCTGTGCATTGTGCTTTGGCTTAAGCTTACTGAAGACAAGAGCTGTGCAGCTTCTTGTTGCTGTGTGCCTGCTTCTCTGGGCACAGCTGGGGTTTTAGGGAGAGACCAGAGAGACAAAGTGAAGACAAGAGGATTGCAGATTCTATCCTGCCCTGTGGCTCACTGCAGCACCCTAACTCTGTGTCATGCAGAAGTGACCATGCAGCTCCTTGTATTCAGATTTTGGCTGTATGCCTTTCTGGGTGAGGACAGATAAAAAGCTCCAATACAGGTGATTGGCCTTTAGAGGTTCTAGGACTTCTGTCATAGAAATTGAGGAACTTGCTATTGAGACACACTTCCCTGTCCAAATTACAAATTCTGCTGCCAAATTCTGTAGCAGTTCAAATTAAATACCCATTGAAGTAAATTTTTATTCAATCAAGGGCTGGAGAAATGGTTCACTCTGATTCATGGCAGCAGAACTCCATAATCCTGGCTGCTTAGCTGATATTAATGCTAGTCTTTCAGTTGCATTCAATAACATTTTGACTTTAATTCCTCTGAGGGATCTGTCTCTTAGATGCCTGAAATAAAAGCCCGATGCCTGTGTCAGGTGGGCTTCCGCTGTTTTGTGGGCTTGATGAGAAAAGCAGTTCTTTATGGGGAGACAAATCAAAACTGCTTTCTTGCCAGGTGTAGATGAATTGGATGGGTAGAGAAAAGTGGCTTTTTAATGCAGAGTCATGTGTTAGCTTAAACAAACAAACAAGAAAAAGAACAACTAAATCTGGGCATGAATTATAGCCTGCTTCAGATTTCAGTGTGTCACGTTTTGAATTGAGCTGGAGTACCTTGGCTTTTTTTAAATAGCATTTGAACAAAAGTAAATACAAAGAGAAAGAAACCAGGACAGCAAAAGCCTGCAGGAAATTCCTCTACTGTAAACAAAGTCACCTTATGATTGATGTGAATGTACAGCCCCTTGTAAACATGTCTGTTTACTTGCAGGAAACCAGAAAGAACCCACATTGGGCACTGCTGATTTTATCTAGCTTTGCTTAAATGCTTTTGGCTTCCAGTAGTCACTCCAGAGGGAGCACAGGAGTGATGGCTGCTCCCTGGAAAACTCTACTGTACTTTAAGATCTGTGCCAAATACTGCAGATGGGCAGAGCTGCACGGGAAAGATTGATAATAGCATTTTGTGGCTATCCTGAACTTCAGCAGTGAAAACTTAGAAGTGGATGTGAAGCATAAACCCTTTGCAAAGGAGCTGCACAGTTTTCAGTGCCCCTAATGAGGGAATTCTATACCTCTACAAAGGTAGTGATAACCCTAATCCTACACCCTGAGGTTCCTGTAGGCTCCCACTGAAAATTCCTTGTCCTAACAAAGATTGTCAGTGCTGCTGAGGCTGATGAATTTTGTGTTGAAGGAAAGTGCTGTAACTGTTTGTGGGACACACTGTTTTTATTTAAGGGTTTGGTCATATCTGAGAGTGAAATCCTGCCTGTGCTGAAGTCCATGGGAAACTGGTCGTAGGCTTCAGCGGGGCTGCAAGTTGTGGCAAGCAAATCTGGATTTTTTTATAATGGATATATCAGAGAAATGATGGGCAGCTATGAATTGTCTCTTGCTGAAGATGTGGCATGTGGCTAGTACAGAGAAGCCTTGCATTATAGAGGCAAAGCTAATATCTTGGGTGATAATTTGGTTTTGATCTAGAAATCCTCATTGCCAGTTGATTGTAATCTGTCTCCCAAGAGTGAATGCATTTCAGGGTTCCTCCCAAAGACCATGTTCTGTCTTCACATGGGCAGAGGTCTCACTGTTTTGCAAAGGGTTTTTTTTTCCTCAAATAAGAATTGCTGTTTTGAGGTGCTCTGAATGCTGCAAACAACTACCACTAGCAAAATGCATCAAAATCTGCAGACCTGTTCCCATGGGAAAGTGTTACACCTGGGATTGTTCACAAAAATGTGCCTCTGGTTTGTGAAATGCCTTGCCATAGAGTGTTATATAGAGGGAAAATAGGGAGGGAAATATCTTTTTCCCTTTGTGCGTATGGATTTGGAATTAGAAACAAGCTCTTCAAATATTTCAGGCCAGCAATCTTTTTTTTTTTTTTTTTTACCACAAAGGATCTAACAGCATATTGGCATCTGTGCCTTTGCATACATCATTTTTCAATGAAAAGTATTTACGTGTGTAGGAGTGTTTGCAGTCAGTCTTAGTCACAAAGACATTACTGAGTCTGCTACCACACATGAACCAGGGGGGCTCTGTGTGGGCCTCCTGTGTTATTATGTTCTGGGGTGAGTAAAACCCAAAAGATGAAGATGGGAAAAGGGGATTGAGATAACAGGCAGAGCTTGAGCCTTGCCTGAGCCACATACTTAAGCAGATGTTTAATTTAAGCTTAAGCCCAACTTTGCCTGGCCAACTAGTAAATAATATTTGCCAATTCATTACTGGTCTCTACTATATCCCCCCATACTTGTCTCCTTTCCAGCTGAAAAGTCCTATGTTTTTTAGTCTTGCCTTACCTGGAAGCTATTTTCTATCCATCCTTGTTGCCATTTGCTGTATGTTTACTGAATCTCTTGTATTCTTTTAGAGGGAATGAACAGCACAGTGGGCAGTAGTCAAGGCTTGCATCCAAGTATAAGGAAGTTTTCTATTCTCTTCTCTGTTAATTTCCTAACAATTTCTAACATTAGGGGGGAGGGGGAGGTTGGCCAAGAATCAGTACTGAGTTGATGTCTTCAGTGCACTGTCCCCAGGGATTTCTAAATCTCTTTTAGTCAGTGGTAATACCTAAGCCAGACATGTCAAACGGTTTATGGAGTTTGTAGTTCCTAAAATGTAATTCAATCTGTTGCTTCCATACCCTGTCAGTCAGTTTGTTGAGATCTTACTACACCTCATCACCCTCAAATTCAGATTTGACAATCTTAAATTATTTCAGAATCAATTGCAAATATCATTTTCCTAATCACTCCTTTCCCGCGTTGTTATGAATGAGTTGCACAGAAGCGGTGCCACGACAGGCTTTTGGAACAGTGTCTCAGCTACCCTGTTCTGCTGTAAAAAATGAGTGTCCTTTCTTTTAACCAGCTACTAGTCTACAGGAGGTTGTTCCTTCTCACGCTATGACAACATTAGGAATCTTTGGTAAGGGACTTTCTTGAAAGTTTTTCTTAAAAAAAAAAAAATAAAAATCAGTTAGATCATCCGTACCCATACACACAGCGAACCCTTCAGAAGGCTCTAAGGGATCAGTGGTACCATTATCACATATTTACCCATGCAATTATCTCTGTTACTTACCATAGTTTCCACTAATTTCCTCAGTACAAAGACCAAGTCTAAGTACTCAAATTCCAGGATCACCTGTAACTGTGTGTTTTAGTGCCCAAAAATTGCTTCTACATCTTGATTAAATATGACATTTACCCACTTTTTCTGAAGATGGTCAGTCTCCCCCTACACTTATGTTTTCTATTTTTGTGCTTCTTGAAAGTCTCTGAACATGTTATAATCAGGGTCATCATCTTGACAGGACAGTTTAGACAACAGTTCTAATGATTCCTATGTAGAAGTAGTAACATAGTGGAGTTTAGAAAAGAACAAAATTGACTTCAAAGTTGCAGATTTATAAGGAAAATCCAAAGCCTGAAAATTGGCTCCAAGACATCTGCCAGGCACAGGAGCCACAACAACCATCTCTGGTTCCCTTCAGGGTAATACCAGCTGTGAAATCCTTGTGCTGCTGAAGTCAGTGACGTCAGTAAGAGTAATGAGATGAGAGTAAAAGGGGAATTTGGACTAAATACAGGGAAAATTATGCGTGTCACAATTGATATAGACAGATGGATATATTAGCTGAATAAATAGTTGTCTAGAAACTGATAGGGATTTCCCTACTTAGAAGGGAGCTGAAGTCAAGGTCTGTAGGTGCAGGTTAAGTTTGTTTTCTGTGCTGAGGCACAACCAGTCCTCTGAGCAGTAGCACTTTGGTTCTGTGGCAGTGCTGTTTCAGAGGCAGCATTCTCACTTAGTCAGAAGTATGCCGTTTTCTGACTACCAGCATTGCTGACCAGCCTTTTATATCTTTGTGCTCTTTATATCATGTGCTTTTTTGGTTTGTTAAGATGGAGAGGACAGAACAAGAGAAGAATTTATGCCAGACTGAGAACAAACATTGCCTCATGTTGGTGGTTTGATACCTCGGAGGCCAATCCCTCAACTTTCTGACTTGTTTGCCCCCTTCTTTATTTCTGATGGGAAAACAAACCAGAAGGATGTAAATCACGATGCAAGTCTCTCCACCCCATGTAAAAGTGAGAAACTGGAGCAAAAGGGGCTGCTACATGTATGCAAAGAGAGAGAAAGGGAGAGATGGCAGAATGAATTTCTTCTTAATAAATTTGACGCAGAGACTGGGAGCATGTTTATAAAACCCTAACTGAGAGTAGAGGAGGGTTTGTACCTTTGTTTTTTTAAAGTGCAAAATCAGGGCTGGTTTATTGGACCCATGGGATTGGAAAGTGTGTAGAAGGCCACCCATCTGGAAACCAGCTGATCGCTGCTGAAACGTTCTTCCCAGGCTCTGTCCCTTCTCTGGCAGGGTGCTGGGGTTTTATGAGAGGCCGACAGCAAGCCTTTTACAGACCGTAACTCCTTGTCTCAACAAAAATTGCTATAAATTAGCTGGAGAAAGGACCTGAGAGGATTGTCCCAATCTGGCTTGGGGTCTCAAGTCCAAAGTCAGCAATTTTAACAGAATAATCTGAGTTTTCAAATCAATTGTGACTGGAAGCAACCTTTATGGGAAATGGGTGAGTGGGAGGTAGAAGGAGACAGTGAAAGGGAGGCAGGGAGTGAGAGGAGGTTATTTCTAGATGGTGAAAGCGTAGACCATGTAAGTCTCTTTTCCCCAAAGACTTTTCAGGGTTTATAAAGGAAATCAGCTAGTCTTTGGTTCCCTAGGAGTCCTTATTTCCTTCAAGCTGAAGGCAGCTTCTGTATAGAACTTGGACTCATGCTCTGAGCCTGAGTATTCAAAATTTTATAAGCATTCAGAAACTAAGCTTGCATATGACCTTGACAGTGGATCCTGTTTTCACAATAACCTAAATATAATACATATTGGAACACTCCATTCCCATCTGAAAGATGTGGCAAAAAACCTCCTTTCTTATCCAAATAATCAATCGAATACTAGGCTTGTATCATGGAGTGGTTCCACAGCAAACAACTAGTTTCAGGATAGAAAGAGATTATCTTGAATTATCCACTGACCACAGCTGAGTACTGTATCTGGTCCTGTTAGCTCTGCATGGAGTGTGGAATCAGCGGGGTGATGCTACAGGAGAGAAAGCAACTGAGGTGTTTTCAAAACAAGGAAGTTTAAGTGCAAGCTCAAACGTTAACAAGTAATAAAAGACTTTGTTCAGGAAACTAAGTATTTTGATACACTATAGCCAAGTAGTTACCCTGTTAAATTCCCAAGCAGTGTTTCTGGGTAAGTAGACTGGATACTTTCTAATGAAAGTTATTTATGCCTAAGTTTGTTTTGGAACTTTTGAAATAGAAGGATCAGAGAGGAATTGACTTGGATTGAACATAGAAATTGTCCTAGAAAAATTTTGCTGTGTACTTTCACGTTTTATGGTGAAATGGTTGGCTGTTCTGTTGCACAGAAGTTTCATGATCTTTATTTTTGCCTTTCAGAGTAGCTGAGTGACTGATCCTAGGTGGCTGAGGAAAAGGATGGAAGCTACTTGGACTTCTCATCTTCAAGGGAGGAGGACATATCTGAGCAAATCAGAAAAATACTACTTGTAACCAGGGATAACTTCAAGAAGCACTTCTAAGCTGGAGGACAGGAGGAGAGGAACACCTAGCATCTTGCCTGGATGTTAACAGCAGTTAATTGCCATGTCCGGTCTGGAAGAGAGAGCAGATGTGCAAAATGCAATAAACAAAGCCTTTTCAGATCCCTCTCTACCTGAAGACGGCACAGGTAGGCTGGAGAGGGCTTTGGACGGGGATGCTGACAGCATGTGACTTCAAAGATGCTCTGTGAACTGTGGAGTTTTCTCAGTCATTTGACATTGTCTTTGTCTGAACTTAATCTGGTTTATGGAGTGGTGAGGTCAGTTTGTTGTAAGCTGTGGCATTTGCATGTGCTGATGCTGGGCTTTGGCATGGTATGAATCAGTAGTAACTAGGACATGTGGTTTTAAGATGCTTCTTTCCCCAGTCATAGCAGTAATGTCCATTCCGCTTTTAGCTGGAACATGTTTCACTTTTGGATCCAAACACTGCTTGAACTGCAATAATTATTACCAGGTTTAAAGTCAAGTCTGACTTACATAGGAATGTTGGCAAAGACTTGTGCCCCAGCTAGAGCATAAACCAGAGGGGCAACATCTCCAGTTGGTACTGTCCTTGTATGACCTTTAGGGTGTCAGTAGGTGTATGCGCCTTTTGTGTGTGTTAGAGCACAGGACTGTGTGACTGCTCCCTCTTCCACAAGATACAGCTGGAGGAAAGGCATGGATAGCAGCTCAGTGCAGAATTTTGGATATGCAGAAATTGAGGCAATCTGAATTTGATTTTTGGAATAAATTTCTTAAGCTATTTGCAGGAACACTTGGAAGCTCTCTAAATGTCAGAGAAAATACACACTTCCAGTGTGTGAAATGTCCTGGCAGAAAGCTTAGCATAAAATTCCAGAAAACAAAACAAAACTTTCACCAACTTCCACCAGCTGGAGCTGTTACTGTAGCTGCCAGTCTGCCTTGGTTCAGAAATTGCCTACTGCTGGTTGATCTGTAGCACTGCTATGATTGAAAGATACAGTGAAAGGGAGCTCTTTAAGTTCTCAAAATGTATTATGTGTGAAAACATTCAGATATACATTAAATTTAAAACAAAACTGTTGAGATTTTTGTTTTGTTTTGTTTTGCTGTCTGCAAGCATGCCAAGAATTGTGCTTTCTCCTGCAATAGCTAATTCTATAACTTCGTCTGACTGGGGCTGGTCCAACTCCTATTAAAAGCAGTGGAAAACTGCTGGTGGAAGCTGGATTGGGCTCATCTGGTGCCCTGTTGAAATTTGTGGTGATGTACCAAAGCAGAACAAAGATAAAACCCTCAGACTGTAAATTCGTTGGGGCAGGGACTCTCTGCTTGTATGCGTTGTATAGTGTTGAAGACATTTGTCGACACTTCAGAAATAATGAATAATGCCAGTGTGAGGAGGAAATCTCTCCACTCAACCCTAGGTGTTTCTGCTGCTAAGTGTTGAAAGAGAAACACAGAGCCCTAAACTTTGAAGACTTGGCAGGTGAGGAGAAGGAAAAATCTTTTCACTTCCCATTTAAATTCAAGCTTAATTTGCATTTGTTGGATCTGGTAGAAATATTTGAGCTTTTAATTTAATGTTGTTTTTGGGAAAACTTCTTGGGATGCATGGCGTGAAAAAAAAAAACTTAGATATGTGGCAAGGTTTTGATTTAAGTTCTACTTTCATCTGTTTTCCATTACAAACTAGACTAATTCCAGTAAGATTCTCTGTGGCAAAAAAATACTAGGAGAAGTGTGAATTTGGAAGTTTTCTCACTTTACAGTAACTGTAAAAACAGTCAGCAAACAGGTTTTAAAATGATTTAGTGTGGGAGAGAGAAAACCCGGGTTGTCTTCATAGTAGCAGGGTTTCACTGGCACTATCAAGTTTTCAAAGCTCTCAAATCAACCTATTTGTATTTATAGAAAAGCTACTTTGCACACTTGAATTGCATTTACTCCTATTTTAGAGACTTAACATTCTAGCACGAGCTGACATGCCCCTGATGTTTGAATGCTCACATTAACTGTCTCACATTTTGGTGTTAAACAGCTGATGGGTGGATATACTCATGAAAGAGAATTGCTTGTTTAAAAAAGATAAAAAGGAGTGGGGGGAGACTTTAAGCAGTGCTTACAGAAGAGGATTGAAGAGTCCCTTGGCATGGTTTTTCCACACGCTGTGTCCCTAGGGTTTCCCCTGGGTGGTGTTGGCTGGGTTCCCTTGCCTGGGTACTGGTGTGGTGGCTGGATGTTAGGCGGTGCATGTATTGCCCCCTGCTCCCCTCTCCCAAACCGCTCGTGCTATAAATCCGTTTATTGAATGATTCTGGTTTTAAAACAGTGCTCCTGTAATAGCACTCCAGGAACAGAATGAAGCAGTGAAAGGAAAGGATATCTCCACTGCCAGGAGTTTATTGCTCTGGTGATACTTTTCTTTTGGTACAGACTTGTTGCAACTTTATTTTATTTCAGGTAGTGTCTTAATGGGGCAGTCCCAGGATTTGGAGCTGCCGTAATATGAAGCAGGCATTAAATGTCTCCACTACAAAGAATAACATTGGGTTGGTATTTGTGCTTTATTTTACTATTCAGGGGTTTTTTTTGTTAGAGAAATGTTTGAATTCACTTTTTCACTGAGGAGGATAACGGAATTGAAAAACAAGAAACCCCTTAAGAATGTGATGTTTTCCTGTGATTTATCCTACACTAGATTTGTAGGGAAAGTCCTACAGGACTGAGACAAGCTACAATTACGTGCAGATCTGGTAGCGTATGCACATACGAAATTCTGTCTTGGAGTGTAAATGTCACATAATGTGTGTGTGTGTGTGTATTCGGTGTGGGGAGCTGGGCTGTGGCCCTGCTCCTTCCATCAGGCGTAGCAGAAAGCAAAACCCCTGGTGACTGTGACGACTGAGACACAGCTGTGGGACTGCTCAGTTTTCTCTTTTAGAAAGCTCAGGTCTACCTAGCTTAGCTTTCTATTTTGCAAGATCTGTCTGCAGCATTTCTAACCATTGATCCCAGCAATAGTCAGGACTTACAACACACAAGAACAGAGCAATAAATTCTGCTCCCTTGTTTCTATGAGAATTATTGATTCTATACATTTTTTTTAATGCATGCAAGTCTCTTTTTGGGAATCGCCCCGTGGACACAGGCTCCTGTGCACTTTGCTTGTCAGCTCATGATATGCTATTGTTCTGTACGTGTTGACATCATTTGTGTTGCTGTTGAGAGAAGCAGGAAGGAAACTGAAATGCCCAGTGAATTTCAAAGTCTTATCACCATGTGGAAGAGGGACAGTTGTCAAGTGAAAAGTGACAGAATTGGTAGGACTGGATCTTGTGGCTTGGTAGTTCTGAAACACCAAGTAAACAGCAAACAAGCAGTTAAACAGAGATGTGGAGAAACAGGGTGTCACATTTGCTGTGTTCAGGCTGACTTGGAAATCCAGGCTCACAATGGATGCTGCTGATTCTTTTAAAAAATCTTTTCTGCATTGCATGTATAGAAACATGCTGCTCTGCAGCTCTGTAGTTTCTGTGTTTGTGTGGTTGGTTGAACTCAATATTTGCATGTTTAAAAAAAACAATTACTGATCCTTATGTAGTGGAAAGTTGGGTCTGAACTGTGAAGTGTGAATACATCTGTGGACACTTCCAAGACTTGGGATTCTGTAATTATAAGGTTTGGGTCTGGGCCTGTCTCTAACTGCAGCTGAACGAAAACCTCCTCACTGTAAACTTCCTTTTGCAACAGAATACAAAACCCCCAAAGCACAGAAGCCACAAAAAAACCTCCCCAAGTCATCTAGCAAGTTGTCATCAGGAGGTGATTCTGTACCCTTGGCCCTGGTTGTTGTATGGCTTGGACTTAAGCTCTGTCAGAAAGAAAAAAAAGTATTCTTTCTGATAGTGTTTCCTATTTCCTGAAGGACAGAGCCTCTCCTTTTGCTGGATGTTACATCCCTTTTTTCCCCAAAGAGTTAGTCCTCGTACAATAGAGAAATGCTAGTCTGGCAGTGAACTAGATCAGCTGATCGAGTAAGTCCTTTCTGTAGTGAATCTGTGATGCTGCCCTACTGGAATGTGTAGAAGGAGCCAAGAAACAGTTATGGGAGAGTAAAATTGCACTGTTTGTTCTGGAGACGGGCAGAAGTGAAAAACCACATACAAAGTGATCTATGTATACACATATATGTGTGTATGATAAAGCAGAATACTTTTTAGGCACATGATGCATGTGATTACGTTAAAAATCCTTGTGTTCCCTTTTCTTCCCTTGCTTTTTATGTTGAGTGATGTTCTTGCTCCTGAGATGAAGGATGTAGATGGGGTATTGGATCTTCAAGCCTTTTCCAGAGTTGAGCAGGCTAATCAGCTGCTTTTTCATTTGCTTCTAGGACAGCAGAATTGTTGGGGTTTTTTTTTTATTTTTTTTTTTTCTCTGTTGGAGATGTAGAATTATCTTTGGGATAGGGAGCTCCTGTGACCTGAGCCAGGTTCTATGAGAAACAGATTAAGACTAGGACTGAATAGGAGATAAACAGGGAAGGAAAGGATATTGCCACCTTTGCTGTTTTGTTCTTCGGGGTTCTCTTGCCCTGATTGTAAAGGGTGAGATGTGCATATCGAGTTCTCACTGGCAGATCTTCATCCTCTCCTCTTCTTTGCCTGCCCAGTGCAGGGAAGTATCAGGGCCCATCCCAATGCTCTCTGGGCTTCCCCATGAGCTGCTTGTTACTAATTTTGAAATCCCTTGCTGACGGCAGGACCTGCAGAGATGGGAGCTCTGCTTGGTTACATACTCTTCCTGCTCTGTGCCCTCTTCTGGGGCTCCACTTGTTGGCACAGAGGATGTGGAAAATTTTCTTGTTTCCACCCTCATGGGGAGAACTTCTTGTGGTTAAAATGATTTGCAAGTGTGGTGTTATGTGGTTATGTTATTGCTTCTTCCTATAATCCCACATGCTCTGGTGCACAGGGTGTTTAATAGCATCCTCTGGTTGACTCCACGATGACTAATTTGCTCAGACCGCACAGACTGTTCATATCCTCTGGTAAGAAGCAGAGTGGTAAGGATTAATTACAGACCTTAGCGCAGGCTCCTGAAACACAGCCTTCACTTTACGACAGAGTTGGTGTGTGAGACCAGATATCCTTCACATGAAAGCAGGGAAAGAGTTTGTGCTGAGCAGTGGCCTTGCATAGACATCTCCAGAGTGGGCTAGTGGCTGACCCAACCTGGCTTACAAGACGTGCAGATTGTCAGTTCTCCGCTCCTTTATTCTCCAAAGGGACCTTATGTGTAGGATAGTCATCACACTGGCCATTCTCACCACCACAAAGACAGGTCCTCATATGGCATCCGAAGACCGCTTGTAACAGCAGCCTGAACAAGCCCTCGGACCTCATCATCCATGCTGTGAGTCCAGCAGCTTCTGCAACTCTCCTCAGGCTGCTGCAGTGGGGCTGGCACTAGTGAAATTTAAAGCAAAAGCAGAGGAACACATGCTGGTGCCAGTTGAACTTTATTTGATGTAGTCCATGTTCACACTGGTTGACTACAGAAGTCAACCTGTGCGCACAGGACCTGCCTTGTCAAGTGAGTGGCTGTGATTTCCCCTCCCAGCGTAGGCTGAAAGAGAAACACAGCCAGGCTACCACCCTCCAGCTTCACTCTAACAACCCTTGGTGGCAAAGTGCAGATACAAAGGCCACTTTTGTCTGCAGAGTCTTGAGCACATTACCCTTCCGCAGCCCAGCCAGAGTCCTTCCTCTCCCGCTGGCAGACTGATAAGGAGGGACTTTCTTCCTTCACAAGTAAGTGCTGCTCTGATTTACTGCAGCTCTTCCTTAAGCACTTCCGGAGGTCAGAGGGCTGCAGACATTAGCCTGTAATGGAAGACCCGAGGTCATTTGTAACCAATACCAATGAACCTGGGTGCCGTGCAGTGCAGCTGAGAGTAAATAAACTTGTCTCCTGACTTGCTTTGTAAAACTTCTCACTAATGCAGAGAGGAGGATGGAAGAATAATGGATGGTTCTCATGAGAAGAAATATAGTGCCCAGTGGCTTGTGAAGCATGCATGTTTATCTGTTATTCTTGCGGGATGCTACCCTGCAATGCAGCTACATTCCCTGAGGAGGCTCTGGTGGCCACAGTGGAGACTGACAGCTGCGTTGCGGGTGCCCAGGCAGCCTTTCCTCAGCCTACCTTGCTTCAGCCTTATTATTTATTATTTATACTGGAAATTTAGAACATTTCTAATGAAAAGATTACCTTTTAGTTCAAAGAGCACTAAAAAAAAATAATCCTGTAGTGCAGTAACACTAGTCTGTATCAGCAGACCTGGGACCATTCGTGGTCAGTACAAATTAACCCAGGTTAGGTTGGCTGTGATAAAATTGCTGGTCATCTTTGCTCTAGTAGCATTTGGGAACTGCCCAGATACAGCGCCTACTGATAGAAGGAATTAAAATTGTGGGTGTTCTGCAGGCAGAAGTCCTGGTGGAGGTAACTGAAGGACTGAGCACCATGTGCAGGGAAGCAGACCCAGACAGCATGCACTGCTGCATGTGCAAATGAAGGCACTAATCCTAAAGGCAACGAAATTTTCTGCATTTCAGTGCAGTAAATCCCACTAAAATCCATGACAGGGCTCTTGGAGGCTGGCTCTGGGGTTCAGCAGCTGCACACTGCTATCCCTGAGCAGCATAGCTGAGCAGCTGTGGTCCAGGCTGGCCACAGGGTCCTGCATCTGAACAGGAGGCGTGACAGCCAGCCATTCTTGTGCTGCATCCAAGAGCAGAAAGGGGAAAGTGCCTAAGGCAGAGGGGAGAAGAGCTTGAATGGTGATGGAGATACCGTTAATAATATTGGTTAGGGCTGGGGTGCTGAAAGTCTGTACTTGGTGGTGCAGCTGTCTCTCTTCATTGATTATGAGAAGACCTCTCCTGGTATGACCCACCCTGTCCATTGAACGGTCTCTTGAGCTGAGCTGCTGCAGCGGTCACAAAGTCGGGAAGAGTCTGGGTCACTCACAGTGTGAAAACCACCAGTGCAGTGTCACCATGAGATGGGCAACTCTTATTGCTGGATGCATCTGGGAAGCAATTCCCAGCAGAGCTCAGGAAGTGTAAATGCCATCTAGGAAACCTGGGAAATCCCGTCTTTAATACTGTGTTCAGTATTGGTTGGCCCACACCCAGAAGAGGTAAATTCAAACTGGAGGAGGTACAGAGACCCTCTAAAATGATCAGGAAAAAGTACTTTTTGTCTTTATATACAAAATTTGGCTTATTTTGTCTAGTAGAATAAATAAGAGGGGGCTGTGGCTGTGCTCTGCCAGTGCACTGGCAGTAAATACCAGGGAAGTAGCTAATGTATTCACACTAAAAGATGATGCTTTGTATTTTAGTTAAACCCTTCTTAAGGACATGTAAGCGAGTGGTAGATAGGCCCTTGTTTTTTTTCTTTTCACCTTCCTGGGCACTTCTGTAAAAATCTGGTACATCCACGCCCCCACCCCCCCCCCCACCCCCCCCCGCCATTTTGCAGAAAATTTACAAAACTGAGTTAGGCAGCATGCCTTCCCCTGTGCATGGAGCCTTTGTGTTGTGTATATAATTGGGACACTGGTCCAAAAGTCTCATGAAAATGTATTTGGTTCAATTGAGCAGGATTTTTACATCCAAAAATGGGAGCTCAAAAGATAGGAAGCCGTCTTTTTGAAACTTATGCTTGAAAACAGTGGCCATGCTTAGCACCTCCATTCATCCAATAATCCCACAACAGGACCTATCATCGAGTGGTACTCAGACCTGCTCGTGTCTACTCCAGCTTCATTACTGGAAATTAGGTCTATTTATACTGCTTTGAATGCTGCACGCAATTCAAGTCCTGAGGAGAAAGACAAGCTCAATAGCTTGAGCAATGTTTGTTTGCCTGGTTTTATCGCTATCAGCAGAGGAAGCAATTTTCATAAACAGTGGGGAGCAGGGAGCCCCTCCCAGCGTGGCTGTTGATTGCTGCGGTGGCTGTCCCTCCAGCGCCCTGTGGACCGCTCCGCACCTGAAGCCTGCCCTGGCGGCACGGAGGTGATGACAATAGGCCTCAAAGATAAACAAAATAACTGAATAAAAAGTGCTGAAAGCCAGCAGCAGGTGAACTGCTAAGAACAAACCCATCACCCCGCCTGCAAGGCAGGTTGAGCTGTGGCTGGGCAAAGCTTATCATTTAGGTTAACACACACGGTCCTTTTCCTCCTTCCTGCCCCAACACCTCCCTTCCCAACTTTCAACAATTGTTTGATTACTTGTGTGATACAGCTCGAGAGAGAAAATTATTAGTTGCACCCCTTCCTCTTTCACAAGCAGCCAGGTGCTGTTGGGTGGCTGGTCACTGCTCTCTTCAGGAAGGTAAATATTGGGCCAGAGAAGATGACAGCTGTGTTCAGAGGAGCAGCACACGGGCGACAGCCTTCACACTGTTACGGGAACCCCGTGCTCCAGCATGCATTTGCATGTCTCCCACTGAACCAGCTCTTGTTTGTGTGTGTTCAGCAGTAATTGGCTCAAGCCTCAAGTAAACATTTGGCTCTGTTAGTTGGAGAGATGGTGCACATATGGAGGTACTCTTCGCAGGGGCTGAAGTGGTGTTTGTCTTTTGCTCCAGCCTGGTTAAAGGCAGCTGTGTTAGGAAGCGAGTAGACAATCCAGCTGAGATGGCCTGTGCTCCAAAGACCACGGCTGTCACCAGAACTCTGTGCACTCCAGCAGTCTCTAGAGTATATTCCTCTCCTGCCAGATGCTGCCCATTCCTTGCTTTATGTCGCTTACAATTTATAAGAAGAGAAAGAGAATGAGAAAAACTCTGGAAGTTTTCCCTGTGTCAGTACACTTCCTAAAGCACCTCTTGTCTAAGAGGCCAATAGCACCTGGCTGCCGAGGCACTGGGCTCCAGGGGAAGGCCTTCCCTGAGGTGGAAGCAGTGATTCTTAGAGATAAGATGACAATAATTGGCAGAATTTGTGTGTCATGTAGTCTGTGTTCATGGGTGGTGACAGTGTACTTGCTCTTACAGGTTTCACTTTCTGCTGTGGAAAGACAATCCCTCGCTCCATTGCGAAGAGCTGTGCAAAAGCTGACTAGCAAATGTTAATATTATGACGAGAGGTATCAGCCCCTGCCTGTGTCATTTATACTAGGCTCTAGCAGACATAACCAGCACGAAGAGCTGACAGGGTAAACAGGGAGGCCAAATAAAGTGGTGCGAAGGGAGCAAAGGCACAAAGAGGTGAAGTAACGTGGTCAAGGTCAAGCAGCAGGTCAGAGTTAGGCCAGCCTCTGGGTCTTGCGAGTCCCAGGCCAATGCAGTGCCCAGTGCAGCAAGCAGCCTCGCACGCTCTGTTCTGCATCAAACACAGGCACCCTCTGGGAAATAGTTTGCTGTTTTAACAGCTGCAAACTTTGCACAGCATAGATTCAGATTATGTGACACTTTCTTCCAGCTTCTTAGTAGGAAAATCAAGGTACCACAATGGAAACTCAGGATCATGCTGTTAAATGAGATTTCTCCTTGAGCAGCACTGTTCACGCAATCTAGAATTTCCTGAAAGCCCAGCAGGGCCACTTCATCACAACGCCTGTAGCTGCAGGAAGAGGAGAGTAAATCTGGGGTATACAGAGATTTTTAGGGCTTCTGTCAATCCAAATGGAGCTCAGGGCTGGCAAGGCAGGGAAATATCTTTATATTTTGTCCCTGCCAGATATCTGGGTGGTATTGCCCAAAGACGAAGGGAATAGAAGGAGACTCATTTATCATCTCTTCTATTTTCTCTTTGTATTTATTTTTCTTTTAAAAACATGTTAAAAAATTAATTTAGTGCTAGAGAAAGGTGACAGATTAACAACCCCAGAGATTTCAGCCTTCTGTTTATCCTCTGAACTGAGAGCTGTAAGCACATTCCCAGTGCTGCTCCGGCACTGTGCCCCAGCCCTGACCTCAGGGACCAGATCCAGAGAGAGCAGCCACCCCAACCCTTCCGCTCCTCTGACCTATTGGAACTGCAGTCTCTTGGATGGAGCAAGAAGTGCTGCTCAGGGTGACAGTCTGTGCCAGGGAGGACTCCTGCAAGCAAGGAAATGGATGACGATCCACCCCGTAACTGCGTTGTGTTGCATGGTCTCACAGCCATGGTGAGATTGCTCAAGAAGCCCTGTCTGTGCAGGGCAGCTGTGCAGCTGCACAGGGATGTTGCTCCAAGTCCTCTGGGCCAGGCAACAACACACTTTGAGGTCTCACTCCACTTTTCTTTCCAATCATCAGTTCTCCCCCTCTAAGGAGGGGGAAAAAAAATCTGATTATGTGACAGCACAATAGAAAAGGCCTTTGGGATGCCCAGGTGTCTGTGGATGGTGCTTTTCACCTCACTGAACTGCAGAGTAGTTTTCATACTAGCATGTAGAATAAGACAACCATATAACTATGGTGGGATTTTGACAGAGTCTGTGCATTTGCAGCTCCTTCTGGCTTCTGGAGATTTTTTAGATGCTCTATAATCATACGATTTTATCCGGGGAATAGAGATGCTACATAGATCCTAGCATTAGGTTGTCAACTTTGAAAAGGTAGCATTCATCCCCCATCCCTCCAGTCGTTCTCCCTGACATACTTGGTTGGATTTTGTTTGATAATTCTCACTATGGGTCATTTCAGATTCCTACCATAAAGGCTTTCTGTAGTTACCTTTTCATCAGCTCTGGTGTTTGGAATAACCCTTTGCAAACTAGGTATTCCCCTCTGCCATAAAGCTAGAGTGTTTGGGAGAAGAGAGGAGAGCATCCTTTGCAAAGTAATCAGCGTAGGTCGGGATAGGGGTGGCACTGTGGGGGGTAAGGCTTCCCGCTGCACACAAGCAATACCTCCTTGCAATTAGTAATGCTGCCACTGCCCTCTCCCCTCACTCAAGCAGTGACATTCCAAGACGTATATTTGGCGTTTGAACTACCCTGTCTCCTGGACCTAAGGGACCAGGGCTGGGACAGCTCTGTGGGAGGCCCTGGGGTTGAATTAATTTGGCTGGTGTGCCCAAGGGGCCTTCCATCATCACCTGCCTCTGTCAGAGCGAAGGCGTCCGCTGCACCAGGTGGTACTCAGGAATTTTATCCAGTGTGAGTTACTCAGGAAAGAAACCCCTCCTTTCTGCCTGTGGTATCAGAGGGTTGACCCCATCCCCCCCTTTTTGCTGAAGGGGCAGAAATTTGATAATGGCCATAATTATGTTTGAACATTAAATGAATGCTCTGCATCACCACTGCTGTATCCACTTGTCCATAATTACCAGCAATGGACATGGTGGCTTCAAAGGCCACCCAGTTATCATTTGTGTTTACTATAAACACAGCAGTTGTTTTGGGTTACGAGGGTGGCCATTTTGCTGGAATTTGATGAGGCAGACCTCCTCACCTGACATCAGTTCCCTCCCTCCTTCAGAAAGAAAATTCAATATAGGAGTGCTCTATGCCATCTAAAGAGGGAGGATGGACAGGCTGTGCCTTGTACGCCCCTGAGATTTGCAATTTTTCCAAGCTCTCCCAGAATCCCAGGGTGCTGGTCTGTGTTTATGGGGCTGTTCCATGTTCACTAGTGCTGTCGCTCCCCAACACCACTGCCGTCAGCTTGAGGACTCCAGGTGTGCAAAATGTCCAGAGACAGCAGGAAAGCTTAACGTGTTAACCAGGGCCTCTACCTGGCTTGCAGAGCTGCAAGCAGGGGTAGCTTTGAGGGGGAGGATCTACCATGGTATGCAGAGTTTTAACTTTATACACTCCACTGCAGAATGGAGAGGTATGTGGATGTAAAGGGGTTATGGGACTGCTGGTTTTGGTTACAGCTCTCTAGTCCTATGGGGCAGGGCAACACCTCCCCATGGGGAAGGACAGCAGGCACAAGATGGAGGTGGGGGATTCTGGACCCTCAGCAATGGTAACCAATGGGTAAGACTAGCAGCTTTTTTGATTCTGCAAAATAGGTGAAGATCCATCTTGCAATCATAAGAACTGATGTATCTTATTATGTGTAGCTCACAAACCTCACACTCTTGTGTGCGAAGTGGAGCTCTGGATTTTGGAGTGTGGCTGGTGTTGCTCTGGGCTACGTTTCCTTAAAAGGGGATCTGCATTACAGCTTACCAGTGCCACCAGGAATGACACTGTCCTGTCATAACTCAATGCACAGGGCATTCAAAAAATTGTCTATGTGTTGTTAGCGTGATCTGAACCAAAAGCGAAGCCTGCTGCAAGGAGGAAGAGAAAAGAAAGCTCAGACAAAGATAAAGCTTTGGAGATTCTGAGAGCCTGGGACAGGCAGATGTTGCCAATGGCTTTGGCGTAACCTCTACAAAATTTCAAGTTGGCAACTCATGCCTGATGGCAAGAGCAGAGTGTAATTTATGAATTGCATCTTACTGCCTTTCGTGTTGGTAGGATGGAACTTAGTCGCTCACAGTCGTTTGGCCAAAAGACATGGGAGTTTTCCAAATTTTTCTCTTAGTTGAAAGTCTTCCATCTGGCACAGCATTTAAGAAATATCATCAGAGTGGGTTTTTAAACTAGTATTTTTTTTTGCTAGTGTGTAATCCTTTCTGATTTTTGTTCTTACTGCTTTTTTTTCCTGGAGGAAACTAAAGTTCAGCAATTACAGGATGGACTGTAAGCACTGATGGACTGAAAGGGAATGAAATGGAGGCAATATGTTGCATTGCTCTGATACACCACTTTAGTGTTATAACGTGGGGAAATACCACACCACTGCTGGGGAACGAACTGTGCCCATGCATCAACTTTGAGGCCAAACACAGACTCCTTCCTCGGGAAGAGAGGCACAAAGGAGCCACCGCTGTGCAAGGCTTATGCTTTCAATGAGTGGAGATACTGCATTCAGCCTTACCCCATAGCTTTCTTTGAAGTCCCTGGGAGAAGTTCAGCAGGAAGGCTAACCGCAGCAGCAGGGAGAACTGGGCTAGAGTTGTGCGGCAGGTAGGCATCTGCAATCTGACTCCAGGTAATGTAGTCTGTCTCAGTTATTCATCTTCACTGAAAAAAAAAGTTGCTTCATCTTATCTCTAAAGGAAAAAGCAAATTGGCTGGTGTTTGCAGCAGATAAACACATCAGAGTGATGTATTTATAAGGGGAGGAAAGAACAACACAGTCAGTGCCTGTTTATTTATTGTTTCATGAATTACAAAGGCTAAATAGACTAAATACTCCTTCACTCCAGAAAAAAAAAAGCGGTGCCAGTATGCGTGATTTAGAAATTAATCTTCCAGTAAGGTTCAGACTGTTACAATGTTCTCCTCCCAGTCAATAACTGAGATATATCATGGCCTAAAACAATAATGTTAATAGAAAAGCCCTGGAGTCAGTGAGCTACAAAGCCAACCTAGTGACAGAAAACCCCTCTCTAAGATACATTAGCTGACATTGTCGTGCTATGGCACGTGTATATGTTCTGTAATGTGTGGCATGTGGATTATCAGCAGTTTGTGGGTTGTCGATATTTGGAAGTGAATGTTTCATGTAAATTGAGAAAGATGTGTTACACATCCAGAACGCTGCATCAGGTCTCCTGCATCCTCCAAGGCTTTTTGGCTGTGTGCTAGAGCCAGTGACAGTTAATATTGTCATGTTCTCGAGGTGAAGATTTCGGCAAAATCCCCAGAGGACTAGAGAGGGAAAAATAATGCCGTGCTCTCCTGCGCAGATACAAGGTCAAGGAGCATAAAAGTATTAATTTATAAAATAAAGTGTTAATAAAGCAAAAGAAAAAATGTCTAGCAATACTGTACTTAGAAATGAACTTACAGTAGGAAGGAAACATCAGAGGAGAATAGGTTGCATAGTACGACACAGGATTCATGGGGATAATTCTCAAGGAGGAAATTTTAGCTTTAGCCTGCATAGCAGGACATGTTCAGTAAAGGTACATGAGACTAGAAATGAGGAAAGCAAAAACTAGCTTGGGTGATATGCTAGAAAATGTATCAGAGCCATATTCTGCCTTGGCAACATGAGAGAATCGTTGCTCAGCTTTAGGAATTGCAAAGAGCAGATCAGACACATGAAATGTTATGCTTGTTCTCAGGACCTGGCCCACCTCGTTTTTAGCCATCGGCCCTCCAACCCTGTCAAATTGCAAAGGACCAGCTGGAGCAGGTGTCAGCAGAGATGTATCCGCACAGAGTTTTGCTGGGGTTTCCCAGAGCAAGTGGCAGGATCTCTTTTATCATGCTGATCCTTCTCCTGTCAGCAAAGCAGCCAGATGAAATTTCCTTCTCTGGAGACCACATCTCTGTTGCTCTGTAGCCAAAGGATTTTGTAGGCTCCTTTACTGTCTTAATTCTCATCAGATTTGCATCATTATTCAGGCCCGAAAAAAAAAAACAAACCATAAAGCCAACTTTAAAACAGAAATCTCTCCACAAAGACCTCACCAATTCAATGTGTTTGAAAATTTTTGGGGATGTTTTGGTTCTGAACATTTGGAAAGTCTACATTGAGCTGTTTTGTACTAACTTTTACAGATGCTAAACATCTGCCTCTGCTGACATTACTTCAGGTATTCTGAGTCATTTAGTGTAGAGTGTGTTTGAACTCATACAGAGCAAAGATGTTTTCTGTGTTTCAGTAAACGTGCTTAAAATGCAGAACGGTGCCATGGGTCCAGATTCAGGATGTTCCAGGGAAAACTTGGAACTAGAATTTCATTTCAGCCCTCCATAAAAAGCAGACTACTTGGCAATTTTGAACAATGTTTGAGTTTGATGTTTTGAGTGCTTTTATTTGGAGGCATTTTAATCTGGATTGTCTTAATTTCCTATCCTTTGAGATTAGCTCAAAGATTGCCCAAGTGTCAAAACGTGCTGAACACGAGATTTAAATCCTCATCCTTTGTTCTTTCTCTCAGGTGATTTGTAGTTTCATAATTTATAGGGCAACAAAAGCACTTAAATGGGAGGAATAACAAATTACAAAAAGGATTTGGCAATTAGCTTTATAGAGAGAATGAAGACAACACAACAGGTGCAGCGATGGTACTTCTCCGGTGCTGCTGTTTCCTAGGGGTACTCTTCTGTGGTTCTCATCATCATAAAGAAAAGTAAATGGGTTTAGTTTATACTTCTTTATAGACACAGTTAAACACTAATGAAAGGCAAGACAAATATCATGTATATCAGAAAATAAAGCATCCTTGATTCCCTGTGGTGATTCCTAGCTGGCAGGACCACTCTGTTTCCAGGCTATAAAAACGAGAGCAGGAGGACTGAGCTAGTGTTTCATGGATTCAGCCCTGCCATACTTTATTTGGGATGCTGAATTGCATACTTGTGTTGCAATCATTGCTAAAACGTGCAACAAAGTGCATCAGCTACTTGACAGGACGTTAGGCCTGGATGAAGAAAGTCTTGAAATGAGGAGCTTCCCTTACAAGACTGGACAGGCCTGGCATACATGGAGGAAGAAAGTCCAGCTGTACATTGCTTGGTGCTGCCCACACAGTCTTGCTCTAGCACCACCAACACACCGTGTTTGTCTTGCTTTAGAGCCGTTGCAGGGCAGGAACCCCAGAGCAATTTTATCTGTAACATATCTGGGGTGCAGCCGTTCAACAGCCTTTGGTTCACGGAGACCCAATGGATCCTGCAAGGAGAGGAGAACTAGGAGGAAGGCTGGGAGCTCCCGCTGACAGCTCCTACCAGGAGGCAGGAATTGGCTTGTGTTCATTGGATTTATTGTCTTCTCTTCCATAAATGTAAGTTAGGAAATTTTGTCATTGATTTAAAACAAATAAACTTTCCCTATTGAGTGGGGAATTCAGTCCGGCTGAATCTCTGTCCAGAGCTGTTATTCCAGGCAAAGGAATTGGTATTTGATATACAGAGGTGTTTATTAAACACTTCTGAGGGTAAGATGGAAAATATCAACAATCTCTATCTCTAAAAAGAGATGTTGCACCATGGATCTTGTGAAACATCACATAAAGGAACAGTCCCACAGCCCAGCTACAAGCACCTTTGCAACCAAATGCCAGTGCAGCCCTTTGAAATGCTAGGGTTAATGATACATGGATTTCATTTAACTTTTTTATTATAACTTAAAAAAAAAAATCTTAGGTTACAGTAGAGACAGTAAGGGTGAAAGAAAGAAAGCAGATAAAAAGAAAAAAAGGTTTAACTGAAGCATGGATTGAGGTATGTTTATTGGGCTGTATGAGACCTGTCCAGCTGGAATCGGCATCAGCAGTCACACTGACGGGTGCTATTCAACTGATGTCTCTATTCATACAGGATTAGACGGCTGTCTGGCTGCTGGCTGAAAAATCATTATTTTTAGTGCCGTGTCCCTCTAGTCGGTTTTCGTTCTCCTCCTGACAACGTGCAGTTGGGATACATTTTATCTTCCCCCTCCCCTTGTACCCAGGTTTTGAACAAATAGAATTCTCTCTGGTTGTTAAGCAGTTTTTTCTGGCCCTTTTTTCTCGTTTCCTACCAGAGAATGATGGATTTGGTAATTTCTAAGGACCTTCCCAGCTGTTTCGGACATGGAGACAAAAACACGCTTGGAGAGATTCATCGATATTATGGAAGATTAGTCTGGGGGTTTAAGGATTTCTTTCAAAAAGAAAACTTTTTTTTCCAGTTTGACTCTTCCCTAGTGTGCATGACTAAAACATCCATGATACAGAATCACTGCAAAGACTGAGGGATCTAATCCTCAGCTGCTATAAACCAGCATTGCTCAGTAAGATTCAGTACAAGCTACCCAGGTTTACACCTGCTAGTAAACCACCCACAACAGAGGCTATGTGTCTGGGGCAAGGTGACACACAACATGGCATTCCCTCTCTGATTTTTCATCAAGAGCCAGCAGCCAGGAAGAAGGCAAGGTATTTTCTTTGAGCCAGGGCTCCAACTGTGGCAGCTAATTTGTGGCATTTGTTTTCCCTTGGCCCTCTTCCTCCCCTGCTCCTCATGGAGCCGGGCAAGCTCTCCCAGCAGCACTCGGTCTATGGTTGGAGGGCATAGCTGTCATTCCATTAGGCTTGGCTAGACCCGCGTTAAAGCGTGTCATACAAATTGAGGGGATCCAGCATATTGACAGACAGATATTTAGCATGTAATTGCACTGAAAGTGCAGCACAAAAGCTCTGGGAGGTAGGAGAGTGGAGGATTTGGATTGCATGAGATCTAGTTGGAGTGAGGTTTGGACTTTTTTTCCAAAGTGCATTTGAGCTCCTTAACAACAAGTCTGATGGTAAGGCACAAATACATCATCCTGCAGCCACTGAGGCACTGTGTTAGTTCTCTTTCAGCTCGCCTCGTCCCTCTGAAGAAATCAGGTTTGAGTATCTGTTACAGAGCAAGTAAAGCCATCCCGTGAGCTGGTGCACAGCTCCTGCACACTTATAGACAGATTTGTTTCTCAAAGGAAGCTGAGCTACACATCGCTGGCTCTGCCAAAACATGGCCTCCTGACGTTTTACTTAGCCTCACCCATGCTGCGACAGATCCCAACACCTCATGCACCACAGGTTTTATATCATAACACAGGGAATATACATTTAACGTAGATTTGGCAGTACAGAAAAAGGATCGTTTCAGTTGCTGGCCTTTAGCACATGGCTCATTAAGGACCAATTCACTTTCTGCTGGAACTCCAGCTGCTGCCTCCAAATGCAGTTGGGTTGTTTGTGGCTTCAGGCTCCTGGGGCTGCTCTGCACCCACCCTGTCCTCATATGGCTTTTGGGAGCCAAGGCATCAGGGAAAGACATTGAGTCTTAGACTCCAAAATCCATCAGTGACTTTTACAAAGACAGCTCATGCTCCCAAGTCATGTTATTTTTAAAAACTTTGCACTGAATGGCTTCTTTCCATAATGCTGTCAGCCAGAGCAGGGCTGGGACATGAGTGCCAGGTCTTCTTGTGGCCCAAGTGCTGCTTTCACCTGCATCTGCCATTCCCCTCCTACAGGTGTTCTGAAGGATTGAGTAGTGGTGTCCTGTATGAATTATTAAGGCTATAGGAGAGCTACAAAAGTAGAAGTCACAGAGCGACTTCAGAAAAAAAAAAATCTGAACTGAAAATACCAAACTAATACCTCAAGCACCCAGTGCTCTGAAAGGGCAAGAGCTGTTCAAACATATTTGTTGGGCATGGTCATATGATGTGATTGAAAAGAGAAGGAATCACAGGCTGTTAAGTCTTTGTAGTAGGACAAGTTGCAGATTAAACTGCTTATGTCAGCTAACAGGGAAGTAGGTGCAAACCAGTTGCTTGTGCTGCTGGAGTTAGGACCAGCAGTGGGAAAATTTATAGTGCTTTTGGGCTGCTTCTCTGCACCATACCTCTGCCTAGATACTTCGGTGAACTTTATACAGCCATCCCTCAGATGGAGTTTTTTTAAAGGTAAATTTACAAGAGGAAGCTTTTAAAACAGGCTACTGAGATCTGATTCTGATTTTATTTTAAGCATTCCTGATATTTAGAAGTTTAAGATCTGTGATTTTGAACCTAGTCAGAAAGCAGCAGGAGAGAGGTGCAGAAGTGGTGGAAGGACTTTAGTTAACCTTTAAATTAACGCTTAGTAAATTAACATTATAAATGGACATTTTACAGAACCCTCAGCTTACACTCAGGAGATCCAGGTTCTGAGGTTTCCAAGGCTTTGGAGATTTTGGGGACAATGACCAGGCCATGGAAATCCTAATTGAATTTATTATTTTGCATGAAGAGATTCCTTTGCTTTACCTCCTGCAAGCAGCTGAGCAGAGGCAGTGTTCCCAGTGGTCAGACCCCCGGACTGGGTCTGGTGGTGAGCGTTAGGTGTTGTACACACATGTAAGAGGGGAATGTTCCTGTCACTGTGCAGCCTATGTGGATGATATAATATTGTAGGGAGCTGGATGGAATGTAGCAACAAGCAGTGTGATTGATCATTGATGATAAGCTCTTGTCATGTTCACTTGATTTAGATTGTTTTAAGTGTATCATTTACTGATGTACCATTTACTGTCTCTGTGAGAGAGAGACAGTAGATTCCACAACCAAGGTTTTTGGTAAAAATGTTGTTTAGTGCCTCCATTTTTGAATGCTCAGACTGAGAAAGTTTAAAGGAGTCTAATTTCTACAGGTATCACGTTGTCCAAAATAGGCAGACATATTTGAGGATCAGGGTCCACAGATCTCTTCCTTCTTAAAGCATAGCTTTTTTAAAAATCATGGAAGAACTGCAAGTTAGATAAGAAGTGAAGATAGTGTGTGTCCATGTGGGCACGTCCCAGGGAACAGGGAAGGTGTAAGCAATGATAGGATGCACATTGGCCCCAGATTGTGCCAGGTGAGTTTGCAGCAACTCTGTTGACTTGGGATGGCAGGACTCAGTTTATTCCACTCTAACTGAGGTTAGAGGGAGACTGGAGGATTTCTGTGGTGCTCTGAGATCACCCAGAAGGAAAAGTGCCAGGCAAGTGTAACACACACATTACTAATTGGCAGCTGTTGCTCTGCTGTTCGCAACCACACCTTCTGTGTGCTTCCTCTTTGTACAGCCCAGGTCCAGGTTGCTGTCAGGGAACATGATAAAGGAATAAAGCTGCAAGTGGGATCACGTTTCCCTTTGCTCCTTGTGTGTATATGTGTGTGTCTTTGTTTCTTCTGTGCTGTAGCTCAGGGGGGCTCGTAAATCTTGGAGACGACTGCGTTTTTTTTTCTCTCCCCCTGTATGACTGATGGTGCGAATTTATGTGTGGTATTTCTCTCCCCCAACCTCGTTCTGTTAAAATGAGACAGGAGGCCAGTAAATATGCAGTGGGAGCTGTGCAGGATTGTAGGTCCCTCACCCCCTCCTCTTTGCAGCCTGAGGGCCAGCTGTTCCTAAAAGATAATTATTTTGGGGTTCCAGCTGGGGGTGGGATGCTGTTTGCGTCACTTCATTTTGCTGGATGAGCATGCTTTGACCCTCTGCTTCAGCACCAGCTGGTGTTGAAGAGAAAGGTGCTGTCAGGGGAAAGATATACTCTCCCAGGTTGGTATCCAGTGTGGGGAAGGTGAAAATGTTGAGATGTGGGTTAGAACAAGGTATCCCACAGCAGAGACCCTACTGGAGCACTCTTCCTGCTGCATTTCACCTTCACTCTGATGATGCTCTGAGACATCTCCAAGGACACAGTCCATCACCTCTTGCCTCTTCTAACTGCAGCGAGCGAGCTAACAAAAAGAGTTTGTGTTTCAAAAGTCTGTTGTTGTGTTACAGGAGGAAGCAGAAGGTTTAAAAACTCTTCTAAAATGATGCCATTAAAATATTTGTGTCTGCTTCTAATTCCTGAAATATTCCTGAAAGGGGCCCTGCCAGTACTCCTTTCCCCGAGCTGGAGGGATGCCCTCCACCCAGGCAGTGTTTCCTGCCTTTCCTCTGACTGACTTCAGTTCACTTAATCCCACGTAGCTGAAGCTGTGACAGGGAAATCCAGCCTGAAGTCTGAATGCCACCTTGAATTTGAACCCCAATATTTCTCTTGACAAATAAGTTGTTCTTTTCAATGCATATTCCAGGTTTATTTCAGTGATGTTGCTTTAGCAGCAGGAATGAGACCTGAAAGTTTTTATTTTTGGACATGTTTGGTCAATAATTCTAAACAAAGATGAAATTTTTTAGAAAAGTATCTATTTTATTCCTGAAACAGAGGGATGCCCAGGTTCAGAGTGGAGGTTCCAGTAAGACAAGTAGGTCCTACTGCACTGAAGAGGCAGCAGTTACAGGCCTAGTACAGAAAGAGGAGGAACAAATTCAAATCTCTGCTCTCCATCAGGGACTTGAACCTCTGCTCCCCTCACCTCCACAAAGTGCCTGGCTGACTGGTCTGTGGCAGTTTTGCTGTCTTTTCGTAAGCTCCCTGCACAACTGGGGAATCTCAGGACATGGAAGGGCCTGGCTATTCCCAACCTGCAGTTTCCTCCATACTTTACCTACCTATGAAACATTTCTGCTTCTTCCCGTAGGATACTTCTTGTTGTTTGTAAGTGCTCCAAGGTTCCCTGACACAAGGAGTGATGTGAAATGAACAGTTTTCTAGAGGTGGGTTGTTGCGTAGTCCAAATCCTGGGAGCGTCAGAGCTCACACAGGTAGTGGAATTTGCATCCTCCTGCTGCTAAAGCAAATGCCCAGCTCCTGCCATGGGAGGAGAGCCAGAGGGGCACATCCAGCAAAGGGGAACAAATGGAGGTGTTGGTGAAATTCTGGAGCTCTGTCAGACCATCCCTTGGGAAATGGCATTTCGCTTACCTTAAGTTTTAACCGAAAGGGCATTAAGGGTTCCTCTTACAGTGGTGACTGGAGCTTGGTGTAGTCTCTTTTGTAGTATCTAGCAAGTAATCTCAGATGCTTATTCCTTCCATGAACCATTTAATGCCAGTAATGCAATACTTTTTTCCACACATGGCCTGGCTGCCTGGCTGTTTTATGCCTCTTCAGCTGCCTGGCGTTAGTTTCCTCCCATGCAAAGAGTCCTCCACACCCTCCCCCATGCAGAGGAGCTCATGCTTTATGGAACCATCAGTATTAAGATTCACAGACATGCCTCTAATTTGTATTTAATAAGAAGAAAATTAAATACATTCCATTAGACTATTTAAACAGTGTTTAGATTGAAAGATTTGGATGATTAAAGGATTTATTTATAACTCTCACACATCTGCACCTATCTGTCACCTAGACATGAAACCTGGAAATGTATTTTTAACAATCAATTTGTCTTTTGTTAATATGCAATAAGTATTTTATTAAAACTAAGCTGATTGCTGTAGAGCCTTAGCTTACAGGTTACTCAGTTTCATGCTTGGTGTTTATCCATCTCTAAAGACACATTACTAAAGACAAAATAATTCAGGGACCTGACTCACAGATGAGGTTTAATTTTTACTGTGTAGCTTTCCCCACAGAGCATGATTTTTCACATTTTTATCAGCTTGAGATTACTTTCTCCTCCTCTCTGGGTACAAGAAACAATGCAAAATGAGAAGGGTTAGACATGTTCGCTATAAGGCTGCTGGCACTGTGGAGATATAGGGACAGAATGGTCTAATGCAACACCTTCCAAAATTTCAAGGTTGTGTTGTGGTGCCAGCCAGGGTTTATCAAGGCAGGAGGTCTTAGCCTGCCCTTTGCATAGGCTCACGTCTACTCTCATTGAAAACTCTTCAGGCTCCCTCACAGTCTTGTTCCTCACTTTCTGTTAGCTGAGGAAGCCATGTATGTTTATAAACTCCACGCATCCCAGCTCTTACATTGAACCAGAGAAGAATATCATAGAATTATAGAATCAGCCCATGGCATGTGCCTGCTTTTGTGCATCAGAGCTGCTGTGGTTCAGGTACTTGACTCCGGTACCATCTTCCGTGGCATCCCAAAAGCCTGGCATCAGGGACAAGTGGTTTCCCAGGGCACCATACAGTTGCTGAAAAGCAATGGTGCCACCAGGCATCCCAGTGTCAGGTTCTGCATTGCTGCCCATCCGCGACCTGCTCGCTGAAGGGAGCTGCCTGGCCAGGGGAGCAAAGCCCTTCTCCGAGCTGGCCCTGAGCACTGCATAGTGTTTTCACATCGGTGCTTTCTAAGTTCCTGGAGTGGTTTGTCCATCACAGCTTGGGAACTTAGCCTTTTCCTTCTGACGGGCTCTGAGTTGAGAGGCAAAATAATCATTTAATGTCTCATCTCCACCTGAAGCCCTAACCATGTCACATGGACCAGTTAAATCAGTTTAAAATGTCTTAAAACCAATCTGATTTTAGCTAAGCTTATTAAATGCACTCAGTGAACTTCATCTGCAGCACAGTAGAGTTGTTCTGAGTTCTGCAGAGTTGAAGTCAGCATGTACAGTGTACCCCTGGGTGATAACACATCTCACACAGGGACCTCGGAGCTGTTTGTATAATCTGAGCTGGTTCCAGCCTGTGCAGGAGCACAACCAGACTCCCGTGCTGCTGCCCAAATCTCAAAGTAGACTGTCAGGGCTGGAGCAGTGGAGAGCTGGGTACACTGGGTGGGATAGGGGAGACAAGTGAGTGCCTGTGAATGTTGGGCTGGGGCACTGGTAGCTGTCAGGATTTATGAGCAGGTCAGATAACACTGTGTTGGTTGGTTTGTTTCATTTTTATCTTTCTGATTTGGAAATAACAAGGATGTACGACCAAAATCTAGGACTCCTTTCTTGCAAGTTGGTGCCCTGTGCCTTCCACAATAGGACAAACATAAAAAATGATTAAACAAACATGTTTTATATTAAAACACCAGTGTGAATCAGAAATGTGGACAATAGCCTCTCACACATGTGCTTCTGTGTGAGCCCAGTGTGTTGTATCTGTAAAGTCCACAGGTCAGATTCTAGTCTTGGCTCTGCCCTGGGTCTGTTATCAGACTGTGGTTTGCCCCTTAATCCTCTGGCTGATATTTTTAAAGGCACTTAATGGCCAACTGCAACTAAACATCCAGGGAGAAGTGAGTCCCTAGGGCAGCTTTCAGCTCCAGGGCCTTAGCTGCCACCTTGAAAGTATGTGGATAACAGTGTTCTCTGGCCAGGCCAGACTGAGTGAACACATCTGAGCTCTGTTATCCTTTCATAGCATGAGGCTCACCTACCCTCAGCAGTATTTGGTTGCTGGAAGGACCATCCAGACACCCATAAATCTTTGGCGTAACTCTGAAGCGGCTTTGCTGACAAATTGGCATCCACCTCCCTGCCCCAATCTCGAAATGTGACTCTCGCACTCAGGGCTGCTAAGAGCTATTTCAGGCCCCGGAACAAATGAAATATTCGTCTCCTCTTTGCCCTGGCTGTTGCCTCCACAGCACCCTTTCCCCTTCCCCCCAAGCCAAGTGCTTTAGTGCAGAAACCCTAAGCCAGCAGAGGCAGCTGCAAAGGATGGGAGCAGGCTGGATGAGTGCTCTCCAGCCCCTAAACGTTGCTGAGCCCTGGCCAGGCACCCTTCCTCTCCATGTCCCACCTCTGCCTCACAGCCCACCTACTGCTGCTTCAACCCTGGCTAGGAAGTTGGCCCCAGATTTCCTCTCCCCTTACCATCATTCCTCCTTAACAAACCATTCCTTTTTTTATGCCACATGATCCAGAAATGTCTTGACTGCCTTTGGATCTCTTCCCATCTGCATTCACCGAGAGCTGGGACACCCAGGGACTATCCTGTGACAGAAGAGGGTGTGCACTGGTAAAGGGGACCTAAGAGCTATTGAGTGTAAGGTTTGAGGGGGGGTGTAATAGTTGCACAAAGAAAGAAGTGATTATATGAGGTCATTATGCTCCATGCCATTGTGAAACACCAAATGCTGTGTAGCATGCAGAATAAAGACAGCAGAGACTGACTTTCTTTGAAGCCTTTGCTTTGGCTATATATATTTTTTTTTCCTTTTATTGCGCCAAAATGCTCTTAGACACACATCTGCCTTAAAAACAACAATCTCCCTTTCCATTAGCTCAGTTAAAACTTTTCTGCAAGCTTTTCATTTTCAAAAGACAAGGAAAACCAGAGAAAGAGAATGAGCCCAGAACAATCAGACATGTGGTTCTTGTGACAAAAAAAAAGTAAATTGAATTTTAGCCGAGAAATGTGAGAGATTTGGAACAATACAGTTAGTACTTAGTGGAATAGTTACCTGACAAGCAGGTAAGACCAAGGTAATCCTCCATCAGTATGTAAAGCAGACGCAGAACGAGAGCAAAGAAAATAGAAAGCAGGCTCTTTGCTTGACAATTTAAATCCTAAGGGTACAATAGCTACGTAGAGCAGAACCAAACACTCGGCAGCAGCCCTGGGTGAATGTATAATAACTTTTGCCATGGAACGTGGACATAGCCTATCTAATGCCGATCAGTGCCAACGTAGATGTGGCCGTAAAATAGACTTCTCCTGCCAGTGCACCTGTGCATTTCCTGTTACAGCGTGGCATCAGCTAAAACTTTGGCAGAGCTGGGGCAAATGAAGTTTTGCAAAGAAGAGCAGGGGCAGGCAGCCTTCCAAGAAACTAGAAGTGTTAGTTACAGTATTCACAATTTTTTCCTTTCTTCTAGAAGCAAGTGATGATTTCGAAAAACTGAGGAGACTGCAGCCTTCCATCCTGCTCCATGTGCTGGAGACCTCTGGTTCAAAACCCCTCTGAACTGGCTTTTTCAGAAGTCATCTAGGAAGAACATATTTGTTCTCATGAGAAGCTGTGTGTTAGGTGAGACAGCAGTATTACTAAAAAAAAAAACAGCTCACAGAAAGCCAAAGAGTATTAAACAATTTCAGGCTCAAAGAATTCATGATACAGCCAGGTCAGCACAGGTTTATTTATCAAAATGTATTTGTTTTTGCAAAAGAAGCACTGCATGTCTGCAATGCTTCTGAAGGCCAGATTCACAAAGGGGAACCCCAAGGTAACCCGCAGACTAGGACATAATTGTCTCAGGTTGGATGATTTTCTACACTTGCCAGTCATTTTAAGCCTCGCATATGGCTGGCTGCCTTTGTCTTCCAAGTGCCTGCTTGTACAATGAGAATTACCTGTTGTGTTATGACAGACGTGCGATTAACATGGAAAAGACAAGTTGGATCTGGTGCTGAGCTTCCTGCATATCTTCCTTGTGTGCTCTCACAGACGTTTCCTCAGAAGCAAAAGGAACTGTCTGTGCTCCTTGTTGCTCAGAGAAAAACGTTTGTGATGGACTTTGACTCTTCCTGCATTGCTAGAATTTTCTTGCCAAAAGACTGAGATGTCCATGAGGGCCACTGCAATACAAAGAGTGACAGTGCATTGATCAGTTGCTGCCTTCACTCTGTGGTGTGTTTGCAACTAGAAAAAAGAGCTTGGATTTGTGCATCATGCGAATGATGTGCTTTAGTACGGTGCCTTCTTCCACAGACCTCCTGTTCCTGAAGACCTTGCAGTATCCCATCTGACAACAGTTCCCAGTTCAGGCCCAAACGAGTATCTAGGATGGCTACGGTCCTATGAGCGAGGGTGCTCATCTGTCTCCAGCACTGTAGTGAAATGTGACTGATAATACATTTTTCCTATGAGTGAAATGTAATTTGTGAGTCAGAAGATCATTTAAGTACATCCTTAGCTTTTTTATACAAGCATTTAGGCTTCTTTATTGGGTAAAGATGCTTCCCTGAACTGGGTATTAAATTGGACTTTTCTGTGGCTTTTTCAGTTATTTTCCCATTCAATTTTTTTCTACAAAGACACGTGCTTTCATGAATCCTCTGATTTTCATATTCTTCATGTAGATCCATTGGTGCATTCCATCTTTCATGAATTACTCAATTATTTTTTTTTTCTTTTTGTAATTATGGTGCTTTATAACCATTATCCAAGAATCTCCGGTGACTTTCACTTAATTATTTAATAAACAAAAATCAACCCTGATGTACATGACACCGTGTGTCATCTAAGAGGCCAGGAAGCAATGGAAGAGAAATTAAAAAACCAAGTACCAGCCAAAATAGTCTTGGGATAAGACCAGGGGGCTGATGTCCCATCCCTTCCAGGCACCCGCTGCCCATTGCAGCGTTGTCTGAACCCCTGCAGAGCTGCAGCTGTGGTGGCACCTGTGCAGCTTGCCAGCCCGCAATCCCTGTGCAGCCCGCGTCGCTCCTCCCTGGGACCTGTGGGATGCAGTGATGGAGTTGCCATTTACCATTAAAAACAAACAACAGGCTGTGGGAATAGGAGCAGCTTCCTTTTCCCTCCAGCCTTGTCAGGCCATTTTGGTTCCGGCTGTGCTGAGCAGTTGCGCTGCAAGGAAGCCCGGAGCGGCTCAGGGCTCCCAGGCGCAGCACTGGCAGCCGGGGCGGATCAGGAAGTCAGGCGGGGCAAGGTCACCTCTTGACCTCCCATTCGGCAAAGAATGCAACTTGCTGTCAGGCACTAGGGAAGGCTTTTTTTCCTTTCTGCAGCTTAAGATCCCTGTGGTTTCTGATGGGAAGAAGCTTAGAGCACAATTTTTATTTTATTTTCTCAAGTGTTTTTTGAAAGGGTAGATGCCAATGAAATGGTGTAATCACCAGAGAGCTTTGGGGAGCAACTGTTCACTCAATGGGTATGCAAGGCCAAAATGCTATGATTAGTATTTCGATATGCCAAATGAAGCACTGAAGTTCATTACTGATCTTGGCATAAAATGACAATAATCTTTCAAAATAAAATGTTGTAACAAAGAGGGAAATCCTTAAAACACTTCTAAGTACCACTAATCTCTCTCTCAAAACAAGTTGTGCTCCACTTCTTCCTTACTATGATGTGATTCTATTGCCCTGTGGGCTTTGTACCCATGTAAGCGAGAGCAAAATCAGGTTCCTGATTCAGGTCTTGGTTCAGCTCCTGCAGTTGGTTTGTGCTGTGTTGTCTCTTGCCCTTTGGGTTGTCAAACCTGGTTGGTGTAAGGGACAAGGAGGGACCATCTCAGCTCTCTCTGATCATATTTTTGATATTATTGGAAATCTGTCAATTCCAATCTATCTTAATAGACACGCCAAGCTATCACTGCACCTTTTTAGAGATGGGGAAGCTGAGCCTGAGACATTTGTCATGACCTGTCTGGGATCACATAACTGCTCAGTCAGGGATATACAGTTCAGGTCCTCATCATTCTCCTCCTGTCTTCCCAGCTGGAGCCAGTTTTTTGCTGTCATTGTAGGATGAAAACAGGGCTGTGTGCTTTGGAAACTGCTGTTTGCTTTTCCTTGGTGAATCCACTGCCAGTTTTGGCTGGAGGAAAGTTCTGCGGTGAAGCCATTCTTTCCCAGTGTCCCTCTTTATCCCACTTCTTCGTCTTTTACTGTCAAGAAGCTGTGACATAGGTAAAAGGATCTATTTCCAACTCCTTTTTGAGCAGAAAAACCTTCCCTCTGGGTCAGCATCTGATCCTGTATCACGGCTACAGAGCAGCATGGTCAGACTTGTCCCTCCAAGTACTTTGGAAATGTCAGCCTGTCTGAAAGTTGTGTTTTGCAGAAATATCTATGGCCAAGAGGCAAACAACACGATTTGAATAGAAACCTGCTGAAGAGCAAAGAGAAAGACAGAGTGAGGGTCCCAGTTTGTGAGTTGGATGCATAGCAGAGATAACCTGGACAGTATTTTACTTACAGTCATCAGCTCCCTGAAAAGAAAGCTGTCTGACTGTTTTGGTATTGTCTGTTTTCCTATGAGAAAGTCGAAATCTAAATACGAGGGCTCAAAAGTATATTCTTCCTTATGCTGATGTAAACCTAGAGCATATTGAACAGGTTCATGGATTTGCTCTGGATTAAAGCCAGTGTAACTCTGATCAAGCTTTGGCCCTAGTCTAATTTAATTAGAGACATTTTAGGGGCAGAAGAGACCTGCTTTTTAACTGCAGACCAAAAGTCTTCAGCTCTGGCAAGAAATCCGACTACATCTGTGGACATGTAACAGCTCACCTGCTCTGGTTGCAGAAAGATCTCCACTTCTATGTTTTAACAGTGTGAGGATGGAGTAGCTATCTCTATTCCAGTTGTGAATACCACTCTCAATTAGAAATGAATGTCTTATTTCTCATATTAATTGTTCTACTTGCAGCTTACATATCCTGAATTTCAGGATGCCTTCTCCTGCAAGAGTGAAAAGCTAATCCAACTTGCTGCCAGTGTTTCCTGGAATTTTTTCCAATGCTGATATTATGTTTTCTTCCAGGCTATTGAAAAAGAATAGTGAAAAGCTTGTTGAACCAAAAGCACAAGGATACATCTGTCCAGGATACTGCCAAAAACTCCCCAAATCCCACCCTCTTAAAAATTGTTTTTGTATTCTGTCTTTGAAGTGGTTTCAGGCTATTTAATGCATCCTGCCCAGATTTTTGTTAGCACTATTTTCACTCACAATATCATGAAGAACTCGCTGTAATGCTTCATAGAACTACAGGTGCTGATAAGGGGTACATTGTCTGTTGCCCCGCTGTTGTCTGCTCTATGCCAGAAAGTGTTGTGTGACATCTGCTCAGGGATGTGAGTCTCCCTTTACCTGGCGCTGCCTGGTACTCCTGCTCACGCCATTCCTAGCTCAGCTGCAGAAGCTTAAAGGGGTACGTCAGCGATTCTGATTTATTTAGGTTTGCTACCTCCAGGAAAGGGGACTTGCTCCACATTAAATGTTGAGCTAGCCTAAAATTAGAATATATTTAATTTGCATCAAAAAGAGCTCAGATGCTTGATTATAAAGTTGGAAGCACAGTTACAAAAGAAAAACTTAAGTAAAAAAATGAATTCTTAAAACATACCTGAACTGTAGCAGTGGCACAGTGAGACTTTGTGTAGCTATCACAGGCGAAGAGCCAACATCAGCGGAGTTCCATCTCCAGGGTACTGCACCCTAGCGCAGACCAAGGTTTCAGACTCTCCCATGCTCTTCTCATACCAAAGGATTACCAGTGGTGTTGTGTCTAAATGACCCTTCATAGCAGCCATGCCCACCCACAGCCATTACTTTTTACTGGTAAATTCAATGACAAATTGCTAAACTAGCAGCTTTGGTGAGGCTGCTTATTTCTGAGGATGTACAGGAAGCTTAGCTCACATATGTCTGGCATTCAGAAATAACTTTGCTCACCATAGGCTTATCCTTGTTTTGGTATATAGGAGATTAATTCTGTGTTCTCCCCAGACAGCATAATGGAATATGAACCATCTCACAATATTTTTCACTTTAGCTTTACTAAAACTTTAAAGTAGATAGGAGCAGCTGCATACATCTCTTTGCTAAAGTTCTGGGAGATGGCTGAGAGCTGATTTTCCAGGGTGACCAGGGCTGGTGGGAGAGCTGCTGGCTGTAAGGATGTCTGTAATGCTGGGGAGGGTGTGTTGTGCAAGTTAAGGATAATTTAGGACACTTAGGCCTGGATCTTCAAACACACATAGGAATGCATATCTCCATTCAGCTGATACGTGAACATCTACATCTCCTCTGAAACAATATATTGTACAAAGCAGAGCAGTTCCCACAAGAGATATGACATCCACACATCTGCGAGGATCATAGGTCTTTTAAGAGCTGGGATGGGGAGGGAAAGAGGTCTCACACTCACATTAGGCATTTACTGTCTGCACTAACTAACTGCCGGGGAGAGCTCAGGGTCCCAATCAGGAGAACGTGCCTGCATCTTTCCTTTTGATGACTGAGCCCTGTCTATTGCCTCTTCATTGCACAAGTGTTCACCAGTCTGTAAGTGCACTGGGGTTTTACGGCTGGTGGAAGTGGCTGGGAACCAGTTCAATGTCCCAACGTTGCTGTAGCATGTCCTCTCTGGCTTCTCACATGTCCAGGCTCTGTTCTCTCTTCTGCCTGCAGCAGCTGTGTCTATATTTTTATGCTATTTTGTGATATTCTAAATGTCAAATTGCTTTTAATAAAGATAGCTCTGAAACCAGTCAGCCACCCAGTGCCCTTCACCTTGCAGTCACTAAGGACTGGACAGTCCTTGCCTCTAGGGTGGTAAGCTTAGAAGATCTGCCCCATCTTTAAACATACAACAGAGATGACTGAGTCAGGAACTCTGTCCCTTGTGGAAAGAGAGAACTCCTTTAGATGCAGCCTCCTGAAGTCCTTAGTTACCCTTTGAACATCTCAATTTCCCTCTCTGGACTAGTGAGGATGACGGGAATGGTTGGGCTGGGTGGATCTGCAGCTTTGATCCTCCACTGGAGATTAGGAAGCGCTGTCCCTCGGTTGGGCTGGGTGAGACGCACAGGTAGGCACAGCCCTGAACTTTGGGAAAGTTCATACCTGAACTTTGCATCCGTAGCCAACCTGTCCTGTCCAGACGTGCCACGGGAGAGAGTTTGGTCAGTGCCTGTAGGGCCTGGGTGGGTGGGGGGGTGAGAAGCTCTTGAATAAAATGATGATGATTAATTATTATTTCATAATGAGGGATTATCACAGGCTTTGCAGCTAAATAACACAGTACTTAGCATTTCTGTGCTGTGGCACTGTGCATGTTCAAAGCACTGTACAAACAGCAACTAAATTACTAAAATGAAGAGATTATTTAATAGCCCATGCCTTTGCATTTCTCAGGGAAGGGTGGGGAGTGTTTAGAAACTTGCCCTCGACATTACCGTACAGTCACATTCCAAGATTGTGGCTCATGTTGCCAGGCCTCTGATGTGCTTATTTGGCTTTTATATTTGGGAGACTGTAGTTATGAAAATAAAACTAATAGGCTTACCACATACAAGTGATTCGCAGTCTTCCCCTAACACCCTACCATGGATGACTGGGTGCAGAATTCACAGTGAGAGCTCTTTGGCCCCAGCAACATAAGATATCATCCTGGCCTTGAAGTCTGTGACCCTCCAAACATATTTTGACCCAGCACACCCCGCTTACTCTGTCCTGCAGAAACACCCTGTGCTGCCAAGTGGTATCAGATTATCTCCAATGATAACGTTTGGATCCCAACTCAGTGTCCCACTGCCTCTTCTGCAGCAGAGTTCTCCACAACTCACAGGTGTTAATTTTTACAGACTACACTATTTATTATTCCTAGTTTTGTCCTATATTGCATTGTATTCCTGCTCTTCTTAGAGGGAAGGGGATTATAGCTTTTTTTTTTTTTTTTAAATCACAACTCTGCTTGTTATAGCAGCATCATGTTCCCTTTTTTAAATACAAAAACCTTAATGGAGAAGAGGTTTAGGATATTCCATGACAGAGCTATATGGACCATTGGTGGGCCTCATGTTAGCAATGTACATTTGTGCAGACATCCTTTTTCTCGGGCATACTGGTCTACAAAGCTATTAATAGTAAAGAGACTTCCAAATCTGCAGCTCATTTCTTTCTAAGTCTATGAGCAAAGTTTATTCCATCCCAGTGTTTGTTCTTCCTATCTTTGAAGTGTTTAGGTCAACTCATACAATCAATATTTATCCCCAGCTTATCCGGAACACTTATGGAGTCACAGCATATTGAAATTTCATTTATGAAGTTTCTTTCACATCAGGTGATTGGGAATGAATCACTGCCGGCAGAGAGAGCAGAAAGGCAGAGAACAAGCTCTCCAGAGACCTTTGCAAAGCCAGGTACATGATCAGGAGGAGACAAGGCATGAGTGTCCTGGGCTTACTCAGAACAGACTTCTGCAAGAGGAAGCTATTCATGGATAGGAGGTGTGTTGCTAATGTGTCGCCCCTTTACTCCCTTCCTCCCAAACATCACATCATCAGAAATCTAGCAGACGCTACAACCTTCAGGCCATCACAGAGCTGAATAGCACGTTACCTTCTTCAGCTCCTTCTCTTGTAGCAATTTACCCTGTTACGTGATTAGCCAGTCTCTATGGATGCTTTTGGAGGGCTTGGTTTTATCCTCAGTACTGCTCTTCCGTAAACACTGAGCACCAAGAAGATTTTAGGATCTGCCAGAGGGACCAAACTGTGGTGGCTGCAGACCAGATGAGTAGGAAAGCATAATGCAGGGATGCCTGAAGTGATTAGATGTAAACCAGCTTGGATTTGGATGTGAGCTGGTTGCATTAGCCTTATAAATCTCAGAGTTCACTAGCTTGTATGCAGTGCTTAGCTCACCCAAACAGCGTATCATGGCATTGGAGGCGCTGGTCTGTGCTGAACCTGAACTTACAGCTTGTGTCTCTGTGGTCTCCAATGTCTGTACCACGCTCCATTTCACAGGGTAAACACGCCAGCGGATCCCAGCCACAGCTTAGATGTGTGCTGTTTCTCTCTCTAAATCTCCAATGCCTTGAATCATCTTTTGTTCACTGTACTGCTACATATTAATTCCTTTGCCTTCATCTCCACGCAGCACCTGCGGTGACTGCTCACGCCACGGTGCATCTGACTGGGCTTGCACCTTTTTCCTGTGGCATCAGTTTGTACTCAGGATGTTGTTTGACACTAGCATGGCTAATGCATTGACACAAAAGCTGAGGTATTAACATAAAAGCATTGCCATCATTTCCTACTTAATCCTGACATTAAGAGATCATTAAAAAATTATTATTTCAATGCCCCTTTTCAGGGGATTTGGTTAGCAATTACAAGTGCTTCTTCTTTTTTTTTTTTTTTTTTTTTAAAAAAAACACAGCAAAAGATGCACTAAGTTCCAGAAATGCTGCAATCCAACAAAGTGTAGGATCATGGTATTTTTTCTTGTGGGGGAATGTATTTTCAAACAATTTTTAAAAATCTTCTGAACTTGTCTGATAAGTAAAAGTATTAATTGCTCTCTAATGAGCCTAAGTGCTGTTGTAAGAGCACACTGAGGCACAACTCCTGTTGCCTGCTGGAGTGGGAATAAGCTGATAGGTGCTGACACAAAGGCTGGATGGTTGAGCTCCTGTGAGGTGTTAGGAAAAGTCCCATACATTGTTTATTTTGGGCTTTTCAGAAGATTTGGCTCTGTTCAAGCTCCGGGGCTGCTGGGGAAAGTAAAGTGAGGTTACACCTTAGCTCTGGGTGCTGATTACCACAGCTCCAAATTCTTTTGGCTACTGTGAGCCATTAGTACTTTGCAAAGCTGGGAAACACAAAGCTGGGAAGGAGTATTCTCCTTCTCTTTTCTAGACTGAATCATCAGCATCAAGAGAAGCGTGGCCAGCAGGTCAAGGGAGGTGATTCTCCCCCTCTACTCTGCCCTGGTGAGACCCCACCTGGAGTACTGTGTCCAGTTCTGGAGCCCCCAGCACAAGAAGGACATGGACCAGTTGGAGAAGGTCCAGAGGAGGGCCACGAAGATGATAAAAGGGCTGGAGCACCTCTCTTATGAGGACAGGCTGAGAGAGTTGGGGCTGTTCAGCCTGCAGAAGAGGAGGCTCCAGGAAGACCTGATAGTGGTCTTCCAGTACCTCAAGGGGGCCTACAAGAAAGATGGGGATAGGCTGTTTAGTAGGGCCTGTTGTGATAGGACGAGAGGTAATGGTTTTAAAATAGAGGGGGGTAGATTTAGATTAGAAATTAGGAAAAAAATTTTTACGATGCGAGTTATAGAACACTGGAACAGGTTGCCCAGAAAGGTGGTGGAGGCCCCATCTCTGGAAACGTTCAAGGCCAGGCTGGATGAGGCTCTGAGCAACCTGACCTAGTCAGGGATGTCCCTGCTCCTTGCAGGGGGGTTGGACTAGATGACCTTTGAAGGTCCCTTCCAACCCTAACCATTCTATGATTCTATGATTCTATGCTGATTCCTTCAACATTTCTTTAGTGAACATTTCCTTCTAAACGTCTCCACTCTGTCCAGTTGGTTCCCATCGCAATGAAGCTCAGCGACCGAAAACTGGCCAGTGCCTGGCAAGCACGGATGGGAGGTGGTGTTTCCCTCTTCATACAGCCCAACTCTCTCTGGAGGAGTGGGAAACTGTTGTCATAGTCCTACTAGTGTTCTCTAGACCCAGCGTGGCTGGAGAGCACTTCTGTGCCAGGCTCTGTTCCTGCAGGGGTGGATGCTCCCTCTGCTCAGTGGTCCCAGGGGAAACTGTCCCTGAGCCTGATCCAAATTTGCTGTGCCAGGGCTGCTCGGTGGAGGGCCATACACGTCCTGGCTGAGATTAGGCATCTGGGACGCTGATGACTCCACCAAGCCATACTGTGAATTTGGGCAAGTCCCTTGTGCCTCAGTTTCCCCACCTACAAAGTATGTGTGTATATGCCAGTGCCTTTGAGAGTCTAAGAAGAAAAATAACTTTGTAAGTACTCATTATTTATTAAATGTAAGTCAGAAGGTAGCACAGGGACTGTGGAAGATTTATGTAGCCATAGCAAAAAAACAAGGTATCTTGTCTCCAGGACAGAAAGGTACAGTTTCTAATTCTAAGAGAAAATTTTAACCCTCTCTGTAAATAGTGTAGAGAAGTCTCTTGTAGACAAGGTGGGCTTTGGTTTCAGAGCTGGAGATCACCAGTCTATCAATATCTTTAGGGAAATCTGGCTCTTACTCTTGTGTAGACTTGATACTACGAAAAGTAAGAGGAAAATATGAGAAACATAAATGTGGTCCTGTGGCTGGTGATAATTATTATTTTGTGTGATTTATCGTTCGCAGGAATTTTTTTATGAGAGCCTCACAGGCATAATTCTTTCTCGTGCATAGTTTATTTTTTGCCAAAACGACAAGAGGACAGGATATTTAGCAGAATATATCTGATGGGTGGGTGGAGAACAGAGAGGATCTGGACTTGTGCCAAACATCGGGAAGGCAAAGGAATGAAAAGAAGCCAGCTTATTGCAATAGTGGATTGCTCTTTATCTTGGAAAGGGCTATTTGCCTGAAGTGGCACTCCTAAGTCATCATGGGATTTTATTACAGCTATCGGTCTGTGCTCCAGCTCAGCCGTAACTTCAGAGGGCTCTTCAGCCATTTGAATAATTGCAAAACCCCCAGTGATTAAAATGTATGCAGCAGGCCAAAAAAATCAAGAGTTTAATAAAATAATGTTCCTTTTCGCATCTGAGCCTTTAGGATATGTTTGGTTTGCATTTTTAGGTGTTTCCCAGTGACCATGAAGAGCAGCAAGGTGCTCCGTGGTTCAGAATCTTTGATCTGGCAGCGGAGCCTTGGGATGGAAACAAGATAATATTGTGATAGCTGCCAAAAAGTCACAAGGGTTGTTGCCCAGCAGTTGGCCATGACAGGTAGTTGCCAAACATTATAAAAAAAGCACAGAAGTGACCATGGAGATTTTCAAAGGGACACTGCTAGATGTCGAGTGTTTTGGAAGGGCTGTTTCCTTTGTTTGTGTGTTTTGGATATTAAAATAGAAGTTTTAACTTTCAGGAGTTCTTTTGAAAATATTCCACTTGCATTTTAGCAGAGTGTGGTGCCAGCTGTCCAGAGCAGGAACTCATGAATATATTGTTCCAATGCCAGGAGAAGACTCAGCTTTCCAGCCACAGCATTGTGGCTACAACTTCTCACCTTGAAAAGGCTTTAATCCTGTGTATGAGGTGCACAGGCAGTTATGGGATTTATGTATGCATGAGAATTGTGAGGCCTGCCCTTACTTGCAAAACCAGAAGAAAAACCGTATGTTCTGCTTACCTGCTCCCTGCTACCACAGTGACCTTAAATCACTGGAAAACGAAGATGTTCGTTGTAACTACTGATCCAGCCTTTCTCCTAAAGTGAAACTGGTTTGCTGGAATTAGCTCAATTCTGTTGATGGAGCAAAATTTGTGAATGGGTTTAGGGAAAAATCAAGTAAATTAGAACAAAATAAGGAAACAAAGCATTGACTAAGTGGTTTTATTCCATTTCTGGTTGTTATCCTTGTAGTTTTAGTATAAAGAATTTTTGCACTTGATTTCTATATGTAGTCCTGAAAACGAAGCTGAAAGCATAGCATACTTTATGAAGTTTTATCAGCAGTTGCAATAGTAAGCTCTTGTCATCAATATGCCAGCAAATCCTTCCCAGGGTTTCCGTCTCAAATCCTGAAGTCGGTGCAATTAGGGAAGCTGCAGGACATGATTCCCTCCCAGAGAGCCAACAGGAGCTTTACGGAGAGCGTGCATTGTTCCTAAACATTAGACTTGTGATCAGCTTGCTGGCAGGAGCAGGCGTGCTGATCACATCACCTCTGCACGCAAGTGCTGCCTCGAGGCACGACCTGTTGCATGTTTAGCTTCAGGAGGGATTTTCGCTCTGACTGACAGCTAAGGGCTGCAGCCTCGGAGGTGCTGAGCACCTCAGTGCCCGGTGCCTCAACAAGACGTGTAGGTGTTCAGCACCCTCCAGACTGAGCCCTGGGGCCAGGTTTTCAGAGGTTTGCAGTGCTGAGCACCTGGAGCTACTGCACATTTCTGAGAACATGACTGTTCAAGGGATATTAATAAAATACTCTGCAGGAAATTAATTATCTTTTGAGACTGTTAGTAGCTTCTGTAGAATTTCCTTTATTGTTCTCATTGGAGACTGAGGCCAGAGTCTCCAGAGCTCTTGCATACCTGACCCCAAAGCGAGTTTGCACCTTCACAAGAATAGTTTTAGAGTGGGAACTGTGTCCTGGGACACCCTTAGTGTTCCCCTCAGGCTCTGAGAAGGGATCAGCATGGAACAGTAAGGAGCAGATTCTGGCACTTTATTACACCCGTGCTAGGACCTGCTGGTTGGCCCATATTATATGCCATCTTCTGAAACATCTCAGTGCTCCACAGCTGTATTTCAAGCACAGTGCATGGATTTAAGGTGGAAAGAAATGCTGCTCAGTACCACGTGAAAGCTCAGAGCGCTGAAATTAAAGTGGGCACAGCTCTGCCTCGCAGAGATGGGAAGGCATTTGCACAGCTGTACAGCCTCAGAAATTCCTGGTGATTCTGCAGAGGTCAGTCCTTCACTCAAAAATGTGTTTCTGATTACATTCTACCCCCTTGCAGATAACAATGCAGTCAGTGACAAATCTAAGGGAAGAGAGGCTTTGGGAGCAGCTACCATGCATTTGCCTTCCACTGGGCTGACACAGTTCATCTGGTTTAACTTCTGCATGGCAGCCGGGCGCCAATCACACCTGTCGCGGCTTTCCTTGGAGAGTGCCGTTCTCCTCAAAAACAGTATGGCTGCTCCACTCTTCTCTCAGTAACACAACAATTACTTATAATGACTGATGTCTAGGGCAGACAGATAGAACTCTTTTGCGAATAAGCAACGGTTTTCCTCTGCAGCCAAATCATGTACTGTACTGAGAGTACAAAAACTAAATAACTTTATCTCAGAGATCTCCATCTGATATTTTATAAAGCATGCCTGGGCCCTCTTAAATGGGGCAGAAAAGCTTGGCAAAAACGCTTATGAAATGCAGCTGGGCCAATGAGTCTTTTACCCTCTCTTCTGGGAGAAAACTTCTGTCCTGGACAGCTGTAGATGGAGGAATGGATGATGCAGCAATTAAGACCTTGGCTGAGGAACTGCGTGACCTGGATTCAGTAGGTCAGATCTCCTGTCTGGACCTTGGGCAGGCTGCTGTGATTTGTTATGCCCCTATTTTCCTGTTGAAAAATGGGGATGGCAGGATTAATTTGTCTGGCAGAGGTCTGGATAGGTGGTTCAGGGTCCTGGGTTATAAAACAGAAAAGCTATAAAATAGCTGCAGCCTCTGCTCCAAAAGGCTTTTGAGAGTCCAAAATCCAGCTGACACAGGGAAGCAGTCCCATGACAAGGGAGGCTGGAAGGTCCCAGGCAAGGATCTCTGCGAAGACTGTGAGCCCGTGTGCTCCTTGCCAGTGCGCTTCAGTGACAATACCAAGCTGACAGGTGGGCAAGGCTCAGATGCCCGCTTTGTACCTTAGCCACTAGCTTCACAGAGCCGGTAGGTCCAGGACAGGCGCAGTGCCCTAAGGTTTCTCCACGGCCTGTGGCTGCAGGACAGTTCGGCAAGCCAACTGGCTGCCAAGATCCAGAGCCGCACTCCCTTCCTGCCTACATTTCAAAATGTTTTGGTTTTGCACTCAGTCCAAAATGTAATATCCAAATCCTCCATGGAGGAGCATTAGCATTCCCGTGCTCTTCTAGATTCTGGTCAGCTCTCAGATATATCATTTCCACTTTATAGCACTCATTCTCTTTTTATTTTTTCATTCACAACCAATTTTATCTGGAGTTTAGCCTCAGAAAGCTGCCAGTTTTGTTCTAATTACAGGTGACTCTGAGCCAAAACCTCAGATATTATCATATGTGAGTGGGTGGGAAAGTCAGTGGGGAGAGCAACATGCAGGCTTCCTGGCCTCAGCATCTCGCCCACGGCAGGGCGTGAGGGGCTGGAGTCTAACCCTTGCTCTCCACTGCCCTGAACATGCTGCTGCAGAACCAAGTTCTCCGCTTGTTTTTGGGCCGTGGTATGATCACTATATTTTCATCCCTGTAGCTTGCACCACAGGAAGAAAGTTCTTTGAAAGTAAGCCCTTAGATAACCCAGTATCAGGTGCAGAGAGAAATTAAAGACAGGGGGAGGTATGGGAGAGGCTGCTGAGGGAGACAGACAGAGGGTCTCTTGCAGAAAGAGTAAACTGGGAGCTGCAGGCCGCATGGGATCAGGTCACACAAGCTTTCCATATAGATAAGCCTGATTTCCCTATGGGTATTCTCTGTACATTCCCAGCTATCTCATTTCCTAGTGGATTTTAGCGGGAGTTTTAAAATCTTTTTTTATCTGCTGCACTTCTCTGCTTGAAGATCCTTCCCCACCTTTAGTCAGGGATACTGACAAAGCTCTCTGAGCCATCAGTTCCTCAGTATTTTACCTGCAAAATGCAAAAGATGCTTGAAAACACCAGGGTGGCTGATGCTGTTTCATTTTCAGCCTTCATCAGGGAAAAAGGAGAACATGGAGAAGTGCATGGAGCGTGTCTGCAGTGGTGACTAATGACTATTAGGCCCTTACTGCTGTCAGGTGAACTAGTAGCTGAGCCTCAGACATGTGGTCATTGTCAAGAGGAATTTTTGACTCCCCTCTTAGGAGCACCTCCTCCTCCTCTCCCCAGCCATTAATTACTTCCACCATCCTTCCAAACTGCCAAGGAGTGAGGAGCAGCAGAGCTGGAGATGAAAGGAAGCAGCGGCTGCCCCGGTTTCCAGGTCTTTCACATAACCAGTCTGTAATAACTTCCACAGCCGAGGGAAATGGGCGAGCTGTGGGAGGAAGGTCAGCGCTGAGGGGAGGAAGGCTCTCGCATAGCAATGATGTAGTGGCTCCTAATGGAAGAAACCTGTGGAATTAATCAAGCGCTGTGCCTCATTTGTTAATGACAGCACGTCTGAAATGTGCACCAGCCTCTCTTGTTGGTGGGTAGTTGGGATCCTGGAAGCCCAGCTGGGCTGTCGGCATGGGGACTGGGGTGTCAGGGCAATGGACAAGCCCAGTGGCAGTGGATGCTGAGAGTCATGGGGCGCTGGGATAGGACACGGCTGTCTGCATGCCTCATCTCTCCAAGCTGGCTGCGAGGGAGCTCAGAGCAAGGCTGGTGCTGACCTCCCATGCTTGGCTTCCAGGCTGTCATGCGTGAAGTCGGTCATGCTCAGTTTCCCCCAGATTAGCACGGGGTATTGAGATGACATTGTTCTGGCTTGCTTGCTGCGAAAAGCAGCAGCTCTGTGGAACCAGTTAAGGCAGTTTGGGCCGAGCTTCCATCTCCTCACCCCCCACACACGCTCCAGAGTTTGGCCTTGATTTCATGGGCCAGAGATGAGCAAGAATCAAAGTGGAATAATTACTGCTTGCGCACAGGGAAGTCTCCAGCCCCTCACCCCCAGGCTGCTTCCACAGGCGGAGCAGGCAGACTCAGCAAGCGAGATGTCCTAGGAGAGCGGTTCTCCTCGCATCCTGGCGAGGGTGCTGGCAGGCAGAGCCCATCACAGCTTCTTGATGGGAGAAGTCACCATCATGGTGTTGGGAAGAATTTGATGTTTGCACTCCCCAAACACTGTCTCTGCTTTGCACATGGGTACACACATCCTGGGGGTAGCAAAGTCACCCAGAGCTCCTGAAGGTTCATGAGCATTGGTGTCCCTGTAGCAAACCAGTGCAGGCGATGTGTCTGGGCTACCTGCACCTTCACACCCTGCCTCACTGCTCCCAGCTGTGCAGTGAACAACTGCCGAAAGTGTTGCTGAGGTATTGCTCTGCTCCTGACAAAGGCGGGCAGAGAAATAAGAGACTGATCTCGGCATCCTGACCTGCCAGTCCTGCCGCGCTGCGCTCTGTGCTCCTTGGACAGAGATGAAGCTTTAGCTGTCCATGTGTCTGATGTAGTTAACGTATTAGGCCTGTGTGACTCCATAGAGAATTGCAGATATGAATGGATAGCAAGTAATGAGTTTTCTCAGATATTATAGTCTTCCTATGTATATAAAAAATAACGTACAGTCTCATTATAGGAAACATATGTGTCCTTTCTTCATAGACTGGGCAGATTTCTGTTTGAAGAAATGACAGTCTGACCAAAATGCCAAGCCTCGTACAGTATCACGTTACACCCAGGAGAGAGGCTGCGTTTTCTGAACCTAAGGCTCTTTTTAAGCTCCAGTCCCCTTCAAAGGAGTGCAGCTGCACACTGCCTGGTGGGGAAGGGTCTTCAAAATATCTGTGAGGTCACTATCTGATCTTGGATTAGTCATTTACTGCTACATCCATACCCCAACTTTTCCACTGGTAAAATTGCAATAATACCTATTGACCCTTCAGAAGATTTTCAAGATTGATGGCAGAAAATACTCCAGGGCAAAACCACAATGTAAGGAAATGTGAAGGGGTAGATTTTCTTGTGCTTGTCAATAGTCCTGATTCCTTTTTAGGTAGCTACATTAATTCATGCAGTGGATCACGAGCTTTGAAAAGTTGAACAATTGGAAATTATTCCTCTGAAAGATCAGTGCATGCAGAGTCTCTTTCAGAAGCACCTTGAAACTTATTTGCAGCACAAACGTCGCTATGTAATGGTAGCACACTTGAAAAACGGAAAGTGAGATTCAGTGGTTTGGATTTGTATTTCCCAGCCACAAGAAATACCAAGAAGTAGATAAACATCCCGTCTGAGGAAGATGGGAGGTGCTGAGCTCTGAGCCCTGTGAAAATTTGGCCTTTAAAAGCCAGCCAAATGCCTTGCAGTGTTCCTGTCGCTGCAGTAACGCTGGGCAGGGCTGGCCGGTCCTCTGGGAGCTGTGGGTCACGTGCCAGCAGTGGGGCATCTTCAGTGACACATCACCCCGAAACAGCAGCTCATGGACTCAGAGCCTGGGTGTTTGCAGGTGCTCCAGGATACCTCCAGGCTCATCCCTGCACTGATGCTGCAGCATGAGTTGGATAGCCCAGAAATAGGGCTTCATCAGCTCAGAAAAACTTATTGGGAAAGAGGTGAAGGTACAACATACCTTTAATGCAATAATCTCAGGCTTTATGCAGGTAACATGGAAATGTGAACAACCACAGATTCCCCCTTGTGTGCAGCACATTCTGACTGACAAATCTGACACCCTGGGATTCTTTCATAATTGGCTGGTGTGCATATGTGCGTCTCAGAGTGAGCCCTCATGCTTTTTTCTTTTTTAGCCCAGTGATAAATTAAAGTCTTTAGTCCCATTAAAGTATTAAATTTTAGCTAAGTCCTTAATTAAGCCCCTTTGCTTTAATTAAAGCATTAAGATGTAATTAAAAGTTAACACTTTGGCAAAATCTCCTTTCTCTTCTGCCTTAACTCCACTGGAGCAGGTTGTGGCCCCAGATGTCAGCTGATGCTATAAAATTAGGAGAACGTTTCTGAATGTTTTCCCCTGTGTGCGTGAGCAGACTGAAGTGCACGCCAGCACTTGTCAGCAGAGCCCTGCGACCGACTGGTGCATCCAGCATAGCTTTTCACAGCACATTAGGATGGGTGCAGTACACATAGCCTCTCCTCCCAGCTCCTTTCCTCTGGTCCATGAGGTAGAGCCCACGTGAGCCCCTACTCTATGCAGCATTCCCCAAGACACTGCAAGGAAAATCTCCATGTGCAACTTTGCCCACAGCTCATCCAAGCCAGTCATTAAGCACACATACACATTGCGGGCTTGTCCTTAAGTGCAGGTTCTGGTCCGTAGAATGGCCAGGCAGACAAGTTCCAAGAAAAAGGTTTTCAAACCAAAAACTTTGTCCTCTTCAAAAACAGACTGTTGCTATTTACCTGGGCACATCCAAGATCTTGGCTTTCCTTCAAGCCCCAGAATTATCTGGCGTATTTTTTTTTATTTTAAATGACATATTGTAAACCAGGCTTTCGGCTGTGACAAAGACCTACATTTGGAGCAGGGAAGGATCATCTTTCAGCTGGCCCTGGGTGGCTTTGTGCAGCTCTCATGGAGGTGTGTGAGGGGGAATCAAACTTGAAGGAAAATCCCACCCTCAGTGTAAAATTAAAATAAAAGCAGCAGAATCTTTAGCAGCAAAAAAAAAAAAAAATATTCTGGAAAGTGGCAAGTAGGTGTGAGAATCTGCCTTGTAATAAGTCCACTACCTGAAAACTACAGCAAGTTACAAGAGCCGAGGATACCAGCCAGGACATGGTTGGCTCAGCTCCAGGCTGGTCCAGCAAGAAGCCCAGTGGGAGAATACACTGGAATATTTATCTGAGCAAACATATTCCATGTGCTCTCCTGGAATTGCTGGTGCCATGCTGAAATCCAGCTTGGGTTTTTTGACACTTCAGTGCACCCTGCCTTGGTTATTCCAAAGGGAGGTGAAGCACTTGGGCATGGGAGGCAAAAGCACTGTACTCCATCTTAGTCTTTTAGTCATGTGTCACTTAAATCTTCCATCAAAATCTGCATACTCTGACTTGTTAAAACCAGCTTATCCCAGCTGTCACTGCAAAAGCCCCTTTCCTTGAAGCAGAATATAATTGGCAAAGAGAAAACTGCATTTTAATAGATTGCATTTCTCCAGCACTTCTCTTCCGGGAACCTCAAAGACCTCTGCAATGCTAATGACACCCTTGCAGATCATGTATTACTGCCTTGTTTTCAAGTTTGAGGAAACCAAAACGCCTGAGTAGAGCAAGGTCCCAACAGCCCCTCAGCATCAGCAGTCTCAGCTCCCAGCATCTTGTTTTCACCGGGACCTTGGCTGGTCTGCTGCAGAGGGAAAGAAATTGCATGTCCGAGGAGCTTCTGGCCAGATCCATACTGACAAAGTACAAACTTGTGTGTCCTCTTCTCCACAGAAGAACTCCTCAGTTTTAATGCAGTGTCCTGCATTGTCCCTTTTCTCATTATTAAGAAGGAGAACAATCCTTTCTGCTTAGAATAGGTGGCTGTCGCAGGCTGTCCTAGGGTTATCTGTGTTTTGAGCTCCCACAGCACTGACAGCTTCTTGAATACTGACCCTAAGCATCTGCTTTGGCCAGCAGACTTGTGCATCTTCCTGCCCTTGGCCTTTTGCTTGACTTGCTGTGCTGCTGCTGGGCTTTGGGTGCTCCTGCAGAGTGGTGTTAAGTGCACACACTAACTTAACCACTGCATTGCACAGATTAACAGCTTTGGCCTTTTGAACTTTAAGATGCAGGATGCAGCACTGCTGGCATTTGTGCTTGGGCAGTGGCTCCCGGGGCCGGTGGGGCTGGACAGGGAGAGGGGAGCTGGCACACTTTGTGGTCACAGCTGCCAAGTTCTTCCTCAGCAGAGATAAGGTGAAAATTGTAGTGCTTTTTCCATTATCTTCCTATATAGTTGCTTTAAAATTCTGACAGAAGTTCAGACTGTGTTTGAACCAGTCTAAGATGGCAAGGGACCTGAAACCAGATCTGCCATGGAGATTTTTCAGTGAAAATGGGAAAAACCCCATTATTGGCAGCAGGCAGCTCTGCAGAAACAGCCCTCCTGGCTTCCCAGCGCTCAGAAGGACGGGGGCAGAGCTCAGCCTGCCGTTACCGGGGCTGTGTGCCCACGGCGGAGCCCCGGACGCGGAGGGCGCCGTGCTGTGCCGCGAGGTTTCCCCACTAGAGGTCCCCGTGGGCTGCGCGGCGGGGACACCGCCGCAGCTGGAGCGGTGCGGGGGCTGCGGGGCTGTACCTGCGGCTCTTCTGGTTGTCACACATCGCGACTCCGCGTACAACAGTGCTGCGAGGCGGTGTCCTCTGAAACATCTCCGGAAGATTTAGGTCGGTAGGAGTTAAGCAGAGCCCACCTTCCCTCTTAACCAGGCCTCTCAGCAATGGGAAGTGTGTTGCTTTCTTTCCTCAATAAACTGGAATACATATAGAAATATAGTTGAGTGCTGGCAGCACCCTTGGGAGCCCAGCGATGGAAGACAAATGAGAAAACAAGTCGTTAACAGCATTTGGAGACAGAAAACCACGCAGCCTCTTGGCTGATGACTTGTAATAACTGGGCCACCAGTCTGTATTTAGCTTGTGTTCGCCTCTGTGCATCACATATTGGTAAAAATGCCTGAAAAATCTCCTCTTCTTTGCAGGCTGCCTCTGGCTCATAAAGAGAGTGGTGGCTAGAGCCACAATGGGAGGGAATTTCACAGGTTTCAGCTCTCTGGGGAGAGGAGAAGGGGCTGTGTGAGTGAAAAGGCTGGCAGCATGATCCTGGGCAGTTGGGGAGAGGTGGCCAGTCTGCGCTAGAGGCTCTGCACTGGTTCCCACTGTGAGATCCCAGGAGGGCTGGAGGAGATGATGAGATGCAAAGTGCTGCTGGTCTGGACTGTGTATATATGCACCAAGGCAGAAGGCAACACAATACACAGGGTGTTGAATTCAGCCCAGATACATCTTGGCAACTGTTCCTGGAGAAAAGCTTAATGTTCAGACACTGAACTTGATCTAGAAAGGTGCTTAGAAACTGTGACATGCTTGTGTAGCAGCAGAGCTCATGCGTGTGAGGCCACCTTATACTCACCAGCTTTCTCAGTGCTGGTAACTGCTAGGAATCTGGTCTCTGCTGTAAACCTGTGAGCACCTCTCAGGAGTCTGTTGGGTTTAATGTGTCACTTTTGAAAGGCTCTTCCCTGTATATTGTCGTGCCTCAGGCAGAGTTTGTCCCCAGGCCCCTAGCCACCCTCCAGCAGTGTGCCAGGTTGGAGCAAGGGACCGCACACTCTGCAAGCACCTGCTTGTCATCCTGAGGTGTCTGGGCACTCACAACAACTGAGAAGAAACCCGCGCTTCTCTGCTCCCTCTTTGCATGGGATACATATGATGATAGGAAGTGGGAAACTTGCCAGGGTATGAAAACATCTCATCCTTGAGGAAATAAGTCCCTGCAGGGAGCCATTCCTGAGGAGTGGGCAAGACAGCTTGGGAAGTGAGTCCAGGAATGCAGGACGCCTGCTTGCCAAGGAAGCGCCGCGTCTGCCGGCTCAAAAGGGAGGAATTACTGGAATGTTTGGGGGATCCAAGCTATGTCATTGTGAGATAGGAACCAACAGGATTAGGAATAAACCCTTAATGGAGAAAGGTTACAAACCACCCCCCAATCGGTGATCATGGGAACTTGGCAGGCTCTGGAGGAGAAGAGCCAAGATTTAGAAGTTATCTGGGGCGGTTCAGTAAGTTGGGCACTCAGCAGCAAGTCTGTTTAAAGGCCTGAGTTGTGCCATGGCACTCAGGAAATCAGACATTTTTATAGCGTCTGATGTTAGCCCCTCTGCCCTGGCTCACCAGAGCTGCTCTCCCAGGTAGAGGGGCTGTCATGCCTAGGCTGAGGTGCAGCCTTTTGCTGATGATTTAACTGCATTTAAACTAAGTCTTTTGCCGGTATGTCTATGTGACCTGAATTCTTTTTCACATCCAAAACCAGTTCTTTGATGCTAGTGCGATGTCCCAGGGTAGGCAAGCTCTGGGGCACCACATCACAGCAGTTTTTGGGAAACATTTCCAGCTCCATAGCCAAAAGAAAGACCACAGTGTCTATGTTAACATCCCTACTGGCTGATGCTGTTTCAGCCCTGGCTGTTCAGCAGTTCTTGGCCTTGAGACAGTATTGATGTCAAAGGATTCAGAAAAGGATCAGAGATATGTGTGACTCCCCCAAATACCCAGAAACCTAGTATTAACTTAAAAAAAAAAAAAAGTTTTAAAGCCCTCCTGCTCCAGATCATAAATGTAGCTTTCAGAAAACAGGGAAAGAGACTTGTGTGCATTTTAGCTCCCAGCCCCACACTGCAGAGTGTGTGGGTAGGCTGTTGGGCTGTAACAGCTGAATTTCCATGTGCCATTTCTTTATTCCAGTTATCCAGAACTTCAAACTCTGTAATGTGTACTGTAGCTGGGCACTGAACAGAGCAACCTGGGACCCACTCGGGTTTGCAGCCTTGTCCTAACAGCCCCTAAGATCACCAGAAAAATATGATGCAGAAGCACATTTGCAGCAGCATCTGGGAGGATCTGACTCCTAAATATTCCCATGAGCTCTGTAAGGGGTCTTTGGCTGGCTAGGAGAGATACAGACATGGCTGTGCTGCTGGGGGCACGTGACTGTGCTCTCATGGAGCAGGTGTGTACCAAGGCTGGTATTTTGCTTTGACAGTACACCTTGAAACTTGGTTTGAAGAGTGTGAAAAGAAAGGAGAAAGATTAACAGGACGAGGGGGAAGAGCTGCTCAGTTAGTAGGAGTGGGAGTTTTCTGGGTCAGCGAGTTGCATGTCAGTTCTGAGACAGAATCAAAGAGCAGGTCCCACCTAGATGCTAGATCTGAGTGTGTTTGGCAAAGATGGGTTTGTGCCTTTTTTCCTGTAGAATTAGGTGGGCTTTCTAGGAGGTTGAGCTCTGATTTCCCACCACTGTAAGATCTGTTTCAGGCAGTGCTCTTGAGTATTTTTCAAGAGAGAGCCTATGCAGCGTGATGGTGGGAGTGGCTAAGGAAGAGGCTCTGTTGCTTGTATTAGGAGTTTGAGGATACCTTCATAAATGGTAGCTCAGCCATGGAAGAGTGGGGATTTCCTCTGTTAGGAATTAATGTATCTGTCCTGGCTTCTCCCACCCAGGCACCTTGAATGTAGTCATTGACTCACAGAACAAATTCCAAAAGTCTCTGGGGATTAGCATGATGCTAACAACCTAAATCCAATATTGAGGTGAAGGGTTGGCTTCAAAGAACCAAAAAGCCAAATGTTTTGTTTAATATATGACCAAATACTAGGACAGCTGGATGGTGAATTTTTGTATTTGGGGTTCAGTTCCTAGAATCTGTTTTTTGTGGAGTTATGGTGTCTGCCTAATGAGCAATCTGTTGCACAGGTGGAATTTGAGCCAGAAGGCTTCATAAGACTTTGGATTACAGGGCACTGGATGTTAGGGAACCACAGATACCAGCTTATAACACACTCATGTGTCCATAGAAATTCCTGCTCTTTGGCTTTTGAATTCAATTGTACTCAGTTCAAAGACTGCCTATGGAAACTGAGAGGGACAGTACCCTGGGAGCAGACAGGGAGAGAGGGGTTAAGAAGGACGGGCTCTGGAAACAGAGAAGAGAGGCAGGGACTCTCTTCTCCCCTGAGAGCTATGAGCAGGAAAGAATCTGGGACACATCTGTAGTGCAAGGAGGCTGTTGTGTTTCTGGAGTGCAGGATGATGCTGGATAGAGGCAAAGGGAAGGGTGGGCGTGGAAAAGTTAGAGGGGAAAATGAACAGTTTGCAGTGAGCTGTGAGTGCCAGGCTGCAAATATCTATGGGGGAAAACAATCATAGGAAATTAACTTCCAATGGCCACTTTATACTGTGAATTCTTTGCTGCTAGGTCTGTAGTTGCCTTTGTTTCCGTAACACACCTAACTTCTCCATTACTTGATGTCATCCTGGAGCATTTTACCAAGGAGATAGCAAAATTCCCAGACCTAAAGCAAACAGAGAAATAAAGTGACTCATTTATGTTTCATTAGTGATTATCCAGCAGGTAATGTGGACTGTGAATTCAGATTTGCAAATAGAGAAATTTTATTACATCTATTAATTCTTTTTACTAGCGTAATTGTACATAGTGATTCTACGCACTAATGACAATAAAGATATATCCAAAATTATTTATTTTCTTGAGGTTTTCAAAGAAGATTGTCTAACAAAGCTAAAGTCTAGGCAGAAGGATGTGACCTCTACTTAGGAAAGGTTCACCCAAAGACTAAAATTCTTCAAGTCATAGCCATCTTGAAGCTTGTAGAGAAGGGATAAGAGAATGGAGTTTGAAAGAAAAAAAAAAAAACCTGTTTGTTAGTTTTATTAGGAAGGCATTTTAATGATAATTTTCCCCTCTGTTCTTTCACAGAGTGATAAGAATCTCTTTTCTTCTTGTTTCTTGGAGGGCACTGGAAGGCATCATGGGTCAGCTAGGCTGCCCTTTATCCTCTCCCATCCATCACGGTTCTGGCTGGTGATGGGTTCAAGGTGTTGCAGGTTTGAGATCCTAAGCAGTTCCTAATGCCTCCTCCACACTCTGAAGCCTGCCTTGTTTTTTCAGTAATCCAACCTTTCCCCTTCACCCACGAGAGAGTTTAAAGCATCTGCTACCACAGCTTTCTGAAGAGGATGGGGAAACGTATAAAGTTTTTGTTGTGCTTTGATTTAAAGGGGAAAATTTCATCCTAGTAGTAGTGGCACACTTGATACATTTTTCTTAAAGGGTAAAAAGGAAGCATGAAAAATCCCAAGAAAATAACTTCAAGCTGGCTTCAGTGCTATTATACTCTTACAAAGAACAAATAGGGCACAATCATAAATGTGTCCAAAAATTCTATTTTTCAGGGTCATAGACGAGACATGGAAGCTGAATTCTAACTTGTGCAGCCCAACAACTTTAATGACCTCTGAACTGTCATATCTTGATACAAACCAGGACTGCCTATGTATTTAGCTCAAGGTGTTTAGCTCAATCCAAAGGGTCTGAGAAGCAACAGAGAATGAAATCGTCAGCACATTAGCACTGACACTGTGAAGCAAACCGCGAGGCTTCCAGATGCTACCTCAAGACAATTTTTTACTTCCCAACCATGCCCTGCTGTAACAGCACACACAGTTTTATGTAGTAATAGTACAAGGTGAGGGAGAGCTACCACGGGGGCACCTGGGAATGTTAGGGAGAGAATATCATTCGTAATTTGTTCAATGTTTAGCATCACACCCTTGCCATTATTTAACTTTACCTGATCTTTAGCAGGATAATTGGTGTTTAACATCTGTATTATACATCCTTCTTGAGAATGGTGTTGACAGTGCAGCTTCTGACACAGCCTGAATGGTAAATATGCTGTGGGGTGCCCTGCCCAAGATAGAAATCTCTGATCTTTCCTCCAGCCAGACTTGCCTGTTTCCGGCTGAGGTGTAACTTCTGAGTGAGCTGTGAAACCATGGGGTTGCTGCTGTGAATGTGAACAGACAGAAACATGTGTAGATGTTAAGCAGGGAGAGCTTGCCAAATAGATCCTTATGCCGCTGCCTTGAACTTAATGACAGTGAGATTACAAACCTAAGTACCCCAGACTGCAGGGTCATTCTTTTGGGACCAAACATGCTACATCTGGATCAACCTGGTCCCAGGTCTCAGTGGATTTTGTGAAAGCATGGTTGAAGGTTTTAAACGCAAATCATCGTAGGTACAATGATGTCAAAACTCCTCCCTGTTCCTTGAAACAGTCCCTAGACATGGGGCTGCCGACGGCCGGATCTGTCAGGGTCTGAGCCATGTGCTTGGAAAGGCTCCATAAATCCCGCTCGCACCTTTGGAGCTCTCCTCCTGGTCTCAGGCTGCAAAGGGAGCTTTCTGCAGGATCCCTTTGTGCAGAGTGCGCAGACAATGACATTTTTGTCTTGGTTTTCATTTCATATTATTGCACCAGTTGTCCTGGATAAGATCATAAACTTGTCCTCACTGGTAATGTGCTTTCACAATGTCTGGAGGAGGCGGGAGGAGTTTAAAATTAATGCACCTCCTAGCATGAATTTATTCATGGCTCAACACTTGTAATTACCAGGGCCAGTTTTAGGAAGCCCATAGTTATGAGGAATTTGATATTTTAAGACTTAAAACAAATGTTTTACAAGCTTTATCCTTTGCCCACTGCAGAATACATTATGGTCTGGTAAAATTGCACTGTATGTGTACCATCCCCAGCCATTCCCATCAGCTGATCACACCTGTCAGTCATTCATCACCAAACCATTGCCCGTTAGATAATAAAATTCAGTTGGGGTGGGGGGGAAGGTCAGCCCAGCCATTGTGCTAATTCCCCACCAAAGCAGCGGCTCCTGCAGGCCCAAGGCACCCTGTGCAAAGTTCAAAGCTTTTGCAAAAAGTAATCAGATCAGACCAATTAGGGCCTGTCTGCCTACACTGACAACTGTGTCAGGAGACCCATTCACCCCATTCCCTCCTGGGCATGCCCTGACCGCATTGCTGCCCTGGCTTCAGGCTCCTCTCGCCATCCCAGGCTTGTTCTGACATAAGTCTGTTGTGATTTCTCTGCATTCCCATTAATGCAGGAGCAGAATTTGGCCCCCAGTGCCATTTTATAGCAAAGAAGGGACTGGCTGTAGGCTGAACGGAGAGTAGGGCTTAATTCAATATTTAATCCACATTCTTAAATTGTATATCATATTACTCTCTTTTAATTCCCTTTGTTACTCCATGATTTGTTATGTGTTCTGGTGGGACTCCCACACAACTCCTAAGTGCTTCTGCAGCTGAGTCAAAGCAGTTCTGCTTTTACTGGAGACTGAAATACCACGGACTGGCAGGGTTTGTGTGGGTGTGTTTTCACACGAGGACTTGCAGCTTCTTTCCCCCGTACAGCAGGCAGCTGGCCTGGCTGGTGCCCAGGCAACCATTACTGCTAGGTTCTTCTTCCACCAAGTAGTGCCGCTCTGCTTCCCTCTCCCACCATTTTGTTCCATGAAACGGGATTTGGAGTTCAGTTTGTGTTAAGAAGTTGTGGTGTTGCATCTCTGTCAGGTAAATAAATACTTTTGACTTTAATTATCAGCTAAAGGACCTGCATTTCGCTTCAGATGTCCCCTTCCCGTTCTTCTTACACTTTCAAACCAGGAAATGTGTGAATGTCTCAGACCTGTCTGTAAGTCAATTTTGAACTATGTGTTCCAGGTTACCTGGACTTCTGGCATTGGCTGAACAAGGCCCCCAAACTACTTGGTGTGTCAGAGTTCATTTGCTTCATGGTTGTGATTTGGGCTGTGAAAGGGACACAGTCAGAGCTGCTGTTCCTACTTGTGTGTCTTGGGGTCTTTGAGGCAATCCAGCAAGTTAGAACAGAAGATTCCTCAGACTGCAGTATTACCAGCAAAAAGAAAATCTGGTTGTATTTTGTATTTTCAACTTATACATACAATGTAAGTATTACTGAATGACAAATAGGGCAGTTGATCGTTAGTGATTGCTACAGCATCTGAGAGGCCCTCCAAGACATTCTGTGACATCCTTCTCTCATCTTATTGTAACCACTCATAATATGCCCTGTTTATATGTATAAATGCGTGGTTTTAAGCATTTACACTCTCTTTAGAAGTCATTTACAAATGGGACCTTCATATGAAACACGGCCAAAATGACCCAGTGTTACAGCATCACAAACCAAACCAGTATTTATGGAGAAACCACATCCAATGACAAAGTCAAGCTTTTGACAGCTCTGTGGTTTTTCTGGAATGAAGAAGGAAGCAGGTGGAATTGCAGAGCATAGTGCCTGGGCACTGCCAGCCTTTCCAACAGAAGGGCCCAGCTCTGCTCCTAGGGAAAGCTTGTCCCTTTCCTGTTTTATAGATGAGAAACTCAGTTGATCAGGAAAAAATATCTTGTTCTGTGTTTTTCAGTTAACTGCTCTGTTTGCCACAAGTACAAGACTCACACGTGCTATATGATGTATCTGGGTATCACAGAAAAAAAAAATCATTAAAGCATATACTGATGAAAATTCAGGAAAATACAAGAATATACCAAGCTATTGGGTCCCTAATGCGTCTCGCCAGGCTCTAAGTCCAGAGGCCAGTCTGCCAGAGAAGTGTACACAAGGCATTAATATACACCGCAGAAGGGAAGGAATTAAAAATTATTTAAGACAACATGTCCTACTTGGGCTGAGGTACTCTAAGGGCAGCCAAACAGCATCACTCAGAGATTTATGTTATTCTAGGAAGGACAACTCCTGGAAACAGTGCATATGAGAACCACACGGGCAGACAAACACAGTCCCATCCAGACATTTTGAATTAATGCCATGGCCAAGTGTTTGTTTTTAAAATGCCTGTCCCAGTTTCAGGCTACCAGATGCCAACTCCCATCTTTCCAGGAGCAGGACTTGACCCTTCGTAGGAGGACCTGTCAAGATCTCTGCTTTAATCATCCCAAATGGCCAAAAGAAAAATCAATCTATCATACTGAGAAAAAAAACTTTTGAGATCACCCCTCAAGGAGGATTGCAAGTAATCCCTGTGCAAAAGCCCTGTAAAGTGATCTCTTTCAAAATCATATGTATGAAATTAGTTATAATCTGCATGGTAAAAACCCAAATTTTCAGCTTGACTTGCATGGCACGATAAGGAGAATACAGATAGTTCTAAAGTGGGGGGGTGTTGTACATACCATTTAATTTGGCCATATTGAGACCGTCACTGCGTCTCAAAGGCTCTCCCATGAAAATGTGTGCAATAAATCGAGGGTGACTGTGTTTTTCTGGTAGAGCCTGACCCTATGCCCTTTGAAACTAGTGACTAATCTCTCACTAATTTTAGTGGTACAGGATCAGCACTTCATAATTTAGGGCCTAATTTTTGTTTGCGTGAAGGTGCTTTTACATTCTCAGTCATGAACCCTAATGCCAAAAAAAAGGAGCCTAAAGCAGGAGCTGTTCAAGGAGCCTGCCTTTGCAATCAGGTCACCGGAGAGCTCTTTGATGCTTGCTGATTCTTTTAATTTTATGTAAGGTAACAAAAGCAAACTTTTAATTAACATTCAGAGTAGGGCAGAGGGATGAAGTGCAGTGTGATGGGGGGTCTGGCTTAAATAAGGCACCTTGCATGGAGGTATCATGTTCCAGTGCCAGACAGCAAGCAGCACAGCTCTGAGCTGAGGCTGGGGGCATTCACAGAAGAAAATATGAGGGCATTCAAGAACAGGGATACTGATGAGAAAAAAAAGGAATTTGGGGGACTATTCACATGCAGAAGGCATGTGGATCTGTGGACACAGGGGATGGTGCCAGGCTGCCTAGCGGCTGGGTTTGTGCAGTCCTGGACTCCAGGCCCAATTCTCTACCAGGTTGTGTCTCATTGGCACTGAAACGGTAAGGAAAGGAGAGCTCTCTCTAACCAGGTACGTACAGAGCAGGGGCACACCCACCTCTCCTGGGGGAATCGGCAGGTGGAAACACACAGAAGCTAAAAGGTGAAGTTGCTGTTTCCCAAGTACACAAAAGGACTGTATGATCCATGTTAAATAAAAGTTTATTAGATAAAAAAATGAAGTTTTGGATGAAGTGCAAATTATCCCATTTGCTGTCACTGTCAAAAACCTATGTCCTAGACCAGCATCTCTGTTGAAAGAGAGACAACAGAAGGCAAAGGATTGTAAAAAAAAACAATACAATCAAAACAACCTGAAACTAGGATGAAGTGTATCTAAAAGAGAGAAAAACGGAGCAGCCAAACTCAGGACTACTCCAAAGGGAAAATTCACTTACCGGAAACGGAAAAAAAGACAACCTGTTAAGAAAAGGGCAAGTGAAAACAACCTGTCCAGGAAGAATAAAATGCTGTCAGTTATGTATATAATATTATCAGAAAATTACAGTAACATTGAGGGAGCCTTCATAAAAGAGCTGATAAGTCGTCTATCTCCTCCGCTATCTGACTGGAGCACCAGTGTTATGTTTTTGCTAATAACCTTGGCTCTTGTGGTTTAACGTCTCTGATAAGAGGCAAAGCAAACACTGTGTTTTCTCCTGTCATGTCTGCAGTAGGCAAGCAGCTTGCTAAGCTTTTTCCCTGTTCTTCTATAGACCTCAAAAGTGGGCATCTCTCCAGGAGGCGTGAGGAGAGGTAGGTGGCCAGCTAAGGATGCTTAGGTCACCTGAGTAGGTCTTGTGGCACCTGAGGGCCTGTCCCTGGTTCTGTCCCAGCCCTGCTGGGCGATGTCAGGGAAGTCTGTCTGTCTTCTTGCACCTGTATTTCCCTTTAGTCCATAGCAAAGAGAGCTTCTGTAGTACCTGACAGAGCAGAACTGGAGTCTTGCAAATAATACATCAGAGGAACACTTGGTTGTCAGAGGAGATTTTGTCCCACCACCTTGAGGGCTATGGTGTAGTCAGACAAGACTACTATGGTCCTGTCTACCATGACCTGTGCAGCAACTGGAAAGAGAACCCAGGAGTGCTGCTTCCGAGTTCCTCACTCTTACAACACTGGAAATATTTTGCATACAACCCTGTTAATTAAAACTTTGCTAGTAGACACCTGAAGTAATGAAAACCAATACACAGCTGCTGGGTTTAAAGACATTTTCTTCAGAGAAACTATTAGATCAACATACACTAAAACCTGGCCTGCAAATGTTTTGGCCCCAGGGCTTTTCTCATAGTACACTAAAAAAAATGTCAACCCAAGTTAATCCTCCTCCTAACAGTTGGTAGATATGGGTTATCTGATGGAAACGACAGGACAAAGGGATTTTACTCTGACTTTATTTTCATTATCATTAAAGTAAATGTTTTCGCATCTCTGAAAAAAGACGTTATTGGAAAGTTATCTTGTGCTGTAGAATAGAAATCATCCCATGCAAATCTTGATTCAATATTATTATACACTACTGTAAATAGCATGGTGATGATTCAGAGAGATCAGGGGAAGGTATATTTCAGTTAGTCTGTTCGTTTGTTTCCAGTTCCTGCTGGGGCAGTTGAATTCCAGGTGCTGGCTCTGCTGGTTACGCTCCTCTTTCCCTAAACCTCCAGGCTTTAAGGTCAGGCAGCACCACTAAGGACATTCCATGTTCCATTGCTGTTTTCTCCTGCCCCATGGTTTGTAATCTCACCTCCACTCACAGGAAAATACAGATAATCAGACAGTGAAAGTCATCTGCCTTATCTGTAGTGGCATGATCGTTGAGTTGGTCCTAAGCATAAATTTAAATAGGTACATTCAGCCCTGTGCAGGAGAGAGAATATTGCAGGTCGATGAAGTAAACCACTCAGATAAACCTGTTCTCAAGAGCTCTATTAGGTAAGGCAAGGCCTCCACAGCACTGACCTTGCTGAATGGTTAACCCTCCATACTTTGCCCTCATTAGAATAAAAGTATGTTATTAATGAATGGGAGGCAAAATCCGATTAATTCCCCACATTAGATAAGGCAACGGGCAGCTCTTCCAAGAGGAGCCTGTTCAAACTAGCCTTGTATTTGATTCCACCTTCAGGTAGTTGCCCACTGCCTTGTCTTTGCTAGGATGTCACTGCTGGCACAGCTACACCCAGGGATTAAGATGTTAATCCTCTCTTCCCATTAGCACTGGCCAGTGTTGTACAGAGCTTTTCCAAGGCCTGACACATGGCTGTGTGATACATCCCAGGGCAAGAGCATAGCCTGCTTTCCTAGTGAACACAGCGCAGCTAGGTAAGACATGAAAAATGCTTGCATAAATCTCTGCAAAGCACAGGCATGGAGGGGAGAAATGGCCCCAGACCGCCTTTTCATAGCACTGCTGCTTGGCCCCATAAAAAGGGATCATTAACTAAAAGCTTTTGGCCTCCCAGGCTTTTCTCTCTCTATAGGGTTGTATTTAGGAATAGAAATGGGATCTGGCAGTTTTTAAAGATTCAGATTCCTTAATCATTCATGGTGGGAGAATGTCACTGAACGGGGATCCACACATAAGCCCCCAAGATGGGAAAATACAGGGAGCTTTGAGTTGCTAAGGAATAAATTAGGTTAAACAGTGCACTTATCCTTTCCTCATGCAGTGCCTGTCTGGTGAGAATAAGAAGACCTGAGTTTGGTGTCTCTGGAAACATCTGGATGGCAAGACAGGATTGTGACTTTGAATATTGTTCTGCACATTTCTTGCTGCAAAGCCCTGTTTCCTCACATCCTCTCATTCCTCTCCCCCTGAAAACACCCCTCCCCATGACATGATGGGAGAATCCACCTTCCAGTGGGTTAAGAGATTTATTTCACAGCAGCTGTGTCAGGGGTGTAGGTAGAACGTACACGTGCCATTACGGGGCAACACAGCCCAAAGAGCAGCTGCTCTGTACACACCTGCCGTGGGGATATGAGACAGGGCAGTGATTTATCTGCCAGTGGAAAAAAAACATGTACCAACCAGGCACAGTCTGCCTCTCTTATTTTCCAGCTCTTCTGTGAAGGCTATTGCCTTCTCCCAGCCTCCCTCTTGCTTTTAGCCCACTGCAGTTGGGTTGCGCAGGATGTGAAGCCACGGTCAGGTCTCCATGATAAAGGCCAAGATGTTTAAATCTGCTAGAGGTATTCAGATCCCCTGCTGTGGAAGGCAGCTTCCTTCCCATGCAGCTCTGGATACCGAACACATGCAGTGCTATAGCAAGAACTTGGCCCGTTTTGAACCTAAATGTGCAGATCAGATTTCTGCTTAGAAATACTTAGATGCAGGGGCCCAAGCCAAAAAATGGTGGTGTGGAAACAGGAGAAGCAGTGCTACAACACAGCCATCCTTGGGGCCTTCTCTTCAGTTTTCTCTAGTATGTTTGTCTCTCTTGTTGTTCTCTGTGTAATCTACAGCTGTCTGAGTCTAATGAGCTAAATGAGTGTATGAGCCTCAGTTGAGTGCCCGTTGGCTTAGCAGCTACAGCTGCACACAGGGGAGCAGCAACGCATCCTGGGATGTTCAGGCTGTGTATAAAAGGTGGCACCAGCTGCAGCCCTCTAACTGTGGGAAAGATGTGTGGAGAGGGTGAGGCTGTGGCTGTGCAGGCTTGTGGCAGTGTGGAGAGGGGCTCTTAGGACTGGCGGCTATGTATTGTTCATCTTCTTGAGAGCCTTCACATCCCCCTATGCACAGTTAAATGAGGTTTAGACTTTCTTTGATATAGCATTAGTTGATATCAAGCTGTTGAGTGAATTTTAGCCATTTGCCAGGCTGAGGAAGAGGCTGGGCGAAGTGAATGTGGAATCCAAATGCAGGGTGAAATGAAAGGCAGTTTCTGGGAAATGGCTTGAGGCTATGGCAAATACTTATCCAAGCTTTCACAAATTGGGATTTACTCTTCAACAGGGAAATGTGTTTTGCAGCATTGCATACATCTCTTTCAATATAGAATATTCCATACACAGACTGATGATGAAGTAGCTTTAGTCAGCACAACCTTGTACACACAGGGGATGTACACAGTAGAAAGAGTCAGATGGGAAAATGCGAACTAAATTTCATTACAGATCAAACAAAGTGAGCTTAGGACTAAGCTTTCCAGGGAGAGCACAATCTGGTCTCCTCTCTTACAAGGCATGGGTGCACCCAAGAACAAGATGAACAAGCTGATTGGCACTTGCTTGTAGATTGGTAGTAACTTAGACATAAAATACATCAGCAATGCTCTAAATATATGAAACAAAGAAAAAAAAATCAAATAGTGATAGACTTGGTGATTGTAGAAGGGCTACATCAGGAACCCTGTCATTTAACATGCTTCAAAAAGTAATTAGAGGGGGGCAAAAAGGTTCATTAAAAAACTGATTCTGTTTCCACATGCTTTACAGGTCTGTTCTTATTTGCAAAACTGGACTAATAGCATTTGCAAATGTTTATGAGAATGGGATTTATACCAAGAGCAAAGGGATTTTTCCATGTGCCAACCATTTACAGGATCTTGAAAATGACCAGAACTGAAGAGATCCTAATATTCCAGATAAGTTTTCATATCAATGATCATTTTGTTGTAGTAAGACCACATTTATAAGAAAGTGTAGGATTATCTTGTAACCTAAGAATATAGTGTATGTTGAAATGTTATGGTTGGAGGTTTTTATTCCTGTCTCCCCTCTGGTGCAGTTCATCTGACAAACCCTAAGGCAGCTAATAGAGGAGAACAGTGCTGGCTGTTCACAGTGTGTTCAAGAACATGAATTGCCACAAAAGAGAAAAGACTGGGTGTTGAAGTATTTACTTTAGTGACTTCTAGGCTTCAGACATTATGTATAACCATTCATAGACACGAATGCATATGGATTAAGTTCCTCTGATGAAGTTTTCTCCCTGATTATGATTTTCAGCCTGGAGTCCTCCCTAGGATGCGGGAAAGCTAGCTAGGAAAATCTGATGACAAGCTCACTGGCCTCAGTTCACTCTGCTATTGGGTGTACAGTCCCACAGAGAGAGCTTGGGGGGCTGCCAAACAAAAATGGATGAAAAGCACTGGATGGGATTGATACGTATAAATGCACTGCATCACTTGCATCATCAGAACTCAACCCTCTTGGGGTAGCGCGTGTTCAGCAGCATCAATAATGTCAATTCAAGAACAGATAGAGGGAATAACTCTCCCTCCAGTGGGAGGCAGAGTTACACCAGGTTTGAACAGATGGCTGAAGCTGGTGTTCACCAGGGAAAAGGGAGCCATGATAAGTGACCCAAATGGCAGTGGTAGTTTAAGGTTAGAACACGCAGGTGGATGTCTGCCCTAAGGAAAGTTATAAGGAGCACAAAAGTCAGCTAATCATCACAAAATCTTTACTATTTAACTGTAACTCAGTTTAAAATTAGCTACCTGCCAAATGAGAACCAGAAATTCCTCAATATGCTTAGTAAAAAAACCTTAAGATGGGAGGGTGGCAGAAACTCTCCCCGTCTGTCCTTGAAAACAGGCTAAAGCCAGTTCAGAAGACTGAGATGGCTCTTGCACCAGCCCCATTACCCAAGCTCCAGAGAGGCTGACTCTGAAGTGATTTCATGGGAAGTGTTTTGGATGCTGAGTCAGCACTGCCACTTCTAGTAGCCCTGGGTTTTCCGTGGATGGTTCCTGTGGGCTGAACAAGACTTGTTTATCTGCTACAGCCCAGCCCAGCCCAGCAGGATTGCAGGCAACATGAAAAATAAACAGGGGATTCTAGCAGCATTATGTCACTCAGGCCGGCCCAAACGCTGTAGAGTCGCTGCCAAGTTAGGTCACTTAAGCAAATACTTTGAATAGGTTTAAGAGACAGCTAGACATTTTTATGAGGAGCAAGGAGATTTGCAGATGCAAAGACAAAGCAAGGAGGTGCATTTGAGATAAACTTAAAGGGCCAGGCTCATTGGGCCAAGTGGCCATTTCCTGCCTTGCAATTCTTTGCTTCCTCACATCTATTTACAGAAAAGAGCGTACTGTGGTCCAGTGCATAGCCACTGCTCTGAGATACATGTGTTGCAGAGCACAGAGGGATCATTATCAAGAAAAACACTTTTCACGGAGGAGATGGCTGAAAAGGTCAGTAGGACAGTCCAGACTCAGTCAAGGTTGCTCCTCAGATTAGATTTGATTATCTCAGGAGTCACTTAAAAATTCCTCACTTTCTGCACTAGAGCAAATAAGGACAAGATGGTCAGTAGGAACAAGTCACTGAAGTAATGAGTCCCTGGAGGAATTGCTCTGCCTGAGACCTACCCACCTGGCACTAGAGAGGCAGCATTTCCTGGCATGGTGGAGGAAGAAATGATGGTGCTTAGCTGCCTGGGACTGTGTAGCTCCATCAGGGCCACCACAGAGGGTCTAGTAATGGTATTTTCTTTACTTTCTGAAATATTCTTAACTTTATGAAATGAAATGGGTAATCAACCATCAAGTGCGGAAGCTTCCAAAGACGTTCTTTATGAAAGCTGGTAGAAAACTAGGTCACAGCAGGAAGGAAGTGACATTCTTACTATATATATGTGAAGAAAGGAAGGAAATTACTTGCAGAACTCAATTTCTTGGGACAGATTCTGGATCTCCACTGCATCTAGCCTTGCTTATCTCACTAGAAGTGTGAAACATAAGATTGTCAGACCTCTGAGACCTGTCTCCTTCTCGTTCCTCTTCACTTTCTGGATCCTCTCAGAAGCACCTACTGGTGTGGGCAATGAACTCTCACAGATTGTACCTTTTTTATAAGACTCACAGCACCCTTTCTAGGCAAATGTGCTTCTCCTCCAAACCTAGTTTCTTAAACACTCCTTTTCCCAGCCATAATAATAATCAGAGCACTTTGCATCAAAGAAATTCAACTCATTTACAACATCAATTGAGCCTTACACCCCCCTGCCATGACTGCTCACGTAATTACATCAGTATCCTTTTTAAAGCTGGCAGTGAAACGAAGGCATACCAGAGGGATGTCTCAATTTGTTTTTCATTGCTGCTGCCCTTTACGTCTGGTAGAGCCATCCAGGCCCAGCCCAGAGTGAAGCCTCCCAGGCCTTCAGCTTCTTCCTCTTTTTGTCGGGTAGGAGGGGTTTTGTTGTTCCTGACCAACAGATCTTCCACAGTGAAAAGTGAGGAAAAAGAAACTATGCAGAAAATAAAGGATACACTAATTTTTTATTTCTGTCCCATGTTCATGTCATTGTCTACTAACTTTATAACACGTTTCCATGGCTTTGGGACAAGGAGCTATCAAATTGTGTTTTGATAGAGAACCATCTGTACATTAATGACACTCTTAAATAATAATTCTCTTTTAGTAAAGCCAGAGCTTTTCCTCTTCACTTGAGCTACAGGGACATAACAATATTATGTTTCTGATACTCTCCTTTGGCAAAGAGACATCCAATAACTTCTGCAGGAAAAACCATGATGGGCCAGGTGTTTGTGTCAGGCTCCCTACTGGCCCAAACCACAGGAGAAGGAACCAAGCCTGCCTTAGAGTTTGCAGAGAAAAAAAAAAATTACTTCCCATCTTCTTCCAGCTCTTGTTCACTGTGATAGGACTTGAAGCAGAAGTCTGAAGTGGTTCTTTCATGGTCCCTCTGTCCTGAACAGAGAAGCAGCATGAAAATACTGGAGACTCCTGGCACAATCTGTTTCCAAGGGGATTTCTGGCTTAATGTTGCAGGCACAGGCAGCTCAGGTTTTCAGAGTTTCATGTCTACTCTTCTCCAAATCTCCTGTGGATTGTCCCATCAGTAGTTTGCTGTGTGGGAAAAAGTTGAAGCCATTTTCCCCAGTGAGCTGACCCAGCTAGGTGATCAGTCTGTACTGACGCTGTTACAGGTTCTGTTGTCCATTTTTAAGAAAAATTGTTTCTTTTGCCCTTTGAAAATAATGAAAAATTTGTCTCATGTCAGAGTGGAGGTCACATCTTGGAACAGTTTCTCCAGCTCCAGCAGAAAAGGACACATGTACACACACAGGCAAAAGACTCAGATGAAAACAATTCATTATACAGCTTCCATGAACTTTCTAACTTTAAGCTCCTTTATCTTTTGAGCATGTGTCTCCAAGGCAACCACTTAACTACCACAGGTTTTCCAACATGCTATATTTCACATAATCTATCTCTTTTTCCAAAGTTTGAGTTTAGATCCTTGTTTAAATACCTCAGAACTATTTAAAGAGAGTGATGTAAAAGAAAGTAACTGCTATATTTTTAGCAAACAAGCAGAACTGACTGACATGACAGTGCTAAGATATGCTAAGATTCTCTAACTGTAATCACTTGGATAGAGGTAAATTATTATTGATACAGGAAGTAATTGAAATAAATGCTGAACTTATCTGACCCATCCCCTTTCTCTGTGTCTCCTGGGTCTTAAGGAAGTTAGAAGTCCCAGGAGGACTGTAGATTTCTGTTACCCCTCACTTCTGATTGAGCTACAATACCTCAAGATGAAGTGTATTGCTCTGTTCATTTTTGTTCATGTTCTGCTGAAAAACAGAAATGTGCTTAGAAATAAAAAGGGGAAGGAGAGAGCTGCCTGGCCTTTTCTGAATGAACAGCAGAGTTTAGTTCATGTTCATTGGAGCTCAGAGCATGGGTGGGTTTGACTGCAATCATTAATACGTTAGAAACTTTTACAGAACTAATATTGCAAAAGTTAGAAAGTGTGGCAGCCCTGCTACGCTTTTCTGTTGGCAGGTATCAGGTTTATTACCCTTATCTCAACCCAGAGCTGATCTTTATCCCCTCTTCCTAATTGAGGCCGTAGATAAAGCACTATATATATACTCTTGTGCTCAGTCAGTTCCTTTAAGGCAAAGGTTCAGAGGTCTGCTAGCTTAAAGGGGGAGTTCAATGCTGAAGGGTACTCCGGAGATCTATGTGCTTCCTCGGCTAATGAGGCCCATGATAGCATATTTAGTCCTCTGTTGAGAACAGTAGAAGAAGTAGAGTTTTCTAGGATGAAAGTTTTTTGTGCTACTTCTGTTCTATTGTCCAGGTTTGTACCAATCTGTGAGATGAACCTAATGCACCTTGCATTCTGCAGCACTGCGCCTTGCAGAAAAAAAATCACGGGATACCTGACCTTAGATTTTGAGAGTGGCGTGTTAATTATTCCAAATGTACAAAGACAAGATAGTTTTGAAACATAGTTCACTTTATAAGGAACATTCACTCCTTTTCAAGTTACAGTTCTCCAGGTTTGTTCCATAAAGGATAAAATATTAAAAAAAAAACCATAAAATCATGGAATCATTACGGTTGGAAAAGACCTCCAAAATCAAGTCCAACTGTCAATGCAACACCACCATGCCAAAATAAAATCATGTTCTAATGCCAGCTAATAATCATGTTAATCAAATGTTCCAAGTCCATAATGTAATGAATATTATCAGTTAGAAAAGCTGTGTTTAAGAAAACCCTGGTTTGGAATCAGTATATAAGGAAAGCAGCTAGGGAACTGGCAGTGAGTCACGCCAAGTTGTCAAGAACAGGCGCTGAGACTCCCTTGCATGCTGAGCAGCATCTCTCACTGCTACGGAAGTGAAGTGCAGGTGTTTGTAAAGGAGGAAGGATTTTGTATGTTATTACCATTAAACTAGAATTGTATTGTAAAGCTGGGATGTGACTGCAGTCATCTTTCTCTTCTTCATAAAGAGAAAAAAAAAGGCACTTAAAACGGGAGGAAAGCTTCCTCTAGGCACAGAGGCTATAAACTTTATGTACTGTAACTAGCTATTTAACCTTTGCAACCTTATCTATCTGGAGACCAGTTCACATTAAACGAAGACCTCAGGCGAATGGTTTGTTGAGTATCTGTGCAGGCTCTCAGATGTACACAAAACATCATGAGATACACAAAGGCACAGAAAGCAGAAATGGATTTGTAGGGAATGGGACAGATCTGACAAACCCCTATCCTGGGACAACAGGACCTCTTGTAAGCAGAATTTCCTTTTGTAAGAATAGAGGCTCTTTTTATTACACTTACCCACCAATGTCCCGTAATGACTGAGTCCAGAGGAGTTTGATAGGAGGTGAAGGCAGGCATTTGAATTCTCATCACTTTTCATTCTCCCATATATTCTTACTTGGGCTTTTCCAACCGTCACAAATCCTCCTTTGCAGATCTGGTGAAGCCAGGACACTCATTACCTGAAATCCAAAGAGGATTTTTAGTCACAGAGACTGGGTTTTGTTCCTTGCAGAAGAAAAGTGATGGCTGATTATCTGCATCTTTTATTCACATTTCAGTAATGTGAACAGCTGAAACAAAATCCCCTCTTTCACCTGACTTTGCAAGCCACCATGTTCTGGTGATGATGGTCTCACAAGGTAACAGCCCCCAGGGAAAGACGTCAAAAGGGGAATCTACTGAAACTGGAATCTGGTTTAGTGGTGGTGTACGGCTGCTTCTGCTGCCAGGCTGGGTGCAGAGGCTCTCTTACAGAAAGGGGCTGCAGTAAAGAGCCGTTTGCTGCTGTGTGAAGCCACAGGGTCTCCACAGTTGGTTGTGCCTGTAAAGGAGGAGCTGTAGCCAGATGTAGCTGGGGGAAGTCCATCCCTCAGTAGTCACTGTTGCTTGTGCTCTCAGGGAGACTGTTTGGGGCTCAGCCTTTGGGATTTTATCAGCCAGCCTGGCTGCCCTCTGGGTTGCAGAAAGGCATTTGCTCGGAGATATCTCTTCACCTCTCCCAGACTGCACTGCCAGGGACACTGCAGTGGGTGGCAGGAGACACGTCAACAGTCTGGTGGGATTTTTAGCACATGCTGGCAGTGTGCTCGTTTCTGCTCTTTGCTTTCATTCAGACTGATTTTTGCTACATGTGGAGCAGGTGTTTTGTGATCTGAAAATATCTGTATTCAGCCCAGATTTGTCCTGCAGACACTGAGTTAGATGGAGTGCAGGAGTCAGATTCCTGCCAGTAGCCAGCAAGCCTCTCTCAGGCAATGACATTTAATGGGCTGCCATTATTGGTGGCCACTTCCCTGATCAGTGACTGGGAGCCACCAGCAGCAGCTTTTGCAGCAGTGAGAACATCAGCGCTGTGTGCAGAGAAGCATGGCAGAAACCCCAGTCAGCTGAGCCTGACAAGCATTTAAACCAGATCTCTTTACAAATGGGAAGAAGTCATAAAATCTGCTGTGAAACCTTAGTCCTAGCTTCAGCTGTTAGTGACTTTAACGGCAAAAGTGCCCTGGCTGCATTATAGGAGCCTTTTACTCCATTGTCTAACTCCCCAGGGGACTGGGAGCAGATTGGTCCCACAGTAGCACTTCAACTAGTAGCAGAGTAATAAAAAAGGGGGAAGAAATAAGAAAAAAATCCCATGTGCTAAACAGCAGCCATTCTGCTTCTGGCTTTCAGCACAGGCAGGTGCTTATGGGGTTTACAAATCCCCTTTATGGGAGCACTGCAGTAATGCTTCTTTTGGGATGTGCAGAGCCCTCAGCCAAAGGAGAACCTGCCTCTACCTGTAGAGAGGAAAATAATTCCTACTTCTCAGTGACAAGCCAAAATTCTTCACAAATATGTGCTAGGAATTAAAGGCCCAGCCCTATTAAGAGCAATAAATTTGTACCAGGGATGTTCTTGGCCCAATAGCGAGAGTAAATTGACACTTTCTGGCGCTGTAGTCTCCTGCCAAAGGGTGGGAAGAAGTAACCCAGGTAATAGTAAAGTGATCTCAAAGGGTTTTTTTTTTCTGCAGCCTGGCGTTTGGAATGAAAGCCAAATTCTAGCCTTGCGTGAGTCTCTCCAAAGTTTCTTGGAGCTAAAATACTGTGCTTCATTTATTACAAGGTGATCAGAAGTGTTTCTTGATCCAACATCAACACTCTCAGAAAGGAAAAGACAGAAGGAGGGAGCAAAGAGCTGGAAGGCAGGCAGAGCGGCCACAGACAGGCGTGTGCACAGCACATAGCACTCTGCATGGGCTGCGGCACGGATTACACAGAGCAGCTGGGTGGAAGAGCCCTTCCATCACCGACTGGGGACTGATCCTGTCTGAACCTATAAAGAGTGTCAAGCTCACAGGCTGGGGGACAGGTCCCGTCCAGCTGATGTATTTATGCAACATTAAGATCTCCCGCGTGGCAGCTGGAGATATGGCCTGGCCATTGCTGCTTGGAAAAATAAAGAGGCACCTACTAGTAGTGTGGGACTCGCTGCACCTTCCTCATCTCTTTGTGCTAGGAGAGATGTCTCCACAGTGCTGCACATGCCTCTTATTAATCTCCTGGTGTTTTGAGAAGGGGCTGTTCAAATATTTTTCTGAGAGCAGTTTTGCGGGTGTGAAAACACACAGCTTGAGGAAGGTGGCAGGGCGCTGAAGGCTGAGTGATGGACCAACCTGCTGACAAGGGGCTGCAGAAGGACTGACAGATCCTGCAGCCTGCAGCCTCCACGGGGCTGGCAGGCAGCACAGGGGAGCGAGCATTGGCATTCTCCTTTTGAGTAGGGGTTAGGGAAGAGGCACTCCTCCAGCCTGTGCCTTTTCCAAATGAGCAGTATTTAGACTCCTTTTTCTAGAGGGCTGAAGACTCCTGGAGCCCCAGCAGCTGAAAAGCAGTCCTTGGCTCTACCCCGAGAGCTTTGCAGCTGCAGGGTGCTGCAAAGGGGCCTTTGACTCTGCAAAGAAGATGGCTGGAGGGGATGGAGAGAAGCTTTGAGTCTGGGGCAGCTCCCTCTGCCTCAGGTTGTGTTCAACACTGCTAGCCCCCAGCCCAAGGGGACATGCAGGGGTGCTATGTGCACCCCAAGGAAGAGACAGGCTCTCACTCTGCTGAGCAGTGTGGCTGGTTGTGTTTCCTCCTCAAGGAGCTAACCCAAAAATGCTGGTGAAGGGCAAGGCAAGTGAGGGGCTCCCATTGTGTGAAACAAATTGCTGCTGCTCCTGGGACTCAAAGTAAACCAGAGCTGGGAGCCAGAAGTGATACCTGCCTGGTGACCCCGAATCCTGCCATTGAGACTGGTGTTTCTAGCATCTCCCTTGAGGGTACCACAGTGTTCTTTGTTCTTGCTCCCTTTTTTTTTCTGTCTGGGGCCAGGGGTAGTGTCAGCTTCTCCCAGCCCTCCTCAGTGTGTTCCTTTGCTCAGAGCTGAGAGCACTACAAACTCTTTCCATGCACAGAAAATAATTTCATGGCTCACGAAAAAATAGAATTTTAATGAGATAAAAGTGCTCTGTGAAAATCCCATGGACACGAGCCAGCAGTTCCTGAGGGACAGAGATGCCTCTTCTACTTCTCTGCCTGCCCATGTGCTTGTTTTTAAAATTGTTTATAAACAAGTTCCTGAATTGATGGAACCACTTTTTGTGTGTAGCACATAGCATTTTGGATAGTTACCAAGACCCTAATAGAATCAATCTCCTGTGCAGACGGAGATGGAAGGCAAGGTTCATTTCAAAGGGAGCTGTTTACATAGGCCTGAGCAGTTCAGACCTCAGGTACAGAGCCGGAACAAATGGAGCATGGGAATTTGGTGCTCTGGGCAAAGGAGGATGGTTAAAGCACAGCAGCCTTGCTGTGCTTGAGGAGGGCCTACTCTGTGCCTGTAAGCGGTGCCATGTGTCTTGTGATGACATTGCCTGACCCAAAGGCATCAGATTTGAGACCCATATTTAGTTTTTCCCCACTCCCAGTGACATGGGCATTGCTGCACAAGCTTCAAAGTGGTGTAAATGAGAAAAGTCCCCTGCATAGCTTCCATATACACCTGTGTCATCTTCATGCAGAATTCAGTTAAGTGGCTTTCCTTTTGCCCCGGGAGAAGGAGAATAGGCTCTTTAGGATCTACCCAGTAGCCTGCTGCACACTGGACTCTGCGAAACAAGTCCGTTTGGTAGCCAAGGGTCTGGCTCTTCACCTATGGATCTCAGAGCAAACCTACCTGAGAAACATGGTGATATTCCAAGTTACAGGGCTGATTCTCTCAGTCTCCCGCACCTTGACCCTCATCCCTTTGTGTAGGAGGCAAAGCCGCAGTATCAGTTACACCCTGGGATACTTTAGTCAGGAAACAGCTGCTGTGAGGGTATCTCCCTGGGTTCAATGGGTGTGTGACGCTCTCCCACACCCACAGAGATGCCGTGTGCTACAGGAAGGGAAATAAACAAGAGTATATGGAGTGTGGCATCACCTCACTGCCCTCCACCTCCACCTGCGGCCATCCCTGCGCCCTCCCGAGGCTCCCACAGAGCTGGGAGTCAGCTGGGGTCAGTTACACACTGCATATCTGCCACATGCCAAATCACAGCGCTTTGCCACTCACACCTGTTTTCTGACCAACATGCACCCCAACGTGTAACCCACACTTACGTCACCTCTGAATTTTCTCTATGGTGTCATATCTATTCAATTTATCATCTACCGTCTGCGGAGCAGACAGGAGCGAAGGGGGAAATCACAACTCACTTCCCAGTGGCAGAAGAGTCTCCATCACAGAAGCAGTGGGAATGAAAAGCATTCCTGATCCTGCTGTAGTCCTCTGCAGAGCCTGGCCAGTCTTTGGTCAGCTCCCCCTTGCAGGTGCAGGAGCTGCCACTTTTCCCAGGGGATCAGCACCATTCATCTCTCTCCGAAGGCTCTGCAGGGCATTGGAGGGACTCCCAGCTCTGGTCTGCTGTGTATAGATTTGCACTCCTCTTCCAGGGTGGACAAGATACATCCTGTCAGCCTAGCTCCACAAGAGGAACCTGTATGACCATGAGATCATGTCTCACGCTGTGGACTGAGACCAGGCTTCCCCAGAAGGCTCTCTTCGTTATAATGGTCGCTTTCCTTGGCCACAAGTTAACATCCTCTGTTCTCCTGTGCTGATTTGGACCTTAATCTTCACTGTGTTGCGTGCCTTCCTTCTCCTTTCTTGTTTGCTTTGCTGGTGTGACTTTACCTTCTGTCTGAGCAAATATCACTGAGAAATCTCTTGTAAACAGGGAGACATGACATTTTTACAAGCAGAGTTCAAGATGCATGCTTAGTTATCTGCTTTGGAGTGCCCAGACAAACTAGACAAGCTGGACAAATGGTGTATTGCCCCCGCCTTTGCCCCTGGAGGGAGCTGTACAGCCTGGCCCGACGTGTACGGATTCGGCTCTGGTGTTACATTGGCTTAGACCCTTCAGCTTTGCTCTCCATGCTTTGTTCCTAGAAGCTACACAGCTCTGTGTCTGTGTGCTGGCAAACCAGCCTGTTTGCCTTCACTCCCTGCTGCAGTTTTTCCGCCCAGATGGATTCCTCATTCTGGTTGCAGACTCCTTGTGCAGATGAGTCTCTGATGCCATGTAGCACTTGCATGGGCATCTTGTTACTCAGCTGGGGCAGGAGGGTAATTTATCAAGCAGAAAATATGCCTGGCCACCTGGACTTCTAGTTCCTTTCCCTGGCCGGTCAACAAGTGACAAGTTACTGCTGTCACAATGCTTCCCTCCTGGAAGTACTGTAGGGCTGTAGTTAGAAATTATGCTTATTACATGTCGTTGCTCAAAGTGTACTCGGAGATCAGATAATGTTGCCCACCAAGTACCAGCCTTGCGGCTCCTCTGGGAACACATTTGCAAGAGGGACTGATTCTACAAGCCATAGCTTTTCAAGATGCTGGTCCTGGCTTCCCTCTGTCTCGCTTTTTCTGTCTCTGGTCTGTCATGGGATTTAATGGTCAAATAAGAGACTTCAAAACCAGATACTTTCATAGTGTGAGTAATGACAGAGGGGTTAGTGAGGAGCAGTGAGTAACACACTGAACCAGGACTGCTGAACCAACAAGCTGCTGTGTGACCTTGAACATCTTTCCACTGCTCTCTGCCCTGGCTGCCTCCCTTGTTCTTCATCCCTCTTCCCTGTTTAGGGGTGAACCAGTTCCTATGAGGAGGCTGTATACTCCTAGTGTAGTGACATACAGATTGTCAATGGCGCCTCAGAGTGTTATGAAAGTAATGAATTTTTCAGTGTTGCTGATGCTGTTTATTAAATGGGCATGTGTGTAAACCATCCACAGCAGCACTGGTTGTTTCTAGAGTGCATGTAGGACAAATAAACACCCTTTGCTCCCCTGTGGGGCCAGCCAGCCCAGCCCCTACAGTGCCTTCAAAGACCAAGTACCTTCAGCAGGGCTTGCTGGAGGAGAAACCATTCCTTTGTAACCAATGTCATAACTCAGCACAGTTGATTTATTGCTTCCTGAGTCCCTCTCTCCAGTTCCACAGTGTTATCATAGGCTGGTTGTAGTGTGCGCTCTCCGGCAGAGTGACTTAAACCAGGACCAATTCCTGTCGTCTGCGTCAGAAGGAACAAGATCAGGCTTTATTAGAAACAGCATGTGGACAGTCTGAGCAAAACCAGCATTATAAGCATACCTCTGCCACTGCTGGCAGGGAGGACAAGGCGTGCAGCGATGGCTGGCACACGCTTAGACTCTGGCTGAGCTTCAGAGCCAGGCCAGTTCAGGATTACATGATGCTCAGCATAGTGAGTGAGTGGAAAGGGAGAGAGAACCAAGCACGGAACGGATCACACATTTTACTTTCATGTTCCTTTAGTGGAAAATAGACTTTTTTTTCCCTCTACTTGGAAGTCCCCAGGGGCAGCATCTTTTTTTTTTTTCCCCTATTAAGAATTCTCTTTAAAAGTATCTACCCCTCTCCCATTATCATTTTTTTTTAAATCGTAGAAAGGTTTTAATGAAAATATAAAAGTATTCCTAACAACTTTGAAAACAGATACTTTATAAAGCCATGTTTTACCTCACAGTACAGAATACGTAATAATACCTGTGCAGCAGCACCAGTGTCTTTTTATGGGTGACATTCAGTGCAAATGCAAGTAGAAAGCTCATTTCCAGCAGAAGAGCTGACAGCTTACTGATACATATTGATCTCACTCTCCCTAGGGTTTGTCTTTGTATTTCTTTTCTTGGAGTAGACAAGTTTTCCTGATTGGGTGTGGAATGTGTATTTATTGGTCCCACTGCCCTAGGGACTTTCGTTTTGGCAAGAAAAGCAAAGAAGACGCCAGCAGACAAAAGAGGGTCTAAAAACACCCCTGGTAGGTTCGAAGGGATGAGCAGCATAGTTAGCAAAGTTAAATGGTTTTATATGACATGGTTGTCTGCGATTGCAGAGGACTAGACTCGACATGCAGACGATCTTTCCAGGCCTGGTTGCCAACTTGGGCAGGTCGTTCGAGTTTGGCTGTAAATGCAGCCTGGAGAGCCCCTCTCCATGCTGGTGTCTGCCACCAGCCAGCTTGGGCAAGTCACTTCCCTGCTCAGAGATGCTTGAAGAGGAAGTTCTATTGGCTTCAGTTGAACTTTCTTTTTATAAAGTAGTGAGAGCTGCCATGTTGACAGCTCTGTTTCAGTGTGACCTGTCTCCCAGGGACATCCACACAAGGGGCTGAGCCACTTTGACCTCAAGAGTAAAGTGGTACCTTAGGTTAAAGTGGTAATGGTGGACAGACTCCTCAAAGCCAAATCTTCCCCACCTAGACACCATCCACTGAGCTGAGCTGTTTTGTATGGGGCAACTCCCAGTGAGGCTTTGCCAGACTTAGGCTTTCTCTTAACAGCTATTTTTAGGGTTGATACTATAAATCCCAGTCTCTCCCTCTTGCTGCTGCTTCTTATCTCCTTAAATCATGCATAGTAGCAGCTGTTTGGCTCTACCTCTGACTTCTCCCTCCAAAAGGAAGGGAAACTATTTTGAAATGTAATCCTTTTCCTCTTTTTTTGGCTGGGAAAGACCTGACCTGCAAAATGTGGGCCACTGAGTAATAGCACCTTTCTGGTACCTCGAAACTCCAGCCCTGCTGTGAGGTCAGGGGGAGGATAGTGAGTTGTGCCACTCCTGGTAGGTCTCTGCAGAGTGCAGTTGAAGGAGCAGTCGTCTGGGTGCTCAGCCACGTGGGCTGCTGCCCTGCATGGCCCTGAGCCACACGGTGCCAGGAGCAATGGCAGGAGGCAGCTATTCACCAGCTCTTCATATTTGCTGAATGCAAGCAGGCTTCTTAGCTGGGACATACTGTCCCAACACCTTGCAGGGTAAATAGCTGGCTGCACCACAAGCGTGCGTGGAAGATGCTCACTATGCTGCCCAGCCTTGATTTCCTCACCTCTGCCCCCATCCCTGCCAGAGGCCCAGGGGCAGTGCAAGCTCTCAGCACAGGAACTTTCAGGCCATGCTGGGAAGGTCTGGTTTTGATTGCTGAGGTCTGGAGGAGTTTTGGAGGATTCACAACACACGTCAGAGCTTGGCCTGCTGCGTCAAGCCCACTGCATCACTCTGGATATCGAGGCGGGTGCTCAGGTGTTTGGCCACCATGGCTTGTTCATTTTGGTGTCAAATTATTTATGAATCATGTGTTGCCATGACATCACTTCCCATTAAAAACCTGGGCTAGTGACCCAGCTCATCTTCCACCAAAGCACCTGGCAAAACTCCCAGCCACCTGTCTCCCTTTCACCAGTGACCTGCGTGCTGACAGTGCAGCTTGCCATCACCCCCTTCCTCACAGTCCAGGTCCTTACTCAGGGGCTAGTAGCTTGCAAGGGTGGCTCACTTGGCTTACAGTGCCTGGTAGGCTGGGAGAAGGGACCACGGCTGGGTGGCTCTCGCAGCGTGCTTGGGAAGGGGTTTGTGTGCCTCTTGCGAACGCATGGACAGGGTTGGCGTACGGGCTCGCCAGGGTATGGCTGCGGGTGGGAGTATAGGTGCCTTTTTACAGCTCCCTCTGCTACTGTTTGTTCAGCTAACACAGTTGCTTTCATTCAAGAGCAAAATCACAAGGGGATAATTTGCAAATAGCAACTGTATGTTAAATACTAATTTGTATGTACATGTTTGGGTTGCTTTCCAAAGTCCATTTATCATCTCAGTCCCCCTGCATCTGCTGCTACAAGGCTTTCTGCCAACTCAGCAGAATGGGAACTCCAGCTAACCCTGCTCGCACTTGCCTTGCTCCCAGCACCTCCGGATGAGAACTGAACGTGGCTGGGTCTGCCATGCAATGAGCCATACCAGTGCTGGGAGCATGTTAGGGTTTCTATCCAACAGAAAATGCTAAACATATAAAGTTTATCTGGGCTTGCTGGAGTCTGTATGCGTCTCCTGTTGTCACTATTCTAAACTTGGAAAACCAGCCCAGAAAGTGTAGCTGCTAGAAACTACTAGTTTCTCCAGACCCCTAAACTTGGTACAAATTCTGGACATACAGAGAACGCTGATGTGAGACCCTCAGCCTATGTCAGTCAGCTTGTGGATTTGCAGTTCTGTTTCTTTCCACTGGAGCTCCCACCAAAACCCACGATTCCACGTCATGCGCAGCACAAGCCGTTTGCCTGGAGAGCATAGGTGCTAAGTTGTATCTGGACCAATATCTAATCTGCGCAGGTCTAAAACTAACCATGAGAAACAACAGCCCTGCTGTAAAACAGATGGAGGCGAATTTACTAGTATTTCCTACAAACCATTTAGGATTATATCAAAACAGTCCCTGCTGCCTGTGGGCATGCAGGTGGTGAAATCACTGCCACCACCAGTTGTACAAAGCAGATCAATACAGCTGAGCCCAGAGCCCATTTTCTGGGGAGACTGGCATTGTATGTGAACTGGAATTTCCTGTAAACCAAGTGCCCCTGCAATAGAAAGAAATGTCCAGGAAACAGCTGTGCACATGCAAAGCACTTTTACTACTTGCCTGATGTTTTCCTCAGCATCACGTTTTCATAAATTTTTTTTAAATGCTTAAATCCTGTGCAAACAACCTTTTTCTCACCAGCTTCCTGTATGACAGTAGCCAAAAGAAACAACTTCATTTGGGGTGATCCATTTAAGCCACACATCATATTGTCTGGGAATACAGGGACCAGGGATTATTCAGTGGAGGCTGAAAAATGCTAATATTTTATCAGCCACAGAGTAAACAGATAAAGCGGAAACCACTTTATATTTTTCTGAAATGTTAATAATGGGCTGATAATCTCCAAAGCCTACATACTTCCTGTGATTCAAAAGGGACTGCATGTACTCAACATTCACAGCGCAGACCTGGCACAAGTTATACACCCTCTCCAAGAAATGATATCGTTGGTCTGGATGGGAACAAGGCACAGAAACCAAAAAGCTGCTTTCTGCTGTTTCTTAATGGAAATTGGGGAACTACAGGGAACAGCAGACAAGGTGACTGGCAACCCTAGATACTTGCCTGGAGCCTGATCCACACATCTCCATAGACCTGGGGCCCAGCAGCACTAGTTTGAATCCTAGAAAGACCTGTAAGTGGCTTAGCATCTGTGTAAAGATTATCTTTTATTATCTTTAATTGTTGAGTTGTGGAAGGACTTGAAGATTTGGGTCAATCCTGAGTTATTAGAATGAGATTCACAATGAGACCTATGTAAAGGGCACACATCTGCTGGGGGTCAGTTTTGTGTCTTCCTCGTTGGTGCTAGGCTACTCCAGGACCTTGCATCAAAGGCCCCATGCACTGCTGGGTTGGAGCCAACAGGCCGGTTTTGACGATGGCTGGGGTTTGCATCCCAAACAGGGAGGCTAGTCCCTGCCCACATGAGAAGGCTGAAGATGCGCAAATACCATCATATGAACCTGGAGAGCACTTGCATGGGGAGGACAAAACTTCAGGTCACCTTTGCCTTGTGCTTAATGATGCTTGGTCCCCAGTTCCAGCATTCTAGCTCCTGAGAGGTCAAATTAGACTTTTCCCAAACATCAGTGATTATACGTCAGTGTAGCTTTTAGATATCTTTCCTGAAAGGCTTATGTGCTGCTTATATGCTACAGGTTGATCCCAGTGCAGAAATGTAAGATGTGACTCTCCATACCAAGAGTTGTTTCCATTTTAGATTATATCAAGTATCTGCAAATTTATTCAGCTCTTATATCCAAAGTGACTGTATTGAAATCAAAATCAAATTCTTGTATTTGGTCTAGATATATCATTTCTCTGGCTTTGTATCTGGGAACCCTGATGCTTTTCTGGCAGAAGTTGAAAGTTTCTGCCATATACAGACCTGTGCAAAAACTGACAGGTATAAAATTCCTTTCTTATGCCAACTTAATGCCATTTTTCTTTTGCAATCAAGGATCTAAACACACACATACACACATATTTTCTATAACTGTTGCCAAAGCCTGAGGGGGTGTTGCAGTCTACCCTTTCTCCAGGGTTTCACTGAGACTCGGCATTTTTTGACAAAGGGTAATGTCATACTGAAAGACTAGAGCCTGAGCAGAACAAACCCTGCAGCCCTAACTGGCAGCACAAGCTGACCTTTCTTTCAGGTTAGACTTTTCCTCAGGTCTCTGCATGCACATCCCTGTATCTTTATTCAGGATGTACCCATTGCCAAGCGCAACAGATAATAACTACTCTTCATTGTATTGATGGCTCTTCCTCCGAATTGCAGCTAGTTATCCCTCTTCCGCTTTCAACAATAGAAACAAAGGAGATTTCCTCTAATTTGTTGGTAAATATGAAGCAAATAACATTCCTTGGAGACCAGAGTCACCACATTCTCTTTTTTTTTTTTTTTTTAATTGAATATAACTCAAATACAAAACTTACGGAATTTTCCCATGTCCTGTCTTGTAATTAAAATCCATTATTTTCCCAATGTCATTTAGGTTTTATTATGCAGCAGGTACATATTTTCACAGCAATTTAAATGGTTAAAAAACGCTGGGCTTTGAAGCAGGGCTGGGCAGACACATAAGCTGATGTTAATGGTCACAGCTCCTCTGCACTGGCCTCCAGCACCTAATCTAGAAAGCCTTTGCATTACAGCAGTTCACCCCTGCAGATATCACCCACCCAAAAGCAGAGGAGCTGTGTAGAGGAGCTGTATCCATGAGTGAGAGGTACTGTATTCTTCCATGTCCAACCCAGTGAGCCTCTGATTCCTGCATGTATCTCAGGTTCTTGCTGCCCACCCTCAGCTCTGATCCAGCCTGCCCAAGGCCCTAGCACCAGGAAGGGGACTCCTCCAGGCGAGGTCAGGCTACCCCATAAGCCCTGGAGAGAAGGGGAGGTGGTTGGAAACACAACAGGTCTGTTGCAGCATTGTACCCAGGCAGCTCTTCCAAGGAGCTGTGCACGCACAGAGGATGCCTGATGGGATTCCCAGATGTTCTGGCTCCCACTCTTGCCCGCAGTTTCAAGTAAGCAGTTTGATATCACTTCCTTTTTCAATTCCTGTTTCTCTTTGCAGGCACATGGGCAAAACGAGCTCACATTACTGAGTCAAATGGGCAAACACGGCCAAATTGGTTGTGCCTTTAAATACTGTTTTCTGTTCTTTCCCTTCTCTTTTTCTTTTCCTTTCCCTTTGCATCTGTGTTGCTGTTTCCACAGCAGTAACAAAATATTGACATGCAACATTCACTGAACAAGAAAAACGAGCACATGAGTAAATATGAACTGAAACAGAGGGCTTGCCAGTGGCAGGGCCCACTAGCGTGCTCCAAACCAGATGGTAGCAAGAAAGCACCTACCACCCACCACCCTACTTGGGGCAGTAGGACTGCCCAGGCTGTCAATCCACAAAATTAAAATTTGGCTGCTGGCAGCACTGTATGTGCTAGCACTGTGATTTTGATGCTGGGGATGCTACTGGGATAAATTGATCATCAGGGAAAAGCCTCTCCACTTTTATCCTGAAGAATCCATGTGAATAGTGTGAATGTACAGTATTTGCAACAGTCTCCATCCATCCACTTGCCTGCATTCCCCAGCAGGTGTTTTCACTGAGTTACTTTTTAGAAATGTAAAGCTCAGCCAAGATGCCACATCTGTTTTTCAGCAGGATCTTGATTTTTGCACAGTTCTACAGCTGGACTGGAGGCTGAGGAGTTAAATAACTTGCTTTGGTTCAAAATGTTGAGCAGGGGCTTAGGTGGGATTAGAGCCCAGGATGCTCACAGCTTCGTGCTCGTCTTCTCTAACCACTTCTCAGCCACATGGCCTCTTTGGGTGCAAGGAGAAGTTGTTCATGACATGAGGGTGTGTAATTCTGTAGCTGCATGCACCAGCAAATGATTTGCCTAGGAAGAAATGTAATCAATCTCCAGTTAAAATTCAGCTTCATGTTACCCTTGGTATAGGATTCATTGGAGCTTAGGATCACTGTGATGAGAACAGCTCAGAGGCCAGGAGATCCATTTCATGAAAGATGTTGAGTTTTAAAATTTGGTTTCACTCCAAGCGAAAATGCACACAGAAAATGTTGTAGCTTTCCTCAAAGTGTGTTTTTAGCTTTTCCTCAATGAACTACATAATGTTCCATAATCCTTTTATTATCTGGCATAGTTTCCAAACCTTGTCTCATTTAGATACACATTTTTGAGTACATCCCAATTTTTTCCACATCCTTTTGAAGAGTAGGTCCAAGAGCAGGACAGAATATTCTTGCAGTGGTCTCACTAATTCCTCAGGCAAAGATAATATCATTTTCAGCTCCCCACTATAGTCTCTTCTTTTTTAGTTCAAATGCTCTTAGCCATAGTTTTGTGCTGATGTTTTTGTGCTCCCCAGGTCCCTTCTAATGTTTTTAGGGCTTCACATCTTAGAAATGGGGCCTCCAGTTTTCACACTGGCTGTTTGTTTTTTTCATTTGGTCAAATTCAAGTGCATATTGATCAAACGAGCCAGAGCTCTACAGTAGTCTATGGAACTGCTCTTCGTCCTTGGTACCAACTGCCACGTTCACTTGTTGAGCCAGTTCTAGGTGTTATCCCTACTTAAATTTGCATTTGGTTCAATATCCTTAAGAAAGAAACTGGCTAGTGTTTGGTCAAGAGCAGCGCCTGCTAGGACACCACCAGAAACAGCTCCATTTCATCTCAGTTCCTCATTTCCATCTATTTTGTATTCTATCAGTTCCCTAATTGTAATCAACTGAAGAAATGCTACGCTGCTTTGTAGAGCGCTTACTTTTTTTCTTATCGGAATGTCTTGCAGACAAACCTTACGCCTTACAGGAAACTCTCTATATTATATCAACACAAGCATTTTTATTAATGAAGCTTGTAATTCCATCAAAAAAACAATATAATGTTAGTTTGGCAAAACCTATTTTCCACAAAACTGTGCTGACTGGCATGAAATGTGCTACCTTTAAATTCTTCAGTGCTTGTATCCAGTATCAGTCTTTCCACAACTGAACCCAGAATCAATATCAGATTAACTGACTTAATACCACCTGGGGTTTCCCGCCGACCCCTGTTCACATGTTGGCACAATTTGCAATTCTTTTCAGTCTCATGGAATTTCCCTCACGTTCCAAAATTTCCTTAAAACTAACAGTAGCAGGTCATAAAGCTCCCACTTCTGCTGATCTTCAAGCACTTGACTGCTTCCTGTTGGAAGTTCTCCCTGGTTTCTGATGGACCAGAGAGGATGTCATTATCACTGAAAGATATAAATATGCCACTTTTCTTTCTTTTCCAGTTCAGAACAGAAATAGGTATTTATGAGTTCTTCCTGACTAAGGGACTGGTCATACTTGGCTATAATGGGGTTCATTATAGCCTTCTGGGTATGTTTCTTAGTTTTCTGTTGCTATTCTGACTTTGAAAGGCAGTTTTTAGCTTCCCTCTCACCCAGGGTCAGAGTGGTTATGTTAATAACCCCATTAGGGTTAGGCACCATTAAACTGGAGGGGCTTAGTTTCCATTGCAGTTTCTCCTTGAATAGCTTGGATTAAGTGTATGTTTAAGTACTTAATTAAGATCTGAACGATCTCTTAACTCCAAAGTGGGACACCAGCAAATGTTGAACTCTCATGCAGAACGAGTTGGTTCTTTCTGCAGAACTTAATACCCAGTGTCTGTGCACAGCGTGACGTTGTGTTACCTGATCTCCACTGTGCAAACTCCATCCCTGGGCTTCTGGAGAGCCAGGACTCCATGCTTCAGTTGTCTTTATTGAAATAGATCTTACTTTATGTTCTAAATACTTAATTTATATATGCCACTTTGAACTCTTCATTTCAGGTACAGATGCTTGTGAGTAAACATTTTGTCTTGCTGCCAGATCTATGGGTTTAGACAAGTATGGAGGGCTGTAAGTAGGATCTAGCTGACTCACAGAAACATTTATTTTCATCCGATAATGAACGTGGAAGCCCAGTATTCAAAATTGGATTCTGTTGAGTGCAGAGGGTAGTTTTCTGTAACAGGAACTTTTAGGTGTGCCAAGCCAAGGAAGCTATCTCAAGCTTATCTCATCTGTCTGATCATATTTTTCACTGAAACACACATGATTCTCCTTTGTGAGGTCATACCATGGCATAGACATCCACAGAGACTCTGAGCGATGCTTGTCAAAGTGAATGGAGAGTTAAGACTCAATGCGTCGTTGCGTTTGTGTTGAACACTGCTGTAGGTGGTGCCTGTTGAAAACATACCTCGGCTTTGCAGAAGTGTAAGCCCTTTTCTTAATCTGTTCCTAAGCAGAACCTTTGCCTCTTGCTGAGGTTACCTAGACAAATCTCTGACTATGGATTATTTGCAGATGATAGCATGTGATTTGCCACCTTAGGCCCACATAGGTGTTTTGCTCTGCTTGGCCAGTGGCATTGTTTCAAAAGGGAGGTTATTCAGAATTGTTTGCTAATAAAAGTCATCAATAATCATGTGTATAAAGTTCATGAATTTCCTGACACTTGCCAGTGTTTTCACATTAAGCCAGGGGCTGTCCAGATTCTTGTAAGTAATAAATCATATGCCTCACCCTCCACACAACAGCAGAGCCAAGTTTATTGAATAAAATATTCACACGGTGCCTATTCATCTCCCTGTGGTTAGAACCCATTCAGGTGAGCACTGGCATCCAGTTAGTAGCTGGCGTGCTGTTTGCTGGCTCAGGTGAAGGCAGCCTGCGGTTCCCGCTCGTCATACTCTCTGATGCCCAAGCGGCAATGGTTTCCTTGGTGCCTTTGAGAGTGGGTTATGCACAGGGCAGAAAGAAGACAACAGCCAACCTAAAACTGCTTTCTGTACCTGCCAGAGGTGGATTTAGGCCATTCCTCTGCTTGCAAAGATGAACCAGGCCGTTCATCTTGGCCTGTAAATCCTCCAGTCTTTTGTGCGACTCTGTATTCAAACAAAGCCAACTGCCTGCTGCATCCCTTAAAGTAGACTGTCACAATAAAAGTTTAACAAGAATATTAATGTCGTTGGCTAGAAAGAAAGATGCTGTCTAAATGATTATTTTCCTTGAGTATTTTAACAGAAGTTTTAGTTCAGCGTGAAGAGCAGCTTTGCCTCCTTTTATAAGAATTGGCAGGAAGAGGTAATATTTTAGCTGACGCATAATCTATCTTGACTCTATTGCTTTTTTATTGTTTGTCAGAAAGGCCCTGGGGGTAAACATTATTTCTTTGTCTGTTTGGGCCCTGGCTTTGTGCCAAGGACACATTTCTCACACCAAGCATGTTTCTGCATACCAGTGGGGGATAGACTGGGTGAGGACAAATTACCAGCTCTGCACACAAGGCCTCTCAGGTGCCATTTCCACATCTGTGGAGGGGTCATGGGAGTCAGAGAGTGTGAGAGGGATCAGGCTGCACGGAGCTTCCCAAGCTCTCCTGGAAGTTGTCAGCTGGCAATTTCAGTACAACATCTCACACCTTGCTCCCAACACTTGTGGCCGAAGAGCTACAAGCCACTCAGCCAGCACTTAGGGAGGCCAGCGAGACAGACAGACACTCTTGCTGTATGTATAGATGAGCCCAGACACTGACTTAGCAATGATTTGCTGATTAAGGTTAAACAAATTATCTCAATTGATCTCCTGCAGCATTCGATGAAGAAAGAGCTGACTAACATTCTCAGCAAAGCTCTTGAGCTTTATAGTTTGGTGAGCTCATTTCCCTAGGTGCCAGCTCTGGGATGCCAAACACACAATTGCCTAGCGCATTTGCTATCATCTGCACCTAATAAAGGTTACAATTTGGTGCCGTCCTCTGTCCCACCATCTCTCTACCACCTCCTCTGTGAGTTGTTGAGGTGTTAAGTCTGTGCTTTTCTGGCCTCTTCAGTCCTTGGGGCTTGTATGGGAAGTCCTCTCTGTTAAACTGAATGCAAACATCTCCAAGACACAAAGTTTCCCATTCAGAAGATTACCATAGTTCTACTGCTGAAATCCAGCCCAGTTCTCATCTTATGCTGCTTCTACCACTGAAGCAGAGACTGGTATGATTTGACCAGTGTAAATACTTCTCCTCTATGTGGCAAAACCAATTGTTCTCACTCTTGCCTCTTGACTTTAAGATGATGTCTAGACTGGGTTTGCTTTATACCTGTTGCCAAAACCGTGTTAGTTCCTGATGTCATCCACTGGACTCATTGGTATTAAAGCTCTTATGCTCGGTCTCAGCATCTGCTGTGCACGTCGCAGTATCACGCAGATACAGGGAGAAATCCCAGAGGACAAGTCACCAAGAAGGTGTCAACTGCCCAACCTTCTCTGTAGACACTGTATCTCTGTACAGCAGAAGACCTAGAGCAGAGGTCTGATCTTATTGAAATGTGGGATATTAACTGTTGATAGTTGTAGCCCTGGACTCTGCTTTTCAAAAGAACTGAGCGTAAAGGAAGCAATGAACAGCCTGGGGTTGTCAGTGAAATCCTGGGCTTTCAGCAGGGTCAAGGCCCCAGATATCCATAGCCTCTCTAGGTTTCCTTGCCAAGCAGTGAGAGCCTTGTTGTTCAATGAGCTCAACAGAATTTGAAGCAGAGCCAGCCAAGCTGTAGGAAAACCTGACTAGCAGCACACTCTTGAAAAGAAAAGGAAAAAGAAAAAGAAAAAGAAAAAGAAAAAGAAAAAGAAAAAGAAAAAGAAAAAGAAAAAGAAAAAGAAAAAGAAAAAGAAAAAGAAAAAGAAAAAGAAAAGGAGGATTAAGAAGGAGAAAGAAGGAGAAGGAAAGGAACACAGGAGGAAATGGAAACATTTCCAGGTGCTGAGGTGCTCAGCCAGCAGGGAGTTGTCAGGGTCTGAACCACCTATCTCCATGGGATGGTCTTTTTGATGGTTTTATCTTCCATCACTTAGAGCACAGCAGCCCAGCCAGCTGCTCCTCCCTCTCTGCTGCTTTAAAAAGGTTTTCTCTTGCCTGGCACCATTCTGTCTTTACTCTCACCCAAAAGACTGGAGGTCTCATCTGGGTGTATCCAGTTTTCCAATTTGGCTCTCAAAGTTTTCCTAGCTTGACAATATGGAGAGGTCTTAGAATGCTCCTGCTGCTCAGCAAAGGGATCCAACAGCCCCAGCTGGGTCCTGCTGGGTAGGTAGGCAAGAGAAGGATGCTCTCTACCCCTGATGACCTTCCTCTGAGATGAGCAAGATGTGTGTGTTCAAACAGCTGAAACAGTATTCCCTAGGAAAACTAGGGGAGGGAAGAGCCCATCTATCTGTGTATGATTGGTGCTTCTTCACCAAACAAACCCCTGTTTCAAAACTGGCTGCTAACTGTGGATTGCTAGAAGAACGGGACACCTGACCTGGGGTACTCTGCCAGCAGCTACTGTGAAACTTGTTGGTCCTAAGGGTGGGATAGTGTTAGTTGGCTTGCTTGGATGTAGAATTAAATTGCTTTTTCATATCAAATATCTTCTCAAATCCCCCTACTTAAAATTTATGAGGGGCAAACTGTGGAAAATAACACCAAGCTCCTTTGGAAATGACTCAGTCTTTTTTTCAGCATAAGAGTTGATGGCTCCTGTGGATGGCATATAAGCTGAACCTTCTCTCCAAACATAAGGACAAAAGGGTCTGGGATGTATTCCATAAAACGTCATCACCTGCAAACCCTATATAAAATCACAAGAGTCTCAGTCAAATAAGACATTTCTAGCATCCTTCTGAGTGTCTATTTAGTACCAAGAAGTGTTAAGGATAAAAAAATTCTTCAGTTATTATGAAGCTTGCACCCCAGCCATGAATATTCTTCATGATTTCTCTTCACTCCGATTTTTTTTTTTCAAAGTCATTTAGAGAAGTCCCTCTATTTTCACAACAGAGAGAGCAACAGGTATTTTATTAGAATTAAGGTGAAAAAACACTGTGCAGAACATAGCCAGCCATCCTTCAAACCTGGGTTCAGTTCCTGGCTATGCCACGGACCTCCTGGGTAAGTCACAAACGAACCCTGCCCTGTGTGTATCCATGGTGGCTGTTGAGTCCAGCAGGTCATTGAGGAAGGGAGTTTACATAGCCAGCATGTATGTGATATCTGCTTACATCTATCTATAATCTGGTAGAGGTCTTGATCTCCAGGGCTTTCCTGGACTTTACTACAGCTTGTAGTGGTAAACTAGCCTCAGGGCAGTCCCACTTCGCAAGCTAGCAGTGCTCTGTCAAACAGGAGCCTATGCGTTCCTCGTTGAGAGCAGGCAGTGGTGGGAGTTAGCAGGAAATGGGCCTTTAGATCAGGGGGCGTCCTTGCGTTTCTTTTACTACATCCATTAAGCTTGCTTCCCCCACATCTGGCATGTTGGGGCCTTCTAATCCTTAAATCAGCTATAATAGAAAGAATGGAAAAGGAATTGAAATTACAAAGGAGGATATGCTCAGAGCTTCTCCTTTTGTAAGGAGGGTAAAGGGGTAAAAGCAAGGAGAGCAAAGCGGGGAGAGACTAATATATTTGCTCTTTCAGGGATGGATGCAAGTGCTGGGCTGTTGTTTTTGTTGAAAGCTCTGGGGGCAAAGGGGTTTTTAGCGATGTTTTACAGGTCTCTGGATGACGGTTTGAAACTGCAGCAAGAAATGTGATTCCTGGCTTAGCAGACAGGTTCTGCAAGTCAAGCTTTTTGTTTATTTTAATATTTCAGGGATCCTTCAGTGTGTGTCACATGGACAAAAGGAAAGGGGGAAACTCCTCCTCCTGCATGAGCACGGCCACAGAATTGTCTTAAAGGTGCCGAGTTCCTGCGAGCCACATGCCAGCACACACTGTTCACTCCCCAGTCAAACCATCTCAGCAGGGAATTCCTGCTGGGCCAGCTCAGATCCATGTATACACCTGGCTGCGGACTTGTACTAACACCATGAGTATGCTCAAGCTAAATAGTGAGCTAAAACTAAAGGACATCCAGCTGATGGGTTCTAATCATCTTCCAAGAGAAGTGAGAGAAACCCCTTGTCCAACACATTTAAAACTCTGCCAGCACCAATTGCACATAGAAATGTAAAGAAAGGTTCTGGACTTAGGGGACTTAGGGGACACACAGGGAGTCTCCTCCATCTCTTATGTGGGTGATCTCCTAAATCAATTACATGAAGACTCCAGAGATAGCTGTAAGAATGTAAAAATATATAACTTCTAGCTCTTAAGTGCTTCAATATGTTTCTAATGGCTATAATTAATTAATTCTAGTTGCTGTGAGGACCACAGAGGGTTCACTCTGGTGACTGAGGCTGCAGTACAGAAGAGTATGTTATCCTAGGGACATGGTACATAAACATGGTCAGCCCATCTTTGTAGTTAATGTTCTCACATGCATGTTTTCTAGAGATGTTTGTGAAGGCTGTGATCGGACAGCTGCTACATGTGGGTCACATAAACTACATTGGCCAAGCTTTTGCTGTCCAGATCCTTGAACTGTTTTAGCAACTGGGAAGGCTTTTGCTAGGGATTCCATCATTTTGGTTGTTATTTCTCCATATTTAAGTGATTAAATTAATTGACTGATGAGCTGCTTCTGAAAATTTCTGACTTTAAAATGGCTTTCAGAAGTACAAGTGACAACTGGGCAGTCAGCTGTTGAGTCTGTATTGCTGTCAGAAGTGGGAGAGTATCTTTCCTGAGGAACTAGTTGATTTTAATTAAGAAAGTTTTTCCCAGCTCTAAACTAAAGTGGCTTCTTGAGTTTATGCAGTTTCTTGCAGAGCTCCGTGTCTTTTTTACATCCCTTCTTTCCTTCCACATCGTGATATCCAGTACAGTTATGCTTCATCACTGAATTCTGAGCATATTCCTGCCAAAGGGGAGCTATTTGCTGGGATAGGCTATGGATTCTTTTCAAACAAAAGAAAAGGATGTGATGGCAGCCCATGTGCTATAGCTGATGCCACCTGAAATACAAAGATAAAGGAAGGATAGGAAAGTCATGCATCATTCTCAGAGAAGAAGGGCAAAAATGAGGCACAGACCTCTTAGACAGGAAAGATGAGCCAGTGAAACTATAATCTAGATTCCTTCACCTTGGCAAGTACGTTTGCCAGCCCTGACCATCTTGTTGCATCCCTGTGGAGGAGGTTTTACTTTTGAACTCTGAGCAATGAATGGAAGGTGCTACGGTGACTTTAAAGGGAAGGAAGGTAGATCTGAGTCAAAGGAAGCACACGATTGTCCCCATGCCCCAGCCAAGCCCATTCCTCTGTGGCAGTGAGTGACTGAACAGCACTATGACAAGGACAAAGGGGAGCTGCAATGTTTTAAATAGCGAGTGGAAATGCCTTTAGCCTTGATTAATCTGATTGAGTTCCCAGTTTCGAAGGGAACTGCAGGGCAGACCTGGGAATTTTAATCAAACGAGGGGAAAAGGAATCCTTGTTACCAACAGGCAATTAATTTAATTTTACAGGAATGTTGATACTTTGTACCTATAGTGCTCCTTCATAGCCCATAAAAACTTCCCCAGTGCACAGATGGTTTGCTCTTAGAAAAACAAGTAAAAATGTGGTCCATTTGGGTAAAATAAGCCTCCCTGCTGAGGGGAATTATAGGACAATAGAGTAGAAATCTGTTAAACATGTAATCCGTAACCACTGAAAAGCAAGAAGCTAACAGAGCTCTTTGTCCAGTAATCTCTTTTTCATTGTGTGTCATGCTTTCGTGTATGAACATCATTCCTAGAGGGACCCCAATGCTTTTGCTGGATTTCCAGATTTGGGGACAGTTTTAGCATGGAGTCACTAGACATGTCTGTGTTTCTTGTCTGGGATTCACAGGGAATTTGGGCGGATTGACACAATACTGAACAGGTGGGATTCAGCCCTTATTTTTTAACATAGATGTGTCTGGGTGTGTCCTGGGTTCCCCGCAACTGAGGAGTGTGCAGCTCATCTAAAGCCACTGAAAGACTGTTCTTTGCTGACTATGCCTCCTGGCTGATTTATGGAAGGATAAAGAGAACTTAACAGAAATTACTGACGCAAGCTCCTCTCCCGAGATAAAATGGTACAGTGGCAGCCAGGAAGATCTCTAGGAGAGCTGGCACAAAGCAGTCACCCATGCCTAGACCATTAAGACCATGATAGACACATACAAAGTCCTGAGAAAGGCTTGCAGTGTTTTCTAGCTTAAACCACAGTCTTGCTTAGTCATAAATGGACTGAAAACTTGAGAAAAGCCCCTTTAGACACAGCACTTTGTGGAAATGAAAATATGAGCCTTGCACATGGGAGGGATTGTTTGGGATGTGGCCAGGGTGCTCAGAGCATTAGTCTGTGAGCCAGACAGAGATAGGCCTGATAGAACAAACACCTGACAGATCCTGGAAAACAATTGGGTGGAAAAAGGACAAAGGAGATGATCCTCTCTCACACCAACATGGCAACAATTCGAGTTCCCCAGCATGATCCCAGCCCAAGCACTCACCAGAGCAGAGTCAGGCACGAGCCTCCAGCAATAGGCAGTCTGCAGCATCCCCTCTCCTCTCCAGGTGAAAACAAGCCTGACCAGCAGCCCATGCTCATGGGCTCTCTGGCTCTGGAAACTGAAAGGTCTTTTCAAGGTAAGGAGCAAATCCTCAAATAGTCAATGATGTCACTTCAGGACGTGGACACTCAGCCAACAAAAACCCAGGCACCTGCAGATGGGTCACAAATCAGGGAATGTTTTTATGAGAAAAATATGGTCTAGGCTGGAAACAAGAGTATGTTTTAAGCACTGGAGCAAATGCCAAGTAACCATTCAAATGGCTCTTCAGACCTTTCTACCTGCAATAAGTAGCACCCCCTCCCCCTCCTCTTTTCTACCCCAGAAAAATATCCAGCAGAGCTAAGTGACTAGCTAGGAAATTGCAACAATAATTCTCAAACCAATGGGAGTTGCCAAAGGGCCTACGTGAGACCTTTTAAGGATGTGAGAGGTTAGTTTTTTCCATTCACAAAAGGAAGGAGGATGTGATAAGAAGAAATATTTTTATTTTGTGGCAATTAGATCATGGAAATAGATCCTGGAAGATCCACTGGAGACCAGAGTGTCGTAGGATAGTAAAGGGTCATTTTATTTCAAGAACATGGACATTTTCATGTATGAGAAGGATACATTGAGTTAGGGGAGAGATAAACAGACAGGATAGATGGATGGGTGCTAGAAACACTTATGCCTCAAAGCATAAAAGTTAATTGCTAATTGCCAGTGTTAGGAAAAACATCTTTCTTTCTATATGCACTCTTCGGTTCTTTATTTTTCAATCCCAGATAAGGATTCTTACTTCTCCCTTGATGTACAGGGACTAGTCTGTATCAGAAATAAAATACTCAATTAGACAATAAATGGTCTAATTCATACTGTCTAGGTGAGTGCTGACTTTGTTGAAATATCCAAGTTTGGGGTTTTTTTCTTGCTAATGCTTTGGGCATTAGTAACCTAAATGTAAATTATTTCTGTGTTTGCAAGCTTTCACATAAAAGGGAAAAGCAGAGGAAAATCCAAATGTACCAAGAAATGTAGAGCTTAAGACCATATTCTCTTCCCTCAAAGCTCTATATCCCTTCTCTCATTTTGCTTGCCTAAGCAAGTATAATCAGAAGACAAATACAAAACAAAATGAGGAAATAATAGAAAAATCATGGTGAAAACTCCTCAAAAGAGCAAGACAATGAAATCACTAGAGTCTTATCTGCAGCTGTTTTGGGAACATCGAGGCAACTGGGGCAAACCAGAAAATTGCATTCACCTGGAACAAGGGAGGAGAAAGATCTGACAGGTCCCTAAAAGAAGAGGCAGGTTAGTCTGGTGTTCCCCATCTCTCTCACACTGAGTCCCCACGAGTTCATATGGAAGGTGCTGAGAACCAGCAAATTGTTTGCAGACTTCAAAGAAAAGAGTTTTGTACATCAGCTCGTGGAAGAGGCTGCCAAGAACAACACTCTAGCTCTGGAATTTACATACATATCAAACCATTTATAACACACCCCTGCACAGATTAATAGTCTGTGTATGAGTGAGTGGGTGCCGGGAGAGCAGGTACCACATCTGGTTCTCATGCTGAGGTTCTTCTGATGGCACTATGAAGAATGGGAGGTGCTTTGAGCAAAACTTGGATATCCAAATAAGATCAAGAGAGGATATTTAAGATCAGAACAGAGCATGGGCCCACTTACGATACTAGATGAAGCTAAAGGGCTTGGCAGCCGGCATAGGTTAGATCAGCCCAAAGGTGCCTCCAGTCTGTGTCAGAACCGGAGCAGTCTCTGCATCCTTCAAGGGTCAGGATTATGCAAAAACAATCCAGCCACTTTGTGCTCCAGCTGCCCTGGCTTTGCCGAGCCAGGGGCTCTGAGCGGCAGGACAGAGACACAGGCTGTCTAGACTGCACGTGCAGGATCACAGGCTCTGATCTGGGAGTTGGATGACAACATTTCATAGAGGCAATATTATATTTTCTCTGTTGCCCAATAGCAATGGCTTCATGTTGCGAGGACCCTTGTAGCGGCAGCTGAATTCCTGTGGGGAAAGCTGCTGAGCCGCTTTGGGGGATTTCCCGTGGCGTGTGGGAGCTCAGCAGGCTGCCCAGAGCCCGGAATCCTGCAACCACAGCCCGTCCGTCAGCACATTGCTCCATGTGTGATTACAGCGGTTTTCACCACCCTCACCCCACTCTGTCATGTGTTTGTAATCACCACCATTATTCTATAGTTACAGAGCAGAAGCATCCTATGCAAATCAGGGATGCCCGCATCAACTAATGAATTGGTTACACCCTTTCCTTCCAAAAAAAACCCAAGCCCTTGGAGGGATGCTCACCATGTGCCGTAGGAAACGCAAATGCAGTAGAACCCGTAAAGAGCTGAGTCACCAGTTTTTTCATAGCACAGCTTTGTCCTAAACAGCTGAGTTTCAGATGGAAGAGCATACTAGGTTGCAGTGAAATAATTTCAGGAAGTTTTCCTTGGCCTCATAGTTATGTCCCTCAAGTCTCACTCAAGAGATACAAGCTGGGCTCCTGGTTCTGCACACACTGACAGCACACTCACTGTATCATCTCACTTTGCCTTAGTTTCCCCCATCTATAATCTCTAGTAATAGTAAAAAACCCTTTTCTCAGGGATAGGCAGGCCACCTTAAATGCAAATATAGCATATAGTGCCAGTACAGTCCCAGCAATGCTGTTGCAATTAAAATGGAAGAAATTTTTGTTTCTTGAGGTTTTAGGAAAGTCAGTGCTTAAGAAACACAAGCAGGACACCATTTCCGTCTGCCTCCCCTCTTACTTGTGTAGAAGGATAACTAAACAAGACGCATGGCCCCTGGGATGGCATTAAGACATTTTTCCCATGCCAACCTCATCACATGTGTCACCACACAATCCTCAAGCGAGAAGAAGAGGGTGCTGAGCCTCAGGAGTTTCCTAGATTACCCATAGGGATGGAGTTTATAAGATAGCCCTCATTAGCAGAACTTGCTGCTAAGGTTGTACATGTTATTTCTATTGAGTTTTGCCATCGCTCTCCTGTTCCTGCAGCCCTGGGTAAGTGAGCTCATCCACACAGAGGCTGGTGAGAGCTAGGAGGAAGGGGAGCCCTACAGCAAACAGCACCTGGCTACCAATAGTGACATGCAAGCCGCTTGCTGAAGTGGCACGCAAATACCACTTGGGCATGTGAAGCCTTTCTGTGGCATCTATCCCTTGCCATGAACCTCATAGAATCATAGAATAGTTTAGGTTGGAAGGGACCTTTAAAGATCATCTAGTCCAAGCCCCCAGCAAGGACATTGCTCTGGAGTCCCAGCAGTGCATGTCCCAGCATAGACAATCACTCAGCAGTGCCCTTCCCTGTGCCCTGGTCCTGTCCCACAGCACCTGGACATTTCCACGTTCAGAGTGCCTGTTGTACTGCCCAGCCAAACCCCAGTGTGACAGTGTAGGCAAAAGTCACCCCAAGGATAGCACGAGAGAATCTGTGGTCCTGCTGCTGACGAAGGTAAAGCAAGCTCCTGTACAACATGTTGTCTTACCGGAAAAGGTAGGAGACACTGCTGAGGACTCTAAATTAAACACATGTTCCAGCTAATTTATGTGACCTGGCACTCTGAAAACTAATAAAACCAGTTTATACTTTCACTTGCACATGATTAATGGCAAAGCTCTCCATCATATATCACAGACCATGCCCTAGCTGGACAAAAATACACAGATTATGGGAGAAATTAAGAATTAACAAAACAGCTGTTAACTGAGCTAGAAATACTCTACCACAGTCCCACTGTAAATCAGAAAATTGCCTGTGACAGTTCTCCCTGACTCTTTATGCACTGGGTTGTTCAAAGCAGGACCAGCAGACACGAGCAAGAGGGTTCCTCTCTCCTAGGTCTCGCGCTGGGGCCTGCTCAGTGCAGGATGCTGCCTGGACCCTTGGTATCCATATTGCTGTCCTCAAAGAGCTTGTGACCACAACAGGGAAAGACAACAGCACCAAGCTGCTGAATTCTTTCCTGTATTCACTGGGCAGGCTGATTCTCCCCTGGATAGCAGTTTGGTGTATAACTCTCAGAGGGCAATTAACTTGCAGTAATATTTAATAGATTTACAAAGATGCCAAGAAAGGGAGCTTCCCCTCTCAGGATAGGCAGGATGCAAGATGCAAAAGTTAAGTTAAAAATGTTGCGGTAAAGGTCACTTCAGGCAGATGCAGGTTTCCAAGAGGAAAGGGGTCAGCTGCTAAGTGTCAGCGACCTGGAGTCACTCTGCATCACAACAACCAGACTCGTGTGAATTCATATTCTCACAGCGTTTGTCCCGACTGATGCACAGTGCCCATCTTGCTGTGGACATTCAACCCAGGCAGCTTAATAAAAGCCTGCCTTCCTGCCACTTTCCAAATAGGTTTATTTCCTGACCCAGGCAACATCACTGGGACAGCAAGAAAAAACACTGGCAAACAGGCACATCCTTTGCCTGATTCTCAGAGGGACAGAGGCAGACCTTGCCCAGCAGGATGTGGGGAGCCAGGGCACTGCAATTGGTCACCTGCCTCCAGCAGAAACAAAACAAAAAAGATGCTTCACAATGGTGAAAAATAAAATAGAGAGTAATGAGGGTATTTATGTCATTTCCTGATGGGCCATCATAGAGCATGATAACAGGATGGGGTCTCACTGTCAGTTCCTGGATAGCTCAAGCTATTTCCCATAACCCCAGTGACTAAATAATGCCATGAGGGGAGGCTGAAGCCATGATACATCCTGCTTCCCCATGCAGATTTCCCCAGGCACCGCAGCCGACACCTGGTTCATGCAGGAAGTGAGGAACCATCCCAGAGGGGTCAGATGCGCCCTAGGAACTGCAGGCCTTTCATGGGCTTTGAAAGAGGGTCAAGAGCAAGTAAAAACATCCAGCTTTGGGAGTATTTGCTCTGCAAAGTGGCCCGGAGACCCTGGTGCCCACCCACCGCTCTTGCTAGTCAGGGCCTTGGCAAAGCACAGGGAGACAACACTGGGTCTGACCACAGCTCTAACAAGGCCCATCTGCCTCCAGCAGTGGCCAATGCCTGGGGAAGAGCAGGGTAAGCTTGCACTAGAAACACCCCTTTTGCTTAGCGATCTGTGGCTCAGATCACTCTAAATTCCCGACCCAGACGTTATCTTTGCGTAAACGGCAGGTTTTCCACTTGAGTTATCTGAAGGGCTGCTTAGACTTTTGGGTATTGCTGTGCCCTGGGTAAGGCTTGCAGAAGGGAGCTCCACTCACTGATCTTGGGCAAAGGCAACAATGTTTGTCTGTGGACAATGAAGATGGCCACAGAGAAAGCTGGTCCTTCACATCCACATCATTTTAGGAGCAAATGACAAGATTGTTGCCACTGTCCTGGCCAGAGGTTGTCCAAGCAGCATCATTCAGGTGACAGGCAAGGCTTCAAATACCTGCCTGTATCCAGCAGGGAATTTACAAGTTCTTATTTTCCCGTCCTATAATGCTACTTGTTTTTCTCCAGTAGTCTGACAGCAGGGAATTGCAGCCCCACTCAGCTGTATCACAGCAGCAGGAGCCCCGGGCAGGGCAAGAACACATGGAGCAGTTGAAGGGCTGCACTGGGGGCAGCAGCCTGTGGGAGCTGTCACAGCAGGGTTGCTTGATGGATCATCTGGAAAGACAAACCCCCTTAAAGCTTTCTCATAAACCTCTTATGGCCTATCAGGGCATCTCCACTTGACGTATTCCTCTGGATCATGTGTTTAAGTCATCGTTTTCTATCCCCACTTCCCTATTCTGTGACTTGCTGTTGGTGCACCATCCATCCTTAGATAAACCTGCCTGTTTGCCCCACTGAGACCACACAGTTTCCTTTCCCAAGTGCCCGTGATGAGCCCTTCCCCTGCTCCTGGAGAGCCTTAGCCTGCTTAGAGAGCTGTTACTAAAGTTGTCTTGCGACCTGGTCACTGCCCAAGACATGCTTGTTGCCAGTTCCCATCAGAGTTATTAAAAAAAAATCTAATTTCAGGTGAAAGTAGCGGACATTGACAGCATTTTTGCAGGGACTTTATGGTGACCAAAATAGGAAGTTCCTTTTGTTAAGACATGTCAGCCAAGGTTTTAAAAGGTCTGAAGTTGTAATCTGGCCCTTTAATCAATTGATGAAGTTTTTCTTCAGTTTTGACATAGATGTTGTTTTGGCGTATTAACTGAAGGAGAATTAGGTGCTATTTCAGTCACACAGAAACAATCTGCTTCCAAAATGAGTATGTATGCCTTTTGCTCCCAAATCACATAGTTCGGTATACTCATAAAAATTCACAACCTACCTTGTCCCCTACTTTTGCCACTATAGGCAAAAACACCTGGACCAAAGCAGCCTGGTTCTTGGTCAAAAATAGCAAAGAAATTTGAAAACTGCTTTTATGAAGAGGAGAAGAGAAGAGAAGAGAAGAGAAGAGGAGAGGAGAGGAGAGGAGAAGAGAAGAGAAGAGAAGAGAAGAGAAGAGAAGAGAAGAGAAGAGAAGAGAAGAGAAGAGAAGAGAAGAGAAGAGAAGAGAAGAGAAGAGAAGAGAAGAGAAGAGAAGAGAAGAGAAGAGAAGAGAAGAGAATAGTTTATTTCTCCCTCAAAGTAAAGCCAGACTATCAGATACAGATTTTTTTCTATGCCATACGCTGCAGACCAGCCATTGTGCAGAGATGCTCTATTAGCCTGACCCCTGCCAGCAGCCCTGAGCTTGGTTCCATTGGCAGCTCTGGCCCTGCAAAAGGATTTCCATCCCTTTGAGAGACAGACATTTTTTGCCTCATATAGGATGTAAAATCAGTTTCATAATACAAGCAAAATCTATCATAATCTCTTCATGCTTGGTGCTTATTTCAGAGCCAGCTGCAGCTGTCACAGCCTAATACTCTCTGCTTAGGGTCCGTGTGTGCACAGCTGGCTCCGGCCCGAGCACCTGCCCTCGGCCCTCAGAAGCGAGCCGGGATCCCCCCGTTGAGTCTGGGATCTGGTACTTGACTGCTGGTTTTATTTTGAAACTCCCCATTAAAAACGTGCCGAGGGGAGGGTGCCCTGTTCAGAGCCAGCCTGGTTGGATTATTTGGGCTTAGAGAGCAAAGTGTCAGGTTTGTGTTTAATGAATATCTCTATCAATCATCCCAGCTGCCTGTGGAATAATTACCTTGCAGAGCCCACAGGGGCAGGTAAAGCACTCAGGACACAGAGCAGGCTTTATTAGAAGCCCCACTGTAATACTCACCATTATTATCATTTGCCTTCAGTTACGTTCATGGCTGGTACTTTGCAATACATGGCTATTTATTCCTTCTCACGGGCTGCTTCAGCAGGTACCTTACATTCCTGTGGTGTCGCAGTCCAGGGGTGCTCACCCCAACCTTTGAAGCATATAAACAAAAGTGACCACAGATGTAAGTTGTCTCCCCAGATGCCACTATATCCATTGAAGTGCAAACCAAAAGCACTTCATTGAGGCCCTTTCAGTGTCTCAGCTGTGCTGACTGAGACTCTTTCGTGCTCACGTATCTACATGAGGATAGAACTAGCTCTGGAAGAATCTTAAGAACTGCAAGGGAGACAAGCTAGGCTAATTTTGTGAAGCTAATGGTTAAACAAAAGCAAACTAATTCCCTGTGAAAGCTCCGGTGCCTGCAGTCATCTCACCAATGAATTTGGCCTCTTTCACCTCTGCCCTTGCTGGCCTTTATCCCTAAGCATCAGTAGGATGAAATGCCCAAGCTATGGGCTTTAAAGGACTTTACAAGTTCAGTTTACAAGCTCCATAAAATTACAAATTCTCCCTCCCCACTGCAGAAGTACCTTGTAAAACATGTCCTGTATTGTTTCAGTCTGATGGGTCAGGCAGGGAAAGCAAGGCAGCATCTGAGTGGCAGCAAGCAGTGGAAGGAGTGCATCTGGTACAGAGCAGAGTCTCTGGCTGGGAGAGGAGAAAGCAGGAGGTGGACATGGTCGGCAGCAAGTAAAAAGAATTCTCTGCCTCTGCCGCATGCTATAGGAAAGCCTAAGGGTTAGTTCTACATTCTATTTCTCCTCTCTTATTGAGCAATTACTTGCAATGTACATTTTGGTCAGTTTGCTTCAGGGTGCAACATCCATAAGCATCTCTGCACATGCTTACATCCTAACCTGGCCTCAGCATCTAGCTGTACCTGGGATCATGTGGAGTACTGTGTCCAGTTCTGGAGCCCCCAGCACAAGAAGGACATGGACCAGTTGGAGAAGGTCCAGAGGAGGGCCACAAAGATGATAAAAGGGCTGGAGCACCTCTCTTATGAGGATAGGCTGAGAGAGTTGGGGCTGTTCAGCCTGCAGAAGAGGAGGGTCCAGGAAGACCTGATAGTGGTCTTCCAGTACCTCAAGGGGGCCTACAAGAAAGATGGGGATAGGCTGTTTAGTAGGGCCTGTTGTGATAGGACGAGAGGTAATGGTTTTAAAATAGAGGGGGGTAGATTTAGATTAGAAATTAGGAAAAAAATTTTTACGATGCGGGTTATAGAACACTGGAACAGGTTGCCCAGAAAGGTGGTGGAGGCCCCATCCCTGGAAACGTTCAAGGCCAGGCTGGATGAGGCTCTGAGCAACCTGACCTAGTCAGGGATGTCCCTGCTCCTTGCAGGGGGGTTGGACTAGGTGACCTCTGAAGATCCCTTCCAACCCTAACCATTCTATGATTCTATCCTTAGCTAAGCATCTGGTGCCCTGGAGAAAACTGCAGTGACCCTCCACTGCAAATGCCTGGCCCTAACCTGGCACCAGGGCAGTAATCCAAAAAGCCGCTTGCCCATCTCAGGTAGTTCCTGCTGATGATTTTTATGCCAGAGGTCTGCAGAGGTCGTGTACTTCATCTTGCTGTGTTTCAGTTTGGGCTGCTTTGAATAGCATCAGAAAACAAGCAGCAGCCTCAGCAGATGCACGCAGAACACTTTCACATCTTACACAGATTTACATCCAGAGTTATTTGGTGTCAGGCTGAGTACAGTGAGTCATAACTCATCTTTACACTGGAGCTAGAAAAAAAAACTCTGGACTTCTTGCCAGTGTCAGCACCATTGCTGGTATTTTTAACGCCAAGGGAAAGTGTTAGTTGAAGAAGAAAGCAAATAAGGTCCTCCCAACATCAGCTGCAAGACTGCCAGCAAAAAGTGGAAAGAAAAATTCTGGGTTCTGCTGATGGTCTGTGCCAATCCATCACATCCAGAAAGCCACTCGAGGACCTGTCAGGATGACAGGGCTGTGCCAGCACACAGTGCTGGTCAGTCAGGGCCAGCAGGGAGGCTCATGGAGGCATTGTGCCACCTGTGACAGCAGGAGAAGTCAGGCAGCCGAGGCATCTCCAGAGGGAAAAGCCTGAGGGAGCAAACACTCCTCCTGGAAAAAGCTGGGATTCAATTTACTCAAATGCACTCTGGGTGATGTACAAATAGGAGCCTGTCATTGGACATAGTTTTAAAGATGTCTCTTAAAATACACTTGTTCCCAGAAATGATGACAGGTAACACAATCTCAGGGGCACCCTGAGAAGAAAAAGAGATAGAAAAATCTTTGCCAGCACAGATGGCCTGCAGGTGCCCCCCAGCCCTGTTGTGCCCGGTGCTGTGGCCCCTGTCGCTCTTCCTGAGGGTGACAAGCTCTGGCTGTTCCAGATTGGAGGTGTCAGGGCCACAGTGTTTTGCAGACCCCCCCTTTTACACCAGCTCAAGTGTCTCCAGGGTTCACCATTGCAACAGCTTCATGCAATGGGACTGAGCTCTCACAGGGGCCGGACCATTTCAGGCTGTATAGGAAATCAAAAACCTTTCTGAAATCCAGAAATCCTTTATGCAGTACTGACAGGGTTTTCTCCTTCCCCCCTATTACGGTGCAGACTGTTCATGGGCATTTTTTAGAAAGCTTTTTCTTGTCAATACAAAACTCTGCTGGTTCTGAGGAGGGACAAGTGGTAGAAAGGAGAACAGGAAGAGAGCCAGGGTCTGTATCACATTTTCAAGGCTGGATACTGTGAGGGGCTCAGGAGCGTGGGGAGGGAGATCAAGACCTGGGTTCAAGCCCAGCTTTATGACACAGCAGCCACCCAAGCCTTTCCCAGAGGAACACCAGGTTTTCCAAAGTGCTCGTCACACTCAGCTTTCTCAGCAGTTACCCACCCTTGCTCACCACTCCCATCAGCCTCTGCCTCCTTCCTTCCCCAGAAAACCTCCTTCTGCTGGTCTCTACCTTGCTGCAGGCTCTGAGATGAATTTCAGCCGGAGCAGGGGCATCACGGTGCGTGCCTCCAGCAGACAGGCACCTTGCAGGGCGGCATCCCGCAGTCCCACTGCAGCCTAGTAGTGTGTCCGCAGGCAGAGGCAGACATGGGTGGCAGTCTGATGGCTACTGGACTTTTTGGCTGGCTTCTTAAATCTGCAATCACAGTGCCAATGTAGCTGCAACATTTTTCAGATGTTCAAGAGGACAAAATTGATATGTGATTCCACTGCTCACCCCTCTGCTAACTTTGGATGCAAACTGTTTACAAACAGCTGCCGTAACATCCCTGATGTCCAAAGGAAATACTCCACTAGAGAAAAAAAGATCTTAGCATGGACTATGTCCAGGAATTTCATAAAGAGAGCCAGGAGCTTGTTCAGATGTTTCCCTTCTAGGCTCTGGGTTAACAGAGTCTGTAGAGATGAGACAGTTTATCATTTGTAACAGCTGTGACTGGAGCGGGGCTGTGGTATGGCCTGGTGTGGAGGACAGTCTTGAGAGGGAGGGTGGCCATGAGGGAGGACAGCCATCAGAGGTCCAACCCAGCTGCAGGAACTCCCATGGCAGCGGCAGCCACCACTGTCCAGGTGGTTGCTACTTGGCCAACACTTCACAGGCTGCAGTGGCATCTCTGCTCCCACCATCAAACCCTGGGGCAGGGGCAAGTGTGTCCCACGGTCCCCAGGGTACCACTAGGAGTTCTGTGACCAGTTCTGCTGGCAGCAAAATCTGGCTGGCTATGCTGTGCTGCACTAAGGTGCAGTCCCTGGGCCATCAGCTGTGCTGAGCAGACATTAAATCTACCTGTGCCAAGCTTTTCAAGGGAAAGGGTGCTGCCCCCATGCTCCTAAGATCAAGACCCCTGGGGAAGGGAAAAGACAGGTCTATCTGTCTATAAGACAATGTAATCTGTGACCATCAACACTTCCTCTGCCCAGCCTAGCCCTCGCTGCCTCCACTGCTGGGGCTGGAGGGGCCAGCACTGGTCCCACTCACGGCTGGTGGCTGGGGTGCTGGGCACAGGGTTGGTGTGGGTGTTGGGACCCAGCCCGCTGCTTCCCTCCTCTCAGCACGTGGCACACTTGCACCTCAGGCTGCCAAACCATAAGGGTGTCATTCCCACCATATTTAAAAGAGAACCTCTCTTGTCTTCTCGTCCTGTATTCCATGAATCTCCCCTCTCCTTGCCCCACTGCGTTCTCTTTCCATCAGCAGGATTGGCACAAGAAGCTGCTTTCTTGCCCTGGAGAAAACCGTTGCTCAGCCACACAACAGGGGGAAAAAATACCTTGTGAAAAAGAGGCAATCAGATCCCTCGAGCTAAAGTTAAATTTTCTTTTAAAGAGTCTCCCTTTCTGGAAGCAGTTTCCTGCTTTTCTAATTGGTGTTTCTGAAGGGACAGAAAGAGGTCCCTGTTCCAGGGGCATTAAGCCTTTTAAAGATGCTTTAACTAACAAAGCAAAGATTAGAGAACACAGATCAGATGTTTTTCCTATCAAAGCCTTTCTTTCCTTTCTTTCCTTTTTTTTTTCCCTTCTCACTGTGGATGTTTTGAGTCTCCTCTGGGCCCGGCTTCATTAAGGCTGTTAACTTCCTAGCGCTGATGTCTCTTTGCCCAGCTCACAGTTTGGGTGGCCTGAACTAAAATCTCCCAAAGGGCTCATTACAGGTGGTAGGCAGACAGGGCTGGAGCCTGGGCCACACCACATATCCCTGAGAGAAATGTGTTTCCCTGACCAAAAAAGCACAATATTATATTCTTAAAACATTCCAGCCCCGTCTGGGTGTTCTCTGCATGCATTCCTGTACGTGGGATTATTATTGTAGAGAATTTATAAAGTCATTCATTTCTCTGGAAGTGTATGACATGGGTTTTGGTTGAATGGGCCCAGTGCAAACTTAGAGCCATGTGGTGCTATAAAAACACAACAGTAAATAAATCAGCAGGGAGAATTTACACTTCAGTCTTCTGATTGTTTTTACATTCGGAGGCTCAGACTCGGAGCCAGAGTGTAAAATAAATACCTGTAGCACTGAAAATGCAGCGTCACACTCTGGCCTCCTAGCAATCAAACCTGCAAAGCCGAGATACGTGCAAAGCAAGGGTGTTTACAGCAAGCTTGCGGTGACCTTTTTTTCTTTGGCAGCTTCCTATTTTTCTTGGTGATACCTCAGATCTTTATTATGGTATTGTCGGTCCTAGTGCTCCTGTGATTGAAGGTTGCGTCAGGCCTTCAGGGGTTTGAGTGCTTGATATTTTTTTTTCCCGGGGGTTATTTTTATCACAGCTCTTTAGAGGGAAAAAAAAAAAAAAATCACTCCAGGCTGAAACTTGCCAGCTCCTGGGTGTTACCAGGAGGAAATCATGCTTTTCATCTGTGAAAAACAGGAATGAAAGGAGCCGGGAGATGGACATCTGGGCTCTGCACTTTCATGATCCTGCCATCGTGCTGGGAGCTCAGGGTAGGAGAGCTGAGTCCCAGGAAGGAGCCGCATGGGTCAAGGCCCCTCTCAAACCTGCCTTTGGTGGGAGCCCAACAGGGATCTCCTCGCCATGCTGACAAGGTGACCCTGCAACTCAGTGCTTCTCAATCGGAGGGATTTCTCTTGCACTTGTCCCTGCATAACGTGAGAATGTCACTCAGCTGCAATTTCACCCGCCAAGAGGCAAAGGGTGAAATCATCTTTGATGACATCAAATTGTTTTCGGAAAACCGAAGCTATTCTGAGACGGGTGGAACTTTCCTATACTGAAGTAAACCTTTTCCGGGCACAAAAATACATCACAAATCCTGCAAGGCAGTAAAACAACCCCTGCATTAACCTTCTCCCCGGGAGCCCCCCTGCATACCCCAGGTTGCCCCGGTTGAGTTCTCCTCTGCTGACCATTGCACAAGACCAGATTTTTGCTTTACTGCCAAAAAAGCACTAGGGTTATTTACCACCTCAGAGCTGGGGCCATTGCCAGTTCCGATGGACCATTTCTCATTAGCAATTAGCATCTATCTCACCACCGATGTCTCCTCCAGGACCGATCTGTAAGAATGCTTGATTTTACCTGTCAGGCTGAAATCGCCTCTTCCCACACAAAACAGATGCAGGGGACCTGTGTCAGCGCTGAAGTGACTCTAGGTGAGCTGTGGCAGTGTACTGCTTTTGTATCCCTCTGGCTGCTTCTGTCCCACTGGAGAGACTGTGGGGCAGCCCCTTCGGGGATGGCAGCAGTGGCTCTGCTGAGCTTTCTTGCTCTAAGAGCTTGCTGTGCTTTTGTACACTAAACAAAATAATGCTGCTGGTGAAGGTATCTGAGAGCGTAAGAGAATGTGGAATTTGGCTCAGTTAAAGGAACATATTACTGGGATTTGCATTTTCCATATTTTCTCAGTAAAACAGATCTCTGGTCTAATAGAAGGATGAGAATTAAGATAGTGTGGCTCCATGCCTTTGGTAAAAAGAGGTGGTTGCACACATGCACCCCTTGACTCCCCAGTGTGTGCAAGGCTGAATGGGCAGGTTAAGACCTTAACAACTCTATTTTGGTGGCTAAGATCAGATTTAAGCCTGCAATTCAAATGCACATGCAAAAACATGAACCCAAACTGTGTCTGCAAGAAACCTTGTCCCAATCATCATGCCAATATTGTTGCTTTTAGTCTCTCTGAAGGTATAAAAACTCTGAAAACTGGAAGCACATCAATCTCTGTGAATGCATTATACAAGCCAGATTCCTGTTATCTTTAATAAGGGATTATTTTTGTTAGCCACGCAGTAGAGTTATCGGATAGAAAAATGGAAGTATTTTCCTCTGTTGGGTCCCAGAACGCCGCCCTCCAGGAACAGCTACCCCCTCCTCCAAGCCCCATCCCCAAGATCGTCCTCCGCTGTGCATATACTTTTCATGGGTGAGGAAGATTTTGTTGAGTTTTTGGGTAATGGATCCTCTATGCTCACTTGCTCTCTGTTTGGATTGTGAAAGAGCCTTTCTAGCAAAGCAGTATTCAGTGGTGGTCTCCAGGAAAAGGCATTTCTTGCATTAAAAACAATAAAAGGCCCAATGTTTTACAGACAGATGTCCATCAACAGCTGGCGCTGGAGTGGGAAGAGAACACCGGATCTTCTCCATCGTCACAGTGCTGGGGCTCTGCATAGCCACTTGTTTATTTAACAAGCTGCGTTATTAAACTGGACCTTGGGTTGTGAGTGGAAGCTCAACCCGCTGAAAAGCCACACAGACACTTTGATCATTTATAAAGACCTACTTGAGAGACCATGCACTTCACCAGGGCTGCAGGGAAGGAAAAGGGCAAAGTCTGTATTTCACCAGCTTTCACTAAGTTGGGCCATTGACTCAGCTTGTCTTTGACTCAGGTGTCTTTGGACTTGGCCTCGTTTGCAAACTTAGCCATATGAAAATTATGTAGTTGGGGCAGTGTGCTCTGCAAAGAATATGGGCACGCAGATGGGTAGATGGGTACTCTGTCCCACCTCTCTCTTCCCAGCTAGGCACTGGTTCAAGCTATACCGAACCCCAGAAAGGCTCTTCGGGCTCCCAGCATGTGGGCAAACTTCGGCAGCACTGCCTCCTGCCACTGGGTACCTGGGCTCAAGCAGCCGTGTGCCACGAATGTCAGTCCTCTCCATGCAGCAGCTGCCCCCTAACTTTGTCACGGCAGCTGTTTCCCAGGACATGGCAACGGTTCCAGCTAGGAACATTTTATCCAGCTGAGACTCGCTGGCAGTTTAAATGGGGAAATGTAGTTACCCACACTTAAATTTGGCCTTGAGATGGCTGTCTCTGTTCGCGGTGAGCACCCATCGTGCTCCGTGTCAGCCCTCCCTCACACTTTGCCTGCCTGTTGGAGGCAGCTCAGGCACTTGAGATGAGGAGTCCCGTGTCCAAAGATGCCCTGATAATTCAAGGCAGAAGTTAAAACAAGACTTTCAGAAATACGCTGAAAATCTGTCTTTGCCCTGGGTTGTACCTATTCTCCCATCTGCATGGAGGGACTTGTGGAGGAAGCACTGCGGGGGCTGCAGTGGGACCTGTCCTGGGACAGTGCTACCACCCGCAAATCTGGCACAAGGGCCCTCAGTTTGTGCCCCAAATTACTGCCACAAAGCCTTGTTCTCTTCAGTCAGAGCCACCATTGCTTTTGCTTGGAAATTTGTCCCCGGGATGTCCTTTGATTAACAAGGCTCTAGGTAAAGCTGGGATCAGCTGAGCAGCTCTTTGTCGTGCCCTCCCTGCCAGACCCCTGCTTGCAGGAGCATAGCACATTGCTGTGGGGGCAAGGCAGCGTCTGCCCCCTCAAACTACTGAGCTTTTCCTACTGGATGTGGCAGTAAAAGCAGGGCCCTTTCCTGATGCTCTGTGTATGCTGGAGGTCAGATTTGTCTGGATCAGCCCCCCACAGGCACTGTGAATACCTGCTGGATGCCTGCTGATCTCGCTAAGCCAAAAACCCGCTCTCAGCGACAGCAGCACCCGGCCCAGCCTGCCTCCCTTGCCAGGGCAGGCTGTTCCCCGAGGAATTTGGCACTTCGACTTGATGGCACCAGTTTGGTCACCTGCTAAAGTCCCACTCACTCCGCAAATTGGGCAAAGCAGGCTGATGCCTAAGCTGTCGCGGGAAGCTTTGGGGCGACAGTGTGCCCTGGACAAAAGATTTGGCAAGGAGGCAGATTTTCAGGAAAGGAGTCCAAAGCCGACTCAGTTGCCAGGCCAAAGGGGAGGTTTGTACAAGCCTTTGGGCTTAGAGTGATCGTACGGAAAAGCTGTCCTGCGCCAAGATCTCCCACGGCCCTAAAAGCTGAGCATGTTTTCTTGCCTCCACTCGCCTTCGGAGCTGCTTGCCTCTTCTGGCACAGCACAGCACTTCGCCTTGGACCAGACAAAGCTCTTGTAGGTTTGTCAGAGCATGAGATAAGGTGGAAATCACTAAAACTTGGCATTGAAATGGAAGTGGTCTCAGCGCAGCAATACCAAGAAAAGCACAGTTTCTGTGGGTTATTTTGCCACAGCTGCATACTTTGATTGCTTCAAAGAGATTTTACGTTTAATTTTTTTCTACTTAGGCAATTTATTCTTTGTCCATGTTTTCGAGAAGTCTAAAATCACTACAGCACAACCCAGCCACTGGGCTGAAAATGCGATATTCCCAAAGCTGTTATGTAGTCCTAGGTATTTTGGACTCTACTCCTGACACGAGTAACAAAAACAAACACTTGGAACAGATAAGTAATTTTAACTAGAAGCCAGTCTAAGTTTTAGGATCATAAACAGCATAATCATTATTTATACTTGAGTAACTTGTGTTTCAGTGAAACCTAAAAGTTTCTGTTGTGTGTTCACTAAGGTTGTCATTTCAGGTTGGCCACAATATAGTTCTGCTAAAGAAAGCAACTGGAAAATAAGAAATTCAGGCTCCAATAGTGCACAGAGGCAGAGTAATTCAGCATTGGATACAAAGGTTGCGTTTACTTGCTCTGAGCCTGAAGATAATCCTATTCTGTATATCAGCTGCTGTACTGGAAAGGTTGCATTGGACAATTCACTTTATTGGATTAACTTTGTGCGTGAAGAGCCAGCAGCGAGCCCCATTCTTGGGAATTTCCATTATTCAGCAGTAGACCTGTGCTGTGCTTTCTTACAGTCCCATATTTCTCTCTATATATTTCTATTCTTGATGAACACCCCTCAGAATATATTTGGTCTGTTAAGCAGCAGGCACTCAGCACTGTTTCACCCCCCATAGGTTCTTTCTGCCAGCAGCAGCGACTTGGAGAGCTGCTCAGAAGTGATGGGACCGTTAACAAGCTGTGCTGCAGCACCAAGCAGGATGGCCTCATGGGGAAAGGAGCTTCCCAGGACCAAAAAGCTAAGAATAGACATGGGATGTGTCACCATCCACACACAAGTTACCTCCCATCAGCTGAGCTGCTGGAGCTGCTTTTCACACTTCTTACCTGCACCTGGAGGTAATGGACTTCGGCTAGACCCCAAAGAAATGCACAGTTCTTGGCTGGTGTTTCCAGGTCTAGCTTAACAGCGTAAACCCCACTGAGAGTCAGCGAGACTCAGGATGGTGTTTGCAAGAGAGTGCAAGGATTTTGGCAGCGTGCATCGCATCTGCAGAAGTGTACAAGGGTTCCTATTTAATGCAGATAGTGCCTAGTGAAACAAATAAATCATTCAAGAGGTCAGGACCAGTATTGCTTTGATTTATTAATCTTTACTGATCTTTGTTCTCTCTCTCCATCACTGACCGATGTCTGGATATCTTCAAAAGGCAAACCTGTGGGTACTCAGCAAACGTGCACTTAGGTACTTTCTCACCTTTGAAAATGGGGCTCCACCTCCTAAATCACCACGTTCTGTTGGGAAGTAACCCATCATGTGTAACAAGCAGAGCCCCTGCATTTGCCTGGAAATCAGTGCAGCCTTACTGACTCTTGACAGCTTCAGCAAACTCAGTCAGCTGTCCCACATCATAAACAATTTAATTGTCATCATTTCTAATCTAAAGCATTTAAGGTCACGGCCAGACACATGGATCTATGTGAGTTTATCACTGCATGCTCTCTACACACTGTTTTCTGTCCCGTTTCAAGAAACCTTGCTGTATCTCTAAGAAACTCCACCTCGCAGAGCCCTGCGGTGTCCATTCCTGCCGTGAGGTGGGTTTGCGGCTTTCCCTGGAGGCTGAGCTGTTAATGGGGAAATCGCTTGGGCTCGGCCTCGCAGCAGACTCACATTTCCATCAGCAGACACAGGCTGCTGCGGACTCCCTGAAGCTTCAGGCAGATTTTCTGTGTGCTGCTCAGCTCTCACATAGCAGAGTGATGCCACACAGGGGTGCTAAAACTTCTTCTATAAAAGATCTTCTTGCAAACCCCATTGTTCAGCTATGGGAAGCTGCCCCTCCGTCTGGAGGGCAGATCCAGCAAAGCACTCGAGGGACACTGCCCCTGACCACCCAGGGGCTTGCCTTAGGCCCCGTTCTGCAAAATGATCTGATACCTCTTAGACCACAAAAGTAGAAATAAGATGACTAGTGGGGAGGAGTGGGGTAAAGTGAGCTTAAAGGGGATGAAAGGGAATTTTCAGTTTGTAGAGAGATACAATATTTTTTTTTAAGAAACGCACAGTCTCTGACTTGCTTTTCTCATGAAGCCTTGGTTACCCGATGGGTTAGAGATCTCTTTGGATAAAAGAAAACGTAAGTCAGCTGAGTAAATGCAGGTCTTTCTGCAGTTATTTCAGAGGACAAACTCAAGCCAGACAAGAGGATTTTCCGATCTTAGAGCATTAATAATCCAACAGCAAGTGTTGTCTGGTTGTGAATAAGCCAGTATACAATATTGCATATACAATATGTAGAATTAATTTCACTGTAATATGGCTCAGGGATATTTTATCTGGATGCCTTGCTGTTTAGGGCTGTATACTTCATTATCTTAAAGGGTGAATTCATCTCCTCATGGCTGTCACCAGCTTGGGGACCACATCACCCACATGATGCTCCTGCTTGCTAACAGGTAAGGACCTATGCATTTTCCCAGCAGCAAGGAGCGACATCAGAGCCACCCCAGCCCAAGGGTCCCAGCCTCCGGCCTTGCTGGGAGACGGGCTGGCCCCAGAGGCCACTCGGCAGCTGACCACTGCCTTAGCAGTAACGCGAGCCCTGGTGACGGCTACAATCGTAGACAAATAGTAATAAATAAGCAGCAAAGCACTGTGACTTGACAAGCCTTGGGCATCCCCAGGGATTTGTAATGGGATATGGAGGTTTTCACCTCCTGGTCTCTAGTTCACATTTCAAATCCAGCCCTGCTCCGAAGTGACCAAAGGTCATTGCCAGGCTCAGTCGTCCATGTGAAGACATAAATGGTCTCATTTCTCTAATTCCTCAAGCAAGGCTGGGGGGAGGACTGGATTTGTTTGGTTTTTATGATCCTGGTGGAACAGCCTGACAGCAAGGCTATACATGCGCCTCTCTGTCCAGTCCCCGTCCTGGCTGTGTCTGGTACCCAGACACCTACCTGGCAGCTCCCAGACACTATGCCTCGTCCCAGCCCATAAAGCGCAGAGGGGCTGGCTTTGCTCTAACTGAATCCTGCACCTCATTTTACCTTTCATATCTATAAAGCTAAGCAAAAGTGTGCATTTTTGGTGCATCTGCTGCACAGGGCCTGGGAGATTCACAGATCTTGCTGCAAGTGTGGAACTCCGCTATGTAGATGCAGATCCTCAGCCTGTCCCCAGAGCTTAGTCCTGGTCCCTGTGGCCCAGATGTCACAGGAGGGCAGCAAGTGGGTCCTTCTAACCAAACCCTGCATGAAAGGCGATGGCACTGGTGCAGCCTCCCTCACCAGCTGCACCCTGATACTGTAGGCAGTCCTGGAGAGCCTGGGCATGGTTGGGCTGCCACGAACCATGCCAGCTTTGATTTCTTTAGTGCCATGTCTCTTTCCCCCAAGCACCAGGCTTCAGTTGCGACCAGAGGAAGAGCATTTATGACCTGTACACTTTCCTTGTTTCATTCTGCTGGCAGGGAGGTGGCTGGGGCTGCAGTGTCCCTGCCCCTGCACCCTTGCAGGACTACAGTGCTGGTGCTCACGTCTTGCACTGTACCCTCTAGCCCGCGCATTTCTCATACCGTTCAATGGGATATAGGGTTCATTTTCCCTTTGTGGCGATCACCAGAGTGGCTTGGGGCTGACAGATGGACCTGCATAGGTTTGCAGATTGCTCTGGATTCCCAGGCACGGAGGTGTTTTATAAATATCCCCTATTATTACGATGCTCTATTAATAACTGCCTTGGGGAACAATGGGAGCACGAACAGCTTTGGTCATCCGATGCCAACCAGCTGAGCCTCCACAGGGCCATGGGACATTCCCAGAAAAGCATCTATTTGGGGAAGCATAGCATTTACACGCAAGCCCAGGGGATACGCAAGGCCCTGGAGGAGATAGTGCCTGCTCCTGGCAATGTGCTGCCTGGGAGCATGGATGCTCTTCAGCATCCTGGGCCCTCCCTGCGCCCAGCATGGGAATGTGTCAGGGTCTGGCCTGTCCACAGACCTCCCCTCACCCCACTGTGGGGGACGCACCAAGGCTGCTACCCTGGGAATCAGGTCCTGCCTTTCCTCTTCCCGCGGCTGTGCCAGACGGGTGGGGCAGGCAAGGAAGGAACGTGGCTTGTGGTAAATTTGGTTCTGCCCAGACACTCTTGTGGTTACAGCTCTTGCAAAATTTGATGAACGCTCCCTGGGACATGTCCTGCACGTTGTCACAGCCACAATATCTGCATCAATGTGAGTGGCTCAGGATGAGACAGCTTTTGAGCAGCCTTGATGCTCAATCAGAAGGCATTTTGGGAGTGAGATGGGAGGTTAAAGAGACTGATGGAGCAACCTAGCGTGTGTCCTTCTGCGTGTCACTGCTTCCCACCTAGGCCAGAGACAGGGAGCTCACTGGCGACTCCCTGCCAGCCCTTGCTGCTGCATGTGCCCCCAGCGTGCCCAGGCAGGGTGAGACATGCCTTCTCGTTATGCTGGGGACATGGCAGCAGGGCTTAGCAAAGGAAGAGAAGGAAAATGAAAGGAGGGAGCCCAGCCCTCGTTTCCCCACGAGGGGCATGAGGCAGCCCAGCTCCTGCCTGGTGTTGCGGTCCCTGCTTGGAATCCCACCAGGTTCACCAGGGAAATTGGTACTGGCTTTTTTTTCCACATTGTTCCTGATGGCTGGGCACTTCCTGAGCCTTTCCAGCATCGTGGGGAAGTGGAACAAGAGGAAAACGGAACCTTTTTTTATTTTCCTTCCTTTCGCAATTTCTTTGTGATCACAAAAAGCCATATTGCAGCTAATTTTCCTGCCTCTGTTCACACAGGCATTTTGCAAGAGCACAGGAATTCCTCTATGAGGGACGTGGGTTCTTCTGATGCCCCGCGGCCAGCGCTGTGCCTCCTCGTGCTCCCTGAGCTGCTGACTTATCAGCTTCCTGCATTCAGGAGCTTGGGGTACAGCGTCGGGCCCCGCATCCCACCCGCTGCCCTGGCCTGTGGTGGCAGAGGCAGGGAGCAAAAGCAGAAGCAAGCACAGAGCCCGTGTCCCGGGGACGTTTGCAGAGGCAGAGGTGGGAATGCAGAGAGGCTGCACCATAGGGCCATGACTCCCCAGCCCCACAGCATCAGGAAGGGCTGCTGTCCCTGCGAGGTCGGGGAACAGGGTAGTGCTGAGAACTAACATAACTCACCACATGCCACTGGCAGTTGCCATAACTGCGGATCTGCTGATCTCACTGATTCTGCAGTGGTTTACCCAGCGTCTAAAAATGTGAAGGGAAATAAAAGTTGCAGAATTTTGTGCTCTCTATTAATGGCTGGGTCATTCAGCAGCCATATAAAGAAGCTGCAGAGCTCAGTAGGTACACAAGGGGACTTTCTGTGTGATGTGAAGATGAAAAATCTTTCAGTTCATCACTCAGTAAGGAAAAACAGAGGTTTTGCCTAATCTGAATGTTTCCAGGGCCTCAATGGGAGTGCAGCCCTACCCTCAGTGCAGGCAGGATGCAGCACGGATGCTCTTGCTCACAGGAGAGTGTGGGTGACCACATGGGTTCCCTCTCGCCATGTTGCAGTTTGCCAGTGAGGGAAAGCCGGTGATCCCTAGGGTGTTCCAGCAGGGTCTGGGCTGGGAGCAGGCCTTCTTCTTCCCCAAGTGTGCTCAGAGCCCTGAGCCAAGCAAGGGGACCCAGCTCCGAGCATCCACTACCCCCTAATTCCTCCACGGTTCAGCTTTCACTTGCTTTCCCTTAGTAAGGACATTCTTTTTCTCTTTACCAACTGCAAAGCTGGGGAAACTTAATGCCAGTATTAAGAAAAATACTTTTCAAATTATCCTTTAGTTCCAACAGCTTAATGTCCTTACACATGCTTAGTATGGAGTTTCAGCCTCATCTGTCTGCAGCGGGACAGCCCGCCCCAGTTGGGAGCAGCAGGACCCCTTTCATGTTGATGTGCTGGTCCCCCAGCCAACTGCGGGGAGGAGAGGCCACGTGGAGCATCGGGCCCTCCTGGAAGGAGACTCCTGAGAAGGGCCGAGTACGAATAGCTGGTTAGCTTTTTAAGATTGTATCCACTTGTGCTGGAAAAGATGCAATGGGTGGAGTGGTCCTTCTTTCATCGTGGGTGGTGCTGAGGATTTCTGCAGCCCCTGTGCTCTCATGTTGGCTCTGAGAGCAGGACATGGTGCCCATGACTTCAGCATGGGCACTGCCATGATTCGTGCTCTGTGTATGTACAGCACCAAGCACAGGGAAGGACTCACCCATGGCACGAGCCTGGGGATTTCTTATTTGCCTGGCTGGAGGCTCTGCCATCATCCCCTCGAGATGGGAATGTGAGCTGTGTGCCAGATGAGCCCGTGGAGAGTGGAGCAATTGAGATGGTGGCATCCACAGAGTCCATGCAGACACAAATGTTCCTTTTGGAGAGTAACAGGACAAGCAGGAGCAAGGCTGTGAGGTGGTGTGCTGCTGAGCCCTTCCTACCTCCCCATGCCACTGGAGCCCAGATGAAAGCAGCCATAAGCCAGTGGGGATGGCTGGCAGCTTGTCAGGTGCTTTTCCAGCTGCAGTGGTTACAGCCTGCACCCTCGAGCCTGTACCACCCCGTCTGCGCAGCTCCTCTGCATGGCACAGCCATCCTGGCTGCCTTCCCCAGGGCTTTCTGGGTGAGGGAGAACGTCACCCCAAAGTGGGGCTGCCCTCCGCCCCCTTTCTGCTCTCCCTCCTGCTCCACAAATAAACAGGGAAGTGCTGACAGCTGCCAACTTTGGCCAGAAGACTTTTGACAGAAAATTGAAGCCCCCACTGCGAGGAGGGCAAGCTGGGGGGGCTGCGTGCTTGCAGGGGAGCCAGGAGTGCAGCCGGGCTGAAGAGGCTGCATTTGTAAAGCAAATTCAAATACCAGCCTGATGCTCACCTGAGCAGGGAGAGCTGTGAAAACCCAGCCCAACATTTAATTTCCTTTTCTCCCTTTTTTTTTTTTCCCTGAAGTAACTCATATGTAACATCTGGCATTCATCTTTTCTTCCCTTCACATGCATGGCAGAAACCCTGGTGTGAGTCATGTCCATTTAAATATGGAAGCACATCATAAAACCTAATGGAGAGTCCAAGAGGTGAGCTTTTATGTGGTTAAAACTCATAGAGAGGTCAAGACTGTTTGGTTTAAACATGGGGGGTCATTCTGTGCGTGAAGGTGGTCCTCTAAACCGTTAAAAAGGCTTGTTTGCTCAGTGCGAGAGCTCAGCGCAGCATCCTGCAGTTTTACTGTCCGGCACCCAACCGCGCCGCAACTGCCACAGGGAAAGGTTGTGTCACCGCAGCGCTGCCCGCAGAAACATGGGGCACGGGCCACATCCTGCAACCATGCAGAGACTGTGACCTCGCAGAGAGGTAACCAGTCAGCAGCAGAAGTGGGAATTGGGGCTGTGCCGACGACAGCGTTTTGGGGTTGTCACCTCGCTCGCAGGAAGAGGCAGCGATGGTCACACTGCCTGTTCTGCAAGACCCAGGGAGCTTTGCATTCACCTGTCGCTTGTAAAACCCAACATGTTTTGTAGGACAGGGAAGGGGAGGAGTGTTAACAATTCATTTCTCCTTGTTAAACTCCCTGTTTGTTTTACTGTCTCTGAAATTATTTTTGGTGACTATTATTACTACTTTATTGGCTAGTTTATTGTGACTAAATGCACTATAAAGCAAACCTTCTGGTCAGGGCTGACATAAAGATGCTGTTTCGTCTCCAAATTCTTTTGCCTGATGTACATTAGCTTAAGCCAAAGCCGAACATCTGCAGCCTGTCTGGGGTCAGATGGTCCCTGCCTGTCCCTGGGACAGAGTCTTCTCCCGATGACTGTCCCAGCCATGAGCATGAGTGAGTCCCAGTCTGAGGAAGCAAGGGCAGGATCTGCCCCTCTGCTGCTGGAACAGACCAGCTCAAAGCTTCAGGCTCCTCCTTGCTGATCCCCTGGACAGAGGTGATTTTTTACTCTAAGCAGACAAATTGGTCGGGGTTATTAACCCTGGATTATATCAATGTGGATGATCAGCATAGCCAAGATCACATCTGACTCTCAGTGCAGTCTTGGCTGTGGCAGCCATCAGAGTTGATCTATCCAGTATCCTCAGACATCTACTCTGACCAGAGGCTGCAGATTTAGGATGCAATTAAAATAATGACAGCCAGGGGCAAAGTCCCTGACAACTTAGAGGCATTAAGCACTTAGGGTCTGCTCCGTGGTCCTCCCTCCCTCCAGCCCTGTTTCCATTACCATAACAACATCTCTATTTACTGCTGGTGTGTCTGGTCATCTAATGCTAGCATGCAGTGTCTTGACTAATATAAGCCTCTTCCTCAGCTGTCTTTTGAATTTTCCACTATTTAATCCCTAGTTGTTAAGTTGGCCCTGGATTGGGTGGTGGTTGCACAGTCACCTCTGAGAGTGGAGGAGGAGGTGACAGTCCCTGTTCTAGACTCTTCTTCTGCCCCTGGGATCTGCCCCAGTATTGTATGGCTGCAGGGGTCAGTGCAATCGGGTTTTGGTGTGGCACCAGCCTCAAGGAGCGGCAACTGCTCCCTGTGGTGGTGGGGAACCTCCCAGGTAACTGATCATCATTTCCCACGCCTGACCCCGAAGTCTGGAGTCTGATCAGCAGAGGCTGGACACCTCTTCATGCCTCCTGCTCCCTTCCTGCAAACCCAAGGGACAAATGATACCCTTATCTCGTGCCGACCTGCTCTGTATCCGCTGCGCTTGTGTTTATTCATCACCCGCCAAGCTGCTCTCGAGGAGAGCAAAGCAAAGTTGGGTTTCTGTACTCTGGCTAATCTGTGGTTTCTCCTCTGCTGAAGACATTTAAGTGCTTGGGAGAAGGTGCGATTTCATTTAACGTCGCTCTGTCCTGTCTCTTGCTGCTTCCTGCCAAGAAACTGTCAGTTCCAGCCGAGCTTCCCGTTTGCTTGTTCTTTGCCATACCATGAAGTCTGGGCTCAGTTTGTAGCTCCTATAACTGCAGGAAAACAAATCCGTCCTGCCCTTGCAGCCCAGGGCTGTGCCTGAACTTCCCTGGGCCCTGAGTTTACTCCTCCACTATTCTTTCATTGCCAGCCTTTCCCCTGCTTGCTGCCAAAAGGCAGAGAAAATGAGATCTCATGCTAATAAGCAGTCCAGGTCGAGGTCTTGTTTGAACACAGTCAAAAATGGCCCCTGTCCAGCCAGACTTGCAGCCTTTTGCCTTGCCAAAGCTGAGAGAAGCGGGGAAGAGTCTGACAAACCGGGTTGCTTTTAGATCTAGACTTGTGTGGAAGGGAGACAGCGACAGGACACTGACACCGAACCCTCGTTGCTCTAGCTTCTCAGCAGGACACAATGACAGGATTTATCTTGTTCCCTCAGCCCTATTTCCCTGTCACAGTCTCCGCTGCACTTTTTTCATTTTCAGGTACAAGGTCTGCTAGTCCTTGCAAGGGGTTTCCATGCAGGTCTGGCAGAGACGCTGCCATATGTTTTTCATTTTGATAACTCCCCTATGGTGTCTGTTATCACCCAAGTCTCTATTAAGATTTATTCCTGTTATTGTAGCAGTCGTTTTCCCCAGTACATGTGCATTGTATTTGGAGAGAGTCATAACCACTCTCCACATCCAACAGATGCTGTAGTCAGAGCGACTCCTGCTTCCATTTACCAGACCTTTCTACTAATATGGGATTTCACCAATAACCACAAGTGCTGTTCGCTCCCCAAGATTTCCGCGCTGTCATTTCTTGACTGTGTTAGTGGCAAAACACCGATCAGAGCTTCAGTCCCTCATAAAGCAAAGGTTTTGCTTGGCTTTGCTTTTCAGCCACTCTCCCATTCAAAGCAGTGAGAGACTCCCGCTCCTGACGGCTGGAGGGCTGTGCAAGGACAGGGCATGCAGACTCTGGGTGGGCAATGGCCAGTGTGAGAGGAGCAAAAGGCTGGTTCCCCTCACTCATAGAATGTGATGAGGGTGGGTTGGGGAAAGGGATGGAATCTGCTGGACCTGGTATGTGGATTTAAGAAGGGGCTGAGGTGTCTTGCGCAGGGCTGGATGTAGCCAGGAGTGGTCAGGCTTCGCTGGCATTGCTTTGGTGGTGCGCTCTCCAGCCTCCCCTTCTCTGCCTCCCCGGCAACACTGAGACCAGAAGCTGACAGCAAGCCTACCAGAGCTGCCTTGGTGGACAAGCAAACACAGGGGCAAACATCCTGAGGACAAAACAGTACAGCCTTTTCCCCCTGAGACACCAGCTTCACCTGGGAAATCCCTTGCTGTGCCCACAGCCTTTGCTAATGTATCTCAAAGTTGCTGAGTAAAACAAGTTGTAGGGCAGAATAGTGCTGTAACAGGGCAGGAGTGAAAGCCAGGGGGGTGAAATGGTTTGACTTGGTCCCAGTATCAAAGCACCCGAGCAGCAGCCAGAGAGAAATCATGGCTCATTTTTCACTCCCAGCCTTTGCACCAGGAAATGGGCACAGCCAGGAGCCTGCAAGCTTGCCAGGGATCCAGTGAGCCCCAGCATCACCACCAGGATGAGCGGAGGGAGAGTCTTGGCAGTGGCCAACCCCACCACAGCTCTGCCTCTTGGCAGCAGGGTATGAAAGAGATGTCCCCTCTCCCCAGGGGCTGGCAGCGACTCCAGCCCCACGGCTTCTTTGCTCTGGTCCCTATCACAGGCAGCAGCATAACTTGGGCTCCCTAAGCAAGGCAGTCTGCCCGCAGCATCCACAGACCCTTCCAATTTACCCATCTTTCATCCCATAGCAGTTTGGTCGGCTTGTACGGAAGAAAGGAGCTCCAAATGCTTTCCGGGCCTAATAATATCCATCAAAGCATTTCCAGGGCTGAGGCGAGGATATACAGTGCAGCACGCAGAGCAGGAAATGGGCTCGGGTTTTCCAAAGCTGATTCTTCCAGCCAGAGCAAACCACAAGATCACGGGAGGACAAGAGTGCTGCGTTCATGGCTTTGTTTGCCCCAGAAGGAATTGATTTGATGAGAAAGGAAATTGGCTTTCTTTAATCTGTCCTTGTGCTAATTCCGCAGAGGAAGGCGTGAGTCGGGTTGTGCTGGCAAGGAAAAGATCAGCCACTACATCAGTGGTTCCCAAAACTGAACCACTCCTCAGTGCCAGTTGGTTCGTGCTATTTGCAGAGATGGTGGTGTTTCCCAGGCCATGGCCCATGGGAAGTGCTCGTGAACCGCAGCGAGCTGTGCATGGCGGAGGAGGAGAGCCCTCGCTTCCAGGGCCAGTGGCAGGCAGGGCCCTCGCAGAACCAGCGGCTAGTACAGCTCGGGCCCCGGGTGTGTTATGGGTCCCCTGACACATGTGCCTTCCTCAAATGATGGAGGTCCTGCTACTGGCTTCACCAGGGCCAAGTTTTCTCCAGCAAAAGCCAAGAGGAAGGAAACAGCTGTGCTGCTTCTCATCTCTGGGGAGTTTGACTATGCACCTTCACATCTCTTTTCCAAACCCTGTCTCTGAGCCCAGTAGGAGAAGAAGGATATTCCTCATGCATCAGCCACATGTGTGAGAACAGTTTAAATTTGATCACCCTTTTCCATTAAAAATATTCTTTGAGAGTATCACAAGAAATGTAAAAATTCCATGAGAATGTGGATTCCTGACTGGTTCCAGGCTGGCATTTCAACTAAAAAGGAGGAAATTTAATTAATGAGCAGGAAAAGCAAGAACTAAGATGTTGTCAGAGAAAAGCTAGAAATGGTGTAGTATTATTTTATACAACAAAACCTAAAAATACGATAAATAAATTATACAAAAACCTAAGCCAAAATTATCCTGGATCTCTTTCAATGACAAACAGATTTCCCAAGGTGAATAAACATCATCACTGTTGCTTGCACAGAAGGACATTGAGATGCAACTAGCAAAGGGATCTAAATGTGTCAAGCCACCCTGGGCACCCGGGCGTTGAACTTGTTTAAGGCATTGCAGAGGCAGGGAGTGGGAGCGCAGAGCCTTGCTCTACTCTGCTCAGCTTCGTTATGCTCAGTTAGTTTAGTAACAGACCATTGCCCTTAGCAGGGCTTGTGCAGGGATTACAAAGCCTATTGTAAGGGCTTCCCGGTGTTTGATGAAGTCCCTGCCCCTTCCTTTCCATGAGATGCCTGTTAAGGGATGCCAGGTCTCCGGCCAGGACTCTGCAGGCAGGAGCATGCAGGGTGCAGGGCACATCATGCCCGCGGGCAGGGCTGGCTACCCAACAGGCTGGTCTGTGCCTGGGAGAGCCTGACCACAGTGGCTGCCTGCACCAGCAGTCTTCAGCTCTGGCAGAGACGGTCTGCCTGTCCGTGGCACCCACAGCAAGATATCTTCACGGGCTGATGGGGCGGTGGAAGCAGGAGCCAGAGCAGTGGCCTGAAATCCTCAAATTCCTTGTGTCCACGGACAGGGTTGTGCTGCCAGTAATATTGGTGCGAGTCTGCAGGCGGGCAGAAAGGACCACTGCTCCTGCCTCACCTGTCCCACCACATTGCTCTGAAAAGGGGCGAGGTGTCCCCCAGGGCACAAGGAAATAGCAAATGGAACTGAGAATAACTCACAGGTCACAAAATCCCCATAAAACAGGCACATCCACAAGTGGGTAAAGTGAGGAGAAGGAGAAGGAGAAGGAGAAAGAGGATAAGGGAGGGCAGAGAAGAGAAAGGAGTGGAGCAGGCTGGCAGAAGCAATACTGCTTTTTTGCAGACAAACATGAGATTGAGGTCCTGGGCTTATCTTCAGGTCTGGTCTGTGCTCTCAGGGACTGCGCTCTCCCATGTGACTTTAACATGCTCTCGCTGACAGTGCAGAGCCCAGTGCCTCTCAGCTGGATACGTTCCAGAGGGTACAGCTCCAGCATTGACGCAAGAAGAAAAATCTCTGGGATGGAGTTAGTCAGTTTTTATGCTGGATTGGATTTGAAGAAGCAGCTGACGTCGGCTGAAGCATCCGTTCCTTATGGTGCTTGGGTTAAGTTTGCAACGTGTCCGATGAAATATCCGGTAATGCGGGGAGAGGATTTGTCCCAGGGGGAGCCCTGTAGATTGTGCAGCCTCCCATTAGCATGCTGAGCCCTGCGGTTTATTGTTTGTGTTCATTTGTTTGTGCTAACCTACTGTGTTGTGTTAGTGATTAATATATAACATCATCTGGCACACCAAATCCCCATGAAAACATATGAGCTCCAGAACAAGAGATGTCGATCTGTTCTTTGCTGTGACAGGGGACAAGGTGGAACAACAAGGAATGTCAGGGGTATTTCCATGGCCTAACGGAAATGGGAAGAAGTCCTCTCAAGGAAAAAAATCCTTACAGAACGGTCTACAGCAACTGCAGGCAGGGAGCTTTGGGGGACATCTCATCTCCTGACAGTGGCTGAGCTCCGTAATGCCCCTCCACACAAGGACTGTGCCCATCTAACTGCAGGCCCATGCAGAGTGGCACCATTTGGGCCCCTCTGCATGGAAGTGAACCCCTACACAGGTAACTTGCGTGGCCGCAGCAGCTCCACTGGCACACAACGCCTGTGTGGGTCGGGCTTCAGTGACTGCATCCAAACGAGAACCAGGCTACCTTTAGCCAAAATAAATGTCTGCACAGGATGCTGCTGCGGGACTGAGTGAATATAAACCTTCGGTGCAATAACCACACCGAGTCATGGAGAAACGCCTCCCCTTGCCTCTCGTGACTTGGTTGTAAGCAGATGGCTTGAAAATGACTCTCACTCCGCAGAAAGGATCTAGCAAGAAGCAGTGAGGTGGCTGCTTTCCCTTCGGATGCAGTGCAGCAGCAGTGTCCTCCTGCACTCTGCGGGGCTCCTCTCCGCTCTTTCCCAAACGTGTGCTGCAATAAGGAAACATGCTTCAACTGAGCCATTGTTGGCACCTCAATACTGGGCGGCGGGGGGGGGGGTGTTCTTCTTTCAAACTAAAAGTGCCTTATTCCCCTGTAGCTGTAGTCCAGTTTCCCTGTGCGCTCAGGGAGCACAGGCAGCCAGGCAAGAGCTTTTCCTCTTCTCACCAGAGCCAGGGTGTGAGTGAGGAAAGAGCCAGGATGAGGGGATGGGCACAAATTCACTCGCTCACATTAAGTAGCAGACCTGTGTCAGCCCCAGGCAGCAGAGCAGCACCCCTGTACAGAGCTTTTTGACAGTGTTAATGAACATCAATGAGGACAGGAGTGACAGAGAGTGACTGGTTTTAGAGGCAGCTCCTGGTGCACTCAAAACCAGATGAGCTGCAGTGGGCTCCTGGGAGAGCCCCAGGCAATGACCCCAGCTGCCAGGTCCCCTTGCCCAGGCCACCCCAGAGGTCCCAAGAGAGCTCTGTGCTCCAGGGCTGGATGGGAGTCCCAAAAACTTTCCAGCTCCAAACTGCAGGCCACACAGGGCAGCTGCACTGCAGGAGAGCACGATGTCTCACTGGAGAAGCACAAGCAGTTGTTGGGGGGGTGGGGGGGGGGGAGAAAAGGGAAAAAAAAAAAAAAGGAAAAGGAAAAAAAGCAGGGAAAAGGGAGAAACCGTGCCGGCTGTGTACTGGGGGAGAGTGGCTGACAGTTTTATTTCTGAGAATTTCCCTATGCGTGATTTCTACATTGGGATCTGCAGGCGAGTGACCCCATAAAACCAGCCCAAAATCCCCATGGCAAATAACATGGAGCCAAGGCTGGCAAGCAGGAGCCGGTGGGGGGTGCGAGGTTTCAAGAGCCCAGCCTCACTCCTCTGGGCTCTACGGAGCCACACACACAGCCGTGGGTCCCCACCGTGCCCATCTGTGGGGTCAGGCAGCCCACGGAGCCCTGCAAGCCCCAGCTTTTCACTGCCTATTAGCAAGAAAACAACTGTTGTTCATGAGGATCGTGCTGGTTATAACAATAATTATTTATTATTGGATGTATTCTTCCTCAGGGTGTTTATCTCCCTTTTCTTTCATTTGTTCATACGCTCTTTCTTTTGTTGTCTGCCTCTCGCTTTCACTTTTTTTTTTGTTTCTTTCTTTCCTTCTGTCTCCCTTCCCTTCCCTTCCCTTCCCTTCCCTTCCCTTCCCTTCCCTTCCCTTCCCTTCCCTTCCCTTCCCTTCCCTTCCCTTCCCTTCCCTTCCCTTCCCTTCCCTTCCCTTCCCTTCCCTTCCCTTCCCTTCCCTTCCCTTCCCTTCCCTTCCCTTCCCTTCCCTTCCCTTCCCTTCCCTTCCCTTCCCTTCCCTTCCCTTCCCTTCCCTTCCCTTCCCTTCCCTTCCCTTCCCTTCCCTTTCCCTTCCTTCCCTTACCTCTCCTTTTCCTCTCCTTGTCCTCTCTTTTTTCCTTTACTTCCCTCTCCTTTCTTTTCCTTTTTTTCTTCTCTTCTCTTCTCTCTCCTCCCTTCTCTTCCCGCTCCTGTCACCTTCTCCTTCCACAGCCCCAACTCCCAAACGCGCTCACGGCGGAGCACAGCACGGCAGCAGCGGCGGCCCGAGCAGGAGCCGCTCCCGGTGCGGCCTCAGGTGCCCGGTCCCGGCCGCTGTCGCCGTCGCCGCCGGGGAACGAGCCGCACTCCGCGGGGCCGCGCACCTGCCGCGCTGCCGCCGGCCAGCCCGGGCCGGAGCCGTTCAAGTCCCCGCTCAGCGCCAGCGGCGGGGCTCCCCGGAGCGCACCGGGCCGGCGGGGAGCGGGGTCGCGGCGGCCGCGGGGCTCTGGAGGCCGCGCAACGGGGGCGTGCGGGGCCGGGGCGCCGCGGGGAAATGGGCGACCTGCAGCGGGGGAGTGAGCCCCAAAGAGCGCCGGGGGACCCGGCGCCCCAGCCCACACCGCTCCAGGTGCGGGACGCGAGCGGGCAAAGCCCGTGCGGGCTCGCCCTGCCTTGCCTGGCGCTCGTCTGTCCTCATCGGTCTGGCTGCCTTCTCGATGTCTTTTTCTGTCTCTCTTTTTCTTTTTACTTTCTCTTTTCGTCTGTCTTTTTTCTTTCTCTTTCTCTCTCTCTTTCTTTCTTTCTCTGTTTCTCTCTTTCTCTCTTTCTTTCTCTTTCTCTCTTTCTTTCTTTCTCTCTTTCTTTCTCTTTCTCTCTTTCTTTCTCTCTTTCTTTCTCTTTCTCTCTTTCTTTCTCTCTTTCTTTCTCTCTTTCTTTCTCTCTTTCTTTCTCTTTCTCTCTTTCTTTCTCTCTTTCTTTCTCTTTCTCTCTTTCTTTCTCTCTTTCTTTCTCTTTCTCTCTTTCTTTCTCTTTCTCTCTTTCTTTCTCTCTTTCCTTCTCTCTTTCTTTCTCTTCCTCTCTTTCTTTCTTTCTCTCTTTCTTTCTCTCTTTCTTTCTCTCTTTCTTTCTCTCTCTCTCTTTCTTTCTTTCTCTCTTTCTTTCTTTCTCTTTCTCTCTTTCTTTCTTTCTTTCTTTCTTTCTCTTTCCATCATTTCTTTCTAATTTTTCTAATCTTTCTTCCCTTTTTCTTCTTTCTTCCTTTCTTTCTTTTTCTTTCTCTCTTTTTTCTTTCCTTCATTCTTCTTTCTTTCTGTCTGTCATGCCCTACTTTCTGTCCTTCTGTCTGTCCTCCGTGAGACATGGTTAAGGCATTTGATTTTTTTATTTGTTAGACAGATTCGTTAATTTCCGTTCCTATCGTTCAGGAACAAAATAATATGTCGGTCAGTCGCAAAATAATACTAATAGCCGCCGTAGTAATAATGAGGGTAACTGTAATTATAATAACATCGATAGCGGTCTCAAATTAAACGCAAGAAAATCCCCGTTTTTCCTGGGACCCGCGGAAACCGCAGGCTTTTTTCACCCGCCGAGATCTCCAAGGTCTCCTCTTTCTCTCCTCCCTTACAACGAATCCGTAAATGTCCGCGGCTCCCGTTAGCTGAATTCCTACGAACCGTCGCGGTTCCTCCAGCAGCATTGCTCCCGCAGCGTTACCCCTGTTCCCGCTGCTCTTTTCCAGCGCTCCCCGCGCACGGGCGGAGCTGCCGCGGCGGGCGGAGAAGCGCGGGGCGGCGGGTTCACCCTCCGGGCCGGGCCGCAGGAGCCAGCACCGCCGCGGGGCTGCTCGTCTGGGAGGTGTGCGAAGAAATAAGCATCCCCCCCTTCCCCGGCCCTGCGCGGCCCCGGCTCGCCGCGGCTGCCCCCGCGCCGGTTATTTGCTGTCCCATGGCTCAGCAAGGAGCCGGGGCTGCAGTGCCGCCCCCAGTTCCCCTGCAGAGTCTGAGCCCCCCCCACACACACACACCCCGCGCTCGCCGGGGCCCCGTCGGGGTGCAAGGGTTGGGGGCGGGCAAGGTCCGGGGGAGCGGGCAGAAAGGAGGGACCGCGGGAGGGACGAAAGGAGAGATGCGGGCGGAGGGGTGAGTGCGAAAGGCGGACGGAGGGAAGGCGGCGGGGCTGTGTCCCAGACGGGCCCCGGGGGCGCGGGGAGAGCCCGTCGGGGCCGCGGGCGCGCCTGCAGCACGGTCTGGGCTCGGGGTGCGCGGAAGGGGCCGGTCTCAGGAGCCCCGGCACCGCCGCGGCACAAGGGCCGTAGCTCTGTCTGAGCGCGGCCCCGGCGCTGGCGCGGAGCGGGGGTGTCCGCGCCCGGGGGCACCTGGCCCGGCCCGTGGGGAGCGGTGCCGGCAGGGAGACGCCTGCAAGAGAGGGCGAAGGCGGCAGCACGCCGTGTCCGCACCCGCCTCGCCTGAAAGGTCTGGGGGAGTGCGGGGTGCGGGGCCCAAACGGCAGCCAAATACCTGCTGCGAGGGGAAGCCTCGCCGGGGCAGGTGGTGGAGCAACGAGAAGGCGGCAATGCGCGGGCTCCGAGGGCCGCGCCGGGACTGGGGGCTGCCGTCGGGGGGACGGAGGACCCGTTGCAACGCGCTGCTTTCCTCGGTGCCGCCGAGGGCTTTTGCACCGCCGGGGCCCGAGCATTTCGGGGCGACGCGAATGCGTGTCCGCGGAGCAGGGGTCTGCCCTTCTTCCCCGTCGACCTCTCGGCATTTCTGCAGCGCAGAGCCGTTCCCGGCGGAGAGGCGGTGGGACAGCCCCGACATGCCCCGCCACCTGCTTGGGCGAGGTGTGAGGTGAGGGGAGCAGAGAAGCCCCCCTCGCCCTCTCCCTGGTGCCCTTCCGACACCCTCCGGGCTTGATTCGTTCCCCCCTCACCCAGGGAGGGCCGCAGAGCCGTGGGTAGAGCAGTACCGCTACCGGCGGGGCGAGCAGCCCTTCGTCGAGGCTGGGTGTGCTTTGCAGCGCTGCGGGAAACGGGACAAGGGCCCGCGGGGCTGGGCGAGGCGCCTGGCGAACGCGGCCTCTGGGTTTAGGCCCTTCTGGGTTTGCGGAGGAACCGGGGCCGGTTTCGCTCTCCCGCCGTCTCAGCTCCGCCCGGCGCCGCTCACGCGTGTGTGAATCCTGCGAGGCCGGACACGGGGTGTGGGAGGGGAGCGGCGGGGTCTCCTCACAGGGATTTGGGGGTTCGGGGCTGCAGCCCCGCGGCTCAGCGAGAGCCGTATGCCTGGCAGAGAGAGCTCAGCCCCGACCCCGCCGGGCGGGGAGCAAGCCGAGGGTCCGTCGGTGCTGTCCCCGACGTAGCGCCGCTCCCACCTGGGGCTTTACCTAAGGAGCAGGGAAAGAGAACGGAATAAACCTGGGAAACGGTGCGGGCAAGCAAGGCAAGGGCAGCAACCCCGAGCTCCCCGACTCTGCTGGGGCACTGGATTTGGGGCTTTTCTCAATTTCGAGAGGGGAATATTTTCTTTCCTCCTAGGGCAGAGGCTGCCCAGAGCCGGGCACACCTCGGGGAACGGGCTGGTGGCCCGCGTCCCGCCCGCATCAGCCCCTGAGCTCCAGGAGCCGGTTTGCAGCTCGCACCCGCGGCTCCTCGCTTTCCTCTGGTATTGCCCCAACGAAATCCCTTCCCCTCCTCTTTGTATTGCCACCAGGTAAGCAGCGCGGGTCGGCACCGGGACACGCTTCCCCGTGTCGTGTCCCCGGGCTCGGAGTAGAAACTGCCCTGGCCGGGAACCGCGCTGCCAGCAGCAGCGAAAAAACAAAACACCGATCGTGTCACGCTCTGCCCTTATGCCGTTAGCTGCAGGAACATATGCTCAAATATGTAAGACTAGTCTAGATTTTTCTCTGCAAATATTTTTACCACATCCAAAGATAATATTTCAACAGAAGAATCAAGCCCCGCAGGCTACAGACAGGGCAGCTATATATAACCCGCTTGCTCACTCCGGCTCTCCGCGCATCGCTCGGGTTATGCAACCCCCATCGCGGCGGTAGCCACCGGCGCGCCCCACGGCTCCGCCCGCCCCGTCGGGGCATTTCCCCGGGACCTCGGTTCAGCCACCCGCCCGGAGGGACCGACAGTGGGGCTGAGACCGGGACCGGTACCGAGGCCGGGCCGGGCCCGGCGAGGCGGGCGCGTCGACTGGCCCCGCGCCGATGCGGAGGAAGGGCCCGGGGGACGCCGCGGCGCTCCGAGGGGCTGGTGCCGGGCGGTGAGTAGCGCCGCAGTCTCGCCGGGGCAGGGAGGGGAACCGGGGCGGCCCCTGGCCCAGCGGGCCGGGCAGGTGCTGCCGACGGAGCGGGCTTTCGGGCCGGATAAGGGCTTGGGCTCGCCTGCCGCCCCGCCGGTTGCTTTACATTTTCTGCGCTTTTTTTTTTTTTTTTTTTTTTTTTTTTGGCGAAAGGAATGCTCGAACGCCGGCGGGTGCTCTGGGGGTTCGGTGGCCCGGGGCTGGAGGGGTCCCATTCCGCTCTGGCAAGGCGGCCGGCGGTACCTGCGTCCGCAGCGCACCCCGACGTGCCCGGTCCCCGCCTGCTGCCACGGCTCGGGCTGCGAGCCCCTGCGACGGGTGCGGGCTGGAGGAAGGGAGCAATCCCCCTTCTCGGTGCTGGACATCCGTAGCGTGATGCCGGGCTCGGCTCGGCTGGGCTCGGCTCTTCCCTTCCCGTCGGCCGGCTCCCGGCGCCGTGATTGACACCGCCGGCCCCTCCGCCCGCCCCGCAGCACATCCCATCCCTCCCCGCCGGCCGCTCGCCGTGCCGGGGAGGCGGGGAAGGGCCTCCCCAGCCCTTTGACACCGTCTCGGCAGGAGTTTCACTTCGCTTTCGCCGCCGCCGCTTCTGCAGGCAAACACCCCCGGCTTCCATGTGACGCCTCCCAGCCACTGAATGGGGGAAAGCGCCTATAAGGGAGCCACTTTCCCTACGTGCAGGAGAAAAGGAGGGGACGGGGGGGGAGAAGTAGGAGGTGGTGGTTGGGGGAAGGGAAGAGAGAAAAATAAATTAATAAATCGCAGGGAACGAAGTTAGGGGGAGAGAAACTGAGTCCCCGAGGAAGAAATTCGTGGGGTTATTTATTTATTCCCCCTCCCCGCTCCCCTCTCTCCGATAGGGCTCGATCCGGCCGTTGCGGTGCTCGGCGCTGGCTGCAAAGGGCCCCGGGGAAGTTTCTTGCTCCCCAACGCCCTTCCCGGGGGGGAGTACAGACAGTTTGGGTTGTTTTCTGTTGTAGGTTGTTTTGTTGTTGTTTTTTTAAAGCCTTCCTCCCCCCCCCCGCCCCCCCCGTCTGGAAGGAGGGGGGTCTCTCGCACCTCCCTGGATGGCGCGGTAGAAAGGAGGGGAGTGAGGAGGTGGGAGGGGGGGCTCGTGGTGGGAGGCTGCCGCGGCTGCTGCTCCTGCATTGGTGTCTCCCCTATGGACGAAAACAGCCCTCTGTCTCCCAAGGCAAATGCTTTCAGTATCGCCTCTCTGATTTCAGTCGCCGCCGCCGCCGAGCAAGCAGGGCAGGGAGCGCTGGAGGAGCGACGCGGCGGCCGCAGCGCGCCCGCCCGCCCCGGCAGCCGCCCGCAGAAGATGCACTTCAGCACCGTCACCAGGGACATGGAAGGTGAGCGCCGCGCTCGGCCCCGCACGGCTGCGGGGACGGGACCCCCGGCCACCGCGTCTCGGAGTGTTTTTACGCGTCCCGAAGCCGCGAGGAGCGCAGGGAGCGCGGCCTGCCCGCGGGGCCGGTCGGAGGGGGTTTTGCCGTGCCTCTTCCCTGGCGCCCCCGGGTCCCCGCAGCCCTCCTTTGGAGAATGAGGCTCTGCCCGCTTCCGACGGCTCCGCCGCTTGGACCCGCGTCTCTTCGGGGGTTCTGGAGCATCCGACGACAGCGCCGGCCGTGCCCCGGGCAGCGGCAGGCCGGGGCTCGGCTCCCGTCGGCTCTGCAGCCCCTCTCCGGCCTGGGGGCCGCGGCGGAAATAACTCGAGAGATCCCCAGGACCTGGAGGAGCCTCTCAGCCTCGGACGGGATGCGAAGGAGCCGTGCGTTCCCCGGGGTGGCCTGTCATGCACCGCAGGGCCCGCTCGGGCCAGCGGCTGAGGGCTGCGCGGCCGGGGCCGCCCCGGCGCAACTCGGCGCGGACCCGCAGCTTTGCTCTGGTCCCCGTCTGTTCCCCCACTGTCGCCTGGGGATGGAAAGAAGGGGGGATTGCCAAACCATGTCCGTCTTCCCCTGTCAGCCACGACCCCAGAGCGGGGGACGTAACCTGCTGCAACTTAGCTACACGGAAATAAGAACCGGTTTCTTTCATTTAGTTCCCCCCCCTTTTTTTTTTTTTTCGGGGGGTGGGTGTTCGCTTTGTCCCAAATCGTGTGCGGTGAGAGAGGCCTTCTGCAGAGATAGCCCGGGCTCTGCACCGCTGCGGCTCTTGGCAGATCTCTTGGGTTTGCAAAGGGAAAAAAAAAAAAGAAAGGAAATTTAAAAAAAAAAAAGGGAAAAAAAAAAAAAGAAAAGAGCCGAGGCAGGCAGGCATCGGGAGCAGCGAGCTCCCCGCCTGCCCCGGGGGGAGCGGGGCTGGGGCCAAGCAGAGCGGAAAGGGGGAGGCGCCCCGCTGGGCTGGGCGCGGGCAGGAGGAGGCGGAGGGCACCCCGCGGAGCGGCGCGGAGCGGGGGGAAAGCGGGAGCCGGAGCGGAGCCCTGACCGCCTGTTTTTGGAATGATTTCAGCTATCTCCAGCCCCTGGCTCACCCAGCTGTCCCATTTTTGCGATGTTGCAGCTTTCACGGCCAACAGCCTGAGCAGCCTGAACGCCTCCGGGGGGTACCACCTCTCCCCCTCCCCGGGGGACCCGTACGCACAGCATGAGCCGCCGCACTACGAGCCCTGCACGGCTCAGCAGCACCCGCACCCGCCGCCCCAGCCCCAGCACGGCTACCCCTTCGGCGGGGCGGCGGCGGGGGCCAACCCGCCGCCCCCCGGCCCCGAGCCGCCCGAGGGGGCCGGGGGAACCGCCGCGGGGCCGGCCGCCGTCTCGGGCTGCTCCGCGGGGGCGGCCGCCGCGGCCAAGGCGCCGGTGAAGAAGAACCCGAAGGTGGCCAACGTGAGCGTCCAGTTGGAGATGAAGGCGCTGTGGGACGAGTTCAACCAGCTGGGCACCGAGATGATCGTCACCAAGGCCGGCAGGTCAGTGCGGAGCCCCCGGGCACCCAGGCCAGCCGAGGCGGGAGAGCCCGGCCGCGGGCCCGGCCGCAGGCGGTTGCATTCGCGGTTTGGGCGCGGGGGGGAATCGAGGCTGGTCAAGGGCGAGATGAGGGCGGCCCGGCTCGGCAGTTGCCATCCTTCGATCCCAGCGCTTCTCCTGCGGCGAGCTCGTGCGGCCCGCAGGCCTCGGGTGCTGCGGGGAAGAACGCGCGGCCGCTGCGGGCTGGAGGCGAAGGCGTGCGGGGGGCGGCGGGCAGGCCGAGCCGGGCCGGGGGAGCCGAGCCGAGCCGTGCGCCCCGCGCCGGGCTTCGCTCCCCGCGGAAAGAGCGTTGTGCTCCGCCGGGAGCCTCCGGCTTTCGGCCGCTTACAGCCGTGTCTGCGGGGCAAACGGTGCTCCCAGGGCGGACAGCAACGGAACGCCGGGGACAGAAAAAAAAAATAACAAACCAACCCGTGCGATACCTGTAACTAAATACATTTTTAGCGCGGGCAGATCTGTTTCTTCCGGCGGGGGCGCAAATAGACCCTGATTCTGCACCTTGAAACGTCCTCCGGGACTGTCGCGTTTCCCGACTATCGAGTAACGAGCCCGGCGGCACCCGGCTCTGCTCGGCCCTGCTCCGGCCGCCCGGCTCGGCTCGGCGGAGCCGGGACCCCGCTCCCGGCCAGGGAACAAAGGAAGCGGCTGATGCTCGTTAGAAACGAGCAAAGCATGCAGAGGGAAGGGGAGCCCCAAGTACGTTTATTAATTACTACATTTAATTGCAATCGCCGGGAAGCGCGGCGGCTCGGGCATAGGTGCGGGGCTTTCCCCGCGCAGGCTGCGGCCAAACGCTGCCTTGGGGCGGGGGTGGGGGGCGAGCGGATTGCTTGGGATCTGGTCTCTTCCCTTGATTTAAAGCGATCTGGCGGAGGGGTGAAGAAAATAAAACCAAACAAATTAACAAATCCCCCGGTGTTTGCTCTCAGTTATCCCCGGGGATGGCGGCGGCGGCTGGAGCCCCGGGCACCGGGGAGATAGGCGCAGCGCGGCCGCGCGGGCTCCTCTCCGAAAGGGTCCAGCACAAGCGCTGAGAGTCCCGAAGGTGCAAAAAATGAAATATATTTTTATATACACAATTGCATTAAAAAAAAATTATCAACTTACTAAAATGAAAAAAAAATCACCGCAGCGCCCGGTTGAAGAGCAGCCGGTGGAGGGGCTGGCGCTGCGCTGCGGGACCCCGGCCGTGATTTCCCGCAGCCGATGCCTGCCCCGGCGCCGGGTCTCGCAGCCCCGCTGTCTCCAGCCGCGGCCCCCGAGCCCGGCGCTGGGCTCGCCACTGCTTTCCTTAGCGGAAAAGGTCGTTCAGGCTGCAAGCGGAGGCTCTCTGCAAACAGGAGGTCTTCGATCTGGCTTTCTTCGCTCTGCCAGGCCAGCGAAAGGATTGCAAATACCCCGCTCCAAGAGGGCTCAGAAATGAAACAACGGGATTTGAATCAAGGGCTTTCTCCCCCCTCCTCTTCGTTTACTTTATGTCACCGACAGATCTCCAGGCAGGCGGGTAAAAACAGGAGAAAACGGGGTAAAATTGTCAGGAAAAGACTCAGGGAAGGCGCTGCAAAGCCTACGCTCCCCCAGCGCCTCTGGGCTGGCCCTGCTGTTTGTCTAGGTGGGCCTTATCTTCCCGGGTTGTTTGTTTTAAAACTGAGTTTTAAAATAAGAAACACCGGAACTGGAGTTAATGGGGGCTTTTACACCTTTAAAAATAATAATAACAGAGGAAGCGATTAGAAACGTCCTCCAGTTTGCTAAAGCGTTACAGAGAGGCAGCCGCAGCCGCCCGATCCCGATGCTGCCCGGCGGTGCCGGGCCCGGACTGGAAGGAGCTGCGGGACCAGACGCTGCTGCCCCATCGCCCTGGCCGCGGTGAAGGCAGGCAGCTTGTCCTCGGCGGAGGGCAGCGGCACACAACCAAAAAATCCCCGGGAAGACGTACAGCAGGTCCGGCCGTGCTCCCCGAGAACGAGCCGGGGGGGGCTCTCGACGTCTGGGTCTGATCGCGTTGTTTTTCAAGGGGGTGTTGGGAGTTTGGTTTTTCAACGGCTGCAAACCCCCTTCCCGAAATGCCGCCTGCTGTCGCTCGCTTGGTTTCCTATTCGGGGCGGGGGGAGTGTGTGTGTGTGTGTGTATATATATATATATATATGTATATAAAAAAAAAAAACCAAACCCGAAGCCGTAAGGAGCCCGGACGTGAGGGCGCATCTTCGGCGCGTCCCGCCGGGGAGCCGCGGGCCAGGCCCTGTCTCCAGGGTGTGCAGAGGAAGGGATCAGGGGGCCGCCCCGGCCCCTTCCCTTAGCCCACCCGCGATCGCATTTGCTCAGCGGCCCCTCGAAGGAATCGTGCCCTCCCTGAGCGCGGGACCCGTGCCTCCAGCTTAGCGTGGGGTCTCCGGCGATCTGCGCGGAGCAGAGCAGTGGCGACAGCCCCCGGGGCCGACCTGCCCTGCTCGGGAGCCCCGGACTCTTTCTGGCTCTCCTTTCTCCCCGCAAAGATGCGGGAGCCGGGCTCTGACGGCGAAGCGGGGCCGGGAAGGGGCTCGCTGGGCGATGGCCGGTGCCCTCTAGCCCCGGCCCGCCGCGAGTGTCTCCGCCTCGATGGGCTGCGGAGTGTCCCCCGCTGGCCCCGGGGACCACGCTGCCGCTGTAACCGCTGCTTGAAAACGGGCGCAGATTTGGGGAGGGAAGAAGCTGCAGAAAAGGGACCTCGGTTCCATTGGGTCGCCCTCAGGAGGGCCCGGACGTACCCCCGGAGCTCTACCCCTGGCTCAGGTGTGGGTCCGGAGACGGGGTAATGCCTCGCCTCTGCCTCAAATCAGATCAGCTGGAAGGATGGGGAAACCGCGGGGAGCAAACTGTTTTCACTTGTGTCTCCCCATGGCAAAGGCGGTGGTGATGCTCGTTTCCCTGCCGGCGTCTGCGTCTCGCCGCGGCGGGGCATTTCGGCTGTCCGGCACAAACGGTCCCGGAGCCGGCGGGAGAGGCAGGGCCTCCCATCCTTCGGGGGGCTGCAAGGGGCCGCGGCAGTCCCTCTCCCTACGCTGCCCGGCTGCATCTGCCTTTTTCTCCCGTGCCGGCCGGCGGTTCCTGCGAGGGGAGCTGGCATCGCAACCGGGCGGGCGTCGGGGAAGCTGGAGGGGAAGGGCTGGGTAGGCTGCGGGGCTCCCCGCTGCCCCTCAACTCAGCTCTCCTCTCTCTCCTCTCTGTGCCAGGCGCATGTTCCCCACCTTCCAGGTGAAGATATTCGGGATGGACCCCATGGCTGACTACATGCTCCTAATGGACTTCGTCCCCGTGGACGACAAGCGATACCGGCAAGTAACGCCCTGCCCACCCCGCGGTGCTCGGCGCTGCAGCGGCTGTCGGGTCGCTGCCCGCCCCCAGTGCCCTCCCGGGGGTCGGGGGTGCCCCCTGGGCCCGACACGCGTCGGTGAGGGACGAGGAGGAGGCGCGGGATGAGGCTGCCCCGGGGTCTGTTTCACACCGTTGCAACGAGTCATCTCTCGCCCCCTCGCCTTTCGCACAACGGCCGCAGCGGCCGGGGCCAGACTGGCGCGGGGCAGGCAGAAGTGCGGGTTTCCGCGGGGCTGCGGGGCAGGAGCAGCCTGCAGAAAAGTCCTCCCCGTCTCCTTGCTCTCCCTCTCCACCCGGCAAACGCCCGTTCCCCCTGACAAACACACCCCACGTGCTCCTCGAGTGCCCTAGCCTCCCGCCGGGTGCCTGGCTGAAAAGAGTGGGGTTTGTGCTCTGGAAAGGCACCGGCCGAGCCGCAAACCCCTGCCCTTGCTTCCAGCAGCAGCCTAGGAAAGGCCTTGGAAACCGGCGACTCGCAAGGCAGTGATGTGGTCTGGTTTGCAACTCCTTTAATTTAAAGACGGTGAAAGGCGCATTATGTATTTAGCTTTAGATTGGGACGCCGAGCAGGCAGCCTGCATAGGAATCGCAGGGTCCAATATATAAATATTTAGACAGATATCCAAATTCTCAGGGCGTCCTAAAAATGTTTGCTTGTCAAGGGAAGTGGGATATATAACATCCAATTGAGTATATCTTTAAAAAGTAATGTTTCTGCTCGAGTCCAATGGTGTCTAATTCCCCCTGTGCAAACACTGGCTTTTAAAGTAAACACGTGTATAGAAGATTGGTTTCTTTGTTTTAAATGTTACTGTTGAATATGTACTTTGAAAGAATGAAACAAGGCTGCTAAACTCTGGACCTATTAATCTACACATACATTTCCACTCTTCACTTAAAGCCTGAACGTTACTGTATAGAGGGCTCCCTTTCACCTTTTTTTTTTTTTTTTTTTTTTTGAGGAAGGGGGAGCTTTTGTGGCTTCTCTCACAAATCTGCACAGGTAGCTGTAGATTCCTCTATCCTGCAGATTTCTCTCCCACTGGTTCCATCAGCGACCCGATAAAATATTATTTTACCCCCGCTGTGGAGAAGAGCTCGTTCCTGTCATTGCTGTGGGACGCGGGAGCAATGGGGGAGGTGGCTGGGGACCCTCTTGGGCCGGATCCTGCGGGGACACGGGGCGCTGCAGCCCGATGGGGGTGGTGGCGGAGCCCCCCGGGCTGAGGGTGCCCTCCCCCTGGCAGGTACGCCTTCCACAGCTCCTCCTGGCTGGTGGCCGGCAAAGCCGACCCCGCCACCCCCGGGAGGGTGCACTACCACCCGGACTCCCCGGCGAAAGGGGCCCAGTGGATGAAGCAGATCGTTTCCTTCGATAAGCTCAAACTGACCAACAATCTGCTGGATGACAACGGGCATGTAAGTATTCCCAGGCGGAAGGTGTCAAACGCGGGGCCACACTGGGAGGGAAGACCCCGTGCCGTGATTCCCGTGGGGTGCCCCTGCTTGCACCCCCGTCCTGCCCCAGCCCAGGGCCGGGGGCTGCGCTCTCCTCTCTCCATGCTCCGCCTGGATCAGTTATTGTCTCCTTGCTCGTTTTATCATTCAGATCATTTTGAACTCCATGCACAGATACCAACCCCGTTTTCACGTGGTCTACGTGGACCCCCGGAAAGACAGCGAGAAATATGCGGAGGAGAACTTCAAAACCTTCGTCTTCGAGGAGACGCGCTTCACGGCCGTGACCGCCTACCAGAACCACCGGGTGAGGCGGCAGCGGGGCGCGGGGCAACGAAAAAGGGGGGTTGGGGTTGCCCCGGAGGTACCAGGGGTGCGGGCTCAGCCCCTTCGCCCGGCTCCTGGGCTGCGGGTGTCCGACGGGGGTGCCGAGGGGTGTTCCCGCCTCCTCCCCATATGCTAAACCCATTCCGGGACAGCGCAAGGAACCGGATAACCGGGGCGCTGCACAGAGTCGCATCGCCGCATGCCGGGGGCGGGACGTGAGCTCCAGCCCCACCGCCAGCTCCCCACGGTCGGGGGGACCTCGTTACCTGTGTAAACCCGAGACTGGGGCTAGCTGGGAAACTACAGGCTTCCCGCTGCGAAATGTCACTCACAATTTGTTTGGATAAATCTGTGATTTTACTTCTCTGAGCTCGTTCTGTTCCTCCCCAGAATACAATTTCGTTTAAAAAACGAAACAAAACGAAAGAAAACAACCCACCCCCGACAATCTGATGCGGATTTCTGGACAGCAGTTAATCCAATTGCTTCTTTAAATCGCATCACTGTAATGTAAAGAGAAGGAATCCCAGCCGCGAGTGCAAATACGATTTCATAGCAGGGGCTTCTCAGCGCTGCTCCGAAGAGCCTCGCTCTGCGCTGATGCCGCAGCCCCTGCGGGGCTGGGTCGCGGGGCTGTCCCCGAGCAGCTGGCCGCGGTGCCACCCTCTGCAGTGGCCCCGAGCAAACTGACCCGGGGTCCCCCCAGGATGCTGCGGTCGGGCCGGTGGGGCCAGAGCAAGGCTGTGCCTTTAAGGGGCTCCCGAGTCCCTCCCCGGCTGGCATTTGCCTGATGGCTCCGGACAGCTGCTCTTTCTCTCCTGCTTTCTATCAGTTTGACCTCTAAGGCTGGAACTGTCACTGAGGGGCTTAAAGTTTGTTTTTCAACCCATTCCGGAAACTCACAATCACATACTTTATCCGTGGATTTGCTTAAATATAGAAAATGTCCTGCCTTCTCCCCGGCGAATTAAATAAATACATAAGTATGATTTATCCAGTGATTTGTCTTAGCTGCTCTGGTGGTGACCCATATAATGTGGCATTTTCTTACAAGTGCATTTACACAGCCTTTGCAGCCGACTCGGGCTGCCTCTCCCTTCGCCTTGAACTCGTATTAGATAGCGTACTAGCCCGCATTTCCTAACAGAGGGAAAACATGTGTTTGTGCTCTGTGGCAGAGCGTGCCCCGGCTCCACTGGCCACCCGGGCCCTCTCCATTACACCAGGCACCGCCGCCTCCAAAAGCCTGCTCAGGGACATGCTTGCTGTCTGACCAGGGAGCTGCTGTGAGACATTTCCCCACTTCTCCTTACAGATCACGCAGCTGAAGATCGCCAGCAACCCTTTCGCCAAGGGATTCAGAGACTGCGACCCTGAGGACTGGTAAGTCTTTATTGACTACAACTACACCCCACTCTCACCCCCAGTCTCGTATACACCTGCCCAGCTTACATTTGCACAAGGCTTGCATGGAGTTTGGGCTACACTGGGTCAGGCCCTGTTTACTGGCTGTAGCTCACAGCAGCATCGTTCCAAGTGCCCGTTCTGTTGGACCATCAGCCCCATATCACTTTTCCCCTTCTTCTTCTTCCAGGCCTAGGAATCACAGGCCAGGGGCCCTTCCTCTCATGAGCGCTTTTGCCAGATCCCGGAATCCAGTCTCTTCCCCAGCCCACCAGAACGGGACAGAGAAAGGTGAGAGCCCCCACTGGCCGGCCCAGCCTGTCACCCCGGACCTGCTGGCCTGCACAGCCGGCCTCAGCGCATGCATGCTCAGAGCCAGCCACGCACACCACACTGGTGCACAGCTGCCTGCAGCGGGCACGGCCCCATTGCTAACAAGCTTTGCGCTACCACCTATTTTTTAAACAAAAATAGCCACCTTCACAGCCTAATTCATTCTTCGTAGATCTAAAACACTCACTGTTGTTGCGCTTAAACAACTTTTTTTTTGCTTTAAAAACCACCACCCTTTTCCTTTAGTGTCCCATTTTTGACTTTTCGGCAGCAATTTTGACTTTTCAGGCAGGGACGCAGCAATGGCCGCTGGCTCTTCCTCGCATTGCCCTTTTCACGCACCTCGGCGGCGCATTCAGGGCTGACCCGCTCCCATTCAGGAGCTGCAGTCAGGTTGAACAGCACCTCTGCCCATTGACTCCTTTTCCATTACGCAAACAACTGCAAAGACAACCGAGGGCCTTTCTTCCAACACACTCCGGGCCTGCGAAATAAAGGGAAGTCTGTATTTGTTTAGTGTTACACAATTGCAAAAATTTCAGGCGTGTACCAGCTTGTCAGTCAGTTCAGCTCCATTTATCACAGTCAGAAGGTCCTGTCCCACAAGCCCCGGTTCCTGCTGCACGCTGCTGCACACTTCGCTTGCAAGCCTCACTTTTTACCTTTTACGCCCCGCTTTCTTATTTATTGAAATTCACTGTTTAAAGCCTGGCCCGCCGGGGGCGGCGGTGCTGACGCTGTGTGCCCCCGCAGATGCTGCCGAGAGCCGGCGGGAGTACGAGCGGGAGGCGGCCGGCGGGACGGTGCTGCACGCCGAGGCCGCGCACCAGCAGCTCATGTCCCGCGTCCTCAGCCCCGCGCTGCCGGGCGGCGGCGGCCTGGTGCCGTTGGGCGGGGCGGGCGGCGGCCGGCCCAGCCCGCCGCACCACGAACTGCGCCTGGAGCCCGCCGCCTCGGAGCCGCTCCACCATCACCCCTACAAGTATCCGCCGGCGGCGGCCGCCGCCTACGACCACTACCTGGGGGCGAAGAGCCGGCCCGCCCCGTACCCCCTCCCCAGCATCCGCGGGCACAGCTACCACCACCACCACCACCACATGAATGCGGCGGCCGCAGCGGCGGCAGCGGCCGCCAACATGTACTCGTCGGCCGGCGCGCCCGCCAACTACGACTACGGGCCCAGATAACGGCGCCGCGCGTGCCCCGCCGACTCGCCCCGGCGCGAGAGACTGGCGGCTGCCGCGCGTGCTGCGACCGTTACCGCACTCCCCACTTCCCCTCTCTTCCCGCCTTACGAGTGAGCTGATAGGCCAGCTGGACCTGATGGACAATCGGAGAGCCCAATCGCAGGAAGGCGGGAGCACCCGCACCGCGCTCCCGGCCCGTCGGCGGGCAGTGAGGGCGGGCGACGGCGGCGGGCGGTGCGGGGCCCGGCGGTGCCGGAGGCTGGCCGGGGCGCGCCGAGTGCTCCCCGTCGCCGTGTGACCCGCAGCTGCACTTTGATAAATGAAGCCATATGTCGTTATCTCCCTTTTCCCTACCCCCGCGCCTCCGTTCTTGCCGGGCACTGAGAACCGTCGGTCTGCTGGAAAGTCGTAGGAGGGCGGTGAGGTGACTTCCCCCCTTCTCATTCCCCTGCCGGGTCTTCTGGTGGAGATTTGGTATTGCCACCAATTTTGGTGGTGCCACAGGTGTTTCCAGACTCAGCGGGACGTGTAACGTTAGCACGGAGCTGGCCGTGAGCGCCGCCGGACACCAGCTTCCCGGCAGCGGCGAGCCCCGGGGATGGAGTGCGATTCTTACATGTCGATATGAGTCTCTCTCTTACCTCGGGGATGCTTGGCCTCCTTCACAGTTTGCTCAGGTGGTTCTTCAAGGAGACTGTCAGAGGAAGCAGAGTTTAGCTTAAAGGAACACTTTGAATCTTCACTGTCAGAACTAATTGTCCATTTCTCCCTCTGCCCTGACCTGGTTGTGAGTTTTGGGGTTCATTGGGGCAACTTAACCACAACAGTGTTTTCTGGAGCTGTTGAGAAGGGCCCATGGCCAAGAACGCAGCCACATACAGCCTCTTGTTTTCACAGCAATGGGTGCTAAGGTTTAAAGAATAGCTGGGGGCTGGGGAGAATACTCGTAGAGTTTAGGCTGTGTATTTTCAGCAGCAGTTTGTAGACTGGCTGCTTCCCAGGCAGCCTCACAGTGCTGCCTTCCTACGTTCTTTCCCGAGCTCTTGATGCTCTCCTGTTGAGAGGTGCCTTTTAGAGAAACTTCAAGGTTTTTCCCCCCAGAATGCCTCACCCCCTATATTTGGCTGATCCAAACCGCAGTAGTCCCAAAGCACCTATTCTCCACCTACCTGCTTGCTACATCTTCCCTCTTAGAGCTGGTAAGTACTTCGTTTTTCCTTCAATATCTTCCTTCAGTAGTCTTTCCTTATTGTTGAAAAGATGGGCCTGTTCATCACAGTTTCTCCAGTGATGTGTTTTGAATAGTTGGCTTGTGGTTTTTGTCAGATACTAACTGAACGGCAGCCCCTTTGTGTTCAGAGAAGGTATTGAACAGCTCTTCAGCTGTGTTGGTATACAGTATTATAAACACTTTTCTGATTCTTCCACATGACTTTATGAAAAGAAGTGTTTTGGTGGTTTTTTTTGTTGTTGGTTTTTTTTTTTTTTTAAGTCCTCTCTTCATCCATGTTTGTGTATTTTCACTACAAACCTTTTAAAACATAATCCTTCCCTTGTGCAGGTGGCAGTGTTAATAGCGATGTTTATTCCATCTCTGGCAGTGGGCTTTGGGCTTCCAAAACTTTTAAGAAGGTTTTAAGAAGGTATACAGGCTAACATGAATATTTTATGTATTTTTTTTCTGTTATAAAAAATATATATCTGGATCCATGAAAAAGATTTGTGCAAGAAATATGTATTTTGACATTTGCAGTGAATTGTGAGATTCTTAGTGTCTGACTAAATCATAATTAATGTTCTCAGAAAGGTTGATGTAAAATAGCCTCGTGCTTATTATTAGTCAGTGGGAAATGGCTCTGGGATGTGCTCTCTTGCTTTGCCACAGTTATTTCAGAGTTTTCAGTTTGATTTGTTATCTGTAAACTGATTAATGCCAAAGCTTTGGTCAAACATTTAATGAAGTTGTTATATTTATTATTTCTTTCAAAGATTATACAAACACTTTTTTTTTTTCTTGGTAGTTGCAGTGTAGGAAAAAAAGTGAAGACAACCAAAGAATCATATCTGCAAACAGTGTAGATACATGTAGATATTTGTAGATATATGTAGATAATCTTATTTCATTTAAATTGAAAAGACATTGGACAGTGACATTTATAAATGTTTTTCCTCTTCTTTCTTTCTTTCATTCTTGTTTGATTACTTGTGTGTATTTGTCAGTTTGTCTGCTCTGAAGTCTAAACCTCCCCTACAAAACAAGGTCATTTCAAGAAGGAGGGATATTAAACTGGAGTGGTTGATTCTGAGCAAATCTCCATAGGCAATTGCTCTCTCCCTTTCTCTCTCCATGTTTGCTGGAGCTGCCCATGGTTGTAGTGATCTCTCACGACACAAAAGCTTGTAGGGCTGGTGTCCCAGGTTGAAATTCATACTGTACACTTCTGTTTGTATTTGTAAGCACTTAGGTTTGTTAAATATACATAGAGTGCTGCAAGAAGTATCACTGGCTCTCAGTGCAGTCTGGCCACATACCTTTTCAAACATACTTTACTGCATATGAGCTGAGAGGTCTGCATGACCCGAGACAGTAGGACGAACCTGTGCTCTTACAGAAAGTGGCTCAAGGTCCTTGCCTCGATTGTAGGACTTTTAGTTTATCTCTGCGTCATAGTTTAGCCTCACTCAGCAGCTAAAATACCACACAGTTGCTCACTCACTCAATCCCCCACCCACTGCCCCCAGTGGGATGAGGAGGAGAATTGGGAAAGAAAGAAAGACAAAACTCGTGGGTTGGGATAAAAACTCTTTTAACAGAACAGCAGGGGAAGAGAAAACAAAAGTAGCAGCAGAATATACTTAAGCACATAACTTACAGTACAGTAACTCAGAGTGGATCCTAACACCCAGCTCCCTCCTGAGTAGCAAAACCCTACCCCTCCCTGCTATCCCCACTTTACACATTGAGCATGCCCTCACATGGGATGGAACAGCCCTTTGGCTAATTTGGGTAACTATCCCAGCTGTTGGCTAATTAGTAACCTATCCCAGCTGTGTACCCCAGTGACAGGTGCCACCAGCTCCAGTGCCTCTCTCAGTTCAGGTGAAAATTAACTCTATCATAGCCAGAACCATGACACTCTGTTAGAAGAAGAGAAGAATCACAGAACTTCAACCTATGGCTGTGGGCACTAGTCTATCCCCTGTGCTAGAAGAACCACTACAGAAGTCCTGTATCTGAATGGGAAGGAGGGACCATGCAGCTGTATCAAGACTACAGTTTTAACTATGAACGTGGTATTTCTAACCTTGCTTTTAGGCCATCAGCATACAAGGTGCTTATACATGTTAGTATTAAGCGTGTTAGCAGTCAATTTCATGTCATGTTTTAGTCCTTAAATTAAGCTTCCTTGGGGCTTTGACTGCTGTTTTCACCTTGTACAGCTATGTCTGTCTCACTGGATGAGAGTGTTCCAGATCTGGAAAGTAAGCAGTGTTCTTCTATGACAACAAAAAAACCCCAGTTCAAACAAACAAAACCCCCATAACATTGCACATTGAGTAGCAGAAGCCTTTTGAAAATCGCAGAAAAGCTGTAACGCTTTAATTTGATGTTAGCTGTCAGCCAGTTAGTCAAGGTATATCATATACAGGCCATGCCTTGTCTATATGTATTGCAGTTTCATTTGAAAAATGACTTTATATGATTTGATTACATATATGTTCAAACTTCACGCAGTACATGCCATCGCCAATGTCCATGGCACATACTTGGAAAGAAGGCCGCAGCATTTCCAGACAATGCCTCTACTTATGGTTGCCTCAAGTCACACATAACATTGTGTACTTAAAAGCTGCTGGTAAAAGAGGCCCAAGCTCAGAGGGTACAAGCACCCTTTGTCTCTTCCAAACAGGGCTAGAGAATAAATTAGCCGTGTGGCTCCATTTTCCAGAGGTACAGGCTGAATTTACTGATTGCTCCAAAGGTCTGAAAACCGCATTACTTACCTCAGTGGATAAATACAGGATTAGGCACTCACAGGTGAAACAAGGGAGGTCTTTGCTTGATCACTTACCTCAAACACTGAGTATAGCTCAGGTTTTCAGAAATGGTTTTTTGTTGGTGATGGTTTTATTTTTTCCTTGCTATTGGATCTGACCAGATTCAATGTAGGATAGGAGCATGGAGATGAGACTTCTGTGTGCTTGCCGTGTTCATGCACATCATTTACACACTTCATGGATATTCTTTTTAATCTTTCCTCCTGCTCAGGGTGACCCTAGAACTGCTTTGGGTGGAACTGTGAAGGTGGTCCCCAGTAGATGCCTCTCAGCGTCCTGGGGTGTTGGCATCCCTTCAGTCAATCTCAAGCACGCATACGCACAGCCATTGCCAGGGGAGCAAGTACTCTTCCTTGGTGCTGCAGTCTGTGTAACAGTGGGTTGCAGCGTGGAGAATGATCCAAGGGCTGCAGTAAGCATAAAGAGGCATTTTGCAGCCACCATGCCACTGGGGGACAGTGTGGGTCTCCCGTGAGCTAGGGGCTTCCTAGTGCATCCCTACAAGGAGCCATGGCTAGCAGGGCTGCACGGCTCAGGGTCACCTCAGCTGGTGTGCTGTGCTCCCTGCCAAACACACCTCACTCTACAGCGAGTGGATCTCAGCTTGTGATGCCTGGATCCCTGGCCAAGGGGCGTCGCGCCTTGGTCTGGTCTGAAAGAATAAGCGCAGGTTCGCTCGTGCCGTGCAACAGTCAGCGCACGGAAAGGGATCTGCGTAGCCGTTGGAAGCGAGTTAGGCACCCCCGGGTCAGGTCCGGGGGGCGGGAGCTGAGCGCTGCTGCGCGGAGGAGTGCTGCAAGAGCTAAGGCAGCAGTACTTGCAAAGCAAGTTTTAGCACCTTCGTCCAAGGAGCTCAAAAAGTTGCTGTGAACCTGCTGAACACGGCTGGGGCAGAGGGTGAGGGAAGAGTGTGTCTCTCCGCCTACATCCGTGTGCTGGTTGCTTTTCCTTCTGTTGTTCAGTTTCACGATGGGTTGAAAACAAAGGCGGTTTTGCTGGCAGAGCGCTGAGGCAGCGGGTGCAATGGCCTGACGCGCCATTTATGTTAAATTGCCCTGCAGCCAGCAGACACTGTGTTGCCGGGGAGGGGGGGGCGGCTCTGGGGGGTCTGTGCGGGTGTCGCTGCCCCGCTACACCCCGCCGCCCGGCCGTGCCCGCAGAGCGGCTCCCTCCAGAGGGGAGAGCCGGCAGCGCACGGGCCGGAGCGGGCACACGGAAAATGAGCCCTGGAGAGCTGCTGCCCAAGCGTGGACATGGGCAACCTGAGAGAGAAGTAGGGATTTATTTCATAAACCAGAGATTTGACCTTTGAAGCACACAGGCATCAATAAGGAAGGGCAGTAATCTGTGAGATAGAATTTGGGGATAATCAGCCAGCAATAATTCAGCCGTTCCTATAAGCTGGTATTGTGAAGAGTCCAGTCTACTAGTGTAGACTGTAGTGTATGTGTGTAACTTTTTTCTAAACCTATGCAGGTTTTTTTCCTCAATTTAATTATTCTAATTCAATTGGCCAGTAAGGTATTTAATTGATGTGAGTGTTTGACACAACTAGATGGAAGTAATTGTACCCAAAGATACCTATTACTGGCCATTATCATGAGCATATTGTGGGCTTGTAAAATGTACTCTCTGTTAAAAGAAGAGACAGTCACTGTCTGTGGGAATCCAGCTAGTGTATCAGAGGTCTGCTAATCTCCCAGAATAGTATTATTTCATACTTTTTTTTTTCTTTTCTGCCCAGTACATTGTACACACAATCAATACAAAAAACAAAAGCTGGTTTTGAAGGTATACGTTAATTTTGAGAAATATGGACACGTCCCATATACACTATATATGTACATGTACAAGTCTGTTTTTCAAAGATCCACCTCCCTTCAGGAAATCTATGTAAAATACTGTATGTATGTGTTGCATATGCCAGAAAAATCCACTCATTCCCCCCCATTAATAGAAATGACCTATTATAAATTTACCAAAGATACCATAGTTTTATAAATTGGCCACATATGTCTGTGTAATACATTTATTATATCACATTTCATAGCATTTCTGTTTTATGAAATTCAGTCTTGAATATGTCACATATGTTTTGCATATATGTGCAAGTTGGCCAAGTATATCCAAGTAAAGTATGATAAATGTGTTCTTTCCATATGGGAAATTAAATGTTTTTCCAGATTTTTAAAAAAGTTTATGAAGAGCAGCCTATACAAAATAATTACAATAAATCACTCACTTCTATTTAGGTTAAAATTATAAATTTGAACTAGGAACAAAGCAATTAAGAACAAAAGCCAGAAAAGTCACAGTTAGGACTTAATTCTCTAAGGAGATGGAACAGCATAGAGGGAAAGAGAGCATACACATTTTCAAAGCTAGGTGCTATGTGGTGTAATATCATGCAAACTTGTATAGCAACTTCCATCTTACACTCCTGGAGTCATTCTGTAGCTGATAAAGGACAGCCTCTCATCACCTCTGAGAGAGGACCAACAGTGTACCGCACTGAGAAAGCAAGTGCCCTTTTCTGGCTGTTCTAGCCTGAGTTCTAGTTACAGAATTTTGTAGTTCCTGTATGAACAGCTCTTAGTGGTCATTGGTAGATGGAGAAGGAAGGGGTATGTTTTCCTGCAATCAAATATGCTTTCCCTGAAGCTGGTTCTGGTTAGTAACCCACTAGTTGTTTCAGTGGGTAGGATGATCCTGGTGCTATTGCTGTGTTCTGCCCTTGCCTGTAATAGGAGTAATTGCACAAGTGCCCAGGTACTTGGACTGAAGTCCTTCGGCTGTACCTGTAAATTGCAAAAGGAAGTTAAAATGGAATAAACAACATGTGAAACTTACTGGAGCACCTTGATGTGAGGTGTTTGCACTACTAGTTTTTCAATGGTCTTAGCTTGGCTGATGGACAAGGGCTCTGTGTTTGTGTTTGCTTTTTCATTCTGCTTGCTTAGTGCTCCCATTGTCCCTTGTTCTGGGGGGCAGACGGGTCCCCTTCTCCCTCGGTGCTCCAGCCTGTCCGTTTCAGCTGCCTTTTGGCTGGGGTGTGAGCTCCACCAGTGGGGAGCCCGAGCTAGCACTGAGAGTGGAGAGGTTACAGGCCAAGCCGCCCATTCCAATCATCTTGAAAGGGCAGAGGAGGGGTGGTGAGAGGGGAGTGCAGTGGCCCTCCTCCCAGGCTGATTTTATTTGAGCACTGCCTTACACATTTCTTTTATTTCAGCAAACATGAAGTGAGTCTTTCATTCTATTCCCTTTCCTGCTTGTTGTCAACTACTTCAAACCAGATGAGCTCAAGAGATAAAACAGTAAAGACTCAATGTTTCTATTTAGCGTGATGCCAAGTCTGCATGCCATCAAAATATCTGACGCAAAAAAAAATCTGAAAAGACCATACTTACTGTAAGCATTATGTTAAAAGCAGCCTAGATGCTTTTCTGTGAACAATGTATCCATGAAGCAGTGAGATTTCATATTAGCAATTTTTAAAATTATCATGGAGCCAAATACCACGTCCACATTCTCTGCCATGTTTAAAGTTATTATGTAGGCCAGTGCACTAACCTTCCTCCTACCTATGTCAGAACATGTTTATAGCAAGCAGTGCCATAGGTGCCCGGAAAATATACCTTTGCATGCATGAGATGCTAGTGCTATGGAGCAGAATAACGGCTCAGCATTTTAACATCCTCCCTAGTTCCCTGAGCTGGACATAATCAGAATCAATCTATCCTGCGGCTGGTAGGAAAGACAGATCATTGCTGACCAGAGAGTGCCAAAGGATTTCTATAGTTTTTTTCTGCCCTAATTTACATATACTGTGAATAAAAACTATGAGGAAATGGCATCCATCTGTAATCTCAATCTAATCTCACAGCTGCTTTTTTTTTTTTTTTAAATTAGAACTTCAAATTGTAATAGACAATTGTATTGTAATAGGCAATTCATTAGAACTTCAAATTGTAACAGACACTGCCATGTCACTCTCCTGTAAGGAGATCGACATTGCTGCTCCGGGATGGTTTTCCTGCAGTGCATACGGTTGCTGCAGGGCCCCGGTCCCTTCCTGCTGCTGTCTCCAGTGGCACCGTAAGACTTGGCATTATGACTGTTCATAGTAAAGAAATAAATATATGCTTCTCTATGTGAGCACAGGCTTTTTGAGAGGTGTAGGCTGCGGTTTACAGGATTTCCTAGTGTTCCAACACTTTCTAAAAAGGATGGTGAGGAGGTGAGAGCAAATACTTCTGAAATTAAATAATCTAGTGCACAAGTTTGAAAAGACAGACGTATCACCATGTGCTTGCTCTAGGTACTTTTCCTCCCTGCCATCCTTATCCTTTTCCCATAAGGAATGTGGCACCTTGCTGGAGGGGTTTTGCTTCAAGGCCCTTTGTGCTTTCCAGAATCTTTATATCACTGAATTTACATGGGCAAGTTGTTGCTTCATTTTGATTTGCCCCCTTACTCCCTCCTTCCCCTCCTCCTATAATACTGGACTGCAAATCAGATTCCTCTGAGATAAGTCACAATAAAGCAGCACACAGAACATGAGAAAATATTTCATACTACTATTCAGATGAGCAAAACATTCGCAACTGAGAGATTATGCTGCTACGGTCCCAACTATGTGGTTTAATAATACATTGTAGTGTCAAAGTTTTTGTGATGGATTATATTGAAGAGGAATAAACCACTAATAGCTAAACCAAAATTTACCTCCTCAGACGTGAGCATTAAGTGTATTTGGGGGTGTGTATTACTACTAAATGTATTGGGGGGTGTCACTACTCTGAAACAAAATTTTTAATAGGCTGAGTAAATGCAGCTGATAGCTTTAAAAATGCATAGTGGAGCAGATGGATTAACCCAGACAGGCTTGTTATTTCGTGGTGTTTGATAAGGGGTGGTGGTAAATAAAAGCATGCACAAGAATAACTGAGCGACTAACCAGCCCAAGCTCTGGATGCTGGTCTTGTCTTGACCAAAAGGGATGAGCACATGTGGTAAGGTCGGGGACAAAGAATTTGGTGTCCAGAATATGGCTACGTGCTCCTGCATACTTTGATGTTGTTGGCCAGTTTCACAACTTGTATGCTTCAATTTAAGTCTCTTTAAAAAGTTACATTTCTATCTGCCTCTATCTGACAGTGCAGGCATAGGGGTTTTTTTTTTGCATTTAATTTCATACTGTGAGATCCTTAAATTAATTGCCAAAAAAAAAAACCCCAGTATGATCTTAATTCTTGATAGTTTTCTTCACATTATAAAAGAAAGAAACCTCCAGCATGCCCCAGAGGAGTAGGGCACAGACTAAACGCAGCCAGGTTTGCGGAAAAATTACTCTAGTTGGGGAACCCAGGCTGGAATTTTAGAATACTATGAATGGCAGAAAAACCATGCCTTAGTCATCGCCATCACTTTCTTGGTAACACACTGGTCATGCTTAAACATCAAACCTTGCGTCTCAGCGTTGCTGTAACATTGTCTAGTATTAATCCAGGCAGTCATGTGCCATGTTTTATGTAATGATCCATACTTTCACACCACAGACACACAGCCAGAGGAGGAAACACATTGATTTAGAGCTCAGTAATCCTTATTTAATCCCCAGTCCTTTGGTTTACATCACTAACATGGCTGCTGCAGTAGTCAGTGTTCTATCTTTGTTCTTGGCAGACTGAATTAAAGGAAAGATTTATTAATTTGTAAGTTGGCTTTGTAGATGCATCTTAAATGTGCTAAAAACAAGACCAGTCCAGAAGCCAGTATTGACTTAACTATAAAAATCTGCTCTTTAAAACTCAAACCTTTGCAACAATCCAAGTCAAGCTGCAGAGAGTATTTTATTGGCATACTAATGCAATCGCATTGTACAGGGCTAATTTTAACAAGTGTCTCATTGCAGGCCCCCAGCCTACTTCCTTTTTCACTCATTACTACAAATACAATTAATCTCCTCTTTCCTTGCTCATCTACACCTACGACTGCAATGCTTTATGGCTCAAGTACTGATAAGAGAAAGGGGTTGGAACGAATGGGTTTATTTGCAAAAAATGTTAGAGGGTCAGAGATCACCATTCATCCCAGTGGTGATAAATATTCCATGTAATTGCTGCACAAATGCTAGTGTTTGGGATTTATTTCTGTTAGTTTATGAATGCTGGTAGCTTTCTTCCCTCTGACAGTGCCAAAGACGTTGATTCTTGGGAGGAAGCCTTTTGTAATAATTTAGCTGTCATCACCTTCACTCCTGAATCCTTTAGGCCAGGTACAGGCTAGTCCTCTTCCTTTCTGACAGGTGAGATTCCAGAGCTAACTCCAACAGCTTAAGGTGGCTCTTCACTCACAGCCTTCCTGCTAGCAAGTCAGCTGAAATCTGGAGTGATATCCATGCTCATGTTGTAATTGTAAAGAGCTTTAGATTTTTTTTCCAGAAAAAAAACCCCCCAACCTATTAATTTCCTAGATGCAATCAGACAACTGTATTTTACTGTCTGTCCTTCCTGTTGGAAATCGTTCTACTTTGAGGAAGTCCAGGTCAGTTCCTTAAGCAAATAAATTTTTTGAAAACTGTAATTCACATTCAAACTGTGGCATTTAGGCTCTACTCTATATCAAACTAATGTAGTCTGGTAGCTCATTTCAAGGAAACTATAATGTGGAAAAAAAATGTCTTTACTGAGTGTTTAAATAAAATCAGTAGTGATGTGAAGTATTAATGAATTAATTGTTGTAATGTGCGAAAGTATCACATGGATAGTGCTTTGGTAATGGGAAGCAAATAAGTAGAGGATGGGTCAGTTCTTGCATGCAGACTGCAACGTGTCCTTCCTCTTGAAGCTGATGAAACTCTTTTTACCTCTGTGATGACCTGCTAGTAACAATACAGATGCAGTTCATGCCCTCATTTCAATTTATGCTTGCATGACTGAGTTTATTTTTAAATTTACCTGATCAGACAAACATATTTAACCCCCAGAAAAGAGTGATAAGTTAGATGAGAAGGCACATAGTAATCTTCAGAGTATCTTCATCCCTTGTGAACCTCCTTAACTAGTTTAGACACTGACGTTGGCAGTAAATGGCATTTTTTTTCAGAGAAAATAATATACTCAGGAGTTCATAACTCTCAGGCTCTGATCTAATAGCACTCTTCTTAAGTCATGGGGTTTAATCCATTCTTCCTAGGGGACTGCTACTGTGCCAATATCGTAGTATTTGTATCAAAAGTTATTTCCTACAGTGAATGTAAGATGCACAGGCCTTCATTAAAGATGCATTTTGTGTTCTACCTTGGGACCTGAGGTCTAGAACTGCATGGGGGGTGGATGTGAGCCAGCTGTGCCAGGAGCAGAAGCCAGGCTGTATCGATGCCTTGGAGCCTCACAATGGCCCTGGGACATTAGGTGCTTGTAACTGGCATTCAGAACAAGGGGTGTGCTGAGCATGGAGCTGCCCTGAAATGCTGCAGAGATTTGCAGCTTAGTCCTCCCTCCAGTCTTGAAACTGGCTTCTCACTGCTTACAATATTCTCTGGTGGCACAGCTGCCTTTTCCTGTCAAAAGGATGAGAGGAGGGAGCAGTTACTTCTTTTTTACCAGGACCAGGCTTGGTCCTTCTCATTTCCTGCCATAATCATTTGCCCAGGATCGGTGAGCCCTGGATTTCCTTTCCTTTTCTGCTGCATGAGCACTAAACCTACAGCTCAGTTCTGTGGAGATTGCCCAACAGTGTAGGCTGCTGTTTGCTGCCATGGAGAAGAGGAAAATTTGCACTCTCTAGGCCACTCCCCCACCCCCAGTGCCACTGCAGAGCAGCTCTCAAGTCCATGGGGAAGACAGGAGAAAAAGCAACTTTTACTAGGTGGGATGCACAGTTGAGAGAGGAAACTGAGGGTGGGTTCACAATGCAGGGACTGACTGTGTCTCTTGATGGCTGGAGTTGTTTTGGTTTTCTTCTGGGTTTTTTCAGCGATACGCTGTGGGAGCTCAGAAGCCAAGTTTTTCATATAGTCTAAAAGCATTTTGTGCTCCAGCACTGAGCAGTCCCATGCCTGTTGTATCAGGAGTCCCAAGGTTATGCCCTTTTAAAACTGAAGTGATCATGAAATTGTTCTTGTACAGCAGAATTTCACTAAGTTCTGTTTGCAGAGCACCACTCAAATGGGAGACACTAATCTCAAGGCTGCCTGACAGGCTTCATTTGTAGCACAGTACGAGACAGGACAGCCAAAAGGAAATCTCTTTGCAAACTCCCTGCGACAGATCCCTGAACTCCACACAACAATGTTTTCTGTATTTATTTATTTTTGTGTATGTTTGTTTATCTTTATTGATTCTTACCTATTTTTAGAAAGGGGAAAAGGAAACAAATACAAGGTTTCTTCCAGCAGCAGGTTTGTGGAGAAAGACCCTGTCTCATCCCATAAGGCTGCAGGCCTGGAGCCTCTTGTACGGTGTTGGTAGCTCCTCCTCTGTGTGGGAGGTAGATGATAGGTGGAGATGGAGCACTTAACATCTATGCAACTCCAGTAGATGTAATGAACACTGGCATCTCCCCTTGACTCAGGATCACTCAAAATTAGGCTTTAACTTTCAACTGCAGTGTGATCCTCCATGCAGCTACTGAATGGTAAAGAAATAATAAAAGAAATGCATTATTGAAAGTGTCATCACACTTCAAAAAGGTGTAAGGCCAATTTTATTTTGAAAAGCCTGGCAACAATATCCTCCTCCTGTGTTTTAATGGCAAGAACACTGGGCTTGGTGCTTAAGCCTTTTAATCCAACAGTGTTATCTGCCTGTAAAGCACAGCTGGACAGCAGACCCAGACCTTAAATTGCTTCTGTGTTTTTTCCTGAAATAACTTTTAAAGTCTTTGATGTTTCTGTTCATTGCAATTCTGGTGACTTTTTCTTTGATGGCCAGCTCTGTACAGAGGCAGAAACAAGTATTTCCAATAGAGTATCAACAGTGCACAGCCTGGACACAAAACACTTCAGTTTGTAAAGCTGAATTCTAGTTCCCAGGCCACCTCCTTTTTAACAAGATGGCCCTTGCCAGTTGCTTCAGTGGGACAGTTGTGACTGAATACCACAGTGAGATGTCTGTGAACAGACTGTTGTATGTTTGATATGCTTTAAAAGCATGCAAATGTTGCTTCAGGAGTGAAACAACAAAAAAAAACAACCTTCATGAATGAATTTCAGCTTCCATGACCGCAGAGATGACAAGTTAGTGAAGCCATTCGCACTGTGTGGATAAGGATTTATCCATGTAGTTCCCTAAATGTTAATGGAAGTTGCGTAGCTGAATCCCAGGCTTGCCATGCTGAAACTTACCCCTAACTCTCCAAGGAGAAGGGCGCTAATTGGATTGCTGAGTTTAAATCCTTCAGCTAGTCAGTCTATGGAAGGGATTTAGCACTGGCTCTGTAAAGGGCTTTACATAGCTTTGCAGTGCAGTGCAGGGGAAGATTTTTTTTCGCCTTTCTTGTGATTAATTGTGAGGCTTGAGGTGACAGGAGACATAATGAAATTCATAAATGCCAAAGGCCGTCCCTAGTCACATTCCTGGCTGTTGGTTTAAGTTAGAAACTGACAGAAGTGTGAACAAATCACGGTTGTTCTGATAGCCTTTCATTTATGAGGAAGAAAAAGTAACTGACACTGAGAAACCACTGGAGGTGGTTTAATGGGTATAAATTTTCAAGAAAGAGCGATGTTTTACACTGATTCAGATTCTTGGATACATAAATGAGTTACATACTCTGCCCCCACCACAGTCTAAAGGATTCCAGTCCTTTTTCACAAAAGAAGATACTGGCACAAGTTATTTAAGCAACCTGCCAAATAAAAGCTGTTGCAAAACCTGTAGTAGAAAGTGACTTATTCTGTGTCTTCATTCGCGACTGGTCTTACTCTGCTTGTTAGGAATTTTAAAAATCCACTTCCCTCTCTGGAAAACAAAACTTGCAGCTTGAACAAGCAGCATAAAAATTAACCTAGGATTCTCACTTCAGCCTGGAAATATATTTTGCTACTTCCCCACATCCAGGTTTGAATTACAGTGTAAAGAATTGCTTCACCAGTCCTGCTTTCCTTGTCCATGACAGTGCAGAACATGTCACGTCTGAGTATATATTGACCAGATACTGATGCGGTGATCTTTTGAGCCAGCTGCCAGCAGTCTCTCACTGGGGTTTTTGTGATCTGAGAAGGACACACAATGGATAGTTGCTGTGTGGTAGTCCAGCACTGCTAAGGGCTTCAGTTTTTTCCAGCCAAAGATCCTGATGCGATGATCCCACCCTGCTGTTGCTAAAATCTTCTTGTCTGGACGGATGGTGATATCAGATATGCCGGTGTTGACAAGTTTGTGTGTTTTGTAAACCTGTGTGAGAAAGTTACAGATGAGCTCTAATCGTTTAAAACAAACAGAAGAAAAAGGCGTATTTGGAGATTTTAGAAGGTATAGTGCCCACTCATATACACTGGTATCACACAGGTAGTATGGAGCTTTTCACCACGCGATGGATGATGCCTTAGTGAGAACAATTACAGACAGCTGGAGAAGACCTTAACTTGAGCCTATCTCCCTCCAGCACCATTCTCTAAAAATAAAAGCATCCCTTGTACGTTTTCAGTTTATACTGCATTTAAAGCTATTTGTATTCAGTCACAAGTGAAGTTCTGAGTCAAGGCTTTTGAGAGCCAGACTACACAGCCTCGCTCTTTTCTTCCAGCTTTTCTTTCATGATGCAGAATGGCCATATATTTTTCCCTGCTTCTGCAATATTCTCATGCTGAGATTCTGAACTGATGTTTAAACTACCTGCTACTTATTTCTACTACTGTGGCCCCCTCACAAAAACCCCAATAAGCTGGGGTAGCATTTACCAGAGTCTTGAGAAAGGAATGCTTCCAGGAATTAGGTTACAGTGTCAGGAAATCTGTATTTCTAGTACTCCTTCCCAAGAGATTTTTATTTACACTAAATTCCAAGAAGGGGATTATGACCAAGTTATTGATTTCAATCTTGGAAGCCTTTTGTTACTGTTTGGAGACTACTGGGGCACAAGTTTCTGAGGGATACAATTAAATTGGAAGGCATTTAGATTCCTTCAGGAGGCACTGGGGCTGCAGGACTTAGCCCCTGGAAAGAAAAGTTCTTATTTCACTGATGAGCTTTCCCTGAAGCACGGAGGAGAAGCTCAGTATAATACAGCTTTGCTGTTCTCACCTCACATAACTTGTATTAGTCAGCAGTCTACCTCTGAAACACATGCAGTATAGACACCAGTGTGTGTGTGTGCGCACACGTATGTATGTTGAAATAGCCTAGCTTTTGTCACGGTGTGGAAAACATCTTTTGAGTGTATGCTGATCTTGCAGCACAATTGGAAATGACACATTAATGCCACCAGCTACTTAAGACTGAACCTGTAGCTATATCTTGTACCGAAGCTTAATGTAATTCAGTGCCTGTTTTAATAAGCTGTGTGTTGTTTGCTGGTTTTCTGAGGTGGGAAGGGATTTACCAGCATATGACATCTGAGTAGCTTTCCTCCTTGAAGGACATTCCATGATGCATAGTTAATACAGGATTATAAAGAATATATTAACTGCAGATAATTTTAGCTATAATACTGAATGTAGAAAATTAAAACTCCAGAAATGCTGGTCAAAGCTGGTTTCAGATGCAGTTGAACACCTCTTGGAATCTTATAGTCACAAAGCTATGAGCAATTATTTTTCAAAATGCCCAGCTATGTTCTTACTCAAAGAGCAAGAGATGTGCACTTCAATGAGAAAAAAGGCTACATGAAACTTGACATCCTTGTTGCATATACATTCCTCTTTTAAACAGAACCTGACAAATGTGTCTACAACCAATTTGGAACAGAGGACAGTAAGTTTTGCTCAAGCCTGATGAACTGCAGGAGGGTGTATGTGTACCTTTTTGTGGGACTGCTACTGTGAAACCTGTGCTTTTTGCTAGTACGTATGCTCTTCCAAACTCCCCAGTTACATTAATATAGCATGGCTTCAGCAGGATTTTTGTTGGCGTATGTGTACTGGCAAGGGAAGGATTTATTACTTACATCACCAGCCTGGCAATGTAAGATGGGCCTTACTCTGTAACCGAGATTATTAGCTAATGGCTATAACCAATCCTGGGCGTGGTGCGTCCCATCATTACTGTCAACTACGTGGGCAAGATCCATATGGCAAAATCAGGGCAACTGGCAGAAATTGCATGTCATCAGCAAGCTACAACTTGAAAATGAAATAATGGTGATGCCTTTTGGCTATGGAACATGAGGGAACAGTGGGCATTTGTGCATGATCTGCAAATACAAGAGGTGAGAGAGAAAAACAAAACAAAGTAGAAAAACTTGCTCAAGGTATATGCAGCCAGGTGAAATCCTAGCGCCAGGATTTGTGCCATCCAGTCACTTACAGGCAACTACTGTAGTCAAATGCATACCAACATAATTTGCTAACCAGAAAACCAGCTTGTAATTTAGAAGACAAAGAGGTGAAAACAGGTGAGCTGCTTTCAGCCAGTTATGACCAAGGACACTTGCATCTACTAGCAGATGCATTAAGAAAGTTTGACACGCAAACAGTTATTCACCTCTCTTTCCCTCCTTAACACATGCTATCTATTGTTTTTCTTTTTTTTTTAATCTCCCTCTCCTACATCCAAATCATGTCTTTAAGCCCTATTCTTAGCAGAAAAATAGCCAAGATAGCAGCAGCCTTAGCTTCAGCATTTGAAGGAAAAGCCTCAGCCACCCCACCAACAAAATTTGTATGCTTACTTACATTACAGCTTACAGAATTTGTTCTCTTGTCATACATAAAGGAGCTTCTGTGATTATCAGATTTCTTAGTTCTGCTTTGTTTATTCACCTGCAGAAGCTGTTTACCTCCTACATTCTACCATAAACATCATCACATAATTACACTATCTTGTCCAAATCAGAAGGCTCATAACCAATCCAGTCATTTGCTGACAGTGATGATTTCAGCAACTTTCTCATAGAAGACAATTCACCAAACTTTCCCCATAGCAATAAACTATAAAGTTACCTTCATCATCCATTCATTGACACACTGGAACATTGCCACTTAAAACAGAGCTGAAGTACCATCATTGCGTCACTATTTCTCCAACGGCAGATAGCTGTGTACCACATTTACTTATTAAAACTTTTTAGAATAAAAATAATGTGCCACTGAGTGGCTCTCCAACGTCTACCATTACCTCAGGTACCTGGAATGTCAGGGAAAAAAAAATCCCCATCTGGTTTATATTATTAATGCAATAGTGGAAAAAAACTTAATCTATGTCCTTGACAATCTTTAGTGCTTATATGAAAGATGCATTTTATTAGGGCGCTCACACTATGCATGAAGCACAGAAACTGTACTTATCATTTATAATACCTGGCAGTTAATTTTCTTCTGAGAAAAGCTACTATCTCTCAGTGTGATGTGCTGAAGATGGAACTAATCCTGCATCTCCTGGGAATGTGAATACCCTTTGGAAAACAATACCTGGAATACTTCAGGTGAACAACTGTTTATTTTTCCCATGAATCATACCTGTACCCCTGCATTACAGTTAACTCATAACTGAAATGTGCTTTGGAGAACAATATTTTCTTTGAATTTAGGAAAAAGTTACGCTATAATTAATATGAAGGAACAGCTGCCTCTCCAACACCAGAGTATTTGAGACTTTAAGAAGCCTGTCATGATGTCAGTTTGCTGACACCTTGGCCTTAAAAAAATAGTGTCAATACTAAGTGTCTTACTGAGACTTATCTAGTCACCTTCCTTCTGCTTCCCTGAGCTAACACACCAGGTGTACATGTGTGCAATAGTGACAGAAAGGCCAGGGGAGGGCAAACACGACAAAAACCACCCAAACCATGATAATTGTGTTAAAACTCTGACACATTTCCTTAGAATGCCTTTGCTAATTATTCAGTGTAGAGTGCCTCTTTTACTTTGGGTCTAATTGCTTATTAAAGTTCAGCTGTTCTCCTCAGTGAGCACTGTGTCCTCCACACTTCAGCTCAGTTGGATGCATTTACACTACATACGCTGGGGTCTCAGTGCCCTGCCGCTCCATCAATGCTAGTTCTGTGGTGATGCCTAACAGATTATCTACTGTCACAGTGTCCCCCAGGTGATGAGTGACCACCAGAGGTCCAAGCACTTGCTTTTCTTCCTGTAACATCATTCAGAAAACAGCATTAGCTTGCACACTACCTAAAAAAACATCTCCACAAATGCTATAGGCTGGAAGAGTGATTATTGTTTGTCCATGAATTTGTATATCCAGCAGCTCTCTTCTCAAGGATGATACGGGGGCATACAGGGACTGGTTCACGTTCTCTTCATTGTCTGCTGAGGGGACAATGCCACTTTAAAACAGGTCAAGCACTCAGCAGTGGAGAGGCTATATACAGGCCATTTTAATTTTCATGAGCCTTACTTATGCACTTCATTTCCACACCTAGTTAAAACCTACTTAACCCTATGGCACTGTTGGAACACTTGCTAAAGTTGTCTAGATTAAGCAATATTTATTGCCATTCCCTAGCATAGCCTGAACTGGTGATTATGAGACCTCCTTCTAAACCAGCCATTCCAGGTATGCGTAGCTCAGACCCAAACTGATATATCGAATTAACTTATTTTCCCTGTCTCCGGCTAGGGTTCTAAAGGTGCCAAAGGCAGTTGATTGCCTAAACCTCATGTCCTCTTGGTGCTAGCTGGACCACTCCTACTCTTTTTGTTTGTGAAGTATTTAATGGAATATTTCTGTCTTTCCCACAGTGGAAAGAAACCTCTATCCGTTCAAGCAGAACCTTTGGAAAGGCAATCCTTTGTTTCTCATTTTTATAACTCATTTATAATGTTTAGGACATTCTGAGAGCTGGATACTACTAATGTGATAAATGAAGATACAGAGGCAATGGCTTGAGTAATGCTAGGCTTGTGTGCCTGTTGCAACTTTGGTAAAACCAGAAACATGTGAGAGGGTTTTTTTTTTCTCTTTTTTTTAAATCCTCACCATCTTTTGCTAAGTCTAGTCACATAGCACAGACATTCTAACCAGTCTGTGATTAATTAGCTAGAGATCTGCAACAACTCCTCTTCATGACTAAATATTTTTTTAGTCTATCAAACTGTTAGTGCAAAGTGGGATAAATGACACTAGAGGGCCAGTGATCCTGACCTGGAGGTTCTGTTGCTCATTGAGGCTCCAGATGCTAAGCACCTTTTCAGATGAGCCTGAGATCCCCTTGGCCTTCTCCGAATCGAAGTCAAGGCTCATCACTGGCTCCTGATGGCAAACAAGTTGGCTCAACACTTTTCCCGTTGACAAATTCCAAAGAACCACTGATCCGTCTTCATAGCCAGCCAGAAGCAAAGGTTGTGAACCACAGCTGAGCTGATCAAGAGAAAAGTAAAATTGTTGAAAAAGTAAAATTGTTTGAAAAGTAAATAGCCTGTTAGGAAAATTATCATCCCCAAGTAGGTTTCAGTCCAAGCACCAAGAAAATAAATGAAAATGCTGCCTGGTGTAGAAGTGCAAAGTTAGAAGGCTGAATGTGAAATCTTGATAGTGCATCCACTTACAAAAAGTGTTACTATGTAACTGCTGACATGCACTTACAGTTTTTATATCTACTTATAAAAGTCTGTATTTTATATATATAATATGTATCTAAAATATAGATATATACACACAGATCTAGAAAATTTCACTCTGAAAATGCAAACTATTGCCCTCTACAACACTGAAAAAAAGCTGGCCTGAACTTCGCTTGCACTCCTTTAAAAAAGTTACTTAGAGCAGCTGAGTTACTATCAAGCTATACAAACCCATGCGGACACTGAAAGAAGTGCCATGCTTAAAGATTCCAGTTTCACATTGCCAAGGGTAGGGTTACACACAGAGATCGTTTACCCAAGTGCACCACAGTGCTTAAAGGTAAATACTGAGATTCTCGTCAGGCATCTCTGAGTGAGTCACCGAGGGGTTAACGGGCGCCTGAGTCCCACTGTAACCAATTGAAAGCTATTTTGATTAATGATGTCACAGGCCAAAGGGCATGGCACCCTGGGCAGACACCTAATTTATTTAAGCCTCTGAAATAACTCGAAGAAGGGAACATTACTGGATTACATGTCACACTTAAGGAAAATATTCATCATTGCTCCAGCCAGAAGACTAATGACCCCATAAGCAGTAACTGGTTATGTGAGTGAAGATGAAGACACAAATCCCTAATGAAAAGCAACTAAAAAACAGGCATCTGCTAATGTCAGTTATTTCTTTAATAGGAGAAGAAACACCAAAATAGACAATGGGATTATGACCACCTCATGCAGGGACATCTCACCCTAAGAAATGTATCCAATAGCTCTTTCCAAATACCAGTCCTACAAGACTCATTTGCTTGGTATTCCATTCAAAAGAAAGGTAAAAGACATGTATAAAGAATTAATTTCTACTGGCATCACATTGTCGAATGAGGTTCTTCAAACTCACTGGCTGTCAATGTCATGATACAAACCTGCAGTGGCCAAAGGCTGGTCCAGACTATTCTCCCAGTGGTTATTATTTGTTCTAGGAGTTAAACTAACAAGAGATGGGTGGTCTAGTTAATAAGACTGCTGAATAAAAGCCTCATGTTCTTTCTCAGCTTCATTCAGCCTAAAGAAGTGTTTAAATGAGGAATGGATCTCACTGAGCGGAGAAGAAAATTGCCCCTTAAAATAAGGAAACCAAGGGGAAACCACCTACATCATCTTTCTGAACAGGTCTGCCCACACCTGGGATGCTGCAGGAGCCTCATTCCCTGCTCTACAGTCCCTTTTCTTTTGAAAAGGCAGGGAGCATGCTCTGGCTAAAAAGGGCCCACAAAGAAGGTCTCTCATAATGCCCAGAACTGCGCACGCTTTTTCTGTCAAATTTTTTAATTTGCTAAAATAATATCACATCAGAGCAATGATTATATGTCAAATATACGTGAATTAATGTTAACTAGTCAGGTATTTTGAATGAAGAGTACCTGATTTGTAATACTGGGGAAAATTAAAAAAAAAATTAAAAAAATTGAATGAAATGAACATTCCAGATTTTATTTATATTTGAAAAAGGGTCAAACCTTCAAAGCAAAACAAAGAATTCCTAGGTACCTCAATTAAGTTTAAAAAAAGCCCCCAGTGTGGGTTTGAAAAAAACCCCTACAATTATTTGTACTGCTCTTGTGTGAGCACACACCTCCTCCAGAGCCCTGGGGCTCTACAGAAGATATGGGTTTCATTAGCCAATGAAACAAGATTTGGATGGGCAGGGTCAGCTCCTCTGTCTTGCTCAAAACCAGGATGGCCTGATTTTCATATGTGCTCACAGCCCCTCTTGAGAGAGACAAGTGAGTGTTCAGCATTATGGGAAATGCCAAGCAAAACTTTTTTTTTTTTTTTTTTTGTGCTGTGGGCATCTCATAGCTTAGATTTGAAAACCAGTAATTTGCAGGTGAGATCTAAGACTGGTCTATTTTAAAAACAGTATTGTTTTCTATGAAATTAAGGTCTTCCACGCTTCTTCCTGACTTTCCCTAACTATATAAAGAATAATATTTCAATGACTACATATACTTGAACTTAAGCAATAAAAGCTATTGAAAGATCAGGGGAGCTCTCAGTCAGTTTCCTGGATTCACCAAGTAGTGGTTATTTCAGTTCCTAACAACAGACACTTACAGCAAAAAGTCTTCACCATTCATGGTCTATTTCAGTGGAAAAATTAAATTCTAAATCATTGTTCTTCCTAAGCAGAACATTTTGTTGTTGCATTTGGATAACTGTCAAGGAAGGAAGAAGAGGTGATCTGCTGTCAACTCAACAGGAATAATTGCTATAGTTTATATAAAGTAATAACTCTGCGTTTCCAGTTTCTACATGTATTATTCCTGCTGAATTATTTTGTTTGCACCATTACGCAACTTGCGCCTTCCCCAGGGAGTGCAAAAAATGTAAAGGAAGACTATCCTTACTCCTGCAAATCCTACTCCACCCAATTAGTAATAGCAGGAAGGTGTGAAGCTGAAGGGACAATGTATTTAAGAATATGAACTTTCACAAGGAGAAAAACCCACAGAATAAACTAATACATCTAAGAACAGACCTAGTAAAACAAGGAAAAAAAGTTTCAAACCAACAAAATAAGTATCTGCCAGCTTTTTAACTGCTTAGGAGAAGCCAGCGAGGCTTAATCTACAAGCCTAATCTAAGCCTCAATTTCTTTCTGCTCTATACTAAAGTTTCTGATTCATGCTGCTGCTGGTAAGATGTGCTGTTTCCCTGATAATATGGGTCTTTTTTTTTTTTGAATGCAGAAAAATATGACGATACATGGCTGCAGCCCCCAAACTGTTGTTGGACAACAACCCTGAGCACGCTTCCTTCAGACCATTATGTGGCTCTCTCCATGTCAGCTTCTGTTTCAACTTGTTAATCTGCTGTGCCATAAGCAACATCAAATAGTCTCTTAGGCAACCCGTTGCCCATAAGCGATGGGTTGGGGAGTGCTCATCTCCTGGGTATGTCTATATTGCCCAATGCAGTCATGTACAAAGAAATCCTGGATGGCCTCTATTCGGAAGGGGTGCAGCTGGGTTAGCTCGTGTTCTGCTTTTATGGTTACAGGATTACTCAGCAAGCCACTTCCAGGGAAACCACAAAATAGAACGCAGAGCGTCACTTTGGTATACCACATATATTATTTGCCCTTAAGAGTATCCTCCCCACCATGCTTTTAAACCAAGTTGCACACATTTGTAAAAGAGCAAATACAGCTGTGAGACTGTAAGGGATTATCTATCCTTGCCTGTTGCAGTCTAGGAAGTTGTGGTGACTTCCCAAAGCCAGAATTTGCATGGAATAATTTACCTCTCCCAGTTCCCAGTCCTCTGCTTTATCCCCACTGGCAACAAAATTAAAAACTACATAAAATTAAGACTCTGCACCTGCTCTGCTTCCTAGAGGAATAGCAATATTAATGCATGTAGAAAATATGGCAAGACAGAGGACTTTTTATAAAGGCAAGAAAAGTTTCAACACTGAACCTTTCCTCAGTTATCTTCATCTTATTAAAATATGTCCAGGAGACAGAAAGCCCCATTCATTTCATTGAGTACTGAACACTGACTGCATTTCTAGGAGAAACTTTCTGCTTAATAAAAGCTTAATCAGCCTATTTAATTTTCCTTCTTTTTTTTTTTTTTCCTAGTTTTTAATTACACCATGGGACTTGAACTGTGGCCTCTCCTCCTTTTGTCTGAAGTCAGCACCTGAATTCCACCTTTCAGGAGACCTGAGTGAAGACACTAAGGCCTCAAATTCACAACTGATTGATAATTTTTTCAACTGAAACCAATACAAACGTTCAGATGAACCTGCAGGAATAACATACTTGGAATCAGCTTGGATGGTACTGCAGACCTATGTGGTCTAGGGGGTGAAACTGGGAATCAGCTTTGCCACCAATTATTTGGAGATTTAGAGCCAATCACCTCAAGTCCTTCCTCCTTCTCCTCCTTTCTGTTTTACTTGTCTTTCACTGGTGGCACCCCATAAACATTATTTGCTGAATACTCTGCAAATATGTTTTTTTTTCTTTTCATTAACTGCTTTTATTTATCTTTTTGTCCAAAGTCAAATCAACTATAAATATTTTATTTCTATTGTATGTCTGGAATAGAGATATTCATAGAGTGCTTCCTTGTCCTGAGGGCACTGAAGTGAATGTATCACGCCATTAAAATCACTGTTTTTAAGTAACCCAGTCATTTCTCATCATTCTTAATGCAGCGAGACACCGTATCAAACAACTGGCTTTGGTAAGTCACTCATTTTCCTCTTGATTGATGCAAAAACCATATCTATCCTAAGGACACAAAGCTTTCCCTGAGCATTTGCAAATCTTCCATTAAAGCTTGGAAAGCTCTGAAAGTTACATTAAGGATGTTCACAAATCTTTCCCCCCTTTAATAGTATAATTACTTGATTGGTTCGATAATAAATCAAAATCCAAGTGAAGAAAGATTCATGTGCTTCATATAAAATGAATCACAGGGAAAACATTTCACAATTAGCAGGCACTCTTGCCTTACCTGCCATAACTTCAGACACATGGGCATGCCCAGCTTGGCACCCACCTCTGGCTTCAAGGTACAGACTGATGTCTTGGATGGCAGCTCCAAAACCTGAACCTGACATCAGGAAAACAAGAGTATTTGGTCAGGCTCCAGGTCAAAATTCTGCTGCTAAAAACACAAGTCTTTTAAGGTGATTAAGGCTAGTATAAGCTCTTCCAGTAAAAACTGTCTGGAGGAAACTGAGGAATGCATGTGAAGTTGGAGCTGTAGGGAAATCTACAGCTATCTAAATAAATGCATTGTTTTAGGAAAGACTAGACAAAACTGCTAGAAAGAACAGATCCTCTTCTTTCACTCTTCTGTTTAATCTGTATTATAATCTTCTGTCCATACAGTAGATGATACTGTGCTTATATTAGATGACATAGCAGACTGCTTAATCTGAAAACACTTCCTTGCTTCCTCTCCTTTTCCCCCCTTTCCATCTCTATTGCTATTTTTTTTTTTTGTGGACACTTGCATTGTCTCCCTTGTTCTGTCATGGTAACACACAGCTTGTGTGGAAATACAGATGCTATTTATATATATCTCTCTAAGGTGGATTTTTTTTACTTAGTAGCTGACTGCACTAACAAAATGTAAACCCAGAATTATCTGCTAATGCAGGCTGAAGCAGTGATGGTGTACAGATACTTCTAACACAATATTGCCTGACCCTGTTCAAAGCAGGGTCAGACAATATTGTGTTAAACACCTGCTCTCTGTCTACACAGCAGCTTCCACTGTTGCTTGCAGTGATGGTAATGAATTATGAATCTGATAATTTATCTATCTATTTATTTATTTATTTATAGCACAACGAAAATTTTTCCTCTGCCAAGGAAGCAGCTCATTTCCACCTCAGGATGATGGCAGGCAAGATCAGGGAGTGTGCCTTTGCAATTTGGCACTGGAAGGTTTTGAGTTTCTTGACGGACATGGAAGTGCCTCACTCCGGGCTGATTCTCAAGCCTGGAACTATGGAGAAATAGAAATTCTTGGGTATCAAAAATTTGCTGCCAGGAATATCGCTGTTTTTCAAATGCATTCTTAATCACTAAGGCGATCTTTTATTTTAATTAAATAAACAATGGTCTGCATTATCACATAAAACTGAAGGACTTCAAACATTTGATAAATTCAGCATCACCAGCCATTCTAGGCTATTTCCAAGTGTGCAAAAGCCCAGCAGTGCTGTAGGACAGCCCCAGTCAGGTGAATTTCCTTAAGCATCTGAGATGAGGTATTAGACAAATAAGGCTCCTCTGGGAGCCATCTATCAAGTCCACGGCAGCTGTGATGGCTTTCCAATCCCATACCTTTAGTTCAAAGCTTGCCAGAACATCTTCCTATTTCTAGAGGTTGTCAGCCTCCCTGCCAAAAGCCAGCTGCACTCTAGGACTGCAAGTAGACAATGTACTAAACACAATATACAGAACACTTTCCAAAGCCACTTAGCAATGGAGCAGGAAACTATTCTCCAGATTTGAGGAATGGAGACTACAGCAAAGAGCCATCCAATAGGTAGAAAAAGCCTACAAACAGATTGAAGTTTGATCATCTGGGAATTCTGGCTCTTTGGAGCTACACTCCTATCAAAAGATGCTTTTCTCTTGGCAACTTTCTTGCTGTCAACATAATGACCAAGTTAGCTGTTGCAGGAAGTGGGCTGTGAATATGAGGATGACCTCTCTCATCTTGTGTCTTTCATCACTGGCTCTCCAAAGGGCATTGTCTCCTAGACAAGACTGAAACTGCAACTTTTACATAATAAGGAGGGATACGCGTGCTGTGATAAATGCACTTCTTGAAGTTAAAAGAAAAAAAGCCCACAACCTCTCCTTCACTTTACCTTGATTAAAAACGAATGAACTGGTAGAAGTGCAACATTGGGGTTGCAAAGGACAAAGAAAAACACAAAGAAGAGAAAAGCTTTTTGCAGAAGGCAGGCAGGCGTGAGCTGCCTGTGCTAGATTGACAGTTCCAGAGACTGCCTGCATTAGAGGCAACTGGGCCTTAGAAATACTTACTATTTCATATATTTTGACAACTGTAACCTAAAACTCGAAGTTCTGTGTTTATATTGGTTTTGCTTAATAGGAGAAAGATTTGCCTTTGCCTGAGGTTAATAGTGTTCCTGGGTGGCTAAAACTGGCCACAAGGAAACACACCCTTTTTCTTTTTCACATTAATAAAGCTTTTAACATGTTTCTGGCAAATTGGCAAGAAAAGTGCATGTAACTCATAATCGGTGATTTAAATGCAATCATGAACAAATAAATGCCTGTTCAGATCTCATTATTTATGGACTGAACCTGCTTTAAGACAAAATTACTCTTTTTTTGGGCACCAGCCAAGCATAAACACTTATTAAGTCTTAATTTTAATCATAAGCTGCAAATGTACTGTGTCTCACACAATGCTGCCTATTTGGAAGCACTATATATTATGGGAGCTTATGTGAATTTATTGAAACTTGACACAGTTCTAATGTAAAAGTTCATACACAGAGTGGAACTCTTACCTCAGGACACAGCAAATCATTATCAGTATGCAGGGCCCAAGCAAACAAATGAAAGCAAAACATAGATGAGTTGTAAAAGACATTGGGGTAAACATCTTCACTTTGGATCAGATGATTCTTTAATTCTTCATTACCAGAACATGTTGTGTGTACTCTTTGCCTGACACAAAAACTCTTTTCTGGTTGACACAAGAATGCACTTGTCAATACTGTTTAACTTAAATATTGTTGAGCACTGCTTTAAGATGGACAGAGTCCTTTGTTTGATCAGAACGACATACAGGACTTGGAATGCTTGTATTTACTGGTACCGTGGTTGTGTCTACAGGCTTACTCAGTTCGGTAAAAGGCTGAACATTCTGGCTGTAAGCCAACAAAGTACTTAAATATCTGCTTAACTTCTGAATAATAAAAATTTCACATTGTCTTGCAACACAGGCACCATTCCCACTTACTCCTTCATATATAAAATATGCAACATTTAGTTTCAAGATACACATTCTATAGTCCAGAAAAGCATGGGACTTTTTATGCTCATGAACAATTTGCAATTAGCTATAACATTTCTTTTCATAATTATGCTATTTTTTTTCTTTTTTCACATTTTTGGTATTTTGATGTCAAATATTTGAAATAATTTATTTTTGTGTGAAGTGCTTGAATAATCCTTCAAAGAAAACAAAAAACCAATTTCTACAAAGCAGAAGTGGAAATTGCCAACACAGCTGTCAGTCAATGATTGCTGTGATAATGGGTATTAGATGTGGACTTATCCAGTAGGAACTGAAACGGACTCTATTGTTATCTCACACTCAGCAAACCTGTGGCTGCTAATGCTAATTCAACTATTTCCAGCCAAAGTACCAGTTAAAGAATTAGCCTGGGGTGAAAGACCACATATCACATTACAAATCACCTGCACCTCTCCTTCTCTCACCAAGCACTACTTTCAGCTTCACATGGAAGATAAGTACCTCTGTCTGATGACAGACTTTCTGACCATTAGTTCCCCAGAAGGACTCTTGTTCCCCTTTAACAGTATTCAGCAGCACCAGAGGAGTTTTCAAAACTCCTGCACATGAAAGACCAGCAGCAGCTGCAAATACTTAAATGTCAGACAAATCTTGGGATGGTATCCTTGTTATTAGAGCATGAGTTATATAATTCAGTCATCTTTCTGGCAGGTAAAATTAGTGATTAGAACCCCCAAAGGTTCCTTGTGCTGCCCTCTCTTGAGCAGAGGATCTGAGAGCAATGATGGTTCCCCTTGTGAACTATCTAATTTCAAAACTGGAAGCCATCTCCCAAGCACCAGAAAAAAAAGATACTTCCTACCTCCTCCAGGGCTTTGGCTGCCATGGCCATTAGCCAGCGTTCCTGTGTCACCTTTAACAGAGAGCATCTGCAGAATCCCACATTCTCCATGAAGACAGAATCCGTCACTGAAGTCCGCCCCTCTGCTAAATCCCACAAGCAGATCCTCTGGTCACGACCCTGACTGTTACAGTAAAACAAGATAACCATGAGCAGCAGGTCTGAGGATGCCTGGCTTCCTGCAGGTTCCTATCCCACAGCTGGGTTAACATGCAGTAAAGGAGTGTACAGCTTCTGTGGAGGTATTCATTGGGTCCTTCAGGAAATGTGTGGGAACTCAGTATGACCGAGACCACCACCCTTCTACTGATTGCAAAACTGGCCAATAGGTTCCAAAGTTACTGGGAGGAGGGAGGACCTGAGAGTCAGCCAGATACACTGCAATCAGTTAGCCATGTTTCTCTGTGAAGTCAAACACAGTTAAGCTATTCATATGTGTGCACATATTTATGAAATCTCATGAGTATCTGAACATGAGCAACCTGACCTGGTTGAAGATGTCCCTGCTCCTTGCAGGGGGGTTGGACTAGGTGACCTTTAAAGGTCCCTTCCAACCCTAACTATTCTAGGATTCTAACATTTTCAAAATAAAAATACTTACATTTTACCATTGTTTAGATATAATTTAAAAGGAAACAACAGTATCCAGAGAGTAACACATTTAATACTCTTTCACCCTAGCAATGAAATAGAAATGTCAGGCGTGTTGACAGCTGAAAGACAAATAGCAAGACAACAAAGACCGCATGAAAGATAATACAAAGCTACAGTTATTCTGTGGTCAACTTCCCACAGCCACAGGGAGAGCAAAGACTACTGTTACGACTGTGTATGTGTGGAGACACAACAGGAGAAGGACTGACAGTGCAGTGAATAGCAGGAATTAAACAATGAAACACTGGTTAAAACATCCAAAACCAGAGAACCAGCGGCTGCATTGCTGATGTACTACTGCAACTCACACAGAGACTCCTCTGCACACCTCTCTGTCCCACAGAAAATTCTATGTCTTGGTTGCAGACAGTAAGACCAAGGGGGCCAAACAAAGGGCACAGCATCAACTGTTACAAATTTACGTTATCCCACTGGCTCCAGAACATGGTACCACTATGGAGAAGCTTTCAATCTACAAACTACACTAGCACAGGATATGTGTCCCTGTGCTATCACCCAGGACAAGGAGTCATCAAAAAATCCCTTATCCATTTCTTATTTTAATTAGCAGTATCACCTGATGGAAGTATGAAACCTGAAAAGAGGTAGATGCAAATCTACAGACTGTTGGGACTTCTTCAACATCAATAGAGAAACTCCCATCTGCTGTTCAGCTGAGTGACAGACTGTCAAAACATTTACAGCACTGGGCATACAAACAATGTGGTACTGCAAGAAATTGTGATTTAGCTTTAGAACAGAGAAACAAAAAAATACAGGTTAACTGCTGTCCTAAAATTGGACTGCTATGTGAACTGTTATACAGCAAAAATAGAGGCATGGAAAAACTCTATAATTATACAAACAATGCTCATTCAATATGATTTTATGAGGGAGAGTGTTGATAATTGTACTTAAGCAGATAACAAATATAAATGCTAATGAGTTCCACTGTATATTATTAGAGATGTCTTCTCTAGATAAACATGTCAGAACACCTCCTAGTCATACAGACACTTTGGCATCTACTCTAGATCACCTGTCTAATCCAAAGTACACAAATCTTCCCAACCTTCCCTTGCTAAACGAGAACAGAAGATATTTTGCAACAAAGCAAAGGCGTGCAACTCAGCCTTCTTGCTCATTTTCAGCCTTCCATTCTCCATCTCTGATTCTTCTTTCCCTTACTTACCTTTTCTCCCTCTCCCCTCTATTTATAAGCTCTTCATATCAATTTTCATCTTCCCTGAGAATCAGTTGTGAAGCATTTATCAACTTCAAATCCAAGTGTATTTACCCAAACACCTCACCTGATCTCAATGCGGTAATAAAGACACTATGGACCCCAAGTTGTTGTGATGTCATCACATATATACCATAAATAAATTAATTGTATCATTTTTTAGACTTTTTGTTCCACAGTTTTTCTGTATTTTTGTACTTCTGTACCTTTCCATATGTGCTGGAGAGACTTTCAGTGACTCCAGAAATAAATGATTCCATTGGTTTTTTTTCCTTCTTTTTCAGTCTTGTACATCACAGAAACAAGAACAATTTCACTGGTTTTTGCCTGCTTTGCTAACCTGAGGAGCTTGTCTTTACTACCCATCGTCTCCACACAGTAGACAGATTTTCTTCCATGGCCATCCAGTGTTGTGTCCACTCGGTGTGTTCTCAGGTTCCAGACATGGATAAACCCATTCTCAGACCTGGCAGTTAAGAACAGATGCTTTTAGTGTGACCACTGCAGATAATCTGATAAGACAGCCTGATACTTTTCCTTTTTTTTTTTCCAAAACTGAAGCTGTATGTATAAAGACAACACACCCATCAGTCACTAATCATGCGTTTTGTTGTTTTCTCCAGATAAAATTTATCTCCATAATACACTTTGTTTTAAAAGGAAATGTCCATATGATGCTCAAGTCAGCCAGAAATCCTGGTTTACTTACCCAGAGAAAAGAAGGGGGACATCAGGTTCTTGGCCTCCACAGGAAAAACGCAGAGTGTGGACTGCAGCACCGGTACCTCTGAGAACAAACTGTGGATCCGGAGGTGGCAGAGCCATCTGAGCAACAAACTGGGGGGAGTGAGAAGAAGTCACAGATATCATAGAGGTAAGGCAGCCTAAAGTCAAGTTACAACTTTAAATATATTCTGATCAGGACATTTGCTTTTATTTAGATGTTATATAGATGTTATTTCTATTTGCCATACAGTTCAGTGTAAAGTATTTCCTCTTAACATTGACTGATCAAGCAGCTGTCAAATCTGCTTTTTGCTGCATTCCTTTTTGAGGAAGGTAGGTGCTGAGCTGGTCCCGTGTATGCACCTCTTGTGCACTTGTAAATACAAAATTGTTCAGCTGTTTTCCCTGCTGCAAAAAGGAAGAGCTACAAAATGCAAGAAACTGGATACCCATAATTTCAGAGGGCAAGCAATTTATCATTCCACTTAGCCCCTTAGCAAGTCTTTCCCCTTCCTCCCCATAAAAATGCTATTTCTGTGCTTTCCATTCACAACCATTTACAGAAAAGCACTGCAGTGAACATAGCAACTGAAAAGAATTTCAGATAAGATTTAGAGTTACGATCATTTTTACACAAAAATCCCATTACTCTCAAGTGTTTGAATTTTTGGCTCCAAGCACAGTTACTTAAAAAAAGAAATGCAGTATTTCACACTAACTTGGTGACTACTGTGTTAAACATTTTATTCCAGGGGTTTGTATTCCCCAAAGGATCAATAGAGATGGATGCTTTCAGCTTTATGTCATTGGTTCAAATGTGGTCCGAGTCAGCAGAGAACAGGACAAGTATGTGGGGAAGCATGTTGCCCTGTCTAACATGGGAAACGTGAGGGGCAATTTATTAGAAGCTCACAGGGACAGTTTGTATGATCTGATTAGGCACACTCTTACTGATCTGGCACCTTCATCAAGTATTTCCATTCACATTAATGCCTCTGTGGGCAGTTGTGCACAAGCACCAAAGACGGACAAAGACGACTTTTCTGTGTTCTGACTCGCTGCAAATGACCCTCCAGACCTGTGCTGGGGCAAGGTAACCAGCAACTTTCTTTGTAAGTACAATTTGCAATTCATTGCAAAATGCATTATATCATGCATTACAAGAAACATTTTCACCATTAAAAGTTTTTACTGCTTTTATCTGTGACATTACTAGCCATGCTTGTATTTCTGCTTCTTTTTGACCTGACCTCATACAGAAAAGGACAGCTTTTGCCACGACAGATGTCAACTCTCATCATTCTTCCTCGTTCAAGCATATATTAGATCGGATTAAACAAGAACTTCTCTAAGTTCAGTAAAGGAAGATCAGCAGGTGTTTTTCTGCCTGCTGGTTCACAGCAGAGGAATTGCAGAGAATCAGAACAGAGCACTACAGCTACAGGTTACACAGTAAATTAAAACTGCTCTACTTTTAATTGTCATCTCGCCTCAGTATTGGCTTTTGAATTGTGTTTAATGGATGCACTTGCTATCGCACCTCATTTGCAGGTCTGCCTGGAGTGTTTATAGATCAGTAATCACCACGGTATCTATAGGACCTAATTAAACACAATTATCTTTTAGGACTAGTGATGAAACAGGATTCTTCAGTATAATGTGCAGTTCTCCCTCAATAGCACTGTGTAATTAGGTATGAAAATAACGAGCTCAGTGGATAACCTCCATGGTTTAGTGCCCTGACTCATCTGTTTTACAATGTTGTCTGATGATCTAGACTCATGACAGGCTAGAGTAAATTTTCAGATGATTACATGATGGGGTTTGCCCCCCATCCCATCTTTAACAGGCTTCACCTGTTATAAACCTGTTAGACTAAGGGTTTTGTCACCAAAGGCCACCTCCTTGGGACACTACAGCTGTATGCTGTTGCCCTCAAAATGAGACATTGTAGAACCACGTAAATAAAATAGTAGCTAGGGGACTTGTCAGAAGAGAGGGGTCCCTCTTCATGGTGGAATGATCCTGGGTTACTGCACTGAGCCAGGAAGACAAAATAGAATTGAGTCAACCCAGAGGCTATCTGGGATTACAAGGCAGGTTTTTAATAGCATTTTTCTAATTACTGACACAGAAGTTTTTGCTGACAGACAGCAAGTGTGTGCGTGGCTGTGGGAAGGGTTTTACCTGGCATGAAACAGACGGTACTAATGCATGTCTTTACAAGGACAGTATTTCAGAAAAATCCTCAGACTGGCTACAGGGAAAAAAACCCCAACAAATGAAAACATATTTTCAAGCTGAAAGCAAATGAAGTGAAGTGACTTTTTAGCTCCTTGGAGCCTGGTTCTTCGCCTGCTTTTTTGTTAATCAGATATGTGAATCTGGAAATTTGGCTTAATATTAAACCTATGACATTTTTTATTGGGCATATGAGATGACTCCTTATTACTTCCTATTATGACTCAGCAGATGAATGGCAGTGTGACAATGTTAAGCATCTCATTTTTCGTCCAGCAAGTGCTGAACTATAAAACTGCATCTGTGCTGTCTTCTTCATCCATGAGCTCAGAACAAGCCACTTAAGACCAAGATTTAATTAAATGTTCTTAGGTACCTAAATCAACAGAAAGTCCCATGAGGTTGCAAATAGATTAAAATTTGGTGCACCAGTGCCTTAAAAACTCCAAGAAAGCATCTATCTGTTCCTGTTGACACATAAGCATCCTCAAAAAAAAAAGACATTTAGCCTACCTTCAACCCACCAGGTAGCTCAGTATCTCTATTTTACTTACAGGGTAATGAAATACATTGTGGTACACTGATACTAATAGATAGTGGTTACACAGTACTTTGCTAAGCAGACAGCTACAAACATGCTAAATGTGATGGCTGTGCAATGGTTAAAGTCCCTGTGTAAAATTTTCAAAAGTTCCTAAGTGATTTAGAAGCCTAAGACTTATTTTCAAATGAATTTTCAATCTGAAATCTCTAGGACTTTTTAAAGTTTCACCCCAGGTGTCTGAAAATTAGTTCTCTAATTAGCACAACATTTATTTTCTTGTTAACTCCATCTAGCCTCAGGGAGACCAATCTGTTCTCGTTAACTGGGGATATCTGCAGCAAATTTAATTAAATGAATTTGCTTAGTATTTAGGCTGGTCTGAGAGCAAAATCTAGCTCAAGGGCTTGAACAAGCAAAGTGCAATCTACAGAAGATAGTTCATTTAAAAGCATCTGAGGGCTAGACTATATGTTTGTCCCTGAGATATCCCCATGCTATGTCCCCTGCCTCCTCTGAAAGGATGTTAAAAGATAGGAATAATTTTGCTTACGGCATTATTTGTTTGTAAGACAGTATCACCACTAAAAGATGCAACATCTCACCATCACACCCTTGTTTTTTAAAAGATGTTCCACTTTTTGTTTCTTCCAGCCTCCCCGTTCTGGTAACAGCATCCTCCTTCAAGGGCTGAGCAACACTCCAATATGATACAGACAACCAAAAGTATTTTCACAAGGTGCACTACAAACCCTTGCGTTCCTGCATAGATTATATTTTCTGTGTGAGTGAGGGGTGGAAAACCCAGCTGTTTAAATTAGTGTTTCAATTAGCAAACGGCTATGCGCACCACACATTAGATAAAAAATGGTTTTGTCTAAAAAAAATGCTTCTACTAAATGCCAGAACAATTTAATTTCCTTCAAAATTATCTTATTTTAAAGAACAATTCACTACTAATATTCCTCACAAAATTTACTTTGTTTAGACTGCAATTAGAATAATCTTCAAACCATTTGAATATCTATGCAGAGGTATTCCAGTATCATCACTTCAGCATTCAATATAAAAAAGTTAAGCTTTTATTTAATGAGAGTCATTTAAAATATGTAAATGTCAAAAGGATTACCTTAGAAAAATCTCTCAGAGAATTAAAAACATTAACAGATTCCCATAGGAAAAATTCCAGCAGAATTCAGCAACTCTCCTGTTCCCACTCCTGTCACTTGTATTTCTATCACACATTGAAGCAAAAACAAATTGCTATTAAAATATCATCCAAACACCCCCCTCCTCCTACAAACTCCACAGTTCAGTTTGAGATACCAATGGCTCAAGCAAAGACAAGAAAAAAATCCTCTTCTTTTTTTCTTTAGGCTTATTTAGAGCAGTAAAAACTCACTGGTAAAAGAGCTTTTGCAGGTATAGAAGAAATAAATCTCTCTAGGCATGTCTGGCAAACTGATTTGGGACTGAAACCAGCAGGTGTGCAGACATAATTACTACTGCAAAATATTCAACACATCCAGGTGTGCTCACAAACAGATATATGAAATCCCTGCTATTTTTTGAAAACTCCTAGTCTACCAGGTGCCACCCTCCCAAAGGAAAAATCAGAGCAAAGAACGAGTTGAGAAAGATGTCAATGAATTGTTCTTCCCCCTTTCCATGCTGTTTCTTTTTCATTCATACAAAAGCCCTTTTTTAGCCTGCACTTCTGTGCCTACCTGCACCCCCTCAGAAGTTTTGTGACACTCTGCCATGCTGTACAGCATAGCTCTAGTGCACGGCTATGTTTTCGAAGTGGGTCACTTGCTGTAACTGCAGAGGAAGTTGGTGGAAGTAAAACACTCCCTCAAATTACTAGAGCAATGCAAACAATTTTGTTTATTCCATTACATGCACAATCTCCAGCGTTAAAATACAGCATCCAGCGTTAAAATACAGCAGGCAGCCCTTGCAGTGGTGAAATTACGAACTACCCTCTGCCCAGATACACCCTTATAACATGGCTGCCTGTGAATGCCGTGGCCCGCCCTTGTGCAGCCAGCTGTCTCCTTGCTGGTGTGCGTTACCTGAGTAGCAACGATAGATCAGGAGCGTCCCAACAGCACCCGAGTCACCTCACGAATTATGCCAGAACACAGCGGGACTTGGAAACATCTTAGACATCGCTGGTTGATGCAAAATGCTGCCTGGTTTTATGGCACATCTAGAAAGCGGAGAAGAGTTTAGCACTACAAGAACCCATTTAATGAGTAGCATTTCCATACATAATTAAAAGAGATGCCAGACAAATCTGCACAAGTTGAATGAGTTAAAGTTCACCTCATCTGACTGCAAAAGTGAATTTTTATAGGTTATTGACTACAAAAGCTCTGAGAGCAGGTATATGGTTTGGTAAATAATTCTTCAGACGTGTTGTGACAAATTTTTATGCCCAGCTTTTCATTTTGCATTTCAAATCAAAAAAATTACAGAACACACCAAAACAGGGAAGTCATGAAAGGGATGTTGCGAGACAGTCATCTGAAGAAATCTCTTTGCACCTAAGGTGAAAAATAACTGACTGTACAAAGAAATACCTGTTTGAGTCCTGTGACGAGCTAACACATATAAAACACGTAGGGAAGAATGAAACAGCCACTTAGGTTAAAATCCAAAATTAAAAGCCAGGCAGCCTGCTTTTTGCATTCTTACCCTAGTCCCCCAAAACACATGATCTGTCTGTTGTGTGCAAAGATAGAAGCATGCACTAGTAAAAGTAAAATCAGTAGAAGCTTGTATAGCAACTGCCTGCACAGATGAAGAGATGTGTGTGTTACACAAATAGTTGCAAAGGTCAGAGCCCCAGATATATGAAAATTCACTCATCAGTCAACTAACACTGCTGCTTTCAGTTTAAAGCTCCCTTTGCTATCTTAGGTGCTAAATTCAGATATAAACTGTATTATAGTCCTAGGATTTCTTTAAAGCTAATGTAAAAAATAATTTATTTCAAGTGGAAATTAGAAATCAGTAGACATCTTTAAATCAAGAAATTGATTTCAAGCAGAAATTAGAATTAGCAGAAATTTCTGATTTAACCAGTAAAATGTACTAATAAAGCACTCTTAATTTTCAGAAGTAAGGATAACCAAATGCTTTCTCTTAAATTGGTTACTTTTCATATTACTACCTACCTATGACTACCAAAGTAGAGACTAAATATAGTGATGTGTATTTGCATTTCATATGTGACTTCAAAATCTAAAAAAAAATAATTTGAAAAGAAAGAAGAAATCACAATGGTGGAATGGAAGCATTCATTAGTGTGCTTGTGCTTGCCCTGGGAAATACAGTATCTGCATACTGTAGATAGATTTCTAGATAGAATTATCTTGCTTGCAAAACTTGCTAGTTAGAGACACATCAATGTCAAAGAGAATGCAATGATTTATATGACCTAGCTACACAATCCTTTATTAACCGATATCATAAACCTGTTGCCACACAGCCAACATTACAACTGACAAGAGTCCTTCCTTTTATAGGCTGGGAACACTGAATGCTGTCAGAGCTTTCATCCTAAATAGTCACCAAATCATTTCTAATGACTAACAATGACTGCCTGCTCAGAAAAACACTTCAAAAGTCTCGTTTTGAGAAGTGCTGAGAACCTCCATTTCCTATTGACTTCAAGGGAAGTTAGGAGTTCATCCTCTCTCAGGAGCTCCCCAAAATTACCTTCTCTCCATGACATTTAAACAATGAATGATGGAAGTTTCCACATTTTAATTGTAGTAGTCAATGGACAGATAGAAAACAAAATTGCTTATCTGCAATTGGTGATATGCCAAGAAATCTTATGGGAGCAGAATAGAAAATGACTAATAACCATCATGCAATGCAAGACATTTTTAACTATTTCCACTCGATAATGGCTCCTCACTGTGTTAGCATCTTTTTTGTCTCTAAGCATCCTCTAACTGAATGAGGCTAAACTACAATACGTTACGATTTTAAGTAATGAAGTTTGCAAGAAAAATGTATATAAATGTCAAGTGTGTAACCTTCAGGAGTATTGAAACCCAGTCTTGTGTCTTGAGGTTCACTTTCAAATAGTTCCATCTGCAATTTTTAAAAAAGTCACTGTACAATAATTATTTTCTATATGAAAACATAGATTCAGCATGGGAACAAAGCTAAGAATGATGGAAATTATTTGAAAGACACTGAGTTAGCATATGGATCTCATTGCCACTTACACATTTTAGTCACTGAAACAAAAAGCTATTAATCAATATGTAAAAGCCATAAATTAACATAAACATTAATCATTCTAATACTCCCACTGTGTCGGACTGATAATTTTTTTTCAGTCTTTCATTCTGACATATTCGCCTTCAGCTATCAGCTGGTTGACCTTTTTTAACACAGTTAAACATTTGGGGCATTGCAAATCTTACTGAAGTAAACATTTTGGAGACAACCAAATATCATGGATATGTTTATGCCAAAAATATGGGGTCTGAAAACATGAGAGCCCCTGCCTTACTAGCTTTTAATAAGGGAGTCTAAAATACAGCATGAAGTACAGCTGAAACAGATGAAATTCCAGTGTTTCATAAACAGGTTCGTTTTGCAGATGAGGTAAAAGACACCCATCTGTTTTCCTTTCTGAAACCATTAATTGCTTGGTATGCGATGATATAACTACAGACAGCCTTGTTTGGAGAAAGAAAGCAGGCTTAAAAGCCCACAGTAGTTCAGCTCTGCAACACACTCTCCATAAAATTAATGAAAAAAAAACCAAAACAAATGCCTAATCACTTTGAAAAAAATGAAAAATATGAAAATGCACAATGTAAGTGAAAATAAGTATTTATACAACTGCCTACACCATACCATCAGACCTAAAATGAATTTGTTTGTGCACTTGATAAATCATGGTAATCTAGCAGAAAATGGATAAGCCAAGGACCATCAAAACATTGTTTTGAGTAGCCTCTAGTTCAGCCATGCATAGCAATCTGTCAGCCACAGGGCTCTGTCTGCCCATCCTCCTTAATTAGGAGTGCTGCATAGCGCAGCATCAGCTACAAATCTTTTGGTTCCAAGAGCTAATAATGTCCTCAGATAGCATGGGCTTAATTAAACATCTTCCAGACATTTTAGCAGACATTTCCTGCAATAATCTTGTTTAGTAACAAACTATTAAAAAATTGACAGAGAAGAAATATATCAAGTTGTTACAGCAACTCAAGTTATTTGGGCCAGAATTATATGTCTGCAATTAAGGATTCTGTAACTCTGAGCAATTAAAATATCACTTTATTTGAAAACTAATTAATTCTAAACACATATTTTTCCCATGACAAACTTTTATGATTATTTAATTTATTCCATTCTAATTACACTTTAATTAATCTACTCTTGTATAATATTATACTGTTACTCTGGCATTTGACCAATGAAGACAATAAATTGATTGCAGTTCTGTTGCGCAAGAGCAGAAACTGTCATGCCAGTTTCAACACCACGTTTATTTATTTGTCTGTTCTATTACTTTTCTTTTCCTCCCACAGGGCATAGGAACATGAAACACAGCACAAATCGGATGACATTTTGTGTTCCCTACTTTTTTTTCTTCAAAGTGTGAAATAGAAGAGTTTTAAGTATTAAGGAAACGTATATGTAACATAATCTTACATAATAAAAATATAACCTATAGGAAACTAACTTACCTTTCTAAGATACATCACACAATCACTTATCAATTGATTCCTGATGTACAGGACCACATCCAGAGCTGCTAGAAATGGATTTGTTTCCATTGACATTGAGCTCTGCTCAGGATCTGGCCCGATACAGTCAATAACAAGGAGAAAGAGGCCAAAACTCATTTTCATACTTATCTTAAAATTACATTCATTTTCGTATCTCAGTAAGTTTTACAAGACACTGCATTTTAATTTTGCATCAAGTTACCTTAGGTTCAACTAAATCAAGAGCATATAAATTATTTTCTTACTGTAGAAATATATTTGTATTAAACTCTGATAAAATAAGTATATATAAATATTTTACTACACACGGAATTAGTAGTGTTGTATTTTATTTTGCTTTGGCCATACTTGAAGTAAAAATGACTGTCATTTACAGTCAGAAGTCCTCAAATTTCTTTGAATATGAACATCCCTGAAATTCACAGCAGTGGGAGGAGATACCGAGTAAGTGGCTCTTATGAAGACACAATGAAGCAATCTGCTTTTCATGTACTTTTAAAACTTCTGCTTGCATTCCTGGCTGTATGCTTTCTTCTGCTTATGAAATAACCCCCTTTGTATACTCCTTAGTAAGAGTGAGATACCTTGCAGAGGCAGGCAATTAAATTAAAACGCACCGCAAGTTGAGCTCTGACAGTGCTTTCCAAAATATTTCCTTTTACTTTAATCACGGAGTTCACATTTCATAGAACTAAAAAGAAAAGTACAAAATACGTTCACAAAATAAATATACATTTAAAGAGGAAAAAAATATTCTGCACTTAACTGAACAGGCTAGATACTTTACCAGCATTGCCACAGTGGGAGATACATTTATATCAGAATATTGTACCTGTTTCCTACCCTCCATGCTTATATTCTGAACATTTGTTTCATAACAGTTAGAAAATATATTTTGAAATTGCAAATAGCAAATGGGATAAATTGACATAAACCTAGAAGGAATGTTAAATAACCAAAGGTAATTCCTATTTGTGTCCTGCTCATGTTTCAAATTCCAAATTTTGAATCTGATCTACACCCATCCAAACTGCTAGATGATATTGGTGAGACTGCTCAGATGAGGAAGAGTTTGCAGGGTTCATTCATTACAGTTGTATTTCATAAAGCATTTTCTCTTTAGAAGGTTCTGCTTCTGTGTAAACTACAACACGTCTCTGAGACCAGCATTATTATGAGTCATTCTTTGTAGTTGGAGAAACTGAGGCAGGGACAGTAAGTGACCTCCCAAGATGGCACAGTCACTAGAACTGGGGTTAGGACTCCACTTACTGACTCCAGACACAGACAGTCCCTTCCCATGACCAGTGAGATTCACATGCCACATAGTATTTTACGAAACAAAGCAACATGAATGGTACTTTAATCTGCATCAATTCATTAGGCTAAAACTTCAAGTCCTTATTCAGGTGAACTCTCAAGTTCAGAAGCATTTCAGTAAAGACCATGCCATTTGGTACATGCATTTTACTTTCTCGGAGAACCCCTTCAGTATTTTTTTTTTAAATGGAAGAATTATTGTTACGTATATCACTTAAAGACAGGAATCAAAGTTACAGACTATAAAGTATTTTTATGCTATGAAACATCCCCCAAAATTCAAGCTTAATTACTAATAGTATGTGCCATTTGTCTGTTAGGATTCCCATCCAATACGGTATAAGTATTGGATAAGACAAGCTATTGGAGAGCAAATTAGTCCAAGAAATCTAATAAGGATCACTATAATGCCAGTGCAAATAGGAAAGACATTTACAAGGCAAATATTACCTGAATATCATTTTTTTTTAACGTTTATTTTAACAGTTTAGGCTAAGCTTACACTTTAGATACAAATCCCCAATTGTTCTTTCATGCCAGTTTGATCACTTAAGTCTACATCCATTTTGCATAAGCCTGTAGTATGCATTAGTTAAATATGCTCATCTCCAAGGCTTCAAGATAAGAGTAATCATATGTGAAACAGTTAAATTGTTAAAATGTGAGGGATATTAATAAAAAGCTGGTGCCGCATTTAACAGCAATTGAACATTGATGGTGCTTAATTCCAGTTTCTAGTACAGACTGTTTCCTAGGTCTGCACGTTCTGATCAGTTAGTTTTCAAGGATCAACCCTAAGGACTGGAGGGAAATAAAAACAAAGTTACAGAACAGAGTTACATAGTTTACACATGTAACTTCAAGCTTCACTCCTCTCATCCACGATAAACTACTCCTGACCAAAAATGTAATGAAAAACGCAAAACAGTTTCACCGCCTCAATTTGAAACTTTGAACAACTCTGCAGTACCTGAACTTGAACTCCCAGCCTTTGAATGTGTGCTGAACAGCCCCCTATTGTACCGCACTTTTATGCTGGCAGGAACTGAAGTGTCAATCTTTCATCAGATAATCAGATTATGTCATGTTCTGACCAAATTCATTAGGAAAACTTTTACCAACCCTATTATCTCAAACCAGAAAATCTAGATCAAAGTATAACCGATTTTACAGCACAATAAAACTGTTATAAATATTTAAACACTAATTAAAAGGCCTCTTTTGTTAAAAGTAAATAAATAATTGAAAGCTACCTCTTCTTATAAATGCTATTCAATGCAACCATATTTATCTCATGCTTCTCAGAAAAACAGGCCCTATATATGGTGGACGGTGGGAAGAAATGCACTTAAAAACAGTTATTTGAGAAGTTGCAGGGTTGCTATACTTTTGAATCATTTGCCTAAAGTAAGTCACACTGAATACTCATTCTAGTGACAAAGCATTAACCCCTGAATGTCTTTGCTAATGCCATTCCTATTGGACAATCGTATCCACTTACTTCATCCACGTGTACTAGATGGACACTATATCCAAAGGGCAAGAAGAAATACTTTTTAAAGGAATCCTACATCAAAGAGTAATTCCTCAGTAAATGCAATTATATTGTAACTTGTTTTCTTCCTAAACTATGCATGATCTTGTCTGCTAAAAAGGTAAATAACTGTAATTAAGTTTGGCAGATGTATTTGGCAGCTGCTTTTTAAACAGATATGACATCTGCATTAAACAAACACTGAACATGAGAGAGTACTAATATTTTCCATTGTGTCCTTTTCAGATGGATAGCAAGCACGGCACAAGAGGGAATCAAAGAATTCACATTAATATAATTAACAGCAAGGAACTGAGTTTAGACTACTCCATGAGCAGAAGCAGCAACAACAAATAACAACAGGACAGTCATCAATATTGATTTCATTTATTTTTCAGTACTATAATTGGATTCTCCATCTGTAACTCAAACTTTAAAAGTATGATAATTTACGGAAAGGAGATTAATTTAGCCATTTTGAGTCAAAGACTTATTTCATAGCTTCATCCCAAATCCTGTATATTGTTAAGATCCCTTTCCCCTTTGAAGAGTTAGTGAATGATTGAAGCTTCTACTTTCTGAGAAACAGATAACACAAGACTAGTAATCTGACTCTAAGCCACTGGATAAAGGCAGTTTGTTTCCTCTTAGCCCATCTGTCAACACCTCCTCAGTAATTAGTCCTAATTATTACAAAGGGCTAGCCTCCCATTCGCATTATTAAATCAGAAATAGTATCATAGCCAGGTATCTTTCAACGCCTACCAGACTGGCGACCTTCGATTTCATTGAATCTTCTATCAGTATCCGCCTTTGGAAGAGCCTCGGCAGTAATTTTAGCATCAGCTTCAAAGATGCAGATCCCACAGTGGAATTCCAGGGATGCATTCATATACACACCCACATCATGTGACAGGAGAGCAAGCAACACAATTGACCTTTGCATTGTTCTCTAAACTCCCGTGATATAAAACACACAACTCTATTTTATACAATAGAACTGTTTTTTTGCCTGCGTGCTTAGAAGCGCTCCTTTGAACTAAATGCTGATAGGAAAAATAGTGAAACTGTGTCTATAAAGATGAGGGTCAAATCTTTGTCAAGAAAACAATACATCTGAAACTTTTTTCAGATCAAGATAAACTTGCAAGAAGTAAACAGTAACTAAAAATATGCATAAATGTATTTAAGTGTGAAGAAGATTTAAAAGGTTTCTTTTGTTTATTTTTCCCCTGTACCTGAAATACTTCCCCAGAAAACTGGAAAACAAAAGGGACGATGACATCGAAACTCCTGCGGAACCAAAGCTCAATTAGCTGAGGCTTTAGTGGGACAGTTTTAAGCTCTTCATCTGCGTTAACATTTATTTAACTGAAATAAGATTAAAAAGATACTCTTAAGAACCAAACACTCAGTTTCTTTTGGTTAAAAGCCAAACATGTTTCCCAATAGTACATCTGAGACCACTAGTAAGGATTTGTTGACACTGGATTTCTCATCAACAGCAGAGCACTACCAGTTTCCTCAGACATAATGAACCAACCTGAGCTGCACTGGTGCAGTTCATGCCCTGTGTATCTCTGCTAGAAGCTTGTGCCCAGAGCAGAGGAGCTATACAAATATTCAAAAGTCTCCATGTGAACAAAGCCCACATCCTCCAATTAAAACAGAACTTTTTTTTTGTTGACATGCTTAATATTTCAAAAAATACAGCATACAAAAGCCAAACTTTTTTTTTTTAAAAAAACCCATTTAAAATAACTTTTCTGTGTCCTACATTAAAACAAATCAGTGGGATTTTCCCCCCCCTCTTTGCAGGTCTCCTCTAAATGCTACAGATGTTGATAACAAACAATATCTTAATAAATAATTTTTAAAAATTATATAAATAATAAAAGAGCTAAGTACTATATAAGAAGCCTAAATATTTAGAGTTTGACAGAGCGATCAGGAGTTGGGCAGGCACTGAACAGGGGGCATGCGGGAGGATACCTCAACCTGCAAGGATGTCACTGCAGCTCTGTGGTGTCACTAAAGCCCAGTGCCCGGAACAGGGACCATGTCCCAAGTGCTGGGCCCCTGATCTGTGGCTGTGGTTGGCCCAAAGTGCCTCCTCTGTCTACTTCTCTCAACTTGGCCTACTTGGAACTAGCACAAAGACATCTCAGTAGCACACAGTATTGGAGCATGAAGAAACTACTCTGATTCAGCTTCCTGCATACTTGTCCTGCATACCTTCCTGCTAGAGTACTCATGGCACCATACAGCTTCACTGCACCTGGATAGCTTTTCACTTGAGAGACAACTAAAACTCAGTGCCAAGAAAAATAAACACACAAACTTAAAATTCATTTTCCAAGTTGTACTTTTTCCAAATAAATGCCATGTTAGTAACATGCACAGTAACAGGCAGGCATTTGACTATCAATGGATCAGACTTTAAAATACATTAATATTTCAGGTATCAACAACAATGCAGCATTAACACACTTGCTACCAATTTTTTCTTCATTATCCTTATGAGAATTCAGTGCACTAACAGAAAGAAGGTTTCAAAGGAAAACTTCGTTTGTTTCTAGTACTGTAGAAAAAAATACCCTGAAGGTCAGACGAGTGGTCCATCTAGCCTAGTATCCTGTTTCCTACAGTGGCATACTATTTAGAGATGCTATTTAAGGAAAAGACAGAAGCCTGACGGCTTTGGCCATCCATTCCTCCCCATACTCCTCCATGCACAATTGCTGTATTAATTAATTAATTAATTAATTAATTACAGGGCTCGTAATTTCACTGTCCATTTGCAGTCCCACTGTCTATGAAATTGCCTAATCCCTTTTGAACCTGCTGATACCATTGCCTTCTCTACCTCCAGTGGCAAAAAAAAAAAAAAAATATCACTATCTGAAGTTTCAGAAAATGAAGGAGTATTTTCTTTTATTTATTTTAAACTTGACCTCCTACTAGCTTCACTGAGTGCACTCTAGTTCTTGCATTGCAGGATTTGAAGGACAAGTTTCAAATTCAGCTTTTTAATCACTTTCATGATTTTGTAAATCTCAGTGATAAATATCTGTCTTTCTCGCAATTAAAGAGTACCAGTGTGTTCAATCTCTCCTTATACAGCAGTTGTTCCAGTTCCCTCAGTCATTTCAATTGCCATTTTCTGCACCATCTCTAACTCCACTAAATCCATCTGGAAAAGCAGAGAATTGAACATAGTACTTCAGATATGAACCCAATTAGGTTTTCCTTAGTAGCAAAATGACATCCTTGATGAGATAAATTTTTACTAACCTCAAAAATCACATCACTTTAAAGAGAGAATTTACTTCCTTCTGCAACAGATATCATTCCAGTTAATACACCTGGCAAAGGAAGTTATCTTTGCCCTCAATAGTTTAGGAATTCTGCTGCAGGGCAAGCCAAAAGAGAAAAGGCTAAGTGTAAGTGTACTGTCCAAGGATCTACATCCGGACGAAATACCATAATATTTTAATAGCACTTCCTGAAACACCTAGACTTCCTAGAATTACTGGTTAAAATCCCAGAGGAACTGATAATGTTCTCTGTCCATCCAAGCCTAGCAGACAGCTTCCCTACCCCACTGGGTATCTTTCAGGGAAGAATTTCAAAGCTCCTATCTGTTCTACATCAATACTTGAGAGCCTTGGTCCATTTTTACAGCAATAAGCCCTGTAGCTTCTCTTGCTGATTGGGGCCAAAATCCCTCTAATACATCGTACTAGCAGCTGTTTCTCTCCATTCCCAGCTACATGCACTTAAGTGACATATTCTACAGTAAACCAGATCCTTTCCTATTTTAAGGTTACTTTGTACTATGTGGAAATGTTGAAGTGGGAACGGGTTGCCTTTTCCCCTTGATTTTCATTTCATGTCATTAACTTTCATGGAAGTAAAAGTGTTTGGGTCAAAAAAAGGCAACAATTATAAAAGCATATGTGCACAATGCAATCTCAAAAGAAAAAAGAAATCAGATCCCAGCAGGAAGAACAAGAGGAAATATATCTTTGTTCCAGCTGCATGAGCCACCCAAGCACTGAGCAGACAGCGCTGAAACCTCCCCAAGGCTGCGCACAACATCACTGCAATGTAACCACAGCCCTGCCTTGGCCTCGCTTCTGCCACCACATGCCCAAGTCTACTAGCAAGAATCTACCGTGACACAGGAGCCACGTCTCCCTGGGGTCACCTGTCTAAAAATGGCAATGAGATGGATGGATCCCATGGCCTTTATCTGGCAGTTTTGCCCAAGTGCAGAGAGGAAGATGAGGCTCCATGTTCCCAGTGCAGTCCTTGCATAAGGAAATGAGATCTGGATCTCATGGCATTGATTGCAAACTACCTCTGCAAAGCAGAATATCAATTTTTACATACTACTTATTAGAATGTGTTATATAAATGTACTTGTGCAGTTCCCTTCGTTCCCACTAAGGTCCAAAATATTTACATACATCCAAAATTACACAAAGGGTAGCACCACTAAACTAACACTGAATTTAAAGAGACTACTCACATAGTGAAAATGTTCACACACATCTGCAACAGCCATAGAACATTTAACTTAGCAACTGGCTTTAGCTCTCTCCAACACAAAAGTTTTCATAATAATGTGTTCTGTATAAAACTAGATTATAGTTTAACCTGCAAGGTCTTTTTCAAGTCTGCAAGTACTAGTTTCAGAGCAGAAGTCTGTGCCAAAGTATATTATACCTACTATGGCAATAAATTCTTCATGGATGAGGTTTTATACATAAATTACCTTCATTTGCAGTCTCTGAATGCTCTTCTAAATTTTATGGGATAATATGAATTATGAGCACCCATGTATTTCTTGTCAGTATAATGTGAGACAGATTTTTTTTCTACTATATGCAAAGGATATTAGGCAAGTGAGTTGTACTCCACACCTCTCTCCCCCGACCCATGTTGAAGAAATGCGATAACACAGACTAGTCAATTGCTTGTGAGAACCGTACACTCTGCTATAAAGATATGTATGTATGAATTAGGTCTAACTAGGATTAAATATTAATCACATGGTTAAACAAAAGCATTAAAGATATCTGAAAGGTTTTTTCTAAACCCTATAAACTTAGATTTCTTAATCTGTTATTTCTTGGTTTAGTTACTGGTACATTTATGGTTTGGCAAAATAACTCTTTTTAAATAAATTGTATATTTAAAGTGCACAATTTATATTTAGTTGAAGCTACCATTGTAATCTTTACAAAACTTGGCTGGATTTCAGTGGCTAAGCTTTAGGTATTTTGCTGGTTCTGCTGGATTTTTAAAACCCTAGAGATGTGGGAATAAAATGAGTCTGTTCACTGTTATTGTTAGACTGTAGTAAATACTGTTGGTGACCCACTGGAACCTAAATCCCAGCCATTCTTCATATGTCTGTTGAACACTGGGTGCTTTGGACTCAGTTCATACACAACACTTGCCTCAGAAGCAAAGTTCCAGGTTTCCACAGGAGCTCTAATCACTAGGAATGTGAACTAGCAAATAGTACCCGGACCCCAGTTCTGCAAACTGCTCTGCCTCTGCTAGCTGAAACAGCTCAGTAGTTTCAAAGGCTTCACAAGAACAGGTCCACGATCAGCCATTTTTCTGCAAGGAGACACTCTTGGTCCACTGTATTAAACAGTAACAACGCTTCAAAATGCACCTACTCACAGCCGCTGAAACCAAGAGGTGAAACACCGCAGGAATGGTAGATATGGTATGGGAACGCTTTCCCTGCTCCCACAACAGTGGGGGAAGGATCAGGCATGAAGGCTCATCAACAAGATCAGACAAAAGAGAAAACATTGAATCATATTAAAGTAATTACCAGAAAATACGACTTCTGTAAGATATTTGCAATCAGGTAGTTCAAGCCTTCAGGCTCAGTCTTGTATTGGGCTGCATGTAGTGGCACCACCCCAGGAGGCGCTCCAGGAAGAATGGTGACTCAGAGTCACAGTTCCTCCCTGGCTCGCTTCCTCTCACACAGGAGAACAAATAATTTCACCCCGTCCTGAATGCAATGTACTCCTATGCTACTCCTAACTAGTTAGATAGTACAAAAAGCCGTGGCCCTGCTCCCCCTCTGCTTGCCCTACTTATACGACAGTGAGGGAAGGATCAGACACGAAGACCCCATTGTCTCTCCCTTCCCGTCTCCCCACACCCAAAACTGCTGTCTAAAACGGCCATATGGGACACATTTACTTCCCACTCCTGCCCTGAGGTGCTACTAAGGACAGGAATAATCTAGTATGGAGATAGTATCAGCACGAAAGAGAAGAGAATCCTAGTTAGGAAGAACATATGTCGTCACTAGATAATGATAACCACATTTAATGGGCACAAGCACGAAGGCATGCGTTTTCCCCTTATTTTAAAAAATAAAGGGTTATTATAAAAATGTCCAATTACATAATCAGGCTCTATACAATATTTATGGTATAAAATCATTATAATTAAATGCTATGTGCTGATTTCAATTATTTAGCAGTGGAGCAATAAAATAAGCAAATGCCTTTAAAATGTTATTTTCATAGAGTAATCACAGAATACAAAAGGAGCTAAAAAATGACCCGTCAGGACCTTAGACATCCCATGGTGAGACATGAGACTTAAGGTGCAAGGTTTCTCAGGCTCAGTGTTGCAATTAAGCTCTGCATCCCTCAGATCCACTTTTTTTTTTTTTTGCTGCAAGGTTACAGTGGAGCTAGTTTATAGGAAAAAAGAAGGGTGAATTCCTGCCCTGGCTGGGTTAGTTACCGTATCACCTTAAAACTAGTCACTTGGGAAAAAAAATGCTTACATAGAGACTAAAATATTAAAGACTTGAAGCAGTGAGGTAGTGCAGTCCCCAGTGGCCATGTCTGCAAATGGCTCTGCACTGAAGGACCAGGGCTGTACTCATTAGTGTTGTAAAATCTTGCAAGATTCTATTAAAAAAAAAAAATTCTAATTGGAAAATTAGTTCTAAAACTTAACCTTTATTGAGAAATATCATCCAAAATATAGGAAATAAAGCATATTCTCTATAGATATTCTCAAGAAGGTATCTGTCATAAAGGGAGAAGAAGAGACTCCAATATTAAATATTACTAATTCTATTTTGGGGCTAAATAACAGTCCTGGACAAATGGTGATAAAAACATCCAGCAAGCAGGAGTGAAGCTGTGGTAAACCACATGCTGTACTGTCCTTAAGAAGGATGCAGTGCATGCTGTCCTGAACAGGGATACCTCTGTCAGCCAACGAAGGGTGTAAGGTTCCTTCTTGGTATAACTGATGTTGCTTAAGGGAAAGACCTCCAGTACAGCTCCAAAATTACAAAGCTCAAGTGCTGCCAATGTGCCAGACTCATCTGTACAGGGCAAAATAATGGGTGGATGTGGAGCTCCTAGACTGCCTCCACCTCAGCTGTGATCCTTGCAGAAATTGTAATGGATGACACTGAAAAACTCTTCATATTTGACATTAAATTAAGATTTTTTTTTGTCAAAAAATAGAATGCAGCCCACTTCCATTAATGTTTCTTTACTTTTGTTTTTCTAGGTAAATTTTCAGCAAAATAAAAATTGAGCTGGAAATGTCCAGCTCAAACTATATGTCCTGTAAACTAAATATGGCTGAATATTCTTTCCTTCCTTACGTGTTTTCCTTTTCCAGGAACAAAACACAACTTATTGAAGAACACATTTCGAAGCAGGAATAATGACCATGCCCAATCCCACAGCTCCATTTTTATTACAAATAAAAAAAACCTCGAAGGTCTTCCATTAGCTTCGATGGTTGGGAGGGAGTGGGAAGAATGATGTGTTAAGCTGCAATGGAGGAAGTACACACGCCAACTGGAAAAATGGACTATAAAAAGCTTTTCTTACAAAAACACAGGAGGAAGTAACCAACACCCTCAATTGTTCAAGTGAAAGGTGGGAGGCCTAAACACACAAGTAGGAAAAAAAAAAAAAAAAAAGTAAAAATTTAAGAAGTCCTGAATGCTTCACGCGTTCCCAATTATTCTCAAATTGAGAGCCTTGTTCGATAAGGTCAATCCGTTACCAATAGCAGGCCTGGCAAATCTCATGCAAAGAGCATAGATGCTGTATAACAGTACCAGGCTAGAGACCTTTTTGCAGTTAAGACTGTGTATCACCTGTTTATGCAGCACAGCACTATGGACTTTTTCTCCCTCTCTGCAACCTACTGCAAGTTGGGTGGAGATCCCTCTGCATGTGGGACAAGGGATAAGAGAGCAAAAGAAAGGCCACGTGCTGCTCTGCAGGAAAAGCGTGTGCCACAACAGCAGGGCACTTCTGCTCTAAGGGCCTCTACTAACCAGCAGCGTCCCCAGCTGCATGTTAGGAATACATCCCCTCCAGTCACACAGTAACATGTTTGCCCAGCTGAGAACACACGTGGCATCGTCACACATGTCAGCGGACAAAAGACTCAAAGGGCCTAAAACAGGTGGAAGAATTCAAAGTACAGCTTCAGAAGGTCAAACAGGCCCATCACAGAAGAGAAAATTTGTTACAGCAAACAGCTAAATCCTGGCAGGCCAGAGATGCAAATTCTAAGGCAGATTGAGGAAAAAGGAGGCAGATGGTGAAATTGGCCGCACTGATGATAATGCCTCTGGCGAGCCTGCTACATGGGCCTTTGCACTAGGCAACACCCAGTGGGAACCAGCCATCACTGCTACAGGCTAATAGACTTCCATGATTCAAGCAACAGTCTCATACACCAAGTATTCTGATCCCTAGCAGACATAAAGTCTCTAAGACAGATACAACCAAAAGAGAGCTCCCATGATGATCTACTGCCACTTCAGTAGTCTCATATTTTTCCGTCAAGGTCATTTTCCTTATCTGTGAAAATACACTGGCTCATGGCATTCAGCAAAGTCATAACCTTCTAGTTACAGAGGTTGAACTTGTCAACAATTATTCAGTGACTGCAATGGAGCTAGGTCAGAGTGCAGATACATAGTCCACAGATTCTACTAATCTTCACAAAATCATTCCTTCCTCATCCAGCCACTGTATAAAAGCACATAAAATTGATCTCTAATTAGATATAGGTTTGGCTTTGTAATGAACCTGTAGCTTCAAGGTAATTTCACTCAAAAATTTTTTACATGGTTTTGAACATCTACCATTTATAAATGACTGCAAATTAAATCCAGAGAAGATTTCACACAATATTCAAATGGAAGTAGACAGCCCACATACTCTCCTGCCCCCAGAACACATCAAGTTGTTTTGGAATTTTTGAAAATAACAATTAGAAACACACTAAATGCTTGGACAACACAGACATATCAATCTGGGATAGACGTGCATTCTTCTTCCTCTGCTGCTTACTTAGTGAAGGTGTTAGCATTGCTTTGCCCGGGACAACAAAGCAAGCAAGCTTTGGCATAGCTTTGCACTTTAAACATCAGGAGAGTCAATGCAGAAGAAACCGGCTTGCTTTGTCCCTGGTATTAATGGTCAACGCCAAACAGACCATGATACTGGGTTCCTGAATATGTTTTCTTTATTTTGCGAAAGGCACAGAGAAGTTTTGTGATTGGTCATTCTCCCTCCTGATTCCAAATTGAGAATCCTTGGCTTTACAGAATTCTGTAGAGACATAGCTCTGAGCAAACTCAGTCCTAGAGGCTCCTGTGCTCACATATTTATGGCTGTACTCACTTTATCATCTTGTCTCATTGTTTCAGGTGGGTTTGTGGATTGGTTTTTTTTTCCATATTAAGTGTGTTCATGGGTTTTTTCCATAGCTCATCCTGTGCACACTTAAAATCCTTAATACATCTTTGTTTGCAGTTCTACCTCTCCCACCTCCTGACGCTAACTAGGACTTTTTTTCCCTCAAATAGTCTTACCACTTTCTCGTGGCAAAATTGGCACTGTAAACTGCCAACTGATTCCTGACAATTTATTTATATGCGTAGAGCATCATGCAATTCTACAAAGTGAATTAAAAAATACTCCTCAAATGCTTACACCATTCTTCTGCCATTACTTCTCAAGAAGTTACTTTCTTGATAGTCAAATTCAAATTCTGATGATAGAAACTTGCATTTTAAGGAAAGGTAAGTAGAAATTTCTCATCAACTGAACAAGTTGAGCTATGCTTCTGGGTATGTATAACAATATCTTTTTCGCATCACACCTACTCTACTAAATATACAAAACACTGAGCAAGTGATAGTTTTGTCAGCCACCAGCTAATCAAATGAAAAATTATTAGGCTTAGAAAAATAATAAAAGCAGAAGCCAGCTGTGCATTTGTTGGATGAAAATCCCAGTGTCTCCCATGTTAGCTCATGTGCATTTCAATTTCTGGGAAGAAAATAATGGGAGTTTCTCCACCCTTTCTCATGTGAGCCATAAACCAGATTTATTACCTAGGATATATTCTGTGTTTTCTCCTGAGGAAAAAAGAAAGTGGTGGAACAAGTTCATTTTTTTCCCTTCTGCAACTAGGATTTTCTTTATAATAAACACAGAGCTTAATTTTGGTATCATATGGCCCTTCTATTTAATGCTCTGGTCACACTTTTTACCTTTCTAAATCTTGAATTGTAGCATTTTCATTTCAGTGGGGAATCTACAGCTGCTCCAGCTGTCTGAGTGCAAAAAGCCTGTCCTAAGATTCCTATCTGGTATGTTTTAAAGCAGAATCCTTCCCTCCTCTAAATCAAAGAAATTTAGCTTCTACTGAAAAATAATGGAATAACTGAAAAAAAAACCCAAAAAACTGCAGTCTATGTTTCTTTCCAAATAGTTCTTGCTCAGCTTTACCTTACACCCAACAGTCACCCAGCAGCTCTGGGAAACTTAGGCTGCAAACTCAGAGGTTTATGACAGGGTTGCATCTCATCTGGGAAGGTTTTCCTGTACAAATTACTATTTTTTGACTGCAACGGTCACCTTCTGACCTTTAAAAATAAATCATGAAAGAGAAGATTTGCTGACTAAAAGATTTTTTGCTCCTAAGACTCCTAATTTGCTTACAAGATGATGTTACAATTCTAAAGACCTGTGCTGGTAAGTCCATTTATAGAAATGGTGGTTTCCCCTATAACTTTCACTTTTAAGATGCAGAAGAGACGGATTTTAAATGCTTCTGAATCATGACACAGCCTGGATTCTCCAGTTTAGTGGTCTGGAAACTTTCAATGGTAATATATCCCTTTTTAAACTACATCCATTAATACTTCTTTTTTTAAAAGTAAATCTGTTGACTCTAATATTTGTAGCCTAGATGTGCTCTACAATCTACTCTTGATAACTAGCACCTATTGTTTAATGAGTCACATGCCAAACCTGACATCTCTCAAAGTTCCAGTTCTTTCCAATAATCCTATGACATATGAGTGTTTACACCAAGACATAAATGCCATTGAAACAATTTTTGAAATTATGAGCTGTGCCATCATTAGCTGCATATAATTAAAATGTGCCACAGGAAGTGTAGTCATTACAGTTGTGAAATTATTTTTATTGCTTATGAACAGCAAAAAAATCCACTTTTTATTGTACAACTGTGCCAGAACGGAGCTGAGAAGGAAGCTGGTTTGCCTGGGTAAAAATTGTGCAGGTTTCTTTGTAGATTTATTTCTTTCTTATTGCTTTTTGATCACTTTTACTGCTCCACAGAGACTAATAATTTGAAAAAAAAAACCAAACAACCAACCAGTAGCTAAAATAGTTTTCAAGCTCTTACTAATTTGAAACCCTTCATTTGTACTACCAAGTATATTCTAGTGCAGTCAAACTGCATTCTTACAAAGAAAGCATAAATCTATCCACACAGATTTTTGAGGGATCAAAACACTGCTACTAAACTTACCTTTTTCTTTATAAAGAGATACACACAAACATGTAATATTGTGCTGAGGTTTCAAGTTTGTACAGAAGTAATGTATCAGTATTACAACTCAGAAGAAGTGTCCAAAAACAAAAGTTCAACCTTTTTTTTTAATCATTACTAGGTTTGACTTCACAATCCCAGAAATCTGACATATATAAATCTATAATCCAATGTAGCTATGACAAAACAATTTATTACAGAAGAACAGTCATACTAACTGTTTTCCCCAATGAAGACAGTGCTTCATAGAATATAATTTTGGAAAACCAGAACTTCATCATTAAATCTCCCATATAACCTAAATAACAACAACTGACTGGTTTACAGTTCTTACAGTACGTTGTTATGGCTGAGCTTGCAGAGAAATAGTACACAAATTAAAAATAAAAAGTATGCAAACACAAAACATAATATAGCCCGATGTACTACATGACAGAGAGACAAAAAATTCTCTCTTTAGAATGTAAGAACATCTACGGGTCAGTAGTTAAGTGTTTCTTTGCAAAAAGAAACTCACAGTATTCCAAAATGGTCAAGAGGGTCAGAAAAGGCGTAATGCACTTTAGTCAACACATCTGTTCCCTAATGCATTACAATTCTAATATTGTCATTCTAATGATTAAAAATAAGTCTTTACACCAATTAACCAAAAATCAGATTATTTATCTGATATTAGAAACTGGCGTCTATTCCAGTGCATGCACCAACATAATCTCCATCTGCAGAATCTTTATAATTGATAATGACACATTCGAGCCAGAACAGAGTTAGATTTCCTGATCACAGGATACTTTTACAACAAGAAAAAAAATTTTCTTGTTTTACCAAAAAAAATTGGTTTACCTGTAAACCAATAAAAATATTAATAAGGATCATTAAAAAACAAGAAGTTACTCCACTAGCTTCTTTAAAATGTAGAAATTTAGTTAAAAATAAATAAAACGTCCCCTGTACTCTACATAATTTATGCAGACAGGACAAATTATTACAGAAATGCTTCCCAGTCACAAAGCCCTCTCCAAAAGCCTCAGAGAAATGCTACTAAAATTGGGGGTTGCTGGAAGGAGCTTTGGAAGAATAACAGGTCACAAAGAGATTGTGCTAAAAAGCATGGAGAAGTGTTCTTCAAAACGATTCCCAGCAAAAGAGTAAAAGTTACATACAGATTTCCATCTCTCGCTTCCTCTATTTTTTCCAGAGCACACACCATGCCTGTTTTTTGCCTTGTTTACTTCAAAATTAAGCTACTGAATCTGGACATTAGATTATTTTCTATTGTAAAGTGGCATATAAAGGAGTTTCATAAGGCATTTTCTTAATTTCAAACAACCAGTACTATTGAGAAGAAAAATATACCATAAAGGAACCCAAATGTCAGGTATCAGTACGCAGACGCCATCCAAACACTACAAGATTGCATGCAGAATGCCAGCTAGGACCATAAAATGCAAAATAGCAAACAAAACGCTCATGCTGAAAGTATCTGTAACATAGACCACGACTCATATACTCGCTAACCGTGCAATACTTCGCTGCAGAGTCAGAGTGCCAGTAGAGGGAGCAAAGGCAAGAAAACCTGGCGACCTGAAAACTGAAACACCGCTGCTGCCGCTCCATGCATGAGGAGCAGCACACTCAGGTTCTGTACTATGTGAAGACAAACGTGTGGTGTTGATCTTTTTCTTTCTCCTTCAACGAATCAATCCGTGAAAAATCCATTAAGGCAAGATTTTCTCAATTTTCTGTTAGTAATCAAAGTAAAAACCTAGGGAATCGAGTCAATCTGTTGAAATGAGGCTAATTTTGTAGATTTCTGTAGGCTATATCTTACGAAATTACGGTGTATTAATTACAGTCAGAGAATCACCTTGGACAGAAGGGACCTCAGGACATCTGCTGTCTGATCTCCAGCTCAAAGCAGGGTGAGCTATAAGACCAGGCCAGGTTGATCAGAGCTCTATCCAGTTGATAAATATGATATTATTTTTTTTCGTATTATTATATTACACGTATTATTAACAACATCATGTTTTACTTTTGTAAATGCTTTCAACTGAAGGGTATTAAAACACTTTTAAGCCTTCCTGAGGACTGCTACCACAATTTTGCAAATGGCGGGAGGAAGGCACAGAGCAAACACCGACCCACCGGAGGCTCTGCTTTACACAGACAAAACTGGGTTCGGAATTCAGCAGATGCAGTTCCCTGCCTCACCCTGATCTGCTCAAGCAGCATTTACATAAGCTTGTTCACTATAGGTTACTTTTAAATACTTTAAAAACTCTTATTTGTGTTGGTCCTAAAAGAAAAGCACTGGGATTATTATGGAAGAGTTGTGAAATTCAATACGCTAGAATTGCAAGCTCCGTTACAACCAAGTTTGGTGTTTATGGCTCACTGATATTAAATATTTGATCAGGTACACTGTGAACTCAAAGCACAAGGCATTAGTGTTACCGCTGCCACAAGGGACCTTGCACAGAGCCTCTCCAGGCAAACTGCTCAGGGCAGCTCAACTGCAATTGAGCAGACGCAGACTCTAACCAAAGTAACACTTTGCTCCAGCAGAGGCCTTACGTCACCCACAGACGCCAGTCTCCCCCAAGCATTAGTCCCGTCTCGGGCGTCTTCCCACCGCCACTCGCTCTCCTGGCCGGGACACGCCCCGCGTCCCCTGCCAAGCGCCGGTAGCGGCACGGGTACCCGGGACAGGCCCAGGGCGACCGCCCGCACAGGGCGGCCCCGGCCGTTGCCGCCCGTGAGAGGAGGCGCGAGGAAGCGCGAGGTGGGCGCGAGGCGGGCGGAGGGTAACGGTCCTCCCCGCCTCCCCCCCCCCCCGCCCCCCGGCGCGCGCCCCGCACGCGACAACCCGAGGCGCACGGCCGCTCCGCCGTTGCCGTGGCGACGCCCCCGCGCACGTGCGCACTCCTGTCTCCGCCCCCGCAACCCCGCAGCGCCGCGCGGGCTCTCAGAGGCGGCGCAGGGCCGGTGAGGGGGCGGCCTGCCCGCTCCGCCGCTGCCTCCGAGCATTGCTTGCGCCTCCCCAGCGGCCGCGCCGGGAGTTCCGCGTGGCCGCGAGGGTGCAGGGCCGCCCCCTAGCCCCCCGCCGTCGCTCACCGAGCGCCGCTCCGCCTGGAGGGGGACGACGCGTGACAGCGATGATTCGGCGATCCTCCGCTGTACCTAAGACTGCCTCCCAAGAGCCAGGCAGACACAGAGGAGCGCCGAGCGCCAGCGTGATGTCCGCAGACTGCGCATGACGTCACGGGGAAGCAGGGCGGGGCGCATGCGCTTTCCGTGCCCGACGGGGCCTCGGTTCGTCCCGGTGCGCCGCAGCCGGCGCGGCCAGGCCGCTTGTGCCCCTCGCCGGCCCCGAGTAGCCAGGGGGGTATTGGCCGGTACGGGAAGTCTGTGTTGCCGCCAGCGGCACCAGCCAGCGCAGGCGCCGGGAAGCAGTCCTGCTCTGCGGGTCCCTCGGCGGAGAGGGCTTTGCCCGCGTCCCGTCTCACCCCCACCCGGGAGGACCCTGCCTTCATGGCGACTTGTGCCCCTTCATGGCGAGGTGGGGCCAGGCTGCAGTTGAAACGTGTCACGGCTTTGTAGAGCCAGACACGAACACCAGGACGTGCGAAGAACAGGACCAGATGGAGCCGGGAGCTGCAGCACTGATGAGTGCTTGAACGAGCTGGGAAGGCCTTGGCTGGGGCGCTGGTGTCGTGCTGTTGCCACTGAGTGTGCATCGAGTCAGTTTGTGACTTACGTGATTCACCGTAGTTCTCATTAGGAAGTTTGGTCAGTGGGGTGCGTGCTAGGCAGTGCTGTAGGCTCTCTTCCACTCGGCTTGCAACAGCATTCATTTGCCAGGAGCTCTGCTGAGCACAGGGTTATCGTGTTCCTGAATTCGTTTGGCTCTTCTGGCAACTGCTGTCGATCTGGATTTGTTCTGGGATAAACAGACCCAATTCTTTCAGTGCAACATAGCCACACTTAGTTTTCCAGATGCTGTCCTGCAGGAGAGCCTCTTCAGAGAAGAACTGTTGCCTCCTGAAATGTTCCAAATGGAAGTTAATTGTTAGGTGTCATAATTGGACTAAATTAGGCAACAGTGAAATAATCCATATGTATTGTTGGTACTAGAACAAAAACGCTGCTGTGTGAGATTGGAACGTACCCTGCTGAGATACCCATCCACCCTCCTCAGGCAGGTGATGGCAAGCTCAGTGCAGGCATGTACACATGACAGCACTGCAGAAAGGCAGAGTCTTCCCCGTTAAGTCTGTCCCCTGTTGCTCTCCAGCTACACCAAGAATTGCTCAACGAAAGCAAATAAACCATCATTTGCTTGTGCCACCTAGCTAGGAGAAAAAAAGCTTTGTCATTTATTTAGCTTCTAAGAAGGCTATACAGCTAGAAAGACTGGTACCTCATAAAACTAACACTTTTCAGTTTTCCTGCTATTTTAGCCTATGGAGCCAAAGAGTCTTTCAAAGCTAAATTACGCCTAGAGTACCACAGCACTGTTAAATAAGTGCTATTTTCTTCCACTTCTATTGATACAAACCATGGAGACTTTTTGGTGAGTTTGTGAAGGTAAGTCTCAGGCTGCTTTTCTACTCAAATTATATCAAACCTCTCAGCAGTAGGAACACCGATTCCTAAATCCTTGCTCTAAAAGGTTCTTAAAAGTGCAGCCAGTGGTTATGAAAATGCAGCACACTGAGGAGGCTATGCCTCTCATTTTTAGGAATGTCCTGAGCACAGATAAATACCTTCAGTATTGTATAGTACACAAATATAGCCCCGTATTTCCCTACATGTTTTGCTGAAATGATTTGAATTAAGAGATTTAGAGCAGCAGATCATTGCTATAAAATGCTATGCATAATGAAACCACATGTGCAATATACTTTCAGGTCTTTAATTTGCTAGGAGCTAAATGTTTATTAGAATATGGTACAGTTAATATTCCCTACAGTCACCGTGAAAATGAAATACCCCTTTCACAACACAAATATAATGAGTTCTATGGCAAGATAAGGCAGTTACCAGAATTCAGGAATGACAGAATCCAATTAATTTAACATGAATAAATGCAAGATAAATTTATTACAGTTGGATGCAATTTGTAATTGAAAGTTCCATTACAGTGCATGTTTTTACATGTTATCTCCCATCAATAAGATCTCAAAAGAGCAGATTCTGCATTTGAACAGCAGCTATGTATTTATTATTTCATCAATAACTCTTTCCTTACGTGTTTGCTGCAAGGAGCTTCAGGGACCAGCAGCCCAGTTGTGCACCAGGGGCTGTGCTCTTGCTCTTTCTCAGAGGGCCATGACTGAGGCTTAAACAGAAACTTGGGCTTCATTTTCTTTGGCTGCTTTGCTGGGATGCCCCGGCCTTGTTACTTGTTCATCCCTTTTCCCATTTTTCACTCTTCTAGGGGATCAACCCTCTTCTTTTTTTTGGGAGGGAGGGGTGAAATCAGCCCTCTAGTCAAATAAACCTTTCAACCTCCTGTCTTCAAAATAAACACTTTTATTGTGGACAGTCCAAGCTCCTTAGGTAAAGCTTTAGGTCTCAAATCCAAAAGACACACTGTGTCCTTCTAATAATTTCATAGTGGAAACCCTTTATTTGCCCATTCCTGTGGTGGTATGGAGGTTTTCAATGATTCTGGTTTAGGTTTCGGGATTAGGTGAAACCAGAGTGCTTTAAACCTCTTTAGAGGTTTGGGATTAGGTCTGCATCAGGCCTAATATAGCCTTTCTTTGCAGGCCTAAATTAAAAGGCAGGAATATTTGTTGTGCACTGATTCACAGGTGTTTGGCAAAATACCAGAAAACATAAAGGAACCACTGGAAGAATCATGAAGGCAAAGCCATCGAAACACGAGTATTAGCTAAGTACTGCAGTATCACTTGCAACTGTGAGGTCTTTCAGACTGCTTCTAAGTGATTTTAAGCATGGATATCATTTTTATGTGTCTCTTTCACATGAATGTGAGTAAATTGAAGATCTGTCATGCAAATGGATCACGGATTTTTATTTGGGTATCACATTCTAGTAATTGCTGCCTGTTTTATAGCAAATGTATATTAAAGTTCGTCAAACAGCTGATATCACTGAAGCTCTATTTTTTTATTGAACACATAAATTCTACTCCTTCTCTATGGTATGCATTGCCCTGACAGAATATGCTAGGTCACGAGGAGAAAAGCACAATAGATTTATGCCTATTATTAAAACACCACCCTGTCTGGCTCAGAAGGCAGAGAGATTTGCCTCACTGATGACCATGGACTAATTGGAGGAGATAGTTTAGTTGTGTAGGTTGTCTACTATGAGGTTTTTCAGCACTTTTCACTAGCTTTGTCTCTAGTAGGGATATTTTCCCTCTATGTGCTCAGCTCCATTGTCTGTAATACTGGCAAGGCCTGAGTAACTGGCCATACCCCTAAGGTACTGCCTGAGCTGAGCAGATTTCATCAAGCAGAACGAAGAGCAGCTCAGCGCTATAGTCGCAGGATCTCTGCAAACTGCGGCAGCTGGTTTGGCTGCACTTGTAGGGAAAAGCTGAGCTTCAGGTGCCTGGCTCTGTGATGCCTGGCCGTGGTATCAAAAGGAGCCAGAGATGTAGCTATGGGGAGGCGGTGCACAGAGCCCAATGGGTTAGTTCCTACTGCTGTCCAAAATCAGTAACTACCTGAGCATAACTGTCTCCTCACTAACTCCTCTCCCTTCACTAATTATGTGCCCATCAACCCTCTCCAGAAAAGTGTATTTTGAAACCATTTCTCTCCCCAGATAGACAGATTTTAATTTCAGTTGTGGACTTGCCTGCATTTAGAAAGTTGACTACTTCTCTGAATTACAGGACTTCTCTGGAGTTTTCTTCCAGGCCAACGATCGGTTCTCTTGGAGGCAAACTTTTATGCATTCCTATGGCAAGTCTTTGGATCAACAAGGCATGCAGCCAGATCCTGTCTTCTCAGGTCTGCTTGCAAAAGCGAAACAGAAATAATTAAGTTTCAAAAGAATATGTCACCTCTAATCAGATGAGCTCTAAAAGTAAAAGGGAGGCTAACTAGAATGATTTAATAATCTTAGAATCTGTAGAAAACATTATTTATGGCTACACAAAGCTTGAGCTTTAAGTGTAAGTTATTTCCCTCCTTAGTGGTGCATGTAAGGAAGAACAAGAGGGAAATGTACCAGTCAAGGACAAAATCATAAAATAATGAGCAGAAGAAGAGTAAAATGAAAGTATTAGGGGCCAAGGGAGGCTGAGTGGGCGTTTGTCTTCATACATGATTGATCTAAACTTGAAAAGAAAAAAAAGAAAACCTCCTCATCCTTAAATAAGATGGTTATTTGAGCATAAATAACAGTCTCATGTCAAATATGCTGCTATTTCCAATGGAGTCTTTTCACTACAAAACCACAACATTCTCAGACCTAATCTCCTCAGATCAAACAATACGGCTGGTGGCTCTGAATCAGCACTTTGAAACCAACCTTTGAAAATAGCAACACGTTCAGGGCGAAGAGAAATAAAGGAGACAAAGAGCTGCTGTTTATAGAGCTTTGCAAAGTGAGGCCCCACCTCGCTTGCTTGGAAACCTGCTGTAACAGCCGAGAATTGTTTTTTTCTCTGGGTGGGAAGTCCCACTCCACGTGGCTACCTCAAGGGACTGCAGCTATTGATGTACCTGTGTGTTTAGTCCCGCATCAGGACTAGCTGTCACTGAAATCAGAAGCAGGGAAACACCAAAATCCTCCTGGATGCTCCAGCCTTGGATTATTTTACCTTCCAAAACAACAAAGGGTTCTGACCAGAAATCTGAAGGGTTCTTGCATTTTCAGAGCTCATGGAAAGTAGTGAGTGATCCCAAGCAGAGAGGGGGAAAATGACAAATGGAGACTTGCTTAGCTCCAGCCTGGGGAGGAAGGGTGCGATGAGAACAAACAGTTGGGCTCTCCATATCAGAATGAGCTCTCCTGCTTTCCCAACCTATTTGCAGAGCCACATGGCCATGTTGCCTCCCTTGTGCTGACCTTAGCACTCATCTGAAGAGCTTCAGGACTGATGCAAGGCAGGAGGATGGGGCCAGGAAAAGAGAGGGCCTGGGAGGGAGAGCGATCACACTGCAAGAGACCTGCCCCGAGCGGTGGCACTGAAAGGAGCAGGCCAGCCAGGACACAAAGGTTTCCATCCAGCAAATGACACCTCACCTTAAGCAGGAAGCTCATTTCCCTTCATAGCCAGTGAGGAAAAACAAGCTCTTAACTACATGGGAACATCCTCTCCACCTTTTCTTCTGATTCCACTGTAGCCGAGCGTAACACACTTAAGCAACGAGCTTTGAAATCCAGAGATGCCATCCCATGGGAAGTGGAAGGGGACTTTGGCCTTAGTGCAGACTGCAGTACTGCTGTGCTCTGATTGCAAAGACCTTGCACTGGTGATGGGGGGTGTCCTACAGCAGTGAGACCTGGAGCAGGACCAAATGGGGAAATACTGTGGCATTTGCATTTCCATGTGGGTTTTAGAGGCATTGTCTATAACTCAGGGAAATTCCTGGTGATCTTTTTGAGTCGTTCTCAAAAAAAAATGAATGAACTGGGCATTGTTTTCCTCAAAGGGATCACTGGAAAATGGCCTTTGGACATGGTCTGGAGGAATCAGCTGCACAACCGCTACTCTTGCACCAAAGCTCCTGAGGTAGAGCCCAGATGAGAGAGAGATGCTGAGGATGCCAAATACAAACCCTCTGGAACTAGGAGACCAAGGGGCAAAACTGTATCTGGGTCCAGCTGCAAAAACCCATGCTTTTGTTAAGTCTGAACGAAAACCTTTGATCCAAACACCTCTACTTCTCAGAAATTCCAAACTCGAGTGAAAACACAGTGTTTTCACTCTAGGTTGAAACACAGCCTCACACCTTTGATTTCTGAGGACAGATCATTTTTCTTGGGGTGAGGCACGTGGACAGCAACAGATACCTCATGTCTGGTTCAGACAGACCAGCCAAAAGGCTTAGGAGGACACACACACTACCAGCAGCATGTGATAGGATTTAGCACAAGGAAATCAAACTCCCTGCCCCACCTCCTGAGCTTATCCTTTAAAGACCAGTCCTGTGCTCACAGCTGGAGTTTATGTGAGTCCTGCCTTATTAATTAAGTGTAGCCAGTGCCTTTTTCCCCTGAATTCCAACAGAAGCAATTAGAAAGCAGATACTTCACACGTAACAGCTGGTTCATTTAATGCCCTCCCCATGTTATTTGCTCCCCTCCTCCAGCCAACTAACGACCCCCTTTTCTATCCTTTCATGTAATGGAGAAGAGTAAAATCAAGGTGACAAAACCAGGGGCAGCAGATAACCATATTCTTGTTAAAAATCATGCAGTCTAATGCTGAAAGCGGAGGAGTGTTTTTGAGAGCACGCTTCTGACGAGGGAATCGTAACATTCACCAAACAGATGGGAAAAAGAGCCTTGGCTGTCTACTGTGCCCTCCTTAAAAGGGGATCTGTATCAAAGTAGCAGCATACTTTCTTCACTGCAGGCTGTCAATGTCATTAGAGCAAGTCTTGTTTTTATTTAACGCCAGAGTTAAGAGTCACATAAAATTGGCACAGGTGAAGGCACCAGGCCCATTAATTTGTGCAATGTGACTCTCTGGGAATTTTTTGAATGTTCGTGCACCTCCAATTTATTTATGCTTGGGCAAGCCAGGCCCAGAGCCTCTCCTCCCTGTTTCCCAGTATACATACAGCCTCAGTCCTGCCATTAGACCTGTAAAAAACCCACTCAATCCACTAAATTTCCCCCACTCCCAGGGAAGATACAGTTACAGGAAGGGCAGTCCTACCCCATTCTGTGTTACTTGCATCACTGGGAGATGCTATGGATGTGAAATTAAACTCATAGACAAATACACCCACCGTAACACTGAAAGTCAAATCTTCCCTTGCCAAACGATGTTAAGTGCATGTTCTGCTCCCAAACAGGTACTCTAGAGGCCAGCGCTTGATTTGCGGCAGGTACAGCTTTTGAGAGGGAAACTAAGTTAAGAGAAATTGAGATTCATTTGCCTCTGCAAAACAATTCTGAAGCAGGGAAGTAATTCCAGTGTATTTCAGGCAAAGGGGTGCTCAAGAGTCACAACATTTATTTTCCTAGCTTGGCTGGCATTTTTTAAATGTGGAATTTACAGGTAAAATAGAGATCTGGTCTCACACAGGACATCTGCTCATGACATCAGTAGGAATAATAACAAAAGAGTAGACAGCCAAAGTACCCCAGTGCTGTGAGATTTTCCTCCTAGATGATTCCTCTCTGATCCTGAAATCAGGCAGCATCATGAGGATATTTTCAGTTATAATATGGGGAAGATTTAAGTCCAGCCATAAACTTCCCGTTTCCTTCCTCAAAGAGCTAGCTGTCAGACAGGCTGCTATTGCAGCTATCTGTCCAGATGTTTGCCATCTTTATTACAAATTTTCAGGAATCTTACAACACTTATATACTCTACAGCTGCCTGATGAGGCAGCTATCTAATACCTCCATTACAGACAGGGAGAACAAGTTAGGAGGGATTAAATGATCTGCCCAGCTTCCCACAAGACAACACAGGTGTGGCTAGAAATCAAAACTCCCAACCTCAAATCTTTGCTGTGTTATACTAATCTGCTTATATGCTTTGCTGTAAAAAAAAAAAAAAATTAAAAAATCATCATTTCAGTAACACGTTTGTTGATAACCAGTATGGGTACTCCTAATCAAACAAAAATATCAGCATATTCTAGAAACTGTTACAGTTGATTACTCAGCTGAAACCCCTTTTTTTTTCCCCTAGATCTTTCTAGAAGGAGAAAAATAAAAGGAAAGGGCATCCCTTTATAACTGCAAAGGCTTCAGCTAATGAGAGCAGAAATCATATTTTATATTTTGGCAGTTAGTAGTAAATACAATTATTAAAGCTATAATAAGATCAGCTAATGTTGTATGAAATATTAGTGATGTCTGAGCACAAAGTAGAGCCCTCGTCTCTTTAGTTAAAATTACAACATGATTAACAGCCCAATTAAAAACATTCTTGTTTTTGACATGATAAATTATACTTTATCTACCTATCTGTGGATATAATTGATTATTTTATCCGTTTGCTGTTGGCTGTCATTAAAAAAGACAGATACCATGGCTTTCTGGCCTCTCTCCCGCTGAGAGAAAGAACAAATCCTGCTATTAACGACAGACAGCATCATTATGAAAAAATTCCATTTGCCACTAGGCAACATAGCCGAGTTCCAGTAATTATTGTATTAGTCAAGCCGTTGAGAAGTTCCATAAAATTGAGAGTTTTTAAGGAGCATTCAACGTTATTTGGCAACTTTTGTGATGTAACAATTAAAACCATGCTCCAGGCCTCAAAATGTGCAGATTGCCAAAATCAGATAAAACCCTAGAGGGCCCCTGACTCACAAAAAAAAAAAAAAAAAAAAATCAAACTGTTTACTTTTAGGATCAGACATTCATCAACATTTGGCTTTTGTTTCAGCCAGTGTCAGATAATAACAGCACCACGTTTTCAGTCAGCTTCTAACAAAAGTCTATGCAGTTTGATGTCAGGCCTCTGAGAGCTGGGGCTCACACCAGCCTCTCCTCAGGAGATGGAAATCTTATGGGAACTGATGCTACCAACCTTGCTTGGCAGATCAGACACCTGAGAGCACTCAGCAGTACCTTCTGGAATGAATCATGTCTGTTCTCCACTGGTGAGCATCAGAAGATAACTGGTGAGAAGTGCAAGTTATTCCTTCCAACACCTCAAATTGTCAGGGCTCCAGGGGGTAAAGCAGAAGTCTCCTGTCCGTGTACCCCATAAATCTGTCAAGGAACTGTTAAAAAAAAAAAAAAAAAAAAAAAAAAAAAATCACACCTTAAAACTGCTAAGGGAAATTGCTGCTGAACCAACTTATTGCCAGATTTATCATCTACCTACTTCTCTGAGTGGTGTTAAGGAATAATGATTTACAGTACCAGAAAGGTACAGTATCAGGCTTCTGCAGTGGAAGGTGAAGTAGGTTACAAAATGCAGACCTGGTTTAGCCTGATACAGACTATAGGAACCACTTCAAGAGCACATCTGTTTGTAAAAGGGATTGATCTCCCTTGCTGGAATAACGTGCCCAAGTCAGGAAGTCTCCACGTGTCAAAGAACTGTGATGGGAGCAGTAGTTTCCAGGGCAGTCAAAGGGAGCTGGGATCTGAACACCAGACGAGGAGCCAGGATACTGCTGTTGTCACTAGGGAACGGCAGTAGGGCAGAGTTTAGCACAAGCATCCTGCCAGTCTCCACCTGGAACATGCCGTACCAAGTAGGGCAGATAAAAAGATACACCGGAGCCTGCCATAATACGGCCTTTCATCACACAGCTCCCAGACTGGAGATGGCTGCCAACTGTTAGGGCCTGCTGACCTATTTAATAAAAAAAAACAAACCCACAACCCTTAGCAATCATGGCTTCTATCTGATTTAAATGGGAACAGTGGCACAGCACTACAGGCCAAGGGCCAGCCACCTGTGGTGCATGTGTAGCTCTTGAACCGTACGTTGCATTGCCAAAGCAAAGGGAGGAGCTCAGACTTGTGAGAGAGAGGGTGGGTAGAAGAAAAACTGCTCCATTCTCCCAGTTCTGAGACTTAACGCGCTGCTATGCAAGGCAGGCATGCCCGAGTCCCACTAAACTCAGGAATCAGCAAATGCTGGAAGCTACTGCCACATTTTCCAGCACATTTAACCTCTAGTTTGGGTCTGGCAATTGCTAGGGTGTGGTGAGATGTGTTGCTATGGAAGTATAAAACCCTTAATAACTAACTAGCTGCTTTTTGGGAAACAGCATCGCCTTGTTGTTTTCTTAGCAAAGCTAAAGCATATACTGTGGGAGTATTAAATTTTCTGGTGTTTGGAGCTGTCATCTACAGTGAAGCATCCTAGGTCAGCTCAAGAACTTGGGTCAGCATCTGTCAGTGTGGAGAATGAATAATTTCAGTTCTTACTCTTGAATTATATGAGTAAATTGTGCCAAATCTTCAACATATTAGACTAGTGCCAGATGAAGGCTTAGGAAGTTTTTCTAATATATGTTCTTTATTAGCATTAAAACTTTTATTATTAAAAGAATAATGTTACAACATAGATGCATAAGATCCATCTAAACGTTAAAAAAATAAACTGGAAAACCTAGATTCCTAATATTTTTTTGTTAGTCCCTTTGGCTTACAGCTCATCTGAGCCATGCGTGAGGAAAATGAAACCCCAGCACACAGTAAAGGGAACTCAGTGACAAAAAAGGGAGTGTGGAGTGAATTGACAGTGGGTTTGTGGGTATTGCTGAGAACAAGACAATCTCATTGGGAAAAATGATAACTTTGTAGTGAAATTGTGGGAACTTTGGATCAAGGGCTACAAGGAAGGCTAAATTCCCTGATTCAGCCAGCTCCCCTCAGACCACTCTTCTAATTCCCCTGTGGACTGCAGGAACAAGCCTGCACAATTCAACCAGTTTCCATCCTAGCCTGACTGTTCAGCCTCTAATTTGTAGGTGCCTGTATCTCCCCTCAGTTGTGTCAGCTGGCTGGTGTTGCTGTTCAGAAGGATGCCAGATGGCTAGTACTTTAGCCAGCCCAATTTCCAGATGAAATTTCCTGATTTTATTTTTTTTTCGTAGCTACCACTTTAGTTAAAATAAAAATATATGTAAAAGACATGAGTTTATCACCTGCTAACACATGCCATGGTCTTCTCTCGGTCAATCGGCATGCAGCAGACAGAGCTACAGACTTCTCTTCCACACCACCAGTATCCAGAGGAAAAAAAAGATTAGTTCATCTGCTAAAGCTATCAGGCCCTTTGTGCTTCACTGTATCAATTCCTATTTATAGGATCCAGTGCCCTCTACTGAGCAGAACCAAAAAAAGCATTCACGTGTCCCGGGCACTGCAAAGTTATGGTTAAAGTGCAGCAGTATTAGAGCTGAACAGTTGTAAGTCTACTTCTCCCCTGCATGCCCACACATGCACCCATTGCCCCATCTGCTACCAGTGTTTCCAGGTTACTGTAAAGCAACATATGGAAAGTATCGAGGAATTTGCAATGGCCACAGAGCTGTCAGAAGAGTAACATGTCACTTTCTGGAAGGGGAAATCCATGTGGACATATGGTAGTCGTGAAAGGAGCTGGACTAGCAACCTTGGCAGGCTTGAGCCGAACAGAAATGTTGCTGCTTTGCCTTGATCTTTATTTACAATAAACGCCTCGGCTCCAGCTCAGCGTTTTATCTGGGAACAGCCGCTGGCGTTTCTGCGACCATGTTCCGTCTCATTGGTAAACTGACATATTTACATGCGGGCCGGGGCCCGGGCAGCTGTGAATAAGGGGCCATATATCAAGAGAGGAAAAAGGGATGCAAAGATGAATTTTATGAAATATTTTCCATTTTTCTTTGACTTGGTTGTGCATTTTGCTACGGCCCATTGGGCACTCACTCAGCACTTGGACACTTTGCTCCATGCAGTCTCGTCTGTAGTTCTAATTGTGTCTACATGCCAAGCCTAGCCCAGCACCTAAGGCAGCCCACAGGAAAATGGAGATTCAAAAAAAGAAAAAGGTGGGTAGGAGGGAAATTTCCTTCCCTTCAATGGCATATACCACAGGAAAGAGAATGATGTCTTGTAAGTCACCAGGCTGTTCTAATTCCTGCAGGACACAGCTGTTGCATTTTACATCTGAGTGCCAAAATGAGAGGAATTATTTCCACTACTTTGTAAGAGAAAACAATCAAGTCCCTTTTGCAATTTAATGAGGTCATATCATCTTTGATTTCTTCTTTGAGCAATGGAAAGGGTTAATTCCTTACACTGTTGACTTAATCCTTTCCTTTTTCCCTGTGGCCGACTAATAGGTTAGATGTGTTGACTCTGTTTAAAAAGACCAGCTTTGGACATAATATTAATGATACTGTATGTGCAATAACATTAGAAAACAAACACAGAGGCACCTGGGGAGTCTGAAGGCATCTTCTGGCCTTTCTGGGTTGACAGCACAGAATGGCCCTCCAACATTTCCATGTAGAAAAATATTATCTAGTACGAGAGAGTTTACATTGAGTGACCCTCTTGCCTTTCAAACAATGAGAAGTCAGGACCAATGTGAAGCTGAAAACTTGTTTCATAAGAACAGGCCATTGTTCAACCAGCTGAAGAAGGGGAAAAAAAATAAAAAAGGAACCCAGAGAAACAATCAGAAAGGAAAACTGAACATCTGAATGGTGTCTTTCCTCTGGCATTGACGTCCTAATAAAGCGTGTGAGAGCTTTTTCCCTTTTTTTTTTTTTTTTTTTTTGCAAGGGGAACATGGGAAGAGAGCACTGTTTATTTATTCATTTGTCTTAAAGCCTCAGTAGCACAAAAAAGTCACTGCAAATACATATCAGTATGAGCTCAGGTTCATCCCACTGGGATGATAGCCCATGTGAGATCCAAACCAGCACATAGAACTGCTTATTGCCCTCTGTTGCCTATTTAGGAGGTCTAGAGGAAAGAAGCACATTTCCAGTTATGTCACCTTGGTATGGTCTGAAAGGTAGGTAGGCCTAACTGATCACTTGTAGATACTACTTACCACACATGTGTACAAGGCCTTGGTGTAACAAGTCTCACTTCAAAGACTTGTCAGGCTTTGTGCAGGTGTCCCATCCTAAGTGTCATAGTACAGGCAAAATAAACTAGAAGCCCTACTGCCTTGAAACCCTAGATATTTCTGGTAGAGATGTGCTTAAATGGAGCTGAATCAAGGCAATCTCACCTTGGATAAAGGGCCAGCAGTTCCCAGGAAGAGATCTCCTCCACTGAGTAAGTCTGTCAGCACTGTTGAAGAACCTTCTCAGATGGTAACTCTCTTCTCTGGATGGTTTCATTATCTGCACTGGAGCAGCTGAAGTTGGACTGGAAAGGAGCACTGGAGGTCTTCAAACATGCCCAGAGCTCAGCAGGAGACTGTCAGGGGAAAAAAGATAAGTCACCACTTTAAGCTAAGACACGGGGATCATTTATGACTCAACCAAGATCACACAGATGGTGCTTACACCAAGAATTGGACCCACCAAACCGTCCAACACCTCTGGATTGTTCATTGAAGATTAGAATGCATGTAGGAGTCTATTTTAATATATAAATGGAGGATTTGGAACTATGGTGGAATGGTAAATTAAATATTGAGGAGTTTGTCACATCTCTGTTCAAAGCAGGCGAACGTTTCATGTAAGGAATTACATGCTTCAGACAGTTGCAATCATCTTCTGCACAAATAATTTAAGCTTACTTCGTCTGTTGTATTCTGATCTAAATTTTTATTGGAAATATAAATACCTATGTCGGTCACCAAACCAAATAAAACAAACATATTGAGTAGGGTCTATTATAGACTAATATGGAAACAAATAATCTGCAAGTCTGGTTTTATTTATAAGCTTATTTGAGTTTTTACTCTAGGCTCATATTAATCGGGTTTGTGGTTTCCACATCTGTACTGCTGATGCCCAGTGCAGACAGCATGCCAAGTCGGACCTGGGCATCCTCCAAGCTCTAAATGAAAAACATATGCTTCAACTCTAGCTACCTCAAGACAAGCGGGGCAAGTAACCTACCAAGTAACCACAGCGGGTGCAGCAGGCAGAGCAAAACTCTGGGGAGCTTTCTGAGGTGCCTGCTTGCAGGCTTCTTGCTTCTGACTTGCTCCAGGGGCAGCCAGACTGCCGCCTGTACTATATTTGCTCTCTCTGATGATCAAGAGATACCAATTCCCTTCACAGCCTCCCTTTTCCTCTAGCTGTAGCTAGAAATTCCCAGACTGGACCAGTTAGTTCACAGTGTCAGCTAGTAATACATATTCTAGGAAGATGGAAGAACTCCTGCAGATGATGGCAATGCAGTATGAATTCCTTCCAGAACCCTTGATTATTTTTAATATTTATAAAAAGCATTCTGAATGTTCACAAGAGTAATAAATATATATATAAAAAAGCCCATGCCCCTTGTTAAGCAAAAATGGATCCAGCTGTTCTGCGGTGCTGGTCTCCGATTGTGGAGAATCTTTGTATTAATGAGAGATGTATAAAGGGAATCCCAAACTAGAAATATGATCTCTGCTAAAGACTGTCCAAATCAACTATTAGAGGATATTTCAGGGAAGTAGATGAATACAAAGCTGATTCTCGATACAGCTGAGATCCAGTCCTGAGAACCCATCTCCATGAGGACATCTGTACTGCTTGCAGACGCTTTTCAGAGCAAGCTGCTTCTAGACAAATTTTGCATTGTGCTGGTACAACATCTCCAGAGTTCTGTGCCAGAATAACTGCATCACTGCAAACCCATCCCCTAGGGCCCAACTAGAACCAACAGTATGAGTGCAAGACCTCTTCCTCCTTGAGCGGAGCAGGGAGGCCAGTATCCAAGCTGTAGCAAAATGACATATATGACAGCAGTGAGAGAAAAGGAAGCAGCATTGCTGGCGTAAACACTAGAAATTTGGCAGAGGCAGTCAGATTCATTCCCTATCTACCCTCTCATGGTCATCTGGTCACCCTCTGCCACCTGTGACAATTATCTCTTTCCTGACAATTTTGACATAAGTGATGTATAGCAGTGCCATGAAATATGTTTTTCCAAGTTACTATAACATCGTATGTGTGTGTTGTTCATACAGCAATGCCATTATTTGTTTTAGGAATTCAGAGCAGGGAAACAGGGAATATGGGGGGGATAAAAAATTATCACAACCTCAGTGCCCCAGCCGTGTCAAAGGGAAGCACTCCATCGTCCATTATTCTCCTCCTCAGAGAACTACGTTGCCCAACATGGCTGCTCCACTGGCTCCCAGGCAGAAGCAATTGTTACACAATGGAGATGGTAAAAGAGCAGTCTCTGGTAACAGAGGGGCAGATCTGTCATCAGCGCAGAAGGCAGTCATTCCTTGTGGCAGTAGCTAGAGAAAAGAAGATGCAATTAACAATTAGCTTTGGTAAGAAGAGACAAAACTCTTAAAACATAGTTTCTACTGCAGCACATCAAGCCACAGACTTGGGAATTAATGGTTCAAAGTCTTGGTTCTTGCCTTCCTATATACACTATAAGATGAAAGAGGGAGTGAATTTCTGCCACGTCATTCTGGCTAGCTAAGAACTGGGGCTTAGCCATGGAAAAATGCCAACCTCGCAATGGTTACAGGAAATGAGAATAGCTTTGCAGCATTTCCAAGCAAATCCAGCACACCTCCAGATTTGTATTTTAGGCACAAAATTCAGGCTTCTCACCCCAGAAAACAAAATGGAAGCTTCTCAGTGGGTGTTGCACTATCTTCCCTTTCCATCCTCCCCTCACAGTTCCCCAGTTTCTTAAGTTAGAACCAAATTCACACAGAGCTCTTGGTGTGTCAAACAGGCTTTGCTTTCATAAGTTTGACTTCTGAGTTGCATGCTCCTTCTCCCAAACTTCGTTAATGGCAAACATGTTCTGGAAAAACATGGTTATGCAGTTACACTGCTTATATACATAAAGTGAAGGTTTATCTACATTGCTTGCTTCTTATCCACTCTCTTAAATACTGCTGTGAGTGCAGCCCTGGTAACAACTGACCCAAGAAGCTGTGTCCCCAAGCACTGGGTCTAAGTTATGCTGTAGGAAAAGGCATAAGGACATAATTCCTAGACATAGGTCATATATGTATTGTAAAGTCAGAACAATGGACTGGATTTTTAGCTTAGAAATTCCAGCTAAAATTTAGATCTGTTGGACTCAATTTCCACCAGAGACTAGATCCATGTAATTCAGATTAGTCATTCAGATAATGACTTCTTCCACAAGCCAGCACTTGAAAAGAAGAAAAAAAAAATGCTCCCAGTTTTTTATTAAAATGTACAAAAAAGTGTTTGTATGATTATATTTTTATGATTTTTATAGATAAAAGTGTTTCTAACTACACTATCAGTGTTGCCCACTTGACAGATGCACCTTAGGCACAGCTTGGTCTGCATCAATGGCCATAGCTGCAGATTTTCCTAGAGCACCTAAGTATTACAAGCCCCGTGAGCATCCTTCTGGTGAGGCCACAACTAGAGATGTGCAAGGAATATCATCAACTAACATATGCATAAAAGAACTATTTCTGGTGCAAAGTCAGGTATCTTCCTCTCCCTAAGACACCTTGGATGTGGATTAATTAGGACGCTCAAATGACATTAAAGAACTACCTTGTTCTATGATTTCACAGTTCACAGGTGCAGGAGCCCAAATCCAGCACAGCCTAGAGACTCACCTCAACATCCTGTACAGCACTGCCAGCCATTCTCTCCTCCCTTCTTCATGATCACTTTGGTTCTTTGTGCCCTACAATAATTTCCCCTTCTATTCTCCAGCTTCTTTTTTTTACTTTGTCCTATGCACTGTACAAATTATTTGTGGTGGCAATGATTAATTTCACAACTCACACCTAATTTGACCCTAATAACTTTGGCTGCAAAGTGGCAAAAGGGACAATTCCTTGTTGATCCAGACAACTTATCGCCCCATGAACACAATAAAAAGGCAGAGCTGGTTATCAACAAGGAGATGCCCATTAGTATTTTTACAGGCAGAAAGTTGGGAGGTCCCTTATCAAGCAGGGAGAGAGCTGGCATGTAGTCCAGGCATGCAGGGGGGAGGCAGACTGCTTTCAGCCTGCAAGGCCACACAATATGGAAAGTGGTCGCTTGAAATAGGAGTGGGAAGAATGACAGATGGTTTGTGCCTGTGCGTTTTTTTAGAGGACACCAGGTTCCTGCCATGGGAACAGGGTGGACAGTAAAGGCAGCAACTAGATGTGAAGAGTGACAAAGCAAGTCAGCCACGGACGGCCCATGGGAGGCCAGAGGAAATGCACCATTAGTCAAAGTTGGAGGAAAAATAAAATGCGATGACAACTGGGCCATTCACGTGCTTCCCCTTCAAGGACTGACCAGACCCTTCGCAACTCAAAAGACTCAAGTATCAGCTTCTTTTTCTCTTCAGTCAGGCTAATGTGCACTGGCAGTGTCTGAGAAACTCCCCTGTCACTTATATTAATTCTTATCTTGTTGTTCTTGGCTACACTTCACTGAAGTACAGTGAGGGAGAGTGCTTCAATCAATAATGTAGATGCAAGTAAGCACCTCCCTCTGCTGTTCTTAGGCATCAACTCAATAGCTTAAAGCAAACGTTCGCTCAACTTGTGAACTTGGGAAATACCAGGACTTCCAGAACTAGAGCATTAAGACAATGAGGTGGCCTCACAAGGATGTTTAAGCCCCACAAAACGGACAATCTCATCATTCCAGGGTATCTTTCTGTGCTTTGAGAATTTGCTAGTTGATACAAAAAAAAAGCAAAACCTTAGAGCTCTCAGTAACCACAGTGACAGAGAAGGCAGCCTTACATTTCATATGCAGATTTCGTTAGATACTCCACTTTGCCACTATAATGGAAACTCTGAGGTGCTGTCGTCACACCTTGTGAATCTGATGCATTTTGTCATTAAGGAAAGATTATGCCCTTCAGATGGTCTAGCCGTAAATATTTCTTCAGTGAGGACTATACCAAGACTAAGGACAGAACTTATTTAGAACTGCCTCCTCTGAAGCTGTGACATTTCCAGATTTGGAAAGCATAAGAGAGTTAAAGGAAGATGCAAGCAGAAAATCCTGAAATAGTCTCTTAAGAATACATTGGACTCTTACCCCATCCAAAGGGAATTCACTTATTAACACTTAAATAGGGCTAAGAGTAACCAAGTAAAATAGAATGAGCATCTCACAAAAAAAAAAAGCAGAACAAGAAAAATTCCAGGAGCAAAGAAGAACACAATTAAACCCCTAATTAAAGACAAGAACCAAAAGTCCTGACCTAAAACTTCAAGATATCCTGGATATATGTGAAATGAAAAAGGCCAGGAATCGATGCCAATAAAGTCTGAAGCGTCAAGAGAATTCTCCTTATTTTTCCTGTGTTTGAAATATGTCTAAGAAATAAACTCAATGAGAACTAAAGAGGCAAAAATCAAAAGCACTCACACGATTTAATTAGATCCAAGTCTGGTGTAAATTAAATGAGTCAAAAAAAAATTCTTGATAACATGAGAGCCATTTCTTAAATCTCCAAAGCAGCCTGTATTCTTTAAATTGCTTCCTGTTATATGGTTAATAATCTCTGCTTTCTACATTATAGGAATCATTCATCTGAGCTAGCCAAACTGATCAGTGCTATCACAGTCAGAACACCCTGCTGCCCAAACTCCTGTGCCTAACATCTTCCCAATTATTCAGGAGTCTGTTGCCAGCAGAACATTAGTTGACTCAATTTCTCTAAGGAAAATGCCTGGGTTTCCTGATGTTTTCAGCTGTGTTTGTATAACTTGCCTTCATGTGAAGTTGAAAATTAATGCACTTCCTCTTGATCCTTTGAGAGAGAGACAAAAAGGAAGATTATCAAGATTAAATAAAAATGCCAAAGTTCAATCCTTTGTTCCTGTTGAACAAAGGTGTTTAAATAAAAATTGCTGTGCACCACTAATTGCATTACGAACTAAGGCGTCGTCTACAACAGCTCAGCCTCCTGCATAAAGCTAAAAGCTGCTACATAACCTGTTGCTCTGACACAGTGTGAACAGAATATAGGCTGGCTGTATTACAGTTCATTCACACATTAGTAAGAGATAAAAATAAAACAAGCTTTCAATTCTGACTTTTGTTAGGAGTATGAAATGGAATAATATATTTGGGCCTTGTCTCACAGGGAGCCTGCAAAGAAGGGAACATTTATTTATTGTTTTTATTTTTGTTTAAATCCTAAAAGCTGTCTTTTTTAACTGTTTTCTTTCCCTTGGTATTTTATTTTACTGGAGTTATGTAATATTCTAATAGACAAAGACTGAACAGGTATCTATAGCCCTTTTGTTTTAGATTTGTTCGAGTTATGTTACCACCTAGCTAATTCTAACTCCTCACACAGCCTTGGGAAAATGAAGTCTCTTTGTGAAAGATTTAAGAAGAGAGATCTTGCTGTTTGGTTTTATGCAAAAACAAGGAAGAACAAGCCTGATTCCCATGTTGCTTTAAGGTAAAGAAAAGAAGAATTTAAAAAAGCCAACAGTCTTTCTGGTCTTCATATGATCTGAAGGAAAACAGAGGAGAAGGCACAAAAAGGGTGAGTATTCTTTACAGTTCATCTTTCATGGAGTATAAAGGGTTTCCTTAAATTATTGTATTAATATACTGGATATATTCTACCATAAATTGCTGAGACTTTTACCTCAAAAAATTTTCCCCCACCCCCTCCTTGGAGATGCTGGTTCTGACAGGCTGCAACTCCCAATACCTCTACCTAGCTAACAATGCAAGCACCTTGTTCAAACAAGACTGGTCTCCATTTCACACTACCCCCCAGGGAATATCCACTTTTCTCCTCATACGATATCTTTCTGACTGATGCAATCAGATTCTGGAAACCTGCCTTATTAGTTTATATTCCAGCTTCTGAGGGATGATGTTAATTTTCCATTATAGGACCAGAAGATTTTAGATGTGCTAGATCTTGTCTATAAGAAACAACAAAAAAAAATGGCACGCACAGTACTTAAATGCCATGCCTAGAAATGGACTTCAGTGAACAGTTGTCCTTGCAGAGAAAGTCTAGGGGTTACAAATAAAAGACACTCTCCTATCTCCAACAGTGCTTGAAACAAGATATTTTACAATTACATGATGAATAAATAAATATATTTTTAACTTGTTCACAAGATATTCTGCTTAATTTCTGCACCAGTTCACCATCCTAATAGTTTTCTTCCTAGATTAGTGGTTTAGTACTAAACCTGTACACTGCAATGGCCAAAGAGTTTCATTATATCCATTAAAGATTAGATAATTTTGTTTCCCACAGCAAACAGGATCCCATTCATGTCCCAAACAGAATGTCAGTAGTTGGAATGATGTTTTCTTAAGGCGCATATAAGATTAAAGACTGAAATCAGACGCAGTGTTGCCAAGCCTTTGTAATACGCATGTTTTTCATGGCAAGATGATTGACAAGAATTGCAGTAAGGTGCTGAAGGGGTATTTCACCTGGCCCATCAAAACTCAGTGTAGAGGATTAGAACTAAGAAGAGCTGACAATATTGACTTTGAGCACCACAACGGAAACCTAATTAGCTCTTTGACATGTAGTGGACAGAAATACTCCATTAAAAAAAAAATAGAATAATTACACCGTATCTGTTGCATGCATCCCTTAAAAAAAAGGGTCTGCTCTGCTGTTTCCTCTTTTCCCAGTAAAATTCAAGTTTGGCATTAGAATAAATGCATGGAAACCCAGCCTTTCTGCTGGAAGAACATCAGGAAAACTTTGTGCGTAAAACTAAAAAACCTCTCTTAAAAGAGAGCACTCAGATCTGAAAGAATGAAAAAGTCAATGAATTTTATACAGGTTTACTTATTGCAAAACAAACTGTCTGCACTATGCTTATTAAAGGCATATTTCATTGCCTAATCATAGATGTCTATTGTACCTTTTATGTTTTGAATCATAATTGCAGTCTGTTCCCCAACTGTAATAATGAAAGACATTTTGGCATCTCCTGATATAGATTCCCCTTTAACAAAGCACTTAAGACACATACTTGCTTCCCATTGAAATTAATGGGTAACATTAACTTTGAATACATTGATTTCACTGGGATTTAGACAAATGACAATTTATATGGGCACAAAATTGCCTACTTTGTTGGATAGGCATGAGCCTCTGAAGAGAAGCCTTCAAACGCAGAAGTCTGTTCAACATGCAACTGTTTTGGTTACAGATTGCAGTAGGGTATCTGTGTTTTTACCAGAATAACCGTGCTAGCAAAAAGAAGTATATCTGCTGTACTGAAATATCATTTCCAGCTCCTGGTCTGGAATAATCTAAACTGTAGAAACATTTTCCAGTAGGTATAATGACATATGTTGCATGCATAAAAAGGAAAAGGCAAAACTTAATTGTACACATTTCTTAGCATTGAGAACAAGTTATCATTAAGTATAACATAAATAATGCAGTATATTAAATTCCTAATTTATAAAGATTATTGTCTATATACTTGTCTGCTATTCTTGCTTGCTTCAGGATTAAGTCTTATTTGAAGAGAAGGATGGAAAAACATCAAGAATTATGCTTACCTTATTCCCTTTTTTAGCCACTGCTCTTAGCTCTCCTAATTAATTGGAATCTGCAATGAAATATTCCAGGAAATTAAAACAGATTAAAAATGCAGAGGTAAAAACGCCTTTAAATACAATAAAGTTAATATTCCTTCTCAGCATCAAATCCAGGGCAAATACTGAGATAATATTAAACTAGCCTGATTCAGCAGCTCAGTATCACCTGACTTAATGGGAACTTCTCATCATAATAAGTAGATTTAAAGAAATAAAAGAAAACTGAAATAAATTCAAACAATGTAGCCCCTTTCTTTTCTGACAGAGAAGTTTCTCAGAGTTTTTAAATGCATTTTGCTAGCAATTTCCTAATTCATTACCTAGCAGCGCTATTGGCTACTAACTGGCTTTGCTGCAATGCATTTTTTCCACTACATATTCTAGTTTAAAACTGAAAGTGAATAGCTAATGTAGAATAGTTTAGCCCTGTATAATACTCCAACTGCACTGTATTTCAAGGGAGTTTCCTCTTGAGGAATCTTCAAGAAGCATGTCAACATACATGTGAAAATACGTGTTAGACCTCATTAGTTGGAATAAACAGGAGAGTATTTGAAACCATACTTGCCAAGTCTAGAGGTTCTCTTAAATTCAATTTAAGCATAAGGTCATCCAGCCTAGAATAATCTCCGTGGCTATTCAGTTTACACATCAGAGACAGACAGTTATCAACATTTCTGTGTTAAAAGGTCTGTCTACTTCCTCATTTCCTTAACACATACCTCAACCAACAGAAACAGCATTAAGATAAAAAAAAAAAAAAAAAAAAAAAAAAAAAAAATCAATCTTCTGTAAGCAGAAGCCATATGTACAAAATTAAACAAATACAATCAAACATTTATTAGAAATAAATTCTTTATTAATTCATTAATTCACAACACAATAAATATTGTGAGGGACCCAGCAATGCTCAGACTTGTTAGCACCACGGTGTGGTTTGACAAACAAGCCCTCATCAGCTGGCATCCTAAAAAGAAGCCTGACTAAATTATTCTTTTGTTTTTGTTTTTTACATTTTCACGTATAATCCGTCATTTGCCGTATATGTCAGTAATTTCAATTTACATTTGTCAGGCTTTTAAAAACAATTCTTAACGACCATCCCTGGCAAGTACTTCAGGAAAAAAAGCACAGTCACAGTAGTTGTCATTATTTTGTCTTCCTGTTGATTCTGACATTAGGATTATGTAGGTGTGAATATATTTTTAGTTTTACTTCAGGGGGGCAACAACATTTTCCACTACATGAGAACCAGAACTAGGTTGCTGTTCAAGATCCAGGATCAATTTTCATGCAGTCCACTCAGCAATTCTAAAACGAAAACAGTTATATTACTTCTGAGAATGCTAACATAACCCATATACATCAAACCCCATATACACTGATGACATGTTTCCTTGAGATCTCTTTACTTGTTGTCCCAAATAATTATTTTGAACTTTATGATGAATGAAATTAATTCCTCTTTCCATTTCCAGTCTACTGGATGCATTCGTAGGACAGAAAAGAGAAGCAACTTTTACAAGGCTAAACACCAATGTTTTCATTTATGGGTACACTAATAGGTAATCACTAGGAAAAAAAAAACCAGCTTGCATGCACACATGTTACAATTTAGTTAGAGGTGGGATGTTTCTCTCAGCAAAATCTCTGTAGACTGAGATGCTCAGTATTTAAATATTTTGGAATATTAAGTAAAACGTTTTAAAACCCCCTAATTTACTATGAATTTTTTTTTTTTTAACACCTGGGAAAAAGTAGTAGGGTTTTGCCTGTATCATACTCATAAAATCTTTATTAAAGGAAACAGGAACTTCTGAGTATGCAGGTATGCACACATTTATATATAAATACAAAGTTTTCATCATTTCTTCTAAAGGCGGTTGCAATAGTCAGGCAGTGTTTCAACTACACTTCCACTCAAAGTATTTCTTTTCATGACAAGCTTATGCATGACTTCGTAGATGAAACATGGCATCAGCAGAACTGACAGGGAATGCTGCTTGCAGTCAAACTGTATCATTCCTTCCTCTTTTATGGAGCAGCAATATCAGGAACCTTTGTAAAAAAAAAACATTTAAGATTCTGTTGTTCATTTAAGTCAGAATAAATCTTTGAAAATGGAGTATTCTAGTGTCAATGAGAGTGTGCTAAATGCTATTATATAATATTTTAGAAGGAAGGTCTAATCACTTTTTCTCCAATAGTTTCGCTGACAAGTACAATTCTCACACTTGAAATAAACCAACCATATGTCTGTGTCGCATGCTGCAGCAATGAAACAGCAGTCAAAGAAAAAAGAGCAGATAGACATGATCATCAGACTATTCTTCCAGCCTGTGCAACAAGCAGAAGGACAGCTATGAAAATATCATATTCCACATACAAAACCACTGATACAGATTAAATGCAAAAAAAGATCACTTCAAGCCAATCTTTTCTTTTCCTATATGCACTATTCTGCTCTAAAGGGTGCAAGAAACTAAGTGACTATGCATATCAAAATGTTGGCAACTGCAACTTGGATTGAAATTCAGTGCAGTTTTTGTGCTTGCCTTTGTCAGGCTATCCATTTAACAGGGTTCTGCAACAGAAGCTCCACTATCAGATTTCTGTTTCTTCATGGCCACAAATTAACCAGCATCTCCCCCTTCTGGACAGAAGGAAAATAAGCAGAAATTTGCAAAAGGTAATGCTTACTCTGGCCAATTCTCAAAAAACCAAAGATTTGCAGATAATTATTTTCTATCTTTGTTCTGAGCAGGACCATTTCTTTTCTAGAACACTGTTTAATACAGTTCCCTTCAGTAACATGTTTTATTAAAACCACACCTAAATCCTTTCAGATGTAGTATCATGCTCATCAGTGAAAAAATTTTAAAAACAAACCAACAAAATATATCACTGTGTCAGCCAGATTTCCACATTCTATAAAACAGAAAATGCTACATGAGTTGGATTATTAGTGGTTTTGATTCTACTTGTCAGCATTGCTTAATGTATGGTGTTTAAGCAGTAATTTGTGAGATGTGTCAATTTAATTTGAACTGAATTAGGAATTTCAAGAGCAGGCAGAGAAGTCACCATAAAATTCAACTATTTCTTTAGCTTCTCTGAGCTCATTCTCAGCCATCACCATAACGTTATGACCAAGCTGCCACTGACAAATCCATTGGAATTCATCCAGTAGCAGCACAGCTTCAGTGATAAGTCATTTTCTATTAAATTCCTGTACATATTACATTTTAAAGAAAAAAACCAAAGATGACTGCTTACCCACTGTTACACACTCTAGGAACTTGTTTCTAATAGTAAGTACAGAGTCTCAGTGTTCCAGATTAGGATCACTAACGAGCTATCCAAGTACTTAGGAGAAAGTATAATCACCAGAATTCTAATGGAGGCCCTATCCAGTTCCTAGCATCCGTATGAACGCTATGTGAGGCAGTTCTATTAGCAGTCAGTCATGCCAACAGAGAAACTCAAATGACAACTGTTTAATTTGTAGATGGCCTCAGATGTCCCTGGCTTCAGATATATTTACATATATAAACCTGTGATTATTCCCTAGCTCCCAGCAAGAGAAGAGTTACAAGGACTTCAAAAGGGATAGATTTGTTACAGTAGGACTGCCTTCATTTTAGAACTGTCACAGCGCGAGGACAATTTCTTTGTCTGGCTGTGAGAAAAAGCTGTCTACAGCGAGAATGAGAAAGATTCCTAGAACTGGAACCGTTAAAGCTGTTTCAACTCCAAGTGCCCTTTTTCTTTACAAACATATTTTGTGCTTTTTTTCCTTCTTTCCAGGGATGGTATTTAACCTCAGCAGCCTGTGACTGTTGCATCCAAGCCAGAACGCTTTGTAATGTGCAACTTGGTAATTTCTTCAGCACAGGTAGGGTGAATGCCAATTGTCTTCATTAGCTGGGGATATGTAGCACCACATCTACAAAAAAAAAAAAAAAAAGAAAAAAAGAAAAGAGACTCACGAAGTCAAACACTATGCAACTGAAGCAGCTAGAATGTGCTAAAACATTGAAGTAATTCTGCTCTTGTCCATTTTATCAGGTAGAGTTGCATTTATTCTTCAAAAAATGCTGTCTATTATTTCTCAGGCACTTACACAACAACATTTAAACGCCCAGCTTCACAACACTGTTAGGTAGGGAAGAATTGTCATAAGAGTTGAGACAGAGAGAATTAAGCAAGTGAAAAACTTGCCGCAAGTCAAAACCGAGCCTATGGCAAAAACATATGACAAAACTGCAGCCTTCAGCTTTTCTTGTACATACATGTGTGTTTCACTAACTCTGACTCCAGATGGAAAAACACACACACATACACAGAGAGGAAGAAAATCTTAATTAGGACTGCTGGCAAGAATCTGCTGAAGGAAGTAATACTAGAATATTCCTCCATGATCTTAGAGAAAGTCTAGTGCTTACACTGAAATTATCGATGTCATAAGCAGGAGGAAAAAGTCTCTCATTTGAAAAAACAAAACACCACCAAAAAACCCTTGAGATAAAATCCCACTTGGTTGATTCGTTTACTTGTCCAATAACATTCTTAGACTTGATGACTTTCCTTTGAGCTGCTACTCCTGGCAGGTCATGCCATAAGAATGGCTGAAATGGCTCTAAATTTAGGAACTGTTTCAAGCTCCCTACAGAATAATGTTCTCTCACTCTACAAAATACAGGGAAGAGAGCCACAGATGTCTTCTCCTGTCCCCATCTACATCCAAAAAAGCACTAACAAGCAAAAAATCATTGCTGAGCACAGATGTTACTGGACTGCTAAGTGGGCAGGAAAGGTGAAAAATCATCTATTGGAGAGGCTGAAGTAAAAGGTAAAATCTGACAAAGGAGAACAGCAGCTCTTACAGTGGGTGTTCCACGTTGAAAGCTCTGAATTTGTGAAATACAATATAAACCAATACAAGAATCTGACCCTGCTGAAAACCTCTTACTGTGGCTAAAGTTTTAATTTCCCTCAGGCAAGGCAGAAAAGCACTCCAGTTTCATGTGCTTCCTTTTCACTGGTTATTTTGGATAAAACTTCAAAACGATGACATCCTAAAAAATTTAGTTCTAGAATCTATACCACTGGCAATTAATGGACTACAAACACATGTTGAAAATGTGTACTGAGGGTACACTGCAATCAGTGATTTTCAAGATATTCCTCACATGATACTTGTGGTCCTGCCTTCTTAATCCTTTCTGCTTCTAATTTATGCTAGTCACTCACAACTGTAAGACTAAAACTGCAATAAAACGGTGATGATATTTAGGAAAATAAACTAACACCACAATTGGGGGTGATTTCTTGTATCCCAGCCTACTTTCTTCAAAGAGGAATTAAAAACTATAATTTACTAATGTAAAGAGATGAATCTACATTTCTGAAGATGTGAATCAGCAATAAGAAGGGAAATGAAAAAGCAAATAAGAAATAATTGTAACACACAAGAGGCATGCTCTGAATTATCCATTTAATCAGAGAGGACCCAGAATCATTCCTTACTCCTTCAAAGGGAGGACTTCTATATGAACATTTGAGCAAAATATTAAACAAGGTCAGATCACAAAGGCTCACCTATTTAGGTAAGTTTGTTATTGCAATTATCAGACAGCTCCAGACAAAAGTGCTCCAGACAAAAGTACTCCCCCTCTCCCATCATTCTGCAGCAGTTTCTTTCTTACCTTATCATATTATGGTTAGCTTATACCCCAGAAATATAAAAATTCATGCAAGTCCTTGCTGAGCTTCTGAGGAGCAATGGCAGTGCACATTTAAAGATGAGATTAGGAAAGGAAATGCTTGGCAGGTGTAAAGAAATGTTTTTATGAAAAACACAAATATCCTTTTACAGAAGTGACTTGCAAAACTGTATGATGATTTCCTATCCTGTGCACAGAATGCAAAAGAAGCTACACCCTGAGAAAAGTAACATTAGTAAGGTAATGCACAATTTTATTTTTTGCTTTAACTATACCAAGCCAACAATACATCTCCTCAGTTGTTCCTTCACTATATCCAGTATTACAGTAACTAAATCCAGTACATCTTAATGAAGAACTGCGGTATTTTTAGTGAAAATATGTGCAATGCTACATAAAAGTAACAAAAAGCAAGGATTCTTTATAGCGTTGCCAAAACTAGGCAGCTATCTTTTATAATCTTACAATAACTTAAAAAGCAGGCTTTAGAAGCTAGAGACATTCTTTTGTACTTACTTGATTCCAAGAGCAAATCCTTGAATAACTTCGCCTGCATTTGGTCCAATGAAATGAAGGCCAAGTATTCTTTGCTCTCTCTCTCGTAAGCACACCATCTGAAAACAATACATTACATAGAGATCTTTTCTTAGAACATTTGAAGATAAGGCATGAAGCTGAATTAAATGAAACCGAAGTGCCCTGAGATCCTAGTTCAGCTGTTTATCCCAATGTGCCAAGAACTTACGCACTTGCTTAAGTCTTACTGATTTCAATAGGTCTTATGCTTGTCCTTAAGCACTTTCCTGAATGGAAGCTTTATTAGTGTATTTCTTTCAAACTTCAGGGGGCCAGTGACAACAATGATTTGTGGTAAATTGAATACTTTGTTGTTATTTGCATGAAATCCTCAAAATACCTTTTAGAGTCTAGTAACCAGACTAGTGTTATTTTGACACTGAATGGCCACCTTAGCAATTCTCCAAGCCTGTGCAATTATCCTTGGTGGTTAAACAGCTGTATTTCCAAATATGACTACCAATTATTGAGTATATTCTGCCTTTGTGATTCAGTCGGTAAACACTTACAGCAGCATGCTTGGTGAGATAAATTTACCACATTAGCCACATAACCTAAAAAGGAGTCAAGCCTTGGAAGCAGCCAAAGATGAAAGTGAGTTAGCAAGGGAGGACCTGAGTCACTGCACACTTAACTTTTATTAGTGAACTTAATGAAAACTTATTAGTTCTTTCAAGGACATCATCTTTATAATTATGAAAAGAAAGCCAGTCTCTCGCTGTGTCTTCCCATCAAGCATTAAATCATCACTTATCTAATAGGTTCTGCTATTCAGTAAAGGCTTGGATTCTTTCACCAGGAATCCCAGGAACAGCACCAATCCTAATCTGGTACTTTAAATACCGAGGTGTTTTAAAGAAAAAAACCTTCTTGCAATGAAGTTTGAAATTGTCAAGTTTAATGTTTGTTCATGTTTTGGGAGTTTAGTAAAGACTATATTCAGTATCATCCAACAACTATTACACTATGACTACCTCACCCTCAAATACTTAGTTTCTTTGACATAATTTTAAAGGGAATAGCTAGAAAGAAGTGGCATCACCTTAGTTGCACTGATACTTGGGACAGTTAAGGAAAGCTACTAAGGCACTTACACAAATCAGAAATGACAAAATGTAGTTAGAAAAACTGGTTGCAACTATTGACAATGGATATTCCTTACATAACACAACAATATAATAATTTGTGATGGACCTACAGAAGTTACTACACTTATTCCAAAAAGATTGTTCCTTGATATTGAGGAGAAAAGAAAGAAAAAGAAAACTATGATATATTCTAGCAGCATTACACTTTATCTTATCGAAGATTCTTTACTATGCGCAATTGCACCAAAAACCTTTTCTGAGTTGCAACTGAGTTGCTCCAGAAGACAGATTTTAAGTGCAACATTTTGGTCTAAACCAGGAGGTTTTTGTTTTCATGTGTAAGACTGAACAGTTACTCTAGTTTTGTATGCCTTATGCTTATTCTTTTTTGGAAAAAAAAAAAGGCAACAGCATATTTACCCAAAAGACAGTAACTCAAATATTACATATAACTAACTTGTTAAGAACTTTGCTGGGGGAAGCAGAGATTAATCTCTGTAGAATCTGGAATATTTCTTAGGACCTTAAGAGCAGTTCAAAGATGGTAACAATCGGCAGAATGTCAGCTCTGGAAAATGCTAATATCTGTAAAGCAATTTCAAGATGCAATGGGATATTGTCCTAGTTTCAGCTGGGATGGAGTTAGCTTTCTCCCCAGTAGCTGCTGGGACATTTGAAGTTACACTAGAGAAACAGGCTGTCACCAAGAAAATATCTTATCTATCTCGAGAGGTTTTTTTTTGCCAAATAGTCCTCCTTAAAGCAGGCTGTATCATTATCTCTTGGTTTAAGTTAAAAGCAAGTTAAAAGCTCACAACACTCACTTTCATATAGCACTGAGTTGCTTCTCTTTCAGCCACTGTAAACTCTAAAGGTTTATAAAAGGCATGGTATACCTAGTAGGGAAAACAATAACATTTTGTGTTAGAGACTACTATTATTCTATTATTATTCCATTATTATGTCAAGACCTGCTATTTAGTACTATAATGGCAACTATTACTACATATTTATAATGTTGTAGAAAAAACTGATTTATTTATAACTTGTTCATATTTTTAAAGAAAAATATGGAAAGGACAGTAGGAGTTTAACAGAAACCTTTCTTAGAGAGCCACTAGATTAAAAACAAAACTGAAAAAAATCACAAATAATGATGTTACTCAAACCAGCGTCCCAAATTAAAAATGTTGGGTTTGTTCCTTCAAGCTTCTCCCAAAAAATTAATACCTTGTTACTGAAAATAATGACATTTAAGAAGTATTCCATATCTATAATAATGTAAACCACAAGACAAACCAAACTGTAATTTTTGCATTCTGAAGAGTAATGCTTGTTTTTTCACTCATGATTTTGCTTGAAGCTCCAAGCTAAATCCATCAGCTGAACTTGCTCTACAACACACACGTCATATCAGCATCTTATGACACATACACATCAATTATCTGCCTTAATCAGATGAGAACAATTGTTTCACAGTAATGTATATCATTCTAGATGGCACTAGCATCCAGAAACCCAGATAAGAGTTCTGGAAAAGATTTTTGAAGTATAAACTATATTTCAGAATCATAAAAGACAAAACTAATAGCTGACTGGACATGAAGTAAAGTACGGTGTTTTGTATTTCCACAGCTGACTGAGTCATATGCTGACAGTCTTTCTGACAAGTGAATAAAGGTAACATAACATATCTTTTCAAGAGTGACTTGTTTGAATTTTGTCTTATTATATAGTGATCGTTAATTTCTTCATCACGAGTACCTCAATCTCACTCCTCATATCAGAGGGTTGGGTGTGAATATATGCCATAACAGATTTCTTCCTCAATATGCAATGCCCAGACATATTATATCAAGACATTTTAGCCACAAAGACACTTGGCAGCTTGTGTGAATATTTCTGGGGACACCACAAAACTTTAGATAAAAAAACCTGACCATCAACTCTGACAATTAAAAGGAACATAACTGTTACTTAATAATGCTGTACAATATAACTTACTAAAATGGCAGCTAGTTTAAAGCTGTGACACCCTATCAATAATTTTAAGCCCACTAGGTAACAGCTTACGTTATGGCCTGGGCAATACATTTAAAGCCCTGAGCTTTTCTGAAGACACCAACTCCCTAACTGCAAACATAGTATTTTGAGGACCAAAAATTTTTGCCTGCACAACTGTCTTTTCATAGCGCAGCTCTGACACCAACTATAAAATTAAAAATGTTTTCATACCTCAATATTATCTGATCCATAACATTGCACAGCCGCTTCCTCCGACAGTCCAACACAACCATATTCCAAGGGAGTGAAAACTGTAGTAGGTACCTGCTTGTGAGAAGACAGAAATTGTTACTACTGAACCACACGAAGCAGTTGCACGGCAGATACAGGGGAGACTTCTGCGTGACTGAGAAGTGTAGCTCTGTCACACACATCTACTTTGGCTACTGTCAAAGCTGTATTCCAGATGACAAAATGCAATTCCTTTAAAAATTCTTAAGGGGAAAAAAAAAAAAGTACAAGATTTTATTTTTATTATTGAAAAAAAGAAATAGCAACTCACATTGTCATAGTCCATCAATTCTGAAGACTGGCCAAAAAGACGCCGAGCCAGCAGTTTTCCTGCAGCTATTGCTGTGGGTGTTAATTCAGGACGGCCCTAAGAAGAGACCACAAAGCTTTGTTTTAACTAAAAGAGAAGTGGCATCCAAGGATTTCTCCTGGGACAATGGTTAGAGGAAGGCCAAATCTTTGGAATTCCAGCCTAGTAGCCAGGGCTTCAAATAGAGAAGGCAGCAATAATTTCTGTCCAAACATGCTTTTAAGTCTCCGAGTTTAATATCTGTCTTGATGGGGGCGAACAAGTGCCATTAATGTGTCAAAACCTTGTATCTTATATTGTCTCTTGAAAAGTACAGGATATTCACATGCTAACCATTTACTTCCCCCTTTCTTTCCGTAATAAGTTTTCAAAAAGTTGTTCAGATGGTCTTTTTAAAGCAGGGAAAGCCTAGTATTAAGCAACAGTGTTTTTATAACATCCTATCTTTTCAAAAGAGTCATCTGTCACATTTTTACAGAACACAGGGACAAAACTTAGCTATTCATAGGCACTGTTACTGACTTCCTATGTTGGTCCTGGACTGGAGAAGTGGAACACTATTTTGCTAGCACTGCAACCTATAGGTTGAGTTGGTCCTTGCCTCAGGCTCTGGTAGCTTGAAAAGGACTGTTACTGGCAAATGCTAACTTCCTGCAAGTGAGAAATGGAATGATAGCAGGATATGCCCAGCATATGCTCCCGTTCAAGCCATGAGTCCTGGCTACTTTTTATATCCAAACAGGACTACGCAGTGTGCCAGAACCCTAATTTTGAGTGCTGCCACAATACCACTGGAGCATCAGAACTTTTTTTTTAAGGAAGCTGTAAGTTTTTGCAAATTGAAGTACGGCATTTTCAAATGAATTTTATTAAGTCTGAGGAAGAACAGTCCATGTAAGTTAATAAGATCTAACAGGCTTCATACATCTAGTAAAAAACATTATTTAAGAGTTCATCCAAGACATCATAGAATCATAGAGTGGTCTGGGTTGGAAGGGACCTTAGAGATCATCTAGTTCCAACTGCTTTGCCATGGACAGGGACACCTTCCACTAGACCGGGTCGCTCAAAGCCCCATCCAACCTGGCCTTGAACACTTCCAGGGATGGGGCATCCACAGCTTCTCTGGGCAACCTGTGCCAGTGCCTCACCATCCTCATAGTGAAGAATTTCTTCCTTATATCTAATCTAAATCTACCTTCTGTCAGTATAAAGCCATTACTCTTTCTCCTATCACTACACGCCCTTGTAAAAAGTCACTCTCCAGCTTCCTTGTAGGCCCCCTTTAGGTACTACAGGGCTTCTATAAGGTCTCCCTGGAACCAGATGCTTGTCTGAGATGAGGAAAGAGATCACAAATCTAGACAGAATGATGTAGAGACATAAGAAAGCCATAACTGAAAAACACCTTTGTGGGACAACATACAATGCTTTATAAAACACGTGAAGTTTTGATTCATACAGGTCCTATCTAGATATAACACTTGTCAGACTCCTGCAAAGCCCCCCTTGGAGGCAGTCATCCAAGAAGCCCTCAAAACCAGTCTTCAGCAGAAAATAAAATAAGGATTCCCTACTACATATACATTCAAGTTTTAAAAACTTTTTTGTTTTCCCATTATCCTGAAATTTGTTAGCATTCACTGGAATCCATTCCTCTTTCCCAGCTTATCTTTTCTGTATGTTGCTAGATAGATTCTGTACATGGTATTAGCTACCATTTACTTCAGTTCACATACCCTGTCAATTATCTGCATATTAACACGCATTTATGCTTTTATCTGTACTAATAAGCACTTAAGTTAAAACTTCCATTGCAAAAAACAAACTGAAACAACATTAAGTCTAACCTGACAAAAGAAACTTCACTTCTAATTGTTGATGACAACTAACCTATTTTTCCCCTCAGCTCATGACAAATCACAAACCTGCAAGCCTATGTCTTTTTTCCCCCCTAAGATCCATCCAGTCATGGTTTTTCAAATGTAGCATTTTGACTTGCAAGTCTGTAAATGTCATTTACCAGATGAAATTTGCCATTTGTTTTTTCTTATACACATTTGCCTGAAACATGGCTGCCAATCATTTCTGTAGCAGGAAATACAGATGTTGTTTTGGCATTCCAGAAATGAATAGAAGATTGGAACGAGAGATAAAATTGTGAAAGCACTGCCATGCATTCCATAAAACCCAACTAATTACTAAAACATCCACGCAGATAAAGCCCAATTTCTCATAAACAATGACTTAAAGACCTTCCTTGGTAAATATTTGAAGTGAACATTCACTTTGCAGTCATGTGTAGAACTACTCTGCTGATTATTATGGATACAAATTGTTCATAAGAATCCTCCAATGTATTATACATTTAAACGAGATGGCTCCTAAGAGAGTTTTAAAAGCTTTGAAGTAATGTGTATTTGTTCTGACACAACTCTTTTTGGTCTTATTTCTATTCAAAGCAACATACTGCACATTCCACCTTCTCTACACATCTTTGTTAAAACACTCTTTGAAATATGACAGATGTATAGCTGCATGACCATATGATAAACCTCCTTCTGAGAGAACTTCTTTATAGAATGTGCCAGGCTTTTCAACAAGAATACTACTGCAGGAAAAATTTTAACACAAAGAGTTTATATCAGCACTGAAAAAAAAAAAAAATCAAACTAAAATTCCAGCTTGATATTCTTCATCCTAATTACAGAAGATGAAAATGCCTAAATGCAATTTCACCTGTCAGTTAAAAATAATATTTTGCCAAAGCTTGAAAAGCTTTTTTTTGAGGGTAGACAAACTGACTGAATTCTGGAAGGGTTTTTTTCCCCTTTTCTCCAAATGAACAGCTTGGATAACATTAGGATAACATTTGCCAAACAAGGGTGCAACAGGACACCCATGCACACATAGTTTCCCATTTGTGCCAGCTGGGTATGACTCCCAAATGAAAACAGTCATTCTGAGTACATCAGGAAATTCGCCTTTCCCCTCTCTCACTCCCCTTTCAGCCAGGGCACTGAATTAAAACAAACAAAAAATGTAGTTCTTGCTATTTGGCAGCAATTTAGTGCCTGTTCAGTGTGGTGTGGTAAAGGAGGGAGGAGGAGGGCTTGAGAACTACTTGCAAAGGTATGAGCAGTAGCACTTTCTGGTAGCAAAGAGACTGACAGGGAGAGAGCAGAGCAAAGAGAAATTCTGAGCAGGAACACTGGAGAAAAAAAAAAAAATCTTATTCTACAAGCAATACTGGGGATCACTGATGCTCATTCACTGGAAACAAGATGCCCATTCCTGTGCTTTTTGAAAAGAAAATACCACACACCAAGCTCTACAGCTTTATGATTCTTAGCAGGATGCACTCGAGTCTTCTGTGTGTATTCTTTCAGATGTACATCAAAACAGAACTTTCTTTCACTGCTGGTTCCCATGCCAATGAAAATGAAATTTATTATCTAAATTAATTCAGTTTTAAAAAAAGACAAAATTAATTTAAGTATTCAAATAAAATAAACTGTATTGCTTACAAGTGGAATTACATGGCTCACATTGTACTGGAGTCAGATAAGATAATCGCAATAATTCCTTCTATCTTTAAACTCTATAAATGCACAAGTACTATACTGTGATTTTATTCCCTATATTGAGCCCATATAAAAGCTGAAAAGAGTATTTCTACAGAGCACTGATTTAACTTTTCAGTTTTTCCACAACTGTACACTCAACACAGTACAAAACTGTTTTGCTGTTTTTAACACTTACATTTAGAAGTGTGTATTGAACAACTCCAGTTCAAAAATCTGCACTAATAAGGACCAAAGCAGGAAAAGGAAGTCCAAGTTTTAACAACAAAATGAAAATGAAAAATAAATGAAGACCTGATTTTTTAGATCCAGAGTAGGAAAGAGGGGAGCATCCTGCCTCCAACTTTCTATTTCTTAACTAAATTCTCAAAGGGTAGAAGACAGAAAGCATCCAAAAAGAAATTACTTGCTCAAAATAACACTACAGATTGGCAGCAAAACGAGCAACAGAATCTAAGGCACTGCCAGCATTGCCTCTAACAACCACTTCTTGGATGAAACTAAAAATAAACGTTTGGAAAGCAGGAGGCCCAAGCAAAGCATACATGGGGAACAAGCAGGTGTAGGAGGTCATTGTGAGCAGAGAGGACTTCAGGAAATATCCCAGAGCAAGAAGTGACAAGTACAGAGGGAACCTGTATGTGAAGTGAGAAGATAGGAGAGGAACTGAGTGACGGGACGGAACAGAGGAGCTATGGAGAGTACGAGAAAAAAAAAAAACGGGAGGAATATCTGAGCAGGAAAGAGTTTTAACGTAGTTTAAAAGGAAATGGCAAGTCATTCACATGAAAATGGAGACAGATAGGAAGAAGCACATGTCTACACAGAGGGGAAGAGGTCAGGAATTATCAGATTTACGAGATTTAAGTGTCTTTGGCAGTTCCACAGTCCAGTCAGAAATTTGCAGGGCTATTCCAAAGACATTAAGTAACCTGTTACATCTCTTCAAAAACTGAGAGCACCTGTAGGGTTTATAAATCTGAGAGACCTTTAAAAGATTTTAAACATGGCAGAATGAGAAATCTTTTAGAGGTCCCTCAAATTATACTATATATGGTGTTTGGATATTGCTACAGTATTTAGATTTACCAGACGTTTAAAACAAAGGCCATCACTATATCAAAAACAATCTAGATAGGAAGGGATGTACTTAACTCCATTGAGTTCCATAACAGGTGTATCTTGCAATGCCCAGCCTCTACTTTCTCAATATTGCCCAATTTTTTCAGAAGCAGCAGGCAGCTCATGAAAACATCCTCCAATACAGTTTAGAATCCACATAAACATTATTTTTTATGAATACAACATATTTGAAGATGCTCAACTTACAGTAGATACTCTGAATTCTTCTACAAACTGAAAATTGCAGGATTGAGTGCACTTTGATCAGGACAAGACATTCTCGTCATAGATAACTTTAGATTATCAATAGCAGTAGATCAAGGCTACAGAATTCTGATTTTGCATCTATAATAAATAGTTTTGCTTAAGTTATAATGTCCCCTCCTTTAAAACAAACAACCAAAAAAACCCAAAACAAACCCACATCTCATGTTTAATTGACATAATCGTTAACAAATGATGAAGAGAAGTCAAATGCATTTAGTACTTGCAGCAATTACTTTTTCTTATTCTGGAGGAAGATACTTTTGTCAGAAGCATTTTGTGTTAGGGAGCAGAAATGCCGTTTTATGACTAGCCTCAATTAAACCCCAAAATACTAAAAATGGAATTACAAAACTTGTCCCAGTCATTCCCAGTAAGTGTATTCCACTCCAGAAGTTAAAAACTGCTTTCACTCAGCATTCACAGGTAGTATGAAGTCATATGTCTGAAGTGATAAAAACATTATTAGAAAGATAACTGAAGTAATAAAGACATTATTAGTAGCCTCTGACCAATTATGCATTCCTTGATAAACATCAGTAATAACCTCTAATGTTGAAATAGTTCACAAGATACATGTGAAGGAAATTACTGACCCAGGTGGCTGGCATAAACACTACAGCTCTGCAAAATGAAAAAGAGCAAAACATTGAGATACATGCTAGAGCATGACGACATCTGGGAACCAGTTATTAGTCAGGAACAAAGTTGCCTTCCTGTTATTGTAAAATACTTTATGTAGACTCCATACCTCTGTTATGTCTCCAACTGCATAAATGTGAGGAACAGAAGTAGCTTCACTGGCATCAACAATGATCTTTCCAGTTTCAGAATTAGTTTTCACTCCAGCTGTTTCCAAATTGAGAGTTTCAGTGTCAGGGGCTCGGCCTTAAGGAAAAAAAGACAAATTAAAGTAAAAGCTAGTGGAAAGCTTCAGCAGTGTTAATCTAAAAAGCTGGCATCCTCCACTGTAGATTTCAAAGAACTTTGTGTTACTTGATAGTCCAATTAGAAACATGACAAAACTTATCTATAACTGCAAAAGCTGTAAGGTATGGATATGAATTTCTTTGTGAAAAAAGCTCTATCACTATTGCCTTTGCTCAGACTACTTCAGAGAAATTTATCCTTTAAAAACGTGCAGGACAACATCCACTGCAAAAAGTGAAAAAACCACATGGTTTAATATTGATTGCACATTCTAAACTCAGCTTCCTAATGTAGCATGAATATACACATAATAACTAAGCAACTTCTACACTGAAGATTTCCAATAAACATTAACCAGATGGCACTCAAGACTAACAAACAGCCTGCTGTGCACACTTGTGGATAAAAATTATTAATAATGCTGTTCAGTGTTAAACATTCCTGAAGTCCTCTTTTCTTGTTATCTGATACACTTATCGTAAAGCTTTGATGAAAAAGTTTACCTACTTTGCTCTCAAATCCTTAATGCTGAGTTATTTAGTTCAAACCCTGTGTTTGAGCTATTTCTGGAGAGTTTAGAAACACTACTTTAAGTGGATTTAAAAATAAATGAGGCAAATTCTATGAAGCCTACATTTTATTACAGCTTCATCTTCCAATGATATTAAATTATCTCATGTTAAAAAAAAATATTTCTGTAGTGTTTTCTGCATAGAGTTACCACTTCAACCACCGAAGTCTTGATAAAATTACACTGAGCTTTCTATAGAGTATCTAACAAAACAATTCCTGACCCAGAAATTGGAATCTTAAATTCTATCCAAGTTTTCAAATGTATTTGAAGGTTAATAAGTATAGTGAAAATATCAGGTATTCCCAAAATTTGTAGGGATATATAGGGTCGAATAAAAAGATTACCTGAATATATCCAAATGAAGGAAATTTTATAGCATTGCATTTTTAGAGGCTATAAATGAATACGGATATATCTACATTTATAGGTCTCCTTTGCATGAGCCATGATTTTATGTTTGATGTTAATACAGAGCTATAGGAGAGCAAAACAAAAAGGGAAATGTGTTTTCATTACAAAAACAAGCTCTTTGATGTTAATGTAGGAAATTATTAAACAAAAGGAAAACCTGGCTTGTCAATACAGGCCTAATTATACGTAAACATATGATTCACTGCTTTATACATCTGCCATATAGCCGGGTCCCCCAAACAATGTCACATCTGAATGCCTCTGTAAAGACTTCTGTGTATTAATTTCATCTGGTGAAACCAACACTTCCTCTGGGAATACTGACTGAAGCTGTCGGCACTTGGCTATCTGTCTGTCTTCCCTTCTGTTGTCCCCATGGGATGTTGATCTGCTGTTCCTTCTCTGCCCCCTGCTCCCCAGTCCTGATGCTATCAGGCAACAAAAATAATAAACCTCCAGGACCTTATCTTGGCTCGGATGTGAAACAACTTCCTACCGTTGTATTTCTTTGTGTATTGAGAGTAAAGGCTGGATATTCTGCAAATGGACAACTAATGGGGTTTTCTAGTTTCCCCTTTTTCCTGCCAGGCAGAGCCAAGAGAAAGCTTAGCACGCAATGGCAGGCACTGAAAGGAAAAAAAAGAAAAACTGTCAATAGAGTCATTTACAGACCTGTGACAACAACAGCTGAGTTTATCAAATCTGCAGGATAACACTTAACCTTTCAATTCCAGTCTATTTTAACATGTGTACAGCTTGGTATAAATAGTAAAGAGTTACAAAAAATGTGTTGCTACTCACAGTGAAATTTCTCTCTCAGCTTTACTCCCTAATTATTATTTCTGAAAGCAAAAATAAAACTTAAAAAATCTGAACTGAAGCTTTATTGGCTTTTAGCCCCATGCCGGCTTACCTCCGTAAGCCAGAATTACACTTAGGGATCTTGCTTCACCTCAAATCAGTAGGTTAGGTTCATGATTATCCAATGTGTCTTGGTAAGTTTTAATGTCAAATTCAGGAAATTTTGATATTTCCCAACATTCACTTACTTGTGTTATAGAATCAGTTCTCACCATTTCTCAGCAGTATTGGATCAGAGGGACATTTGTTTCATACCCTGTACAAAACTCTGCCAAATCCTACCAGACACGCAACACAGAGATGCATGCCCTCCCCTTAAAGCCAGCACATGTGCTTTTAGTTTGAAGATGTTCTGTAACGGTTTCAGGCCAGTGGACAAGGAGTGTATGATTGTATAGATCTAGCTTTTATTCAAAACAGTGCAAGATATTATGCCAGACATCTAGAAGAAAAGTGCCAATTCAAGGCTGACCCTTAAATAGGTTACCTGCCCCCTGTACTTTTAATACCACATCATCATCTCATCTTTAATAAACCCATACAGTAACCACACAGCTGTGAACAGCACACATATCCCTAATTTCAGAGTGTACCCCCATTCGCTTTTAACATTAAATGAAAAAACAGCTTTTTGGTCTGTTTTTGTAAAATCTAATAACACGGCTTCCTAAGCGGGCTGCCAGTCAGCTTAGCTACAGAAAGTGACAAGAGACTGGTTAAAGCACCCATCCCAGATACGTGCTAGGCTGGTGATATTGTGATGTGGCATTTCTGTCCCATCATCTGCCGTGGGGCTCTGGTAATCACACTTGCGCGCACGATAAGCTGAAGGCACTATTAGGCTGCTGCGACCTTCAGCTGCAAGACCTTCAACTGTGGAGACTGAAGCAGCTACACTGAGAAGAAACCGCAGGAATAGGCAGTCAAGTAAGTAACAGCAGTAAATGCGTGACAGCGTACTCTTGCATACAATAAGATTTCCCAGGGTGATAAAGGTGCAGCTGACAAGAGAATTTTATAATGGGTCTTCTGCAGTTTCTTAATCACAGAAGCTGGAATGTCTGTTTGCCCCCCAGCATTTGAAAAATCCGAACTAGAGCCAAATGAGCATTTTATTATCAGGCACGATACTGCAGATGGCCACTGTGAGGATACTGCAGTGTGACAGGATGGCTCTGGCATAAAACTTAAGCCCAATAGTCTTCTAAACTTCTTCCCTATACAATGGTATTTTGACACATAAATTCATAACTTTACCCAATCCGACCTCAGTGTGACCTTAATCGAAACCTCATCTGTGTTCTCAGTCTTGGTACTCTCTCTCTGATCTTGTTCTGTGTGCCTGGCACTCCCTTTCCTCCTTCATATCCCTCCTCAAAACCCACAAGGTGTTCACTAAAACACAGCCAGCTGATAATGAGTAATAAAGACCAACTCAGTGTGACTAATTTTCAGATTACAAGAAAATATTAACTACAGTAAGAGTAACTAAGGTAAAAAAGTTCAGAACACTTACCACATTGATAGCACCATGCAGCAATTTTACAAGGATGTTTTTTGAACATTTCATTCATTACTGATAAACTTTCAGCATGCCTGCCACTATTTCAAAAAAATCTGACCCTCAGTCAGCACTAGGGCAGTAACCAGTTCTTCGCCAAGAACTGTATTATCCCTTGTAGCATTGACTAGCAATACTTATTACACAGACGAGTCATCTCAGCAGAAAGCTTGTGGCAGCCATGGTGCAATCAGTAAACACTTGGCCATCACCATCCACTGCACATCTGAAGTTACTTGCATCTGGAGACATGTTGCTTTGGTCCTACCCAAACAACAACAACAAAGAAAAGCAACTCCAAGTGAGATGCTCTCAAGATCCTGTACAAGGTAAAGTGGGCTGGAAATATTTTCTGAGAAGAAAGCTACAGTTCACCTTGACATTAATTCCCACACTAAGCTTGCTTTAACCAAAGGCTTTGTATACCCTTAAAGGATGGCTCTGCAGTCTCAAAAACCAGTACCCAATCACTGTTCCCAAGTGAGGTCATTGGCTTCAATCTCCTAGACACTCGTGGGTGAAGAGAACCTGTATTCTGTGGAAAACGTCACAGTAATTATACTGGTTTTGTGAAATTACTTTGGAGCATTTTCCACCATTTTTTAATTTATTTATACCACCATTCACGTAAAGGCTAGCCATCACCTGTAGACCCAAATAGCACCTTATAGTTCTGAATCCAAAACGTTCATTCACATGCAGATTAGCATTATAGCCTAGCATCTAGCTTTTCCTCAACATGAAGCAGTGATTTTTGGTAAAAGAAGTAGCATAAAATAAGAGTTACACTCAAAGTTTATGAGTGAGTTAAAAGGAGGAAAAAGTACCACCCAGGCCTCTTTCAATGCAAACAAATTACTAGCACATTAAAAATAGCTCTGTTGAATAAAGCCTGACTGAATGTCATTAAAACTAGATATTGGGAAAAAACCTAAAAGCACTGGCTGATGTAATGGGAATGACAGTTTTCATCAGGACTGCAGAAACCACATCTTACCAAGACAGTAACGAATTAAAATTAATGAGAAAGAGATATGGGAAGTTAAGAACAAAGAACCACAGCCTCAAACTATATCACATTAGCACTAACAGTTGTCTGAGATCAACCAAGATGCATTATTTTTCACGGAACAGTTCAAAGGTTAAAAACTGGATGGCAAGATATTGTTCGCAAAGATGAATCTAAAGCCCATCCCCTTTTCTATTTGGGCTGGCAGCGATATGCTCACAGAAGATCAGAGCAATACTTTACCACATGGGACTTTTGAAAGAAAATCTCCAAACAAAATTTCTGTTTTCTTACAATCAAATCCAAACTGATTTGGTTGTAAAACTTGAATGAAACTACTATTAAAAAAAAAGTTATGTACTTAACCCTTCCTTGATATTGAACAGTGAGGATCTTATTTTACTGCACTACAAAATAAATCTAATAAGCATCCAGTCTGACACAAAGGACAATATGCTTGGTAGCACATGATGTGCAACACCTGATACCCATCCAGCTTTACATTGAGATAAAGTTGTAAGTCCTTTTTATAGCAAAGATTATATTATTTCAAAGACACGGAGGCTTTTCTCTATGCTTATGAATGCAAAGGAACTTGTGAATGGTTGTTCCACTGCTCTCATCAGGAAGAAAACTCTTTTTGTAAAGCTAAACTTAAAATCTGCCGCTGGTCATTGCTCTTTCTGTTAATAATTTACTAGCACACTACCTCACTTTCTCTGTTAAACTAATTCTAGGATATTTTGTTAACACCTGCTTAGTTTAATCATCAATTCAGCATTGCTCCTCTACACAGTAAGACCCCATTAGATATGTAGTAACTCAGTATCTTTTCTAAGGACTTTGTGAATAATCAAATGCCAGTTACAGCAGTGATCTTTCGCCGTCTATTGCAAATTCAAATGGAAATACTACTCACCAGTTCCTTTAATATATTAGCTGTGTTGCAACTGCAGCATTCAGTCCACAGGTTTCAGTCCTCCAATAGCTTTAACAAACCAGTCTACAAAGCCTGGTCTCCTGCAACTTTGCCCTGCAGCTCAGCAGTTGCATCTGTTTATAAAGGTGTCGGTCTCTACTCTTTTCTTTGGATGAAGACCCCACGTTCAATCTGTACATGCACACACTTACCATTGCTTTGTAGTTCAGGTATATTAGGGACCTAACATATAAAATTTTTTGTGTCCTTACTATATAATATTAACAGTTTATTGGTTTCATATTGAAAGAAAAAAGAAAATCTCAAAAGCTTATAATTTCAGAAGAATTCTCACAAAAGCAGAAGACAGAGCACTGCTAAAAGACGGAAGGACATTACAGGACTAGACGGGCAAAATAAAATAAAGGTCAAGAAAGAGCTGCTTCACTGATCTGCAGTGTAACAGTATAGTCACTCAGCAAGATAACACAGGCTCATGTTAATTACCTACAAAATCTTTGGATTGAAACCTTTAAATTACATTAAAAGATACCAAAATGAGAACATTTTTTTGCCTCAAATATTTTGACTGGTTCAAAAAAAAACTGCTAAAAAAGCAAAGAGAGCACTGTTTCTGCTTCTATTGGCTTATCCATACAAGCAGAAAATTACACATTCCAAAAGATAAACAAAACTCTTCAGAGAAACACTATATATTTTTTTTTCGAAGGGCCTACGTTAAGAGATAATACTGTAGCTTATCAAAACTGGCCCACTGTCAGTAATTGCTTTTAACATTATTCACAAAATCGTACTAAAATTCCACAATGCACTTACAAAAATTAAGGAAATATTTATTATAAATCAGGCTACAATTAGTTAACAATAGTGGCTCCTTTTTAACTAACTCTACAAGCTGACTTTCTTCAATCAGTATTGTAACTGGCACATCTGCAGACAGGAAATCCTCAACACTACCAAGTTTCCCAGCATATTATCTGAGACACCTGGTGTGGGTGTGTTGATACAAAGCAAAACAATGAATCATACTGACTGCACATCAATTAACCAGCTTTAACTGTTAATATGTTTAATCCTTAAGGGTGGGGTGTCAATTTGAACACTAAAAAGTCAACAGAAATAACCCAAACCCTCAAACTGTCCATTTTGTAGTTTTTAAATACAGATTGTAACTCAAATCTATGACAAAAGTTATAATACATGTAGTTCCTCTGTATCAAAATAGTGAGTGGAGTCACATTACAATTGAGTTGCAGTAGTATATCATGCAACCTTACCCCATTATAATTAACACTAACCCAAGATGTTTTTTGTATTATTTCAATTTAATAGCTCTTTTTTATAATCTTTGACAAAAGTAAACAAATTCACTTGACATTTCACAGGCATGACTCCACCTCAGTGTACTTTTACCAGAAAGCTTGAGAAAAATCAAATACAGCATTTAGAAAGACACATTTTGGAAACATTTTCATCTCACCTCATGAATATAATTCTACAGTTTTCAGGATTGTCACATCTCCAGATAACATGACCTTTTTTTTGCTCTTGGCAAGAACTAGTGTCCTTGGTTGGTTCTGGTGGGCATAATCCATTACATTATAGGCTGTTTCCACAATTTATAGAAGCCCATTACACTTCTAAGATAATAGTAATCACAGTAAGCAAAATAAAATGTTTGTCACCACACATAACCTGCTCTCTTTTTGGCGTTTTAGGAAGATATAAAGCTGGCTTAACCAGGAGAAAGAAATAACAGGACAACAGATTTAGTCCACTGGGCAAAATAGAAAAAGCTGTAAATGATCTGTTCCTGTTTCCTGTAATGGATCTATTATAAGACCACAAGAATTTAACTTTATCTGTAACGCTTCCCCACTACTCTGAAACAGTAGTGTCAGATAAAAAGAATAGCATAAAAATGAAGTCGTTAAAGGAATTGCTAAAGCTGCTGGTAAAACTGATCATTCTTCTGCATCCAACCAGATTTCTTGGGCAGTAAGTTTAAACCTATTTACTTTGTTCACCAGATAGCATCTGCTTGCCACATATAACTACTACCTTTAGCCATCCATTATTTATCTAGAATTCTAGATATTCAGAAAGTTTTATAAGCATAGAAGAGGCCTCCTATTCAGGTGGGCTTGCAGTCCACATGAACCAAGATAGGAACCGAGGGCCGGCTTTTAACAGTAACAAACGAGCAGCTTGTGGAGGCAACACAGAAAGAGTATTTTCATTCCTGTGGGCTGTAGCTTTGTATCATACATCATTTAGCATGTTAATCCTTACAAGAAGTAGCATTTGCCTCAAAGGATGCAAAAAAACATATTTAATTCACATTTCTCGTGATTATGCTCATAGCCATTTGTGACAAAATTCTTTTATACCGTTTCACTCTGACTTAGGTATCATGTGTCAGTTCCAAGGGGTCTGAAACACATGAAAGTTCCTAAACAGATATCAAAAAGCTCTAAAGTTCCAAGGTGCTCTGGAATGAGGTTGGAATTTTTAGAGGCAATTACTTCTCTCTCTCTGAATTTGATGATGGCTGCAATAACAAACTTAAGCAGCACAGTTTAGAAAAATTCCTAGAAGAAATGGCCGCCTCTTGAACAGGATAAACAGGAACTTGTAGTGAATAGTTTCATAAATAAGGCCAGTATGGACTTAGAGAACACTACCTGCACCACAGAGGTTGCTGGAATTCATTCTCTCACCCTCTTGTAAACGTGAGGAAGACTAAATGGTCTCCCATTTATTGCAGCTTATGCAAAAGGAATTCTTCCATTCACTGTAACTTTCATGTGTTTTTAGACTGTAAATGAATGAGTCCGGCATGCAAAAAAAAAGAATTTAAAAACTATCAGTGTTTAGGTCACTAAATATTTAATATTAACAAAAAAAAAAAAGGAGGCCCCATACAACATGAGAAGACCACAACTTCAGAATGGAAATAATTGCAAATAAATGTTAGGATAATCAGGTTTACCTACTGCCCACATCACTGTATCAAAGGAATCAGTTTCTTCTCTGTCCAGCTCAGTATTTTTCCAGGTGACTTGCAATCTGTTGCTCTTCAACTTTTCAACTTTGCTTGGGAAACATTTCTTTAAAAATTTTGTGCCATAAGATTCCATGTGCTCAGTTACTAAAGATGCCATTTGCTGTTGAGTAGGGGGAAAAAAAAAATGTTTATTCTTAGATATATGACCTTTTTATTGTAAAACTCTCCTTCAACAGATTAATGAAAATCCAGTAAACACATTGCCCATTTCAAACATTCTTTGTCACTTGGTTACTACGCATTGTCTATATGTTAGAATTAATTGAGCCACTATGACCTACAACTCCATTCCAGGAGGCAGCTACATCTGAATATTCAAATTATTTTCAAAAAAGTAAAATAGTATATGAATAAAATAGTTGCTTTTAAATCATTTGATACTTTTAAAAAAATAGCATCTAGAGCATATTTGCTTTAACATTACCACAATTACAATTTTCTGTCAGCTTGATGATAATTAAATACTTTCATAAAACTAAGGAAGAAAAATATTTCCCTTTGCCATGACACCTGTCACTTGTCTGCAATGACTATAAATCACTAAGATTTCCTGGAAAGTTCTACTACAAAAAGGAAAAAAATTATTTTGTCCTGAGAACCTGTTTGAAATAAGGCCACACCACAGCCAAACAGTAAAGTGTGCCATCGACAGGTTTATCCAAAGACGTCATTGCTCTTGACTGCAGTAATTCTGGTTGCACTTTGTCAAACAATATGCTTATTACTTAAAGGACATTATCACAAAACCACTCACATAGAACAACGACATGCAAGCTCTCAGCTTACAATACTTTATTTCTGAAGTTGATACTAACTAATACGAAGGCAACAGCAGGGTTGTATCTCTGCAGAACCATGATAGCTCACTAACCAGTTTCTGTAAGATTCCATGTGGCTACAGACTGAACATAATTATTTTATGTCTATTGATACTTTCTTAACTTTGAAATGCCCATTGTGCTTTTCCTGCTTGCAAAGGATTCGGTTCTCAGAGAAAGCCCTACTGTAAGTGTTTTATGAAGTCTCACACACACACTCTTAACACTACTCCCCTGCTTCCTCAGACCTCATGCTGTTACAGGTGTAGATTTCTTCAATGATGAGTGCAAATCCCAAGACATGCTCTTATACAATGTTTTGCAAACTCTGGTACACACACCACTAGTTTTAAAGAACCCACTTCAAAGTGGGAGTGGCTGGCATGCAACCAGGAGCTGTCACTACCTGCAGTGGTACTTGTCACTGCTGCTTCTAACAGCAATATTTCCTCCTCAAAACCTGTGCTGTTACACATTAAAATATTTCCCCTACACCTTGTGTATGCAAAGAAGTTCTTAAAAACAAGCCCATAGCTCTGTCACTCTTTTGTCACTTTTGGCCTGTCAATGTTTTGCACTATTGCAACTAAGCATTAAAAAATCCAAATTCATTACACCAGCAATAGTTAAGTGAATATGTATTCATTCCCATTCTGAAAATACTATTTTCAAGTGATTAACACAACATAGTCTTCATTCTTGAGGTTGACATTTTCCACAGTTATTTGCCTGAGAAAAAAAATGTTTTGCAAACTTCAAAGAAAAAGTTCAATACCCATGAGAGTGAAAACCCAGAACTCTCTCACTATGTTAAGAACACTACAGAAGTTTTTCTTTCGTAGTAGTTTAGCATCAAATCTTGCAGGGACAGAATATTCACAATCACCTTTAACATACACTCCCTACAGATCTAGGGACCAAAAGGACTATCGGGCCATCAAAGAGATCATCTCACCTGTAGAAGAGAGGCTACAAACTCACATCCAAGTAATGGCTTTACTGGATCCAGCAACTTGTCTTTAACCTAAACGTGCAATACTGTCTTCTATAGCTTCTTTAGGCAGTTATACCTTTTACACAAATCCTATATAAAACCTTTTGTTGTTGTTGTTGCCTTTTCTCACTGTTATTTCTAATTGCTTTTATTCTCTTTATACAGAAATGGGTTCCTGGCCACAACTGTCTTCTGTTTTGTCAGCACAATCATGATCACTGTTACTTTTAAATAAAACTCAAAAATCTTTCCCAGTTTTGAAAGAGTTTTTTTTCCTCTTTAAATTTCCCTGCCTGAAAGTTTTTGCTTTTAATTTTCTGCAGCTTAGGGTTGATAGTTCCACTGAAATCACTATATATTTTTTTTACCTAGTTATAACCACCACTGTTTTGAAAGTGGTAAGGTTAAGATTCCCAATTCCTAGTCTTTACAAACTTTCAGCATAGTGATTTATTTATGTTCAGCATAATGAACTCCATATTGAACTACTTCATATTAAGTCCAATAATTTATTTTAAAAATAACTATCTGTAACTCCTAGAAATTCAGGATTGTTTTAAAGAGATTGTCTAATGTTTTTAGCAGTGGCACAAATCCCTCCTCTGCTTCCCAACCTTTGCAATTACCTTTTCCATTAAGCAGGAGGAAAAAAAATATTTACTTTTCTGAGTACAGTATCAAGAAATATGATAGGAAAACAAGAGCTAATTTTTATTTAGTTTCTCTTCAGAAAGCATGTACTACAAAATGTTTGGAAAAGCCAATGACAGTTTTTCTTTAGGAGACAAAAATAATCGAAGACACTTTTTAATATATTTGATATGTAAGGAGATGTAAGATATTCCGTACTCACCTGATCAAACCCACGAAGTGGGATGCTTCTCATCATGACTGTAGTGTCCAATCCAATGCCCGTCAGAAAACCAGCACACTCAAGTGAAACATCTGGTGAAGCATCAGTTAAGGAAATATAAACAATAATTTGATATAAATGCAATATTAAAGGGTAGTATACAAGTGGGGGTTTTTACCTAGAGATATCAAGTTCTTCTCATATAGATCACAGAATCATAGAATCATAGATGACAACTTTAGCTTACTTTTGTTGCATAAAATAAAACTCTAAAGTCTTAGAATAGTTTACTCATAGATAACATGGCTTTTAAGATCCTGAGAATTTATCCTCAGCTGACCTTAATTCCCAGGATGCTACTGCATAGAAAACTATTACTATTCTATTTCCAACTCAGACGGCATCAGCAAAGGAATTCTGAAAACTGAGCTTTCATAAGAAAGACAGCTATGCTGCTTGTAATCATAAATCATCACAGCTTTTTCAAAGGATACAACTAGCTCCAACAACCAACCTGTTACATAAAAAGGAAAAAAGAATAAGGCAGTGGAATGAGCTTGTGCATATTTCTGCACAATGAAAAAAACCGATTTTCTGAAGTATGTATAGTTATAAAATTACAGGTTTGAGCAGTGGATCTGATGTTAGATGGGCAGAGTGTGGCTTGTAAACTCCAACAAAGACAACACTATAACATGTGGGCTTGTTTTATTAACAGAATTTTTAAAAGAATGGGCTTATAAGACACAAGGAATTGTTTTTATATTGTGAAGAAATATGTAAACACATACTCTGAAAGACAAAGCGAAGAAAGCCATTAAAAACTCAGAGAAACTAGGAAGGTTAAGAGGCATCACAAATATTTCAATTATGTTCTATGATATACCTCTGTTGGAAAAATCTGGAGTGGACACTGACAGGTTTTGCCCCCAGTGCCTATTGCTACAGATGCCTCGTCTTTACAGGGCATCTTGGCACCATTGCCTCTGAGACAGTAGGCAACATATAAACATGCAGACATGCAGCACTCTTGTTGGAAATCAAGCATATCTCAAATTTTCTAGAGGTATCTTAATTACTAAATACATATACATTTGAAATTCATCTTGCTATCAAGTAGATTACAGTTCCCAATATTTTAGTCATTGCTAAATTTCATTTTTCTTTATAACCATCATCTTATTTATCAAAATGTCGAATATTTGCCCTTCCTGTCTTTAAAAATTTTGTGCATGCAGTTATAGAAAATGTTTCATAGATTTGCCTGGACTAGTATTTACCAAATACATCCATTTTAGATCTTCAATAAAACTCCAGCTCCCATCTCTCCCCCTATTTCATACCCTTTCAACCAAGAATATCACTGAAGTTGTACGTCAACATTTTTAATTTATGAGGTGTATCAGCTCTCCAGCATGGCAGTTTCCATGCCTGTCCTCATATGCCCCATACACTGCAGCAGTCCTCTCCCTTCCACCACATCCCTCAGTTCCCTGCAGCTGCTGGGTACACAAAGGGCAGAACTCTCAGTCACCGTTCCAGAGGTAAAAGTGGGTCCAACCGCCCAGTTACTGACACTCAGCTGCTGGCCAGGCTGCACTCACATTCCTTTGCTGTTCATGTGTTATACAGACTTGTTAAAACCTCACAGTTTGGAGATGCATTCCACAGAGTATTTTCACTTACAACAAAGTCTTTTGTTAAGTTTTTGAAATAGGAAAAAACGCATCATTAGGGATCAAAGTTTCTAGTTACTATGAGGACAGTGTAGAATGTTAGGCTCTTTCTGACTATGATTTTCATCTCTGGAAACACATGTTTTATGAAGAACTTTCATCCCCATGCTTTATAAAGAACTTTTCATCAAAAAACAGCGACACAAAAACACAACACTCAGAATCACCTGAATACTTGGCACATTTTTCCATTTATTGTGGGCATTTTTTTAAAGCAGATGTCTCATACTGCCATATACAAAAGGTAAGGAAAAAAAAAAAAAACAAACACCTTTGGATTTTTGGGTATGGGAGAAGTAGTTTACTAATTGCATTTTGGAAAGCTAGAAATTTTAGAAATTTACTTGAATTTAGAAATTTGCTTTAAAACCTCAACATACAAACTCACATAATCACAGAGTTTAAATAGGTTATTTAAAGTTAGGAGGATAAGCAAAGAAGCATAAGCGTTATAAGCATAAGTCACAGAACCATATCATATTCTTTTACCCATATCCAAGTAGCATAGGCTAGTATGGTGCTTCCCAAAATAAATACAAACCCTTAAACCCATGGAAAAACACACATAAACTGAAGGCTAACACAAAGCGGTGCATGCATTGCAGTCTCTTTATAAGGAGGTATCATTCATCAATTTTAACTACAATTTACAAAGCAATGGTCCTCCCTCTACCCTGTTACCAGGAAAACTACTGGTACACACACTTACAAAGACAGAAATGTGTTTCATAGAAGGACATAAAAAACCTTAGAAAATTTAAATATTTCATATGTGAATACGTATGGCAACTAAAACCAAATGTTAGAGGCACAATGGAGCTCTGCACTGACTAGCCACATATCCCTAAGAAAGTTATTTTTCCACAATACTGAAAGAGAGAAACAAGTCTAATACTTGAAAAGCTCAGTCTATCCTATGCTAAGAGAGCAGAGCAAAAATAATAGATAAAACACTAGCTTGTGGCCTATACCTTACCCTACACCAATCCGCACCATCTCCTAGTTCTAGCAGAGATGCTTTTAAACTTCTGGAAAGAGCAGACATGGGGGCTGCTGCTCCGTAAGCCCCAGGGACTGCAGAGTCAGTACAACACATGTTCTCTCACAAAAGACTCTAGATAACATCTATCTATCCTATAATAAAACATACAGCTTCGGAAGGTGTACAGAGAACAGGTTGAGCTGAAGAGATTAAAATCTGCTAGTCTGCGTTTTATGTTTGGCAAACAATTTAACATAGTGGGAAACACATTTTTCCAACATTAAGGTATCTGATTCATCTGTGAATGGATGATCATCCCCTCTTTTAGCACGCAGCTCCTGGGAAGTGCTGCAGAAAGCCACATGCTGCCCATAAAGAAACACCTACTGGAGATTCACAGGGACTAGAATGGGAATATCTGTAATTTGTGCATACGTTTGTTCTTCTTTTTCATTAGATGAAAAATAGATGCCAGCTGGCATTCATTCATAGTATCAGCAGCACATTATTCACAATTTCTTCTACAAAGTAAAAGGTTCCTAGGCATTTTCAGTGTCTAACAGAAAAGTTAAGAAAGCAGAACCTAATTTCCTTCACACCTGCTCAATCTCTCATTCATTCTGAACATATTTCAAGACATCTTTTCTAATTCACTCTGCCAAAACTCTTCATCTCAGTAGCAAGAATTTCTTCACACTGTTTGTATATCTAAGGAACTTCTAAGTTGGTTAACGGTTTGCTCCTCTTTTTTTTTTTTTTTTTTTAACATGAATAACTGCAGGACTGACAGTTCTATCATCTCCAGGCATGTAATTTGTAGCTGAGACACGTACATTTGGAGAGGGAGAAAAGAAAGAATAAATACAACACAACTCAGACTAAAAACAAAAGGTGTTAAACAGAACCTTGGGAATATTTGTAATAGAAACAAATCTGACAGAAACAAACCTTTAACAGCTCCCCCCTTCATTTGCTAAGACACAGCCTGATAAAGCACAGAAATGCTACTGTAGCCCCTGCAGGCTTATTTTGACTAAATCTCAGGAATGCAACATATAAACACTAGACTCCCACATTACACTGTTACAACTTGCTTTAGCAGCAACTGGACAAAAGCCACATTTTCACAGAAACATCTTACAGGGATAAATTTTATGTTTAGTTTTTGTAGGTGGTTTTGCTGTTTTGGGGTTTTTTTAAAAACAATTTCCTCACATAAATCATGCTCTCAAAATTCAAGAGGTGACAAACACTACAAATAACAGCAAATGTACTTTCCCTTTTAAACTGTACCAAGGAGTCTTGTTTATCTATTTAATGTTTAGCTTAACACTGTGCATTTTTTATATTCGAAAGTTACAGCCATGAACAGCATCTCTGTTTTCTTTCAAAGCACCACTATTGTAGTTTCAAGTCTCTTTTTCTTATATATACTTTGCTTTTTCTAGAATTGCTCAACACAGAAAACAGTATTATCTGACTTTCATACTAGCAAATGTGCATTTCCTTATCAAAATTATTTGCATCGGGAAATCTCTGTGTAGTGCAACGTTGACTCAGAATTTTACTGTGCTATGAGCTGTAAAAAACAGACTATGGCATTTTAGTATTTCCATTAAATTTTTTAGTATTTCAGTTAAACAATAGCTCCCAAAGGCAAAAAGAACCCGATTGTCTCATCATATTTTCTTTTGTTATCTGAACGGACACACTTAAGTGAACATAAAATTACGTTGGATTTTCTTTCCTAACTGAAGAGCAATTTCACATATACCAGTAGCAACGACAAGGGACAGTACAGCCTTCGTTTAAGTTTATGCTGCCCTCTTGTGATTTCCATGCATAACTGCGACCACAAACAAGTCACCTTAACCTAAATGAGGCTCACCTAAGTGATTTTCACCTATGGTGAAAATGCATATTTAATTTTATTTTAGAAGGAAATTTCATAACGTGGGGGGGAATCTATTGGTTACTAAGGAAGGTTGGTAGTATGATGTTGGTGCATAGCAAAACAAATTATCAGAAAGAAAACAGGACAGAAAAAAAAAAAAAGAAGGTAATTTAGAACATTTTTCACTTTGCTATGAAGAAAAAGCATGAATACCAGCCATGGTAAGGCAACTTACGTTTTTCCAGGAGAGTCTTTTAACCAGAACAGATCATCACTTGTGATTCCATATTCCAGTGCACCTGCAATCTATGATCACACAGGTAAGATCTGGAGTCTACAATGCAAGTCCTGGCAGCAAAGAGAAGCTAAATAGGCACTTGGGCTGTATTAGCTGAAGTACAGCCAGTAGACCACGGGGAATATATCTGGGGTTGCCCAGATACGTTATCCAGTCTTCGTCTTTGGAGATTTTAAAAATCTGACTGCTAAAAGCCCTGAGCAACATGATCTGACCTTACAACTGACTCAACAGCTGTCCCCAACCTCCTCGAGCAGGAGATTGAACTAGACGACCTCTAGAGAGCCCTTCCAATGTGAATTATCCTGCAGCTCTAGGCAACATCAACATACTAAATTGATGTAAATAGTTTTCCATGGAAATGTTTTTCTGAAAAGCCTGTGCTTTAGATAAAGTGTAATTTTTCACATGACACAATTACAAATATCTATCATGTGTTACTTTATCTTTACATTCTTTATCCTCCAAACATTCATTATTTTCTGCAACAAAACCAGTAAAGCCATTGGAGTTGTTAGACGGCAAGCGTAACTCACGTGTGTAGGATATTTTGGTCTTCCTCCAGTAGCAATGACAATATTTTCTGCAGTAACAATAGTCTACAAACAACAATATAAAATCAAAATCAAGCATTTGAAATTTTTTTCTGTGTTTAGATTTTATCTTTGTACAAATGAGTGAAAAATGAGAAAGACGGTGCGACCATCTGCTATTTATATGACATAATAATCAGCAATGCATTAAAAAAAGGATGGAGATAAAATAAACTAAACATGCAGGAGTTTCTTCTACACATTTTCTATCAGTTTTTGTTTTAATATTAAGGTTATAATTATTCCTATAGTGGACATGATTCTGATGATTACTTCAAAGCAACAGTTGGCAGCTTTTTAAAAATAAATTTTTGCTTAGGACAAAACACACAGAGATCACAGCAAGTGAATTCTGTCTCTAAGGCCTGGAGTTAAGCTACCTCAAAAGTGGTATGTTTTTAAAAAATGTTAGGCATCTAATCCCAAAACACTTTTGCTCTCTCAAGTTGATATCAACCAGTAACATTATATAATTGCCTTCAAAAAGGTGTTAAAAATGCAGTTCAGTCTCTTGTTAAATACGCAGAAATGGCCACAGTTCCGTTACGTGACCAGTTGCTTGAAGCTGTGCATTCAGTGCAATTGCCTCCCACGCACAATTTTGTATTAGAAAGCTAATCACCCTTACAATTCATCTGAAGGAGGAAACCACCTCCTATTGCTCAGAGCAATAAGGAGATGTTGGTTCTCTTTACATTTCTGGAAACATCTATCAAAGCAGTATGACTCTGACCAAAAAAAATCCCCAAAATTATTTTTGTCTCAGCATTTCCATCTGCAGAGAAAAAGTAATGGCATCTAACAGACAGGTTGGAGGCTAGGGACTCAGTAGGCAACAGTCAAGTTCATAAACATCTTCTCTAGGTGGAAAATGCAAATCTCCCTCACTGAAAAAATATTGAATCCCAAAGCAATTTGCAGAAGTACAATCTAGCTCCCAACTGACCTGAAAATGAAAACGTGAAGACCTGAAATGTTTGAAGTGAATGATACTGCAGAAATCAACAGAGCAGCTCACCTCTTTACCCGCTTTTGTTAAACCACGGACTGTATGAGGATCAGAAAAACTCCCTTTCATGTTGAAATATTTCACCTTCCTGTTTAGAATAAAACAGCAACATAAATGCACATGTAATGAAGAATAGGAATGAAATAAAAATCAGCTACTTTTTTCATATCTGAAGTGCTAAAAAGGATAACAAACAGGTATAGAAAAGTAAAGGAAGAAAATATTTCATAGGATTGTTTGCAGCTCTGTCACATAATTTAAGTCACTTAATTCTTGTGTTACAGTTAACTCCTCTATACAACAGAGTACCTGACCTTGTAACAAGCTTTGGAATCAGGTTATTGACCTCTTCAAATGAGACATTTTCCACTAGCCATAGCAGCATTATTACTATCTGTAACACTACTAATACGATGTTCATTTGAGAGCACACAAAAGTGACTCAGCAGGAGTCACAAGGCTAAATTAAATTATCTATTAATATAATTTCTCTATAAAAGGAACTGCATGCTGAAAAACTTGGAACTATTTCTGCAGTGAAAGTAAAAAAAAAAAAAAAAAAATCAGCTGCTCTAGTATAGTGTTACCTGTGGACTTGTATAGCATATAAATTTTGGTGGACAAGCTTGAAATTATCTTGAGAAATCCTAACTACTTGATATTAATGCAAAAACTCTCCAGCTTAAAGAGAGTATTCCCTGATCACTACACTGTTCGGCACTTTCACATACGGGCACTTTCAACCACTATTCCCTAGAAAAGGAAAGGGGGGGGCGGGGGGGGCTGGAAAATAACTTAAATTGGCAAGGGAACTTACAGTCCTGAGCAGAAAGGACTTATAAACTCAAAATACCAGCTCTAATGAGAAACTCCAAAGACAATTCAGCAATGCTACAAGGAGAAGAGCAGCTCCTTGACTGCGGGAAGAAAGATGAACTTCAAAGGCTTATTTACTTGTCTTGTAGTTGCACTCTGTGTCCCCAGTTCAAGGACTTCACGTAATTCTGAACAGCTTGTGCCATCACAGACCTATCACAAAACAAGAAACTGAACATGAAATCATCACATTACAAGTTCAGATTATGCAACTCAAAGATACAGGCAATTGCTAGAAATTAGGAACGTTCTACAGTACTTTCTGTTATAAAAGTGAAGTCCAAATCAACATACTATTTGCCCTGATAAACCAGTAAATACAGTTTTGTGTTTTAAGCAAGGAGTAGTCTAAAAAGCTTCATGCAATATTCACTTCTCTAACTGTTCCTAAGTAAACACCAGCTGGGTAAAGTTGTTACACATTTGCAGCACAAAAGAGTGGACATGGGTAATAATCTTTACCAGGTAAGATGAACAGGTTGGGCTATATTCCAGCCATAGCGTTGGGCATCTTTAAGGGCATTCCCTAAAAGGGCTGCTTGATGCATAAGCTTTTTAGGAATGCAGCCAACATTCACACAAGTTCCACCAAGTCCCCATTTGGTTCCTTGGGAAAAAAAAAAAAAAAAAAAAAAATGAAAAGAAAGGAAAAATTAAATGTACCAGGTTAGTGTAACTTAATGCAGTTGGGTTACTGAGAGAATTAGGTTGTTCATGCAATTAATTAAGAAGTTTTGAAACAACACACAGTTTACCATCTCCTACAGATCAGTTTCTAACTCTGCCTATGTTTATTTGTTTTGATAGATAAACGTAAACAACATTTTCACAGAGACAATATTCTCACATATTCAAGTGCAGAGACTTACTACAAATGGTAGCATCAAACATTGCTAACAACCTTAAAGCAGAGGAGAAGCAGCCAGAGCTGAGACATTGTTGGAGGGAATGAGCAGTACAGCAAGCTGGGCTTAAGAACTTTTACTACAAGCAAAGCAGGCAGCGTGGCTTTGGCCACTTTGCTGCCCGGAACAATGTCCTCACCTAGGCAATCGTTTTACACACATGTCCAAATATTATCCCAGTATTTATCTTCCATACCTTGTGGAGAAGGTTCCACATAATCCAAAACCGCCACTTTCTTTCCAAACAGTGCAGCTTTAAACAAAAAGCAAGATTAGCAATTTAGAGGCGGGAGAAACACAAAAACCTACACATTTTTAGTAGCATAAGTACAGACAAGAGTACTGGAGATGACGGCTAGTAGGTTTTACTGTCTAAGTCAAGATGCCAGATTAGGGACTCAGGCTGCCTAGATAGTCAGCAGATTCTCCAGAAGGCACTTAATAACCCAGACTAGAGCCTCCAGCTTCTACCAACACTAAGAATGCAATTTGACCCCAAATGAGATGTTTAAGAACTTTGTGGGTTGTTGAGCATGTTACACTGGGTTACAAAGGGGCAAGGTTCTCTATAGCAGTTAAACAGTTCTTGGAAACAGTCTGAAGGGACTGTTTTTTAAACACATATATAAAAACCAGTATAATCTTAAAAATACATTATTTTACAAAAACAGTGAAATAAAAGCTTATTAGATTTTTCCATGACAAAATAATAAATATTTTTAAAAGGTTAAAAGGAAAGGCAATCAGGATCACTCCACCTGAGGGTGTGAATTTGCAGATCAACTGTATGAAGCTGAATTAATGATTAACGTGCAGGGACTGAAGTATACTATGTTTCTTAATACATTAGACTGTCTTTAGAGAGACACTCTTTAGCATTATCAGTAACACTTTCCTTAGTTTCCATAAACACCACTTCAGCAAAACCAAAACTTCCGTTAGCTATTTATACATACAAACCTTCTTTTGCACAAGCAAGGCCTCCAGACCCTCCACCAATTACCAGAAGATCATACTCATTCTTTCCTGTGAAGAGGATTTGAAAAAAGAAGAAAAAGAAACAGGGAAGGAAGATGGGAGACGTATGTAAGCAGGTAAAAATAAAAAGTATGCTATTTTTAAAAATTAATTATTGCTGATTTGGGTTTTCTTTACTTTACTAGAGCACTGTATTTTTCAGTGTCCCAAAGCATTTTCTAAAAATCATTAAATCTAGTCTGGTTTTGTGAACTAAATACAGAAAACAAAGCAATCCAAGAAAGTGAGGAAACAAATTATGTTTTTACACAATGTCCCAAGAAGGGACATTGTGCATGACTAGGCAGTTGCAACTGGGATTCAGCGTAGATCTTCTATCTCTGCATTACAGCAGCAAGTTCCACACAGGGATTTTTCAGCGGGGTCACCTTATGGGACTGGCAAATCTTCAGCTGCAACGTAGGCTTGCAGAGGTGTGCTGGGGTGGTCGGAAGGAAGCTGGCCCCTTCTGCCACCTCAGCTGCCCCACAGATCAGCCCAGTCTCCCACAGCAAAGCCCACAGGGGAGCAATAACTCGTTTCTTAGCGAGGCCACCAGGACAACCCCCGTTTTCAGAGAGCTGTCAGCAGTGCAGGGAGGACAGCTGAGGCTCGCAGCATCCGATACCAGCTGGGGGACTCTTTTCGGCAGTTCAGAGCGGGCAGTTGGACTGGGGAGGCTGATATCTGCCGGCCGTTGGAGTTAAACCCAGAGGGAAGGTTTGGCTGCCTCTCGGGCTGCCCCGCTACCTCTCCAGAAAGCCCCACCACAGGGCCGCAGGAGGCCTTGCCCACTCCACAGCCCCCTGCGGCTCGGGGACTCCCTCAGACACCCAGGAGCCAGGGCCAGGCTCCGAGAGAGGCACCGGGGCGTGGGTGGCTCCGAAAGGCCTCACGGACGGAGGCAGCCCGCCACCCTTCCCGCCTCGGCAGCTGAGGAGGGGACTGGCGCCACTCCGGCCCGCACAGCGGTCGCTCAAGTGAGGCGTGCGCGGGACCCTCCAAAAGCGGGTGGCGGAAAGGGCTCGGGGGACCCTCCCCAGGCGCTTTCCGCGTCAGGAGGAGAGGGCAGCCCGCTTCTCGCGAGGTAAGGCGGAGGCGCGGCGTGCGCCAGGCCCGAGGCCAGCAGGCACCCCGTACCTGAGAGGGCTCGTACCGTACGGCACAGCCCCGGCGCTCCCAGAAGACGCTGCCGCCTCCGCCACAGGGCCGCCATGCTGTACGGCAAAGGGCCCCCGCGCCAAGCCAGGACCCCTGCGAGGTGGCCGAGCAGCGCCTGATTGGAGGGTAGCGACAGCGGGTCGGTGAGGGCGGCGGAGCGCGGAGGGGGGTGCGCGGATCGCGGCGCGGGTGCGAGCACGGCGCCCTTCCTGCGCGCAGCCCCGAGGGGAGGCGGCCGCTTCCATCCCGGAGAGAGCGTTCGCCCTGCGTCCGGAGCTCCCGCTTCTGCCGCCCGCTTTTTGGAAGGCGAGCACTGGCTCCAGCGTTAGAGGAGCGCGTTTGCGTTAAAATCGGACGCGTTGGAAGGGAAAGAGCTGCCACGCTTTGCTTGACTGGCTTCCCTCTGAGATGCTGCTGCAAAGGGGGTTCAGGGAAGGCCTCTGGAGAAAAGAGAGGAACACAATGACTGCCTAGAACCGTCACCATTCAGAGCCCTGTTTTTTTCCCTTCTGAAACCGCACGTCCCTTTGTAAGCGACAGGGTCAGAGCTGGGCTGCCGCAGCCCCTTCCTCAGGCGCAGCGTGCAGGCTGAGACTCAAAAACCTCTGAGGAGGCGGTTTGAATGAAGCCGCTCCCTTCCACCACGGGCAGCACGTGATGCTCCGGGGTCCTGCGGCTGAGCTGTGCTCAGCGCTGAGAGCAGGCGCCGGGGATTCGCGTCTGAGAGAAGAGCGCTTCCTCAGCCAAAATGCCGGGGGCGGGGGGGGGTCCGTGCCACGCAGGTCGGTGAACTGGACCAGCCCAAGCAGCCTTAACACATGGTTTGACTGTGGGGGTACAGATACCTGCACAGGACAACCTGTCGGAGCACCTCCCGCGCCCCACAGCCTTCAGCAGCCGTTCCTGCCCCTGTGCCATGTGCCAGCTATAGCCTGAACACGGGCGATGCTGCTGACCTCCTCCAGATGGGAGCTGCCAGAGTCATTAATGCTTGTAATGTATTCTGGCAGCCTAAGGTAAAAGGCCTCCAAGTTGGCATTGATCAAAACAAACCCGCAGGGAACAAGGTCTTTCTCATGCCGAAGCGCTGGCTGTTGGCCGTTACTGAAGCCCAGCAGTGACCCTACCTGCTGCTGTACGTAGTGAGTAGTATGTGATAAATACCACCTTAGCCAAATCAAGAGTTTGGGACAAAGAATCAGCTGCTTTTTTTTTTTTTTTCTGGGGGAGAGGGAGCTGGCGATAGGAAACACTTTTAGGCAGTCACGGTTCAGCTGGCTCACAAGGGGGCAGCATCCAACCGTTCTGTTTCAGAAGCCATCAATCAGCTGGTCCGCAGTCGAGAAATGGCTGGAAATTAAAATACTCAAAGTTGTGTAGAACTAACATCACTTCCAGTGTAGGTCTGATCAATTTTTTTCACTCCGTTAATGTTTGAAAATACATGAAACAGGAATTACTTTAGTAAATGCATTGTTGATTTGTCCAGTATCTCTGCTGTTAAAAAAAAAAAAAAGGCAACTACTCTGTTGCCTCCTGCAGCACTAATCAATAAATCACTAGAAGCACTCTTACCCATTGCAGCAGCAGTAGAAAGACATGACTAGAGTGTACTGAGAAGCCTTTGAATTAAAGAAACCTCAAGCACATTCAGATACTAATCTTTTATGCTTTTCAGGTACGTGCATGCAAAGTTGTTTTAGCTGTGAATTTTAGCCACTATGCTGAATTGAATCAGGCAGTGTTAAGCATATGCTCCTCACGCAGCATTTAGTTCAGATGCATAGGATCAAGGGTAGAATTACATCTCCCCAAACACAAAACAAGTTTCTGTGAAGACATATCGCTGCAGCATTATGGTATTTTGCTAATAAATAAAGGCCTTGAATGTAGCAAAGCTGTTGATAGAAAACATTATCTTTAAACAGCAGCTACAGTGGCAATTTAGGAAAGAATTAATGATAAATGTGGAGCAATGCTTCTAAACTCTTTTAAGGATAGGATCTTGGCCAAGTGGCCATTCTAACAGCCCCATCATATACTAGCATTACTGATTACTGAATTAGCTTTCATTAATTTAGAGCTCAGAGTCTAAGTGAACCACAGCCTACGCAGCAGTGGTGAGGCTGGAGCTTCCTTTAGATGTTTGTGTGTTCCTAGACACATCAGCACACACTCTCTCTTTTCTACCTTGAAAATGAGTCCGTTGCTTTCCCCTGGCATCCTTCTTAAGTCATCTGGGAACCAGAACTACCCACAGCTGCCACTGCGTCAAGGGCAGATGTGTGAATCTGGGGTCTCACCAGCCCTGGCTGTATCTCACAGCTAACGATAAAGCACTCTGCAGTTCCACAGGCTAAGGCTTTCCCATCAGGACCGCCATCTCCAGAAGAAAGCACAAAGTCTGTAACGCCATTCTGCTCATTCTTGCACATTCTCACAAGCTTGATCATTGAGATCTGACAGAGGCAAATATCAGCAGTGAGGAGTAGGTTTTGCCCGCGGTCACAATATCAATAAGAGGAAGAGCCACCGATACTTGCTGCACTCAGCACTGGGCAGGTGTGTCTGCACTACACTGCAAAAATCTTTCTCTGGGAACAGAGACAGATTCTGGTTATCAGGTGTGGTTTCTAATATGTCTTTGGCTCATCTCCTATAACTTTCTACTCTCTCATTTTAATTATTTTGTGGTTAGCATAAAGCTAATTAGTGATACACCTTTTTTGACATATATATCTTAATTTCTTTTAAGATAGCAAGCATTAAATCCTTTAGTGGCAAATACGTTCTAGTATCAGGAAGCATTTACATGAAGCATTGTGTTTCTGCAGTGAAAGCATATTTTTTCAAAACTTGGGATTAAAAAAAGGCTTCTTGTGAGATAGCTATCAGACTTAACATCATATTTCCAAGTAATTTTGTCAGTTGCAGGTGGTCATATTTAAAGTAATAAATTAACTTAATACATTAGATGTGGTTTGGTTTATTTCCAGGGGGAGATGTTTATTCAATGTACTATAAAGAGTGTGGTATTCAAAGGGCAAAGGAAATACCATTATAATATGTTTCAGAAATGTATATAAATCCATTCAACAAAAATAGAGGTTTTGTAAGGCATGAATTGGTTAACGGGCAGACTTTCTCCTTTTGAATTTATTGTAAGGACAGCTTGGAATTCTGTGCTTTTTTTTTTTCCTTCATATGAAATATCTTTTGTTACATTTATCAATGGCTTACTTAAATTCTTCCTCATGAAGACAACTAGGACCAAAAACCTTTTCTACCTAACATTTTAGAAATTTTGACTTTTCAAACACATCTTATTGTCTTTCCTGCTTTTCTGGCGTGGTTTGGTTTGTATCTTATGTTCCCAGCTTAGCGGCCTGGCAGGGTGGGGAAAGAAGAGAGGTGTTGGGTAGATACCATCTTTGGAAGTCATCACATTGTTTCTTTTTTAGTGGGTGGGGTGGGGAAATAGATTATATCAGAGGCTGCATTTTGTGGGATGGCCTAATTAATAATTTACGGCAGTGTCAGTGAATTGTACTGGATCACTGGTTGAACTAACAGGCCTTTGCAGGGAGGCAGGATGTTTTAGTTTCTTTCAATCTGATTGGAGTATTTTTTGTTGTTGTTGTTGTTCCTCAGCTAGTGTGTAGCATGCTGTCCTTAGCATTAAGGAGGAAGGAGGAGGGAAAGAAAAGCCATGTGGAAGAAAGGCATGTCAAATGGTAAATACAAAAGTGGAAATAATGACATAGTCCCTGGCAACTGAGAGAACCATATCCCAGAGCTACAAAAAGGACCGAATAAATGGTAGCATAGTGGTTACCAGTCCTTAGATTTTTTTCAAAGCAAGGTAAAACCTGCTCAGGGTTCAAATTGTTAAATATGTGGATAGTCGTCTAACATGGGCGTTATGCTGACAAGTGAGGACCCTTGGTCAAAGACGGAGATCCTACGTAAACCAAAGAAGTATTTTCACTACTTTTATTCGAGGCTTCTTAACTGACCTGTGTAGGAAGAATTTTTCAATATTACTTTTTGTTGGGCATTGCTTTACATTGGCATGAAGGAATCTGTGTCTGTTTACTTAGAATTAAACTGCTATGTTTTTCTGCATTTTTGGTATTTTCTTTTAAGAGCTTTGACAAATCAATATTTAGGAGAGTTGAAAGTCAAACTGATAAGGGAAGAAAATGACTAATTTTGGTTTGTGAGATTGAGGTGGTGATCAGATTTTCATGGGAAGTCTACAAAGTTTACAACATTTTGTTAAGATGGGACAAATATCATATCCCATTAGCTAATAATTTTTAATGTAAAGTCTGTAAATGTATCTAAAACAACTACATTGAGAATGCTAAGAAAAGTACACACATCACAGAATTACTCTAAATCAGGTCATAATTTAAATTATGTTTAAAAATGTAATTCTAGAAGAAAACCAACTGTTCTAATATATGCTAAGTGCCCCAAAGGACATCTTGTTACAAAGAATACATCCTTCAGCTAACAGTGTTTCCTCTGCTAGAAACATTTGTGTTCATAAACCAACAAAAATGGTTTAACATTTCAGCTTTGTTGCTATTTCCCACTTTGTTTCCTTTTTTTTTATTTTCAGAAATTTGTCTGAGAGTGGGATTCATTGTTGGTCAGGATTTAATCTATGCCATTTTATTCCTTCCTTCCTTAACACAGAATCTTCTGTTCATAGTTTGTCCTAAATAACTAATTGATTGCAAGTGAGGGAAAAAACCCAGCAGAAACAGATGAAGCTTCAAGTAACACAAGTTCTTAACTTCATTCAAATGCTTCAACATATATTACAAAAAAAAAAAAAAAGTGAGGGGAGAAAAGACAGAAACGTGATAGACTTAACAGAGCTTCAAAATTTTCATGAGGAGTTATAAAATCTTTGAAAGCAGGAAGTTTTTTACAGTCTACGTGGTAACCTTTTAAGATGCACAGTAAACACAAAATAGTCTAACTGCTTGTATAATCTGTATATTTTAGAGTACAACTTTGCTGGGCATCTTTCTTTTCTTTTAGCTGTTCCCTATTTTAGATATCTTCAGGCAGTTTCCTGATTCATACATGAGTGGTGCTTCCTTTCTCAAAATTCCTCTTTTGGATATTTCTCAGCAAGAGAAACTAATTTAACTGTTGAAAACTGCAAATTCACATAAAAGAAAATCCTTCCTGCTATTCTGAAAATGCAGGCTTAAAAGAATTTTCTTCCACTCAGTGGTTCACAGGATCTGTGGGGTTTATGTTAATGTGCTAGGCTCTCCTGGTCCCTTTGTTTAGGCTTTTAAAAACCAGTCTTTGGGCAGGATTATTAGAAGAAGGGAATGTCATTTTTGTTATGCCAGGCATGGATTTACTGGGAAAGCTTTAGCTGGGTGCTGTGCACAGCAAGTGGGGATAGCACTGCCGCGTTGCATCATGTGATTGCAGCTGTACAGCCTCCATTTCAGACTGGGAGCTCTGTACGTGAGCAAGTCTGCTCAAGTTTGTGCGGACAGATCTGAGCTGAACTTTCTCAACTGTCAGAGCAAGTCAGTCTGAACGAGCCAGTTATTCTTACCTGTTGCCGTTCATGTGATGTTGCTCCAAGCTAAGGCATCCCGAGTCTACGTCTTCCTACAGATGTGCCCTGTGAATGCAGTATCCTGATGTTCTGCAATACCAAATCTGTCTTTTGAGATCTTGTCTCTACATAAAAACTGTATTACACAGATACATTTGTAGGTCTCCATGGTTCTCCAACCTGGATGTATTAATATCAGGGTAAACTTTTACTATCTAGACAAGGATAAGTCACGTGAACAGTGTATACATGTAGGCACTCTGGAGTTTGTAGCATTGTTATTTATGTTAGTGAAAACTCACAAAAATGTCTATACCTATGTAGGCCCTGTCTTGGGCATAAAGGTGAATCAAAAAAAGCGATAAGACAATGCCTAACAGCCTACCAAAGAAACTTCTCTTAGAGAAAAAAATATCCCATAATAACGTATTACAAGATACCAACTTTCTATTAACTTGGAAGCAACTTATGGACGCTATCACACAGTTTGGGTCGTTAAACTAACTGAACCTCTGGCTTTATCAAATTTGCAGTTATTGCCATTCGCCATTTTTACTTATGCAATATCTAGACAACAGAAAGGGTTACTTTGCAGGCATAGCCTTTATCATACGGGTAAACAGTTGTGGGCAGGCAGAAGCAAGTTTGCTCCTCCCATGCTTCTAGCCTGAAGAATATGATTCAGCTCAAAGTTAGAAGTCCTTTAGAAGTGTTGTCATGGGATACTGCTCAATCTGGCAAGTCTAGGCACTAATTTATGCTGCTAAGCAGGAGCTGTGCTGATATCTTCCAGCAGTTCACAGCCTAGCTATAGTTAACTGCAAGGACATCTCCAAAGAATAGCTGTATGCTTACAGAACCAGGTCAGTGCACAGAGTAAGTTTTACTATTTTAAGCTCTTTTCTCCACAGCCCAACAGTAAAAGAAATTCTCAGTTAATTTTAACTGTGGGTTGCATCAGGAACTGTGCAGACACAACCTGTCATGGTTTCACAACCAGCTTTCAACCAGACAGGAAAATCACTGTCAGTGAGGCTGGAGTGCAGTATTGCTTATTTCATTCTTTGTTCTGCTTGACGTCTGAATTATAAGAAAATATTTTTTGAGCTAAAGCTCTGTTATATGGAAGGGATACTTCAAAGTTATTCTGTATCAATGTAGAGTACTGTGCTATATTGCAGGGTCTTAGTAACGTTCACTTTGATCCTCACCTACCTCTTTTTTCCCACAATTCTTTATTCAATTAATCCACTTAATTTTTTTTATTCTTCTCTTTTCATGCTCTCAGGTAGTCCCTAATTCTTTCAAGGACCTCCCTGCTCGTGTGACAAAGCCTGTTTTCAGTTCTTCAGCTCCTGTTTCTGCAACAGTTGATACAAACTCTTTGAATCTTTAAAAAGTTGCTAGGCTAGACCTTCAAACACTCACTGACTAGGTCCGAGTTTCATAGTGAGAATACAGCAGAGAACTACTAACCCATTGTGTTTGGGTTTTGTTTTTTCTTACTATTTTCTTTTATGGTGCAATTTAATTGCAGCTTCATTCTATTGTTTCAAAGGAAACAATATAGCCAGTCAAGCCAAGAACAAGGACTATTAGAATAAGTGTCTTCTTTTATCTTAGAGCTGTTTGTAGCAGAATATTTTTCCAACTAGAAGCTACAGAAATTCAAGTGTATTTTTTATAATGTATTGATTGCGCTTCCTTCTGCAGTTGCCGTTAAGCAGTTTGCTATACGTATCTCCCCTCCCTCCAGCAGCACTCTATATTTAACCCACATGCCTAGGTCTTGTTTCTGCGACTTGTGCGCTGGCTGAGCATGCCACGTCTGAGCTGAAAAAAGAACTAAATCCCTTGGGCCAAATTCATTCCTGGAGTTGCTTGACTGAACACAGTGCATTTACACTGAGCACAGATTTGGCTCATACCTGGCTTTGTCAGCATTCACCGTGCTGTAACTAAGTAACAAGAATACTGCCATTAGGAGACTGATGAATAGCTTTTTCTAAGGTTATTAGAGCACTGAGCACCTTTAAGGAGTGCAGAAATCTGTGAAAGGAGGAATTGGGGAAAAGGACACCGCTCCTTTTAGAGTCTGTAACAGAACTGATAAGCTATTCCTGTGATGTGATCGAATGTGACTGAGTACTGCAGGCTCTCGGACTCTTATTCTATAAAATCCACATCAGAGCAGCACAGGAAAAGATCGGAGGGAACAGCTTCTGCTGTACTCAGAAAGGTACATATTTATATTTTCTTATTTCTCAGACTTGACATGATTCATTATCTTAGATAATGTCACTATTTTAAACAGTGGTGAATACGAAAGAAGTGGTGTTTTCCACATTCTGACGGGTACTCATTGTCAGGAAGCCAGTCCGTGGGCAGCAACAGCTTTCAGAGAAAGAGTAGGACATATTTGTGTGTAATGCGTTTGTACTGTATTGTAAACCTTGACAGTTGAAAGAAGTGAGATGAGATAACCTCGACTAAATTGAAAATGTAATTTATGGCTATAAGTGTGCTGGAATTTGGTGCTCATTTGTATTCAAGAAAAAGCTGAATGCAAGTCGAGCTTCACTTCAGTCAGATTTGACTGAATAGCTGCTTTTATAAATGTGTTGCTGCAGCTGTATTTTACGGGCGTTTTCATTCTCAAGAGGGAATTCTGTTACAAAAAAATGTCTGTGAAGAACAGACAAAAAGCTAGTACTTCTGCTTGCTAGCCCTGTGGCTTCTTATAGAGTATCTTTCTAATGCCCTTTATGGACGTTCTTTACCTTCTGTCCTTTAAAAACAAACTCATATTTATCAATATTGTCAACCACATGTCATACCAGGTATCTCCATAAACAATCTTTACTTCATCTCTGCACTTAAGCTTACTTTCTTGTGCTTACTCAGCCATGGACTCCTCTAACAAAGCCCTCAGGTTCAGAATCTCATGCATTTGCACAGCACTGCTGTATTTAAATGCAAAAGAAAAAATTTCCTAATGTACAGTTTTAGATTGCATTAGTGGAAAAATAATTTAACCACATTAACACTGCAAACAATTTACTTGTCGCTCAAGTTTAGCAATATTTCTTAGCAGCCTGCAGCTGGTATCAGGTTTATTTCTACCAGTCCCACACTGTTGTCTTTCAGCATTCCTTCTGGAGTACTGGAATTAGAACTGACTGGGAATTTTCTGAAAAAAAACATAATTTTGGCAGCAGTGGTTGAAACTAGATCTTAATGTGTGAGGCCATCCATACCAGTTCTGCTAAAACTCTCTCAGGAGAGACTTCTCAGAAAGCCATTTCTAGCTAAAGTAAGAGACACGCTGTGCCCACTCCAGCTACTTTCCTGAGGAAGGCATTCACTCAGGATTTGAGACCAAGGTCTCATACCCTCCTCTGTGTCAGGCTGCTCTTCCCACACTGTGCTTTGGTTACCTGCTGTGCTGTGGTGGATCTCAACTTGCCTGTTAGAGCTGTTCATTTTCATAGAAATAAACTGTCATTTCAGCAGCAATTTCCTTCCTACTCTTTCAGATCCCTCAGTGGGTGTCCTCACTGCCAAGTTTCAGTCGTGCACTCCTGTGGCCTGAAGAGCAGCTTCTGGAGAGCAGAAGGCTGTGCTGGGAGAGAGACAGATTTACACTAGATTAGCTGGTAGCCTTGGAAGCAGAGCAGGAGGACGCAGTGGGGATTTGGGACACTGAGGATTTGGCCCTTGATCTTTGTGATACAGAGAGAGAATATTAAATAGGTCTGTGACAGGTGATGATGCTGAGTACAACTAGCCATTCTGGCCTTTCGTCTTCCAGCCCTTTCTCCCTACCTCCATTTGGGGCAAAATAATTCAGTAGGAGCTTGTTTTACCCCCTGACAAACACAAAAATCTCATCTAAGAAAACTTTTTACAGACCAGCTCCTGGTGTGCTAACAGGGCAGAGCACTTTCTACTTTTAGCAGTCCACTGGGGGACACAGTGGGATTTGTACAATTCAGCTGAGCTACACTGACCACTGGCCTCAAAGTTCTGGAGTGGGAATAAAGACTATCAGACACAAATGCTTCCTAGAGGTACCTGAAAGGATCTTGTTCCTGAAAATCTGTTTTTGCTCAAGGCCCAGTAAAGGGCATTTCTTATCCCTGACGAATTCTCCTACCCAAGCCCTGGCTTTAATCATGCAGTGTGCTCACTAGGCCAGTCTGGATCAGAATGCTACAGATCCACACTGACCTGCTTGTGGGATGGAGATGAGGCCTCCCTGTGTGGCCGGTTTATTCTAAACCCCTGCTCTTCCTCACGGGGCACATAACCATTATATAAACCTTTTCCTTTGGGTGATAGTACCAAATACTACTTAGGCAATGGCTACTGTGAAGGGAGTTTGAAGTGGGTAGCAATTATCCTAATTGAAATCTATCTGGGGAGAATGGATTTAAACACCCTTCTGAAGCTTAATTGATGGGGCTCCCTAGTAGGCAATAGGCCTTTTCTGTTCTTTCCCTTTAATTTAGTAAGAAGAAGTCTGTATTTGTTTCCTTTCAAGCTGAGAAGAGGGAAAACGAAAAGACAAAAGGCCTGAGGAGAAAGAAAAAAAATAATCCTCAGAACTTTGCATTTATAGAAGTCTGAATTTTTGTAGTTATGGCAGTGAAGCTAAATTGTGTAGTAATTTGAAAAAACCTAGGAAGAGGGAAATTTAGATTTCATGCAAGAAATACTTAGTGAAAAATTATATAAAGTCTGTTCAGCTTGTTTTCATGATGCCAGTGGAAAATCTGAATGTCTCCCAAACTAAGTTTCCACTGAAATACAAGCTATTCACATTTGGCAATATACCGATTATTCTTCACAGTGTTGCATTCATTTGAAAATACATAAACAACAACAAAAAGAATAGGAGGTTAAAAGATTTTTTTTTTTTTTTTGACCTTTAAAAGTACTAAAATATGAAGCTGTTGAATTGTGTTGCCTCCAGCAACCGGATACAATATGTTTGGCTGAAGTTAGACTTTCTGACCAAAATATTCTGCCTTTCTCTCTCTGGGAAACGATGAAGAAAAGCAAAATGCCACAAAACGGAGATTGCCTCATTCAAGACAGCATAGGACAAAGAGTCAGGAACTGCAGTCCCAGTCATGGTGCAGCACAGATCTCCTCTGGCCTAGTGTGGAGCAACAGACATTGTTAAAATATGTGTAGAGATGTGCTGACTCTTGCATTGTTTTAACAATGCTTCTTAAACAGCTAATATATCCTTACTAATATGCAAATCGTCTGCATACTTTAGTGCATGAGATATTTAAAGGCATAATTTCAGCTTTTAAAGAGTTTGAACTTAAACCTTTCTAACCCTTTTCTAAAAATAGGGGGTACACCTACCTCCTTCACACAGGTACATGTATGGGAGGGTTTAATCTGCTAATTTGTCTGGCCTTTGTAAAAAACCTCTAGAAAATGGTTTGCATTATTACATTCTTCTCTGCACACTCAGCAGCAGTACCTCTGCAATGAATTAGGCTCCGGTGTCCCCAGGCCCTCTACTATTGCAGACCATTTCTGTCTTCCTCAATGCCATCAGGCAGATGGAGAGATTCTTTTGTGAAAAAAGGTTGAATGATATAAATTTACCAAGCACTCCCTGTTCACCAGGTTATATGAGCTAATAAAGTCTAAATTAGATTCTAAACCCTTTAGCATCAGAATGCTGAAGTACTGTCTGGATGCTTGGAGACTCGTAATAAACTCCTAAACAACCAACCAGTACTTGGCAGTTAGATTAAATGCATGAAAAATTATAGCAAGATTGGATGTAACATCATCTTTCCTCAGAGGCTTGATTTGTCAGCAGGCTCAAATCACTTAAGGAAAGCGTTTGAAGTACTGTTTGTCTCCACATTTTCCCTGTTGTTCATAAACTCAAGAATAATAACGTAACATAAGCATTTGCTGTCTTGGTATCCCAAAATTGATCTAGTTAGTTAATGCAGATAAAAATCACTTAGCCTTTCCTCATATTATCCATATATTCATAGCAGGGACTTTTCTGACAAAGATAAATTCAGCTTTACAATACCTTGAAAATTAAAGAAGCAGCAGTAACTTAACTTACTCCTTTGGCTACAAAGATGTAGGTAAGACAGCTCACCCAAGATCAGATCAGAAAAGCTCTGCCAAAATGAGACTCAAACTTAAGTCTCCTGACTCAGAATCACAAAGTTTACTCTCATTCCAGTCCCGGAGAACAGCAATTTATTATACATGCTGTCTTTGTAGAAGAGGGAGGTTTTGGATTTTTTTTTGCAATTATGTTCAGGACTTCATCTTCAGTACAAAGCAAAAATATCAATTTATCCAAGCTAAAATTGTAATGAGAGTTTCTGTAATTAGGCTTATAAGGATTCACCTTGATTAGAAAAATGTTCTATCCAACAGTTTTCAACCTCCCAAGTATTTTAATACTTGTCAGCTCTTGTTTTTGCATCTGTAGGAAATAAGGTCTTGTTAATTACTCACTTAGAAATGAACTAAGCTTCAGAATAGTTAAATAATCAAATTCAATACTTTTTTAATCCATTAAGTGTGAAACTCACTAAGGCATATGTCCTTATTAAAACTCGGAGCACTTAAAGGTGCTTACTTTTAACATGTTTATTTTTCTTCTCAGTAAATATCAGTTTTTAGCAGAGGGAGGCTGTTTTGGAAACTGAGAGAGAAGCAGCAGCAATCAGTAGTTTAGATCAAACCTCCATACACCTTCCCCTGACAGTGCTATGAAAACTTCATACAGTTTTTATGAAACACTGTGAAAAATCTCAATTTGAATTCATCCAGTTACTCAGAGTTACCTTAAAAGTGGATGTTACCAATTGTTGTAATCCTTATTTTTTCACCTCATGGAATTCTAAGACCAATCATTTTTTAACAGTACTTGGAAAAATTTACCAGAAGTGATAAGTAGCATCACTGAAAGATTCTTATTGTAACCTTTAGTGAAATGGCTGGGGTCACCTGTGCTCTATCACATCGGCGTTTTTATGTTTTAAGAAAAACTGGAGATCATATAATAGTAAGGGAGTAGTGAATCCCTAACTTAACAACTATTGCCGTAATAATAGATCCCTAAGTCCGAGCCAGTCCCTTGAGGCTTAATAGCCATCGGAATGACTTTGGAATTTTATCTTCGAGGGCAGGTAAGCTGGAGCAGCAGGTTCCCACAATTTGTGTTTGCTTCTCTCTTTGAAAGTGTCTTTTTAAATCTCTGTAAGCTGAAACAGAGGTACTGCCATTTAAATGCTGATTGTTTGATTATGGTTTGCATGAGGAGAAAACTGCTGAACTGCATTATCAAGTTATCATTTGGTCTTACGAAACGTGCCAAAATGAGTACGATTAGATGCATAGGAAAATAACTCAGTGCTTTAGAAAGACTCGTCAGTAGTTTGACAGGTTTGGGCATGAAATTTTAATGTGTTTTCTTTTAAATTGTCTTCTTAAAAACAGATTCAGTGATATGTGTTATTCATTCCCAACGTTATCCCTCCAGTTTTCTGTTTATTCCTTTGCTCAATTTTTCATTTTGCCTACTATTTTCCACTTCAAATTTTAGCTTTCAAAGAGAAGACTCACTTTATCATGGGGCTTCTGATGCACAGAATATGTTGCAGTGCTAACCTGTGTATTTGGAGCCTCAGTACAAGCATTAAATAATAAGAATGACTGCTTGTAATAAGTGCTTATGGAAAGCGTGACTACAAGCAAGTGCAGTTTTATTGCATATTTAATGAATCTCATGAATCCACATTAAAGTTAAAATTACAGCTGCATTTTCTAAAGCTGTCATAACATGACTGTCTCTTAGGCAGTGGTAGTTTTAAATTGATTGAATTCTGCACTTAATTTTAATATCAAATATTTTCCAGCTAAGAATGTGAAAGCAATTACCTATTTTGGTACAGGCTTTTTTTTCCCTCTGGGTGCATGACCATCACCGATGCATCTTGCTCTTGGCAGGCTGCTTTTACCACCTACTGCTATCACTAAATTTGTTTTCACATCTAAGAAGACAGAAATTAAAGGAGGTACAAACTTTGAAAAAGAAACTGTGTTTAAAAAAAATGAAAAGAAAATAGATACGTCCGTTTTGCTCCTTTTAAAAGTTACCTTCTCTGGAAAGTATTTTTCAGGAGAATTGCCTCCTAAAGGAGCTCTGCTAAGAACAACTCAGACTGCCAGTTTATGAAGGAATAATAATAAACCCCCAATATTTGAAAAACATTCCTTGATACACCAAAACCAAGTGAACTTGCCTAAGAATGGAAAAAAGCAGCAGGTTCTATATAGGTTGTTGCTACCTGTCAGCAACCTCGAAGGATCTGTGGAGGGAGGTGAGCTCTGCTGTCACGTGTGGTAGCATTCCCGTGGGACTCAAAAGTGCAAAGATCTGAGGCACTGTAAGAAATGGATCCCTCTGAGCACTTGATCATAGGAACGGCCAAGCTGAATTGCTCCTTGCGTAAGTTTTAGATCTAAGACCATCCCCAAAATCACACACATTTGAGCTCAGATGTATAGCTTTTTTTTGTCTTCTTGGCAAATATGTTACACAAAATGCGTAAGCAAACCAGTGCTAACAGCCACTCACCAGTCTAGACCCAAAGAGACAGGAAGAAAAATGCAGGTCAGTATTTTGTCTTCAGAGAGGATTCTTGGGTGAACTTGAAGCGGTGAGAGTTCATAGCTCCAAATCAAAAAATTTGTTTCCCAGGTGGCCCAGCAGAACTATCAGTTGTTTCCTTCCAGACAAGCTAAAGGGCTGTCAGTCTGCTCATGCTTTTGCGTAAGGAATGGCTAGAAGAGACAGAAGTCTATGGCTATCTGTGTGGCTCAGAAGCATATCCCACCTGACACCTTTTTTGTTGGGATGTCACACTGCAGTACCTGCCATGGGTGTCAGCAGCATAAATACAATCTACACCTTTGAAAAGGTAGGGCATGTACATCTCAAACAAGGTGTCTTTCTCTGCACTAAGTGCATTCTTTTAAAAGAACAAAATCTTTAAAAGGATACTGCCATCCAAATAAGGATGAGGGTGAAGTATTTGTTTGAGATCAGCTGAAGTTACTACGAATCAGCACGTTTAATCCAAGTTGAGTGCTTTGCTCTGCACTGCTAACAGAGACATGTTAAGAAACAGCATTTCACAGGCTGCGAAGAACAAAGAAGCTGTTCTTTAATACATGGGCTTTTGATTATGTAGTGTCTTGTAATTTTGCTGTATAAAGCCTGGAGCAGCATAGAAAAATAAGACAATGGAAATTTGGTTTGCTGACATACCCTTCCATGCCTGGGAAACAATACGTAAAGGGAGGGGCAGGATTTTACTGTTGAGCAGGTCCTTTTGGTTAAGGTATAAAAAGAAGTCTTCAGAGACTGTTCCCTGTCTGAAAAAGAAGTCTCAGCATTCCTGCAGGACAGGGAGGGGGGCTCAGTTAGCCTACAGATGCTCAGTTAGCCTACAGATGCTCACTCTGTTTTGAGAAATCTCACCAAATGGTCTCATATCTATACTGAGCAATAAAGAAGGAAAACTGTTCCTCAAAAAATACACCACCTAGTTCATCCTGCAGCTATCATCCATTCTTGCTGTCCGACAGATCTTTGAAGGGCAGCCCCAAACACGCTGGCAGAATCTCATAGTGCCAAAGCAACAGCCTGTGGCATGTTGTACTCAGAGGATGCCAAGGTACCCATTGTAAGCAGAGGATTATGTCTGGCAGTAGTCTGAAGTAATTCTGAATGCCTACAGTCTTCAGTTCTAGAGGGACCTGAATATGGTTGGACTGCCACCAAGCGAGTCACTGGTATGCAGGGCTCACACAGTTTCCCTTGTCCAGAGGCAGGAAGGTTAGATACCTGCTGGTGACAGTAAATAGTTTCCGGGCTCCATCCATTCATTGCAGTTCAGAATAATTATCTCTCAACTATGTCAGTAATCCAAAGCCATCAGCAATGACCGTACTATCAACTAAGCCATGCAAGCCCAGTGAGGACAAGCCAAGTGAAGCTAGACAGACATTTTTCTGTTAAATTAACGATATTTTCATAGCCCAATCCAAGTTCTCAGTGGACAGATAATGTGGAACATCCTCATGTAGTAGAAACAGAAAGAGCAGAAGCCCCATCTGGAAGATGCAGGACAATTGGGCCTGATCAGAACTACTAGTACATAGAAGGAAGGAAGAAAAATTGATGTCCAGGCCTTCATGGTCCTGTTGAGGTAAATAAACAGGTTCTTCTTAGCTAGGAAACAAAATTCAGAAAGTCCAAGAAGCAAGATTTTCATGTGCTAATGATGCTGGTAAGTCCTGAAAGGAAATGTCTCAGGTCAGACTTTGCAAGAAAAGCATTGAAGTTAAGTATTAACACTGGTAACTACTTAAAAGCAAAAGAAATAGACTTTTAACTGCTCCAAACAAATCACACTTGCTGTGCAACTAAGAAGTGGACAGGTGAACAAACATTGGCTGTACTGTAGGTTGAGCATATCTCCATGGAAACTCAGTCATCTTCTGAACTTCAAATGTGTTGTGCCTGATGATTCAAAATTAAGAGCAGTGGGATAGATTTTTCCCATGTGTGAGGTGTATGTGCCAAGTCCTACTACAGAACAGAGGTCTGACCACCCATCACATTTAGGATTTTCCTGGGATAATTTGGGGGGAAACAAACAAACCAAAAAAAAAAAAAAAAGGGAAGGAAGAACACGTAGGAAGAGATCTGGGGGAATATTTGGCTAATCTTATAGCCCCTTCACCTCTGGTCTTGGCCAACTTAGGCAACATTTTTGAGGATATTTTAATTCCTGTTCAAAAAAATGGTTTTGCTGAACTCCAGGTAGGTGGAACATTAATACAACTGCAAGTGGAAGCTGTTCACCATTTTTAGCAAGCCGGAAAAGAAAGAAACTTACTAGAAAAAAAATCAGAGACTAAAAAGAGTTGAGCATCATTTTTTTAAAAAAAATAAGAGTTTAAAAACAAGTGTAACCCAAGCCAGTCTGCTGAGGTTAAGAAATTGCTTCTGAAGCCTTTAGACCTGTGTTCAAATGCCTACTTAGACTTAAAAGACCAAATGAACTTGGCATTCATTCATCTGAATACTAAGTGAAGCACATTCCAACCTGTGTTCTGCTCTCGGTATGCAACTGTAAGCCCCCGCTGGTGGGAAGCAGAGGTGGAAAAGTGGAGGTGTTAGAAGCTACATCATCAGAAATGAGATGTATTCTCAGTTGTATGAGAGGACTTTCACTTGCAGAGAATCCTCAGGCAAATCACAACCCTCTCAAAGACTAAATCAATTCCTTAATTTTAAGAACCTTTCTTTATCAGATCTTTTGTGCTGTGACTCCTGCGTGGAAGTAAATGCACGTTCCTGTATACTGGCTTGTCTGAAATCCATCAGAGTAAATGGCTTTGATGGGATTTATTGCTTGATCTGAACAGGGTGACATGCATCCCATCTGCTGAGCTTTATGTTCAGATGCCCTAAACTCTCAAACAGAAACACACACCACCTGTGCTGCACACACACAAGGCACCGGCTGCTATGACACTGAATTTCAGGGGGAGAATAGGCACAATCCCATCAGTTAATTTGAGCTGATCCATCAGAGAAGTACAATGTTCACTTTTGTTATATCTCTTCAACTTAATGAGCCTGGGTTCTTCTCTGACTCAGGGATTCAGTTTTATGTTTTTATAACCAGTGAGAAAACTTCTCTACTTTATAAAAGGAAATGTATCTTTTGTTCTCAAAAGTATCAGACTGATGGCTCACATCAAAGGTTTTATAAGCAGGAAAAAGGCTACTATCTTCTGTAAACCGTTCCACCTGGGTACCTCAGCTGCAGGCTCTGAAAGCAAGGAGGCAGGTTGAGTCCTACTGAAATATCAACAAGCTCAGCATCCCTGCAGAGCTCCTCTTCTCTGCAAAAAGAGCAGATGCTAGCAAAGAGGTCTACGTGCAAGGCAGTAACTTAGGACCTGCAGATTGATTTGAAACAGAATGTTACAGTGCCCAGTTTCTCCTGATACTGTGCTCAAAATTAAATTGTGAGACGTTCCATGTTTTCTTACCAAGGGCCAGTTTAGAAGTTTCCTAGTGCTCAAAAACTAGGAGAGTGGGGGATCACATGCAGGCTCAAAGGACTTTAAATCCTTTGAAAAATGGTTAGAAAAGCTTTGATGCTGCAAGTCTTCTTGTGCAGTGGCACGCTTGGAGGCAGGACTGAGCAGCTGTGTGGGGGAAGGGACCAGAGTGTTAAATAGAGCTACTTGTTGACTGCCAGTAAAATTGGCTTCTAAAGGGAGTGCCACAGAGCACCATCGCTTACCAAGTGACAGAGAGTAATTTTCAGCTACTCTGGACAATATCATAATTAAAATCTGTGTGTTCCTGTTCAGTATGCTTGGTTGTGAGTTATTCAGCTTAATATTTACAAAAAGGATAGCTCCCTCCCGTGCCACCTTAATCCTGGGCTGTTTTTCTCTTTCCTTCCAGATGCTGGAGAGCTCTTCGGTCCTTTTGTTCATTGTCTTTGTCCTGCTTCTCATTTTGCTGCTCTTTGTGGTGCTCATCCGGAAAAACGGCACTGCTGCCCTTATCTGGAATGAAATAATCCGGGAGAAAATAACCAATTTCATCATGAATCAGAGCAAAGAACAGAGGATTTTAAATTTCGTGCTGCAGAATGCAGTCCGAGGAGACCCCTGTAGCGTGCTGGACGCTATAGATAAGTATTGCTCCCAGAAAGAGTGGGCCATGAATGTGGGCGATGAGAAAGGTAATTGCAGCAGGGATCAGTGCTCGAAAGATCCCTCAAGACTAGCACAGTACAGGACATCTTACTGTATTCACATGGTGACTTCCATCTGCTGCAAAAAACCCAACCCACAACAGCCTTGCCATCAGCAGAGCAGCTCTGCAAAGGGCAACGCGTGCTTGTGGGGATGGCTTTGAGGAGGGGTATCCAGCGAGTAACCAGGCAGTCACAGGACCGAACCTGGGCTTGCATGTTGTGTACGTTGCAGGTGTGTAAGCAGAGGGTGACAATTTATGGGAAAAATCTAGGGTTACATTATACCTTAGTTCCTATGCAGAGCAGCGTTAAGGCATAATTCATTTTGTTAGGTACTTTCAGATGCTTAACTGAAAGATAGTAAATTGAAAAAAAAAAAAAGTATTTTGTATTTTAAACTATATGAATTTCGTACATGCAAACCTAAGTTACAAGTTACTGTTCAGGGGAGAAATTCTACCCATGTAGTACACAAAAGCAGCTATCAGACATTTTGCTAATTAGCAAGTAAATAATCTTGTTCTTGCCTCCTAAAGGAAAATAGGGGTACAAAACGTTTTTTTCTTAGCTGCAGAAAAGTGACAATCTTTTCAAAAAACTGTGATGGCAAAACGTTAACATGTTCCCTTATGACTTTGACACAAAAATACCTCTTGCTGGGAAACTGCAGGAGAAATTTGCTTAGTCTGGGATTAATATAGCTAATGAAATACAACTGTAAGCATTGTGGTAAAAATGCTTCTCTGTCCTGGGTAGTTTGTGAAACTAGCTCCTCTTCATACCAGGCTGGGGTGCTTAGGGCAACCGAACAGTAGGTGGCTGGCTAGGAATTCTTAAAGCTCTAAACTTTGATAATTTGGGATTATATTCTTAAAAAATTCACTCCGGTTTTGCTCTGACAAGATGACTTTGCCTCAGATAAGAGCCGTTAAAGTTAATGCATCTTTCGTTCCCAAGATTTCGAGAGTGACCACATCATCTCAAGATGCAAGCATCATCATCACACTATTCATAAACAAATGACACCCAGGAAAATGCCACGTCATTAACTGCATATGTACATTGAAAAACTCCATAGCTCAGAGTAAAATCCCTTCAAATACTTTTTTCAGAATAGTTATCTAGTTTCTAGCCATACAAGGAAGAGGAGACAGTTTTCTCACAAATAAATCCTTTTCTTCAGAAGAACTAAATATAATACACTGTCACTTCTTTCTGGGAACATTTTTTTGTTGTTAACAATTGACTAATGTTTTCCATCCCACAAATTCATCTAGTGAATTCAAGTATTTTGCAATTTTATAACTGTTATTTTTCCCTTTAAAAACAAGTATTTAGTATGAGAAATTTTGTATCAGACTACTGCATGTAACATTTGCAACAAATATGCAACTTGAAATTCAGGAGTTATATATTTCACAAATATATATTTCAGAGTTTCTGCAGTAAGTTATTGGAAAAAAAACACTGCATTTTTTTTCTTCTAACACTATAAATATTTTAGTTAATTCAGACACTTCCTTATTCAGAAATGTTTATATTGTTAAACTAGGTGAGATTTTTTTACCTGAAAGTTTGCATTTTGAAACTTAGAATGTCCACAATCAACTTGATCACAAATAAGTCAATTTGAAAAGGAAATCACATATAATTTGACATCAGCCACTGGTTTTTGAATGTCCTGATCAACTGAGTACATGGATGTTGTAAGTTTCTTGTCACTAACGTGCTCTTCTGTGTGTAAAGCAGTTTGATTTTGTCAAAAGTTAACCTATTTCCATTTTATTCAGGTTTAATTCTAGACAAGACAGTGGAAGAGGTCAGTCCATCAGTTGCACTGGAGCTGGGAACATACTGTGGCTACTCAGCAGTGCGGATTGCTCGGCTGCTGAAGGCAGGAGCTCATCTTCTCACTGTGGAGTTCAACCCAGAATTTGCAGCTATAGCTAAACAGATTATTGAGTTTGCTGGAGTACAAGATAAGGTAAATACCACTTGTCTTTGGTTGGTATGAGGAAGCAATACACAGAGAGTGGGACTTTACATGGAAACAATAATAAGCTTAAATATGTTTTTTATTTGTCAAGCAAGTACGACAATGTAAGTGTTTGGGAACTGTCAGAGTTTAACCATCAGACTTCACAGCAGTGTCCATGCAGAGGACAGAGGTCGTCTACTCTTTTGTATATACAGTGCAAGTGAGCTGAACTTCTTAACATCAGTCAGGGGTCCAAGTACGATGCAGACGCAGCTGAGAGTCAGGGCAGAGTTTGAGGCTTGTCAAGGTTGCGTGTGTGACCAAAACAATTAGGGCTGTTCCCAAAGTTCTTTGCTATGTAAGACAGGCTGAAGATTTGGAGGGGCAAGATCAGAAACAATCATATACATCCGTATCTCCTTAACATTTTAAAAGTGCTTAGACTTCATCTTCCAGTTTGGCCTCTTCACTATTCACTGGTTAGTACAGTAGAAAGGCCATTTGCTGAGAGCTATTTTCAAAGCCCATAGTGACTGTAAGAATAATACATGCCTGGAGGGAGGCTCCAGAGTCAGCTATTTCACTTACAGTCACAGGACATCAGCACACACAGTCCTTTTCATAAAATTAGTAACTACTATTGCAAAACCGGTTAGATTTACTGCCATTATGGAACGGCAAGATCGCCCCACAGATTCCTCCTCTTGATCATCAGAAGCCTATGATTTCTGTCTGACATTTATTCATAAACATTTTGTATTTTCTTGCACCTACAGTCTTTATTAATTTAATTAGCTCCATGCCTAGTTACAGTCCCTGACCTCTCACAGCACTACAGCTGACGACTACACTATGTTACCTCCCAAAAGCTAGACTAGAATATTGGTTTTTCTCTATATAAACTAAAAGGTTCAAACTGGTGTAAGACTGAGTACAACAGACAACTGAACCATAGTCTAATTTGTTACAGAGCTCACAAGAAGCAGCTGCATTACTGCAATGGACTTCAAACAAGATGTACTTACCCAAATCTAGTTGGCCACAATATACATACCTAAATTTTGTGCAATTTGCAGGCTCTCGACTCTCTGTACAGTTGGTTGAGATGCAGGTATTTTCAGTCTTAATCCACCTCAGCCCAAGGCATACATCTACAGCAGGTCAGGGGATTCATGCCTCAGAAGTGCCTCTGTTTGACTAGACAACTCACTTCAACGTAAATGGTAAAACTAGAGGAAATACATCCCACCATGAGATCTTCTAATGTGCTTCTTAACTTCTTGACGAGAACCTGAAGTACTAGAGACATCTAAAATTGCATTTTCCCCATCTGATTTAATATCCTGATCAGCTATGAGTCATAAACCAGACAGATTTCCTTACCACTTTTTCCCTCCACTCACAGCATAAGGCACTTGCTTAACAAATCAATGTGCAGCAGCTTCTTTCAGTTTAACAGTACTTAAGCCAATAAACCTGTGAGGAAGATGTAATAGCCTCTGTCCTGCCTCCTTCCTTTACTGGCCATATCAACTTTACACACTGTAGCCTCCATCTTTATTCTAAACTAACCTGTTCTCTGTATTTTTTCTTCCCTTGGACTACAAGATTCAACTGGTTCAAAGGTTTAGATTTACTGCCTAAAAAGTAATTAACTAACTAAAAAAGGTAATTAAAAGTACTGTTTTCAACAGGAGATTCCCACGTTTCCAGTAAAGAATCACACTATCCAGCAGAAACAACAGGCCACTTTTTCTGCTATTGTTAAATGAACAGAAAAACAACCACCCACCCAAACCTGTATTTTGGAACACAACTGAGCTGACTTGTTAAAAAGAAAAAAGTACACTTGATCTAACTCTGTGAAATAATTCAACTGAGGCAAGATTAAGCTATAAACAGGATTGCTGATGTCTGGCCATAATTTAGAATGAGCTAGAGGCATGTGCTTTTTCTTAATGGCTCACAACTCATCAGATGGATTTGCATTTCAGGTAAAACTCCTACAAGGCCCTTCAGATGAAATTATCCCCCAGCTGAAGAAAAAACATGAAGTGGATACTGTGGATTTTGTCTTCCTGGACCACTGGAAGGACAGATACACACCAGACACCATCCTGCTTCAGGTCAGTTTGCACAATTCCAGTCTTAAAAGTAAGGTAGCAAATGCCTTGGTGTCTATGAGGCCTATATTCTTTTCTAAGGACTTCATCCTCTGCAAAATGAAGAATGGCAGACAAAATAGCAACCTTACAAGAAAAAAGGATTTGGGGGACAGGGTCCCAAACTTTTGTCAAGGACAACTGCTAACACTGCATAGCTCAGGACTTCGCAAATACTGTTGAACCATTTTGTTTCCTGAACAAATGAGTCTGCAGTAGAAATCCCAGCTGGAGGTGTGCAGGGCCTGGGTCTCACGCTCCCTAGAAGGTCTGCATGGTCACTAACTGGAACACTCGACTCAAAAACATCCTGATCCTGGGAGCAGGTGAGACTTAAGAACAGCATATCCCAGCTCCACCTCTCTAATTTCCTCAGTGCCCCCTTTTTTGCCTGCGTCTGTGGTGCCAGCAGAGCCTTTTGATGAAACACTATTTTGGTAGCGTAGCTGGGTATCATCTTTCTGGGAGTCTTTATGCCACCTAATTAATTGGCTGCAAAGTAACCTTTGCAGGGGTGCAGACTGGCCCAGTCAAGCACTTGCTAGGGAAGCGCTGTCCAACTTTATCTCCAGCCCCAAATGAGGAAAAATTATGCTTCTTTCTTCCCAACCTGCCTTAACCCTGACTGTTAGCATTACAAAACAAGTTGGCTGTAACAGCAGTAGGCAAAGATAGGTGAGATAACTACTGGAGGACTTCTAGATAGGAAGGTATTTTCACTGAGATTCACATCTGTATCAACAGAACACAGATACTCTCCTAGCTTTCAGGCTGCAGGCTGGTAAAATCTTCTACAACTGCCTATTTGTATAGAAGTGTCATTTTTCACTTATTTTCTTCACAAATCCACTTTTTTTTTGAAGCTGCCTCTTACACTGAGAAGCTGCCAACTACTTCCTGACCCCTGCTTGAGGACTACAACATTATTTTCTCATCCATGCTCCCCTGTTTTTTAATTTCAGCCCTGTCCTCCAGATAGCTGTTTGAAAAGGAAATTTGTTTGGGGTTATGAACAGCCAGTATTGAATTTACACAGCACTAGCAGAAGAAAGTGTTCCTTCCCTACAGTTATTTTGTACCCTGAGAATGTTTTCTTTTAAACTGGCTGTGTGAGGATGACTGAGCTCTTTCCACTGGAAGAGCTAGCGCATCCACATCAGAGCTTAACCTTCACAAAACAGCCAAAACAAGCAGTAGCTTAGTTCCATTGTAATGGTCAGTCTGGTGCAACTGGGACACAAAGTTGCTTTGCTTAAAAAAAACCAAAACCAAATCAACTTATGAAATTAGAATTGTAGATTCATGGAATGGTTAGGGTTGGAAGGGACCTTTAAAGGCCATCCAGTCCAACCCCCCTGCAAGAAGCAGGGACATCCCCGACTAGATCAGGTTGCTCAGAACCCTGTCCAGCCTGGCCTTGAATGAAATTAAGAGAATGATGAAGAAAAGATTCCCACATTTTCCCACATGTTACAAGCTCTCTAACGTGCAATTTTGGCATGTATTGCAATAAGAATAGTGGATATGAAATATTAATATAAAATACTCAGATTAAATATCCATTCAAAGTGGTCCAGACAGCATTCCTTTTCATGCACTTCCAGAAAAGCCCGACACAAAAAGGATCTGAAATCCTGACGACCAGTGGAAAATACAGCATGTTGTCACTTGTAGGCTTCTACAAGCTGCGCAACAGACCAGAGGATATTTGCTATGTCTCTAAAATTGCTTCTGCTGTGCTGACTGGTGTTCAGTCACCAGAGGCAAAAGCGGTAAGCTAAACCAGCCTCCACTCACACTCATCAATGGGACTTCTCTAATATACTAGGAGCAACAAAAACCACCCCACGTTTTGGCCACAACTACTGGCTGTAAACACAGGATGACAGCCAGCCTGGCTAACTACAGACTGTTTTACAGCAGCTGGTAACCTCAGATAAGCAACTTCTACTAGATAAAAATACCAGTAGAAATCAGGTTTGTAGGCTTACTAAGCATAAATATTGCACTTGAAGTGAATACTGCAACTTAATTATGCTTTGTGGAAATTTGTCAGAGTAATCTTCATTGTGCACAGACCTTGCTTCATGGCCAGCTTGTCAACCAAGTGGCAGAAAATTGTGGAAGATTAAAGCAAAACAAGTGCAGGTAATCTTTTATTCATTTAGTTATTTTGGAGTTTGACTGAGACTGGCCAAAGCAGACTGGCAGATGCCAGTCTCTCAGGTGACCTTAAGAGCTACTACAACATTTTAATGTGATATTAAGAAGTTTTCAACATTAGGCATGAGAGCCAAAACAAAACATCTTACTGATCATGCAGACATAGTTGGAAACAATCTGAGCAGCAAACTGCACACCTCCACTGCACCTGATTTGCTATTTCAGAACCTGAATGACCCAACAAGTTATCAGCATCCCTAATGTTCTACTGATAGTGTTAACTGAAAAAGTCAGCATAGTAAACATGACCACAAAGGTTGTGAGAGGTACTCAGCTTCTCCCATCTCTTTTCTTCCCTCCAAACCCAGAGTACAATGGGTTTTTGGATACAGGCACTTGAGTACAACATGGTTAACGTGAAAGTACATTACATTCAAGCCGATGTCTGCTTCACAGCCACCATGAAGCAATTTCTCTTCTTTCTAGGAATGCAACTTGCTGAGGAAGGGCTCAGTTCTTCTGGCTGACAATATCATCGTCCCAGGAGCTCCAGAATTCCTTAAATATATCCGCAGCAACTCCCGTTTCCAATGCACTAACTACCCATCTCATCTGGAATATATGAAAGTGGAGGATGCTATGGAAAAGGCTGTGTTTCTGGGATAAAGAGAGCCATTAATACTCAACCTTTGTTTCAAATAACGTAAACGCAACTGCACAGGTTAACTTGCCCATGCTTTACATTTTGGTTTTTGTTTTTTTTTTTTTTTTTTTGTATTTTGGAGCCTGTAATTAAAGCAAGAGCTAGTGGAGATCATTTTAAACCAGGTGGGAACCAAGACTGGGAGTCAGCAGGGTAACTGCTCAAAGGTCTATTCCATTATTTCACATAATTCAGCAAACACAAGGTGATGCACGTTGCCTTGCCTTGACCAACACACCATCAAACAACAGTGTTATTTTGAGGTCAAACCCAAACAACCACGGTTTGGGCTCAGGGTGGGGTAGAGAAAGTCACTGCACCTTCTGAAGACTTGTGTCCCCAAGATAAACTAATTAATCATTATCAAGTGTGGAAAAAAGCATGCACATTGCAAGAAAAGACCATTTTGGGAGCTCTGTTTTTGCTAAATTACTAGCATGCCACTTAATGCAGTGAAGGGTGCTATTGTGATATCAGATACATTTCTGCATAGTTACTGCAGAAGTTAATAATCTCTACGCTAGAGAAAAGGGCGTGCACTGAAAGAAAAGCGATCCATGCAGTGATGAGAAACAAAACAGAATTTTGCAGAAGGGAAACAAATAAAGTTATTAATCTGCCCATGCAGAGGTAGGGAAAACCGAAGTAGTAAATAGATTAAACACAGACAGATAACAAAAGGAGAAGGCTCTTTGCAAAAGAACACCAAAACTACATAATATCAGAGACCTTGAGAAAATGCTCTTTATCCCCTCTTATTTACTTACCCCTCATTATATTGTATATACGGGGGGGGGGGGGGCAAGCTGCTTACTCTGAAGTGCTGTGTATGTTTAAGATGCTATATAAAAATAAAGACCAGAGACAATGGGTTTTACTCGGTGAGTCCTGCACACCCTGGTTAACCTCAGTGTTGTTAACACTATGTGAATAGTGAGGGTTGTCATTGAGAAGATACAAAGCCAAATCTGAAGTCTCTAACTCACCTGACCAATGCAAAAATCCACTGGCATTTCCTGGCATGTCCTGCTGTGATTATATAATGAGGCAATGGTTGAATTTATAAATAAAAATTAAAAAACAATAAGAACAGGCACGTGACTTCCTTTGTTTCCCATGAATTCTGCACTGCACTTGGGATTTCCAGCCTTGGAACAGCCACAGAAAGATCCAACAGCTGAAAATCAAGAGTGAAAAACAGGGATAACCATTCTCATCTTTACCATTATGGATTCTTTCAGACCTTTTAGCAGTTTCTTCCTTTTATAGCCCACCTTCCTGAAGTGGTATCGACCCCAGCCTGTATGCTACAGCAAACCCATCTGCAGGACACCAGTAATGAGCACAGTAAAGAACTTCCCCACAGTACAAAAGAAATCTGGAACAGGCTAAGGTGACAGTCAGTTAAGAAACGGACCAAGCAAACCATGGTGACCCAGCCAGCTTGTAATGTGTGCATTTCACAGGGATGGGAGAATACTACATAATCAGAGTTTTTTTAACAATTTAAACTCTGTCACATTGAGAAAGACACATTTACTATCCTGGTTTAGATTACATAGAAGCAGCCCCTTGTGACTCTGTTGTGCTGTCCCGCACAGGAGCAGACTCTGAGTTGTAACACTTCCCTCTCATACCATGAATGTCAATGATTTATTCTGCAAGCTTGCTTAGCAGCATGTCCTCTTGGTATTCAGGCTCAACTCAGAGTCACTGGGCCAAAGTCTTTCAGGTGATTCCAAGCACTTCTTGCAAATTTGCAAAATAAAATTATCTTCAAGTCCATTTACTGGCATACACAAGTTTCTAGAGCACACTGGAAAATCTGGATACAAACAGTTGACCAGAATTTTTTTCTGTACACCTAAGGTCATGGGTCTAAAGAATGCTCTTATTTCTAGGTTTAAACACCTTTGCACATCAAACGACACTTCTGCCATAGCAGGGCACGTAACACTGATAAACAAACCAAAGTCTCAGATACGTGCTGAAGGATGCACGAGTAAACAGGCAGACTGTTCTGCACTTTACAAGAGAGGATCAGAAAAACACATTCCTACTGATAGTTAACGGCCAAAATTACTAAGAGACTGTCAAGAAAAATAGGAAAGGAGGGAACCTGTACAGTTAGCACTGATATTTCAAAAGATGCATTAGTGAATAATGCATGCGTAATACATGTGCAAATAAAACAGCCACCTTTTAGTATAAAAAAGGTATTTTAATTCTTTAGACAGGAACTCCCACATAGCAAATTGTAAAAATAAACACAGTGCACATATCACCAGATTCTTTACAGAATTCCATATGCAAGAAAAATTTTTCCACTTGACTACACTTCTGAAATGCTCTTAATTATTGGTGGCAAGGGATGAAAAGGAAAAAGCCTGACTCTGTTTGCATGACTGACAATTACAAAAAAGGCTTTTGGTCAGTTGAGCAAATATGATCTGGAGTCACTGACACATAAATGTGAAATCTCCCAGGGAGAAGAGTACTTTTCAAAATAAAGTCATGCTTTCAGTTCTGGGAGAAGCAAAAGGTAGACAACAGATCTTTAATTCAAATATATTCTAAAAGCCTACTGAGGGTTACTGCAACATCAGCCTAATGCAATTAGAAGACACAACCTATTCTTGCACAAAACAGGTATGGAACTGTGCATCTGGGAGCTTGTGTTTAAAGACTGCCCACTGAGAGTGCACCCCTGATGGAACGCTCCCAATGGAAAGAACTCCCCTAAACCAACACACAGCTTTCAGCCAAGTCTCACAACTCACGTCACAAAGGGCTGATCCCACCAAATACTGCTAATTGAGACCTGTTCTCCACATGACAAATACTCTCTAGGTTGACTTAGCAATTCAGGCAACACCTGAAAGTGGGGTCTAGTTTCTGCCAAAGCCTCTCTCTTACCTCAAAGGGACATGACATCATCTTTCAAAATACTGAACTGATTCTTTAAAGCATTGTAAAAGAAAGGAGGAGGATTTAGGAGGAAGTCAAACCCAGCACTAGTCCCTTTTGCTTTCTAATTTAATACCAAATTGAGCATAACACCACCATGTAGCAATCCTTACATCAGAAATTGCTCATCAGAGCAAAGAGCAGTCATCATATGTTTGTACCTGAGCTAGTGCATCCTCCCATTGGTATGAGGAAGTGAAAAGCACCCCTGTGACGAATTTTGAGCAACAAGTCAAACATCAGATGCACTGAAGAGAACACACAGAAACCCCTAGAAGAGCAGCAAGAGAGAGACCAACTGAGATCCCAACTCTCCTACCAAAGGGGACACCACCAAGGTAGCGATGTGTGCTTATTTGGTTAAGTAGTCAATCAATTAGGAATCAGTTACAAGGTATCTTATGAGTAACAGCTAGCTATGTTGGCTGTGCACACACACTAAACGTAGTAAAAGAGTTTTAGTCTTTGCCTCTGTCTCTACAGCTCAGTTAATGGTCCCAGTATAAAACAACTTCCCGTTGTAAAAAATCCCCTCTGTCAGCTCCTATGAGACTCAGATTCTGCCACTGCTGTGCTTCAGCTGCACAGAGACCTCCACAGTAATACACTGAGGAAGGGACCCATGAGTACAGAATATTCCCCCAAGACACTGCTGGAACCTGAAACAGACGAGGGCCATGATATTTCTTGCCCATTGTTACCTGGTTAACCTTTCACCTGCAGGACTCGCTGCCCGCATTTGCCCAATCTGTGGTAAGCTGGAAATGAAATCACTTTGACAGCTATAAAAGGTCAGTTGTAGAAACTTTTTTTTAGCTCAGTAGCTTAACATACAGCATCTGCTATTCATTGCCATATTAGTGCATCCACAAAGGAAAAATCAGATTCCTCTTTGCAGCAGAACACAGATGATACCTAGAAGCAAGATGCTAAGCCGAGGAGCCCACATCTTACCACAGCACTTGTGAAACTGGATTCTCCAGCTGCAAGAACAGAATCCGGAGATTATTTTACAAAACTCCTGGGGATGCATTCAGGACATCTGAAATAAGAAGGGAAGGTAAGCTGAAGATGACCTTTCAATTGCTCCTTGCAAGCATTTGCAAGCAAATGGAACCTTACAGTGCTGTGAATGGTACAATCAGACATTAACATAAAGCGAACTCTGTTAGTGGCAAGGATTCATCAACCTTTCACTCACAGACAGACGGACTGGAGGTCGAGTTTTAAGACCTCACAGAACACTCACGTCAAGATTTACTGCGTTTTGTCATGCTTTATAAAGGCATGGTGGCAAGTATGATGTGTCTAGGCGCAGCAGCCTCCCTACTGACCTCATGAACAGATGAATGTGCCAGGGAGAGGCAGTCCTCAAGAGAATTAAGATGTGTCAGTAACTGGCTGTTACCTGAAATACATGGTTGACACATTGGTATCAGGATTTTTCTTCCTCACGCAGCAACAGATGTACATTATTTGGCACATCCCCAAAGCAACAATTTCTCATTCAACCAAACCTCATACATCACTATGATAAACTTAAAGATTTTCTGTTGTTCTTACACACTTATATTTATGAGAACACTTGCACATGTTTCAGAAAAGATAAATTTTTATAAAGTTACATGGATCTTATGGCTAAATTGTGAAAGGTTTCTCACATGGAAAAGCCATCAGCAAGTTAGGCTTTTGGTCCCAAACAGGCAGCCTTTGAACAGTGACACAAATGTCTTTCCCACAGAAATATGCTTGTATATTAAAAAGGAATAAAACTCAGGATCTACAGTCCAGGGTCCTTACAACTGGTCCTTTGTCCTACAACTCCAGCATATGGCAACGAATCAAAAATTTCCAGCTCTACTAGTTTAAAGGATATTCCAATTGCCCTCATTACCACTGACTTTTTGCTAACACAGAGAGCACTGACCTGAGCTAGGGCTGAATAATCCCCTGCCACAGAAACTTCTGCCACAGAAAACTGCTGTTGCAAAGCCAAAGAGTACTTGAGATACCTCACGTAACAAAAAGATAACCAATGGCACATGTATTCTTTCCAGGCATGGTTTATTGAAAACACACCAAATTGTTATCCTACATACCTGGTTTCTAACAAGCATTCTACTTGTCTGCATTATGGAAAGATCCTATAATAATAATACATTCTGTCACGGTAACATTTGTTCTATGAAAAGCATAATCCACCTTTTTTTTCCTCTCCATACTTGTAAAATCAAACCATTCTAAGTGTTTCATTTTATAGTACAGTGTAAATACAATGCAAAATCCCACCAATCTAAACTACAGAGAGAATGTTGAGCAGTATTACAGAAAACACATTGTTGATTTTTTTTTTTATTCTCCTACCATGAAAATTTTAAGGCACATGATAGTTACAAACACATTAGCTACTAATTACCAGTAAGCTTCTTAGTCTAGTTATTTTGTTTCTCTGAACAGTACGAACCAGATTGGCAGGCCTTGTAGTATCTGCGCTATCTTCCTTCTCACCTTGGACTTCAGAAAACGTCCTACCCTGATGTAAAACTTAAGACAGAAAAAAAAAGGTTCATTAATACCTTCCCCTTAGATGTACTAGATTAGTTACTGTACCAGTAAATCAGAGAATTTCTCTGTCAAAGACAAGGAAACACCAGATTTTAGGGGCATCAAAACAAATAAATTTTTGGAGAAACTATGCCTATATAAACACCTCCAGAAACTGTGAGAGCACAACTCCACCCCAACAGCCTCGAAATGCTGGCTGAAGTTACTTGACATGCCATACTTTTCACTGAGCGGGCAGTCAGACAGCACAAGGGGCTACAACCACTCTAATGTGCCCTTCTGCCTTCTGAAGCTTTGCTTACTCAAAGAGTTTAACATGTGCGCCTCTCTCACAGGGAGCTGAGCCTACACGCTCAACTTTAAGGCAAGGAACAGAAGGTAACTCACCACCTTCAATCTTATAGGAACTACTCTAGGAGTGAAAACTGCTTAGCTTTAGCCTTGCATGCTAGAAAGCATCACTGAAAACTACTCCTTAGAGCTGGCAAGCACTTACTAATCTGCTGTAACAAACGTGCCACCTCCTGCTTCCTTGGTGTGTCACTTACAGCAAGTCAGTCCCTAGTCCCCAAGGCAGTCCCTTTTGTGATGTCTTGGCAAGAGAAAAAAGAGTTGCTTTCCTGATACAGACACCTTCACAATCTGCATGTCTGAGTGCGCAAGAGTAGAACTAGGATAGGCAGGTGTTTTGCCCAGAAGACACTGAAGATCAGGACCTGTGGCTGCCCAAGCTGTTCCCTAGGGAGCATTTCAAGCTGGCAACACATCTTGAGTTGTCAAGTTACACTTATGGCTAAATTGCTACTTAACTCCAAGACAGAAACAAAACACGCTAAAGCCTTGCCTTTCCACTCTCTTCCTTGGATTCTGCAGACACCCCAACCAACCTGGGAAGCTGTAAGGACAAGTACAACTGCTCACACGCTCAACAGCCAAACTTGATGTTTCTCCAGGGGACTCTTGACACACGATTTTTTTTTAAAACCTCCACAGCTTAGTGAAGATGCTTGGGAGATGCACAAGTCTCCTCCCTGGGAAGAAAGTTCTGCAGTAATTAGATGCCATCAGAAGTCTCCCTCTCCCCTATGTTATCTCAGCTCTCACTGGGCCATCAAATTTCCTCCTCCTCTTTAGCAGGAGTCTTGCAACACTATAGCTTCCTTCCACAACCATCCCTCCCACTAGAATTTCTGCAGGTAGAAATAGCTTCTACTCCAGCACTTTGCAGGCAGATTCCCTCCAGTTTTCACAGTGGAGCCAACAGGAAAAGAGGAGGTCACATACCCAAGCCCTAAAAAGCACTGCCTGCCTTTTAGCAGGAGACTCTAGACCCTACTGCAGCTTTAGTCACACACACTGCCGCTTTCCCTTCTTTACATACAGTCCCTGCTGCCAAAATACAACAACTACGGGTTCATCCACCCACATCCCAAAACAGCTCAAACAGCCAGTCACATTTGTGTCAACAAGGGGAGAGCGAAGGGCAAGTGAGGGCACACATCCCACCAGTGAGCTTGTGGCCGTAGATAAAAAGCACACTACATCACCAGACCTGGTTCAAAGTATCTTGCTTTGGACTTCAGCTGGTGGCTGATAATACAAGGCAACAGTCTCACATGCAAGTCACTCCCAATCCATTTTCCTTCCTCAATATCCAAACAATGCTTCGTGAGAAGAAAAAAACCACAGTAATGTAAGTGATGTTATTGCTACATACTTGGGAATTCATTGTTACTGTAAGGCATGGAAAGGGCAGGGTTAAGACATGGGACCCCCAGGGGAAGCCTTGGCCCATGCACTTGGTACGTGACTTCTTGATATAGCATCTTTGCTTTTCTGCAGCAATAAAACATGTTGTCAGCTCACAACTATGCTGGCTGCCACAAACACTTACCCCCACAAAAACAAAGAACAGTTTGCTACAACAACCCTGGGCAGCCAATGCCACCTAACCGCACAGGGAGGTTTGCTTACCGCAGGATGCAGTGTAAACACAACAAGGATTTTTAGGGAAAAGTGGGACAGAGTCTGAATTTGCTTCTCAAATACTCCTCTGTGGTTTTAGCCCACTAACGACAGAGACCAAAGCGGATTCCAATCCTGATTTTGAGTGTCCCTGTAGTGCCTCGCTGAGAGCCACGGGATACCTGGAACAGGAGGTCATGGACAGAATTGGCCCCTAATCACTTCACCTCCTCCTTCCTGCAGTTTTCTCTGTTAACCTTTTGCTGGCTTTGGAATATCTGTACAGTAACTAAATCACAAAGTCTTAGACTTAGTCAGAGACTCCTTTCAATGGTCAGGTCTTTATTTTAAGTGAACTTTTGCTCAGACTCCTTTGGTAAATATATGTTTTGAAGTAGATCAGGGACAGACTGACGGCACGGCCCTTCTCTTACACTGTTCTAATCAGCTACAAAGCATGTTCCATTGCTAATTACTGAACGTTTTTTAAAAAATCCTTTCATATACAAAAAGAATACACCAAGTACATAACCAAAAGTGATATAAAACTCTTCTGTGTAGCTTGGTTAAAAGGGTCTCCGCGTATTGGCAGAACAAGTATGAAAAGAGCACCATTGATAGAATATACAGTCAGACTATGTATCTGGTTTCATTGCCACACTTTATGACTACACACAGAGAGACACTGCCCTGACACAAACGCAGATAATCACAGATCTATCTCTTTGCTTCCCTTGATCTGCTGAGCATCTTTGGCCCAACAGAACTCTAATGCAGGTGAAAAAACAAATCTTTGCTATATTAATTTGCTCCAAGCAACTTCACCTTCCCCAGGATCCAGAAGTGACCACTGCAACGCACGTGGAAGATGAAGGTCAAAAAGGGAGGCTGCGAAGGAGCACATGTATCATCCGAATCACTGACAGCTTCTGGTATCAGTCTATTTCCCTGAATCAACAAATGCTTCCCTCTCCTGCAAACTACTTTACACGGTTTTGTTAACCTATCCTCTGCACAACAATATATATATATAGATATATAGATTTATTTATTTATTTATATATATGTATTCATGTCAAATTTTTAATATACTCAAGAAGATACAAAGCTCTTGGTATTTGTTTTTTTTTTTTAAGTTTTCGGTTTTTTTTAACAAAAATTTTAGATGTTTACTATTACAGTAATATTTTGGGGGAGGTGAGGTTGTTGGGTATTTCTCCTTTTTAATTACAAAGGAAATGGCAGGCACTGAAAACTGCAAATGATGTTTACTAGATTCAAAAATGTGCTTTCCAGTCACACCGTTTTTAGGAGCTTGTTTAAAATTAAAAGTGGCAATCAAAGAACAGTGGCAACCAAATAAAATCAGCAAAAGTCCTCCGATGCTACGAGTGAAACATTTGCTTCCTACTTTCATCTGCTGCTCTCCCTTGACCAATGTCTGGAGAAAATCAGTGATCTGAAGTCATTTAGTTCATGGCATTACCAGATACTATATATGCAGATTACCTTCCCATGAGGTAAAAATTCCCCCTTACACAAAGCAGGCCTTGGCATCTTAGAGGAGAACCGTTGCACTTGGCTGATTTTCACACCAAATGAAATATGTAATCTCAAAACAAAACCAAAGGAACACAGAAATCATGATGATGATTTTTAAAAATGCCAAACCAGTTCCCTTTGTGGCATTTTTCATCAGGATCTACAGCCCAAAGCAAACATGGATCCAACAGTGATAAATTCACCATCAAATGTAAGTGATACACCCATCTAAAATTTATAGCATGTTCAAAATAAGACATCCTATGAAAAAGCTCCTATTTTCTTCCAATGTTTTAACAGCTATGGCAAAAGAAATAGTTAATCATCATCAATGCAACACTGGTACATGTAAAAAGTAAAAGATCCTTATTGCAATCTTTGAGAACAAGAAAATAAAAAGCCAGCCAACTCCATTTCTCAGCATAGATTTCTGAACCAGAGACAGTGAAACCTTCAATAAACCACTTCTCAATATGTGAAAATAAAAATAGAGCCATTACAGAATTCAAAAGGCAGAAGTATTGTACACCAGATTATAATGATAATATAGCACTGTGATTGATGTAGCTTACTCTAAAAGCAGATTGTACAGCTTGCATCAATTTTGCCATCCACTCTCCAGTTCATTTCATCAGCGCTTAATAGTTTTTGTTCTGCATTTTCTCCCTTCATTGAAATCAAATAAACTTGCTCAACATTCCTGCACTTTCTGTCGAAATAATAAAGAAAACCTAAACATCTTTCAAAAAGCCTTTAAAAATGTTAGATTCACAGTTCAAAACAAATCCCCCCAAACAAAAAAAAACCAACACAAAACAATGAGTCCCAAACCAGAAAAGTGCTATTATCTTCATGGCTACACCTATGATATTATTTCAAATATTCTGCAGTTTCTCTTTCACTTGTGAAGCTGTTGTCTTTGCTGCCACACGACCTTCATGTCTCATACTTGGCACCATCCACACCTAAGAACGCAGCCAGCTAGATGGAAGCTTGGGTTCTCTCTTCTTGCCTTCTTTCTTCTTGCAGGAGAGTGGGAGGGAGCGGGAGGTGGTGGCTATTTCTGGTGGGAATGTAACTAAGTTAAAAAGCAAATTGTCTCGCTGTAAGGCATGGTGCTCTGCGGTTGGCAACGGCAGTCAGTTGTGGTTTCTCCCCACATCCTCCTCGAATCTGCAGCCTGGTCAGTGATGCAGCGCCCTCCAGATCTGAATGGCAGTGGTGACTGATGAGATCCTCTGTGTCGATTCAATGTTTGTTTCTCCCCCGCAATTAAAAAAAATGTGGTTGGACACTAGCCCTGCAAAATAAAGTCAAAACTGATTAATACCAGCAAGTACCTGATCTTGGTGATCTTCATAACTCAGTGGTAGAACAGTGACTGGAAATGACAACCTATTCCCAATATATGGGTTCCTTGAAGGGTATGACTGGGAGAAGATGAGCAAAGACTTCATTTTTCAAAGTCTGTAGCCTGCCATCACCACCCAAAAACATACAGGAGTTTTCTCTGCACTAATGCAAGTGATTTCCATGTAGAATTTTGGGGGTGGATGATGCTCCACGTTTTGGAATTTGGGCCTTTAAAGGTATATTGTCCACTATGATGGGAAAGTTGCCCAGTGCCTTCACAACAGACACTAAGATCTTCCTTTAGCCATAGCCAGGGGCACAAAACCTGCTGTTCCAAACATAGCATCACACCTGATGGAGTGCCAGAAGGCAGAACTGGGGTAGAGGCCTGTCTAGCAAGACAGCAGGAGACAGATTAGCAGTGGCAGGAGTGAAAAAAGGTCAGTGACATTACTGAGGAATTTGGCACGTGGCAAAGGCAGGGAACCAGAAAGCAACAAAAAGGCACCTTTTTTTTTAGTGACAGAGGAAAGAAAAAGGGAATTGAGAAGGGGAAGTTGTGGGTCAACGTTTATTGTGTAATCAAAATCATCTCTCCTTGCTAAGTAACTCGTGCACATCCAGCAGCTTTCCTGCAGACGGGCAGGGCTGTGTAACTCATGAGACCCTCAGGGTAAATCCATAAATAGTCAAGGATATGCTTTTCCTTAAGTCTCAGGCTAATCCTTACAATGAGCACAGAGGGGAAAAAAAAGTGTTTGGAAGCAGGAACACACTATTCAAATTCATTCCCATGTCCTAACAGCAATTATTCATTATATTAATTTTCTGCCTGGTTATCTGACAGGTTATTTTTTTAATCAAATAGTGGCGTTTGATTGCATTTCATTACAGATACACTGAATAACATAAACACCACTTTTGTGTCAAATGCATTTTCATTTGTCTGAAAGGACCCAGTTAGCAGTTAGCCTTGAAGAGATTCCACAGCGATACAGATCATGCACAAGTTAATCACTAGCACCAATTACCATTGAAAGCACCTACCATGCATGCAAATTAGACCCAGGAGTCAACAGGCTGGGGTTTAATGTCACGGGCATCCACCAGATTCACCGAAGCCCTGTTACTCCTGTTAATGTTTTTCCTATTTGTGTCATTCTGCAGCACAGGGTGAGGCGTTAAAGGCAAAACAGAGCGGATTAATCAAACAAAACCACCAAACAAGTCAGCTTAAAGGAACACAAGGGAAAATTAGTGGTAGAGAAAGAAACAAGATCAGCAAAGGCACAATACTGACAAAAGCATCCGCAACAGCCAAAAGGCTGCACTTCCCTGCCATCACCATTCACAATTCTTGGGCACTCTTGAGCCTCAGAGCCACGGTTATCAAACCGTTCACAAGCCAGAAGACCTCACAGATATATTTCTGTTTGACGGGATGGGGAGAAGGATGAGTAGCAGCCACTCAGCTCTGCCCAGCGGAGGGCACGGCAGCACACGCCTTTGACTGTACAACTGGCTGAATTCAGGTTACCCCTCTGTCCTTACAACCAGGAGGCACCACAGACCACGGGAGGCGTATTGTTGAGGTGCAATGTTTTTTCCTCTTTTTCTCATGAAAGCAAAGCAGCTACTCACTGAACTCAGGGTTGTGCTCAGTGTGACATACATCGGACTTTGGGCTGCTTGATGCAATTCCGAAGGTTGCAATCAGACCACTTTAATGAATTTTGAGTGGCAAAAATAACACATATTTGTTAATTTTCCTGCCTTAGCCTATTTTCCTTAGAAAGACATTTTCTGTCAAGCTCCTATTGATCAACATTCTTATGTCACTTAATGCATCCATTCCCGTTGCATCCTTGCAAAACATACTAGAACCATGAAGAGAGAACTAGAAAGTTTATTTTGTTGACACTATTTCAAGCAGGGCCATCTCTTGCCACACTGGAACGGTTGGATACACTGCATCACTTGAGTAATCAGCTCAGTTCTATCAGTCTCAAGAACAAATTAAGGAGGACAACCAAAAAGTCTAAGTGGGCGGCCTCCAACAGGGTGCAGCTATACCCTGAGCTGGCAAATTGAAGAAAGCGATCTGTGCTTAAAAAAATGTTCAGCTGGAATGAAGCCATTCTCCAGGGTATACCTTCATGGAAAGGCAGGACACAGCAGGAAATGCATGACCAGGCAAGTTAATATAGTCAGACCGATGCAGCAGGACATCTTCCTAATTTGTAATCTATAGAAATACTTTTCTCCAAATCACATTTTTATTTCCCTTGTTCAATAATAGTGGGTTTTCCTTTCAATTGACTGGAGTTTGTTTCCACTCAAAATGAGTCACCTGGATTTTCTGATATTATCAGCAATGTGCTGAAAGTTATTAAGGACCCCATTCTGCAGACTAACAATAGCGTTTCCTACCACTGACTTGGTTCAATGAATCCTCTTCTTCCTCCTCGAAATTACTTCCCCAGGTGAAAACATAAGCTTGTTTTGAGGCCAGGGAGAATTGATGGCCACAGCATTAAGTGACTTTCAGAAAGGTATACTTCAAAGGCATAGCAATGCAACAGAAATTACACACAGCCTACTAAGCCACGTTTGCACACAACCCACAATACAAAGAGCTTTGTGAAGCAAGATTTTTTTCTTTCTTAATTATAAAGTTGTCTACATTTGGTTTCAGAAGGCACATACGTAACCACACACGTCTCTCCCTCCTTCTCCATCTCCTTGGTCCATTTGTGCATAGTCCACCACCAGGACTGTGAATGACCGTTGGGGTAACAAATACCATTCACCTACTGCGGTGCACAGACACACAAGCTCACACTTAGTTCTCATGGTGAACACAAAGCAGTGTGACAGTTGGAAGTTACTGTTATCAGAACAAAGCGTGAGCACACTTACACACTTTAGGGCTAAGGAATGCTGCCTGGACGAGGGTGACAGAACAAACACTATTTTTACAGTCTCATCCATTTACGACAATATAGTGAATCCCTGCATTTGCTCCTGCACTGGAAAGCAGCATTTTCTTTTTATTTCTAGTTAGCCAACTGCTAAGTTACAAAACTGTGCATTTATCTTAAAAAAAAAAAAAACAAAAACAAAAACCAAAAAACCCCCCCAAAAAAGCAGCCCTTTACAGCCCCCTGGTGAGTAACTACCCAACATTTCTTGCTGAGGATACCACGCTTCCTTTCTTTTAAAGGCGCTAACTAGCACCCAGCAATAAGAGGAAGCTCACTTTTAAAGGTTCTTTCTCCGAGGCATCTCCTGTGTTATCACTGGTCTTGTATTTGCGCTCCTTGTCCCGGTGATCTATGGTAGAGTATCCATCTGAGGAGAAAAAACATGACAGTCAGGCACGAAGCACAAATAAAAGCAAAAGCAGAGCTGATGCTAGCAGAATTCTTCAGCAAAGAAACAGGAAAATAAACCATCACAACCTGAAGATGCTGGCAGCCTGCTTTTCACATGCACTCCAGCTCTGAAATGTCATTTTTACCAGCTTGAAACAAAACAGAAAAGCCCTCTTTTTGTATCACTGCCAGATGCTGGCATTCATTAGCAAGCACCACTGTTTTCATCCCAGCCTGCTGCAATTTTTACTGTGCCCAAGGAAAGCAGCAAGTTGTCATCTCATGCCCTGTGGCTAATGAGCTCCAAATTCAGCCCAAATCCCTTGCTTAGCAGCCTGATTTAATTGGCTGTGTTCATTCTCTGAATGCTCTGCAGCATGTTCCCGCTCTTCCCGAGGCTGACTACTAGCAGCACATGACAATAATTTGGAAGAGTCCCCTTCAGAGCACCGAGAAAAAGGGCCCATGGTGTTGGAAGACATCTCGATGCAAACCCTGCTGTGCTTGGACTGCCTTTCATCACAAAGTAGCACCTGTTGGGGCTTTTTCTCCTGACAACTAAGAAACAATATGAAAGTGTGATGAACACAGGGAAGAAAAGTGTGGCAGGTATTTATAAAGAAATGGTTCTAATTATTTCAGAGCTTTTGCTTTGAATCATTGTCAGCCAATGCAAATCTTAATTTATTTTCCTGATGCATCAAATTTCCCTCATTATCAGCGACAAACAGATCCTCTCCTGCTCTGCTTTGACAGTATTGTAATCTGGAGTAAATGACACTCAAATTTATAGCTCCCTGCAGGCTTTCACTTTCCTATATGTATTTGAGGGATCGTTAATGTTTTCATGTCCTGACAAACTAGGTTCTTAGAATACCACAAAAAGGTTTTACACGAACTATCAAAATGCTCCTGTCTTGGTTTACTTCTTAATGACCTGTTGCAGGCAAGACAGCCATGTTTCTCGTGGCGCTCCCGCGGCATAAGAGGCACTGTTTGCCCACATGACAAAAGCACACACAGCTACAGTGACTTGTAGCAAACCATCACAGAGCAGGGCCCTAAATAACGTTCATGCTGGCCACAGTCAGATCAACTTGTAAAAGAGCTGAAGTCTTCCCGGGGATTTCATGAATCAAAGTGCACACAGACCTGCAGCAAGCACCTGAAGTATCATGTATTTATGACCTCATGGATAGTAATAGATTATTTAACTACGCTGCCTAAAAATAACTGAAGAATTCTGGAGTTATACATGCAGTACACAGACCTTGAAGCACAAAAATAATTGCCACGCAGAGCTTTACTTCTAATTATTTGTTGACAATGAAGATGCCTAACATTGTTGGCTATTCCTTTCAAACAAAAAAGAAAAAACCTAAAGCCCACTAGCTGCATCCAGCTACCCAGCCAGCGTTTGTGGAAGAATGCATGACTGATAATTATCTTTCAAATGACAGGCATGAATACTGCTAGGAAGCCATATCCTAATCTAAAGATGCATCATTTCTTTAGGAGTAAATAGTTCAGAGAGGTATGTAGTTAAATGATGGAAACATGCTGACTCCCCCAAAAAAATCAAACTCACAGCAACTGAGCGGTAGCTTTTCACAATCTAAAATTAATTAGACTCACAATGATGTAACAGATCACTTTGCAAGGACAGCAGCAACAGGAGGATAAAGCTTTTGCACAGTGGCAGTAATCTAACAGCAAAGAACAGTCAATAACTCTGTTTTTCATATAAAAGTTCCAGCACATTTTGCAATTCATATTGTCAGCCCACTGCTGTGTGGTCTGCATCCCAATGGTGCCGCACACGCTCATCGATTATCTGTTTCTAAAAGCCACACACTGTGCTATGGCTCTATCAAGATAAGCAGCAGCAGAGACAGGAAGTTAATGATTAGACCTAATAAAATGAGAAATATATTGAAGGAGGCTGCATCAGAGGAGTAATACCTCAGTGCCCCAAAGACCACAGCTCTCCAATGAAATCAGTGACTACTGCCTCTCCCACATTTCAGACTCATTCTAAGCAGCGATGAGAATTAACTCTGATTCTGTGGCACAGAGGAGACCCACGCAGATCCTATTGCTCCAAGGTATAAATGCATTATTCTGAGTTAATACAATCCAATGTACAGACAAAAGTTATACTGGTCAACAGAGGCACATCCCATTCTTGGCTTGTTTATTCCTCTCAACTTTCTGCTTGTTGTCTTCTGTATTGCTTGACTATTTCCCATTCACCTTGCAGCAACATTTTAATGTCATCGCAGATTACAGGACCAAATGCCTGCTGACTGTCAGTCCATCCATGCCCTCACACAGCTCTCAACTTATAAAGATCCAACCTCCAGACTCAACAAAAAGGAGGAGGAGGAGGAGAAAGGAAAGTTATGCCTGAAGATGGGCATGTAGGACAGGGGCATCTGAACTATGCATCTCTGGTCTGAACAATTCACAGCTCCCAGATGCTATTGTCTGACTGACTGCGGGTTACCTGAGGCACAGATAAAGTTTTAGAGAACTCACAAATTTGGCATACAGCTTTGAGATCACAGTTTTGCTGCTTCTGCAGACAGCTCAGGGTCACAGCCACCCTCAGGCAGCACCGTGACAGTAAGCATTGATGATCTTCACGTTACTCGGTGCAGAGCCACTTGTCTGGAGCTGATGAAGTCTGACAGACCTGAGCACTGGGCTGCCTACTGCATCCCACGGTAACTCATAATACATGTTTTCTCCCATCTCTCAGGACATCCATGCTCTATCCAGGCCCTCCCATTGCCCCAGACAACAGGAATCTGACTGGTCTAGTACTGGCAGTTGATGGGAATTGTATCTTTCTGCCTCCCTAGTTCACTGATAGTGAGCTCATCTCCTTTACAGAGAAAGGTGACCCCCACAGTATTAGCTAACAGGCTGAGATACCAATAGCAATTTTCTTTTTACAATCTTGAAAAAGAGTCAACGTGGCGTAAAAGCCCAGGGACCAAGACAGCTGAACCCTGATAAAAAGAGGCAATAGGTGAGTGCCAGACAAGCCGTGATGTTCTGGAACAAGCAGTCTTGTACACTGCAGGGGAGCAGGATGAACACTCTGGGCTGGAAGGACCTGGCTGAACAGATGGGTACCTCTAACGCATGTGGCACAGAGTTCCACTGAATTTTGCCCTGGCACACTCTAATATGTTACAGGCAATTACAGTTCAGTACCAAAGTGGTAACCTGAAAGCATCTGAATTAAATGAAATGGACAACGCAAAGCTGGAGACAGATAAGAATTCTCTAAAAGACAGAGAACAAAGTAGAAAGATCTTAGGGCAAGCAAAGTCAAAAAGAGAGGAAGGCAAAGGAAAAAACACACAACTGAAACCAGTGCAGAGGACCTTCTGCAATAAAAAGAAATAAAAAGATAAGTTGGGATGCTGAACAACTTTCTCTGGTACTCTGTCATGCATTTTCTTTGCAAATATAAGGAGGTCAGTCTCTTCTGGAGGCTCAACAGACTGGTGTGGTGTATGTGGGAATACAACCAAACTGCTTCGTGGGGGTTCAAACACAGAAGACTGCACGTTGATGTTATGTTCCTTGTATCTGCCAGTTCACTCTAGAGTGGGAAAAATAACAAAAACTCCACAATACAATAGTCCACAATGAAGTTAAAAATCAGAAAATACAGTCTAGAGCAGCTTCGCATGTAAGTATGCCCATAAGAAAAAAGACATACGGCATGTGGAAGAGCCTGAAGGAGAAAAGATGAAGTACCAAGTTGTTGTTCCAGTTCCTTGGAATTTAAGGATAGTAAACTGGATAAATTAGTGTAGTCTCTTCTCAGATGACCTCTGAAACAGCACAGTTATAGTCATATTGGAGTTAAAAAGTACTCACGAGCTGGGGTCAGGAAAACTTGACAAATTTCATCTTCTAATAGTGCTAAAAAGATGGGAGAACAGAACAGCCCAGAGAATCTGCCCAGTGTTGTACATACGCTGTTAATTTCCATTTCATTTTGTACTCGGAGCTGTACCAGTAACTCCTGAATGCATAAGGCCACACAACTAATATGGAGACTGTAAACAACCAGCACTGCCCATACTGCAGCACCTGCTAGCACACAGCTATCCTGCCAGGCAATCTTCTCTGAAGTTATTTTCCTCCATTGTGAGAACAAATGTTTCAGTGTTCCTTTAGGTAAAATACATACGGACAGTTGATTCATGGCAAGTGGCATCTCATTTTTCTAAGAATATGAAAGGCAATATATACCTGTTATTTTAACTTCCGAACATGCTTGGCTTTCAGCTTGGTTTTACCTTCCTATTTTTTTCCAGCTACAATCTCAAATAGCAGTACATCAAACTATTTGATTTGGAGGCATTAATAGAGATATGTAAATAAAAATAACATCAACTGGGAGAAGTAAAGCAAATTCCCAAGAGACCACACAGCACCTTTATCTACCTCAATAAAGAAAACAAAGCCAAAAAACCTCTACAAGTCTTAAACTACAGAACTTATCAATCTCAAAGCACTTCACTGACAGCAAGTGGCTGTTCTCAGTCTATAGGAAAAGCCAGGCTCGGCCAGATACAGGTAAATGAAAGCGGAACCAAGAATATCATACATGCTATCTTTTGGTGTTACCTACAGAAAACAAAGGCAGAATGGATTTAAACACAAGCGTTACATTGAAGTACATTTTCAACTCTTTTTTTCCTTCTGAATTCCCAGACTTCCAGATCTGTAACAGGGAATGCAGCTGCCTCAAGGGTTGGAGATCAGAACAAAAGCTGGGTCAGTACGTCTCCATTATACACTTAAAGTAGTGGAGAAAGTGATGTATATGGTCTATAGGTATTTAAAAGAAGAAAAAGACAGAGGGAAAAAAAAAAAAAAAAAAAGACCATGACCAATCTTTTGTAAGGTAATGTTCTGTTTTTAAATGTCAGTTTTATCCATCTGAAAGAATATCACCTAGAGAAATAGTTGAACTTTCCTGTGAATGACAGCGTGCTCTATTGAAACAGACAGAGTTCGAGCTATGACTGAATTTACCTGGGCCAAGTTCATCCATAGGTATCATATCACGACTCCCAGCCTTCTCATTATCTACAAAACAGAAATATTGAAACAACTTGAGTTACATTTGCTTTTCTCAACACCTTGTAGTTTTAAATTAGTCACAGGACCAGAAAGGGCGATAAAGTACTGAACGCAGAGACTATTGTAAAAAACAAAAAAAAAACCACAAAAAAAAACCCCAAAATCCCAAACTATTCAACTGTTACCCATTCAGAAAGGGAAGTTTGATTTCAGCTCTCCAAGAGCACATGCAATCCTTAGACTTGCTGCTTTGGCACTGTAGTATAGAACTCCCTCTTCTTCAAGCGATAACAAAACCTGCAATTCTGCTTTGGACTACCTACCACTATTAACAAGCTTCTCTCTGATCTCTCCAGAACAGAAGAAAAAGAAAATAAGTAAGGATGCAGCTTCACATGGCACACAATCCAACCTAGGAGCCTGCTAAGCCAACAGAAAGCTAACTCACAAAGAAAACAAGTAGTTTATTGTCAGATCAGCAAACTGACCCAGGTCATCCTCTGTCTGCATAACCTGCCAGATTTGGTCAAAAACAGGAAGGTGGAAACAGGCAGGACAGTGCAGGGCTGTGTTTTTTGCAGTAATCTGCAGTTAAACCGGGTAAAGTACAACATGGCAAACTTTGCCTTAGGAGGCTAAGGATTTCTGAAAAAAAATCTGGACATCTGAGTATTAGAAACTAGAACCAGATTCAGAGACAAAGCAATCATAATTTAATTAAAGCTGGAGATACACCAGTGCTGCTATGGCTGTGTCAGGTCTCATGAAAAAGCACAGACAGGTTAATCTCCAGTGAAAAAATACCTGCACAGTAGACGAAGGAGCACTGCCAAAATACCCATGCTTAATTTAGAAAGGAAAAGACTCCAGTTCTGAGCAGGGGTAAGGCCAGCCCACTGCCTGGCCGAAGGCTAGATTTGTTAATCTATAACACTGTCAAAGAAGGCTGTTCTCTTTCAAAGTTCCAACTCATGTCTATCCCAAATTCTCTCAGAAAGATTTAACTGATTATGTTGAATATAAGTTGAGAAAACAACATCCATAGTGCACATTTCACAAGGGAAGGAACACTATCCATACGCAGCTAACAGGAATGATCATTTTGGGACAGTGGGGTAAAAAACCCCCACATAATAAATTTTCACCCCCTCACTCCTTGCCTATCACTCCCATAATGCAGATGTGGCAAATTGAGAAAACAAGCAAGCAAAGCACAATAGCAAAAGTGGTAAAGAGCAGAACTGACCTTGACTTTTATCCACCAAAGGCAAAGTGCTGTCATCATAGCCAGACCTGCCAGCAGTACCTTTGGAACCCTTCGGAGTTGCAGAAACAGACTACAAGACAAAAATCACATAAATACAAAATTCCTACTCTGGGAAATTGAACAAGAAAAATAAACAAACCAACAGTATAGACTGAGATTACTGAAAGCTGCTAAGCTCCCCTTCTGCTGATAACATGGCACTGGAGTATTTTTTATTTTCATACAGATTTGTTGGTGGAATTTTTTCCTGTTATCTAAATGGCAGCACTGTTGGTCTATAGAAGGAGCAAAACCTTCACAAGGAAAGATGAGGAGGCTGCATGTCAAGAACAAGTGCCTGCCCTATGCTGCTAGATGGAATGTTTCAAATCAGACACAATGAAGAGAAGACATGCCCAGTAAAGCATGAGCATTTGGCCTACGCAAGGTGGCATACTTCCGAAACTTAAAAAGCTGTATTTCACAGACCACTGAAAAACATACCCAGCAAGTATATGCATGATGCTGTGACAGAACAGATTACAGTACATTGTTCTATCACCTAGAAGAACAGAACCAAAGCCTGCAATCTAGCAGACTGTCATATTAGACTAACTTAGGACATCTTCCACTCAGGGACTCCCATAACTAAATCTAAGATCCAGCATTTTTACCTGGAAGTGTGATTTGTTCCACCCATCCTTCTGTAGGGCATTTCTTAGTTCTTTATAGCTCCAGATCATCTGAAGAACATGAGATGCTGCTTTTGTTTCTCTGGGAGACTGGCTGATTTGCAAGATAAAATTAGAACTTAAGTATCAAGCAATATAAGCCCATTCATATGCTGACTTCTTTGCACCAAAACAATATCCAGAAGACACCTAGTTCTCCATACAGCTGCTCTTTGAATCTATAAGCTATAAGATATATGCTATATCATTCAGTGACTTCTTCATATCTATAGATATTTGCTAACAAAAAAAAGCCTGATCCAAACAAGAAGTTGTAAATTGTGTGGATTTCTGTGTTTTCACGCGTATTGCTGGGCAAGTACTGAGGGCAGGGTGACTCTTCTGTCTTGTAGCTGTCATTAACAAAAGAAAGATGGATTCCATCCTGCCTGGATTTATTTACGGAAACACTCCCCCCTGCCCCTCAAACAACCGCTTATCAAACTTTCACCCCTACTTACATATATTCCTCGCAATTCAATGAAGTTGCTTCATGGTTTAGAATATCTTACAAAGCAATTTGGGTCAGCAAAAAGTAAGCTATTTTTAAACAGAAAATGACTTTTTATCCATTCCTTACTAAGTCAGTACACAAGCACTCTCTATAAAATAATACAGGGCTACATTCTTGGTTGGCTCTCATACTTCATAACAATGCAACCCAACAAAGTCTTCTGCTACTCTTACAAAAGTTTGCTGAAAACACACCTATGAAGAAGCTCACGTCTAACTGGCTGAACTATATGAAGCAAACTTGTCTCTTAAACAGTCAGAACACAGCTTTCAACAGAATTGCAGAGTGAAAATTTGTCACTTCAAATTACCACCACCAGCCCTTCAACCAGAACGATTACTGCACATCATTAGTCATTTTACTTAAAATAAACAGATTTCATCACTGGTATTCCAGGAATGGAATGCTGTCACAGGAAAAAGGCCTCCCAGACTAAAAATAAAGATCACTGTTTTACTGCAGATGATGTCTGCTAAAGTCATACATCGTGCTAAGATGCACCTGCTGAGGAAAGAGCATATCTTAACATGACTGAAGTAACTACTCAGTTAACTCTTTTTTTTTTTAAATCATGTAGACCTATTAAAGGTGTTGACTGTTTTTACTGCATATATATTAATCACTCTGAAATTAAAGGCTCTGAAAGGTTAGGATGCTTCAATACTTTCACAAAGCAAAAGCTGCTGTTCATAGTGACATTTTCGTGTTTGCAGTGAATTCTTATGTATTTTGCTTTCAACTGTCACTTACCTTGACTTGCTGATAGCTACCAGCTTCTGAATGCCCTGTGTCTGGATCAGAGACCTTGCGTTTTCTGAGCTGTCAGTAATGATTTCATGGATGGTATTCAACACCGCAACCACTGTATCCTCTTCCAGGTTCTTTGCAGATCTCTGCTGCCTGCTGGGCAAATTTCTTACCAGCTCACCCATGGCATAACTACCTAGATAAGGGGAAGAGATACCATTAGTCAAACCTAGTAACTCAAGGGTGTTTGCCATGTCAAAAAAACTTATAATGCAAGTGTTTTGAACCTCAAGACTGTAACTTAACAGTGTATTTATCATTCGTTACTGCAAGATGATTGATAGCTGATACCCAAGACAAACTCCTACATCATGAACACTAAAAGGTATTGGGGGTGGGGGGAGAAAAAAAGCAATCCTTATTGATAATTTTACAGCCAGTATCTATCCTACTTTGCAATGCCTGAAGCAAAAAGCATCCAGTAGCTGCTGCTAATGCCACATATTCATGCTAATACACGCACACGGCTTACTCGACTTAGCCTTGTAATAGGCCTTCTGGGGCAAGGTGTGCAGCCATGCATTTATTAACCTTCCCCCAGCAAAGGTAAGAGTATTTCCTCCTGGGTGCAGTTAGCCTTCACAGTGCACTGGAGAAAAAACAAGGAGTCCTGAGTTTATCGCTTCCAGGTGCCCATCTGTACCATTTGCCCAGCTACACCTCTGAACTATTATAAAAAGAACACCTCTGAACTATTAAAAAAAGAAAGGTGGACGTATTAAGGCAGAATCCCACCTTACCATTCACTAGTATCAACCTGCATGATGGCCCTAAACGTGACCAGTACTTCCTGGCCTGACAAGGTTTAAACAAATACTTCACTTAAATACAGAGGCATTCAGAGCAAAACTCAACTCACAGCTGAATTGATTCCCACTCATGGACAGGTGAACGCTTATCCACCCCCTTGGTGGTGCTCGTGAGCACTGCTGAAGAACTAACATGAAAAAGAGTAAAGTTGTTTGGTGTCCAACTTCTACAAGTAACTACCACACAAAAGGATGAGAAGGGAAGGAGGAAGCAAAAGGGACAACTTTAGAGTCCACTGTGCTTCCCCAGGTTAGTTCAGCATGCTAAGGGTAAGACTCCCTCCCACTCTAATCTAAACAGCAAGCCTAAGGAGCAACATCTCTTTAACCACCACGTGCAACATATGCCATGTCAGCCAGAGCTAAGGAAGAGCCAAAAAATCTCTAAACTCACCCACTCCTCTGACGTACTACACACGCTCCCCTCTTCTGCAAAAATCTACATCTGTTTTACTCCTGAGTTAGAGATTTCCCTCAAACCACTGCTTGTTTGAATAGGCTGGAAATACATTCTGAGATGACAGCCCTCACTTAGTGGCTACAGAATAATCTTAGACAGCGCGGATGGAAACTGCATACAAAATGAATCCTCAGCACAAGGAACAGAAAACGTGAGGTCTCTCAAGGGTATCCAAGATCCTAGCCTGGTTAGAAAAGTTCAGAAGATACCTATAAGATCTTTATTGCGACGATCCATGGAAAGGTTTCTCAGGGCAATTGACACAGCCCTCACAACCTTGTCAGAGTCGGACTGGAGCAGCTCCACAAGCACTGGTAAGCCCCTCTCCTTCCGCACTGTTGCACGGATGTAGGTGGACCACTGATCAGAACACACAAGGGAAAAGAAACAACACAAAGTATTGTGAGTTCATATATCTGCCCCTCCCTTGCCCCTGGCATTTCTTTCAGTGCCGTAATTCATTTTTTTTCCCTGCAAAGACTAGTCAGGTTGTGTGTGCTGATGCATCTGTAACTTAACCCATCATTCAAGTTCACCAAGCATAAAGGTAGAAAGGATGTAGAAGTCCATCCCACAGCTTAGCAAGCTGCTGGGGAAAGAGGACAGAAACAGAAAGAAGGAGCATCATCCGCCAGCATCTGCTCTGTACACACCTCAGTGTGAAAACACATCCCTCTGGATTAGGAAAAAAAGAGGTCATTTGGAGGGAACAATAAGGCATCCAAAGTATCTGTTACCTTCCCCCACCTCCAATTTCATGCTTTTATTGTTTCATGACTGATTTTAAAATAAACTGTATTCAAGACAGCTGTGAAACACCACCCTGCTGATCCTCAGGCTGCTGATCAGTCCTACTTTGTCATGTGGTTCTAGAAGTGATCAGGCATACCTTTGAGAGAACTACCTGATTAGAGCTGGGGATGCTTCAGGGAGGATATCAGAGGACACTTTGGAGTGCAGTTTCCTGAGCAATCTGACAATCCAACGAATTAAGTATTCAGGACATTTAATAATCTAACAACGGGCTTTTCTGAATGGATGAAGCAATGGTTAAGTGGTTTAAATAGTAAAACCTGCTCATGGTTAATTCGTCACGAGCTCAGTGACACTTCCACTACACAAACTCTGTCTAGAAGCTGCATAACATCTTAGATCAGCAAATAAGACAGAAATAATGTCTTCGGAGTTCTCACCTCCTTCCTTTTTAAACGAGATGTAAGTGCACAAAGTAACAGTGCACTTGTAACGCGACACAGCTTTGTTCTTACACAAAGGAAACAAGAGAGACTAAAGAGAAGACTGCACTTACTGTCCAGTTGCCAGCACTAAGATTTTGCAAAGCCCCTGCTGCAGCTTCCAAAGTGTTGAAGTTCTGACTTTCGGTGAGGATGGAGAGGTACAGTCGGACCACATCTGGCTGGTATAGTAATTCAAAGCCTGCAGGTGTGGGAAGAGGAGAACAGAAGCAAGAGAAGCAGAGAAGGCAATGTATGAATAAACACACAACATACATTTATTTAGTCACATACGACAACAGCCAAGAGAAAGCTACACCACAGAAAGAAAGGCTTCTGCCACATCCAGGACACTTTATCAACAGTTGTTGGAAATTGTGCACACAGGAAACTCATGCATAGGACACTCACCTGGGCTGAAGGTTTCTTTGCTTGTCTTCAGGTTGACAATTCTTTTTGAAATCTGTGCTACACTATGTAGTAGTGCCTAGCAGGCTGAGTAGATGTGTGTAGTAACAAGGTGATAAGAGACAATTTTTGCCTGCAACAATTCTTACTTTGCATCTCTAGATTGCATTGCAAATTCACCTTGCACTCCTGTTTTCATTTAAATCTGTCTCAGTACCTTTACAGACACAAACAACAGGGCCAAAGACAGCAAGCTACACAATTGTGTCAGTCACTCCCTTCTCACACCCAGGTGACAAAAGAAAGATGCAAAATGTCAAAGTGACTACAATCCCCAATTGGTAAGGGCAGGGAGAAACACTGACTCCAGTTCCGATATTAGGTAAAGAAATACACCAGTATCGTTCAACCTTGGTAGACTACAACAGACACGTATGCTAACTAAATATCCCCAGAGTGACTGGATCAGCTTGGCAGTTTAAGCACGACAGGAATGACAACTATTCCCAGCTCTGCCACGGATTTCCTTTTGGGATGCTGAGTAACTCTCATCAACAGGATTAGGATTTATCCACCCACCCACACTAAAATCGGGGTCTTAGACAAAAACTGTTCCAAGCTGTTGCATATTTCGGAACAATTTTTATCTATCTTTCTTCACTAAGTGTGGCATGACACACTGCATTGATGAGGGAAGAGTATGCAAGCATCCAGTTAAAAGACTTCCTAGGCAAACACAATCTCAAATATCACAGCTGTTCACATTATGTGAACAGAAAACTAAACCCATTAAAATGTTTTGGTGCAGGAAGGCACAAGCAACCTATGATGAACAGAGACTCATCTCTGTCACTGTTGCTGGAAGATATTTCTAGATTGCTAGCTTTTGGGATGTTTTCAATACGTAAAGTTCAGCAGGCATTACCTACAAAAGGATTTCTGGAAAAACATGTCATGAAAGAATGCATAAAGGTGTGAATGAGCTTGGGCAAAGAGGAAATCTGAAGCTTGTTTTGAGCAGAATATATTTTTTTTATTTGCACAGATGAAAATAATGTTTTTCACATAACAAGATGCTGTCCTAGAAGTGTAGCATAGTAATTCAAAGCAAGTTTTCCACTAGCAAGACAGGAAACCTACAAATACAAATCACTCACTCTCTTCAGTACTTTCTCTTCAGAATCACCCATCTCTCATATACATATTTTCCAGCACGTATCACAGATTATAATATTCAGACATCTCAAATCAAACATAGAAGCAAGAAAACTCAGCAATGCTCTCCTATCAAGTTGATAACCCATCATTTTTTTTCTTTTTAAAATTCTCTGTTGCTAAAAGGCTTTCTGAAATTAAAGCCTTACATTTCAAATCTAACTGTTTATCTGTATTTTTCACACTAGTTATTGCCGTGGGACTATGCGAGTCAAGCTCTCAGAACTCAAAACTCTAAACCTTCTATAACACTACGCATAAACACAAGCCATGTTAACCTCCTGGATATACAGGGCTTATTCATCCCACTGAAAGCAAGAAAACACACTTCATCAGCCAAGAGTTTCTTTGCTCCATACCAAAAAACTGATCTACGCATGAGGATCCATGAAGAACCACGTGCTGGCTCATACGTTCCCTGCTCAGGTTCTCACATGCATCCCAGCATGCTTGCATTCTTCTCAAACGACCAGATAGTTAACCAGCTCCATGTCTGTGACTGGTCTTAATGCCACCGCTTGCTTGCTACATGACACCCTACAGATACGTGCAAGCTGCAACAGATGGCAATCCCCAAAGGCATCCTGCCAACCCATACCGCTCGCTTTCCTCTTCTCCAATGTCCTCTTCTCACGTTGGGATCGCTATATTGAATGCTGAGAAAACTGTAGTTACTTAATACATGAAGCATGAACAGTTGTACTGCTTTTCTCCATTCCTCAAATAAGTTTGCTATTATCTGACTCCAGTATGACCTTCGGATCACCTTTTTCCTCGGCCACTTCACAAGGTGAATTGGCAATCTAAGAACTCCTCAAGAAAAAACACCATTGTCTGAGAAGTGTGTAGTATTCCTTTCCTGAACGCTAACACTTAAAAAAAAATCTCTTAGGATAGCTTAACTGGAATTTTGACACTGTTATCTTTTAAGGAAGCTTTGCTGAAATGTAAATCAGAGCAGCAAAAGAGACAAAGGCAGGTTCATTAACAGGTAATCTTCATCTAGAACATTTACTGCTCCTGTACGAGAGCTCAGACTTGGCTGTGGTTCAATAGTATGCAATTGTTCAGCCAGTCCTCTCTGATGGCTTTGTTTTAAAATGCCTAGTTATAATTTTGGCATACCTGGGGATAGCTCCACATATTCACCTTCTCCTGTTATTTAAGTGCAGTCTACAATGTGCCCTTTCTGTCAGTCTGTACGTTCCTTTTTGGCTGGACACTCTTCCTTTGCAGCACCTCACTGTGCACGAATACCAAGACGCAGCAACCCTCTCACCTCCGCTTACCTCCTGTGGACAGAGCTGCATGCCAGTCACGCACCCCCCACCCGCTTTCTGTCATTACTTTTCTTCATGCATGAAAGCCTCTCCTTTTTCCTACTTACTAATGTAAGAGCATCTCAAAAATGTCTTCACCTTCTCTCTTCAATAATTCATAGCACTTCCTCTACCAATTACCAGTACATTTCTGCTTTGAGGCATAACCCCTTCGCCAGTTTGGCGGATGACTCCCACCTCACTCCACATATCCCCAGTTTCCAACTACATTTATGCCTCTGCCCCATTAGCATCTGTTTTCAACAGACTTAACAAGTGCTATATGCACCATACATGAAACTCTGTCGTCCTCCAGGTCTCCCCGCCTCCCCTCAACTGCAGCATGCTTCCAGCACTGCAGCACTTCTGTGTCAGCCTGGCTGCGGCACAAAAAGGCAGGCAGGAGTTGCTAAAATAAAGTATTATGAACACCCCTCATGGATGGCTGCTCATTAGCAGAGATGAGAACTTAACAGTGAGAAAGTTACTGCTGCACCGGAGGGTTTTTCCCTCATTGACAGCAAGCTGACACTTTTCATAAGCGTTATAGTCCCTTAAAAAGAAACAAACAAGTTTTATATTTTCTCCATCTGCCTGCTGTCCTAATGAATCCAGCTCTGCTATTTATAGGATGCAAATAAGTTTCCTTCCAGTGTTGAGTGGAGGCCTCACACATTTTTCCATGAAGCGCTTGAAGCACGTTTCTGGGAAGCACAGCTGGTCTCACCTCCATTAAGCACCTGCTTCTCTTCAAAAATGATTTCCTTAATTTCAAGATCATCTTAATTATTTTTTCAGGTAATGCTACTTTTGTGCCATATATGGCTAATTGCTTACATCCATTTTTTAAATGGAAATGAGGAAAGAGGGTCATTAGTGATAGGTAATACATCAAACAAGAAAAACATCCACTGTTTTTCTTTTTCTATAAAAAGCTGTTATAATTATTGCCCAGATTCAGCACTGCCCTTAAAAAGACAATTTCTCCTGGAATAAATTAGACTTTTTCCATTGGTTACGGATTTGTGCTGAGTTGCAATCCACACTATTTTCTTCTGGAAAAGTATGATGATAAGTCATTTATTGCTTTTTTTCATCGCAGAAAGCAAACAACTTCACTATATTAGCTTTTGCCTTTTAGAGAAATGGAAAATGCCTTGGACACTGATGTCATTGCGAGTGTCAGACATTTTTCAGCATCTAAGCATTCCTCCCAGCTAATGGCATGAATGTGTAGACAAAGGAAGCTATTCCACATTGGACTCATCTTCACCAACATGCTGCAGTCTCATCTTTCTGAAAAAAAGGACCACAAGCTTCTTTGCAGAAGATTTGCTCAAAATTGGCAAATAGATTAATTCTGTGTGAAGTCCATGCTACCAGGAGATGCCAAGTGGATTATTCTTTATTTGCCCACAGAACAGTGACAGCAGACAGCAATTTCAATCCTGAATGGAAAACACCTGTGGAATTAGCTGGAGGTGATTAGCATCTCAATCCATTCAACCCTCAGTCCCTGTGCTGAGAATGCTGCAGCAGTTCCTGGATTATCTCCTCCACAAACCTATTTGCTTTCATTTTGGCAATGCTGATCCTGTGCCTATACTTAGCTACATTCTGGCAATAACATAAAATATTGCACCAGGTGCCTATCTCTGATACGCCAGCTTAATCCCAAATTCAGACAACTCTCTCTGGAGTAAGGTTGCCAAATCTATTTCCCTTCACCACTCATCCCATTTAGGATTTGTTATCCCCCTACAGGCACAGGAAGTGGATACTGGTCAGAGGAGAGTTCTATTGCTGCAGCAGCAGTGTGCTGCTTCAATTTCTAGCCCTACAAAAACTCTGGGTTGTTGTTTAAAAAGAGTGACTATTTCATATGAAGCTGGAAGGACACGGTCAACACCGCAGGAAAAGTGAAAAAACCCTCTCATTTTAATAATCATTAAAATGAACTCTGATGGCTACTCATTCTTGCAGTGTTCATTGGCATATTTACATTAGTGTTTTGATTCGGACCAGTTTTGAAGTGAATTTCCCACTCACTGTGCTTTGGTTCTCAACACAGAGAAGTGGCATCACCACCTGAACTCTCCTTTTGGGATGAAACTAAACTGAGCGATCGCTCCAGGGCCACACCACGAGCACGCGAGCACGAATGGAAGCCCAAGGGCCGCTCTGCTCGCCAACACGGCCAAAGGCTGTGCCAGCGCTTCCCATTCCCAGCGCAGGCCGTGAAGTTACCGGCAGATGGAGCAAGAGGAGCCTCAACTGCAACTTCTCCGCAAGGTCATACACCAACAGACTTTGTGAAATAAGCAAGCAGCTCCCTAAGCAACTAGGAAGCTATGAGCCAGAAGAAGAAGAAGGAAAAAAAAAAAAAGAGTAAAGAATCACGTCAGTAAAAGAAAGTAACAACTTCATTCTGCATGAAAGAAAAGGCCCACAGATCTTGGACTCCTGCCCTCTGCCGACACCAGGCCGGTAACTTCATTACAGCCTATGTAGTTCATTGTTTGCAAGTTAAAACAGTTGTAAGCCAGAGTTCAGAATTATTTGCTACAGAAACGTTTTCAGAACATGTAAGCAGCAAATCAACCCAGCAGTTCAACCCTCCCCTTCAGACCGCCTCACCCCGCAGCACGGTTTTATAACAGACTGCATGAAAAACCCCACTGAAGGTGGTGGGAGGGTGTGGACAGCTGGTTACTTTTATAAAAACAGTAATCAGATCCTTATAAAACCCGCCCCATCAGCTCCATTCCATCTGTATGCTGTGTTTCAGAACCTGGTACACAAAGCAGCTTGAATGCCAACATAAACTTGCAAGATTCTTCTAATTGAAAGGCTTAACAGTAGTGAACTGCAGCCAGCTCCAACAGAACCAAATGCTCGGCATAATCGATGGAGAATGCAGCTCGATGCAGATACATGTAGAATACTGAGTGTCATACAACAGAGGCATAGCAAACTTCTGCGACAAATGGAGAAGAAATAATAGGTGGAAAGTTCTGAACAGTCCCTATAGCTTTCACTTCAAGGTACAGTAGAAGTCAGGACAGGTATTACGCTTACTGCAAAGATTCAATCAAGAATGCAGCATCCACCACTAAGCAGCAGCTCTGAAAACAGCCAGAACAGCCTTTGAATAGTGTTGAAAACAACAACCAGAACAATACGGGATTTGAGACTCAAATCAGGCTTGAGGGAATGTTTAAGAGGAGTTTTTCTATTTAGGAAATGAACACCATAGTGTGTGACCTTTCCAACTAATCTACTAAGTCACACACAAGTCCTAAAATCACATAAACTCTTCCCAGCTTACCGTGTACTCCCACAATGAAAGAAGCAACGGCATGCCAGTTAAAAAGGAAAGCAAGCGATTTCTCACCCCAAAGGATGTAACAGGAATGTTACCAGCACTGCGAAGTGTCAGGGTATGCAAAAAACCAACACAAGGAGCTAGGCTGACTGCAGGCAGACAGAAAGGCAGCAAGGAAAGAGAATGGGAGGGCAAGGCAGTGCAGGAGAAATAAGGACACCTGGGAAAGCAAACTGTCTTTTGCTATTTCTATTATTCTTTACATTTCCCAAGCTCCAGAACCTGTCATTGAAGTAACTTCTCTTACCGAGGGTGCTTTGTAAGAGGTTGGTTGTATTCCACTTCATATCCAAAGAATATGCAATTTTAACAAAGAGACGGCTCAATTAAACACAACCCATTTTGACCTTGTGTGAGTTCCAGCACTTCTGTTTTCTGTGAGCACACATTTTAAAGCTAATAAGGTTTTCTTTTTCCAAAGGACCTGCAAAAGCAGCATCTCTCCCAACAGCCTTTGATACACTGCCCAATGACAAAGGCTTTTTTCAAGCACATGCAGCTAAGCCTCTTGGAAACTGAAGGTGTTCCGTTAACAACCTCTCCTCTGCTCACTAATCAGCAGCAAAGGCTCTGGAGGACCAATACTTAATAAGGATCTGAATGCTGCTGCAGATAACTAGAGCACTACCCACGCCGGTTCAAAAGCGGGACACGCTGTCCCCGCAGGCCTGCACTGAAGGGCAGGAAATGCCTGCCAGCCAGGCCGATGCCGAGAAGGGAGAGTTGCCAAAGGTCTCCACCAAAAGGGAGAGGAGGCATGCGGCTCAACTGCAGCACATTCAAGCACTTTTAGGTCACCTTTGGCAGTGATTCTCAAAAACAGCATTGTCACAAGCAACAATGCTTTGGACCTGAAGTTAACATTAAGCCTCTTGGCTGAATGATTAAAATGGATCAGTCATGTAAATAGCTTCCTTTACCCCAGGCCCAGAAGACCTGCCTCTGACCTTGGAGACTTTAGCTGTACAGTACAGAAAATGTTAGCTTGCTCTCATCAGTTTCTCTGATCCAAAGTTATTTTTATTTACTTCACAGTGATAACTGAATGCATTCTCTTTTAAAGGCAACAGGACAATCATGTTATTTCAAAAGCCTGTTTTGAAATTAAATTTGTATCCAAAAATCAAACATTAAATAACATTCTCTCACACACAGAACACACATGTGATTCTGCTTTGTGTGCTACGTATCAAACACACTGTTTGGAAACACAGGTTCCCCTTTTCCCATAACCAGCTTCACATGGTGTTTGCAAGCCCCTAGAATGCACTCCAGGCTCTGCATCACCACTGCAAAATCTCAAAATGGGACCTGATTCAAAATCCTAGCTGACATACGCAAGTGAATAGGAAGCTAATTCTCACCGAAGGTCTGCCAGCTCCGCAGGCTCTCGCAGCGTGACATTGCTAGCCGTGCAAGGGTACTGCACTCCTGCCAGCTCAGGCACACCTGAGACTCCAGCTAGGAGCAAACGCTCTCTTGCCTGGAGAAATTCTGTGTGTCTGCGGTAGTCTTTCAGATTGCCGATTACTCTTGTATCAATCGCTACAGCATTTTAAGATTGCAGACAGATTAGGCTTATCATGCTGGTGATCGCATTGACGGTGGATCAATATGCCAGCAGAGCAGCAGTGCAAAAGCTCCTAGATGCGGGCAATCTTGCCCACTGCCTCCAGGGAAGCTTCTTCCTGAAGCTTTCAGGTTGGACACATGGCTTTTAACAGCCTGATACCAAAAGGACACTGGGCACAGCGATGATGCGCATTGCACTAGGGACTTCTTAAACAGACAGCAATTTGACCCATGCATACAAGATCAATACCAAGCGTGTCATCGATGATGTTATGTTTCCCTGGGAGGGAAAACCAGAATGTTCAGATGCTGTCTGCTACATAACAGGAATATTAGAACAACAGTGGACAAGGTCAAATGTCCATGCTTATTCTTTTAGATCTCAGTGCTGCTGCTGCTACCAGTGACCATGGGTGCTTTGGACACACCTGCTCCTGTCTCTGCAAGGGTCCAGAATTACACGACTGACTTGTTTTCCTTCTCCTCTCTGAAAGGACCCAGACAGTAGTGCCTGGTGACTCCTCACGTACCCTGAGGGGCATCTCCTTGTGTGTGGCACCAAACAGCTCTACTTTGTTACCCTTCCTTTTCAGCCACAGATAACAACTGCAAGGAGTGCAGAATCCACAGTACAAATAAGAACACTGCCCAGCCTGGCTTCTAGCATTTGGGCCAGTTACACCAGTAGAAAATGTGGAAGCTCAGGGAGGTGTCAACTTAACAGTCCTCAGAGCTGCAAGCACAAGCCAAGAATATGTGGGGACACAATAATCCAAATCCACAGTGCAGCCAAAGATCCTTCCCCATTTGCAACTCTGCAAGGACACAGTAATGAGGTGACAGCACAGAAAGCCTCATTTCATACAAGCAGGTGTGAAAATGGACCTCTCTTCTTAATGGGGAAAGCTTTTAAATGGAGGAATCTCTAGGCTGGAACTTGCTTACTCTCTGCCTTGATAGCTCTTGAATTCACTCCTTTTTGGAGCATATTGCAAGCCTTTCCCATTTAGCTAAGCTTTCCCAAAGGAACAAAAGGAATAGAGAGACGGCTGGCAAAGCTAATGAGGATTGGGAACTTCTACTTTTCATATTATACAAACAAATGTGGTTTTACAATTGTACATTCACATATATGTGCCAGAAGCTGTGTTTTCAGGGACTTTTCATTAAACTGAAAAAAACAAAGCCAGGTAAAATCATTTTCCTTACAAAACCCACACACAGCTCAGAAAAGTATGCTACTGCTTTTCTGATCATAGCTGCAATGTGAGGCATCTGAACAGACCTGAGATTTAAGACAGACTCTTTTCACTGCCGTTACTAGTGCAGACCCCTAACTGTCCAGCCCAATGGTCAGGAGGTTTGAGCTTACTGTATAAAATGTGTTTATTAAAGAGAGATACCGAGTGACTCTCCAAAGGAAAGGTCATTAAAAAAAATTAAAAAAAAAAAAAATCACACCACAGCTATGTGATGCTGCTAGTATCTTATCAACAAGTCCCAGAGCCTCATAATACAAAATTGTCTCAGAACTAGAGTCATCACTGAAAACCAACAGCGCTGTTAAGGGACTCCTTCCTTTGACTTGTGGCTGTCTGGACCTACCGTTTTCTTTCCTCTGGTCTTCTGTGTGTGTTTAAATAAGGATCATGTGTTCCAGCCCCTGTAAAACTCAGCTTTGTAGTTCCAGATGCCAATCAGCTGCTTTGACTCTAGGAAGCTAATGAGCTTTTAGCTTCCTCCCAGCTCAGTAGTGGAAACCTGTCTGCAGAGAAAAAACTTACTGCAAAAGGAATCATGCATTAGTCCTTGGCTCCATATGCCACTTAAATATATTTACTTTATTAAAAACATTCTGACATTATTCAGAACTGTTTAGATGTTGAACAGCTTTATACACTTACTGTCAGAAAAGCACAGCAAGCAGGGAAGCAGAGAAAAGGGGGAGAAACACTAAATAAGACAGCTGCAAGGCAAAATGAAAAAAACTCTACAAGGATTTATTTAGTTGAAATATCCACACACCCTCAAACATTTAAGTACCGAGTTATGCAAGACAAGTGGAAAAAGCACAGAAAACACTTTCTTACCTCTGCAGACCTCTTAAGTACCTTCTCTCTTGTCTCTAAGAGAGACTCTGAAAAGCACTGGATGATGAGGCTGGGTATGGTCCCACTAAGTGCCCTCCCCTGCTATATGACATATCAGACAGCAGGCTAGTAAATCAAAGCTCCTAAGGGGCTATGGGGCGGAAAAGAAGCCACAGTGCTATACAGCGCAAAGCTGTAAGATCCAGCATCAGGTGGGAACCAGCGGTCAGACTGGAGAGCTCCGCGCAGACCCACCCGTGAGGTGGTACTGCATAGCTGGCACTAGAAAAGGCAGAAGCCAGCTGTTCTGGCAGCCTGGCTGGTGTCAGGGACACAACTGCAGCAGGAGGCCGCTGCTTTGCCTGGATGCAGCGGCTGCACTACTCCATGCCTCCATGGATGCTATTTCTCTCCACCAAGCCTGTGGTGAGTCAGGGTTGGGGGGGACACACAGCACCTTGTGGGATCAGCCCTTCTCTGCCTTTACGCACTGGGGTGCTGGCACTGAATCTTAACGAGTAAGGCAAAACCAAACCCTCCATCACTTGGAATTTACAGAAACGCGATTGCTTTGTCAGATACGAGACTATAGAGGTTTCCATCGACTGCACTTCAAACACTGTCCTGCTGCTGAGGGACTTTCTGCTCTGGTTTGAAAGCCCACACACTCCTGACAAGCCTATGGATGTATCAGCAATGGGCACTGCTTAGAGCTGTGACAGACAAGGATCAACAGACAGTATTTCCACTTGGGCTGGCACCTGTCAGGTTCTCCCATTTGCAGCCTGTCTGAGCTTTGTCTTCAGTGCCAAGGGAAAAACAACTTCAGGAAAAAGCCCAAATCTTTCAGAGCTCACACACACTGAACTACGCTTGGAAACCAATTTGAAAGCTTCTTTCTGAGCTACTCATGCTTCACCGAGTCTACTTACACTTCCACTTCTCATCATGATTTTTATATAAAGTCTCATAAATGGTTATAAGCCATTACACAGGTATTTGGTTACTCATATCAATTCAGTTGCTTGTTAGAGGCCCATCTGCTTAAGGCAGTGAACAGCAGCAGAACTCCACAGCTTGAATTCCTCGAATAAGAAGGAAGAATAAATCTGTCTGTTCTCCAGAGGATCCACCCTCACGGAAACAACAAACACTTCAAAATACTTCCCAGTAGTAAGGAAGTATTTGAATACAAACAAATAACCTTTTTTTGGGGAAAGGTTATCAGAATCCAAGCTGAAAAGAAGTTAGCAGGTCCAGCCTCAGCCTAGAGAAATAAAGGTCAGTGATTCCCAGTCAGCAGGACTGATAACGAATGCCTGTTTGCTTCATTACAAGCAGAGTCCTGCAATCTTGCCTTCATAAGCATTTCATAAGCAACTGCCATATGGAAAGACTCCCTCATGTTATTAAATATTTTATTATATGCCAACCCAAACACTTCCTCCAATCCTGTTTGTGCCCAGAAATTGCTAATTAGTTCCTGCTACAGTTTCTAAAGCAAAAAAAATGTGTTTCTCTTCCTCTCTCCATTTCGTGAGAGCTGCCACACACACCTAAAGGCAGCCCAGTGCCTCTAATCTGTCTCAATTACAGTCACTATGCTGTCAGCCAATTCAAGTATCTCCCAAGCATCCAAGAAAAATAATTTGATATTTTCAATGTCAAATAAATGTCAGGTCAGAGTGGAAGCAGCATGAGCAGAAGGTTTTCTTCAACTTCTCTAACAAAAAACGGACCTTGCAGCCCAGGTTTTCAAGGTACGGTATTTGAGTACTTAATTCCCATGGATTTCAGCATAAACTAGAACTCACTCATTTGAATTGGGATGCACTGGGACGTACCACACAGAAGGTGTGGAGTGAAGGGGTACTCTCCTTTCTGTCAACCATTTTCTGCAGCTTTTTAGAAAAACAGGGAAGTCTCTATTAAATGTAAACATGTCTGCTGTTTGCACTGAGTATCTGATAATCACAGGCAGAACTGACACAAAAGCAGCTTTGCCCACAGAACTGTAGGTTACCTGGAAACACAGATTTTGCTGTAAAACTTAAATTTGGACCAAAATGTGAGGTAAGACAACACGATCTAGAGAGAAGTAGCTCTCTGAAGCTTCAGCTGTCCAAACATACACATATTTTACAGCCACAAATAAATCTACTTGCAAGTTGAAAAAAAATTAAAAGAAAAAAGATTGGGGCCCCAGCTCGTAGCAATGAATGAGATGCTTAGCTCAAATAGAGGAAGCAGAGACATTTTCCAGGAGACAACAGGAGAACATTACATAGCATCCGACTGCAGACTGGCCCCATCTTTACCATACTATAGGAACAGCCTGCATTCACAAACCACCAGAAAGTCATATGAGAAATTTTACAACAAAGCCACAGCAAAGCTCAAAGCAACTCTGACAGCTTCTTTGAAACCACTTCATTGCCATTAAACGATGAAAAGATTCCTAACCCAATAGCCACTTTGTTTAGGACAGTTTTCAACTTCAATGCAGCTTTCTTATGGTAATATTATGCAATTAAAAATTGAGCTTGAAACTACCCATGTAAAACATTTTAAGCAGAAGCTGACATTTACTGTGGAGATTGTTCATGCCTATAGAAAACTCTGAAAAGATCACTGTAAGTGTAAATAAGGTGAGATACTTCCTCAAGTGTATAGAAATTTCAATTGTGTTACAGCCTATACGCATTTCTAATCATTTATATATGCAAGGCAGTGTCATGAATGCCCTGATGGCTTCTCATGGACCATATGAGTCCGTAGCTGGATCTAGAAACAGGCCTCCAGATTGCAGTGAGGGGAGCGGCAGCAAATTTTAAGTGTTTCAGGGAAGCTGAGATCCAGCCAGACAGAAAACTACCGATACAGTTTAATTTCAATGGGTTAACCTCAGCCTTGCTTTCAGTAGGCAGACACGTAGGATTTGGAACGAACCCGCTTGTTAGGATTTAACTATTATTTAACTTGCAGAACTGCTGAAATCTTTAAGTCACACATGCCTTTGCCAAGTCTTAAGTTTGAGACACTAGCACTGACCTGAAGGGCAGTACTCTCCTGGAAGCAGCGGTAACGTAATTGAATAAATGGGATTAGGTCTCACGCTCCTAACACACACGCTTTCACATTCCTTGAGAAATCCCAAACACATTGCAACGCAACTAACACCTCAGTCATCCCTGACACTTCTCATCTCTCTTCTCACACATCTGCAAGTTGCCTTTTGTGCTCTGCAGAGATCACTAGCACGTTTTATGACTCAATGCACAAAGTATCCCCAAAACGGAGAGGGAAATTTGCATTTGCTAGGAACGCAGACTTCCAATTTCCTAAGTGCTTAAAGGTCATTTGGGACGCTCTCGTTAAAACTGATACTTTCTCTAGATCTGTTCTTATTCTTGTCCCCTCACATTTTTAATGAGTCTTTGGAGAAGCTTTTCTTGCTCATCATTTTTAAGCTCTCAGTAGGACAAGAGGCAATTATATGCTTAATCATGATTACAGATTTGCTGGTCGCAATTTTAGAGGTCTCAAAACAAAAGTCATTAGATTAAATATTCTTTCTGGCTTTGTATGAGAGGGACAAGAAGAACTGTCATTTCGAAACAGAATGGGCTTTCTACTTGGCTTGTTAGCATGAGCCAGCAAGGAAGACAGGGCTCAGAGAACCTTGTCTCTGTTCCCAGCTCTGCCACTGAAACGCCGTGTAAGTGCACGACTCATTTCAGCGGTCTGCGTCGCCCTCATCCCTCCCACTCCATTTCTGCCTTGCCTATCTAGACTCAGCCTGTTCAAGTGTACTGTCACAGTGTGTCAGGTACTTAAAGTTCACCAAGGCTGCTGGTAAAAGAGAATATGAAGTTGCTCTAAACGTCTCCCGCAAAAGCAACAATATATTCAGTAAAGTAAGGAGACTGCCAGGCATGCAAAACAGAACTGAACTGGACATGAGGTGGAAGCATTGCTCTTTGCATATCCTCCTTCCAGATAAGCCTCAACCATGCTCTGTTCCTAAACAGACAAACAATGTTTCACACCATTACAGACTTCCAGTTTTCCCTATGACCCAGACACAAAAAATTCGGGGCTGAAACTAATGGTCAGAGAGGCTGAAATAAAAATGCTCTTTTCTACCACATACTGATCAACATTCACACTGATCACCTGAAAATGCCTGGGTCAGCAATCAAGCTCTCAGCGGGCTCAGAGCAACGAATGGTTGGATTGACATTGCTTTCTAAACCGTGTGGAGGTAAGATCCCCTTCCCTCCAGCTGACAGGTAAATTTAAGTGTCTGCTTTACAATGGAAAATGCCTGCCTCTCAGTTCAAGGTCATTTTTCTTCCATCCACAGTTAGAGGTATATGGCACATTAAGTCATATCATTCCCCTGTCATGTTGGAGAAGGGGGGAGCTTTTAAGCCTGTGCAGAGCACTCAGGGTTATAGAAATAAATATGGCTTTATATAGCAGCTTTCACATTCAAGATATCTCAAAGTGGTTTACAAAGTAATGAGTCAGATAATAGGACTGCAGCAGCTGTGTAGGTAAATGCACCAGAAATTAAGGCTGAGAAAACAGATATCTTTTTTTTTTATTATTCTCTTTATTTGCGTTTCTGCAAAACATGACTGCAGCTTCAGTCTGACTAACGATCATCAGTGACTTCTCAATTTAGAATGCACAGGTTATTTGATATTCCAGTTTATTTTAATTTTCAGATTAACTCCATGATTAAAGCTCTCAATTAACTCTAATAAATACTGTTCCAGCAAAACCAGAAAAACTGCTAGACACCTTACTGCACATACTTCCCCTGTCTTGCCTGCAGTGTAAGGAAGGCCTCCTTGTCTGATCGCTAGTACCTCAACTTGCAGTTAGTTCAGAATCACACAGCTATTTCATTTTTATTCCCCTTTCTCTCCCTCACCATTAGCTATGCAAAGCACACCCTCAAAGACTGATTAACACAGTGTTGTGAGGACTCCACGGTTTACTGTGTTGAAACCAGAGAAAGTACATACTATATGTAAAAATGTATGTCTTCTAAAAAAGCCATACCTTGAGGGAAAAAAAATAATTAAAAAAAAAAATAAATCAACCCAAGATCCAACAACTAAGATGCATTTTGCATAGATTCTCCTTTCCCGGGTTCCATGGACAAATGGGCGCTCTCATTCTTCTTCCCATCTGAGTCACCTAGCTAGATGTCATGGATGAAGTTGTTTTGGAAAAATCTTGTCCCTAAAAAAAGTGGTGTTTTTTTTTTTGCAGACAGACTTGTTTTTGGGCTGACTTTGTGCAAGAGTCACACGGAACAACTGTTAAAGAATAGTGTGGGAGGTCACCTGGGGCAGCTTCCTGCTCAAAGCAGACTCAACGCTGAATTCATACCAAGTGATTTACGGTTTTGTCCAGTCAGGTCTTGAAACTCTTCAGCGATAGAGAACCCTCCAGAACCTCTCTGAGGAACCTGTTCCAATGCTTAATTACAGGGCATTAGCCTCCATTTTTGTGGGCAAAAGAATACCAGATGGGACAGTCAGAATATCCCAGACAGATGCTTTAAGTACGATTTTGGAGATATCTGTCTAGCATTGAGTTTTGAAAGCATCTGGTCACGCATGCCTCCGAGAAAGACATCCACACTCCTATTACTCCGAGAGGCACAGCCTTCACAACGCTCACCCAGAGCTATAACTACTTCCTTCACTTATCCACACACTATTTCTGGAAATCTGGCAAGGGATTTAAATCAACACTGCACCACTTTTCTGCCTCATCTGTTCTGAAATTTTCTGCTGTTCTCTTAACTTGCCAAGTAGCTTCGTCAGCAGAACTTTGCTGCAGTACTTTTGATGGACACTAGAGATAATCATAACTTTGTGCAACAAGGCTTTTGTAATTGATTCTGACATGAAATTTCATCTCTAAATTCCAACAAAAGCTGAGTTCCTCTTCCTTACGTTTCACAATAATACTGGGGAAGCAATCAGGACAACTTTCTCATTCACACCCCTCTTACCATATCCTTTTTTATGCTTATGCTAAAAGGAGGGGAAGTCTCTGCTCTTTCATAGTTGTTAACTGAAACTGAGTTAAGTGGCATGGTAGAAACCTGACATAACGCAACAGTGACGGATGGATGGAATTCAGTTACAGTTATGTGGGATAAGCACCTCTCCACCACCTCCTGCTTTTATTCTTGGCAGACCTTCTTGGCACATTCTCATTTTACAAACAGTCCTTGAGCAGCATCTGTATAATGAGCTATGCTCTGTAATAACAGGCATTCTTTTTCAGAGTAACAATTAGAATTGCTTGTAGAACAAAAATGCTAAATGAGACACGCAAAAACATACACACAAGCTGAAGGGTGGGGAAAGAAGAGTGTTAACCATTCCTAGCTGGGGCAAATGGTACAAGGAAGGCTGTGAAAAGAAAAAAATATGACTGACAACTATCACTTCCAAACACCAACTACTTTATCATCAGGAATGTTAGCCAAGTAGAAAGGACATGAAAATCCAATCAGTGGTTTAAGGGTTAAGACCCTCCATTGCTATAACTAAAGTAAAGGTAGCTGGGCTGTAAAACTTGCCAAGGTCTTGAGTTATGTATTTGTTTCTGTATGTATCTATTTATACAGAGCATCTTAAATAATACAGTTGAACCTCTCCAGAAAAACACACAGTAAGTGTAATATGCATAGCAAGAACACTAATTCATAGTATTACATGTTTTCAAAATACTCTCTACAACATGAACTTTTCAGTCCATTCACACAATATCCCGCTGGGGCAAGGCACTGCCATCCACCTTCAACAGAAATTGTATTTTTATTTAATTTTTCTATCACTGTGCTAGCAACAGTTGTGATACACAACACTTTTGTGTCTATCTTTTGCTGTTTTTACAAACATATCATGTACACTCCAGCTGCACTGGTTATTACAGTAGCAGTGAAAATACCAGTAGTTACGCTAGTGAAGGCAGTGCAAGCAGCAGACACTTCATGAACGAGTTCACTACAGCCCCAGCATCTGAATGCAATTAACTTGCCTAAGGCCATGCAGTAAGTCAGTAGCAATGCTGGAATGTGAAAATGAGACTTTCTTACTTCCAGTTCTATCTTTTGCTGAAGCTCCAGATCACTCCATCTCCTTAGTAGCTGCTGTAATTACCATGTGCTTGAGTGGAGTTCCTGCTGTTTAGTTTTTCATAGGCTACGTTATTACGCAAGCATATACAGCCTGTTCTAGTTTAAGACGGTATAACCACACGCATAAGTCTCATTTTCTGTGCATTTGTAACTTGGCCACAAATTCAAATCAAGCTGGAAAGGGAATTTACTACCTGGGATTCTTGTCTTTTGAAGATACTGCTAGTTATTATAATAGATCTATATTCACAGGCATCAGCCTTAGGTAAGAAGAAGCTGGAAGCTGACTATGGAGTTATTTTATAGTCCCACGAGAGTCATAAGTGAAAGAACCTAAAGATGGAGAGGGAGAATCTTGTCTCTAACTGCCATCTTTTCGCCTCCATGCACTGAAGAAGACTGAATATTCAAGAACTCAAGAGAAGGACAAAAAGGAGGAATAGTTGTGGATGTTCATTCAACTATTTCCAGGATAACCAAAGTACCTTCGAGGTGAGTCAGATCTTTCTCATCCAGAAGGAAGTGTTTGAAACAACTCAGAAAGCAAGCTGTCTTCCTAACTCATCTTGCATGTCATCTCTAACTGTTAAGACAGAGGTAGAAAACAAAGGGAAAAGGAGGAGCTCTACAGGCAAACAAATTATAGCAGAGCTAAGAAGTTATGGACAAGAACTTATGACTTCATGAAGGGCTTAACACTCTCAACCCTATACAAATATAGAGCTGAATAAAATTCTCACATCACTACAATTGCTCCTCCTGCCTCCCCATCCCAGCAGTTGTTTCCTGCTACTCCCTCAGCTTAAACTTCAAAGCTACATAACCTAAAACTGAAAAAGACGTTCACACTATGAATCCATACTGGGGGTGGGGAGACGTTAGTGGCATTTAACTATCACGGCTGAAATTTCTTGTCCAGTTTACAGAACTCCTCCAGTTCTCTCTTAACTGGGCAATTTATAGGATTGTCTAAGCACACACATTGTGTTTCCCCTTACTACAGCTACAAGAGCTTTTCTGTTCCACAGATGCCATTTCACCTTTACCAGGAATCTAGCCTGTCTCATCTGTAAACATAATTCTTGCCTGGATGTCCGTGTGGACAAAGCAAGGGACAGGAAAACATGGCTCAGAGCTGCAATGTCAAGGCATTCTCAGAAGTGAGAGAGCAATTATTTGACAAATATGGTAGCAATTACCAGAACGCAAAGCCAAAACTATTCTTCACATTCCTGAGCAGACAGATAACACCAGAGTACGAGCTAGTCCTGTAACGGTCTCAAATTCCTCTCACATGATTTGGTGGAATAACTAAACCTTGTAGAGCAGAGCTGTGTGAGCCTCAGCAGCATTACTGTACGCAGTTACCATGTAGAGTTTCAGTCATATCATTAGTATTTCTCACAGAAAAATATTTGTTTCCTCACAGTCTCCAAATTGTTAGGATAGAATCGTATAAAAAGTAAAAAAAAGAATTAGCAGCAGAATTCAGAAAGGTCATACACTTGAGAAAAGCAAGGTTGAACTGTGTGTCCTTACTGACTACTCCTGCAAAAATAACAACTACAAATATACAATATTAAATGCCTACATGAATGCAAGCGATCACAGTAAAACTACAGGTAAGGCAGACATGCATCTTCCACCTCAAGACAATTCTGTTTGTAAAACAGTGCATGCCTGTGTCAGTGAATAACTAACGTAACTAGTGATTGACAAACATTGCCATACCTAGGTAACTACTGAACTACAAACATCACTTAAGTCACCTGTGCATCAAGAGAGAGGTAAAAGGATATAGCACTTGAAGAGAGCCACATTTGGCCTCCAAATGAACAGTAACATAAAAAAAAAAAAAAAAAAGAGAACCTTGGACACTCAGTGATGTTCAGTGATATAACTTACCTCTGCAAAGGTTTGCTGACTACCACACAGTAGAATATCTTGTTTTATTAAATTCAGATTCTATCAATATAATGCAATACAAAAGCATAACTGTGCCCTTAACATATTTGCCAAAGCCCTGTTGCAGCAGCATGCACCAAGATAAAAGCCCAAAGATTTTGTCTAACTGCTGCTGTTTAATGCCTTGCATGACTGTCTCTCATTGTGGGTATGCGTGGGTAAAACACGCTGTCTGGGGAAAATCTGCTGCTTTAACTGCTCAGCTAGTTTAATATCTGTTAAAAATAGGCAGAAGTTGTTTTGTTTCTTTAAATTTTATGCTATTAAGTCATGTAGAAGGAAACAGAGGTCATTCTGTGGACAACATCCTTCAAAGGCCAAGCTGTTCAAGGCTTACAACCTGCACAAAATCAACAAGGAAGGAACAACCCCTAAGAAATGTGCTAATGATTTATTTTATGCAACATCTGTGCAGCAAGGTGAGCTTATGACAAGACAAGATTGTGAATCACTAACTACTCAGACTGTTTTAGCAATGAAGTCCAGCAGCTGTGCATGGGTGTCACAAGTAAGAGCTTCCACCTGCAGAGCACAGCTCAGCAAGCCAGGAAGGAACCCACTGCCATGTTTCAACCAGCTCTGAACAACCAAGTGGTTCAGCATAGGAACTGCAGAAGGCTGTGACAATAAGAGCAGAGTATTCCAGAACAATTAGCAGTCAGCGATGGAAAGAGTGTGTACGCAAGAAAGGAAATAACCACAGGTGCCTGCTCTGAATTCCTCACAGACATCAGGAAAAAGAAAGAATTTACAGGTACCGGGCTGGAGAAAGTTTGGCAAGGGCAGGCTCCATATGGGAATTTTGCTATTCAAAGTAACAAATTTTCTCTGACTGAAAGCACTGGAATACGTATGAGAAATCTTTCACTGCTTTGTAAATTATGAAAAACACATGGGACAAAAATGAACACTCTACTTAGTAAAGCAACAGAAATAAGAGATACTTAATAATTCTGATAGGAATTCTCAACAGCGTGTATGAAATACTTAAGAGATGTTAATATAAGAACATGTTACTTGCTCTCACAGAGGAGATCTTTCCAGTCCCTCAATTTCCACTAGCAGGCACAGGAGGGGTGTGGATGGTACTATTAATCAATCAATTCTACTCACTCACTCACAATACGACAATCAAAATTAATGATTGAAGGAAGCTGGAAAGGGTAGGTGAGTGCTGGAGTCAACTTATAAAGATTTTAAGAAAGCAAATTAAAATGGCAGTGAAATGAGAACAGCAGCTTATCTGAATTACAAACCTAAAGTCAGAGTATAGCTTCAGTGAAGTTTCACTCTCCCCACTACATTTCCTTTAGCTGAAGATAAATTGCCAACATTTTTGTAATCTACTAAGTTAAAGTCATTACTCTGACAGTGCCAGGAAGTCTAATTTCCTGGAGCAGTAACACAAAGATTTATAAGTGAATTTAAACACTCACCTTCTGGAATAGAAAATCTATCATCAGCATCAGGATGCATGGAAAGCAACTGAGATAATGATAACGGAGAAAGAAGAAATTCACCTGCTGACAAGTTCACCCAAAATCTCATTCCCTACCTAGACAGGCTGCTGACCAAGGTAAGTGTATACACAAAGCTGAGCTTTCAAATAAATTCAGCTTTTCTGTGAGGTCTCTGCTGCAACAAAATAGACTTGTTCAACTATAAGCAGCTTTAGCACTAGTTCAGTATTTCTGTTTGACTCTCTCCTAAACTTACGTTCCTATTAAAGTGGAAGTAAGCTTAAATTGTCAAAATGGAAATGATAAATTAAAAACCACTTTAATAAGTGATTTAAAGGAGAGAATGAGTCAGCTCACCCAGCAGGCTGAAAATGTAGCTACACATATCTCATGGCTAAAAACTTTCAACTCCCTAATGAGATAAACAAAAATAATAGCTGAACTTCAACACCTGAAGCATTTTTAGAGCATCCACTTCTATGCCATTAGATGTATGTGTGCATAAACAAGAGGCCACGAGATTTGCTTAAGCCAAATAGCGCAGAGATCTGGATTTAATTAGGAATAACCTGCTGATTCCATATAAAAAGCTGTTTTGCTCTTCTGGACTTTCTCCTCCCATGCTCCAGCACTGATGAGCAGAGGCAGACAATCCAACACCTTCACATCAGGAGGATTAAATGTTACCACCTTTATAACATCTTCTGAGGGGTGACACATATCAATGCTGATTCTTTTCAGAAAACCTTATCGCACAGTCTGCCATCTGAGACACTGCTTTCCCCTGCACAGATATGATTAATCCTGATCTTCCCCTGAATGCACGAGCCTCCTGCCACTATCCCCGTGTAGAAATAAGGACTCTGCGAACAAAGCAAAGGAATTATACTATGCTATGTATTTAATGTGCACACAGGAGAAATCAGCATTTCCACCACGGTAGTACCGAAGAGAACACGCTGCAGAGGAGACAGCCAACACCACTGTCAGTGACCTACTTTATACTGGGGAAGGGATTTCAGAAAAACTCTTCTCCCCCTCCCCCAGAAGCAGCAATTTTTGAAAGGGCTAAATTTAGCAAGGTCCTGAGGACAGCACTCAATTTCTTGTCAGTGCTGTCCCCTTCTCACACGGCTCTACGCGAGCTCTTATCACTTCCCCCTAAAATTTATCTTCTCTCTCTCTTCGATTGTCAGAAAAAAAATATGCTTCTTTCAACAAAGAGGAAACAAAAAGCTTCTCTTCCACAATCCTGCCTCATGAGGACAGCAGTACTCTGGACACTGGCAGAGCATATATATTTATTTTCTAGTATCAGATGAGACAGCTTCTGAAAGCACTGCAAGTTCTCCTGTCTGACATTATCCAGTTTACCACAGCTAACAACCCTGAACTGGAAGCTTTCCCTTGCCAGAATGCCTAGCACATAAAATTATTAAAGGCTTAGAAATGGTTTCAGGGCTGCTCAAATGCTGTGCTGCAGCAAAATCTGATTTCCATTAAAAAACCAAGAGCAATCAGAAGAAAAGGAGGCCCTAGTTCATAACTTCGAAAAAAAGAATTGCCTTCATTCATTCATTCATTCCTCTCCAGTACAAACAAATTCCAGGAAAAAAAAAATTAAAAAAAAAAAAAAAACTAGCATTTAAACTAGGTAATAACTCAAAAGACCCTTTGGAGTGTTCAGGATATGAATGTGTTCCCAAGCTGCCTTGAACAAAGACTGAGAAAACCTCTGCCTGCCACACAGACACTAACTCGTCCCCACCCCCCTCAACTAGAACCTGAAGTTTCTGGTTTTATGATATTCACTACAGGATAGGCAGAGATTCCTGCAATTAAAGTAATTTGCAGATGAAACGAAGTTTCCAGAAATGATAGGAAATAGGTCTGAACTAGTTCACTGCTTCTAGTTTGCATGTTTTCAAGTGATCATAAACACGCTATCAATTAAGCTCAGTGACCATACCTAAGAATATTTTATAGGGAAATCGTAATGTCAAGTTCTTGAAACCTCATCTTTAGATCCACCAGACAAGCATCACGGATGTTGACTATAAGATTACAGGAAACTTAACAACACCGCATCCCAATATTTGTTAACTACCACAATGTCCATTTGCTGTATTGCACGAACAAATCTTACTACTGCAGTTTCATTTGTCCACTAAGATTCCAGCTGAAAACTCGCTTTAAGATGGCCTTAATAATACATGAAAGAGCTTAATCTACAATTGCTGATTTTTGAAATAGCACTTCATTGTGTCACTCAAACTGAGTGCTTTTGATCATTAAAACTTGCATGATTTTTTTCAATCTTAGTAACGAGGTTGTGCTTCAGCTGAGAGCTGATCTCATCAGAGTCAATTATACTCTACAGCATAGATCTGACCAGAGCTTTTAAGGGTTTTAAAACTGCCATTTTATTTTTCTTATCTTACTGAACAATCCAAAGTCCTTGCAATCTTGTTAGAACCTTTAATATCCACGAACTCTCATGTAAGCTAGATGCTTAGCAGAAAACTACTAGTAAAAAAATGAACAAAAATGCATCACTGAATTTATTTTTTACTCTTGGCACTCAAGCGAATAAGTTTCTCATGCCTCTTTCCATGTCAAAGGGCTTCTTTCAAAATGCTGTAGAAGTAATTTCCTGACCTTATCTAGCATGAGATATGTAGTCAGACTAAAATCTATTCTGCTTAGTTTAAATGAGCATATCTCAAAAATTATCAAACAAACCCTCTTCAAGAGTGTATGATTTCTAACAATGGAATACGATAATGAGCTGTGTAAGCTCAGAGAGACAGATATGTCTCCCAAATATGCCACAACATTTCTGCCATTTAACAGAGCCACATGAAAGATTTTTATCTTAAAGAAAGTTAGGCAAGATCCATTTCTCTGCAGAAATCCTTTCCATCTCTTCCCTTTAGTGGCACCTACATTCCAGTCACATTTAGAAAGGAATGAAAGTGCTGAAGCCCTTGCTACACTTTGCCTGCCATCCTTCCTTTCTCTGCATCCTTAAGACGTCTCCTTGCTCGGCAATGTAATGAACGCCCAGCCCTGAACCAATGACATTAAAGTGAAGCTTGATTAAGAAATTTCCTGCAGCTCTCCGAATAGGATGGCATTGCACCTTCTAAGGGGTACATTAGTATCTTGTGCCATAATGCATCAAATGAAAATCAGCGTTTAGACATTAGCCTAGAAACTGTACACATTGTAAAATGCGTCTGTAAATAGGTTAAAGCCATCTATGTATTAGGATTAGTTTGCATATCATCAATCAGAGCTTCACTGCCCATGAATTTAAGTGAGAGTGCAGCACTTGACATGTCTAACTATTATACCACTACTGACTACCAGTACATCTCTAAGGACTCTGTTGTTCCCCTCAGTTAACAGTAAGGAAATTAAAGCACAAATTAGTTGATTTGATCAAGGTCACTAAAGTAGCATTAATTCAGGTATCTCAAGTCCAAGGATCTCTCCATTGAGATGACACAGTGCCTCTTTATAATCTCCAAAAACGTACAAGTGATGCAGGAAGAGCTTAAGATTTTCCTTCTGAAGAACATAGTTCTGGGTATTCACAGATCATTAAGATGAGGTGCTATGGGAGAGCTTTTCCTGCAAGGCCAGGCTGACAGGGTGGCACCGCAGCAGTTGCCATGACAATGGCTGAATCTTTGCAATGACATTGCACACACTGTGCAAATCTGAAAACATCGTCCAATGCTTTCAGAAGCCTGACAACATCCCAAATCATGTCCTTATCTCCAATTTAAAAAAGTACCATGCATGCAGGAAAGGAATGCAGGTTGTTTGTGAAAGATTTCACCTCTGCCAGAGCTGAAATACAAAAGCACAATGCAGAAGGAATTTTTCTGTGACCACCCCGATTTTGGAAAACTACAAGTATTAATTACTACAGATAGAGAGGAATACTGTGTTCAGGTGAACTGACTATGAGTAAAGACAAAAAAAAAAAAATTAACTAATTCCCTCTTACTCTCCAACTCATTGGAACACTAAAGAACTACAGAGTTGCCAGGGAGGGGAGAAGGTTAGTGGTACATACACTCACCTAATGCATTTCACAACTCCTTCATGTCTAGTGCAGACAATTGCAAATGGAGTTGTAAAGGAAGAGAGCACGCACTCACCCCCCTATGGAGTTACCTAACACCAAACCAGGTGGGCTTCTACAAGATTCCACCAATTCAGTGCCTTTCTATAAAAGCTGGTTACATCCACTATTGAATACCAGATAACAACAAGCACTGATATGTGTATTATTTCAATTAACTGAATACAAAAGAAAGAGAGCAGCCTGATACGTTCACGTTTCAAGTCCCTTTAAGAGCCTCCAACTCCCAGGCTACTTGTTATTTCCAAAAGCACAAACATTAGCATTACCTTTTGCTGCTTCAGACCGCTTAGGCAAATCAAGTGTATCAAAATTCCTGTCCAAATCTCCATTCTTCTTTCCTGTGCAAAAAAAAAAATAAGACAACAGATGGAAAAGACTGTCAGCATACTGACAGGTAAGCTACCATCATGTGCATCTACAACATGAGAGAAGATAGAGACTCAGAATATAAATCACAGACTATTACCCAGACTTGTACATATCTGACTTGCAATCCAGCTGCATAACTGTGGTTTTAGCATAAGCAACTTTGGGACAAAAAAATCTGTGTTACTTTCAGGTTGATCCACAAACATGCTTAGCACTAGCATTTCTGTGGGTCTTAACAGTGCTTAAAATCTTGGAAAATCGAGCCATTTCCTTTCTTGGCAAAGCTACGCCCCTTCCTCAGAAGCCCTGTACTTACTTGGTATTTTCACAGAGGAATTCTGACCTGAAGCTTAGCTCAAGCAGAAACTGAGCAGCAGAGCAAAAACCAACAGTCTTGCTTTGCAATCTCTATTCTCATTGCAACTATCAGGCAAGAAGGTCTGCATTTAATATACTGTACAGACATCAGCCAACAACTTTACTGACTGAAGGGCAATTCAACATTAAGTGTCATTTTGACTTATTTATTAGAAACTAATGGAAATAATTCCATGCTTTCATTAAGGGACAGTTTCAAACCATTACATCAGCTTTAATTTAAACAAATTACTCATAGAAAGTAGAACAAAACCTAGACTTTAGATGACTTCAATTTGGGAATTCTGGGTTACGTAAACCGTTGGAGAGGGAAGTGTTAATTTTCATCCCCTCCTCTCACCCCACGGAGACAGTCTGCCTTGGGCAAGCCTGCCTGGATGCTGTGGGACAAGCAGGCACCTCACCATCAGAGAGGTACTGACAGCAGAAAGATTTTGGAGTGCAGGAATGTGCGTGGCTTCTGAGGACAGCAGTGTACAATTTAGCTTTCTCAAATTACGTTAACGGTGAAAAATCAAGTTATTTAGTCTCTCTCCCTTAAGAGCAGGGAGGCAGGATGAATGCAGAAAAACAATTTAAGCTGCCAGTGATGGCTTCTGAACAGGGACTCTACCAGGCTGTCAATGGAAGTTTACAGGAAGGGCTGAAAGCTCCACCAGTCAGGATGCTTAAAAGCAAACAGGAAAATTGTCCTTGAAAATGGAACCTGGATATTAGTCTGACTCTTGACTGGGAATAGGTCACGAAATGGGAAAGGCCAATCCCTGCCCTGTTATAGCAAGGAGACGGGACAGCTTCTGCACAGTGAATTCAATAGGCCACTCTACCTTTCTTCTTGACAAAAGGATAAAAACATGCAGTATTGTACAGAGAAGAAATAGAGCTTTCAAATACCAATATGAATATTTAAAAAATAACATCAAGAGGAAAAAAAAAACCCTTAAGACAGTGTTCCATCCCCTCCCTTTCTTTGGAAATACCACACACTGGTTTTGAAATGCCAACACAGAATACCAGCGAACTTTAACTATTGTGCAAAACAAAACATGCATCTAGAAATTCTGTTCACCTGAAGTAATTTGCTTAATTATATAGAGTACGAAAAAGTCCGTCTAAGCTGCCAAAAGGTAACAGAGCCAGGTACCATGCCACTCCTTTGAAAGGTATCTTTTTTAAAGGAAGGGACAGGAATTAGCTACACTTTGCAGCCCTCCATCAAGTTTCCACTCTATGAAAGAACCAGAAACATGTTGCTTGGGGAACCAAACACCAGAAAGAAAAAATGCTGTGCATCACCAAAGGACACTGCATTTCATAATGGCAGCTGAACCCAGTTACTGGCTGCAAACCCTTGTTGACCCTTAGAGCACTGACAGGAAAAAACAGGGCAGAGGGAGAAGGGAAAAAAAAAGGCACTGAGGGAAGGAAGTCAGTGTTTAGGAAAGATTACAGACTTAAGGCAGACCAATAAATGTGAGTCCCTCTTATCTACAAGTAGGACAAACAGTTTTTCAACATTACCCTGAATTTCATGTCTCTGGTATTAACTAGTTTAAACTTCAGAACAAGAACATCTACTCAGAGAGCCAGACCTTATTCAACACAACTACTCATTTCAGAAGTTCTCTCTATAATTTAAAGGTTGGGGTTTGGTACTGCTGTTAGCCCTGCAGAACTGCGGTGGCACAGCAAGAGTTCTCTTCTTTCTAGTGCACTGTTTAGGAAGCAGTATGTATGCGCGCACAACTTTTTAAGCAAGAGATTGTCCAGGAGAGCCATGTTGGCTGCTACACCTTTTGAGCTGGCAATACAGAAGCAGCTGCCTATTTACTGAACCATCTTTCATTAAGACAGCACACTCCACCTGTGCTCTGTGATCCTCAGTCACTCTCTCTCAATTTCCGGGCCAGACTGCACATACTGGCCATCTTCTATGAAGCCTTTGCTAGTTTGTCTCTCAGCCCTCTGAGAAACTAACCCACCTCGCAGGCAAAATCACATCTGTTCAACCCAGAAGCTGCCAGCTGTTTACTCATGGAAGGAATTCAGAACACAGATCTCCGACCAAGGGCATTTCAGCTGTGCAAATTACTTGCTTAATCAAATTGAGCAAGGGCCAGGTTCAGAAATACCCAAAGCACCTATGTTTTCCAGGGCTTTCCTACAGAGAGAAGGTGACCAAGCTGGTATTTTCCCCATTTGATTCTCACAGGACCCACAAATATTGGTTTGGAGTTTCTAGAAAGGAGATCAAATTTAGCAATTTCAAGAGCCTACCAACTACAAACCTCTCAGCCACCCCCTGGCCTGACCACTATTATGAGAAAACCAGCTTCGCTGCCAGCTTCTGTAGCTCTGAACACTGCTGTATCGCTCAAGCCTATCAATAATGCTAGGGCACAGCGATGCTGAAACGGCCATGCTAGCAGTAGAAAATAAGTTTAACACTCTGGTTGTGTACACTTCAATTTCTGCTTCTCTGTGCATCTCCATGCTCCCCAAGTTTTCCAGTTCGAGGTATACCAGAGAAAAGACGATACACTGTTGGCTCAGTCAGGATGGCTCCAGACTTTGCCAAGAGACCGACAGCTTTGCACATGCCTTCTGACAGGCCTGTTTTATGAGACCTGGCTGTAGCAACTGGCACAGCACCCTGGTTTGGGAAAACTGCCTGACATGAGACTTGCTTGTGCAAGATGCAATTTACAGTCTCTGAAACAGTGGGATTAAAATTCTCCCCCCCTCAACTTTTCACTATGTAAGAAACAACCAAAACATGACCTTTGGTATTTTCAATCTGCCAGAAACTCAGTACAGACTTTCAGGTGTGACGCAGCGTTATTAACCACTAATACTATTGATGTTGTGTTGCTTTACTGGATACTCAAAACAGCTATTCAGCTAGAATATTTTTACTGAAGAATTAATTCCCAAAAACTTTCTTTCTGGTTAAAAACAAAAGTTGAAGGGAAAGAGATTATTCATAAGAACCCCTCCTCGCTTGCCCCTGCCCCGCAACAGTCAATACTGTGCTTCTTAATGCACCCACTGAACTGGACTGCAGGGGAGCGACAGAAAGCAAGGGCTGAGCTTTCTCTTGCCAACATGCTCATCCTCCATGGCCACACTAGTCATAGTCTGAAACCAGTGTCTCGCAGAACTCTACTAAGCACTATTTGTCAGGTGGAGCAACTAGACTCCCCCAACATTTTTCCTTTGGCTCATCCCTCCAGAACCCACTGATCTGAAGCAAGTGTCACAAACTGAAAACAACCCTGCCTTTACACCTGAATCAGTCTCAGTAACACAGTGGAAGTCTCCAGGGCACTCATAGCCTAACAACTTCCCAGTCGAGAAGCAAGGGAGGCAAACTTGACCCTCAGCCTTGTGTATTCCAATTGCAATTTTACTTACCGTGTTAGGATGAAAAACTGAAGACTGTACCCCCCAAGGCATTCACTAAGAGTACCTTCATCTAGCTAGTCTGGGTGCCAATAACAAAGATACAGCAGCCCAGGCAAGCATGCCCAAGCAGAAAAAATACCAAGGAACCGACATCCAAGCTGCTAAGTCTTCATGGCTGCTGCTACACAGACCAGCTCGCAAAGCTGTACTTTGATATGACAGGGTTGGGTGAGGCAACTTGCACATTTAGGTGTTTCCTCTCTCAGGGGGTTATCAGGCTCGTTGCAAATCAATTCCCTTACTGCACTTACACCAGGAATGAATAAAAACTTGTCTTTTCTGTTCTCAGTGTGAGAAGACCAAACGGAAAATGCTCACTTGGGTAGAGGATTTCCATGCCCGCTGAAATGAACAGGAGGATGCACTGGGGAAGCAGAGGTGGTGAATGAACAAGACCTTGATCTCAGCTCTTAGCCTTGCATGTAAAAGCTGAACAAAGCGTATTATGGTGATGATGAAAAGAAAGTATTGCAAAGACTCACCTTGATTGAACCACTCCTCTAATTACCAGAAAAGCAGCAAAAGAAAAACAAAAATTTACAGGAAGGAAGAAAATACAAAGGAACAGTCACAAAGAGGCAGAATTTCACAGAACTGGTTCAAAATCTGAGTATTACAAGAATACTACAGAACTTTCATCAATTAAAAAACCAAACAAGATATTCCACTTTTTCCCTTTTGTTCCTGCAGAAAAACCCCAATCTTTCTCTGCACAGTTTTTTTTCTTCCTCTTTTCATTAAATGAAGAGGTGCTTACAGAATTGAGGGGACACAAGGATGACTAGCCCTTTGCAGAGTTGTCTGAAATGCTATGATCAATGACCATGAAATAAAGTAAAATAAACATGGAAACACTGCAAGATTAAGTGATCAACAGAGGGATAGAAATGATCCATTTTGAAGTCCTAGACTGAGAAAATTAAGGCAGGTTCAGACCAAGTATTCACATAAATTTAACAGTGAGGAAAGCAAGCTTCTCTTTATGATTTTAAATGAACATTTACTAATGGATTGTAATTTTGGGGTTTTTAAACACAATAGTTGCCTGTCCCCCTCTAGCCTGACCTACATACTACCAGCTGTGAGCTCAGCATTATTACCAGTTCTCTAGAGAAAAGCACACTTTTAACAGAGCACTGCAAAGCGTATGTGTGGGGGGGAAATGTTAAAATACATTTTGGAAATTGTCATTTCCTGCTGAACACACAGAGCCAAACCCAAGCTGCCACCGAGCACTGCATTGCTCACTGAAATATGTGGGTTCATCCTCAGTGCCAGATGATTTTGAGGCCAATTTGTCCAAAACGACACGATCAGATGCTTTGGATGATAAACAGAAACTATCAGGGCATACGGACACAGAAGGTAAATATAGGTCGGCCCCAGAGGAAACGGGCAGACACTTGACAAAGGACAGCCACCTGAGAGCGCTCTCTTTTCACTGTCATCAAGAGGAGGATGACAGCTCTCAATCAGCACGCTTCCTTCCTCCCACAGCGCACACTCACAGCTTTTATGTCTAAAAATGTTTTCACTGTCTGTGCTGCTCTCAAGCAGCAAAACAACAGCGACCACAAAGTGGCAGGGAACAGGCTCGAGTCAGCACACATCCGAGGTTTCCAAAGGGTATCACACTGAAGTTTCAGTCATTCAGCGTGAGAACAGGCTGGCCAGGCAGGTAAAATCCCTTCTTCAGTCTTCCCCCCAGTCATTAAAAGATTCCTGTCAATTTATTTATTTTTATTATTTTTTTAAACACAGTTTAAATCTAGTTGATGACAGACGAGTCTGCAAAAGCAAGTTCACAGTGTGGTGACTTCCCTAGCACGTATAGAAACAGGTAACATTTTAATAACATGTACAGGTGAGATCACAGGAAGAGTAACGCACAGCACATAGTCCAAGTTCAAACAATTCCATATCGACTCTTCAGGGCCAAAACCTTCCTTAGACCTGGCTAAAACAGTAAGCCAGGATCCGAGTACACATGAATGAGGACAATGAAGTCTAGACAGAAAATGGAGTTAATTATCTCTGAATTCAGTCTAGAATAGTAATTTCTCTGAAACAACAAAGAAAATAGATATAATTTGAGTGTCTCTTTCTAAAGGAAAGATCGAAGCAGGGTTACTGAGACTATTAATCCTCTCTTCTAACGAAACTCATTTGCAGCACTCATACCCCAGAGGAGAGAACAGGTCTAAAAGTGACTGACAATTAAAAGCTACAAATTCATGTTTGCAATTTAAATTACTGAAAGAGTGACAGAATTGGGAGGTTGCATGTTTTGGTTGTGAGTGGGAGGGTAGGCTTTTAGTTTGTTTTAAAACGTGAGAGACTGGAGGCATGGAAGGCGTACAGACAGGACTGCCATGCGTGGGGGCAAACACATGCTGGCCTGGCTTCCAGAGCCCGTGACGCATGCTATGCAGTCAGGCAAATGGACTAAGCATAAATTTGACAGGTGCAAGAACACAGCAATGCAGAAGAGAGGAAGAGCACATCCACCTTTGTCCAAAAGCCAAGCATCATCTGTCAGCATGCACCACTCCTATGTAAAGTCAAACAGAACTGTAGCAATCATGGAAAAGATTCCCAGGTATTTAGCAGTAATGCAATAAGGGAGATGAACACATGCCACAGCACTACAAACACATACCTCCACAAACTGCACCATTCTAAACCAGCACGATGAACATCCTTGCAAGAGTAGGTCTACACAGCAAAATTCACCCCAAAATCCATTTCCAGTTCTGAGCTCTCTGCAACACATACCTTTAGCTTTTTTTCCACCAAAACAACCAGCGTCATCTTTCTTCTTCTTCTGAGAGCCTCCTGTGCTTGTAGTCTGACTGGCATCTAGTTCTTGATACTTTTCAGCTCCAGGCACCTCTTTGTGGACGTGATAGGAAAGGTTCCGCATGATGCACACGCAGTTTTCCACAGACTGTTACAGAGAAATTTATGTCACAAGAAGTACTGCACCCTCTTATCCCTCTTATTTGCAAATGATTATACTATATGTAGGGTTTGTGGGAATTTAATGAAAGCCCACCTGTCACAGGAAAATAATGTAGCTTTCAAGGAATATTTAGTCGAGACCCCTTAAATTAAGGTTCGTTCTTGTTCTAAAACTAATTTTATTCTTCCAGAAGTGAAGTGCTTTACACATAATACCCATTCAAAACGAAAACTCTCTAATAAAAAAATACCACCTGATCTTACATAGAAAATACAGTCCATCAAAAGATGAAACATACAGAGGAAAATTATCATACAAGAATCTTATTTTAATACAAGCTTCTCCCACTCTTTCAAACCTTAAAATCCCTAAGGGGCCAATTTTAAATTTTTTTTCCAGGGTCAACACCTAGGCCTTGTGAGGATTTCAATGAGAACATACGTTATCCTGTAGCAATAGCTAAGCCATAGCACATCAGGTTCTGACAGGAGCAATGCTCTGTAGGTTGCAATGGGAACCACCAGGTGGTTACAAAATCCACTTCCAAAATTATCTAATTAAGTGACAGGGCTTTATAATTCCCTTCTACAGTCCATCTCACAGTGGAACTCAAAAAGAATAAAATAACAATGCTTTACAAGCCTTACTGGTGTGATAAAGCAACAGTATGCTCTTTATTTTTTAAACAGGTTAAACATATGATATTGCTTATGCACATAAATACGCCTTTAAGTGCCAGACTAATCAAAATCTGCACTTAAAAAAAAGTAAGCCACAACGAAAGTGTTGCAAGTCTGAAGACACATCTTAATCTTTAAGACCACAGTCTTCAGAGATAGTGCTGAATAAACTCTTTAAAATGGGAGCTAACTTCTTTACTGGTATTGTGTAAAGCACAATATAATGGGACTCAATTCTGACTTGAGGACTGCACTTATAAATGTCAATTAAGTAATGCAGAGCAATAGCAATAATGTCACTGTAAATAACAAAGGACTATGCTCCCCACCTATCACAACCACTTGCCTTTGCTCACCTCATCAGCCCCACAAGGTAACACAGCAGCATCATGCTGATACTCCATCAGCAGCACCATGGATATCATGACAGAGGTGAGAGGAAGATAATTACGATATTTTCTGAGGCAAGCATAATCCTCTTCTGATACTAGCAAAGAGAAGTCAGATCCCAGTGCAACACTTCAGTCTAAATTAACAAAAACATCCACTAACTTTTAATACTCAAGTTCACCTTATTGTCTGTATCCTTCTTGCCAACTGCAGACTGTAGAGCATGGAGGAGGGCATCCACCAAGCCATCGCACTCTCTTAGTCTTCTGCGTGCTTCTGCTCCATCTGAACTTACATTCCTAACAGGAGAGATTTAGAAGAAAATTTAGCCCTCTAATCTTCACCATGAAACTGAAGGTGTGTCGATTTATACTACAAATATGAAGAACTCATTACATTGGATTAACAATTTGGAGGCAAAGTAGTCTGAAAAACCTATTAATTCTCAGTAAAAATATGGGCAATGCAAATCTGCAACTCCCTGAATGTGAACAAAAAGGGGAAAACAGTCACAGAGGTGCCTACAAACACATTTTTCTGAGTTGCTGGCGAGTTGTCATATACCTTAAACCGAACAGGAGTTTTCACAGCAAACAATACACAGACCAGAAATTTAATTCCAAAGCCAGAACTCCTAATCTGAAAAACATTTCCACCACTTGAAGAAAAAGATGCAAAATTACAAGACTGCTAAGCAGTATTCACAGAAATTGAAAAATAAAAAATATTAAGAACAGGTGTACAACAAGCTATACTTTATTTAATCTATATATAAAATGGTTCTTCACTTATAGAGGGAAGTAGATTTAGTTTGGACATAAGGAAAACATTTTTTACGATGAGGGTGGTGAAACACTGGAATAGGTTGCCCAGAGAGGTGGTGGATGCCCCATCCCTGGAAACATTCAAGGTCAGGTTGGATGGGACCCTGAGCAACCTGATCTGGTTGGAGATGTTCCTGCTCCTTGCAGGGGGGTTGGACTGGATGGCATTTAAAGGTCCCTTCCAACACAAACTATTCAATGATTCTTTGGCTCCAAAGTAGTCAGGATGGAAGTCACCATGTGCAACTGCTGTGTCCTTGACTTCTCGAAGTTTATCCAAATCTGTTCGGTATTCCCAGCTTTCCAAATGGAAGTTACTGCCACCTAGTTTAAATCCCATATGTTGGCATTTAAAGCTCACCTTTCACACTGTGCACAGCAGATTAAGCACAAAGCCTGGCTTAGTGACTCTTGTAGTTTAGCCTCAGTTGGGGCCAGCCTACGCAGTCCCTCTCTCAATTCCCCTATCCTCCCAGAGAATAGGGAGAGATAATGCAAGAAAAAAGGCTTGAGGTTTGAGATAAGGACAGGGAGAAATCTTTAAAGTTACCACTACAGGCAAAACAGACTTGACTTGGGGAAGAACTATTCATTTATTACTAAAAACAAAGGAGGATAATGAGACAGAGAACAAGATAACCTCCCCCCACCTCTCCCCTCTTCCCAGGCTTAACATTATCTCTATTACCTTCCCTGGCCCCGAGCGGCACAGAGGGGAAGAGGGAATGGGGGTTACGGTCAGTTCATCACACGTTGTTTTACGCCACTGCTTCATCGTCGAGGGAAGAACTCCTCACATTCCTCCCCTACTCCATTGTGGGGTCCCTCCCACGGGCCACAGTCCTTCGTGGAACTGCTCCGGCATGCGTCATCTCTTCCACGGGGTGCAGTCCCTCCAGAGGCTGCCCTGGTGGGCCCTCCACGGGCCACAGCCTCCTTCAGGCCTCCACCTGCCCCAGTGTGGGGTCCTTCATGGGCTGCAGGTGGATCTCTGCCCCTCTGTGGGCCTCCATGGGCTGCAGGGGGACAACCTGCTCCTCTGTGGATCTCCATGGACTGCAGGGGAACAACCTGCTCCTCCGTGGGCCTCCATGGACTGCAGGGGGACAACCGGCCTCACCATGGGCTGCACCACGGGCTGCAGGGGAATCTTGGCCAGGAGCAGCATTACTGCTCCCCCTCCTTCTTCACTCACCTTGGCATCTGCAGCCATTCCTCTCAAGAAATTATTTACAACAGGCAGGCAGACACCTCTCAGGTACTCTTCACATCTCATCTTCTCTCCACTTCTTGCAGCCAGGCCAGGCCGGGCCAGGCCCAGTCGACCGCCCGGCAGGAGGCCAGAGAGGGTAAGGCCTGCGAGGCCCACAAGGCTCACGCCCCCCTCGCCCCCACAGCTTCTTCACATAATCTCTCTCCTTTTTTTTTTTTTTTTTCTTCCTGTTTTCCCCTTCTTAAATACGTTATCGCAGAGGCGTTATCACAGAACATTCTGCTACCAATGGGCTCCGCCCTGGCCAGCAGCGGGTCCGCCCTAGGCCCGACTGATTCCACTGAACAAAGGGGAGCGACTTCTAGCAGCTTCTTACAGAAGCTGCCACCGTAGCCCCCCCTCACTAAATAAAACCAGAACAGTCACATTTAGAAAGTAAAAGATGACACTTAGTATGTTTATATGGCTTTAAATTTCTGAAAACATTGCACAAGGGAACGGCATAGGTAGAAGACGAGAGACAGAGCAGCGAAAGGCTATTCTGAGCTGTTGAAGTTGCATATATCATAACTGTATAAACTGCCAGAGCAGAGCTACAGACTCAGCCTCACTTGTCCAGCAAGCATGGACACTAAATACTGAAGCCCCAGCCTTGCATAAGCATCAACCTGCCATTACCCAATACATAAACAAAATTCAAGTCAATTTTCCAAATGTTGCCTTTTTTTCCTTCTTTTTCTTTTTTCTTTTGAATTTTTACTTTTCTTTCTGGGGGGGAACCAAGTGACAAAATGATTCTTAATAGTGCTTGATGGCAAAACCTACACAGAAAGTTTTCTCAAAGCAGAAATGCACTAATTTCAACAAGAACACAGCCAACATTTCAGCTTTCAGGGTCCTTGAAGTCCACAGACTCATGTAAGGTTAGCTCTCAGAAGCTCAGGACACAATCATCACCTTCTGCTATCAGGATCATGCAGTCAGTTTTTATTTTTAACTAGAGGGACTGTCAATCTCCAAGTAATTAACAAATCAATCATGGTCCCCTCCCACGACCCCCACCGTGCAGGTAAGCTGGTAAGTTAATTGGATGACTAAGGAAAAAAAAAACACATTTTCTCAGAGACCTCTCAAAATTTGAAGATACTTAATTGTGAGCTGGTTGCTGTAACAGCACATTAACTTTCAATTAAGAACACAAATAAAATGCACAGATAAATGAATCCTTTCCCCAAATCCTAACACATAGCCTCAACTCTAGCAAGGGCTGATACAAGGCAGATAATGTGGATATTAAAATATGATTCCACAGGATATATGGAAGAGAGAATTCTACATGTTGCTTTTCCATCTCCAGCTGTACTAATCCTTTCGTATCAAAAGCCCAAATGTGAATTTTAATGCAAAGTCTTTACAAAACTGAAATTAGAATTCAAACTCTCTGTGAAATCTTTTAGGAGCTATAATAATAAACAATAGCAGCTCCACCTCCAAGCACAACTATTGAAGTGGAACATTACTTACTAAGCTTGAGGGTGACATAAATGCACTAAAAATGGTCTTATCTGGAGCTGTATCACATTTCTTATTCCCTCATTAAGTCTTAGAGAGTGCTACAGTAAATAAAGAACACTTGCAGACTTCAAAAAGCAAATAAATCAAATTTTGCAAAAAAAAATTAAAAAAAAAAATCCCTCGCACCTTTCTTGCCCCATGGCCCACTCAGAGATTTTTTTTTTTTTTTTCCCCTATGGTCCATTTGTGCTAACACATCTGTAGCACATTTGTTTTACAGGTTTGGTTATCATCAGCATCACAGTATTTTGTATCCTGCTTTCTTATTTCTTGATCTGTATTAGGATTAACATTAAGGTAGACATTGATAAGGTTATAACTGAAAAAGACACTACAAAAGTGCATCAGTAAGAGTGTGGTTTGCTGCTATCACTTGCTGTATCTTCAACTATGGAAGAATCTACTGAAAATGAACGTTTCAAGAAAAAAAATCCCCCATATATTACAGATAAATAAGCATGAAAACTCTGCAGGATCAAATTAATAGCTAATTAATGCTATGCATAAGTTATCCAGACATCAAAATTTGCAGTTTTAATGTTTTAACTAACGCATCAGAAAATGTAGCCTTGTGAGTATCTCATAGAGAAACATCTGCTCTACAAATACCCAACACTCTTGGGATTCTACTAGTCTGCTCTCCTTGGGTGATGAGATTCCTGCAGCCAGGAATGTTGTTGGGTAACAACACAACCCAGTTCCTTTTCTGTAACTATAAACCAGACATACTGGAGAGCTCAGCTCACATTCTTCTCCACAGAAGTCTGGGTAACACCAGTCTCAGAAAGGCTAAGTCCATGGAGATCAGCACCTGTTTCACAGAGTCTCCTCTTTCTGCTGCTCCAACACTGCAAAAGGCAGCAAAGATCTCTCAATTTCCCATGGGAATATTTGCATTTCAGATACACGCACAAGTATGCCAAACATCCCTAAGCACCAAGCAAAGGCAAGCATGGTGAAAATCAAGACAGTATGCTCTGAATGAGCTGTCATCTGGCAATCTCAGGAAAAGAGCTCCAAGGGTTGGTTTCCATGGTCCAGAGCAACCTTCAAAAGCTCATGCAACCCAGGAAAATGCCAGGTCGCATCTCTGCCTTGGGGTGTTAAGTCTTTATACTATCTACCTCCTTGAAAAACATCACCTGGTAGTCATTAGGAAATTCACATCTTGGGTCTTCAGGAGGGACAGTAGCAGGGAGATGAAAGTGATTACGTGGATGAGAGAGCTAGTGCTAGTATCGGTTATTAAAAAGGATGGAAACTGCAACCTGATATCACACTCTGTTGACCACAGTCAAGAAAAATTTCTTCTGATCTTATATCTGCACTGGAAATGTTCTTTATGCATCTTACAGATTTATTACACGTTATGGCATGAAAGACAGGACTAAATCACAGCTCAAAGGAAACTTCCAAAGCAAAGTTTCTAAACACCCTTCTTTCAAGAGTGATGAAAATCAACAAATAGGTGACAGATTCCAGTAGACATTACAGAGGATCTGTAGTCGTCTTACACAGGCAACACTCCACAGAAGGAATGTCCTCAACCAGAACAGAAATCTCTGAAAACTCATGCAACAGATAGATAAGCAACATACAGCAACCAGACTTGGATAAAGTAGAGAGTTTTGCTTTTCACTGATCTTTTCTATGTATTAGACAAGCATTGCTTTACATCAGAAGAAAATTAATTCTTCCATGGATGGAGGGTTACAAGACACCGAATAGAAAAGGAAGCCAAAACCCTAGCTGAAGTGCTTATTCACTCCGTTACTTAGGAGCTAGGCTGCCATGCAACAACTGAAACGGCCCAAAGATTTTGGAATTAAATACACTATCTCAGTGACTGGCTTGATGGGGCAGTTTAACATCATCTTTAGAGGTTTCTGAAGTCAAAGATACTTTTTAAGTTTGAACAATAGGGAATCTGAGGGCTTCTGAGGCACTGATGATGGGCAAAATCCTGTAATAAAAGAAAATAAAGTTGACTGCCTGTTCAAAGGGGTGGGAATGGGGAAGAGGAAGTACCCAAACTACTTTTCTACAAAACAGTGATGAATGACACCTGCCATTCATCTCTGGTGTTCTGTACAGCCTGCTTCCCTTGCCTTTTGTCTTCACCCCCAGAGAGGCTTTTACTGCTTTCCTCGACTTTCCCTGCTTTTCAATACTTTTCCAGAGTCCACTAAATGAAAAAGGTATTTTTAAAACAACAGTATCTTTCTCACATCACACTGCAAAGGGTAACAGAAAGCTTCACAGTGTGCCGTACACATATACACAACACTCTCACAAGAGCAATTCTAGGAGTCAGACACAGAATTACTGTCCATATTACTCTAAGTACATAGGAAGGAAACCAACCGTATGACTGATTTTATGTAAAACAGTAAAGCACAAATCTCATTTCAGGGATCTTAAATCCCCAGCCTTTAGCTGGAAAAAGCAACCTGGATGCTTCCTCAAATTCTTGGAGTCTAGACTGTTGACAGGACTAGTGAAAGAGGATTTGTTAGGATGTTCAAATATATGCTTTCCTTGGGAAAACAAAACAGATGAGCACTAAGTAAATGTTAAATAAAAGCAAATACCTACCAGCATAGAAACACATCAGGCTAGGAATCCAGTCTGTTGGTATTAAAGACTTCAGAAAATGGCAGGGAGTGTGTTGAGAAATCTGTTCATGCTTTAGATAAGGTTATCATTATCACCAAATAGTCGTCTTAATGATATGCAAGTCTGAATGTAACACTTGCATCTGCAGAACAGAGTTGGTATTCATCACCTCTAGGACAGGTGAGCTGTTACTATCTGTGCCACACACCAAAATTATCCTCAAGAGAAAAGATTTTAAAGTTATTAAATGTGTGGCACTTAATTTGCACTATTTCAATGCAAATCATGTGGCAATGGCTCCACCGTGCTCTCCCTAATAATCTGAAGGATAGAGTGGAGACGTGGAGAGCTTTTGTTTGTTTGGGGTTCTTTTTAATGATAAAGAGAAACTTGAAAACAGAAGTGTCAGAGAGATATTCTTCTCTGTGAACATTAAAACTAGTATTTCCAAAACTATTGCTGTGTCTGCCACCTGGCTGGAAAGGGCCATCATTTGGTGTCCCACAGGGCTGCAGACGAAGCTGAAAGCCAGAGGTTTGAGTACTGCTGAACACTTACTGGCTCGCTTCAGTTCAGCATGGGTAAAAAGCACTTTGTTTAGAGACCCAGCTGGGGACGAAGACAACAGGTTGGGGACCGAGTTTTTTACTTAAATAGAAAGCTGAACTGGACATTTTTAAGATATACTCCTAGTAACATTTCCACCCTTCTCTGGAAGAAGTGTGGATGAGAGCTGAAGTTGAGACAGTGATGAACTCTTTTTAACGGCCTCTTTGCAGGGTCTATTTCTGTATTGCCAGACTAAAAGTAACATTGGCTTCTATACAGTCTGTCGCAGCGGTGTTGAGGAAGATAAGGACACCTGCAACCACTACAAGCCAGAGAGCTACAAATGACCAGGGTTTCCTGGCAGGCTGAGTGAGCGACACTTCGCAAGTGGGCTGAGTTATGGCAGCGCTGTGGCACAGCTGATAGGCAGTACATACACCTCGCCAGACCTTGACTAACACCATCACTGAGGCTTCGCTGTACAGACAGTCAGTTTTATATACTTCAGCTGATAAGAAACTACAAGGATCTCGGAAGTCTAATTTAAATGTATTAGTTGTTCTATCCACCTACTCTTGACAGTCAGAACCCGTGCTATAAAACCACCCTTCCACACCCACGCTTTTCTTCACTATTAAGAAATTTTTATTTGGATGTCAGCCAAAGGAGATTGATAAATAACAGTTGCAGTAAATGTACTCTATTTCTGAGAGTACTTCTAGGTACTGAACATCCCAAAGGAAGAATATACAGCATTTTAAAATCATTCCATCATTTCATGCAAAAATAGGAAGAATTCCATACTTCAGTTCACATGAAATACCAGAAAGTTTAATTGGTATTAAGTTCATTGTTCTGAAAATAAGAGAGGAAAAGAAAGAAGCTGCCTGTGACACAAAGATAGTCTGATCCAGGCAGCACTGGTCAAAGAGCTCTGTACAACACAATGAAGTTTAGCGAAAGACAGCTGAATCAGAAATCAAGGAGAGAATACGGTAAAGAAAATAGGAAGTATCCAAAGTCCAAAACAGAAAAGAACAGGGTAGCTCTACTGGTGGTAACATTAGGTAGGGAGCAGCTGTTCAGCTGAGAAAAGGTGTATCGGATCTAGGCAGGAGATCCCACTGGACATTTCTGCTTCACTTAAGCCTCCACTTACCAGCTAGACCCAAGAGAGAAGCAGTGCAGCAGCCCCAGTTGCCTTGCATGTAAAACCCTTCCATCTACTTGAATAAAAGGACTGGTTTGGTTTAGCCGGTCAAAGGCTCAAAAGAGGACATACTAAAAGCTATCCCTGAAAAAGGACTTCCTGAGCTTACTCTGTGCTCCAGCAACACTGGCACAGAGCAAGAAATCTACAGAGCACACTGTTACATGTCTCTCATTCCTGTCAGTGCTGCCTAGAACAGCTCCCTGCAATAAGTAGGGGCTCAACAGCCAGCAATTTAACAAGGTACAGATGTCAAGTCGATCCTTTGTTATTTGTGGCTTTCTATATCCAAAACATCATGTATTATTTTTTCATCAGAACGCTGACTGGCTACCTCCTGCATGACCTACCTGGAGGGCCTTAGGCTGCTCTCCTGTAATGCAAAACGATGCAGAAACGCACTACGCAAGAATTCCATGACGCCCAGCAGCTACTTGGCTTCCAAATTATTCCAGTCTCTGCTTGCAGGAAAGGCTAAGGGGCTCTGCTTGCTTTATCACAAATGCTTGCTGCAATGTGAAAAGAATCTCAAAAATACAAAAATGAGGCGATACTTATCTAATAAACAATCACAGTTCACATGCCTTCCAAAGCAAACTATGTCCTTACAGGGACTGCTGTGAGCTTTGTTTCTGTCTTGCTCCTCATTGCACCACAGTGACAAATGTTTTTGTAGATTCCCTTCACTGACAGCCAAGGGAGAAGGGACCTAGATTCATTCCTAAGGAATGAGAGAAGGCAATAAGCAAGTGCACAACTTTAAATTTATACTTCAGATTCGATTGTAAAGCATTAAGGTTGCATGTAACTAGGTTATGTCTCTGCTGCTAAAATCTATGCATAATTTATTTATATTACAAGCTAAACATCAGGAACTGTCAGGAGGAACCCTAACAGCTCCTTACTAGCACGAATTAAACGCTCTGCTCATCATATAAGCCCCAGGACAGCCATATGCTGTGATCCTACACAGCTTCAGTAAGCTAATTAAGAAACTGCCTTCGCTTACTCCTCTCTATTGTGTGGGTTTTTAATTTCAGTTGGTTTTCTTCCAGTCTGGGTTGGGCAGATGAGCTGCTCCCATGCTGCTTGTGGCCTCCAAAGTGAAGATTCACAGGCAAATTTCTGTTCTGTTTTTATCTCTAAAACTATTCCTTTGCTGAAAGTCCAGTTCAAAAGTACCTGTTGCACAATAAAACACTGACAGTATCATTAACTCCAGTTTCTGGAGTAGCAACCTCCCAAAGGCTGAACCCAGTATGAAAATGATATGAGTGCACCAGCCTCCAAGCACGGTGGATGTGCAGACAGAGACATGGCAGCATCAGCCCTCATCTCCTCTGGGTGGGACAAGGAGGCATTAAGCTTTGTAAGAAGTCCTGTCCAGGCCTCCTTGGTTAAACAGCTGCCCTACAAAAGCATGCAAAAGGACTACTTGAACTATGATAGCAGAGCACACTGATTAAGAGCAAAAGTCAACCAAATGACTGTCACAAGAATCTTTTTTGGAGTGGGGGAGAAATGTAGCTGCTACAAGGAGGGCTCTGTACTAATGCTAGACTTACGAAGCTCAATTACTAATTTGCTGCTGACGAAAAAGAGAAAATAAAAGCCAACATCCGAAAACTAACATTTACATATCTTCTCTGTCCTGCCATGCTTCAATGGGCAAAGTCCCTTGACACCAAGGGCAGCTTGGCTGGCAGCACTGCAGCAGCATCACCTGAACTTCACCTCCTGCACCCTGCTCTTCACTAGACAGCACTTCCAGGTCAAAGACTTGCACTTACGTGCCTTCTTACTTCAGTCAGTTGGAGACGAAGGCTGCCTCAAGTATACCAGAGTGCAGGTAGTACAAATATTATGTGACTGTCACCACATACTATCATCGTGCCTGTAGGATTTAAAGATGGATAGAGCTTGAAGGTAATTCACTTCAAAAGCTCTAATTCCCAAGCACTTTTCTTAAGAGAAAAGCCATACATTAATCATTAATAAAAAAGGAGAGCATAAGCACCTGGCTTTGGCAGCCCTTCTTCCTTTTTCTCCTCAAATTCAGCATGCAGAGAAGGGAAGAAGTATCACCGAGACACTCATACAGTTGTTTCCAGGGTGCAAAGAAAGAGAACTTTTCTGCCAAAACAAGACCACAGATCCTATTTGACAAACCTTCTTTACCTCCATGTGCCTCAGAGACGCACACATTCTTGCTACAAAGTATGTGCTGTAGATGTTTGCATGCATACATACATTCACAAGTATACAAAGACATTAGGACTCAAGTAACGAGTCTGTTACCATTAAGCAGTGTTCTGAATGACTGGAGCATTGTAAGTTACACCTGCAGGACAAGATGGACATGCACGTACCTTAATGCTCTCTGTTCTCCTCAGAAAAAGGCTTAAAACCCTCTCATACAAAAAACCTCAATTTAGCACATCCTAAGAATTAATGATTACCATCAAGCTCATGCACTCTTCTTTCCTCTGAAGTACATAAAAATACCAGGACCCTGCAGATACTTACACAAAATTTCTCATCCTGGTAGAGTATGTCTTCAGCTCCAAATCGACCCAGTCATTACCTCATGTCTTCAAACACAGTATCTCACACTTACCGTAACTCTTAGGTTTTGATTCCATGGGACTGAACTCTTAATTCATACCTACAGGAGGTGCTTATTCCCTGTTATTGTCTCTGGGATCAACCACTTCAAAATCCTTGAACTACTGGTATTTAACAACTTCAGGACAAAGGTAAGGACAAAGGTGCCAATCCCGTGCTAAAGACCAGAAAGTGAAGATCAGTGACTGAAGTCCAGATCTGCTGGGGAACCAGGAGCCTGAATCTCACCAAAACCAGAAGGAGGTAGGGCTACTAAAAATTAGACAACCAAAAGATTTATACCATTAATCTTGCCTGTAATTATGCCAGAATAGGAGCAGAACAGCAATTAAATCCATACTTCTCAAGTCTCTTTACAGCTCTAGCCACCAGGTTGCCCTTTCTCTTCTCATGAGGTGATGCTGGACAAGCTGTTAAGTGCAATTTCTATCTGAAGAACGCACGTTTTTAGTGGAAGTAAAGTGGGTGCAGTTTGTTTGTGTTCGTACACCCACGGCCAGGTCTCTGAACCCTGAGGCCATCTGTGAATGCGAATTTCTGTGTACTTGGAGAATTGACAAGAAACACTGCAACTGCAGATGGTACTCTGGAAAAAGGAGCACTTTGCATCTGTTTGCTATGCAAATTAATTCATTTAACATTTGTTGACAGCAGGTCAGTTTAGCACAGGAATCAAGCTGGAAAGTTGGCAATTTAGGAACTAAGTTCTACTCTGTCCTCTTAGAAGTGAAAAAATCCAAGGGAGAATTAAAAGTAATTAGGTAGAAAACAGCAATTAAGCCCAGAATGAATTTAATTTTAAGCCATTAAAATCTTTGCTGCTTCCAAAGAACTAGGAATCATAGTGGATATGTAGACAGAAAACAAAACAGATAATGCGACTGCAGCACCACGCTCTGACCTACAGATGTGGCACTTCCCCTCTAAAGTAGAGAAGCATCTTAGGAGAAACCTAGAGACTCAGTGAAGGTCTCTGGCACTGTCTGGGTGCACGTGAGCTAGCCTTTTTGCTTCACCACTCCTGTAAGCAATTCAACTTGTACTCTTCTGCTAAAGCACCTTAATGTCTGGGTCAAAGTTGTAAGAAAGATCACAAAATGGCCTTGTTAAGACGCATCAAATCATTACATTTTTTAAACTGGAAGAGAGTACAATTTAAAAATGAATGCTTCTGGATTGCAAATCCCAGTAGTGATGTAAGGGTTTAAAGAAAAAAAACAAAACAAAACAAAACCACACACACACACAAAAACAAACCACCAAACAGATAGTAACTAGAAGAGACATTCTCCACATACCTAAAAGAATAAAGTACAATGTGAAGACATGAAACTTGTGCTCCAAATGAAACACAGGACATCTGTGCATATTTAATGATTCTCCTAGCAAATGTCTTCCTCACTTCTTTCCCAATCCTACTTTTCCATAACCAAAAATCCACTTAATTTCAATAAATCAATCTTGCTTTGTTTTTTACTGTTCCTTTCCAGATTTCACCATATCTATTTCTCTCAACATGTTCAACAGAATATAAGAATACCTTTATTTTATAAAATTACACCCAAGGTAGCATATATCACAAGGCTTATTATATTTTTAAGTAGTAACATTATTACAGATATTGCAGATCCATTCATCATATCAGGTGTGCCCCTAGAAACAAAACACAGCAATGTAAGAGGAAACATCTTTTTCCTGATCTCAGGACAAGAATGGAGACAAAACTATCATTACCTGCACTAGCTTCGGTGCAATTATTGACTCCTCTGTTAAAGCATCCTTCCACCTCACGGATACCTGCAGCACTACACTATTTGTCCTGCTAATGCAGGATATTAATCCATCCTTCGGCATATGCAGGCCACGTTTACTATGTAGGATACAATTCAGCCTGCCCTATTCAGACCTGAACATATACCAGCACCTGAACTCCCACAGTGAGGACGGAGAGACACTCATGAATTACACAGGGGAAAAAAGGCATTCCTGACAGGATAGGACTAGAAAGGAAAACGAGATGGATTAGCATTTGAAGAAGAGGTGAAGGCAAGTAAGCATTGCGTTTTTGATGTGTTTTTTTTTTTTTTAATTACTTGTTTTCAATTATTTTGAAATAGGTGTTTCCAAGGCTTCACGTTATTAAAGGAGAGATCTAGATTAAGAACAAAGTAAACATGAGAAAGTAGTGTTTAAAAAAAAAGGTAAATAATTAACTGGCACTTCACGCTGTGAATCACTGAGTTTGAAACAAACTCTCCCACATCTATTGATAAACTTCAATAACTGAAAAAATGATACTGAAATGAATGCTGTCCTGTACGCATAACACCTGTCTTCTGCTTAGATATCTAAACTGCAAGGACATCTGAAAGCTCAGAAGTTCAAAGATTCTCTCAGTTGTTTTGGAAGACAACACAGCTCACACCTGAGGCTCACTTCCAAAGGGTACAAAGGAGGCTGGCACACCATCAAGAGGACTAACCTCTCAATTAAATATCAAATTGGTAAACACTTTGTACTGTGCAATAAGTTCCATTCATGGAAAATTTGATTTCTAGAACCAGCTACTATGTCAACAAGAGAAGAGCAGGCAAAGGGGTTTTTAAACACCGATGTCTGTCAGACAGATGGCTGCAACAATTTATTCTCTGCTGGTGTTAACTATCTTACCTTGCTGGTGCTTTTAAGGATGAGTTGCAGAGGATTTCAACAAACACTGCAAAATTATTTCCAACAGTAGTAATGATAATTACTTTTGATTACGTCTATTTTTTTATCCCTAAATCTGGAAGTATTCTACAAAAGGTATGTAATATCACTGACTTTGTAACAAGAAGTACATTTAACTGAAAGACAGCACGTATCTCACCTACTCCTGCACCTTTGTCTGTTGTCCTGGACTCACTATCTCACTGCAAGAAGCAAGGAGACACCAAGACAGCTCTCCGTCCTTCCTGTGCAAGAGGTTGCTCTCTCCACGGCACAACAGAGACACATAGACAAATTACATTTTTCAGGTTATCTTTCCCTGCTAACCTACTACCACATCTCTACTTATCTTAAGCAACTACTTTGAAGCATGAAATCACCTTGCCCACATCTGACTGAAGCTTCAGATTTTCCACAAGGAAGCACATAGTCCCACACGACTATGGCAGCAGAGACTATAGATGAAAGGACTGAAATACATTTCCATCCTTCAAAACCAGAAGCAGTCCCCATTCAATGGCTGCTATCCTGATGCATTTGGAGTGCATCAGGTCCAGTATGAACTACCAAAAGTTCAAACTCTCTAACTCATGTTTCTCAGTACTACTAAGCTCCACACCTGTCTTCATTAGCCTTAATAATACAATATCCAAAGCAGCACAAGCTGTTGCATGTCCTGTAAAACCAGTACCTCACTTTAAAATAAAAAAAAACCCCAACCAACCAACAAACAAAAAAACCCCCAAAGCTATCCTGGAATGTAGAACTTCAAGTGGATCCACACACTAATAAAAATGTATGATGTGGATTAGGTTAGTCTACTAATGATCAATTTATTATCTACACTTACTGGAGAATCTCATATTCATTCAGATAATCCTTTTATCCCCCACCATGACTAATTTTCTCTTGCATAACACCATTAGAAAATGAGACACTAGTAACTAAAAACCTATGATGTCTGGAGCCTACTTAAAGGACCTTAGTTGCCAGTGGGACTGCAAATAATTTCAGTAACGGTCCCTTTCAGAACACTTTTCATTACTTTCTTCATTTGTGAAGTTACTCAGGGGAACAGTTACTGCAATTTAGAGACCACAAGCCCAAGAAACAGAAATGAACCAACTTCTGAAGATGCATTAATCATTAGAAATCTGACAGAAGTATACTTCAGAGCAACAGATGGTACAATGCCAAATCTTTATTAATTTTGTTCAAACTAATTGACTTCCTCTTAAAGCTGAAGAATCTAGCAGGGCATCTCCAATATTTTATCTCAAAAGAATAGCAAAATGAAAGACGCTGTGTTTAGGGAACATTGGTTCTTCAGGTTTTTCAGACTGCGTTAGGACTCCTCCTGACCCCAGCTTCTAGCATCTACTGTTCCACTCTCAAGGTAGGGTAGGTATCCCTCTAACCTGGATAAATGACCTACTCTTCACACTGACCCCACTGTGCAGACGTACATTGACAAGGTCCTACAACAAGAGAGTCTACGGCAGGCAAATACCTCCAAGCATTGTTATTCTGGCCACTAAAATGGGGATATCTCTGCAAAAATGAAAAATACATGGTATTTTACTTCAAAACAAAGTAATTTTAAGAAAATCCTAAACAGTGTGGTGAACAGATTAACACTCCACAGTTCTCCCTTACCGTAAGCAACCAGAAGTGTTCTTGAAGACAGTTGTCCACTCAGCATCGCGAGGCTTAGAGTCCTCATTCGGCTCACTTTCCCAACCTGAATGAGGTATAATCACCTCATTGGTAAGTGTCTGCAGACCGTGGTTGATGATGACCATCTTCAGGGGCTCATAGGAGGACAAGTTCCACAGGGTGCCTGCAGTGATTATTAAATAACAAGAGAATAATAACTATTTAAAATCTCTAGATTAAATAGAATCACTAGATTCACAGAGAATCACTAGAAGGTTAAATGATAAAACTACAAGAAAAGTCAAGGCTACTCAATCTTGAGAGACACTAGAGTAGCACACAGCTTAGGGAAAATTCAACAGTTGCTGCAACAGAAGCATTTCTAAAAGTATGGAAGCACTTTCATCAAGACATGGATATTGTTGAAGTCATCAAGTCCTACAAGAGAGTACATAAATGTAATGTGCTATTGGAGATCAATAGGATTTTTCTGCTATATACAAATTTTGTCACACTTTTAAGGCTAGCTATGCCTCAAAAAGTAAAAATTCATCCAGTGCAGCAGACAAGTATATTGAGCAAGTCTCAAAAACAGGGATGAATTTATGGAGGGTCATTGATCTTACGCTTACCCTCTGCACAAAACAGTATTTCATTCAAGACTCCTCTCTATTACTTACTTTCACATTTTCCTGTCAAGGTAATATCTGTATTCAAATCACCTGGTGCCAGAAGCATATGACTCCTTGAAGGAGCTGAGAACCAAAGCTCCTCTGAGTTTTCCATTTTTACATCAATTACGAGCCAAAGTAGACAAAATTCAGACATCAAAACAACATAACAGAAGAATAGCCTTGCAACTGCAAAAATACTCAGTCTTAGATAAGCAATACAACTTCCCAGCAGACCTGTATCAGTCTCCTGATAGCTATTGCTCCTTAGCCTGGTAACATTTGAGAACTATCAGTAACAACACTTGGAGGGAACCAGATGCACACTTTTGATCTCCAAGGAAAAGTCTGAAGACAAGCAAAATTTCAGAGACTGAATGGAAAAGTGAGATTCCCCAGAACACACAGGAAATTTTTCATAAGTGAATACAGTATTAACTTGAGGCTCCCTGTTTTACTACACCTGTGAATTTGTACATACTGCAGTGCAAATTGTAGATATGCACCTCTTGGTACATATGTCTTAAGCAAAACACAAAAGAACAAGAAAGGTGCAACTTGTTTCAGTTCCTTTCAATCACTCCAAGTTTTAAAACCTACAATTTTCAAACTTTAAAAGTGACTGGAAAAAGACTTTGGATCTATTATTTTTGTCACACAGCCTAACAAACACATGAACTTGCAGGATCCTGTCAGTCAATGGAAAGTAGTGAGGGAGTCTGCAGCTCCTACAGGACGGAGAACTGCCAGGGCCACCACACCTACCTTCAAATGACTGAAGGCAGCTATCTCGTGGGAACTCTCCTTCACACTCAGACTTTCACTGCTACAAGCTAGAAGTGTCAAATGCCAAACATCCTGTTTTAATACCAGAGTATTATCCATATAGGGTCATGACAGGTACCAGCTCAGGACAGGAATTTTATCTCCCTTTGAGTAGTGAGTGGCACTTCTACGATAACCTCGAAGGCTGACGATTAGCAGACGCTCAGAAGTCAAATGCTATGGTGTCTCCTATTCAAAGTGATCTTTACAAAATCCATGCATCTGTTCAAACTCAGGAGACCATACTAATTAATAAAGAAACTCTGAGGCAGACAACAGAATGAACACCATAATGTTTTTCAGTTTTTTTCTAAATCTATTAAAAAATATTGCTTTTTTGGCCTATTTCCCTTGCCATTCATATACAACTCACTGTACGAGATTTTCATAACTTACTATTTTAGCTTTCAAACAAGACTGTATAGGTGAAATATGAATTAATTTTATCTTTCTATCCACTACAATAAATTACTCTGCCTACACTAGTTATTGTAAGCCAATTCCTTAAGCATATCAGACTCACTGATATAAAAATAATAATTACAATCAAATCTCTATAATGCATTGCTGGCTCAGCATTTCAAAACTCAAACGCAAAATCTAAACATCTAGCACTGAACGAGACCGAGTCTAAACGCAAGTCGGATTCAATAGTGTTCTAACCGGATTGCAACACTGAACTCAGCACTAACCTGCCAATCTACCACACCCAAGTCAGCCTCGGTGAGCCTGGTAACCTCATCCGGACCAAGAGAACTACCTGCCCCTACAAAAGGATCTCTTGTACATACTCATCCAGAATTCTAATCAATAGGCTGAATGCAATTTATGCAATAAACCATTTAGGGCAAACAAATTTTGATTGTCAATCTCACTGAGTGGCTACCAGGCAACGGAGACTGACAGAACGCTTTTTATCCATCCTTGCTGAACTATATCCAGAAGATCAACTATTGCTTTTTAGAAGATGATCACCATCATGATCAATCTTTATCTTACTCATAAACACTCTGTGTAATATATTTATATATTTGTAACTACAGCCATTGCCTCTACTCTTTCAACATATTAAGCAGAGACACTAGCTGTAAGTTTTTATTTCAAAAGTACTGATTATTGTAAAAATACATTTTAAATTACTAAAATCTATAAACATAGCTTTGTGATTCATGCAATATTAAAAGTGATTAGGGTCACAGTCACAATTTTCTAAATCTCCATCTCCTTGGAGTCATGAAAACATTTCTAAAGAAATTCTGGCAGAATATATACATGCTATTATCTTCTGAAATCCAAGGGAAATATTTTCCTGCTATGCTTGCTTACTTGCAAAAATCCAATGTCACCAAGAAATTAGATGAAGCAGCTGTTTAATTCTTTATCTATGATCTATACTAAATAACTCCGCATTTGGGAAAATGAAGTGCTCTGCATCACATTCATCGAAGAGTCATTGGTCCTGTACACGTTTGACAGACTTGGTTGTATCATTCTAAGTTCTGAAGACTGGAGTTGTGCTTCTTCAAGTTAAGTAGCGGTCAAGAACCTCAACATGAACTACTGTATCACAGAATACACCATGAAAAGAGACCTTCTTCTAACAAGCCTTCTAACAGAAAATGGAAGGAGGAAGCTCATCTGCAATCAGAAAGTTGAAGATCGCATGGTACTTCAAAGGGAAGTGTCTGATCAGCTGACAGGATGTTAGCACAGAAGGTGTGAACTCTGAGCAAGCTGATCAATCTGCAAGTTTCTATTACAGAATTAGATCAAAATATTTCCTCTGCAAAACATTTTGAAGGTCAATCATTTTTCAGTTAAAACCAGTTTGGCAACATACAGCATCAGGAAAAATCACGTTCCGCACCACTTAAAATCAGTGCAATGTCGTTAAACAACAAAATTACTTTCAACGTTCTCACAAAGAACAAAATTATTCATTAAAGCTACCAACTTCTGATTGCTTTTCAAAGAACGTAACAGAATTTTGGTCTTGCATATCTGATGGGAACACTTCCTGCACAAAGAAACCTTATCACTCAAGATAAAACTTTTGCAGCTCTCCCAATCAGAACAGACTTAATTCCTTATCAGCTTAATCCTAATTTCTCTCAATTTCTCAAGAAAATGATTCTCTGAAAGTTCAGTAGTACAGTTCCAAGACTACAGAGGCATGCAAGGGAGAATTTTGTGGAATATTCTTCATCACAACTCTACTCATTATTTACTTATGGACACTCTAACAGTTAAATCGAGCTTTTCTCAGTGCGGTAGATGGGATACATTTTGAACTCCACACTTCAAAAAGAAAGAAAAGTGAGACCTGTGGTATTTAATGATTGTATCTTGAGTTGTGAAGGTATTCTTACATGCCTCACAGATCTGTCTAACCTTGAGGGACATCATTTTTTAGTGTCATTTGCAGATATCTCAAGAACGTCTAGTAAACCAGACATGGTATTAATCCAGAAAAGGCTTTCAAATTCTGCTAAAACCAGTGCTATTTGAAAGAAAAAAAAAGCTACAGACTTGCTTAACGTGGCAGTAGTGTTGCATCAGTATACTCAGTTTGCTTCCAAATTTGCATGTCCATATGTTTGTCTAACTTGCGTTCTCCAAAACACATATTCTGGGAAGCAGTGAACACACTGCTGACACCATCAAGTCTCATTCATTCAGCACCGAGCACCACACATCCGATTCTTCCCTCACGCTCGCCTGCCACTGCATCTACTTTTTATGGATTTTTAACGTAGCGGTGTGGCTTTTTTTCCCCACTCCATTAACCCACTGACCACACCAGCTGGCTGCCTGATTCATACTGTTCTGGACAGCTGTGGCTGCTGCATCAGATCACCAAGTTAATGAGAGGCCATGGAGCTGTACTAAAGCCAAAGACTGACTCTCATACTAGATGAGAAAGATGCTCTCTTTTGTGAGAAAGCGCCCTCTCCAGCTGCAAATAGTGTGTCTTATTGTATGCTCCCATGTACCTCCTGTCCTGCAGGCGGGCAGTGTCCCACAGCCAAAGCAGCAAAACTTCAAGACTGGAAGTGCTCTTGAATTTGGACATTTGAATGATTTCAATTACTTTAAATTACTTAAATCTCTTTGAAAAGTAGGATTATTTTATCATCCGCCCCCATCTGGGATGACCAGCTGATGATTACTATTCAGCTTTCAAAAAACAGCCAGTACTGAGCTGAAGAAATATTAAATCACAGAAAAGCCAATGTGTCATACCAAACTTGAATTTGCAGCCTGTTAAAAGAAATAAACAAGCAAACCCTTGTTCATCACCAGGGAAATTTAGTGATAAACTTTGGTTTATCACTAGGGAAAAGTACCCATATAGGAAAGTCAAGATTTCTACCATAAGAACATCAGAACTGTGATCGGAATTTTTGAGGCTTCAAAACACAGTCCTTTTGTCACAGCCCTGGCTGAATGCTGCCTTTGCATGTCAAGTTGGCTCTTGTCTCTCTCTGCTGACTTTTGGAGCTCATTTCTCGAGCGGACAATTCCACATTATCAGCCAAGGCTTTGAACACTGACTGAAGTACAGCAGCACCAGTCACAGAGGCATTGCTGGAATACTCTTCTCTTCTATACTGATGCTTGAATGTCTCACACTGGATCTGGTGGCATCATTTTAGAAATGGAATGAAATTATTCCTGGTTAGGTGGAGATTAAATGCACATCATCTGTTGCTGGACATCTGTTTAGGTTAATGCCCTCAGTATTCCTGGTGTTTCTCAGTAACGGGAAATAAAGAGTTTTAAATAGCAAAAACCAACGTGGAATAAAAATACTACATTTAATTAGCAGGAGCTCTGTCAGATAAAATGCATTTGAACTGTAAAACTAATTAATCAACTGGATATCAAAGCAATCGCCATTTAGAGTGAAAAGGAAAAACATTCAGTTTGTTTTCACCATCTCAAAAGTGACTGATTACCACTTAGCTTTATAATGATATTCCTTCAGAGTAAATTATAGACCAGCTTCTCCTTTCTTGAAGCTAAAGAAATAAATTTATTCCTTCTCAGCTCTCCAGAAATTAGTTTTGAGTAAACTGGAACAGTAGATAAACAGATATTTTTTTATTTAAAAAAAAAAAAGTCAGACAAACTAAATGAGTGCAACAAATGGAATATAAATACTATCTACAGTTTCCATGTTAAGAGACAAAGCACAGACAACGATCAAATGACAACCAACACATGCTACCTTAGAGGTTCTCTGACAAAACAGACAGCTCTCCTTTACCAGCTGAGTGGAAAAGGACTGGAAAAATATCCCTGCTAGTTTCTACACTGTATATTTAGACCTAGTTTACTAAATATCCTATAATGGCTGAGGAAGAACAGTTGCAACATCCAAGGCCACTGTTCATCTCAGAGAATTACGATTACCAGTAAAAACTTGGAGAGCTGCTATAATTTTTTTGAGGTGATTATAGAATTATGATGTTTACTTCTAACAGCTTAATCCATGTTTGCAATAAGGTCTGTCTGGAGAATCCAACACTGATAAAGCAGCTACACAGTTTCAGTCCTGGACCCATTTTAGCCTCACAAAACTTTCTGAGAAATCTGTTCTGGCAGGGAAATTCCTTGCAACTGTCCTGGTCTCCATCCAAACATCCCCTGCTGCTTCTGACAAGAGAAAGGGAAATCCATTTCACTCCTCATGAGTTATGGGAGACTGAAGAACAATATATTTCTCCTTAGTTTAAGAGCTGACATACTTTTCCACCCTCTTAATGGCTGAACTTCGAAACTTGGCATATTCTTTATTACTCTTTTTGGATGATGTCCAAGACTAAGTTCAAATAAAAACCAGGTTGAATAATGGAGTTATAAGTGATTGAAAACTCCCTGAAAAGTGTGCATGAACTCAGTAACTTCAAAATGTAATTCTCCCTTTTCCAGTTACTGCAACAAGCAAACCCTGTGTCCGGAGCATCTCAACAGCAGGCTCTACACTACTTAAAATCTGAGTTTTCCAGTCCAGAAATGCTGCAACTTTATATACTGCCTCGGTCCCCAGCACCGGAGGCTGGAAGCGTTCCTGAGGAGACCGACTACTCTATCAACGAAGTAGTGGGGACATGACAGCAGGATTGTTTTATAAGAGATTAACAAGGAAAGTTTTAGATTAGCATATCTTACCTCATGATGATAACTTGCTGAGGGCAAGAGCTCTACAAATTACCTGCCAAGGAAGTTGCTATAACTCATTTAAGCCTCAGTAACTCAAACACATGCAGCTGCATGCTACGTCCAAGCATCATCCATTTCTCAGTAGCCAGGGAAACACGAGTGTGCTATATAAACAGATGATCTCGATTTCCTCCTGAAGGGCACATTTGCCTTAGGCTTTCTCACACCACAAACATGGTGCTGCTAAAGAAACAGCTGCAGCCAGTGATCTAAATTCTCTTTCAATACTCTAATCTCCAGAAATTCTTGTTTCTGAAGCTGAAAATACTCTACTAAAGAATAATTCATTAAAGAAACTACATACACTGACCTGTAATTAGCTCTCTGACTTCCATGTCATTTGTTTTTCGCAATAGTCTGATCAATGCAGGAATCCCATCACAGTTCTTTATAGCCACCTTGTTTTCATTATCCTTCCCATAGGAGATGTTTCTGAGAGCCCCACAGGCTTTACGATGGACCTCCGACTTTGGATGATCAAGCAGGCCCACCAAGATAGGTATCCCTTTAAGGTGCCTCACGTCCTTTTTGATTTTATCATTCTCGTAGCACAAGTGCTGCAAGTAGGCTGCGGCGTTGGACTTGACTGGATCAATAGGGTGGCTGAGCATGGCAATTACTTCAGGGAGGTCGGGGTCCCTCCACCTGGGGTCTTTACGAATGCTGTCAATAGAGGGGGAGCGCTTCCCCAGACGGTCAATACTAGCCATGCTTCCTCTCTCTGGCTGTGCCAGTGGTGCTGCGTAGCCACCATGAAGGTAAGGTATCCGCTCTTCAACCATCTCTGTCTCGATGGGGTCATCGTAGCCCCTGTAAGAAGCAACAGTCCCAAAAGAAAGAAAGGGGGGGGGGGGAAAGCACATTTAAACAGTCTGTACCTCTGAGTCAGTATGGAGATTTCAGCTACAAGCAAACCTTTTAATATCACAAACATCATTAGTAGCAGCATATTTGCCCTTTCAAATAATTTATTTCTCGTAACTTGAAAATTAACCATAGCTGAGTACTCAGCAGTGATGGGACTACACCACAGTATTTGTTTGGCTAGCGATGAAATCATGACAGGAACTGAAAGTCATCAAACAGATTGCTTTCATTTTTGTCACTTAGCAAAACAATTATGATAGAGCTGGATTACATTTAGAAACACTGAGCTTCATTAATGCTGCTACTTCTGCAACAAACCAAAACTCTAATTAAAGGCATTCAAGGCCTGGGCAGAGACCACAGTCATGTTCAGCAAGTCTGAGAAGTTCCACTACATTTCCATGTTGATGCTCACACAAGTATTGTGAACTCATCAATATACATAACAACGTAAAAGATGATGGAAAACCTAAGTCACGAGTCCAAGTCTGTAATAAAAGTCTGTCTTGTACGGAATCATTCAGAATACAGGTAAGAGGCTGATGGTCAAGAAACCTGGGTCCACCTTTTAACACCACAGTAATTTGCTGGACATCCAAAACAAGTCCAGTACTCTGAGCTTTCCTCCCTAGATCAGCAACTAACCTGCATGTTAGACACTCTTAAGATCACCTTACAGCATTACAATGGCATCCATCTTGTGCCACAAGCGTGTTACACTGTGTGTAACTGAAATAAGGTCAGTCACAACCAGTTAACACACCTATTTAGATATTACTAGTTCACACAAAGAGCAGAATTACAATCAATACAGTTGAAAATATTCTAACACAGTACATTCTCACACTACAAATGTCCATATTCTTTTTTTAAAAAATCAATATTTGACAAATATTTCTTTAACAACCACTGCTGCAACTATAATCTCTAACCTTCAGAAAAAAATGCCGCCCCCTCCAATCATTTCCTACAAAGAGCTGCTAAAGACAGAATAGATCTGCAAGAGATTTGTAAGGAAAGGTATTTAAAACTTCAGAACTTGTTTTTGAGAGTCACTGATATACTTCATCCCTTATTCAAAGTGACACCTTTCATCCTCTGAAGCATGCACAGTTCATGCAGGGGAGCTTCAGTGCATGTGTGGTGCATCCATCTGTGACAAAAAATTTAGGTTGTTAGGAGAAGTACAAAAGGAAATCTGAAGCTTATGCACAGTGAGCTACTGGCCACAGATTCTTCAATTTTACATGTGAATAACCTCTCAGGGAAATAAGGCAATTTGCACCTTATAGTTATGAACTTCGACAAACACTTTCAACTTTGTAATCTACCCTCTCTCAGGCTTTGCCCCAAAGGCTCACACCAGCTCGCTAATATGGTGTGTTGGTTTTGTTGAGTGGCGGGGTGTGGGTGGGGGGGGTACGGTGGCAGCTTCTGTAAGAAGCTTCTGGAAGTGTACCCTTTGTCCAGCGGACTCGGCTGGGCCTAGGGTGGGCCTGCCACTGGCCAGGGCCGAGCCAATTAGTGGCAGAATGCTCCCTGGTAACGCCTCTGCGATAACATATTTAAGAAGGGGAAAAATAAAATTAAAAAAAAAAAAAAAGTGAAGAAGCTGGAGTCAGGGCAAAGAGGGGGAGGCCTTGTGGGCCTTGCAGGCCTCACCCTCTGGCCTCCTGTTGGGCGGCCGACTGGGCCTGACTTGGCCCGGCCCGGCTGCAAGGAGTGGAGAGCAGATGAGATGTGAAGAGAACTTGAGAGGTATCTGCCTGCCTGTTGTGAAGAATTTCTTGTGAGAGGAACGGCTGCAGACACCAAGGTGAATGAAGAAGGAGGGGGAGCAGTAATGCTGCTCCTGGCCAGAATTCCCCTGCAGCCCGTGGTGCAGCCCATGGTGGAGCCAGCTGTGCCCCTGCAGCCCATGGAGGCCCACGGAGGAGCAGAGATCCCCCTGCAGCCCGTGGAGGACCCCACGCCGGAGCAGGTGGAGGCCTGAAGGAGGCTGTGGCCCGTGGAGGGCCCGCTGGGACAGCTGTTCTGGAGGGACTGCACCCCGTGGAAGAGATGACCCACGCCGGAGCAGTTCCACGAAGGGCTGTAGCCTGTAGGTGGGATCTCGGGCTTGGAGCAGGGGAGGAATGTGAGGAGTTGTTCCCCTGAGGAGGAAGGAGCAGCATAAAGCGACAGGTGATGAACTGATCACAACCCCCATTCCCTTTTCCCCGCTGTGCCTCTTGGATTGCAAGGAGGTAGAGATAATTGAACATCAAGTTAAGCCTGGGAAGAGGGAGGGGTGGGGAGAAGTTACTTTGTTCTTTTACACATGATCCTGCTTTGATTTTAATAATAATAAGCAAATAACTTTCCCCAAGTCAAGTGTTTTGCCCATAACAGTAACTTTAAGGATTTCTCCCCATCCTTATCTCAAACCTTGAGCCTTTTTCCTTAAATCATCTCTCCCCATTCCCTCAGAGCGTGGGGGCAGTGAGAGAGTAACTGCGTAGCTTGGTCCCCAGCGGGGCGAAACTACGACAGATGGTTGAGAATGATGAAGAGCTGAGGTGACCTGCTGGGGAGCTGAATCAAAATTCCAGTTAATCCAGTTGTTCTAAGCCTCAAATTTAGAAGTTTTTTCTTCTTCATCCTCACTGTTAATAGACATTAACATAAAATGACTTCTTTTATCTATATATGTAAAAACAAAACAAGCCAGCAGCAGATTTTTGCCTGTTTTTTTCTTCCTAGACAGATTAGCTACTATTTCAGTACTGTAGTTATCTCAGTCAAGCAAGTAGTTTTAATTGCTACAAAATTATTCTTAAAAAACTTTCATTTTAAGCACTAACTGATGTTACTGAACAATTTCTGATGTCATGGTGAAGGAAGCATAGACCATTAAAACTCAAAGAAAATGGAGCTTGCTGTTATCCTAAAGGGACTGCTAATTAAACTAGACTCTGGGGAGAAGAGCAACCGGAGGTGGAGACTGAACTTAATCTTGTGCAATTAATGCTTTTAACGTTAAAAGCACCTTTACTGACTTTAAGTTGCTTTAATTGCTGTTCTAAACCATAAACTGAATGAAAGGATAAAAATGGGCCAGTATCCAAAACTCAGAATGAATCTGAAGAAATTCTTTTATTGATGCAGTTATTTGCGTATGTATAATTCAGTACTTGCTCTACACAGTAATTTACAATGTCTGGACAGCCCTTGTATTTTCTGTTATAGAACAAAGCTGTTTCCATCATTCCAAGAGGAAAGTGACAGCACTGAAAAGATTTACTTTTGTGCATATACACAGGGCAGAAGTAATTACAAAACCCTTTAACTACTCCTCAAACAAAATTATTTTTTACACATGCAAATTTGGGACAACCAGCATTAAAACAACAACAAGAACTCATTTCTCAAACTCATCTTCATGTTCAATTCTTACTGACCGCATAAAAGAAAAGTAGCAGAAGATTAATTTTAATAATAGCCCTCTGCACAGCTGTTGCTTGCTTGACTTGGTAACTCACAATTCAGCACATCTCAGTCTTATGAGCTGCCTACAACATAACTGTACACCACCCCAATTACACCTGCATAATTAAGTTTCTCTCTCCTTCTCATCCATGTAAATACACAAAGATAATTATTGTCTTGGGATGCAGTCTGTTTGCATTATTTCCACAAAGCCTTCCAAACAGAATCACACGAATGGGCCCATCTTCCTCATGCTGTATCGTCTTCCCTGTGCCACACAAAGCTCCTTGCTTTCATTATATTTGCCCACAACAAACAATCAGAGTTAGGACTTAATACTGCAACACTGACATGACAAGAGAGAGCACCAGATAACTCTTATCAACAATACTAACTTTTAAAAAATTGCCAATCACTAGTATTAAATATGAATGTGAATACGCGAAGTAAAGAATCAGTCATTAAAAAAGAAAGAAGATCACATCCCAACTTGCTACTTATTCTGACAAAGCTGTCTGGTTTTTTTAAAAGTTTTTTTTTCTTCCATTGTTCCGATACAAAGCTACTGATGCACCAAAGACGGCCAATAGACTTTGATCATCCTTGCCTTTGATGATCCCTCTCTGACAAAATCCCCCAGGACACAGAGCTGGAGTAGAACAGCACATGGGAAGACACGGAGTGTTTCATGCTGCAGGGAAGAGGTTGCATTCCTGAATGCCATGGGTATGTAAAGCTGCGGATGGGTTAGGATGAATCACATAGGTGGTGGAGGGCAACATTGCTTAGAACCCACCACCTACTGCTCCATGGTGAAGTGACGACCACAGCACGTTCTGCTGGCCGTGTCCTCACAGCAGAAGCAAAGCATCCTCAAGGAAGCAGACCCTGAACCACAAGTGACTTTTAACAACTGTTGTCATTTTCATACAGTCCCGTTCTTACATGAACCATTCACTTGTAACTCTCTTCCTGCCAATCTCAACCTGATTCTGCCAGATCATCTCCTCAGTGAAACAATAAGACTGCAGGTCTAACATGACCATTTAAATACACAAAGACAGCTACTCTGAAACAAGACAGTGTCTCTCAAGTATTTGCAGAGAAAGGACGAACACAAGAAACACTATTGCAGAAATAAGGCCACACAGGTCAGATCCAAGACACCTCTGTAGGACGAAATAGTGTCAAGAGCCACTGGTTAATGCACCAGTAACAAAACCTAATGACTTTACCTGACAGCAAAGATAATACCTGGACACTTGCCCCTTCAAGATCCTGAATAATCATCTAGAAACTCTTGAGATCCTGGTGTGAACTTAAGAGCTGTACAAGAAAGCTCAGCGAAGGCAAGTATCACACCAGTTCAGATTCACAGGACTAAATACTATGATCAAGTCTGGAGAAGGTGGGAAAAAAAAACCAAACAACAAACCACCACCCCAAAACAAAATAAAAAAATAAAAAAGAAAAAAAAACCCCTGAAACAACCCACACTGTAATTAAAGGAAAAGAATAAGAATCCTGAAATATTTTACAAGGGAAGCTCTAAACATTGGCTCTGCTATTGCTTAACAGCGTCGAAGTGAAGCAGTTTACCAAAATAGATTACCAGCAAAGGAGTAAAATAAGTCATCAGGTAGCGTAATGCAGAACTAGCACAAGGCCTTTGACTGCCTTGGCAGACAGAGATCCTCACTCTTTGTGCAAGTGAGGATGGTCTGGCCCAGGTCAAGTCCCATCTCCCTTCCTTTAACAGGGGGCTCAGGGGCCAGAGAAGTGCAGACTAGGCAAAGAGTGAAGAAGTCAAAAGCAAGTATCTAGCAGGGAGTTAAACACACCCAGTTTCTGAAGACAAATGAGTAAAATCAGCAACACATTTACACACAGAGAGAATAAAGAAATCATCTTTCTGAGTCGGACCGGTGGGAGCCAAACATGATTTTTCACTTCCACGCTAGCAGAGCAGCTATGCTGAAAAGGCAAGCCACCTGATGCAGAAGAAGGACTAAGAGAGCTTCAGCAGATAGAGTCATCTGTGCTCAGGGGGCCAAGAGCTCTTTACTCTCGGGACTGAACAGATCTGGTAGTATGCCAGAGTTGCTGACTACAAGCAGCTTGCCTTCCATCTGTTTGTAGCAAGGCAGCTGAATTTTTAGGATGCTGTGAGTCTCACTATTCACCTGTCTCAGGGAGTTTATCAAAATACATTCTAGCACAGACAAAAACTGAGACAGAACTTGTGGGTTTATCATCTTCCTTGTGGCTTCAACATAGGTACATTTGAGTAAACAGGTGAAGGACTTACACATTTAAGCCTCAAAAATTTATACAAGTGTAACATCCATCACAGTTTGTAGTTGGGGTCTGCCTAGGCTAAAAGACCAAAAAGGCTTGGGATTTCGGTAGGGAACTTTGTGCCAAACATTGAAGGGGAAATCTAAGGACTTCGCAGAATCCAGTCCTACTTTTGCCGGGCTTGGTTCCCTGATAAGATGCTACAAAAAAAAGGATTCAAAATTAGATTGAATCCTCTGCTGAGACAAGTCTGGGTTATGGGCCATATGGTTAAAACGTCAAAGGACCCTTGACTGGAACCACCTAAAAGCTGCTATGGGATGAGCCGACTCAGGTTGCTGCTCACCACATAAAACTCAGCCATACGTCAGTCTTCTGCTACCACATCAACAAACTAAAAACAGATTCACTCTAAGGAGGTCCTTAAGAAAAATCCATATCTTTTCCAAACTGACTGCATTTTTTGCTTCACCTCGTTCTGCCCAGGCATGTCCATACGCTCCTGCCCCAAACTAGACAACATCCCAATGAAGAGGCTGATCTACAGTGACAGATATCTCCTTAAGGATGCCTGCATGGGTGCTGCTATGAGACCACACTTGAAGTGGGTGAAGTTAGGCCAGAAGTGCTGACTGAAAGCCTATCTACAAATATAAGCCTCTATATTCTAGACTGAAAAAAAGATACCAGAAGAAGAATGTGGCTAACATGTATGTGATACCAATGTTCTCGTACTGTCTGTACATAACAGAAGCAAGAGAGGTCTGGTGTTACAGTTATTTAATCTAAAATCTGGCCTGTTTCCTGGTAATAATAATTTGGACCATGAAGTAACCACCAGATATAGTCTGTCTCTTAGCTCAGGCTTCTGCCATAGAAAAATGTAACAGTAGAAAACTGTTTTCTTGTTGATTTAGTCAACATTAAAAATTCATATCCTGTCTAGTCTGGAATAGTAACACTGGCAGTAGCTGCTCCAGAGTTTTTAGGGAAAAAGAACTCTCATGAACGGTAGTACAAGTGCAAACTGTAGTGATTCACTCTGGAAAGAAATCACCACAGAGGCAAGAGATGAGAAGTTGAACAGAAGACAATTTAAAAAAATAAGATGAATTATGACTTGCCATTTTTTTCCTACTCTTTTGTGTTAACTACAATTTAATGATTTTAATGATTCAAAAATACTCAAACAATAGTAGGGTTGGGTTTTTTTTGTGAATGAGAAATATTCAATACTTCCTGCTTCTCTTTTGAAATTGACTGTATATAAAACACCTAGAAACACCTTAAGACTACATATTTTTAAAGATCATAATAAAAAACCTCCTAATTCAATAAAGACAACCTAACAAATGAAGAAAAAAAAATAAACCCAATTAAAGATGTGTAAATACCTTCTCAAGTAAATTTGAGTAATATTAAATCAGTATATTATAGACCCCAAATGCCTTTCTCTCACCCCAATTTATTATGCAATCTAACTTAAACCAAACCAGAGTACATGCTGAGGAAAAGAACATTAAGTGTCAGATATTCTTCTTGCAGAAAGTAATACCTCTTACAGCAGAGTCTCAGGGTAACAGAAAATAAGAAACAAACCCAGCCACAAGCGCCGAAGAGCCAACAGAGGGAATATTTGGCTTTGTGCACTCACCTGGATTTGTAGATGTTTGTGAGGAGGCACATTTTGCCCCCATTTAAAATGAAATACACACAGCTTAAATGTGGCTGGTGATGACAGAAGGAGAGCACAATAGATATTTATCTCTGATCAAACGGAGCAGGCAAGGGATGGAAAGAACAGTCTGTATTTGTAACACCCTTGATGAGGATCCTCTCCAGATGCAGCTGGGTTGCCTCCTTATCACATACAGGGTGAGACTCGCTACCAGACTCAAATGAGAAACCTCCATTCAGTCCTCTCAGACAAAACAGCATCAAGACTAGTAACTGACAGTAAGGATCCTTGCTCTACCTTTAACAAATTAACAAATGAGGGCAGCACCTACTGGCAAAAAAGGAGAGAATAACTGAAGTTCCACAGCCAACACAAGAATTCAGTTCACGACATGATGAAGATGCTCAAGCTGAAAGTCAGTACAATGTAAAAAGCTTCTGACTGTTATACCTACTCTACACATACAAACTTTTTGTAATCAAACATTTCATCAATTTATCACATTCATTTAATCATTTTCACAGAGAACAACTTATTTTTAAAAACCTAGAGAGGAATAATCAAGTAGTAATTACCCTCATCTGGTACAAAGCACTATTTGTAGTCTTTAGCTTCTTGCAGATCAGTAGCATATCTGAAATGCAGGTTTATTGAATTGTTCAAGTATTTCTTTGAAATGTCATAAAGTAACTACTTACTAAGAGGCCCTCATACAATATTCTTATGTTCTCACCAGCTGAAGTTTGCTGCCACAGTCAGGCTAATTACTTGTCAAAGCCTCTTGATCACATTAAATATGGAAAAAATTCACAACAAAAGAAATGTAAAACAAAAATTGTGAATTGGTCCTATCCAAACTGCAAGGAACAATAAATCAAAGACACATTTAAAAAAAAAAATCAATCAACTTTAAAAATGCAAATGGAAAGGTTCTAAGAATCTATTTAATTATTCATCATGCATACAGTTTGAAAAACATTAAAAATGTAAAAGCACTGCTGCCTGAGAACCGTAAACTTGCTTAGATGCAGGGGAGCACCAATTAAAGTTTGATAGATTGATCAGTATTTTGGCACCCACTGGCTGCAGGTATTCCCTTTAACCTCACAAAACATGGCTGTGATTCCACTGGTTGCTACGCTTGCAAGATCAAAGATGTCACAAGAAACTTAAAGACAGTTCTGGGAGATAAGCCTTGGTACCTTTTTTCTTGCTCTCTCTGTTTTTTAAAAATATAGATTACAATTTCCAGGTGTTTGATTCCATTTAACTTGAAAATGAACTTCCAAAAATATGAAGGAAGATAGAGATGTGTAAGTATGAATGAAACCACGAGTGACATAACATCTCCAAGTAGGAGTGCTCCAAGACAAGAGAGTGAACAAGCCTACGCAAATCCCACCGACAACTACTGCCAATGAAGTGAAGCCTTCAGTCAGAAGTATCAAGTTTAAAGACTACCTACAAAGCAGGTGGGTTCCAGAATCTTTACAGCTCTGGAAACTACTCTGAATTAAAAGGAAAATAATGATAACTAAATCCATATCAAAACATGAGGATATGACTTCATGAAGACACAGGCAAAAAGTTTGTACACTGCTTGGAAAACAAAGCATACAAGTTTTCAGGTTTATACTCAGAAGATTACTTTCAGCTGAGTAATAAGACTCTCTTCCCAAGCTTGTGGGTTTGTTTTTTTTTTTTTCTCTAAATGCAAGAGCTGATAGCTGCAAGCCCAGCACAAACAACCAATATCAGAAAATAAGGCATAAAATAGAACATCCCTTGGAAAGGGGGCTGAATCAGAAGTAATTTATGACTGGTCACTTTAGCTACATTAAGTGCAATACAGATGCTCTTATCTCTCCTTTACCTAGGCACAGGACAAAATAATGATCTGGTCTTAAAAAATGTTGAAGTACTTCAGTGAAGGTCAACACAATCTGGTCATGGAGCTGAGGGTTTGCAGTTAGCACAGGACAGGAGCTGAGGCTGTCAAACACCTCACAAGACAGCTTTTATATAAGGTGGCATCCCTTCACCACCAGGTATCAGCTCATCTGCAACCCCAACCAGCTGCTCAAAATTTTTGTTTGGCGGATGTGCACATAACCAGACCTGTCAGAAGTCTCACAGATTACAAATCCTCTTCTCACCTTGCTAGTGTGGGATGGCTCTGGGACAACACAATGCAGTCATACTTTTTTTCCCTCTTCCTGAAAAGGAGTTAACTTAGCCCTCTTCTAAAAGATTACGTTTTTCTTCCTAAATTCATGCTAAACTAAGCAGGTCAGAAACACAGTGAAATGGTTCTTTAGCACTACCCTTCTGTATTTCATGTGTGTTTTGTAATCATTTATGGGCTAATGAGATGATGATTTTCTATCAAGTAATTCCAGAACTTACAAGACCATTAAGAGGTCAAATGTACATTTTCAGCTAAACAAACCAGCTGTAAAACAACCAGCATTGCAAAAAACAAATGGCTTTTACCTTCCTTTGTGAGGTCTTCCTCTCTCTGGCACACCTGCAGATGTCCTCCGATTCACAGTGGAGTAATCAGGATCCAGTTCATATCCTTCATCATCTACTCCAAGGCTGCGGTTATCATCTTCCAGCCCATAGGGCTCTGGCTGGAAGCGTTCTGGCTGGGAGCGGTTCAAGTCAACGTTGCTACCCACTGGCACCTGAGGCTGGGCAACAGGACCATAATTATCCCTTCTGCTTGGCAAAGTGAAGCTACCATCATCTGGCCTGTAAGTGTTTCCTGGCATGTAGGCGTAGCGAGGACGGTAGTTGACGCCACGAGACAAGCTGCCATAGTTATCAGACAGATCTCCATAACCATCATGACCAACATAAGGGCGATACTGGCCTTCATGGCTTTCAGCGTAAGAATCGTTGTAGCTGTTGTAAGATCTGGTTAACGTAGAAGACGCTTGTGGTGTGATGTACCGCTCCCCATTCTTCATGTACCTTCTGTCTATTGAATCTGTGTAGCTGCCCATGGGAGACGAGCCATCCATTGACGGCAGGCCATCAGGCCCAAGTGGCACCTGACGCACTGTTCTGGTGGTGACTGTTTTGACCATTTTGGTAACCTGTGAAGAGGAAGTGAATAAATGTGTTAATTGTCTCCATGCTGCACAACGTGATGAGACATACAGGGAGCTAGAACAGTAAAATGGGGAGAGAGCATCACAAAGCATACTATGGTGACGTGCCCGTTGAATGAAAGCACTGGTGTACTCAGGAGTTCACCTACTGTATATACAGCTCACTTGCTATTACACAGTCACACACTCTTGCCCGATCTGTACCACCGTGTAACTTGATGGAGCTCAAATTTGGCAGTAGTATTTAGGAAACCATGCTCTCAAACAGAAAAGTTTCAGGCTTCTACCTCTGAGACAGCACAACTACATTCTCTTTTAACATATGCTTACCTCTGTCCATGACCAAACAAGCCCAATAGGTAGTTGGTGTTATTCTCTTATTTTGGTGACATTATTTGGCAACAACGAACAAGAATGCCACACAGCTTTTCCAACTGCAACTACCCAAAACATACCGGGCTAGATAAGCTTGTTTAAAACATTGAAGAAAAATCTGCACACAGATACATCTTTATCTCTTCTTCATATAAATCAAATCTACTTTCAACACAGATAGAATTGGACTATTTCACATAACTGACAAAAACTGCAAATGGTAAGTGTCCAAAGGGCACTTGTGTTCAGGGTTTCTTCCTAAAGGGTAAGAACAAAGACTCCTCAAGTGTTTCCAAGAAAGTTCTGCCTTCACGGGAAGGGTCTGGTAATCTGCGTAAGACAGCATCAGACAAAAGCCACTACTATTTACAAACTAGCAAAAGAGCTTCTGTTTTGGTTGGTATCTGGGGTCCATCAACTTCTGTCCTGCATTCCAGAGTGATGAGCAAGAGCTGTTTTGGGGAGAATATCAAGTCCAGCAGAAGGCAGTCTATCCTTAACCTAACTTTATTAAAGTTACTTTAGCTTATAAAAAGTTATCCTAACCCTAGTAAATGCTGACTTTTAGCGCTTTGTAAAAACAAACAAACAAGCAAACAAAACAACCAAATAACAAAAAAAAATCACACCCAAAAATATGAGATCTCTCTCCCACCAGAAAATATTACACACATGGAGGGGAGGAACACAAACCAAAATTGTTAAGAGGTATTTTGGGTTTCTAAAGTATTACAGAGGTAACTAAGCATCAGTAAATGACACTCTTCTTCATGTAATCCGCAGAATGAAATGTGTACATCGGGAGAAACAGTAACCATAACATGTAATCCTGGACTGCTCAGTGGCTCTGAAGTCCAAATAGGTATTTTGACCTATAGCCTCCGATTTAAACATTTAGATTGGCACCAGATTAGCCAAGCTGCGGCTAAAACAAAATAATAAAGAGTACATCTCTTGAAGTTGCTCCAGACATGTCCTCTAGCCAGATGTTTTCACACAGAAACCCCAAACAGAAAAAAAATTCACCAAAACAGCATTTCTTTTCCTAGAGACATCTGTGAGCAAATGATACTTCAGCCTAATGAAGTAATGAAATACTGCGAGACTGAAAGCAACACAACTGGCTCTCCACCAACAGCATAATTACAGCATCATGACGCTGAATAAAGCACAGCCAGGTACCAACACAATCTTAGTATCTAATTTGGGCCAGAGCTGAAAGAATTTTCCTCTTCAGCCCAAAGGGATTTCCTTAGCAAGTAAACATCAGGAAAGACGCTAGCTTCCATGCTTCCAAGTCTTCTTTTCCCCACCTTTTTTTAAAAGCACACATTTTGATAACTAAAAGAAAGTAAAACTAAATATTTATTTAATGACATAGAATCCAACTGCAGTTTTGACTTATTACCTCTGCACAATACTACTTTCCACTCAGTTATTAGCAAGACTGCTGTCATGGCATTTATAAAACTAGACATTTAGCATTTTGAGAAGAAAAAGAGCTGGCGTAGCTTACAGTAGCTCTTTGTAAAGTGCACATACACAAGGCAACACAGCTCAGTAGTCTACTGAAGTCTGAAACAAAAGTTTCATTCAAAGTAACATGTTCACAAGTGATTTTCTAAGAATAGAAAAAGCAAGGTTTCTCAGGTCTGAAACATGCAAGTTTTGCAAAGCAATGACAAAAAGAGATGCAAAGTGCTGGGCATTTACGTTCTTGAATTTGGGAACCAGTAACGGGAATAACAGGAAGGAAAGTAGCATTTCAACAACTTGATGAATCAGAAATTGATACTTTTACCCAGGAAGGAACAAAGAGGCAGCTTTCTAGATGCCAGGAAGAGCAATCACATAACCTCACAAAGCCCCTTCTTTCAGCACTGTTCAACAGGAGTCAGATACTTGAAATCTAAATCCAACTGTCTCTTTTCAGGACGTATGTTGCCACTGTGTGCATAATTTTTCATGTGTAATTTTTTCATAAAATCGTCAAGATCAGACAGTGCAAGGTACCTAATAAACCATGTCTGGCTGCACCAACAGCACAAAAGAAGGAACAAGCTTTGACCTGCAGGATCCTTGGACAAAGGCTTTGCAGTGCAGGCGTCGCTGCTACATCGTTTCACCTGGCATTCCTACTGTCAGTTCTAGACTCCTGCTTATCTTCAGTTGTTGAATTTTTTTCAGAGAATCACTGTTATTATCAAATAGGATGAGGTAATACAACGTATAAATGTTATGGCAAGGACAATTGTCTACAAATATTAAGTACATGCACACAAAAAAGACAAAAGTGGAATTTCAGAATGCTTTGAAAATCAATTCCTAGACAATTTGTGACTTACCAGTTACACTTAATGAGTTTTTCGCCGTGCTCTGGTACTCCATGTTTTACACTATGCTCTATTTACAGAGATTTTTTTTTTTTTTAATATGACCTACACAGAATGCAGGAGATAAATTTGCAACTTTTTCGCAGTTTACCTTATTTCCTGTCTTTGAGACTAGCATAGACAAGTTTTCAACGGCTGTAGCCAGTCAAAAAGATACACTTATCATCAGCCAACACATGTAAGAACAAGTTTACAATGTTAGCACAGCTTCATCTCTATCATTTTCTGAACATTGCCCCTATTAACGAGTGGAAAGAATCAGGACAATCAATATCCCCTTGCTAGACACACAAAAAGGAACATTCCACTCAAGCATTAAAGTACACATTTCTCATAGCATAAAAGCATTCAATGATGCTAAGGTGTTACTGTGGGGAAATCAAACCGAGTCTTTTTATATTTCGAGAGAGAGTATCTGCACTCATGTCTCATTTGTCAGAGGCAGACATTGAGATAGAGATTTATCATGTCATAAACAGACTTTGTTGCCTATAGGACAATAAAGGGAAGCTTTTTGGAAGCAATTAGCCAGCACATGGAGGAAGGTCCATTTATTACGTTTCCAAGGAAAAAAAAAAAACAAAACCAGAAACAAAAAAAACCCACCAAACAAAAAACTCCAAAACCTAACAAACCAAACATTTTTATTTCACAAAATCCAGCTCAAAGGAATGTTTCATTTATATTTCTTAAAAGAACAGGTAGTCGTGAGCAGCTGACAACACAGTAATCTTCTCTCCCAACATTTTTGTGGTTTCCTTAATACAGACGCATTAGCCAGAGAGAATGAGGCTATTCCAAATGGGAGTCCTAGCAGACTGTCTTATCTGAGACACCTGATCCTCCACATGCACTCTATCTTGAGAAACATTTATTAGCATGAACTCCTCACTACAGATATGCTCTAATGAAAAATTTACAGATACATGTTACTTGGAAAAAGTGTAATTTGACTTCCTCTGTTTACTTCCCATCTCTAAAGAAAACCTCTTTAAAGAGGTTTTTTTAGCCTGATTACAAATCAAAGGTGCTCAATTGTTTCAATGCTACAATCTCAGAGCACCAGATGAAAGCTTCAAGTCATTTCCCTATTAAGAGGCTGTCTGAGTATGCTTAAAATATATTTGCAATTCTGTAAACTACATTAAGGTTTCAAGCACAGTACAAAAAGTTCCAGTATACCAACTTATTCAGACCCTCTGCAACCAAAATCCTACAAGACTGCAAGTGGGTGCTTTCACTGCTGTTACCCCCACCCCAGAATATAAATATATTTCAAACTACTGACCTTACCATTGTTCTCCCCTCCACAGAGCAATTATTTTGTTGAGTAATTCCCCTGCAGGCCCCATGATAATGTTTTCACTAATTCTGTTTCTGGAAATGCACTTGCCAACAGGACACAAAGGAAATATTCCCACATTTGAAGCACCTTTGGTATTTTTCTGTCCCTCATCCTTTTATTTGTCTTGAAGGATGGGAGAACAGATATGAAAATTTCCATCGACTGGACTTACTGGACGCACGTGCAGATGGTACTAGTAGATCTCTCAAAGTGTGCAGCACTGAGAGGAGGAAAGACAGTACTGACTGCATTTCAAAGCTGAAGTAAGCTATCATGGTCAAATGCAGTCATCTTAACCAGAACCTATAGTTCTGCCTTCCATTTTGTTATTGACGTTGGTTTTGTCTTGCCCTTTTTTTTTTTTTTAAATAAATTAAGTACATTATAAAAGCTGACAGGGCTAAAAATGTTGTTGAAACTACATCTTAAAAACAACAAAAAAACCAGATGATAAGGAATACACGAGGATAAAAGCACTGTGACATTTCTGAGAGGTTATTTTTGAACTATGAACTGTAAAAATTAATCAGCCGAAGCAGGCTGAAGCTATTACTTTTCTATTAAATGCTGTGTAAGAACACACCCCGTAGGTTTTCAAAACAACAGCTCAAATTTCTCCCCTTCAATTTTAAGCTTAACGTTTCACATTTTCAAAGGGTCCGCAACTTCAGCTGAAATCCATTCCTGCTCTGTTACCTAATTCACTCAAATATTCTGCAAAGTTTCAGAGAACTGTATCTCGAGGTACCTGGCACTGCCACAACCGAAGAGTTTCGGTCACAAGCACTTTCCCATCACTGGAGATTGGAAGCGGGAGCAGCAGTTAATCACTGTTGGGAAAGATCTGGCCTTGCTGAGTATCAGAAAGCACAAAGCAAACGGATGGACTGTAAATGAAACAACTTTGTATACAGATTGATTCACAGTTCCGTCATCATAAAACATCATTTTCCATGCATAAAGGTGACCTATACCTCTCCAATCTTTTAGCTTTTCAAAGATAAAAACAAAGGTGCCTGAAGAAAGAAAAAAAGCAAACATTAACACAAGCACACATACATCTAATTTACTTTACTGGGTTCTCTTGAGCCACTTACAAATGTTACAAACAGGCTCCCTTTTAACGCGCGGCAGCGAAGAAGTGGCAGTCTTCTCCCCAAGGTGACTTTCACTCTTTTAGCATGATAGGTATTTGGCTTCCAGAGAGATTATAAAGTTGAAATGAAGAATTATCTGCCATATCTTTCGTGCACTGAATGTTACATAGGGACTTAGTATAGTATTAAGAGAATAACAGTTCGGGGAAAATTACTCAGAGATATCTCATTTTGAAAAAGCAGATGTTCTCTATTTAATATATGTCAAACATTAAATTCTATTACGCCTTCTTCCTGCCTCACTGCTACAGGCATCTTCAAAGATGTGGGGAAAAGCGTAGCCAAACTGTCAGTCCTTCTGGATTCAAGTTGTTTATGTAATACACTAGTGAAGAGAATAACCTCTATAAATTATAGTTTCAAAACAACAGGGGGGGTGCAAGGAAAAAAAAAAAAAAAAAAGGAATAGCAGCATACAGAATTCCCATCCACAGCTTTTGCTGGGCTTCAGTTCAATAGGAGGAATTTCAGAGGCATCACTCTCCACCAAGCTAAAGACTGTGCAATTTAGCAAAAACACACACCAATTATATTTTAAAGATTTAAAGAAACCATACTAAATGGCAACAAGTTGACTAATCCCCACAGAAGCTATCCATCAAAGAAAGTATACATTTGGAAAACCTCTCTGGTCTCTTTGGCTCTTAAAAAAAAAACATGCTCTGCATTATTTACTCTGTCAGAGGAAGCATCTTGTGCTGCCACTTCCTGTGCAAGACAAACACGCTGGAGACTGAGACTAGCACTGTCCAGAAAAGCCTTCTCGTTACAGAGGTAGTAAAAATAGGTTCTAAATCCTTCTTCAAATAAGCCTTAAGCAAGCACAGGAATGCAGAGCATAAAAATCTTTTATTTGCATGTTGTGAGAACTACCTTGACTTAACAGATGACTTAAAGCAGGGAAGGAAAAAATAAAAAAATAAAAAAAAGCAGCTAAGCATAAACCTAACCCCCTAACATATGAACACAGTGTGACTATCTCAACTTCAAACATTACCCTTGCCAAGCAACAGACTGGATATTACTGAAAATAGATGTGGGGATTCCCACATTAGGGAAATGCTGCTCCTTTACAAGGATAAGAAGTACCTGCACACTAAAGGCAGGGCCAGATTCACTAGGGTTTTTTGTTAGTTTGGGAGTTTTCTAGCTTTCTTCCATTTTCTTTTTCTTTCTCTCTCTCTCTTTTTTTTTTTTTATATATATATATATATATATATATCTGGCAGTAAACAGGCTGAGACACAGAACAGCAGTTTCTGGGCTCAACAAAGACCCTACCATGGCACACTGCATGCCCAGCAGACGTGTTTGCACCTCATCCCACAGAAATTACTTCCTTCACTGTCCTCATCTGAGCAGCAAGATCAGATTTTTGCCACTGCACAGAGGTACCAGGAAACTTAATTTTTTTTTTCTGTAAGGCTCTCATGCATAACAATATGACTTATAAAAGCAGTATGATGATGCCTATTAGAAGGGAGAGTAAGTCAACATCAGTTACCTCCAGGACACTTAACTGGTGCTACAAAACTCCAGTGACAACAGCTTTCATTTTCCCATTCCCTACCGAAACAAAAAGCAAGTTGAAGACCAATGTGATTAAAAAGAAAATTCAAAAAAATCTGACCTCAGATTCATATCTAAGAGCTCTTAGGTCTATGCCATATTATCACAGCAAGCAAAAGTCAAAACAGAACCATTTCACAGACAACAACCACCTCAGCGAAGTCACAGCACCTCTTGTGACGGAGTTAGGGCTAAGCCAACTCCGTGCTTTGACGTTTCAGAATCACTTTTCTCAACAACTGGAATTTTTTTTTCTAACTATTTTTTAAGAATTGGTCTTTTTAGCAATGAAATACTAGGAAGCACCTCCAGATAGTATCTAAGCTGAAGTCAGTTGCATTATTTAAAAAACCAGAAATGCTGAGCAAGAGAGCTACGCACCCTCCCCCCATTCTGGGCACACTTCTGTGCCTGGAATGAACCACAGTAACAGGAGAAAGCCTTGCTCTTTGAAACGGAACAGTAGCTCTAGGGTTGCTGTTTTTCCAATTTTCTTTTCCCATACGCAGATACAATGCCTGTTTTGGAGCTGCCACTGTCCTTTTCTGTGGGAAGCTGAGAAAACAGCAGGTATACCACACATAGAAGAAAATTACGTCTTTTACACTATGACAAACACGCAGCTTTATCAGTGGCATGACTATTCCAGACAAACTATTTCATTCCATGTGCTCCTGTTATCTAGGCACCACTGTATGGCCTCTCCTCTATTTTTACAGCTGTAGACACCATTTTATTCCCTTGCATAGCTGCACTTAGACTCTTCTAAAACTATGCACTACTATTACTTCATATAAAAATGTGTCCATCACCACTGTAATTTTATCACTTCCTTCCTGTAAACAACAGTTGATGTTGCTGCCACTAAAAAGAAAAGAGCATTTCTTTTAAATAAGTCACAGACTAAATATATTAGATTATTTGAAAAGCTAATCAACTTGGGTTTTTTTTTGTCTGTTTTATTTTATTTTAAGACCTTAATCTCCTTCCAGCAATGAGGAAATAGGTCAGTTACATTTATCTTCTAACTAACAGCAACAAATATTAAACCAGACGCTCAGTTTACAGCAATGTTTGCAGGCCCACTGACCTCAAGAAATCAACGTTTATTTATTCCAACCTGAGGATCTGATGTCCTGAAGAGGACTTAGAAGGACTTAAAAGAGTCCTTGGAGGATTGCAGTTCTGGAATATCACTGATTTATGCAGTGATCTCTGTTCAATTCCTTTTTACACAGAAAGCAGTTGGACAGCCTCTTTTTTTTTCATCAGTGCCATTCAGAAATTTTTAAAAAGGGAATCACTTTTACTCTTTCATAGGATCAAGACTTAACAAACATGTCAGCTCAACTTCCAAGACCCAAATATCAAGGTGTATTAGTGCTCCAGTGGTATCCAAAAGCGTGTGAGGCAGCCATGAGTACCTAGCACCTTCTTAGTAGACTGCAAAATTATCTTACACAAGGGAAGAAAAAGACATCAGCAAAATTAGAACATCAGCAAGACCTGTGATCCAGCAGAACCTGAGGTACAGGCTGCTTGAGAACACACCCAGCTTTCCCCATGCATCAGGAGTAAAACTCCATTCACGAGACTGCTGCAGAATTTAAAAGCTGTGGTGTTGAACAGGATGTTTCTTGTTCTAAAGGACACATAATAGCATATCGTTATTACAGATCGTAACTAATTTGAAGATATATTTCCAAGCACATTTTCCTCAGCTGCAAAAGTAATTTACTTCAAGTCCTACCAGCTCATCTAATTCTTCTATCACCATATGTGTTTGCAGAGCAATGCTGTGGACTGTTCCAGTAAAATAAACGGAATCTTAAAAGAATAAACAGTCTGGGAAGGAGTTCTAGTGTTTTTGTTCAGTTAACCTGGATAATTTCTACTGTTCCATTCACAGCTCCATGAACAGCTGTATCAGCACAGCTGATAGGGAGCAAGCTGGACATAGAGGTGAAACTGAAAAAGCCCTGAACTCAGCTTTGCTGGCAAACAGAACATTCAAAATCACTGAGGATCACAATAGCATGATTTGTATCACCCATGCTATTCCCTGCTATTTTTATTTTGTAATTAGGTGGTATTTTGCCATTTTTATCATTGGTTATTAACTTCTCACCTTGGTTTCAGTTCTCCTTGTGGTTCCATCTTCAGAAGTGACAATAGACACATGGGAAGTGGGAGTGCCTGGGTCTTCCTCCACAGTAACTGTCTCTTCCACCATTTCTTGAGGCTCTTGCATCATTGCTATTGATGTCTGGTTACTGGGGCTTTGTTCCTAAAGAAGCAGGTTAAAAAAAAAAAAAAATAAAAAAAAAATTAACTTTCCACTTCTACCATCACACTACAACTATTCTATTGACTTCAGCTTTCTCAACTGAAAAACACATTTTACCCAACAACTTGCCAGTTGAGATTCAGAGAACAAAAGTATTTACTGTCTCAAAAAAGCACGCTGCCACCACGCTGCTACGGCTGAGCTCAGCTCCCTAAATGGAAATCATGTGAAGCATCTATCAAGGACTTCATATTTATAGGCAACCTACCTCAGAATAACAGACTACTACCTTATATTTAAACCTGCTTTAAGCTTTATTTTCAACGCCCAGCGTAGGAGGAGTGGAATTTTTGTCTGCAAAAACATTCATTCTGTTCTGCAGTGAACAGGATCATTGGCTTGCAGAGCAGTTAATCTTACACACCATTAAAAGTTTATTTCCATTTGATAAAACACCCTTAGTTGCAGACTACAGAAGGCTATAAAACATCAAGACCTACTATTAAACCGACACATTTCTCAAACAGTCCAAAGCAATAATAATTTTTAAAAAATGGATAGCTAGAGATGAATAGCTGAATTATGTGAAATGCCACCCTTCTGATATCTTCCCTTCACTAAGTCTGTAAGATCTAACTGACTATAAGTTTATTTAAAATTTATAACAGATAGACAACAAAGAAACACTAAACAGAAAGAAAGTAAATCAAAGGCCAGCTCTTGCAGGGATATTGCCCAAAGATAAAGCTTCTGCATCTCGCCAGCACTCTTTCCTTCTCCTTGTGCAATTGTACACCTCAGAACAGAAATCAGACACGCTCCCCTTTGGTGGATGAATGTATTTCCGAAGTTTCACAGCAAGTGGCAAATAAAGAACCGGCTTACATACTGAGAAAGTAGACTTGTCCCCAGCAGTATGAATCCTCAACTACGTAAAATGAAATGACAGACTGTTCATTTCATTACATGGCCTGAAGGTATCGGGCTACAGAGGCCTCAGAGCCAAAGCAGGGCTTCTATTTGCACAAACAGGCACACGAAGAACATCTCTTATTAAGGAATATACACAGACACACAAAAATGTACACACACAGATACACTGCATTTTCAGTTAAAACAAACAAAAAAAAAGGCCAGGAATGACACAAGCCTCCAAATCGCAAAGTGAACACACCGTCCCTAAAGAAAACACCATGGGCAAATTCAGTATACCTTTTCACATCAGAGGAAAACACAATTATTGGGATGAAACTGTTGCCATGCAGGTGCTGAGTCTAATTACATAAAGGTTTAAATATTCTCTACCTGTGAGCAGCTTCATCACCGGGGAGCTACAACATTTTACTTTGTAACATTTTATTTAGAAAAATTGCATTAAATCCCAATGATGAACTTTAAATTGAGCCCTTTGATGTGCCATGTTTTGTGCAAGCCCTGAAGGACAGTATCCTTCCAGATGACTTTATGCTGCTGAGCAGGAGCAGGGTACCGAGGTCTCATTAAGCTGCACAGGGAAAAGCGTCATTTAATCGTCGCTTGATCTGTAATTTGCTTTGAAACAAGTTGAGGTGCCCCTGTTTGGTTTCCTTTATTTACAGCTGTATTCTAACATTCTGGAACTTGGACTTCAGTAAGGAAGCCACTTTCCTTTTCAGGTAAGCACCAGAATTAGCCAAGACCATGACAAGCCTCAGGCAACCATCTCAGTTAAAGTGCAACATGGACAGCCTTCAAAGAGAACACATGCTGGACCACCTGAGGTGACATAAGCAAGCACTACTTCCATTTCTACTGAAACCACAGAATAACTCAGGCTACAGAATCAATGAGAATAAGGCCACTGAAATCCTAAAGAAAATAATTCCTTCCAGTCTGCAGTACTTAATCATTACGGCCAATAACTTACGATACACTCATTCTTTATGTCAGGGTTCAGATGTCAGATTGTGTCTTCTGCCCACAGCTTCAGAAGGGAAACTAGCTCCTGGGACAAAGACATTAATTCCTTCACATCTTTCTTGATGACACTATATTCTAACTGCAACTCCCTTTTCCCATCACACAGTAACACCTCCCTCTAAACAGAAGAATTTACACAATATTGCAATACAGTAAGGACTCAGAACTTCTATTCATCTTCATGCAACCCTAGCCTTCCTAGAAACCAGTTACATGTAGAGATTTTTCTCCATTACGGCTTGTCCCTGTAAATCTCCTCATCATCTCCAAGGCACTGAATGCCAAAACTGCTTCAAGGTGGGACCTTCTCACTCCTCTCATACACAAATATACATACACACATCTCAGCTATCATCCTTATTTTTAGTTGCAGCTTGAGGTGACTGTATGAATTTAAGTGTCTTCATTCCCCTCTAGATTCTTCAGAGGCAGACTCTGCTTTGTGATGATAAATCTGAGGAGATGGAAGGTGGAGAGAAATACTTTCCTCTTTGAGCTTTTGCAAAACTTTTTCTTTATTAAAAAAAAGTCTCTCTTTATATTCAGACTGCCTGTGGGCAAAGAAAACCTTTAAAGCTGTGCACTTAAACAAGAGCAAATTGCAAAGTAGAGCATATTGACTTTAAATGAGCACTGTGCTAGTTTTTATTCTCTGGTTGCTTCTAAAATGAAGATTCAGGGAGAGATGGTACAGATCTGCATTCCTGTAAGAGAAAAGTATTGTTAGCAAGAGACTGTCCTAAGCATCAGAACGAATATAAGCTTGCAAAGTTCAATCCTAACACAGACAACTAATCAGACTGCATCTTCTTCTGTCTTCGTTCTTATTATGTGAGCTACTGAGGACAGCACGTGAGCAGAGAGGACAGCACATCGTCTGGCTTATTCTTCCCTGAATTAGTTTAAGGAGGTGATTCTTTGATCTCCAAAACTAGTACTTTCTCCACATCACTAACTTAGAGCTGTCATGAGCTAACACTAATGCAGAAAAGATGCAAAGATTTTGTTGTCTGTTTTTAGTTTCCATCATTAAGGATTTTAGGTCATCACAAATTGCAGAAACTGGGACATGTTACCCCTTTCAACCACCTCCCTCCATGCTCAGCTTGTGAGTCAGTATTTAGGACGCTCTTTTGCTAAATACATTTCAGCATCTCAGATTCCAACCATTTGGCAGGTAAGCCTAATTATTCAAAGTAAAACGCAAGTTGCCAGATAGAGCTGGAACATGACACCCCTAATGAATAACCCTTCCAGTAGTTCCCTGCCTGCTAGAGGTAGGTAATTCTAGTTTAGAATAACACACACTCCTTCATTTACCTTGCTGGGGGCTTTCAAAGCAAAAACAAGCAGACACTTCCTCTTTTCCCACCACACTGGCCAAGACCCTGTGGTCCTTCCCACACCATCAAACAAGAGGCATCTGCCACACCACAGCAATCACTGCTATCAGCTGAGCATCTGGGGAGACCAAACCTAAAGGGAGCTTCTTTCCAGTCCTCTTCAATGGGAGACCATCAGAACCCTTGACAGCTCCTGCAGGTTGGCTCCCTCCTCCTCCAGGGACTCTCCCTTTGAAACACTCAAGGCACAGCAGCCAAACTACAGAAATGGTGTCAGGGACATCAAGGGCCAGCAGCTCCCTGAGGGATGTGGCGCTGAGGGGATCCCGCAGACGGCTGGGCAGGGGCCTCGCTGGCTGGGGCCCACTTCCACAGTACCCAAGTGAGGTGAGTAGGACAGGCCTGAGATGGCAACCAGGTCCAATCCACGGCGATGAGGGAGGCTGAAGGGCAACCTGGGAAGCCAATCTGTAGGTCAGGGTTAGCCTCAAGGTCCACAGTGGGAAGGCAGGTCTGAGGCCAGGCTGGGAAGTCAAGTCTGCAGGTCGGGATCTAGATCAATGGGGTCCACGGCCAGGCACAGGCATGGCTGTGGCTCAGCTGGAGACTGGTACTCCTCCAGTATAGCCCAAGCAGAGATTGAGGGCCCAGAGCTGAGCTTAAATAAAGCTCCCAGGTCTCTGGGCTGAGAATGTGAGCGGAAGCCCCACCCGAAGCTGGTCAGGGCCACTGAGGTTTGTCAGTGCCCTCAGGACCCTGAGGGATCCCCACAGCCTCTCTAAAAAAGCAGCAGGAGTTCTCTTGCAGTAAACATATTTCAAGGTGATTACCCATGAGATCCCTTTCAACTAATCACATTTGGCTCCTTCCAAGAAGATTACAAAACACCATCAAATTGTGAGAACAGACTGCAACCCAGTTATTGCATACGGTGTCAGTAGTCATGGCTTTTCTCCTTGCTTTGAGTACCGAACGAATCTTATCCTGTTGATCTGTGCTTGCATCTCCAGCGTGCTGTTAAAAAGCCAAGCTATTTAAAAAGCCAAACAGTAATCAATTTATCCCCAGCCTGTAAAAGTTAAGTGCAGATGAAACAGCCAAAGACCTTGTAAAATAAGCAAGAATCATAAAATAACAGTAATTCTTGTTTTGTTAAAAACGGAGTGATTTACCATTTAGGGCACATATCTCCTAGGGCTTATTTTGCATTATAATACTACAGCTTCTACAACCATCACCATTTCAATTCCTGGAGTTATATTTCCATCAAAGCAGCTATTTTATATCTTTTTTAATAAAAGAATAACCTCCCCCAGGACGATCAGACATCCTACTTTAAAACAGTAAACAAAGTTCTTTATTCTCTGCCTATGAAACAATTTTAAACAGTCTGGAAATAATATAAAATTGCAGGAGATTATTACTTCCACTAAAACAGTCCCTCTTCAAAAACACTGAAAACATGTACAGCACATCATCGTTCTCCCAGAGATACGCTTTGTTCAGTAGATTGCAATGCAGGCTATTCAGGCAACTGCTTACTCCAGGCTACTGTCAGATACCAAACTTGAAGGCTTTCGCAAAGCACAAAGGCTGGATTCTACACCAGTGGACGTACTTGTCCTCAGTCAACCCCAGCACAGACAAAGCTCAAGTGTATCAACTCCTCTGAAATACATTACAAGCCTGGGCATAATTAACGGCATTGGACAACAATGCTAATTGAATTAAACGTGGATTCTCTCTCCTCCTACTACTCTTTGTTTAAATTGCTTATTAATGCTTCAGTCTCTACAAAGCATGAGGTTATTTCTAAATGCAAAGCAGGCAAACATCGGTTTTGTCAGAGTCAAGTTTCATGCTGATGTTTTGCCCCACCGGTCTCCTTCCAACTGAGGTCCGCACTTCCAGCTCAGTCATGTCCTCAAGCTTGTTATTTGCTGAAAGCACGTGGAGGCGAAAGGAAGACAAAAAACCTAAGTCTGCAGGAACACATCAATCCAACGAGTCTATCCTGAGATCCGCATCAGATTGGTATCCCAATGGGACATCAAAGTGGAAGAAGATCACTGGTGGAGTTTGTTGAATTTGATGTATTTGTGACAGATCTTTCTTCAATAAAAGATCCAGCTCACCAGCAGCTGACGGCTCTCAAATCTTATTACTATCACATTTTCCTGCCTTGTCAGAGCTCTCTTTCTCTCACCACAGCCTGAAGATCCTTGCTGTGCTCTGTGCCCTGGGTTTGTCCAGAGAGCTTTTTGTGCATCACAGTAGTGCAACAGCTGTAACCCAAGCTAACCAGCACACGCACATCACTGAGCCTGTATCATCTGAGAGGCAGCTGTAGAGGAGACCGTCTTACTTGTTTTAGATTGTGCTTCAGGACAGAGAAACAGGTAAGCCCTCACATACAGGAGTCCTTGCACTCCTGCGAGGCAGGGCACCTTCCAGAGAACAAGGAGGCCTTATGTTCAAGGACTGCCACATGCTGCACTCCTCCAGCTCAAAAAATGCAGCAAAGTCCAGGCCTTGAGCACCAAGCACAGGTGCTCAGCCACACCCATCCAAACTCCTCACAATCAGGGGAAACACTGCTGCAATCATGCCACGTTACTCAGGCAAAATGGCATTAGAACAAAAACCACAGAGACTAGCCTGAACTGAAATCTAGGCAGTGTGTAACACTGGAAAGAGTTTGCAAGATAGACAATTATTTTAAGATGCGAATACAAAAATATCACTTTACAATTTAAATCGAACTCCACTTAGTAAGTCTACTTCCCTGGTTAAACGTCACATGAAATAAAACGTGGTTTTATAACTAGCTAACCAACTAAATGTGTGCATACAATGGATTCAGCTCACTTCAGTGCGAACCCAAACACATTAAACTAGGACAAGCTTCAAGTTCTCTGTTAGAGCTCTCGCACAAGCTCTACCCTTACGCTGATCGGTTCAGAACATCAGGGAAATGTTCGCCCTAAATGAAAGCAGGCTGTCCTGGCACGGCGCACCAGGATGAACTCAGCCCCACACCACAATGCACTGACTGTTTCCTGAACACTTACACACTTCTTTTGTCCTTTAGAAACACACACGACAAGCGACTAACAAATAATGCCAAGAGCTTTTAAAGTGCCAAGGTTAAAAAGGAACATTTCAGCAACTGAAAAAAAAAACCAGCTCAAATACAGAAGTTTTGAAAAGCCACGAAGAGCAGCTTTTTTTTTATTTTTTTGCAAGTAGGCATGGTAATTTATTGTCTGAAGGCATCACACCTTTCAGGGAAAGCAGGAGGCGGAGGTGAAGGAGAAGGAATCAAAACCCAGATGAGGCCTGTAGTAGTAATATTCATCCCTCAAGTACCGCAAGACACACTGGGGTTCTGTTCAGCCACGCGGTAACTGCCCATCAACAGGGAAATCTACAGTGCTTGCCCAACGGTCAACAAAGAGGGCTTTTATGCCATTTTAAACAATCTGAAGTGTCTCAGTTAATGGAAGACCGGGCAATTGGCTCTCAACTATTTCTAATTGACTGGAATGATGGATGAAGCTAAAGGGAAAGCTGACCCACTGAACTTTTCCATACAGAGCTAGAAAACTGAGGGAGACTGTAAACAGTTTATAAGAACAAGAAGTGGGAGAGGCAGAATCCCAGAGGCTTTGCTCCTCTCAACCTGCTGTTAAGTTGTTTCAGGCGAAGGAAAACAAAGACCTTCAACTCCGAGCAACAAACAACAAAAAATACAAGGAAGGCCTAAACAAATAGGGTATTTTTCCCATGCTCTCCTCCCCTTTCTCCAGTAGCTACTTAGCTCTGCCATGCAACCTGGTCCTTTGAATCAGAAAGGGCAATTTGTCACTTTGACAAGCAAGACGTCTCTCAGGGCTCTGTATTGCCTCGCTCTGCCTTTCAGATTGACTGGGTGTTAATGGAAGATGTCAAGACATTACACCTCGGTCAACTTCAACAGATGTGATAATATATACTTAAAACTTTTGTGTTAATCAGTCCCACTACGCTCGGCAAATCACGCGTGCCCATTGATTTTCAGAACAAAATAATCACTAGTAGCTTTTACTGCCAAAGGGCAATGCTATTGCAATGGGATAAAGCAGCCTACTGAGCTAAACTGCTACTAGGAGGGAAGAGTGAGGACACATCTTCCAGGTATGGAAACGGATGCATAATCGGTTGAAATTCACAGCACCTATATTCAGGCAGCTTAGAGAGGTATCTAAATGCACAGCTTAATTCTTCCTCTTCAGTCAAAAGGAAGAATAGGAGCTTCAGAGAACAGTTCAGATCTTGCACAGACTAAATCACCTCCTTGGACACATCCAGCTCTTGCCACCAATTCTGCAGTGAAATGACATCAAACACTTCAAGAAAGCATTAAAGCTTGGGAACGAATCCAGGACTCAGAGCCCCAGTGCTAGAAGCCTGTGGCAGTACCCAGAACTTGATAAGGGTATCACAATTCACCATTCAGTCCCTTAGACACAAGCCCTTTTTCTCCCCCAGTGGTTCCGCAACTGGTAGCAAAACAGAAGCATAAGCCATTATTTTGAATATGAAAATGAGAAAGGCAAAAAAAAAGAAAGGATACCTGGCACACGCAGTCTTAGGGCTAGCCCTGTTTCTCTTCGCTGTTAACAGCATGACTAGTGTTTATCTGGAAAGTTTGCCCACTAGGAAACCATACTAAATGAGCAGGAAATTACTGTTTCTCACCAAGATTTGTACAGAGAGTTCACTGTGATTTGCCAGACTACCTCCCAAAGACAAACACAATGCAAATCTGCGTGCCTAATCTTTGACCGAACCCAGAACAGATCTGACTTGCTTCCTCTCTGGAGTCTTTCAGATGAATTAACCAAGGCTGAATTCGGGAGATTTTTAGCGGGATGAGGTTACATCATAGATTACAATTTTCCAGCAAGCTTTTTCCTTCATCTCCACCTGCTGCCTCCACAATGCTGGCGTTAAGGGTGGTGTGGGATGACTCATGTGCAGATTCCTTTCTGCAAGACAGGCATTCGGCTTTCATTTCTTCTTGGCCCCACAGAGTTTGGGTCATAAAGCAAACCGATGCATGTACTACTAGATATCAAGTCCACAAACTTACACGCACATAGGAGACAGAAGTACAAGCTAGGTCCTTCATCTAAAACAAAAAAAAGAACCGTCAGTTTGGCAGAGTACAGCAGCAAGCACCGCATGCAGTCCGTGTGTCCCAGGCTCTACCCCAGCCACTTAAATGCATTCAGCCAAAATCTGCCTGACCCAGCCTTTCAGTTCCAGGCTAACACACACACATCTACCTGCACTGCTACAAAACCACCTTCCAGAACTGCTTTTTTAACTTAAAGGGAGATGTAAGGCATCTCTGCATTCTTTGAATTATGACCACGACTGGAACATTATTTGGGTGTCCCAGCAGCCACATCAGATCAGTGTTAAATTTAACTTACCTCACCCACCCACACTCTTGCCTGTAGATCTGAACTACGCAGAAAAAAAATGCTTCTTGTGGCAAAACATTCTGCCACAACACAAAGAGGAAAAAAAGGCTTTTATAATCTTGAGGGAGATAGAACAAACGGAACACTGATGAATTTTTAAACCTGCATTCCAAGAAAGCTGTTTCTTAAATAAATTATTTCTCATTCTAGGGAATACAAAGTGATTGACAATAAATCTAATCACCCGTCTCATAAGGAATGTACTTGCCAATGTCTCCCACTATTAAACACCAAAGCAGGTTTGCTTGGCACCGAGACAGCAGGACTGCTTCAGTCCAAACAGCTCCCCAAGAGATTACCCATGTTAAATCACATCTTACTTCTTCCCTCTCCGCCTCAGCCCCTTCCCTCCCCGTCCCACGCCAAAGCCATTGTCTATAAACAAAGCATAGCGGGAAACGTGTGAACGGCCTCTAGCAGAGGCCTGGCTCTCAGTATTATGTAACCCCAGAGAGCAAAAATCTGACAGCAGGAACAAAACTGCGCGGGAGGTCTCTGGACGACTGCAAGTCCATTTGAACACCAAAAGACACAAACACGCCAATAAAGCAAGAGGCCGCTCCATCTGCTGTGAAGCTTCCAAATGGAAGTGAATCTAGTAGGAAGACAATTTTTCCAAGTGCAATGCAGTTACTGTGCTATTTCAGCTACCCCGGAGAGTTTACCAACGGCAGTTTTTTCCAGTAGTCCATATACTTCACACATTCTCCGTGTGTTTCATAAGACTGAGCTGTCTACTGCTACTTGTACACGGACACGCAGACCTGACACAGACTGGGAAGACAGCACGTAGACTTGCTAAGTCAGTCTTAAACTAGCAACAAACAGCAGGAATAGAAGGAAAAAAGAAAAAGATGAAAGAGAGCACTTGGATCAGGGAAACGCTGAGTAAGAACATTTCATCATCTCTATTTGGCATCTGCACAGTCACAAACGGGACAACCTGTCCAGCTCTCCTATCCACAGCTGGGAAGGACGCGGACACGCTGCAGCGGGCTCAGAGCACAGCTGACAGAACAGCCGTAACAGGAGGATAGGAAAGGTGTCTCAACCCGCCCTAAGGACCGAGCTATTCACCTCCAAGAGAAGGTCAAGCGGTGATTTGATTACAGTTCGAGTGCCTAAAGGTGCAACAGAAAGTTGGTAGAGAACCCTTCAGCCTCACAGGTGAAGGTTTAACTGGTACCAATGTCAGGAAGCTGAGGGCTAAAAAAGCACAAACATGCACATGTGTTTTGTTTTAATTTTTTAGACAGCGTGAGCACTGCAAGTAAGAAAAACCTACATGCTAAGATTTTGCTAACCACTTGACAGGTCAGACCTATTTATTTTTAAGAAACATGTTTCTGTTTGGTCAGAAACCTGATAATGGAGAGGTGCTCAGGTACACACACACGAGCACTCCTACTTGACTGCTGCACCACTCTAAAGATTTTTCAGTCTAATAACAAATTATTTAAAGCTTGTGAAGGACTCTCTCCAGCTCATCCCCAGCAAATTTTACTTAAATGCAATAGAGAGATTTCTGTCAGCCAGGGAAGGGGCTAACAAAGGTTCCCCCTTAAGCAATGGTTTTGGCTTAAGGAGTTCCCTCTCCTACATCAGTGTGCCACGGTGAATCCCCTTTGCAGCTGGGCCAGCAGTACCTCAAATAAGGCCAAGTTGCAAACCACAGCGCTGTGTCAACTCACCTGAGAAACCACCATCACCAAGGAACGACTGCCGACATCCCCCAGCCTTTGCTACCTACAGCACAGCTCCCAAAACCTGTTGTGCCAGCATTACTGAGATGGCTGGAAAATAGCAGGAACCAGGACCATTTATCCAGGCACTGTCACCTAGAAAATTAATGGGAAACCACTGGGGCCATTCAGCGTATAATAAGAATGCTAAATATCGACAGTCAGGCCATTTAGCAGGGACTGCTATTACCGCATGATGAACGTGGATCTTAGAAAGGAAAAGTCATTTAAGCTAAGGTGGAAGTCACTTGCCTAGAGGTAACTATCTTCACTAGAAAAGTAAAATAGCTCTCATTTTCTTAGTTAAACGTGTTTGGCTTTTTTCATTTTACATCAGCTCTGGCTAGGTGTTCCACATGCTTGCTGGGAATACACCTCTCTCTGCGACCCCTCTATTGGCACTGCGCATACAGTCAGCATTTCTGGATTAAAGCATTTGAGTTGTAAAATCCAATCACATTTGCCAACCACCCAATTACTTACATAGTATCTTTTTATTATTATTTCTGATACGCCTTTTGTCTGGCACTTCACAATGGTATTCAAATATGATAAAGACTAATACAAGACGCAGCCCTAGAGCCAGCAATCTAACTTTCAAACAGGTTCTCAGAGGGCTTTTCAGAGAGCCATTTCTCAATTAAACCCACAGATAACAACAGCAGATCACACAGGGTGAAATTAAGGACTTGCTATTAACAAGCATCAGTCAGAAAACAAAGATTCATGCTCCAAATGCTGTGCTTCCCTACAGCTGGCAAGACAAGCTGCAAGACTGCTGTTTCAAAGCAGGGATGGGACAGCTGTGCTTCACTCCCACTCCTTGTTGTGGTTTTATGCCAGGAAAGAGAATCTTTAATTTTTCCAGAGGAGCCCTGCCAAGCTGAAGCTGCAAATAGGATACAGTGTGTTAGTAAACTTCTAGCCAGCTTGCTCATATCCAGGCTAGAACTCTTCAGAGTGTCTCATTCCCTGCGCATACGCTGGCAGCGTCACTGTATTTTTTTTCACGCAAGCCAGCCTCCTGAGTTAGTCTCCCTTTGTTATTTAGGGTTGTACAGGATATGCCATTTTAATCTGGCAGGACATGCGGCATACAGGTACCCAGCCTCGCCATCTCTCCTTTATATAAAAAGAACTGCTTCCACAAGACCCACCTCCACTACTAAAATTTTGGCAGAAACAAACTGGTTCTTACAGTGAAAGTCCCAGAAGCGCATTAGAGGAACACAATTTTCATAAATCATTAGCAGCCCTTGTATCATCTGTACACACAGCTGTCTTTCTCAGAGTTCAAATGAAGTTGTTCCATTTTTCTTCCAACTCTTCACAAAGAATCAAAGGATAAACAGCCAGTCTTCCCATCTGCCTTTTTTTAAACATTTGGACAGACTCTGTCAGGACAAATTTAGCAGCAGGGAGCCCACCGCCAGCGATTCACGCCCTGCCATAAACACCATTCCTGCGTCCAGGACTCACTCCAAGCACAGCACTGGAAACGTCCTCAGATACACACGAGCGGGGTTCATTCTGCTTTGGTGTTCAGCTTTTGGGTTTACCCTGTTTCTAAGAGGAGAACGGTGCCTTTCCATCCCTTCCCAGAGTCTTCCGAAGCATAAAATTATTTCCAAAAAGGTGTTGCTGAACCCGAGTCAGGTTTGCTGATCTGGATTGGATGGGTTCATCACGCATAATGATATTACTAACAAATGAAGACGTCCTCAAGAACAATCTGACAGAAATCCACAGTACTCCACAGCTCAACTTGTTAAATCAGGGAGCACAACAGTTGTCTACAGGTAAAACACAGGCATGGAAGAGAGGAAGTCTGGCAGAAAGGAGATGCAAAAGCAACGCTGGGAGCCAGAAGCACACCAGGAGAAGACAGGCAGAGGAGAAAAGGGTTACAAAACACAGGAGTCTGTCCAGGGAAGGGAAAAACAAAACAATACAGCATGGCAGGGAAAGGCGAGGGGGAGGGCAGGGAAGAAAATCAGAAAAGACAGAATCCATAAATGGGACCAGTGTCATGTGGCTTTCACACACACACACAAAAAAGTGGTAGGAAAAGGGGAGGAGGGGGCAAGTATGACAGAAATAATTCAGTCTTTAATTTCATCACGTTAACACTGCTTTAGTTCACCATATAAATCTTTTGACAAATAGTAGCTCTCTCCACACATGGCATTTTTAAGGCTTTCCAAACAACACAATGACATTATTTGGCTTTTAATGTGCTTTGCCTAGACTGGTTTTGTTGCTAAGCTCTCGTTAGATGGCTATCTTGTACTGGTACTTACTGCCAGGGAAGAGAGCATAAAACACAAGAAACCTGAACACAAGCCCAGCATTTGATTTTACACAAGCACAGCGCAAGGCCTCGCTTCTCGCTTGGTGACGCCTCTGCGCACACTCACAGTGGCTGTGCCTGAACTGATCCATGCCCGTGTGTGAGCAGTTCATTTCGGAAAGGACAGAAAAGGTCGTTCTGAGACCGTCCCAGAGAGCACAACTCCAGATGCATCACGACCCGTCTCCCACACCACCTGCAGGGTCCCAGCGGGCTGGCTCGCTGCACCCGACCGCGGAGCGAGGGATCGGGGAGCAGCACCGCCCAGAGCCACAAACGCCAGGGAAGCGCAAGAGCAACGAAACACAGAGATGGAGCCAAATTAATAAATCTTGCTTACAAGGGATGACAGTTAGCAAGCTAGAAGAGTAAATGGAACAGTCTAACGATGTGGGTGAAAGACAAAAGATATCCATCCCGAACGGCAAATTCTGTCAAACACCAATGAACACTTCACACGCCACAGGAGGAAAACTAGCCTGATTCTACACTTAATTCAATTATCTGTGTCAACAATGACCAAACACATCAGTGTTTGCAGCCTCCCACGATTTCTCAGTTCACACATCCAGAAATTAAATCAATTTCTGAATAAGGAATCATCATCAACTCTGATCACAGAAAACACAAAAAAAATAACCAGAAAAATATTTTTGCCAAGGAGTCTAAATTGAGTTCAGCTCCATTTAGAAAATTAAAGGAAACCTAAGGATAACCATATAATTCACCTAATCAAAGCCACCCAACATCTTGCAACAGGCTTTTAGTAAATATCTAAAATGTGCTGGGAAACCCAGAAAATACACCAGATAACGTGCTCTGTATACCCTCAGCAGTAGATGTTACAGCTATTCTTAATCCTAGCTTTGTAAACCTTGCAGACATAATTCATTGTGCTTTTGGATCCATAACATTTTGCAAAGCACTGCAGTTTGCTGGCTTATAAACACGTCCCGCCAGCTCACTGGGTAGAAAGATTTCTGCTGACTTCATGTATCATTTCAGTTCCACTCATCGGGGATTAATAATTTTCCCTGCTAAGGATACAGGCTGCAACCGCCAAGTAGAAAAGGTTATGTATATGTCTGAAAAAGACTGGTGACGTTTTGATAGGTGATATTTTACTATACCAATAAAGACATTAAATATAAATTGTACTAATGAAAACCAAGGTCTTTCATTAAAAAGTGAAAAGCACATAAACAACCCAGAAGTGACTTAATACTGCACAGCAGCACACAGCACTGCTTAGAGCACTGAGTCATGTTTTGAAATAACCAAACTATTTCTTATTTATTAACTATTCACTATTTATAGGGGTATTCTGAGAGTTTTTCCTTGAGAAAGGGAAACCGGGCATGTGGCAGCTGTTCTAACATTGATTTATACACGATCGCAGATATTCAAACATAAATAAATGATGCTTCATTCTCAACTAATTAATTTCAAAAATCTCAAAACTTTTTGACAAGCTGCTGAAGTAAGTCCTTCTCTAACCCAGATACCTGCTGCTCTTTAGAAGATGAGGCATTTAAACTCTGAGCTCTCTATTTTCTCTGACCACTGTGAGCAGTCGTGAAGGTACCAACTGGCACAACTTCCGAAGGGATGCTGGGGAAGGCACAATCTAAGGCTACTACTGGGAAATACACCTCTTCACACAGTACTTGTGCCCAGCCCTACAGCCTCCATTCATTCTGCCAGTCAGGAAAACACTGAGATTAACCATTAATTTTATCTGCAAAACAAGGTCAAGTTGTCCCATACTAACAATCTTTTCAAAATCCCCAAAGAAAAGCCATATAAATGTATACAGCAAACAAGCACTGAAGAGGCACTTCACTATTTCTTTCATGAAGTTCAAATAGGGTATTTAAATTTCAATTATTTTTGAAATCTTACTGCTTTTAAAAAGACATAATTGGTAAAACTGCTTTACCATCATAAATGCGTTTTACACCCATAACTGTTCCAAGAGGAAGCAAGACAACCTGGTTAGCCTCTGTATTCTTTGTAGATTTTAATGAAAAAATTTCTCCTCTTTTTCACATAGTTGTACGCACACCACAAGAAATAGGATCATTTTTTAATGAAGAGGAGAGTATTCCATGTAACGACAAGAACTCAAGGAACCGTAAAGGGAAACTAACTTGAGCATTTCTGGCTCGACGCTCTGCCAGTAAGGTCACATCTGAGCACACTGCCGACTCTGAAGCACTGCCATATTTTGCAATGAAGGTGATTTTCCATCAAAGCACATTTGCATTCCAATAACAGGTTTCTATCTTTATACTCAGCAGGAAGTAAGCAAATATCAATAAAAATCCACATAATTAATTTAATGGAATTTTACACAGTTAAAAAAAAAAAATCCTTTCAGAACAAATCACTGAGCGAAGGGCTTCAAGAACATTCCCTTCACACCTCCAGTAACACCAAGCAGAAGAAATAATCAGTGAAACCCATTGCTTCTAGCATTAAGCAGCGTTTTGCAGTTTCAGCAGTCAAGGAAGTTCAAATGGTCAGTAGCAAATAGCTTTTGTAAAGCATTTATATCTTGTTACTACTGAAAAAGATTAACACGAGAACTAATTCGTTGTCAGGCCCAAGTGGAGAGATTTTAAGATCTTCACCGTCAATCACCATACTACAACATAACCATTAGATTACTATTCTCTCTCTTGGAGCTGTATGATCTTGATGACAGACCGCTGGACTTTTCTAAAAGAAGATAAATTAAATGAAGGCTTGTAATTCAGCTGAATTGCCCTGCAGTGTCTATTAACTCAAGTCGGTGCTGCACCACATACGGAAGCAAACAAAGCTGTTTCATACGAAGAGGAAGGCACTGACAATACCCTACCCATTCACCCAACAGCTCTTTTTCACAAGCGTACGTATATGCTTCAATACATAAAACAGCTATATTCAGAGCTGCTAATTCCACATGCACACCACTGATGAAGTGTGCTTCTCCAAACAAAGAGACCATAGACCGCCGGGCTGGCCAGACTCAGCTAGGCAGTCCACGGGGCAGTGGAGAAAACCCACATGTGTTGACATCAGTTTGATGTGAGAACGCTGGTGGCTGAGAGGCAGCTTAAGCATTAACTGCAGTCTGCTTTTCTAAAAGCCTGGCAGCAACAGTCTAGAGTCTCCAGCCTATCACGAGAAATAACAAGTGACAATTTCGGAAAGCACGCTCGCTATCCATTCATGCATGCATGCAATCCTGGGCCAAACAGCGGGATGTGCTAAAAGCTTTTCCCCAGAGGGAAAGTGTTTTTTAATTAATATCTACTGAACTAATTGGTTCCCCATATGCTTTGCTGTGTTTCTAAGACTGCAGCCCTACCAATACAACCGAAAAGCGTCAGGTGTGGCACCTACCCAGGAAGTTCATCAGGACACTTCAGTCAACCAAAAAAATCCAATTTACATTTTTCTTTTCACCAAATTCAAAGTGTGTCCATCTATGTAGAAGTAATGGAAAAGGCACTTGAAATCTCCAATCCATAATTATTAAAAAAAAAAAAAAAAGCCAACACATACTCTTACTTCAGACACAACTGTGGCATATAGCACAAAACCAGAAGGAAGATGCTGATCTCAGGCCATCAGCTCATCTACTGGCCCATCACCTGCAGTAACCCCGGCGTTCCCTTCACATACTTACCATTACACTCCTCACACCAACCTATTCCTAATAGCTGGTGCCACTACTACCAAACTAATCTTTACATCCACCGTATCCTCTCTTCCTGCTCCCTTTCCTCAGTGCAGGAGAGGTATTTTTGGATTCTGACTACAGCTGGCACAACTCTGCATAGTGACGTAATTTTTCCAATGTTATCAATCTCATTGTGAGACCTTATCCACCATATGTCAATGTCAGCTGGCAGGGCTCACAGCTCCGGGCGTTGCTGGTATAGCAGTCATCCTCACCAGTCTGTCTGTGCAGCAGCCTCTCCCAAACCCCTGGGATGCACCTACGCAGTGCACAGGCCACCAAAACCCTTCGTCAGACTAAAGGAGGACAAGCACCCGTTATGGCAGACTCTCCAGCAGATTCAGAGGCCTTTGATGTTTATTTAGTCCAGGTCTCCAATTTCAGCATTCCCTCACGTATGCAATACCCACTTAGTCCGGTTCAGAAACTGGAACACCAAGAACTGTAATTACCACACCCGGCGGTGAGCTCAGACTGCAGCAACAGCATCCGTGACACAAAGCTGGCTGCCCTGGCTCCCTGGCAGAAATATTCTAAACTCAACAGCTACAGTAGAAAAGCACTGTCCCAACAAAATTAAAACACTGCGTTCCAAGACTTTGCTACCGTACCACTAGTACAACACCACGCTGTCTGCTGCAAGCCGGACAGGCCCAAGGACCAGACATCTGACCGTTGTTTAGACACAAACTGCTCTCGTCACATCAGAAAGGACTTGGGTGCAGCCACAATACCAGACTTAAGACCTCAAGAAAACGAAGCTGAGAACCACCCAGCTGTAGAACTTCAACAAGACAATTCTGCTGCAGGAAATGGTTAAAGCACATCACAAAAGAAGCATTTATCAGAGGTCATTGTAAGGTGTTCAAAACTAGCTTTCTACAGAGGAAGTTGCCACCAGGTCACGCTGGTAAGAAACAGAACCGGCTGTAGAGACGCTTGAAACAAATTCCTAAATCAGAGGTCTTGCTAACAATAATTTATTTACAAGTACATAATAACTAGAACAAAAATTAAAGCTAGCTTCACAGAATAATGTTTGCTGTGAAGCGGGCTGCAAATGAGAGTTAGCAGGATCTACGCTACCTGTCTGGCAAACATATTTCAGTTTTATACTGGGCATATGACAAGCATGACTTCTGAAGTGATTCATACAAAACATTAGCGCACAATGCAGTGGTAGGGAATGCAACAAATAAAGAAGGTGGGAAGACTCCTCCTGTCTGGGAGAGTTGTTTCTGAAAGATTTGCAATGTGCCACATGGAACGAGATACAGCACTTAATCTTTCTGAAAGATAGCAAATCTCTCTTAAAGCTATGAACCGCTCCTCTTTAATTCAGAATATCTGCCGCATCCAATGATTAAATCCTTTGACATTTCATTTAGGAGGAAGTATTTATCTTCCAGATGCCAGTAAAAAGCATTCGACAACAAAAATCATAAATGTTCACTTTCCAGCCACTCTGATACAGCCTAAGCACAAAGGATTTGAAGAAGTGCTAACCACAGTAGCCACAACACCATGTCAACATAACCTCAGTCACCTAACCCCCCACGTACAGACTGACCTCTTTCCTAGAGGCACCTATCTGCTCTTCAAGGATTCAGGCTTGAGGGGATCTTTTCCATGCACTTCATTTTGTTTTGGTTCACTACCCCGCATGCAGATACGGAAGACTTCATAACACATTTGCTGTTCACCTGGAAGACATTAATGATTCATTTCCAAGCAAATCAAATATACACAGCTCTTGGGCTTTCCCCTGTTTCTTCATTGCTTGCTTTGAAGAAAACAATAATGGGAACATCATGTAATATATAGCTAGAGATATTAAAAAATTGCAGTATTTTTCAGTCTCAGCACAATAGCCGGAGAGTCTAAGGTTTTAATCAAACCCCATGGATTAGGAGAAATTATTTCAAGTGCATGAAGTGCATGCTAGATCAAATCTTGTCTTGTCACATGACGTAACCACTGTGGAGGGGATTAATTTGCAAACATTGTTTTGGCTGGGTTTTCTATAAATCAGACTAGGTGAGAAGATGTGAAGATGTAATTTGTATTGCCAGCTTCACTCCTAGGAGCAAGTGAGGAGTTACACGGGGTCCATGCTGAAGGAGGCTCTGCATGCACAGACAACTCAGTGGTGAAAGATCACATCCACCATGACTCTCTGTCCCGTCTTTTGAAAAATGTCATATTAGTTCTTTCACATCTGCAGTGCAGCCCTGGGGAGTGACTAAACATAGCCCAAAAGACAACTGGCAACAGAAGCAACACACGCCTACTTCATTAAGCACCAGTTCAGACCCTTACAGACAGCTCTTGCTCTAAAGATATTTCAGGTCACGAGAACTAATACTGCCGAAACATGAAAGCAGCAGACAACAGGAGGGGGAAGTACCAATTAGGGATTAGTTAAAAGGGAAAAAGCCACAGCAACATTTTCATTTATCTATAAATCCACAGTTTGGGCAGTCAGTGGAACCAAGCCATTTGATTTAGATTACCTCACCTATCAGTCTCTCTCCTCTTGAAAAGGAAAATATTGTTCAGGTTTTTCAAGACAGAGTTAAAAGGAACTCCCCAGACAAAAAGCATTAGCGACTGCTTGCAACATATAAAAACCTCTCAAAAAGTTTCTGACTCCAACTTTTGCTTGCACAATACAGACTGTCAGGAGTTCTTGATGTCTTTTGTAGCTGCACATTACCTGGAGGCTGACTGCAGGAGAGATACAGCTACAGCATCTCAGAGTAACTCCCAGTGCAAAGACTGTCCTGAAGGAACATCAGTGCTGTTTTGAAATAAAATTAAACCACTGGTAAAGCACAGCAACTACTCTGGAGTGAAGCCACTTTTAATAATAATAATAATAAAATACATGCAAGGACAACTGTAATGTATAACATTTACATTGGAACAGACTACATTTATCAGCACAGCTATCCTAACACATCTGTCTTTGTCCAAATTCACAGGATTTTTTCCATAGTATAAAGGCTTGCAACACGAGTTCAAGAGAATATATTACAATCTTTGATGACTTGATATACAGAACAAAACATCAAAGTATAAAGAAAAAAATAATCAAGAAGCAGCTTTATGGAGTGCACTGAAATGCTTTATCTCCTGACTGAAATTTGCCTCCTGATGGAGTAATCCACGATGACAAATGACAGAAGTGTTTTTCCCATCCCATTACCATTCCAGATCTCTGAGATGTTCTGGGAACAGGGGGAGATAACAGCCATCTAGCTATTTTTTTCGCTAAGACTTGGGAATGCAAAGGACCGAACCGCTGGACTGTTTTAAAAAGGAAAGGTCAAAGGAACACATACACGTACTCACAAAATACATGAGTCTTGCACAGACAGGATGCTGTACGGCAACAGATAAAGAGAAAATCTGCAGAATTAAGGTCAGGGGTTTACACCTCTGATAACTGCTATTCTTTTTCATCAGGAGAGGCAGTGGGCTACATGTGGTGTGTGTGAAATAATGAAAGCTAAAGCAAACAGCTTGCAGATCTTGTTAAATTATCTGCACTAAGAATCATAAAAGCCACACAACATACAAAGAGATTAGGTTTGGCTAAGTCGACACACACTGATCAGGAAAAGACATTAGAATACTGCCAGAAGTCCTAGCATGAAAGGTTTGCAGTTTAGGATCCAGTCCCCAGGTGGGAAGTATTTGAGGTCCTACAGCTGACCAGAGGATACAAGAACCACCCACAAGCATTCGCAGCACTGCTGACTGATGGCTCAGGTCTAAAAATTAAGTTGAGGGAAAAGAAACAGCAGCTTAGAGAATGGCAAAAATGTAGACCAAGTTCTATGCATACTCTAACAGTACCTGGAAAACTGTGTTATAGACATAACCTAATTAGACAGTAAATCATATATCAACATTTGATGAATTGATGATCTCTTGAGAATTTGAGAATTATTTGGCATTTAAGAAAATCAAGAAAGCATTTTCAGAAGTTATGAGTCACTTACACTCTCCGATGTTCTCTCTCTAAAGGAAGCAGACGATTGTGCTGTCCTTCCAGCAAAAGCCACACTGCATTTTCTGTTTGTGGCGTTTATTCATTAAAAAGAAAGGGAAAAAAAAAAAATCCTTTCTGCTAGGGCATAGCTAATGGTAGAAAGAACCACCTCATTCATCTAAATAAAGCCAGCTCTAAAACTTGTAATAACCATTTAAGTGCCTACTTTGTTAATTATTTCATTGTTTATCTAATTCATTATGAGCATCTAAATAATAAGCTCATTCAGCATAAGCTGAGACAGAGACACTGAAGACACCCGTTGAGACTATCTAACCTTCTGCTCACTGCGGGTCTGGCCCCTGCAGCCTCACCCAGCAGCTTTGCTGAGTTTCTAACCCTCCTGAGACTGTTCAATCACTCCACAGCTCAATACAGCACCACTTTCTGAAAGCTTCCTCTGCGCCTTCTAACATCAGTTCCTCTCTAGCCTTTGTGTGGACTTTTGGGATGCTTACCTCTGATTTTCCAATCTTATTTCAGGAGAAAAGGTCACCTTCTAGCACAAACAAGGACAACATTCCCCAAGGGAAAGACGAATTGCTGTATTTTTAATCCACCTTCCTTTTCCTCACCTGTTGCTTTTGAATTCATCATTTTGCATGCAGCTGCAACAACAATTGTTCCTCTGAAAATCAGGATTTCTACAGATGCACGGTAGAGCTCACTTGGGAAACAAGTGCAAGACACCTTTGAGAGGGCACAAGGAACTGCAATTGCACCTCCCACGTGCCCTCCATGATATTCTCCATCCTCTCCCTTTCAAAAAGGCATGGCACTTGTGATTTCCTTCAGAAAAAGACACCCTTCTATTGGCACTTACATAGCTCGGAAGATAACAATACCTTTTCTGGTAATTTTAACGTATGATCAAGCGTGTCTCAACTTGGGATCCTTTCACCTTTCTTGAAGACGGTAATGGAAGTTAGCACACGTGCTGGCCTGAGAGGCTGTATTGGCAGTTCAAACCCTGTTATCTTCCACTCCTGAGGAGTGATCTAACCTTCAGGTAGAGTGCAATAGCTGGACCCTCGGAGAAAAATAAAAACGGAGAAGTGACTGCGAGCCTTTTACTTGGTGGACAAGCCCATGACAACTTCACTCCAAGTGTGTGAAAACACAACTGGAACAAATCAAAACAACGCCTCAGCCATCCCTGAGTTCCTACTCAGGGAGTGGTGTTCTCCTCAAGTATTTCCAAACAGCAGCCAGTGTGGGTGGATGTGGGGAGTCAAAGCCTTCAGTAAAAATTGTTTATTTAAAAAAACTCCTTTTAATTGCCCCTCCCCACATAGCAGCTTTCAGCCATGGAATCCATCGAGCTCTGAGAAAGGGGGAATACGTGTCATTGTGACTGCAATTGTAGCACAGTTACTAACACCAATATCTCAATTTCTGAAAGAAAAGCTTCTTAAGCTAATAATGAATGAAAGCATTAAAAAGCAGTGAAACTGATTTTCCATTTAGCAACAGCACAGAACTGACAAATGGTTTACTCTTGACTGTTTACTGAGCACCTGAAATGAAGCAGATCATTACTTCCTGGAGGCCCCAGGGATGTTAACCTGAAGATTTAACAAAGGCAGCAAAAAAAATGAGATTGTAATATAACCACAGAAATGCAACTGTACAGGGTATGCAAGCCTTATAGAAAACAATACACACTTCTGAAAAATTACAGTAATTTGCGTGTGAGAGAGCAAAAAGACCTAAATGTGGCCAGCTAGCGTAAATTTACACAGCACACCAAATGCCAATTAAAAATATCAAACAAAAGCCAACCATCTTGGTCTGTACATTTTGCTCCCCAACTGCTGTGTAGGCACGTCATTTAGAGCAGCTGTGTTATTGAAAAAAGCTCTTATGCACACACACAATTCTTTGCAGACCTTTGACCTTGCAGTGAAGGACTTCGCCTATGTTTAGGCCAGCAGAACCTACTTGACTAGTGTCCTAGATTTAGCACCCAGAGGAAAATTAATCTACAGCATAATTCTGTTAAATGAATGTGGCTTCACTTAAGTAAAAAGCCAAGTCTGGCTCATACAGCCAATGCACAATTATGTATCAGGCAAGCAAAATGTTGGAAGGAAGAAAAATTTCTGAATTGAATGTTATAAACGAGGATAAACAAACCACAGTGACAAGGTGCATCTTTGAATTACAGCTCCATCACAGTTATGCCATAGATTCTCAGTCACTTCGCAAAACAGAAAAAAATGCGATCACTTCCCATTTTGCAGACGGGCAGCCGCATGCTGAATGCTGTATCAGCAGCAGTGGTCAGAGTCAAGCTCTTCCCTTTTGACCCACTTCTACACCCCAAGAACCATTCTTACCTTTCCAAAATCTAATTTTTCACAAACTCATAGGATCTACTTTGAGTCTATTTATCAACACCTCATTTAAAAGACCTTTCAGCCATCCCAAAAAGCCTAACTCGGGCCAACACCACAGCAGCCACCCTCAAATGGAAAGCCCAACCTGAGCAGAAAGCTCAGTGATGCAGGACACCTTTCATCAGGAAGCCTCATTTGGCCATCATCTATACTGGCATAGAGCACAGCTCTGCTAAATCCATGTCAGCGCAATAGTACAAATGAAAGAACACATTGCTTCTGCCTGTCACAAGAAGAAAACAAAAGCCAGGAAAAAAAAAAAATCCAACTTGAGGCTTTTATAATTTTTTCTTGAGTGTTATACTACTCTCCCCCACCTCTGAAATGGTTCAGAAACTCACACAAACACGTTCAAGAACAAGTATTTGAAAAGACAGAAGCGTATAACAGAGTTTGTCCCGGAGGCACAAAACAGAACTGGGTCAGAAAATTGGGTAACATTTGACTTGCTCAGGCCAACACAATCAGGCAAAAAATGAAGTTTAGATTGGATTATGGCCATGCTGGCTTGAAGCAGTTATCTCCTACACTGGCTTCAGTACTAAACGCCTTAAGCAATGACACTATCATGTTCCACATTGTGAAGAGGATGTGCTTGGTTTCATCCCTTCGCGTTCGCACACGCACAGCATCCCATCTTCACCCATCAGCAAAGAGGAAGAACCTCTCAACCTCTTCCCGAGCCTAACTGAAAATCACCTGCTGCTTGTCAAGAGAAGCAAGAGCAGGGCAGACAAATGCCATCTTAGAAGAGGTGCTCGAACCTCCTCTCTTGCAACACCCGAATGTACCCGTGCAGTTATTGCCGTCCGTGCTATGCCAGGCAGTGAAGATGAATGGAGCCCTGAGCATCCTGCTTCTCACTATTTCAATCAATTCAGTTCGAATACCACAATCATCTCAATATGAGATTACTTCCAGAATGGTTAACTCTCTGTCATTTTACCTATTACAAAATTTACACTGATTCTCTGCTGCTAGGAGTTGTTCGAGGGGCAGAAATTTTCAGATCTGCTCCTGTCTGCCGTTTCTCTGTAATGGGCTTTCTAGTCTCTCCTTTTTTTGTTTTCTTGTTTTTCTCTCCCATATGAAGAAAGGAGGTAAGATTTATTCCCCAAAAAACGCTGAATCAAGACAGCTAAATAGAAGGAAAAAAAACAGAAAGCAGTGGGAGGGTGGCAAAAGTGGATAAACACGAGGTGAAAGCACGAGGGTGGGAGCCTGTTGGGAGCCGGCGTAAGAGCTATTAACACCACGCAGTGAAAACCATGTTTAGACAAACCCTGAGGATACACATCTGGATGGTATTGACAGAAGTGACCTTGCTATGAAGTAGGGACGGCAACAGCTCTCCAGTACTGCAGGAGATGGCTCAAGCAAACAAGGCCTTGTTTTCATTCATATTGTGTAACCTGAAATAATTAAATCACTTCCAATAATATTTCACAGTTCACAATCACCACCTTCTCTACGTCTGGAGAAGTTCAAAAGCAGCATTCATTCTACAGGCTACTTATTTCACAGAAGAGGAAACTAAGGCACAGGCTATCAACAGATTATCCCCCAGCGTTTCAGTGCCTCCAGTTACGCTGAGCTTATGAGACAAGCTAGCTGTCAGCAACAGCGAGTAAGTCTCAAGGGCATCAGTGCCTGGCAAACAGACTCCTGTCTCTCCCATCATCCAAAGAGGAGACTCCACTTCTTTAACTTTTCAGGCTGCTGAAGAGTTAGGCTGATAAAGTTTACTCTTCTCGTGTGGCGGATTTTATTAAATATCCCACAAATAGAAGGTTGCCTCTGGAACTCATTTATCAGGAATTTCAGCAATGCTCTGCACAGATGTTGCAGATCACTTCAGGCTCCTGCTAAAATGCAAAATGTTGTTGGACTCAAATATGAAGGATTAATTCCACGGGACATTAAACTGCAGAACTCCCATGAACATTGACAGCAATTCCCTCCCATGGCAATGAGAATACACCAGCATTAACAGTGAAATGACCAGAGAAAAAAAACTCTGCAGTCCTCTGAAGTTCACTGGTATGATGTGCCTGGCTAGGGCCCTGAAGCCTTTCCTCTTCCCCTCATATTTTATTTCCTTCCATTTTACTACAATTCAGATGGTTTTGATAAACTTTTCCTAAGTGTTCCCCATGCCAAAAGCACTTGCTGTCCTCAGTATCTAGCCAATTTTCTTAAATTCTTAACAGCAGCTACCGTTTCTACAGCATAGTGGTTCTGATCTCCTTCGATATTTTCAAACAGCGTTCTCTCTCTGCTTCTTTATTGCCCATTCTACCTTAGCATCTGATGCCCACCATCCATCTCCTTCAGTACGTGCCTGAAGCACTCAGCCTCCCATTTAGCAACTCTGAAAAGCCAGCTCTTCGACTAATACATCAGCATGAACCATTTCTTCCTCCCTTTTCACAACAATCTTTTACAACCATCAAATACAACTCACAGCAGCTCTGCCTCTGAGTTTCTATTACCAGCCCCTTTCAATCACAGGCTCTGGGCCAAAATAAACCATCTCACTCAGTAGTCCTACAACCTGCTATCCCTCACAGCCATTCTCAGCATACCTGGGTCTGCTTTGCACTGTGTTCTAGGGATTGCTCATTTTAAAAGAGGTGTAGGGAACGCGATGCTGAAGTGCGACACCTGACTCCACCAGTGGCATAATGGAGAGCTCGGGGAACAGGGATGTACGGTGACTAACCCAATGTCATCCATCTAGAGAGGCCAATAGATGTGTTTATCTTCTTCACAAGAAGCTTTATGACCTGTAAGTGTTCAGGTTATTTGTAGAGTCTCAGTTTCAATTCCACAAAGCCTAACCTCAATTTTTGCCTGAAGTTGCTCTATTAATAGCAGGTTCTTTCCTCCGGGGAACTATCAACATAATAATCTCTCAGATTCTTTTATACAGGCTAACAACAAAGTAAGGCAAAACGCAAACAACAAAGGAGACAACAATCCAGCTTAGAGAAGTTCTTACCTTTCAGTTGGCAAGCAAGTGAAAACTCTGTATGTACAGAGGCAGATCAACCGTTTCAGAAACACTCCCTGTCCCACATTTCTTATTCCTACATACTGACAGAAGCCTTTTCCATCGGATTAAAGTTCTGCAGTTCAATCTCAACACTAATATGAACTTTTCAAGTATTTTATCTTCTTGCAGATCATGCATGTGCTTTTTAAAAACCCTTTTATCAGAAAAACTAAAAAAAAATTCTCCTCTAGTCTCCAAACTGAAGCCAGCTCTACATACATCCATAGGTCAAATACCAATCCCTGCTACTTCTTTACATTGACATGAAGAAAAGTGTGGCTGTTGTAACAAGTACAAAGCCTAAAGAATTCTCCCCGTTATGTGAACATGAGTCCTGCTTAGATGAACAGTTGCAAAACACAGCATCACTCTGTAGGTTTCTCTACTCTACAGCCAATTTTGACTGTCCATTGTACACACACTTCCACACTTCTCCTACGGAGTCTCTTTAGTTCTTGTAGCTCACCAGCTCGCTTCTTCCTTTACTTTATAGTGATCCGTCTGGGGAAAACTTTTTTTTCTTCTTCGCATCCTTGCTGCTGATTTCCGTGTTAATTAATCAGTAGATGCAGTTCACTATAAGCAATCATTCCTCGTTACCACGCCGCTCACCACGGCACTGGTCTCGCCATCTGCCGCGCTGGTGAGGCCAGCTTGTGCAACAGGATCTGCTGGCAGGCTGCGAGGCAGGCAGCCAAATAGCTGCTGGCCTCACAACATCATCATCCGTCTCTGTTAAAAATACTACATCCTTCTCCCAAAAAACAGAGCAACTGTTCTCCAACTGAGCCATCCAAATCGCTCTACTACCTTAGCATGAAGATATAGCACAAGCTCTGAAACAATATGTTTTTGCATTTGAAGGATGTCAGGGGCTAGATACAGAAACCCACCCAAGTATTTCCCTGTGTTGTCAGAAGGCCAAGCACAGAACAGCAGTCAGTCTGACAGACTAACAGGCCAGTACCGGTTGTCTACAGCAAACGGCCATTTCATTGGTCAAAAGAGTGGCTTTACAATTAAGTTATTTAGGCAGTCGTTGAATGATACCCATAAACTTTCTTTGATTTGATGCTAATTTGATGCAGATGAAGTAAGTCACTAGGTAGCCCTAGTTTTATTGGCTTGAGTTTTTTCAAGCTTCAATTTTTTCTTTCTAATTTATTGGGCAACATTTTCAAAAGCACCTCAGTTCTGCTGACACCCAGTACTTCTCCCATCAGTGTAAGGAGATGCGCATCTGCAAAGAATACAACCCTTTACAGTACAAAAGCATTATTTTGCTTGTAATAAGCAAAGAAAGAAACGTTACAGTAACAAGAGAGTTCATCTCCTATGCACAGGAGAGCATGAAAAGGGCAACCATAGTCTAAGGAGGTGATAAAAGATGGAGCAAAGTGTTTTGGAACCGGCTTCCACGACAGCAGCATATAGTGTATGTACAAGCAAACGTGTGGCTGGCACCCGGCGTGAGTGTAAGAATGGCCTGTACCTCAGCCAGCCTCTGTATGAACACCCCCAACAGTGAATCATTTACTAAAACATGCAATAATCTTTCAATGCTCTTAACCCTGTAGGGGTCTGATTCCTCAATACGGAAATGCAAAAACAGTACAGAGGACACTTACCTTCAAGATGATACAGCATGAAAATCATATACCCTGGCTATTTTGTTTTGTACTAAGTATTTTCCATCAGGACAAGGACAGTCTTTCAGTAATAGAGTAAGATTTCAAGGAGAAAAAAAGATATGTTTTTCAGTTTCTCAATACAAAAAAAAAGAGCATTTACAGATACTCTTTCAAAAAAGGACAGCTGACACGAACTCTGTTTACTTCAGAGACCTTTAAAGGACATTTTGTAATTTCAAACCAAAGCGTATCAGTCTGTCACAGGTAGGGAAGAAGAAGGAAAGGGGAAAACAGTTTAATTTCCCCTGCTCATCTGAACGCGCATCAAGTGAGCCTTTCAATAACCTCATTAAAATGTGCAAGGCAGATAGAAAATAATTTAGGATGCATTTAGAATTTATTGACTTGGTCAATTTATTGGCCTGGTCATACATTTGATAACATATCTTGCTGTTGGTATTAGGCTTACTTTTAAACGGAGCTTAAAACCAACCAAAAAGTCTCTGACCTGTCTTTGGAAAACACACTCTTAAACACCTCCAAATCAGCCACAGCTCAACGTGGACAAAGGATGCTCCATTTACAGGAGAAGTTTCATTTCAGAGCTACTAACTGAAACAAGTCTAGTAATTCCTGCCCTTCCTGTGTCAGTTTGACTCTGCCTTATTTATCGCCTCCCTCTTGAACAAAGTCCCAGTATTTTGTCTGAGGGTGAAGAGGGAGATACTAATTTTACCAGAGGAGGTAGGGGTGGTTTAGGCCAAGAAAGCCTGGATGCATGACCTCTGGCTTTCTATTACGTAACAACTCATCCTTTCCCCAATCTTTCCCCATCACACAGCCAAGATGCTGGCAACTTTCTCACCATGACTTCTGCAATGATGGCTTTGCACAGCAAGGGACCAGCGCCACTAAGTGCCACTGGAAAGCTATCTGCACCTCTTAGTGAAGCTCAGTGCTCACTTGAACTACATGTAACTCTGCTGGTTCTACAGAAGAGCTTCAAAACAAAAAAAACTTAAGTTCTCTCAAGGATCCAGTACAGAAAATACATTAAGAAACACGAGATCTTACAATTTCTTTGTGCTTTTTTTAACTCTTCCAACTTAAGTCAACATTTCTGAACCCGACACAGCACACCAACCAGCACACACAGGGAGATCCCAACCTGGAGAGAAGATACAGGTACCAGAAAAACCAGACAGGCTGTTCAGTCCCTCTAGCTTATGACCAGAGTAAGTAATCCAAATGCGATTATGTTTCGACAGAAACCAACTAGAACAGCCAGTGGCTTTTTTTAAAATGTAGTTTTGAATACGCTTGCGAGAAGGGGCTGGGAAAGAAATCTCATGTTGCAATGGGAAGCTGTTTGCCTTACAGCTAGAGAGAAAGCAATCCAGCCATTTACAAAAAAAAATGAACACAGCAGAAAACAAAAATGGCCAAAAGCTCTTGAAAATGATCAAGCAGAGTGTTACCTTGTGCTCCACCTCTTTATTAAGGAAGAGGTTTGGGCTTCAAAGGGTACAAAATTTCATCGAAAAAGCCACCACCTCAGCAGTGACAACAGAGCAGCAAAGCCGGCTCTGGGTTCAGCGATAAAAGTGCCAACCTCAACGGCCTCTCCCAGAGGACTGCCCCTGTAGCCTCCTATTCAACGCTGTTTACCACACCACACCACACATTTTAGCCGCTAATTCAACTCTCCAGTCAATACAGGCAAGAGAAGCAAACGGATTGTTTCTCTCCAGACCTCGATTTTAAACCTACAGTCATTTATTTATACACAGCAGTGCTCCCACATTCACCCCCAGCAGCCTCTGAAACATGAAGCTCAGTAATCTAACATGGCTAGCATGAGCCTAGACACATAGATACATAGACTGAGGTAGGGTCCATTTAAAAAAAAAAACAAAACCAAAAAACAACAACCCCACAAACCAATAAAGTACAAGTGAGATTATGATGTTTGAAGGCACGTAGCAAGTCTCTCCTTCTGATCACTATGCCAGTTAATCAACTGAGCCACAACTGAAGAGCCAATTTAATAAACACTCCTCATCTCAACAGGCAAGACACCACCAGGCACCAAGGAAAGTCGCAGCTCAGCAGAAAGATAACACAGTGATCACCGAGTGAGTATAACAGAGGGATTATTTTACAATTACAGCAACAATGAAAAAGTAATTTATACGGTAACATACTGATGTACTGGCAAGCGCCCGTCCAAAGGGATTAAATAAAAGTCTGACACAGACTATAGACAGAAGAATGTCTTTAGCAAAAGGTTTATGAACTTCCCCAGACAGCCATATTTCTCTGCAACACTCCTTAAAGACAGTATTTGCATTTAGAACTGTTTCAGATAATGGAGGCATGATACACAAGAAATAAAGAGCACTTAGAAAACTCTTATTTATGTAAAGAAAAGCAAAAGCATATATGAAAAGACAGGTAACTTTTCACTGCTTCAGAAGGCATACTTCAGTAGCCCAAAATATCTTTATTTATTGGGTTAAAAACGGTCAAGCTACCCCACAGATGACACTGGTAGTTCTTGGGAAGTTCCTGCTGCAGCAATGGCTTCGACAGAGCATCTCAGAAGCCCTCAGCAGGGAACACTAAGAAGCGACCGTGAGAGAGGAGAGCTGGCCAGGAGCAACGTGTGGATGGAGCGAACAGGTCACAACGTCCCATGTTGCTGAAGCAACACCCCCAGCATTCTCTGAAAAAGATCCACTTAATGGAAATAACTTGTCTGAATAACCTGCAGGTAGATCAGGCACCCTTCCAGAGCAGGGAAAATCCAACTGGAGGTGAAAAAATTGTGTTTCAGAAGAGAAATTCCGGTAGTTCAAAGCAAGGGCAGATGAACATTTTTACAAACCACAGAGCTTTTAGCTCTGGTTGATTTATTAAATGGGTCATTCTCTTTTTACTATCACTTCAGGCAACATCTGAATTATTCAATGAGCTCCAGTTGACTACGTTGTTTCTAAAACACTTGGGCCACCTCTGGGGGAAGACGACAGAAGGCAAGGGTGAATAAAAACATGTTTAAAAGTTAAAGAATTTAACAGAGGTGGGTCCTATCCACTTACAAGAAGTCTCAGAAGCAGGGAGTAAGTATTTCTGTAAGCCTTCTGCTAAAGTTGTACCACATAGGCACTGCCATGAACTGGATGGAGATGTGGAGATGTGCAGCTCAGCTGCAAAGCTAGCAAAATGAAGACAGGCTTGTCTCTCTAATACCAGCTGTTGTAGTTCAGCCCCAATCGGGACCAGACTACGCAGTCTCTCTCTCACTCCCCCCACCCTCCGAGAGAATAGGGAGAGATAATATAAGAAAAACGGCTCGAGGTTTGAGATAAGGACAGGGAGAAAATCCTTAAAGTTACCATTATGGGCAAAACAGACTCGACTTGGGGAAAACTATTCATTTATTACTAAAAACAGCAGGATAATGAGACAGAGAACAAGATAACCTCCCCCCCACCCCTCCCTCTTCCCGAGCTTAACATTATCTCTACTACCTTCCGGCCCCAAGCAGCACAGGGAGGAAAAGGGAATGGGGGTTGTAGTCAGTTCATCACGCGTTGTTTTACGCTGCTGCTTCATCGTTGGGGGAAGAACTCCTCACATTCCTCCCCTGCTCTGTTGTGGGGTCTCACCCATATGCCACAGTCCTTCGTGAAACTGCTCCGGCGTGGGTCATCTCTTCCACGGGGTGCAGTCCCTCCAGAACAGCTGCCCCAGCTGGCCCTCCACGGGCCACAGCCTCCTTCAGGCCTCCACCTGCTCTGGCATGGGGTCCTCCACGGGCTGCAGGTGGATCTCTGCCCCTCCGTGGACCTCCATGGGCTGCAGGGGCACAGCCTGCTCCACCATGGGCTGCACCACGGGCTGCAGGGGAATCTTGGCCGGAAGCTGCGTTACTCCTCCCCCTCCTTCTGCACTGACCTTGGTGTCCGCAGCCGTTCCTCTCACAAGAAAAGTTCTTCACAACAGGTTGGCAGACACCTCCCAGAATCTCTTCACATCTCATCTCCTCTTTACTTCTTGCAGCCGGGCCCAGTCGGCCGCCTGGCGAAAGGCCAGAGGGTGAGGCCTGCACCTCCCCCTCTCCGCCTCTGCCCCTGCTCAGCTTCTTCACATCTTCTCTCCCGTTTTTTTTTTTTTTTTTTCCGTTTTCCCCTTCTTAAATACGTTATCACAGAGGCGTTATCATGGGACATTCTGCTACCAATTGGTTCGGCCTTGGTCTGCCCTAGGCCCGGCCGAGTCCACTGAACAAAGGGGAGCGACTCCTAGCAGTTTCCTACAGAAGCTGCCACCTTAGGCCCCCCCTCACTAAACAAAACCACAACACCAGCACAAGGGTGATAACCCTTCTGCCGCTTCAAGAAAATAGGATACCTGGCTTCAACCTTAGGGATACCGACCATGTGTTTGCTTGGGTTTGGAAAAAAACACATGCTTTTCCCCTGGAAGCTTCCCATCCCTAACAGAACTGTCAGAAGAATTTATCCCACAGTCCAGTGGAGTGAAAAGCTGGTTTTGGACAGCCTTCTGGAGCTTAGGAAATGCAGCACTTTTTTGCCAGACCAAACCAGAGTGGCTCTAACTGGACAGAGATATCAAGAACGAAGCCAGTCTCTAAATGAGGCAAATACCAAACCATAAAGATAATAAAAACATTTCCCTGAATACACAATTTCTGATGGATCACCAGTTGCAGGACTCAACTTCCTAGTGGCTCATGGCAGCATTTAATTAACGAAAGCATTGCGTGATGCTCGTGATCAGTGGCTAGTTTCCAGCAGTAGCAGAAGTGGTTGGCCATGAAGCAGCACAACAGCTACTGCAAAACTCTTCCTGACCTAGTGAAGAAGAGGCATTTGCTCTAGAAAAAAAGCAGCTTGCTAGAATAAAACCTGTTGATGGCAGGTAGTCCTGCTATCATTTGTGCCTACTCAGTAACCAGAGCTGGTTGCAGGAAAACTTGGAAACAATAAGCAGGTCAAGACAAAAACAAATTAAGCCACACATTAAAAAAAAATAAAATATAATCAGAAATGTGATGGGCCTGGCAGCAACTCACTGAAGCCAAAACCACACACAGTTCTACACTATACTACACTAAAAAAAACCCAACCAAACCCCAAAACCTGTATATAATTTATTCCCTTATGACACATTTTAATACTGCTCCCAAAAAGTAATTCCCTTGCAAACGAGGTATTTTTACTTCAAAATAAAATTCAAGTTATTTATGACTTCTTTCCTCTTTAAAGATTACAAGAAATTTATAGGCACATAATCTGTAAAGACACAATCAGAGCATTTTGACCTCAGCAAATTACAGGATTCCATATACCAACTGATTCTCAAATATAAAGATTAAAACCAGAATGCAGCACTGACAGCTAATAAGCTCGTTGGACCTTTATAAGGATATAATGTTTTCTTCTTAGCGTCTGTGAGAAACTACTATACCCAAAGAACCTTACAGACTTCTCCCAATTCTCAGCATCACTGCCCCTGTAACGGTCATTTATATCCACGCAAAGTGATCCTAAAAAGGTATAAATGCTACAGCTAATATATAAATACTGATACCTGCCTTCCTGAGACACAAACAGGTGTAAGGCAATACAAAGCCTGCCCAAAGCCAGCCAAGGTTCAGACGTTTGTCTCTGGTGGGGCTGTCCCCTCAGCAGAGTCAGTCTGCAGAGCAGCAAGGCCTGGCACTGTCACGCCATCTCACAGAACGACAGAAATTCAGTCCAGAAATTCAAAGGCTACAGGAGGCTACCTCTCTCTTTTTTTTTTTTAACCATAAAGAAAACACATGCATACAGAAAAGATGTGACAAAAGAACACTGAGTTTTCTAAATATCTGATAACCTTGATGAAGAAGAAAGCTTCCCAGTTTCCTTTTAAAAGCATCCAGTCTTTCTAGGTATCATGACTTTATGTATTTAGCCTTAAACTAAATATCTGAGTTATTTTAAGTCTGCAAACAACTATCATGCCAGAGAAAGATATCTAGAAGTCAAAGAAGGAAGCAAATATTTCTCAAGAACATGTGAAAATGGTAAAAGACAGCAAAACTAACAAAGAGTTAACGAGACAATTAACAGGGGCCCAGACCTGGACTCTATAATCTCTAGTCCTACCAAGTACCAGAGACTGCTTATCGAATTATCTCTCTTTGCCCTCAGGTTAGACGGAGAAGTCAGTTTATACTCACTGGATTCATGTCTCATGAAGAATTTCCATTTATTTTGATTTCTGTCTTGCACCAAAACACTCCATTCCATCTGTTCCACTGGGAATCAGATTTACTTCTTCCTGCTACATCCTACATGTTTTTTATTATAAAGCAGGCAAGATCCTTTTCCGGAAATCTTTTCATTATTTCTTCCTGTGTCCTTATCTTACTAAAAGTTCTTCCCAGCTTCTTCTGTGGTAGCCATTTCTCTTTTGTACAGACGAAGTCTGTCCATTCCAGCAAATCCAGGCTTTCTCATTACTGCGGAAATAGCACTGATGCAGGAATTTTAAAAATGTGGGTTTAGTTTTTGTGTGCTCATTGGGACAACTATTGATGCAGTGTAAGAATTACTCATTGCAATCATTTCAAAAGGATACTTTAATAGGCTTTATGTAAAAAAAACTTCAACTTTTTGAATCATCTAGGTAAAACAATCAAATCTGTCTTTTTTTTTTTAAATATAAAAACCAACTAAGAACATAGTCTTTTTGTTGTATTCCAGTAAAGCTGCTTCATTGTAACCACGCATATTGCACAATGCCAATTTTCAGGCTCTAGTGTCATTGGGAAATTCTCACTCCAGTAACTCCCATTCAGCCCTAGCCAAGAGCATTAGAATATGCATTAAGCCGACATGCCATTACCCAGAGAACAGCGCCCTAACCAATCCATTTCAAACAATCAATGAAGTTCATTACACAGACTCAGAATTCAATACTGAGGACACATCTTGGAAGTAATCTAGAATATCATCACTGGGAGAAAATTATTCACTAAAGCTACCTTCTTTTGCAGTTAAGTGTGTCCCCCGCTTTGTTTTTTTACATAAGCAAAAAAAAAAATTATGACACAAATTATGCAATAGGCAGAAGAGGGGCTTATATAGAGTAAAATTTGCAAGAAGCTGAGGGCATTTGGTAAACATTTCTCTCTCCTCCCCTCCCTCTCTTTTTTTAAGAGCGACCCTTCCAGCTGACAAACCAACTTTTAGAAGAGATTTGCAGGTGAGTAATGACTCCCTTCTTGGTGTGGCCACTCTCATGGCACCACTGAGCAGGAAAATTGATAGGACGTGGTGCAAATTTAACAATGAGTAGTTCAGACACCAAATGCTGCCTAAACTTGCACGCATTTTTTTTGTCTTCACTTTTTGGAACACCAGGTACATAGAGAAGAACAATGAAAGCTTAAGAAGCACCGATCAGTAAGTTCAATGCAACTTAGGAAGATTTATAGAGTTGCTATTCAAAACAACTCTACCTTTCTCAGACCTTCAGAAACATCACTCCAGCATACAACCTTGAGTCAGCCCCCCAGAAAGATGTTGTGCATTAACTGAACTATGCAACCCCAGCAGATTATTCTCTTTCACAAGGGGCTGCTAACGGGTTTTCAGTGACAAAGAGCATAGGCATAAGACTCTGTCCAAGATGAGTAACCTCTCCGTCAATATTCCCTCTGCAGACCAGTTCCCTCAACAAGTCACAGGCAGTCACATTTTCTCCTGAGGGTCGGCAGAGAAAGAAGGCTGAGACCCATGCGAGACCCTGACAAGAGAAGTTATTGGTCTGGGGAGAAGGTGCCTCACAGCAGCCTGGAACAGACAAAGTCACCTGCAAAAGCACCCTGAGCACCCAAGAGAAATGGCCAGGATCTGTTTGCAGGGTTCACTTGTGGACCTACAATTTCTACTGCATTCACGCTTCTGCCTGCTCTTTCAAAGTGTTTCAGGTAACCCAGGACTCCAAGCTGCCAGGGGACGTAACATGGCTACACCTGATCTCGCAAACAAAGCCACGTACATTAGCACTCTCATGTACACAGCCTAAGCTAGAGAAATGGAGAGAGCACAGGGGTACCCTGGTATTCAAACGAGATCTTTTAAACAAATACCAGCAGCTGCCAGGACAGCAACCTGACACCGTCTCCAACAAGCTACTTTAAAACACTGTACAGGCCGCTCATGACAGCAATCCAAATTTTCACCAGCGTTCAGGTGATGAAACAGCATCTTACAAAGAAGGTTTGCTCTCCAGGAGTTTCATACAAGACAGCGTACCGCCTGCTGCGCTGCCAGGGAGGGACTGTGAAACCTCCTTTTAAGATCGGCCTAACATCCAGCTTTTGAGTGTGACCCCTTTCCCTACTTCCCACCGAGTCTCCAGTCTTTTAGATGATTACCAGTGTAATTAGTAGCAGTAAACAACGTTCACCCCCTCCTTACTCCAGTGAGGAATCACGGAGCCTTTTTATGCCGAGGGAGGAAGATGGGGAAAGGCAGGAATGTTAACCAGAGGAGTCTGGCCAAAGACAGCAATGCTCCCAAGCAAGGCCTGAGGCTCAGCTTGTACGAGGGCCACTTTGGGAAAAAACAGAAGTCTAAGGGAAGAACAAATGAAGGAGAAGCAGAATCAGCCAAAAAAACAGAGGAAGAAGAATTCTGAGAGGAACGAGGGAAGTTTGATGGGTGGGAGAGCATAAGTAGAGGATCTTTTTTTTTTTTAATCTGCCAGGGAGAGATAGATTTGGAGAAAACAGGTAGGAGGCATCGCTGCACAGAAGCATCACACATTTATCTACAAGTTTCTCTCACGTATTTTTTTACTATCCAGCCGAAACAGGTCAGTCATCCTATGTATGTGCAAAAACTCCTTACACCTGTACTTCGCAGGCAATTATTACTACAGGTTTCACTTACCACCTAGTGAAAACACAGAGATAACATCTGGAAGCTTCACTGTTGCTGGCAACACAGATAACGCTAAAGGTCCAATCTTCCACCCCAGAGCCACACACGCTTCCTGGCACATCGCCTGCTCTCATTAAGCCACGTAGGGTAAGTATGATCTACTTTGATAAAATGTTCAGAGACATTCAGCTTGCCCAAGGATTGTCCACTTGCCTCCCTACAGGGGAGGGGACAGAAATTAATCATCATAAAGGAAGAACAAGAAACTCCTACAGCTCCTTTTCCTCTCTGCTCTGTGAGGAACGCGCCCAGCTGAAGAGATTCCAGCAGAAGCAAAGACCCCGAGCCCTTAGAGATAACATGAAGGGGGAGTGGACAAGAGCACAAGTTTTGGTTAATTTGTCCCAAACTTCAGACAGTAACTTTTTCCTGATATTCTCTTCTCATAGAGGCAGTCAACAAACACAGAGGATGCCAAACTAGTTCCCCACAGCTATGCTAACAGACTTTTCTGCAACACATTTGAGCAGGGTTCCCAAAGAGAAGAGCCAGTACCAAACTCCTCTTCAGCCCGATGACGGGCTCTCAGGGCTTTTACTGCCTCTCAGCAGCAAGTGGAGCTCTAGAACTTCAAGTATGTGTGAACTTTTTAACTAATTTTTTTTTCAGTCTAATAAAAACAAGCCATGCAACATAGAAGGTGGAGAGAAGGAGAATAAATCAGACAGCCCAGGATTCTTTTCTCAGATTCTTTCTCTAGAAAAACAAATAAAACTAGGGAGTCTTATGGCACAAGAGGTTCTAAATGTTCTTTGTAAACCTTCCAAGAGCAAGAAAGAAAAACAAAAGACATTAATCTAGGCGGTAACAATGCCAGTGACCACATTCCAAAAGCCAGGGTGCAGTTAAGGTGCCTCACTGCTACATCAACACCACACTATATCCTCTTCATGGCAGCTGAGAAACATGGAGCTGGAGTTATTAAAAAACCACTAGAACGCAAATCTCGCATCAATTCCAGGAACAAGCAAAAAGTTTTAACATTTACGCATTTGATCGGCGTCTATCACATTTAAAGGAAGACCAAAAAAATCCCCTTTCTGTTCCGTTAGAGTCTGGAAATTTCACAGGGAGCATTTCCCTAGCAGTGATCCTCCTACACTTGGCTAACTAGTCTGCAGCCATTCCAAATGCCTCTGGAAACATCAGCAGGATCCACATACCACAATTAAAAGCTGGCTTGTACTCAACCACACTGCTGAACTACCAAATGTTTGTCCACCAATTACTATTCAACAACTCCCTCAGCAAAAACGCTGCTCCAGCGCTGCACTCACTGTCTGGCAACAGTCAGTTTTGGAAGTTTGCAGTAGCTGTAACTAAATGTATCACTTTTTGAACCAAAACAGTGAAGTTTTTCTAGACATAGCACAATCAATTTAGCTCTCTTACTCACAGAAGCTTTCTAAACCTGTCTTCAAGGCTCTCCTACCACTCCAATTATCTTTTATTGAATAAAAGTAGTTCCTAGGAACTTAATTTACACCCTTCTGATACAACTGCCTCCTGTCTTCATCTCCCACACTTAGAACTGCCAGAGCAGACACTACCATTAACTGAGGCCTCATCTGCAATAAAATCCACAGCATAAAAATGCAGAAACAGGTAACTTGGTAGAGGGAGGTTATAACCACACACAAAATTTGCATGCAACACGTAGACCACGTATGGCAAAATACTGGTACACGAACACGCTCAGCCCTCCCGACTGTGCTCTACAAATCACTGCTCCGTCTCACGGTTCACCAGGCTCACACAAAATGCCTGTTCTGGAAAGAGTGCGCAGTCGGCCTTTGGAAAAGGGAGGCAAAGGAAAAAAAAGTCAACTATTTCTAGCTATTAAGTTATGCAGCTGGCACAGGCAAGGTCACCCACTACAGCAGAAGAGATGTCTTCCATTTTCCTGCTGCTACCAAACTCTTGTATTTTATCATTATCACAACTCCAGATTATTTCAAAGGATCTTGCTGCTATTCCCATCCACAGTAATCTCTAACTAAAAAGAAGAGCTGCATCCTGCCTCTGGAAGCTTACAGCAATTCTGATCCAATTTTCGCTTTAGTTAATTTAATTGAGACATTTCTGAACAGAAAGGAAGATTGATCATTCACAGAGAGTAAAGAGTTTCCAGCCTGAACTCACACTGACCCCACGGCTAAAGCACCCACGCTGGCCTGATGGCTCCATACTTCAGCCCATTAAAGCCTACGGAGGAGATGGCCCATGGAACTGTCTGGTGAGGACAAAACAGGCTCAGCACATTAGATGGCCAAAATTATTAAAGATGCAATGAAAAATGTGACTTGGGAACCATTTGGTTAAAAAACCCACCATCCTTTTCTTGCTTAAAAAGCCTAACAGATACCCTACCAGACAGGTACAATGCAATGTTTTATCCTACGATGAGGATACACTGTCATTGTACAAGAATAAAAAAAACCCAGCATTTGGCCTTAAATCATGGCTCTCATGGATTTAAATCAAACTCCTAATGTCAGTAATGCTATTTCAGAGCTGAAAACTGAAGAGTAATCTCCTCTTAATTCTTACTGTCACTAAAAATAAAAGTAAGACTTAGCTTGAATTTTCTGTCTTTGCTTCCAACTACACCTCACAACTCTGTTTTCCAGTCTACTCTGGTAGAAGTGAATCCAAACTTAAAATTATTTTTATCACTCTCTAAAAGAGTACATAAACCGTTCAATTTTAATTGGGGAGGGAGGGAATCCTGACACTGGCACATGCTGGTTTTCTGTATTCAAGGAAAAAAAGAAATTCTTCCACGTTAGACTTTAAGGCACTGATGATATCCACCTTCACAGAAGGGAAGCCACTCAATGATTAATCCTACTGATCAAGAGTGAAGCATAAACTTTATCAAGTATGCAGTTAGATTTTATTTGCCATCTAGATGAAAGAAAGTGAAATATGAGAAGGATGTGTACATTTCACACCTTCTCCCTTAAGTCCAAAGTGTTCAAAGCATCTGTTTCTTATTCCGCTGGACTAGAAATAAATTTCAAGATCCTACAAGAAATTACAATTAAAATATATCTCCTGCAGTTTTTCCAATTTAGCAATCCAGTCTTCCTACCTTGCTGCTCTCCCACATACCTACAAACAGTTACTGAGGTTTCGCATGCCCCTGAATTAGTCATATTCTCTCCCCATTCATACCATGCAGGGAAGGAAAAAAGCAGCAATACCAGGGCAATTCTGCCTTGTGGGGTTGCAGCAGGAGATGAGCAGCTTGGAAGCAGAGCCAGGCGTGCCCCTTCCAGCAATGGCAAGCCTTCAGGGCCCACAGAGCTTCAGAAGACGGGGATTAATTAGACCCAGGAGCTGCTTATTCCTTTCTGCTATGAAGCCCCTCAAGGCCTCTCAACAGACACAAAACACCTACCTGTTATTCAGAGGTTCTGAGTTCAGTGATTCAAGCCCCACCCATCCACATTGCTTTTTATACATATTGTTCAAAATTTTGATCCTTTTCTCTAACCGGAGAAGTTCCAAGTGCAGAAATGAAGCCCTTTTTACGACTCTCAAACTGGACGGGCTGAAAGGAAGGTTGTTTGCAGTTTCTTTAGAAGATCCCTGTAACTGTGTCAAGAGAACTACACAACAAAAACCTAATCACATTTCACAATCGATTTACCAACATTCAAATGGAAACCATAAGCAGTTTACCTGAAAAAAACAGGCAGCAGTGAACTATAACATCTCCTAAAAGCTACAGTGGCTATGCCTTGCAACCCTTCTTCTTTGAGCTGGTCACTTGAACAGAGGGCTTCTGGAAACAAACAAAATACTACCAAAGTCAGCATTTTGTTTGCTCCAAGCTGCATGAAATAAACACGCGTCCTTCGAATCAGCTGACTGGTTTTAACAACATCATCTGAGCTTAAGGTGTTTTTTAAAAAGGCTACGCCTGGAATTTTTCAGCATTTTGGCATGCTCCCAGCATTGTTTTTCCAATATTTCAGACAAAAGGTTATTGTTGAAAAACAGTATCTAAAGATATGCCAAAGTGTTTTCACTTCAACAAGGGGAAGCGCAAAGTCTTGCACCTGGGGGGGCCAACAACCCCGAGCACCAAAACATGCTGGGGGCCACCCCGCTGGAACGCAGCTTGGCAGAAAAGGATGAGGGGTCCTGATGGACACGGAGTGGAATGTGAGCCAGCCTGGAGAAGAGAAGGATCCCAGGGGATTTTATCAGTGTAAATAAATACCTGACGGGAGGGTGCAGAGACGACAGAGCCAGTCTCTTTCTAGTGGTGCCCTGTGACAGGACAAGAGGCCGTGGGCACACACTGGAACACTTTTTCACTGCGTGGGTGACCGGGCACTGGTACAGACTGCCCAGGAAAGCTGCAGAGTCCCCATCCTTGGAGATATTCAAAAACTGTCTGGACATGGCCCTGGGCAAGCGGGTCTAGGTGTCCCTGCTTAAGCAGGGGGTTGGACCAGATGCCCTCCAGAGATCCCTCCCAGCCTCAGCCACTTGGTGATTCTGTTTTTCCATTTTAGCCACCAAAATACACCCTACTGCTTTTGAAATTACAAATCTGCATTCCAGTTCCTCTCTAGCCACTCCTTGGGACTTAAAGCAAGCCAGTAGGAAAAAAACCTCTCAAAGCCTTTCTGAATTTCCTCCCCCACATTAAAATCTGCAGCAGCTATAAAAGCATGCATTGTAATTATCATCGTTACTTGGAGTTAAACAAACAGACTTCAGTCAGCACTGCTTGCTTATTGTGACACATAAGACCGCGAGTTTCCTTTTGCTTATCAGACAGGCAAATACAGATATAAAAATAAGACTGGAACACTTCAGAAAAGTTTGTTTTCCAGATATCTACTCAATTCACAACATGTCTGTCCAAATAATTAAGTTAATATGCCATAATCTGAAGTGATACAGATTAAAACAAGGAATTCACTTGAATATCTGTTCCACACAGTTTAAGGTATCTCTCTACTCTTTCTATATACTTTCAGGTATAGTCTGAAAGTTAAAGACTTCTCAAAGGCCAGAAGTACTGAGGATTTCCCTCAGACGACCCCAAAATCACATTCTCTCATTTCCTCAACGCAGAGCACAGCATCCAGGCCCTGTAACACGCTTACCTTTATCTCAATAACAGAGTGCTGACAATCCCTCTAGAATTCATTCCTTTGGGTGAAACAGCAAAAGGATCTTCCAAAGTTATCTGTAACAGCTGGCCAGAAAAGTGGAGATGTCCTTAAAGCCTGCCCATTCTCTCTCATCTCCGCTCTCCCCAGCTGCACCAGACGGCCTGGCCAAGCTCTCTGCACACCTTCACCACTGCCATCCCGCTAACACGATTGCTTTAAGAAGCCAAAGCATGCGAACACACACTCCACAATCTCTCTTTTAAAAAGCTCCCTGAAATCCAGCTCTTCATCAATCATCATTATAAACTCTCTCCATTCTCTGCCTATGTAACTTGACTTATTTAGAGAGCAGGTTTCTGAGGTTCCCACTCTGCAAATCGACCCCCTTAAACCAGGCACCTTGAATCAAATTATCCCAACTGTGGGTAAAGAGCATACCTGTTCTCTGTCACACTTCTGTGCTTTTTTAACCTTTACCACATTGTTTTCTAGAACTTATTCCATATAATTTCCAACAGGCTGTCTCCATGGTATTGACACATCGCCTCATACTATTACACCTTGACATTCACAGCCTCTTCATGAGGAAAAAAGGTCCTCAATTACATTCTAAATCAGTAGCCATAGTACGGTCTAATGTGCTGCTCACTAAATTGATCCTTGCTATTGTCAAACACAAAAAGGGAATGGATACATTGCACACAATCTTCATTCGTCACATTTCAATTAATCTTCTCTAACAAGGAAAGACTGAACTCAAGAGTCACACCATTAGCATCTGACGGCTGAAAGTTCAACTCAGCACCAAAAATAACTTGTTGTGCCATCCACATCCTTCTCTTAACAACCTCCTGGTCTTATCGTATAGCAACCCAGTGGCCCCCAAAGCAAAAAAAAAAAAAAAAAACCAAAGACAACACAGAGTCTTGATCTAGTGTGACAGTTTGTAGCATTTAAGCCCCCTACAAGGCCTTTTGGAGTGTAAAAATGATGCAACATCAAGCAAAAGGAATTTCCTCAAAATATCTAATTCCTCAAAACACCCTAAACAGCATCACCACGTCCCTAGCATGCTTCTGACACCACCTTTTCCACTTAGTAGTGATTTCAAAGCATACCAAATGGTGGTGGTTACCACTGGGCACCTCTTGTGAGGTCCAGCAGAAAACCGAGGAAATGCTTCATCATTCTCTTTTACCCCTCAAGAGAGGGCCCACAGGTATCTTGCCACTGCTACCAATTTGTTTGCTTTCCAAAGACACCTCAGCAGGAGGCACAGCTGGCTCTCCTGAAGGGTCACGCTGCTCCCATGGCCACTCCTCAGACATCGTCACTCAATGTGAGGAACAGCAGAGCCTCACGGCCCCAGTGCTATGGAGTACTTAGGTACTCATGTGGATGACTTCCAGTTCTGGAAAACTATAAAGCAAGCTGAAATTTTCAAGAGTATTACAACAAGCCAGGTATCCAGCAGCTCCTAAACTTTCCTGATAGCTGACAGCTAGCTTTCTCCACTTAAAAAAGTCCAGTGAGTTGAAGGAAGAAACATTTAGATGTTTGTATTGTATTGTCCCTCCAAAACAAGGAGTACCATACAGGTTTATCTTCTCCACATCTTATATTCCTTCAATAGTCAGCTAAATATAGCAAAATGGTGATTATTTAGCATATCTTTAAAGCAACAATTTCCCTCCCAATTAATTTCCAGTTCCTCAGTTTAATTATCTACTCAAATTTTCTTGATGCACACACTGCAAGAAGCAGAATGTGTTTCCTGTAAATTAAATTGCCTTCAGAGATAACGATGCTCCTAAAAGAACTTTGACTAAGCAAAGAATCAAAAATCCGTTCCACTGAATCTGCCTGGATGGGTAGAAGGCAGAAACCAATGTCTCTGGACAGTGAAATTCCAGAGCTTGAACCTGAACAATAAGCTGCTTTCACTTGTCCTCTGAGTAATGACCCTGACATAATAACAAGAAGCCGTTCTTCACTGGCCCAAATAAGAATGAAATTCAGCAACAGAAATCAGGGATCACTATTGCTCACAACTTCAGCTACTGGGGACCTGTCCTCAGGAGTCTTATGTTTACTGAACCTGCAGATGGTCCACACCTATTTCTGTCAGATTTAGCGACAAAGCTCCTGTAAACTTCTGCAATACCTGATTGGAAACTTCATGAGAAAAGTGGAAAGCAGACCCTCTGCAGAGAGATCAAGCACTTCCCTCTCTGTGTCAGACCAGAAGTACCAGAAGAGCAGCTGCAACTGTACGCTGCTGCACCCAGGAGCAGGAAGAAGAAAGCACATAAACCTTCCGCCACCCAGAGCCAGGAAAAGAGTCATTCCAGCAGATCCTTACTTTTTCTTGGCATTCCTTTATTCTCCTACTCTGTGGCCTGACCCTAAAAGGAGGAATGCTCTGAATTCCTAGGAACAAAGCAAGAAAGTTGTTCAAGCTCAGTCCCTGTCAAAATCCCTTTGCTAAGAACAGCAGTTGTATTAAAATAATTTGCTGGAACAGAAACCACTCTCTTTACAGAGAGGTGAACAGCACCAGAGCCACTTCTCCACCCCCGTGCAGAGCAAAGGGAACAAAGCCCCCGGCCCCGTATGGTGGAGCCCCCACCCCTGCGTGGTGTTACAGGGGTGCCAGCGGCTCACCGCGGGGCTCTGCCCTATTCACACGGCAAGTGCAGTCAAAGCTCAGTTCCCTTATCTAGCTTCTTACCACATTTCCTTCAAATTGTTTTGCTGTTGCTGAGTGTTGGAGCCCAGCTCTGGGGTCATACGCCTGAAACATTACTACCGTACACCGCCGTGCAGAGACTCTCCTTTCCCAGGACGTACTCCTCACCCCGTTGCCACAGGACTCGCACTGGAGCAGTGTCTAAAGCCTGCCTTCGCATTTTATCCTACTGGCACGGACCTGCATGGCTTCTGCCTCACGGCAGAGGCACAAGGGGTCAGGAGACACCCTTCTTTACAGATACAAGATTACTTCAGCATTGTACAATTGGAATACAGGGCAGGGGGGAAGTTTCTTATTACTCAAAGCTCTGTCATTTGAGCACAACAAAAGGGAAGTTCCAGAACAAAGCATGTCTGAAATCAAATATCTGCTAAAAGCTTACACAAGCCTGTCTCAATTGCTAATGAGGTATAAGTGGAAATGCACAATCAAGACAACAGAAAGAAGGCAGAGTTAGCACACTACACATTGATCTTATAAAATATTTAAGCACAGCATGTGACTGTTGATGATATGCACTTTGACTAAACAATAGGCTGCACATAAACAATTTTTTTTTCCCCAGACCTTTAGCATATGGGTATCTGTAGGGGGGAACGAAAGAAAAAGTTAAGTTAAAGAAAGAAAAAAACAACATACACACAGGGATATATTCCAAATTTTCATGGTACAGACCCTGTAAAGTGTCTTTATAATATTATGCACATTCTAGTTTAGAAACAGACACAGGTACACACTAATAGATTCTGAAACCTTTAGGTTTTTGAGGAAACATACACAAGAGGAATGATTCTGCTGAGAACAAAGCTCTCACACTTACCTCCAGTCAGCAACTTCAGTAGGCTCTGCTCCGCACTGAAGCTGGACAAAACCAAACAAGTCCGTGCTTTAATAATTGATAAAGCCCACACCCCAGCTAAGGCAGTCGGTCAGCTGTACGAGAGTATGAACACACTAAACTACAGTATGTTTCATTCATCTGCTTAAAATTCAAAGATGCATTTTTCAAAACAAAGTGGATTACCAAAAGAAGACCACATAACAGAACTAAATCTGAACCACACACTTCATCCGCTCACCGCAGCTATTAATGAAACGGGCCACGGACGAAGTCTAGCTAGGCTCCCTTCCTGCTCCAAACCCCAGACCAGAAAATCCCCAAAAGAACTAAGCCAGCAGTGATAATTTCTACTAAGAAACACCTGGGAAGACATGATCATTATTTGCATGCCTTGCTACTACGCTAAACAGACTGAAATCAGGCAAAAGCCAGTTCTACAGAACCTCACATAGCACACCTGAAGTAAAATTCACTTGCTTACGGATCACAGAGCAGTGGAAAGCTTGCATCCAGGAAATATTCCAGGCACAGATATGTGATAGCTCATGGAAAGACGTGACAGAGACTATAGGCTCTAGCTATGAGTTTATGAAATTAATGTCAGCCTAGGGACAGGTATTTCCTGAGAAGGAAGCAGGAGAAGTGGCCATGAGCCATGCTCCCAGTTCCATCCATCACTTGGAACACTGGATTGAACTCCACTGTTTCCACATTATGGATGACCCATCAGCTGCAAAGACAAAAACAGGGAGTTCTGTCTCCTTTTATCTAGGGGTATTCAAATCTTACCAGAGAACAGCCATAAAACAGGCTACTGATTTTTTTCTGGTGAGGAACTCTACACAAGGAGCAACGCTCAGGCTTACTAGGAAGGGTAACTCACACACAACAGCTTACCTCAACTTCAATAAATAACAACAATACAAAACCACGTACTTCCTGTGTTAAAACACAACACATCCTATTTATGCTCAGAGGGAAAAAATAAACACTTATTCAAGAATGCACCATATCATGCTCTTTTCCCTACTTAGTTTACCTACATTACCACTGATCAATCTTTCTGGAAAAGGTAAACAGTTGGTATTTTTTGAAAAAGCCAAAGCCTTGAGGGGCCTTCAGTTATTGTCTTTAAGACTGAAAGTGACCCTTTGTAAACAGAAACATTCTTGTACAGATGCAGCAAGTTTGATCATCATCACCACCATCCAAACACTCACAGTTCCAGTGATGGAGTTGATGTTATGCAAAAATCCAAGAGATAATGAAGATTCTTGCTGTTCAAAATCATAGCTACTACACCTTGTACGCCAGCAAAATATTGTACCAGTTAAACCAGCTATGAAGACAAAGATGATAAATAACAGAAAATATAAAAATATAACTAGAAAACAATTATACTCTGGAAATACGCATTTTCAAGGCATTTAGATCTGTAACGCGAACCCTATTCGTTACAAGCTGGAGCGGTACTCAAAGTCTACATGCAATGAAACCTTCCATGTTCCAGATTTGCCTGCAGTTGTCCTCATCTGCTCATCTACAGATTAAAAACTAATTAAAGTACAGGTTGATATTCTGAAGCACAAGTTTTCCACTATATTTATGACTGCTGTATGCATCTGGGCTATTTGTTGTTTCTTCTTTAATCTGATGACTATCAGATACAAAACAGAGACAAAAGCTCTAAGAAAGGTTCTGGGATAATCCCAATACTGGACAATCATACAGTCTTTTTTTTTTTAATGCAGCAAAACTGGAGATTTTAAATATTTAAAAATATTTTAGGCAGATATCTCTACTTCTCACAACCACTACAGGATAGAGTATTACTGGGTTTATAAATAACTGGACTTGAGTTCAACCCAGAAGAGGGATGAAAAATTAATGTTACACCAGAACAGGGACACAGAAGTTTTTGCTTGAGGTTTTTTTTTTCTCCCTAATAAAACTGAAACATTGACATCATTTTTACAACCACAAATAAAATAATTACTTTTCTGTTACTGAGGCTGCACAGAATACCCCTGTCACCAAGGCAAGGAGCTACCACTTCCACAAAAGCATCACTTCACCTGTTCAACAGGCATTCACAGGAGCAGGGGGAAGAGAGAAAGAGAGAGAGGGAGGAGAAGGGGAGCAGGGTCACGTCATCAAGCTGAAATCCCAGGAAGTGACCAACCTCTTATTTAGGGAAAGATTCACTCAAATTTCATAAAGCTATTGCATGAATAAGGTAGGCAGAAAGGATGCTGGTATCAAAAGGAAATTAATGATGACCTGAATTTAAAACACAGATGTCGCCCACACAGAGACACACTGACTCACAAACATCTCTACTGTAAGGACTCGTAGGAGCAGGCTGCATTCTGGGACATGTCAATTAAAATTAAGAATGAAATAACTCTGTGCAACGGTGCTGAATGGCATTTTCTCTCAAGAGACCACAAGTTCAAATTGAGATTTCAGCTGTGCAATCAGATTTCCATTCTTAACCCTTTCATTTCCAATGCCATCGATCAGCTCATTATAGTCTTCCCCTTCCTTCAATTCTCAACTAAACCCGAAGACATTTTACAGAGACCTGTGCCTGCCCGAGGTCCAGACTGTGAGAGTACTTCTACCAGAATTAAGGAGACGTGAGCTCTGCCAGACAGCCAGATCTGAATTGTTACGAGTGCTACCAGAACTGACTCTAGAACTTCAGGGAGCAGTAAAAAAAACCTGAGAAGTGGCATTGTAACAACAGACCAAAGTAGACTGCTCAATTGGTCAAACTGTGCAACAATTTTGAGAAGTCTGTCCTCAGCAGTTGCCAGGGCCAATATTCAGTTTATTTTGGCCAGTGGAGAAGTCGGCCTTCATCCCCTCACGTTACCTTCCACACACTACCCACGTGCGCGGTCCGTTCCCAATCACGCCTCACAGCAAAGCTCAGAGCCTGCATCCATTCTGGGTGCCCGCACGATCCTACGGGCATTCAGCAACCCATTCCCACCCCCACGACAGGAAACACAACACAGCAGAATCACAAAACAGTATTTCTACTTGTGCTATACTGCAAGAAGTGCCCAACAAAGCCACCTCGACGTTTTTCCTCAGGAGAACATGCAGTTGAATTCTAAGAGGTAAGATAAGTGCCTTTCCCCAATTTGTTAGCCCCTCCAAAATAGAGTCTCTGTAATCCACAGGAAATATTAAAAACCAACATAGTTTAAGTGGTGCGTTTCCATCATTGTCTTAAATTTAAAGATGCTTTAAAAAGCATTTATCTATAATTTACACCAAGGAGAAAGCTAATTCTCCCTGTCCCTTTAAAGGAAAACTGTGGATTTTTTAGAAGAATAAAACAAAACACTTAAGGGAATTTTAAATACAGGAAGACGGGATAAGAGCATGGGGGAAGAACCCAACAGTCTTTGTAAATATTTTTGTGACTCCAGTTGCCAAAACAGTATCTGTACCATGTACCTTGGCCAAGTTTCTCCGAACACAAGAAAACTCAAAGAGCAACAATTCCTGAAACGCACTCACCCATCTGCAGTGTGTTTATACACGCGCACACAGCACTTAGCTGCTGCGGACACGACTCTTCCTTTACTCTTGGTATACACGGCAGCTGTTGATTTTACCAGTGTCTCTTTTTCTGGAAAGTCTCTGGAATCCAGCCAGGCTTGGGATGGGTGTTACACAATATTTGCTATGTCTTTTGGTAGAGGCAGCAAAGGAAGAAGATTTCATTTTATTTCAGTACTGAAAAGTCTGCATTCGCACTCTTAAGCTGAAATTTTAAAGTGCCAGCTTTGTGAAAGAAAGAAAAAGAAAAATAAACTGATCTCATGTAAATGAAACACAAAGATGATTTTGACTGGAGTCTCAAAAACCAAGAAGCAGAAAAACTACTGGATTGACAGTTTTCAGGATTGTTCAGTGGACTGACATAGCACTCTAATTGATCTCCAATCATATTTGGAGCTGGTTTGAAAGGTTTGAAAGTTTGTCTCTAAGCTGCCTATATAGCAGCAGTTTTCTCTTTGAAGATTTGGCCCTTGGAGAAGTGGTAGGAAAGAATACATTTTTACATCCAACATATTAAAAAGAGCCATAAGATTTTCAACAATGGAACTGAACAGCATTACCCCTCTCACTTCACACTCTCAAAAGACTTATTTTTGTATGTTAAAATACAGAAGCTGCAACTGCAAATACAAAAGTCTGTCACTATTACACAAACAACAAATTAGCACTTCTTTGCACCTCCTTGTTCTGTTGCAGCCAAGAGAGAAGGGTGTATTGTCTGTCACCTTCTGTTTGCTTCGTATTTACTGAGTGCTATCCAAGAAAATCTTCTTTGCCATCTCCTACATCTAAGATGACTGATGGCTGCTGGTTTTGATGTAATTACAAATGGCTCTTCCCTCCAGACATATCCTGCTAAAAAGAATACTGTACCTCAGAAGCAAAGTATTACCCTTAAAAATTGCCAATGGTATGCACTAACACAGCCCCGGTACTACTGTGCCACTAGCTGGTGTCACGACTGTCACTGACACATGAAAAGCTGAATAGGAAAGAGAAAAGAAATGGGATGTGATAAGATCACATCATAAAATACAAGATAAATGTGTCGCTGAGACCAGGATGCATTCTAACCTCAGGTAATAAAACAACATGTCATGGTAGAAAGAGAAAAAATGAGCCAGATGAGATGAAATTGCTAAGGACAAATGCAAAATGCTCCTCACCTCGCATATATTTACATATATTTACTCATATTTACATATGCTAATATAAGAAATACAGTTTTTAAAAACTCTTGTAAACATACCACAGTCCATTCCTTTTGGGCAAAGGGGAGAATGAAGAACCAGAAAGTACAATAAGCTTATTAAAAATCACAGGAGCAAAGGGAGAAAAAATAAAGAAGGAAAAAAAAAAAAAAAAAAAAAGAAAAATAAGGAGCTGCAGCACCAGCTTCCAACACTCCAGGACACAATCACCCTGCAGAAGTTAATTAATGCCATAACCAGCAGACAAGAAAGTTTCCATATATTTTATTAAATATCTACTAACTTGCCTGTCAGTGCTAGAAGGCAAGGTCAGGCTTTCCACATAACTGATTAACTGAAACTTCATCCAGAAAACCGTGTGCTTAACTTCACCCAAGCGCCAGAGTCAGCTGGCACCCACTCCCACCACCCAGGCTTGCTGCTCCCTTCCTGGAGAGGAAGGCAGAACTTGGCCTCCTCTCCCTTCTGCAAACCAGCCACAGGGTTCATCTGTGACAGCATTCAAACCATCCAAAGCGCTTCTGAAAGCCTTTATCGTGGCAATGGAGGTTTCAACGCATGTGTAAACCAAGGCATTATGCGTGTCCGGAATTGTTAAGTTTTGGGAATGTTTTCAGTATTGCCATTATAATGCTCCAGTAAGGTGAGGAGGTTATAATCTCACGCTGGTCAGGAACAGGGTCGTAACCGGCTGCTTTAGGAGGGGCTTTCACCTGCTCACTTTCTCTACCCAAAGAAGCAACTACTGAGAACACCCAGAGGGAAATATCTCACCCACAAAGTCCAATCACCTCTTTCATAAGCATTCAAGAACCACATAACTCCCATACAATATGAAGACCACTTCTTTCAAGTATTGAGATATGACTATATTTATAAGATCTAGTAGCAAAAAAAAAGAAAAAAAGAAAAAAAAAGAGAAAAAAAGAGAGAGAAAAAAGCAACTAGATGGTAAAGAATTTCTTATGCAGCACACCAGCTAATTTCGAAATATTACCAACTCAACAGAAAACAACTAAGGTGTGATAATGCAAGACCCAAGCAGCATTTATGGGAAGTAATGAAAATATATAGCTTTTGAAGTTACCAGCACAGGCAACACTAATATCATTAGTTACTCTTAAAAAAAAAAAGAAAGCCTGTCAGCAGTCCAGGTTCAAGGGGACATCTCAAGGCCAGATGCTGTGAAAGCAGCAAGAGTTAGATTTTACAACAGTAAGCAGCATCAACACATACTTTATAAATAAAATCTACAATTTACAAAGTCACTCTGCTTTCACAGCATCTGGCATTTAAATTGAAATCTTTTACAACCCAGGAAAAGATAGAACTGCTCCCTCATTAGAGCATCATAAAAATTGATCTATAGTCAGACTCTTAAGCTGGTGAAAACCATAACTAGGATTCATCAGAGACTTAGGATGGCAGAGATCACCAAGCCAGCCCAGCTGGGCAACACTGATCTCCCAAACATATTGCTGGTTTTACGGGTGAGCTGACAACCAATGTAATTGAGGCCAGTAACATAAAGCATCTGCTGGATTAAGTTTAAACAGTAATACATTCCTCTGAGCTACTAACAATAGGAGAATTACTCTGGCCACCACTGCTACCATTAGGAAGAAGGTGTAAGGAGGACACAATGCTAACAGAAGTCAGCAAGGTGACTGCGAGTAAACAACGTACCTCACCTACAGACCATGAGCATGACCTGACGCAGAACCAGAGCAGCTGCTCAACAGAATTTATGCCAATACGAGCCAGCGGTGCCACGGAAGAGCTTCCAGCCTTCAGTTTAAAGAATTAGGGTCTGGTTTGCCAGTGATTAACAAGGATTCAGGAAGGTGTTGAAAGAGAAACTCAGTCACTCACATAATCTGTTTTATAATAAGTCATTTTATCCATTTAAAACAAAGTAACTTGGTTTGCATTACTGCAATGTGGTGCTGTGTGAAGCACAATATATAATCTGATATACTGGTTTCCTTACCAAACTCTTCTCCACAGCTACTTGGAACTTAACATTCTTTCAATAGCCTGTATTAAACTCCATCTCATTCAAATCTGGAAAGCTCTCATCTCTGCATTTCAATCTGGTACGGACACTGCTTTCTGTCTTTGTTAAATGCACCACAAACCCAACCAGCCAAGGCCCACAGGCTGCCGTGCCTGAAGCCAAAAGTGCTTTTATTCCCATAACACTGAATTCCCCTGAGAATGATATCATCAAAAGAGAGGGATGCAAACAGCTTCAGATGCAAAACTTGCTAAAATAATTTGAAAGAGTTTACAATTCAAACAGCCGAATAATCCTGATCACACACAGGAGCTGGTTCCATCTCAGGGCTCTACCAGCTGTAAACAAATTGTGCTCCCTATCTTTGACCAGCTCCTCAATGAGTTACAAGTTTGTACATTGAAAATTCTTCTGAATGTTCCAGATTATTCCAATCAGCATTACACTACACACAGCTCCAGAGTAATGCTACTTAAAGTACTTTCTCATCTCCTCCAGACGTATTTTTATGCATATACACACGAAAACACATTCTCTACAGTACAAAAATAAGCCCTCATACTCTGCTTTCATTTCAGACTTTCAAGAATATCTATTTCTGTGAACATTACAGTAGTCTGGCTGTGAAAGTTTTACTAAAAATAAAAGTTCAGAGCTGTGCCAAGTGATTTAGCTTACGGAGGCAGAAATTCCCAAGCCCAAAAAATTCTCCAAGTTTACTTAGAACAGTTGTCATTTTATTTTTTTTGAATGCCAAATAGAAGCGTTGTGATGCTAAGGATAGATGTGTGGGATTAGCCAAAAGGGAAAACTCAGGCATTTCAATTTCCTGCTGTAAGCAGGTGTGGGCTTGACTCATCAAAGAGGCAGAGCACACCACGGAAAGGAATGAGTTTTCACATTACTGCAGTACACGGAGAGCACCGAGCCCGTGGAATCACCACCCCTTAGTAAGACTGAAGAGATCTTGCCGCCCATTTGTAGACACAAAAGATTACGATTCCTCAGAGAAAGGGAGATTTCGACCCCTGCACACTCATCAAGCTTCTCTCAGGTACAGTTACAGTTGTTCACTGCTTAGACACGCAGACAAATAAATAAAAAAGAAATCCCAAAGCCTGGCTGCAACCTAATGAGATATATGAGACAGAAAGGACACCGTGAAATGTAAAATCATCCAAGTTTGAGTTTCCGTTTTACTTTTATCCAAGAATTTGAAATACACTCTCTCTAGTCCCAGAATTTATTTCAGGCACTCCATTCACTCTTAAACCTCTCCTCCTGCTATTTATTCCATGGTTGGGACACAGGGAGGAATCATCAGATCCCTCTCATCCTTAAAAGGAAAAATAAACCCAAAGAAAATCTACTAGCAAAATCCTACATTCCATTTCTCACTAGAAACAAAACCTTTGAACATAAACCAAACATCACCTCTGCTACCCTCACCTTACCACTACTAAAGCTACTGCAATATTAATTTATTTCTCTTACCTCCTGTAATATAAACAAGACTATGCAATGCTATGAAAAATACATAAGGCTAATACAAAATTATGAGGAAGACTCATATTAATCGAAACGCCTTGGAAGGCAGAGTTAAACAGCAGAAAGTTCCCATCCACTATCAGCCCTCATATGCAACCTTAACTTTTCCTGCCATTTTTCCACAAAGCCATCGTTGGGCACAGCCGAGCTTTGCTGGACAAAAGCAGCCTCATAGAAGATGCTACTGAAACAGCAGTTTTCAAAACCATGAAGAACAGGGTCTTTTTAATGCTCTGCTCTGTCCTCAGGAAGATCTGACCAAACCAAATACATACAGAGCTCGCAGGCCAAGTCTTTTGAGACAGGAAACCCCTGTATTGTCTTGATGTTTCACCAGTTACGTGAGATCCTGCGCACACACTTCTGTTCATTCCTTGCCCTTTTCCTTCTCCCATTAACCTACTTAATACAGAACCACTTCTCTCCCTGGATCAATTCACTGGTCTTTCCCAAAGAACGGTCCTGAAAACACGTGTTTGCATAACAAAGAGGGCAAACTGTTGCAAAATTTGTGAAATTAACAGCCAGCAGCAGCAAAGGACAGCATCTTCTTAATCCAGTGAAGCTGAAGCTCCCATCTCACACAGCCATACTCACAAATATTTCCAGAAAGGAGAACAAGCAGTGGTAGAGTCTGAAATTTTAATTCTTACATTAAAAGGGGGGTGAGGGCAGGGAGTAACGCCTCCTTAAATTAGCATAGGCATTTCAGAAGTTTTGGGGTGAGAAGAAACAGTAGATGAAACGTGTTTTGGTACGCTCCTTACACCTTTCTGGCATCCTTCAAATGAAACAGGAGGTTTTTAGAAGTCTCCCTGCATACAGTTCCACAATTTTGCTATCACAGGGGAAATCAGAGCAACTGAGGAACAGACAAAGCAACTGAGAACATTATAAAATCCTTATATTCAGAGAAATGCCTTTTTACTTCCCACCCAAAAATAGACACGTCACAACTATTTCCAACCAGTGGCCCAGACTCCACTCCTACTGTAGTCAGTATCAAACCCTTAATTTAGTGGCAGAAGTGAACTCCTCAGAGAAGAGTGTTTGAGATTACACATTTGAGAACAGCCTTGAAAGAAACATCCAGCCCGTGCAGTTTCAAATGTGACTGTTTAACACGCTCTTCCTCCCTCTGTTTTGATCTTCCATAATGAGCATCTCTACCTTAAGGAAGATGTTAAGCATACATACTAAAAAAAACCACCAAACCAACCCACCACTTTTATTTTTAGTAACTGCAGTGTAACTTACGCAAAAAATGCAGACAGTCTGATTCTCTGTCCCCACCAGCTCACCTCATGGCCTTTGGGACAGGTGGTTAAGCAACATGGCCTCCAGAACTGCTTTGCTTGGTACACCTACTGCTGCTACAAGGCTGTACACACACAGTCAGGGACACAAATTGGACATTATAAATCCTCATATCCCAACAGCACTTTTAGAACACAGTTCTTACAACAGCATTTTCAGATACAGAGCACTTCCATTCTCACAACCTACACATCGTGTCCTGCAGCAGGTCCAGAGCATCCTGGTCATGGTGAAGGACGCCACTGCCCAAGCCGCTGTATCGAGAGGCAAAGGCACATCCCCACGCCCCAGTTCCAGAGTTCCACACCTGAGGAATTACAATGTCCGCCCTCCTGCAGGGAATTACTGCCTCTGTGGCAGAGCCAGCAGAAGGGAATGTGCGCCTCCGCTCAGTTGCTCCAGTACATAGTTCAACATCTCAGTAACTGAGTCATAAAACAGATTCCCTTTGTCCAGCTCTGCTACAGGGGTCACAACTGCTGGCAAAGGGTTTACTCTGGGGAGCGGGGAGGAGTCAACATCGTAGAGCGGTGCATCTCTTCACTCCAAGGTAGTAGGGACATTAAAGCTGTTTCAGGCCTATATCCCCTCCAACACTGGGCAGCTCATTATATGTGAGAATCCATGTGTGAATTCATCTAGAGATCCATGTTAAAAATTAAGCTCCCTTCTTACTTAGTTTTTCTAGTATGACTTTCCCAGCTGTTTGGAAAGCAACGATGCTTTTGTATGCTGCACCTCCATGAACATTTCTTCCCCGAGATTTCCATCACCGGTACGGACTCATACCAGGTACGTCACTAATGCATTAACCTCTTTTCCGTCCTGCCAGATCTAGGATTTTATCCTCTCTCACATCAGTATCATCTTCTAGCAAAACGCTTCAGGGACACAATGCTGAGGAAGGGCAGCCTTACTGAGTTTGGTGCCTAAATTGGGAATGTTAGCAAAGTATTTTCTGGAGCAGGAATAACAGAGAACTGAAGAGTTTTTTGGCAAAAGTCACTTGAAGTGACTCCTTATCCCTTCACAGCTTCCTGGCCCTGAGGCAAGCCAGGACTTCAGGTTTCAGATCCAGATCAAAGCTGCATGTCATACAGTGACCAAAAATATTTTAATATTTTCAAGATTCTTTTGAATTTAATGAATTCTATACTTACATTCAGGCCACTGAAGAATGTCAGACTGCAGATACTCAGCACAAACTCCAGCCATTCTCATTCCTCATCAGCAGGAAGGGGAACGGCCAAGGGAGAACACCAAGAAGGTGACGCCTGCCCTGCACACTCATAGCCACAAGAACAGTTTTTCAGCATTTGTTTCCTCTACCAGTATTCCCAGATACAATGCTGCTTTGGTGGCGCAGAACTTCAGGAAGCATGACTATTACCAGTAGAAGCCAAAAGGAGAATCAGAAATTAGTCTTGGTTCTTTTAAATTATGATTTCATAACTGTCTTTACTCAGATTTTAATATGAGGAGTCTCTAAACACATTAGGTCTTTAATGTGCCAGAAGTCCCTTCTAGTATCTCTCCCATTTTTGTCTGTATGAATGGTGCAGACTTGCCATTCACCACAAAGTCATTTATCCATTTGGCTTTGTTTTACTTAATTGTGATCATTAAAGCTAAAAGATTACTTTCTAGAGGCCCTGTAACTGCACAATAAATTTCTCTGACAACTCATGGTTTAAAACGACTACCTTTAATTAAGCAAAGCATTCTCTAATACACTGTTAGCACTCTCTAATACAGTTACAGGATCAGGCTGCTCAGTTATATGACAAAAAGCCCTCAGAATGGGTCAAGAACCCTTGTTTCATCAGAAAAGATAAAATAACACATCTCTCATCTTCAGCTATGACAACCAGCATGAAAATTAAAGCCACAAGATTTTTTTTTTGTTTTGATATGGAAGAAGAACTTATAAGTCAACTGAAATGCATAACCAAAAGTGATTAACTATAATCTTCCACTCTCTCTCAAGCTTTTCCTCCTATCAGAACAGAAAACCCAGAAGACAAGAACACAGCTCGACTACACAGGTCAAAAGACATTAAACGCATCTTCTTTTACAGCTCGCGTTCTGCTCCTTACAAAAACCCCCCGAAATCCCAAAGAGCTGCTAATTATACTCATCTATCTAGAAATCAACAACCCATTGCATGTAATTCAACAGGCACAGTAACTGCAGGTCAGGCAGTACGAACAGAACCACATCCACACATAAACCCCCCTCCCCAAGAAGCCCACAGGTAGTGTGACACACAAGCGCCCCACCAAACCAGGACTGGGTGACCCCCAGCAGGCAGGGCAGCGATCACAGGGCCGGCCCACAGACAAAGAAACCATCACTCAAGGGCCCAGCTGAAAGGGCTACCTTCCCTCAAGACAACCAACGTCCTATTTGCACTGAGAAATGATTCAGCCTTGCGTTACTGGGACAGATGAGTTGAACGCAGTACGATTAAACCAAATTAAAGCATCTCTAGCAATTCCAGTGCACTGAACCTAAGCAAATTCAGAGATGTATTATCAGCAATAATGCATTATCCTTGCATGTTCTTATCCTAAAATACTCTCTCCTAATTAAAGAGGCAGAGAAGAAAAAGGAGGGTTAGGAAAAAGATAAAATCTCATCCTAGTTTGAGAAGCAGCTCTACCCTGCCACCCCCTGAATTTCTAGGGTTTCCTGAGGCTTGCGAGGCAGATGAAGGAGGTTACCAAGGTAAGCACCTAGAAATTACAGGAGTCTACATGATCTCTATTTATTTAAACCTAGCCTGCAACAGCTTTACTCTGCAATGCCCAATGACACTCCAAGGTAAAGGATAATATTTGAAATATTTTCGCACAGAGCTCTAAGTCCATTATAATTATTAAGATGACAGCCAAGAGGGTTTTTTGCTTAAGATAACATTTAGAGTGAAAGACTGAAGTTATTTCCCTGGTATGTTCAACAGCAAAATCAAAGAGAAAGCCACAGAACACTGTATGGGAAAAGCAAACATTTAACAAAAGCAAACAATAGCAGAGTTTTCTTTTTTAACAGCACAATTTCTAGCTATTCATGTCAAAGAGTCCCCTAGATTTATTGAGCAGGACGAGAAGGTCAAAGAAAACAATGGCTCGCTTTTTTGGGTGTTTCACCAGTTAACACAACAGAGACAAAAGCAAAATCTCTCTCGAATGCTCTGTTAGAAAGAGCAGCTCGGGTTTTGCTCTTAGTTCTCAGCTAAAAAAACCGAAAACACAAGCAGACAGTCCCCTGCAGCCCCCGCCGGCTCTCTCCTTCCCGCACGGGCGGGAGCGGGCGGGCAGCCCGCGGGGAAGGACAGAAGTTCAGCACTAACCTGTGTGAGTTCCGCAGGCATTTATGCGAGGTGCCAGCCGCCCGGTCCCCAGCAGAGAACACCTCCAGCTCCCCGCACACGCTCTGCGGACCCAGCCTTCTCCTCCGACAGCCTCCAGAGCCTTTTTCCTCCGCGAAGCTCGCTCCTTTTGTAACCCGACCAGCGATCCCCGCAGCCTCCCGACAGACAGAGCCCATCCAGGGAACGGAGACCACCGACCGACGCCGCTCCGATGGGACAAACCGCACGGGACGCGTCCCTGTCACATGGCCCTGCCGGCCACTGCCCCGGCGCCCGGGAGGCTCCGGCCCGGGGGTGGGGGGGCGGAACTGACGGGCAGCCGCAGCCGGAGCCGGAGCGGGCTGGGGCGCGGCCACGCCCGGGGGAGCGGGGAGCGCCCAGCGGCCTCGGCTTCTCGGCGGGAGCGGGCGGGGCGGCGAGGAGCCTCTCCCCCCCGGCTCGGCTGGGCGAGGCGGGCACCGACCGGATCCCCCAGGCTTCCCACGCTTCCCAGCCCGCCCCCCCCCCGCCCCGCTCGGTGATAAAGACAAAGAGGGAAAATGTCACCGAGCAAAACGACGGTTATCAGCGGCTCTAAAGACGCCAACCTGCCGGCTACGGGGGCAGAAAACCCTCCCGACACCGCCTGCTCTGAAAGGGCAGCTGCCCCGTGAACTACAGGGAGGTCTAACAAGAAAGGAAAGCCCCTTGCTCGCTTACTTCTTTGCACTTCACTTGGAGATCAACGCCATCCCTAATGCACCGGAGAAGGCTGATCTGCCATCGCAGTCTCCTCCCTTTTCCAGCTTACACAGCTGCGGGGAGGCTTCCAGAGTACAACTGGCCTCATTTTTTTTTAAAACCATTCACCTGCCCACAAACCTGTCCCACATTCATTAAGAGATTGTCTTGACAAATTACTCATTACCACAATGAACGCCAGATGTGCTATACCTCACATCCACCACACTCTGCAACAAAACCTGGGACTTTATAGCATGATAGAGCATGGTTTTCACATCCCTTTATTGCTGGTAAATTGGAAGCACCCAGCTTTTAACAGTTTAGGCTTTGAGCTGGCAGCCTGGCTGCCAGCCGCGTGAAGGAGAGCCTCCTGTACTTCTCAGTCTACGATCTGATCCTTCGGTCTACCTTTCCCAAGAAACTGCAGAAAGGGGATGTATTAATAAATATATTAAGACATCAAGCCTTACAAGAAAGAGACCTAAGTAAGTAGGTGTAAGCCAACCTTAATTAATCCTTTCTTAATTAAGACTTTCTCCCTCCGGCCCAGCACAGGGGCAGGAGGGCACCCTCACCCGGCGCTGGTACGAGAGCCTTGCAGTGACCCAGGTCTGAGAGGCAGCCAGCTCAGTCCTCCCTCCGCTGCTAAATAACCAGCACTGCTTGCAGTCACCATCCACGGGTAACGGTTGTTTTTCCTCTTTCATATTAGGTTCCTGCAGCAAACCAAAGCAATAAATAAATCCACCACAGTAACAGCTGGTGGCTGAACAATGGTAATTTGGACTGAAAGCTACTGGAATCAAATTAGAGACTATCCCTGGAAAACTGGGATAGTCAGAGACAGTGAGAGCAGCTGTAAAACAGAAAGGAAGGGACATCACAATTGAATCTTCTTTAATTATCAGAATAGGTGCCTTTGCACAAAAGTATCTTTTCATCCCAGCTTCAGATTCCCTGAAAATTCTAAACCATGCTTCCAGTGTCAACTTAATTAACATGTTAATTAGTATCAGTCCTACCAGATCAACATGAAAAGGTGGCATCTCCTATACTGACATTTAAGATGGGAATGAACGGTTCAGACCTATTTAATCCTAACTTCAGCTTTACTGTTACTGCCAACGTCAGAGTTCCAGCTGAATATCAGAGCTAAGGCTTTGTGTTTTAGGGGCAGCACAGAGCAGAACTACATTACCCAACTCTGGGTATTCTTTTAAAAATAAATGCCATAAGGGTTGACAAGGGCAACGGTAGATATTCCACAAGGTTTAGCTGAAGCAAAGTATTTGCTTCACTAGAGGGCAAAAATATGCTCTGAGTCTATCTACAGTGGAATAACGTAGAGGGAACTGGTAGTGGCTCTTAAAATACTTAAAGGCCAAAGCAAAAGGAACGCATTTTGTATGAGTCCCCTGTACTTTTGTACAGCACTCTCCCCCTGCTTCTCCTTGTTCAACTTTTCTTCAGTTAACAAACTAAAATAGCTCAACTTTTGTTGAGGCCATGCTGGCATGGAGAAGTACCATTCAATTTAGGCATGCACGTGGACATGTGCCAGACCTTTCTACACTGTCAAAGAAAAAAACCATTATAACGTCTATATCCATAGGGCACTGAAGTAGCTACTCTTGCATGCAAAATGAAGAAACTGAAAACCCTCCTGGGTGGACTTGCCAATTCTTACTCACATAGGAAGTCTCTCATGTTGTAAACCCACAGGTATTTGTGCAAGCCATGCAAGATTAGTGTTGCTGAAGTTCCACCTTCTGGAGTCAGACTGTTATTTAAAAACATAGTTTTCCTTAAAAAATATAATAGATGCTTGTCAGCCTTCTGGTTGTAAAGTAAATACTGAAAATGTTTTTACTCAAAACCAAAGATTTTTTTTTAAAAGGCAAAATACATCTCAAGTCCCCTTATTTCTTAGCCACTTGCAATATCTTACCAGCTCAATTCTGAATGCTTGGATTTGGCAATGCTGAAGTAAAAGAACTAATTACCTAAATAAGAGTTATGGATCAGATCCCTGAGGTTATACAGAACTTCCAAATTCTGGCAACACACACTCTCCATTAGTATCAGACTGCTGACTACATCACAACCTCTCTCTCTCTTTTTTTTTTTTTTAAATGAGCCTTAATTTCTTAATCTGTCATATTTTTCCCAGCTGCAAAAGTAGGGTGAAAACCTTCCTCCTTCTTTCTGGTAAATTAAAAATTTATAAATAGAATTAAAGACATTTAATTCTCTGGAAGATGGAGTAGTACAGTATTTGGGCCAAGCTCTCTTTTTATTTTCTCCCATTACCCTTAAAAAATTCTCCATCACTAGTGCTGCACTGTAGATTGATTTGCGCTCAGGGGCAGTAAAAATGAAATGGTTTACAGCTCTGCCTGGAAACATAACATCTGGCTTCAGTGATATGTAACTTCCATAAACCCGACAGAGCAAGAAGGCACGAGATGAATCAAGAATCTCAGCTAACCATACAGGCAAAAGCACCACCATCACCCATGGCAACTCTCAGAATTATACAGCCTATATTCATATAGGTGCTTCCATGCTGAGGGTATTTATTGTCCTTCTGTGAATTCCATGCAGCAAATAAACAAGGTGAGAGAACTGAAGAACAGCACACCATGATGTGTCAGGGTGCCCTACTGTAATGATTTTAAATACAGACAAATGAAAAGAGAAGATGGTATCTCCAACATTCATTTCAAAACCTTTTCCCGTTAGCATTTCCACAATTTTTCAAAATATTTGAAAAATTACATGAGCCCTTTCAAAGCATCCCTACGCGCTCAAAAATGGTTGCATGACTCTAGCAGGACAAATCCACCAAGATATTTCTAACATTTCCATCAGCGTGGTTTGGACACTCTATTTGCTTTCATACTGCAAGGTTAGAAACGGAAACAAAGCCAGATTGCCTCAATCAGGGAGTAGTTTGTATATAAAAGCAGAATGATTTTATGTATCATCCTTATTTAAGAATCCAGTATTAAAGAAGAGGTCTCATGGATCACAAGGCTGAAGAACAATACAGCAAAGAGGAAGCAAACGCTTCCTATACAGGGATAACACTAGTCATTTCAGTAAATTTGGGAAATTTTCATTTGTATACAAACGTAGCTTCCATCTTGCTGCATCTAATATCAGTCACCTCAATTTCATTCAAGTTGTCATATGACAGGATGAGAACAAGGACAGTCTGGTGACAGCACTGCTTACATTAGAAATAAAGGACAAGGGAAGCTACCTGTCACTGTGTATAGGTCGCAGCTGAATGAATGACCTATGTTTCTTCCCAGCAGCTTCATTTAGATAAGAATCAACTACATTTTACTGGGATAAAAATAGAAAAATCTCCTCCAGTTGAAGGAAAAAAAAATTAAAATAGCATTACATTTATAACAGAATGACAACAGCACGGAAAACAAATCAAATTTAAGGTTGGTACTGTGACAATAATTTCACGCTGTAGTTATTGAAAAGGAAAACAAAAGACACTCAAACGCAGGAAAGACCCAGTACTAACAATTTTTCATTTCTTAGATTTTGGTTTGGTTTCGGGATTTTCCAGGTGAGTTGTGCTGTATTTCAAGCTGCACAGTACAATCACTTGCTCAGAAGATTCCAGGTTAACGTGCCATTCTGTCATTCAGAGGGCAAAAATGTGGTTTGCCATTATGTTCCGGATTGATAGCTGTCTGTACTATCAACCGCTTTTTATGGTAATTACTGTCCTTCTCAAACCAAAACGTGAAGAGGGAATTCAGGTCTCTGTGTATGAAATTTTATTCCAGAGCAAGTTTCTTGTATTTGAAATACTTACAGATGAAAATAAAGTTGCAAAAAGGAAGGAGAGCTAAGATGGGTCAGAAACACAGACCATAGTTCTTTTCAATCTTTAACTACAGTATTCTAAAAATGCCACTCTGCCAGCAGCTAAAGCTACATTTTAGATTAAGTCTCTAAAATGAACTCAGACTGTATTCTACAGCATTTCCCAGTCACCACAACTATGGTTTAAAAATATTCTCTTCAGCTAGTAATTTGGTAGCTTAAAAAGGGAAGCAATTTTGGTTTTTGTTGTTTTTTTTTAAATACATATATCAAGAGTAAACTCTAACATTTGTTTAAATCAAAGGCTTTAATTATAGTTGGCACGCAGCCTCAGGCTGCCCATGGCCATCTTTGGCCATTCTGTTCTCAGTCACACCGATGACTTCAGTGAATTATTCCATATTTGTGACAAAGCAAGCGAGAGCGTAATCTGCAGCATTAACAAGTTGGCCTAAACTAGCAAAAGGCTCAGTGATTTATCAATGTCATCATAACCCAACATTCATTTTGGGCTGTTTCAGCAGTAGTTCACAAGAGCTCATCGATACTGGAAACAGCTGAAATGGAATTGTAGACTATTTTGGGTTTAAAAGCCAGGTTGAAAACCCTTCAGATCCAAAGCTCAAAGGGCTCAGGAGAAGAGGAAACTGCCCGTTTGCCTGCTTGTTGGTTTTAAAGTTTCTGCAAAACATTCTTGTGGCTGCATGTGGATCTGAAAGTGGAGAGGCTTACGAATACGGACCGGCTCCTGTGCAACGCCTTGTGGGGATAAAGGCCTGCCTTGCTTCTATCTGTACGGATCAAGGCCTGTCTTAGTAACAAAATCTTCTCATAAAATGGAGAGATACAGTGCAAAAAGGTTTTGTGAGGGTTTTAAATCTTTCTTCCTGAACATCCCAGCTGAACTAGTAGGGAAATACAAGGTAGGAGGGAAAAAAAAAATATATATATATATTTAAAAGTCAGTACAATTAATCATGTTCTACTGTCTGAGCTGAGAAATAAAACAAGCAGCAAAACATAAAAAATAAAACACAACTTTAAAAAGTAAGGTGTTTTCATGCTAATTATCAAGAAGCAAATGTGGTAAACGTGACTAGAAAGTTTATTTTAAAAAACCCTGTTAAACCAGATCTTACTCTTTAATGTTTAAATGTTTACATTTGAATGTACCCATTTTAAGACATTTTTAATTACTTGCAGTTATACTTACTGATCTTGCAACACTCAGATGTCATGCAGAGAACAACCTAGATGCCATTTAGATAAGGTACATACAGCAAACAGAATTTATTTTTAATGTGTTTATCTTATATGTACTTCTAGAAGAAAACAGTTCTATTAGTAAAGCCATGTGAAATTATGGAAAAATTATTACAAAACTGAATTTGTCATTCAAATTAAATAATTTTAATTTAACTCTGGCACAGTTCCAGGCCAGAAAGGTTAACAGTTGTGAAAAATCATTCTTTCACACATCTTGGCAAGCAAAATAAGAAAATCCTTGCCTTTCAGTTGCTTCCAAAACCTCATCCAATAAAAATTCACACAAAACAAAAGAAGTTGAGACTTTCCAAGGCAAATGAAACTGCAAAAATATTTCTGAGATGCTTAGGGTAAATGTGGTTGTTGCTTTGCACTACTATAATTATTAGCATAAACCAGTTGCTGTCCTGCTGACAAACATTAGATGGCACTTTGGAATTTAGCAGCAACCATATAGAGTTGCAGAGCATATACTTGTGAGATGAAGTGTGAGACATGAAAGTGAAGTACTGTTGATGACAGGAAAGTGAGATTTCTGCAAAGGCATGCATCTTTGAGCTAAGAGATATTTTACCATCTACACATGTAAAACTATAAAACAGCATGTAATTACATTTTGAAAAAAATAAATAACTTAGTTGGAAAGAATAAAATAATTCTTTCCTTACCAGGCAGAGGGTCAGTTTCTCAGTTGTTGGGTTCCTTTTCATTTTTTAATTAATCCTTTGGGGTCTACTTTTTAAACTAGATTTGCTGACAAAGTTTTATACAAACACTTCTCAGATAATACATCAGATTTTGAGTGATTCTGCTGCATGCCAGTAGATCTGAGCCCCAAATAACTCTAATAAGTGGGGTTTGGTGGTTCGCTTGTCAAATAAATCCCTTCTGGAAAGCACTTCACAGATTCTGATGCAGCTGGTCAAATCTTCTTAGTTGTTGCTGAAATTGGTGCTAATATTCCCATTCACTTTAGTATCCATGTGTTTACTATCTAAGGCCTTAAACGAAGACTGAAGAATAATCACAGGGGAGAAGCTACAACAAACAGAATAGCAAGGAAATGTAAATTTTAGCAGGAATACTACTTGAGTTCATCTTTCAGAGGCTGTTACATGATACATCCCTGATTCTTGTTCCACAAACTCTTTTTTTTTTGTTAACCTTGTGCTATCACATTCCTCCTGCAGTACTGGAAGCAGGTTCTATGATTTCCTTTGGAATCTGAGTAATACCAGCAGAGAGGCAAACAGCAGGAGCTCCTCGAGCTGACAGTGGTGCAACATGCCACACTGTCACTTTGGAAAGTCTCTGTTTGAAACACACCTGCAGTAATTCCAAGAGAGCTCCTGCTCTGGCAGAATTCCTGTGAGGTGCAGGCTGGCTTAGCAACCCTGGCTTAAACAATCTGCAGTACTTCGGCCCTGAGAAACATCAGTTCCTTGCATCCAGTTTCCGCTGTTGCTGAGCTATCAGCAAAAGATCCTGACTCTCATTGTAAACCAGGAGCTGATGCATTCACAGAGACAGGAAAATGTCCATAAAAAAAGGAGGCAAAAGCTCCAGCCTCCAACCTAAACTCAACTACGATCATCTCCAACGCAGCAGCCAGGGATGGGATCACACACGGGGAACACATCTCCCTGAAAAGTAGCTGAGTAACAGCTTCTGCTCCAGTTCCTAACTGTGCTGTGCTGAGATTCCTAGGTACTGCAAAGATCTCTAAGCTTGCACTGAATTCTGATCTACAAACTCATTCTCCCATGGGAATCATATTCCCAAATCTCCCCCCTTCTCCCCCCCAGAACCTTTGAATAGTTGGACATATGCAGAAGCTGAAACCTGACCCGGGTCATTCCTAGAAATTCAGTAAGACTACTCATAGGCACTGAATTTACAGGATCAGGCTATGGCATAGCTACGCATGCGTAACTGCACACTGACCTGCAGGCCAAGGGACACGGGAGCTGGATTAGGGAGACGGGAGCTGAGAGCAGGGGCACCAGCAGCTGGGTGGGCAACAGGCACAATATGACTCTGACCCCGAACCATACCGTATCCCGGAATCAGAACTTCCATTTCTATGCTTTCAGCTGGTTTTATAAAGGAATTGGGACTATTCCTACAAATTCTGTCAGCATTTTGCAATCTGCTCAATACCAGCAAAAGTACAACACGCATGGGTTAATCGCTGGTGAGTTTTTTTCTGGGTACTTGGCATTGTAACAGCATTGTTGCCTGTACCTGACCTTACTTGTAAGGCAGAAAAAAAAAAAAAAAAAAAAGTCATTTTCCATGCTGTCAGTCCCTTAATATGAGCACAAATATGTTACATAACAAAGGAAGCCAAAAGGCACTACAGACTCGAACAAAGTACGTAAAACTTTACCTGCAAAGATAGTGTATAAGATGGAGAAGAATATAAAAGGTAATCTGATGACTCACTGCAGCTCAAAATTAATTTTTGCTTCTTCTCTGCGTATGTTCAAACATATATACAATATTAATGCACCCACGTTCTTACTATGAAAGCCCTGGAAACAGTCTCTGTATTCTAACAGGCTGCACTATGTCCGTGTGGAGCAGAGGATCTTAAACAAAAGAAATTAAATACAGACAGAAGAGTTATTGTTGCCCAAACTGTAACTCAGAAAGGTTAATTTGCTGGTATTTTCTTAGAAAAGCAATTTGAGCTAATCTCCTTGTATTTTTTTTAAATTCTCACCATGTGTTCTGGTGTGCTTTAGAGTTCACCTTTTACTTGAAACTGACCCCCAATTCATGAATGTCATTTTTGGCAGAAGTCACAGGTACCTCAGATTAACATAAAGACTGGTGCTTAATTATGGCTACAAAATATCTGTCTTAAAAAAAAAAAATGTTTGGAAGTTTTTAAACAGGTGTTATTTCTCTGCAACATAAGTTGAAACAGAAATTATCGCAACCGTAAGTATGAAAATATTCTGTAGCTTTTTTCCATAAGCTGATTTTCCTTGAACAGCTATACTCACATTTGTAAAGTTAAGAAAAAATGAATTTTATTAACTTGGTTGATTCCTGACATTTCAAAATGGCCTTCTGGGATATTATTTGTTGGGAGGGGGTTTGCAGATCTTTTTTTTTGGCGAGGGTGTTAATACAAAAACCCCAATCCAGTATTTGATTTCTTTTAAGTTTCTTCATTCCCACTCACCTCTCTGCCTTCCTTTCAACTCTATTTTGTTAGTATCTTGGTTAAACACAAAGTTATGGAACATGTGCACCAAAACAACACATCCATTTATGAAAAAAACATGGTCAAACATATGTCAGACCTGGAGAAACATAGGAAAAAAGCTTACCAGATAGAGAGGCATGACAGTAATTAAACAGGATGGAGAATTTTGAGCCTGCATTTATTACCATACCTCTTAACAGATGAATAATCACAGCAGCCATAAAAAAAGACTGACTCAAAAACCTCATCACTTAAATTATTTAAGTTTTTTCCTGGTTTGTATTTAAACAATTTATTATTGTCTGTATTTACTGAGTTCAGAAGGAACAGCTTCCACGTTGCTCTAACTCCACCACTTTCAGGACGGCCAGGTGTAAAGGGGAACAACCCACCAACAGGACTTACACAAGTGTATTTGTAACAGTGCAACTTACCATACCTGCATCATGCTGATTATATTCTTTCCGTTTAAAGAAGAACAGAGAGAAAAAAAAAATCCAAATTTGTAGTGAAATAGTTAAGCTAGTACAAAATAACTGTAGAGCAGGCTTCAGTGAATCATTAACAAGCCTTTCTAAATGGCATAATCACATGCCCTATTTCAGAGAAGTCTGCCTCAGTCACTTCTAAGGGACCAAATTATTGCGTACAGTATTACAAAAGGTACAAACAAGCTCAGTTCTGCCTCCAGCGCCTTATTGATGCCATGTTAACTACTGCAACTGCACAACCACGCACAGGGCTGGCTTACAAGTGAGAAGCTTGTACAATGATGTACATCACTAGGTGTAACAGCACATAAATACGAGATATTAAGCTCTATTCATTGCTATCACATCATGCTGATTCAGCTTGGTTTGATTATTAGAAATTGAAGCCCATGCAATGCACTTTCACACTTTACCATTAAGAACCTCAGCAAGCCTGATTCTTACGTGGTGTGCAAAAGCAGAACATGCTGGCAGGATGAAACCTTTGAAGCTGCTGGCCTAACGTGGCGTCAAAAATTTATCAGTGAGGCTGGCTGAAGTTTAAAGTCAAAACATGATCCAAAACTTGTACTTTGCTTTGGAAACAAAAGAAGCTATTTTATCACTCCTTTTGGGCAAAGGAACTAGTCATTAAAACTGATTTAAATCAGAGTTGCAGTCCTAAGTCTCTCGGCACGCGTTGCTGACTGACAGACATCCAGCAGGCACACACAAAGCCCACAGCCCGTCTTCAGTCACTGTTTACTCCTTGGCAGCCTTTACCAATTCTGCGGCATCAGGACTGTAACGGGGCTTCCTTCTTATGGGAACTACTGTTCAATGTGTAAAAGCATTATATAAATTCCAGCAGAATTCTGTAAAACCTGCAACAAGGCTACCGATTTAATATGACCAGGTTTTAAACAAAAACAGCGTTCTGAGAAAAAAAAATGTACACCAGGGTGAATTTATGCTGACAGGCTTTTTCAATAACAGGCTTTCTAAAAAGCATGTGGGAATATCTCTGTCTATATTACGCTAATAGATACGCACACACACAGTCTCCATTCTGGGTTTAATCTATCCAGTATCTCCTTAGCTGAATGCACCAGTTGATACATCTAAAAACGCAAACATAAAACCACCCCAACAAATTCACCACAGGGAACCTAAAAGAATGAAAGTAACAGTCAAATGAAATTATTTTTTATTATTGCATGATTTTGTCAATGCAAAGACTCATCAGATCAATTTATGTTACTTCTTACAGGCATAAGAGTCAATCTGGTAAGACAGGCTCTGCACCAGCGTGCAAGGGGCTGATTTCTGTTATTAATATCATGTGAGATTTGGCAACTCCCACAGCTTTCCCACCTGTAAGGAGGAGAATACCTACCTTTTTTATAATGGGAACCCCTCTCACATCCCTATAGGTCACTGTAAGATCACTGAAGTCAAAGTATTATTACAGTGTAGGTGCTGGTAAAATAGGTTTATTGAATACTGTACTGTATGTTGGTTATGAAACATTAACAGGAATGGAAACTGTCAGTATGTACCAATGAGGAAACAATCTTTGAATGCAAACATTGTTGTTCAGCTCCCCAGCTGATCAGATTTGACAGAGTTTCTCTGAAACCTATGGAGCCACGCCAGTTTAAACCAACTCAGGATATAGGCTTGTGTTTAATAAGTTTCACATGTCTGATGTTTTAATGAAACTTTAAAAAAAGAATATTCTTTATTATTAAAAAGCTTTGCTCTCAATGGTTAGCTCTCTAGTGATGATACTGCAGGTCTGTGCAGTCACCTCACTATAGTACATACCCTGCGCATGCACTTTGGTATCTTCTCCCTGTCCAAAATCAGCTCCCACTGTGAAGAGCAGCAGAAGGCTGATTTCAAAAGAAATTAAATAGAACCAGGTAGGTTAAATACCTCACACATGAAGAGTTTTAAGATCTATCAAGCTTGTAAAAACGTGATCAACTAGATACTTTAACATGTAGAAGACACATAATAGGTGCTACTCACCAGTGACTTAGAAGCTTATTGGACTATGACTGCATTGGTAAACTGGAAAGAAGGGAAAGATTGCCAAGACTCCCACAGCCTGGGATACTATAACAAGACCAACTTTTTTTTTTCCCCCCACATTCTTTACTGAAAAAATCAGAGAAGCAAACACAAGTACACATCTACAGACAGCTCTGCTCTTTTTAGTACAACCAGATTTTCACTTTCAGAAACAAACAGCAATGGCCAGAGCAGGGAACAAATTCAAGAACATCCATAAAAGCTGGAAAGATTTTTAGGAGATTTTTATTAACCAGATAAAAGCTCTATGATTAAAATTTCATTAAATGTTACATTTTTTAGAGTAATGCAAAGTTTTCATTAGGTAACTAATGACCTTTTGTTCAGAGTTCTTAGCCTGGAAGAGCACTTCATTTGACCACTTCAAAATCTGCAGCAATGCATGTATAATGTCGCACATCTTCCAGAAGTTCTGGAGTTGAAACACCCTAATTCAGGTCACCGGCTGTACACTCAGCAATGCCCTCTAATTGACGCCAGCCTTTAAGACTGGGAAGCTGCATAGGCAGAAGTTACAGTCACCCACTTGTTCACCAGAAACGGTGCTGGGGAAAGCTGGCTGTCCATATGGCAGTAGCTGATTATTCCGTCTTGCAGGAAGGAGACACAGGGACAAAACCTCTGGACAGCCAGAAGGTTTGGCAGGCACTGCCTTCTACAAGGGGCTATCAAAACAGGAATGTTTTGGCTGCTACTTCAATAAAAGACTCTAATATTAATGGGAGACACTTCAGCAACATTTAGGACCTCTTACTGTGAGGACAGTATCTCCTAGAAACCCCTTCTCTGGAAAAAATTCCCATTAAATAATAATCTCAGCTATTTCTAATTAATATTTGAATAAATCATTAATGATTTATTTGGATTGTTCAAGTAATCAACTTCTCCCAGTAAAAACAACTTTAAGATACTTATGAGAAAAATCCCCCCACACTTTCTTAATGTATAATTAGGAAGTCTAGGCACACGTTTTTTGGCAATTACAGCACATCCCTGACCTCACTTGCAGATCTGGTATGTCTTATTAGGGGCCAAAAGACACAATGCCATATATGCTCCCAGCAAATGTCAGCAAGTGCACCGCAGTTCACACGTTCCAGTCGAGCATTCTAAATGCACATTGAGCAGGCAGGACTCGTCAGCAAGTGACGTGAAGGAAGTGGCTAAACAGGCTGCCTGGGAAAAGGAGCTATTATTGTGGAATGAGTTTAAAGGTGGTGTTAAAAAAAAAAAAAAAAAAAAAAGAGTAGCTGGGAAAAAAATCTAGAATTAATTAATTAGACTCAATATTTGCGTAAGACCTTGATTTTGTCTTTTGAGGACTTCAGAAAACTCTTACACTTTTGGCACATCGCCTATATACTATTTTTCCTTTACTAAAATACAAAAAAAAAAAAAAAAAGAGCTTAATTTTCTTCTCTAAGAAGAGAATAAGTTTGGAAGCATGTATTACAAAAAAGTACTGGGAGAGACTGTTAACAAAGCCCTGACTGCGCACACTTCCCTAACAAATCCCTTTGACAGATTCCACTTTGACAATCAAACAACACGGAAAACTGCTGCTTGGTTGTGGAGATTATTAAAGATTATTTGGCATTCTCATAAAATGGAGTTAACCCTCATTTTTTTGCCCAAATTCTACTCAGAATAACTAGATTACATATAATCACCTATGCAACTTCAAAATGGCAAAGCTGCTACTTATTTTGTAACACTGCCTACGACAAAAGGTTGAACAGGGCGATAAGCAGAAATCAGTCAGTCCTCACTGAAACACAGCTTCAGAGACGGTGCGTGTCCCTCTAGCGCGTGAGCAATCCTCACAGACAGCAGAGTGGAGAGTGCCTTTTGCTTTGTGTGCTCTTAACAATGAAATGCAATATATCATAGTAAAGATGAAATAATTATATAGTCTGCATAAGACTGAATGTATAGGTTTCATCCTTCATTTAAACACTATTTAATTAATTCTAGTAAATCAAGGAGGAATTTGGCCCTCAGTACATTAAATGAAAATTCACACAAATAACCTTACATTAATTCTTAGCTGTACATTTTTAGCTAATCAACCATTTTATTTCATATACCAGCTACTCTAAAAACTTCCATACTAATTATTTATGAATGGAAGCTCCCTGCCCCCCTGCTCCAGTGGCAATAAGCTGAGAGTGCACAGATTCAGCATGGAGTCACTTAACAGGGGCTGTTTCTCTGTAAGAGTCACGTAGACCCCAGTAACTTAAACTCTTTTATTACATCTTCTTGGAAGCGGTTAAACCTTAGGCCATAACACTACAGAAAACGCATGCTTCATCAGTTTTGTGGATAAGGAATTTCATTCTGTAGCTATTAATCAGGCACTTAGCACAAAGTCATTCAGAAAAAGTGAAGGTGAACGTGTCCTTTTTTCTAGAAAAAACGATGTTAGCACATCTCCCCTCTCCCCAGCCCAGCTGCTAAGCAAGAGGATCACAACCTACAGCTCCCACCTAGCTGCTGTCATGCTTTCAGCCTAACCAGTGCAGCCGGCTCCTTTCCCATGAAGTCCCATACTCAAACATCTACACATACAGAAACATGGCAGCTGTTAACAGAAAAGCTGTGCTAACGTGATATAATGTAAAGTGTGTCTGAATGCAGCTCAATGCAGATATAATTGTAAAACAGTCTGGTATAATTGGGAAACAACTTTCAGAATCCCCATAGCCTGGAGTTTCTCGCTGAATTGAACAATGTTTTCTTAGGAAACAGACGTTCACAAACGGTACCATTGCTTCTGCATGACTTACCTTGCATGCCAGAGTGACTTGCTAGTTTAAGTAATTCAGAGATGTAAGTTGTTTATCATTGCACATTTAAACAGTTAAAGAACATATATCAAGTAAAACAATATTTGGAAATGTAAGGCTACCACAAAGCCAGTTTGCATCATTAAAAAAGTCTATCAATTCAATAAACATGAGAAACAAATTATGAAGTCCTCCTTACACAAACAATAAGACTTCACAGGAGGGAAATCCCTGCTTTTCATGCTGTTCCCTCTATTCAAAGTCCAACTATTTCTAATGGAAATTTTGTTTGCTATGGAGATTATGATTCAGCCTTGTTTTTCAATCGCCATACTTACAGCAAGTGCAGAGACCTAAAGGAGTATGTGAAGATCTCTCTTCAAGGTCTAATGCTCAAGGATGCGTACATTTTTAAAAGTATCCCATGAGCTAAGAGGAAGTAAGAGTAACTTCTAAGCCAAGGCTCTGAAGTCTGAGCTACCAAATAAATTGATGAAGCCTACCAACTCTGAGGTATCAGAGACAAGCTACGGAATGAAACGCTGACAACGAACAAGATGCATCTGACTTTCTGGAATGGGAAATTCTGGAATAGGTGAACTCTAGCAACAGGTGAAACGAGCAGGCTGTTACCTGCAGTACAAGCTGCTGCCAGGCGGTTGCCAGTGGCTGACCATTGCCAATGTTGCAAATGCTCATTCGGTCTGCGGGCTGATTGGCACGCTCAAGTTGCAAGGAGACATTGCGCCGCTCTTCCTCAAGTGCACGGGTAAGCCGCTCAAAACGAGCTTCTTGCTCCTTAACAGATGCTAAAATGCTGGCAGCAGACCTGATATCATAGTCATCCATGATTGGTTTCAAATGCTCCTGCCTGTTGACTGACCAGGGCAAACGGAAAGGGTTAGGCAAAGGGGTGGGGAGGGCACAGGTCAGAGGTTAAGAATAAAAATGCACATTGTTAGTCACCCTACTAAAATACTGTTCACTCTAAGAAGCAAAATGCATTGCTTTTTGAAAATACTTCCTTTCCATCCATTGATTTGATTTTCAATTAAAAGTAATTAATCCAAGGCTTCGCTGTTCAAAAAAGAAAAAACCACATGCTCACCTTGGAGAGAATTTATATTTAATTCCTTTGATCTTTTTGCTAAAATTGCTCTGACAGGGGTTTTCATCCCTCTTGCAAAGCTAATTTCACTGTGCAAATAATAATGTACTTAAAAGAACTATATAAAAAAAAGATACGGCTTTGGAGGGGATGAGGAGCACAACCCTTCTCACTGTAGACACCTGGAATTTTTATTTTTAAAAGCAGAAGTGAGAAGTTTAACATTGTTAAAGACAAAAACTTCATGGTACAAGAAAACAGCTGTGTCCATTTGTTCCCAGTGAATGGAGCCCCCCCAAATTTAGCAAACAGTAGCTGGAAATTGTATTCATTTTTAAATTATAGGAGTACATTGTAATATGGAAAATATTTTTAAATGCGGACAGTGCAATTGCAGTTGAAATGTGCTTGATGAGTTCAGCATGGGAGCCAATGAAACAGTCCTTCATGCAGCTGCTTGCTAATAATGCAAATTAAAAGGCAAAATCAAACATCTTCCATGGAAAACAAACAGGACTGCTTGTCCCTCAAAGCAGGAAAAAGAACTCAGAAACCAGCTAGATGGAGTATCTATTCTGCCTGATGTCTTCTCTAGCAGGGGTATAAAGTATTCAATTCAAAACCCTGTCTCCATCTGTATGGTGCATGCAGTAAACTCCCCACTGATTCCACAGATCTATCATGTGAACATCAGTTAAAATGTTTCCGTAAGTATAAAATCAGCAAAATAATATAAGCTTAAATGGTGGTTTCAACTAAAGCTAAACAAGTAACTAGTTTACTACCATGTTCTGCTAAACTACTCGCAGCACCTCTGAGGTAAGCACAGAGGCAGAATTTTCTCCAGCTCCTGTAACTCAGAAACAATTCATATTCTGCACTAAGAGTTAAGTCCCTAAAAATTCTTACTTGATGTGCAAATCAACAGTGATTCCTCCTGTTGCCAGAGACTCTTTGTTTTCCATTGATCAACAAGGATTTCCATGAGCACTGGTGTTACCAAACCCTGGTTTTCTCAAACTTTGCATTTCATTGTTCCCTTAGAGGACACACTCTCTCGACTGATGCTTTTTCAGTGGCAGTTACATTTATCAGATCTCTCTCCTGTGCTGATTTGTTGGTACCTAACGCTAACATGGTCATACACGGTTATATTCTCAAAAGAGAGATATTAGTAGATACTAAGCTGCATGTTTTCGCACAGTTTGCTGGAAACTCATAAGTAGGCCTGAGGTGTACCTTCTTTTGTTGTATGTGGTTAAAATCATCCAACAGTCCCAGAAGACATTGGGTAGAAGTAACAGATCCCAAACCAATGACATACACCTTGATTTCACCGCAAATAACCTGCCAATACCTCTGTGGTTCACTGTTAGCTCCTAGGGAGTTGCTTTTGAAAGGAATCAGGGTGATATGAAATCACATTGGAAACAGTATGAGGACTCCCATGTATTAATCTCATAATGGTTACACATCACCATGATTTGAGCCTTTCACGTTTTTAGATCAGTAAGCAGAAGTGACTTCTCATTTATGCATTCATTTAACTTCTGTTGAGATTGTGAAAGAAAACCAAAAACCACCAAAGGGTTTTCCAGATGTTGCAAACTAGCCAAATATAGATCAAGCTACCGACTTTAGAGACCTTCCACTCTGAACCTTGTTTTGCTACATTATTACAAGTCTACAAAACCTTCACAGAGTGCACTGGAGAATCACAGCCACGGACAAGGACAGCGCGACTCACGGGAAGCCTGAATATTGCAGAACAGGGCTGCGTGACTCACCTGCTGCCTCCCAGCATGATTTAGCCCTGGCACAGCTACACATAAACACAGCCAGACTCCTTGGACCTAAGCTGGCTCACGTGCAGCCAACTTGCATGCTTCTGCTTTTGCGCTTCCCTGCTTTGCACAGACGGAGACAGCTCTGTGTGTTGTTTTTCCTCCCAGTAGTGCAGACATGCTCACAGACTCCTTAGAGGGAGTGTGACAGAAGTGGGGCTTAACAGACCCAGGCACTAGTCGTATCTTGGAAAAAACATATGTGGGGGTTGGCGTGGGGGGCATTTCTAACTATATACTCTTAAAGACAGCTATCTCGTTACTAATTATCACCGCCCTTATGCTACAGCAGAGGAGCAGCCTGACTGACACACAGATCCAAATACACTTCAAATGAGGGGACGGTCCAGGCCCAAAGAAAAAAACAAAACAAACAAACAAACAAACAAAAACAAAAAACCAAAAGAAGAAGAGTCAGAATGGGCCAGGGATTCATGAATGGAGAAAGGCTCCTCAGAGGTGCTGCAGAGCAGGAACTCAAGTTTCCTCAATCGCTCCCCGCAGCAGTTCGCTGTCTGCAGCTAGAACAGCTTTCTCACATGCAACGATGATACGACATCGCCGTTATCGTTTGGGGGCCCAAGAGGATGGCTATTTCTACGGACTGACTTCAAAAAGTGGATCAAGTAGGGATGTAGAAAGAAGATGACAAGATGTAAACTACAGTAACTAGATTTTTAAAAAATAGATTCAGTTTAGAATATATAATGCAGATTTCTGTTTTAAGGAAAAGCAGTAGCAATAGCAGCATGAAAAATCAAGCAGCACCCCCTCTAATACAGATTCTGAAGCAGTAACAGCTTTAGTAATAAAAGTCACAGTTGATGACTGAGCTGGTATATAACTTTCAAGTCACATTCTGAGAATGCGACCAAGATCCCATTCAGAAAATCCTTAATGAGTTATAAGCCCTTGATGCCACACATGAGAGAACCTAGAAAATTCGGGTTCTATAAATGGTACAAATCGCTAGAGAGCTACAGAGATCTCCACGCAGAAAATACGTTAACCTCCTTAGACACATAAATATTGTGCTGCTTTTCTCTGTGCAAAGAAAAACACAGGCAGAAAATAAACTGTATAAATTTTCAGATGTACAATTAGTGACCATAAAAATCCTAATTGCTGTGCAGAAATAGCAGCAGGACCAATAACTGCCTTTGAAGAAGTGTTGGACAAAGACAGACTTATGCATTTCAAATGTTTTATTAGCAGATAAATACTTGCTTGCTGTTGATTGCAGTGCCAATTATTTACCCAGGGTTTCAACAATTTACATTATCAGCAGTCTAGACTAGAGGAGAAAAATAAAAGTACTGACTCATGAGTTAGTTACTTAGGCTGCCACTTGTAATTTGCTACCATTTGTAAATAAATTGAAGTGCATTGAAAAGGGTATAAATAAATGAAAATACTAGACCTATAGCAGCTAGGTAAAGATTATTCCTTAGGCTGCACTTCTAAACACAGCAAACACTTGCCTACAGAGTGTCAGATGCTACGCTGACAGCAGCAAATCTCCCTCCTGCCTACATGACTCTAAATATATTAGTGTTGCATTACAGTTAGAGCAAAGTAAGAGGATCTGGTTTTTTTCTGACTGTTCACATGAAGAACTAATGCATCAAAAGGCCTCCTATAAGTCAATACAGCTTAAGTGCTCAATAGGGACGAAAATCGCCCCCGTGTAAAGAGCCAAAAGGGGGTCCTACACACTCTCAACACCTCAGCTCATGCCCAAGTTTGAAGGCTCCTGGAAACATTGACAAGTCTAGGGTCACTTGGTACTCTGCGAAAAAAGGAGGTTAACTTCGCACACTAATTTTGCTAATGTTGGATGTAGCTGATAGTCAAGAGTTTTTAAAGAGCCGTTGAGATTAAAGGGGGTCAAGTTCCATGAGATTTGGGCACCTAAATCCTAACAGTCCTGGAGAATCTCAAATCCCCTGCACTTTTCAAAGTATTCTGCCTGCCTAAGACCTGAGTGAGCTGTGTTTGAAGAGAGTAGTGTCCACCAGGCAGGTACAGAACATCACAGAGGCTTCTCTCCATGGGAGGGGAAGTGGCTCTTGGGGCACACAAGAGATTTCTCGGGTCCCAAATACTGAGCATAGCTGACCCACTACTGCTCTCTCCCAGCCCAATTCCACTAGGTCCTGCTGACGATGAGCAACAAGAAGCTTGTACAGACAGCACATCAGCAGCTGTAGGAGCAAACGTGAAGGCCTGTGAGCATGCATAGTAGCTGTGGGGTTTTACAGGAAAGCAAGCCATTAGAATAAAAGCAAAAATGTGGCTTAAATAGTCTATGGAACTGAAGTATAATGCATGCTCCTCATATTTTCACCCTGAAGTGCCACAGGAGATGAGTAGCATAAAACGGCTGTTATCCCCCATGCAATACTGGAAAGCATGCAGAGAAAACCAGGCAATACACACCTAGTAGGTTACTGGGTCTGAACGTTAGAGCCACTGTGACATCACCCACTAAGACTAGAAAAGTACAGACAAAGCCGGAGAGCAGCCTCAAGCAGAAACAGCTACAAGAGAGAGGAAAGAGAAGACAGAGTTAGTGAATAAGGTATTACAGCCTCTTCTGTACACAGTCATCCCCCAGGTTCTCCTCACTATGTTGTATAAATTATTTATTATACTGTTTTCCTCCTAAATTGGAGGGAAAAGAAACAATATTCAGACAGGCCAATCCTGAGACTTCTAAGGAAAAAAACCAAACACCTTGGTTAATCTGGTTTGTTAGCAGTGATCAATACTTTCGTGTTCTTGGGAGACTTACTGTTAATGTCCTAAATCAGGGAAAACTCTTGACTGGAACGAGGATTTTGAATGCTACAAAAGTGGATATTGTAGCCAAACATTTGAAAACATAGAAATCTAACACGACACTCTCAGAAATTAGAATAATTACTTAGGGACACAGCTTTAGGCCCCCACGTTTGATGTACGAGCCTCCAAATGGCTCAAGATTATTTCAGAGACCTGTTCGAGAGGGTACGTTCATTTCTAAAAGATGCATGCCGCACAACAGCTTACAGCCACTTCGTTTGTTCTACCTGTCTGTAATCATCCTGTACGAAACCCAAGGGAAAGTAGTTTTTGGGGTATCAGGTCATGTGTGTAGCTCTGTAAATCTCTGATCTGTTTTGTCTTAAAACATTTAGCACTAAAACTTCTCTGGGTCAGCGACTGCAAATTTAGTACCTGTTTTTGTTGGAAAACGTACAGACCAGAATCCATTTTGCAAAGGCACGGTTCTATGAAGCACTATATCCAGTTTTAACGTACTACCACATCAAAAATGCTGCAACCACATGGTATGGAATGCAGAGCCAGTACAAACTCCCTGTGCTGGTTCCAATGTTTTAGAACATTTTCAGAGTGCAATTTTGCCCCAGCAGATTTTATGCTTGACCAGGTACAGCCTGCCTTCCTGAAGCCAGCATAAACACAATTTCTTGTGTTTCAGCCAAACTACCAGAAATATGAACCTTCCTTTGCATGGATCCAATCTCAAAGGGCATGGAACCATCAGGCCAGAAAACTCGTTTTTCTTAAACTAACACAAGTAAATTCTATGCTCAAAACTTACTAGATACAACAAAACTCTGGAAAGTTATGCCCAAAGATCAGAGTCAGGAGGCAGCGTGAGAGAAAGACTAATTCTCGAGTAAATGACCAGAGGGAATAAATTAAGCATAATTCAGTTTCTACAGACAAAAGAGCAACACTTTGGAAAATAAAATATATATATAAAACATATCACATGCCAAATAAACTGCTTCTCAGACCTTATGGCAAAATCTATCTTGAGCCTGGCTCCTGTCGTTGCTGCTCTGGTTGACTGAGCTCTAATTTGACCCTTACGTGACAATCTCCACCAATGAATAGCAATGAGGAATTCACAAAGAAAGCTATTTCAATATACTTCTCTCATAGGCACAGACAGACATACTGTGTTGGTGTCAAAAGAAACAAAAAAAAAAAAGAGCTGGTCAGGGTTTTTTTTTGTTCCTTTGGACAGAAGCAGTCTGTGAAACAAGGCTTAAACGAGGGAAGGAACAAGGGCAGAGGAAATGCTCACAGGAAAACTCCTTGCGAAGGAACTTTGGCTCTTAAGGACACAGCAATGAACATTGTAGTTCACCAGTTCTACTTTGCAGAAAAAATGTCAAGATATAATACTTGAGGTTTTACATCAGTAGGAAATTTCATCCAATCATCCAGCAGGAATAATTTTGTAGAAATAAATAAAATATGCAAATAAATTTCTAGAATATCCTACTACAGTCTGGGTTTGGCAACACCAGCAAAAGAATCCAGACAGACATCTTTGTACGTGCAATACAGTTCCAGCACTGCACTCGCTCCAGAACTGGCTCCGGTCAGTCGCACCACAGCACCTCCAGTGTTCTTGTAACGGTTCCCAGTCCATGTAGACATTAATATTTTAATTAACCTCTTAGTCAAAAGCACTGGAATCATATTGTATTAACTTATAAAAAAATACACTTCTCAGCAAAAAATAATACAGAATTTTCTTATATCTAATACCATCTCTTTCATGGATTAATCAGTGCAAGTTCAAATGGCAGCAGCCACCTTTCTACAGCTTCCCTCCAGTAATGATTCCTCGCTTCAGCACTTTGCTGCTAGGAATTTTTTGGGTTTTCCTTCCAAAATTTCATGCAGTGTTTTCTGGGCTTGGTGATACATTGTGCCTACATGGCTTTAATTATACTGTAGCTCTATTTCCCTAATAAGATACATTTCAATTGCCATCCTGTACTTCCAAATGGAAAGGAAAATAGATTAGAGCAATACAGAACACCTTTCTAACAATTGCATACATATAATGGCATAAATAATTCAGTAATGCATTAAACTTCAAATTGAAATATTTTTACAAGGGCAATTTTTAAAGTAAATGTTTTAGCCTATGATTACTTTTACCCAATGTAAAAAATTTCCATTTCTCCGTTCTCCATTTCTCATTTATAGACCAGAAGAGCGTCCCAGCACATTTCTGAAGCAGAGCTCTTGGTCTCCAGGACCTAAGAACTTGTCTGCACTGAGTAAGCTGAACTCTGCCATCACAGAGCATTCGTTACGCCACGCTTCCTTCAAAGACCAGTGTTCGTGTTAATTAAGCATAAAACAGCACAGCAAAGCAGCATCGTGTCACCTCACACCTACGAAGTGTCCACACTACGGTTTAATGGGGTATGTGATAGCCTGTAAATTCACACTGTGCACTGTAAATTCTCTGTGTAAACAAACACTCCCCATGTATTTTCAACTGAGCGTCTACATGGAATTTTTTTTTTTTAAATCTTGTAAATATCAAAAGACTGAACAACGTAGAGATGGCTGAATTCTGACTTCAGTATGGTTCTGCTGGATTTGAATGTGGCAGTCAGAATCCCTTGCTATTATTCTGTGTCAGTAAGTGTTCATTCTGTCAACTCAGCCATGACCATGAAAACACTGGCATCATTAATACTTCAGTCTCTACATAAAGAGAATCACTGTTTTGCACAACTTAATTTCTATTTATGTACTTTAGTTGGGTAGCATTTGGAAGACAGTATTTCCCTCCCATGTCAAGAAGCCAAATCTGAAGTGACCAGTTGAGCTGAATGGCATGCGCATATCTCACGGAAAAATTCAGAATATTTTTATGATTTCAGCAATGCCATTTGCTTAATACTGTACATTATAATGAACAGGCCTATGTTTACATATCCTCAGAAACTTTTATATTTTCCTTTTTTTTTTTTTTTGTTTTTCTATATTAGTAAAATGCAGGTTTGAAGATAAAGCTAGAACAAACAAGATCATACTTTGCTATCTCTTTTGGGATATGAATGGTAAATTTGCTGTTTCTCAAACCTCTGATGCCTTTTCTTCTGCCTCGGAACTTTCCAAACGTGACTGCTCCCAGCCTGATTAGTTCATAGGCCAATCACTCGAACACCCTAGAACACGTGTTGTTGCATCCTAAAGCTGCTGCATGCCATTGATTTTTCAAAGGTCTCCCCCACTGAAATCAATACGGAGTTCTACTTAAAAATGGATTGCACTTTGTGGCCCTTTCCTGATTCATGTATATTCAGGTTTCCGAGTATTCTCATAGCTGCTTTTAGCAGAAGCTGTATATACCAATCTTGACTACTTCCTCTGACCCCCATCTGGTTCTCACCCACATCAATAGATCCTTTAGCCGCTCTGCTTCTGCTGCGAGCAGGAACAGGCAATCTGTGCAAATTTTACTGAGTAGAAAATTCCACTGTAGCCATTTTACTAGAATACTGTCTTCCAAGCAGCTAGGAAAGGAACCTCACGCAGCCTATGTGAGTGCTGGATAGTATCAGCCATTAAGTTAGCTATCAAGGCACTGCTGCCTGCGTAGGGTTGTATGGAGGGACTGGGTCTGATCTCATTGTCCACAGAAATATTTCCTTAATGTAGAGGCTACCTCGCGAGCAGAGGCACCAAAAATCAATATGACTATTCTTAGAACAAGGCTATTTCAATGAGAAAGAGAAAAAGATAAAGAGCAAAAGCAGCATAGTTCATGGCTTCACTCCCTAGTTCCTCCCCTACTAATTTAAAGCTTGACTTCATTAATACACAATCCAATTTGGCAACAGATAAGCCAATCATAGGAACAAACCGTTATAACCTTATGCAATTACTTTCACAGAATACTTCAAACATTTCACTAAACAATATACAAATATCCTCATTCTTCTTGGCTTCTACATGTTTTGAATTTTAGTAAAATGGCTTCTATTTTAAGAGAAAAGCTGCTGACAGGACTGCAGTCTGAAACTGTCTGTATGTGGGGAACTACAGCTGAGAACAGCCATATATTTACAAACATTAAATCTTAATTGCACAAAATGCAGGAATAAAGAGTCAGTGGGTAGGCAGCAATTTCCATAGCCAGATCAGTTTCTCATTGGCAAGATGGAGCGACTGAAATGTTACAGCAAGGCTGGAAAATCCTGCAGATGGTCATAATGATGCTTTCATAAAAGACACTATTGCACTATCTTCTAACAGATAAAATAAACAGAACGGCAAGCAACAAAGATCAGGTCAGCCATGCAGCGAGGTAGACCAACAGCCTGTGTCACCTATCCCACACACCGCAGTAACGGTGTCAGTGGATTTATTTAAATTAATATTTAATATTTAGTATTTAAATTAACTGCTGTTAGTTAGGAAATCATCATTTCACTCCACAGTTTAAGAGGAGTGGAAAAAAAAAAATCCAACTGTGACCCCACAGAACAGTGAGTGTTGAAGCTCAGTAACAGATGTGTCAAATGACTTATCCCAACCATGAGGAGTTAATTGATGCTATAAATAGTACTCTGCAGATAAAAAAACAAGAGCACTTAATTCTGGTTTCCAAAGCACACAGTCTAGCTTTGTGTATCAGTAAACGATTTTCCTTTAAAGAAGTAGGCTTAGATGTTTTACATGTAGATTAACACAGAGAGATAATTTGATTTCAAGCCACTGAGAGATTTCCTTCTTTCTACGTTTCAGAAGAACAGGGCTGCGTGCAGCTAAATGAGATCCATAGATTACAGTAGAAGAAAGGCTAATAAAACTGCATAGCTACATCCCTGGGTATAACAAATGTTTTAATTTTAAGGCCCCAATATCAGGGTTTATGAGGGCATTTCCAATTACTACTTTTAAGATTAATGCAAATAAATGCATCAAAAGTGAATAGATCCTTTAACCTATCTGAATCAAATACTTAATATCTCCCATAGCATTTTACACCAATAAATAAATTGTCATTGCTAGGGGGAAGAAAAAAAAAAAAAAATCACAGTTCTGAAGTGTTCAGAGCAATCATCTTCCCTGTGGTTTTTCTACTACTTTCAGGAGGAAAAAAAAAAACCAAACAACAAAACAACAACAAAACAAAAAACTCTCTCCTGTTTTTCTAACACACGTCTTGTTTAACCCTCGTAGTCATATCCAGTGGGTTATGTGGCTGCTCTACTGATGCACCAGGGAACTGAAAACATTAGTATAGACAGGAGAAAAAAAAATGTCAATATTTGTGTTTAATTCTTGAAGCTACTAAATCAAATGAATTTTTTTAGCTGCTTACTAACCAATCCTACTGCATTACTCTCCAATATTTCAACCTCTCATTAAAAACAAACAGATTTTGACCTTATCTTCCTTTAACGCGGGAACAGTATCAATGAGGAGGAGATTAAAGCCATACAAAAAGGGGGAAGAAATAGAATGAGGCCCACCGCTCTAATTCTCTCCACAAACCTCTGTCTCCTTTCTGAATCAACAATTCTTTTCACCAAGCTAAATCTGGACGCCTGAGGTACTAGGAAAACCCACTCCATTAGACCAAAACTAGAGATCTGCTTTCTGCAGTTGTATGTGCAGATTCAAAGCTGGCGGTGATAGATCTTTCATGGTTTCAGCATCTGTAAATTTAAAACGCAATCCAAGTTCATTTTACCCTTGTAAGGTTAGGATGCAATCCAAGTTTGTGCTGATTAACAGCACAGCTTTTTAGTGTTACAAGACAAACATGCATTTGAGAACTAATAAATAATATCTAAGCAAAATAGAAGTATTTAGCTCATCTGATGTCTTGAATAATCATCTAGTTCATACATAAATATATAAAGGGAGGGGGGAAAAAAAAGATACATTTTAATGACAGTCTCTGAGATACTCATCATTCCATATCATGGATTTTGGCATGTAACAACTCTCAGCAGAACAGTCTTTGTTACCCATTGCAAAAACGTCCTGCTCCAGAGCATTGCCGCCTGTTTGAGGGACAGAAACAACGTCACAAACCCTGCCAGTTCAACTTCTCTATTTTCAGCTGCCAGACATCGCTGAACCCTCAAAGCAGAAATCTTCATCACTCAGAAGTAATTTCTATTCTATTAGCCAAGCATATTGGCTTATTTAGGGTTAAACTTACAGTCAAAATAGCTTTCAGAGAATAATATTCAGGACATGCCTCGTTCATGTCACTGGGTAAATTGCGATGCCATAGTAACCTCATCGATTAGCCCAGACTCAAACATTTTTTACTCATTTAGGTCTTCACTTGCATGAAACAAATCCAGTGCTGTGCTTAGTCTGTGAAGTGTTGCATTCACACAGTTATCAAAAATTATTGCTATTACATCACTGCAAGTCACAATTTTCACAACTAAGATTCATATCTTTATTGTAAGAGCTTTTTATTCATTGGCTTGTATCTCTATCAAAATTTAAACATTTGGGCTGAAGTTCTCCCTGGTAGGTCTTTCCTTCAGGCTGAATTTCTCTTTTAGGAAAACTTCAGCTAGAATAATTTGACTGTTTCTCATATCAATTAGGGAAATTTTTGTGCAAGTTTCTTCCATCAGTGGCTCTGAAGACACAGTCAAGCAGCTTCCTATCAGGCAGCAAGCCCAGGGCTGCCAGCAGAGCACAGGGACACAGTGTCTCCCTTCTGCTCTGCATGCAGCTGAAAGGGTGGCAGAGGACACCACAGCCTTGGAACTGGCAACACACCAACACTCATACCAAACCTGCAGGGATTCCCCCTTTTCTCCGCCCCTATAAAAACTGTTCTCAATTTGGCCTTATCATAAGCCTCCATCTCAAGAGGACAACTACCACATTTAAACAACGTCTTCTGTGCGGAAGTTGACCTTGATCTGAAAATCAATAGGAACTGGGGCAAGTACTGGATTTAGGGGGTCACGATCAACTGTCTTTTGGACAGGTCATTTTTGTCCAGATAGCTATAGTCAGACACTGACCTCATCCCTTCCAAGGCTATCCTACTTTTGTATCTCTGCCTGAATCTTAATGCTTTTTGCAGCTTCTGTAGTCCATCAACAATATTTATTCTTTCCAGGAACGCACTTATCACTAGTGCCTGATTACAGCTATTTGGAAGCAGAAATATTTCTTCCAGATCATTGAAGATTTGCTCCAAGAACCAACTTTCTATTCAGGCCTCTCTTTTTAATAACCATTCTGGTGATAACTGTGCTGAGTGGGAAAAATAATAATTTTGCTTTAACCGTCTAGCCCCTTGAAATGTTTAAAACAAATTCCCTCTATTATATCAAAGTGAAAATCCTACACTGTATAAATAGGAATGTGTTCCAGGTATAATAAACACTTTTAACTCATTTTGTTGAGACTATATAAGTAACAGAGCTAAGTAGCAAACAACTCAGACAGTAAATACAATATAAACTCTGCTGAAAATCCTTCCTACAAACAGCTTTGAAACTTTAAATGGGCTACATACACTTTCAGTTTTGACATATACAGAAAGGACAACGTTTAATCCAAAAATAATCAAATGAAAATGGAAAGAACTTTATAAAAATTAGTAACAGGATACTTGTTATTCAGAGGATTATTTTGGAGGAATGCTTGGCTACAACTATAATCCACCTACACAGAGAACAATAAAGCAGTACACAGAAGGGAGTAATATTTCAGGCAAACCAACAACAGGGTACTTTAATATTTCATCCCATTATTCACCACCAAGCCCCCAGATTGTAAACAAACACACCAAAGTACTAAGGTGAATTCACAGCACCTGAAAATGCTTGTGGTCATCCTCTGAGCAACTAAGGGACCGGCCTTTTGATCTCAAGAAAGGCTAAGACATAGTTGGCAGGGAGGGAATGGAGAGAGGAAGACACATTTTAAGAGTATGACCCTTACTGCAGGAAGAGGTGGGATGCAAGACATAACCAGAGCCTTTGATCTGGCTTGTTCAGGTACAGAAAACCCTCAGGAAAGCACCAGCACAAGCTGAGAACAGGATAGGAATCGAACGCTTAGAGTCCACCTGCTGTAAATGTGGCTGTAGGAAGAACTGTAGGCACACAGTAAGAGACATTCCCTACTCTGTTAAGGGTAGAATCAGACTAAATGAGGATCTCCACGGTAGAAGGAGAAGGGAGACATGGATCAGAGGTGGTGTTAAGTCACAAAAGAGAAAACTGTCATACCTGTTTTCCTCAGCTAGCACTTGAATTTTACCCTTGCCAATGCCTCAGCTCTCAACGCAATAAGGAATTAGAGGTTGCTGTCCTAGTTCCATAGTCTTATCTTGGGTATTTCCTTCTTTCTGTCCCTCAACCATTCTGCCACTACTTTAAAACAAATTTTAGTAGGCCTTCAATAGCATGCAAACTATTGCATTTCTGAGACATGTAAAGATAATTAAAAAAAAAAAGGACAACAATTTAAGAATATACATAATGACAAAGCAGCAAAATACTCAAGAGAATTAGTGAGCAACTGCAGAAACACAATACCTTTTATCGTGTTCCTTTCTTGTGGTGGCTTAAGATATGAATTCTCCCTTGGTTCGATGATAACTCTGTCAGAAACAAAGAAACATGACAAAAAAGACATTTTATTCCATCTAGAGTGAGTAGAAAGAGGGAATTGTTTTTAAATAATTGATAATATTTACATAATACAGTGGAAATCTATGACTTGTATCTCTCCGTGGTTCCCCATCCCTTCCTAAGTCACGCTGGTGTACAAAGAAGTGTTACTTCTGACATCTAGTCCACCACCACCAGAGACCCCAACAAAATCCCACAGAACTGGAGTACAGAAAGTAAACTCCATAGGAAGAGCTCATTTGGCTAACTAGCTATTCCAATCCTCAATTTCTGTATGTGCACAGATCAAACATTTCCAAACTTCGAATTTAATTCAGTACATATTTAATTCTCTATTGATTCATAGATTTAGAAGCCAAAAATGTTTCCTTCATAAACATACACCATAGCATTTTCAGTCATCCAGGTCTAAATACCATCAAGTGACTGTAAAAATGTCAACTGTTGCTACACAAATACCCCTCATCCCATTTGACATTTTTTCTTCCAGCAGCAGGAAGTAATATAAATTACGGCTGAAGACATTCACCTTTGAAGTTCACCAGAAAGAACTCAACATTTTTCAATATCTCATTTTTTCGGTTGAGCTTCAGGTAGTATTCCCATTCCAGCATTTCTTATCCTAGAAATTTCTCATACGGGTAATGAGAAAGATGCTTTGTCTCGGGTTCCCCATCTCCTCCTCTGAGACCAAGAACATTTTGAGTAGACTATTCCTGCAGATCATCCTTGCTTAGTTCCACTTAGGCTGAAGTTTCCCCATGAAACAGGCATGGCACGACCATTCCCCTGCCAGCCCGCAACACAGCTTTGTCACTACACCCATTCGCTCCGCTCCTCCTTTGGCTGGAAGGTACAGTAAGGCCAAGTAAGCGTATCAGTGGTCAGTACGGAGAAACACTTCAACGCTGCAGACCCACTGTAACCACGTAGGTTCTAAGACAATGTTTGAAAATGTTTTAAAACACCGTTATACATCTCTTGATGTAAGATGAGGGTTTCTTTGAAGCCTAATTTCTTTTAGCTTTTGCCTCATTAAAAAAACATGACTGCTTCCCTTAAGCAGGATAATTTTATGTATTTTATTAAAATAGTCTCACTTTTCAACCCAGAAGTAATTTATGATTTCTGTTTAGCGTCACCTGGAACAGACAAAAACTATTGAAAAAATACTTTGCTTGATTTTTCCTGCCTTCTTTTCCACCTGTATTTTTTCTTTTACTTGATTCAGAGTCAAGAAGATAAACAGCCTAAGGCATTTGTCTTGACTTGGGATATCTTGGGTAAGACCCAGACCGACTTTAGCCTGCCTGTGGGCTATTTAACCTTTGTCTATCATACCATCTGGGAAGAAACTGCGTTTTCCTACTTCACAAGATCTCAGAAAAAAACACATATAAAATATAATGAGGTATCAGGTACTTCAGAAAAGAAACACCCACACTGTCACTGGTGGTCTTCCAGTGGTAATCACATTTGTGTAGTTGGAAATTTAGTGTTGATTACCAGGGAAAAAAAAAAATACTTGTCTTTTCAATACAGATCTAATTGTTTCATTTTATTCTTTAAGCAGAACATTTTGTTAAAACATTCAATACCTTGTGCAACCAGAAAGTTTAGCAATAAGATAAGATGAGAATAGATGATCAAGGTCTGGAGGAGTCTGCGTTGCAAATGTAACACATCCATGTGGATAAAACAGAGATCAATCAGCAGGAGTTGTGTAAATTCAAACCCACGGGGTCTACCTCCTCTTACAAGACAGGCATTATTCTACCTTTTCTTGTGAGTGCCAGTCCCTAACGTGCTGTCTGGGTTACGGCCGAAGCTGGCAGACGATGCCATTTTCATCATCTTCACAGGGCTAAGGTCTAACACTGGGAAAGCAAGTGTTGGTTTATAGTGGCTGATGCCACCTGAGAGCTTGAGTCCAAAATCTTGGGAAGCCGGGAACTTGCTGAGGCTCACGGCTATACTGCACAGTCCCTTCTTCAGCCCTTGGTCGCTGTCCCTTTGATAACACGATCTGTACCCACCAGCATGGACCACATGACATTTATTAAAACACCTGTACTTCATTACAAAAATGCTGCTTCATTCCAGTGACACACTTTTATAATTGATTTTAATCAAGTATCTTACAGCTTTCAGATGAGAAAGGTGGAGAAAAAAATCTGTAATGCCTTTTAAAATTGCTTGTTATCTCTCACTTGTAACTAATTAAACTAGTCACACTGCTAAGAGATTCTGAGCAGTTTTATGTTCGCTTGCCAACAAATGAGTAAAAAAATGAAATTAGACAATTAGTCTCTAGCTATAGTAGCTAATTAAGATAAATATTTTCAGAATAAGGAACTTAACAGAACATCTAAGATGTTGACACTGCAAAATACACGGCAAAGTAAAGCATCTCTCAGCAATTACTTGCCATTCAGCAAATTCCACAACTGCATCCCAACCACCACTTCGTTTTTTTCCTACTCCACTGAACATAATTACTTACTAAAACTTCTTTCTAACGTGGTGAGAATGTGGGTAGCTTACTGGACTACTGGCAAGCTTAGGAACAAATTGTGATGCTGCACCATCGCAGGTGTATGCACCAGTGACAAACTAGCATTTTTACACAAACCGCGTGAGGGAAAGCACTGTAGCAATCTGCCCTACCACTAGTTTTTCCTAATGTCTTACTTTGCACGATCCACTAAGCCTGGACTGTGCTGGCTCAGTATGTGGGTATATCTTCTGTCACAACGTGCATCCAAACATATGAAATAGTCACGGGAAGTGAGGTCTCTCCACTTAAAGATGCGACACAAACACAGCTACCACACGACACACGTAACAACAGCAACACTGTTTATGTAGTTACATTATTATAATGTTCCATCATAGGCTTTCCATCAAAAGAGGCAGACTACAAGCTGTTTGATATTCTAATATTTACGCTCAATTATCTTTAGTTATTTTTGTGTTACTGATGAGCTTTGAGCTCCCTTATAAACTCCTATTCATTCTTAATTATGATGTAAATCAGCATGTTAACATCAAGCAAGCAAGCATTAACCAAACCAGCTGATACAAACGCAGACAAAGTTCGGACAGAAGCAGTGGCAGAATGCCCAGAAAGTTACAAAACCCTCTGAACAGCTCAGTCAACAGGACAGATACACAGATCCTTCAAAACAGATGCTCTGGGTACTGGCAGTTACTGCCAGTAAATTTTAAATAAATATTACAAAAGCTGTAAAGAGCTCAGGCACAGACATGTCATAGATAAGAACTGTGACTTTTTAAAATGTCAGGACTGAAAACATACACCGTCCTATAAAGTGTTGCTCAAGTCATTCCATGCTAACAGTGACGTAAATAATTTCCTAAGGACCCGATGGCTGAACTAGCTTTGGCAAACTGCATGCATCTATTTCCTCGACTACATTAGTGTGTTGGTAAAGACATGGCATATTAAAAGAACATTTATGAAATACAGACAGAACTACAAAAGCCAATGTACAGTGATTCACTTCAATGTGCTATGATACAAGCCAGTAAAATTAAAGCTAATCCGTTCTACTGCAGGAGATGTCACAGACTTTTATGCATTTGGTAAATTAATATTTATAAGCAGCACAGACAGTTTAGTGTTTTTAATATAGGAGTATGATTTTCTCCTAAACATCAAACAGAAAAGTGGCATTAAAACTGCAGTTTCTTAATTGCCACAAACCTAAATGACAGTATTTCCAAGATTTCTTTTCCATCATGTCATACAGATTACCAATACACAACTGGGAAATCTGCAAAATCCACCAAGTAGCCATGAATTATACATTCCTAACTCTTTAAAGTTAACGCATAATAAATCTTCCTATCAAGAGCCTGCTGACGGCTGCGAGCACTACTTTCCTAGTATTTCTCATTAAAAACACAGACATCTAGGAACGGAAAAACAAGCAGGTACACACAGAACCCAATACCACACAGGTGCATGTATATATTACACATATAAGAAGTGACATTTTGCCAACAACAGTGTTTTGAGAATTTACATAGCAGTAAAATTATAGCTGAACACCTTTTATAAAAAATGTAATATAAAATTTTACAGCCTAATGTGCATAAGAATTCATCACACCCAATTAAAACGCAGCACTTGATCACCTTTTATGCAAATTTTGAAAAGGAATTTTGTTATATTATATGCTAATATGGAGTTTCATTTAATTTAGCTGATGAATTACCTAATTTTGTTTTCCAGTATACTTAGGATACCCCTATTGAACATGATGGCTTTTCATGAGGTATCCAAAGTCAATATCCAATTAACAGTCTGGAGGCTGAGAAAATTCAAAATTCAAGGTTATTGCCCCTGCACAGAGGACCAGCAGGCTCCAGCCTAAACTGAGCAGAAGGACAGAAGACACCAAAGGAGACAGGAGAGAAGATAAGAAAGGAGGAATCTAAAACATAAAGGAGAGAAGAGGAAAGAAGCAAATTGTTTAATTTGTGGGTGAATAGCCAAGTTCAACATCGACTGCAAGACACAAAATAGAGCAGACTCCAGCTGTGAATTTAGCCAAGGCTTTGTATTTGAATTTCCTGAAGTGACCTATTCAATTCACTGTCATATTTAATTGAAACAGTAGACGAAAAGAACTTAAATTAAGCTCTCCCATTTGGTCCCTATTTGAAAATGTTTTGATGAAGAGGAGAAAGGTCTTGCCTATAAAAAGAAGGATGTTTAATACATGTGTGTCATGGCTACTCTACTGGGTTTTAAACTCATTTACTGTACAGTCAAACTATAAAGTTAAGAGTGTCTTTCAATAACTCCCTCCAAAGGAAGCTGGAATATTTAGAAGTAAAACATTTTTTAAAAATCACCTGTGTTGAAAATTTTAATTCAAAAAAGAAAACAGCAATTTACAATCAATATCTTACTGTACCCATACAACACCGATTGGCTCTGTAAAGCAGCACAACGCTGTAACAGCTTCATTACGATGACAATAACCAGAAGCACTCTGCAGTCACTGTCAGATGTTTCTGTGTGGATTCGACATCGTGCGAGCATGTTAATTGTGCTGCGCTGGCTGCCACTGGCGAACATCCACTGGCTTGGCAACGAAGCTGGCAAGGTCTCAACTCTGAACAAAAGGCAGCTACCAGATATTCTGTGAAGCTAGGAATTTTTTTACCCAAAATATGTACTTGAAAAATGTCCAGTTCCTTCTAAGTACACTCTCTGTGCCTAAATGGAAGGAGAAAATCAGCCTGAAAGAAAGCTTAAGAGCTAACAATATTTTGTGAATAAAATTATAGAGTAGCCTAGCTTAATTTAAGAACCGTATTTTCTGCATAAATCTGCATTCGTACTGAACCATCTTACTAGTCTATGCTGACAGCTGGACCACTTAAAGCAGTCACTGTTACAGTGTGTGCAGGGGATGCACGCATCTTCCAGAAAACTGATCAGGTGGATGCATGCGTATGCAGCTAAACCTAACGAGCAGTCCCAAGCTAACAAACTACATACAAATGGTTAGGAAATCAAAAGATACAAGTAGTCAGGTTATTTCAGATGTGATGGCAGTTTTTAATTTTATGTTATGTTCCACAGAAGCATTGATTTTACTAACGAGGTTTTGGCTGGTGCAACTTGCAAAGATGTGAAATCTGTCATCTGAGTAACAGTGAAAAGAGTGTAGCACATTCTGTTCGACTTACACAAGAAGTATGTATATTCTATTTAATTGCATAGCAATGTTTCCAGTTGTCTTTGTTGAAAAACATTTTAGTAAGTTCTATTTATTAATGATGACCTGAAGGCAGAAGTTCCCCTGAACAGAAAAAGCAGAATCTCTACGCAGTCATGCACACAGTGTTACATTAGCACAGACTAAGATCACTAATATAAACTGTGTCGATAAAGCAAGGTGAAAATTAAAGGTGAAGTACTTTAGCAATCTAAAATGAAAAACAGTTGCCTGAGAAAGATATAAATAGCATCCAAACTCGTTGCTCTATGAATGTAAAAGGGATGGCTAGGAAAAATATCTAAGGATAGAAAAAAAATCAATCGTTTGTAGTGGTTATAGATCAGAACTTAGTAACCTTTCCTGACAAACTGGGAATTTGCACACAAAGCAGAGATAGCTTACTGAGGAAGGAAATATGAAGAATATTTTTATTCCAAGTCCCAGAACTCTTACAAGCTGTATACCTAATTTTAACACTCAGGCTACTGGGCAGTCATATTGTTTAGGCTATTTAAAGAGAACTACTTATTCAAACACTTGGCTACAGTTGTTTGTCCTGGAAATTGAAAAAAGAGCCGCTAAAATGGGTAGTTTTAGCTTCCAGAAATATGTTTCTACATTTGCAGAAAGGTTATGTAAGTACCTATAGCACTCTGTTAATTGAAGCATGGGAAATACATCTATTTACTGACACAGCTCACCTCCTAGTGCTTTCAGTTCATGAGTTTAAGGACCATAGAATCAAAACAGTTTGTTGGGTTAATCTTGTCTTTAAACACTAAAATAATATTTCAGCCTCTTCTTTTAAAAGGATTAAAACGTGAAAGCAGTAAGATTTTTGTTATCCAGATACTTCTGAGGCAAAATTATTTGCTTTGCCATACTGTTTCTTTTTTAATGGTGACTGCTCTCATCTCTTTTTCATGTATTACTGTAGCTCTTCTGATATAGTAAAATTATTACAATCCTACTGTAAATATGTTTAAACAATCTTAGACTCACATGGTTTTCTATTTCAGGCCAACGAAGGGAGATAAAATTAAATCATATTCCTAAAATTCTGACATCTTGCTAATTTCAAGCAACTTCTTGTTGCTTTTTCTAAGAAATATTGGGGGTTGTATGTGCTAGAGAAAACCTAAACAAGAAAGTGTGTTAGGATTCTGAGAGAGTACAAGCAGCCAGTATTGAAAAAAAAGGGGGGAGTAGGACGGGGCAGAGGCAAAAAAAAAAAAAAAAAAAAGGATAGATTTATTTATTTCAATAGTTGCTGGATTTTAAAACCTGCAGACTCAGATCACTAGAAATTTGGCAATTGCAGTAAACTGGTTAATCTAGTTCAGTGACAGCCTGACCTCACAGAGTCCCAAATACTGCTTTTTGTTACCAGTGGAGACACAAACAAGAGACAAAAGACATCTCTGAAAGGCCAAATTAACCAACCAAACACAGCAGCGGCAGTACTGAAGAGTATACCACATGCTAGAAAGCCTAGCAATGAAACACGCTGACACCAAATCAATTTGTGAGTGGGAAGAACACAGAAACACTGGCAAGGAAAGGCGCTCAGGAGACCCGCATTTCCACTGTAAACAGAAGCAGCGGCGCCAAGCGTGAACTGGCAATGGAAGCGCGTGCCAAAGCGCGCTTGGAGCTGAAACCAGAGAACTGTCAGTACGGCTGTATCATTGTCTTTCTCCCTCTCACTGCATGCCTTTCACGTGGCTGCTGTGATAACCTGCCCAGATAAATATTAGAAGGTATGAAGTAGCAATGTACTTCTTAATATTAATTCATATTTTTGATACTTGGTGACTGCAGAGAACCTTCTTTGTGGCTAGGCAGAGGAAAAACAAGCAGAAAAAAAACATACAAAGAAGCAGAGAAAAAAGGAAAATAAGGTTAACAGTGAGGAAAGCACACATCAAGTCTGTCCTACTGAGCTACCACTTGGTCAGGAAAGGGAATAGGTAATTAATAGAAGAGAAATGAACAGGTAAACAATTCACATACATTTGCATCATGCTACAGTTCCTGCTATTCATGTTGATAGGATTAATACACATTCCTGGTAAGATGTGGAACTGCATTGCTTTTAAAATTTATATGTTTAGCAGTATGCATTTAATACACCTGTTGAATCAGTCTTTCAGTACCACATAACCTTTCTCCTTTTGTTCCTAAAGCAAAGACAAATAAAATAAGAACAAAAGAGTACGGAGAAACTAATGGTGGCATAGCATTTGAAAGCGTGGATTCACCGTGCTGCACGCTTGATCTCTTTGGTCTCAGATGTAATTGAGAATCTGTGCCTTACAGAACCTTTCCGTTGAAGCACATTGCTCATTACGGTTCAAACTCACAGGAAGAGGGCAGGCAGAACAGGGAGTAAGATAACATGGGAAACCACAAAGCATTAAAAAAGCTGGCAGATCTAATTTTAGTTCTGCCAGCCTGGCCAGCGTCCTCTTAACAAGCACTATGTGCGATAAAACTGATGAACAGGCCTATCCATCACAGATACAGAAGCAGAAACTCTATCACACAAGTCTTATTTGCATCTTAAATATTTATAATCTTCAGATTTGAGAGACAGAATATGGCTGCACATCTGTTCTTTTAATCTGAACGCATGCCTTCTAATGTAAGCAGCTAAGCAACTGCAAATACCGCAGTCGTGACACTTCTGTGGGACTGCGCAAGCCAGCTTCCAGTCTGACTCCAGCATTAGAAGGCCGTGGCAGACCGTGAGTGTTCAGATGCTAGTCTTCTCCTCTCTCATTATATTATCCTCCTGAATGATTCAGTCATGTCTCTGGTTTCTGTGGCATCAAAAATACAGCAAAGGATTGACGAGGCCAAAAATACTGGTCTCCAAAAATCTCAGCTAATCTAGTTATTTATTAGAAAAAGAAAATATATTTCATATAAGTACCTTGTAAATCAGCAAGGTATTTTGATTTGCAGTCACAACAGCATCACAGGCTGTAGGTGCTTCTCAGATCTCAAAACATACAGAAATGAAAAGGATCCTCTGAATGTGGTATCAGATGTAATGACACTGCATGAGCCTTGCAAAATTGTACAATATACTTGTCTGCAACTTGCTAGAATAATTGTAATGAATGAATAAATTATATTTTACTTGATATAAAAAAAATTGTGATCAACCTGCGTAGGTTGAAAAACCAATTTACAAAGTTTCCATATATTAAGTTGCTCATATAATCCTAATACATCTCCACCATAAAACAAGCTGCTATTCCCTCTAGGCCTCATCTAAGTTTTACTTTTTTCATCTCCTAGAAAGGGAGATGGACTTTTCCACGTGTTGAGAGGCCACCCAGACACTAAAAGAAAGCACAGAAGCAAATATACTCTCAACTGAAGCCCTACTATTAACTTACTTTGATTAATAGCACCAGAGTTTTAATAACATAGTGAATTTCATGTTATTAAATAAAATTTAATCATCCACAAAAATGTCCATAAATTTGTAAATTTTGGTAAAGCTATAGCATATATTTTCTTAAGAGCTGGTACACGCATAAACTTGTTATTAAAAAATCTGATAGTCTCTCCAATTGTTAACCACACACAGCTCTACAGGAAGGCAATAGGAAATCAGATTGTCCAAGAACTACATAATTTCACTTTAGATGTTCATTAAAAGAAATCACTCAACCCATGGAGATTTAAATCAATAAGAAAATAAAAGTCCACGTTTAAGTGGGATCAAAATCTAAGGCTAAGGCCACAATAAATCTTAATATTACTCTGCTGTGTTGAGACTTACAAATTGCAATACCTTTGCTGGTGAAAGTCAAAATCTAACATTCTTCTCATGAAAAGTTGTTTAAGAATATGACTGAGCTTTCATTAGGTCTCTGTGATTTACAATTTTGAAGGGCAGATTTTCATCGTATGTGTGTCAATCATAAACCCATCCAATTGTCATGGAAACACACAGTCATTCCAATGAAGAGTCAAATGATTAACTTGGCTGCTGGAACAAAAGTTTTATTGCTGCAATTTACTGAAACTGTCTGGTTTGCATATATTAAGCTGAATGGAATCAGAGTAACGGCCACGCTTCCGGACACAGTGCTCTGCCAAGACTTTAAATGGATTCGATACTTACATTTTTTGTAGAAAACATGCATTATTCTGATTGTGTTGAAGCTACAGGATGTTATAGAGTACACTTCAATTCTGTAAGACTCCCATGTTTTTGTCCACCCTCAAACATGACTAATTAGGTTAACTGGGTCAATTGATAATTTACGGCATAAGCAAGGCATATCATGCTTAATATACTGCTTTCACAAGTAATACGATTCTTGTAATAGAAATTCATACGATATCCCTATATCTTTGACAGGTGATTTTCAAAGCAGTCACAATAGTTCAGTCAGAACTGCATTCCCAAATCAAGAAACCCACTTACTTGGCTACCATTCCTCAAAAATCGGCCTTGTGAGCTGTAATTATGTCTGTCTTCACAACAGGATGCCTGTTGTCTCTAAGGCAGCACAATGATACTGGCATTGCTTTGCAGACTGGGAGATGAAACAAAGAGAAACTCAGACCCACGTTCACCAAGTTCTTTAGGTACCTAAATCCTTGCTGACTGTTGAGCAGTCAGGACTAACTAATCTAAAGTAAAACAGAAAATCAAGTAACGCAGAAAACTTACAGGACACCTATAAGCTTACTTAGAGGTCTTCCCAGATCTTCCCATTTTCTTCTGTCTTTTTTTCTAATCTTTCAGTTCTTAAATTTCTATCCTGAACTCCAAATGTTCTTCCCCTTCTTACAAACCTATGCACATAGGTTGTCTCCTGTCTTGCTATCTATGCTTTGACTGGGTTATCTGTTTTTTCATTAATATTGTGAATAAATTACAGAAGGAGCATGTACTGTTTAGAAACCGACGAGCACTTCCACTGTATAAGTGGCAAACAGCATCTCCAGATTCCAGCTTTATTGAGCCGAAAGCATTGATATGTATTACACCCTTTTAATCTCTTTCTGAAATCTATCAGTCAGTTTTGCCAAAAGCAAGAAGATCAAGCAAAGTGATCGGACATCTTGCTACATTCCAAATGGACAATTTGGAAAGATAATTAACTCCCTGAATTCTTTGTCACAGTCCTCTTCACAGCCTGCACAGGATGCTGTCCGCAAAATAACTCTAGAGTTTCAAATCCCTAAGAAAACTCAAAATAATGATGTCAAAAACCCAAGTATGCTGAATATACAAAGAGCAGAAGAAATTTTTGTAATTCCATTCATCAGTAAGAACTTAATGAAACACCACCATTAACATCATAATGCAAATACTTTGCATTTATAGAGCTTTTTCAACTCGAGTCTTCAGTTTCTAAGAGAAGTAGTTATCACTGGGAAGTAAATGCTATTGGAGACACACCATGATGTACCCAAGGTAAAATGCACAGCAAAACCTGGATTAGAAATATTTTTTTACTTTCATAGCCATATTCCTATTCTTTGATCACCATGCTGACTCCTAAGAATGGGGTCGCTCAAAAGGAAAATGAAAAAAATTCCATTAACATTCAAACCTGTAGATAACAGTACATATTTCCACATGCATTTAGCATTTCCTGCACACACAAATCGGTGCGTTCAAACATCTTTGAAGTCATTTTCAGAGCCTCTGTGAAAATTTAGTAACTACAGTCCTTATTACCTGTAGGTAATAAGGTGAGTGCCAAGAGACTGCAGCGGTAACTCAGCCTGCTGCACACACTGGTTGAACAATGAAACTGAATCTGAAGATTTTAATTTCTTCATTTTTCACAGAACTACAGCAGATAAACATGCAGGCTTACACACATTAATGAGTATGCTTCAAATTATAACAGTACTGCTGAAATCTTATGTAATTTTAGGAGAGGAATGGGTTTTTACATGCAGTTTCTATGTACCTTTAAACTCAGCTATTTCACTTCAAAGTACAGACATTCTTTTTAATTTATACACTAACTCCAATAATTTTTCATATCACAGACATGAAAAAGATCACATAGAACAAATGAAAAAGATCACATAGAACAAATGAAAAAGATCACATAGAACAAATGAAAAAGATCACATAGATCACATCAGCTCAGTAAAATCAGATAATCGTAATTGACTATAAAAGAATTAGACTGCAGAAACTATCCAGGCTAATCTGGAAAACTGGGAATAGAAGAAAAGGATGAAGATTCTCTTTATCGGAACAATGTAACACAGTAGCACATGACAAGATCAAATACTTTATCCAGTACAGAAACAGGTGTGGGTTGGGTTGCATTGGTTGGTTTGATGGGGTTTGCCTTGGGAGGGTGGGCAGTGTTCTTTCAGGCTTTTTGGTCTGAAGTTTGATAATTTTATTTTAAAAGTGACAGAGCAGTTGCATTCCTACCTTGAAAGTACGCTGAAGCAATAACAGAGCAAATGCACGAAGAACAGTCTGGTGTGTTGCTCTTCACAATTAAGTCAGCCACAGTACTTCCCCTCTGTTGATGTAACACTAGCACTTAATGTTGTAAAGCTATTTTGCAATAAGGCTCAATAAAAATGACCCTTTTTGTGTGTGTGTGTGTCCAATGTTTGATGGAAACAACAGCAGTGATAAACAGCTACCCACGAACATAATGAAGACAGTTGTTAGTAACAGTAGGATCAGACACAGTCACTCTCTCAGTTACGGAAGTGGAACATTGGAGTAAAATAAAAGTAATCAAATCTGGCAAGCTGTATCTGAAACTGTGGGACTTAAAAAAAAAAAATCACAGTTAAGCGGAAATAATTAAACTAATTTTAGTGGTTAGAGGAATACTTTTCCATGATTTAGAAAAGAATATCCCCAAGAGACTATCTGATCATTTTATGTTTCTATTTTGTTAAAGAGGATGCAGTTAAATCAAATGAGGTAAACTGGGTACAGTGCTCATCTTGAATCACATCTAGTAATAGAAGTTACCCAGTCATAACCCTGAAATTTCATTCCCCTGCCATAGCTCTGCTAAGTTTTTACTTCTACTGTAAAATTGTGTAACCTTCACATTATTCCTTCTCTATGTAAACTGCTCTTCTGAGTCCAATTGAGAAAGAAATCAGATCATTAAAAAAATCTTCTTTACCCAGAAACACAAGAAGAAAGCTAAAAATGTCATTCTAAGTGCTGTGTTTTCCTTTCAGTTTATTATATCAATTTACTCAGAATTGCTCACCATCCGCAGCCCTTGGACTTAAATTTCCCCACTCTTTATTAGGACACATGCTGCCCTGGACAGTGAGTACTGGTGAAGATTCTCACGTCACAGAGAACAATTCCCCTCTGTACTTGAATTTTATTAATAAGTGTATAGACTATGTCAAAATCTACTTTGAAGAACAAAGTTGTGACAGTTAAGACGTTTTATTAAATGATGAGAGAAGAATGGATGCAGTATTGCACCCTGTACTCACACCATCAGTCCTGCTGGAGCCGGGAAAATTGGCCACATGGCGGCTACTGCCCTGAAGCCACGCTTTGGGGGGGTGTGAAATTTCATGCTACAGTATCAGAAAAACATGTTGAAGCTGGAATAAATTCAACAGCAGTGAGTGAAAGTCTACCGAAGTGTAAGGCCGGCCTTAAATATTTCAGCTATTCTGGTACTCTGGACTCCTACTCTCTAGCAGTGGCAATAGCAGACGCCAAGGAAAAGTAGAGACAAACTCCCAGCAGTAGTTTCTCAGGATAATGTTACACACAGAAGGAATGTAGGCTGCCATCCTGGATAATGAATCTAGATGTTCTACTACAGCAGGAGCATCTATAGTACAGCTCAAATACTACAGAACTGCATAGAAAGAGTTTTCTAGACTCCTTACAACATGGTGCAATACAGTAGTTTGCCATCAGATCCCTGAATGTGGAATCTTTCAGGCAAAAGATCTCTTTTCCAAGGGAAGGCAGGGAATTATACAATTCACAACAGATTGTAAAATACAAACTTCTGGGACGCTTCTGAGCACTTTAGTGTGGAAGGTATTTTGCATATTTCCTCTACCGCATTACGCTGGTTTTCTAATGGAGAAATTGGCAAAGTGACTTCAGATTCAGCCTTCCTCCGTTCCACCACAACAATGATGAGCCCAAAGCTCCCTCTTTTTTCCTTCTTAATCTTCTTCTCAACATTGTGTCATAAGCTCCCACGACAAGCTGAGAAGCACAGAGTTTTCAAAGAGAAACCTGAGGCACATTTTGGAGTGTACCATATTTTTAGTAAGCTGAACAGAGCTAAGCCATATGGTCCTATATTTTAATGTGATGTAATCCAAAACTACTTTTTATTTTTATGTATTTTTTACAAGCTAAGACAGTCCTAGTCTTTATAGTATTTTGCACTTCAAATGGGTCTTCCAAAGCTGTCTGTTTTGCCTGCAACCAACGTTTGATAATTTGTTCTGGATGTTCTCCAGTACCAGAAAGGAACTGGTGCACTGCAATCTCAGGCATCACCTGGGACTTTTTCAATATATATAATATATGTCCATCTTAGGCAGTGTCCAAGACATAGTGGTCCAAGCAGGTAAATGTTTAAAAACTATGAACTTCTGCTCCATTTTTACCTGTCATTTAAGACTTTGCTTGCTAACTGTTTATTCTGACTATCTAAAATTGGGATAATTAAAAAATTTAATGCAACAGTCCTTGCAAAATCTTGTTTGATAGACAGTACTTTGAAGATACAAGGAAAACCAAATTACTATTTTGCCACTAGAATTGTACAGTAGTAAATAAGCTACCGCTAGAGAAACAGGCAGGAAATGCCTAAAGCAGAATTACACTGGTTTGGATTGTTTACTAGAGAGATTTAATTGACACATCAGCAGGTTATTTTGCTGATCTCACTGCCGGTACTCTGGTTCCGCTCACAGATCAATGACGTTCAAATCTTGTTACCTGCCTCTGTGGCTTCAAAACATCTGACTGTGAAAATTATTACTTTATCCCTTTTCATTTGGTAGGCTAGCTGTGTTATGCACAATATTGTCATAAAGAGATATTATCTCCTATTTAGCAATTCAGTAAACCTTATAATTAAGAATTATTTATTAATACCTCTGTACCTGTCAAGTCGTTAACTCCACAAAACACAAATGAAATTAGATCTCTCAGGAACCCTGTTAAAATAGCGTAGGATCAAGATTAAAAACTCTTGCAGCTAATCTTAAGGCTTCTGTTTTATGGTGGGCACTTAATATTTTTTGGGGCAAACTGCCACGAGCAATGTCAGCCCATAAGAGCAAGCCACCTATCTCCGAAACTGGAAAAATGTCAAGCCTTTCTCTGGGCTAGTGCCTGAAACTGCTCCAGCTCTGGAGCTACCAGTGGCGCAGGGCAGCAGTGGGAGACAGTTGCCTGCCCTGGATAACACGTGCCCTCTCCTGGCAGATCCCAGCAATATTCTAGGACAGCTGGTGCCTGCCTGGATGAAGAAAAACTAGTCCATCTGCTAGTCACATAGGTGCACATTACCAAAGGATTTTTATTATTATTACTTTTCTATTAAACATTAATGTACGAGTAACTGTTCTTAATGCCATAGAAAATACACTGAATGCATACACTCCAAATAAGCTAGCGTGTTTTAATAGGTCCGGCCTTAGAGTACATATGGGAAAATTACAGGACAGCTAGGATATGTTACTCTGAGTCACCAAAATGTCCATTAGAGGACCAAGATAGAAGGAAAAAAAAATCAGAATATAAAACCATGTTTTGGTTTTAATATTTTTCATTAATGATCGGCATTACTCCACGGGGTTCGTATCCCCATCCCCTACTCCGCTCAGGAAGTAAAGTAAAATTTTATTTCTTTAATTGAGTATCCATTTAGTTCAACTGAAGGACTACCTCCATAAAATTAATGATACTCTCTTTCTCTATAAAATTCTGCCACTCATGAGCAGACAGAAAAGCAAAAGCAGGTTAGGACAGAAGGGATGCTGTTTAATATTAAACAGCAGAGGGTTAATCGATTGGTGCCTTGAAGTAGGTTCCACTGAGCAGCCCAGTAAATCTGGGTACAGTTACTTTGAAACTGCCCTCCTTTGAGAAATGGACTTACAGAGCGTCAGCAGAACTTGTATTGTGCTTTTGAACCTTATAATTACAGCAGGTTTAGAGTAATTGCCCCCAAATATTTTATGAGACTCTCTATTTATGCAATTTAATTGTTCTCAGTAGTTTTCATGCTATTTCCACTTCCATAACTATTCAGACAAACAATTCTTTCTAAGAGAATGTTTACAGAAATGCTAACACTGAATTAAAATTAAAAGTATATTTAGAAAAGTGAGTTTTGAATCATTAACAAATTACATATGATGCGTGAATCTTATAGCTCACATACCTCATCAAGTCCAGATCAGCTTGAACACTGAATATTAAAAATAGGTGTGATTATGGAATAGAAATAGACAGATGCTAAGAAAAGAGAAATTGTTACAGATAAATAAGTGCTACCTGATAAAAAAAGAAATGTCCCATCAGTGCTAAGAAACATCTATGGCAGCTTTTCAGTGTCAAAAATGGTACAATTCCACTCTGATCCGATAATGAAATCTTACACAGAACTGATACCTTTGCTTGAGTCAGAAAGTAAGTCATCGGCAGAAGTACCTGTGACTGGAGTAACTGGGAAGGAGTGGCTTTGAGGTTTCAAAGATTTTTCTGAAGATTAAAGCAGAGACTTTAGCAAACAGATCTAAGCAAAGATGCTGAAAGATCTCTACAAGTGGAAGAACAAGGGAAATGGGCAAAATATGAAAGACACATTCTAAGTATAACAGAAAAATTTACCTATTTCTCTATTAGTTGAACCCCTCTGCAGTATTTGAAGACCACATTTTCTTCCATCAGGTGCAGGAACTGTAAACAGACATGACTTCCACCTATCACAGGCCATATACAATCTCAAGGGTACTATCGTCCCTCTTATTTCCCCTCTCCTGCACCCGTTCTGCATTTTCCCAAGGACATTGCCAGTGTTTGCACATTTCCCCATATGGAATTACAGCAAGTAAACACAAAGGGGAAATTAATCCACTCCGGCAGAGGGGCACATTGCTCTGAGAGCAGTGAGACAAGAACTGGTTCCTGGCACATGCTGGAACACTGTTCACTCAACACAGCGAGTGTCACCGTTAACAAACAATAATGCTTCACTGGGAGTTTTAGAAGTGTTACTGCTTTTTCCAACCTGCACAATTACTGGTTTGCGTCCATTTTTTCCTCCCTTTACTTTCCATAGAGCACCAGAACCAACCCAGTAACACCTTGGGCAGAGGAGATTTCTTGTTCCAGACTGTTTTCAGGTTCTGTACCACCCATACATTTCACCAAATGCCCGGAGGACTACCATCTTCTCCCCAGCTTATTTTCCCCAAGGAAAAATGAAAATGACAAAATGTTTCTTGCCTCATCAGTTCCCCACTGGTGCAGAGCTCTACAGCTAAAATGCTCATCAGAGCCAAAATCCTGGGGATGAATGAACTTTAAACAAGCTAAACATCAATTGTTTTGATTTACAGACCCAGGAGACCAAATCAATCACAAAATACTAAAGTAAAATTAATTTGCCATTCAGAGCTGTCTGTGAGACATGCCTAGCCTGAAAAAATATAAAAAATTAGTAGATTGTGTAATTGCTTCCGTTGGACAAAATGGCTTAAAATTCCATCTTCACAGTGATCATATATCCAGAACGTCCCTTGCTCCATCCAGGCATTAAATCCAGGATTTTTTCTCCCCCGTGCCACGTCTCTGAGTACTACTGCCTTAGATGAGCACTGAATATGCAGCATCTCAAGCTGTACCAGATTTATGGTATCGCTATAACTGGACTGACTGACTCTCTCTGGCATCTGTTTGGGAGGTACAGCATAAGGCAAGTTCATCAGTTTAAACCTTGCTTATAAATAGATGCTGCAGGTGCATTTCAGAGTAGATACTGTAGACTCTTTATTTTCCATTTGAGAACTTTGCATCTTTTAGGTAATGCACATACATAAATACAGGACATTAACATAACAGCTTAAGGGACGCAAGCTGGTGTATTTTAAGCTACATAAGAATTTGCAGCTTCATGACAGCATCAAAATGGTTGTTAGATTCACTGCAGGTTAGCACACAGTGCCTGATTTTCATTTCTGTGCTGCATTGGATGTTAAGTTCATGTGGCATGTAGATCAAAAGGGAAACTGTTAAGAAAAAGTAACCATTGTCAGGCAAGACGCAGTGCGGCATAACTGGCAATCTTCCCATTAGCAAAGTCGCTGGGGAAGGGCTGTCCGTCATTCGTGCCACAGGTATCCAGCTTTCAGGCACTCAGACACGGCCCTGCATCACAAACAACAAATTCACTTCCCAAAACTAAACTGTCTCATAAATTGCAGTCATTCAATACTGTAATTGTATTTCTGTGGCTTAGATTGTGGCAACAGAGAATGAAGCAAGCAGGAAGAGAAGGCTAATTGTAAAAGGTAAAGTTCTCTTTTATACTGAAATCCTTTTGTTCTGAATAATGGACCCAGAAAGGAAAACAACTATTGATGAATCAGTGATAGAACACAAACTTAATCATTTGCTGAGGTCATTTAGACTGTCAGTACTAAAATATTTGAAAGCTTCTAATTTAGTTCTTCACAAAAGAAGCTCCTGGCTGTTAACAACTCACAATGAAGTTCCAGCATTTACCTTCAAAACAAAATCAGTACTGCAGCTTAATACTTCTCTACCGGGTACTAAGTCAAACACAAAGCTAAAATTCTGGACAGAAAGCATCACCAGCTATTTACAGTTTAGGCAATTTCTTTGTACAGATAATAAATCAGAGTACATATCTCAATCCAGTAACTGAGATCTTATTACAGAAATATCTTAAATATTAGTTTATGCACTCAGTAGAGTTCTGCTCTAAACAACCTCTACATCAATCTAAATCAAGTATCCAATTGATAAATATTATTTTAGGTGTCTTTTACTTCTGTTTTAGTAAGTGTGATGAGAACAGTGGTCACAATGATATTTAAAAAGAAAAAAAAAATACAGCTAAGTTTCTGCAATGACAGAGAATGCAATCAATCTGCTAACACTTGACACCTGATAAGTTCACGGTGTCCATAAAATGTATTACTATGCGTAAGAAACATCCTTATTTCTGGCTCCTCGCTCTCCTATAAAACAAGAGAGTGGAATCGCTCTCCTGAGATTCATAAACAGATTTTTTGTTTCATCCAGGAAAATCTCCATATTTCTCTTTGCAACAGAAAGTTTTCCCACCTCGACTTGTTCTTTGCGGCTTCAGTACAACAGCCTGGTCCATGGCTTTGTGGATAGTGCAGTAAGTTTACATTACCAGACACACAAAAAGCCCCTATCCAACAGCTAATGAGAGTTTGAGAGCTATCTACAGCATGTAAGACAAAAGAAATTAAGATACATTTGTATTAGACAAGTGCATCTTCTCCTTCTTCTTATGAGTTCCATAAAAGAGATTTTATTTCACTCCAAACATTCTATGCTTATGTATAATGCCAGTTCCATAAGCCCTGACTGTAAGAGAGTAACTCCTGCTAGCCAAAGAAATCAGCCCCGCCGATGCTCTGGGAGATTTGCCAAAGAAAAACAAGCTCCATGGTAAAGGTCATTAGGAATAAGAGACATTCTTTACACTATGCTGAGTACAGAGACTAATCCACTTTTTTTTGGTAGGAAGTATGCAGGTAGGAGACAGGCAAGCCTTAGTTCCAGACTCTTCCAGGGCTGCTTTTCTAAGTACATTCAGGGAATCATCCATTTTGGCCTGCTTTTCTTTTGGTTTTGATCTCATGCACTACAAAACCCAGCGTTATGCTTACTGGGACAAATCTATTGTACTATCCTGGAAATCCTCTCTAATAGCACGAGGGATGCTAGCGGTAAGGGCAGTAAGTCAGTTGGCTGCTGTTATCATCAATCAAGCATAAAGGCTCTGCTATTCTGCAGCCCGAATTCTTTATCTAACTGATTAGTCATACAGGCCAACTGTATTACAGTGTGGTTTCCCAACTCCCATTACAGAACTCCTCCATTTGGAATATTAAAACCCCAGCTGATGAGCTCAATGTTCCATGAAACATGCTTTGGAGGGGAAGGAGAGGGAGCACAGCAGCAGAGGAAGAGATGCAATCCCTTTATCCTCACAGATCTTCACGCAAAAAGGAAGGGGGTGAAAGCTTGCCAATCAATTCAAAAATAAAGAAAGCAACAAGAGGCCACCAAGACAAACACCAGAAAGCTATTTTAAGGTTCAGAGTGAATTCAATATGCAAAGAAATGAAGCATAGCAAGGAAACAATCTTACTGGCAGAATTAGCATTTCTTTTCCTGTTTGTTAGGCAACTGAGAAAGGTGTTTCAGTAGAGTATCGGTAACATAACTAGGTTGAATTTGTTTTTTGCTATGCTCAGGGAGGTTTTCTATTTCAACAGGCCTCCTAAGAAAAAGAAACAGACCCCTTAAAAAACATTCCTCTGTTATTTTCTCTATCACATTCTGTACTGTTCTCCATAGAGACCTTATGTCAAGGGTGGCCTCTTTTGACTTCATGGAAAAGTCACTACTCAGCTACTTCTCCCACCCAAGAAAAAGAAAAACACCTTGCTCAAGAATCTGATTTCTGAACTGTAATCTATTTCCCTCTTTTCCTATACACCCCTACACATACCTGCTTGCCAGTAAAGCATTAATTCAGGGACTTGACAAGAATCACCCTCCTTTCTGCCTTCCTGACCTACACCAACTTATTTTATATGCTCACACAGTTTCTACTGCATTTTTCTTTCTCCATTGGAAGCCACACTTTGTTACAAAAACCTTTGAACATACAAAGTCCTAGAGTATCACAGCCAACAATTTAACGTAAAAGGATAAGCATTTACCATGATCTCCGCATTGCACAGCAGACAGGCACTAAAAATAAGATGCTTTACCATAAATGCCTACCTTTGGATAAATGTCTCTCATCTTATACTCTTGCCAAGGAATTTTTTTTTATTTACATTAGATCCATCTTGTTTTAAAAGCAGAGCTCCCAATCCAGATGTATTTGTGCTTCCTTTTTTTCCAAGCACCTGGCACCACTCCCTTGTTTTACAGCTTTCGCACACCCTGGAAGTCCTATACTTCTCCACAACCAGTTGTGCCCTAAGTGACTCTCAAACAGCTTTTCTCTCCAGTGCAACATAGACAGCGCCAGATATTATACGCTACACCAAGTGTCTCTTCTGCTGTTTCAAATATTCCATTCTTACCATACCTGCTGGTTTCAATATTCAGAAGTTAAAGCACTGCTGAGCAGGCACCCACTGGGATTTCAGAGCAGAATGTAAAGAGGAATTACTTAGGAAAAAAAAAAAAGCCTGCAATGATGGAGTCCTGCAGTCAGAAAATGCTCCAGTTGCAAAGCCCTCTCGAACCAAATGCTAAGGATATGAGAGAAACAAGTAAAAAGCCTGCCCTTCCATGCTGGTCAGATAAACCTACAAAATAAACATTCACAGAATTGACCGTGGTATGTGCCAGATAAATAAAAACAAATCCAAGTACAATCACTATCAATATGCAAGACAAAAAACAAGCACGCTCTGTATGTGGATATTCTGTAGTAGACTGCTCTGCTGTCTTCATCATATTGATGCAGATAAAAACAACTGCAAAACAGAAATAGGAATATTTTGTATATTCTTTATAACAGGACTTAACTTTTTTCAGTTTAATACATATCCACAGAGACCTAGCCACAACTGTCATCACAGATAGATTTTTCTCTAGTGAATTTCTTGGGAAAGAACTGACTTAATTTTTCTCATTTGTACTGTGCCAAGCACAGTATGGTCTGAGTGCCAGCTGGGGCCTCCAGGCGCTGTCACAACGCGGCCATCAGAGGAGCAGGCTGATGTGCTCAATGCTCAATCCCTGCGTTTTAGTAGGCAGCGTGAAAGATGTGAGGATAAAGCACTGCAACCGTGGTAAATATGACTTCATTGGACTTTTAAAGTAACGCTGCTTACTCCTGCTTTTTACTGCTTGCTCCTCCATTCTCTCTCCTGCTTCTGTTACTACCTCTACCTGGGGATATAGTTTACATTTATTATTTGTCCAAAAGGTGCTTAGCTTCCCCCAAGAACAGCATAAAATAAGAACAATGTACAGTGGAACAGAGGGTTAAAATTACCCTTTATTTTTTTTTTTCCTTAGCATTGCTGAATAAAAAGACTTACTTTTCAGCCAGTAATGACAGGCTAAGTGTCAGGCATAACCCAAAGAAGTTCCACTAGAGCTCTCTGCAGCTTAAATCCCTGTTAAATTTATTCATATTTTATTCCACCCTCAGAAAGCCAGTCCTCTTCTGTCTTTTATTGTTTATATTAGATACAGTGAGTCATGGAAATAAAGTGACATGAAACCACATTTACACTAAAGAAATCATCCCACATCTTTTCAGATTCTCTTTCCTGCTATTTCTGTAGCATGCCTCCTCTTGAGTCTGCGAGACTGATTACCCAAGCAAGGGCTAAGCGCTTATTCTTGACTCCAGTTATTTAGCTGCTCACATTCTCGTCTCGGCATGCCAATTTAAGGAAACAGGTGCATTATCCATCAGTTACAGAATCTGCATGACTACATGCAGGACTATCTAGCTGACCTGCACCTATAAACAACAAAGTGACAGTAATGCTAAGCAAAGATAATAATCCCAAGTACCATTAGTTTCCTTTTCTACATTTGCACAAGCTGTGCATACCTGAGAAGAGGTGGCTGTCTCTGCATGTAAAGAGGTCAAGGGCAATCAAATGCCTAACTTAAGCACCTCAGGCACTACGAACGCAGAGCAGAACATCTTCCAAAACCAGAAATTGGTGTGTTTAAGGTATCAGATTGGCCACAGACTATAAGAAGGAACACAACCTGCTTTGGAGTTTTATGATCACTACTTTTTCCAATCAAATACTATTTCCAGTCTCGTCTCCCTACTACAGCAAAAGAGAAAGGCGACTAGTACTTCTGGTGGCTAACTGAATTCATTCGGTGACTACGCAGCTGACAGAGGAAGTTATCTTTTGCAAGTACGACCCTTCTGCAATGCTCCAGATTTGGAAATCAGTATTAAGTATTCTATTTATATTCTTTTCTTCAGTACAAAATGGTTCAACTTCATGAGATGCAGACACAAATACTCTGAACATTTAAAGAATGTCAGATTTAGCATAGCAACTTGCATGCAACAGCTTACATGCTTTCACTTGGCCACACAGTTAAAAAGTCTGGCATGTGAAAGCACATTAGAATCATCGAATTATTTAGGTTGGAAAAGACCCTTAGGATCATCTGGTCCAACCATAAACCTAACAGCCCTCCAACATTTGCCATTCTTAATTTCATATAACCATAAGGTCACCAGGGACTTACCGGATCTTCACCAGCAAAATACCAGAGTTGCCTCATAATGTGATACATATACTTAAATATTAAAATGTATAGCTTTCAGAAAACTTATACCAAGCTAGTAAACATCAATTCTTTTTATCCTATACAGCAGAAATTATTACTGTGCATATCTTCCATCAAACATATTAATGATGTAATTACAAATAAAGAGACTACTTTAATTTTTGCAGTAGCTACAACTGCAAATGCAGACAGGTGTTCTGCGTAAAGTAGATGTACGGTAATCTTGCCAACTGCACATTTCACCTTGCTTCATGCACTCTGCATTTATCAGCTTTTATAGCATCTCATCTCAATTCTTCCTTTTAAATTTAACTAGCATCTCCATCTATCATTATTCAAATTAATTTTTGCTTTATTTTTAGAGTGGTTCTACTTCTCACACTTTTGCATGTTGTTTCTAATGACCCTAACAAAGATTTTTAGATTAAAACTAAAATCGGCCTACTCAGTATTTGTAATTCTTTTTAGCTATCATGCCATGAAAAACTCTTAATTGTTTTAGCACACCAGTTTGCAATTATTCTACTTGCTTTTTGTGTGTGTGTGATCTGAAATCTTTTGGCTGGAAATTCTGTTCCCAAAAGCCACAGCCCCCTGTCTGGTCAATTCGCAATGATAAGAATCACAACTTACCTCCACAGCAACTATCACACCAATTATCACTGTTGTGCTTCAAGACTAAACCTATTTAAGTTAGCACTGTGTGTTGGCCATGGAGAGTGTGAGCGCTCAGTATCTGAAGGTGGGTTTTGTCTGTTTAGCTCAAGTTAAAAGGGTTGCAGTTTACGGTTTATGACTGAGTCAAACCTAACAAAGCTTCAAACTACTCACATATGCCCAATCTTACAAAGATGTCATAAAAAGGTTTAAAGACACTGCTTTGAGCAGGGGTTGGACCAGATGTCCTCCAGAAGTCCCTTCCAACATAAATTATTCAGTGATTCCAAGACAAAATGCACTCTGGTTTCCAAAGCCTTTAAAAAGGACCCACAACTTTAGGCTTTATTCCTCTGAATTTTCAGAAGGTCAAACGCTGACAGAAATCGGTCATTAGCAATTCCTTTGAAGTCAATGGAAATTACAGTCCCTCATCCCTTCAGTGGGTTTTGGCTTAGATATTTTAGAGTGACTACTAACATGAAGACAGATTTTGGTGTAAAAATTCTGGTGTAACTTCTCTGACTCCATCCCCCTCATCCCAGCATGCACTCATGCATACAGTCTCCATCACCAGAGCAGACAGGCTTTTTCACCCTACTGATCTGCCTTACAAACACCGCTTCCTTCCACTACTGACCAGCAGAATCAGAGCACAGAAACAGGACAAGGACTCTTAAAGGCTGACTGGCTTACCTTGACATCACTCCACATTCCCATCCCTGCAAAGCCAGGAGTTACTAATCATAGGATAATTTCAAATCTATATACTTTCTTGGAAAAGAGCTAGCACACACTACTAAGTACAGTTTTCTCACGAGGCTGTGAACATTTTTACTCATAACTAGCACAAATACCAATCTCTTTAAATGTAAAAGACAGAAAGAGCTCGCTCTGCTTTTCAGTAGACAACATCTGCTGTTGCGATGCTTTATTTTGAAGCCAGATATGTGAAGGCAAAATGAGATAACAAGCAGTTTCAGCATTGTTAATTCCAAGCCTAGGCTGTATAAAGTTCAAGCTGATAATTCCAAATTAACTTACCTTTGCAACAGCAGCGTATGATAGTTAATACAACACATCAAGCAGGAGGAGTCCTTCCTGAGACCTTTTAACTGATATGCCAATATGTAATTAACTTAAATGAAATCTGTTTGCAACTCTCAAGCACAGGATATATTTCCAAAGTAATTTTGCAATTACAGTGCACAAATAACACATTCTAGTTCAATTTCCACTGCCATCCTTTTATCAGATTTCTGTATGGAAATTCCATCCAGAGTGCATACTGCTCCATGCTGGCCACAGCACAATACCCTCCTGGTTACTACTCTGTGTAGCTGCAAGGGATGGAGACCAAGATCAACAGAGAGATGGGACACATCTATTCAAAATAATTCTAGCATTAATAGAGGCAACAAAGGATTCTCTCTCTCTGGACTTGCTCGGATCTACATCACCGAGACAAAGAGCATGTTGCCAACTTCTCAGACAAATTGCTCCCATGAAAGACGCTGCTGCTTTGGAAACTCCGCAGGAGAATGCGGTTCATCTCTGGCTCTCACTTAGGGGTTGTTTATTTGCTCAGAACAGGACTTAATGTGGCAAGTGTAAGCAAGCTCGCACTTCAGGAGGAGCTGGGAATTATTAAGGTGTTCCCTCTTACTTCTTTGAAACATTTTGTTCTTTATTTGCTACAAAACACCCAAGAGAACAACTTCCTTCATTCATAACTTATAATTGTTCCATATATTGTGACACAAGAAATAAAATTTGAAAATATATTGAAAAGCTCCATTCCGCTGCTGCTTCTCTGAAAGCATTCCAGGGTAGACAGAAAAAAATATAGCGTAGCTTCTTGCAGCTTAATTCCTGTGAGTTACAGAGGAAGGATGGATTTTGTATCAGGTGATGTGAGTTTTTGTCACTAGCACTGTTACTGTTGGCCTTTATGGCTTTGTTTTTATTCTGTCCCTTAGGCGTCTTAATCATAAAATGAGAACACCACCCAGCTCAACTGTGTAAAAGAAGTTAGAAACCAAATTTACTTTGATTTCTGTTGCAGCAAATTATTTTTAAAAATACGGTACCTTCTACTTTCCTAAAAGAATTAAGAGTACAGAAGCTAACAAGCCATGAATGGGCTAAAGCTCTGTGTGCGCACCAGACCTCAAACATAATTTGCTCCTGAGAGTACTACAAAATCTAATAGTCTTCTGACCATACTGTGAAATGGTAATGTTCTAACATTGTGTTTGATCTATTTATTTAATAATAATGCCATCAATGAACAAACAAAATGTTACTGTTTGTGTTGTTTCCAGGAAAGGAAGCACAGGAAGTAATTGCCAGTGATCCCATTCTTCATGTTTAGTTACAGTCCTTCAGATGCAGCCCTAAACAATCTTCAGGGACAATAAACAGCCATTTTTTTGGTCATTATCTGTGAGTCAGGGAAAATCCTATACATCTAAAGCAAGTTCTGGAACAAATTTTTAAACCCTAGTTTTTGAATCAATGAAGATAAAAAAAAAAAGTCAAACAACACAATATGGATCTGGGAAAAGTGTCAAGTGCTTTCTTTGTATTTTCAGTGCATAATTAACGCTACGCAGAACTTCCTCTGCAGCTGGGATACACTGTGACATCTCTGAAGGGGCAATCATAGGAATTGCGGTCTGTTTAAGAACTGTTTAAAAAAATATTGTAATGAACCAAGAAAATTTAAAGGTTGAAAGATCTGAACATTAATCAATCATTACACTTCACTCTGAAGTAAAACTAACATATTTGGTTTTGCTGTTTATTTAATCTACTACTGCATGAAAGGTGAAGGCTGAACACATATCACTCTTGTTTTTATTTGGCTCTAAGTCTTGATGCAATAGGTAGAGCTATCTACATGTAAAATGCTCGTTTATCAAGCTCCTGTATCAATTCGTACCACTTTCATGGGGACAGTTTATACTAAAGTGATGGAGGAAACGGTCTTGAGCAGGGCCTGTTGCAATGGGACAAGGGATAACGGTTTTAAAATAGAGGGAGGCAGATTCAGATTAGAGATAACAAAAAATTTTTTTAGAATGAGTGTGGTAGAAGACTGGAACAAGTTGCCCAGAGAGGTGGGAGATGCCCCATCCTTGGAAACATTCAAGGCCAGGTTGGACAGGGCTCTGAGTAACCTGATCTGGTTGGAGATGTCCCTGCTCCTGGCAGGGGAGTTGAACTGGGTGGGCTTTAAAGGTCCCTTCCCACCCAAACCATTCTGTGATTCTACTTCACTGCAGAATATCTCCCTGAATGCTTCACTATTTCACAGTTTTCCAGCACACTCAGAGTGACTTCATTCTTTCAAATAAGCAATTCTTTAATCCTCCCAAACACAATCACTTCCATTTCCACTTGTATATTTCAGACCTACACAAGCACCGGGAATTAGAGTTGGTGATGGCCTTACCAGCAGATAATGCAACATGGTACATGACTAGGGTTTGTGTTATACGGCAATACAGATACAATTACCAGCACTAACAATGTCAGTTATTCCATAGCATTTCTGCTTGAGTGTACCTTAGCTACAGCATCTTTTTGTCTGATATATTCTTTTCCAGTATACAATTTAAAATCAGACTTTCCTTCGGACATGAATGAAGATATGGTCTCAGGTAGCTGGGCGCAACTGAGAGGCACCTCAAGCTTCAGATGCTCTAGGACAGGTGAAACAGCAGTAGATCAAATGGAGCTGAAATTACCTTTTAAACTATCCCAGAATAAACCAATGAAGGCTAACAGAGATCCCATGATAACTGAATGGTCAGCACACCCAGTCACAAAGACCAGTTCTACAACTTACGCGAGACATCAATTCTTCAAGAAAATGTGTGGCATTTCTAAGCCAAGACACTCATGTTAGAGCCCTTACAACCATTTACCTTTAAGACTGCAGAATCATAAAACTCACGAAGGAGGAAAGGCAAGGACACCTACGGAGTCTGTAAATGACAACAGGAGGAAGCAGCCAATTAGCGTGTTGGTACAGTGATCTGAATTACAGCTAAGCCTGCAGAGGCTATAAAGGATGCTATATCATAAGTCACTAATGACTTACAGGGATAGGAAGAAGACAACCTGGTAAAAATCCTGAGAGGCAATAGCCAGGATGTACTGAGATAATATGAAAACACAAGACAAATTGCATCCTCATCTTGCTTCAATAGCTTGCTTCTCAGCAGAAGAGACTCCCTTTGCCCTTCCTTTCTCTCTCCTCAACACTTCTAAATGTCCTACAGCTTTGTAACCCCTTGGGAGCCCTGTGTTACACAGCTCCTCTACCATCCCTAAGGCAGAAGGTATTCCCTTCGTACATCCATCAAAACCATGCCTGCAGGGAAATGCATCTGAGGGACAGGGAGCAATTTCCAGCTTTTCTAGGAGCTAGCAACTGTCTCTGCAGCAAGAATATATTCTTTTGATTAACAGAAAAACTCTGGTACTGACCTGACCAGGTTTTGATTTGTTCCTCCAGTGTATCATTAGAGCTGGAGATAGGCAGCTATTTCAAAGAGGCATAGAAACAACTATGTGCTTGGTATGCGAGTCCCAGAAGCATCTATTACTATAATTTTCTTTGTCACACATCAGCTTTTACTGTAACGAGACCTTGAGTTAAAGGAAGAAGAAAAAAAGAAAATCAATAAGGGTCATTGAAACCCGGCTATGGCCAGATGAAGTACCAGATATCACTGGCAGCAGAGTCATACCAATTACACAACAGAACACTACCTATTAAACCCAGTCTCTAATCAACACAGTGGTCACTGTTCTGCTTACACTTCTGTGAAGTCACTCATCTTCATGTGTGAGGTTCAGAACATATTTCCCCTGCAACACACTGAAGGTGTGTGTACACACAGGCAGGACTCTGCAATCAGTAGCAGTGAACCACTAGGTACTTGAAGAAAGAGAACTATGGTCAAAAGTGGAAAATAAACACCACAGATTTGTAAGGATTATTTTATTCTTGCTAAGCCCTCTCCATTTTTCAACAGATCCGCTTAAATCTCCCCTGAGTTCTAGATCTTCAATCCAAAAAAATACCACAGTGGAACCCCCACAACTCTCCAGCAGATGATCCCTACAAAGTATGATACACCTGTTGCCCAGTCACTAAATGCAGCCATCCCATTCACACAAGCACTAAACATGGAACCGCCACATGCATAAACCTCTCTCATCCATTATATTATATACACTGAGGCACCAGGTGCATTTCTAGGGTACATTCAGTGACGATTAAAGCACTGGCATAATATTCTAATGATCACAGAATGGTTTGGGTTGAAAGGGACCTTTAAAGCCCATCCGGTCCAAGCCCCCTGCAAGGAGCAGGGACATCTCCAACCAGATCTCCGTCCAGTCTGGCCTTGAGTGTTTCCAGGGATGGGGCATCTACAACTTCTCTGGGCAACTTGTTCCAGTGTTTCACCACTCCCATTGTAAAAAAAGTCTTCCTTATACCCAGTCTAAATCTACCCTCTTTTAGTTTAAAACCATTATCCCTTGTCCCATTGCTACAGGCCCTGCTAAAAAGTTGTCCCCATCTTTCTTATAGGCCCCCTTTAAGTACTGAAAAGCCACTATAAGGTCTCCTCAGAGCCTTCTCATCTCCAGGCTGAACAGCCCCAACTCTCTCAGCCTTTCTTCACAGGAGAGGTGTTCCAGACCATTTATCATCTTCATGGCCCTCCTCTAGACTTGCTCCAACAGGTCCATGTCTTTCCTGTGCTGAGGGCTCCAGAGTTGGACACAGTACTCCAGGTGGGATCTCACCAGGGATCCATGATCCACAAGTAGGATCTAGCACTTCTGATGGCAAAGGTTGACAACTGTTGTATGTGTCCTACCAGGAAAAGTGATGGAATAGTTGACTATAGGGCAGCTGCGTAGTGCTTAGTTGCTGGCTGAGGCTAAATCAGGACAGAACTGGCACCACCCATCTGGCTTTACCATAAAAACAAAATATAGACTTGCCTCAAGAAGCCTGTACTGCAAGCTGTATGCTACTAATGTTATAGATTATGGCCATGCACAAAACAAGCTACAAATAAAAGCCATGTTAATTTTGAGCCTCATGCTTGTTTCAGTAGAACATCAGTATACAACTAATTTCAAGCTCTACTGGAAATGCAGGAAAATCACAAGCTCTTCTGACAAGCAGAACAAAGCAGAGGCTTGGCCCTCCAAAGAGGTTCTGAATATGCATGTTTCAAGGGACTCTACAAGGAAATAAGGTGTCAATGCACGGAGAATCCTTCTCAAAAACTATGTCCAAAATGGTATGGAGGAAAAGTCTGAGTTAAAAAATAATGGGAAGTAATACAACTTAAGTGAATGATAATGTTCTTACACTTAGAAAATATTTTCATTCCAGAGGATCACAATACAAACAACTTGCCATCTACAAAAAGCAAGAATGTAGACACTGTCTTGTTAAAGTGATTGCTGCAAGCTAATACGTCAGGCAGCATTACCTGGAGGTGCTGGAGGTAGGACCTGGAGATGAAGCAGCGCTATAGGTTTCCATACTGACACTACCTTCACTCTATGCAAAACTGTCACCAAGAGTATCAGGAAGACAGCTGAATAAGATATTTCCCATCCCTGTAAAAGAATCAGGTACTGATTCACAGAGTGCCTCTGTGAGGATTTATTTGCAGAATTCATGTCTGTCTCTCATTTCAATACTGCATGGTTAAAACCAACCTGGGACTTTTAATGCATTTCTGCATAAAATATACAGAGAGGAAGAGATCAGATATTGGAAAGGTAACAACGCTTTTTTGTATTGAGGAACTGACTGTTTATTTCTGTTAGGACAGTAACAAGAGGTGCATTATATGCCACTGTCCATTTATCTACTTTCTAGTTGCAGTATTCACTCACTTAAAAGAAAAAAAAAAAAAGAGCAGGTAAGCCAGGTAAACACAGTTTTTAATATTCAAGTTAGTACATTGGCTGAGTGAAATAATTCTTATTTCCCTGTATGTATAAGGTGAGTAAGAGCCAGAAATTTACCTCGTACTAGAAAAGTAACTCATTCTGTGAAATAGCTTCTTCTAAATGCAAGTGAAGGATAAACCAATAATCAGCACTTCATCGAAACGCTATCTTACCGTCAGTGATCCTACAGCAGATTTTGAAACAGAACAGATATCAAGCCTAATATCACAAACAAATCCCAACACAGATAACTATATAGCAACTATGTCATATACTCAACGGTAGTCAACCTCCAACGACTGCCAGTGGGCACTGAACCTTAATCTTTAGCATCAAAGCATCAACAGTGGTTCACTTGAGTTGAATTAGTTATTCTTTTAGCTGGAACTGGTAGCAGTCTCTTTGCCAGTCAGATCAGCCAACTGAGAAATCACGAGACAGGCTTCACCAGCATGTTACACCTCTAGTAGTTCCAACTGGAAAGAGCTCCCTTGTTCCCTGCCCTGAGCTACAGAGCAATCCTGCTGCTAAACTGCTTCTGTGTTTCACCCAAAGCTGGTTGCACTTCAGCTGCAAATCAATGATTGCTCTGCATGATTTATGTATCACAGGGATTTTAAAAATAAATAAATAAATAAAATTCACCACTCTAGTCAATTTCTGCCAATAAAAAATTGTGTTTCCCCATTTAATTCTGATTACTATGAAATGATCGACTAGTTTCCTGCAATGATACTGATGTAACCTACCAGCAGCACTCCAATAAATTCTGCACCACCTGGATGGCTACAAAGTAAAAGTAAGGTTTAAAAAATTTCTGTATTTTATGCGCCAATTAAACTCTAATTACAATTATTTTTTACAGTAGTCATTAAAGGCTGGATTTTTATAAGCCAAGAATTATCATATCATAGGTTGCAGTCACTCAGTAAATTATAGGATAAGCACCTTAAATGATCACGCATACATATTGTTTCTAAAGATATCAGTGCAATTAATCAGGCTAATATAATCTGAATCCCTTTAACATGCAGCGATTGAAATACTTTCAATTTTTAGACAGAAAATTGTCTATGTAACTGAGTTTAACCTGTACGCATACATTTACACACAATATAGGCAGTACATATTTCTCATATTCATAAACAGTTCATTAAGACAATCTTAAATGATAGTATTTTTTACTAAATGATTTGACAACCAGGTATTTACATGAAATTAAGATTAGGATAAAAACCTTTTGCATGATTACTCATTTTAAAATCAAATGCTGCAGTCACAAATCAGATAGGTGACTGCTTACCAGAAACAATATTTTCACAATTAGCATTTACCAAATATCTCCCAGGTCACTAGGATTTGCATTCATTTGTTCATTTTCCAAACCCTTAAAAGGAAGACATCCCTGCTTACCTTAAGAGCTCACTGCCAGTGATAATGTCCTAACAGGTTACATCTGCGTATGAAATTGGCGGAAATCCTGCATTCTTTAAGTCAACGAGCATTAGACTCCTAATTTAAAATCTCACTTGATACCTACCTGTATCCCTAAATATCCCTGCAAATCCAGCTCATCCTTTTACACCCTAGCTTTCCAGTCATGGTGCTACTTTACAGGGCATCTTCCCTCCACCCATAGTACTGCCGCCTGACAAAGCGCCATCAATATCTAATATCCACCACCACCCTCATTGTAATCGGTTTGTACTAAGGCTTTTGCTTCTGCAGATTAATTTCACCAATGTCCATACTCCAGGACACCTTACAAGTGAGTAGTTTTTCAGCCACCAACCCTGTCATAAGGATCATACAGGACTTTGACCTCTACTAGAGTTTGGATAAAAACGGAAAAAAAGCCAAAACCGCACCCACCCATAACAAATCCAACACTACATTTTCAGTCGTGTTGCCTGTAAAGACAATGTAACAATTGGACCATAACTGTAGGGAACAAAGAATTCACCAAGTGCTGTAGGCAGGTTGAAGAATGGCCTTTACAAATTAGAGGACAAGCTAAATCTTGTTTAAAATTTTTCTTTACACGTGTTAAAAATCTGTACCTAATATACGCAATGTACTGTTAGCAGTAGTTCTTTTACTAGTGCATTTGTTTTAGACATGATACACAAGATCATTTTTAAGAACGGAATTTCACCATATGGTTTGCACAACTGTCACATTCAGCTCGTGCCGTAGCACTACGTACTGGAGACCAGAAGTCCACGCTCAATCACAAGCTGAACAAGGGAAATACAAGAGGTTTCTGAAGGTAATACCGATTTAGAAAACCTGCACACTTATTTTTTCATTTGTCATCTCTACATATTTACATAAAAATGGTGTATAGATGTTCCATGTACCTGTTAGAATTAAATAAATAAAGAAAAAAAAAATCTTCAAGTGGAATTGACAGCAGAATGTCACAGGCCTTATATTAGCTTTATTTAAGAATTACATTTAGAAACTGATGAAAAAACCTCAGCAGCACCACAAGCTCAGTAGCTATAGCAACGTGCTTAGCTTCTCAGAAGAATCAAATAAGATAACCTGCCCTAAAATAGATGCAAAATAGCTGTCATTGCACATGTGTAGTTTCAGAGACAGAACACAACCATAAAAATGGAAATTTTTTTTAATGTACAAGGCTCTCTTTTACATAAGTCAAAAAGCTACACTACAGGCAGCAGGTGAGAATCCTTTACTCTCAGTGTTTTAAAAGCTAAATCGTTTATCTCAAAGCTTAATTGTGCCTTTTAACAAATTAGACTTCACTGGAAGTCATTACCTGTTTTCTCCTCTTGTTACAATTCAAAGGCAGCATCTGTTAAAGAGCAAAAATGATCTATTTTCTCCCCATTACACAAACAGTAAAAAGTCATCCCAAGTTCACATTACTTCAGAAGGTAATTTCTGTAATCAGAACAGTTTGGTATGTGTTCATTCCTTCGCATCCCATTTTACAGACTAATTTCCTCAAATATTTAGATTTAATTTGGTATGTAACCAGTAACTATGATCATGTTACAGAAATTGCATGTTTCTAAGTTTGTATTTCATATTCACACTGCTAAAAATATTCTCGGGCTTGTACCTTTGTTATACTGTGTGATCAGATGTTCCACCTAAAGCATTACACCAAGAAAAACAAAACCCAGCAGCTTCCAGAACCCTTAGGGACAATCAATCTGATCTGTATTCTGGAGTCCAGGAGAAGCTGCCTTGCTCGGGCATTCCCCTTCTGCAGGAGAAGAGAAGACAGCATGTCTCTGCCCTCCATCAGAGGGGTGTTTCACAGCAGTAGCCGAAGCTCCACAAGAAGGCTACCAACAGCGGCTGCATCCGAAATCCTTAGATGTGCGATAACCGGCTTAAGCTGTGCCACCGGGCCTCCTTACTGCAAACAGCCTGGCTTGTATCAACCACTCTTTTTACAACAACAAGAGTGACTACTTCAGAATTATTTAGGTACAATATGTAGGGAGAACAGCTACCAATACGCCATCAGGAACCACCTCTGGAGCGCAGCTGTTCGTCACGAACTAGAACAGCAGCTATCCTGCCTCTTCCCAAGGACCCCTCTCCCCCTTGGTTAGCAGTACGCTTCACGGAACCACACTCCTGAAAATCTTCCTCCAGTAGCTTTTGGGGAATGATGCTGTTCTGGTTTGTTCATTTGGAATTTTTTTTTTTTTTTCCCAACTCCCTGTGCTACAGTTAAGACTGCAAAAAAAGCAATAGCACAGACATTAATTTTGCACTGCAAGTGAGAGAGTCAAGTCAATTAACAATAAAGTATTAATACTGCAAAGCAGAGTTAAATTTGTGGTCTTATGCACAGAACAAAAAGGAGTTATAAACAAGGCAACCAGCAACAAAACCAATGCTAACTCAGAATTAGAGCTTAACAAAAAACCTCGCATAACAGCAAACCAACAAATTTTAGGAGAACTAAAATAAACAGAAGCATTCTATTTTTTAAACAAAAAGTTTAAGCGTAAACAGTGGCTTCTGGTGATGAGCACTTCCCTTATTCTGCTTCTGTCAATAGATAAGAAGGATACAGAATCTGCAGACGTAGCTTTCTCCTGAATTTTAAGTATGATAATCCTTATCTACATCTACCTTTGTAAAAGTTTATAGATACTGTAACTTAAGAAAAAAAGAAACATAAGTGAGCACAGGTTACACAGAACATTCTGCTCAATCTGCTAAGCACGTGAATTCATCTTTGTTTTCAGAGTGACACATCTCATTTTCTCTGACATAACGTAAAAGTTTATCTGAAAAAGAACATTTGTTTCTTTAAAAGTCACTGTACATATGAGCAAAAAATACATCAATTCAAGCTCAAAATAAAAATTCTCTAACTGGAAATAGAAGGGCAGTACTTTTTTTCTGAATAGCTTTTTCTTCAGCTTTAAAGCAGTACCAAAGCTGTCACTCCATGCCTTTAACAGAAGCAGTGTACCTTACTCCACAAATTCAACTTATTGCTCTGAATTTCAGGACTAGCAGTATTTAGTTTAAAAAAAAAAAAAGAGTTCTTAATTTATCTTCCATATGAACTTAGACTTGCTCAATCCTTGGCATACAGGGTACAATTCTATAATACAGAAATGCGAAATAATGTAGTGAAGTCTTTTTCATCCCTTTGGAAATAAAGAGCAGAGAACAGTCAAGCAAAGACTGGAAGTAAATAACATTATAATAGGCCATTCCACTACACTGGTAGGAGTTCGGCCTTAATTACTCAGCAGTTTGGATTCCAGTGTGTAATTTTCCATTCAGTAAAGCAGCATACATCATTATGCTTCAGTGTAAGGCCTGAGTATTGAAGGACAATCCCTGACAGCTAGAAAAGAAGAGACACTTTGGTCGCTGCTGCAATATTATCCACATAAACACTTTGTAACTGACGTCTAAGAGTTCCCATCCCATCTTGGATTTGATTAAATGCTCTTATTTGGTTCATCCAATTTAAAGAATCATATGAAAGTTTCTTGTTCATTTGGACAGCTCATCTTATAATGTTAAGACATAACCACTAAGAGAAGGATGCAAATCTATTTATCAGCAAGGAGGAAACTATGTTAAATTACTTGCAACTACCCCTCTCTATACCCAAATTTGTTTAACTGAACTATTACAGATTGGTCAGCTGGCTTTAAAAGAAACAGAGCAGATTGGCAGCATTGCCACAGTAAAATTAGTGGTTAATCCTAATCATAAATGAGGTGAAGGCCCTTTTGAAGTCACCATTGATTTTTAACTACAAAACTAATTTAACTTATCTGGACAGAAAGTATCCATAAAGTTTCCATTGTTGGCATTACAGTTGTGAAACTAGCCTGGTCTTAGGAGACAAGTAATCCTAACCCTTGCAGAATTCCAGAGGAAGCAAACAGGTTTGGATTTCATGTTGAGTAACTCTGTCAGAAAGCGTTCAGAGAACCCACTGTTTATAATGGACCATTATCTTCTGATGGTGTGTTATTGCTATAATCTGTCTGCTAGCACCAGCCATGAGCATGGTCTCTCTTTTGACAGAAGTCCAGTACTCTCAGAAGAGGCCTTTCCTGCTTGGCTCTGTTATGTCTTTAACAGAGAAATATATTGAAATGCTCAAGGAGTTGCTTTGCCCATGATTTGTCTAACTGAAGTAGACAAATTTGCACTTTGAACCACACATATTGCGGATCTTACATTTCTGTCAGCATCAGTGTTTGCTGACTTACTGTAGGTACACTGCTCATAGCAACGCACATGTGGAAAATCCAGTGTGCTCTGACACAGCAGTGAGTATTGGCAAAGAAGATGAAGCAGAAATGTGAGAGCTGTGGACATTATTTAGAATTTGCAAATGGCAGGAAGTCCACAAATACAGATGCAAAATCCTCTTTAAGAAAGACTTACCATGGTTTTAATTAGGCATTTTGTTGAAAGTCAATAATGCTGATAACTGCAGTATCTGAGCATTTTCATGCAGCAGTCAGCTACAGGGAAACTTCTAGCAGCTTCTTGCAGAAGCTGCCACCATAGCTCCCCACTAAACAAAGCCAACACAACCAGATCGGTTTAACAATCTAGCGCAGCCGCTGTGCTACAGTCAAGGTCACAGTGGCCTGGGAACAAAGGCTAGGAACCAGCTTCCTGAGCCACCTTCATCATCAAGGAAAACTTGTTATACACTTGGAGCACTAAAAATCTGTTAAGAGAAACACTGAGATTGACTGCAGTAAAGTGTCGTAACAATTGCCTTTATGAAAGCATGAGAATCTTCAATACTGAAGAAAAGCTGCTAATTTCTGCCTCAAAATCACTTTTCCTAAGCTCTGCATCTCACAGTTGAGTCCTTCTCTAAGGTACTGTTGAGATATATGTCAAAAACTGTATTCTAGATGAGCTGCCAAATCACAGAATCATAGAAGCGTTTGGGTTAGAAGAGACCTTTAAAGCCCATCCAGTCCAATCTCCCTGGCAAGGAGCAGGGACATTTCCAACCAGCTCAGGTTGCTCAGAGCCCTGTCCAGCCCGGCCTTGAACAATACAGCACAGTCACATTAAACAGTTCTGGTTTGCCTATTTCACTTTAAATGCAGTCTGAGGTTGTGACATCCTTTTAGCTGGGAGGAAAAAAAAAGACCAACCTGGAATTCCTGAAAGACTGATTAACCTTCCAGAGAGTCTGGCCCCAAGTAAGTACAAATCAATAATGATTTAAAAAAGAAATATGAACCTGCAAAATTAAATCAACAGGTCTTTGAGACAGCACAGTTGAAAGAGAGCTTAAATTTTCTAGGTAAATATATTGTTTCCATGGATCTGATAATTTTTAATTTACCATTTCCTTTACAGTTAACAGGTTTATGATAAAACTCTCAATTAGATAAGAAAAAAAAAAAAAAAAGCTTTTTTTTTTATAGATCCAGCATATCTGTTCACAAAGATACGAAGGAATAACAGGCTGTCTATACCTACGTACATTTGACACTATATATTTTTAAAATTTAAGGCCATTCTTCCTATATACAGAGCACAGACAACCAGGCACAAGGATAGATATTTTAAACTTCTTTTTCATATAGAGTACTTAGTCTCATTGAAAGCTTCACAATTAAACAAGGAGGCTATTTTCTGCTAACCTTAATCTGTTTATCAGTTACATATGATCCCTTTTGTTAGGACTTGACAGATAACCAGGCTCTGTAATTTTACAATCTTTACTAACATATTCTACAGCCAGCTAAAGACAGATTATCTTATGCTTCGTGTTAAAAATAGATTTGTATGATATTAATCTTTTAGTTGTGCTACACTGCAGATCTCCCTGCAGATCTTGCCGTTATTACAAGAACATCACAGTCCTCTGACTTTCTGCCTGCTGAGAGCCCAACTGTGTAAACTGCTTTGTTCAAAACAGATTGCTGAGAGGAAAAAAGGCACACTTTTCCCTCCACAAGCTAATAGGCGAACACAGTTACTCAAATGTCTAAATAGTATTTCTTCTAGGGACACATTGCATAGAATTAAATTTTCAGCAAATTCACATCAGGCAGTAGTTGTACCTTTAGCAATTCCTACATGTTTTTTATCCTCACAGTAGGCAAGGACTTGTCGTAGTCTTCTTTTCCTGTTTAATATAGCCCTCTCTTTTAGCCAAGCAGATGCACCTTCGTAATAAATCAGTTTATGTTGTTAAACTCTTGTTTCATTTTAATCAGAGTACATTTTTCTCCACCAAAATGAACAGCATAATCAAACTCTGGATCAAAAGATCAACTCCAGATTCTCCAATCTCTTGTGGAATATTGTCTATCTTCATAAAACTTTTCATTTAAAATGTTACTGAAATAATTTAAAAAATGGTTTCACAGATCACTTACCTTGGTTCCATAGACAAGGAGCAAGCAGTTTGTGAGACTCTGTCCGGGAACCACTGATCTCAGATCAGTACCCATCAAAACTTGAAAGTCTAAGAAACTAGTTACAAAAAAAATAAATTATTCCACAATCTAGTAAAACTAAACAGGGTTGGTTTTGATCTAAATTTAATGTGAAACCTTTTACTACAGATTTTAAAAACCTATGTATGATCTAGCTTAGTTAAATTGACTCCTTAACAATACAAAAACACACACAAAAAAAGGTGTTTATACCTAGCATATAGTGCTTTCTCATTTGAGTTGCTCAGAGGAAGGAATTCATGCATGATTTTCATGACTTTACAGGTTTCTTAAGAGAACTATGAACGTGTACTTTCAACTAATTTACTGAAAACGCACTATTACTACATAAAATTAATTCTTCTCCATAATGACTGACCAAATAAATCTTAACAGTTGAATTTGCAAATCAGTTTCTTTATGTCAATAGCTTTGTTGTGTCAATAAATAGAGCACTAAGTTAGGAGAAAGCATCCTTAGCCATCTTCTACTGTTGCTTACCTGAGTATAGCTACATAACTTGCCTGAAACCACCAGGCAAGATTGACGCTCAGTGGTCAAGAACAAAAAGGACCTAATGTATCATAGCTGTCATCAGGTAAATGAGGAGAATCTAAGGGGGGGGGGGGGGGGTGGGGAGAAAGAAAAACTCCCTTTTAAATCACAGGAATGTAATCTGTAATCTTACAAGTTTACTGTAACATAGCCAGCAAACCTTGAGAAAGTAAATTTGAATTCTGAATTAGTGAGGTGATTTCATCACAGCTTACTTTCTGCAAACTGACATAGTTAAACATAATTGCTGGCTCTCAGCTGCGCTTAAATGGATGGGTTCCAACAGAGTGCTGTCATCCTACCAGTGAAATTAAAGCATCTCACCTCTGGCAATGTAGGCCATTGTGAGATTCATGATAAGATGTGAATCGTTTCCTTAACATCATGTAAAACAGGTTTTAGCAGGTACATGTCAAAGTCTTACACCGACACTTAGCACCAAAACAAACTTTTGTATTTTAGTCTCCTGTGGCAAATTAAGAGTTAATACTATTCTGGAAATAATCCACAAACCTGAAAAATACTCTCTTTTAAATAGCCTTAATCTGTCAGCAGTAGAGAAAGTCAAAATTCATTTTCATCTAAAAATGTCTTTCAGATTCTGTAAGTACCATACTACGTACACAAGCTATCGTACCTGTCATAACAAGAGCTGGTATTTTAATATTCATGCAATTCCTTACTTTTAGGTTCCAATGGTATTGCCTTGAAGACAGCTGAAGTAAAACACATAAGCATCTTGAATAAAGCCTTCCTGACAAGCAGAAGGTAGTACTGTTACTTAATATGTGGTGCTAAAGCAACATGCTACATGCTACAGAGAAGATAAAGATGTTCAGCCAATGCTGTAGATCTCAGTTTATGGGTACAAAGAAAAGCTCAGCACAGTGCTTACCACTGCAACCAGTTGTTTGGATTCAGTGAAATCCTTTGGAAGAGTAAGCAGTACACTCACTCTAAGTACAGAGCATTACTTTAGACACCAGACAGAATGAAACATTGAAATGGAAAGACGAAAAGAACAGAGGCACACATAGCGTGCTAGGAAACAAGTTGTCTTCCCAAGTCACATACTATAAATACATGTGTATTTCCAAAGTTACATAATCAGAGTTATAATTCTTCAATAAATATATGCTTAGCAGGACTTGCAAGAGGGCAAATCAAGTAAAAAAAAGATGGACACAAAATATAAATTCTTAAAGATTTCAGGCATTTGTATCTGAAACTTAAGAAAAGAATATCCCAAGCTCATTCTCTCTTTAGTACATAAAGCAGGAAACCAACAGCTGTAATAAAGCAAATTTACTGGCTCCTTGCTTCTTAACAACTATTTTCTCTGCGTCAAATGCAGCCAGGTATTTAAGGTCAAATCTCTATTTCAAGAAGATAATTGTTCATCTGCTCTGGCAGTTGAGTAACTTGACTGTGCATGACTTGCTGGGTATACTGTTTTCTTGTTACAATATCAAAGAAAGAGAGAGGTGTCAAAAGGGCTTTGTTAGTGCTGTTCAAACAACGCATCTGAGCAATGATGTTTACCTTCAGAATAATAATTTGAGACTGGAGAACCAGTGTCCCACTGATATTACAAAAACTCAAGACATACTGTTCTTTAAATAAAGGGAGGCTAAATACTTAATTTCTAGTAAAGGAAGCTAATCTTATTTGCAATCTTTATTTTTGGTCAAAAGTGATCATCAATTCAGAATATGTGGAATGTAAATTAAGTTTATTCAGCAAGCTAAAGCGTCACTGGGAAGAAAAGCAGCACTGCTATTATTACCCTGTGCCTGACCACCCACAGATCCATCCAACTTGCAGCAAAACCACATTGAAATTTGCTATCAGATGGTTCTGTGTGTTTTCAGGTTAGAAGCGGCCAATCAGGTTTCTAGGATCAGAAGACACAGATAAGCGAAGAGCTTCTACCACAGAGGATCAGAGCTGCTTATCACACTTACTTAAACCTGCTCCCTCTTACAAATCAAAACCAAGTCATGTCAATACAACACTGATATGCATTGCTCATTGTCAGCACTGTTTAACGATTCCACTTCCACGTTGGCTGTCAGCCATCAAGCCAAAATGGAAAACACGCTAAAAATCTTTATTCTAGTAATACTATTGTGTGCTTTTCTCTTCCTGGTGCACAAACATCTAACTAGTTATGGCTACAGTATATAACAGCAATGAAAGACAATTTACAGAGTAGTTTTATTCACACTTAAATTATTTGGAAAGGAAACTGAAATTGCTATTTTCAGATACATTTTCCAAAAACAGTACATTGTTTCAAGTACGTAAGCGGCACCTACACATCTCCCAGCTACCAACCAGCCCACAGGCAGGACAGGCTCCCTTAGAGGTTGGCTCTTCCAATACCTTGCTCCCACAGACTTTCCCAGTACACCAGCACAGCCAGAACGGACAGTAGAGAAGTGCTGTCAAGGTGAAATTATTTGCATGGTTTGGTTCATGCTTAGAGAGGAGAGAAGGCCTAATTGCTGGTGCAAACACACCCTAAGGCTTCGTCCCTAGCACCTTGCCGTGCGCAAGAGCAAGTCCTGTCTAGCAAGTAATTAATACCCTAAGGGAAACTGCAGTGGACTCCATCATAGCTCTGCACTCTATTTCCCAAATTAACATCAACTTCCACTGATGTTCAGGCAGTGGGTAAGTAGTTCCAGTATCCCCATATTTGCTTGAGACAAAGCACCGATAGAAAATGCTCACTTACGCCTGGCTAGACACCATTAAGAGTTGTCCAGATAAACTAAGACTCAGGTCACCTGGCCAAATAAGATGCTTTCGGATTTCGGCATTATGGAACTTTCTGCCTTAGTTACAGAAAAGCCAAATGGAATTTATTTTATTTCAACTAAGTTTCAAAGAAAACAACTCAAACACTCATATCTGCACTGGATTACATCTGCTTCAAAAAAATGAGTTTCACATGTGCGATCGTATCAAATCACTAACACTTAATCTGGACATGGTGCAGGGTGGGAGGTTTTTTTTTTAAAAAAAAAAAACAAACCAAACCCTGATCTTTTCTAGTTCAATAAGTTTTCTGAGAATCCTAAACCCCATAAAAATGGGAACAACACCAGACCTTTTTTGTAGCTTTACATCTTCAACATAATACATAAAATAAGACTAGCCCTAGACCTAAACTTACTCCCTGAGACAAAAAATACAACTGTGTCAGTTAGACATTTTACATATATGTGGGTTGACACAGATATTCTTGGGCTAGGTCTGGTCCAGTAATAGCAGACAAAGGATTAAATCATAAACAGATAACAGAATTGTACTATAGGGAAACCATTTCCAGTGGATTTCTGAACTTTTTCCTTACAACCTGCTCCTTCAGTTTAAGTAGAATACGTAGTTATGTAATTACAGACTAAACTGTAAATTAAATGTATTTGCCATAAAATCATACATTGGTATTTCTACCAAGTAAGTTGTTATTATGAAAAAACTGAAATAAGTGAAGTTAGTCTTTGTAGGAAGTTTTATAGTACTTGCTTCATTGCTAGATATTTTATTTGGGAAAGATCAACACACAAACAAAAAAAACCCTGCAACGTGTGTACAATTATGTGTCTTATTTAAAAATTTTTCCTCCATTGCAGTTGTGAGCACATCCAAAGTACTTATTACATAAAGAATCCTTGAGTTCTCTTACATATCAAATCCCTGAATCCCAATCACAGTAGCTACGTACGACACACCTTTTCCACATAACTGCACACCTGACATTTGCAAAATCTGGCTGAACACTTTTCATCTCGTATCCCTATTTATTTAAAAATACACACTGCTTTTCAACATTCAAATTATCATTAATTTTTAAAAATACACTTCTCTGTTTCCTCGCTCCCTATTTTTTATTATGCCTAATTTGAATTAGTTTCTAAATCTGCTGTGTAGATCATCTTGTTTACGACATTCATTCACACGTATATGTGATTAATGCATTTTAGATTTAAAAAAAGTCTTAGCATAAACCCCTTACGAATCCCTTGAAACACTGTGAGCCAATTACATTTATTTTTACATATTATGTATTTGTATGTATGTACACACACACTGCCACCACAGCAGAGATCTCACTACGAATGAAGAAGCCCATCCTTTTATGTTGTTTACCTCCAACATATTGCTGTCTGCGAAATGGAACTTGGTCATTAAAAACCAGCTAATTGAATGTCACCAAATTTGACTGCAGGTTTTGCAGAGTGCAAGTAAGCACATGTTCATAAAAATACCACATTTACATATATATATTTATTTAGTATACAGCAGATTTGCTGCGGAAAGTGGTTTGGGGTTTACAGTTAAGCTGCATGGCCATAGCTCCTAGAAGAGAAAAGAACTGCCAAACTGCCCTCATTCAGAGGGCACTTAGAGTTTCACCTCTAACTCTTCCTTATGTGTGTATCTGCCACACGTAGTAAACAATGCAATATGTAAAGTCTCTTTTGGTGGCACTTTCACTGCATTACATGATTACATTCTATCATATGCATCACAGGTAGCAATACAGTTCTCCGTTATACAGTAAGTATTTATTCTTTAAGCTTTCACTGTTCACAACATAAGTCTAAGCTGAAAAAGAGTTGTATATAATTCTTCTGCTTATTTTTTTCCCAAAACAAAATTGCTAAATTAATATTAAAAGCAACTATAACAACAGACACTTCATGAACCAGTAGAGTTGTACCCTGAGACTTCACTAGAACTCTGGAGCAACGAGCCACACAAACTAGACAGATTCATAGAATCATTTAGTTTGGAAAAGTCCTTCAAGATCAAGTCCAACTATAAACCTAACACTGCCAAGTCCAACACTAAACCATGTCCTTATGTACCACACCTACGCACCTTCTGAATACCTCCAGGGATGTATAAATCCATTTCCTAGACACGAAAGAGATTTGCATATCCAGAGCAGGACAGTATGTGGTCATTTTCCTCTGGCAGTATCTATTTTAAGAGAGTCCAGTTGTTTTGGCCTCTTTCTCCTTGCCTCCCCTGCTCTTTAAACTGGGCACGTACTGTAATTCATGGAAGAAAGCTATAAAACGGAAGTGGAATTGGTCTTTGGTTCAAAAGGGATACAGAATAAAGACAAACAAATGTACAATAGAGCCATACAACTCACCAAATTCAAGAGTAATAATTCTTACTAATGATTGGCATTTTTACCACACCTCCCAGCAAAGATGTAATGATTGAGCTGTAGAAAGGTCTCATATTATGAAGACCTCATTACTTTTATAGAATATCACAGCATAAAATAATAAATAATTAAAATTCAATTACATTTGTGAAAACAGACAGACCATAGAATATTTTGTGATAGTGTATCCTTGATTATTTATGGTGTTAGTTCACTTACTTTCTAGGAGTCTTACCTACCAGTAGGAAACATCCATGTATCAAAACCTTGTGCAATTTGTCCAACAAGGGGTTTGTATTCAACATGAGCTAGCAGTATCATTTTGCATCTTACGACTACTCTATCCGGAATCTAATACTCTAACCCCAAAATGTAAACTTCAACATCAATTTAAAGGCACAACCAGATCCTCAGTACCAGCTGGGATTAGAGTATAAACTGGTAATATTTTAAGAGGAAGAAAAATTGGCTTTGGAAATAATGCCATAACACAAAGTCATAATCCGCTTCAACAACATCATAGGCACTACAAAATTGTATCTCATGAATCACACTGTAACTTACTGCATAATCATATCGTCATGCATCAAAACCATGTAATATAAACTCAGGCCATGACTTCAAGTACTGCAGCAGGTCCTCTCTACCAGCAGACAACACGACCTTCATAACAGGGTTAGAAAATGACCAGTCAGACACACAAAATTGTTTTTGAAGCAGGTGACTATGACCAGAACACTGTAAATCTAGGTACTTATGCACAAACACATTATCTTTAAAACATCATTAGATTGACATTTTTGATTCAATAGGAGAAATGAATGTTTTGATTTCCTTTTCTTTCCTGTGAAATATAATAAACACACACAGACATTCTTAAAGAAAATTATAAAGCTGGTACGGGAAAAAGCAACGTTAATTACAGGTTGACAGACTCGACTATTTACATAGAATTACAAAATCCCAGCTGAGCGTTGCCATACGGAAGAGCCAAGTCTGCTCTCAAACACAGCTATGTTCCATGTCCGGTTACACGAATGGCTATAGTCTTGATAGCAAAAGCCTACATCCCTCTGGTTGACACTGTCACATGTCCATGACCGTCCATCTTTTCAAAGCAGCTACCAGATACGGACAATTCACTACACAGCACCTATCTGAAGTCAGTAAAAATCCTTCAGTGGCAATGTTCTATCACTTACTGTATCATGTCCAAGCATCCAGAGACCGGTTCTTTTCTTCTCTTCCCTTAGCCTCATCCAAAAAATAGAACATGTTCAACTGAAGCATAAAAGAAAGCTGAAATTTCCTTCAGTGAATTGCAGCCATAGAAATAGATATAGCGCAATTTGGCTGCTGCCCAACTCAGGAATAGAAGAGGTTCTTGACTTAAAATATGCAATTCAAACACTGTTAAACTTCAGCAAAGTTTCAGTCCTAACCGCACAACTTTAACATAGTCAGTGGCCTTACGATTATTTAATTTTTGATTTATATTATTTAATTCTAAGATGTGCTTAACTGCAGACAGCTTCACATTACTGGAAAATCAGTAGTTTAATACTACTCAAAAAAAAAAAAAAAAAAAAAAAAGGATGAGTCTTCTCTGGCAAAAGACTTTCAAGTCACTGTGTAAATACAGTGTTCAAAAAAGTAAGAGGAAGACCATGCTTGTGTTACATAACTAAAACAATCCTGTAAGGAAATGTCTCTGCCATTTTAATAGGTCAATAGTAAAAGACATAAGAAGCTGTTGCTCAAGAACATGACATTCTCAGCACAGTCCTTTCTCAAGGCCTTCAGAACTTATATTAATGTAAATCTGCAAAGAAAACTAAGCACTAGAGTACACATGGGGAAAAAAGGCAAAGGCTAAACTAAATCTGGAAAATTTAGAATGAATGTAATAGAGAATTGTCTACAAGTTTTAGCTGGTAGCAAGTACAATGAACAAAATAAAGCAAATGTTTGTTAATCTTAAATTTGCACTGATTATAGGAGGTGTATTTTTCTAAAGACTTCAGTAGCTAAATATACATTGTACTTATTCAAATGTCTTACATTTTAGGATGTGAGGATCCTGTTAGTTGTCCTATTCTCGCTAAAGGTAGCATTACAAGCCAAGTTAAAGGAAGATTGGTATACTGCAAGATAATTTTAATGCCATCCTGCGGCTAAATTTTTCTCTTATCTGAGTATAAATCACAAGCTCTTTAAAGCAAACGGACAACATAATACATTGAAAGAGCAGAAAAAAAATTGGCCTTACAAACAAATGCTAACAGAATGCGGTTTAAACTACCTAAGCCAAAAAAACCACATTGTGTTATCAATTTAAATTTCTAAGTAGTACATTTAAAGAATATTCACCCACTTTTGAAAAGCAGCCTTTCAGAGCTAGTGATAAGGGGAGACAGGCATACAATTGCTGCTAAACAATAGTAAAAAGAAACTATAGCGTTTGGACAGAATGCAGAGACTACATTTTGAATTCAAACTCAGAATGTGTAAGCTACAGTTTGAATTACTATCCCTCTTCATATTTTTCTCCTGTTTTAAAGAAGTGTCATTACAGACTCACACAACATAGATGAAATGTGTAATGCTGCAGCAAATCTAGCAAATCAATAGAAGAACAAGGGATAGAATGTAGACCTCCTGGCACTAAATAGTTTCTCTCTCACACTAGATCATGTCTCTGATTTCAGCAAGTTACATTTTATACTCTTAACTAGTCACTAAGATTTAAACGAAATTCCAAACACCTCTAAATTCCTTGGGCAGCCAGGTTCCTCCATGGAATACTCCAAGGCTGCCAGGAGCAGTCTGACAAGCACACTCTAGGAACAGGAGTTTAACAGCGTGGACACACACTGCAGGAGTTTAAAGGGTGGACTGAACACAAGAAAATTCAAAAACTCAAAATGCCTGAATAGCCATTCAACCATGGCAAGTGCATGCTCATCAGTATAACACAGCCAGACACCGCCCCCTCCCTCCACCTCGGAGACCCAGGCTAATATGGACAAAGACAGCACACCCAACTTATCCAGCCCAGCCCCCATTTCCTACATACACCATCTCAAACCTTCCCACTCACCTGTCTCTAGGAGCTTCCCACACTGACAGTCTCAGCAGTTTCTGGTGCACAGGATTCCTAGCCAGTCTGCAATTGTTCTCAGTCACCACTAAATCGCATGCTAGGCTCTCGCCACAAGCGCCCAACCCTTCACAAAGCTAAGCAGTTTGAGCAGGCTTGTTAACAAGGCATGTTCAGAAGACTCTGGCTTGCCCCTCAGTAAAAACTCCAACTCTGCAAAGTCTTTAGTTACCACCAGTCCAAAGAAAGCATTTACATGCTCTTAGATCAGACTTTCATCAGAGGTGTTTAACGCAACAGTTAAGCAGTAATTCCCCCTGAATTGCTTCTTCATTGAGAGAGACAAATGAAAGTTTATCTAGTTCTAAAAGTTCTGATAACTTTGGTGACTTAGAAGTGCCTGAGGTTCTACAATTTTGAGTGAGTAACCATTGGACATCACCCAGAAGACTCAGTTTAAACCACACCGAAGACACAGCATTAAGTGGACTTTACAAGGAAGCTGGACTAGCAGCTGTTCCTCTTCTCCCTAGTCTACTACAAGGCCGGAGTACTGTCACACACAGGCATTATAAAATCTAAATGTCTACTCCAATAAAGCCTTTTCTGTAAGAGGATTAGAGCTACCCACATAACGTAGCAAAAATTGCAGGAGGCGTTGCTTGTCCCTGCTTGAAAGTAGATAAAACTCTCCTATATCACAAATCAGTTCACACTAACGTCAGCTGGAATCTCAAGGTAGATGTGTCTTCTTCTGTCTTCAAATAATTAAAAAAAAAAAAGTTCTGTAGTTTATTCCCTTTGTGCATTTGTGATAATCTTGTAGATCCAGCTTTCCTGTTATGCACCATTTACACATACCAAGGTTTTTTTTACCATTAATCTTCAGTACAAAGTCTCTGTTCAATTACACCACTCTGGTTTCTCTTTTCTTGATACCAACATTAGAGAAAGTCCAAGACCAAACATTACAGTTCTGGGGAGGTTTTTTTAGGGTTTTTTTTGTTGTTGTTTTGTTTTTTTTTTTTTGTAAGAGTCAGTCAATTTCCTTGAAGAACATGTAAAAGATTAATGGTGCCTCAGTAATAATATTTTGCTTTTCCATGTGCTTAGCTCTGCTTATCCGTCTTTGGACAATAGGTTGCATTACCTACAAAAATCCGGACCTTGAAGCTCAAGACAAGACATTGTACTACTGTCACTTCTCCAGAAAAATCTATACTAGCATCAGAAAAGGGCTATTGTCTTCTGAGATGGGGGAAGATGAGAAAAGCAAGAGGAGGATTGATCAAATGGCAAAAAGCATTCAAGAACAAAAACATTATCTGAGAAACTTAAGCACATGCAGGCTTGGTATCATATTGGGTTGGGAGGGTGAATATTATTGTGGTTGAAAACTAAAGAGTTTACTCAAGTTTTAGAGCAAAAAAGAATGATTATTCCCTGAAATTTGAGGATTATTCTCCCTAAGAAACTGTCAATTAGCATAACTTTGAACCCAGCAAAACTCTTTCTGACTACCAGCTGTAACTATGGCAACAAGATCCAGAAACCTACAATAAATATGATACCGTGTCAATAACCCAGTCTTTTTCATGTAAATAGATAAAGCACAAGGAAAACGGGAGACCATTTCCAGTGCTTTAGATCAAATTTTTAGATCTCTTCAATGCTAGGAATGTTAGCACATTCCAATGACTAGTAAAATAAAGAGTAAGAGAAAACCAAAGAGAAAGAAAACAACACATCTCTCATGGAAAAGCTATTTGGAATGTAAGAAAGAATAAGACTACACTTGTGGGCTTTTTCCCTTAAATCTGTGAAATTCTATAAACAGATATAATCTCTATTAGGTTCGGTAAATCGGTTTGAAACTGTTTCAGAACACCCACTCAGTTTAATGAATAATTGAGATCTTTCTAGTGGAATTTTTTAAGTCAATCCTAAAAATAAAATAAACAGAACAGAAAACTTTCTAATTCTCTTATTTGGCTACATCTGCCAGTTCATCTGTAAAGGAACAGTATTTTCATATATGGGAATGTTAAGTCAAAGCTTTATACAAAAGCATTTGCAATCGTGAATCATTGCCTAAACTTAATTTAAAGTTCTCTCCCCCATTCAGCATGGTATGGGAACTTCATGGAAAAGCTTAACGTTTCTCCTTCCCCACAACTTAGAAATGGCTGATAGATAGCCCAACAAATGCATCATCATTCATAGAATATTCAGATCTTGAAAAAGTTTAAAAACAATGGATTCCTATCACCTAAAGCCACCCTTCTCTGAAAACTAAAGTAATACGCTACAGAAAAAACGTCCATGTCCTCTGACTAGGAATATAACGCACATATAAGAGCACAAGGCATGCAAAGTGGTGTCAAAAAGCTAAGCCCTAGACCAGAAAACACCAAATGATGTTGTGGGACTGAATGCGAGGACAGGCATAAAGCTCGAAACTAATGAGGAAGCTGGAATGAAACGGAGAGGGAAAAGACTCTTAGAGGAAAGTAAAAATGGAACACAAAAACTCATGAAGAAAAAGGGACTGATGGTGGAATGACAAATCCTAGACAGGATGCAAAAATGACACCAGGGAAAAGAAGGTTCATTACAAACAAGAGAGTTCTGAGCTGGAAAGCTATCAAGTCAGTGCCTACCAAAAGGCTCCTAATCCAAATGCCATTTCTGCTTCCGTGTATCTCTCTCCAATTGTGCCCAGCTATGAATAGCGTGTTCCCTCCTATCCTAATATAAAAAGCTTTAGGCCACAGTACTAAATTCCAGCAAGAGCTTGAGACATGCTGGCCTGGGGTAACTGAATGAAGTCAATAAAGATGATTCCATCTCTGTGGAGATGGGTCTTCAGAGTGAGACACAGTAACTTTTCACCCTCTTGCTGACTGCAAAGACTTGCTAAAGCATTTTTGCATCCACTAACGTCCTAAAATGCACCATTAGAGTTGTGCACTGCCTCCAATTAATTGCTGCACTATTTTTCCCTTAGATGAAATATTCCTTTAGGGTATGGATTGCCCGACGCAAGTCAAAGCATGCCGAATACACTGTCTTCATATTAAACACCCATTCATGATGCGTATTTTCAGATACCACATTACATAAAAAAGAGCCTAAGCTAAGGTCTGAAAAAAGCCTCATTTGTTGAAATACATATAGTTTAACATTTTTATGTTTCTTGCTACTCAATGACCTATTTTTTTTACAGTGAAACAGATTATCAGTAACTGAAAGTACATTTGTACTTATGGTCTGCTCATTTGTGTTGGCTCTGCAGCCACCACATGCTGGACCATGACCTCAACAAAACCCAGCCAAAGGGGTTTCAGCCTCACACTGCACTTGGACAGACACGAACTAAGTTGCCTTGAGAACTCAGGTGTCATTCTCCCCATCTAATCAACAGCAGGTATCCATCCCAGACAGTGTATTCTCCACACATTCTACTCAACAAAGATCCCACTGCACAAAACACCTCACCCAAAACAGCAACACAAAACAAACAACAAAACCAAAAACCGCGACCAACACACACTTTCCCCTTACCCCCTCAATGTATAAGCTCAAATACCCTGCTTAAAACTACAGAGAGAAAGGTTAACTGGAGATGATATACTATTTCACTAGATGTCGTGTGAATAATTGATTCCTCGGTTCGGCAGATAGAACCAAATTTGAAAAAGCTTTCTCTGGTTCGCATCCTCTCAGAATTTCATTTTGACATGACGTGTTCCGTTTCAGTCTTATAGCAAAAGCTGTGAAATGAAGGCCTGATTCACAAAACAGAGAGGAGAAAGAGGACTTCCCTTTTACGCAAAAGCTAATGTGTCTCCACTTTCCCTTGTCCTTGGGACTCTAGCAGACAGCTAAGCCAATGCAACAGCTACCGCATGGTGAAAGGAGCCATCCTGACCTCCCTCCTGTTTTCCCACCGTGAAACACAACTAGCAGTGAAGAAAGCAGGAGACATCTTTTTGGCAGCGCTACCTATTAGGTTAGCTTAGATCTATCACAAAACTGATCTCTCCAGGATCAAGTGCTCCATTCAAAGTGAACCTTCACCAATGAAGAGACCAAAGGAGATTTACCTTAGAAGCAAGCAGTTAAGACATCTTTCTGAACTCAAGTCTCCTGCCACTCAAATCTAGTCTTCAGTAATTCAAACAAGAGTTCAAGCAAGCTGGGACATTTTAATTATCTTGGAACAAAAGCATCAGAAGAAACTGAAAGTGCCTTGGCCAGGAAAGCCTGCAGTAAGGATTTGCCCAAGATGGACGAAGTACGACTTACAGTCTCCATGCTGAATCTCAAGTTGATTATCTATACCCTAACAGCAGTGTTCAGGACAACAAAGAACGCAGTTTCCCTTTATAAATTGCTACTTCTGCTTAATTTTTAAAGAAATTCCTTCAACAGCCTACTATGCAGCTTATGAACAGGTAAGGCAAGTACTATCAGGTTTTGCCAGATTAGATATTGAATTTATTAATAATTTACGGTAACTTTCAGTATCATGGTTAAAAATAGCTCTCCTGCGAGCTTTTACTTCATATCAGATATTGTGGTAATTATCCTCAGAACCTAAATCATTACAATAAAAACAAAATAACCAGACTGAGTAGAAGCAAAATTTCACCTTTGTGAGTAACATTTCTCACTTTCATGCAAATCCCAGCATGTATATTGAAGACCCCTGAAAGAGAGCTAGTTAATTAGAGATGCTGGTAAAATTTTAAAAAGTATCCATGCAAAAAAGTGAGGAAAGAGCCATCTCTAAGCCTCTCTTTCCACATGAAGGATTTTAAATCACCTCCTTTGCTTTCTTTATAATCCCTCCAGTTGTTTTTTTTTCCTCTCCACACTGCCCCCACCTACACACAATCACTATGGAAAATAAGCTCATTATAGCGCAGCATGGGTAAGCAACTGCAGTCAGAAATGAATCAATTGACCCAAAGCTTCGTATTAGTGGCTGCCATTTGCATCACAAGGAAAGTCTGATGGCATTCCCTGTAGACAGTAACCTATACTGAGAAGAGATCCAGATTTGTCTTCATGAGTTTATGCTACCAGAACAAATGTTGGTTTTCCCTCATCTTCCAGCTCACTTTGCCAGGATTCCCTGCTAGGATATACTAATCTCAGTGACTAGGGTTAATATTATACTGGAGTCCTTTATTTCTACATTAAAGCTAGTTACATGAGAAGTGTATTTGAGGACTTTGTAATCATAAAATAACCCAGCTCATCAATATCTATACACCTGTCTTCTCTCCAAGAAGTGTTAGCACAGCTACTCCTCTATTTTAAGTTATTTTAGCTTTGTCTATATAGACATAACTGACAAGCAGCCTCTTTGCATTTCTTCTTATTTAATTTTGTCAAAGAATCTGGACACAACTCAGCTGAAGTCAAGAGAAGGACAGAACTAATATGATTTTGTCTCAGGTTTGTCATAGGAGATTTATGCTGCCATAACAGAGATTCATGCAGTAATAAAATTGTACTACTATTAAACCTTCCACAGCATATCAGTAACAGGGATTACACAAATCATCTCATATGGATGAAAAGCAAAAACTGCTACACAAACATTTTCAGATGGTAAGCATTTTAATATAATTTGTAGTTCTTTTAAATAAACAATGCTTATCTCACTTATTATGTTTCCCTGCAACATTCCGTGCAAATAGAGAAGAATCTGGGCCTTCACTTCTTACATACAATCAATACATTCAACTTGTTATGTAACAAGTATCTGAAAAGAAGAAAAAATATTTACCTATAAGAGACACTGATGATTAACATGAATAATTTCTATTTATTAAAACTACTTTTTTTTGTAGCCTTTAAAATGCTCTAACTGATCTCCTGTATTTGTACTCATATCCCAAAGAATTCCAAAGAGGTTCACAAATTATGTTTTCAGTACATCTTTGTATGTCTCCTCTCATTTAAAATACATGCTATTTCAGACCTTGTCAAAGTCAAATGACAGAAATAAAAGAAGAGGTGTCAGATCATTAAAAAAAAAAAAGCCTTTAAGGTAAGTTTAATAGGCATCTTTAGTGCTCTTAAAAATCACTTCTGTATATAGTGTCATCTCACAATAAACTAATGTAATTAATTGGACTTGTGTCCAAAAAAAATCCAGTCCAAACTTATTATAAAAGGTCACATTTCACCAAAATTTGTCTGAAGCATATTTTAATCCAACAGGATTATCTGGAAAGTTTACTTGTTTGTCCATCTTCCTCACTTATGCTGCTGTTACAGCAGAAAACCAGCAGAGCAGTCCTGCCTGATAACTAGCCTTAATTTATCAGGCTGTACAAACAACAGAGAAACACGTACTTTATTAAGAAAACAGATCATGTTATCTTTCATAAATTTATTGCAGAGATACAGAGGGAAAAAAAAAAGAAAAAAAGATTACTGCCTTGGGCATCTTCTGATCCCAAACTTAGACAGAGATTTTTGTGACAGGGTTGACCATTATGATCAAAGCATATTTTGCAGTCTAGCATACTTGCTATCTAGAATTAGCAAAAATGAGACTGCAATCCAGAAAGGGACAAATGTAAGGGCAAGGGGAGAACATATTTAAAATGTCTTCCATTCCACTGGAATGGTTAGCCAGCCTTCAGAAATTGTTCAGCCTCTGGAAGATACTTCAAACCAAGATTCCCGGAGAGATTAAGAGAGGCGGGAGGGGAGCCAGCAAACTGAAGACAAGTTTTTCGTACCAAACATTCTCTTCAATAACTCATAAGGCATGAAATTGCATCATATCCTATTTGGCTTTTGTCCAAAGCAAGTCTAAGTTGCCAATTCCACAGAAAAGCAAATCAATGTATACAGAAGTGACACACATGATGTATATACTTCACAGACTTCAGGAATAAAATATGTAATTGCTTTCTTAGGAAAACACATGAAACACCATGTTAGTGAGTCTTCTATTTTCAGGCAGGTGTGTGAAGTGCTTCCTTCCCAGAGCCCTGTATAAGACATCGTATACTATCCTTCCCACTTCATGCTTCAAGTCACACGCACTATCTTGCACGTCCTCCAGTTTCCATAAAAATTCCATATACAGAAAGCGCAAAGTAACAGACACTAAAGGAATGAAATATCTTCACTGCATCATTCTGGCCAGTCATAGTGCAGCACCACTACTACAGTATGTAAGTTCAACCGACGTACAAACTAACACCAGTGCTTAGACTAGACTTCTTCCCTGTGTGTGCTCAGCTTCTCAACATGAGTACTCTACTTTTAGGGATTGATTCAATCTTATTAGGGAGGAAATAACGTCAGGGAAAGCACCAAAAGAGAAAAGATGCTATTCAGTGAAAGCACTGAAGAGAAAACATGCTACTTAGTGAGCCAACTGTGATATGTGGAAACAAGCAATGCCATCTTTGCAGCATTTCCAAAAGATACTGTTATTAACTATTCTAAACACAGTCCTATTCCATGTTAAAATGGTTCTATACTCTGAAAAGCGTCTAAAAATTGCATGGGATTTCATATTTATTGCTTCAAATTGCCAAAGCAATTTTTGCTTATTTTGCAAAGCAAAAGATTGGTTCTTACAGCTAACTTAACAAATTCCATCTACACTTATGCTAAAGTAATTTCTGATTCATGTACTACCATAATAAATTTTTCATACATATATATTATCTATATCTATAAAATATCCATATACAATAAACGTCTAGCAAAAATGTTCTTTTAAGAAAAGAAACATAAGTGACAGTTTAGAAGACAAATACCAAGTTATTACTAGTGGAAAAAAACCCCGAGATTTGCCTGTTCAAAGACATTAATTCTATAATACAACAAATAGTTCTTTAACTTAAAAGTTAAGATCTTGAATCATTCACAAAACAATCATCATGCTCCCCTTGCATTTTGCTTAGTGCGCAGGCTGTGCTTGCAATTATTTGCAGAACAGACATTCACGTTACTTCAAGCATAAGGTATTATCATCAATGCAAACAAACCTTAATATCTACCTCAAATTACATTAGCTATAATATAAAAATGAAAATACTCACTGTACGGTGAATTCAGCACCTTAGTTCAAACAGTGATGACAGATGCACCAAACAAGCTTGTAACATTTTGGCTCAACAGGTAGGTAAAATCGGCAGATTAAGATATACACTACACAGCTGGACAGCTGAAGGACAAAGGTACGGCCGAGAAAGCACAGTTAGTTTTTCTCACGTGCCAGTCAGCATGCAAAGCCATTCTAGAGACCAGGAGTGTGTAAGTGGTCTGCTAGCAGCATGCAGCCTACTGAACAATTGCTGTGCATCTAAGGCTCTCCCACTCACCCATTCCTAACCTAAGGGCTCATCAGATGTACTGAGACCTTGGGTAGCAATACACCGTTCCCTGAAAAATACCATGCTACTGTAAAAGATGTTAGTGAAAAGAATGAATCCACTTTCAACTCACTGCCTTCATGCTCTGAAGAGGCCTTCAACAACACTGGTGGCCAAAAGCAGGATGAAATCTAGCCAGCAAATACACGCTGTTAGTCTGCAAAACACAAATCAGACCAAAAGCAACACTGCAGGCACAGTCACATATATTTAATTTATAAATAATCACAACCAAAGATTTTTCTGCTTCTTTTTTATCTAATACTGCTTGCCTTTCCTGTTTGTTTGTTTTTTAAAATCAAATTACAGCATGACAAGGTTACACCATCAAGAGTATGTCAAGACACAGGGGCTTGCAAAAGTCAATATCATGTGATTTCTGCATGCAAAAGAAGTGCTGCAGCTTCCCCAAATATAGAAGTCCTTTACCTATTTAAGAAAACACATCACAAGGCATTAGAAGAAAACTAAAGGCCATTGCTATTGTAAAACTAGTCAGGATATATTTTCTCAGTTGCTACCAGGTAAGGGAATTCTTCTGTGTAATGATTATCTTGAGTGCCTAATTTCCTTTTCAATGTATTTCAGCAGAAATCCTTACAGATGCAAGATACAGAGAACACATAAAAGACAGAAAAACATGCATTTTGAAGTGCAACCACATACCTTTAAACAAATTATCTGACAATTTTAAATTAAATACATGAAGATCTTCTTAAAAGTTTAAGAAAGGAATAAAAATCAAACGGAAATCATATTTCATTTATTGGTCCAAAACAGTTCTATTCTAACCTTGTTTCGATTTATTTTACTCTGTGGTATTGGAGGATATGAAATGCACCTGCATGTTGAATATATCCGGTGACAATACTACAAAGAACAATTGCAACCTAGCGAACTTAACTGGACTCGTCTGTTTGGAATTAAGCTGCATTAACCGCATTCTGCTGAGGAATACCTGCATGACCAATAGAATTAAATGGCAGTTTAATGAGTTATCAGTCTCCAACAGTCTTTTGAGAAGTGACAACCAACTGAACAGATTCATGAACTTCTAAGCTAGGCCCCAGATCAAGATTATGACTTCGGGTTGCTTGAGCACACACTCTCCACAGTATAATGGCGGGGGAGGGAGCTGTCAAAACAAAAGGGCGGGGGGAAAGAAACCCTCTTCTTACTTGTTGCTTAAAATCTAAGGGAATAAATTAACAAGATTTAGGACGATTAGGGCTGTGACACTGGAAGTGGCTTGGAGCTGGGAGAAAGACTAGAAATATTCATCAAAATGTATTAAAGTAAAAATAAAAAGCAACTACCTAGAGTTGGAACTGCCAGAAAGAAGTGTGACAATGTGGCTTGATAATTTTCAGATTACTGGATTCTTTATCTCTTGGGTTCCGTATCTTTCTCCTTCAACTGCCAGCCCTTCCCAACAGTTGTTCTTCTTGACCTCACAATCCATGAATAAAACACAGTTTCAGTCTTGCACCCTGTCATCCATTTATCACTCAGCTAAGTCCCCTTGCTGGCTCTGTTTCCCAATTTATGCATCGTAAAATTCTGTACACGTTTAACAGAGCAGCAATTTATAAATAGCTTTTATTACACAAGGCAGGGTTGATGCTCAAACAGGCGGACAGAGATACTGGCACTTAATTCTTAAACTTTTCCATTCTGCTGTTCCTCCCGATTTCTTGCAAATAGCTATCCTCAAAGAAGAATGTTAATGTTGATTTGTAATTATCTTTTCTCTTTGATGAGCCCACTTGTTTAACAGTGGGCAATATCTCCTTTTCATATATAAAATATTAGAAAAACGAAGAGACCAGGCATTTATCCCCACACTGAGTCATAAATCTGCCACAGTTCTACTACTTGGTAAGTCCAAGGCACAGATTCCCATGGCAACATATGGATCCTCTCTTTTTAGTATCATTTTGCTCAGATATATACACTGGAGATGGGAGAACCAACTGTAAACAACAACACAAATACGCTTCAGTGGTAAATTGAACTGAAGCAGGGCCATTGAAATAGCAGGTGAAGCAAAGGATCAGGGTATGGATTTCACATCCAGAAACTACTACTCTGTACTAGCAGGTGACAGCCTTCTTGCATCCATCTATTATGGCTTCTTGCCAAAGTCAATTTAAGCCCACCACTTTCTGCAAACCTGAGAGGAATACAGAAAACTCTTAAAGAGCTATGGGGCTGTCACTGAGGAGAATGGCAAACGCTGCAGTATGCTGGAACTCATGTCTCCAAAAGAGGTGAAGTCTACACATTTGTATGGGAAGAGAGGCTGCACAGCCTCAAGGAGCTGCAGGGTAGTGTTCATAAACCCGTAATTCCCTTTCCCTTGATTAGTGTTATGCATTGATGGAATACCCTGAAACAGCTGAATAATGGTGGAAACAAAGAGTCCATGGCAGAGAGATGTTGTATGCTAATATCTCTTGACAAGAAGATCTTTTTAACAGTCCTTAACAAGAACCAGCTCTTCCTCTTCTGGCTTGGTCAGTCCTCTGGCTTACCAGTTCTTTCTGCAGGTACTGCTGTACTATGTGTAAGTTGTCCCCATAGCTCAACCACCTGTCACTATGCGTTATAAAATTAACCCAGAACTGAGATGCTACTTATCATATAAGTAAATTGTAGGGAAAGCTGATGAAGAAATATAAGAATTCAAAACACTTGCTACTCAATTACCACTTTAAATGCTACATAAAAATATTAAAGAAAATTACTATTGCTGAGCACTCCCGAGACCAGTTTGTTAAGACACCCACTGATAGAAGTACTTGACCCTGCACTTAAATACTTAAATCTTTTTAAGGTTCATAGCCCACCCATCCCTCCTTGAGGTATAATCTGATACACAGCCAAGAAGAAAGGCTGGTTAGAGCTCTAATAGCACAGAAACCTATTTGCAACTGCTCTTTTCATTTGTCCTCTATGAGTCAGTCAAGGATCCAAGCTCTTGAAGAAATACAGCTAAATTGGTCTCTGGTATTACTACAAGAGCTCAGTAGCAAGGCTGCAGGTGGAAATAATTCCCCAAGGACTAAGAAACTTCAGAGCACCCCAGTAAAAAGACTGATAAAGAGAACAGGAAAAAAAAAATATATGAAGAGAGCCTCAAAGCAGTTTGTGCTCAGCACATGCTGAGCCTGTCTCCTCCCTGGGCTAGCTAGTGGGGAGAACTGGTAACACTTCACAAACGTCTGAAGCAGCATCCTCTCTCGCACATTTGCCCATTCTCCTCTTCAGTGTGTGCAGCAAGAATGGTACTGCAAAGCAAAGTAGATAGTACCAGAGATGGCTGACCAGCATCAAAGGAGTGTTCTCAACACCGCAGGTCACATGGGAAAGCAGCAAGAAAGAAGGCTATTATGAGCAAGTTCTCTCAAAACTCAATTTCTCTTCTTCAGCAGAGATGAAGAAAAGAGAAAACAAGGTCAAGCATCATCAGGTTCCATTAAAGTTCTCACCAATGTTCTTATTTAAAAGTCATTAAGCTATTCCTTTGAGGAGCTATTTGTGCTATTAGGTTTGGTGGAAATCAGGACATTTCTACCCAGAAGAACAACATCCTGAAAGCATCTCCAAATCAAATAAAGATGGACAAACTACAAGTTATTTTTCAGGTAGAAGCTTGATAGATTCAAATATATAAAGCATCACAGTTGTGACAGAAAAGGACTGGTCTTAACAACTATTTTCTCATCAATTCCAAATTAAGGATATCTACGTTAGAGTGCAGACATGCAACTCTTTCTCATCAAGAGGTTACACATTCAAAAAAGGCACACAGAGTAATATTATTACATAGTCCTACATTACTGTAAAGCTTCATCCCAATTTCAGCGTGATTGGAAGTACACAGTGAACATGTTAAAGCATCTGTAGTTCACTGCACTTATCAGGCATTTAAAAATGCTTCATAAGGTCTTAAACTACCAGGAGCACAAGTCTTCAAACATTTCAACTTCTTCTTTGAGAGTTTTAATTATTCTAAGACATGATAAAGATGCATGCATTTATTACTGATCTGTTCAACTCACTGATGCTGCATCCAGTAGAATAAATATTTGTAACTACCCAACATCTCCTGTAAAGCAGAGCATCTCAAACATTTGAAAAGTATAAATTAAATCTTGTTATTTAGAGTCAGTATTTTTCTTATTTTGTGTATCATACCATTTAATTTCTTAAGGAGGTGCAATAATTTAGGAGAATTTGTCTGCAAGAGGATTAACACGGAGCGGTTGCAGATGTATCCAGAAATCTCTGTGAACCCAGTAAGGCTAAGCATACACGGTATTTGTTTATTATTTCGTAAATGTCTTTTTCCATTTTAGAGTAATACTCTACACATGAGGCAGTCTAATTAGAAACATTACACTAGAACTGATAAAAACCAAAGGTGATCGGGTCCAAAATGCAGGTTTAGTAGGCAAGAAAAGCAATAGCTGAGATTAATGCTTTCTTTAAGCCCCATGACTTGATCAGAATGCAAAGTGCAGCAATTATATTCAAATACGATGAATACCATAATTATGACTTCAGAGGCAAGTAGAAATATTTTGAGAAGCAGTAGTTCAACTAAAACTGTATTTAAAATAGAGAGGGCTAGACTTTACCTACTATAAAACAGCTGTGAGGGATTAACCATACTAATTTTTAATTGTTTATGTCTAACGTATGCTGTTTTAGAAATAAAGCCTCGTGTTGAGAACAGTACCATTAATAACTGCTACTATAAAGACATGAAACTTCCCTAAACATCTGTAAAGCTCAGGTCTTTGATACTTGCAGTGAATATCAATGATTAATACTGACTTTAAAAACAACAGAGAATAAGCAATGAACCCTTTTCAGGTAATATAATTTCCTCTGGGGTTACTAGAAGAAGGAATTTAAACATTTATTCTGCAAGTTTAAAAACAATCAGAAAAAAAAAAAAAAAAGCAGTCATTGCAGACAAAGTTCGATGGGAAGATTGGTCATCTATAAATTAAAGGCCTTCCTTATACAATTTTCTCTTTTACGATACAGAAAATGATCACAGGAGAATGATACTTTATCTTCACAAGTTGAGGGGCCAGAAAGTCACATTTTCAGCTAATGTATTTCTGAATGTGAGATTAACAACAGGTATTTCTGATTTCATTTGCTTTGTTTCAAAATCACTTCACGCTAATACAGAACTTCATGACAGCCATAATTCGAAGGCTGCTTATAAGCACTAGCAAAAAATTCCATGATCAATATAAGCTGCCACTTTGAGCAGTGTTTTTCAGTAATCTTTACCAAGTACTTCTACCGGGGTGGGAGGGGGGGGAATCATTCCAACAAGTTTAGGATCTAGTAGCTATCTTGCAATTCTAAGTGTTTGGAACTGGCAGAGATGGTAACTCTTCTGTTTAAGCTAAAGCAAAAACTAACCACTTATATCTTTCTGCCAGCATGCAGACTAATTTCAAATGATGCCCTATAAGGAGCACACTGAAATTTGTGACAAGGAACAAAGCTTAGGAAGATTGAGCAGAAGATGGAATTAATGTGAAGAGAGAAGAGGGATACACAGATTTGTTGTACAGTTCTCTGAAGGAGAGAATAAACAGAAGTCTGAGAGAAACACTGAAGAAAGGAGAGTCAGCAGTACAACAAGAAAACAATGTAAATGTTATGTTGGCTAGACCAAGCAAAGTCTAGGACTTTGCAAGAGATCAGGGAGAGAAAGGTATGAAGTACAGGCACAATAAATTATGCTTTTGCAATTGAAAGGACAGTTTGCACTACAGAAATAGAAATGAAGCACTGCTAGAAAGCAAAGAGAGCCCGGGTGTTAGAAGACAAGACAGAAGCACAATGTTATACAACTGCAACAACAAAAAAACCTCAAATGCGTAAGCCCACACAAAACCCCAAGGATCCTAATTAGAGAGAACAGGGCTGACCCATAGTCCTATTTTCTTCCATATATTCAGCCAACAAACTGCAGAGAATTCCAGCAGCTAGAATTGACAGTGACATTTTAAGTCAATGAGAATCTATTTTACTCTTCCTCCCACAACACAAATGAATAGTAGTGCTAATGAAATTCCTCTCCTATTATAAATTGACAAACACAGTCCTGCATTTATCCCTTCCAGCTAAATTTGCTTTTTAACAGACTCAAACTATTCTGAAATACCCTCTGGCCACAGTATGACAAAACAAAATGTCACTCTCCTGCACTGCCCTTCTTTCAATTAACTTTACTTCAGTGGACCAAGATTAAATTTTTTTCTACTGTATTTTATACCTACAGTTTTGGATGAATCATATTAAAATGTACAATTTTAGCCACAGACTTTAATATAGTCTGGTTATTCATTTCACATTTGATCAAATGTTTCTAACTGAGGATGGGCTCCTAATTCATTACACCAAAACAACTTGCTTTTTTTTAAAAAAATAAACAAACACACAAACAAACCAACCAACCCAAACCACTGCATATGCACTGTCTTCTCCAAAGTTAGAAAGAATTACATTATATGCAGAAGTAAATTAATTGACTGGATTTTGGACCAAGATGCAAAACGTAATCTGTGCACATTATTATTCAGAAAAATGAGAGAAAAATATTATTACTCCTTTCTTTTCAACTGAGTTTCCTCAGCAAGGCTAGATAACCTTTTCCTATTCAATTGTGGTATACCAGGAAAGAAACTCTTTCTATCTCTCAAATAGAAGAGTACAGAGAAATAATTCTGTTTTTCTTTCAGGCAAAAAAAGAAATAGCTATATAGTATTTACCAAGCAGGAAAGGGAAAAGAAAAAAGAGAATAGTGTTATGCTATGAGCTATCTGTTCTCACAAGTTAAGCATGGTGCGATCAGCTCTCAACACACAAAAGGCACCCTGTGATGCAATAGTGCCCTCTCCTCCAGTTATTATACAGAAAAAAAGGAAGGCAGGTTACTTGTTAGAGCTTTACATAAGATCAGAATTGGATCCTAGCTTTGTATTTGAGGTTGACGTTTTCATACTGTTTTCATTACTATAAAACTATTATATAGCTCAGCTTAAATATGAAAGCACTTGCCTTCACAAACCTTCAGCTTCAGTGACTGGGAGAGACACACCAGCCAGCCAAAGACGGAAATAACTCAATGGATGAGTTTATATATATTTCCACCTGCTGGCAGAAAGTGTTTACACAGCAGTAGTATGCTTTTACAGTAGTTTGTCTGGAAAAAATCCAATAAATCAGTGGAGTTTTTCTTGATTAAAAAATGAACACAAACCAACATTTATCCTACAATGTCACTGGCACACAGATGATTATAGAAAGCTTGTTTTTGATAAGGCCGTACACCTCCAGATTTGGGGCCCTAATATTAGACTAACTGATGATTAATATAGTTTTTTAATTAACAATTGAGTGCTACCGACACACTTGGCAGTTTCCCAAAACTGCAAGTAATAAGCTTACATTACTAAACACAAAAATATGTTATGACGGTGTTAATCAGGTCCAATGCTCAGCAAAGTAAGTATTTTTCAGTTGATGTTTATCTGAAATAATATCTGTTCTAAGCCAGAACTAGCCAAACAAGCTAGTATTCACCACATACCACTGAACTGCTACAACATGAAACCAATTGTTCTCATTTCTTCAGAATGGATTGTAGCAAAGCATGATAAAGTCAATACTACAGCTAGAAGGGGCCCTTTCCACAGCACTGCAGGTTCATCAAAAAAAAGCCTCCATTGTCCACAGAGAGGATGAAAGAACCTCTGTTCTCCACTACAACAAGCAGAGTATTTACAAGTACATAACCCACACTCCCAACCTCACCTGGGGATTTTTCCGCACTGTGCACTCCAGGCTTTCATTTGATTCCACTTTTAACACTTCAGATTCATAACCCTCCATCAGTGGTTTTATCAAGTATCTTCCCTGTGAGTTCAGTGTTCAAGTCCCAGGCACCAGTGTGAGATAAACAGTTCATGGAAGAGGAGACACTGAGTCATCTCTACCGCAGGTTTGTTCAAGAGACATGAAGAGACTAGCTTACTAGTTAGCAAACACTAACATTCTATGCTCTTTTCACAAAAGCTTAGCTGAAATGTTGACGTCTCTGCTTTCTCTCCCTTCTGAACTTAACAACATGTGTGACAAGGTTGTTCTCAGACACATTTCCAAACTCAGATCCGTAAAAAAAACTTCTTGAAAGATATACTGTGGCACTAACACACACTAGAAAGCATTAGCCTTTGCACTATCCCCTGTATCTATAAATACCCAGAAAATGATGTGCAGCTACCAAACCGAATCCAAATTTCCTCCAATAATGCTGAAAATTTTCTCTTTGTCACCAAATAAAGGGTTACATTTTGTGCCAAAACAACATTCCATACACATATATAGTAAAACTTGAAAAAAATACCAGTAGACATTTTCACAAATGCCTAGTGCCAAGAGAAGAAATTCTCAAAACAAGAAGCTCTGCGATCCATTACAGTTTATCATTTCAATCTTCTGTCAGGCAACTCATTGAGGTAACTACCAATTCTGATGTTCTACAGCTATCTTAAGGAGAAGAAACACTACCATACAATAGGCTACAATTTAATTAGGAGAAGGAATATGGTGAAGATACTGTCAATGGAAGAATATGCTAATGATTATTTTAATGAAATAAAAATGCCCCCATATCCCCAGTCAAAACTGCCCAGACCCATCTTTGCAATGGTAGGTAGCAGTTGCAAGAAACAAAGTCTCCCTTCCTAATGATGTGGGTGATGCTAAAGCTGCAACCATTAGTGGAATTCAAGTCAGGAAGGAGAGGAGGTGTTTTATTAGAGTTTACTGCCCTTGACATTACTATGTAGGTAATTTAAGAGCCTATTCCAAAACTTAACTAAGTAATCAGGTTTTTAACAGGAAGACCCTTTATTTAAGTTGTACAAGGTAAAATAAAAGTCTAGTAAAATTCTGACTGACAATTTTCAACAGGTTTCTACTGCAAAGTTGGCAAGTCAGTTTTGGAAGACTTGTTCCATGACCATCCCTGTTGAGGCCCAGAGCGCAAATCTATACACCGCATATAGCTTTTACAAAAAAAAAAAAAGTTTAATCAATGCTTAGCATAAAGCTTTTTCTAAAACATTATTCCAAAGTCTACAATGAAAGAATAATATTGGAATTATAAGAAATCAATAAAGTAGCAAATGCCAAATAAAACTGCCTGTCCTCTCGTATACTTTTTAACACCTGAAGAAAGAAACAACAATGAAAAGCAGTCACCACGGCATGGTGCAGCATTTGAAAACGGCTGCATTTCAATTGCATCGGTATCTGTTCTGCAATTTAGTTAATTGAAGATGACATGTTTCTGAGGGGAGGCATAATAAGGAGTAGGTATTGTAAGGTATTTCTAAGAGAGTGCTTTATATTTACTGTTTAATTCTTTTCATCACCTAAGCTTCCTTTACCTGCCTGGAAGGGGCTTTAATAGATCTAAATAAAAGGAGAAGATTTGTCCAACGTTTATGCCTTGCTGATTCTATTAGATGTTACTGTAAGAAATATAAATCAAGAGATTGGGTCTTAAAGTTTTATTCACTGTAGTTTTAATAGACCATGCCAATATTTCTCCAGTATTGTTAGAGATGTCTCCAAGAACACTGAATGAATACTAAGAAGGCCTACCATGACTTGCTATGGAAGTACAGGTTAAATCCTAAACTTTTAATCTCCCAACTGGATCCATACAAGGAAATTCAGTGTGGTTTCAGAGAATATGCCAGCAAAGATATCACAGAGGAGTTACACTGTATGCTTAACCAGAATGGAAACACTCACCATTAAAGATCAGAAGTCACAGGTTTGTTTCCAATACTAGCATGTGCAAAAAGGTACAACTCCTTTTTACAGCTGTACATTAGTATGTTTCCACATGCATTTACTGTCTACAGATTATCAGTACCAGAAAAGCATACAAATTTTGAGTATTAATGCATTTTAGATTAAGCTAGTTTTTTCTGGGCCATGAAGTAGAAAGCAAGAAGGCACATAATGAAGTATCATACAGACCTCAGCTATGCGAAAGTCCATTTTTAAGGCTAAACTTACCCAGCTAATTCAATGAAATTCTACTTCAGACAGGTAATTACTTCTACATACATTTTGCTAATAAGCAGCTTAGATGTACCATGTCAATAAATAGATCAACTTCACCCTACTAAAAAAGTCTGCCTGTTTTGATAATCAGCATTCCAGCAGTTCTGATGCTCCCTCAAGTGAATAATAATGTATTAAACCCTACCTGATCAAACCATAAAATAGTATTTGTAGTAACACAACCTATCATCTGTTAGTGCATAGGTAGCTGCACAAACAGTGAGCTGGAGGAAAGAAAATACAGTTTTGAGAAAATTTACATCTATTAATGAAATTGCATGCTTCCTCTCCAATCTAGATTCCCTGTTTAGATGACCAGTAATATCTGTGATTGTAGAATTTAGGCCGTGTCTACCACTACTACAATTAGTATTCATCCTGCAATTCTCTTTCTTGCCTTGTGAGAGGACGCTGTCTGTTCAGACTGACTCCTGCATACAATATAATAAAACACACTGGATGACATCAGCAAAATAATTATGGACAACTAATTTTTATGGTGCAAAGATTTTCAGAGCTGTAGGTATTAAAAAAAAAATCAATACGTTGACATAGCAGAAATTATTAGAACTTTTCACCTGCTTCAGAAGTATCTTTTTTTCATAATCAAGTAGTACAATAGTTACTCGGTTTTGATGTAACTCTAGCTATAGTAGACTATTGTAAGCATTTTTTGAAAGGAGAGGGAAAAAGTCTTCACATTCAGACAGTATAATGTTACTCCCACTGAAAGCCACAGAAATTCTACTGCTGATCTCAGTGGGAGTAAGAGCAGTTCCAAACGGCTCCAACTTTTCAGATTTTCCACCAAGACGTCTACTAAAAAAAAAAAAAAAGTGCAACTCTATTTTATCATTAAAAGCCACAAACCAATAACTAAAATAAATCTAAAAATGTTTTGTAAGTGAGCAATCTCAGACAATGAGTTGCACTTGTAAAGGAACTAACCAGCATTCTTGAGGGCTGACAAGCAATAAATTGAAAGCACCATCACTCTGAAAATGTATGGCTCTCCTGATTAAGGGTGACATACTCTTTAAAGTGAGTACAGAGCACACCTCACTTCTGAAACTAGCAAATCAGTCTTAGTCATGAATTCTGTAAAAAATGTATTTGGTAATGATAGTACAATTACTACTGTTTCCTCAGCGTAGAAGGAGCAGGAACATTTTCAAAGTTGCAGATTCCTTTACTTCACAAATATGCTCTGGAATAATAATAGGTTGCTCATGTATCCACAAATAGCATCTAATTCGATTGCCTGCTACTTTTTTTCCTAATTTAGAACAAGTCTGGTAAGACATAACTCCTATTTCCCATCACTTTATTCCCTTTCACCCCTACAATTATTCTCCTTTGCTCTAAATACTACAAATTTCACCTCAGGATGACTGTTAAAGCGAAAAACCTCGTAAGAAATCTCCCACCTCTTCTATATTGCTTAGGATATTAAGAACCAGTTACTTTCAGTTTTGCTTGTACTATGTCAACTGTATTCCCACCCAAAATTCTACTTTCCCTAAAACAAAGTTAGAAAGAGACTATTAAAAGAAATTAAATTAATTAAATAAAAAATTAAGACTTTTTAAAGTTTGAATTAGTCAATCAAATTTATTAATTTACCAAGTCCAGCTGCGTTCTAGTTTTAGAAATTTAAAAGACTAACTTTTAAATTTTTAAAAATTACATTCCTTTATCCCAATGTAGATGGCTTTTCCTTGTATAAGAAAACTTCTGTCTGGCTAGTTGTCTCAGGAATGACTTCCCAAGTCATCAGAAGCCATACAAATTAATGAATTGCTTGGTCTTTGACTATACTGACTGTACTGTTCTGACAAGGGCCCTTCACATAAAACCAGTAAGTTAGCAGAAGGGTCAAGTGCTGCAGAAAGCCATACATCCCATCACACAAGTAGATAGACACTGAATTTTTACCCTGTGTCACATTCGTGTGCCACAGATTCCCGTGCAGAGAGCTCAGAGAACCTCAAAAGAAATCTGATGGTACAACTGAACACAAAACTGAGAGGGGCCAAGAGCAGGCAGTTAGGAGGTAGGAAGCTAGTTCACCTCTTGTCTAAAAGCAGGACAGCAGCAGAACAAAACATTTTGAAAAGCTCCATTTATACGGTTTTGGAAGCTGTATTATTAGTTACATTATATGCAGTTAATTATTTTATATTTTGATTATATAGACATTTGTTCTTATACAGTGGTTTGCTATTCCAAGCAGACTAATTCAAACTCTTGCATATTTTAGCCATACTCAGTTCAATAGTCCTACTGTTTGAGAAAAAGGCCACTAAAGACTATTAAAGTGAATTTAGTCTTTCATCACTTTATTCTTGGCTAAAGAATGACAATTGTGACACTGTCTGGAACAGTAAACAGCAAGAAGGATTAAATTAGCAACAATTTTGCTTTCTAGATTTCATAGACATGAAAGTGTGTATTAATAAAAGAAATAAAAATATATGTAAGGAAATTTTGACAACTCTTACCACCCTTTCAGGAAAGTTGTTAGGCCCCTTTCCTTGTTCATAAAGCACAACTCAAAGTTACGGATACCTCTGAAAAACATAAGAGACAAATAAAACTCTGAACAGAAACCTCTGTAATTGATGTGACTAATGGCTTGTTGACCTGAGTAAGGACACACCTGTATACAGCTTCACAGCCCAAACACTTGCCGAAACTGCACTGCTATCTCTAGTTCAAAACAGCCAAGTCAAGACTTTCATCAGCCTCCAGAGTTCCTATTTCCTGAAATCAAAGTTCATAGTGGAAACTTCTTATCTGGTTTGAATACTCTAGTATGCGGACAGGTTTCTCCTGAAATCCCTGGATCACAACATCAAAAAATCATTTGTTTTAAATATACAGTAACAAGATGCAAAATAGCCAAGATGTTTCTCTTTATTATCTCTTTGCTTAAATAATTTTTTTCTGGATCATGAGCTTGATTTCAACAACCTAATGCTTGTTACATACATACAAGAATATTTTCCACAGAAAACATACATACTTGAAGAATATTTTCCACAGAAAACATACATACTTGAAGCTACAAGGAAACCGGGGAATTTTTCAAGTCAAGTTAACTGTCTTGGGCTACGCTTTGCCAAGTCTTATCAACTGCGTTTGTTTGTGTTTGTTTATTTTAACTAAAAAAAAAATCACAGGTTTCCAATGGTTTTACCTGTCTTTGTTTCCAAAGTAGAAATACATCTGATTCCATACATAAACTGCAAGTTGGAAGTCGTACCTTAATCCAATGTAGAACACTAAGAGCAGAATTGGAATTGCAGGACGGAAGAGGATAAATTTTACTCTGACCTTAAAATCTAAAAAACTTCAGATCCTCGACTCCTCTATAGAATTTCTGAAGTTAAAAAAAAGGAAGCAAGACACTTGAACATTAGTACCATAGAATTCTTGATTATGACTACATACTGGGCAAGATACAGGGGAATATACAGATGCCCAAGCATAGCTATACCACTACAACGCCAAAGCACCACCGGCCATTGGTCCTTCTACCGCTGGCCAGACAGTGTCACACTGACATGCAGGGTATCCCTGAACAGTAGTGACTTAAGTATCAATATCACAAATAACTAGGGTTTGTTTTGGGTTTTGTGGGTTTTGGTTTTTTTTTCCCTTTGGTTGGCTGGTGTTTTTTTGTTTGTTGCTTGGTTGGTTTTGGAGGTTTTTCTGTTTTGTTTTTTTTTTTTTTTTACAGTCCTCAATGAAGGGTGCTCACATACAAGACCCAACCTGAACCAATACCAGTAAAAAATTACTAACACTCACAAAAGATGTATGTGCACTCAATAGGAAAACCAGCTTTTTATATCAGAGAAATTGATTTTTTAAAATTATTTTAAGATATCTAAAAGATATGAACAAAGCTATCAGCAGACTGCTTTTATGAAGCAAGACTGGGGTTTTTTGTGCCTTTCTTCTAAGCCAGTCAGTATTTGGTTGCATTACAAAAAATATATTCTCCCTGTGTGCCTTCACCTTCCACTGTACATTTTATGTTTCACTTTATAATTTACAAGTTGTAAGGCAACATTATGTCTTAATACAATAATTCCAGTGACTTTAGGATAACACTTGATGAAAATTTACCTAATTAGTAAACAGGATGCTTTATTTACCTTCAACTCTGATAAGTAAATGCTTTTAATTACTGTAGAACAAAGGAGAAACCTCATCACAAAAATGAAACATACCAGCAAGTAGAGCGTGTACATGGAAATTCAGTTTGTCACAAAATAAAGTTCCATTAAAAGGGTCATGTTGTTCCAGAAGCAGCACTGAAGGAGATGGCAGAATCCTAAGAAATGTGTTGAATCAGTACAAATCCAACCTCAGGCAAGAATTTTCCTCTAAAGTTTCATTTTTATTAGCAATTCAGACATCGCTTGCTGAGCAATTCAATTCAGAGGTCAGAAGCAAAATCTTGCCATTGCTCGCCCTTTTAATTTTTTTTTTCCAAAAAAATAAAATGAACACGCAATTTCCCCTAACCAAAAAGTAATGTAAACAGTGATAACAATCAGAAATAACATTAAACAGATGTCAGTGGGGTAATATTACAAATTTTAAAACACCACCAGTAACTTGATTAAGTTTGAAAACATTGCAACAAATACTTCTAAAACTATTTTCTAAATAAAGTATGGTAGTTCTGCATGAGCCACTTGAAAAGTTTCTACACTCTTAAAAAAGTGGAAAATTACGGCCTATTTAAAAAGAGCAAATCACCATTAAGAATCTCACTGACTAAGAAAAACAAAAGCAGGATGGCAAGCTGTTTTAATTCATGTTTTCAATATAAACCAGGATCTTACTTGAGTTACAAATCTGGGTACTCTGCTACCTATACATGCCTGTAGCACCTAGGGAGACTTCAGAAACAAGTTATAATTACCTATAACTTATATTGATGTATGTTATAACTTTTTCTCTTTTTTTGAGTAACATAGCTCAAAAAGTATGTTTGACATTCTGGTAACTTTCACTTGACTGAAAACTAATCACTGCTCAGCACCTGAAGACGCTCACAGGAAGAGAAATGCAAGCATATGATCCATGCACTGTTAGAAGATCAGTCTAGTGCAATTCTTGTTGAGAACAATCACCTGCTAAATATCCCTAACGTTTTGCTATAACATACTTTTAAAACTGCAAGGGGCATGGCTGTAATGGTAAAGCTTTGGATATCCTTGTACAGTACAACTGAGCAAAACACTAAGTAAGTCAAGCAGCAAAGCAAGAGAACAGGATTTCCAGTCTTCACTTACAATCTTGTTTAAAATGTTTAGTCTGCCAAACTCCAGGCCCCAGGAAGTCTGAATTCCTCAGGAACCAAGACAAGACTGAAATTATAGAAGTACTACAAGTGGAGTTTTATTTGTGAAGTTCACAAATAAGTATGATGGCTTAACACACAACACTAAGGAGGGAAGAAATGATGGAAAAAGAGCACTTAATATAATGGTCTTTCATGAGCTTGAACAAACTTCTCTCTGCCAGACCATTTAACAAGAACCAACGAGCATATACTCTGAATAACTACAGTAAGGACTATCTTAATAAGTCGCTTATATTCAAATGACCCACCATATTAGCAGTTCCAAACATAGTAAAGAGTGAAGGTCTCAGAGTAGCTCTAAGCATAATGCAGCCAATTCTGACTGGAACCTTACGTTGAACCAGTGCTGGCTGACAAGGGCATGACCTTCTATTGATGCTGAAAATGATGACTTGGTTCAAAAACTGTTTCATATTGCTGCCAGAGATTTAACAGCTCAGGTTTTGTCTCCATTAGATAACCAGAACATGCTCGTTAGGTAACCTAGTTCCACAGAGACAGTATTTTAAACAAAGGCTAAACAAATTTATTTTAATATTACAAATATGTCCTCAAGGTGTTTTAATGCAGACCAGTCGCAGAGGTGAAAACCAGGCACAGAACTCTAGTCCCACGACGGTGCCACACAGTGTCACACTCTCAACAGGAAGACTGCACTGACAAAAGTTATGGGTACCATTAAATACATCTACAAAAAGCAGTGAGCACTGAGCAGAAATACAGCTCATTACACTATCACAGCAATTCTGAGGCTGTTCAAAAAATGGGCACAAAAAAAGGAAATAATCTTCACCTTGTTTATCCAGTCTAACAGGCAAGACAATTATGAATTATTTTAGCAACTTATTTCAGCTTGTCCAAAATATTTACTGCCCATTGTTTTCACTTTCCTAGTTACAGACACGCCAGTGTCAGACAATATCTGCTATAATCAACTTGGATTTACTATTCCTACCATCTGTCTTAAGTCTAACCAATAAAGTAATATTGAACAAGAAAAGGGGATGAGAGGAAGAAAGGAATCAGAATACCACAAAGATAAGGAGGCAGTTATTTCTTACTCTGAATGTAATAAGAGGAACTCTAAAGGCAAAAGTGTTCCAGCTGAGCTAACTATGGCTTCCTGCTGCTATTACTAACATGGCATTGCAGAAAAGTAATCGCAAATACTACTCAAAGTACAAAATACCAAATAGAAATAAACAAGATAATGGAAGAAACACTTATCTACTGGCGAAGCCCAAACTCATTAGAAGATTATATTCTTGTTGTGGTTTTGTTTAGCCACAGCAATTCTATATGCTTTGAAGTCAGCTGTATAAAGTGATAGTGGAAGCCTTTAATTTTAAATAAAATGCTTAAAATTCTTTGTTTCACTAAAAGCAGAAGTTTGACCCTAAGCATTAATTTAAATGGATACAACGAAGTTGTAAGCTGGAGCTTCATAAATGCAGCCACTAACGGTACCCTGAGCACTGCAGCCACATCACAGCCTGGCCCATAGCTCTGTCCATCCAGCTGTCCCTTCACACTCTGCCTATGCTGCGAGATTTGCTGATGGGTTATACTGGTGATAAACGTCAAGGGAGATTTTCCTGCATCCCTGAAAATCCTTTCTGGACTTTCTGCTCTTTACACAATCAGGATCCTTGCAACTTCACTTTTTCTTGTAGAAGACAGAATAATTTGAAGGATATTAAAATATTAACCATCTTATTTTCATAGAATCACAGAACAGTTGAGGTTCGAAAGAACCGCTGGAGACCAACAGGCACAATTCCGCTGCTCAAAGGAGAGTAAATTATGAGCAAGTTGCTCAGGACCTTTTGCAGTCAGGTTTTCAAAGTCTCCAGGAATGTAATCTCCACAAGCTCTCTGGGCAACTTGCTCCAGTGTTCTGTTCACCCTTACAGTACATGTTTTTTCCTCAGTTTTTGATCAAAATAAGACTTCTCCACTTTGTACCTATCAGCAAATTAGGCTTTGCTGCCTGTTGCAGTATTCTTGACCAGTGGGAGCTGCTTAAATCAATAAGCTCTGAAAATGACAATGAGATGTATAACCATGAAATTTATGGAACATGCCTGCATGCATTAGTAATGACCCAGTATGGCCTCTGGGTCCAATCATGGAGAGAGCTGGATTCTTTCATCTTCCAAAGCCTGCTCTAAATTCCCTAGGCACACAAGGACATACAAAACAGGCAAACACTTTTTACTCCTGGATATTACACCTACTTTAAGCCAGCTGGGTTTTGTCTTGCTGCTGTACATACCCAATAAGTTTCTTGCAATTTCTTAGCATCAAAGACACTGTAAATAATTAGCTTCTCACCAAGAATATACTATAACTTTCCTTGTGTCAAAAAACACATGCAAGTAGTTATTCTGAAGTGGAATTGCGAGAAAACTGTATAAACTTAATGCTCTGGAGATTTCTACCAGGAATCAGTCACTCGATTTCATGTGAAATGACAAGAATGCATAAGGATATTTTTTTGTTCTTTATTCTAAAAGTCTCAAATGACATTTGTTGTAAGAAGGACAATGTTAACAGGCAGTGAAATGCCAAAGGTTTCCCAAGGAAAAGTTAATTCTGTTCATGATTCTCCTCTTAACACACACAAGTAATTTGAGTGTATTCAGTCAAACTACACCTGTGTGAAGAAGAGAAAAATGAGTATCAGGCGGTTAATCACTGATACCAAAACTCTGTAATTGTTATATTTGTGCATAATCCCTTTCTCATTTTATATTCTCTAGAATAAAATGCCTTGAGAGATTTCTTTTCCCCTTCAGAATTCTCCAACTTGCTTTAAATATTTTATATCTGTGCAGCTACTGAAGTCACTAAATTATCAATCTTGTATTCTAAATTAAGTCAGTCTATTTCAGGGTCTTACACCCTACCCCCCTTCATTACAGCTATTTTAATTCCAGACTTGCCACACACTGTGTACATCCGTAATCTGGATCTACATTGTACTAGCTGGATCCTCCTAATTAGATCTAACTTATTCAAGTGAGAAAAAAGTGCTAAACCTGCCAGTTGTGTGAAGAACATCCTAGAAGGTCAAATGGCACCTATATAATGGCTTTGTGATCTGTTTGGCACAAGTAAGGTAAGGTTGGTCAACATTTCAGTTGCCTTCAGTAATGAAAAGCAAAGTAATTGGTATTGACTCCATTCACATCAATCTCAAAATGGTAAACAAAATAATTATATTCTCTGTACAGCAGTCTCATAAGTACATGCAGATATACTTAACAGATCTACAGACACTAGAAAGCTCATTTAAATCAAACAGTATGAGAAATTCTAGTTTTCCTAATTGAGCTATTATGGAGACAGTAAAGCTTCTGAGATCTCTACATCACGTAGCCTTTTAAGTTTAACCAGAGTCAGAAACTCCCAGAAGATCAGGTCTTTTCCTACAGATTACAGCTCCAAGTTTATCTACTTCTGAAACAATAGCTCTGCTCTTTAATGAGATACCCATACTACTGTTTTTGAAGCTTTTACAATACTAAAATATGCTGGTTTATTGCTTAAAAAATAAATTTAAAAATTAAATTTTAAAAAAGCACTTTCTCCTTTGTGAAGCCAGCTGCTTTCTCCTAGACTTAATCTGAGGCCCCAGGAGCAGTATCTCTGCCCTTAAACACTTAAATTTTGAGAAATAGAGTACTCGGAAGTAAAAAACAGCAAAGAGGCAAGTGAAATAATATATTCTAAAATTAACAGAAGAGGAATTGGAATTAAATCTGAGATCTCCTCCTTGATCTACCATACAACATTACAGTTCGAAGCAAAGATTTTGTATGCTATATGGAGAAATCCTGCAAAAGGTGAACCCAATGATCTGACAGGTCTTCACGATTTAACTTGCTCTGACTTGTTTTCTGTCCCTCTAGTTCCAAAGCTTTTCCACTCAGTGCTCTATTTCTTTAGGATTCATTGCAACAATGAGTTTTTGCATATTATTTTGACCTTGCTGAATAATGTGTCAAGTTCAAAAACTAAAGATTATTCTCTATAAATTAATGTTAAACTTATTTGCTGATGAAAATACATTAGGAAATAAATTAATTTCCTGAAAACCTGTCTGCTCTTGTTCTGACTTCAGGTGGATGGGAGTTTGGAATACTTCTCCTTTCCAACTAAAAAAAAGGTGGGAGGAAGATAGTTACAAGGTCTCCCTACTGAAACACAACATCTGCGTGTAGCAAGTATGAGATTAGTTATTCCCGTTTTCTTAAACGGAAGTTAGTCAATTATTTAGGAAAATTATGCAGATCATACTATGAATTAGATTGTATATTTCAAGCCTGCCAGCTCCAGCATCAACTTTAACACATATTTGGAGAACACAGAAGTTTATGAAAGAAAAATGCAAGTATCAATTAAGAAAACTAGATAAACTGTGAATTCAGTATTTTCTAAAGGTAATGCTGCACAGAAAGCTTACTGCATTTTAACAAGAGGCATTATAGTCCTTCAAATTTTGATACATAAAATTAGGTACAAAATTACAGAACCTATAGCTTTAGCTTCCATTAAGAAGATATTTCTTTGTATTGCCCCTCTGCTTTAGTTATACCTTCCATAAATTTCAGAAAATTTAACTTGTGAAACTTGAAAGTTCTTCTTATTCCTTTGGGGCACAGAGAACTAATTTCTACTCTCCATCTTCAGACGGAGAATGTGAAGCAAATTTGTCATTTAGGACATATAAAGATTTAATCCAAAAGAAAGGGAGAGAATACAAGGTCAAAATAATACAGGAAAGTAAAATATCTTGTAGGACAGGGCTTAAGATACTCACAGTTCTATCGGCCAATGTTAAGGTTACCAACATCACTAGCCTCCTACAGAGAGGGAAATGAGAAGAATTTGCTAAATATAGCTAGAACTGCTTGGAAGGATGCCTATCCTTATTTGTGCATTCATCTGCTTAATTGTGGGCAATATAGTCCACTAGACGGCCTGAGGCAAGTGTGGATGTTCAATATTCTCTGAATTACACAATCTCAACTGGATATTGGACTTAATTACACAGTTTACAACAGTATAAATGGAAACTTTGTATTTTGAAACTCTTCACAGTTTTAAGTATCTCTGAACTTTTTCAGAGTTTGGGAACATACTAAATACCTTCAAAACTGTGTGCATGGCCACAAAGTTCTTGTGTTTACATTTGGATTTGGAAGACTTGAGGATATACATTTATATTTTGACATTAAAAAAAAAGTTCTATGTTAAAAGCTCCTCTTAGTTTGGTAGTCTGAGGAAATAGACATTTTTTATCAAATTGATCTGTAAATGCATTTTTTTAAATTATTGGAGTAACAATTCTTTAAGCACATCTGTCAATACACCTTCTCAAATTAATCCATCTTCATTTGAAAAAAAAAAGCTGAAACAACCCATAAACCTGAAGGAAAGAAGTCAAGGGAAGTTTACCTGTGATTCTAACCTTTGGAAGGATTCCTAAATCTAACTCCCTTGGTTTCAGTGACAGCACTGTAAAGAAATATAATGGAATTTAACAGGCACTCAATGCCTAAATCCCTGTAAGAATTTGGGGCTAAATTCCTAAAGGATCACTAAAAGTCTCTGACAACTTATAAATAAGTCACAGAGAGGTTCTCATATATTCCTTTTACTCAGGATTCAATCACCACTGATCTTCCTACAAAAGAAATCTGAGCAAGCCAGGCTGCAAATCTTGTTCAAAACTCCGCTACTTGTTAGCAGAAGGTCCAACAGCTCAAGAAATTCCTTAGTGAATTTTCCATCCCCTCATTAAGGCTTAGAAAAAGTACAATGATAATTATCAAGGGAAAAAAAAAAAAAAAAGAAAATCAAAATATTACATTTGGAAGAGGGTGCGTTCAAACAGCCAAGAAGGAAAAATCCCTTGGAAAACAGAACCCTGTATTATCTCCTGATCATTAATAATATTTAGAGTTTATGTTAATTTTCAATTTAAAAACCATTGCTAAGAATACAAAACAAAAATTTTGTAACTGGGCTGTATATACAAGACAAGTTACATTAGGTCATCCTGGAGAGCTAAATGAATATAACAAGCTTCCGTTCTGTTTAACGTTAGTTCTTCAGTCCCTTAAAAACTAGAGTTCCAGAAATTCAGACTTATACTGCTTCTCCGCTTCAAAATAGTGAAAAGTGGTTTGTGGTGTCAAAAATGAAATGAGGTAGTTATTTCCTTGGACAGATAGATGAGCATGATTTGGGATTCAGAAACCCCACCATCAACACAGAAAACAGTCTTCAGCTTTTACAGACTGCTTATCCCCTACAGGAAACCACCATGAAACACCGACACAGAAAGATTATAGAATCATAGAACATCTCGAGTGGGAAGGGACCCATAATAAGATGTATCAGTATTAAGAGAAAATTACATTCCAGTTTAAGGACAGAACTGCAATAAGGGTTACTGTTACTGACAAAGAAAGTCTACCAAGGTTTTAAACTTATGGATTATACAATTTAATATGCTTCCACTGCCACATCACATCAGAAACACCCTCCACCTCTAAAATACTGCCTCAGGAGAGGGAACATGGTTTTTTACTTCCATTATCTTTCAGCCTGCAGTAAGGAAGTGTCTTGGTCCTGAATAAGAACCCACAGGAATTTAGCAAGTGCTATTTCTGCTTGTAGTAAAATCTTCAATATGTAATTTACATCTTGATATGTCATCATTTCTTGGTATTTAACTTAGTAACAGCTTCTCTAAAGTAGGGATTTTATTACATAAATTATGGAAGTAGCAGACTGGGTGTAGTGGAGATAGCATAAATTTCTGAATCGATACAAAATATGTCCCTGGTAATAGTTGTTATTCTACACAGGTGTGTTATTGATTACAGTCATAATGGTCTCACTTCAGCTGCCATCAATAACTCACTACTTGTATTGTCACACTGAATTAAAGAAGAACCAGTCTAAAAATATGTGGAGAACTTACACCAGCATGGCATAACCCAGCCTGTGGTGCAAAGAAGCAGAACACTGCCAGTTTAAGTTAGGGTTCATGTTTGAGATTTCACTTGACATTACATTGATAAAATAGAGTCAAATGTGATATTTATTCAGGCAGAAGAGATTACATCTTAAACATACTGGAAAACTCTAATTTATAACTACTGCATACAATAAAACCATGCTTTCAATACCTTGGGACCATTATTACAATACACTCATGGTTATGCAAAGCTGAATCAAAGTTTTATGGATGGTTATTGTCATTTTACTGATCAACATGACTGAAGCTTCCTTGCATCAGATTAAGAATTGTAGACGGAATGTTAAATTATTTCTCTTTTTTAAATAGAGTTCATTTCTAAATCAAAACTTGACAGGAATATATAACAGCAGAATACCAACTATAAGCCAAAGATTTGTGAAGTATTGAAAAGCACAGATAATATTATTACCACAATTGTATAAAAGACTATTAATGTTAGCATATATAAGCATTTTTCTTTTAAATACTTCAGAGTAGACATACAGCAAAAGAAGAACACTGGCCTATCAAAATGGAGAAACAGACCCAGTCATGAGAGACAAAAGACTTCCTACTTCCAGCATTCTGATCTTTATGTCATTTTAACCCACTGTAAAAGATGAACAAAATGTTAGGATTATATCTCAAAGGAAACGGCAGAATATTGTTAAAAATGTCTATGCCAATAAGTACAGTGTTCCGTACACATTCTAGGGAAGCACTACTTAAAAAAAAACAAACAAACAAAAAAAAAAAAACCAAAACAAAACAAAAAACCAAAACAAAACCAACAAGAAAAAACAAATAGAAGCAGAAAAAAAAAAAAAAACAACAAAACAAACCACCACACCATTTTAAAGGAACACTGCTTTTGTGAGATACACGGGAAATGCACTTCTCCTTGAATAGGAGTCTTGTCTATATGCAGTCTTGTCTAAGGCTTCCCTCTCTTTCCCAGGAACAGCAAAACAAACTCTTGCAGTAGCAAGCTTATGAATTCTACTAGATTGCTATGAGTGACGTTACATCAATACACATCACAAGAAACAAGCAAGCATCAACAGAATTCTTTCAAAATTCTGACAGCTCTACAAAATTACCAAAATTATTCTGTTCCCTTCAACTGTGTACAATTAACCTCACAGGCAAGGCAGATGAACAGTTGCCTAAAGAAAATTCAGACCATCAATGAGCGATTAAAATACCCACCATGTGAAAGTTCTTCAAAGTTTTGATGCATACATGACAAGAAAAATATTCATGTTGTCTCACTTTCAGCACCTGATATACATGCTTAGTTTAGGAAGCTAGTCCCCACATACTCCACATATTTGCTACTCAGCAGAGAAACTCCTTCAAAGAGTCAATTAAAACTCTTGATTCAGACTCAGACTGAATCAACCTGCAGAGAAGTCTGTCAGTCTCTGTCCATTGTTTTTAATTGCAGTCAGAAGTGGCTGCCCTTTCTAACTCAGGTGTCTAGTTGACATACCTGAAGTTATCGTACCTACCCCAACTTATGTGTCACATCTCAGATTCTCCTTCCCCAAGACAGCCTGTGCTTTATGAACCATATCTGAAGTCACTCTGCAATTCACTTTCCTCCGGGGAGCCTTTGCAACCTTTCCTAGTCTGCATACTGCTAAAAATACTTTTCTTTTAAAACCTGCAAAAATAAGTCTACCAAATATCACTATACACATTCAGATCTCACCAAGCTGCAAATCCAATAGATGCGGACACTCTTGATGAGCCACAGGAATAGTCCAGTAACAGTTGGTGCAATTGGTCCTGTCACTGTTTTGAAGAACAGTTACTTAAAATTTTACCACTACTTAACTCAAATTAAATAGAGAATGTTTACAGTAATAAGAAGGTCCCATGGAGGAATTGTGCTGATATGCTTCCAGCTCACGCGTAGAAATTACACTGCCAGAGCAGATGAAGAACAGGCAATTAAATTCCTGGAAACAGTAGGCCTAGTTCCACTAACTTTACATTGCAACCAATGTAGATAAATTAAGAAAGGTCTTTCTTACAGCAACAAGTTAAGGTAGCATTTTTCTGTACAAAAAAAACCCCCATGATCATTCCTTCTATGACAGCACAAATAAGAGGGGAAAAAAATTAAGCTAGAGAAGAAAAAAGGCACATGATACAAAGCTCAAGTTCTGTGAAGTTTTTTTTCTTCTGGACAGTACTCCAAATTAAGCTACTGCTCAGCTCCTCAAAGGCAGTCACTGCACCTGTAAGAATTCTTACAGGGATTACTTCATTAGATAATTCAAAATTTATTCAACTAAGAATGCAGGTCTTGATAGCAAATCCCTGGGAAGCCCACTCTCAAGGATGACTGCACAAAGGAAGCACTGATGCCTAATGCTATACTCCCAAACTATTAAATTCTGAAAGAAATAAGGAAAAGAATAAATATTTTGAGTTTACAATAACTACACAATGTCAGGACTGGCTCCAGATTGATTTACTCCTTCCATCTCACCTGCCTGCAGTCTTTAAGCTGTAACTCTTCAACAATGTATTTCAGAACAGAGCAAATGCTTCACAACTCTTAAAGAAACCATAAGCAGCTAAACAGTAACTGTTCTGGAGGACAAAGGCCTGCTGGCAAGGCATTAGACTTCAGGTTTCCAATGGCTTATGACAGCAATAATAAGGTAAACAAAATAAATAATAAAAATGAAACTGTGAAAGATACCTTGACAGTGTCCTTTTAATCTTCAGCCAACTTGAGTTGTCATGTAAGCACTGAAGCAGCACAGAGATGATACTGCTTAGATAGCAAAATATCTCAATTTCTCGCTGACCTACAGCTCATAAACCAATAGATTAGTGGCGCACTGGCATATATCCACACAGTAGCTGCAACACTGTTTCCATGAGCTTCTGAAAGAAAATGCACGTGCCCTGAGATGCAGAAAAACCATAATTATGAACAATATCAACTGAAGCACGCACAGAAGATTTTGACACTGCAGTCAAGGACCTTATGGAACAAAGATACTAAACTGTCCAAGAAAGCCATCATATCTGTAGCAATAAAGCATACTGCATGCAATTCAGAAACAGAAAGGTCTTCCCAGGGCAATATAAACTGGAAAGTGGAGCAGAGAAGCACAATCCTGCCTGTGTGTTCTTAACAGATCTTAATATCTTGTAATACCAGCAGTATCACCATTAGACAAGTGTTAGATTAAAATTACTTTAGTGGGCTACTCAGCCTGGAATCCGTGATCTAAATATTACAATTTTGCTCTTTCTAAATATAGTCTATACTCAAAATCACTTAATGTGTTTCATGGTAATTAATATCAGCTGGTTACAGAGAATTAAGGCTTGCAAAATGAAACCAAGAGATCCTTCACAAAGAGGTACTGGAGAGATGTAGAATCGCATGTACTTGGGCTCACAGGTTCTTTCCTCAATGTACTATTGCTAGTAAACATTTTCTATCTTATGCAAAAAGGGTACACCTGAGAAAATACAGATTTAGATACCTACAAAAGTACCCACTGATTTTGGTTTTTGAGGTTAACACCTCAGAGGGCCTGATTTTGAAAGACGTAACTAAGCAGATCCTTTGAATCATTGCAGCCAGCCTCTTAGAACAAATTTAGACGGTTCTTACTTGGGACCAGTGACATTTCCATCAATTTTATCTAAATTGGACAGCAAAAATATAACTACATAGCAAAATATGAGGGTATAAACACAGTATCAGTATCAATTTTCACAAATTTTGATAAAGTAATCAGTTAAAAAAAAAAATCAAAAAAGCTACTCATTTCAGGGGTCTAATGGTGCCTTACGTAAAGACTCATTCCAATGGCTTATGATAGGAATAATAAGGTAGTGACTAGATAAGAGCTTCATTAACTAAACTGAAGTGTTCTCTACAGGAGATTAAAATATTTTAAAATGGTACCCCTACATACGTCCCTACTGGGTCTCTTGGACATTTTTTTTTATCCTCAAGATTAACTGATGTTCCAAGAAAGGCATGTACTTCAGTGGGTCAAAATGCCAAACTATCCTGAAACACAGTGGCAATCAATTAGTCTCATCAGGACTCTAAAATCATATTTTGTTTGATGTGGTGTGTAGAAATCAATGATGAATAATAGATGCTGTCCACTTACTATTAAATGATTAGCCATTTACACACCACACACCAAAAATGCTACTTCTGTGACTGCTACAGGGTTGACTGCCAGCCTTTAAAAAGACTGGATATTACTAACTTGAGCGCCCTCTTCTTACAACATTGCAGAAAAGTAGATATATAAAAAGAATTAGATTCACTACAATTAGTTATTTGTCTTGCATGCTATTTGAAAGAAATGTGACCTAAGCCGATGCAGAAGATCTAGAACTCTAGAACCTCAGTGTACAGAGCCACAAGTAGCATTACAGCTTGTTTTGGACTGCCCATCACATAAAAGGGTAGGAGTGAAAAGGACAAACAAAAGACTTGCACCACAGTTTTTGGGGTTTGGCTTTGTTTTACACAAGTTAGTCAAGGAAATAAAAACCACTTCATTATGTAAGACAGCTGCTACTTTTTTCAGATGTTGAGATAGATGCCTAATCTTCTTGCTTCAGCACACATCTAGACCACATCCTACTTGGAATTTAAGAGGATACTTCAAGATCTCCTGGTTCTTATTTTAATGCGTTAGCAATATCATGGGTTTATGTCCTTTTCTGAATAAAATATATTTGTCAAGCTACATGTATTGTCTAAGTGTTTTGCATTATGGAAAGAATACTTTTTCTAAAAATATGTGGATTTTAATCTTAATAGAAACATCAATGCCAATTTCCAGGTGACTCAAAGTCTGAATAAGGTAACCACATCCAATACATCTGATGGATTCTTTCCCATCCATCTTGTCAGAACCCTAGAGTTTGCCTTTTTCCTCCATGTTCCATAGACATAGGCAATAAAGTAAAAAATTTGACCTAACCTTTCTGCTTTGAAGATTACTGTGATGACTATTAGGAATAGAATGCACTCATACTAGACAAGATACTATCATACTCTAGTCAAACTGTAAAGACATAAGCTAAATGTAATCTCACAATTAGCTGCTACAGCATTTGTTCACAATGTTTGTGTCAATGATTTATACTCACACAATAAAATATTAAGAGCAACAAATTATAAACCTGGTAGCACAAGAATTCTAACAGATTTTCCTCACAGCGCATCAATTCTAACACTAATCAAGAGCCACCAAAAGCACTGCAGAAATAATGTGTTGCATTACATAAAATCAAACACGGAAGCTTAGTTTTATATAACTGTAATATGCGTGCAGATGGTCTTCAGGATAAGATATTTTCTCTAAACCGCAGTTTGCACAAAAATTTGAAGTATAAGCAAAAAGCAGGAATGCTGCCATTTCTAGTGCAGTGTCCTAACTCAACATAACGGGAATCTTTCTCTATTTGTAACTCTTACCAGTTCTTCCAATATTAAAGAATTGCTAAGACTGAAATCCATTGCAGAGATTCTGAATGAATAGATGAAAATCAGAGAAGTGAAGTATTTTTCATCTATTCTAGCTAATAAGTAGGTCAAATCTATTGTTATATTAATTGAAATTCAGTTATTTATGTTGATAGCAACTACAGCATAAAAATAAAATCAGCAAAGTCAACTTTATGAAGATCACCAGTGTCAAATAAAATCCATTCTATGCATCTCTGAACAACACATGAGGATACACCATGCAGTGAAACTATGCAGTCATATTGTATTGTTCATCTAAAGCTTGCCCTCCTAATACATTCCTTTGGCCAAGCAATGGGAAGATAAACCCATTTGCCTAATGAAGCATGTAATTTAAATATTTCAGACAAGCATTTACAGAGATGTTGCTTAAAATAAATTTAACAGCCATCCATCCAAATATCTTGCATGATGAACAGCACAGCACAGTTCACAACTTATTTTTTTTCTGTAGAAACTCCAAACTATCCAGCCCTTTCAGTTACTTTAGACACCATGCGTATGCTGTATTGCTCTATTATAACAATTCTTTTTTTCCACAGCAGATTCAATATGAAGCTGCAGTTTCTCTCTTTTGCAGTGCCTTGCAACATTTCTAAAGCAACTAAAATTTCAGGACGATACAGTCCTGCACAATTTTATAAACAAAATACGCTTAAACTTATGGAAGCTTAAAGGGCTAATGTACTTCATTCAGACTGCAGCACTTCATCCACAAGAAGATACAATCAGCCAATGTCAATATTCTGTAATTTAGAATCACAGTTTTTACTATAAAGCATTCCCATTATTACAAAACAGCATTTTTTTTCCCCCACAAACTTGTATTTAGTGTTTAAGATAGTATTTGGATAAAAACAGGTCTTCACTTGACACAAAAAAATCTGCTTAGTTTTTTTTTTAAACACACTTAGAATCATATTTTATACTGTGACCTACCTAAAGCACAACAGTACCCTGTAAAAATCAAACTACATGTTATAAGAATTCCCCCTTCCGCATACACAACTGCCTACACTTAAAAAAGGGGGGTGGGGAACAGAGAAAGACGGTCTACTATCTGCATTCTAGAAGTGAACATTTTAAAGAGTTGATGAAGTTTTGCACACATTAGATTTTAATCATGTACAGCAATACTGCAGAGAAAGTGAAAATGAAAAAAAAAAACCCTAACTTTGGCTTTTAAGTCTGTATGGATTTCACGTGTGAGAGGAAATAGGTTAGTCTTGTTTGGTCTTTGCTACAAAGGGACTCATCTCCCATACATGACACAAATAACCTGAGCAATGACTTCCCTCCATGACAAGAACTGCCCATTATATTGCAGGATTAATACAACGTTGGTTTGTTTTGGGGTTGCTTGCGTGTGTGGCTTGCGAATGTAATTTTAGCCATTCGTATACACCAACTCCTCGTTGCGTATCTCACAATAAACTGATGAACGCTGTTAAACCTTAAACAGCAATCCTTAGCAAACAAAGGCGGCTAGTCTGCAATCGTGATGCAAAATCATCCCAAATGTACTACATCATGCAAGAACCTCTCACAGAAAATAGCCAGGCAACCTCATTCGTTCCCCCCAACCCAATGATGTGCTCACCATCTCCTCCGTCTTGTCTATTCCTCTGTCCTCAGCTGGTTTTCCTTGGTTCTGCTGGCTCCAAGGAGTCGGGTGTACCCAAAAAAAAAAAAAAAAAAAACAAAACAAAAAAAAAACCAAACCCCAACTCTTCAATAAAATACTCGGCAACCGGCGGGCAGAATATCAACGAAAGCCCCTTGTCCTTCCTCCTCTCTCGCCCGCCGTTCCGCGGGCTCAGGGCTCCCCGCCCGCCGCTCACGCCCTCCCCGCCCCGGCGCAGCCCCGCGGGTCCCCGGCTGCCGCGGGAGGCGCGTCCGTCCCCCCGCGCGTCCCCCCGGGAGAGCGCCCGGGCTGCATCAGTCTCTGCGCCGCCTGCTCACCCACCAGCACCGCACCGGAGCCGGGCTGATTTTCCCCTCCCACCTCCACATTCCTATTTACAAAGAGTATCCAAGACCATCTTTATCCAACCGGGGGGGAGGAGGAAGCAATCATTAACCCTTTTCTTGCATTTACCCTTTCTACTATGATTTTTGGCTGCGTTTCCAAAGCGCACAGGGGATTTCTCCTCTCCACACAGCACAGAAACTCGCTGCCATCAGGCCCGGGGTCCCCGCAACCCAGCTCGGTCGCTCGCCACCCCCGGAGGAGCACGCTCCTCCCCACGACCCCCAAGGCCGCTCCAAAAGAAAGGGGAAAAAAAAAAAAGGTCCAAGGGCAACGCTGAAAAACTGCGTCTCAGAAAACTACCGCCCGCCAAGCCGCCCTGGTCGAGCGTCCCTCGGGAGAGGCCCTCCAGCAACCGGGAGAGGGGAACGCCTTTCTCCGTCAGCCCGCGTTAGTACCGGCTTTCCAACTCTTTTCTTTTTTTTTTTTTTTTTTTTAGCGGAGCGTTATCGTTCCTCAGCATTCACACCTGAGGGGGAAGCGCTAACAGAAGGGAAAAGGCAACCCTCGTCTACGCCTTCTCCCGCCCCATCGCCACAGAGGCCGCGACCTGCTCCCGCCGCAGACCCCTGCCTCACGCTGCCTGTCTGCTGCCGGCACGCAAACCAGCACCCTGCTCCCGCGCTGCGAATTTTCCTATTGGATATTTCCTCTGCGATCGCGCCCAGCAACCGAAATCTGATTGGTGCACTTCCACCCCGCTCCGCTGACTGGATGACCGCCCCGCGCGGCATTGGCCGGCGGGGTTGTCCGTCCGAGCCGGGCAGCCGCGTGCCGGGTGGCTGGCGGGGCCGAGAGCGGAGGAGCTGCCGCAGCCCGGCGAGAGGCGGCCTCGGGGCGAGAGCGGGGCTGCTCGCACGGCAAAGAGCGGTGCGCAGGGCACGGCCCTGTCGCCCGCGGGAGAGGTGCACACCGACCGGGTGCTTTCGGCAGGAGCAGCGGGGACCGTTATGTCACCTCGCTGGATGGGTATGCGAAACCGCAGGAACCGGCCTGCAGCACTAAGCCCACCGACCTGCAGCACAGCCGAAGGTTTTCTGTTCATGGGAGACTAAACGGTTCTTTTCACAGCTGTAGACTGGGAGGTTCCGGGTCCAGTGCGTGCTGTGACAGCGCGGTGGTCAGGTGCAGCGCGGCCAGGTAACGCTGGCACGGGAGCCCCGTGGATTTGTCTCACTTGACCTTTCTGCCGTTTGCAGTGCTTTGTGCGCTGTGATCGAGTCACCGCTCAGCCTTCTCGTCAAATAGCTTGAGCTTCCTAAACCTGTATTTTTTTTTTGTCTTCTTATTTACCCCTTTCATTATTTTTATGTTCCTCCTTTGAATCATTTCTACTATTTTCCCTAAACTGGTTGCCACAAACGGTGTGGTGTGCCAACGTTACTCTCACCAGTGCTGCGGACAAAGGCAGTATCGCTCCCCTGTATATCTTGTATTTTATACATTAAAGGATTACATTAGTCCAGTTTACCACATTATTACCCTGAGAGGTCATGTTGAAACATTTAAATATACTAACAGCTAAATTCTTTTCTGAAGTACTTCGTACCAAGCTAGGCCCCATGCCTGCATTCTTTATTTCCAGATGTGTTTGCTCACATTTTTTGACATTTAAAATGCATTTTACTGGACTGGGATAATTTAATTGGGCACATCAGATGATTCTGTAACTAATCAGTCATGCGAATTATCCACTTATCTACTAAGCCACAGATTTTACTAGTAAAGATCTTACATCATCTAGACAATTGATAGAGATATTGAATAGGATCAGAGCAATCACTGATCTCTAGAAAACAGCCTGGGTCACTGGTGTCTCCTCTTCAGCAACTGCTTTTTGACAGCTCTCATGGAAAAGATATTTGATCAATTTAAGGTGTGCTTTATGCATCCCAACAACATGCATTCCAGCACTTAAAAGATAGAACAAAGTTTTTAAACAAATGTCAGGACTATTTTAGTTTTTGAGACTAACTCGGGACCATTCTACAAGGTTCTCACTAAGCTTCTGATTGTTTTTTAGCTCTCTTCACTAAAGAGACTTCAAGTGGATACAGAATCACTGTCTGCTTGGGATCAAACTATTCAAGTTTGTCAAACAATGGGAGCTATACACAGATCCCCTAGGACAGAGTCTAAAAGGGACAACAATAACCAAGCTGTTTTAGGCAGAACAAAAAGCAGGCACAGGAAATAAAAGGAAGAGCCTGAATGGCCACCAAATCCAGTATTCACAAGCCCTTGCAGCGGGCTGTTTTTGTGAAGCCTGAACATTTTTAATTACTCTGAACTTATTCTAACTTTCCATTTGTGTTAAAAACAGTGAAAAAAAATTAAAAATAGTAAAAACTAACACTATTAAGTTTTAAGCCTATGGACAGTTTTCCTTTTCTTGTTCCCACAGACATAATAACTCCTACTGAAGGTACGCAGACCTATCATCTGAAGATTTTTAATGGGTATCAAGCACAGAAGCTGAATAATTTTTGGTCACAGTGATAAGTCTATACTTTGAGAAATAGAGTGACAGCAAAGAACAATAAATTACATTTAATGTGCATACATTTTACCAATTTCAACATAATGGAGATTAAGAGATTCTTATAATTTGTCTACTTGCTCATCAGATAACAGTTTTAAATAACAGCTCTGTACCTGAAAACGTAAATATATTTCAGCTTTATATGTATCAAGGTTGATATATATGTAGGTAATAACGACAATCTATTACTGTGTTTCAAAAGCAATAGTGCAAATAGTGATGAAACTATACTCACCTAGCAATTTGCATCAGTAGATCTCAAAAAAGACCTTGCAAAGGTCAATGCTATCATCCCACTGTTGACGGTGGAGAAAGAATGTATTGAGATGAATTTGCTCAATGTCATATGACAGACTAGCGGTAAAGCTAACAATTGACTTCAGGTTTTCTGCATCCAGGATGAAAGGTTTTGCCTCGCAAGCCACATTACACACTCATAAGCTCCTGGGAGTTCTTTTAATTCGTGTTCCGGATCGTGTGCGTACTGTGTTTATCAGTGTTAGAACCTTGAAGAGCAGTCAAGGCTTTTTAGAGGCTTCACCACAAAAAACCCCTGTTGCCACCTGTGAAAAAAGTCAGAAATAAAGTTTGAAATCTTGTTGGAAAACCAATGACTAAGTTAATATTTCATTATGAAAGGACAAAAAGGTGGCACAGATCCAATCTGAGCCTAATTCTACAGATCTAAGTAGAATGACTACATGTTTAATTATCAGTTCTGATCATGCTGTGCTTAATAACTGAAAGCAAATCTGACTTTGTTACTTGTGTTTTCCTCCAGCCTCAGGAAAGCTGCCCTGCCCTGAATTCATACCGCTGCAGGCTCGGGGCTCAACGGCTTTGGGGCCTCTCTGGAAGCAGAGCCTCTCCTGAAGGCAGTCATGCAGCCTACACGGGGCTCTTATTCTCGGAAGGGGTAAGTAGCTACGTCCAAACTCACTGACACTGTCAACAGCCCGCTCCGGGGTGTACCTCGGGGGCACGAGCCCTTGGAAGCTCAGATGTTGTTATTTCATACCTTCAAACAGAACACGCTGGGAACGGGCAGAGGCGGCCGAGCAGCAGCCTGCGTACAGCACGCCACCAGAGACGACTTTGGCAGAGGCAGGGCTGTGTCGAAGGTGACGTGCCTTTAGCGCCCAGTGCCGCCTCCCCTCCAGAGGGCCCGGGCCCTGCTCGCAGGCGGGGAGCAGGGGGTCAAAGCCCTTTCAGGGCGCCCCGCGACCCCCGGGCCCGCAGGGGAAAAGGAGTGGGCGGTGCCCAGCGGGCACCTGTGTGGGAACCAGCCAATGAGAGCTCGAGGAGAAGAGGCGGGGGAATCTGTCCTCCAATAGCGCGCGGGCGGGGCGGGGCGCTCGGAGCCAATAGGGGCGGGCGTTGTTTTGAACTGGCTGCGCTCCCGGAAGCGGTGCGGTGGGGATGCGTTGGTGTCCGCGGCGGGTGAGCGCGGAGTGCTCGGCGTTCGTCTCGCGGGGCTTTTCTCCCGCTGGGAGCTGCGGCCCTGAGGGGGCTGGGGAGGGGGGGGGGGGGTCGTGCGGCCCGGACACCTTCTTCCGGGCGGGGTCGCGCTTGGTTGGGAAGGGTGGGGGTCGGGCTCAGCAATGGCGTTGAGTCGCCTCGGCTGTCACGAGTGGGGAGCCCGAGCCCACGGCGCAGCCCGGCTGAGAGCTAACGGTTTCCTGGCGGGGGGCAGGGGCCGGCAGGCCTCTCCTGGCCGAGTGCCCCGCGGCAGCGATGGCGGCCTCCCCTCAGCGAGTGGCAGGAAGGAAAAGGCTGCTCCTGAGCGCCGGGAAAGTTTTTGTTGTAAACTTGTGCAGCAGCAGGGGCTGGAGCATTTGAATGCCTTGAACCGACACATGTTTTCTTTGGTTATGTGGTGGCATTTCGTTCTTGCGCAGGTGGTGGTGGCGGCAGCTACTTGGTACTTGTGTCACATACAGGAGGTTTGAGAAAGTGGTTGTTTTAACATATGGTGACCCTTTGATGGCAGCATGGCAATAAATGGTTACAGAAGACACTGAAAACTACTGATGTTTCAGTTTGTAGATATTGAAAACATGGGGTTTTGGGAGTCTTCCTTTGTGATTATGTGAGGCCAAGGGGATGTGGGCTGCACCGGATTACTAGCTCACTCTCCACTGTGTATATACTGGCTTTAAAAGTCAAAATATGTAACAAGCCTGACTTTTTTTTCAGTTAAATTCAATAAATTTTTTTTCAGCTGAGTTTTTTTTTCAGGCTTCCCATAGTTCTTATCAGCAATTTGCAGTTTGACTGAATGAATCATGGCTATACAGAGATTCAAGTATCTCAGCTCTAACTGAAGTCAAGTTGCTTTTTTCAGTATAAATACTGAGTTAATATTTTAAAAGAAGTGACTAAAGGGTGAGCTAGTATTTTTCTGTTATTGTTTTGCGATGTTACGTACCTTTCTTGTTAACTGCTTATGCTTATTTGAGACTCAGGAACAGGATTCTACTGTCACAGAAAGTGTATTCTTGAAAGTGGAAACGACCAGGCGTATAATGTATCTGCAGTAAAGTAGGCAGGCCTAGACACTGGTGTTGCTCTTCCAAGTGAATCTGCTGAATGCTGATAGTGATCAACCAAGTCACTTTTATGGATGTGCTTTATAAAGAGCACATTAAAATTACAAATAAATAAATAAATAACTTTGTTAACAGCAGAACTAACAAAATTCTGTTGTCCTTGCTTTATGTCTCCTAGAAGGATTATTTGAACTCAAAGCAATAAGCTTTGAGTGAAGCTCTTCTTGTGTTGCAATGTTCATTTTGTATCTGCTATCTTAAAAGAAATGAATGTGTTTTTTCTTAAGTAAGAGTAGCTGCAGGACTTAATTAATCTACTTAACTACTGTGAGTTTGTGCTTTTTCTTGGTGCCGTTCTCTCCTCAAGTTTGTAGGATGTCTGTCACCCTATGGCCCCTCTTAAATTTTGTTCAGGGTAGGCAGTAAGCTCAGAGTTACTGTACATGAGGTGGCAAGGATGGGAATAAAGATACTCTTATAAAAGTGATAACTGCAGCCCTTCCGTCACAGGAAATTAAGCTTAAGAATATAAACCAGACATACTGGGTCAGGTCAAATGTCCTTATAGACTGGTCTTCTTTCTGTGGGAGGGTCTAGAGGAATGTCTCTAGGGAAGACCATAAGAACAGAGCAAGTGTACGTGATCCTTCTGCGAAGTATAAGAAATGGAAAATTTGATTTTCTTGCCCTAGAAAAGGATTTGTAACTGCTTCCTCACTGTAGAAAACCTAAGAATTGTGAAAGCTAAAAATAAGTCTCTGCCTAAAAAGAGGAAGTCTAGCAAAAGATTCTGGATCTGCAGAACTGTGGCAGAGGAGAACAATTGCTAGCACTCTTGAGAAAATAGGGGAAAGGCTGTGTTACTTCATATCTTGCAAATGTTTTTAAAACATGGTGTGCTGAAAGTGATGTTTGCTCGCCTTTGTTTCTCTTGGGAGTTGTATGGTGCACTTAATCTAGTAAGATGCCAGATAGACAAACTCAGGAGCTGAAAATAGAATTAGGTCATTAAACTTGCGAATGGCATGCACCTTACATGTCATTTTATGTATTTTCCTGAGTGTTTTACTTTGCATTGTTGTGTCTTGCAGTGAAGACTGACTCCTCACCTTGGTTAGGTTACAAATCCTAGATAAACTACCAATTGTATTTATACAAAACAACTTGACAGGCATCAGATTATGGATCCATCTATTCCTTCTCATCTTTATCTTTAATGATTAATATTACTAAACAAGGGAAGTGCAAAAGCAAATCAGTAAAATGCTTTTAAAAATGCAGCTGTGAGACATTTTTCTGGGAGGGGGAGGAAGTAGATTACTTTTAAAAAATAATCAGCCATCTCTTATTTTCCATTATTTTAAAATTCAGTATTAAAAAACCCAACTCATTCCACTACTGAAAGAAAATGCATCCAATTTTATTCTTTTATGGGCATTTCAGGAGTGCAGTGTTCAGTTTCATTTGGACAAATGTAAAAGAAGCGGTAAAATACTTTCAGACTCTGCTGACAACAAGTTATTGTTGCGGTACGTAAAACTATTGGAATCCAGTGACGAATGATCTTTTGCTGTCTCTTAGACTGCATCTAAACAACATATTTAGATCAGCTGAGAAGCAATTGAGATCGCTGTGGTAACTGACGGAAGTTATTTATGATGCTTCATTTGCGAAAACAAAATACATAACAAATGGCTTCATTTTTCAAAGGCTGCTACTGGGAGTTCTTAAGGGTAAAATGGTTTTATACCAAATTGTGAACTGATTGCTTCTAATCAACCAGATGATGGTAGAACCCTATGAAAAGAACATACACAATCTATCATGTTTGGGTCTCTTGATAGTCCCTTTAAAAGCTACCTTATGCTGACATGTATCCACTCAAGCTTTTAACAGGTCGTTAAAATGAGCAAAGCAACACTCTGTACCTTCTGATGGAGTACAGGAGCACAGAATAAGAACGTTAGTTACTTTAACGTCACTTCCAAAGCAGCAGTGCCATTTGGAGCAGAATACTTAATTACAGGATGTTTGTAATTCTTGTCCAGCTGGTTTGTGTGTACTAGGTGTAAGTTAGACAGCAAACTGGAAACATATATTACAGAAATAGAAGATTGTTGCTATCATTTAATCCTTGATAATTGTTGTCTTATTGACTGGGAGTAATCAAACTACATTTTATAAAAGCTCATTATCCAGAGAGCAGGAAGTCCTTCACAGTCTCTACCTTATAGTAAGCTATTTTTTCTTCCCAATTCTGCAGACCTTGTCATGTTGCACAGTATGCATATTCTGGCTTGTATTGTATTCGAAAAAGAAAACCAGAAGGCATGTGTGGTGCCACAACACTGCCTTTTTTTATTTGAACTTTTTTTTTTTCTAACTAATCTACCTCCTGTGTTTCTAAGGATAGTTTTGAAGACATTTTCTGCTGAAATGCAGCTAGAAAGTCAGCTTTTGATCAAACTTTGGACTTGCTGTAGGATCAAGTTGCAATGTGGAAGCCAGTACGGACCTAATCTTTTTCATCTTCTCTCCTTGATGTGTGGCTGACTGTAGCTGAATGATGAGAAGGCCATGAGTTGAGCGCATCTGCTTTGTAATGGCAGCTCTGCACAATATGCTTGTCATCCCCATAGTTGCAGCACCTTCTCTTATGCGAATATGAGCTTGAAAGAATGACATCTGTATGAAGATTTTTTCATTATATGTTTACATACTTATGTCTAAGACAGCCTCTCCTTTTTTTTTCCTTCTCAGTGTTTGTTAATTGTCTCACATTTCAGAATATTCAAAGTTGAGTCCGACTTAAAATTCTTAAATAAAAACATATTGTAAGGCTTACATCCAGCTTTGTGTATAAAAACAGAACAAGTGTTGCAAATGCAGTGTCAGCTTTGATGGAAGAAGGTACCAAAATACACTGGTTGCCTCCTTTGCCAGTTAAGTATCCCTGCTATTTTAAGGGGTAGCTCTGTTTGGCTAGCCTAAACACTTCTGGCTGAAAAACAAAAAAAGGTTGGATTGTTTATGTAGGACCTATAAACTCTTATGCTTGTTTCAAGGCCGGCAGGTGGAGCCCAAGATAAATAATACTGTTTTGATACTTGGAGTTACTAAAAACACAAATGTAACTTAAGCAATTGTAGTAAGGTCAGAGTTGATGTGGTGACAAAAATATACTTCTGTCAAATAAGTAATAATAATGATTGTGGATTCTAGAAAGACATCAAAGTGTTGAAAATATTTGTCCCTCTAGATAATTGTGGCAAGCGTTACAAACTTATTCTGCTCCTATTTTCTGACTGGTAGTTTTTGAGTAAGCTTGATGTTGACTAGTAACTTTGTACAAACAGCTAGATTGAATTGATTATTTGAAGGGAACTCAATAAATCAGCCAGAAGAGCCTGAAACCTGTTTATTAAAGTAGTAGTCCTATGACTGATTAATTGTCAACAAGTTTTATTGAGTAATCAGTTTAATTATTTGGCAGGACATCTAATGAATACTGGGAACCATATTTTCGTAGTCAGCAACAGTTGCCTATTATAATTGTATTTTATATCTTTACTTCCATGAAGTGTGGTTCTTGGCACTTTTTTTTTTTAAATAAGGATTACCTACCAGATTCATGCTGATGCTATAAATGGATACCTCTTAACTGTAGATTTGAAGGGGATCTCTTCTGAGCTATGAGTGTTGTTTTTGAAGTAGTCTGGCATGGCTTAATATTTATAAGTGTCGGTCTTGATGCTCACACTGAGGAAAAAGCGAAAAGAATAAAGCTGTCATATTTCTGTCTTTGTGAAGTAGGGACTAGTGAACAATACTGTACAGTAGTATTCTAGTGTATTGCTTGCTCCATGAACCACTCTGTTAATGCATTTTATTTTGTGTTTTATGGGCGTAAGTTCATTTCTGATGGGCAGCTAGTGTTACATCCTTATAGTAGAAGCTGTAGCCCTTTACCTTGCCAAGGACATGCAAAGTTGTAATTACAATGGAACTGTTTAATAAACTAAATTGTAAATCACTATCTTATTTTTATAACAAGTTGTTTAACGATCAGGCAAGAAATCAGTCAATCTAGATATATATATATTTTTTTATATATATATATATAGCTTTTTGGTACACTTTTTAACCTCTAAGAGCTTTATTTTGTCTTTCTGTCCTTTATTTTTACAGACATAATCTGTCCATTTTTTTGTGGGCTTCCAAGGAAGATTTTGCAACATGAATTCTTGGAGCCATGGTTAGGATCAATCTTGTGCTGCTGCTTCTCTTGCAAAGACTTTTCCATTACTGATTCAGATCCTTTTGGAATCATCAGTGTTTCATGTGAGTCACTGGCTAACGCTTGGCTCTGGTGGCTTTCTGGTTCAGAGACAAAAAGTTCACTTCCCCTGCAGGCTGCAGATTGGGGAGAAAAAGAAAACATAAAGATTTGAACTGTAAAATTAAAATCTGCATAATTGAAATCACTAGCATGTGATAAAGATGCTTTTTTTTTTTAAATTTAATAGAAGTGGAACTAGCAGGAGCAGATCTGATAATCTGTGTTAAAGGTTCAGAAATGTGATTACTGTGAAAGTGCCTCTTTAAAATGCTATTACCAGGTTTAGCTTTCCTAACTACTAATGTTAAATATGTCTGTTAATAGAAAACTCATTGCTTTTCCTTTTTGGTGCAGCAGCTTATTTGCATCTTTACAGTGTGGCTTATAAACACAGCCTGCAATTCTTGTTGTTGAAATATTGGGGGCCTGGAGTGGAGGGATGCCAGTTGTCTACAGAACCCCCCATCTACAGAACTTGGAGCAGGAAGGAGGACATCTTGCCCAGCTCTGAGCGTGGTGCAGCATGGCTGCTGTTCATTGGCATGGGAACATTCCTCCTGCTCCCAATTTTCTGTCCATTCAGGTTGTTGTCAAGGACAGAGTGCTTGTGGAGCTGTCTGAGAAGATTGCGTGAGGAACAGTACAGTCTATTGAAAATTCAGCAATAGGAATCTGAGAAGGGTGATAACCCCTTCTTAAGACTGATTATATTTTTTAAATAAAGCTGGTTATGAGTCTTTTTAAACACCTGGCTGGTAAATCAGTTATCCAAAATTCAAGTCTGCATCTTCAATTTTTGATTAATTTCTAAACCAGTTATTTTGGGATTGACTTGTACTGGCAAATAAAGCCTATGTTGTGATTTTACTCTGTTTTCTCTGATGCCTTATTGTGTAACCTATTAAACAGAAAATAGTTTGGATAGCTAGGCTGTTGCTGCTCTTACCTAGTAGACTACAAAGTAATCTTGGGAGGGAAATTCCTTTTGTCACAGAACAGAACTTAAAATACTTTGTGAAACAGATATACATAACACTCTCCTGCACTGATTTTCTTTTGCCTTGGCAAGTATGTCAGGAGTGTTGCACTTCTTTTTGAGTTTCTTCGTTTTCTGCAACAGAAGAGTCTCTTTGCAGAATATTAGATTGCAAGACTGAACTTGTTGTGCCATGACAGTGACACCAGGCTAGTTGTAGTGCTGAACTGTGACTTAAGAGGAGCCAGCAGCTACTGGCAAGCTGTTAATTAAAAAAAAGATGTTTGAATGCTACACTTGTAACACTACTTCTGGTAATGTGAAATGTAGTTAAGATTATTCATTTTGTGATATCTCTTAAGATAAATGATGTGGAAATTAAAGAGGAGACACTCTACATATCTGAAAGTATGGTTAAAAATCCTACTTCTTGAAGTTGGTTCAATCACTGGATTGGTCAGATGGTCTTAGAGCTGTGGTATTGAATTCTGCCTCTCCCCATCCCCTCTTCACCTACTTTAAGCTTTTGAATGGACAAAGCTCTCGGTAGTAGTAAAACATGGTTATGTGTGGTTGGTTGGTAACATTCTGATAATTGTTTTAGCGGCCACAAAAAGTAAATATCAGGCTGCGGTTTTATTGTTGGAAAAATTTTCGTTGTGGCAACACAAAATATTTGAAAGCTGTTACGTGGTTTTGAAATAGATAGCACGTTTGTCGTGCCATCTGAGCATGGCCAGAATTCTAAACATACCACAAGTGCTGGAAACCATTCATCAAAACGTACACTCTGGTCCAATGTATTTTTGTTAGTACCTGATGTTTTTCCTGATGATAAACAATAATACTTTCTTCTGAACTTTAATAATAGCTTGGCCTAAAGTATACTTTAATTACAGGTTTGGGAGTGTATTTGATCAGACTTTTTGCAGTTTCTGCAGTGGTTTGAGTCTTATTTTCACCTTGATTCTAACAAGCATTTTGCTTTACTGGAGACAGGGTGGGGGAAAAAGGTAGCGGTACTTACTGGTAATGAGCAGAAGCTTACATAAATAGTCTCTTTCATATATTGCTAGCGTTCTAGTCTTGATTAGTCTTTTCCTGATGCTTGTTTCTTTCCTAAAAACATGAATTAGCCAGTCATAACTTTCAGACAATCTCCATAAGAATTTTGGTAGTAAACCATTCATTGAAACAATTCTATTTTGGAAGTCCTGTTTTTATTTATTTATTTTTATTGAGAGCTATTAGTGAGAACATGGTGATCTTTTAAGCTTCAGCATAGAAACAAGATTATTTTCTATAATTTGCAGTATAATATATAATCTTTATTTACCTTGTAGGCTATTACAGAATGACCTTACGCTGAGCCTTTGTGGAAGAAGCAAGATTTAAATATCAGTTCTTCAATGTGCATCCTTCTATTCAAATTTGACCCTCGACCAGTTTCAAAAAATGCATACAGGTAAAGATGTTTCTAGTTAAAACTTTGAGTTGTCACTTTGTTGTGTTTTCTCCCAAGGACAGGACCTTCTTGTTCATTGCGTAGTTCACTGTTCTGTTCCGTGTTGCATTGGGGCTACCACTGCTTGCTCTTCCTGGTGTTTGACGGAACTGGCTAGCTTGAGAATAGGTGCAGCTGCTTTTTAAAATATACAGAGATGAAGTCAAGGTAGCCTCACAGTTATTTATGCCTATCAGTTTGCTTTTGGGACAAGGTGTACTTAAAGATCTTGAGTTGCTGTTTGTCCTAAAATGAAGTACTTATAATTTCAGAAAATGCTGCAAGTCAAATCTCGCTGCTTTCAAACTGATTATACTCTTGTATCAATGTAAAACAAGTAGTGCTGTGAACTGGAGAATAAGGAACTTCAAGTGTCCCAGCCTTCCCTGTCCCTCAAATATCCTTGCAATTAAAGTCTTAAGTAATAAACTAACAGTCAAGTTAAAATTCTATGTAATTAAAATTAATTAAAATTTAAAATTAATTAAAATTGTAGGTAATAAAGTAAGTCATGTGTATGAGATGTTTAGCCAAAAGCTTAAGACAAAACAAGCATCCATGCCTCTAGGTAACGTTTACGTGATGTGTTGATGTCATACGGTGAGTTTCCCAAACGTTACACTTCCTGTAATAATTTTCTCTCTCGTTACAGCCCTTAATTTTAAAAGTTCATATCCAACATCAGTATCTTTGAGTACATCTAGTATGTAATAGAAAAATAGCACTTCAGGCCAGTAAGAAGACTGTAGAGTTCTATTGCTTTCTATATTTATACGTACCGTATAGGTGTTCCGCATTACTTTGTGGGGTACAAGTATTGGTATTCATCCAGACACCATCAGTCGGTGTGCTCAGTAAATCATTGTGTCTTTCACTGACTTGCTTTTCTGCCCTTTTGTGTTGAGAAGCAGATGCTATTCTATAGAAAGAAAGGAAATGAGAATGGAAACTTCAGTTGTCCATTGAGTGCGTTCATTTCTGCATCTGGAATCTGCCTAAGAAGGGGTTTTTTTGTTTATGATGTGACTGATGTTGAATTAATATATCGATTTATTTGGTCTGACTTTCTTTGTGTTGCTAGTTGGCAAAAGACAGATTCATCAATTTGACTCTTGGGAAATCTCCTTGGATGTAAACTGTAGTTGCTTGCCAAGTGAACTTTCTGCCATGATCAATATTTAAAAGTAAAAGTTACGGTATTTTGCTTGCTAGAAAAAAAAAAAATTGCATCAAGATCGAAATTATTGATTTATAGCAGAAAACAACTTCTTATCAGTGTCAGAATAGGAGAACGCTTCTGAGATGTTTTGGCCCAAATTCAGGAATATTTAATTGTATTTAACTTTCTCAGCACCTTTTGTTAAGCAATGTCTTGCTCTGTACCTCTGAGAGAAATTACTCTGAGCCACCTGTTTCAGTGGTAAGTACCAGGCCATAGTGTTCTTAGCATCAGATTCTAACATCACATACCAAACTTAAGTCTAAGGATGTCGTGCGGGACGGTGTCAAATGCTTTGCCCAAGTCCAGGTAGATGACGTCAGTTGCTTGTCCCTTACCCACCAACGCTGTAACCCTGTTGCAGAAGGCCACCAAATTTGTCAGGCACTATTTGCCCTTAGTGAAGCTGTGTGGGCTGTCACCAGTCACCTCACTTTCCATGTGCCTTAACATAGTTTCCAGGAGGATCTGCTCCATGATCTTCTCAGGCACAGAGGTGAGACTGAATGGCCTGTAGTTCTCTGGGTCTTCCTTGTTTCTGTTTTTAAAAATGGGGCTTATGTTTCCCCTTTTCCGGTCAGTGGGAACCTCACTGGACTGCTACAAGTTCTCAAATATGATGGATAATCACTTTGCAATTTCATCTGCTGGTTCCCTCATGAATAGTAGAGAATAAATAATGAATCTCTGTCTTCCTGTCCTGTTGCAAGTTGCTGTTTTACCCCTTTGCCTCTGTGTTTTCTCTACGGGCCTATCTGTAGTCAAGTTTAGTGCGGTGTAACAAACGCTTTACTGTAGTCCATTATCACTGTCAAAGGTAACGTTCTGCCTTTACATTTTGCCAAACTATATTGTGTGTGTCTTAGAAATAAATACACGTTTCAAGCTTCAAAGCTATAATCAGAGTCTTTTTATGGAGCTGAATTGCATTGTAGGAAATTGCTTTAATGGAATGATTTCTCATGTTTTCATCTCTCTGCCTGAACATTAAAATAAATCTTAATATGTAAATCCGAATACAGATGAATTATTTCAGCTATAAAAATAGCTGGATAGACTTCTTGCAGTTTATTAGATGAGGGTCACTTAATATTGCTCCTTTTCAGTATGATTATGTTTAATAAAAGACAAAATGAAGATACTTAGATTATAGCAATCCTGTATACTGGTTTTGTGCTAAGCTTAGGAGTTTGTGTATTAAACTTGAGATGGGGAATATTCCATCACATCAGAAAGACTTCACTTATTTTTAGTATTAGACACTATAAACAAGCTGTGGTTTTGTGTCAAGAATTATTGAAGGCAAAATATAATTGGAGCTTCAGGAAACAAGAAACGGACTTCAGCCAAACTATTTTTTAACAGTAGAGACAGTTATTTAAATAAAAATCTGTAGAAGGAGGATGCATGCTGTAAATGGAGGATATTCAAGTGACATGACGGAAATTTGGTAAACCAGCTGAAAGCATATAGATTGAAGACTAGAATCAGCTAGAAGAAGAGAAATTATGCAAGTGTTGAAGGAACGGTGTTATTATTTGGCATGAGAAAGGTGTAAGTGTACATACACTGTGCTTTCCAACAGATGCTATCTTTGTTGGGCAAAATACTAAGCATCTCCCTTACAGAAAGGATGCCATTGAAGTGTAAGCCTTTTTTATTTTCTGTAGTATTTCTCATGTGCAGCTGGCATCTCGTGATTATGTTTTAAAACACTCTATTAATGAATTTGCAGGAGAGGTCCAGAAACCTGCAGAAAAATAGTACGTTTCAGTGCTGAGTAAAATAATTAGATTTTGTTGGAATTGATTCTTGTATGGTGTTGCTTAAAATTAGAACGAAAACTGTGTGATCTAACTTCAGTTTACAGTAGCAAACTTGGCTTCTACTGTGTAATTGTAAATGACACATGGCTGGTAGGAGGAAGTGACAGTGGTGAAGATTCTGAGTTTATAGGAAACTGGTTAAGAAAATCTGCAGGTTTCTGAAAGGTGCATTTAATTAAAATTAAATATTAAGCAACATAGCTGGAGAAAATGGGAAACGCCAACCATCTTGCAATTGAAATAAAGGGAAGTCATGTTATGGGTAGTAATGAGCAGCACTTTGGAAGTTGTAGCTGTTGGACCATGGCATGGCGTGGTGGAGCTGTGTGCAAGTGTGTCTGCAGTCACTTGTTGCTCTGAGTCTCTAGGGTATGGCTTGCCTAGCAGTCTTTTGCCCTTTGCTTGGATCAGCCAAATTCATTCCTTGCTCTTCCGTTGACGATGTTCTACTAATGAAAAGCCCTTTTTTTTTTTTCCTAAATTCGAAAACAATGATTGGAAAAGGACAGATGGAAGAGCAGCATCAAATGAAGGCTCATCTACAGGTTTGAAAATGGCAGTGTTTGAATGCTGATTCTCGGCACAGAAGCCCAGTACACTTCTAACTCCAGCTTTTATTTATAGATAACCTGCATCTATTTCACATTGGAAGAAGTAATTAAATTTTGTTTCTGATGCTGTCTTCCATTACTTTTGAATAATGTAAAAAGTTAACTTTCTCACTCTCAAAAGATGGATGCACAGAGTCAGGTTAGCCTAGGCTTTCCTTTCTAGTGTTCCAGTACTGACACTGCTAATGGAATGACTGTGGCCTACCTTCAGTAAGGTGTTTGTATAATCTGTAAGGGAATACACCAAACAAGTTGCTGTGTTTTAATAACTTCTGCTGGATGAAATGGACAGAGAAACAGGTTTTGCTTTTCAAAGGCCAAGAACTGAGACTGTTCTAAATTCCCCTGAAGCTGTCTGGCTGTACTGACTCTTTAAATCTTTCCTGCTTTACATTCATGGCCTGACTGGCTTGAACTGGTGTTATCGTTGAATCTGACTGATCTGCAATGCTACTGAGCCTGCAACTTTTGAGGAAGACTTATCATGTCTTATATGTCCACTGCTGCTTAAATATATTGAACTTGGTGTTTCAAGTCTGCAGGTGCCATTTATGATAATTATCAAAGTACAGAGCAGAGGGAACCAGGCGTAGCTAGCAGAATTTTCTGTCACTGCTGTTTCTTAATAATTTCTGATGTTTTTTAGTATCAGTTTGTTTTCTAAAATTATCACATTTTAGATGGCACGTGAAGAGCTGCTGCATGCTTTTTGTCAGGACAGCACTTGGTCTTGTGGAGTGATGTGTTTATTTCTAAATATAATGGATTTAATCCGGCAGCATTTTTCAATTGCATATTATTTTTCATAACTTCTTCCTACCTCCTGATTTCTTAGCCTCCACGGCTGCGTAGTGTTTCTCTGCTGCAAGGGCTGACTCATTAACGATTCAACTATTTTATCCTGCTGTTCTGATAGAACTCGGATTATGCAAGCACCTACACATGCAAAAAAAAAAAAAGCCACAAAACAACAGAAAACCAGAGGGGGGGGAAAAAGCCCCACCAAAATACCTCTTGGTGTTACCAAGATCCATGCCTTTGCCCTTTACTTGTCTGCCTCCTTGAGTATGCTGTCGTTTCTTCAAACGAATTTCAGTAGGGCTGGACTTTTGAGACTATCACAAATTTATCTCTGTTCCACGTACTTACAGACAAAAGCATCTGACTTCTATCTTTGAACCACATAAACAGAGCTTTAGGTGTCGAAGTTAGATTGGAAAATAGTGTGACTACGTGATCCTAAGTAATGATCTAGTAAAAAACTCTCATGTTTCAGATTTTTTTTTAATATAAATTACCTATAAATCTGTGGGTTACCTTTAAATTTTCTTTAATTTGTAACTTCACATGCCGAGGAATCTTAAGATTGGTTATGCACTCTTAATTCAATCTCTTGTGTTGTAAGTAGTATTCTTTGAAAATAATAGCTACCTCATTCACAGAACAAGATAGTTTTGCTGAGTGTCTTAAGACAATGAGAGAGAAGGCTGCTGTCAGATATCGTTTTGACCTTTACACTGAGTGATAAAGGTGAGATGGGAGGATAAAGGACATTTTCTTACTTAAAATGAGCTCATGCAGTGGCAAGAGTTGGATTCTGTTCCTGCCTGTATTGTGAAGTTCCTATTTGTAAGTAATAGTATCTTTTTCCTCTTGTGTTCTGCAGACTTATTCTAGCAGCTAATAGAGATGAATTTTACCACAGACCATCCAAATCAGCAGATTTTTGGGACAGCAGCAATGAGATCCTTAGTGGTATGTATGTCTTCTTGTTTTGTACAATTTATAAGGGAATTACGGCCTGGATTTTTTTATTGAGGGGGTGGTGGTGGTGCATTTCTGATAAGGAAGATGCTTCTTTCCTTTACTTCTGGCTAAAACATGTCATAAGTTTGAAAGACAAGTTGTGCTATTATTATCTTATTTGTGTTTTACTATCTTGTGGAATTTTTTCCCGGTTTATGTTCTTTAACCGATTTCAGTTCGAGCAGTGCAATGGATTAGATTAATTTGTCCATTACAAGTGATTAGTTTAGTCAGACTGAAATGCTTCTTAAAATAGGTGAAACTAGTTGTTCCACAGACTCCTTGTCTGTAATACTGACTTGAAATCATTAAACCAAGCCTTCAGAAATTGAAAACGTCCTAATTTCTTATCAGTTAATAATTTATAGGCTACAGAATAATTTTACTTATGATCTATCAGTTTATTAGCTGTCATGTCTACATATTGTTTAAACTGATAGTAGAGTCAGTCAGCTGTCTGGTTCCCTTTCGTAGGGAATCTATCTGTAGTAATTTTTAAGTATAATCAACGCTTCTGCCTTCTCTCAGAAAGAGAAATGAAGCTCTGGAAGACAAAGCATTGTTTAAATGCAAGATTCTGGCTTTGCAAATACCCTTTGTTGATGCTGTGTGTTATTGTCATTGGCAGGAAGGCCTGTGAGGATAAATTACTCCCACTGCACTGCAAGTCCCTTGCTTCTGAAGTTCTGGCTGACGTTACTGTTTCATGCCAGATGTTCTGGCATGCTTCCCCTGCTATGTAGCAGTCTAAAACAGACAAACACAAAACTATCCTGAAAATTCCAGGACCCTGAATTTTTGTCTTTTATATTCTTGTCAGCTCTGTCCATGTTTTGTGTAAGAATCTGGTGTATTCTACATCCAGGGGGTGTATCTGTGGGGGATTCCATGAATATATGTTTGTGATAGCATTATTATCTCAAATGAAAGCAAGTTCAACCAAAATACATCAGACTTATTCTTTATGTGACTTAAAAATGAGAAAATATTTTGCGTTTACAGCAATTTCAGAAAACAAGAATTGCTATATCTTAATCACTGGGCATTGGTCAACAAAGCTGCATGTTTTTCTGTTGCCTCTCAGTTAAGGTAGAGAACAATAGTAAAAGTGTTGTGTAAAGATGCGATATGGTTAACCTCGGTATTGAAGTTTGGATGCTGGAGAAAGAAGGGAGTTTCTGCATAAGAATGCAAAACCTGTTCTTTTGATGTACTGAAAGTTATTTTATGATATCACTCAGAGTTAAAAGGTGCCTAACAGTATACATGTTATATTGAACTAGTTTTAGTTTCTCTATTAAATGCTTACTGGTTAACATGAGCTCATTACAAGTAGGTAGTGGGTTTTTTTAACTTTACTCTCAAGAGGTTTGGTTGTGGACTTCACTTTTGTGGGTTCTCCTAATATAAATTACTGTTACCAGAGTCCAAGCTTTTTATCAGTTACCTATCTTATTCTAAATTTTTCTGATTACTTGTGAAGTTGAACTTGCAAATAACTTTAATCTTCTGAGATTTGCTTTTGAGCTAACAAGTATTCTGAGCCTGCTTAAAGTTTTATATGTATTTTAGCATATAGTCAAAGCTTATAATTTTGCTTTTACGTTTAATTTTCTTGTTATCTCTCATCTATTATTGCAGTAGCTTGGAAAATGTTTAATAGTGCAGAATTGGGGGGCAGGTAATATAAGTGAGGTTACCTCCCTTCTCCAGAAAGACAGTCTTTTACCTTCTGCATTTTGTCCAGCCTGATCAAGACTTAGGATTTGCATTAAGAAATTCTGATTTAAGCCTGAGATTTTTTTCTTTAATGAGTGTAATAGCTCAACTCTTGCTTATTCCGTTAGGTCTGGACATGGAGGAAGGAAAAGAAGGTGGGACGTGGCTGGGAATCAGTAAGAAAGGCAAGATGGCAGCCCTGACAAACTATATGCAGCCAAAGATTGATAAAAATGCGAAAGGAAGAGGTATGAAGGAGTAGAAATAGAAAAATAAGAAAGGGAACAAACAAGCCCTGGTGTACCAATAAAATAGTGATTTTTACAGTATTAATTTTTTTAACACCATTTTATGGACAAATAAAATGGTTGTGTGCTGGAAACAGAATTTGTGAGCTGATGTGTGTGGGGAACTTGACTGGTATAATAATATTCTAATCAAGCAGGCAAAAGTAAAACAAGATGTAGTGCCTAGAGCCTGAAGTTCCTTTCAGACAAGAAATGCAGCACCGACTGTCTTCTCTTGACAGTAATTCTAATTAGCGTTAGAACAACTAGAGAAGCATTTAGATTTAGATTACAGTAGACTCTTTTAAATGTGTATGTTGTTGTTCAAACACCTAAGTCAGAGAAACAATATAACTTGGGTTATGCTGGAGCTTAGTCCGAAAGATTATTGTAGTCCCTTCTCCCCTACACATTGATAAATCAGAGGAGCAGAAATAATAGGAAAAAACCCTATTCCAAAAGAGCATCTGTGGGGGTTTTTAAAAGTAAAAATAGGTCTGTTTGTAACTGTCATATGGTTCTGCATTGAGAATATATTGCAATGGCAAAACATGTTATACAGAGAAATGAATGAACCGTGTCATTTGCAATTAATTTTAGGGTCATACAGCAGGGAAATGGAGCAAAATAAGAAAGAGTTTGGCAAAGTAGGGGGAGAGGAAAGGCACATCCAATATAGAATAGTTAATAAATGTGAATTCTGTAGAAGTACTGACTGAGAGCTTCTGACAGAGTTCTTCCAAGTAAAAGTCAGGCTCTTAATGTGAGCATGATATAATGCTGTAGGGCTTCTAAAGGCTGGTTGGTTGTTTTGGAGTTTTTGGTGGGGGGGTATTTTGTTGGGTTTTTTTCGCTGTTTATACCCTGTTGGTAATGGGAATCTTCTATCTCGCTGTTTGTTTTACCAAGCCTGTCAGAATAGTGAGTTCACGCATAAGTTGCTCTATGTATTTCTTTTTTAGGTGCTCTTGTAACAAACTTCTTGACTGCAGATCTGGACAGCTACTCTTACTTGAAGAAAGTTTCAGTAGAAGGACATCTTTACAATGGATTTAACTTACTGGCAGCTGACTTGAAGTAAGTCTATGAAACATCACAGTTCAAATGTGAAAGGGAGAAAGGTAATAGCAGTGACATGCAGATACTTCTTAGCACAGAAGTGTAACAATACAGAAGCCTATCACAAACTAAAGCTAGAGCTCTTCTTTTTTTGCTAATTGACATGTAAGGTCCTAATGTTACTCTAGTCGTAATTTCCTTTGTTATTTTTTCATCTTTGAAACACTAGACGGCTATCTTGTTTTCTGATCATTGCTTCCTACACACGTTCTTGTGACTTTCTCCCTAATAGGCCACAGTCAGTCTTTACCCTGAGGGCTATGTGTCTTGTGTTTTGGAGAAAACAAAACTGTGGCTCCATAATTTCTCAAACTTTTTTTTTTCTCTGAGAGGTGGCATGCTGTGGCAGGATTAGAACAACTGAAGCTTTCAAGCTATTATTCCTGTCAGAGTGACCGTATCATTAATCTTTGCTGAAACGTTAAAAAATCAGCATGTAACAAATACCTTAAGTTTCTGTAGCTGAAGAAAGGACCTTGGATGCTTGATTCTACTCAGTGTGGTTGGCACAGTCCTTTCCACGGCACATGCATATGTGTGCACACACAAGTATATATGGTGATTTTTCTTTGCATTATGCCTTATTCAGAAGAGTGGAAATCCAGGGCTGAGTCTTCTCTAGGATATGTATCATTCTCAGTTAGATGAACACTTCTTGACCATACGCAGGTATAAATTGCCACGAACGCACTTTCTGCAGAAGCATTAATCTTACTAGGCACTGTACCATCAGTCTTTACCCACTCAGCTTTTCTGCATGCTTCTGGGAAACCATATATACTTAAAGCAGAAGGTCATAGTATTTGTTGTTTTCAGTGTAAATAATTTCTAGCACCCTGTCACTAACAGGTCTTGTGTTTACATTTTTCCACTTTCTGCATTAGAAAGCTGGTGGTTCAGACTTATCAGTCATTTCTTCCCTACTCTCCCACTGACCTGCAAGTGTTTTGTCTTCTTTTAAGAAAGACCTTTATTGCAGATCCTGACAGGCTATTAGTTTTCATTTTTTTTAATTTGCTATGATACAATGGGAAAGTGCAATGAAACTCCTGTAAGTTAAAGTGTGACCAAGACACAGTGTGACCCAGCCTGTGGTCACACGACAAGACCTGGCTCACGATCGTATAGGTGACTGAAGTCTAAAAGGATGAATACAGAAAGGCAGACACATGCCACCGGTGCGGATACCAGGAGTGTATTTCTGCTTTGGTGTGCCTACGTAGAAGTAAACATACAGGTTATCCAGAAGCAGGATACGCAATTACAGGGTTTGCTGCTTTTTTGCTATTTTTAGTCTCTACTTTACAAAGTTCATTATCCCACCAGAGACTTCCCGGAATTTTTCTGTTGCTTAAACTAATTTTTACCATGGCCAGAGGATTCTACTTTTTTGTGTTCTCTGCTGCATGTTGCTACCTGGCTAGTTTTCATAAATTGGAAGGCTATCTGTAACTGAAGAGACAACAGAAGAAACAGTCTTACTATGTTCTCAAGAAAACGTGATATTAAGGGTGTGACCTGGCAAGCAGTAGGTATGTTTTTGTTTCTTTTTTTCTGATTTAGGTAAATAGAATAGTCATAATGGCTGCTAGTATAATGATATTAAAGTAGATTCAGCTGACATTATTTGTTAAGGCAGTCATTCATGTGGTGGTTTTGTTTGTTTCTTCCTCCGTGCTAGGCTGATAGGGAATTGTGTGCTCAGTTGAATAGTCCTTCTGTGGTGATGCAGGTCATAATTCCTTGCTGAGTATCACTCTGAAAGTTGTATGTGTTGATTAACTTCTCCATTTTGACACATCCTTAGCCTTGGATACTTTGACAAAAATAAATTCTTGGCAGGCTAATGATGCAGAGCAATTTCTATAAGATATGTAAACTTGTCACTTTAGGAAATTAGTGTACTCCTGAGAGAAATGTAGTACATAAATGGAAGCTACTTTTCTATGTAAATAGAAAGATGTTATTGTAGTCGATGATATTTTGTTTAGCCATGTTACTGTTCAAAGGAGAGATTGAAGACTATTCTTAACGTGTTCTTCCGTTGTGTAACAAATAGGGATTGGCTCAGTGGTGTGAAATGGAGAGGAAACTAAAATTGAAAGTGTAAATGAAACACTGTTGAAAAGGGGTATATTGAGTACATGATATTGCTGACTGTAGGCAGCACATTTAGAGAGAGATTTACAGTATTTGAGGTTTTCAGGTACACATTTCAGGAAAATAAATTTTTTACCTTCTCTCTGTATTATTATGGTGACAGTATGCTACATGACACAGATGCAATGATGTGAGAAGCGGAGCTGGAAACCACCATACGGGTTGTAAAATCTCATTTATTTCCACAGCTTTGTGTGGCTCTTATTTTAAACATGCAAGCGTTTTGACACTTCTAGTGTAATCTACTTGCTCTGTGGCATCTTATGATGTCAATTTAAACTCTATTAATTTATCTTTTTTTAATACGAATACTGTGTTGGAAAAAATACTTAGTACTTTTACTTTTCTAATCCCTCCAGTTTATCATCTTTCTGTACCTGCTGAGTATGAGTCATGAATACCCATTATGCTAAATGTACTTTTTATATTGAAGGTATGGCATATGGCAAACAGTGTCTATTTGGAGTCTTGTGTGGCTGCAAAATTCGCTTCTAAAATGGCAATGTTGCTACTTCTGCAGTTTTGACTGTCAGTAGGTTTGATCAGAGAGGAACCAGGTTATTGGAAGCTGCACTGGTCTCTAAGAAAATACCTGCTTAAGATTCAGGGCAGTTTTCCTTCTTTCTCCCTCTGTAGTAATATTTGAAGTACCAGCGAGCTGCTTTGGTTGACGATCGCCACAGCATTTCTGTCATGACAAACCCTGTGTTTATCTCCAACAAATGAAGCTGCTACAGTTGCTCAGACTTCCATGGGCATCTCAAACTTGTTAGGGTGTTGTGGCAGCATCTCACTTGGTTCCATACTGCCAAGTGCGTAATACAGACTGCCTTGAAGGAGAAACTGAAGGGGCAGCTTCTTGTCGCTCTCCCAGCAAGTTTAGAGGCTCTGACAGGTGGTCAGTTAGAGCCAGTGTTGCTTATGTGCAATAAGATCCCTGTGTAATAGGAGTGAATCACGTTCTCCAGGAGGAGGAGATGAATTGTCCTTTACAAAACAGGTCAGCTGGAGGGAGCTGCAGGAAAAGGCCTTTCGTGAGCTTTTCTGCTCTCCGCTGTGAGAGGCAGTTTTCAATCCCTCCAGTGGAAACGCGGTGAACTATACCATCACCTGCATTGACTGATTTGTCAATGTATTGAAAATAGAGATTATTTGTATTCTTCATGTTCTCATCTGGAGAGTGAAGTTTGGTTAATAATCGGTTTATCCTTGATGTGATGATGGCTAGAACTGAGTTCCAGTTGAAACTGCAGATCCCCAAAACAATAGGGCTGGAATGCATGGCAGAGTGGGAGAGGGATAGATAGACAAATATATATTATAAAATACATATTTAAGGTATGTATATATATATTAAAATATATAAATATAGATGTAAATATATAGAGACTGTATTTATTTTATTTTTTTTTAATATGGAAATCTACAGTTGGTTTTGTAGCAACATCATTGATGAAGTTAAAAAAAGCAAAATGCTGAGAAGGCATCTGGGAGAAGAGTTAATTGAACCGTTGATAGTGCAGGGCCTTATAAGATTAAAACACCTGAACAGTGTGATGAGGTTTTAGAAACATGAGCTGTCTCATTCAGTATGGTTATCAAGACAAGGCTGTGTGGGAGGGATTTGATTGCTCTCCAGAGATTAGACTTAAGAGCCTTTCCAGTGAAAAGTGAGATAGGGTCAGACTGCTGGTGTGGAAAGAATGCAGATGGGCAAGTTGTCATGATTGCTCTGTAAGCTCACTTACATTTCTTCTCATGCATTGTCTGTCTTAATACCACCTTCTGCAGAGTACATCCTCCTTGTGACTTCCTCATGAAAATGAGTTGTCCAGGTACTTCACTAATGCGTTCTGTACCTTTGAAATATCCATAGATCTCCAGTGATTTGCAAGTCTAATGCGATGGGCAGTCCAATGTGAAAAGAAGGAAAAAAGCTTCTGCAAAACCTTTTATTTTCTCTTCCCTCTTGTGTCAGCTTCTGCCTTGGCCAAAAAAATTAGGGCAACACCAAAGAAATGATTAGACACTGACAACAAAATCAAGAGTAGTGCTGTAAAGCAGACTGTATGCTGTGAGTATCCAGCAGTATTTTTTCACAGTTTTATTTGGTAGTGGGTGGTATATGTACAAAAATGTTGGGTTTTTATAGTTGGTGATTTGGTGTGTGGTTTGGATTTTTTTTAGCTTCAGAACAGAGTTTTCTGATTAGCTCATGAACATTGAAGAAAATTAATCTATGAACCATACTACTCAGTTGAAACTACTGTTCAGCATTTCAAGCTGCCAATTTAATCTTTTCTCCTTGCACAAAAAACGTATGCACCCATTATTCATAAAACAATCCAATGTCCTTGTTTGTAAAATATAGACCCTGTTAGAAGATTAGAGCTCAGTGCCCACGGGAGTGATCACTTGGTGATAACCATGCCCGGTGGAGCTTTACTGCCTCGTTACTTTTTTTCTTTTCCTTTCTGTTTACGTTTTTGTTGAATGTGACTTGGAGCTGCCTTGAGGTTGAAGCAGGGCAGGAGTGCAGAGGGACATTGCTTGTATTTCATCAGCGTGAAGAAGTAATTCTGGCAAACTCTGCATGGCTTTCATGTTTCTGTGAAGTATCTATTACTACTGAGATTTATGCTGCCTAGAACATTTCCTAGAATATTTATTATGGCTTACATTTTTTGACAGAGTGATGTATCGGAGAGCATAATTTTTATGTAGTTTTAGTTCCTTCTCTTTCTGCTGTCAGCTATGGCTGACATTTAAAAAAAAGTACATCTGTTGGGGCCTATTGTCATCACTTTAATTATGCCTTTATTACTTCTCCAGTGTAATTGGTGTCTGTACTTGTAAAGCTGGGAGGGAAAAGAATCTGATTCCAGGCCAGGATTTTGAAGCTATTGCTGTGATCGAGCTTACAATGACTTTCTTCATATTTGCTTTTGCCTTGATGTTCAGTACTAGGTATCTGTAAACAGTAGGAAGAGAATAGGCAGAGCCAAGTGATAAAAGAAAGAGTAGCTGACTGGCACAGTGAACTAAATTTTGGAAGTACCTCCATTTCAGAAATCTCTTGGAAGGCTTCAGTCTTCTTTTGACTGAAGACAGCAGCAGTGTTGCAGTGGAGGTAAGTGTAATAGAACACACATAGTTAGGGGAATGTGGAATGTAGAAACAATAAGATACAGATGTCCTGAATAGTGACCCTGCTGTTTGTATGTATTCCCCATCTTTTTGTTAAACTCCAGGGGATCTTGTTACTGAATTTCTCAGTCACGAGAATCTCAGAACAGATGCTAGGTGATAACATCCTTTCACATAAAAAGCTGTTGCTAAAGGAAATCGTTATTCAGCATGTGATCTCATTTATGACAGGACTTGTCTTACAGCTGTGTTCGAGGGCTTGCTTGGGCCATTAGTCTCCTTTTCCATCTAAAACTGTCTTTTGAGACCTCTTGTCATAACAACTGCTCTGATCTTTTTCTCTTCAGAGACCTTCGACAGCAGATACAGGTTTGACAATTTGAAAAGAGTATTTAATGCACCACTAAAATAGTTTGTGTAATTCCTGGTGTCTTAACTGTAAACCCCCCATAATGACCTTAATGATTCTTAATGATTTTTACCTTGTTTGCTTAATACGTAAAATGCTTGTAATATATTTGCTGCTGTAGTCTTAATTTTTTTTAGTGACCCAAGTGTTAATGTTAAAATAGGCCATTAGCAACCAACTTTTTTTTTCTGTTTTTGAACTTTGGTTTATGTGTTCTCCTTGTACTTATTCATTGTCTGAATTGTATTCATTCTTATTTATGGATTACATTTTTCAAAGTACTACTACTTGCTTTTGAGATACAACATAAATAGTTTACTCCATGAAACACAGTAATTTGGTAACTTGAGGTGACCTAAAATTGTTGATGTGAGAATGCAGTGTGTCAGTGTACTCTTATGAGTGTTTGACTTCTTGTATCCTAGCATGTGACTGGGGCCCGGAAGTCAGACTGGTCTGTTAATGACAGCTCAGCTCAATACTCTCCTTTTTTAGCTGCCGAGGGATTCTTTCTGGTATTAGTACCAACTGTGTGCCAGGTCTAAATGTATCGATCAGATCTAAGCTTATAGGAAGGTGTCTCACCCCAGCTGGGATAGACATGCATCATACACATTAACATCACTTTATGCTAACCATTAGCTGGACATGAAGATAATATAAAGAATGCTGAAGAGAGGAAAGGCCTGACACTGCTAAAATGGCCAGCTGGTCCTAACCTAACATTAATAAACAAGCACTTGAGGACATTAAGTATAACTTCCATTCAGTTTTCAGCCTGGATCTAGACTGTTTATGTAAGGCTTTGCAAGGGCCATGACATGCTTTGAGCGAGACTATTAACATCATCCTGTTTTCAAAGGTTTCAGTTCTTGACTAACTGGACTCGGACACCCAGGTCTCCTCATAGAAGATCTGTCGATCCTTTGAACTCCATTCCTTAAGTATGGCTCGACTTCTCTGGTTTCCTAAAGGTTTTTTGTCTTGACGACCTGGCAGAATCCAGTTAAGGGAAGAATGTATGGGAGTCAGTACTTGAAATTTTATAAAATTTGTAATAGCATCCATCTACCTTAAATGCAAAATATCTTGGTTATTTAACTGGAGGAGCTAGTAATAGGAAAAAGAGTGAAAGACTTCTCATTGTATATGACATGACTAGAAAAATAGTTTCATGAAATACACCTTTTGCTCATTTTTCTCATACAAATATTGCTGCAGACAAGTATACTGACAAAAAAAATGCTGAACCAGCATAATAGGAGTGTATTTCATTACAGACTTTTCCCACTCTTCCAGTAATTTATTTCTAATACTTAAGCTTATTCAAGACAGCAAATGTGTGTCTGGTGAAAAACAGTGATTATCTTAATTGCTATGTTTACCTGCTCATGAACATACTATACTTTTTTTTTCTGTGGAGCTTTTAATTCAGAACTTGTTTGTACTTGAAGAAGTCTCAAGAAATAGAAGGGAAGTTCAAGTTGTTGCTTATAGAATTTTTTCCTTCCGCCTGTACTTTTCTGCAGCACTTCCTCATATTTATTGAAAATACTAGATTTCTCTGCCTTAGTGTGTTTTAAAATAATAATTTTAAAATACCCTTTGTCTCTGATTAAGAAAATAAAAATATTTTAACAGATTCCATAAATGGGTCACATTAACAAGTTAATCTGTGGTAGCGGAACAGAAATTTGCATCTCAAGAAATTAAAGAAAGAAAATTATAGTAATATTTTGTGTTTTCCTTTGAGTTTTTCAGCTGCTTTTCTTATGGATATATAGGTATTCCCAATGTAAATACTGCAAATGGGGTAAAGAAACAAATGACCTTTTCACTAATATACTTTTTTTTGTTTTTCCATTGATGGATAAGAATATTTTTACCGAATTACAGGTATACATTCACATGAGAACCCTTGCAGAGACTAGTAAAAACCTGCAGTGTGTAAGAATTACAGCCATAACAGGAAAGGAGTGATAGATACTCAGTACCCTACTGCAACTAAAGCATGCTACTTGTCATGATTCAGGGCAGTTGTCTGTGGAGAGTTGGGGTGGTCAGTAAGGAGTCTTGAGATAGCATAAGGTAAATTTGAACAAGGATCATAACGTTGAAAAGAAAAACAAAGATAAACAAAATATATGTCTTTTAAGCCACTGGAGGAAAATTCAGAAAATGCCGTGTTTCTTTTAACATAAATTGTAAATTGAATAACTGAGAGCTGGTTATATGATATTTAACAATAAAAGCAACAGTACATAATCTCACCTGCTATAATCACTGTCATCTTACTATGCCAAAAAAACTTGGACATTTTTCTGTACGACACCAGAAGTCTTGTGGTTTTAGGAGGAGGAAGAGTAGTACGCAGAGGAGGAGAGGCAGTTTTATTTTTGCTTTAGTGGGTTTTCATATTCCTCCTCTTGCCTCTTCTGACTTGTATAATTAATAAGTTAATATTTCCCTCATCATGTGGCTGTCTTGCAAAGGATGCTTTAGGACATCTTTCAGGATGTTTTTTTAAGAATATGAACAGCTGAATCAAGACTGTTTTGCTTATTATTGAGGCTTGAGTAGCAGATGCTAACTTATGCAGAGCAATTTAACTTCCAGTACATCATTAATGAGATAATATACTTTTCTTTGCATCAAAGCACAGATATCTTTTTTTTTTATCTCATGGAAAAATTAGGAGCTGGAAATGGCTTCTCTGCTGTATTATGTTTGAAGTTGCTCAATCCAAATTCAGCCTTAACTGCAAGTTTTGTGTTGGATTTTTTTTTTTATTAAAAAACAAAAAAACCAATCTGCTATCCCAAAACCCCGAAACAACCAATTGGTAGCGATCTGAGGAATCACAATTTCATGTGAGCTGATGGGATTGAGGGATGTTGAGTGAACCATCTAATGGCAATCTATTCACCACCCTCTGTTTCCCGCAAGACACACAGGCTTATTGATGACTTTCTTGATTTTTATTTTTTCCCCCTTATCAGTTGATTGGGTATTTGTATTGTCAATATCAGCAAGACTACTTAAAAATCTGTGCTATTTGGATATGCTGATACCTCTGCCAAGTGAGAGTTAGTTGGAAGCTGGCTTTTAACATTACATGAGATTCCCCTCTGCTAAACTGCGCACAAGAGAGCGTGAGTGCTGGAGCTAGTGCCTACAATTAGAGAGAGAGCTTACAAACAGTAACTACAATTACCTGAAAACAGCCTGAAAATGCGTATCTGTCACTTAAAATAACTAACTATGCCCTACAACGTTATTATAAGTGGGCCTAAAAACTTACTTCTGCCATATAAACCCGCCCACAGTAGTCAGCCTCTTTAAATGCAGTAGCAATTCAGAAGAGATTGTGGGAAAATATTACTTGCTCTGATGGATTGTCCTTTTGTTGTAATGTGCCCTCTTCCCCCAAGTAACTAAGCCTCCGGTTATTCAAAACCATACAGATTTTTGTCATTAAGCTTGGCTACTTTCCATGCAGCAGTTCTGGGTTTTTACTGTATTTTATTAGTTATGTTTGAAAATGTTAATGGTGCTATGTGACAGTAGTACAGCTGATGCACTATTTTGATAGGAGGAGAGTGATAGAACTCATCAGTTAACCTCTGGGTTGTGGTATCGTAGTAGTAACAGTAGGAGAAACATCTTGCTGTGTTTGAAGACTGCGTGTAATTAGAGCGTAATCAAATATACAAGCTGATGGTTTTTCAAGGAGAAATTCTTATTTATGTTTTTCAGTACTACCAAAGGAGATGTAATTTGCTACTATGGAAACAACGGAGAACCGGAACCTGTTTTCCTAAATCCTGGTAGGTTCCCTTCAGAAAGGTGTGACTATTGCCCTTTGTTATTTTAAAGGAGTCAGAAGGTAGCTGTATTGCTCTAGTAATTTAGCTATTTAAGCATTGTCCTTGCTACCTTTTTCTTTGCATTCTTTAAAAAAACCCAAACCTTAAATTAATTTAAGTATTTACTAATAAATTTCAGGAAAGCATCAATAGTTCATTAAAAGCTTCTATCCATGTCAGTGTACTAATGTACTGCAATTAGTGGGATGCTCCCAGCGTAACTGATGGAAGGACCAGAAGTCTGTCTTGAGGAATGGGATTTTTAAAGGTTCATGGACTTGACCTGAACCTTCCTTACCCAGGGAAGGGGTGACTATGTGTGGGCATGTGTGACTATGCTCCCCTAGAGACAGAGTTGGCTTAAAAAAAACCAAACCAACCAACATGCTGAAACTTTTATCTCTCCTATCAGGTGGATTGATTTAAAATATTTACAATCTAGCCAGCTATGTATAACAGTACTCCAGAATTCATCACCAAAAAGCCAATTCAAATGGACAAGGACACACAGAAGGCTCTGAGCAGTGTAGCTGGTTAATAACAGTTAATGACAGTGGCTTATTTTGCCTGCTTAAGTTAATGGCCAAAATTGGTTGCTGCCAGTAGGCAAATAGTTACTGCAGCAAGTACCACATAAATTTGTGGAAACAGCTGTAAGATTTTGTACAGCTACAAACACAAAACAGGTTTTAATACAAACAGTAAAAAAAAAAAAAAAATCTAGCCACTTATTGTAAGGAGAAACTGAATTGTAAATTTTGGGTATCTGCAGACTGTAGCAAAGGTAGTTCTGATCTCCATGCTTCAACAACAAATTCCTTTTCTGTGTATGTGGCTACCTTTAGGGAGAGATGAGGTTTGGTAATCTCTGTGCTTATTTGTTTGGATTGTGGTGAGAAATATAGGGTACCTCTAAAGAGAGAACTCCTTGTCATCAAATGTTGCTTTGCAGTGTTTTTCAAGAGTAAAATCAGAGGCAAAACCAAATTAGGATTAATATAGCTAAACTGGAAAAGACTAGACTGCAAAAATGGTGTAATTTTGTTGTACCTTTTTCAGACTTTAGCAAACCAGAGGATAAGAGTAACTACTGCAAATATAGATTAGAATGAAGCAGTGAAACAAAGTACTGAAAGTACTATGAAACAAAGCACAGAGGAGTGCTTAAGCACATCATGGTATAAGATGCATGCGCGGCATAGTCCTCTGTTTAGGAATGGAGCATGTATTTTGTAGCATACCTGCAGGTAAAGATTGGCTGGGGACTCACTTAAATTGTATTAAAATTTGTGAAATCTGTAATGACAACTGCAAATCGCCAGAATACCCTTTCTGATTAAATTGATTTTTTTTTTTCCAACCCTCATGAACATTATTTAGTAAGTATTTAGATACTATGCAGCTAGAAGTGGTCCACAGGGACTGCTCTGTAAACACTTGATTGTTATTGCTTTTAAATCTTAAACTTATCGCGTATCCTCCTTATTACAGATTTCATTAGTTTCATGGCATGTAAAGCTTGAAGCATTGGAGTTGCTTTACAGGAATAAACTCAACCATATCATGATTACAAGTTATTTTGTGCTTAGGTTATGTAACTCCCTATTGGTGGTGTGTTCTGGAGGGAAAGAAAAGGCTTTGATACTTCGTCTGATTTCACACCAAAGTGTACTCTGTATTAATAAACGTGCTGAAAATCTCAAATTCAGCTGATTTCAGTGAACTTAAAGCAATTAAGTGGGTTTGCTGTTGGCTTTTTTTGTTGTTGTTGGTTTTGTGAGTTCCCCCCCTAATAAAAAAGTAAGAAGTAGTGGTCCAGAAGAGTTGTTGAGAAATGGTTGGGTTATTTTATTATGAGTTACACACCTAGGAGACTTGTACTGCCTGAAGGGATGTTGTATTTATTTTATCACGATATACACCTTTGATACATATTTTAATGCCCTCACTTACTTTTGAAGCAAAATGAAAGCTGGCATTAGGATGAATAAGCAAATTATCATAGAATTTGCAAAATGGTTTGAGTTGGCAGGAACCTTAAAGACCATCTAGTTCCAAACCCCCTGCCAGGTCACTCAAAGCACCATCCAACCTGGCTTTGAACACTTCCAGGGATGGGGCATCCGTAAGACATTCATGATGAATTTGCTGATAGCATTTGTTATTCTCCCTCAGGCTGTGTGGAATAATATAATTCTTAAGTTATTTTTGCATAGTCTGTAAGTAAATTTGCTTTGCTTTGGAGCTTAAGTTGTTTGGGTCTTTTTGTATGTATAGGAATATATGGATTGAGTAATTCTTTGTTGGATACACCATGGAAGAAACTTCAATATGGGAAGCAGCTTTTCACAGAAGTGATCAAGAGAAGTCAAGACCTTACCAAAGAAGACTTGGTGCAGGAGCTTCTTTCAGTGATGAATAATCAAGAGCCGTAAGAACATGATAGCCAGAATTTAATCGAAATATGATATGACCAGTTTAAAAATTGTGTGTAAAAAATATTTTGACAAAAGAGAAACTTTTACTTTATATTAATTGACTAAAGCTAGGTTATGAAGGGCAAAAGTAGCGTTCTTTCTCTCCACAGAGACTAATTTTCAACAGTATTGATTTTTGAGCAGCAGACACAGTAAACATTATTACTGCAGTGTTAGTACTCATAGACTGTACAGTGATTTCTCTGTGCCCTTTTCTTTTTAAGATTGCACTGTTGGCAAGGGTAATGAGTGCAAGACAAGGGATGTGCAAGACAAAGTGTAAGCTTTGTAGAGGCTCACTGTAGGGTAATGTTCAGTTTCTTGCTGCACACAGAGTAAGCACTTGTTTACATGAGCAGGTTTGCATTAGTAGCTGCTAGCTATTCTGTATTGCTAGCGAGAGTAGACACAGAGGATGGAGAAGCAAATTATTTCCAAAGTAGAACCAGCTGCCTTCCTCAAAAGTGCAAGTATTTTAGGCTGGATGAGGGAAGGAGAAAAGGGAGTATTTGCACAATTCAGCTGTAGGCTTCTTGTCAAGAAACTTCCCAAGAGCTGAGTCTGAGTATCTCGGTGAGGTTCCTGCACTCCCTACTGGCTACAGAGAGAACCTGAGCCCATACGCTGGATGTTTAGAAGTTGAGGAAACTGATACCATTTCAATGTCCAGACATGGAGCAGAGTAAAGGAGCTGCTGTTGTCTAAATTCATGTCATTGCTCATCATCCAGTAACTTTCGTGTTTAGCCTGACTTTTAGCTGTCTACGGGATGATTTCTATTAAAGCAAAGCTGTTTCTGCTGTATAGATCCAGTTGCCTAACTTTATCAGTCACTGTTAATGCCAACATTCATGTTTGTGGTATTTTCAGTGGATCAAAATAAACGTTTACATAAGACATCTGAGCAATGAGTAGTAATTGGAAAGTCTGCTAAGCAATCTTAATTACTTTTTTCATCTGATATCACATCAAGTGATTTTTCAAAAAATTGTTATACTTCACCTTTTACTAGTAAAAAGACAAGGGTATAAGATACAATACAGTACAAATGATCTTCCCTTAATGTTTAGTAATTCAATATGATCTCATCTGAAATAATCTCACTTTAAAATGGAAATATTTACTTAGAAAAAAGCAGTATTTAAAACAATGTCTGTAACCTTTCCAAAGCATGCTTCAAGATTAAATGATCTTTTCATACTAAATATGAACAACTGGATATTTATTAGCTTTTAACTTAAAAAAAAAAAAAATCTTATTACATATTACTTTATGATCACTTTATATATGTTAGAGGAATTAAATGGGTACAATGGTTGATTTACTCTTAAAATTCCTTTACTTCCTGCTGGATACAGGTTTTTGTTCTTTACCCCCTATCTTCTCCTTCAGCCCTGCCTTTGTGGTCTCAGTGATGTAATGTAACTCCTTCCAGTCTCCTTAAAACTGCTTGGAGTCATTAAGCTGGAGAGCAGCCTGTTGTGCAGAGTACACAAGAACTGCCAGTGATGGAGTATGAAATGGAAGCTGACAGTTCTCACGGGCTGAAGTGCCCTGCTGTGTTCCTTCTCTGTTATGTTGTGGTATGCTCCAGCCATCTGCCCGATACATGAGTGAGCAGAGCTTAGTTGCTCTGTTCACACTAGAATTGCACCTATTCTTGCTTCTCCCCGAAACACCCATAGGTCCTATTCTCCACCACAACAAAGAAAATTACCTCAGTTAGATGTACAAATCAGTTACGGTATAACAAATTGCACAGTCTCCTCTACAGATCAGAATGAGCTCTGCAAATCATAAAATCATAGAATAGTCTGGAAGGGACCTTTAAAGGTCATCTGGTCCAACCCCCCTGCAAGGAGCAGGGACATCTTCAATTAGATCAGTCTGTTTTGTTCTGCCCTCTTCATCATTCACTGCACAGCTGATAGGCTGCTGAATTATTATTATTATTATTTTATAGGTACAACTGGGCCTGTGCTAGGAGGCAGAAATGGGATTATTTATTGAAAAGAAAATAAGCTTAAAAATGGAATACCAAATCCTGCTATAATAATAGTTAAATTGGACTGATAAATAACATTGGAATCTTTAATTATTGAAATCGGATGCTGTACTTATGGCTAGCACCTGAGAATATGTTCTGGGGATGTGAATGGAAAGCCAGAGATGTAGGGTTGCTACAGTAACCTTTGTGACCTTAGCATCTCTTCTGTGGGATTCTGACCCTTGTTTAATTACCATAAATGAAGCTTGATATGCTTTATAAAAAAAGTTATGTTCCTAAATATCTTTCAACCTTTGATAGGAATATACATCAAGAAATTTGGGCGCAAGCTCACCTTGTCCTCTGCTGCATCTTCACAAATTTTATTTTAAGGATTGTCCTAGATATTTTCCAAATATTCCAGATAAGATCAAAGGAAGCAGAGGGGTCTTTCTTTACACAAAAAACTCCTGGAGCCTAACTGGAAGAATGCTGGTTTATGTGATGTGCCTCAAATTACTTGATCACTACTGTTTTAATTGAAACTAAAATACAGACAGACCAAGAATAATAAGGAAAATGAAACAATTGTCAAGATATGAAAAGTATTTCTTCAAATAAGACAAAAGTTCAAGACATTGAAAAAATTTCTTTGGGAAGAAGCTTAAAGACTGGTTTACCTTTGGTTTCCCTCATACTTTAGTTTGAACACAATTCACACTTTTGTACTTTTTGGAAAGTGATCATTACTTATCAACCATTCAGGCAACACTGCTTGGTTCAAGAGGGATGAATGTGTTTAATACTGGAGAATTAATTTTTTTTTTATTACTTTACCACTTTTTTCAGTCAATTACCAGACCCCGCAATTGAAGACCAAGGGAAGGATTATATACGTCCTATATTGAACAAGTATGCAGCCATCTGTGTTCGTTGCCCAGGTTATGGAACAAGGTAAACAATTCTTAGTTGGAAATAGGTGTGTACTGGATCAACGCGCATCTCAAATCAAAATTATATTGCGATAAGTTTTAATTGTATAGCGACTGCTTTAAATTTGTTTGGATATTAATCAAGTATAATTCAGTAAAGCACTTCCTTGCTCAGTATTCTGTTGTCTTAGATTTACTACTGACGAGCATTTTAAGCACACATTATGGTTCGTCTTTGGTGGGGAGTGTGACATAGCTTCAGTTTGTCCAAGACAAGATTAATACAGTTCTCTCAGTTCCCCAGTGTAGTAGCAGATCTGACCACCTCTAACTTTGACCTTCTCAAAAAAAAGCCTTGAAATCATGTTTTACCAGAAAAACACAATTATCTTCTATAGCTGCGGAACTACAGAACATATTTCACTTCTAAGAGCAAGAATAGTTTCATCTGTGTAGCTAAGTTAGAGGTTTCTCTAGGCATGTCACTGTAATATTTAGCTACCATTTTCATAGATTGAAAAACCTATTACTCTTGTTCAAAAGAACATGTATTTCCACTTTTCCACTAACTGAGGTTGCTGTTTTTACTGAGATATTCTCACTTTCTGCTCAGACTGTTCTACCAAAGCTGCAAGAAGAATGGAATAATGTAATTCATCTTGCATTTAATCCTCAATGGGACTAAATTATAGGTGAACCCTGTTGCTGCTTGCTGGTAGGGAATTCCTACTCAAAAAGACTGCCAATGATTTTGTAAGACTGGTCTCTAACGTAGTCAGCCATAGCATTTCCACTGTAGAGATGTAAACTGGTAAGCAGAGATACTGTAAGTATCTTAAGTTGGTATTCAGAGAAAGAAACCACAGGAAAGGCTGAGTGTATCTATTAAATAAATTAAAGAACATTTTAAATATGGGATAATGAAGTCTTAAAATGGTAAAGAAGAGTCTTCCTCTCCTTATTTCACAGGCAGTAGTCTAACTATTTCAAAGGAAACAGGGATAACTCAGTAGAAATACTGACCTCTTATTGGTAAATTAACACTATTTCAAGTACTTCCTGCTACTATAATTGTAAGCTCACACTTCTCTTTCCCTTAGCAACATGGTTTAGTGAATAGAGATTGTTAATTAGGCCTCATTCTATTCTTTTGAGGAAATTAAGCACTTTTTTTATACGAATGAACAACTGTGAAATGACTTGGGGAAGGCCACCACATCAGGACGGTGGAAAATTCCTACTTTTGTCAGTCATCTCTGGCAGGGTACTGCAGGGTCCATAGAGAAATGACAACTTACACGTGACAAAGTGGCATACATGCATGAATTGAATCTACTTTTCATGAAAACAAATTTCCTCTTTAGAAGGTTCTGAAAGAGAGAAAATATTTTCTGTGATCCTGTATCAGTGTCCTATGATAATAGTGAATGCTGTTTAAATCTTAATGGACAATTGATTTGAAAAGAGAGAATGAGAGAGTAATATTGATATGAATAACCCATCGGAGTATGTGTAGCCTGTGAAGAAAAACCTGGTTTTATGTTACTTCTGAATGGCACACTTGGTACTAAAAAAAAAAGTTTAACCTTTTATCATAGTCTCTGTAAAAGAGCAGCATTCTGTGTCATCTGCTGGAAGTGCAACAGGGAATTGGAGCAGTGGACTAAAAATGCCCATTTGAAATTGCCAGGATGATTTTTGCCCTGCTAGCGTGGTGATGATGTGGTCAAGAAAAAAAAATGAGCTAAAACCTTTGGGAATGAGGGATGGAGCCCTGCAAATTTATATAATGGACGTGAAGCTTAACCTTCTACTCTTATGTTGTTTCAGGACCAACACGGTCATCCTCATTGATTCAGAAGGACAAGTTACTTTCACAGAGCGCAACATGATCGATGCAGATATCAACCAGTGGAAAACAAGCACCTATGAATTCAAACTGCACACTTAACAACTTTCCATTTGAATGGTTTGTAATAAAAGCAATGAGAGAACTAGCCATTAAGCTCTAGTAAATCTTTTGTGCCAGCCTCTACAAGCTAAAAATAGCAAGGAAAGCAAAAGTCGAAATAAACTGGTAGCATACCTTATTAGGCTCACAAATCCTTTGGATAAAATCAAAAGAAGAAACTGTTTTTACATTAAGTAGCAACTTATAATCAAAAATAAATTTTTAAATATCACCCTGCCTCCAGGGCAAGGCCATTTTTGCCCATGACAAAGTTTTTACTTTTTCTGTGGGTGGTTTGTTTTTTTTTTTTTGTTTTTTTTTTTTTTAGGAAAGATTTTCAAAGTAGACTCTTAAACATAGTTTCAATTCAGAAGAGGGGAAACAGTTGCTGCATTTATTGTTCAGTCTGAAGATTTTACCAAACTTTGCTTTTCCTTCAACATATGCTTTTAATTAAGATTGTATAGCTGATGTCAGTGTGCATTAAATGAATGTACGTTATCGTTGTAGCGTTAAGTGCTTTAGTAACGTTTAAGCTTTTCAGCAGTGTCATGGTGCAATATTCTGCCTGGGGAGGCCAGAGCAGGGGGGATTTTTTACATTTGTTTTCCTATAGATAGTACAGCAATATATCTTATTTCTAAAACTTGATTTGAGAGTATGTAGGAAATTTAGTCTCTGTTCAGTTTACTGAAAAAAATCACGGGAGCAGACTTGCTTGTCTTTGACCGGAATAAAATTATGTGAATTGTGACATCTTGTTTCCCAATAGTCTAAGTAGCAGTATTGATTTTCTTGTTTTCTTCCTCAGCAGGCAGGTAAGGAATAGGTATCTGTTTGCAAACAGAAGCTGAATACAAGGCTTAGACTTTTAGTAAAAATAGCTATTTGTTGTAAGGTGACAGTATTGCAGTCTTATACTGCACTGAAAAAGTGGGATATTAAGATGCACTCTATGTTCTAACATCTGTGAATTAAAAAGCTATTTAAATGCATGCTGCTTTCAATTATTCAGTGCCAGTGTAGGTGACAGAAGATTCTAGCTAATATCAAGATATTTTAAAACCAGAAGTTATTTTGCTGCTATTGGTGTTGTGTTTTGACTTTTTGAATGCTGAATATTAAGTTAGTAATGGATCACTGCTATTTTTTTCTATATGTGCTGAATATATTCTTTTTACAAGCCTCTGATTATTAATTATTACAGAGTAGCAAGAGATCTGATACCCTTCAAAAAAAGGTGCAACTATTCTCTGTACTCAAGCTTGTATGTTCAAGCTTTCTCACTCGTGTGTGCATCTGTCTCTAATGCAGGCAGCAGTAAATTAGACTTGCCATTAAGCTGAAGTACTGTGAAAGGCCGTTCCCAGACTTCTAATTGCCAGGAGATGCTAAAGCAGCATTTAGTCAATTATTTCATTTCTATTTGCGTATTTAAATAGCTTCTAGATACCAGGGCTGCTTGCATGACTAGTCACAGGCTGTTGATTCAGGACTATATAAATGACTTTTTAACCACCCTGATCGCAAGACGGTCAATACAGTCCTGTTGGGCTGTACATGGTTTCAAACTCGGAGCCTTCCAGACTCTTTCTGAGCTCTAGGAAATGGTTACTTTTATTTTTTTGCTGACTGTTTAGACCATATATTTGTATAAATAAAAATGTTACTGCTGTTTTTAGAGGCAAAGAAATAGCCATAGCTGTCTTAAATAAGCATTTGCCAAATTGACATTTAAAAAAAACCCTCTGTTTCGGTAGCTACCGAGAGTTTGTGTAGCAAACCCTTTTATATCTTCAGAAAAAAAATCACCAGTGTATATTTGATCAATATATTCTCTTTGAAGACATTACCTAAATGGCAAGCAAAAGGCTTGCGTGCTGTTTCATGCTGAAAGCATTTATAAACCTTTATTTTTAGAGTAGTCCTGTAATAATGAAAACTTATTTTTTACATAGAGGCAAAAGAAAAGCAAGTCAGAGCTTGGACGTAAAAACAGATTATAATGATGTATTTTGCTTTTCTTGAATTAAAATTCTAAATCTGGGATTTGCCTTTTCTGACAATTAAAATAAACAGCAAAGAACCAAGCCTCTGATGTTATTTTTTATTATGTCAGAGTAGTTAATAAAGTGAGCTTTGTAAACTTCTTTTGAAGCTTATGAGAGCTCTGTCATTGGCTTCAGTGGAAACAGGATCAGGACTGCAGTGCAGGTGCCAGCAAATGGTGCTTGTCCGTAGAAATTATCAGGTATTAATGAACTGCATAACTGCAAGTTATAGTTGCAATGAATCCACTGGAAAAAGGAAACTAGCTAAAGTTAACAAAGAAAGTATTTTATTTTTATAAAAGTATTTTTAACAATAAAAGAGGACTTTAAATATCAGTTTTAAAGGATATAAAGGGAAAAAGTGTATATAGGAAACTACTGCATGGTGTTTTACTAAATTTGTTTATATAGAACATCTTTTCAAAGTCATAATTTTTCAAGAGATTTTGTTCCTTTTTTTTTGACTATTGAAATGGTAGTGGAAGAAATTTTAAAATATCTAAAACCTCAATTATATTTTTTTGCTTAAATTTATTACGTAATTTTTGTTTATATGTGTGTTCAAAACTAGAATCAGAATAAAGTAAATCTGGTAAACAGTCTTTCTCAACATGAATGGATTGCGCAGTTTTGCATATATGTTTATGTTGATGTGCCTGTAACTTTGTGTGAGAAGATGAAGTAAAATGTTTCATGATGTATTAGCAATGAAAGAGCTTTATGTTAAGTCACTTTCTGGTACTTAACTCTGTTTCTGAAAAGCCAGAGCCTCACAAAATGCCGCTGAAAGGCAAAAATCCAGGTTCACTGTGGAAAATGTCTCCATCCTGGGCAGACCCGAGACTCCTGTTACACTGAGTTTAGACTGCTTTAATGTTCTGGCGTACCCAGACACTGTGGAGGAGGTGTAATTGTCTCATCTCCCTGTTTCCAGTAGCTTTAATAAATACACTCGTAACAGACCAGAGGATGAGTTAGGCCTTTTGAGGTCCTCAGTATGTTCAAAGCTGAACTGATTGTTATTTTTACAAATGAAATACACCAAACTGTATTTTGTCTTAATATACTGATAAGACTTAGAACATTATTTTCATAATATCATAAGGAAATAAGTAATTTCAAAAGGAATCTATGAAATACTTAGTAGTAATAAGGCAATAATTAAGGCATCTGGCATTTCAAATGTAGCTTGAAGAACTTTAATGCACATTTATGGCTTAGCAAGCATCCCTATTTATATGGAATATTAGCTACTAGGAATTAGTTTTATATCATTCACACTCATGTAATAGAACATTGCCAATGTTTTTCATCTGATTCATTTTCTGCAGAGAAGTCTTGTTCATAGCTTCTGAGGATTTAGGAAATGGTCTTGACTTGGTGAAAATGGGATCTGTATTGTAATTAACTGGAAAGGCAATAGAATAAACTGTGAGAATTACGTAACCCGTCAGTATGGCTCACGCTGTGAAATGTAAGTGAAGTTGAACAGAGTGAAGAAAATGTTGAATATATAAAATGAATATATAAAGTAACGATCTCTGGAACATCCTGTATCAAGAACTTAGAAACTGAATGAGACAGCAGTATTAGATTAAACTACTCAAATTTACCATATCTTTTAAAACAGAGATATAAGGACTGAACTTAGAATCACAGATGAGGGAAAAAAATAATAATTAATGTAAACGTTTTATATTAAGTAGGATAGGCAAGAGTTACAATCTAAGTCCTACACAGCATGAATGTGAAAAAAAGTTTCTCTGCTGACTCACTTTAAATATTTTTGTCTTTCTACTAGAAAGATAAGTGGAGAAAAACAAATGCAAACTAAAAACAGATCAGAACTTGGAGAAATTAAGTGGAGGAGAAGGCCGTACTTAATTTAGCAGAGAACAAATATAATGAAGAAAATTCCTTTCTTTGAAAGATGTTCTGCAGATTATTTGCAAAAGCTTGAATGGAAGAGGAGTGGCTATTTTACAAGTAGGCGAAGATGGACAGTGTAGCTTTAAGACATCCAGGCTACATCAGGAATTTTTACTGGCACTGCACTGAGACTTTTATTCTAAACATGAAATTTTGTGTGGCCTGATTAAGCTACTATTTTATATATATATATTATACATCTTTTATATATATATGTATAAATCATATATAAAATATGTATCTACATATAAAAATATATATATACAAATAATTTGGGGATAATTCAGATTAATTGTTAGAATGGAATATCAGTTCTAATACAACCTGCATTCAACCATGCCAGAAAGGTCACGCTACACAGAGTTTTGTAATGTATTGCTACAGAGTGTATGTTTTTAAAAGTGGTTTTAACACAAGATAAAATAACCAGCAGGACTGCGAAGTTGAAGAAAACTTGATAGTGACCTTAATGGAGGCATTAAGTTTAACAGGTGAGTGAAAAAAAAAAACCAAACCACCATATTCTGTCTGAATATCTTTGCTAAAATGGCACCTTTTTCAGCATGCATTTAATTTCCATCTCATTCTGTGATTTATCCTATATTCTTTCTTTGTTTCTTTACTAAATATCAGCTTGAATGATCCCTTTACTTATTAAAAGTGTCATATTTGCATTATTAAATATTTGTCTCAACAGGCAAAACCTTGTGTTTTCTTAAAACATTACAAAAATGCATGTGAACTCCTGATCTCTCTCCTGAAGAGTTTGAGCTTGAAACAGCATTCAGTGATGTATTCTTCTGATAAAAAAATAAACCTCAAGACAAACAAACAAACACCAAACCCCAAGCTAGAACAATCACCCAGCGCACAGATTATAAAGCTTCCACTGAAGCTATGATTGTTACATAGGTATGGGATTTGAACTTCTTCAAATTATTTTGAATAGCATACAAATAATTGTTATGAAATTAATTTATGCAGAATACATTTTTATCTATGAAAACTAATATGAAATGTAATTATGCTACTGTGTGCTTGGTCTCCCCAATTATGATTATGTAGTAACTTAAGAATGAATTTAAACAAATGTATAGGCTGGCCTTTACGTAAGCACTTAGAAGCATATTTATTTCTCATTTAACTTGCTTTGAATCAATGAGACTTCAGCACATTCTTCATAGTCATTAGATGCTTAGATATTCTCAGCAAAATGTTCTGGAACTGGGCTGGTTTTATGAAACTTTATATTGTGGCCTCTGAGAAAGGACAGTGCCTACTAATGCTGTAAGGTGCCTCACAAGCTTGCCTCTGGTGACAGAAGATCTGTTTTCAATGGATGTCTCATCTGATACGCCAGCCTTTACGGGCACAGAGCCAGCCTTGGTCAGTAACTTACCAGATTGTGTAAACACATTGATTGCTTCTGTTCTGTGGAGGAAACCACATCACTTTTCAGACATTAATTAAGATAGATTAAATAATAAACTGGAGAATATGTGGAGCCAATAGTGTCTCTTTTTGTGGTACAACATTATAATTAGTATTCAATAATTGAGGCTTTTGTCTCTCATTAAAAGAATGGGCTCTGCCAAGAAAAAGGTGAACGGGAAAACTAGGTTTTTCTCTCCCTGCACAGCTCTGCTGTGACTAGCTACTGGAAATAACCATAGAGCCAAGGTCTTACTCAAATGCTTTTATCCATCTCATGTTTGTCATACCTCACTTGAGTGGCTGGCACTTAGAAAGGAATTAACCATCCTTTCAGTTACAGATGGATCTATGTCAGCTTGATTGGTAATGCCCTTAAATGATTTTTCTGATAGTCTCTGTTTGCTGTGCTTTGGTTCACATTTCAGGGCAACCTCAGATCACAGGGACTAGATTGTTTTCCAATGGACAGAACTGGAAGATGTGCTTCAGGAATGTGCTAAGTATACTCCAACAGGTAATAGGTTTAGCCTAAACAAAACTATCTGAAATGCACATAGCATGGAGATCAAGTACTTGGCACCAATTGCTGCATAAATCTGCTTATGTCAGCCTGGTTTAGTTACAGATGTAGCATGTGATGGATCGGTATTGTATCGGTGTCCTTGCAATATGGTAGTTTCAAATTTTTCTGTTTTCTTTAGTGATATATTGTGCCAGTGAAGTTTGAGTACTCTCTCTGTATAATACATGTGTGTTTAGACTGGTAAAGCAATCCCAGAATGGCAGTTACGTAAAAAACAGCCATACCAGCACAATTGTGCTTTCAGAAGCATAACTTATTTTGCCTCTGTTAGGGAAAATGAAGGTACTGACATTTATGGGTTTGCTCATATTAAGTGCAACTATACCCAGAATTTGGTCAGCAAAGATTACGCTCCTGATCCGTGTCTGCATGCCACCAGCAGCATATGTGGTAGGCCAAGCTACGGAATTGCAGCAATGGTTGGAACAACAAAGTACGTGTTGTTATCGCGGGTTTGAATTTAAAACGTCATGATGTGCAATGACTCACAAGAAAAATTGCCACTCACTAGAAGTCACCAAACAGAGAAGTTTAGGAGAAGCCAGAATGTCTCAAGTAGGAGTTATCAATGGAGTGCTACTGTAGCTGTTCAAAAGTAACTACGTGGACTTGCAGGGTTAGTTTAACAACTGAACAGTAGAATATGGTAGAGATGTGCGATGTGAAAGCAGTCACGAAGCTGGCTCAGAGGATTTTGTTTTCTTTTATGCTTAAGTTTATATTTACAAATAGCAGATAAATGCTTTCTATAAGCTTTTTCATCGAGATAGTTCAAAGCACTTTTCTAGAATAGATAGTAAAGTATGAAGACTGGTATTCTGTCCCATATGGATGTTATTTAATTTTTTCTCTGATATTCCCATAGATAAATTGAGTGTGTTTAAGAATGTAGGATTTTCAGCCCTAGGAACAATTTGGTTTATGTGAACAAACATAAGAAAACCCAGGGCAGCCTCAGTCACTGTTCAATAGCACTGACTGGAAGTTGCAGAGAATATTGCTTACGAGTGACTTGTGCAGTTCAGCTTCTAATGTGAAAATAACCTAGTTACCTAAAAATCTGCAATTTTTTTTTTATCCAAATTTGGAGTGTCTTTAAAAAAAAAAAAACCAAAAAAAAACCAAAACAGAAAAGATTAATTTCAACCAAATTAGTTAAAGGTAGATTATTGAATGTGGAGCTAAGTGTTCTCCTCCTGCCAGTTAGAATTGCATGGAAACAGTATCCAGGATAGATGGCAAAGAAAGTGTTGCCATTGCACACATCCCATATTTAAACTGCAGCTGCATCCACCTTGTAAATTTTCCACCAAAGTGGTGGTGGATTTTTATTGTTAAAGTGACTTGTGAGGGTCACAAAGTGTATAGCAGGCAGGAATTCACATCTCCAGGGTTGTGCCCAGATGCGTTTATCACAAGAACATTCCATATATAAAATGTTTGAGTATAATGATAGAGTAATTTAGGTGGGAAGAAAAACTGGAACAGAAATTACTTGTGGGCTATTATAGGGAGGAGCTGTTACTTTTTATTTGACCTCTTAGTCAGGATATCCCACATTAAGTAATATTGTCCATAGAAAAATGGTTAGTTAGATGTGATTCTGTAGACAGCACAGTTTAGTTTTCCTTAAATCTGCATGGATGCCACTTTCTTTAAGTGTGTAACTTGGGTGTCTGCATGAGGAATCTCAATTATTTTAACGTGATCAGTGAGGAGGCTTACCTGCTGCTTGGAACACTTAAGAATCTGCTTCTTGTTTTATGAGCAAGCTAAATTAGATGCCTGAAGTTAGTTATGAATCTTCTGAGGATTTTTTTTAATAAAGTCTGCTTTGTGTTTCTTCAGGGGACTGGGCACTTCTTTTGATATACACTGTATTCAGACTAGCTCCAAACTAGAAGTAAGTAATCTTTGTTATTTTAGATGCCTTCATGTGACATAAATTATTCTCAGATTCATCCCTGGGGCGTGAGAGAAATCTCACTGAACTCAATTGAAAGAATCCTGTTGGATGCTGATGTAATATGAATTGTGTCCTTAATACAACTAAATTTAGTAAATCTTAAACAATTTGCACCAGCACCACTTTTACTAAAATAATTTTCTCATTAATTATTTTTGTTTGTCAATTAGATTTTTTTTTAAATTGCATTTACTTGATTTTTCCGTGGTTGGGAGTTTTTTCAGATTTTCAGTTTACATAGCTGCATTTAGAGTGCTACTCAGAATTACAGAAGGTTCACTCATTTCTACTCTGGTGCAGCATGATCAGGTACTAGGGAAACAGTCTATGCAGAAGGATTTTTCTGCTGAAGTTCAAAGGTTGGGCTTTGCAGCGCTGCAGGAGTCTATATATAGTCTGGAACCAGCTTGCCTGCCCCTTACTGTCCAAGGTGGCTGAAATGTGAATACTGTATACGAACTGTCCCCTGAATAGCACTCAGGTTAAAAACTTGTCTGTTTTAATAACATTGCTGAGGAAGTCTCTCTTTTTTTATTTTTTTCTGTAGTTCCAGACCTTTGAGTGCAAACCAGCACGCTGTAGGCTGTAGCTAGTGACTCTGCTCCATTACTCTGATAATTACAGTTTCCATCAGGTTAATAATCCATAGTGTAAAGTACACACATCTGTTTTGTACCCAAAATCTATTTTATGCCTTGGTGATTAGTGTTTAAAGTGTCTTTAGAAAGGTAAGTCATATAACTTTTTTTTTTCTTTCACATCTTCAGAAAGTAAAATACCTTTTTTGCAAAACAACTTATTTTACTGAAATAAAAGTAACGCAGGCTGAGCAAAATTTGTCTTCCAGGAGATTTCACTGCTGGAACAGCGCAGTATGTGCTGCAGTTACTGACATAGTAACTGAAAATATGAAAAAGACACTGGCTCCACCTAATTTTCATTGCGATGAATGCAGCCTGTTCACTTTACCAGGAAGCTTGTAGTTTTTTCCTTATAGGCTGCTTTTCTGTATTTTGTGGTGACAGCAATAGTTTCTGTCCAGCCTTCCTGGATCTTGTATATGAAAATCTCCTTTTGATTAGGAACTGATATTTTGCTAATTATAGTGATAGTTCCCTATTCTGTTGGGCAGGTGGACCTGCATACTTCTAATTCAAAAGTCTGGATGGAAGTTCAGATTTTTGAGCATGTTTGACAAGTCTTTAGTCCGAAGTCCAAGTGATCACAATTTTCAGGTGGCTTTGCAACTGGCCAGACATAGCAGATCAGATTTAATTCTTCAGAGGTCACATAGTTCTTCTAGGTTAAAAATTTGACCATGATTTTAACATTATTTTGATGAAACCATTGTTTTGCTACGGGATTGTTGTTCTTTTGTTTATAAAAAGTTAGAAGTTTATTTCTCTGTAGAGGCAGTGTCTCAAGGAATCAGCTGTTGCATCGTGCCTTTAAGTCATAGTATGATGATTCTCTGAAAACAGATGCAGAATGGAAAAACTAACATACTTGTTATGTTTTAATTTTCAAAGCACTGAGGGCATTTTAATTCTTCCAGCTCTACACAAAAATTGGTTTGTGTCTCTTCTGATCCTAACTGAAATGTTTATGGACATACAAAAAATTTAACCTATTTTCTGCAGTGTACAACATTTCAGCTAATACACTCACATAAATGGGATGCAGATGAGTCATGATACCTGCATTTCCATGTACCCTTTGAAAGGGACAATCTTTTGTCACAATGTTAGCAATTTATGAGGTGATGTGACAGCTCGTTTACAGCAAATGCCAACATCAACTCAAATTCTGTATTTAATCATGAGATACTTTTTCCTCAGCTTTGAAGGCTGAAGTGTAAATGGCTGTTTTGCAAACTCTGGATATTTATTAACCATGCATTCTGAAGTGGTTTGTTTTAAAATCAATAAAAGCAGTCGTAATTTAAAAACCACTCTAAAATAATGGCTTGAGTGCAGAAGCTTGTTATAAGGCAAAAATTAGAAACTGCTTTCCGTTTTTGAGGGCAGCTTGCAAAGATTCAAACTAATTTCAGAAACCTTATCATTCACTTGCTACAGTACCATGACATTATGTCTATATAAATTACCACCATATCATTAGATGTGCTGGTCCGGTCAGCCACAAAGATTAAAGGCCTAACAGAGGTCTTCAAAATATTATTTTTACACATTAGTCTTGTCTTTCATAACAATATTTGGAGACCTAAAAGGCATAAGGTAAGCAGCTTTTTCTGATATTTCACTCATATCCTGAAATTACATGTGCAAGCAAATAAAAACATTTCTCGTAGTTAAATGCTATTATACTGTAAGTGATTAAACCACTGATGTATTATGATAATATTTTGTGTCTGATGTTGATTTCAAGTCAGTATGATAGTGAAGGACAAATGAAGCAGCCCTATAATTTAAGTGTATTGGTAAAAGCTACTATAGTTCTCTATTTTGGGGAGGGAAGCAAATTAAGTATCAGAACAAATTAGAACAGCAAATGTTCGCTAACCCTTTAGAAGTAACTGTACGTAAATTGTGTAACATGTTTTCTGTAATTATTTAGGAGCTGTGTCTAAACACCACAGTCACACTTGGGGCTTATTCTGTGAACTGTTTGGTACGTGTATGGCAGGAAATATGGACCTGCTTTGATTTATCCTTTTAAAGAAAATCAGTTTTGAAGGGGTAATGCTGTAGTTGTGCTGCTTAAAGATATAAATCAATGTTTGTAGGGGAAAAGTGGCATCTGTTTTTTAGCTACCTCGTGTAGGGGGAAAAGCCTTGAGCAGTCCTTCCATCAGCTTTGATGAAAGGCAATTAACTTTCTACAGCCCTTGCTTCTGGTGTATTTTTTAAAATGAGAGCAGGTGAGGTGAAAGGATAAAAACTATTACAAATCCCCTGGACCACTCGATTATCAAATCTCACACTATTACAACAGACGAACGAGGTAAGAATCCTGGTATGCACCGTTCCCTTAATCGCCCTGGAAGGGTAAGGAAGCCACAGCGCTGGGTTTCAGCCCGTGGCACCCCCGTCAGGGTGGCTCCCGCAGCCTGCAGCTGGGCCGGTCGGGTTCAGAGGCTGGGCACCGTCTCTGACAACAGCGGGCCTGCGTCAGCCTCTTTCAGCAACGGCCGGGCGCGCCTGCAGCGGCGGGGTAAGGGGCCGCGGTGGATTTATTTTGGAGGCGGTGAAACCAGAGGCCGTGCCCCGCAGCCCGGGCCCGTGCGCGCCGGGACAAAGGCGCAGCCGCTCCCTCAGCGAGGCCGGGGGTGCCTAGCCCGCTCCCCTCAGCGGCCGCCTTTAACCACCGCCTCCGGCTGAGCTGCCCAGGCGAGAGCGCGATAGCAGCAGCGCTGTGACCGGCTCGGGAACTTCGCGGAGCCGTGAGCCCACGGCAACGGCTTCCCCGGGAACCAGACAAAGGAGCCCGCCCTGCGCCGGGCGCGGCTCTCTCGTCATGGCCAGCCGCGCCCTCTCGCTGCCGCGGACCGGCCCCGCCCTCCCTCTCATTGGCCTGCTACTACGGGGGCGTATGCCTTTCGCTTCTCTACTGGCGGAGCGAGTTAACATGCCAGGCAGTCCACCAATGGCTACCGACATTTCAAATTCGTGACAGAAGATATTGGGAATGCTATTGGCTTGGCGAGCGCGGAGTCCCGCCTGCGGGGAGCGGAGCGGCTCGGAGCAGGCGTTTAAAGATGGCGGCAGCGGCGCGGAGTGGGGGATGGTTTTCGTGAAGCGGCCGGGCTCGCCCGCCCCCCTCAACTCGCGGATGAGCGGCAGGGACACCGGGGATGGCTCAGGTGGGTGCTGGTCCCGTGGGACGACGAGGAGGGCGTGCACGAGTGGGCCTGTGCGGCCCAATCGCCGCCGCGCGGGCAGTAACCCCTCCGTCCCCACAGGCCGCGGCGCCTGCGGGGGCCGCCCGGTCCGCCGCGCTGCTCGCCGCCTGCATGGCCCGCCCCCGCGGGCAGGGAGCCTTTCGCCGAGCGGCCGAGGCGAATGCACCGAGATCCCGTGGCTCGAGCGGGCGGGGAGGCTGCCCTCCCCGGCGGGTGCTGCCGTGAGGCGCTTCCCGCCCCCGCCTGGAGCGTCCTTCCCTCCGAGCTGGTGTTTTGTTTGTCTAGGGTTTGGGGTGGGGTGTTTTTTTTTTGGGGGGGGGGTGGGGGTTTTTTGTTTCCCACCCGCCCCCAGGCACCTCCCTACTGATTCCCGCCGTGGAATTCCGTTCAGTGTAGTAGTGGGAAAGGAAACGCCATGTCTTTCTACCCTTCTGCACACCTCCTTGTCAGCGGGGTGGGGGGGAGTATCAGCTCTCACCAGAGTTTCTACCCCGTATCGTCTCTCGCAGTAGGTGTGTGTGTGTCTTAGGGTGAAGGGAGGGTGAGAGGGTGGATTTCTGCTAGACACGTCTGTTTGAACAGGGGAGAAGAACGTGTCTCCCTTCCTGTGCAAAGTTAGCGAGAAAAGGCAGCCCTTCACCAGCGTGTGCGTGGACGCACGTTCACTTTTTTAGTTCTGTGACGGAGAAGATAAGGTGATGCATCTGTCCGTAACTCTATGTGTTCCTTCTGTTAGTAATGAAGTACAGTTTTATCTTGCTCTAAACTGTCTCATCCAGTCTCTAAAAGATTTATTCTCCTAACTTTCTTCACCTTTTTTTGTCTGGAAAAATAAAGTTCTCTGTTTTGCACCTCTTTTCCTTAAGCTTCAGGTTTATCTGTACAGTCTGCTTGCCTGCTGAGAGGGTGAGCCCCCAAACATCCAGGCATCGCTCCCTCATAAACTGGGATTGAGGGTGTGCTGGGTGAACTTGTTCAATTTCTTTACTCCCTTAGATTGTGAGTTGCAGACACTGGAGTCAGATCTTTAATTTTTCTTTTGTAAGCATAACTGTTCTCCCTTCTGTTTAGGTAACTGAACTTAAGAGTTCCTGTTTTTAATTCCGGATGAGGAGTTAGGTCACTAGTTCCTTTGGGAAGCTCCTTTTGATGACCAGGATTATTTTACTTTTTTAGAGAATGAGAGAGGAATTTGGTTCCTTATGTCTGTTGTTTTCCTTTAAAAGTAAGAAGCTATTTGTAATGTAAAAGTAAGAATTTTTTTTTCTTTCTCAGCTCTGATTTGCAGATTTTTTGAAAAAGTTTCCTGTTTCATACAATTAAGTGAAACCATCTAAACCCTGCCAGAGAAGTGATTAAGCTATAAAACCAGCGTTTGCTTTGCTATTTCTGGGGGTGCCTTTCCAAAATTATGTACTCTGCCTGTTCTCAAATGGGATGAATTCTTAAGAACTAGAGTTATTTAGCTTTGTCTGTCTTTGCCACTGATAATGTTATGGTAGGGCCCTAACTGCCTTTTCTTAGTCTGCCTTGATGACTTACACAAAGTAGTTGTCTCCTTCAGAATCTTTCTATTCTAAAGGTGATAATGGAGAGAGAAACAAGTTCCTGTGTTTAGTCATTAACTTACAGAACACTTTTATTTTGAGACTTCCGATTCTGATTTAAACAAAATAAATGCAGTCTTCTTGGTTTTGGAAAGTTTTTTAGCAGTTGATAATAAATAGAATTAACTTATTTTTAGGAGTGTATGTATTAAAAAGGTACAATAGGTATAGGTATAATGAAAAGAAGATAAATAATTGTGAGTGAGTAATTGCTTCGACAAGGGTTAAAGTGGACTGGATCTTTAAGCATGATCAATACCTCATAAATTTGGAGCTGGAGGATGAGGAAGACATTGGATAGCAAATAAGGAGGATTTCCTCTAGGCCACTCTTCCTTTTGGGATCTCTGAGTGTGAAGTAAGCAGTTTCTGACAAGGAATCCAGTTTCTTTTTAAAAGCTATTTTTGAAGAGAGAATCTGTGGTATGTTTTTCCTTGTTCCTGACTGCAGCTACAGGTATTAATGGAGAAAATATGTTCTTAATTGGACTCATTTGTAGGACTGCCAACATGCTATACAGTGAAGGGAGTTTCTCTTTGAGCAGTGCTGGTTACAAATTTTAAGATTCTGTTTTTCTCCTGTCTTGAAAAGAGATACGTTTTTCTCTGTGTACTTCCTCTCTGCCCCAGTCTATCTGTTCTGATTGCAGGAGTAGGCAGTGGTACTTATTAAATAAAGGAGCGGTTGGGGTTTTTTCTTTCTGCCTTCAAAGAACACCTATAAGACCACCAAGCCAAGACACTGCTTTTGTTGGCACCTGTGCAGTTTGTTATGTTGCATTGAGTTTACTTTGTGATGTGAAACTTTTTCAAAATGAGAGCAATCAATTAAGAATGTGAGTTGTATTGATGATCTGCAGAACATGAACTGTGCAATCTTATTTCCAGCAGTTCATCCAGAGTTCCTTCGGTGTTTTGTACTGACTGTTGCAGCTGTCAGTGGTGTTCCATATCTTTTTAAGGAATCCTTATGGAAACTGTCAGTGGAGCTTGGTAGAGCCTTGGAGAATAAAAATCTGTTCTTTCAGAGCAAGTAATCAATGATGACAATAGGCAGACTAACTTATGTTGTATTCTAACGTTACATAACGTAGCATGCTAAGTCTGGTTTTATACGTAGTTGTTGGATTCCATTGATCTAAGGTCAGTTTGGCTGTTTTTAACCTACAGACTCATCTAACTCATCAGTTTAGGTTTCATCCTTTCTGTCTGTCTTTTGATATACCTGATATTTAAGGGAAAATCCTTATTGGTTTTGTTTGTGGGCTTTTTTTCAGCCCCTGATATAAAGGGCGTATTGTAACATCAGTTGGCAAAAAAAGTAGATGGGAATTGAAGCTGTATTACTCTGCTTCTCACTGGCTTTGTGTAGTTTATAGGAGGGTATTGTAGTCCACTGTAACTGTAGAGCTGCCAGACTGTTACTTTACTCTAGGGATGTGGCAGGTTTACAGTCAGAAATGCAAAAGCTAGTTTAAACTCATCTTAGTCTAGTACTTTTTCTGGCCATGGGATGTGTACTGAGCAGCAGACAATCCCTGGCAGTGATTTGGTATGCTATTCATTATTTCAAGGCCAAGAAGAAGGGAAAGACTACAAGAATTTCATTGTTAATAGTGCTTGAATATAACAACAAGACGTCTTTTCTGCAAAGAGCGGAGGTGTAGTATCAGCAAACTGCCAAACCTAGGCAGGTGAAGATTAACTTACTGTGTTTTGACATTGTGTGTTGTTAAAACACTCTTTGGCATAGGAGCAGGATGTGTATCAGGGATGTGGGAACTGCGTTCACAATCAGGTCTTATGACTTGTGAAAAATAGTCTTTCTAGTTGGACCAGGTAGCTCCTTCATCATATGGGAAGGTAGCACTCTTTCAAATTCCAGAGTACCAATTGCAGTATTTCATTTCTGCGTAAATTACTTGTTTGCTCTCTTCAGTAGTCTGCTAAGGACTCTACGGTAGAAAAACTAGGTTACTTAGGCACTTAGTTTCCAGGAGTTACTGAACTTGCACTGTGAATTTTGATTCTCTTGTTCAGAATTAATAATGAAGACATTAATGATTTACTGTGAAGAACTTAGTAATTTATGGCTTACTGTTTTGGGTTTTTTTAATCTTTTTTTAATCTGAAAATGAAGAAGGGGGAAGTTTATTAAATATATTTCTAGAGATATTCTGCATAACATTAGGTGTTTCAGAACCTGTTGAAAGGAGGAGTTGATCACTGCTCATGTGATTGTATGATCATCTTGTAGGATGGAGTGGATTTAAATACATAGGACTGCTTGTCTTACTGGTAAATGAGCTGTTTTTCATTCTGGAAAGTAATATGTTTGTTTCAGAGAAGATAGGATTATTTTAGAGCTTTTATCAAAATGGAGTCTTTTTACTTATTAATTCTACAATGCATGTCAGGCTTAGCATCTTGAATGTGTCACAGTTTTGAGTATATTTAAAAACAAAACAAAACCAACCAAACAAAAAAAACTAACCCAGGAAAATATGAACTATTCTCCTACCCCAGCAAAACTTTCTTTATTGCCAAATCACTAAAATAAGAGTTTACTCTGTTGTACTGCTGTATATTATGCTTTCTTCCAGCTTTCAGGTAGGTAGCTTCTATATGGTGTTGAATTTTATTTGTTCCTGTTATAACTCCCAATTCCCAGCTTGCTGCCTTGCCCCTTTTGGTGTTTGGATATTGCTGTTGGTTTGTTCTGTCTGGTCTGGTGTAGAGATACAGTAGAGAATTATATTTGGCTTCTCTAAGTCCCTCATGACAACCCAGACGTTCTGCTCTGTTGCCTTAAAATGTTATACAGCCGTGCTAAGGACTCGGAGCTGATCTTTCTGGAATACTTGGGTAGGCTTTCTCTACTACCTGGAAATAATTTGAACAGAGCAGATTCAGCCAGCTGGCTGTCTTGGACAGAGTAACACTACTTTATTTGTAGCTGGTAGGAAGATTTAAGCTCAGTTTGGGCTGGCACTAAAGGACTTGGAGAAACCAAAATAGCAGGTAAGAAATTATTTTTTGTTTCCCAGGTGCTTATAGTCCTGCACAGATGACAAAAGTATAAGTGATGAAGCCGTCATAGGCATGGTAGAAAGAACCCACTTAATGTAAATTCAGACAAACAAACAAACCCAAGACACACCCTCCCATCTCCTGTAAAATTTGCTAGAGCAATTCAATATTCTTGCCAAGTTATAAATTACCTAAAACATTGGCTTGTAAATGCTTTCCAGATTTAATTTTAGCTTTAAAGCTATGTATCTAGACCTCACACATAACAAATATATAGTCCCATAGTAGTATGGAGTATACAATTGAATGCCTAATATCTCTTTATCTGCAGAGTAATTTTTTGTGAGCTTTTAGTAAATTATGAGATTTCCTGTTAAAACTTCCTGTGAGATTTCAAAAATATCTAGTAACTTAAACTTTCAAAAAGCTATGTGTCTTATAAGACCATAACTGTTAAAATCTTGTTGGTTTTGTGGTTTATCTTAAACTGTGTGCTAATTATCCTTTCTGCCGTATGGGTAAGTATGGCTGGAATACCAGGTTATTTTAAGTAATGGGAGAATCTCCCCAAAATGTGTAGTTTTTTATCTGGTCCCTACAAATCTACAAATGCCATGCTTAATGCCCTGCCTGCTAACCAAGCAGAGATAGTCAACAAATTATGCGGGCAGCTGTAGCAAATTCTTGTGCTGCTGTATAGATCATGCAGTAAAACCAACCTAATTCCAGCCTCGTTCAAAATGGTGTCAAGACACCCTGCTTTTTTCACTGTAGAAGTGTCACTCTTCTACTTGAAACTTATGCCAGAAGGAGGGACACTTTCTTGTTTTACTTTTTGCCTGGGATACTAGTTCAATTTTTTTTTTCTGTGACAAAGACTTTTTTTTTTTTTTTTTTTTTTTTTTTTTTTTTTTTCTTCTTGTAGGTTGAAAGAAGAAAGGGAGACCTCCTTGTCCAATGAAGATGCAGTCTTAGTCTTCAGCTATTTAAGCTGAATGCATTGTGATTTCCAATAATTGAGACAGTGATTCTGAAAGCTGTCTACATTAATGAAAAGAACAATGTAGTCAGCTTAACTGAATCATCAGTGTTGCATATTGAATAGAACATGATAAACCAATCTTGATGGACTTACGCATGTTAGGAATATAGATATAAGCATTTATTAAAGCAGTGTTTTGGTTTTTTTTAAAACAGTAGTTTTAAAAATGGAGAAATATGAAAATGTACCACCCCTCCCTAAAGAACCTGCAAGAGAAATGAATCTGGAGAATCATACTTGTCCCCCACCTCTGCCGCCTAATGAACAGCCTCCACCACCTCCCCTGCAAACGTCCAGTGACGCAGAGGTAATGGACGTTGGCTCTGGTGGTGATGGACAGTCAGATACCCCTGCTGGGGACACGCACAGTATCTGCAGAACACAGCTTCTCACAAAGGGATCTGCCTGCTACAAAAGTCGTCTTATAATAGACCCTAACAATAGTGACCAAAGCCCAAGAACTGCTCGTCATGCACCTTCAGTTCGAAAGTTCACCCCAGATCTTAAGTTACTTAAAGATGTAAAGATTAGTGTTAGCTTTACTGAAAGCTGCAAAAGCAAAGATAGGAAAGTTCTGTACACTGGAGTTGAGCAGGATTATAAGACAGATACAGATTTTGGTATTAATAATGTCAATGGGGATTTGCATGTTTGTCCTTTTGGTGGTAGTAATGGTAAAGCTGTAGGAATAGGGGGTGAAAATGATGACAAGAAGGATGATGAAAATGATATTGATCAGGAAAAGAGAGTGGAATATGCAGTTCTGGATGAGCTAGAAGATTTTACTGACAATTTGATGGAAATAGATGAAGAAGGCGGAGGGTTCACATCTAAAGCAATCGTTCAAAGAGATAAAGTGGATGAAGAAACCTTGAATTACTCGTATGAGGTAAGTAAATCCCCAGGTTTTTGATGGGTAAGAAATTTCCATGTGGCTAGAAAAAAATGTGCAAAGTTGTTCATTGAAACAGTCTCTTCTGGAAATGTGCATTACTTGAGTCCAAAGTGCAGAGTTTTCAGAGGCAGAATTTTGATTGAAAACCTTTGTAAATTATCTTGGTTAAACTCCTGAGTTGTGTGGCAGCTTTTATAGCCTTGTTTAAAAATAAAATTTAGAAGGCTTCTTAAACAACTGCAACTGATTTTATCATGAAAAATACCAGTTCTCACTTATGAAAACTTGTTTCTTATTTTTCAGTCTTTTTACTAGGATCATTGGAAATTTGTAGTTTCTCTCTCTATGGAAGTACATAGCGAAAATGTGTACTTTTCTTTATAAGGGGTGAGGGAGATTAGTAGATACAGAAGGATAGTGCCTGACGAAGTATCTTTCAGGATGACTTTGATAATGATGTGGATGCTCTGCTGGAAGAGGGTCTTCGAGCACCCAAAACAAGGAGAATAGAAAATGAGAAATACGGTGGTGAAAGTGATCACCAGTCTGATGGAGAAACAAGTGTGCAGCCAATGATGACCAAAATTAAAACTGTACTTAAAAGTAAGTTAATGTTCTTTAAATATATTTTTGTGTGTGTGGCTTATACTTTTGTTCTACAGACATGTCAGCAAGCAAAGTTTAGGATAGCAGTTACTGTGAAATAGTTAATATGTTTCAGAATTTTGTTTGAAGGCTTCTTACTGTAGGATATGATTTTTCATATTCCTGAACTGTGAAGTTGATTCTTGGGAGTGCTTTTGATCTTCATCTGTTGTATATAATGAGAATATATTTTCATGTGTGAATTTGTGAAAAAATACGTCAGTGGTGGGGAGGTGAATAACAATGATCAGCTGTTTTACGGTATTTGGGATAAAGAAGTCTGAAGACTGTGGTCATTGTGGACTTCTTCCTACTTCAGTTATAGAATTTCCATTGTTGAAATTGCTCTATGTGATGTCTTTATGCATGCAATAGTAGGTAAAAAAGTCATTAGGAAAGTCAGTGACTTACACTTACCAAGTTTCATCACGTAAATGTTACAAACTACTAATAAAGAAGAGCTGAGAATGTGAACCAATCCAGAACAATGAAACTGAAAAAAGTTTTAATTAGAATTAAAACTTGAACCTGCTCCAGAGGAATCTTTTACAGCCTCACTATATTCTCAAATAAGAAACAAAACAGTTTTTCCCTCCAAAATTTTATACTAACAGGATTGCCAGGAAGCTCCTAGTTGAGATGAATCTGTTACCTGATTTCTGATACAGAGAGGAGTGAGACCATTATCTGATTTCTGGAATAGAACGGAGTGAGGCCTTGTATTATTAACTTGAGTGTTAGCATAAGCATTTTACTTCAGTACTGTTTCTTTTGCTAAGTGATTTCTCGTATTGGCTTATTGTACTCTAATTTCAGTCTTGTTTTCTGGAAGAAGTAGTATTCTTGATGGCTCAGATATTTAAGTATAAAGGCTTATAGATGTGATTCTGTTTAGTATTGTGCTAACACTGAAGAAATATAATAGGAAAAGCCTTGGCTTACAGCCTAGGTCGTTGCTGACTGGTTGGGTCTGTGGCTCTGGTGGTGTCTCAGTGCAAATTTATTCCTGAGTCTCAAGTGTAAAAAATTTTAATGGAAAATTCAGTTATTTCAAAGGCAAATACAACTTTTCCATTACATCTAGCAGTGCTTGTGATATGTTAGTACATTAAAAAAAACGGAAGAGAAGAGAAAATTCACTGGTGAAATGAACAAATCAGTCTGTATAAAATCAGTGCTACTATTGCTTTTGAGTTGAAAACATGTTGAAATGTGTAACTTCACGGGATTTAATGTGGGTTAGAAGCATGTGCCTTTTTATTAAAGCAAAACAAAATCTTTCTACAAAACTTTTTGGTCTTGTTTCAGTGTCATTTTATCCTTTGAGACAGAAAAAGCAAGGGAGAATAAAGGTTTTTGTTTTTATGTTTTCTAAGGAGTCTGTCCAAGTTTAAAGCCATTCTTTGCTTTAAAGGTCGTGGTCGCCCTCCTACAGAACCTTTGCCAGACGGATGGATCATGACATTCCATAACTCGGGCATTCCTGTATATCTGCACAGAGAATCTAGAGTTGTTACCTGGTCTAGACCTTATTTCTTGGGAACAGGAAGCATAAGGGTGAGAGCTGTCAATTAAATACTTACTGAGATTTAAAAATTAGACATGTTCCTGCAAACAGTTGAGTTGTTTTTTTTTTCTACTGTAGTAGGCTTCTTTCCAGTATTAGAATTAAGGTACTTGAAAAACTCCTCTGTTTCCGAAAATAGATTTTTCTTACAGCATTTTGTTTTCTCCAGTGAGTTTGGGTGCTTAAAGTGAATGAGATGGTCTTGTTTGGTGCCTTTGTTGTTCTAGCATATGACTGCAAAATGTTGGTTTTATTCTACCATATTTAGATCATTTATTTGTAGCTATAAACTAGCCTGAGCTGTGGCTCGTGGTCCAAATTACAGAAGTAAGCATGTGGTGTTCATGAACCCAAAGAGTCTGCAGAAATTTGATTTGATGTCATGGGCTTAAACCCCAGGAGAGCTCCATGGATTTTATGAAAGTGTGTAGTATTTGCATGTGATTGAACAGAATATAATTTGGATCTAAAACAGCAAATGCACTTTGAAGGTTAGTATCGGTGTTGCACAGCGCCAAGATACCGTAGGAGTGGATGTACTCAGTTCTTGAGTAGAATAAGATTGCTGACCAAAGAGAAGCTTGAGCCTAGGCTAAGTAAAAGTAACTTCTTGATTACATCTTTTGTTTTTGAATTTTGCTTTTAGTGACCTTAAGGTACTGAATAAAAACACTGAATAACACTTCTGTGTTATTTTATATTTGCAGAAACATGATCCTCCCCTTAGTAGCATTCCCTGCTTGCATTACAAAAAAATGAAGGAAAATGAGGAAAGGGAACAAAACAATGACATAACCCCAAATGGGGAAGTGTCACCTGTAAAGCATCTAGATAAATCTTCAGAACTGGACTGCCAAACAGAAGAACCAGATTCTACTGCTGCCGATTCTGGGCCTTTAGATGACAAAGATGCCTCAGGGGGAGATGCAGCACAAGGAGCCTTAGGTCAAGTTAAGGCCAAAGTTGAAGTATGTAAAGATGAATCTGTAGGTATGTATGGAAAGTGGAGTCTTTTCTTGGCTAGAGTTGGAATAATTGCGTTTGAGATATATATGCTTTATTCCAGACTTGGCAACTAAGTAATATCTTGTCTGAGATCAAGTGATCAGGTGTCTTTCTGCATGGTATCTCTTCTGTATGCAGAGATATGGAGAAGTAGATCCAGTGTTAGAAATCAATTTTAATTTTAACAGGAAGGGAAACATACAGTGGAGATTTTTGCTGAAGACTTGAGAGTCCACATGCAAAGGTTTTACATGGAAAAAATGTGAAAATTTTGGAAGTTTAATCCTGTAGACTTTACCTTAGTTTAAGAATCGATTAAGTCACTGTGTGCATGTGAATTGCTGTTGTCAGGTGTGCTTGTGTGACTTCTTTAAATCGGCTTTTCTGTGCAGTCTCTATATTAGCTGAATTATATCTATTTTCAGTATGATCTCTTAAGATAAATGATGCGGTTAAACTACATTTGCTTGTTTGCACAAGTCTGTCAGAATAAGTTATGCAAATATAATTACATTCCTGCAAAGAGGTGTGATACTTCATTATTTCATTTATGCCAGTCTGATAGTTTTTATACAAAAAGCTGCCTAGAGAAGTCATGCCAAAATCACTGCCAAACTTAGAGAGGAACTTAGAAAGCTCGTGTGCCACTTAGCACAACTACGTATCTGAGAATAGCATCCATGTAAATTACTGCTGCTCAGAATACAGATGGCAGACTACCGCTCACCTTTGTAGTGTTCAAATATAAAACTTGTCCTTGTCATTACACTGTCCTGTTCAGTCTGAAAACCATGCCAAAAGATGGAAAAAAAAAAAAAATCGGTGTTTAGCAGCAAAACTAAAACCAGTAAGCACCTTATTTTCTACATGAAGTTTCACCTGTCTATCTCTCTCTTTAAATAGGATCTGTTCTGTATTACTGAAAAAAAATACTGAGTGATCAAGTCTAAGGGTGACTTGCATTTGGAATTCATTGTGGAAGGAAACAATGCCAGCAGCTTGCTTTTGTTTGTTTACATCTTGGGATGTTACTCCTTATTTTAGCTCATTATATCTGCAGAAATACCCTGTAAAGGAGAAGCAGCTGTACTTGAAGGGGGAACCATTTTATAGTACTCTGTATTTGAAAATGAATGGGTTAAATTCTGTTTAGAGGCCAGCAGGTATTCATGGAGTTCGTGGAGCATCATTATGTAGCGCTTCCTGGCACACCGCTCAATAAACAGGCAGCAATAGTCAGTTCTGGCTTCAGAAAACTGTGAATAGCATAACTACTGTTATTCGCTGTATACCTAGCTTCAGGTAATGAGAAGGTGAATAGGTGATGAAGCAGAACAATTACTAGTGTTGTGCTGGGTGTTATGCTGGTTGGGCTTGGTAAAATCTTGAAGTGACAGAATAAAACGCTCTTTTGTTTTGATTTATTTTCCAGTTTGCACAAACGTTTTGCATTTGACCCAGTAACAGAAAAGCTTTTAATTAGTTCTGTTAGTGTAAAATAGCATCTTAACCTTAAGTAATGTGAACTAAAGCCACTACTTTTGCTCCTAGTCTAAAAAAATAATTAAAAGATGTTTAAAACGGTGGAAATAGTGAACTAGGTAAAGTAGAGAAGGTAACCTGCTTGTGTTTCTTAGATCTGGAAGATTTTAGACGCTATCTTGAAAAGCGTTTTGACTTTGAACAAGTTACCGTAAAAAAGTTCAGAACCTGGGCTGAGAGACGGCAATTCAATCGCGAAATGAAGCGGAAGCAGGCAGAATCCGAGAGGCCTATTCTGCCTGCCAATCAGAAACTCATTACCTTGTCTGTGCAAGATGCACCTACAAAGAAAGGTTAGTGTGTCTACCTGGAGTTTATGTTTAACTGCAGTCTGGTGTTTAAAATGTCCGTAGACCTGTGATTTGGGTTTTGTTCTTATTTTGTATGTTGTCATGTTTCTGAGTTTCTTCTCTTTAGCAGAATTAAAGCTTACAACTTCCATATTGACCATTCCCTGTTTCAGGGAGGCGCAGTTGAATTTTTAGTTAATAAACTTTGTCTTAAATTCTAGGTTTAGAGCCACATTCAAACTATCTAAATTAAGGACTTGCTTGCATTTTATCTGAATCTTAACTTTCTCTCACATATGCTATAGTGCCTACTGAGGCAGGGTTTGTGCTCTTAACTAACAAGACTGTTGCAGAAAAAAATAAAATAAAATAGGACTTTCAAATAAAAAGAGCATGTTCAGGGCAAGGGGTCGGTGACCTGATCCCAGTGCCTTGCTAAACAGGATTTGGGGGGGGAGGGGAGGGGGTGGGAAGAGGAGTGAATCTGGTTTGTAGATTTGAAGTCTGTGTGCCTGTTGTTAGAGGGGAGATACGACATGTGTTTAGGAACAAATTAGAGGATTTCTAATTGCTATGTATAGAGGTCCAGACACCATCAGACGGCACTTAGCTCATAATTGGTGCACTTCAGTTGTTGATGGAAATTTCTCAGACTTATTTCTCAATACTTTTTCAGAGAAAATGGACTTTGGGGTCATAATTATCTGTGTTTGATTCAACAGAATGAGTGAGTGGGCACTCATCCCTTGTAGCTTGTCATTTACTTGTTTGTTTGTAGTAGAAATTGTCTTTGAAAGACTGAAACTACTTAACTGTCATCCCACCTTTTTTTTTTTTCCTTAGAATTTGTCATTAATCCCAATGGGAAATCTGAAGTTTGCATACTACATGAATATATGCAACGAGTCCTAAAGGTTCGCCCTGTTTACAATTTCTTTGAATGTGGTAAGTCTGTTAAGTTTTTTTTAATTGATTACATACTGTTTTAAAGGGCTTACTTCATGCTTGGATATCTAAAAAGAAAAAAAGTCAGATGATGGACATTTTTTCTAGGGAATGTCTTGAAAGTATTGTGAGTCAATGTCTAGCTAGGAAACGTTTTCTGTATCTTAAACGTGGCTTTCAAGTGTAAAAGTGGTCTTACAGTTAAATTAACAATATAAGTTTTCAATTGGAAGACTATGCCTATGTGAAAATGGATGAGAGTAACATATTTGCATCTAAAAAGATGTATTGGTGAAATACAGACAATTAGAAGTTTTGCTGCCTGTGTACAGTTAATGTTTGCTTAATTTTCTTGTCATTGATGTCCAGAAAATCTGATTATAAGACATGGATTGTCTTGGTGAATCATCAGAATCATGGAGGGAAAAAAAAAAGTTAAATACTAAATCCAAATAGTTTCTGAAGAGAAATGTTTAGGCCTTCAGTCATGAAGCTGTTAAGAATTTGAAAGATTTCTGCAGACACAAGTGAACTTTCTCTAAAGCTGCAATAGCTTGAGAAGTTTTTGTGGTTTTGTTCTGTTCTGGTTTTCTTCCAATTAACAAAAAAAAAAAAAAAAACCCAACAACAACAACAAAAAACCCACAAAAAAACCCCATAAACAAACAAAAACCACCAAAAAAAACCCCCAGTGGCTTTTTTTAGATATGTAGAGTTTTTAAAATCCTTTAACTGTTCAAGTTATTGTATGTTATGGTTGTTATGTCATGGAGGTTAATATTTAAATCCGGTCATTCTAAGATAATTGTGTGTATAAACTGATGTTAAAACTTTAAATGGAAACCAGAAATAGCTATGTAGACTATTTGTCTTGTGTGACTGTCCTCTAAGGTAAATGATAACTTATAGTTATTATTACTGGAGAAATTGCTAGTTAGGTGCAGATTGCAAAAAGTTTATCTGCAGTTAGTACAAATTGATTTGGTATAAATGGTGACCAATTTTGCATATAATGTTAGAAGAATGAAAATACAAGTTAGTCTACTGGACTAAAAGTAACTTAAAGAATTACTGAGACTGTGTTGTTTCATGACTAGTGTGGGATTTATGTGAAATGCTGGATGGATATCTGTTTGTGTTTTTAAACAGCTTTCAATTTTATTCTGTGTCAGTGGTGAGAGTAGTAGTTTGGTAGTTCCTGACTTGGGCTGTACTGAAACTGTGTAAGTGATGCTAGCACTCAGAAAAACAAAAACTCAGGAAGAATTCTATTTTAGATAAATATTGTGGGGGAATGCACTTGATGCTTAATCAAGAATCTAAAAATGTTGCAGATATGGCAAATATAACTGGAATCGAATGAATGTTGGATTTTTTTTTTTTCTATAAATTTCAGACAGATTGCCTTATCTAGCTGCATTTGAGATTGCTTTACAAAGTGGTATAGCATATGCTCCTTGCATTTTTGCTTTTGCTGGGGTTTTTTTGGGGATGCTTTATGGGGAACGAAGATAGTACACCTTTTCAGCAGCAGGCTTGAAAGCATTAAGTCCTGCGGTCAGCATCCAAGGAATTACAGGTCGAGCATCTCAGTTTAGTGTTGAATCTATAATTATTCAGAATTACGTTATTCCTATAGATACATTACATAATGTAACTGAATTTTCAATATCAGAATGTATAGCTGTTGTATTTACACTATATTAGTAATGCAAAAACTTTTGGAATTAACAGTTGAATTCTGGCAGGTTACAAATGATCTCTTAAAATGCAGAAGTTCTTTATTTGGATGAAGTACATGGTGGTAAGTCTCTGTTAATGGAAAACTTGGTTAATTTTTCATATACTGGAGTAGGCAGTTCTTCAGCCTTTCTGAAGAGTAAAAAATTTCCATTCCTCTTGAAGTTGAAATGGAGAAGGAAACAAATCTTGACAGTGGTGGTATTTCTTGTTCATGATGAGTATTTTACATTGGGAGTGCTGAAAAGCTTTCTTTTTCTTTTCTTCCTCCATTTTCAGAGAACCCAAGTGAACCTTTTGGAGCCTCAGTGATTATTGATGGAGTAACTTATGGGGCAGGAACTGCCAGCAGCAAAAAACTTGCCAAGAATAAAGCTGGTAACATTTTTTTTTCTTTCTTTCTTAATACAAGTTGCTGAATTGTTTATCTGTTTTCATTTCTGCTTTGAAGATGGCATATTTGCAATAGTAAGTAGGAATAATTTTGGTAATAGTCAAAGAAGGTAGAGTTGTGTCTTTTGGTAAAAGTGATAAATATTGTTGCAGAGACTTTCCTGGCAATGTACTTGTCAGGAAGAAGCTTCAGATGTTTAACTTGCATGTATTGATACGTTGTGAGTAGTTGTAAGAGCATCTGTTTCTAATGATCAGACCAATAAGAACATGTTGGGGATTTTATATTTACACTGGCACCTGCTATATAAACACCTGCTGTGTGGATTTTAGCAAAATGTAAATCTTTGCCATTCTTTAGAAATTACAAAAAAAAAATCACTCAAGCTTTTGGTTGGTTTGGTTCTCTTTCTGTTATTAAAGCAATTGCACTGAACTACATGATTACTGATTTCCAAATGCTTGTCTTCATTAATTAGTTCTAATTCTATAAATTTATAATAAGTATATAAATAATTAAGATCCAGATGAGAATGTGTCTGACATTAGAACTTCTTACTGTGATCTGCAGATGTAAATGCCTTTAGCACAAGGATCATGAAAAAAAAAAACTTCTCAAAATGTAAAGATGTATAATGTGCCTCTGGTACTTTCTGCCCTTGTGAAATGTGTCACTGTAGCTGAATCACCAAAAGCCAGCCTAGAATTGTTTGTGCACGAAAAAAAGGTATTTTGCTGTGAAAAATCAGGCAAATGCTGGTGTGCTTTTTGTGCAATGCTAGGTTTCTGAATGCCCTAGTGATACAGTACTGGGGTTTGGCTGTAACAACTAAGGGGTGATAACAACTCTAATTTTAGGTTCTAAGGGCTCTGTGTCACTTTTAAAATGAGACTAGATTGTACTTTTTCATTTCATAGTCATTTGTAAAAAGCAGTTTCTTCTTAATTTAATTAGTTGTGGGGCTTTGATTATCAACTTGAACAAGTAGAATTTTTTTTTAAGTGCAAGTGAATATACGTCTTAAAGATGATGCCAGTCTTATCTGTAACGTTGTTTTCTAATATGAGTGGATATTTCTAGGGGAGATGTGAAGCTTGCTTTAGAGAGTGCTTCATTCTGCTGTTTTTCTTTATGTATAAACATAATCAAGATGTTTAATCATTTTCTGCAGCTCGAGCTACACTGGAAATCCTTATTCCCGACTTTGTTAAACAGACCTCTGAGGAGAAGCCCAAAGACAGTGAAGAACTTGAGGTACTGAACTCTTGCTTGCTGGCTGTCGCAATTGGAGTCTGATTTTAAGAACATTACACCGTCCCCCCACTATTGGAACTGATCAGAAAATTTACTGTGATGGAGAGAACTTGAAATATCACGTCACTTTCTGAAGACCCAAATGTTCTAAGACACTAGGCTGCCTGTACTCTCCTGGCTTTCAGAATGCTGTGGTTGATGACTTGAAAAGTTCCAAGCTAGATGCTGTCTGTTTATTTGTGATTATCTTAGAAGACCAAGTAAGATCTAAAAGTGCCCAGGCTTCTGAGACATTTTTACTATGAAATAGTAAAAATAGCTATGAAAGCTATTTATTGCCAGATCAGACAGCTAAAATTTCAGACTTAAAGCAGTGACATTTGAGAAAATCCGAAGGAAGTTTAAGTAGAGAGTCTGTGCTGTATTCTAAAGTATTAGAAATGTTAAATAGCTACTTTATTAGTGATATATTCACTTTCAATTCAGCGTGTAACAGACCGTCAGTAAGGGCTAAGGGAAAAATGGGTGATCAGCCTGAAAGGAATGTTTTAATTTTAAAAAGTGTAATACACAGAATGAGTTGTTTGTAACTTGCTTTAACTTAAAACTGCATTGTAATACTGTACGACATTGAAATGGTCATTAAGAAAATGCAGAGAATTTTTACATTGTTTTAAAATAAAATACAAAACATTCCAATAGCAGTTACATTTTCTTTTATTAAACCACAGTATTTTGGAAAGTAGAATTTCATAATTAGTTACAACAAATAAAATAAACTTGTCCTGAGGGAGAAGGGATGATAAAGAATTTGTAAGATTGTAGTATTAAGTGCTGAGTAACAATTTTTTTAATGTTGCAAACGAGAAATGAGGGTTAGGAACAGTATTAAGGTCTTATTTGCACAGAAGCTCAATAGTCCTTTTCCATTCCTTTGTAGTATTTTAACCATATCAGTATTGAGGACTCACGGGTATATGAACTCACCAGTAAAGCTGGACTCTTGTCTCCATATCAGATTCTCCACGAGTGCCTTAAAAGGTAAGGCTGCAGAATAAGGAGCAAGTTCTGTTGTGTACAGGTGTTTCCATCAGGGCACATTGCTTGCTTAGTTGCTGGTACCCACAGCGTTTGTCATACCTTGGAAGTTTGTGGGCTGGCCAAGCTGCTGCACTCACTGTGGCTGTGAGAGACGTCGTGTGGGCTGAACTGGTTAACGCTGTGTCTTCCTTTAATTTGTGTTTGCTGTTTATGCCTCTTGTCTTCTGAGATTAGGATTTAGTTGTGGGACATATAAGTATATTTGATTTTCATTCATAAAGGCTTGTCTTTTAATTGAAGTCAAGTTACTGATCTAAAGAACTCTTTATTAATTAATGACTTAAAATGTATTATTAATGTATCTAATTCCGTTGCAACGACTGTCAAAGATAAATGCAACCACTTCAGTTGTCTGAAATTTTACTTCGTATATGATACTGATTTTGTTTGTGCTTCAGAAACCATGGAATGGGTGATACATCCATAAAGTTTGAAGTGATTCCTGGTAAAAATCAGAAGAGCGAATATGTCATGACTTGTGGCAAGCACACAGTGCGAGGCTGGTGTAAGTACGATACTTGGTGTGACCTCTGATCATATCTTCCTTTTTTCCTGTTCTCATTTGTTGTCCATTTTGTAGGTGCTTGTTCAGCTATCTGGTCAGTACACGCTTGTTCTACCGTTCTCTGCTATTTCAGTTTTGAATAGCATAAGTAGATGTTACATCTAATTACATAACATGGCAATATTGATGCTTTTTCATTATTATTTTTACAGGCAAAAATAAAAGAGTGGGGAAACAATTAGCTTCTCAGAAAATCCTACAGCTACTGCATCCACACGTGAAAAACTGGGGCTCTCTTTTGCGTATGTATGGTAGAGAGAATAGCAAGATGGTTAAACAGGTGAAGATGGTTTTGTTTCATTGTAACCTACCTTGTAATTGTATTTTTGCTCTTGTATTTTTCTGGGTTTTTAAATTTAGTTACAACAAAGCTTTAATGTCTTCTATTTTGGCATAGTAGTGTTGTTCCCTGTCATGGTAAAGGCAGTATGGATCTGATGAGCGGTTCTCAGTTCTTCTGAATTGATGTTCGTGCCTTGCTATTGCCAGAACACAGGATGAGCGCTTTTGTTGACAGTAACAATTCTGTTAATCTCGCATCTCCCAGGTCAAAATTATATAACCTATTTAATATTTAACTAACTCATGGAAATGTATGCTATTACTTAAGGAAGTGCAACTATCACAGATTCAACTTCTGTTCTGTGTATTTTAATTTTTCATCAAAAAAAGCTCATCTGTTGCTTCTTATGGTTCTCTTGAATAGGAAACCTCTGATAAAAGTGTGATAGAACTTCAGCAGTATGCCAAAAAGAACAAGCCAAATCTGCACATCCTAAACAAGCTACAGGAAGAAATGAAAAAACTGGCACAAGAAAGAGTGAGTTTATGCTCTTTTGTATTTACAAGCAAGAAGACTGCCATGGGTCAGACTTAGATTAGAATTTTTGATAGTTTTATACAGTATTGCATGTAAAGAGGGCTGTTCAAAACTTGATTTCAGGAGGGGGGCTACTTATAGAGAGATTTGAATCTTCTCTTTTAAACTGGCTTATAACTTTACTTACTTCAGTAAATTTATTTTTAACATTAGAACAAGTTGGCCTTTCACAAAGATTGGCACAAGTTTGTATAAAACTGTTCAAAATTTTAAACGAGTGTTTTATTATTATATTCTCTTAATGACTGTGTGGTGGGGTTTGTTTCTCACTCTTTTAGGAGGAAACACGCAAGAAACCCAAGATGACAATAGTGGAATCGGCTCAACCTGGAAGTGAACCTCTGTGTACTGTTGATGTGTAATGAGAAAATTTACAAGTGGGGAGCAATAACACAAATGGAGGAACTAGATTTTTCAACAATTATTTAAAAATTGTTTGCTGCAGAATGCAAGATAACTTTTAAAATCCAAGCTGCTTCAGTTATGCATTGTTCTTTTTGCATCATCAGGGCAATACTACTTTTTCCTATTTTCTTTCTTTTTTTTTTTTTTTTTTTTAATACCTCTGAGATATGTACGTTTAAAGGATTGATCATAAAGATCTCTACTTGGGCAAATGCACAGAAGGCAGGCATGTTCACACAGGATAAAATCAATCAAGCACTTTTTCCTGCAAAGCCATCCATGTTGTTTGAAATGGATGTGTTTTAAGGATAAAATTCAGAATATCTATGTACAGGTTTAAACTGATATTATATATATATATACACATTCATATATCTGTATATATAAAAGAAATATATGTACATCTTCTTGTATGAACATGCCTAGAACTATTTTTGTGAAAAGTTTTGTTGCATTTCAGCACATAATAATATGCACTGATAAGACACTTTGGTGACAAATAAATGAAAGTGATGAGCAATGTTCCTAATGCCATAGGATTAGGCCAGTAATGCTGTTTCTTTTGTTTTGTTTTTTGTCTCCTGCCAGGCTTAGTTATTCAAGATCACAGTATGCAGATTTTTTTTGTTTTACTTGAAAAGAACAATTATACCTGGTAGTGTTAAGAGCAACAGGCTGGATATCCAAAATTATTGGGTTTGATTTGAATTGAAAAGAGCCTATGTTAGTTTACAGATCAGTTGAAAGGGGAAAACATGGCCCTATTTATTTGACTACAATAAAAACTAGAATTCGACAGGCTGTTTTCAAAGTTTGAAGCCAAAATGCAGCAATGATGGTTGACAGTCTGAAAATATTATGCCAATGACGTGTTTAAACACCTTCCGCTCCTTTCTCCCAGCAATAAAACAATATCTCATTTGTTTGGAGTCAGAATATATCTGACTTGATCAATTAAGTCTTAATTACTTTGCACCATAAAGGCAAAGAATTAAAAAACAACACAAAACCCTGAGAAATCTGAAATAACTGCAGCAATTTAGATTTTTTAATAAGTTTTTGTTTTTACTTTTTTAATTACATTTTTAGTTTTTAAATAAAAAGTATAACTTCTGCAATGAAGATTAGAATGTAGATTTGGAATATGATGTAGAGTAACGAGTAGAATGAGACCATAACAGGTTATACTGATAACTAAGAAAATCACAAATATGCAACTATTATAAAATGCAGTCTTAGGAAACGGGCAGTACTCACTCTGTCATCTGAGGCTTTATTAAATTAAGCACGGAAGAAATAGTTTTGGCTGTACTGGAAGCACTGCTTTGTGGGTTTTGTTCTTCATGTGGGGTTCTTTACTGGGTGGTTGCAGTAAGTCTTCTCTTAGAACCATTTTTGTGGGTTCTTTGGTTTGTTCTTAAAGAAGAGCGTGAAAACCAAGCTGGTGCAGGGCTTCAATGGTTTATCCCAGAGTTGTACTGCTGTATTTTGCACTCCTACATCTGCAGGAGTGAAAGAGGTCAGTTCTTTGTGATTGCTGCAGCTCCGGGTACTTACCTGGACAGCGATCTGCAGGCTTGAGGTGGGGAGGTGGGTTTTTGGGGGATTTTTTGGTTGGTTGGGGTTTTTTTGTTTTGTTTTCTTGTTTGTTTGTTTGGGTTTTTTTACCATGTTACATATAGAGTGCTGCAGTATAATGAATTTAGTGCCTACTGGATTTTAACAATATTGGCATCAGTATTGTAAAACCTCCTTTTAATATCACCCATTATTTTGGAATTATGTGGATTTTAATTTATATTTTAAACTAATATTCTCTGATATGTTGCATATAATGTTTGAGGTTAAACAGGAGGAATCTTGGAGTCCTACCTGTTTCTGTGTTTCAGTGATATGCTCAGAGGTCTCTGCAAATAGGAATTAATTCATTTTTTATTACTATATTTAGCTTTTCAGTTCCACAAGTTGTAATCCTGTTCTAACAGGATACGGGTAGTAGGAAGACTATACAGAAACTATTATTTAAAAGAAGTGGCCTATCTAAAAAAAAAAAAAAAAAACAAACAAAAAAACAAACAGAAAACACTGCCTCTGCTTTTTTTTTTTTGTATAGCTTTAACAAATCTCCATCTTTTGAAGGGTATGTAATCTTGGTGCAGTAGTGACAAGCAGTGATTACTGTTTGTCTCTCTTTTTGTTGGGGTTTTGGATTTCTTGTTTTCATAAAGACAGGGCTTATATCTTCTATGCCTAAACGTATTACTCTTTTAGGTAGGTTTTATTTCAGCTTAAGTGTTTTCAGCAGAAAATTCTGTACTTGGATGGCACTGTAAAAGACAAATCACCCGTGTAGATCTTTTTATTTTTATGAAATCAGAATGTCAATGCATTTGCAGGTCACCTGCAGAATATCCACAGATGCCTCGCTTACAAATTTGTTTTTGTTATTTTTAAGAGGATTGCTGTATTACCTCAGTCTGCCACTATGAGAATCACAAGGTGACCATTGCCCTTAATTAAAACATCCAGAGATTTCATTGTGAACCAAAGCCTAGAACGTATATTATGCATTCTAAACAAAAACAAACAAAAAAGATGGTATTAGACCTTGCTGCAGCCTTTAACTGGAGAGATGTCCAGAAAATAGCGCAATAACTGCTGGAACAAACAACTTAACTGCTGTTAATGTCATTGTGAAGTATTCTTGTGTTTATTGTTTACTATTGTTTGGAGTGTAACAGTCTTGCATTTGCACATAAGCACGAGCTGCTGTGATAGAGGATAGATCATTGCATTAACTTCAGCTTCTGCATGAACACTTACGGTGTGATTCAAGATGTATCCTAAACTTGTCTTGTAACTCTTGTGTGTTTTCTAGGTAATCGGCTGTAAAGGTTTAGATCTTGATTGTATGAATGCATAAAACAACTGCTGCTTTTGTCACTGATCTTTGTTATTTATCCCTTCTGTATCCAGAGGAGGATGGGTATTTTTATAGGGATGGAGTGTATTTTTAAGAACTGTTCCGTCCTTTGGGAATTGGACAGTTTCTGCTTTGCATATTATGTGCTTCTCGACAAAAGTGTGGTATATTGAACTTTAAGGATTAAATTAGTGTGCATTCAAATCTTTATGGTACTGATGGAAAACTTACTGTGACTTCCAGTGAATAGTCAGATGCTACCTATTTAAACACCAGTCATCCAGCTTTTTCTTACATATTTATTAAACAAAACTGATGAAGTAGTCGGGTACTCAGAAGTTTGGAAAGACTATTATGCATAAACTTAACTGTTATATGTAAACTTCCACTTTCCTGTGATGCTGTTAGGCTTTATACAAATACATTTGTAACACCCGAGTATTTAAAAGCATCATGATTATCTTGTTAGTTCTCTAGACTGAACTTTGGTTCTGGAGTAAAATTCAGGAAGTGAGAGCCTCCTGACTTTCTGTGGGAAGAAATGTGAAGTGCAAGAAGCCATGCTGTTAACCAAATAAAATGATCAGTTACAGTATTCTGATGTGTAGCTGAGAAGCGAAAGTGAAAAAAAAAACAAAACGAAATTCATTCTTACTGCCCAAGTAGGTAACAGTGGCTGCTGTATGAATTGTATTGGGTGCGGTTGCTCGATGCCAGTGCTAAATTGGTACAACTATAAAGCCTCATTTTCACTGAGCCTCTGCTTGCTTTTTTTCTGCACAATCATATAATCCTATGTGTTTGGTCTTTGAGTACTACATGTGTATTTTTCAGACAATTAGTTTTGAGCAATAAACTTTGATATTATAAAATGCTCCGGTGTGATCAGTATTATGATAGCTTAAGCATGTTTAGAAAAAGGGAACTTTTATTCCGTGATTCCTGTAGGTATTTTTAAATAGAAATTACATCAGGCTCATTTGTTAAGGAAGTACTCATTTTATCACTTTTTTGGTAAGAATGGAATGTTTACATGGTTAGACATCAACTGGAATGAAATTGAATTAAAACTTTCTGGAACTAGAATTTGTATTTTTACTTAAGTGGTGTATGTCATGGTTGGAAATGACCCAACCGACGCTGCTGGGTTTCGTACCTGCTGTCACACACCTGCTTTACTGGCAAGGAAGGGCCGTCAGCAAGTCTGTGCTGTAATAGTGGATTTTTTTTTTTTTGTTCAGTCTACATTAAATGTAAATTAGAAGAGAGATTTAAAATTGTTACTCTTTCCCACAGTCAGTGTTACTGTCTGTTCTGTAGCATGGATCACAGTCCGTTAAATTAATGGTAGGGGCTGCATATCTGTACAGGGATGTGACTCCTGACTGGAGAGCAGCTTGTGCGAGGGTAGGAGTGCCAGCCAGGTTGGTCTTCACACCCAGTAATGTACAGCGGAAGTGCAGCTTAAGGTGCTGGGCCTTGCGTTCAGTAGGGTTCACTGTCATGACCTGGGTGGCTGCCGTATGTGCTTTATGTTGAGGTTTTGGATTAAATCCAGCTGCCTTTTGCTCTTACTGTACAGGGTTCTGAGTAAAACAGTTGGGGAAAATACCCAAGAGATCCTTTTGAGTCTAGGGCAGAGGTTTAGTAGAAAGAAGCAGTGTCCAAAAGTGTACTTCAGTTAGAACCTCCAACACTGAATAAACTGAGGTCATAGTCCTATTGCTCTTCCCATTCTTCAGTAATCACTGAAGTACACGTCACACTTCCATAAATGTATTTTCCATGAGGCTGAGGGTTTGCCTTTTTAAAGCTACTACAGGATCCAAGCGAGGCTACAGAACTTCATAGAGATCACCAACACAGGAGGCTCTTGACTGAAGGTGTCCACTGAGCAGACTTACTAACAGTCTGAGAGGAAAACAAGCGTCATTATCAAAACCGAAAAATTTCTTATTTCCTGCTGAAATGGGGGCCCCTGGCTGGTGTTTGTACTCTTAATTTCTGACTTTAAGTTCTCACTGGTGAGGGCATGCCTACAGTCAACTCATCTTGGCCGATTTCAGCTGTGGAATTTCTATTAAAATATGAGTTCACTGCTTTCTAGTGAAGATTCAGCAAGTGAACGTTTAAGATTGCTAAATCTTTACTAGCTTTTCAAAAGACACTGCACTGTTTTGACAGGTTATTAGAGCTGGAAAAAAAAGTTAGTACTGACAGTTCTAGGCCCCTGCTTGGGGAATTAGATACCGTGTTCAGTCAGTCTGCAGCGCCCTCCTTACTGCTCAGTGGCTTAACTGTTGATAAACAGCAGCTACTCACTAACAGTTACAAATGTGGTATATTATTTATACTCCCAGTGGGAGGAATGGTGTGGCATTAAAAACCAGCCCAGGTTTCAAATAGTTGTATAACACTCTGTGTAAAGCTGCCTTTCAATTGTTTGGAGAGTAAGACCACCATATGTATTACTTCACTCACCTAAATTTCCCCCTGAGGGCAGAAGGAGAAAAGCAGGGTTTGGCCTAATAGTACATAATGAAATTTAACTCACATTCGTATGATGAAATAACCTGGAAGCCTTGCAACTACTCTGTTGTACAGAGATTTATTACTGGGATGTTACAGAAACAATGTTACTGCAGCCATTGACAAGCAAAAGTAGTTTCTAGAAAGCGTCTCTGGGGAGTTAAGTTGATTCCCTCTCTTCAAATGCAGAATCTACGCGTGCAGAAGTTGCCTGGGTTCCATCAATGTTGGATAGGCTGGTGCCGTCCACGCGCTCTGAGTCACATCCTGCTGTGGTGACCTGAGCAGCACCAGGCGCTGCCTCAGCAGAGCTCCCGTTTGCATAGTCAACCCTTTCAAAGAATATCAGTAACTCACAGTGCCTGGTCTGAGGGAAGAGATCCACGGCCATTGCTTTAACGGGACGGAAGGAGGCTCCTTTGACTCTGTTGGAAGGGGCCCGGCAGAGACTTCATGGGAAAGGGAAAGAAAGGGGAGGAAGAACTGTATTAACATTTTAGTATGCCGTTTGTTATTGCTGCTCTTCTGAGAAAGGTTATTCTTCCCCAAGCCACAATTCCATGACCAGGTTATTCACCACCCCTAATATTTCCATTATTATTTGCATATTGGGCAGTGCAGTTCCAAGCTTGCTGCGTAGCAGCTGTTAACTGTTTGTGGTGAAAGGCAGACCTCAACGAATACGGCTTGAAAATTCAAATCCGATGACAGTCTCCCCTCCCCAAGATATTTTTTTTCTTACCTAATTTCTTAGTCAACTTAATGGAAGAAATACTCACTCGACAAAGTTATTCATTGCAGCTCTGGGATTGCAGGATACATAGATAAGCTTCTTCAGATGTTCAGCTCTTCTAAGAGCAAGAATTACCTTGGAATCTAGATTATCAAAACAAAGACAGCTGTTCACTAGTTCTGTGTGCATCAACAGGCTTGCAGAAAAATTCCAGGTTATGCTCCAGCACGAACAAAACTGCTGCACTACCCGGTTGCTTCAAGCTATACCTGAAGCCCCACCAAACAGCAATTAGGAGGAGAGACTTAAAACTTAAGGTAAACTTACGCAGCCCTGCTCGTGGCGGATCTACAATAGTAATCAGGTTCTGAGGAGCTAATCCATTAATTAGGGAAGGAACGATATCTTCAGCCTTCCCACAATGAAATTCAATATTATTCAGTTCTATAAAAAAAGGAAAAGATGTTATGAGAGAATTTGCCTTAGACACTACAAGTTGTTTAGTCTGCCCTGAAATCAGTGTAATTAAACAATCACTGGTACTTCAGGTCATTTAAGCAATAGTAACTTAAGCATCTTCCATTATCTGGACTAAAGCAAAACCCCACCAAAATAATGTTTTATTTAGGAGGGCAACTGTGGCTTCAGCTCACTTTTGCACTGAAACGTTTTATTTTTGGAGGGAAAAAAAAAAAGCTAGCTGTTCTTTAACAGGAAAATTGGTCTCGTAGATTAACATGGTGTTTGTTTTCAGGAAAGATTAAATATTTAAAATGGACAAGATTACTATCAACAACATGTAATTCCAAGCTACTTACATAAAGAGAAACGAGCTATACAAGAACCCTACTTAACGAAAAAAATCTTTGCATTTTAGCTTAACTCACCATTAATCTGGGCATTCACTCTGGCATCCTGCACAGCTTCTTGGCAAAGTTCAATTCCAATCACTTTCTTTACGTTCTACAGAATCAAAGGGAAAAAATCTGTCTGTGGTATGTAAATGTAAATGTAAACACTTTCATAGCACAAGCTATTAACTACTGTACATGAACACTGACTAGTACCTGGTCAGAGAATTATCGCCTTGCAGCCAGAAAAAAGGCTGAGAAGGGACCTGTGCAAATAAATAGGGACTTCTAGACTGAAACTGTGGGATGAACACCATTTATCCCAACCTGTACGTGACAGACTGCTGTTATGCTTCCTTACATGCTCTAGCAAGCTCTGCTCTAAATATTATATAAGAAGCGTTAGTTATTCATTAGTTAAGTGGATAGATTCTAGTAAATTTTGACTATGCTACAGAACTACTGCCTCTTTTGACTGAACTAGTTCCAAAATAATTTAGGCTGCTCAACAAGGGTGAGCTTTCATAATGACTTGGTAAAACAGCTGCAGGCAGTTTAATCAGAAATTAGTTTTTAAAAAAGATATAATGTGTTTCATTTCAAGTACATTAAGTATGTTCTTTCATTGTAAGCACAACAATAGATCTGCATCTGTTAAAAGTAGATTATATCTAGCAAGAGAAGTTACTCACCTTTGCTAAAGAAATCCCAATTGTTCCTGTACCGCAGCAAATGTCAAGTACAGTGCTCTCTTGGCTCAGCTGCGCCCACTCCCCGATGGCAGTATACAAAACTTCTGCAGCCTGTGTGTTTACCTGTGAAATTATGGGTCAGGTAGGTCTCTCTCTTCATAAATAACAAATGTGGCTTAATGAGTCAGGAAAGCAGGTTTTCTTTTTCTTGTTTCTAACAAACAAGTCCACTTCACATCAAAGTTAAAATGGCATATAACTGACCGAGACCAGCCCTATTAAGAGATCACCATTCCATTGTTCCAGTCTCACTCAGTTCTCCCTGAGAAGTTATGTTTTGTTCCCTATGTTCTAATAAAACATGACCTATTCTACAGTCCCTAAAAAGTAAGCCTAGAAGCTAGAGGAGACAAAAAAACAATTAAGCAAAATGCTAAGCAATAAAATGAAGTCCAGACTCTTCTCTTTAAATAGGAAGCAGTAAAGATTCAAAACCAGGAGAACATAACCATAACAACACAGCAAGCTTTATTTTCACCTTGTTTGTAATACTGTTTTAAAGTACAGGCTGTAATTGCACGTTATGGTTAAGGAAGTAGCATATAATAAGCTTTCTAAACGAGAGCCTCTAGAGCAAGCATATTCTCTGTCTTCAAGAGCAAGCAAAGCATACTGTATGGAAAAAAAAAAAGTAGCCTATATTCTACGGCAAATAACAGAAAATACAGTTTAGCTTCAAAGTATTTACGATGCCAAGTGATAATGTACTTCCTTCCTGTTTCAGTACTTCCAGTTTCAACAATATAGACAACCTGTTGTGGCCTTGAAATGTTGGCAGAGAAGAAATAAGTTTTGGAAAAACAAACAAAAATTAGTACTACAAAGATTCCTGAACTACATATCGCATGTTCTGAATACACAAAGGCTGCCATTCAACAGCAGGCAAATAATACTGAACTAGTGAAAAAAAAAGTCTTCAACGTGGCCCCATGAAGTTTAGACTCATTCACTATTTTTTGCAGCCAAACATAATACTCAAAGGTATTTAATCACACCAAATACAGAAAAGATTACATCTCTAGGTGTATAATATCTTGTTACACAGCATTAGCCAAGCTTACGGACATTAATTCAAATCCAGTTAAAGTAGCGACTTCCTAGCATCCTTACCTGAAAAAACGCATGAGGAGAAATTCTAAATTTCAGGCCGAGAAGTTCTTCATATATATACTTGTCACCAGCCACATGCTCCAAAGGCAAGCCTTCTAGATTGGGAGATTTCCTGACAGGGGGACAAGGCACAAGGAGATAAAATAAAGAGGAAAAAAAAGAGAGAAGACAAAGATATTTGTTACAGCTTGTACCAAAGCGGCAGTCATCTTAAAAACTGTAGTACTACACACTAAGCAGTGATTTATAGCGGGCCAACATTTATCCTGTCCTTTTAGAGACTATCATCTTGGCCATATTTTTCTTACGGTGTGCAACTGTTCCATTGACGTAGGCAGGACCTACATTGTCTCTAGGTGAAGAGACAGTGTGTGGGCCTTGTGCTCTGTGGAAGAGGATGGAGAGATTAAAAAAAATCACATACAATAGGGAAGTAAGGAGGCAGAAGTTACTTGGCTACTTGTTGATAATAATAAACAATCCATCTACTGCAGCAAACACTTCTACAGCTTCACAGCCAGCAACGGGTAGTGGGTTCAGCCACTGAAACGCGACCTGCCCTTGTCCAGTGACCACCACAGGAGAAAAGGAAGTTTTAGGAGTCTCTTGTGGGAAAGGTAAATAACCGTTTGACAAATCAGTAATGCTGCTGCTACTTTTATGAAACAGACAAAATAACGGTGTGGAAGTGCTACCTACTCTTCTGTCATGAACACCAAAAATCCAACCACCACCACCAAAACGCCCCAAACCCTTACCTTTGTCCTTCCTCCACAAAGTACAGAGAAGTAACGCCACTGTCCTTTCCCATCCCTTCTGTGAAGTGTTTTGCCAGAGAGATTTTCAGGTCAGCTAACTCTTCTTTACTTAATTTCTAAAGGTTTCATTTCAAAGAAGGGAGAATAATCATCTCAGTGACTTAGAGCTATGATTTAATGTATGCCTTCTACAAGCATATTAATGACTTGTTCATTCCCATGTATTAGATTAGTCTAAAAGAAGATTTGTAATGCAAGGCAAACTACAGCAAGTGATTATTTCTCTTTTGCATGCACTATTCATAAAATCACATTTATGTAATTTTAAAGCTGTGTCTGGGCTGCACATTATATATCAACTTAAATACCTGAGGATTAAAATAAACAATTGCCATAATGTGGCCATTCCTGCTGGTACGGACTGTGAGCTGTTTCCAGTGACCTTCATAAGTTTCTGGGCTGTAAACTGAGTAAGGAGTTGACCTGCAATTTTCAGAAGCTCAGTTACTTAACAGAGAACTACTTTTTTTGCACAAGATTCAATAGCTCATTGAAACAAAAGATGATCATCATGCAAAGTGATGAAAAATGCTACGCACAAACAGAGGCTACATTGATTTGTCAAGAAAAGAATGATTTCCACATCTTAATTAAGAAAAAAAAAAAAAAGAGATGGGTGGATAGATCCTATGTCCTATGCAAAATAATCTGTCCCTACTTCTCACAATCCTCTTACCCATTTTAACCCACCCAAAATTACAGACAGGATATAGGCAGCTTCTCACCGCATTCAGAGAACGACACAACTTTTTATAATGCCTTCACTGACTTCTGTGCTTCATACCAAGATAAAACTTTCCATCTCCGTGTTTCCATTTTTGAGGATTTAATTGCTTTTTAAAGAAATCACTCCTTTTTCTAAAAAGTATTGTTGCTTAAATTTACAATTTTTGTTTTATTCCTTGTTGTAGGATGATTCTTTTCTTCATCCAAGGAGGGAACTGACCTCTGTTATTCAAATCCCTCTTGGAAAAAGAGCCTTTTTCTCAGTATTTCTTTAGTTAGTGAAGAAGCTCTCAAAAACCAGACACTTCTTATTGTAGACTTATACATCATTGCTTGCAATGAAGCTGTGTTCCGTTGGTATCTGTCCCTCCATTTCAGAACAGCTGAGCAAGAGCAAGGGAAAAACACCCAGTGATCTAAGCACAGGATGTAAACATCAAAGAACTGCTAAAAATGGAGACTGGTATATCTTAGGTCTTAAAGCTCAGAACAAACACTAAGCTTTTAATAATATTTAATTTTATAAATATTTCTGAGTAAGACATAACTCATTTTACTTCTGCTCACCTTATGTAGTCTTGAAAAGCTTTTACTACTTTTTTAGCAATAGCAGGAATGTGAACAGTATCAAACGGCTCCACTACAGCACAGGTACCACCCTTGTATTTGCTGAGACGACAACCCACGGTTTTGTCTTCTTGATTTACACCAATCCCAATCAAGAACTCACACTTGTTGCGATATTCAGTCTAGATTGAAAAAAAAAAACGTTATGTAAGATATTTACACAGCACTTATTTGTACATGCCAAGTTTCTCCTCAAACAACCCTGGTACGGTTAAATGTATTTGCAAAGGGCCATAGGACATTTAGTTCATAGGGAAGATATTAATGGGTTTTGATGTATGAGAACAGTAATAATGAAAAAGTATTATAAAGTCTTGTTATTTAAAGAGCAAAATATTGCCTCTGTTGAAGAATGTTTGTATTAGCCTACAACACAAGCTTGTAGAGACAGCATATTCACCTTAAAGTTAGAATATCCAGTTAACTGTAACTGCTCTTGTGCTTCCTGTAAATATTTCCACATAGAATTTACATGAAAGGCAACAATGTCTAAAACCCATCAATCATTACAAGACGAAGTCAAGTACTCAGTTTGTCCACTGTCTCTTAAAACCAAATTATTAATTTAACCCTAAGCTCATTAACCCCATTCCATACTTTACCTAGGCTTACATTACCTGTAACGGTGACGCTTTCACTCCCTCTACTGGGCAACACAATTTATTATACTTCTGTTTCTGCAGGAACAACCAAGGTAATAAAGCTCTGTTGTTATTTCCTATTTCCCTGCCCAAATCAGAAACAAAAATTGTAAAGTACACATTTAGAAAAACTGAGGTTAACAGTTACTCAGGACATTTTTTTTTCTTTTTGTACAGGGCATTAAAATGTATCAGATTATTTCCAGAATTTTTTCACAGGCAAACCCCCTCCAGCTTTGTAACCTGAAAAAAAAGAGCTTAATGTAGTTACAAAGGTATTTACTACATTTATCAATGTACCCATGCACAAAAAGAATGCCAATTTTATCCACACAAGTGAGGCAAGAGATAGAAGTAATATTCTGATCTACAAAGACCAAGTATAAAAATTTGAGGGGATTTTGAAAGAGAAAATTCTAATAGTCATTTACCATCTCTACAGATTGATTATCTCTTTCACCATTTGACAGTACCAATTTTTTTTTAACTTCAAGGGCATAAACAGCCTTCTGCTTAGGCCTATGGAACAACAGACCTTAAAATGATGCCCCTTCATTTAGCAATATTTCAAGGCTGACCAAGAACAGCAATAGCAATAGCAAGTTTTGACAGCTGGAACAGTTTTTAAGTCCTAACATTGCAGATTATCTTTTATTTAGTTTGTCTGAGGATCTGGTTTTTGACCTACTTCTAACATACTTTATTTTAGAGATAGCAATTTGTGCAAATTTAGCTATATTCCAACATAAGGTCAAGTCTTGTAAACATTACAGTAGCTTTACCAACAGGAATTACTTTGTCAGCTTCTGCAGCACTTGTTCACATTCCTGCTTCTTTCTGGCCAGCTGCTCTTCATAGGGCACATTCCACAGCGGGGTCACAACATCCGCTATTTGCTTGCTCAGAGGCTCCTCTCCGCTATCTTTGGAGGGAGCCAGCCGCTTCACCTCTCCCTGCTCCGACTCCTCTTCTTTCTTCCTTTTTTTTGCAATCGGGTCAGCTTTTGGCTTGGCAAGCCGAACGCTCAGGTGCCGGCTCTTCCACAAAACCCCGTGGAGGACTTTCATGGCCTTGTCCCTCTCCTCCTCGCTTTTAAATGTCACGAACGCAAATGTCTGCTTCCCAAAAAGTTTTATCTTATGAGGATTGAGTCCGTATTTGGCAAGGAACTTTTTCACATCGTTAAACCCGATGTATTTGGGAAGGTTTTGTATTTCTACTTTATAGATCTCGGAGGTAAACAAGTCTCCCTTAATGTATCTGTACACGTCGGGGCCGGCGGCGGGGCTCTCCGCAGGGTCACCCCCACCGCCACCGGCCTTGCTCTCCGTTTCAGCCCCATCTTCAGCCTCCGCCACCGGAGCCGCGACGTAGCCGGGGTCACACCGATCGCTTCCCTCCGCCATGCTCCCGCCAGCCCCCTCCTCCGCCCGGACACCAGGTCAACCCCGGCCCGCGTGGTGGGTGCAGGCCTCGGGCCGGGCTCCTGGGGGTGGGGCTGGGCCGTCACCGTTGCAAATAGAATTGGGGGGGATCAACTTTGGGTTTGTTTTTTTTTTAAAAAAAAAAAAACAAAGTGTGCCCCTCACCGCTACCGTTCCTCGCGTGTGGGGTCAGCTGAGCCGCTTAAAAAGAACAGCGACTAAAAATCTTGCCGCCGTCCGTCACGCAAGCAAGCGCCATCTTGGGTCGTACCGCGCGCTGGCCGCCGCCATGCCGCGAGGGCTGACGGGAAGCGCCTCGGCAACGGGACAACCGAAACAGCGTCGCGGGGGACAGGCGGCTCCCGGGACGGGGTGGGAATCGGCGCCACAGGCCGGTGCTGATGGTGATGCCGGTGCTGGCGCGGCCGGGGGCGGCGAGCGCTCTCTCCGCGCTGGGCCCCCGCCGGCCGCGGCGCGCCGGGGGTGGGGCGGGAGCGGAGGGAAAGTGGGTGTTTCCCATCGGGCCTTGCGGCGGCAGCGGCGCGGGCTGCGGGAATGAGGTAAAGGCGGGAGGGGCGGGGGCGCGCGGCAGGAAGCTCGGCGGGCAGGCGGGCGGCAACGGCGAGCGGAGCGGAGCGAGCCCGGCCCCATGGCGGACACTAAGGTGAGGGGAGCGGGCCGAGGAGCCGGGTGCTGAGGCGGGAAGGCCGAGGGGAGAAGCGGGTGGGAGGAGGAGAGGAAGCAGCGCGGGCCGGGGCGGGGGGAGAGTAACGGACACAGGTGGGGCCCGGCGGGGGGGAGAGGGCCTGAGGGCCCGTGGGGCGGGGGGGAGCGCGGGGCTGCCGCGGGAGCCGAAGGGCTGAGGTGGGCCAGCGACCTGAGGTCAAGCGAGGCCCGCGCCCGGGAAGGACGAGCGCTGGGCCTTGTCGGAGGGCAAGGGGACGGCAGCGCCGCCTCGGCCCCGCCTGGCTCGGCGCGGCTGGGGCTGCCCGGCCGTTTCAGGCGCCTGGGGCGCGCGTGTCCCCGGGGCGGAGCGGAGCGCGGGAGGCCGAGGCGGTCCGCACGCCCCCCCCCCCCCCCCCCCCCCCCCCCGCCCGGCCTGCGGCGGCCCCTCCCGGCCGCAGGGAAGCCTGAGCCTCTCGTGGGCGCTCTGGAGCGATCCCTCTCCCCGCTCCGCGCCCTTCTCCTCCTCCTGCCGGCCGCCCCTCCCCCAGGCCGGCTGACCGAGCCCGTCGCGCCGCGGCCCGGCGGGGAGTAGCCCCACGTGCCTGATGTCGCGGCGGGGCGGGGTGCTGTCGTGATAGCGGGAGCTGCTTCCTCTCGCACGTGGCTGCCGCGCGTTACGCGTTTCTCACGGCTTCTGTCACTCATTGGTGGGGCGCGGAGCGGGTGAGGGGTTACGAGGCGGATGTGCTGCGTGCTACTGGAGGAGACAATGTATAAAAGTTTGGCCAATGTTTCTTTTTTCTGTTTCTGGAAAACAGATGTGACTTAATCTCTTTCTCACTTTTTTTTCCTTACACATCGGAATGCTGGGGACATAAAACTAATGACAAGTGATGTGATGTTGCTGACATAACCATAATTTATTTTGCAACATTTCTTACTGAATTCCCCTTCGACTTTTAATTGTTTTTTTACTATTTACTAAAAGTAGGCTGCTTCATTTCACTTGCTTTATGCATTTGTGTGGTGCCTGCTCTGTAAAGGATCTTCTAAATAGAGCCTGTAAGAGTGGCCTCTTTCATTTGCAAAGTAAAAATGAGATTAAGTATCTTTGTAGACTGTTTTTCCTTTCTCTATTATTCAAACAACAACAAAAAAAAACCCCCAAATCAGTTTCCTTGACCCGAGAGAGCTGTTTGTGGCCTCATTAAACTTACAGGTGAATCTCCCTTCTAGGCTTCTCTACTGAATGCTTCTTAGCAGTGCATATGTATGAAGTATTAGAGATGTTTATCGTTTACTTACTACTCACATACTGAAAACAATTCTTAAGCTTAATGAGTGCTATGGCAGATTCCTAAACAACTAAACTAGTAGTAGTATTTTGGCCATTTACCAGTAACCTGAAGTTCCCCAAAGAGTCTTAAATCAGAAAACTTAAGTAATTTCATGAGTGTTGCAACTGTGCTTCAAAAATACCTTTGCTTGTGGATGATTCTAATACACAAGAGTAAAATAATGAACTTCTGGATGTAGTGTGTCCCTTAAGCTGGGGTTGCTTTGGTGTTGTGTTTCTTTTCTTTTTTTCCCATTAATGATAGGTCATTAGCCACTAAGAAATAGTAGTGCTTTAGTGGCATAGAACACATTATATAGGAAAAATAGTTGAAGGCATTATTTCTCCATACCCAAGAGCTATTGCTCCAGGGCCAAGCTCCTTCACAATTACTAGTGGTAGGACTAAAATATCTAGCACTGCAAAACCACCGTTTTGTTTTCAGCTATAATTTTTCTTTATTGTTACAGGGTATTTCGGTTACTAAGATCTAATTGCTAAATAGTCGTACATGTTTTCATTAGACAGATGTTTTCATATAGATATGTATACTTCAGATTTTAAGTACCTAGCAAGTTTTTTTTTCTTTTTTTTTTTTTTTTTTTTTTTTTTTTCCTCTCCAGGAAACACATGAGGAGCATGATACTTCTACTGAAAATGCAGATGATTCTAACCATGATCCTCAGTTTGAGCCCATAGTTTCCCTTCCTGAGCAAGAAATAAAAACTCTGGAAGAGGATGAGGAAGAACTCTTTAAGATGTAAGTAGAATATTTCTGTATTCTAAGTTGGTTGTTATTTGGCAGAGATTGAGTGGAGGCGTGATTCATAGTAACGCCTCAAAAAAACTCCAAAGTCTGGAATGACAGAACAGAGCTGATACTACAAAACTGGCTTTAGTATTGTTTAGCCTAAAAGAAAATATTAACTTGGATAGTAATTATAGGTTTGAAATTGTGTGATCGCAGTATAAAACAAATATCTTGGGGGGAAGAAATGAGATGTACATAATGTTGCTGCCATGCATCCCCAGTTGTAAAGGGTGATGTATGATGTACTGAAACAATAAAAACAATAGATGCAGTACACTATTGTTGTATTTGTGGCAGTACCTTTCTGTTGTCCTAAACGTAGTTTTATCCTTAGATTTGGCTTATTGTCAAATCAGGATAGCTTAAAATGCACGGTAAAAGCTTAAAAAGCGTTTTGAATTTGATCTATGATGTGTTTGCTTTAAAGACATTTAAAAATACTGATTTTACTTAATCATAGAAGGGTATTGTTCATCTGGAAGAGAGATTTTAGTTCTCCTTATACAGATTTTGGTAAAAATTCAAGCAATGGTCAGTTTCTGACAGGTAGCAGAGTGAGATCTCTGACTGTTAGGCATCTCTGCACATGCGATGTGCAGAATCAGATGGAAAGAAGAAATGTTTTTATTTTAAAAGGAGGTGGAGAAATAATAGCATAAGTTACAGTGCTCTGTGGGTTCATTTTGATGTCTACAAAAGGGTGAAGGAGGAAAGGAATCTTTCTTTTAAATGCTGGTTGCTCTGATAGCTAAACTTAGGGGAATCAGCTACTGAATGCCAGCTGGACTTGGAAGGAAGGACTTGCTTTGGAACAAAGTAGTTCATCTGCATCAGAGCATCTGTTAGAGTAGCTTGCTCCAACATCTGACACCTTCTGCTGAAGGACCTGGCTTATTACAAGTCCCTATCCCTTGCTCTTTTATAGAAAAGTACATTTTTATATCTACCCTGTAGTGTGAGCAGGTGCTTCCTTTCCTATAGCAGTGTCTTACACTCCTTGCTAGCAAAGCTCAGACTGTCTCTTGGGTCAGTTTTGACTAATGTCCCAAACTACTCCTGTTTCTCTTCTGGCACACTGGCATCTTGGAAGATTAAACAGTGATGTTCTGAAGCAGGTATGTTGCACTGCAGTGGAGCACTAAACTTCCTTTATTCCTGATTTAAGAATAGCAATGACTAGGTTTTTGGAGTTAAAAGGAAATGAGTGACTCTTAAGAGGGTGAGGCACTTTGTTAACAGTTGAACAAACACTGGACTTGGAATTATACAAGAGTCTTTACTTAGCCTCAAGCTGCTCAATTTCTTGAATTAATAAGTACTGCTGGGTAGATGTAGCAGTTGTATTCTTAATATATATAAGAACTTTAGCTATAGCAAAACATGTCAATTAGCTACCTTAAATTTAAAAGGTTGCCTGCACTAAGTATGTTTATCATCCCCCAAAAGCGTGTCCAGAACCTGTTGAATTTTTAGCTATTGCGTAATTCCTAATAGTTTGTTATTAAATTTGAATTTATCGTATCAGTTTCTAAATTTGTATGCTGAAGTAGAACAGGGAACCTTACAAAAGGAATGCTTTTCTTTCTCATGTGTGGCTTTTAAAAAAACAACTGTACTCTTCAGTCAAGTATGCTGTTTAGATAAATGTTTCTACATGCAGGCTAACTTCTTCAATTCTCTCTTCTTCCAGGCGAGCAAAGCTATTCCGATTTGCATCTGAGAATGACCTTCCAGAATGGAAAGAACGAGGAACTGGTGATGTAAAACTCCTGAAACACAAGGAGAAGGGAACAATTCGCCTCCTCATGAGGAGGGATAAAACCCTAAAAATCTGTGCAAACCATTATAGTACGTTACATATTGCTATACTTGTTTTTAAAAAATAAGCTTGTAGCATTGTACGTTGTAGATAAAGAGCTCAGTGGCTTTTTAGTAGCAGCTAGAGAATTGCTGTATGTCTTTAAACAGGTGTCAAATTTATATTAGACTGTAAATATAGTTGTGTATTACTCTGCACACAGGCTACAACCATCAAAAACAATGAGTATTTTTATTAATGGAAAGAAGCTGTAGTTGGTTTTGGTGACAGACTGCAAGGCTGAGTCTTAAAGTTGCTTTTTTTCCTTCAGACTCTGATAGCATTCTAAAGACACTTTAAAATTTAGCTGGGATAGATAAACATTATGTGATTGCTCCCAGTGTGTGTGGGGTTTTTTTAATGATTAATAGTGTGTAGAAAATATAGGCCTTGATACATTAATTTCCTGTACTAAACAGTATGCTGGCTTGTTCTCATAAAAGAATGAGAAATAAGCAATCATGCTTATCAAATTTACGACTTTGAACTAAATGTCTGAATTGGTAGAAGCAATTGCTTAACCATCAGAAAACAGATACTGAGGTTCTAAACTGATCTCTGGCTGCCTTTCTCTGAAATGAACATGGTACATTCAGCTAACTCATTCAAAAAGAATGTGTATTGAGAGCTGATGGAGCAGGAGAGGTTTATTCGTTTGATCCTTTTTGAATAAAAATAAACATGAAAGGGCAAGACAGACTTGAAAGTCAATATAACTAGCAACAAGTAGGCTCATTTGGTAATAGTTCATTACTTGCTTTGGTGATACTCAGATTTTTATATGAAGATTATGTAGTAGTCTGTGGAGTTCAACTAAATTTAGATAACTTGAAATCATTTGTTTGAGGTAGCTTAATACAAATCTGAAGTCAGAAGCAATAGTGCTTGTTTTCTTTGGGTAGATCTCTTCAGAAAGTCAGGCTGTTCTGAGGACACAGGTGTTTCTGTTTAGTACATGAAATGGCAAATATGAAAGCAGTGTAGTCACCAACCAATAAGAATAAATGCTTTGATTTGAAAAATAAATCTTGCACATATGCAAAACAGAATTGATAAATCTATAGTATTCATGTCTAAAGTTGTGGGATTTTTTTCCTGGAAAAGCTGTTTTCAGTATAGATTTCTTCATTGAATTTGTACTGACTCACAAGCAGACTGTTCATTTTTGCTAAACGTTAAATGAAACAAAATGTAATTTGATCTTTACATTTAGAAAATGCAAGAGAGTGAGTAGACTCTTCAGATTTCTCCCAAACTAAACAAAGGACCCAGGAGTCAGGGAGGAAAAAAAACCCTGCTTAAACTTTGGATGTGTGTAATGTAAAAAGTCTCCAATAAGTCAGGTGAAGTAATTGTAGTGTCTTGGCGGGAAAGGGCTCCATTTACTGGGAAGGAACAAATGGATTGAAAATATGCTGTGCACATTGTGCAGCACTGCAGAATTCTAGAATACCTTGTAGTAGAGCTTTAAACTGATGGGAGAGAAACGAAACTGATTTGATGACTAATTGTAGGAATAATGCTTTTTAAAAGTAGTTTTTTGTAGAATGAAGTATTTTTAGTGTGCAAAAGAAGAATGAGTCCTGTTTGTTTGTCTTTATGCCTTTTCTTCCTAAACCATTTGACTTGTTCAGAGTTGTGCTGTGTATGTCATGTCTCTTAGTATCATAATCATCTGTTTTAAACAAGAATTGAATCAAACTCTGTTTCTTAACAATAGGGAATCTAGTATTCTTTTATACAGTAATGGTCTTGCATAATTTTATTTGAGGACGTCGGGAAAAATATATATGGGCACCATTGTCTTCTATTTCTCCAGAAGTAATTCTGTGTCAAGTGCTTTACATAACCATCACTGTCTGTTGTCAATAAGACTGATGGAGGCTGGTGTGGAAAACATTTACTATTGTGCTGTCTACATCTTTTAATGCTTGCTTTTCAGTCACACCCTTAATGGAGCTGAAGCCTAATGCTGGGAGCGACAGGGCATGGGTCTGGAACACACACGCTGACTTTGCAGATGAAAGCCCCAAGCCTGAACTTCTGGCAATCCGATTTTTAAACGCAGAGAGTGAGTGGACTTGCACTGAACTTGTGTCGATTGCATGCTGTTAATGTTGCACTACGTGTCTAAACGCTGGTGTGAACCACTGTTGTAGATATGCTATATCTTACCACTGCATGGTAGTATTAGCTAATTACTGCTTTAACTGAGAGAAGTCAGTTAATCCCTTAACCATATGTGTTGACAAACAGTGTAATAATTAGGACTCCAGTAATTTCGCTTTCAGCTTTCTGCTCCAGGCACTCTTGTTAACCTAAGCCATTTCATGCAAGTGTAATACCAATTTGAATAAAACTGAAAGCAGTAATACTATGGGGTGGAGGTTCATAAATACAGTTTGCAGAACTTCTGAAATTATTTTTTTTTTTAAATGAAGTGTGTAGGATCTTTTTTTGTTGTGATTAAATTGAACACTCTGTGAAAAGTGCTAGTCCAGCCCAGCTATCATACTAGTTGGTGGGCTTTTCTGGAGTGACCACACTGACTATCACAACAGAAAGTAGGTCTGTAATTAGATATGGAGCAGCCAGTGGGACTCAGTGATAGTGTAGCTTTCCCAGCTCTGTAGGATTGAATCAAAGTGGGTTTTTTCCTTCAAAAAGGAAGCAAAATAAAAGAGGAAGTGTTACTGCATTTCCTTCTTTACCATTTGCCACACAAGTTTAATATGTTAGCTGCATTTCTCCCTATGTGCTAGATGGCTAATAAAATGGCTGTATATTTTAAAACTAGATAGATTTGCTTACATCTGGGAAGACCTTAGTATATCTTGCTTGCTTCCTTTTCCTCAAGTCTCCAACATCATTGTTTAGCCGAATAAACCTATCTGCTTATTGTTTGCTTCTTTCTTAATAAAATAGGAAATTAGAGGATTTTTGGTAACTATTTGCTCGTCTTTGAAGTCTTTCCGTCTTTCTGGTAGAGGTTGTTCAGCTTATTGAGTTTTGTCTTGAGGGAGTAGTTCTCTTTGCCTGTTTACCCTTTGCAGTACCGACTAAGCAGATGACAGATGAACAGACCTAAGTATGCCCTTCCAACTATCTTTCCTGTTCGAGATGCTTGAAAAGGAATCAATACAAATACTTTTTGGACTAGTTTGATAGTGGCTTCTGAATTCCTGTGGGGCAACAGTGACCTCATGTGGTCAGTCAGACCAAGCTGGCATACCAAATTACCTTCTTTGTAGTTCTGGTGTTAGAATGTACGTTACCTGATCCACTCCTGTGTCTTGTTGCTTGTATTACTTGTGTAGAAACATTATTGTAACTCGATCAACTGCTTGGAATGACTGTTAAATCAAGTGGTGGCTTAGACCAAAACAAAATGAAGGTTACGCTTCCTTAGCTATTGTAGTCAGGAACAGCTTGAGTCCCAGGCCTTTGGGTATTGAATCTGAATGCTGTACTAATGAAACAGACTTTATCTTCTGTTCCTGATGCTAAGAACCCAAAGTTATGGTAAGGATGTGGAGGCCTTTTAGGGTATAATGTAGCTGACAAGGATAGTATTTCAAAGCTAATCTTCAGCCTTTTTGCACACAGTCATATTAGCAGTCTCTGACATCGTATGCTTATTATTGTAGGCTAGGGACAGCTGAGAGTTGCCATAACTACAAAACAGCTGCTTCTGGCATTATATTTCAAATATTTTGGAAAATAAGCTGCTTTAGTAGACTTGCTAAAGAAAATAAAGTGCTTCTGCACAAAGATGCGATTCAAGAATTTTGCATAGCGTCTTGTATGATTTTAAACTAGGTTACTTCAGAAGTGCCTACAAGTTTTGTTTACATAAAACTTCTCGGGTATCTTTCCTTAAGATTGGAAGTATTTAATGTTGCAAGGAGGTAAAACTAATGAAACAAATTCTGTCTTTACTGAAACAGATGCACAGAAATTCAAGGCAAAATTTGAAGAATGCAGGAATGAAGTAGACAAGAGAGCAAAGAAAGGTAAGGTTAAGAGTCTAAGTGTAGTGCCATTCCACCTTTTCTAGGTGTTTCAGTGGTTATAGCCCCCTGGAGTATCATTGGGTTTTAGCAGACTCACTCTGTACTGAACTGCAGCCTTCAGTTCAGGTGCTTTTTCCGTCTGCGAGAGTGATAGTTCACAGGAGTGACAACTGCCTTCTTCCCTCTAGAAGGCTGTTACAATTGCTGTTGGGACATTGCTTTTCTGGAAAGGCTACGAAGGAAGCATGTCTGGTTATAGTACACAAATGAACTGTGAACACGGCAACCACAGTGGTAGTTCCTTCTTCCAGTTCTTCTTCCCAAATTCGACAAATACATAATCATGCAAGTAGAATACTTAATTTTTATAGTTGTTATAATGTCTATGAAGTTGTAGCACTTCTTCCCAGGTGTCTCTTTATTTAATAGATTAAGGCACTGCCTTGTTGAATTGCCTACGTGACAAGATATCTCACTATGGAAAATAAACACTTCCATGTTTCTGAAGTACAGAATACTAGTGGCCTGCAGTCAACACTCTTAAAGATATTTACACTGGAATTTTTTAGTCTTAAGAACTTCCCATCCCCCAGTTTGAAACTGGGGGACTTAACTTTTCATTTTTTTGGTTAAGATAGGCAAGAAGCTGGGAACTTGAGACATGTACTTCACACTGTATGGAGCCTGTTATTGGTAGCAGCAAATCTGACCAAATGTTGCATGTTTCTCAGTCACTATGATTAGGCTCTTATTTAGTGATTTAAAATATGCAAGTGGTATTTCTTGAATTCTGACATCTGAGGTAATTACCAAAGGAAAAGAAATGGAATTAATCACTCCAGTGCTCACTGGATAATTTTTTCTTTTGTTCTTATTCTAATACCAGCTGTCTCCCCACTCCACTCACTTCTCTACTTTCCCCTGTAACAGGAAAACTGTTACTGCCTGTATATAACTTTTTTCCTAATCAATCTCTTAGCAGGCACAGACAAAAATGATAGTGCTGATAAAGTTGCTGAAAAACTAGAAGAGCTTACTGTAAAGGAAGAAAGCAAAGAATCTGAGAAGAAAGAGACCAAGGAAAAAACTGAAGAAAAGCAATAAATCATCCTGGGCCTTGCAGTTTTTCCTTTACTTTTTTCTTTCTTTTTTTTTTTTTTTTTTTTAATTTTTACAAGGGACTTTATAAGGAACTGAATTCAACGTTCAGGTTGTTTTTTTCTAAGCTTTTGCCCTTTTGAAGATGTCTTCAGAAAATCCATTCCCCCAGTCATGAAAATGTACTGTGCTAACTTTCTTTTCCATAGTGGAAACACTTATTTATAGTCATCCAAAAGAGTGAATAAAACAAACTTGAAAACAGCATCAGAGGACAGAACTGAGTTTTCTATATATTTTAGAGGCTTATGAATACACTTGTTGCATTGGGTGTTGAGATACATATCATCATACCTGTGGATTAACTAGATTAACAGACTTTACCAACAGGGAAGACTAAGATTACATACGTGTTTCTTACATGGCTTCTAAAAGTGTAGCATAACAGACTTTTCACACTTTCTGCTATATGTTCCTGAGCAGGGAATATGCCTGTGATTCTTGAAATGCAGCAGACTTCTGGAATCAGGCGATAGAGCATTCCTGGCACACTATTAATGATGTTCATCAGACAGTGAAAATAAAGGTGAGGGAGAAAATGTATTATGTGAGACCTGAGAAGTATTTTCCTCATACAAAACAAAATCTCTGCACACGTCGTCGTCACCCCCCAATTTGTTAATATTACAAATGGTTGACTCTAGCACAAAGCTGTTGCTGAAGTCCCAGATCTTCTATCATGTGCTACTTGCTCACTGAAGGCGATAGCGGCCCCTTATACTAAGGCCTATACAAAGGAATCTTAACTTTTTGAGTACTTTACTATGAGATTTCCTGTGTCAGTATATCATAACAGTTGTACTCTAAAATTTCTAAGCTCTTTTTCAGGGCTTTGGAGCTTGCATTGCTTTCACAAATTGGAGGGGTTCTGAATTTCTAAGATGCATGGTGGGATGCTGTCCCTCTTGGAGTTAATTATGTTGTGCACGCTTGAGCACTCTCCTTGCCAGAATGGGCAAATTGATCAAATCTTTTCCCTGCAAATATGTTCTGTTTATCCAGTTTCAAGTTAGTGCTAGAGAGTAGGGAAAAAAAATACATAGTAAGCAATAAAATCAAGACAATTTTAAAGTCTGATAGATTAATTGAATTTCATTGTTAACCACTAATACAAGGATAGTGTTAGGATAGCAATGGAATTCTGTAATACTGTTTCTGAAAGGATTATGACAACTGGACAAAACTTGCTAAACTTTAAGACTGTATGATGTTAACATTGGATAGCAAGACTTCATCCTCATAAAGAGGCTTTCCAAGTAGGTGAACCTCTGCAGTCTACCTGAGAGAAATACATTTGAAAAAAAAAAAAAAAAAAGTCTTATCTCTCTACTTAGCACTGCCTTTTGATGCTACAATAAACTAGTCTTAAATCTGGAACTGTAGTTAAGGTACTCACTTCATTCAAACAAAGTAATTCCTTTGGTGTTGTGTGTGTTCCCCGTCAAGTACAGCAGATATACAAAGTCTGTTAATTAACAAAGATGGTTGAGAGGCCAAATAAAATGCTCTTTAGTGTTTCTGGTTTGGAAATAACAAGACAAAGCTATTCTGAAGTACTTAACATTTGAATGTAAAAGTCAAATCTTTATCCATGAGTCACTGTAAAATCTCTGATCTGATAATGTCAAACAGTGTGTCTAAATTGATAGAAGTGACATTTAAAAATTTCAAAATAAATCTAAATTTTCATTTAAAGGATTTGCTTTTTATTTAAACAACTTACTGGGAATGCATTTTTAGCCTGCAAGGGCAAAGTGATGAAGGCAGCAAAACGGGTGATGATTTCACTGTCAAATATTGTACAGAAGAGTGGAGGAAACACTTGAATGACTTAATTTGTCTTGATCTTGATGATTCCTGCTTAATTTTATTACCATATCTTCTTCCCCTCTAACTTATTCATGCATGCTTAAATGATTTCAAGTCATTTCCATTCCTGTTCAGGTTAATTGATCCACGTTTACAGTTCATGGATTACAACCATCTGTAATGCAAGTGTGCAATCTCAAAGAGCCATGTTATGAGGGACCACTAAGTAAAATAATTTCTCTGGATAGCAATTGGCTGAAGAATGTCTTAGTCTTCTAAACTAAAGGATGATCAGTCAATGTTCTGATCACTTTAGAAGCCATAGGTGTGCTGGTCTACAAATCAAAAAGGAGTAAGTATTTTTAAGTTAAATAAGGGGGTTTTTTTCCTAAGTCATTTTAACGATAAACACACCTGAATGTAGCATAGAGTACGAGATGTCCTTGAAATGTTTTTGTAGCTTACTGTATACTGAGTATTCTAGAAGTCTAGCTGATGTTGTCTTGTCCCTCCAGCCTAGGTTACCGTGTATTCATGCTTTCCCACCATCCTCACTGTTAACAGGGTTAGTGAGATGATAGAACCTAACCTGTCTTGTCAGGCAGTAAAGAATCTTAAAATAATAGCTTGTCTCAAAAATGGAAATAGCCCTTTGACAAAAAGTCAAACAGTCCTTTGACAAAGTAGTCCTTCCTGAATTTGTGGGCAACTGCTGAAATAACGTCAGTTGCCTTCTACTTGTTTCTGAAATGCCAATTGACTTCAGTGTCTAAACCTGTTTGAAGGTATTGGGTCATAGTAAAAATGGATCACGCAGAAAGTTTTTAAACTCATTGTTCAAACACAGTACAGAAATTGACTGAATCTTTAATTTCTGCACTTTATACAAGTGTGTTGAGACTTAATTTTTCTCTAGGATTCTAGAGACAAATTGTATTTGAGGCTATTTTAAGACCTGCAGTTGAATAGTGGCTACTTCCCCTTTTACTCCCAGTGAGGCAAGGTTATTCCTAGCATGTTTAAATGTAGACTAAAATAATGGAGAATATAGTTTTGTTAATGCAGCTGGCTAGAGAGTAAAGTCTTTTTAAGCACTTTAACTTCAATAACTGTGTTACTGACAATATGGCTGAATCTTACAAGTGAAGCTTTTAATGAGGTTTTAATCAATTTTCAGTAAAAATGGAACCTACAATAGGATTAGTAAAGTGCTGTCAGGTGCTAAAGTCTGCAATTTGTACAAGTTCTACTTTGAGTGCAGAAAGATGCTATATAGCCAGGCTTAATAACCCAGCCTTTGTTGGTACTAATGGTTTTGTGTGCATAAAACTGGATGGATGAGTGTCTGAGGACACCTGAATGATTAATTTAACTTAGAAATAGTTAAATTTTCATGAGCATCAAAATAGTAGTTCTTAACAGGTAGTTAAGTTCTTAACAGGTAGTTAAGGTCTTTTTAAAAAAGTACATTATAAAAATGAGTTAAAAATCAAAATCCCATGTTAATTATTTTGAAAACTACACTAACAGTTGTTTGTTTTTTTTTTTTTCTCCAGGAGTAAGCATGTATTAATGATACTAAATGTTTCATTCACAAATTGCAAACACCCCAATTTGCTGTATTTTAACACTGTAAATGATAATTTTTTTTTTCCTGTGTAATAAGGTAGCTTGTATCAAACACAAGTTCTCTGTGATACCAAAAACTCAGAAAATTAAAATTCTTTTCAAAGCTATGCAGACATGAGAATGCTGTGAATCTTCATTATTTTTGATGCAACATGCTCAAGAAATAGCTGTATGTAAAGGGCAAAAATAGGAGTCCGACTAGGTTTTTCAATTTTGTTACTAAATGTTTTGGAACTTGTTTAATTTAAAAAAAAAAAAGGATTTAACTGAAAAAATAGGGATTAATTTGTACATATAACTTCATAATGGAAAGAACTATGATAGGGCTGTGCACAAGAGGAGGAGGAGGGGTGCAGTTTTGCAGGCATACCATCTCTACTCATTTGGTATTCTGTGTGTGGGGAGGTATTTGGTTCAGAAAGCATCCGCGGCCTGAGCAGTACTTCCCTGCTTGTGAAGGAGCATCTGTGGCCCAGACCATCTGTACCAGTTAGGAGTATGGATTATCCCATTTGAGAGTCTGTCAGGTCTGGAAGGTGAATGCTGTGCTTTATGGCTCATGATGAGTCATGCTGAACCCTGACTTCCCTCAACAAATGCTGTGCCTTAAACTGCTTCATCTCTCAATGCATTCCTTTGAATAACTTAATGAAAAAGTTTAATGTTACTAGAAACTCTTCTCTAAAGACCATCTGATTCAGAGTTCAGAAAACTTGATACCTTATTAATATTTAATTCCAACTATTTGTGTAGAAATGGAGACTGTGGGGGAGGTAACATTATAAACTGCCCTTTTTTTTTTTTTAATCTGTGCAGATTGCCATCAGCTTTCAATACTGACTACTTAAACAGTGGTGTGGTTATTTAGAGCAAACCCAAACCTCTCTCCGATTAAGTCTCTGTAGCTGTCTTCATTTATGCCCTCCTGTTCCCAGTATACCTAGCTGTTCTAGCTGGTCCAGCTTTTTTTCTACCAAGCTGTATTTTCTAAGCTGTTTGTGGCAAACTAGTGTCTTGATTTTGATTAGCCAAATTAATTTCCAAGTGTTCTTAAATCGCTGAGGTCTTGCCTATGTGTAAACTTGCATTAGTTTAGTGAAGTGAGATATGTATAAAGGATTTTTTTAAAAAAAATTTTGCTTTTATGATAGTTTATTTAGGATTTACTTTAAAGGTCTTCCCTATTAGATTTTGCTAGAATTACTCTCTAAAATAGAAATAAGAGGAATTACCAGTCTTTCACTAACCTTAACTAATTATTTGACAACATATCATTTTCAGAGTGAGGAGATAACAAAACCTAACTGCAACAGATCAGAATTATTTTCCTTGATGAAGAAAAGTTTGAAGTAATCAGCTGTAGAGTGGATTGTACATGTAAGTGATTTCTCAGGCTCTAGTTCATGTGAAAACAAGGTGCTCTCTCAAGTAAGCAGCTTGTGCAATTATATAATGAGGAAATAATTCTTTAAGTTGTGAAAACTGACAAGCACAGGAGAAAAAAAAACTCCTTATATTTAAGAGTTGAATAGTTATTAGTATCTACAGCTATGCATCGGATTTATGACCACTGGTATATCTTCCAGTATGCAAATTTAAGTATAGAATTTCTTTGTCTGCTTCTGTCACATCAGACATTAACCACTGACTTAAGACCTGTTCGTATCTGAAAGACTTGTTTGTTTAACTAGTTTGCTACAGTCTCCTAGTGAAAATGCAAACTACATTAGATCTTTAAATAAATTACATTAGTAGAAATACTTTTTTTAATTACTGATGGTGACGCTAGTGGAGTGTAGTTTGTCCGTTATGCTTTTAACCCATATAATGACAAATGTTTTAAGTACAAACCAGGTGCTAGCACAATTTTGTATTAGATGTTATGTACAGCAAACTTTATTTTGTGGAAGGTATCTGACTACTGGAAGTATTCAATGAACTTTTATAGTCTTAAACATATTTCCAGCTTTCAAGATAGAGAAATTCAGCTGCTTGTTTAACAATCTTAACTCTACAATTTATATCAGTTGATTCATCGTATTGTAGATGTTAACTGTGGTATCAAGATCTGCAATTCACTCATGAGTTAACAAGTTAACGGTGTCACAAGTTCTTGCCTATTCACGTGCTGGCTGTCCTAATTTCAAGTAGCTAAAAGTACACAGTTCTCTAATGCTGTTTTTCCATAAAGGCAATTATAACTATGTAAACATCAACAAAGATGGATTGGACAGTAAAATAACTGAACATTTTGCATTCTTTGGAGGATATTTCTCAATACTATTCTTCTAGGTATAATTAGTTATGTTGCTTCATATAAATAGTACTTATCAGTTTTAATATCTTAATTGGTAGAGGAATCACTGTTGGCTTTCTGAGTTTCAGCAGCATCATTTAGAGTGATATTCCATCCTAATGGAGGAGAATTACACTTTACTAATGGTTTTAAACAGGATGGTTGGTGAATCTTCTTAACTATTCAGAGGCCCTCACCATTCTAATGTAAGTAGTTCCTTGTGGGGATGATTTAGGAATCGGTCTGTAAATAAAGTAATTAAACTCTCATCATAAGTGCAACTTGACATGCGCCATCACTGCAGTTAGGAAATACAGATCGCATGAGTTCTGCTCCAGGCAGGTGTCTTTTGGAGGAATCTAGAAAATTACGTGAAATACCTGTTAAGGCTACTGAAAAGTCATTATTAGGCATTAGTTTTTTGATATATCTAGTAACAAATAAACTTGAACAACTAAATTAAAATTATCATATTAAAGTTCCAATGGGTAACTTAATAGGTCTGGCTTGTACCCAGAACTGTCTAGCCTTGCTTGGGCTTTTTGCCAGCACCATGCTGCTCATGATGATCCTGATGTCCTCTGTACTGAGCACTGCAAGTTTGAAAGAAAAACAGCTTTTACTAAACACCTAGTTGCTCATCCTTCAGGGGCCTGACAGTGACCCTGAACAGTTGAGAATGATACCCTGGCATGTGGCTCCAACATAGCTTCAGTGGCTGGCCCTTTCTCTTTTGGAGTAAAACCTCAGAGTAAAATCTTGCAAAAAGACAGGCAATTACTAGCCATACTCTGTCAGATTATTTTTAGATTGTTCTCTGTAGCTGTACTAGTTCTTTAGGTAGTCATTGAATCTTTTCCTAACTCATGCTGCCATTGTTGTTTACCTCAGTGCTGCCAAAATCTTCTGGCATGCTACTCAGGTAGCGTGAATCAAAAACCACAGTTCTTGAAATAAAGATGTTCCAGGAGAGCAACTCTGAGACATGCTTGTTTGACTTTAGTCAAGTCCTCCTCTGATACCCTTCCTGTTTGAATGGTAAAGTCATCTCATGGCTTTAAATATACTTACTTTTTAACAGTGGGATTGAATGTTGCTCAGCAGTGCTTTATGCTGTCTTGAAAATTGACCATTTTCAGGAACTGGAACATCAGTGGGAAGGAAATAAGGTGAACTGTTGGAATTGTTGGACACTAAATTACAGAAATTTACTGCTTTCTGATAGGTAATCTACAATGCAGCAGAAAAAAAAAATCTCTAAACACAATACTGCACAACACTATAGCCTTGTAACATGGAAATGCTGGTTTGCAAAAGTGCCTTGATCCACAGGATGACTGTGCCGCGAAGACCAGGCTTGCACAGTAATCCTTAAGATCAGTTGAGGTTTGGACACATGTGGTTTTTGGTTGCTATGAAAGCTGAATTCTTTGTGCCCTGATACCACAGATTTGCGCTTTAGTCTCCCTCTTTCTATAAGAGTGTTGCATGACTGGGAGATGAAAAAAAAAATGCCAAGTTGTACCGAGTACCTCTCCAGAACAGGAGGGCATGAAAGATTGGCCCTCTAAATGGGGCTGTTAAAATGAGACTGTGGAGAAGCATTAGTGTGCCAGAGTGACAACGGGAAAACCATTCTGAAGGGTGGAAGGAGTGGGAGCATTGAATCCTCTCCACTTGTAAAGCTGCCCTTGAGAAAGAGACTTTCTAGAGAGCTGAGAATCCTTATAGGAAACTACTACTGAAAGTCATGAGGTGCAGAGAACAGAGTAGGAATAGTCTCCTTAATAATAACTCCTGTGTTCACATCAAGGAATGTTACTGTCCCAGAAAGGCTTTAATCCTTAGAAAGAATGAAATTTAAGTAAATTGCAAATCACCATATATTTATCTTAAAATATACTTGTGTTTATTGCTCCCTAACTCCTGCTAGAAACTTGACAGGATGCTTCTGTTGCTCACCTAGAAAGGAACCTTGCATGTCCATGCTAAAAATGCAGATCTGACTGTCACTGAAACGGGGAGATAACTTCTCTACTACTTTTCAAGCCCTAAGAAATGCATTTGAGTAAGTCTTTTACTGTCCATTACAGGATGCTAACCAAACTTCATAAATGGTCTATAATTCTTCTTATGATAACATTTTCCAGTTTAAAATAAAAGTATCAGTGGAAAAATAATCAGGGTCCTCTTTGCAACAGAAATTCTTCACCAAGAATGTTCCTTGAGTGGGGAGTAGGAAAGGGCTTGAACTGATGGAAGTGGTAAAGTTTCTGCCTATGTCATGCAAGTGGTTCCAAACTAACTCATGACCTACGTGTGCTACCTGTGCTCCTGAAATGTATCTTCTGTCTTAGTTTTGTTGAAAAGGAATCCAGTTACGTACTTTGCGGCTGCTCAGCAATATCCATCAAACCGTGGTAAGTGACCATGATCGAGAGATTTGCTTCCAACATACACTTTTGATCCCACATCCCACTTAATATGCTAGTGTAGATGGCGGCTGAAGGCTTTCAGATTAGTTTGCAGAGTTTGGTTCTGTGTAAGGTTGTTGACCTTTTGATTACTTACAAGGATTTTAAGAATAATTTATTTCAATAAGGCAGCATGACAAGGAGTAGCAGAGCATAGGAAACATTCAGTGTCCCCCCCAAGCATTAAAAGATAAGTACTTGTTGTCCCTCCCTTTCCTCAAAAACCTAAGTCTGGCATTTTAAGTTGCTTTTTGGCTTTAGTTCCTTTTGGATAAAACCTGACATTTTAGAAGTTGTTCTCACAGGGCTAGAGAATACCTTTTTTTTTTTTTTTTTTTTTTTTTTTTTTGAGTGGGCAGTTGTTAGTAAAAGCTGAGGTTTCACATAACCATATGTCTTCAGGCTGGAACTTGCTGGAATTGCTTGTATTAAAGCTGATGCTTGCAATTTCATTGGAAACTGCAAAGCTGAGGACCCTTACTTGCTCTGTGTGTTGGATTTTACTTGTTCTGTTCTTAATACCTCTAGAACTGTGAAGCTCACCTAGTCGCTTAAAAAGGGAAATGATAATGTTTTTACAGAACAGAACTGGAATATATGCATTCTAGGGCAAACTTACTTTTAAGAACACCCAACAGAAGCTGCAAAAGTGTCTTGTTTATCCCATGCAGTGGTTACTTTATCTGCACGTTGGCAGCTGCAAATGGGGGATTAGCTAAGGAAGAAAAGCAGGAGCGAGGCAGCAAGTTGCAGCTCCTGGTCTTGATTTCTAAACTTCCAGTGGCCTTGAACCTTCTTCCCATCCGAGGGTTTACTTCTGACTGAGGAGACCTTCTGGGTGGTGCCCTCTGAACGTGGACAGAGGAGCCATTCACAGCATGCTCCTTGGAAAGCTGGTTTGAACTTTCTGATGTTCCCTTAAATTACCTCTTATTTCTGCCTCCTGATGCTAACGGATAGATTGAAAAAGCACAGAGTATAGTTTAATTTGAGTTGTGTTTGCACTGAGTTACTCAGAATTAGTTAAATCTGGCAGAGTGCAGCAGTTTGCTGAATACTGTGACTCTGGGTTTAGCCAAATAAGATCTAGGGTTTTATTCACTGAGCCGGCAAGGCTCAATTTGTCTCCCGCTGGACTAGTTCCGAATTCTCGGCAGGCCCTGGTCCTGCAATATGCTTCCCCGCCAAAACCCCCTCCTCCGCGCAGAGCCCTGCCGAGCTCCGCCGGGTGCTGCGGCAGTGCAGCCGAACCCAGGTATTTTGCAACCCAGCTCTAGAGTGAACTGTTCCAATAGCTGTCGTGTCCCACAGAGATCCTGCAGAGCCCAATAAATTGCCTTTTTTTGGTGGTTGCTCTTCTAAGAGGGAGAGAACTGGATCCATTCTGTCCGCAGGGGCTGCTGCGGAAGGGCCGCCTCCCGCGGCTCCGAGCGGCGGGGTTGGGGCTGCCCCGGGAGCCGCCCCGCTCCGCTCCCCGCCCGGCCGTGCCGCAGCTCCGGGGGACTCCGCGGGGCCGCGCTAGCTGCGCGCCCCGGCTTCCCCGCCGCGCTACCTTAAGGGGCTGGTTGACATCAGGCGGGTGGGCCGGGCGGGGTGGGTGGGATTTCCTGTGCTGGAGGTCAGCTGCTCCCGGCCCTCGCCCGGCCCTCCCTGCCGCCCGGCTCCCGCTCTCCCCGCGCCGGAGGGTCCCCGCGTCCTCCCGGCTCCCTCCTCTCGGGTCGGATTTACCTAGTGATGTGTAAACTACAGGATGCCCAGCAGCACCGGAAAGAGGTTTAAACCTACTAAATACATCCCTGTCTCCACAGCAGCTGCCTTATTAGTGGGTTCGACTACTTTATTTTTTGTTTTCACGTAAGTACCGCGCTGGCGGAGGGGGGGGTCCGCGCGGGGGGAGGCGGCTGGGCTTGACAACTCGTCCAGGCCCCGCCGCTGCTGGTCCCGCTCCCTGCCTGCCTCCTGCCATCCCTTCCCGGCTTTGGTTTGCAGAGCCTTTTTAGCTCTCCGTATCGTAAGATGTGTCTGACAGTCAGATCCACCATTTCATGGCACGCAAAGCCGATCAGACTCCTGCAGCTGCCGGCTCTGTGCATCAGAGATGCCAGTTCCCCGCAGCCCCGCTCTGTGCGGGCAGGGCTGGTGTAAAGGCAGAGAAACGCATCTCCAGCCACGGCCGCCCGGCTGCCCGCAGGCGTGAATCCAGCCGGTGCTTTATCCGGCCCAAGTCTCTTCTGCTTCAGGAGGGAGAGCTGGCCTTTTCCATTAATCTCCTCTGTGTTTCGGGGTTTAGTCGGCAGAGCCTTTTGAAGTGGAAGGAATCCTATGCTAAACATTACCGATTCTACATATTTTTATGTAACTAGCTCTAAAAGCCTGAGGATCTAACGAACAAATTTAGATCTGCTTGAAGGAGGGAAGGGGAAACTTTTTTCCCCCTCATTCCGTTCTCCCGTAAAAGCAAAATCGAGCTCTGGCGGTCAGCTTGCGGATCTCCTGTAGTTATATTAATATGTGAGTGGTGTAGCGCTTCGGCTTTCTGTTTCCTCTCCCTTCATATAAACTTGAGTTATGTGGATTGCTAACCCTTCCTATGCTGGGGTAGTGGCAGCCTCCCTGCAGAGGCGTTGTTGGTATTTCGGGAGAGATGCTACAAAATCGTGCTCTGAAATGAGCTTTGACTAAGCTGCTTTTTGGGAAGGTGGAAAGATTGCTAGTGGATATTAAGATTTATTGTTTCATTTATTTTGAGGCTCTGTTTTGCTTGTTTCGCCATTGCGAATTTTTAGCTCTGCTAAGGGAAGCTGTTAGAAGCAGAAGGCTGTATAACAGTGGGAGTATGTGTCTATGTCTTTATCCTTCTTGGTTTGTCTGTGATATGATTCTTGATGCTTCAAAATGCTCGTTACTTGTACAGTAATCTTAATGTAGGATTTCAGAATAAAATGCAAATGTTGTTTTGTCTAACAGGTTCTTAAATCGGAACAGGTTTTGACACTGAGTTATGCTCTTGACTTAATGTGACTTGATTTCTCGTTGGTTGTTCTTAATGCATTTGATACGAAGTACTGGTAAATCCTCTCAGGATGTTATACTGTTTCAGCCCCAGGAACTGGTACAAGTATAAGCCTATCATTCATCATTTGGGCATCTAATTATGGTTTGGCGCTTGTGGGCAAACACAAGACAGAAGTTGGTTTCTGTGGTGAACTTGGTTGACACTGCTGATGTGAATATTTTTTAAATGGTTTCATAGTAAAAAAAAAAAAAGGGTCTTAATGCTGGCATTTGTTTTTCCTGCATCTTGAGAAATGAATGTATGCTAAGGTTGTTTTGGAAGCTGTATGTTTGTCTTCACGTGATACTTCCAATGTAGACCTGCGAATTGCTTAGTGATGTAAGACTTTCCTGGTAACACAGTTGTTGTTGAAACATCCTTTTGGCAGCAGGACATCAGCCGAGATGTTAGTTTTAGAACTTGTTACTGTATGGAAGAAGCAATTGGTTTTAGTCTATTCCTGAATCTCAAACTTAACTCTGCTCCCTCTGTTATCAGTGAATAATTACATGCAAAATCAAGTATTTTTAGGATCTCTCCATATTGAAACTTGGCCTGTGCATCGTAAAGTGTTAGTAAATTTTTTGAGGACTGTCCCAGACATACGTTCTCTGCTGCTGCCAAGTCTTGTGTGTAATAAAAGTAACACATAATTGAGCAACTGTTGTCAGGCAGTATCTGAAGTCCTGCCCATTCAAAAATACCCAGATAAATTTGTATAGAATTGCTGTTGTTTTTTATCCTGAGCAGTTTTAATAAAACCTATCTTTGTCTTGGAATCAAAGCAAGTAGTATGTATGAGATTAGTGTCTTTTGTGTGGTGGTGGGTTCGTTTCCCCTTTCATGAACATCTCCATTTTTTATCTTTTTCCACAGGCAGTGTTTTGTGTCCTGAAGCTCTTCTTGTTGTGATATGTTATTCAAGGATGAGATAGACCTGAATTTTCAGAGCTGTTGATTTCCACAACTCTTTTGACGTTAGGTAGATCCCTAATATGCAGTAGTTGAGACACTGGCCTAACATTGGTTTAAGCAGTCTTACTGATACAATCCATGCTTGCTTCTCATAGCACAAGAAGTTTATCAGATGAAGATTTGCATGTGTGTTTATTAATTCCTCATTTGTGTTGTTAAGCTGTAAGGCTGCTATGTCTGTTAATGACTTAATCTGTGCATATATACATGAAACTGATGATGGATGGGACTCAGGTATCAAATTTTGGGTGCAGATCGGCTCAGTGGGATATTGGGGATGTGAGCAACTTCAGTCTAGTGGAACCAAATAATGGAGGTTAACATGTGGAAAAATTGAATAACAACTTTTTTTTTTTTTTTTTAAACACTTACTGAATAGCAAAAAGAATCATTTTAGGGCACTGCAAACATTTCTGAGTAACTTGTATGAAAAACAGAGGCTCTGACTCGGCTTTTTCCCTAGTTTGTGGGCTCAAGCCACATGTTATGAGTGTCTTCTGCTAGATGAAAAAGCTCTTTGAACTCGAAGGCCAGGGTTAGCTTTTCAGCAATGTAGTCTTTATTTTTAGCTTTTGTCCAAACACCTTTGCTAAACAGCAGCACATGAAGAGCACTTGAAATACATAGTATCCGCTATTAGTTCATGGTGGTGTTGATCAATGGTACTCTTATACTTCAATTTGGGAAAATTCCATTATAGATTCTCCTTTATTCTTTTTCCTCAGCTAACTATTTAGGATTCACTGTATTGCTGTTATATTCCTTCTGGTTTTATGAGGGGGAACTAAACTATTTAGCTATCAACATTACTGCCTGGAAAGGCAACTAAATGTTGCAGTTGTATTATTGCAGGCTTTTAGCTCTCCGTGTGTGTTCCTTTAATAATAAATACAAGCGTGTGAGTAGGTGGTCTAATTTGTCACAGTGGGAGAGTAAACAAGCATTAACTCTAAGCATTATGAAGGAATGTATCAGTAATGTTCTATATAATGATTAGGTTAACTTACTTATATGAACAAATTAAATGGCCTAATGAAGGAAAAAGCAATTCTTCTTAATATTGCAAGAATTCAGAGTGATTCAGTTGTAGCAGACCTGAACTTATTTCTGCCAAAACCTTTTTTCTTCATATTTCTCATAAGGTTTTTTGTTAGAGATAACAATTTAACCTATTTCAGTGAAGTCTGGGCTCTTATGCCTTGGACTGCTGAGTCTGTGATGTAAACCTTGGTGTGTTCATTCCAAGAACCAGAGTTTTGAGAACTTCTCACCTTATTTTAGGTTGCACACCTTCAGTGTTCGTAGAGAATGCAGCTTAATTGTCAGTAAGCATAATGTTGTAAAGCGTAATAGTTAATTGGGTGACATTACGGTTGGAATCAATTACCTTAAAAGTCTTTTCCAACCTAAATGATTCTATGATTATTCTGGAGGTAATAGTTCTCTTCACCTGTTTAAATTGTGCTACTTACTGTAGTTTTCAGTGTTAACAACCTCTGAGTTAGTTCAGTAGCTGCAGTGCTGCATCTATAGATTACACAAGCTAAAAGCATAAGGCTTTAAGGAAAAACTGTGGCTGATTTTAGTGAGGAGAGAAAATGCTCTTCATTCTCTCACTGAATATTGTAGACTAGAAATTTCAGATAAAATACCCATTTTCAGACTGTGTTTTCTGCAGCATGAAGTCTTTGAAGTACGGCACAAACACATAATTCATAGCAGAGTTTCAGGTGACACTACTTCTTTGATATAATGGTATTAAGGCTGCTGTATATTGTTCCCTTAAATGGGATAATAAAATGGGTTATTTTCTGGGTGAAGTGAAAGCACAAATAAGGTGAAAACTCATTCAGCCAATACTGAAAATGAGACTTCAGCTTTGTTCTTATAAGTCATAATGGGAGATAATCATAGGTATACGCCACAGACACAGGCAATTGGAACTCTAATGCAGTCTGTGACACAGGGGAATTTAATATAAATAACCCTTAGGAAACAACAGAGGAGTGATAAATTGGTGTAAAAGAGCAACTGAAGTTAAAGTCACAGTAGAGATGGAAAGAAAATAGAGAAATAGCCTGTAGCTTTGCTGTTCAGATGGTGGGAGGAGTATCAGGGAAGAATGGCTGGTAAGCAGTTCCCAGTAGCAGAACGGGTGGATTTACCTTAGCAAGAAGGAAAGCCCGGCTTCATTCATGAATGTTTACTTCTTTTTTTTTTTTTTTTTTTTGTAATCTCCCCACGTTTGTATATCATATCACTGTAATTCATGAACTAGAAAGACTCAGCATTTCTGCAATGGCTTAAACATACAAGTTACCTGTATATTAAATCAGATACACTTATACTATGATAAATGCACTTCTTAAGATTTAAGAACACCTCCTTCTTCCCAATTATATGACCCTACACTGGATTAGCTCTAAAATAAGTATATAATAGCATTTTAAAGTTCAAAAATACAGTAACCATTCTGAAGGGTAGTTAATGGAAGTATAATTATATGTGTACCTAAAATTCTTGAACTGTCTATTAGATCTCATCCTCCCATGGCTTGTAAGTGTTCATAGATCAAAAGAGGGGAAAGCATCATCTGCTTTTTTGACTTGGGTTTGTTTAGTCACTAGCAAAGCTCAAACTAATAAAAGATCATCTTTGCTTTAGTTAATTTGATTTGTATCCACAGATGTTTTATTTACCTAAAATATTTTAAGGACTTCAGTGAACTCCAGTTCCAGATGTTCAGATGTTCACTCCTGCCAGTTCAGTGTTCTGATTTCAGTTACAGCAAATGATAAAATATGATTTAAAATGTATATTACAGATGTTATAGAGCTTCATCTGTAACATAGGTGGATTTTATACCAGCCTAGAGGAAATAGAACTGGATGCTGATAAGTAGATGCACAAAAAAGAAAATAAAGATAAAATTGTAGCTCAGATTGTTTAATCTTGAGATGCTGCTGGACAGCATAAATTCTGCCTTGGAGGGTGATCTCACATCCCTCTTATGGTTTGGCTTCTGCCTAATAACTTGCTGTTTGTGGATCCGGGTGTCACACTGGGGATAGTTGTTTGTGACGTATGATGCTAGAATCTGAAGATTTACTGTGGTGTGTATGAAAGCACGTGGAAATACTACCACTCTGCTCATCCACTTCCCCCTCATACTGCCTGAACGGTTATACCGATATCCTTGTGATTCTGGAACCTCTGCAACACAAAGCTCATCTTCTTTGTCTGTTTCCACCCATTCTAGGGGTTCACTTGGTACTGGCAATGCTAACTGTGAAAAAGAACAAATTCCTCCTTCTTGAACTTTCTTTCCAAACCATACTTCGCCACTTCACTATTAACGTATTTCTGATTTGTAAAACTTTTTTTTTTCTTTTCACATGTCAAATTAAGAAATTGCTGGAACTGACAGGAGGCAGCTTCACAAAGTATACATTCACCGACAACCATGCAGACACTGTATAGAGGAAAACGAGTGCAAAAAAGTATGTATCAGTTTAATCAGGTGAATTTCAAAACTGATGTCAGAAACAAACACTGATTTCAAGTAGTACAGCTTAGCCTCCTGAGATATGTTACCATTTTCCATCTTAAATGCATCTTTAATGGCAGGTTGTCCCTGTCCACTCTACTTGCAATTCTGAAAAGGTAAGGCTTGCCATATTGACCTGAGTTATCTCAGTTTTCATGTCTGTCAGCTTCTGAAAAATATTTATTCTTGTTATGACAATGAAATGTCCTTTTAAGCTGTGACAATTTCATCTTGGTATATAGTTTTTGTAAAGAGAATCCAGAAAAACTTGTCATGCAAGATAAAAAGACAGGCAATCTCAACAGGAAAATCTATTTAACTGATGTGTGAAAAGTTTTTTTTTTGGTTTTGGGTTTTTTTTTTAATTAATTTATTTATTTTACACTGGAAGAGCTCAGTTTTACTGATTTTAAGTAGTTGATCCTATCATCTTTGCTTCCAAGGAGACCAGCAAAGTTGGCAATACAGGAAACTTCTGAAAGCTACTAAAATTCACTAATTTAGGGGGGGGGGGAAATATTTATTATCAATAGGAATATTTTTTCTTCCTGTAGTTTGGGAGAGGGAAAAGGAGAATCATATTTGTTGATGACAGTAAATAGCTAGACATCTTCAGCTGTGGGAGGCACAGCTATCTGCATGCAGCCATCACAGTGGCATTTCAGTGCTCGCTGTAGATCTAGTTTTTAAGGCAGAAGAGTTAATGCAATGAAAGTTATTTCTGTACATGGGCCATCCACAGCTGTAGTCAGTGTGTGATTTACACCAGCAGCCACCTCCTTCCTATTTTTCCTTATGAGCAGAGATTAAGGATGTATGGAAATAGGAATGAGAGTGTCTCAATTAGATCAGGGTGGGCCTCAGCCTTTGTACGTGAGTATACAAGCAATTTTTCTATTTCTGTTGAAGTTCCTTTTCAAGATGCTAATTTAAATACTGTCCATGTTTGTCCAAGTATGCCATACATGTATGCTTTTATAAATAGAAGCAATGTCTACAAAATTGTTCAAACGACATGAGAACTCAATTGGTTTGTTAGTAATGTAAACTAAGGGATAGTAGTGTTTAAAACACAAAGCTAAAATTGAGAGACAGATGCATGTGGTAACCTTGGAGGTCTGATTTTTGAGGTTCATTACCTGTGACAGTTGCTAATTATACACTTAACATTTTTGTGTAAAAAAACTTACTCTGTTACTAGGTGCTTCTTAGCTGAAATCAGCTGTAGGGCCTTGCTGCAAGGGGATCTACGTGGGACCTGTGAAAGATGACCTGGAGCAGCTGTCTGTTCTTACTTTACTTAGTGTATAAGCTACAAGGAAACTTTTCAAGGCCTACAAAGGGAAAGCCTGAGTTTTGTGTAGCTTGCACTGGAAGATGTCTGGAATACAGTAATAAGCCAATGTAGAGCATTAAATAGATCCACACTGGAGTGGGGAGAGTATCTTAAAAGCTGAATCAGTGCTACACTTGTGTAACCAGTGCAGAAGTGGAGCACTGATTTGCTGTCCTTTGATTTCAGCCAGTAGAATACAAGACTTTTCTCCGTAATCCAAGAGTAATGTTCAGTTTGGCTGCACTGTTACAGAGCTACTATTAATTGAACATTTGTCAGTGGGAGCTGCTAATGAAATTGAAGGGAAGAAGGATGGGAGGTTGAAACAATAATGCCGCAGTTTTTAATGAAAATTCTGTATTATTCTTTTGCAAAGAACACCATAGATTGGAAAACCATAGTTAGCCTAGATCCTATTTTACTGTGGGAGAGGCGATTTTGGGGATCCTTGCTTGGTGATTGCAATAATTAATTCAATTGAGTACACCACAGCATAATGTGTACTACATAAATCTTCAGCCAGTAATCTGTATCCAGCAAGAGGATTTAATTAGTCACTGATTGTTCTTCTGCAATGACTAATGCAATTTAGCTAGACTTGCTTCAAAGCTGTCCAAAGTGCCTAAAAGTCTGAGCTCTAAACCTATTGTGCAGACATTAGTGGGTACTTGACTCTTTGTTTTCCTCAGGATGGATATTATGGAATAAACTCTATAGTAACCAATTCTTAGATATTGCAGTCGTTACCACAGTTTTCTGTTTGTGAAAGTGTAAATGCAGAATTTGTGGACTCCAAATGTGAAACCCTTATGAAATATCTGTACTCTACTGCTGTGTAGAGTGTTGAGATCATCCAGTATCAAAGGACAGTGGAGCCAGGTGCAGAAAAAAGACCTCTTGAATTTTAGATCTAAACACAAAAGCAGCTGTTCCCAGTGTATATGTGCACCATTTTGTCACGTACTTTAATATTGTGTGAAGTCACATAACTAGGAAATGCTGCCCTTTGTGCAAGAGGACAAGCAGCTGTATGGAGCAAGGCAGGCTATATGAAGATGGGAATACATGAAATACAGATTTTTGTCAAGCCATATATAAAAGTATGTAATTACTTTTTGATGAAGGGCAGTGTTCATAGAGGCTGACTGCCCAGTAGTTCCCATGGAAATAAAGTTTGTGTGTCCGCTTTGAAATTACAGCTCTACAGAAACCTTGTATGCACTCAGACTAAATCAGTCACAGAATATTCTTAAATGAACAAATTATTTTTTAAGTTTGAGCCTAACAAAGCAAACTTGAAACTGCTTAAATATATAAGGGCTTTCATAAATAAAGTCGGACAAAGCCTTACTTTCCCATAGGATTCTTAAAACTAAATTGGCATTTACATTAGCTCTTTTTCATGTCTTCAGGGAAATAATCCAATGTGATATCTGTATCAACACAATTTAAATACAGTACTGGGAATAAGGAAAGCTTGGACATTTCTATAGACAAGCATAATTTAAATTTAAACTTGGTTCAATCACAGAAATGGTTCAAAATTGAAAGTTTCAGCTTAAAACTTTTCTGCCTACTCTGATCCCAGTTGGCTGGGACAGGCAGGTATTTTCTTATGGAAAAACACTTCCTCTCCTCCTTTTCAGCCAGTTCAGTTTCAAAAGTTATTTGGGATTTTTTTCATTGTATATAACCTCATGAGTGAGATCTCATTTTGTGTTTAGCTTTCTCTGAAGATTAATGTTTGCCCTAGCAATAAGGCTCTCCAGATGTGTTATGATCTAATAACGCTGAGCACCAGTGGTTAGCCCTTGTCTGCTGTCAGCAGCTTGCTGAACCACCTCCCAGCATTTGATGATGTAGTTTCTTGGCTCCAAGCGGCAGGAGCCATTAGTTGTGTAGGTAGGCGTGCTCTCCCTCCGTGGGGTTTGTGTCCTGCATTGGGCTCGGGAACTGTTTTCCAGAGACTTCCCCCTGAAGCCACACTGTTAACTTGGCGTCTCCTCCATTATCCCAAGGCACAACAGTGGAACAGGGACTTGGGCATGTCTGTATGATCATCTTCATGTAGTCAAACCTGGGACTTTGACCAGAAATTCTAGGTTCCCCCACTTCTCCCTCCCTTTCCCCCCCTGTTTTGTTTCAGATTGGGGCTCTTTCTGTTAGGAAGCTTTGAGCGTAGGCATAAGCCTTCATGGGACCCTTCCTGACTTCTGTAGGACTATGTGTGATTCCCATTTGGGAGCTGCCCAGGAGACACCTTGCTCAGTCAGAGGGCAGAGCTGTAAAAGGCACAGACCTGGGAAAATATTCAGGTGTGTGTATGTATTTTAAAATGATTTTGTGGTTAGGAATGTTATTAGGGCTGCCTAGTGCCTGGGCTTGGGTCTTAATCCTGCAAAAAGCTTTTTGTACTCTCTGGCAAGTCGCTTAATCCTTCTTCTGCATTGAGGGCAAGATTTTATCTGTTGCCGTTTCTTATACTGGTAGTTAGCTGTGGCAAAACTGTGCCACTCCGTATGTTGAAGTCTCTGTCCCTTCTGGTCTCCAGCAGCATAACTTGTGAATTGGGTCATCAGTGCTATCATCTCTGTTCCTCAAAGAGGGAAACTGAGGCAGAGAGGCACTGTACAACTGGAGTATGGGTGTTTAGGAAGTTTCGTACTTAGGTGCCAACTCCAGGCTAATGCCCTGTCATCCCAGGACTCAACGGTGATCATTCTTTCAGAGAGGGCTTCTGAAGGTACGGTTTCTTCTCCATCTTTTGTCAGTTTGGGCCATCTTCAAATGCAAAGGAATGCAATGCAGCAAGAGTATTTTGTTTGTTTAACACTTAAATCTGCATGAATGTTTGAATATGGAGATAAGTGTACTAAAGCTTCATTGTCTTTAAAAGTTTAATGGTAACATTATAGTCTTTAAAGTTTTATTTGTATGTAATTCCACAATGGATAATTCCTTTTGCCAAATATTTTTTCTTGCATTGTATTACAAAGGCTAGTGGGATAGAGCTAAACATGGATATGATTCTATGATACCTGTGGTTCGAGAACTGAAAAATTAATGATTCCTTCTCTAGCCTGCTGTGTTGGTTTTATAATTCATATCTGATAAAATAGAATACTTCTGAGCCAGCTATCATCCCTCCATTTACTGTCTAGATGTTTTTTTTTTTTTAATTCTTCCCTTTGTGGATGCTGGGGGGTTGAGTTTTGAGCCCTGCAGTGCTCCTGAAGAAGGTGGTTGCCAGATACACATTTTTCTTCACCTGTCATTTCCTTCAGACTCTTTATCCTTTGTAGTGTCTGGCCCTAGGACTTGTGTTGACTTCAAACTGCATAGCTGCTGTAGCAGACCACTGCCATGACCCTTGACTTTTAGCATAACCTGAGTGCATGGTTTACCCTTTCAGAGACACTTGACAGCAGAAGGAAGTGGGGAAGTACAGAATTTTAAAGTGTCATAAGCAACTACTTACAGCCACTCCCCATCTCAAGGAGAGACACGGGTCTGGACTGAGCACCAACCCCTTTAAACAATACATCACTCACTTCCTATACAACTTCTGAGTGGTCTCTACAGACTCTCCGGGTCTTCCTGGAGTATCTGGCTCCCTCTTGTCTGGCACTTACGTTGTGTTTTTTTGCTGTTTTCAGTCTTTCTCTGGACAGGTGACCTCCAGATCAGTCTGTTTAGGTGGATAAGGCTTTTTGCCCAATACGCACACATACGGTGATCCACTGCTTGTTTACCTCCTTCTGAAATGCCAGAGTAGAGAAAAGGGATTGAGGATTATGAGGTGTAATTCAAAATCTAATCCAATCTGTTGAACTGGGGTGGCTTTTATGGGTTGATGCAACAATTGTTCTGTATGGAAACTGTAAGTGGGTCAGTGTGTTTATTGTGACATAGACAGATTTGGTATCCTCCAGAGGCTGACCAACATTTCTATCTTCTTCCCCACTAAGAAGTTATGTATTCTTAGTCTGTGAATTTACTTTATCCAGAAAAGTAAGCAGAGTTGGATCTAGTCAACAGGGAAAGAGAGGTCTAGCAATTTGCCAGTTATGTTGTCCTCTTCTGAACACCACAGCCCTGTTTAGTGGAGGGATGCACTGGATCCTGCTTTTTTTTGTGATGAATATGCTTTATGCTTTTGTTTTCCTCTTCCAGAGTGGTGTTATTTATTTTTGTTGCTTCAACTTCTTTGGAAATGAGGAAAATCTATTTTGAGTGTAATATCCACTTGGTGTTTAAAAAGTGTCTTTTCTTGCCAGATTTCTTCTTGGTTCCCCTGGAAATACTTTTCTGTTGGGCTGCTTCTGCCATTGTGTATGTTGCGATATGTCTCCAGAACAGCATACTATGCATACATGATGGGTGGATGCCTGCATGTCTGATGAGGGATTGATTCCCTTGGGCATGCAAGTCCTGCCAACACTTCAGTTAGAAAACTGAAGGTTTTAATATACATTCTGTCTTTTAGTCCCAGTTTAGCCTGTTCTTTTGGAAGATGTTTCTTTGGAGCAAGGAATGATGTACTGTGTGGGGGTTTTTTTTAAATAAAAAAGAGTTTACACTGATATAGAGATAGTTAATTAAACAGACTGCATCTAATTCAGACTTTTCCCCTTAGTTCCCTTCTCACTCTTACTTACCATGCCCGCTTAAATAACTTGATGAAGCTGTGTAAGAATTACACAGATGGGATGAAGCCCATCTAAAGCTAGAACCTAATTCTGATCTCCTGACATGCCAATTAAATCTCACTGCAAAATGATTATTCCTAGGTATTCAAGTGACTGCATACTTGGTTTAAATCCCTTGGAGGGCTGTTGGTCCTCCTGGCTGATGGTGTTACTTCAGCTGCCTCTATCATCCTGCATGTCCTGGGCCTTATCCTTCTGAAAGAGAACTGTCTGCTGCCCAAGATCCTGTTCCATAACTAAAAGTGATCAGCTTTTCAACAGAAAAAAGTATAACATACTTCAACTTACTCTTTGAAATGACTGAATGAATCATTTTGGTTAAATCCTTAAGTGGGACAAATATTTTTCTTGAAGGAGAGAGCTAGCAGAAAGACTCCAGTCTAACAGTTAACGTCGCAAAGTGATTTAGGCTGAAAAACATCATTCAACATTGCTATACACCTGGGTTCTTTCAGCGCCATCAACAGATACGTGAACACACTCCCATCAACTTTTCCAGTGGCTGCTAGTCTTTAGATGCTTCTCTTTGCTCCTCAGTTTTCATGTTGGACTTCCTAATTTTCACAAAGTACTGAGCCTGACCTCTGAAAGTCAGTCCTCTTAAATCCGCTTCTTACATAGCGTGACAGTCTTAAAAAGGTCTTGTTTGCTCTTTGGTTTTTTGAGTTCAGAAAACAGTGAATTCAAACTAAATTATGTCTTTTAGCAGACACGTCAGACAATTTACCAGTCTGCCCTCATTTAATCAGTAGAGGACAGGATGGAAAAACAAGAGAGTATAAGATACTGCTGTTGAGAATTAATCTTGCAGTCGGCAAGGATTCCTTTCATTTTCCCCCATCTTAATGTTTAGACAAAGGAAAAGTATCTAAGGAAGAAGTTGCAGTGGTAAGGGATGTTCTGATTTCCCATGACAGTGACACAGAAGGGATTTTAGGTTTTCTCCCAAGGATATATAAAGACTTTACTATCCCTTCCCTGACTTTACCTGTGGTATTTTGAAGGCTGTTGGAGGGAAGGTACATCAAGGGAGGCCTAGATGAACTCGCTGCTGATTTTCACTCTGTGCTGTGGTAGCCTTGTCTGGGTCCATGTTCAGAAAGCAGAAACCTGTCAAAAGTCAATAGATCTACACTGCATTTCCATATTATTATTCGTATTCTTCATGCAGATCAGGTTTCTTTTTATGCTTATTTAACTATATCTTTTAAATAGCTTCCTAAAAATACAATCAATAAATGAACATAGGATGACTGCCACACTAGGCACACTTCAAATGCAGTAATGTATTTGAAATGTAAAATTCTTTATTTCAAACTAAATAAAATAAAATTAAAAAAAAAGTTAGAACCCCTAAGGGGAAAGCACTGCATGTTCAGGTCTCTTGTCTTGGCCTATTTTATTTATAAATATAAAAAACATTAAAACTATTTGTGTTCTAGAGCTCGGCTAGTCCAATGTTCTTTGTCTTCTCCCACAATGTGACGATAATCCAAAAACCATGCTTCTATGCAGATACTATGAGATTTTAGGTGCATTATATTATAAATGTGTGTCTGGAAATAAACTGCCAATCTCCACTTTTGGATGAACCTCAAAAGAAGATTCAGGCACAATAAACCAGACTTGTTTAGTGACAGTTCAGCATCACTTCACTTGCCGCGTATGATCACCCGATCAAGAACTGCCTCCTGCTGCGATGACAGTTTGCTGGAAACTCTCCACAGATTCATTGGAAGTTGGCTGAGCCCCAGCTCCACAAATTAGTGGTCAGAAGAGACTGTTTGTAGGGCACAAGTCTATCCAATTTGTAGTGTTGATTTGATTCTTTTTTTAATTAACACTTTAAAAAGTGTGTCAGCAGAGTGCCAAAAAGACAAGAAATGATCAGCTAAAACACTTTATTGCAGCATATGATGCTGTTCCATATTATCATGGGAACATGGCACTTAGATATGGCAATATTTTTTTTCTGTTGCTTTTGTTCATTTTATGGTCAACAGCAATTTAAAATACTCTAAATAGTCTTCAAAACAAAGTATGGGGTTTTGCCCTTTTTTCTTTTCTTTCCTCCTCAAATTCTTATCCTTGAATTCCCTTAAAGTCCAGTATCTTAATGAATTTAAAGCCAGCAAGTTGAGGGTTTTTTCCCCTTTTAATTTTTTTTTCCTGTAAGACTACTTTCTGTGTGTAGCTAGGTGTCTCTAGCTTAAAGAGGTGATTGGCAACAATTGTGTAAGGAAGTACAATAGTCTGTAGTCCTTTGTAGATCCTGTGAGTACAGTCGAGATTAAGAATGGTTTTTGACAAAATCATCTTTGTCCTTTTCTTGGCTTTTAAGCATCTTTTTTTTTTCTTTTTTTTTTTAACTGCTGCTTCCTCAGTGCTTTGTGTGACACTTGTCACTACTCCATCCATTCCTTCAGTATTGCATTGCAAGGGTAGTGAATATGAAAGCTTGAAAGATCAGAATTAGCGATGACAGCTGTTTTAAATGCACCCTTGCTTATGTTTCATGTTGTAATGTTTCCTACGGAGCCACCAGTTTATGGGTTCAGATTTTGGAAATATTCTGTGCAGCTAGCTGGTGCCAGGTGCTGGAGCCGTCAATATGAAGCAGGCTTGCTGTGTTAGGACGTCGCACCGCTTAGAGCCCTGCAGAGAGCAGGGTGGGCCAATTCCCGTTCATGGCTCTCCCTTCACCCTGCCCTACTGGGCTGACCTTGGTCGGCTGCCACGTGCCCACCCAGCCACTCTTGCACTCCTTGCCCTCAACAGGACAGGTGAGAAAATGAGATGAAAAAGCTCATAGGTTGCGGTGAAGACAAGGAGATCGCTTACCAATTACCATCATGGACAAAAAGACTCAGCTTGGCGAAGATTCATTTCATTTATTGCCGATTAAAATAGATTTGGATGGCGAGAAACAAAGACAATCTAAAACATCCTCTTCCCAGTCTCCCCTTTTTGTGGGCTCAGCTTCATTCCTTTATTCCCAGCTCCTCTACCTCTTCCTGCCCCCGAGTGGTGCAGAGGGATGGGGAATGAGGGGCTGTGGTCAGTCCATAGCAGTCCTCCTCTCTTGCCCCTTCCTCCTCACACGTTTGCTCCAGCATGAGCTCTCCACAGGCTGCAGTTCCTGTCAGGAGACCTGCTCCACATGGGCTCCTCTCCACCAGCCACAGTTCCTTCAGGAAATGCCCACCTGTTCCAGCACGGGGTCTGCCACAGGCGTGTGGGTACCAGCTCCAGCACAGCCCTCTCCATGGGCTGCAGGAAAACACCTGCTCCGTCATGGCTGCAGGGGAATCTCTACTCTGGTGCCTGCGGCACCTCTCCCCCTGCTCGGACCTGGGTGCTCGCAGGGCCGTTTCTCACACTTTTTTTCCTCGCTCTGTGCAGGTTTTGCCCTTTCTTAAATGCGCTTTCCCAGAGGCCCCACCAGCCTGGCTGAGGGGCTCAGCCATGCCCTGCGGTGGGGCCGCTGGAACTGGCTGCGTCCGGCGTGGGGCAGCCCCGCTCTCTCCTCACAGAGTCAGCCCTGCTGCCAGCACCTTGGTGTGTAAACCCAGCCTCTCAAAAATAAAAGATTCTGCATAGATGTTCCAGCAGTTCTGCATTTGTGTGAATCTTTACACGCAGGAAGAGACTGTGACAAAGCAATGACAGTGACAACAACAAAAAAGCTCTTTTGTCTGTCATCATCCCCAGCTGCACCACCAAGGTCAGTCAAACAAGTTGGGAGAAAAATGGATTTTGTTATTTTTTACTGCATATGAACTACTTGGTTTTTAGTAGCTCTTAATAAACACTCTTCAGGAAAATTATCTAATGTGAGAGCACAGTGATGGCTCACTCTTATTTATTAAATTCCTCAGAATTTCCATTGTGATTCTGTGAGTCATGTTAATGTGGCTTCTTCAGATGTGACTCAAGTATCCTCCATTTGCATGGCCTTCTTAATAGCTTCTCTGTCATGGTCTGGGGGTTGTTGGCGTCCAAGCTGGGAGTTTAATTCAAGTGCAAGACACAAATGTGCGTCAGTTCTCGTGTGTCTGCAAGCTGCAAGACGAGTTTGCTGGTGGAAAGGCTGCGCGGGCTGTAAACTGTGCCCCCTGTAAGGGCTGGCTGCAGGTATTACTACATAACCTCAAAAGTCAGTTGCATTCATTCTGACTGGCTGTTTAAAACCCTTATCACTCTTACTAACCTCATAGAAAACTCAATGCTTTCTTTTGGTTTTAATGCTTGTTGAATGCTGGGTTTTGGCTACAGGGGTGAAAATTTTAGAGCAAACTTTCCAGAGAGTACCCGCCTCTCCTCTGGGGGCAAGAAAAGGTTTAAAGATGTGGAGACTGCATTCACTAGCATCCATGTAGTTAGGGGACAAAATATGAAACATTTACCACAGTTTTCCAGGGATACGTTTGGGTAACTTTGGCAGCTCTGTTAGTATTGGTGAAGACAGTACACAGGAAGGGACAAGGAGGAATAATAATCTTCTGTCATGTTGTTAGAAGTGACTAGGTCAAAAGCACTGTGAAAAATGGAGTTTCCAGAGCAGAAATACTAAAACTTCAGCTTAGTTCACAGTTTTTTTTCTTTTCCTACCCTGAAGCACTCCATCATAATTGCCTTTGCTCATACTACACCTGTCAAGAGATGACACTGTTGTGCATTAAACTCGGGAGGTGTGACAGCAATGTGTTTCGCCCTGCCAGAATGGAGGTGGCATGTGTCCATCTTCTAGTACTTGCCCTGGTCTGCTAGCTTTTTTTTCTTCCTAATCTCAAGATAATGCCAAGCTGTAATATTTTATCTGTTTACTCTTTGGCTAATTGTCCTGGTAACACAGTTATAATTATTTCTGTGTTCCTTGTACAGATGTATGAGCATGTCTTCTTGGCACTGTTTTTGCCTGATGCCAAGAGATTTGGCGGGACTGCCCGGAGCCATCTGATCTGAATGCCCTGGGCAGGGTTAGGTATCAGTAGAGAAGCTTGGCTCTGAAACCTGTGGTACTCATGTAGGCACAGGCTGAACACGTAATCCTTGCTTGTGGTGAGCTCAATGTGATATCAAGAGACCAAGCACTGGACAGAGAAAGGAGTTGCCAGCTTGTTCTGAACATCAGCTTAGTGGTAATTATTCGGCTGGTTTTCAGTGCCGAAGGTATGCAGAGGTAAGTAGATGTTACCTATTGCTCCTAAGCCCCACAGGGTTTACCTTCACTCAGTAGCACATTTTTAAACCTGACTGGTGTCTATAGCCAGAGTCACCTTGTGTGCATAAATACCTACTGAAAATACCTACTTCTTCACAAACATTGTATCATTCAGGAAACTAGAGGCATTCTGTTATGGCATCCTGGATTTTTTTGGACACTTTTACTGTTTATAGCCTGGCTTCCTAAAGAAATTAGACTTTATTATGTTTGTTCATCTGTCCATTCCTTCCATTCTGAACTTTTAAAACCATTACTCATTTCTATCAAGTTCCATAAGGGCACTGAAACCTTTAAGATGACAAAAATAAATCTGGTGCCTGAGCACGGGAAAGAAACCACGGATGATTGCCCTGTGGAGGGAACAGCTTTCATGTGAACTCAATGCTTGCATCTGGACAGATCTCGAAGTTTGCCATCCTCACTGGAAAACTGCTCAGCCAGGTCTCAGGTATGATTTCCCTTGCTTGCCTGCTAGGGGAACCTGAAGGTGAACTGGAAGAAGAGTTTCTTCAGGGTTATAAGGTAATATTCTGAAGGATGATGTAGAGGAGACTTTGATATATATGTATATAGAGGCAATACACAAAGGAAAAAGTTGTAAAGAATGTGAGCAGCAATTGCTAGGGTGGGATCGGTGTTACACAAGGACGCAAGATGCATATCCATGGGAGGCATTTGTTCATCTGCTCATGAAATCTGTTGTTTCATCTTAATATAGAGAAGTTCTCAGATCACCTCCTTGTATAATTAGAAAAAACACATCGAGTGTAAACCCAATTGACTGTCCTTCCTGGGCCCCTTTAAAAATACCGGAGAACTGCTTTTAATGCCTCTGTTTATTTTGGTACGGTATCCAGACTGCTGGAAATATGTTTATAGCACAGTCTAATGAGCTGAGGCTCCTTTCTAAGATTCCAGTGCCTCATGGGTGGACAGAAAAAGCTTGATGCTCTCTAAATATGTATTTATGTCAGACTCTGGCTTGCACTAACAGTTAATGCCAAGAGAAACTGCCTATTTAATGCCACGTAAGCTAAGCCTGAGCAGCAATTGTTCCTCAGCATGTGATACAGAGTGATCCTAGTTACTGTGGCATTCGTTTACTTCTGTGGTAGTCAGATTTATCAACACCTGGTCTGTGTTGTGAATATCACCAGTTATATTAAGTCATCTGTATTTAAGCTTGATGACTTCATGGGAAACCATTTTAATTTGTTTTCTACCTGTGAAGCACAAATTCCAGGTCAACTTTGAAATCTAGTTAATGTTCTAGACACCAGAAATGCAAGTATATGAAAATAGTGTTACTTACATTGGACTGGAGTTATAACTCTGCTGTGAGTGCCTGGAGCAAATTTAAGTGAGGTGTCAGATGCTCTTTAGCATGCTGACGGGCTTTCTACCCACTTCGATGCAGTGGTTTTGATCTCTTATTCTTCACACTTCACCTTTTCCAAAAGGAAGTGCATTTTGCCTGATGCACAATAACTTCATTAACTGTAAGACAGTTTTGAAAGCTGCGCTTTCTAATAGAAATATCTTCCACAGCAGGGAGGAAGATATTGAAGCCTAAAATAAAATAGGAGTTTGTTTTGAAACACAAGAATTATGCTAAAAATTGAACAGATAATCTTGATAGTGCAAGATCGGAGTTGTTTGTGTTAAACTTGCTGCTTGAAGTCACAGTCAGTTCCCAAATGCTTTAAAAAGCCAGTTTGCAGTGTCTGCTCACCCTGCCCATCTGAATATCCCCCTGTCCCAGTTATTCACGGCTTGCAAGGAGCTGATGCTCGCTCTCCCTTTTCTCGCCAGGTTCAGACCATTGGACTTGTCAGCTCTTTTCTCCCTGAAATCGGATTATACTGAAAAGTTGGCATTCTCTTCCTTTGCTCTCCCAAATCTAAAAACCCACTGCAAAAGCTTTATTGCAATTGATAGTTTGCTGGTGGTGCAGCTAGCATAGATAAAGTGTGGATAATTGTGCTTCCGTGCATGTTGGAAGGAACCAAATGGCATTGTTCTGCAGTGTACCTCTGAAAAGCACCTGTCTTATGTTCACTTTTAAATCTCACGCAGTCAAAAAGCTGTCTTTAGTAATGAACTCTTAAGGCTGGCTGGAGAAGGGAATTGATTTGGGGTATAGAATAACTTTTCTGTCAGTGTTCTGGCCAGCCCTTCTCAGTATAAGTAGTAGTTAGATCTTTCTGAATTTCAACAGAATGTACGCATTTTAAATGATTTACAGGTTTTTGAAAACACTATTAATCGTACCGTGATAGCATTTTAATGAACTACTTTTTTGAATTACAATTGGAGCTAATACCTGTTAGAGCTGTGGCTCTTTTGTGTGCATAGGAGAATTGTTGCCAGGAATATATTGAATATTTGACGCCCAAATTGGATGTAGTGAGTCAAGTTTGCTCATTCAATAACTTGTTAGCAGAGCATAAAAATCCTACTGGAGCAAATTCATCCTTTCCTTTTGAAGAACATTCCCATTCTTTATTGAGAAGCTGAAGAATGTTTAAGCAGTTTTGGTTTTGGTGGAGGCAATGTCTTTGTGTGTGCATGCTAGCTGCCTTTAATAGACCACTGCCTGGTTGGGCTTTGATAGTGGTTAGCTGTATGGTGCAGAGGGCTTGTCTTCCTTACCGTACCTCTTGCTTCTCTTTTTACATGCTGAAATTACTTATAATTTCAGCAAGGTGCTCAGGGGACTGGCAGGGAGATTTTGCTTCCCACGAACCATGCATGAGAGACCTTTCTTTGAAGTCCTTGGGCAGCGAGAGCCTGTCCTGTTGCATCCTGTTTTGTTTCTGGGGAGGAACATGATCCAGAGTGACCAGAGACAGGTGGGCTGTGTCAGAGGTCCAAAAGAAGAGGCTAATCAAAATTCAGATCCTAGGGCTTAAACATTTTTTACACATGTGCCAAGCTGTATAAAAAGCCTGTTCTGTATTAGCTATTTTAAAACACATTAGAAAAATTACGTGACTCTCACGCATCTGTTGCTGACTTCAGTTCTTTCTCTATACAAGCATTTCTATTGATTTAAGGTAGTGCAAAGGAGCACTTGGAATTTTAGTGGAACTGATTTGTTTCTTTGTGTCATCCTGAAAGAATGATGAAGTCTTGAATAAGCAAATAATGCAAAGGACTGAAGTTGTCAGGATATTTAGTACAAAAAAAAAAGAGATTTAGTTACAATATGGGGGGGGGTTGCATACTTGGTCCGTCACTGAACAGCAAATGTGTACAGAACAAATTAATTTTTTAAAAAATATTTGGCCCATTTTCTCGCATCTGTGGTACAACGAAGAAAACTTAAGTCATAAACTGCACTGCAGTGATTACCAGTCTCACTCCTCTAGCTTTGGGAACAACTAATCTTCTTAAGTGGGTGCTAGTATGGATGGAGACCAGGGCTGGGGATTTCTGTGTTGTAATTTGCAGCTTCTTCAATCACTAGTGTGTGCTGCATGACTTGTATATTCTAGTTACAAAATTTGAAAATGCACATCCTCAAAAAGTTATGTTCCTAATAAAGAAATGCAGTTTACTTGGCTGTAAGTTTGTCTGTTCTTGTATCTGCTTTGTGGTGAAAGGGAGTAATTATTGGCCTTGATAAGCTCCTGTGCCAAGCATTCTTTTGAAAACAAACAAAAAAATATTATGGCCCATAGTTATTTTCAGCAGAGTCTTGTTTGGAAAGCAAATAGGTCCTCAAACTAAACAATTGCTCTCCATGAATTGAAAACGTAGTTTTTCTTCTCCTGTGTATATTGCCTTGTTTGCTCAGTGCTTCAGTGTTACACTAAAATCTTCAGAGCCAGGATGCTGTTGGGTTAATCAATGAAAATGGTTTCCATTGATTGCTGTGGAAAGAAAAGAACAAACTGGTTTAATTAAGACAATCCCATGTATATCTAGAAGAGTGACTATTGATCTGCATGTTTTTAATTAAAATGAAGGGCTTCAGTTTTTTTAAAACCTTGGCTTCTCTCTTGCTGGTTTGGGTAGGGCTCCACCAGTTGCCAGTGTGCTCTACAAAGCAGCTTTGTCTGGCAGGCCCTCAAACTGTGACGCCTGGGACTGGCATGCAGGCTCGGGGGAGCAGAATACACAGCTCCAGCTGGGGCTCGGAGAAGAACAATGCCATGAAGTGACACTTTAATTTTCTGCTGTTCATTCCTCCATTTGAGTAGCAAGCTTGTCTGGAAATCAGATTACTCAAGCTGTAGGAAGCCACTATTTGTTCTATGTACTACTTTTTAAATAGATACTTTCAGAGGGGGAACCCTTCCCTTTGACATTCATAACTCACGAGAAGTCTGGAAGACAGGAGCTCCAAGGTATGATTTAATGTCTCCTTTTACTGTTTTTTAGCTTCTCTGTTTATTTTGCTCTGTCAAAGTAGAGCAAATCACCTGTCCAAATTGGAGCTTTCTATGTTGACACCAAGGCTTGCGTTAGAAGTAGAACGCTGCCCAGCATTAGACTGCTGGCGTAAAAAAAAATAGTTGTAATGTAGTCCTGTTAAAAGCAAGTACTTTCAGATGCTTCTCAAGCCCCCAGTCAGTCTTTCCCATCTCTTAAACTTCCTTTCTTTGCCTCTGTGTGACAAGCTTCCAAAAGCAGGGAAATTGAACAAATACATTAGAGTGTTCTTCTAATCTTTCCTGGCCAACTTTGGATACTATGTAAATAGGAGGAAAACCATGGCAAAGCAAGACTTCAAGCAGTAAAATGGATGTTGGAGACATCCACTGAGCATGTGGAAGACAGAAGCAAGGATTAATATTACTAAAAACAGTAATGGTTATTGGACATTGTTTAATGATTGCAGAAGCTGGCTTACCCTGTGCCGCTTCTGAAAAAGGTACCATACCTTCTCCCCTGTCGTGGCCCTTTACTTTTTTTCTGCCAGCCCTAGTCTTCTATGACAAAATGGTGCTAGTTTTCATCCAGATGTTTTTCCCCAATTCAGTTTGCTATGTGACCAGTAGCAAAGAGGGTTGGACTGCTCTGGCTGCAGTTGCCACTGGTGTTGGCATAAAGTTTTTGTTAAGCTATGCCCTGAGCCTCCCTTGTGCATGAAATCACTGTTTTGTCATTTAAATGACAGGTTGTAGTGACAAGGTACCTTAGTCATAATTATCCCCAACACCTCCATTATAAGATCTTAGGTTTTAATTCTGTGAAACTAGCCATTTGGGTCAAGAACTATACTTCATGCTGAGGGATTTTGTGTGTGCTTAGGCTAAACCAGAATGATAAGAAAAATGTTTTGCCTGTTGGAAACTCCACTTTTAGGGAGAGTAAACTTTAGGGACATGAAATGGGACAACAGATTGGCTTTTGTGCTTGGCTTTTTTCTGTCCTCATTAAGATCTTCCTTAACTTGGCCAAGTTTTCAAATCTCTACTAAGAGCAGTGGGGTTTGTGTTCGGTGTCTGACTGCTGCAGTCCAGTAATCCTTCACCCTCACGGAGCACGGTCTGCTGCCCAGGGAGCTCTGCTACCCGCACCGGGAGTGCCCTGTCCCGAGGAGGCAGCTCTGCGCACTGTGAAGGAGATAATGGGGCTGGGACAGCACTTCTCATATGTGGCTCTTCACCCAGGCTTTGGATCTTGCCGCCATCAGAAATGAGAGCAGAAACATCTCCTCATGTGTTTTCTCAGTGCTCCCATGGTGGGCAATGAGGGAGCAAGGCTTGTTGGGTGGAAGACGAAGAGCCTGAAAGTCGCTGGGTAAGCTGTTTTGAGATCAACTTGTAGTGATTGCAGTCTTGGGTTTTTTTTTTGGGAGAACAATGTAATACACTTGGGACTTTTAGCTCTGAGCGCTATTGGCTTTGTGCTATGTTCGCATTGCAGCTTTCACTGACTGCAAAATGCCAGGGTCTCTGAAAAAGTCAGGTTTTTGGGGATGTACAACATTTTGGGTTCCCATCTGCAAAATCAGACTAAGATGGAGATATTATAACAACTTCTAGGGTGTTAGGATGATAAATGCTAATGTTAGCAAAACGTTCATATGAAGTTAATTATAATAGAACATCCCAGAAGGAAAACAATTCTGTATTGAGTACAGAATGTGCATAGCATGCAGCAAATATGGCCTGAGGCCACACGTTGGCTGGGTACAATGAAAAGAAATGCTGAACAGCTACCTGCTCAGCGAGCATGCTTGAAGTAGCAGCAGCCCTTTAGGGAATACAGGCAATAAAGAGATTAAATTTGGCCCTCTTGTTACATGCAAGTTACTTTAAAGATTCATAGACAGTTTTATTCCAGCAATCCAATTTTCTGAGCACTTGCCTTCGTGCCAGGGTTGTCACTTTAATCCATTTTAAAAACAGGATGACAAATACGAGCTTTCAGTGTCAAGTTGCAAAAGCAAGACTTGGACTTGGGGCTGGTTTTTCTCAGTCAACTATTAGTTTGAAGAAGGTGAGATCCAATATTGTATCTATAAAGTGGAAAACATAAAGGTTATTAAGCAATTTGGGTTGCCTTGGATTCATCTGGGTTGTTTTGGTGCATTTTTCCTCTTTATTGTTGAAGTCACCACTGCTGATCTCGGAGCGAGTAAGAGATTTTACTGCATGCAGAAGCACTAGGAAAAATGCTTGCTTCCCCAGGAATTACAATAAAGTCTATTAATCTTAGCACACAGCCTATTTTTACATAGAATTATGGATTTCAGTTTGTTGTGGTCACATTTCTGCAAGACTAACTTGGATGGTTCCATCTCTCACTTCTAAAAAAGGCAATCATATGATGTATTAAGCAGTAAGTAGTATCATAAATTTAAGTCTTATATTTTAAGAACAAAACCTTAGGCCTCTCTGCATTCTCCATGAATGTTTTAATATTTCACAAGTTTGACTCTTTTGCAATCCTTTATGGCTTTATAAATTGTAGTTTTATGGATTTGAGTTCAAAAATTGATTTTTTTTTTCTTTTATAACTTCAAATAGATTGGGTGAAAGTAATTATTATTCTTTGAAATAATTACAAGCATAGCAACTATTTGAGACAGAAATAACTAGGATTTCAAATTATTGCATGCAAAGCTATTCATCAACTAAATAAATCAGCCCCTGATGGATGGAGGGGGAAGAGTAATCACCCTGCTTTTGTGGCACAATAAAACAAGGAGGATATTGTGTCCTAGAAGTCCTACTGCACAGATTTAAGATATCTTTTTTTTTCCTCTCTCGTATTTTTAACTAAGAATTAGCAAAAAAAAAAAAAAAAAGCCAGATTGTACGTGTCTGATGCTGTGAGAGAAGAATAAATAATTTGTTGCCTAAATGTAATTCCCCATATTTTATAAACAACTGCAGGAAGGTTTTTAGAATAAGAAATGCAGTATGTGTGAGAAGGCTAAATGGGTTAAAAATTTGGTCAAATTTTGGTTTTGATCAAATTCTGAGTTTTGAAAATGACAAAGGAAGGTGCTTTCTTCCTGCAGGAATCAAATGGGGGTTGATGGCAGCAGTGGGAAGGGTGGACAGGAGCAGAATGGGAGGACATGCTGGTGGGGAAGTGGTTACTGTTCCAGTGTGGAATAGTGTAATCCAAATTTCTTTATTCTATCACAAGAAAGAGCTTGGGAAGACAAGAAATTAAATTGTTTGACATGTAGACTTCTGTAGATGCTAATGTTTGTTGGTTTGCATTACAAGAACTGCGGGTTTCTGTGTGTATGGACGGCTGTCGCCTCCATGTCTCCTAGTTGCATGAGCAAGAAACCGTGTGCTTAAAGCTTGGTAATTCCCCAAAGGCCAGAAGAAAATGTTTGGACCATTTATTTTGAAACATAATTACTGCTCGAAGCAATCCCTCAAAGTTGACACTTAAAATTGACACTATTACATTGATTCGAGTGTAAACATATGAAAAATGTTATGATATTGAGAAAGAACATTTAGGCTAAGAATGTCTGTTGTGAAACGTTTGCAAGTTTTAAATCATACGTTGCTCTTGTAGGAATCCTGTTTCTTTTCTCTGTATAAATACGGGTAAAGAGTTCAAATTTTGATTTTTTGATCGCCAGCTAGATGAACAATCAGGGAAGGATAGTTCTACTGTGGGACAACTTTGAAGGCTTCAAAATTTGCTTTAGTTTTCTTGGAAAGAAAACTTTCAGAATGAAGCACAATATTCTGTAAGATGCCAAGCCACACTTTTAATAGTTGTGAGAGTTTTCAGTTGGTCTCCTGCGTGTCACGAGCTTGGTCTTTGCTTCAGCAAAAAAAGCAGAACTAGATTTCATTGATGATCTCCAATGCCAAACTGAAGTAAACTAAGCATTGCCTTGGCTTCAGAAGGGTTTATAATAGTTTCTCATGTTTAATGCTTGCTTTCCTCCCTCTAATGTAATTTATTTGTTGAAATGTAAAAGCCCAGTAAGTATTTAATCATCTCATCAAAGAAAAGTCATTCTAATCTCTTTTGATCTGGTAAGAGAAGGAAAAGGGAAGAAAAAGTCTTCATATTCTACATGTAGGAAAATATTTTTCAAGAAACTTTTTATAGTCTCAGACAAATGCAAGCATGCAGCTGGATCCTTCCCTCTGCTTTCTTGTCTTTCCATGGTGTGTATTGTACATGTAGAGTTGTTCTAAAGTTCAGCACTGCTTAACCCTCCCCGCCCCCTTTTATGGTTTTTTTAAAAAAGTTAAGTAGTAATTCACAACAGGATATGATGATGGTGTCCGATCTGGCCACACCTAATCTGTGCTGGGACACACTGACTTCATTCATTTGTACGTGTGGTGATTATTAGACAGTTTGTTACCACACCCTGGAGTGTTTTATTGCAATCATAAAGTGGTTCAGCTAAAGGAAACACCACTTTTCTAGAGGAAAAAATGCTAGCCTTCTACTTCTAGAAGAACTCATTCCAGGAATGTGTAGCATACAAATTTCATGGCCTGGAATACTATTGAGCTTATACCGAATACACAAAGAATTGTGTGGCTTTTTCCATTGAGTAACAGTGTACCTCAGTATTTAAAAATAATTATCTTAATTTACATGGCTCTGAATTTTCATCAGATGTGTAGTATGGCTGAAGGGAGGGCTCCTCTTCTTCTTCTGGCATACAGAAAGGCTCATTTTACTGTGGGAACTTCCTTGTGGGCAATCCAGAAGGGAAACTGCCGAGCTTTGGAAGTGGAAATATCTCACTTTTTGTCTGGGGGGTTGTTCGTGGCACAGAGCAACATTGGAGGGTAAGAATAAATAGAGTTCCTATGTATTTCTGCTGAATATCCATGTTAAATGGGTCTTGAACATCAGTTCAATGTACAAAACCTTTTTCCATGCTGTTAGAAGAAGCCTCTAAATTAATCAGAAATGATAAAAAAAAAAAAGCTCTGCCTTGCAGAGCACCAGAAATGCGACTGATGAATGACCAGACTGAGGTATTTTTAAATTCGGGGTTGCTGGAGGGAGCTGGACTTAGAGTCACTTCCAAGTAATTAAGTTAGGAGGAAAGACCTTTTTAGAGTAGTGTAAGGGATGAACCATATTAAGATGTGCCAGTTTCTTACTGTGAATGCAGCTACGCTACGGAAATTATTTCCCTTGGTTCTAACTAGGGAAATTGGTTAATATTAACCAGCTGGAGGTGTGTATTCCCTGCATAAGTAGGAAAGGACATAAAATTCAGTTTAAAGCTGGCTTGTGAGCTTGAGGAAAAGGAGACACATCATAGAATTTCAAGAGGTGAAGAGATGTCAATCATGCGGCCACCCACAAAAGGATGTTTCCCTCTATCTTTTACTTTGGGCTTCATCCCGTCTTGCTGATATGCCAACGCTGAGATTGCAGTAGCTTGGCAGCAAGAGGCTGAATCTCCCAAAAGAAAACTTACTACATCTCTACCTTAACTGAGTTTAAAGCGTGGTAGTCAGGTAGTCAGGGATACAGGCACATCTAATAGAGTGCAGTCAACTTGGTAGTCCTGTGTTTATAGAAGACCAAGGAGAGGGGACTTACGCAGTCCCACAAAGCTGAGCTGTAATGCTGGTCTTCCTGTGAAATTTTCAGTATCTTTGTAATAATTATCTTTTTCAGAAGGAGCTGACAGCTTTGATGATAGGGAGGGAGATCTTTCATTTCACTTATTGCTGTTTTCAAAAATCTGCTTCTGATGACACTACGCTGAATATCCTTTCCCAACTCCTTACATCTCAGTATCCTTTCCCCAGAAAATTTGCATGGGAGGGAGAGCATGCTGACATGGACTGTCTTGCTGTTTGTCACAGATCAGTCCCGTTTCCTCATGTTTTGCTTATAAAATGAAATGTAGAAGCCAAATATGTTTCCCATGCACATCTGGCATATTTAAAAGGCTATTTTTGTTACGAGTGGAGGAGCATTAAGAAATCATGGTTGAAAATGTAGAGAGGCGTCAACAGTGGAAATGCTTTGAGGTGAAGCAGTAGCATTTATATAGTGTCGATTTCTCTGCATTTAAAGTATATCTACATCATGATCCAGAGAGTGGTCTCCACTGCTGTAAAGTTTCCTTTTTCCTCGCTGTCAGTTGTTTCCAGCTGCCAAGCTGTTTCATGCATCCCTGTCCATGGGAAATCCCTTTTCCTATGAAGAGAATGTGAAAGAAGCCAAAGTCTCCTCCCCTTTCTTCCAGCCGTAAGGCGATGTCCAGCTCCTCTGCTGCGCTTCTTCCATCAGGAGAAGGAAGGCTCTTTCTCCGCGTGTGAGCCTGCCAGGCGGAGTCTGTGGTGGAGCGCAGCAGAGGATCCTGAGTGCTGTTAGCCCTGACCAGTTTTCTTTTCAGGAATCTTGAATGGCTGGAGGAATTAAGCAAAAGATGCTTGCGTACATCTGGAAGATAAGATCTGTTGGGTGCTGTGTAGTATTTTGGATGACTGCCACTTTTTTAATACTGCAGGTCCTGTAATGCCTGTACCTTCAGGCAGTTTGATTATAAAATTAACTCTTGGCAAAGATGGCTCTCTTCACATTAAGTGTTTGTGCTACCTAAATGTAAATCATAGACATTTCCTGAACTGCTGGCATTTAGGATGAATTATAACTTTCCATTCTCTTTTTACTTTTCTTTTCTTTTTAAAATAATTTTGTACATGTTATTTCTCCATCAGTGTAAAAATATTGTCTAGAGAGCAATAAAAAAATCAGGAGCCTTACTGTGTGTGTATACAGTAAGGCAGGAAATGGACCTCCTAAATGTGTGTGCAGGTGTGACCATAAAAATGCTAGAATGCTATTCTTCATTTGAAATTAGTTATTCTAGTGAAAACCCTGGAGTACCGGAATATTTTGGAACCAAGGAAAAGCTAAACTTGGCAGGGTTGTGCTTTACAGACCCTACAGTCCCCGGCCCCTTCTCTAGCTTATTTCTGTTCTCCTGGAGGTTAACTGGTGCAACTTTTCTCCCCTTAACTTACTGAAAGTGTTGTGGACCAAAGAGAGCTCATCTTTTCTCTCCACTTGTGAATTTGCCTTATTAGGAGGCAATTGGACAATTCTATACAAGTGCGTGACTAACTTTGGACCCTTTATTTGTAACCCGTTTGTCTAGAGAAACGACAAAAGAATTCTTTAGTCATAAACAAAAGGACTGTCATGCTATTTTCTTTACTTCTTTCCAGTGTATCCCTAATAAAGGGCTTGATCAGAGGCCAGGAAAGGATCTGTCTTATTCTGCATTGCTATTCAACAGCGTAAGTGTGGAAAGCGTTTGATTCTCGTTTTAGTGAAATGATCTCCCTCAAAAGTCAGCGGAAGTAGGCTGGCACAATCTCCCATTTGGGCTTGAGGATCCTTTGGAAGATACTTTCTTCTGCTGGACATGCTTCATATAGATGACAAATCAAGTTGCCAGTCTGCTTCACCTTGCATCTGTCTATGGGAGAGGTTTGAACTGGTTTTAACAGCTGCACAAATTGTGCAGGTAAGCAGCTCTCCCTCTTTTTGAGGCTTAGTCTGAATATTTTGCCCATGGGAACAACAGCTCTATAGCAAGATCTGTTTCTCTTGCAGAGCTGTCGAAATAAGACAGCTTAACAGTACTTTTTTTTTTTTAAGTATACTTTAAAAAAATGTTTTCTGAAGGGAAACTTCACATCAACATTTATTTGTCTTCCTCTAGAGGAAGGACCAGAGGTGGTGCAGTACTTTGCTGTTTAATATCCAGTGGAAAATGTAGCTTCACTTTTGCACTGAAGATGTTTTGTTAGTATCCCTGAGACCATACACCTCTGTGCCAGCCAGTCCACTCTGCTGAGTTCACTGTGCACGCTCATGGAAGCTAAACAGTATTTTCTTTTTTGGGGGAATATTTTGTCTAATTTTTGGCACTTCACTTTGTGTAGGAAATTTGTTTCTTCCTAGGGCATGCACGATTTACAGTAATACCCTACTACTTAGATATGAGAGCGCAAAGAATGTGTTTGAGGGAAAAAACCCTGTAAATTGACTGAATAGGTGCATTATGGGGAGGCTGTTTTTCCAAGATCTCTGACAGACCATAGTTGTAAAGCTTCTAAACAAATGAAAAGAACACCACTATATATAAAGTGGAGTCTTTTGTCCAAGTTACTACTTGGAGAAGTGTTTCCTTGGGATAATCCAAATATGTTACTAATTAAAAGGGATTTTTATGATTCCAGGTTTTCAGAAATTTTATTTGTATTAATAAGTTATTTATTATCACGACAACAGCAAAATAAATACTCTTAAATAAAAGATACACAAAGATTTTTTTTTTTTTTAATGTGTTCTCAAGCTACAGTTGGGGGACACCAGTGAATCAGCCAACAATATGCTTTGGTTGTTGCTTTTTCAGTAGGAGCTCCAAAGAGATTCATAAATTTCTTACCAATTTCTTACCAAGAAAAGTACATATTTTGAAGGTTCTTGTTGAGCTTTTGTTTTGATCAACAAATGGTGAGCTTGCTTTTGGCCCAGTTAAAGATCTGATCCAAAGCCTATTGAATTTAATTGGAGTGATTCCAGTAATTTTAAGAGTTCTGGATCTGCCCCAGATTTTTAGCAAATAGATGAAGAAGGGTGGTAGTTAAGCATCTGTCTGTTCTTTCTAGCAAGGCCACATCTGGATTCTCTTGTAGCTTGCTTTTCCTTTATTTTAGACTTCAGTCCCACTCCTTGTGAGCCAGGCTTCTATTGTTTTTCGTACTCCCATCCTTCCCCTCTTCTTGAACAACCGTCATTAAGCAAGAATGACAAAGTGCCGGTGTGTAAAACATAAGATCTGCCAGACTTTGCATGATTTTTATTTCTTTGTGTGTTTTTCTTAAATTTTGCCAACATCTGCCTCCTGCGTCTCTCACGTATTTGCTGTTTTTCTGAGATACTGGCGGAATGTTTCTGACAAAGAACACCACAGACACAGCTACAAAACTGTCAATTTACTCCCTTGCTGGAAAAAAGCTATCGGTCTGCCCAGTTAGGACGTTGAGGGAATGATTTATCCTTTTCCTTCCCATCTGATTGTTTTGCAATTATGTTGTGAATTGGAGTGTGTTTTTAGGACACGTTTTAGGAAAATGCTTTCTTATCTGCACAGGCCTGATGAAACCAGGCCAGTTTCATACTCCTAATAGTTTCCTTGCAATCAAGTAGATTTGGGTCTGAGTTAGTGCATGTCTTCCAAGTGCATCTGAATTTCATAAGCTTTGAGTTGTATCAGAGGCGGTGCTGGAACACTAGTGTATGCTGTCACACGTGTCATAACTCTTGATTTAAACAGTCTCGAGTGTAAAATTAGCTTATAGATGTGTTGGATTGGGGAGTCAAGAGCTGCTGATGCCTCGCTCCTCTGACAGGCACTGAGTGCAGAGCTTGTGAACACTGTTTATATAACGCTCTTAGAAAGGGAAACTGTTGCATAAACACCACTCCTTTACATTGCTGAAGGTTATTGCTTTTGAGCTACTCATTGTTTTTAGTAACTTGCACCGGAGTCCATCAGGTAGATTTAAGATTAATGTGGCTTTGTGATACGCTTGCTGTTCAGCTGCTGGGATCTTTGGAGGAGGCAGGTGGGAAGGAAGGGGAAGGAATGCAGAAAATATCAGAAAGTACTGCAGGGAAAAATTACTGCAAAATTCTTAAATGTCGAAGCCTTTAAATAGCTTGCTGTGCCAATAAAACATCAGTTGAAATACATTGCTGCAGAGCTCAGTTCCAGGCAGCCTCAACGTTACTAAGAAATGAGCAGTGATCCTGTGTCTCGTCGTAGCACCTACCACTTAAAAACATTGCTAGATTCGTTGGGTGAGGTTTAAATGGGCCGTGAGTAGGACCCAATTTCTTTCATTAACATTTCTGGAATCTGAACACTTAAGAAAATGTCATTTTGTGTGCCTTTCAGTTTCCTGGGGCTTGTGAGACACTTCAGTAAGGGCTGAAGGTGACTGGGTAGAGAAGCAGGAAAGACAGCTTCTCTCTGTAGTGTTCTCAGTGGTTTCTGCAGCACTACCATACATACACACACCCCACAAACATAAATACATACATGTATATGTGAATTTATACACAGACATCTGGGAACCCCGTAAAAGAAGTAGGACAAATATACTTTGTTCAGAAGAGTCAACAGTTTAGTTTTTTGCTCGTCTCATGTGGAGTTACAAAACCATCAAGCATGGACCTGCATTTCTCTTCAGTTTCTGTTTCTCCGTTACTGTAGTTGACCCAGCACAGCTTATTGTTCCCTCCTCCTGCTGCACCTAAATGGTCTTTTAAATAATTTGTGTGTGAGAGATGTGTGAGTGAACGCCATGTCCACGTAGGAGATAGTGTTTTGAACTTTTCAGGTGTTTGACTAGAGTATTGAAACAACTCCAGAATTTCGTATGATTTGGAAAAGAAAAGTACTTTTTTTTTCTCATAGTAATAAAAATCTCTAGGGTGAAATTTGATGGCTGAGGTCTGTTTTTCTGAATTTAAGCATGAAGCATGTGTACCCGAGATTTATGCAAAGGCAACTGGAGCTACTGTGATTGATCCTATGGAAAATCTTTAAGTGAGGCCACACTAGAGTGTTACAGGCGTGTTCAGGGGCTGGTGCTCTGTACTGTACCATTTGACTTTGGTCCAAGGGAATACAAGAAGGTGTGGATGTCTGAACAATGCGCAGGATAGGAAACTCAGCTAAGAAAGCTCTAACAGGGTCATGATGTCACTGGACATAGCCAGTAATTGTTTTAATATTTTTATTTTGGATCATGCTGCAAATTACTCATTCCTCATGAGATGAGCTAATTGGATCATAGAATGAGAAGGATATAGGGAGGAAGGAGGAATAATTAACAATACATAAGTTGGCATGTACTATGAATTTGCTGTCTGGCTGAGGGAAGGATGAAGGGATGTATGTGCATAAAGCTGTCTACCAGTGGCTCGGAGCTGGTTAACTGCTAATCCAGGAGCTGCAAGCTGCTGGCTTTACTTGGCAACAGGATTTTGAAGCATTTGGAAAAGAATGGGACTTGCTCTTCTTGTGTCCTTGAGGAGTGACACATGCTGTTTATCATGGCTGTGCTGTACAAAGACTGAGAAATCACTTCTGAAGGAGGAGAAAGAAATTTTAGCAGGCATGAACATGTAGTGGAAGTGTAGAACTCTTTATATATGTAAAAGAGTAGAAGAAATAGTGCACCTAGAACACATCTTAGTGGTATTCTTTGTCAGGTAACTCTTAATATTCTCTAATCTACGAGCATGTGCAATGGCCGTGCGATTTAATTGCGCAGTGCTTGGTGAAAAGACGCGGCTTTGGCCAAACGTTCAGCAGAAGCATAGGGAGAGGCAATGGTCTGAGCTGTGCTGCTAGGGGACACCCTCCCCTGCTGCAATGAAGAATTTGCCCGGCTCTTCTCTCAAATTACAGGGCTTGGTTTTAGGCTGCTAGTGAGTGTGGAGGGAATATTTCATAGTGAGATGGGGGTGTGGGAACAAGACAGTTTAAACTTCTAAGCAATTCTTGCGCTGTCTGTGAGAAAGTGATGTTAAACCTTCTGCAAGAATTGAAATTACCTGTAAGTCATGGGGTAGCGTGGCTTAAATCAGAACACGTATTTCTGTGCTGACAGTGTACAGCATCTGCTTCTGCTTTAAGCAGGGACTGAAGAGACTTGGCAAAAAACAGCCTTTGGCATCACATGCACGGGGAGCTAATAAAAGGCTATAAATCGAGCAAATATAAGGGCCTCTTCACATTGACATTTCCCTTTGAGAAAACAGTTAGGGATGGGGATGAAATTTAAAAAAAACCACATGCGGTGGGAGACTTTGAGTGAATCTCGAACAACAGAAGAGTAAAGAATACATCAGTACTTTCTTGCGGAGTATAAAATATCTAATCTTTAGAGACTGAGCTAGAAGTCAGAAATTTTGCCCCAGACCCCACTGCCTACTTGACAAACGGCTTAGTGTATGGTATGTCTTCCTTTTCTGATGAATCTTTGAAGTGTACTATGTTGCTGGATGAAACACATGGTATTTATGTTTTGACAGCAAAACAAATACCATGTATTCGTATGCCTGGACACTCATCTTTTGAAGAGAAAAACAAAACTCAGACTCAGCCAGGATAAAATCTTGGCAGCAAAGTAGACCCAGATGAACTGCAGTTTGTGTGCAGTACAAAAAAGCTTCAGTTTCTTTTTCCCCTTCTCTGGCTAACTAGCCTTCACACTTTTCCGATGGATAGTTTGCTGTTGCTGTCAGGCTGTTTCACAGGCTGTAGTTAGCTTTGTGCTTGCATTCAGTGTTCTGTTGGTGATAGGACTCCCCTGATGGTTCTAAGGTGAGTCCATGGGTGCGAGATGCTACAGGAGAAGTAAGCAGTGGAATTTTTAAAATCACTCTTGGCTATGATTCCAATTGTTTGCAATGAGTCCTAAAACACTTCAGAACTGTATATGCTTGTACAGTGCCTTTCTCAAAAGGATATTACTTCATGAGTGGTAATTTTAGGTAGGACTGCAATGAAAATGGTTATACTAGGCAGAGTTACAGCTAGAGAAAAATCTTCTGCAAGATTTATTTATCCTTTCTACTTTGGCAAGAGTGTTTTTCTTCAAACAGTATCTGAAATAGTATTGAGCAAATCTGAACTTCTCGGGATCTACTGGGAGAAAAGGCAGACAGAGTGGGAAATGGCTCAAAAACTTCATATATCCTTTCCCGTGTATCCCGGATGCAGTGAAGGCTTTGAACTGAAGTCTTGATTTCTAGAGGTGGGAGTTGTTCTAGAGATCTTGTTCTGTAGACAGCTTTTTAGATTGCCCTGGAAGGCTGATGACATCCTGAGAAAAAAATGCATTAAAGGCAGGCCTCTGCAATACTTGTGTTTCTTGTAAACTCTGGCTTCGGTTTGCTTAACTCTTTGGCGTACATTAGACCCATTAATTGCAGGGGGATTTAAGCAGGCTCTTCACTGTACCAGGGCAGGCTTGCTGGCCTTTGGTTAGCAAAGAGCAGGAGTTGAATTAATACCTTCTCTGGGTACTTTGCACACTGTCAGAAAGTTTATACAGGCATTAGCAGTAAATGGCGGGTAATTACTCCAGCTTCCTAACCTAGCAGGGACCCTGCGTGCTATATTAATCTTCTGATTGCGGAGTGAAACAGAGGAAGGTGTTAGGCTGTGGAGGCTGCAGTGTGCGAAGCTCGAAACAAATCTCAGTCCATAGATCATCATAACTGGCTGCTGCATTTTGATCAGGAGAAACACAAGACTTAATTGACTCAATAGCAGGAAATATATGTTCTGATTAGGTACCAAGTAATGTTATTTCTTCAGCAGATTTCTGTAGAAGTTTGCTGTTTACACTGCGTATTACTGAAGAACTAGCTCAAGGGAGATACAGGACTCCGGTGTTTTCACACAGCTCTAGCCAGGGGGCTGGTACTCCCGAGATGTTTAAAAAGGAGCTGTTTTGAAAGTATCTTCATTCTGGTGACAGAGTTCTGCAGAGGAGTACAGGAAGGTGTATTAGAGCGAAGGGTTTGGTTCAAGACTGCTGATCAGCTTTCTAATGTTTCAGACCTTCGTGTTCAGGAAATCAAATGTATGCTTTATGATTTAGCACAAAAGCAGTTGTGTATTCATTTTGTAATATACCAATCTACGATGTAAGAGAGGAATGGGAGGTTTTATCTACAGAGAGTGCTATACTTGAAATAAGGGCTTTTAGTGAAATTTAGTACTTTGAAACATACCTGTGGATACTTTTTAAATCTGCAAACCTCATGGTAACATCCAGTTTTACTATCAGATTACTTGCTGGCTGGGGGTTTTTTAGCTAACACGTTCAAGATGGTTATTTGGCAATGTTTAGGTTTAACTGCCTTGATGGCTGAAAATCCCAGTGCTTTATTATGCATCTCATACTGGGACTGGTCTCAATGCTACCAGAGGCGTGTCAGTTTTTCTGCTCTTAAAGTTGCTAGTAAAAGTCTTGGAACATGTTTTGGCCAACTAGAAAGCATTTGAAAATCTCATCCAAGAAACAGAATAGTGCAGTCTGTTATTTTTATGGGATGGTGGGTGGATTTACAATGCAGTTGAACAAAATAAGATCTTGCATAGGCCTCTGAGTCTGTAGTAATTTTGCTTCCTTGAGAGCTCAGCTATTATTTTGTCTTTTTATAAACCGTCTCAAATAGTCAAGATGTAAACCTGTTTCTTGGATGGAAATTATCAATTTAGATCTATGAAAAGCTGATCAGACAGTAAATTGCTATCAGCCACAGCCAATGTGTTCAGACCAAAGGTTCTGACTTTGCTGTTTGACTGCAGAGAGATAGAACATAGGGTAAGAGATCCCAGTGTTACTGAGCTGAATAAGTGATATATTTGGAGTCATAATGCCGAAATTATTGCTTATTTAACTAGTTGTATGTGTAACTAAAGATATTTAAACTTTGAAATCAGTCAGAATTTTTAGGCTATTTCCCAGTGATACTTATCAGGATGGCTGGACAAGATTCTACAGAATATTGTATGTTCATTTGGATGAAGATGACAAATGAAAAACTTGTGTTTTCTTACTTTCTTCTCCTCTCTCCCAACTCAGAGGACTTGAAATCTGGAAAAGGGTTAAATAAATCCTATTTAACATCTCACATGCTCTGAAACGTAGTCCCAAACGCCATTCTTCAGTCTTGTGCAGTACTCAGAGCATTCATCAGTTTCTCCAGAGAGGATCTGTATCTCTGTACTTCATTCCTAAAAGGCTGTTAATCTGTTTCTAAAACCCAAAAAATATGCGATGGGCTTTCTTTGACTCTAAATATTGATCATACACATACTTGAATATTCTACTTTTGGAGTTCATACCTGAACCAGTATAGAACAGGGTGCCTTAATTTAGCATTGAAGTACTGAAAAATTAGCCTACATGGTCTTTCATAAGAATTGAGATGTGTTTGAAATACAAAACATTCTCTCTTCAAAGTATTTTCTCAACTGCAGATAAAAGTCAGACCTGCCAGGGGTGGACTAAGTTTATCTAGGGTGATGCTTCCTCCTCAGCTTAAATTCTACTATTCCTCTCCTCTGGATTTCCTGGGCTTCAAACTGAAATCAGAAGCAGGAGGGTTCTGTATAGGTGGCTGATTATTTATTTTGCCTCCTCTTTAGAGCAAAGTGGTGCCCTGCAAATTTAAATAGATAGGAAGTGCATGGTGAATTGATTGTAATGGGGTGTTGTTCTGCGCTCTGATCTTTCCTTTATGCCCGTGCAGTGCAACCAGGCATGCGAGTGGTGCATAGCATGTAACCTCCTAGATTCCACGGGGCATAGGGCAGCCAAGTAAATAGTTCTTAAACCTACCAGTGATTTGTGTCCCTGCTTAAACTGAAATTATCAGGGTCAAGCCTTTTAGCTGGAGGACGATCAGAAACACCTTTATTTTAGCGTCAGGTTACAGCTTCAGTTTCATAGAACTAAGCATTTTCCACCTTAAAATGCACATGCTGTATATAGACTTGTATTTGAACTAATGACTTCTATTTGCCGTAAGCTGATGAAAAAGCTGAAAGGACCTCTCCAAAGTCTTTAGGGAGCTTGTTCAATGTCTCACATAAATACTGACTTACAGAAAGGCTTGTCTTCTACACTGAAGGATTACTATAAGGTAACTAATAAACAGATTTCTAAATTTGTAATTCAGTGGCCAGCTACAAGAACGTAAGATTTTCATAGAGCTTGACTTGCTGCATCACAGGAGCTAGAGATCCCAGTGGATGGTTTACAGGAGTCTTTAATGTGTGAGTGTATGCTTGGTGCAGTTCCGATATTGAGAGGGTAAAACAGTGAAAGTAATGCAAAAGTAGTAACTTAAAAATGGGCTAAACTTTTCAGGACCTGAATCTGACAATGTCCCTTTTTAAATATAAGCATTATTTATCCTGTGCTTTACAAGAGGTAAATTTGCTAAGCAAAACGTAATCCTTGCCTTGAAGAATTGTCCAATGCTCTAGCGCCAAAGAGAGCCATGTGAATGTCATTAATTTAGCATGATATAATACGTGGAATAGGTGGGGTTTGGAGATGTTCAAAGTGCTATAGATATCATAAACAATCCATCTGCATACAATGCCATGAGAGCAGTTTGCACTATAAGATATTAATGGTCAGGATCGACCTCTCGCTGAAAACACTAGTTTAAAAGCTCCAGGGTGGTGGTGACACTGTGACACAGAGGCCACCAGTATTTCTAGGTTCAGGATACATGGAGGAATGGAAGAAAGAAACCCCTTCTTTGAAGGAAGAATAAAATCAGCTTAATGTAGAGAACAGCTGCCAAAACAAGATTTGTGATAGTCTCCTGCATGCTTGACTGCAGGTAAAAGGCAGCTCTGAGGCTGTTTCAGAGAACAGTAAGATCTTTGTATATTTTTAGCTGCCGTAAATGGTCTTCAAATGTGGTAGGACTGGAGGGGAAGGAGCTGAAATGGAGGGGTATTACAGACGATTTTGAGCAATATATAGATGGTTAAGACTGTGGGAAGCACACTTAGGGAGGCTATAAGGAGCTAAGACTTTGTAGTGTCTTGGATACTTTAAAACCTAGGGGGGAAAGAAGCAGATGTGTAGATGTCTTGTAATTGCTTAAGTGGAAACTGTCTGTTTGTAATTATTAGTACCCCTCAATTGTACTCTGCTTCGCAAAGATCTAAAAACCATGTACCTTGGAGCATGTGTCCTGGGAGTTGGGAGCATGAGAGCGCAGTTGGAAAAGAGTTTTGTCTGGGAGCTTCGGCAGAAGGTAAAGGAGGTCAGACTTCTGCGAGTGCCTCTCAGCGTGATACAGATGCAATTGCCGTCTCTGCTGCACTTTTCAAATGGATCCCATCCCTGGGCTGTGTGGCCCAGGGTTGTGCACACAGTGCTTCTCCGTTTGTGATTCCGGGACCAGCGCTCTTTCTAAAGCTGAAGGCAGAGATGAGTGAATGCTGCTCCAGATGGGAACTGACAAGTTTGAAAACATGTCAGCGTGTGTGTATTTTTAATTTCAAAGGCGTCACGCTAGCATTAGAGAGTTGCTTTAATTCTAGAAGCAGCTCGGTAGAACTAGACAATCCTTGAACATCTCTACCGTAGCATAAGCACATTGGCAAAAACACAGGCCCCTTTTGGCCACTTGATTTGTAATCAAGGTAAAATATTACTCCCTGTTTTTGAACTGCTGAACTACTTAATGAGGATGTTGTTCTTTAGACTAATTCTGACATTACATACACCAATTACAGAACACTGAGGAGGAAAAAATGTGTTACGGATAGCTGTATAATGCAGGCTTTTGAAGTTCAGTCCGTAGAGTTCAGTGGGTTGAAACTGAATAATATTCTAAATGGATTCTATTAATAGTGATGCTGCTAGGAGACTGAGCCTGAATTCTCTGTACAACAGCTGATGTGTGTTCTGAAATATGTTTGGTGTTGGTGCTTGAGATGTAGATTTGGAGGTGGGAAAGATTCTTAATGCAAAGCTTAATCACATGGCGATTACTTTATTTCCTAGTTGACTCTACAAAATGGTGTCCTCCAAGGCCATTGTTTGTCAGGAGGGATGCTCAAAGGGGATGGTGGGTGGGCCTCCACTTTAGGTGATGGGAGTCAAAGTATGGATCTCTACAGCTGCTTCTCACTTCCACTACGCAAAACTGATAGGATGAACAGCAGCTCTGCAGGTCACATCTGGTGTACCTTGTCGGTTGGCAGGAAGGCAGTGAAAGGCAAGATTGAGTGCTCAGTGTCTGGATGTTTGAGACCTCTGAGAATTCTTTAGGGATGCCAAAATGTAGATTACAGTGAGGTATCTAAACAAATAAACACCTGCATTCAAACTTCCCTCCACACCTGTACCCAACTTGCTGAGCTGTAAGCTAAAGTCGAATCTGAGTGCCTGATACCTCCCTGCATTACTTCTCTCCTGAGCATGCATCTTTGTGAAATAAAAGGTGTAAATATTGGGTATTGTTAAACAATATCCTAATTCATGGCAAAAAAAAAAAAAAAAGAGGAGGGTGGGGTTTTTTTTAATTGTCATTCCTAGACAAGTGATTTGCGCTGCTTCATCACAGCTTCACTAAGAATGATTTTTGTTTCTTTGTTACAGCTTGTCACTGTACCTGCATTATTGCAAGACCCTGGGCTTATGTGCCATAAACCCGTGTTAGTAACGGTGGTACAAAATGTTTCTAGGCTTATCAGTGACTCCATCAATTGCTTTCATCTCAGTGAAAAGAATAGAAATAGCATCTGCTGAAGTGATAAACCGAGGTCCTGCAGCAGCCATCAGTTTGTGAGCCCCTTGAGTTCCTTCATGAGGAGGGCCATTTCCGGAGAGCGCTGTGCATTGTTTCAGGTGTGTGGACAGCAGCGGAGGCGCTTGGTTAGTGGCCTCTAGCAATTGACACTGGAGGGCTTTGCCTTGTCTGCTGTGATCTTTTTATTGCCTTCCTGCCGGAGAATAATGAGCTTGTCCTTCTGAGGCTTAGTAAGATTAGACCTTATGTAAATGGCCCTTAGGTAAAGTGCAATAGAATGATAAAATTACCTAATTAGTAAAATACAAAGCAGACTATATAATTGCATAAGAAGTGAAAACTACAGATGTGAATACCTGGGCATGCTGTGTAATGTTACTTTAGAAAGCCTAGTTTTGGTTTATATTTTTTCATGTGGTTTATGTGTAATATAAATAAGCCCAAGAAACCTAAAAAACATTTCTTGAGCAAGTTCTAATCATCTGGCTCTGCAGAAGAGATTGAACCCAAGTTCATCTTAAAAGAAGAACAAAACTGGTCTTACATTAGCCTGGGTTTGAAATAGCTTACTAGGTTAGGGAAAGCCGTGTCCAGTTAGATGCCATTTGATGATAAGGCCTAGCTGGCCGGAGGTCTAACAGTGAAAAACACTAAATGTTATGGCTAGAACTGGAATGCTGCTTGAATGATTCAGATGTTGGTATTTCCCAACGTTCCTGATATCCACAGATGTTAAACTCCTAGTTGTTGCTTTTTAAAAAACATTTATATTGGGCAACTTCTTATCTGTCTTTACTATTTTCAGTATTCAAACCAAAGATGCCCAGATTGAATCTGAATACTATATAAGGCTGTTCACTCTTTTTAGACTACTTCCTAAGGAAATGCCAGGCTTCTGCGATTGCCCTGTCAGCTGAACAACTTCTGAGTTCATTGGTCAGCTTTAACCACACTTGAAAAGAGAGCTAGAAGCCTGGAAAAGCATTTAACTCTCTGAAACAGAAAGGTGACACGAATTAATGTCTCTGCTCAGCAGAAAGCGGCATGCAGGCAGCATTCAGCTGTTGCACATCATTTAACAGCAGCTTACCAGTGAGTTGGCCAGTGTGGACTGGGGGTCAGTCCACATCCACGGAGCTCCTGACTGATTGTGGCGTGTGCTGTCTCCTGCCTGCTGGCGTTACTGTAGAGAAGCGCGGAGTTATTGGAAGGAAGGAGTGAATTGGCAAGAGGATAAAGGAAGCAAACAGGAAATTAAGCTTCTTAACTTCTGTGTCTGTGAAGTAATTTGTGGGGTTTGTTTTATTTTCCCTGTTACTTGAGTAAATAATTCAGTTTTATTCTGTGCAATCTAACAGAGTATGATTATGAAATGAGGCTGCTAACAGAACCCACTTATTTTACCTTCTCATGCACATGCAAAGACTTTTCATTTTTTCATCTACACATAATTTTTGAGTCAGAAGTTGTTTCACACTTCTTTCAACACCAGCTTTTAGGAAACTTGCTTCTATCCACTCAGGAATAGACTAATCTCTACAAGTATGGCTGAATATTGGTTCATTAGCAGTATCTTTTTCTAGTTCATACAGCCTTAGCACACTACAGGACATACAGTATCTTTCCTCTTTAATGCTTGGCCTTTACTTATATTTTATTTTTATATATGAACTATATACACACATATTTCTAAAACAATGTATGGGAAGAGCTGTAATAAAATACCTGAGGTTGTCAGATGGGACTAAATGACAGAGAGGAGAGACTACCTCAAACCTAAAACAAATTTCCTCTGAAATATAGCTGTGATCCTTGAGTTGTTTTTCTTTGGGGCTCATCTGACTGCTTGAAGTCAAAGAAAACGAAGTGCTCTGTGATGTGACGTTATTGCAGAGAGAAACTTCATGGGTCATCAAATCCAGCCCTATGAAAAAAGTGCATTCAACCGAAACCACAGTTGATAGATGTACCTGCCCTTCATCTTGTGTCTTGAACTGCTTCAAATTTCTGATAGTTTAGATGTCTTGCTTTGAATGTGAATGGAAGATTTTATTGTTGGTGCTAAATTATAATCTTGCTAGCTCTGTCTGCCCTGAGCTTTACCGTCAGTGACGCAAGAATGCTAGAATAGATAAGATGTGATGAATGAGTAGTTCTTATGGGCTTTTTTTACTAAGCATCTGCTGTTGGCCACTGTCAGAGAGAGAGGAGGATGAGCCTGCTGAACTTGTGCTCTGATATCATATAAATGTTATTTTCTTAAGAATTTTGAAAATCCTCTCCCTTTGAAGCAGAGGAGAGGAAGAAGGGTAGTCCTGCATGACTGGACTGCTGTAATGTGTCCTATGTGGGCCAAGCAGGAGGACTGCAGTTTCAAAGCAACTTGCCTCCCTTTACCTAAGGACTGATGGTTGCACATCGTTCTTGTCTGCCACACACCACTTACCCTTGTACTTGTTCAGGCAAACAGCTTTGGCAAATGTTTTCTTCCTCAATCATGCTCACGTATTAAAGAATATCTGTGGAAGTGAGAGGCTAGTCAATCACACTTTCAATGAGAACTGGAAACTGCAGAGAAATGCATCAGATGTTCATAACCATACTATTTTTGAAACAAAATGTTTGTTCTTATCTCTAACTTTACCAAAAAATCCATGCCAGAGATGCTGTTTTTTATTTGAAAAGCATGACTGGATGTGAAAAAGGCTGGATCAGGACTTAGGTATACAAAGTTTAGGACTGTAAATGATTAAATCTACTGTCTATCTAATATCTCGGTTTCTAAGGAGGTCTCTATGTTTCACTTGTGCAAATGTAACCATTTTGAATATCTCAAATTGCAAATAAAGAAGTTAAGCTTGGTGCTATGAATAATAATGTTTTCACCAGTAAATTGTTTCAGAGTTTGCTGTTTATTGGTTCAGTGCCCCTCCTCCCCCCTTGATTAATCTGAATTTCTGAAGTTTCCTGACTTTAACATTTATGGATTTAAAAAACTTAATCCTACAAATGCTTGCACAGACATATATACAGGATCACTTCAGCTTTTGCCATTAAAGCTTTGTGAACAGTGAAAGAATAGAAATATTCTTAGTGCATCTGTTTTTAACTGGATGACGAGTCCGCTTCTGATCTGACAAGGAAATGGAGGGAAGCAGTGTTTTGCATCTGAATATCCAGGGCAGATATGAGTGGAATAATCTCTCAATTAAACTTTTAATTTTTTTTCCTTTGTAAATGTTCCAATTAAGTAGGCGTAAGCCTTAAACTTTTCCATTACCCCTTAAGGGATCATATTGGATGGGCCTTTCACAAGGAACATACGATGATCTCTGATACTGACAGGTCTTGAAAGCTCCTGCATAGAATAAATGTCTTTTTGCCCTTCTTAGAGATGGCCTTTTTGCCTTTTTTAGAGTTTGGCTCTAATCCAAGAAAAGGCTAGGAGTTAGCTCAGCTGCAAACCAAACCTGGCCGCTTGTCTTGGCTCCTGAATTATGAATTGAAACTTCATAATGGAAATTTGAGGCCAAGTAGTCTAATCAGTAAAGTTGCCTTGCTGTGTTTTTTGAATGGGTGCAGGTAGTTCTGCTGGTTTTCTTCTGTGTGGCTTTTGCTTCCCTTCCTGTTTCATTCTTACTTGTTTTAGTACCTAATTGTAGACATACAATGAGTAGAGCAAAATCATAATTAAGAGGCTATGGTACAGGAAGCTTTCCAAATGCATGTAAAATTTGGAAAACATCTAGCTATTTAACGTCATGTTTAAATGTTCAGTGTGATAAGGGTTTAATGGGACGACTGCAAGATTATGTAAATATGTACATAATACCAAATGAGCTTTCATCCCTTTTTTTCCCCTATAATGTTCCAAGGAGACTGTAAGTGATTCAGTGACTCCCAAGTGCTAGTTTTGGCTAGGAAATTTAAATATTAATTTAATTACTTAATGTTTCTCCTGTCCATCTCATCATCTTAGAGCCATCTCTGTCACCTTGATTGACTTTCTTTTTTTTTCTCTCCACTCTCAACTTTAAAGCAACTCAACTCAATGTTTGCATCATCTGCATACCCATAGTAGAATGACAGAGGCCTGCATGCCCATAATTATACCTAAAAGTATTTGTAGGATCAGGCTCAGATGCAGAAAAGTTACAGCTAGAATGAACCAGTAACCACCTTGTCTGTAACCCATGGGCATTCCCCTTATCCTTGCAAGGAACTCAGTACCGTGTTGAACAAAGTACATTTTACTGAAAAGCTTATGGTTTTGATCTAATGACACCAAGTGAATGATTTGCTGTCTCACTTCTTCAGTTTTGTTCCAGTAGCTAGTTGGTCTCACCACTAAGCTTGTACCATATTTCTAATTTGTCTTGCTGAAACCGCGCAACGGCTTCTGGGATTAAGCCCCATTGTGCCTTCCCTAGGTACAGAGTCCTAGGATCTTCGCAGGGATTACTTTTTGGTATTTGTAATTGTCTCTTCTCAGCAGACGGTGTGTTTCAGATCTCTCACTGAAACTTTTTTTTTTTAACCCTCAAATTCTTTTAATGGTGGCCTCTTTTCTACCACCTTCAATTTTCCAATTCAAATTTAAAAATTTTGATACCCAGATTTGAATTTAATACAGCAGTGGTACCACAGAATCACTTGTTTCAGATAGCTGAAGGCTGTGTTAGTCATTTACTCATTTTGTTGTGGCAGGGACAAAGCAAGCCACTTGAGTTACTTACCTGCCAGGATGCTGAAGTTCCTCAAGACTGGTTCTCTACTCTGTAGCTATTGCCCGTGCTCTGGGTTGTCAGAGGTGTAGCTCTGCCTCTGGCTTCACCTACTTTAACTGATGTATGCACGCTTTTGGTCTTCTATGTCTTTTCATTTTTTAGATCACTCTGCCACTCTAGTGTTAGCAGAACATTTTTTCCAAGGAATTTGTTATGGATCTGGATGAACATCTGACTAGCTCTGATTAACGCAAAACCAAACTAAAGCAATTCCATTCCCCAGTGACTTTATGCTGTCAAGTGCTTTGAGATCTGTCAGTCGGCCAACCCTTAATTTGTTTAATATGTGTTTTATTGACATGTGAGCCAAATTTGTAGTCAGAATATCATGTGGTATAAGTCATATGCCTTGAAAATCTTAATTATCTTAACTAACTTTACCACCCAAACCAGTGATTTCAAATTCTGAAATAAGTTTTGTTTGAATATCAGTATCATAAACCCCTTGAGATTGCAATTAGTTGCATTCCTGTTCTTTAATAGAAATGTATGCAAATTTTTCAGTTTCAGTCTGGCATTGATCATGGACAAACAAGGCTGCAGTTGCCAAGGCTGTTCCACTTCAAGTGTTGGCGTGAGGTTAGCAGTCATTTCATCTGGGTACCATTGGAGAATTGCATGCAGTTTATCCTGCGCTGTGAGATTTAAATTTTAAAATGAACCCATTACAGGCTGAGTATCTGTCAATGCTGTTAAAAACTGTTAACAGACTGGAAAATATAGAGATGATACAATATGTGTTGTGTGAGGAAAGTGTTTCCAATAGATCACGGACTGCTGGCTTCCATCAAGACATCGGTGACTCCTGTAATGCACTTCTGTCTTCCAAGTGCCGGGCAGAGGTCAGCATCTCTGGTGAAGACAGTGTTTCTGCTTGATGTCATTGTTTATACTTTGATTCACAAGTCTTGTTTCTTCTGATGTTTTCTTTAGTGGAAAGAGATGTTAATAAATGTTTCCAGATAGGAATGCTCATCACAGCTTAGCTAAAGTTAGCATGCATTTCTTAAATCTTTGAACTCCTTGACAAGTGGAGAAACTGGCCTGGCTTCCCAGCCAGAAATTAAACTGGGGCTATTGCAGATTTCAGCTTGATCTCTTGCTTCGGGTTCTCAAGTTTAGCAGCCATTGCACCAGCTTCCCAGGACCCAGTATATTGGGAAGGGGACCTCACTGTTAACATCACACACTTTGAGGGTTTGGGAGGAGAAGCAGAATTGATTAGATGAGATGGCTTTTTCTGCTTGGAACATAATACTGAAGAGGCTCCAGGACATTTAAGGGCTTGGCTCTTTGCAAGTTTATATCGCTAAATTGTAATTTCAAAAGAAGAATCTGTTACACTGACGGAAGATCTGCATGGAGTTTAAAATTAGGTCTATTTTAGTTTTACCTAAATCCATCCTTACTAATCTTAATCTGGCTTTACTAATCTTGCTAGCCTTCAGCAGAATTGGAAAAGGCTGTTCGGAAATCAAAATAGCACATACTCTTGTTGAAAATCAGTTCCTGAAGCCAGCTGGTGTGCAGTCAACACCCTTTACATGCTTCTGATGGAGCTTTTGATAACTTGAATTATCCATTACTGATGTCTTTATCAAAATAGCCGTGCTAGAAGGGTGAGGAAAAGCCATCTGCTCACAGCGGGATTAATCCAATTGATGGCCCATGAGCACGCTGCTTCTTCATGCACCTGCCTCTGAGGGTGATGGGAGAGGCAGCTGCTGTCGTGTCACTGTAGAGTTAGGCCTGTGGCTCACCGCACTTTAAAAAGTTCCCTCAGGATGCCCACGCTTTTACTTTCTACATCAACAACAAAATAAACACTTGTTCAAGGTGTTTTCATCTACAGCTTGTACTGCTGGAAAAAGGAGGATGGAGCTAAAATCCATAGCATGCTCAATATTATCTCAAACTTGGATTAAATCTCCTTTTGCTTAAGGAGTGTAATAAATATTTCTTTTAGGTAAATGGGAATGTCAGCACAACGCATAAATACGAAAAATAGTTTGAGAGTTCTTTTTTTTTCCTTTTAGTTCCTTTGAGGTTTTCCTTTAGGGTTTCATTATTAACAATAAAATAGCAAACTTGCTCAAGGGCAGAATTCATAAGTGTGGTTATAAAAACAACTTTTTTCTTCATGGTAAGCCACATAGCTTAAATTTTAACCCTGTAAAGCAAGATCCATTAATTGGGCCATATGAATTTTTACTGATAAGATTTTGAATTAATCCCATTTTGTACAGACCTGTGCTTGCAGAAGCTTAAGGAAATTCATCGCAGTTGCAGATTGTTTTCCAAGTAATATCCTCGTGGACTATGGAGCCTATCCTTTTATGATAAATGCACAGAGGTTTTGCTTAACTCCATCTTTGAGCCACTCCATCTCTAATCTCTGTTGCTCAGTTTTTAAGCAGGCTTTGGCAGGGTCTGGCTGAACTACAATAGTGCTGACACTGAAATGACACAGCGCGGTGTGGGGGGAGGGATGTTACAGGAGGTTCACTGTAGACAGAACTTGGATTTTTCCTCTCTTTTGATACAGCTGAAACTCTCGCTTCCTGCACAGACAAGCAGTCAGTGTGATTTTTGAATATTAGGGTGGAGGATAATATGCAGCAAAGTAATTCCACCATAATCCCTAAGGATGGGATAACAAATAACATCCCTGCTGTACAGACAGCTGGAATTCTTTAGAAGGTGTAAAGCGGCTTAATGTTCTGAGGGGCTGCCTTCAGAGCATGATTTTGAGTAGGCACATCTGTAACTTGGCAAATGAAATCACTTGCAGGCATAGAGGTGGCTGCTGGTTTGTTTGCTGTGTGGAGGAGGTGACTGAGCATCTGCAACCCGCTGGCGGGTGTGCCCAGAGCTGCAGGTGCCGTTTCCAAGGCCACCTTTGGAAAACAGTGATTTGCTTGCAGTGATCAACGCATTGGCGTTACTTGTCTTTCCAGAACAATCACTGTTGAGAAGATTACAGCATGAAGTAGATATTTTTCTTTATATCAGTGTTTCTATTTTTAATCTGACTGGGTAAGGGGGTACAATGGTACCTCTAGGAGAAGCGTTAGGAGAGAACTTTCTCTTGTGTATTCGGCATGCAGCCGTTCTGCTCTGTGCTGGTGTACCAGGGCTTACCGTCCAGAGCTGAAACAGGGGCAGCGGGGGGGACGTTTGGGCCAGCATTTATACTGCCCCTTCCAAAATCTGGACCAAAGCATGAATGGTTTTGAAAATCAACATTTCCATTTCAGATATAGTTCACTCTTACTTCTTACAGCAGCAGATATTAAAGTTTGAATTTCTCCAGAGTCGTCAACGATCTTGGGATAACTGCAAAGGGGGAGGATTGTGTGAAGAGACACTGCCAGACTGTTCTTGTTTGTGAGTACACCTGAATAGAGAACTATCCAAATAATTTTTGTGTTACATGTCTGTCTCTGAGGTTGTTGTATCCAGATGACAAGCTTTCACTTAGAAAAACAACTTAAAACTCATCTGTGTAGCTGCATCCAAGCTAATGTTTGTTAAAAGCGACTGTTTGTTCTAAAGGGGTGTGTTGGCCTGTTCCTTGTTTCACAGTTTGGATTTTACAGCCTGTGGTGTGTGTTAACCCATGGCAGAAGTGGAGCTGTGGGAGCATGGGAAGCATGCGCACAGGCAGTGTGTTGGCAGGTAGCGGCTGCAGGCGTGAGCTGAGTTTCTAATCCATTCAGAATCAGATGGCCCAAACCCACCCTGGTTTAGTCATATTTCTTCTGTTTTTTCTTTAATTCCTTACTTCTTGCTGTCATCTAAGTTAATGTGATCACAGAATGGAGGCTTATATGCCAAATAGCATTGAAATGAAGTCATACACAAGTGGGTGCTGTTAATTTCTGTTGTAGTCATTGAAAGGCTTTGGAGAAATTGAAAGGTTTGGGGTTTGTTTTGTTCTTTTCTTTTTTTTTCCTAAGAAGGTATAAATGAAATGTGCACCTTTTAAACAGATGGATCTGTGAATGGTGAGAAGGTAATGTGATCTATAAATATAAATGGGACTTTGTCTACTTATGGCTTCAAGCCAAAAAGCATTAAGTTTAAAAATAATTTTCAATTTTAAAAAACCAGCTTCAAGCCAGATGAGATGTTTGGTCAAAATATTCTCCCTGCTTCCTACGACTGCAGTCCAGAGTGCACCTAAATCAGCAGCGGTGTCTTTTTTTTTTTCCACAATGTCAAGCAAGGATCATGGAGCATGTTGCAGAGAGTGTCCCAGCAGTACTGCTGGTGCCAGGGCTGAGTCTGCCAGCATTTGGCCTCTTGTGCGGAAGAGCCAGGAGGTCCAGCCCCAGATGTCTCCATGGAGAAGCTGTGCTGATTACCAGGTTGGGAGGGATAGACAGCTCAGACGAGTGTGTGGCTCCTCCATCACCAGCAGGTCCTGGGCAGCAGCCCCACACCAGAGCTGGCTGCTCAGAGCAGATCTGGGAAGAGAATTTGCTTCTCTGAGCTCAAGCAATAACATGTTTTGGGCATAACTGAAGGAGAATGGACTGTAATGTAAAAATAATTATTGTAATAATGCTAAATAAGTTAACAACACTCTCTGTAGCCAAAAAACGATTCCTCTAAAGTGGAGAGTTGAAAATATGTGGAGGAGAAGCCTCCTCCAGAGAAGCAAAGGAGCACCAGATGCTGTTGGGAGCCGTTTTGCTATCAGGGAAGTGCTGATCCCCACTCCCCATTGCATTTTTAGGCTGTTGCTTTTCTTCCTGAAGATCGTTGTTCCTAGGGGGTGTCATACAAACTGTGCTTCCCGTTAACAGCCCTGCTGCTTGAAACTTAGAGAGCTTTTCAGTTTGCCAGACTTCTGGTGAAAGCCTCTGATCTGCGTTACACAATCGAGCCTCAGTTCACGCTTGTCGTGGAGGCCTGTAGCTGGTAACGTGTGGGCAGGCTTCAGTCTGCCTCTGAAAAGGTTTTGTTCAGTGTGTGCCTCTGCTCGGCTCGTTGGGCCTTTGCATTTTTCAAAATGTTAAGCATTCGGCTCCGCTTCACTACAATATCTCACAAATCTTCCATTGTTTGGCCCTTTTCTGAAGCACCCATTATGTGCAGTGGTGGAAATGGCAGCCAAACCGTTTCTGCAGCGCACGCAAAGGTGCTCTGCTCTTGAGCTGGTGCCACCCACCTTTGGGTGGTGTACGATGGCCTGAGTCGGGGGTGCTTTGGACTTGTCCTTCTTGGCTTAAACTTGTGAATGAAAGCATGAAAGTACTGCGGCTTTTGATCCATGGGGACAGGCAGTGGTAGATACATAGTGCTGCTATTCTTGGAGTTGTCAGACAGAAAGGAGCTAATATGATCATCCAGAATACTTTGTCTTCTGTGATCTTGAGAGATAGCTGTGCTTAAGCATCTAATTTCCAATGGGGAGGGGTGAAGAAAAAAAAAAATCCCTGTTAAGGCTCAAATCCAGCCTGGCCAAGCTGCTGAGTTTTTATCAAAAGCAGGAAACAGATGGATGGGCACAGCTGCAGAAGGTGCTGCGACTTCTCTGGCAAAACTTACCCAGGAGTGTGCTGCAAGCAGAGACGTCAGCACAGTGCTGCTGCTGTTCTGCGGGGGGCTGCAGCTCCGTGCCAGCAGATGGACGGTCTCACAGCCCGTGCTCCGGCCCCGGAGGTGCCGTTTCAGAGAGGAACCTGCCTGGCATTACTCCCAGCTCCCACTCTGTTCTCAGGATTTGCTCGCTGTAGTAGAAGAAAAATGCATCAAAGACTCATTGTGTTCCTAAGTCTTATATGTCTGCAGTATGCTGTGGTCCCTGTCCTGGGGAGCTTTTACATCCTTTCCAGAAGCACCTCATTGCTCTGTCTCCCTGCGGAATTCTCCATTCCAGACTGGACAGTTGCATGATGAAGAGATTTTGTGACTTGGTGGGATCTCAGAGGCAGCCAGAGAAACCTCTGGGATGCTCTGAGGTCTGTTTCTTATGTTCTGCTTGAGATACAAAAGAAAAAAAAGAGTCCAACAGCCAAGCAGTGTCCCAGGTCTGCCCAGCTGCTCCTGCAGAACCAGTCTGATGTTCAATCATTGCTCAAGTGCTATGCTTTAAAAATGAGTCAGTGCATATTGTTTATCTGGCACGTACACTTCCTGATTCCTCCTATTTATTTGAAAGGTGCAAATATTTAGATCTCTTCCAGAACAGATATGTGTTATTGTTATTTTGGAGGTTTGTTTTCTTAAGCTGTTTAGTAATTTTTCTTATTTTGTGTAGTTTTTGCAGAAATTGAAGATTTTCCAAGAAAAAAGCCTGTATAAGCACAACTGTGTAGTGGGGAGAACATATTTCTCTGCTTGCTTTCCCTTTTCTAAAGACAAAAGAGCCTTATTGAAATGTGCTTCCTTTCTGACTGCTAATGGGTTTTCCTTCCTTCCTCCTCGCAATGAGCTTAACATTCTCCCATCCTGTTGGGTATAAATTTCAGCCTGGACTATTTTCCCTCTTGAGGTGTTGAGTCACTGGCCTTGAATGGGGACCTGTAATCAGTCAGGGAGAAGTCGGGGCTTGGGAAGGAAGAGGTTTTCCAGCAGTTTGGCGGATGAATTTAAAAAAATCCGAAGATAAAGTGCTATTCATTTTTGCCTGGGGCTGCTCATATTCTCTTTTCCTAGTTTTATTTCTGGATGCTTTCTTATGTTGGATCTGGATGAATTCCAGGACATTATACACAAAATACCTGGAGGAAAAGCTGGTTCCTGCTCAATAACAATGTTCCATTTTAAGCTGTTTCAGGTTAAAGGGAAAAAAAAATATGATGCCATGTCACTGGGATTCATTTGTCTCCTGGAGGAAAGATGGTGAAAGTCTTGCTTCAAAGGTTCTGTGTGGGAATTATGTCCTGAAGCCTGGATATTCTCCAGGGCTTAATTGTGCTTATTCATAGAAACACTAAACTTTATGAACTGGACAGTAGACCTCTGAATTTGGCTCTAACTGCAGCGAGCGTATTGTTTTTTGCACACTCTGATTAGCCACACTGAGCACAGACGTACACTTTGGAATAATTAGTAAAATGGACAGGAATTAAAGCAAGCTTTGCTCTGAACACAAACCAGCTGAGCTAAACAAGTCTTATTTCTATCTGGATTATCCCACTTAAGTAAGGTTTTGTTTTGTGTGGTGTTGCGTATGGGGTATATCTTGTCTGTCTCTCTCTCCCACAGAACTTCTTTCTGGTCTGAAGTTTGGGGTAGCGGACTGTGGGATAAAAATCTGCATCTCCTCCCGTATAGTCTTGCTCTGCAAGATGAAGAAAACAAGACTGAGCAATGTCGTTAAACTACTAAGAGTGAGATTAGGTTGCTGTCTCATATACGCTTTTGCCAGTCTCGGAGCAATCTGAATCTGAATGTCTTTGTTATGAACGTTGTCAGTGTTTTGGAGGTTTATTTTGCTTCTTTTTTTCCCAAACAATAGGGATGGGAAATTAACTTTAAAAGTAAAACTCAAATTAATGTTATTGTAAGCTATCTGAGCTTGTGTGAAAACAAACTATTGTTTAGTGGGCTTAAGCAAAAAAAAAAAAGAGTGCTTTTCTGTTTGGTAGAAAAGCAGTTAAAACTTCAAAACCAGTCGAAACCAATGCGTGCTGCTGCCTTCATGGACTTCCTTAGTTTGCAGTCCTACCTATGGAGAACCAGCTCCAGTGCAGGAGGGTCACAAAAGTGTTTTAAAGGGCTGCTTTGTTGTTTTTTTAATTGTTCTGCTTTAATTACAGATAAATTTATGAGGAATAAGATTCTTTAGTAATATTTCCTTTTTAGAAAGCTCCTGTGTGAGCAAAACTGAAAGGGTTTGTTTGGGGTTTAAGAGCTCTGCCTCGAAGGAATATTTTCTTGTTTCTAGCATTACTTAGGATTTATGTACTAGGAGATATTTTTTTTTCTGTTCAGGTTTCATCACTGAATCTTAAGTAAGTGTGCAAAAAAGCTGAAAAGAAGGATCATTTGAACAAAGCAAGTAGCATGCTTTGCTGTTGTCACAGTTTTGTCAGTATTGGGGAAAACTGGGAAATGTCTTCTGTTCAGAATTTTATCCACCCAGAATTACACTGCAAATTAATTTGAAACTTGCTGCTGAAGGGAAATTAACAAAAAATCCAATGTGAAAATTAATTTTTTTTAATAACATTAACAGCTAAAAATGTTGAGTGACTTATTTTTTTTTAGTGGAAGTCATAACATTTAGACATCTGGGAATATAACTGCCTTTTAAAACATAAAATAGCTCCTTGAGACTACTTAATTCTGTACAAGGCATCCTCTAGGCTCCTTAACGAACATTTTGCTTTGTTAGTGAGATGAAACAAGGATTTGAAAATGAAAGATAGTCGTGGTTTGGAACAGCAATTGTTACCCGTGAACTTTGTTTCCTGGAAAAGTAAGGCCACAGAGCTGGTAGCTTTTGCTTTGAAGTATTGAAGCCTATGTTTCAGGCAGACATGCAGGTCCTACTTTGAAGAATTCTGATGATGGAGGATCACTGCGTATTTCAGTGAGCTATTTCAATTTCCAACCTGCTTGACAGTGTGCACCTTCCTCCTGCCTGTGCTTGAAAAGTCATGAAAGAACCACAGGCTGGAAAGCAGCTAAACTAATCCACAATAAAGAGGCTGCAGTTTGGGATAGCTGAGGGTCTCCTCACTATGGCAATTGCCTACCCAAGTGGAGAGGCCGAGTGAAGTGTCATTACAGCATTCACAAGTCTTGTATTTGCTGACTCATATTGGTAAATTTTAATCTAACGTACAACAAAGATCATCATCATCTTTCATATCTTTGAAAGAAGCAATGTGCTCAGTATCTTGTACGTTTGATTCTGATGTGCACATTGAGTGAGTATCTTGTACCCTGTATCCTGCTTTTGAATTGGTAGTGCAATATCCTAACACTTCATCTTTCAGTGGAAGAGCCAACTTTAGGATGAAACCTAGTAAAAACCTCAGGGTTACACTCTGTCTCTGAACTGCTTTAGAGATCAACCCAGCTGAATCCTAATTTCTGGAAGAAAGCTTCCCACGCTGCATTTGCACTTTACACATTTAGGGAGATTTGGAAGAGTTGATCTTGAAGTGTCACTTTGGCTGATTGTTCTGTGTTCATGAAAATTTTGCCTGTGAGAGCCCTTGAACATGCACTAATGAAGAAAGACATGAATAGAAGTAGACCACAGAATTCTGAATCCACACTGTACTGTAGCCAAGAGATTAACCTTTGTAATTCAATCAAACAATAACTATCTAAGTGTTTTCACAATTAAAATTTGAAGTTCAATATTGTGGTGCTAGGCCATCTTGGACCAGAAGTCCATCAAAATATTCAAGGTCAAGAGGGCCCAAAACTACCAATCACTTCCTTTTCTGTTGGGAATGTTTGTAAGGTGGTTCTTGTTTTAGTATCTGACATGGGTGATGGGAACTGAAGTGGATGTAGGGCTGGATGTCCTTGCGAAAAGTATCAGACCAAGTGACGGTGTTGTTCCACCTCTGCATCAGAACACAGTGGTATATAGCTGCCACAGAGTCGTGTACAGCTGCTAGATGAGCAGTGTCTGAGTCAAGATCAATGCCGTGATATTCTCCTTCTGTACCTTTTTATTAAGCACAATTCTTTGGACAGAAGTAACTTTAGCAAGTCTAGCAGGATTTGGGGACTTTTCCCTTCACTGCACCTTGGCGTGAGGCTGTGGTTCATCTGAGAACTGAATATGCATTTAAAAAAAGAAAATTACAAGCCTCTGTGACAGGTCACTAATCTGTCCTTAAGGAACTGGCAGTGAGCAAGAGGGGCAAGCCTGTCATCCGGGCAGGTAGCGGGGAGAGGACGGTGACATCTCATCAACTGCTTGGTTAATGGCAGCATACTGAACTGTCAGGCAGGCTCATTAGGGACACGCTGTTAATTTGGTCAGGCAAGCACTGCTAGGCTGCATTGTGTGGAGTTCAGCAGTGTGAATAGAGCCCGTAAGCAAAGCTGCTGGAATCTGCTTTTGTGTTCCCTTTGGACGGCTGTCCTCTGGTTTTGGCTTCTGACCCAGTTCAAAGTCACCACGTAGAGTTTTGGCACTGTTAGTGTTGCCTGAAGATTCGTTAGAGATTGCATAAGTAATCAAACTTGTGCTGAGATGAGTTACCCTCCTTCTCTTCTCAGCTGCTTTTGCATACGTACATTTAGCCAGAGTGTCGGTTCACTGCTTTTGGTGACTTAATTAGAAATGGATTAAGCCCTTTCTCTTTAAAACCCGATTTGAAATGCTATAGGTATTTTCCTTATCTTCACTGCTCACATCTGCTAGGCATTAGCTATATGGCAATTAAAATCTGCATTTCTTTTCTGCCGTGAAAAGATAACCTTTTTCCCCTCTGCTTCCCCCAAATCAGAGTCCTGCAGCTGGTTTGGAGGTACGACGGTATGTGCCGTATAAATCCACTGCAGTCCCTAGAAGAGCACCTGTGATGTTACGGACTGACCCTTCCGGGCAGAGGGAGATCAGTGGTGGGGAAAACCTGCTGCGTGCTGCCTAGCTGGGTGGATGAATGTGCGATGGACTGGAGCGATTCTTCATGTGATGATTATTGTAAAAGGTTGAGCAAGGGTAAGAGATTGTTTCCATCTCATAAAGGGAACAAGATCATCCCCATGCTGTCTCTCCCCAGCATGTGTCAGAATATACTGTTAATTTAGGAGTTGGAACCCAACGGAGGATTTTCTGATTCTCTACCATGTGTTTGCTTTTATGACTCCAGTTCCTCTCTCATCCTTTGGGGATGTTTTTCCCTGACTTCTTCAGTCTTATTAAAACTTATTTTTGTTTCTGTCTAGTCTTCTCCCAAGAGAAAAGGCTGAAATTAGTTAAGTTTCTGGTAACCATTTTCTACGTTTTCACCTGATTTATCTGATTGTATTAAGGCGCGGTGAAAAACTCCATTAAGAGTTTCAGATGCTATCAGAAGTGAAGCAGAAAAAGGTTTCCCAGGAGATCGACTGTGTGTGCTTGCGTGGAACAGACTTAGTGGGGAATTGGCCCGCACAATTACCTTGCAGAGCGCTGCACGGCTCCAGCACTTCTGTCACTAAGTAGCTGGGGTAATCGCTGGTTGTGAATAGACGATGTCCTCCACCTGCTGTGGCAGGCTCTGTTATCACGCTAGGAGGCTGCCGTGCTCGCCAGAAACAAGAGGAATTCGTGCCTCTGCCTATCCAGATAGAGGGATATCTATTTAATGCAGTGCCCCATTTAGGGAAGTAAAGTTTTTCCACCTTGGAAAAACACTTGCTGTGTGGGAGGGAAAACTTCTTACAAACAAGCACTGAGTTTCCTCATTTTGCTTAGAATGAGGCTGGAGGAGGGAAATTTAGAATGATTCTGGGAAGCTTTGACTCAGGAAGGGGAGAATGATTCATAGATTTTTATTATTGTTATTTATTAAAGAGACCAGACTATTGGACCTAATCTTTTAATTATCTTTCTCTTTGAAAACTTAAAGCACTTATGCAATGACCTAGAAAGAGGTTGTGGGTTTGAACCAAGGTCTTTCAGCATACAAGCATCTATCCCAGCTGTGGGAGCCAGCCTACAACTATTTTAAGGCAGATTTATTCTCATTACCTTCATACTTGACAAGTATTGTTATAATAAATCCTCAGTGCATCCCTTCCCTGCTTGTGAAGAGGGGTGGTAAATAAGTTGTTCATGGGAAAGGGGGACAGCAGGGGCATTTTACAAAACAGAGATCTGACAAGGTTTGCGACTCACTATTTTCTGTGTTTTGACAGTGGTCAGTTTATCTCTAGTTATTGCTGCAGTCTTGATGTAAGAGTTTGTTCATTCAAGAGTCTTTCTGCAGTTTTGATAAGGAAAATTTTGTTACCAAGAAGAGCAGCTTGTTTTAGTAGCAACCTTTTTCTTTTCCTTAATTTGGAAATGAACATTCACTTCTCCAAAATTACTTTGCTGTTAATAATCAAAATATAAGATCAGTCACAAGGTGTACATTACAAAGATGTTTTTAAGCTCCAGTTTAATATGATTTTAAGGACTATGAGGTGATTTAGATTTATTTTTGTATTCTGCTACTATGAAAAAAGATTAGTACAACCTAAACTATATTTTCATTAAAAATTGGTAACATAATGTAAATGAAGGAAAAATCAAAACTTGACACGGTCTATGTCACAACTGTACTTTCATTCTTTTACTTCAGAAGATAATATGACTTAGTCTTTTAGCTAATTCATTAGGTCAATTCTTTAAAGAATCAGTTAAACTAGATTCTATACAGTTCATGAAAATGGAAGGGCCCTTGACTGTGGCCACATGTTCGTACCTTTTCCACTTATGGTATCGTATTGTAAAGGCCCATACACACCTGATACTGTGTGCTGTCCGTGGCTGAGAGTCAGGGAAACTTCTAGGCTTTTAACTGGCTCTCAACTGGTGGAGACTGGAACAAACATCTTCGTTACCCTCCTGAGAAATCCTGTTAGCAAAGCAGTCTGGCTTGAATTTTGCTCGTGTTGTCTTTAAGCTAGGTAGCAGCTTAATCTCAGCAGAGATGGAGAATGCATGCAAAGACTCTTCTAGCAAGAAAAATTATACAGGAAGGACAAATGTCCATTGTCACAGCAAGTACAGAAATTTGAACTTGGATCTGTGTTTTACTGCACTGGGGAAGACAGAAGTCCTCAGCTTCCAGAACTGTGAAGGAAACACTCCTGACCAACTGAACACCTATCCTAGAAGGATTTCCTTATAGGCGCAAGAAAACTGATTTTTGTCAGTAGCTGTAATAAACACATTGTGCAAAGTTAAGAAGTCTCCAAGGCTTTGGAAGATCAGCAGAAATCTTAAGTTCAACCTCTGATAAGAGTTTATCAGTAATTATAGACATTTAGTTGACACGTAAACAGTCCTCTAAGGTCACAAAAATAATTTATTGGTTTATACTTATTAATGCAGTTGAAACTTTTTTTTTGCTTCAAGGTCCAAAGTAATGTCAGCCACATGGTGGTGGAAGAGATGTGATAAGGCATCAGAAATACATCAATAGTGTCTTAGTAAAGCTGCAAAATAAACTCTTTGAACCTTCCTGTCGTCAGCTTATGCGTGGAATGAACTTATCGTGTGTCCTGTCAGAGAATTTGGGTAACAGTTTTGACAGAAATAAGATCTCCTCTGTCAGGATTGTTAGTGTCTTCCAAAACTGAACTCAAAAACTGAGCCATACAGTCAAACACTGGAGTGTATGGGTAAAATTACAAGGAGAGGTTGTATAAGAACAAACATATGTCAAACGTAGGGTATAGGCTCCCTCCTAATGGGCTTGGACTTGGTAGCCCACTTAGGTTGCCAGAATTGAACGCGATGAATAGTTTGTGGCTTTTGTGTCTTATTTCTTAATGCAATGCGTGATACACAGATAATGCACGGCAGCAAAATACAGGGATCTGCAGTTAGCCTACCGAATGGGCTGTCTCCTGGCCTTGAATTTGACCCCTGTTGTTCTCCTCAGTTATCCTCATCTCCGTCTCCAAACTAGCAATCTCTGAGTAAAGAAAATGAGCATCAAGATCAATCCCAGCAAGAAGGATCCGCACAGTGAGACTAAAGGCTGTGTTTCATGGAAAGATTTTGTCAGTCAGCAACATACTAAGATCCTCAGTCCAGGCAGTACATCCCAGAGATCGTTCTTAAGGAGTGTGGTTAAAAACTATTTCCCTGGGAGTGATTTTGCTGCTTGGGCAAATATCTCACAGGTGCAATCTATTAAGCAGGCCAGACTGCTTCTTATAAACAAGCAAGCAAGCGCAATCCAAAGAATAGGCAATGATCTGTTGCCGTGCCAGCAGGAAAAGTCCAAGAGAAGACTGCAAATTTTAGTGGAAGTAGAATTTTGGGGGAAAAAAATCATAGTCTATAATGGGATTTTTGAAAGGAACTATTTATTCTGTATAAAATTCTCCAGTCTACAGAACTGGTACTTTAAGAAACAAACAGAAATATCCAAAGAAAAACTCAACCAACTTAACCTGGTTATTGAATGAATGTTGCCCTCTTTTTATATAGCGTAGGTGGGACTGACAATAGATTTAAGTCATCTGCTATGCAACATGATTTGCTTTGCCGTAGCCAATTTCAACTGCAGCGGCCCACGCTGGCATCAGCATTTGCGATCTGAGATGCAGCCGTCTTTTTTTTTCTTCTTTCTTCTTTTTTCTTTCTTTTTTTTTTTTTTTTGAAGATGATCAAAAGAATCAAAATTATAGAGACCTTCCTCACCTGAGAGGCACAGAGTTAGGTAAGTAGATGCTTTTACAAATTCTCTTAACAGCACCCCCCAGCTTCAGCTTGACTATACAACACTGATATGTGCCTCTTCTCTCCTAGGAATGAGAATTCAAGATCCAGCAAGAAGGTAAGCTATGTAGTTAGTTATAACAAATTCCATTTCCATTCCAAAAAGATTTTTCCTAGAAATCCTTTCAATCTGAAATTCAAACATTCTTTGAAGTCAGTTCTCTTGCAAAATTTCTGATCCATTTTTTTTTCTATAATACCTTAAAGTACATGGAGAATGTGATAATTTATTCTTTGTTTTTCCTTGGCTAAGGAGAATTCAGTGTGTATTTTTGCCTTATCCCACTAGTTTGAGTGATTCATCTTGCCTTCCAAAATGATGACATGTCCATCAATCCAACTACAAACCCTTTTTGAAAACTCCTTGCCACTGTTACATATACTGAATAAATCAAAGCCAAACTATCTCAAATACATGTTTCTGTGACACAATAAATTGATTTCTAGGATTATAACTGTCTCTAGCTGGAACTGAGAACTATTTCAGCATTGAGCAAATAAACTAACCACCCTTCCCGTTCCCCACCCCCTCACTAAAACCACTGGAAAGTGTGTATAACCAGTATTTGGTCTCTTTCTGCAGCACCCAGAGGAGCCTGTGGAAGCAACCACCTGAAACAGTTATTTCAGTACTTTCCACCTGTAGCCTCGTCTGCCTTATCTCCATATCACTGCGTTTGGGCTTTCTCCTGGCACTGAGTCAGTCTGCTTGTTGTTAAACGTCTTCCCGTCCGGTTTTGGCTCCACACTGGATTTCTACTGGACCCTGAAAGTGGTGAATAGTTTTGAAGGAAAATCACCTGACTGAAGCAGAATACAAATTGAAGAGCCCTCCAGATGTTATTGCTAAATCCTGGAAGCCTCCCTTCAGGATTAGTGGTTCCGTAGTTGCTTCAATGGCCAGGGCCCGGGCCAGCAGTGCTCTGGTGGGCGGAGCTGGTCTCAGGTGGCCTCCTTGGCTCTGATTTTGCCTCAGGTTGCTTTCACTCCTCTTTCCTCAGAGCTGTCTTTCTTCTTCACCTCTCTTCTTCCTCTCTTGTGGTGTTGCTGTTCTGTGCAAATACACATAACTTAAGTCACGGTTGCTCTGGTTCCACCTTTTGCTCTTTGTATTTGAAGATTAAATTTCACTTTATTTTTAATCAAACCACATCACGTTTCTTTTTAGGGTCAACAAGCATGTTTGGCATGTTCAAGTTGCCATTGTGAGGTTCTTTTCTAAACAGAATTCAAACTATTATGTTACGATCTCTACCAGACCCTTCCCAGCAGCTGTGTTTATACAGCTACTAGTAAAATGAGTCCCTGATTAGGATTTTTGAATAGCTCATTCACTGAAAAAAATGGTGTTTTGAACCAGCTAAAGCTATTTAAACTATTGGGATAATATACGATTTAAAGTTTTGGTTTGAAGAAATGTCAGTGGCAACACCCTGCCAAATTTTAGGCCCAAAACATCATCACCATTAGTATCACAAAGATTAAGTTACCAGAATTTAACTGGCAAGAAGTATTTTTCTTTTGCTTGTTTCAAAAAATAGCTGAAAAATTAATGTGACAGAGATTGAAAATCGTATGTCCGGAATAATCAACCAAAATGGTTAAAGTTTGGCAAATTATATGAAACTGAGGACAGATTCTTTATCTTGGAATTGTCAAGCAACAGTAATTTGGAGGCAACTTGATCCAGAATAAGAAACTGAACATTAGAGCACTGTTGGGGTTGCTTCACACCTATCAAGACAAGCTGTTTGAAAAACCAAAATCCATCCTCTATTCTGAGCGACACTGGTACACTACAGACCCTGTGTGTTGGCCAGGTGGGCTGTAAATAGCCATTCTCTTCCTGCCGTGCCAAGCAATCTCTTCATGAGGTTGGAGAAGCGATTGTTGGTGTCCCAGCAGCAATGCCTTCTGGTGTGCAGGCAACTCGGCAGGCTTGAAAAGTGTTAAGGATGGAATGAGAAGGTACCTCATCTGGGCTATTCCCCACTGTGGAGCTAGCAGCTGCATTTCCAATATTCTGCAAGTTTGGTTACATTGAACAAAAACAGTAAGCGTCCATTAAGACAGGGAAACACAAGCGCTGCTTCTGCTCCATTAAACTGGAACACATGATTAAAGAACCAAAAGCTACTTCAGCTGACAAACTCCGTAGTTAAATGTTTTTTAAATTGTAAACTAAGAGCAAAGATTTATAAGTTTGTGTCATGATCCATAAATCTAGATCTCCTCTTGTCCTTTTACTCTAGACAAATGGCTTGTAGAGGAAATTGTAGTGGTTTGGATAAGTCTAGGTTTCAGCAGTCAGCCGTCTTAGGTCAGACATGTAAGAAACATCTGTAATTGTTTGAGGAATTTGGCCGACAATCTTGAACTTAAATCACATTTTCCCCTTTGAAAGTTGGAAATGTCCATGTTTAAATTAGACACCCAATCCACATACCTCTGCATTTGTGGAATTAGCCAACGTATCAACTTGCTGATACCTTGCAAATCCTACTGCAAGGTAAGAGCAAGTTGATACCTTGCTGTAGTAAAAGAGTCCAGCTTAAGGTTCTTTAAAACTGTGCACCTTTTTTGTGCTCAGGAATAAATTCTACAGTTTTTAAGGAGAGCTGCCATTAAATGATGGGCTGCTTCAGTGTTCAGAATTTGACGCTTGGTTTAGATTTTGACTAAGACTAAAATAAAAAGATTCTTTGAGTAAAATTGTACAAACCCTCCTTTTTAGGCAGAATTGCTAAGTTACGTGCGTAGTTGTCACATCTTGGGCCCCTGAGTACGTTTAACATACAGTTGTGCATCGTCTGCCTGGAATCATCTCGTCCGGTAATGAGATCATGTGAATTCAAAGCATATTACATTTAATCCTGGTTTTCAGGATTATACCCTGCAAATTTAAAATTGCCGAGTATAAGAAAGGCACAATATTCCTGACTGCTCATTAGAAAAAATGAGGCCCTGCTCATTGTGAAGTGAGTCTTTGGTTCTGCCACTGAAAGCAGAATCGGGTAAACGGACTTCAGAGGGAGATCCAGGTGACCTTTGTCAAACAGAACAAATGTTTGCTAGAATTCTAGAAGCTGGATGCTTCTGGTATAGCCTGAGCAAACGAAGTTTAAAAGTCTGGCTGTCTATCAGCAAACTTTGCCTTTTGACTGAGTCTACAAATGCTGTAGCATAGAGCCTCCAGGCAGGAACTGGAGGTTCTGCATTGTTTGATGCCAAGTCCTTCAACAGTTTCAGAACGTGATTTTGCTTGTCATAGAAAAGCATGAGGAAAAAGGGCAAAATCCTGAATAATGTGTTAAAATAATTCCCGAGTGACAGATTCCTGCATAGCATGTCCCTTGGTGGACACAGTAGTTGTCTGAACAACCTGAAGAAGAGGCTGTCACACAGAAGCTGCATACAGGCTGCATCTCTGCGTGTTCCAGCTCAGGAATGATAAAGCATAGCTGTCAACTACTGAAACTTAGTCCAGCTTTTAATGGACAAAGAGCCAAAACCAGGCAAGGAAACCCCCCCAAGAAAAAGAAAAGGTAGAATTTGCAACTACTTGTTACCTTTTTTTTTTGTGTGTGAATAACCAATAAGAGCTAAAGACTGTTGATGATTTGGACACTCATCTGTGATTCTGACCTTCACCACTGAAGTGCTGGTAAGTTTACTGTGGAAGTGCCCTTGTAGCTGTGAGCTCAAGGATGTACCAGATTTCTTCCTAGCAGCATTTGGTGACCAGTCCCATGCAATGCCAAGCCATCCCATGTTCAGCATCCCGCTTTATTCTGAGGACAAGCTTAGTTGGTTTTCAATAGTCATTTTGAGGCAGGGATTTTTACTATGGACTGATTGAATGAGAATCACACTAGAAGGAATCAAAGTGGAAGAACTGACTCCTTTGAAGCCATTCCTGGAACAAAAAATACCCATACTGTCTTCAGTACGTCACTACTGTAGCACCATGGAGAACAGACTTAACTGTTTTCTTGCAACACTTTCTGCCACCTCCTTTACTGGTTTTCCTTTCTGTCCTCTGTACTTTTTCCTTGATGCTCTCTTCTACATTCAGTATCTCCCTCTGTTTTCACTTATTATTGCTTTACACACTTAATCCAAGGCAGTCAGTTCTTACTTCTTTTTTTTTTTTTCTTCCTATACTCCCTGGGAAATATCAACATCTTTTCTGTTCCCTTCCCAGGGCTTTTTTGTACGGCAGCACTGGCGTGTCTTAGCCAGCTGCAAGCCTCCCTGCTCCTCCAGCCAAGCGAGTGGTTGGTAGCAAGAGACTGGGCGCCTGACTGATCTCAGCTGAGTGTCTCCCCTTTGGGACATTCTTGGTGGCTCCTGCCATGCTCCATGCTGCGTGGCCCCGTTTCTCTGTGTGTGGTAGGGATGGCAGGGAGGGTTGGCACAGAAAGTGCAAAGCAGTCTGGCATCTTCCACCACTGCAATTTTTTCCCCATGAAGAACACAGGTCTCCTTTTCAGGAAGATTAACCTGTTCGGAAGATATTTTTCACATCTTCAAGGGAATACAGTGTAGTATTTCTCTTGCAAGCTTATCTGAACCACTTCAAGAAGTTGCAATGAGTATATTAGAGCTGACTGGCAGTTGTCAATCACTGGTTATACATCTTCAATGTTTTTCTTAGGCAGGCTGAATTGCCTGATACAGCTCTCTGGAATGTAGCAGGAGGCAGTGCAGCATTTTCATTTAATTGCTTGTGGAGATAGCTGCAGGATTGTGGTGTCAGAAAATATTGCTAAATCTCAGGGGATTTCTTGGCATTTTGTTGCCACAATAAGGTCATGGTTGTCACAGTGGCTTAGTACAGCCACAGAATATATGTACAATTATTTACGCAGCCTGAAAATGTAGTGCAATAATAAAATATTGGTTTTATTTATCTGCAACTTGCATTCGAGTTTTCTAATGCTACTTTTGTCCTCTGCTGTATTGTTTAAATGCATAGTTCTCATATTTGATATTTCTGAAGATGTTAAGAAGAGTTGTATGCTGTCAGTCTGATCACATTTTACAACCAGCCTTAAATATGATCCTACTTGTGGCTTTGTGTCTCTCAGTTGTCTTTATTACCTAGGCATTTCAGTTTTGTAAATCCGTATTTACAAGGAATTTGTTCCAAAGCAGAACTGCTATTGCTTTGTTAATGCCAAGATGACAAGTGGCCTGAAAATTAGGTGTTGAGCAAACATAGGCAGTTTCCACTTGAGTTCTGTCAACTGTCCTGAAGCCCAGCTGGTCCATGTTGTGGAGCATTTGCAAAGTAAGATAAATGCGGTGCAGAGGTGCTGATGAATTACAGGAAAGCAGTCACTTGAGACAAAAATGAGGTTGCTGTGTCTCTACCCCTTTCCTAGCAGGTCAAAAGCTAGCTTTGGGAACGTAAAGATATCTGCTTTTCTGTGTGTCATAGTTGAGATCTCCTTGTTCAGGTTTACGTTCACTGTATGCAGAATATTAGTCTACAGCAGGAGTGGGTTTTTCCAGTAGAAATTATCTCAAGTGCACAAGTGTGAAAAATGGTTTCTCTGTATTGTGTTTTTGAAGATTGTTTTCTCACACTATAATCTTTGCCTCTATTCCTCTTGTCTCCTGCGAGATGTTTCAGTTCAAGCATTATGATTAAGTCAGAAGAGTGTTCACCCTGTGAACAATATGAAGAATGCTCCAGTTTCTCTCTTACCTGTATCTGTGGGATTAGACCATGAACTCTTTAGCTGAAAACATCCCTGGCAGGTTGCTTATATGCACAGTCATTCTGGCCCAAGCAGAACTGCTTACGTTAGTAAAAAAACTCAGTGCCATCTTGCATGGTAGAGTACAACTGGAGGAGCTCTCCTGATGCTTCTTTGTGCTTTTACAGTTTGCATTTGTCATGGCCTTGCTGCCTCTCACTTCTAGGTTTGATTTTTTTTTTTTTTAGCAGGAGCTTTATTTCTCTGTTAGGATACATTTGAGAATTCACTGCTTTTTCTCCCAGAATTTAAACTGGAGAGAGATTTTTAATATGTCTTGCAGAACAGATCTGAAATCCGAGCTAATCTGATAAAATAGGTTTTAGAATTAATCTAACGCCAATCTGCTGCTCTGTAAAAAGCATGCATAAGTGGTGTTTATTGTCTTTATTGTCTGTAGCCACAAGAGGAGGAAACAAAAGCCCACATGTAAGATGGCTGCATTCAGCTACTGCAGCAGCAAAGAATTTCCTAAGAAAGTGAATGTGATAGTCACAGTCTGATGTGGTAACCTAAACTTGCTCGTAAGTGTTTGTGCGCAAACCCAGCCTCTCTGAGAAAGGAGAGATTGAGCTGAAAGTCATCCCTTGGAAACCTGGAGGATTTTTAAGGTGAATGAGGAGAAGAGGAGGAAAAACATGGTTTTCAGGCTGTAATGAAAGACGGCTTTGGAGGATGCGTGCATGTGCAAGGAGCCTGAGGGAGGAAGTGGGAGATAGAAAATTCAACATCTTTGAACGCTGACAAATCACCTGGCTATGCTTAATGATCTGACAGCATCTTCTCACCAGCTGCGTCAACATTAGGGCTATTCATCACTTTTATAGACTCATAGCATTAGGTAACAACTTTTCTTTCAACACATGGTTTTTCCTGCCTGCTGAGCTGAAGAACAGCTCCTTATGGTTACTTCAACGGGGGAAGCACACAAAATGAGCAGGTTGTACTCTCTTTCAGATGATGTGATTTATGTCTCAGAACCGTTTTTGTCTGTCACAACCATTTTAAGCTTGAGATTCCAGAAACTGTTATTTTGCTATTGATCATCAAAGGTTTGGTCAAAGGTTTCTTCTGATCAAAATATTTGTATCTTCACAACCCTCTTAGTGAGATTTCCCAGTGTCCCCTTTGATGCAGTTTAGGAATGGCTGAAAGTAGTAAAACATAGAAATGGAGAGGCTTTCATAAAGATAGCATTTGTTTTGGGAAGCAGTAGTATCTTTACCATTTATTACTAGGAAGCAGCTATGGCACCACACTTGTTGGGAGACAGCCATACAAAGCTGCTGGATGGAACTGATTTTTAGAGGGTTATTTTGTAAGAACCATCACACTGATCCACTGAGAGGCCTTGATGTTGCCAAAACTAATGGGTATACTGTAACATCAGCAAGCATATTGAAATAAGAAATTACAGTCTTTTGAGCTTGGATTTCCTTGTATTTAAAATGTTTTTGTGTGAAGATGTGTGTTGATGGTTTTGGTGGTGATGGTAGTTGTATTTGTTATTCACATGATTTGCCATAGATGATAGCTGTTTGGTCCAGTGCTTATGCTGTTCAACTTCACGAAAATACTTCATGTATAAAGTGATGAGATTTTGTGGTTGACTAAAGAATCTGTGGAAAGAGGGAGAGCAGGACTGGAAGAGGAGAGATCCCATTTGCAAATAACATAGAGACCAGACCCTGCTCTTTAGGGTATGGAGTTTCTGTCATATTCCTCTAAAACAATGGTGAGAAGTCATTCAGAAGTGTGTTCTGATTTGACCATGCTTATGAACTTCCTTGTTTTTACTGAGTATATTTGCATATCTGAATTTCCCTAAGAGAGACCTTCTAAGCAGAGTTTAAATTAAACTTCAACATTTGCCAGAATAAAATGAACATTGTATAACTGATCACAAAAACTACAGTTTATGCTCGAGTGCAAGTATCAAAGAGGACTTTGGCATAACTAACACAGTATTCTATGCAATTATTCATAGTTGAAAAGGAATTAATCCCTTTCCAAAGGACCAGCACAAATCTTTCAATGGCACATAAGCCTGCTTTTGAGGGAGCAGGTGCTTAGCAAGCCCCGAGGATTCAGATTTCAAAACAATCTGTACTCTGCGTTGACACATGCAGATATCTTGAAAACAAATTTTCAAACTCTTATTCTCTTACAAATTTGCTATAAATTCTATATATTGTGAATTTATCTGTAACTTACATGGCATGCAGAAATTCTGTAAGAGCAGGACTTTGATCCTCTCAGCCTGGAACTGGACAATATCAGCTTTAAGTTGGGATAGAACAGAGCTGTAATTGATGGTTGGCCAGGTCTCTTTGCCAAGCTGCTCATTTTGATCATTCATAGCAGGAGACCCTTATTTTGTAAAAAATCCTTTTGTTGATGAAGACAGCAGACAGGTTCTATTCTGTCCTCGGAGAGGGTGGCGTGGTGCCAGTGTCAGCAGCCAGCAATCCAAAGTGTTGTGTTTAATCACAAGATTAATTTTTCCTTTTATTGGCTTTTCCTTTCAATATCACCAAGCATGACATGTTGTGAAACTGTAACACTAGTTGAACAAGGGTTGGCTAGCATCTCTAAGCCCCCTGGCTATGTTGATAGCAAAATGAACATTTGGCTTGATGCGCAGCCAATAGAGACTCCCAGGAAACCAAACCAGGCAAACAGACTTGTCAATGAATGGGCCGTGTGCCTGGTGAAGAATTAGGGAAGAGGAAGCAAGATGCACCTGGGTGTAAGAGTTATACTGAGGCTCATGTTCTTTTTTTTTTTTTCTTACACATTTCAAGCATTTACAGTTTCAATAGCATGTCAAATACCTGAGTTTTCAAGCCATAGATCCAATCCATTAATGCTTGGTGGTTACATTAGGATGTATTTATTTTAGCCTTAGATTGGCCGTATTCCAGTTAGCTTCTAAAAGGAGATGGTGGTAGATTCAGATCAAGGTAGAGATTTGTACTTATCCTACTGAACACAATGACTGCAAGAGGTTGTGCTTTGCATTGAATCATATAGGAAAAAAATGACTTTTTTTAGGGGGATGATGCTAGATTCAGAACTTTTTTATCCTTAAAGTCTGGTGAGCATCTCTAGTGTGCTATGCCATCATGCAAAAATCTGGTCATAGGTAGGAGTGCTTGTGGTGGAAAAAAGGCAGGCTTAGTTTTTCAGCTCTTATATCTGCAAGCAACCACGTTCAGTCATCTTCATTCAAGGGACTATTGGGGTCTTGAAATGAAAAGTTTAGCAGAGTTTGGTGTGAGTGCAAGAACTGATAACAAAAGTAGGATAGGGAAACTTCCTACTTTTAGCAAAGTAGGATAGGGGAACTTCCAGAAGCCTGCATTCGGAGGACTATTAAATATTTTTAAACTTAAATTATTATACTTCTGTCTTTCTACAGTCTATATTGTAACCTATGAATATTGTGCTGCCAAAGACAGATGATAGAACTTCACTGTACCTGCAGGAAGAGAAGTGTACCTTCAGGGTAATGTCCCTTTAAATTAAGATTTCTGTTTGTGGATTTGAGTCATTTTACTGATACCTTCAGGATAAAAGCACAGATTTGCATGTACCATTTTCAGCCAAAGTTGCATTTTATTTGCTTTTCACAATCAATAAGTAGGGCAAATAATAATCACTTAATCTACTGTGTGAATAATACAGCTGCTAAAAGATCAAGAACCATTGCATGGTATGGTCAGATGCTGGTAGACATTTGTCAAGGCTGGGTTCCCCTGAAAGCAAAGGTTTCAGATTGCCGCCTTGACTCGCGGTTGCTCTTAACGCCTGTTTTACAGGAGCTGCTTCTGGCAATTCTTCTGCTGGAGAGCCTTCTGCAGTGAAACTGTTCTGTGATTGATAATCTTGTGAAAAGATCCCGGTAACTCAAAAGGATCTCATGTGCTGTGGTGCCCCTATTGAATGACACTTTCTCAAACAGACACCATGTGGCAGCTCTCAAGGAAGTGCCCCAATTTTTTGTTTCAAGGATTAAACTTTTAAGCCCCCACCTCATGCCTGCTCTCTCAAGGAGCTGAGACTTGAGGATGGGAGGATTAGGTATGGTTGTGAGTTTATATAAATATGAAATATTGACTGGAAACTGCAGGGTGAGACTGCAACCAAACTGCTGTCTTTGCAAATTCAGTATTTATTGCAGAGTTAAACAAAATGCCTTATTGTTTAGAGCATTATTTGCCTTGGGCATTGGCTCAGACAGTCGTGTTTGCTGAACAGAATTTCCTAACTCCCTTTTCCACACAACAGAAGATGAAGTAGATAACAGCAACAATTGGCTGTTTTGATCTGGCCTTGACATATGTTCCAAGCATCTACTTCATGATCCAACTAAATTATTTTTCTCTTTCATGGCTGTAGCACTTTACTTCTACTTTCCATCACCGCCTCTTACGCTCTATCAGAGACTTCTTTCTGAGCTTTCTTTCTGGTCGAAAGTGAACAATTTTTAAAGATTCCTGCTACATAGTGTGTAAATTCTTTATGCATAGGGAGTGTTCCTGACACGTTAATAGTATGCAAAGTCTTCCGGAGTTACAAAAAAGCTCCATTGAAGGAAACAAGTTCAAAGCAAAAATAAAGGAATTGCATGAGGAAGCTTTAGTATTCTTGGTATGTAAGAACCACAGAAAGTTGTGATGCTACACAGTGATGGTAATGAAAGCTGGAGACAATGAACTACAGCATATTTCTGTGGAGAGCTTTCCCCTGAAATTTCACTGGTTGCTCTCACACACCATTCCACTCTTTGCTGGGAAAAGGCTTCTGATCAGCAATATAAGTGGGTCGCATAGGTTTCCTGCATCTTGCCAGGCCCCAGGCAGCTCTAATCAAACATTTTTCAAAATGCTTTGTTTCTGAACAGAATTTATCAGCTGGCATGGAGCAGTGGTTTAACTAGTTCAGTCTTTGATGCAACTGGATGTTGTAGGAAAAGCTGTAGAAGTCCTGCTTTCCTTTCCACATGCTGCTGTGTAGAAGGGGCCATCAGGTACAGTGAGATGTTGGTGACAGTGTTGGTGCTCGTCTTCTCTAGAAGGCAAAGATAAGGCTGTTGTCTCTCCTTTTGACTGGGGTCAGGACTGGCTTCAGCTAGTGCTCAATTCCAGTTGTGCTGGCAGGTCGTTTTTTGATTCCCTACACTTGGTATTGCAATCCTGTTCATGTCAGATCTTTTTTCAGATGGAAGGACTGGACTAATACACAGGAAAAACTGTCTTCCTGTGTGCTCAGGTGGAAGTATTGGTCTATTAGTCTGTTTTATATTATCAATTATTTTCAAAGTCCACATTGTAAATGTTGTGATTTGACTTGAATGTAAATATGGAATGGACCTGGAGCCTGCAATGGAGTTGCAGCTGTTGGTTGCAAAAGCTTTGGAGGACTGGAGTTCGCAGACACAATAAGACAGAGCAAAACTGGGAGTATCTGGAAGCTCATGTATCTTCACTGGAACCGTTTTCTTCTGACACAGCTGCAGTGGTAGGAGATGAGGTAGCACTAAATGCTTGTAATACCGACAGCACTGTGTTTCTTTATGCTTATTTAGTTCCTGTTTTGTACCTCAGCAATTTGCAAACACTGCAGGCACAACCACTTTTAATTGTTTCAAACAGCAGTGTTAAAGCACGCAGACCACCTGGTGACCAAGAATTATGGGAGATTATGAAAGATCTCCCACAGTGTGGAAGGTGCTGAGCAGCTAACTAGTAGAGTTGCTTCAGTTTCTGAACTTAAAATACGTAAGTGAACTGGCTAAATAGGCTTCTGCATCTGCATTGCAGATTTGCACTGCTAGTAGATCAATGTTAGGCTTGGCTATGCTATGCAATTTTTCTACCGGACTGCAGCTAATTACCCAGTACTGGTTGGCGGTGACCACCTGTGAGGTTGTATCCTCCCTGCAGAAAAGGGATGCTTCAGGAGCAGAACATCTGAAGGTGACTCTCACGATCTATCCTCCACTTGTGAGCAGTATGATTCAGGAGAGTTCATACAGCACTGGAGACAACTTAGCAACAACTGATTGACTAAACTGTGACAGTGTGAAACTGAAAATTGAGGGGAAGGTAAAGGAACATATTATTACGGTGCTTTATGGTTGCCTTTCACTGACTATACAGAAAATGCAGTCATAAAAGACAAATGTAAAACATGCCTTTCCTGTTTACTAGAAAAAATGACTTTGTGCCTGCTGAAAAATCCAGAAATTTCCAAAATTCAGAAGTTGCCAGAGGAATAATAAGCAAATGAATGTGTCGTTTCTGAAAACCTTTTTTTTTGATCCAGAGGATGCAGTTCTTATTTTGCTTGCTTGACTTTGCTAACTTCTGTGGAGTCACGTGGCAGTTAGACTACATGTCACGCCAAACACAACTCTTTGTAATATTGTTTGCACACAAAGCAAGGTGTGGTGTTAGAAGTAGTTTTCAACACAAAAGCAAATGACAAAGAAAAAAAAAGTGTTAGTTTGTTCAGCCAACAACTATAGTAGTTAAAAAAAAAAATGCCTGAACAAACCATGTCTCTTTAAATAGAGTTTGTCCAATAAATCGTTCACATTTTTGTCTGTCTGCAAATCAACTTGACACAGCCAAGTGTAGACCAGGTGGTAACTGCTGGACTCAGACTCATTGAGGACCCGCTAGCACGGCTGCATGGGATGGGCACTTTCGCCATTTAACGTGGCTCTGTGAAGCAGACATTTACTTTGTCTCCTGAGTCACCGTTTAGGAACCCTTAATCCAAAACGAATGCTGTAAATTGTCCCCTGTGAACCCGGCGAAGTCATCCGAGCTGAAGACAGATGGGAAATTACAACAATTTGCAAGAGAGATGTTCCAGAGAGGTTCTGCGTTTCGTGATTTGTACTTCTCACTCGGGAAGGGGGAGCTGGAGATTTCACTCTCTTGCAGACAACTGCTCAGAGCCTGTGAGCAGAGTTTCGCTGGAGTTCCCTGAGCTCAGAGTGGTATGTGTGCATCGTGGGGTGGTGGAAAAACAAGTCACGCATTCTTTAGCTTGTCACCACGGGCTTTCTTCCTGCTTGAAAGGAGCTGAGCACTTTAAGTTCTTTTGTCTGTCGCTGGTTATGCTGTCGTAAGTGAGCAACACAAGATTATATGTAATTTGAACAATTCAACACCTGTGTATTTGTGAAGGCGAGCATTTGGAGTGAGGTCAAACACGTAGGAAACAAAATCCCGGTAGAATGGGAATGTGTTTCTCCCGGCCTTCTCCTCCCCTCTGCTGCACAGGCAGCCCTTCTGCCAGAAGTGCACGCCCGGGCTGACTTTTAAGAAGGGCACAGCGCTGCTGAAGTGGTTTGACTACGCAGATGCTGCCCTGTCCCTCACCCTTTAGGGAGGGGTGGTGCACAGGCTTTGGTGGGAGCACACTCTCTGGACAGGCTCCTTGCTTTTTCTAGGTCTGTTAAGATGTTCCAGATTCACTTTACCCCCTTCCTTGTCTTGCTGGCACAAATTGCGAAGCATTTAAAACACTTCAAGTTCAAGGCTAGGTTCTGCTATCTTGGCAGCTGTTACTGTTCAGAATGAGGATACTTGCATTCTCTTGCTGGCTGTGTTCACTGTATCTTTAGCATAACCATATCATTATCTCCAGCCTTTTTTTTTCCCCCAACATTCACAAAAAGTCCCTGGGAAACTAAAGCCATGGCTATGTGAATTCAAGAGAAGCAAGGAATAGTAAAGGATCTGCTGTGTATCAATTACTAAAGACACAAAGGAGATGCATTTTCTCATCTTGCACGGTTGAGACGACTAACATGGAGCTTTTGCTTTTCTTTTTAATAACCTTTGGAAGGAGGGCTGTTTTCTGTATAGCCTTTGCAGGCACGGAGTTTTGCAATTCAGAAAAACTAAGAAGTCTTAAGTATTAATTCAGCAAAGATGATTGCTTTTGTTTGTGGCTAGAAGGGATTCATTCAAACCACAATCTCCAGATGTCCCAGGGACTGTGGTTTGCCTTAAGCTGTCATGGGGAGGGAGAAGAGAACATACCATGCTTTAGAAAGTAAATATAGAGTTAAATTGCCTGTATGGGCAGCATGCCATTTTGAGAGAAAAGGCAGGATCCAAACAGTCTTTTGTTTAATTACAAAAAATCAAAGCAAAGCACCATGAAAGCAAACAGATTTGTTAACTTGTCAATTACTTGATTGATCTGATATTGTAAAAAAACCCCAAACCCTGCTGATATCTATGTTTAATGTTGAGCAGCCAATATTGAAGGGTTGATAAAATAAATGTCACTCATGCCTGAGGAACAAACAATGTAAAAGGCTCTTTTCCTTACTCCAGTGTATGGCAAAAGGCCCGTTAGCATGCCAGAAAATAAGGTATAAGCAGTGCAAGTGAGAACCTCTGGGAGGGCTGCTGTGATGGAAGATGAGGCCCCACTCCACATCTGCATCTCCATGCCCAGCCTGCAGCAGCCTGAATCTCTTGATTTAAGGATTTACTAGTCTGTTGCTAAGAATCACTGATTTCAGCCGTCCTTTCAGTAAATCTGTGGCTAGCTCTAGTTGGTGAACTTCTCTTGAGACTGCCTGTAACATTTTCCAATTAATTTGTATTGACATATCTTTGTATTGTTTTAAAAGGAAAACTTCCCAACACTGCTGGGGGAGGGCAGTTCATGTTAAAGGTGAGATGTTCCCAGAGTAAAAAAAAAATCTACTGAACTGTGGAATATATAGGCAAACTGATGAAAAAAATAACCCTCGACCAGGTCACTTACTCTAAGTACTTGACTGTACTTCGTGTAAATAAGAAAGAGCCTTTTTTTAGTCCAGTGAGTTGAGTGAAAAATATTTTTTTGTAGGATTCAAATCTGCATCCTAGAATTAAGACATGAAAAAAGGACTTTTATTTGGCTCTGAAAAAGTAATTGCTTTTCATATTCACCAAAGGATACTTCAGGGATTTAACTTCCTAGAACATGGTTCATTTTTACCATGTTATTGCTTTTTGGAGTCAGGTACAGTGTACTACATTTTGAGAAGTTACAAGTTTCCTTCAAAGTTTTCTTCTGAATATGAATTTTTAAAAAAATCCCTGCCCAAAATTTTGGCAGTGACATATGAGACCAGGAAGATTGGAGCTGTTTATGTTATGTAATACATTTATAAAACAGCTTCAGAAAAGGACTGTAGTGACTGGGATACTCTGATTTATCTGTCCATTTATTTATTTATTTACCAGCCCCGCCTCAAATCAAAGGAGACAAAAGCCCAGTTCTAACTTTTCAAGCTTTGCTTCTGTCTCTGTGGCTGTTTTCCTGTGATGTGCAGCTCCACACTTCCCCTAACCATTACAGTAGACTCTGTCTGCTGTTGAAGAGGAATGTAAAGGAAAGTGGTATCCTAGAGTCTGAGATGTTTTCTAGTGTAAGCCGAAACTAGTTTGCTTGTGGCATATGATTTTCAGGAAATATTTGTGGGAGGAAGGGCAGGGGGAATAAGAGGTTCATTTAGAAAAGCTGAACAGTAAATTATTTTCATTTCGCTGTGAAAGTTGTTTAGCAAGAGGTAAGTGTTCATATCTTTCTGAAAAGCAAAATGATTATTCCTACTCTTTAAATTAAATCAAGGGGAAAAAAGCATGAATTATGAACTTCAGCAAACTTCAGGAGCAACTGGGTATTTAAAAAGTACGCATACTAATGCTAACTATTGCTATTGGAAGCAATGGTAGAACTCCACAGACAAAACATCCCACAGTTCAGATCTATATCCAAACCTCTTGCTTGAAAGTTTGGCCTGGAAATTTCTCAACAGTTAAATCATAAGATACTTGACGCTTCTCATTCTTGTCCCAGCTGGGAATCTGGTAAGTGTAATGCTTAAGCTGAATATTCACTTTGATTGTTGGAAATGGGAACAAGTTTCATCAAGAAACTGTTTCTTTTTTTCCTTTTTTTTTTTTTCCTGAATTAGTTTGCCTGTTGCATATTGTTAGCAGATGGTGACACATATGCCATTTCCATAGTCTTCTATTTTGGTACAGGAGCTGCTAAATGTCCCATTTTGACTCAGGAGTGTATTAAGCTTTGTTAATGCATCTCAGGTAATTGTAATCTTGGTTTATGTTCCTGAATTATGGCAACAGAGTCAGAAGATTTTTAGTTCGTCAAGCCCAGAGCATGATTGTAGCTGTTCTGATAACTCTGTGGTTCTTCTAAAAAAACACTCCCAAAAATCATAAACCCATAGGCTTTTGGTGAATACTGAGATATTAGTAGGGAATGTGACAAAGCAGCTATTGTAAATCCATTGCAGTATGTGAGCAAGCTACTCTGCTGCCATTAAAAATGATGGGGCTTGGGGCAGAGCAAATAATATGTAAATAAAGAAGTAATACTTTCTTCTGCCATCGCGGCTGCCAGTGAGATCCCTGCCTTGTTGCACTTAGAGTGGAATTGGCAAGAAATAAATCTATATACCAGGTTGAATCCCGTTTCCCTGTCGCGGTAATTAAGATGCTATCATCTCTTCGGATGTTTTCTAAGCAAAGTAATTTTGTTTTCTGTCAACCTGAACTGAATCCCTGTGCACCAAAACAAATATTGGAAGACTCCCTTTATATTTTGTCCAGGCTGACAGAAACATTTAGACCTAAAATGGTAATGCTGTATTTCATCATTTAAATGAAAAAATATGACTGTTAATGTGATAGTCGCTATGGATTGGTTTAGGTTTTTATTGCTTCCCAAAAGCATTTTTGGTTTTGATAGGTCCTGTAATAAGATTTTACCTGCGGGAGAAGCTGTCTCTGGAAGCCTGCCCTAATCCTGTTAGATGACAAGCAGAGAGGTTGCAGTCGATGATGTGCAGGCAGGGGAGGCTTGGGACTTGGGCTTGGTTTATGCTGTTAAAATTGGAAACGCTTAATCTAAGCCAGGAGGTCACAGTCATTCAGCAGTTTGAGAAGACTGTGGCTGCACTTCTGCTGTAGTGGCTCTTTTGGGGATCTGTTGAGAGAGTGCATGGGAACAGCGCTGAATCTCCTGCGTGTGTCACCTTTGCCTCTGAGCCTGGGACATCTGTCTGCAGATCTGCCCATGGGCTGCGAGACCCAAAGAGGCACCAGAGAACATCTTTGCGTTGCCACACACCCAGATTTAAGCAGCGGTAGCACCATATTCCTTTGCTGCATGAGGACACGTGTGTTGCTGCTCGGTCATTTAATTTAGCAACAGGATGATGGGAGGGAGAAAAGAGGAAACGGAGCTTGAAAGTTATTCAGTAATTTCTCTGGGAGACTCGAGGAAAGGAGAATAGCCCAAAAGAGGGAAAGAGAAGACAGATTTCTAGTAGAGATGTTCAGAAAAAGGCTGTTCTGACCCTGCTGCTTTCCCTTCCTGAAACTAGAAAGGAGAATGAAGATGATGATGCTACTGGGGAAGGGTAGAGATAATGACAACAGGCTGAAGTTTGATGCATTTGTTCATTTGATGAGTGCAAATGGAGGAATGCATTTAGTTTTGTAACATTTTCACCAGGCTAAGCAATGTCTTTATTATTGTTATTGCACCCTTGGTTTTGTTTTGAACGGCATGCATCTCTTATTGCAATATAATCTTAAATGTTTGCTTGTTGGCTTGTGTGTCCCACTACCCTCTGCTGGAAGAAACGAGGATTTTTCGGCTGTGTCCTTGTGCCCCGAAACAATCCCAGTCCTCCAGCAGAAATGGGCTGTGAACTGGTTTGGGAGGGCCCTAATTCTGCCCTACTGCTGCTGGCTTCCGTCCTGCAGAGAAAAGACCCGGTGTCTAAAATGCTGCTTGGTTTCAGAACGCTGGCCAGGTGAGGTGGTGTGTGTGGGGTCTGTGACAGCAGGGCGCTGAACTGGGTGACATGTCCTCTTCTGTTTTGTTAACTTGGCCATGGTTATTAGGTCTGTTCCAGTTGATAATTAAAGGTGTTGCCAAAACAGACCGAATCACTGATGATTCTCCTCTGATGTCGTGTCTCGAGAGGTGGCTGGTACCAGCTGGTGGCTTGGGAGGGGGTAAAACGTCCCAAGGTGGGTGGCCACAGGGGCACGTTCTTCTCAAATGCAGTGTTTGTTTTAGAGGCTGAAACATGAAGGTCTCTTGCATTTTTCTTTTCTTAAATCTCGGCTAACATAATTTTGATTCTTTTTTCCCCTGCTTAAAATCTTAACATATTAAGTCCCTCTCAGACCAGCTATGCGATTGTTCTTTTTCAGTGTAGTGAGAATAAGATACACACATGCCATGCTCCCAGTTCGGGTTTCCATAAAACCCCTCAGGGAGGATATTCCAGAGGGAAATTAAGGATGGAATTCTAAGACAGGCTTTTGTTTTATTATTATATATTTGCTCCAATACTTGATATATGAGAATGTTTTATCTTCCTACACTATCTTATCTATCTATTTGCAACAGAGGTACCTCTATCTCTTTCTTTCATTCATCTCTTCCATAAAATATGAAGTCCGTAATCTTTCTGGTTCATACAGGGAAACCTTTCAATAACTGCAGTAATTGTGCTGCATATGTGTCTAGAAGTTGTCAGACAAGAGAGTTCAGGTTAGGATTGACTTCCTTTCCCTGCATTAGCAAGCTCTTGTATAGATAAAAGAACTTGCGTAGCAGTTCTGAAGTGTGCTGTTCAGGCCACGGACAGGTATTGTTTCCAGGTTTCAAAGGCAATACATGATCCAGGCAAGTCTGCAAGAACCTCTGGTCTTAATTAGTTGTAAATTTCCCGAAGAGCTCTCTCAAGTCATGGAAGAGATTTAACTGCTGTTACCAGCCTCACAGAATTTTCCTTCCCCTCCTTCGTACAAGTCTCCAGCTGCCCCAGCACTGCAAAAAGCCGCTGGCAGGTTTGTCACAGCCGGCTGGGCGTTGAGGCGCATGCCCTTCCCAAACACCTGAATTGTGGCGGCAGTGTCAGACCTTGCCTGCATGGTCCTCCATGTCCTTCCAGCTCTTTCCAGCGGAGTTTTAACAAGGCAACTTGGTCTCTGGTGCAGACCTGTGACAGGCACCCTGACACCCAGGTTGTCCGGGATTGAGCTCAGACACCTGGGCTGTCTCTGCTGGCATCGTCTGCTTTTCTTCTTTTTCCTTGCATCTTGGAAAGCACATTATGTTACCCAGTTCTCTGCTAATCCGCTGAGGAAAGGATCACAAAGTTCAGAGCTCATATTGAATGTTTCTTATGCATATTGACTCATTGTTAATTTAAGCGGCACATACTTTAATCTAATAGATGGTGTCTTCTAGTTAAGTAATTTATTGAGTAGCTGTAAAGGGATGGTATCTTGTGAAATTTAATTTCTTTCTACTGAAGCTTATGTGGAAAAGGAATATCTAAACCATCAAATTAACTTTTCAACAAGGGTAATAGAGACTGTATCTTTTCTCTGATGTCATCATCCTCCTTATCTCACAATATTTCTCTACCCGTTTCTCCCTCTCACCACAGCATGCTTAGAATAAGCTGCCTTGCTTCCACCACACCACTGTCTCATTAATTCAAATGCTGAGTGTGTACTAGATGTGTTCTGCCAGTATGTGCCTGGGGAATACAGTGAGCAAAGGCTGTACAAATCCTTCTGTGCCAGTAGCTGGGGTCACCTCAAGTGTGTCTGAATTAGGCTGCTGATAATTTGAATTTATTTTAAAAAGCAACTCTTTAGGAGCGGCTCACCTCACCTTTCTGCATTTCTGGGGATTCATGCGTGTATTGACAAGGATAAGAACAATAGGGAAATCATTGCAGAGCAGCTTTCAGTCAGGGAGGAGCTATCCTGTGCATCTTTTCCATCAGAGAGGCATGGGGTCTGGCAAGTGCAATTCCGTCTATCCAAAAAAACCTTGGGTTACAGATTGCGTGAGGGTCACTAGTGGTATAAAACCCAAATAAACTATGTTCTGCATTGCTCAAGGAAATGGGACTCTGGTGGACTCAAGATGAGGGGCTGTCTCTTTTTAGCACTGCTATAGTAGATGTGGCATTAATTTAATAATTCTGATATTTACAAACTAGAAGCACAAGTTTGCATTCTACATGGCGTCTTCAAAAATGCTTAGAAACACTGAGCTCATGTAGCAGGTGCATCCCTTTCAGACACTGTGAAGTATCTTTCCGCCTCCCTGGACACAATGCTGGGCAGCTGGACTGTGGTTATTGCTGGCAATGGTGCAGCCGGAGCACAGTCTGAGGGCAGTGCGGCCACATGCACTGAGAACCTGGCTGTGTGGTGAGTTATTGGTTCATACAGCATCTTTTGGAGGTAGTTCTCCAATTTCCCATTTAGCAAGGTTTCTGCGGCTTGATAATTCCCTTATGTGAATTTTGGAACAGGCTGGAAGTCATTCAGCTGTTGCAGTACAGAGATGCTGGTGGCCGGCCATATGCAGACAGAACTGCAAAGGAATGTTACTGGGCAGCAGTTCCTTCTTTTTCTAACCAAATGGGTTTAAAACTTCCAGTGTGACAGGGCAACTAGTGTCTCTCCTGCTGTGGTTATTTCGTAGTGACTCCTTACTGTGCTCTTCTGTTGTGATCCAAAGACCACCAATACACTCAGCTTTCTTATTAGCTGCTGGAAAAAGTGGAGTTCCAGCTACTCAGCATGGTACTGGTAAAAAGTCGGTGCATTTCTGAGAAGCCCTGGATTACACTCATCTTCGCCTCTTCCAGCTTGCTTGGCATTTTAGGCTTTGCAAAGACCAGGGCTGAGAAAGCAGACCCAGGAGCTTCCCGTGAGGGAGTTTGTCTCTGGATCTCTATGCTCCTTCAGTAAACTGCGCTCACAATCTGCTCTGATTTGCCCGTGGACTGGCAATTGACTCCTTTCCATGAGGCACCAGAGGGTTTACTGCTGCTCAGGGTGACTCTGCCCATTAGATACTGGAAGTGCCGTGAAGATCTACTGTTTCACTTTGATGTGAGCTTTATCTTTCTCCTAATATAAAAATGTTACTGTGTACTCTGAAATCCAGCCTGCGTGTACTCTAGAATCAATGTGCAATGAATGCCTTCAATTTGAGGCGCAAATAAAAAGCTGGGCATTTCAAGTGATGCTGCACTATTACAGCACATTCCTTTGGGGCTGGGCTAGATGGCCTTTAAAGGTCACTTCCAACCCAAACTATTCTATGATTCTATGAAAATAAAAACTGTCCTGGGCTTTCATATACATCAGTCAGTAAGCGCTTGTTGGCTCTGTGTAGGTCCTTAATTCACTGCAGGGCCATGCAAATTTCGAAGCACCGTGTAGAGAAGGATTTTGCTGGTTTGATCTGTGTTTGCAAATGAGCCCAGCCCCTGCCTGCCCAAGCCATGCTGCTCTGAGCGACTGAATGCAGTTCCTGGCAGTAACCTGTGTCTTTGCTACTTTTATGGGTGCTCTACCAGGTTTCTGGGCTCCCCGCAGCTACTAAGTGTGCAGAGAGCATTTCTGCAAAGCCTGTGCGTTGCGTTCAGCTCAGTCCAGTCCTGTCTCCTCACCATGCACACGATGTAAAGTGACATTGTGTGTAACTCATAAGGATGTGTCCTGCCCACTGGCTGCAGGGTCAATCTGTGCCTGTGCAATAGGTCTGGCATGGCTGGATGGCTTCTGAACTTGAGGGTGATGATGGATATGTTTACCCCTGTGGTTATCTCACGCGGAATTGGTTATTGGTATTCTTCCTCCTTCTCTATATTTCTCCCACATCAGTTCACGTGACAACAGTTTTCTCTCAGATGCTTGGAGACTGTTTAGAAAGGGAGGAAGGGAACGTGCTCCAGAGCTTTCAAGCAGCTTTGTGAAAAGGGTAGAGTGTATTCTACTTTTGGGGTGATGTATAGGCCAGATAAGACTTCTCACCAAGGACCATTACATCTCAAGCTGACTTTTTAATTGATTTAGCTCCTCTGATCTGTACATTGCCAGAAATGAACCACTAGCCTTTGGATGGAGTCCAGGGTGTAATGGAAAGTTCACTGAAACCCCATCAGCTCTTGTTAAACCTGAGTGAATTTCAGCCCAGCACATTTCTTGTGAATAATTAAACACAGTTAAGCAGGTGATGGATTTGAACCTCTGTCTCTAGTGTTCAGCTGTATTTCAATTAGGAAGGGGCTCCTGAATTCATGAGAGTTTTAGGGGTTTGAGGGGAATTTTTGCCTCTTGTGATGGATAACTGCACTTGGAAACCCAGGGTAGATGTTTTGGTATCTCCCACTTACCACCAGCATGAGCTGTCCCATGTGGCACTCGGCTCTCCTTAGTTTCTGGTTTTCAGTAGTAAATTCTCTGTTATTTCTTATTTCTTATTATTTACTTATTCTTTTCTCATTATTTATTTCTCCTTTTTCCATTTTTATGTAACATTCGGATTTGTTACCCTTTACTTTGATATCACTTCCTATCGGTACAACTGCGGTACTCACAGTGAGGGTGTAGTGCTATGGCAACACTCTGTTATCTGCAGCCTTGCCAGTGAGTAAGATATGGCGCAGAAATTAGTTCATTTATCAAAATGTGATGTGGCAGAGCTGAGCAAAGGACCTGGCTATCCTGAACCTCCTGCTATTTTCTGTTTCACTTCCAGACACTCAGATATATGCTCTCCTGACTGTTTCCAGTGACGCCTTGTTAAACCTACAGATGTCTTAGCACCTTGGAAAATATTTTTAGATGTACAATAATCTCCAGGCTATCTTTGGTAGTGACAAAAAGTGGAAAATGAGCTGCTTTTTTTTTTTAACTTCTGTTACTATTCCAGAAAGGAATTTTCTGTGATTTCAGGGTAGGAAAGAGAATATAAATGGAAGAATCTCACTCAGACTGGGATATGTGAGAAATGTGTTACATTTTCACTGCTAAAGACTAAGAGAGCTCTGCCCTTCTATGCTCTGCGGTGCAGACTGGGCGATGTACAGCCTTCAGAGTGCTGTCTTGCATCTTCTCTGTCCTACGTACACACTGGTGGAATGGGCTTTAAGGTACAATGTTTACATCTAATTCCAAATTCAAGTTATGAGATGCTTTCTTTTCCACGTTATAAACACATGTCTTGTGATTTGTGCAGAAATAAATTGTTTTGTTGCATGTTGGCCATCTGTTTGAGACTGAGGGTAGGGATTTGTGGTAATCGCAGATCGAATATTAGGCGCAGCTGAGCAGACAAATGGACAATCCTCAGAATCTTCTTATTAGGTGGGGGTAAGTATCCAAATTTGGGTGCCTGTCTGTACTCTTGAGGTTCCCACATCATCTCTGTGCACTACACAAGCAGATTTGACTGTCTTTCTGTTAGAAAGAGGAGGATTGTAGCCTCCTACTCTATGTTCTCCTCATCTCTGGCCTCCAGGCACCCAGCACTCCAAAGCAGCCTGTGCACACATGTGCTTGTTGTGCTCCAAGCAGAGTGTAAAATGAGCCACTGGCATTGTTTACTAGGTAAATCACAGACACGTCCTCACACAACAGCCCATCAGCAGGAGCGATGCGACTCACCCCTGCCCAGTTCAGGAGAGAGTGGTGGGTGCCCAGAGCTGGGCTTCAGGGAAGTGAACACCAGGGCCACCAGCCTGGCCCTAGCAGAGATGCTTTTAGAGTTGCAGAATCGAAGGTGATCCCATCATAGAATAGAATCATAGAATGGTTAGGGTTGGAAGGGACCTTCAAAGGTCATCTAGTCCAACCCCCCTGCAAGGAGCAGGGACATCCCTGACTAGGTCAGGTTGCTCAGAGCCTCATCCAGCCTGGCCTTGAACGTTTCCAGGGATGGGGCCTCCACCACCTTTCTGGGCAACCTGTTCCAGTGTTCTATAACTCGTAAAAATTTTTTTCCTAATTTCTAATCTAAATCTACCCCCCTCTATTTTAAAACCATTACCTCTCGTCCTATTGCAACAGGCCCTACTAAACAGCCTCTCCCCATCTTTCTTGTAGGCCCCCTTGAGGTACTGGAAGGCCGCTATCAGGTCTCCCCGGAGCCTCCTCTTCTGCAGGCTGAACAGCCCCAACTCTCTCAGCCTGTCCTCATAAGAGAGGTGCTCCAGCCCTTTCTCTGTCCTGTCCTTCATCTTCCCCGTCAGTGGGGAAGATGGTCTGTCAGTAGTTCGTGTCTCATTTGCAAAAGGCCTGACCGGGGTGGAGAGGGGAAGCAGATGGCTTTCAGTCACTCTGCAAGCCAATGTCAGAGCCAAGATTAAAACCTGGTTCTTGAAATCCCAGGCTGCATCCTCTGTGGCCTACTGCCTCTCTAAGTATGTGTAAGGTTTTAATGAAAAATACAAAATCTTAATTCAGGGTAAGATTCAAAAAAAAAGTCTTATTCAATTACTTAATTATAGGGGAACTGTAATTATAAGACACAAACATGTCTTGCTGTGAAGCACCAAGGAAAGAAGCAGAAAGGATTATTTGTTGTTTAATTTAGCAGAGGAAGGCAGCTGATGATGCATAAGTCTATCTGACACCTAGCAAGTTGTGTGATCCTATTTGTTAATCTTTTTAACTTTCCATTTTATTGGGATAGGGTTTCAAGAGCAAATAGGATAAATGAGATTAAATCTGTCACCCTGAATTACTCTCCTCAGAGTTATAAGCAGAATCACTCTATGCCAGAGAAGTATAATTATGAGGAAAATGCTGCCTGTGTAATTGTGTGCTTCGTTCAGAATTTCAGATGCATAATTATCTCTAGTATGTCACGGTGGTGTGTGCTGGCTCTTAATTTCTACAGTAAACAAAACCATTGGAAGTTTCTCTCCTGAGCAGTTCTTGATATAGCATGGCAGGTACCCGCAGCCGTGGCAATATCCTTCAGGTATCCTGGTTCAAGTGAGGGATCCAAACTAACCTGGAACAGAGCATCCATTGTGCATTTGTTTTCATATCTTCCTTAAACTTAAACAATAGTGCAGAGAGGAATAATGGCCATGGGGAACAGGGAGTCTTCTGAGCTGTAGATGTGCCAGGTGAGGCGTGTCTAGCTGCTTATGCAAAAAGCAAGTCATAGCACATCTGGTGCTCTCTAGCTGTGTTCCGTCACTTAACTTCTCAGTAGTCCAAGGATATTGCCTTTAACCTCTGCAATGACCGTGATTCTGCAGGTGCTCCAGCAAACACAAAGGGTGCAGCTTTCTTTGACAATAATTAGGTTGTGATAGCAAAGCTCTGGGTTAGGACTTGGTGATTTTGTTCTTCAATGTCAGTGCATATCAGAAATCTTGGGATTTAGTTTTTATCTCAGAAGAATCTGGTGGTGGTGCTCCATTAGGGGCCTATACACTGCTCTTGACTCTACTTAATTTTTATGGCTCTATAAAATTTGTGGTGCCCTTCATGCTGTATAATTCCACTGTGGGATGAGCTGAAGACACAAGACTGTAGCCTTGTGAAATTTTGCATTCACCAGCCAAAGAAAGCTTTGAATCCATGTGTTGTTTATCTAGATTCATAACAGCTTCTATTAGGAAAAGCAACTGAAAAGCTCATCTAGATTTGTCCCACGGAGCAGCATTATTGCTGCTGGAAGCCAGTCTCCTGGAGAGAGGATATGCACAATGTAAAAAGAAATTCACTACAGGTCCTGCTCAGACATTTCTGCAGCTTCCTTCCCAGGCAGGGAGCGCAAGGGTCAGGAGCCAGACTTTTGCATGATGGAGTAAAACCTGGATAAAGCAACCTGGATTGGATTAGAATTTCTGTTACTTTGCCTAAAATTATGTGTGCATTAGACAAGTGGGACAGAGAGGATGCATCACTTTTTGGGAATTCTAATAGCAATTTTATTTTATTTTTTAGACCTTTTTACAGTTATGAGACAGGACTTGATCTCCACATCTGTTTTTGTCAGTCAGTCTAGTTTACAAATGAGGCCACTCTCGTCCCATCTAACTTTATGTAATCTGTGATGCTGCGTAAAGATTCTGGGAAGTAAAAATGGAAGGATTGTGAACAGATCTTCTGGCTAGTATGTACAATGACTCACTCTATCCTTTATTTCAGCTTCCGTGAAGTATTTTCAGATACACTATTTACCCATTAAATGAGCTGTTCAGTTTACCTTATGGCTAAAGTTTTTCCTGGTATTTTGATCTATTTGTTGGGAACATGACAAAGTAAATCACAAATGAGAACGCTAACAAATACTTACATTAATCATTTGAGACAGCCTCTCTCATTATAATCTTGTTCTGAGTAACTAGTTATCTGTAAGAAAGGGTTTCCTGTCCCTTGATTTGCCAACTTACTTGACTTTACTGCCAAGGAAATATCTCCTCCATGCTTGACATGCAATGGGTAAGTTCATAATCTTTCTCTGTGTGGGCAGTTTCTTCATGGGAAGAAATTAAGGCAGTCATGCCGTTACTGAATTTAATTTTACTATAATTTAGAGGCAAGAACCCTACCCTGGGTAGAATTCATTCTGTAACTGCTTATTTCAGGATATCCTTTGCTTTCCTCCGAAGGATCTGGCAGAAACTGTTGTTAGTGACAGGCCTGCAGCTTGTTTGGCAAGGTCAGTGCAGCACATTTCATGGCAAGTGAGAAACTTCTGCTTTGCCTTGGTTTTCAGTCAGTGGCAGCTGCTTTGAGGAAAGCTGAGCATGGCAGCAAGTCAGTATGACCTTGCTGCATGTTGGAATTCCACTTCCTGGGAAACGTAACGGTCTTAGGTTACCTCATGGAGTCAGGCTGTCTTCAGTTGGGTTGGCCTGAGGTAGTTCATCTCCATCAGCTTTCTCTTCTACAAGACCTGCTCCTTTACCCAAGCTGCATAACCATCTGGATGAGATCCCAAATGCAAGAGAAACATAAAGAAATTCAGCTCTCCTCCACTGAACTCTCAGCCCTTTCCTGTTCTTTTAATTGGTGTTAATTTGCTGGGCCTTTACCTGCATGAGAAACCTCATGCTTCTACTTCCCCTCTGTGGGCTATAGCAAAGCATCCTTACTCAGGTGAGAAGATAAGTTTTTTCCTTCTCCCCTAGTCAGCCTGCCCTGGCCACAGACGTATCTTGTTCTTGGCTTTACAGTTCATTCACTCTGGGTAGGATTTGTCCATTTTCATTTGCTCCAGGCCAGGCTTATGGAAGCACACACAAGGAAAAGTTCTTTTAAAAGCAGTTTGCAGCAGTGCAATGTTAAAAGCCTGGCTGTGAAGAGGAGGGGAGCGCAAAACAATCTCTTCCTGCCTGCTCACAAAGAAACGGGAGGAGAAAACATGGTGCCCTTCTAATGCTGGCCACTAGAGCCCGTTTAACAGTGTCCCTTCAAGGTCAGCAACGCCATTCTCAGCTGTTCAAAGCAGCGTATCGGTAGCAAAAGCAGTGCAAATTAGATTTGGGAGAAGTCTGGTTGGTTGTTGTTGTTTTTTCTTTCTTTCCGCAGGCTTCAGCCTGGCAGACAACCAGATTCAACCGTAGACGTAATTCAGGCAAAATACAGTCCTGAATTTGTGGGCCGATGTAGGATTAATGCTCATGGCGGCAAGGTATTGCTGCTGAATGCTCTGCAGCCTCGGAGCAGCCGCTGACTGTCAAGGCAGGTGGAAATCTAAGGAGCCACTCAGTCAGGGGTCTTACTTTTTTCAAAGAGATTCTTTGTCCCATGTTTTTCCTTATTTTTATTTGCAAGATTCATAAAATTGATCAGATTTTTCCCCTCAGCAACCCTATAACACCGAACTTCTTTATGCAGAAGAGAGAAGTAGATTTAGTCTGGAGTTTAGAGATAAGCTTTAGAGAAGCTTATAATAAAAAAAGTGAATAACACTGCTTTTTACTAGGTAACGTTCCCTGTCAGACGGGCTTTTTTCTGCCTTGGTCCTGCCCTTCTCTGCTGATGGGAGTGTTCTTCTGTGCAGCTAGAATAATTTTCCTATAACTAACAGGCATTTCTCCATCCTCCTGCTTTTTTTCCTTTACTCTTTATCTTCAGTTCCTCTCAGTTCCGTTCGCTGAGTGGGCAGCAAGCCTTTCTGGTGTTTCTGAAAAGTGTTCACGTGGCAGATGCCATCCACTTTCTTTCCGATATTGGATTCTTACATCCTCTGACACCTGAAGGGCCCATGGTCGGTTTAACTAAACTTTCCCCCAAGGAGAGGTTTGGTCGTGTTGGTTCTGAGTGTTATTTGAAACTGAAAACCACTCAGGGAAGTGTAGTGAGAAGTGAGTGTGCTTCTCTTTGTACCTGCTGTGGAGATCAGTGGTTTAAGAATCCTGTTCTGCTTTACACCAGTGAAAACTGAAAGTAACACCAACTGCAACAAGGCTACGTAGAAGGTACACAGAAATGCAACAATGAGATGAAGCTTTTACACAGAGAAGCAAAACGCCGAGTCGCAAATAAGGCAATAGGGTTGCACAGCCCTGTGAGCCCTGTGAACAATTGGTGCTTTCTGTGCTCTGGAACAAAGCAGTGTGCTTTAGATCACTGAAACTGGCTCTATGGACATTTCTGTTGTTAAATTGCAAATTCAGCCTTGCTTCATGGCTAGTGGGGCGGGGATGAGACTACTCCTCTATTTGATTATGGTGAATGGGAAGAAATTACATATTACCGCCAAAAGGCCCTTACCTATAACTTTTCTTCTCCACAGGTGCCCCTGGTTGACCAAAGCCATCTCCCCAGCCATCCCAGTGTACAATGGGCTCGTGTTCTTGTTTGTACTGGCAAACTTCAGCATGGCAACTTTCATGGACCCTGGAGTTTTCCCACGAGGTAACAGAGAATGGGACTGTTGGGGGTGGGATTTGAAAACCCAAGCAAAAGGAAGTGTCAGGTGTCCAAATACGCCCTTTTTTCCTGGTATTCTTTCTTGTAGGCTTTATTTATTTATAATGCTCAGCTGTCAGTAGAGGTGGGATGGTAGTGCAATGCTGGATACCCTCCATCTCTCTTCTGAGCTAGGTGTCAGTTGTCCTTGCATTTGCTCAGACTGGCAGTCAAGGGCACAGGGTTGCGTAGAACGGTTCTCCTTGAGTAGCTCTCCTGACTGATGTGATTGCGATTGCCATCCCCTCTGTCAGGCTGGCACATTGGATTTAAGTCACTGTCTTCACAATAGGTAGCAGAGCATGGTGGAGGGGAGAGGCTAAACTTTCTCAAACAGCTTCATCAAAGCAGACCTTCCAGAAAGCCTGAAAACAAATGCAAAAATATTGAACGCTGAACAAGATAATGATTAAGGCTTGTCTTAAGAGTGTCTAAAAATGTATACATTTAGAAAGATATGTCTGCTTAAATTAGTCCTGATTCAGGGCTGATTGAATAGGATAAAGATCGCTCAGTTTTTATAATTGGAACCACAGCGGAGCTATCTGTTTTAACACACCCTAATGAGAGACTTATCACCTAATTTTATCTATCTTGCAATAATTATTCACATGCCATTTGCAGCGGAGACTGCTCTGGGCAGTCTTGCTAAACCAATGGATCTGTGCTCTCTGCAAGCTGTGCTTTCTCACCCCTATTCAGTGAATTCAGTACCTGTTTTGAATTGCTGCCTCACAAGAACAAGGTGCTTGTCCTGCTGGCTTCCCTGAATAGCAAGTGCCAGGTTTCTCCAGGTAGCAGGGTGTAATGATGAGCATCTGTCTGCTGTTCATTTCAGCTGAAGCTTTTGAACCCCTGATTAAGTGTTGCAGCACTCCAGTTAAGAAAATAATTATGCGTAAAGGCAAACTAAGGCAAAGGCAAGATTCAGTCATTTGTGCAAGATTAAATGATGCAGCGTTTAGGTGTTTAAAGGTACAAATAGGTGCTCGTGAGATTCTCAAAAGAGCTTAAGCACTTAGGGCTTTTAACGAGTTCTTCCATCTCCACAGAGGTAGCAGTGGTTAAACATTCTTTGGGTATGAGGTTATCGACAGCTTCCATGCTTTTTGCCTTCGGTATGAGGAGGTTGTTCAGTTTTGAAAATATCAGTCTGGGAATCTAATATCTTTGTGCAACGTAGTTCCCTCAGACCAGAGCCTGCAGCCGGGCGCCCGCCATGCACTATGAGTGAGCAGTACTGAGTGTATTGTGAATTCATACCTTCCTTTGGACTTCTCTGACTTCCCTCTGCAAACAAGTTCTTTGTTTTGGACTTTGCATTTAAAGGAGAAACACACAAGGAGATCAAATAAGAACTTTGAAAGTTTCTCATCACCTTCCCTCCCTTCCCATCTCCCTTAACACAAGAGAAAGTGGTGGAGTAAGACTTTAGATGTGTGAAGGAAGCAAACTGGTAAGGAAAAGAAAAGATGGAAGAGACTATAAATACCAGTGCTGGGAGAAAAGAGGAGCAGATGTTATTTCAGATCACAAGTGTGCTTGTGAAAAAAGCTATCGCCACCCCATGCCACCAGCACAAGGAGTTAAAAATTTGTAGGAGTGATTTAAAATGAAAGTACAATAGATCTATTTGCTTTCTGTTATTGAAATCAGGTTTAGTCGTCTTGGTTTTCCAGCTTCTTAGCACATTTCTGATAGTTACAAATTTACTTCAAAATCAAACCAACAAATAATCTGAGATCAATGATTTCTTTAAGGAAGCCACCAGAAATTATAAGGTATGTTATAAAAACATGAGGCTTGGCTGCCCTGCATCAGTGGATCGGAGTATGAGAATCTGTGTAGTGAGATACATTCCCCTGCTAATGTATTCTTCTGCGTAGATCACTGACAGCTGGAAAAAAACACATTTGTAACTCTGCTGTATGAGCTTGCAGGTTCTCTGGCAGGTAGAACTTGGGCTATGGGGGAAAGTAAACCCAGCTCGCTCTTGTATTGTTGAAGAGGGCCTGAATCAAACTCCCAGATCCGTTACTCATTTTTGAATAATTTTTTAATTTGTTGGCTTTCTGTTTCTGGTATGAATCAGGATTGGCTCTGTGTGAGTGAGTTGCCAGTAATATACCAAAATAAAGGAGAAGGAAAGGAAGTATTAAGTCACTGAAATTGGGGCTACCCTGAGAAATCTGATTTACGTTTTGTCTGCATAGTCAGGTTGGTTTTTTGTTTGTTTTTTTTTTTTTACAATAGTTTTATTCTTACAGCGTCTTGTTTTCATATACCTGCGTGTATTATACAGCATAGGCTAGCTTGTATTAGTACTGAAGAACCTACGGATTGTATTTATAGAAATGCCTAAGGGATTTAGAATCTAGCTCTCACTAAGAGTCCCACTGATGAGTTATGAAGGAAAATTATCAAGAATGGTGCCAGTACAGCTCTCTGCTTCCACGCATAAATGTTAATCCAGAGAATACCCTCACAAAGTAAATACTGTAGCTGAGCCAGCTCCCAAGCTCATCTAAGTGAAGGGAGAGACTCCCTCTGAGTCAATGGAAATTGGATCGTGATAACACATCTAGAGAAGATTTAATATAGAACTAAATGACAGTGATTGATGCCCCATTGGGACAATATTATCAAATTCCACCTAATTTGGAGCCAGTCAGGCAATGCCAGTTGCTCTATAATGTTTAACCAGGTGTTAAATAGATGTGAATTTCTTAGATTTTCTCTGTCAAAGGAAACAAATAAAGATCACACGAGTTTAGAATAGAAGATGAACTTTCATGAACGTCATTCTCATTTTTTTCCTTTTCTTCCCAATACATATTTTTTATTATAGACTGACTTTTACTTTGTGCATTTATTTTTAAATGGCCTCTTTTCTTAAACCGGGCAGCGCTTAGCTGAGGCGATAAACCGTCTACCCTCCGCATTGTCACTAATAAGATGACTGTGATATTGTCATGGTCATGTTACTAATGGCAAAGAGAGGCTAAATGACTAGCTCAAGGGCACAGAGTGGGAAAATTAGAATGCAGGACTTGCTAACTCCCAGTCCTGTGCTCAGATCAGTAGACCATGCTGCCTTTGAGAGAGGTGAGATCTTCCCGGTTAAGTACCGTTACTAAAGAAAGAGTATTCTGGGTATGCTGTGAAGAGGTGAGCATGGGATGTGCTATAAAGAAGTAACCACTGATGCAAAGACTTTTCATGGGTGCACAAATTGCTTCAGAGTGGTAGATCTCACTGTGGCGTCAGATTCCCTGGAGCAACAGGTCTTTGGGATGATTGTGGGCTGACACTACAGTGCTGAACGGATCATCATTACTCATGACTCTTAGGGTCATCTGGGTTGATTTTTAGGGTTTGAGCTAGTACAACCTTCTTCTAATAGTTGTAAATGTAACTTTTTTTCACTGGTAGGCTAGCATTGAATTAATTCCAAATGCATGCAGCAGAACTTCTCACAACAAGGGCTTGGGTGATTTCCATCCCCTTTGACTCCAGTCTGCAGCTTATCTTATTTGTTCAAATTGTAAATGCTGGCTACGATAAGACTCACACCTCACTTTGGCCAGGGACTGGTGAGTAAGGCTGCACAGCACTCCTATGGGAGGTGCTAAAATGAGCCCTGGTCACTGAAGTGTTCTGCAGCCCGGACAACCTGTTCTGACACTCCGTCACTTCCACCACCCTGTTATTTCTCTGGGAAGCCCAAGAGCATGTGCAGTGCCCCTGTATCCAAGGCACTGACTGGATTACCTCTTTTATCTTTACCCTGTTATTTCCACTAACTTTCAGTTTTGCATTGAGCAGCAGATGAAGATGAAGATAAAGATGACGACTTCCGAGCTCCACTCTACAAGAATGTGGAGATTAAAGGAATCCAAGTACGGATGAAATGGTGTGCCACCTGCCACTTCTACCGTCCTCCGCGCTGCTCTCACTGCAGTGTCTGTGACAACTGTGTTGAGGTAAGAGCTCTGTTGATTAAATGATCTGTTGGCCTTGCCTCAGTGATGGGGTTACACATACTACTGAAAACATGCAGCTGGGTTCTTCTCCCAGTATTTCAGTTCTTGGAAGATCCCAGCTGTAGCCTTGTTGATGAACTCCTACTAATTGGTACCATTTGAAACATAGCCCTCAGTTATGATATATGTTACATATGCAATAATGTTTTATGTCAGTTTTGTTGCCAGTGATACTTAGAATAAAAAGTTGTAATGCTGGCTATGTCTTCCTTGAAGTAGCTGAAGGATCATGAATGTAAAAAGGAGAGAATGGAAGAGTTGATGCAGAGGCAGAGTTCAGGAGAGCAGGAAATTCGGGGTGAACCATTGTAGCTTGTCATGTGTGAGCTTAGGGCTCATAATTTAATTTGGCACAAACTGGTATCTACATTAGTGGACAGGCAGAGAAGCTAGAATGGTCTGTGAGCTTTGGGAAAACCAAACTCTGAATTCAGTGAGCGGTTCTATATACATAAAACATCTCCCAAACTTGTAAGTACAAAGTACTGTAATCCACAGCAGTATATTGCAAGGGGAGATATTTTTATTGCTGAGCTAAAAATTCCACTTCTTAAGGATCATTTCCGCTGCAAGGTCTACTTTTTTCCAGCAGAAAGATGAAATCTTTAATAAGTCTAAAATATGTTCAGCTATGCCATTAAAATGAAAGGAATTACTAATCAGAAAGGGAAAAAATGCCAGAGTCAGCTGGAATGCTGTGTACACTATCTTTGTACTAATCCTCTTTGCCATAAGCGAGGGAATAGTCCCAAGGAAAGCAGCACAGTTACATGTGAGAGAAAGGCTGCCCAGATTTATCTTATGTCAGTCATTTTCTCCTTCAGGGCAATATATATCTAAGTTATAATTATCTGGAAACAGTGCTGTGCCTAGTAGCCATCAATAAATAGGGCAAGACTGTCCTGTTGTGGAAGGCCTTGGAAGGATGCGGGATTTGAGAAGATGGAGAGCAAGGAGCTGCCAAGGTCCCTGGGTAGAGGAGAGTAGCTAGATCTCTTCATAAGTTGTGTCACACAATTTCTTTAGACTGCTGTGAATTGTTGAATAGAGCTGGATTTTTTGTAGAAAACCTGAGTCGCATATTCCTAGTTTTAAAACATAAATGTTTTCACTTATTCTAGTCCTGAGGATTGTTTAGATAATTGTAAATTCTTAGTTGTCCTGTGAAATTTATTTTTTTTTGCCCTCCCCAGTGGCTCAGCGTGAAAATTCATTTTCAACAAATGAAGTTTTTTTCAGAAAAAGATTGCTCAAAACTCACTGGTATGAACACTTACAATTTCATGCTGACTTAAGGCCTCCATGGGAGTCAGTTCTGCAGCAGAAATGAAAATGGGAGAAAATCCAAAAGTAACCTAAATAAAATACCAGAACACAAGGTGACTCTGCCTAGGTCTCCAGAAGTTTTGTTGATGGTCAGATCAGTTGAATGTTCCTTATTATTCTGGTGGGCAAGTAAGAAGCTCTCCTTCTATAATTAAATTATGGCTGCTGTGGAGGAATATAGGCAAAAAGCATTAATGACTTTGGAATCAATAAATCATGATCGTAAACAGCATGCTTTATTGATTCTTGTGATGCTTATTTCCCACTCACCTGTCTATTCTAGGAGAGCTTGGAGACAGTGACAGGAGCGACAGTACTGGCTTTTCCATGTGGAACCCATTCAGGGTTGTAATTCACATCTTTTAACTTTCGGTCTCGAATGTGCAATAAAAATTCTTCTCCAAAATAGAAAACTTTTGAGCTAATTTGATAAAAAAGAACAAACAACAAAAGCCAACACTACTTGCAGAAATAAAATCAGTTAAAACCTACCAGCTTGCTGTGAACCAAAGGACCCAAAAATGAATCTGTGACAAAAGTAACCAGATTTTTGTTCTCTGTACTGAAGTGTTCGCAGTGGGTACTATGAAGTTTCATAATCCATAGATGTTTTAGGCTGCATACAACCAGATTTGCATAGCAGACATATGCTATGTCAGCATTTCAGATATAGCCTGAAATTATCTTTATTAAATTTCTCCTGTCATTTTCTAATGTGCTTTGAGAAAGCTTTGTAAGTTTTGTGTAAGTACATTGTGCAGAACTTAAAAATACAAAAACCCCTTTGTCAGCGTTGAGGAATGTTTAAAAATAGCATTACCACAAAACAAAGAATAAACAATTCATTTGTTGAAATAATGAGTGTGTAATATCTGTTCTGAAGAACACAGAAATGAGACAGGTTTATTTCTTGCACTTGATCTTGTCTTCATGTCAAGAATAATCCCATTGAAGACAGTGGATTTACTTACTTATAAAACTGTGTAAAGGCACTTGAAAGGTGTCTGTGCCTTGCCCTCATTATTAGATTTCCTGTTAAAAGGGATCTGACTGTATGAGGGACTTTGAACTTTTGATTGACACAAATAGTTAGATTTGGATCCGTAACTATTCATGAACTTGTGCAGAACTTTGCCTGTGTCTTGTCCAGCTGTTGGTTTTCTTTGGGATCCTGCTTGGTAAAAAGTGTCTTTTGTGATGTCCGTCGTTTACGGTGGATTCATTCAGCTATGTATAAATACAGAAATGTGGAGTAGAGAATTCTGCAGCAGTATTGCATCTTCAAAACCTTCTAGGTTATAACAACTTAATTGTAACTGACTCCTCACGCTAAAGATGATAAAAAAACAGTGCTTCTGCTGCTAGCAGATAAATAGCCTGCCTTTTATTTTTTAATATCCTCCCTTTGAGTCCTATAAGCACTCAAGTACCTTTCCATCCATAGATACAGGAACCACTTGATCCTAAGAAGAGCCTTATGAAGAGAGTCTAGCATGTTGTAAAGCTGCAGAACTAGCCTGATGTAATTTTACATGAACATGGTTCAGATTTATCTCTTAATATGATTTCCCATTTGGATATTGTTCCCTGTCTCTCCCTTTCTTTACAAGGATTTTGACCATCACTGTCCATGGGTCAACAATTGCATAGGACGGAGGAACTACCGCTATTTTTTTCTCTTCTTGCTGTCCTTAAGTACGCACATGGTTGGAGTATTCACCTTTGGGCTCATCTTCGTACTAAACCACATGGAAAAGCTGGGAGCAGCTCATACTACCATTACGTATCCTTCTTTTTGGTCCTTCAAGACTCAAAGTGGCCTTGAGGAAAATGTGAAAGAATGAATCTGAAGATTTCCTGGAACTGGTGGAGATCTGCTCCTCTCCTGATCCCTCATTGCTCTTCCCCTGTAAATGCTTAGTGCAGGTTTTCGTCTGTACCCATCTTACCCGTGTAACCATTGATTACCCCCAAAACTATAGCTGACCTGTTCTATGTCTCAGTCTTTGCAATGACAGCCCAGCAGAAGGGTATGCTGCCTCCCTGAATTTTACTTTCAATTGTGTGTGACTTTAAACTGCTGGGTACTATTTACTGTACTTAAAACTCCGTTCCTGTATTTTAAAGCAGAGTTTGCCCTGGAAGCAGTCCCCCTGCATGCTAGTGTAATGCACGAACCACTGGCTCCGAGGGGTGCTACCCCTATGGTAGATTAGTGCAGAACGGTCTTTACAAAATGGTTAGAGCCAAAATCAATGAGTTCACATTATTTTTTAACCATCTCAAAGATAAGGACCCAGGCTATGAGCAGATGGACTTAACTTTGAGATAAAATTTAGTTAGAGCTAATTAAAGGTGAAGAACACCCTCCCTATTTCCAAGATGTTTTTTTTCACTCCTTTTCCTCTCCCTCTCCTTCATAGCCTCTTTTTCCCTTCACTCATCACAGTTTCTTTAACTCCTGGATACAGAATGGCTGTCATGTGCGTGGCTGGGTTATTCTTTATTCCAGTCATTGGCCTCACTGGCTTCCATATTGTTCTGGTGGCCCGAGGGCGCACAACGAATGAACAGGTAAGAAGCTATCCTTTCTCTGTGTTTGTGGCTAAGATGTTCAGTTGGAAAGGAAAGTCAGCAAGTCAGCTTGGATAAAGGAAAAAATGATCCAAATCTTAGCAGTAACACTCTTACTGGAGCTTTTGTGAAGATCAGGGAAGATTGCCTAGTGTTTCATTTTCAGATTTTTTTCTTGAATGCAAGCAAAGATTTCCCCCTTCTAACCACTAAGGATCAACCCAGGCTGATTTACCATTTAAAATCTACTACATGGTGAGTACCGTCAGCCCTAGAAGCTCAAACCTTATGAGTCAGACTGAACAAACCATGAGATTGAATGAGAGAAATAAAGGAAAATATTAAATGCTTTTGCCCTGTCTCCTGATATTTTGAACTCCACTAGCTAACCCACACTGCACATAATAAGGTCTGAGCTAGCTCTTTGTCTTGCTCTCGTTCTCATGCGTGTGCACACATGCGTATGTTGGACCTGACTTGTTTTGCTTCTTCAAACCAAGTGCTAACATGACATCTTGTGCCAAAAAGCTTGTAAAACTTTAGTTCCCCTGCAGTACTCAAATGTATATTGATGGCTTCATCCTTACATAGCTTGTGTGGCTGCTGTGCCGACTGTAAGAGTTCAAGACATCTGTCTGAGGCCAGGCCTTTGTTAACTGGGATGAGATTGTCTCCTATCCCACAAGAGACAATACAGACTTTTATCCAGAGTAGTGTGGGAGGTTTACGTAAGCAAAGAATCTGAAGTCATCCCAAATTGTTGTCTAACATGGCCTTTGAACAAAGCAGGCTTACTGTAGTTGTAGATCTTTAAATGCTTTTCTCTGTCCTGCTTGGAATCAGCTGCTCTTAAATTTTAATGTTATTTTGACCCAGTGTTAGGTTTGATAGTGCTAACAATGGTAGCATGAAATCCAGGGCATTTCCATCTTTCATGGTCTGCCTTAGGCTTATCTTTGTGCAGTGATGAGAACTGTCCATGAAAATTTTAGGCTGAGGAGGAAGGAAAAATTCAAATTAAAAAAAAAAAGTAAAATCAAACTTCTTATGTTTGTGGCTACACTAACATTTTGGAAGGTTGAGAATTTTACATTTAATTTGACTGAAATAACTATTGGAAAATGCATCCTAGCTTGGTTTGGTTTCCTGAGCTACCAAACCACTTGAGATTAATTCATCTTCACATGCCATTTTTTGAAAATTAAATATAATGTGGTCTTAATTTCTATTTAGTTATATGTACTGCCTGTCTGTAACTGGAGGATGGATGTTCCCAGCCTTCAGGTCCCTTTCAAAGGAAGCATATCTAAGTAATTAGAGCACCAGGCCAGGAGTGATGGATATGAGATCTGCTCCTGCCTTTGCCACTGTTGTAAAACATTCACTTTTCTCCTGCAGTCTCACTATTGATTCTCTTTTCTTGCACTGTTAGCTCTCTGCTGTCAGCTTTCCAGTTACAATATGCTCAGCTACATTTGTCCTCTTTTCCCAGTACTTTTTATAGGCCAGTGATACAGACACTTTTGGTGTTCTACTGTAAATTTTGGTATTCGTTCATTCCAGAGTTCATAGGTTTTGAGCATTCATAGTAGGCAAACTGTGAGTGCAGAGTGGCTGATTTTAGATGATTGTGAGCTTTCTGAATGCATCTGAAAGTCTTTTATGGAATCAGAATAACCCATAACCCAACATCTGCTCATATCCTGATATTTTTAGTTTCTGAATAGAGTAAATAAATATCCTTCCTTCTGCCACTGCTTTCTATCAGTGGATTTCCAACTACTTTAGAAACCAAATTGATATAATTACTAATGTAATCTGGGAGTTAGATAAATTTTACTTTCATATTGTGTTTGAGAAAATAGGCACAGAGATATGAAGTGCTTTGCCAGCATCTGGCCCAAGTCAGCTTAAGGCCAGGATTGAACGCAGATGTGCCCAGTGTCCCAGGTTCGTGCTTTAGTCATCGGGTTACTCTTCCAACACTCAGAACTTCCAACATTTCTTTCTTGGCCTTTAAAAGAGTTTTATGTTATAGCAAAGAGACCAGCATAATATATTGCAAAATCATTTAATCGTTGTTATTTTCTGTGCAAGTAATTGAAGTATTTCTGGTACTTTGTCAACTTGTTGCTAGATCAGAGCTGCGGGTTGTTTAAAATGCGTTACTTGCAAACAGCAACAGTAATGCTCTTAATGGCAACCACTATTAATCTCTCTGGCTTTATTGGTATTTATCCCCATATGATACTTTCAAGTATCTGCCTGTAGAGTACAAACCCTTTCTAATGCTTATGAAGCTTTGAACGGATCCCGCCAGTCTAATGAGGCTTGGCTTTTATTAAACTAGCTCATTTCCAAGCAAACATCATAATCACCAGGGAGTTCCTGGCACCCTCCTGCACAAGGCAGTGGTTCATGCTGGTTGCCGCTGGAGATGGGAAGCTGATAGAGAGGAAACATTGCTCTCGTCCAACATTATCAATGTTGAGTTGACATTCCTGTTTGTTTGGAGAGGACTTGCCAAGGCAGAGGAGTGGAAGTGACAGGGGAATGAAAGGGAGCAAAGCATAATGTCTGGCTGACGGTAGGCATGAATGTAATGCTTTTTGGTAGATATGAGCAGAGTGGAGAGGTGAACCTGGCCACTTTGAAACACAGCCACATGGAGCTCACTGCCCTCTTGGGAAGGGATCTTTAGGTGGTGTGCCTCCTAGCTAGAAGTAGCTGATGGAGGTGGTGTGTTAGGGCAGGAGAGAGGAAGTGCAGCATTCAGAGAAAAAGGATCTGTTTGGGAAGGACAGTAGGGTCAGAGCAAGGCATACTTACTCTTGACTTTTATATAACCAGAGGTTTGAGCATTGTCCTGAATATGTTTCCAGGTGACAGGTAAATTCCGTGGGGGAGTGAATCCTTTTACCCGAGGATGTTGTGGAAATGTGGAACACGTGCTCTGCAGCCCGTTGGCTCCCAGGTAAGAGAAATGCTCTCAGCTGGGAATGCGGGAGGTAGAGTAGTTGTTGGGACAGAGGAAGAAAATGTGCTTGGTTTGTTTGGCTCACAAAACCATTGATGAAGTAACAGAGAAGTAAAGCAAAACACTCCTGAATGCAGAGCTCTGTGATAGCTGCTTCACTGTTGCATGGCTATAACCTGTCCAAGCAGTTGCTTTCTTCATCTAATTCGTAACCCTCATCCCAGAAATGTTTATCTTGAATGAGCATGTCAAATTATATCAAGAGCTGGTACCTTTACCTTCACCAACTTGTTCATCCAGTGGATTTCAGTAACAAGGTAAGCTTCAGTATGTTATCATACTCCCAACACGAGTTTTTGCACTGTACAGTCAATGTCCAGGTATTCTAGTCTGCTGGAGAAAAGGAAGGAATCTAAAATCAGCCTTCCTCCTTAAGACTTAAATCTAATTTAAGGCTGCTGTGGTTTTCAATCTCACTGGCACCTTCATTATCATAAAACAGATTTTCAGTGAGGTCTACATCATGGAACTTGGGATTTTATTTATGGCTTTCTATTTTGGGGAAAATTGATTTATTGTTTCACATTTTGAAATCAGGATTTTAATGTGATAGATCAGGTGGAGTATAAATATCCTAGATGCTGAGCTGTCCAGCCTACAAACATGTTAATAATGGTACTACAAGAGGACTTATTTGAGCCTCTTCAGGGTATTGAGCAATTCCAGACCCTGGCACTATTATCTGCCCTTTTTTTTTACCCCTTTGCTATGGAACAAAGAAACTCTGAAAGTCTGTTATGTGTGTTGAAGTGAAGACACTGGAATAGCTGCTTCTCCAGCTTACCAAAAGTTGAAAATCAGGTCAAGATAATTTAAGACAGCCAGATATCAGAAGCTGGGAGACACTCCTGTTAAGAAAGGGGTGTGAGTACTATCCTCATGACTATTCTCAAACTTTTAGTAAGCAGAATGTCTGTGTTTTGTGAAGACCTGTTCAAACTGTCCTTTATATTGAAAGTCACTACTAGAATGTACTATTCACTAGATAAAACAGAGAACGCTCATGTGCGTATTGATATTTAGGCATTGTACAGCCACTATGCAGTTGCACTTACACAGTTCTAGTCCACTGGAAAAAAATCAGATCTCTAAAGTCAGCCATTTCCCTTTGGATTTGTTGCTTCCTGTAGACCTGTCTGTTTCTTTTACCTTCATTTATTTGAACACTCTAAACACGCTACAGAAACAAGTCACCGTGTGGTAAGCTAGAACTGACAGCACATCATCTTCTCCATGTTAACTCCCCATGTGCTGGGTCTTATTCCCCCAGTCACCGTCTTCTACCGCAGGGAAGCTGTTTCGTGTTAACTAGGTAAGATCTAGTAAATCACTTCCATTGGTGGTAAGCTTCTCTTTCTCTCTTCATGTGAACTGTGCTCTTGTCCATCAGTGCTTCAGAAATTACTTGGGTTTTGTAATGCATCCTCTCCTTTTACTCACTAAAAAAACCACTGATCTTTTTTATTGCTTTTTTAATTATTGCATCCATTGAAATAAATGAAGTTTGCTTACCTAGATTCTGACACATTCTTAAATCATACTCTGGAAGCAGGAAGATTTTCTTGTCTCTGTGCCTTGTTCTTAGGTTACTGTTTATTTTAATGATGACTGTTGAACAATCAATCAGGTACATAGTTGAGCCAAAGAAAAAGCAAGCTGTGAGTGTGAGTGTGAAGCCTCCGTTCCTCAGACCTGATTTATCTGAGCGACAGATCACAGTGAAGATCAGTGACAATGGAATCCAAGCCAACCTCAACCGGAGTAAGGTAAGGCAGCCTTCAAGAGATGCCGTTAAAATGCATGGCTGAAGCATTATCAAGCCCAAGAGTGAGTTTGTCATTGAAAATCTCTTTGAGATGATGCATTTTTTTGATAAAATGTTAGACATTGACTCCTTGTCATATACTTCATCCTCTGAAAGTAACCCAGGTTCAGCAGCAGCAGCAGCTCTTGATCCAGTAACAGCCCTTTTTGCAGCTCCGTAATAGAATGCTTCTGGGCATCTTTTGGAAGAGATGGTGGTTCTTTGCAATAGAGGTTGCCACCTCTTGGTGTTCAAATTAATTTTAACTAATGTAACACATCGTGGGAACCCTTGTACCACCAGGTCAGCTCTTCTACTTCAAAGCAGGTTTTGAGCTTCCCGACTGCAGGAAGTCTTGTGGATTCAAAAGACTCCACTTTGCAAGACTTTTGTATATAGTTACTTGTTACGCTCTGGATAGTTACTTGCTGAGAGCTGCCTAGAAAGTTGCTGGAAAGTGCTAGAAAACACTATTGTCTTCTACCACGTATTAACTAACATGTTGATAATGTTATTTAGCATGCCAAGTAGACTAGGATAGTGCTGGCTTGTTATGACAATGCTAATTTTACACATGACAGTCCTTGTCCGCAGTAAATGCGAAATCATGTTTGTCAGTATAGGTATAGGTAGGGCTTGTTCTGCAGTACATCCAGCATTCTGACACATGCTGTTATTTAACCAAGTTGTGAATAATGATAGATTCTCTGGTTGTTTTCAGTCTAAAATTAGCCTGGAAGGTCTGGAGGATAAAACCATGGATGTGCAACCACCTCTCCCTCCCAAAGGAGATCCAAGCAAGTACTCTGAGCTGAAAGGACAGCTGGGGACCAATGAAGGTATAGTTAATATGATCAATGTTTTAATAAGAAGAAAATATTTTAGCCTCTTTAAAAGTCTTCTGCTATTCTTTCAAAACAGTACTGGGATCTGGGGGAAGTTTTTTTTCTATTTACAAGAGCTCTGAGCTAGAGAAATAAACAGCAGAAAAGGGGGAGAAAAGTCAGCCTGAAGTGGTTCATTCAAGCCTAAATTGGGTATTTCATTTCAGTTTCACAGAGTTTTAAAACCTTTTTAAACCTCCTCTTAAATTTTTGATCAATTTTAAAATGAAAAATGTAATTTTGAACTAAAGAATCAGAAATATTAGTATGAAATGCTTAGGCATTACAAACTGAATTATTTAATTAATGAAAATGTGAAATTAAAGCTTTGATGCTATTAAAGAAACCTTCCCCCTCCCCCCCAGACAAAACTAGTAGCTGAATTAAACCCAAATATCTAGTATTTCAAATCACGGCAAAATTGCTACTCACCAAAATATGTCACCCCACTTAATATATTAGACCTTGGTTCTTCTTCTCTTTAGATTGCTGATCTGATAGCAATGTACTGTTGTTTCCATAGAGGCCCCATTGATTTTAGTGGAATTCTGCACAAAAAGACTGCAAATTTTATTCTTTCCAGAACAGATCTGTTTGCAGAGGACCGTGGATGGCAATGAATTAGGGATGATAGTGTTCTGTCCACACATTTTAATAGAAAGTCCTTTTTTTTTTTTTCCTTTTACAGAAGGTGGCCTTTCACCCAAACTGATCAGCCCTCCTACGCCTGCCATGTACAAGTATCGACCGGCTTTCAGCAACAATCCCAAGGTCCACTACCACGCTACGGCTGAGCAGGTGAGTGAGCCTGGGAGAATCTGCTCCCAGCTGACACCAGGCAACGTGGAGCTGAGGGTAAATTCACTGCAGAGCTCTAGTGAATGTCAGAGTGTAAAAGTAATTAACACAACTTGGCATTGTTGTGCGACAGTGTGTATTTTCACTATGCTCCTTATGAAAACATGTCTGCTTTCGCAGCTTTCCTCCGTTGAGCTTGACACATCTGTCCTGCTGACAGGTGCACACTGCTGCTCTGCCAGTGTCTCGGCCTGATCCCGAGATGCTGAGAAGTGTCACCTCCCATTGGCTTCTCCTGTCACAGGTGCCAACTCCCATTCACTTCAGAGGGAGCTGCACATGCATAGCGCTTTTCTGGATCTGACCCTTTAGCCAACAGACAGCATACTCAGTGATGCCTTAAGATATCAGCTTGCAAAACAGAAGCAAATGTTAAAGCCTCCCAAGAGATATTTTTAGTTAAAATTCATGGAAGATTCCTCATGTTTGACCTTCCTTAGCACCTTCTCAGTGCATTTGGGTTATATAATAGAAAAAAAAAAACAACTTCCTAACACTTGGCATCATTTCCTTCTATCAAGAGAACTGAGGTCCAAACAATTGGAGAAACTTGCTCTGGGATTTTGGCTGTTTTTTCTTTTGCTTAGGAGTTTTGAAACAGCTTACACTGTTTCCTTTGGAAGCAAAGTGCAAAATTAAACCCACTGCTAATAGGCTTGTTTTTCTCACTTAATTCTCATGGTTTTGTTGCAAATATTCCTTGGCCTTCCAGGACCTGAGAACAACAGTTTGAAAATCACTGGTCTAACTTGTGTATTTGCAATATGCATCCAAATCTTTGTACACTATGGAGATACCCTTCATACACACATGCCACACACAATGCAGTTTTCTTACCGTTAATTTAATCACCCCTGCAGTAACAAGAAGGGAATGATATAAATAAGGAAAGGAAAATATGGTAGAGATATATGATTGACTGTAGCAACACTGGAATAAGACGGAATGTTCCTTAAATGGTGAAGAAAACTTTTCTAGTATTCTTCTCTTTAACAACAGTGTGTTCACTGTATAAAAAAAAAATTAATATTCTATCATCTTCACTTTATTACATGAGAAAAATGGCCTGACAGTTCCAAATACTCCATTTATAGGCATCAGCTAGCAATTTTGAGTTGTGTAAGCAACACATAGTGTTTTGGGTCATGATGCTGAAAGTCAGAGGGCCACGGGAGGCCAGCTTGTTTTATTCATTCAGTACCTAGCCATAGGTGCAGTATAGATACAGGACAGGACCTGATTTGGCCAGGAGACTGGGCAGGAGACTGTGAAATGATGACAGGGTACAGCATCTTCACTCTGAGTGTTGCTGTTTCAATCCTAACCTAAAATATGTTGTTACTATAGGCTGATTGGTGTGCACACAATCAGCTTTGTCGACTTGTTCAATTTTATAGTAGTCACAGCTTTCTAGTAGCCACGTGAGAATATTATAAAAATGAGTTCACTTGGCAAGCTGATAGGATAGCGTGTGTTTGTCTGCCAAGCCGTATCTAAGTATAAGGTACAAAGGGAAAGAGAGTAGCTGCTGCGAGGAATGTCGCGTTGTCTCTTCTGTATCAGTTCTTCAGCTTGTCAGTGTAATTCTGCTTTTGAGCAGCGAAAGCTGTTAGGAAAGAGGGATCGGAGCACAAGTGTAAGTAGCACAAATACACCTATAAGCTACGTCATTGCTCACTCCTACTTCACAGGCTGTCACTTGGTCTCCTTTTTCCAGAAAAGGCCAAATTTAGCACCATGCTCTAGGAGATAGTGAGCTGTTTTGCATATTTCCCTATCTTCTAGCTGAAAGAAAAAAGCTTGAAGAAAAATGTAGAATGAAACAGATTTTTGCGAGTTATGCTTTTTCGGATAATTTTCTGTTTAAAAAAATAGATAAAGAACTATCTGCATTGACTGCATTTCTGATTAAATATGCGATTGGTAATAGTTCTTCTTTTGCAGAGCCAATGTATCCAATTTATTGTGCATTATGGCAAAATTTTCCTTAAAAGCAAAAAATATTTGCTTAGCACAGAGTGGCATTTTAAGTGAACAGAACTGTAAGCAATCCTTCATAGAATAAAACAAAGTGAAGTTCTGTCTATTTTGAGTGCACATAAATAAAATATGGTCTATACTTCCTTCTCTGATGTGGTCACTCTCTCCTACAGACACAATAAAAAAAAGAGAAAATTGCTTCATTTCATTGTCTAAATGGTAGGAAGGAGCCTCTCTGCTTTAATTAAGTTTAGGTGCTTAATTTTGAAGACTTATGACCAAAAATTCTGAATTACTGAATATTCATAGCTCTGAGTGAAGTGGATAAGAGTATGCTGGTCCCCAGTGTGTTGAAATGGAGCCTAAAGTATTTCTGACTCAGCATGCAAAACCAGACATCCCTCAACTCAAGAGCTATTTGTAGAAAACCTGAAGTGAAGTGCTTTTTCCAAGGGCAGTATTATCAAATTACAATCTGATTTACCTTGACTGAGATGGAGTCTCAGTTGAGAAGGTCTCTCGTTCTGTGTTTTCAGTGTCCATGTATTGACATATTTATTACGGTCAATATTACTTAGCGGTTATTATGAATAACTCCTCCTTGCTTCTAAGGTGCTTATCCATATGCTGAACAGGAGTTAGGAGATTCCCTATAATGAACCTGTGTTACAGCTGGGCTAAGAGTCTGGGAGAAGACCTCCAGCTCTTTTCTTCCTGTACGCTCACCATGGAGAGCAAACCTGTACTTACATATCATTGGCTTCTGTTTCTCATCTTCACCTCTACTTTAGATCACCATGCAGGAGGGACACAGTCAAGGGGCTCTGATAGAAGAGGATGGCGGGAGCCTTGATTACCAGTCCGAACCCAGCCTGGACATCCCCAGCTACCGGAAGAGCTCCCTCCACAAGACCTATCAGTCTTCCCCACTCCAGATAGATTCCTTTGCCGTCAATTCACGATCCCTGAGCCTGAAATCTGCTGGCAGGAGAGGGACAGACAAAGTGCCCCTTCACCCAATAAAGTCTGAAGGGGCGGCTTCCACCCCTTACAAAAGCATCTTTTCTCCCAATTCCTTGGCAAACAGAAATGGGAGTCTTTCATATGACAGTTTGCTAAACCCCATGTCGCCCTCGGGGAGGAAGTGCATCGCCCATTCTGTGGTTAGCTCCGTTGGGTACCACTCCCCATATTTATCAGCCAAAATGTGCCATCTACGGGGGAGTGAGCTGCAACGCCAGCCACCGCAGAGCTTCAGCCCAGTGCTGGGAGGTCCAGCTCCACATCAGCGAGACCCCTCCCCAGTCCGCTATGATAACCTTTCCAAAACCATTATGGCATCCATCCAGGAGAGGAAAGAGATGGAAGAGAGGGAGAAGCTTCTCCACTCACACCCCGATTCAGTGTTTGCAGACTCAGGTGTCTATGACACCCCTAGTTCTTACAGCCTTCAGCAAGTCAGCACGCTCTCTGAAGACCCACGCAGCATGGCAATGAGATACGGATCTAGAGACAATCTGATGGCTGCTACCAGTTTTAGCACAAGGAACCCTATACTGCAGTCCTCAGCATCTTCACTCTCCAGTGCAATGACAAGAGCACCAAGGACTTCCACAACCTCTCTGCAAGCTGATTTAGCCAATAATAATGTCCAGTCCCATCAAGCACTACAGGGCAGGGTGAGCAATGGCTCCTACAAATCCCCAGGCCACCAGGTCCCGTCGTCCCCCACAGGGATGCCTAGGTCACCCTCTTATGGAGGCCCGAAGGCTGTCTCGTTTGTAAACACTGTGGAAATAACAGAGGTGCCATCAGTGGGAGCACAAAGGTACGTACTGCTTTAGGTGCTGCTTGGCGATGTGAATCTGTTTGCAAGCAAGTGCAGAGCGCTTCGCTGGAGGCACAACTACATGTTTGCTGTGGGCCAGCGAGTGTGGGAGATTTGTGGGTGCTCTTCAATTCTGTAACACCCTCATAGCACCTTTAACATAACAAAGTGTTTGCACATTTGCTGTAACTTGAACTACAGGCAGTCAGTTAAGTTGTAGAAGTCAGAAGTCAGTGATTTAGTGTCTTAGCTGAACTGGGTAGTTATTTGCAAGATACAAGGCAGCTTATCCCTCCTGTTTTGGAGAAAAGGGTGGAGCTGTTTTAGTTGCAGCCTAAAGGGAGGCTGGACCCAGCCGTTAGTTGCACGCAGAGGCAAAGCTGGGATGACAACATGTGCAAGTGTGTCCTGCACTGAGGAACATAGAGACCAGTCCTGGAAATTGTGCTTGGCATAGAGAGCTATCTATTTAGCTGTGTTGAGTGTCCCGTAATACAGAACTATTTGTAAAAGCACAGACCATCTTGCCATTACCTTAAGGCTTTGCTGTCTCCTTCTTTTCCGTGGAAAAGCGTGGGGAGAGAGAGGATTTGCTGTGCTGAGAGCCTGAGTAAGTGGTATCTGAGCAAGATCCTCAGCTGCAGCTTCTGCATCCATTTATCTTTCTTTCTTTTCCTTCTGGAGACTGTAGGCCTTGATATGGAAAGTCTGAAAAGAGCTACATGATCCTGCTGCAATATTTCAGCAATGTTGGATCCCGGAAGGCTCCTCAGAAATATCTAGGCTTTCTTCACATCTGGCACTTACTGTGCTATGCTGTCTTCCGGTTAAGGTCTCAGGTTTCTCACTCCAGCATTATCCAGTGTTTTGGGGAAAGTTATTGAGATGTGAGAGAACCATTATTGCTTCCAAAGGAGGCTCCGGGGGAGACCTTATAGCGGCCTTCCAGTACCTAAAGGGAGCCTACAGGAAAGATGGGGAAAAACTCTTCAGTAGGGCCTGTTGTGACAGGACAAGGGGTAGCGGGTTTAAAATAGAGGGAGGCAGATTCAGAATTGATATAAGGAAAAAATAATTTTACGCTGAGGGTGGTAGAACACTGGCACAGGTTGCCCAGAGAGGTGGTGGATGCCCCATCCCTGGAAACATTCAAGGCCAGACTGGACGGGGCTCTGAGCAACCTGATCTGGCTGAAGATGTCCCTGCTCCTTGCAGGGGGGTTGGACTGGATGGCCTTTAAAGGTCCCTTCCGACCCTAACGATTCTATGATTCTGTGTGTGTTTTCCTGGTTCAGGTCCCCACCACTCTATTCTCTAGCGCAGGCACAGCTTAAACGCGTAGCGGAAGCCGGGCTGGTGCGAGCTGATGGACCTGCTGCTCCAGCTCCAGGGCCCAGCTGTCAGACCAGGTTGCCACATAAGAAGCGCTTTTAGTTTTAGAGCTATTCTGAGCCTATCAAGAGCTGTGTAAAAGTCCAGCATGGTTTTTTTTTTTTTGTTATGCAGACACATGTAAAGAAAGAAATTGCCTTTTGAATACATTTAATCCATCCCTCTAGCCTCCAGAAAAGTCCAAGTGGTCTGAAATAACTCAGGCTGCCTCAGTTTGCGGGCAGACAGAAAGTGTTCCCTTCCGGCAGGTATTTCAGCCCCTGGTCACTGCCGCTGGCATGAGCCAGTCTTAAACTTCAGACTGAGGCAAACCCAAGCAGACATCCACTGTGCAGGGGTAGGACGTGAGAATCCAGCAGACACTGTTGTGCTGGCACTTCCAGAACTTACCCAAGTGCTTTGGTAGGCTTTTACCTAATTACTTTGTCAGTTTTGGGGACGAGACACATTAAGCTCTAGTGTGTAGTGGCCTAGATTTAAAAGATCTTTTGAGGAAAGCCTGTTGTCTGTGCTCCCTGGCAGTAGGTCATAAGAAAGGAAATTATTTTAAAGAGTCCATCTGGAATACAGTCTTTAATTACAGGCATCCTAGAGTGCTTCCTGACTTGATTCAGTTTGTGTCTTCTGTCATAAAGAAGTTTTACGCTTCACCTCCCTTACATCTTTCAGCGATGAGCAACATAATTGTACCTGGATATTGAACTGGGAAGTGTTTTTTCTGAGTATTTTATTTATGGTTGTAAGACAGTTTGGCATAAGGACAACAGTAGTGACAGTTAAACCCTCCTGCGCCCTACAAATGCTTATGCAATTAGTTTGGTTCAACAAAGCATTTAAGCATGTAATTAAATGAACAAATATTACCAGGGTCTGATCCACTAACTTCATGGCCAAATGACTTCTCTCGTTTCAGTGGCTTTTCATCAAGTATATTGGCTTCAACCAGTTTGCTCCTGTGCTTGAATATTTTGCAATACTGGCACTCAGGGTAGCAGAAACAATTGTTTATCCTGAGTGAAGCCATTCTGCTATCACACTCTGGTCACTAACATTGCATCTTTTGATATTTCTTTCGATGCAGGGATGACATGCAGTTGAAGACACCTCACAGTAAAATAAATGGACAGCCAAAAGGAATATCCAGGTTGGGTTCAACATCAAGTTCCCAGGGGACGCCTGTCAGCCCTGCTAGACACTCAAACGTTAAGAAGGTGTCTGGAGTTGGTGGAACAACCTATGAAATTTCAGTGTAAAATAAAATTAACTAAAAATAAAGAGCCATCCACTCAGCCAGCCATGAAGCTAGGAGCACTGTGAAGACTCAGATAACGACAAAGAAGGAGCAGCAGCAGCCGGCCACTCTCCTTTTCTTGTTCTGGATTTCTTCTGTTTTCATCTTTCTCTTTTGGCCAAAAACCAGCTGCAGCCTTATTCTTGAGGGAATAAAATTGTACAGTCCATCAGACTCTTCCTGAACCGACAGGCAGGAACTGGCTACGACCTAACACCACAACCACAGAGCGGATTTCTTTCATGCAAGAGAGTGCTAAAGTCATTGTGCGTGCGTCTGTCCAACAAACCTGTTGTGTACCAGTTGTGTTGTTGAAAAAGTATGGTCAGTCCAGGATCATTCAGTTTTTCCCATGCCCCTTCCCACTTCTTCTGGCCAGTGATGTGTCTGGCAGAAGTCAGAGGCCCAGCTGCTGTTTTCCTGCTGACATGGAAAGCAGGCTCCCTGTGCTGGGCAGTCTGCGCGTGCGAAAACTGCTCTGTGTCCCCAGGCATTGCAGGTTGGGTTCCTCCTCCTGGGAAGGAGCAAGGCAAGAGCACTTGGGCCACGAACGCCGTGTCATCTTTAAAAGCCTTTCTGCTCCCCAGTCCTGGATGGGAGCAGGAGAAAGGATAGCGACAGCTTCTCACTGTCTGCCATTTGCCTCCCTGTGTGTGAAATTGTGTGTGTGTGTGTGTGTGCGCGTGTGTGCACGCGTGTTTGTCTCTTATGGAGAAGGACCACAACACCAGTAAGGATCTTCCACTCTGACCTCTTGCTCCCTCTGTTTTTAAAGGCTTCTCTAACTCGGAAACAAGACCAAGCAGATAAGAAAGGAAATGTTTGGATGGGAACATATTTTAAAGAGCTGTCAGCTGCTTTCCCTGCACCCTCTTTATTACCTGTTGGATTTAGGCAATAACATGGTTTACTGCCTTGCCCTGGTGCCGTCTGTGTAATCCTGCAGCAAGGTTATAATGATCTGTTGAATTTACAGTGTGTGTAACTGAGCCAAGCATACATCTAAAGGATATAAATCGTCTCTCTGCCTAATGACTAGCACATTCCCTCTGGTCTTCAATACTGTTAGACAAAAGGATTTTCCGTTTTTGTTTCCCCCCCCCCGCCCCCCGGGAACAACTTTTAAAAATAATATTAATCAAATCTATTTAACATTCTGAGGTTTCCTTTTCCTGTCTCCAGAAAACTACACTTACTTTGTTGGATTTAAAGACAATGTTACTATAAAAACAAGAAAGGGGTGCATTACTTTTGATACAAACATGAGGACTTTGGCAAAGCTAATTTTGGGACAAATGGACTGTTTATTTTTCTTTTCTCCATTCCTTGTCTCCTTTTCCTTTCCATTCAGTTACCACCTCAGAAGTCCAAAGTGCTGAGATCTGGACCAATGCTAACTAGCCAGATCATATGTGCAATTTAAGCAAGTGTGCTTAAATATCCTGAATATCCTGAGCGACTGTTGCCAAAGTCACTAAAAATGATTATTTATCACTGAGCCAGTCAGCATACGAAACCTCGACTTCCCACCTGGTTGTCCTTGTGGATAGTTTTGACTAGAGAGCTGAATTAATCAGTTTTCAGGATATTTGTTTTGAGAGGTTGAATCCTTTTAAGTCCTAGACGATAACAGAGAGCTCTGCAGATATTTGGTGGCAATTCAGAATGTGTTGATAACATCTTACTTGTTTTCATGTGTGCTGAGATTAATTATTCCAGAAGGCAAATATTGACCTCAATTTTGCCTGGTTAAAATTTATCTTTTGATTTGATAACTCTCGACATCTCCTGCAATACATGCTTATTATGTCCCTTGTATATCACAACATTTTTTGGAGAGGAAGGTTGCAGAGAACGTAAGAAAGTTAATGATCTCTCTGAGTAATGCTCTGTGTGGCCTGAAGGGACAAACCTGGAAAGCAATGCAGCTGGAATAGGCCAAAGTTGTGAGAGAGTGAACTAGAAATCAGTGTGCATTTCATTGCATTGATGATATTTTAAATGCCTGGTGTAGGGACATGGCAGAGCAGAAAAGCAATAGTCTTTCTATGCAGATTTGCTCACTGGCATGTAGAATATTGTCTTGAGTTGGAGGCACCATGGTACCAGGAGGATGCTGGCAAACTGGATCAGGTACAGGGGGAGTAATATAAAAAGATTTGACAGGCTGGCTGACGAGAAGATTTAAAGGGCTAAAAACATGTCACTGGCTAAGCAACATGAAATTGAGTATCGTAATTTTACAAATACGCTAGTTAAAATATGTAAAACCAAAGGTAAAACGAAGGGTTGTCACTGGTAACCAACGCTCTACATTTAGAAGGGGGCAGAAAAGCTAGAGGGGAAGGGGCAGTGGAATAGTCTTCCAAGGCAGAGTATTGCAGACTAACTGGTTAGGACAGCCGAACTACAGTTGGTTCAGGCAAGTCATTAAAACATTTCTGTAAGAGGTGAGCCTGCAGGGGCAAGGGGCTAGACCAGATGGCCTTATAGATTTCTTCCATCTTTAACTGTTATTAATCTGCAACTCTACCCTGATGTTAACTCCTCAGGAAGATGCAGTACTTCCTCAAGGACTGGAATTCACTCTGGTGCATAGAGTATCACAAGACTTACTTGTTTTTTTAAGTATCATGTATGCCGTATGTAAGCCCTGCAAAAGGGGGGGATGTGTGACACACTGAATTTGGGCTAGGGAGCTAGACAAGGGCACACTTTATCATGTATCTTTGAATACGTACATGAAATTCATGCAAGCAGGGCTGAAAATTTGCACCAATGTAATATTTGAGATTTGCATCCCAGTGGTGCTCCACTTTGATCGTTCTTTCTCCTGCATTTATAAACTAAAAAGCTACTGAGGAACTTGAAGGGCCAAGGAGCCTTTGAAGTTAACTACATTAGTTCATGAGAGAATTTCTCAGTAAGACTAAACACAGTATTGTGTGTATAAAGCACTAATATCCAGGGTTATTTTGACATAGTTCACAAGGGGCAAGGGAGGAAAGAAGGAATGCACTGTGTCATTACAGGTTCAGATGTGAGGATTATATATTTTGTGAGTAGTTTCGCCCACAGTTGGGAGACATTCAGCTTGTTAATAGGTTTACAATGGTACCAAAGGTTTTGGGTTTTTGCGTGTTTTGTTTTTTTTTTTTTCTTCTTCCGTCTGAGGTTTGCATTAATTCAGTGCACATAGCCTGGAGTAAATTATTCAAATCTTCTGAAAGAATATCTGAGCAGAACTGTTAACAGGAGATTGCATGCAGCAAATCCAGCTTCATTTCCATCCAAGGCACTGAACCTGCAGCTATTTTCTCATAAATGTGTCTGTTTCCATAGCTCCTGTTGTGGGACTGGGGACCTATTTATTAAGTCTAATTTTGGAGCAGAATCCAGCCCGTGTTAACGTATCGTTCTTCAAGCAGTTTACAGATTAGCAGTAAGGTTCTTCTGCCCAGATAGTCTCGGTTTTTACAGATACTGCAGGCCAAATGTTCAGCTGGTGTAAACTGGTGTAGCTCCATCCAAGCTCTTGTAAAGTGATGCTGATTTACAGTAGGTGGAGATCAGCCATGAAAATCCAGCACAAGTTATCACATCTTGTAAAGTAGCTTCTTTATTTTTGTCATGTTTATTTCATGTTTCAGAAGTCTTAAATCTTTTCAACATGTTCTTATTTTTAGCTGTGGTTTGTATTACTTATTTAAAAAAACAGCAATAGTTTTCGTTTAGCTTATGCATCAATTTTCATTGCATATTGCATTTTATTAGCCGTTCGTTCCCTGTTCATACACTCCCATTTAGCCTCCAGGTTTTCATTGTAGTACAATCTGCCTTGAAAAGTTGGATCTCTGTATCTTCAATTGTATAATATATTGAGTATTATGAAATCAAATGTACCTTACTACATGGGTGGGAGAGAGAGGAAATATTTTTACTTGAAGCCTTAATATTTTCTTTTTTTACTACTTTGTTTGTTGACCTCATAGGAAAGTCTGAATAGCAAAGACTTTGAAACTCTGGGCCAAATACTGCACTGATGTACCACCAGCGTTTGGCCCCCTACGTCAAAACTGGATGCAGACATAACCTGAAGCGAAGAAGGGAAGAAGCCTCAGGGTGGCATATTTTCCTGAAGGTCGTTAATACAGTCTCAAAAGATGTCTGTAAGCAAGTACATTAAAGAAGTCTTCAAGTCTTGAATTTTGAAGAAAGGTCATGGCAGGAACTGCCCTAATATCTTACATTTGCATTTTCTTTTTTAAGTTAAACAAAACAAAATAAATGTAATTACTTAGTTTGGTTGAAGTCAGCTCTAAGGGTTGCACAGAGCTATGTGTTAGTAGCCATGTGCAGCAAATGAACTGTGTTGTGTTGCTGTTCTAAGATTGCTAACCAAGCATAATATTATGTCACCTTGGCCTAAGATAATCACCTCATGGGCGTTGTGATGGACGTTCCTCAGATGATGCCTATTCTCCTATAAGCCTAATGTGGAAATTGCAATGTGGTTTTCTTTGGACTATATCTGTGGTCCAGACTAGAGATATAGATATATAAATATATATATTCAATATTTTTTTGTGTGGGAAAGATGGGGTCAAGGTTGCTGTCTCTGACAGTTTGGAAAGTTAATGTTGAACCGTTTTTATGGTCTGTATTTCACCTGTTCTGCCACCTTGAATTGTTGGAATGTATCCGTGCAGGCTTTGTGGAGCTCTGTCTGTAACCTTTTTTGTGGCTCTCGTAATACATATATATTTTTTAAACCTTTGAGTCACTTCAGTATTTTCAAATGTCCAGTTTTCCCCAATGAGTTACGCCTCAGATGCGTTCGTTTGCCGAGATGGTTCATGGTGCGCTGCCCTTTTTCACTTGCACTTGTGCAAAACGTGAACTGAAACAGTAGAGCTGGAAAGGCCAGTTCCAGTGCCAACTCTGCAGGTGACAAAATATTAAAAGAGGTGACTGCAGGTTAAGTCTCATTTCCCAGGTGCTTATGCAGCGTCGAAGATACACTGAGTCTTTAAAAGAGTGTCTCCTGGGTAGGACCAATGAATCACGCTTGTGAGAGCACAGTAAGTGGTCCATCAAACAACACTAAATGAGGTTTACTATACTGGTTTTGATTAAAGTTGTGGGGTTAATAGGGATCCTGTGGTTCCGCGCAATTGATTATCATTGCTACAGAGTAACTGTGGAAAAAATGTTATATTGGTATTTGTTTAAATGTTCTGTTCAGGATATCTGGATTTATCCATCCCAAAGTCGTACAATTTTAAATCTGTCTTTATCTATCTGTCTGTTTCTAGTCTTTGAAAATATGTCCGTTTGATCTGTGAGACTGGCGTATAACACACACAGTTGCCAAGCCCTCCTAACAGCAGCTGCTGCAGGATTTCTGATGCCATAATTTGCATATATAGGCTAATTACATTAAGCAGGGATCCATTCAAGCATGTTCATTATAAATGCCAGTCATATTTGTGTGCTGTCGTGTCCTCACATGGCAGAAATTACCTTATATACAAAATGGCTGAAAACTGGGCTCCATTGATGTTGGCTACATCAAACAGAATTATATAAGCTCATGATCTGGTTTAGTACATTTTATTTAAAGACATTTATTTAAAGATGTCTTACAGCAATCTTGGCTTTCCTCTCCCTAAGTAATGGATAAATTATCCAAGTTTGTATTCATTTCTCCATCATTGTTATTTTTTATTCTGCAGGACCAGTTTCAGTTCATATTTTGGAACGTAATAAGGAGAGACAAAGGAAACTATTTATACAGGTGAATATATCTTTTAAGAAATGAGCGGTTATATAATAAATAGATTGGGATTACTGTCCAAATAGGTTTTGTTCATCTTGTCTCAATAACATGAATTTTAAAGTAAGGCTTATTTCACAGCTGATATCTCTGTAACCCTGAAACATTTTAAAAATGTCTTGGTTAGACATTTCAAATTAAATGAATAGATATGATCTACTTTTACAGATTAAAAACAGTCCTAGAGAAGTGATGGTACATTTTACAGTGCCTTATATATATGTATATATATAATGCCTATATGTATATAATGTATACATAACTGTGTATATATATTCAAGTAAAGCTAGTTTACAGGTATCCCTATCTGATGTATTTTAAATGGAACTGACCTGTGTTGATAGAACAAAAAAAATGGTTGTATCAGCAGCAAAATACAAAACCCAAAATCCTTACATGAGCAAATAAAGTAGACTGGAAACAGCGTTTCTGCCAGTGGTTATGTTTCATGCCCTGGAAGACTGGTAGGGAGACCCACCATTTTAGGGGATATTCAGGGAGAAGGGAAAGCAGTGATGGAAGCTTGGAGAAAATCACGAGCCTTGAATACTTGACATGAACAGCTAAAATGAGAATTCCCGTTTTCAGAGGGGCACAGTAACACATTAAGCTCATGAATGCCGTGCCTAACTCACACTGAAATCTTGGCTCCCCTAAAATCAGTTGTAGTTTTTCCTTTAATATTAATGACCCCTCATTATACTCGACGTGCCATGGGGAGTGGCACCCACAGGAATTAGCTCACTGCGATAGTTCATTAGGACTTCTTCAAGGCTCTGACTTGGAGCAAATCAAATACTTTTCATCTTTTGCCCTCACAACAGGGGACAAAGGGGAAAGTGAAATTACTTAAACACTTCCAATTTTTGGGCCAATTATTTTTAATGGCCCTTCTGTCCCTGCCACAGAGAACTTAGATAAACAGTCGTCATGTAGGTATTTTTGAGTGGCAGCAAGGGGGAATTTGGGGTTACTAGTGAAGCAGCAACGTGATGCTCTTCTGGCTTACCCTTTCATGCAGTGTGCACGTAAGTGGCTCCTGGGCAGTGGTTTCTTCCTGCATTCACTGCTTCAGTGGGTGTGAGGTGGACGGCTCCTGTGTGTGCCAGTTGCAAAGCACACCTCCCAGCCATGGAGCAGATGTGTTGAAAGCCTCTTTCAGTTATGCAGGTGCAGAGCACATGGGGATGTCTGGATCAAAGGTGATTGTGGAAGCTCATAAAATGGCATCATAATCTGATTTTAGTCCTGGGCACAGGTGGTTTAGCAGAATACAGCTTTATTGTCAGCTTTTTATCTTGTACAGTCATTCGAACAGATGGTGAATGGTTTTTTGTTGTTTTTTCTATAAATATAAGCCAATGCTACTTTTTCTTAGGAAAAACTCACCTTGTAGAAACTGCAGAGTCTGAGTAAATTCAGTGAGTAACAGCATGATCCTATTTTTGCAGCCTGAATATTATGAATCCATCTGGCCCTGAGATCAGCCTTTATTGCCTCATTGACAGATATCTAAAATAACAGACCTAAACCAGAGAAGTAAGTGGTAAATAAATAGGTGGTACTTGGTTATAGCTGGTTTTTTAGACACACTATGACATAATGCAGACAAACTGCTCTCTTGTTGGCCGCAATCTTGTATATCAATATGCATGTGCTTTGTTAGGCTGTGATTTGCAGTAAGAGATGTACCAGTTAGATGTTCAACTGGAAACATAGTCTGCACTTAAGGCACAGGAATGGGCTTCAGGCATTCTGGCACTGGTTTCTGGCTCCACTGGAAATTACTGCTGACTTATGTGTCTCTCCGTGCCTCCTTACTCCATGTCAGATGGGGATGTGACTTCCTGACCTCACAAATGTGTTGTGTTTGTGAGAGGCTCCAACCCTATCATTCTGTGGTCACCTTTCTAGCTGGAGCCAAGCATAGGTATCCAGGAGCAATAGGGCAGATTTGGGGCATATTTAACCTCAAATTAAAGCATCACTTCAGGGCATGTTCTTGAGGACGTTGGTTTTGGGTGTTTGTGGACAGAAATCATGGTCTTTCACACTAACTTAGGAAACCTGTTTTAGTAAATATATGAAAGACATTTCTGCCTGGATCCTTCCTTTGACCTCCTGCATATTTCCTTACAATCCAAACCCTCTGCGTAATACCCACACAGCACTATCCTCATTCCAAGAGACCGTATGCTTCATTGCCTTACGCAATTCTGCTCTTCCCTGCCTGCTTATTGGAATAGTTGTGCGTATATATAATAATAACTAAAATTACTGAGCAGAAATACAGTAAAAGAAATAGCTGTAGGTTGGGAGTGACCTCAAAAAGGTCCTTTTTGAGTACAAGAGACTTGGGGTGTGCTATCCTTGTTATTGCTTTATTTATATGTATACCCACAGAGATTGATCTCCAGGAGGAATCTGAGCATTCTGCCGATGGATGGAGTCCTTACACAACCTGGGCACCCAGAAATACTTTGCACACCTGAAGCAGAGACCTGTGAAGTGTATTCCTAGGTACAGTACTGGCAGTTTTAAGCAGCGAGCTCTTCTGTGGTCTTTCTCTTTGGCCATCGGGTTGTGTTACCTGCCACCCAGTGCAGGTGAGGCACAGACCTGGGAAACGGTGGCACAGTTTGTGTTTGCAGCTGTGTCACTGACACTGTGACCTTGGGAAAGTCACGTCACAGTTGGCAGCTGTTATTCCAGTGTGACACACAACTTGAGCTCCTCTGGATTTAAATTGCTGAGTGACTTGGAGTGTTGGGTCATGCGGCCATTCCCTGGGGCCAGAGCTGACACCTGTTGGCAACAGGGCATTGGTTGGTAGAGGCTGTATGATGACCATGGGGACATGGTCATGCCACCTTGTGGCAGAGGTGTGGGACTTCAGAGGGCATTCTTACAGTCCCTAGCACAGGTCAAAGAGAAAACAGAGGTAATGAGAAAGGGAAAAGAAGTATCTTTGGCTGACATTAAAGGCAATAGGCAGTGTCAAAAGAGAGCAAAGGGCAGTTGGGTTTATTGCTGGCAAGAAGAATTTCCTCCAGTTTCTATCGGTGTGAAGGATTGACTGGATTGCGCAGCATGCTGTTACATACACAGAAAATCTCTTCTTCCTGCTCCAGATGGATTTCCATCATTATTTTGCAGAAAGACAGAAGGTTATAATGTAGGCAGAGCCTTGACAAGGGTGAGGGTATGAGGCAGCGAGCAATAACATAAATTCAGAGCCTTATGACAAGTTTGGCTGGGGTCTGAAAGGAGGCTGGCAGGGAGAAGTTCAACGGATAGCCATTAGTTTTTGGCAATTCCACGTTCCTCTGCATTTACCTTGGAGAGACACTTTTAGTATAAAATGTGTTTTTTAATTTTAAGTGGGAGCCAGTGTTTCAATGCCATGTGTCTGTCAGCTGCATTGTAAAAAAGCCAGAGTGAAGCATTGTAAAAGTAATTCTCCTCCTCAAATTGTTGAAGTTGGCAAGAAGAATATATTTGTAACATTTTTCCCAGGCCAGTGTACAGTTCAATGTTATATTTTATATAACATATTAAATTAATTACAAAACATAAATTCAATCTGGAGCAACAGTAAATTGCTTATTACTCTTCATTTTGCAGATATCAAATGTTACAGAAGATGTGAAAGGCAGATTTAGAAAACTTGCATAAAAGGTATACAGTGTATTTCAGCTATTGCCACAGCAATGGCTGCTAAGTGTTGATTTTGCTAATAATTTTTAAAGAATTTTGCATAAATTCCTACTAATAGCAACAATTATTTTAGCTAATGAACCTGTAGTTCATTTCAGCTAAGTAATTTTCATACATTCCTTCTTTTTGAAGCAAAGTCCCTGGTAAATCACACCAGTTTGTAACAATAAAGTGGTAGTGGCAAATCAGTTAGGATAGAAAGACAATTCTCTTCAAAGGGTTTCTCTCTGGAGCATCTCCCATCAAGAACTTTCGCTTGAACCCAGTTGGTTTAAAGCTGATAAATGACATAATTAATGCCATGGAGGAAGCAAACAAGGAATGAGTTTCTCTGTTTCCCACAGTACAAGAAACAGTGAGTACTAAATGAGTTACACAAAGCAGAACTTTTTCACGAAAGCAGATTAAATTGCCAAGCATGTTGTGTAAACTGTGTCACTGGACTAAGAGAAAAGCAACAAAGGTATCCTTTGGCACAATATTAACTCTGCTGCTGTTGTTAGCAGTCCCCTGCACGGAGATGTGAGAGCAATGCTCTCTTTAGTCCAGGTTGACATTAGTGGATTTTGGAAGCCTAGTTCCTTGGATGCTCCATGACTGTCTAATTCTGTGCTTAAGAACAAATTCGTCACGTGAGTCCCACAACTGGTGACTTTGGCAACTTAAAGTAACGTGGTGGTCAGACTAGCTCAATGCAGAGGGCTGAATTTCACCTGAGGGTCCTTAAAATTTCCCTAGGAAATGAATGAATGCATCAGCAGAAATTTGATTGAATGAGCTCAGTAACATTTGAAAGACAGAAAAAGCCACCGTGCCATTTGCCTGATCTATATGTAGAGCAATTTCCAAGTTGCTGTACACACACACACATACATATACATATAGATATAGATAGATATGTATGTGCACAGATATTTATAAAAGCAACAACAGCCTTTCAGTTCTGTGTGCTGTGATTCATCAGCAGCAATAGTTTTTGGCAGGGACATAATTTCAAATCTTCTGCTGAGGATGCCTGCCAAAATGTTGTTGAACAGAGATGGGATGAAGAATGTTATTTATAAATGGGGATAATTAGGTCCTGTGCTTATTAGTGTTGGGAATGAGACAGAAAGACGATGTATGTAGTAATGAGTATTGTAATATGAGAAGATGCGCTCCATGTTTTTGTACTTGTTGATTGGAAAAAAAATATATATTCTGAGGTGAAATAACATCATTATGTGCTGCTCTCAGCTAGGAGATTCAGAGTGTGGGAGTGTGCACGTTAGGCTGTAGGACAGGTGCCAGTTATACTCATGGAAGTCTGGAGTACTTCCACAGGATCCAGGTGCTGATTGTTGTAACTGAGATTAGATGCTATTTCTTCAGTCCTGAACTTTGCATTTTTTGCTCAGGTGAAAATAAACCCTGAACAGACATTGGTCCTAACTCCTCTTATTTGGATGCAATGGCTCTTGACCGCACTGTCAGGAGACAGCACTGCTCACTCTGCTCACTCATCATCTCTGTCAGCAGAGGCAAGGCTATTTCTGTGTCTCATCAGTCATGCAGACTTACATGACGTTACATCCCTTTTTTCTTGAGAAATACTGTCTCTGAGACAAATTCATCTTTCCACTGGTATTCTCCCTAGAGGTACAAACCAAGTGAACACAGTGTGAAATTCATCCACACAGGGTCTGCAAGGAGCCTGTGCTCACACAGCCTCTGTAGAGTACCCAGGACAATGCTCTCAGGCCATTTCTTACTGAAGTGTGTGTCACACAGTAAGTCAAGAGAACAGCAATTAATATTAAAGAATTCTTAGCTATTGGCTTTCTACCAAGCTTACTAGATAATGTGACTGATGTGTAATAAGACACTTAAGCACACATCTGTGTTTAAACAGTTGAATATCCCATTAACTTTTCTTACTTCTCAAGCTATTTGGACTGATCTCACAATGCTTGGGATTTTTAAGACCACAAGCTCCTGAAGTCTCAAGTAAACACTTGCTTATAGGAGTTTCTGAGTTTTTCACTAGAGAGGGGGGAAAACATGTCTTCAGCATTGCAGAGAAAAGCTTGAAATACAAAAATGCTACCTCTCCAAAACTCCCCAAACCTGATAAAAGTGACTGTCAAGCTGTTGTAGTTCAGCCCCAATCGGGACCAGACTACGCAGTCTCTCTCTCACTCCCCCCACCCTCCAAGAGATTAGGGGGAGATAATATAAGAAAAAACGGGTCAAGGCTTGAGATAAGGACAGGGAGAAATCCTTAACATTACCGTCATGGGCAAAACAGACTCGACTTGGGGAAAACGATTCATTTATTTCTAAAACTAGCAGGAGAATGAGACAGGGAACAAGATAACCTCTTCCAGGACTTAACATTATCTCTACTACCTTCCCCCCCGAGCGGCACAGGGCGGGGAAGAGGGAACAGGGGTCGTGGTCAGTTCATCACACGTTGCTTTACGCCGCTACATCATCATCGGGGTAAGAACTCCTCGCATTCCTCCTGCTCCTTCGTGTGGTCCCTCCCACGGGCCACAGTCCTTCGTGAAACTGCTCCGGCGTGGGTCATCTCTTCCACGGGGTGCAGTCCCTCTAGAACAGCTGCCCCAGCCCGCCCTCCACGGGCCACAGCCTCCTTCAGGCCTCCACCTGCTCTGGCGTGGGGTCCTCCACGGGCTGCAGGTGGATCTCTGCCCCTCCGTGGACCTCCATGGGCTGCAGGGGGACAACCTGCTCCTCCGTGGACCTCCATGGACTGCAGGGGGACAACCTGCTCCACCATGGTCGTCACCATGGGCTGCAGGGGAATCTTGGCCAGGAGCCGCATTACTCCTCCTCCTCCTTCTGAACTGACCTTGGCATCTGCAGCCATTCCTCACAACAGGCTGGCAGACGCCTCTCGGGATCCTTTTTACATCTTATTCACTTCTCATCTCCTCTCCACTTCTTGCAGCCAGGCCGGGCTGAGTTGGGCCCAGTCGGCTGCCCGGCGGGAGGCCAGAGGGTGAGGCCTGCAAGGCCCACAAGGCTCGCACTTTCCCCGCTCAGCTGCTTCACATCTCCTCTTCTTTTTTTTTTTTTTTTTTTTTTTTTTTTTTTTTCCTGTTTTCCCTTCTTAAATACATTATCACAGAGGTGTTATCATGGGACATTCTGCTACCAATTGGTTTGGCCTTGGTCCGCCCTAGGCCCAGCCGAGTCCACTCAACAAAGGGGAGCAACTCCTAGCAGTTTCCTACAGAAGCTGCCACCTTAGGCTCCCCCTCACTAAACAAAACCAGAACACAAGCACATTATTTCTCCTGAGAAGCGTGGGGTTTTTAAACACTGGCACAAGTCCACTGACAAGGTCCACTGACTTCAGAAAGATTACTCATGTATTTAAAGGTAGGTGTTGTCTAAGCAAGTGCTTTGGTTGGTCCGGGCCTTAGTCTCTCCGAAACAAGGGTGGTGTTTGGAAAGCCTGTCTAGCTAAATCCGAGCTGCAGCTGCTATTTCTGCCATGTCACCAGCACAGAATGTCACGTATGTGGCTGACTGTCTTACAGCTTCTCCAGACCTGTAGTTAGCGTCACTTCCCCAAAAACTATTTCATCCCAGGGTTTTGCCTGCACGGCCTTACTGAAGCTTGTATGTGAAAACACTGTGTTTAAATGCTTATTTCAAAAAAAAAAAAAAAGGAACAGCAGGGGTTAGACAGCCTGTGCCAAGGTCATCCCTAGGGTTATTTCGCTGAAGTAAAGCAGGGAATATCTGAAACAGCTCCTGACAGGGAGATAGGAAAGGATATCCATTTTGAGCGAGCTAGAATTTTGCCTTTATGTTTCTTGTAAAGCAAATGGATTGTTAAAACGAGAAATCCCCTAAACTGTGTAATTATGTATGTCACAGCACGTCAAATGATTTTGCAAGCAGAGTGCTCTCTTTCCTGCTAAGTGAATTTTGCAGATCTTTTAATGGTTTGCCAGTGCACCTAAAAGCAGAGCTGGATTTAGGGCATAGACTGTGGTGCCTAAATACTAAGTGCTTAGTAGTGACTGTTACTAGCAAAGGCAACAGAAGGCAACACTATCAAGTCTGTAACAACTACAAATTTATTTTCCTTTCTAAAACAGAAAAAAAAAAAAGTAAATTATTTAAAAAGTGATCAGTTGAACTTTGCAAAAGCAGCCAGGGCTGTTGCAAAAGCAAATTCTCACTTGCTAATCAGGATTATTAAAAATGCCTGAGTTCTGTTTCATTGTTGTGAGCTATCAGCAGCACCTGTGCTTCATTAGCAAAATAAAAGTTCACTGTTATCTAAGACAAAAACGTTTGGGGGGGAGTGTGGTTCTTGAGGCAATAATATAAAATCCCCTTTTGTTTCCTGGCTAGTGATTACAGTAAAAGACTTTGCTTATGTTTCCATTCTTTAGACCATCTGTTTCAAATTAAAGCCTTCTGGCGTGATACATCACTATTTATTAGAGTGTTACATTAGATAATGCAGTGTTAGTATTGCTATTATAAACCCTTAGTGTCATGAGTATAACTTCAGGGGTAGGACTGGAAGTGTTTACTTACGAAAGGGCTACAGACTGTATTAATAAAACTAGTTTACCAGTTCAGAAATTACTTTTTTTTTTTTTTTAGATATTTACTTTGACAAATACATTTTTGATGTGTCTTTTGACTTGTAACTTCGAATGTTTGTATTTCTTAGAGTGACACCTTCTAGTTTTAACTGATGGAAAGCTAAGGCACTGAGAAGGACTTGTCGATAATAAACTGTTGGACACCTAAAGCTAAAACCATGATACCCTGTACACGATGGGATGTATGCATTGGCATAGATCTGCAGTGCCCTGTAGCATTCAAGGCACGCACCCGTGTGATTCTAGAGCAACTGAAGATCTGGCAGGTAATACCCCCCCACCCCTGAAGGAGTTTTCTAAAAGTTTTTATTTTTGCTCTCTGTAGCAACTCCTTTCTCATACTTTCCATCAGGGAAGAGGGAAGGCTTCATAACACCAATATGCAGAAGACAGACTATTAACCTATAGCTGTCCTGTCATGGCAGTATCAGCCATTTGGGGACAATTTAAGAAGTACAAGACCTTGCAAAGAGATTTTTTAAAATTCTCAGTGTTTAGTCACAGTGCACTGAAGAGGCTTACCCCTTGCTAAAGGAGTAAGTACAGAGATTCGGTCAGAGGAAAGAAGAGAAGTTCTTTACAGCAGTGTCTGAGATACTTTTATTTTTTAACTGGTCACGTCATACAAACCAAAGTTGCTTAAAAGTAGAATTCTCTCTTGCTCTATAAAAAATGTATTAAGTGAGCTTAAGTAGCATCATTTTATAACCCAAAAGTTTAAACTAGTATATAATTTAAATTTTGCTGGATCTGAAGCAGGCCAGGATGACATCAATATTTCCTTTAAGAAGGCCAGCAGTAAGTCCACAGTATACGTCTGAATACATTCAGATCAAATTACATCATGTTTCCTTTTTTCCTCTCTCTCTCTCTATCTCGTTTGAGAACAAATTTATTTTATTTTTTTTTTTTTTTTTCCATTGGGAAGGTGATACATGGTGAGTACATGTGCTTGGGGTCACAGAAAAGGCTTTTCAAAGCCACATTTTCATCATTTCAAATGTCCTTTTATTACTCTACTTGCTTTACTTTAAAAAATGCCTATAAGTTCATAAATTTTGCTTGCCAATTGTAGGCTAGAGACCTGCCCTTGCTCTCCCTGTAGCTAAAGGTAAAACATCCAAACAGTGACTCATGCCTGTAGTGATCCAAGTCCTATACAGAAAGCAGAAATTCTTGGTATTCCCGGTGCAGGGAGGTTAACCCCGAGGGCTGCCTTGCTCCTGCTGTTGTCACAAGGTTCTTCTGCCTGCCAGGGGAAAGCAGCAGTGTTTGTCAGGCCACATCTGTACTGACTTTTCTGCCAATCATACTGGCTTTCTGACTTCTGCTCGCAATGTAGTTAGGAGGCCACCGTAACCTTGGGCACCTTGCTTGAAGGTATCTCTGCATCTAGCCATGGAAATGGGATAACCCCCTGGGAATCATCCCTGGGTGTTGGACCGGTGGCATCAGTAGCACAAGCATTTACTGTTTTAGCTAACAGAATAATTCCATTAGTGGGTAACATCAGTAGGTTGTTATCCTCTTAGATGGATTTGCTGCTTACAGATGAAATACAACACAATAAAACGATTACAAAAGTAGCAATATGAATATATATTTAAAAAAAAAAACAGGAAGAAGTTAAGTAGTTATTAATGTAATGCAGGACTGTGTATTCAAGCTAGTGGTAACTTTCAACAAATTATTTTTAGAGATGTTTTTAATCTAAATGATTTGCAAGTTTTACAAAACAGTTAACATAATCTAATCTAAAAATAACATTTTTGGACTTGCTGACTAAGATCTAAGGTAATCTCAAAAGACTTTTGCACATAAATTGTATAAGTGTATTAGTACCTAAACCAAGCAAAAATAAACTGCAGAATGTGAGCGTTTGCAGAGGAGATTTCTGATGGTGAAGGGTTATTGTAGAAGAATGACATCCAAAATGCAGCACTGAGGCAGACAATCAATGTTATCCATTTTCATTTTCTAGCACAATGAGATTGCCCAGATGTTCAGCAATACATTTTTGCTGAGGAAACAATTTTGATTATAACTTAACAAGAGTTTCAGACTTCTCTGGTGGTGAGCGGAGTTCAGCCCTGGTGTAAGTTGGTGCCACTGTCACGCACTCAGGAGATTGTGTCTGTACTGGGATTTTGACCTCAAGTGGCAGATTATTTGTGCAATTGATGCATCTTTAATAGCACTGAAATTTCAGACTGAACCATAGAACTTTAGAGTTCAGTTCAAGCAATTGAGAGATTTATCAGGAATTGTAGTGTTTGTCCCATGCAGCTTCAGCCTGTCCCTGTCCTCAGGTGAGTGATGGTATCTGGTGTGGTTTTTTCCTTCTTTTGTGAGTTGTTGGAGGTCAAATACAGCATCTGGCATTCAAGTTAGAGGGCAGGCTGGAGGGGAAGAGGTAGGATACAAGTGGGACAGTTAATGGAGAATGAGGGATAGAAGAGAAAAGGCATTGTGGGGGGGAAAGATTTAGAAGTCCTTTGCAGGAAGCTAGGAGACTGAGAACTGGGGAAAAAGAACTGTGCTACTTAGGAGGAATTGGATGTGAAGTTTTGAAGTTTTGAAAATAAACTTTCTCCTTCTGAGCTCCTAATGAGAAAGAACATACACAGTATAGATACAGTATGAATACATGTGCCTGCCTCTATGATAAGGGCTAATATTTCCAAGATAAATGACAGAAAAACAACCCAATTAAAATTTTAAAGCTATATGAGAAGAAACAGAAATCTGAGTACCTTAAATATAGAGAATGAGGCAGGCAAGAAGGATGGGGAAAAAACCTCTTGTCTGTAGCAAATTTTTATCAGGGTCTTTGATCCACTTCTGTGGCCCGTGGGGGCCACTGTTGGTCTGTAAAATGTCCTAGAGCCAAAGGACCTGTACCAGTCAGATCTGTTTCTCTATCTGCACCATCTGTGTGTGAGACAGAGACACAAAGTGGTGGACAGGGGAAAGACATTCAGCTGGGAAAGCTGGAAAGTGGTTTAACTTCTTTAGCAGAAAGAAAGTGGTTTAACTTCTTTTGGGCAGGCACAGCATCCTTGTAGTTCTGCTCTAAGTCCCGCAGAACGAAGGAGCCTGTTAGCACTGCGACTAAGCAGAGCCGCTCTCTGCGTCCTTGGGGGAGGGAACAGACTATTTTAATTTGTTCTGGGGTCATTCACACCAACTGAACTCTGGCTGTTGGAAACCGTGGACCCAGCTGGCATATTAGTGGAATTATGTGAATAGCGCAGTTTGTAGTGCGGGGAATGTGGGCAGGGAGACGAAGCTTGAAAGGGAATGTGGGCAGGGAGGCGAAACTTGAACAGGTGGATGGGAATAATAAGAATGCATAATTAAATAGGCAAAGGCTGAATAATGGCATCTGTAAAATCTGCCAGCATCCTAAGACTCAGGTTCAATATGATTTCTGTCACCGTTTGCAAACTGCTGAATTTAACAGGCAGAAATCCATGCTGAATTTCAGATGTCAGCTCAGGAAAAAGGTGCTGTGTTCTGCTTCTCTTTCCCCAAGGCTTCTGTTGTGAGGTTATTAAGGCAGTACCATTGCTAATGTACAGATAATTAATGTACCAGTTTGACCACATAGTTTCTTCTGTACAATGCAACGCTGGTGGAGCTAAACTGAGATCTTGCTTCTGAAAGGAGTGTCCTTGGGAAGTGAGAAGCAGCATTCAGGTGAGAGAGGCTACAACATGGCCAGGAATGCACAGCCCTGGCGTAAGCCAGCTCAGCTCTGCTGAGGGCAGTTGTATTTCCCAGAACCCTGGTTCCTGGTTTCCAAGGCTGGGAACCCAATACAAACTGTAAGAGATTGATTCCTGTGTAAGTCACCTCAGGGCTTATAACGAAATACGATGCGTGTCTTTACCCGTGAAGGTTGCAGCCTCTGCTTTCTGTGGTGGAGTGGCTCGCACTCGCACCTGCGCTAGGCCGTTACAACCAGCGCAGGCTGGGGACCACCTCCTTGCCCAGCCCTCACCAGGCTCCCAGCCCCCTGGCCGGGGCAGAAACCAGTTTTCGCCCGGCTGGGCACCATCAGCCCCTCCAGCCCGCTGCCCAGGCCCCCGGCTCAACACCTCAGCAGCCCGGCTGAGGGAGGCTGAGCTCGGGCTGCCCTGAGGGCAGGCCCAAGGCCCAGGCTCCCCCAGCCTGAGGCGGGCTCAGCTCTCCGGGCGCCGCCCGAGAGCCTCAGACCCCGCGGCTGAGCGAGAGGGGCCGGGCCGGGGTTTGTGCAGTCCCCGTCCTCCCCAGTCCGGCGCCGGGAGCCTTCGCGGAGCAATCTTGCCCCACGCCGCGTTCCGTCCAGGGCGGGGCGGCGCGGCACGTTCGGCGGGCGGCGCTGGGCCTGAAGGGGCACGCGGGCCGCCGCACCGCGCCATGTCGTTCCGCCGCGCCTTGGCGCTGGCCGCCTGCGGGCTGGCCGGTGGCTCCGTCCTCTTCTCCGCCGTCGTTGTGGGCAAGCAGCCGGCCCGCACCGGCGACAACGAGCCGCGGCCGGGGGGCTCTGCCGCCGCCACCGCCGTTTCCCCCGCCTCCGCGGCGCCGCCGGGTTTGCTGCTGCTGCCGCCCGCCGCCGCCGCCTCCTGCCCGCCGGCTCCCGGCTGGATCGAGAGACCCGCCAGTACCGGCGGCTACTGGGACAACAACTGGGACAGGTAGGGCTGCGGTGGCGGGCTCTCCCGCCCCCGCCGGGGTGCGGACCCCGCTCCCGGGCGGCGGCTCTGGTGAGGGGCCAGGAGGGACCCCCCGGTGCGGGGGATGCGGCGGGCGCTGCCCTTAAATCCGCCCGGTCCGAGCCGTGAGCGCCCCTCGGACGGGCGGGGGAGGCCCCGGGCTCCCCCGCGGAGCTGCCTCCGCGCCGAGCCGGCCCCGGCGCCGCTGGCCCGCGGCTGGGCCGAGGCGAGCACGCAGCCCTGGGACGGAGCCCCCGGCGCTCCAGGGGCGAGGCCGAGGCCGCGGGACTCCTTGGCCGGTGACATTTTAGGCGGTAAATTGTTCAAAGCAGAATAGAGATGAAATTCGTGAGAATTCCAGAGCACCTGAGTTCTCCGAAGGGACACCTTCCCTGTGTTTTGTTTTAGGCAGCTCCGAGACTTTCCCCTCTCTAAAGATGTGCGGGTCTCTTTATTTTAATGCTTTCACCCCGTGAGACTGCGAAGCCGTAGCTTTGTGATAAACGTGAGCGCGGTCTGGAAGACGTGCCTGTATTTTTTAACACGGTGTTAACCATATTTATGGCGACGTTTTGCTGTTCGGTAACAGCGCCCTTGTGGGTAAAAAAACGTTTGGGCGTGCTGGGCCTGCTGCTTGTGCTGCCCATGAAACTGCGAGTTGGTGTTCTTAAATCCTGGTTAAGGTAATGGTCCTTTGAACCTAACGTAGCTGTGTTCTTCGTAGTGCACAAATACATTCACCCAAGGGTTAACTACATTTTTCCTGGTTCTTTAATTAGAATGTGCAAATATCTGTATTGAGCTTTGGCTCATTTAGCTTCCGTCTGGTAGAACTGCCTCCCCAGAGAGACTTCTGTCAGGCGCCGGTTTAATCGCAGTAAATCCACGCTTAAGCACTAACAGATTTTTATTGTGTAATGCATCCTGTTTTGGTTTTTGAGATGCTCCAGGGTCAAATGCTTATATAAGTAGGGCAATGTACAGCCTAATTATGAAAATAAAACTTTAATTAAATAAGGTTGTACCTGTTTACGCAGTTGCATTGAGGGAGGTGCTAAAGCCACTTGTTTAACTGCAGATCCAGGCCTTCCTGGTTTTGCTAAACGGTTGATTTTCTTCTAAAATACTTTCTAAAGTACTTTCAGACTCTTATACCATGGAGGTTTTTCAACCAACTCAGGAAGTAGAGATTGTGCTATAACTGATGTAGCTGTGAGAACTGCCTGAGCAAATAAAGCTAGATAACACTTAATAGTGGTTAAGGGCAGTGTACTGTGTCACCATTCGTCATAGTGCGCAAACAGTGGAAGTGTGTCATGTAAACATGTTTTCTGCTGCTTGGTGTCCACCAGTTGGTGTGATATGGCTTCGGCTGTGCCTGGTTGAAGTCCTAATTTTGATATTTGGATGAAGTTGGCAGAAACGCCTAACATGTAGAGATGTTAAATGGCTTATAAATACACAGAGCATCTGAGCAGTTCTCTTCAGGGGTGGGGAATGATTTGCAAAGTCAAGTTGTGAGCAAATAACCGGATATTACAATATTCTTAACAACTGATGGCTTTTGAAGTTTGAAACAAAGTAGTGTGAGTATCTTGCTTTCAAACTTCCTATAGCTCTGATATAGAATCATAGAATAGTTTGGGTTGGAAGGGACCTTTGACGGGCACCTAGTCCAACGCCAATGTGATGCTGCACCTGGGATGTTGCGTTGGAATGTGCTGCTTACACAGGAATTGTACAGCTCAGTTTTTGGAGAAGACTAGATACAGTTTCGTTCATGTAAAATACTTTATCTGAAATCTGTTCTAATTAAGCTTCTGTTCAAAAGCTTGGTTTAGGAGAGGGGAAAAAAACCTTTTAATTACTGTATAATTTTCTGGGCTTCAGGTACCTTCCTATATTTTCTGAGTGGATCTTGCAAGTAGTTTTATTAGAAATAAAACTAGAAATATCTGGATTTTGAAGTATGTTAGAAGAATAAAACATTTGTCAGGCTGACTGATATGATCTTGGGTGATTTTATTTTATTTTTATTTTTTTAATAAGGGAATGCAGGAAACCACATTTGTCACCTTCTGAGTGTCAGCAGCCTAAAAGAACTTACTTACATCTTAACAGTGTTAAAAGTTTTCCTGCACATAAACTTTCTTAAAACTAGCTTATGCTAAAAATATTGTTAAGCTTGGTTGTCTTCTCAAGACTTGTTAAAGCATGTGTTGCTTTTCAAAGCATGTATTACCATTGAATAACTCAGAGGTGCTGGAGAGGAGAGTACAGGACTTTCACTCAGGCATTTTTATAATGTGTTTCTGCCACAGGGTGAATTAATCCCTATGTTACTGCACAAATGTGCTTGAATTTTTCATTTTTTTCTATTTTCCTACTGTATCTTTCCAGCAATACAGTTTCTACTGAATCAAAACAAGTATCCTATGAAATAGCAATGGAACATCTTATTATTGGACTATTGTTTCATTTTTAGTGCCTTGCTGAATTTAGTTGACAGCTTAAGGAATGTATTGAGCCTCATTGTTCAGTAGAGATCACGTCTTTACTAAAGCAAAACGGATGCAGAGCTTTTTAAAGCCGATCTTGCTGTGAACTGTAGAAATAGGTATGTGGAACAGCAGTTTCCTATGACTGAATTAGTTTGTCTCAAACTGAATAAAAATTGTATTCTTGATTAAAAATTTATAAACAAACAAAGGAACAAGTTTAATTATAATAATGGAAGATGTGAAGTCTGTTATGAATTAAATAAATTAACTGCCCTTTAGGTAAAGGGAAAGGATTTACGCTCCAAGGCGGAGAGACATAGCAAAAGGATTTGTAGTAATGGAGTAGGGGATCAGTGCAGAGAGGGGCCGGAAGACTAATCTGTGGAAGATTTGGGCAGGGTTGTTGATGGTAGTGCAGTGTTGGTGTCAGCAGTAGGAAATCTGTGATTCTGGGGGAGGGAGGGGAAGATCCACAGTGCCCAGCGTCCTCTTGAGGAACCGGATCAACTGTGTGGGTGATGTGCAAGAGGTAGGGTTGTGGTGTGCAGAAAGGAGGACTAGTGTGCAGTGTGACAAAACAGAAGAAAGATTGAAGTGGCCTGAGGAGGGAGAGTGATGAAAAAGATGAAAGGATAAACAAGCACTCCAGGCTGAAAAATAAAAGTGTTACTGGAGAGACTTGATGTGACCTCGTTTAAAGCACGAAATATTTCTCAATGTGCACTGCAGAAAGTTGGAGACTTTCTAGGATATTGCTGAGGGGGGAGGTTTAGTCATTTGCTGTAAATGTGATTGGCAAAGTGCAAATTTTGTAGGTGTTATCACAAGGGCTTTTAGGTACGGAACACTTTCTTTCCTGGATGATCAGTCAGCACCTCATCCTCTTTTCCTGGGTGTCATTCATGGTGAGTTTTTCTTGTAAAAAAACCTACAGTTACATCTGTGACTGAAAATCCCAGGAACAACTATTGAATCAACAGGAATTCAAATGTAAAGTCTCTGCTAGTTTTTATAATCTTCTTGTCCAGACTGTAGGTTTCGTATGTTTCAGTGTACACCATCTGTTTGCATTAGGATTTAACTTTTTCTGTTTGTTGCTTTTTTCCCCCAAGAACTGAGGGGTGGCTGTCGCTAAACAGCGAATTTAACTATGTCAGTTACACCTTTTCACCTACAGCATTAACTTTTTGTTTGTTTGTTTTAATGCAGGCTTTTATTTATAGCTGTTGCACAATTATTTTAATCAGTTTTGCGATATACATGGCTAAATGGTAAATTTTAGTACTTCAACTATACCTAGAAAAAAGGCAAGGCTACCGATCTCTAAAATTCCTCTGCCGTCTGGTCTCCCTTATCTAAGAATGATATTTTAAATGTGTTTGTTTAGACGTGAACCACTGGCTCTTATCAACCTCAAAAAGAAAAATGAAGAAACTGGGGAAGAAGAAATTGCCTCGCGCTTAGATCACTGCAAAGCAAAAGCCACCAGGCACATATTCCTTATTCGTCATTCTCAATATAATTTGGATGGCCGAGCTGATAAAGACAGAACTCTGACCGCACTTGGTATGTATTACTGGAAGCAACATACTTTGCATTTTGAGAAAATTGTTTTTCATGTGCTGTGTCCTGATGAGTACAGGTCAGTAACTCAGCTCTGTTCTGGGTCTCACTGCCAAACCTTAATCCACTTTCTGAATCCTTTGGCAGAAAGATGTCAGGAACAAGTCTGTTTTTTTTTCATTTTTGATCCTCTAAATCCAAACATTAAAATGTGCTTTATAGAGTTCTAAACACACTCAGTTGTGAAGAAACTTCTCAAAGGAAACTTCCAATTGTCTTAAGGTTGCTTGAGCAAATTTTCATGCTAGCTAACATAAATCCCCAGGGCTAAGGCTTTTAAACTTAGCTCCATGACTAAATTTGGAATAGATGTATCTTAAAAGGTGGCTTGTGTTTCTGTTGGTTAATTTGCTGATGTACTAAAAAAAAAAAAAAAGCCCCTGACTTTCCTTTCAGTGTTTATAATTAAATACATTTCACTTTTGCTACTGAGTGCTGTTTCTGGGGATACTGCTAATCAGTTACATGGAATGAGGCTAACCTCTGTCTGTGTTAATTCATCGATCCTGTGACTACGTCTCAAATAGAGTACTTTGAAAGCACTGGACACTTTCTTGACTATATGTATGCTAACACTGTTTGAGAGGAGAAGAATTCTAGTGCGTGCTGCTTGAGGTTGAAGTCTGGTGCCAAATATTTAGTATAAACACCTTTTTTCCCCCCAAGTCTTAATCACCAGTGTGCAAACAGGAGTGAAATGCTGATTTCAGGACTGAGGTGCTATCTTAAACAAAGTGTAATCTTAATCCTGTCTCATCCTGTGCCTTGGGTAAATTACTTAAACTGTCTGGCTTTTCACCTACCTGCCTGAAAGATGGAATACAGCCTTCCCTAGGATATCCAAGTGCTGTGGTTCTTAAAGATTCCAATCTGATGTTACCTTTGAGAAAAATGCAGTCAGATCTGAGCGGATCTGTTTGACAGTCTCCTCTTCTGTGTTCCTGGAACACAGAGGTGGCAGATGGGGCCAGCACTATATTGGAAGTGGCTCCCTTGGGATGGGGCTAGCAGGGATATTGAATACTTTAGTTGAAAGTCTCTCAATAAGTTTGTTTGTTTACTTACTTATTTACTGAAAAAACCCACCAACTAGTTTTCCTTGCTGATGGAAGAAATTGTCCGGCCAGTAAGCTTGATCTGAAAAGGAGTGACTCTGGTAAAAATATTTTCCAGCTATTTTTTGAAAGAAAAAAAAAAGCCCTGACATCGATGGAGACCTTTTATGTCTATTGGACAACTGTTTTGGTAGTTTGTGTGAGGCACTTACGTGAGTGTCACTGATCTATATAATTAATATCATTTTTAAGGTCGAGAGCAGGCGGAACTGACTGGACAAAGGCTGGCAAGCTTGGGATTGAAATTTGATCAGATTATCCACTCCTCCATGACTAGAGCAACTGAAACAACTGAGATTATAAGCAAACATCTCCCAGGTAAGTGACTTTCCTTAATTTTTCATTGTCTTCTGATCCTTAAAACTGCTTCCAGTAGAATTCAAAGCTTGTCCTTAAGGTTGAGACACTATTTAGCCAACTTCTAGCCCTATGCGAATATGTCTATGTTTATAAAGAAACTAACAACCCTAATTCTGCTTGTTTCCAGTTAATCTTTAAAAATACAAGAGAGATCTGCCCCTCTGAGTGACTGGCTGCTACCTGTATGTACTGCTGTGTAGGGGAACTCTGCTGGTTGCTCTTCAGTTACACATTTTGTAAAGCAAGGACTGTCCACAGGTCATGAGGATTGGCTCGGTCCTCGGTCTCAGGGAGAGCAGTGCAGGAGAGAAGAGGCTCTTGAGCTCCAGTTCTTGTAGTGATGCTTGCTGGGTTAGTCACCAGGCCCTTCTTGTGTGCAGTGCTATCCTGTGGGCAGGGGAAGATGTGGCGTGCTGACAAAGGTGTAGGGATTTTTTAATGTGGGTGCTTTGTTTATACGGATTTTTGGGTGGTTGTGTTTTTCTGGTGTATTTGTTTTATTGGGGTTTTTTGTTGTTTTCTCCTGCTGTTCAGGAGACCTCTAGACTAAAGATATTTGAATATACATAATTCTATCTGGCATTTTAGCAGATACTGAGGTATGACTAGCTGGATGTCAGTTCTTTTAACCATTCTATGTTTGTTTTCTTAAATGTGCTGCTTCAAAAAAACCAACAAAACAAAGAAACCCAAACAGCCCCCAAACAAACAAAAAAACCCAACAAACATAACACCTGAACCATCTTTCCTTCCTCAGAGTAAGAGGTTAAACTATTACTATAAATATTAAATATCAAAAGCATAGTGTTAGCATTAATTAGCATTATTTAGCGGTAAGCGTTAACTGACGTACAGCTTTAGATTAACAGCCTTGCAAGTGCATTTCTTCAAAGCGCAGCGGACTGGGAAGGCTCGGCTTGCTGTGCCAAGCTGATCTGGCTGTTCTCAGTTGGAACAAACTTTGTCTTGCTGATGACAAAACAGTTGTGTTGGAGGGACTCACCCCTTTGGTAGGAAGTGAGTAGTCTAAAATGGTCTTTAGAGTGGAGAGGAAGACTTTATTGAAGAAATAATGTGAAAAATGTATGGATTGTAGAGTTGTGGGCCTGTTTACAGTGGCATGTGAAGTAACAACTCCTTTATGAATGTGTATTTAATATTTTAGGAGTCAAAAAAATTAGCACTGACCTGCTGAGAGAGGGAGCACCTATAGAACCAGACCCTCCAGTCTCTCACTGGAAACCAGAAGCTGTGGTAACTTTTTTACTTCAAGTTTGGGGGTTTTTTTTTCTTTACTTGTTATGTTTTGGGTTTTTTTAATATACTTTATATCGACAGTGGTGGTAACTTGCAGTGTCTGAGCTGATGTTTTTCATCATAGACCTTAGATAACAGCATAGTTTTCTCCTCCCCAGTAAGTGTACAAACCAGTTAAAATAACTTAGGGTCCTTAAGTATTAGTTCAGCCTCAGGTGTGCACCCCTGTAAATAACTCCTCTTCAGACACAGCCCATCTGCAGATGCAGACAGTGGCACATCCTGCTGCGAGCCGTGTTTAATTCTGAACTCTGTGCCATTAGCAGTATTACGAAGATGGAGCTCGAATTGAGGCTGCTTTTCGAAACTTCATTCATAGAGCTGACGCGAAGCAGGAAGAAGACAGCTACGAGATCTTTGTCTGCCATGCCAACGTGATCCGCTATATCGTGTGCAGGTACATGGTGGATCGCGTGTTCGTCTGTGTTCTTCAGAAGGTCCTGGTTTTACTGAAATAGTGCTGGTGTACGCTGAGCAGTAACATCCGGTATTGCATTAGAGGATGTGGATTAGAGAGCGGATCTCTTTGCTACCATCAGGGTTGTTCATGAAGGAGAAAACAGTTCTGGATCTTTGCCTGCCTCTGTGTCCAGTCAGCTGAGTCTGTTTTATTCCTCTTCCCTAGCAGCAAAGCACTGTCTGTAAGATAATATATCTTGAGCAGGACAGATGTGATTAAACTTTAATCTGATCAATACCTACAACAATTTCAGTTAGCTTTATTTAGCTGAGCTAGTTAAATGCTAGCCTGTCTGCTCTGTGGACTGCTTTAGAGCTCTTAAAAATGGCTATACTTAAAATTATTGATCGAGTAAACGGAATATTCTGTCCTGTGCCAAAAAAAAGATCGTCTTGCTGCTACCTAGGCTTTTTTTGAAATACTTGTATACTTTTTCTCATTCCTATTTCTTCCCTCTTCTTTTTAACTTCTCTTCTGTGCCTTCCATTCCAGGCTATCTATCTGATATGACAATTGAACACAATCCATCTGGTGTTGCCTTTGAATCTGGCTTGACTGTAGCTGTTATTTAGTTTCTGAGACTGTCCTAAGAGCCAAATCGAAGTTAGCCCTCAGTATCTGAGACAAAAGATGTTTGAGACAACTTCATATTTTCTCCAACTGTTTACTGCATTTGATTGAACTCCTGAGGCTGTTCAGTTAGGAATTTTAGAATAGCTGGAGACCTGTGATACTGCATTTCTCCAAAAAGCATAAGGTACTTTACTTGCCACGTCTGGGGAGCAGTATGGCTGATGGAACGTAGCTGTGGTGAATTCCTTCCATAGGCACATACAGGCAAGTGGAATGAATCCTGTCTCACAGCCTCTTCACGTACCGTGTTGGTAAGGCTGAAATAGTGCGTGAAGGGTGCTGTTTGCCACTTAGGCCTTTGGTGGGAGTGGTGAGCCATCTTCTCTGCCTGTCCTGACCTGCACAGGGGTTTGTGGTGCTGCGGGTGGCTCAGAGAGCAGCCTCTGCCCTTTGTCCTCCTCTGTGTTGTTACGTTAGAGCTTCCACCTTCTGTCGGTTTGGATTAATCCTGTCTACAATAATCATACCCATCTGCTGGACTCTGCTTATGCAAGTGCATTGCTGGCACTGGTCCAGTTGTCAATTGTGCGTTTTCATACCAATTGCACAAGAAAAATACTTTTTTTCCGAGGCTGACTGTGGGAGTATTGACGTGCAAGCTGCAGAATGACCAACAATTTTCTTTTTTTTTCCTCCCTTGTCTGGAACAGAAGATGATGCTGTGAGGCCATGTTAATGTAACTGTTTATGAGTGAATTTTTTTTGTTTTGTGTTGTTTTTTAAATAGAGCATTACAGTTCCCTCCAGAAGGCTGGCTGCGAATGTCTCTCAACAATGGCAGTATAACTCACTTGGTGATACGTCCGAATGGAAGAGTGGCACTTCGAACACTGGGTGACACGGGTTTCATGCCTCCAGACAAAATCACGCGCACCTGAATGAGCAAAACTGATGGCTGTCCAGGAGCTGCCTCTAGTCTCTTTGCACTAGTACATTCAGCTACAGTACCACTAGATTTTTTTTTTATATCTGTTTTGTTGGGGTGTGATGCTGTCTTAAAAATGTCCTTTAGCCCTTTGCCTCCATACATATTCATATCTGCCTTTCAGTCCAGGAAAGAAGAAATCTTTGTAAGCCTGAAGCTGTCCAGTCCTCAGGTATTCCCAAAACTCAGAGCTGAGCTGAGCTGTGGAATACGAGGAGATTGAATGTCTCTGTGCTCAGCAGTTGCAAGAGCACTGACTTTGCCCTCCCCCTGTGACTTTCTATAACCAAAGCTTGCTCCTGTGGATATTTTTCTTGTGTGGGAATTGGAAGGAACAGCCTTTTATCACACTGCTGCTAAACCTGAAGATGAGCCAGCTTGTTTCAGCTCTTGCAGAAGGTGACAAACAGAGTGTTCAGCTGTTCAAAGGACAAAGCGATAAGGCTTCAGTTTTTGTAAGCTGTTGAGGATGTGTGTTTATGTTGTGTCATTGTTTCCCTCTACCCCCAAAAAGCTCATGTAAACAGTGCCTGGAGGGTGTGAGCCTAAAGCAAAGAGGATAAAAAAAAACCCCCACATTTGCCTCAGAGCTGTGGTGCTAGAATTAACTGCTGCTTATGTTGTGTTCCTCCGTCCTCAGGAAGTACTTTAAGCTATGATGCTGAACAATGTTTTTCAGTCTCGTAAAGCCTTTAACTAAAACCAGGTCTGTAGGCTGATGTAGGGATGAATTTGTAGCAGTAAGATGGAAGGAAAGGAAAGCAGCAATCCTCTCCAAGTGCTTCCAGTTACTCTTACATCTATGAGAAGCAGAGCCTTTCTTGTCTGTCTTTATTGATTTAAAGTGTCGATACCTTGCTTTCAGAGTAGAGAAATACCACCACTGAGGTCAAGGCAGTAATACTTCTTCAGGACTGAAGTTCTGCAGTACTGGAGCAAATTGCTGGTTAAGGCTGTTGCCTGAACTGTGGTAAAACTATCTGTGGGATGGCTTTGCTAGGCCAAGTGCATAGCACAGATGTCAGGGAGAATGCTTTAAGTGGCCCCTCTGTACAGTGCTGACGCTGCTGGACACGCTCTAGGGAAAATGCAAGTAGCTGAGACTAGGGTTCGTTTGTTGGGTTTTTTTTTGAGGGGAGGGCTCAGAAGCATTTCATCTTAAGGATGTTTGCTAGGCACCTGAACCAAGGTAGTAACTTAGCTCACTACCCAGAATGTTGAAAAATTGCACCGTAAGTGTGTATGTATTGTCTGCTAGGGTGATAGCGCGCAATGCTGTAGGGCAGCAAACAGAACTCAAGTGTTTGACAGGGTGTCTTGTCACCAGGTGTGCTGCTGAGACCCTTGGCATGCTCCTGTCAGAGCTGTGTGATGCACATTCATGACACACAACCTAGCCAGACGGTTTAAGGGCTTGTTTGGTACAGGGCTGCTACATCAGGATCATTTCAAGGAAACTGGGGCTGGTAGGGAACGGAACATGATCAGCGTGTAGTGCAAATTTTGGGGGAAGAGGAAACCATCATGACGTATCATCTCTCATTGATGCAATGAGAATAATTTATCAGTTTTTGTCTATTAATTAACTTTTTAAAGGTTTTGAATAAAATAAGTGGTCTGTCTGTCTTTCTTGTCTCTCCAGTCGAACAGTTCTATGACTGTCTCCTGTAGCATGTGGCTGACCTGCTGCACAGCAATGTGCATTTCTGCCAGCTGAGCAGCCTTTGCATCCCACGGTACCTGGGGCAACGGTTAATTTACCAGCTCTGTCCTTTTAACTCCAAATAGCTGACCTGTACTCTCTGACCAGTAGCTAGCTCAGTTAATTATCCTCTACAGAAAATTGTGCAGGCACTGTAGTATGGGAGAGGTGAGTGCTGTGCTCTTGTCACAGCCCTTTGGGTCTTGGCTTTTTGGGAGTTACAGGGCTGTGTCACTTCTCTACCTCCACATGACAGGAGCACCAGAGCAGGTAAGATGGACAGTGTGTGCATTTCTATTTGTGTACGTTTGTTCACATGCATGCCTTCCTACCTCCCCTACCTCCAGAAGTTCACATTTTCAGTGGTACTTAAGTTGTGGCAGGGAAGTATGAAATTTAGAATTACTTACGGTATTCTGACTTCCTGTCTCTTAAACACTTAGAGACTGTTCTTCAAGTCTTCAGTAGTGTAACCCAATGGCATTGTGCACGCACACACAGCAGGCAGTTGTGTGAGAAAGGCCTGGACACATCGGTGCTGTCCTGTGTCACGGTACCACCCCAGCTACTTACCACTGCGCCCCATAAACTAAACACAGTGTGACACTTTCAGCTACTCATTTATTTTTGAATGAAAGTGGGGTAACTGTATTTTTAACATGACACTTGGCTCATTAAAAACCAAACCCCACAACTAATCTTTTGCACCTTTAAAAGTGAACGTTTGGCCAAGAAAACACAATTCAAGCAATACCAATTAAAGTGTCTTCACAGGCTCAGTGGGGAAGAGCTTTCTTCACAATCATGAATGATCAAATCACTACATGAATTGCTACTTCTTTATTAGCTGAAGTAAATATTTTGTTAGAAAAATGACATCTTAAGATGCCATACAACTGGACTAATGCATATTACATAACACACTTACTTACTTAAAAGAAAATATTCTCTTGAGTGAACCAAAGCAGAACTACAAGGTGAAAGGCAAGGGGTGGGTGGAGGTGTGTGTGTGTGTGGTGAGGGGGGGGGTGTGTGTGTGTGTCTGTGTCTACATGTACATACCAGTAGTATACAGGTAAATATTAAAAAAAAGATGACAAAGCATAACAAAGGTAAAAAGAAATAGTGCTAGAGCGTTAGTGTCAGTCTGCTGGCTCTGTAACAAACTCTTTACCAAAAGGGCAACGTTGCTGTGTGACAGCGCAAGAAGGACCTTGGGGGGAGGGAGGGGGGAGAACAGCAGCCGCACACACAGCAGTTTACCACGAGTTGGCTTGAACGTGGCATTAGGCAATTACTCCTACTCTGAGTAACTTCACCAGAATGACAAAGGCGTTATTTACATTAAACTAATAAAAAAAAACCCCAAAGGTCATCTAGGAAAAAAAAACAAAAACAAAAACAAAACCAAACCCTTTAAACCGAAACACTAGGAATGTGGGACCTAAAAATAGTTGTTTGAGACCACAGAGACTGCTGCATCAAAAATCAGATGGGGGGTGGGGGGGACAACAACAAAAAAACCTCACCCTTATGAAAAAGTTAATGTACTTACTTAGTAACATAGCAGGTTATGTTTGTTTGTTTTTCAAAATGTCTCAAAGAATTGCACTCCCCTGCGCCCCTCCAGCCCCAGACAGCTGTCTGGAGTATCATGGAATGATGATCACTTGTGTACAGTAGCTCTTTCTGATGTCCAGCTCATTGGAAATAGGCTTAATTACACAGAAAGAGCTAAATAAGCCGCCTTTTTAGACTAAGTAAGTTCTAAAAGAGGAATGCTCTCCCACAGCAGAGAGCTATCGCACCAAATAATCAAACTTAGAGACAGTAAAATACGTTCTGTTCAGAAAGCCCAGAAGAAAAACTATTTTATGTGCCTATATTAAGTGGATGCCACTTTTTAGAAAACTTCTAAAAGAACAAAAATTTAATTTAAAAAATATGTTACAAAAGGCACTATCAAGCTTGCAAAAGCATTAAGTGCAGTTTTTAGGTCTGTACCAAATCATGAACCTATGGAAGGGTGTGCAGTTTGTGTACAAAACAGTCACTGCAGTGTGCAACAGCCACGGAGCCCACCAAGCTCTGGAGCCTTAAATCCAGCCTCTGCAGGGGCGAGAGCCACAGGTGGTCAGTGGCCCGGCCGCTCTGGCACCGCACCATCCTACCTGCAGCTCTGGTTTCTTTAGAGATACACGGCGCTTACAGCCCTCCCAGGAGCTTCCAAGCTTTCTCACTTTCTGTGTGGCACCACTGAACCCAAATCCATCCCTTTTTACCGGCACAGTCTTGGCATATTTTCATTTTTCTGATCAGATTTCTCTTTTAACAATAGCTAGGCTTTTCTTTTTACCTAGAGAGCTGTCAACACTAGAGAGCTCTGTTTCTGGAAGCCTTCTATCAAGTACCATTACAACCATTAAGCTCGATACGGAAAACTGTCTTGAGGTTTGAAAAGCACTCTTCAAACTCAGTGTTGTACTGTCTAAACAAGTCATTCTTACCGAAGGCTAAAGAATAAAATTGACTGCTGTAGTAAAAAAAACTCATTACCACATCAAGACTAGAGACATAGTAAAAGCTTAGATTTCAATAAAAATATTTTTAGTCCTTATTTCTCTCTTTACAGTTGGGAAAGTTGGGAAATAAGGAGCCACATCATGGGTCACTGGCTACCACTCTAATACATTACAAACGAGACCATTAAGGTATGTTGCTGGTAAATTTGCAAAGTTATTGCTGATGTGCTTTTGTGTAGTAAATATTAAATTCTGCTAATGTTAAAAGCTTATGTGGGAAAAAAAAACCAGCTAATTTTTAGATTCTTTTTTTTAATCGTCAAACTAACATTTAAAGGAATTAAAGGTAAATTCTATAGTGCCCCATTACTAAAACACTCGGTACTGTCACGGTGTTTCTAACAGCCTCAGCACAAGCAAAGACTCAAGGACTTCAGTGTAAATAGTGCACCCATACACACATATATCTAGGTGTGTGTGTCTGTTCACCTGCCTAGACCACACTGCCGGCTACAAACACTTCCTTTCTGTTTACGCCCAGGGTTTCACATTCTTACCCGGTGCTGGAAAGCTGTCGCTACCCAGGCTTTGTTGTAGGCTTCCCACTTTGAGCATTCCCCCTGCACGAGGAAGAACATGTTACTTCTTGTCGTCAATTTCCTCCCAGAAGGTTTCTGTTTACTGATGATGTGCTTCCACCAGACTATCCCCAAGCAAAAGAAATGCAGTTGAGGGCTAACAGGCTCATTACAACAATGACAGCTGGTGATAGTAAAATACCACCATTTCTAAGTAAGTGTTCATCTCACTGCTTTACTGGCAACAAGGGTTAATTTATAGCTACTGGACAACTGCACTGACTGTCACGAACTTCTTGCATATCACCAGTAATCTATCTTGTATATGGCATAAAGACATATATTCAATTTTTTTTTCAACATACACTTGTCCTCAATTGAGGAAAAATAAATAGCCAAGTACAAACCTTATGTCACTTCAGTAACATTATAGTTTTTTTCCTCCACTCTAACCATGAAAATAGAATCAAAGTCCCAGGAAGACAAATCATATTTTAGTGGGCAGGAGGCTCTGAAAAATAACGCAGTTTTAACAGAGCCTGGTTGACACAAGCTGGACTGTAGCGCCCAGGACTCCCGGGGTCTGAAGAGAGCGAGGCGGCACTGCCGTACTTCCCTGGACTTCCTGGTACGGGGCTATTTCTTCCTGAATTAGAATACACTGAAGCATTTGGAAGACCAGCAGCGGTGGTTTGGGACTTGAATCTTGCCTTCAGTGCTGGACTTGGCCAACTGAAAGAAACAAAAAGTCATTTTGCATTTTGTAAGAAAATTGCAATAAAGCAAGCAGTACTTTTACCCAGTATCACTTGTGGATCTTAGAAATAATACACCAGCAGAGACAAATCATGGCTTGTAAGAGATAGGTCTGAGAAGAAATGGCAACAGCACAATGTATGTAGATACGGTGCCTCATCAGTAAGATGTCATCTGTTCCAAAACGACCACTAAGAAGAGAAACGGGTGCGCGTGGAGCACCTGGGCAATTTTAGTCCAGTGTCCCCATTAGAAAAGAGCATCAAGAGCAAAGCTGACTCGACCTTGCTTACTGCCACAGCTATTGCTGTGGCTGAGCATGATTTTCCCCCTTCTTTTTTTTTAAATAATCTTCGTGTTTGGATACCACAGAAGTAGTATCATTTTTCTAGATAGTAAGTGTCAGATTTTTTTCTTAAATCAATGAGAACTAGGATCTAAAATGTCTTTGAAAGCAGAGCAAAATACCTCCTTTGTTAAATTAAAAAAACCTTTTCTGTAAAAACTTTTCCTTTTTCTCTGAATTTTATCTTAAGCAAGGCAGAACAACCAAAGGTTGATTCTAGCATCTGTGGATCGTTCCTGTTCCTGTGAGGCAATGTCTTAAGATGAGCCACCACAGAAAACATACTATAAGCTAAAGATATTTTATAAGGTTTTTAAAAATAAATAAAAAGCAACCCACCACTCTCCCCCAACTACAAAAGATATACATGCACTCAGCTTATTTAAAACTCTTTGAAAATAATTTTCTTCTGACAGACCTACTGGTATCTGTATCGTTAGGTCTGATTTTTGCACTGAAAACCCTACGTGCCTACACACAGAGTGATCTAGTGGGTCACTGCTTTGCTTCTGGCAAAGGCAGCCCTGCAGAATTAAGGAGGTTGACAGAGCAAGACTTGGCATTGTCAAATAATTATAGTAATCCTTTTCATTTGTGTGATAGAACAGTGATTACACCTAAAAATCTGGTGTTAAACTTTAGTACTTTAGAAAAACACCTTGAACTTTTCAGACATTGGAATAAGAATTTTTAAAAGCCTGACAATTAGCCTATTTCTTTCAAAAAATTAATCACAAAAATCAGAGGTCAAGAGAATTTAACTTGGAAAAGTGAAATGGCACAAGGACACCGTATCAACCACATATAGAAAATATTCCCCATTTTAAATCACAGAAAAATCTTAGTAAGCTTCATTTTTTTCCTAAAACTACCCAGTGGTCCTATTTCAGTGCACTATTTGAAATACAGACAAAAGAAAGCTGCTTTCTTTCCCAGTGCTTAGCACTGGGCAGCATCTCTCTTTCCACTTACCAGCTGCACTTCTTTCAGCCCTCACATGTTGTTTCAACTCCACAACTTTCCTCCTGCTCCAATCTCTGCTAATTTAACACAGTACAGGTCATTTGACGGCTTTCTGCTCCTGCCCTCTTTCCAAACTGTTGTACGGCACTGGGTCATCTGTTTCTTTCCTGATAACTTTACGATGACTAGATACAAACTGTAGGCTGCCTACGCAAGGGACTCTGAGTGTTCTGACCATCTCTGTCACAATGGAAATACATCTTCGTGTTAATACCATTACCAGCAGAAGCTGTTTGTATGAAAACGATCACTTTGGGTCCCCAAAAGCAACAGCATTCAAAATAAAACATGTAAACGGCATAACACGTACTCGGGCATCCCAACAAATGCAGTCTGCTTCCATTATTTGGGTAGCAAAACATGACACTCTCTAAAAACTTAACACGCATCATTGTTCACACTAACAATTCCTTTGGACTGGGGTAATAGCAGGTAAAAATAAAAACAGTAATAGAAAGATGCCAGAAGATATTAAATTCACTTTAACAGCGCTCTGCACAACCCAAGTACCTGAAAGCAATACAACGTTCTTGCACTGCATCCACAACAGGGGTGAGTTACCAGCTGACGTCACACCTACCATGAAGGCCAATGCAGGATCCAAGCACTAAGTGAGAAATCGGCAAACGGAGACATTTGCCAAGTGGGAAACACTTACGTTTGAGGCCTTCATTTTACGCTGAAGTTACTGGAACTGCAGCGTAATGGACAGAATTTGCCTGTAGCACCAGTAAACTTCCCTTATTAGCAGTCACCAGCCAAAAAAGGTTGGTGATTCAGTTCAGAAACACACAAATAGTTAATATAGTTGAATATTTAAAACAAGATTTTTGTGAGCAACAAGGCCTGAAACTCTAGCTATTCAAGCCGTTCTGCAGTTGCCCCGCTAAAAAAATTGATTTCAACTCATTTGACTGAATTTGCAGAAATACCTTTGCCTGTCAGATGAAGAGTAGGACTGCACCGCATGTTTCCATTTGTAAACAATGGGGTATTTCTGTGGATCAATCTCTACTGCTTCTATAGCTGCCAAGACATCACTATCCAGTTTTGAGGGCTGCTCCCTAGAATATAAGCAGGGCTACATGAAAAAGAGAACCATGTATTTGTTCAAGCAATAAAACATCCCAGTTCCAAAACATTTATTTTTTATGTAAGCAAACAAATTGCCCATGCTCCTCTATAAACAGAGTTTCTCTATGAACTTTTTCCAGCAGGCCCACACGTAAATGAACGTCCATTAGTACACAGCAGTCTCATAAAATACAAGTTTTGCAAATTTAATCTGAGGACATCCCAAGAGTGCAGTAAACACTCTGGTACTCTAAGTCAGGCACGTCATTAAGTCACAAGTCTGACAGATGAATGGTAAACAGCCAAGTTAGCTGAAACGGATTTGAAACAAAGGTTTCTTTTTTCTTCCTTCTGTTTTAGACACAGTATTCAGGTAATCAGCTGCCAGAGAACTCCATGGCTCCTGCGCAAGCACTGATGTACTCTACAGTGACCATTCAAGGCTGACTGCAACTAGGGTTGCTTCGTATCACGGAGTCTCAACCTTGCTGTCGGTGACATTATAAAAAGCACCTTGTTTTGCATACATAAATGAAAGGGCAAATAAGTGTTAAAAAAGATTCTTACCCAAGCAGGAATAACTTCTTAGAATTGTCATTTGTGGTTGAAGTCTTCAGAAGAAATTTCTGGGAAGAAAGTTCCTGACGTTGTGCCTTATTAACCTGAATTCCAGATTCCATGGATGGTCTCTCCTTTTCGGATGGTATTTTGTGTTCTGTCCTTAACTCGGTCTCTCCAGGTTTACCTGTAACACTGGGCTCAGAAGAACTTGCCAGTGAAACCGTGTAGCACGTCTTATCCAGACGGTCCTTGGATATTCTCAACTGACTTGTTCCTTCAGCCAGAATTCTCTCATTCTCAGTTTTTTCAGTGATTTTATTTGATTCTCCTGCAACCTGTTGTTCTTGGAATGACAGGTTTCCAAATTCTGACATTAAATTGGAAATGGGCGATACAAGGCATTCTTCTCCATCACGCAAGTGCTTTCTGTCGCTAATTATCCTTTCACTGGACACAGGATTACAAAATCCATTTTTGCTGGAGGAAGCTGCCTTTTCGTAGTGCCTGGGGTGACCTGATGTTTCCATAATGTTTACTGTACGCTCCATTGACAAGATATCGCACTCGGCGTCTCCAATAGCACCGATGCTAGGTTCTTTGGACACAATAGGCTGGCTGATATTCCGTGCTGCATTTTGTCTGTTTTTAATTTCTTCTAAACTCATGTCATCATCATCCTCATCCAAAAATGCTCCAACAGAAATAGAATTGCAGCCCTTTTTACTCTTGCCTGTAAACAATTTTAATAAGAGCAACAGATAAAAGACTTTGAACAGAACACCAATCAAATAAACTAGAAACAAATACACAATCTTTGTGCCTTCTCTGATTTTATTTATGCCACAGCACAAACTGACCTAACTAAAGCTACGAATGCAAAATGACATTACAGCTGTATTTTTTTTTGCAAATAACCTTTTATACCCTAGTCATTTGAGAACTGTATTTCCTACACGCCTCACTTCAATCATTAACCAGCAACAAAGGATAAAGGCAGGATAAAGCAGAACAGGGTAGGAAAGTGTTACTAATACAGAACAGCTTAAGTTTTCCCTTCTTCCAAAGCACAAAGGTTTATGACTAGTCCAAGGGCTATCCCTCAGGGTCTTCTCAGCCCAGGTTTATCCCAGTAGCAGAGCCCCTTCACATCTACGATCACACAGGAGAGGAGGAGGAAGGAGCACAAGGATTCGGAATTAATGTGTGCCTTCCATAAATGCAGTGCAAGCAGTGGTCTAAGAAGGTATAAAAGCTTTCCTGGGTTTTCTTCAGTGTGTCTTTCACCCTCAACTGTAAAGAATTATTAATTTATTTTAAGAAGTTACTTATTCTGTATCTATGGATTACAAAATTCTGTACTCTGAGACGAATTCCTAAATGCTCCGAGTAAAAACAGACTGAACAGGAATTTCATTTGGGGGCTACAATCAAATAAAGTACTTCATATGAAAGATAAAGAACATCGGATGAGGTCTGTGCTAATTCTCCTACATTCACTATGCTGTTAGCTACTTTTTCAATACTGTTTAGGTAACAGATTAATAATAGCAACCACAACAGGTGAATACTGCTTCCCCTGGGCACCAAGCTTTTTCCCTCCCTCTTCTCCCTAGGTACGATCTGTTGTTTGTAGTATTTGCCCTTTTCTCACCAGAAAGATGTGGAGTTTTATATCTATTGCAGGTTTCATTTTCCCCTGTTTCTTGCTGAGCCTTTTCGCTCATTTCCCGATGACTCAGGTACTCTTCTAATTTTCGCAACCCCTCCTGGGAAGACAGATCAACAAAACAGCCCAGAAATTCCCAGTATTCAACCCACGGGAACCCCAGTTCATGAGCTAACTCCCTGCAATAAATAAAATAAAACGAATCATTTGTGAAGACATAAATATTAATTTGACAACAACTTTTCTGAACACATTTTATCAGCTATTAATAGGAGTATAAACATGCAACTAGGCAACACCACTTCACAACAATCAACAGTCTGCAAAAGCGATATACACATCCTTAGCAAACATAGTATCACCTCATTTTTTTCTACAATATTTTTCAAATTTAATCTACTATTCTTACATTTAGCACCATAAATATTGGTATTTTCAAGCTGACTGTATCTAGACATCAGCTAGAGATGAATCCCCACTGATGCAGGCATCATTTGAATGACACTCCATTCAATAGCTTTTTGTATTTGGAAATGGGAGAAGACAGGAGGAAGCGAGGGGCTATTTTAAACAAAGAAACCTAATCTGCTTTTAACAAAGTATGTTTTTCCCATATATTGCTGATACAAGGTATTTTAACAGCAAGGACACATACCACAACACACAGCTTTTATGAAGCAGAACATTTGTATTGGGATCCTTTCACTCTGCTCTTTTTAACAATCCCTCAATTTTACAGAAAAAGCAAGCTATGCATAATTTTAGACCTTCTAACAAATTGGGCAAGTAAAACATCTGAGAAAAGTGATCTCTACATACTACCAGTAACAGTTAAAACATCTTTTTTTCCAAAGCTAAGAAAGCTAGGTGTCACATTTTTAGCTATTTTGTTTACACAAAAATACAGCAAAAATCCAACTACTATATACTTAATAACATATTTCTGCCAGTAACTTTTGCCCTAAGATATTGTTCAGTAAATAATAACGATACTCTCAGCACAAGTCTCTCGCTTTAATTGCTCTATTGCTATTTTTTTATACAGATACTCTTTTAGATACCTTCCAACTCTTTCAACACCTCTCTCCAGATCAGATTTCCTGACATTGTGAAAGAAGCCGGCTCTCTCTCGAGGTGGGGTCTTCCAAAGCCTGCGAAATTCTTCGGCCTTTAAAAAACAGAGAACATTTTAAAACTGTGCCCCTCACAATCTGAAGCTAACTCAGCGCTGGCTAAATGTCCACCAGCAGGTCTAGAGACGTATAGCTGTTTGCTGTCTCCATGTAAACAACTCCAGTTCTGCCACAAGTGTTGCTCAACTCCAGCTATGAAGAATCTCATTCTGGATCTAAAGTTACTCCTCCCAGCATTACTGGTTACTTTGATCTCGTTCCTGTTTATTAAAAGAGTAAGGACCCTGATGTACAGCCCCGTTAAACTAAACTGTATAGATACTAAGTCTGCCTGGTTTTAATTTGTGTCTTATAATTTTCCCACCTCATTATTTAATGATAAAGGCTCTTCTTGGTCACTGGTTTCTAGGATGCAAAGGTGGTATTTTTATATGTATATATTTAATTCCACAGACTTGCTACAATTATTAGATATTCTTGCCATATACTTTGAAGTTTGAATTTGAACTGCTAAAGGGAATAAACTAATGGATTTTTGTAAAATCCCAAACTTTATGCCTTTATATGACATAAATCAGCAACGACGACTAAGAATTGCATTAATACATTTAAAGTATCTGTCAGCAACCAAAATAATGGTTTACATCCCAGGTAAAATTTTTCAAAGTATAAAATATATTTGCATTTCTGTCACACGAACAGACAATTGCATAATTAGAAGAAAAAGCATTAAGCATTTTGGTAAAACTCAGTCCTGAAAGAATTCAAGCATGAGATGACAGAAAGTTCTCAATTGTATTTATTCACCATTTCTAAAGCTGTCATACTTCCAACATGTTCATATTAAACAAACGAGCCAAAGAAGTGCCTATAAATCGATAATATATTTAACTGGTATCTAAGTGTTCCTCTTGAAAACTAAAGGCTTCACTTCACAATCAATACTTTTCCAAAACTAATCCAACACCTACTACTTGGTGGTCAGTTTTTCTATTTAGACAACTTATTTAACTTTAACTTATTAAAGTTAATTCAACAACCAGAGGTGATAAACTGCTTCAATTTCTAGAAAGGAGACAGATATAGGAAAGATTTTTTTTTTAAATCGATTCACAGCGACATGGAAAGGCTTTGTTTCAGATTAGAAAGTCAGAGCAACTATCTGTAAGACAATGAAAGGTTTGTCAAGGAGTGCTCTTTGAACAGATTCGAATAGGAAAAAGAAAAGAACAACTTTCTTTTGACTGAACTTCCACTCTTCTCGTTTACACCACATGTACCTGTTTTCAGCAACAAAAAAAAATATTTGCAAGTTTCTGTGCTTCTCCTTCTCTACGGAGGAAGATCCAGCTCTTCAAGAAAGAGAGACACAACCTGTAACAGGAGGAAGCTACACCACACAATGAACCGTGGGTGGATCTTCTAATGGTTTGTTATTAATAAAAAGGAAAAAACCCACACATTAGAGTCACATGAAGTTCTCTCCTTACCTTTGAGGGGCTCATGGGGCCTGCAAAAGCTCTTATCGACAGCACTGGATCCTTGGGGCTGCCAGCGTACTTAGATAAAGTTCTTTGGGGGCTACCGTCTGTCTGATCGGGTGACCATGGCGCACCAATTACAGGAGCTGAGGAATTGTCTTCCGCTCTCAAGAGTGGTACATAGTATCGACCTAAAATAAATAATACAAAGCTTCCTTAAGAAATTTATGTTACATTAGCCTGCTGCTTCTTCCTAGAATATCAATACACCCCTATACTTAACCATCTGACTTTATTTCATTAGTAAAATCACTTGTAATTCAAACTGTTTCAGTATTTACTGCCTGTTTACAGACTGTATTTTAATACAGGCTCCCTTCTCTTTCAAATACAAAAATACCTGCATTGATACACCTATCCCTTCCCTAAGCATCTTCAACACATTTCAAAACCTCCTTTTGCAAATACCTAAACCCACGTGACAAAACACTGAAAAGTTCTACGTCAAAGAAATTACACGACTCCCCAGTGTGACAAATAAATCTCTTGCTCTCTAAAGATCTTTTGTTTGCTTTTAGATTAAACTTTCTGTTTCAGGCTTCCTGAATAAAATAAGGGCCATGCCTATGTTCCAGAGCTATGAGGATAACCTTGTGATCCATACAGTAAGAGTTCTAACCATGTAATTTAAGAGACAAAAAGTTTTTTGTTCCTTGTCAGTTTTAGAGATTCTCTCTGGCTTTCACAGCACTGTACAGTAGCATCATTTGCGAACAGGAACGCTACAGAAAGTAAACAGAATAGAAGACAGCAAAGAGCCAAAATGCATGCCTGACAGAGTATGAAACTCTGAATACAGACCTTTCAAGTACTCTCTTAGTTTTTCTTTCAATTCTGCAGATTTATTCTTGCTTCTTTCACAAACTACCTGTTAATATAATTTTAGTTGTTTGTTAGTAGAGCATTAGACACCAATCTAAAATCAACTGCAATGCATCATCTTTCTGAACAGTCACATTATTGGCCTCTACTAATCCTAGTACTTCTAATTCATAGTAGAACAAACCACTAAAATACATCCACATCCATAAAACAGATACTGTAAAGAAAAGACAGTGAATTATAAAATCTAGAACCTTTCCCCAGATACAACGAACAAAATATTTTTAACGTTATCAAAGGCTCAGACTCTAATCATGACACTAGTATCTTACTACAAGCCTTCTATCTACAGTAGTTAGTAAATGTTTGAACTCAAAAAATATTGATTAGCCATAGCATTTTTGGTTTTGTTGTGGACATGGAGAGACTTACTTCTGCTGGAGTTTGATCATATTTGTTTCTTGGATTTTTTACAATAGCTGGGTGTGAGGTAAGCACATTAACAACGTCCAAATTCCCAAATTTGCAGGCAAAATGCAATGGAGTATCAAATCCCTGCAGTGGGAAAAGGGAAAATTCACACGCATTTGGAAACATCATAAAGTCAATCCCATGTATTTTATTTTGAGACTGGAAAAAGTAAATAAATGTAGTGACTAATTATCAGGCCTCTTAATAGATCTTCCACCATACTGTAGAATAATGAGTATTAAGACCCACAAAACTCACGAACAGCTCATTTAGCTAAAAGTGTCCCCATCTATTCTCTTTCCTTACACATCCTTAACACCTTCCAATTGTCACCATAATAAAAAGAAACGGGTAAACATTCAAATCTTACCACTTTATCTGGTGTGTTAAGGTAAAGGTCAACAATGTACTGGATGCGATTCTTCAACATTGTATCATTATCATCTGGATACATAAGCCGCATATATTCAGGATTTTCCAAAGTGTCCAGTAATAACTGGCAGATACCAGGTTGATTCTCTTTGGCAGCAACATGCATGGCATTGTACCTACACCCTTCCTGGAGAAAAAAAAAAAGAAATAAAATAAAAATAATTTTTAAAAAGGACAAACATTAGAATGAACTGAAATCTAAACAGCTTTCTCATGCCCATATGCTTAACCGATTTAATCGTCAAAATACAAAGGTTCCCACACTGAATCTTATATTTAGATTTATGTTTCTCAGTATTTTTATTAGGAAAAGATGTTTACAAAACAGTACATAAACATTCAGAACTGCAGTAAATTACATGGTATTGTAAAGACATGCATCTTTATACCTACATTATTCTTACAATTAACGACATTATTCTTACACTCAGCTATAGTCTTTTTTTAAATCTATGGCAAAAATGTAGCAAAGATGGTACATTAAGATATCACATAAAAAAAGGAGATAGGAAGTTCAGTGTATAAAGACAGCAGGAAAATGGATGTGTATATATATAAAATTCAGTTTGCTGTAATATACTATATACAAATATTCAACAACTTCACAAAGCTGGTCTGATAGAAGTCATTTGTTAAAGTAAGATTGTCAGCGTCTGACAAACAGTACCTTACACATGGATCTCAGATGCAGAGCATGTTCTGAAATTTCATGGTGGTGCCTAGGGAAGCAGTGTTGTAGGAACACCAAGTTACAGCCTAGGCACTACCCTGTTCCTTAAAATCCTTCTACTTAAAAAAGACTGCAATTCTTTGGAGGAGATCAATAGCATATGAAGACAAGGTTATTCTTTCACTACTGGATAAAACTATTCTTCCCCTAAAGAACTGCACACTCAGTTCTTTGCTCCAGCTCTTCTGGAGCAAAGCAAACTCTCAGTTATGATGGGTTACTTCCGCAAGACCGACAAGTGCCGTGTTTCTCTTACAGTTCAGATAGTATGAATAAACACTGAGCAACTTTGCACAGGTAGAAACAAGACATCTTGAAGGAAGAGTAAGAAACAACATTCCTTCCAGTTCTGCTTATTAGGCCTCAAAGCTAAATTCCTAAACCAGAACTTGGATTTTTCCTATTTTATTCTTTTTACCTGTACAACTGTTGGATTGTCTCCCGACCCAATCAGATAGCGAGGATTACTCCAAATAAGTTCTGAAAATGTTGCTGTATCTCCTTTCTCGACAGCTTTCCGCAGTTTAGCAGTAAGATCTTGAGTACGTGGACTTTTATAACTGTTGGCTCTCTCCTTATTGGCAGTTTCCATCTCAGGGGAGCATAAGCCATCTATCAAAACACAAGTAACATGTTTCTAGATGTACTGCTTTCAATATTTTCAAACCCAGACCATGAAAATAAGCTTTTGATCTAAAACACGTATTAACTTTGCATCTTTAATGTACAGGAGTAAAAAAACTGAGGTATATGACAAGAGATTTAAAAATACTAGTAATTGGTAACAGGGAGAGAGGAGAATATGACTTAATCATCTTACAAAACTGTTTCAGACTTCAACAGGGACTGGTAAATTCTATAATTACCAATCTGCTTCCATGCAAACTTAAAAGAAAAATTTAACAAGAAATAAGAATTTTCTGAAGATTAAAATTGTTTTTGCAGTCACGTGACTACTGAGTCCCTTTAATCTAGGAACTGGGAACATTGTGAAATTGAAACGCAATCAGTGTTTACCATTTTATTTCTGAACTTACAAACTTACTTAACAATTAGGTACAGTTTTAATATACTGCGCAATTTTATCAGCATCTTATTAAACCTGAAAATGCCGAAGTCCATGAGTAAAATCAAATCCTACTAACTATAACCATAGACTACTATGCAACATACCTACGTAGGCCACTACCAGCATTTCAGCTTTAGAGGAATAGCAACATTTTTTAGTGTAAAATTAATGCAAACCAGAACAACAATTGCTTTTAAAAGTACCTAGTTTACTTTATCATAACCATAGAATGAAGGTCAAATCTTATGATTTAAAACACAAAAAGCAGTCTTTCCATAGATTCCTGGGGCTCTAATTCACTTCTGTTCTATTTCTTTACAAAATAAATGGCAGGATTCCAACTTACTCTACTTTTTTTTTTTTTTAATTTCTGTACATAAACTTTGGTGCTCCTTTCTTGGAAAAGCACCAATTAACTCTAAGAATGCCTCCTCCAGTGACAACGCCATTTCATACAGAAGTAAAAACAGATTTGAATTACAATAAAATATGCTTTTAATTGCCTGTTCCTAATTTATTTCACAGAAAAAAAAACCATACAATTAAACACTGGTTGTCCTATCTATTTATACAGTCATTTCATTTGATGAGTAAGCTCTGGAGCTGTTTACAGCTTATCTTAAACACCACTACTCTAAAGGGACTTCAACTCATTAAGATGATTTACCCTTTGAAATTTTTTGTTATCAGTATATTGGTTATGAAGCTGGTTTGCTTCAGAACCAATATAGCAATAATGAAGCTCTCATTAAAAAATTAACAGACTGCACATTGCATCTACTGTATACAGATGAATGCCCTCACCGACCTCTGTTAAATGGTCCCATTTTCACTGGAGACAAACATAAAGAGGACTTGCTTGGAGATGGGAAATAATCACAGATTCCTTTAGCAAATTTCTCAGCATCCTCTCTGTTTGAAAAAGCTTTAAAACGGGAACCCTTAATCATCTTAACAGCTTGGAGAGCTTCCTTTTTATCTTCATAAACGTGTATTCTCTCTGAAACAAAGTACAATCAAAGTTAAGTTATTTCAACAATCTCGGATTTGTTCCTAGCAACAGATTACAAAACTCTCAGACTATCCTTCCAGCTTTGGTCTCAAACTGTTTCTCTACCAAACATGGTATAAGAAGCAGAAGTCCTTTTTTCTCTCTTGGAAACTGAGCAGAAGAATTTTACACCCTCCAGCTAACATCAGGTGATATCTGCACAGTGTCTGGCCATTCACATCAATCAATATTTGAATATCTTTTTTAATAGATGGCCCAGCTTCAACAAGCCAGTATGTCACATTCAGATTGAAAAGCAAACTTAGAGCTTATTCACCCTGCATTACTTTCCATGATCTCTTGTTCAGAAAGACCAACTACGTAAACGATCCACTGCCACAACTTTAAGACCTCCACCTAGAACCTTAGATATTAATCAAATCCTTCTCCATCCTCTCCTTTTACATTAACGTTAATTTATTCTAATTAAGGTATGTGAATATCCTTTTTATGACAAAGAATACTTCATACTGCCTCAGAGTAAGCAATCCTTTATGCACTACTGTAATCCTGCCACGAGGTAATTTAATAATTTCTTATTGCAGTATTCATCAGTAACGTGAAAATGACTGATGCTTCTAGATACCATTTGGCATCACGATTGAAAGAAAAATACGGAATCTGTTAGAAGAGATCACTTAAGCTTCAACTGATGACAATATAAATTGGTTTTTTTTAATTGTTTATTTGCAGGATTACTTTTTTTATTCTTAACAGGGATTAAAGGCACAGGATGGGTGTGAGAACAGTAACAGGAAATATTTTTTTTCATCTGAGCTACATCTAGTAGAGGATCCCTGTGTGCATCAACTAGTGTGGCAGAACAGCTGGGACGTCTTATAATTGTATTTCCATGCCTCAGAAGATCCAATAAATACTATTTACAGAAATTAAAAAATACTTCAAGCAATGCCTAAAACGCTAATACAGTGGTGCTCATATCACCTGCTGTATAGAAAAAGGTCTACTTAGACATGATTGTAAAACACTTATCATTGGAAACAAAGGAAATCAGTATTTACCATTCCTTGCCAATATGTCATCATAAACTGGACAAACACCATAGAATAGTGGAGGATCTCTGGAAGGTGTCTGGGTACTAATGTGTGAATCAACACACGCTGCTCCACAGACTGGAGCTGAACAGTTCATATGCATCACCGCATCTTCTTCTGGAGGGTTCAGACCTACACAGTACCCAAAATCTACCTCATCAGAAACACTTCCGTGACCGTTGTGATTCACTGCAGTAGTTTTCAAAGCCTTTCGTGCTTCTGTCCAGTTGCCATCAGACGAGACTCTTCCAGCAGCCTCCTCTGACAGAGTAGATCCTTCTTCCTCCAACACTCCTTGCTGCTCCAGCAACGCCTGAGCCAACTTTTTTTCAAAAATAAACCTAGTAGTTGAGGTAATGGGCCCACATTTCAGTCCTGCTCTTAAAATTTCTTCTCGAAGCTCATCAGCGGTGAGCTGCTTCAATCGGGATAATATTGCATCCATTGTTATTTCACCTACGGGAAAGGCAAAACATGGAGGAGATAAACTATAAAGAGCACCACAACTTTTTTCCTACTATTTAAATGCTGTATTAAAATAAAGCAAAAAAGTGTCTCAACAATTTATCTCATTCTGAAGAGATTACTGCAGCTGCAGAGAAGACAGAATATTTTTCAGCTCAACAACTTAAAAACACTTTTAAGCTACCAGACTTGTACCAAGAGTTCATTTCCTCTCCTCTCACAACTACTTGAAAGAGTATTTATAGCTTACATTTTATTCTCGTTTGTCCGTTTCAAATGTCATGAAGACTACTGGAGTAAAAATTCAATCCAGAATATTTATGCATGAAAATTTATGAAAGGCTAGAATACTTCATTCCTGCCAAGAAAGGCACAATCTGTTTACATAATGGAATACAAGAACATGATGAATAGTTAGCCCCAGTAAGAGATTCGTTAGGTAGCACCTACAGCTAAAGGCACAGTACTATTTCTATTATTTCCGTAAGAATTTCTAGTTAAAAAGAGCGTAAGGCATAGGCATGATGCCGCAACCAGGGGAGTCTATCTGTGGGCACGATGCAAGGCTGGAACTGTTTACACAATACGTTGTTTCCCAGCCCCTATTTTGAGAGCAAACATCCAGAAGAAGAACAGCTGCTCTTTTCAGACTTCCCTCTCTGACAAAGAGAGGGAGCTGGAAGAACTTCTCCATTTCCAGAGGAAAACCCTCCTCTCTGGTATGCTACTACAAGTCCCCCAGCTCACTTCCCTCCATGTAATACACACACAGCTTCTGTATGGTCAGCAAGAAGATACTGGAAACAACATGATGTCAATACAATTTCTTAATATGAAAAACACAACTGAAAATACAGGATTTGGGCAGCTAAAGAACATAAGAAGTTTCTAAAGTATTTAATCATATACTGTACCCATTTATCTCCACAAAGGCTATGACTTCTTCCTGCTCTACACTATTCAGAAAGGACAGCTTTAGGATAGAAATAATTAGGCTGTTACATTCCTTCGGCTTGCTTTAACTCCCTCCTTAAATTGACCTTTCCTTCCCCGCTTAGCCATTTTATGGGTTATACTGGTTTGGACAGATGTGTACGGCATTTTAATACTTTATTTTCAACTCCACGTTTAATCTTCAGTTACAAAACTTAAAGACTACTGAAACATGTATTTGCAGCTTCTCCACGTGAATTGATTTGTACTTTTTAAATCATGCTTTGGAGTAACACAACTCCTAATCTCCATTAGAGTCAAAGCAATCTCCCAGGTACGAAGCCAGTATCACCTGTAATTTTAAACTAAATCTCTTCAAAAGAGTATTTGTGGACAAACATGGCAGTACAAGAAATGTCCACAATTTATCTGTTCTCCTGCTTTATGAACAGGGTGCACAAGCAGTCCCTAACATGAGTCAAAACATCCATTCTGATGGGCAAGAACCTTCATCTGGGAAACTAATGTGAGGCTGGAATGGTGAATGGCTGCACCCTAACATAGCAGGGATGCAGCACTCTAAATATTGGACCCTAACAAGTTAATTATTCATTTCATCAGAGTGTACGAACTCAGAAGTATTTCCAAAACTACATCTTCATCATTCCAGACTCACAGGACAGTCCAACTCCCTCATTTTTCCACGTGCATTGCCAATAGCAGCATCACAAAATACAGTAACGAAACAGACATGATAATTTTTCATACATTAAAAAAAAGCCAAATGCACACAGCTATTTTCATAACTATCAGCAATAGTCAATATGGCCAAGTAAAATTTTCACTTGAATTAGAAATTACATTTCTAATAATAGGAAATACTATGTAAAAAATATGTTAATGTCAAACTTAAAGTAGGTTTTCAAATACAATTGCAACTTGACAGTTATGTGAGGTTGAGGGTTGTTTTCTTTAATGGCCATTTCCTTTGAGAGTTGTTTCTTTTTTCCGAATGTAAAATTGTAAACACCTTGTGTTTACACAAGAGAACATACCTCAGTCCTAGAATATTTCACAAATACTAACTGGAATCTCACCGAAATAATGGGGAATGAGAGTATTTCAGCTTAAAAAAAAACCAAATCCAAACTGTGGCAAAGCCACAGCTGACGCTGCTGAGTTACCTCTCCAAGGCATTCTAGTTCCCTCATGATTCCCGACCTGCCCACAGGACTGCAAAGCCAGGTATGAAAGATCTTCTCAATAATTTCTGACCCTTAATCACTTACTCTTTTTAAAATAAATTTGATGCCATTATGTTTTAACCAAGGGATAAAATGTTGCCTTGAGGTCAGTTATAAAAATATAAAAACTTGCTACTCTAAGGATTTTCTTTTTGAGATTGTGTAACTGAAAAGATGACAACTCAGAGGCGTGAAACGTTTATTGCAGAACTCAATTAAAACACTTTTTAAAGAGTCAACACAGTATAATGCCTTAAAAAATAAACTTAAAATGCGCCTATTTTTAGAGTCCAGAAGCAGCACAATCATTCTGCAGAAGGGCAGACTCTTACACGTGCATAACACATGTACGTGGACTACGCAGGTACACAGAAAAATCTTTCTTCTTGGCTTGTGGTTAAGTAAAAAATTTAGTGACAGAGTGATTTCTCTGGTATCTTATGCTTTGATAGAACCTGGTGCCTACATAAGAAAAGTATTTATTTCATGCATCCATTACAACTCAGGCACAACTAAATCAGAGAGTGACATGACAAAGCAGACCAACACCAAAGGAATCAATCTCTGGTTTAAGATCTACTGTTAGCACAAAGAGATTTCTACAATAAGCTTGCTGTGGAAACAGGAGAAACACTGTTGGAGTGTTTGACTGTTGAGTCACTCAACTGTCAAAGAGCTGATATTCAGTATCTGTTTTCCTGCTCAGAAACAGCATGTTTGTTTCTCAAAGCAATACAGTTGTTTGAAACCCCATAGTAGTTCATTTATTACAGCAGTAGAGATTAATTTATTTGATCAACAGTATGCTGAAATGTACACACACTTTCTTTTTCACACAGTGCAGCTGTTTCATAGCACATGTAACGCTCTTTCAAAGAAGAACGTAATTTATTTTAAAGAATCCCAAAGTTTACTTAAAAATAAGAGAGAGAACTTTCATAAAACGTTCAAGGCCAGGCTGGATGAGGCTCTGAGCAACCTGATCTAGTCAGGGATGTCCCTGCTCCTTGCAGGGGGGTTGGACTAGATGACCTTTGAAGGTCCCTTCCAACCCTAACCATTCTATGATTCTATGATTCTAAAATATGTTTGTGTTCTGACATTAAGCTTTCAGCTAACATGGATAAGCATTTATTAATTTTTAACTGCATCCCCTATTTTGATCCATCCAAAACAAAAGGTGCGGCTTGCAAACCTGAGAAATAGCAACTGTTTGTTTTAAGACAATCCTTTGATCATTTGCTCCATGCAGGTGCAAAAGGTGATTATTTGAAGCTTAAAATGCACTCTGTGTAATTTCAAATGATCCAGAGTACAGCCAGCACTGCTACAGCTACCTTTTCTAGTTTACCACACAAGGTCTTGCAAGTTTCCTTTAGGGCCTTTCCAGATATGAATAACTAGCATAACAACAACTGCATGTTCCAGGCTTCTTCCAAATCAACAAACATCTGGAAGAATGAGTAAGACTTGTATTTTCCATTGTCTTACTGCATCGGTATGAAACAGCAGAATCTGTTTCAAAAAAATTAAGAGAGAGAATGAATGACTGACTTTTAAGGATGGCAGCATCATTTTATTGCACTACTCATAAAACCCTTCAGTAAATGAGCAATGTAAGAAAAAATATGAGGTTTTTTTCCTCTTTTCTTTTTGAGGCAGGAATTAAATGAAAGACATATCCTGTCTTTGGCTGTATGTTGACGGCCAGGATTTGCACATGTCAGAAAAACCGTGGCTATGCAATCAGGTACTTAGCATATACTGCCTGTTGCCAAATTAGCCAACAGTTATGAACTACATGGCAGCAACAGAACTCTAAACCAAACTTGGCATAAGCTACGGGAAAGCGAGGATTAAAAGAAATGAAGGAAAGAAAAGGATGACTTATCAGAAAGGAGAGAAGAACGTGTTCAGAACTAGCAAGGGAAGGCAGGCCCGGCGCGGGAGCGGGTTCAGCGAGCGGAGAGCAGGAGCGGGGACGTGCGAACAGGGCGGAGCGGGCAGCAGCCGACCCCCTCGCCTCACGCAGCGCTGCGACGGGAACGGCGGGCTGCGCCGGGCACCGCTGCTCACGAAGGGCGCCGCGGCGGGGCCGGGCCCAACGGCGCCGGCGGGCGGGGGGGGGGCAGCCCCGAGCTCCGGCCGCAGAAGACCGCCGGGGAGGCGGATGCGGACAAGGCCACAGGCCGCAGGCCTCCCCGGGCGGTGCCCGCCAGCCGGCCGGCTCTCCCGCAGAGCCAGCGCCACCCCCCGCCGCCCTCCCGCGAGTCTCTCACCTGGGCGGCTCCCGCTGCAGCGCCGGCTCCCCGCGGAGAGCGGCGCCGGGGAGGAGAGGGGCGCCGGGGAGGAGATGGCCGCCGCCCGCGCCCCGCGGCCGCCCGGCCTCCTCTCCAGCAGCCGCAGCAGCCAGCCCACGGCGCCAATGACCGCGCAGGCGGCCAAGAGCTCCCAGCCCGGCCAGCGGCCCCAGCCGGCTCCCCAGAGGGAGCCCCAGCCCCCGGCGGCCCCGACCCACCGCTCCATGCCCCGGCCCGCGGCCCGCCCGCCGCACAGACACTCCCCGCACTCCCTTCGGGGACGGTACCTCCGCGGCCTCCCGGCTTCCGTCTCCTCCTCCTCCCTCCGCCACGCCCCGCCCCGCCAGGCCCCCTCCCCGCGCGGCGCCGGGCCTGCCCGCGCTGCTGCCTGACAAAAAAACACGGCGACCCCGCCCCGCGGCCTGGTGAGGAGGGGAGCGGCTGCTGGGGGCGCCTGCCCCCGTTAGTATCGACTGATGCTGGACAGAGAGATGCTTTAAAGAATGCAGGACTGGACAGTTGTGCAGTACCTCCCTCCCCTGCCACAGTATTTACGCAGTGCTCATCCTGAGTCCAAATTTCTACGTGCAGGGCAGAAAAACGTGCGGTGCTTCAAAGCTCAAACTGAAAATGCTGCAGCAGTCTCGGATAAGCCAGCAGAGATGGAAAACCCTGCAGGAGGCAACAAGGAAACAAGTCCGTTCACAGCTCTAAACTAGCCCTGCCATGAGGTGTACCACCACCACCCTACGGCGACAGCTACTGGGACTGTAAGCAAACCAGCCCGGTGCCGGTTTAAATGATGAGACAAGACGGCAGAGGCCTTCAAGAAGTTGTTGACAACATTGCAAGCAAGCTACACACATACCTCTGCTTATTGTTGCAATTCGCTAATTTAGACTCAAGATGACATTTCTGCATTGTTCTCTTTTATACACTCAAAACTTCAAAGATTGGCAAATTCAGGCCAAGGGAGATACACTCATTGTGTTTCTTTCCTGATGTGTTCAGCAAACTAAGAAAAAGTAAATGTAACAAATATAAGCACAATCAATTTTAGATGTGTTAAAAAGCAGTGAAAAATCAATAATAGTAACATAGTTTTCAAAATAAGGTGGGTTTTTTTTCCTGTAAAGATACAGCATGTTCAGAATTCTAAACATAAAAATTACTGTCCAAAACCAGAGACCCTATCAGTTTATCTTTAAAAGTAAAAACAACATGGAGCCCTTTACCAAAAATAGTTTATTGCACAAAACTTTCAAAGGAATTCCTATGCACATTATTTTTATAATCAACATGCTTGGTATGATCATAAACATTAATTGTACATAGTGTAACTCCTCCGTCCCCTGGGTTATCCACTCAAGAACATGAAACGATGAACTATCTTTACAAATACAGCCTACGCAGACATTATTAAATGTCATGTATAAAACATACCAATATTTCCTTTACAGTATCCAGAGCATCTTTCCCTCCCTTAGAAATCTGTGCATCTGTATTGGAAATTAGGCTGGCCTACTGCCCAAGACTGAAGTGTTACACATTAGTAGGAGACAAGACGATCAGATGACAGCTGATGAGCATTAGTAATTACTTTGGACTGTAATTGCTTCCACATGAAAATATTTAAAAGGCTCTGGCCACAGCAAGTTAACATGCAACTATTCACACTTCCCTGTCAAAGTTAATAAAACATACATCGCAAGCTTTTGCATCACCAGTAGTGAATTTGTCATCTTTAAATTAAATTTATATTGATAGTACTATCTGTCCCCTGTGCACCTTTAATGTTGTCATAGCTTAACAGTAAAACACCCATGCCACTGCAGTTCACTCTCCTAAGGAGGAGTAAGTAATCCATGAAAATACGAGCACTAGAAATTTCATTTTGGGTATTACTCTACTCTTCACATGTGTGAAATTCTCACAGATTTCAGCTAGGATATTGCCTGAATAAACAGTATGGGATCAGATCCTCCTCCCATTGCATGAGTAGATAAGGGGCTCAGCTGATCCCAATACAGTGCACAAATATTTCCAAGAAATCTGGAAGACAATAGAGTGGAACATTATGCGATGTTCAGCAACACCAGAGACTCAGTAGCTAACATGTTTTTTTTCCATTGTACGTTTTGCTAGTTTTTTTGTTGGGTATTTTTTTTGTTGTTGTTTGGTTTTTAGATGCACAATTATTCAAGAGTCCTCAAAACCCCAACAGCATCTGAAAAAGTAATGCTGCAGCATTTACCGACTTTCACCACTTGGGAAACATTCTTGCGTTACAGTGACATTTCTCCTTCATCAACAAGACTTGGTTTAGTAGATAGCAACCACTGAGGAAATAGACATGGAAAATGCATTCTATTGCAGTGCTTGATAAAGGAAAACAAACAAAAAACAAAAAAAAAATCTTTAAGATTTTTCAGATTTTCCTCTGATATATCTGGCAGTGCTGTGACAGGCAGAGGAGGCAGTTTTCATCCCTACAACTAGCTTGTTTTATTGCCTAGACAGCAGAGACCTGAAGCTTTGTAGAGCGAGCATGCTTAGCCTCAGGGTGAGGCTTTTTAATAAAACAGCCACTATTTCTCTGGATAATTAAGAAACATAGCTGGTGAGCTCCAAAGAAAAGGCCTTGCCTTTGTCACATGCTGCATGCTCCTTCCAGAAGGCTTCCAGTGACTTCTATGACCTAACTGACTTAGTACCGCACCAGATTTAGACACTCAAGTCTCACTGTCTGTCCTTCATTTAAGTAAATGGCAGAGTACTTCATTTTATCTTCAGCAGGTGTTTCTTCTATAAACAGAAAATAGCTAGTGTCCAGGTGCTTTCAGAGACAGACAGGTGGGTCAATGTGGAAATCTCCTCTGAGCACTTCACAACAGCTCCCTCATCTTTAAAAGGAAAAACATGCATCTGAGACTACCTGACTGCATAAGCTCAGATGTCTTTAAAAGGAGCTAGAGAGAAAATGCAGCACTGCACTGAAAACAGAATGCTATATGATTCCTGGTACAAAAAGAAGATGAGAGCAGACATTCGAAGAACTGTTAAGGTTTCTAACAATTCTGGCTTCTTTGATACCAGATAAAACCTTTATCCATACAACTGCTGCTGAATTTAAGAGATTAAAACATAATGTATTCCTAACTGTAGGCAATGTATTTACTAAAATGAACAGCAACATTAACACTGAACAAGTGTTATTTAAAATTCTGAACGTTTGATAACTTTTTTTGTACTGAATATATTAGTCAGCATGTAGTTTTAATTTTACTCTTTAACAATACTGCGTATTTTTTTTTCTTCTTTGAGCTTAATATACAGGCAACTTCAAGAACGTGACAGCAGTGAGATAAGCAGTACCATTTACTCTGCAAAGTAGACTGCAGCAGTATGCAGACATTAACATGTCTAAGCTAGTTTGTAAAGCTTTTCTTTGACTTGTTTGGCAATTCTGTGTGATGGGCACCTAATGCCACACTAATGCATTTCTTCCCTCATCAATTTAAAACCTTGACTTTTAGCATCACTTGACTCTGATCCAAATAAAATGCAAGTTAAAATGCTGTAAGTGAGGGCCATGAAATCAGTCAGTACAGACACTTAAGTACAATGTGTTCAACTGGACTGGAGCTTGAATTGGTAATTATGATAAATCAGACTTCAGATAAATATAGGTGGGTTTGGGTTTTCTGTTTGTTTGCTTGCTTATTTTTTGCTTTACTGCTAAGCAAACAGCCATCATTGCCCCCCAACCCTGCAACAACCAAACAGCAGCAACAGTTTCTTTGGAAAAATATATGAACTAGAATTTTTGTTTTGTTTTGTTTTTCCCCAGCCACTTCATCTACTTGTACTTACTAGATTTTTTATTTAAATGCCAAACTATAGTGGATATAATTGACCTGTTTTCTTTATGTTTTAAAGACAAAAACATGCTAATGCATGAGCTGCTGCTAAATCTTCCAAAATAATCTGTCATGTGTATTTTGATTTGTGCTTTAGCACTTAGCACACTAGGTGAAGCAGCACCTCCCCACTGAATTTTTGAATGAGGAGAGCGTGGGCTTATCCCTGTGCTACGAACCACATGGAGCAACGGGACCAGAGGTGAAGGAATCTAAAGTGGGCTGCTTTAAGAATTATGTAGTCAAGGAGCTCTGTAGAGGGGCTGCCACAGTACCAACATTTCCATTAATGGTGGACACCTTGTAATAGAGGGAGCAAAAAGTAGGGGAAGTGTGTGGGAAAAGATAAAACAAATAAAAATAATAATTTTATAGGCATTATAATTTTGGTTTTTAAAGTAAAAATAATTACATTTCTAAAAGCTCTGGCTATAGGGGCTAATTTCCCTAAGCCATTTGTACAGTATGTCAAAAAACAGCAAATGTAAATGTAACATTAAAATAATGACAGTAACAAAAAACAAACCCTCATGTCAGCCTTAACTTACAGTATATAAGCATATTAAAACAGATATTCAAAGTCAGAAAATCATTTTTTCTTATATATATATATATATAGTTACACACATACCTCTTTCAAGGGCATCTACTTCAAAAGTTGAACTAAAAAGGTGCAAGAAGTGTTTGTGCAGTGAAGCAAAGCTCCCTACTGGCCTGTGACTGTAAGAGAAAAACTGATACTTCAGAAATCATCCCAGGCAAATCTGCCAAAGATACATACTGGTCTGCATTGCTTGTCTTTGCAGTCCTGTTTCTTTTACTATAGGTCAGAGCTCATCTTCATAACTAGAAATAGCTTCAAATGAAAATTTTTTCTTTAAATACAGATATCTGTGATCTGAATTTCAAAAATAAGTGATTACAGGAGGGAGGGGAGAGGACGCTCAGAATATCCAGTTCTCAACCACTGCTCATGGCTGAACATGAACAGAACTTATTTTTCCCTGTCATCTGGATACAACCCAAGATGGGGGAAAACAACACCTCTCCCCTCCCCTAATTAAAAAAAAAAAAACAAACAAACCACCACCAAATCCAGATGTTACGTAATTAACAGTCATTCCTTAACAAACTCATCCAGATTGAACAGATACAGACCTGGAAACAGATGCTCCTCTTGATCTCATTTTAAACCTTCATCTGAATCTCTTACTAAACCCCAAAATGAGCTAGATTTACCACTTGTCAGTCTCCAACATGACAGAATTATTATGGTACGGTTTCAAACAAACCCTTGGAACAGCATGTTCTGCATTTAATATTATACCGGTTTCTCAAAACCATGCCCTTTGCTTCTACAGGCAAAAGCACAACTCTGAACACCATTTTTTAAAATGAAATAAATAATTCTGATAAAGATTTGTTTGTATACTTAAAGCAACAGGAAGAAAGATAAGGAGATTATAGCGTCAAAGCTTCCTTGTCACTAACACTACAATTCTGTTTCTTTTCATCTACAGTAGGAATCTCTTGCTGGTCTGATGCAGTTGCAGGACTAGTAGAGGTAAGGTCCATTAGCTGCCCCTCAATCTGAGTCCACGAAGACATTGATTCATGCACTGTAATGGTGTGTTCCTCCATCTGACGCTGAAGGCTGTCCATTTCTTGCCTTTTGAAAGTATTGAGAACAAAAAAGCAAAAATTAACAAGTAGAAAGCTAACTGCTAAATGCAGGATCAGAAAATTACTTTTCTGATTCTTGATGCCTACCCCAGGACTAAGCTATAGCTGTATACAAGAGAAAGACATCTACAGAAAGCTTAGGTATTGTCTTTCTTTAATTTAAGAGCAAACCAAGTACAATATACTTCATTAAAAAGTAAGGGGGAACAATGCAGCAGCTCCTTTGCAGTGCATACTCATTGCCAGGGATGATGCAAGCACTGCTTCCTCAGTAAAGGCACTTAGTGACTGCAACCTGATGATCGTGGTACTCTTGCAGTATAAAAGACAACATGGGAGGCAGAGATGAGGAAAGCAGAACATAAAAATAACTAGATAAACACATTATGACTTTAGTTGGACACTAACTTAGTGAAGCGACTGGTAGTACAGGATCACAGAACATTATCACAGGCCTACCCCCCTCAAACATCAACTGAGGTGGTAATAGTAGCTCAGCTCTCCTAATAACCTGAACTCCCTGCCTTCCTGAAATTGTAGCTTTCCTGCTCAGAATCTCATGTGCAACCTTGTAATGGAAGATCTGAAAACACATTTTTGGCAGAAAACCTCCTCTGTAGAGGTTTCTTACTAATACAGTGCCTGGGCTCCTATTACGAGCAGCCTTTCTGATGCTGGAAAGGGAGAAAAACACCACCTTTTCCAACATCAAGAACAACTAGAAATAGCTGTTTCTGGTTTGTTCTGCTGTGTATGATTTAGGATGGAGATTTTGTCTATTTTATTGCAAAGGTTTCCTTCCCTATTTCACTACCATATAAGCAAGCACTTATAATGACAGAACATCCTACTGTCCTAAATATAGTCCAAATAAGAGGAAAAGAATTCATTTTGCAAATCCTTTTTTCCTTAGGCTGGCAGCTGGTTTCTTGGAAACATTTTTAAGATTATTTAATATGGTTGAAAATAACAGGTCATACTTTAATTGCCGGAGACAGCTGTTCAGATTTTTTAAAGGCTCCTTGCTCACAGCTGTCGGTGGTTTCAAGAGTTCTTCCAGCAAGGCAGCAGGCACTGGACAATCAGGAATCTTGACTGGAGTCACAGGATTTGAAGAGTTATTCTCTCCTTTCAGTTCCTTCTTCTGGTTAAAGGAAAAAAAGAAGAGCCAGAAATACAATTAAGTTATTTCATCAGTGTCATTTCTACCACATAAAAAGGCTCACATCACAGTACTGGTACGTATCTCCGTTACAGAGCAGGAATCAGAAGCACATGCATGTTAAGTCTCATGGGTAACAAGCAAAAGTTCCTAACCTAACATCATCTGCTAGCCATGCTCAGAAGTAAACAAACAGCATCTAGAAGGACCTACTCAAGAACTCACTCTACTAAAGAAATAAAATAGGAAGGATTCAAAGCAAATGACTTGGATCTTCACAACAACATTTAATAACATTCTTTCAGTATAGTTAAGAGAACAATTCAGAAAAAAAAAACAAAACAAAACAACAACAACAAAAAAACCCTTAGTTAAGTACAATCAAAGAAATCCTTTCAGGAATTCTGGAACCTGCAGGATGAGGTATCAGGATCAATGTCTAAAAGAATTAAATGGAGGCTTCCATACAAAATTCTGTCTCACTGAGTGAGTGAATTACTTCAGGGAGGGAAAGAGCAAGAGATCTACTAGTACTGCATTTTCTATGTACTAGTCACAAATCAGAAAACTCAAAAGAAATCACTAATAATTATCTGTCGAAATTGTGGAAGAATGAAAAACTAGACAGTACAGAAAGGACAGACACATGAACACTACGATGGTATTAACTCCATATTTGCCTATGATTCATTTAAGTGCTACCTTTTTTTGCTTTATTATTATAAGTCAAAACGTAAATTTAAGATAATACGCTAAACACAAAGATTTCTGAAGTAACAAGATCAGTACAGTTACTTTTGCCTGCAAGTCTTCCTGTATTTATCATTTAAATATCAGAACATCAGTAAGTCTGTATCACAGGCAGGCATTTCAGTTCAGAGTTTTCACTAGGTCTCCTACAGCAGAATATTTTCTGGTATTTTAATTTAAGAGCATTAGTGGAGTATTTTCCAGTACCCTACAACGTGTATTCTTCCTATTTAAATACCTTCTTCATCTTGCCATGCTTCAGGTCCAACTTCAGTTGCTGGTTCTGCTGCAGCAGTGACTTCATGCTGTTCTTCAGTTCAGTCACTTTAGCCTGCAGCATAAACTTATCCTTCTGAGTCACTGACAGGTCTTCCCTCACCATTTCCAACTCAGTCTTGATATTCTAAATGGGAAGAGAGTCAGTGTGATACAGGGAAACAGTATAAAAATTCCAGCCAACAAATATTTTTATCATTTTTTTTTAAGTTTCCAGGGGAAACTAGAAAAAGAAACAACACAACACTGCCATTTGAAACCAATTTGCCCTGGCAGAAAAACAGAAATTAGATTAAAAAAGGTCAGCAGTCTATTTTGATGGTTTAAGGTGAAGGAAATAAGAAGCTAACAGCACAGTCAAAGTAAAACAGAGAAGTAAAGCCACAGTGAATAAGTTTTTATGAATAAAAACTTATTTTAAAAGTATCAGGAAAGTATCAGCATAAGTATGCTTTTAAACAATAAAAATATTGTTTTAATTATCCCCCTACAGCAATACCAGTTATCTATCACAATCTCCACCAGTTAAATTAAATACCTGTAAAACAACTTGTATCCCTTCTAACTCCTTGTGGCTGCGCTGTTCACTCATATCCAACTGCTGCTTAAGTGTTTCAATTTCTCTTTCTTTTTGTTCTACTTCCCACTTGAGGTCTTCCACCTACCAGGGCCGGGGGGAGAAGAAAGTATCTTTAGAATTCTCTATAGATGCAATCAAGCACAAAAATCCGAAATATATTATTATCTATGTCTCCTGAACCCTTCATGGTTCTAAGAAAACCTAGCAAAACTTCATTAAAAAATGCTGAATTAAAGACAAATGAAAATACGCAATGCATTATAAATATGGATAAACACAGTAAATATGCAGTTTTTACCTCTTGGCTTACTATAGGCTGTTCACCAAGCTTGTCATCCAGCTTCTTCTGTAGAAGTTGAAGCTGAGACCTGGCTTCTGCCAGCTCTTGCTGAAACTGTGATAGCTCCTGGGAATGCTTTTCATCCTCTACCCTGCACAGCAGGATTAGCAGACACAACAGTTATTCAATCTGTCCTTTAAAGCAAGTACTTCACTGGGTTAGCTATGTAACCAAAATAACAGGACAGTGCATGGAACCTGGTTAGTTAGCTTTGACAACACATCCACAGCACAAGTTACATCACAGAAAGATTTTATATGAGACAGATGCATGAATATATCATTAAATATTGCAAAAAAAAAAAAGAAAAAACAAAACACCCCTCCTTGAGCACTGGTAATAGTCCCTTTACAAACAATAGATTATGCAGTAAAAAAAAAAAACTAAACCAAACGCGTCAACAATTTTGCTTTCGTTTTAGAGGAACAGGGTTAACATTACATCCATGCTCATGTAGGTCTCAATTTCTTATAATTTAAGAAAATATGTTCTATGCAAGAAAACAAATTTAATTTTAATATATTGTGGAATATATTCAACAATCAAATTCATCCTCTATGTAGTTCCTCAGGGATGTGAAAGAGAGAAGAATAACAGGATATATATGAAGTAGCATGTAGTTGGTAGTAGCAACATGAAATAGTAGAAACCTGTGTTGAAACTGTAAAAAAAGCAGACGCTGAAGCCTAAATAGAGCACACACGTCAGGTCCAACTGAATTATCCAGAGACAGAAAAATGCAAGTATTTGCCTAGTGTCTAAACATGCATCTTATGGTCAGGCTCAGCTGGGGTACATTTCAACATAATCTACTCCACAGCGGCAAAACCAAAAATTCATGTCTTTTTCAGAGGATTTATTTACTATTCTCTAAGAACTTGGACATTTACTTACTGCAGTTTGTCCACTTCAGCCTGAAGGGCCTGGACAAGCAGTTCTTTGGCATGTAGCTCTTTCTTGATTTCACTGAGCTCAAGCATAGCAGCTCTGTAATGACGGCGGTTATGTGCTGCATCTGCTTTGGCTGCTGCTTCCTACAAGGAAAAAAAAAAAAAAAAATGCAATTTTTCTTTGTTTTGTCATTGTAGGTGCATCATAAAGGGAGCTGGACTAAAGGGGTACAAAACAAAATAAAGAAAGAACTTGTGCATCTGTTAACACTTCTCTTTTTGTCTAAAAAACTTAATAGTGTTGTTAGCCTTATTAATGCTAATGGCAATTAATAACTATATATAATGGAAGAAGCACATTTGCTAGACTGCTTTTCAGTTGCTAATTTTTGGATGAAGTATCATCACTTCAGGATATATCCCATGCATTACAAGTCTGAATGGAACTTTCCTGGTAGTCAATTAGTATGCTTAACACAGGGCACAACAAAAAAAGACATGAACTGATCTTTCAGCCACTGGCCATCATGACAGAGACCCTGTAGGAAGCGGTCTATTAAAAAGCATACATTTTGTTTCAAGCTACTTTTCAAATACTTTACGTTTAAATCACCTTTTAAGCAAATAAAACAAAAGATGAGCCATTACCTGCTTCTGAAGGTCTTTAACTTTTGACTTCTCTTTCTCTAAGGAAGCCTGTAAAGCTTGAATAAGTTGTTGCATTTGCTGATCCTCTTCTTCTTTCCGCTTTAGGACTGCTTGAACCTGTATCACATTGCAAAAATGAACACACATTTGGTGTGGGCTCACTAGAAGACCAGAAATGCCAGTAGAGGAAATACAAACAGAAGCCAATGCAGGGAGTGCAAAACTTCTCTCTGCTGTTCATCGAGAACTCTTTCCTCACCCTTCAACATTAAAAGTAGCTATGGTTAAATGCTAGCTCATTGCCTATATTCCCATTTGCTTATACCCCATGAGTATATTACTATTGGCATAAAAATCATTCCTCTCAATGAATCCATATTTAACACAGTTTGTATGTTCCAACAAACTTACACGAGCCGCACCTTCACTATTGCAGATATTTTAGTGTCATTCGTTTTTATTTTCCAAAAGAAAGAGCTCTGTTTAGTGCAGAGTCTCATTTCTGATCTCTTGGCTAGCCACCTATATTACTGCTGTTACACAACACATGGGAGACCTGGATCTGGAGAAAATGCACAAACTTTGTATCATATGAGTGAAGATGTCTACATCCTCTTACCAGAAATAAGAGCTAATTCCTTTCTTAAGGTACTGTATCAAAAGGTCAAATACCTGTAGATTCAGTTGTACCAAGTCTGCCTCTCTTTTTGCTAATGCTGTTTCTAGGATATTGTTGTGCTCCCGCAAAGCAGCGTTGGACTGACTAAGACCTGCAAGTTTTCCACGTTCATGCTCCAGTTCAAGGGCCAACTTCTTATTAATTTCTTCTAAACGTTTTATCTTCTTCCTGAAGCCTCTAGATTCCTGGAGCTATAGCCAAAGAAAAAAAAAAAACATATCAGACAAACAAAACCAAACAACTCCAGATTACTACCACAAAAAAAGTTGTGAGCTAAACTCATTAAACGTCTTGCTTTCCCAGAGTGCGATTTCTTTTTTTCTTTTTTTAAATGAACACTTCAAAATAAGTTCAGTTAGGTATTTTTTCCTTTTGGAAGACTAAAATGCTTGCTAGCAGAATCCAGGAGTACTGTACAGGTGCAGATCGAGAGTAGTCAATATATATAATTTTTTTTTGTGCAACTTTACAACTGAACACCACCACCTTGCCCTCAAAATCACTGAGATCCATGACTCTAAATAGTTTCAAAAGATAATGATTCATGCACCCTCACCATCTTATGAGCAGGCACAGCTGGTATCTAATACAGGAACTACTTTTCTCTCTCATCTTCTTTTCCCCTACACAACAATGATTCATGAAACCACAAAGAACCAGTATAGGGCAGCAAAATTAGCGAGTGACACTGACACAGTATTTCCTATGCAAGATTCTTGTTTCCTGCACTGTTGGAATAAAATTATGGTACTAACATTTCTCCTTGCCTCTCAGGCACTTTATACTATCACCTTCCCATCTACCATGCAAATTCAAGCAATCACCTCATCCTCAAGTTCCAGCACTTTCTCTCTGTATTCTTCAAGCTCCTGGCTGGTAAGTGAAATCACTTCTTGCAACTCTTTTTCCAGTATCAACTTACTGCTGCTAACAGCTTGCAATTCTGTCTCCAAAGCTTGAATCCTTTCCTAAAGATAAAGGGATCACAAGCATGATTAATATATCACCCACCTACAGGAGTAATTTTGTTTTTGCTAAAAAGTCTTCTTCTCTAACAAATATTAAATGAGGTGCTAGTGCTTCATGTAAGGCTCTTTCTCAGAGCTTTCCACCCTTGCATCCAGCTACTGCTGTTAGTGTATTTGATATCTTGCTCCATTGGTCCAAGGAATTGGAGCTTCCTCCAGTAAATTGTTTTGGTTTTTTGTTTGGTGTTTTTTTTTTGGTTGTTTTTTTTTTTTTTTTTTAATCAGAGGCATAACATATATGAGTAAGTTATGGCTACCCTGAAGAACTTCTTACTGTGAATGTGAAAAAAGCAGTCAGTTAGAATTTTGAAAACATCTTCAGATGCAGAGCCTTTCAAGAAATGGAAAAAAAAAAAAAACAAAAAAAACCACAAAAAAACACAAAAAACCCAAAAACCAAAACAACAATAAAAATTAATCAGGAAATTTAGCACTAAGGCTGATCATCCTCTTGAGCTTGGACTACAATTGGTAACCTGAAAGATAAAAGTAAAATAAATAAAAAACCCACCAAACCAAAGCCTGCCAAATCACCTCTCTTAAATATAGTTAAGGAAATTCTTAGTGCTCAGAACACTGCGATCATGTTCTTATCTAGCCTTATATTCCAATTATTTTTATCACTTCAGTGTAAAATAATATTTCAAGACTTACATTTAATAACAAAATAGCTCTATCTTTATACTAACAATGTTAAAAGACACCTGCATACTTGAGCAATCTGGTTGTTTCCACCATCAGTGATCTGTGCTTTTAGTTTGCTCAACTCTGCTTCAGCAGATTCCTTTGCAGCGAGAGACTCCTGTAACCGACGACTAAGAATGCCGACTGCATTCTCATAGGCTTTATGTTTTGCTTTCATCTCTTTCTGAGCACTGGTCAGATCTGACCCTAGACGCTTCATTTTCTGTTTCTGCTCAGTAATGGCCCTGGAGTGAAAGGAAAAACAAAACATCAGGTAAAACAAAAACAATCTGAAAACAGATTAATTTTTCACATGGCCCAGCAAATACAACATCCACTTCTCTCCCCTAGTTCCAGAGCCATCCATCTCATCAGAGAAAGCAATCAGGTTGGTAAGGTACAATTTGGCCCTTTCCAAGACAATACCTTGATGGCTCTTGCTAAGATTCTAAGAAAATACTTATGGTAAATTAAGAGGTCTTTATCAGAAGTATTAAAACTCCAGAATGCAGGAATATATACTACTCTCGAAAAACAACACAGAATTTAGAGTAAGAATCCAATACAATCTGAGATCCTTGCTGAATATGGCAGGTATCATAAAAACCTTGTGATCACCAAAAAAAAAAAAAAAACAAAAACAAACCAACCTCACCTCCTCTTTAACGCCAACATTCTAGCCAGTCAAGGCTAAAATTCAGTGAACAGTAATTAGCATTAGCTCCAATGTATGTTGTATGGCAGAGTGTTGGTTAAAAGCATAAGTATCAGAGGAGAAGCTGCAACTCGTATGCAGCATGCAAGCAACACTTTGCCATAGATACAACTATGACTCTCTGTGACTCTCTCACAATTTAAATTTCCAGAAGGAAAGACCACGGAATAGGAAAAGAGTGAGTGCTAGAGAGGTGAATAAGGAAAAAAAAATGCTGTAGCTAAAAGAACACTTACTTTTTTGCTTCTTCTTGCATTTGTTCTACTTGTTGTTTTAACACCTGATTTGCCTCAGCAAGAGATGCCATTTGTTCCTTATCAAACTGCAAAGACTTAATAGGAAGAAAAAGAGCACCCATGAGAGTAAGAACAAAAGCATGTTTGCTGTATGTTGGATTATAAAAGAATAAGCATTAAATTTCAAAATTACTTCTATCTCTAAATATTAACTGTTCCAAGGTTCTCCATCTCCTTTCTCTTTCCCTTTTATCTCTTCTTTAATTCTTCCCTCTGTGGCCACCACCATAACTTATGAACAGAGTTCTAGTTTGGTCTTTGCTCTCAGATGGAATTTGCTATAGGACCAAGGAAACGGCTTCCACATCACACCTCTAACCACTCCTGTAGCATGCTCCTCTCTACTTACATGAGCTGTTAATAAGCAGCCATGTATTTACAGAATGTTGGTAAGTATATGCTCAAATGTAGACAATATTAAATATGTAACCAAGAACCTTAACATGCAGGTCATCATTCTGTTTATTTTCAAAGTTAATAGAAATAGCAATGTATCCTGCATGTAACACTCTCAAAGTCCAAAGCTTAACCTTCCATACCTGTAGGCTTGTTTCCATATCATCTCGTTCCTTCTGCACTGACTGAAGATGATTTTCTATTTCCACCATCTGCTGGTGAACCTGAGATACTTCCTTCTGTAGTTTTGAATGTTCAGATTCCAGTGACTGTTTTTCAACTTGAATTTTCACTAGCTCTCGTTTTAACTCTTTCACTTCTGAGTCCAGCCGCTTCTTCGTAGCTTTCAGTTCACTAATCAGCTGGTCCTTAGAACTTGCATCTCTTCGATAAGCTTCCACCATTACCTTGGATAAAAGAGTTCCAAGAGAACAATATCACCTGTTACAACATTCTAAACTTAAGAGTAATTTACTATAAAGTATTTACTGATATTATTTTAGTTTTGCGGGAAGTGGGGGAGGGGGAAGGCAGGCAGCAGCGGTGCGTGTGTCTAAAGAATACAAACCAGTATCATCTTCTGTAACACACTTACTCTGGTTCAAAGATTTCTTTGTAAGCCCAGATATCAAATACCACTATGCATCAGCAGTTCATAAAAAACCTGAGTAGCAGTGTTTATAGCAGTATGGATACTCTTCTTCACATTCTTTATGGAACTGCAGTAAGTATGGGTGTTTTTTAAAAACTAAACTAATTATAAAAAATTAACCATCCCATGCACACAATTAGTAATTTTTGCCATGATGAGAAGGCTTAACTGTGACTGACAATTTAAACAGCCTTCCCAAACTTAAACCTAATAAGCTAAAACAATCTTTGGCATTAGGTTAATAAGCAATCAAGCGGTAAATTAATGGTGCCATCCTATACATAAGACACATATGTGCAACCCTAATGGCATATCAAATTAATGTTTTAAAACTAAGTAAATTCAGAATTAAATTTGCAATAAAAGACTTCTTTTCAATCTAATTACTGAAGCAACTATTGTTTTTCAAAACTGCAGGAAAATGATGACACTTGAAAATCTTCATGAGTGCTTTTGCAAAAGCAAACCTAGTATCAACAAACCAAAGAGAGATTTTATATGGTGGATCATTTGGCAAAATCCCTGATGTCCAATGAAAGAATGAATTGGTGGTAGATCTGCTTTTACATTAGTTACAGATAAAAATTCAACTGTACAACATACAGACACTGCATAATTATGTCACAAAATTCTTTGATACAGAAAATTGATTCAAGTGTCCTCACAAACCCCTCAGAAGTACATGCCTTCATTGTAAAAAAAACCAAAAACAATACAAAATATTCCTTGGTTTTAGTTATTTTAAATACTTTGCTTTTGCTTACCTTCTGCTGCAGGAACTGTTCCTTCACTTTTTGAACCTGTTTTTTAAGGCTAGCATTTTCTCGTTGCAGATTTTCTACCTGCCAGAGGGGGAAAAAAAAGCAAACATGTTGCTTTACATGCCAAATGTCATATTCTACATTATTTCAAGCAGTGACAGTATCTTTTGCTATGCTTGTACCAATTGCTTAATCTAATGAGGATCCTTTTTCTGACTAGGCATCTCAATGGCACTGTTAGATAACACAATGTTTTATGCAGAAATACATTCACACAGGTCACCACATAACGAGCCTTGTCAACCCTCAGGAATGCATGAAGTCCCCTTATGCTGCCATTAAAATTTTAGTGTGCATCATTACTGTACATATGTTGTATCCAGATGGCACCCATTCACACATACATGATCAAATGAAAAAAACAAACTCGTTTTTTGAAGGAAAAAAAAACCTCAGTCTTTATGTTAAATATATCTCCATAGTTTCTCAATACTTCTGTTGGTAATACTATCAAGCCTCATTATTATCTTCACAAGAAATCTCTGTAAAGATTACCAGGAGCTCATCATTACCAGTATTCAATAAGAAAAGCTCTTGCTATGGAGCTTGGACTCTAAAAGATACAAAGCATACACGACTATCAAACTTAAGGTGTGAAAGGAAGAGCCACCATAATTTAAAGCAGCCACAAAAAGAATAAGGATATGCATTAGGCTTGATCTTGTAAAATAGTTCAGTGACTAGAAAAAAGCCTCAGTTGGTATACGGCAATATGCACAGGCAGACCCTGGTATACTGTTTCAAAAGAGAAGGCACAATTAAACATGACCAATTTCTGCATAAGGAAAATGTTTGGCCCACAGTGTCACACAAAAGCACACTAAAAAATTACTTCAAAAAATGTGATCTGTACAGCAAATTACTGTGTTTTAAATTGGTAGATTTTAGGAAGATGGTGGCTCTTGGAAACAGGCAGATAGTTAACCTCAGCTTCCATCCTATACCACAGAAACGCATAAACGCATATAGATACCAAGGGATATTAAACTGTAAGCTCATCAATGATGTAACAGTATGTAAAGTGTCAGATAGTCTACCAACAGGGAAACATGAGAGAATTGATCAAAATATTCCCACTAGCTGAATCTTGCAACTACACATGTATACAAACACACATGTATCAATCTCCTCTCATATAACTGGCTCCATCATGTGCCTGCAGCAATTCTTACCTGCAACAGCTACTTTAAATAAGATACTTTTATAGGGATTCATTACCTGGCTTGATTTGATTGCCATTTCTTGCCTCAGTTGCTCCAAGATTTCTGATGCTACTTCTGTATCTTCTTCAAGGCGCGTTGCTCCTTTGTCAAGTTTCTCTTCACTTGCTTTTGCTGCCTGCAGAGCTACTTCCAAGACAATCTTCTCATTCTGCAAATATTGGATCACATCATCTTTAGAAGTAGCGTCATTTTGGAACTCTTCTAATCTGGCCTTCAGTTCATCGTACTGTGTTTGCAGGTCATCCAGGGACTGCTCTTTGGTGTGCAATGTCTCTTGGGTCAGAGTGAATTGCTTCATTAGGTCTAGGTGCTCTTGCTGTAAAGATTCAAGCTGAAGATCTCGCTGATGTAAAGTCAACTTGATCTGAGAAGTATTTTAAGATTAAATTAATACAAAATGAATGTTATCTTTGCAAATACACTCAAATCAAAATAAAGTGTTTTAATTAATATTTTAGCTTACAGGAGAAAATAACAGAAGGTGAAAATATTTTTTAAAAACTTTCCTAAGTCACTTCCTCTATTTGCTCTGTTAATTGCATTGATTGCCTTCCGCAGCATCTGTAATCTCACAGGCTAAGCACTGACCAGAATGACAAACCTAAAAAATTCTTAAGATTCACAGTATTCTCATTTTTTATTTGAAAAATATGTCCTCGGTAGAGATACCGGATAAATTCAGTGTTATTCATGATAATGCAACAGAATTACACTGACTGTAATACTGAGCTATCACATACTTAATCTCACTCCAGCCTCTGACATGCTGCCTTTGTAACGTTACAAGGTTAAAGCAGGACTGTGGCAAAGTGCAGATTTATTACACTGTAAGTGTATATAAAGACATCCTGACTGCCTAACAACTTTGAACATGGATCTATGTTTCTTGTCTACTCTTAGAATAATCACATACTGGACTCACTAAAAAAACCCCAACATCTACAAGGCAAAAGGTCTGAAATTTCAAAAATGTACTGTTACTGAGATGGTTAAAAAAGTGAGCTTTTTCACCTGGGACGGCATGACTTTGATATGGACTTCATCTCTGCAGCAATCTTACAGGTTTTAAAAAATTTAGAGCTCAGTATCTATTTACTATTGCCTTTTCAGCCAAATAATTATTTCCCTTAAAACCCATGGGAAGCTGCCAACAAAGTCTACCTGTTCCAATTCTTGCTCCAACGTTGCTGCAGAATCCGCCATTTTCTGAAGTTGTTCTTTCTCATCCTCAAACTCCTCTAGTTTTCTCTGCAAGTCTTCTTCCACCATAGTTTTAGCCTCCTGGATCTGCATGAAGGCGGCTTCTTGATCTAACATGTCAGCCTGCACAGAAAAAGCAAGGAATCAACTTTTACAATTTCCATGAAATAGCAATATCTGTCATATGCACAGCTACTATTAGTAACACTGGAGATGGGGTGCTTCCACTAACCTGCTGCTTTACTGCCCTTTGAGACTTAGAAGCAGGAATATCATTGAAATTCAATGGGATTTTAGGTTCTAAGTACTTTGAAAGTGTGTACACTGCATTTCAGATTTCACCCTTTTTTTCTTCCTGGAGGGCAGGAAGGACAAACCTGCGTACCAAGTAATTTCACACACTTAAGAAGCATGTTACTGACTTAACTTCCAATTAAGTTTTCTTTTGAAAAAGTTCATGAATGGACAAAGGAGAATTTTTACATTCACCTTTAAAGCTCAACTAAAAATAAATGCCAGAGCTGAAAATGCAAGTATCACCTTGGAATGGGAAACATATAGCCTTGTTCCCTCTTACTGTACATAATGTCATGAACATACTCTGAAGTATTTACTGTTTCTAGAATGCAGAATCAATTAGTAAGAATTCTATGTTACTTTCATGGAATAGCCTTGATTTTGCAAAACCTAAATACACAACCTAGGCAGAACCTAATTTATGAAGGCCACCTACCACCATACCTCAATATTTTGCAGCTGTGCTGCAATACGTTCCTTTTCTTTAATGGATCTGTGCTGGGTTTCAGTCAGCTGCTGAGACAGCGTCACATTCTCTAGTTTGAGATGTTCCAGCATACCTGCTTGAGTCATTTGCCCAGCCTAAAGGGAGGGGAAAAAAAAATATCACAGATTAATACCAACAGTCAAAATTCAGCAAACAAATTTAAGAGTCTCAGGAAAAAAAAAAATGTTGACTCTATCTGTGCCTAATCTTAGCTACTACTTTCATGGCACTACAGATCTTCATCCACAGAAGGCAAGTGCTTTGGTTAAATTTATGCCTCAGCATTAACGTGAACTAACACCTCACAATGAAAAACAAAACACCATGCCCCCCTGCTCTCCACCTGAAGAATACATAAGTGAGACCAGCACTCCTGCCTGAGCTCATAAACAATATCCTCTGAATAAAACTAACATAAATAAAGAACAGATTCTCAGTTCTCCTACATGCAAGAAAATCATAATACCTGTATATTGGCCATCTCGCTCTGCAGCCTGACACGGGCCTCCTGTGCTAGTACAAGCTGCTGCTGGTACCATTGCCGCACATTTTGGAGTGATGTGATTTCTGTTTCAGATGCCTTTAGCTTATTGGTCAGTGTGGTTCGTTCCAATTGCACCTTCTGAAGCTGGTTCTGCAAGGAAGCCAACTGCTGTCGCAGATCATGAACTAGAAAAAGAAAAACAAAGAACTTGGACTGGCGCACTCCATTGTTCTATTTTTATGCACACATTTTCAAGGATTATTGCTATATTCATAGCTTTTTCTCCCCCCCCCCTTTCTTTTTGAAGAAAACCATATATGCCTAATTACATGAAGATTGGCTTTTCCTGCAAAAGTGAGGGGAAGTGCTAGAAGCCAAAGCATCATGTCATAAGCAGAATAAAAATAAAATAAATTAATCACTTCTATAAGCATTCATAGTTCCTTAGAGACAGAAAACACTAACTAACTAAAAATGAGGAAGCAGGTATCCTGACATGTAGAGTCATCATTATGAACGAGTATTTGTACAATTTTCTAAAAACTGTTAGTCCACTGTCAAACAGTTACTAGACTAAACATTTATGCCTCCCTCTCCAAGCTTGCAGTGGCAGCTTGCAAATTGTGGCACTTCTTGTGACAAAATAAAAACCAATCAACTCAAAATTCAGACTATTTTATTAGTATGACATCAATGAAACACAGAATTCCTTCTCTTCCTGGACTTCAGAATTACGCTGAAATAAAGTGATTTATGGAATAATGAATTTTAAAGATTGACATTTACATCATCCCACCTGTGCTGTCTCTGGTGAGAACATTTTTTTGCATATCTTCAACCTTAAGCAGGAGTCTTTGGTACTGTTCCTCTGCTAACTGTAAATCTTTATTTGAAGAAGCCAAACTAGCATTCTTTGCTTCCAAGGTATTTTGCAGGTCAGCCATAGCTCGTTCCAGATCCCAGCAAGACTGCTTTAATGTGGCCACTTCTGAGCTCAGAGATTCCTGCTTCTGTTGGCTGTTTTGGCTGTGCTCCATCTGCGCCTGAAGCTTCATGTTCAAAGCTGCTAGCTGGGCCTGCATCTCAGTCTTCTCTTTGAGAGCCTGAATGTGTCCAATCAAAATACAGACATCTTAAGAGAAAATACATTAATGGCTGACTAAAGGACATGTCCAGCAAAATGGCTTTGCTAAGGCAAAGACCACTGGCTTGTAAAAAAATTCTTTTGTGGAGTGACCTCTCACCTAGCAGATATTTTGAATAGTCAAAGAAAATACAGAGGGGAGTACAGACAAGATGTATAACACTGTATTTCAGTAACCACATGAGGATTTTTAATAAGGTGTGTTTCCACACTTTAAGGAAGAATGCTTTCTATTATATATGTTATAGCATCAATCAATACAAAGAGAAAATACAGATATATAGACATTGCTAACATTACTCTGGATTTATCATCTCTCTTTTAATATGACATTTTTATTTAAAAAAAAAAAAAAGGAACTTTTCTTTAAAGCCTTTGACGACTTTACTAACTTTTTATTTATCCTCTTAAGCATCTGTATTGGGTTTGCATGCCAACGTTTTGGTAGTGGGGGCGCTACAAGGGTGGCTTCTGTGAGGAGGTGCTAGAAGCTTCCCCTATGTCCAACAGAGCCAATGGCAGCCAGCTGCAAGATGGACCCATCAGCGGCCAAGGCCCAGCCCATCAGTGATGGTGGTAGGACCTCTGGAATAACATATTTAAGAGGGGAAAGAAAACACCTGTGGAAGAACGACAACGGAGAGAAGAGTGAGAATATGTGAGAGAAACAGCCCTGTAAACACCAAGGTTGGTGAAGAAGGAGGAGGAGAAGGTGCTCCAGGTGCTGGAGAATTCCCCTGCACCCCATGCTGAAGACCATGGTGAAGCAGGCTGTCCTCCTGCAGCCCATGGAGGTCCATGCTGGAGCAGAGATCCACTTGCAGAGGACCCCATGCCAGAGCAGGATGCACAAAGAAGGCTGTGGTCCTGTGGGATGCCTACGCTGAAGCAGGCTCCTGGCAGGACCTGTGGACCGAGGAGCCCACACTGGAGCAGGTTTGCTGGCAGAACTTGTGACCCTGTGGGGGATACGTACTGGAGCAGTCTGTTCCTGAAGGACTGCATCTCGTGGAAGGGATCCATGCTGGAGCAGTTCATGAAGAACTGCAGCCCGTGGGAAGGACTCATGTTGGAGAAGTTTGTAGAGGACTGTTTCCTGTGGGAGGGACCTCATGCTAGAGCAGAGGTAGAGTGTGAGGAGTCTTCCTCCACTGCAGGGGAGGACGTAGAGAAAATTGGGAATGAAGTTGAGCTCAAGAAGAAGGGAAGCGTGGGGGAACGTGTTTTAAGATTTAGTTTTAGTTCTCATTATCCTACTCTGCTTTGATTGGCAAGAAATTAAACTGATTTCCCCAAGCTGAGTCTGTTTTGCCCGTGATGGTAAGTGAGTTATCTCCCTGTCCTTACCTCGATCCATGAGCCTTTTGTTATAGTTTTTCTCTCCCCTGTCCAGCTGAGGAGGGGGAGTGACAGAGCAGCTTTGGGGGGCACCTGGCGTTCAGCCACAGTTAACCCACCACATCATCCTTGTAAAGCATCTTATTCAACAATGTTTTTACACAATTCCCACAAGTAATGAGTAGGAGGCTCTTAAAAATTAATTAACATATTAATATAATTTGCTAAATACAGAAATTCAAATTCATTTTCTACCTGATTAGCTTCTAGTGAGAGTGCTTCCAGTTGCCCTTCAAGTCTCATCTTCTCCTTCAGAACCTGCAACATTTCGTCATGAGTTCCCGCAATAGAGCTTTCCATAGAAACACTGGAGACAGAGACAGCACGTACACAGTTAAAAGAACTGTAGAATACAGCACTCATCTAGTGGAAGAAAAGTGAAGCTGGAATTAAGATGTACTCAAACTCCATATGTGACCTAGAATTTAGGACTTTTTTCTGGCTTTGTGATGGATCCAGAACACAATAAAACTACCTTCATTACCATCCAAAGAGATAAAGAAATTACATTCACACTAATGATTTATACATTAGTTTCTTATATTTGCAGCAACTAGAATCTAGTGTAGCACCCATATATTTGTAATTTTACAGAAGTGCAATGGTTGACTTCATTATATTCTGTATCTGCATATCCCATTATAGGCAGACAAGTGGACATAACAGGAGCACAAAATCTCCACAACTATTATCTGCAATTGTCTGCTTTAATGTGAAAGAGATAGAGAAATACCAACGGCCGCTGCAAAAGAAGGAAGAATCGGTATTTGGTACAAGGGATTCCTTATGCTCCTTCCCTGATCTACAGCCAAGGAGTCTAGAGAAACAGATCTTCTCTCTCCCATTACTGTAAGAATTAAGTCTAAGCTAGAATAATTGTCAACAACTGATTTAACCTTAACATCTCAGGGCATTAAACATTATTCCAATGAAGAAAAAAAAAAAAGCCAACAACGTAATTTCAAAATTAGCAAATATAAAACATGCATCTGCAGACAACTGATAAAAACCACAATTGCATTGTTAAGGGCTTCACCAGTCATCCTGCTCGCTGAATCACAGTTTAATACCTACCATATATGCATAAGCTTGTGAGACTAAGTAAATCTCATTCTAAAGAGCTGAAGAGGATAAGAGTATCTAGGACAAGACTCTTGGCATTTCGTAACTGAGGTCTGAAAGGTACATACATAGATCAGGAAAAGGACAATAATAAATATCACTGAGTCAGTAAAGTCTACACTTTCAGACTTCAAAGACCAATGCCACATCAGTGATTCAGTGAACAAATGCCTGCTTCACAAGTAAATACAGATAAAAGCATCTGCTAGCAGTACGTTTAAAATATTGTCAGTGGCTAAAACATCTTTCTCTAAAGATATACTTAGTAAACAGGTACTCAAGTGAAGTGACCTTTTGGTTTCTTTTAGAATCTGTAAGTTAATGACATATTTGAACAGAATGAATGTAAGTTAAAACTGGATCCAAAGTTAGAAGGTAAGAGTAATAGAGGCTGCCTATTCCAAGAAAGTATAATGCCTCACTGTACAGTGATCTTTCTTACCTGCTAGAAATACTGTCTCTCCTACTGCGTACTTCCCCATTAACTTCTTGCTCTTGGGCTTGATGCTCCACTGCCGCAGCCTGTAGCACCTCACTGATGGAAGGAAATTGCCCCATTGCATCAGGATGTATCTTCTGACCATTTATTGTATATGGAATACCCTGTTTACCTTCTGCACTCTGTAAACTGTTATACAGCCCTGACACGCTGCTATAGGTAGAGCTGTCACTCTCATTTCCATCCAGCCTGCTTCCCACTTCACTCCCATCAATTTCTGAAATGCTGTCTCCTGCCAAGGAGGAACTCTCTATTCGATCATCCATGTCAGAGGGCAGACTAATCTCAGAAACAACTGATGCTGGACCACTTCTGCTTTGCCTCAGAGTCCCACCAGATAAATCAGTAGCCACAACATTCCCAGTAGTGTTTCCAGAGCCTGAATCTTCAGTTCTGTAGTCAGCCAAGGACCGGATCTTACCGGGTTTAGACTTTGAACTCCTCCTCTCTTTTGAGGATGCTGGAAGTCCCAAGCTACCCAGTTTTGGCCCTCTGGGGACACTGGTCCGCAAAAAGGAGTATTCTTTTGTCATTGCTACGGTGCTAGCTCTTGGCAAGATTTCTGGATTTAACATCAGCTCAGGATCTAAGGTGCTGGTGAGCCGGTTTTTGGATGTAGACTGATTCGACTAAAAGAAGCAAAGAGTCAGTGATAAATTTCAGAATGTTACATTTGAACTAGCATCAAAGATTTATTTTGCTGTACAACTTAATACATAAAGCTCTAAACTTTTACATTCATATTTAAATATATGCATAATTTAATAAACAAGGTAAATTACATCAGTAAGCAACCCTATCAAGGCTCAGTATACGCGTGTTGAAAATGACTGAGGTACACTTCAAAGCTAACTGAAAAATATAGGAAAAATTGAACATTTAGGTTAGTTAAGCTTTGGGTTTGGCTCCCCTCCCCGCTATTCTAAGTAGCATAAAATGGTATGTTACCAATGAGGTAACAGAGAACCAAATTTCACATGTGCAGAAGGAAAAAATGCTTTCTCACATTTGAGAAAATTACAGAATGTTTCAAACGGAGACAACAGTAATTTAGAGCACAGAAAGGATAAAGCTTTCGAGCTTCTCAACAACACACTGCATCTAGAAGTGGGGTACTCACTCTTTCTTGATGCCTCTTCACTCTGTATTGTTTGAGCTGTTCTTCTAGCCGTCTTCTTGCTTGAAGTCTTATTTGTTCTTCTTTCTCCAATGGGAGCGAAGACTCTGCTGAGCCTGTAAGTGAAAGATATCTTTACAGGCAAAGAGAAAACTCCGACACAGGCAAAGAGAAAACTCCAACACAGGCAAATCTGATGCAAAAGGAAAAAGCCCCTTCCACCATCAGCAACATGCTTCATGCTTAAGCAAGGAACGCAAGGAAAGCCCAGTGGCATGCACCTCAGAAAACCCTCTTCTAATATATCCTTGTGTAAGCATTGATAAGGCCTGTGTATTGTTCAGTTTGCAAATGCTGTAGTTCCTCCATGTATATATGGCAAGAGACTATACAGCAAGAACAAAATTATTGCTGTCAGTTAATCTCACCTGTCCTGCACTTCTGACAGTACTAAGATTATAAAACTAAGCAAGTCCTGTGCAGTTCACTCATTCCCTACAGGTCAGAGAAAGATGTTCCCTAGATATATTTTTTTTTCTTTTTGTTAACTCATATTAAATCTTTCCTGTAGTAAGGCTTTTTAAATATGTTATTTCAGAAAACTCCTGCAGCATTAGACACTTCAATACAAAAGCTCCTCCTTTCTCTCCTCTTTACTGCTCTTCTCTTCCCCCGTTTATTACTTAGCTTAAAATCACCTGGTTCTGCTGTTGGTTTTTTTTTTAATGTCACCTGTTATTCCTAATAATCAAGAAGAACAGAATAGCTTCAGCCCTAGAAAGCATAAATTCCCCTCAAGTGTAAGAACAATTTTTAAATGGTAAGGCACGTGCCTTAGCTGCAGCAGAGGGTGGTTTACTGAAAGAAAATTAATTGTAGTTCAAAGTAAAAGCTTACTGCAAAAGCAAAGTTTAGTCCAAGCTTAAATGATGTTACAGGATTCTAGAGCCAGGCTCAGAGTAAAAAGCTTTAGGCAGCAAGAGAAAGCAGGGGCACCACCATAAACAGATGCTTACACAATTCTGTTTCTTGCATGGGAAGACTTAGTTTGAGAGACTGCAAAGCTTCTTTTCTAAGAACTATGCCCTCAGCACTAGTTCCCTGAGACTTCCTTAGGCTGTCATGGAAACCAGTCACACCTGGGGATGACTCTTGACCCTGTGCACTGCTGGTGGGGTCAAAAGACACAGGAGAGTCAGGGAAGAGCAACTCTGGCCCATTCTGGCAGGCGTCCACTTTGCTGTTTATCTCCAGACTTCCCTCTTCATTTGGCACTTCGTTGATGTTAATACCGGTAGCTGCAAAAGAAAGTTTTACTGAGCTACACTTTAAGCCATCCCATTTATCTTCAGACCTCCATCCAAATACAATGCTATCACTATTGCCTTTAGACTGTAAGAATATGGAAATACCAAGTGTAAGTAATGTGATATGCGTTGCACCGAGTGGCAACCTACTACAAATAAGACTCAGCAACTGCGGGCTTGTGCTGAATGATTCAGCTATTTGGTATGCTGCTGGGCACTGGGGAGAAAGCATCCACCATCCTGACTTCCAGCCTGGGCCAAGCAGAGTTTCCCAATTTTAAAACGAGTTCAAATTTTTTTCAAATAGGACACCTTCCTCAAAAGTCCGGTAGCAAAGCCCACACGTACCAAAATAATAAGTCTACCAATTGTAAAGGCAATTCAAGAACCACTTTAATGCCAATTTCATTCCTACTTACTAATATTGGATTTTTCTTTTCCATCAGGAAGAATGCATCTTCAAAACGAGTTCAACACTTCAGAGGATTGCTCAGACACTTCTGCTTCACTTGGCTGGGAACTACTTATGTTTATTAAATTGCTGCTGCAACAAAACTGTGTATCTAACTTTAAATGCATTATTATGCTCAAATGAGCACAGTCTTGAAACAGCCACTGTTTTTCTGTTCATTCCCACACCATGTATCACCAGAATAACCGAACTCTTTGGAATAATATGGAAGATTTCATTATTTTTTCATAAATATGTTTGAAAATATTTAACATTTATGATCACAATGTATTTGCAAGTGGAAAAATCAAGTTTCCTCTTTCTATTTCTCCTGCCTCTCAGAGCTACAGACTTGAACAAGCAGTTTGTTTTTTTTTTAAGTCTGCTCAAAGAAGATACGAGGGGAAAGAAAAAAACAAACCGGAACTGAGAAACAGATCCTCCCAAAACTGTTTCTGAGTTTCATATGCAGAAATATTCTGTAGCCAGGAAGTTGATTACAATCGACAATTCAATAAAACTTGAATTATTAATTTGGACCAGTCCATTAACGTATTGCTATTAAACCTTTTTCCCCCCATATAATGAATCACTACAAACTTCTGCAAGCAAACCAATTCAAAAATACAGCTATTATAATTTAGGTATGTGGAAAACATTGAAGTGAAATTAAATAAGCCATATGGGAAAAAGTTAACAAAAAAAAAGACTTTTAAATTGTTTTCCCTTTTGTTACTGAAGAAAGCAGAAAGTTTCCTTTTAAGTGCAGTCAAATTTCACTTCAGAGTAATTTAAAGAGGAAAACATAAACTTCCATCCCTAACCATTTGTTCCCACCTCTGCAGTGCATCCTCCCTTAAGTCAGCACAGATATCTGTACAGTGAACCAGCTCGGAGCAAACTGAATGTGCGTAAAAATAAAAAGTTTTCAGCCTTAGGTTGCCAAAATCCACTGGCTCTAAGATTTTAATTAAAACACTTTTGAGTATCGTATTTGTTATTCTCGGGCCATTGTAGCCTGAATCAGTTCCCTGATTCAGTTCACCACGTGATCACAAAAACACAGGCATGATGGAAGGGATGGATGCAACAAGGACGCAAAGGAGGACAGAGGACAGGACTGCTTTTTAAATGACTATCCAAAGTCAGAGTTTAAGGCATTTTAAAACTAAAAGATTGTCAAAACCAAATTTAAAATAGATGTCAGTGCTAAGAATATCCACAAGAAGCTAAAAATAAGAAGATACCTTACACATTCAGAAATACTACTTCTGCAGCTATTACTGCATCAGGTTTATACTTTCTTTACATTTCTATCTTCACAGCTGTGAGTGGTATACATATACAAAGGACATGCTGGAGCAAAATTCTGGAGGAATTGTTTCCTGGCAACTTCCTGAAGCCACGAGACATTAAAAATCTGAACGCTGCTTTGAACTGAAGTAATTTGATTGCAATAGTGTCAATATAACTTTTTAGAACAGTGGGGGAGGAGATGCAATTAGACTGAAAACATTAGAAAGACACACTATCTATTTATAATTCACAATTCAATTGTTTGGACAATGTCCAACACAGGAGAAGACAGGAAGGTGTGATCTCCAACTTCATAAAAGATGAATGAATCATCATATAACTACACTCTGATAACACAGTCTGATAACTGGTAGTGTAAGAAATGCAAATAAAGCCTCAGGCCTCCACTTTCTTGCCTGTGACAAGATGACAAATCTGTGGTATGAGAGGAAGGCAGAAGGCTAACAACTTCATCACATGATCACCGCCTCCTACGTAAGGAACCCGTATACTTTTGTGTATCTACGCAGCCGCAACACATACACCCCCTCCACCCATCTAGCACCACATCCTTATACACCAGCATATCCTCAGACAACTGTAGTGGAAACATGGAGATTTCAATTCAATATAAGGAAAAGATTTTCACAATGAAAGCAATTAAATATTGGAACGGGTAGAGAGGCTGTTGAACCTCCCCCTCTGGAGATTTTCAGAATTCAACAGGACAAGGCCCTGAGCAACCTGATCTAGCTTCAAAGCGAGGTCTGCTCTGTGCATGATGTTGGACTAGACGACCCACAGAAGTCCCTGCCAACCTAAGTTTGATTCTATAATCTACTCAGATCAGCACTCTCTTAAGTTTCTTGTAAACAGCTGCACAATTATTTCATTAAAGAGATCATCTACATATAAAAGTTATTTTGGGATAATTTGGGGAGTACATGCCAGCATCTCTTTTCCATAAAGAGAGGTTTACAGAGACTTTTGGGGTACTTTTTTATTTTTGCCTAATCAAATTCTGCCAGAAATTTTTTTTTGCCAAAAGAAAGTACTCTAGTCATAAGCTTACTCTACAACAATAATTTCAGAATTATTAGTTCTAGTGAATTTCAGGTACATACTCTTTGAAACACTATCAGAACTCAGAGTAACACCCTAAGCAGCACATACTCAACTGAGAGCCAAGAGTATTTAACAGTTTGGTTTTGTTTTGAAGCAAAAAGAGTTTTCCCATACACAGAGCCATAGCCTTTACCAAACTTGCTTATAACTGCTGTACAAGAAATACCTGACCTCAAGGAAAAAAGTCCTTCACCTGAACACAAAATAGGTAGCTGTAGGGAAGCCTGGGTAAGACTAGGAAATTATTTGGCACATATGAAGTAACTTACTGTTAATTTCATCTGTTGTAACTGGCACATCTGACTTGGCTTTACAATCCAGAAGTTCTTCAGAGCTGCTAGGGGCCCCATTACTGCTTCTATTCTCCAAGTTAAAGTCCTGCTGGACAGACGACGAGTCCATGGTAAAAATTATTCCGATTCCTGGAAAGTTTTTCTTCCGAATAATTTGACGCCAAGTGAACTACAAAGTCCTGTTTCTCTCCATCAGCAACAGCATCAACACACAGGAGCACAGTTCTGAGCTTGACAGCTGCTGGAGTGCAGCAGGCAGCCAATAATTGCAGGAGATCACGACAACAGCTCGCAGCCAAAGTTGTAATCACCAAGGAGCTGCATCCTCTAGAAACAAAACATAGTAAATTTACAAACACTTCTTACAGCTTTGAAAATGAGTTAAAAAGCAAGTAGTTCTCACAGATTACCCCGCAGCCCACCTGCAACACACAGAACCAGGACACAGTGTAATAGCAGAGAGAATGAAATACAACCAGGTATCCAGCTGCTGTGAATAAAAAGTGATCTAGTTAACAGTTTTATTATTATCACTTTTTTTTTAGTAGCACTGATACACCAGTGTAATGATGCAACAAGATATATTCAGCAAGACAACCGATTTAAGATCACTGTCCCTTTTAATGGAAATGCCTCTTTGGCCTCTGCTTTAATAAGCGAGCCAGTATTCAGAGTGGTATTTTGCTTTGCAAATTACAGTCTGGACTTTCATACTATATATTTAATTTCAAGGACCTATTCTCATGTAAGTTTCAGTAACTTTAGTTAGAATGCAGCATGGAATTCAGATTTTTTTTTTAACTGAATTACATCATTACTGTTTACTTGTCTGCAGAGCAACGAGTATATATCACTGTACAGAGCGTAACTACTGCTCATGTTGGCAGTCAGAAGGTGGCCTGGGCTGCAGTTCAACACTGCCATCTCCTTTGGTGAGTCAAGAGGAGGATTTCCAAATACAGTTTATAGAATTTGCAAATGATTCTCCAGGCATTTAGATCTTACCTTTGGGTATAGGCCCAGCCAACTAATGCAATCTGACAGAAGCTGTTGTACACAGTCACTTCAAGTATCTAAATTTTGTTCAAATAGTTACTGACAGCTGAATTCAGATTACAAAGTGCTATGGTTCCTATTTACTAAAGAAACATATGAAGCTCCCAGGTAAAAAAAAGGGGGGAGGTTGTGGGGAGAATGTCAAGTCAGGAATACTTTAATTACATTTTTACACGAACACAAACATTCTGAGCAACATTCCTTCCGTATCTCCAGAGAGTACTTGTGTAACTACTGTATCAAACTGCCCAGCAGCACCACCGGTCATCTCCAAAACACTACTGAAGCTGCAAACAGCTCAGGACACACAGGACTAAACGATTATGTAGATGACCCTTATGTTGGTGAGCCGCAGAGGAGCCAGAAACCTGGAGCACATTTCTAAAAAAGAAACTTCCTTCAAACAGAAACATTAATACCTTCACTGTGACTTGTTATTGATTTTAAAAGCTTTTCTGTATACTAAAGCTTAGAGTAAAACTTCTGGAAGAACAGCCACTGTACGTCAAACAGATACAAACAGATGTACACAAATAGATACTACATGACAGGTCACAAAGAGGAGTTACAGACAAAAGGCAAGCACAATTTAGACTGCTTACACCTTGGAAAAATCCAGCCAACATTAGATGGTTTGTTATCTTTGTCATAAACCCCCTTTTAATAATCAGGGTCACAAAGACCGGCTTTCTTCTGTACAACTCATTCTCAAATATTAAAGGTTAGAGCACTTCGGCTTCAGAGTCCTTTTGTATCTCTGTGTTGAGCACAGGCAGACACACACAGAGATGTACGCACACCACGGGAACCCAGCAATAACCTCACAGGGAAAGGAGCTGTACAAAACCAACCCATTTTGCTTAAAACACCAACAACCAGGAGGGCAACGGCGTCCGGCCCCAGGCTGGGGAGCCGCCTGGCGAGACACGGCCGAGGGGTCCCTGGGCAGGGGCCGGGGCACCTCTCTGGGGCGCCGGTGAAGGCACCCACAGGCCCGGGGCCGCAGCCTACGAAGCAGAGCCGAGCCGAGCCGGGCCGGGCGACTCCCCGCAACCCGGGAGGCCGCGGGGAGGGAGGGCAGCCCCGAGCGCACGCCCCGGCCTGAAGCAGCGCCCGGCCGACCCCAGCCGCCCCCGCGCCCCGCCGCCACCCGTCCCGGCGAGAACCCCGCAGACCTGGGGCCGCTCGCCTGGCGCCCGGCTCCTGCCCGAGACGTGGCGCTGCCTCTGCCGGGAAGGGGCGGGGAGCGGAGGGGAGGGCGCGGCGGTGCAACGCGGTTCTCCCTCCCCCGCCAGCCGGGCGCCGGCACTGCTGAGGGCCGGGTCGGGTCGTGCCGGGCCGGGCCGGGCCGGACCCAGCGCGTCCCCCGCCGCCCCGGCACGGCCGGGCCCCGCGCCCCTCGCCGGGGAGCCGCGGCGACCTGGCGCAGCCGGAGAGGCGGCCGATGCCGCTGGGCCCGCTGGCGAGGCGGCGGCTTTTCCAGACGGACCCTTCCGGGAGCGGAGAGTGGGAGGGAGAGGGAGCGGCTTTCCTCCCCGGGCTCCCCTTAGCGCCGGCCCGGGGCCCCGCCGCGGGGGCCGGCTGGAACGGCCGGGCTGTGTCACCCCTGAGGGAGGCCGCGGCGGGGCGGAGCCGGGCCGGCCGAGGGAGACTTACCGGCCGCTTCTGGCCTCCGTGCAGGACCCCGAGGCCGGCAGCCGACTTGCATAAATTACAATTAAATCTGTCCATAAATTAAAACTTGAATCTATCTATAAAAGCGATGTGCTCCTCGCAACCCTCATTATCTGGATCATTCATATTCCTGCATTAGTGCTACCATTTACTGGATGAGAGTCCCGGGAGTTCAATGACATGTCTTGTTAATGTCATGTCTCCACATTCCTGACAGCCCTTTCCTCATAAATCAAGCCTTGAAGTTTTCGGCATCTTTCTGGCATGGGGCATCCCAGAAATCATCTGCAGTCCTGGGAACTGGTGCACTGGAGTGGTGTTTCGTACAAATCTTTCCTCCTACGCTTGCATTCGTGGTCTTTGCTTTTCTAGATTTTTTCCATTAGTATAGTAGCTTCGCTTGTTACACTGGGATTATCTGGAGAGTTTATTGGTTCGGTAGATTTTACTCCTAACCTTGCTAGAGTCTCCATATGGACCAGGTGTCTTTGTGAAAAGTCTCATCACTGCCCACCTTGCCACTGTTCAGAAAACTCTGAACCTTTCTATGTGCATAATAAAAATGCCTTCTAACATAATATTGTCACCCTAAATAGAATTGCCAGGTAAATATACTTAGTCTGCTTTTCCAGATATTCCGCTTTTATCAACCTGTCCAAATTGTCCTTAATATGAACAGGAACCCACTGAGCTGTTTTTCTAGGAAGATGTGAGGCTGTTCCAGGAGTTAGGAAGATAGTTAAACCCAAACCATCAGCAAGTCTAAATTGTTTAAATGGCAAACCTGTTAACCTAACTCCTGGCACATTGCTAACCAGGTGCGCATAGGTAGCCCCCGAGGCATGATTTGGAAGAGAACATTACTTTACAAACTAATTCAGGAAACGGACTATTTTCAAGTGCAAATGCATGGATCTGAGAGAGGCTAGCAAACTCAATGATCAGAGATGGGGACTAAATGAGCTTGGTCAAGAAGGACTGCATAGTGTGGCCTCAGCGCAATCTCCATAGAGACTCTACTGAATGAAACACCTTTTACTGTTCACAAATTCACAAACACAGCCTCAGTAAGGGATCTGCACAAGTATCTGCAGAAAGGGTATTTGGACGCAGAGAACAGCAGCCTCCTGCTGTTCTGCCGCCTGAGCCAGATGCCTGTACGGGTGGGCAATCCCAGGCTGCGGCTCAGTACCAATGTGAGCTGAAGTTTGACCTTCTTGGCCGGATACACATGTTTGGTATTGAGCTTGTCAACCACATATGGGGTTTGTACGGGTGAAGGAGAGCTGAGTGAAAGGGACATTAACAGAATGAGCGTCTGCTGAGATTTGAGAAGAATCTCCAAGATCTTGCATGTATCAATGCGTATTTCAAATTCTTTAGTAGTGACCTTTGCCAGATTCTCTTCCACAGAAGAGGACAATATGGTGAGGAAGACTTGAATGCCTAATGTTAATTCAATCTGTTGCTTTGACTTTCTTTTAAGAATGTAAAAAGTTGGAGTTTTGCCTCCTGCAGAGAACTCAAATTAAGAACTTGAGTCACTAATGTAGCTGTTCAGTTGGAGTATTTGTCTGTGTTTGCTTCTTGACTTTGATCCCATCTCTCTAGGACAATTTATTGCTTGGGTAAAGTTCCAAAGTGTTTCTTTTTTACATATTAGTCTGCCACATGGCACCAAGCCTCCCAGCTACAGGAATAACCACTTGTTTAGAGATTACTGCCCAAGCATGGGACAAAGCTGCAGGCTTAAATAGGGTGCCTGGAGAGAAAGAGAATCCTTCATACTGAGAGATATCTATCATCAGTAACATAAGTTTTAGCACAACAAGGGAATGTCATGGTGGTCGTTTAAAAAGACAGAAAAAATTGTCAAACAGTAACACAAATGAGGCCTTTAAGTGCAGGGATTCCTGTAAATTTGCAGGAGACTTGTTTGTCTGAACTGCTGTCTCTGACTCCAGCAGAGAAAGAGCCCACCAGCTTATCCCAAAGTCTATTCAAGTTCCTCTCAGAGCACTTTTTTATTCTTCTAATACAAAAATCAGAAGGTACCACAATGAGTCCTTTAACCACAAGCCAGCCACAGCATTCCTTCACCCTGCAACTAGGATGCATGCAGGAGCAGTCATGCTGCCTTCTCTCCAAGTAAGCTCTCTCAGACCTTAGTAGGAATTGTCTTTTTCGGGAACCCACAGGGCCATGCCCCTAAAAGAGGAAGGCAAATTTATTCCTCTTTGCCCTGATCAAAATAAAAAGGCATATCGTGCCAAATTAAAGAGCTGAGCTAACAATTGAAATTAACAGGGAATGACAGACCATTTGCAGAGTTACCTATCCAGGAGGGTATTTTTGTAACTTGCTCTGTGTGTGAGAGAATTGCACCAGCAAAAGAGGAAGAGTCAGGCAAGAGGGGAAGGCTCCATACTCTGCAGAAGCAGAGGGTGGCGCACTCTGCACAGCACAAAGTCCACGCGTGGCGCTTCGGGGTTACGGCTATTACAGCTACAAACACGTTCTTCTAAATATTTCCTTAGCAGAGATCTTGTTCTTTAACCACTGGCAACACCATGTTCCAATTCCCTGTGCTTATTGCATGTTTTTCTGCTTACATACTTCTATTATTTGGTGTCACTTAGTCTGCAAAAACTTCATTAAAAAAGAAACTTGTGCTAACCACATATAAATAGCTCTTTTACTGGCAGACTATAATCAGGCTCAGGCATCCAGCTCTCCTCTCACAGCTGCTGAGGAAAAAAAATAATTTTGTATTAAATACAGACTATGTCACTAGAATTCAGGTCTTCGGGAATGTGCTTTATTAAAAACTGATCTAATATTGTATTTATTTATTTTACTTACTTATAAATTTTATTTATATATGTGAAACATTTATAGAATATTCTACCTAAGCAATTTTTAGCATGCCTGTTCTAACACGGATAAGTATTTAAAGTGTTACTTTCCTGACTCATTTCTATAAGCAGGGATGATACTCAGATGTAACTGTGGCGCGTCTGATATAACAACATAGCTCAGAAGGGATTTAATCAACCTCTACTCTACATAAGAGAAGGCTGGGAAAGCATAAAAAGCCGCGTTGTGTAACCAGAAGGTTTACAGATGAGAACTCTTGCGTACAGAGAACAAACTAAGATTTGAGGCCTTGTTACTGAAAGTATCTTGCCAATGCCCTCCTCCTGTGTAAAGCTGGATTCAGTTTGGTCACACCAGCTGTTTTGAAAAACAGAAACTGCTAAGAGCTGCATTCATTTCTGTGGGACATTCCACTACAGTCTCCCCGGGCGAGGAGAGTTACTTTTGGTATCAGGATGCCTTACATATCTAAGGAAATTAATTCAGAAAATTCTCTTTCCATGTATCAGAGTGTGAGTGTGTAAGAGTGGATGGAAATTACTGGTTTTAAGTGGTTTTAAGCTTAGATTTCCCACAATAAATGATTTTTTGCTGCCAGCCTGGAAGCAGTAAGTTTCTACTACTTTTTTTTTTCCTGGAAATTACTTTCCCAGCCTGAGGCTACTGGTTAAGAAAGTGCTGCCATTACACACACAAGTCCTATCCACTAACTTCATAAATGTCACTGTTCCACTGGAATCTTGTGCTTGCTTCAACATTTCAAGAGCTCTCAAAATGGCACAGTACAGTAGGTAACATGGGCCAGCCCTCGGAAGGACTTGCTAAAAGAGCTTGGAAACCTTGAGATTTTCAACAGGGAGCCCAACACAGAGAACAGGACATTTACTTTCTATATAACATAATCCTAATAAAAACTATGGCTTGAAAGGGTCACCAATCTGAGCTGAAAATACTTATGAGCAGGCTGCTTTAAGTTTGGTCCTTAATTCTAGGTGCTAAGTCATTGCTAAGCCATGGTGATGAAGTGTTGTGTGGACAGGTCCTGCTAGCAGAGGGATGCTGAGATCAGGGAACAAAAACATATTGACAGAATTTGCTAGGCCAAGAACAGAGTAAACACAAACATGAAAAATCAGCATACATTTGTGTCTGTGCTACATGCTCAAGGTCTACAGCTTGAAATAGCACCCTAGCCCAAACAGCAATCCTCAAAAGGATTACGGGTGCCTGCACTCAGATGACCCCTGGAAAGGAATCCAAATAACAGGGATGTAAGATCCTTAAAAAGAGAGCTGCATTGCTAGACTTGGGCATGTTCTCTCTCTTTCATTTAGATATTTTGATATTATTATTACAGCCCTGTCCAAGTGAAGAAAAAATCACTTTTTGAACACCCTCTTCTGCCAGCTCGTCCTTGACTTTCGTCCTCAACAAGTGTGCATTAACATAAGGAAACAGCAGATGGAATCTCTGTATTTACTTCTGCCACACCGAGCCTCATGGAAAAAAAAAAGTGGATTTCTTGTTTCAGGGATTTTTCAAAGCTTAACATGCATTTATGGTGACATCGCTCTGGGATTTAACCGCGAGTGTTAAGAAAAGCAATGCACCACAGCGCTATGCCACAGAGACCAGACTGCCCTTCAGGCAGAAGTGTTCTGCTTGGAAAAATCCCTTCCTTCTCAAAAACCCCTCCTGCCAGAGATGCCAAGTGTCCTGGGTTATGTGTTTATTCAGAACAGATATAACATAGTTGTATTTGCTTTTTCAGTTGACAGCTAACTCAAAGAAATGTTACGCAGGAGGAGCAAAATGTAAATTTGAACATGAGCAATCACAATAAATAACTGACAAGGTCATAGCCTAGGAACACCGTTTACACAGAATTTGCCCTGAAAATAAAAGAGTGAAATAAGAATTGACCACACAAAGAATTATTTGCATCTTCTGCCTTCAGTGCAAGAAGGATAAACAACCCAATTAAGCTCTCAAGATGTTCCTTACGTGCCCTTCCATCGAAGGGCTATTTCTACATTAGCAAATGCAAATTTCCCAGCAAGGCAGCATGGTCCAAGAGGGCAGCGAGCAGAGTCCTCTCCCTGGTTCCCTCTCAGCCGTAGGCTAATCATGTCGTTATTTTTTCTAGGTGTCCCCAGTCTGCACAATAAAGGATAACAGGCAGCTTCATCTCACAAGCACTGCAGGGATTACGTGGCTAGCTGTTTCACCTCTTTGGGAGTCAAGCATTATTTTCTATAGAGAGGACATCAAACCCACAGAACAGGTGGATAGCCCTGGATTACACACGAACTCAGCATCAGCGTGCATTCAACACAAGACTGCTGCCTTGGTGCCTGTGGCCAGCCCCTCCCGCTTTCATTACAAAGTATATCCCTGCTCTGTGCAGGGAGGTTAGACTAGATGACCTTTAAAGGTCCCTTCCAGCCAAAACTATTCTATGATTCTATAAATTCAAGACATTACTTCAAATTTAGACAATAAAATGGCAATATGGAAAGTCAAACACAAAGTACATTCATTCATTCAGGGGGGAAAAAAATGTTTTATTTGACACCAGTCCTCCAACTTCATGCTTATTATGACACCAGCTGAAGGTATTATCCAGTTTGGTTTTTTTTCCCATGGATTACATTGGCCTCTGAAACCCAGGTTAATCTCTGCTTTTTGGGAAAGAGTAATTCAGGAACTGGGATGCCAGCACAGCCCAACCTCCTGCCTAATCCATTTGTCCCTTTTCCAGTAGCGTCTGACACAAGAATTTTCTGGGAAAGGTGTAAGAAACCCTGTAACAACCTGACACTTGGCAGATTCCCCTCCCATGTCAGACAGCGCTGGATTTCTGAGGCTCCTTGTGCTGCTTACTATGAGGGGGTAACTGAGCTACAAGAAAAATGCAGCTCCAAGTGTAAAAACCACAATATTTTGTCAAATGCTTTTATTTTTAAAATAGATTGTTGCAATTCTTCCTACAGAATAGAAAAATTATCTGCAGCTAGCAATGCGTGTTTGCTGCTGCCTGCAAGGACAGAATAATTTCTGTTTGCTGGGGGCTGTCCAACACTGATTGCAGCATGTGGCTTGACTGGATGGGGTACAGGAGAGGGTCTCATCTGGAAAACCAGAAAACTGCCTCAGCAACGAGGACTGTCCCCTGCCCTCCTGTGATCTCCAGAAAGGTTAAGTGGCTGCTGCACCCTGACCACTAATTTTTGTGCAGCTCCTTCTCCTTGGGCTCCCCAGGATGCCCAGCAGTGTTCCTCTGCTGTCCTTTGCTCCATGCTCAGATGAAGCTGGGGTGATTTTTCCTCCTTGGAAAGACCTGAGCCCTTTTCCGGTTTCCCATTCCTCTGATAATTCACCCCCTTGCCTGGGCTCCAGGGTCTGGCAGGAGACCGGAGCACTGGCCAGGTACGCCACCCAGGCCAGTTGCCCTCACTAGTGCCACACCAGCCCCTCCATCTCGCCCCCCCCGTAGCAGGAGAAACCTTTTCGGCAGGAGCCCGATCGAGCAGGCTGCTCGAAGGGGTTGGGCTGCCTCCATCCCCGGCGGTTCCCAAGCTCGGAGGAGGCAACACAGCCCCGGGCACCCTGCTCTGGCCCTGCTTGGTGCGGGGGGAGTGCGGGGCTTCGCACCAGGCCCCTCCGCTCCTCTCCAGCCCGGGCTGCCCCGCGCCTCCTCGCTCGCTCCCCGCCGAGCTCCACGCCGCAGGTGACCCCCCGGGGGGAGGGCAGGGGCCGGGAGCGGCCGGGGGAGGGGGCGAGGGGCGGGGAGGCCGGGCTCGGGGGGTCGCTGTCAGCGGCGCCCGCTCGGGGCACGGTTGGGCTGGGCTGGGCTCGGCAGCGCAAAGCTCCGCTCGGCTCGGCTGGGCGCAGCGCTCCGCGCCATGCTCCGCAGCTCCCCCGGCGCGGGGCTCGTCTTGGCGGCGGCCGCGGCGCTCTGCCTCGGCGGGGCGGGAGGCAAGGTAACCCCGCCGGGCCCGGGCAGGGCGGCCCCGGGCTCTCGGCGCGGCGCGGACAGCGGCAAATCCGACGGGGAGGGAGCCGGGGGGGTGCCCCGGGGTTCGGCGTGCGTCGGGGAGGGAGATCCGCCGGGAGGAGGGAGGGTACCGGCAGTCCCGGGACGAGGGATGCAGTGGAGGTACCGGCCGTCCCGGGAGGAGGAATGCGGTGGAGGTACCGGCAGTCCCGGCACGAGGGATGGGGAGGGACGCAGCGGGGCTGCCCCTTCGCCCAGGACCGCCGGCTGCCCTCGGCCCCTGCCCGCTCGGCGGCGGGGTTTGGGGGCTCCTCTTTAGGGCTGGCTGGTGACTTGCCCTGGGGGCCAAAAGGCAGCGGGAGATAACGATGCTGCGGGAATCTGTCCCTGGATCACCCTCTCCGCTTCGATACAGCCAGACCCGAAATCCGGTGCAAGCCCCACCGATAGAACAGCGTTTCCAGCAGAAATCGGAACGCTTACCCAAAGGCATCCCTAACCTGGGGTAGCCTGGCATAAGAAGCCCAAACCAACTGTGCTGTATTACTGTCCGCATGCTCTCTAGTCTTGTGCACCTTGTCCATAGTACGGAGAGCAGGTGAACAGCGCAACTGACAGCTACAGCTCTCAGGACAGGGACCTTGGCGTAGGCTGAGAGCCACTGGGTGAAGACCCAGAGCAGTGATGGAAAGGCAGGCGAGGAACCACAGAGCACCCCACAGCTAGGAGCAGCTGCAGGGCAGAGTCGCTCTGTGCTTTGGGAAGGGTAAGCAGTCCAAGTCCCTGTGAAGTGAGCAGGACTTTTACTGTGGACTCTGATAGGAGCAAGATTTGACACTTCTCGTAGAGATTCTCAGCTCTATAAAACATAAGTCACTATACTAGCAGAAAATAATATTCCATACATGTATGTCTTCTGTTATGTGTGTGTATATATACACAGAAAAAAAAAGGTGGGGGGGTTGCTTTCCCTGGTGGAAAACAGCGTTGTAATTCTGCCTGATACACCGGCTCCCTGCCACAGCACATATGGAAATAGCAATGACTTTGTGGTTGAAACAAAGATGTTTCATCTCACTCTGGTATCCTAGTGAAGATAGCTAGGGTGAGACTTCTTAACTAAGCCACATTTCTGGCACGGAAGTACTAACTTTACAAAGGTACACGCTCAAATCTATTGAATTGTATGGTTGTGGAGTTTTCTCTTTTGTTTCTCTTAACTCAGAATTGCATCACGTAACCTGCAAGCTTACCCTCCCCTGCTGGGTTTGTTACTAGAGATGAACAACTCTCTCATCCACCTGCATACTTCTCTTATTAAACTACATAACTCGCTTGCTGTCCTAAGTTATTACATCCTTCCTGTGCTAGTTTTGTTCTAACTTTGCCTGTACAGACATGAGGTGGACCAAGTATTATCTGTGTGGTGTGCCTTTGGGTGCGAGTGGCGATGGCGGGACACTGAATGCATCAGCAAGCTGTGTAATTTTTGCTTAGTTTTTCTTTTTCCTATGTTTCCTAGCCAACTTCTCTTCTCTAACTCCGAAGTCAGGACTGTTTGATTTCCCTCAGGCAGTATCTGAACAAAAGCATTGACCAGCAGCACTATAGAAAAGAAACTGCCTCCTTAATGAAGAAGCAGCAGCCTCCCGCATACTTTCCGAGACTTGACTTCTTGCTGTGTCAATTATTCCTTTGATCACATGTTGTCTGTAGTCTCTTAACATACTGGACAATTTGCAGAATGAAACTTGGGCATTTTATATTGCTTATCTTCCTAAATGTGACAGTGAAATCTGTGTGTGCAGACACGTGTGTACATCTCTTGCTCCCTGTTTTTGTTATTTTTTTAAGTTGCACTTGCTCTTCACTCATCAAGAACTGCACTATGCTGTGTAGGCTTCGTGATTTTTATCTTTTTTTGGCTACATTGTGGTAGTGTTGCTATGCTAGTAAAAAATACACATCCCACTCTAAGTTAGTGGTTCAAATGTAGCTCAATTTAGCAGTTAAAAAAAAAAAGGTATTCAGATATTTATGAGAAATGGATTGTCTTCTGGCTTAGACTTAACAATATAAAAATATAACAGAAACTTCTGTGGCAAGGGCAAAGTCTGCATTAGCTATAGGAAACTGAATTGTTCTTTTCATCCAGGAAGGTGGTCTCTGCCAGTCAGAGTTGAGGAACTTTATGGTGCGTGGATGTTTGAAACATGTTTTGTGGCAAAGCAGAGCTCTCTCTGGAATCCTTCACTGAGTACTACAGCAATATAAAAATAGGAGTTAGATCAAATGAAAGAAAAGTTGAAGATAAGGTGTATGATGTTTCCTCCTGCATGTCTGTATCAGATGGAACAAGATGTGCAGATAAGTGGCTTGTTTATCCTGAAGGAAGAATGTAAGCCTGATGAAAGAATAACATAGTCAAAATTATGTCTCTGTATGTCCATAAAATATTATCTGTTTAATCAAATCCCTGTGGAGAAGGTCTCTATACCAGTGCCATCTTTCATCTGGTATTCCTCTGTTCCCTTGTTGGCTTAAAGAAAAAAATCAAGCCTTTCTTGTTCCTTTTAAGGGAAGAAATCTTAGTGATCCTAGATCCTAGTGAAAGTGTTAGTCCTGCTCCCAGTGAGGACTATGACAAAATTCCTGCTGGTTTCAGAGGGAGCAGGATCCTTCCCAAGATCAGTGAAGGATTAAAAAAAAATCAACTACTAAAATATGCACCTCAATTAGCAAAGAATGTGGCCTGATTAGTAAAGTGTATAAAATTTCAGCTATTAAATTCTACGGTCCTGATCAACAAAGCATGCTGCACAATTGGCAATGTATCCAGAATCTCAACTACTGTACTAGTCTCCTGCCAGATCAACCAAGCATGCAGCTGAATCAGTAAATTATGCAACTGGAGCAGCAAAATATGCACTTCTCATTGGAGGGGGAAGGATATGGAAATTCTCAAATGTTTTAAATTGACACACAATAGGTCTGTTAGTGGTCAACGTCTGCCTTAAGAAAAGTGGAGGCAAAATATCTAACTTTTATCAAGTCTTTCCAGACAGTTTCTGAACTGGAAAAGTACGTCCCTCAAAATGGCTCAGTGTCTGCTGGCAGCAGCCCTGTTCTTTAACAGATGTACTGCACATCTGGTTCCAATCCCAGCTGCTGCCAGGTGTGGGGGTTTAGTAACACTTTAATGGGATTTTTAGGTCCAGGTAGCTTTTGCTTTATAGGTCACTGTATATGCATTCCAGGCTGTCTTCTCAAGAAATGAAGCCAGTCAAGACAAATAATAGACCTTCAAAGAATCTGAAAGTTTTGTTGGCAATGAGCTTAATATCTATTAAACTCTTCACTATGAAAGTATTCTGTGCTTTAGGAGTAGAGAAGTGATAGGTCTTTCCTATTTTCTTTATATCTTGATTAATTGCCATAGCTGCATCCTATTGTGTTTACAGTGTACTTTGGCAGATATTTACTGTGTGGAGAGTTTGGATGTTTGGCCAGTTTGGGGAGCAGCGATGTTCATGTGTTCTGAAGCAGCGTAGCTGTTTCTCCCTAGCTTGTGTGTATGTGCTTTAAAAATCCAGCCACAGTACCTGATTCTGATCTTCAGAAGGATTTTTGCTTTATTATTTTTGTTTTACACAGAAGACCTGCAGGTTGTCCTATTTTAATGAAGATGCAATTTCAGGATTTCTATAAACTGCACTTTTTTATGTCTAGAAGTAAACTGTGTTACACTGCCTGTGCTAAAGGAAGGCGTGAGAATTGCTTTGTTTTATTGCACTGTTCACTTTAGTACCCAGAAGTCTGAAACATTATTTGAGCCTAAGAAATATCTGGGCTTGGTTGTTTCGTTTTTTTTTTAATCCACTACAATTGGTACATAAAACTGGCTTGCATTGAACTTCTTATTTACTGAATTTCTGTCTCATTTCCAGGTCAGTTCAATGAATGATCCTATTTAGTTCTTTTTCCTGTTTAAAATATTTCCTACTGAGTCCAGAGCAGTGCCCTTAAAACATAATTGATTTGGGTCATTGAACCTTTATTTTTCATGCATGTTAGTTTGCATCCCGCCACTGGTCTGACTGGTATTTCAATTAGAAAAATGCAGGCGGATTTCTCCTAGAGGCTAAAGTTCACGTGGAGTCTCTGGCAAAATAAGATCCTGGAGTACATATCCCTGGAACTGGGCAATGATTCGTAACTTTTTTTCAATTCTCTCTCTGGCCAGAATGTTGTAAACCTGGCGCTCTCTTGTTAGCTTCACGCTAAGCAGCAATAATGTCCACAGAGTTTTAGTCCTGATAATTCTAATTACTGAAGCACTGAAGAAGCTGAAAGCTGAGAAGATGGACGAGGCTGGCCTCAAGTCCTGCACAGCACATGGGACTCTCTCTTTGTAGAGCTGAACCATAATTCTCTCATGTGCCAAGGCCAGCAATGGAAGCAGCAGCCAAGGTAAGAGAAGTAAGCTAGTGGCAGAAGATTTTTGGGACGATGTGTGTGATCTTTATATGGAAGGAACTAAAAGAGTGCAGTACCACTAGAGATGCCAACCATCCTTGGGATAAAAACACTGAAGTAATTTTTGTTTCTTTACTATCTAAGTAGGTTGAAGCAAACAATCCTGTTGCAGTGGTTTAAAAAGACCCAGGAAACAAACTTTCCTGTGGTAACCAACAAATAATTACTATTCTCCTCATCTGCTTCTTTGCATGATAGACTAGGAATGGTGGTAAAATGGTCAAGTCCCTTTCTCCCTGCCTCCCTTTCTTATAAAAAAAACAACTCTTGGCATGTTTGGTACCAGAGAATGGCAACCCAGCAGTAGTGTACCTAGAACAGGTCTGGTATAGCAACTCTTTCCATAACATACCATTATTATTATTACAAGGTCAGACTATGCACTGATATCTCAGGTCTATAAATAATAAACAATTAATAGTAAACATTCAATTTGGTGTTTAGATACTTCCTTGAGTATGGGAAGTACTAAATAGAAAAATAATCCTCTTCTACTTGTACAATGCCATGGCAGGAGCAGGATGGAGTAGAGAGAGGGCAGTATAGGGTCTTGCACTAATATGTGGAACAATTATACAGCAGTAGGAAAAGCCTCACTGGCAGCCTTAGTTCTTGACCTCAATGTAAGAACATTATAATTCCTTTTACAAGCTCTCAGCAGCAAAAGACCTTATAGTTCATTTTTAATATCCTTACTCATGTGATTGCCAATGAAAATGAAGTTCAAATTTTGAGAGGAGAAAAGGCTAAATTGCCTATATTTCTTTGCTAGAATTCTTGGGCCCCTACTGGAACTCACAGAAGTCATCTGGGACTTCAGGAGGATTTAAATCAGGCCAGAAGTACTGTTGGCTTGGATCAGTAATGATGTACATTGAGGACAACATCTGTTTTTGAGTTGCGGTGGAGTCCTTTCATGGTAGAAGAGTTACTAATACATTTACAGCACCTTGCATCAGAGGATTTCAGAGTTTCACAAATATCTAATTAAAGAAACTATTAAATTATGTGAAATCCTTGGTCCTGGGGGAGTAGAGGCAGCACCATTACGCTTCAATATAAAGCAGGGGTGGGTGGTGTTCAAAGTGGCAAAACAAAAGCAAATTTGCCACATGCAAGCCATAACCTGCTAGGCTATCTCATTTTCATCCAGTATTTTATTCTTCTCATTTCTTTATATTAGCAGCCAGATTGCAACATCAAACCAGCTAAACAAAATGGGCTGGTACAAACCTCCAGTCGGAACTACAGTCAGCTCTGAAGAAGGGACATTGGGAAGTTCACTCATCGCTTACTGATGTGTTTCCATAGTGTTTGTGGTTTATTATTCTGTTAAGGAGTAGCAGGACTGTAGCAAGGGTCATGTGCCAAGGATGCCAGTAAGAACAGCTTCCTGAATACAGGAGGTCTGGGATCAAATGCCGCTGAAAGTCCAACCTGATCCAAATCGCAGAAGGTTGGTTGCTCAACCCTTCTGAGGAGGGTGTGCCTGCTCGTACTGTACTTAATCTGGGACTAGCAATCTATTTGGGAGATTTAATCCACTCATTCGACCTAAATCCAGCCCTCTCCTAGTCTTGGTTAGTAAATATTCTGCTGTTTTGAAAGACTGTTTAAGTTTTTATTAAAGGGATTTTTTTTTTTCTGGATTGGTCTTAAAATGTGGCGCCTTTACTGTTAGAACTGAGGCTTGACGCTCAGGGTGCCCATCCCCTTGCCTTCCTGCCTGTATTATAGATCTGCATGGGTGGGCAGTTCAGGTGAATACATTTGAAGTGTATTTGAATACAAGGGCCCCAAGGAGTTGCTCATCAAGACTAACTTCAAATGCAAGCTTAGCAGGCTGAACACTTTGATTTGCCTCTAAAATCAACAGTAACTTATTCCAGGTTTCCTGGTTGAAACTTGAACGGGGAAGAAGAAAGGATGTCTGCAAAGCAGATTTATTTGGAAAAATAAACTGCTCACTGATCGGGACCCTGTAACAACAAACCCAGTGCTTAGTTTTTCCTCTGGCTGTAGTATTTGTGATACTTTTTTTCTGCTTTCTCCCACACCCTCCCTGCTGTGCCTTCATGGTCTCTCCTTATGTGTAGGCAGTAAAATAAAATTTACATGCATCCTGCTCTCTGAAATCCTGGCAAAGGTGGAGTCTTGGAAATTTCCCTTTACAGAGCGCATGAGAGGAGACGAATCCTGGAACAACAAGGTGGGGAAAAGTGCTGCTGTGCGTATACCATTCAAAACTAAGGATATGCGTTCAGACTGTAACAGACCTCTGAATGGCCAGCCTCAGCTGTAGCAAGGGCTCATTTAGAAGCCTAGTTTAAAATATTGCATGAAAGGGAGAGGGTCTGTCTTTGCTTTTTAAGGATCGCTATCCATGTCTTCCGCATAAGCCCTCTCACCTGCTATTGACATTTAGTGAAACAATGACCCGGTTCCCAAGGAGTTGCAGTAACAGCCCTGCACCATGCTAGTGGCGATACAGACTATGCGTGGGGTTTGGCTTTCACATGTGGAATGTTTCCTTCTCCATATGTTTGTACAATAGACTTCCAACATGTGAAACATCTGACGTGTCTGGATAAAACAATAGAGTCATGCAACTGGAAATCCAAGTACAAACAGCTCTCTTTTTTTGCAAGACTAGTTTACATATGTGTGTCTGTATTTTATTTGCTTTTAAAGGTTTGAATTTATTTGCTGGGAAGTGGCCAGCAAAATTTGCATGGGATTGCCTCTCAGTTCCCCCTTTTCCTGTTTCTGGTACTTTCAAAACAAAACAAAGCCTTTTTGAGCACCTAAGCTGCATATGGATTTAATTATTAAAGTCTCCCCCCATGTATTTGGGAGGTTATATATATACAAGGTTAATTTGGGAACACTAGTTTTACAGATTCCTGTGAACATACATAACTTGCTCTAGGGACTCAATAAACTGAACTCTACAAGCAAACTTTTACTACAGCACTATAGCTTTTGTTTTGTTATATGTTTCATCTGGTTACCAAGCAGTTCAAACAGTCTAACCATGTTTTCTACTCTTTAATTTTAGCTGCTTTGGCCTGTTCAATTTATAGAAAATGAAAACCAGATTGATCTTCTGGAAACTCCCTCATCACCCCTGTCAGTTCCCACCAAACCTATCGTTTACTGTTATTTTTTTCTATGGTGTGTTGTGTACACTTTGTTAATGAGAACTTGCTCTAGTAGAAAAAAAGACCTGTGCTGACCTATTAAAACCCTGAAGCAAATGGCCATGGCATCTTGAACTCTTCATTACACTGCCTTACTTTTATTTACGATGGTCCCAGCATATTCGTGATTATTTGCCTGAGGAGACACTCTAAATGATGCCTTTGTTTCTCTTTCTAATGCTTTACATTTTTTTGTATGTTTGAATGAGAGTATTTTCTGAAAAAAAAAAAAAAAAAAACAAAACCAAAACCCAAACAAAAAACCCAACCAACCTAACTACTAGAACAGGGATGGCAGCTTTGTACAGATGTAGGATCTTATTTGATATGGCGTCTTGCATCTTTGTTCGAGAAGCTCTATTTGTCTGTTGAGTGTCCAGTCACAAGAATTAGCTCTGTTTTTTTCCCCTGCAAGGCTTAGTCTGAAGAGTCCACAAGAAAAAGCTGGTTGTTGATGTGAATTCTAGCATTCCCTGGTGGACGTTATCTTAGATATGCTATATGCTTCCTTAGCCATAAAAGCTACTGTTGGGATGAAAGGGGAAACCCAGTATTCAGACTGCTCTCATAATGACATGTCTCACTTACATTTGTTGCATGAACATAGCGCAAGAAATTTATGAGATACTAATGACAGGTTTCTGCTTAAAATAGTTCTACTTTACAAGTGTAGTAGTTGTAGTCCCCAAGGGTACACTGCCTAGTCAAGTGGGTCTTTCCAAGACTGTATTTGCATATTTAAAATAGATTTTTCAAATCATTTCATAGAAAAACAATCTGGCTTTTGTCCCTTTCAGACCGAGATGAGAAGGAAATTAATATTGCAATGTGGGCCTGCAGTGAAGGATGAAGACAAGTTCAGAATAAGACCTGGCATTTAGTTTCTAGTAAAAGCACCTGGATGTAAAAGTATCAATGAAATTAAAGAAAAAATTAGAAGTGTCCTATGCCTTGACCTAGGTCACTTCCAGGGCATTTCTATCTGTATTTCACACTCCTACCAGTATTTTATCCACTTCATGAGCATATCTACACCTTAGTATACAACAATTACTGCATAATCAGTCAATGCCAGGGTTATTCCTGTGGTGGTAACTTCAACCTGGGAAACTGTCAGATAGCAAAAGTACCCATAAACTGCTAGGCTCCTGCCAAGCCCAGAAAAAAAAAAAAAAAACCAAAAAAAACCCAAAAAACCCACAACACTATTCATGATAAGAATTTCTAGCCTTAAAAATGTAAATCAAAGAAAGAACTGGATAAGGAGAAAGAACTCCACCTAGCCAGACTTACATAGCTGTAACTTGCAAGACTTCTTGTAGGTGAATCCAACTCAATCTTAATTAAAGAACTGAAAGGGGAGCACTAAACCTTCGGCCTATTTGTGATATGAGGGAAAAAGAGCAATAATGATTTTATCGTCTTTTCAATATCCTGAGATTTCACCCATGAATCTTTAGATTAGCCAATAAGCCTCCTGAAATCCCACCTTTGCTGAGAGGGAGAGATATTCTTTCAGAGGGCTGTTAAAACCATCTCTAACTCCTGCTCTGAATTTCCCTCTGAAAAAAAAAAAACCAAAAAAAAAAACCCCCAAAAAACAAACAAACAAAAAAAAAAAACAAAAACAAAACCCCAACTCTGGCTTTTGTCTGTGGAGGGAAGCAAGCCAGATTAGCCAGCAAAGCCTCGCACCCAGAGCTGGGTGATCTTCATTCATGGCCTTACATAGGAATCTTGCATCAGGTACTCAAAATATCTGTGGCTACTGCAGAAAATTCTGCCCATTGCTCATAACTACAGTGTAGGTTGTAATCTCTGGCCTAATACAGATAAACTGGTTTCGCTTCTCACCTGAACCTCCCAAATGCAGCAGAGAATTAGGCTGCCTTTCCACTGGTTGCTCGGAATGCAAGTGCAAAATGTCAAGTAACAATGTGTGCCCAGACTGCATATACTGCTGATCACGCTATGGAAAGCTGCGCTGTTCCATGGGGGATTGTTCAGAAAACAGCCTCTGTTTGTATCTCTGGGAACAAGCATTTTTTGTAAGGAGAAAAAGGCATTGCATCTCCAGAGTTAAATGAGAAGGTCTGTTGTTCTCCACAGAAACTGGAGTGCGCTGCTGTGCCTGGTGGTTGTTGGAGTGCCCATGTTTGCTTTTTTGTGATTTTCCTTTTCCCCACCTCCCATTCCCAGAAAGGATCAGGCAGGAGGGATGGTGACCTCATGGTGCAATTATGCAATCTGGTTGAGGCCAGGTACCAAAACACACTGCAGCTGTGAAGCTGGGACCTCAGGGTGGCTGGGGGGCCCAGGGCCTCCTGCCTCTAATGAGATCGCTGACCTTCTTCTGCTACTTCTTCTGCAGCTGCTTTGATTCACAAAGATTTGTTGTAGCAATGGTCTGCCTAACGGTTTGGCAAGCTGCCGTAGGAAATGCTGCATCTACAGGCAGGCGTGAGGTGCTGGCCTCAGAGACCCAGAGCAGATGAGGCTATCCTGAGCCCTGCCATCCTCACAGAGCCTAGTTGCCTTTGTCCAAGGGTATGAAAACACTACCATCGTCCCTGGTTTCCCCCCACCCCAAGAAGTGAAGAGAAGGTTGTCTGTTCCCCAGTGAAATAAAGCAGCACCTTCCAAGGAATCTTGTTGCAACGCTTGAGCTCGAGGCTCAGCTGCAGCAACGTCACATATGGGAAGAATAAGAGAAAATAGCATGCCTACAGTCTGAGGCATATTTGGGCCTCCAAGTCCTGAAATATCATTCAGGCTTTGCATTCTTTGCTCTAATTGCTGCTTCCTTCCTCTACTCTTCTAAAAATGTTTTTCTTTTCCTTGTCTCCTGCAGCAACAGGCTTCCACAGTCCCCTTTGCCTTCCTACCTGTGTATTTATTCTCTTCAAATGTCCTGTAAACCATTAAAAAAAACAATATAAAACTTGGTAATAGTCATGAAAACAGGGCCCTGTGAAGCTGTCTGGTGTGTGCCAAGAAGGAATATAAGACAAGTCAGGTTCTTTCCTGAAAATGGGATTTGCAGAGTGGAAATGTCACATCCATAATCACTTTTATGTGGTGGAACTGCTGCTACCCACCACTGGAATAACAGAGCATCTGTTAAAAAAATGCCATTTTTGTTTTGCTTAAATCCAGCAGGTTACTCTCGCTCCAAGAAATACTAGACTCTTGTTTAAAAACATGGTGCAATTGATACTGTAAGTGTATTAAAACCAAATGTATGCTCAGCTCAGCTCCAGGGTCCTACAACTGAATCCTGTTCAGTGCTTGTTTACGTGAATTTCCTCAGGGAGCAAGGACAGAGCATGAACTGTGTGCACAGGTGTATGGGTTTGTGTTGGGACAGGGTTATTGGGAGGGCAAGGGAGAGCCCTCAGCAAGCAGGATGCTCTCATAATTGATGAGAACCCTTTTGGAGATGAAGCTGAAAAAGAATCACAGTTAAGGACTGATAAAAAGAGACAGGAACAACTCTCTCCTAACTAAGCAAAGTGTTGGCAATTTTTGTTACACTCTGTCACTCCCATGTCCTGATCGACTTCTGACAAGTTTGCTACTTTCAAGCATCCAGAGGTACTTGAAGAGTTGCCCTAATACAGGATGAGAGAATCTCCTTTTGCTTTTGCCTCATGCTTTAAACAGCAAAGGCAATTTGGCAGATGGGGAAATGGTGATTCCAAGGCACTTCCAAGAATTCTTGTACTGCCAGATGGAAAAATAGGTTAGATGTGCTGCTGCTGTATGTAGTTCATGCTAATGAAAGAAAATAAACCTTTCATGCAAAGATGAGCTGAAAATGCAAATTTAAGTAGAGCACTAATTTTATAAAGTATACGATTAACTTTGTCCTCCACTTGGAAAAAGTCCTACCAGCTTTGATCTCTGGATCAGTCGGCTAGTGAAGTAAATGTGGTCCCTTCTTAAACCAACAGTCTGGAGTTTTATATCTTACTCTTGGGATAGTCTTTCCTCAGATCCTGTATTTGACGAGCATCCAAAAAACTCAGACTTCCCTAACTTGGAAATACTGTGAGAGGAGAAGTTGGGGCTTTCGCTGGGAACCACAAGAATTGTATTTCTGGTAGCTTTGCAACTAGTTCCAGCCACGTCAGCAAGTAAAGACTTGCCTATATTTTGTTTTTCCCCCTTAAGCTAGGATTGTGGAATGACCATTTTCCCTTTTTTTTTCTGCTCTTTTTCTTTTTTAAAACCCTAAGTTTAACATTTTCTCTCTGCTCTGGCTGAAAGTTTGGGCAACTTTATATTTTGTCCCAGGTGGTTGGCTCTGTTCAAATGTCCTCATAAGTCCTAGTGATCTTTAACTCAGAATGAACCTCCTATGTTTGGAGGGAAGAAGGGGTAAGTAACTAAGATAACTATGCCTCGCCCTGCATGTTTTGAGCAATTGCAAAGATGCTGGTGGAGCCAGAGCTTTAAAGAGGTCCCTGGGGCAGAATAAAATGTTCAGGAGCTGGTGAGGTAGTCTCAAAGCATTTACAGCACTTTGAAAGAAACACACATGTGCCTGCATGTGTGCACATAAGATGTTTTTAATTTTGGAGGGGTGAGGGATCCTAAATAAAGCTTGCTGGATTTTCACCCCACTGATTCTATGGTGAGCTCAGATGGCTAAATTTAGTAATCTAGACTGAACAATCTTGGATTCTAAGACTGCATCAATTTCTGGCCAGAAACTAATTGCATACCTCTGTGGCTGCTGTTGAATCAGCTGTAGGCAGACAAGATAAGGCTACTGTAGAACTGCCATATACTGCCTGCAGTCTTATTCTGGCACCAGGCAGCTGCAGTGAATTTTGTTTTGTAAATGAAGCAAAAAAATCTACCTGGGAAGGAATTCATTCTTTCTTATTCTAAAAAAAAAAATAAAAATCAATAAAAGATCATTTGTGTAGTGGGGCTATCTTACAGGAAGGGAAAAAACATAAAACATTTTTGATCAAAAGCACGGGATCATAACCAAGTATTTTGACTTCAGAGTGATTTTTTTTTTTTTTTTAAGAGCTTAAGGTCTATATAAATCGCTTCTATCCTCACCCTCACTCATTACTCTAGTATTAAGTCTTTCTAGTACAGTATTCAAGCAAAGACCAAAAAGCCCTTTAACTTGGATAAGGAGATAATACATGTCTGTTCCTGAAAAGACTAATAAACGCAGCACCTCTTAAATGTTCTGTCAGTTTGAAATATAGTGGATTATTCCTTCTGTCATTTCTAGAAGTGGAAGTGACATTTTAAAGTCTGCTTGAAACTGGAAATACACGTGAGAAATACACAGAAGCTGAGATGTGCGTAAGGTATTAATGAGGGCAAAGTGGGTTATGATCTTTGCACATCATTTCCTTGCAAGCCTGCAACTGGGTATCTCAGTTAAGTGTGTGGCTTGGCCCCTGAGGGTGTCTTGGAAATTAAGTGGCTTAGCTGTGCGTCTTAAGTTTTCTCTGCTGAGGCTTTCACTCTAACTCTGGGTACGCACCAGGAAAACTCGAGTGAGTATGTTTTAACAGAAAACAAGCTACATTGGACAGGTCCCAAGGCAGAGAATCTGAGATTGTGCTCGCAGAGGAATGACAAACATCAAGACAGGATGTCCTCCTTCCCCTTCTTTGAAATAAATACACTTTAAAAATAAACAGTCTTTGGGATGCAAGCAAGACAGCATCCTCCAGGATGCTGCAAACAGCAGCTCCTTGTAACCAGCATTAACACAAACGAAGAAAATTTATCACTGCTTCACCTTTCTGAGTGCAAATGGACTGACAGTTTCTCTTGCCAGGACCTCGCATCACTTTTCTTTCACTTCTCTTCAGCAGGGCTTATGTCTTTACAAGCTAAGCCACATCACCATGTCACTATCTCTTACTAGTTTCATGTCACAGCACCCTGGCCACATTCCCCCTGGGCTCTCAGCATCACCTCATGCCAGAAGCATTTATCTCTTGGAGACAGGACAGAGAAGTTTGAGAAAATAAGCCCTGCGTGCTTCTAGTGATTCAGGCAGAGGCTGGTACCCATCACTGAAGAGTGCTTATAGGCCAGCTAGAGGCTGCCACAACTTGCCATTCCTGGCTTTGGGCAGGACCCTCCTGCAGGTTTTGAGCATGGCTTTGCTTCAGTGGAAGCAGCCAGAAGGGTCTCCTGGATTTGATGTAAGGTGCTGCAAGAACTTGTCCTGTCCTGGCAAAATGGAGAACTTGCTTCTGTGCATGCCTTTGATCTAGCTCTAGTCTGGTGCCTCCTTTGGCAGTAATTGTGATTAAAGAAAGGGTACTAATTAAATTCTTCAACAAGGACATCCCTGGAAACATTCAAGGACAGGTTGGATGGGGCTCTGAGCAACCTGATCTAGTTGAAAATGCCCCTGCTCCTTGCAGGGGGATTGGACTAGATGGCCTTTAAAAGTCCCTTTCAACCCTAACTATTCTATGATTAGCAGGATTCTCTTAGAATGTCTTGATTCCCTGACAGTGTTCCTACTGGAATAATGCAGAGGCTCCAGGGTTACATTTGTAGGTGTTGTGTGAGTGTACAACAGAGTTGAGAGTTATATTACTCAAATAATGATAGCTACTCTTTCCTGTGCATATACTTGGTTGGGCCTTATAATGAACTCCCATCTGGCCAAAACAATTATTTTCCCCCTTTCCTGTATAGGAATTCTGGGTGTTGTGGTGTTTGTTTGTTTGGTTTTTTTTAATCAGTGCCACTTGCTCATCAAGAGCTATTTGGTGTAGAGTGTCCAGTTTGAAGAAGCCACATACTGGCTTTGTGCTGCTCCCCTACATATCAAGGGCTTACTCTTTCTTTAAGAGATAGTGCTCCTCAGGGAGAAGGCGCTGGTGTCCATGGTGAGATTTCTGAACAATGGCTTGGAGTCACTTGTGACCACATCTCTTCCAACCCAGCATAGCTTTATGCTTTAAGAAAACCTCCTAGGCTATCTACAACCGCATCACATATGGGTTTGTTGCAAACCTGCACTTCAGAGGGCAGCAGAGCATTTGTCCCATCATCAGGGCACTGCTGTCAGAGTTACCCACAAAGGACTAGCACAAAGTCCTCCTTATACTCCTTAGCCCTCTGTTTCCTGGTACAGAGGCCTTATAACCCCTTACATATGTGTATCTTAAGTAGCTCAAAGCTGATGCCAATATTAATCACTCATTTCTAGAGAGTCCAAATGTCAGCACAGAAGGAGGTAATTAAGTGCGTGACAATGGGGCAGTTTTAGTAAAAGGCATAGATTTAAGCTTCTGAGTGGGTTGTGTAGTGTGAAAAGGGGAAATGCAACATCTTGGCATGTTCTGAAGTATCCAGCCATTGTGTTTCTGGCCAAAAAGCAACAGCTGAGACTTGAACTACTTCTTCTCTGCAACCTACTAAATGCTGTTCCCCAGTTACCCTAATTCAGAAGGCAGGTAGGGTAAGGCTGACCACAGCAGGCTGGAGGTTCAGTTCAACACAACTGTTTTAAACATTCAGGACTCCTAGCCAGAGTGGGAAATACTCAAAAGCAGATGAACAGCCTGGTAATCTGGTTTTCCCTGCTCATAATTGGCATAATTGGTGTGGGCATATATCGTGTTGGTTTTTTTTTAAAAAAAAAAAACAAAACAAAAAAAAAAAACAAAACCAACCTATCATTTGCAAAGATTAAAAGTGTGCCAAAATTTTTGCATGTCTCTGTCAAAAACCCATGAGTCTATAACTTGCTGCAGAAGTGAACATCTGTGTCTAATTGATGAAGCTCAGCCTTCATAATGGATAATTCAAATGAACTAAACAGTTTTGTCAGTCATTCAGTTGTGGATTATAAATTAATCAGAAATCCTTCCCCCTCTCCAATCTGTCTTGCATTTCCTGTCCCTTGTGGAGTTTTTTTTCCTGGTCTCAGAGCAAGCCTTGAATCTTTTCAGTCTCCCAAGCCATAATAAATGAACAATTCCCCCACTGCCCTGACCTTTCAGCCATATTTCTGGAATGCACACATTGCACAAATCCCTCCCTGTCTGGGTTCAGGGATGCAGGGTACCTGTCAGGATTCAGCTAGATATTGCAGCCAACTGGTGGCCATGTGGCTCATAGAGGAACAAGAGGCATTTGAGTTTGATTCTGAGACTCCTCGGATGTGCACAGAGTCTGTGAGATGTTTCTCTCCAAATGATTCTAGATTCAACTGAAAATGGCAAGAAAAGGAGCTTGTCCTAAGAGCCGGGGTGGGGAATTTATGGGGGGGTGCACTTACCCATTCAGCACTTTGGTGATTAATCCCACAATATCCACTGAACTGATGGCTGCTGCTTTTGGGTGTTAACAAAGTCTTCTGGTAGTAGAGGTGGGGCTGTGAATGCCTCCAAGCATCTTCTCAGCATCTGAAAAAAGGCAACTAGATCAGTTCGCATATTCCTCAAAATAAAATCTCAACCCTCAGTCATTGCTAATTTAAGGAGGTTTCGGCCAGTTTGTAATCCGCCCACATCCAGGAGGAGCACCCTGCAATAGCAGCAGTTCTGGTGCACTTTCTGGCCCCAAAACTGGGTACATAGTTGAAAAATTAGGCATTATTTACTGTTTCTTGCTATGCAAATGTCTTATTTAAAAGTGAGCTCAAAAGACTAGCATGTGGCAAAGGCAAGTCTGCACTGATATTCTGGGACAGAAGGAAGGAATATGACAGAGGTCACAGAAAATTCCCCTTTCCTTCTTCCAAGAGTAGGAGCAATCCTCTCCCTAAGGGAAGAGGAGCATATTCACTGGAAACCAGCTAGTTTTCAGTAAAATCCAAATGACAACAAATATGTCTGTAATTCTGGTGTGAATTAGCAAATAATTGACAACATTTTTCTGTTTTCACCTGGATTTTTACCATTAATTAGCTAATTCAGACTAAGCCTCAAAATTTTACCTCCTAGAGAAAAGATCAGTAAATTTCTATTAAATTATTTTGGTATTACATGCTGTGGGACTCCTAAGGCATCAGACAGAGAATAATATATTTTTGGCACATGAATGTGGTTCCTTTTCCACTTAAGACTTCAAGCCATAGTCCAGCCCAGGTGCCTTAAACAAGAAGCCTGTAGTTTATGCCACTATAATTAACGTGAGCTTTGATTTAAATGACACTTTTAAAAGTCAAAGACTGGATTTCAACTTGAATACAGAATTTCCACCCACGATGCTGTTTTGGTCCTTTTCTATTGCCATCCTGCCATCCACCCTGAAATCACTCAGAATATGAAAAGCACCTGCTGCAAAACAAAGTTCATGCCTTGCAGAACAGGTCTGGCTTTTTTGGTTTTATTTAAGGGCTTCTAACATTTGGCATTGCATTTTTTTTTTCCTTTCCATTTCAATATGAGCCAAGGAGGGGGCACTAGGAGGAAAAGAAATCTGGAGTATTTTGATCTTTGTGGCTTTATATGGACTTCACAGGCTTTGTTTGTTCTACTGCCAAGCTTCCTTTGTGTTTAAATAGATAACAGAACAAGACTACTAATCATTTCCAATAAAAAACCCAACCAAATCCAAAGCATTCCCTTTCTTTTCCAATTAATGCTCGCAAACCCATGCTCCTAGACACAGCTTGTGACATAAGTACTTCTGGCTTATTTTTTCCCCTTTTCAAAACCAATCGCCCAAGGCGCAGACAGGGCTCTGTGCTCTCCAAATTTACAAAAGAATCTTGAAAAAAGGCTCTGAGAGTGTCTTTGGGAGAAGGTAGTTGTACATATGATATGTGAAAGCAGCCTTGGGTACCTTTAGAGAAGAAGCGACATGATAGTTAGTGCCACCATTTACAGACTTTCTTCCTCTTTGGAGTCTGAAGGCTATTTAAGGAGAAAGGAGAAATAGCAAATTTCACATGGGACTATAGCTGTGTTATGTAAAATGCATGTCGATTGCTAGTTTACCAGTGAGAAGTGGTATCTGCTATCACTATTTTAAGAGGCTTTGCATTTGAAGAAGAGACAACTTACCCAATCAAAACTACCTAGATTTTACAGCTTAGTGAAGTAAATAAGGCTGAATGTCTTTGAAACAGAAGATGAGTTTAATAGATGAATTATGGGTAATCATCAATGCAAGGACTTTTTTTTTACATTAAAAATGATTTTTAATGAAAATAACAGACTTCAAGATGCTGTGGTGACACAGTTCTTCTTTAGCTTAAGATTTTTATCACAAAACCAGCTGCTTAGGACAACACATTTGTGCGGTCAAAAGGTTGTATGGTAGTCAACAGCAGAAATGGATGCTACTATGACCAGGAGTAGAAAGTGAGAAATATGTGAATTACTCATATGGGTTATATTTCTGTTGAGGTGGATCATTCCATAGATAATTTCCATAGTCTCTAAAAGTGGCTTTCCATATTAGACATATTAGATTAATGCTCCAAATGGGAAAGTAGAAGATAGCCTCAAGAAAGGGGAATTTGTTAAGTTTTGTACAAGTCTATCTTATACCAGTCCCGGAAGGGAGAGTAAAGAGTAAGACTTTCAGTAGGTCTAGCAGACTGCATCCTATATATCACCTCTGGCAAGATGTAAGCTTCATTTTTTTATTTCCCAGGTGTATTATTCCTGTGGTGCAGTAGTGGAATCAATGGAAAGGGGCCTGATTTTATCACCAGGTTTTCCAAACAACTACTACCCAGGGACACACTGCGTTTGGCAGTTTTTCATTCCCATGAGAACCCATCTTATCTTGGAAATTTTTGACTTTGACATTTTTGAGAGCTCTAGTGAAACTCCAGCCCCCTGGGATGGCTTTTCAGCTCCCGATAAAACAGGAAATAAGGATACGCCTTCTCTTGAGGAAAACCTGGACTTTGCTCTCCATACTACAAAACCCTCTCTCCAGACCTGGGTGTCGAAGGTGGCTCAGAATCTGAGCAGCATAGGAGATCAGTCAAAGAACCTTGCTAATCACCTGGAACTTCCAGGAGCCACCTCAAAAAAAGATGAAGCCAAACAAGCATCTGAAGAAAACCAGTTGAAGCAGATGAAGGAACCCAAAGCAATTACCAAGGCTCAAGCAGAAGAACTGCCATTCCCTGTGGCTGGTAGCACCACAATGCGGAGGCAAAATACCAGTGGCCTGGAAACAGAAGAAGATTTGAGAAGGAAAATCTTCCTTGCCCACCTAGCTGCTAGTGAGAGAGATGAAGTTACGGTAGAGAGCTGGACTCTTCCCACAACAGTATTGCCCATGGAAATATCCTCCAGCCCACAGTCGGCAGTGGATGTCTGTCCTCATGATGTACTATACGTTTCTGATCTCATCACATTTTCCTCGCGCTTCTGTGGACCAAATTCACCTTTAAACAAGACCATGGTCTTCGGTTCCTCTCTGGAAATGGTTGAGGTTATCATGGAACTGATCACCACCACAGATCGGGGCCGGGGCTTTGCAATGCTCTTTGAATACAAGAACATCACCGATCCTAACATTGTAGATGCTGTGAGGGACAAGAGAAAGGAAAACATGATGATGCTGGCAATTACAACAGGGATTGTCTTCTTTGCACTTGCTTTGCTCTCTGCCCTCTGCATAGCTTGCAGGTAAGATGATGCATATCTGAGCCTTTGAAGCATGTTATATTGTCCATATAGGAAAAAGACCAGAAAACAAAGTTATGTTTACTTTCCTCTGCTAATGGTTGCTGTCCTTTAAATGTAGTAAAGCGTGTGGATACAGAGGAGATCAATGCCAGTTTCTACTCCTGCCCTGGGTTCCTCGGTTTTCTTTCCTAGTTCTACAGCTCCTGTGCCTCCAATTCATTTTCTTTTTCCTGCAGAAATACCTGAAGGGTGAGGACTTTCTTGGGCATTATTTTGTTTCACTGGCAGTGGTGCCTTTGAACCTCAGTTTTGGGACACTAACTGGCCAATGGACAAATTCGGAACAGAAATATCATCCTTTCCTGAGTCTCCCGAGCAGGCTGAGCTGACAGCCACTGCATCTTTTCTCAGTGATTCCACAGTTTGACTCCAACCATCACTAATGCTCTACAGAAAATTAAGATTAAAATAATATTTTCCAGTCTGTAACATGTTTTATCCAAGAGACTGTGCAGACATTTTAATCCCAATGCAATTCATGTGTTAAGGAGTCATCTGCACATCCCTTTGACTGCTAGGGAAGAGCAGAGCGCCATGCTGCAGTACCTGTGACTGTCCCCAAATGTAACCCAAAATTATATAGTCAAGTGAGCTGATGGTCAGGCTGGTTGCTGTTTTCCAGCTCCTGAGGCTAACTAATGAAACGGCTAAAACCAGCCAGTGACAAAAGCATACCTCTCCAGTCAATTTTGTTTTATATATTTCTTTTCTCTATCAGGAGAAAGCTTCTCTGCCTCCCAGCATATGTTTGCATTTTTCTTACTAACTCCCTAGTAAAAACACTTTTGTAGAAACAGTGATTTTTTTTTTTCCTTCCAACAAATTCCAAACAGAGCCCAAGCTCCCCAGGATTTTGTCAAAACAAACAGTATTTTTCAAATGTTTTGACTTAACGAAAACATCAGGTAAACTGAAACAAATACTGTCCCTTGCAGGGCTCCACTGTGGTGACTGAGTATTAGTAATAGCGTTCATTTCCCAGTGGCAGCATGCAACTGCTCTGTCTTCTTTCTTCCTGCATCCTATGCCTCATCTATTGTGCATCCTCCAACTCAAAAGGTCTCAAAATTGCCCAGCCACTCCTAGTCATTGAGGTTGGTTCGATAGAGGAACTTTGTTTTCCTTGTCTTTTTGGAGGCTGCATTTCTGACACTTGCTGAATAAATACAGAATATAGGCCATCATACTGGGTATAAGAGAATGTGGGCAAAGTGGTGAAGCTTAAATATAATCTCTCTTGGTGTATATAGAAATTCCTGCTTTCAGGGTTTGAGCTTTTCATAGTTGGAGGAGTTAAACTTGCACGTATTAAATCTAAGCAACCTTTTTCCTTTTTAAAGAGGTTGCAGAACACTAATCTAAACCACAATTTTTTTTTTGCTAGCTCTAAAGGAAAACGTCTGATGGAAAATGTCTTCTAGATACCAAATACTTTATGTTTATACCCTTGTCAGTCTCCCAGAAACATGCTCCCTTCACTATAGCAGCAGTCTGGGCTGATACACATGTTGAGTAGGCTGTTCTTGCTCCATTGCCCCTGTTTTATTTCACTGTAACTATCCATGAAGCAGAGTATTATTCAAACCAAAAAGTACACCAGCAATTTGAGATTTTGCTGGCTGAAGTTTACTCTGTGTAGCCTGTTTAGAAAGTCAAGCCATGCTGCTCACATGCACAATTTGGCTTTTTGCTTGTCAGATATTTACAAAATAAAGTAATATTTTGCTATTGCTGACCAACAGAGACAAACTGAAGGCATTTTTTAATCCTCACAGAAATGTCTGTTCTGGTCACTGCAAATACATTCTACCAGGGGTCCCATGGCACAGGACCAGGATTAGACTCACTTCTTTTCATGCTGCATTTACGCGCCTTTTCATTGCTTTACAACCCCTTTTTAAAAAGAAGATAAATCTCAGTCAACTATTGACTTTATATAAATCGAGACTATCCCTGGTCCTTTAGCTTCTTGAAAGGTCGTTTTCTGTCCCAGCTGCCTATATTCTCCACATGCTATTCCAGGGATGCCTTGATTACAACACTATTTCTTGTCAGATTTAAAGCATTTAAGTAAGATCTGACATGTGTAGAGGTGATACCATGACCTGTGCTGAGTAACCTCACTTGTATTGCACTGGAAAGAGTCTTTTTGCCCTTTTTACTGCGCTAGCTGCTTCAAGGATATTGGTCTCAGGCCCCAGAACCACTGATGCTGGCTGGAGCTCACCTACACTTCCTGCTGTGGGGTTTTTAATGCAGCTCAGAATAAGACTGCAGAGGCCATTAAGAACACCTAAACTTCTTTTAGTTTGAGCCTACAAAACTCTATTTTATGCTTTTTGCCCTAAATAAGGGCTTGAAATCAGGTGTCAAATGTCTATTAGCCACAGCTGGTCCTCACTGCAGAAAATGTCAGGATGGCAAGGGGTGGGCTCAGGGGAGAAATGAAGATGCTGTAACAACGCAGCATGCTCAGAAATGGGACCAGTTCTCTGAGGCATGGCAATATTCACCCTGGCTGGAGCGTGCCTTTGCAGAGGATGCTAATAGTAACCTTCAACCTCTTGGCCTTGTAAACTTGCCTTCCACTTTCTTTTCGTGCTTTGCGTGTTCCTCTGGTACCAGGTTTAGCTGTATTTTTTTTTTTTTCCATTTCTATCTGCTGCTCTTGCTCAGCTAAAAGTAGCAGGCTCTGCCTTGCCAGAAATGGCCCGGAATGGGCTTGGCACCCAGTGCCACTCCAATGCACCAAGTCGTCAGCAGTGTCTGCTCAGGCTCATTGCATTCAGCCAGGGCAAAGCTCTCTGGGGAAACTCCAAGTCTCTGCCACACTGCAGCTTTTGTTTGCTGTTTGGGGAGGGAATGAAAGCTTCAGTTGTTAGTTGGCCAATAATTCTAATTACTTTTGGCCGTGAGGCCTGGCTGGAGTAATGGGGTATTTTTTATTTTCTTTCCCAAGCCCCAGGAACAACAGACATGTCCACCTTATTTAATTTTTATCCTATCCAATGCAGTCAGACTTTTGCTCGATGGTTGCAACCCATGGACTGCAACTGCATTTTACATCTGCATAGCCTGCCAACGACCTGTTTCCAATTACAACCCCCTACATGTACAGCTATTTCATCAAGTCATCCTACCCTGCCAGTCATGGCCTGCGGCCTGACCGTCATCTGGGGGTGAAACTTCCTTTGTCATATAACACTCTCCTAGAGAATCCTTGTCACTTCTGGGCTAAAACCAGACCTTTCCTCTGCCATCCTCATGTTAGGCACAACCCAGAAACCCCTCCTTGCCTGTTGTAGCTGTGTCCTCCCTTTCTATCCCTCTACACATCAGGCTGGTTTAGTTAGAGACCTAAGACAACTACACCCAGCTGGAGCTGCCTGCTGGGGAGCACAGGACTGTTTTCACAAGGCTTCTGACAGACTTGAATTTTTTGGTTTACAACTTTTTTTTTTTTAATTACAGCTTCATTTAAGTGATAGAAACTGGTGTATTTGCACATTGTCTGTTTTATATCCATGAGCTGTGCACCAACCTAAATTGCTGGTCTCCTTGGTGGCAAGGTACTGCAGTGTGCCATGGGAGATGTAGTCCAACTGGAGAATGAGCTAAAGAAAGACTAAGATCCCCAGTCCTGCTAAGTAGTGCATCTCTCCAGGTACTGTGTCAGCAGCTCTGAATAGAAGAAAGAAAAAAAAAAAAAAAAAAACAAAAAACAAAAAAAAACCACAAAAACACAATTTCCCACCAAGATTGTTGGCTGAATCTAGAAAATCTCACCCTTTGTGTGTGTTGGTTTTTAAAAGTAAATCAAGTTGTTCAGTGGAAATCAGACACTCAATACCCGAGTGAGACATTTCAGTCAGTTACAATTTTTTAATCCTAATTTAAACTTTGGGAAGAACAGGACTCTTCCTCCTCATATTGCCCGTTATTCTACCATACTTGCATAGAAAACTTGTCTTTGCTAGGGGCACCTTACTCTCCCTTTGGTTCATTCTGCCAAACTGCAGTGTGGATTTCAAGGTAGTTATAATGCCTGCTAAATATCGTAGAGCACAACATTTATAAAGAATGGCAAGGAAAGGAGCCAAACGGATGTAAGGTATTTCAATTTCTTACTGCAGAACTTGCTCTGTCTGTCCTAGTTTATCATAGCTGTCAGTTGACGAGACTATTAAAATGCTTATTTCATCATTTCAGCTTTGTCCCAGAGAATATGAGTATCTTATAAATGGGACAGCTGTAAACAAGAATCTGTGGAACACATTTTTATTTGTGTTTCTGAGAATGTGAACATTTTGTTTGTTAAGTCATCGTAAAAGTTCAAATAACAAAACCAAAAGTGAGATCAACCAGATAACTAACAAGTCTGGGTTGCCAATGCCTGGGGTTCAGCGTGGAAGAAATATGTGCTAAGTTGTGTTTTCTTACAGGAGAACATTTCCTTTGTGCTCTTTAATCCCTAGGTGGGAATATTTTAACAGATTTGCTTGCAACATGCCAGTTATTAGAAATAAGAATATTTCATAGGAATATATCAGATTTGATTAAGTTTTTGTCATAGGTTTTGGCAAGAAGATCTGGGAAGAGATTAAAAAAAAATAAATGAAATGTGGAGAAATCAAGGAGTTACAGGTAGTTCTCCCACCATCTAGCTGAATGCCTTGATCACCACGCAAATTCATTATTTTGGGGCATGTTTTACAAGGTCATGCCTGCTGAAGTGGTTCTGGTGCCCAATAAGAGCTTCTGGGGTGTGCGGGGGGAATATTTACATACACATTTTCCACTCTAAAGTATTTCCTACTTGGTTTGATCTTGCTTGATAAGGCAACACCACTCCTACTTGGAAGCCTTTCCCTGCTCCCTCTTCCTGAATCAGTGCATTAAGGAAGAGCCTTCCCTGCTTTAGCCCTGAGTTCCCCTGAGAAGCCCAAGAGGTGGCCGATGCCATTATGCTTCCTGGAGCAACAGCTATCCGTCTGGACCTCTTCTGGATTAAATTCAAGTGCCAACTCTTTTTCTGTAGTCTTCTCTGTATTCACTAGGAATAGCACTGGGGGTGCTATCATGAGGTTCCCCCCCCCCCTCAATTCACTTGTCAGCCAATAAGCATTTTTTAACAGATCCAGTGATACGGTGAAGGAATTAAACCCACCGTGCCCGAGATGGAGCAGACATCGGCTCTCAGCCAGCCTCATCAGGTGGCCTCTGAGTCTCCATTCTTAAAAACAAGCAGTAATGAAATGGTGACTGAAAACTTGAAATCTTGGCTTCAGTACATCACTACAAAAAAAAAAAAACAAACAACAAAAAAACCCCCAAAAAACTTGCATGGAGGAGATTAAATGCCTTAAAACAAAGTAACCCTTCCAACAGGAGGAGGAAAAATCCCAGCCAACAGCACAGATAGTAGGGAAAACAGTAACACGGATCACATCCTATCTGGTCAGTGCCTTAATGCTCCTGTGTGTCTCTGCACTGTCCCATGGAGAACTGCTGTACACAAAGGCAAAACACATTTGCTTCAGTTATTGTCATGTTCATTACTGCCAGCCTTTCTCTGACATCTTCACGTCTTATTAATCCAGAAGTAAATAACACTAATTGTTTAATAATCTCAGTTTTAGTAAAAACGTGAAAAAAAATGATAAAGAACGTGCTTTTGTCTCCCTTCAGCCACGAGGCATGTTTACACACTAATGAACTGCCATAGCGCTGTCTTTTCATAAAATGTTCCTACAAATGAACATCATCTGATGCTCTCTGCTTGCTAAATATAATCCAGCACACAATATTGGCTACATAGATGAAATATTCTGTCTATCAGGATAAGAAAGATGTCACTGCCCAGATCAAAGGCAAGAATTCAGTCCCACTCTTTGCTTACTGACTTTAAAACAGTCGCTGTGGGGAGAGCCTGGTGGGACCTGGCAGAGGTCTGAACTCTGTTCCTGCTTTTGCAGCCATCATGGGGAGAAGATGACAAGTCCTTCTCTTCTTCAGCTGAATTTCCACTACACGAGCATATAATTTTCTCCCTTGGCCTACAGGCCTTGTTGCCTTGAGTCTTGGCAAGTATTTTGGATGCTCCTGTACACCAGAGAGCTCATAACCTGCTGGGTCCCCCTCGCAGGATGAGCATAGCTGAGACCTTCCCTTCTGTGGATCTTTAACTCTCTCGTGGGCTTGTTGTTGTTGTTGTTGCTGTCTCTCCTTTTCAGGCAGAGAACGTGCCCCAAAAGGAGCTCATCCAACGCTTGCAGTGACCAGGAGGTTAGTGCTAATGGCTTCAGCAATTTCTGTTTCTCTCTTTCATATTGGCTGTTGCACTGTTTATCTGACAATGTTTACTGGGGCATGTTCTGAGTTGTAGAATGGGATCCAGAACTCCGCCGTCGATATCAATGAGCTCCAGCTGGTGGTGCCAAGTCGAGAGAATGAAAACAACAACCACTCTGTCAGCCGGGAGCAGGCGGGTAAGCGCCGGGCAGTGGCGGGAGCAGGTCAGGGCACTCCGTAGCCCTCAGCCAGTTAATCAGATCGTTTCTTACTTGCAGTCCTCCTTGCCCATGCACAGCTGGAGAGCCACTTCACAGCAGAAAGCCTTTGTTGTGGGAACTATTCCTTGCTGCTCTCCTGCCTCACTGGTAGGGTAACTCCCCTGGCAAGGAGCATGCACAAGCACAGCTCCAGGACGCTGCCAACAAAAGCTGTCATAGCACATGGCATCGCAGAGACACTGGGTTAGCAGAACAAACGTGTTGGGTACAGGCTGCTACAAATAACTTGCAAAGATCCATAAATTGTGGAAGAGTTTCGCCTACCCTGTACCTAACCTTGTCTGGAAAAGATGGGTTGTACAATGCTTACGTTGGCTTTGGACAACTCTGAATCCTGGAGCTAGCTTTTTCTGAAGAGCTTAATGGATGAGACTGCTTTAGATGACATTTACTTCACAGTGTGTTTCGAGAACAAGAGACCTCCAACCAAGCTGCAGATAATGTCACTTGCTGCAATTTTGAGTCACAACACATGAATTGTGTCAGTGCTGCCCCTTTTGGTTGGCGAATGCCAACAGGGAACTACTTCAAGTTGTGTTGCTACACACCATCAGTTTCCTACTAAGCCATCAGCCATTACACACAGCTCTCTAAATCTATGCTCCCAACCATGACAGTTTCCTATCTTCTGCTTTGGAAGAGTCATCAAGGACGTTGTTGCCAGAGCTCTCCTGGCCTGGACCAGATGGATAGGCCTTGGGGACACATGCATGCACACACCACTGTCACAGTCCCTGGAGCAGAAGGGTGCTTGTAGAAGTAGCATTGCTAGGGTTCAAGCAAAAAGCACAGTTCCCACTATTAACAGGGATGCGTAAGTACAAATAAAGAATGAGTTGAGCAAATCAGCAAGTTTCTGATCTGCAGCACAACCTTATGTGTTTACTATGAGGGATTTCAGTTTGGGTGTGTCTTTATTAGAAAGCAGACCCAAGGGTGCTTATCTGCTTTTGTTTTGTTTGTAAAAGCTTGTAGTTTCAGGAGATCAAACTGTTGGCTTGAATTTTGTTCTGGCTGGTGCAACAGACAGCTAAAGCCTGCTCTAGATTTTCTGGGGAGAGAGGGAGGAGGGTTTGCACGGAGAAGTTGGAAACAGATGTTTTGGACTCTCACAAGCAGCCTTTATTTATTTTATTCTTTTCTCAGTCACTTCCTGTGGAGGCAGCACAGAACGGTCTCCTCAGGACACTGACCCAGATGTGCCCTCCTCCACATCCGCAGTGACCACCGAAACTGGGAGCGATGAAGTATTTATTATTTCTGCTGGACCTGGGGCCAGCGGGCTGAGCTTTACCACCTACAGAATACAGGTAGGAATGCTCTTTGGCATCTCTAGCAATTCATGAGATGTCCCTTTTGGACAGTATTTGTCATATCTGTCCAATTATGCTTACTGCCCACTTTGCAGGAAAGTTAGTGACCGAGCTGCTAGGCAGTTCTAACCCTTGAGCTGAGCTGCCATCAAATGAGGTAGGCTGTGATCCCCTGAGCCAATATCTTCCCAGCTTTGAGATTAATAAGTGCCGAAGTCTACCTTGGATCTGACAGGTGATAATAATGCAGAGGTTTGCCAGCAGGCAGTAGGACCAGCCCTCAAAAATATGTTAAGTGGCAAAGATGATGTTCCATTAAAAATATCACTTGTAGCAACTGAAAGACCTTGGAGTCGGAGCTGCGCCTGCCCACCACTACCAAGCAGTCAGGGAAGTTATTCAGCTCCTCAGCTTGTCAGAAGGCTATATAACTGTCTCACCAGGCTGATGTGAAAATTAACAGTGTCTGTTCCAAAAAGACCAAACACTTTGAGTGAAAGCATGGGAGTCCTTTAGAATACATACACAGAAACCTGAATCAGTTCAGTAAGTTCTCTCTTATTTTAACTCTTTCTCTGCACTTCTAAGCTATCATCTGTTTCTAAACAAATAATTGACCAGAATTTTCAGGTCTGGCTGCCACCTCTTCAGCACTGAGCATAGTGCCTGACAGAGCACATCCATTACAAGTCTATATGAAAGCCTTTCCCAGGTCAATACTCTGCCCTCTCTCTTTTTCCCCACGAGAGGAAAAACAACCAGTGCAAGGAACTCCCATGCTACAGGACAGTCTGTGTAATATTTCTGTCACAGTTTGCACAACAAAAGCATTCTGTATCCCTGCACTTCATTAGGAAATTAGCCAGGAGACCATGCTGTCAGGATTTTCCTACATTAGTGTAGGACACATGCTACGGTTTTCCTCCAGTCAGCTACTCTGCTTAACAGAAATGGGGAAAGAAGGGAGAACAGCTCTGGTACCTTCCCTTGCCCAAACACATTACCTTCTGCACGGCATGGTGAGCTGTAAGGGCAGTATGGGCACCAGTATGGGCACCCTTGAACACCTGCACTCCTTGGTCCTTACCAGTGAACAGAGCTTCACCTGGTGGCAGTCACATACAAATACAGCTTCTAGACAGGAAGAAAACCCATTTTCCTTCCCTTTCCCCCCACTTCAGTCAGAATGAACAAATACACTTATGAAAAACATTTATATTCTGCCATCCCATCTGCAAACAATCTATCACAGTCTATTTTTGTATAGATAAAAACAAATAAAATACTTAGCATTAAAACAGTTCTAAGTGAAGATAACCCAAAGAATTAAAGTGATTTACCACATTATTAACACAGGAGGCATCTCCTCAGTGATGTCCACGCTGCACACACATGAGCCAGTACTCTCAACCAAATCCCTCAAGGACCAGAAAACCTTCCCAGGAGGGGTAAAAGGGCCTCTTTAAAAGCAGTGGGTCCTTCCCCACAGCTGAAGACTATCCTCTCCAAGAGGGGTGGAAATTGAGCACATTAGGCTAATTACAAACCTGTGCTCAAACGGGATTTCTTCAGGCCACTTGAGTTACTCAGAGTTACTGGATGTTAGAAATAAACATGTTTACAGTTTAATCCCTAAATGTGTATTTTTAGGGTGTAAAATGCAGCTGGCCAGTCAGCTTTAGCCTCTGAGCCCCACGGAGGGTATGGTGCATAGCTTTTGTGGACAGCACTATGCAAGTACAATAAGTTATCCACTGGAGCATAGCCACTTTCTTGGCAGGAGCTAAGAAGTTATTGTCATGTGAAAAGACGTGTGAAATCCTGAGCCTTTACGGTGCAGTAAATAGCACTGTCAGACTCACCTCACCCAAAATGCTCAGCTAGACAAAACAAGTTATAAGGAGCTTTACAAATCTTTTTACTGAGAAATGGTGGCTGGCCACTTGGTCTTTTACCCTCGGTAAGTGTGAGCCTCAGCTCTGCTGGGCAGGAGGAAGTAATAAATTGGCTTTTGCTTTTGAACTTTTAAAATCCATTTGAAGAAATCAATCCCCTGTCTGGAGAGTAGACACACTTCTCTGTACATGGACTAGCGGGAGGAAGTGGAGGGCAGGATGGCTTTCAGGTGGCTTCTGAGGCTTCAGGAGGGTTGTGGCTTTCTAAGTCTCATTTGGTTTAAGTCAACATTCAGCCTTTGGCTAACTTAGGACTATGGCCTCTGACTTCTATTCAGACCTTACAAGTTTCAGATGCAAAGGTTTGAGTAAAGAGTAAGAATAATGGTGGTTTAAGAAGCATTTGTTGCTAAAATATTTTTAAAATCTAGAAAATACATTATTTGTCTCTGTAGTTACTTCCAGTGTATCTATCTCAAAACCAGTGGTTAGCTTTTGCACCAGTTTGGAGGTAATTATAATAATATTGGATTAATAAATCCTAAGACACCCTGAAGAGGCTTCTGAGGAGAAGACAGCTGGCTTATAAACTTATAAATAAAGATTGTTACTTTAATCAAATCTGAGACTAAGAGCTTCATATTGAAACAAACTTATCTGGAGCCTGAAGCCTCTCCCAGCTTCCTACTGAGATTTTTTTTTGGCTGTAGTAGCTAATTTCTCGCCTCTCTGCCCATCCAATTCCAATATGACATTTTAACTAAATAGTTTCTTTGATTTGCAGAAACTTGAGAGATTCAGTTTAACAGAAATAACAAATGACAAGTTTCTGGTTTCTCAGGACTTTTAAATCCAGGACAGTGTGGGATTTATTTCAGACTCTCTTTAAAGACTATGTAAACTTTGGGCATGTGGATTTTGCATTCTTCTGATGACAACCTTATTCGCACAGGTGAATATTAAAAATACATATAGAGTTAGGGAACAGGAGGCTTATATAAATAACAAAGTGAAGTATTAGTAAGAGTAAAAGGAGATTCATAGGATAGTCTGGGATTCTTTAACTTTTCTGTCTCTAAACCTACATCAATATTAAAGAGAAAAAAAAGTGATTTAAAATGCAACATCAGAACATATAAAGTAAGTATGGAAGAGATCTTTAGAAGTTGTTTACACTTCATTCCTATGTCAGATCAACTCTGTTTATACACAGAGATGGTGACAATGTTTTAACGTGTTCTTACCTTCTGATGATGCCAGTTTTACACCTGTGGACATCTTGCTTTACTGCTAAAGCACATTTTCCACCTGAAAAGCATTTCTTATTCTGCTGGTTTTGTGTAGCAGAGCGGTGGGGCCGGGGCTACAGTGGCAGCTTTTGTGAGAAACTGCTAGAAGTTTCCACTTGTCCGGCGGACCTGGCTGGGTCTAAGGCAGACCTGCTGCTGGCCAGGGCCGAGCCAATTTGCAACAGTGATAACGCCTCTGGGATCATGTATTTAAGAAGGGGGAAATAATAAAAAAAAAAAAGGTGAAGAAGCAGCAGTGGGGGCAGAGAAGGGGAAGCGTGAGCCTTGTGGGCCTTGCAGGCCTCACCCTCTGGCTTCCCGCCAGGCGGCCAACTGGGCCCAGCCCGGCCTGGCCTGGCTGCAAGAAGTGGAGAGGAGATGAGAAGTGAAAAGACCCTGAGAGGCGTCTGCCTGCCTGTTGTGAAGAATTTCTTGTGAGAGAAACGGCTGCAGACGCCAAGGTCAGTGCAGAAGGAGGGGGAGCAGTAATGCTGCTCCTGGCCAAGATTCCCCTGCAGCCCGTGGTGCAGCCCATGGTGAGGCCGGTTGTCCCCCTACAGCCCATGGAGGCCCACGGAGGGGCAGAGATCCCCCTGCAGCCCGGGGAGGACCCCACACTGGGGCAGGCGGGTGCCTGAAGGCGGCTGTGGCCTGTGGAGGGCCCGCTGGGGCAGCTGGTTCCTGAGGGACTGCACCATGTTGAAAAGGACCCCAGGCTGGAACAGGGGAGGAATGTGAGGAGTTCTTCCCCCGAGGAGGAAGGAGTGGCAGAGTGTGACATGCGATGAACTGACCGTAACTCCCATTCCCTATTCCCCCCTGTGCTGCTCAGGCGGGGAAGGAGGTGGAGATAATTTGAAAGGAAATTTGAAATTTGAAAGCCTGCGAAGAGGGGAGAGGTGGGGGAAGTTGTTTCTGTTCTCTCTCATTATCCTGCTTTGTTTTTGTTATTAATAAATTGAAATAGTTTTCCCCAAATCGAGTCTGTTTTGCCTGTAACAGTAACTTGCATGATTTCTCCCTGTCCTCATCTCAAACCTCGAGCATTTTTATTCTCTCTCCCATTCTCTCGGAAAGTGGGGAGAGTTAGTAAAAAAAACTCTGTAGCTTGGTCCTGAGCAGGGCTAAACTGACACTTACATGAAATGAAAATCTCATTGGCTGCAATCTGGGTCTCACGCCTCTTGTTCTATTTTCTACAGACACCAAGAACAGATTATTCCCTTTCCTTTTGATTTTAATTCTTTTTGTTTTCTTAATTCTTCCCTAACATAGGATAAAGAGTACCACTTACTTCAGTCTTCCCTCCTGAATAATGCATTTTTGAGACTTCTGTTTCTCTTGTTGCATGCTTCTGACTTTCTTTCAGCAGGCCCCATTCCCCTTGAAGTTTTGTTTCCACAGACAGACACATTTGGAACCTTCAAAGAGCTAAGCAGAGTGTAAGAATTATGTTTTACACAGTGAACTTTATTACTCTGATCTGTCAGATATCTCCAGTAAAATAAAGCTGTAGATATTTCATGTAGACTTTATTTCTTATGTAACTGAAATTTCCCAATTCCGTGTTAAACCTGAAACTAGGGAAGCAAGGTAGAACTTCCATCCAGGGAAGCCAGTGAACTTCAGGCAGCATGCTGGAAGAGCAATGAAGAAAAGTAACATTCCTGTGTCTTGTCCTGAGAAGAGGACCACTGAAGATAGAAGTCTCTTGCACTAACAATGTATTTTTGAAGTGTTTTAAAAACCGTCTGATGAAAGATTCTGTAAGCGATCTTTATCTACTCTTTTCAGGACAAAAACCTAAAAAGAAGTGTCACAAGCCCGGCCTCTGTGTCTGACTGGTTGACTTCTAACCACACGGCTGCTGGAGCAGATGCTGTTGAGAAGGGGAACGTCCAGTTGGAAAATCACTGTCCCAGACAACGCACGTGGAGTGCCCGCACTTTCCACGACTTCCTGGCTCCAATACCAAAGCTACAGAAGAAATGGTGTAGCTGGACCACCAACAGTCCCTTCACGAAGCTGGTTGACAACAGTGTAAGTCTTGCAAGGAGGGGAGGACGTGGTGGTCAGGGTCTGTGCCCCAGTATGCCTGGCTGCTCGCTGATAGGAGATGTTTTCCCCTTGGCCTACTGCTTTACCTCTCCAACCTGCAGTGTGATACACATTTCAGTCCATCTTGCTTGCTATATGGGAAACTCTTTTGCTGAACTATATTTTAATTTATTCAGACTTTCCTGAAGCTGTATTTCCCAGCAGTTAGCACCTGGTTAAGAAATGATCCCCAGTCCAGAAAAACATTTAAAAATGCCTTCAGACTAGATTATCTCATTCCATGTTCTAACATGTACCGTTTTTCCCCCAGTTATGCCTTCAATTTATTTTAATTGATGTATTACTATTGCATTGCAAGGAATCTGTAGGTGTAGGAGCGATATCTAGGTCTCACCGACTGTAATCATCAAAGCAACAGTTTGTTACCAAGCTAATAGAGGATGTTTCTTCTTTTTTAAAGTAATAACATAGGTTTTTGCTAAAGAATGCATCTCATCTCTAACATAACCAGGAATTTTAACTTTTAGTTCCCTTTGAATGAAAATTTCTTAAGAAAGCTGCTTTTCATGGCATGTCTACTAATTTATTATTATTTTATGTAGGGTTTTCCTACAGCTGCAAGATCCCAAGGTGCCCCAACCAGAAAGGTAATCTCAGCCACTGAGATAGAAGGAGCATCAGAGACCGTTCACTCAGATTCATCTGCCAGTAACGCCTCATACCCCCTCACTCTGTCCGCTCAAAGGCAGCGGAAGCTAAGCTCCTGCAATTTGAAGAAATCCAGGTTTGGAAACCCTTATTTTGGATTTTTAGCCAGTTCCCCTGACAGCAAACATGTGAGGTCTTTGGATCCCTCAAGACACCTAGGGCCAGCATCTCCAGTAAACAGCCAAAGCCCCAAAAATCTTCTCGAGAGCTCCAACCCACTGAAAATCAACTTGGTCAATGGTTCGAAAACAAAGGAGTTTATGGTAGAAACAGATAAAAACAAACCAGTTTTTATTATTTCTGAAGAAGGAGATGATCAGCAGCCTCTGGTCTTAGCAGAACATCTTAGTCAATGTGGAGATCATCTGTCAGAGCAAAATGCTGTGTATGCTCCAGCTGTACCAGATAAACAGCCAGTGGTTCTGACTGTTGAAGGGAACAGTTCTGTCAGATTCACATCAAATCTTCCCCTTTGGGCAAAATCCCCTGGTTTATACAAAGGTCACATGAAAGCTCCTAGTTCTTCCAGGGACCAGCAGAGTTCGTCAGCTGCAGATGCTACTACTACTGAGACCTCACAGAACTGCGATACCCTAGCTGCTCCTACGCTATGCCAAGCTTCAGTCCAGTGATGCCTTCAGAAAGATTGAAACATCAGGTCACAAAAACAGAGGCAACAGAGACATGATCAGAGTGGAAGCTGTGCCAAGTAGTTGAGCGTGGCAGTGACAGATGGATGCAACTTTTTTAAGAGTGGTCTTTGCTTCCTACCTGTTGGGATTGAGATTACAAGGATACATACCATAGACAGCACAAATGCAACTTTTCCTTTTGCTCACTAACCTCATTTCTATTCTTCTGCATGAAATTTTGATGTGGTTTATACATGAAAGCATCCTCTGAAAAGGTACTTCAGACTGCAGAAAACCTTTTCTGGAATGAGAAATGAAAGTCATCTGAGATGGTTACATCGTGGTTTATAGCTGAAATGTAAATCAGTCCTCTGGCACTGTGGTCTTTCTGTTGGGAGCTATGAGTTAAATTCCGTTTGTAGCTATGCCTGTACAATCCAAGCCTTGCCAAGCCAAGAGTGAGAGTTCAATCATGCATGTTTGCATACAGTTTTGTAAACTTAAGTTGAAGCATTTCATACTTCTGCACTCTAGCACAAAGCTTACCAAGCATTAGCATCTCTAAAATTAAAGACTGATTATCTCATATCCTGACTCTTTAGAGAAGTGCACAGACAGTCTGAGCAACCCAATACTAGTTCTGTAAAAGACTGGTGTAGCTTTAGCTTTATTAGATCTACATAGGCTTAAAACACTTCAGTCTACTACATTTTTAAGTGACTCCTCATGGCAACAGAAGCATGTGTACAAAAACACGGAAATACTAGGAATAGTCTCCAGCATTCAACACTTGGATATTTGCAGCTGCTCTCATCCTATATCCACCAGCTATTTATTGCTGGTAACGCACATTGACTAGAGAACTATTTCCCTTCCTTTAGTAGACAAGACTTAAAAGACAAAATTAAGTGGGGCAAACTTTGAGTGCTTGCTTTCTATAGACATGAACTACTAAGTGGCTGTGCCTCCCTGATTACAAATCCAGGGCATTCAATGGAACACTGAACCAAAGGGAAGCCTGCTAGTCCTATTGCCTTTAATAAGCCCATCAGTATTTTCATTGCCTCCTGGTGATATTTTCCTATCTTTGCAAGAGACTCCTGCATGTTCAGCCCACAACTTAGAAGTATTTTGCTTTCTTAAATGAAAGACATTCCCTGTGAAGCTGGATTTTGCAGCTGACACAGCACATTGTTCTAAATCAATAGCATGTCATAAAACAGGTGTCAGAAAGAAATCTTCCGTACAAGTCTTCCCCTATGTTAGCTACAGCGTGCGTTGAGTGATCTTAATCCTTCTGTGTGAAGGCATTTAAATCTGATTCCTGAAATATTTAACTGAACTATTTATGATTTCACCTGCTATTACAGCTTCCATTTGCCACCTATTAATGTCTGAGATATGCAAAACAAGACTGTAGGTTTTGCCTAATATTTTGTGTATGTTTACATGTCTACACAGACATAGAAGCTTTGCATCTGGTAGCAGTGGAAGCAAAAACATACATACCCTTTAGCAGTTGACTCAAACATGAACAGCAGACAAGTCTCCACATTTCTTATTACCAGGCTCTGTTAAGTAGTTTTGAAGCAAAAAAGGCTGGCTCCAAGTTGGGTGGTTTTTTACTGTTGGGGTGGTTTTGGTTTTGTTGCTTTAAATTAATGCTACATGATTCAAAGGGAAGAGCTAATATATTTATGATTTAAGAAAATATTTAGAAGTCTTCAGTACTTTAGTAATAACTTCCACTAGCATTACATTCATATATAGAGTAATTCAGAGTCAATGTTCTGTTACTTGCTACATTTCTAAATATTGAAATACTAAAATCTGCTTTTGAAAAGTACTTGTGTTCAGTTACTGACAATAGCTACATTTGAAGGGCTGGGAAAAGCAGCTTTTTCAATAAAAGCGTCTGTAACTATTCATTTCTACAATGTAATGCCACTTATTTTGTTTATTTTGAAAGACTAAGTTTGGGCATTTCGTCAGAGCACGCCAATACATTGCATGGCGTACACCGGTACAGCAACCTCCCTAGCAGTTCCTGAATGGGAAGAGCAAAAAAGCTGCTGTATCATTCAGTCAGCAAACACCCGAGGACTAGATCCTGTTTGAATTATCCTCAGTACCCTAGCGAGATGATGAGGTGGTTGTTTACTCTGACTTCCTCTACTACCTATTTGCGTAACCAAAGAACAGCTTTTTCTAAACTTGTTAAGACTGCTGCCAGAGGCTGGCTTCTGTGGGAGTTTGGATTTCCTTTCATATACTGCTTATCTTAACACTGCGTACCTCTTCCATCACTGCCTGCTGTAGTACTACATAGCCAGTTATATAGGAGACACTAAATAAATTATCATACTTTCAGCATGGACTATACACCTGTGCATGTTGAGACAGGCCCTCCTCTTGAAGAATATGCAATATTGAATAACGCTGCTTATTCTCAGAACAGATGTGGCTGATACACCAAGTTATTCAAAGGTGCCACTAGAAAATGCTGAAGCCCAACACCCAACGGGCGCATGCTGCAGGTATACAAAGACCATCCCCTCACTCTTGGTCAGCCCTGAAGAGCCAGGAGCACAACATATGGGAGACTTACACTTCAGTTCCTGACTTGCCTTTTAGCACTAAAGGCACTAAAATTAACTGCTGAAGAGTTAAACTTGTGGTTTACTTTGTACCTTCAAAGAAAATGCAACAGATTTTCCTCCTCTTACAGCTAAAGGAACTGTTTTGAAGTTCTCCTTTTTTTTCTCCCCCCACAGAAACAGAAACGGCTTCCACCCATACTCTTCAAAAAAGTCATAGTGCAAATTTAAGAAATTCTGAAAGCTCCAGGTGGAATAAAGTGCTCTAATACTTTCAGCTGTAAATATTGACTAGGATTAGTTTTTAAATAGTATTACTTATGGCATTTATTTTGTTCCTAACAGCTATATTACTTCTGAGAGCTATGCTGCCATGTTTTAATGACAGAATATCTCACAACTCACGCACAGGCTCGGGATTCAGTTTCACCTTTGTGGTAATGCCATCAGTTTACTGTGCTATTTTGCATACTGTAACTAAGCAGCAAATGGGTAAGCATGCTAAACACTTGCTGAAGAGGAGGAAAATCATTTCAGTCACAACTGCATGGGGGAAAAAATGTCCAAAAATGTTGTGGAGCTAACAAACATAAAGAGTATTATCTTCAGGAAAACTGAAGTTGAAGAATGTTCACTTCTTTTTTATTGTTTTGGAATATACTAGGCAATCCCTCTAGCCCATGTGTCAGGTAGATTAAATAGGACAAAAATGCATGGGCATTCCCTGGTTCTTCTTTGTTAAAACAGCTTCAAAATAAAAGCTTGAAGCTACACAAGCTGACAGGAATCCTGCGTGCTAGGTTTGTTACTGTCAGGTAGTTAAAATGGTTGAGAACAGAGGCTCAATAGGAAAACAATCCAAAAGATTTAACATGCAGCTAATGCATCCTAACTCTGAGGACTCAAGGTAGCAAGAAAAATCCATTTTTAACTTCCTAGCAGAAACATGAACTGAGGTTTCCTTTCATAAATCTAATTTTTCTTTAGGAGCAGTTGGTTACAAAGCATCCTACTCATAACTGTTTCTAGTTGGTTGGTTTTTTGTTTTGTTTTGGTTTTTTTTTATGAGAAGGGCACAAAAGCCATAACAAAACACATTTGACTCAAATAGTCGAGTTAGCTACTAGATTTTATTCTAAACAATTAAAGATTAATTTGGATTGAAAGAAAAAAAGTCCTAAGCCAACACTTACCTAATGGAAGCAAGCAACTGAAACTGAGCAGCACTGAAAAGAATACCCAACAGAGACCAAATATAGCTTCAACATATATTCATGGTCTGTCTAGTAATGTCTTTGATGTTAAACCTCATATGGCACACTTAGCATTTTTTATAATTCATTTCCTATGGAAACTAATGAGCTTAAGGGTGAAATTACCTCATTGAAAGTCAAAATGGTGAAGTGTGAAGAAAAGAAGGATGACCTGAAAAGCAGATTTAGAAGCAATCTTTGCATACTAAGCATTGCTGTGGGAAATAGTATAATTAGTTTTCTTCAGAAGTTATTCCTTGGAATTGTGTAAGTGGTATTTCAGCTCCCAAACATCATGCAGAAAGAATGTTAGATAAAATAGGTGGAAAAAATGCAAAATCCCCACACATTCTTTTTAAAAGCAAGAAATCCTTTTCCTGACTTCCAGTAACACAGTGACTGCTGGTTTATTTTTAGAGGGCAGACTGTACAAAATAAGGCCCCCTTCCACCAGAAATTTCGAAGAGGCCATAAGAAACCAGACTTTCAGAGCATAATTTAGAATTGAGCACTCTCTTCTTAAATGCCCAGCTCCTTTTACTTGAGTCAACTTATTTCCATAAGCTCTCGCTGTAGGCTAAGCCATCTGCACTACACAGTTCTACTGAACACTACAAATTGATACAAAATGGATGTATTTTATTTGCAGAATGAATGAGATAATGATTGATCTTTCAGTGTAAAATACCATGATTTTTCTATTAAATTGCAGGAAAAGAGTATCGGAGCTTAAACACAAATTATCCTACACAGTTGCTGATTCAAATACTTGAGACGCACTGTGGACTGTCAGATTAACACAAACTGTTGAGATTAGTATGTTGTCAGCTACTCCAGCTGCAAAAGGCCATATATTGTATTCTCTTTCTCACAATCATGCTACCATCTTTCTTTATTCTTTACAGAGGAAGTACTCGGAAGAACTTACACTGTGCCAGAACTGGACACTTGATAGGCTGAACCTGCAGCTTCTTCAAACTAAATTAGTTACAAGTAATTTATTCACATAACAGAGTATAAAACACTTAAATCCGCCAATATAAGTGCAGGGCAAGCCAAAATCATTACAAGTTTTAAGATCTATCAGGTTGTCTTTATGGCATACAGAAAAACATACTGTTTTCACTTTTATATTACTTAACCATGAGTTTGAATTTCTCTTAGGTCGAAGAACAAGTGACAGCTTGTTTAAGAACAGCAATATAGATTAGCTGCAACATTAAAGGATATACAGCTTCAACTGTGGGAATGGCAGCAGCACAAAAATCCTAGGATGCTAAGCTGCAATTTGAAGCTTAACAACTCTGGCATCACTGCATTCCACATAAGATACAACAGGGGAGCAGACAAGTCCTCCTATTTACTCAGCAAGGGAAAAGTCCTATTACTAGTAGCCATTTGAAATCTTATCATTTATACAAGTTAGATCATTGTAAAAATAAAGACAACAGTAATTTTCTCTAGTCTGCTATTAAATCAACAGTGGTATAATGCTTGTCACTTCAGTGTTTACGCTGTTGGAAGAAATTAAAATAGTATCCACTGTTTTAGGAGTAGTAAACTTTTTTATTTAGTAGCACCTTGAAGTCATTTTGTTGACAAAAATGAATTATATTTAATAGTTTTTTGCTTATATCATTAGTTATTAATCCTGCAGACATACTGATGATCTTTTGTGATATCACCTGACACTTTCTTGAAATTTTGAGAGAATTTCTTGGAATAACACAAAAACTCATGTAATTTTCAGTTACTACAAGTACAAGATGATATTTAGTTGTAAAATCTCAACATTCAAATAACTAAGAGCTTGACCAAGCATTAGAAAGTGTTGCATACATCCATTTCTGTGGTAGGAGAACATGCCACAGAAGAAACAGACAACTTCAGAGATTTTTTTTTTTTTTTTTTAATTAATAACTTCTTAGTTCAGGAAAAAAATAAATCACAAAAGAGAACTGGAAGAACTACTCTCCACCTTCTTTATAAAAGAACTTTCTCCAAGAGAGAGACTATATACCTTGTTCACCACTAAGTCAAACGCTATCATAATCACCTTAGTTGTCACAATATCTAGTCTACCACATTTCATGCTCAGCTTCCATATATCTCTTATAAAGGAGGTGGGGGTGTGCTTTAGACAGGTTAAAAATAGGCTGCACCTTTACAGTATTTAAACAATTACACCAAGCATAGTTCATACATTTAGCACATTAACTATCACCTGGTAACCATACATTTAAAAAGGTCTAATGTATAGAGTATGTAATACCCATGACAGATACTCTTACTTACTTAAGAGCATATAAAGATCAGGATTTATGCACCCTCCCCATCTGCAAGTTAATTTCTCATCTCTTCCTGGTACAATATAAATGACAAAAACCCCCCTTCATTCCATTGCACTACCGCAACCCTATATGCATAGAAAGGCAGATCAATTATCTGTAACAGGGAAAAGGAAGAGGGGTTTATAAAAGGAATTTGAAGAACCTCTACTGCACAGGTAGTTTCGATGTCAAGTACATGAGTTGTTTTGTTTGTTTTTTTCCCTCCTTTTTTTTTTTCTTAAAGTTACATAATACATCCCTATACAAACATAACTTGAGTAAGTGCAAGTGAGGTTGTACGCAGTACTGTAGACACATTATTCTTCACCGACAAAAAAAAATTCAGCACAAAAGGCTTGAACACTAGCACAGTGACAAGTCTATGCTGAAAGCCCATCTGGGGTGTGGGAAATGAATGAGAATGCAAAGCACATTTCTGCATATAATGTGCAAAGGCTTGATCTTCACAACTGCACTCAATTTGCTACATGCACAGCCAAAGATGAAAGTGAGATCAAAACCAGCTGGGAATGGTTGTCCTGAGAAGATACATTAACCATTAAAAAAAATCTAAACATAAAATACAAATACAGAAGCAACAGAACATTGTTAATAATACTAAAAGACAGAAACACACTGTTTTTGTTAAAAGAAGTTTCAAGTATTATTCCAGATCCAATTTCAATCCTACTCACAGGAGAAAATGCCCAGAGATTAGGAAGAGAAGTCCACACCAAAGTGTATTTTTAATAGCATACAGGCATGGTCAACAGACCCAGCCTTGCGATAGCTATTTTAAAAAATAAAAATCTAAACAGAAACGCATCATTCTAATTAGCATTCATATTAAGATGTGCATTACTGGAAATAGTTAATTCACTGACACCAGTAGACATGATGTGCTGCATCATTTGTGCTCTATTATATCACAAGATATTGTGTGCACTCTTTTTAACATTGCAGTGTAAATCCTGCTTATAAAATAAGGCATACTTAAAAACAACATGGTATCTACAGAGGTAACTTTGTATGCTTTCTTCTCATTCTGTTTCACCCTTCTAGGTATGATGAAAAAGAAAAATTGGTTCCCCTTGAGGTTTGTCAACATTGGCTACCAGATTATGATGAAACAGATCAAATCATATCAACTGGGAGAGGAGTGGGTTGTTTTGAGACTTTTTTTTTTAATTACACTTGGGATGTTTCCTGAATGAGCTCTGCAGAAGGCATGAAAATAAAAAACTACATTTTTTTTTATGTCAGTGACACCAGTGTTCCCCTTCATCATCCCTATCCAGAAATGCCTGCGTATTGCTACAATTTGTCCAAACTGAATTATTTTCTGTAAGATTGTTCCTTCCAGTAAAGCTGCTATATTCTGTTTTAAATTACAGCTTTTTCTACATTTTCACCAGTGTATGCATGCTAGAGAACAGCTGCATGGCAGAGGTACATATTCAGCATATGATATCAAACTAAAAAAGAAATAAAAAAAAAATGAACCAGTGTGTCCTACTGGCTGCTCTATTTCAAAAGCACTGTTTGGTCTTCTGATAGAAAATACTACAGAAGTAATATTAGAAGTCTGTTCTGCTTCAAGTATTACCCCAACTTTAAATGTGATTTTCAAATTTTTTGTGCAATCATTTTTGTAATTTAACGTGAATAAAAACATCAATACGACTAAACTAAGAAAAGCAACTGTACTACTTGCACTATAACACTGCACATATGGTAGAAGCTTTAAGTTGAAACAGCTTTTTAATGGACGGATTTTTTTTTTTTTAAAGTGAATATTAATGTGGTTTCTAGCCCAAATCCAATGGGTAGCGACAAAATATCAGACTACCACGAAATGCAGTTACAAATATACACTGACAGTTTCCTTCTTAAATATTAATGGCTCTTGAAATATCCATCAGATACTTTTACAAAACATTTCTATTTTAAGTCTAAGGATTTTTCTTAGTTTCTTCACAAGTAGTGCAAATACACTCCTTATTCTTAGGTCTTCCCAAGATATGGCTGGTTTTCGCGTGTGCGATTTGTGTTCTTCACTGAAGTGATACAGGGACACTGTAGTGAGGAGGATGGAATGCAATGTTTGCTGGACTTTCTTGGGAAAAAAATTCTACCTTATTCATGTACAGCTGTAAAACTCAAGAAATTAAAAAGTTCACACCAGATTACCTGATGCAAAAGTTATTGATTCCCTGCTATGGGGGAACTGAGAAGATCCCCTGAACTCTTAAACTGTACAAGCAGTGTAACAGGTTTTTGTCCCCTCTCTACAGACTACAAGTATTCAGTTCTTGAATCGTGTTTGTTCACAAATGTGATTGAATTTCCTGAAATTAAAAAAAAAAAAAAAAGAAAAAAAAATCAAAAGTGTTAAAGTGTAACAAAGTTCTCTGAAGTCAGGCAACAAAATAGTCAGCATCTTTCACAGGGTATGTTGAACGTCAAACACTTTAAAGCAAAACATTTACACGCTAACACAGCTGTTTTTCAGAATCTGTTCAGCTCATACTCTACTACCATGTTATCTGCAACAAGATTTTCAACATCTCTCCTGCTTAACTCGTTAGTTTTATTATGCACACAGAAAACCTGTTCTTAAAAGCATTCCTCTATACTTCTGCATACTTCAAATCCAGAAGGCAATTAAAACAGGAATCAGCAAATTAATTTTACCCTGTGAGACATAAGTAATTTTTAGTAGACAGCATTACACAAGTCACTAGGAACTAGAATTAACCAGGCTATTAATACATTTCAACATAAACATCTTCTTTCACTGGCTTAGAATCTTCTTCTGGAAAGAAAAAGCTAAGTATTTCTCATTCTGTATTATTTAGGTTTTATGGGAACGGCAAGCCCATCTTCCTGAATTAAACAGATAACACAATTTTGTATGAGGCAATTCTTTCCAATTCTCTAGAACATCTCACTATTCATATTTTGTTTCTCTTACTTGGGTTATGCATTCCCTGACAGATAACTGAAACAGCAGTTGGGGTGTTGAACGTGTATATACATATACATATGGAAGAGGTGATGCAAAAATGAATTTTCTCCCTCTTGCTGAATTAGATCAAAGATTAGAAAGAAACCTTGCTTACATAATCAAACTACTTAGCAAAACAGCTCAATTTAAAAAAATAAAAACAACAACAAAAACAACTGGATATCTAGAAGTGGTATGACACAATTGTTTTCTTTTACGGGTTTAGGAAATAAGAGCAGCAGCCAGTGAAGTTCTAGGAATAGCTTATGCTTGAAAGAAAAAAAAGAAAGAAAAAAGGAAAAAAGTTCCTGAGTAATTTCCATTTTAGAATTATACACCACAATATGAACAAAGATGACTTGTGAATGCTTTGATACTCAATTAACTCTCTAACATTTCAAAACAAAATCTCCTCTGGGAACACAGACAGTCCTGTAACGTAAAGTTACAGATAGCAGTGCTGCTTTGAATTAAATCTGCAACTTAAATCCTGAATTATTTTTGAAAGTTATTTGGTAAAACCCTCTGAATTTGTAAGAGACTGGGGATTAATATTTTACAAGTCTTTCTTATGATCTGCTTGCGTGAGCTGTACAGACTGGTTATTTTCAACCCTTAGTACCTGAAACATTAAAGGAATTATGCTAAGTGTGTATGTTCATTGCAGCATTAGAAAGACAGTGCAGAATCTACTGTTCATTAAAGCAATTTCTCTTAAATTGCACTGAGAATTTAGAGAATTATTCATAAAGCAAGACAGATTTTTCTACCCTCCCTGGAACCAGTTAGCTCTTAGGTAGATAATTTTTGTTTTGTTTTATAAGACTTCAGTATTTGTCTTAACCACATGTGCATCTTTTCATAAGAATGCAATTGCATTATCAGTGGCCTTATTTTTTTTTTTTTTAATTCAAGGACCTTGATTTATTTTGGATGGACATTTCACATGAATGATCAGATACCAGGAAGCCATGTTCCCTCGATGTTTTAGAACACTTGAGAAGTAGAGGGTTTATCTATTTTCATGCTCGGTATTTCATTTTTACCATATGCTAGGCTGCTTGTGTCAGAGGCATAAGACCTAAAAAGTCCTCCAACACCAGGAACTGCTAAAACACACCAGGTTCCTAATGTTACATGTTACAAACTTCTCTTGCTTATCTTGTTGCAAATTATTCGCACAAATTTATCCCTTCAAAGTATGTTGCACTTCTAGAGAAGAGTTTTTCAGTTTCAAAAGGAAAACGCATAGGCCTAATTATTGTATATATCCTGTTTTTAAGAAGCACTCAGACATAAGCAAATGAGAAGCTGCTTCACTGGGAAAAGAATAGGAACAAAGGGGAAGTCGCGGGTGGAAAACAACACTCAAGAAGTATCAGCGATGGGTTACATCGACTTAAGAGTGCTAGTGGTGCCCTTCTGACAGGCACGAAGGGCTCATTTCAAAGTTGTGTTAAAAACAAAGATGACAATAAAAGCCCCAGAAGCTTACCCAATTTTGCTTATGCTGCACCAGTGTTACTCATGCAATTTCTGGCACTCCAAAGGTTGGGTTTTCGGTGGTTGTTTTTTTTTTTTAAAAAGAAACAAAAAACAAAGCCACTTTCTAAACTGTGTAACTTACATGGCATGATGCGCTTTGACCTGAGTTCGACAGTTCCGCCCCCAGTAGCAATCAGGACGTGATGTGACAGTCACTACAAAAAGATCAAATTAAATGCTACGTTTATTACAGAAGTAATTAAATAAGATGATGTAGGTTATTAAACGACTGCTAATGGTGGTTACTCATCAGAGCAAGCTTTGTATAGAAGACAGGGACGATTGGCAAGAAACAACTACATTGGTTCACCTTTCCAGAAACCAAGCAAACACTTAATGAAGGACAAAAAAATTCATTCTGAATATTAGGCTCACACAGACTTACAATTAAAGGATTTGGTTCTCAGTGCTGTCAACTGAAATGTTAGCATTTAGTTTAACAGAGATGGACTTTACAGTTTAAGACACCAGGCATATGTCTAGATACACTTCCATATGAAAACAGATTTATTAATTTGCATAGTTTGTTGGTTTTTCCCCTACTTTTACATACATTATACACTCAGCTGTCCAGCAGCCCATTACACTAAAATGAAAAGCAATACTAAGGAGAAACAAGGTAGACTGACTGTCTCTCATTACGGACAGCAGCAGAAGCAGAGTTCTCAACAGGCAAAGACAGTGAAGCTGTTGCTAACAACAGGAATTAGATGGACAGAAGTAGCATTTAAAAGTAGACTGTTGGAAGAGCTTCTGTTCCCAAAACATTTAGGATTGAAGCAGGCACAGTTGCTTGCATGCTATTTTATCCTAAAACTGCAAGTGCAAACAGATTTAGAATTAATTTATGAAAACATTCTTGTTCCTAGTTGAGAGCTGGTAAAATGTGAAATTATTCAGGAGGTGCATCATTTTATGTATTTAAATAGGAAAATAAATTACATTACAGCAACTAGTTCCTGTTGACTATATTCTGGATTTTACTGAATTCCTCTTTTCACTATGCAGATATAGTTATTCTACAGATGAGAAATCATACCGAAAGAAAAGATTCCATTAGGGAGTCTGACAACAACTATATGCAAATTTAGCAGCTGACAAGTAAAAGCAATCAGCATAAGGTATTAGCCCTGCAGAGAGATTTGCACTGGGTTACATGAAGGTGCTAAAAACCCAAGGACGCACAGGGATAAAACTAACTCTTTAAATGACTTTTCCCCCTTACTGTGCAAAGCAATCCCCACCTGGCAATTCAGCAACAGGAATATTCTGCCTGTACTGGTAGGCAAGTTCTCGAAAGCTGCGAAGGCCACAACAGTAGCAAAGCACTGTGTTCCCAGTAATTCTGTAATCTGGGGAGAAAACCAATTTGTGCATAACATCAGTGTAAGACTTGAGAAACCAGGCTTAACAAAAATGTCACGATGGCACTGGTTATGTACACTGAACTTCAAACGCCTTGATAATATTACTGAATTACAGATAGATAAAGAGTTACACATGGACAAAAATGAACATAACACATACCTGACAACATAAAAACTCCTCTTTGAAGAGCTAAAAGACTTTCATTTAACATATTTTTCCATGTCAAACCCCTGGATGCCAGGTAATCCTGAAAAGAGCAATTTAACTGTTTAATCTATAAAAATTTCCAGCATTAAAGAATGACCAAGCCATTCACCCTCAAACATTTTCAAATCTAGATCTATCTAGGTTTTCAATATGGGCTGATGCTGATGACAAGTAAAAATTAAATACCTTCAACTTAATTAACATGATACTCTCAGATCACCAATAAAATCTTCCACTCAGTATCTTCTTTTTTTTTTTTTTTTTTTTTTTTTTACAGAAGAGTCTTACTTTTGCCAAAAGAATGCAAACAGATTCCTTTCAGTCACACTCTCATTTACCTTAAATCAAGATTTAATCCAGTTTATCTAATTTAGATAACCCTGTTATGGTATGGGCAAAACCTCTTGCATGCAACCTAGTGTGAAATTTAACTTGTCTGGGAGAAAATACTTAATAAGCCTTGTTTTCCTGGTATATTTTTAGTGAATTATTTTTCTCATTAATTAATATTTTGGATTTAGAAATTGGCTTCCATAACAAATACTTCATACAAGTAAAATTCTTTGAAAATTTAACAATCAAGCATATCTGAATTCTACACTGTGTCTATCAGTCATTTAAACTCAAATTCCGAAGTTATGTCTAGAATTTTGCCTTTCTTGGCACCTGTCAGACATGTACATTGGAGAAATTAAACAAAGATTGCACGAAAGTGATTTTTTTTGTTGTTGTTGTGGTATGGGAAGAGCTGATGCTAAATGGAATGCATCTCTAGACTTCAGTGTCCTCCTACACAGAGACTGAAAGGGCCAAATTATCACTCCCAAATAATACTAACCTAGACACAGTAACTGTTACTTTGGTCCAGCTGAACGTTTGGGTCTCATTAGATTTGCCTTTTATAATCAAGTGCTGCAAGTGACACAATGCTGCCAGGGTAACTGTTAGGCAGCACTTTACTATAATTTCATGAGTGAGCACATCTTAAGCTTTGTACATTTATTATTATGCTTTATACATGATTTTTAAACGTACCTTTAGGATATCTGACTCGTAGTGGTTGTTATTTAGGACTCCATCTAAACACTTATCACCAAGATTTATTTCTAATCAGAACAAGAAGAAAAAAAGTTACTATTTCTTCCCAGAACCCCATGGCCCTCACACATGTTCTGAAGGTTCTTCTGTTTCCTGAAATGATGTTTACAGACTCACATGAGCACCAAGTAAATGACTGCATCCAACATATTCTAAAGCATGTGATATATAACTTACAGTAGCGAAGGCAAAACATTGAGATTTTACAATTTCATCTTTAGTCCACAAACACTGCTACTAATCTCCACAAATTAACAGCGCTATTAAAGCATATTTCATTAGCTTCAAACTGCAGTCAAGTCATTTCAAGTGTTCTAATTTATCTTTTAAAAATGTCTAAAACCTTGAGTTTCAGAAGGCTCTGTGCTTAAGAGGGTAAGGTTCTTTCTAATCAGTTAACACCAGACATTCAGTGCTCTTGCATTGATTTGTATTATTCTCTTACTAGGCTGAAATACACCATAATTCTTTTTATACAGGAAAGTATTGTGCTCAACAAGTGTAGTTTTCAAGCCCAATATGGTATGAAGACAAGAAGTTAAATCGTCTCAAATTAAGACACATACCACTCAAGAATTTTTTGTTTGTGATGTGAGGACACAGCCTTTGTTTCCTTTTGTATGACTGCGCTACAAACTAATCTACTATATTTCTTAAATTACCTAAAGTTCAAGACAGACAGACATTATTGCAAAGTGAGCAGGCTCATAAGAAACACATTATTCCACAATACCACAGAATGGTGCCAAACAGCCAAAACATGCCATCCGAGTGCAGCCCCAGTATAAGTGACAGAAGGGTTGCAGACAAACTGCACCTGTAAAGTAATGAAGAAAACTCCTGTAAGGACCTGCACACAACAAAACTCAATAGTTCTTGATCTTCTAAATCAATAACAATAGAGCCCCAATAAACTTTTCTTCTTAGAAGTACAACTTTCTCATTTAAAATACACTCTATAGAGGAATAATAAAATTTATAAACAAAGATTCTTTCATGCTGTCACTATAAAAGTCTAGATAAAGAGTTTTCAAACAAATAACACTCCAAGTAAACTTAAATTTAATTAAAGATGAGATATTTAGTTCTGTAGCCAAGATTAAAAAAAAAAGAAAAAAAAAATTTAAAATGTACACACATTGCTGAGGAGCAACATTCGGATTCTGTTCACGCTCTGCTCTTCGGTCAGGCATTGGCTGAAAGCAGCAGGTGCATATTACATGACTCCCTTGAGCAGGACACACATATTCCTGGACAGCTGGATGAGTTAAAGACAAACACACACAAAAAAAGGATAGACTGAACAATGTTCACAATTGTACTCTGGTCTAGGAAACTCGGTGAGTATTAGCAACCTAAAAATCTGAAAGTAACAAGCAAGCAATATAATTTTTAAAGGTTTTATAAAAGAGCAGAAAAATGGCATTCAGACTTCTAAACTACATAGGCGTAAAATATTTCAGTATGTAGAACAGTTTAAGAACTATCAACCATCAGCAATCTATTTTGGACAACTACAGAAAAACCAGTCAAATCTCATGATATTTGCAAAGACACCTATGTGGAGCGGTGATGCTCTCGCAGTACTATGACAGTAAGCCTGCTTAGTTTGTAACAAGTGTATGAGTTGTAATATTTTAGCATCACACTACTGAGAAGATTTCATGACACTGACCTGTAGGGAAGTTGGCAGATGTAGATGGCGCATCTCCCAGTGCTTGCACTCCTCCTGCTTCTGTCTCTTGGCCTGTGCCAGGCAGAGTTGGAACAGAGTGTCTTCGATACCCAGGGCACTGTCTGCATACTATATATGGTTGACTGAAAGAATAAACAAGGTCATAGAAAGTCACTCTCAACAAATGCAAATATAACAACTCATATCCCCGTGCTAGGCAGAGTTGGTCATACTTTCAAAGTTTAAATTTGAAATTTCTTTATCCAGCAACTGATGTAAGTTTACAGCTGTGAAGACTGCTGTAGCTATAAAAAAAACTTCGTATTTTGTAGTATTCCGACAGTAGATTTAAAACAAAAAAGAAAGAAGAAGTGTGATTTGAAGTGAAATGAACAAGAAAGAGGGGAACAAAGTTGGAATAGTTATCTACAAGAAGAGTTCTTCTGTTTCCCCTCTACATATACTGAAAAAAAATGTCCGCTGTTGGAAATAAAGAGGAGATATTTTGGTGCCTGGGAATCCCTAGGTCAAGCATCAGCTGCTTCAGTAGGATACACCTGGTGAAAGCAGCATTCCAGACAAATAAGAAAGCACAAATATTACAGCCACATTCATAGGGTCATGGACTGCTTTATCTCCTGACAAGATCTTAGCTAGAAACCTGTTTTCTCTAAAGCAACAGCCAAATAGTAACTGGAAAAGGCAATTTCAAGTATCTCACATTAAGTTGTTGCACAATTCCAGAAAGAACTGTTGGTCACAAACTGAATCTTGCAGGACTTCTAGAAAATACTAATTTTAATTATTTTTTTGTTGACTGCTCAAAGTTCAGTAGGATGGCCAGTACAATTGCCAAGATAATTACTGGTAAGAATGAACCTACCTCAAAATAAAACCAAGATTAATTCTGGCAATGATCACAGAAACACTATCAGCAATAACAGTGTTTGTGAAAATAGCTCCGTTTATGGGTTTGTGCATTCAAACATAAGTAAATCTAATTCAGCACACAAGTTAAATAGACATACCTGATATCTGAAGATTCACTATCTACATCTGACAATTCCAATAAATCTTCAGAACTTCCTTCCTCATCTGAAAAAGATCTCCGCACTTTAGGTTGCAACATGTCTTGAGTAATTTTGTTCCTAGCATCCATGCTACGTACATCATCTTCATTACGACATTTATCTGCCATGAGAACCAAATTCAAATTTCAAGAGAAAATAACACCTCACATCCCTTATCCTCACCCTACTTTACTAACACAGTTATTATTATTGTGTTTTCATTTCCATAAAACTTATTTTTGGATAACAGAGTTCTAGAAGATCTTAGTTAAATTTCCCTTTCTATTAATGAAAGCATAGTATCAGGCAACTTAAGTTTTGTTTTGAAGAGGCCATGATCAAAGTTAATTTAAATCCATATTCAAGTATATTTTTCAGAAGTATCTGAGTTTAGGTGGCCTAATCAGTGTGCCTTATTTGATATAACTGATATCCTTCTCATGATTAAGTAGCAAAATAAAATTAAGAATTTTTAACATGCTCAGTTATAGTACTAAATCACCTTCAATTGTCAGTCAGCATTTGAAATATTACAAGTTATTATGTCATATTAAATGCACTTGTTTTCTTACAGCTATGTCAGAGAAAACAGTAGAGTAATAACACATGCATAGGAGTTTAATAGACAACAGTTTGTGCATACATCAATTACACAGCTGAAATGTGAAATACATCAGATTCTGTTACACACACTGTTCAACTTGCCTGGATGCTGAATCAGATAAGCTTCAACCAAGTTGTTCAATATGTGATTTTTACAAATACGTTCTACTGGACAACGACAAGTTGGACATAGAGAAGATCTTTCCATCCATCCTGAGTAGCAGGCAGCACAAAAAGTATGCATACAAGGTTGCAAGCTGGAAAACACAAACATGCAAACAATGAAAGAAACAGAGTCAAAACACACATCCTTCATTTTTCAGATACACTCAAAAAACTATTTAGCATTGATTTAACTGTATAGATTTGAGTCAGGGGGGAGGAAGTGGGCTCAGAAGGGCTTGTGAAATCCTGAAATCGCCTCAAACAGTTGTCACTGAACTTCTTATATTATTACCACATGATTACAGTTTTTGTCAATCATACATACCTTACACAGTCATGCAGCAGTTCTTGGCAGATAATGCAAGTTAATGTTTCTTCCATCTTATCTGGTTTCACATTTGATGTTTTTGCATCTTCAGAGCCAATTTTAATTATACATTCACTTGGAGCTGCTGGTGAAAGACTTGGACAAGCACCTTCTACAAAGACAGAAGATTCCACAGTATGTAGTTTTTGAAGCTTTTTAAAATTTGTTTTTATTTAAATGTTAAAAAAAAAGACCTGAAAGATATACACTGATTCACTGTTCACTGGCAATAGTATCACTAAAGTTTCTTGCTTTACACATTACAGCTTTTGCTCTGATATTATTTGTACTCAGATTCAGAAATCAAGTCAATAAGAGGCAAGAAAAATTGAAGGACTGATGACAGTTGACCTGACTCAAGGGAAAGGGGGCAGAACAAGAGGGTAGTTTTACTTTTCTTGTTTAATACAATACTAAAATATGAAATAACATGGTGAGGAGGAAAAAAGTTACCTATCCCCTACTAACATAACCTTTCAAGACCTTCTAGGTCATATTAAAATGAAATAAATGTTTCATATGCACAGTTCCTTATGTTTCCATTAATCTCAGTGCACTCTATGAAAAAAAAAAAAAATCAACATAGCTTTAACTAACTTCCAACAATAACATTAAAATAAAAGAATGCAGAGTAGGTTGCACAATACTGTAGTATACTAGCCTCCTTTTAGTTTCTTCTTAGCAGGTTCCAAACCTTCCTCCTCCCCTGTCCTTTGAGAATCTGATCCTGCTTTTTCTTTGTCAGTGATTTCTGAAGTGATTGCAGAAGTTTCAGTGTTCATATCCAGTTTTTCACGTTCGTCATGCAGTGCTCTTAGACACACAGGTTCTAAGACGGGGAATGCAGGCACAGGAGTGAAAAATGAGGATTGTGATCCTGCAAAATAAAAACAGAAACTTCAACATAGCTGCATGCAGATAGGGCACATGCAAAAACACAAGGTACTCAAACACTGTTGATGCACATGCATCAATCCGAACATCTGAATAGGAAAAAGTGCAGCAAAAAAACCAATGTCCGCATAACTACAGGAAATGCATTCTGAGCCAATCTGACTACCTGGAAGATCTAGCAGGAAAACAAGCTATTAGTTGTGTAACTCTACTTTAAATCCCCATTCCTCTTTAAATTGTAGAGTATTTATTTGTAAGACTATTATCCACACCAGGTCTTCCTGACAAAGATACCATGCAGAGGATTTATGCAATACTGATCATATGTAACAGGTCAGAATCACAGCAGAGGGCAAAATTTTGTTTTCATAGGAGTATGTTTAAAAAGTCTCTATGAACTGCTGGTAAATGTCATTTTCTAGATAGCCATTCTTGCTTCAGTTCTATTTTAAGAATTATGCAGCATCGTGGTATTACACTTGCCAACGTAATGCAAGATACTAGACTAGGGATCCATGCGGTGTATTTTGGCCTTACAGCACTAAGCAAGGGAAAGGGGACTGGTGATTGGCAGCAGTAACAGTGACAATTAGAGTAGCTTCTCTGAGCGACTGCATAAGTAGTCATATCTACTTATTTTGTCATGTGAACCACATAGGTTTGCTAAGTTTTCACCTGTGCTGTAAAGACAGAACACAGAAAACCATGCAGTAAAGATAGAACGATCTGGGATTTATGTGCATTTTCTGAGCATAAGCAAGTCTCACAATTGCCTTACTCATCCACCAGGCTTTATCTTGCCTACTCATAAAGTTGAAATGCACACATTCACCTGGTATTTTCACTAGAACTTTACGAAGCAAATGCTAAAGACCCAGATAGGGGTAAGAGATTAACTTGTTAAAATTCAAAACTGAAATAACAATTGATGAGATACCAAACTTTAAATACTTGACACAATTCTTACCAGATGTAGAAGGATTATCCTGCTGAACAGATGCAGACTCAATAAGAGAGGTAGAAGGAGCATTAAAGAGGTTAGATGTAGAAGTAGATGGCTGTGGTTCCTCATAGCAAGACTGAGTAGCTGACGGTGATGAGGTAATTTGGGTCTCATCATTACTTCTTCCTGTACTTGAGGTATCTTTGGTCACATGGCATTGGTTTTCTACATTAACTTCTACAGTTGGTAGGAAGAAAAGGAAAGAAAAATTTGCATGACAGTTATCACATCATGGCTTCAAAATTTCAAGGAATCAAACTCTCTCAGAGGGGTTACTTTAGTCATTGGAGCTTAGCTCCTTTCATGGATCTTGAATTACTTCCTTACCTACTGGTTCTTGAGTTGCATCATGTTTTGTGTTTAAGGATTCATAAAGATAAGCAACATCTGAAAGAGAAAAGAAAATATTGATCAGAATATTTGAATAGAAATTAACTAACCTTAATCTCATATAAACAACTTCTATTCACAAGTGGCTGCTTCCCCAAAGTGTCTGACTATGGAAAAGGCAGATGAGGGGTCACCTCTGTAGTAAAATGTTAATAATCCTAATTAGGAGGCAATTAGGAACATCATAGCAAGGTCTTTTCTTCTCAGGGAACCAAGCAGAGCAGCTGTTGTGTGACATTTAACTTGTGTCAGCCATGAACCTGAGGCTTTATCATGTCTTAAACCTAAAATCTGCTCTGTGTCAGAACAAACTGCACTTTTACTGATACTTGAATGAAAATTCTTCGAAGCAGCTTACTATTTGAGCTCACTTCTCAACTTCTTCGATCCATTTTATTTCATTTCTTTGTGAGATACAGGACCTCTCAAAAACACACATTAAGACATGCCATATGTTTCATCTAGAAACTACTATAGTATCAACTAGTAAAACCAAATGGATAATATCCCTTTCTTCTCCATCTTACTTCAACCTAATACAGTTCCAAAGATTCTCCTAACTTCCTACTTGCTTTCATCTCCGGCCACCTGGAAGCAAAAAAAGACTCTCCGCCTGTAGCAACCCTTTTTCTGATCGAAAGTTAGATTATAGTTTCCTTCAGAACTACTCAGAATGGTCAAATAGGCATGCCAAATCTAAATTCTCTCTGTGTCTTTGAAGATGGAGAAGCTGAAAAAGCAAAACTCGAGGCTTGGTAATTCAAACACATGTTAACCCAAATAGAAATCAGGGATTCAGTTAATTACAAAGTTACCTGGAAAATTCACGTAAGCAAGTGTTTCCAAGTAGCATCAACTGCAATAGTGCCATCTTAGAAAGGATTTGCGAGACAAACAAGACAGATAGACAGACAAATACAGCTTATCACTGTTTCTTGTAACATTTACATCAGACAGCATAAGTCTGATCTGATCTGTCTGTACATAAATTAATAGCAACTTCATAAAGGAAGTATTTCAGTGGTGAGTATGTACGCATCTAGAATTTTTTAGATTAACTGTTCATATGCCTATTACTGTATGAGAACTGTACATACAGACTTGTGTTTTACATTAAATATGATGCTGCAAATGTATCTAATACTACAACCTCCCATCTCCCAGTACACCCAATTAACTTCACAATAATATGGGAGCTTATAGAATCATAGAACGGTTAGTGTTGGAAGGGACTTTCAAAGGCCATCTAGTCAAACCCCCCCAGAAGCAGGGACATCTCCAACCAGATCAGGTTGCTCAGAGCCTCATCCAATCTTGCCTTGAATGTTTCCAGGGAGGGGGCATCCACCACCTCTCTGGGCAACCTGTTCCAGTGTTCTACCACCCTCATTGTAAAAAAAGAAAAAAAAATTCTAATATCTAATCTGAATCTAATCTCAGGACTGTACAAAGCCTGCCTGTTCACCTTAAAGTTCCACTTCAGAGCTATCAAATACAATAATGAGCATTAACATTTGAAATGCCTCTTTCATCTAAAGTCTTTTCCAGAAACTGAGTGCTCCCTACTAAAATCTTAATATTACATAATTCATACTTAAAAGAAGAATTGCATGCTAATGGACAGAGCAGTCTGCTGGGGCACAATACATATGTAAAAACAGAGCTTGCCCATTCCCTCTCTTCCCCGATTTATCAAAGTTGAACCCCATCGGTTAGTTCATAATGAGTAATTAAATTCTTTCTGTAAATCTTTTCAGACAGCATTGGATTTAATAATCCTGTATAACTGAATGAAATTAAATGGTATAAAATTAAAAAGTATGAAATGAAAATTCTGCTGCCTCAATAGTTATCATTTCCCACATCATTTATGAACATCTTTAAGACAGGTGACAACACAGATCATTCATGAAATCTTTTATTAACTTTTGCTCCATTGCAAAAACGGAGCATTTACACCTAAACCTCAGTCCCCGACTTCTACCCAGTTAACACATGAAAGAACATTACTTCCAACTCAACAATAGCTTGTCTTATTTGAAAAGCTTTGAGGAAGGACAAACTTTTTTTTTTTAAAGTCTAATTATGTTACTTCAATTGTATTATCCTGAAAAGAATTACTGAAAAGAATCATGTGAGGCATGATTCTTCTTTAAGACCACAGAAGTATTTTTCCAAGTTTACTAATTCTACTGTCACTCTAGGGCTTTCCCAATCTCCCCTCCATTTTGCCTCTTCCCTCTTTGAAACAAACAAACAAACAAAAAAAAAACCACAACACAAAACAAAATAAAAAGCTTTTGCAGCCTTTCCTTCTGGTGCCTAAAATTGCTTCAACGTGATATATAGAGTATCACTAACTACCCCAGCAATTTGACTTCTAAAAGCAGCACTGGGGCACGTGATCAGGACCTCATTAGTTACCATTCCATGCATTAGTTCTTCCAAAACTACTTCTAGGCACATTTCAATTTCAGACAGTTGCTCAGACTTGTCCCTGTAAAAACTGGCACATCCACTACCTCTTCTATAGAGACTTTTTTAAACATTAGTAAATTATTTGGTCTTAAAATTGAGTAATTTTGTTTTAATTGTAGTGATATTTCTTTTCTCTCATGAGTCAAAAAAAATGACTAAGCATGCCACTTAAAAAATATAATTTACTTACTGTTCTCTGGCTCATTTTTTCTGTAAACAACATAGATCACATCCCCAGTCTGTAAAGGGTATGTCTGCTTCTTAACCACTTTCAGTTTATTAATTATTGTTCCATTAGTACTGTAAAGACAAAGAAAAGATAACAGCATAAATGTTTTCATAATTACCTACAAGAAGGAAGGGAAAACACATTATACTTTTAATGAAGAAAAACTATTGGCTCTCAAAAAAAAAAATAGGAAACTAGGATTAAAAAAAAATAAAAAATAAACAATCCAAAAGCAAACAAAAAATTTCTCCCAAAGACAGAAGTGCAGAGCTATCAGGACTTCAAAGCTCATTTGCAGCTGCGGGTAAAGAGATGGTAGCTGACAAACAGATAGACAGACAAAAGATCCCTGACATCTGGCCAATGTCTCAAAATAATTAGACGATTGTTTCTGTACAATAATCTCCATCCTTTAAGTATAAAACAAGAAAGAACAACAGGAGTTCTATTCAAACAGTTCTAGGTTATGTTCTCCAACACCGGGAATCTCCTAAGACATCATGCGACAAAGGAACTTTTCCTGTACAGTCAGGGATGCCATGTGGTGTTAGGTTTTTCTCCCCTCTTGCTTCAAATAGTAAAAAACCTAAAATTCTGAGGTTACTTAGACTGTTCGCAACTCAAAACTGAGACATTATTAAGGTGGAAACACACTTATATATAATTAAAAGATTAGTTGGAATGAATTAGTTTGATATTGATAAAAACTCCAAGACTCATGGAAGAAATTAAATCGAGGAAGAAGAAAATGCAGAGCATTGCTGATTAATGAAGGTATCTCCTTCACTATGGGTGATGTTTTCTATACAAGCTATTAGTATTTTATAACTGAATCAAGTTATTCCAGTACTGAATAATTCCAGCTCAGTTGCAATAAGTCCCTTTCAGGGCTGTAGAATTCTAGAATTTCAAACTTATGCCATTCAAAATCTCAGCAATTAGTAGCAAATAGAAACGAACAGAAAATCTGTTTTTTCCCCTCAGCAGAGCGAGCTGCTGCATGAAATAACAGCAAACCTCTGCTGCCATCTCCTGGAGACCAACACTTGTGCTCAGGACACACAGCCTTCCCCGAACACACCAGTTTCTCTCTGGTGGAGAGGGATGGCTATTTAGAAATATAAGCACCTTCCCTTCTCATGATTTTTATTCTAAAAAGCAAACTGGAATAATCTCCTGTCATTTAGTAACACGAATAGAGAAAGAAAACTAGAACTACGTACTGTTGGCCTTTTTGGACAAAAGCATTACATTAGTCAAGAGCTTTTTTTTTTTTTCTTCAAATTTTAATGTAATGCTTTTGATAAAAAGCATTACATTAAAAGTCAAAAGGAAAAGCAAGCCCTTTCGAAAAACTACAGCAAGTCTTGATTAATGTATCAGTTCTTGCTCTTACCTCTGCAACTGCTTTCACTATCTACGTGGCTGAATCAACTAATCCACATAATTAACAAGAGACACACACACAAAAAAGTGCTGCTTTAAACATCAAGAAATAATAGTAAAAAAAAAAAAAAAAAAAAAAAAATCTTTGGGTCACATTGATTTTTGCTCTACTAAGGAACCTTCAAGCCTCCTCTATAAGGAAGAAAACTATGTTAAGCTTGCTTTCTAACTCTGGCATACAGATGTTGACTAGCCTGAAAGACGTAAGAACCAAAAAACCAGCAGAACAGAAACATCACTTAAAAAACAAACAAAAAAAACCCCAACAACAACAAAAAACCACCAGAGTTTGTCAATTAAGAGGAAAAATATAATTTGTCAGTCTATTAGAAATCATACTAATTTTTAACTTAATATTGATGTTACTGAGAATATATTAAAAAGATTATGTCAAAGTAAAAATTGCACCTCCTTCAATTGTCAAAGAAGCAGTAAAGCTTACAGCAATCCCTGAAATTTATCAGAGGTCCTTTAACAAAACCAGGAAACATCAAATTTGATCTCTTTAATTTTGCAGGAAGCAAAGCAAAGCACGCATCTCCCATCTGGGGTGTTTTAGACCTTCTTTTGTAATAAAACAGATAAACTCAAGCAACAGGAATTGTCTCTTACTGAGGTTTGGCTTCTATAGGCAATTCCTAGTCCCAGTGTTTCACTAAACATAAGGAAAAAAATGTCACAACAATGTATTTTATGAAGTTGCTCTGTCATGACTCTCAAGTTCCAAGATGGTTATGATGGACAATAACTCAAGTGAGGTATTCTTGGGAAAAGAAAACACACACACACACAAAAAAAAAACCACCCCCAAAAAAACCCAACCCAAAAAGGGCGAGTCTATGAATATTGTATTGTACTATTTCCTAACTTTTGGCTTTTGTTACTTCCAAATGTTTATTTACTCAATAATTTTGAGCTCTCTACACATTTTCTTTCACCTGCAAATTTATGGTAATTCTTTCCAAAGTAGATCCAAGGACTCATTATGCTACCAGGGAGATAAAAAACAATGTTGGCTGTCTACATATATTTTATTACATTCTTTGGTTTAGCTACAATACAGAAACAAAGTCCACTCAGTTCAACTGTCCCACAATAGCTGCCTCCTTCAATGCATTCCTCTTCACCAGAAAAATCTGAGCTTGACCACAGCAATGTTTCCGAACTATTTTCCACTTTAGAGAAGAAAAAGCTGACACTGCAGTTTTTCTCTGGGACTCTGGGCATCTGTATTGCCAACTCAAACATCCAAAAATCTTCTTTCAGCCTGCTTGGGTTTTTGGAGCTCATCTGATATTCAGCACAAACACTGGAAGATCCAGAAGAACACAGAGTCTTCTGCAATTAGTCATATCAACCCGTTTAGTCTCTTGATTCAGCAAATGGTAGCCACACTTCATACCAACCCAGAGGCAAACAGAACACATACAGGATCTTATTCTTTTTTGTTAGATACACAAAAGCGTAACATGCATAGCAGCTAACTGGTAGTACCCCATAGCTGCAGCCTTTCTATTACAGTACCATTGCAACAAACCCCACCTTTTCATTAATACATCATATAGAAAATTAACTTTAATTTGGCTTTGCTAGTTTTCTGCTGGCTGCACCTTCTTCCTCAGTAGGGGGAGTGTAGGGGAAAAAGAAAAAAAAGAAAGGTAGGAATATTCCTGCATCATTCACAATTTCTTTAGCTTGTATTAGCATGACATTGGTCTAAACCAATTCTACCAGCTACATGCTATTGAAACTAGGGATGGTTTTTCAAGCTTAGATTTACAGCCACGCTCCGAGACTGATAGGCAACATGGCCTGATTTGTTGTTTCAAATGTCTTTAAATTTGGGATTATATTGGAGAATGACAATTATAAGCCATTTACTACACATCCTAGCTAGGCCTGATATTTCTCTCTAAAATTTAGCATTGCATCCCACAGCTTCCAGGAGTATAAGCCCTCAAGGGATCTATCCAGGGACCTATCCTGGTTATTTTCTCTAGCCACAATGTAGAAGCGGAAAGAAAATACACCCTCATCAAGCTTGTGGATGACACCAAAGCAGGGGCAGAGCTAGGCTGCCATTTAGAGGCACCTACGCAGGCTAGAGGAATGGGCCGACAGGAACATCATAACATTCAACAAGGACAAACCCTAAGTCCTGCACCTGGGATGGAATAACTACCTGCAACAGTACAACCTAGAGACCAACCAGCAAGGGTTCTTGGTGGATCTTATGACTAAGCATAAGATCATACACCTTGGACTTATGCCTAGGCTTAAGTCAGCAGCGTGCCCTGGCAGTGATGAAGGCCTACAGCATGCTTGGCTGTATTAACAGGGGTGCAGTCAGAAACTCAAGTGAAGTGATTATTATTCCTCTTTACTTGGAATTCATTAGTCCACATCTAAAATATCAGATCTAGTTTTGGGTCACCTAGTACAATGCAGATCTTGATAAACTCACGCGAGTCCAGCAGAGAGCCACCGACACGGCCACAGGACTGAAGCACAAGACCTATGAGGTAAGGGGCTAGGGGAAACTGGGTCTGTTTTAGCTGGGAAAAGGTGGCTTGGTGAGTAGGGGACCTAACAGCAGCCTTTCACTACCTATGAGGAAGTTACTAAGAAGATAGAGATAGGTTCTTTACTGAAGTGACAAAAGTAATAAATTGAAACAAGGAAGATTCAAACAGATGCAAGAAAGAAAAAAAAAAAAAAAAAACAAAAAAAAACAAAAAACCAAACAATCCAACACTGTGAGGATAATTAAGGTCTGGAATAAGGGCCCCAAGAGTCTACAGGATCTCTGTCCTTAGAAGTTTTCAAGACTTGACTAGAGAAAGCCCCAACAATCTAGTCCAAATCCAGTGGCAGGATCTTTGACAGAGTTTGAACTAAGTGACCTCCTGAAGTCTCCTCCAACTTGAATAATAGCAGATGTTCCATTGTACTTGAGGGAAAAAAAAAAAAAACCAAACCAAAAAGAAATGCAGAGCCCATGTAAATATCTGGAAGTGAATTCCTCACCCTGAAGAAGACACTTGCTAATATCAATGTAGCTACTAACTGATCAAGAGATAGAAAAGGAGCAGAGGTGCAAAAATTCTGCTGCAAGAAAAACATCAACTACAGCTCATACATTCTTCCAGTGCACCCCAAAAATGCACATGGCATTCAATTAGACAGTTCAAAGGTTTTTCAGAATATTAGTGGAGGTATTTTTGTCAAAAGCTCAGTTGGTACTTGATACTAACCCTCCCTGAGCTACAAGAACAATATATTTAATTGCATTCTGGTACGTCGGAACAGGGATTCAGCATGACACCCTTCAAAACCTCAAACATGAAATCTCCTCTTTAGATATGTACTTCAATATATTTTGAAGTGTCTTCTTTGTCTTTGGGTAAAATGCCTTCCAGACATGAAAAATCGGGGAGATGGCAGAAAAGTACTATTTGTTTCTTTACTGACTGTAATAACCTGGCAGAAAAAATAATGTGGTTTACAGAAGCAGTTTAAAATGTCACAGAGTTCTTGAAATGCAATAAACCAGAAGCTTTTGGCAATCTTAGACACAAAATTCTGTCAAAAATGAAGAAGATGAAAATTTGAAGAGGGTTACAATCTCCTCCTAAGAAATACCCTTCTATTCAAATTCTTATCTCAAATTTTATAAAGGAAACTGGAAAACAAACTAAAATCCATTGGAAACCACCCGCAACCCCTGCAGCGCTATTTGTACTCCCACAGTAACCTTAGAACTCTACAGGAAATAGCCTCACCAGTACAGCAAGTTCACTGGCCTTCAGTATGTGAAGAAGTATGTAATTAACTTTATATACTAAAAGTAGTTCCACTAAATTAGTTTAGCTTTTAACAGTAGTTCCAGTGAAGTACGTGCTTACATCTTTCCACATTAAGGGCTTTAGTTCTCACATCCCTAACTTAACACAGAAACACACAGAAAATAAAACAATCATTCTGGCTAAACAAAAGAAACAAAACTGAAACATCAATAGTAGAAATCTAGCAAACATCTTCTATTATTAATCTCCATGTGACATGCCCAGCACAACTGCTAGACTGCGACATTACTTACGCTATATAGACTACGGATATTTCAAATAGCAGAAAGATGTATAACAAACACAGATTTTTACTCCACACCTACTTCATGCTTTGAGATCAACACTGCAGGTATTTTCTTCCCTACACAAGGGCCTGGACTGAGGCACACTCATGCTTCTCATGCTTAGAGCTTTTAAGAATGCTGGCGTCACTTTTTTCACAAGTCTACAGAAATATGCTACAGAACTATTAACATCAACAGTATTTTTTATCAGTAGACTATGAATTCCTTTGTAGAGAAAAAAAAAAAAAACACTTAGAAAGAACCAAAAAAACCCCATACTTAGATGTAAAAGCAAGGGAAGAAGGAAAAAAAAACAAAAAAGAAAAGAAGGATTTACTATTGATGCCTCAAGCAATACACAAGATTTTACTTCACAGACTAAAAAGATGATAAGAGTATAAGTTCACAGAAGAACCAACCTTGTATCTTCCAATGACACTTGACCAGATTCTTTATCCACTATGATTTTACAGTGATCTCCAGACACCAACTTGTTGCCAGGGAAAGATAAGTCACAACCTTAAAAAGAAAGCAGATTTTCCAGTGTGCTTAAAAATACACATTACACAGACAGATCAGCATTCTACATGGCTATAAATGCACAACAAACTGACTCATGTGCATTTGCAATAGTTCAAAACTTCTACTGGCATATAGACTGATATAAGCTTATTTAAAACATTTCAAGATGTTTTAGTTCACTTTCACCCTTGCTCCCCAAGCCTAGCTGTTACAGACAGAAATCAAATCACAATTACTTTGTTCTAGAGTGGTACAGAAATAAATTCACACATACTCAAAGTGTTCAATTCTAGGGGCATACATCTCAGATCACCTAGCTTTTTTTCCACTTCATTGTAACACTGCTTCACTGGATTTAACCTCTGCTTCATTCTGGTATATTGAGGGTAAGTAGCAGAAACCAACAGCTGATAAATAAGAGTATCACTGCTCCATGTTAAAGTATTTTTGTTTGTTTTTAAATAGGAATATTTTCCTTATCTCAGTTGACAGCACAGTAATAAACCTGAAGGGAGATTAAAAATCGAGGACTAAGACTTAGGGTATGCAAGAGAAGTGTAATGACAATGTTGACGTGATAGTAACCCTCCTACCTATGACTCCAGGGCTCTGAGCAAATTTGGTATTTTTTAATTCACTTTAACAATGAATGTTCAAGGCAATGCTCAAAGTTCCCCACTAATCTCTCTCACAAATGACTCAAAGTACTTGCTTACACAAATGTAATAATTAACAAACATGATTCACTTCCACCTGTTCACGCTGTGGGCGCACTGAATCTCAGCCTGCAAGAATAACATATCCAGAAGGAGCCACTAAACATGCTGGTTACAGTTTATCACTAGTCTACTCCTAATATTCAAGGAACAATCAATAGCTACAGAGTTAACTGTTGCCACACAACCTGGACATTAGTAAGCCCACTGCAAGTGAGGAGACTAAATTTTATTCAGGAGCATGTCAACATTTCCATGCTGTTCTACGGAGTCAGACTTTCATAAGTGAGCAGGAAGGGCAAAATGCTTTAAACGAGCAATTCTAATGCACCTGAAGATTTTCTAAGTAATACTTATGACCCAAAACTTAGTATTCTTCTAACCACTCACTTTATTAATCCGTTAGCAAACAGTTATGGAAGCAATAGAATATGCAAAAATTCATCTTTTTTTTTCCTGAAAAAAAAACTCTCAACTAGACCTCAATTTAAAGAATTTACCTACAGCTTAAATAATGATAAGCAATCTAAATGTATATTTCCAAAAGTAAATAGGTAAAACATTTATTCTACAATACATTATCTGAATTTTTCACAGTGTTACAGCATGTGGTGTTTGTTCAAGACTATTTACAGAATAGTCAAATACAGTTCAATCAAATAGCTTGAACTGATGAACAGGAAACTGAAAATTAGTGCTGTCAGGGCAGAGTGAAAAAATTAAAACACTGTGTATTTTAAATACAGTAAGCATGAAATCCTTTAAAAGAAAGGCAAGTCATAATTGCACTAGACTCTGAGAATAAAGCTTTCAAATCCATTCTCAGAGAAACTTTCCGTACTTGGTAGCAATCTTCACATGGCCAGAAGAACTAAGGGCTTTTATGTGGGTGTTTTCTTTTCTGTGAAGCGCAAACATTTTGCATTGCAGTTCCAACTTATTTTAACCACAGAAACGAAATGAGAACATAAACAGGACCGACACATGTAAAATCTTCTGAATCAACAATCATTTTTTCTTACTTGTACAAACCACCACAGGCAACCTAAGAGACATATGCACTTTTAAACGTGCACGTCACAAGTTGGTAAAAGAGAACAGATCAATGTAAAGTTTCCTCCTTACAGAGAGACAAGTGGTAAATTACGAATAAGGGAATGCCTGGCAAGCACCTCTACAGCTGAGAGCACCAAACCCAACTAGTTTCAGTCCACCTTCCAACGTTTAAAAGGCCGGGGGGGGGGGGGGGGTCGCTGCTGCCCCCCGAACACCGCCCTACGCCAGCGCAGCGTGTCCCTGTCCCACCTTTCTTCCGACCAATTGTCCATTCTCTTTTCAGCAACAAGACGTGCGGCTCTGCCTCCTCAGCACCCAGCCGGATCAGCTTCCCCCAGGGCTGCTGCTGCTGGCTCTGCTCGCCTCCTTCCGAGTGCTCCATTTGGATTCACATCTGACAAAAACAAACAAAGCCAACCCAAACCCCACCATCACACAGCACCCGGGGGTGGGGGGAGAGGGCTCCCTCGGGGCCGGCAGCCGCGCCGGCCGCCCCCTCCCCCTCCCGGGGGCCGGGCCCTGCGCGCCACCGCCCCGCAGCCCTTCACACCCCCGGGCGCTCCCCGGCCCCTGCCCTGCCCTGCCCGCTTCCTTTTGTGTGGAGTCGGAAAGCCCTCCCTCTAGGCCACTCGCCCCCTTACCCCGCAGCCAGCCCACCCCCCCTTCCCTTCGCCCCCAGCCCACAGGGCCGCTCTCCGCCTGAGGGGGAGCCGGCTGGGGCGGCCTCCCTCCTTTCGCTCACTTCTCTCCCCAACTTTCCGCCCCCCGGGGGCCCCGCTCCCCCGGCCGAGAGGGGCGGCGGGGGGAAGCAAGGAGGTGCCGTGGCCCTCACTTCCCTCTGTCCGCCCCCTCCGGCCCGGCGCCCCCTCCCCTCGGCGCCAGCCCTTACACCCAGTCCCGCGGCCGAGGCGGCTCCTGTCAACAGACATTGCCACCATCAGCTGATCCGGGCTGGGCAGGGCCAGGCCTGCCATTGGAGGCGGCGCACGGCGGCCATAGAGAACGCACCGCGGGGAGAGGCGGACCTTCCGGCGCCCACCACGGAGCCACGCCAGCTAGAGCGTCGCATTTTTTCCGGCAAGGCCGCCGACCGGCGCCGTATATAAGGAAGAGAAGGGCGATAGCGAGGCTTGGGCACCGGAGACGCCTCGGCGGACATCTTGGGTGTGGGCCGGCTCGCAAGCGGGACAAGGCGCGAGGCGCCATCTTTGTTGTGGGCGGATCGAGCGCCTCACAGCGAGTTACGGGTGCCGGCAGCGGGCTGAGCTCGTTTAATCGGTCAGATACGGTGAAAAATAATTGTAGTTTAACTCTTCGATGCTGAAGTTACTAGTTTCCCTGCGGCAGTTAAATGAAAACATACTTGCTCTTCCAGGGACAGGCTTGAGAAAGAAAGTTCACACTGGGGCAGGATCAGTGCCTGTTGATGGAGGCTCATGCCTACAGGAGTCAGCCCCAGTTTTAATCAGTGAGAAGGCTTTTACAGACCAAAACGTGCAGTTATCAGGGACAAGAGCAGGCAGCACAGCTTTCTATATCTGCAGAATCGTCACTTTGCTCTTTCATTACCCCACCAACCGCTTTATGTCAATGTCCTGTTCTACAGTAGTTGGAAAGTAGATTAACAAAGACCCAAAACAACAACAACCCCCTCAAACAAAACAACAAGTGGAAGATCACAGCAGTTCCCCAATGGCAGCCCCATCTCCTGTGGCCCTGCACTGGCAGGGCCTGCACGGCCTATGCTCCCGGCCCCACTGCACCAACCCAGCCTCTGTGGGGCCATCACGCTCATCCTCATTTCCCCAGGTCCCTGCTTCATTTTCCCACCCTCTTCATCCCACTGGGAGCCACCTCAGAGAGCCGAAATGTCTGGAAACAAATCACTCCCTCGTTTGCTTACATCCTTCTGTCTTAGGCCGGTCTGCAGTCCTGCAGAGTGGCACCCTCTCTCCCCATCACGCACTCCATGCTGCATGCCCGCCCTCTCTGCTGGGCCCGGCAGGTTTCCAGCAGGCCTTTCCTCTGCCAGACGCATCCAAATAGTTGGAGCCTCTTCCTCAGGGTCCGCTGAAAGACTTCTTATGCGTCAGTCTTTCTTCCCTTGATCTGACCCTTGAAGGATTTCACAACCTAACCTGAATCAGCTATCAAAACTGGGGCCCCCAAAGGCTATTGAGAAAGCCAGTACCTGAAATTTGGTGGTCCTTTCCCCCTTTGTGTAAAACATTATCACTGCTGCCCATTTGTTGAGCTGCTTGTTTCTCTATACTGCTTTTGTTTTGTTTTTTTTTTTTCCTGGGACATTGTTACCACTTGTACCATAATGTTCTTAGGCCAATTAGCACCCCATATAAAGTAGTTTCTTAGGCAAAGGAATTGTATTCCTTGTGCACATCATCAGTAGCAACTTTTCAGTTGTGAATTCCTTTATCACATTAATCTGATGGACTTGAACAGTTTTATGTTCATCAAAACGAAGGAGAAAGAAGCTGAGCTATCCTGGATCTCCCAATGGTTGTTAGTTAGCTACTTAAATTAGTCATATCACATGTAAAGAGACAGTAAACTTTTTTTCCCCCCCTCCTTCACTCAAATGATTTTGAAGTTTGGATTAAATTAGAAAGCATGAAAACAGAAACAAAACACTGAAAACAAAACCGTTTTCAATTCTTTGATACTCCCTACCTGGTTCACAGGCTTGGGCTCTCAGATTTTGCTTTTATCTTAACCTTTCCTGGAAAACTCGTAGATCCCCTTGGCCACACAAATCTCACAGTGATACCAACCTGTGCAAGAGAGCAGCACAGGACTACTGATACAAGCAAATAAAAAAAGTGTTTCAGATCTGCAGTTTTAGCTGATACCTACTGTATAATATTGCTTCACAGTTCTCAATTGCATGGGCCCTGGCTCAGGAGACAATCTAAGCATCCATGTAGGTAAAAATGGATGCACATACTTAAGAGCTTTGCATTATTGACCTTAGTCTATAACTATTCCCTTAGTAATAATACTACAAAAAAATAGTTCTTTGAAGCCTGACTGTCTGCATTCCTCCAAAAGGATTAGTCTGTAAAATACCCTGCTTATTTTCAACTTTGTCCTCACTGAGGACTAGTGCCTTTTATACATTTGAAGAGAGGCACATCAGTGGAAGTTACAATCACTCAAAAGCGCTGTCACGGTGCTTCATTGTTATTACTGCTCACAGTGACTAGTAATTGTTATCTCTGAGTGGCAGAGGAAAATACCAGCACATGGGAGATGCAACTAAAAGCTCAACAAGCAAATCTTTTGTGTAAACCATAGCATTAGCAGAGGGAGGAAGTTATGTTGTTATATTGTGGCACTGAGAAAACATATTTTCCAAATGTTCCTGCCAAGAGATCCCTCTGCAATCACACCAAGGAATTAACTGCACCTTGGTGATAGCACAGTGTAAGCGAACGATTGGTTCAGCTCTCGCAGCTCTCCCATAGTATCCATGTAAAAAGACAGCAAGTGAAACATACAGCTAGCTTAACGAGTCCTGTGTGGATAGGAGACTCAATTAAAATTAAATTATACAACAAATTAGGTTTTAAATGCTGTGCTGCTTAGCCAGCCAGACAAATAATAATTAGAGATGTACTGATCTGCTGCTATGTGCAGTTGAACTGCAGACAGCTATAACTGCTTTCAATGTACGCTGATGACACTTCCCTCCCAGCTCAGGGCAGTTTTATAAGACATTCAAAGTAAGCTATCCCTCAACAGGCCTGTTTTGTACTTGTCACCCTCCTGAGCTGGGCAGAATGGACAGGATCTTTCCCTAGAGTCTGTCATTCCCATCTGTCCATCAGTTAATGTTTCTTTAGCAATATACCTCCCCCTCTTCTTTCTTTCTAGAGTCCAAGTCATTCTAGCTGGAATTAGTTTTGAGGCTTTGAATTATGTAAGTGTACATAAATTAGATTAAAGAGAAAAAGAAACTAGGAATATTATTTATTTTTTCCTCTGCCAATAGCGGTACACATACCAGCAGTTTCAAAATACTCCACAATGCGTAGATGGATACAAGCCAGAAGCTGCCACCTCTGATACTGGTTCTGGCAAAACAAATCTAGGAGTTCCTGAAAAAGAACAATGTAGAACTGAGTCCAACTGAAAAGGACCTCAAAGCAGCTACTCACATACTACTGTAAAATTTAAAATGTATTTGTATAGCATTAATGTCTGGAGCTCTCTATCGCTCTGTGATAGATAACATTCAGAAAGACTGATGCTGTTTAATTTTCTTTGCAATTTTTGTCACCTCTGGTGAAAGTAATATTAAATTCTTAACATCAGATCCGGGATGTGCAACATGGAAAACACATTTTATGATTAAATTAATAATTATGTGTTCTGCGTGGAAAATCCAGTATTTTAAGATCATCCTAAGCCAGTAAGGGTAATGTTATCACACAGCCATCTTCAGTTGTGGTTTCCTACTGCTGGCTGCTTGTCTGTGGGTAAGGAAAAAAAAAAACACAAACCTTTGTAGTGCAAAAGAAAACATACCAAGGACAGCCTTTTAGTTAAGCATTTTTCCAAATACTGATAGCCCAGTCCTGCAGACAATCTGTGTTCCTGCCATGCTGTAAATGAGAACGCGCTATTAACATGGAGCGTTTTCCGAGTCAGGCAGCCAGCCCTGGATCTCTTCCTTATTATGTGGTAGAGAAAGGAAGACAGACAGAGATGTCATATGAGAAGGCAACGGGAAAAGGATCATTTATGTCCTTTTTCTTACACTGTTTATCCAGACGTCCATTACCAACCAATGATAGTGGTTGGGAAACTTTTAATCTAGTGGAAACTAGCATGGCAGTTCCCGTGCTGTGACTCTCTCTCCTTACTATTTCCCTGCAAAGCCTTTGAATTACCCATAAGTTACACAGTTAAGAGTTTGGGTTTATGTATGTCAAAAGGAAAGACAGCAGACTCTCTGGGAAATGCAAAGGACCTTCTGGGAAAACAAACAAAATCAACATACCAAGATCATGCATGTGGGAGCTAATGAACCAGTGCAGTTTCCAGGAAGAAATTCCTTTCAGCAGGGACCACGACTGAGCTTTGTTGCTGGGGCAGGAGGAGCGATGAAGAGACTGCTTTGTGCCCAGCTGACAAGCATAGATCAAAAATAATGCAATTATTGCTGGCACTTCACAAATTAGCTTGACTGGATGCAGCACTGATAAACAACATTCCCAGTTCTCTCTGAAACCCCTTTGTAAATGCAGCCAGATCCAGAGAGCTAAGAAACGGTAATAATTACAAAACCTTGTTGATGTTTCCTTTTAGAAATTACTAACACCCAATTATTTGGTTACATTCAAGTAGAATTTTAAAGCCGTGTAAATACGCATTTTGGCATTATTCACATCCTTCTTTTCTTGCAGCCTGGAGGGGCAAAGCAGTTTAAATTTTTGCCTTGGGCATTTTTTTAGTTTCTGAGCATCAAACTCTGTAGCTAGCTTGCAAGACCAGCCACATGGTCATTCCTGTCTAACAAAGAAAGCAATTACACTTGATTAGCAAAGTGGAAGTATTTCTAATAGCCTATTTCTAGTAGGTTTTTCTAAGACATGGGTTTGTTTTGTAAACCCAGGCACAGCCTGGTCTTCCCCAGTAAGGTTTTCCCCCATTTTACCTGGCATGAGCCCACCCTGGCCATTATAGTTAGGATGCAATACTGATTCTTAGACATCTTGGACCAGATTCAAACAGACCGCTTTAATGGTTCTTCTTGTCATTTATAGGTGACATTCCAAGTTTTGGTTTTGATCCTTTCATTCATGATGTTAGAGAAATTCTCCAGCACTTCCCCAGTCACAGCCTTAGATTGACATGTTTTGTCTGAGGAAGAAAAAATTTGCATGTATTATCTCAGGATGAAAATCTGCCTACAGAGAAATTACATGAATGTTTCTGCAAAGACTCCCTCTCCATGGATAACTGGGAAAATTTACAGTCTAGTTAAAGAATCTTCAAAGGGGATTTTAAAAATATTTCCTCCAGGGGGTGCCAAATTAACACCACTGGAAAGTAAAAATGTATAAATTATCCACACCAGGGATGTAACAACTGTCCATACTGTAGGTTTCACTGGACCTTGTGAGTGATGCACCCCTCCAGCCTGAGCCAAAGGCATCAGTGTTTAGAGTGAAATTTCTCAGCTGTTCACTTGTGAGCCTCTCTTGAAGTCAGAAACAGTGCTGACTGGTCCTGCAATTAGTGTCGTGCACATTCTCTGCCAAGTTCAGATGGGACACATCCCTCGGAAAAGAGTTTTGAGAGTGGCTGAGTGGAGAAATCCATCCATCGCAGCCCTTGCAAGAAAGACACCTTGGTGAGGGAAGAAGTTACAAATGCAGTGACAGCTGTGTGTAGCTTCAACTGGCTTATGAGTAAGGGCAGAAACCTGGATGCAAGAACTAAAATGATACAGAAAAGCTGAACAAAAGACTGTCAAGAGTGTCATCAGGTTTTCTACAGCTCTGGAGAGAATGTCAGCCCCAAGTAGCATGTCTGTAAATGTCATTATAGCAGAGGAGAAGTTTCACTGGCTCAGAAAATAGAGATCTATCACTTAAAACAGAAACCTTGCTTTGAACAAGGTACCACTTTACTCTTAGGGAAGTCTATTTACTACATGAGAAGATCAATCTAATCACTGTTCCCAGACAAAGGAGCAAGAGAAAAAGAAAATAGTTGAGAAGTAATACTATATATATATATATATCTTTTCCACATTTCACTGCTCATGTTTTTCTTTTATCTACACAGCAGTTAAAATAATCACACAGGCCAGCTATTCTGGATCCTTCATCCACTGCGTTAGAAATATTGCTGAAAGAGTGCCTGGTTATCTTCTACTTGACAGTAAAATCTCTGCTGGATAATTATTTAAATAGAAAACTTGTATAAGACTCCCACAGTAAAAGACAAAATCCCTAATATAAACTTTCTTTGTCCTCTCATTTCAAAATGCAAGTTTACTTTCCTTACTTTGATATTGGCAACAAAAGCCAATGTTATCAGTGAAAACCAACATAATTAATCCATAACATCATATAAGCGTGGACATTGTTAGAGTGAAAAAAAACTCCTAAATATTGTATTAACCCATTATTAGGGTGATCTCAGATCCAGGGCAGTCAGTTAACACTGTACTGAAATGCAGAAGAGATGCTCATAATTAAAAAAAAAATCACCTCGCTCAATGCTCAGCTGCATATACCAGTGGAGTGCCACTGCAGTCACTGATAAGCAACTCCACATCAGTTGAAAATATTATCACTTGTTTAGACCAGGAAAAGTTTTGAATTGCTGGGGAAGCACAATGAATTAATGAACCAAACCCTTGAATGCTGGGAATGATTTCTGTGACTGTGTAGGGAGCTGTAGCAATGGGCTCCAGAGGGGAGGCTTTCCTAGTCTCCTCCTGGAGAGAAGGTGCTGAAAGTTTTCAGCTCTTTTGGGAGATGGAGAGCACACTTTGGTGGAGTTCCAGGGGAAGCAGCCCACACATCTAGTCCTTGTAGAGGCCCTCTCAGCTGAACAGCTCTGTAAAGGCTTGTATCTTTGCTATACAACAATGCCAGGAAATACTGTCCCTGGTACAACGGGGACAAATCCCTTTTCCAGCTGGGTATGGAGAAAGGGAATGTAGAGGCAGAAAAGCTAACCAAAGGAAATGGGACCAATGGCCTGAGAACAGTTCCTCCTCCCAAGCTGTTGAGGCAGGTCTTTAAATCACAGTCTGATAGAGCAGCAGGCTAAACAACATACAGTCAAGCTGTTCAATGATATTTATTTTTATTTTACATATTGTACAGTGTAATGATCTGTACATTGACTGGTGTAGGCACTGAACCACAGACAAGTAGATAAGAACTAGGTATCACCTACAGTACATACCTGGAAGTCTAGTCGTCATTTTTGTAAATGATAGCATGCCCTAAGCTGCATCACCTTCAGACTAGACACTGGGATTAATGGAACATATTATCTTGTTCCTTGCTTTCTCTCAATGCCATATTCTAGAGATACACTGTTATTTTTATTTTGCATTACCTTTGGAGATGCAGACTTGCATACTAACCTAGTTTACACTGAATTGCCTTCTGAGAAAGGGAAAAGTCTGTCTTCTACATCCTTTACAAAACCAAAAGGTCCCATAACATCTTGTCTGGCTTATTATTGACAGGGAGTTAGATCCATCAACACTGGGGGATAGGGGAGGATTTTTTGTTGTTGTTGTTGTTGTTGTTTTTTTTGATTTATTGAAATTCCCTGCTGTGGGTATTAAGAAGAAATTGGTCATAATTCAGGAGCAGTAGTTCTGATGGACAGTAAGATGGAAGGTTTCACATTAAAGCCTTAGGAGGCCCTAAAGAAAATTGAAAATCTGGAAGTATCAGCTGATGGGCACTATACTTTCATTATAAAGAACACTAAGCTCTATAAACCTCTTGGCGGGAGGGATAAGAGTAGAATCAAAACAATGACCTTGAGATGAGTCTCAGGCTAGGGAACAGTGGGTTTACAACAGTTGCCAGGCAAAGGAGTGGAAGAGGAAATGCAAGTCAGATGTCATCTTCAACTTAGACCTTGTTCTGGACCCTCCTGGTCAAAAAAATATCCACATTTATAATTTCTTCCTGTATAACAAAGCATACATATAATAATATAGCTGGAACTATTAACTAGGCTCTCTTCACTTTGCATCTCCACTGCTGCATCATTCTCTCCTCTGTTTTTGTCATTTGGTGTCTTGCCCCATTCTTTTTTTGTAGGCAGTGCCCTGCTTTGACCAGATCACTTTCTATTTATATCCCTCCTTTGATTCACCATTCTCTATTGCAGCAAGGAAAAAGCTATTATTATATTCATTTCCAAGATCCATTTTGACCTATGTCCATCCAGCCTATCATCTTAAATTCACTTTCAGAAGTCAGAACTCACCTCTGATTAGCCACATGGCCAGTCTGTATCACCTCTTTGTTACATTTTCTGGCAACTACCATATGCTTTTTTTCTCCTCAAACTGCCATTTCTCCATTATAGGAATGTTCTATAACAGCTATGGAAATAAGTTAATCATCATATTTCAAAGCTTTTTTTTTCCTATGATGCCTACGAAAGCACCTATCACCAGGTGACTAGATGCCATGCCAAGACCATAGGCTAATTACGCTAACTTTGTCTTATCTTCTTGTTTGCTTGGGCTGTTCCATCTATCTGTCCCTGATACCTACTTGTTGTCTCCTGTCGCATGCTTGGCTTGGATGATCTTTGGCATGTAGATCCTCCTGTTTCACACATGCGCTGAACCTCATATAGTAGAGACCTGTTCGGTACTTACAACATGCAGGGACTATAGCAGTGCAAATAATTAACGCCAGTCTTTCCTCACTTCTAAGCTGATGGATTTAGTTCTCCTCCAGTTCAGCAACAGCAAAATGATGAGTGAGAAAAGATGCAGTACTCTGCTGTTGTATAAATAGTGGGGCTAGAAAGGCTAAGGACGTCAGCCTACTGTAGTAAGGATGGTGTTACTTACTAACAGCAGTCTCAGCCAGGAGAGAGGGTTTGATGGGTTCTAAAGAAGCACCAGTTCTCAAGGTATGATGTGTAAAGCAATGCAAGGAGAAACTTGATTTATGCATGGCCTTTATCCCACATTTCCTCCTAAGCCTGATCTTAGGAGGAATCTAAAGACATCATATTGTTGACCTTTATTTGTGCTAGGCTCAGAGAAGCCAAAAAACATAGATCATTTGATAACTAAAGCTCTGGAGGCAACCAGTTATGATTTGTGGGGGTGTTGGAACACCCACAGCTCAGCATTCAAAGCCACTGAGACAGCACCATCACCATGTATTTTTTCATATGTGAATACTGGTTGCTCAAACACCCTGCATTCACATCTATAAAGTATTGAAAGTCACAACACCCCCAAACCACTGGCCTTGATGTTACTCATTTTATGGCATCCTCATCTTTTACAGCACTGTATATGTGGAGGAGTAACTGTTCAAGAGCTCACCTAAATCATTGGTTTTCAGCTTACGGTCTGCAGAGCCTGGCAAGCCCATGGAAAACTTCTAAAGAGTCTGCAAAAAGTAATTGAGAAAAAGCAAATTCATATGTGCCAGACAGCAATGTACGTATGTGAAATTCCTAAAGGAGTCTACACTACTGCTGGAAATTTTTTTAGGGGTCCACAAATCAAAAAGGTTGAAAAACTGCTGACCTAAATCTTCTCCTGCAACAGCAAATGGCCTAGAACTGCAGCAATATGAGAACTTGGCACTAAGAAAGAGCATGACAGCTAAGTGGCACAAGATCTCTGCAGCTTCTCACAGATGTAAATGGAAGCAAGTAGGACAGACACATGTCTATTTAGCTTTTGTATGTATTTGTCTGGAGATTAGTGTTAAAACAGACTCCGAGAATAAAAAGGGCAGCCCATCTCAATGCTAACTAAAGTAATCTTGACTACAGATTACTGCATGCAACAAATCTGGAGATGGATGTGTTCCTTTTACAGATTGGTCATTTCAAAGCCTGAACTTTCATTAAGTTTAAAAAAAAAAAAAATCAGACAAGGACAATCCCTATTAAGGCATCATCTAGTTATTTCAGTAGATTCTCTGGAAATAAGCTTGTTTCTGTGCTAATTTTTCTTCTGGCAGAACCAATACATTCTTGGCTTTTACAAGCTGGTCTTTTACATTTGATTCAAAATTGGATTTGGGCCTCTGGGGATATCTGATGTCAGCCTTCCTAATGTAGTGTCAACATGAACACACAAAGAGATAGAAAGTCAGTTTCACTTAGAGTTTCCTTTTTCCAGAGTCTAATCTGGATTTTTCTCTCTCTTTCACTTTTGCACTCTGGATCACTGCATCTTCTTGTCTTTACTCACATTAAGTGGGAGGGCAAGAGTGAGTGTGCTTAGCCAAGCTCCTTGATTTTTAGACAGGGTCACTAACACAGCTGGAACACATACTTATACTTCATGATATCACCTCATAAAACGATCGTATAGCAGACAAATTTTAAGTGTGTATTTGAAAAGCAGAAACTCTGGGGTCAGGGTGGCGTAGACTGGAGGAAGGGTAACTGTAGGCTACAGTGAGAAATAATGAGACTCACTTTGCTGGAGGAAATGGTCAAACATTAGCATTTCAATAGAAGAGGTCAAACCATTTCATCCAATACAGGATGTAGTTCCCTGCAGACCAAGCTAATACAACCCATAACATCTGTACTCTGTACCACACTTTTAAAATATGATGACCAAACTGTAGGTTACTCACCACAAAGACTTATATTATCTCTCCTGCCTCCGTCTCCGTCCCATTGTGCAGTCTGTGCTCATCTGGAACATATGAACTAACCAACTGAAAATGGGATGCAAAGGAAAAAGTGCAAGAACACAGAATCTCTCAAAGGTATTAGGAAAAACAATATGCAGGCACGCAGCTCAGGACTCTCACAACACACATAGAGGAAGACTGAATTATGATTCCTTGGACAACCTTAGTTCTGGACTTGCCTGACACATATATGACTTTGCAACAATCAAGATTGTGTCATTCCTTAGGGCAGTAATATACATTATTTATTGGACTACAAGTTGTTCATTCTCTTAACCAAAACAAGCACTAACAAAGTATTTTCTGCTTTTGCCTATGAGAGGCTTTAAGTTTGTATTCTGTTGTGTAGGATGACTGTGAAGCAGAGTGCTTATCTCTTCTTCTTAAGTGACACATCCTGTGTGTGTAGTGCTAGGTTAGACAGGACGTAGCAACTACGCAGATAACATGACAGTGAGTAAATTCATGGTACACCACATAGGATAAATTCATAATTAAAATCACACATGACTGTCATAAAATGAAGATTTCTTATCCAGGCAGATTCATGTACTCTTCTCCTGGAAGTGGTAGAATGTTGTGACCAAAAAGAAGTAATAATCTTCATTTCCCAGCCTGCAGCACTTTAATGGTCCAAATACCTACGGACCCAAGCTCTTCCTCCTGCTACCACTGCGGAGCAGAAAGTGGAGCTGCTTTGTGCGGTGGATTCCTCCTGTCTTGCTTAGCATGTTAGATTTCACAAAGGTGGTGGAGAAGGTATTTTGTTCCAGGTCTCATACGTGGTAATTGAGACAGAATTTTATGCCACAATAACATAACCTTTTTGCCATATTACCTGTAATCTTAAAATGATAAGGCAAATCTTCACATTCAGATGAGCTGCACAGCTGCTCAGTTTTGCAGAAGACTTGTGAATTTTCCTTGATGCTGTTTTCTCCGTTGCTTACACCTATGTCTAATTTAACACCTTCTGTTCCACTGTTTTCTCAGCAGTCGCTGCCCAACAGCACATCCTCCCATCAGCTTAGCAGCCTACACTAGCCAAGATCATGTGAAATAGTTGACTGGATTCAGCTGGGTCTTTCTGCGTTGTAGGAAGAGCAGGCAGGCTTTTGAATACAGTTTCTGGGTGTCAGTCTGGATATCCAGATCAGTCCCTTGCCAGAAAGAGAAAAAGCAGCATCACGTTTTTTTGTAGTGCTTTTCTTTAATGACATTTCCTTCCTTCCATTAAGCAAATGTCCAGGGGAGACAAATGAATTGCTTTGTATGTCTAGAGGATATTTGAAATCCTTGATCCAGGCTAAGCGTGCAAGAAAGGAGCTGAATGGAGGAAGGAGATTTCAACACACAAACCCTCTGAATGCAGAAAAATAAAGAGCTAGAAAATGGAGGCATGGCACAATAAAATAACTGAGATGCAGGGATTCTCCAAAATAACGCAGCTGCTAGAGGAGAAAAAAAAAAAACAACAAAACCCCAAAAACAACACAAAAGAACCTCGTGCAGTAAAGGGAGAGCTGATGTTCGGCAATGCTCAGAAATTTTAATACTGATGTGTAAAATTAAACCATGGCAGCAGAACACGCTTATCAGCAAGCGTCACGTTACTTCCCCTGGGATCACTACCTTTTCACTGGTGCTTCTGTCATCTTCTCCTTCCCTCCCAAATCTCACTTGACCTGAATTCTCATGATTTGACTCCATAATCCTCTGGTTTCCACTGTATGCACACAAAAGATTATTGTACAAAAGCGAATTCCCAGGGCCTGAGGCTTTGCTTTCCATTTAGTTAAAGAATTATCCTACAGTAGTTTAGGTGCTGGGAAACTTGTCCTGTAGATTATTGCCTACAGGGCAAATGCTGAGGAGGCTGCTAACGAGAGAACAGATGTTCAGTGGCTTATGAGCCTTGCTGAATGTAAATATCTTCAGCACAGTGCTTGTCAATAAGCCTCTGCCTGAGAATCACAAGCCTTACGGACAAAATTCACCCTCAGTGTAAATGCATGTGCTTGGGCAGAATTAAACTGAGGAAGAAGCCGGTCCTTCATCTGCACCAGAGAGCCAGAGTTTAAAAGCTTGTACAGAAATTGAGACTAAATGTCATGAAAAGTTATTATTTTTTAAAAAAACCCTTGCCTCTTTCCAAGAGAAAAAGGCAGCTCTTGGATCTGTTGTGACACAGCAGGCCTGAAATAAATAGATTTCACTGAGCTATTGGTATTTATTAGGGGGGAAAAGATCTTACAGTGACTGGGTCTCTCAAATTTTGCTTGCCTCTGTGAAAGGATGTTCTGCTTACAGTGCAAGGAGGACATTTGCCCTCAAGGTTTACCCCTTCCAGCCACCCTTCCTACAGCAAGAGCAGGCTGAGCTTGCTCTGCACCTCATCTTTGCCATGGCAAAGCTCAGTTGTACCTACACTGCTGGAAAGCCACAAGCTCTTGCTGATCATAGATTAACACTTCACTGTCAAAGTCTAATAACTGCAATCTGTCATCAAATTGCTTAGTGTAGTTTTCAGGATCCATGAACACGTGTGCCAGCTCTCTGTGTCTTTGCCAAGTGGTGCTCAAAGTTCCCACTTACGGCCTGAGAAGGGAAGGCGAATGAGCAGGGTCTCTTGTCTATCAATGAGCTCACGAAACAGCTGTTTTTTTCTGGGAGCCCTTTGTTACAAGGGCATAACCACAGTCTGAAAAATAAACAAACTCCACCATGTACAACATTTAGTTGAAAAGACTGGCTGGCAAGCTAAAGCTTGGGAGACCTGGGTCAGCTACTGAACTGCTTTATGATGCGGGGCAAATCACTTTGCTTGCTTGCTTGCTTCTCTGTCCCATCCCAATCAGATTGCTGGCTCTGCACAAAGACCAAGTTTATTAAACATGTATAACCTACTGAGCACAGTGAAGCCCTTATCTCACCTGAGGCTTCCAGGTATTCTTGTAGCACACATAATAAGAACACTTAACAGTTCAATCTCTTATGGTGGGAAGTCCCATGAAAAATATTTACTACATACCTCCCTTTGTGTATATAAAAGTGCTTGGCACAAAACGATGCCATAGAAAATACTATAATTACAATCTATTCTTCTGGAGGTAGACATTTACTGCTGTAATGTGATCACCTCTGGGTGGAAAGCAACAGCTGCTGCAGACCGCACAGGAGCAGCAGCACACTGCCAGGACTGACACACAGCATGCACAGCGGGAACACGGGCAGGACCCAACCTGCTCAGCCTTACTCCTTCCCCTTGCCCTCTCCCTACAAGCAAACCGCAGCTGGCAGAGCTGAGCCATCCTAGCTGGACCCTGGCCAGGACGACAGGGTTAACACCCCGATTCTCACCGAACTGTCACGGTTTATTAATACCTGGCCAAAGCCCTCTGCAGCATCTCCCTGCTCCTTCGGGCACTAAGCCTGCACCCACCCAAACCTGCTGAGCATCTGGGGCAGAGCAGGGCTAGGGCAGTCATGCTGGAGGTCAAGTAGGAGGTATACCAGCATATAAACCTCTGTGGAAATATAGAAGTATTAGATACTTCAATTACTGCTGAACCTTACTTTAGTTGCACCATTTTTCGGATGAAATCATTGGTAGCTATAATGTTTTGAGCTTAAGCAAAGCTGTTGCGTGTTTCTTAAGCCCTTTAGCATCCGTGGGGCAAAGCAGAATCTCTGGCAGGTTTGCACAAGACTTGCCGGCTTTCGGCAGAACATCACAAGATTTACTTCCCCGCCTCAAGCTTCCGCAGCGAGAGGCGGTACCGGCTCCAGAGCCAGCGGGGCCCCGCAACCGGCTCGGGGCGACCCCGGCGGAGCCCCTGGGGCAGGGCGGCGGGGACGCGATGCCTCCCGGTTGTCCTTGTCCTCCTGCGGCACTAGATGGCAATGTGGGTCTTCAGCAGCCGTGAGAAGGCAGCCTGGGGCGGGGGCGAGTATCCCTGGGCACCCCCGAGCATCACTCCGCATCCCTGCGCGCCCCTCTGCATCCCTCCCCGAAACCCCCGTAGACCTCAGGCGGTCTCCTAGGCAAAACGGGGAAAGAAGTGCTCCTTGGTGGTCATCATTTCCTTGTGCCTCCAACAGCTCACTCTCTTCCCAAATTGGATTTTATCCATCTCTGGAAATAAAAACGGCAGCTGGCAGCAGGGCTGGTTAGTGCTGGCTGCAACATGTATTCCTGCGAATGAGGAGCAGCACACCGCTGCCCAGCCTAACCAGCTCCTTGCTGGGACCCACGGTGGCCATGGGGGACAATGCGGGACAGGAAACTCATCTCCAGGCAGCAAAATGTGCCAGTGTTGCATTTGTGCCCAAGTTGTTGTCAGGCCACACTTGCCGTTCCGCATGCAGTACTGGTAGGAAAGCACCAGCCTTGTCACCACCAGGAACAGCCAACGCTGGCTGTCTTCTGCAGCCTTTCCACCCAGAGAAGGTTAACATTTCCTTTTCTGAGTACAGAATAATATTTCTGAGAGTTTATATCTGAACATTTTAATTACCCTTACTCCAGTTACTTTTTCTTAAGAAGAGAGCGTTTTTCTTAAGAAAAAGGTCACAGACAGAGCCTTTTCTGTTGTTGCCTTTGGATGAAGCTTTGTCTGTCAGTCATGGGCAGGTTTTTAAGAAGAATTTTTGAGATGAATTATAAAGGACATGCTGAACTTTGCAACACAGAGATGATCTGCCGCTAGATTTCTAGTTTTCTGTTTGGTTTTTAAATCTACCAAGCAATGGAACAGTTAGTGTTTCAGTTTCAGTATTAATGGGCTTATCTCCTATCTTACACCTTACCCCAGTAGTGGTATGTGTTATATGAGTTGTTTCCTCCAAGCTTGTCATAATTCTGTTGTACTTGGTCGAATTGCCTCCACTTTGTGTTATCTCTCTGCCAATCACGCTGCTAAAATTAGCATTTCACGAGCAAGAGATTACAGCAGCAGACGCAGGAGCTAGCATTAGCGGTGGCTAGCAGAGGGCTGTCATGCACACCAGCAAACTCCCCATCCTGACTTGTGCTGCCTGTTGCACTGGGAACTTAACTCTGTTGTCATTCCTTGTCTGCTTTAACGTGATTGCTTTCAAGATTTCTCTCTCCAGGAGAACATCTGTGTTTTGGATTAGTTTTCCCTAGACAGATTTACTTACAGTTTTTTTTTTTCCACATTAAATCTCTGTATTTTGTTGCTTTCTGGTCTGTCTAGGTCCTTTTTTGGTATTATTCCTCCAAATGCATTCAAAACCTCCCCATTCAGGGGATTCAGCAGAGTGCTCTGGTATCCCAATTTACTCTTTGTGTTAGACTATGAATGAATTACACATTCCTGGATGTCCCTCTGTAACACAGTGTGTTCACTTCTTGCAGTCCTTTGTTTACAGTTCATGCTTTTGTCATCTGCATGATTGTGCCAATATTCAAAAGGATTTAAATTACTGTTTCCATCAGACAGATATGAAAGAGCTATAAAAACCAAAATAGCTCCCCGAATTGTTCTGCTTGTCAGTTACAGTTGCATTAACTTCTGAATGTTATGAGGCTTTTCTCTTAGCATCTGCTTTATTTTACTAAATATGACCTTCCAGTAACTTCCAGACCTCTACTGATTCCTGTTTGAATTTTTATTTTTATATTTAATTTTTCTCCCTATTTTATGCCTGTAAAATATCAGTTTTCCATTGCTTAGTTGTAACTGGTGGAAAAACTGTTTCTTGCCCTTTAATTCATGGATAAATGAATTCTAAATATGCCCATAAAAGGAATACAAAATTTTGAATGGCAACAATCATGTCTGACAACAGACAGAAATGAGACGGTGAATGAATTTAAAGAGTTTAGTTTTCTACCCTTTGTTTTGTCCATGTATTGAATTCAGGGTGAAAGCATATGTAGACTACATCGTCAAAACACACATCCCCTTGTCAGCATTCCTGTATTTCATCTAGATATGCTTTTTTTTTTTTTTTTTTTTTGGCCCTGATGGTCTGAGGTCAAATACTGCACAACCTGTCTTGAAAAAGCAGCGGAACTGGAGGTTGGCTCTGCCAGCAGCTGGGGCTACCACAGCCCTAAAGCTCACCTTCTTTAAAGCCCATGAGAAAGCTTGCAGTGAAGGACATATAAATGGCAAAATTGCCTGGGGTGCTTAGCCAGTGCATCCCAGTGACTGCTGGTGAAACCCTGTTTCTGGTCTGCACAGCTTCACTTAGCCGAGAAATGAGGAGAGGAAGGAGTCTCAGTGCTGCCTTGCTGTGCTCCCTGCTGATAAAGCAGTGATAGCTACACAGCACACTTGCATTATTTTCTACTTCATGTCCCAGCATTGCTTTCAGTGAGAGCTACTTCCATTTCCCTCTGCTCATTTCTTTTCTTAATAGAAAGCCAGATCCTATATGTTATGTTCACTCTTCTTCCTGGTAGGTTTGCAATTTGAGCGCTGCAGTATGATTTACTGCAAGATCTCGTTCTCTCTCAAGGCATTTCATCACCCTTTTCTTTTTAATGCACTTGAGAAACAGGACCCAGGTACTGTATCCTTCTGATGAGCCACAGTAAGAGGATTTTTACCTCTACAACTAGCCTATTAAGTCCTCACAGCAATCACAACAAAGACTATCCGGTTTGCGATACTTCTCCCCAAATTCAAGCACTCCATTGCTTCACCATCACTGTGACCTGACCTGCTTTTTCCTTCCCCCAATCCATTCTGTGGTGGAAAGAGACATTTAAGTGTTCCTAAGATTCCTTTGTCCATTATTATTTTAAAGCTGAGCGTGAGATCAAGCAGCTCAGTTCCCAGTGCGCTTTCTGGCTGATGTGGCTGAGGCAGTGGTCACCCTAGTGCCTTCCGCTGACTGTGACAGACTTTGAATACACCCTTCGTGTGAGGGAGGATGGAAATGTGTATCTAAAGCCCTTGCTTAGCCTGATACTGATCTTTGAGGCCATCGTGCTGAGGCTTACACCCATTCTCTAGATCCTCCCACCCTTGCCCCCTTTATATTTACTGAGGATGATAGTGAAGTGTGGGCACAGTGGGAGTTGAAGATTCACTGTGATCATTTGCAATAGCAATTAGCAAATGCCTGTGCTCACCTGAAGCCTCTACGGCACGATGGAGTGCAGCACATGTCCTTCAGATCCCATCCCTGCTCCGGGCTGTGCAAAGTCCTGTAGGATCAGGGCTCCCAGCTTAGCAGTGCTGACAGACAGACAAAGGCAGAGAGCCAGCCCTCCTCTCCCACCCTTGTTCAGCTGTCCCTCCTCCTCCTCCCACCTGTGAGGCTTTTGCCGTGTTAGAGCTTAGTGCATTCAGCTGTCTTCCACCTCCATCATTGCTTTGATAACTGATAGCAGGGAAGGTATTACTTAAAGAATCTGGATGACTGTTAGCAAAATAAACAGGAGATGAAAGATAAGGCAGTCTCCTTGGTGCATAATTACCTTAAATGAAGGTCTGTTTGCTAATACTGTTGTTTTGATGTGCTAAATAGCTTGGTCTTAACGCCCCAGCAGATACTAAAACTAAGGTAATTCCCAATGATGTCACGCCAAGATTACACAGGCTGTGGGGAGGTAGGGGAGGAATATCCACAAAGCCATTGTGTGTAGGAAGGGCTCCCAAATCACCTGGTGAGGCAGGCGACAGGCTCATCGTCACAGGCAGCTCTGCTGTCAGCACGGGTTTGCAAAACCCCGTGAAGTGATGCTTCCAGGCAGGCAAATGGCTCTCTCAAAGTCACCTACTCCCTCTCCACCAGCCTGATCTTGAGGAGATGCTCTTGGGTGTGCAGCAAGGAGAGCTCTTTGCGTTCATGCTCCAGTGCTCTGCATGGCAGCACTCGCTCCTGGCTTCTTCCCATAAGAGAGGTGACTCTCCCTTTGCTCTGAATTGGGCTGAAAAAAGCTGCAGCTGGCTCGTAGGCAGATGGGTTACCTGCATGTATACATAATCTGAGCTGCGTGGGATTGTAGGATTCCTCTCTTTTATTTAATTGTCTGCCTGGAAGCATCTCCTGACCTAATTATGCCTGGAGTTGTGTCACTTAACTTGTCCTGCGCGCAGAGTGGCATAGCATGAGCAGGGAGCTCTGTGCACACGCTCTCACACAACTGAGCTAATAGGGACTGACAGGGGGCATCGGGTTTTTTAAGACTAAGCAGTCTCCTGGGGTGTTACTAATCCCCTAGAGGTGCCATTAGCTTATGATAACCACACCTTTGAAATTGTTTTATTGCTTTAATAATCTGGTGGTGATGGAAAATGGGGAACATGCCACATTTATTATTTATGCTGGTAAAAGATGAAAGTTAGCAATTAGAAGCTTTAAACCACAGGTTCAGCAGAACTACATGACTTACATTTATTCGTTTTTGGCCTATCCACCCCAGCACTGGAATGCCCTTGCTGTCCAGGTTTGTTAAGTTGGGCCGCCTACATAAACCAGGGTAAAGTGGCAGGCCAGCACAATCAACGCTGCAAGAAAGATACACATCTTAACTGCAGGGATGGGTGGAGATTTCCTGGTGGGGAGCTGTTGGAAGTGGAACAGTGCTTTATGATATCTGAACTAATCTTGTGCTATGATAATTCTGTCTTGCTTAACTGCTTGCAGCCTCTCTGTGCTGTGTAGTCATGCTGTGGCAGCTGCTGTGTGCATCTGATCCAAACTCGCTGCTTCCCCGCACACTTAATTGGTAAAATTGCCACATATTGTTTATAAAAAAGTGTGGAAAGAGTGAGCAGAATCTCGGTTCCCCAGGACTGGAGCAGCAGCGGCTCTGCTGCCACACAGCTGGGAATCACACTCTGTCAGCTCAAGGCAACCCAGAGAGGATGCGTGTTGTACCATATGCGTTGTGACATCTACATCTGGATGGAGCTGCTCTACTGAAATAAAAGCAGCCTGTGCAGCTTGTGGTAGAGTGCAACATCAGGCCTTTCAAAGCTGCTGCGGCGTGCTTCCCAAGGGTGGGGTTTTATCCTGAGCGCCTAGGGAAAGGGACTTCAACACCACAGCAAAACTGAAGGAGATGGGAGGGAAGTTAGGCTTGTTTTAAAAGAAACTTGCCAAGACAGCATATGTCCGTGCTTGGTGCTGTAATGGAAGTGACTCCACTAATCTGCCTTGCAGCCCACTTTCTCATTCTGTGTGATCCTTCAGTGAGGTTGCACGCTTGTTTGATCGCTTCACCTTAGGATCAAATAAGCAGAGGGCTGACTGGGTGCTTTATCTGCAGCTGGCAGAAAATGAAGGTGAGAGAGAGCAAGCGAGTTTTTATCAAGAATAGAGAGATTAATGCACCCAAAATTATTTGGAATTGCACAAGCAGGCAAAAGGTGTCAAGCTCTGAGTTCATGCATAGATTATGTGGGTGTCCTATGTACTGCATTTCGAACATCTGCAGTGTGACTATCTCAGCCTTGTACGTTGGTCCTTGCTATGAGCTTTCCTGCTGGTTACCAGTGTTGTACATCCTTGTTTCTTCTACATTCTGCCCTTTGCCTCATGGCAGTGCACCACTCCCACTGAAAAGCTGTGTGCAGCCAGAAGTGAGGCAGAAACCTTTTCCATGACTTGGTTTCCCCCAGCTCCAGCATACTCAATGTTATCGGTGTCACACCTGTGCCCTGGCCACAGCCTGGAGAGAGGCCCCTTCCCTGAAGCAAGCTTAGGCCAGCTGCAGGCCGTGTCCAAAGCCTGGAGTTTTTGTAGGTGAGCAATGCTGGAGCACAGCAGCTGGCCCTGCAGGGCAAAGCCAGACCCCTGAGGTTGTTAGCCTGCTTCTGATGACCATGGGCACTCTTATATCAGTGTGTTGTTAATTGAGGTCTACATTGCTCCTCTGGAAGGCTGATTCAGGGGCTTAACAGGAGGATTACATTAACATCAGTCACTGGCATCCATGTTATTCAGGCAAGAAGAAACCATGATGCAACCTGAATTCTCAGCCTGCATCCCACACCTGACAAGCTCTCACTTTGCAGGACCTGATTAACTTTATGGGTGTTTCTTTTTCTCCAGGTGAAGGCCTTAGGACTGCACATCCCTTCCTGAAGAAATTACCAGTGATTCCAGCCAGGGCTCTGAAGGGTTGAAGCTGGTACAGCCAGCATTGCGAGTGTGGGCTGCTACCACGTAAAGAAGGTAATCGGTTTTAAACCCACTCATTACCTTCTCACATGAACATCGCCCTTGGACAAAACCCTATGCCTTTGGTTCAGGTTATTCCTGTAAGGCTGGAGCTTAGCATCGCTGTGGGCAAAGCTCAGCCTGGAGATCGGTTTCATTTCTTTTCCTCGAGGCTGCTGTCAGCCTTGGCTGTGCTCAGGGACCTTCCCCAGCAGCACCAGCGGGCCAGGGAGCCCACCCTCACTTGGAGGATTGTGCTGTGCTAGGAAAAATGCTTCTGGCTCTTCTCATGTGTATTTGGGGCAGAAAGAAGGTGTAGTTTAGATTAGAGCGCTGCGGCTTTATCAGTGTTTATCAGTGTAGGAGTTCTGCTCCGTGTAGCATAACAGCCTCAAGTCCTTTTAAACCCTGACATCAATATGTGGTGATAAGATAACACTGGTTATCCTGTACCGGTTGCTCTAGATAAGATAAACCTTTTTATGCTTTAAAACAGGACTCAAAGTTTCTGCTATGTTTTCTTTTCCTTTTAATGTAGCAAACTCCAGAAACATTTTATTTCTAAGGGAGTGGTATTTATAAGGGCAGATAAAAATAGTACATATCATAAATAAGACTTTCCAAACTTGCCCAAGGAGCATTAAACATTTTCATTCAAAGACTAAATAGAAATGAGCTAGTAGGGGGTAGACTTCAATGTCTTAGAAAATGGTTGGATTAATTAGAAGCTAACATTATTCCAAGTAGTCATGCCTACATTTATTTTGTCAGAAGACTATCCACACAGTGATATTTCAGTAGCAGTGGATGTTAATTTTAAGGCAGTTACTTTTAATTAACATGAAATAACTTCTATAGAAGTATTGCTTGAGACAGCAGTATGGGGCATTTCCATTTTGCATTTAAAGTTGGGACTGAATCTCTCTGTACAAGGCAGTATATCCATAAATCTATGCACTGACTCTTCAAGTAAAGACTACATCTTCAGAGAATTTAGAGACACATCACATAAGTGAGTTAAAATTAATAACTAGGTCCTTTATGAAATTTAGCACTTTAGTCTTGTTTGTCCCAAATGATTTTAACAATGGAGTAACAGACTCTTCACATTTTCTGTATAATTAAAATTAATTGAAATGATGTGCATTAGTGGTAATTAAGCTATGCAGCTAAGAGTGGTTCTATCTAATTGCTATGATTATATAGGCTATGAACAAGCTCAAGTAACGAAAGCGGAGTTATTGTGACACAAGAACTCAGCCACCTGCCACCTTCCCATGACTGATGGTCTGCACGGGGAAGGCTGCGCTCTGGGATGCAGCACTGCGACGGCGGCAGGAGAGGCTTTGGGAGCTGAGGTGGCTCAGCTGCCCCTGTCTGTAAGTTCACGCTTGTGCCCAAAACCCAGATGTTAAAGGCTGCCATTGCACCTGTTGCTCAGCTTTAATGTAGCACTAGTAGGGGAGAAACTGAGGCAGGAATACAGCTCCTGTAAAGTACAGAAGCCCTTGGTGAGGGTCTGGCACAGCCTGCAGATCACTGAATTAACTCAAATCTAGCTCCATGTTCACCAATGCGTCCCATTCACACCAGGCACCCCCCCACCCCAGAACCAAACACACTGCGGGAGCTGCGCAGCACGTACAAGGTGACCCTGTGGCAGCAGCAGTGAACCCGTGCTTTTAGCTCTGATGATCTCTGTGTCCCCATGGAAAAGTTCTGTAGCTTCAAAGCACCTCCAGGCTGCTCTGTCCAGCTGCTTCACACTGAAATTGCCCACAGCAGTGCCACAAAGGGACAAGGAAATGAAACAAAAAAAAATATCTCCCCACCGCTCCATTAGCTCCTTAAAGCTCAGTTTGAAGTAATTGGGCCCAAATTGCAAATTTGTGGTTATTATGTAGATCACTACAGGGCCAGGTTGAGGTTGCTTTGGATGTCATACCTGTTGAAGCACCTTTTTTGTGTGTGTGATTTGCTTAGGCTTTTCTGAGCAGTGTCTTTAAAGTGCAACTCTAATTATGGGTTTCCTACATTTATAACGCATGGTTGGGGGAATAACAAGTCCCTTATTTTTTAATTTTTTTTTTTTTTTTTTTTTTTTGCTTTTCACTATCTTGTGAATATTGAGCTTCGTTTCATGGAAAACTCAGGGAAAAATTGTAGGCTTTTTGGTATGAGAATAAAAGCAAAGACTTGAACTGATGCTGTTGTAATCTGCCTTCTCGCCACCTGTAGCTGGCTTGCGCCTGACAGGACCCAGAATGCAGGGCTGTGTCGTGTCTTGCAGGGTGTTAGAAAAATGGACATTTCAGCAAGGTTTCAGTCTCTACAGCAAGTAGGAGTAGGATATGGGGATATGGCTTAGCTTTACCAGCTGTTCATGTGCCCACACCACAAATAAAGCAAACAAGCCCTACTAAAGCATTTTCCCAGTACACTATCTGCAGGGCAGATGCAAGAGTCTGCGGTCAGTACAAAGCAGGCAACAAAGACTTATTAAACTGCCCACATTTCCCTTCATAGCATGCATCAGGAATGATTGACAGGCTGCCAAGCAAAGCCTCTTGGAATTTATACCACATGGAAACCTTCCTGTTAAATAATGGGAGATTGTGCTTTAAGCATTTCTCCCACCCTGTATCTGTCCCTAACTCAGGGCTGCTCTCTGCTGAGAAAGATCTGTTTATTCCCATACTGCAAACACTCCAGATGAGGATGTAACCTTCAGGCATCCACCTTGGACAAAGCCTCTTGGCATGCCTCAGCCTGCTACCCCTAGAATGACAGGAATCCACTTCTTGCAGTACTGTTCTGTAGCCCAACATTGCAATGTCAATTTTACCCTTGAAAGACTCAGCTGTCTACCTTCAGGCTTAGCAACATGACTGCAAGAAAATGTTTATTCTTTACACATAGGTATAAATTAGTGACCTTCTCTCACACAAGTGTGGCAATCTGGCTGACTTCCATCTTACAGTTTCTTTGATGATCCATGTGCTGTGAAGTTCAGAGTACAGATTTCGATAGCCCAGGGGTAACCACAGGGCCCATGTGTACCAGCACTAATATTATTACAGTGGGGAAGCAGAGACTTTAAGGAAAAAAAAAAAAAACAAACCAAACCACCTCACTCAGGATGGACAGACCATGATATTGGTTGGAGGGGGAGTGAGGCAGTGCAGGGAAGTGAGAGAAACCATTAACATTTTGCAACATTATTCAGGAGCCTGGGGACTTGCTAGAGCAAATGAAAAACCCACATAGTTTAGTCAAGGAAATTCAGCCAAAAAAAAAAATTAGAAATTTTGGTTTTTTTTTTTTTTTTTCAATGTAATAACTTTTTACTCCATTTAATCTCCAGTTTAACCATCTGAACAGACAATAGAAAAATACTGAAAGACAGTGAATAATCAGAATGGAAGGAGAAGAGATAAATAATGCTCAGAAACTTGCAGGCATGTTCATGAGCAACAGTCATCCAAGATACCAGAGAAACCAGGAGGCCAGTAAATCAGGACAAAACTGGATCTTCCTACCCCATCCCAGGAAACATGAGCAACCTGCTGTGCATTTCCATCTGGCAGCAATGCAGACCAGCACAGGATCTGTGTACAGAAGATCCCATCAAGAACCCCCCGGGCTTGCAGACTCTGCAGCCTCCAGTCTCCAGCTGTTGCTGCTGGCGAGGTCAAGTCACAAACTGAGCAATGAGACATTGGACTGTGACAAAGGTACAGCTCTTGCCATTGCCTCTTCTTACTTAAAATAAAAACTTCAGTTTGGGATTTAATCTTGTGTCACTGAAGTGAAGAACCTCAGCATGAGCAGGGTCAGACTTTGATGTCTCATTTATTCTATTTAAAAGTTAGTATTTTAACTTTTGTACAACTTGTGGCTATACTTACCTGGCCTCTCTGCTAATAAATATCTGTGAGTGGATAAGGGGTGGGGGGCAAAGCAGCTAAGGTTTAATCTGCACTGCCTGCGCCCCCCCCCCAAACCTGACCCTGCCATCAGATTGTGGCTTTGTTCTGTATTTTTAGAAATTTCATGAAACTAAAATTGTTGAAACTCAGGGCTGAAAAAAAAATAGGTTCAGGTGTACATGGTAGTGTACATCTCATCACTGCCCTGCTTGTCTGATAGGGGACCCACTCACATGCCTGCTCAAAGCCATACTTTTGCTCCTGTTAAAATCAAAGCCACAAATGAAGATCCCAGTTGAGGCTCAATATTTCACACAGAATTCCCATGATGTATTTCTAGAGCTCTGAGATGCTGCCATGTAGAGTTTGTGGTCAAAAGAATGTGAAGGTGAAGAGACAGGGAGCTCTGCTTTAGCCCCTGGTAAAACTGAGATGCAGCTGAGAGGGACAAAATGCACACTGGCATGGGGACAGCAGGCACGTGCCAGCCCAAGCTGCTCTCCAGGAGCAGAACTTGCCTCCTCCACTTGCATCAAGTGGTGCAGTAGCCTAGCCATTGGGATTGCCTCCCTGTCCTCTGCCCAAAATAAAACTTCATTAAAAGGAAAGGCAGATGGGACAGGAGGTCTCAATGGAGCCACACACCTCTGATGGGCACAGGTCCACAGCACCAATGGATTCATAAGGAATGGTACAAATGAGGTTGAGCCTTCAACCATTTTAGGAGGAGAAGTGAAGAAAAACATCGTATCAAGGCATTCCAGGGGGATTCGTGTTGGCTGAACATGAGACGCGCTGCTGGAGCCCGGCCAGGAAGGGGAGTACAGCACAGGGGGGCTGCCGAGGGAGCAGGCAGTGGCTGGCAGCAGCCCAGCGGCTGTCAAAAATGAAGCCACTGGTGCTCCCACTGCCAGCTAGTCTAAACAGAGAGAGGTTAGAAGTGTATTGCTATTTAAATGACCTCATGAGCAAACCAGTGAGACCGGCACAAGCAGCTGGTCTGGTTGTGACAGCCAGCCCCCCTCCTGCCCTTGACAAACCCTGCCCACCTGTCCCGCGCAGGAGGCAAATGGGCGAAAGTGACCAAAACTGAGCCAGACTTGTCTTAGAAGGGCCAAACCTGCCAGCCAGCTCTGCAGGCTGGGGTCAGCCACCCCGCTGCTCGATTTGAGGGGACCTGCTGCAGTCAGGGCATCTTCCCCAGGCTTTGCAGGATACTTAAAAAAATACCAGCCCTCTGAGGTTTAGGTGCACAGACAAGCACAACTCAAATGTTTAATATCTGCCCTGGTTTGAGCTGAAGAAAACACATTTTTGGACACTTCTTTATCAAAACCAAATAAAGAAGGTGGCTTATATCTAAAAACCAGCAACTTAAATAAAGAGGGTATCTTTAGATATTAAAAGATCTGGATTGCTTAAGTATACGTGCCTCTCAATTATATTTTGTACTAATTTTGTATTTGATAGCCAATTTTTTTTTTTAATTAATCTTTATTTAATGCACTTTAAAGGCTGTATTGTATTCTTTCCCCTTGAAGAATTTCACCTGAACTATGTAGTTTTTAAATATACCCTAGTTAAGATGTTTGGAACTTTGGTATCTAGGCTTTCTACAAACAAATATTTCTTATCTTCCTCACAATACTCCCTTATCCTCCCCAAAACATCAAATACATCTTAAGAGTCATCAAGAAGCCACAGCAACTGCTCCTGGCAGGAAGCTGCTGAGCCATTATCCAGGAGCCTGACCAGTGTTATTTGGAACAGATGCTCTTTTAGCTTTGTAATTTTCAGCCAAAAACAATGGCAGTAAGTAAAAGTAAAGCTGTAGGTCAAAGGAAGGCTACACTGGATGAAAATCATGTGAAAATATTTTTGACTTCACACAACCTCTCATTTGCAGCACATGCTTCTGAAACGGTCTGTGAACCCTAACATGCAGCTGCAGGTTTGGCCTCCACGTCCATGACCTGGATTTGCCACCAGTCGAGACCCACTGGGAGGAGCCAAGCGCAGGGCCACCATCCCGCTGGAGCCCTGGATGCAGACTGTGCTGCTGGAGAAAACCCACGTGCCTCCTCGGGCTGGGGACATGGGCCAGGCCTGAGCTCTCTTGCTACCTGTACCTGCAATCCTGATCAGCCCACGCGAAGGGCACTAGGTGACATTACTGGCCAAGCAGGAGGACATTATTGCAGCCAGCACCTGGCTGTAGAAAATCTTTTGGCTTACCTGTGAGCCAAGAATAGTCACCAGGGTAGAAAATGAGGTGGCAGCCTGCTCACCTGCACGGCTGTCAGCACGCAGGGGCTCACGTGGCTTTGGAGAGGCAGGTCCCATCCTCAGGGAATCCCAGGGCTGCACAGGACAGGGTATGGGACAAGGGCTGCAAAGCAGAAGGAAGCTTTCAGTTATTAGGGCCAGGCAGGCAAATTTTGGTCTCCCCAATTGGATGGAGAGTCCACTGGGCTCATGCTGTCTCTCCCCTTTGCTAGGCATGCTCAGTTTGACCGGGCTCGAGAAACGAGCAAGTCTCAGGAAATAAATGTTTTCAGTCTCTCTTTTTTATTGCCTGTAAAATAGCAGGAGGCTTTCAAAGCAACAGCAAATCCTGTTAAAAAAAAGTAGAGAAAATTAAAGAAATGTTTCTTGTCTCAGATCCAGCCCTTTTCACCTTAACTTTCCATCATGGTACATAAAACTTTTGTATATTTTGGCAGAGCAGAGAAATAGCTTTTCCCCCTTCTCTTCCTTGCACAGCTCAGGAGCTCCGAGTGAGTTTTAAAACTGAGTTTTGCACAAACACAAAATGGCCAAATAATAAAGCAAGGAAACAGCATTAAACTCTGTAGACAATCAACTGTATTCTGTGCACAGCAGCTAGTTTCTCCTGCTCTCAGCAGAAATAAAAATTTACAAGTGTTCTGGGAAAGCATTAAAAACCAAACACGTCCAGACAAAGTCTAGTGCAAACTACTTGGAAATAGATCTGTGCATCACCTTCTGAAAGGCTCGTTCCAGGCATGCTGGTGTAGCCAAGCTGGCGGCCTCCAACACAAATACACCCTGAGAGTTCAGGATGGGATTTGAGGGCTGAGATTTTGATCCCAGTCATCCGCACGTCCCTGAGAGCCGGTCGCAGTCCTCTGCTCTTGTGAATCTTATGATCAAAGACCCTTTCTGCATCATTGCCTGCACACTGCCACAGAGGAAGGATGCCTGCGTATTTGGGAGAAAGTGGAAGCTCCCAGCACCAGCAGGAAAAGCCCAGCTACTAAAGAGAAGGGATCAAAGCTAAGAGGACAGGACGCATTCACAGACACACGCCCCCCAGCCCTTTCCATAGGGAGCATATTAGGTTTGCTGTACGCTCTTATTGCACTGAATGTCATCTTCCAAGCATAGCAAATAACATTTTCATAAAGCACTGCTTTTAATCAAGCACAACTTTCACATCCCCAAAGGAGCGATCTGGCGTCTATTCCGTTTCTCTGCTGTTCTTTTTTTGCCCCCTATTAACTCCCTCCCTTCAAGGCTGGTGCCTCCAGCGAGGAGGGCTCCGTGTGGTTCCCTTTAGAGCTCATTAACATGGGGCCATCCATCAGGCCACGAGGCTGAGAGCGAGATGCACGGCACCCACGGTCCCCTGGGACCCAGCACGCAGCTCCTGCGCAGGGCTCGCCTGTCGCGTAGCGGTGCATTAATAACACAGTGCTTACGTGAAAACACAGTGTGGTAACCGCTTATACAGCCCCGTGCGTGCTGGGACACTGCAGCAGGATGCCAGTCTTGACGGAGCAGTGGGATCCAGCAAGGCCTGTACTTTTGCAGTGTATTAAACCACTAATTATACTTCAGTATCATGCAAACATCAGGCAGGTTATTTGCATACCCAGCCACTGTTGCTGCAGGGGCCAGAGGCTGGAGTGCCTGGATTGAAACCACCTGAAACGCATTTCAAAATACCAATCCAAACCAATGCTCATTACTGCAGTAATGGAGACCAGTGCCTTTCCGAGCACCAACTCCATGACCTCATGCACGATCACCAGTGAATCTGTTGACTGGTGAGCAGCTTGCGTGGGTGAGAGCGAGACCAGCTTCCCCAGACGGTTATTTCCTGCATGGCACATGCTTTCTATCCAACACATCAACGAGAAAAGCCTTCCAAATACGTCTGTTTCTTTAGCAAGTATTAATGCTTGGGGCAAGGGGTTGAATTGCTCTTCCATGCGCAGTTTGCAGTCAGTAAGTGCTCCTGAACAGAAGGGCAGAGCCACCGTCGGCTGTACAGCAGGTAGGACTGATGTCTGATGAGAGTGGCCAAGGAGCACTGATATAAGCACACTTAGCTGCAAACATAGCACTGCTCGCTGGATTTACCAGTCCCCATGGCTGCCTCTGGGCAGAACCCATCATCTCGGAATCTCAGAGCATGAGGACTGATCAGGAATGTAGAAGACTGAAGGCTTTTGCTCTCAGGTGCAAATGGTTCATTATGGCCTTTCTCAGACTGTGCTGATGAGAGGAATCATTCTTCACTGATGAGAAATCCTGCATTTTCTTCTCTGGGAGAATACAGCTTTGTTCCCTTCCCCCATTTAATAATGCACAATTTATCAGGCTAAATTGGGGAGCCTGGTAGGAAGTGATTCAAATCAACTTCAGCAGCTATGAGCAATCACGTATACTTGAATAAACCCACTTATACCACTTTCCGCAAAACCTGAGGAAAGTTGGCTATGAATGCACTACCGTAGCCTATTAATGCTCAAGAAAACCCATTTAAATGAACCTCTAATGGCTGATTGAGGCTTCTATAATGAAACTCCATAGAGAGCCAGCTCCCTCCTTTAGGCTCGGCAGGCCAGATGCCTCCCTGGCTCTCTTGCTAGCTGTGGGTCGGAAAAGCAAATGGATGGAAGGACAACTGTACTGTGGGGAGAAAGGAGGGAAGCTTCTTGGCTTTTCAAAGGCTGAGATCCTCAGATAGCCTCACCAAGAAGGTCACAACGTGCTAAGATTCACCTATGTCTCCTGATAATACAGGAAACTTTATTGCACTGCAGTGACCATCACGTGCAGAAGAGCTCCTTCTCTTCCACAAAGAAGGAAGGAGATAGATACCTTCCTCCTACACAAAGGTGTCTGAAGATGCAGAGGAGAAAGGCTGAAGTCTCAAGTAATTTTGCAGGCTAAGCTCTGTCCTTGCCTCCATAGGAAACCTGCCAGGCTACATTGTCAGCTCAGCTGATGGAGCCCTTCCCATAATTTGCCACTGAGTCAGTGACCCAGCAAAGGGCACTGAACCCCTGAGGGTGCTCTGAGTCCTGGTGATGAGCAGAACAGCCTCCAGCACACAGGTACTTCGATGGCACGGAGGGCGCTTAATCCTTGGTGACTGGTCTACATTTCACCTTGGGGTCAAGACTGCCCTACCCAGCTCATTTATGCTTTTCCCTTCCAGGGTCAGGCTAAACATTTTCTTAGCTCAAAACAAACCTTGTTAACAAAACAACTACATTTCACTGCACAGAAAAATGCATTGTCTTGTGGGTCCATCCAAGGAGCATTCAACGTTAGATAGCTGGGCCTTCTGGCTGAGCTCTCTCTAGATGGCCTAAAAAAAGTTAACCTCCTCCAGACTGCAGACCCAAACACTTCTCTACTGGCAAAAAAAGAGAAGCATTTCCATGCAGTGTTATAGCCTATGTTAGCCCAACATTTTAAGCCTGCCCAAAACTGGAGGCTGCATAGACTGGAGATATGAAAGGAGAGAGGAAGACTGACCGTGGCAGTCCCAACCGTGTAACTCACCTCTTCTTGCATCCTGCTCGTCCTCACCGTGCCTGGGCACTGACATGGTCAGCAGGGACCTCCCTTGCCCCAACAGCCTGTTTCAGTGTGCAGCAGACCCCCATACTAATGAAAAAATAGGAAATAAATTGCTACAAGCCTTTCAAAAGCATTTACATGCCAACCACCCACCTGCTCTTCAAAGCAGCAGGACTCCAACTGGGAAACAGCCCTTTGCTCTAGAAAGAAGGGGCACTGTGCCCTCCCCATCCCTATAAAACCTTCAGGCTCCTGGTGCCTCCCAGGTGCCTCTGTTTTAGGCAGATTGGCCCTTGCCAGCAGCTGGGGTTGGTTTGCCAGGCACTGTGTTCATGGATAGCTGGCAACGGGATCCTGAAAGCCTGGGCTGTGGCATGAGCCTCCTCAAACTTGGCCTTCCTGAGCAACAGCCACCAGCTCCGGTGGTCCCCAAGGACTCCCATCGCCCCGCTCGAGACGTGGGTGGTCCTCAGGATGGAGATGGGGCACTGTGATCAGCCTGCCTAGGCCCTTGGGCCTGGAAGGGCTGTGGGCACCTCGAGAAAAAACGAGGACTATCCTCCCGTTGCTGCTTTTGTAGTAGCAACTGCTGCGCCGAGATAAAAGCTTTTGTTTGCCTTTTCTCTCCTACATTCCTAATCTCCCTCCATGCTGGTCTCCCCTATAGTCCATCAAGCACTTTTAATCTCTAATGGCATATGACTGATGAGCCTGAACTCCATACTCGGCGTTGCCAAGAACCGCTTTTTTCAGAGCCTGCTTTAGCTCTTTAGGCCAGCCATAACACACTGCAGGACCATTAAGAGTTTACAGTTTGTATACATAACACCCTCGGAGTACCAGAGGGTGGTTTATCCAAACAGAAAAGAATTGAGATGAATGAATGCAGAAATGACTTTTGGCCAGGAAATACTTTAATTTTAATTAGGGGGGAAGGGGGCGAGAGAGGAATGAAGAGGCTTTCTTCTCTCACAAAAGACAAGACTAATGAGTTTACAGCTGCAGGCGCTGACCTTGGAGCATCTCGTATAATGCTGGTGCTGAAATGTTTGGATGTGATGTTAGACTCGATAACCTTGCTTCTAAAAGGAAGAAATAAAGGGAAATGGCTGAATGGGGAGGGATTCATTTCATGGGGATGTACAGACGTATTTATTTATTTTTCCCCCTCTCGCATTCCCGTTCAGCTGCCTTTGGCGACGCAGCCGTTCGCCCAGCTGCTGAGCTTCCTATGGGCCTCATCTACTTCCAGAAAATATAGTCAGTTACTGCAGCTTTCCCATAGTTAGGACTCTTCCGCATCCCAAAGCCCCTCTCGCAAGCCCCCACCTCTCAGGAGCCTGTGGCTGGAGGGAACGAGGTGCCGGAGCCTGGGGGAGCCCCAGTGCTGGGCAGCCCATGTGTGAGGGAAGATGCAGCTGGGACTTCTGATGTGGTGGCTTGAAATAGGCTGAAAGCCTGAAATTAGCCGTGCTCGGCACAGACCTCGCCACTCGCTTCGCTTGGTCACTGGCCTGTGGTGTTTGAGCCCGTGCCAGCGCCCGCAGCGCTGGGCTCTCAGTCGTCCCCAGCCCGGGAGGCTCCTTCTCCTGCCCTGGCAGTGTCATGGCGTGGGGACCCCCGTCCAGGCGCCGTGCAGAAACGGAGCCGCCTGCCAGCAGGTTGTGACCTGACACGAGCTCTCAGCGGGGTCTCCCTGGGGTGCACACTGGAGGGGCAGCCCTGGGCCAGCCGGGCTCTCCCTCGTCCCCGGGGGCACGTCCGCTGGTGATCGCTGCGGCTCATGCCTGGCTGGTCCTGCGCCTCCATCCCTTGGCACTGCCCTGACTTCACAAAGGGCGCAGCTTGCACGTCTTCCAAAAACTGCAGAGCTGCTGCTCCCACCTCCCTCCACAAAGACATCAGCCACAAAGTCTCCCAGCAGCTTCCAGGCACCCTGGCATCTCCTTCCTCCCCTGGAGCTCTTTCCAGGGCCCCATAAAGCATCATCTGGCCGTGCAGATCCTCCTATGGATGCTGTTGTGCTACAGCCACGGAGATTATTGAACTCTTGCACCACAGCGTGAAGCTGCTGCGAGCTGTTGGGGCTGTGAAGCCAGTTTTGCCTCTGGGGAATCAACACCCCCTGCCCTGCTGAGTCAGCAGCCAGACGGGCTGAAACAATAGTGCAAGTTAATGGAGCAAAACAACCATCGGTGTTTCCTATTAAAAGTATTTTTATGATGATGATTATTATTAATATTATATAGGGGCTGTAATTTTCTCCCGACCCACTCCAACATCTCACAAAATAAACAGTTGCTGTATTATCCCCTTGTAAATGAGACCACAGGATTGTAAACTTTAATTTGTTACTTTTGGCTGCTCACAGGTTTGGCAGACAATTAAACCAATTCATTAGTTCACAGAGGCACATTTTTGGCCATGTCTGGCTGCGTGAAGTCATCCAGTGAACACACTGGAGGCAGGGTGCAGAAAAACTGTACAGTGTCTTTGCCACAGGAGCCATCAGTAATGGTCCAAATAGGCCGGTGTGGATTTTGCAGATCCGGGTGGGAGAGGGTCTGGTTCCTCCTGTTGCTCTGCCGTGCCCTGGGCATGTGTCACTGGTAGCCCAGTGACCCCACTTGTTGGCCAGAGACGCGGTATCGATCCCGTGTCTGATCGGAAACTAACCGGGTCATGCCTGAGGCTTAACCTTTAAATTCTGCGGAGTTTGATTAGTGAAACTCCGTAGGACATGGTAGGAAATGCTGAGCTCTTGGAAAGGCTAATCTGGCTGTGCGTGACCTCCAGAGCCACCCCCACCGGCTGAATTAATTCCTTGAATAGCCGGGCTGCTGTCGATCCCTGCTTTCTCAGCCGCAGACACATGGTGAGCCTGTACAGCCCCATGGCAGCAGCGCACGGCTTTTAGCTGTTTTGGGGCTACCAGCCATATGTGCTGAGAGTTAAGGTGTGTATTTTTAAGGGGAAGCCAGAGCAGTGTATTTTATGGTACTATCACCTCCTCTGTCCAAAAGAGCTCAGTGCAAACCAGCAATTGGATGAGGTTCCCTTGTCATTTTTCACACTCTATAGTTTCTTAGATGTCCATTTACGAACCAAAAATCCTGAGCCATCTTACTTCTGAAAAAAAAACAACCCACCCTCAACAACCAAACCCAGGAAATTCCTCCCTTTTCCTTTGCTCCCTCTGCAGTAGGTGTAGAAGCCCTCAGTGCCTGTGACCAAGTACCCATCAACGTTACCAGGGAGGTGGAAAGGCAGCTGGTCGTCACAGTGGCCTTGGTGGTGGTGTGTACTGCTATTTGTTACTGAGATATTTTCTCTGTTTCTGCTGGTCCTTTGTTGGCTGATAGACAAGGTATGGCTGCCTGCATCCTAATGGGTTTTGTGGGAATACACACACAGGTGGCTGAATGCGTCCTTAAAAGCAGGCAGGAGGTTTTCAGCTTGCAGCTCACATTGGTGAAATGCAAAGAATAATGCAGATTCCAGAAGGGAACCTAAAACGCTTTAAGTCAGTTTTCTTCCAGGTTTTTCATTCAACAAGCCTTTAAGGAGACACTCAAATGCTTTCATCCTCCTTCCAAAGCATTGCACTGGCCCCGTGTCTGTGACAGGAATTCAGCAAGCCCTCAGGAAGGATTTTACAGCTGATGGTGGTTCCTGATTTTCTGTTTAAGAGTCATTGACCTGGATGAAAAGACTTTCCAAGGCATAGAGGGATGTGGGACAGAAGAGAATCTTTGCCTCATGGTACAATTAAAAAAAGGAATTTCCAATATTTCCACTCTCCTGGTACCATTAAGCCAACGTGGAAGAGATCCCGACCCCCCGAGGCTTTGTCTCTCCCAGCACAAGGCTCTGATGTGCTCAGATGGGCTCATTCCCTCTCAAGTTAAAATTATTCATTACTTTCTTATTTCAACAAACTGCCTTTCCCTCAAAAATCACTCTTGTCTCAGGGTTTTGCAGTAAATTTTTTTTTGAGTGCTATTTTATAGCACTCAAAATGGAAAGAAAGATTTTTGAATAATGAAACCTAAAAGCTTCCCCAAATGATCTCCCCACCTCTGTGTTTGTCACTGGCAGGCACTTTGAATTTGGATTTGCACAGAGTTCTCCTGTTCTGCAATTTGCTCTGCGCATTCCCACCGCTGCTGGCGTGGCTGGGGAGCGTCGCTGGGCACTGGCTTTCCATCAGCTGGAGAGAAGGAGAGGCTGCGGCAGGGAGCGGAGCGTTTATGAAAAGCCGGTTACTTCCTTCAGGGTCTAAGTGGGTTTTCCTTTTCCTGAAACAATAATATTTATTAACGTAAATATTTTGATAAGACAGTGAGCAAACACTGCAGATGACTTTTTATATCGCGCAGAACAGCAGCGGAAACCTGCCTGCCGCTGCTTCCTTGCCGCGTTCCTCCTGCTGCTGGCGAGGACGCACGGTGCATCACTGAGGCTGATGTGGGTGTAAGCCGGGCCCCGGTCTCCTTTGGGTGTCTAATGCATCCTCTGCTCTTCAGACTGCTTTTGTGAGGGGAGAAGGGCTTCACCTTGCTGCGGGCAGCTGCAGTTCGTGATGTGAATTCATATGAGGAGCTGGAGGAGGAGGATGAAGCTGGCTGGGTTTTGAGTCAAAAAATAAATCCTCTGTATTTCTCCTTTCAGCTATTTATCAAGGCTCAGTGCAAAGGGCCTGACACCCGGCCAGCGCAGCCCGGCTGCTGTGATCTGTGCAACACACAAGCCGCCATCGAGCCGGTAATGAGGGACCTTCTGCGAAACGGCCAACTGAGCAGCCGGCGCCTGCCGAACAGCTTCATTGCAGGAGGAATGGCTGCGTATATCTCTATTTTGACACGTCCTCACTGAATGAGGAAGAGAACAAGCAGAAAGTGGCTGATGATAAATGCAGCAATTAGGGAAGCTTAATGGAGCAGAAGGTTTTTTGTGAGAAGACAAAGAAATTGCCGTGTGGACACCTGCAAGGAGGTCCCAGCGCTGCCGGAGGGAGGGCTCCAGCTGTGCCGCAGCAGCAGGGGCCGGGGCGAGGGGAGACGACCCTTTTCCTTCCCGCACACATTCCTCAAAGGCCTTGGAAAAATATTTTCCAACTTAAATTTCAGAACATCATTTGATTTTTCTTCTTCCCCATTGTGTTCAGAAATGGCAGCCTGTAATTTAGGCCCACTGCAGCCCTCCCCTGCTCCCTGCTTTTTATTTGGCTTCACACAACACAGTGCACTACTGGGAAAGGCATTTTCCTGACAAAATATCAATCTCCATGGTATGAAAGAGCTGTGGCCTCAGTGGGGAGACGCTATCATGCCAGACATGGGTGGATTGAGAGGGCTCCCCTGGATGCCGCTGCTGCGCCCAGCGATGCTCTGTTCAGGGCCGAGTCCATGACCCGCTGCGCTCTTCCCCCAAAGCACTGTGTTTCCAAGCTAAACCCTGGGCTACCGGCTCCCCAGGATTTGAGTAGAAGTGCTGCAGCTGTTTGCCAAAACCCCATTTCTCTGTTTCCTTGGTTAGACTCTTCCCAAAGCAAACTGCTTGTGCAAAGGGACACCAAAAAGCACTGGGGAAAGCTCTGCAAGGGAGAGGGAACAGCCCAGCAGCTCCCGGCGCGGGGAAGCCCAGGTTTCAGTGACAGCAATGCCATTTTGGTCCGTCACAAAACCATTACCAAAATCTCCGCCCAGACTGCAACACAACTGTGTTCCTAAGGCTTTGGCAAAAAGGAATTTCCTGAAGGAGGTAAAGGTTTCCCTTTTCTCTCAGTACGAGCCAAAGAAAACACAAACCCTGTTTTCCCCATCGCCGAGGGCTCCTCGACTCAAGCCCGAGCTGCGCACCAGTGACTTACCTCTTCTCGTTCTGGCAACTGCCTGCAGCAGCGCTGGTGCGTCCCACTCTTGCCCAAGCTCTTGGGATATTGCAGTTCTCTCCAGTTGGCTTCTTGGGCTTTCTGGACCTGGTCGATGTTGGCGTTGCAGATCTGACGGTGACAGCTCAGGCTGCTGCAGAGCCCTTGGGTTCCCCCGCATCAACACTTTGTTTGTCTAACTCGGGGTCACCAGTAATGAATATTTATGGTATCTGTAGAGGCTGGAATGGACAATTCCTGTATGCTAATTTTAGGCAATAAAGCTTGCTTTTTAGGGAAGCACTAGAACTTTTTGTCAAAAAAACAGTTAATATTTTTGACAAGTAATCTGAGGATTCATTACAGCTTTACAGGTTGGCTTTTCCCTGCACTCTGTGCTCTCCTGGTTATTTGTCCATTTTATTAACTACTCCAGGACTGGCCTCTATGAGCTGAAGAGGGTGCACACCAAATCTCACTCCACCAAGCTGTGGTGGTGTGTGGCATCACGTTTTGGACAAAAGGTAACGCGAGTTCAAGAGTCGGTCTCTCTCCTAACGCTTTCTTGAGCATCTTTTTAAGAACAGGCTGCCTGAGGCAAGCAATGAACCTTACGCATCCCATCCTCTTCCTCCCACCCACTGTCATTTGTTTGCTAAATCCCACCCTTTGCTGGTGACTGAGGGAAGTCTCTAGGGAGACGGATGAGAAGAGAATAAAAATGGTAAAAACTGCACAAAATGAAAGCCCAACAGTGGTAGAAATGCATAAAATCCATGAAGTCCTTCTGTAACAGTTCTTTTTATCAGAAGAAGGCTCAGCTGGGGTGGCTTAAAGGAATAAGGCTGAATTAATTAGTTTCTCTGTTTAGGTAATAATACCATTAATCATGATGAACCATTTCATGAGAAGGCTGATATTCAGCGCTGCGTAATTCCACAGGAATCCCACTGTAGTGCAGCATTATTGATGGGCCATCCTCCGAAAACGTAAGAGCAATGCCTCCTAATACAGTAAATGGAAAACCGCTGATTTTCTTTTAATATTCAGGCTGCCACAACATCAAGTCACGATGAGATCTTCTGGCACCAGAGTGGCTGCAATAAGCAATCCTTCAGGAATGCCAGGGCAGCATGGCATTGATATAATGCCCACTTTTAAAACTGCACACGGTCAAAATGCTTCCAAAGGGTACGGTCTGCTTTTGTACTTTTTTTTTAAGTGTACACTAAGAACCCCCTTGCTCGCACTTACCTAGTTCGGGAAGATGCAGCTACGGACTCTTTCTAACGGAGCTTGGGGAGGTTCATTTATTCAGGTCTGTTAGAGGTGGTGTCAAGCAAGATGCCATGTTGGACAATGGCACCGGGAGAGAATTATAATCCCCCCGAGCCAGCATTACAAATATCTTTATGCAAAGTCCAACACACTTTTCACTTCCACCATGTGTTACATGTTCCTCCGATTTCAGCTGGGAGAGCAGGTGCTGATTTTTAATGCCTATTTTGTTTTAAGCCTCCTTTCATCAGATTAAGGACCCTGCTATTTTATTTCATTTTTTTTTTTTATGCTTGGTAATTTAGTCACATGCAAACTTAAAAACAGAAGCTGTAACATGCTGTTAAAGCACAGTCGCCCACTGTTAAATCTGTTACTGAGAGCGAGGGGGCTTGGGGCACTTTTCCATCCCCCTGCAGATGTCTGCTCGCTGCCTACGGGAGAGGCTGGGGAAGCAAATGAAAACGCACGCGGAGAACAGCGCTTGAGGCGATAACCTTCCCGCAGTGATGCCGGCAGCACCATCCCTTCAAACAAGCTGTTGCACGGAGGCTGTGCTTCCTTTTCCGTCCTCCTTTCCCCCCAGCAAAAGGCTGTCAGGCGAGCGCGCGAGGCGCAGAGCCCGACGTGCGCCCAGGGCCAGGGAGCACCGCTCTCCACCTCAAGTCCTGACCGCCACCAGCGAGCGCCTCTGAAGCATTTCATGACCACGTTCCTTCTGCTGGCAAAGATTCGCAAACGAAATAAAATCCCTCTCCCAGCACCAGCCCCTTCCGCCAGCTGCCTCCTCGCAGCGGCCGAAGCCCCGCCAATAAACCAGCAGCCTCCGAGCCAGCAGCACTGGCTAGGACACACAAACACTCAACTGCCCGTTTCATCCAAAATCAATGTTGTATTTATCTTCATTGATCTACAAGGAAACTGAATGTTTAAAATTACAGGGGGTGCAGGGGGGAGGATGGGGAGGGGGGGGAAACAAGAGTTACAGAGCCAAGAAAATAGTAGCGGATGGCTGAATTAACTAGAGAGAAAAAGCCCAGGATATATAAAACATGGACACTGAAAAATAAAATAAGGGAGGGGGGATGGTACAGCAAGTAAAACATGGCAAAATTTACATATGGATGAAAAGTAAAATTGGAAATAAAAAATAAATCATGCCAAAAAGCAGTTCAAGGCAGAACCACACTGAAACAAACATTTGCTTATGGTCTTCATGTACTATAGATAACATATCAGAATTTCTTTTTTTTTTTTTAATCAACCATTAGACTTTTTTTTTGCACTCCTAAAATTCTACTTTGTCTTGTATACAGATTCCAATAAGAACACTGCACAATTAGCACAAGGGGTCCACGGAAAATTGTCCTTGCTTGCCAGCGATCCTGCCCACAACACAAAAAAAGAGAAAAAAAAAGGAAAAAAAAATAAGGAAAGGGTCTGCCGCATGGTACTGTGCCAGTTCCATCTGCTTTTGCCAGCTTGAAAAGTAGGAAACCAAAATTCCCTTCCAGGAGCGTGTGTCTCTCTCTTTCCTTGACGAACTGTCCCTTGTGTTTGTACAAAAAAATTCAGTCTGTCTTTTTTTTTTTTTTGTTAAACACAAGCATCCTTCTTCCCGTTCACATGCCATTTCCATTCTGTCTCCATAGTTGCGAGTTGGTTGGTTTTGGGTTGTTTTTTTTTTTTTTTTAAACCTTCCTCCCCCCAGCATCCACTAAGACCTGCCTCCGAGTTCTTGCATAGTTGAAGTATATATGCCGTACTTAGCTTTCTGAGTGTGAATTTCTGACTGTGACGAGAGTATGAGTTGTAACCATGTTAACAAATAACCAGAGTGGTTCTAGAAACCATTTTTATAAAGTCTACCTATGTTAAGAATTTAATATTGGTGTACATTTATATTAACAGAATATTTACAGTTTGTTTTCTGTTTTTTTTTTCTGTTTAAAACAAGAAGTCAAAAAAAATTCCTCTTAAATTTCTGCATAATATAATAAGGCAAAAAACAAACAGTTTTGTACATTATTATTATTATTAATATTTTAATATATATCTGTAACTTCGGTTCCAAAGTACCAAGGTAAGTGATCAATTGGCCTCAGAAGGGAACCTCACAGTGGACTGTAAAACTACAGTATTTCCATAAATAATACTTTTAAGAAACCCTGGGTATTTTTTTCTTAAGGATCTGAGGCCTTTAAAATGCAAATTTAACTAAAAACAAAAGCAAAATTTCTTCTTTTTTTAAGTGAATAAAGAGCACAAAATTAAAAAAAATACAAATCCATTAAAAATGTTTCTCACATTTGGGAAAAAATGTACAAACTTGATATTTTTAACTCTTTTTTTTTAGCAAAGAAACAAAAAACAAAACCAAAAATCAATACCTATATATTAAATTCCCATTCTCAGCAACCTTCTTGTTGGAAAGTCTGCATCCCCGACCCCGTTATTTATGGAAATGTGCTTAACTTCTACAAATTTTACATTAAAAAAAAAGTTTACAGCAGTGCATTTTGTAAAAGGTTTGTTTTCTGGTTTTTTTTTTCTTTTTTTTTTTTTTCTGTTTGTTTTTTTTTTGTTTGTTTGTTTGTTTGTTTGCTTGTTTTATATACAGGCAAGTTTAAAATTCAATGTTGGGGACTATCGTGCCTCTACTTCTTTGGGGTTCCTAGAGGGGGAATAGTCCCTGGACTCTGAGTTTGTGAGTGGAGTAGTCCTGCGAGGGGAGGCAGGTCTGGTGCTGCTCGCTGGTACAAGAGGCGGCGGGGCGCTCAGCGCTGCGGTTGGCGGGTTCCTATTTAAAATCCCATTGTGCATGGCAGTGGATGGACTCAGTCTGGGGTAATGCATCCCGCTTAAATGAGGCATGAAGGATGGCACGTGTGCCAGGTGACTTTCGATGGGGGACGAGTGCAAGTGGTGCATTCTGGCACGCTCAAGTTCTTCCCTTAAGTGCAAGCGCTCTCTTTCCTCCACTTGCCGCAACCGCTCCTGCTCTCGGCGGGCTTCAAGAAGGTTTTCATGGTTATAGTCGTGTGGCTCCCTGTCTCTATAAGAACGCTCATGGTCGTAAAATCCAGAGGTGGTAGGGAACCTATGGATAGGATCTGTCCGGAGTTGGAAGTCCATTCGACGGTGCAGGTCTAAGCTCCGGTAGGCATCTCGCAATGGGTCTCTCATTGGGTCCCAAGAAAATCCGGGATGCGGCAGCCTCTCTCTTCCTGACAAAGGATTCATGCCTATGAGCGGGGTCATCATTCTGCTGCGGTCCAGAACATTCATGTTGTTCATCTGGTGCACGCTGCCCATGGAGATGGGCATAGAGGCAGCCATCGAGTGAGGCAATGATAATCCATGCAAAGTAGGTGGTGGGGGATGCTCCACTGATCGGGAGTGCTGTGAAGGCTCAGACCCTACCACCAGCACATCACTGTCTTCTTTCCTCTCTTCTTTGACTTTGATGTCATTCTTAATCTTCTGGAGGTCGCTGGGAAGCTCTGTCTTTCTCTCTATGTCTTTGCTCATGAGATTGGTAAGCTTCAAGCTCTCACTTAGTGCAGGTTTGCTGTATGGGGATACAGATTGGATTACTGGCTTTGTGTTGTCCTCAGAGGGTCTCTTATCATGGCTTGGAGTTTCCTTCACTGGGGAACGGCTCTCTTTAATCTTGTGTTCTGCTATGGGCGGCTCTCTCAGCCGGTCAGGGTGCTCTCGCTCGGGTTCTTTGGACCTTTCCCTCTCACCGAGGCTAACCTGCCTGATGGGATCGCTGGAGGTTTGGCTGTTGCTGCGGATGAGATTGCTTATCTGATGTGTCACTGGAGCCGATGCCGGTGAGGATCTGTTTGAATGTCTGTTTTTATCCATGAGGTCTCTGTAAAAAGAGAGAACAGACATCCTTGGTTTTGTGTGAACAAACGTATGTGATGCTGGACATGCATAGTGCTGTATCTAGTTGTGTAATTCAAGACTGCTCAGAAAATTATTTAAAAGCTCTGCTAGCATCAGCTATAGCTGTGATGCTACACTAAAAGATACGCGCTACCTTCCTTTATGTACTATACAAAAAAAAAAGGCTGAATGTCTGCAAATCTGGGGACTAAATTGGGGATGCAATTGAAAAAACAGTATATTCACCTTAAGAGAACGGCCACTTCACTGAGAAATGTAGGGAAAGAAGAATTCTAGACAGCTTTTTTTTTTTTTAAAAAAAGATTGCTCATTGTGTGTTTATATATACATCCTGCTGCCAGACGATCATTTTCTTGGCTCTAACATGCTTATTAACTCAGGTTCCTTTCCTAAAATATGGAACCAGGCATACAAAACAGAAGCCTACAGAAATGAAAGCAGTTCCTTCACAAGACAGCCTTGTTGACTGGAAGCAGCCACAACACGATGCTTTTTTTCCTACGGAGCTGCAGGAGAGTTTTTATTGTTGGCAGTTTTGGCAGGTAAGCTAGGTGCTTAAGGAAAAAAAATCCTTGAATAGGCCATGAAACTGAGTGATCGACCTCTGTTTCAAGAGGACCTGCTATGCCAATGTCCATGGTTTAGAAGGAGTGGCATGAGGATGAGGTTTATGTTTCTAACTGCTTCTCTCTCTGAGCAAGCCAATTAGTCACAGTTACTCCCACCTCTTTAAGAGGGGAATAAATAACGCTCACCTTTTAAAAGCGCCTTGCTCTGAATGAGAGACACTTTAAATGCAAAGTATGATGTTGTGATTGAGAGAACTGTGTTACGCAGCTGAGAGGCTCACCGATGCCTAAGTTTTATGCCGGGATTGCTTTCAAGAGCTGTAAGACCTGAGTGCTGAAAGCTGGAGGTGTTTTGGGGAGATCTGTGAGTATTTATCCCTTGTGATTACAATTGCTAACCCAGACTTCTTCCTCTGCGGTAGTCCTGACTGCTGGTCAAGGATGCGGTTTATTAAAACCACGTCCAAACAGGGATGCTGGGGACAGCTTAAGCTGAATTAATAGAAATGTAATAGAGATGTTAACCCCTGTGTGAACACTCTTGAGAGTAATGTAACCTTGGTTTGCAAATGAATTACACTAGAGCCAAGAAGGGAGCGTCTATCTGAATGACTATCTATGCAAGGGTGTCAGACAATTTAACATTTAAAGCAAGATGATTTTTCAGTGTATTGATTCCACATAATCTTGTTCACAGGCACTGCCTGAAGAGCTCATTAAAAGCACTCCAGGCAAGCTATGAACCCTCTATCACTAGTCAAATACGCACATCTAAGGCTTGCAGGCTGTTACTGCCTACAAAGAAGTAGTCTGTTGGAGAGAACCAGGCTCTGAAATATAAACGGCTTTGCAGCGTCAAAATCACGTAACTTGAAACTACCAAAGTAAATATAGCCCAGGTGATACAAGGCCTGGCATCGTTAATAACGGTTTGTTTACAATGCAATTTTTAAAAATCAGTTTTGCTAATGGATTCATGCACACTGCTCCAGATACAGGAATTTGCATTTTTATCTCGTTAATGTCCAGCTAACATTTGAATTCATCAGCATATCTGCACATTAATGAGAACTATGACTGTCTCCAAAGGACCCATCACAACGCTACCTTCATGACTTCAGAATATACAACAATCCCAAAGCAGGTGCACTGAAACCAGCCAAGAATACCCTGAAAACACAGCGACACGCTCATTCCCTCAGCCTGGTGCTATCTATTAACCTACTAGCGGGGACTGGCTTACCGTATTTCCACAGAGGACAAATCCTAAAAGGCAAAGAGTTTTTTTTTGTGTTGCTAGTACTTGTGCATATCTGAAAGAGAGGCTTATCAGCTGCTTCAAAGACAAGTAACATTTTGCTCTAAAGATGATTTTAAGATCAGAAAAATTAGAAAAAAAAATAGAGGAAAAAGAGGCCCAGAAGAAAATGCTCAAAGGCACACACTGCTTACCTCTCTTTGTCTCTGTCGTCTTTACTCAGAGAAAGATCCCTCTTCTCGGGCTCTCGCTCGCGCTCTCTGTCTCTGTCATGGTTTGTCACCGAGGAGCTTCGCTCGGAATCGGTGGGCTTGGGCCACTGTGGAGGTGTTGGGAAGGACGGCGGGGTCCGATGGAGTCTATTCCATGGCTCATGGGGATTATTGAAATTCTGCAGGTTTGGGCCATCTTTGTGAGTAAAAATGTTGTTGTGAGCTAGAATAACGGTGAGGGGAAAGAGTTAAAAATAACTGAAAGCAAATAATTACATATACATTTTGCACAATGCTAATCACAACCAGAACTGTCCTTTCCAGACTTTTTAATATGGAACTAATGGCGAGGGGGAGCTACTATCAGGTAGACACAGATACCTCCAACATGAGGTGTAAGATCCACCAGCTCTTTTAAGGCTACTGGCAGAGGAAGCTTTAACTATATGTCTGAGTAACTCAGTAATGACTGAAAATGCCCAGCTCCTCTTTTCCCCCCACCCTGGAAAGAGTTCCAGCACAAAAGCAATATTCTTCCTCATCTCCCCTCACTGGCAGAAACTTGAAATTGTAGGCAGTTACGAGCAATCAGCTGCTTGCAGCTGAGGATTCAGCGACTTTTTTTTTTTGTTAAAGAAACCAGACTATTTGGTGGTATGCATGTGTGTGTATAAAAACAGAGGTTAGTTGTAGGCTTTTCAGAACAGTCACTTGATTTTCCTCCATCAGTCTTCAACTGATTCCTGTTGCACCATGAGATGCAAAAGCATCCTCTCTTATGTGTGGCTCTCAAGCATGTTTTGCCTGCAGGTAACACATTTTTGAAGTAAAATCATTTTATACAGGTAATTTAAACTTCAGATAACAGTTACAGAGGAAGTCTACATGCTGAATTAGGAGAAGTATCAATAGCTGTTCCACTGTGCATCTTCACTGTTGAAGGGTGTTACTTTAGATGCCCATAGGGACCCAGAGCTCAGCAGGGTCTTGCAGCTCTAGCACCTCTAGGAGCACACAAGGTACCAGCCTTCGGCAGTGAGGAGACACAGAGCACAGCTAGTGATGTCTGTGACACGCAGAAAAGCTCCCACCGCAGAGACCTGGAAATCTTAGGTGCAGTGTTTTCAGATAGGAGAATGGAGGTTAGGAATTAAACTTCTTTAAAAACTACCACCAGCTGCTGTAAATATTAGCCTGTGGCTTTTCTGGAAGGGATGTTTGTCTGCAGTAACCCAGCCAGTACTTACTCAGAGCATGACTGCCTAATCCTCCAAAGGCATTGCTGCCTAAGTTCCCAAGGCCGCTGAAGGTGCTTGACCTGCTAAATGGATCTGGAAAGGCAAACAGGGATTTAGCAGGCATTTAGCCAAGAATGTTGGAGAATGAAACGCACCCCTCCCCTTCTTAACGGTCTGAATCCAAGTAGGATTAGGCCAGACTTTAAGCTGATCCTTCTCGTTGCAAGGTTCTTTGCACAGAAAATTCCCATCATGTTAAAATGGAGCAGGGATTCAGTGCTCACTCTGTAAACAGGTGCTGTAATAAACTTTTGTCTGCCAGTCAGAGGGGAGCTAGAAATTAAGATCTAATAGCTGAAATTAGGGTGGCTGCTGCTGAGCTATAACTCTCCTCTCTTATCAGTACTCATAGCAGGAGCATTGCAATTGCCTTGAAAGAAGAAACTCAGCAGGCTCTCTGGTCAGTGTATTGAGGGGATGCATCATGTCACTCTTGTTTCTGTACACAGCTTTCCACCCTCTTTGTAACAGAGCATAGAGACAGTCCTAAGCTAACTGCTATGGACACTCATCCATACACCAACTAAATATGTGGGTGAAAATCTTCTCCACAACAGCTTCCTTGATCCCAGCGGTGGTGGAAATGACAGTGTAGTCTTAGGAGCTGCCATGACCAGGGGATGGGAGGCGTGTATGCTCTGAGGCAAAAGAAGACTCTTGCCTCTCCTAGTAAAGTATTCAACTATTTGTCTACTGGCACGTCTCTTTATAGAAAGTCCTTTTTTTTTTTTTTAAATTAAAGGCACCCATCATTGTAAGAAATTTCTCTCTGAGCAGATATAGCCTGACTCAGGTTTCTGCACTCCTGAGATGGCTACAGGTTAAATTGTCCCACTGTACTTGTTTTCTTTCCTACTGGCTATCTCTAAATAACTCCTCCTCCTGCCCACTGCTTTTTGGCTGTCCCTTTAAAGTCTTTAACTTGCCATGCTACAGGAGGTGAGGTGCTCTCCACTTCCTCACAGATATCCTTATATTTAAAATATCAAGGAAAATAGCACAAATAGCTTGGAGTTTTAAGCAAACAGCTATTTGCTTATTTACTTATTTTTAAGTAACTGTTCTTGCCCTTTCCCTTTGATATTAAGTAGCTGAGTGACTCTGTAGAGACACAGTTAATTTTGACAGAATGTTCAGGAATTGATGTAAATCTGGATATTTGCAACAGGAAAAAAGTCTACTAGGTCATGTGGCATGCTACATTTACTGACTGGATGAGTGTAACTAAAACATTAATCAACAGAGCTTGAACTTTAATTGGCAATGAGCTGCTTATGAGCTTCTAAAATGAGGAAATTTGAGAAAATCAGGCTCTACTTACTGCCAATTAGGAAACTGAAAGGCTGGCAAAATGTGCAGAACAGCTATTTGCCAGGAACTGTTCACTGAACTTTAATAAAGAACCTGGGCAAGAACTTTCATAGGTGGGAAAAGGTATGGGGAGGAGCCCATTTTAAGCTGTGGCTTGTACTTTTGCATAAATTTTCCCGTTTCCTAGGGCACATTCAGCAGCACAGGAGGACTCTACAGGTCACATTTCAGCTCCTGTGCAGTGTCCCAGTGGTGACAGACCACTCTGCAGGAGAAGGTCTGCTAAACCAGCAGAGGCTGGCATGGTGGGGAGGACTTCCCGGCTAGGTTCTGGTTCCAAGCCCCTCCCTCCCCTGGTGCTACAGTTCCTCAAGGCAGGACCACCCCGGAGAGCCAGGAATGCGTCAGAGGTAGAAAGGTGAAGGCAGAGTTTACTTACACTTACCTGCCAAGTGGTTAGTCGGCAGGAAACTGCTGTGGTGAGGGGAAGGACCAAAAGGGGTGGTGGCTGGATGGGTCGCACCTGTGAGAACAAAGTTCCTTTTTAGTTCAGCGGCACACACAGAGGTCCCGGCCATCACATTCAAGAACCAGATGCAAAGGCACAAGCCAGATTTAAATGCAGCAAAGGCTGGGGAAGACCTCGAACACCAGCAGAGTGAGCTACAGGCAGAATTTCTCCGAGTGCCCTTTAAAGGCGCCTGTGGGCACTAGGAGGCAGGAGGAGACCTCGCAGGGAGCGTTGCGGCTCACCTGCAGTAAGGAGGAAGTGAATCTCTTTGTCTGGCATTTTCAGTCAGCGCTCTGTGTTTACGTTAAAAAGGGTCAGCCCAGGTTACGGGCCCAGACAGAAGGTGCTCGGAAGTGACTGATTAGAGTCTATATGGAACAGCAGTTAATGACAGGCACGCAGGGAACATCAATCATGCCTCTCCCATGAGAGCTCCATCTACGCTCTCACATCTGTCTCTGCATCCACAGGCTCCCCTTGAGCTATTTTTTTCCCTTTCCTAGACACTGCTCATTGCCATGGTACCACGTTGCCTTATGGAAACGAACACGGCTGCTGAGCTCACTGGATTACGTTAGGTTGAGGCAAGGGGCAAGAATGGGCTGAAACAAGCTGGTCTGCCCTGTATGTCGAGGTGGACCACGCTCATGCAGAAAATTCTGCTCTCATTTCAGAGCAGAAAGGGAGAGATTTGCCTCCCCTGCAGGCAGATGCATGCAAACCCAAATGGGCTTGCAACTGCAGTGTGAAAAGCACTGGTGTTACCTGCTACTGGGCTACGTGGCTTTTGGAGTAAGATCAACTCTCATGTTTAATGCAAATGACAGTATGTTTGGGCAATCTCATGGTCCTGGCTTTCACCCTCTAAGATAAGTACAGATGATTTTCAGGATGCATCTGAAATTAACTTTTGAATATTTATGTTTCAGATATGTGTGACAAAACGTTTCTGTGGCTCCAGTATTACACTGACAAGACCAGCCCTCTCCAGACTGGGAACGTCCTTTCAGTGCCTCCTCCCTGCCAGCACTTCCACTACTGCAGACAAAGCAGAACACTGCCTGGATGCAAACACAACTTCTGCTTCCCTTGCAGAAAGCAAGACCTGCCATACCTGTGCATTAACTGTCTCGTTTTGTTAGAAACTAGTAATTCCATACCATGACAGGAGCAGCACTTTCCCAAGGACATGTTAAGTCACGCGCAAAATAGATGAACACCTAAATAACGCTTTTCAGTGCTCTTGTCTAGTAAACTTTGTAAAAAGTTAGCCTCCCTTAATACTGGGAAGAGTAACAGGTTGACATCAGCAGCCATACTGGGCATGAACATGGGCTCTTCATTAACAGCTCACTTATGCTGTCACTGCTTTCTCAAATGATAACTTTCTACTACAGAAAAGAGGATTATGATTCTTCTCCTCCCATCTGGTACTCCAGCTCTCCTGTCATCTTCACCACAAAGACTTCTGTCTCACCTGTGGCTCGTAAGAATGATTCCCACCAGTGGCAGACCTGCTCTGGTAAGTTCCTGCCCCTCATCTCCAAGCCACATCAAATGCATGTTTTCACCATGTGCCGCTAACACTGTGGAAGGTCACAGCAAAAGTGAGAGGAAATGGAGGGAAGAAATTAATATGCACAGGAGAAACTGCATCCCAAACAAAGTCCAAATAGCGTTTTACGGACGTGCAGGTCAGTCCCTGACCTGGTTATCCTTGGTGACAGAGCCCAACAACAGACGGTTGTTGTAAAATGCACTCGTGCAGAACATGAACAGACTATAAAACTGGAGAGGGAGACAGCACCGCATGTCCCTCACCAGCCTGGGCACCACAAACCTAAGTAGGCAGAAAATGAGTTGAGGAAACTTAAGAGAGACCACAGCAACGAGACCTGGAGTTATCTATAAACATTCTGACTGCTCCAATGCTTCAAGACGGATGGAGACTGTCATCTTTCTAATCCTTTAAGATTTCAGAAGGTGTATAATGGATGGGAGATTTCTTCAAGGGAGACGGCTTACAAACTCAACTACATGGGCTGATAATAAAAAATCCTCCAGAGAAAGCCAGGAGCGGCATTGCAGGCTGTCAGGTAGTTATTAAATATAGCGTCTGCCAGGCAGCCGAACATCCGTCCTGAAGACAGGTGGCCCTAAGATAACTTATGTCTCCCACAGTAACTAGGCAATGCAGCAGAACCAATGATTCACATCAACTGCACGCTTGCTCGATAAGGTGAAAAGAATGCCTCGGATATTGCAGAGTAAAAGATTTATTCATCTATATATTACTGCTGCAATGTTTGTTCACTTTGATAGCACTCTTTACCTAGATTTACCGTGTGATGGCTCTTGTGATTAATCTACTCAGGGACAAGTTGCTGTAAGGTTGTTTATCTCTAGTGAAAGTTTTCTATTAATTTGCTTTCTTTAATGTGTCTATTCCATAGTATCTCCCCTCTCGCTTTTACGAATGGAAAAACAAGCCATGCTTGCATCTTCAAGAGAAAAAGCTCAAGATACCAAATGGACTGGTGCTTTTCCCCCCGTTAGGGTAAACTCTCCCCAATATAGCCTTCAGTAGCAAAACCACACGTGAAACAAGATAATTGTAATGACAACAGAGGACAGACTGAGGACAGTGATAAGGACACAGCTGCTACAGGAAAACAGTCAGAGGTCTGTAAAAAAGCTGTGCTCGCGCATCCAAGTAGATGCAATAAATATCTTGGCCTTGTACTACCAAAGTGCCTTTATAGAGACCAAAATACAGGGTAGCATCCGACAACGTACAGCTAGTATCAGCACTGATGATACGTGGTAGAAACATGCATTTGATGTTTAAGAATTTCCATCCACAGATAAGGGCAGAAAGACAGAGTGAACCACTGGTGGAGTTCCGGAAGGCTATCTGACATCTGCATTCGAAACTCAGTTCTCACGGAGGTTTCAGCTTGATCCTCATCTGTTGCTTTTCTGTCATGTTGGGGACAGAATTAAAAACATTTCTAACCTCATTCATTTCAAGAGGGTTGACCCAAGGCTGAATATGACCATCTCTGCACTGAGTTGGAATGAGAGCACAATATTGCCTCATAAAACAAGAGTAAAGTTGGGAAAGAAATTTGTATTATTGCCAATTATTACACAAATAAAGAGCTAAGTTACATCTCATCAATTGATATAGCTCATTCAGAAGGCAGACTTTGGCATCTCAAACACACAAAGAAAATCTGAAAAAGTCTAGGTGGAAAGTTAAGCCTGGGAACAGAACAAAACCAACATTTGGTAGATGGACATGAATCCACAGGGACCTCCAAAACTAGAATGTCAGTGTTGCACTCTCCAAAGGTCAGAGCCATTGAGAACAGCACAGTGAAGCTTACTGCACTTTGGTAATTGCATTAATTGTAATTACTTCTCCAAAAGATTGGAAAGCAATTGATCAATGTAAACAATATTTAATTATTGGGGTTTTTAAAATTCAATATGCCATTTTAAGCCTTAAGAGATTGCTGGACTTTGTAACACTTTGGAGGATTTTATATTTAAAATCAAACACTTCACAAATACACCCTCTGTGATATTTTCAATGCTGTTATTGAAGTTTTCCTTTTACAAAAAAACCTTGTTTTCAGAAAACAAACAGAAAGTAGCTGAGTGGAGAAGCTGGGAAGAACATGGCAAATATAAAAGCAAGAAAGAGACCGAGGCCACTTCCAGTCTTTTGCAATGGAATTTTTGTCAAAATCGCTTTTTAAAATCAGTCTATAGCCTACTCAGCAGGACACACAAGAACCAGCTGCACAGACATGAATATAAGAGCCAACCGCTGCAGCTTGGTGACGTGCAGAGGATCCTGCACTGGAGGCAGCGGCACAGACCAGCTCAGCGGCTCCGAGAGCCCCAGTCACAACAGTTGGCAGTGCCTCCACACCCCTGTGAATCATCTTGCCTGCTTCAATTTTTGAGGCATATGTAGCTGTAGAGACACACATTAGATAAACTGTTTTGGGTTTTTTTGCAATACATGATGATCTTCCCTTACCTGTAGTAGAAAACAGAGGCCTGGCAAGATCCTGTGGATAATGGAAGCCTGGAAACACTCCAGGGGCGGGAGGTCTGCTGAACAGGTCAAGTTTACCACCTATCTCTAGCTTGTGGGGATCCAGCTGCATTTGCTGTCAAATGATATAAAAACAATCTCATTATACACTTCCTTTTTTACGGGAGAAGAAGAGAGAGAGTTCAGGCTCACTCCTGCTTAGCCCTGCCAGAGAGAGTTAGCGAGAGTGACAGCAGCGTCTCCGGTCATGTACCGCAGTCATGCTCTGACAGCATCTGTAAGGCCATTTCGCTCCACAGCCTCTCAGCTGCCTGCCTCATCCACATGAATGAGGTCTGAAGTGAGCTCGCAGCCCCTCAGCACACACAGTGGAGCATGCAACATGATACACTGAGCACGCTGCACCCCAGGATCAGTCGGTGCTCTCAGCCTGACAAAAAATACTCTGCAGGCGGAAAGCTGCCGACAGAAGCCTTAAGAGCTGGGTGACAGACTCATCTGTTTTGTTTCTCCGGTTTGGAAAGAGAGAGATGTTCCTAGACTATGCCCTTCTTGCAGCTAGTACAGCTCAGTATGCAGACAAGGGGTGAAAGATCAAGAAAACTATGAGGCTCCTCCAGAGGCTATTTTTATCCTTCCTCTACAGAAGTGAGAATGGTGAGAACTGCACCTAAGTCATATAAGTCTCTCAATAGCTTCAAGGTTATATAGTTGCTTACACATAACTGGATACACATCAATTGTAGAGGCACTAATTACAGTGCACCTACTTAAGCACTGAATAGTCTTCATTAATGGGACAAAAAAAACTACAGCAGCAGCTATGAAAAACTAAAAGGCTACAGAAGTCCCATTATCGGCTATTCTGCCTGTCACAGGGAGCCTTCAGCCTGTAACAGGACCCTAGCATACCTACGTCTTGTTGGCTCTTCAGTTCCAAACGCCCTCCCTCTGCCCATCATCACTGCAGTGCAGTGCTCAACACCCTCTACCACAGTAACTATCACTCTACTCGCCCGCTGTATGATTTGTAGTATGTTCTTCACCGTACAGGTAATGTCACTATGAATGGGATAATGCTCCATATGCCACAGGAGGTAGTAGTACCGAAGGAAAATGACATTAAATAGGAACGCTTTGTAAAAAAGATGGATTTGGGGTAAAATTCTGCGCCCCCTTTCTTCTTCTCTTTCTGGCTGTGTACTTAGTATCTTCTGCTCATTTTGCTGCCCTTCAACCCAACTCCTTTGCCCTCAGATAAACTTTACGGTTGCTACAATAAATGTTAAAGGATTGAAAGTGCTAGTTAATCAATACAGGCAGGCTTGAGAATCACCAGCAGTAACTGCCTCCTGCTCATTACTCACTAAAATATAATCAGTAAGCTGAAAGACTTGGCTTCGTTCCAGAAGCTGTCTGAATTACCTTTATCTTCTGCTGGTGATGGTAGATCTGCCAGGCGATCTGTACATGAACCGCACACCACTTCCCAGGCTTCTGCAATGGAAAGCACAAGAATTTAGATTAATTTATACGTTAGCAATCTACATCAGATAAAACATTTCATTTCCCTTACTGTCAAACAGGCAGCTAAGCAATGAGAAAGGCTGATTACTACAACGGCACAATAGGTGATCATTTTTTTCCTGTCCTGCAGCAGATGATGTTTAAATTAAGAAGGAAACAAGCAGGAAGAATGTGGGATGTGGGATATCTTCCTCATCTTATGGAGATCTGAGATCCCTGCCTTGTTCTTTCCTACTTGCACTCCTCCTTTTATAAACCGAAATAAATGGCAGCAAAGAACAGTATGCCATGCCTAAGAGAAAGCAACTAATAGGTAACAGTTCTGTTTCTGAAAAGAGCCCTGTTCATTCATCCCTGCTGCACTGCAGGCTAAGTCATGCATGGTTATTACAGCTACTTGCATTTGGGGAGGAAAAGGGTACGGACAAACAATCACCAGGGATGAGCAGTGCTGCAGCTGAACGAGTTAACTGTTTTTCAGCTGAGCTGCGGTACTCACTGTAGGGTGCTTTTGTGGAACACCAGAAGCACAAATAAAACACACTGACCTAAGCCACCATGAATCTGATCACCGGTGAATGTCTGTCCATGCTCACAGTCATTTATTTCTATGACCCTTATTTCATACTGTGAACTATTAATGCACATAAATGTATGCAAAATAAGGCTGGCATTCAACCTAAATGTTATTAATCAGAAGCAGCTAAGAGCTAAATATGACATTTTTCTTTAAAGAAAGGACAAGCGAGAAAGTTTATACTGGACATGTTACATTTCAAAAACACATGCACAATATTTGAAGTGTGTCTGTATATATATATATGTACGTATATAAAATCCCCCACAAACCTTACTTACTCTTACTGGAGGCCTATAAGGGTCTGACACCTATGGAAAAAGCAGAAATAAAACAATCAGTCTTTCTAAAACTAGCTAATATACAGAAAGGTGTGGAACTTCCTTCCTCCGAACAAGCAAAAGCATTCAGAAAGCAATGTTCCAGAGAAGTCCCCTATGACATGGGAAACCAAAAAGGCTTAAAGGGGGCTTAAAACTTCTCTTTCATTCCTTGCACCAAACTCAGCAGAATTTTATGATAAACAAAGCAGCTTCACGCCAGCAACTGAACACTGCCAGTGCTTTTCTGAATCTTATAATCATTCAGAAATGGAGCGCATAAAACTACTCTCCAAGCATTGCTTAGGGGAAAGGCCTTGAAGGGGTTTCCTGCTCCATTTCCCTCTGACTTTGTTTAAAAAAGTCAATACACTCCTTTGTATTCATGACTGGTGGAGGCTACTGTTGTCTCACCAGAAAAAAAAAAAATTCTAATCTGACCGCAGGTTCTGAGTCTAGGTGGCCAATTTGCTCACCGGTGCTCTTTTTTTTTTATGAGCCATCACTGTATGTTTACTTGAAATCCAGAGAAGCTGAAAGGAAGGTTATATATTGCTGCCTACCCCTGGAGTCTTCTGCAGCAGCGTATGGTGGACTGTGCCTGGTCTACCTGCTACATCAATAGGGTTTGAAGTCTGAAAGACAAGAATAGAGCGTGAATAATATTGTATCATACTGGCGGTACATTTAACATCTCTATCTGATGTTAACGGCATTAATTAGTCCATGTTTGTACTGTGCTTTGAACACGCATATTGCTGCATTAGTGCTAAATGTTATCTCTTACTGACAGCCAACAGCATTTAACCACCATGTCATCTATTATTATTGAGCAGCAGTAACAGTATCACAGCAGCGCCCCTAAGCCCCACTGAAATCACAACCCCATTGTGCTATGCAGTACGCAAGCAGATGGGAAGAGACAGTCCCTGCCCCCAAAGCTGCTTCTTTAGACAAAACAGGCAGGCAGTAGGAGAGAGAATGAGAGGTGGACTAACTCCTTCCATGTTTCAGGCAGCAACCAGTATAGCAGTCAGGAACAGAACAACTCAAGCATCTTAGTCCCGTATTCCACGAATTGGACCACGGCCCCTCTCCGACTAGGGCTAGATAACAAAATGGCTAAAACGGCAACAGCCCATCTATTTGCTTCAACAAAGCAAAATGAGAAACCTTAGAAGGTGCTTGTGGGTCTTTTATAGCTTTGCATTGTTTATCCCATCATTTTCCAGCAAGAATTAAACACCTCATTGAATGAATCCCTGTTCCTCCTCCTCCGGATCCCACCTGTTGCCCTGTCCTAGACGATCCCCAAGAACTTGTTCATCTTCTCACTCTGGCATTCATCCATCTCCCACTCCAGAGCAACTGCACCTGGTGCCTCCGCGCAGCTGAGTGCAGAGGGGTTAAACCTCATTCCCCAAGAGATTACTTCACTCACATTTTAGGTCAAATTACAGGAGATTTCAAACAGTCAAACTGTACGAGGAATGAGTAAAATCACGGGTGTGGGAGGAAAGATAGGTTTTAATTTGTCTAAGGCTAAGCAACTTTTGGACTCATTAAAAACAGAATTCTCATGTGCGTGTGTGTGTGTAGGTAAGTCAACCAACTCCCCAGGCAGATCTGTGCTCTCAGGGCCTGTCTGACAGCTGAGGTATATATAAGGTGGCAAATAAGTTACAGCCATCACACAGGCAAGAGCTTTAAGATCACATCACGTTAATAGTATGGTGTCATCCTGTCCCTTTGTCCCCTGGAGAAAGATGTGAATACATCCTCCAGCAAAGTAAACTGAATACTTCTGACCTTTTCAAGTTCTTAGCTTGTGAGAAATGGCCTTCGGGAAACTCACTGAGAAGTTTACCGTCAGCCTGGATTTATGTGCGGTGGATTTACACGCACAGCTGTAGGCAACTGACATGGGAAGGGGAAAAACAAAACCAAGACCTCTGCTTTGGAAAGCAAGAAGTGCAGGATTCAGAGTGCCAAAACCAAATCACCACGTCTGTAGTGATTATGAAGGCTTTAGTCAAAGAGCTTGGGAGGGAGAGAGCATGGAAAAATGATGCAGTAATGATGACTAGCGTGGCTTTGCCCAGCCGTTCAGCTCTGTCTCCTCTAGGAAGCTGGAAAATAATGTGCTAAAGTGGCAGATCCATTTTTCAATCTATCCTTTGTTTTTTCAGATGTTAGATTGCATGTAAATAGAGCACTGTCCAGAGATCAAGTGATGTTAGTGATTAACCATGGCACCAGAGCGTGACCTTGTGCTGCTTAAACTCAAGCTAGCAAGTGTCCTATGTATCTACCATTAAAATGAATTAAACACTCGTTATAATACAGCACTAAGCACTGTTTAAAAATGTAAAGGGTCTGTGTTCACTTTTTCTTTCTCGCTATGTAACTACTTTTCTTTGGTCTAATGCTATTCTACAGTGACATGGTATCTATAAAGCTCTTTAATGAAGATGGAAGCCAGCTGAGCATGCTATCGGTGTACCAGAAGCTCCTCATTAACAGCAGCCTCATGGCAAAACTGAAGGCTATCTTCACATTAGCAAATTTTTGCCAATTCCACGTTATTTGTACAGCTCCTTTTCTTAGAAAGTCAAGTTCACACCCTGACAACCTGGGGTCTGTAGGGACCCCTTGGCATCCCTTGCAAGAACCGCAACAATTAACAGAGGTGGGCAAACTCCATCACGGGACAGCTGTGTTCTGTCCCTCTTGCTGCCTCTGCTTAGGTGCAGCTGCTCCTCTTCTATGCCTGTAGCCACTACAAACAGAACTGCTGGTTAAAAAAGCCATTGAGAGGCTTTGTTATTTGTAATGTATATGGAAAATGAAATAATGTAAGGGATTGGATAGGTACTGAGGAAATATTCCAGCCTCCATTTTAAAAATTCAATTAAGTGGGAAGGTTGTAAGAGGCCTTATTTGCAGTGTTTGCTAATTTCTGACTTCCACTGATGTCGGTGAGACTGAGGAGGGAAGCACGCTCCCCAGCTCTGCTTGGTACGGGTACGGAAATGGCCTTCCATAAACAGGCAAACAGAAACGGGCTGGCTACAGTGCTGGCCTTCAGCCTTCTAACGCGGTAGCAGAGCTCCACAGAAATGCAGTTCAAGATAAGAAATCTCTAAAATCATAGTATGTAAGGAAGCTAAATACATGTCACCTTACAAATGGAGTGGATGTCTATCTTCCTTGTTTTCAAACAAATGCTATACAGATATAATGGATATTTCTTATTTGGAGAGATTTAACAGTTTCTGCACATTTAAAAATAGCCAATAAAAAGAACAAGTTTGGGAGAAAAAAAAAGCAGCGCACACCACAGAATTCATCGAAAATGGTGGTTATCGTGGCAACACTTCCAAATGCCAATCAGTGCCACTTGTAATAATACGTTACGGCTGCAGTGCACCTTTCAAACACACTACCTCAAATGGGCTTGCAGGCATTAATCAACCTTATAAAACCCACTGCAAGATAACTTTATAGGCGAGGAAGCTGAGGAACTGAAGATTTAAGTGACTTGCCCAAGGTCGGACAGTGTCAGAGCTGAGAATAAAAATCCAGCTCCTTCAAATTGCTCTACCCATTTACAGCAGTCTCTGCCTATTGTTCCCACACTTGCACAGTCCATTTATCGCTTTTTTTTTCTGGGAACAAACATGGTTTATCTCTTGCAATCTCGGACTGATAAATTTATAAAATGATTTGGGACTCATCAGTCTGTTATTAGCTGTAAATATTTCAATCAAATAATGTATTTGACTGTGTGCCTCTCCTCCAGTGTCGGTTGACCTCCCAAGTGAACCACTATATCCTTTTCCAAGGAATGATCTGTAGGGCCAAGAGAAAACTTCTGCTAAAGTGTTGGCTGCTTTGTGCAGAGGATGCTCACAGATCTGCAGGGTGATCGCTTCCAACCCCGTGTTGCGCTTCTGCTAGTGAAATCATGCGCTATAAAATCACCAGAGACATGACTCTGAATACAGTTTCTCTCCCAGCAAAAGAACAAAGCCTTTCAGAAGAAGAAGTTTGTACCTTCGGTTGAAATGCTCCCTGAAGTGACCCAAAGGGACCTGAATGTGGAAGCATGGGTGGCATTCCAGGCATTGCTGGAGGATAGGTTGGAAAGAACTACAAAAGAAAAAGAGATGCTTATGTCACAGGACAACTTGAACAATAATGGAGGTAGGTGCCAAGCCTGGCACATACAAAAATAGTATTGTGTTGAATGAGTGCCACAGTGAAAATATACACTAAATTAGCTTTCAAAATTTTTAAGAGCAAAGCCAAAACTTGGAAAATGCGCTCATCTGATGAATTTTCTAGATAGTGCTGAACAAGTGTGCCTTTAAAATTTGTGGAACTATTGCAGGAAGCACAGAGCATTCACCGTTTTCAGAGGAACTGGAGTATTTGGGGTTTTCAGTTTTGGTTAAGTTTGCATTTTTCTGCAGTAGCAAACAAATTGATCCTGTTTTGAAATGTGACCTGCTTTAATTTTCAAAGCAAAAAAGAACCACAAGATGCTGCATTGCACACTAACCACAGGCAACATGCACACCACCTTGTAGTTTTGTAGGCTGGGTTAAGTTTTGCTTAGGCCTCTCCTGAGCACATACCGCAAGTCCCAAAACATGTCGTTTTTGTGCTTTGGAGCAGTGGGGAGCACCAGGAAGAAACCACCAGTCTGACTTACTCCTGTGACCTGAGCAAAATCTTGTGAAAGAGCCATGCACTCCGGGCTGCTGCACTGTGAGAAGCACCAGTTGCAAAGACACTGCAACGACCACTGATTGAGCAGTTTCTGCGCATTCCCTGCCATCCCAGGCACAGCAATATAGAGCCGCAGCGGCAAAAATGCAGTAGACAAAGATTTAAAAAAAAAAAAAAAAAAAAAAAAAAGCACAAAGAAAATTGTGTACCTTAAAAAAGAAATTAATATCAAGATAGAAAAAGAGCTTTAGGAATGAATGAATCAAAACACTACCAATCAACTAAAAACAAGCAAAAGAAGTGCAAGCAGAACCATTAACAAAGACACCACCTAGAAAGGTAAGCACTCACGTTGGAATGTCGAAAGTAAGGGTTGTCTAATTTGGGAGCGTACTTGTCAAACTGGAAAGAAAAGAGAAAAAAAAAGGAAACAGGTGAGTTTGGTTTCGGCAGTAGCAGACACATCAGGATTTCAACACAGACAAATAACCACGGCCCGTTTGTACAGCATTTAACAGAGCAGAGCTGACTGGTTATCCCATACTTGCTCATCGGGGAGCTGACTGGTTTCCCAAAGCGAAGGGAAACGGAAAGGCGCTAGCCCCCGGGTTGCGCTGGGTGCTGCTGAGTCTCACTGCAGAACCCCATTTGCAGGCACCATGGGAAGAGGTTCCCTCACTACGAAGAGAACAGTCTTGGTATCTGCAGTGCAGCAAAACGCAGGGAAGCTCAGCTCCAGGTCAAGATCTGGGATCTGTCCCTGAAGCACTCAACTAGATCACAGACTAGAAGCCTGGGAATGTTTTCCATTAGACCCCAGCATCTACTGTGGGGCAACCAATACCAACTCCCTGTTTCCCGGGTTCCTGTAAGAGCCAAAATCATTTGGAAAAGGGCTTAATTGCTTTAGATGCACAAATCTCTATATATTCCCCCTGCCCTGCATGAGAGAAAGTGCACAAAGAGAAGCTGATTGTTAACCTTTTCCACGCCAGCACAGGGTTTTAACACCTCCACGTGTGCAGTCTGTGCTCCGTATTTATTTTTATGACCGTTTGTCCTGTACCTCCTCGGAAGCAAAACCAAAGCACGCACACATTGCACTTTTGAGCAGTATGTACATTCTGCTAGGGAGGAGGGAGCGGGGAAGAAGGCAGGGGAGGGAGCTGTAGGACCCCACGAAAAGCCGCTTATTTGGCAAGTCAGCTGCTGTTTCACACTCCTCTATGCGCAGGAGAGAAGATTTGCAATTTCATTAATTACAGTTATTACTGGAGCCATGTCCCCTCCAGTGTAAATACCATAAATTACCAAACACATGCAGCTGTAAATTTCAACACTCTTCTCTGGTGTTGGGATTAGCAGACCTGATCTAGTGGAATATAAGAAGATGTGAGTGAAACATAACAAAAGAGCCTTGCAAGCTGTTTTTGCTATGAAGGCTGACATCAACGGGCATGGGTGGGAGGGGAGGGAGCTGTTTGCAGGATCAGATACCAGGATTCTTAAATAACACAGGAGGTTTGTGAGAAAAAAATTCAATATTGTTTTACATAGACCAAGAAAATAGGGGAAGGTGTTTACACAAGAGTACATTCAGCAAACACCTGTGGCTGGATTTTGGGTGGATGATATTACTTTTAATTGTCTCGCTGCTAAGCAGATTACAACCCAAGAATGTCACAGGGCAGGCAGCAGTGGGAAAGAAAAGCGGGAAACATTATGCTCCTTGAGTTCTCGGCAGTTTGTCCCAAAGGCTGCTTTTGCCGCTACTCCTGGCTTTTGCCAGCCTTAGCAGAAAAGGGTTGTTTCTTCATTTTGGACACTGTGGAACTGAGAGGGGGAAAAAAAGCTGAATCTTGCTCTTTCAATCGCACAAAGTAATTGCCAGAAATCAGGAGAGAGTGTGTTTTAAAGAACTGACAAAATCCATTTGTAGCAGATCTCTAACGATTTTGTAACAGCTGCAGCAAAGTCCCATCGTGTTACAAGCAAATTCAATGGCAAAATGCTAACGCTTATTACATGGCCAGGAGGATCTCTCCCACAAGAAGAACCAGCCACACACAAATTAGTGCTTGTTGATGTAATCAAATAATAAATGCCAAAATCAATATAGATTAGGGAATTAGGAGGAAGAGGGACAAAACTCGTATCAGATGAGATGCTGCACTATGGCAAGAGCTCCAGGTAATCAAGTGTGGTCTGCCCCAAAACGAGCACTTGTGGGGAGTGTGTTCGGTACCAGAGGCCACTGATCCTGTAGTGTTCTCGTTGGTGTGTTCTGGTGTGTCATGGTGTCTGGCTCTGGGGAAGGGGGAATCGAAATACACAGCAGGACACAAGAAAAGGGAAACTAAAGGGACTCCGGACTTGTCTCAAGGGTGTGGTATCTGCTCATGGGTAGCAGCATAGGGAGACCTGGAGGCTTGGAGTGGAGGCTCTGGATGGAAAAGGGGGTCCCTTTGGGAGTGCTGGGCCTGTTTCTCCAGGCCTCCACGTCAGACGGGCAGGGACAGCACGCCTTGCTGAAATGAAGAGGACTGGGTTTTGTTTGACAAGAGGGGGTTAGGCTTTTTGACCAGAGATGCTCTACTTATCCTCACATTTTGGGCTGGGGTACGCACCATGGGAGGTGCAGAGGGCGGCATGAGCGGCGTCTGGGGCAAGCTGGATGGAAAAGGAGTGAATGTGTGCTGGTGGGTGTGTTGGTGCTGATGCGTGTGTTGGTGCTGGTGAAACTCCGCTCTCAGCAGCGGCACCGGGCCAAGTGAGGCAGCGGCCCGGTCCGAACTCTGAACCAAAAACCGGTTGTTCAGCTCTTGCCTGAGCAGTTCGTGATCTAGAGGAGAGAGAGAGAGAAAAAAAAAAGACACAGAGGCCCGTGGGCCTGTGAGTACCACAAAGACGGAGGAGAAAGAGTCAATATTCACCTGGCATTCCCTGTTTCTGCAGGTCATGCTGTGGTGGTTTTCTACGTGAGGACTCATTGGTGGAGGTAAGAGAGATGCCTGTGACAAAGTACCAATCAGAATCCCCGAATGAGGCTGGCAATACATGATTGGTTGGTTGAATGATATCAACAGGCTGGTATCTAAAGACAAGAGAGAACACCATGAGTCATCACAGCAGAAAACATCATCGGGGGCGTCAGCAAGCATCCGCCCCCGGCCCCCCGCCCGCGGCCCCACTACCCCCGCGCAGCTCCGACGGGCTACACCTCCTCCCCGGTGCCTGGTGGCCAGGGCACCAGGGTGCCTCTGGGAAGGGACCTCGGCGCTCTGGTCTCATGGCATGGTGGCCGGACCTTCCCGCACCAGCAAGATGCTGGGGAGCACCCTTGAGGACAACGGCTCACTTTAAAATGAGTAATACTGACCTGTTTCCTTTGGAGATTTGAAATTCAGAAGCATACATGTACACTGAAAATGGATGGTGGGCCTAACGCGCGTTACATTCTAACACATATGTATTTAAGAGGTAAAATTTTGACAAGATCTGAAATGCAATGAGATAACCATGATTTGGGTGGCTGGAAACTACCTGTGCAGACAGCCATTTCTCTACAGATCCCCATGCCATCCTCCTCCTTCTTAGCCCCAGGACATGCACACAGTGACCAGGAACATCCACCCTACAAGTTGAGGCCTTCTTTGCAGTAAGGTTTTTTTGAGATCTTAAATACTAGGTTGTCCTTTCCTCAATTTCTAACAGGCTATCATTGACACTTTTTGTCCTTGCCTCCAAGCTTTTCTCCTATGAGAAAATACGGAGGAGGAACAGTGAGAAGAGGAGAAACATTGAACTGGTTCAAGATCTCATGAAAGTTGCAATGTCTGCAGAAACAAAATGTTCCACCATATGACATGTGGCCTCTTCTCACCATCTTCCTCTGGAAGAACAAATTGCACTGAATTTGAATGTGGTTTAGGGCCATGGAAGATACCAGCACTTGAGAAATTATGTGACTGAAGACAATAAGGACACATGTCCACTTCCCCAAAACGTCTGCTGGTATGAATTAAATCCATACATGAGTTTGCCTAGAACTTCAAACAGGAATCAGCATCCAACACGTTAGATACTTTCTAAGCTGAGAGCCACCTGTGTCACCAGCTATGGATGACATACACCCAGTCCTGACTGACCTACTTGCTTCTGAACTTACATTAATCTGTTTCTTTCAGGGTAAACCACCTTTTAAACTACAGCACTGACTATAAAGGAGTAAAAGAATACATGTGCTTTACAGTTTTTTTCATGTTCTGCGGGCATTTCTTTTACCTAAATTTTATGCAGTCACATTAGAAATGTCTAAATCAATCGCTTTCTGAAATGACATGGTTAACATCTCTAAATACAGTCACTCTAATGGGAATTTTCAAGGTCTCTGCTACCACTTAGAAGCCTACAACCTATTGAAAGTCACTTCTGAAAGCAAATTTTGGGTTCCTAAGTCACTTGCTTTTCAGCAATAAATGTACTACTAAGAGTAGGTACTGTGTAGTGCTACAATCTTTAGAAAAACTAGTACAAAAGCAGAAAGTACATATACTCGTGATATGGAAGCCTAAGGCACTGGAGCAAAAGAGTCTATAATGGTTTCTCCTTGAAGCAAGCAAACAAGAAAAAAAAAAACAACCCAGGCTGAAAGCACTTAGGTCCTAAACCTTACTTCTTTAGAGAATATGAGTATGAACTCATATGTGTGTGTGTTTACGCATTTAAATCTGGCATGACTTAAAGAAACTGAATCCTTCTGTTAGCATCAAGATAATCCACTTTTCTGGAGGGAGAGATAAAAGCCAGTTGGCAGTTGTAAGTGCTCTGATATCCAATTTCTTTAAGAGACTTGAAGTCAGACTGATAGATTTGAAGCTGGCTCCAGCCCACAGCCCTGTACCACAGCTTTGGCCTTTGTCAGGAAAGGAAAAGGCCTGGAGATGTCTGGAGAAGCAGTGTGGCACTCGGAGAAGTGGCTGCTTCACATAAGGACGGGACTGCCGAGTAACAACCCAGCCCCACGAGGGGCTCTGGGCAACGTTAGGATCAGAACTCAGTTCTTGCGCCTACCAGTGACGTCTTGTCCCGCGGGTCTGCCTGTGTAACTAGGAGCAGAGTAATCAAGCAGCCCTTTGAAGGCCCAAGCGCTACTGCTCCGTGTGCGCACACGAGGTGGGCACGGCAGAGAAAGGCCAGTCCTGCTAATGTTGCTAGGCGCCCCCATGTCCAGAAGACACAAAGACCACTGTTTGCTCTGTGTATCCTACACCAGGGCCAGCCTTGGTGTCCTTGAGTAGAGGGCAGCAGCCCACATGAGGGTTGTTCCTAAGTTACTTGCCTAAGCTTTAGATTTCAAAGGGAAGAAATGCCAACAGAAGCGCATTCTTGTTATTCAGAGAACTGAACGTGCATCATTAGTGAATGCAGGAGCTCTGAGCTCTGCTTCTCTTCTTGGTAACAGTGACAAGTGTGCCAAAGTAAATTTAAGGGAAGAGCACATTTTCCTCCAAAGAGGGAGGAGAAAAAGACGACAAAAAGGAGACTTCAAAGGGCCATACCCTCTCTGATGGGTTTTCTAAGCCGGTGCTTTTACTGAGAGTACACGTGCACTCAAACAGCACGGCAAGGACTGTGCTGCTCGCAGCAGCTGGATTCTAGCTCTTCAGGGCTGCTCAGCAACTTTTGCTTTTAAGAAACTTCTGTATGAATGACAACAGAAGCTCCTGGCTATGCAGCGCTCTGTATCGATTTTATGATGTGCCAGTTTGCAGGCATTTCATATAATGCAGACAAGAGGCATTTCACTGTCTGCAGGGTTAGACGCCCAGACCTTTCCCTCCACTAACTTACGCTTCTCCTGCTTAAATTGCAGGAGAAATCCTTTTAGCATGAGCAGGACTGTTACTGTTTCCTGGCAAGCTGCTGAATGTGAATAGGTCACTTGATCTTGCACCTCCTGAAGTTAATGGTGAAAACATACTTGCTTTTAGTGACTGCAATACCATGCTTTTAGTGAGCACATTGCTATTTCCTTTTGCAAGACTTTCAAAGTCTCCATCACAGCAGTCCTCTGCCTTAAACAGAGGAAGCAATGAATAGGTCTCCCACAGCGCTGCCAACATCTTCCCAGCCATGTGGTTGAAATTCTAGATGGTGCCAGGGCCTGTGAAAGCCGGCAGCTTTGGCCTATGTGGTCCTGCTTCTGGCTAGGAGCCCACAGCACTTTTGTCTATCATCATTCTGAGAGCTCACTTTGGACCAATTCACATTTTTCCTTCATTTAAAGAAGCAATTATAAATAATGGGACATTATTTAGCTCCTGGAAGAAAAAAAAGGGGATGCAAGGCCATCAGATTTTTCCGCAGCAAACCTGCCCTCTCCTTATTCCTTTAACTGGCTTCATAGGAAACAGGGCACTTCTGCAAAATGCTTGTCCTGTTTAATCCCCGCTGAGTTAGTTGTGGAGTCAAATGCCAGATCAAAAGGAGGCCCCAGCAAGTGAAAGTTGCAGGGAAGTCTCCAGCTGTCAGGGTCTCTTCCAGGGACAGCTGTAGGCTAATGGATAAGCTATAAACAGGGCATTTAGAGCAGAAGTGACAATAGAATGGGGTCCAGGGTGAACAAAGGAAATTTTAAAAAGATGCAGAGATAGTGAGAGCTGAGCAGCAGAGCTTGTCCGCTGAGCTGTCTCTGCCTCAGACAAGCAGTCATGGGCAGAGCACACAGAGCTTGTGCTGCCGCAGGCAGAGGATCCGGCTCCGCTGGCAGGATGTGCTGCTTGTCGAAGGATGAGAACAGGGGATAGGTGTGGGGAGCTGCTCACTTGTCACTCAGTTAGAACAACCTTCTGGGATGACTGGAAACAGTTTTTTCAAGTCAGTTTAACAGCAGCAACTTTCATTTGAGAGGGGAGAAAGAAGAGGAGAATGGCAAACTGTATCAGTCCTTCCTTAATCTAAAAAATGTCTGATGACTATGGAATGCCACACTGGACAACTCATGTCCTGAAAGGGAGATTTTTTGGGAAAACATTGTCTTGAAGACTTCTTATGGGAAGCTACAGTATTGTCTCTACGATCTCTCATCTGGTAAAGCATGTCCAGGTCTCCTACCTATTTCCTAAGCGCTCTCATAGCTCGAGCACACACTGCCCACGGAGGGGTCTGCATCACTTTAATTTACCTGCCCACCAGCCAGCCCACCTCTCAACACCCTCCAGTGCATGCATGGCAGATCAGCCCTGGAAGAAGGGAACCTACCCGCAGGGTGACCTGGTATCACAAGGCTGTTGGTAGGTAACGCTGGTGGAGGTGGCAGCGTGGGTGGGGTGGCGAACATGGCCGGATGGTGCTGGTGTTGGGTCTGCGATCTGAGAGAGAAGTGCGAGGTAGCAAGATTAGAGATGGAGAGGGGCAGAGCCGGGCCGGAGGAATGGTGCGGAGGAATCTGGGGAGAGAGGGGAAGGTGTTTCGGCAGGCTGATGCTTGTTGCACTGCTAGCACTGCTGCTCCGGCTGCAGAGAGAAAAAGAGGGGGAAAGAGGGGGGAGAGAGACAGAGAGAGAGAGTATGTTACAATACAGGATTGAAACAGTGCAAAAAATACACTACCAGAACAACACAACTGTGTAACACTGATCTCCCCAAGCTTATATTTGTGGGTTTTTTAATGGCAGCAGAGTTGCTAACAAATCTTAACGAACTTCTCTAACAGGGCAGGACAGAGCTTCAGCTCTCTGGAGTGACGGTTCCTCTGGTGTTTGAGCAAGTTCCTCTCCTCAGAGCTATCTATGAGATACTGATGAAGGCTACAGAGGCAGCTGGATTTTGTTTAGCCTCTGATGACCCTGCAGTGGCCATGTGTGCCTCTGTGACCATACGATGGAACTACTCTAGTTACTTTTTCTGTTGGTCTGGGCGTACAGAGTTGCACAGTATGAGTGACTATGGGACCAAGTTGTATTTGCTGTGATTGCTGTGTAGTCATACTCACAGAAGCGTGCAAACATATGTTGTGTTAATAAATTATTCTCATAATAACTCTGTATTTTAAATCTTTTTTCTGTTATTATTACTCCACTGCAGGTGACCTAAGTTTTGTGGGGTGAAAGGCAGTATTGCTGCAGTTATTATTTAGTATAATTCCCACAATACCAGTATTTGTGGCAATCTAAACCTCTGAGATATCTTAAATAGTTTGAAATATTATTAATCATTTATACTATAGTGGCATTTACAGGATAAAAACACAAGAGAGCTTAAGTATGCATGATACTATGAAACACACATTAATAGCAGCTCTTTGTATTCATACTTTGACCCTTAGGTAGCCAAATACTACGTTTTAAATCAGTCTTCTCATCTTTAACCTAGCTCTGTTTTGGGAGGCAAGGTGTATGTCTTCTGCACTAGCAAAAAGACTATACAGGTTCCAGGTGACTAGTTAAACTCTCCTCTCTAGAAACTCTTTTTCCGTACCTCCTTACTGGATAGAGGAAATTTAAATTTAAACAGCAAAGCCAAGCCTCCTGCTAGATCTGACCATGTCAGATGGAAGCAGATTTCTCAGCCTACACAGAGTCCTGTTCTAAGGGACACAACATTTTCCAATATAGATATCCCTCTTTTGGTGCTGGCAAACCAACAAAACTGTGATAACCGTAACAAACTTTCTACGTCAATGGAAGTCTTTCTGAATGTGAAACAAGATAATTGCTCGAACTCCAACCATCTTCAGTTCTAAGGCAAGAACTGGCCAGCTCAGACAAGACAGTGCAAAACTCCACTAGAAATTAATCCCAAAAGAAATTTACCCCACAGTTACACATGCCTTTCTCCCAGAAAGGGAGCATTTATCACCATGGGTCAAATGTAGCCACCCACCACTGCTGGAAATTCCAGCCTGTGGAGTCAGCACGGAAAGTTCAACAACCAAAATATGGAGCATCTTATCCAGACAGAGAGTACTCGTCTCACCTCCCAGCAATTTCTATCCCGCTTGAAACAAGCTTTACCCCAGCAGCAGCATAAAGATGACATGACAGTCCCTTTCCCGTACCTGATATTATTGAGTCCGTTGTGGGCCACCTGGTGATGCGGTTGGTAATTGAGAGGCGGAGGGATGTGACTCGGAGGCTGGGTCCGAAGCTCAGGTATTAACTGAGGCTGCGACTGCGGCCGAGGTTGAGGTTGCGACTGCGGCCGAGGCTGTGGCTGAGGCGTGAGCCTTGGTGGTGCTGGTGCTGAAATCACTGGCTCCTTCTTCAGCAGTGGGCTTGCTCTGGCGCTTGACGTGGGCGCTGAGGAAGTAGAAGTCACAACAGCAGCTACCGGCTGTGGGCTGGGGATAGGCAGGGCGAAGGGCACGTCGGTGCTCAGTTCCCGGCTCCGCTCTAGCCCAGACACCTTTGGGACATTGGCTGCTTTCACTTCTGGCTTGTCATTCAAGGTGGGACCTTACGGAGCAACGAGAAAAAAAACAAAGTGCATGCTGAAAGCTTGTTTCTCTGCTTGGTAGAACATATGCTTGAGAAAAAACAAGTCATGTTTCAGCTGGTGGGAGCATCGTGGGAGCACTGCTGCTACAAGATGGACGTGTGTTTGTGTGACTGTCCTCCTGCTGTCCTTGACTGGCCAGTCTACAGTACTTGTTAGCATGTGTGTAAGAGACTTAGCTGTCATTAAATGAATGTGCACTACAAAGAACATACAGCTTTGTGACTTCCACGGAGTCCCAAGGTTACCTACAGTAGGAGTGTGAACATGTCTCAAGTTACTGCTACAGTACTTCCTGCTCAATCTAAGTTTTAAGGCTGATAATGAACTCATGAACACAAGTCTGATCGTTAAGACATTTCATTTTCTCAATGCTCTTTCAGAGAAATCTCCATTGTGCACAGCATGTCAAAACTGTCAGGAGTGCTGCAACCTCGCAAAATGCACCTACGGTGAGAATTCCATATGGAATTACTCCTTCTATGATGCCCGGTATTTCATTTTTTCCAAATTAAGGTAAACAAGGCAGCCCAAAGGGTTAAAAGGCTGGAAAGGAAAAAGGGAGGAAAGGAGAGATATTTCAGATCAAGCAGTATCCAAAAGGTCGAAGACAACTGAAAGGACCAACATGAATGTGATGTAACTCCCACTGTAACTCCCTTTTTGACGTAATCTGTGTATCCTTGAGTGCTCATATACACACAACTACAAGAAAAGCTGTTCGTAGGTTATGAGAACTAGTGTCGTCCATGTGTTTCACAAGCACACACCCCACCACGCACACCATCCTAAACTGACTTTTAGGATATGTGCTCTTACGATCCACTAGAACATGCTGGGGGCTGTTTGCATTTAGCTGGCTTGCAGACATACAAGAGATGCTACCTACACTCATTAACGCGCTCTCAACACCCTCACGAACAAATTCCACCTTTGAAATTTTCCTGTCTCATCAAAGGACTGTGCCAGTTCCTGATGTAGGAGGTGTGGAAATAACACACAACACACACCATGAGCTAATTTTGGCCATGCAGACGCTCTAACCAGGCATTTGGAAATGCAGTCTATGTGAGGCCAGAGTCCTCACTGCTGCCACTTTGACAACGTGAGCATCACCATGCCAGCACTAGGTGAGAGGACAGTGACAAATCAGAGCCTGTACCACACCAGCTCATTTTCTGTACAGAAAACGCCCATGTGGTGATGGCATCTCCTTGCGACAAAAGGCAGCTCCCCACACTGCTTCTGACTCTGCTTGCGTTCCCACCGTTGCACCATTCCCTTCATCAACCAATCCATATATATACATATTCAGAATGTGAGAAGAGAATGAATGGAAACATATGAACTGTACCAGCTGAAGATGTTTGAGGACTTGTGGCCTCAAACTCATGAATAACAGGAACAGACGCATTTCCAAATACCAGTGCTTTGGCTGGAAGCAAGTACAATCAGGCCTGTACTTTTCAGCACTTCGTAAATCACCACAGGTTTGACACAACGTCTGGAGGTCCTAAGTTATTCCCTACAACAAATGTAAGGCTAACGCTTGTTTCAGTGAATTTCTTTTTAAAATATGAGTTCGTGCATCACAGGTACCCTGGTCTGGAAGATGTAACTAGACTTGGTTCCAGTGTAATTTAGAATGACAAAGAATTTATTTCTAAAATAAAATTCTCATTGCTCTTGTGCACCATTATTTTTTATAATGCCACTATGTTTGTAAATTTTCTTCAGATTTTATTACTAACAATTGAAAAATTGTCATTGACTAGTCAAGTCGAGGGTCCCCACACTGTGCATTTCGGAGGAAGTGCATTCACAGCTGTGGATCCCACCGATTTCCAGGAACTACCCATTAAAAGCAATTGAGTTTCGTTCCCGACCATACGTTTCCTGAGAGCCTATTAGCTCCTTCCATCCAACAGGCCTCCTCCTAGAGAGTTAAACTTCATATTGTGTAATTACAGGCAATGAGGACTAATGGTGTATATTCAAAACACACGGGCACCACAAAAGTTAGTTGAGTAAAAAGCCAATTAGATCCAAACCAAATCAATAAAGTCCCGCATTAAAAGCAGCTGTTTGACCAGTACAACTATTGATTCCCTGTGGCTTCAGCATTAGTTCTCATTTGCCATTTTCTCAAAGTGAAAGCTCATGCTCCCTTGCTGACTGGACTGACCAGCCAGCCTGGTTGTACCAGTTAGCACCAGGGGTACGTGACTAATTCCTGCTGCCAACTTGCATCTCAGGTTTTTGTGTTTCATTCTTGACAACAATTAAAATCCTGGGTTTTTTGGTGACTTTGCCGTTACCCCTTCTGATGGCTGCGATGCAGTATGAGAAGCTGCTTCATGTGGCTGACTCGAGGGTGAACTGCCATGGGTGATAGGAAAGGGACCACACGTGACCAAAAGCAGGACAAACCATGGAGGAAAACGACAGGAAGAGAGCGATGCCAGGCACTGGGACCTGCCTGATGTTTGAAAGTCAGACCTTCCGAAAAGGAAACTTTTCTCAGCTCTAGGTGTTTCACTTAAATCTCTGGTAAAATAAACTTGGACAAGCAGATGGAAACACAGCTCATCCATATGTCTCACTATTCTAGAAAACACAAAAGGCACTTTTAAGCAAAGACTTACTACCCTTCACTTCAGCTGACTCCATGAAGCTGTCCCATGCACAGTGACACTGAACAACATAGACATGTTCTGGTTTCTTTCTTCCCTTTCATACTATTCTACCTGTTCAGTCACTAGCTAACCATACTCCAGAAGTCTCCAGAAACCTGACAATTTTGAGGCCATTCTCCCTGTGCAACCACAGAAACAATGAACTTTGTAGGCTATAACTGCCTGGTTCCTTAGGTACTTAACACGGATCCTTATCTTGGTACCTATCAGAAAATCTCCAGTTCAAGACTTTACTCTCCATTCATATGAAAGTATCTGAGCTACCTTCCCTGCAATCCCTCAGTTAATTTTAATGATTTTAATGACACATGCTGCCCATTCTGATCAGGATCTCAAACTCTGCAGTTTCTCTGTAGGATGCTTCAATGTCCCTCCTATGGGAACTACACTCTTGTACGCCCAAGTTCCCTCCGATTGACCAGGCTGACTGCTGGTCACACTGAGAAACATCCCAAGGAAAAACAACCCAAATATTCCCTTTTGTGCAAGCTGGATCAGGTTTCATTGAGACCCTCTAAGAAATTTCTGTACTTCGGCTCCTAATGGAGTCCTTCTGAGCAGACAGACCCGCAGAGCTGAGCACAACTGCCCTGACAAAAGCACAGACCCACCAGACCACACCACAATGTTCTAGAGGCAAAAATGTGTTTATTTTTACCAAGTCCTAAAGTAATTTTCATGCTTAATGATAACAGGCTGAGCCAATTTGCCTAAGACTTGACAGTCACCTCCAATAATTCAGCCTTAATTAAACCTGAACGCATGTCAGTTCAGCTCGTCCCTTCACAGGAAATCTGACATTTGCAATGATTCATGTCTCAGCCATGCCATGGGAAGGCTGGATCACATCTGCCATTCTCCACCACGCAGAGCGCTATCCCTTTTCAGCACGCCAGCTTTGCTTATTTTCCAACCAAACACTTTGGACTTCTTCCATTGAGAGGTTTTCTTAAATGAACAGACAGTGAAACATGTCTTGATCTCATGGAGATGAACGATGACTGAGTGCGAGAGACAGGGGAGAAAGGACTGAAACTGCTCTAACCAGAAAAATAACAACAACCTGGGACTAGCAACTCTTGCCTCCTTGGTCAACTAATTCGTCATCTGGAGTGCTGCCAAATTTCAACCTCCCTGTGTCCTGAGCTACATCCCATCCTAATTTAACCTGGGAAAGATGAAAACTTTTAACAACTTTTAACAGCACAGAGAGCTTTAGCTACTGCTGCTGGAAGTCTGCAGAAACGGGAGTTGAAGTTCAAGGGAAACCCCAAAGCCAACTACAGTCAAATTTGCTGCAAAAAGTGTGTTTCAGTAGGAGTTACGTCAACCTGAAAGACCATCAGCATGGATCCAAGATGAAACTTCAGTGAATTCAAAGTCTGTGATTGGAATAAACACGCGCTGCCCGTCCCCACGGCTGCGCAGGGCGACACGCTTGCCAGCGTGTAACTGCCCAGCACTGCAGGCTAAACACAATACAGAAAGTCCCAGACACAAATTAAACCTTTCTGTTACAGGAATTTGCTTTCAAGCTGATTAAGAGTAGCTCAAGTGCAAGGGATTAAACATGTAAAGGCTGCTTTGAGGACTCCAATAAGCAGTTACTGTGTTATACAAACAGCACTTAGGGCAACAGCAGCTCCAGCCCTGCCTCTTGCTCTTTGCAAGCTGCTGGTTGCCGCTGAAAGGGGACTGTCAACACACGTACAATGTGATTGGAAATAATCTAATCTTGCTTGCACGCCTTTCCTTTGTCTCTTGAAAAAAAGAAAAGTGGAGTCATTCAGACATCTTTCTGCAGTCTCCCTCGTATTCAAACAGCAAGGGTGATGGGGTGATGTGAGAAAGAAATTCCTCTCCTCCATCCATCAATGACATCTTTACCAATGGCAATTTCCCAAGAAACAACCACCACCATCTGCAGCTTATCCATCCGCCCTGTACTCATCCTTGAAAACAGACATAAGCCAGGCTGGCTGTGATGAACCCTGCTCTGTATTACAATTCCGGCAAGAAACGCTGCAAAAGCATCACCACAGGAATTACAGGGACATACGTGGCAAGAAGCGGAGTATTTCAGAGTCGGCTGATGAGTCCCAGAGACGAGTTTTGAACCATTGGCACAGGGAATGAGTGCAGAAGAGCATGATTTTACAGCAGTAGGTCAAAACAAAGAAAGCAGCATATTCAGTGAACTTCAGCAAACCTTTTTTTTTTATTTTTAATTGAGCTGTTAGAGTGCCATATAATGTACTGTGAATACGTGACATATATAAGCACAAGAACAAAGCATTTCGCACTGGCAATGATAGCGCTGATGCTGGCAGAGTGCTTACAAGTGAAAATCAATATTTAAGTGCTAATTCTTTATCCTAGCTGGCTTTTGCTTTTATATGGATGGCTTTTTCATTGTGTTTTAGCACTATTTAAGACATTAGATGATTAGCTTGGTCTGCAAAGGTAAGGCAGGCAGAGCTACAACACAGAAGCTATCCAATATATGGGGCATGAAGTTCCTTCACCCATTTTAATGCAAATCAGCTTAAGATAAGGAATAAAGACTTGGGACTTGCACATAAAACCACTGTCTGGAAGGCTCCGTGTGAAACGTGAACCATTTTTAACAATATTGCGAAGCAACGGCTACATTTCCGTCACGATAGCGACGTACTGCACACCCTAGGTCATGTCAAAAAACGTTCTGCGACACAGGCTCAGAACATCACGGGCCTCTGGCGGATTTTCCACAAGTAATTGCAGCTTTTTCTCACGGAGGAAAGTAAGCTGAGTGTAAGCACAAACCCTCACGCCCGGCTTTGAACCCGCGCTGCCGAGTGCAGCCGCCCGCGCGCGGGGGGAGCTGCTCTTTGTTCACGGCGCGCCTCCCCCAGCCCATCCCCCGGGACCCAGCGCCGTGGCGGCTTTCAGCGCGAAGCTCCTTCCGAGCCCAGTCTGGATTTGGCCCCTATCACTCAGTTCATTTGTACAGAGCTGTCTGTCAAGTCAAATCGCCTTGCCGCAATCTGAAACACCCTCCGAACAGCTGCCACTATCAATTACTCTCCCAGACAGCCTCGACTATCAGGAAGAGAACTGGAGCGAGCACTTGCCAGTTTTAATAAACTGTGTTGCCCAAGTCATTTAACCTGCTAGATTGCTGTGTGCTGGGGCTGTAACAAGCCTTCAGCTTTTCAACCTAGAAGAAAGCAACAGTGGCAAAAAGCTGTCAGCTCGGTCCTCAGCATTAACTTCCAAGGGTGTCTTCCCCCGCCTTTCTGAAGCACCCAAGTTTAAAAGCAAAATATCTTTAAGTCATTTTCATAATGCCGTGACAAGTAAAGCATCTCACATTTTCAACACAAAGTCGACGACTCCCGAGAGTCAAGGACTGATATGCTCCACGATTTTCAGGTTAGGAGCACACCTGAGCAGAGAGAGCTCCTCTCTCCTCTCACGCCGGCGTGGACACGTCCCGTGGGCACTCCCCAACGCCGGCTCTGTCCGTCTATCGGTGACTGTCACCCCAGCGTGGCTGATGCAGCCGAGGGCTTCAGGATGCCCTGACCAGCTCCGGGGCTCTGCACCCACCACTCCAGCCCGGTGCCTTACACTCTCAGTATAGTTACAGTTTCTCACCCAATTTAAAACTCCAGTAATTTCAGGACCAGTACGAGAAATTTACTAAAGAAACATTTATTTAAAATTAAAAAGCTTCCATTCAGATGAGTGTTTCCAGTTTGCGGCTCACGTATATACTAAGATGTCTGCGAATGTTAATCAAACAGAAAAGGTCTATTGTCATTAGGATTAACTTGCCATATAGGAATCTGTACTTCCACTAGAAAGCTTACTGGACTGTGCAAATAAAAAATAAAAAGATTCAAAACCACTATGTTAAATGTTTTCCTTAGCCAGCTACGTAGCTAAGAGCCTTTGTTGTGAAAGTTTGCAGCACAGAAAGATTTCACCCCCTCCCCAAGAAACCAAGAGCAACAGCACTAAGACCTCTGGACGTGATGCCGATTTGCTGCTTTATGGTTCTTTAATGGGATGTTTTATTCCTAGAGATTTGGGAGCTTTCCATGCTCTATCCAGGCATGTTAGCTGTAAGCATGCATGACGACACTCCAAAGCTGCGGGAGCTGAATGAAAATGGGTGCGAAACACAAGGATTGGGGCCAGAGCATAAAGAAGAAGGATCACCATTCAAATCCCCCCCAAAGTAAGTCACACTGCATTTTCCTAGCAATGCTGCTTCTGGCAACATTTCAATGCAAAGCTGAAACTGGATTTGCAGCTAAAGTACCTACTGTGGATGTTGGCGTTGTAATGAGATTGAAAGTTTCATGCGGGCTTTTAATCTGGGGCTATAATGGTGGATCAAACGCTGCAGGGTTAAATCTCTTCAGCGCTGCTCCTAAGCAGATGCTGGATGCCTAAAAACCAGGAGCCACTGGACTGCCCTGGCCATAAAACGTTACTGAAGCTTCTTGCAGCTACTTCCTAAAGGTGTTTTTGTCTTCTTTTGTTATTTTTTTAATGTGCGATGGCATATGGTACCCCTAGTCTGAGTGACAGACAAGTAACAAGGTAAAAGAGCTATTAGAAAGACATCCTCCCCAATACGAAAGTAAGCAAGCACAACTACTCAACTCCAGATATAAGCTTTTAAACAGGCAAAACTGCCATATATCAAGGATTCTTATGATTTTAATTAGTCAAACAAAGGCAAATAATAAACCATCAACTACTATGTTACAGGAGAAAATGTACTGCTTTTGCTGTTTGAAATTCATATCGATTCCCATCTAGCCTGCAAGTGAGTTATTAATCACTCCAATTAAATCATGAACACAGGTCTTTATGCTGAAATGGAACCCCCACCAATAGATCAATAACTCAAACCTCCAAGAGCAATTACTGCTCAGCATAACAGAGCAGCGTGTTACAGAGAGCTCCATGCAGACCACAATTCCCTCTGTCACAGCTTTCACAGGCAGTGCAAACAAACCGGGGAAAAAAAAGATTTTATAACTATTATTTTCAAAATAAACAGACATCTGCTTAGAGTTACCTAATCTCTCTCACATCACACAGGCAGATCTGCCAAGGTCACACTGGAGACATGATTACATTTTTTCACAATTTGTTATTCTAGCAAAGCCCTGATAAGATTGAACTATTGAAGTTCACACTCTGGTTTAATTTCAAGAGGTTAAATGCCAAATCCTTTTCTTATTGCTACAAGGAAGGGATCTGCCAGGCTGCATAATACCCCGTGTGGGCTAAGACAACAATTTTGTTTCATCCGCACAGTCTTATGAAGGCTTTGATTTTTTTTTTTTTAATGACATCAGAGAACTCCAAACTCCCAAAGAATCATTTAAAGTAAAATCAGAAAGTGAGACTGTTCTGGAGGAGTGCGAATGACCCTTCAGACCTTCCAGCCTGGATAAGTTAAGTCAGTGCCTGGCTGAGAAAGCACATTCACTAACCAAAACCAGAAAAAGGCAAGAAAGAACATTCTCAAACACCAGATCATCTCTGCTGGGAACAGGAGATGATTATGGTAACTAGCCAAGCGTACGCAGGGTCACAGAAATTCTCATCTCTGCCTTGGAAGACAACTGATGTTTGTTCTGGTGCAAGGAAAAGAGGAACCGTCTGCGCTCAGGCTCTCCGAGTGCCGCCATGCCGCTCAGCTCCCACGTCCTTTCCAGGGGAGAGCAGAGCATGCTATACTTCTGCATGCATCCATGCTTCGGATCGGCTGGCCCCTTCAAGCAGGGCCCCTGAGCGCCATCCATCATCCTTCATTAGGGAAGCTATTGGCAGCCAATTAAGTGGTGATGGACCCACGCCACTGAAGCTAATCAAGATGAGTTCATACCGTTCCCTTCAGGCTGCAGGCACCGACTCCTGTCTAAGATGGGTGTCACATTACCGCTGCTTCCCCTCGCTGCTGGATATGTCGAAACAGCCTTGGCCAGGGCTCAGCATACGCACCCAAATCAGGCAACGCAAGAAAACAAGCAGGTGGAGGGCAGTGCTAATGCTGGGTCCTCACCATGACTTTCTACCACCGGACCCACAAGTAGCTTTTACAAAAGGGAGGGAGGGAGAGAGGATATCTATTCCCCACTGCAGCAGAGGCAGAAAGAGCCCAGACAACAGTCTTCTTCCTTCCTAAAGGTCAGAGACTGTAACTGGAGTTAGAAAGATCAAATAATGCTGTGATCTCTTTTCTGGAATGTGGTACGTGCTACTCACGTGAACTACATCAGCTCAAAATCCAACTTCCTACGTGCACCTCCTGAAGAGAGTTCATCTCAGGTCTCTAGATGACCACATGAATCAAATTGTGTGCTCCAGGCTGGCTTTCCATTTTTTTTTTTTAACATTATCTTTTACATGGAGGAATATAACAGACCCTTTAACACGCGCACACACACACATCCAGATTCAGTCCCCAGACAGATGCATATGGATTCAAACTGGCTTTTCAGGGCAGAAGAGAGCCCTATGTAAACCAAAATTCAAAAGGGAAAGAATCCTCTTTCATTTTCACCCCTTCCTGTGCCTATAAATAAGGATAAAAAGAATCATGTCTCCTCACTTAAATCAACAAGTGAGCAGTTCTTAGAGCAGAGAATTGCTTGTAACGGTGTGTGGGATCCCCTCTCCCCAGAACTCAAAAACCAAAGAAACACGGCTGCAAAGCGAAACTCGTGGCTCTGGCGTGGGGGACTGAAGATGCCATGGAAAGCTGCTCTCCTGTAGAGCTGTGCTAAAGCTGAGGAGCCACTAAACCTGCCCGTTCCCCACAAGCTTCGTGCCTGCCAGACCCGCTGTTTCAGCACGTGGTACTCTGTTTAGGAGGCTCTGTGTGAAACTCTGCCATTTAAATTTTCAGGGCTAACAAAGACAGCAGTAATGATTTCTAACGGATTTAAGTCCGCAGCGGTCTTTGCTAGATGCCAGAAGACTGCAGAAAAAGACCTATTGTGCCTGTGTGCAACCGGTATTAGAAGTGCCAAAGCCACTTTTCTGGCCCAGGAAAGTCAGAACTGAAAGATATAAAAGGGTAGCAACCAGAACTGTTTAGAAACCATCTCAGCAACTTGACTAACTTCCATCCCCGATGTTATGGCTGGAGTTGTGCGAGTGGAAAGTTCTGCTGCAAGGTGACTTAGTCTCAGCTAAACAGGAACTGAAAGGAGTGACTGACCATGCACAAATCAGCAAAATCCTGTCTTATTTATTTGTTAATTCCAGCCCTCACAGTTCAGTAACTGCTGTCACGTTAGTGCCAATATGCTTACAATATGGGAAAACAACGCATGGGATACAGTGCTTGTCAAGTGGGACCAGCGCTTTCCAGCCAGCAGCTCCTCACAGCCTGCAGCCTCCCACCACCCTCCCTCCTCGCTCCCAGGCTCAAGGAGGTGCCTTCTAGGCAGATCTCTGTTAGATTTTGTAGCACCACATCACTACTCGAAAACAACACATTCAGCTGTTACCAGACTGCCTCCATTTCGCTGGCAGCTGTGCAGCAGAACCTCTTTCCATTAACTTGGTTGAGGATCTAGGGTTCAAGGCACAGAAGAACTGGAAGAAGAGATGTTCCTGCAAGCTCAGGAGCAATAAGGTCTCCCACCTCACTCCTATCTGCATGGTCAAAATCCATCTCTAAAGCTGCTGTAGCATCTTAAGAAACACTGAGATATTGAAATTAACAGACTGAATACATTCGACAACATTTCAAGTTGCATCACAGATAATTAAAATATTAGAGGGACAAGCTGCAAGTCGTTAATCAGGGAACATTTACTTGAATGGTGTGTGCCCTTTGGATTTGGTCCCTATGACAACCAAATATTCACTCCAAAAGGATGCGCTGGAAGAAGCATGTCAGGAACTGCCTCAACGTTTTAATTCACAGAGTGAGCAATAAATAAATACAGCTACTGACAAGCACAGCACAGGCCGAAAAGGTTTGTAAACTGTATTCAGAAGCCACAGATGGCCACAGTGGAAGGTCCACTCTTCCTTTAAACACATCCACTATAAATATCAAGAAAACTGGCCTGTGTTGCACATGGGGTGCCGAATCACATGTATTAGCTGCTGATAATAAGTTTTACAATAGAGGAGCTTTTCTTCAGTTTCTAACTTCTCAGTTCTTGAGAAATTGTGAATGTGTTTCCACTCCTCATATCAGAAGATGCTGCATCAAAATCTTCAGAGAAATCTTTTCCATCTCACTTGGCTCAAGAGGAGTCAAACTTTGAGAATGCAGCAGCATGTGAAGGACAGCTTTGCAGTATGCTTGAGAAAGAAGACGTGAGGGACGACTGGCTTTGCCTTCAAAACAGGAAGAGTGGCTTGGTATTTAATAAGAAAAGAAAAGAGCACTTCACTGCTCTGCAGAAGGCAAACTCCTTCAGCATGATCTCAGAGCATATGAAATGCAGCTGCAAAGTTCCTTCCAGCTCTCTCCTTTGATGAAGTGTGAACTCTTTAATGGACAGTACAAATTTTGGAAGTATTTTGGTGCTGGACATGCTTGAGGATAATGTAAAATCTGGCATCTAATCAGATCTAACAGAGGAACGCTGTGTTGTGCATTGCAATGGAATCACATGCTATTAATGAAGAGGTGCTCTTGCATGGGGGGTTATGGCTGTGGAAAGAAATTTTAAAAGGCTGGAAGGTGGTGGACAGTGCAAGACTGCACAGACTGTCGCAATTCCAGCCTGAATGCGCAACAAGCCTTAAACAAAAACTCAAGACTTGTAAACCCAAATGCTTGCTCTACACTCCTCTTCCCGCTGACTCCTTGGAGTCCCTTCACACCACTGCAGAGGCCCTGCAATGACTGTTAGACAGGACCACAACCACTTCTGCACGGCTGCTGGATGGAAACAGTACCTGCAGCTGCAGAGTGTCAAGGCCATGCAAGACACCTGTGATTCTGACCTGCTATTCACCGTAGTGAGGTGAGAGCCATTAGAGCATTCACTGCCCTACTAACGGATGCATTTGGCTTTCTGGGTGATAGGGTTTGCTGGGAGCCCAGCAGCACCCAGCACTGCCCTCTCCCACTTCCCAGACGGAGCCACAACTCTCACCATCACCACGTTACAGTCAGAGCTGGAACTGGGCAGGCACTGCTACAGCACTAACCTCCATCTTAGGCAGCAAACAAGTGCAGACTCAGACATCTGTAAGGGTAATCACAGGAATTATTTCATACGAAACTGCTGCACATTTTAATTTCAGTACTGAGTGAAAGAAAGAGACAAGTATCTGGGCTTAGCCTGCAGACACTTCTCCAAGACTGTAATTGCTGCATAATTCATATTCTTGTTTTCACATGTTTGCCCTGTGTACCAACAATCCTATTGAATTCACCGTAAGTTTTGCCTTCAAGTCCTCTCCATGTCAATTTTTCCAAACAGCAGAAACACAAACAAGCAGAATCTCAGTCCTAAGCAGAAACTTGGGTTTGGCAAATTCCTGTAATCCCAGATTCTTGCACATCAGGAGGGGAAAGTGGGGTCCAAGCTAATTCTTGAGTCTCCACGCCACATTAGCACAGCAGACAACATCTTTCACTCATTATATCTGTATTTCCCTGCAAGCAGTCCTCTGTGAAGTCGGAATTGAGCATTTATATGTCTACCCAAAGCCACCTGCTCCGCATCAACTCCAGATCACACAGGCTGGAGGAGTGCTGCCCTCTACACAAGGCAAGGCTCATAAATAGTAGGTATTTGCGACTGATATGAAATCTCAGCACAGTTAGAAGCAATTTACAGCTTCCGCACCACAAAAAGTGGTAGTGATGATGCAGGTCCTCAACTGTCTTTCAGCAATGGCTTTTCGCTCATGCTAAGCTAAGCAGAGGTTACATACTAGATCCTTGCAGGGAGGGGATTCCTTCTTTTAAGAAATGTGTTTGTTCTAATGGATCCAAAATGGTTAATCAATCCAATAACCACAAATGAAATGCCTCATCTCTCAATGGGCAGAATCTAAGTTCTGGTGCCACCAGTTTTGTTTCTGAGGACATAATATGGATTTGGTTTTGAGGACAATGCTCCAAACTGCCAGCAGTTTGTTTCAAGGAACCACCTCTTCCCCCATTAACATACTCATTCGCAAAATCTATCACATATGTTGTGTGCAAACTGGCTGAGAGTTTGATTCAGCTCTGACAGTACGAGAGCCACTAGCCCAAATATCTGAAAGTAATAAGATCCACACCATCCTCCTGATTCCTCATGCTAACAGTGAATTGACCTGTATTTACTTTGCACTATCAGTCGTGGGGAACCTACTCAGATATGTAACCACAACTACTGACAAAACGGAAGGGACATCGGTTTCTAACATGTCTCAGTTTCAGCTTCCTCCTCCCTTGGCTTGAAGTAAGGATACTAACCCTAAATCTAGCATTTTGCCTTTCCACTAAATTTTCTGCTGTAACAAGAAGGGAAATCGTAAGGCCTGTTCAGATGCAGCTGGAGGACAAAGGGCTGTTACACCAGAGCTGGTGTAACACAGCTGGGACTGGGACACTGCATGGCAGAAGGGAGCAAACCTGTCCGGCTGGGCTGCGGCGCATGCAACACCGCACAGCATCCTCATCCCTCTGCCCCGCCTCCTTACTTTCCCGACCATACCCATTTGGGTTTTCTCGGGTATCTAACCAAATTGCAACAGCATCTCTGTGTCTTGCACAGAGGCATGTGCTTGTTCCCAGAAGATGTGAAACAGTACCACCGGTCCATGCTGCGGCTGTGGATCTCACAGTGGGATAACTGTCACATGAAAAACGCAAGCAATACTGTTTTTGTTACTAATGCTCACGGCTAATGGAAACAACTGAACCATCACATCCTACCTTATGATCACTCCACAAACAGAAATTAGGCTCGGAAGGACAGAGCGCCCATTATTTCATATACAGACATGGGAAGTAAGGAAAACTATGAAATAGCCCTTCGCAGACAGTAGGTGTTTCTGTGGTTTTAAAAAACTTCTCCCCAGCCCTTTGTTTCACAGGCAGGCTGGCTCAGAGCTGGGCTGATCCCACAAACCCTGCGCTCTCCAGAGCTGTCAGGCTGCCCGAGGCTTGGAGTAGCTCCTCTGAATGAGTACGTTTCTTTCCATTAATTAATGAAAACCAAGCGAAATTTCCCTTGTATTAAGTACTGCACATTTCTGAAAAATCCCAGCCTCTTCTAAGACCAAACACAACCAAGAGTGGCAGGAAGAAAGCAAGGATATTCCCCGGGATGAAAGGAGGAAAAAAGGCACCAAGGGAGCAGTCGGCCTCTCCGATGCCACACCACATCTCCAGGGACTACGGCGTGGCTGCATCCAGAAGATAAATACACCTTCTCCCCTTCTTTGCACAGCAGCACAGAACAACTCCCTTGTTAACAGTGCTGGATGCCAATACAGGTCTCCCTTTTTTTTTTTTTTTCTTCCTCGTGTCAGAAATTTCCCATCCCTTCATTTTATAAATTACCAGAACAGACATTTAAATGTTCAAGAGTAATCTGAACAGAGTATTCATGCCTTGGGCATTTTTATGCTCTACAAGGAGAGAAACAAAAGGGCCTCATTTAATACCTCCCTACAGCATTCCCTGCTCCTGCTCTTCCCTTGTGAATCTCCAAAGGCAATCGCACAGCGGTCGAAGGCTCCCACACTGCCCCAGCCCTCCCCTCTCCCTTTTTAAGAGCAAGACGGGCTTTGAAAGCAAATCTCACTGGCTGACTAGAACAGGTGGTAGGAATCCTTTAAATGAGGGAAATATCATTTGTATCTAATAAAAAGAGAAGAAAATTCTGATTCCTGTGGTTTTATTAAGCACCCGCGGGATTCATTCGGACGGCAGGCACATCTGCTGCTTCTGTGTGCTTCAGTTACTCCCTTGGTGCTCCAGCACAGGAGCTGCAGGATGGAGAGAATAAACGGCCTCCGTGCACCTGCACCCTCCGCGTCCCAGGACACCAAGGAGCGGAGCTCTGCCTGCTTTATGGGGGATTTTATGAATGCTGCACCAGTCCCAGAGCCTGACGGGCCAGGCTAGGTGCCGAGCCTGTCTTCCGCCCTGAATTTTGAGATCTAGTTTTACAAAACCAACAGAAGCCTCTGTCTTCTCCAATGTACAGAGCACATACAGAGAAACCATCCAATGCCTGAACAAAGGTTTGTGCTAGATCAAAAAGTCAGACCTGCAGAAGCATCCTTGGGGCTTTGCTTTTATTCTTTATCAAAACCTTCCTCTACAATAACTTTCTGATCCTCAGTCTAGGACAGAAACATCACAGTCTACTGAGGCTAACAATGTACCTTAATCTCTTGCCTTATAATTGACGTGTAAAGAAGTCTAACTGGGAAAGGACCCCCAGGGCGCGGTTGGCAAAGGCTGGATTTGCTGTGCGGCACTTTGAGACAGCAGCTCTCCTAGAAGGCAGGGAAAGAATTGCAGCCCAGGACAGCAGCTCGCTCTGCATCTCCTCTCTCCAGCCGTGCAGGCCGCCTTTCTTCTTCCCCTACTGTCAAAACTGAAGAAGAGAGAGGTGACAAGCTGGAAAGGCATGGCCAAGACTCGAGAGAGTGAATTCAAAGCACCCCTCTCGTGCTTCGAAGCGCTGCGATGGCTGCTCCCTGTGTGCAGGGAATTAGGATACGGTCCCCAATCCAACTACGAGCAAAGGAGGCAGAGGAACAGATGTGCTTTCCACAGAGATCTCGGGTACTGCTCCTCTTCTGTATTAGCTGGCAAGCACAATGCACAGAAACATCCATGGCTGAGAGCAAATGCTGGAACCCAGGCTTATCTGAATGAGATCTAAGCCTTGCTGTGACGTGGCCAATGCAACTGCATTGCTCACCAGTTAAAAGGAAGGGATATTTCTTCCTATGGAGGAGGATCAGGAAATTAAACCTGGACTTGACTCAGATCTCCCTTCTTTGTCATATGGGTCTCTCTCCGCAAAGAGGGGGTGGTGGTGGGCTTGAATATTGTCCAAATGCAACTTCCCTTTCCCTCACAGGTAATTTATAGAAAATAAGGTCTGAAGTCCCTGTAGCCTTCTACAGGTATGCCACATTCTGGAGCTCTGGGCTTCCCCCTGTTTCTTTGTTTCCTCATATAAATTTTGGCTGTTCACCGCCTGAATGGAAGTAATTTCAAGATGCACGTGCCCACCTCGCCCCACGCGTAGCAGCCAGTGACGTCTGCATGTATGTTTGGTGACATGCTATCAGTGAACAGTTTTTCAGCAGCCAGTCCCATAGCAGTGCCAGAAAGTCTATTTAATTTGTAAGTCTATAAAACCTGGCATACGCCTTTGCACAGTCTGAAACACCACGGCAGTATTTACATCCTTTCCACAGAACCACAGAACCATTTATCACTACATGGTCAAGCTCTGCTAGTCACATACCAGCCCTGGCGTCCTGCAGAAAGACCGTATCACAAACAAGTGCCCACCTCAAGTACCTTTGGGTATTCAGCATGTTGTGGCTGCACTGAATTAAGTTTCTGACCAGAAAAGAGAACACTTTCTTCAATCACGCTGTAGAAATGTTTTGCTTATGGCCAAACTTCAGAAATATTCACCATGCGATACTGAGGTTGGTTTTTCTAAGAGCTAAGGATCATAAAGTAGCCACGTGTTTAAACAAGAGGTCATTATCCCCCAGCCCCAGGGTTCAGTGCAAGCTTCTAAGTAAAGAGCAATTTGAAAATAGAGCTGTTAAAGCTCTAACAGTAGTTTAGAGCAGCGTAAATTTCTGTTTTACTGATTTTTCTGGCTAAGATTCATAGGGCTATCAAATCAGCTTCTGGATATCTTGTTGAGAGGAGTAAAGTCAATAATCTAACAGGTCCATTTTGTTTCTCTTTACTGCCGCAATCGTGTAACTTCATCGATACTCAGACCTGAAGGCAAAGGACACGAGGACAATGCCCTATGGCAGATGCCAAGCCCCTCTAGCACAGTTCAGCAGATGAGATGTGGAAGCTACAATCAGAAGGAATTGTTTCTACTCAAGATGCTGTAATACCAAAGGTTTAATATTAACTTATTGGTTCCCAACACAATTATACGAAGTGAGATTTTTCAAAGGCGCCAAGTCAGCAAGAGATTAAGTGAAGGTTTCACCCAAACCTTAATAGCCTTGTAACCCCACGGTTCACCTGCACCATAACCACAGCTTTTCAGCACCAGTAACAGTGGCAAATAACATTTGTTATTAAAATAAATGTGCTCTATTAACTCTTCAGAGAAATCTGCTTTACCCTCAATACCAGCCTCCTAAGTCGCTCTAGCTTCATCTACCCAACACGGTGAGCAGCTCAGCTCCTCCACACCCTTCCCTCCTCTCCCTCTCCCGCACAGTGCATAATTTTCAGCATCGGTTTGCGCTGCACTCAGCTCTCCAGGCTGCCAGACTGGTCAAACCCACAGATGGAAGGAAAGACGCCTTTCCATCCCCACTTCTGGAAAGATGCAGATGTGGTAGGAAAAGCTCTGCAAATTCCCCTCGATCCCTTTGAAACCTGAGGAGAGCAGATGAGCAGCACATTTGAAATTAACTACAGCAAACCCCACTGCATTGTTCTCTCCTCCCCTTCCTCTTTCCCCTGACCCCTTCATCGTTGAGCTTTCACTGAAACCTCTGTGTGTGTATATTTTCCTAAAGTTGCTAGGGCCAAAACGGTACAGCTGAGACATTCACAGAAGTCAAAGAAAGTGCAGAGCCAGGTTAGGGCACAGGGGTACAATAGTTCCTTAAGAGCGAGCATCTCCCCCGCCGCCGCCTCCCTCCTCCCAAACCTTCCGTCTCTAATGATCCTTTGGTGTCTGTCCACAAAAAACAAACATCAATCAGGCAACAGGCTGTTCCTTTTCCCCTGTTGCTAGTCTGAAATAACAGTCATCCCCCGCTGGGCTGGGAACGCCACTTCCCTCTCCAGCACACATACGGGATAATAACGGGGAGGCGAAGGAGGGAGGAAAACTCGCTCGGAGGTGCCAGAATACACAGAGAGCCGTGCCTTTCAGAGCCAGAGAAAACTTGGGAACACAACAGCTTTTGATTCCTCCTGCCCCACTGGGCACGTTAATTATTTAATAGTTGGCTTGTGAATTGGCGGTGGTGGTAGGAACAGGGTGGAAGGGAAATCAGGCTTTTCTCCCCCTCCCCAGTCCCCTCCTTGCGCTGGCAGAATAGTGTGAGTGCCCACACGTGCGTGTGCAAGGCCTCAGCACGCCTGGGAGCCTGCTCGCAGCCGCGTCCTCCCTGCGCCGCTCTCACAAACCCTCCTTGTTGGCTTGTGACCACAGCGGCCACGGGCAGCACGGGACGGCATCTGGATCAAATGAGCGACGGGGCAAAGAAACGCACTCTGTCTGTTTGGTGGCTGATATTTTTCACGTATTATGCTTGGGGGAAGGGTACTTTTGAGTTTATATTGGATTTCGACAAGAGTTGGAAACGGAGCTGCAAATCAAACAGAGATCGGCTTATGATTTGCAACCAGGGCTTTCAAGGTGTCTGAAGCAACACTTTGGAGGGAGCGTGGGGAAAAGGAGAATGTAACTACATCTCATTTGGATGGAGAGGACTCACAGATGTTAGGAATATTTTTGATCAACAGCTTTCCTGGCACTGCTTGTGGTGGAATCCACAACCTTGACGGCTAGCTGAGTAAGAAAGCGCTGGCAAGCTCCTGTCTGCACGCAGGCAATTTGCAATGCTGCCAGTCAATATTTCAGTGAAAACAAAATTGCAGGGATCATATTAAAAGAGGGGAAAAGGGAAAATAAAACAAAACAAAAACCAGCATTCCCTTTTAAGAGAAATTCTGATATGACCTGATGGGAAAGACCCTCCCAAATCACAATGCGCTCTTTGTTTGTTTAAAACGAACACACTGTGATGGGAGTCCGACCGTGAGCATGCAAAGGCAAGCCTGCCAGCAGCAACAGAAGCAGACTCAGCAAGGAGTGGCTTTACATCGGGACACCTGGGTGGCATCTTTAGTACAGGCCTGCAGGAAAATATGCAGGAGGAGGTTTCCATTTGGTGGAGGAAATGTATGCAGCAGGCACAGGTCTAAGCCAAAAACCTGGACCTAGTCCTCTTCAACTCTTGGGAGAGGGGAAGGGATGGGAGGAAAGGAGAGCTTCTGGGGCAGTATTTTCAAATCTGGGTCTGGATGTAGCCATGCTGGCCTGTTCTTAGTTTAAAACAATGGTATTCTTGGGGGAGACACCAAGCAGAGTGGCCTAGGCAGCATTTCTCACTGGACCAGTCTTGAGGTAACTGACATAGGCTCTCAGGGACATCTAAGCTCATGGTACAGTTCACACCACCATTTGTAGCATCTTTAGTGTGTCTCTGAATTACTCCCGCCTCCATGGCTTGCAAAAGGGTGCTGTGCTCACAACCACTGGACTTAGGCCCTTCTCTGCCCTGGCCTCAGGACTAAGCTTGGCTGACTGCGCTGCCACTGTCAGTGGGGAGTCCTCAGGCATCTCCTTCAGGCTGCTTTACAGCACGTACTGCTGGAAGGACATAAAGGGTCCAGAGACTAGCCTGTAACGCGAAAATATTTCATGCCAAAAGGTACATTATGCTTTGAGAATGTTGTTGTTGATCTAGTGAAAGGTATAAAATAATCTACTCCACTTTGGTTATTAAATTGATCAGTACAGAATGTAATGGACATATTCTAGTTGCTGGCTTCAGGTTTCTAGCTCAGTTTTAAAAACTGGTTCAATAATAAAAATAATCACAATGTTCATTATTGTATAAACATTCAATGCTCACGCTGTAAATCTCTTCCTCCAGCCATTAAGCCTGTATTAAATCAGGTTCTCTCTGCACAGCTTGCACTGTGAGCATCTTTCACCGTGCCCTGAGAAGGCCAGCTACGTAGGAAAGCAACTGGCTGGGGACAGCTTAGCTGTTTGGAAGCCAAATCACATAGTACTGAGAAAATTAAAATGTTAGCTGCTTCATCCAACAAGGCCGGCCCTTTTCTGCCGCCCTGCTTTGTGGATAGCTTCCCAGGGAGCAGGCTCTGGCTGTGCTTTTGCAATTTAACACTCAAGAGTCAATGTAGTTTCAGGTGGGTTTGCAAACTCTGAGGTGATCCTTTGCGGTGCTGCCTTGTCCTATGCTTCCCAAGATGTCACAAGGACAAGGACTCATGGGCCTGAAGGGACAAACTCTTCTTCCACTGGTTTCACACTGCGAGACAGCGAGCGTTCAGGAGATGGATCTCAATCTTGGGTATGGAAATACAGAACAAAGTAAGCAGACACCAGCAGCAGATGCAGGTTCATAGACGTCTGCTTATTACCAGACCTCACTCCAGCTGAGAGTTAAATAGCCTCCTTTATGCAAAATGGAAGAGGGAGCGGAATTGAAGGAAACTGGCAATTACACAATTTTATTTCCCTCCTAGCCCATTCGCTTTTCATCAGGTGGCTCTGCGCTCACATACGAAAGGTTCTTGTGACTGCTAAGTTAAGCACAAAGCCAGCTTGATACTTCCTTTTCCCTGGGAGGAAGACTCCGTGGGCTTTTCTGGATGCAGGGGAAAAGCATAGCGAACACGTTATTTTACACTGTTTTGAAAGCACTAGGAATGCCTGAGAAACAGGGACTTCCAGGCTGCACCACTGCTCTTTCTTCTTCTTTCTCACCTTCTCTCAAAAAAACCACCCAGCTCCTTTTTCTAAAATCTCCACCCAAACTCTAGTGGCTTGACTGGCAAAGAACCCACCATCTCCCAGTGCTAGAAGATGTACTTGAGAGCTGTACTTGAGAGCTTGAAAGCCTGATTAGGCTTTGCTGCTCACCTTGCTGATACCTTTGAGGAACATATCTCCAACAGGCAAAAAGTTAATGTCTGTTTCATTGGAGAGAGATCTGGAGCTCTGACTATTCCCTTATGGATAAGCCTTAAAGAATTTATAAGTGATGAAACCAATATGTTTCTTCAGAAACTTAATAGGTTTCCATAAAAATTACTTCAATAACTTTTAAAATTTAATGGCAACAAGGACCTTTCCACATGCTTTTTGAACTGTCCGACAGAATCCCCTAGTGCGGATATAATTCTGCAATAAATTTTGCAGGATGGCTAAAAAAAAAAAACATAGAAAGCTTTTAATTTCCTATTACCTCCTGTAAGACTGCCATCAATTTAAAGCAAATAAATGAACTAAAAGCACTGCAGTCACTTTTCTGTCCCAATGATTTTCAGGAAGATATTTACTGTTTGGAGAAAAACCCAACAAACTAGAACAAGTATCCTTTTCAGAAACACAGACATGCAAACACAAACACTATGCCAAGTCCTGCTCCTTATACATTGGTGTAAACCCAAATAAATCCGTGAAGTCAATGGAGTCAGTATGGCTCTACCTGGCTGAACCGAGCCCGGGCTGAGCACAAAGAGCAGCGGAGATGGAAGAAAAGCCTCACGCTGCGAGTCCCCGGGCAGCTCGGCAGCAGCACTAACAGGCTCCATGGGGAACCGTGTTCAGCCCTTGTTAGCAGGAAGGATGGTCAGTGAAGCAGGGAGGTGAGAGAAGTGGCGAGCACACGCGCGCACGTCTCGCGCAAGAATTAAAGGAGAAAATGGCAGGAGGCCTATGGGCTGAAAGCAAGCCCTGAACCCGGCCTCCTTCCTCCCCTCCCATGGGACATGGCTGGAGAGGTACATCTCAGGATCACCTACAGCAGTGATTTCAAATGAAAATAATATTAAAAAAAATAAAATACAGAAACATAGCATGAACTCCTACTGCTTGCCACGTGGGCTCATCAGGCCAGCAGAGTCCTGCTCAGAGCCCCATCCCTGTCCTGGGAGGAAGGAGGAAGGTCTCTGGGGGTCGGGAAGGGAAGCGGGAGCAGCAGTGGGAGGCTGACAGCATCCTCTTTCCTAAAGCCTCTGCTGCTGGAGGCTGGGGCCTCGCTGGGACTTACAGACCCTGCCAGCATCGCACACAAAAGAGTAACCAGATCCATTTGCAATTAAACAGCATGCCCCGGTCTCATTGATCACTCCCATTGATTGCCCAGAAGGAAACACAAGCCAACCTGGGATCAGATCCAGCTCCCCCACTCCCCTCCTCCCCGCACCAGCCTCCTTACCCCCCACCACCTCGTCAAATTACTTGTCGATTGTCACGCTGCCCTGTTTTATCCCGGTGACCTGCACCGAGCATGGGGTTACTGTGTCTGCGGGAGTCCCTAATGGGCTATTACACAGCGCAGGATAGCTGCCCATCGGTAACCTGTCAAACCGCCTCCCCGAAACAGAAACACAGAGCACAAGGTGAAGAGCGGCACGGAAAGAGGAGCTCAAAAAAATAGCACAAGCCTAGGCTATGCACAGTGCGGCGCGTACCTCCGGCACGGGGTCGAGGGGTCTGAAGAGAAGGAGGACTCTCCTTCGTGAGGAGAAACCCCGATATGAAAGGGGATTTGCCGGCCATGGTGCGCTCAGATCTGTACTAGAGGTCTGGACACCTCCCCTCGCCCCGCACTCCAGCACTAGTCAGTATGCAGAGGGAATCAGGTTTATTATACCCAGCTTTTAATTTTCTAAGAAACTGAAGCTTTACAAAAACTTACATGAATAAAACATGTCTCTGTGGCATTTTAAAAGCAGAATCGAGAAGACTCGATAGCTTTGTGGGGGTTGCAACTGCTGCTCTTAACATCACCGCCCTACAGCATCCTTCTGGTGCCGAGACACAACCCGTACCAGCGTCCCGCAACCAGGGACAGCGGCTGCAAACAGCACTAGGACTTACCGGCTTGCCTTGCGCTGCTCAAGAAAACAGATAAACACACTATAAATAACGAGTAAAAAGATAGTGCCTTTCAACTATCCTTTAAAAGTCTGGGCAATATAAACTACTACATGCATTTGGAACAAATTATTTTTTTCTGATTTACAGTTTGATGGTCCTTTAATCTACTTTCACATTAACTGAGAAAAGCTCGAGTATGCCTGCTCAATCAATATGAGTTTGTGCTGGCACATTCAGGATCTATATTATTCTGCTTATAGCTTATTTTAAATAAAAAGTATAATTAAAGAAAATAAACCACCCACTTCATAACATTTATACAACGAGGACTTTATTTATTTTATTTACGTTTTGGTGGGCAAGGCACAGCATGAAGTTAGCTTTCTGTGATACTTAACAAAGCCGCATTTGAAATTTAAAATCTTTAAGGAAATGAACAAATTCTGCAGAGGAAGGGCAGTTGAGCAAAGAGACTTCTTACATTACCCTAGGTAATTGTGCATATATATGTTTCTGCGTGCCTCTCTACTCCAAAAACATATCCATGACTTGGATGCTTTAAATCAAAAAGCAATTTCAGTCGGTAATACTCAAATAAATAATTAAACATGTTTTATCTCCTACAGTATTGCTTCTATTCATTCTAATCCCACTGACAGGAATGCAGCAACATACCCCACATCCTTAAAATAACAAAACAAAACACAAGACACCAACCAGAAGGCCTGGAAATGTTTATAATTCAACTTTTCAACTCTCTTGGCTGCAGTCTGAAGCTACAAAGAAAGCTCTATGCTGGCTCACTTGAGGGAGACAAACTGGGAGATAGCTGTGCAAACCGCATGGCAAACGGCGCAAGCAAAACCTGCCCGCTCGCACGAGGCAGCTCCAGCTTTGGGAGGCACACAACACTCAGTTTGTGTTGAAGTTCATAAATTATCCACTTTTGCAGGCTGAGTTTTATGAAGTTAACCGGACAGTGTGGTTAAAGTGAATGGTCTCTCCTGCTTGTCCTTCGTATTTTCACAGACAGCTGCTGTGGATAGGGATGGCTACACCCTGAACTACTATTAAATACATAAAATACAGCTAACGGGCAGACAGAGAACATTCCTGTTCCCAAAGAGAACAGGAACACTTTCCAAAGCCTGCAAAATCAGAAAACTGAAAGAAGACTGGACAACTGCACCTACTGCACTGCTTTCTGTACTTGGTTTTGAAATATTCTGTTTTGTTTCGCAATGTGGCTAACCGGCTGCGACTTGGGCGATTATCTTGGTTACCCACATTGTTCAAAAATCAAAGTCCTTGGCCACTGTATAATTGTATATATGCATATGCAAGAAAGCTAATGTACTCATCCAGAGAGTGACAAAATTAGATAAAACTTTTCAAAAAGAGGATACTGGGATGGGCTCACACACTGGGTTAGCAGTTAGCTCAGGGTATTCAGCATTGCAAACCCTCCAAACACTTACAAATCACAAACCATCTTTAAAACGAGGCTAAAAACAAAGTATTTGGGCTTCTTTTTGACTTCCTGATGGCTTTGAAGCACAGAATAATCAGAGTTTCAGGCTTTTCTCTGTGTCTCCAGAAAGACTGAAGTCTTGCTTAAAAAAATGAAATTAGAGCTTAGTTTCTCATACAGTCCTCTGAGGGCCTGGGTTTCATGAAAAACAGAGAATACTGTAAGGTTGTGATAAAATCACAAGAGATGCAACATGGGCAGCAGAACAGCTGCAGAGCATCCTGAGCACTGTATAAATCATAGCAATGCGGTTGCTATATAAATAAACGGATTACTTATTTTATTTATTATTACAGATGCTGCTGTGGAAGTTTTTGCATGCTTGTAATCATGGTGGACTCTTGTCCAAAGATTCAGCTGTAAATTATCGTCCCCCTCAAGCTCACTAATGGTAATCTCACACAAGATGGTGACCTCATCAAAATGTAACCGGAACCCGGGGATAAAACTGAGATCAAGAGACAGGATGCATCTCTGCTTTCCTGCATCTCAGACTCTGCTGTTCACCCCATGCAGGAAACGGGGAAAATTTATGGTCTCTCTCCTGACCTCCGTTCAGGCAAAACACGGCTAATTGCCTGACAGGGAGCTGTGAGACTCGTTTGCTGTGTGTCTATGTAGATCTTCTTGTGATGGAAAGCTCTACATCATGGCTCAGTCACATAAAGGCCCTGAAGGAGAGGTAGACTTGATTCCAGGAGATGCTGTCCCAGCCCAGACAGGGAGTGCCTGACCCTGATAACCAGAGAGAGAGGGCAGGGGACAGGACCAGAGGCAAAGCAAAGCACACAAGCAGCACGGTGAGCACAGGAGATGCTAGGCTCTCGATTCTCCTGACAGCACTGAGTAACCATTAAGCTGTGCTGCTGCAAACCTTTGCCAAGCACAGTGTTTTGAGCTCAGCTGCACTCAGGTCGTTTTCTGCTTCACTGGGCACTCACAGGTTCCTCCTGGAGAGCTGACTTGCTGCCCTCCTGTCCTGCCCCTGCCCCGCTGCCCCTCCTTTCCCCTCTCACCCCATCTCACAGTAATAACCATCAGTTTTTAACAGCATGTCCTACACTGGAGGTTGTGTAGTTCCAGCTTTTAAAATGATTTAGTGTGACAGTTTAGTGCTGAATTAAAAAAAAAAAAAGCAAAAGAAAAGAAAAAAAATGGAAGAGAAGAAGCAGAGAGAAAAAAAGGAGAGACAGTCCCCTGAAGGCAACAACATTATGGAGCAGTGATCTCAGAGGAACAAGGGTTCTTCTCTGGTTCAGATGTGCTTGTCAGGGCTCAGTGTCGTCTCTGAACAAGAAATCTCTCTTGCTGGCCCAAGGCACAGTTTTGTGGTCAAGAGGACAGAAATAAAGGGAGGGAACTTCAAAGAACCATAAGCTGCATTAGCCCACTGGGGCGGGTGGCTGCGGCGCATCCCATGGCTGACAATTATGACCTGCACGCCGAGAAAGCTTGCCTCCCTCTTGTCAGAAGGATAAGACACAGGCTGTGAGCTTTAGAGCTTTGAGGATGTGTACAGTTCATGATGAAAGATAGCACTTCAAAGCCCTCTGCCTAGAAACCCAGGGAGAAGCAAGAGTGGAGGGTAAGCTATCTTTTTTTTTTCCTGGGGGGGTGCATATGCGGGGGATGGATAAGACTTATTTTCACTGTTATTTATTATTGCCATGAAAATGAAGCCCTGCACTGTTTATGGAATCTCTCATTAAAAGGATCTCTTGATAAATCACTTTATAAACATTCATTAATTAAGTCTCTCAGCGCACTTGGCTGACAAGCATTAGTCTTCATTTTGCAGGAGGGCAAATTGAGGCATGGAGCTCAGCGAACGTTCAGCCAGCTCCTCCACAAGCATCTCAGCTGATGGCCTGGGGGGCTCCTGGACACCCCTTTCACCTTGCAGGTAGCATCTCCACACCATGACCTGCCTGCGGTTACAAACAGGCACACCTTAGCTGCTGCACAGCCTCCACTTGCTCTGCGATGGAGATTTTCCTTGTCAGGGTGCTTGGCCAATGCAAAAGCCATTTGGGAAACATCGACTTCAAGATGCTTATTTTCACCCTAACCCCAGCAGGGCCCTGGGTTCAAAGGCTGGGGACTCAGCAGGTCCCCCAGGCTGCAGCTACAGGGTTATTGTGGTAGAAACGGCATCACGTCTCCTGCTTTCCCTGGCATACAGCAGGTCTGGAGCAAGGCCAGGGAGACCCATCAGGGAAGCCCACTGCAGGAGGCAGCCAGCAGCAGGAATTCAACACTCCAGTCCATAAAATACAAACTATCCCAAGCCCCCTACGCTTAAAAATATCATCACAGTAGGCAGGCAGAGGTCCTTCCAGGGATTCAAGGGTGAACGCCCCCTCACCTCCCCAGATCCACAACACATCTGCTCTCTTATCAATCACTGTCACTCCCTCCGCCTCAGCCACCCACTCGGGGATGGAGGGATGGATCTGGCTTTTCCCTATGCCTCCCCTGCCCCGCAGGGCACTTGCCCTTCAGAAAAAGCAAAGGACTAGCTGGGAGATTCTTGTAAGAAAGGAGCTACATGAGAGAGCAAACAGACCTTTATTATTGTTTATCGATTTATTCACCAGGAGGATGTAACACCCGGCTCTCGGCAGCAAATGCCCTTGTAACTCTGTGCTGCAGTGACAAGTTGGCTAAACAAACACTTTTCTGCGTCAGAAAACAAAGACCTGCCAGCACAGCAGATCAGGGATTCTCTGCTTTTATTTTTAATTATTATTTCCTTACACAGAGGATTTAATCTCCTCTTCTCCTGGAAGCTCCAAGTGCCCCATTCAGCCTGTTTCACAGCTGTGACTACTGAGGTCGCTCCGGGTCAGGACACCTCTCTCTGCCGCACAATAGCGATCGGTCCCCAAAGTGGACATCTATGCTGTGCATCTGTTGTTGCACATGAACTGGTGCCAAAAGGAGGAGCACCGCCGCCGTCGTGGCCCCGGCAGAGACGGGGCGAAGACAAACGTTAGCCAGAGAGCCCCAGACAAAAGCTGCTGCTCCTCAGGCCTTTTGTGGAGCTGTGAGCTATGGTCAAAGGTTACGTCTTACAGCTGTTCCAGCCTCACAGAAGCGAATCCTGTCTACCTTAACACTTAATTGCATTGCTAAGCTGCTGATAAACTAAGATGGCATAAAACAAATCTGCAGGGCCAAACACATCCCCAGGGAAAGTTTGTGGGAACAGGGGGAGTTGCACCAGAAAACTAATTGGCTTTATTGTGTTTTAAAAGCCTGGTTACCTTCAGTAAAAGCTGCAGCATGGATGCTGCAGATCTGCTAGTTAATATCGCTGCAAAAAGGCCGCAAGTGCTTACAAAAGAAGGACGTAGTGCAAATGCCCACAGGAGAGGACGAGCACGTGCTGTGCCGTGCCGCGCCACACGTGTGCCCATCAGGAAACTGCGTTGGGCTAATCCCCTCCCCGCGCAGCCACCGCAGCTCCGGCCCTGGAGAACATGGGCCTTAAATCAATGCTCTTATCTCACACAAGGAATTTAAGCCCAATGCTTTGAAACTCACTTTCTCCCAACCATATGGCACCCACAAGCCCGGATGCGGTCGCGTTGGAGCGGTGTTCATTTGCATGCGTGAGAGGCAAATCTGGCTCTTGCGCTGCAGGAGTGATAACAGGGCGAGGGGCAGAACTTAGCGCTGTTTGGGTATCCGCACAAAATCTCGCTGAGGCAGATTTCTCTCGCGGCTCAACGCAAATGCCAAACGCAGAGGTAGCCCCCAGCAGAGCTTCCCCGCCATCGCAGCCTGTGCCGATCAGCAAGGCTCCACTGGTACAGGGCCAGGGTGAAAGAGAAGTCCAACACAAAAATAATGATCTGAACCCAAAGCTGGCGATGTCTACACCCACAGTAAACCAAACAGGAACAGGCTTGAGTTACAGGGATATAAACAGCAGTGAACACAAACTTCAAGACAGCAAATTCACAGGCATTCACACATTTAACTTTCTGATACGGAGGTATTTTGAAAACTCATGTTGCTGAGCTGCTCTGTGATACGACGGGGTGGGGAACCTCAGGTTTCAGCATGAGGAGAAGCCAACAAAGCTGCTAACGCTTCAACATAAGCCTCTCCAGTAGATCTCTGTGCCATGCATTTATGCAGGATGGCAAGATTTTTGTTTTGCTGAGGCAGTGCCGTATGGGCAATCTGGTTTGCCTTATCAGCGAGCCAAGGCTGAGAGAAGAGAAATGCTCTTCCCCATCATTTGTTTAAACTTCCCTCCCTCCCCCAGATAAAGCAACACTTTCGTCAAAATATCTGCAAATGTAATAACATAATGGGCTTGTCATCAGTTTCCACATTTGGCACTGAAAATCTGCAAAGCTTGGAAAGAAAGAAAATTCCTAATACTAACTGCTGCTAAAGAGCCCAGCTATAAACCGGGCCTGGATCCAGGTGATGGAGCACACAACTACCAAAATGTCTTTCCATGGCCAGCACCTACTCCTACAGAACTGCAAATTGTTCCTCTCTTGGCCCTCTTGAAATAATACAAGAAAGTTATTTCATCACTTCTTATTAATGGGCCTCATCTCCCCTCTCTGGGGTATTTGCATGTCCCTAGCATTCATTATTCCTCTGAACTGATTTTATTCTCTAGTTCAATGCTGGGAACGCTGCAGAACAGCCACACGTCCTGGCAATTCATTCGGAGCCACACCACCAACCTCCTCGCATGATAAAGTGGAACCATTCCCAGTGCAATGCTTTCCACCATGCACCACGCTTTGCTCTCCAAGGCAGTATTTTTGCCCAGGATTCATCTCTGAGATTATCCCTGGGAACACATGAAACTACAGTAGCCCTGTTTTACAGCTGCACTGAGCCCTCAGAGGAAGGCTCAGCGGATTTACAGAGATGTGTCACTGTACCTCCCATGGGGAATCTGCACCGGCGCAGTCTCTTAGCAACACCCAGTGCGTATTCACAGGTAACTCTCAATTAACAGTAATGGCAGGAGCTGTGAGCCAAAACCCTGCAACACCCTGCAACCCCGAGCACCTTCCACATCGTTTTGGAGAATGGAGATGTACAGACACAAACGCTCTGTGCGTGCTGGCAGGAGACGGATGTGCAAGCCCTGGTAAGGACAACACAGATAACACTGAAATATTGCTTTGTTTAAAAGAAATAAGGATTTGATTGTATTAGAGGGAAAAGCATATCCCCTCCAGTAAAGGCTAACTTCTCCTTCGTCAGCAATTCCTCTCCCTAAGACATTCCTTACAAACCTGACTGGTAGGTAAGAAGTCCCACCCCACGCTGTGACAATGCCACTCTAAATTTTAACTTACTCATCACAAGCCTGTAAAGCCGATCTTTATGGCAATGTGTGTGGCAAAATTAAAGGTGCTGGCAAAATCGATACGATACAGATCTCTTGCTCTAAGCTAAGGAAAGCATTTCTCCAGATCACTTACCTTTACTTGCTGCAGGGGAGAACAGCTTCTCAGAGCCTACAGAAGCCTGAAAAAAGAAAGAGAAAAAGAGGGTGAGTAATACTAAAGGAAAATTTAGGAAGGCTCGCTCATAAAAACCCAGCTCATAAAACAAGTCGGTTATTTGTAGACCTGCAATTACACATGGCACCTGGAGGGTGCAATGTTGTGCCATTAAAGAATCAGCATGCATCCTAGGGAGATGAAAGCGAAGCGTACACAGGTACCGTCCTGATCTCACCCAACTATATCCTCCTGTCTCGTTTATTTAGGCAGCCATGCAATGCACAGCTATTTGATCCATGATTCTTCATATAAAAACAAAACCAGTGAATTTGCTATTAAGCCGAAGGAAAAAAAAAAAACCAAAAAACAAACAAACCCCAAACATTTCCAAGCCCCTCCGATTAAAAATAAGCTCATTTCTTGCTGAACATGCAAAATGTAAGTTGTGTGTTGGAAACACAAGTTGCAACTGAATACATCCGTATGAAAGAAGGTGTTACACAATAAATATTATGCCAAATGATAGGTACATGCTGCTATGCACTTAGTTGAGTATGAAATAAAGCCACTTCCTCTTGGAAGAAGCCAGTCTCCTTGCAAACTGGGTTGCACTATGCTGTTTGAACTCCACGGCAGTGTATTTGTGCTCCTCACAGCTCTGGGAAATAGTTAAAGAAATCCAATTAACCTAAACCTTGTAAACAGCTTCATGATAATCAGGGTCACTGGGTTACAGACAAGATGATAATGACATACAGGGAAAAAAAGTCCATTCATTGTAAATAAAGCTTTTATGAGTTAATTTGACGGCTTCCTCCCTCCCCCTACTGATATCAAACAGTCGACCTATTTCAGCACAAGCTTGTCCTCCTCGCTATCTGATAAAATAGCAAGCAGCCCCTACAGAATCGAAGCTGGTCTGGGAGCAGGGAGGACGATCAGCATTACTACCATCTACAAGATAGCTGAAAACGTCATAAACATTTTGGCACTGACTGCTGCACGGATAAAACGGGGTGAAGTACAAAGCTGAAGAGCAAAATACATTGGAAGTGAAAAAAGCCTTTCTCTTCTGCTTTAGAAAAAAAAGAATTAATTCAAAACATGGCTGAACTAAGTTGATTTTCTTTTTGTTTCACTGATTTTACTCTAAGATGCCTTGGGAGATTTGCATGATAAAGAGCACTACGAATTGTATTACACTGTTATACATTTTAAATGACGACTCAGAAGGAAAAAAAACAAACAGTAAAATGCAAGATCTGCATGAGATATAGTAAGAAGCAAGAACGAGTGATCTATCAATGTTATTTCTAAGGAAAGTGGCACTGCAAGCACTGAATGTCTGTCTTAATGCAAATGCATAAAAAAGAGGGAAAACAACATGAGAAACAGGTTGAGGCTGAGACACATAAGAAAGAAATTCTGAATCATGTCCACGACAAAGCTGCACGTGTAGCTGTGGCATGTATGAGCGTTACACAGCTCAGCAAAAGGATCCTAAAATCTTAGGGAAAATGAGTTACCTGCACGATCCCTTCACTGCATGGATTAAAGAGAGGAAGAACCAGGATTAAACAAGGTTTTGCCTAGGCTGCTTTGCAAACAAAGTGTAACAGCGTCACACAGCAACAACAGTGGTGCATAAAACGTTTGACAGCCAAGTCTGAATTTACAACCCATTGTTCAGAGATTTTTCACGTCTAACCAACACAAAGTCACCACGGACGCAGAACACATCCGCAGGCTCTGGGAACTCACCCATGCTAAGGGTGCACACAAACCCAGGACCTAGCCTCCAAGCACTCCGCAAGCACTAGGACACGTGGCAGGTGGATAAATAAGATTCCTCCATTTTACAGGCAATGAAACTTTGGTGTCGCTCGCACTAAAGCCCAAACAGTAGATTGACAGCTGAGCCACAGACGCTAAGTGCTGGTTTCTGATGCCGGCGTACAGGGTGTGCAGCCCACGAGAGGAGCCCGCTCGCCGGCAGCCTGCTTGGGAAAGCCACCCTTCCCTGGGGTCCGTCCGGAGAAAGTCACCAGCTGCAGGACTCGCTCCGGCACAGCGGCCACCCCAGCCGGGAGAAGCCTAATGCTTCGCCTGGTCTGGAAAGTTGGGTCCCACCAATGCCGCTTTATGGCAACCACCGGCTCACTCCCTTCTGCGTAATTCAGTACCGAGGATTTAATATCGACTGGCACTGTTTAATCATGAGCTAAAGACCTCAGTGCTACAGGCCCAGACTATATAAAAACAATGTTTAAGGAAGTCAAGCAAGAAAATTGACTTTTAAGAGAAAGTAAAACACACACGGATTATTGCTCAGTCTTCTGATACCCGTACGCGGCACCGCCTTCAACAATCAGAGTCAACATTTACAGAGCAGCGCTTTCAACATCACAGCCACAGTTTACAGACACAAACCTTCACACCTAGAATTTACAGTAACTTTTGCTCTCACTTCTGGTGATTTCCAGCTCCAGATCTGAGCAGTTTTTGGCACAAGCATCATTCTGAAACAGTGAATGCCTGTGCTATAGGATATTCTGTGAGCTGCTGTAAAGGCAGGAGGGAAGCTGGGGGAGGAAGAGCCTGAATACATCATTCAATTCCATCAGTCACCCTTTAAAGGAAGCATACAATAAAACCTATGTGTTCGAGGGAGCCCACTAATGAGTGAAAAAATCCAGCAAACCAACGCATCTGCTAAAAGAAGTCCCCTCCCAAATTTTCTGCTGTTTCAAGCAAATCATTTGCATGTGTTTAAGAAGGAATTAAAAAAAAAAATAGAAGTGGAATGCTTCCCTTGCGAGCAAAACCAGGCATTTGGACTCCTTTATGTGGATAGCTTCAAGCCATCCTAGGAAATCACACTTTCTTGGATTAGAAAATGAAACTAGAAATTTCCTTCCCCCCCCGCTTTCACGGCCTCCTGCTTGTCTCCACCTGAAGCACCACCTCAGGGAGGAGAGCAGCGCCATGCACCCCTCCCATCTTTCACTGCTCCCCAAATCCCTTTTTGCTGCTGAACAGGGCAGAGGGACATCCCCAGGCTGAAGCTACCAGACAAAAGACACCTCTAGCCTTCCCTGTACGCTTGCTGCCCATCTCCCTGCCCATGGAGCACTGCCACAGAGCCCCAGACAGGCATGATTTCATAAAAGCTGCTGCTTGCAAAGTCCCACCCTCATCCTCAACAACAACCTTTCCATTTTAAGCATAAAGGCTCTAATATCTGTCCAAAGAGAGAAACACACACAAATGATTTCAGAGAAGAGCAGAATTTCTGAGGTAGCCTCACGTTGCTGAAACTTTTAAGACCCAGCACCCTTTTGACAACATGCTCAGATCTGCACCAAGCCCTGCAGATCCTCCTTTGTGGTTTATTCAACAAGGGTGGTGATTCTCTGCCCCATTTTGATTTTCTTTCTTTTCTTCACCAGATGCAAAGGGGAAATGTCTCCACCCAGTTCTGTGACAGTCTGAAACCAGGCTGAACACACAGCACAGAAAAACAACATTTCTACCCTTTGCAAAGGGCAAGCAGAGGAGTGGTGCCCCAGTCCCTCATCCTTCCTCCCCTTGCGCCTAGCGCATATAAACACCAATTCAATTTTCAGCACTAAAAGCTTAGCAAAGGCAGCTTTTTCCTCAAAATGTAAGGTGGTAACCACAAAGGATGTAGCACACCCTCTCCTCTGAAGGGGAACAGCGAGGCATAATAAAGTCTGTGCCTCATTCATCCTGGTTCCCACTAACCCAGGGCAGCTGAAAGGTGTAAGAGCTCTTACAGATTAATAATTTAATGATTACATGTAACAGAACATCATCATCTGACAGAGACAGCATTATAAACTATGTCAGGCCTCACAGTAATCACTTTTTTTTCTTTCTCTGTAGCCTGTAAAATGGCTAACAGGGAATAGAACCGCTCCTTATCACCAACAACAGAAGCTCTGCTGATCTTCACGCAGTCTCCTGGAGCGCTGAACGCCAGATCCCAGCCCGATACTTCAGGCGCCTGATCACAAGACACGGGGAAGTCGCTAATAAGGCTGCAGTTCCGGTTAACAAAGAGCAAGAGCACGTGGTGTTAGGGACCCAGTACGTATGTGTTGTGCGGGGCAAAAGCCAAGCATTCCCTCCAAATTTGAGTCCAGTACGGTAGGCAGAAGGAAAAGGAGGCAGAAAACACAGTTTATATTTTATTTCTGGATGGCTGCCTCTCTTCTAGAGAGCCAAGAGTTGGTCTCAAGAGAGCCTGTTTTCACATTGTTACGGAACTTAGCAAGCACTAAAAAGCTCTCAAGAAAACTCTTCTCCAGGAGATTTTAAAACTAGAAGTGTTGGATATGCTTAGAGAAACTTCCAGCATAAAGCATGGACACTACCTGAAAATTCTGGATCGATTTTCATTCTTCCCTTTGATCTGGCAACGCCACTCAGATGCCGCTTGATTGCTTGTCTAGCGGAGAATTTCAGCACGTCAGTATTGCTTTGCTAGTTTCCAGTTGATTCTGTAAGTCATTCATACCAGACCCCTTCATTCAGAAACATGAGACCAGTAACTAAAACAGGAAGGTATTGTTTGGGTTGTGATCTTCTATAGGAAACTGAAATTGATACATATGTAAAGCTGCAAGAGGAGCCTAGAAATCACACACACAAAAACCAAACTAAAATTCACCCTTAAGACCAAGAAAGCACTGGACACATTCCAGGATATGGAAGCAACCCAGGGTAACACTGCCCGCATTGTGAGGGGACCTTTCAAGGGAAACGATGATCTTTTCAAAACCAGCATTGCTTCTGAAGGGAAATCGCAGCTCGATTAAGAAGACAAAAGAAAAGTTACACCTGCAAGTCAGTCATTTCATGCACCATTGCAGGAAAAAGAGCTGGACTAAGAAGTACATGAGCTACCTTTTTGTGACACCTCCTAGGAAAACCCAGCACTGTGGTACACGGCTGGCTGGGACAGAGCACAACCCAGCTGTGTAAGGGATTAAGCAAGAGGGAACAGGATACACACGGGACTTCTATACAAACCCACGCTGCATTTTGTCATTATCCCCTGGCACCAAGGACACCCACCTCTCCCCTTCCCTTCACACAGAATTCATAGCCTGGGCATTCAAGAGGGATCAGCACGCAGCACCTGCCCTTGGGCCACTAACCTGACCAGAGCTACCGGGTATGGAGCACTTCCAAAAATCCATTTAGATTTAGAATCCATCCATCAGTTCCAGCTGATGGTCAGGATAAGGACTAACAATAAATAACATTCCCTAAGCAAGAATGAATGCCAGGCAGATCTCCAGCTTTCTAGCGATGATCCTAAACCTTCAGTTGTGCCTTTAGGTACACGGTGACATGTCAGAGTGAAACATGCAGCACGAACACCCAAATAGGCAACTACTGACTGAAATGGCAATGCGCTAAATGCCCCAGATACTTCTAGTTCAATTTCGATCCAAGGCCATCTCTGAGAGGTACTGATTGTCTTCCGTATCACGCACGAATGTTCACTCTACAGAAGGTCCAGTAGAAACAAAAAGCTTTTTGGACTGTACTTCCACACAGCAACACACTTGTTTAGGTTCTCACCTCACATCCATTTAGCACATGCATATTCAGTACTGCTCCAGTCCTGTGAAGAGCCTTTCACAACGCACCCCTCTCTTCATCACTTTTTCTTCCAAGAATGCTGATTTCTCTCAGCAGTTTATATAACCACGGCTATTTTTTGCAACAGACCCTTTGAGAAGCTAGCACAAGTCTGGGAACAGAGAATTAAATCAGGCCATAGAGATCCTAGAAGCAGAGATCGCTGATCCCAATTCACCGTTGAACTACACTGAATTTACATGATGGGAAACAAAAAGTAAAAAGTGGATGATGACTGGAAGACACTGAAGGAAACGCTGTGTAGACAGCTTCATTCAGTCAGAGCCAAGCCCATTCCTCCTCTGCAAGTTCAACCTTATGGTTTTGTTTTGGACAACATAGTGATAAGCTTAAAATAACACCATTTTGAATCCAGAGCACGCTCCTCATTGTTTTACAGCCACTTTGGGATAGATCAAACTAGTTTAGATTAAGCAGCAATTGTAACTCTTAAACATACGCTGCTGCGGTCTGTCGACTCACTGCACGGATGCGCCTCTTATGTTAGGAGGGTGACCTAACGCTCCCAAAGCGGCGGGACGCCTGACCTACAGCATGTCTGCTATCAGAGCATCGGGGCACAGGCATCGGGGAGAGGCTCCTCCCTCTCTCCTCAAACTACCCTTCCAATCCCTGGAAAAGGGCTAAAGCCCAGAGCTTTCCCCTTCCTATCCCCTCCGTTAGCCGTGCTTTATGATTCATCTTCCTCTGAGCAGTTGCTTTCTCCCAGAGGAAAAGATCACACTCCCTCTCCTTCCCAGCTCAGTTCCAATACATAAATAAATACATGCACTGAAAACAATTTTAGCCAAGTAGGAGAAGGGAGGAAGCTGGGGAGTTCCTGGGCCTCACCAATGCTGGTCATACATACAGCTGCAAAGGTCCTTCAGCTGTTTGTACAGACACTGACCAGGAAAGAAAATTTCCAGCTGTCCCTCATTAAACCCGCCAAAATACTTGCTAAAAGTTATTGTGCCTGCATGTCCTAATTTCAATTCAGGTGCACTTGGTCCTTATCTCAGTATCCTCCTTCCCTCAAACCTCAGCTCTCAGGCTGCTACCAAAACCTACCTTGGTTTTATGCTCCTGGCTCCTTCCCATTCTAACCAGCACTGACTTCCCCATTACTACATGCTTGTATGCTCCAAATCCTGGCTTATTCCCACCAGGCAAGTGCCAGTTATGGTTAGCAAGAAAACAAGAAAAAGCAGAATGTGAAGCAGATCTTGCTCTTCTTTTTCTCGCACTCATGGATGCACACGGCTTACGGACACCACCACTGACTTGGCTTCCGGGCAGTCCGGTCTATGAATGGCATCCAGGGGATAGCCCCCTCCCAGTGCCACTGTGTCAGGCTGCACCTCTCACCGTCGGTCAGAGGCACCAACGTGTCCATGTCACAGGCAACCAACACACGCCCCAGTCAGTGAAAAGCAATTCTCCATGATATACTTACAAAAGGGCTTTGTGCAATCCGTTTTTAAACATCTCAAACATCAGAGATCTCATGCCTTCTCCTGAGAGCTGATCCCCCTCCTGAACAGGCAGGCTTTTCAGCCTGGACTTCCACACTTAAAATTTTTCCATTACCCAGACACTGACTTGGGCAACCACAGATTTTATTACTGATTTAGCTTTTCCTACAAACGTAGGGGAAAACCTGCCTACGAGTAGGAAAGGTTGGGAATGCTGCGTAACATGCTCCTATAGTAGCTTGTATTACTGTCATTACAGCTTGAAACTATCTCGCCAGGCTATCTGTTAGGCTGGGAGATTGTTTTTTATTTGCACTAAATCAAACGGAATGGAGAGTGCTCTTTGCAGAACTACCTCAAACTTCTTATAATTCAAAGGCTGCACTGTAGGAAGAGTGATGCGGGAGAGCAGGGACTGCGCTGCAAATGACAGGTGCCAGACTGTTGTGTGGTACCTACCAAATTACTCTGCTGCTCCCAGGGCTGCCTTGGCATTTCATTATCCCAACTCTCTCCTGGAAGGATGCAGACATAAATTCACACCTCATGTCCTGGTTTCTGTCAAACTGAGTAAGAGTGCAAATGCTGGCACCAACTGGGAATGCCAAGCAGGGCTTGGCACGCTAGAACAAACTCTCAGCTGTGGTCTTTGCCAGCTACCTGCATTTATCATTGTAATGGCCTGCCAGACGGGACTTGGCAACCGGCGCAGGAGGGCGGGAGGAGGAGGGCCAGGCTCCGCACTGCCAAGCAATTCATTCCTGTAGCTCCTGCCATCACTGTACCAGCAGGGCAACCTTCATTTTATTTTATCTTTTAACCAATTTTGTGTCACCTAAATCCCACCTGCAGCCTTCTCCAACACAAATGGCTATAAATCACAGTTCAGGGACCAAGAGGGTTTTGCAAGATACTTGATTTCATAAAAAGGTCACTGTCTGTCTGAGAATTGCCGCAGTTCACAAATGTACTGAATAACAACCTGCATTGGCAGACAGGGAAGGAACCACTTCCATGGTCTGTTGCATGTTGTCAGATAATATTAGAACAATTAGGGAGGCCAACAATGGCAGAATCATTAGGACTCAGCTGAACCAAAGAGCTGATACAAATTCAGTGAAATATCTCAATTTTTGAAGAAAACATGATCAATTCAATAAAAAAGGGAAAACTGCATGAGCACACTAGAAGCATTTGACACCACCGCCTTGAACAGGTAAGCAGAATACATGCCTGCTCCAACCTCCCTAGATATTTCAGAGCTTAACACCGCGCTTCGCTGTTTCTCAGACCATTGCAATACTCTGTGGTCTCCGGCCACTCAGGATGGTCTGCTGCTCCGGGGAAATCCTATCTTCCCATTCTTAATCCATATCCTGGATATGTAGTGGACTCTGCGGAGCACTTTAATCACAGCAAACATTTGGGGGTGCTCAAAAATAATTTGACACTGACGGTGTTCTGGATGCCCTTTGTGTCCATCTCCGTTTTGCAGGTGACAGACACGTCCTGCCAGACAGCCCTCTGACAAACCAGCATCAAATTGTCTGAGAAGGATCAGGCTAACTGTAACAAATAATGAGATACAGAGAAGATTGCATCGTCCTCCTAGCCCGGACCATGACATACAACACAGGGACATCCCTCCGACAGAAGTTCCCAGTTACGGATCCAATCTTGACAGGGCCCTTTCCAGGACTGGGGTTCAGGGGGCTTATTGGGAAGGCGGCTCTTGCTCGCTGCTATTGAAACTTGCTGTACTACCCGCAGCAACCTCAAAGGAGTGCCTCTGCAGAAGGCTCTTTTGTTGTTGTTGTTTCTAATTCACTGCTCCAAAATATTCCTTGGCTGCATCCCAGGGCTGAAGCCTTATCTGCCCATCCCCCCGGCAGACACGCAGCAGCTGCGGAGGCTTATCACGGCTGCCTGTCCACTGAGTTTACAAATTAACACCCTATCGAGGCTGCACGAGGGCTGATTAATCAGAGAGAGGCAGTCTGAGGGCCTTTATCACCGCGAGCGGCTGCTGGGAGAGAAGTCACAAATCTCTCAGGAGGCTGGAGATGCCTTACAAATGAAAGCGCGGGAGGCCGGAGAGGAGAAGGGCACAGCGGTACGGGAAGCAGATATTTTGGAGATAGTGGTGGTGGAGGTAATGGAGCAGTGGGAGGGGGCGAGCTGCAGGAAAACGCCAGTACATTATGACAGCTAAAAAAAAAAAGATAATTAACAGCCTATACCTCATGATTCTAGCTTTCCCTCCCCGGGCTATAATTTAGCCTATTGCTCCTTTGCTCCAGAGGACAATAAACATTTATTATGTTAAACACATAACTGTGCTGCACAAAAGCACCGTTCTTTCCCAGGTCCACTCCTCTCACAGCTGTGCAATCCAGGAGAAGGATGGGGCTTCTGAAGCGAGCTCCTCTCCTATACAAAAACTGACTTGGTTTGGACACAAAACGCATCCCTGGCTCCACTCAAAAGTTGCACTGTGCTGGGTGCATTCATATTGAATGTGCAGGCAAATCCCAGGCAAAACCCAAGAGACCGAGAGCTCTTAGACAGGTCTGCTGGCCCACCAGCATCCGATACCCGGCGCAAGGATGTGCCTGGCTGTGGGAGCAGCTCCTGCTGCCGCTCCAGAGATCGGCTGGTTCAGGCACACCGGAGTGTGAACTATCTCCTCTTTTCAATTCAGCAGCCTCGCTAAGAGGTTTACTGGGAAATTTTCAGTCCCACCAGAATTACGTGTAGGAGAGACTCGTATTACAAGATGACTATTGCAGTTGTGTGAATCGTACTGGAGCAGCGCTGGCCCTGCCCCCTCTGAGGGCTTCATCCATCACAACCGCGCAGTGATTTAGGAGATTCGCCTATTCTGGTGGACTGTGGTTTGAGCACTGTGCTTCCTCTGCTTCAGTGCTAGTACCTGCTGCAGCCCTCCAGCTTCATCCTTGTGCCAGCACAATGCAAAATAATTATAAAGACCAAGAGGACTCACACTAAATAGATTTTATAACTAATACATCTTTAAAGGAAAACAAATTGGGCATCTGTCTATATTTGTCAACATTCATGTTGTATTTTTACGTTTTCAAGTTTAATTCTTGCAGCCAAGACAGTTGGGTTTTTCCTTTAAAATATACGTTAGCTGCGATTCTCAGGCAGCAACACAATTCCAGAAGGTACAAGTTTTTATGTTACCAACATGAAGACGTTCATAAGCAAACACTGCAACCACCTCCCACCCAGTCCTTTCCATGAACACATCAGTAAACACTCAACAAACAACCTCTGGATAGAAATGTCATTCACTGCAGTTTTACCACCAACAGCACCGGGCTCGCACATGATCTTGGGGAACGTCCATTCCCATTCTGCCCAAGGAAACTGCAAAAATACAGAGCAAGACTGCCACGGCCTTACTGAACAACTTCAAGCTACCTCTCTTCAGACAGCATCAGAAAGCAAAATCAAACAAAAATGAACGATCACCTGCCTTCTCCTCCTCTGTTGATCCAATGAGAAAACTATTTCCTGAACCACCCGTCTGACAGGTCTGTGAACCCTTGCAGATGCCCAAGTTTTAACGCTACCCACCAGGTTCATTAGAAACAGGCAAGGAGATTCTGAATATTAGTTCAGGAAAGGAGCGACAGCTTTTTTTATTTGGAAACTCCTTGCCAGGCTCTGTGAAGTAGATGGCTGCAGAAGGTCTTTTCATAGCTCTCCTCCACAGACAGACACCAGATTAATGTGAGCTGGGCTGGACCATCATGCGTTATGTTCAGCAGACCCATGGGGAATCAAATGAAGAAGCTACAAGGTGATGATACCTCCTGTCAACCCCAATCAGATAACAGCAACTCTATACATGATAGAAAGATCAACTATTCATTAGGTAAACAATACGAATGTGGTAATCCTGAAACACGGGGAAATTTTAGAAGTTGTCTCCCTGGTGTTTATCAGATTGACTCTTCTAACCTCATTATCAAGCCTGCCCATCAACCCTTCTCTCTCTCTCATGTCTTGTGTTTCTATGTTCTAAGTAAAAAGAAGTCTCTGTCGGACAAGCCGTTCCCCACAGTTCCATTCTCGTACACGGACACCCTCACCCACAACAGAAGGCACACTGCAGGATGCAGTAGTATTTAAAGACCCAATAGTTGGGACTAGGAGCACCTAAAAAGAAGGAACCAGGGCAGCATATAAATTTCCCTACAAACAGAGGCTGTGAAAGAAAAAATATGGAAGAAAGACTATCGTTCACATCTGCAAAGCATTTGCTTTCCTACCCCTCACTCATTCAAGGGCCGTGAAGTGCACTCACCTACTTGTTACAGAAAAGGGGCACCAAGCATTTCTCCTGTGCTGTCCAGTAAGTCAAGAAAGAAACTCTCATCATTACACTTTGATTAAATATGGCATTAACTGACCCCATCTTCTGTGTAAGAAGGTGGTGAAGGGGGTAGTCCATCGTTTGCAGCCGACAGATAATCTGTCTTCTCCAATTAGATATGCTTCGCAACAAGTGTGGTGGATCCATTTATTTCCGTACTGCAATAATGCAGATAAATCCAACTTTGGTTCCAGTCCCACTGCTTTCAAAGCTGGGGCTCCGCATTTCCAATCCTTGCCCTTATATATATTTTTTTTTCCTTTTCTGCTGCAAAATGTCACCAATTTACTTTAGCCTGGGGGCCCATTTCGAGTTTTACCGCTAATATACGAGAAATGCATTTTTCAAGCTGTTACCACTTAACTGTACTGATATCAGCCACTCAGGGGACACAATATTGTTTACACATCCTGCTCTATGGAATAAGCACGGATGCCAAAACTCTGCCTGGGTTGTGAAGGAGACGTTTACTCTCTGTTTTATGAGATTTCCTCGATTTGTGGCTGTCTCAATGGTCGTAAAAACAGCTGTAAATCAAAAGAGCACCACAAAATTGCAATAACAACTGTCGAACTCGGCTCTAAAGAGCATAACTCCCAGCAACAGAAGGTGGAAGGCTTTTTTTCTGATTTTATACCAGGTGTGGGGGAGCCCTAGCAAGTCTACGTGCAGCACTATGTCTGCCCACACAGCAGCTCAGCCAAACCCCTCTTTTTGGCTGCTCCCCTATCGCTTGCCCCTACTCTGCCCCACGTAGTCCCTTCCGGCCTCTTTCCTCCTCTCTTCTGGAAAACAGAAGTCTTTTTCAAACGCCTGGAGAACGCTTATACAAATAACTGCTGAATGCACAGCCCTGTTTAAAGCATTAACTTCGAGAGAAAAGTCAGCCCAGTGTTCAAACACGGCTGTGCTTTGAATTGTGGCTGCCGTGCAAAACGGCGATGGCTTTAGCAGATTACCGCAGCGAGAGCCCGTCGCCTCGCTGCTAGCCTACCCAAGAGCCCAAATTCCTGCGCAGCCTCTCAGCCCAGCTTTTAGGGAGTGGAGGGAAGGAAGAAAGGGCTGGTGAGACATGAGTTATTAACGACCGTCTTCTGGGAGCTGATTCCAGCTAAAATGGTTCCAGAACAGGCAGCTCCATTTGCTCTGACAGTCTCCAGCGAGGACTGGCCAAGTAGCAGATGCACGGATTTGAAAGTTTCTGTTACTCTGTGCCACTGGCTAAGGTCCAAACCAAAGAGAGTTTCACCCCGTGGGTAAAACAGCCTTCCTGGATTTTTCCATGCCCCATTCCAGTTGCTTTCACAAACAATCTTCTCATCCTTGTCTCCAAAAACCTAAAAGACTCTCAGTTCCTGCATCTCACTGCCTTCCGCAACGTAAGACAAACTTGGTCAACAACAAACTTCCTTCACCACCTCCCCAGCTCCTCAAGAAACCAGCTGTGACACCGACAACCATGCTATAAACCCTGGGCCAATGGATTTGCCTAGCCTCTTTGGCCCTCTCTCCAAAGCACGGAAATCTTTCCTGTCCTCACCAGCCAGGTCTTCGTTTTCTTTTTCAAATTTCCTCTTAAATCAAACTTCTTTCATGGCATTTAAACAGCCTAACTTTCTCCCTTACTGAAGGAGGTTTGTACGTGCATAAGCCAAAGTATGTAAAGAAATGGAGAGAGAAAGTTCACGGGAAGCAAGTTTTGACACTGCTTGTCTCTGTTTCTTTTCTATTGTCCGCAGTAGACTAAAATACACTTGGGTTCTAGTGTGTTACTGTAGCTGTGCCCAGTGGTGTGTTTTTCCAGATGCACACCCTAATTACACTCTTCAAGCAAATGCCCCATGGAGCAAGGCAGTAGAAGAGAAAACCTCTTTACAGTCACCATCATGCTGTGATCCATTCTAGACAGGAACTCCTCCCTGCATTGACAGGACACTTTAATTTCCATGGACCATTTGATGCAAAGGGAAAAGGATCTACAGTCTTTTGTCCCAACCCCACAAAGTGTCAGACCTTCTTTTCCCATTTTTCTGGTAGACATGTACATTCACATTCTTGAGAAAATCCCCAATAGACTGGAATGGTCTTTCACTTCCAATACATTATGCCTCCCTGCTATAATCTTTTCCTTCTTGTACAATGCCTCTTGACTTTCCTTCGGCTCTTTTCTTTGCAGTTTTTCCTTTATTATTACAATCAGAGAGACAAAACAAAAATTCCCCCAAACCCAAATGAACAAAAAATGTCATTCAAAGCCTTTGCCGACGATGCTACTGGCAGTTCCAGTTGAGAAACCCTCTGTACAGACATGAGCTGATCTGACATAGGGAACAGCTACTTTTAGTTCAAAAAGCTCCGTGTTCTCAATGTTCTGGGTACAGGAACTCTCCAAGCCAGCTGAAGCTAATAGGGTGAATATGTGATCAGCTACACCCATGCAGCTCTTCCAAATTTATTTCTTTTGTACTACATCAGCTATCTGGGTGGGGTTGCAAAAAACATTAAAGCAGTCAAATATATACCATGCCAACTGGTGACCACAAAAACAGGCCATTTCCTCATGCACAAACCGTACGAAACTTCTCCCAGTTATTGGCTTGTATCAGTAACCAACTATTTTCAACAAAAACATGATTCTGCATGCTAAAAGTTACTAGATTTGGACTCTGGCGAATCTCAGGAAGGATGGAAGGCTGAACTCCAGAAGCACGCCTCGTACTGGGAAGGTGCTGTACTCCAGCAAGACAGTCCATCTAACAGCAGTTGTTATGATAAGGCATAATTGCAGGGTAATTACTAGGTTTATTTTCTGTATGTGTTGATATGATTTCACCCATCAAGTTTCGTTGCCTGCAGTGAATGGTAGATGTCTGCCAGAGGTTTTGCGTTTTAAAACCTTCTGTTGTGTTTGCTCATGGACCTGTTAATAAGCAGAGCACCATTGACCCAGCTTTGCTCTTCTCCCTTCATAAGCATGTCCGAGGAGGGTGTTTTTTATCCATCAGCTAATGCTTGTCATGCTCAGCCACCAACTGGAGAGCTTCCAGGACACTCACACACATGGCTTGCCAAAGGGCCAGGCGGTTCTGGGCAGAAGAAAGCTGTCCCAGTTGGAGGAGGGGGAACATCACTGGTGTGTGTGTTCAACCACCAGCTTTGCACAGGAGGTGCTTTTTGAAGGAACAGGAGAGCAGGCTGTACTTGACCTCTCTTTGGCTAACGATGTGCTCCCTTGTCAAGACAGCAACAACTCTACTCAGCTGTTGGGTCGTTCACCCCCCCAGACAACTGCACCTCCAGGAGCTGAGCGCTGAGCTCCCACAGCTTTGTCTTGGCTGATCTCCCCTTGGCGTCGTAGTAGCAAGGGCTGAGGCCAGTGCCCTTTTCATACCTCTCTTCAAAAGTCACACAGCAGCTAACAGCTCATTTCACTGGAGCTTATTTCTCGAACTGGAGACACAAATGTACTATTACAAGAAACCTTTGCGATTTTAGCCTAGACACGACTGTACCTGCTTAGTAAGGAAATGAAAAGCCTGCAGTGAAAAAAGAGGCAGAATAATCCTGCATGTTAATGCACAGTGACTAACACCTTCCTGGTGACAATCTCCTTGTACTCGCTGCAGAAGGATGTGTGTAATGATCCTCCAGAGACGCTATCTTCAAAATGCACAAAAGGCTCTGATCAGACCCCAGCATCTTCTGATTAGCTTAGCAAGAGCAGTAAAAGGAACATCAATTTTCTAGAAAGTGTGTTCAGAAAAGCACTTGATCAAACGCTTAGCTCCATGTATGCGCTTAATCTTGCTGTAGCCGAAGCACTTTCCTAAACTAATGCCTTGTTTATTTCTTCTGTGAAAAATAAAATGAGGAAAGGCCTCAAAAACTAAAAATGTAGACTTGAATAGTCAACAGTTTAGGAAATTCTGATGAGGCTCTGAATTTCTGTGGCTTTCAGCTCATCTGTAAAACAATCTGGAAGTGCTGACTTTGGCAAACGACAAGAGGAAAGAAATAGAAAACAAAGAGAAATAACCACAGCGGATGAAGCTGCTATGTTATAGTAAAGACAGCCCAGATTAGTCCAAAGCAAGTGTATACCTTTTGTTGGGCAAATTCTTCCTGAGATTTTATTGTTTTTTTCCTTTCCTAAAACAATACCAGATACACCTTGACAAATCTGGCATGCTGCTGCCAACCCATCTGTTTCTCTGCATCGGGCAGACTGCAGAAAATGGAATTTTTCTTTTCCCATTTGCCTCCCAGTCTCATTGCTGCTGCTCCCCACTAACAGGCTCGCAATTCCTTCCCCCGCTCCCTGGCTGGTGACTGATTGCCGGACTCGGAGCAGATGGCTGATGGAGCCGGGACTGCCGTTTCCTACGCACTTCAGTGGTTCCAATCAGACCTCGGCGTCTCCTGCCTGGCTCTGCAAGAGCGTAAAGCAAAAGGTGCAGCAGTTCTGTACCCAATGAGCCAAAGCCACTTTTAAAAGCTCATTTAAAATACATTTTTTACTGGATATTTCTCAAAATAGGCACCTGTAAGTGCACAAGTAAGAGCAGTGAAAAATAACCTAAGGCACTTAAATAATTTGTGTTTTTAATTTTCCCCTCAAACACATCTACACCACCACAATTTGGTGCAAGAGCACATAAATGCACAACTCTACAAGAGTGACTAAGCTCCCCTTTAACACAGCCAAGGAAATGTTTGGTTTCCTATATCCAATCCAAGCTTTCAGGTCCCAAGACATACTGCTGGATCGCATGGAAAAAGAAATGCAAAGAACTCAATCCTTCCACCTCTACCTTCATCTCCAGACAAGTAACTCCAGCACCCTAAGTCCTCCTCCAGCGACACAGAGCAGCCTGAAGCATGTTCTGAGCTGGCTACGCACAAAGAACCACTGTGGGTTTTGTTGTCTTTATTGTGAACACTTTAGGGCAATGACCACCTTTAATCTGTGCCTTCCATAACATCAAATGTGATATTAAAACCTAAGAAACAGTTGTGCTTGTGCATGACAACCTGAAGGCTTTTTTGCTCTAAACCACTTCCAGCATGTGCAGACAAAAGGAATAATGTCATCCTGCCTCCAGTACTCCCAGCCATCAGAGGCAATGTTAACCAGAACTTCGCTTCTGCTCTAAATTACCATTTCTGTGCATTACAAATAAGCACCTCATTCAAAGATCTCTCCCCAATTTATTTCACTCCAAAAAAGGAGACAGATGGTAGAAGACAGAGGGTTTTACAGTAAGAGAGGTTGGATTTTTTTTCCTCTTCATTTGTTCCCTATGCTGTTTCTTATCCTCAGGGACCTGGAGTTTCTTTTGATAGCACCGTGCTGCCTAATAAACACGCATCCAAGCACAGTCACAAGGATACATCTATCATCAAAGAGCTCTTCTTGTCTCCACTCCCCACAAAGTTGATTAATGATTACGTCTTTAACACATACATTATACATGGGAGGGGGAGACGAAGAGGGTAAATCCAAGCCCCTGTATACATTTACATACATTTACATACTCACATAAAGAAAGCAGAGGAAAGCAAAAGACGGCCATTCCCACTGGGACAAAAATCCGTTTTGGTAAACATGCCTCCTAGCTCGCCTTTTTAAAAACACCAAGGTAAAGGGAAGGCTCTACCTGGCCTAAGGAAGAAACTAGAGAATGAGCTAGCAGCTTTGTTTGGTTCCTGCAGTTCCATCCCGACACAAAATGAGTACCTGCACCATCAGCAGCCACATGAGTTATGGTTTGTAAATGTGCTCTACCAGCTGCACCACAGTTTAAGAGAAAGGAACGGGGTTAAAGTTTTAAGGGTGCTCTTGGTTTGTATTATTAATTCATACAGCTAAAATCCCAGTTTGGCAGGCAATAAATTAGATAATTAATTCAATTAAATGTCTCCTTTATGTAGAAACAAAAAATGATCTATCTTGTCACATCAGTCAATACCCAGAGGTGCTGGGAGTGTTTCATAGACAGCAACCTGGCGTGACTACAGATCAACCACAAAGCCAGGCCTGATCCTTAAACGTGGATGAAGAAGAGACGCAGCGCAGAAGGGTACAATATGGCAAACTTCCCTCTACATCCTTCCAGGCTGGGCCAATCCTTGGACCTGGATAACTGCCCATGTAAAATGAAGCAGCCTGAAGGCTGCTTTAATCACGCTGACTGCCAGTGGTCTCCAGCAATTGTTCCAGCAGCTGGGGAACCAGCACTTCGGTAAAGGACTCCCCTGACAAAGTCCCTCCTGGCAGCTGGGACAAAGCTGGCACCGAAACCGCTATTGTGGCTCTCCTTCTAAGTGTCCTCGTGCAGAGTTAATCTTCCAGCCACCCGCTCTGCTGGTTTTCAAACATCTTTGTAAGGTTCAGATTTAATACAGCTCCATTCGCAGAGGGTTCTCGTAGCACGCTAGCAGCTGACAATTGTGTTTGGCACCAATCTCTGCTGAACCAATCCGTACCGGCTTTCTGCCGGTCCAGCTCCACCGGCCACGGCACGAGTGCGGGCGAAGACAAGGTGCAGAGCAGCGGCCACTGACAATATTTTTTAAACATACTTGCCTAGTATCAGCCCTAAAGAGTGAAAGGGACAGATTGGGGGAGCGACTGGATGAAATGTTATAAAAGGAAACCTTCCATACGCAGATCTGCTCACAGTCTTAATGCTGTGGCAGCTGGACGGCCAGAAAGCTTTACTACCTAGAAGGCACAAACCACGAACTCTATTTTTTTCTCTTCTTTTTCACCCCATAACCTCTCAACTCTGAGTCATGACCACTGACCAGATGACTTCACACTTTCTCTTTCCATACCCCACAGGGTCTGAACTAAATAAACAAGTCACTCACTTTCACCTGCTCATCCCTTATTTCAAATATAAACACAATCAAAATACAAATATTTTCTTGAGAAAAGTGGAAAAGATTTGCCTTCAGCTTTTCAAATAGAATAATTCACAACTGCTCAAGAGGCTCCATTTACCTTCAGACAACCACCAGTGCTCATCGTCTCGCCTGTCTACTTTCCTTTGCTCCCTGATCCCTCCGGGTCCTTGCAGACCAGGTTGTTTCAACACACTTCACCAGACCACGAACGGAAATGGATGCAGGCCATTACCACAAACACATCGTAACATAAATCTGCAGCAGCCATTGTAAAGTGTTAAGTTAATTTGTGCTGAAATGAAGCAGTACAGGGGAGAATCAGTATCATGATGCATGGCAGCACATCCTTCTAGTGTGCAAGGTCACTGTGTACCAATATCAGCTGAGGACCAGGGCTCGCATCAGTTCAGCACACCCATTTTCCGGGGTACATCTGATCATCAGCTCATATAAATGCAAATACACTCTTTTTTTTTGCATTGCTACTGCAACATCTTGTGGTGGATATTTCAGATCTACCTGAGCCAGATCTTGTCTCTATAACTGTAAAGTAATTAATGAAGAAATACAGCTCCATCAAAGTACTCTTGGTTCACCTCCGTTAGTACAGACCATGTACTGTGATCTCAGCCAGTGCTTATTTGTTTAAAAACCTCAAAACCATCTCCAACACACAATGGAAAGACATGCATGGTAAAAAAATAACGAATACTAAGGCATCCTTTCCCAATCAAGAGGTTTATGAGCCACATCTGGTTTGTCTGAGTTGGTACCTAGTTTGCCTCTGAACCAGAGAGGCAGACTTCTGAGAGGAGAGGTGAGAATTTAGACAGTTTGGATTCTGAGACAGGGAAAATGATCATATCAAAGGTATCGTGGCTCAAGGGAGATGGTAGCATCATGTCCCTTCTACCTGTCCTTGACAGATGTCCAGATGGAAGTCACAGTGCTGCCTTTCAAAAGCAGTGGTTGCTCATGCCCAGCCCTTATCTGCTCAATGAAATGGGTTACAGTGTCAAACTTCTGCTAAGCGAGCTATGGCTGAATGTGCTGCTTGCTTCGTTGTCTCGCGTATGTCCAGGGGTTCGAAAAGTGCTATAAAGAAATTCACTTTCATCTTCACTACCTCTAGATTTCCAGTTCTTTTATTTCCAAACTGACAAAATGAGCAAGACAGCCACTCTAGAGACTGTTCAACAACACATGACCGAAGACTCGAGACTCTGCCATCTTTGAGTAATGCCACTTGCACAAGTCTGCGCCAGCAGAAAAATGACTCAACTTGCAGACTCTGGGGACCCTGGGGTTGAAAAAAACGACAAATCATGCATGCAAAAACCTGTGATTGCTCTTTGCACCTTTTAAAGATCTCACAGAACAAAACCCTAAAAGCCAACAAGAGACTCTCGCTAGCTGAAGAGTGTGCAAGACGAGGAAAGTGCCAGCACTGACTGAACAGGCACCCGCACTCCTGCATCCAGCCTGAGGCCAAGATCACAGTCCCAGCTCAAGTGATCTGACATTTTTAAATCAAAGAGATTTTGAACAATCTTAGACACAGATGCCATGAAAATATGAGGCCTGACTGGAAAATCTCCAAATATAATTTGAAACAAAGATTTTGCTCTCTGAAGTAATTTCAAGGCAGCTCATATCTCTGTCATGTTATCTTGCCAAAACATAAAAGCCATATAAAATTGCAAGTGGGAAAAAGGCCATCTTCAACCTGCCCTCTAGTAGGTAGCCACGAACGATGTCCCACAGTAATCACACCTAAGGCATCTTTCAACAGGCAGCAGTGAAAAGCAGGACATGAAAAAGCAAAGGGCTACATCAAGCTGACGTACAGAGAAGGTTTTGGGTTACAGATTCAAGGTTTGGGGTTATTTCATCTTACACACGGAGAGAGGCTTATGAGCTCACATTAAACACACAAAATAAGGAGAGGGAGTGACCTATTGGTGGTGTCAGATCTTGCCTTGGAGGGAGCAATGTGGGCGAGCAGAAGGCGAACCAAGAGACAAGAACATTCAACCTCACACCCGTTGCCCGACCCAGGGCTTTGGAGGGAGCGCCAACAAACGCACGGCAATAACGCGCTGTGCTGCCAGCACGGCTGCGTCGCCACCTCTCTTCAGCCATGCTAACCAGAGCATCAACAAAGATTGCTGCGGGGACCTTCCCCGCTACATGAAGAGACAAATGGAATACATGAGAACATGGGAGGGGGGAAAAAGAAATGACATCAGACAGAAGGAGCAGAAGTTTCCCTGCTGTTAGTGCCTTGGGTGGGCGGCAAATCCAGTGCTGCACACCGTAAGGAAATGAAGGTAAACTAGTAAGAAATAAGGAGTGTGCAATGGAGCACTACAACGGAGATATTCAAGAGACTGAGCAAGGTTGAAAACTCACAGATTACAGCAAAGTAATATGATAGAGTCAGCAAGCTTCTCCAGTATAGAAGTGACACAAACTTTGACATTTTGACTTTGAAATTCCTGTTCAAGTTTCTCTACAGCTACAAAAGCAACGAAAAAACTCCATAGCCACACCTCAAAAAACCCCAATCTGGAGCAGAGAATGCTTTTTCCCCCCTCCATGTTTGTACAGCACCCAGTGCGGTGAAATCCTGGGCCGTCACTCAGGCTTTCAGGTACCACTCTTGCGCAAAGAGTAATAAAACCCCCACCCCTTGAAATAGCAATCTTGAGGAAACGTTACCCTCGGTACTGCAGATACCCCTATAACAATCTCTACTGCAAATTGAAAATGTTACCATTGCACCAAGAAGCGCTAGAAATATGTAGTGCTACCGTTATCAACCTGGGTTTAGTTTCATTAGTAGTCCAGACATGTGGTAATGAAGAACCCATTCAATTCTCTATCTCTGCTAGCGGTACACTTCACGGGCTCACGGAAAGCACACATAAAACCGTTATCTCTGACAGCGATGGACACATGTGTGCATGTCCCAGATTTGGAAATTGCACTGCAGCGAGTGCAGCCTTCACGTCACTCAACTGCATAGCTTAGAATTTTACATTTTAATTTTTTTTGATGTCTGGGGAGATTAAAATGAAAACTGGCAGCATGTGCAAGGGATACTGCACTTTGAATGCGTTATCTATAGTGATTCAGGCTTCCCGGAGCTCCAGCTGAAGCAGGTTTTTCACGATGGAAGAAACCACATTACATTGCTCCCTAGGAAGTGAAACAAAACAATAAAGGACGGTTAATCTCTTCTCTAATTCTGCTCTGTGGGACAACTCCTTCAGCAAGCAGTGCCTGGCTGTATCTACCTGGGAGGGGGTCATTTTACTTTGGCTTCCTCTTCTGCTTCCCTCTGTCCCTGGGAGCGCTCCGTCTCCCCGCTGCATCTTTCAATGGCTTTATCAGAGCTTGCACCAACTCAAGCGTGAAAAGTAGCTCTGGGCCCAGCAGGGAGAGGTGGGGGAGTGTGTGTCTGTGTGTGTTGCAGGGGGGGAGAGAGGGGAAGACGAGGGAGGAAATGTTATTCTGTCCTTTGTCTTTTCAACAATTTCTTTTTAATGCAACTTGCAGAGCAGCATATAATTAGGGGTCTTGCGGAGCAGGCTTAAACTCAGGAGTAACCCTTCTAACGACCTCAGCAACGGATAATCAGGTACGCGGCTGTGGGGCTCAGCACGCCTCCCCACCCGCCGCGCATCTCGGCCTCGTAATTAGAAGCCTCCACACTCCGCTGCATAAAGGCAGATTGCAAGGACAGCGTGAAGCCCTTGTTTGAAGCTGGGGGCACAAAGATTGCAGTGCCTGTGATGGATGGAGACAAAGACTCCGATACTGGAACGCTTCCAGCAGCCTCTGAATACTTGCAGCGTTTCTGATGGACATTTTCAGGATTTCTGAGAGCAGCGAGGTTTATTCTCCTGCGTCCCTGTCCGAATTCCTCCACAGCTCCCTACGGCAGGGCTATGGATGTGCCACTGTACGGGCACACGTCTCCAGAGATGCTTCCATGGTTTTATCAAGAGAAAAAACGTGTTGTCCCCTTTCTCCCATCTATTTTTGTTAGTTCTCGTTCCTGACTGGGAGGAACACATTGCCACTCAGAAATACATTGTGCTGAGGACATGGGGCTCCACCTTCCTTGCCCCAAAATTTCCAAGCTATAATGGTGTTTTAGCTGACTACATTCACACCAATTCGAAACTGTGGTGGCAAGTACTATATTTAAGTTGTAGCTGATGTTAGTGTAATTTCCCCTAACCCTTAAGCACGAACAAAAAAATTCCCCATCTTAAAAAGGCACGTAAACTCTCTCTGCTGATCACAACGTGGTTTTCTGTTTACATAACTTTAAACACAGGAGTAAATTAAAATTGTCACCAAAGTGTATCCCAGCTACAGAAGGGAGAAAACAGGAAAAAGAAAAGGGTGGAGGACAGGATCTCTGGGTGAGAAAATACTAAGAGAGCGTGGGGACGGTCAGCTTGTGTCACGTAGCCTCTTACAAAACAGACGCTGACTTCTTCTTCACCCCAATTCCGCCATCTTATTTTCATCTTTTGGGTTGCTGCTGTGGCTTGTTTGTGGGTTCCTCTGCACCCAACTCTTCCCTCGCAGCGCTGCAGCTTCTCGTCCCACCTTCGCCACAGCAGCAGCGAAGCACACGGAGGAAAACCAAACAGCTGAGGCAACTCCAGCACAGCACAGCAACAGACTGAAGAAAAGCAGCAAAGCCAAAAGGGCTTGAATAATAAAACAGAGGAAGAAAAACCAGTAGAGCCACTCAGAAGCTGTCAATTGCCAGCCAGACAAGCTCCCTTGGAAAGAGCATAGGAGGCAAGTTCAGGGAAGAGCAATACCCATAAGGCAACACAGTGCCAGTGTTTTCTTCCTCAGTTTATAATGACCAGTTAACAGGGGCTGGAAGAGAACAAAACATGGAAGATTTTCATAGGAGAAATCAGGACACTGCCAAGGATGGCTGCCCTGAACTCAAGTTATCAGAGAACTCACATTTGTAGGCACTTAAAACCCAAGAAGATCATTAACAAGCTAATAAGAACCACCAGCAATAGAAGCACAACCTGGACTCGCTAATGTGTTTTGTCCTCAATAATGAAAGGGCAAAGGCACCCAGACACTGAGCTGCTGCAGCTAAAAACACTAACAAAAGCTGTTGTGATCCGTATTCCTACCCTAGCCCTTCCTTAATGGTACAACTGCTGCTACATGAAAGTGGTCTCCATCCTATTTCCCAGTTTGTCTGTTTTGCGTTCTCCTCAAAAAGCACAGTAATATCCTAAGAGCTACAGCACCCTCCAGAAAAACAGACTGTATAATCCGTACATCTCAGCTCAAAAATTTCCTTTGCCTCTCTGCACAGAGACCCACTGAACCACGGGGCTCCATGACAGTCCACTGTTCTTTGGAAATCAGCAGATGCAATAGCTTAAAGGCAACAAAGCAACCTTACAGTGTCGCATCCTGCCAGGACATCCCCTCCAGACTCACGCCTATTTCCAGTTCACCAAGGTTTGCGAGATACAGTCTGGCTAGTCCTCATTTGGTGGTCCATGCCAACCTTGAACTCTGTAGCCTTAGTTTTGCTTTGGCTAGCCGCATTCAGGAAAAAACCTGTTTATGCCTTCTCTTTGATACGATTTTACAAGCTTCAGATCTATCTTTTATGCTGTCTGTATCACGTATTTCAGCAAAAAGGAGCATGGTTTCATCACACAGCAGATCTGCTCTACTTTTTCTGCAGCAAGATGTGCAGTCATCCGAACAAAATCTTTTTACCAGATCTTTTAGGGGAACTGATAATGAATGCAAAGTGAGGGGACTAAAAGGAAGGAAGATGTAGAGAGCTTTTGAATGTTTAAAAGCTGATCCAGATCTGTGACACTCAGAAACAACATAAAACCACCTTCACTTCTTTCAACTTCCCATGCACACACTTGCTGCAAAGTTTCCACAAACAAGTCCATACATCTTGAATTTACTTAAGAAAGCACCTCTGCCAGCACCTTTATTCCAGCCCAATTAACTTCCTACAGCTCTCCCCTCAAGAGGACATGCATTGAATCCCATCAAGGCAGTGGGAGAGCACAGCCCGGCTATCGAGCGCACAGCCCATTTCAGCACGGCCGTAAGAAAGGCTCCTGCCCTCTCTCCGAAGTCCCAGCCTGCAGTCCCCTCCAGTCTCTCTGAAAAGCAGACTTCCCGGTTGATCTTCTCGCGCTGCCAGCAGTGAAGCCATGCGGACAGAAGCTGGCACGGCTCCCGCTGCCCTCAGACATGGGGGCTCCTCGCTGCAAACTGCGTTAGGCGGCAGCATACGAGATTGGCTACGGAGGATAACAAAAAGGGAGCACAAGATTCCAGAGGGCTCTTCTGCCTCTGAAGTCGTGTTACTGTTGACTCTTTTATTGCGATTAACTCCTTGACATCCTCCTCCCATGACAAGTGGGGGAGGACAGACAGAACTCGGTGATATTAATTTATCAGTGAATCGCTTTCTTCCCTTTCAAACCTCGCCCCCACCGATGATCGTTATGGCTCAGCTCCACCTTATGAGAGGGTTTACACAGCCAGATACAGGTTTGACAGCTGGCATTTCATCGCTGAGAAATTCGGTTTGGGGCATCCCATGCTCTGGCGCCAGACCCACTGGTAATACCATTTGCAAGCTTAAGCCCACCCCATGAGCTCTGTATGAAAGAAATGAAGAAATCTTCTCCTCCCCAACCTCTAATTCAAATGACAGTAATTAGGGAATCTCATCACTCTAGACCTGGAGAGGGAGGGGACGTTCACGGTAATTGGAGACATTACATGAAGCCACACTGAGCTTATAAAAAAAAAAGAAAAACCACACACAGAAGAAACCAGCCCCCTTCCCTCTAGCCCGGTTGGCATTTCCTGAATAAATTGCCTTTTTTTCAGGCATGTCAGTGTGCTTTTTAAAACTGGAGACTACTGGAAGGACTCCTGCAGCCCGATTAAGTGTAATGCAGTGTAAGAAAAATAGGAAGGAGGGAGGAAATCCTCGGAAAGGCAATCGAAGTGAAAAATCTATCAACAGCACGATGGCTCCGGCAGAGCCAGGAGTCCTGTTCTGAACACGCTCCGACTTCCCAGTCATTTGCTCTGCCGGACACTCCAGGGACCCCAACACAGCAAACTACAATTTCTAGTAAATATATCCCAGGGACACAATTAGTTTTTCAGCTGGGGGCATGATAAATTGGTCATGCATAATTCAAGGCCAGAGCGGGCTGGAGCATAAACTGCTCCGTGGCAGCTTCCAACTCCCCGACAGAAGAATGCAAATGGGCTGCCTGGCGCGGGGGCTGATGGACCCTGCTAATGCTGCTGGCTTCATCTCACCGCCTGCGTGCTCCCGTGTCCACCTACGTGCACGGCAACGACCATTTCAGCCTTTCCTTCTGTGCATCTCTCGGCGATTTTAATTTCACAGCAATGTATCCATCACTGTCCGATGGCCTTTTGGGACTGAACGCACATTGTTATCACAACAAATACCGCTCTCTGCTCTATTTTTTTCCATACACAGACATAAGAGAATGGTTTTGGCATAGAAAGAGGCTGAGGGACTGTGTGGTCTATTGTCAGCATTAGGCGGCCTGCGGCAAGTAATTTCCAATCTGCCTCAGTGTTCCCGTCTACACAATGGAGACAATTCCAACCACGCAACCGCAAGGTTAGTACGATGTCTGGGGTCTGATAAAAGTCGGAGAGGTGGCTGAGGATATGCAGCCTCGCTAAAGCAACAGCCTCAAGTTCTCTGAGCTTATTTTAGGTATTTAAGTACATGCAACTAGCTGTTCAAAGTGATCTTGTAGAAGAAGAGAACGTGCTGCTTTGCAGAAGTTAGCTTAGTGATGAATGAAACGAAACCTCCAAGGAAACTTTGGGAGTCCTTCAAAATGATGCCCTTGAGTTTCCCAGTGCATGCCCTACAGCCTCCCAGCCAGGGAGGGATACCCTGGATACATGCTGGAAAAATCTGCTAGGAAAATCATTACAAGTAATCTCACTGCAAGCGAAATTAGTATTTGCGGCCTCAGATACAGCCATGTAACTGATAGCTCTGTTTCACCAGCTGCAGTTTCGTGATCTTACAAAATCCTGAAACCACTTCTCTGGATGTGTTACTATTTTCGTCTCTTCAGGAACAGAACAGGCATTTTAAGTCCAGTTTGTAGGAAATATTCTTAAGAAGTAGGGCTGAGGCTGAGCGAGAGTGTTAATAAAGGAAAAATTTGTTTCATTTTGGCAGTGTTATCTGCAGATAGAGCAGCCCTTTAATTTCATGGTCAGTTCCACAGACCCAGTTCCCCAGATGTTGGTTTCTGCCTAGCAGTTAGTGAGAAAAATCCAGGTTTGTCTGTTTGTTTTAATAGGAATACTGTTGTTTTTTTTTTTCCTGAGCACGACTCTCTTGTATAGAGCTGAGTACCCCTAGAATGAGACCAAATAAAATCCAAGCAGAGGTACATGAGGTACAAATCTAGGGAGCAGAGACGTTAACCTTGGTAGGGCTGAACATCTTCATCAACTTTAAGCAACAAAATTTGACCAACACTCAAAGTAGTACTGACCACCATCCAGCGGAAAACCCAAACTGTGTAACACAGCAACACAGTGATTAATTTAAACAATTTCTCCAATTACACTTTCCTGTACTAGGCAGCACTACCACGTCTCAAAAACCTGTAAGCATGGTCCTCGTCCACCCTCTTGCCATCAGCACTGAGAAAGACAAACAACGCATGAGAATATTTTGATACTTGCTTTTACACACATCAAATACCTACACTGCTGGAGTAATTATCTTAACAGAAAATGCCAACATCCATCCCTCCTGCCTTGCATTCTTCAGTCCTACAGCTTCTGGAATATGATAACCCATGCTCAAGAGGAGGGAAGTGACTCTAAGAAACTCCCTCTGTCATCCTCCTGAAATCCAGTCTCTTCCAATAATTCTTCCTGCTTCTTTCACTCTTTTGGTCTGCCCTTAGACTCGTCTACGTGGAGCTAATTCATTGGTTTAAGATACAATTGCATAAAACCAGGTAACAATCTCTTACTTTCCCTTGGAAAAAAAAAGGTTTTTTTTTCAATTTAGGCTTAAGCAAATACTTTTTAACCAAAGGGTCAGGACATTTTTGGGAAGACTACTGCAGAGGAAATCTCAATGCTCCGTTCACTGCACACCCTTCTGTGAAAGGGCAAATGCCCTCTGCCCTCTTGAAACAGATGCTCTCTGAGCTATGTGTCCCCCTCATTGTTACCATACAACGTGCCACCTTCTGACATCCTTTATGAAGAGTATAAGAAATCAAATGTAGATCTTAAACATTTTACTCAAACAATTTTTCTTTTCCTAACTAAGCCGGTGTGCACTCATGTGCACACACACACACACTCTAATAATTATCTGCAAAGTTGTTACAAGAGTAAGTAGGCCAACCTGAATTTCCCTTTGGACTAGATTAACTAAATTAGTGCTTCAAAAATAAACCACATATTTAACTAAACTTGTACAGTTTTATATGATTCAGCAAGTCTGTCTTGTGGGTCACCCTTGGAAGTGACCCTGCACTGACAAGACAGCGAGCACAGGATTTACAGAGCTGTCTTACAGCCACGTGGGTGATGGTGCTCCTGAAGCAAACACATTTGCAGGATTAAATCTGAAGATATATTTTGGTCCCAGAAAAGGGTTTTTTTTGTCACAAAAGATACAAAGCTCTGCAAGCTCTGATGTTTGTGAGCAGACTGTGGAGGAGCTGGTGGGTGTGATGGCAACAATTTCATCAACTTCAAATGATGCCAAGCTGAATTCTGGCCTGGAGCGCAAGCCACGACAGAGCAGGAGTTGAAGGTGACTTCAAGGACCAAATCACTGCACTCTTGGCAAGAATTACATTTCCTCCAAGCCACCAAGTCCCCTTCTTTCCCAATTAAACAAAAAAAATACACAAACCTTTTAAAATTTAAGTAGGGTTTCAAAGGTCAGCTCTGTTCACATCAGCGGACAGGGACTACATTTAAAAAAAAACCCACCACGAACAAAATTATTTTGCTTAGCGAAAACAGCAGGGACAAAGTAGCACTAATGAGGATTATTATTTTTATGCACATTGGTAAGCTTTTTATCTTCACACATGAACGTCTTCGCCATTAAAATAAAATTCCCTGACACACATGGTGCACTAATTGTGTCCCAGCTATAAGGGCTATCCGCCTTACTGCAATTCCACTAGTGGAAAAAATTATTATTATTATTTTTTTTTTAATTTCAGCATATGTTAAAATCTGTATCTGAAAGAGATAACATGACTAAGAAAAAAATGCCAGTGTCTTTATGATACAGGATCTCTGCACGCTCACTTCTAAGTTACAAGGTTTTACGGTTCCTGGCACACCCTTCACACTTTGAGTCAAATGCACAGCCACTTCCACAAAAAGCTTCTAGCAGGGTACAAATTTGTTTAATTTAATTGTATACAAAACCAGGTGTGTTTGTGTAGCCAGGTATGCAGTAATACTGCTCATAGGCTTAAGTATAGGTTCAGCCAGAGCACCTAAGTCAATACACAACTGGAACACTGCAAAACACCAAAAGACGGTTAGAAAAAAGTCACAAGGGCAATCACATTGAGAAGGTTGTGGATGGTCATGTGTTGAAACCATTAGTCTGAGCTTCCCAGTGAAAATTTCTAGGGGCAAAGTGAAAAGATGCTTGAAATTTGCTGTCAAAAACACAACCATGTATTATCAGTGTGAGGAAACCCATGTGAAGAAGGCTTCACAAATCATCCATTTAAGGAAAAAATGGCCTGTCCCTATCCACACAAGGAAAAAGAAGGAAAAAACCTGAAATATTAAGTGGTCTTGCGACATAGCCTGAAGGCCAACAAGCACTGGCTCTGACGGAGCAAGGTGTAAGAGGTAATTCTGGCGTGAAGGGCCCTCTGCGGAGAGCTGGCTGCTGCTAACCATTACGCTCAAGAGTCTGTCAAGCCTCGTGTCACAGATGCTCTCAGCCGGCAAGGTAAAAATGAGCAAGGAGGAAGCTCCAAGATGCCACAGCAAAACAACAGTCCTCTGGGATAATCAAGGCAGAAGGCTCTCCGTAAATACAGCTATACCCTGCGCACACACAGCTATGGGACGGCCATGTGCGGAGAAGCAGCACCTCTGTAACCACCACCCTGCAGACAACTCTGCATTTTATTTACACAGCTCATATCTACAACACATCGTAAGCGGAGCCTCCCAGGCATTTACAGGGCTAGAAAATTAAAACTGCTCTTTGGTCAGAAATATAAAAAAAAGCCTTGGTGGCTTCACAAAGCCAACAGCCCCTGCAGGAGGCTGAACCAGCAATTCCTTCCTGGGTATCCGCTGGAAAAAGATTAGAAGCACATTAGATAAAATACACCCATATGCTTTGTTTTGCTTGCTTTTTGTTTTGCCTTTTAAGAAAAGAAGAGCGAGAGAGAAACTTCCCCTCCAGAATATTAAAAGTAACAAATTTTAAAAAATTATTAACAAACACTAACCTCAGATCATTAGCCAACCTGGCAAGAGACCAGAGAAATTTATAGCCGACGTGCAACATCAGCTTTCATCCAGAAATGCTAATTTCAGTAAAATGAATAGTGTGTGGGCTTTTCATACTGCTTTGCATTTGGCTCCTCGCAGCCCTGTTTAAAGCCTGGGAACCGGCCATATAGTTAAACTGCACAGATGTTCAACAATCTGTACTCGTGTTAATTACCCTAATGTGAGCAGAAACTCAACAGATCCCTGCTAATGAAGGAGAAAGTTTTCCAGTGTGACTACCGTATGTTTCATTGTCACTGTATTACCAAGCTTCTCCCCCTCCTTCCTCTGCCCCCCCAGCTTCTATTCTCTCCATCTCCTTTGCATTCACATCACCCTCCTACCTCAGCATGCATGAATTGGACCAACTAATGACTCTGTATTCGCAACATGGCAGACACCATTAGGCTGATCGGAGGTGCGGCTGCTGAATTTTAACAGGCAATTTTAAACAAGGTAAGAAAAACAGACTCATCATGCTCCTGATTCTTTCATCTCCACCCATCTGCCAAACTTCTGCCCTTGCCACAGCTCAGAAACACTCGCAAAGTGCAAACACACTTCCCCCTCTGTAAAACACAGAAGCATACAAAGCAATGCAAATAGATGTTGCTGGGCAATCACTGGAGATGGAAGCCGGAGCGACGGGTGCATCCAGGAGGACAGACTAACAAGACGGCCCAGGAGCAAGGCTGGAGCGCGGGCCTGGGGAAGGAGCGTGCCGCTCCGCCTCAGTGGGCAGCAGGGCAGCCGAAACCAGCTGCGGGCGATCCTGTCTGCTGCTCCCCATCAAGAAGTGAGAGTTGCCGAATTTCATTGTGGGAACCACAAGAGCAGCAAGCTGTATGTTCAGCTGCACACAGGAGGTAAGACGGGGTTTCTAAAGGGCACGATGGGAAAGAGCAAGGCAACGCTCAAGTGATCAGTGCTGCCAGTAGCAATGAACCAATACTGCTGTGCAACTTAACCCGGCATTTAAACACACTCGACCTCCAAAGAACTGTCTCTCCCACTGAGGATCTCGCTTTCTCTTCCAGAATCTCTCTGCCCTGCTCCCTGCTGCCAATCATCACCTCTAGCCACTGCTCTCAAAGCAATCTGCTCGGTAAGCAGAAGGCGGACGGGGCCAGGAAGGGCAACTGACTCTCACCCCAGGTCACCTCTGAATGATACCAGCCCTGGCCTAAGCCAGGGTTTACATCTCCCAGGTGCCACCACTTCACAGTCAGGCCAGTCTTCACCAGCAAATTGTATTACAATGACCCACATGGGAACAAACATACTTGCCGTGCTTGACTTGACTGGCAGACTCCCCTCTATAGAAGAAGGGGGGGAAAAGCAGCCAACTTTGCTCATTTATTGCATCCATCCTGCTATCTCAGCCTCCCTTGTTGTTCACAGAGCCAACAACCTTCAAACTTGGAGATGGAGTAGCAGCTGCCCATCCAGGGAATTCACCTGTGCTGCAGCATGTCCACACCATTTCACGCCACCCCTCCACGCAGGACAGGGCACTTGCTCCCAGCTCTCCACCCGCAAATGGTCGAGTTCCCTCTCAAAACCCTCTCTCTTTGTGAATTGAGAAGAGACGGGGGAGAAACGTCACACAAAAAGGTGGGAAGAGGATCCGGCATAACCCAGAAAGAGCTGAAAATTATTTAGAGAGCACTTGGCTCTTTTCTCCTACCTCTTCATCATTAGCACTGGAAGCAACACAGCTGTCTAATGGCAACTTCAGGCACCCATGGGCCGGTGAAGCAACATTTTCCACACTTAAATAACACTGAGCTGATTTAATTACTGCACTTAATAGTAACAAAAGATGTCTCAATTTAATCTTCAAACGGCCCTCCAAGATCAAAACACAGCTGGCTGGGTAACAAGATGGCCTAGGCCAGCAAACAAGTAGGTCCAATTTGTTGAAGAGCTGCATCCACTCCTCAGTATGAAAGGCCAAGGAACACTTGTGTCAAACGAATCAAAGAAAGCAGCACTGCCGCTCGACTTTTGTTAGGGAAAAAAAAAAAAAAGGCAGCTGATTCATGGGTAAAGAAATGCAACATGATAAAAGAACAAATGATGATGTTTGGGAGAGAAAGAAAAGAAGTGAGAACCAAGATTTAACAGGTTTTGTTTTTATAATCCTTCAAGATGATTAGGAATGAATGAATCAGATTAAAATCACATGGGGACAAAGGAAGGTCTCTAACTCTTTTGTTTTCTTTCCCTGCTGGACAGGAGACAGCTCATTAAGGAAAGCCCTCAAGACACAGCTACAGTGAGGAACAACCAAGCCTCGGTGGCTTTTTTTTTTTAAGTGTCTGTTAGCTGTGTGTGGGTAAGGAAAAGTTGGGGAAAATTAACCATTTACTTCTACCATTTTCTAACTGTCCGTACCGAGTTGTGATTATTACTTTTTGCAAACTATTCTGAGAAATGTCCTTCTCTTCAGCAACCTTCAATGCAGATTTCTGCTGACACCAAGGTTGGGTCTTTCCAGGCACCTTCAAGGAAGTTTTAAGTTTTTGCATATTCCATTACAGCTACACACTGAAAAGTCAAAGCCGATCTTTCAGCCACTGCAACACTTCTGTGATCCTCTGAGCAGCACAGAAGCCTAAATAAATGTCTGTATTGTACACAGGAGGTAGGTTTCCAACTCCTCCTTCCAACAACTCTTAGTAACACGTGGGGTGCACAGCCCACTTTTTGATTTAAGTTCTATTAATATTAATTACAAACAAATTCGCTAGAAATCAGTTTGTTGAGCTTCATGGGATTACTTTGGATTGACGACAGTCTGTGGGATATTGTTTCCGAAAGCTTAGAAGTTTTCTAATTATTTTTCCTAACTTTTCCTCTTGATGGAGAACTACAATTAGGCAACTTAAGTGTTTCAATTTTCTTGCAGTCCTACATCATGTTTTTTGGGATTATGGTTTTTTTTTTTGTTTTTCATTACATACAGAGCTTACTCCATCAACAGCAATTCTTAAACAGATGATGTCATTTGGCCACCACACCAGGAATTTGGAAGACTGAGGACAAAGGGGAACTGGCCACAGCTCTGGTGACTCTCCTCTCCCTGGACTGAGACACAGTAGAGGAAGATGCTGTCCATGTTTACAACGATCAGGGTCAGACAATCCAGTGGTTTGCTCAAAGACCCTGGCAGGCCCGAGACACCTAACCAGAGAAGCACAGTCACTGAAGTGGGAGGAACTTCAAGAGGTTATGTGGCACAACCTCCTGCTTAAACAGGGCTCGCTTCCATGTTCAAGTGGGTTTCAAAGGGCCTCAGCTGAATCTGCATGCAAATTTTGGAGAAATTCCCTCCCTTTCATTCAAGTACCTTCCTTTCCCAGTGACTTGGATACACCTGTACTTTAAAAACCACATTATTTTGCAGTAAACAGGTAAAGAAGTACTCAATGCTTCAATTTACAGTACAACCTTTGTGCTGATCTGTGTTCAAGCTCAGAGAATGAACCTTCACACTTCAAACTGAGTTCAGACATCTCAATAGTAACTGGGAATAAAATGTCCCAACTCTGCCCAAATGGTTTCATTTAAGCAGAGCTGACCCTTAAAAACACTTTCCCAACCAGTTTAAGTTCTAGATCAGTAACGAGATCTCGAGGAGGCTCTCAGTGCTGAAGTCAAGCAAGTGCATGTTTCCAGTTTGTGCGTTTAAGTAAGTGACAAAGCTGGGAGGACCAAAAGCAATTCCCTTAACCAGAATTCACAAGTGCAACCAACTAGAAAATCTCCTGCCTGCTTGTGAGGAGGGAGTCAGACTTTCTCAAAGCCTGAAAGACGGCTCTGCTCAATGCTGGGCAGTACGTACAAAGCGCCAAGTGTGAAATCCTGACCCCACTGCAGTCCGTGTCAAAATTCCATCGACTTCCTCAGAGCCAGGATGTTCAAACCTGTTCAGACATTTCATAAATCACCATTTCATGGGCACACCTTTGCATGAGATTCCCAAGGGGCTTTTGAGTTTTGACTTAAATGCCTGGATTATTTTTACAATTCCAGTTATGGGTTCTTTGTTCACAGGGAGTTAAGCAATACAAAGAACACACTGAGAGAACAATGGATGTATTACCATGCATGATTTGTCTTCTAAAAAATTCTCTTTCTTTTCATGAAGTTATAGATCCAATTTCAGTCTTTATTATCACTTTGCCATGTGAGAAAGTGGTTCTTAATTTTAATAAGGGAAGGGAGCTTCATATTTCAACAAGAGCTAAAATGGTCCCTGCGATACAGGGGGTGGAAAGCTCTGTTGCTAACAGCTGCTGCAGGCCAGGTTCGGGGAGGGAAAGGGAAATAATCTGTCCACACTGAGTAAATAAATTTTGTCTAGGACATACCTAACGGTGGGCAGTAGCCCAAAGGCATCTTGTCCAATGAGGTAATTTCTGCCCTCTCCGTTTTAAGGGAAATTAAGAGCTTGCTCTGCCAAGCACACGTGAACATTTCACTTACCACCAAACCCGGGGTCCGAGCAAGCATGTATCCTGCTGCAGTCTATGGTGCACCCCTGGACTAATAAAAATCATTCCGTCGTGTTAACCAATTTGGAGAAAGAGCCATATACATAGCTTCAGGACCTTGTGTCAAGATTTCAAAGGAATTTTCTCCCTCAAATCTGCTTTGTTCTTAAAAAGGAGTCTGTGGTATATTTAACGAGGTTCTCATCTAAAACGTAACTGTATTCTATTTTATGTGAATAATGTCAAGTTTAACCCAATCCACAAAACAAAAACTGCACAGGCTTGTGCAGTTTATCTTTGAAAAAAAAATATTATTAGAGGCCCATCGCTCCCATTTCATGCTACTATATACATTTTAAAACGGAACTGGTAGTTGTGTTTGGTCAGCCGAAGCTTCGAGTCTATTCCAGTTTGAAACGCATTATGGAAATTCCTTTTCCCCCGAAGATGACCAACAGCCCTATTATTTTACAGCCTTTCCCATTAGACCATGTTTACACTAGCGCTGGAGCCATAGTAGCAAAATCCGTCTTTCAACATGGTCCTTACTGGCAAGAAGCAAACACAGTTTTGTAAAATATTTTTAATATTGTTCTGTCTCTGTCTGTTCCGGCAAAGGAAAGGCAGCTAGTTGTAACCTGAGTACCAGGAATCTGGTTTAAGCACGGCCCAGGTGGCAAGCAAAACAAAGATTCGATGCAACATTCACGAGGTAGGCGATGTGCTTCCGTCCGGTGCAGCACGTGATGCACCTCGGCACGAGCAGCAGCCCTCAACAGAGGCGAGGCCGGAGCAGCGAAGGCCCTTACCCGCTGGCAGGGCCCACTTGTTCAACACGAACAAAAAGCAAAATGAGAGAAAGCAGTTCACACACCGCAGCTCTCTAGTATTTGTACTTTCTAGAATGTTGAATCTTATGGAGTGAAATACCATCTCCTCTGGTCCAGATACCAACAGCCTCCTCTCAGCCACGTGCGATCTCTGCTTTCACTCCTCAACCTCAGCAAGCACAACACAACAAAACTGAAGGAAACACAGAGCCCTTTGCAAAAGACCTGACTTGGGCTGCAGCTACACGCTCATCCAAACAACCAGGACTGCGTACAGTGCCAACGTTCTCATTTGCCACTCGAAAAACCTCAGGCGCAGGCAAGCGAGGTGTCTTGCACAAGTCAGAGATGAGCACACAGCACACGTCTCCTGCCCTAGATGCCCCAGCCACCGGCACATGCTACCCTGGCATTTTACAGAGCTGCAGGAGTGTTAAGAGGGGCAACACGTTAGTCACTGGTATTCATTCTATACTGTGAATCTCAGTACAAGGAAAAAAAATAACCCTAAGAAACAGGGAGCCACGTATGGAAGACATTTCTACTGAAATAACAGTAGCAAGAAAATCAGCAAGATACCTCCTGACAAATTTCAAGCCAGATCCAAAGAGAGAAATGGAGACACCAAAGTGGCAGAAGCAACTAGCATTTATATTTTCCAATCCTCCTGCATACAGTTCCCAGCAAAGTGATTTAGCTGTGATGAGCAGGGCTGCAAGATACAGAAGTGAGATACACTGTATTCGTATGATTCTTTTCCTGTAGCTGAGTACAAAATCCTTGCCCTTCTCTCTCCTCGAGCCATTCATCTTTCGCAGGTGATGGAAAGCCACTCTCCCAGCGGGTGGTCCTGCTCCTGCAGACCTTAATGCTTAATTGCCACAAATCAATTCCAACCTCGATGGTCAGGCTGCTGCTACCCCGTCCCCCTTTCCACCCCTTTCTCTTTACACTGATCACAGCCCAGGATCCCTCGCACGTTACTAAATCAATCTTTGGACACACCACCTAGGAAAAACAAAGAGGCAGGACCAGACGCTGCTTGCTGCGGCCAGCGCGATGAGTTGACGTTACGCAAGAAGACCAGCCTAAAAAAAAAAGTCAAGTCTGCATCTCTGTGCATGCGCGCACGTGTGCACACACACACGCCTCCTATTTTATTTTTTTGTTCAACTGGAATTAATCAGGAACGATAAACACTGTTTGTCTCCTGAAAGCAGCAGTGGGGGGATGAAATATGCCTCTTAAGCTTATCAGCTTCAGCGCCACTGAAGAGAAAGCTGGCTTCTAAGCCCAGGGATAATGGGCTGTCCTTTCAGGAAGGTATCAGAGGTCTCAGGAGAGGGAGACAGCACAATGGTGTGACCTTCAGCTAATAAAGCCCACCCTAGAGTCCAAAGAAGCTTGGGGAATATTGACAAAAGTTCATATTTACAACAGCCTGGACTCTTTCCAGATACCATTACCAGTTTAGAGAGCTGCAGCCTCTGTATGTACACTCACATAGGCTTTTATTCTGCCTCCTCCTTTCTTTCTTTGTTCCCATGCTGGCAAAAAAAAAAATTAGTCAGAAAATGGCAATTCTTCTGCTAACAAGGCTCCACCAGCATCTTTTTTAATGAAGAGAGTTATTTAAAATTTCGATTTCAACCCCAGCGCTATCCTCTACTTGAAGGAGATTCAAGGCCTCTTGCAAGGATTCTCAGTGCGTCATCATGCTCATCAGGAAGAAAGCATATGTGTTTTTGTGGAAAATCTGCTGATGTATTTATAATTCTTTAAACAAAAAGGCAGCCAACATACTGTAAAATGAGAAGTTTGTTGCTTTTTTTTTTTTTTTTAAAATAGGCACTGGCAATCAATGCAAGCCCAGTCAGAAATACAAAGCCAAAGCTTTTTCAGGCAGAAACTGATCCCCCCCCCCCCCCAGTCTGCTTTGTGGTTAGCAAAATGACGTTTAGCCCATAACTAGAGTGCACAGGCATGACTGGAATACAAATAATAAATAATACTTTAAAAACTGTTCGTACAGTGAAAAAAAGCCAATTTAAAAACAAAACAAAAAAAACCTGTTTGAAGCAAAAGTTTCAGTTTTCCACCTCCTAAAGTAGTTCCAAAACAAATATATAAAAATAAAGGTTTGGAGGAAACCTGTTTTTAAGGGTAATTTCACTGAAATCAATATTAAATCTTAAAACATTTAATGGAAATAACATCTTCAGTGACAGAACTGTTTTGACCACACTTTTCAATCTAGCCATGCCAGCCTGCCATTTTTATTTATCTGCCTCATAACTCATCTTTGCCATCCTGTAACTAATCTTGCTGGGGTTCAAAAGGGATCAAAAAACTGGAATAAGTTAGAACATCTCCCAGTAACATCTTCTAAAAGCTACCTTTGTATCTTGGCAGCCTCATTTACCACGCGGGCATTTAGCAGGCACGAAGAAGGCTGAACAGACCTGAAAGACCACACACTTCTTGCTTTTGCTTTCCAGTGAAGAACCTCTTTCCACCAACAGCTACAGTTACATCAGCTACACAGGTTCACAAGTAGTTTTCAAATTTCCTAGAGTTTTGGCCCAAGCATGCATTTTATCTGTTCTCTTTATCCCTCGCAGCCATATTCACTGCCAAGAGAGCTCAGGTGATTGATCACAGCGTCCCTGAATTCAAAATAGTCAAATTAGACATTAACGTTGTGCTTAATGCGCTCACACAAACAAGGTCACTGGTTGCATCGAGACTAATAGGAGATGACACACACTGGGACGGTATGGCCCCGGGGACTGGTTAACAGGATGAAAAGTCTTCAGTTTACAGCCATTTCAAAACCGAGCCTGATTCTACAGACACCTATCCCTGTAAGGACTGCTCAGCAGCCCTCATGAGCTCCACTCGCAGCACAAATCCAGGGTAGGAGCACTCGGTCCTCCATAACCTCAGGACAGAGGCACTACTATCGCCTCAACCACAGCCAATTTTTTATTACTGTCAAGATTAACTGCCACCCGTCCTTGCTCCCAAACGTTACTCCACATTACATTCCTCCTCCCTCTAGAGGTGAGCTAACAAAATCAATAAGCACTAGTGGATTTAGGAGGTGGTGTAAAACACCAGAAGAGAAATATAAAGAGTTCTAGGAAGTCAATAGTGCCAACAGAAAGGTGAAACCACATTCATCGTGCAAAAATAGTAACTAACTCATCTGTGGGGAAGTAACACAGAACCATGATACTCCGCAAGAAAGAGGAAGTTGGAAAAGTGAAAGGTATTGGGTTCCTAGCGGGAACCTGCAGCTCTGCTTGGAAAGCTAGAGCCCAGCAGGGTGAAATACCCATTCCCAGCCTGCCTGAGGGCATGGGGATGGAGAGAAGACGGCTGAAGCAAAGCAAACCACAATTTTCTATGGATAAGAGAAGGCGCTACGAGTGATAACATGAAATACCCGGAATCGGTTTCCAAGACCATCTCTCTACACACTGTTCAGTGATGTGAGGTTATGTCTCCTGGCTGCCACCAAGGCCCTAGCTAAGTGCTTTTCATTGCCTAACCTTTAAAACAGAATGGTTTTATTTATAATAACAGCAAGTTCCTATTGAGAAGCTCCAGCAACAACTGTGTCTGCTTGTAATTTTATACCTGTTTTCCATGGCAGAGCCCTCTGGCTCTCAGGAAACCATGGGGTATTAACTGTATCCCAGGGAAACAAGCAGATCCAGGACATGTCTTCTGCAGCTGTGGATGGGCAACTGCTCCAAATTGCTGCCCTCTTCACTTCCAAACCCCAAACACTCAGAAAGTCTTGCTTTTAGGGTACAATTTTAACAAGAAATATTGGAGATAAAAGGCTGAAAAAGCAAGCTCCGTCCCGAGGTGTGAATAACCCCACCTGTGGCTGTCCTGGGTGCGCTCTCCCGCACCCTGCCTTTGAGCACTAAATTGAGAAACCTAAATGACCTGTTCATGCTGTTCCATGACACGGCACAAGACTTTGTCTTTCTTGAGCCAAGAGGTAAAATAAAAATCAGGGCCTGAAACTGCAAAGAATTAAGACTTAGTATCAGCCAAGACAGCAACTGGATCTCAGAGACCTGTTTCCCCCTGAATGTCTCCTTGCTGCTGTGACGTGCTCACACTGAAAATTTTCCCTTGAGCAACTGCCTGACTAAAATACAGCACACCCTTACCATAAAGCCCTTTGTTAAAACATCTTTGCCATAAAGCTGCAAAACCTTGGCTTCCAAGTACATTAAATCCTTATAAACCTGCCTTCATTTTAACCGTGCAGTATTTCAAGACACAAAGCGCTTCTTCCGAGAGATAGCACTTTAATGAGGAAAGGGGTAAAATATATAAACCAAACCTCATTATAGCATAATTTCTAGGAGACAAGCATGCTGTTATGAAAAGAAGCCATGGCAATTGCATTTCACATGGCTTGAAGATTTAATACTTTTAAAGAGCCACTGCTACTTTCAGCCCTTGGTGCTGTTTTGTTTTGAACATAACAGAAAGCAACCAAAATTATGAGCCCGCTGTCAGCTATATATTTATATCCTGTAAATTGTTGCAAATGGCGGATTCAAATCTACTGCATGCTCACAAAATGTAATGTGGATTGGACAGTAAGGGGCTGACTGCAAGTTACCGTGTATACTTTTACCTTTAAACCTCTGCATTCTTAAAGGTTATTGCTTTAAACATGATGATGTAGCATGGACATGGTAATTACCCAAACCAGATCCAATTCACACTGGATTGAAGGTGCTTATAATGATACAGCTTGTTCACATGTTAATAACAAAGTCAAAGAAACCCACCAAAAACCACACTACAAGAGAAATCTAGGGTACTGACAGACAAACGAAAGCGATGGATATAACGCCATTTAACGCCCTCTGTCAGAGAAGCCAGAGTAACTGGCACATCAAAGGGGCTGCAATTGGGTTCCAAAAATGAGAATAATACTTTTTTTTTTTTTAAAACCTGAAACTCAGTTGCTTTCTACAAAATGTCAAATGGAACAAATCCTCCAGCCAACTAGAAAAATGTTACTGGAAAAAACTGTTCTCCCAAAGAACAAACTATCTATCAAAGGAGCATCCTGAATTACATTGGTCTGGAAGACTTTTAAACTTAATCTAATAAAAAAGCCATTATTGATTACAGTTCTTCCACATTAGTCTTCCAGTTGTAACTTCTGAAATGAAAGCTTTGCAATGATTAGGTATTTACTACAATCAGCAGAGAAAAATAGTGAAAAAAGATGAGCATAAAGGTCACCAGAGAGACAACGTAATTTTTTTTTTTTTTTTTCCTGGAGAGCAGGGAAATAAAACAAACAGAAAACCCCAACCTCCCCCCAATAACCCCACCCCAGATGCAACAATAGCAGGGGGAATGCATTTCACAGCAGCTTTGACTTGAAGCACATATAACACTGATTGATGGATACTGAAAGTGAAGACACCAGTGGAAAATTAAACCCAACCAAGCACCAAAATTGGGACCGTTTTTTTGTTCTTCTTGGTGGTACTTTAGACAATTACGCAAGAAGGGTCGGAATTCAGCAAATGTTCATTTTAGCTACTGTCACAGATCAGGGTCAACAGCAGAGTAAAAAGCTGCCAGGTAACTGATCCCTATAACCTGGCTGGGATGAGCACTTCCTCTTTTCTCTCTGCTGTAGCTCATAATGAAAGAAATTCTGGACTGAAGGCTGCTTCAGTCCCTGATTACCAGAAGGTTCAACGCTCACTACACGGCAGTGGCGATGGAGTAGCGCTTCTGATTGCTGTTCTCAGAGGGAATATCTGAAGAGAACATAATATACCAATGCTTTTTCTAAATTTCTAAATACAAAATCAGCAACCTTGCCTGTAGGTTGTTTCTGAGATACTTTTACAATTGTAGTTTCTACTGATGCGACTCTTCTTTCCATGCTTACCGTAAAAGGACAACAGGTTCCTCCCTCACCATCCTCACTCCCTTGTAAGCCACGAGAGACTTTTCCAACTCTTATCAACTTTGCCACAGGAGAAGACAGCAGGCTGGACAAGTCAGAGTCAGCATGTCAGCACACAAATTATCACAGGATGTCTGGCATTAAGGTAACCCAGCCCAGCACGTGCCTTCTCTTAACTCAACTTTAACATTTTTCTGCTTGGCTGTGCAAGCAAACCTCAAGGAAGAAGATAACTGCAAGCAAGTGCACATGCTACTTCTGTTTGACAACCTTTCCACTTCCTTCCTTAATAACAGAGGGTTTGGGGTGCTAGAAACAAGAAGCCTTATCACAAACGTGTAATGAGACCCTGAGCTAACAGGTTAGCTGACATGGAACTGTTAACAGTGAATTGGCTTGGAGACAGTGGGGGTTAAAAAAAATAAAATAAAATAAAGGGAGACAGAGAGAGTGAGAGAGACAGAGACAGCAACCAATTCAGCTGCAAGAAATCAAGCTAAATCAGTCCCAAGTGCCCATGTTGGAGAGACTTGATCTCATACCTTGCTTGTTACCAAGGCACTCCTGGGACGAGTCAGCTCCCGTTCCGCTGGGGTCTACAGACAAAACAAAAAGTTTCATTCATATCAAACATAAATATTAGAAACTTCTCAAATGGTAGCCTTGCTGGAGCAACATGTTACGTGCAAATAGCGCTAATTCTTTAGGAGGCCATGCTGGTTTGCTGACATAAACCTGACTTGTTATGAACAAGCTGCAATAAACTGACACCAACTTGCTATGAGAAATTTTTGTCCCAGGCACAAGGTGCAGGATGCTCTTCTCCAAGCCCTGCCCATCTGTCTCCATGCTGGTGAGGGCACAGGGGAGGGCATTACAGCTGCAGCTGCTCTCAGTAAGTTCTTTAAGCACGTGGAAGATGGAATACTTGTAGTTAAACCTACCATTACACTGTAGGCCCTGTGAAACTACTGGTTTAAACCAGTAGATCCTGAGCTACGGTCTGGAATAGAATGCTCTGTGGCTCCTGGTGCTGTGCTCCCTTTTAGTTTTCGGCTGCTACATTGTATTAACGACAACTGAAAATACAACAACATCCTTTCCAAACATTACTCTTCAAGGGAAGCAATGTTACTGCATTTACCGCCAGGGTTATTTGATCCGGCAGCAGGAGAGGAGTTGGTCTGTGCCGTGACAATCAGGGAGAAGCTGAGATTCCTGTTCTCATCTGTGCTCCACACAAGGAAGAAACCAGACAGCTCCCAAACACAGGTGTGGTCACACCAGTGGCATTTCACAGCCAGCATGGGTATCACCTAACAAAACCTTTCATCCGCTTTAGAGGTTCAACCAGATCTCATCAGCTGCGTGCAAAAACGGTTTAAACTGTAGGTTAGCAGAATCAGGTTACAATATGGCTTAGACCTCAAAAGCAAACCAAAGAATGTTCCAATGTGGCCTCTCCTCCTGCTTTACAATCCAGTTCAACCACAAAAAAAAGTCTGGATGATCTTTGAAAAAAAATATTAAATACATCTGTGAACCCTGGATAAACTAACGCTCTTTCAGCAGCTTACATGCACCTTACATACCACACTAAGTGTGAGGAGTAACATAGCTGAGAACCACGTGAGAGGTCTTTGCACACACTAAGGGTCCTCAAAGAGTGAATGTTTTGTACATCACACATACAAGAATGCGCATGGTGCTAAAATCAGTCCTGTTGTACAACTACCAAACCACTCGATCAGGTCACCCGTGGCACAGTACTCCTACCCTATGTACCAACTCCAGCTGCACGGGAGACAGCTCCGCCGCTAGAACAGTTTTATCCATACGGTGATCGTAAGAAAAAGCCACCACTGTGGGACTTGGAGTTAGCACCCTGTTAGGCTGAACAGAGGAGACAAGCCATCCAGTCCGGCAACAGTATTTCAGTCACCATCAAGAGAACCAGCACAACGCAACAGGTCAATTTCTTTCTAAAGATGCTCTTCAGGACCCAAAGATGAGGAGACACTACTGAGAAAGCCTCCCGCCCAGTCCCCTGCAGGCAACTCTACTTCTGCACCTCTAACAGCTGAACACGATGGCTTTCTGGCATTTCTCACACCTGGCAAACGCATTCCCACACAAACTGCTCTTCCATCTTTGCTCAGCCAAGAGCTGCTGATGGCTGCTTGAACGTACGAAGAGATCCAGATCAGAGTTAAAAGGCTTCACATTCAGTAGCAGTATTTAATGCACAAAGAAGCAAAAATTAAAACTGCCCCACCGTTTCTGTTGTGTAAATCCCAGATAATAGATCTTCTCCCTAATCCTAATGAGGCCTTCCTATTAAAATCTTTATTAGCTTTCAGCTCTGCCGATTGCCCAAAGGCTCATCAGTTTCCCTATCTCTCAGTACCAAGATCTGCTTTAACTTTTACAAATAGCTCTAAGATATTTCTCAGCTTATCAGCATTGCCAAGCAGCCTGTCTTATCATTACTATTGCAGATAAAATAAATGAGCTCAGGATGATATGAATAATGGCATTTTCTGTAGGCTGGTTTCCCATTACATTTTCAACAGATTGTAGATTTAAACTTCAGCACAAAAGAAAAAAATAAAATAGCTGCAGAGGGGGAAAGGTGGTGTGGTTTTTTCCTTCCCATTTACCTTCACTGTCTTAGAGCACAGGCTATATTTTTAAGCTCACCCGACATGAGCTAGTAATTAATTTTGAAAGGGAGCAGAAGCACCTCAGCTCTGCTTTCTCTGAAGACCAAAAGCACAGTTACTTCTGGGATGTTTTTTCAGCTGCATTTGTTGGAGAGAAGCAAGGGCTAGATTGCACTCTGCCTAATGAAGCCATCTTCATTAGTTTGCTCCTTTCCCTAGCAGACTAGGAATACCAGTCAGATTGGGAATTGAAATCATGAAAAGCAGCAGAACTGCATTTGAATTAAAAGACTAGGCTACAAAGGTCTCCGATGTCTGCTCCGGGCTGATTAGCAGGAGGCGCGTGTGGCACCGTCGCAGCACAGAGCGAATTGTACAGCGCACGTTTGCGGATAAAGGCAAAGCCTTCACGGGAGACAAGGAAGCTGAAAGACTAACACGTCTCTCCCTTTTCGTGACAGCGAGCGGGGAGGTCATGTTCTGGCAACCATTTTCTGCCAGGTCCCTGCAGCAATCACTACAGGGTTAAACGCTTTTCCGCTCCCCAAATTCCTAGCCCTGTCACTGTATCAAGGTTATCTATTATTGGCAGTGACAGGTGAAAATTAATCTCCTAATTATTTCTTGCTGCGTAATCTGCACTGAAGAAGTAACATAAAAGGATTACAGTACACCCACTACGGAAGGCTTTGCTAGGGAGCCAATCATCCAGGGAGAGAGAAGGTATGCGGTAAAGAGATATTTATGAAGGATTTCCAACCATTTTGAAGGCAGACTACAGTGTATAACTTTATAACCTACAGCTTGGAGTAAGGATGTTGCAGGTATCTTAGCAGCCTAAGCACTTTTTATTGTTGATTATTCCATGGAAAAAAAAATCAAAACCAAGATCTCCACCCGTTATGTCCCCGACTCTCCTCTGGTACAGTAGTTACTGCAGAAACAGCAATCCACGTACAGATGTTTTTTTACCCCCCACAGAAACATTATGGCAAACAACGTACACAGCTTGCTTTAACTCAGTATTAAAAACCTCACAGCTACCTTCCACGGCAATTTAACGGCAACATTTTTTTCCACAAGAACGTAAGCTAGGCTGAGTACTTTCAAAATTAAAAATATATTTTTTTAAAATCTCATTTTGTAAGCAAGCTAGAAATATCTTTTGTAACAACATAAACAGCCACCCTGAAATGCTGTCTTCATGCAAACTCTAGCTCTTCTACCATCCACCAGAAAGTAAGGTTTATTTTTATAGTACGAAGGAATACACATTTTATTTAACTTTAACCCTTTCAATGCAGCCCTATAAGGTACAAATGGATGTTTTGGAAAACTTATTTTTCTATATCCAGGACAACAGCACCATCCTAGTTTAAGTTTACAAGAACTAATGAGCACAGGTTGCCATTCTTACTGTTTAAAATGACATCAGCCGCCTTGAGAGATGCTCTCATGCTAAACTGTGAGATGGCCAGTGCAGGGGTCACTATCTAACTCTGGCAGAATAACGGGACAGGGCAGCGAGGAAGATTACCACACCAGCGTCACCACCTGCAGTCAAATCCTTCCACCAGTACCAGTCACATATATTTTCATCTTCCTTGATGGTGACCTTTCTACAGGGTGCAGAAACATCGCTAATTTTTTTATGCAGATCCTCATTTCTTAAACTCAGCACCATTTTCCACCTTTTCGGAAAGCGAAGCCCTGCCACAGACTTTGGAAGCAACACACTGGTCAGGAGCGAGTGGCCACCACTCTGGTTTGCGCTTCCAACGATGAGGATCTCACAACTGAGTCAATGTTAGGTGAACCAGAACAGACAACCAACACTAAACCGAGACACAAAATAAAACCATTGATACAACACAAAATTTGGGACCGTCCTACAAAAGAAAGCCTGCCACACCTCAGCATCTGCAGTGTGCCCCGGCAGCCACACGGTGGCACACAAAATACTACAAAATATTATCAATGAAACGCTGAAATCGGGGCCTGGACTTCAGAACAGCCATTGCACCTTTAACTTCCTAAAAACCAGCGATAGCTGTGCAAACCTTCCTCGATTACCGGAGCCACCATCGGGATCCCTGCGCCACCTCGGCTGCCGGACCTGCGGAGCTGGAGCACCATCCTCAGGCAAGGGACAAAAGCTGGGCAAGCCACCTGAGAAACGGCTAAAATCACCAACCGCTCCGATTTCAAACGAGCAACTCAAATGAAGCAAATTCCCCGGCAGTGACAGAGGTGTGAAGGCTGTTCACCTTTCTCCCACTGTTGGTTTTACCACCCCATGCGGGGGGCAGGCGCGCTGGCCAGCTCGACTGTTACAGGCCAACCACTCGCGCTGGACTCCAGTCACGAGAAGTGCTGACGGGCAGGTGTGCGGAAATGAATTATTTTCCTGTTCAAGGCAACGGCTACCAAAAATGTAGGGCTGTATTTAAGTCATTTTTAACAAGTGCTTCCTTCTTCATGTGAAAGTCAGCTTCCAGGCAATTTCTAGGATATTACGAGGACTCTGACAACGCATATGCAGCTACTAAGTTTTACTGAATCCACAACATCACATATATGCATTTATGTATTCAATTTTCACCAGCATGAGAATAAAGTTATTCATGTTTACACCATTAAGCCTAGAGATTTTCTCTTCCTTAGGACCTATTTTCAATAGATAAACAGAAATAATTTAACGAAGCCTAGAACAGAACATAAGCCCTTAATGGTTTACCCTTGGTGTTAAAGAAGTAAGGAAATTATTCACTAGCATCTCTCCTTTTGTGGACGCTTTGATCTTACGGTTACCTAATCTCTTACACAGTAGTTATGAGAACAAAAGAAATGTGTACAGAGGCAAAGCACCCACCTACTAACCTATCAGTACTACTTTTAACAAGCCTATTTTTCAGTAATATGTTTTGCTTAAGGAAATCCAAAGAACAAATTCCTATCCATAGGCATTTTCCCCAAATGCTCCATCACCAACCTCATTACGCAATACAGAAATTCCTCCCAAGGGATATTATGTAATGGCAATCCCTCCTTCCTCTCCCTAAGGAGCGTATTTCTCATTACATCTCCCAGTAATTGATCAGTCTAGGAAATAATTTCTGGTAAAACCATATGTTTCTTTACCTGGTTTAGAATTTCCATCTTTATTCAGAAGGATAAAAGACTGCGAGGAACCCTAAAAATTCCATTTCTGATGCACAATGACAATCTTTGCTCAAACATGCTATTAAGCAAAGAGCAACACATTCTTGTAACTGCCTGACTTCAGATATTGTAAATTCATAAAATCATTAAAATTAACCAGCTTACATTTTCTATTCCGATGATACAAATAATATTACTTGACTGAATCTTCTGTAATGAATTTTAAAAGACTGCTCCATATTCAAACATCTCCAGATACCATAGTCCCTAGCTATTATGGGTCACTCAACACAAGGATGCAGGCAGCCAAGGTAAAAAAAAAAAAAAATTGAGGCAGAAAATGACATACACCTGTGCTTTCCAAAAGTACGGTACAGCACAGATCGGCTCACTGAAAAACGCAGCCCTTCTCATCGCTTCTTTTGTCAACATCTCACCATTAAACACCTTAACAGTTTTTAGTTTAAAAAGCAACAACAGCAAACACTAACATTTGCACCCCTTAGTGAAAGCTGACACTTCAAATCGCAACATTCTTGCAAATTCAGAGCACAATAAATATCAACTAGTGCTAAACGTCTGTAGTTTATCACTGGAACCCGAAGCATACTCCAATCCCTTTTTAAACTTAAAAATACCAGAGCTACTAGCGGCGCTGCTATTCGATTTAGCCAGCACAGAGCACAAGGTCCAACAGATGACTGCACGTCCCGATAGAGTAACACCAGGATATATTTTGCTCCTTCGAACAGACTGCCCCTCCCTGATAAACAAGGCTTAAGGTTTCACTCAGAATAACCCACCCACCAAATAAAATAAAATAATCACTCTGGACTAGCGAAAACTCAATATTCGACTAAATAAAATACTGCCTTCCTTGTTTTATAGCATTAATCTCCTCTGGAAAAGAAAATCAGGCAGCCCAAGCTAGTACCTGTCGGCTTTAGCACAGGGCAGTTTTAGGGAACTGTTGTCAGCAAAGAAAAAAATTCTTGAAGAGAGCATTAGAAGTCTGCCACTTGCAGGAAGTTAATGCCGCGTGTTATAAATCAAGCTGCTCGTCCTTGTAAGTCTGTATGCGGGGAAAATCGGATTTGTACATAAACATAAACCTCCGAAGTAAATTCTGACCAGGGACGACGAGAGATTTAACTCTCTAGAAAGAAGAATGGGAAGAATCTATTTTCCTGTAATATCTCAGCAGCCTTTTCCAGTCGAGCCAGGCTTTCTTTCAAGAACTGATAACGAAGTAAATAATTCTAGTTTCTATGGCACAAGGGAGATCGGTTAAGGACAATCTCCACGACCCAAAGCAATCATTCAGAACAGTAACTTACATAACAAGAAATTATCTTTGTTACAAAATTAGGTTAAAAGGACCTCAGATACTGTAATGTTACAAAAAATCAGGACATGCCTTGAGAAGATTAGCTAGGAAGCAGCCTCCCGAGATAAACACGCAACTTCAAGATGATTTTACAAGCCTGAAAACCAGTTTAAATTCCAGAGAGACATACAAGCCTTTGCCTCTTTCATTGCCTTGCCTTATTCCTGAGCTCTTTTTCCAGACCATCTTTAGTTAACCGGTGACCTGGAAATCTTACTTCACTCCCCCCTCCCCTTTCAAATTTGTCACTTTTAAACACACAAGGTTTAATTTCTTAATTGGATTAAATTTTTCTTTCAAGCTAAGCAGAGGAGGCTCAGCAGCAGAGGCAGGGAGGAGAACAACGCCTGGGCAGCCAACGCGCGCCCCGCGTTTCAGCGCAATCTGCCAGGCTCGGGGAGGCAGCCGGATTATTTCTCAAGCCAAAAAATACACGGGAAAAAAAAAAAAAAAAAACCACGAAGATCATGCTAAAACTTGTTATTCTTTGGGAGGAGAGGGGCTCTGGCCCGCACCGAAGGGGTTAACCGCCAGCTACACATTTTTAAGTTTGTCACCCTTTTTAAGAGCCAGCGATCCCAGACAAATCTCATCCTCATCCGGCAGCTTGCTGCAACACCGAGCCTGCCAAGAAAACACCCCGAAAGAGCCAGCTTGCGGTGTTCTGCTGAAGGGGACCACGGACGCGCCTACAAAGCCGGTCTGCGCGCAGCTGCCGGGTCGCGCCGCCACGGTCACCCGTGGGTGGGAGCAGTCTGGGCCCCCCCCCAACCCGGGGTCCATGCCTCGTCCCCGCTCTCTACTGCCTGATGAAGGCAGTGATTCGATTTATTTTTTCTTTCCCTCCCCTCTCCTAGAAGTGGGGGGCGAGCCGGTGGGATGAGGGATGCGGTCGCACCGGAGGAATGTGCGAAATGGGGTGAAAAAAAGCGGCTTGGGAGCACATCGCATCCCGACGGCTCCTCGCTGCTACGTCTCATTTTCATTTTATTTAAACGCACGCAGTCTCCCCCCCAAAACCTCTCCTCTATCAATCCATACGCAGAGCCCCCCCCGGTTCGCCGGGGGGGCCGGGCAACGACCGCTTTCTGCCTCCCGGCGCTCGGCCCCGCTGCGCCCCGACACCCGCGAGGGGCGCGACCCGCCCCACGAAAGGACACGGGGCTGGGGGGGGCGGCGGCAGCGAGCAACGAGCGCGGCCGGAAAAATCAAACCACCTCGTCGGCTGCACTGAAAGAGACACACACACCGAGAGAAGAAAAACACACACACAAAAAAAGAAACAGACAAAAAAAAAACCCAAAAAAAACCAAACCGCACGCACACAACCACCGCACCGGGCGGAAAACGCGGCGATTTCCTTCTCCCGTCTGACCGCAAAGCCGCCGAACTCCCCGGCTCCAGCAGCCCGGCCGAAAAACGGGGGTCGGGGAGGGGAAGAGAAGCCCCCGCGGGAGTGGGGTGGCGGTGGGAGTTGGGGGGTCCCCGGCCCGCCCGCCCGCCCCGCCGCTACTTACCGTGCGGCGCGCAGACCATGGCGAGCCCCGCCGGCGAGCCGGGCCCCCGCGGGACAACCCACGGGGCGAGGCCGGGCGGGCCCCCCCGCAGCGGCACAGCGCGGCGCCCGGCCCGGAGGTGCCCCGGGGGTCCCGCCGGCCCCCGCCGCTCGCTCCTCTTCCTTCGCTTGCTCGGGGGGTGCAGGCAGCGCGACTCCTTTCCTTCCTGTTTTCCTCCTTCTGTCCCCCTTATTCGTTTGGGTTTTTGTTCTCCCCCCTGGCCGAACCCGAGGCTGAAAGTTTTCGCCCCCCCCCCCCGCCTCGCCCCGGCGGCCGCGTCCCCGCCGCCCGCTCAGCCCCGGAGCCGCCGCGCAGACGGCGCTACGGGTCCATCACGGGGCGAAAAGCACGCGAGGGGGTGAAGAGCCCACAGGCTCACCAAAAAAAAAAAAAAAAAAAAAAAAAAAAAAAAAAGACCAAAACCCAACAGCAAAATAAGAAAGCGACCCAGGCGGTCCGGCCGGCATCCGGCGAGGCAGAGCAGGGGAACGATCAGCGCCGCAGGCAGCCCCGGCCCGGCCCCATCCAGGGGCTTCCCCCGGCGGCGGATTTCTTTCTCTCTTTCTTTTTGTGATTCACGCCTCGGTAGCCATTATTCCCAAACATGGACGAGGAGGAACCGCGCCGACAGCCCGCTCCGCTCCGCTCCGCCGCCGCGGTGCCGCTCCTCGGGCGCTCCGCGGCGCGACTGCTCCGCGCGGCCGCGGCCAGCGCCTCCCGCCCCGCGCCCGCCCGCCCGCCGCCAGGCCAGACCAATCCAGCCGCGAGACGCGGATCCCCGCCGCCCCGCGCCGCTCCGCTCGGCGCGGCTCGCGCGCCCCCGGCCTGTCCCGCCCCGCCCCGCCCCGCCCCGCCGCCGGGGCACGCGCGGGACCCGCCGCCGGGGCAAGCCGGCGCGGGGCGCGCGCCCCGGGTGCGCGCGCGCGCGCGGGGCGGTGCGCGGTCCGAGGGGTGTCCCTGCGTTGTCCGGGTGCGCACAGCGCGCACAGGTGTGCATGAGCGGGCGTGTACGGCCCAAACCCCCGCGCACGGGGCGCGCAGGTGTGCACGAGCCCTGTGTGCAGCCTCTGTGTGTGTGTGTGTGTGTGCGCGTGGTCTGTGGGTGCCCAGCGCGTGCACGCGCAGGCGGCCTGTGTGGTGGTGGTGCGCGCGGTGTGCAGCTTTGTGCAGTCCGTCCATGAGCTGGGTCTGTGAACAGTCAGCGTGTGCACAGCGTGCGCGCGCGGTCTGTATCGGTGCGTGCGGCCTGGGCGCGCGTACGCAGCGCGTGCAGTTTGTGCGTGCGCACGCAGCCGGCACCCGGGCGTTCACAGTAGCGGTGTGTGCACGGGGTGCGCGCAGTGTGTGTGTGGTCATGTGTGTGCATGCACATGGCCAGAGAGTGCGTGGAGCGCGTGTTAATGCTCTCTGCGCGTGTGCGTGTGCACGCATGGTGTGCACGTGTGCGTGTGTGCGCACGCTTCCTTCCCCACCCCGTGCTTTTGACGGGCTGAGGTTGGACTCCTCTCCCTCTGTTTTCCATGTTGGTTGCAGCCTTCTGTGCCCCTGGGGTGCATTCAGACCCCCGGGGGATTTGGATCTGGGCAGAGGGACAAGAGAGAAGCAGAGGAAATGTCTGATTGTGATTAACCTTCACGTGGCAAAACAGTTGTTAGTGGGTATGTTTAAAACATAATTACTGGCGCAGTGATTCATAGGTGCTTTAATAAACGGTTATCAACGGCCACAGGGGCCGCGGATCCCCGCTGCCTGACACGCCTGGCTAGCGCCTGCCGCGGCGAACGTGATTCATGGTGACGGGGTGCGCCCCTGCCCTCTTGCCCCCTTTGCTGGAGCACGGCTGGTGCACCCACGCGTGGCCCCCTCCCCACCCGCAGCACCCCCGTGCCTCACCACGCACCCCAACCACCCCGTTCTGCACTGCCGGCCCCCGCACGTTCCCGGGCAGGGGAACGGAACCACAGCTTTCAGCCGGCCCTGAGAAATTATCTGAAAATCTTCAGGGAGAATGGCAGTAAACATCTGTATACGATTAAATCCATTAGATGTGTTCATTATTTTATATTGATTGGTATATCCCTACACAAAGTTAATATATTATGATTATTAGTATATTGTTAAATCATTAAATACGACAGCAGACGCAATAAATAATTTCCAGGGGATCTCTGCTGACCTTTAGAAATTGATGGGTATGTTTTTCCCTTTGCATCCTGGCTGGCTGCAGGACTGCAGCGACGCTCTGGCTGCGCCGAGACCTCCTTCCCCTGCCTTCCCCTGCAAGCAAAGCAGCCGAAGGAGCCTGCTCCGCCATGCCCAAGTTTGCATTTTAAAAGCTGAAGCTGAATTAATACAAGCCCCAAAGAAACCTGTTGGACGAGGATATTCCAACCACTTGCATGAAACCAGGAGCCAGAAGAAGGATTGACACCGGAGGCCGTATCTTGCTGTTGCTCAGGGAGGAGAAGACCCTCTTGCAGCACCAACGGGATTTTCGCGTGAAGACACAGGGATGGAGCTGCCCTTCTGCCTGCCGCTGCCACCCGCCCCGGCCGGCAATCCTGGCTGTGGAGCACAGCAGCAAAAGCATCGCCAAGCCCTCAGCCCAGACTCCAGGTCACTGGGGTTCGTGGATTTATGGCGCAGCTCCTCATGAAACAGCAGATGTTGGAGAGCGCGCACATCTGTATCTTTACAGCAGGGGAGCTGGATGCCAATCAGGGTTAATTCGGGATAAATTTACAAGAGCGCACAGCACGACCCAAGGTACCTCTTTATTGGCCCACTACAGGCCTGCTAAATACATTGGCCCTGACTACTACGCATTAAAGCCACATGAGCTTGTATGTTCAAAATGAATTTTACAGGAAGACACAGGGATAGAAAAAGGAGGAGAGCCTGTGTCGCAAATGACATCCAGATGTGAAAACACTGTAAATACAAACATCAAAAGGCTCTCCCCTCCACGTTTTGCAAAGACAACACTGGAGAAAGGACTTGCTGCATTTAAACAAATACTCTCGGCAAGGAAGCCAAGGAGCCTGCCATCCCTGGTGACCAGGCAAACCCCCACGGATCCGAGTGGGAATTACCCGTGTGTCAAGGCAAATATGCAGCAAATATTTTGCCAGCCTCTAGATGGTCCAGCCTTGGATCAGGGGCAATGAAATGGGATGGAAAGGGAGGTGTTTTCCTAAGAAGACCAGAAATTTAAATCTAATAACTCAAATTGGAAAACTGCACTCCAGAAAGCATGTGATTATTTAGATAAAGTCTCCGGAGCGATGACATCCTCCTCACTAGAATCGATATTGTTCAGGGATGGCTCTTAAGCCTTGCCAGTTGCTTGAAATAACTAAATAAACAGGCGCCTTCTAAAGCCCTGGTATTTGCTGCGGTGAAAACACGACTGGAGAGATATCCCAAAAAACCCGGGGTATCTGGTAAACCACTCAGTACCTTTGTTTTAAGAAGACGTGGCAAATGAAAGGCCATTCCCCCAGAAGGGCTCTGGAGAGCGTGAAATCTCCACTTGTGTGGACCTACAGAGGAGGATGAACCTGCAGCGAGTCACCACGAGGGAAGGACGAGTGTGCCTGGAGCCAAGGACTCATCCCATCTGTCACCTGTCACTGTGTCCCTTTTCCTTCTAACCTCCCTCCCACTGCAGCCGGACGCAATGGGGGACACAGCTGGCTTGAAGCAGGGCAGAAGAACCCTAAAGTAGCATCAACAGCAGCAGAAATGACTTAACACCCTGCCAGAAAGGGCATTGATGGGTAAGCATCGCAGGGTGCAATCTCAGATGTTTATTTAGTGCTCTCGGTTCAGCCCTCAAATGTGCAAACCAAGATGACAGCACTGGGCGTTACGTGCTTGAACTGTCCTCTCGGAGCAGCGTGGCCAGGCATCGGGCTGGCGCAACGTGAAAGCCGAGCTCACATGGGGTGTATTCTTGTTTTCTCATCTTTTCAAGATGCCATCTGATCACCAACACCTTACACGCAGCCTGAGCGGACCACACCAGGGACTCCAGACCGAGCTTGCGCTCATCTTTTGAAGGTGCTGGGATGTCAGGGCGTGTGGGCAGCATGAGCGCTCGCAGAGAGATGAGACGAGACAGGCTGTGGCTATTGTTTTCACTCAGGTCTGACTCAAGGCTGCAGGATCACAGCCATCTGCTCTACCAGCAATATCTGACCTGAGTGGAGAGCCCTCCCTCCAGACAGGACTCCGTCAGACGAGACCAGTGCTTGAAGAGAGCACGGAGGGCTCTCCTCACACCCCACTTCTTATTTTGGAGCTAAAAGCTTCAAGCAGTTTGAGACTGGCAGTGCTGACAATAGAAGGAGAAAGCACTTAACCATAGCATTGCATAAAGATGTCATGAGGAAATCAGGATTTTACAGAAAAGAGAGTAGAAAAACACTCAGGAAGAGCTGGGATAAACTCAGGGCTAGATTCATTAAGACACCAGCCGCCTCCTGCACTGCGTGTCCCCACCTGGGCTTCTGCTGGGAGAAGTTTTATTGAATCTTTTATTGAATCTGTCTCTAGGCTGGTAGCTGCGCTGGGTACCCTCACCAGGGCCTAAAAATAGAGATGAAGTGACACAGGAATTTGCAGCAAAATTGTTAAAATACATTCTGATTTGCTTTAAAGGCACACGTGTGCAGGCAGAGGGAGCGCGGTGGGGGACGCGTGGCGTGCCAGGCTGCCTGCCGCGCACCTGAGGCCGCCGGTGCTGCTGCCGAGAGCCGGGCAGCGCGGGAGCCGGGTTGCAGCTCTCCATCCCTGGGTTTGCTGGTGACGCACCGCTCCGCTCCCAGGCCTAACAACATACGCGCCGCAAAACTATTTAGCCATTGGAATATCACATTACATGCAAAGTCTATAGCAGCTCAAGAGCTTAATTTTGACATACAATTTTCACTTGCTGAACAGAAAAGGGAGGGGAAGCCTGAAACTGTCTAAACAAAAGAATGTTTTTTTCCACTGCACTTTCAGATGTTCATAAACCGAACAGAATACAGTTAGAGACGGCCCTTCGCCTCAGGGCATCCAAGGCTATGGCTCCAATTAAAGAGAACAAGGATACAGGAGGTGGTACCTCCAGTCTGATTGCTCTCGCCCGGGGCAGCTGAGCCTCATGAATAAACACTGTTGACTCTAACTCTCAACAAAACAATTACACATTTGTTTTTAGAATACATTTTCTTAGCCTTTCCACTTGCAATTTTTGCTACTATAAACTAGCCAGGACAAGAATAAATACCTTTGTGATTCTCTAAACATCCTTGTAATTGCAGTACTTCACTCATGAATGTGTATTTCAACAGAAGAAAAGATCCCAAGCGATATGAAGAAATGTTCCTTTGAAGTAACCTTTCAGAATTAGATGCAAAATATTTACAGCTAATTATTATGACAAGAACTCCTGTACGTACTGCCAGCTACAGGAGCGAAAACCTTAAGCACAAATCCAGTTACCTTTGAAGAAGGCAAACACAAGGAGACAGGCGAGACTTGTACTTGTGACTCTGCCAAGTGCGATCACCAGCCTGGCGCAGGCCCCAGGGCCCCCCAGCTCCCCATGGGCCTGTCAGCCCCCCCGCGACCTCCCTCCTGGCAAACCCCACTGCGAGCAGCCCGCAAACGGGCCCCGAAGGGACGCTGCTGAGAGATGAGGGGGTGCTTCACCTCAAAAGTGCCTGCTCAGCCATCTCCTGGATGCAAATGAAAGGAGTGGCCGGATTTCTGTTGTTGGGGAAAGTCTGAGCAGAACAGGCAGTGGAGGCCTCGGAGCGAAAGTGGGCACCTAATTTCCTCTCACCCCAAGCACCCAGCTGTTACAGCAGCCAGGACAAAACCCGGAGCTTTTAGGAAGACAGAACATGACAGTCCCCGCTGGCCCTTACAGGTTCAGGTTTCTAGGAAAGACGGATGCAGAAGTAAAGCAGAATTCTGGTTTCCTTCTGAGGACAGCAGTGGAAGGAGAAGAGTAATTTACTCAACTTTCTAAGGATTTTACCCAGAAAACCATCCTACTGCTGCAAAGCTGAACAGCCAACCACCAACCACCATTTCAAAATACCAAGCCGTGAACTGCAGTTTCTGTACTTAGCACAAAAGATTTTGGCCAATAAATACACTTTTTTTTTTTTTTTTTCCTTAGAAAGGTGTCCTAACTGGGTTATTACCTCCTTCTCACTGTTAGTGTAAGGATGAGAACGTCCAAAATGGGATTGTGATGGAGAGGTGACTATCCTGGACAGGCAAGGCTCGGCCGTGGATTTGGGAGCGCCTAAGCAATGTGTTAACGATTCTTGTTCCACATTCGAAATCAGAAGACAAGCGATGCTGCCTGCTCCTATATGTTATTTATATATTGTGTTAAGCAACAATGTGCAAATGAGCTGGAGTACAAAATACCAGCCACGGCAAGATGTTAGAGCGCAGTACTACACAGCACAACAAAGATAAGCGACTCTCCGTATGGGGCCCTGCATCCTACGAGTGTTTATACTTGATTGTATAATTGGGATCACAGCCAGCTCATCCTAAAATATACAGCATGAGTATGGTTAGGCATTGCATCTGTAACATATACAACTTTAGATGTCAAAGCATCTTTGTTTGAAGTCAACAGCAATAAAAACTGCATTTGTACGAGAGCTTAGCATGTGGGAATACATATTGCTAAACCAGGATGTTAACACATGGCTCTCCTCAGTCTGCTGCTGCCAAAAGAATGCCTTTCAAAATCGGGATGAGCATGCCAATAATCTGTAGAGTATTTTAAAACGTGGAGAAATCCACAGCCATCATCCAGTATTGGAGAAAACTCTTTTTGGGCAAATTTACCTTTGGTAGAAACTAGCGTAACTCCTTCTACTTTCAAAGATTTCAGTGCTTCGCATATATGGACGTGTCATGTAGAAAAAAAATCCACATCAGGATTTTTCTGTCATGTTTCATTTTGCAGAACCTTTGCTCAGTCACTTTGTACCAATTATTCACTTACATAAGTGAAATTTTCAAAGGTATACAAACTTTCGAATGTATACAAACTTGCAAATCTACACAAACCTATCTTTTGAAGGTCACTTTCTTGACACTATTTCATTAAGGCACATAGAAATTAGATCAGAACTGTGTTAAGCAGATGGGATTTCTGTGAATTCCCTTTCTGGATATTAAACCTTAAACAAATATTATGATTGTATTCCAAAGGCTTGAATGGGCTGATGATTTTGAAAGTGCTACTTTGGCATCATTGTGCAGCTCCATTCTTTTATGTATGCTTTGTTAAAACACAAAGAGGCTCTATTTATGAAAAGCCAGTCTTCAATCTATAGTTTGCGAAGCCATAATTTGTGGTTGCAGTTGTGGTTAATTTAACAAAGAAAGCCTTTTGGTTCACAGTGCACCATACTTACTATTTTTCATAAACTATCAGAGCAAAAAAACTCCTTCAACATGTCAGATATATGATGATCCAGCAATGTTGCAATTTTCCAACTCCTATTTTGTGGTACACCATATTATATGCACAGGAATGCTACATCATTTATTCTGGAGCAGAGCCCTGTAATTATTGCTGGCAAACTACTAATTACATACCGCCATCAAATCTAACAATTTTCCCAATAAAAAAAAAATAACTACTTTTGCGTGGAATACAGCAAATACAGCCACGAGCGCACGCATGGTTTTATTTTAACACGCATGCCGTACGGTACTTCATACATACTTCACCTAAAATATCCGTACCGCCACGGGGATTCTGCAGGCTGCGCGTTACGGTACAGTGCCATGGGGCACGAGAGCTCTCAGCCGCGAACTCCAGTTCTGAACTGGTTTCTCCTCCCATCTGAGGGCCGAACCTCTCAGCTCACGTGGTTTTTGGCTTGGTCTAACTAAGATTCAGGCCCTGCAACAAAATGGGGGTTTAGATCTTGAGTTTCCCTAACTCCTGGACTGTTGCGATTGGGATTTTGTCTTTGATGCATCTTTAGAAGGTACAACATGGGTCTGCTTCTGTGTCCCCGCCGAGAGCACTGGTGAGCACTGTGGAGAAAGCCTGTCAGCTGGCCAGAAACCTGCACCCCAACGAATTCTAAGAGCCAAGGCAAATTTCAGTTGATGAATCGCACATTTCTGAGTCTCTTCTAGGAAAAAAAGGAGGGATTGTGGGGAAGAGGGAGCACGCAGCAATACTTCCCCAGAGACAATGCCCTACATGCACTGACATTTCCAGAAATGAGCCACAAACCTGACAGCTTGGAGCAGCCCCGCTGTTCCCTCGCGGTGCGCGAGGGAAGCACCGGCAGAAAAGCAGCAGATGCATACTGAAATCTGCAAATGCTTCTACTCGAGGCGCGCCTGTCCCGTGCCCAGGCTGCCCGTGGGCTGGCAGGGCACCACGGCAGGAATGGCGCTGCAGCCTCCCAGGGAAAATGCGGGGTGAAGTGGGAGCCGCGGCGCTGCAGGGAGCCAATTACGGATTTGAGGGTCCAGGCTGCTTGCTCGCGGGATCTGCCTGAGCAGCTGCAGGGCTCCTGCGCTCGCAGCCGGCAGCAAGATTACCTGCAGAGCGGTGGACGACGCCAGCGGAGCTCGGCAGCGTGCCGGGGCGCCGGGCAGATGGGGCTCGCGGCTGCAGGAGCCGCTTTCCCGCAGCAGCACGTATGGCCCTGGAGGGCATCCCGGCAGCCAAGGGCAGTGGGGGAGAAGCCCAAACCAGCATAATCTCCTATTGCATAATTATTCTTCATTCACAGAACCCTCTCCCAGCTTGGGGGGCTATTTAGACAGGCAGAGGAAAGGGAACAGTGGTGCCGATCCCCCTGACATGACTTCCCCTGGACTCCACGCTCCTCAGCGGTGGGTTTGCGACTTGGCAATCAAAACATCTGAGACTTGTTCCCTTCTAAAAACATGACAAACAGCGTAGGTGTGCGAGACAGTTTTCTTAATCTTTCTCAATTTTCTCCTATTTCAAAACTGCAGTTAAAATTAACTGTGGAGCAAAATGCTTTCCTGCTTGTTTGAAGGTATGGAGCAACGTACGGAGCTTGTTGCACGCTTTGATGATAACATGTGAAATGAAGCAGCCAGGGGTGCTTGTGAAGGATGTCAGAAAAATCCCACTGGAGTACGGTAACCTCAGTGCCTCTGTGGCAATGCGGGGCTCACGCTGCCAGTACAAAGCTGCACATAGCTGCAAAATCTGGCACAGTTCTGGTAAAGCATGGACTATTTGCTTCAGTTTCTGGCATTTACTCGTCACTGTCTGTAGCAGCTTCAACAAGAAGAAAGCATGCTTTGCATGCTGAGCAAGTTGGCTGGTCTTAGTCACAGCCTTGGTCAAACACAAGGAGTTGCTTGAGAAGACAGAACTGCAACTAAACACATTAAAAAATGTTAACAGAACTCGCAGCTGGCAAGTTCAGTGCTGTATCTGAAGCCTGATGGTCTTTGGGAACCACCCTCAGCATTCGTCTCAGCAGTTCTCAGGCACCAGCACCCCTCGTCCTCTTTATATCTCTGTTCTTATTTACTAAGGAAATGGTCTGGTTTAAAAAAAAATGACAGGTATAAGACTCAGCTCACATGGATAACTGTGGAAAAAGAGATTTTCTTCCCTGAGTCTACTTTCAGGTTTGCTGCCATCAGTCGAGGATTAGACAGCTAACACGGCATCTCTGTTGACATAAATTTTCTCCCCACAGCTAAAACAGCTTAACTACATTATACGCCAGAATATGCAATGGTTAACTAGATACTTTCAAAAAAGAAAAACATCTCCTACTTATTCATTTGTAATTCTGCTTTTAGTATTGAATTGGAATCCATAGACAAAGAAATAAGCACCCAAACCCCTCGTGCCTCTAAAATACACTCACACGAAAAGCTTGAATTATGGTTAGATAAATAAATGAACAGAAGTGACTTGGCCCGTCTTGCAAGCACACAGAATCCATTCAAAACCTTGTTTATGTTTTCTTCTTCAGCATATACACGTTGCAAGGACTGAACAGAAAGGGAAAGTTAGAGCTTTAGACACACTTTGTGTTTCAATACCGACTGCAGCACGATCTTCTCTGTCAGGATTACCAAGGCTGCACCCCCGTGCAGCTGTCAGTCCCTGCGGGCTGTAATTCAGCTATCCTGCTCTCACTCTATCCATCACATTTACACAAATCCCCAAGGTGGACTGCCTTCTAAATGTCTTTACCTTGCGCATTATCCTGGGGCTTAACAATCCAATATTGGTGCAGCCAAGGATAATTACTCTCCATTGATGATAAAACACCCTGAATCCTGTCAGGCATGGCAATTTGCATCTCACAGTGCCGAGGATCAATAGATACAACACAGGAGTGAAACCTGATTAGATACTGCTGCCTCTCAATGGAAAGGGGAGAGCTGATTGTTTTGCAGGGTTGAAGTCCTGGTTAAAAGGGAAAGGGAGGTTTCCCATTACAACACAGTCCCCAAACCTGCTGCTCACCTAGAAACTGCTGCGGGGAGTTGGAGACTTCAGGAGAAAGTAGGTGAAGAACCAGCGAGGTCTTACAGACTCCTGGTAAAGCAGGAGTGTTACTTACTTGTGCTAGCATGGCTCGTGCAGTTTCACCGTCACCCAGGAGAATACAGCAGACGGGAATTGTCTGGAGCTCTGACGGTTCTACTTTTTCCCTGGTTTTATATATAGATTTACTGTATAAAGAGGTCAAGTAACTAGTTCACAATCACAGTCCTGGAAGTTGGATAGTGGCTCTCTGAATCGATCTATTTCTGAAGCATCCTCTACGAACGTCGGCCCAGCAAAGAGCTCCTGTCCTGCCGAGGCAGCAGAAATGTCATATATATTCAAAATAAGGGACTGCAGGATTTTTCAACCACAACTAACCAGGTACGCAGACGTATGAAGGTGGAGGTGGAATAAAGAATTATCCCAACCCATTCAGGAGTCCTCTAACATTAATCTAACACTGAATCTGATTGACGATAAGAAGAGCAGTGGGTGAACTTCAGTTCCCACATTTAATCTACAAAGACATCATAAGCTTCCGCCTCTTCAAGTCTTTATTTGGAGGCCAGTAACACATTGACAGAAAACCATGGTTTGGCTGACAGCACCGCTGGGCTTCAGGCAGGGAATGCATTCCTGTTTGGACGTGATTCTCCACCGCTGACACTCCCTGGGCTCAGCTGTGCCCATCTCCCACGGCATGCCAGATTAGTGATACCAAAGCTCAGCCCTGGGCTGCAGACCAAGAGCTCCCAGAACGGATGTAGCTGTGTTAAATCTGGGTTTTTATTGGGTTCCTGGTGGCAGAACTACATTAAGCAGAGATTGCATCTCTCCATGCTCTCGCCAGAATGAAAGAAATGCAGACTCTTCTTCTGAGGAAATTAGTTAGTGAAGGAAAAGCTGGGATTCCCAGCCATGTGAAGGAGATTTTAAAAAAGTATCAAAACATGAATGATGCAGAAAATAAAACAACATCAAGAAAAGAGCCGGGCACATCTTTTCAGAATCTATGCTCTGAGCCTGATGAAGAAGGGCTCAAAGTCATAGAGAAGGAAAGCAGAGAAAAAGAGAAAAACTCTTCAGAAACCAGCTGGGAATAGTCTGTTCTTATCAAAACACGTTGCTGACACAGACCTGTCACAGAGCCAACATCTGCTCCCAGCTCGCGGAGTCAGTCTGAGGCATACTGAGTGTCTGCTATACAATCAGACACAGGAACACCAAGAGTTGACTTGGCACGTTGGACATAAATGAGAAGAGCTTCTGAAAGCACCAGTGAGCTCAAAAGGAAGGAAACTTGCTCTTTTGATGGAAACACTTTTTATTTTGACTTACAGGCAAACTTGCAGATTTTCTCTGCAGAAAGGAATCTCTTCCAATGTGGGAAACGGATAAAAAAGCCCGATTCTGGACGCCTGATGTATATGGTAGTGTCTACCAAAGCCAACAGGGGGGTTGCAAACGGCAAGCCTGAAAAACTGAGGCTCACTAACATTACGGCATAGAACTATCACTATTTTGTGGTCACAAGGACCTGTCTCTTTCATCCTGATGGCTTCTTACTATCGCTTGACTCAGGTGCCCCATATTAACGCCTAAGAGTAAATTTAATATTGGTGAGAAGTACCAACCCCCGCATCTAAAATCCTTTGTCTCCTTCACTTGTGCAATGGAGAGGAAGCATACTTTCCCACCCCGGCTTCTCATTAACCTGAAATCTATCCTAGACCGATTACCTTAAAGGCTTTCACTCCCCTTGTCTGCTTCAATCCCCGGCATTTTTGGGGTACCTGAGAGGACTTGCAACAGTCTGAGACACCACTGCTATAGAAGAGATGGCAACCGTCCCACCCAGGTCGAGGCACCAAACAACATCTGCTGGATTCCCACATGAGCATCCAGCTTCCGGCACCGCCCGTGCCTCTGTAGCAGCACTCCAAATCTATCCTGCGTTGTGGGAACCCCTCACCCATCATGAAGGGAGGGACGTTATTATGGCTTTCCATCTGTCAGTACCAAGTGAAATGTAACCCGGTATCAGGCTCTCCACTCTGCACTCAGACATAGAAGGTTTAGAGCTTGCTGCTCTGTATTTGAAGTAGGAAACTGCAGTGGAGCTGCTGAGTCATGAGAACAGGGGCCAGTATCTCCAGCCGTTTCTCCCTGGGGAAACCCACTAATCCCCTCTGATGCACCTGGGTGCGATTGATTCCTCAGGATCCCTGCACGCTCACACAATCTCCGACTGTCAGAGGTGCATTGATTTGCTCAGCAGCAGAGAACAGAATGGATATAATGGAGGTGATTTTTAAGATGATGATTGCTACGGGTGGGTGAAGATAAAACTGTATTAAATAAGCAGCCAGTAGAACTCAAAACTGAGCAGCTCAGCCACCCGCTCCTGCCCTCTGAAAGCAGGATGCTAACACTGTCATATGCATCTACCGCAGGTGAGCAGGAGCATAATGAATTCACAGGGTGTAATAAACCCGGTGGAAACTGCCTGAAAACAGATTTGTGGTAATAACGCATCCTCTTGCAACACAGTGCACTCAAGGACATTGTCATCATCAAAATGACATTATGTATGGTGGAAGAAAACAGAAGGAGAACATAAATGTAGGGACCTCATAAACAGCCACAACTAAGTCCCGGACAAGTGCATTCCATTAAAGACAATGACGCTGAACCCTTGAAAATGAATGTAAATTAGCAAAACTGCTAGTCAGAGTTTGCCAGGAAAGCTTCTGGTCATCGTTAACTGCTCCGCACGATTGGAAGGGAGAGGAAAAGGGTCAAGATAAAGACCTATTTCCCTATCATTTCATCACATCGCTCTTCATATAAGCACCCTGCTGACCAGCCTTCTCCCAGAACTTCTCAGCGATTAGCACCATGCTGTTTCTTACTGTGAATTTGAACAAGAGTAGCACAAAGCTATCAGCAGGGACTTCAGTGATCAGAAACTGCTCAGCCAATTTTCACTATCATTTTTCCTATGTCAAACAAATGCCTATTGTCACCAGGCCCGCTCCTGTGGCATGTTGGGAGCTTCTGCAAATTGCAGAGACCCCTGTCCCTGATTTTAAATCCCTAAAATGTTAGCTCTCTCCTCATAGACTAACAGATGAGCAAAGGACAAGGAGCCAGGAGCTGCTGGTGGTAATTCTGGCTATTGATGTGCAGCATAAGTATCCTGGGTACCCTGCCGCTGCCTCAACCTTCCCTGCCTGCAGAACAGGGATGGAAAATAACAGTATCTCCCCTGCCATGAGGCAGAGGGAACCTAAGTTCATAGAATCATAGAATGGTTAGGGTTGGAAGGGACCTTCAAAGGTCATCTAGTCCAACCCCCCTGCAAGGAGCAGGGACATCCCTGACTAGGTCAGGTTGCTCAGAGCCTCATCCAGCCTGGTCTTGAACGTTTCCAGGGATGGGGCCTCCACCACCTTTCTGGGCAACCTGTTCCAGTGTTCTATAACTCGCATCGTAAAAAATTTTTTCCTAATTTCTAATCTAAATCTACCCCCCTCTATTTTAAAACCATTACCTCTCGTCCTATCGCAACAGGCCCTACTAAACAGCCTATCCCCATCTTTCTTGTAGGCCCCCTTGAGGTACTGGAAGACCGCTATCAGGTCTCCCCGGAGCCTCCTCTTCTCCAGGCTGAACAGCCCCAACTCTCTCAGCCTGTCCTCATAAGAGAGGTGCTCCAGCCCTTTTATCATCTTTGTGGCCCTCCTGTGGACCTTCTCCAACTGGTCCATGTCCTTCTTGTGCTGGGGGCTCCAGAACTGGATACAGTACTCCAGTTGTTTGTTTTTTTTTTAAGATGCAAAGTGCTAATTGCTATTAGACTGCAGATCTTGGCACTGGAATTAGAAGCAGCAAAACTATGCAAGCTACTGTTGCGGCCACCAAATATAATAGGCCTGCAACAGAGACTTCACCACTAAAAAAAAAGGGGCGTGGGATTTTATTCAGCTGTTTCATAGAAAGGTTTCATTTCACCTGCAAAACTAGAACTGTGCCACTATCAACGGATCTTCTCCTTGAACGAAACCTACTCTGCCTGCAGCCCAGCCCTGTTCGACCCTGCAATGAAACCCTGGTCCTGTACTTGTGAGACCACCACCAGCTGCGACAGAAACGTCACACATTGATGAGATGTCATCCTTCAGCCACGTGGCTCTGGTGGACACGGAAAGAGAAGGAGCGGATTGGTGAGGAGGTGTATAACCCTGATTTCATGTCAAGTAGATGTGACAATTAGCAGAGGTGTTACAGGCCTTAGAAGAAAATAAGGGAAAGAGAAATGGGCAAATATAGGATGTATTTTAGAGCTTCCTCTATCCTGCAGATTTCTTTTCAACACCACACATATTGCATTTTTTTTTCTTGAAGCAGCCACTGTAGGGGCCAGTGCATTGTGTAAAAAGAAGAATGGTCAAACACAATTTTAATGTGTCTAGTAAGGCAGAGTGCAATACTTATATATATCAGAACAAGCAATGTGCCAAAGTGCCTGATGATAAGGAAGAAATGTGTCCTCGATCAAGAAAAAACAGTTTAATGCGCACACTGGGAGCAGAGTATTACACAGACACCGCTTTCTCCCGGCCATGTGAATTTAAGGAACCCCTGCTGGTAACTGAGATTCTTTGCAGACAATCAGACCAGAAGCAAAATGTTATAAATTCTTAAGGTACTGTACGACGTGAGATACATCCTCACATTTTACACAAAACCGAGAAGGGAAAGATACCATGTAAGCATCTGAACTCCCATACAATAAATGCCATTTCAAGCATCATTTATTATGCTGCCTTTCACAGACTTTTACAATCCTCAATATGGTTAGCAATTCCAGCTGACTCGTAAAGCGGTTTTAAAATTCATCACTGAAAAGAATGTTTATCTCTGCGTTTTCTCCAGTTCGGGAGTAAAATTAGACTCTTAAAACCTGGGGATGGTGTGTCTTTAATTTTGTTTAGAACAGAAAATAACTGTGATATGAAAGGTTTAATGAGGTTAGAAATCTAAAAGGAAATGGAGTGGGAATAGATTATCAAGAGAAATAAAGCCAACCGCTGGAGAGTACACTAATATTAAATATTAGGTTTCTAAACCAAATATATATAATCCATTTAGGGACTTAATGGTGGTTCTCAGAAGCACATTTATCTACAGCTTATGGTTCAACAACCAATATTATAACTCCATTTGTCATTGTTAGGTGAGGGGGATGGATGTCAGGGAGGCGAGGTCAGCAGATGAGGAGGAGCTTGGAGGAGGCTCAGCTACTGCACGTTACAGATGGCACTTGGAGGGGAAGAAGGCTCCTGTAGATTTCTGCCTCCACACTGAAGATCCGTGGGTTGCCCTGAAAATGTCCCCTTACGAAAACACTCCTTTTTTCGTTCTCCTCACGAAGAACAAAGGCAACATACTCAAGCAGGGATTTGCCTTAAATTAGGCTTTATACTCATTTTTCATTCAGCAAGATACTTATACGTGTGCCTAACTAAACGTGGGATTACGCACTTGATTAAAATTAGCGACTTGCTTAAACTACTTGATGAATTGGGTCATTAGATACCTAAGTCAATACGAGATAAGGAGCTCTGGAAATCAAGACAAATTGAAAACTCAAAAATGGATTTTGGTGCTTAGCTTTTGGCACTTGCGTTAACAAATCTACATTACAGGCAAAGATTTAACTAAACCTCTTTATATTAACACCTGAAATGAGATCCTTGCTTTGGAAACAACCGCTCTCCTTCTGGCTCTCCCGGGACAGTGAGATGATGGGCTGCGGGACAGTTCTGCCCTCTGCAACACCGCTCATCTCCAAGCAGCCCCTGAAGCTGCAGAAAAAGCTTTCACAATTAAGGGATAAGAGACTAGGAGATGGAACACTTAAGAAAAAAACTACGGAAAGATGCACAGCTTTTCACACTTCCGTTTTAGAAAAAGCTGAAAGAGCCCCACAGAGACAGCAGCTACGTGGCAGTGAGAAGGGAGAGCCCTGGACGAACAATTCCTTATCACTTTTACCAAGTTTGCCCAGTTAACACCTCTGTACGATCAGAAGAACAGAGTGAGGTTTACGGGCAGAGGTTTTTGTGTTTTTTTTTATTACACCAAATCATTGGATACAACACAGAAATGCCAAGGGCACCGATCCTTCCCGAAGAAGCCTCTGCAGCGGCCATTTTGTAAGGGCCGTGTGCCAGAAAACTCGTTGTTTTGCCCCACTTCCATCTGCTGGCCAAACACCAGGCACCCTCTCCCCTCCCTCCACATCCTGCCTCGCTCCATCCCGTCATCGAAGGAGGAGGCTGATGTTCCATTTCACACTTGGGATCACTGGGTTATTTTGGTTATTCATTGCCTTTTCCTTTCTGAAAGGATGCCTGCTGTCAGGGACCCACCACTTCCAAGCGAGCGCTCAGCCTGCCAGCTCCAGGCTTCTGGATGCAGCCAGCAGCTCGCTGAGGACTCCCAAGCATGCGTCCTTTCTGTTCTTGCAGGAGGGGAGGAAGGCTCAGCTGGGTGGATGAGACAGTAGGAAACAGAACTGTGCTCCTTTCTCTTGAAAGGCTCCAAATCTGCTCCCTCTCCAGCCCCCAAAGTACTTCTTGGGCCAATTCTTGGCTGACTGAAATCTTGAAATGTCACCAAGAACCGGAGCAAGCTAATCCAATGTGCTTGTTTGAAGTGGTCAAAATGAAGTAAAACATACTCCACTACAAATAATGCCTGGCTGCTTCCAGCAGAAAGGCTTTTTGCTATCAATGAAATTTTGAGGAAACTCAGGGACTTCAGTTAGCGCCATATGTTGGCTATCACTCCACTCCTAGGCTGAGTATTAGTGGCTTTCTACTACTAACACCACCAATAACAGCAACTGAATTAGCTGTAAGAGTCACAAATCCATCCTCTGAGTGGTATGACCAAATTCTTTCACATCATTTGCCTGAGTGACAGAAAAATATGTTGCTAGCGTAAAACAAGTCTGGAGACTTAAAATGCTTTCGATTCCACAAAAATAAAATATTGCAAAGCTTCTTCTTGACTTCAGAGAGCCTTGAATCAAGACCTCACTTCAGAAAAGTGCTTAGTTTCGATGCTTAACTTGAATAGAAAACAATTTCGCTGAATGAAACCTGTAAACTTTTTTTTACAGCAAACACAAGGAAGCCGTTTTTCCACACGACATGTCATTAAACTGTGGAATTCACTACCACAGGATGTTGCAGAGGCCAAAAATATAAATGAGTTCAGAAAAAGATTAGACAAATTCACGGGGGATAGGTCCACCAGTGGCAATTAAACACAATAGTCTGGATACGACCTCTGGCTCAGGAAGTTCCTAAAGCGCAGATTGCCAGACGCGGGGAGGATCGCACTGGGGAAAGGCTCACCCTGTACAATCCTGTTCCTTATATTCCTTCCTGAGCATCTCCTACTGACTACTGCTGGAGCAGGGATTTCTGTACCAGACAAACTGTCCCCATATGGTGATTCCTCTGATCTTCGCAACATTTGCATCTGAACAAAACTCTAAAATTTGTTGCAAAGCAGGGAATTTGGTAACATGCAGAATGCTGCTATTTTTTTTTCATATCCTGAAAAGTCTTCCGTGAGTCTCAATAAAAAACAAGCTTTACTAATCATGTCAGTGACAAAGTATCTTGCACTTCTTGCCATCCCCATTTCAAAAGGAGATCCAAAGATGATGCTAAACATAACAGAGCAAATTGTTTATTCCTATTGGTATCACGCAGCTGTACTATTATGGTTTTGTTCTTTCCATCAAATTTTCATGAAACAGCCGAACACATTCAGCAGAGTTACTTGACTCATATTCCTTTAAGTAATTTAAACAATGCTGTGTCCGAGTGTTTTGCAAAAGTAGAATTATTATGGCATTTTATGCAGGAGCAGTTTGCTTCAGTGGGGTGCAGACGTACAGGGATGTAACTCTGAGGTCTAGAGCTCCTTCTCAGACTTATTTACAGTGCAGTTCTTAAGTCTTAGGATTGCTTGTGCTTTTCTGGAAGCCCATCTCTAAATGTAATTCTGTGAGAATCTTGGTGTTCGATGAAACAGAAAATGATAAATTTCTAGCACTGTGAAGCTTAAAAATGTGATCTAAATGCATTCCCTCATCTCCCAAAGGCTGTGGAAAGGCAGAGAAAAAGATCTCATTTAAAAACCAAGACCTCCTCTTTCCCCTTAAAAACAAAACGTTTTCTGAGACTCATGATATGTGATGACGTGGGTCAAACCTATTTATTAGACAAAACTGAGTCCCAAATCGCAAGCACCCAGATGTAGCTTAAATTTCATATTCTGTAAAACCCCAAACCAGCACAAATTCTTCATCACGTTCTTTAGTCTTGTATGCCAATTATAGACCATGACACAGATTTAGAATTAACCTATAGGAGTTTGTCAAGACATAACAAAAACGTCAGGAACCAAAATCCTTGGTTAACCATTAGCCAGAGACATCTAATTAATTAAACAGCCTAATTCACAATAGCAAGCTGTCTATGTACAAAGTTCCACTGGTTTAAGAAACAATTTTGCTAACGTGTGGCCAAACTGACATCAGTTGTTTTAAATTCAATCTGATTTAAGCCTAGTCAAATTTAAACTAAGATCAAGATAAATCTATTTAATCCTGGTTTAAAAAGAAAGAAGAATGTCCATGCTGGGTTTTGCACAGTTTAAACTCAACAATGTAAATCATGTCCTTAGTTACTGACTGGTACAACTGTGAATATAAACAATGCCTAGATCAGGAAGTTTTTTACTTCTTAGCACTTGTAAAAGTAATTCTTAGAAAATACTTTTTTGGTTTTTATGTGTTCATTTGAGGTTTTCTTGTTACCTTGTTGTCGCAAAACCAGAACACTTGTGCTGTACAAAGACCTTTCCAAATATTTTTTAACAATATGGGTATACTGAGATTTTATCCACTGTATTTCTAACAGAATAAACTTCAGCAGCAGAAAGCCTAAACAGCTTAAGTAGAAATATTTCCTTCTTTCAAGCTTTCCATCTGACGGTCCTTCACGGAGACATAATTTCACGGATTCCGTAAGTCCCTAAGAGTCTGCTGGACACCGCATGACTAGATGTCTAGCAGAAATCACCGAGATTTCCAGAACAACCAAACGCCCTAACTTCCCCAGTGAGCCTTTAGCCTTCTTTATACATCACATAGAAGTACGTCCCCTTCTTTTGTCCTTTTTAAAGCTACCACCTATAGACAACACAAACATTTGTTTCTTACAGTATCTATTAGTCATAAATTTTGCAAAATTAAACAAAAAGCATGAGCAGGACCTGAGTACTGAAGCCATTTTGAAGGCAAGCATCAAGATGAATGCTAACACAGCATCAAGATTCACACCATCAGCATATTCTTTAAGTAGATCTAAATTATTTTTCAGTGCTGTTTTATTCAATTTGTCGCATCAGACGTAGCTATGTTCAGGTCAGACAGCAGCAGCCGTTTGGTAACTGAACACGTCCTTAATTTCAATCAGAGCTAGGCTATGCTAATGCAATTCTAGCCCTTTTAATTTCTGTTGTCTTTCCCTAATTTGCTTTTTGTCTTTCCGTCCCATGGAAAGTCCTTAAGTAACAGCATTAACATTTCTTCTCATCCCTGTCAGCTGGCAACGCAGTGGGAACTGTGCTAAGTTACCCACCCTGAGTTCAAAAGCACTGGGAATCAGCGTGGTGATCCCAGCAAAATCCAAGCAGCAGCAGTGGTCCCCTCTTCCAAACTTTTCCCTCTGGTCCACTCTTTTTTCTTATCCCCTTGTGGTGTACTTTTCTCCTATTTATTTGGAGGTGATTGAGAGGCAGGAAGAGGGTTCTTTGGTGATTTTTTTGGAAAGGTTTTGTTTCCAACCTATGGCAGCTTCTATTAGGAGCGAAACAAAGAGAATGAGCAGATCCTGTTGTGGTGACGTAAAGCCTAAGAGATGCTTCAGGGTCACCAGCTATCTTATACAGACAACATCTGGCAAAACCATCCAGCAGCACTCTGGATACCAGCCCCAGGAAATACTGATACACATGGCCAGAAAAAAATACAGTATTCTGGGTTTTACTTCTTAAAAAAAGTCCTTTTTTGTCAAGAAGAAAAAAGCGACATATCCACAAACAGCAGCGGAGACTTGCCGGCGCAGGCAGTGATAGATGAGGACTTTTGCTCCCTCTCAGATGCATGGAAGAGAATAGTTTTTTGTGTTAAGAGTTCATTACAGCTTCAGCCCTCCTACTGCACTGTTTCCTCTGAAATCAGGAGCAAGATTAAATCTGTTGTAGCGGAGCGCTCCGTAATGGCTCTGACAGACGTTGTTTTTCCTCGGCCTCACATCTGGGAGTTAACCAGCAGAGCACTTGAAACCAAGCAGGTCAGCTCTTTAGTTGAGTTTCGTGTCTAATCAGCCAGGAAGGCTGAGGCCTCAGGTCACACATGGAAATCACTAGAGCTATTTAAGTCGCCAGAGGTTATTAATAAATCTCCCACTATTTCCTTAAGTAAATAATTGGAGGCCCATCTTTCAAACAAGTTATGTCTGGCCATGTTATGGTACCAATTTTATCCTTCCTTTTTTCCCCTCACCAAGCAGGAAGAACAAATCTCTGGTGACAACAATGGCAAAACTGTGAATTATAAACATCCATGTGTCTCTCATTTGAATGCCTCCTTGAGTTTCCTTGACAGCTGGGGGAACGAGAGGCTCTTAGTCTTTCCACCAGAGCCCGAGCCACCGAAACTGCTCTCTCACCAGCAGAGACTTTGGGGGAAAGCCACTCAGCTCTGACTGCCGGTGAAACACGAGCCACGCTCTCTCCAGTCAGTGCTGTTAGGTAGCCAAGTTCAGGTCCTTCTGGGCTGCCGTGAGGGAAACGAGGGGAAAAGCCTGACTGTGAAACACGGCTGGAGCCAGGGCTTGGAGGCTTCTGGAAAGGAAGAACAGCACTGAGGGAGAGTCGAGTCGGGGTTTGTGAAGCTGCATCCTCCCTTCAAGTCACGCACAGGCATGGGGCTTGACCGAGCGCAGGGGACCGCATCCAGGCCTGACACACACAGGTCCCGCGAGACCCGCAAGCACTTGTCCCGAGGTCAAATTCACCCACAGCCACAAAAAACAAGCCCTGGCTTACCAGAGAGCCCAGTCTTCCCTGCACATGTTACTCTTTCAGCTTCGGAAATAACAGACCGCTTTGTTTTCCCTGTCACTGCACTAAGGTAGATAGACGTGTGCTTATGTGTGGAGAAATTAACACCAGCCCTGGGCGCCGCCCATCACCCAAACTGCACCACAGCAGCAATCCTCTGCCGGTGCAACCTGCATGGAACGCCGGGGCAAGCGCCGAGAGCGTCCTGCGCTGCCGCCAGCTGCAGGGCTGTACCTCGCAGCAGCTCTCCAGGACATTTCCTATCCCTTCTGCTCACCCGGACTCAGACAGACAAACACAGCAAGACATGGCTCCTGTCCACCCCTCCATCTGCCAAACTGCCATGCCAAGCTCCTTGCGTGTCTCTGAGATATTTATGGCAGGTGTGATAACCCCAAAGCATCTTCTAGCTGCCAGATCACTTCCACTGCTGCACTGAGTTATGAGTTGTCTTTTTTTGAACTTCTTTCAAGACGATGCAGAGTCTCAGATGTTAGGAATACAGACTGGGTGCTTTAAGTGAAGCAAAAATCTACCTGCAAACCTATCCCTGGTGCATGTACGTGTACAGACATATATCCTTTCCTTTACAACAAATAATCTAAGGTTTGCCTCTAAACAAAGAACATTGTCTCCATCCTTTAAATCACAACAGCGAAACAGCAGGTTAATAACAATTACAATCTTCGCATGTATGGAAATATTTTTAGTTTGTAATAGAGACTTATTTTGCATTCTTCAGATAATGGAGGACCTGCTCCTGCCCAAGACAACATATTGTCTTTTATTTGTGGTCTAAAAACTTTTCATTCTTGAATCGTGTTTTCTTTCTTTCTTTACCTCACTCTTACAAAGATTAATGCCTTGGACCTAAAAATCAGTTTTTCAGAGAAAGGATTCACCTCACACAATCGTTGCTTTGTGGCATTTCTAACAGAGACTATCAACTTAATTAACTCTAACTTTAGGTCTGAATCTCCCAACGAAAGCAGATTTGCGCTGTAGCTCCACACTGCTTCAGCCAAGCAGTGTCTCTCCAGCAAGCGACAATGAATCCTCCCACGCCTGCAAACAGGTGGAGGAGAAACGCAGCCCTGCCTCTCTGGGGCGCGTGCAGGCCACAGGAGACGCACGCCACGGCTGGACCCGAGCAGTCCCAAGACAGGCTGATAGCTCTCTCAGGCCACCAGCAGCAAAGCTTTGTTCAAAAAGCGACATATTGAGTGTGTGTGCCTATGAATGTGTGGGCGGGGGAGAACGGGGGAGAGGTGGAGGGAGCGCAGCTCTCCGGCACCCGGGCTGTCGCCCAGGCATCACTGATGTGGGCACTGGAGGGAGTTGCTTGCCAATCCTTCTGGCAGAAGAAAAATTGCTACAGATGGCAACTGCCAGCAGGGAACGAACAGCAAAAACAGAGGAATTCCTGACAAATTATGGAGAGAAAGAGAAAAAAGCATTTCCAATGTACTCGTTTCATCTTTTCAGTTAAAGGAAAACCTGTTATCAAGTGGCCAAATGCACGGCTCCAGTAAAGCCGAGGGTGGAAATCCCTGTAGGGACATCAGAGCCAGTGAGCTCCTTCAATTAAACATCTACCACACAGCGTGCTTACACAGACAGCACACACACCCATAATATGCATATTTGCTTGCAAAGGTTCGGGTGCACTAAATGAGCGACATTATTTATGCACATACATATTTTTGGAGGCTGTGGCTCAAGAAGCAGGCTGTAGACAAGCAAAATCTGTGGAATTTGCATGACAGAAGGTGCTAGATGAAGTTATTTGCTGTCCTATCCACTTAAGAGAGCAAAAGTAGGGAATGAGAAAGGAAAAAAAAAAAAAGAAGAAAAAAAATGCAGCAAGCAGGAACACTTAAAATGAGTTACTATGTCTGGTCACTCAATCCTTTAAGCCCTGCCAACACTTTTCTGTGATTAGTTAGTAAATCTGACAAGGTCCGCGTTTGTTCACAGCTTATTGACAGACCAGTATTGATAAAGCAATATCCAAGCCTGGGGAAAGAAAGCCCACAATCTCATTTTACTTTCTCAAGTCTTCATTGCACAAAGGTATTTTTCCTGCATGAATTCATTTTCCTGATACTAAGGGTTTGAATTTTCTGAGAGTGCAGCTCTTATATCATTGCTTAATAATTATTTATCAACCGGGTAGGCATTAAACACAGGAGAGGAAAAACATGTCGCGCAAATTTATTTGTGCAGATTTCTGACCTGACGATGCAGGGACAGTTGTTCGGAGTTCAGGAGAGACAGAACAACGGTAGCTGTGGGATTTATAATTTTTCCATCCCCCAGAGATACCCCGTGCTTTCCTGCTCCCCATGCCCCCACTCACTCTGAGTTTCTTCCTAGAACCTGCCCCCATCTCCCCAGAGGTTTGTTGGGGCCATAGCGTCCTGGATGAGACCGCTGATGGGGTCCCTTGAGGACCCATTAGTACCGCTCATAAATTAGCCAGATGGGGTTTGCTTTGACCGTGCTGCAGCGGGTCGGGTCCAGCGGGGAACCTGGGGCTCCCACTCCACGTAGAAGGAACTAACTGCCACGTGAGCGTGGTTATGTTATGTGATATGTTTTCAAATATTAGGAGCACTGTGGTATGAAAAAGTAGGAAGGGACAGGATTAAAATCAGAAATTATTGCATATTAAAACCACACATATTACTCAAGCCTAATTGCAGCATTTCACATCCAGTTGAATTTTACAAGCTTGATAAATCCAGAGTGTCAATAAAGAAGTGGCAATGTGGGACTGTTCAATAATTTAAACCAAAATGAGGGGAAATGGGTTCAGACCTCTGGCTACAGACCCCAGTAGACACCAAGCAGTGGTGCAAGAGCTTTGCTCCAAGTGGTCAGAGAAGGTGCCAAACGCTTGTTTCTGTGCTCCTACTTGAGACTGCATGGTCTAAAGAGATCTAACAACCACTGTGGAAGCTGGCAGTTGACAGAAATTGTTGGAAAAAACCCATTTGTTGGTGTTTCATTTACTGGTTCTCTTTCTCTTTTCTGTGGGTAGTGGAAATTGGCAGATACAAGCCAGTGAGGAAGTGGAACATCACCACCAAAACATACAGTGATAGGGAAAATCTCTTTATCATTTAAGTTAAACCATCATCAGATATCAACGAATCATATCTCAAAAGCCTATCTAGGCTTCCCTGGCATTACAAATCCAGAGTCCTCTTGGCTCTTCCGCAATCGCTATGGATTATGACCTTAAAACCAAAAAAGCCCTACTTGCTAACAATAAATAAATCACTTGTTCTAAACAGAAAATAAAACATATTTTAAAAACGGGCTGGAAAATGGTGTATACATGTCATCACAGGCTATTTCACTATTGTAGGCATGCACGTATTAAGTCTTCTAAAATTTCTGAAGGAAAGAGTAAGTGGGAGAAATTATAACTCGCTGAAAAACCAGACTGTGCTAGGAAGAGGCTAGTTAGTATATACACTTCAAGGGGTGACATGTTTATTACTAATAATCTGTAACAACATAGTGCCTTTATTACGCAATACTTATCAAAAAGATAAGAAAATTCTTTTGCTGCAGGGGAACGATGTATCATGGGAGTGTAGGTGATGTCGAGGAGGGTAATCACAGAACCTGGAACCAGGCAATCCCGAGGGCCACGCCTCGCGTCCACGCAGCTGCATTCTCCACCTAGCAAGTGCATCGTAACAACTCTTGCTTGTTCACTAGTGTTGTATTAATAAGGGAACTAGTAGGAACCTACAGATGTCACACGTATTTTGAAAGAATTAGCTCATGTACCAATGACTTTCTGAAAAGACAGAGGCATTGCTACTGCTGTATTACCCCGGGCTTATGCAACTCCGATGGTGAAACTGGAGACAGCAGCCATCTCTAAGCGTGCGTTCCCAGAAATGATTTGAGGTGTTCATAGAGAGCGCCGCGACACGGCAGAGCTCGGCACAGCTCTCCCTCCCCAGGTCTTGCTTCCCTGGGGGCAGATCCCCTTCCGGCTGACGGCTGAGAATTGCTGACACTGCGAGGGGAGAAGCCCTGCTCAGACAACGTCTTTCGGGAGAAGGGTTGCGGCACGCTGGAGACATGACTCAGCTGTGTAGGTTCTTACGAGTTTCCTTATTAATACAACACTGGTGAGATGCCGCAGCTCTTGCTTAAGCCAAGAGGGATTGCAGTCTCGCAGTTCTCATTTTGACTGTAAACAAAGAGCCCGGCCCTCTGTGGTAAGGATCTGGGGATGACTTATTGTTAGAGCTGGATGTTGAAAATTATTGCTGTGGCAACACTTTGTTCTGCATCAAATGCCATTTCATAACATAATCATCTCAACCCCACCACAAACGTGGATGATGCTCCATTCAAGAGAGCTTTTAACAGTTTGTCAAATGATGTTTTACAACTGAGTTACCTCCAGTCTAGTTTGCTGTTTCATGCACTGTTGCGTTGGACAGAAGGAAAGAGAAAGAAAGAAAAATGAAGCTGGTATGTAAAAAGTATGCAGCAGCACAGCAGCACTAAAACCAGTGCATGCCTTCTCCACTGCAGCCACTTCTGAACCAAATCAGAACCTCCGCACTACTGGCTTTTCAAAATCCCTCCATTCAAAATGGAGTTTCTTTTCCTGAAGGAATTCACTATTATAGTACAAGACTCAATATTCTTGCTTTTTAGAAAGTTCCAAGAATGCAGATTCTTGGAAGTGGAAAGTCTGGTTTCAGCAAAGACTTGCCATATGGCTCAGGACACAAATCTCAGAATCACAACTTCTAAGGAAAAAAAAAAGGCAAAGTAATTCTGTGTCCCTGAATTTCTGGATATGTTTATTGAAGCCTCTCTGGCTCAACTTTCAGAAGAGCTGAGCATTTTCAAGCCCTCCTACGGTCACAGCAGTATTGAGTGCTCAACAACCTCTGCATCGGATATTTCAGAGGACAATTCTTGAAAATTAATCTCTGTACCTCACTTGCATCATCTGTTTCATGGTGACGCTCATACAGGTCACGTCAAAGATAGGAGATTTACTACATTATTAATACCTAAGAAACACGTTGCGATTGCAGGTTGGAAGAAGCTCTATGCTTTAAAAACTTTCAACTGCTGAATACTGCACTGCTTCCAGCAGATACAAAACCATCTCTACTGAGGACCTACTCCAGAGGCAGTCACAAATCCCTCGCTATGACCTGCGGCTGTAAGTACAGCGCGATGGAGGGACAACTAAGGTGGGATGTTCATTTGAAGTGCACAGATGATGGGAGTAAGACAAGATGAAATGAAGAACAGGACAGGTCAGGCTCTGTTGATCTCATCCGTATGTACGTTCAGGCTACTCAATGCTGTTCTGTCTGCATAAGAGAATGCAACATGAGTACAAATATAGTTTCTGTTACATGTTATCTCACAGGGCCACAGTAGGTATGAAATGACCTTCAGTTTAAGTGAGAACCAGGCTTTGAATGCAAAAGAGCTGCCTGTTTGACCATGAGAGCTATTAGGCTCTGAAATCATTTCCTAAGCGGTGCTGAAGAACCTGTCATTCGGTACACTTAAGGCTGAATTGGACAAGAACTGGAAAATGTATTTAAATAGAAAATACTATCTTGTCAGCAGGATGGATGAAGTGACCTAACACATGTTCTCCAACTCTAATTTCTACGACTACCTGCAGCTTAGACCTTCTGTATGCTGAAAAGGGCCCACCAAGAAAGCTTTTGCTGAAGATGGAGATCCAGCTTGTGCTGACCAGAGAGTAGCAGTTTCCTAAAAACTGAAGAAGTTGAACCAATTACAGGATTTCTTCTTGATAAAACTGAATCTATGCTGTTTGGTCTTTCGTTTTTATTTGGTTTAAATTCCTTCCTTCCCTCCGTTCTTTGTTGACACAATTATATCATCCTAAACCTGGAGTAGTTTAATCTCCAAACAGGCTGTATCTGCACACCAGACCAAAGAGACGTGGGCAACGCACACATGCTTCTGCGAACCAGACCTAATCACGAAATGTGCCAGGTCACTGTCATTATACGCACAACTACGAGCTCTGCTTATAACAATAAATATTCACTAATTGGTAACAATGCTAGCAGAAAGAGGGCTGCAGAGGGGAGAAATGTGCCCCTTTTATTTCCACAGTTTCTCTGAAGCCATGACATATCTATGCAGAACACATTTTCCTACCACGTGTGTTGATCTAGAACTAAGCAGGAGATGGATGCTGAGGAGAGCCATTTTCATCATCCCCGGAGAGATTCGTAAAACAAGAGAGAGGTTTTTTATTCCCCTCTCTCTGAAAGAGGCATTGGCTCCTTTCCACTTCCAATTTCACCATGGCTGCACACGACTAAACATCCATTTTGACACTAATGCGGAGCGGTGCTCTCTACTAGGTTGGGTCAGCCAGCTCTCCTGCCTGACTGGCCAAGTGATTGTAAAATCATTAATGGTATATTTTACACCCCATATTTCTTAAAAAACATAATTACTAGGGAGATTATTCTTCTTTTACTCCAGGACTTTTTCTTCTATTTTTTTTTCCCAAAGACACATGTGCTCACTCTCTCATAACAGTCAAAATGAGGTCAGAAACTTGAACATATGTGGCTGTGTGTGCTTTCTCCTCCAACCAGAAATGACAAAGCAGAGTTTGGCAAGGCAATAAAGGAATGGCCACAAATCAGCCAGGATTATCTGACTTCCTTTAAGAAAGCCATAAATTGTTTACAGCAGCATTGGTCTTTAATGGCAGAATAGGGGGTGATGGAGGGGAAAGCTTTAATCTAACAATTTCAACACATTGCCAAAGTCCTTTCCTGTAGTTTACAATAAAAGAACCTCCAAAGCATCTAACTTACGTTGGTCAGATTTTTTATTTTCAGGGAAAAGATCCTTTCCATGCACTCTTCTCCTTCGGTACAGAAATAGACTGGAGTGTAATGAGGTTAAGTTTTAAAGCATTAAGCATTTGACAAAAATGCTTGCAAAGATTTTAGCACCAGAAAACCTCTAGAGAAACTGGACAGAGCCTGGGATAATACACAGAAGACTTCTCCAAGCTTAATGTACTGGGAATTGGAAGTGCATTAGGATTTTGGCCGCAGCTGAGCTTTTTATGGCCACTGGATTCTCGGCACCGCTGCCTCTAATAACACATAGGTGAGGGAACATGGAGACAGAGTTTGCTGAGATTGCTACTCACTGTATGCTGCAGAACAGTTCCAAAGAGGAAAAGGCAAAAGTTAAAAAAACCCCTGGAAACAGAGCCAGTCTGCACAATTCATATATGAATTTCCAATGCCGAATCCTCCTTCCCTCTCCAGTGCAATTCTACATTAAAAGTTCCTTGGTTTTATCCTTTTGTTCTTGCTTATCCTAGAGGGCAATTGTGAAATTTAGAACCATCACTGGAATTTGGACAACAAATATTTGCAAAGTTTGAGGGCACCCATAGTGAGATTTTTAGAGATAGGCTCTACGCCTCCTGTGTTTCTTTGTATATTTTGCCCTTCAGGGCCGTTTCCCAGATGCTCTGTAGTGCAACAGGCATTTAACACAAACAATGCAAGCATCTCCACTGCCTGGGATGGAAATCCCCAAAACCCTTTCCTGTAGCTCCTCTGAATACTGGAATAATCCCTGCTGCTGCACTGTACTTTTCGGTCACACACCACTTTTGGAAAACGCATTTATGCTGCAAGAATGATGTAAATAAATACAGCACAGCTCACATGGCTTGAAGAGTTTGTCAACAGAAAATATCCACTCCAGACTACTGGCTTCTGAGAACTGGAATGTTTCCAAATCTATTTATCTCATCACTTTGTAGAAGCTCTTTCCTCCCTCCTCTTGATATTTCAGAAATTTATTTGCCTCCCATTATAAAAATAAATACAAGTGCTCTCCCTCCTCAATGCCCAAACAGTAATTAGTTATAATGATTATTATTTATGTTGTGGCAGTGCCTTGGAGCCCCAGACATAGGCTGGGACCCGATATGGTTACATGTTTATAATCCCTCCTCTACATGCTACTTAACGGCATATTGCTAGAAAATCAGTACAAGCAAATTCTCAAAGCATCACAAAGGAGCCTGCCAGCAAAGTCTCCTCAAAGCTTTGGATAAAAATCTCAAGAGTGGTTCCCCATGCTGCAAACTCCAGCGTGAGCAAGAGTCACTCATTCTGGTTGAATGTTTTGTTTGTTTGGCTGAAAACAAACTCACAAGGCTGAAGTACAAAAAGGCAAATGTATAGTGCTTCAAGGGCAAGAAGGAAACCATTCCTTTCTTGAAAAGCTTTTCTTCAATAATTAAGGCTGAAAAATTACTTGTGTTTTCCCACACACCGATGAGAAAGTTATAGGAAGGAAGGAAACACAGGAAGATCCGAACAGCACAGAAGCATAGGATGAAGTACTTTTATGGATAATTGCCAAGTAACTCTCTCTTTTGTTTATGGTGCCCAGATATTATTGAGTAAAACTAATTAGAAATGCAATAGATAAATGTACTCAGAATTCTTCATATCCTCTGAGTGGTTCCAATGCCACCCACCAGGGACTCTGCGTTTGCTGGGTAGGCAAATAATTTTCTCATAAAAAGCTGGACGACTCTTATCATGGCTCATTTTCTCCTTTAACCTATACTGCTCCTGCGCCTCCTCCAACAAAGTGAAATACAACACCCATCAGTGGTGTAATGACTCCTTAACTATAGATGCAAGTAAAAAGCAAAACAACCTCCTCAAACCCGCAGCGCAGAAGGCAAGATGAGCACAGTTAGTTAGCCCTGTCTCTAATTAACGCATTTTGCTTTTCCTGCCAGGTGTGGTCCCCATTTCTCATTCACTGCTTTCCCTCCCCAACAATTTATTCTTCAGAAGCAAGCGATGGAAACAGAACCTGCAAAATACAAATAATGAAGCAAATCAGTGTTGTGTTTTTCTTTTCTTGCTGCTCAAGAACTTTAAAGACGTTTGGGGAAAAAAGCAACAAAAAACCCAACCAAAACAAAAACCTTTCCGCTAAGTAATTGAGTCTGCACTCTTGTATCAGACATTCAATGCTAATTTGGAGTCCTGTCTTATCGCATTACAGACAAACACAAGGCCCCTTACATCAAGTGCAACAAAATAGCTACACTCGGCATTATTAATGAAGTAGATGGATTAATTTCCTATTTATGAGAAGCTAACCAACTGGCTAGCTTGCTGACAGCACTATTAATGATCCTTAATGCCCCACAGGCGGTAATGGGTCCCGCTGGGAGATCTAGGAGCGCTGCAATTTGTATTGAGGATTTAGACATAACAAAAAAAAAAAAAAAAAAGCCCTCCTGGGAACAGGCAGTTGATCAGCGGGCGCCCCAGCGGAACACAGCAGACAAATAATAAATGACAGCCTTGCGATTAAATCAAACCTTCTACTTTAAGTGTTAAAGTGTCTGACTGTCACTAACAATCTAGTGGTTGTTAAAGCCTCCCGGGGCCGCCAGGAACGGAGGCAGTGAGCTGGAAGGTAAAGGGGGGGCGAGCGGCAGCGGCAGCAGCGGGAACCTTGCTGTCTTGCGAAGGGAAGCCGCGCTAGGGCAGGAATTCAGACAAACACCGATCTCCAGCTCTGCTTCTCGAGGTACCACAGACTGAGGACACAGGACCCCTAAAAGTCTACATGAGCATTAAAAAAAAAAAAGATTTTATCTGTGAATTAAACAGCTTGAAGCTTCCCTAATCCCAACTGTCCAGCCCTGCAAACCTGCCTACAGAGGACGTCGCAGCACAGAGCGAGTAGGACTCCTCAGTGTCAGACCATGTCTTGGGTAAATGAACGGTCTTGCCCGCTGCTATCTAGGAATTTCAGTTTCCATTCATATGTCTGTGCATTCAGGATTGAAAACAGAGGGCTATGTTTTTAGATTCAAATGGGACAGGTCGAGGTGTGAACAGAAGTCCTGGAGGCAGCATGGGCTTCATTCACTTGGTCTTCTTGATAAACACAGCCATGCATGCTCTATCCTCCTGATATTTAGTTTCCCTGCTGCCTTGGACTGATCACATCCTGGGGCTGAGTGACAGCTTGGAGAAATCCCAATGCTTTCTCTTCTGGAGATCAGTGTTCAGAGATAGAGATGAAACAGGCAAGTAGGTGAGACAAACATAAGCTCTGAAATGGTCCTTTGCCCATCATCCTCTATCAAAACACCAAAGCAAGAGCCGAGGCTTAATGAGTTAAGGAGGCACAAGGCCAACATTTTGTTCTGGCTAGGAAAATCGTCTCCATCCTCTCCCCAAGCCATGCCCTAGTGTACTCTTCTGTCTTCTTGGGTCTTCTCCCACCCCATTTTAAAAACACAGTATTACAGATAATTAATGTGAATAATGAAAAGCTTTAAAAAAAATAATCTATCTTTTAAAAATGTTTAGAAAACCAAGGAGAGTTGGATGTTGTGTACCTGTCACGAGCAATAATAAAAATAAAAATTATTGTAATCTGAGTCAGGGAGTCAATAGGAGGAAAGGAGATGCAAACCCGGAGCTCTTCCTCTTCCTCGCGCACAGGCCACTTGCTAATCATAGTACGGCAGTGTCTGAACCAAGTAGCCAAGAACATTTACGCAAACACAACACATGGCAATGGTGTTCCCCATTCTCCCCTCCCACAAGTGGTAGAGTGTAAGCTTCAAAAGGACAAAACTCAAACAAATCTGAGAATGAAGACTAGCAAAAAAGGGAGAGAAACTTGCACAAGGATTCCTGTGCAAGTCAACAGCACAAGAGTCCCAGTTCAGTGCCCTGCCCATGCTGCTTTCCACTGAAAACTTCAGATCCAGTACAAATTTTGAAGGAAAACCTGCTGAAGCCAGTGGGACTCTTCCTGCTGACGTGTCAGGTTTGGCCCAAGCTCAGCACATCCTCCCTCGGACTGAAATAACAATGAGCAGCTGTTCCCAGCCTGACTCCACAATGTTTGGAGCTGGGATCCAGCAGGATCCCTTGTCCTCAGGCATCGTGCTGGGAGACACAGTGCTGACAGCAGTTTGCTCCAGCCAACGCTCTCCAAGAAGACAGTCCACCTCTTGACAGAACAAAACACTCAAGCATTTGCACAGCAAAATCACTGCCTACATGCACTTCTTCATATTCCACATTCTCTTCCCTGCTAACGTACTTGCAGAAAACAGGAAAGGTCCTTCCACCTTATTCCTCCTCACCTGTTATTCCCATAATCCAGGAAACAGAACATTTTCCTTCTAGATGCTGTGTAAAACCTACGTGGAAGGTTTATGGCTCCTCTGAATGGTAGCTATTAGGTTTCACAGGCACTGAAAGGTGGTCCCTCTGCCAGGACACGACACAGAGGGGCCATGCAGTGGATCCTCCACCCCATACAGAAGCCCTCAATACAGTGCGTAGCTGTGAGAAACAGCAGTCCAAGTAAGGGAACTGGAATTTTATCTGGTTTTTATCATGGATGTGAGATGACGCTGGGTGTGGCATGATCATACCTTGGTACTGCAGCCTGGGAAGAAAGCCATAAATAATCATCTCAGCTCATATGTATCAATTTATTCTATTACCTCCATGTGCATTTTCTGGCAGAATCAGTCTTTTCTCTTTTTAATCATACAACTTAACATCATGCCACTGAAGAGAACCCACCGGAAAACACAGCAGACAATTGGATTTTCTTCCCCTTAAGTGAGCTTCAGTAAAGATGTAACAGAAGAAAACACAGTGTATGATGGGGAACTATGGTGAGCACTGGCTGCCAAGAAGGTAGCATCTACGGAACCACACTTATTTATCTGTCTTTCAGTTCATACAAGCCGCTCTATTATAGCCTCTAGGTAGGGAAGCATTGATTTTTAAACATCACAAGCTAAAGAACAACTGATCTGACAAAATATCAGTGTGGAACAGAGCTCTCCTGATGCAGGGAAGGCAACGTACTGCCGTTGCCCTCGGGCAGGAACCAGTCCAAAGGGTGAGAGATGTGCCCAGAGGTACCCAAGGGCAAGGGGTGGCTGCTGGGTGCAGAACCCCCCATTAGATCACTAGCAAGGTTTAAATATAGGGGCTGCAAATGGAGGTGGCAATTTCAACACATGCCTAGCTCCATGTTGGATACCATCTGAATTAATGCCATGGCCCAATGAGCAGGTAGGAGCAGCCAGCATCAGAGCGGTGAGGAGGTCTCTGGGATGCGATGCATCTGTAGAAGCAGTGGCACTGGAGGGCAACAGACTCTAAGTCGCTGTAGCGAGAACTCAAATTTTGGATAAAGGTCAACAATTGCACATCAGCTTTATAAGCCTATTTAGGAGCTCCAGTTTCTCCTGGAAAGACTGCCAAATTTTACTTTGGCTGGTCATGTGTCACCCATGACCTTTTGGTCAAGTGGATCACAAAAGCGGGGGCTGCACGCATGTCAGATGGCAACAAAGTCACTACGTACAGAAAAAATGCTTTTCATAAGGCACCTTCCTCCCACTCCCCACACAAGAGGTAAGAAACACTGCTGGTTTCTTTACCCTGTCCTCTTCTGTCTTCCTCACGCTGGCATAAAATTGGATCCTGAGCCTTGTTCGCTTGATCACGCCTCCCCTCCTTCAACCTGTCCTCACCTCTGCACCTCCCCACCACTTTGCCCCCACCATCCTTACTCGGGTGGGGAAGGCAAAAATAGCAGTGACAGCCCCCCTGGGAAAGCCAAGAGGCCCCTGCAAAGTGCACCGCAAAAACGAACGTGCCTGCTCACTCATCACATTTCACATTCGTTCTGCCACTCGCTGTCAAATTAAAACGTGGCCAACAACTCATTTCTCCTGCTCTCACAGTTACAAATTAGTCCATTAAGCTGTCTGCAGCAAGCCTTTTTTCCTCTTCCCAGTAATGGCCTCCGAGAATTCCTTCATAATCGCCAAGTCCTCCTGGGATGCCCACCGAAAGCAGATGGAGAAGCTCCCGGTTAATACATGGCACTTTTTAATGACACAACATGTTGTGGGGTTTTTTTTTTAGTTTTATTTTTTTATGCTCCTGTTCTCCCTTCATCATCTTTCCCCCTTCCTTGCTTTCTTCCACCAGGTTGATTAGGATTTAAAAAAAATAAATAAAAGAGGAGCGGGGATGGTGAGGCACGGATGCTTCTGTGCAGAGGCTGACAGCTACAGGAAGGGGTGGGGGGAATCAGCTTCAACTCCCTAATTAAAACCTCCTAATTGAATTATCTTTATTGAAAAATTAGATCTTCCATTGGAAGCTTAGAGATCAGGGAAGACAGACAATCAAGCCCTCCTGAAGATGACTAATCTGTTTCATTTATTGTGCCTCCTCCTCCCTAGGCAGCGGCTGCACAGCCGACGACCGTCTCTTCCGTGGGCCAGACCTGTCGCAGAGCGAATCGCTCCTGACAGAACAAGTTGCTTAATGCAGAATCCCCTCTCTTAAGGGATGTTTTGGAGAACCAAAAGGACTTCAGTGTTATTAGCAAGTAAAGGGCTAGTATCAGCTGGGAGTTGTCTTTATTTATTTAAAAGAGCATCTTATAAAGTGAGGCTGCTACAGCAGCCTGTTCACGCAGGTGGTACGGGGAAGGGGCCGCTGATCCCAGCACTGGTGAGGGCACTGTAACCCCACAAAGCCGCTGCGCACAGAAACAAGGCATTTAAACCAAGGCAAACATTTTCTGTACATCGATGATACACAGAAAAAAAAAGATACAGACTAAATACAGCCAGCTGGTATCCACACTGCACTTTAAATAATAGCAACTACAGACGAATCTTTCCTGTCCACCTGGAAACCCAAAGACTTGGTCCTGCAGACGCTGCTTGAGAGGAGCACTGCTCACCCACAGCCCACGCAGCAGATGATGATCCTGGTGAACACTTGGACTGGAGCATGGCTGTGCCAAGTTGGGACCCATTCTGAGCTGGCATGGGCTCCCCTTCCCAACACGGAGCTTGGCAGCCACCACCCTGATTGCAGCAACGGGCTCAGCTCTGAGGGGCATCACCTTCCAGACACCATCCTGCACTGAAGAGGCTGGCTAGGAGGATGCTCTGCTTTACACAGCGCAATAAGAAAAATCACTGTTTGCACAACTAGTAGTGGACTTGGTCCTTCCTTTCCAGGTTACTGACCCAAAGTGAGTTCAGCCTCTATGTTCTATTTGATACCTACTTGGTGGTCAAGACAGGAAGAGGCTGAATCTGCGCCACGTATAGCATTCACCTCACAAAATCACAGCTGGCCTTTTCTGGAAGCCTCTGGAGACAGAGGCAAGATTAGTGGTGTCTGGGAAGATCCTATCCCAACCCATTTTTCACTTTTTCGAAACAAGGAGGAAAAGCTCTTCCTAGTGGAAACTACTAGAGGCATACACATTGGCAATTCCTGTTTCCAACGAACCACCAAAGGCTAGACACCAAAAATCAATCTTTGTCCATTTGTCTTCCTCCCTCTTCCCCAACAGATCAGAAAATTGGCTTCAAAATAGGAAGACAAAAACCTAATTAAATAAATACAGTGTGCATTTCTTTAATTTGCTTGCTGACTTTGCAGTGGGGTGACTCCTATTGCCAAGCCTCCTTAGTGACTACATGGGTTAATTTTTCTTTCACATGAAAGTCAAAATTTCTTATCTCATAGCAGAATTCCAGGAGCTGTGCCTTTAAGGAAACATTTTGCAGTAAAATTACAAGATTCGGTGACACTACAGTAGACCCTCTTTTAGCCTCCTCCTCCCACACCAAATAAAATTCCGCGCCTCGGCTGCCACCCTGCCGCTCTCCTCCCAGCTCTGCCGTGAGTGACAGGCGTGCTGCGCTCGCACCATCCTGGGGAACAGCCAAAGTAGTCATGGATCTTATTGCGAGACAGGCTGCGATAAGGCTGTTTTCATGGCTGCACACCCCTCAGACAGGCAGAAAGAGAAACAAGAAAGAAGGTGGCAACAAGAAAGAAGGAGAGTAGAGTCCTCTCGACACCTTTAAGGAGATGCCCTGTGCTGAGGGCAAGAGGAGCTTTTTCAGGGGAGAGCTGTGTTATGAATGTATTTATTTCAAGGCAGGGAGGGGAAGGAATAAACCAGTTTCCTGGAAGTGAAGAAAAATTGGCTGTCTCTGCAAAGTCTGAGGCCAGCTGGGAAGACAGAGGCGCGATTTAACTTTTTGTTTAAAGAAAACCCACTCCAAGTGGCAGAAACGTCCAAAAAACCCCACAACCAGCTCCAGCTCCAAACCTCTAAGTCCTGTACTAGGAGAAGGAAAAAACCAACTTTCTCTAAACACAGACGAGTCAATGTGAATAAAAAGTGTCCTTCATATATCATAACTTATTACTTTAGGAAGAAAACAGGCAGTTTTTCTTTGAACAGCAATATACAAATATTCCCACTGGCAGAATAAAAAAGAGGAGGAAGACTTCAAGTAGATCCCTGCACCTTGGATTTTGTTACCACTATCTGCTCATTTATCCTCTTTTCACTACATAAAGACTTCCTGATTGTGTTATATTTATAGCAAATATGAGACAACCTCCCTAGGTTTTTTCATACTGTTCTTTACAATAAATTCTGTGAAAGAAGTAACCTTTTATCTTCCCTATTTACACGTGCGCTCTAGACAAAGATAACAGCTAGAAGAAATCAGTTCGTAGCTAGAAATGCCATCGTGCTTAGTAGAAGATGGAGGCAATAGGTACTTGTATAGAGAGAAGGCTTGGAGATAGTCTGATGAATTATCCATTCATGTAAGCTCTGGTTTTGGTGCAGGTAATAAGCTAAAGGAGGCTTGGCTAGCATTAAAACAAACCGAACAGCATTTGCAAGGAGGTCTGCTACCTCTTCTCTATTTCTGTTGCACTGTTGTCCCAAAATATAATGAGAAGGGACATGCTATTGGAAATGCTAGTTCCAATAAAAAGAAACCTAAATCATTGACACTTGGGTTATACAGATGCTCTTTTTAATGTACCTGCAATATTCAAAATTGCACTTAAAATCAGAGTTAATCAGCTGAAGTCCCACTCACTTTCTGCAGGAGTCAAGTTAACATCTTTGCCTTGGCCAAGCAAGAAGGATTTTGATTTAGCCGTTTGTGACAGCAATCCAACTTGCACACAGCTCTACAGCAATTGTGCACACCGATCTATTTGTATACACATTTTTTAACTGGCTCACTGCTCTGTTTAAAACGTCTCCTTGCAATAACCTTGAGCCTACAGCACGTATGCAGTGTACACGCACAGATACAAATGCACACGTGAGCTCAGCGTTACCATTATAAAAATCTTACAGTATAGCAATGCTTCAGTGAAGCATCAAAGCTTCATAGCTTATAATTTTACTTCACTACCTGGGACAATTTCTGAGAAATACTTTAGTATTTTTAACAGCACATATATGAGAGACCATATATACTGCTGCTGGCCGCTGGTTTCCATAAATCCTTCAAAACCAATATTTATACTCCCATGAAGGAGTGCTGGTTGCTTATTTTCCATCTCCATAAAAGTGGTCAGATCAATAGTTCTGTGTATGTTACTTGGAAACATGTCACGGCAGCCCCTAAAACCTCTTTTTCCTTTGTCTCAAATCGATTTCTGTAATATGCAAATATTAAGAAAAAGGAAGCTTTAAGTTTCCTCTTAGGATCCTTTGTGAATCCTTCAGAATCCAGACACCACTACGACGGAAAATTAAAACCCTGCCAGCAGTTTACCATCTCTCCTGAGTGCCAGTCGTGCTGTGATCCTAACGCTTTGCTCCAAGCTATGAAATTCTGACATTTGCATATTCTTCACTTCGGGATTGTTTCAGCAAAAAGGTAAAAACACCGTGGAGCCGCCTGCTTCCAAAACCAGCCCTCTCCTCCGACAACCTTCCTCCCTCCGAAGAGGAGGAGGACAATTCTATGCCAATGAAAAGATAACACCACTCAACCTCTTGCCTTAGATGTTGCTGCACACCCAATTTTTTAGTTAATATGCAAGATCAGGAAAATTAAACTTGTGTTATGGAGTCTTACTTTGAGAAGGAGCAAAGAGACACGCTATTCACTGGAGCTTTTTGTGAGAGACTTTATCCCCCTCCCCTTCTTTTCAGCACAGCTTGAGCCCTGAAGCTTTTATTAAAAAAATAAAAAAGGGAAAAAAAAACCCCAAACCAAGCAGTGTACAAAAGTGGGGGGAGTAGAGAAGGTTTAACAAGCTCCAAGTCATAGATTATAAGCCGCTGCTAAAAATTTATGGCTGTTTGGATCTTTGCCACACTGAACAGATTGGCAAGCTGATCAGAATCGCAGCAGGCTGCCTAATGAGTCCCACACAATTTTTCACCCCATATTTTTCCAATAAAAAAGCAGTTAAATACCAACCGCAGCCACAGCAGAGCCTGCCATCTGGCTGCTTTTTTCTCCAGCCATCATTAAAATGGTTCTTGGCAGTTTACACCTCGCTTTTTTCTGTACAGATGTGGAACGAATTTTCTGACAACTCTTGGATGAAACAGGGGGCTTTATTGAGCTTTACAGATTAACTGCCTAACTTCTGGTCCTAATTTTAAGTGTCTTAGCACACCGGAGGCATCATTTTAAGTGAGCTAGTTGTACGTATCTGAGCCCACCAGCAACATTTGTTCAAGTTAAAGTGAGATTCAAAATCAGCATTTCCAGGAGCTGCGTAACCCACGCCACCACGGTCACCAATGTCCGGCCCACACTGTGAGTTCACAGGGATTAAAAATAATATCTCTAAGGATAGCGTTTGAAAGTGCCTACAGAGGAAACCAAAGAATTCTGGTTGAAACCCATTTATTGCAGCCAAATGACTACGAACAGCTTTATTTCTTATTCTTTGCTTTCCCCACGCAGCAGGCTGGTTGCTGGGGCGTAATGGACCCCGTATTTGTGGTTACTCCACCGGCCCGAGCACAGCGGAGTGAACCTGCAGCCCCTAGTATCTGGTCAGACGCGTTCAAGCCGTGGGGCTGCTCACTTGAAAGCAGCTCAACTCACCTCTTTGTCATCGGAAGATGATAGCGAGCAGAGAGAGAAGAAAGCTGATTTTGGGGCACAGAATTTATGCACAGAATAACTATTTTTTACAATCAATTTTTGAAACCAGAAATGCAAAGCAAAGGTACTTTAGAAACCTAGAAAAATCAAAATATAGCTAAGAACCACGTTTAAAAACTATTTAAGGGCCAAACAGAAGCAGGATAGGCTGGAGATGTATACAACTGACTGAACGTTTACAGACAGTTCTGACAAATGTAACCTGCAACTCCAGGCAGTCTGGGGGATGGGAGCAGTCGGGCAGCCAGCTGAAGAGCAGTTAAGATGCTCTGAAAACAGTGCTTCAGTCTTTCCCTAATGAATCCTCAAGACCGCAAAAGAAGCAGTGGAAGTTGCAGAGACTGGAGCCCGGGTCCTCTAAAGGCAAAGCTGGAGGTCTGTCAGACCCCTCTTTCTCTCCAAAAAGACGACAAACAGCAGCAGAACATCCAGAAGGCTTTTTATCATTTTGCTTTCCTTCGCATCCCTAACATAGATTATTACTTATGCCAATCATCTTATAATGACCAGTGGATTTAAAAAATGAATAATTTATAGGAATGTTGATAACATTTATTTGTTTTCAGCAAGGACTTCACAGAATCACAGAAATGCAGTACAGAAAGAGACCTCGAAAGGTTATTCTAGACCCCCTGCTCTGACAGAGATTATGGTGGAGATTATGTGCATAATAACATAAACGACCCTATAACTGTACTCCAGAATCAACATTTTCATTAAGAAATATATTGCCCTTGTAATCCTACTGGTTGGGTAGATAACCTTCAGAGCGCAAGCTGATGCAACCACAGCTCTCCAAGCCTGGAAACAGGCAGAAACAGTGACCCTGAGACAGCACGAGTGGGCATTTATTCAGAAACCTACCAAGCACAGGCTGGAGATGAATACAACTGCCTGACTGTGTAATGATAGCTTTAATTAATGCATCCTTCTATGACTGTGCAAAACGGGTGGCAGTTTTGCGGGCCAGGAGCAGCAGAGCAGTCAGGTGAAGCTGAGAGTCGGTGTGTTGGAGATAAAGGGTTCCACGTTCACGCTCTGCTGTTGAAGTCACCCTTGGCCCCCAAACTGTGATGTGTCCTATCCCCAGTACTGGAAATGGCTGTGCAAATTGCTGACGAAAAAGAGAAAAAAAATTACCTCCCTTTCTTTAGTGGGTGCTGAAAGCTCCAATTTATCTCCTACCGATCGACCTAAAACACCAGTTCACCCTAAAAGCACTGATGTACTTTCAATGCGCAATCCTGCAGCCCGCTGCAAACCTCACAGCAATAATAAAAAGAATTGACTTGAGCATCAGTAGTCAGGTCAGACAGTTCCAGGGTTCCAAACTCTGTAATTTGGGCTTGGTGTGCAGCGTAGGGTAAAGGACCTTGTTTTATAGCAAAGTAAATTAAAACCCAACCAAATCTGCCAGAGCAACATTTTGTCCTATTACACTTCTGGTAAGTTTTGCTTCTAAGAAACATTACTGTATGGAGAGGTATTCACACACACACGCACTGCCTTGACATTTGCACTTTTTTATATAAACATTTTTACAATATTCCATTACCACAGAACGCACCAGCTAATAGCCAAATCCCTAAAGCTGCTAACAATCAAGTCTGGCTCAGAGTCGCCTCTGAATAACTCCCATTTCTTCAATGCTTTTGCACAGCAGGACTGCTAATAAACAACCGGGCAGTAAAACTACAAGCCAGCCAGTACTGCCTCTGTCTTCTCCAGTTCAGGGAATTGCTCTAATACAATGTGGAAATATATCCTGTGACCAAGCAGCCTCTGGGAATTCTTACATTTCAGGTTGGGTTGTCTTCATTTGGGTTATTTTGGGATATCCACAAAAATGAGTCCCAATTCCCTTTCCCTTGCTCTCCACCCCCCACAGTCACACACTCCACCAAGCAAAACATTCTAGCTACTTAAATGTGGTCAGGGAATAAACCATTCCAAGAAAAAAAAGTAGTCGCATCTTAAATGGTTTCCATCCAATCAAATGATTTAGCCCAGAGGCTAAAATGATTTAGCTCTTACACAAGTCTAACACAATAGTGTTTGCATAACTTACTCGAGCTCTCTCGCGTCTGTCCCACAGAGAGTTCCCAGCCCACAGAGAAGAGACAAAGATAACTGGGTGTTTGATCCAAGGCTACCTTTCATTTTATTTAGGACTGACCTAAATTGAAGGTCCAGTACGTTACCTGTGTACAGCAAACCGACTATCCTTTGTTTTACAGATCTGTCGACAGCTGCGTCCTCAGTGCTGCACCGAGCTCTGCAGCTCGACTGCGTTTTCCAGCGACGACGCTAACGAAGAGCAGGAGCAAGAGCTTTCCTGCAACGTACTGGGGTGAGGTGCTAAGCAGCAGGTGTGTCTTCACACGAAACCCTGAAGAGAGCAGCCTTTTGTGCCCTGGACAGCCATGTTGCTACAGAACATCCTAAAATCCACATTTTAGGCTTTCATGCTTGTTTCAGCCCTGCAGTGTGTTTTATTTTTATCACTTATCATTGCTAAGTCAGTGTAACTGACATGTTGCCTTTACAGATAATGTTCTTTTGGTGAGTCTCAAAACTAGTTTTAGGGTTATTAATGATCCTTTCCTCCTCACTGCTTTTAAGGGTTTATGGTTCAAATTTGAGATTTTAGCTGTAGGCAGAAATACGGTACAAACTGATCCTAGAATTTTTCCCCTTGATACTATTAAAAATAAATTCCCTTTATTGCAAAGGTAAAAGAAAATTCACAGTGAAAAAAGGTAACAAATGGATTAGGAGTATTTTCAAGTCATTCATCTTCACTCAAAAAATAATAAATTTAAAGCACATTTTCTTCCTAAGAAATAAGGCTTTGCTCTTGTCATTAAAAAAGCTCAGCACTTCAAATCCATGGGATGCACGCAGAAGAAAGGAAAGTAAATAAGCAGAGCGGCTCTGGACTTATAAACAGAAGAGTGGGACGCAGAGAGAGAATCACACAGCCAGCCATTTGGACGTCTTGGGGTTATATAATTCGAATTCTGCGCTTACAGGCACCAGTAGGAATTTTGCCAATGACTTAACTGACTTTTACGCTCTAAAGCTAAAATGATCCGTTTTGATTAACTGCTCTGACCTCCTGCATAACACGGGCTTACAGCACAGGGCCAAGATTTCATCCCAAATCTGGACAGAAGAGAGATGCACAACATATGAGTCAGCAGGACAAGCACAACAATTTTAATTTTAAAATGCCAAATTGTGCTGGCAGGGGAAAACAGGGCGGATGATGGACAGTTCTGGATACTGAGAGGTTTCTTGAATTATTGGGAGATACTTGGCTATGTCAAGCAAGCTGACTGAGCTAGCTTTCATATCTTGTTTTTAATTATCTTTACTCTTTTAGAATTTCCTTGTTGTGTTAAAAGCTGTCCCGGTGTAAGCCTCCTCCCCAGATCTAATCTTTGTGCTTGAGGCAATTGGGGCAGGGTTATTTTGACATGCAAACGAAGAGGACATATGTTGCATGCAAATGAGAGGGCCACAGCTTAGAGCAGACATTGTTTTTTTTTTTCCCCTGCCCCAGGCATTTCTGTTGTTGCTTAACAGGATTTCCTGGGGATCCAGCCCAACACTTTCACACCAGGGTCTCTAAACCCGGGCTGCCCACCCAGCCACACAAGGGAAGCGGTGGCGAGCAGGCCCGGCTCCCCTGGGCACCGAGTGGATCCAGCCCAGCCATGGTTTCTGCTTTTAGGGTGGGGGAAATGGGTGCTGGTTGCTCAAAGGCTCAGCTTCACCAAGCAGCCAGCTCACCTGGAGCCAGGCTGACCCCAGAGACCTGCTCTGGGACAAGCTGGCCCGCGGCCACCAGCCCCGCCAGCCTCCCTCGCTATTTGTTGTTCTCAGGTATTAACACTGGAAAATTGGCTACCGTGTACTGGCAGTAACTTCTCAGTGTTATTTAATACATGTTATTGTATTCACACTGTAAAGGGCCCACACCCTGTTCTGATTCAAGACCAAGATACAGGGTCATTACGGTGCTATAAACAACACTTTAAAAGCCTGACTGTGTACTGACACCATTTTTATAGGTGCAGAAAACCTCTCAAAACCACTCTCAAACACTGCGATGACGTTTTACACCGGACTCATGTGTTCCCAGGATGGCATTAATTGAAATAGTGCCATGAAAGCAAAGGGAAACATGAAACAGCAAAATCTGCACAAAATAATTCTGCTTCAGAGATAAGAAATCAAGGCAATTTGGAGAGAAGGCCAGATTCTGCGCTTCATCCTTCATCTTTGCTTGCCAAGACTGTAACAGTCATCCAAGAGTGAATGCTACCAGGGGAAGCATTTGAGAACTTACCTTTGCTACTAAGAAAGGTGCTTAAATTTCAAAGTACCTAAAAGGTAAGCTACCCATCCCCAGACAAAAGTACTGGCAATCATACCTGCAGGAGTTAAATATGTGAATATTTAAAAAAAAAAAAAAAAAAGGCTCATAACACTTGGCACAAATCATACCATTCCTTGGTGCAAGAAATAACTTTTGGCCAACCTGTCCCCATGGGCTTAGATAAGGGCTGCCAGCAAACAACCCAACCAGAATGAACTTGCAGGTCCCTCCCTTTGGTGGGTCTGCTCCGGCCGGGATGGGACTGCTGACTGTTGGGGTGGTGGTTGGCTTTTTCAGGATAAGCTAATTATACCAAGATACTTGTCCACCACCCTAAATAAGGCAGATTTGGAACAGAATTAGAGGAAGAAAGTCTTACAGATGGTACTGCCACTTGGCAGCTTCCAGCAAGGCTTGGGTGTCCTCCTGACCTTTGCCGGCTCTCCCCAGAGAGCAGCCCCACAGGCACAGGCAACAGCAAGTCAGATGGGGTCAACAGATGGCTGAGAATATGCTGCACATTAGCACACATTCTTCATGTGCCTGTCTCTGGCCCAGAAATAAGCAGGAGAGGGATTTGGCCCCAGTAGGTTCAGCAAAACCACGCTCTATTGCACTGAAACCTCTACTGGCATCCACCAGCTTAGACAAGCACTGGCTGCCAGAGCAAAATATTTCATTCCTAGTGCACTATGGCTTTGCTTTTGTGGTTTTGAGAAAGGCACGTTAAATTCTCTTAAAATGTGTCAGGAAAAACGTTGATGCATGATTTGTGTACAAATGGGCGCAGTTGTGTTGTGCGTGTCAAACCGTGCATATGGGTAACCTGGTAATCATATAATTTGCCTTGACGCCTCTCTAAAAAGACATCATTGTCCCTCTAATTTTGAGTCCTTGTAAATAATCAATCAATCAATTAGCTAATCTGCTCAAACTCTCCCCACATCCCCTTATGTTTTCAATTAAAAGTGTGAAAGGCAAGTGCAGACAGATTTACACGACATTCCAGAGGGAAGTGGCGGCAACGGGTATTTTTTCACTGATCTTATCAGGTGCCCTGTAAGAACACTTTGGGTTTCTTGTGATCTTGACTGCTAAGCAATTCTGGGCATTCATTTTTTTCTGATGGAAAACCTGTCTTTATAGGGTTGCCTTTTGGGAAATTCCTCATCTAGAATATCCAGCAAACGACTTAGGAAAGAGTATTTTCCTTTCAAAAGCCTACCTGTGCAACCATGGGGACTTTGTTTTTTTGGAACTCTGAGAATGTGCAAACTGATACTTCTAGGAGTACTTTGACTTGGCTGGATTTGATGCAACGTTTATAGAGATGGCAAAAGGCATCTGTTCTACGGGAGGCTAAGCCCCTGCCATATTTCACATCCTTGCTCCAAAGGATGGAGATGTGCAAGTTTCTTACCAAATTACTTGCAAGTGCTTACAACATGACCAAACCAATTTATTTCACCCCCATCTTATTTTTTGTGGGAGCCAAATCTTTTCATTTCAACTTTCAAAGAAAAGGAAATCGGCCGCAGGCAGACACACGACATGGAAAATTTCAGCTCCAACAGCTTAAGTTTGGCAAAGCTACAAGCAATTGACAACAGCCCTGCAAGGGGAAGTGCCAGACAATCCCAGCATCGGGCAGGGCTTCCAGCTCCACCTGCACACTGGCCAGGAACGCATGGACATTGTGTCAGGCCCATGCCCTCTCCCAGGCAGCTATTTTTAAGGAGTCAGGAGAAGTGATTTGTGGTGCGTATTGCGAGTGGATTACTAAAACGCGGAGGCTGAAATACAAGAAGGCACAGGCGTACAACTGGGGAGCTTTAGAGGAGAGGAAGATGGATCAACCATGGCTACTCTGTAAGACTTGAAAGACTTACACATTATTCATACAGATTTGTAGTCTGCTTTAGACATTTCAGGTGACACTTGCTGCAATACAATCTTTACATATAATGTTAAATTATACCTTCAATCAAAAGGAAATGGAAATTCCTCAAACTAAAAAATAACAAGTCAAGGCCTTGCCAAAATAAAAATCAAACAAAGAAAATGAGTTAGAACAGCACAAAATTGAGCAGCAACTGGAAAGGCAGAACACCTTCCCGCAAGCCAAAGCCTTGCTCATGTATATTGCATAAAATATTCTTTCAGGAACTAGACAAAGATTTTTTTTTTTACAGATTGAACACAATGAAGCTTATTATTAAATTTTATCCTTCTGTAAGTGGCAAGGATATATTTGTTAGCATAAAGCATTAGTGATCACACTGATGTCTGTTTTTCAGATGAGAGCTGGCATTGCCCTGTGGACTAAAAATGGCACTGCAGGTATCCCGCGTTCAAATCCCAGCGGGGTTATTAATTCCTGGGAGCAATGAGGCAATGCCACACTCACTCATTTCTGCTACACCACTACCTTACTGTCCTTTCCACGACACAATCTTGCACTGGAGCTACAAAGACTGCCACTACTACTTTAAGAGCAGTAGCCAGTGATCTCAGTTATTTCAAGTGAAAATCTAGTTGCACTGGGGTCTGTAAGAATTTTGCTGTCAATTTTAATGCACCAGGTTCTCACCTTTGGTATCATTTCCCCCTAATAAAACAGGGATGATCACACTGGCAGATCTGTTAGAGTGGAACAAGGACAAGTTAATGTGCGTTCTGCATTCTGAATGTGTAGCATAATAAGTGCATGAATTATTTATGTGTATAAATTTAAACTCTTTGATTGAAGTGTAAGACTGGTTGATTAGAAATAAACTTTCTCCATCTTTGACACCTAGGTGCTCTGCCACAAGAGCTTAAAACAGTGCGTGCTCCCTGCTTGCATGTTCCCATCTCCTCCTCAGTGCCAGCACTAATATTCATGAAATAACACAGAAATCCAGAGCTGACCCAGCTGAAGAGAAGCAACACAGAAGTCCCCCCAACCCCCTAACTTTTCATCTAGATGAGTTTCCCGGACCAGCTCACTGCACAGACACGGAGCGGTGGTGGTGCCAGGGGGAACGCGTGGCTGAGACTGAGTGGCCACAGCAGAATCAGCTTAGATCAGCCCCAGTTGCCGCAGAACCTCACACCAGGTTAATATTAAATCTAACTCCTCCTAGAAATGTGATTTTTTTTTTCTTGAAAGCAGATAGATCTATATCTCTAGGTATCTCTCCCAGTAGTGCAGTAGCTTAACAGAGGCCCAGCAGCGGTATCCTGAACTTAATGTTTTAACCACCTCATTTAATAATCTGCACAAAGGAAAAAGGCCCAGACAATTAACTGACATAGTGATTTGTTATCAGAGGGTCCCAAAGGTACAGCCGCAAGAATAAGAAATGTGTATTGAGAAAACAAAGTCACACAACCAACAACACTGCGTAGATAAGGCTGATCAGTCAAATGTCGTCTTCTCCTGCTGATGAGAACTTAAGTCAGAGCTTTTAATGCTCGTTGCTCCAGATACCGGGTAGGTATCGACTAACATGTGGCTTTCTGTTAGAAAAGCATAACTCCTTGTTCTAAAAAGTGACCTCTCATTTTAAAAAAAACATTGGCCCTTGGCTCCAGCATCATTAACCAGTGTTCTCAGTCATTGGGCAAAAAGTTTTCCAGCAACTCCAGTTGCCGTTGATATAATTTACATCCTCACTACAGCACTAAAAATAATAACTGAGTACTTGTCCCCTAATGTCAGAGCAGCATGCTCGGTGAAGCAATGTGCACAGCTTTACAATTTTGCCTGTTTTGTTTCAGATGCTGAGTGGGGAGTTTGTATATAATATGAAATGGAGTAAAAGAACGTCTATTATTAATGTAGCCTCATGAAGCAATTAATGTGCTGGGTCATTAACTCACCATCTACACAGAAATCCCACAGCAGAAGAACCCTGGCCTGAGTTCAGCTGAAGGCACTTTTGTGTGGGGCAGCGTCTCCCAAGCCCAAGGCCAAGACCTGCAGCAGTTCGCAGAGTCTGGCGCCATGAACGAGGACGAATCATACCATGCTTACTCCAGGAGATCTACATGACCACCTCAGTGGAGATCACCGCCCATCACTCCTCTACTTTGCTTACAACTTTCCTCGTTAAGATCAACGCATATTTAATTCCAGTTCACACAGTCCATGCCTTACACTGAGCAGAAACACCACACTCAGTTCATCTTTCATTTCCAAAATACACTTGCTCACTGGTTTTAAGAAACACAGGTGGCCTTTGTGCACAAGCATACCCGACGACTTTTAATCCATCCAAAGTTTTTCCAAACAGTTGTACAGCGCAGCTAACACCACCCAGAGCTGCTGGTGTGGATGTGGCAGAGGAAGGTAAGGTAGAAATCCTCATTTTTTGAAATTATTTTCAGAAAAAAAGATGGCTTTCACACTTTCCTTGATACAAGGTAAGACATGCTGGGCTCTCTACACCTAAGGCAGCCTTCCCTCCCACCACTACTGACAATCACTGTTCCTGCAGTCAGATGCATATGCTGGCTGGCATTGCTGCATGAAGTCTCTCTCTGCTGGAGGAGGCATTAATTATAAGCAGGCAAGAAGAAACTTCTGCAGCATTGATGGCTGCTCTGCTGGGTGCTTTTCCTTGTATTAAGCTTGTTTTCATTAACTTTCCAAATAAATGATAAAAGGCACAGGCATGGGCAACAGAAAGACAAACCCGTAATCACTGGAGTAGCTGGCTGGCTTCCTGTATGTATACGGGGAAATATTGTTTAGATCTGTGCAAGCGCATACACACACAGGCTCTCCTGCCGAGCAGCTTCACTAATCCAACCATCAGTATAAAATATCAGCTCACTGTCAGCTTGAACACTTGCCTACCTTCTTGGTATCGCGGTTCCAAGCTAAACCCAAACTCACTTAGGGTAGGAAGTTTTGTGTTCTGCCTACAGACTTGGTAAAAACAAGTCAACAAACAGGTGAATCAATGGCACTCTGTTCTTACCAAGATGCAATGCTGACAACACTCAGGATTTTAATATGCGATACTGATGACTACTTATATTGATGGTTATGCCGATTTAAATTGTGGTTATTGATTGCACTGATAATTATAGCATCTTATATACACGTAGGTGCTCAGAGCCTGGACCAGAGAAGAGACTTCCCTCCAAGTGATGCCCAGACCATCTGATAAATGTTCTGCTTTAAAAGTTCCAGGTTCCAAGTTTGAAAGTTTTGAAAGAGTCCTGTGCTCGAGCAGAAGTCATGGCTTTCACTGGCAACTGCAAACTAATTTTCCAGACTTCATTGATATGTTAAAAAAAACATGAAAAGCACCCATCAGTAGAAACATTAAAAGGCAGATTAAAAAGAATACCCCTAATTCAACGTGCTGCTCTGAATAATGATTTTTAAGAAAAATCACATTATTTTCTGGAGCCTGACTCATGATTTTTAAACATCAGGGGTTTGCCACACTGCTGGTATAAATCTGGAACCGCCCCACTGACGTCACCGAAACTGCACCGATGTAAAAATGGCATCGGGGAGAACAGAAACAGGCTGAGAGAACTGGACAGCTGTGACCACTAACACAGGCTGCGCATTAGGAAAGATCAAAGTCTAATTTTTACAAAACATTTTGTCTTGCTTTTTATTTTACTGAATTAGGGAAAAACATGGCCCACATTTGCTCTCAGTAGCTTGATGGGCTAAAAATTCTTCACTGACTTTTGAACACAGCATAATACCAATGGGTATTTAGTTGGCTGTTCTTCTGAGAGGTACTTCTATCTGCTGCTAGGAGGCTTCAGCCACTGGAAATACAAGATTATCATTCCGTAGCAGATAAACACAACCTTCTGGGCTAACGTCCCACCCCGCTCCCAGACTTCATTACTCAGAAACATCCCCATCCTCTTGGCAAGGGGAACTGAGACCAGCAGGAATGCCTCTAAAGGTTAAACACATGAACCTTTTGTCATGTTAAAAAATGAGAAAAAAGGGAGGAAGAAAAGAGCACAGGCAGAGGGGAGCACTACAAATCAGGGCAAGTGACTGCTCAGCAGAAACAGAGGGCAAAGGGTGCGTGCACCATTATCTGGGGGAGCACGCTACCCAGAACCACTGTTCACACCCGGGGTCTGCAGTGAAAACAATTGTCATCATCGAAAATCCCTCAGAGCTAACCATTTTTAGGAATGGATTTTGTATCAGGAAATGCCGGATCTTGGCAGCAAGTGCGTTACTGATACAAACGATAAAACAGCAGGGTTATACGAACATGTCTATCTCCAAGGCCAGAAGAAAAGAAAAGCTAAAATCTCCAAGGTCCTTTTCGGAGAAGAATCACAAAAGCTACAGACTGCATTTCCCACGTATTTTGTATCATGATTTAATCTGTTTCTGGCATTATATCTTTAAGAAAGATCAAAGGAAGGCAGCGAGGGAAGGAGGTACACACTGACTTCCACTAATTGAAGCAAGCTGAAGCCTCCAGCACCTTCTGGGTTCTCCGAAGTTTCCCTCTCTGTCTCAGCACTTCCTCTGCCCTCCCCTGCGGCCTCCCTGCCCCAGCCCTTGCAAAAGCGAGTGCATCCAGATGACTGACACAACAGAGATGCCTTTTATAGCTGCTTGGGTACAGGAGCAGGAATAAAAACATCCCAAATCTCAGTACAATCACTAGCAGAAACTCGCTGCAGCTCTTCTATTGTTTAATTTCTGTGCCTCATTTTTTCTTTCTTTAAGAAAGGACATCAAAGAACATTGAGGTTTAGGAGCCGTTAACAACATATGTGTACCAATACCAGCACCGTGAAATATTGCACGCAACTCATCCCGGTAACAAAACCTACCAAAGTAAAGCTGTACTGGGAAAAACCAGTTTCTCACCATAACTGTATGTGCAGCAAGCCAATCTCCTCCTACCCCAGGCCAACCTAATTAAGCTGCTAGAACCTGTAATGTAAAGATAACCACGATGTCCCATGTGGGGCTTCGTAATAACCTGACCCTGACTCAAGCATGGTAACGCTGAGAGCATCGTGGATTCTGCACTCAGCTTAACGAGTGGATACCTCTTTTCTTACCATTTACCTGCTCCCACATCTCTCCTTCCTTCTCTCACGCATCTGTGCTTTGATTGTAAGCTCTCCGGGAACTCCTGGGAGGTGCTGGCTTCCCCGGAGAGGCTGCGAGTCAGGGTCTGCGCTAGCGTCTGCGCAGGCTCCGACTTCCATCCACTCATCCCGCTGTGTTTGTGTCTTAGCAAGGAAGAGTTCCTTGTAAATGCCTCCAAGGGTCAAGCACAACTTTGCCTTTGATGCTTAATAAAGTTTTGAAATCAAAAGCACTATGTAAATGTTGTTCTTATTATCAGGTAGGTGTGCTCTGGTTTTCTTCCAGGAGAGCTCAGCTGCTGAAAGTGGCTGGTATGAGAAGCAGGTCCTGGATGTTCAACATTCAGCTTTGCAGGGAGAAGACTGACATAAGAGCTTGGCACACAGCAATGAAAGACGATGCAATCTAATTTGGCAAATTAGCCCCTGGGATGATGCAGTTGCCATATGTACCTAGGTGCCAAATTTCAAATGGAGCAGAGTGACCTGACCCTGACCTTTGGCTCAGAGCACTAAATTCCCTCTCCAGGGAGCCTCTCTAGCCTGAAGCATGTTTCAAAGCTGTGAAGAGAATAAACGTATTCACCTGGGGGATATTTACAGCAGAACATTTGTTTTCACTTACTCTGAAATCTAAGGAGAGTTTTGGTGGAGTCACTGCATGTCACTCATTCCAACAACAGGTTTTGCAGCTCTTCTTATGCAGGTGGCTGAGGCCTCTGCAAATCTCTCTGGCTGACCACAACTATCTGATGAGCTCTCTGTTCTAGCCAATAATTTCCCCAACCTGGGATTTTTCAAACAAAAGCAAACATCATCTTCTTTCTCACTGCTTACCAAAGACACTACAGTACAAGAGAGGGAGGCTACCAGTTACAAAACTTTGCCACTTTTAATAAATACACTCAAGAATTTTGCAAGTAGTATAGTAAATAATTTAACCTACACTTTCCAGAAGCTGAATGAAGTGTTTTGTTTTGTTTTGGTTTTTTTAATCCTTTCATTTCAAACTAGTAGTTAGCTTGCTAATTAAAAACAATTGCTTAGTGGCTCATCAGGCAGCAAGTCAGACAGGTTAGACAGAAGAACAAACGCTAACTAGAGGCAACAGACGGAGCTTTCTGAGCTTCACGCTAGTATTATGCTACCCAAAGTACAGGAACAGAAAGAAAGGTAAGAGAAGGCAAGTAAAGGTTCAACAAGGCAGATTAGTTACAACAGTTTTACGACACGAAACAACTTCAGATCTTTACAGTCCAGCTCAGCAACGCCACTTATGCTCAAAAGGCAACCCCCACATGGATTTGCTGTCACTTGGCTTTTGGCTTTCTCATTTTAGTTGACTTGCATTAATTTTTTCTAAGTACCCTGGTACAGACACAGAGTCAGAAATCTCTCAAACACATGCTCGCTCCTCTGCAAAGCAGCATCAGTCCCAGAAAAAAAAACACTTTCCTTTTTTCCTACCCACTCCAATATTGGTGGTTTGAAAACTTATCCAAACACTTTCTTCAGATTCAAGTTGTGCTTGAAAGAGATTGTAGAAGTATTCAGAGAAAAGCTGAGAGAAGAACCAAATGCAGCATTATGGGCCATGCAGCAGGCTTTGGGAAAGGCAGCAGTATAGACAAACCAGGCTTCCATTTACTCAGCTAGCAGAAATACATCTTTATTTTAAGGAACTGAGTCACTTCTGAAATGCATCATTTGTTTAAATTACAGGAAATAAAGGTTTACAACCAAGGACGAGCTTGGCAAACCTTGTTAACAAAAAACAATGGTTTGTATGATCTGCAGAACCTGATCTCCAACAGGCTGATACATCTCTAAAAGCAGCAGCAAAAGGGGAGGGAAGGCTTTGCTAAATTGTGTTTCTATCCAAGTTTCACACAGAGAACATCTGTTTGCACCCTAAAACATACACAGGCATTTGATAAACACTTTCTTTCTTCTCACTTTAGGATGGCTCTTTGGCTCACGCAAAATTTAGCACTACTTTTTTATACAGTCTCACCCATTTCATACGCCATACAGCCAGGCATGAAAAGATAAATGCTTAAGGATGCAAAGCAAAGCATTTACAAAAATTTTGGGAAAAAATACTTAGGGTTGTCCATACAACCTTAATTTAGCTCTCCTTTTAAATGCATGCTTTAGTTGTGCAGTAAATCGCTTTTTGTTTTCAAAATCTGGCTCCCCCGTTTCCTCAGTCTCCTACAGCAATCCCTTCACAGGCGCTGGTTCCGCTTTCACCACATCGAGCCCACATCTCCACCCTGCAGCATCTGATCTCTTCCTCCATGCTGCTGGATGCCAACAGGAAAAGCTGAAAGTGTAAATGGGACGTGCTTTTGCCATGTACCATCTTCTCTGCTCCAGAACTTTGCTGGCAGCAAGGAGGAGAAATAAGTGGAAGAGCACCCTGTGCTGAAGTGTTTCAGCTGAAATTCACCCAAATAATTCAGTACGAAGAAGATGCTCAGCAAAGAAATTCACCATAATGAAGTCTGGCCAGATTGTAAGTACACAAAAGCAGAGCCTCGTGGTATAAATTGTAAGACAACCTTAACACCTGGCTTTCCTTCCTGCCCTGTTTTCATGAGGGTGAGAGAGACCTCTACGTTTTGTAACTTTGAGAAGAATGAAGAGAACATGTCTCTCAAGCTCCCCCCCAAATAAACAAGGATAACTTGTGTATCCAGGATGAAAGTAACGCTTGTCAGTGAGAAGCTTCTAGCAAAGCATGCAGTCAGCCACACATGACAGAGATAAATGCCTTTTCAAGGAAAAAAACTGTGCTGAGATCGGACAAGATTTTCCATGCTCATCTCGCCTTTAGAAAATAACCCTGAACTTTACACTTATAAAAACGCACTGAGAGACAAGCGTCTTTTACCTTGCCTTGGCAGCTTCAGAAGAACGTTAGGAATAAATCATAGGAACAAACAAAATACTCATAAAAAGCCCTCACTGCATGACACAGGCTGGAGCAGAGGATGCACTGAAACACTGATTCACGAGCAATACCTCTGAACTTGCTATTGTAAATGTCATTTCCCAACACCTCCCCACTCCTACCAGCCGGCTGAAGCTGCAATTAAAGAAGTGGGAGTGCTCTGCAAGCCTTCCCTGTCTGTAACCGAGCCACATCCAGCTATTTATTAGGTAATCCAATTACTCTGATGTGACCTTACTCCATGCATTTCTGTCTAGTCAGACTACAGGGAGAGCCTGTCAACCTGGGTGTTCTTCTTACGATGCAAACCTCTGTTCCTCTAATAACAGAGGCTATTACAAAACACAGCTACTGCACAAAACATTGCATCTTCTTTGCATCTCCCCTTCTCTCATCGTTTTCCAGTTGTTTGGAAAGCAATTACATGCCAGCCGTGAAGGAGAGCAGGTTGAGACCAGTTTCCCACACCCACTTCTTGAACCATACTTTCTTCAGGGCCTCCCCTCACACCTGGGAGGAGCTCTCCATTAACATCCACAGAGCTTCTCATTATTCTCCTCAAAATCTTTCTTTATGGCAACACTGTTGATGGCAGTTAGACCTCTTGGGTGTGACGAGGCCACTGCTTACCATGTTGGCTTACAGAACCTCTTCAGAGCGCGTACATCCTCTCTCTTGCTTTTTCCCTGAAACATGAGCTCCCTGGAGCGGGGACAGCCTTTTCATGAAGTATGTAGCCTGGTGTGGATACGGTCCTCGGCTGGAGCTCCTGGGGGCTTTGATACAGCCAATAACACAATGGTGCTTTCCAGCATCACCCAACAGACCTTTCTTTGGAAACCCAAGACAAAGTTGCAAGACCAATTATCAAAGCATCAGCTACAGGCTCTTCTGCAACAAGGGTTCAGAAATCTCTTGCAAATAGACCCATGAAAGAAACTTTGCTTGGATTCCTAGCCAATGTGTGAGGCAAATCCCAGCTTATACTCCATTTGAAACAGGCTCTTTCAAGGGGTGCAGGGCTTTTGCTTGGAAACATGCCGAGGGAGGACCTTGGCCTGTATCCATTGACCTCTGGTGACAGAGATTAGATAACAAGCGAATGGAAGTGCTTTCAGCAGTGGTATTGTGTGCTGAGAGACATAATAAAAAATACGTATCATGGCAATACTCAGCATATAAAATTCCCTGGAGAGATTATCCAGTGAGAAAAAAATGCTTTGGTATGCCCCTGTTTGTTACACTGATTTTCTTGGAGTAAAAAATACCTTCCAGCACTCTCCTACTCTGAAAAACGCTACAACCTGTGCAGACTTACGAAGAAACTTGCAGTTCCTGACACCCAAGGGTCACTTCTGAACACCCCTTATTTTCTTCTTGTCAGTACTTCACACCCTGCTTTGACATGAAGCATCTGATAAAACGAGACATAAAAGCTAGGGCACAGGAGAGGAAGGCATGCAGGTGTAAGAGCGAGCACATCTATGGCCATGTGAAAATTATAAATGAAAACAAAATCAGTAAGGAAGTTTCTAAATGCAAAGGATCAGAGTAGCCTGTCTGGAGTTTCATCAGGCAAGAGTTCACAGGCAAGGTTTCTCATTAAAACAATCAGCTTTTAGCATTTTTTGGCACTCTTGCACGACACAGCCCATTAAATTTGTGTAGGAGTCAAAATTTTGAGGGACAGACACTTTGTCAGCCTATGCTTCCCAAAACACTTCGGGCCTTTCTGGTGCAGTGTAAGTAGCTCAGTAATTACTGCTGCTGAAGACCCCAGTGAAGTTTGCAAACCAGGAAATTGTGCGGTATGAGTGGAAAAAGAGGGATCCCAGGCAAGGTTCACTTCAAACAGACACAATTCCCTACGCAAAGTACAAAGCCGTGCAAAATGTAAGAGGCTTGCTTCATTAGCCAAAGCTTTTGATCAACTGCAGGTAGAGGAAAGGCCACAGTGCTTACAATAACTCACACAGAGTTTTTTGTCATACTTCTCACCAAGTCTGCCTGGTTTTACACTCCTTTCTTCTAACGGCACACAAATAAGATTATGCCTTTGGGCTTGGGATTATGTCTAGCAGTGTAACTTTACACCTTTCACCTTGCTATGTCTTAATGTCTCGCTTCCAACCTTTGCCCAGGTCAAAGATGTGTATAAACCTCTGCCCATGAGACAGCCCATCCCAGGTAGCTTCTACAGAAACAGCAACTACTGTCTACCTCCTCTGCGCCTGGCGGTGCCACTGGATGTAGACCTCCTACAAGCTGGACATCATCCAAGCCACAGGCACCAGCCACGTACAGAGCTCGATCCTGCGTGTCTCCTTCATACTGCGTAGACAGAGGCAGCTGCCATGAGCAACAAGGAATGGTTCTTCCCTGTGCAAAGCTTTACCAAGCCCTGGGAACATCACAGCTGCCTTCACAGAGCAGCTGATCTGCACAGCAATCTCCGTAATCAAATCACGGCGGTGACTTCAATGCTATTCCCCCATCAGTGTATGAAAGGGCACTGGGCAAAGATTACCTAGGACGATTTAATTATGTGCGAAAACAGCTGCAAAGCTTTATGGGGTTTTAGGGTTGTTGTTCTTTGGACAGGAGGGTGGAAAGAAGAAGGAATTAGACACGGAGTGAGCTGGCCAGGGATGACCTGTGATAGCAGGGAGGCACACTGTCATACACACGAGCAAAAGATTAAAGACTGATATTCAGAAAGCTGTTTTTTCTCAGAGGGTTTGCTTTTCATGACTTGTCACCTGGAACAGGGTCAGTGTGACCTACTGCGTCTCCTACACTCTTAGTGCCATGAGAGATGACTGCTCATTTCCTGGACCCACCTCTCGATCAAACAACAAGGCTACTTTGCCACTATTTACCCGTACTTCCATGTTAAGAGACCGTGGTGGCCTAAGGGGAAGTGAGGTGTATTCTTGCTGATACTAGTTGAATTCTCGGTCACATTTAAATTAAAGAGAGTTTTAATACTGTCTTCAAACAGGCCCGTTTCACCCATGAGAATACAGCATCTGGAGAACAGAAGGCAGCAAAGTCCAAGGAAAAACTACACATTGTTCTTTTAAACCACCTTGTCTGAGATATTTTGCCCTCCTTGATTCCATTAAAAGGTCTCTGTGGTTTGCAAAGTATCTGTAGAGGAAAACAAATCACCATTGAGAATACTTCACTTGGTATTAACTTTCATAAGGCACGATGAGAGCTCATCAATGCAGTCTGTAAGCTGGTTGATTTAAGGACTCCACCAAACACGTCTCACACAGGAATTACAATACATGTGGTATTTGTTTGGTTTTGTTTTTATTTCAATTTTATTTCTGGATTCTACTTTGCTTTGTAAGTTATTTTTCTTGCATGACAAGCAATATCCAATTATTCATGCGCTGTCTTTTTTGTTTTCTTTTAAGTTGACATTTTGCCCAAGCTTAGGACCACAAGATGCTTACTGAAGTGGTTCTCCTAGCTTCAATGAGGTCTTCTCTACTGCTGGCTTTTAAGAACTAGTACATACTAAACCTAATCCACATTAAACCAAGACACACAGTTAATAACATCAGCCACCACTTCCCCTCCACACTCATGTGTCCCCCTCCACATGCGTGTTTCCCTATCTATGCACAATGGTGTTTCCAACCTGAAAACAATGCATTCAAGGAAAAAATATGGCTTTGTGTAATGGGATTTCCAATGCAGCCTGAAGGACTTTGGTGTCCCCAGACTATAAAGAAAGTCCAGAGAACAGAATGCTTAACATCTCCAGCCTCCTTTGAATTCCCAGCCTTACTGAATCAAGAATAAAGAAAGCCTGGCCCATAAGCAGGAATCCACTAATTAAAGAGAAATGGGGCTTATTTGTCTTGGTTTCTGAAGTCACAGTTCTCCACTTCTGAAAACACAAGTTTCTCACCAGTTCTTTTCCGCCCTAGGGCTGTGACCTAAGCAGCTCAAATGATACACAGATTTTGGTCGAAATCTGCTCCTTATTTACTGGACTTCAAATGTGCAAGCAATTACTGAATGGGTCTCGTTTATTGAATAAAAGTATTTAGGCATTATGTTTACAAAGGCCTAGAAACATTAAAATCTAGTGAAAAACAATTATTTTTACAGAATACATCTGCAAGCAATATGAAGTCATTTTGTTTTTGTAAATTTCTCCGTAATAGACTTATTGTTGATGTGGAAAATGTTCACATTGCAGCAGTGAATTATTTTGAAATGCCAAACTTAATAAAGGAGAAATTATTGCAAATAATATCACAACCCTCATGGAAAAAAAAAAAAAAAGCCAAAATACCAGTGGTTTCCTGACTAGTCAATCCTCTTCAGATTGGCAGACCTCTTCAGACTGATCAGGAAGAGTTAGACAAATAGTTACTTTATTACGGAGGCTGTCAAATAAATCAGAATCTGGCGAGCAACTGTTTCTGAGCCCTGCACGCTGGCTGGCTTCTTTTCCTGTAAAACCAAGGCAGTTACAGCAGACTCACGTATGTGTGTGTGTCTGCAGAGCGACATGTAGGCTTCAGGCCTCTAAACAAAACTTCTTCCAAATCTGGGCCAGCATTTTTCTTGGCTTCCCCAGGTTTTGTTGTGGAACATGGCTGAAGGAAGAAATGTTTTCTAACCAATTAATTCAAGTCACTGCTGTTATTTTTAATGGAGAGCTCTGAAGCTCAGCTCACAAAGGGTAATGAGAAAATAATGTTTTAAACAACATCATCAGAGGAATTGGACCACAGACTTGAACTACATTATCCAATTCTCGCTGCAGAGTTATTTTGCCCCTAAAATGTTTGCTCTTCACAGTGGCACCATGAACGGGAATTTTGCCTAAGGTACAAGCCCGAGACACGGCCACAACCGAAGGTCACGGAACAGCGAGCTTCAGCATCAGCCACGCGAAATGCGTGCTTGTGCTGCTCCACCTCGGACTCCAAACACGCTCCTAACACCGGCAGGTTTTGCATGCTTGGGAACGGGTGAAAACTGAGGTCTTGTTTTAGCAGGGCACTGGGGAACATTTAATTCGCTGTCCCACAGCACTTCAACACGGATTTAAACTGATGCAGAGGAGACTCAGGTACATAATTAGACTTTAGCATTGCTCAGTCATTCTGCTGAACAGAGGAAAGAAGAGTGCTGTGTCGAGAGGCAAGTAACAACATCACCTTTTGCACCTCCATTCAGTCCTTTCTGTGTTGTTTATCTGCATTGAACAGCATTTATTTGAAAGGCAACCACAGGCAGAGGAAAGGCAAAAAGGAGATCGGGCATGGAGGGAGGAGGAAAGTTTTAAATGAACATCCAGAATGGGTGTAATGAACACTGGGGCTGACATGGTTTCAAGCACAGCCATTACACAGAACATATTCACCAGCTGAGCAGTCAAGAACTGTAGCTGGAAACTCTAAGACTGCCCAGGCAAGAGCTGTACTTACTTCTGCCTCCTTTACACCCACGGCAACGCAAACTGGCAGCAATGACAAATCAATTCAACACCAGCAATGTTCCAGACTTGCTAAGAAGATGGGATATAATAACTTCTGAAGCTAATAAGATGGCTTCAACACATCCTTGTTTTGCACTGGACCACATTAAATGCAAGCAGAGCAGATGGACTTGCACCCGCTTCCAGATGAAAGTGGTTGCTAGTGAAGTGCTATTCTGAATATGAATTAACTTTTAATACAGATCTGCTTTAGTTCTAACTGACTTTGCAGTGCTACTAAAAATAACTATTCATCTAGCTCGCAGGCATGCTTCTCCCCCTTCCCCATCTCTCAACACAGACAGGGAACGAACTCTACAAGCACCTTGGTGCAAGTGGCATCAGTCTTTTTCTCACGCAGAGATGTTTTCTGCCCATTATGCCACTTATTCTTCCATGGGACCAACGGTGAGCAACTGTCCACAGCTCGTCGTAGAACTGCTGATCACTGAGATTTGTCCTCTAAAAGTAATTTATTTGGTGCAAAACCCACCCTCATAAATTTAGCTAGCTGTAGCCTGTGTTGCCATTCGCACACGCATGTACAAAACGAACACACTGCCACAAGGTAAATTCAACCGCTCCCCAACAGCAGCCCACCTGCCTGCTCCTCCACTGCCGCAAGCACCATGCAACCCACTCCTCGAGGGAGCGGCTGGCTTGGAGGGAGGATGCTGAAAGTGCTCCTTGTTTCTCATCCCAGTGCATAACTGGAGCTGACCTCCATGAGGCAGAGAGCTGTAGTGGGCATAGGGCAGTCTGTACAAATACCAGTGGTACCTCCCTGCCATGGCACGCTGTGCCACATGGGCCAAGATGCAGGAAGCCTTCTCCTTCCACCTCCACTGCTGCAGGTCCCTGCTGATACTACCCGTGCTGGGACGAGCACGTGCGTGCACCCTGCTCCATTGACAGGCCCTGTGAAGGGCAACCGCTGTCCTCTCATATGCAGCCTATTTCCCATTTCCTTCCTTCTATATGTTAGATTTATCTTAGTTTTTAAATGAAAACAAGTTTTTACTCATCTGTTTAAGGCAACTCGCCTTTCCATCTGGTTTATACTGTACATCATCACCTATTGTCCCGCCATGAGCCAATTTCGGAATGTTTGAGCTGTTGATGGCTGTTGGCGATGATGTATGAAGCAGAAACAAAGCCAGAGCTGCAAAGACTTCAAAAGACTGGGATAACTAAGAACATTGTTTTGACTAAACACAGACATATACACCAAGAAGCTGTCACTTCTTCCAACCATGCTCTCCCTCTCCGGAGCCACCTTCTAATTTGTTGCAGTTGCACAAATGATCTCTTGTGTGCTAAGAGTTCAAAGGGAACAGCCATCAAAAACCCATCTTGATACTCCACCACCTTAAAAGACACCTCTCTGATGAAGTTATGAAAACAGGCTCTAATGCCTCAGAAAGAACAAGACTTTCAATGTAATATGTAAAGCTTCATGGCTTCTTAACAAAGCAAAACCAAAACATATTCCAGTTCAGCTAAAAGTATGTATTTTTTTCAGGAATTGACTATCACCAGCAGAGACAGCTAGGGTGCAGAAGGCAAACTTCCAAGGGTTAGTTTTGGCTGAGACAGCACAGTCTGCCGTCCAGACTCTCACAGAGTAGGGTTAGAGCAGAGCTGAACAAGACAACCAGGGATTTGTGTCCCACAACACCTCTGACTGATTCACCGTGGGACTGCAGCAAAGTCACATTTTCTCTCAGCCTCAGTTTCTTCAGTGGAAAATGCTAATAATGACATTTATTCAATTTCCTAAGAGATTTTGTATAAAACATGCTCACAAATAATTTCTGGGTGCTATGTGTACTCCAGGAATGACCACGAAATGCTAGGTCATCTCTGGGATGACATGCTTTCTTGTCCTATGGAGCCTAAAATGTAATGTTTGCAGTAAATGCAAACTACAGCTAAATGCATATAAAAGCATAACATTTGGTAGGCTTTGTGGGGAAGAACAATGGAGAACATCACTGCCGAGAGACTGGTGGCTTACAGCCCAGCAGCATGGGCAAAGCAGAGAACGTGCAAGTGAAGCTGTCAGACAAAAACGGAGAGATGGGAAAAGACAGGGCTGTGCAGGATCTTGAAAAGTCAGACAAGAAATTCACATTTCACAAAAAAAAAAAAGAGGACTAAAAATACAGGGATGGAAGATAGACCTTTTCGGGGTGACATACAATGTCTTTTTACAGGGATAGTCTCCATAACCATGATACAAGAAATTCTACTTTCTTCACCTTCACCTTCTGTGGGTAGGGTGAGGTTATCTAAAGATTTAAAGAGGGGGAAAAAGTGACTGCAGTCACTCAGCAACCAGGATCTGAGTGTCCATAATACACAGTGAGATGTATAACACACAGAGGTCGGCTCAGCCGCCTTAGTGGCAATTAATAAAAAGAACAGACACTTTGAAATCTTTCTCCATTATCAAAGGTTACTCTGCGCTTTTATCCTTGCATGATACCCTTAACTCAGTTTATATATGAATGGGATCCCTTTCAATTTTAGGCTAATGTTCTTTTATATTTATAATATTCAGGATAGCTACACATGCTTGATTACCTTTAAAAGACTTATCACGATCCCATTTAAAAATAAATGATTCCCATTTAAAAGTGACTTGTCCCCATCTTCTGGTATTTATGGACAAGGACATATGGGGCTGATTTCTCTCATTATTAAGCAGCATGTCTGAGGCTTAAATCATTTAAATTATTCATTGACAGCAATTGGGCTACCCATGCAAACTTCCACTTACATAAGGAGTCCCAGTGATAGGACTAGTCATGTGGATGGAGATGGCTGAAGAGATTTTGGGATGCACTGAGCATCTCGAGATACCGCTAACTTTGATTAGGGTGAGGAATATGAGGAATACTGTTGAAAAAAGGGCCCCACCCTGACTAATAAATATAATTTAACTGGGACTTTCAACATGGTTATTCTGAACGACATTTTCTTCAAAGGTTCCCATGACCGAGGTTCTGAGTGGTGATCACTAGTAGCTGAAGGAATAAGGGTGATTGTGCACTGACAACCATGACAAAACCCAAGCCTGCTGCAAGACATTTCTACAGCACAGAGTTACGCAGGACTTTCCCTTTCGGTGTGGGTTCAGGGTGTTCCTGACAGTGGACAGACACAAGGTGGACATCTTTCCAAAACCTGAGCTGTGAAAGCTTTCATGAAGAACAAAGAACTAAGCGAACGAAGAAAAGCATCTCCAAGCAGCAGAAACCAGCCATCTCTAGTATGAACACTACTGTTCCAGCAACACCAAAATCTGACACAGGAGACGGATAAATCAACTGCTGTGTTGAGCCTGGACTGTAATAGTCCAAATGACAAAGGCTGTAAACATTTAAAACTCTGCTATAAAGAGACTTTCCAGCCTATCACAGACTACTCTGCTCTCCAACCACCTCACCGGTGGAAGACCTTGAGCTAACTGTTAGCGTGTTTTCAATCCGTGGAGTTAGAGTGAGAGAACAGGAATCATCCTTCACGGGAAAAAAAAGTTACGGTTATTCTTTGCAACATTTTATTTTTAATTAAAAAGACATTCTTCTTGCTCTCTTCAGAATAAGCCCAAGGAACATTTGTAATAATTTCCAGGTCATGTTATATTGTACAGACGGCAGCTGATTTCCCAGCTATGCGGGCAAATGACTATTTTCCTGCACAACTAAATCATTATCAAGGTAACAGCAGACAGTAAGCATCACCAACATCTAGCAGTTACAGTGCATTTTAGGAAAACACGGTCTAGCTCTCAGAAGAAGCAACTTTCATATTTCAGCCAGATCTCTCTTCCCTGCCCAGCCACACCTCTGAGCCCCAGCATGTACCAGACTTTGTCCCTATATGGCAAAGACTTTGTTTTCTTTCTTTTTCCCCTAAGAAAGGCAAAAAGGTTAGTAAGTCTTTAAACTCTCAGTTCTTAAGGCTGTTAATATTTCACATTGCCAGCAGGGAAAGGAATTAAAACTGCCAGTAGCTATCCAGACAGATTTTAAAATCCCCTTCCCTCCCCCTTCTCTCTGCCTCCCTCAGCTTCAGAGGATATTTTCCCCGCAAATTGGTTTTAAATTAAGGAAGGTGATGAAGGCAATGTGCCATCTCAGCATTTTCCCAGGTGCACTTAATCTAATTTCATTAAGGAGATCAGGACAGATGATCGCTACAGTCGAAACATTAAGTCTGTCCATTTTTGTATAAAAAACCATTAAGTCTGTCAAAGTGTCAGCGGGTGGGCTGTTTATTATTGGAGATGAAGGCGCGCTTTGCTTCCCCAATAAACTGTCAGGAGTAGTAAACCACAAATTAAGTCAGCTGCTGCCAAAGATTTAGGCAAAGATCTCCAACTAATCTTGACACAGGTGTGGGAAAGGTCAAGGAAATCGAGGCGATAAGTCGGTCTGTACGCTTTGGAAACCAAGTCTTTTGTGTGTGTTTGAGATATTTCAATCTGACCCATCAAAGACGAGAAGACTGGTCATCAGTGGATATCATCAACCAGAACTGCTGATGCTTCTGACACTCTGGACACAATGTTGATGGGGGCCATGTAACTGCATTCACTGCAGAGCCCAAACCCCAGAGTTTACCTTTGCTTTAACCTGCACTCATCCTGCCGGGACTCATCATCTTGTCTTATGCAGACAAGAGTCCATAAAAGCTTCACTGAAGCCACTGCTCTGTTTTGAACTTAGGCACAGCTTTGACTAAAATGTAAAATCACGTTCCTCAGGTAATCATACAGATACCAAACAAAATTAGAGGAAACCCATCAAAATGCAGAAAGTAGAGAAGGCTATTTAAAAGCCAAGAAAGAAATCAAGTGAAGCTTTCAGATTGAATTTTGAGGCACTACAAAATCAAATGTGAGCCATTTGCTAAGGAGAAAATTTTACTTCTCAAGAAAAATGCAGCTGAGAGTAACTTGGTATTAAAGACCACCAAGAGATGTTAAAATGTATAAAATACTAACTGGAATTATACAATCTTTACAGTACATACAGAGAAATTAATAATCACTAACACGGAATTAGGAGTGATATTCTAGCTGAAGCTTCACGATGAGAGAAAACTGCTGTGTTTGCAGGTAACGTGTGCTATGTAGTGCTTTGAGCATCAAGGCTGGGCAGAGCAGAGGAGGGTGCATTCTCCCATCCCAGGTGCAGCAAGGGGAGGAACAGAACCTGCTCCGCTGGCAGAGGCTTCTGCAGCACTGCAGGGATCAGGAGGGAGTGGAAGAGGCGGGAGGAAGCCAGCCCACACCATGAAAAATGACTGTCTTCAGTCCTGGGTACACTTGGAGCCGAAGGCTCACAGGTGAAGGAAAGACAAAGACTCTTCCTTGCTGCCTGGGAAGAACTGTGTGGAGCCTGTCTGTCCGTACTGCAGTCAGCGTTAGAACTAAGGGGCGACCCTGCAAGGAGCAGAGGGAGGCTTATCTACAAATGCTTGCTCTAATTGCAGTTCTAATTCTAATTCCTCTGAGTTTTCTCTGTTTGAAAAGTACCTCACTTTGGTTTGTGTTTGTGGAGAGCTGAGACTCCAGCTCCTAGGGACTCCTGCCCCCGAGGGTGTACAGCAAAGGCTGGGCAGCACCAGCTGAAACATCTCCCCGGACTCGGGGTGTCATGGCAAGCCCCTTACCAATCTTGCAAACAAAAGCAGCAGTTGCTAAGCAGACAGTAAGTGTTAGGAGACTCACCTAGGCAAAAGAATACCCATTTCAATCATGATGCTTTAGGTAAGGGTGAATTCCCAAGCAAGGTCAGGCAGACATTACTTCCAGTCTTTACTACTGATCCAAATGTTGTTGCTGCCTCTTGCGTATCTGGAAAACCCCTGTAGTGAAACTTAGTCTGGATTTTATTGCAAATTGGACCCAGAAGCAAGAACCGTTGGAAAGCTACAAAACCTGATGTTGACTCTTGGGCCATCCTTGAGTTTTACCCTTCACGCCTGCACAGGACACGCAGTGCTGCATGCTCGGCTCTTCCGTACTATTTAACCCAGTTAAACAATTTTGGAATACAGTAATGAGAAACTCTGCCAGCCAAACGAGGGCCTGCAATTGCAGCTATTGGACTATGCATCCTCCAAAAGTCTCATCATCTTGGTATCTTTATGGTTAATTAAATCATTCAGTTTAATTAATTGCATGGCCTAACTCAATTGCCAATTCCTATCACCTGCCTACTACGCTATGATCTGATCATCTTCCAAGGAGTCACTGCTATTGCACAGGGAGCCCTTTGGAGTTACGGCTACGTTATAACGGGGTTTCTTGATGTGGGTAGACAGCTGTACAAGACTGCTCTCTTCCTTGTTGGCTCAGATCTTAAAAGTGTCTTCACAAGGTCCACGGTAAGATAAGAAAATGCTCATGGATGGGGAACTGGAACAGGGAGACGTTAAACAACAGAGAAACCAGAGAGCTAGGGCCATGCCAACTGCCAGCAACAGAACTGGTATTATCCTGTCTTGCCCAAGAGCTCTTCATAAGATCTCTTCAGTCCTTTTGCGACTTAATGATGGATTTTTGTCAGCTAACTAGAAGGCTCTTCTCATTGTTTGCTCCTAATTTTTTTTTTTTTTTACTACATTTTCAAGAATGAATATGGACACCACAGACTGTGATGACTCAGCTTGTTACATACAGACTAATGTACTTAAAATTTGAGGTTTTGTCTGGATAAAAGAAAAACACAAAATCTCAGTAGGAGGGGAGAACATTGGTGCTGATGCTTTGAGTCTGTTTAATTTTTTCAGTTGCATTCCTGCTTTACTTAAACACCAAGGTCAAGAAAGGCCATTATTACTAACACTTTCTACTGGAGTTGCGGACCCCCTTCTTGGGAAGAACAACTTGGAGGGCTCCTTTCCCTCTGGAAGGGCTTAGAGGGCCTAACACAATTGCCCCAAGCCTCAGTGGGAACCTTTGTGTCTGTTCCCTGCACATGGTGGGTGGAACAACAGAAGCCGAGGGCACGCCAAGTCTCTTCCACATCTGGCATTTCCCAAAGAGGACTGAGTGAACTGGGTATGCAGCGGGTTTGCAGGATGCTATTTGCTGGTAGATCTGTTCATGAAGAACGATGAAATAAAATAAATTCACTGAGTGGTGAATTTTTTTCTTCTTGTACCAGCAACAACATTACGTCTGCATGTTTATATCACATTAATCTTTCAAGGGCTACAAGGTTATTTTAAATTCAATATTTTCATATTGTTTAAAAAGCAGATCTGTTTTTAATAACAGCATGCAACTCGTCCATCAAATGGAGAGGCTTTCTTCAATTAAGAGAACTAACTGCCTTTACCCAGGTATTATTATACAGGAGTCAGGTTTCTAACTGGTTTTCACTCCGCATCACTGAGTTTTCAGTCTGTAAGAATTAAACTTTAGAAGAAACACTGATTCTGTGCACATATGTCCATGCACATGTGTATATGCTGTACTACTGCCTGCCACTAAGCCTGCAACGCAGCCCACGCACACGCTTCTGCAACTGCATTCAGCGTCACTGCCCGTAAGCAAGAGCAGACCATACTATAGCAAAAGGACCACTTAAATACTGTCTGAAAACCCAGCTGGGAGGTAACTGGCAAATGGAAACCTCTCGTTATTAGTCACAGCTGAGAACTGTCATAGATTGAAGTGTAATGCTAACAGAAGTGCAAATACTGCCATGTGAAAGCCCTTGGTTCACTTCCATGTTTGATCTCTCCCTTCTGCTGCAACCAGTAAGAACTGGGATTGCTGAATAAGTGCCAAGTTTCATTTCTCTGAGAAAGGGACAATCTAATGATGGACAAAACCAATTTGGGGACCTCAGTCTGATTACCTGAAGTAGGAACTAAAATTCCAGCTTCATGGAAACAACAGACTTACCAGATGGAATCCCCTTTTTCCGTTGCTAGATAAAATGTGAGGAGCAGGGGGAAAGAGGCCTCCAGCAATAGTGCTACCAATAATAGACCCCGTGGACGTCAAAGGAGTGGCACTGAGGGGTCCAGGGACTGAGGCTTATTCCAGCCCCACCAGACAACACACTGATGTTGCATTGACAAACGAGGCCATGAGAGCAGGAGCGTAGATCCAACAAAACACACAGAAATTTGGATCAATGGATTATCTTTGGGAACAGCCACTGCGCGGTTTGGCTTCCTCAGCAACCTGACACAGCTCTTCCCTTCCTGGGGTTCAGCAGCTCCTGTCTGCTCTGCTCCTGCCTCTGTAATCACTGCTGTAATTCTGAGCATCATTAACACCTTCTTCCCTGAACTTTTTCATCTGGTGTCATGGGGCTTTATCTTATTTCTGGGCAATCTCATGCACAAACACACATACACAGAGTGACCACTTCTCCCAGAGCAAATCCTAGGTCTCTCTTCATTATTACATCCCTTTCTCCTGCTGCCTAAACTATGATTTTTCCTATGGGATTGTAGACACTCCTTCAAGGTCAACACAGCTGAAATAGAAGTAACAACTTCACTCCCCAGATCTTACACACAGTTTACTCTCCTCATTGTTTCCACTCTTATCACTTCCACCTCTCACTCAAATCCACAGCTCTCAGTGCTCTCTGACTCACACCACACCCTACATCTTGACATCTAACTACGTTTTAGTCCTCTATACAGTCCTTTTTCTCTATAATATAACGAGCATCCTCTGTTCATTCTCACAACTAAGTTCTTGGCCAAACTCTCACTACCTCAACCTTTCATTTACTTTTATTCTTTCCTTTGGTGATAGCAGATGTAACTGTGTCCTTGTGCCAAGGAAAAAGCTGTCACAAGATCATTTTCCTAGTCTGTGGCTTTGCTCCCTACACAGCTCTTCTGTGCTGCTCTTCTCCCGTGTATGAAGTGCTGAATCGCACCTGCTCGTGTGCTGCTGCACGCTTTGAGGCACCTACTGGGCCTCAGAAATAAGCGCAGCAAACAACAGCGTGGCAAGGTCGAATTCGCATCGCTGCAAGCAGAGCCTGATAAACTCCCTGTGCTGTTGCAGAAAGTAGTGTGAAACACTGTTTCAGAAATCTGACTTCAAAACTTTTTGCTTCCACTGTGGATACAACTTTACCTGTCTCAAAGGTTGCTTGCTATAGCTAAAACACAAACGCAAACTACAGAACAAATAGATGGTAAAACTGATTCAACTTAGAAATACAGGATCATTTTTTGTATGTCTTTCTTAGCACCACACTAAATGAAGGAATGCCTGATATCTAACCCCTGATTTGGAGAGCTCGCTTACACTGCGGGGCCATGTAATTAAGCTGACAACCCACAATTTCGCACGCAGCAGACAGAAGTCCAAGACTGAAAGAATATGAACACTGAATTACTTTCAAAGAAAGAAACGGGCTTTTTTTAATGCAATCTTGAACACTGTTATTAAAAAAATGAGAGCAGCATTTTGGAGTAACGAGCAGAGATTACTCATTCCCTTGTTTTACCCAAGTTGACTTTTGGCTTTCTGCAGAACACCATTTAACAGAGCACATTACCAAGCTGCTAGCCACTTTTCACAGTGATGTTAAAGCAGGTAAGAGACAATAAGTGGAACTGTTGATGGTTTATATTACTCTATTATGTTAATGTTCACTAAAGTATGCCATAAGCTCTCTCATTACATGTGTATAAACCAATTCTCTGTGGTGTTATTCCTGTGCTAAATGCTATAACTACATAAATCTTGAATTAATGGAGACTTTATAGTTCCTGAAAATGAAGGGTAATTGCTATCTGTTAATGCTGTTGTTGCTATTAAAGGAAGTATATATTTTCAGTAACAATGTTTATGGACCGTGAGCCTCACATCACAGCTATCACACAGTGCGGAGACAGCGTAATACGATTATCAGACTAACTCCCTTTCCCTCCTCCCTCACAAAAAGCACAGTACCATTTCCACAGCTTCTCCTAACAGTTGCAGAGTCCAGACTGATGTCCTTCAACGAATACACAGTCACAGATCGAGGATTTGCATTTCCATCTGTGGGAGCATGTGATTTGCTAAGTTTCTCGCTTGGTTAAATGGCCGGACAGCTCACTATATTGGTCTGGGTATTTCAAACAGTTCTTCAAGAAGTGTGTGGTGACAGAATGATAGGTGTGAGAAAGTATCACCCCACTTACTTCCTTTGAGATTTCAGCAGTGATGCAGAAGTGAAAGGCTATACTTGGCCAGAGACAGTTCTCAGAAAGTAGATGGGATGGACAAGTTCCCAGCCTTGAGCTCCTGTTCTCCAGTTATTAAAAACAACAGTGCACTGTTTGGAAACACTCTCACAGTCTGCTGTGGAACTGTACCTTGCACTACAGTAATGCTCCTCAGTTCTGACACACTGTACGTATGACTGACTATGCTCAATTACTTTTCTCCCCTCTGGAGCCCTGCACAACACTGCACAAGGAAAAAACCCAAATCATCAGGAGTGTGTTTATATTTTTCAAAGCAACGAGGGTAAAGCCTTAATTTTACTCTGACGTCTACGTTTTAAAACATCAAGAGCTCAATAGCCCATATATCTAGGAACTAAATAAAAAGTGGATAATTAGTAGCATGGTACAGAGAAAGAAGTAGGAGGTGGAAAATCTCAGTTTTGCTTCTAGCTCTACCACTCAGTTTGTATTTGTACGTAAACTTCTCTCTTTGTCTTCTTTCCTCATGAGTTATATACAGACGACAGCGATCTGCAGTTTACGACTAACAAAAAGTGTTATGCAAATCAAAAGCACATTAGTAATTCCTGCCCTGCCCTTCATTAGTGTCCGCGTGTGTAGGTGGACCTAGAGAAAGCTGCTTCTTGCTGACCAAGCAGGAAAGCAGGATTGTTCTGTAAAATGAAGCCAACCCATCATGTAATTTGGGAAGCCTGATGCTGGGCTAGACAGTATGTCAAATACTCCATCTGGCTGCAATAGCCAGACAGCATTATTAGAAGATACATTTTTCCAACACATGGAAGGGGAAAAAACCACTCTTCATTGTAAACCCTCAGGACATTCAGGCCAATACTTTTAAAGCTCATTGTTGCACCAGCCAGGTTAAGTTTTAGACAAATACTGAATGTGTTTCCAGGGGAGTAGAGCAACGTCACGTATCAACAGAGAGAGCCAGGCTGCCCCTGCGTTCCCCAACTGGAAGGCAATGCTGCATTTACATTATCCCCATGAAAGGTTTGAAGCCTCTTCACTTCAACTGCACTGAGTTTACATGCATGTGCGCACGTCTTTGCTGACAAGAAAGCAACCCTACTTAATTCCAGAGACCTATTTAATAGAACCGATGTCATGTCTCGTGTCTCTACAGATCAGGCAAGAGATAGAAAGATGATGATGATCTTGTGTTGCTCTTCTTATGAAGAAAATAAATGTTATCATCAAGGTGGAGTCCTCTTAAAGAGAAGGTAGCTGGGAAATACGTGATCTTAGAGGGTCAAATTACAGTTATAGATATGTAAAGAAATGCCATATTAACGGTAAGGAACATTGTAATAGCTTTTCATTTGCTGTAAAGGACAGTAAGTTACCAGCCAAACACAATGCAGCTTCCTCTGAAGGTAACCTCAGATCCCACATTCTGAAAGCTAATCAATGTTGTTCAGATTTCAATTTCTTCTCTACAAGGTGAAGTCAAACGTAATCTAACAAACGTCAGTCTCAGATGTAATGCCGCTAGCTGGGTCTACCAGTGTAATTTAGATAATCATTAATAGCATAGCTGTATAATAAAACTACATGTCACTTACAACTTCATCTGAGGTTTGACTGGCAGATCTTTAAACAGTTTTCTAAGTGATTGCTTTTACTTTCTTTGATTGGGCAGTCTAAGAAATGCTTTAATCCCATGGTATGTAAGCTTTTAGGGAATAATGTTTCACCCTCACCACCCCTGCTATCGGCTCTGCTGCTCTGTAACCTTGCAGGAAGCAGAACTCTGAGGGGTTGTGATGGTTTCAGGGAGTGACTTTATATGTATATACACATATACAAAATAATTTTTAAAAATATGTACAGTATCTTTCATTCAACAGATAGGATTTAAATGTTTCTCTTTGATCAAGCCTTCATCTCAAAACACAGCTTTTGCCATACTCCAGGGACATTTGGTATCTGATGGGATTTTTAAAAGAAGAAGTTGAAGAATCCTTAGTGCTCCCCAAGCTATAACAATATTAAAAAAAAAAAAGACGACTACTTAACCAAAAGAAGCTTTTAGTGTATTCTCTCGAACTCATAGTAACTTCTGATGTATGGCTGGAGCCAAGCGTGCTGCCAAGGAGACAGGGCTATCTGAAGCCAGCCTTTACTTTTGTAATGCTGATCCAGTAGAAACCTGCATGCCACAGCTTCTCATGAATGAATGCAAGAGATTGGACAGCCAAAATATAATAAAAGTTTGATGAAGATCTAACCTGAGACTGCCAAGTTTGATCTGCCAGAAGAGAAGTCAGCAAAGGATACTCAAGTCTTTTATACGTTTAAAAGCATGGCGCAACTGTTGCTATGTAGTGGCACTGCTCTGTTTTCCTTGCAAAGGTGACACAAGAAATCCTTATAACAAAACCACACAACTACAACCTTTCAATGACCAACCTCTGTACCCAAAAGAAGGTCAGAAAAATCACTGCTCTGTGATAAATATGCATGTAACATGACAAAACAGTCCTTGACAGTTACCACACTGCCTTTGAGGGTAGATACCAGTTGTCCCATTTTTTAAACTGATTACAAAATTGACATCTTCAAAGGTTACTATAAATAAAATATGGGCTCCCGACAAGTCAGCGGAGGAGACTTCCTCTGAAACAGCACTAACGCTGTAACTCGGGTCTCACCAAATGCTCACATAATAATCTAGAAAGACTATTATGTTAATAGGAGTTTCTTTTCTGTAAATAAAAACAAGTGAAGATCACAGAGTACCTGATTCAATGTTTTTTTCATTCAATTACAGATATTTTTAAATTTTACAGGAAGACTGGAGGAAAAATATTCTTTTCAAATTCATTCTTATTTTGACTATGAGGGAATTTCCAAGCTAGTAAAGCACATGAAAGAAGAAAATTCAGTCTTACCTTATCGTCAATATCACTCTCGCTGTCACACTGTGGATTAGAGAGAGAAAAAAAGATTTTGAGAAACACCTTTATGTACAGGGATCTTTCGCATCATCCTCTTAAATCTTTAGGATAGCTGTTTATGATGTTCTCCGTTCAATGAAACACACTTTTGATGTTTGCAGTAATGCCTTTTAGATTGCCAGCATAAACCAGACAAAGCCAATTTCTCTCTTCTTACACAACAATATGGGATGTATTGGATGGGGGGAAGTGAACTTTAAACTAAAAAGACAATCAGCGATGCATTATAATAACAACTGTAACAACGAATACCACAACAAAAAGTATGGCTCTTTATCATCCCAAATTGTGGAATATATAGTAACAGTTTTGCATTGCTTCACCTTGATAAGCACTTTGTCATCTAACAAGGAAACTGTGAAACTGGCAATCAATTTCTAATTTAATGAGTGGTACCAAGAATACTAATTAAAATACATCATAAATTCTAGTACATTTTTCAGTTTGAACGAGATCACGATCCCAGGAGGAAGTGTTTACTGAAAGAGTTTTAGAGTGCAATCTCTTACAGCCTCTGAAAATGAAATGCTCTATTTTCACAGGACAAATGATGGAAAGATAATTTGAGCACTGAACATTTCAAGACATGCACATCTTGTTGGCTGGAGCTGAGAAAGATTTACAATCAGGAACAAAAATAAATATCTGTTACACTGACAGAAAGTGGCCACTGTGTTTTGCAGCTTTTGTGCCCAACGGGAACTTTCTCCTTCAGCCAGCAGCTGCTGGGGATGGTCCGGCTGGGTTTCCAGGACCGGCAGCACCCTATCGAGTTCACTGGTTCAACAAGAGGGGACTCTGCAAGCCAGCAATGACAAGCTACAAATGGTCCATGAGAATGCACATGCTTTGGCGTCATTAATGGAGACGAAGGAAGAGATCTGTTTGGCCATTTTGTCCAGCAAAGACTGCTCAACTTCCCAACTGATTCCTTATTTCCATTTAACTGCAGTGGAAATGCTTGGTTTAAGGAATCAGTTTTTCTGTAGTCTTGACTAAGCAGAACTCTCTCCTTCAAACTGCCCCACCTGATCCACAGCATATTTTTCACAGAGAAATCCAACTGTTTAGAAGGATGAGCACAGATCTAATTGTATCTGTAACCACTCTGGGAAAAAAAAAAAAAAAAAAAAGAACCTGAGGCAAAAATGGAAGAAATGACAAGAAGGCAGGACACTGTTATGCAGGAGCTGGGGAGCAGTTGGTGGGCAAGTCCAATGGGAATAACCAGCATTAATGCCAGCAAACTGCTTTAAGCCTTAGCCAATTACTTTGTGCGTGGAAGGCAAAAACATCAGATAGCCACATCTTTAGCAGATACCTGCCTGTAAGCTACTTGTGCCTTTTTTGGGGACTTTCATTCCATCACTGAGCTTTACGAAAATTATTATAAGAAACATAGCCTCTGTTCTTTCACAAACCAGACATTCAGATCAAAAGTATCACCAGTCCTGATAAATCAGCAGCAGCAGCCATTTGCTGACTCTCCCAAACCCACACCACGTAACCAGGAACAATTAGAAGTCTCTGCTCTGGGCCTGGAATGGGACTAATTGTCCATCACCACTGAAACACACTGAAACAAGTTTGCTGGGCAAAGGCTGCCCCAGTACCTGCTGCATCTGTGCTTCCTCAAGACAGTGCTAATTCACGCTGACAGAGCAACACATCCATCAAAAACAAGGTGGGGGAAGCTGCAGTCACAGCAACACACTTGTTATTATTTACATGCTCCTGAGAAACACCGGCTGACTCAAGGGAAGCCTTTCACCTCTACCTGGGGTCTGAAATCAAGTCAGAATGGTACAAGGAGTGCAGAACATTTTGACAATGTGATTCAACCTGCACAGTTCAGACTAAAGTGGGTTACAATGGAATTATACCTACCACAAAAATGGCATAAAAATGAGTTCGTACACCTAGCCCTGTTTTGCTTAAAATTTTATGTTTAGGCAACACCAATATAAATTTTAACTCTTACAGGGACTTAAAGAATGATACACTGAAGTAATAAAATAATCAAATAAATGAAACTCACAAATATATTGACTAGAAACCATTCAAAATTATCATTAAAACTCAGATGCTCTTGCGTATGAGCCCTAGTTTAACAAAACTGCATTACTGTAAACCTTAATAAATTTAGCCTTAAAATATTTAAGAGCAGATGTAAACAATTTTGAGGAACTTCAGGAACCATTATTATTCAAATACAACACAGTATTCTACTCTCACTCTGTTTTTGTAACAAAACTTGTTCCTATTTCTTACTGCATTATGATATTGAAAAGAAAAAAAAGAGGACAGGCCTTTTCTTGTCGAAAACAGATTTGACCTCAAAAATTTGTATGCCTATAATTAGTATAAAAGCCTATTACAGATGGTTTGCATTACTAAAAGGTGCAGAATTGCTTTATTTAGATGTCTAATTTTGCTTTGTACTAATATGCAACTTTGTCTCATGTAGATAAGTGAAAGTTGCAAAAAGCCAGTGAACCATCAAAGCTACATGCTAAATTTTATAAACAGACATACGAACGAAGCAAACATCTGCTCTCTGAGGATACATTTTTCCCCATTCAGAATGTGTAAATACTCCATAATTAATTGTTTTTAAAATGGAAAGGACGGCAAAGAATTTTGTTTCATTTTAGCTTACATCTCCCTTACTTTAATCATGACTGCATCAGCCTTGCAACTGAAGAAGCCAGGGCGCTGTGGATGCAGACCCACAAGCGAATGCAGCTCTGTGAGGACACGGAGCCCACTGTGCAGCTGCAGCTGCAAGAGGGGTGCTTTAAAAACCCTATTTCTGACAGCAAGTTGCATAATTTCTTGTTTGCCTTATGAAATAGCTGTCCTTTCCCACCTCTCCCAGCCGCGTAGGACTCACTCATGCACACAAAGTGTCCCCTTATCGATTCCTACCATGTGGCTTTTAAACCACCAAAATATCACGTCTTAACCCACATGAGAATGCAGTCCCAAACCGACACAAAGCTACTAAGCAGTCAACATGATGAGAGATCGTGGGGGAAGAATTAACACATCATTATTTATAAAATTTGGACTTCTGCTTAACATACACCATCCTGGAAAACGGAGAGCTTGAGGCTCATGGCTACCAACCCATGGTAATCTCTCACTGACTCCTGAAGAAAATACAACCAGCTTTGGTGGAAAAAAAAACCCCAAGCTTCAGAATTCACATAGATTTTCTTTTAATTTTATAAAAACAAGGTCCCACATTCACATCGAGAAACAGGAACCCACAGGCTGCTGAACACTGAAAAAAACTATGACAGCAAAACCAAACCCACCCGGACAGATCTGTGAAAAACAGAACTGCTGTTGACCCCTTCTCTTTGGGGGGTCGGGGAGGTACGTGTGTGTGTTAAAAAACATGATTTCAATGGGCTGGTTCAGTTTCTGTGGTAACAGCCTTCAGCCTCCCTGCACTCAGCCTCCTCGCCTCCGTCGCCCGCCCCTGTGAGACCCTGGGTCAACAAAGAGAGACCGAGGCTGGTCCATTGCATTGCTGGGATGTTTAAATGAATAATGAAGTCATACGAGAAACTTTGGTTTGACCCAGAGGATTTTCTGTCTTAAAAGACAACTTATTCTGGCCTAGTGAGGAGGAGGCCGGTGGTGCTCCCTGCGAAGGCCGAGCAGGCCAAGGCCGCACAGGCTCCTCCGCCACCCGGCCAGTGCTCACCTCCCACGCAGCTGTTGTGGAGGGACAAAAGCCCTTGTCAAAACAAAAAAGTTAAAGAAAATGTGAAGAATGGCAACTGTTGACAGCTACGGGGGCTCATTGAAAGACAAAAGCTTCAATTACCTGGATTTTTCTAAAGGCCTGTTAACACTCCTGGTCTATAAGCGAAACTGTAAACAGCCATTGTGCTGGGTTCATAAAGGCCCCTAAAAGGATTATTCACTGGGTTGTGTCAATTGCCTTTCAATTCCACCAAGAATGTTTGCAAAGCTGACCCCTGATTGTGCTGCTTTTTGGAAACAATTTCTTGCAGTGACAGATTCCAGTCAGAAAAAAGCCTCCCATGAGGTAAAGTTAAGCAGAAACAACACATAATTCAGGTGGAATCGGCTCAGCGCACCATGAAAAGGCCTCACCCTTCCCTCCTTCTCCCGCTTCTACCCCACAGAGGAGGATGATGCAAATTTTGCAGACGTGGGCCCTCCACCCATGATGACCAGCACCAAAAGGACTGCCGAACCGTTCTTGGGTTCACCAGGACAGGGCACAATCTGAGAGCTGCTGCAAAGGGACCGTGCTCTGGATGAAGTTTCAGGCTCTCATGGAAGCAGGGAGTGAAGCAGTAAGAAAAGCTGGTGCTTTCCTAATCTCCACCTAAGCAACTGCAGCTACTCCATCATTCCTTCCATCCCATCTGTTGCCCTGCTGCACCCAAAAGACCTGAGGAATCAGAGTCATAGCTCTAGTATGTGTAGACCAGGCAGCTTCTCTTTTTTTTTCTGACAGCTGAGGTGGAAATTCACATTTCAAGACCTCCCTCTATCTTACCTTTCCCACCAGGAAAGGAGTTACGATGTGTTCCATCACTTGCTTGTACAAATCATCTCAACAGGGCAGAGAGATGGACTTGTGGCTACTGTAAAATACAGGCAATGGCATATTTGGAGAAGAGTCTTCTCTTACCATGGAGATGTAGATGCCACCAGCAGCACACTTACCTGTAGTGATCTGAAAATAAACCTCTAACCCCTCCCTCATCTCAAACTAGCTAAGGTTGAAACGGGAAATATGAACACTACCCACTGTCATCCACATGACACAGAAGCATTAATCTGATCACTCCACATAACAGCAATGGACGCTGCAGAGGTTTGTGTCACTGCTAAATCTCCACTACAAAGGTTGTTTGGTGGTCCTAGAGTCAGAGGTGTTCAGTAGTGTCATTGCTGACTCTACCACAGCATTCAGGCAATGAGCAACGAGCTGCAGTGTTTTAGCCATGTAAGTTTAGGTTTTTTGAGTGCAGAAGGGGATGAGCCTAGAATGAGCTATGCACAGGTTTTTCCAAAAAAGCAGCATCCGCACAAGGGTCCTCTGGGACACCTTCACTGGCACTGGGCTCCTCGCAAAGGCATTTAGTCCAAGAAGTGGCAGGATCTATATTAAAATTGTTTTTACTGTGATGTTTTCCTGTGAGTTTAAGAGCCATGAAAACATCCTTTGACCCTTTGCTTAGTCCCAATGTTTTAACTTCCAGATCACCCAGTTTCTCTTCACATAGTAAAAGTGCTACACTGATTAACATGAAATCAGATTCTCACATAAACTGTCTCACGCTGGGACCAAGCACTTCAAGAAATGAAAACAAAAACAACACAAGTCTCGCAAGACTGCCACAAATTTGGCAACACTTGGGTGTAATGTCATCAGTTAGGTGCAGAGAAACACAGTGTTATCTGACATGGGGCCACATCCTCCAAGCTTTCGAGAACTGCACAGAAGTCACCTCAGCTTATTCACATAATTACAGTATCTCCTGTTCCACCCAAACCTGGAGGTTTATGATCCAGGTTGTGCCTACACAGCCTCAAGGCTACAGGGCCCTGTTGTACCAGGCACTATACAGTACAGTAGTTACGGGTTCCCGGCCAAAAAGCTGACAGAAAGGCTTGTTTTCTTCTTTGCACACAAACACACATACCTACAGATATTCTTTATATTATGATTAAGCAGAGGGTGATAGACATCTAAGCTGGCCACGTGAAAAAACAGATCCCAGCCTGGAGGGATATGTAATCTAACCAGTCTACCTGCAACTAAAATTGTGTGGGGAAGTAGAAGGCTGGAAAAAGAGGAGGACAAAATACTAAATATACAGTCCGTAATATTACAGTGCAAGCTGGCAGGGTAGAACAGATATGTAAAATTTGCATAAAATATATGAACAGCACAGATACCTATGGAGCTTGTACGCCCACTCAGACAGTCCCAGAGGATGGCCATGGTACTGCTGTCTTATTATTTCCAACCATATTTAGTTACTGAATTTTCTTTTAATAGCAAGGCTCAGGGAAGCATTAGGCTTAAATCCCAGTTTGTTAATGTTTCTTTTAAAGGAAGAAGTAAAATCAAGCCTATTTTTAAGAGCTCTCCCCCCCCAACCCTGTCCTCCGAGCTAACTTCCCGGGAGTGGCTCGCAGCAGCAGCGCGTATGGATGCGTGCTTGTGTGTGCAGGGGAGGGTGTTGTTTCCTATTAAGTCTGGCATCAGATTCATGTCTGCAGGGGCTTGCTTAAGATGATAGGAAGAGAGAGTTTTATCATGAGCCAGACTGACAGAAAAGCCTGCTAATGGGACTTGAGGCATACACAGGAAAGAAAGTGCCAAAACATTAAGCTACCGCCAAGTGTCAGAGGGCCACTGATTTATTGCAGCAATTTTGCCACTGTGTCCTTTATAAGGTCCCACAAGTCCTTCCTCCTGGCAAGAAGCTGTGAGCTGCTGCAGCTTGGGGAGAAGTTTAGATCCAGAGCGCAGAAAGTGTCCAAGCGCAAGGCGGGGGCCGGGGGGAGGATGGAAATCGAATGTTGACTTGAACTTGCCCCAGGCAGCAGAGTCCTCTTAGCTCCACTGCCTCCCTGACAGTTTGATGAAATGAGTCAGGGCCTCCCCATGGCTAGACCAGCTCAGGCTTCCAAGTGCCGGGGTAGAGCTGTAAGAAACAGATTGAGCCTCAGGGCAGCAATCTTTTTTTTTTTTTTTTTTTTTTTCCCTTTCTCTCCTCAGCATTTGGCTGGGGGAAGGGGGAGGTTATAAGCACTACAGATGTATAGGCTGAGCCTTTGTCTGCGGAGGGGGAGGGCGATGGGGAGAGAGAAGAACAGCAAGAGAGTATTAGCCATGGCAGCCGAGAATAGCCCTGAGCACTAGAACTAATTTTGAGGGGCAGTGATGCATTGTACGGGCTGTGTGCTGTTTGGTCTGAGGGGGCCCCTGTTGTGAAGCAGCAGTCAAGAGGACATTTTGTTAAGTGACCAACAGCTGTCATCTGCAAGCCCGGAGTAGGGAAGGAGGGAGCAAGGGGGAGGGAAAAAGGGAAGGGAAAAAAAAAAAAAAAAAAAAAAAGAGCATTCGTCCCTTGGAGGCAGAGCACATTAATCCACCAATCTGCCACAGCTTTAACTCTAGAAGTGCTCGGTACCTCCAAAGAGCTGCACTCCCCTCCATCAGCCGCCCCGAGAGATGGGTACCGCTCGCCCCGCTGCTGCCTGCCAGACGCAGGGAGCTTCCCTACCTCTGCGGGTCGAGGGATCGACGCTAAGAATACTGTTTAAGTCTCTTTTTATTCCATAAAATCGAGTTGATCTGCTGCAGCTTAGGGTCAATCCCTCAAGGACTGGTTTTTCCCCCTTCCCTTTTCCTTAGCACTCATAAATTAATCAGGAAGACCCTGACTAAGTCATTTCATGCTGTACAACATAAAAGAAAGTCCCCTGATGATCCACGCGAGGATCTATTAAAAGCGGGAGGAGGGAGGGAGGAAGGGTTAGGGAAGAGGGAGAAAATGGAGGAGGGGGAAGGAAAAAAATCTCAGCCTTTTTGATATTTTAGGATAAAAGCTGGAGGACTTTGTTACAAATTCTAGCCAACATCAAAACACCTTAAATAATTCAAAGAACATGTTAAAGGGAAGAAACTGAATGTTGCTCTGATGTTCAGTTGATGCAACGCAGAATATTACCCAAAACAGCACAGCCTGTTAAGGGAGACAGCAGCCTTGAGCATTTCAGTTCTTTAGAAAAATGTCAGAACCTGTAAAAATCATAATTTCCAGCAACTTTTTTTTTTTTTTTTTTTTTTTTTTTCATGATATAAACTCAGTGAGACTGAAATGTAGGTTTCTGACAAGCTGTTAACAAGACAACTTTAGAAATCTGTCTGGAGCTCTCAGGGAGATGGGCTGCCATTTCACTGCTTCGAAGAAGTTCATGACATGACAAGCAAAAATCAGGGAACAGAGACCTAAAAACCACGGTGTAATTTTCATTTGCTTCTGTCGTGAAAGAATTCAAGCAGAAATATTAGAAGGCTGCACAACTAAAAAAGCCAGCCACTGGAAAATCATTGCTGTGGTTTGACAAGCACATCTTTTATGCTGAAAATGGTTTCCTTATTATTACACCTATACACAGGAAAGCACTTTTGGAAAAAAATAAGGGATAATCACAAATCATTCCTTGAGATCTACAAAGATCTACAGCTGCCTACTTTCAAGCCAAGTCTAAAAATGACCTAGTTTGTGGGAGAGGGTGACCAAACCATCTTGAAAAAGCTGTAAGAGCCACCAGATTTCTCTTGGTTTCCCACATCCCTGCCCTTCCCCCCGTAGGAAAAGCAGAAATATCTTTCCATAATGCAAGCTTTTACTGGAGCATACACAGATGAATGTTGCTACATAAGCATTTAATAAAGACACATTGATTAAAAATAGAAAAGTCAGCATCCAATGCCATCTACACAGCAATGTTTGTACCACATTCAAGAGAGGCTTTCTGGCTGGTTTACCAAATTACACCTCCTACTTTAGGCCTTAATATACCAGTATAATGCTTTTCCATAATTTTTGGATGATTTAATGATGTCTTTTCCAGAATCAATTTATTCTACTCTATAGTTAGAAAAAAGCAGATCAATAGATCGATTGATTGACCCTTCTATCAATCTATCTCCATATAATATATCTCTTTCAATATATAATCTTTCTCTCCCCCCCTCTCTCTCACTATTTGGACTTAAGTATTTAATGGTAGGTTGATATAGTTGCCTTGAAGTCAATTTTCTGATTGTGATGGACTCATTATATCCATGGTTGCAGAATGTTGGTACCCTTGAGACGGATGCTTTGGGAAACCCAAAGACAGCCAGCTGCACACATATATCTGATGCTTAATTTCAGCCCGTCGGCCAAGAGAGAGAGAGAACGGACAATGCCGCAGGTCATTTTCACTTGTAATGCCTATGATTACACCAAGTGGTAATGTGAATTATGGGCCAAATTTAGTCCAGCATTTGCAAGGACCACACAAATAATGAACTGAAGCTTTTTCACCTCTTTCTTATTTCAGCTCATTTCTACACGGCTCCGGTGGTGCGATCCTACAGCCATGCTTGAGTAATTGAAAGGACAGTGCACACAAAGTTGAATGGCTGACACTGCATTTCACCAATTTACGAAATGGAGGAGACTCTGACAAGAAAAAGAGATGCAGTTTGCTTCTCTTCTCAAGTGCTCATAAGTTCTTTTCATTCTCCCCTCGCTTGGGCCTTGTGTCACCCGTCACTCATTTTCTTTTCATTAGACACTCTTGGAGACATTACAGTTTCAGTGCTGTATACGGGTTTTCACTAAAGAACTAGAGAAACATCCATTACTTTCTTATCTACGGTTCTAAGCTATGACTAATGCCATTTGCTCGCAAGAGACATCTTGCCTTGCTGCCTCCCCTTCACCACTAGCCCTCCTGGCCTGGAGTTACCTGGACCCCGCTGCCCCAGCTGCTTTGGTCCCTCATGCTCTCCCCAGGGAGGAGCAGAAACCAAGAGAGGATTTGCAGTGACTCACAGCGCAGCGCAGCTCTAATTTTGTTTAATGCAAGGATGCATAGACAGTGTATGTCCAACAGAAGAAAAGTGGCTTAAAGCCATTATTTACAACAATGAGAGGCTGCTGGCATTTGGAGGCGGGGTTATAAACTTTCTTCAAAATTAAGGGGTTTAGGACTTAACATGGATCTAGCCGAAAGCCGCTTCAACCATATTGATCTGTCTAGTAATCCCCCACTTACTATAAACATCAGTTTTCTCCTATTTGGACTGCAATTCTAGCCCATTACTATGCCATGTCCACGTCATTATGGAGTCACCGAAAAGTACTCGGCGACTGCAAAACAACGGGATTTGTTAAAGTAGTCCTGCTGTAGTGGAAAGCACTTAGTTATTCCTAGAGCTCTGACTGCACGGTATGTGACTCTGTTTGGAAGTTTCATTTACATATTTATTTAGTGGAGAACATGCATGGCTGTCTTCCCTCAGTGCAGAACCATTATTAGCTGCAAGAAGCTGTTAGAGGGGAGTTCAGCGTAGAACTCGGGAGGAAAGGCATTTCTTAATAGTTAGCATCCTGCTTAATAACAGTCAACCTCCAGAATGAGGGTGATGGATTTCAGGTTATGAAACTTGGTTTGTTACAGCCAATTCATACAAATGTTCATTTTACTTCATTTATACATTTAATTTTTTTAATATCTATATACACACACTTTTTCTCAAGCTGTCAACTTGCTTCTTCCTTACTTCTCCCTGTAAGTCCAAGTGGTGCAGCGACAAAGGAACACACCAGGCTACGTATGAAGAGATCCACCTGATGACTCTAAAGTTCCCCCCAAGCATATAACAGATTTTTCCATTCAAATGGAAGCTGGGCACCCAAAATTTTTTCACATAAGCACTCAGAAGTAATCTTAGAATTGGAGCTGGCATAATTTAGGTATGAAGGCAAATCTCCGCTGTGTCTTACAACCTTTTATTCTGGACCTGGCAGGATGAGTGTGCTGAAGCCAACCTGAATTCAGCTGGGGTGACAGGCTATACACCTTGAAACATACCACTGTGATGCTGTATGGGACATTTTAGCACATTATTCAATCAGGAACTTTGGACTTGGAAATAATAGAGTAATTAATATTATTTAATTCCACTACTATTTAACTTATAGCAAGGTTTATGTTGCTGTGACTAAAAAATATAAAGCTTACAATAGCTACCATTAATGTCTGCATTATTGAACATTAAAATCCAATTCTGGTAAAAGATTTAGCACAAGAATTGAGACATCGACAGAGGACCTATTCCTACAAGGAAACTCTCAGAGTATGTGCTTGCAGGTAGCAACCACTGCTTTTAAAATAAATCTTGAGGGACGCATGCCCCACTCGCCACAGGCGAGCTACACTGGAACAAAGAAATTCTCCAAGATAGAAATAAAAAAAGATCTAAAATCTGAAAAGAAAAAGTACACCTCAAAAATCTCCAGCAGTAATCACTAACATTAATACAATGCAAATTAAGTCTTTTTTTTTCTTTTGTTCCATTTAGATCTTAAAAATATTAAAGTAGGTAAATCTTGGAAGTGAAGGATAAGCATTGCCTAGGGCATGCACTTGGGTGTTTTCAATACAATCTAAGGAATATAGCAGAGGCTGCAAGCTAATTCAATAAGAAAATAACGTGGTTGGTTATCCACTCTTATAGAATTATGCCCTGACAAAGCTAAATATAAAAGCTTCAAGGTCTATGCCATTACCTGGAAAATACTTCTTTGGACTGAATGACAAACTTTTAAACATTACGTAATTTTTAAAAAATGTATTTGCTATTTCAGGTGAAATTGCAAAGGCTCGCCACTTAATACATCTGCTCTTCTCTTCCAGCTCCCCTAGATACTCATTTGTTCTTGTCAGCCCCCGAAATGTCCATGATTGATGTAAATGTAATGATTTACAAGATGGAGCCTCCCGCCTCACTGTTCTGCTTTCAGACTGCAAAAGTAGTTTGACCAGCACTGACCTCAAAGATCAAGACAAGGACTGGTAGTACACGTTGAAAGACGGGAATGCGAGTACCCTTAGCTAAACTATCCTGAAACTTTCTGAACAGGCTCAAGGACATTTATCCTTTCTGTTGTCACTACAGATTTTTTTTTATTTGTATTTTTCTTCCAGGACTGATGTGGAAATGCTCAGTTGTGTGGACAGATGTCATTTATGAATAGAGACTCCAACACATCAAAGTCTTCCCTCAGTAGTGACAGCCCCCTGTACGGCTAATCCAGACTGGAGTGATTAGAGAATAAAAGAAAGATGAAACATCTCAACAGGAGGGGAAATCAGAGAAAAAGAATAGAAGACTGAAGAGGAAGAACGGAAAAAATAACTTACTGCACTGTGGACCAATAAGGAGATGGGACTACAAACATTGTCTACTTGGAAACGAACTCTATCACCTTTAATCAGTAACCATTCATATTAGCATGATGATAAAACTGCTGATCATTAGATGCAAGAAACTATTATGTATTTGCCGTGGAGTGAGAGTACATACAGTTACAGAAACTTTTCACTTTCCAATATGTTATTATGAACAAAGGTGAATGTGAAATCTGTTTGAAAAACTGGAAAATACCTTGACCACGGTGTTTTAACTCCCCTGTGTGCACTGGCACCATGGAGTAGACACATCTTCTTGCTCCAACGGGAGGTGGGCACAGCCAGTCGTTCTTTGTTCATTTGTGATTTCTTCCTGATTCAGCTGTGATATACCAACCAACTCACGAGTGGTTTGCAGCCACACGTAGCAATAAAACGCAAAAAGAGCAACTCGTGATAACGTTGTTATTAGTACGTGTCACTACTGCACATACAGTAACAAGAGGGGTTTTCATGGACTGCAGAGTAATTAGGTGTCTTCAAACATGCTTTAAAGCCTTTTCGTGGTGCTAAGGTGCGGGAAGGTTCTCAGCATTTACGCAAACTACTTGCACAGGTAACTAAAAGCTCAGGAGCTTCTGGCCAGCTTTTAGCAGCACAGGTCAAGAATGGCAGGGCCTCATGCTAACCAACACACGTTATAAAAACATTTATTTTCAGTTCACACCTACACACTTTTGTTTATGAAGCAGAAATAGCATTCAAAACAAACCACTTTGTTAGCTCAGTTGACTAATGAAAAATTGCCACAATTACAAAAACAAATCTTTGTTTTCAGTTTTCAGTGAGCAGAGCTTTAAAAGAACAACCTGCTCTTGAAAGCATGATCGTTTTTTTTCCCCTAAAAAAAGGGAAGAAAGAAATCCCTTCCTAGTAACTGCTATTATGATACTTTCATGTCAAATGAATTATATTACTGAAAATAAATCTTTCTAAGATGCACAAGAGGGTTATCTGGCTCCAGTCAGACTTATGCATTACTGGTTTTATATGTTGTACTCTACTTGATTAATATAGGTAATCAAATTATATTGCCTTCCACTGTGCTCTCAAATTCAAGGCTATAATGTTTTCAATGACAAAGTTCATAGAGTTGTATAAAAATGTACCTCGTGCTGTACCAGCCCTTTATTGCTGTAGTAAAACACCATTTTCAATTTAGTAATAAGTGATATAAAACAGAGTGTCTTGATTGGCAGGGTCGCATTCATTATGCAGTGCCCTACGACACAGCACAGTTCAGAATGGAAATTTAAGGACAGAATCTACCACAATCTTAGATGCTGATACATCTGGGAATAAAATGATTCCTTCTTCATGAGTTGTCCAAAGGAAGGAGAAAGGATTGAACACAAAGACACAAAATATTTTATACACACATGGATGGAAGGGAGAAAGGGGCAGGAAGACTCATCATAGCACGCTACTACTCCATACAGGTTTTCCTGCGCTGGAGCCAATCCTATACTACTGCTTCCTGCCTGGAATAGGAAATTAAAAGCAAAGTAACAGAAAAAAAGGAAGCACGACAGTCTGCATAGAAGCAAATACCAAGGAGCTCTTTCTGGCTCTCCCACTAGCCTGACTTGTGACCAGAAGAAAAATTTCAGGGCTTTGTGATTCTGAGTGTTTAACTTGAGGTGCCTTAATGAAGTTGCACTATCAAGTGCTCTTCACTTTACAAAGATCAGTATTCTCTAAAGAGCTGTAAATTAAACTGTCAAAACTGATGAAATCTTAAGTTTGCAGCTACTTTTGAATATGTAAATCCTACCCTTTCCCTTCCTTCTTTTCCCTTCTATAAATTGAGAATAATGTTTGCAATATCTGTAAACCATCAAACCAGCCCATCTGTAAGTTCTATAGAGGCAAAGTCTTCTGGTGAGCCTTGTCATCACTACGAACGCTATCTAGAAGAGCAGGAATTATAAAGCCATTTTCTGCGGAACTAAATGGCAGAGATACTGTCAGCGGGTATCTTTTCTAAGAATGTATGCTGAGCAAATGATATGATCAGGAAAGACAACTCTTGGACTGAGGAATTAGTAATGTTATCTTAGTTTTGTTTCCTTGGCAACTTGACCTTTCATAATTTGCTCAAAGGCAAAACATGGGCAGTATATCCCTTTCAAATCATACCTCAATAATCTTGTGATTAAAAGCATCACCAGAATGTGGCCTTGCCATAAGATGGAGAATTAACGACTCTCTACTAAATGATCCACTGATGTTGAATCTAATTTAAGTAGCCTTGCAAGAATATTTAACACTTAATGATAGGCTCTGTATTAGAGTAGGTTTAATCTAGGGTGCAGCCACAGATGTCATAAGAAGGAATTAATCAGCATTGCTTCCACTAAAACAGAAATGCAAAATTGCTGAACAGAATGTATTAGAAACAGATTAAAGAACTGGGACTTAAACATAAAAGAAACAGAGCTGTTGCCACCCTCAGAGAGCTAATTTGAAATACAGGAAAACTTAATTCGCCTTTAACTGAAGAATTGGGATGTTTGAAGTTACTAAAGAGAAGCTTGCGTTATCAAGAAGGAAAGAAAGGCAGATAGTCTTTTCCCTCATCAATTAAAAATGAAAGCCCAACCCAAATATTAATGCCTGCCTCAAAATCCCAACAGAATGAAGTTATTGATGCTCTAGGGACTATTGCTGCATCCTGCATGAAGCGCTATTCTCAATGAAGTGCTGTGGAAGTTTCGCTGGTTCGGAAACTCCTGCCCAGTTTAGAGAAGTTACCTTTCAGAAAAGCAAATCTTGGAAATAGGGAAATACAGCCTATGGTTATTAAAATGCTTGCAGTTGGGGGAAATATGAAATATGATATTTGCAAATTCACTCTAACTCTCTCTATAGAGAGAACTTGCCCATCCAAAGGTTTGCGTAAAGATCTACATTACAGTTACTCGTTGCTTCAGACAATTTATTGTCTGAATATTCCCTATATTCTCTATTCCTTACTCCCCTATTATTCAAGGACTTCATGCTGTCCACAGGGTTTACACTGCCCAATCTCCTTCATTAACAAAGACCGGTTAGAGCATAAAGCCAGAAGTGACCACAGACCATCAGTTCAGAGCATCTATACAGCACAGGTCATTAACCATCAACCAGCAACTCTCCACTCTTGATTTGAAGATATTGAGACTGAATCCTCTAATCCTGTGAATCCTTAAAAGCACACATCATGGATTAAATATTCTGTTTTTAAAATTTTTGAGTTACAGTTAATGTTCCTGATAATTATAAGGACAACCTAAGTTCAGCACAATTGTACTTCTGCTGAAAACATCTAGGAGTGTGCTGAATACCCCAACGGTCTGCTCCAGCAAGTGCACTCCTGACTTACTATCACTGCTACTAAAAAGATTTTGACTGGAATGAGTGGCCCTTCCTTGAAAAATTACAAAACAATCTAGCTTTGGTCCCAATTTTCATTGATAGCCTAACAGAACATACAAATCACCTCAGTGCTTGTTCCCAAATTAATGAAAAACTTCTATAAAGCTTTGATCTTGATGGAAGAATCCATCAAGACTTCCCATTTGTCTCCCTAATTACTTGCTTTGATGCTCATGGCTTGCAATCACTGTGTAAGTTAATGTCCTGAGGTTGCCATAGCTACCATTACTGAAGCAGAACAAGACACATCGCTCTGCACATAACCCACCTTTGCTAGATGTTTGCTTCTCTACCCTGGCTGTTCCCTCCACCAACGATGGTAAAAGATGCTCCTGTACTGCACCAGAAGTTAATAAAATAGCTCCTTTTAATTTTATTACAAATGTTACCGGTAACATTCACTTTTTCTTTCTCTTTCCTGCTTATATACTGGAGGTTTTGAAAGCAGTGAGTGGTTAGAAGAAAAAAGTGCAAGCAAGGACTGAGTTTACTTCCTGACTTGAACAACAACTTGCTGTGTGATTCGGTGCCTCGATTTTCTTGACTCTCGAAGGATAGCAATGATGCATCTTTCATCACACAGTCCTGTTTTGAGAACACACTGCTAAGAACTGATGATGAAAATGTGTAATAATATTAAGTTTTTGTTAAAAATTTGCTTGAAGTGAGTTCTCTCTATTTCTATAACTTTCTGGTTAGCTAAAAACCTTTCATTAAACCTCTACACTTCTCTTGTTTTTTAATAAAGGACACTGAACAAGTAATGATACATAATATACTTCAACACTACTAGTAATTGCTCATTGAAAATAAGAAATGAAAAATCACTTTCTTAGTCGCTTATCTGATGACCTCTAAGGACAATGACATGCATGATAAATGCAGAGTGTGGTGTGTTTCCTCATTTAATCTATTGATCTGATTTAATGTAATGTCAAGAAATGCAGTACAGAGCCATTAAATGCCAACAAAAAGTCTATTTTGCTCAAAAATGTACGTGTATTTGTAACTTCAGTCCACACACAAGTTTTTGTACTTTCTGAAATTAGTTCACGAAAGTTTTCAGCACAATCTGTTCTCAAAAGCTTTCCATTCTAAAAAAGATGACAAACAAATGAAATACAAATGAGTGGGAACCATCATCCTAACATATTTCAAATAACTAACCAAGGTTGACTGAAAAATTCCTACAGCACCAACACGTTACTGCTTATTTTGGTTATTAGGAAGATATATCACTTTAATGTCCTGTTCCTGTCAAAGTTTTATGCATTCTTTCAAGTGCATGAACTCTAAATCATTTTTGTTCTGAATACAGTACATTCCTCTGGGAGGTACAATACATGGTAAGTACACAAAGCTAACATGTAATTAGCATGGTAATGTCTAAGCAAATTACATCATGCTAGAGGTAATGGAAGTCCAGATCAGAAATAGTCCTCTGAGCACAGCCAGTGTGAATTACAAGTTTCTGTACCACTCAGCAACCGGCAAACCTACAGGATCCTGAAGCACCTACCAAACACCCTGGCACCTCAGATGCCCTACTGCTCATTACCAGCCCGTGGCTTTTACTACTGCTGCAGGGGGATCTCTCTGAGGTTTGGAAATCACGGAGGCACAGCTTTTGCAATGAGGGAAATGATAGAACTCACATCTCATAGGACTGGGTTTTAAATCTTGACCAACAGTGTGATAGCTGGATGCTTTATTAGATGCTCTCTTGCTAATTTTCCTCACAATTAAATTTGCTTATTTTCCTCAAGGACTGACTACTAAAAATAAACCTACTGTGGTTTTATTTTCAGTAGATCCTGAAGTTAGGTCGTGCCTGACAAGATGTCAATCAGAACCACTGCAGTAGCAACAGGGTCGCATTTGTAACAGACAGCCCCAGCACAGCGCTAACGCGCTCATCCAACGAGCCGCTATCTGTATCCTAACAACTTCTTACTCCTTTATTTAGAAACAAATAGCAAGGAGAGAGAGAGATTCCAAATTAATTAAATGGGCTGAGTGAAGAAAAAGAATCAATTTTGGCATGAGCACTACACACAGCTTTTTTTTTTTTTAATTTAAACCGATACTACATGCTATTTAGCAACTCCAGAACCCACATAATGACAGAAAAGAGCTAAGTGATCAACAATCAGAGTAAGTAGAAATCAGAGTAAATAGATGAGGGCAAACATCATTGGACAATCCATAGAAATAAAGATAATCTTTTTTTCAAATGACTAATGACAGCATCAAATGTTAAAGACAATGAAGAAAAGGAGTAGGAGCTATTTTTAGACAATTGGCTTTCTTCTAAGAACACAAAGCTGAAGAGCTTGGATTCATCTCTCAAATACTAGAGCTCCTAATACGATAGGTTGTAATGCACAGTACATGAGAGAGAATACATAAGCCAACATAAAATTCAGCATGATTAATATATTATTAGCTCACATTTGTACAATGCTTTGAAGATGTGCAGTGCTAATTAGAATTTCTGGATTAGGCTGGTTGGTGCCCCAATGCAATCCAGATCAGTAAATAAAAAAAACTGTGCAGAAGTTTAAACTAACTGCCCAAAGATTGACGAGCCCATGAGACACTAAGAAATGCTTTCAATTTCAAATAGATAAACAAATGTATAAAAGACAGAAAGAAGGAGATTTCAATGCCCCAGTGAAGATATTTAAGACACAAAGATATAGCTGCTAATTATTTGAAAAACACTGGTTCACTTCCCTCTACCACCACCAGAAATACTCCCATCGACTCAAAAGATACAGAAATACCACAGCTCAGGAACCTGTAAATATTTGCTGAAGCAAAACCTTAAAATCTAATGACCTTAATGGCACATAATCAAATATCTTTCCAAGAGTAGTCCTACAGTAATAAGAATGAAAAAAAAATATTTAGTTTGACATGTGCAAGGGGAAAAAAAAAAAAAGATGCAGCCTCAGACTGGAGAGTGGATAAAGAGAGAAAAAGATAATTCCTCTCCAGCTTTCATCAGAAGTTTTGAAACTGGACTTCAGGATGGGGGGAAGAATGAAACCTGCAGCAGATGAACAATACGTGACTCACAGCATCCAAAAGTTTTTTATTAGAGAGTAGAACACACAAAATCATTTACAGGAAAAAGACCATCCCAATACTTCACTCGCATGGGACCAGGATAGAGCTCGGGATCAAAACAGAATGCCATCCAACAGAGATGTTGACTCTGCTACTGATCTGGCCTTTTCCTGCTTAATTAAAGCTACTGAACACTTGAGCTGGAAAACTGTAATCCCCATTAAAGTGTCATTTTAGCGGTAGGTGATCAGATCTTTCAGGCTATCCTAAGTAATGATGCTAGCAGGAACCACGCGTAGTACCAGTGCGACCATAGGAAAACCACGTACGTGCAGTCAGGAGCACCGATAACCACAGTCTGGTAACCAGCTAAGGATTACCAGGCAAACCAGTGGTTTCAGCTCCAGCCATGTCTGAATCGAGACAAAAGTCTCAGTAGGCAGCTGTGCCCAGCGCTGCGCAGAGATGATGTGTGGCTCGAATTCTGCCCAAAAACTGAGTAAGATCGGACAAGGACGTCTGTGGGAGCAGAGACTGCACGTAACGGTCATTGACCCTTTGGTTTAAAATAACAATAAAGATGAAATGTACCAAAAGAGTAGGCACAAAATAATACCATACTCGGTGCATGAATATGAATACTTTTGATCTCCATTAAGATGCAGAAAGAGATGTGGAGGCCTAGAGAACAAAAACTGGTTTTGTACTATGGTTTGTTTTATGGAATAAGAAACGTGACCAAGGAAAGTCCCAGTAACACAAAAAACATGTAGACTTAAAGTCACTACAGATGCAATGCAGTTGCACTTTAAGCTTAGCAAACGCTTTGTCAGCTGACTTCAAAAACAGCATTTGGGGGACGGGGAGAGAGGGGTGTGCTGGAGATGCCCAGTGGTCAGAAGGCATCTTGTCACGATGCAGAAGTCCCATTAAACCACTCATCCTCCAATGCCTACATTACTGGAAAGAACTGAAACAGAAGAAAGCGAAAGCAAAGCAAACCTCCTAATTAGTGCTACAATGAAACAAAGGCACTTTCTTATTAAGCAGGACGCACATTCTTCTGTAGCGCGCTCTTGCCGAGGTCTAGGACTATCACTCACATAATGTATGAAAAGCTGTAATCCCTAGGTATACACAAATCGTTTCCAAGTGTTTTTAAAGCTAGCGTCTGTAGCAATACATATTTTGCAGCAAATATTTAGAATGAAATATTTCATAAAGTACTTCAGCACTTCTTTGAGTGTTTAATTTATCTGACATAAAAGAACAAGAGTGTACAGCATTTTCCTGTAAGTGGATGTAAAATACGCGTTGCATGGATCCCTATAATTAAAAAAACAGCAAATCATTGTCATTAATGCACAAGCAAGATCATAAATGAATACATTATTAAGTCCTACTGAATTAATGTTTAACTGCAATAGAGTTGAAATTGAATGAGGCAATTAATCAGAGTAAGAACTGAAAAAAAAAAGCCACATCTGTCTCACTTTGAATACATTGAGCAAAACGACCTTCAAAACGGCACTGCCAATCAAACCGCGCCGCCCACTGATTTGACAGTCTTGGTGCCACCACAGAGAGAAAGTTTAGTCAGTGTAACAGATACAAGCTTTCCATCTGAGTCACTTCATGGGTACATCTCGCCCTGAGGGAATAAAACATTATGTCTCAAGGGTCTTATTTCATAAAATCATGAACATTCAGATGGTGAAGATCATGCTGGTTATAAATGCGAACTACATCTGCTCAAAGTCACTAGAAAATGAAACTGGGGGAGTTGACGTACATTAATGATAATTTTTAAAGGCTTAATGCTCTTCCAACATCTAGGGGAGGCTAAAAAATTACATTCAGAAGCTTTTGTTCCACGGATTGTGCTTTGATCAACTAAAATACATTAAGTTAAATTTTTCCCCATCAGTCTTAAACTCTGTAGTGGAATTTTCTTTAACGGGTTAATTAAACTCCCTCGGGTGCTTAACTGTTGAAAAGTCTTAGTTCAATTTATTTCAGAGTTTAAGGAGGAATAAAATGATAATACTAATGACGATAATGACCCTTATCCTAGCTAAAGCTTTTTGCACTTCCCGTGCAGAACAGTATCTATTGTTCACAAGTCCCACCTTGACAGATAGGCAGGTATATGCACTATTCTTCGATGTAACATATTATGAATATTAAACAATATTTTAAAAGAAAAATCCATTGGTATTTTTGTAGCAAGTTCTTAAGCAATAATTATCTTTGAATAAAGATTTTTTTTCTCTTCATGCAAATGAGCTGCAAATTTTCCAAACCGTAATTGTTTTCCTACATTGAATTGATGGAGCAACTGGCATGTAGGCAATCAGCATACTCATTTCCCTTTCAGTAGCAATAAGCACTAGATTCAGGATTTTCCATTAAAGAAAAAAAAAAAAAAAAGAGGAGGAGGATTGCTCAGATATTCATTGATAAAGCAGCTAATAATTAGGGGTTCGGAAAGTTTGCCAGAGAGCTGAATAGTAGTTAACCTGTGCGTTAAAGCCATTGTGTTACTTCACAATGCACAATAATTTGTCATTTGTGCACACAGCTTTTTGCACCAAAAAAAGCCAAGTCAAGCTATACAGTTATCTTTCCATTAACACTTGCAATCACACGTTTGCCCACGGTGCATAAAACGGGTACCGCCACGTAGAGATCAGCATCGCGCACCACCTCAGCTCATCAGGGGAGAGACGGCGTCTCAGGCTCCAACTCACCCAAGTCACTGCAGTTCTTACAGCACATTTGAAAAAGGAACCCCCAGCACAGATAAGTTTAAAAACTTGTTGGGGCACTGAAGTCTAGCGTGGGGAATGAAGTTAGAGTGTGAGATGAGAACGGCTCTTGGTCAGTGGGGAGGAGGATGGCAGGGCGGGTTGCTGGTCTCTGCCAGCTTTAGAACTTTGAAGAGTTGCTCCATGCACGTTTCCTTTCCCTCTAAGCTAATGAAGTCCCACCAGTGAGCAGAGACACCATGCTTGACTTCTGGGTAATAGTCTAGAACTACTGTTCTGTGCTGATCCACACATCCCTCTCTTCAGTAAGAGTCATAGTTACTACATAATAATAAACACTGCGAAGCAGCTTATTCATCTGTTATTTGGTTTCAGACTGCGATCTCCCTCTTGCTCAATACCAACAGACAATGGGCTTGGTGGGAGTGGACAACAGTTGCACAGAGGTTTTGATCTTCATAATCCTCTACCAAAACTTAACTCAAAGCCACTGTCACAGGCTATGAGGAACATTAACAAAGTGAAAGCTCATTTCAGCTACTGTAGAAAGACTGAGGAATACAGATCTCGCGTGCCTTCTTTTTGGTCAGATTTATTAATGAGAAGAAGATCAGAGAAGGAATTGGGAAGTGCAGCCCTGGAAAGTATCAGGTCTCATTTCCTAAGAAAAGTGACACCTGGAACGTGCCAAGGCATCAGATAAAAGTGATTCCCTTTAAGGACAGGGAATATTCTTGCATATTTTAAGGGCTTTTAGACAAACTTTAAACAAATCCCCAGGATTTATTTTCAGGCTGGCAATATTTTATTGAGATACCACTGTGAGATGTAGTCATGTCTGGATATGTGCCAATGTGTATCAATCTGTTCTGCCCCTCTCCGACACAAGATTTGGTCTGTTACATCAAATAGGAAGATTTGAACAGAACTGTGATGTAGAGTACCAATCTGATACAACCTCAGGGTGGAAAAGCACAGCAGGATGGAGTCATTGCTGCACAGGACTGTTTCAGCCTCGGCTGTCAAGTGTAAGATATCACTGCTTTTATTGAATTGATCATGACAAAATAGTTTATCAGCATCTAAATGCAAAGGAGAGTATTAATAATGCCAACTATCTGCAGTGTTAGTTAACCAATTCGGTTTCGTGGCAAGACGTAAGATTCAGGGCTGTGTTTTGACCTGACCACAGACAATGGTCTACATTTTGCTGACTTCCACAAGAAGGATATTGGGATCTCTAATAGAAAGGGTGAGCAAGGAAGAAGAAAGAGAAAGAAGAGAGCAAGAGTGGGGGCAATTCACTAACACAGACAAACCCAAAAGATAAAATCAACAAATCAATTAAGTTTCAACAGAAATGTGACATTTCTTTTCATTTTGTTTTGGGTTTGTTTTTTTTTTTTTCAGTGTGAATGTTAATTACTCTTCCTTACAGCAGAGATAACGAGAGGATTTTACTGCCTAGCATTTTTCAAACAAAGACATGAAAAATTCATGAGCAAGGAAGACCTTGGTGTTGAGCTTCAGTTCTCTTGTCAAATATTTCAGCTCTGGAGGTCCTTGGGAAGGTTATACAGCAATATTCAAGTCTAAAGGATGCCTGTCAGCTGGATCTAAAAGTAACAGGAATTTTTTAGGCTACATGTGACCTTGTCAACGTATTTTCATTGGCCAACAGTGTCTTCCAGTATCATACAACCAGTATGCAATAAAAAACGAACAGTAAAATGCCTGTCTCCTAAGGACAGAGCACTCACAACACCAATCTGTCCACAACATAAGAATTAAGATGGCTCATCTGATATCAAGAAATGATGATGTCCACATGTCACTCCGAAAATGGCCCAAAGGTACCTTTGTGCTGACAATCAGAGACCGGGCTCCAGGGAAACTTTGCCAGTCTCAGAAATTTAATCAGGACTCCGTGCAGTTCAAAATGTCACCCTTTAACTGGGAAGAAAGATCCCACTATGTTTGGCATGGCTTCTAAGAAGATCTGAAATCTCTTTTCAAGTAACTGGCTTTAGACATGTGGATGTTTTGCAACTTAGCTGTACCTTTATTAAAACTCAGCTGAGGTTTTTTTTTTTTTTTTAAAGGTTACAAAAAGGAGTTGCTGTTTGCTGACATGTAGGTCAGGCATAGATCAAGTGTGAGGAGAATAAGGCCACTTAGTGGACTAACAAGAAACAAGTATAACACAAAAGCTTTTGGGATCATAGGAAACTCCTTCCCTTACCTAATCAAATTCACCGTAGCAGAAGAGGAATTTGATGAGGTCTCCGAAGTCTGAATCGTTCAATGTTTTCTTTTCTTGTTAGTTTAATAAAGAGAAATCCCTCATGTGAGTCACTAAGAATCATTCTTCAAATCAAAAACTTCCTTAATCCATGGCCTCACGCTTTTAAAAATTATTCTGCATCAAAAATCTCAACATGTCACCTCTTCTAGAATATGGACTATCGGACAAAGACAAGATAACAGTTGCATGCACAGTTTGTGTGCTCTGTCCGCACTGATCTTCACGCAAACACGACAACTCAGCAGCACAGAACATGCTGCAAGATGAGAAGCCTGAACTGTGAATTTGAGGCAATTTTCAAATTAATATTCTTTCCCAGAAAGCCTTTTTGGCAAGCAGGCAGATTTAACATATGCTTAGGTCTCCGAAGTTAGGCAAGAATATTCAGCTAAAAATATTAGCAAACAAGGAAAAACCTCTAACAATCGTGTCAGTATTCAAGACCTCAGTGGAGCCAAAAGTCCACACATGTATACTGCTTTTCCCCAAAGTACTGTTTTGAAACTAGACTCTTCTTCAGAACCAAAATTTCCTAGTCTGAATGGTTTGCAGGTGTTTCCTATACCTGCGTTTGGCTCACATAGCTCAGTTTCATACAGCTTAGTTTCACGTGTAAAACCGCATTGCTGCTTGTGGCTCAAGAACCTGGGAGGAATTTCTCTTGCTAGTGTTGGTATCACTAAACTCAAAAGGGCTTTGGTGGTCACAGAGGTACTTATCAGTATTTTCTAAAAAGGACACTGGAATTGGAAGGCAATATTGGATTACATTTCCCAGTACTAAGCCTTCAGGAGTAAAGCTGCAGCCCATCAGTTAAAGAAGGAGACTCTGAACACTCACATCACTCTCAGATGACTGATGTAGACAAATTTGTAACCAGGACTTTTTTCCCCAGAAGTGTTTGCCACCAAAATCAAGAAGTTCTAAGATCCTGACAACTACAAACCCTTACAAGCTGCAAACCATCCAGTTAAAACACTTTCTCCTTCACATCTGCCAAGATTTCACTCAGCTGTTGCCACCACTTCCCTGCCTAGAAGAGCAATGGGATTCAACTTCTACTCTAAAAGCAAAAAAATATTACAAATATTTAGTCTTTGCTTTAGAATCAAGTGACAGGAAAGAATGCTAGCAGCTTCTTTCTCTTTTTTTTTCACAAGCTGTTGCTGATGAGTGCCATCCTGGTCTTTGAGAGATATCTGCTGACATTTAGAGGAAACATGGTAAACAAGAGATGAAAAGTCAACAGAGAAGTAAATAAGCACATCAACTCTGTATCTTAGACTGGTGATAAAGAAAGATGTAGTGCATTTAACCCCAGCATGCTTCTCTTAAGTACCCACATTATTCTATGTCCTTGTGACCGTCGCACGCTCTCAGCTAGCTGTACTCAGCTGAAGCACGCAGCCTTCCAACACCGCGGTCTCAGCCAGCCCCTCTCAGCTCTTCTGGGTGCAACAAGGCACAATATTGCTCTTCCCAGCTTTTCTTTTCTACAATTTACTCCCTGGCTGCACTCCTCTGAGCAAATAACCTTCTCCTACTTGGGACACACATTTTTGTTGCAGGAAATATCTTTCACAGGTTTGCCTTATAGGCAAAATTGTGAGGCTGGATTCTCAGCTGCATTCTAAATTTGCTGGGAGCAGTAACTGGGGTTAGATAGCTGATGTAAATAAAATTACTGCTTTCACTTTCCTAAGGCTGACACTGTGCTCACCATGTCTTTTGGACAGGCTACACTGGCAAAGCCCATCCACCTACGGCTGTTTCAGTACTTGGTGGACCTGTCAGAGCGTTCAGTACTGGGTTTGGAACACTTTCAGAGTTGGATTTCTGGTCCCAGTCTGAATCTGATTCCAGCACGAGCCAAGCAGAACACCACCTTTTGATTGATAAGAAAACACTCATCCTGATTAAAAAAAAAACACCAGAAAAACTCAAAATTCTTTTGCTGCTCCTGTGACCTTAGCTTGCACCTCTTCACAATGCAACACCGCAGTGATCCCAATATGAAAAAGAAAAAAAAAAAATATATATCTCTAATATTTTCTGACTCTGTATTTGGGAACAGGACAACAGAGTTCAGGGGTCAATCCCACACTGATGCTGAGTTTCCTTCTGCTGGTGCAGACTCCCACTGGGGTTACCGGGATGCTGACCAGCTTCCTTCTGAAATGAGTGTCTGGGCTCCCCAACCCGCTTCCAGTATCAGCTAGCAGGAATCCTTTGTTAACCATTTTTTCACTCCTGCCAAGTGCCTTCTTTTTTTTGTTTGTTTTAAATCAAACAAAGCCATCTTCCCTCGCCTGCGTGCTCCTCTCTCGCAATCCGTTCTGTCCCTGCCACAGTAGCAAGCGCTGCCTTTCATTTCAGATCACTGCGAAGTTGCAAGTGCAGTCTGTTAGAAGACAGAGCAGCCAATGCAACAAAGGAGAAGTTCTGGCTAAAGAAAAGTGCCCTGTAGATGTTCACGTTGGTATCTTCTGTTGACCAATTTGTAGCTTAGCTTGCACCCTGGAGCTCCTCTCTGAGAATGTTATAGGGTAAATCAGGGCAGGTTTTGTCCATTTTTCCTGGCCCAAACCATTCATCATGCTGGAGCTGCAGACACAGCAAACCGCACCACTTTGCTCCAGTTTTAAGTATGAAAGCGTCTATATGTGAGTCACCAGTACTACCAGCATGACCAATTTGGTTTCTACTTTACCAGAAATGCTGTAACTAAACCTCCAAGGGAGAAGACAGGCCTAACGACTGCGTAACTCACACAGCCCGACAGTGGGTCCCTTCTGTTTTTCCCAGATACTCCCGGAACTGGAGAGTCTGAGTTGAAACAGTGCAGGAAATGGCTTTGCAAAACATTTAAACGTCTTCGTATTCCCATAGTAAACAGGGAACTCAAACCTGGTATATCATTTGCCATTTAAAAAGGCATTTACCTTAGGTATAAGGGGCAACTTACCTGGTACCAGACCACAGAGATTCGCTCTCCCCTTACACCTTGAGACATCCCTCTTTGCTTGTGTATTTTTAAATTATTACCCAGTGTATTTATTTTTCAGGTTTGCGTCCAATCTACAAGAAAAAATCTGATCGAAGAGACAGAACTTAGAAAGGAAAAATCCTTCACTGAAGAAGAGAAAATGTAAAGCATGTCTGTCTCAAGGTTTCTTTCAGTTGAGGTTTATTTCTGTTCATTACTTGCTAATGTTTTAAACTGCACCAATATCTAACCCTGGTATTTTAAAGATCTAGATTTAAAAAATGCAACTAATATTCGTAATCACAGATTCATCTCAGTGGAAGCGTGTCAATATCCCCTAAACACGAGACAACTCGGTACCGCTGAACCGCGGTGGGTGCAGTTAAGATTTTAAATAGCAGGGGCGGTTTCAGGTCCGAATTGAGGCGCAGAGCGGAGTTATGACTGGACGGCTCGCACAGCACCTGCACGCACCGTGCTTGGCTACCGTTCACTCTCTCACTTTCATGAGAACCAAAATTCAACCTCCTACACATCCACCACAAAGAGGAAACGCTATAGAGATACAGCTGAATTGATCGCGGTCGATGGTTAAGCGGAGGGGAATACAACCACGCAAAGCCACCAGAACAGCAATTAACTCGCTGCACAAAACAGTCCCGTGGCAAATCTCCACCATTTTGATCAGAAATCACGGTGTCCTCCATCCGATGCTTATTTACCCAAGAAAATAACACAGCTGCAGGGTCGGTTTTATCACGGCTTAAGCTCTTTTCCTGCTGAGCTTAATAAAAGATGGACAGTACTCAAGCGATTTAGGCCTGTCTTACAGTGAGTTAGTGACTCATCTGGGTTTAGAAAAAATTCAGGGTTTTTCCTTGCTCACAGGCCTATATTTCAAACACAGTGTTTTCTTTTGACTATTCCTGTTTTCATTTCATCTGGTTTCCATTGAGTAAAATTAGAAGCATAAAGTTTAAACTACATTGTGGACTGCTGAAACATTCAAACACACAGAGGAGTTTATATTGAAAGCAGGCCATTTGCTGAGACTCATTATCAGCTAAGCATCGACTAACGAAGGCTGCCAGATTAACTGTCCTCAGCCATGCAAGAGAAGAACACTTTCCTTGTCTCCAGCTGGCTATCCAGGGATTTTCTCATTCATGGTTGTGGTTTACAGCACAGAGATTACTAGACACAGGCGGGCTGCCTTGGTTGTTCTGAATGTAATCCCCAAGAAATTTTTGAACATGTAAGTCTGATATTTGCTATTTCACCAGCATCAGAAACATTGCCACGCACAGGTAACACAAAAAGGAAGCTGTATCTTGGTGATAAGAAAAAAGATTAAGAACAAAATAGACTTGTTTTCAGTGTACTGCAAAATAAAGCAACTTTACCGAGTTTAGAGATGCAGCTCTTCTAAAATTCAGCTGCTAGATCATCTTCACAGTAGGATAAATGGAAGAACACAGGAAAAGACAGCGAAAAAGACTTAAATGGCAGAGACCAGCCAGTATTACTGCCTTACTCCCGTCAAGCATTGCTTTGTAAGCTATGAATACAAAAATTCAAGCAAAGTAATTTGAGGGTTTACTTCAAAATAAACCAAGATGTTAGAAGTCTGTACTTGTGTGCCTTTTACTTAATTACTGCAGGCTTCTGTTAATGAAAAAATGGCTGCAAATTGGATCCATTAAACCCTGTAGTGTACAGAAAACTCTTCTTGTTGAGAGAACTTTGTGCTGCTCTAGGTGTCCATGTACCCATTTGGGAAAACAAAATTAAACCAAATAAGAAGTCAAACACAATTGCTCAGGCGCTCATCTCAGCCATGGCAGTACTCTCTGGGATCTGTTCTGCAGTCCGCAGCCCGGCACTGCCCAAGGAACACCTTGTGAGAGCGCAACTGGGATGGTTCAGCCACTCCTGCTGCAGTGGTCCAAGCATCAACTCAAGGATGTTTCTCTAGTTTGATGAGCAACTGCCTACCTGCAATGAATTAAGGGTCTTAAATGCTTCCTAACACACAGATGTTAAGAATTAATAAGCATCTTCAGTATTCAACTGGTACACTGAATATCAGTTTCAGTGAAAAATAAGAAGCAGGTAAAAACCTGAGGAGCTATCACCTCTTTCCTAGGCACAGTCAGATTAACCGAGACCACTGGTCAAGCACTGGGGTTGACTGCTGCCTGTGCTGCCTTGGGCAGATCTTTGCCATCAGGGCTAGTTTGGTAACCTTCAGGAGCTCTTGACTGAAAAAAAAGAGTATCTTCTGGAGCTCAGAGTGAAAACGTACTCATCTGGGCTTCTCTGTAGGCATTTCAGCAAAGTTCTCAAACCATCATACTGAAGCGTTAGCTTCATTTGAGGACAACAGGCTACAGTTTCCTCCTCTCACTCTTTTAACATCCTCCTCAAACTAGTCTGCAACTGTTCTCACACTGAGACATTTACTGTGTCCAGCAGATAACAGTGACAAGCAGAGACGTGATGCAGACCAGCACGTCACTGCGCTCCTCTCATCATCAGCGTGAGTGAGGTGCAGTTCAGAGGTCGCCGTTAGAGGGACATTCCTGATGGAGAGAAAGGGGTATTGTCAGTGCATGACCAAAGGCATCAACGTCGGGCGCCATTGCAAGGGGTTTTTTTTGTTCATTTTTGTCTTATGTTATAATTGGCATCACAAACCTGGAACTGTTAGTAGTGGAAGCAGCTCATTTACCAAAACATCGTATAATTTCTGGCGTCAGCAGTATGGGAATTCACTGTAACAGGGGTCTGCATTCCCACGCTGCTTTCAGACGGGTTTAGCAAACAGAATATCTAAATGCCGAACTATTACAACAGTTCTATCTACCACTCCTGCTCTTCTGAGAACAACAATAAAAAAAATTATGCAGTTGGGCAGGCAAAATCCTACGTTTCCTATAAGAAAAAACCTATCATGAAAAACTGTTTATTTTTAAAGTGTCTGGATTAAGTCCCATTTAAATCTCAGGTCTAACAACACACTATAAAAATTCTCACCAATTAGAAAAAAGTTCTTAACTATTTGAAGGGAAATAAGACTGTCCTCCCCATTGTCACACTATTAAGAAGGATGTTATGCTGAGATTTCCACACGGGAATGCATTTTTTTTTTTTTTATAACACCGCAACACTTCTTCAAAATGGTATGACAAGTGTCATGCCTCTTAATGACACTTTGTTATCTGAGCAGCTGGCTTTTAAAGCGAGACGCGGCACAAGAAACTTCAGCGGCAGGAGCAGGCTGCCAATCACGGGTACATCCCGCAGCCATCCCTCCATCTTTGTCGTAGCTCGCCCTTCTCCTATTTTGGAAGAAGGCGAAGGACTGGAATCTGTTATTTAGACGATATCTGACAAGTCTGTTTAACATTCACGCCGTTCTCCAAGGAACCAGTGCGGAGGGATCCGCTGCAGCCGTTGGCTTTGCTCAGCGCTGCCGGTCGCAGGGTCCCAGGCCGGCTCAGCCGGGGCCGGGCCCAGCCCTGGTAACTGATTGAGAGGAGCCAAGCGCAGGCCCACAGCTGAACTCATTATTATATTTAAAATGTTTCAGGAACCTCAAAAACAGATTAAGTAATGCAATAATAAAACTCTCAGTGAACCTGTGCAATAAAATCCATCAACAGAGGAGATGGGTAATATAATCTCTTTAGAAAAAAAAAAATCCTCTGCTCTACGCCTGAATTACCTTGTGCACCACAAGATAGAGGATTTAGACTATGGCAACGGATTGAAATCTCTCTTCAGGGACATCCTTCTCATAATTGTACATTCATGCCTCTCTCCCCAGTAGTAGCCTAAATACAATTTACCGTTGCACACATTTTTATAGGGTTTCTGCAAATCCGCCACTTTATTACCACCCCGGTTATAAGGGGCCACATGGCAATTCCTAAGGGTTCACTAACTGAGCAAGATATTAAGCTTGAATAAAAAGAATCAAAAACGTCTATCTACAATTTATAGTTCTCTATAAAGGACCTTGGGGAACCGCAATTTGAAGGTGAAAAGTAAATGGAAAGCAGATTTCAGCTGAAAAATTCCATATGATCGATGGAGAAAACTTACGGAGAATTATCCAGAGAGGTTTTTAAGGTGTGCTAGAGTTAAAAACATACAACTCCAAATTACACACAAGGCACACAGCATCCCGGTGTAGATACATCTGATTAATCAGGTCTATTCAGAGCTTGGTAACAGCTGCCTTTTAAATGCATATCTTGTGAAAGTAATCCTATTTTACACCTTTCTTCAGAGGAAAGCAAGGTAAAAGGAAGATTTGAAAAACTCGGGGAGGGGGGGGGGGCACAGTACCTAGCAATTTCCCAGTTTGTCTGAGAGATCCTGAGGTCCAGAGGCGAGGCCTCTGCTCCTAACTGAGCCACAGACCGCTCGGCTCTTGAGTAAATCACGTAGTTCAGCGGTGCCTCAGTTTCCCTGCTGGTGGAGTGAGGGACTTCCAGTTCATTTACCACTGCTGTGCTTTCTGAAATCGGAACGAAATTGTTACTGAAATGAAAGCTATTATTTCAGTGGTTTTTGTCTTCCTAAAATTATAAGAACAATAATATAAAACCACTGTAACATCTAATTATAACTAGTAAAAATGGAAAGAAAAACTTTGCAGTTATTTATAACTACCTACAGAAATTAGTGAATAAATTATTAATATGAGTAAAAAGAAGTAAAGAATAGATGATGTGGCAGGTGTATCCTCACGCCAAATTTGTAAGGTAAGTGTCTGAATGTGGCAGTCCATCACTAACACCATAATACCTTGAAACACTTGAAAATCAAGATCGGATGTTTTAACGAAAGATAAAGTACCCCTGGTGCTCCAACACACCTTCACGTTTAGCTGAGCGTGGACCGTCCCCAGGACACATTAGGAACCAGGCAATGGAGTCCTGGTAAATGTTCTTACTTCTGAAGAGATGGGCCAAAACCTCTGCTGTCTTAGTTCCTTAATTACAAAACATAAAGTGACAAGCTTGGCCTGCTTGAACATGCCTTTCCATTGAACACGCCTCCAGGAACGACTCTGCTCTCAACGCTTTCTTTCCCACCCAAGAGTACGGTGCAACGCACAGCCACTGCTTCCGTACAGGATCACACGTGCTGGAGGGATGGGAAGTTTCCAGACAACGAACTTTCTTGTTGATGAGAAGCAAAATATTTATCTCTGAATCTTCGGCAATTTCTGAATAGTGTCATAATTCCCAGAATCTGTGGAATCTGAAACACTGACATACGGTAATTAACCCTCTTTTCATCTCTTTTTGATTCAATTGCACAGGATAAGTATAGTAATGCATAACAGGTGGGAAAAATCTGTATTTTATTTATTTATTTTTGCTCTGAGGAGATGTAGATAAAAACTGTAGACTCTGTTTTATGCTGAATCAAATGAAGATGTGGTGCATTCAGGCTGCTGCATATCCACTACTGCCACGATGTTTTTGTCAGTTCTCCTCCTCAGCCTACTGTTAAGTCCAGGAATAACGGCTAAGAAACCGAGCTCTGAAGGTGACACTCTTCTGCACGTGCTCTGACCTTCTTTACACTGGAACTTTGGGCAGCAGCAGGGCTTCACCAAGTCAGATCCCACTATTTATGACATTTCATTTTGAGCCTTAACAAATCACGCTCAGAAACAGCGCGATTTCCCAGCTAAGGAAATGCATACAAGGAAGAGGTAGGCGCAATCAGGTGTCCTGGGAGTCCATGGATGATGGGCTACTAGAGGAAGATGTGTGGGGAGGCAACCTCGGTTTTACATTGGCTCTGCCGCAGACCTACAGTGGAGGGTTTTTTTTTGGAAATTGGCTTCTCTGTTGGTGCTTGGTTCGCCTTTCAACTCCTCCTGCTGCTCCTCTCCCATATTCCTTCCCCACTTCAGTTATCTAGAAGGCTTTTGGCAAAGACTGTCTTGAATATGTGCTTGCATACGGCAGAACATCTATCTCGACTGAAGCAACTACGCATTAACGTGTAACACAAAAAATGAACAATGATTCATCTGAACAGGCTTGATACGAAGGGCTGCTTTTTTCGAATCTGGGCCTCAGTAAAGCTTTAAAGGATAATTTCCCACTAAAAATTGGATCAACTCCATCAAGAAGAACACAAATCACTGTTTCCTCCAGATTGTTTCACTCGATTCACTAAAATGTTTATTCTACACTCAGAAAAAAAGTTGCTGGAATTTCTAAACTGCATTAAAATTAATCCTTTGCTTCTTTACAGTTGCCTTTTTCAGTGCTTCCTTTGTTCCAAGCTGGCGCTTACAGGAGCTTTCATAACCAGCAGGCAATCACATACATCCTTCCTGTTTGCAGTTTTTGCTGAATTTTACACAAACAAAAAAGGTGGAACAGTCCAAAGTACATCTCAGACATCTGAGAAAGAAGAAGGTAAGTGTGGCTAACAGTTCCCAGCAGAAGACAAGAAGCAGATAAAGACACCTAGGCTTTGAAATGGAGCTACCTCATTAACTCACTTTCTACCTTGCGAAAGTAAGAGGACGAGATGACCCAGCAAGACTCTGACAATCCCATGGCACTCCTGAAGCACAGATCTGCTCCAAAGGGACCATTTGAACACCAAGATAGCGGCCTCACAAAGGGAGGTGGAAATTAGTGCACAGAAAGCCCACGCCAGATTGTAACATCATCAGCCCTGGCAGCTAGGAAAGGACAGGGCTTGCCTTACAGCATTTATTACAAATTAACATATAAAATAGCAGAAGTCTCCCCTCCCTGCAGTGCTATTCAGCTACCTGGCCCATATTAGGCTCCAATTCCAACTGAGTTTTAATTACGGGCTCTTTCCAGCGCATACCTCAAGCAGGTTTGAATAGCTGATTTTTGATGCAGCGGTCAGCCATGAGAAATGCTCAGTGGCCAGTGACACTTTTCTGTCCCTCTACTCAATACACGGGGAACAGATACGATGAAGGAGCCCTGTGTCGTGGCACTAGTTGACAAACATCCTTTCCCATGAGCTGACACTGAAAACAGACACCTACCTTCGCAGCAAGCACTCCAGGATGGTTAACAAACCCTTATTACCTTTTGTGAACCTGTGTCTCATCAAAATTTAAACAGACACATTGTCACACTTCAAAAACATCCTATTTCCTGCCAATGAAACAGCGAATTGCTGCTTAATGCTCTCCAGCAGTATTTGTTACAGACCAAGCCGCTCGGTCTCTGCGCTCTCTGGTACACTACAGAACACACTCATTTTTCAACAGCCGTGTATCGGAAAATAGACAGGGCTCAGGTGGTTCTCCTACAATGTCATGAAAAAAACCTGTGAGTGCACTGATAAAACAGGCCTTGTCTACATGAGCACTTGATTTTTGCTAGCCCTGGTGCAGCTGTACTGCTATAGAAAACTACCAAATATTCAAGCGTACAAGGGCCTTTGAGGAAAAAAGCAGCTATATGGTTTTATGCATCTATCATACACAGCAGTGGGGAAGTGCAGTCTAATTGCTACAGCTTGAAACAGAGGAAATATTTTTAGTTGCTTCGTTATCCATCTATCTATCTACACACCTACCTATCTATCAGCAGGGAAAAAAAGTTCTCCATCATTTGCCCTTTCCCCAGGCTTTGGCTAGGTGCGTACCAACTTTTCATAGATGACTTTTGCTTCTCCAAAGCTAAAGCAGCACCAAGGAAGTGCTCTACCCAGGGCTGCAGCAGCTTTGCACGTGGAGCTGAAGGTAAAGTTCTGCTCTTCTAACAGACACCACGCTGCCCATCACTGCGGCCATGTCGCTCCTACGGCTCACGCTTGGCACTTTGGAGGGAGCTGTTGATCCTCTGTGGGATGATACCATCAGCCACAGAGGGGTGGAAGGAAGCTCAATCCTCTCATGTGCTAAGCATCTGGATACGAAGCAGCATCAGAAGGCAAAACTGCCTTCAACCTCACAGCAAGGGTCTCTGAAATTACGCTCCCACCAAGGTACGAGGTTTGCTGCTGCACAGCTACTGCTTGACCATCAGGCAGTTGTTGGTTACATGTTTTACTCTCTTTGTAGGGGAGGAACGATGCTTTTAATAGGGAAAATAACAGTTAAAATGTCTTTGCAGCAATTGGGGAATAATAATAATTAATATATATATATGAAACTTTAAACAGTCACAATGGATTAGAGACAGCCCTTTGCCAAGGAGGCTGCAACCAGAACAAAACGCAGCCTAGATGGGGATTTTTTGTGTTTATTGCTTGAATGAATGATGTACATAAGGCTTCCACAGCCACACAGGGTACTGATTGATACCAGTGCCATGCTGCACAGGTCAATAAAGAAGAGAATTTCTCTATTACCACAATGATTCATGAAACTGATTACTCCCACTTTGACTTGCTTTCCAAAAAAATCTGCATGCAGCAATACACTTGCCAAAAGCTCCTTGTGTGCTCTTGGTGAGCATCCTGAAACCGCCGCAGACACAATTTTGTGAAATAGGACTGGAAATACGGAAAAATCTGGACACAGAGCATGTATGGTCTCTGATGTAGCAAAGAACAATTTTCGCACTGCTGGACTGATCAGGAGCAGCCATACAGTGGGGTGAGACAGCTTCCCACTCCGTCACACCTCCTGCCACGAGGAATCGGAGAGATGGGATGAAGCCAAGTGCCCCCTGGGAACTCTTGGCTCCCCCTCCAGCCCTGCTTCAGGATTTCCCTGAGGAAAACCATCTCTGCAGCGGTAACCCAGATCCTGCCCCCGCACCCTGCATCCCACCGTCCATCTCTCACACACACTCGCTCTTGCTTTCTTTTTTCCCCGCTGGCAGGAGACACCTTATCTAGAAGGTTATGCATTACTGTGATACATTTGCTTTTGAAGTACTGAGGGGCTTTTAGACTCTGGCATTTTGAACTTTCAGGGAGGAAGAATGTTACTCTCACAACAAACTTTGAAGTCTGTTTCCTGAACGCGTTAACTGTTTACTCTCTCCTTTTTCTTGGCCATTTTAAGCTCATTTAGAGTAAACACAGCCCTCATACTCAAAAAGTCTTATCATCCAGGTATCAAATAGCATCCCAAACATGAGAAATCAATGCAACTATTTAAAAAACATGGAGTCTGAGAGAGGAATGAGACCACAGCTGTAATGAGACTACAGCCCCCTATTTAAATCCAATTTACACTACATGAGTGTGGCATCTTTTGAAATTCAGGCATGTACTTCACAAAGAGCAAAAGTGATCACCATATATTCCTCTCCTTTTCCAATCTCCCCAACACAAGCAAATCTGGGTCTCAAATATTCTTTCAAGGGCAAGTATTTTCGTTCCTAATCCTCACCTTTGTCTCACAGGTTTTTAGCAAAGGCTTGGTTGTGTGTTTAAAACTATGACTGCAAAAAAAAAGGACCACATGAAAGAACTCTTTGGTTGTATTTGTGTATTCTACCACTTCCAAAAAACTAGGTCATAATTTCATATTCAGTTACACAATCACCAAATCCAGCTAGAGAAGAACCCGATCCTGTAATTTCTCCTATTGCACACGGAAGTAAGGATAACAAAGATTCAGCCCGATACCTTGCCCCATTTAATGTAATTCTTTGTCGTGAAAACAGAGACAAAGGCAAGTTCTTTGCGTTAGGCTGTATTGTCAATTTAAATACCTTTGAACAGCCTTCTGCGGTTGAGTGACCTGGGATGGTTATGTGCTCAAAACAACCAACCCTCCATTTAAGAACAAAGAAAAGCGTGTTTTTCTTGTAATCTGATAAACTTACATCCTGATCTTAATGGGTAGGAAAGTTTCGCAAAATTTGTCTTCTTTTGCATTAAAGAAACAAAATTTCTGGCTAGCATCAGACTGTTTAATTAAAACTGGCAATACAAAAGATATTAATGTCAACAAACAGAAACCCCCAAAACTCCACCCAACACAGACAGTGGGGTTCTGTCAGTGAGTCACTCTTTCCTCCTTAGTAGTGATTAAAATATATATTGACTCTTCAGCTTCTTTGCAGTAGAACACATTCAAAGGAAGTGTTAATAAACACTTCTTGGTTCCTCCTTCAACCTGATCGTCTGCTTCTTGTTATCCTTCTAAGAAATAGGAGGGGGAAACTTGCTCAACTCACTGAAAAGAAATGGCTTTTGCATAACTGTAACTTCATGAGAAAAACGGTGACACAACCACCCTGCAGAAGCCCGGGTGATGATGTAAACCAGGCAGTTTCAAAGCATGACACTCCTTCTAATGCTGGAGTGAAGGTCTGAGCTGAGGAACCCACAAAAAGGGCGCACCAAGAGAGTACAGCAGAGAAGACGGAAGCACAACTTGCTCATACTTATTCCCCTTTTTTTTCCTGGAAAAGCTTATGAGATCATTCTGTGCCACCTTTTTGCTCTCACCCTTCCCAGGAAAAGAGACCCAAGAATCCCACAGCTTTTGAGTCCACACTTGCCCTCCAAATTTGGCTGGAATCCCTACTGCTGATTCAGAAGAGAAAACTAGAGTTACGTATCTTCTCATATGCTGGACCCAAGGGCTTCTTTGCTTTAAGCCAAAGCTAGGGCCACAGCAATTATAAGCTAGTCTCCGTTGCTTCAAAAATTTTTTTAACTGGGTTTGAAGGGATTTATTGGTAATATAATTGTTTTTATTCCTGGTCACAAACAGAGAACTTAACAAGAAGAAATGGTAGGATGGTAAAGCTGGACAAATTCGGAAATCTGGTGCAAGAAGTTATTGAGTCACTGTTGTGGATGAAATTCAAAAAAAAGGACACAGAAAAATGGTGGATTTGCACTGTCCTGAAGCAAGGCTGGATGCAGCTGTGACATGCAGTATGTGTGGGAAAGGAAGCCAAGAGATATCTGTGCAGCTATTCCTCCCAACAGTGTCACTCAAAGCACTCCCTGCCCCAGCTGCTATGGTACATCACTGCTCAAAGTCTTCTGATCCAGACTAGGTGACCTGACAGACGATGTGAACTGGTCAAACACAACCTACTGGGCTCACTACAAGACTGAAAGAATAAAGTTACCTGGTTTGTTTTATACATAAGGTGTGGCTGAAGGAACTGGTTCCACCTGGCCCTAAAAATCACTTTTTTTTTTTGAAAGGATAGCCTGTACTTTGCTATGTTGGCTTAAAACTCCCCAAAGCTTTTCACCACACATATCTGATCACCTGCAGTCTGACTGCGAGGTGGCTGCTCGGCATCACCCATCCAAACACCCTCCCCTGTGCTCAGCCTGTTCTCGCACCCGCACGTCCCATTTCACGCCTCCGCAGCTGCTCTCTGCGTCACAAGGACCACTTTCATCTTGAAATTTAAACATTTTTTTGATAAATCAGGACATGAAAGAATGGAAAATTAAATAATTTAAAAGTACAAAATGGCTTGAGGAACCAGAATTTTGCACTTGCCTTGTTTTTCTTAAAAAGCCATCCTTTCTGCCCTGCAAGCATGCTTTTCCTAGAAGTAGACTTGGAGGGCTCTTTCCTTTTGAAAAACCCCCACTGCCCCCAATACCAGCTGACTTCTGCTGCTCCTTTGCAAGGTAGGAAGCTTTTTCCTTGTAACAACTAATTACCGCACATCAGACTCCGCTGTGCTCAGACTCAGCTGGCCCCTGGCCTAGAAGCTGCACTCTGCTTCCTGGCTGCCATTTGGCATCTTGTCATTATTTTTGTTTTAACTCTTTTTCCCTTTCTTAGAAGATTTTCCAGACTGGGAAATCCAATTGGAGGCCGCCCCCAGAGGCTTGGCTGCCAGTGGGGAGGTTTGCCAGCCTGGAGCTGGCGGGGTGAGAATTGGACGTTTCCGCTGCCATCTCCCCGCGGAGCTTGCGGCCCCGGCTCAGCCTGGGCGCTGCTGCGATGGCATCGAGAAACTGTGGTGTCTCTGCTTCCCCGCTTCCCCTCAGAGAACAACTGGGACTCCTGTCTTTTAGGAACTTTGCTATGCCCTTCAACGACAGCAGAACACAAACTGTGAGGCGCAAAGGAAAAACCTGTTTGAGAAAGACAGGACACGTTCTCATCCCTGCACTAATACACTCAAATTAACAATGATGGCTCTTGCCCTGAAGAGGCAGTTGAAGACTCATCATCGCTGAATGAGTTAAGTTTCAAGCAGGTGGAAATAAACCTGAAAGGTCCCCAAAGTGTCACACACCTCCATCATTTGACCTTCAAGTTGTCACCGCCACCGAAACTCTGATGTTTTCGCTGACACAGAAAGCTTGGAAACGTCATACATGAATGACTCTCTTGATATGAAAGATGTACATACAAAATGTGAAAGTCTGAGATGCAACTGAGGCAGTGCCGAAGGACAGGCGGGAGGAAGGGAACGCGGACGGCAGTTGCAAGGCTGTCGTGTAGGCCACAGAACTGACGGCATATTAAGCATGAAAAGTACAGCACTCAAAAAATGCTAAGTAATATCAAATATTGGAATTTGTCCCTTTGGCAAGAGAACTTAATGTAAGAATTTAAAAATCTTTGCATTTGACACTAAGTTTCCATATAATCTTGAATCAGTTTCAAAGCCTTGGACCTTATTGCTACAGCACACCTCGGCCTCCATCCAAGTCATCTCAGAGACTGCTGAGTGTTCTGGGATGACAAAGAAAATGTTGATGTATTTACAGTTAGCTTTTCTATAACTTTTAAGTTATAGAATCAATGTCTGGTATCCACAGACAATGTGCATGACTGGAAAAAGAAGGTATTTGCTCGTTTGCTCCTTAGACCTTTTGCTGCAAGCATTCACAATATAAATAAAAGCTACAAATATTACCTCACTCCCAATACAATTATTTATGTTCCCCTACACAGCCTAATAACAAACATATTTCTTTTCTGGGAAGAGATATCTCAAGTGGTTTAAGGACTATGCTGCTTTTATCAGAATGGCAAAACGAACCACGGCCGTGTCATAGCACAGACCCAGCCAGGATAACCCTAAAGGTTATTAGAAGGGTTATAAACACGTTTAGACCACAGAAAATCCATGTGTGCGTGTATTTTCTCTTTTGGAAGGAGAGAAATCTGACAATAAGTTTCTAAGACCCAATATCAGAGCTGAATTTTCTTTCCTGTCACCAAGTCAACACAGGAGAGCAGCACATGGCCCGTCGGGAGGGTCACGCGCTGGGGACACTTGCATGGAGACAGAGCAGTTCACCATGGCTGCTTCAAGAATGAGACAACTGCAAGTCTCCTGTGCTTCCTAACATACTCACGTTTGAAGGATTTCCTTTGGGAAAACCCTGGGGAAGCACGGCTAGCCCTTGTGCCTACTGCTCTCTGGGAGGGGTGTCTCCTCCATTGAGAAAGGTGACATTTCTACCCTCTGCAAAGGCAGGAGATCTGACCAACCTACAACACAGATATGTGGGCAGTTTGTGTCCCCACACATGCTCGTATTAGAAAGCCAGCATCTGCTTTGCTATGTGCTGTTTCTATCAGCTCAGCATGGTACTGCAACCCAAGGCTGGACAAGTACTGCCACATATGAAGCAAATATTGCTTTTCTGCTTAAGCCATGATCTGCCTGCAATTGTGTTTTAATTGTGTGTGTGTGGAATGCAACAGAATTTAAAACAAATTATTTAAAGCTTTCTTCTTTTCTCAAAAAAAATGCCAAAACAAAAAAAAACCCCAAACGCTAACAGTTTGACAGTCAAGAGCAACCCTCCAGTTCAGCGGCAGACTTAATGGAAGAGAAAACACAAGGAAACGTTTTCATTTTGAAGCTCCCCAGAGACTCTTCCAAACAATACCAAGAAAAAACATTTCAGAAGTGCCAAAAATCAGAGGAGTGCTCCATTTACTTATTTTTATGGTCAGTCACTGATCATGCTGATATTTGACTTTGGCTCTGAACTCTTAGCCATGTTAAAATAAAGATAATACACAAGTCACGCAGGGTAAATCCACAGATAAACTGAGACGTTCACAGCACTTGAACAGAACTACAGACTGTTGCCATTTCTAAATGCTGACAGAAATTTGTAGTTCACTTTTTATATTTCCACCTTACAGATTTCTATGACAGCTATATCTTTCTGTATTACATTCCACACAGTGGATTATTCTGTTAGATTTCCACAGGACTTGGTATGGAGGTACCTAAAACACTTATTCTTTTACCAGAAGAAGAAACCCAAATTTACGTATTTAAACTATCATGATGCTTACCACAAGTTTTAAGATTCAGTGACATCAAAAGGCTTTCCATCAAAGCACAGGGTGCTACAAAATACAAGAAATAAAGGCAAGTGGCCAAATAAAAAACCTCCAGCCTTTCCATATGCTCCTTCAGACTATGGCCATTACATATCTTCAGACAACAGCCAACACTGAAATCACCTTTAAGGTACCAGCAGTCTCACTTGCGCAGCCTGTACAAACATTCAGCCTATGCGGTGCCTGGGAAAGCTACCGACTCTGGGACGGTATCCAAAACCCCATCCAAACTCCGCAGAGCCCACGGGTTGAACAGATTATGGAAGCAAGACTTGTCACAGCAAATGTGCTCTCCCATGATACCTGGCCATGTATTATACAAAAATCACAATTTCCGCTGTATTTTTGTCCCTTGGTGCAACGGGGAAAACCTACTAATTCTCAGATTAGTTACCACCCGCTGAACAAAACACTCAAGGCTGCACACTCCTCCTGGATGAATTCAAGAGCTGAGCTCTATTCTGATTTTAAAACATTCCTCAGACGAAGCACCTCACTGTCTCTGAGTGCCCGTATCTGGGTTTATTTGATGCTGCCAAATTTCCTCCTCCAATCCTGTCTACCTCCGCTCTCCTTGGCCTCCACATTAACAAGACGGAGCTAAGAGATTGTGGCATGTCAACATGCTGAGCTGATATCCTGCTGCCCCCTCCGTGTCTGTCTGACTTTAAAGCTTTTTCTTCCCATTTCCCTTCTGGATTATGTGTAACATGCACTGTAGTCCAGGAATGCCTCTTGCTTTGGCTGCCTTGTCTCTCTTTTTGGCATGCTCACGGAGCCGGAGGGAATCTTGCTGAGGCTGGCTAAGTCACATGTTTGCCCTTTAATGAACACTAAAAAGAAAGCAGAATCTATGCCATTTTGATGTTTCTATTAATAAAGACCACAAGAAAGCTCAGGTTCCTGCTACAAAGATCACAGAAAAACAAAGGCATTTGTAGCAGTTGATGCACAGAAGGGCTTGATCATATTGCAAAGAAAAGAGCAATTATTAGGCAATACAAAGCACGTGCATTTAGTTAAAATTTGTTCAGCGTGGCAATTTGGTAAATTTTGCTGTCACTTTCTGGCATTTCTGAACTTCCTCTTGAATGACCTTTACTTATGGATTTATTTTCACTCACTGAACTAAAGATGTTCAGCACAATGGAAACACATCCTTGGAAAGTCACCTTACGGGATACATCTTGAAGCTGGGAGCTGAAAGAGTGATGTTCTTCGATAGCCCTTTCCTCCCTGCTCTTGGATCCAACAAAGGTGCAGAACACTTGGGGAATTAGAACTGTTTTCCCATAGGATGTCCCACACAGCAGTGTCTCCTGGAGAACGACAAGCGCAAGTGCAAAGACCAGGGGGAGGCAAAGAGAGGGAAGGACAGCATCCACAGTACCACGATTTAAAGTTCAGCTACAAACATGTTTGGGACACTAAAACTCAGGTTCTCAAACGCTGATTTGCTGCATCAAAAAAAGTAACCACCAAACCAAAAAAAAATATGACAATGTTCAACTGGAGTGACCTTTGCAAGAAATCTAGGGAAAGAGAAAAGAGCAGGATCTCTCCTTCCTAGGGAGGATTGTGAATCGTCTCCCAACTGCACTCCTGAGCGTGAATCAATTTTCTTCCAGTCGATAACTAGCGCAAAGGTTCTAACCTTCATTTGTGCTCCAAATACTCAATCGGGGATGTAGAACACATACCAATTAAGCAATTCAGCTAAAATAAGAAGGCCGTGAACCAACATCGTTGCTGCAGCTGCCCCTGAGGGATCGAGGGTTAGCAGCTTGGGGAAAAGGTAATTTATTGAGCTTAATACTCTGCGAAATGTTCTCATGATAATAAGATTGTAAGATCGTTTTAATATCTGAAGTCATGTTGAAAAGGTCATTTCTCATCTTTTACGCCTACCTAAGTCATGTAAATTAGAGCTACTCAAACAGAGTTGAGAATGTTTGCAGCATAAGTTTTTCTATATTTTTGGATGACAGAAAAATGTCAGTAATCCCAGGTGGTGGACACAATCAGACAATGCCCAAGAGTTTCAGAACAGCAACATTAATGAAGGCAGCTACTTTTACTATGCATTAGCCCAGCATTTCATCTTTGACCTAGCAGATTTTATTCAGACTTTTTTCCTCTTTTTTAACGTTATGATTTGGAGAATGTTAAAAAAAATATTGCAAACACACTACATGTATTTGCCAGAAGTTTTATAACCCAGGAAAATGGGGCATTGGCAATTTCACAAAGTACTTGCCTCTTTTCCAACATGCTTTTTTCCATAAGAGATAATTAACTTGGAGATTTTTTCCCTTGCCTTTTTGTAAAATGCTTTCTAGGCAGAAACTTTGTAGACTCTGCCTCCACATCTCCCAGCCAACATTCCTAAATCACAACTTGCAGCTGCCCTTGCTGCTGCAGCCTTGGAGCCTGCATTTGGCAGAGCCCCAGCATCATGCCAAGATGTGATGTTTCTGTGATGTGCGCAATTACCCAACAGGGATGGAGCTGAGATCCCCAAACGCATTTCACTAAGGCCCCTGAATCATATTTGAAACCAGGTCTTCAAAATTTATAACAGCATTAGGCTATCTAGGCCCTTAGTTTCATTTATGTTTTGAAGCTTCAAATCCATCACACAACTGAGCTAAACGAGGGCATTATTCAGAGCAGTAATGCATTTGATTCCATGTAGTCTAAAAGATAGAAATCTTCTGTTCTCGTCCTCTTTTTCCTTAATAGGTTCCAGCATCATCTTCCCTCCTCATCCTTCAGTTACCCTAACAGCCCCAACTCCTGTCCTTTACCACAGCCACTATAAAAAGCAACACCCCCAGGAAAGCCTCCCTATCCCCCTTCCTAATAATTTTTCTGCCTCCTCTCTCCTGATCCACTGTCTCATTTGTGACTCTTCACCGGTCAGGCCGCAAGCTTTTCAGAGAGAAGTCGTCTCTTTTCCTGCTTGACACTGTGCTCCAAAGGTGCTATGCAAACGATTTATTATAACAGATTGCAGCCCAGAGTAATTTAATAGACTGTAAACCCCGGCTCAGGAGAGCTGGCTATCCAGCATTTACAAAGCATGCCATGCTTGTATTTTTCAATTCAAAATACATAAATCTCTCTGTTGCCGTGGCTCTGTTTTCAGATTCGCTGGGTTTTGTATGTGAAAATTTTCTGACTATTTATCAGCTTGATCTTCTCTGTCAGCCTTTATAATCCCTTACAGTCCTTCTGAAAACTCCCTGAAACAGAGAGGCCACGGCAGCTGCCAAGCAATGTCACGGCCTTCCAGGGGTGGGACTGTCTACTGAGGGCTGTGTCCCCACCAGGCCAGGACTGTTGCCCTTATTACACCAGCAATAACAACAATGATAACATCAAGCTGAATCACTTTATCCCACCAGAAGAGCCGAGAGGGAAAGGAAACATCTGTGTGCTTGTCTTTTTTGGCTTCCTTGGTTTGGTCCAAGGGGTTGAGGGGAGGATGCTTGAAAAACAAGAATCCCACCCCATCATTTGCATGACACCCGGCTGATTCACTGACAACAGCTCTTCCAGGGTAATGCTGTGCCCCATTGCGATCTCTCTGGTTTCGTTACTAGGTGGCCACTTCTAACAAGACTGCCAGGAACTTCACTGATCCCCGTTAGAGCACTGAGTTGACAAGAAATTAGTGTCAGCTTCCAGGTAACAAAAAAAAAAAACAACCCAGCTCTATCAATGCTCACTTTTTTTGTCAAGCTCAATTTTGGTAAGGAACACGTGGCAGCCAGCTAGAAAGCTTTTCCGCTAAGAACTGTGTTTTCAAGGAAGGTGATTCACAAATGAGCAAGGGAAAATAAAATCCTGAAGACCAGAGAAAAGACAGCAGCAACAAACCTCCTGGCAAAAACGAGAGGATTTTTCATTTGGCCAACGGATTACAGGTTAAACCTGAAACCAGCCTTTGACTCTGTTAGATAGGTGTGAGTGTATTTGCGTGCTTCACCAGAGGCAGGGAACACAAGAAGCTTCACTTCAGAAGACTGTCTTCACCGGAGTGGTTCCAACTTGGATGCTGCCTGCTACTCATGGACCACCACATCAGGAGGGACAGAGAGCACGCACTGACCGAGCACCGGTGCTTACCAGGGCATCTCCTCCGCAGCTCCCGAGCAAGCAAAGTTTCCAAAACACAAGCTGAACTCACGCAACTGTGAAACAATAAATCAAATTTGCCTCACTTCGGCAGCAGTCCGCTTTACAAGTTTTCACCCCGTTTAGGATGAATGGGGATGGATGTATTTCATGCGCAGAGAAAGCAGCGGTTGAAAGGAAACCTGCTGCCTACTCATGGCGGCACGCGCCAGACACTGCAGCCTGCGTATTCAGAGATGATAAGTCACCATTTGGTAGAAATATAAATTTTACATATAGCTTAATATATGTTCATAAAAAAGGCTGAAACTTGTTAATCCCAGGCCTTTATAGTTTCAGCCAATTTAAAAAATTCCAGCACAGTTTTGGAGGAGCCAATATTTCATTGTAGGCTGGAAAAATCTCTGTGAAAGGGAAAAATAAGCCCCAAAGTACATGAATAGTACAAATTATAGAATACATTCTCAGCAATTCTCCAAAACTTATCTGGAATTCTACTTAAAAAAAATTGTAAGAGTATAAGATTGCATGGAAAAAAATTACACACCTTTCATATGTTTTTTTTTTAAGTCAGCATTTTTGTAGGGAATTTTGCAGCATACATAATAAAAGTGCATCAGAGAGACAAGGTACTTCAAACAGCCTCTATTTTTTCATTAAGATCACTTGTTCAGTTTTCCTCTAATTCTTTTTGTAACAGCAGCCAGTCTCTCTCCTGAGTTTTTATAGGTTTCGTATGGTCAAATGTCTCAAGAAGTGAAAATAGCAAGTGATGGTCTAGTGGACTTACTGCAGTTAACAAAAAAAGGAGTATTTATTCCTCAGTTACTGACTTCAAGAGATGCCAGGTCTGTAAGAGACAACGAACACAGGATTCATCCAGCTATCGTAACTCCAGGAGCCCAGTTCTTAAATCTGGCCAGTCCTTTCTTTTGCTCCAGCCGTACCCACGACCAGTGAAATGACCACACCATATTCAACCGGCACCGAGTGCTAGCAAACCACAGCCCCACCACCTGCTCACCACTGCCATGCTCTAACCTCCTACAACACAGCAATATCCACGTGGCCAACTTCTGCAAGTTACTCACAGATGGGTTTTAAATGAAAGCACACATCAACCGTATCTCTAAGAAACTCTGCTCCCAGGAGGCCGTACACAGCCGACCTGCGACGTTGGAGGGAACGGCCTGGTGCTCTCGTTCACAGACCGTTCAGCCCTTCATTAACTGACGGCCATACAGAGCACAGCCAAGAAAGCAACCATAGGCAGTGCTGGATCTGGAAAGCGTCTTGCATGCAAGAAGCGGTTAACTTTATATATTCAACCAGATCAAAGATTTCCAACTTAAACTTTCCACGTGTCAAACTTTGCAGCTGTTCCCTTTATCAGCTCAATAGGAAAAAGTCTCCATGGACTGGTGCCATTCTTCATAAAACCGCAATTGCTCTGCAATAAAAGTAGTCTAATTTTTACAGTAAAGTTCTGCTTATATTTAGTATCAACATCTGACCACAAGTGCCAAATATAAAACTTACTGGGACTCACTCACTTTAATTGCATTTTGTGCTCTCTTTGTGAGCCAAATCCTTCAGCCTCACTCAGTGCATGCTCAGGCAACTATGGCATTAGCTTCTACCAGTAAACACTTAACCTCCTTCAATGTGGAAATCCAGCATTAACTTCCATCACTTTAGATTGGAAACAAATATCCTTCACATGTAAAATTCCACATGTAATACTAAGCTAAAGAGTAATATTCTATGTCAGTTGTCCTCCTTTTAAAATTTTCTCTAAAGCAAGCACAAATTTTAAAAAATATGCACCAATTCCTTTCTCTCCTGCTCTCCTCCTCTTGAGGAGTTCTCAAAGCCAATTAAGACATCATTAACAGTCAGGCCCAGCACTGTAAGAAAGAGCACCATGGAGCACCTACAGCACTACTGCAACCGCTCATTAGAGCAAAGGCCATAATCCCAATTAAGGGCGCTCACTGTTTAAGCAGTGCAAGCAATTGTAGTTCTTCTGGCATTCGAGACTGTGCCCTCGGCAGGAATGAGGGGGCTGCGATGCTCTTCGGGAGTGCAAATTAAGCCTCCAATAGTTGGGTGCAAATAGGTTTTCCATTAAGTTTTTCCTCTTCCAATATTTAGTTTAACTACCTGTGCTAAAGCTGGGAGGAACATTTTCTGCTAAGTGCATTCATTTGCAGGCCCATCTCTCGCCCAAATACCTATGGTAGTGCAGCAATAGTTTCATGTTAATGCACATCTTGGTTAAATAAACCAGTTTTCCAGGCTGCTAGGTTTTCATTTACATTTCTGGTAGATTAGTCTGAGCTACGGAACTGAACAGCACATACGCTGGGAAGCACGAAGAGGTAAATTAGTCCTTTCGTGTAGAACCTCCCACCTAAGAGCCACCTGGCTCCACCAGGTTCCAGCCCCTTGAGTTGCCCATGAACCTCTCTACTTCTCGGGGGGAAAGAGGCGAGAGCGGTGCTGGGGTCAGCACATCAGCTCAGCAGGCTGGGGCTGTACACAAACCACCTTTTACTGGGGAACGTAAGCACCAGCCTCAGCTTAATGAGATATACTTGGGGCACTTTCCTTGGGGTTTGAGCTGGGCTGTTTACCCAACCTACCTGAGGCAGTCACCAGGAGGGAAAAAAAAAAGAAAAAGGAATGATAATAAAAGGTTGATTAATTATGTGCAATAACTGGGACAGCATATCATGGAAATTCCATTCTTGTTTACTCAGCTAATTCACTTTTTATGAGTGTTTAGGCTTTAAAGCAAAACAAAGCACTAATTACCCAATTAACGAGCAATTAAGTTACTGCAGCCTAATAGCCTGTACAGTGGCTGCCTTTATGAGTCTGATGGTGAGTTAGAGACCCATTAAACAAATTTATACACAGCTGTAGCAAACATTACATTTCCAGAGATGTTACATTACATGCTAATATTTTCACAGCCTTGAAACATCATCCACTGGTTTAGCGAACAGAGTTTGCCAGTTTACTCAGCCGAGGTCTGACAAAGGGAAGGTCTCTGTGGTGGGCTCACCCTGGCTGGACATCAGGCCCCCACCAAAGCTGCTCTATCATTCTCCTCCTCAGCTGGACAGGGGAGAGAAAATATAACGAAAGGCTCGTGGGTCGAGATAAGGACAGGGGATCACTCACCAGTTACCATCACGGGCACCTTTGCCCAGACCTGACTTGGGTAAACAGCCTTGGTGTCTACAGGGTGTTCCACCACCCTCATTGTAAAAAAAAAAAAAAAAAAAGTCTTCCTTGTATCTCGTCTAAATCTACCTCGCTCTATTTTAAAACCATTACCCCTTGTCCTGTCACAACAGGCCCTGCGAAAACATTTCTCCCTGTGGACCCCCTTTAGATACTGGAAGGCCACTATAAGGTCTCCCTGGAGCCTTCTCTTCTCCAGGCTGAACTGGACATTTTACTGCGTGAAAACAGACAAGATGTTTTTTGTAAACTCCTCTAGGCAGATGGGATTACCTTTGATGAGGCATGACACCCCTGAATTATAGTCCAGTATTAGAAGTTGGTTTTCCCTCCCTACACACTGAGTAGTACCAAGACACAGTGCCATGAAGGCTAGAAGCAGAGTTTTGGTCTTAACTTCTGTGCTCTCTTCTCTTCAGTGATTACATAAAACCCATGGTTGCCCAGAGAGGTAGGGGATGCCCCATCCCTGGAAACATTCCAGGCCAGGTTGGACAGGGTTCTGAGCAACCTGATCTGGTTGGAGATGGTTACTTGCAAGGGGGTTGGACTGGATGACCTTTAAAGGTCCCTTCCAACCCAAACCGTTCTATGATTCTATTATAACTGTATTTCAGTGTGGTTCAACTTTCACATCAATAATGGGTGTATCTTTTACTGCAATTTTGACTGCATGGAGAAAAGCTTTATTTTTAAAACATCCATTTCATCTTAGTTAAAGGAAATGTATTTTTTTTTTCTGAGCAAGACTAATTGAAACTCAAAATAGGTCATTTTTTTTTCCTGCCCATATAAGACAGGCTTCCATTTACCTACTAGCACACATAAAACCTTAGATCTCCTCTTTCACAAGCATAGTACCACTTCAAAACACAGGCTGCACTATGTAAATAAGAAACGTTTCATCAATGTAAATAATGTAAGCAGTACAGCTCTGTAAGTCTGCTGTATTTCCCGAGTAAAGCCATGGAAACGCACAGTAAGCAGTAAAGATTATTGGGTATACTGATGGCCTGACTTTAACCTGATGTTAAAGATAAGTCACTACTTGGAAGTCCAGGAGCTGGAAGTACACATCTTCTCAAGCTGCATACACACATCAAACCTTCACGCCGGTGTCACCAGAATCCTACTGAATTCCACGAACTGCACTGACTTGTAGCAGTCACTAAAGACCTGGTTCCTCCACATTTGTTAATAAATGTAACACCGGTGTTAATGAACTCAAAAAGCATGAGGCTATGCCATTTGTCTTATGGACAAACAGAGCTCTGCTCGTACCCTGTACCCTACAGACACTTCCCCAGGCAGAATTGCTAATGAGGCCCCGATGCGTTTTGCCTGCACTTAGTTTCTTCTTGTGCAAATTCTCTGACATTGAATAGGGCATAAGCTTAAGCTTCAGCACTTTCCCTAGTGGGAATATTGCAGATTAGTTATTTTCTTTTTTTTTTTTTCTCCATAAACACTGCAAGAATTTACTAGTTTTGAGATGTTTATTGTTCCATCAAATTTGATAGACCAACCCGCTGATGGGCTTAAAAATTATTAGAATGGGGGAAGTACAGACAGACACACAAAGACATGTGATTGCATAAATTTAGTTTTCTTAGGAAACTGGGTTAAAGAAGAAAAATAACAATCTCATTTTGGAGTAGATGGTTGCATGGATGAATGTATCAAGGTAGGTTTTGTCAAGTATTTAAAAACAGCATGGCATGGAAAAGGTATGGAAAAATACCAGGGGACAACAGCACAAGGTCACAGCAATCCTTATTTGGAGATTGTAAACAGTGGAGGATGGTAAATGGTCAGCCAAGATGAAAAATGTGGAAAACAAACCTGGAGACAACAAACAAGATTCAAAGCAACTACATCTCACCTAAAAAGGGACTTCTTTTAATCATGTCCACATTAATGCTTTCTCAGAAACTTCATCAGCCACTCAAACTCACAACCCAGCAGCGTCTGTTTTCGATTGAATAACGTCTCCCAACTCTATCTTTAGTCCTTCATTTTTTATTTTAGCTTTTATTAAAGAAAAGGTCTTACCTGGCCTGTTTTGTATTGTTCTCTCCTCTTTCTTTTTTTAATCTAAAGTCATTTCAAAGAATGAGCGTCAGATATCAAACCCAATATCCTTTTTCTCATTAGCACTTTTCCCGTGCAGACCTTCAAATGCGGTAATAATTAATGAGTCTGTGTCAGAAAATGAATAAAAGATGGCTCAGATGCTTCACTGTTCAGGGCTGACCTTTAGCTGAGTCTACTGTATTAATATATTCTTGTGTTGTCAGACTCAAAGAGCTAACTGCCTTATGAATTATTTATCAACACAAAAAGTCTTAACCAGAAACAGTGTTAACATTAATTTCTAACCCTCTGTGTCACAGCAAAGCCTGCCTGCACTGCATAATTGAATTTTAGTTTTCGACAAGCAATCAAAGCACAAGTCGCTGTTGTTGTAAGTGTGGCTGCCTATGATAGCAAGAGGAACGGCTGCTCTTTTTGCACATCTGGTGCGTTACAGGCAGCTCAGGTTTCTGTGAGCCATAAGCCTGACTGGAGACAAATGTGGAGCGGGTTTGCAGCAACGTGAACGCTGTTGCTCCCTCCTCCCCAGAACGATTCTAGACGCTGAACTGCTTATTATCCTGCTATTGGTATTTCTAATTGGGGCTGATATGGAAACGTCTTACGCCTTCTCCACTTTCAACATAGCGAGGGGTTGCCTGTTACACCCAAATCGCAGGGGTTGGGGCTGGGAAGACCATCCAAAGGCTCCGCTGCTTGGTCTGCTCCTCCATCTGTCTCTCAGATGAGAGCCTATCGACCTCCCTGCTCTCCCTTGGAAGTTCCCCAAATGCATGAGCTTCTGCAACTCAGTCATTTGCAGTTGCGGTAGAAGTGTTTCAACTGCTATCCCCAGCCAATTTTGAGCAATTGTCAAATTGTCAAATTGATTTACAGGTTAGGCTTAATTGGTATCATACAAACCCTATCAAGACCTAAAATACAAGGCCTCAGTTAGGACTTAAGGGTTGTATTCACAACCGTTCCCTCCAGAAGAGTCTTGGGAAATTATTCTTGTGCTGGACCAAGAGCAGAGATGTATCAGCACATGCACAGGAGTGAAATACCTCTATACACTGGTAGAATACACCGGCCTCTGCTCACAGCTCCAGTAACATCAGCACCAGCCTAGGACTTGTTTGTTTTTTTTTTCAGTTCACACTCGGTGATGGGGGTTTGTTCATCCCTGAAGAAACAGTTCAGAGATTACCAACAGAGCATGAGGGCCTTACAGAAATGAGACATGGCTTTAGGCTCTAAATCCTGGAACAACTCAGCCGAACAGCAGCTTTGGCAGCTTTTTCCCTCCATTCTTAGGGTCAGCAAGGGCAAGGAGAGAAGAATTAAATCCCTTCGGTCCTTTCCCATCTAAAAAAGAATGAAATGGCAACTCTTTAGCCTTACAAAGATATCTTCTTTTCTTTTCCTGGGAGCTTAAACCCAGAGGTTGAATGAGAACCACGAGAGCACAGCACAGAGAAAGGCTGCTGCTGGTGACCTCCAGAAGGACTCAGGTCTGAACAGAGGTGACAGAGAAGCACCAAGAGCTCAGACAAGTGACCGTGATGCTGAGGAGAGAAAGACAGACACTTTGAAGCACAAAAGCTGGAGCTCATTCAGCTACTTCAGGGGAGAGTAACCCTACCTCCCAAAAAAAGAAAAAGGGAAAAAAATTAAAAACTCTATCATTCAGCTATCCATCATCTCAGTGGCCTGATAAAGGGAATGAGTTTGACTACACTTGCAAAACCTGTTGTGGCCTCACACTGAATTTCCTTTTCCCAGGCTTGGAAGCTACAACTCCTGCTGGGGATGCTGGGATCCAGATCAAAACCTCTGAACTACAGGTACACTAACGGTGAGGGAGGAAAGCTGTGTTCTTACAGAGTTACCAGTGGGATCGGGGTGCTTAATTCAAATAATGGAAACCGGGTGCCTTAATCCCCAGAGGGCTTTGAAGAACTTTCAATAGAAAAGATCTCCAGCATCTCCAAAGTGAGGAACGAGTATTACCTGTTACCTAACAACTGACACGGTAATCAAATGTCCACTCCTCCCAGGAGCTGTGTGTACCACACCCCTGCTACAGGAAAGCAGACTACTACAAGTGTTTTAATCTGGGCTGAAAAGTGCTGAGCTCTGCGAGTGCGAGGCCGTGTGATTCTGGGTTCTTCGTCCAAGACTGCCAGCCAAGTTTCAATGGAAAACAAGACACGACATTTTTCAACACTCTGCTAACTCTTCTTAAGACTAATCTTTTATAGGCAATGGGATCTTCAGAGCAGATTCTTTTTCTGTAGTTGTTTTTATTTTTACTCTGGAGCCTATGATGGAATAAATCAGTCTTTGCCAAACCAGATACTTTTCTTTGGCAGACATTTGCATATTAAATCTAAAATTGTTTGCCATGACACAGTGAAAAGCAATTCTTGAAAGCCACTTCACATCCTTCCTGCAAGATCTCACTAGCACCTCCATCAGTAACACCAACCTGTTTTTTTGGAGACCTGATAACCTGGCACATTCAGCTGTTCCTTGTACCGTTAGTTCTCAGAGCAAAATCGATGATAAAAGGTCTGGAAGACATGCAGTTCTGCAGTAAATCCCTAAGACAGCTCAGGTCTCCCTTCAATTTGGTATTTATTAGTTTTTTCCCCAAACACAGCAGAAGATAGTGACAACTAGTTCCCATCTGTACATGCCTGCTCCCGAGCTATGGAAAATGACTCTATAGGCCAACTGGAAGCTGAATACTTTATACACGAGCTAAACAAATGAGGTTTAAGGATGACTGATACGCTGGGATTGACTCTTTGCCCTCGCCGAAGGCTCGCGGAGGGTATATCCAATGCAACGCACTGCAACGTTGGCAAATAGATAAAAATAGCTCCTTGCTTTATAGCTACTGCACCGGCGCAGTGACCTGCTTCATATCCCATTGCTTTCTGCATCCCAAACTCATGCTGTTGGTTGTATAAAATACGTTACAATTGGGGATATATATATATTTTTTTTTTAATCTTCCATTTCAATATACCAGACTAAGCTAGTAAAAAAATGAGACGGTCATGCTCTTTTAAAATAACAAAACACCCACCCTGGCAGTTATGACATAACCCAGCAGATTTTTCTTGTTACTTTGCTGTTTTAAGTGCCTCACTCAATGTGAATCCAATTACCAAGCCCTTTGTTTTCTCTAACAAAGGGACTGTGTTTCGGGGCTCCGTCTCATCTGGCTTTAATCATCTCTCATGAGGGGAGCTCACTAACAACCACCTTGGGATACCTTTTATGACAGATTTGGGAAGGCGCATGAAAGGAGGGGTGGTTTGAAGAAAGAGGAGATGAGGTAGATCCTCCCCCTCCTTTTTTTTTTTTTTTTTGACAAGTGCATAGGCTCTCCACAGAGCTCCAGTAAACCCGAGTATGACATACCCCCAGCCACGGATGGAAATGATTTTCAAGTGGCTATTTTTTTGGACTGAACCACAGCTTATTTTAAAAGTCTCCAGAGTCTTCTGAAAGAAGGAAGGAAAAAAGCCCAGCTCTGGATCTTCCCTGGCCCATGTGGCTGAAAATTACCCACTGTACTACGACGAATGCCTGTGCCAGTTGGCCGGCCTGGACAGACGTGTTTTCTTTTCCTTTTAGGCCTATTCTAGGACAGATTTTTCCTCATAAAACTTACAACTGGTGCAGCTCTTCTCAAGTTTGTAAAGCAAGACTTTTGAAATCAGTGGAACTCAATTAATGTGGCCGAGCACAACAGATCCTTCAAGCGACACAAGGAAAGAGAATTTCCTCTGCTAGAAATGGGAATTTCATTCTCTCTCCCTTCATTGCAGGGGGCAATCATGATTGCTCAAGTCACGCTTTAAAAGTAATCATTTCAATACCAGACTAGTAAACAAAGTCTTATTCCATCCTGAAATGTTGTATTTAAAAGGGAAAACCCTTCCCCAAAGCATTCTTTCCCTGTTAATTGCAGTGTAAAAGACCATCAAACATACTGTTAGTATTATTTTCTCAATGTTGCATGTAAAATTTACAGTGCAATTTCCATTCTATTCAATACCAGCACAAGAACTAGTGCTAAGCCTAGAAAAGCTTGTTTTAATCACATATTAATCTCAGTTGCTTTGGTTTTATTCAGTTTATTAATTTTTCACAGGACCACAAGCAGGCTACAACAGTTCCCAAATACCTGATGGAGAAAAGTACTTAATCCTTTTCCACTGCATGTGACAAGGACAGGAATCCGCAAATTTTCTCCTCTCTCAACGTTTGGTAACTCCAGCAAATGGCCTACAGTCATACAAAGCCTTCTAAAGATCAGCCTATTGTCTCAAAGGTTCCTCGCTGTTGCAGCACTTGCTCCCAGAGGCCATCGTCCCCCTTGGGTATTACAAGAAAAAGAAACCCCCAAACAGTTGCAATGACAAGAAACTATTTTATTTTTTTTTTAAAAAAAACAGAGAAGCAGAGTAGAGAGATGTCCAACCTTTGATGAGAATCCCAGATGTCTCCCAAAACCTCAGGAAATAAGCAAAACGAGGCAAACCATGAGAAGTACCAGCCTCCAGGCCCAGCTTTGGCTTTTGACTAGTTAAACCAGGATTTTCGGGAAGGACTTCATCACCCACGGTGTTCACAGCATCAGAGTACTGGATGGGACCACCTAGTCCCTCCTTCATCTTAGCAAGATCAGCTACCACCTGCTCTTTGCTGGAAGAATGGTTATCTACCCCAGCACCTCCCTGTCCTTACCTTTGCAAAGTTTTTCATAGTGTCCTCAGGCAGTTTTGTGCTCTGGTTTGCCTCTGGGTTTGAACATTTTAGATGAATGCACCCATTCCCAAAGCACAGGGGAGAATTTTTGCTCTGAGACAGCCTATTCACGATTCCCTTTGGGTCCAAAACCGACGCACAGACCTGTACCAGACACAGCGCTGCACTGACAGCCCCACACAAATCACAAGAGCTACTGTGTTAGGCTAATGTGGGCAACGACCCAGGCAGCGTGATTTACCAGTACAGTAACTATCATACATTTCATGTTGATTTACTAAGTCCTTACACGAGCGCTGGAACTAAAACGTACGTTGGATGTTGCAAAACTCAAATGAGAAGTGTTTTGGTCTACTCAGAGCAACCAGGCTGCAGCACAGGGGCATCCCCAGGGCAGGGCCAGGTCTCCAGCTAAGCCCAACCACAGGCACGGCCGTAGAAGCCACTCCACTTCAGATCCTATCTCCTACCCATCTCATCTCCTACCCATCTCAAATGCTCACCCAACAGCCTGTAACACATCGGACCATACAGAGGTAATTGAATGAATCACAGACTAAGAAAAAATAGCATGTTCCTCCTGGAACAAAGGGAAATGTTTACCTAATTACATGGTTTCCCACCTAGCTTGAAAAGTTTGGTGAAATGGGATTGCTTCGCTAGGCTTGCAGAAACCTAAGGGGAAGTGAAACACTGGGTTCAAAATCATAAATGTGCAAAGTCCGAAATCAGTACTGAAGATTTCTGTAGCTGACAAACATTCAATTACTGTCAGCTGATGGATGAAGTCATGATGCTTCAGCCAAGACTTCAGGAGAGATTAAGCTGCCTGCCACAGTCTATTATTGTTATTTACTGTTATAAAAACTGATCTGTTAAGTTTCAATGGATTAGCTTGAATTTTAAAAATTTTAGCTTCCCTTTTTTATAAACGTATTTGCAAGGCAAAAAAAACCCAGCACTGCCCTACAGTACAAAGCCCATCAGGCAAAACCGTTGGGATCCTAAGAGTTTACCGGCTGCAGGCATCTCCTAAGACTTTGACAAATGTTCTTATACATTTGTATCGTATACGTAATCCTGGTTCCACCCTAATCCCCTGCACTTGTAGACAGTTGACATCAACTGGACAGTGGAACCATCCAGGCACAAGGAAGTCATGCCTTGGTTTTGTATGTTTTTTTTTTATAATATACAGAAAGATCAATGCAGTTTTTTCATAAAGCACTAATCATTCTAACTTTCACTATGAATAATTAAGAGCATTAATCATATTTCAGGCAAATATTTCCATACAGTCTATTAATATATCCCTATCAGATCATAAAGGCTCAAGACCACTAATAACTGAGATTCTAAGCTCTGCTAAAAGTAGCCTTTTAAGACACACTGCGGTTCCAGATGTTTTGCGCAGCTATTTATTTAGCTTGTAAACAAGCCACCAAAAACATTCTACATAACGATGGGAGAACCGCAATTACATTGTTGTGGGGATTTACAAAGAGCTCAGCATACTTTTGTGATTTAGAGAAGAGAAATCTCTCATTCTTTCTGAGAGCTGATTTCCAGATTTATGTCTGTGCTGTGAAGCGCCCTGAGAATCATTAAAATGGTGACAAAGAAAAGTGATTTTCTTTATTAAAAGAGGAATGAAGGAGGGGAGGATGAAATAAGAGCAGCCTCCCTTCTTTCCCCACACAACAGAATACTTTGCTCCTTGTCAGGGATTTTATGCAGAGTCAAATGATCATCAGGTAGCATTGATACTCTTTTGTTTAATTTTTGATGTATATTTATTAACAGCAAATTGCTGGAGTAAGAGCACTTCAGTTTAACCTATGACAAGCCCCATCCTGGGCCTTCCCAAACCCTGCTTGAGGAAGGGCACCACCAGTGCGACCACATCACAACCTGCTGCCCACGCAGTACCTTTAACGTTGCTAGTGCCAAAATCTGGAGAAGAGGCACAAAACTCACTACACCCCATGGGAGGCTCTTGCTCCCTTGCTGCCATGTGGTCACGTCTGTGCTAGCTAGCTCGGGACTACCACAGCTGCTCCTTGCCGATGCTCTCCTCGCTCTGCCCGAAACGAAGACGCACACTTCAGAGTAAGAGCAGAGTCCAGTCGCCATGAGGCCAGCCTCACTGCGAGGTTTCTGGATAACACCAACCACACAGCTGCTGGGACGCAGAGTGAAATCACCCAAGGCATTCCATTTTGCGTGTCCAACAGCCCTCAGGTAGCTACAATTTTTAACTGATGCTGATTTGAGCCGGTCAGTGAAAGTGGGAATCTCTGTCCCATTAGCAGTTCCCTGAGCTGGCGAGACCCCACGATTACCTTATCTCGTTTTGTGATTTGTAATACAAGCTAACCACTCCAAGTCAAACTGGGTTCAGCCTTCATCTCCAGATGCTGTCTTTGGTCCTGTAAAGCGACACTCCAGTTCAATGTTCACACCTTATTCTACTTCCACAGCATAAAAAACATATAATCATATATTACCCAAAGAGCCAAACCCCCATCTTTAGCACTTCATAGATTCGCTGCTTTCATTCAAATCCAGGCTAATGGCTGAGACTCCAAGTGCTCGCTCCAGGAAATTCCCTTGTTCACGCTCCAAGTCTCACACTTCGCACAGCTCACCTTCGTGCTGCTGCTGACACTGCCCGCCCGCTCCTGCCAGCAACGAGGGAACACCGCGTCCTCAAACCCCGCCCTGGGGTTTGGATCTAAAGGCAGCCACCTAAAATACCAAACACTGCTTAATTCAGCCTACACGGACACAAAGGACTCTTTCTGAATTTAAATTTCTTAAACCCAGGTTTTATAACTCCTGGGTAGGTGGCTCTAGCTGAAGATAAGGATTTTAATCTTGACGAGGGTTCAGAGCCCCAGGGCACTGTCACTGCGCTGCAGGTGACCTCCTTCCATGGATGGAGATCACTTGTGCCCAGTGCCCTCCTGGAGCGCTCCTGCATCCCTTGCTCCCGAGAGAGCGCTCGCTGCACAGGTAAATCCTGAGCCTGCCTGCAGTAAATTAATGAAGAAGTGACATCCCCACCATAATTCCTAGGGAAAGAGTGATGAGAGGCCTTAAACACGATTGCTTTCCATCTGTATGTGTGCTTAAAGACTGTAAAATAAATTAATGGGGAAATCTAAGACATAATGATAAGGATTCCCCACTGAACAGGTGTTTTTTCCATCCATGAAATTACAAGTTGCCAGGAAAAGACATGGGCCCAGCTCAGTTTTATTTCAGTCTCAGCTCCTTCCATTAAAATAATAACAGGCCTTATGTTCCTGAAGCTGTAATTAAACAAGTTCTTTGGAAGGAAGACCTATGGCTTGTTGTACTGGAAATGAAAGGGACGCCATGGCAAACTGCTCAGATTGGCCATTCCCACTGCTCCTTCCTCCATGCCTCCTGGTGTGACTTTCTAGACCAAGCTCTCATTTCACGCTGCTGAGTTTGTTGTTTCGTTTTTTGGGTTTTTTTTTCTCTCTCCTGCTTTTTTAATAGAGAATATGTAATCATCAAAGTATATTTAAAATCTACTCAGAAAACATAAACCAGAAATAAAGTAGATCTTCCAAGAGCCGCACAGACAGCCTTTGCCTCCATCCTGTACAGGCATTTGCCACCAGTACGTGACAGGGACAAACCAAACAACTTGTGCACGGCACAGAGCATCCTTCCAGTCACTCCGAGTGTAAGTGATGAATTCTGCTCTCAAACATGTAACATAATGTATGGTGCGAAAAGAGAGAAAACCCACGAGTGCTGTCGCTGCATATTTATGATACAAAATAAGTGTTAGCATATGGGAGAGCTCTAAAGGGAAAACAGAGCACAGCCTCCTCCAAATTTAGAACAATTGAATCAGTTTTAGAATCTAGGACTTCTGAGAGAAATATGCATTTTTACTAAGTCAGAAGTCAGTTAACCTGTCTATAACCCCTTTAAATAAAAGATCCATCTTCAGTATACATGATAGAACAGTAACGTAAGCTAAAGATGTGGTTTAACTCACTATTTCTAGTTTTAAAATATCATTTGGGAAAGAAGATAAGGAGGATTTTCTGACTCCTCTGCCATGCACTTTTCTGAGTGGTGAAATATCACTACGAAGCAACGATAGCACGCTTTGAGAGCGCACAGGATCTGGAGTGATGATAATCACTAGTAAGCAGCTCCAGCAAATTCTTTGCTTGCATGTGGAGTGCAGAACTTCCCGTTACAAAATAAGACACATTTATGACTGGTACTCTACTAATATGTACAGTACATCTACAAACATCTAGCTCAACAAGGACACTAATTATTAAGGTTTACATGATTTAGTAATACAATTGAAATAGAGAGCAATTTAACATTGTGGGAATGAAAATGGCTGTAGTAGACAGTTCCTGAAATTGGGAGCCCATGGCTGCGGAGGGAAGAAGTCACTCTACAGGCACGCACCAGGCTAGACCCCCAGCAGGACTGATGGCCGCTTCCATTTTAGTTCAAAGTCTTGTTTGTGAATGTCCCGCTGCCCTTTTTGCCAACATCCCAGGAATGAAAGCAGAAACCTTTGCAACCAACAGCACGGACCGTTGCAGCACGAGCAAGGCCAAGGCTCTGTAGGTGGGGATGGGAAGCAGCTCCTCCTTTGCAGACTCCAGCTAAGTAAGGGACATCTGTAACGTATCTGACTAACGCTTACGTTGAAGACGATGATCACAGCTTACAGAAACCAATCAAGGCTGCACCGCATCCCTCTCTGACTGTGTAACTTGGCACTTGCAGATAGACTCAGCTGACCCTGGCAGGATGGAAATCCCAGGCAGGTAATCATCTTTGTGAGGACAATGTTCAATAACATTTTCCTCATTGTACTATTAAGAATCTTATCATCAATGCAAACTAGGTATGTCACCTTGTTTTGACTTTCTTCCTTCTCCTGAGACATCACACACATTGTTACCAGTGTGGGCAAAACTTTTTTCTATATATTAAAACACCTCTACAATCCCAGTGTGTTGGCACAGTTCACCTTATTCCTTTTTTACGTTACAGATTTGCACATATTCTCAGCTCTTACAACACAAGTGACTTGAACTGCCTGTCTTCCCAAAACCCACAACATTTGACCAAGTGCTTTTATTAAGTTGCCATTATGCACAAACTCTGCCTCTCAGTAACTCAAAAAGCTCATCTTGCTTAACAAATAATATTGTTTCGTAGCTAGTTAAATAAACTCATGCTACTTCCTTGTAAAAACTAGCTGATTTAAATGTTAGTTAATTACACTCAAGACTAATCCTAAGAAGAACGCTAACAAAAAAAAAAAAAACTAGACAAGGAGAACTCTCTTCTACCGCACTTTCCATACCGGTCCTTCAAAGCCAGGTACTGATATGAGGTGTATTTATGGGAGCAACAACAGGGTAGACGTAAATGAGGGTCCCACATGTTGATAAATGCTGGATATCATGGAAGAAAATGGAACCTCAGGAGACCGACAGTGAATTCATCAAAGGTCTGTGCAAGGTTTGCCCGCAGCACACAACGTGGAAGCGCAGGGCAGCCTCTTGCCAGATGGGAGGAGAGGAGATCTACTCAGACTCAGTAATTGAATGTTGTCTTTTTCAATAAAAGTTAAAGATACTTGGAAGCTCAGGGTACATAAATGTTGGAATTTATAGCTGTCTCTGAGACAGCTGCATGATATACAGTTCAACAGGAAGGCCACCACAATTAGCCTGGCTTCCAGGATTATTTTATTGGAGGAAGAGGGTAATAGGCACTGTTTAGAAAGTGGGTAGTAACAGAGAGCAAAGTCTGTCTTTAAAATAATTTTACGAGCATACGTAAGTGTAAGGTACAGATACCGGCAACTAACTTGCGGAGGGAGGGTCCCTTGGAAAACGTGATTCCAGGATCCAGATAAGGGAGGGACTGCGATACAGCGCTTGTCCTTCTAAAAATGTATTTTGCTGCTGCAGGATTACCATTCTTTCCTCGTGTTGTCCATGATACTGCAAAAACCCACACTGCCGCACTGTCCTGGGACGGTCACACACAACACAGAACAGACACGTATTTCTCTTCTGCAGAGGGAATGCAATGTGCCACAAGGTATTTAGCAGCCTTCTTACCATGATAAGAGCACCATGTACATCACATAAAATAATTGATTGCTAGAAAGTTGCCCTTGTAAAGCTTCCAACAAGAGTCAAAATCATTTTGCAAATACTGGCAGTATTTGCATTTGCATAGGAGGTAAACAGGCACAGATGGTAAGTACCCTGTCTGAGGTCACACGGTGAAGATTTTACAGTCTTTGCAACAAGGGAAACACAGAAGTGACCATGTAGATAAAGACCACGTATGCAGGACTGCGTGTTAGACTAGTTTGCATGTCCAACTTTACTTTTATTGATTTCATAATTCCATTAAACTGATATTGTGTTATGTATCTACCTACATACCTTTAAGTGCACTGTAATGCAGTGCTAAGTCCATCAGGTTTAGTCCTCCAGTACAGATCCCACACCAGTACCAAGGGGAGGAAGATGCTATCATGGCCAGGGAGGAGTGTGGTCGAAAGGCACTTTTGTGGGAAAATAGGTACTTCAGCATGCAAAGTAAGTACTTTTTGGGTCACTTAACACTAAGTCACTTCCCTGTCCATGCTAGGATAATTATTTTGTTTTCATGAAGAGCTGATCCCCCATAGATTAAGGCTGAGTTGAGAGAGCTTGGAACAATGTGGCACGCATTTTGCCTAGCATTTGCCTGAAATACCTAATGCCTTCTGAGCACATAGCAAGAGAAAAACGTGCCATATCGTGAGCCTCCACATGATGAATTAAGCTGGATTTGCTTTTGCTTCCCCACAATTTTTTTTTTTAAATAAGAGTAGAGGTGCTTGAAGAACACAATAAGGTCATCGTATTTACCTGTTCCCAAGCTGCACTCAGCGTGAAGGCTGACACCTCTGCTCCAGACCTCAAGAAGGGCCCGTCTGTTTTCTCCAGCTACAGCAGTTTGTCCAATAAAAGATTGTCTAGGTACCTCACCTCTTCCATGACCTTTCCTGAGAAAGCTTTTTACTGAGAACTTAACAGTAGGTAAAGTGAGAAAAGGATAAAACTACAGCTGCTGACTTTTAGAGAAAATCATTGCACCATCATTTCAGGGGGTGGGGGGGAAGGGTCAAGATTCAGCTAGCAGGGCTTCAAATGCAAGAGCTGATGTGGTTAAACATTACCATCAAGGGACGATGACAGGGAGGATGGTCTGTGCTCTGAGTGCCGAAGTATCATATTCCTGACCTCATCCTCAGCCGTACCAAGGCCGTCCCTGTTGCACTGAACATCTTCCTCAGGGAAAAGGGGCCAATGGAAGGGCAGTCCAGGTTTTTTAGGGTTTTTAACTCTATCTTTCATAACAATGGGTCACTTGTATGAACAATTAAATTTGTCCACAAAACAGGATTAACCTTACCATCCCTCCTTTGAATCTAACTGATGTGATAATATTTGTAACATGCTTTGTATTATTACCTATAAAGGTAAGAAAACAGGATGCTTGAGAGCAATTCCTAGCACCGATGATTTTTGGTTTTTCCACAAAAGAAGCACCAGCAGAAATTTCGCTCATCTCATGTGAAACTTACAGGAGGAGCAAATGAATTGCTCTTTTATCATGTCTTATTAAGAATGCTCAATATGTAATCCATTCTTCAAAGTACGCTCTGTTGAAATAGTCAGATCATATTAAAAAGGTGAATGGAAGAAGAGAGCAGCACAGTTAGTACCTCTCAATTTAGTAAAAGCAGAGGTATGCACGCATAATATGTTTGTTTCTCAACCAGGACTCTAAAATAGCGTATTTTACAGCCTTATATTTTGCTAAGTAATACCATGTACTGCAATGATACACTGTAACACTACTCAAATTGCTGTCACACATGAAAACTAGAGTTTTCAGCTGCTATATTGCAGTACTATTCCTCCAAACTCCCACCCCAAATCACTACAACACGAGGGAGGCAGCAGGGCACTGAGGGAGAAAAAGGAGCTCACAGATCACAGGAGTGCAATGGCATCATGGAGAAAGCACATCCAGCCACTTCCAAATAGAAATTTTAGAAGCTGGAATAAAATATCTTCACCTTTCATTGATATACAAGTATCAAACAGTAAAGTACATCTACATAATATGTATTATGCAGCTTTATTTTTATCACAGGGTTCTTCTAGTTGAATGCACAAACCACTTGGACACTGCTGTCATGATTTATTTTATCGCCCCAAACCCCCAGCAAAAGGGAGCCTTTATCTGCAGTTTGACAGGCCTTGGTCTCTATTTATTTCACACCACAGCACGTCGCAAGGGTGTTGCATTGTTCTCTGTGCGGGAGACCCAGACTGAGCTTTGTGACTCTCTAATCTCTTCTGTCATTCTCATTTCTGTATTCCTCCATCCAAACCCTCGCCACGGTCCCACTAGCTGCTCTTTGATGCTTTGCACAGTGGCAGCAGGAGTCACCAAGTGACTTCACCCTTCTCATCTCTTCCCAACAGCGGCTCATGACCAAAGTCATGGTCTTTGCCCGGTCAGCTAATAAAGAGCTACGTCACACTGAGGTGCAGGATCTTTTTAACAAGAAAACACATGCAAATCTTACATATTGGCTAAAACCTTGACTTACTGTGTAATGTCACACCTCTCACTATGTAAGTGAAGACGTAACGTGATTTCTCACCTAGGTCCTCAAAACATCTGGTTTAGGAAGCAAGTGTACTTTCCAGTGCTTACAGGAATCTTGTGACACCAAAAGGGAAACAACCGCTCCATTACAAAAGGACTCATCAGATTTTTAAATTTCTCAGCATGTTCAAGGCTTTGATACTTGTATATCAAGGCTTAAGTCTTCACACCTTCCAATGGCAGATTTCCCCCTCCTACCACACGATTCTGAACGAGGCATTACTTTTTTCTTTTTCTGCCTCAAGAACTTTCTTTAAATGATGACTGAATCATGAAATACCCTGGTTTTGCCAGTCCTGGGTACTCCACTGTAGTGTTCCCACCGGATTTGCTTATCAAAGGTCATAAACCTTACGCTGCTGCTAATAACAGCAGCAGCTCTGTGCTACTGCTCTGACAAATTTCTGTACGCAGCTGCTGGCTGCAGTTAAACTTCTGGTCCCGTTTAGAGAGATAACACCACCATACCATTTCACCTGGAAACAGCTGCGCAAGTGCTGATGTTTTGGAGTAACTTGTTGGTTTGGGGTTTTTTTTGTGTTTTTTTTTTTTTTCAGTTTCTCTCTCTTTCCCAAAGAGCAAACAGCTCTGAAGAGTTACAGCTCTGAAGTGGGAGTCAGGAATTTTAGTTCCTGTTCCAGTGCTGCTCAGCTCAGTTTTCTGCGCTAACAACCTGTGGTTGCAGCACTAAGGGTATCTACACGCAAAATACACGCATTATCACGTAGATTTGACATGTGCAAGTACACCTATGTGAATGCACATACATAAACAAAGCTGGCAGGTTAGAAATTGAGAACTATTTGGAATATGTCTTTTTTTTTTTTTTTGTCTAAATCATTGACAAACCTCCTTAAGAAGTAGCCAGTAAGTCAAGTAAGCTAATCAGCCCACCGCTAGTATTAAGTCTAAAACAATCTCCAGCTGAAATGTGATTAATCCATGCATGACAGCTTAAAGGTCAAAGCTAGAATGCAGAGCTTCTTGACTGCAAAGAAAGAACTGACTTATTTTTATCTCTTCTTTAAAAATTACAGCAGCCATGAAGTGGCTCAAGGAGCAGAGTAATGAACGTCATAAACCTGCCTCATAAAAATGGCATTCATGCAGTAATACAGCAGGTCAGATGAGCAGGGAACATTTCATTAAAAATTCCCCTTCTTGCCTACCCAAGAGAGACTTAAAACTAATCATATAAAATGGCTGAGTGACACCATTAACGAGCATTAATATTTTAAAGCTTTAATAGTACAACAGAGCTAGGCTGTTACATCAAAATTATACAACCTTATTAGACAGTGCACTTGGCTGCATTGTACTTGAACTGTCAGTACCCCTGATTGGAAATATTAAGGTGGCCACGAACCACAGCACAAATACCTTGGCTATTGTTTGTCCATACTTTGAAGGCTTGGTAGTTTCCTGACATGCCAAATTCTGGACAATTTTGGGAAGAACAAGCTGATTTACCTTACCCATACCAAAGGAGGGAGACCTTTACTGTGAGAAACGGGAAAGGTTGCTTTCAGAAAGCTATTAATTTTAAAATATGTCGATTAGAATTCAGATTCTTGTCATCTGGATTATAATTTTGCACAAAATTAGCACAACCATGTGTGCAGGAAAAAAATCTTCTAGATTTCCCTTCAGGACCATGAAATGACAAAACTGGAGAAAGCAGAGAGACTGGCACATGCCTGTATCCTTCCCTCTAAAGACAAAGGTAAGTGTCATCTGTATTACTCTCCTGGGGACAACTAAGATCTAGTTGACAAGCTCAGCTGAAAGCTTCACTGGGGATTACCCGCAGTCACACACAGTAATCCTGCGAGTTAGAACCACTCGCTTAATTAACAATGGTTTCCAACTTTGCCTTGTGGCAAAATCAAACATTGATCATAGTTCCTGGACATGGAATGCATGAAAGGGAACTGGAGGAGGAGCTACAAACACAGGGTTTAAAGCAAGAGATTTACTAGGTTTTTTTTTTGTGAGTAGTGTAGATCCTATCAAACCTCTCAGATGTATGAAATGTTCAGTGCCTTCATTGTTGCTCTCTCCCACGATTACTTCCACACACACAGAACTAGTAGCAACCAGCTCTCCTAAATGTTAATGATTTGTAGGACAGTAATTAACTGACTCCAACAATAATGGAGCTTGTACATTGCAACCTTAGCAGGCACCCTACTTTAGGAACATCTGAAAGCTCAACAAAGTTATCATTTAAGAGAACCTCTTAATTACTCTGGCATTATAATGAATGTTTCTCATAGGCACCCAGCTGTTTTGTTTCCTTTTGCATAGAGACAGAGAAACGAATCACTCAACAACTGCCTGAGTGATAACACACTGGTATTCTTAAGATTGAAGAGATAATGTTGATGACTATGAGCTATTTTGCTGTTCCCAAATGCTACAATTTTAGCGAACAATTTAAGAAGGGATTTCTCAGACAAGAATGGAGCGCAAGGAGCTGGCTCAGTGTTGGTTATGTAGGCAATGTTTATAGTAAATTGATGTTATGATTTTCAAGGAGAAAAGAGATTTAAGAAAACTGCAGTAATCCAGTACTTGACACTTTGTTAAATACTGCAAGTAATCCTCATCAGCACTGCTTTCTGCATTTTATAAATGAGGAAGTTGGAAAAAATATTAATATCACACATCTAAAAATGCTACTGGACTCAGGTAATACATTTTCTTGGCCATATGTAACGACAGATTACCACCTCTTGAGTTTGTTGAAGGCATCACTTCTAATAGCATCCCTCCCAAAATGCACAAATATCTGACAACGTGACAATGCTGGGATCAAGAAATAAAACGGTATAAACCAAAACCTTCCCCCAGAAGAGTAAAGACAATAAAAGCACGAAACAGGCAATAGTAAAGGCTGGTTAAAATATCAAAGACTTTGTGTTCAGTACCACATTCTCAGCATACGCCTACAGTAGCCTTGTGAAAATCCGCTCCTTTGCTCACCCAGAACAAATAACTTGTTTGACATATACATGGAATGCTGCAATATTGCTATCTTCTCTTTCCAAATCACAAACATTAATATCAGTCCTAGTTAAGACTAGCTGGTTGGGTCATCCATTTTCAGTTCAATACACTGATTTAGAAAGCTTACAGCAATGATGTATCACTGTGACGTATGACCAGGCACTAGATGACAGAGAAGAGGAGAATCCATCATTCTGTGTCTAACAGCTTTGACACTGCTTGAAGACCATGGTCAGCAACAGACCTTTCTGAATTACAACGATGTTTCTCAACTGGAGAGAATCAAGCAGCAAAAATAATTAGGGAACTGAAGCAATTTGCTCATGACTTATGACAGAATGCATTGAACAAGAAGGCCTTCACAGCAACAGCCACGCAAGAATGCAATGCTGGAGTGGAAGTATGTTGTCACTAAAACAACGCTGAAAAAACCTACAAGTAACAATATACTGAATAAAGTGGACACCTAAAAAGGGGAAATACTAAGGCTGTTATTTTGGCTTGTGTGTGACCAAAACTCAAGGAGGTTCATGAAATAAAAGACTATTTAGAGTGTCTGCAAGAGTTCAGCAACCTTCCCAGAGACAAGCAGAATGGCTACCGCTGCCTTGGCCATCAGCAGCCAGGCTGCACGAGCACCGGAGGGCACAGTTTGATTATCTGCAAGGGAACGAACTCAGACAAACTGTCTTTTCCATGTCTATTTTCCATGATGATTTGAAATTCAAATCTGACCTGCCTGTAAATAACCTCTCTCACAGCTAGAAAATAAAATATCATACAAACCAGAACTTTTCATTTATGACTGTTTTAGGATTCAGACTCCCCTGGGATTCTCATACTTGGTTACACAAGCAAGCTGCAAAAGCAAAGAGAAACCGCTGCAAAGCAAGCTGACAGTAACTCCACTCAAACGTCAAAAGAAACATAATTGATAGGACTGTTTGCTAGCATACAGGCTGAGAAGTATCTCTGACAACTGAAACTGTGCTAGAAACATGTAGTAATTTGCCAGATAGAGTTTACAACCCATAATCATTTTAGAAGTTCCTCTCTTTCAACAGAGTAGCTTGACTGAAGATTAATATGAGACCTGCAGGGAGCACACATCCATTATTAGCAGCACATAAGTGTAGGGTAATTGCCACAAAGCAGGTGCATGATTGCTCTGAGCTGCAAGAAGGGATGCGGGAGGTGGGTGCCACAACATGAATTCAGGTGCCACAACCAACACAGAAATGCTTAGCTTTAAATACGACATCTCAGCCCCTGCCAGGCTTGCCCTGCGTTACCAGTGGGTTTGGTAAGCGGCTGCTCCTCACGCTTCTCCATACCTCAAGGTTGTCTGCCCCTGGCTGGTAAATAAGAAACAGCAAGCAAGAAAGAGAGAAAAGGGGCAACACAGAAAACGAGCAAACTGAAAAATGCCAGAGCTTTTGTCCTGTCTGCAGGCCTCGGGAATCAAGGCAACGTACAGGCCGCTCTGGAGGGCAAAGCTGCACGGTTTCTATGAGCCTGAGCAGACTGCTCATCATACAAACGCAGAGTAATTTCAAAAGTTGCCATGGGGGCACAGTCTCCCTTGCACTTCAAAATATTTACAGAATAATACAGAAAATGAAATCTCTCCCTCTCCTCCTTTTTTAAAGTACCCATGAGGTTAACCAAGAAAAACTGTACTTAAGTCTGACATACATCAGCAAGAGGAGTAAAATAAGACGGAGAAAAAGTCATCATGCCCCTCCTGCTCGTCAGTCAGGCTCAGTTTGTCTCGTTTCCAGCTTAAGCCTGCATTTCATACCACATACACTGAAAAGCAACCCCTCCACTTCCCAATTTCACCTGTGTTTCTGCTGCTTCGTTCTTTAACCAAGTGACAAGAAAACTTGATAATTATTTTAGTGATATAATCATTATGGATGGTGGTGTTTAAAAAAAAAAAATCTGCGCTGAACTGTTCACTTGCCTGAATAATTACTGAGGATACAGAATCCCCTTGGTGGGAGATGTTCCTCTGTGGCGGCGAGGGTGGGAGGCAGAAACAGTGTGTCAATCAAGCCAGACAGAAAGAGCCTGTCCTTTTTATTCAAAAAGGATTTTGCATTTCCAAGTGTGTTGCTCCAGTTTAATGAAACCCGCGCTTGCAAGCTCCCATGGAACACTTCAGCTCTGTGCAAGGACATGCAAAGCCTTCCAGCCTTTTACACAATTTATTTCTTTATCTAATAAATCAAGTCAGGCCTTTTTGAGTAAAGCATCGCTCCTTGCGAAGGAGTGAAGAACCGCCTCATTTGACAGTGCAAGGAAGGGGAAAAAAACTTAATGGGGGAGCCAGCTTCATTTCAAGGTGACACTAAGCAGAGAAAGAGGAGAGGCGGCAGATTGGTATTCTGCGAGGCTCCACGCAGGCGTTGGACACGAGATTCCACTGAATTGAGGGAGTCTCACTCCATTAATTCAAAAACCGATTGAGGTGGAGGGAAAGTAGAGCAATATGCATTATGTATTTGTTACAAAACTATTGTGTCAAAGCAATATTTAGTGGTAAATTATGGCACTATCAGGAGCAGGATGCCACATACATAAATCAATTTGTCTCCTCTGCTGGCAGGAGCGTGACAAAAAGATAAGAGCTCATCAGTGCCATTATTTCCCTGGGCTGGAGGAGGAGAGGGACAAGAGGGTGGGGAAGAGCTGCCGGGAGAGCCAAACACGCCATTGATTGTAAGTGACAAAAGGAGGAAGGCCTTTAACTTTGACAAGCAGAGTTAAGATACCATCGCCACGTTAAAACAAAGAAACCAAACCCCTGCTAAGGAAAGGTTGCTCAGTACAAACAAACTCGGCTCTTCCCCACAGGAGAGGGAAGGGGAGGACAGAGACCGACTGCTCGGGCATCCTCGTTTGTTTTCCTAAAGTCAGCTTGAAAAATTGATAAAGATTGGAACAATAATATTTTCTGTGGCAGAAGAGAGAAAAAAAGGAGTAAGCGTTTATGAGAATAAAGGGAAGTACAAATAGCACCCTGCTAAATGGTAATTATGTCTTTATGGAAATATCCTGTTAATTACTAGGTCATTTTTTGTTTTACAATTGAGTTGTCAATTCGCAGTTAATTTAGGCCATGCCAGTCTAATAGCTATTTACAGATCACACAATTGCCTATACAGGAGGAGCATGTGGCCTCCGGGCAACAGATGCCATTTTGGGAGAGCTGGAGGTAAAGTATCACCGAACAAATGCAAGCCATCAAGGGAAAGGCGGGGGGGTATCTGCGCAGTAACAATAAACACAGCGAGCGGAATGAGGAAGAGGCTGCTTCACTTTGCTTAGCGCTCAGTTTATGGTAATAAGACAGAGCAGCATGTTAGAGGAGCTATTAAACAAAATCATAATTAACCCTCTCTCTAACAACACCAAGCAGTTGTTAGCTGTTCCCCAACTGTAACACATCTGAAGTCGCAAACCCAAAATAAAAGCACTAAAAGCTACCAAAACACCACCACAACCAATGATGCTCGATTTGCGGTGTGTCCATTCACCCGTTCACCACGGGGTTCTTCACAGAAGCCCGGCCCTCGGATAGCAGGAAGCATCTCTGCTTCTGGCACTCCCTCAGCACAGGTGCATTCACGCCAGAGTAACAGGCACAGTGCAGAACAGGATGAAATATGAAAATGTGAGCCAGAGTTTTAATGTGAGAGGTGAAGAGGTGAAACCAGACAGAACAGACACCAGTCAGGATGCAATTAAATACCAAGCCGAACGAACAGTTTTCCATGGTACCAGGGAGGCATCACTGCCACCGAGGAGAAACACAGAGGTCTCAGCAGTGCAATAAAGTGCACACAAAATATCTCCAGAAATTGCTTTCCTCTCTGAAAATACAAACATCTTTGAGGTTTCTGCAAGGATTACATCTACAAGCCATCCAGAAATGTAAAATATAAACACAGTACTTGATGCTTTTGAACACGCTTGCTTGTTTGTTTGTTCCCAAATACAGCTTAATGTATTTCAAAGCATAAACGGCTACCCTATGTCTGCGTGACGACTGGAAATAAAAAAGCCCAGGATTACTGTCTGGTCATGAACTTCAAGGAAGCTGAAGAGTTGCTCCTGAAGTTTCCTTCCTCAGTGTCTTTGGGGACAGAGGAAACACGTTCTCTCGCTCAGTCCCAGCCTTCAGATTTTAGGAACTGAAGACAGGTGAAGCCAGAGGACTTCTCACCAACATCTGATTGAATATAACTAAACTAACAGTACAAGGGATCTTATGCACCACATTTCACATGGAGACCTTTTGTTAAGACCTCCTGAGGTGCTGTCATGTATATTAAAAGTTAAAGCCCAGGGTTTGTTTGGTAAAGTGAAGTAAGGAAGTCTATTCTTAGTAACATGCTGAGACAACGATATGAAAGTCTTCACAAGCTATTCTACTTTCAGCTTAGCCCAAAACATGATATCAACTTCCCATAATAACTACAAATGGAAGTAATGAAGGGCAAAGAGAAAAATACAAAATAAAATACAACAAACAACTCAAGTAGATTAGCAGGCACTTTATGAAATTATCAGTTTGCAACAGTATAAACAATTTTAAGTCAATTTATAAAAAATATTCCCAGAAGGCAATCAAGTAAATCAGGTAATTATATCCTGTAAAGGGAGATAACATCAGGAAAATTAGAAACACTTCTGCACATAAATCAGAGGAAGGAAAGCCTTCACACTTCATTTACTCATTATCACATTTTATGTATTTCTTTGCAGAAGACAGGGAGCTGGCATGGTTAACACTGGGTGCCCTGATTATCATCTGTGCTTATGGAAATGGCTTGAGGTCAGCTTACACAACGTTGTCAATCAAGAAAACATGGCAAATTTGACAAAGAGATGACGGAACTAAGTGACAGGACCTTATTCTATAGGAATAGGGTTCACACTGTGAATACTGACACCGAGAGAAAGCCTGTGAGTTCAAAACTGAGCCTTGCTCAGACAGGATCGGAGACGCCTAAGGCTTCAGAGGAGGTTGGGATTTCAGATTGGGGGTCAGGCTTCAACGAGCTCACACGTTTGTCGCTGCAGTAATCCTAGTGATTGAAGAGCATCCTCCAGTAAAAACAGAAGTCTTGTCCCAAATAAGGAGGAGCTTCTTTTCTACAAGCTTCGACTGTTTACTGTCACGCTAAAGGCTTCCCAAAGTCTTGGATTGGAATAGTCAAAGGATGGACTACTCACTGGTTTTTAGGTAAAACACTTCCAGTACAGCTCTCTGTTAGGTGTATGTTTAGTGTCATATCTACCTATCACAATTTTATCTGCCTTGGGATGGAAATGGCAAGCAATCTTCATAAGCAGATTGAAAGGCGGAGTCTAATTTCACTTTAACTTCTGTCAGCAACACCTGCGGTATGTCATTTTGCTCCCTCTATCTGCAGTCAATCACAGCACGTCTCACTGTCTTCCAGTAATCGTATCCATGGGGAATTATTGTTTCTCTTTTCACTGGAAAAAAACACCAGTGTCACGTATCTAAAATGTAGCACACCACTTAGTCAAGCTGTTAAGCATCTATTTAAAGTTAGGCACATGCTTAAATTTCATTAAAATTAACAGGACTTAAAGAAAGTGCCTGGAGCTAAGCACATTTTAAGTGCTTTGTTGAACAAGAATGTACTTAAGCAAATGCTTAAAAGCTTCCCTGAATTGGTGTCAAACTTATATTAAATCAGGGTCCTTGCTGTTTTTATTCCAGGATGTCACGAGTCATGCAGAAGAGATGGTGTTTAACCAAATCTTCCATTTTTTTCCTTAGGATACATAAGACCTGTCCTATTTCCTGCTGCAAGCAAAATATATAAAAAAAAGGTCAATGGGGAATCACTAGTTGCTGAAGCATCTCTAAGATATTATGGCAGATAAGCCTTTTAGTAGTTAATATTCGTCCCCAGCCACATTCCTACTTTATAGATTATCTTTTCTCTTTAATAAAGGAAAACCCTAAATCCCACAGGTTCAGCTGGAGATGGATTTTCATTTATTTGGTTGCAAGAAACCAAATTAAGAAAATTACTTTCTAACTAATTTTATAGTGCTAAAGAACATCTGATGATATGCTGGGGAAAAGCTTCAAGCTTTCTGGATGAAGCCGTTAAGACATGAGTAATAATTGGAAATTTACTGTGAATAAATCTTGATGAAATTAAACTGCATTTAAGTATGTTCTATAAAAACCAGGTCAAACGGCAAATGACGAATGCCCCGTGTCACTTGGTGTGGGGAAAGGTATTGCATAGAACCAGAATAATTACTTCCTCCAAGTACTAAGCAAAGGCAAAAGGTTTTTTTTTTTTTCCTTGCCTACAAGAAATCCAAGCATAAAATTAACAAATTTTTGTCATTCCTGACACAAACTCATCTCTGGAGGGAAACGGCTGGAGCTGCACACGTCGCAGTACAGCAGGAGACACAGCCTTCTTTAACACCACACTCACTACCATCACACGGTGCTTTGTAAGTCGCCATCAAACAAGTCCAATTGCTTTGGACATGGATGTAGGATTATGTCACATCAAAATTTTGCTATGATCATTTTTATAGCTTGGTCCAGATTCTTAACTGGTGTGAAACAAAGACAACATAGCCCATTTATCCCAGCTGCTGATCTGGTCTATTGTATGAAAACACAAAACTCACAAGCATTCCCACACCACTGTGTGTTACTTGCAGATAATGCGCAGGTGCAGTACAAATCATAACCCAGTCATTTATGCGTAGAGGTTTAAAGTCATAACTGCAAAGGAGAAGGTTCTGTTTGACTCCCACGGAACTAGGATTTCACAAACACTCGCAAAGCATCATCACTACAAAACAAGTATTCTGAACACAGAGAGAGGATCTCTCTCCTTAAGAGAACAAAAAAATAATAAAATTTTTTAAAAGGACAAAAAGATAATTCAATCATGAGCTATCATCCTTCTAAAGACTTTGTCACAGTACATTAAAGCAATAGAAAACTACAAATGTGATAATCAAACGTTTTTGTAAGTTAATCATTTCGGCTTACAGGACAGATTTTTCACTGGTGAAAGCTGACACACTCAGTTGAAACCAATGGAGCTATGACAATTTACTCCAGCTAAAGGTCTGGCCCATTGGTTTTTGAAATTCAAGCAGAATTGGAGGAAGAAAGCATAAATTTACAAGCAAAAAAGATTGAGAGAGGAAATGAACCATCCCGACCTTCACTTCCTAAGTCACAGAACAGAGAGCAGAGCCCAGAAGGGAAGAAACTGTGCTCTTCATTTACTTTACCTGTATTTCCTAATAGGGGTGGAAGAAGAATTAGCAAACCAGAATCAGGTTTGCTAAGTAGTAACACAGTTTGTGCAACAAATTAGAAGCTACATAGGTACAATGTCCTGTATCACTTCACCATTAATGATACTGATGACTGATATGAAATTCATCACCCACTCTAATTCAAAGACCTCATTTTATAGAGCTCAGAATCTCAGTTTTACAAAATCTGATCACAAAGTCATCCTAGCAAAGTAGCAGCAGAGCTACAAACACGATGTACACCTAGTCCCAGTCTATTTCCTAGCTCACCTATCTCTATTCTTTCACAGTTCCCTTCCTCAGAAGTCTTTAGCAGCTACACAGAATTTATCCCAACGTCATCTGTTCCAGTAGGGAAGTTCAACCCATTTTATGGGTGGACAAGTAAGTACAACCAACGGGGATTCATCAGCTCAGTGTCCTGTGGATCTAAATCAGGAAAGTTGGTTGGCTTGCCTACAATTAAACAAAAGATTTCACTCAACTGCCAGAAACGGAACCTACGCATCGTCACCCTCAATTCACCACCATAAGTTATAAAAGCATCCTTCTAGAAAGCCTCGGTCGGAAAGGTAGAAGCCAGGACATAAGAATGTCAGAATATGAGAGCAGGTACAGAGAAAGGAAATCCACTACCAGCACGAGAAGCACCTGTATTTTGATGGAAAAGCCAATGCAAGCTGTGCATGGTGCCTCCTTCACTGACAGCAATGTGGATGGTGGGCAGAGAAGGGGCAGGCCAAGCACAGGACTCAAAGATCGCCCCAGGCTTCGCTTCGCATGCAGCCCGTGTGGGGAGGGAGGAAAACTTGGAAAATTACACAGGCATAGCTCAGACTTCAGCGTGAAACTAAAATATTATAATTCAGCATGAAAGGAAAAAGGTACTTCCTGAGGAAAACATTGGGAAGAAGGACCTTTTCTTCTCTTGCAATCCTAAACAGAAGCACACTGTCCTTTTATGAGATGACACAGCAAACACCTGCGAGCAGGTATGCGTTAACCACCGCTAGCTTTTCCCTCACAATACGTTGCACTTACTGCCATGCAGTTAAGAACAAAAACCCTGCTGATCCAAACCTTTTCAAGTAACGTTTGTTATGTTTCCTGCTGTTACTATTTGTCCAGTAATACTTTGTGCTACAGAAGTTAGGCAAACTTGTCAGGGGAAGTGTTTCCCATTCCCCATGGAGGCTGGCCCAGAGCCCTGCCCCTGCTCTCACACCAGCTCAGGGGCCCACCAAGCTGCTGGACGGTTTTGTTTTAATCTAGAGAAAAGGAAGATAGGACTTGATGTTATTGATCAGCCCAACGGACCATCAAGACTTACCAGATACATCTGCTAGTAATCTATACTTTCTGGTTCACAGGAAGGTAACCCCATACGTGATGTATGTGCAACTCATCTCTGACAATGAACTGGGCATAATTAGCTCACGATGTTTCTTTGTACCGACTTATCTCTGTATCTCTCTCTATTTCCTTTTCTGTGACATCCTCTTAGACTATCCTATTTTTGATATTTATTTGCCACAAGTACATCATTGGCAGGCATTGTTAGCTTTAAGGCACCAAGAAGAAAGAGCTCTATGCTACCTAAATTATTTGTAGTATTTCTCGGCTGAATGTGGTCTTTAAAAAAATGTATTTCAGAGCATCAAACAGGAGAGAGAATGATAAGCTCCCTGAAAAGACTTTATAAAGGGTTCGGGGTAGACTGATTTAGTAATATGTGCTCATGAGGAGACTGCAGCTCTTTTAGGAAAAGACAGAAAGCAGCAGCCAAGGCTGTGAATTGCACATTATACCCTCCTGAACACAGACAGCTCTGTGGAAACAGAACATCCTGTCAGCGTGGCTATTCGACACCCTCAGGTAGGACTTGCTAACAAGGATGAACTTTATTTATTGATTTTTAAAGAAACTAATTTTTACGATTACTCCAAACCAAAGTGAGATTTTTGGGACTGAGTTTGAAAACTTACCAAGTGCTGCACAAATGCAGGGACTCTTTCCGGAAGGTCACAGCTCAGCAATATGGGGAACCAATTACACACCTGCTCCCACTGCTTGCACAGAAGTACAATGCCAGTTCCTTCTTGTAAGGGCGGGGATAAATCAGATCTGGGAACAGAAATCACCCGTTCCTTCAGACAAACAGGGCTGCAGCTCCCTGGACTAAACTATTCAACTCTTGCTTTCTTTAGCGGAAAGGATGAGCCCTGCAGCTTCCCTAGGGCCAGTGTCACTGCAGCCCCAGGAGAAAGAAGGATGTGCACTGGAATACACAGCTCTTGCTGCACCACGAAAATGGCTCCTGCTTCAGACCGAAATATGTCTTGGTGGCATGAAACAGCAGCACGCGCTGCCTTTTGCCCAATTATTCGTCAGCACCTACCACCAACTGAGCTAGTCAAAGGCTGCCTCTGACTGTTTGTTGTCTTCCAAGAAGTCAGCAGCAGGACACCACTTTTACACTCCAGGTTAGGTTTCCTCTCCCATCTGGCCTCTGCTACGTCCTCAGAGAAAAGATTTCATTTACAGGCTGCTTGCCACGAAGGAAGGAAACTGTCTGCTACTTCTGTTCTCTGCAGGGATGATGATACAGCGCGCTCGCTCTGCTAACTATCTGCTGCTGCTTTGTAGCAGCCAAGAAGAACGCCTATTGACTGCCACTGGCTGTCAGTAATGCTCACGAGAAAGACAGCTATTATTTTTTTTTATGAATATGCTGCTCTTGAGCCCTCACCTGGATTAAAATTGGTACTTTCAGAGGCAGCACAATGGGATGGGCAATGGGAATGGAGAGATACAGGACTCTCCATTGCTTGTAATTCAGCTCTGTATGGAACAGACAAACACAAGTTTTTTCTCCTGTCCTTGCCAGCCATAAAGCCCAAGAGACTCCATCATGTTCAAGACAACAGCAAATGCTGCTGCTCTTTCTTTTTCACACCTGGCTCTTATTTCCTCTTAAAAGTATGTTTCCATCAGGATACTGCAACTCAGTGCCCTGGATAGGAGGAAAGAGAGAAAAGCAGATCTCTTGCCAGTGAAGGTTTACTCATGTGGCATAGCCCCCTCACATCTCCTAAGAACTTGATATGATCTCCCTGTGGGCATCAGCCAGCCATGATTTTCTCCTGTCCTTTTCAGTTCAAAGTACATGAAAATCAGAGAGCTATGTTGCAGGCTACCAAGGAGACATTCCTGTAACACACAGCTGAAGCTGTGCACTGTCCATGCCGGGCCCTGGGTGGGATTGCTGAGCAGGATGGGGCACACTGGGATAGCGCGGGAAGCAAATCTGGTGGAACAAGGCCCAGTGCTACCAGGCTGGAGCACTCAAGTGACCCATCGTGTCAACTGTGCCCAGATGACCTCAGGCAAGGAGCCAGCCAGGTCCCTGCAGACCAGATTTCAGGAGCAAACCGACAGGCAGGTTGGTGGGGACAGCTGAGGGACCTTCTAATGACATACAGGACCAAACTCTCTCCTGAGCTACCACTTGCCACAACCCTGATCCACAGAGCCAAATTCAAACAAGCATCCTGCTCACAACTAAGACAAAGGCATTTTAATGATTAAAGTTGCATGAATATAACAAAGAATATTAACCATTTTCCCAACAACCTGAGCAGTCCTAACATTTACAGTTTGAGTTCAGGTTTGGGCTTGTGGATTTTCTTAGCCCTCCCTCAGGCCTGCAATCCTCGAACAGCCCTGTTACTGTCAGCTCAGCTGAGGCACCTGCAATAAGCCATCGGTACCCCGCTCCTTCCTCTGTCTCCTTTTTATCGTAGCAAATTCCTTTGGCACTGTTCTTGGGGTAGCACATAACTCCGCAGGAATTCCATTGTCATGTAGCATTAATTTAATGTCCGTTTATTAGCAAGTGTTAGGGAGAAATAATACACTGTTTGTGGATGAAAAGATTACATTAGAAACCTGACTGTGTAATGAAGATGCCGTTTTGAAAGGTGCTGCCTATTGTTCAGCATCCTGCACTCCGTGGAAGGAAAGTGCTGCTTGTTTTGACAAGCAACTGAAATTTCCGTTTACTGCTCTAACAGCAATGTTTTAACTGTCATTCTGTGAGGATAGAAACGTTCTGTAGTTCAAAACACACTTTTCAAGGATTGATTTGGACATACGCACTTGCCTGTTTATATATATTTTTAAACGTCAAATTAGCTTGGAAGTCTAATTTTCTTGTCCTGGCTGATAAAGGATTTCAGGTCACAGGACCTAGCGGCACTTCAGACCAGACCTGTTAAATGACTAACGGGCAAGTGCGATCCTTACACATTGCCACAACCAACATAATCACTAAAACCAACACGAACTTAAAAATAACCAAATCCACAGGCAACATCTAAATAAATCCAACTGAAGGAGCACTGAAATTGCTGGAACAATGCTCCTTCACACTGTATTTTCCTGTTTTCATTTGCAATCTTGCCAATAATGTGAATTCCACAACAACAGGTGGGAGGTTATGATTCTGCTAGTTAGTAGACTTTCATTTTTGACACTGTGAGACATAACCAATACATGAGCTTTCTGTATTAAGAAAAAGATGCCCAAGTTTGAAAGCTAAAAGTGTTTGGCTAAAGCAATGATCTTTCAATGACTGGCATTTCAGGATGCCACGAGATGATGAACATCAATAATCACGCAGCAAACTCACCACACTGCTTCCAATGTCTTCTTTTGGGTCTATCAACACCTTGTTTTAGTCTCATAGCTAAAGAACAGAAATTTAGAAGTACAAACAGAAGCAAGAACTAACATAACACCAATCTGTATTTAATCCTCCAGGTCACTACAGAGGGAAGACTGCAGGCATCACCCACCAGGACACAGCAGAGCACGGGTAACCTAACATCTATCTGTCAGCAGCCGGGACACTTGGCTTTAGTGGCACTTTAGCCATTTTGCTTCCAAAAAAACAGGAATAATTTTTCTTTTGTTCCAAAGATCATGGTTTCACACATAACATTGTGATGTTTTAACTTAATGAAGTCAATGGTGTGAATAATTAAAATTACTCGATAAAAGAGAAACCAAAAAACATTCTTCTTCCAAGTTTGAAGCAGTTACAGGATATTAATTAAAAAGTAACCAGAGGAAAAAAAAGAATTTACATTATGCTCAGATAAAACTCTGAAAATGAAGGACTGAAGCGTAACAGTTTCTTCAGAACAGGTTTCGGACAATAAAAGGAAGTGTTGGAAATGAAGTTTATGCAACTTTCCTGACACCATGACAGTGACAAAGAGCATATGCCTGTTTAGCCTCAACAAAAGCTCTCTAAATACTGATGGCAAACAAACAGTTGTCTGAACAATTAAATCGGGGGAATCATTACCGAACCTGCTGCCAAAATTTATGCAGAACAAGACAGACCCAATGCCCTCTCACAGCACTCATCTCCCAAGCATTTTGCCAGGCAAACACAACTCCCCTGCACCGCAGCTACAATGGAGAGCAGAGCTGAGAGGAGCCTGGAGAGCTGACGGACCTGCCCACGGCATGGGGACACCCCGCGCCTGGAGTCTGGCTCTGTACGCTGCCAAGGCCTCTCCTCTTGCTGGTCCACCAGCTCTCCTCTTGCTAAATTAAGCACTTGACCACGGAGATGAATTCTTGTCCAGGTCCCTGCCAGCATCACTGAAAGGTCTGATACCAGCACGGTTGTCCCTGCCTACCAGCTGAGGACACTCAGCCTGGGCAGAGCCTCGTCCCGGGGGAGGCAGGGGCATCTGGACAGGCTTTCTGGCTCGCACAGCAGCAGGACTCGGGAAGAGCGGATCAACTCATGGCTTCAGATGCTCACTGACAATTTACATTGGCGCATGGCAACAATCCACGAGCACATAACTGATATTGCAAGTTATCAAAACTATTTAAATATGAGTGGCAGCTAGGAGAGCTCACAGCAGAAGGGATGAGGTAAGGGGAAGTTTGACAATGAGAGACAAAACACAAGATGGGGAAACAGAAAAGGAAAACAAGAACCTATTCCAATCTGTTGTTTCCTCTGTTACGACTGATACCTCTTCTGTCTAAAAACGCAGCAGGCTGTCAGAGGCTGAAGACTCCTAACTTATTTGGTCTGATGAAACTGAGGGAGATGCTGTGTAAGTCACCAGCCACAAGGGTATGCATACGAGCTGCTGCGCGTACGGATCCAGCGTGCTCTGCTTCCTTCTCCGTCCCAGCTACTTGAGATTGTCTCAGTAATGTACAAGGACCTGTATTTGAATTTGAATCCTCCAGGAAACAAGAGAATTTCAATTAACACTTACAACAAAAAATTAGCAAGGTGCTCCACTGCTGAAGGAAACATTTCTTTTGTATTTTAACTAAACACACTGGCTGTGTTTTCATTTTATTTGAATGTCATATGATCTTGACAGTATGGGACAAAATGGCGATTTGAGAATGAACACCGAGGCCTTAAATTTTTACTTAAAAACTGATAGTTTCTGTATCCAGTAAGAATGTTGCTCACACTAATATTATTTCTCTTGACTATGCCAAGAGCTGCTGTCCAAGAACTGTTATTTACCGAAAGTGGGTCATGAAGGTGTTGCACTTCAGAGTACAAGAGCATTCTGTGTAAAGGAAAACAAAAAGCATTAGGTTTTTAACAAGGAAATTTCAAAACCTAACGCACACCTAATCTGGCAGCTGTGATTTCACCCTACCATGGTGCAGAGGTCTCTCTGCTGCATTTAAGGGAGACACGGAAAAGACTGGAATCCACTTGCAACCATTGCTGTGATCGATGTCCAGCCACCCTGCCCTCCGAACACGGGTGTCTCATCAGCTGCATTGAACTACATCACGAGTCAGAGAGGGAGCAGCATGGTTTAACCATCACATGAAGGTGAACCTCAGAACTATTTACCAGATATCAGCATAAAGCCTCAAACCTTCTGTTACACACACGCGCAACATTTTTTTCCATTAAGTGAAAATTTACAGTCTCTGAAACGATATATGAGATACAGTTGTTAGGCATCAACTGATAACAGCCAGGGCCAACGATCCCTACAACATTAAAGTATGAGCCAGCACAAAGACCACAGAAAAGAAATAGCAAGACTACTGCTCACAATCTCTGCCCCCAAGCCACAAACACCTTACTTGCAATGATTTGCTTATGTTTCTTCATTTTTTTTTATTTGGAGTGTTGTGCTGAGATTTTATTTGGGGGGGTGGTGGAGGCCACAGAGACAACAGGAGATGGAGAGCTGAGGGAGACGCGCTGCTGGTAAATCCACACAGGCAGAGCTCTGTCACTGGGAAGGAGGTTCGAGTCGTTGGTGCTGTTTTAAATGGATGAGGCAGTTGTATCCAAATTTAAAGACTCACCTAAAATCCTTTAGGGATTCTTCTCCAGTTGGCTTTTACAATCACCCAGTGAACCACACCAGAGCAGAAGAGACCTGGAGAAGCAGCAAAGCCAATGGGAGTGACCCTGGCCAGCAGCCATGGAGCCAGGGGTTTTCTGGTTCACCTTACCATCATCTTCTGTTATTGTAGGACTACACACACTACACGTGCCTTTTGCTGCACCAGCTGCACCTTGGCCACACAGAACTCACACTCTTTTCAAAGGTCAGCCTTTAATCACGCAGTTGTGCAGCCACTAACTGTAATGGTGCACAGAAGGTCCACAGTGTTCTCCAATGCAAGCGAACAGCAGCCAAAACTTAAGTATTTCAGAGTTCTAGATAAATTATCTTCTTCCACACCCACTGGGCTATAATCCAGTAAAGTCTGTTTCAACTTGAATTTAATGCAAGACTCTACACTGCCTTTTCAGCACATCTTTAAAGCACACGGTGCCTGTCAGAGAAGAATGCTCGCACGCATTCCCTATAAGATAACTTCCGAGGCTTCTAGTATAGATCACTCCATAAATGTATTTTTCAGTACTACAAGGTAAGGTTCTGATCTAAGTCACACTGGTGTAAATCTATTATAATTTCATAATCTAGCCTTTAGCATTTTTAATTTCTAAGAATGCCACTGGGGTATATTTACTTTCTATTTTCTACAGCCTGTTAGGTGAGAATTATAGTCATGTTGTCCAAGGCGCTCTCTAATCTTATATGCATCCATTAGTGGCTTAAGAAAAATAATCAGGCTGTCCAATCAGCCTAACAGATAACACATAAGCCATCATTTACGTGTTATCCCTTTCTGCAATATTGTGATTTCCACTTGGCCCCAGGGTAATACACTATCAGTATTAGCAATTTTCCTTGTAAATTAATCAGAACCACCTAGCAAATAATTACAAACTTCTCTTCCAAATCTATTATCTTCAAGTTTAAATGTGGGCAGATGGTAGGCCTTGGGGCATGTTTTATTCCAGGTATGGAATTAATTGATGATTTCTCACATTATAAACAGAGAACTTCAAATTATTGTTGAACCTCTAATTTTTTTCCCCTCTCATCCTATTAACGTTCAAGCTAGGTAAATGTCTGGCAGCAATCAAATGTGCATTTAAATACTTGGCAAATTTTGATTCAGATATGGGAATCACAAGCTTCCTTCTCACTAGCACTCTGATATTCAAAGCTTCATTGTCATACGCATCCTCTGATGGGTAAGAATTAATTTATTCCTCAGGCTGCCTGCCCTTGAGTGGAGTTGGACACTTTTCTAAATAGGACTATGACATGCACAGTGGTTTCAGAATATAAATAGTCTGACATACGGGTTTGAAAATCAATTTTTCCTTCAAATTGATACCCTAGAGCTGAGAACTGATTACTCATTAATTAATTAAGCTTTCAATGAGCACAAGATCTTTGGAAGCCCAGACAAGGGGGAAGGGAGCTCCTGGAATACCTGGTCCAACGCATACGTGGAATATCCGACCTTCATGAGTTAGAAGGCCTTTCCTCATTATGCAAATGAATTGAGATACCACCACCCTTAAAACCAGTATGTAAAGACAGGCTCACGCATAAGGCTTCCCTCACCTGTACAACAGGTTCTGATTCTCAGGCTTAGACACCCAGGGACCTGGGAAGCCTCCACGCAGTTTGAACGCCCACACGTTACGGAGTTATTCAAGTGCCAGGGTTCGCCTTGAAGGCAATAGGGTTGTACGGCATCATTTAAAGCCATCAGATCAACGAAAGAGTTTTGTAATTAAGAATGTATTTCATGCTCAAGACCTTTTCCTCAGAACAGCATGGTACTTGCTATTATTCACTCCTTATAAAATGGAGATACACCAAAAATAAAACCACTGTCTGTTGCCTAGACTTTCAGCACCAGAGCTATTGTCAGTGTAGCGGTATCTACTGTATCATAAAAAAAAAAAGAATGTGAGCTGATCACAGCCAGCCAGGGTCCAGCATGGACACAGTAATACTTTATTTTTAAACATTATTATTCATCTTACTCTATGCAGAGATGGAATTCCTGCTGTAAGAAATAAATAAATACCCCATTATAAATCACAGCCATACAGCAAAGCTCTAGGAGTTTAATTCATTGCTTCCTTCCTTTATTATTTTTCTTTATGACTTCCTCATTTGGAACTTCTCCTATTCCATCACTCACACAAATGAAAACAAGCTTATGCACCACACATCACATTTCCCTCTCTTTCCTGGAAGAAAAGGGAGGAAACCAGCCCAAAACAATCAAAACCATCAGAAAGATTTTCCTGGTTGTGACAAGTGACAAACATGTAGCTGGCACACCATCCCTCTCGCTATTGTGTCCACAGGACAGCCTGTCAGCACTGCACGGGGAAATCCGAAATCCATGCTACAGCCAAGAAAAACTCCAAGAAAATAGCTATTACAGAACACGTTCTTAGCCATTCTCAAGAACTACATAGGTATCAGTGTAAAGCCTGGCTAATAGAAATGGTATGAACAGAAAGCTTTGTTCCTGCTTTTCACTGGAGGAATGCCTATTCTTTGTCAGCAATTCACGATCAGCAAAATGAAATCAGAACAAGTAACTGGGTAAAAGACAAACTGGGTAAAACAGCTTTTAATAATGTATGAAGTTCATCACAGTGCCTCTCCAAGACTGAGATCCAACGCCAGTATCTAGCAAACAAATCATTATGATTGCATTAACAGAAGACGCCTGATGCACAAGGAACATGATTAATTTCAAACAAGGAACTTCACTGGCCAAGGTTCTCAGGAGCAATGAATCACACTGAACGCCCAACCTTTCCCCATCCCGGCTACAACTTGGTATACTTTAAGAGCAGTCTTGCTTTCAGAATATGAAGCTTACCTTGAAGTCTCTTGAGTTATAGGTGGGAGGGAGGGGGTGTTTGGCATTCAAAATTGTTACTGGTAGCCAAAATGACAAACTTTGTTTGAAAATAGGAGGCACTGAGTCCAATGGGAAGGGTATTACAGAAGTATACATGTTATGCTGCACAAAGCAAGAGCCTGAAGTTGCACGACCAGACAAATCAGCCATTAGAGTGAGAGCGGTGACGGAGTCTGTGATGGGAAACGTGGCCTCAAACAATTACTTACCGAGCTGACTATCTATTCTAGAGGCTGGAGGAAGGATGCATAAAGAGCGGGAAGCTTAAGAAGTAAGCAAGCAAGATCAAGGTTTCCATAGATCAAATGCAACATCCTTGATCAGGAAAAATTTGATTTTTTTTTTTTAATTGACGAAGCTCCTATTACCTCTCTCGGTCTCTCCAATGGTCAGAATTGTTTAGGCAATGCTTGGAAAGGGAAAGACAGATATGGTATAACCAAAAATAATGAACTGCATTCTCTCAGCAACATGTTAAGCTCATTGAGTACAAATAGGAATATTTAATAATACATTTTTTAGATAAAAAAGGAGGGTGGATGCAACTTAATTCCATAATTAAAGGGTTAATTATATGCATGATAAAAATAAGTTTTATGTTTTACTGTGCACACCCAATCCTTATAATCTGGTCATAAATAAACGGGCTGGTGATAAGGAAAGCTGCAGGCAGGAGAGCAACTCACCATCTTTAATGGGCAGTTATATGACATGCTGCTAGTACATTGGCAGTAAATCAGCAGAAACATCTTTTATAGAGTTCTAGTTTTTATGATGTCATTAACTTTCCTCCTTATAGTTAAGGGATAATGAAATAAAGTCATGAGGAGGGATCAAAGGATGAGCCCGAACTGTGTAGTTTGAAACAGCCACAGGGGAATCAATTTTGCCCACACTTTCCTGCAGACATTTTGATGGCAGAGAGGAGAGAAGAGTGGAGGAGGCAAGACAGACCACAAAACTTTTGGCAAACCCTGAATAGCACACATATTAATGAGCTGTTTTATGAGAAGAGTTCTTTAAAGCAATATTCCTGTGGCTTCAAAACACTGCAATTTAGCAATAATTTAAACACACAAGGTGGTGGGATCAACACCGCATTCAAAGAAATGGCAAGACAGGCTGTGACGTTAGCACACCCACATTGGAAAGGCGCCAGGCACCACAACGTCGTTTCATCCTCTCGTGTAATTAGAAACACCGAGCAGGACGGCGATCGATAGGGTAATGCACGGCGTAAAATAACCAGTGGACACCATTAAGTAAGGCAGTAACACTGGAAAATTATGACAGTTATGAACCATTTAGGTCAAGTCAGGCATCAATCTAACACAAATGGAAGCAAATGTTGCCAGCAGATCTGTATCTAATTAAAAAAAACAAAGCAAACCTCCCCTTGCCTAGCAGTGGTCACTGTGATTAAAATGATTCCCATAGTGCACCTATCAGACAAGCCTTAAAAGGCAGGATGAAGCTTGCTGAAGCCTGGATGTCTAGAAACAGCTTTCAGAGGGATCCCCGAAGCAGACTGGCTCTGGACTCCCTTTCGACAGTACGCCATACGTGAAAAGTAACCAGAACCAACACAGGGCGGGTGTCAGAGCACACCTCTGAGCAACACCTACGACAGGTCTGTGAGTAACAGATTATGTCAACACGTATTAGCTGTCGTTTATAACTCACAATGCTGTTCAAAACTCACAGCCTAGTTTGTATAGAAAACCAAGAAAATCCCTCATATTTTCTAAGTTCTATAAAAAGAGCATTTCTTCCATCCCATGGAATGACATCCCATTAAGGTACAAGGATAACATTTTTTCCAGTATCACAGAGCATTTGTCTTGCATATTAGCTTAGACTTGAACAGGAAACGCCTTTGTTCAACACCTCATGACTGTTTACAGTTGCAGACCTCAGATGTGATCCAAAACCCAGTGATGTGAAGAGCCTGCGTGGCCTGCAATGAGCAACTGGAGGATGCCTTCAGGTAGCAGGGCATGACAGCTTCCTGAGTTGGGGTGAGCGTTTACTCCCTTTGCTCACCTGAGTGATCTGTTCAGCTTCAGATGAACTATTTCCAAGATTAACATCTGCTAGATTTGGGCCAAAAAAAAAAAACTCCATGCTAAGTCTAAGTTAAAACTACTGCTATCAGCTTATTGAGGGCAACTAAAATCTAAAAATGTCATTACCACTGAAGAATTGAGAGCCTCGATTCCACGAACGGACATAATCTGAAAACTGGTAGGGGAAACAAGGTCTTGACTTTCTGATCTTTCCTCGCTGTTTACTGCACCCTCATCTACCCATTAAAGAGGAAATACTGTGTCTTCCTGCTGAAGGAAGATATCCAGTATTGGCTGTTTCTTAACACACAAATTGTATGCAACCCGGGTCTCCTCATCCTTGTGGCCCAATGTTTTCTTTCACTTGTGTTGCATAACTCTGTTTAGAGGGTTTTGCCATGGAAATGAAGATGGAGAAGTTAATTAGCCCATCTGAGGGATTTGCACGAGCACGTGGGAAGTTCTAGGGCAGCGCATCTGTCTGCAAACACACTGGTCAATTAGCATGAAGAACATTTATCAACAAGTGCTGTTACATTTTCCATAAGCAACCTTTCAGCAAAATCCTAGCCGTGCTGCAGAGCAAGGATCAGGCGTCTTAGTTAAGATTCTGGAGGCCCCTTTGCCCAAGTGTCACGCAGCTTGCAGTAAAGTACCGACTCCACTCATCTTCCCATCCAAATTGAAGCTGCCTTTTGTTTGATATATGAACGAACACAGTCGTGCGATGGAAGAGTAACCCGTCCTGTCTGCCATGGAATAATAATGGCTCTGTCAATGTGCCTGTTGATCTCTTAACTGAGGCTCTCTCTCGCACTCCCCATCCTCCTTGAAACCGCAGCTACGTCGAAAGTTCAACTCTGACAAGGCAGTATTAGAGACGGAGGGAAGCTCTGCTGGTGTTATTAAAAGAAGGGAGGGGAGAGAATGTAGGAGCCAATTGTATGCACTGCAACTCTTCCTAAAAATAAGAAAATGAGTTATCACAGTGTTTCTTATAGGGCTTTATGCATTCAAACTTCTCTAAATGAGGGATGACTACATGTGAGGCGCATCGCCATATAGATGACTGTATACCATTACCTAAAATTGAACCGAGTCTGCTCAACCTACCCTGCACTCCAATTTGTCACAGAAACAGTTTCCCTGGCCCATTCACATAATGAATGTGGATATGAAGTTAATGCCAAGGAAGATAAGCACCCTCAGGGTTATTTAAGCCTACCCTATCCTCCATTATTTCTTAGGCAGCATTATATAGGAGTAGAAAAAACAGAAGCAGAAGGGGAAGGAAATAGGATAGTGGCACATCATCCAGATCCAACGCCAGCATTTACAGTGACCTTGCCAGCTGAAAAATATGTTATTGTTATCTATTTCAAAATCTATCAGGATCAAATTTAAAATTTGGTTTGTATTCAGAAAAGATACTGAAGGACAAATTGCACAGGTATATTTTTGTCAGGCGAATGTCTCTCCTGTTTCTACAGAAAACTTCTCAAATTATTCTTATATATCATACTCATCCAGTGAAGTATGAAATAGACACCAGGTTCCACAAAGCAACAAGTCCTGTTTCAGCAGCTCAGTGCTTTGTTAGGGCACTCTAGATGAAGTCACATCCAGCTGAAAGGAAAGGCTCAGCTCTCAGTAACACCAGTCAGGTGAGAATTTAATTCTTTTTCATTGTCCCTTTCAGCTTAAACACAGCCTTAAGAGCAGTAAGAAGGTAAAGTAAACCAGCTTCTGTGTTACGACTCCAGCAGACTCAGACAGAAGTTGCTGGTCAGACAGCCTTTCCAGCTGTTGTTGAAGCCCATGATCATATCCAGCCAAGAAATGCTGCCTTCGCTGCAAAATTTTGCAAGATTCTTCGTCACCTAAACAGCAGCAGCGCACATGTGCTGGATCAAGCCTGTACTTGGAAGATACCAGCTGGATCGAGGTGCCTTGAAATGCAAGGCTTGTAAGCTGGGAGGTTAAAAGCAGCATCAGAGAATTAGGTGTCCAATTCCCACTGAGAACTAGTGGTAATTAGTATCTACAATAATACAAAGGCCCACGCAATTAGTATGCAAAGACGCTTGTGCGGAAGGCAGGCTGACTGAGAATTAATTTTTAGGGTTTCCACAGAGATTTTATTTGCGACCTAACACTTGATTTTGCCTTCAATATTCCACTATATCCTACCTACCCTAGCCTTACAGCACAAGCCAGCAAGATTGCAAAACAGGGCTTGTCTACAGAGAGGCTGTGATGTCTCTCAATTTAAATTGCAATGGCTTCTTCTTTGAAGGATTGCTAAGTGGCAAGAACAAAACCTATGACTGTCAGGCTCTAAGCATCACAATTTCTTACGGCTTTACAGCAGAACATTAAGACAGGATGAAGAATTAGCTGTGTCAAGGAGAAAATTTGCTACTGTCAAATTTGTTTAGTTATTCGGAGTTACAAATATGATTTGCCGCTACCAAAAAATCAACTAGGCTGTATTAAAAGTGTAAATTGATACCCAGCTATAAATCTTTTTAGTAAAGGTGTGGTGGAAATGATGTTATCCATATATAAAGATTAATCTCTATTTAAATATATATAAATTCAGGAAGCTGAACGATGCTGAAGCCGAGAGAGGCTTCTTCTAAAGCGTGAAGTTGCTTTGTCGCTCCCGGTAAATGCTAATTCTTTTTGCTGCCCGTTTGGTTGTACTTTACATTTAACCACACAGTTTTATTTATTATTCTCACTCTGAACTTCCACGGCATCCCTTTCATCAGTTAAATTCCTTCTTTCGAAACAAACATCTATTTGAACAAAAACAGTCTTAAAAAAAAAAAAAAAAAAAAAAAGAATCAAAGCATTTTTAGTGAAATGAAGTTTTCTGGACTGAATTACCCAGCCTACACCATAGCATGCTCAGCCACTGGAAATTATTTAGAAACAACCGAAGGATAGGGCCAAAGGCCTGAGGCCTTTATCTGGGCCAGATGATTGATGTGCTGCGGGCCCCGCTGTGGTTAACAGTGATTTTTATCTGTTGCTAGCAGCAACAGTCAGGGGCGCAGCATGAGGCCAGCAGCCGGCCGCGGCGCTGCAGCAGGCCCGCACACAGGGACAGACAAATAGTCCTTTCAGGCGGACAGGTCTCGTGGGGGGCTTTGACATAAAGGGCCCTTTGGAAAGGCTGGAATTGTCAACCCTTTGATGGCCGCACGCTGGGCCATTAGCTTCTGTTACTAATTTGCGGTGCATGTGAGAGGGCAGATCCACAGGAACACCTGCGAGCGGCTCGGGTGCATTGTGGGATGGGTTTTGTAGGGAGAGCCGAGGAATAAAGGACGAGGCATAACCCTTCCATCTAAAGGGCAGATGACACAGGCTATTATCGTTTCCAGCCATCAAAAGGGTGGCTCTGAAGTTACATCAAGCCGTCTAACTGAAACCTGGAAAAGCGAAGAAACTGGGGAAATTCAGAGTTAATAAGGGGCCATCTGTAACACAACGTGCTGGGCTTCTGCAGGAACTTTTTGGGGAGAGGTAACCTTATACATTGGGATATCCCAGATGAACAGGTGGGATTCAAGGATAAACCATCACCTGTGTGTGTATCGATTCCGAAATTCCCCATCTCCTTGAGTCTCTGTATGCAAAAAATAAAAAAAAAAAAAAAAACAGGAGGAAAATAATACTGAAGATGAAGATGTTCACAGCAGATGCCAGCCCTGGACAGATGTGGAAGAAATGCCACTTTTAACTGGAGGGGCAAGTTCTTAAACCCACGGATTCCTGCACTCCAAATCACATTTTTCCACCAGCAGATCCCATAGACCATTAAAGCCTTCACACAACTGGGCCTGTCAGTGCACCCTGAAGGTCTCCCCGCCCCACACAAGTTAACCAAGGCACAGCAAACAGCGTGCCCGAGATGGCAGAGCAAGATTATAGGAGTGCTGGGAATACAACACAGACCTTCTGTCTCCTCCTCCTGCGCTTTGAACACAAAACCACACTTCCTTTGTTGGTTAACATTCAGGATGCCAAAATTATAAGCATTCAAGGCTGCAACTTTAAAGATTATTATAAAAGTAACTTTTGTATTACGTTTGTGCAAGCAACCAGAAAAGTACATATTGTAAAATAATCCGCAAGTTGTACTACTGTAGGCCACTTCAGTGACTAATAAACATGTTAACTTTCAGGCTGAGTTTCACTGGAAAGCATTTTTTCCAACCAAATTATGAAGTCTACTTGAGTAACAGGATCATTTACAACTCTCCCATGGTGTCACAAAAATACCACGCCAACAAAATTAAATAGGCATCAGAGACCACCACAATATCCAAACAAATCCGACTCCAACTCCAGTGAGAAGGAGGAAAGCCCAACGGGGTCGACAAGAGTCTGCACTGATGCTGAAGATACACTTTTATCAAACAAAATGTCCATAAAACGTGGTTTGCACACCTGAAGCCTGCCTGAAGCAGGGCCTCACCTCATCAAACTCCTGGTTTTCAGCCTTGGGACATCAGACCTCCAGCTTTGCTGAATAGTTCTTAAATGAGCTGTAAAAAGGTAGCCAAGAAAAGCAAGCCTGTGGTCAAGATGGCCTTAAATTCAAAATACTGGGCTATGCAACTTCAGTGGTGTTTCTCTTAGGGTGTTTGCAAATTGGGAGAGCTTGAAAACCACCAGCAAGACTCTAAGTGAGGTATGAGAGAAACCTACCGATATAAAAGGAGGTTCGGGTAAAGGGCAACAGACTTAGACCAAACTGAAACCCCCAAAATATTAAAAGTACATTACAAGTCTGAAATCAGAAAATGCCAACAGCAAGGCTCCATGAAGTTCTAAATCTGGCTCCTCGCAATGCAACTTTAATTACAAGTCCTTCCTACCTGTGCTTCCAGCTTTACAGCGATTGAACGCATTTAAAGGTCTGAAAACCTCAATTCATGAGATCTTGATCAAACCATTGTAAGCTTATTTTCAATGACATGTTTGCCTTAGGTTTCACAACCACTGATAAGAATTCTTTTTTTTTTATAGCAAATCCTGACAAAATCAATCAACTTGAGAAGGTACTGGTGAGTGAAAAATACCACGCTCAGTAAAGCCACAAGCCACAGCCATGGTGAGGTCCTACGCAGCCAAAGACCCACTCCCTCTATACACTGGGCTTTCTTGGGTTTCCTGCAACTTCCTACTGCTGTCATTGACAGAAATGAAAAAAAAAAAAAAAAAAAACCACCACCCTACTGTTCTCCCACTCATTGTCCAAGGTCAGTGAGGTAAAGAGCTACCTGAACAGAACAGCACCGGGATGTCTGCCCATGGCAAAGACTGATCAGAGATAAGGTTTTGATCAGATCAGGTATAAAACATCCATGAGGTCAAGTAGAAACTAGTCCTATTGAGGATCTTTCACACTCCATTCCTCAAGTAAAACAAAGCAAAAAACTCCAAAGCCCCCTTCCTTGCCCCTCAAAAGCTCTAGATAAAACCAGTAGGTGCCAAATGTGCTGTTCAGACACCGAACCATTTACACACCTCGTAGATTATGATCTGTCCCACTGGCCCCACACCCAAGAGCTGGCAGGCAGCCCCTGCAGCAGCTTCGCTTCTGCACATTTCAACATTACTCAGTCCTCTCACGCAGTCATCTTCTACTCACTTTACCCAGCTGTCCAGTAGAGCAATGAAGAAAATTAATGTGAAACTGCTAACTGCCCTTCTAATTTTTTATTCCTCTTTTGAGAATCTGCTCTTCTCTTTGATCTCCCCAGAGAGCCTGTTTTGATCGCTGACCCAACCACCTGAGCAGAAACTTTAAAGCGCAAGGCGCTGAGGCACAGTTTGTCATAGCACTTTGGGCCAAAAGATGGGTAGCATGTGGACACTTTAGTTAAAAACGTGCCAAACTCCTTCTTCCTAAACACCAGATTGATCTAAAGTTCATTTGCATTGCTCCTCATGCACGTTTGAACACACACGTTGCCTAGAACAACTCCACTTGTTCAGTGCTGCAGTAGTACGGGAAGCTTTTGAGGAACTGATTTCCTTTATATTTGCCAGACTATTCAAACTTCAACACTCAGATCCAAAAGGCAACTAATACATCAATCCTGCCAACTCAACAGCTCAGCGGCCATCGTTCAACTGAGGAACTCAACAGAAACACTTTCCAAAATCTCTGGGTGGGTTTGCTGTTCATCACCTTCCCCCAAGAAGCTTTAAAATCTACAGAGTTTTTGGATGAAGTGGGGCCAGACAGCCTACACTACCTTCAATACTTGTGCTCTCACAGTGAAGCCCACCAGCGACGCAGAGACTAACCGTCAGCTCGTGCTAACATCCCTCAGATAAAACTACCAACTTTACATCGATCATTGGCCAGTATACAAATGAAGTCACTGAAATTAAACACTGCTGCAGAATCAATTTATTTTGGCTTTGATACTGAATGCCTGGGCTTTTATTTCCCATATAAATGCCTATTTTTTTTTCACGTATGTCCATCATAACAACAGCAACGTAACACATCTTGTTTAGAGTCCACTAAGGATTTCTGCAGACCCAGCCCAGCTCCCAAGACCTTCTGCCCTTCTGCTTAAGTCCTTGGTCTCTGTTCCAGCACCCAATGAAGGAAATAACATAAAACTTAAGAAGAAACATTGAGAAGGAAGAAAGAAATAAACAAAGGCCTTCCTTCCATGGACTATTGTAATTTCCTTGAAATACGAACCAATTCTTATCCTGCCTTCTCACATGGCACCAGATACAGTGTTTGTGAAAGCAGCCCCTTTAATTCCCTCCCTTCCAATGCTCTAAATAGGATCCAGAAATAGGATTCATATAATGAAGCTGATTCTGGCATGCCTGAAAAAGTTTTACTTGTTAAGAAAAATATTTGAAGAATGATGTTTGTTTGTTCTGAAATGCAAATATGCAAATAAGAACATAATATGTTTTTAAAAATAATAAAAGTCTTAAATAGCTGCCCAAAAATAATGCAGCCAAGCTTGAGAAAAAGATTTAGATATGAAAGTCACAATTATCTAGCAGTAGGACTAATCCAAAGAGATTTGTTGGAAATAGAAAGAAAACAAGGAAAGTGATAAACACATGAGACTGCAGCATTTGGTTTCAAAGTGGGCCAGGTGGCTTCCTTTGGCAGCAGAGCGTGTTGCAGACTCTCGGCACATTCTGAAGGCAGAGGAGCTGCCCGCTCCAGCCGCAGCCCACTGAGTCATTGCACATTCATAGATCATGCTTGCTATCCAGTAAAAGTAGCTGTACTTTCCCCAGTAATGGCTAGATTTAGATGCAATTGCAGAGATCTTCATACTCGCGTGCTTCTCTGCAAACCTGAGCAATAACTAATGTTGTTGCAAGGTAATCTAAAATTAGGTATCTGATGCTCCAGTTGTTCCAGTCTTCACACAGCTTCCAGGTGGGTGAGACACTTCCGAGCCAGGGCATGCCTCTGGCTGGACTGAGCAGTGGCTAGTACTTTGAGAGCGTCACCAGGACACAAGGGAGATGCCATCGGGCATTTGGTTTCGCAGCTTTACAGTAGGATGTTCTGCTGTCATTGGAGCTGATGGCCCTAGTCCTGTCTAATGCCAGCGCTACGCTGCTTTACCCTCTGACTTCCACCTTACGCGCCACACAATCACATCCTTTGGAGCACACTCTGGGTTGCAGGATTTCCTAGACCAGCAGAGAATTTTGATTGTGGTCAGTCCCTCTTACTTCCAAGTGATAAAACTGGAAAAGTCACTGACCTGATACTAGCCAAGACAAGAGCTGTGAAGAAGATGATGAAAGAGAGGGAAAGAAAATAAGTTCTATATCTGAAATTGTTTCGTTTGTAGGTAGTGTTTTAAGAATGAAATTCATTCTTCTAGTCCCTTCAGGTGCTCTCCATCCCACATCCTCCAGACAGGCATGTTATACCGCAGGAATGATCTTCACAAGGTCTGACATTCTAGGAAGGGCAGCAGTTTAGCCACCTCCTCAATGTTCTGCACAACAATTAGTAGGTGCTTCATTGCTACACATCAAAGATGTGGTCTTCCCTTGGATAGGACTTCACAGGAAATCTTAAAAGGGATGCGTTAAATACATTTCTCAGGGAAAACAGCGTAACAACAACAAAACCTGCGAAAAAAATAAAACACAAGAAACCAACCACGCACATGCACAAGCTTCCAGACATTTAATTACAAAATATATGCGTATGACAGACATCAACAAGCCTACAGGAAGATTCCTGCTTCAGTATTCAGTGCAGCCTCAATAAATATTTCAAGGTTTCAAATGGATGCTTTGCAATAGCAAGTTCCCATTTGCACAAGTGCCAGAAGGAAGAATTCAACACAGGCTTAAAGCAAAACCAGAGTATTTTCCTGTAAAACTTTAATTGGGAAACTGACACTATATAATCTGTACATCATTGCCTCCGAGCTGTTGTTAAAAAATTAAAGCTGTATCAAAAGAACTGCTTTGTTAAATTAACACGTTATGCATACCAGACAATCTGCACCAGGAAAGGAAACAGCTTTGAGTCAAAAACGCCCTGATTGTTATGGTTGTCATTGACAGAGGCTGAGCCAAGCAAGGTAAGCAGACAAAAGCATCTTGCGTGCCTCCTGTACAAACACATGCCCTTACAAACACGTAGGCTTTATTTCAAGCCCTGAACAAAACCAACAGACAAGCAGGATTTAATTACTGTGATCGTTACAGCTACAAATCACGCACCAGACTGTGCGAACTCCGTACGAGGTTTTGACGACGTGCAGGTACAGGGCGAGGCTGTGCTGCCGCAGCCCTGCCACCGAGCCCACCTTTGCTTTCATTCCAAGGCTGGCAGTGTGGCAGGGGCTAGAGCCAGCACCGGCGTGATGGCCCTGATGGGTGCGAGGGCTCTGGATAGGCCAGGGGAGCCTCTCTCCCATGGGTGTTCAGACACCCCAGGCCCTTGCCCAGTGGGAGGCACTGCCTTCCCCATGTTTGTGCGGGGGCACCTGCAGCACAGGGAGCTGGGCTGCGGCTGGGGGACACGCTGAGGGGCCTAGTTTGAGGACAGCAACGGTCAGACAGGGACACGGGACAAGCAGCACAGATCTGCTTATACTCTAGGCGCAAGACAAAAATTAGGTGGCTCTTCTGTTCAGAACCACCTTACCTATTTTAGTAAATATTCAGTAAAACACCCTCCATCTGTACATCTCAATGTCCAAAAGAGATGAGTACCACTACCCCACTGTAAGGCTAGAGAAACTCGGGCACTGAGGCTCAGAACAACCTGCCCGGGGCCTCCTTAAAATTACTAATTTAAAACCTCATTCACTCAACTTCTCTCTCTGAAGCTTGTCCATTCTAATCCTGAGGTTTGCTCAGCAAATATATGACAAAACCGAACCAAGTGCCCTAAGTGGTGCCATGAATATGACCACCTTCTCTGTTTTAACCTCTGCATGCCCATGTCACAGCCACCATCATTTTGGCTTCAGATTAGTCCAGGCTCAAAGAGGCTATGCTTTGAAAAATGACTCATCTCTTTGCATGCCCAAACTCCTGACAGTGTGAGAGCCTCAAAGAGGCCAAATTTTCTAAAAAACCAGCACATACTCCCTCAGAAAGGACTGGTTCCTCTCATATGTTTCAAGCTGTTCACCTCCAAATTTGAAGTTCCAGAGTAATTTTGGAAGATCTGAGCTACAACGTTTCCTCAAGAAGATTTCACAGCTTCGCACACGACGGTCTGCTAGCTTCATTCTGTGCACCGAGTCTAAGGCACTGCTGTGGTCTGCAGCGGTGAAGATGGGTTAACAGTTTTGAGGCTTTCAAGATAAGCAAAATTTCCCTTGACGTTGTAAACTCTTCAAGTGGTTAGAGACAACAGTTTCTGCTTTTTTGATGTCTTCTCAGAAAAGCGCTCACATAATTTTATCAGTCTCTGGGGTGACCATCAGATAACCAAGCTATTCCTGTCTGAACCACTCAATGCATCTCCACCTTCCTGTCACTGGCAATCCACAAGACAACCAGGGGACTCGAGTTAACCACATGGCTCACAACTTAACTGATTAAGTAGGTGGGAACTGATGCCAGCTCAGCTCAAAGTGTCTTTCTCTGCTAACCAGAAGCTAGCCGCAAGCTGTAGAGGGGAATGACCACAGATAACACACTGATACCGAAACCGTTTGGTGAAGTTGCAGCTTCCTGTTTGAGTGCTCTCACAATCTCTTAGAAATTAATCTTCAGCAGGAAACTGGCTGCAGTTAAATAGGCTGTCTAGGTCATCATGTGGTGTGTATTACTGACTCCTGTTTTCAAGGGACCATTTATTACTCTCTCCCGCCCTCCTCCCCAGCTCTCTAGAAATGAACCGAATTAGGGCTCTTCAGAGAACAGCCAAGTTCTTACAGGGAGGGAAAGATGCTTAGAAGTCTGTGACCACCTTCCACCCATTACAGCTCAATGCCTACCAGTTACACAGTGCTTAGGGTATCTTCACTGTGATATCCTTATCTTCATGCTTCAAGCTCTTTTTCTTTTAAACCAGTGTGCTACTTGGCCTAGATGCTATTAAGCAGCTTTGGAAGAGCAACACGACTACAGTGGTGAAAATGTGTTCTGCGAACTGAAAAAGGAGGTTTGATCTAACTTTGATCACAAGCCTTACAATCATGCCTGTGTCAACACCTGCTTGTATTTTGCTACGAAGAATGCTTACAGAAAAAAGCCTTTTAAAGGAGTGATTCTGAGAACGAATTCTGAATCTTTGGTTCATTACAAGCACCATATAGCTCAACTTCTCAGATAGTCATGCTGCTCCTGCCCAGAGTTTGAAGAACCTAGTCCCTCCCTAGCGAAGTCAGTAAGAAATTTCCCTCACTGACACCATTTAGTGTCCTTAAGTAGGCAACAGAAAGAAGAGGATGTGGCTTTAGTCACTTAATGGGACGTCAATTTCAGAGTTCTAGTCATTGTCACAATGATCTGATGATAGATGGAAATCAGTTCACCGAGAATAATTTTGAAAAAAATAAATATTAAACCGTATTCTGCAACGGAAGATAGCGTGAAACCCCACAAACAACAGTTGTGTTTTTACTTGCTCTGCTCTAGCTACTTGCAGAGCGTGTGTGACACAAGGCAAAACAATGCAGTTAACCACCACAGCCGACGGCAGAGCTTCACTAATCCATTAAAACAGGAACATGTTTTACCTATCTCAGCGTAACAATTTTTTCTTTTTGGTAATTACCAATTGGTCTGAGTATGATGCTGCATGAGCCAACAGAACACACTATGCAGTCTACAGCATCCATCATCTACAGCACTCTAATTGCTACAATATGGCTAAAAATCATCCTGCATTCATTAGCTCATTTCAAGGGTAGCACGAACCATCCCAACATCTAGTATGACCATGTCCAGAAAACCTGAGAACCACACACAATAGCTTCCTATCAAACCCAAAACTTCTTTTTGCTTACAGATAGCGAAGTACCAGTCTAAAAAACTGAACTGAGGCTTGCAAACACCTAGCATCTACACAGTCCTGATATGTTTCCCAAAGACTGCCAATGTCATGACACTTTCTGGAGAACACGTGGTGAATTAATGAGACGAGAAAATTCCTCAGGATACTACAGATTTAGGCTGTAAGTGTTCAGGCACATAAAGTCTTACCCATCACATAGCACAGAGATGAAATGCAGACAGTAAAGGTATGAATCAGGCCACATTCCTGTAGAAACCACTGCAGACGTGTCCGCAATGATGTAACTGTATGTCAATTCTCTATCATTCCGCTTGCAAAACTCTGAATATTCACAACTAGTAGCACAGTAATGTATCTAGAAAGAATCTAAAAATAAAGCAGTTAATTCCGTTAAAATCTAGATGTGATACTATTTGAGTGTTTAACTCAGCAGCACAATGTAAGGACTACTAGTGCTTGCTGGGTTTTTTTATTATTTTGAGACACAAACTAACATCATAATCAAAAGCAATTTTGAGCTCAAAACTGACCTCAAGGTTACAAGACTCTATGGCAGACTGTTCCCTTTCACTGGAAGTACATTGTACAGCGAAGATGTTAGCACAGACACACCGGATGGACCACAGGGCTAATTAAAAAGCAGCTTTGGTGGTTGTATCTGTTCCAAGAGCAGGTTAGTAAGCCAAACTTTAAAAAAAGTAATGAAACCAAAAGTGCTACAGAAGCAGACAATTCCCACAAAAACAAAGCAGAGCTCAGAGTGATGAACAGTTGCTTTACTCAACCTCAATGCCTTTGAGTTCCTGACCTTTGATGAGCTGAAAAACGAGAGAACAGCTACAATCACTTGAAAACTAAGCTGAAACACTGGGTATTCTGAAGTAGAAGTTAAAAATTTCTCCACTAAATCATTAAATTGGTCTCATTGATCAATGGGTTTTAAAACAAGTCTTACAACGGCCAAGTTTTGGGTATGGCTGTGCCTGAATTTCAGAACTACACCACTGCCTCCCTAAAGCCATTTACGGGGGGGTGGGGGGGGGGGTGGGGTGGGAATTAAAAAAAAATTAAAAAAAAATTTAAAAAGAGGCAAGGAAAAAGCAGAGAGTACTTGGCCTTACCACTTGCCAAATAGTATTGCAAAGGTCTCCCAGTCTCCCACCCCTGCGTGATTAGTATCTCACACAACTTATGCACAGTGGATTCATTTAGATTTCCGTCCTTTCTCTGCATTCCTTGGCTTTCTAGAATTGCAGTCAGTCCTTGTGCATCATGTAAGGAGTCATCTCTTACAGTTTCAATTATTTATTTACTACAGAAAGGAGAAAGGACACCTTTCTAAAATGTTACCAGCAAGTCATGGTGACTGGGGCTGGGATCGACCACAAGGAACTGTGACGCTGAAAATGCTAAGGTGGTGGGAAGTGAAAACACTGGCCCTGTGTAAGAAACATTTCACATGGTTGACCAGGGTTTCCATCTGAATGTTCCTCTTCCAGCAAAGCAAGTGCTGCAGATGAGAAATCCAGTCTCTTCAGCAAAGATTTTAGGACTTAACCATTCCTAGAAAAGCAGCCCGGGAACCCTGGACTCCTTCTTGAACCACATTCTTATGGAAGCAAGCACGGTGTTGCTTCTCTGTTCTCTCACCCCTCAGGAATGGAAGATTGCTGCCTTTCCACTGCAGACAGAACTACATGCCCCTGTATATTTACATTTTAGCAGCCAGTTACATTGCAGCCAGGCTGAAACACGAAGTGAGAATGAGAGAAACCTCAGCCTACGGCAGATTTTCCCCCCATTTGCAGTTTTTGCAGTAGAACCACAGCACCTTCAGCATGTTACCAAAACCTTTTTTGGTGTGAGATCTGACTTTGGATTACATCTGTTGTTTTGTTAAATTTAAGTTACATCTTTGTATTCTGTTACGACAGGAGAGAAACTGAAGATCTCTCTCAAGCCTTTAATAATGTATCCCAGATTAAAAAAAAAAAAAGACAACAAGCAGAAAATGCAAGTGACGAACTGAGTAAAGACCACCAACCTACAAGAAACCCTCCTTACCCTCTGGATGTACAGTGACTGGTTTTATCACCAACCCAAACAATTTACCCTCTCTAGACTAGTTTATTTCATTGCAGTTGAACACAGGGAAAACCATCCTGGGACTGATAAGCAATCAGTTCCTGAGCATAACAGGGTATTCCACTGGGCTGCACAGTTACATATTTTTAATCTTAGAACGCTTTAAGACAACGGACAGTGTTCTCTAAGACCAGTAGCACCCACAAAGTTGATGCACCCAATCCCCATTCCTTGTTCTCTCTTGTTCACCCACCATTAAGGCCAACAAAACATGTTGTCTTTTACTGCTACAATAGCATTCTGAGTTAGCAGTGCTGTTATTTCCTCTGCTTGCGCCCCTTACGCTCTGTGGTTTTGGGTGCAGGTTTTTGCAAGGGCATATTGAGACATGAGATAAAACAAGAGAGCGTGAACCCCCTTTCGCCTCCCCGTGAATTTCCTCTGAGGAACCTACCGCATGACCCAGCACAACAAGCACCAGTGCACTCTGGCAGCCTTCAGAAATTGGCTATTTTAACTCCTTCTCTAAGTATAAAGCCCTAGCACCACCAATTCTCACTGCACAAGACTTTGAGAATTAAAGAAAAATCAAAAGCAAATTCCCTAAGGGGCCCCACACTTGTTCAATGTGCTCATTAGGTAAGTAGCCCTGATTCTAATCAGTCATCTGTTTTAATCATCTTTTTGTTGGTTCTGGTAAAGGGAAAGGAAAGAAAGTTAAAACAAGGCAATGGATTGTAAGGAAAGATAGCCAGGAGAGCAAATAACAATGTGAAAAAAGCTGAGACTGACAAGCAAATACCTTGCCCTATTACAAAAAGAAAGCTACAGCATATACATGACACAACTGCCTCAGGATAGTCTTAATCAAAATGGTCCAGAAATAAAGAACAGATATTCTCAAAATCCTTTGCCTTTCCTCTTCAGCAGGATGTAATCCTTTCCAGGCTGGTGAATTCAGGGTGGATTTAGGACATCTCTTCATTTTAGTGCACAAGGCCAGGGACAGCAAGGTTATCCTACCCCAAAAGCCAAGGAGCACTGGGAATTTTGGGGATGCGTCCATATAACAATAGCGCCTTTCTAGTCAGATTAGAGATCTGCTCCCCACCACTGCCCCAAGCTGAGCTGAGGGCAACGGCAGGGGAGATAAAAACATGGGCAAAAATCACACCAAAGTCATATGCCTCATCCCTCAAGGGGCTTGCCAGGGCTCGTGGTGTCAGCTGGCTGCACTTCCCCTGCAGCTGAGGGGTTTATGGAAATCAGCATCATCCCATCCTGGTCCGGCACAGGGACAAAGAGGCACTGCTGCCGGCACGGCCGTGCTGGGAGCCTCCTCAGCAGCCCCTCTGGCAAGGCCACCGGTTCAGGCAGACTGAAATTCTGCCAGAGAGGGCCCTTTGTGCTTACTTATGGCTGTGGAGACGAGTGAAAATTTATGTGTCTTTTCATCCTAATTAAAAGCAGAGGTCATCTAAGAAGAAACAGACTTTCAGAAAAGGGAACTTCTAAAGGAAAATGTGTTGTAGGAAGTTCACAGACTTCAGTATTTGTAAAGCTGAAGTACGTGGTTTATTTATGTTTGTACTTCCGCTTACACTTTCCATAGGACATTTCAAAACCCTCAATAGCTCCCACGGATCTGGAATAACACATGCACTCATTTCTCAATAGCATTTGAGCAGTTAGGGGACAGCCTCCAGAGTCAAGGGGCCAGCTCTTTGGCTGGCTTACAGTAACCTGGCTCCATCCCACACAGCACTCAGAGCAAACAAACTCTTTATTTATTCAGTGAACTCAGTTTGTCCAGGTAAATTCAACCGTGGGGATAGTTCTCATAAAGTGAAGCTATTTAGGAAAAGAAAACCAGCAGAAGTTAAATGCTTGGTATTGACACCCACCATTATATTCCTGGCCCTCTAAAATTCCTGCTATCTTAGAGGGAGAACTCCTTTCAAAATTCTTTATGTTTCTATCACATATTATTATTTTTCTTTTTTTTTTAAATCCTTCCTGCAGTCAGTGCTCTTACAGGCCACATCACTTTATTGTAGGCCCTTTTTCTCTTTCTAACCGAGTATCTGTCTTCAAAGAAGACAGAGTATCGCTCCACCTGAAGGGGATCTATCTACCATTATTTTTCTTGTCCAGAAGAAAAAGACAATTACAGTCCCTCTTTTATACTTGGCATCATGGCAAAACAAGATTGATACTTATTTTGGAATTATTACTCCCCTATTCATAAATCTTGTCCAGAAAGTCTTGCTCATGTTGCCAGCCCACAGGCACACTATTGTAGGAAATACATATTAAATTCACCTTTATCATTTAACTTTGGCTCCAGCTCAAGGAGCTTTAGATTCATAACAAGAGCCCCATTTCCAACATTGATTTTTGGCAAGGAAATATGCTAATTCATCAGAGGTCCTAAAATACAAGGAATTGTCCAGCCCAGCTAAGAAATGCTACCTCCCTACAGAGGAGAGATTTTTCATTAGTGTATGACAGATCAGCAGGTGGAGAAACCCCATTAGTCACCATTCAAGTTTGCCTCTGGTCACCAAGCATGCTTCCACACCCGTGAGCTGAAACACACTCAAGAATTCCAAACCAGAAGTATTGTGTGCTTCATACTAACAATTTTCTTCATCTTTATGCAGAAATTTATCCTTCTCAGGACATCAGTTTCTCCAGGGCAGTCTTAAAGATGCCAAGGTATATAATAATCACCTGGGGTCTTGGACCATGCTCCATGTAGGAAGTGGCACTGAGTTAAGTGCCATAGAGAAAAGATGCCGTGGAAGGTGCTTTTCCTAGTCTGACAATTTGGTTCCCAGCCTAAGAGCATCCTTGAAGCACAGAGCAGATCAGGGGAACGCTGTTGGCATGATCTTCAGCAAACTTCTGTAACCATTACACTGAAATGGTGAACCTGCCTGTGCACGCACCAAGGATTTCTGGCGTGGGAACAGCCTCCTTAGCAGGGACCGTCTGTTTCAGGGTTTTACAGAACCGCATTGAGCTGGCACAGAACTAGAACAGGCCATGAAAAGAACTTTACAGGTATACAAGGGTATGTCAACCTGCACAGAGTCAACAGCTCCTAGGCTGACAATTACCTAGCACTTCGCAGTCATACCTGTCCTCCTTCTCACTGAGCTCGCTGGGCTGGACACTATCTTCATGCTGTAAATCAGGTGATTTAGGGCTCAGTACTTGCTGTCCCGTCAAGTGTGCCCACGGGTACAAGCTAAAAAGGTCTGAGTGGGGTAAGGTGGTCATGGGCAACAGCCCAACACAGCAACATCAAGCAACATCCAGCAACATCAAGTGCACAGCACAAGAGAGGAGTCCTGGAAGATTGTAAACATCATCACTAGCAACTGGAAAGCCAGTTAAAAAAAATAAACATAATTTGAGAGAAAGAGTCAGGAAGGAGCAGACTGGGATACAGGCAGACAGTGCAGCACGGCTCAGGGTGCTCAAAGCTTACCCAGTGCTTGCCTCTACCACCTCAGATTCCAGCTTCATCTGGGTAACCAGATAATCAGGATACATCACCGAGTAGAAGGAGAGAAGGTTGCAGATAGCACTGAGCTGACTCTGGATGACCCAAGTGCCTCTGCAAGCCTTATGGTATTTTGCACGTTTCTTTCTACCCATGAGCTGCAGTCTAAGTTATCTGAGACACCGGTTTCCGGCACTCAACAAGGAAGATGTAAAATCAACAGAATTTGATGAGCTGCCAGGGATTTGACTAGGCTGCAAAGACTTTGATATTTTACAGAAGCTCTGAATAAAAATCAGCTGCTGCTGTTGCCAAGTGTATGTTATTGCTTTTATTAAAAAAAAAAACAAACAAAACCAACAAACCTCTTCCAAGAACAAATAAAACCAAAGACGTCTCATCCTCCTGTACTTCTGTTCCAAGGTACACTCAGACAGGTTGGTTCACTGGCCATCCATTTGTCATCTGCTTTCAAGTTTAGTCTCTTATTCACTCCCACATCTCGGCCCCTTCCATTTCAGAAGAGCAACAGCTGCACAGATGCTCTATAAATAAACTACATAATTTATTGGATGAGGTTTTTTGTTTATTTTTTTAAGCTACCACATACTCCCAGTTCTATCCTTTTCCATGCTCTCTACAAAACTGAGTCAAGTTCAACTGCAACTTGGGTTTGTCTACACACAATGTGCTCAACCTTACAAACAAATGCAACATTTTAGCCACGAATAACAAACTGTATGTACTGATCTTACGTTCAGTGTAAATACTTTCTAACTATGTTAGGTCCTAAATTGACTTAGCTATCAGAAATATATTTGAAAAATGGTCCACGGGGCAAGTTCAGTGATACACAGAAACCTCAACATACAGCTAATTTCTAATTCTCTGTGTGTTTTTAACAAATCAGTGCATTTTCAGGTAGACAGGCCTCTCATCCTGTTACCGAAAAGAAAATCTGTTTTGTCTGCTCAGAGAACAGACAGACCTTTCTGACTAAAATCACTAATCTCATTTGTGTGTGCAGGAAGTGTGACAAATGGCTAGAGTAGTTTATCACATGTATGCAACCATCAAGTCATAAAGGGAATAAGATATTAACCTCCATAAACAAACTAGCATTCTGTTTCTCAGCACAGCGGAAGTATACATTTAATAAGATAAGGATATGAAACACATGCTACTGATGAGATAAGGAGCTTGCAGAAACAGTGGAGACCTAGATATGTCTCATGCTATCCAAGTAAAAGTAAACACCACTCAAAAACTTTATTTTGGGAAACAGATTTATAAGAAATTTTGTCTGCAATATCTACAAGATAAGACTGTAAAACTATGTGCCAAGTCACTGTTAACGCTATTCCTGAGGCTACAATTTTCAGCTGTAGAAATTAAATCTAGGTGCAGTTGAAGTTAACCAGAGGTTATTTGGGAACTTCAATGAGACCAAAATTTCATGGAGTGATTTCAAGTATGGTCCTTATTTAGGCACTTAACATTCCACGGGAAGCCTGAAGTCAATGAAGTTGTTGGAATATTCAACACTTAGGAGTTATTATTTAGACACTTGCATTTAGTTTTCTTCTTAACTCTAGCTCCAGAGTCTGTACCTTATACATGAGCAGCTTGCTGAGGTTTTCTGTGTTAGCCTCCTCTGACTGCACAGACAGGCATTGCTTGCTGTCTCTCTGCGGCCCAGCTAGATGAGCTGAAACTTGGATTAAGATTTTTCATACAAGTTTTAAGTCCTCTTTTTGCAAATGCACATTTCCTTAAAACGTGCATTTTCAACAAATGTTTCTGAAAGCAAACATCTCTGCAAGGATGGCTGAAGCAAGTGAACAGTGAAGCGTAGAGATTCAAAACGAGCTAATTAAAAATGAACACGAACAAAATAGCTTGTGGTATTTAAACAGCTGCTTATGAAACTCAGTACAAGAACTTCACTGAGTAATGATATATATCATCATTCCGCAAGTGACAGTCTTCCACAACAGAAGCCGTGCACAGATATCAGGAGGAGCACTCAATATGAGAACGGTGTCTCCACCGTGCCTCCTGCTAGCACTTTTTTATCACGCTTTCACCATTTCTGGCAAACAACCTATTTAACGTAAACAGGGGCAGAGCCAAAATACTGACTTAACGTTTCATATACAGATGCTTTCACGAGAAAATGAAAACTGTTACAAGATATTATGGACAATCTCTGGTTGGGGGCCAGTTGTCTTAAACTGGTGGTTTGAACATCTCTCTGCCACCTGGGAGAATCAGCTTCCCATGCAGGTTTGGGCCAGCGGGTCTGGCAGTGCTGGAAGCGATAGTCTCTGCCTTATGCTAAATCAATTTAGAGCAGCACTGGAGTCTTAAGGGAAACGGTCAGCCTCAACAGCTGGTATGTGGTGAGGCAGAAGGCAGTTTAATAGGGAAAATGACAACCCAGAAGGAAAAGCAACCCTAGCTGACACTACTCATGATCTCAAAAGACTGCCTTGGCATGCAGAAAGTTCTTACCTCCCTTGAGAAGTTATGGGTTGGCTAAATAAAAGAACCTTGTCCCCACACATGCACAGAGAAGGAGCTAGAAATTGTCTCAAAATCATTTCTCTGAGAGACAACAGTAAATTTCTTAACAGTCAGCAATGGAAGAAAACAGTGCTATGATTTATTGGCCTTGAGACTTTAAAAAGAATTCTTTGGCCTTTTTCCATTAAGATTTTGCAACCTATGTTTTAGCCAGTGGGAAACTGTTTAATTCCCAAACTATGCCCTCAGTCATAAAATCTGTGAAGATGATTCATTATTATTTATGTGGGGCCACGGGCATGCATGGCATTTTACAGACAAATAGAAGATACAGCATTTGCCTTTAGAAGCTTAGGTGAATCCAGCTGTTCATGTGTATGGGAAGCAGTGCCCAACTGGTCCTAGAGGAAACATTCCTCATCAGCCGATGAATTAAGTAACCATACTCACCTGGGATGCTGGAAAGATTTAGACAGGAGGATACTTAGGAAACATGTGTCATTACTGTCTAAAAATGTGTAACATTACTTAATTAAAACCATAAGACTTTTCAAGTCATACATAATTTTGTAATGGCTTGATGATTAAAATGTACTTCGTCTTGTATTACAATATTTGTATGATAGCACGCGACAGTGTCGCTACGAAATCAGACCATAAATTCTGCACTGCCTAGCAATTTTTTCTCTGTGCACAGCACCGAGCAGGAGTTCAGAGGTTCCAACATGTAACTCTAAACATATAACATAAATTATCCAAAGAAAATAATTTATGTGGTTATTACAAAAAAAAATAAATGTGTACCAGGTCTTTATAGCAACATCCTGAAGTATATAAAATCCACCCTTGTTCTGCTCTATGAGAAGTGAGCAGTTACAGGTCTTGGTAAGAAACAGAGTTGGGGACCATTCACCTAGAAGGCAAAACTTTATCATGGCAAAGGTTGTGAGAACAGCAATTGTTGTCAGTAAGCGTAGGCAGGAATTGTTAGCTGGACTGAGACCTTCTCGTTCCGATTTTCATACAAGATTAGCATACGTCTTCATCTACAACCCTTGCACTAGCAATGAGGGTATACATCACCTCCTGGCTGAACAATCGGTATCATAACAGATATCTACACACCAGACTTTTGTTTTGAGAGTCAGATATAATGTGATTGCAGGAATTTTCATGTTTACATTGCCGAGCCACTCTCACTCTCTCCTATTTCCTTATTAATATATACAGTAAGGTCTGTGCCTGCCTTTCTGGACAGCTGAGCAGCAAAGGTACCCAAAATAAACAATTGACTGTACCACTTCTACATGAAGAAATGTTATTATTGCATACACAAACAAGGCACATGTCAACAGAAATGGTCAATTAAACATCACTGTTACACTGCACTCACATGCAGACGTGTCCTGGCCCCGTAACACCAGCCCTAGAACACTGGTAGCTGTGGGGCACTCCTGTGAAGATAACATGAGCAACAACCTCCTCTGAAAATAAGGGAGCTTGTTTTGGAACTCAGAGCTTGTAAATAAGAAAACATTGATTTTTTTTTTTTGTTCACACCGGTAAGGGTCACAATTCTTCTTCAAATGGAGTAATTTTGTCTTTGATTCTTGTATTTTAATGCATAAATGAAAACCTGTATGGGGGAGGGAGGATAAGAGGGAAGCATCTCCCACTGGTGTTGAAAACTCTCCCCAGTCATGTCTTTTAACTCTCAGGAGATTAATTACTATCTAGCTGAAATCCACTATAAAACAACAAGACCACCTCCTCCCTATAAGGAGGTGCTCTTACGTCAGGGCTGTCACCTGCCAGGTGAATTACAGGCCTGGACTCTACCTCTATTTTTCACGTTCTGCATTTCTTTCATGTCCGTGGATATGCAACAGGTAGCGTAAACCTCTGCAATCAACATCAACAGAAGTGAAAGAATTAGCTGTAAAATGACTTACGGAGTAGCCTCTTCCTGAAAGCGATTGAGCAGAACTCTGTGGGAGGAAACAATATGCCACAGTAAGTAATGCAATAGATTCTGTGTAATTTAAGATAAGAATCATTTTGTGATTCCCTCCCCCAGCCCAGTATTCCTTCAGGGAAAACTTCACAACCAGAGCACCTCAAATGATCTTCTGACATTCTGCATGCTGCCACAGGAGTCACAGCAAAAGAACATTTCCAGGTGAGGGCTCTGGGGCTATTTCAGACAAGGGTTTCACAAGCTAGATAGAGGAGGGCTTTGACAGCACGTCCCAACTAAGGTAAAAGCTCTCAGCATGGAATACGTCTTCATAGCAGAGTATGCATTTTGAACCATCCCTCTTCAGTACGTAACAGCAGCTTCCATGGAACAGCATGCATGTGTAAGGATGCTCTCCTGAATCAGGGCTGCGCATTTTGCCTCATCAACTCCAACTTTCAATCATGTAACCATATATCCCACTTTCCATTCCCCTGTATGAATTTGTGAGCCTCCAGTCTTCATTGCTGCAGCATTATCATATGACAACTCTATCTGGAACAACAATAGCGGCAAAGCACTAATTTATCATCTCTCAGAGCTCTAATAAGCATTCTGTCCCTTTTGAATAAGTTAAATTACATTGTTTACTCCTGCTCTTCATTTCAGCTCCTCCTGCTCCTTTCTCCAGCACATCCTTACCTCTTTCACACACTGCCAAATCATTTGGTTCTTTTCCTTTTCATTACACCATCTCCACTCACTTGGATCCCTTTCCCCTCTCTACAACCCAAGACTCTCAAGCTGCTGGTTTTTGCTGGCAGTGGCTTTCTCAAAGCAGCTAAATGAATTCCATCTCTATCTCCAGCTGCTGCTTATATGCCTTCTTTTCAGAAATTAAAGAGAAGCTGGGAACAGTGGTGGCATATGACACCACGTGACCCAGCAAGTACTCTGCAGCCCAATTTCCAAGTGTGATTTATAATCATGATGCCCTTGCTATGTGATTTTATTAAAAAAAAGATTCTGGGAGTCTTAGCAGTCTGGTTTCCAAGGTTGACGTTCTACTGTGTACCGGAGTCTGAACAAAAATACCGAATTGTTGCAGGCTGATCTTGAGGATTGTTTGTCTTTTTTGCAGGAGTGCAGAAGTTACTGTGCTACTAAACCACCATAACGGCACAATATCCCCAAAGAGACTGATGCTAACTGATTGCAGGCTACTGCAAATACTTCTAATTTTCCACGAGTAAGGTAACAGTTCCTTTGTACTACCAGTTTGCAAACCTTTTGAGCAGGAGATACCTAGATACAACACAGAAACCTTTCCAAATCCCTGCACTCAACAGAAGACTCTATAGTCTTGTCGGTCTGCCCGTGCACACTCTGTGCCACTGTCTTGCAACTGCCCTGGACACCAGAGAAGCAATTCGGCAGCCAAGTGCCCAAGGAGGAAAGCTTCCAAATTGAAGAAGAGACCACAGCAAAGCCCTCCAATTAACTGAGCATGCTGCTGGAGGAAGGAGAGCTCCCATTAGCCCTCTCACCAGCTGGCACACGAACCAGGGTGCCAGACCGAAGGAAAGCTGTGGCACAGCTCTTCACAGGTCTTACACACAGGTCTGGAGCCAACGCGTGACTGGGTGCCAGTTCCCATCCCTGGCAGGCAACACTTGCTCCTCTACCCTGCTGTAGTTCAGGAGATGGCTGCTCTGCAGGAAAGCACAGCTTTCACAGGGGAGTCAGAGCAATAACAAACTGCTAACAGCGTTTAACTGTTTTGCATATTGCACACTGATTTGGCCTCTGCCTTCAAACACTACCAAAAAGTAGAGAGTTATTTATAAACCTTTCTAATGTAAACTGCTCAGAAATAAAGCTACAGACTGGTGAAATGAAGGGCAGTAGCATTTATTTCCATTTTTGAGAAACTAAGACAAACCTATCGCTCCCTCTACATACTTTTCAAAAAACCCTAAACAACTCCTGGAATTCAGTCCTGTACAGAAAAAAAAAGTTAATAACAATATCCTGCTATCTACATAAATATGTTGAACAGCTGAATACAATTATCCCTTCTGACACTCTGGATAGCTTGATCAGGCAGTTCACCTAAAGTACACACAGAAATGAGGAGAGGACAAATTACCTGCCTGGAGAGGCAGGAGGAGGAGAGGAGAAAGGGTGGCCACTCTCACTCTCCCTCCACTCCCATCAACTCAGATTTAACAAAGATTGACAAGGTCTAACAAATTGGAAATAATAACCAAAAACAGAAACAAGAGGTTTCAATAGAAGCTTCTCTCTAGGGAAACAGCCTCCCAGAGCATTTTCACTTTAACAGTTATTTTAAATCTTTGAGTCTTGTGAACACCTAAAATATCTTCCTGGGATAATGAATTCAAACATGCTAACAACAGACCTGCTTTTCTTAGATAACTTTCAGGCATCCCAAGCTGTCTAAGAACCCCAGGAATCTGCAGACCACTGATTTAAAACCACTGAATAAAAAACAATAAAACAGTTGCTGAATAAAGTGTTACATCAGAAATAATTAAAACTGAATGGCAATTTACTCTGGCATTTTTCACATCTAAGAACTTATTTCTCCCTTACAAGCTCTAACACTAAATTTCCTGGAAATCGAGAGGGGAAAAAGGTTCCCCTATTGCCCTCCTTCAGAATTTTTATTGCATGCATAAAGTTAGTAACTGGTGAATACTTTGGATTCAAGTCGTAAAATCCTTTCCAACAATTAGGTTTATGCACAGCCATGTCCCACACTCTCCAGAGCTGTTTGCATGCATTTTTCTGCACATCTAACAAACCACTGTTTCTTTCTTGGTTCGCTGGGAACACTGTGGGCTTTTTAGGAGGATCTATACCAAGCTGCCACATGTAGAAACTTTGAAAGCTGCGGCTAATATCAGCTATGAGTGCCAGAGCAGAACAGTTTGCGTGCAACTGGGCTGGATGTTCCTAAATAAAAAAAAAAAAATCTTTGGGGGTTGTTATAAACATAGCTCAATCCATATGTCTCTATAGCAAGATCAAATAATGAGAAAAGTAATCAATAGTGGCTGCAAATACAAGAAATCTTAGTGGAAGTTTAACTTGGCATCTACCCAAAGTTGAAGAAACCTCCTTTGACTATGAATAAGTGCTTGTCTGGCAAGAGCAGTGACTGGGGCAAGTCTTCAGCTGGAATGACTTATAGGGGCTTTCACCTACAGGATAGGAATTGTATTTACATGGAGGGCTGTCAGAAAATTCTTATTCTCAAAATAGTCTATTAACTATTTTGGTCAATTTTCTCTTCATCTGAAGGCATCTCAAGCAGCAAGTCACCAAGGTACCCACCTAGCCACGCTCATGTTAGTGCTGCACCAACCAGCACAGCACCTGCCTGCTAGACCAAAACTCAAACTAGCTCTTACTGCTTCAACCCGGGCACCAAAACATGCGCAGTTCTGGCCCCAAACACTGTTCTGAAGAGAGTGCCGTAGGCAGGAAAGATGCAACCAAATACACAATTCAAAGACAGAGGATCATGGCCCCACCTGGCCAACTCTCTGCAGTCAGTCTCAGGAACAGCTGCCATGTCACACCTTTACAAAAGCCTTCACATCTGCAAAACGCAACACTGCAGAAGAAGTGGGAGATGGGGAGAGCCACGTGTCCACACGATCGCGTGTTGCCCACTCAGAGTGGGCTGGGACAGCGGGCATGGAGGCATGGTCTGCCAGCCTTCCATCGAAGCTGCTGTGGCAGACGTATCCACACCGAGCTCGCAGATGCTGCTCTCTTCGGCTGTGGCTGCCATGTGAAACAATTCCAAGCAGACCCTTGGGGAGGGCAGAGGCCCTCTCTGTCTGGCTCGAGCACCGGCTTTTGTGCCTCTCACGCCTCTTTCAGCACTGTCTGGAATACCCTGGGTTTCCAAGGGAGACTGTTACTAGTTAGGGGCAAAATGAGTGTGGTCTGTGCATTTAATGATGCATAAGTGGAACTACAGTGCTAGATGACATTTGTGCATAAAGATAAATGGCTTATAATATTTTGCAGATGATGTGCTCTTTTACAACTAAAGATTTTTGGTTCCTTTTAAGCCCAAGGTTAAAAACAAAACCAGACAGCACAGACAAGACATTTCAGTTATGTCACAGAGTGAATTATTTCTACCCTGGGATAGCTCGTGTTAATTACACTGGATATAAAAAAAATTACACCTTTTCTGGCAGCAAAGACAAAAATCTTACTGTTGAAAGACTCTACTATCCCCCCACTGATGTCCTTGAGAGTTTGAGTTACACTGCAATCTGCAATTTTATTTAAAAGATTTCTTCCTTTAGTCCTGATAAACACCATGATTGCAATGTAGAAAAAAAAAATCATGACAAAATCTCACCAATAACCTTCAGCAGGTTTTCAAGATCATCTGTTAAACTGACAGAAAAAGTTGTTCCCCTTGTATAAATAAAAGCATGGCCTTCCACTGTTCCCTCACGTTGCAAAAGAAATCAAGACACCCTCTGTTCAATTTCTTAAAGCCATCGGGTTATTTACTGAACTGGAAAGACAGCAGGAAGGGCTTTAAAATCCACTAATAATCAAGGTAACAGGACAGCTCAAGCCAATTCCCCACTCTCAATGGGTCAGGCAGGCTTCAACTGGGATCTTTAGTATCCTTGATGTATAAACTAACTATAAGGGGATTAGATAAAAACAGGTGATGGCAGCACGACCACAAAATTAGCTCTTGGTTTTGGTATTCACTTCCCTCCTCTTTGGATAAAAGAACTAAATAAACATATTCCAGAAACGTCAGGAGTTTATTCCAGTTTTCCTGAAATGTGTCACTTCTGTTGGCTGAAATCAAGTGTATTAAGTTCCTCCAAGTCAGCTGTTGAAATAACAATTTTGGGCAAATAGCTACTCCTATGTGGGCAAAGGATAGTCCCCAAAAAGTGCCTCCTAGTTCTACTGCTAACCTCACCCCCATGTCAGTGTGGAAACCCAGACAGAGAAAAACTTAAAACTTAGATAAGCCCAGCGTCACCTGAGGAGTCCCCAGCAGAGAAGGGAACCGAGGTAGACTTCCCAGTTCCTATTCAGTGCCTAATCTTGCCCTGCTGAATCACAGGCCCAAACTTAAGTGGCCCAATACTGTAAGCCTGATTTGGCTGCTTAGCACTCGGTAGAGTTAATCAATAATATGGACAGCACTGACTTTTAATTACATTTTGATAGCATTTGTTCAGGATGAAAACTCACCTCAGCTGTACCTGTCTTCCACTATTTCTCAGTTACCCCAATTCTGTGTAGACTGGACTGAGACACAAGGAAGCATGCAGATTTACTCATCCACTTGGTCATTTATAGAACATTCAACAACAGAATGTTGGTTCAGCTTTGAATACTGGAGAAATCTAGTATTCCTTTCCAAGCATGTCCCTTAAAAAACTCAAATGTCTTGGGATGAGAAGGGTAAGCGGGGAGAAGGGCAAAAAGAGCCAAGTGCAGAAAATATCCCAGACCTTAACATGGAGTCTCTTAAAGCAATTAATTTCTATAGTCACACTCCTGTCTATTAACACAATGAGTTCAATTAACTTGGCAAAGGCCACAGAGTGCATCTGATGTTCTCTCCGATTAGAAACCAGGATCTGACAAGACAGTCACAGTACATGATGAATGACTTCGGATGTCATGCAAAATTTGAATGTCTTCCCTCTTTAATTAATCTATTTTATTATGTTGGATAAACGAAGGGGGTTATGCTTAGAAAGACTGCAAAACTAGTTTGAGTAAGGTATCAAACCTCACAAGGTCTAAATATCTGCAACTGGCTTGATAAAGTACAGAGCTACTTCTAACCAAAAAACGGACAACTGGATTCCTAGAGCTGATGGCTTCAGAGTGCTGTAAAAAGATGGCTGCTGATCAGGAACAAACAAACCATCTTCTGCACACAGTAAGCTAGGAACAATATGAAAAGACCTCACATTTCTGAAATACACAAAACATACACGAGTGCCACTCCCATCCAAACCATCACCCCTTGGTCCAACTTCCCAAAACCTCCAGATTTTCTTTCTTCCTAGCTGTGCTCCACTACCCAAAGCCTCACGCAAGTCATTACAACTTTGCTTGTAATTTCTGCTGCAGCAGTTTTCGTGCAAGCATTTGGTATTTTGAGGGACACAAAGATAAAAGTAGATAGCACACTGAAGGGACACGCATTTTTGCCTCCAGAAGAATGTGACTGGAAAGGTTTCATAATCCTTGCACGCATACTCAAACCACTTTCCCAAGACTCATGGTTTGATGGGTGGATGGTCTTAAAACCATCCTGTTGCTTCCTTTATCTTGTTAAGCTCTACAATGCTCTTATGCCACTCTTCAAACTGGGAATCAGATTCTAGTGCATTATACATGGGAAACAATGGAGAGCACATGCCACAAAGAGTTTGTAGTCCATGTGTTACTATCCCAGGTCTTCCAAAAAACTCCTTCAACGCATTCAGTAATGTCCCTGGAACTAAGGTGTTCTCGGCCTGAAACACGCCAAGCTCTGCTGCCCCACTGCCACCCTGCCCAGAGCCAAGACCAGGCATCCCACGTGTGCCAGAGTTTGCAAAGTGGATAGATATGGACCTGTGGTGCGACTGTGGTCCAGTTCGCACTTCAGAGGCTGATTTGATCATGCTTCTGGCAATGAACTTCAGCCTGAGGGACAGGTAACAGACCTGTAGCTTTACACACTGCTGCTGCTTTAATCCTTTCGCCCCAGGAGGGGAAGCATCATACAGAAAGTAGGAAGGAAGGGGGAGACAGTGCCTGTAACGGCATACAAAGTAAAGCAGATCACAGTGAACTGTTTGAATTAGAAATCACAGAAGTTATTTTGTATTCATCTACCAGAGAGAGAATTTTTTATCTAGTCTATACAATATGCTAAACACTTATCAAAGAACATTTAGAGAGAGGAAAATCTCTGCATTTCCTAAAAGACTGCTTTTCATTTATTATGTTTAAAGAAAAACAAACAAACATATGAGGATAGTATGAAGGAAAATTAGAAAAGATAGCCTGGGGGATGGGGGATGAGAGGAAAAAGCTCTGAACAACTTAGTAGCAGCACTTGCAGGTTTTATGCGCAGCTGAAGTCAATCCCTTGAAAAGGAGAGTTTTGACTCTTAAGTGGCCAGCACCTCTTGCAACATATTTCCTAATCAGTGAGTATTTATGGTCGATATTTTATATTTCCAATTTCCCCCTAAGGGCTAGTGAGAAAGCAGCACACCTGCCAACCTTTTCAGCTGGGCCAATAATTGCCAATTTGCTCTTTGCCTTAGTATATCACTCAATTTAGCCCTGGCTGTGCCCTGCATACATCCTCATTCATCTCTGTGCCCCCATGACAATTAGAGTGTTAGCTTCAGCTAACTAGGGCAACTATTCTACTAGGGTTGGAAGACAATTATTAGTCTATTTTCCCATCCTGTGGCAACAAAATTGAGAATCCATGACAATTACATTCAGCAATTCTGCACTCTGCCGCCTGCTCCCCTTCCTTGCCCCCACCTTCCGAATATTTCAAATTATCACAGCTCTACTACCACATTCAAATTTTCCATGTTCACAGGGAGTGAGGCTTCTATTTAAATGATAATGAGGGACGATCCATTCAATTTAGTGAGGGAGAAAATCCATTAAAAAGCAGGCAGTTCTTAAGCTGATGGGTCAAGAAAAAGATAAAACCCTTTTTTAAAAGCCATTATACAAGGCTCTGTGTGGATTTTTGGACTGTTCAGGACATCAGAAAAGATTAGCGCAATTATGGAACACGGGGAAAAACCAAAACAAAATGCCCAAGCCTTCCACTTTCACTTGGGTCAACACAACAAAATAGCAATATGGCTTATCCAGCTCTTAATTCTCTGGCAACTTCCAATTACCTCCCTGTGAAAGACAGCAGAGGAAAATCCCATTTTGGAAAAAGGCTGTTGACTCTGTATTGGTTGTAGAAGACCTGAGAGTACATGTGTAATAGCGATGTCAGCTTTGTGGTAGATTTTAAGGGAATTTTACATCAACACTGGGAGCATAAACAAGTGGCAAAATCCCAATCTCTCTCCCCTGCACCACACCATCTCCTGTGCAAACCTCGGCTAAAACCTCTCTGTTTTTCTGCTCCAAAGTTTCATCATCCCAAGGAAGAGACCAGCCTCAACAAATCAAACCTCTGCAGCCAGAGATGATTTCACTAGATCATAATAAGCATTTTTTCCCCAATGACCCATAATGAATGGCACTGCGTGTAATGTCTGGAAAGACGTACTATACAAGACAGACAACTGCCGTCTTACTATGAAATTGTAGCACTCTCTCCCACAGAAGTTTCATTGTGGCAAGGAGCAGTAAAACCCTCTGGGTTTTGTTGTGGACAGACCGATGGCTGTGTCTGTGTGTGCAAGACACAATCAATCATTTGCTTCAAGTTTTCTTTAGAGTGCAATTATTTCATGATAGAGCAGGCCACCTCTTGACTTCATGGTCCATTAGAGACTAATGACATGCACTAATGTAAATAAAGAGCAACTTGCTCGCATCCCATTGAACAAGTCACCTCAAGAAACAAATCCCACAGAGGAGCTAAGCTGTTCATAATAGCGCCTTCTAAATGGAGACAGAATGAAAACGGAGGGAGGACTCCAGCGCTCCTAAGGTGGCAACGCTGAACGCTATAGCCAACACTTTCATAGGCATATTTCCCACCACACCTGCTGTGTGCCGCCGTACAGCAGCCAAACCTGCCACCTCCCGCCTCATTTACTCTATTGTTCGCCCAAGTTAATGGGGAAAGAGATGGGAGGGCAAGGCAGCACAAAAAACAGTCCTGAAGGCCAAACACACCAAGGAACAGCAGGAGAGCTATTTGGGGGAGAGTGAGAAACAGCCCAGGTGCCTTCTGCCGCGGTGCATCTGCCTGCAAGGACAGGCGGCCACTCCAGCACAGCCGTGTGCTAGAGCCTCGTTTTTAACTGCTAACCACAAGGAACAAACATTCCTGCCTTCCCTTTATGTCCCTGCTGCCCAGCGGCTTTTTAGTTCCCACTGCCACACGTAAGGGACTGCATCAGTTCAGCTGCACACCACCTATTTAAACAGCACGCTGGGATGTACAGATTCAGAACATACAGGGACCAAGCACGGCTGGAGAGAAAACCCTGCAGGAATTGACCCTCAGTAGCATGTCGCCGTCTTCTCTCCCGTTCCCTGCTCCCTCTCTACAAGGAAAAAAAGTCTGCTGCCTTATTCGTCTGCATGCAAACGGGGAGAAGCATCCAATTGCACCCACAGGACTTTGACAGTCACAAAATAGACTACAGAACATTTACTAGTACGCGAGGAAGCGTTATACGTAATTAGAGCTAAATTGCACTCATCAAATAATGAACAAAGAGCATTCTGTGATTCATGAACCTTACTTTTCAAACTGTTTAATTACTAATTTGAAAAATTTTCATTTGCAATGGGTCACCAGGTCACGAGAGCAGCTTCAACAAAGCTCTGAAGCGTGGCCTGGCCTTCAGGCACTGCCCAAATGTTCCCGTTGACTAAAAGCGAACCGAGTGCCTATTTTCCACGGAATTTCACTGGCTGCTGACCTAGCTTTGAAGATTTTGCACGACTTAGGCACTCAGACTCAATTCCTGCAGGCTCAGCCTGCACCTTTGGGGACAAAGGGAAAGGAGGAGAAAAAACTGGAAGTGCATCAGTTTAACAAGAAAAGTCTCCAAGACCACTTAACACTTTGACCTAAGCTAATCGCTGAGTCTGAATATGTTATTCCTCTCCCACGGCCCCACAGTATGGTACAGCAATGCTACCAGGCACCCCTGCTCACATACCTGTCAAAAGTACCCAAGGGGAGGGGAAGGAGAGAATCGCATAAATATACGTATATAGAAAATGATGATCATTACTGCCTAATAACACAAAGATGTCCCGCAGCAAGGGGATTTGTGCAAAGGGCCCCCCCTTCGCCGACTTTCCCCACTGCAGCGCGTGGGTTCGCAATCCTGGAAGCAGATCACAGGACACGTTATTTTTCTCTTCCTCCCACTGCGTCGGCTGTTTACAGCGCCCCATTCACACTCCAAACATGTAGAGAGAATTTTCCCCCGTCACATTTCCCTGTCAGAGCTGTCAAGCTGAATCCCGCTCTAATCTGCCAAAAGCACTTTTCTGCTGACATTTTTAATAAATACTTTCAGCTTTTAAACACATTTGTGGGAGCCATTTTTTCCCCTTTTTCTCCCTTCTCCTCCTGTAGAATGGGCTCTGAAAGCCTTAATAGCAAATACATTACACTTATCAAAGGCCTTCTCCCCCCCCCCCCCTTCCTTTTGCATCCTGAAGCGGAGGTAGTGTTTTCAATTTTAAAGCTAAATTAACTGTCCAATTGAATTTAGCTGGTGTGAGCCGTTTTCTGTGACAGGTTTTAGTTATGAAGCATATTTTACATTAATAGAACTCAACATGAAAACCACTCGCTCTGGGATTTCTGTGGCTTGCCATTGAAATGGCAAATTTAATATTTCAGACATGCTCGTGCCAGCGTTTGATTATTGTTCTTCATTTAAATCTCTCCTAACGGGAAAGGTCCTAATTAGTAAAAAATCATGTTTTAATGAAGGCGAAATGCTAATTGCTAACACAAAAAGCCTTCATATAAAATTATCCCAGCACTGCCATTGATTTCTTGGTGACTCAAAAGCCCATTTGTGTGTTTACACACTAAGGCACCGTTTGCTTTTGTTTTATCATAACATTTCACTCAACGTACCATGGAATTTCCTGAAAGACAGCTTTCCCCAAAAAGATCTTTCATATCTTGGAGGTAGGAAGCATAAAATTAGACAAACTGACTTTGCACCCAAACTATGTGATTACGTGCAGCAGCTAAACCCAAAGATATTGTAAAAAGCTTTTAAACACAACTTCTTTGACAAAACAAAACATCAAGCCTTTTTTCCCCAAGGAATAACAATTCCATTTTGTTTTCCCATCTCTGGTCTTGCGCTTATCATATTATTTGCACCATGATTATAGTGTTTGCAAGGCAGCTCAACCACTTATGCCATAACACTCAATCATGACATAAAAAAAAGTTATTACACAGTGACCTCTGGATGCCAACATTTGTTCAGCAAGATTTATGAAAAGTCATGTCAGCAGTGGGAATTGCTGCAATGAAGCGATGCTTTCTCCTGAATGGTACTTACATCACTGAGACGGTCCCTTGAGCTGCTCCGCTGAGAGCTTGTGGCCTCCCTGATGCTGTCTTCCTCGCTATTTCTGCCACTTCTGCTTGTAGGGACCTTCATCTAGAGGGAGAAGAAGGAGGGGGGAAAAAGGAGATTTTTCAAGCACTGCTCTGCCACCTGTTTCCGAGGTTGCCAACAGTGATTTGGTCAACGTTTCACTCCTATGCCCATGCGGAGAGGATGCTTTTGAACACGTGGGCCTTCTCTTAAGCTGTGCGTGACCATGCGTGTCCATATTCCCTTCCGCTAAAATGTGAGGGAAAGGGTGCTTTTAGCAATTCTGGAACCAGGCAAGGCTGTGCCAATGTCCTGGTGCCCGACATGAGAGGAAAGTGGACAAACCCCTTTCACTCTTTGCTACCAGCAAACTTAATTGCAACACTGGTGTTTCAGTACTGCTGCTTTCTATGGGACCACAGCTGACCCAGCGGCCAGGTCTCCAACGACGGGCCTCAGGACACCCCCAGTGACTGCACTGAGAGGTCGGTACCAGCATGACGTCCAGGTGCCTACATACCGTGAGGGATACGGGCCTGAAACAACTTGCTTAAGATAACGGATAAAATTTGAAGTAAAGCATGATTAACTCATACAGCCAATGCTGGTTCTCTAAGCACTAAATCATCCTTCTTCCTTCACTTGAAGTTGTGCTTGTGTTTGTACACAAGTGAGAGGCACCAACATTTGAAACTACAGCAACTTTCCACTTACATCTGCAAAGAGCGTTACAGGGGGAGGAGAAGGATAGGACAGATATGTCATTCACAGCTTCATTCCTGGACTCATTTACTAACAAATTATTCTTCTAATTCCCTTGTGAAATATTGGGTAGAAAGAAGTGTTTAATTTATTAATAGGTTCTATTCATATCAGTTTGGTTCTATTTAAATTGCACTACTTAAAATGTCGGCTTGTACAAATTGGTACTTTTACCAGAAAAAAAAAAATCCCCTTGTTTCTTTCTGTCCTATTTGATTGCAGTCTCAGTAGCTAGCAGGGTTTGCTCATGGTGCTCTGATATAACCCCAGCGCGTTCAGGCAGCTCTACCACTGCGGCACAAGGAACCGCGCTCAGTGGGCACACTGCCACAACGCGGGCACTGCAACCTGAGCCCCGGGAGCACAGTGATCACTACACTCCCATGGATATTTGATATTGCTGCCAGCTAAGTGTCTCACAGTCTATTAATATTTTAATACAATATTCAGGATACTATATGGAGAACGAACTCCAGTACTCATCCAATCTGGAGTACGCAGCCTCGTATAAGCTTGTTTAGTATAAGTCAGGGAAAGTATCATGCTCATGTTCAAGCAGCAGTGGATTTCTGATTGAAGTCCTTACTCTGCATGCCTTTCTGCCACCTTACACTTTATCAATATACTTTCTTCCTCAGGATAAAACTTTTAGACTCAGTCACATAAAAATGTTAGAAATACAAATTTGCTCCCAGTCACCACCCTCAGTATCAGCATCCTGTCTCATCCACTGCAAATCACCTTTCCAGTATGTTGCCCACCTGCAAACTTTTATCAAGACTGATTTTTCATCTTTGCTCCTACATCAAAATGTTGAAATAACACAGCAACAAGAGGCCGTCCCTACTGAGATCTGCTAGAAGCAATTCCAACCAACAGTGAGCCTGCATTTGCAACTACCAGTATCAAGTATAAAGGCAGGAAATAATGCACTTGAAATTCATTGTGTTGAATCCACATAGTCTGTTTCTTTAATAAAAAAGCCAACAGCATCGAGCACAGAAATCTAACTATACTACATCGATACAGTGGCCACTATCCATCAAATTTTTAATCCCACACGTAATTAATTATATTTGATAAGATTTTTTTTCCTAAGTACATAAAATGACTGTCATTAATTTATTTTATTCTTTTTAAAGTCTTTATTAACCAATTATGATTTCAGCTATCCCATTATCTTGCCTAGCCAATAGGACAAATAGTAACACTCCATTAATCACAACCTTTTGAAAACACTGGCATACCAGCTTTCTTCCATCATCTGGATCTTCCTACATTTACTCAAAAGCCAACTCTACTGGTTCCCAGTCATCAGCCAGCTCCTCTGAAACTCTTGGATGTAAAGTATCTGACCTGACAATTTCAAAGCTTCTAGACAAAGCAGATGCTTTGTTTCTCCCTGAAACAGGAACCACTTAACTATTACAGGACAGAATTACAATTTCCATAAATACAGTACAGAAATACCCATTGAATTCTGATCCATAACCCTAGCACTCTCACCTAGGAATACATCAAAGCCTCTCAAAAATCACACTTTTGGCCTAAACAACTCCTAGACACCTGCAAATAAAAGGAAAAATAAATGACACCATTCCAAATCCTTTCACCTTCCTAAGCACAAATGTTCACCTGAATTATTCAAAAGAACTAAACTGCCAGCTGTTTAAAGTTAGCACAGACTCACCCAACCTGTTACCAGACTCCAACCTTTTGCTGTTTTTCTTGAGTTACACTCGCTCCCAACACCACCTGCTTCTTTTCTCCAAATTTCATTAAAGGAAAACTACACCTACACCCACGGTAACAAATTGAGACAATTTGACCTGACAAGGTCTTGCACGGCCAAGCAAATTAGAAGCATCACTGCTGCCATTAACCTTTCCAAGTAAATATCAATTATTAAACTTGCTGCACTACCTCTGTCCCCAGTTTGCTGCTGTGAATTAAGAGGGTCATCAGCCTTTTTGACAGATCTTGTTCATTTACACCTGCTGCCTGCCAGCAGGGGAGCCCGCACACCCGCAGCCCGGCTGCTGAGCCAAGCCGCCTTAATTCATCAGTAATTACCCTAATGAGCCACATGCAGGACCCAACTAGGAGGACAAGTTGTTCTGCTAAATGGATGCATCGGTTTCACGGGCACTCTCTGCAGACCTGGTCAAAGGCTTCTTTCCCAAAGTTGCTTCTGGCTTGGCTGCTGGATTTCTAGTGATTTTCTCTGGGTGTTTTTGCTTGAGCTGCAGAAATTCCTCCTGACCATGTTTTCCTGATTAAGCTTTACTATAAAAACTAGTATTCCTCTTCCTTTGAAAGGGTTATTACTTTTTTAGAGTCTCCAAAGGCTCTGTGGGCCAGAGGCAAGGGGAGCTCCCAGCTCCGCTCACAGCCCAGGGACAACATGGCCACCTCAGCATGGCACAGGCCCAAACAAGCAACTCGCCAAACTCATACGCAAAACACAGTGTCCTCTTGTACAACACACTGACAGAGACTTACACAGACATTAGAGCAACACCAGCCACCATTACTAAATACCTCAGGTAGAGGAGCAAATAACCCATCTAAACGCAGGCTTGAGCAGGGGAGGGCCATCTGAGAGAAGCTGCCTTTCCACTTGGATAAAGCTGCTCTACTACTGTTACAGAAAAGCATCAAAATCACCAACAAGCTGCGTTTCGGAAGGAACTCCCTTCTCCAGCTTGCTGGCTTTGCCTCTCTGGAAGTACCCACACAGCTCGCTGCTATCTTCTGCTTTGATGGCAGCGAAGGCCCCTCTCCGGGCCCTGCCAGACAGCGTTCTCCAGTCAGCGTAATGGAGCCGTAACAGAAGCTCAGGAAACAGCAGGTAGGAGCATATGTGGGCCAAATTTGAGTATGTTTGATCGCACTGCCTTTAGGTCTGCTCAAAATATTTTAGGAGTCATCTGAGAAGCAAAAAGTCTCAAAATAATCCCACTGCCCAAAGAGCCTTGGAAAGGTGCTCCTCAGCCTTGTCTCCTGAGGTTTGGGGCGTGGGAGGGAATCTTTTCTAAAACATAGGCAGACTGCTGTGTAACTTCATGACAGCCAAGATAGAACAAAATAAAAAGGCTCAAGGGAACACCTAAAGTTATTTGGTAATTTATCTATTCCAAAGGCCAAATCCTGTCCTCATCCAAATCCTAAGCCAGTGAGACGTTCATGTCAGCATGCATTCACTGAAACATTAAATAGGTGCCGAGTTTTACTCAAGCAGAGACCAGTTCATCCCTGAAGTTAAAAGGATTCTCCAAAAGCATTAATTAAACCCTGGGCTGCTTAAAAACCAGACCAATACAGCCTCTTGTAAGATAAATAACACACCTGACAACACCACACACTGCAGAGAAAAGCTGGCGGTAGGCAATCCCTGCTATCTGCAATACCAATTTTGGCAAAACCTACAGATTTGTGCTTGAGAACAAGACAGACACCATTTCCAGCTCCATGGGAGCAGGCCAGCACTGCAGACCAGGCTAGCTTGGCAGGGAATGACTAAGGGCAAGGTACAGAGGGTTTGTAAGGCCAGGATCAATTTGCATGCTGCAGGTGCTCTCAGACAGTCCCACGCCATGCTCGAAGCCAAGAACTATGAACCTTGCGCTGTTGGACATCATGTAGCATGATTAAATATCATAACTCATTCCGATAATAACTCCAGCTCTCATTAAAGCCCAGCTCTGCTATCCTGGACTGCTGCTGCCTTTTTATCTCTCCCATTCACCTTCCCCGTCCCTATTTCTTCTTATGGGGCGGGGGTGGAGGAATATATGAATGGGCAGAACGGGGTCTTGCTTCCCTAAAAGGGCTTTTTCATTACCACTAGGCTGGCTCTCAGCCCCCGCTTTTTAATCATAATAGATCAGCCTGCTCTCCATCAGCCTCCTCCCAATGTCAGAGGAAAGCACATTTTTATTTGGCTCACCTATTTTCAAATCACGAGCATGCTGCCCCCGCTCATTATTAATAAATACACTTCGATTTATCACAAGCTCCGTTTGAGTGCCACAGGGAGCCTGGGGCAAAAGGAGACAAATTCTTTTCTTAAGTTGTTCTGAAAGGTGCTGGGCTTCCCGACCCTCACCCCCATTAACCCAGCACAGCTAGTGCGCTCCTACTGGGAGCTCCACGGCTTGCGCAGCGGCAAACTCGGACTGATCTTGTGCCATCTCAATATATTTGTTCATTATCTTGCGCACACACAGAAGCATTTGGAAATGTACTCGGGGCACAGGCCAAATTGAATCATCTGCCTTCATTTTCCACACGATCTGAAGCTACAGCTGCTACAACAGGCTGTGGGATTTTTATTTTCCTTCCTTAACAGTTTTTTTTTCTCACTCTTAAAGTCACAGCAGTCTGATTTTAAACCTCTTGCTGTTGCCTGGGTTTGTGCCTGCTTTTTACAAAACGAGTCTTGCATATATATATATAGTGGGAAAAGAAATTCCCAACAACCTCCTTCCGTGCTGTTCTGCAGGCAAAACAGAAAGCAGCACCCTCAGGGAGAGACATAATTAAAATATTCATCTCAGAGATGCCTGCTCTGGTGGCTCAGATGGCTTTATTAATCCACTAATCCTCTCACCTCTGCCAGTGGACAGACACCAGCAGGACTGGCACTCACCTACTTTTTGCTACACTTGGGAGCAGGGAATAGTCCCACAAAAACAAAAAAGCCCTTGCAGATCAGAAGGGGCAAAGAGCTCCAATGCAGTACTGAGCCAAGTTACCTCCTTTCAGGAACTCGTTAACTTCTTGAGAAAAAAAGTTTAATTCCTTTTTAGAGCTCTGGAAGATCAACCTTCATTTCTATTGAGAGAAAGGACAGACTAAACACAACCTTCAGATTTAGGATTTTACTGACTTCATGGCAAATCTATTTTGGCAGAAGCTACTTGGAGATAAGTAGGTACAGCTGAGAGGCATCCAAGTCCCAGAGTATAGGTCCAAGCTTTCAGATCACCAGATAGAGATGAAGCCACCTTATCACCTATCACACTCATCTATCTAAACTAATGCTGCTGAACGCCACTTTACATCTCATCAGCGTGTAATGACTTTATCATCTGCTCTGCCAAAGGACCCTTTTTTCAGCTCTTTCTATAGGGTTAATGTAAGGAAGAAAAATTTTGTGCAGATCACATTTCACACTAACAAAGATTATGGTTCCCCAAGGCTACAAGAATTGTTAAGAGCAACTGTTCCAAAAACTTATCAGAACTAATTGTAAGGCCTGTCCCTTCCCAACAAACATTAAAAGGATGCTTAAACAATATTTTGGGAGGACTTTTTATACTAACATATGCTTGCATTTTATTAACAACTCCCAGATAAGCTCCTGTTTCTCTTGGTAGGCTATCACCAGTAGCAGCCTTCTGCAGCAGGAGACAGTAAACTGCCTTAATAAATACAAATGGACAATTTAATTAAAATATATTGGAGAGCTGGAAAAAGCACTATTTGTGGACGAAACAGTCTGTTAAGGGACTGCACTCAAGGCTAGTCCAGTGTATTTCAAGCAGGCAACAATAAGTGGCAAAGCAGCATACTACACAGAGCTCTACCCCAATGATTAAAGAGCACACCGGAATTATAAAGGTCTGTTTTCCAGAAAGGTGAAAAAAAAAGTCACCCACTTGCCTCTGGTTTTAATGCTTTAAACAAAACAAACCATTGGGCTTTAAAAATGTACTACTTTAAACTTGAAAAGACCCATGTATCAAAACAAGGTGGAATCAGCTAAACACATTACTTCTGACTTGTTTCCTTGAAAATCCAGCCTTAATGCATTCTAACAAAATTTATCTATCCCAAGCATACCTCATAATGAGATCAACTGGGAAAAATATCAGGCTTGTTTGTATATTTTATACTTGCTCTAACTTGGCAGTTTGGAGATTATGTATTCCCCAGGTCCCTCCTTAAATCGTTTCACACGCTGCAATTTGATTTTCTTTGCTTGCCCTTTTCCACAATTTTTTTGATACATTTTATTGAGTTCTGGCTCAGAGAGAAACGTTCCCTTTGAATTAAGGGTGCAATCATTTTTTTTTCCCTCTAAATAAGGACATATGGCATAGAAAGTAATGTTATGGTCCAAGAATTTTATGATTGAAGTAGGACTCATTTTAAAAAAATGACGGTAGCATCAGGTTAGATTAGAGTAGTTTTTCTAATTGGGTGGTGCTGCTGTAGATGTTGTGATCAGCTGTCCCAGCTGTAACTCATTTTAAATATGACATGTCCGTTTTTACTTACTGTGATGAAGAAGAAAACAGCAGCAGTTTTATGATACTGAAGGAAATTTGACTTTTTTTTTTTTAAGTATTCATTCAGGAAGTTACATGATGTTTAGAAGGTTAGCATTTATACATTTAACTGGTGTGCAGACTTTTGGTTTCTAATCCTGGCTTACCTTATTCCTCTGGATAAGTTACTTCAACAACCTGTACTGCAGCTGAGCAGTCTGTAACATGGTGGTTAATTTCTACCTCTGTCTGGGATATAGAGAGGTTGAATTAATGTTAGCAAAGGATTTCTGTGCTCAAAGGCTGTCAGAGTTGGCTGCTCCAGGAAGGCAAGTACAACAACTTACTGTAATAGAAAGTAGTATTAGTGAAAAATCAAAATATTGTTAGTATCTCAGCTACTTGAGTAACATGAACTAGTCATTAATAACCTCACTTTGCATCTTAATGCTTCCAACGAGACATGAGGGCCACCTTCCATTTAAAAAAAAAAATGAAACCCAAGCATATTTGGTGCCACCAATTGCCTTCACAGTTTTTGGAAGAATGGCTCTATGGTGCTCCAATCAGCCAGGGCAACATCGTGCAACGAGCTCAGCTTTAGCTCTCCAAGAGACACTTCTCCAGCTCTGGTGCCACATCTAACTAGAGAGACACTATGTTTGATCTCATGATTTTTGAGACATGTGGCCAAAAGAGTGGGCCAGTGTCCTCAGGGACTGGAGAAGCCTTTTGCACAAGCGCCCAGCACAGAGAGGCTGTAAGGAGCAGCAGGGTTGGCTTTTCTGCAACTCAGCTGACGCAGTGGAACCGCCGCAAAGATTTTTCACAGCTTCTCAGCTGGCAGGTGGCCTCGGCTGCGGAGCAGAGCCGGCACCGCTTCCTTGCGACGGCCTGTGCTCTCAGGATCAGGAGGCTCACTGTGATGTGAGAGCTAATGCTGATTTTGGAAAAGAGCTGGTGCTTAAGCAGGCAAAACTGCTCGACTTTACAGCTGCCATCAGGCCTGCATAGCAAACTGCACTCTGCATGCCCCCAGTCGTACTTGGCAGATGGTAGCAGACAGCTGGGAAAATCTGGGTTTGACATACGTCAGTGATAAACTGTGTCAGTGTAGATCTGCTTAGGTTACAGCTAGCTAGTGTGTGTGCAGGAGTGAGACTGTGACTGGTGAAGGGTAAACACCATTCCTAACCAATTCAGCTAAAATCTGCCTTCCAGAACAGGCAGGCAGCACCTACGAGTCCTCGGGGCAGTCTGGAGAGACAGGCAAGGCGATAAAGGGGTAACACACAATTTTGAGATTCATCAGGTACAGCACAAAAGCAGCATGACATGTAACAAACAGTGCCCACCACCAGCATTTGTCAGGTCCTCTTGCAAAGGGAAACTATAAGCAATTGCCAGAGAAAAAAGTCAGGACTTCTTGCACTCCCTCAGTGAAGAAAACCCTGAGAGATCAAATAAACTTATCTGGGCACCTTAGTCTGTGTTTATAAATAAATGAAGGCACCTGTAGGCACACACACACACAAAAGACACACAGTACTTGGTGACTGAAGAGAAGCAGCCCACAAAGCTGAGAGATGACAATGAAACCACAGCTGGACAAGGGACAGAAAATCATTATCCACAAAAAGGCAGCACCTAATAATTACTGTACCAGCTGTAATGCTCAGCCGGAATCCAGTGCCCTAACTACACTTTAATTTAGCGACAGGTCTAAAGAAATAGCATTCAAGAAATATTCCATGAGAGCGCTGAAAGCCTCTGAGCAAGTCACTAAAGATTTGTAGCTTCAAATTTCACATTAAGGTGATTTGGACCTGTGATTCTCAGCTATAAAACGCCATCCAATATGCATTAAATGAGAAGTTGATTTTGCACAGTTTTTTTTTGGTGATGGGAAAGTAATGGACATGCTAAAGATCAGCTCAGCACTCTTCCAACAGATGCATCAAGTGTTAGCGACACCAATGCAGCTGACCATATCGAAAGGATGACTGGAAGAGAAGTAACTGAGCAGGACGGAGGTACGGTTGACTAAGCATCTGTTTAGCCAGGAGAGCGCTGTGTTCAGCTGGAGCCAACGGACCAAATTAGGCTGAGTTTACACAATGCTTTTAAACACCACGCAGGAGGCAATCACAATTGACAGCTTTAACATTGCTGCCATCTATGCATACAGATACCATCTATTAAAGGCTAATATCAGCAGCTGTGATGTTCAAAGCAAAAGCAGATTTAATATACATACTAAATTGTCCAAAGCTGCAGGAGGTGTTTCAAAATATATCAGGAAATTCAACCAAGAAAAATTTCTCCGTATACTACAGTATTTCTCTTTGAGTAATGCTACCCACCAAAAGGAAGGGTTTTGAATAAAGACAAAAGGTGACTATAACCTTCTAAAGTGATTTTAGTAAGAGAAGATCCCAAAAAGCAAGGTAAACATATTACTAATGATGCTAGATAGGCAAAACACTCAATGCAGTTCTGCTTTGTCCTTGGGAAGAAAACAGACTAATTCCTCAGTCTTCTGATAACAAAAGGAAGATAACAGACAACATTTGCTGAGAACAAAGTCCAGACCTGTTGCACAAGCCCTAGAATGGGAGAACATGTGCACACAGATATTTTAACAGATCTTGGAATAGCCACTGAGAAAACTGAAGGAAAAAAAAAAAAAAAAGACGAAAAACCCAATACTGGACGCAATTGACTGAATTAAGCTATTTCAGTCAACAAGGTTTCTTGAGTAAGCATGGTTTCATTTATTTGATAAGTTTGGCTGAAAAGGGAACTGGATAAATGTGATACATTTAGGGTTCTTGAGGCACTCATACTGTAAGACATTCTGATAAAAATTACTGCCATATAAATATCATGAAAGCATATTTTAAGTTTGGAACATATCAGCTAAGTTCTCAAAAAATAGTGTCAATAAATATTCGTCAATGTTTGCTACAGAAGGTAAAAGGATTTAAATGAGGCTTGCAGCTATTCAATAGTTCCATCAATATTGGAGAAAAATATTATCAAAGCCACTGCAGCTAAAAATCTTAGATGCCAACAATATCTGTTTAGAAATAAATAAGGAAGAGGAAGGAAAAGCAGTAGCTTGGATTCCTTGAAAAACATACATCATTAGAAATAACATATCCCAAAGCAGAGCTGCACTATCGTTATGAGGAACTTCGAGCTGGGAACAAAAGTTACCATCCTGATACCGACTGATGGAGAAGGAGAATTTTGTAATGGCAGCCTGCAAACTCTGTGGACTCTTGTCCATACTTCAAGGCAAGGAGAAAAGCATCCACATTCTCGCTCAGCAATTCACTCAAACCCTCCGAGTGTCCCATGTGAAAAACCCAGGCTCAGTACAGTAGGGTTTCAAATTCATTACTAGGACTCCGAGGCACCACAGTAACACAATTAAAACACCACCAGATGTGTGTCATATAATACATGTTAAAAAAAGAAAAGACATACTGTGTGCAGATACAACAACAATTTGCTGTTCAAATTAATTCAGGAATCAGTACCATCCCTATAAACCCAATATAGAAAACATATGCTACTGTAGGCACGCATAAACTGCATGCAAGTTTTTCCAGATAAAGCCACACATGCAATTAATAAACTAAAGTGGAAAAAAAAAGAAAAGAAACAAAGTAAATAAGAAAATACAAAGGCTGCCCAAGGAATGATGAATTTTACAGAAACTGCTGTCAAAGATCCCAGGGCTGAGCAGACAGAGCCAGAGGTGTGAGCTCATCCCGTCCCCTCGGCAGTATGGTCACACTTTGGCCTCAGTTCATCTGCACAGGGAGCTCGCATATAGCGGAAAGGGATGCTGAACAGAGACCCAACCAGGTTTTGTTCCCAGCACTGGCATAAGGTTAAGCTATCTTGGCATAGGTTAAATCACAGGAGACAGCAGACAGTCTTTCACATGCACAGGATCAGGCCTACTAACGCATGTTTTCAGCCATTCCACAAACCAGCCCACAATCACGTCCCTGCACTGATCTTCGTTACCTCCCTCTGTTATTTCTGAAGACTGCATAAAACCTCAGAGCAAGGCTCCAGCATAGCAGCAGCTGGGGGAAAGGCTGGCATCCAAGGCAAGAGAACCACCACTTCAGTGCAGAGGGAACTGATGGATGGTTGGTACAAGCTGTGGTGTGATGTGAATTTTCCAACGCAGAGACAACCCCCATGCACACCACCATGAATGTTTTTATTCCAACTTCTACCTTGTTCTAGTTAGACCTACAATTTCCTTTCATTGCTAATTCAAACTCTACCAAGCCCCGACTTGCACTCTGTCTAGACTTCCTGGGACCTGTCCTTTCCCTGACAGAGGTCTTCATCCCGCAGCCAACTGCCCCTTATCACCCGCAGGCAGCGGAAAGCTAACCACAGCTGCTTCAGTCAGTCCCAGCAGAACCAGAGCCATTTTTTTCAAGCTCCCTGCACTAGCAGATGAATCAAGCCACTACCGCAAGAATCAGAGCAAACCTTACACCTCTACAGGTCTGGAAAGCAAGTCGCTCGCTCTGCACTTGAAGCAGAGGCAATCCAAAACATCGCTGCCATCTGGTTGTGATCACCCGCTGTGATCGGCCAAGCCGTTCGTGTTGTCAAGGAAACTTTCAGTAAGGCCATGAGATACTACACCACCACTGGAAGTTTTTTGATTTGAGAAAGCAGTGTTATAACTACCACAGCAAGCACAGCCAGCTCCACAAGGAATCAGAGAAGCAATTTCCTCTAAATGCCCAGGGGATATCCTGTTTGCTGTTCGACATCCTGAAGAAAACAGAAATCTAAGAATAATTACAGCCAAAGCAACTAAGGTGAAGCCCGTAGGTAATTTTCAACCCTGAATAACTAAAAAGGGGTGACAATTATTTTAGCTAATGATGACTGAACTTTGAGATTAACATTCACAGCTGAGGAATGGAAGCAGCTCTTTAGAAGGCCACGCTGCTGTTAGGCTGAGCCCAGAGCTCTGTGAAATAGCTGGTTGACACCTGCTATCATCGAGGGACACAGCGCATTACCCAAAGATGCAAGGAAGTAAAGAAAGCACAGAAAGCTCAGTAAAGATGGACTTGGAGCCTGCCCTAACTTCTTCCTATATACCATCGACTGCATCAATTTACGGTAGAGGAAAATGCTTCTTGTTGGCTTCTACTGGGCTCTCATGACACGTAGCACAAGACTGGCGTGGCACTAACTGTATTTCCCCTATAACCATAGTTTTTAAAATTTCTCAGTCAAAAAAGGACTGGCTGAAATCTTGTAGCTTTGAGCTAAATACAGGATCTAGATTGCACACTGTGTTTTCTGTCATGACTCTCAACACTCAAGTGTCCTTGTTCCGAGTGCTCTTCCTGACTTATATGCCTCCAAAACCCAACCCGAAACTGTTTGGCTCCATTTATTCTTCTTGTGATGGTTACAGACCAAAAAAAAAAAAAAAAAAAAGGAAAAAAGCCCCACACACTAGCATGCCCTGCTGAAGATTAATCCTCTCCCTGCAGCTGGAAGGCCATGGTCCTTTAAATACGTACACTGCATCCTGATACAGCAGCGAGGGCAAACTGCAGAAGTAACCATGAGGCAGATACTCACACCATCTACTTAAGGTTATCCATCTGGTCTGAACTGCTCATCCTCTCCTCACTGATCCTGGAGAGCAAAGCTGCACTGGTGCCTTTCAGAAAGGAGTCAGGCTGTGCTTGGGGATGAGCTGGGTTCAGAGGAGAGAAAACCTGCTTAAAGCGGGCCAAGAGAAGCCCAAGCCATTGCACCTGCATTGTTTCACAGAGGGCACAAAGGTTTGCCAAGCACAAAAATAAGCAAGCCCACTAGTTCAACTAAAAGCCTGATGTGAAGTTGATTTAAACTGCTGTAAGTAGTCTATAGCACGCTTATCGAGCTTAAAGTGAAACCTCAGTTTTGTCCAGGTTAGATAAGTTATGAATCAGTCCAACCTGAACTGGAACAAGCAGCTTTTAAAACAAAATTAAAGCAACAGCCCAGTTAACTTAGACTGCTGCAGGCATTCCCATAAGAACGCCCTTAGCTGTAGGAAATGCTTATCTTCCTCGTTACATTTGGTGCAGAAAGGTATTTTAAACAGTAATAAGCATCTGTTTTCTCTACTTGTTCAGTGAGAAAGTCTAGAGATATACAAACAGCACCTTAGAGGATAACACAGTAATAGCAAGATGCATTTATTAATGACCCTACTAATATTTCCTGAGAGCATCTCCGAACACTCCGCAAATACCCATCGAGTTTAAACAGCAAGGATGCGCAGTGGGTAGTATTGTCGTCCCTTCTCAGAAGCAATAAGAAATCAGGGAAGGTCTTTGGGAAGGTCAAGCAATGGACCTGGGATAAGGCTAGGACTACAGCTATAGAGAAAACTGGATGGCTAAAAGCACTGCAGCTTTTAATAGCAACCATCTTGCATCTTAACCACAAGATCATTCTCCCTGGATGATGTGTAAGTAAGTATTTCTTAGAAAAAAAAGTAGAATGTTAACAGAGTAGAGCTTGCTGTGAAAGCCAAAAAAAGAAACTGCTGCTTTTTTGGATACTGCATGGGAACTCAGCACCTCCAAAGGAAGTATTTTAGCAAAGAGGCATAGAAGGTGTGAAGAAATGAAGCCATCAGGTGGGAAGGCTTTGTGAAGAGGGATAAAGGAGCATGCCTTTTGTTACTGGGAAGACAGAATGGGATTCAGGATTGGTCTTGATACATGAGACAGTGAGTTTTTACTTGGGCAGAAAGATCTGTACACGAGGGCTGCCTGAAGGCAGGAGGCTTTGAAGTACCTTGGGTACAGATTTGGGCCTGTTACACCATGGGATCTTTGCAAGCAGCAGTGGGGCCCAGAACTGCTATAACCAAGCGGAACAAAACTGAAAGCTCAATCCAGAGACCAAAAGTCAGCAAAAGGACTTCTCTGAACTGTAGGTCTTTCTGTAAGAGTGAGCGTGGGAGAAGGAACAAATCCCAGAGTAACAAAATTCACCAAGGCAGAACTACGGGTAGAACTAGATAACCAAGTAATTATTCAGATCTGTAATGTTCCCCTGTTGCTGCCTGTGCGTGAGCAGCAAGGGGACAGTAGAAGTAGCAAGCGGGAAAGGCAAAAGCCTCTAAAATTATTATGCAAAAATTGAACATGTCTCCTAGAGACGTAAAACTGGTCTCACATGAAGCTTTTGTGCTAATAGTTGTCTCACTTGATACCAAATTCCATATAACTGTACATGTCTAGATACCATTGAACTATAAATATCTGTGCTCAAAACACTTTACCTTACTGCTATTCACAAGGTACCTGACAGTTTCCTATTTAAAACAATATTACCACTGAAGGAAACCATTAACAGAGGGCTAAAGGAAACAGTCTTATTCACTGAACCAACACTGTTGTCTCGGCAAAACAAAGCAATTAACATCTGAGTTCACAGGAAAATATATTAGCACAACAGATGCGCGTGCATGTATTTCGGCCCTTTGCTAAAATGTGCTGTTTTGGGGCCAGATGTTTCTGCTCATGCCAAAGAAGAATCCAGCTGCATCAAGCTGTGAATATTTCTTCTGATCTGTCAAAATCTGCTATGAACTAGAAGAGAAAAAAACAGAACTACAGTTTGAAATAGAAGTCTGTTTTCCACTGGGGATTTTACCACCATCTGTATTTTAAAAGCTTTAGTACAACTTGACAGAGCCTGAAAAAGTTTGCAACACAATAGGTAAAGCACATTGAAATACCAGGCAAGTAAGGTTTCTGGTAGAGTTGAAACATATGGTAGAAGACTAGTTTTGTGCACATTTTTCCCCGTAAAAATCAATTTATACTTATTAGTTGGACTTACAACATGTTTAAATTGTGCAGCCTTTCTTGTAATGTGCTGCCATTACGAGCTGAACTCTCATTATCGAGATGATAGAGCAATATTGAATTACTGGGCAAACAAGGTCCTTTCTCAGAAACACCAGAGGTGATTCTTTTTCTCACGGTTTCTAAAACTTTTTTTTTTCCCTTTCATTAATAGAATTACTATGGATTTGCACTAATGCAAGAGTAAAATGATATCCTTTTCCTGTAACTATAAAAAAAAGGAGCCAAAATGGAAACAGAATAGCTAAGCATAAAACATGAAAGTATCTCAGAACGAGGGAAAGTTCACAAACTATGCCATGTTTGTCAATGCTTGGCACTGGCCTTCCTAAAAATCATCCACCAGCAGGACCAGCACGCTCCCACCTCGCAGCCTACCCAAGGAAAAGCCCATAACTCATCTCACAGAAACCTCCATTGTTTTATCCTCTTCTGTCCATCGGGAGAATGCAGTGACAGGAGCAGGATCAAACAGTGACTTGTTTCTTTTCAGCGAATAAGTGGCTGCACCATTCTCTTCTGGCGAGTCCTAAAGCTCAGAGTTCAGTCTGAAGTGCCTCAGGTACCTCAGCTCCTAAAGGTGTCAAGATTCCAATCTCTCACGTTCTACCCTCAAGATTTCAGCCTTAAAAAAAAAGAAATAAACTCTCCCAAAACAGACAAATATATGGGATAGCGCAAAGGGAGCGGAATATAGCTGGATATACCTGAACCGAACGCAGTTTAAATCCTGATCTTCTCTGGTTATTGCCTGCTCTCCACATTTGTACACCAGCACTCGGGCAGCTGTGCTGCTTTCCAGGTGTGCGGCGCAGCTTTGCCACTGACAGGGTTATCTGTTTTACAAAGAATTATGCTGGCAGTGAAAATCACAGTAGAATTGTTTTGAAAGAAGCAAGCCTCAGATGGACAATTTAGAATTCACAGAAGTTGAAAGAGGATTTGCAGGTTCAAATTATTAATCAACACCCTGCCAGGCAGGGGCCAAGAGCAATCTGCCAGTGCAGAGTTTTCTTGGACTTAAACTGTAAAATCTGGATTTTAGATTGACTCGGTAGGAAGAGGGGGTTCTGTGCCTACAGCTCTTTCCTTCTGAAGCATCTAACCAAAACCAGTCCCTGCCTTTTAGGGGCAAATACGAACTTACAGATGGTGGGGGAAGTTTTTCCTCCAGGCAATTGGAGGTTCAGGGGCTTTCTGAGCCAGTGGACACACTGCACGTGACAAGGTTACTCCTCTGTTGTTAAAATCATGTCCCAGCTATGATTAAGAAATATAAACTACACATGGTGTCACATGGGGTCTTCCTTTTGTTAGCAAGAAACATGGAGAAAAGAGGCCAGAAAAAGGCAGGTGCCCTCAGAATATCCAGCCTATTGCTGCAACAGCATCAGCTCTCCCACAGCGACAATCGTGATGACGCAGGCTGCTCCAGCAAGGGAGAATTTAATTGTAATAAGCACCTAGCACAATGTAATAACGCTTAATCACAGAGAATCACACAGTGGGTGCCCTCCAGTCACATCAGGCTAGCTTCAGCATCCTTTTGCTTCACCTATCAAGCTGATACATGCCTGCAAAATTCCGCAGGGACAAACTTAGAGAGAAAAAAGAGAAAAAAGAAAAGGAAAAAAAAAAGATGGGAGGAGGGAAAGGGAAACTCTTAAAAACAATTTTAAATAAAATGTTAATCTACAAACAAAAATGTAAACAAGGCAGAAGCACATTCCACCATTTGCTGCGTATTTCTGTAAACCCCAACCCAATCTCCTGGGGAACCCAATCTCCCTGCCCCTACCGAGTGGACCAGCAGCAGCTGTAGTCTGGACCAGGAGTGGCACAGGCTTGGGCAGTGGCATGGATTTGCCATGCCTCTCAGTCACGGCTCGGTGGTGTATTTCAGAAGAGCACCCCACCTGTGCAGACACTTAAAACGCAGCTCTCCCATGCCAGAAATCACCCCATCTCCCGCGTGTCTCTGCTCAGAGTGCAGGAGGCTGAGAAGGGAGGATCCCGCAGCCCAGCGGTGCCAGCGCTCGGTGCAGTACGGGTTCCTGGGCAGCTGCTCATGTTCTCTCATCTGAAGCCCCAGAGTGTGCACGGTTGAACGCTGCAGGGTCTGAACGCAGGACCCCCCGAGCTGGGGAGTAGGTGCGAGCGGCAGAAGGGTGGGGGGAAGGCGCAAGACCAGGTGAGAAAGAAGATGCACGTATGTCCATGTGCATAAACAAGACAGGGCCACCCAACGTACAAGCCAGAGAGCATCCATTCCAGGTCTCCTCTCTGCTGTACAACTTTATTACAAAGAAGTGTTGCAAGATTAAAATTGGGAGCTTAAGACCAAAATCCAAAAAGAAAGAATGGGGTACGCTCCCACAGACCTTGATTGGAAATGGTGATGTATTTTTTCTTTATTTTTACCTTAACTGTCTCTCAGTGAGGCTACCCATGGAAGTGTCACACTGCTGCTCCTGTTGCACTGTATTATAATTCTACTTGTTTCCTCTTGCCAGCTACTTATCAAGGATTACCCCCAGCACAGCCCCACTTTCTTTCAGATCTAGTCAGAAGGCAAATTAGTCGCAGCCTGATGGGGGAATGCTAAATTTTTCATTACAATCTTTCTCCGGAGGTTTGGTGTTTAATAATTTGTACTGTATAAAATTTCACATATGGGAAAACACGGCACCACACAGCCTCTCCAGATACCTTTTTTTTTTTCCTTGCTGCTAATCATGTGAGCCCCCCAGCTAAAGGAGTGGGTTTAGGGCATAATTAAAGCTTTATACTTTAATAGTAATATGGGTAAAGCTCAATTTTATTTTTGAGAAGAACATGCCACATTTGTAAATTCCCATTTCACCGAGGATCAATTTTCAAACGGGCTTTGTACCCAGGCTTCTTTGTTCCTGATACACCATGGAAACATAAAACACGTAAGCAGCTCCTGGTACTATGAAAGACGCACACACCTGCTTAGCCGCTGTGAGGGCTCTTTAGCTCCTTACGATCGGTTCAAGAGTGGCGGTGGTTGTGTAAGGGACATCTGTAAGAGCCTTGACATCATCTGCTCTGGTTTGCATCATATAATCTGGCAGGAGAGTCTCTCAGATGGTCATATGGACTTCAAATCTCTGAAAGTTTTAGCTAACGTCCTTAAGCAGAGCTGAAGTGATTTAACTTTGCTGCTGCTCTCTCAAACCTTCCCCCAGTCACCACCCTTCTTCTTCCCCACGCAGCCTGGAAGCTGCAGGGCTGCTGTCATGCAGAGCCTTCTCCAATCTTCCCACAAAATTGCTTTCTCCCCACACTTCTGATGAGAAGAACAACTGGAACACACTTTCAGGATTAACTACAGCTGTGTGCAGAGGACCAGCACAGGGTTTACACACTGGTTAAGACCTTGGAAAGCCTCTCTGTAAGGACCTGAGTGGGACCTAAGTAGGGGATAGATTCTGCAGTAGGTACTTCACAGCAAATGACCCATCACATAATCTACTTACTGCTGTAACCTACCAAGAGCCATGCTGTTTCTCATCCCTGAGCATTTTTCCCCTGTTCTTCCAGAATCCCTTTATCTCCTCAGCCACACACTGACATCTCAGCAGTGACACACAGCTGCAGAGCATGGCAGGTAGGAAGGGTAAGTGAAATGGAAGGAGGAGTGCTGGCAGAAAGGCAGAAGACAGACACCATGCATGGCTGAGAAAAGAATAGTTATGCAATGATCAGCATTTTGAGGACTGATTTTAATTATTTGATGAATACTGAAGTACAGCTCCCTTAAAAAAAGAAGCACCCCAGTGATTATGTTCCCAGGATGACAACTCACAATATCGAGTCCTTTCCTTCTTCTCCTAAACATCCTCCTAAGTAAACTCAGGAAACACACTGAGTAGGATGATGACCGCCTTTCACAATATGGTTTTAATTCAATCGAAGTTTCTCCCATCTGCTCAAGAGACCTACAGACTGCCTTAAAATGAAGTCTTTGGTGCTGTGATGGATTTCTGATTTCCCATAGAGAAACCAGGTGATAAAGAGCCACTTTGAACTAGCGTGGTAAAAATTTACAGTATACTTTAACAAATCTCATGCTTCAACAGAAAGGAGAAATTCCAGTTTTGCCATTAAGTGTCTGTGTGCCCCTACGTTGTGGCTGAAAGCCAGGTTTTACTCTCCCAATCAGCAGCAATACTAGGTGGGGGAAAGTAAAACCATTCTCATGGATAAGCATCTACTCAGCTCTTAGAGCCTGCAGTATGCTGGCAAATATATCAAATGACCTATAACTGAGAAATAATGACCTTGAAAGTGAGAGCTTATTTCTCGTTTTATCCATCTTTAATATCACAGCTTAAACTAAATCAACTGTGCATTTTAAGATCTACATTGTATCCTTCCAAATCTATTTGAAAATGCTGAAGTCTTGAAATGTTATTTGTTGAAGTGCAGAGCTTATTCCAGGGCAAAAGTTTACTTGACTAACTAATTATGTGTGCTACTCAAGTCAGTACAACTGGCACAGGACAGACAGCTCCCCAAACTCAGTGAGCTTTCTTAGTGGCCGTGAAGCCACAGTGATAAATTTGTCATGTATGGTAGTCAAACTTAAATGTAAGAAAGGAACACATGTATTTAAAACGTTTTCTAAATGTCTTCATGTTGAGTTCCAGTTTCACTGGCATGTATAGGTCCTGCTAAGGGAAGACTTTCACCTCTGCAATCCTTACATTTTTCACCGTGTAGCTTTACGAAGACTCAATTAACGACCAGCTGCAAGGGTGGCAATGTAACACTACCTATGCACAGAAGAAAACTGAGGAGGTTCACTCATCTCAACATCTAACTGCCATTTCCATGAAATCCCCGGGCAGGAAAATACACATACGGAGACAAAATGGAGGCAGAGGTTCCATGTCAAAGAGCAGACTGGACTCTTGCCATCAGGCCCATGACAGCGATCCCTAGTTCTCCAGGACATCTGCTCATCCAGCGAAACACAAGCCAGCTGTCCAGTAGACAGGACAGCACTGGGGTTCGCATACAGGACACAGAGTCAAATTCTACCTCTAGCTCTGATCCTAGGCACATTTATCTCTACTGTTGCCTGCCCCCTCCTTTTTTTTTCTTACATAGAAACCAGTCATACATAATGCCATTACGCTCAGTTTGTAAGGATGAACTTATCTGTGACTGCCAAAAGCACGGCAATCTTCAGTACGAAGTACGATTACTCTGTCATCATGCAACTCTGCAGATAGCAATGCTTACGTAATCCTTTGAGCGGGAAGAGGTCAAACCACTGATGTTAAACCCGTGAGGCCTCAGAGCTAAAGGACAAGCTGCACTATCAGCTTTTGCCAGAGGAAACTCATCCATGTTCTGATTTGGCAAGAGAAGGATATATTGCAACTTACACCAGATAAGGAATATGGGAAAAAATACATCAGTCAGAACTTACTAATGGGTATTATTTCTCAGATAGTAGCAAGTTAATGCTATATAGCTAGGCAACAAAGCCATTCCATCCTTGATAAAGGCATAAACACATTCAAGGAATAATCCCTGTGTGACATGAGGTTACTTGTGCATTCATTAAATTTTCACCGCTTCCACCAGCACTGCCTTTTAAAAATCACTGTTCTGCCCAGCTTGATCAAACCCTGCAGCCCACGACTTGCTTCTCCTCCAATATGCACAAACATGCCCAGAATCTCGTATAAATTCCTTTTAAAGGAGAAATAGAAGTCTCCCATGTAACAGACAAACCAGCAGTTTGACCGATTTCAGAAGTTCCATATTATTTCCAGTATCGACTTAACTATCCGTTACACCCTGCCACAAAAACACCAAGGTCATGCTTTGCACCCAGGTCCTGTTTTCAGAGGATGAACTATGGGAAACAAAACTTGATAATTTCCGGCGCACCACCAGTGCAGGTGTTGGGTCAGTCATTGACCCTGCCCACTACATCTGTAGGATGCTTTATTTCACACACAGTTAGTGAGTGTTCAGTCCTGATCTCCTTAAAGTTAGAGATCATTTTCCTATTCAGCAGAAGCAGTAATTCAACACTGAGGAAAGGGTTAAGAACATATTTGTTTTCCATTATTGTAACAGGTCTCTTCTTTTTATCAGTTGCCTTTGAAGACAGTACAGATTACAAAGTACATCACAAGTAGCAGACCCTGTTAAAACCAAGCACAGCTACAAGTTGTCACGCCAAGGAAATGGGTAGCTGCTCTTTACCTCGTGAAAATAAAAAGCTAGCGATGAAAGAAGTAACGATCCGATTCTATGCCAAAGAATCCAGCTTGAACCAACTCAATATTTGCAATCTTCTTCTTCCCCTTCAGAAAATTCACACAGAAGAACCAAAGCTCTTAAGATACAGTAACTTACTAAAAACATTTATGAGGGGATAATTTCACATTCTTAGCTCAACACCCAATATTTATTATTGTTTCACCAGTCTAGGTGTGGAGGCTGTGGGTATTATGATAACTGGATCAATCTCCATCAAAATTTTGTAAGCATCGCATTTCTTCCGCAGAAAGACAATTTGGGAACCTTTACAAGTCATCTTGGGTTTCCCTGCGCAGACAGGATAAGCAGTAGAATGTAAACTAATGAAAGCAGCTCTTCAGAAGAAACCTTTTTTCACCCTCTTAAGGACACTGAGAAAACCTGCAATAAGATCCAAATTAGAGCTGAAAATTCTAACAATAAAAAAGTTGAAGTTACCCTTTTTCAAGCTAGAACTAAGGTTATGATTATCTCTTTATTACAGAAATACGTAATGCAACACAATAAGACCTCTGGAAGGGACAAGGTATTTTCTAAACTTTAAAGTAACAGGACAGTTTAAAAACTGACAGTTTCCAAGGCTTGGGCTCCCTCCAGATACGCTCACTAGTTATTGCCAAACACAGGATTGCTTCATTACTGGCACACACATCTGAAAATAAACACTCTGCTTCCTTAGAAGTTCAAGAAAGCCACACTTAAGTAATAAGCCAAGATTCACACATCAGGATATGAGTTGTCAGAGCTCTGCTTAAATCACTGACATTCTGACTGGTTCAACTCCATAGAGGGACAATAATGAGAGGAGAAGCCAAAACAAGTATCTATCCTGGAATAGTGAGTATGAAATCATGATATAGAGAATTACACAGAAGAACATTTTGAAGCACCTTTTCCTTCTGGGAAACCACAGCAGAAGAAAAAATGGCAACGTCTAAGTACAATTTAAAAAAAAAAAACCAAACCCCAAAAAAACAACTAACATTGCCTTTGTCTGTTGGTAAAATGGAGGGAGGGGAAAAAAGACTAAATGTAGAAAACCTCCACTGTTGCCATTTCCACCTTCTATCCTGCCACTTCCCTGAAATCAATGATAACTTGGGGCAAAAGAGACAGCTCTTTCCCTGCTGAAATTCCACAGCAAATGGTTTTACAAGCTCCCTGTTTCTTTATCAGCCATTAGTGAATCACTTTAATGGGAATTGCCACATTTGAGGCAAGCTCTGAATAAAAATGCTTTACCAAACAGAAAATATAAGTGATCTAATGCTGAATGTGCCTCCCTCTTTCAATGAACAAGTTGTTAAAAACAAAACTCTGATGCCAATTTGTAAGATTTAATGAATATGCAGACCGTTAAATGAATAGACTATGCCCCAGAGCTGCTCATTTAGGATGCTGCTGTTATAATAAAATTAGGTAAGTGTCCAATGAAAGCTCAGGACCCTGGGCTGGTGCCATCTAATTGAAGTTTACAACTTTATTGGAGATTCCTTGCACCTTATACATTTGCTTTGTAGAGTTTAATAGCTGGTGGCCTCGGCTCTAACTTAATTACAAATCAGAAAGGAAGGTTGTGTCAGCATGATAACATTTGGCTAAGCTGAAATGTCGGTTTCAGGCATACTTCACCTGTTCTCATCTTAATTTAACTGGACTAATAGGTCCTAATCACACAGAACAAATGGGTCTTTAAAGTAAAGATACAAAATTAAGGGCCAGCTCCTGCATGTCCTTCATCGCCAGTGAAAGCGCTGGGAGTCAGTGGCACCGAGTGCCCGTCTCGCAGCCGTGAACTGCAGCTGAAGATCAGGTCAGACAACATGGTCAGTCCCCATCACACGGAGCCCAGGAAGGCCCCAAGCGAGGAGGGGAACAAGCCCCGGTTTAGGCCTTGTGAACAACCATGAGGTCAGAGCTTGACGACATCCCGAAGGGGATAGAATGGCAGGTGTAAATGGGGGGAAAGGTGATACCAGTTACCTGCCCATGGTTAAGTAGTCACCAGGCAGGGTCACTGTTGAAGGAGAGTGCATTTCACCTGGTATCTGTTGCAAGGGACAAGGAGGGAGAGGTGGGGAGGTTTCAGCAGATCCGAGGTGGTGCATACCCATGGCTTTCACATTTATTTTTCAACACTATAACAATAACCTGATGGAAAGAGTTGGTTGGCAGATGCCAAGTAAAACACTTTGAGAAGATAAAAAGAGCCACGGGAAAGCAAGACTATATAACTTTCTATAAGATAAGACGGAGCACATTCACTATAATCAAAACCACCTCCACATCCCACATCCAGAGAGATGTACTGCACGGCAGTCCATTAACACTCAGTATGTTCCACTGATTAAAAAGAAAATTTAATACATCTGTTGGAACACAGAGACAGAATAAATATCCTTATCGTTCCAGTTACTGTAAATAATACTTAAGTGCAAGTCAAATATTAGCTATATTCAGCACAGCATCATAACAAAACAGGCACTGCTAGCATTATGGTCCCAAACTGTGTTATACTTAATTAACATCTGACATATATCTGCTTTTGCAATCACCCATTACTGATTAAATGACAAGGCACAATGTCAGATGCATAATCTGATTGGTTAGTACTCAGTTGCCAAGGTGTTACATTTTGAAATTGCCTGTGAATTGATTTCTTTTATTGAATTAATAAGTGTTATCATACTGTACAGAAGGTAAAATTGCTACTGAATGTGAGCGATAACATATAATTACAGAAAATCAAATCCTAATCTGCAGAGCCAAGCCAGGTGTCAACATTTTAATTGTAGTTAGGGAAGCGCAGTAACAGCATGGAGCAGGGGGAGGAAGGGAAGAGATCTCAAGTGCACAAAGCAAGAAACGTATTGCATAACAACCCAACTTTAGTTAGGCACGATAGCAACCTTGAGGGATGCCAACCACTCGTGTGTGCAGAAATATTATACTTGATTTTTCATTTTAGACTATAATCCCACAGGCTGGGACACCTGACTGTCATCCAGACCCAAATCTATCTCCGAGTCTTAAGATTTGCATTTTTGAGAGAATGTTTCTGAATGATTTTGGGAGATACAAGCATAAAATACATGTACTATATACTTCCTCTATTCTTTCCTTAAAAAAAAAAATAAGTAAAAAAAAAAAAGATCTCTTCTTTCCCCAGAAAGATTAAGTCCATGTCAGATGATACCACACTTTTCTGCTATAAATAAAAACTCAAAGATTTTCTTTATTTTAGCAGCTTCACACACTGTTGCAGCGAAAAATGCCACCTCAAGCCATTTCCTAGTTACTGTCCGTTAGTATGCATTCTAACACTGCACTACTGCAACTACTGGTGTCTAAGTTGATGATGTTAAATTGGCGTAAACCCCTTGCACGGACACTCTCAAATTAGCCGGTTCCAATACATTTGATCTATATCAGCCACTCTTAAACCAATTTGAGCATTCATGCTAACGGACTGCTCCAGTCAACTATGTGTACTCAGAAAATGATGGAGCTAAATTGCTGCAATTTCTTTGGATTAAGAAGGCTTGGGAAAGCCCTGGTTTTCTCCTCACGCTGCACGAAGGAGCCGTTCAGGCCACCATAAATGACTTGGCAGAGGCTTTGATTGTCACTCATTGGTGCAGATCCAAGCCCTTTCCATATGGCCCCTCTGTCCAGGCGACACCACATGGCCAGGGCATTTCCAGGTCCCCATATCTCCATCCCTTCCTCCTCTCCATCACTGCCTTCCCACCGTTAATATCCAAATCATCTTCTCCCACTGCCATCTCCAAGATCTTGGCCTGGGATGCTGTTTCTCCTGTCCTCCTGAGGGCTCAACAGGGCTGTTCACAATCAGGCACAATCCACTAGCTTTTCTGTTGTGAACTACTCTTGTTTTGGATTCTCTTTGTGATCTCCGCCCTTTGGAAAAGGGACTTGTCTAAGCACAATACGAGGTAGCAAACAGAAAGGAGGCACCAAGGGCAAATGACATAAAGCTTTGTTCAAAGACCACGTTGCCTCCCCTACTGCACCACGAGCCAGCTACCAATTTGCAAAACAACTGTTCAAATCATCAGCTTTTTCTTTTGTTCAGGGATAAAGAGGAAGAGGTTAGGTCATCCTGTTTGTATACAGAGAGAGAAGTTAAAACTACGCCACTACCACCCCATCGGCAAGATACGCAGCAGGATGGCATATAAAAATTTTACATGAAGCTCTTTACAAATTAATTAATTCTAGGCATCTGTTTTAAGGATAACAGTGAAAATTTCTTTCTTGAATTGCAAACCCCTGCACTTAGCTGCGAGATTACCAGGCCAGCAAGTATCTTATCAACACAATAACACGGCAAAGTAATGCAAGAGGTAACCCGTCGTGGCTTTGTGTCTCAAAAACTATGAGGAACTCTGAGGGAGAGAACAGCACCTCTCCAGCATGTGAGGGAGTAATTCTGTCTTTTAGATGCTAATAAAGTTGTTGGAAGAAAAAAACCTTAGTATTGCTGTTGAAGTAACGTATTTTTAAAAGAAAGTTTCTAAAACATGAGATGTGTAACTTGGCTCTGCAGTGATCAGAGTGGAGAAAATTAGCTGGTAGCAGTTGCTATATGCCTGAAGAATGTGAATCCTGGAGAGCAGGAGGAATTAGACTAGCAGAATGCTGAACTATTATAATAGGGGAAAAAAATAGCTAGATAGAAGAGAGGTCTTTCCTTAAATAATTTCTTTTTACAGCTAAAAGTGCAGGAGAGCAAAAGCCTAAATAGATTGAGATGAACTGCACACCAACTTGGAGGCCCTTGCTGTGACAAACATCTGCACGACCTCCATGCAAAGACGTCTGGAAACATGGCAAGCAGCTAATTGGGTTTCCTTTCCAGCCACTCAATTTACAGCTATTTCCTGACCTCAGCTTTACAACATTTGGAGATTTGATGGCTTTATGTGCTAAAATTCACACTTTTTCACAAGCATAACCTGTTCAGGTACATTCCTTACCTCTTCTAGGCTGTGGCCACTGCAATGCAGCAGTAGTTGCTTGTCACTTCCCAGCCGACCCAGTTTTTGAGAGAACATGGGAAGGATGCTCCTTTACTGAAACACGCCATGTAAAAATCATGTTGATAGCGCTGACGCATGGGGAAAGATTAGACAGAGCGGCACCGCGGAGCAGCAGCGGTCTGTGTGCTGCCACACGCAAAAGGAACTCCTGACCTCAGCTTGATGCATTTCTTCCATTTCAAGGAGACAGAGCCGTAACAGCCCAGACGTGACAGTCCCACGGCAGCTTTAGCTGATGGAAGTTATAAGCTAACCAATTCCCACTCTTCCCTTTGCCCCCCGCCATATGTTCCCACCTTCTCCCTTGCACCAGTACCTTTATGACTAAGTGGTGAGATAATTCAGGAAATTAGCCCAAAAGAAACTAATTTTTTTTTTTAAAAAAAATCATGTTTGCTTTTGGCTGGTTGAGCTCTCTGCAGCAGTTATGAGCACATATGCTAATGGCCAGAAGGAAATAAAACACGTGGCTGGAAGCATGAGGGAGGGAGGCGCAGACCCTCTGCCACGCTGGGGGCACGGCCTGGGGTTCAGGTGACCCTATGGGCTGGCACAGTACAGGGCAAGCTCCTCCTGCGCTGTTTTGCAGGGACCTTCTAAAGTTCAAAAGAAGAGAAACCTGCAAGCCACCCCAGCTGTTTTAAAGGCATGATGTCAAATACACAGTTTCTTGCTGCAGTAATTCCTTTAACTTCAGCTGTGCAGAACCACAGTTACAGCTATCCCAGATCTTGCTGTTCTGTGGGAGAGATTCCCAGGATGCATCTTCCTTCAATAATCTCCTGTATATTGCTGCAACCAACTTGGGCACCTACTTCATCTGTGACCTTACAGCTCCTGTCAAATAGATTGTGACCCCTCTAGACTCATATTATCCATTACCAAATTTTCATTTTTATTAAGCTCAGGAGAGAGTTCTTTCACGCTCCTCTAGGAAGCATGAATTCTCCTGTGTCATTTATTCCATAAATGATTTATACCAAGAGCCTGTCAACTACAGGAGGTACTTGCTTGTGCTTACTATACCTGCAAGTAGCTCCGTCCTTTCCGGGTCATTACTAATAAAGCACTTATCCCTCATACAAGCACAAATGCCTCCCTGTGATCTCGCAGGTATTTATCGGAGCACTTCAGAGTCCTCAGTGGATTTATCCTCACAGTGCTCTGGCAAGCTGGGCATTGCCATGATTTCTGTTACACAGATAAAGAACAAGGCTGGGAGACTGAATTCAGCTCTTTGCTGCTTCGAGGAGACTTAATCTCCTGAATCAGGATGCTGTAACCACCAGATCATTCTTCCTACTCCCCACATCTGTTTCCCCTTGGGACAGCAGGAAAATTACTCATGGTCCATCCCAAACTCCCTGCTTTATCAGCCGGCCCCACACCAGCAGAGTGTTGCTGTCCCAATCTGCAGAAGAGAAGGCTTCATCCTGTGGCCATTTCTTACTGATGAAGTGCTTATGAAAGAGCCCAGCCTGCATGGCCTAAATCATTGCCCTGCTGTCCCGCTCCCTGTTCACAGACGACTCATGAGGTTCAGTCTCCCTACTGCTTAGCACCATTTGCTATGCAGCCAGCCAGATTTCACGAACAACAGTAAACCAAATATATTTGTCTTGCAACTAGAGAGCCAAGACAAGCAAGGAGCAAAGCTGGGGGCCAACTGTAACACCACAGATTTTGGCAGCCAGCCCTCTTTCCAGCTCCTTATGTATTTTTGTCCCAACTTTCCACCTAGTTCTCCCTCTTTTCAGTATTTCTGGGCAGATCATAACACCCACCGGAGAACGACAAATGGCTGCGTGGCTAAGTGCTTGCCCTTGACAAATTAAGGCATCTCCACGCCCTCTCCTTGCCCACGCTTTCCAGCATCACTTTATCACAGGCAAGGCTGAAAAACCTGTTGCTGCTGTTTCTTGTTTCTCTTTCAAACCCTAAAGCCAACTGGCAAATCATAATTTAACCTCACAGGTGCTGAATACAGTTAGATTAATACACATTGGCCAAACAAAATATTGCTTTTAAAATGCAATTTGTGCTTGGCACTGAACACATTGGGAGAATTCAGAGCAATTTGCACTACAGACCAGCTCATAACCCTATGCAGAAAGTGCTTTGATGCCCCCAATTTACATCTGACGGCCTTAACGGATTTTGGAAAGAGGCAGAAGGGTAGAAAGCCTCTGCACTAATCACAACTGATGTAAGAAAACTGAACATATTTAATTGCTTCTACCTTGTTGTAAAATTCTGTGTGTGTGCACACACACTCTTCCCAAAATCTAAAAAGTCACAGCAAGATGGTGGAAAAAATGAGGAAATTCTGACAAGTTATGATGACCCTTTTGGCCTGTAAGTCTTCCTTGTTGATCCAAAATATGCCTGGCAGTTTATTTCTGGTGTGGTGGGGGAAAGCTGTGATTATCTTGCCCGACCCTCATGCAGCTTCACTCTGCTGTACCAAGCTGCAGATGTATTCATCTGCACAGGTATTTATGGTCAATCTCTTGCAGACAAAATGCATACTTCCACACCACAATAAAAGTCAGTTCAAAGCAAGCTGCTCTCACTGAAGTCCATAGGAGATTTTTTTTCCCCATCGATTTTAGCAGGAGTTGGGTTGAGCCTGTTGAGATAGTTTGCTTCAGGAAAATTTTCACTTGTTGATTAGGGCTCAGCAGGAAAAAAAACCACAAAGAATAGCTTATTTTTATTGATTACACCCATTCCCCAAATAATATGAAATTAATCCTCCAATTTCATTTCAAGCTGCTTTCCTGCTACGCTTGGTTGCTGAAGGATAAAAGATTCTGGAGAAAGCGACACAGGTGAATTACATTTGCTCAACATTTTCAGCATTAAATAATCTGCACATAACTCAGGCTCACTCAAAAGGTACGCTGCAATGATCTGACATAAAATATAGCTCTGCTAAGCCAAAAAAGATAAAACAGGGATACCTTCATATTTAAAGGAGAAACAGTGAAGGATTTCATATTTTAATGAGATACAGATGCCGACCACTGAATGAATCACTCTGCCCATAATTAAAGAGTCTTCTGATGTCTGAAGACTCTTCCTGTCATGAAAGCTCTTGGATGCTATTTCATCTCTGTCCTAAGCCTGATTTCAGACTGAAAGAGGGGGATCCAAATGTTGATGTCACCCCAGACACCACTTACATTCTCCATTTCCGTTTTGAAGAACTTGGTATTAATTTCTGTCTATTCGGGGTTTTATGGTTTTATAGGTCTTCAGGCACCCTTAGAGCTAGACAGGAGATATGAAAAATCAACAATGGACCAAGGAATTTCCAGGCCCCACACCTTAGCATCTCATGCAAAATAGTATTATTTAAATTAGAGATCTGTCCCACTAACATTCAAACAACAGAATAAAACTAGAAAATTTAACTTTCAAGTACACGAAGAATATAAGAATATTTTACAGTTTTGCTGATGCTTCAACTGTAACAATCTAAGGATCCCAGGCAATTGAAAGTTACAGGGAGAAGCTGGACCTTTATTATTAGTATTCTTATCCACCTGGGCTACCTGGGGGCAAAAATAAGAAAAAGCAGCTTCCAGGTACACAGCCTTTTCATGAGACGCCCAAAATCTCATGTCTTACCTGGCTACCTGCATGTCCAAAAAAGCTTCTCTTTTTTCCAATTAATTTTGAATTCCGTATTTTCATTTACTTACCAATACTACTCCCTGGGCATGAATAAATCTCTCAGCTTTTCTGCTATGAGGTAAAAGGATGGTTTTAAAAAGAATAAATAAATCTTATCTTGGGCTGAAAGATCACCTAAGACTACTCTTGCTTCATTTCAGCTGCAGCCTCCCCAGGGAAACTGGTCCCCAGGCTTAACCAGCCTTCTCATTAAAAGTTTTTCCTAATGTCTCCTCTGATAGCCAGTATCCTCCTTGAATGGCGACATTGAGAACTCAACATACTGCACCCACCACCAGAACCGAATTAAATGAACAGAACGCCTTGCATATTTTATAGTAAACTGTATTTCTATGTCCTGATGATTTCTTTTCCCCCCTATTAACAAGATGGCATTGCAGGTCCAGGGATATTTAATGATCTGCTGTAATTCCAAAACTCTCCATGCACGCTTTCTTTTATCATTTCTGGCAGAACAGTTATCTACCAGTTCTCTCTTTTACAGACGTTCATTCCTTCTTTGCTTAGCCCTGTGCTAAGCTGTAACCTCTTTTTTTTTTCCAGACAGTTTCTATTATTTCAGATCCCCCTGAATCCTAGTCCTGAACTCGGCTGTGCTTGTACCTGTCTCAGCTCAGCATGAGCTGCAAAGTGAATAACCGTGTTCTCTAGTATGTCATCCAAGTATTAATGGAAGTAGTGACTACTACAGGAGCTGCAGGTCTCCAGCTCTTCCAGGGTCTGCTGTCTTCTACATGCTTAGAAACAACCCGATCATCTTTATCATACTTCTCTGAAACAAACTCCCTTGGCATTACAGGCTTCTCAGCCTACAGCTCCTCCCTCTCTTCCCTTTTCAAAGATATCCTATTAAGTTTTCTGTTCTCCAGTCTTCTCAAGCCTCATTTGTCCTCCACAGATTTTCAAAGATTATGACTAATGGCACTGAAAGCACTTCAACCAGTTTTCGAACTACCCAGAGCTCAATTCCTCCAGGCTCTGCTAACTTAAGTATTCAAACCTATTCTTTCCCCCTCTCCTGATAGCATGCTGGCTGCATGGCTGCAGCTGACCCTCTCAGGAAGAACAGAAAGGATAAAAAAAGTCATTCAGCCCTTCTGCTTTCTCACTTCCATCTTTTGAGAGCTTTTTCTTTCCACTGAGTAGTGGACTAACTCATTCCCTGGCCCAGCTCTTGCTACAAATACATTTACAGAAATCCCTCTGGCTGCCCTTTATGTCTTTTGCCAATTGTAGCTCATTTGGACTTTGGCCCTCTCATTTTTCTTTGCATGTCCACGCTGAAGTTGCTCTCAATAGTTCGACCTACTCTCCAATTTTTTTTATGTTGCTTTTGAGTTTCAGGTCATTAAAGAGCCTGTGATTTAGCTGAAGTAATCTCTCACTACGTTTCCCATCTGTCCTCTCCATTAAGGAAGTTCACACTTGCGCCATTTCTCTAAGAAACTTTCAGCTCTCCTAAACTTCATTTTCTCTACAAGCCTTTCTCTCCAAACCTCCAAAACATCAGGAGGCCTTTTCTCCTCTTCCTCTTCTCTCTTGCCAAGACCGTAGCTCTGAGCTGACTGAAATCCATTTCCTTGAAACCCATTATCCTCCCCAGGCTGCTCTCCCTACTGTTCTTCTTAATAATCAGCAGTCTGGCAAGCCAGAATGCTGTAATTTTAGAAAAGCTATTTTGCCCGGGTAGAGCCATTCCCTAGATTTCCCAACCAAGGACTGAGTTCCAGTTACAGAAAAGTTTATATCTGTTTTGGGAGCTCTGTGTTCTGGAGATGAATAAGGGTGTACATCTAGCATCTTGAAGAAATCTCCCTGCCAAAGTCTCACAGACAATCCTGTCCTGCTACAAAGCATCACCCCAAAAGAGATGAATTTGCAAAAAAATAAAGGAGAAAAAAAAAAGTAAATCTCAGACTTTTCTGGAAGGACACACACATCCTCCAAAGCATCTGAATCTCTCGGTTTGTGTCCTTAGAAAAGGGTGCAGAATCCGCCTTGCTGCCAGCACAAGATATAATGAAGGATATAAGTGCAGGTTGTAAAATTCTATGTGCTGTCCTAGATAATTTATACCTTTCCAAATGATGCCTCTCCATTCCCTAAATACAGGAGATCACCCTCGAGGAGGCAGTCCTGACCCCAGTCCTTTCAACATCCTCCCTCTGCACAGGGGATACTTATGTCCTACCGCCATGCTTAGCTGCACAGTAGCAGTTGATAGGAAAGAGTAACTTAGAGGAGCTAAGAAAGAACAAATATTTTTATAGCAGCCTCCTAATACTTAGAAGTAGAGAAGGAAGACGACAGCCTGTACAAGGGAGCCATTGAAAACAGCACTGCTCCCAACATGTGCTTAGAAAGATATCTGTTATCTGGGGTTTGCCAGCTGGCTCCTGTACGCACAAGATCACACTGCCTTTAACTCTGCTGGCTTCCCTGTTCCCAGAAACGCAGTCTTTGCCCTGAAGAAAAATTGCATCCCGCTGTCAGCTGTGATTAGCTGGCCCCAAATAGCCCCCGCCAGCCAGGCTTCAGCAGGGCAGGTCCCGGGGGAGCCAGGCTGCCCCACTGCTCCTCCCTGCCCTCAAGGAGCTAAGTCCTGGCAGCTCTCCCAAGGAGGAACACACTTCAGGTGCTCCAAATCCCCATCACCTCTACCACTAACAGATATTATCTCCTGCAACACTAAAAAAATTTTTTTTTAGGTAAAATCCTAAACGATCCTAGGGAACAAACTGTGCCCTGCACTAGGAAGGAAGGCAAACTCTCTCCCCAGGGTCCCCGTTAATCCCACCTGCAGGAATCCCACCTTCCTTCCCAACGCCAAAACCGTCAGCAAGATCAACAATCTTCGGCATGGGGAAGTTTGTGGCATCGCTGGGGGAGGACCAGCACACCTCCAGTCCTTCAGCAAAGCTGATTCTCCTGCCCTGACTCCTGAAGCCCAGTTATCATCAAGGAGACAAGAAGAAATCTTCCTTGGCCCTTGCAGAGAAGCAGGACATGTCAGCCATAGGATTAGCGTAACATAAATACAGTGCAAACAATGAGTTATCCACAAGTTGATCCATATTAAGGATCCATATCACCATCCATACATCTCCCTCTGTAAATGTTTCAAGCTTCACCTTAAAATAATAGGTCCTTGCTTCTATGACCAACTTCAGCCAAAATCTGCTTCTAAAAACATCTGGACACTGTCAGGATGCCCTTTCATGAAAATTAAGACTGTAATGTTCCCCTACAGAAGCAGTATTTCTCCTACTAATTTGCTTTTACTATCCGTGTCTCCACCAAAATCCTAAGCTGTCTGTATTAATATTTGGGTTGCTGGTTTATTTTTTCCTTTCTAGCTTGTTTCCATTTATGTTGTGCTTCTCCATTTAATATTAAATCGACAGTGACACATCATCACTTTTTTTCCAAATTCACTAAATTGTTTAATAATATAATTTTTAGAAACAGATTTGTGGCTCGCACACACACACGCACACACACACCAACGCAAAATAAAGATGACAGCACATTTGAACAAGGCAGCAATAAAACAGTGATCGTAATAAAGAATAAAAATGCTATATCAGGTTGCCATGGGAACCAGCATTCAAGGACTCCAGGTAATGTTGTAAGAGATACCACTGAGCAAAAAGCAGCTAAGCAGGTTAAGAGGTTATTTATTAGACTGCAACATGTTGTGCAGTGCCCTCTGGTGAGAGCGCAAGACAGACACAAAGGGGTTCAAAGCTGAGGTACGAGATGCAAGTAGTCGTGCCCCACACATCCCGCCCGGGAGCTGTCAGCTTGGCAGCCGCATAAATTGGAAGGAACCGGCGTGTGTCGTGGGCAGCGTGCAGAAGGTATGGCTGCATGCAAAGCGATGGAGAGGTAACACCAGGACATGCACCCCCGATGGCTTTAATCTCTCTCTTGTGGGAGCTCAGTACCGCAGCGCACAAATGAAGTTCCCGAGCTCTGAGAAACGTTTTAGCAGGTGGGGACCTGCTGACCTCTGTGAAGTGCTGCTTTTCCTGCTGAGGGTAACGGGACCAGCTAAGACGAAAGCTGCAGTGGTATGATTAAGGCCAATAAGCACAATCCTTGGTCATGGTATGTTTTCTTAAGGACTGGAAGTGTAACTGTTCCAAGTCCAGAAATCTCACTAAAATTAGCAGCAGCTTCCCACGTGGAAGAGCTACAAAACCAGGCTCAGATCCCCAGGAGCCCTGGGGCACCGCATGCGCACGCCCACAGAGGAACACAGAGAAATAACTCAACAAGGGATGGAGCCCATGTGCAAAAAATAAAGCAGCAATTCAATTCAACTCAAGGTAAGACCACCAAAAGTGTCCTTTCTTACATGAGACAAAAATACATAGATACCAATTAACTACGAGATGTTCTTAAGCACCTTGACAACACAGAACCTTTTTCACAACTGCATACCCCCCCTACAAAACAGAGGGTGCTACAAGGCGTTTTGAGTGCAACATGCTCCATCGCAACCTCACAGGGAAACTCCAGGCTCACGCGGAGCTCTGCGGCTGACACAAAGAGCAGACATCCCCGTGCCTCTTTCCAGATACCATTCGTTAATCACAAGCATTTATTTGGGGGAGCAGAAGAGGTTGCTTACAAATATCACAGTACAGTGTTTTCTTTTCTCCTCACAGGCTTTTCTTTGGGGAAATCAATGGAAAATCTAGTTAAAAGATTTTGAATAAACACTGTTAACATTTCGTATAGATTGGCTCCTCCAAACCTGGCGTCAGAGCTAACACCACTCTGGATTAACTTTTTCTATCAGCAAAGCCAGACTATTCAGCCCAATTCAGCAGTGCTTTCAATGCAGCTGGAAGCACGGTCAGGGCACGTCCAGCCTGCCAGCATGACTCTGCCCACAGCCACCCCCGGTACCCACAGCGGCCCTGCGGCCAGCAGAAGACCTGAACATGTATTTAAACTGCGAAAATACTGCTGGGGCGGAGTGGGGGCTGGAATACGAAACCCAGCGCTCCTCATTTTCCCCTGCACGGGTAAAGCTGTCAATTCAATTCTCCCCCCACTAAGTGGCACCAATGCACCGCAAACCGCAACGAAAACATCTGTACAGACTGCTTATAAATAAAAATTCCCCTGCTTTCCTGGGTCTGGGCTGCAGCAAGGGAAATCAAGCAAGCGGGGCACCACGCGGGAAGGGCCGCAGGCGCTGCTGCAGGCCCGCGCTCCCCAGCCAGGCCGCTCCGGCCCGCAGCAGCGGCCCATCGGGTCTGGCTCTCCCCTGTCATCAACATTTTAATTACATTTCCATGAAGGAAATGCAGCTTACAGGGACGCAAGAAAAAGGGGAAAAGGCAAACAGGCAATCTGGTGTTGACTGTGCTCTCCAATACCTGCTCTTGCTTTGAAAAGATGTGCAGGGACAGTAGCAAACACCGAAACCCACACAGCACTGAGCCAAGCCCAACCCAGACCCCATGCAGCTGACCTGGATGTAATCTACACCACAAATCAAACCAGGAACACCAAAGCACTGCCGTTTTTCTTTCAGACAGCCCTTGCGATGACCTTCTGTTGAGGAGAGCTGTAAGGACTGCCCTCAGTTCCTGCCTGACTCACCCAAGGCTTCGCCCAGCTTCACCTGCCAGACACTTGCCATGCCACGGAGTGGAGACATGGGACAGAGACAACTCTGCCGTAAATCAAGTCTACAGTAAAAACCAAATCTTTAACTCAAATCTACTGCAGTTGGGAAAAGGCTAAGCAAACCACAAAGCCATGATGTTTATCATCATGCAAGCGCAGAAACTAATAGAGGAAAATGTCTAGGAAATGCCTTCTCACCAGTGCTCTTAGGGAAGCGACAATTAACCAAAACTGTATTAGGTAACAAAGTATTAAGCAAAAGTGTACTTCACTCTTACCAGTACAAATGGGAACAACTGAGCAATTTGGGACATTAGTTTCCCTCCTCATGGCTTGCTATTTGGAAGAGCGACGGCAATGGTCACCGCTACCTGGGAAAACAGGCCACGTTTTGAGCACAGGTCCAAGGATGTCTTGTTCAAACTGGCAATCACCTCAGTATTCACACATGAAATACTTAAAGACAACTTCTTAGTGATTGCATATTGTAAACAGGCCAGCTCGAGTGCAACATCAAGAGGTGTGACAATCACACTGAGGCAGACAAGAGACTGAAAGCCTATGCTTCAAAAATGATCACAAGATGAGAATAGTCTGCACTGAGTTCTAGAGGAGAAAAAACAACTTGGTATATAAACATGGCACTGCCTCTAAAGCAGCTGTTTTCATTATCGATCCACAGTAACCTATGCTATGTATATACCGGGGATGTACAGCAGCTGATGAATGCACAGGTGACAGCGGAGTGCTGCGCTGAGCAATGCCCAGACAGGAAAAGCAAAACCTGGCAGAAACGGAAAACGGGTCTCAGCTGTTTCACCAAAATCTGCCTCACATTTGCTTCAGCAGAAAGCTGCTGGAAAAGAGGAGCCCATGTAATGTGCTCCCATGCAGGCCAGCCTGGCCAGACACCCAGATCCCGGTGCTGGAAGCACACAGACATCCACTCCCCTGGCCGAGGAGAACCATCTGCAACTGATGGTCACCGGACTCCAGACTGGGCGTACCAAGCTGCCTTCCTAAGTTAGCAATATGCAATGACCACAGAGGAATAACTTCTCTTCATCTATAACAGAGTTAAAGAGTCACAATCACCATTTTTTTATTCCAGTCAATCTGAGCATTTATCCCTAAGGGGAGGAAAACAGAGTTCATAGGTGCCCCCAGAGTTTGTTTGTTTTTAAAACAACACTCACAGATGTAGTAATGACAAACCTCCAGGGCACGGAATCCAAAACAGGGACTAAAAGAATCCCATTGGTCTCAAAACATTACAAATATTCTACATCAAACACCCAGGCACCACGTCACTGTCTACGGATTTTGACTTGCTTCTTTATGCTCCCTTCACCTTCTCCCATGCAATATCCAACAGCTGATTATTCTGTTGCTTGTGGTAGACTGAAGCAATTAAGCTTAACCCTAGTCCTGTGGGAGTCCCAGAGAAGGTTAGTGATCCACAGGCATGACATATTGTTATTTATAGCTGATTAAGTTCTATTTATCTACATCTAAATGTTGCAGGAGATGGGAGAGATCCCCAAACACATCTGTGTCTTATTAGAAACACCAGCTGTGTGTGGTAGCTTAAAGTTTGTCTTTCTTGAGAGGTTATAAGGAAAAAAAAACCTCAGAATAATTCAAATTCTTCACTGTAGCTAAATAAATCGGTGTGGTTTAGTCATGATCCTCAAGATGTAAGCCTGACATCCCATGCAACTGAACTGTTTCTGGGGTCAAACTCAAACCCAAAATTAGCTAGGCCACTCTGAAGCTGTTCTGAGCACTGTAACTGCATTTAATTTTTACTGTAAGACTGTTCACATCTCAATAGATATGAGAAAGGTGACCAGCAGGTCACAAACCATATCTTTAGAGTCATAATTTCTGAGCCTCTATGCATTTAGGAACATTTAGGAACAGCACTGTGGTTTCACTAGTAAAACCATCTTCATCTACATGCTCTATTTTCACACACACCTACCATGGAAAAAGAGCAAACTGAGGGGACGCAGTTCTGTCTCCATCTTTTCCTGCAGACAGATGTGGTACTCGGGTCCACAGTAGCAACAGAGATTGGCATTAAAACCTTTATGTTTGCTTACTCTGTGTAATTTAATTACGGCATTTTTGGTGGTAGAGAACAGTAACATAATTACTTGCATGCAGGAGATACAAGTATTTTCAAGAACAGTATAACAGCAACTCAAAGTCAGGCTCTAGAGGAAGGGACAGCACTGTCCTGTCACTATCAGCACCAAATCACAGCAGGTAATGCAGAGTTTACCTCCTAATTACCAAAGCGGAATGTAATGAAAGAAGCAGTAAACTGATGTCTCCTTCTGCAAGAGTCGAGTTGAAACATCCAGATAGCAACAGCGGGATAGAGCAGGAACATCTAGGTCCTGCAGCTGCAGAGTAAGATGCTTCTCAAGAACCAGAAGAATCATCTGTCATCCCTATCCTACTGCTTTGCATGCAAGCTATATGTGATTAGTGAAATTTTCTTTGGTAACCGTTCCAGCCCAGAGGAGCTAGCTGAGTTTCACTTTTAGCATCACCTGAAATGGAGCTGACATTCAAAATGAAAGTTCAGGGTAAAAAGTGAAACCTCTGAGTTTTGCAAAGAATTCTTTGAAATGCCCTGCCAGAGCTTTGATAACTTCTTGCACAGGAATCAGTGAGACCGTATCCACAGGAGCTTTGTGAAACTGTGCATCTTGAAGGGAGGACACCCACAAGGACTACTTTCACTCAAGCCACTGACTGCAATCTTCTGATGGAAGATTCACCAGCTGTCAATCACTCCACAACAGACCAAATTACCGTGGCAGCTCAGTTAAGCTTCGTTTCCAATCCTCACACACAGTTTGACCTGAGTGGAAAAAGCCACCCAGCTCTCCCTTTGCAAGTTCGCTTGCAAGCTCCAGGCTTTGACCATCCCCACACCATGCAGTGGCCAGCAACTCCTTGCTCTTACCAGTCCCAGCCCGCATCTACTCAAGTGATGTAAGTGTGGGCTGGTATTAACAGAGCATTAAACCTCAAATTAGAGTACGGCTGGAGCGAGCCTGGGATATTTCCACAGTTTCTCCAAGAAAGGCAATGCTGCCAGCTCTTTGTTTTGTTATGAGGCATGTGATAGTTTGGCATCATCCTCTAGGTTCTGAAATTTGCTGGAACAAAAGAAATGTTGAGCTTTCGTTAAGAGGGAAAAACAAAGTACACAGTCTCAAGTCATAAACACAGACTTGAATACAGTCCATGAGTGTCTGAACGCAATTAAGAAGAATCTAACCCAGTACTCATTAAGTATCTCAATTGCTGAGTAGCTTATTTGTTCATTCTTATTATTTGATTAGATCTGATAACTCAAATAGTTTGGAGTTGTATTTCTGCTGTGCTTCATCTTAATTGCTCTTTCACAGGCCTTCTGTACAACCCTAAGGAAATCATGTAGTCACTCTACACCTCAGCGCAGTATTTTTAAAAATAGAGTCTGATCTTTTCTTTTCTTCCAGCTGCGCCTGCCCTATTTACCTAGTGTCATCTCTTCCAGGGCTAGAGATGGTTTACATCATGCCTCTCAGAATGTCTCCAATATGAGTAGCTGAGTAATACAAAAATCAACAAACTATCATCACATCAGAAACCTCATCTTCACAATCTCAAAAATTCATCTGTTCCTGGACAAGAACCAGAGCTCCAACACAAATGCTGCCCCATTACAAATGTGCCATGTATGTACTCTCATCCACATGCAAACAAAAAACTCTTAGCTCACAGTGATCTCATAAAACTTATGGTTTGAGATAGAACCAATATACAGAATGATCAGCCTCTTAAGTGCTAATTTCTCTTACCAGTGCTTTTAGATGATGTGTTTTAGCTGTTGCAAGCATACATGGGCATACATTCAGTAAGTCAACTGCCAAAAAGGTTACTCCCATATTACAGGAAAAAACAAAGCATTTCGGGTTAAAAACAAGAAAAAAAAAAACAAACAAAAACAAAACCAACAACAAAGCAAAGTCTGGTTATTCCAGAGTACAGTTTCCCCTGGTACTTAGTGTTGCAATTATTTACATATCTTCAGATAGTCAAACTGATGTGGTCCAAAGTTTTGTTGTGGACTTTGTAGAACACCTCGTGCCTGTGCCAACTGGAGCACACTTAGCATGTTATCAGGCTGAACGGTGGAACAGAGGGGACACTAGATTTGCTACTAAAGAAAAAAAAAAATCAGTAAGCTAAACAAAATCAGCTCATCAGAAAAACCAAGTAAAAAAACCACAACAAAATGCAAAAACAAATTCAAGCACACTACAGGAAGCAGGTACAAGTTGCAACCACCGTGACATCTTGAGACTCTTTGGTCAGATGAACAGCACTGGTAAGCAACACCTCCCAGCTCTGCACCATCCGGCTTCTCAACAACTTCAATGCTGGGGCTCAACAGTGAATACATTATCACCTATTTTAGCCCAGATCATGAAGAAACGTACTTGAAATCTGCAGTTAAGGCTTCTCATATATTGTCCCAAATAATCTTTCCACTCTTGAAGATGTAAGATAAAATCATACAACTTGTAAACTCTCACCAACTAGATACCTGCCAGGCTCAGCAGCTGCAACCCTGATGCCCTGCCTGCCACAGCTCCCGGTGGAGCTGCACCCTTTTAACCGCAGGACAAAAATACGTCGTCTGGTGAGCATAGCAGCACTGCCATGTACAAGGCAAGGTGGAGATCCAGTCTTACCAACGGGACACTCCTCTTGATACTCATGTAGTAAGAATAGTATTTGTTACGCATCAGTATGTTACAAATGCTGCTCGGTATGAGAACTACAACCGTCCTGTTGTGCCAGCAGTACCGTGTAGTCATCTGTACGCATTTGAAAATGTAATGCGCTTCGGTGGGAGAACCCAAGCAGTGCAATACAAACAGCTCTGCTGCCTACCACGCCAAGAAAAGGTTAACTGTGGCCAGTCACAGGTTATTTCAGAATTTTGTAAATACAATTAATACACAAGGCATGTAATTATCTCAGCAGACACTTCTTCCCCATGCTTATTTAATAATATTTTAAGTTTCTCCTTTGGCTATATAGGCTAAAAACATATCTATAGACAAGGAATGCCCGGATGCACTGCTTTACTATTAAGCCTAACGAGCATGAGCAGAAATCTAAAACCAAAGAACACTAAAATGGGTTTTCACCCTGAAAATTGATCCTGAATTTCCATCTTCAGTGTTTTCCCTACAACTTCAGTGTTTTCCCTATTGTTCATCTGATTTCCATAGTTTCTCTGCCTCCCCATTTCAAATTATATTTACATGAAAAACAAATCAATTTAAATTATTTTGAAAAACTAAGCAGCACACACTTTCAGATACGCAAGAGCTGCTGAGTGCATAATTTATTAGAAGAAAGGCAGAACCAAAATAAGGCCATACTGCTGTACAAGATAAATCACCTTCAATAAGAATTGGACAGAAACACCACGCTGGTTTCCATAATGCTGCTTCTGTTCCATTCAGTACATACGTATGAGATGAGTTCAACAGGAGGTTTGTTACTAGCTCCCATCTAAAAAACCCACAAAATCACAAAATTCAAATCGTAACAGTCAAAACTAGTACAAGCAACACAAAGGTACTGCCACATCAGGGAGATTTTTAAGAACTGGTATTTTACATCCCCACTAAATGACCTGTCATAAACAAGTAAGATTTTTACAAGACTTTGTATTTTGGGAAGTACACGGAGAACGCTACCAAGCACACTGAGTGACCCACTCTTTTGTATCCTGTAGCTTCTGAAACTCTACGCGCAGCTCAGAGCGCCTAAATTGGATCTACTGGCAAGAGGTGCAGAGGTACCTTGTTTTGCTTCTTCCCCTCAGCATTCACTTCCACTCAGCACGGGTCACCTCCTCTGTGCACACGCAGGGTTTCCAGAAAGGCTCAGAAGCAGCTGCGTGTCTCAGAATAACAACAATCCAAAACAAGAGCTTAAACACTTAAAGAAAAACACGAAACAAAAGAAGAGAAGGAGGGCGGAGGGAAAAAAAAAAAAAAAAAAAAAAATGCGGTGGAATAAATCCAACCGTAGCTTCTCGGCAGCGCAGCGAGCCCCGAGCAAGTGCCAGCAGTTTCAAAAGAGCTGTAATCTCTAAACTGTTATCAAGGTTTTATCGCACTCGAGTTCTTATCTAAACCAAACAATCACTAGAACAGCAGCTGATAAGGCATCCTGACAAGGTAATTTCAGCAATTTAAATCCGCAGCTACAGCCGTCATACACTGAGAATATTTTAACACTCTTTCCAGTTTAACCTCTAATCTCTCTTCCTCTGTTCTTTCCAAACACAGGGCCAATTTTTCTCTCTTACAGCCGGGCGCATTTCCTGCCGTCGCTGGCGTGACGGGCAGGTGCCCTTTGAGCTCTCCCCTTCGGCGTGTGCAGCACAGCCACCAACGTCGGCTTGCTTCATCAAAAGGATCATTATTTTCTCTCTGAATTCAAGTGGCCGTTTTCCCTGTCCTGACAAAGATGCATCATTAAAAGCGGTGCCTGTATCTGTCACAAGCTGCCGTGTGGGAAAGGAGAGGGAACTCAAAGGCAGCAAACAGGAGGCAGGATCAGCCTTGGCCCTGGTGTAATTGGGTGTAACACAACAGAAATATTTTATTTGTACCGTGGGGGATTTCCACCTAGAACATCTCACTCACATGTCGCAAGGCGGGATTACCTCAGGAGCCTTTTAGCTCACCATCTCCTCTTCCATAATCATTCACTGGCCAGAAAAACCCAGTATTTCTCTATTTTTGCTTTTAACAGGCTTGTTACACCAGGCCAGACTTTGATTTACAGGACATCTGAAAGCACTCACTCATGCTAAATGTAGCTGGTGACATCCAAAACCAAACCAAAACCAGCTACCTCAACTGGACAGAAGCCTCAGTTGATCTCATGCAATTTCTTCCAGACACCAGGCACTGCCTTGACACAACTCCTAATTATTTCTGCCCTTACATTGGAGCAGAAAAGCAACATTAAGCCACTAACACATTCCTGTGCCTTCAAAGCCAAGCAGCAACTTGCCTATATCACATAATGTGTATGTACATAAGACAGGGCAGAACAGCTTTAGAACCACCTGAGTTTACTCTCAGCTTTCCATAGCTCCTGCGAGGCCAGGAAGCCGAGCGCGGCTCTTGGGGAACTGCCCTGGGCACACCCAACATCTGCAAGTACATCAGAAACAGCAGCCAGGGCTACTAAAGTGACTTGACTAACCAGAGGAAAGTTCCTGGAGTCAAACGCCACCAGGTCCCTTCTGTGGTGCCATAACTGACTTCATCAGAGCTGTTGTCTTCACATGAACAGAAAGTGAACTGTGTAAACCAGAGAAATTGCTCAATTCCCTCAGGTTGAACTTTCAAAATCAGGAAAGGGAATTCAAGATTTCTTGGCACACATGCACAGGGTAAAAAAAAAAATCCAACCAGATGCTGTACAAGTCAAAAAATCCCTTCATTAATGATGGAAAATTCCTTTACATCCTATTTCAAAAACTTTCTTCCATCAAAACTCCAAGAATCAAGAGACAAAACAGATGCAAAACTCAATTTTCCTCTATAAATCATTGTGTCTGACATGTGAAATGCAAAGTAATATGTTTAAATTACAAGACGTAAATGTGGTTATAGCAATAAAAGAGTGTCTTCAAATTTTAATCAGAAAAAATATATCTTGAGTTTCAGAAAAATTAGGCAGCTCAACCAGGAACAGAACGTACAAGTATAACACGGCACCCTTCAATAGCCTTCCTCTTACAGTGTGAAGACCACCCTGAATACCTCCAACTGGGACAGCACTGGGGCTCTGGCATCAGGGAAACCCACCAGAAGTTAACTTATTTACTGGGTTTGAAAATCTTGATGTGTTTGAATAGTGCTCTAAGGCAGTTACAGCACGATCTGGATAGCACGAGTATCTAACACAAAGAAAGAGAACAATCGTCTAATTCTAAAGAGACTGGCACTTTGTACCAAAACACACATCATTTTTGTGTTCCTCCTCCATGGCTTTTTGGGAGCTTACTGGGGCTGGATACTGTATTCAAATGGGTCTCTATTGTACAATTTTTGCAAGGACTGTGTATTACCCCTGGGTCCAACTGGTCTGCTTCAGGAACAAGTGAACCTCACAGTTCAACCCATTTCTTCAACCAACCCCGGAGTGCACAGCAAACTCGCCTGTGAGCGCACGGTTATGATACATCCACTCAGCACTTAAAGCATCCAATCCAACCCGCCATAAACTGTCACTTCTGGCATTTATGGCAGACAGTAAACACAGGCTTATCAGAGAACAACTGCACCCTGTGAGCTCAGCCAATGGAACAACATTTCTTATCACATCAACGGCTTATCGGGGAACCTAACAAAAATAAGGGTTACACCATATGGTCCCCTCCTTTTTACCTCTGCTCCACAGAGACGTATGACTTACATTAAAGCTACACTGCTCAAGCTTTGCAGACTTGTTTCCTCCTTGTCTGCCCTTGAAAGTATAATCCTAGCTTTAGAGCAAGGCCCATGGAAACAATTCCCTACAAAACCCTGCTGAACTTGACAAATATCCCATCGACTCAGCTTTTGCCATCAGAGGCGCCCACTGGCACCCACCTGCATGAATCGATACCCGACATGGCAGCGTTCACCTCGTGGGAGCCCTCCTGTGCGGCTCCTGCACTTCAGCAACAAAATGAAGGTCAAGAGGCATCACAAGCAAGCGCGGCGCGCTTCTGCGCAGGGGATATTTGCACAGTCACCAGAATCACATTCAAACTCTATCAACAGAGACCATTTCCGCTGGTAGTGCCAGACGATGATGTGGCTAACCAAATTAACAAATGAAAACAAAAAAAAAGAGTGATAAATTAGGAAAGAACTCAGATTCCCTTACGTCTACCTTTTATCAGGAGCTGTCTAAAAATATTAGCTCATGTTGCTATAAAGGTTTGCATAAACAAGTGCATTTCTGAAGTACAGAAGCGAGTATTTTTGTTTGACCAATACAATTACAAAAGGCACATCTGTCCACACAAAATGAGTAATTCTTCCTTCGGCGGCTGTTAGGTACCACACTGCAGCTCTGCTTTTTTACTGGCAAAGTAACAGAAGCCCCTTCAAACAAAACAGGTTGGATCCATCGTCCTGCTATTCTGCTGCCACACAGCCAAGCACACACTCTTCCTCAGAGCTTTGCTAAGCCCGAGTGCAACTTGGCCACCATGGCTCACAATTCTTACAACTTGACTGCAGACAGGAATTACTGCAAACTGAGGCAGGATATGAATTTAAAGAGTTATCTTCCTTTCAGACAAGGAGCCCTTTCCAGTTCAGTTTAATACACTGAATTAAAGTAAACTGACAAGAGAGTCACATGGTAAGCTCTTTTACATCATTTCTCCTTGCAAACAAGCCCTAAAAATCTGGGGGCTGCTGAAGATGCCACATGGGCTACCAGCTCTGCCCCGAGGAGCATCCCGCTACTTTGGCTCCTGGTTCCACACCTCCTGCCTGAGCTGCAGCCTGAGCTCCTCCTTGGAAGGAAATGGTCTCAATCTAGAACCTTCCTATTGATTACTTGTCTTTTTTCATTAAAATCTATAAAAATAGCTACTTATCTAGTCTTTGAATGCTATTGACAGCTTCTTTGCTGAGAGAAAATATGAAAGCAGTTCCAATTTTTTATTATTTTTTAAATTATTGCCTTATAAATCTGTACTGTCTTCACAGATTACTCATGTACGCTGTTGTTAGCGAGCCAGGTTAAATATCGTTCTCATATAATGCACTTACAACTCAGTGAACTCAAACACAAACCCTCCTTGATAAGCAAGCAATAAAACCCTGTCCTTTATTACCACCAAGGTAATTCATACTTCAATATACATATTATTTCAGTGCTAAGATTATTTTACTGCAGTAAACTGAATTCCTCATGAAGGGAAAAAAAGAAAACGCATGAGAAATGCTGAAGAAGGACTCAGATTCTGTGAAAGATTAGAGAATAAAAAAATTTCAGAGAAACTGGAATTAGTACTGATATTACAAGAAAGGATAGCTTAGAATAACACAATTTCTCATCGTGTTGCTGGGACAATTTGAAGAATGTCAAGACTAAGCATTTTGATACTGCACTTCATCCAAGACTATCAGAGAACAAGCACTAAACAGCTCACTTCACAGCCACCTCAAGGACAGGATTCCTAGCTTCTAGCAAACAAACCTGCAGCAAGCAAAATGCTGCAAGCCAGAATCTGAGATCTGACTTCAGACTCACACGTTCTCACTATTGCAAAAGGCTTGGCTTCCCTTTCCATAGCCCGGAACGGATTTGCAAATTATTCTTTTGTTAGCGCTCAAAAAAATTGGGGACAGGTTGAAAGATCATGAGTAGTCCTGAGAATTTACCCAAGTTGCGCAAAGATTTCGAAGGCAAGTTAACCATCTGCTGTGTGCTGGAACAGCTGAGAATCAGAACTCCTGTTTCCATGCGTGATATTAACACTAAAGGCTCCAGAAATGTTTTCATTAACACAAATTTTGTATCCTGAGAATCACACACCACAATCATTACCCTAAACCCTCACTCAATGCTCTGTACCGTACGACATTTCTTGATCAATACTAATATGATTCACAAATTGGTAGACGACTTGGAAATACAGTTTGTATTTTATTCCTTTGGAAGTCTCCAAGACCTTAATTATAGGGAGGCTTTTTTTTTTTTAATTCCCCAAAGAGCAGAACATTAACTAGTTCATTTCTGTTCACTAGTCAATGCAATATAGCTGATATTTCAGTAACATGGGCTTACTGTGCTTTAACAGGAGACTGGAATACTGATGAAGCAGCTCAACATGAGCTACAGCCAGTGCAGCCTGAAACCTTTCCACTGCAGGCAGGTATCGCCCAGCTGTGGAGCGGTTCACGTGAAGGGAGCTAGCTGCTCTCCAGTCCGTAGCAGACAGATCTCTGACATCAAAGCCCTCACCACCCCCATCAATAGTGCCCAAGGGTTGTATTGCGAGCCCAAGCAGAGAACAGCCCACCAAGAGCCCACAAGCACGGGGAGAGGGAGGAACTGCCTCATCTGTTACTGTCGTTAACGTGTGCAGCACGGCAGTGCACAAAGGTCAGGGCAGAGCCTGACCAGATGGTGTACGCACCCCAGCATAGAACATCCTTCCCCTAAAAGACCTCAGCCTACAATTTAAAGAGGCAGCATAACACCAAAGAATTGTGTCATTTTGTTAACTTCCTTGGACTCGACTTTTCCCGTTTTTTTAGTTGAAGGTGCAGAAGGAGGGGAAAAGGGAAGGCAGAATAATCCCAGCTGAGCTGGTGGCAGAGCTTCCACAGGCAGAGAGGGAATTCGGAAAGACTGCAGAAGAAACTGAAGCAGCATCTGTTTCGATTTGAGGAGGAAGGCAGATAGAGGAAGGCAGTCAGATAAAACATGAGATACAATGCTTGTTTGGTGCTCAGCAATGGCTAGAACACTCGTGAGGGAAAATGAGGGTTGATGTTTGTGCTCAGTAGATGCCAGATGAGAACGACAGACTTAACCAACGTCGTTAAAAATGAAGCACCCTTTTTCCACGTATAACATTACAGTGCAGAATCACCCATCAGAAGGTAAGTCTACTGTCAATGGGCATGTCAAGCTTCTCTTTCAGATGGACATCTGTCATATGCAAGAACCAGGCTCTAGGCAATTAGAGGAGTTTACAGCACGTATTAATTTTCCAGTAAGATAACTAGAGAGTGGTTTCTCAGAAACACAAGTATTGAAAACAGAACTGGGATCTCCACTGAGTATAGCACAGTGTTGTAAACAACTGCCATCCTCACCAAACCCAAATAAAGCTGGAAAATAAGGAAAAGAATAAGAAAAAAAAAATAAAACAAAACCCAAAGTACTTCTGCCTTCCATGGCCCCACCAAACCAAAATCAAGCAGTCAAAACACGCTAGCTGCACTCGCACAACAGAGAAACTAAAGAGGAAGGTAGGACCAGATCCATTTCCCTCATATCTCCCATCTTCAGGTACACACAGCCACAATTCACCAGGCTCGTTTTCAGTGACTGCCACAGAAAGCCCATCTTGCCCAGACATAGTCTGGTTGGAGTTCCCACAACACCAGAGTCCATGATTGTTTGGGCTAAGACAAGCCTGCACTGGCCACTGGTGAAAGTTCGTTCTGCCCTACAGTGAGAATAAGAAATTATCAAAGCCACAAAGATTAACAAGGAAAGAAAAACGTAAAAATTGGTGAAGTGAAAGCTACAGTACAGGACAGTTATAGAGACAGGTTAATTATTAACACTGAGGACTTACCATCCCCTAAATCTTGAAAAATGTTTAACTAGCAGTTAGAGGCACAGTAAGGAAAGTATGTGCTTGAGTCTTCTGTCCGTTTTGCAGAGGAGGAAACTGAGGTGAGGAACGAGCTCTGGAAGCCACAGAGAAAGGCACAGCAACCTGAATGCAGCATGTCTGGCTTCTAATCCCACCTGTTAGATCTGCAGTCCTCTCCTCTGGTTCATCCTCTTATAAACCTTGGTCAGGAAAGTGGAAAGCAGTATCTTTTAAGTAGCAACATTCCTATTTGTGAACTGAAAAGCACCTTCCACGAGGGAAAAAAACAGACTGACCTTTGACATTTTTGATAGCTCAATAAATGACAATAGGAAGCAAAATTGTATCATGCACCAATAAACCATAAATTACTTTATGATATAAGAGGTTATTTAAGCTAAAACTATAACTATTAAGGAGAGTGATAAGAGATAAGGAAGGCAAAGACTTGGGGACTTTTCAGTCTCGTATCTTATCACTTCCCAGTGTAATATTAACCAGCCTGATTCACAATATCCCAGTTACTTTGTGATCTTTCCATGGTTGAAAACAATGAGCAAATGTGAAGTATCCAGAACTTTGTTCGGTTGGGCCACTAAAACAATACAATCTTGGTTTTTGATCACCCATTCAAGCTACAGTAGCATCAACACAGGGAAGATGTTAATCCTGTAGGGTTGTGCATTTTTTTTTTTTGTTACACTTACGTAAACTTCATTTTGATTTTGCTCAGAAAAGGAGTGTGAACTCTCAATACTCCTATACAGTTAACACACTTTTTAATCCACTTGGCAAAGATTAGTAAACTGCTTTCTAATATATTGCTTTGACATCTCTCTAACCAATTATGTGACATTTTCCAGCAGGCATTGATTTATGCTGGAAGTCTACAAGAACAGTCACATTAATAAAGCTGATTGTGTCTCTCATCACTGAAATTATTTAATGATGGAGGTACTGTCATGTACATTCACCTGTACCCAAAGAAAATCAATTTGCCAGCTAGACCACCCACCTGCAGTTAAATCTTTTATTTAGCTTGCATCGTTATTGATTTTAATTGAAGAAGTCATGATTTGTCATAGCTTGTACTGCCTGAAAACTAAAAACTCTTTAATGTGCTGTTAAAATCGCAGGTGGTTTTGTCCACAAGCAGCGGAAGAATATTGCTCAGCTAAATCCTCACATCACAAACCTGCAATCACACACAGCCTATGATCGTTTTAGCTCTTGTCAGCTGTTGCGGTTGGATAAGACAGCTCCAAGCAGAAAACTGGGACTTGCTGGTTAGAGATACGTATTATTTAATTAAATATAATTTATCCTCCTCTCCTCTAAATCCTCCATACTGCCAAGATTTATTCATATCAATAATCTCTCAACTTCAAGAGGTTAGTGAGTATAAAATATTGGTGTGTGCTGCAACCTTAGGAACAAAATTTCACATACACTTCAGTGCGACACAGGCCACCACAGCGGCCAGAAGTGTGGAACCTTCCTTCCCCAGGTGACTGCTGCTCCCGCACCCCAGCAAAAATGATGGTGTCCATCAGGAAACCTGTGTGGCTAAAAACAAGATGTGGACAACAAGAGTGCTACATTAAAGAAGGCGGCCAAGCAAATAAAACACAGTCCACACTTACACGTTCTCTTCCCTTCCAACCCAGCGCTGCCTTCAGCCATTTTACATACAGCTACTTGGCTGAGCCTCACTGATGCTGTCCAAAATGAGGTGTTTCGACACATGCTTATGTTGCACAAACAACATTCAAAAGCTTTTCCTTTTGTTGCAACACTGAACCAAAACAAACTTTGAAATCTCAGAAGCTGCAGCAAAACAGATTTGTCACTCTCCAAGTCAGCTTTAATCCTCACACCAAGGAGCCTGAAAGCAGAGCCAGAGATATTTTCTGCTCAGGACAGCATGAGCTGTGTTTCAAGCATGTTCCTGGAAGCTCATCATCCAGTTCCTCCACAGACTGTGCCACCAGGAGCCTCTAACAGGAGGAGATGGGTGAGGCCTCAAACACCTGGTATTTCTCAAGGGAAAATAATATCCTGGTTTGCCCCACTGGAGGGTGGATGGGGAAAAACAACCTGTGAAGGCGGTTTGCAGCCACCATTACATTTTACAAAGTCACAGTGTAGAGCACAAACATTTCCCACCCACAGAGTGCACCCTTAATCCCCATGTCCTGAGCAATTTTCCCATTTTCCTTATTGCATCTCTCAGTGAAGTTACACTGCCTATCATTACAGAAGCTACAGATATACGGAGGGATGGAACCATTACCTCATTAGATTAAAAATAGATATTTTATAAAATAAAAGTTTTAATGCAGCTGCAGAATATGGAGAGATGAGAATTGACCTGCTCCAATGTGGCTGCTCTCCCAGCTGACTCACACTACCTTAGCTCTGCATGGCAATAGCAATGATATCTATTTCTCTCTCTTGGTATAAATATTAACTTGACCCCAAAAGCCTGGTCAGATTTGAGTTGCTACTCCATAACTTTTCATTTTATAAACCTCATCAAAGAGGAGTTTTTCCTCTTGAAAACAAACCAATGTGCTGTATGTGCTGGGAAAACACAGACCCCCCCACCACCACCTTTGATCAGCTATGTAACATCTGCATTTGTCTCAGGAAAACAATTCTTTGTCAGACTTTTCAATGAGCTACTATCAGGATACTCGCCTCCGAATCACCAGGAGACCGGGGAGGCAGTAACCCTGAAAAGCTATGTCAGCTCTGAACACTTCACGCACTCTGACAACGCATGCCTGGAGCAAGTGGCTGTAAATAAAAGGGTAAGAGACATTCTCCAGCTCAGAAAGAAACAAGGGGAAAACACGAGCTAAAAGAGTCCCTAGGCTTTCTAAAACGTAAAAAAAGACAACAGCTCTGAAGATTTGAAGGATGGAAATCTCCCAGCATCCTGCAGCAGCAGCCAGATGGTGTTTCTCCACTTGCCGAGGCCTAGAAGAGCCATCTGAGCTCCAGGGCAAAGGCAAACAAGCAGTTTTAATCACACAACTTACTAGCACCTGGCAGATAATAAATGCTACCACTTAAGAAACCTACAGAATAAGTTACATTTGCCTGAAGAGCCTCAGCTAAAGGTAGCTGAATAGCTGTGAGTACCAGCCTATAACTGCAGCTCAGGACAGCGCTTTTCTGTACTTTCCCATGATCTTTGATGAGGAAACAAGTGGGAGCCAAAAGTCCTCTGAAACCCAAAGTTAAAGATTTGGTAAGGAACCTTCTGCTTAAGAAATGTGACCAGCTCAGGAAAGGATATAAATATTTACCAAATGCCTGTAAAGCCCCTAGCTCAGTTTTTGAGCCCAGGTGGCATGAATACTACCCAGTATCAAAGCATGCACGATGTCCTGCTTTTCATCACTCGGTACAATCCATGGTAACTGGGAAGAGAAATAAAAATGGAAGCGGAGAGGGGAAAAGCTGGGAATTAGGGGTTGCACAGGAGCAAGCTAGACTAGCAAGAGACAGCAACAGGCACATAATGCAACACAAAGAATATGAGACTATAAGAGATTTCCTTCTCCTCTTCCCTGCTTTTCATACCATGTACCTCCCTGTTACCACCTCCCCAGTTGTTTCTTGAGACCCCTCCCCAAGCTATACGTGACCAAGCCTATGGGCCATTCCAGTGTGACGCAGGGCACCACTGCATCCAGACATTTCAGAGGAACTGACCCTGCTCTTGCATAGACATTTCAGGATGCTGAAGTCATACTTACACACAGAATAACCTAGCACGAGACCTGAAGGTGCGAATTTTCCTAATACACCAGCAGTGTGTCTCTCCATTAACCTTGGTATTTCTCAGAATCTTAGAAATAGCTCTTCTAAGGGTCAGACTTCAGCTTCATTCTCTCTGCCAAATTAATCACTGGGTTCCCAGTTAGGACTGCCAAATGAAAAATGGAGCCAATGACTGCAGATGCTGGCACTCTGGGAGCTGGAGCGGATTCACCATCTCATTTTGAGCAGTCACTGCACAGCTGTCAGACAGAACAGTTATGGTCATTACCAAGCAGGGAAAGAATGGAGCCAGATACCTACACCAAAGGGTCTGTATTTTATAATCAACTTTCTGAGCCATATGCTGGGTTTTAATCCACAAAAGCACTCAGAGATACTCTACTTCTTTGCGAGACTCATTTACACACGTTATTTATCTACGTAAGATTATACCCAGCAAAATTACGCTGGAACTTCCCCTAACCTTATTCACAATAGGAAAGTAAATAACCTGGAAGTATGGATGAACATTTGTTTATCCACAATTGTCTTAGCTACTAATTCATCTGTGTCTAATTCGTCCTCTCCAAAGCTAAAATTAAGACGAAGTTCTGACCTTTAGTCCAAAGAATGGGTATGGATCAACCATGCACTGGGATGCTGGGAGCAGAAATAAAAGGACACAACCTGCATGTTTTACTGAAATGTGGGGATGTGGGTTTCTTGCATTAAAATACCAGTTCATAGCGCCCTGCATTGCCAGTTTCTCTCCATTCATCAGTTATGCTGAATCCAGAGAACATGCAATACAGCCAGAAGGCTTTTCCCTTTTTGATTCACACTGATATAAAGAAATCCATAGCATCCCCTCAGTGTCTCTCACCTATGCAGTACATTTGCTTGTTATAGTAAAATGGTTTCCCCTGTTAGAAACTGCTTGAAGTAGTCCTGTATTTTATGCTCCTAATTCAGAGCTACATTTCCTCTGGGTTTCTACACACTCACAACGACCAACAACTATTGATTACTGCAAACATCCTCCTTTCTTTACCACTGCTTAAACAAATGTAGAGCAATATCCTAGACAGCATTTCTGAAAAAATAGGCTGGTAAAACAAGAAGCTATCTTATCTCAGTGCGGGATGAAGTATGTACAGCAATCTACTCCCAGGGAACAACTCCATCTAAAGATGATAACTGCAAGAACATCATTAATACGGGAAGCATTTCAAAGCAAATACAGAGATTTCCATACAAGTGCTAATCTTTTAAATAACCTCCCTCCCACTGTACACCTTGCCAGCAAGAATGAAGTGTCAGCATTGCAGGGGTAACTGGGTTCATATTTTACTTTTGCCTCCCTATATCAATGCACTTTCATACCAGGGCCATACAAGATAAAAACACATGGATAGTTGCAAGAACATTTAAATAGATATGTTAAAAGTCATATATATATGTATATACATATATATATTCTGATTTAAGAAGGCCCCCTGGTCTGTGTGTAGGCCTCAGCTGAACCAGCTGCGGTTGCAGTGCCTGGTTTCAGGTTGGGAAATACCTACCTGGCAAACTGAGCTGGAATTTGTGGCATACACGGGGATAAGAGAAGCTGACAGGAACTCCTCCTCCACTCACATTCAGGTTTCCTAGGGCTCGTGCTGAGCCCCAGACCCAACTACAGACCAGTGTTCTGCTCCTTAATCATTTGCTGCAGAGTAGCTTTGCCAGGTGGCAGAAGCTCCCGCTGAAGCCGCTGTTATTGGGAAAGCTGAAGCATCAGCTCAGATGTCTCCCTCCCCTTGAACGTGTCAGCAACCCTATGCTGCAGGCTTTCCTACGCAGATTGTGTCTTACAGGGAGCAGATATAGGATCACTCTCTATCCCTCAGGCACTTGCACACCTTCTGTTTTTACGAGGTCCGTCAGACTTCCCCACCTGGTTTAAGTCAGTCAACTTAAAAGTTACTGGACAGTAGGAAAAAACCAAAACAAAACAAAAAACCCAAACCACATACACATGAGTGCACCAGGCAAATTCAGCAGGGTGCCATCTCTTCTCAGAAATACCACTGACTCACTAGGACTGCCTACAATACAAGCAGGGGTTTTTCTCCCTAGGATTCTCCACACCACGCTATTTGTACAGGCCCACAGCTGAACGCAGGGCACAGCCTCACCCTGGCTTTGGCAACCTGATCTAGTCGGGCATGTCCCTGCTCCTTGCAGGGGGGTTGGACTAGATGACCTTTGAAGGTCCCTTCCAACCCTAACCATTCCATGATTCTATGATAATGCCGGGATCAAGCCTTACTTAAAACCAAACAATCAGCAAAAAACCCACTATGGAAGGATGGACAATTACAGGTAACAGCCAGCTAAAGAGCAGTGTACTTATTTATTTAAGTCCAACCAAATACAGCAGACACTTGGGGACAAGACAGTTGAGACAAAATGACTCTGCACACATTTAAAAAACCTTATGAACTCTCTTTCTTTCTATGCAATCAGCCTAATTACACTCATGTAGAAGTCTAATTACACCTCTGCATTAGCTACCAGTGAAGTGTTTCTTGGGTTATTTCTGAGCAGCCTACAATTAAATGAGCCTCATCCATTAAGTGACACTTTGTGTGTGTAGTCTTACCGCTCCAATTATGTACCTCAAAATCAGCCCCTGAAAATCCTCCCTGCTGCCAAAGATATCCCTGTGAAAAATGGAGCATATTGGAGGTGGCTTGAAAAACACCGCCGACATTAAAAACAAATGCTGTTATGCAAAGCCCTGCATTTTATTTAAATTTGTGCTGCCTGAGATGCAAACAAGACTCATTTCACTGCCTGGCTGTGGTATTCATTTATTAATTATTCCGCATGAAATCCATTTCTAAATGATTTCACTAAAGTTCATAAGCCATTTTAAAAGTCAGAAACTGATGAAAAAGGAAATGATCCTGCAGTTACAAACCTTGAACTAAAAGCCTGATGGAAATAATTTTATTTCTCCATTTAAACAGCATATGAAATTGGATTCAATCCCAAAATCATTACATGCTGTTTTTAATTAAAACTTATGAAGGTTGTAGAAAGTGGTTATACTTTGAGAAAGAAGGAACTCTTTTCTGAGATGACTGCTGTAGTGGCCAATGACCAACATCTGGCAACAGCCAACAAACAAGGCAAACAGAACAACATTGCTGCATTTTAACTTTGGTGATACACGCTTTAATAACCCAAACCTGGTATTAACAAGCACTACGACTTCAGCTGGTGATAGCTAAGCTTCCTCCTCTATTTTCTAGGCTCAATATAAACAAGAACCCCCTAAGGGGGTTCTGATACGCTCTCTATAAATAACACTGACAGGCAAGGGTTTTGCAGGGTGGGTGAGTTTTTAAAAATATATTTATTTATGTATTTATTTAATTTTTAAACAACCTTTCCCAATCTATTTAAGCAGGTTCCTGGGCAGAACAGAGTACAAACTTTCTCACATGCCCAGCTGCCCAGAACTAAGGACAGGCTTGCAGGGAGAAGAGGTTCACGCGATGAGCCGCTCTCCAAGCTCTTCCCGAGCTGGTCAAGAGAGGAGAGCTGCATTCCTCACAGAGCTTAATGGGGCACTTGAACCACCACTTGTGGCAGAGACAACACATTCGTGCCTTGGTTGGGTAAGCAAGAGAGCTGAATTGTGCCTCTGCAGAGCTGTGTGCCCTGCGAACCCTGAAGGATTACTCCAAAGCCAGCTCAGAGTACCACGCACTGTTAACGCAGAGCTAACATCTCAAAGCTGTTCTCTAACCCATTTATTACTCTTCACTTCAGTTTCTGGGTAACTTCACCTGCAAGCAAAATTCAGCTTACGTTTCAGCGGGGACCATGAACAGATGGATGTCTCAAACTCTGCCCCTTGCAACTGTCCCAAGTTCACCATGGCTAAAATAATGTTTCTTCCTCTTCTGCATCCCTCCTTGCCACTGAAGTCCAGCACCAGCCTGTCCACAAGCTGAGTATTGTTTTCAACTTCAGACATAGATTGTGTTCCAATAACCATGGTGTTTTCAGAACATTTTCTGCTTCACTGTACTAACACACTGTACTAACTCTCTTCTGTCCACACAGGTGAAGTACTTGCCCAAGACTGCACTGCACATCCCTTGCTACAGCCATGTCAGTGCCATTTACCTCCCCTGTTGCTGTAGGGCTGCTGCTAAGCTCCCTGCTCTGAGCTGAGCCTCCTTCCCTTCAACTTCTCCAAGAGTCAACTGTTTTTCATCACACCAAACCTCAGCAGCTTCTTTTCAAGACCTCCACAGCCTCCTCGTACCCCACTCAGCTCTCACCTGCAGGCACACCGCCTACCATGGCCCTGTCTCCCAGTGTGGACTCATTCTTGTTTCAAAACACTAAATTATACTACCATCCAGCATATTTCTTGGGCAAGACCCAAAGTCACAATGTGATCCCATTATTATATGTGTAGTTGCACTTACAGAACAGGAGGTTGCCACAACACAAATCCCCTGCTCTGAAAGAAGTTAATGAAAAGTGAAACAGCACAATGCTGAATTTCTCTGCTCTTCACTGAGCTGCAGCTGAGGGTAGTGTTGTTCGGTGCGACACAGGAGGAAAGACCCCTCAGTCAAAAAGCAACAAAAGACTCAGCCACATACCCCTTTTTTAGCAAGTTCACTGTGTGCAAATAAAATCCAACCAAAGATATCACTACAATGTTAATGAAACTCTAAGCACTGAAAAAGTAAGTGCCAGGGGAGGTAAAAGCGTGTTTTGAAACCAAGGTACGCTATTGCAGAAAACGCCTTATGACTGCCACGGTCACCTTCGCCCAACAGACTTCGCATACTACAGAAACATTTGCCATCTGCAGTGTTACTGAATAGGCATGTTCTCATCGGTCTGTTAAAAAAGATAGAAGGTTTACTCTCTTGGGTCAATAAGACAGCTGTTTAAAATCGTATCATGCTTTCAGAAATAAATAGAGACTCTTTCTAGACCTAGTTTCTTCCAGTAACTTCGGGTTCATCTATGACTGAGCAGCTGTCTGCAGACCAGAGCCAGTGCTGCCAGCTCCCTTTTGCAGGATGCTCCGTTTGCATCTGGCCCCACGGGGAGCAGATTTAAAGATGATCTTGATCCCCCATTAGCACTTAACTTCACACACTTTCAGTAGTCCCACCGAAATTATTGCCTGAAAGCTGAACAGTAGAGCAACTTCTGCAAGAATTCAGCATCACAAAAAGCTTCAATCACTAGGTGTGCTGCCAGAAACAGAGGGACTTTCCTTAAACTCTTGGTTTGACTTAACATCCACTGAAGACTCCACTCCTGTCAACTCTGAAGAGCGTAGGGTCATGCACCCGTATCAAGATGCAAAAAGGCCTCTCACAAGATACTCATAGCTACCTTCCTTCTTACATATGCTGAATGACTGTATTTAAACCTTTTGGAGTGAATGTAATGGATATATCAAATCCCAGAAATGATACAAAATTCCTTGTGTAACCTGGGACCTCCACGATGTAATTATAACATGAGGATTATTATAAGATCAAAGTCAGGGAGCTAGTTAGGGTAAAATATAGAAAACAATTGTTTGCAAACCGCTCAAACTATTGTATTTGAGGCTTTCCAACTACTGAATACATGACAATTATGTTCCTTCTACATCACATTTTGCACCCTGCTATGCTTCATTAACCTGCTTTCGTTTTAAAACGTTCTAGGCAGTGCTATTCCACAATGCTATTTCACCTTACTGATGGTGCAACTCACCTTGTGAAACCCCTCAGAGAAGAAGGGTCAGCTTGGAGCAGTTTCTTCATTCTAATGCAGCACAAAATGATGCAAAACAAGCATCAGCAGATTTGCATTTCAGCATGACAGCAGTGATCTCAACAGTGGCACCACACTAAGCTTGAACAATTAGGTTTGTTTTCAGGTTTGGACAAGGCAAAATAACAACTTTACAGGAACTTTGCTTTTGGGACAAAATCTCCATAGAACGTGCAACCTGGGTCCAAATGCCAAGTGGGAACATGCAGGACTTTCCTCTCTCCTGCCTGTTTGACCTCATTATCTGCTCAGAGCCCACTTAGCAGCTCAGTCTAACCACCGAAACCTCACAAATTAACAGTACTTTCAAGAGTGCATGAACCGTAAGTCACCTGGGGCAACCTTCCAAAGAAGAGGAGCTGCCACACAAAATCTCATGGCAGTGCCTGAAATGAGGTTATTCTAACAGCAAGGAAAAAAAGTCTCTCTCAGAAAGCTTTTTCTCAATTCTTACCAGCATCACTTTAAAATAAAGTTATTTGCATTAAAATTAAGTGAGAGAACAAATCTAGTTCAGCATAGTAACAGCTTTCTTGAGCTCAGGTTTCTATTCAATAACCAGCAGCTTTAGAAGGGTTTAAGCATCTTGTTTTAACCATGCCCTGACAGCAAGGATCCTGTCTGGGAAGGCGTGCTTAAGCACTTCACCGATGCGCTAGGCAGAAGCTTTCCCCTCTGAGGGAAAAGCTCTGCAAATCACCACGCTGCTAATCCTTACGCGTTTGCAAATACCAGTTCAACCAGCAGCAGAGCAAACAGCCTGCTGGACTGGTTCTCACCAGCACTTCAGGTTCAACAGCAAAGAAGGCCCTATGGCCAGGCAAGGTCAGGAGATGCTCACCAATACAGATACCAACAGACAAAACGGTACTCCAGAAACACTTTGTGCTCAGAGGTTATGCTTGGAAACCAACCTGGGATATGTTTCTTACTTGGTCTCACACTCAAACACGCTTAAACTTAGGGTTTTATTTGCTACTAAAGATCTTCATCATAGCCCTCGGGACGCCATCTCAGCATCTCCATGCCAAACAAAGCAACCGAACACGTCAGTCTCCCTCCTCTCAGCCCACCTATCTGCGTGTTTTGCTGCAGACCAACATACGTGTCCTGGGATGACAGCTGCTGAGGAGGAGCGGGAAAGCACTGGTATTTGCAACGCTCTATCAGAAGCAAAATCTGTTATTTTACCATAAAGAGGAAATTCCTAAAAAACTAACTTCCTCTTAAAGTTTATTTTTAATGACCAAACACTATTAAACTCCATGTACACAGCAGGATCTCTTATTAGAAAAGAACTCTTTGAAAATAATCACAATCAAAATAACAAAGACCGCTGTACGTTTTTTTTTTTTAATTTTCCTTTTAAAAGCACTAGTGAAATATGAAAAAAAATTCAATAGTTTTCTTTTAAAACAAACAAACCAGACACACCAACTGTACATGGCATTCCTTTCTACCAGGATGGCCTCATTTAATCAGAAACTGGAAAGAGGAAAAGCACTGGAAGGAAGAGACAAGAAAGCTTGACCTCAGCAAGCGCACACCCCAAAGCTGCAGGCCGCCCTCGCCTTCCTGGCAAGGGGCAGAGGCAGCAGCATGTCCTGCTTTGGCTTTTAGGGTTTTTAAAACATTAAATTTACTCTGTGGAGGAATCTCACAATGAAACGCTGATAAAAGAGTAACAAAATGTTGCTTTGCGATCTGTTAATTTTTACACAGACAAAGAGACGAGCAGTTGTTTTTCCATGCAGAAATACGGGAGCAAGGTGCAAAGATGAGAAATACAAGTGGAACAACTGCCTTCAGGGACTGTTTATGCAGACGGTATTCTGTTTCTTATATTATGAAATCACCAGCATGGGGAACAACAGAAAGGGAACACTCTGCATCACGTACAGCCCCCCATCTTGCTAATGAGACAAATTAACAAGGGGAGTCATTTGACAGATCTCGCTTCACACGTCAGACCCATGCTGAGATTGCAAGGCAGTTCTCTCAGCTGGGTTTCCTTTGATTTGTCAACTAAACACGTACTCTGAACGAATGGATCAATCCCTTGAAATGTATCTCCCTTCACTAAGGTGTTAAGAAAGCAATGTGCTGCTTTTCCAGATGAGAAGACCACAGGAAACAAATCCATTTAAAAAAAAAAAAAAACCCTTCAATTGTGCATGTTCCCATCACCGGGTTCAGATCTCCGCTTTGATGCCTGTGCTGCGATTAAAAGCTCCCTGTACCTTTTCCAGGAAACTTTGGTGTGCATCAAGAAACCAAATTCTGTTACAGCACGGACGCAGCAGCCTCTGACATGGTTTGTGCGAAGCCATTCCTCTCCATCATCCGCGCTTTGCTCTCTCCCGATGCAAGGCCACCTACCCAAGCACACACCCAGTTAACCTACAATTGAGGGCACTCAGCTGCTAGGCTCTGAAAACACTTGAATCTGTAAGTTATGTGTCAGAAGCAAAAAACCCTCTGGGAAGCATGCACAGGAGAGACAGGAAGAAAGTGGAGTGGATTAAAAAGTGACTATTAGAAAACCCCTTAAATATCCCACTTCTGAAGGAAGTCAATTACAGAAATAGTGTATTCGTGGCATTTGAACTCGTGTTTTGTCTGCAGTACATTTCTCTATTCCTACAACTCCTAAAAGGACGCTTCATGCATTTCTGGATCCAAAAGTTCTCAACAGCATTAAGTGCCAGTACAGGTAACGATCACAGCCAAAAAACATCCAGTGACTAAGAAACCAAATGTCATTAAAAGCGTATGGAGAATGTAAGTGCTTCCCGCACAGTCCTCATTTGACCCAAGTCCACCACCTTGCCAAGCCACCACGCACTCTACAGTTAATGTGACATTTAACTGTCAGTAGGTTTCAGAGATAACAGCTCTCTACGCTGAACAGAGGCATGTAGTTCAAAACTACCATTTCTAGCTGTAAATAGAAACAGACAGCAATCACCCTGTCAATTCAATAAATTCTTTGAATTAGGCACCAAAACCCCCCATGTCTGAATTCACGGATATTACGGATGCCAAGACTCAGCTCTGCAGTTCTTCTGAAATCAATTCTGAAAATAGGTCAAATGATCACTGTGCACCCGAAACATCAGCCAGAGGTACTGAGAAATCCACTCAGAGTGCAGGCAGGAGCTTTAGGTGGTAATTTCATGGTATTGGGAGAAAGGAATGAATAATTTACTGGGTTTAGACAGTCAAAACTTACCGCTTTTGGCAAACTTTACCTCTGAGATTTTAGATTCATTCAAACCCAAACCACAGCTCAGCAGGTGCAAATTCATAAAAGCACAGAGTTTGCATGGCTTGCTTCTAACAGAAACCACCATCTTTTTGCAAAGCAGCAGCTGTGGCAAGCACTCTGAGAGAATAAATATTTATTCCTCCTTAAATAAAGCTGCCTTCCCACCCACGAGCGCAGGCAGAACAATCAAAGGCTTCTCAAGGACAATTAGAGGAAAAACTCTTGCCTGCCAAAGTCAACCATTGCCAGCACAGTGAAACCTGGGACATTAGCTCTACAGCTCCTTTGAGGAAAAAGGCTTCCGTTACAAATCCCCGAGGATTTCAAGCTTGTTTCATAGCCACAAGGATTATTTCCCTCCTTTCCCGGCCAGCTCTTCCTTCAGAATTCATCAATATCACTCCTTGCTGCTACATAACATCGACACCATGCATCACACCGCGGCTCCTCTTCCCAAGGGGCACGAACGGCACACTGGTCCTAACAGTATTTTTGAGTTCAGTTTATCTGTTCACTCTGATTTCTGCTATTTTCATATCTTTGACTGTTCATCTTCTGAAATAGTCTTTCGTGATGACAAATAACAAGATAGATCAATTCCTTTTTGCTCCAGATGTGAAGATAAATTACTTTAATTAGATAAGAAACAGCCCTTGCCTCTGAAATTGCTAAGATGCTCAGAACAGGGTACTAAACAGCTGAAACCTTATACACTTAAGCTGATGTTTTTATTGGATTTTTATTGTTCTTTGCTGATTTTTCTTGCTCAAGCTTCTACGTACTCCTCAGAGGCACTGGACTGAGGGATCAGAACCACAAGATGTAGCTGGAGAAGGCCAGCAGCTGAACTTATAGCAAGGATCTAGCTGATGAGAGCCATTATTTCCACATGCAAATAGTTCATTTTGCAGAGTAATGGGTTTGTGCCACGGGACCTGCATACAGATGGAGCCTGAACTCTTCCTAAATTTGAAAGAGATCCAGGTTGCACGCAACTTTGCAAGCGCCATGCTGGCAGGAAGGCTGGCCACCCACAGAACCCTGCGATACCTCCATGAAACGCCTGAGCACTTCCCTCCTGACGCATTTTATGGTCACTCACACCAGTATATCTCCCACAGCCCTTCACTCTCCACTCTTGAAGCCCGCTCTATATGGTCCCATGTAGGGGACCCCATAAAGGAAGATGTAGAAGCAAGAACCACTGGGCTGACTGGCAGAGTTCACACAAATATTCCTGCTGTGGCAGCCAAATCGCCTGCAGGTTCAGACTCAGGTAGTGCCTGTGCTTGAGGTCCGGAGACTTGGAAGAACAAGGGCTCACTGGAGAAACGTGTTGTTTGGCATTGACACTGAGTGTTTCATCAATGCTGCTCACGTTGAACAAACCAGCTAAATCGTGGCTACTGAAGGCTCCTTCCTAGCTCCCTCCCCTTTTTATCACTCGTTTCTTTGCCAACAGTGATGTTATCTGCAGAGTATTCCCACCCAGATTATCCTTCATACGGCAATACTGCTAATGCAAATTTGTGCTTTCTGTTCATAACAAACAGACCAGTGACTGAGCAACCACACACACACATGATGTCAAACCCTAATGAAATCACAGACTCCACCAGTACCTGGTGATGTGTTCCGACTGCAATCCCTACCGGGCATGTAATGGCAAAGGCAACTGCTGAGAGCATCCTGGATTCTATCCAGCCTCTTCTCCAGCAAAAGAGGGTAATTAAGCTTTTGGGTATCAACTGGAAACGCTGTCTGGAAACGCTCCTTCATGCAGGATTTTCCCAGCAGAGGGCACTTTTGATTCACAGACCACTTTTGGATGCCACTTTTTTGTTATTCTCCACCGCCATCTCAAAGAGCTGAAGCAGAGTGGTGCTGTCTGCTTAAAAATAAAGATATCTTTGCTTTAACTCCACTTTCCTTCCTCCCTCTCCCCTCCAACAAGTTTTATTAAGTTCTCATCTTTAATTCATGCCTGTAGCAGAGTTGATGTCACTTCTTTTTGCTATTAAAAAAAGATCCACAAAGCACAAGCCAAGCTTGCAGTGGTATCTCACCTACTTTCCTTCTCTATTTTTACTTTCAATTCCAGTGATTTGTTAACATTCATTACCCTCAAAAACTGAAAACGTATTCCAACAGAAACATGACTACAGCAAAACAAACCACCTATTAGATTACACGCTCTGTCCCCTATGAATGCAGGACACAGCCCACCAGAGCCATATGACAAATTAAACCCTCCAGTCGTCTGCAGGGAAATTGCAGGGTGTTAGGGACCCACCGAAACAAAAAGCTTCGCAACCGTTAAGGTGAATTCCCCTCTGGGAAACTGTCGTTTCACAGTGGATGCAAAGTGAGAACAAGGGAGGACGTGTGATAAGACAGTGTGTGTGGGAGAATATTCCAGCAAAAGCCCTGGGAATTGAGATGTTTTAAACTGCTAAAATAAAAAGCAATAATCAAAAAAAGGATGTCTTAATCAACTAACGCGCACATCTGTCTTAAGTTAGAACAGTAGGAAGTCCAAACACTGCAGTTTTGCCGTAATTCTGGTTCGTTTGCATACAGCTGGGATGTGGTTTTTAGGTTGGCAGCACCATGCAGCTGACTGAAGGCCAGACAGCCTGTTTTAGGGCAGTAAAGATGCCAGGAGTCCTGTCCCTGCGCTTCCTGCTATGAAATCCTACGCCTGTCCCTACGAGGGCACTGCCCTGGACACTGAGAGTCCATCAGCATGCACTTGGATCCACCAGCATGCACATCTGGCATTTTGACTTCCACCAACAGCCCTGAGGACACCTGTGGGTAATAGAAATTTCCTAGAGGTTGATCAGTGTCACACTGCAGATGAAGACAAGCTTGTTTGCTAGTAAGTAGACCAACTGAACAAGTCATTTCCTCTAAAAATTATATAACTTAGCATCACTCTGGTTCCTCTTGGCTCATGGATGAACAGTTTTGTTTTTTCAAAAGTCAGAGCAGCGGGTGGTGTGGTCATGTTGTGTAAGATAATACAAAGAGCAAAACAATTACTGCCAAAGGAGATGACACTGTATCACAAGCTTTTTATTTTTTACCGTGGTTTTCTTGAGTAGGACTTCTTGCAGAATCGCATGCTTGTTTGTGTCAGGTTTTACGGGAACATACATTATTACCACCCGTCTTTCCAAACCAGGAGAAGCTGTCACAAACACGCTTAACTAAAAAGCAAGAAAGTCATTGAAGATCACTGGGATTGTGCAACATTTGTGTAATAGTACATTGAGGAGGAAGGTTATGGGAAAATCAACCCCCAAATCCCAGAGACTGTTGCTTTTGAAATGACAAAGAGCGAATCCCAAGTACGCCAACAGTAATACTGAAGTCAACAGAGCTAAGCCAGTTTAGAGAATAATTCCCCAGGTATTTTATTCATCTGTTGCGGGGAGGGGGCATATTATTCAGCCTATGCAAGGCAGCGAGAGGAACTGTACAAGGTGGCACATGTACAGTGTTAAAAGTTGAAGTTTGGACTCAAAAGTGAGTTCTGTACTTCACCTTTAGGGCTTGTAATACGATATTTAATTACATGACTGTGTAACGTCTTTGCATTATTTTACAAAAGCTATAACTGTTTATACCAGATACTTGAGGTTAACATCGCACACCAATCCTATTCCGTGTGAAGCCCAGCACTGAAACACCTCCCCACATCAGCAACAGCTGGTAAATCGTTAACAATATTGGGAAAACGGGATATTTGCCCATTGGCTGTTAATTACTAGCAGGCCTGAACACATATTCAGTAGCAATGATTTTAAGAAAAATACATGAAATCTGCAATAAAATGATGTTTGGCTGGATTCCAAATCCTCTCTAGTCCACAGGGACCCTTCTACTGCCTTCAGCGTGCTCTGAACCACACGGCACTACGGGCTGTATTATGGCCCTCATAAAAACAAAAACCACCCAGAAAATCCTCATGGCCACCAAAGTGAGTACAAACAGAACACATGACTATGAGTATCTACACCATAATTTTTCAGCTATGTCTTTATATGAGCTATGAGGAAGCTTGGTGGCCATACCTGAATTGTGTCATTCAGACAAACGAGGTAACAAAGAGCAAACTGGTCCCAAGACTCAGGGCAGAGAGATGGATATTTTTATATAGATACAGCTCTGGACTGCATGGTCCCATAAACTGCTCTGTCATCACCACTGATGGCACAGCAGGAACTATCAGTATTGGCACTATAGCCAGAAGGCATTTTTATCACATTATAGGCTTCTGGAAGAATAACAACAAAAACAGCTAGCAAACAAACTTGGTTTAAGAATGGTGAAACAGTTTTGAGCCAACCTTTCAATACAACCTCCTCCCCCAAGCCCAATCCTCCTGCTTCATTTGCCTTTTCCCAAAGACACTTGATTATCCAACCAGTTGGCCAGTGCGCCGGTGCCGATTTATCACAAGGAGAAAACGCGCTCGACTTCCAGCTCTGGCAGGATTGCAGCAGCCCAAAGACTTCAGCTGCTCCCACCTACCAACAGCTTCCCAGCCAAGGGAGAATGAAGGGATTGTTTGCATCTCTCTCCAGCCCTGAAAAGCTTCCTGCCACCGTCAAGCTTTTGCTGAATAGCCATGGTGCCAGGAAGTCAGTGCCTGTGAGCTCCTGCTTGGTTTTGGGCCTGGCAGTGATGGATTATGTACAACCACAAGCTGGGCACAAACCAGCTGTCTGTCTTTTCCAAACATCTTGCTTCAGTTTCTGTATTACAGAGGTGTCAATGCCTTGTTTCAGGATGCCTACTGCATAAAGAGCATGTATTTCTCTGAATATTTTACTGTCACACAGAGAAACTGGACTTTTTTCTTTTTTTTTTTTTTTTTTAACTACTGTTGCTCCTTCTCCAGCACATCGCCCATAACAGAAGCCTCTCTGTTCCCAGAGGCCTGAAGCTGAAATGACAAACTGCACTACAGCTTTTCTCTGCACAGAAAACCACGCACACAGACCCCGCTCTCTCCTGCTGACACGTGAGAAACCTGTGCCACGTGCACACACCAGCCGCCCTCCCCTCCAGCCAGGGCTCTGTGTCTGTAACGGCGGCGCTCTGAACTTCACCGTCCTGCTGCCTTTCCATTGTGGACTACGGGGAAAACCTACAAAAATCCAGCTAGCATTCCCCTCTTGGCCCTTCACGCAAACCCTAAAGAGCAAAGTAACAGCTTTGCAAAGAGTCTCAACCTGCCACGTCCAGGAGTGTGTATCGTCCTTCGTGTTAACGTACACACACACTGCATGTACAGGCACATACACAAGTTCAGGTGGAATTCGGTTACTCCAAAGGATGTCTGGGGGAAAGGGCTGTAAACAGCTCCTACTCAATGCAGCTAACTTGGAGGGCAGGGAGAAGACAAAAAAACACTAGTTATTGAATTTGGTCCATTAACCGCTAGGATGAAGTGCTGAAGACACTCTGAAAAGCCTTCCAGTTCCGTGGCAATAGCCACGGTAACACCACCGTGCTGTCCTGTAAAGTCAAAGCAATTCCCAGGGAACACCCTGGACCTGACTGCAGCACTGTCTGCATAGCAAAAGCCAAACCAAAACACAGACGAAAGATATTTCCCCTCTTCTCTGCCTGAAGGGGAAAAAGAAAAAAAACAAACAAACAAACAAACCCCCAAAAAACACCAAAAAAAACAACCAACAAAACACAAGCCATGCTTCTTAGGTCGAGGAGCAGATCACAGGGAGGAAAACATGTAGGAGTCCAGACAAAAGGATGGAGCTGTAGACCAGGCACTGCTGCATCTGCTCCAGCTACACACAGTTGTTTAAGAAAAATGAATTATGAATTTTTCTCTCTCTTCAGATGTCTTGCCTGGATGCTTTAAAGCAGCCTCAGAGGAATGTGCTCTTGGGTCTGAATCCCGTAGGAAATTATCCTTTGTGGTGGATGGTCTCCCCTTGGGGCCTGTCTGTGTGTTTTGCTTTCATGTAATCCTCCCACCTTGGTTTTCTAATGTAATGCTATCCACATTATTATAGCTCTTTGATACTCTCAAATGGTACTTACTCATGCTGACATATTTTCAGCTCCTCCAGACTGGGCCTGACTGGCTTGGATGGCTTGTGGTTTGTGCCATAAATATTTAGTTAAGTCACCAAAAGATACCATGGAGCGGTTGCGTGCCAATGGCAGACACTGAATACAAGCGTGCCTGGGCCATTTGCTCTTTCCAAGTGGGATGTGTTGGTGATGTGCATGGACACGTGCTCTACAAGAACAAAAGAAATCTAAAATATAAGCACCACTCCGTAAGGTGTGACAGCTGCTAACTAGTTTTTTGTCCCAGTTCACTTTTCTTTCTATGACTTGTGGCCCAAGAAAGTTCAGCAGATCACATGCACAATTTTAAGACAGTTCATTACAGTGTTTCAGATCAATTTTACCAGCAGCCCACCAGGTCCAGCATCCTGACCTGTAGACAAGAATCCCTGTACACTGCCTACGACTGAAGCTTTCTCAAAAGACATGAATCTTCCCTGCCACTACTGCTCTCATTTGCACTGAGCAGGGTTTTGTGGTTTCCTTTCTAGTTCCTCTGCATCACACAACCTCAGTATTAGATGTTGAACATCTTTGTTGTCTCACGATGCACGACGGGAATTTAACCATAATGCAAGCCTCCACCTCGAGTGTTCTCTTTTCTTCATTCTGGCATGAATTTACACCCTGACAAGCTGGATCTCTAATATCCTTCCTACACACACGCATAAAGACAACTTCCATACCTCCCCCGCTCACACAGCAGATACCCTTAAAAACATGAATCAACATTTACCCGCAGTTTTCCTACAGTTCTATCTAACTACCGGCAGTTATCACCCATGTGTAGGAACAAACTCAAATGCCATTATATGGCTGACTGGTCTCCCGTGGTTTCCCTCTTGAAAGTTATCTCCACTTGTAACGCAGGCTTAATTACAGTGAGCAAATGCAGCCCATCAGAGTAACAGATTACAGGGGACCGGGACCCTGTTTCTAATCCTCCTGTTCGCTTGCTGGATGCCCACAACGAATCCAGCACTCATCAGGAGCTTGCCTTCAGTTTTCCCACCTGCAACACTGCAATAACAACTCTAAGAAATCCATGACAAAAGGTAAATTTTGTAGCCAGTTGATATTACCAACAATTGTGTGCTGCACTCAAGCTCCAAGCTTTTCACCTAATGCAAGGAAGTATTTCATGAACACAAGGCAGATGAACTTCACAGCATGCGTGAAGAGGTGAGAGCAAGCATGCTCATTAATGACACTTTCCCTTAAATTCTGAAGCCTTCTCTGAACAAGAAACTTAATGCTGTGATCACATCCCAATTAAGTTGGCCCATTGCTATATAAGCTTCACTGCTACAGCTACATGAATTTCTGACCTGAATTGGTCAAGCAATAGAAGACGTGGAGAAGAAATGGCAGGTCGCTGCATCACTGCCCCCCATTTATTATATAATACATAATATAGGTGTATTATATTCTTAATTACACTATTATTCTAAGTATATATCAGTCCACAGCAAGAGGGGTTAAGTAAACCTTTTTTTTTTCTCCCTCCCTTCCCTAAGGAGGGTTGATAAAAAGGAGAAATGTTCAATTCCACTTACAAGATAAGATCTGTCCTGAGCCGGTGCTCAAACCACGCCGCGTGACAGCAGTCCTCCGGCCATTCCACCAGAGAAGCGCTCCAGCAACAGCAGCGCAGCAATTCCGCTTTGTCTTACTGTCAGTTGTGTTGAAAAGCAGCAAAAGTCGAAAGAGCTTTTGCTTCGCTCTCCACCACACAGCAATAAATTGACTCAGCACAGCTGCAGTCCGCTCAAGTTCAAGGAAGGAAGAAAACAATTCGGGGCTCACGTCTGTGCAGCAACTATTAAGGGAACCTACTCATCTCTGTTCCACCGAGGGACTGACCTAGCCATGCAGTTCGCTTTTGCTGATGACATGAGCTTTAGGAAACTCTCAGCATGTTTATTTTGCAAACAGCATTTTGCCTGGAAATTACAAAAGAATCAGAAGTGCCACTTGCTGTCAGACAACATTATAATGCAAAATGAAGCACAACCATTGTGATGGGAGAACACATTCATTAACTCAAGAGAGCTGGCAGTCTTCTGATATTTAGATTTTTCTCAAATTCAACCCCCTGGAGTCACGTGATCTGAAAAATCTAAATTTTCTTCCTTTAATAAAGCATTTTTAGCAGCCCTCGTAACTCCAGGACTTGAAAGTTACTTATCTAAAGGGCAAATATACAGACTTAAAAATTTTATGCTGAAGTATCATCTATTTTCACAGCAATATTATGATCCTGAGCATCAGGTTTGGTAATTGAACAAACAGCGTACAGGATGTCCGTTCCTTATCTCTATATAAAAATCTAAATAATTAATTGGTTTGTCTTTTTAAGACAGTTTATGACTGCTTACAAAACAAAGACCGTGGAATTCTCAAAAGTCATGGGCCTAATTCCCATTTTTGTTATAGCTACAGAATTGTGCTGACTTGCAAACAGTTGTGATTGACGTTACAATAACGCAGCAATCATAATCAATTGATTCTTACATGACACAATGGTCTTTTTTTACTTTTTTAAAGCTGTCTTTGACCTGAAAATACCTCTGCATTTTTGAGGACATTCACAAGTAACACAGTGTGTTACTGTAAAAGTATTCTTGAAAATTTTCCTTTCTGGAAGATGTATTTTCCAAGCAGGGTCCGTGAGAAGAGTACAACTGGATGTATGCAAAGGCTATTACTTGGGTAAGAAATCAAACTGGACATGCCAAGTTGCAGAGGAACAAAAGGAGATGGTCACATCCTTTGGAGACTCATTAGCAAAAGAATCTGAAGACTAAACAAGTTTGGCTATCACTTATTTTTTCACGCATCACTTATCCAAAGAACCAGTAGCTCAAGAGAAGTAAAATAAAGAAAGATAAAGGAGAGGGGGGAAAAAAGAAAAATTCAAGTTTCACTACCTTGCAGTATATTTGGAAAGCCCACCCTTCACACTGATATCCCAATTTTATGCAGCCTCCCTGGCCAGGCCACCGACGGAAAACACCAGCAAGCTGACAGGACTTAGATCAATGAATCCTAATGACAAATGCGGAAAAAAACCAGAACAACATCGAATCTGGTTTCCTTCTGCCTTCCACGGTTTGCCTACACAACCGATAGAGCCACAGTCCTTTCAGTGCTCCTAGCACTAATTAGATCTGCACAGCCAGAATGGAATACATTAAGGTTAAAAAAAAAAAAATTACCCTCTGAACCCACAAGTACGTATCCAGAGAAAATATTCATTTAAATTTCAACTTAAATACGTATTTACCTTCGTGCTCTGAAGTCCAATATACCTCATTTTCAATTTAACCTGTCCTCTTTTACGCTTTGCAGAAGTTGTACAAGATCTTTTATGCAGAGATTTACTATTTATTAAAAATTCAAACAACTGGAAGAGTCAAACATTCCAAAGGGTGAGCAATCAATGTGCATGTCGTGGTTTTGTTAGTGAGGGGGGGCCCCCACACACTGTCCAGCCCGAGAGACACAGGCTGTTAAAGTCAAGGGCATGGTAGGAAATGTTCTGCGTTTCACATCCCTGGCAAAGCATGGGAAGACATCGCTGCAAAGAGGGGAACACAGGCCAGATCCTCCAGTAATACGAGCTGTGAAAATAACTTCTCTGACTGCAAGCTGGCTCTCAGAGTTGGCCCCAAATACTCACTGAAGTCACTGGGGCAGCTCATAAGGCAACACAATTCTCAGGAGAAGGTGGCAGATCTGGAGCCAAGGTGGGGAAATAAGTCATTCAAAGCCCAGAAGCGGAACGGAGACGTGGCTATGCACTGCTTCCCCGGAGCCTCGTCTCAAGGCACTTATCTGTGCCGCGCTGCACGTCCCTTCCCAAGAAGTGTTGCTCGCTGAGGAGGGCACAGTTCAGTGCGCATTAGGCTGACGGACCTAATCCCCCTGCACTTATTTTTTAATTTTTTTTTTTCAAGAGTAAATCAGAGGATCCATCATCCAGAGATAACTTTCAAGTATAAAAACCCCTACACTTCTTGCAGGCTGCATTCGGCCCACGTACACAGCTATAAAGTCACAACCTCTCCTTTGCTAATCAACACTGTTCTAGCACAGAGTAACTCAAAGCAGAAGCCCAGCGTGAAATCTCCACACAAAAATATCTAGCAAGATGCTCTCAAAACGTTTGTTTTTCCAAGCTTGATTTTATAATGTTTTGATGGGATCCAGAAACTACTCTTGACCCAAAGTCAAGAGTACTCACTTTTCTTTTTTTTTTTTTAATCTGGGATGTAGATTTAATAGCTTTATACTAGGTCTGTTCTGATGGAGTCTTCGAACATCAAATTCCTGCTACTAGCACACGAAAGATTAGAATGGTTTCCATTATATGCTACCCAAGCCTCTCATCAATACTAGAGTACCTAACAGTCAACAAAACATCACTCTTGCAACTTCTGTGTGTAATAGGAAGATATTATGCGCAATTTTAGACATGAAATATTAAGGAGCAAAGTACCTTAAATAACCTGCTGAAGGTCATATGTGGATCTATAGATGACCCATGCGTTTTGTACCCGACTCAAGCAACGTAATCAAGAAACTGCCCCTCTTCCTTTTGCCTGAAGGGGAATTTTATGCAGTATAAATTAGGGATGAAACGTTTCTGTCCAGTGGAAAGACCCCAAAACCACAACTACACACAAACATCATCTTGCAGTAATTTCAAGAAGCCTTGTTCAGAGGTATTATTTTAGCCACTTACTTACAGTAGTAAAACACAGTAAACCTATGCAGAACAGAATTACTTTAAGGAGAAAATGAACACATGGGGTTCAGAGCACTTGCCTTAGAGATAAAACCATTTCAACTTGGCAAAATACATGCTAGAATTATAATTTAGTAGAAGATTTCTTTATCTCTTTGCATCAGCCAAAATTTTCTCCCCCCTCCTTTATCATTCCCTCTCCTTTATAAGCAACCTCAAGTTAACTTTTCTGTGCTAATATTCTCAATGAAAGCCCAACAAAAAATTGGAACAACTATAACATGAGATTTCAAACGCAAATTCTAAATAATAAGTAACATTTGAGGGTTTTTTTTGTTTGGATTTACATTGACTTCCTACCCATTCTCTTTTCTGAGGATTTTACTGCACCGAGGCGGCTCATAATGTAATACATGACAGCAAGCATAAGTTAATGAAAGACAGTAACTTTTCAAAGCATACATGCAACTACAAATATTCTGCAAGTGCCACTAGCATGGGTTTCTCTCCTCAAGGAGAGTGCTCTTCCAAAACAGGGTCTGAAAACACGCCCCTGCTTGGCTCTCAAGAACCCACCATGTACTCGTTTTAGTGGCTTGAGTTCATTTTAATACTCAAGTATGGCTCACAAGAAGCAAACAAAACACACCTCCAAATACCCTACAAACACTGATTAACTCCTCACTAATACCAAATACAACTTCTAAATAGATGTGTCTGGCATGTATGGCCAGCTAGCATCACCTGCATCTTGAAACAGTCTCAGCTACTTCAGAAGTCTGCGTGAGGCAAAAGACCATAACTGATTATTTATTTTTTTAATCATACATGCCAACACATAACCAAATACATAACAAACAGCATTTCTGACTGAATCTCTTGTGCTACTTACTGCAAGAAACAGATCCCTATTGGCCACGTGCTAAAAAGAAAAAATAAACTAAGGTAAGTAAAGTAATAAGTAATTTTTTTTAAATCCTGCCCACCCCAAAATCTGCCTCTCAGAGCAGCAGCGTGGCAGATCCCGAGCGCCTGGCAAAGCAGCATCACAGCTGGCGCGTCGCACACGCAGCCCGGAGCTTACCGAAGCTTTGCAGATAAGAGATAAGCAATACTTTATATTTCACTCAGATGTAGATTATGAGCCAGGGAAAAGCAAGCTTAAAAGGTGAATGGCTTCTTTCGGCATTAGCTGAAATCTCTGTATAGTCTCCAAAGAAAGCAGACAGCGAGGTCAAGCTACAGTATAGGAATTCTATAGTCAATAAAACCCCCTGTTTTTAAACTCTGAGTCAGAAAAATTCAATGTGGGTGACCACTTATTGAAAGGGTCATCATCCAACAGAGAGAAAATTGCTAGAGCAACAAAGAGCCCAGAAGCATTCCTCAGTTTATGGAAACCACAGAGAAGGGCGAATTCTAAATCTGTCTCTTCCTAGTATTAATCTAGTTTGCCTCCAAGGATCAATTTATCCAGTAGAAATTGCACAGTGACGGTGCAGTCAAGTTCCTCCTTCTCTGAAATCTGAGCTTAAATCATAAAATAAAACTATTGTTTTATGGCTGCACACTGGCTTTTAAATATTTCTCTAGCACTGAAAGTCTAGCTCAACACTGACTGGTTTTTTTTTAGTTTTTCCTCAGTGGAACAACTTTACTTTTTTCCTGTACGCTAGGTGACTGCACTGAGTGTTGGCATCAGGATGTTTATAGAGCCAGAGCTCAGGAAGAACATTTACAGATTTCCCACTAACTCCTAAGGCCCTGAGTATTTCCCTGTCAGAGAGGAGTCCGCAATGCACCCAGCTAACAATCACTGCGCCCGTCAGGCGATGCCTGCGCCTGTGCCGTCAGTGAGAGAACGATCCTAACATAGCATTAACTTTGCCCAGGCACCATCCTACCAAGAACATCAAAGTAAAGCTTGAATGGGCTCCTCCATGGATTCTGTAGCAGGACTTTCCATGCAATAAGGGACTAACTGAAACAAAGGCAGCTCACCAACTCTTACAGTAGAACGTCCCACTGCAGCACAAATCAAAACCTTTGATATCTACAGGCAGATATCCCTCCTCCACAAGTCCAACTTTCTGCAACCGTTCCCCTGTGATGTTCATTCTTGCAGCATGTAGTTATATTCTTCCTCTCCTCAATTGCTCACATTTGTGCTCCCAAAGCAGTGAATTTGGTTTGCTAATTACTGTAATCAGGGGAGATGGGGAACATGAGGCACAGATTAAAAAATTGCTCAGGCTGGGTTCTCTCTTAGCACTTCACCCTTTCGATATATCCATGTGGTAAGCTCAACACTGAACAGCACTTGACTCAGTCTCAGTTTGGAGTAGAGAGAAATTAATTGCAATCTAATAGGATTCAAATTGGTACAAGGGATCCCATCATTACGGGACAAGAGAGTAAAACCACAGCACATTAGCAGCTAGCAAAGGGCTTCAGTCAATGCGGTGGAACAGCCAGCACCATCACTGAGACATGATAAATTGATACCTTAATAATTGTAATTTATTAGTTGGTGGTGCTGAACTAGCATACGAACCAGGTGGGAATGGACTAAACCTATACAGTGTTTGCCGAAGAAGTGACATTCCCTTTGCAAGGTCTAACTTGAAATAATTTTACTCTGATGTGAAGATGTGTCACAGCTTAACTCAAGCAGCAGTTACGCGTAGTGGAGGATGAAAGTGTAAATCAGGAGCAGACTGGGAAACAGAAGGCTCCTGGTATCAAATGTCAGTGGAGTTGCTCCCTCACTGCGCAACCTTTGACAAGTCATTTGACCTCCCGGTGCTTCAATCGAGGCAGCTACAGCCCTGGGTTAGAAGTAAGATTCCCATCAGAAGCCACATTAGCCCTCCGTGCTTAGATCTCCAGTAATCTGCAGCCCCTACCTCGCTGCATTTGAAACCGACGTTGGAATTATTACATGCACTGGCCTGTGGGTAGTTAAAGCCATGTGTGACAAACAGGCTTTATGTAACGAATTATGGTTAAGCCGTGAGAGTAAACTTGACAGACATGCACATGCATCCACATTCACACAAAGCCCAACTGTCCCACTTCCACATGAGCACCTCCAAGGGAACATCTCTAAAGCAAAATGAAGGTTCAGTTGCAGCACGGATGAATGCACCTGCAACCATTTCCTTCCAGGTAGCACGCGGACGGGGCAGGAGAGCCCGCGGCCGCAGAGGTTAACACGTGTGGGTCCCCAGGGGCTGACATTCCTGCTCCTCCTCTCTGCCGAAGCCTATGCCACTGAATATTCATAACTTGTTGCTAAATTAAGCAATCATTCACATGGGTAGTAATGCCACACTGCCCCTTGATTTTGCTGGGCAGGCAGAATTTTAGGAATTCAGAATATTCTCCAGTTAGTTTCAGAAAACAGAACATAACTCACCAACACTGGAGGTGCCAGCACCATTCACTGGCAGCAGCAACTCCCCTCCTGTCTTCTGTTATGGAAAAATTTTCAGGATGCCAAACCCCCGGAAACACAGATCTAGCACCCCCACTCCTAGCTGGACCTTAACAACGCCGTTTACCTCTTCCCACCTCAGGTCAGGGAGGAAAAGCGAAGGTCTCCTGGGCAGTCACTCCCATGGATCAGAAGACCACACTGGAGGTGAAGGTCTGGGTCTCTGTGCTAAGGGCAGTATGTAAACAAATCTCACTTCTGGGAAGAATAAAAGGGATGAATTCATACTGAATTGCAGAAAATGTTGTTCTTGGTACACCAGGGCTTTGACAGCCCTTTTTAGCCCATTGGAATCAGCTTTACGTACGTCTCGTATTCTGCGCTGCGTAATCAAGTGGGGCTATTTCATAGTAACAGATACCCGAGCCCTTGCTCAGGCGTACGTAAGCGGATCTATTCCTTCCTAAAGCTTCCCGAGAAGCCAGTTACTAAAGACAGCAAACCACAAAATTATACACTCAGTATTTCTAACCAGCTCTTCACCCTAGAAGACCTTTAGAGGGTTTATAATTAAGAAAAAGAAAATGCTTAGGCTAGAAAACTGGCCCACAGAGTTTGCTATCAAGATCCTTCCCTGGGTTTGTACTGTGGAAACACCCTCAGTATTCACACCTAGTTCTCAATCATGGGATCATGATTAATACCAGCATTAGATCATCCTCAGCCATTGCCAGAGCCTTCTGCAAGGTTCTTGGTGGACCGAGTTATTGAATGGTGTCCAGCACCTCTAAGCAAGCTGTTGGAAACCAAAGCTGGCATCCATCCTGGGCACCTGATGTGGCACATTCACACGGCATGATGCTGAAACGCTAGCTTGGATGGAGTAACTTCTCACGTCCTCCATCTGCACCAGTTCATCGTGCTTTGGGTCAGCTCTGAGCTGATGCGGCAGTGCTGTTCCCAAATGTAGTCAAGTCTCTGTATGATGTTCCATAGCTTAAGACCAGTCCCTTAGATCTTGCTAGCAAGGCCAAGACTCCTATAGCAGTGACCTCCTCCCTTCCTTCTTTAGGTTGAAAAAACAGCCTTGTATTTTCCTCTATGGTAATAAAACAATCATCATGTCCTCTACTACTTTTCTTCTGCATATTGCAAACATTTTGAGAAGGAAGTAAAAAATATTATCTCCATGCTACAGACAAGCAAGCAGACAAAGGATGGTTAAGGAATTTACCTCATTGCCCAACAACATAGCAGCAGAACGTCATAGCATAAATCCTTTAACCTCAACAACCCCTTCAGTTAGCACTATTGGCAAGAATACAGCCTCTCCTTCTCTCCCAGACAGAGTTATTTTTTGAGGAGGAGGAAAAGGGTTTTTAAATTACTTGTCTGCAGTGTCTGGAAACAGGAAAAAAGCCAACTCAGATACAAACTACCATAGCACTAGAGCTCAAGATTCCTATTCAATTCAGAAATAAAAATATCACACATAAGTTAATTCCTTCTGGAGTGACTACCAGGTGAAAGCCAGTATCTGATATAGAAAAAGATCATATCACTTGTTTAATTTTTATTTAACATACATAGCTCAGCATTGGAAACAACTAATTTTTTTGACAGGTAGATGGAAAAGATTGATTTTTACTGATTAAATCCTAATTCTGTCAGAACAAGTTTCAAGTCAACAAGTATGTCAATACTTAACTAGGAATTAACTAAAGGCTCTTATTTGTGTGGCTGTATTAACAGCCTTTGTTGCATAAAATGCCTAAAAAAAAACCCTTTCAGACTACGCTGTTTTAGCAGAAGCACCTTAAGCAATTACAGCCCATCTCAGTAAGTCTTTGAACAGCAGGACGTACCTGATCAATATAAGTCACATGGTGCTGAACGCTGCAAAAAAGCCTCGGTTTTCTACATTCTGCAAATGAATACAGCTGAAGCAGTAGAAGTTCCTGATACTACCAGTGTAAGTTAAAGACATTCTGCCAAATGAAATAAATAATAGCCGTTAGGAAAATAAGCACATGATGCCACAGAAGGAAGCCTCCAAATGATCAGAAATCCTACTTTGAGTCCCATTAATAGAGCACAACTTCCATCTTGCAACAGCTTGCCATTTTATTTGCCTGGATGTAACAAAATAGAAGAAACACATTTATTCTAGTAAGAGGTATCAGAATACAAAAATGGGAGTAAGAGTAAACTGCTAAGTGGGATTTATGTAAATGCTTCCGTGAGTGAGGAGCACATCCTATCAACAAGTCACTGGGATTTAGGCTCTCAACTAACTGAATACTTGTGGTGGTAATTTCTTTTAAAAGCATCTTTTTAAACTTGTGTTTACATGACATGAGTTGCAGAGGGCTTACTCTCTTTTTTAAACAAAGCTAGCTTTACCAAAAGACTTCACAAGTCTGTCAGAGCTCCCACTTCTGCACCCTCCTAATCCAGCCCTCATCAGCAGGATGGTCTGAGGTACCTCCAACACCTGCTGTTCCAAGCTCTTCAGGGCCAAAAGCCCAGTATGCGTGGATGCTCGTCTTCCAGTTAAGGGCAGAGCTACCACAGAGCAAGCCTCCAGGGTCTACATCACTATTAATTTCTTGACCTAGCTCACACTTTCTTTTTCATTTTACAATTGCAATAATTTTTCATAAACCCCATTCTTCCCTATGCTCTCAGTTTCAATAAACAATAACAACCAGGCATTTGTCAAGTTCCCATACAACTTAGTCTGTAACTCGTCTGCCTTTGGCTTTGCCTTAGGCTTATGCCTATTTGAGGTGACCCAAGGTTGTCAAATAACAATTCAGTTCCTATTAAATAACATGCGCACACACACAAAAACCCCACAAAACATACTTTTTTTTTTTCCTCTGGGAAAATGTAGACTTTATTACATCTGCTATTACAACACACCTATAACAATGTTCTCTAACAAGCAGCCCTAAGGTCAATCGTGTCCCTTGATCAATTTACGAGAGGTCCCTGGTGCTGCTGCTGTGGGTAGACTCTCTGGGGGGAAAAAAAATAATCCCTTTATTCCTTTGCTTCACTGTAAGGAAAAAAAAAAAGCTGTCACAAAGACATTTTTCTTCTCCCTTTGCTCTTGACAAGTCAGGTAAACAGAGAGGGAATATCTGGCTGCAAAGGACTGCAAGACACCAGCATTTGTACAGGCATACAAAAACACACTGCTTATTTACCAAGCTACTCAGCGCACAAGGATGATTCTGAACAAGGCTAAGGGGATTGGGAAGATGTCTTAGCAAAACACCTGCAAAATTATTTTGCATGAGGACAAATATAAGGCACGCTGGATGTGAGTGCCACGTGGTTTCCTTTACAAGATTTTAACAATTCAGTACACTGCTATGGTCAGAGCACTCTGACAAGCAACAGCACTAATTCAGAGATGCTCCTAGCAGAGCAGCCACTGCGTTATCCTACTCCTAGTTTGTCAGTAAAGCTGTTTGCCTACTTTTGCTCAACAGATCAGTATTGACCATTAAGTAATGGCTATACACAGAAAAGCAGACTTGATACTGGTAGACTTGCTACAGAAATTCCTTCCTGCTTGCACCCAAGCAGCAGGAAAGCAATAGACTCATTGGCCAAAATGGTTGAGTACTACTCTTACTCATGCCTGATTGCATGACTTTTGTTTTATATGCTGTGATTTAGTTTCGACTCTACGTGCAGGTTTTAGTCACAGACTGGCACTGCCGTTAATGGGAACTGCTCTACTCAGCCCTGCAGCCTGGGGTCGGACCGGAGCTCTGGGTGCCTCCAGCTGTTAGCAGGCGATTCTTGGAGTTGTCTTTGCTTATTTGCTCTGCCTCGATTCCCGTCACTTCTGACTAAACATGGTAACTCCTCCAAGCACGGAATAAGCAGCCCCTTTAAAAGACACCTCCCCTCCTTCAAAAAAAAGAAAGAGTACCCTTTGCAAATGACCTATAATGGGTCTAAATAAAGCCTGAGCTGTTCCTTACTCATGCATAACTTCATTGCTTCTGTTCCCTCCACACCCTGCCCAGTTGGCATAATTTGCAGCAGGGTTTTGGCATAGACAATTGAAACACACACATGCTGCCTGAACTGAAAAGCCTGATCCTAGAGTCCTTGTCTTTCTGAGCAATAGCTACATGAGACTTTCATGTTGGTAACACAGGTCCCACCTGCTCTGTAGGTTTCAACTCATGAACACTGAACTCCAACCATGTTCCCAGATTCGGGCAGCTACAGTCTACAGCATCTAACCCCATGGCTAGAGAAGGCTTACAACCTGGCATAACTCCAACCTTTAAATTCCGTATGACTGGAATAAAAATTCCCTCTAAGTTAGCAGACTCCACCTCTAAAAACCCAGAAGTAACCACACGTGGTAATTACCACATACCTTGGTATGGTCCAAAACCATGATACCAACAAAGAATGAGCATGGGCCACAAGGAACAGACACAAGCTCCTTCAAAGAGTGTGCATTCCCCACTCCAGTGCCATACCCTGAAGCAATTTTAATCCATCTTTCTCTTTAAGCAGACAGCACTGCCACTGATGACGATACGACAGTGACAAAGGAGAGCTGAAATTCAGACCCAAATTGTTATTCCCCTCAGCTAAGCAGTCATGCACAAGAAACACTGCTTGTAAACACTTCTTTGTCAAACACTCAATTACAAGCTGCTTTATGAACAAAATGCGTCAGTCGCAAGGAAAGTGAGAGACGAAAATGGGGAAGCAATCTAAAATGGCACACAGCCCTTACGCCACCACATCTCCCAGTAAGGCTCAGGGCCCTACGGCCAGTCCTTCATACAGGAGAGTACGGACGCGTGCTGGGAAAACACTGAATTCAGCTCATTAGGATGGCGTTCAGGTTTTCTGGATCTAGGCTTTGTTCTCTGCTGTAGGGATTATTTCCTATGTGGTAAGCAAAGAATAACTTTTTTATTTTCATATTACTGGTTTTGGCAGTACAGATCTGGAAAAAAAAAGAGCACATGTACAAATGAGCAAGTTTAAAAACCTCAACTCAGGCAACACTTGTAATATGACTCTCTTCCTTCAGGTCACCCCCATTTACATCTTCATACACTGAAATTGGCCCATTCCAGCTGAAAAATAACTGGAAAGTGCATTTATTTTTTTAATGTTAAAGCTGCAGATACACTCCACCGCAGACCTATCTGACCAGCTGAACTATATCCATCTTCGATCCTAAAGGACTGAGACACTAACTCCAAAAAGACACTTAGGACTGACACTACAGCCAATAAACATCATGTTAAATGACAAAATATTGCCCTATGGTCACTTGAAAGTTTTGAGAACCAACAGAAAGACAGCTTTACGAGATCCAGCATCACCTCCAGGAGGCTGCAGTATTACAGCATCAGAGGGCTATGCGTCGCGGCACTGTTATTCTAGCTGCCCTGGACCGCATCCACTACTCGATCCATTACCTGGTCCTTGGACTCTCTTAGCAATATTATTCCAATGGATAACATTTCCCCTGGAAAAAAAGTTTTTTTTCTTGTTTTTAATATTCAATGTCAGTGAGTCAAGCGGGGCAGTAAGAGGAATCATTAGAGAGTGCAAAATGAAGCCTATTACTGGTCTTCAACTTTACCTTGCATTGGATCTGCAGCTGAAGGAAGAATCGAGCCTGCACTCCTTTCCCTAGTGCCAATATCAAAGCCTTTAACCAGAAGAAAGTGGAATGTGGAAGGAAAGGTGAAGATGAAAGATGTGTTTTTAAATTTAAAAACCTGCACTTATCTACATAACTGACTTTAGACACTAACTTTCAGAATCCAGCAGCTACCCAAATAACACTTAGCTTTGTAATCGCCATGACTCCAACTGCAAAGAAATGAAATTGAGAGAAAGCTATCAGAAAAAAAAAAAAAGAAAGAAAAAAAAAACCCTTTTACATATAATAAGGGTTTATATGTATAATTCCTAAACTTAACATTCAAAATAGTCTCCTTGCTAGGATCTTAGAAAAAAAAATAATTTCAAGGCTCAACTTCAGAAAAATTTTAGAATCAATTTACAGTGCTAAAAGTTGGAAAAAACTACATACAGACAGGGCATCTTTCAACTCGAGTTAAAAGATACACACATACCTGACTACTTAGGACTGCCTCAACCAGTAAGCTTGGAAGATCTTCAAATCAGTCACAAACTGGCTTTACTTAATTCTTCAGTTTCTTTTAGATAAAATGTTAGAGAGAATAGCACAGGTTTCGTGGACCAACTTTGTGAAATAAATAGTGCACTGGCATTCACCTGAACAGTTACTAGTAACCTTGCTTGAAGGTCTAAAGGGAAAAAAAATAGGTGCTTATTTTACCTAAGAGATGTCCTCAAACCAAAGATGTGCTCACTCAAGCTGTGTATATTCTCAACAGCTCATGTAAACCACCCATCAGGCAGAAGTATGAAAATTAGCTCCCTTAAGAATCCACACCGAGAAGAGGTCGAGGGATGTGGGTAACACTGCCCGAGGCTGCAGCTTGTGAGGCGAGAGTGACTGAGAGGTGGAAAACAGCATCATCTTTGACACGCTTCCACAAGGAAAGCCAAGTGAGCTGAACCAGAGCCATTAAATGACTTCAGGCAAAGACTGGCAACTGCCAAAGCGACTCTGCTACAGCTCCTGGTGCATCCGTCCCAGCAGGCTCTTGCAGAAACTGAGATCCATGGCCAGCAGTAAGCAAGGACAAGTTCTGCACTGTGAAAGTAAGAGTATCTCATGACAAAGATATTTATTCTGCCTCAACCACAAGTGACATTTGGATGTCATTTTTATGTTTGTTTTAAATCAGTTCAGATTTAGACTGGAGCTGCGGAGATGGTTTAGTTATTACAGTGATAAGCAGGCTAGAGGAAGAATACTGTCCATCTACATGTACTATGCTTGTTTCACACACACAAAAAAATACTTGTGATCATCCCCAAAATTACAGGGGTGATCATATAGAACCAAATGCTACCTGCTGCCATTCAAAGGCTTTGTATTTTACTGCACACATTTGATGCAAGTCCAAGAATGGGGGCTGCAATCAGGTAACAGATGCCAAACTCTTGTGCAAAGCTAGATAAAATATTAGGTAGCTAGTGCTTCAATCAAGATGGAATAAACCCTTTAAACACTTGTTCTCCAAACCAGAAAAACCACACACAAAAAGGCCACGGCTGCTTCATCTGCCTCCAGGTCCTAGCCTCCTCTGTGGCATCTGCACTACACCCAGGAAAGGGGGCTCTACACAGCTCACGTGTCCTGTCTCACGAAGAGATGTAGAAGAAAAATCTCCAGCCAAGGCTCTGAATCTCTGCAAGCAGCAGACACTACCAGGACCAGCCGGAGACAGAGCACCATTCAAACAGCACTGTGTTTCTCCATTCTTCCATTTGCTAAAATCATGAGATACAACAGAAGTGCTCTATCTTGGTGCCCTCTCTTCTCTAAAAGCAAATATACAAATAAAACTAACAAAAAAAAAAAAAAAGAGGAGGGAAGAAGGAAAAGAAAGACGACTTTGTGCATTGTGTCAACCAATTAAATTCAACAGAGAAAATACACAAGTGGTTACAGCTTCCTGTAAATTACTTAAAGTAATTAAATCCCCTTCTCTAAATTACAAACCATTTAGCTCTTCTTTTCTCAGAATGTAGCCAATGACCACCAACAACCTTTTTTTATAGCGTCTGATGCCACATAAGTTGTCAGCAATGAAATTTCCTTTTTATTTCTCCCTTTCAAAAGAAGCCATTGTAAGGAGATTCATTCACAGCTCCTTACAGAACATCAGCCAGAAGAGAGGATTGCTTTGTTTCTCTTTATTCTGCCCGAGTCTGAGGCGATATTTAAGCAAATGAGACCTAAGGTCCTTATCAGTCATCTAACTGCAGGCAGAGAAGTTAAAGTTGACCTGCAGGAGTCTTAAAACATGGGACTTATAACTGGTTCAATTCTTCACATACTTACAGCATAACTTTCTAACACTGCAGCAGTGTGACTTAACTATCTTCCTACCACTTCAGTTTTCTGACCTTTCTTAACTTTGAAAACACCAGGAATGTCAGGTCAAGACTCCCCTGTTTGCTAGGGACGAGTCTTGCAAGGTGAGAGCTGCTCTGAGCAGCTTCCTCCAGATTGCTCCGTTTATGAAATGTCTGCGCACCTCTTGAGTTTCCAAAGACTGGTTGGCCACATTTTGCTTGGTCTGCAGTGATCACATCTTCTGCGCTGGGGAAGAGGCAATGGAGACATGAGGCTCCTTAAGACGCTGTGGTTCAGCTCCCCCAGAGGCAGCGCAGGCAGAGCACTGGTAGCATCCAGCACTTTCACCATCACGCTATCTAGATCTGCTCTAACACGTGTTAAAGATGCCACCAGCTATCTGGAGGCCTGAACACACTGCTGTTGCCCAAATGCCATTAAGTGAGAGGTGAACGGGGACAGACAGGAATTCTGGAGAAGAGGAAAAGCAGGGACAAAGGAGGCAGAAGCCAGTGCCGCAGGCAAAGCCTTGGAGTACGGTTCTGAACACAGCAGGGTCGATACCATTCTAACAGCATCACGATCCTTAAATACAAAGCAGGGAGCAGAGTGCACGTGGCAAGACACTGCACCCCTGTCCCCATGGCCAGCCAAGGCCCACTTGCTCTGCCACCCATGAGCAGTCCCCATCCAAGCAGGAGCAGAGCCCACAGCAGTAAGGTGCTGGCCCTGCCCGACCAGCACAGAGCCAGCGTCCCCCCGCTGCGTTCCCGGGCTGGGTCAGCCCGAGGAGCTGCACTCAGAGGCAGCTGAGCCTCTCTGGGAGGATCAGGAGAGTCCTACAAGAGCAGGGACAAGGGGGGCACACAGAGCAGCAGCACTGGCAACTGAGGGTCCTCTACAAGAGGGGAACCCACTGGTCCAGACAAGCGAATAAGTATTTCACTACATCAGTGAAAAGGACAGACACACTCTCCTACATGTAACACTTTCAGCAGCCAGAACACACTTGACATCACTCTGTTCAGAAAAGAATATTTGCAGTGTAGTAAAATCCAGCATATGCTTCTGTTCCATGTTTCAGCATTGGTCTAAAACCGGTTGGATTCCCCCCTCTATTCTAATAAACACGATCTCCTCATTTCCTGTTTCCCTGCAAGAACTGCAGAAGGTTTTGAAATACATTTTTCCAGATTAAAGGAAGGCCTCCTCCTGCCACAGATCCCCGTGGTTTTATGGCACTATTTTGCACTACACCTCCTAAAGCACAGTACACCACAGGGAACTGAGGTGTTATGGAAGTTATGGAAGCTAGCTCCCAGCTATGGAAGGTGTGCTGTAGCTCTCAAAATGTGGCTGCAAGCCCATGATGAAGTTACCTGTTCCACATCTACGATGCAAGCCTTAATTATCTAAGTTTCATACAGGACTTTAAAGAAGCACTGAAGAAACCAAACACAGTGTAGAGTTCCCTCTCTGTCACAGAGGGGGCTCTGCAGCCACTTCAAGAATCTTGATGAATTCTTGGACTAATTTAGCAAAAACAACAGCACTTCTTTGTAACAGCACAGTTTCATTTGGGAAATAAACATCCAGTATTTATTTACACAGGATTTTTCCTCCTCCTGCCACTGCTGTGCTATGCCCACTGCTTCCCCTCTACTTGGATGCAGAAAACAGAATACCAAGTGCCTAACCAGGACTTAAAGCAGATTTTTAAATTAGCTCCTGACAGTGCAAACAGATTGCTATTGATTGAAATGAGGCTGATTTTAGGCCCTGGATTAGCAAACCTAATGACTAAATACCGCATTGCCCATTTCGGTACTTTGCACCGGTACTCCCCAGTGGTTTCCCAGGCAGCTGTGAAGTCTCTGCCCTCGCAGATTAGCGTGAGAGAGCACGGCAAGGCCATCTGTGCCTGCCTGCAGCCCTGCTCAGCTGGAAATAAGGACCTCCTCCAAAATCCCCCCGGGAACAGGGTCCACCCAGCACCACAACCTCACCAGGAGCTCTGAAGCCATGTTTAGAAGCGAGCACGTGCTGGAGAAGGCTTTGCCAAAGCAGAGCCCCACACCTCTGCCAGCCTCCTTGGCTCAAGCCGAAGGGAATGAACGCACCAACCCAAGCCCTGTCCCTGGGATTCCAGACAGCCTGGCTGGAGGCTGTGGTGGAGAGACTTCACGCGGATAACACGCGCTACGCAAACAGCCAAACTCTCCCAGCAATCACAAATGAGTACTTAAAACTAATTGGTACAGAGCTTTCATGTCCAAGTTGTAAATTCTTGTACTTACAAAGGTAGAAATGGATCCTGGTTTTAAGCAATACATGAAGCAACATTTTCTTAGTTAAAAGAAAATTGACTCTTTTTTTTCCTTTTTCTTTGTTGTTTTGTTTCAAAGAACATTAAAATAACAATATCTGCTAACAAAAAGGCAAACATCAATTAGAAACAAAAAGAAACCTGTTTGTGTCGTTTCAGTGTTCAAAAGCAGCAGAACGCAAACACCAGAGCAGTGCACACCAAACCAGTCCCCAAAACCCACATTAAAGGCAACCCTCTTTTTTTTTTTTCTTAAAAGTAAAAAAAAAAAAAAAAAAAGTTGGCTGCCTAGAATGCATTTGCCTTTAATAGCCAGAGATACTGAAGGTAACAGAATACGGTACTATTACATTTAGACCCTCTTAGACACAATTCAGCTTCCAAACGCTCCATTATTAAGACACGGAAGGACAGGCACATCCATACCTGCCCTCTGGCCTACAGACAAAGACTCCAAAGGTTGTTTTTTTGATTCACTGTCCTACGTGGCCGCTGAATCCCAGCTAAGAAAGGTACATTTCAATCTCTGAACTCTGCATCGCTAAACAAACACTCTGCCTGCAGCCCACCAGTGGCTTCAAAAGCACATCCGAGTTTTTGATTTACCATTTATCATTATCTGGAAAAATACAAGTAAAAATCAAGCAGCTACATGCTACTATTGCCCAACTATCAGCACACACAGTATGATGCCAAATCAAATTTTCCACACAAGGTATTTCATTAGCCAGATGAATTTCTAGACTGTTTCTCTCTACCTTGGGAAAAGCTCCATAGCTTTTCAGTACCACCAGCCCGCATAAAATGGGGCCAAGGGTATGTAACTGGTTTGAAGACCAGCTAGCAATTTCCACCCAGACATCAGAAGAAACCATGTGCATCCTGGCTGACAAGCTACTTAGTGTATCACCTTCAGCTCAGCTCAGCAGTAACCCTGAGTGGCGTTCTCCTGGGGGCAGGGGAGGGTGTTACATTCATCAATGAATGTTGGATAACGAGCTGATGAGCATCACAGAAAAATTACATGAATAGGTAATCAAACATGTTAATGCAATTTAGCAGTTCCAGTCCAGCAAGAGCCACAGCAACAATATACATTAATCATCAATAACGCTCAGCAGCTTGGTGGAGGCTGCAGAGTGAATGAGACACAGGAATTAACTCTGCTTTCCCTCCCTCCAGGAAGCTCTGCCGAAGTCACAGAGATGTCACACCTCCAGAGCAACATGACAGCATTAGCTTTCCTGTCCTTTCCTCCCATGCTCCAAACCCAGCACGCTATTTATGAACACTAAATACGTGCTACACCACCCTGTTCTCCTCAGTTTCTCTGAGACTCTTCCTCATCTCTGGTGATTTAAACAGCGGGTGAGAAAATGAAGGAGGAGGTGTAAGACACTCATCTTCATGACAAACGACTATTTGCAGAACAGTGTTATTACAGCCGCATTTAAGATCTAAACATATCCAATACACTGCGACGCTCCTGGGCTGACTAACCACAGAGCTCGAGGTTAAGCTAACTTGGAATAGCAGCAACTCTTTCCTTCTAGCCTCCACTCTTTTCACAAAGAGGTCAGCCCATTTGCAGTCCAGGTATAGAAATGGCAATGGGTCCTGAAGCTCAGAAAAACCTCACTGCTCTACATTCAGGGTGGCCCCAGGTTGCTGAGACGTTCAGAGGAATAAACAGCTCCAAAAATGAACCCAGCAAAGAGCAAAACAGCTCAGCTAAGGCTAAGGAAAGACAGACCCAAAGTTCAAAGGGTGACTCTCCAAAAACTAGAAGAATGACTTAGGACAACACAAGGAAGCGTAACTGGAACTAAGAAGTTTCATCTTATATCTACCTCTTACTTTATCTAAGTGAATTGTACACCCAACGATAGCAGAATCCTTTAAAGAAATGATGAGCTCCTCTCCCCCGCCAGCACTGTCCGCAGCTGCAGCAGGGATTCCCTTCCACAACCCACTGGGTTGGTCTTGGACCTAGTTTTTAAAAAAGACAATGACTCAATTTCCAACAAATGCTGCCATATTGGACGCAAGCTTTACTGCAGGCCACTCTGGCTACATTAAAATACCTCAGAGCTTTAAACACTTTCTCATTCCTTGATATGCTCCTGATGACTCGGAGGTTGTGTTGCTTCCCATCAGGGAACCACAGTTTCACTTCGCACCTCTCCCCACACACATGCATTGAGAACAGCCCCAAATCCTGACACATCTTTGACCAAAGCACCTATACCTATTCGAAATGCCCTTTGTTCCCTCTGCTTGGTTACAGCAGAAGACAAATGTGTTTGAGTTATTTTTATACACCGTGGGAGTAACAGGCTGGAAAGGACAGATTGGGTCCTGCAACCCTCTCGCCATACCCCGAGGTACAGAAAAACCTCAGGAGTAAATAGGAATCTGGATGCTTTGTCAAAAAGAGCGAAGTATTAATCTAATTTTCTAAACAAAGCAGACAACCTGGAGCTCAAATCAGCTTACCACTTTGCACCTCTCTACAAGGATTAGCAGAATGCCATAATTATAATGCCCAATTTGATTTATTAGAGGAGGCTGTGTAGAAAAGATGACAATTCAGTAGCATTGTGAAGTGAAGGCATGAGAGTATAAGGAAAGCTTCAAACTGAATGGTAATTTCGAAGCAACATCTCAATATAATTAGCATTAATTACAGTAAGCTTTCCAAATTAGGTATAAACCTATGTTTAATAACCCTGAGATGCAAAAATCACCCCCAAATTCCAGGAAACTTAATATTACAGCCAATTTGTCTAGACAGCTTGGCAGGAAACGCCAGAATTCTAGGTGTGAACTTTGTGGTTATTAAAAAAAGGAAAAAATATTGAACTTGTTTATATCATTTGCATAATTAGTTTGAACTAAGAATAGCCTAGTTTATCTAGCTTAGATTTTGCTGCTGCTTTCATCAACCTTACAGACTTGAAAACTTGCCTGGTTTTCACAACTGTATCAGCCAGGATAATAAAAGGTATTTTAAAAAAAACCTCCCTTTTCAATAAAAGATGAATTCTAAGCATGACTTGTTTAAAGAGGCACAGTGTATTAATGAATCAGTCATCACAGGTTTTATTTTATACTCTTTGTACAAGCTCCTCGCTCTTTTTGGAGCTTGTTGCTTACACTTACGGAGGGGAAAAACAAACAAAAAAAAAGATTAAATAATGAAAGATGAATTCACTTTTTCAGGAATGTGGCAGCAAATACCCTATTTAATCACTGATGGCAGCCAAATACTAGCCAGAAGAAACAGATCACAATATCCTCCTTTTTTCAGAGCTGAAATACCAATAATCTAAACGTTTGGTAAACTAAGGCGGCAGCATATAAAGACAGAAACCAGAGTTTGGCCAGTGTAACAAAACCTCTTACCCCAAAGGCTTCTAAGGAAGTGTCGTGAAATCCCTAGTGGCCACAACTATTCAAAACTTAGTTTTTGATTTCATGTAGATGTCACTATTAACCACCCTCTCCTCCTCCGCGGCAGGTGAGGAACCAGCTCACCCCAGCTCCAGCAAGAGGGAACCTCAGGCTGTCCCACAGCACACGACCTCACACACCTGCAACGCCTGGAACTCCCTGCAGCCTAATTTCAGACCTGAAGGAACAACTCTCTAAACCATAGAAAGGCAGTATTTACTGAAGCCAGGCTTTCAGGTTAGAGAGATTTTGGCAGCAGTCGAGACCTAATGACCTCCTACGGTGCCCCTTGTTTCCACACTCAACTGCACCAACCACGCAGTTCCATCGACATGAGCACCTGTAAGGTTCCTCCGGGAACTACAGCGCAAGGGCCACTGCACTGGTGCTTGGGGCCTTTTCACATAAATAAAAAAACCTGACACAACAGCAGCTTTAAAGATGCAGAGGAGCTGATGAAGCACAGTGCCACGATCCTGGTGTAAGCAGCAGGCAGCAATACCACCCAGCACCATTGCTTCTAAACATTTCATATCAAAGCCAGGGCCTTCTGGTACAATACATGCTAAGCACTGTGGGGGTTTGGATGCCAGGAAAAGGATCCCAGTCACTCAAACTTTCATCGAAACCACAAGGTGCATCTACTCACCCATAATAAACAGTCATTTTCATTTGCACAGAGTGAATATTTGTGCACAAACTCGGTACACCTGTAACCAGAGGGGGAACTGAAACCCTATCACTCAACTACCAGCAAAAACAAACAACAAACTTGATATATTTTAATTACATATAAACTGAGAAGTCTAAAACCAAAACATTTGGTATCACTTTGAGGAGTTAAAAGAAAACAAACCTGGCAAATGCAGGAGTGCATGGTTAAAATGTTTTGCTACCTAAATGTTTGCAAGCAGAAAAGTCCTAACATTTTCACATAAGTTACTTGTACTGAATTATCCCAACTGTTTGGGGTTTTTTAATCAAAAGGAAGAAAATTAAAGTCTGCTGATTTGTTCATATGAACAATTAGCCACCAGAAGAGTGGGGCAATGAGCAGACCACTAGAATTTCTAATGTAAAATGCGACGAGCCCTTCTGAATGAATATGCTACAATACAACCACCAAAGCTTGTGTGTGGTGGTGAAGTTATGCAGGGAGTTATGTTAGATAACTTTAACGATCCTTTTAAATCCTAAGATAACAAAAGTCTGAAAAAACACTTCCAATAACTGGACAATGCAATCTTTCTTTGTCTGGCACACATACAGAACTAGTTTCACAGAACAGAAGAGGTGCTTGGGTTAAACAGCTCTTTTTCTCAGCATCACAAAGAATAAAAAATAGTTTTTCATTGTAGCTTATTTCTTAGCTCAGAACAAATACTGGAGGGTCAAGTACACTGGTCTTCCCACTTACTGCCATTTGGCACCATGTTAACGGACAACTGGGAAAGTGTCTGTTCATAGATCCCGGCTGCTGCGCCATGTGGATTTCAAACTGATGAACGAGCACTGAGTCACCAACAAATCTCCCTGCTGAGCAGCAGCTAAGGATAAATAGCCTGCCAGCCACAGTGCCTCTTTTTTGTCACCTCCCTGGCTCTGTACACGCTGTGGTTCAGATGAGAGTCTCTGCAATCGTCCCCTCCAGCATGACAACTCTTAATTCATTAATGTTCTACCACATTTTAGAAGGGCATGGAGAAAAGACTCCCCAGAGCACAACTTCCTCCAAACTGACTTTCCACTTCTAAAATACTTGAATATTCTTTCCTCAACATACTGTTTTGGGAGCACATGAACTTGATTCATGAGATGGACATATTCATGTTTCCAACTTCCAGGTGCACATTAACAAGCATGACTTCTCCACAGAAGGCTATGATAGATGATTTCTATTTGTGTCTAAGACTTTAAGAGCCACAAACCTACGGTGTGAATTACAGCACTCTCTCAAAGTCGCAGGATACAAGGGAGGCCTGCTCCTTCCTTCCTACATTACCCAGCACACTTGGTCTTCCATTTTCGCTTATTGAACCTGCCCACAACACTGGCTTGCACACTTGGACAGAAGTATTGTAAGAAACCTTCTTTTCACCAGCAGAAGCTACCAGAGAAGCTAGTTACATTAACAAGCCCAGCCTACCAGCAGGACAACATTCCACAGTGGCCAACGCCACGATGCAGTCGCTTCAGATGAGAAATAATTTCCCTACCTGTTTGGATAGCTTCAAAGGGAGTTTCTTCTTCATCCGTTCTTTGCCTCTTTCTGCCTCTCTCTCAGAGCTCCCAGCATCATTATTATGGCCATTTTCACTCGGCTCAGCAGACACACAGTTTTCAGATTCTCTAGGTTTCTTTCCTGGATGCCTCTCCCATTTCTCCTTCCGCTCCTGCGGCTTTAGCGACATGTCCTTCTGTAAAGGAGAGGAAAAAAAAAATAATAATAAGTTAAGTTCTTTGAGACTACTGTTAAGCATTAAGCAGTGTAAATATTGAATGAAAACACAAACAAGACAGCATGTTCTTTCCAGAGATGACTTAAGATGAATAATTAGGCACGCACAATGCAAACAGTAATTTTAGATTAGATTAGGATGAATACTCTCCAGGCTATGTGTTTGATTAATTTCAGAGATGCTGGAACCGGTTATGAAAATGAGTTTGCTTCAGATTAATTTAGGAACCATACGTCAACAGCACATGAGCAAATCAGCATCCTGAGGAAAGCCTTTAACCGTCCAGCTGAAACAGAGGTGGTTTTTATTTCGTTTTGTTTCTGATCTCAGAAAGTAACACATGAGACCCCCTTGGGCCTGACAGTCTCGGATTCACAGTAGCACTCACACGGAGAAACGCGCTTCTGAAGCCTACATGCATTCAATGAGCAAGCCGAGATCAATGGGATCTAAACACCGAACAGAGGTGGAAGCTTCTGAATGTTAAGTGTCTGCCCTGCATCAGGGCTGCAACACGCAGTCTAAGGAGAGCTTAAAAGCGGGTATGTCATGTCATAACGATTAACATCGGAAGTGAGATCAGAGAAGGGAATTACTACTGCTATCCCTGGCATCTTTGAGGGCTGAAAGCTAAACTCTTGGTGACAACGTAGCAACCTCTCCCCTACACACACTACACAGAAAAAGAGTTCAAGAAACAATATGCCAAATCTCTCTGACATTAGTTCACTGCAGCTAGATATTTTTTTCCCCATTATCTTTTATTCTCAAGGGTAAAAACTGAACTCTTTTTGGAATGTTTTGCAGACTCTATCCCAATTAATTTTTTAATGCGAGGTAAATACACCAGATTAGAAGGTACCTTAAAAGCACTGTTTACCATGCCAAAATTCTTCAGTTTCAGCCACAGAAATTTTTCTAAATGCCTCTCTTCTGACTCAAGCAATTACATCATGGATTTTTGCATTCATTTTGCATGGAGTTCGCGATACAGCTTGCTCACGTCAACGCACACACCTTCAGTACTGCAAAAGAGCTCATGAAAATCATCAGCTCTCTAGTCTCTCAAAAACTAAAGCCCAACAAAAAAGAAAATTAGGAATTGGGATGAAATGCCCTGCTGATTGCTTCAGATTACTTCCTCCCCCCTCTCATTTAATTAGTGAATTGACTGCCTCAGTGTGCAACATGCTGATTCCACTACAAATCACTCACTGCTTAAAGTTACCCTTCCCCAAGAGCGAGATGATGCACCGCACTTTAGGGTCACAGAGACATTGAGATTTGAATCTTGACAGTAAAATACAGACAGCTGTTTCTTATTCCAGCCCAGGCTCAAGGACAATTAGCCAGCACCCAAACTCTATACACCTCACACAGGCATCCTGTGTAGCTGGCAAGCTCCTCTTAAAGCACACATATACAGCAAGCTGCAAAACCCTCAATGATACAACCCCTACCCCAAAATTAAAATAAGCAGCAGTGTCTCAGAGGCACAGAACACACCAGAACACAGCTCAGCTTGCCAAGTCCATAACTAGTGAAAGAGCAAGGAAAATTGTTTTCTGGCATTATTCTCCATGAATGATAAAACAAGGAATACAAATCAGTGTTTAGCTGCTCACTTTGGTTTTCATCTTTAAGACAACACTCTAAAGCAGCAGTTCGAGATGCTGCTTAAACAAGGTCATGCTGTCCTATTTACTAGGAAGTTGCTGAGATAGAAATCAAAATGCTAAGCTTTAGTAACTAATCAAAAACTAGTGCAATGGAAATTACATCTGTTAACTGATACTCAGCACCACATTAGAAACAGAAGTTACCAAAAATGTCCACTTCTTCATAAAGCCAGATGCAGCTGCAACGTGACAGCAGCCACACAGAAGATGCTGCATGAGGCGACGTGGGCCCCTGATAAAGGAGAACGGGGGCTGTGGCAGGGGAACCCCACCACCCGAAAGCAGCAGCTAATAACGCACTCCCAGCTCAGTGTGCAATATTCACGTTTAAGGATGCTTTCAAAGGCAGTAAATGGCCATTTCAGTTTTAATTCTAGCTGGCTTCACATGGGGCGTGGGCCTCTGTCAGTGCCTCAGGGAAAGCCTTCCTGCAGTACCCACAGCACAGTCACTGCAGGTTTTAGACAATTCACTTCACCACATAACTAGCCTGGAAATCGGTGTTTTTCCCCTTACTGAATCCTACAAAATTCCCTACTTAGAAATTCAGCTTTTTATCCCCATTTTGTCTGCAGATTTAAGGTTTGTCTCATCACTGAGCTACTAGCAAAATTAATTCAGGGAATAGAGTCACAGCTGGACCACAGCCAAGGAAATAACGCATTCACTTGTAGTGCCACTTGTGTCCAAGAACCTCAAGCACTTTCCAAACAGCTGTGAATTAAGACCCAAGCCCTGGTAGCCCAGGCTCTGGCAGGAGGCAGGCGGAAGGAGGCCTCGGCAGCTCCGCAGCGCGTCTGGGGCAGCCGCGGGGAAGAAGCCAAGTTTCTCAGCCCCAGGAGAAGAAAACCTATTCCACAGTCCCGCTCCTCCCTACTTCAGCAGAGGGTGCAGCTCAGAGGACTTTGATTTTCTGGGAAGGCAGAACATTGACCTCAGCTTCTCCTTACTGACAGAGGGTGACAGCGGGGCTGTTTTCTATGCTGCTGAAAGCAGACCTTTTTGCAGCCTCAGGCAGAGAGCAGGAGGGGGCTAATGCGGTTTCTGTTCTTGCCTCCTTTGTTTCCTTTCTATTTACTCTACTAAAAGAGCCTTCCAGCAATTGCTCTTTTACTAAAGTTTATGACCTCCAAGTTGGGGACCTCACTTAGCACAAGAGATTACTATTTTTGGATGTGCATCTGTGCTTGTGCATAGGCAACTGCTGGAAACTTCAAGCACATACAGAATCTACAGTACATCACTACAGTGAACATTTATTGATGCACCTTGACTTCAACCCAGAAATCCCAGCTGGCAGGTGAGCCTGGCCTTCTGACAAACTGCTCTGCTGGAGCCTTCCCCCGAGACAAGCCCAGACCAGCAGTTATTCGCAAGTCATACAAAGCCTATGGGGTTCACACAGCAACAATGTCTGAACTAAGGCCCTGAAGTCAAAACGTCTTCATATCCAGCCTCGGGGTTTTTGCCCAACCCAGGAGTCAGCAGACCTGGCCACCTTTGCCGTCAGGGCCAGTACATCCCCTTTTGTAGGGAAGGCCGGTGGATCCAGGCCCATTCTCTCTTCTCAGTTCCAGGAACTGGTGATTGCCAAATTTTGCTCCAAAATATGCAAAACTATTTTGTTCCTTACTACTCACTGCTTCCAGGGCTGTCTCCTACCTGTCCTCACTTAGGAATCTCTCTCACACCTTCCAGGGCAGGCTACAGCCTCTCCATCTGCAGCCCCTTGCCTGTCTGGGCTGCAGACGGAGAGCAGATGGTTCTAATTGCCTGCGTGGTTACAGATAAGGAAGAATTAGGCCTTTCTTGAGAGGCTCTTTCCTGGCAGTTCCTCCACAAAACACACAGATTCTATCTCTCCATTTGCTTATTTGGATGTACAGATATCAAAGAACACTTCAGCTGAAAATGTAACTGTGGTACCTCCTCCAGCTGTATCTGAAATACCTTGCACGCCAATAGCTGTGAAGATCCACTGGCAAAGACCTCAGCACAAGCTGGCAACCCAAGTATGTAACCTAGACTCTGCAACAGATTTTGAGAGTCCATAATAGAAATATGCAAATTTTTTTCATTGCTATTTGGCCCAAGCTAAAGTTATGCAATTGCACCTCTGCTTGCGGCAGAGCTAGCGACATCCTTCATCGCTTGGAACACCCCTTCCTGAAAAGCCATTCTTCTTCTGTCACCAACACACAGCTGCAATCTCCAGAGACACTCAAAGTGCGCACATCGCTCAGTTTATAAATAAAGCTGTGAATAATGCGGGTGCACAGCCCTTGGCTCTGGAATGACACCATTCCTACCCCTAAAACGCCCCAGCAAGAGACTGCTGCACAGCGGACTCGGCGTTGTCTGTTTAACCAGGAAATAGCGATCAGCTTTGAGGACCCTGGCGCGAGCGCACAGCCCCAGCCATCCGCTGGCTGCAGTTATCACTGTGTGTTCGCTCAACCCAGCTCAAACTCTGCCCAAATCCTCTGAGTTTACGCAGCCCTTTGAGATCTCAGAAAGCATGTAGGGGAGGCTTGGGTTGTAAATACCTTTCATATAGAGGGAACACTCAAAGAACCTGGAAAAAAGTGCAGAAACCACATTAGCTAGAAGAAAAACTTCAAGTGTGCTGCTGGGGTGCAGGAGACAAAAATAATAGTTACTAAAATAACTACCCTCAGCCCTCAAGCATCAGTTTGAAACGCAGCCCTGGTGTGAAATCAAGTCCATTATAATCCCCCATCCCTGGGGCCATTGGACACTGCAAGGCTCAGACTCACAGCCAAGGACCAGGACCGGTTACGCTCCGCTCCTGCCAGACTGCCTCTGCCGACTTAAAAAGATTATATGGGCTGATTTCCCAGAAGGGAAACAGCCTCCAGCTTCTCTCTCCACAACCCTTCACCGCAGCACTTATTCCTTAAGTTGGGGAACATGAAATATCCCACTGAACATCAAACAGAAGAAGAAGGATCCACACGAAGGAAATAAAAAATCCCCACTGCTGTCGCTAAAACTGACCCTGCTTGTCCCTGTTTCTGCCTCCAGCTTCTCTCAGCAAAACTGCAATGGAAAAGCCCCTGAGGATTTAAGCGCCATCTATCCTTATATCAACTTTATCATGCAATTAGCATCAGGGTTGTCAAACATGTTTGTTTAATAGTTCAGGGAGAGATCCTGGCTCAGAGAGGAACTGAAACAGATTTACTTTTAATTAGGTTACTTTTAAAATATTCCTATTGACTTGATACTCAGTTTATAGAACAGCAACATAGAAACAAACGCTGATTTAATATTCTTGTGCTTTCTAAGTAGACAAAGCACCTTACAAATACAGCCAGGACCTCCACTAAGCTAAATCTGCTGCCCAGTATGATGTTATGCATAGGTGACACAGGAGGCAGTAACTCAGATGGAAAAATAATATTGCAGAGCCACATGAGAAACATACATGAAAGAAATTAACTTCAAGGCACGGATTTGAAGATGGATCCGTAGAGAGATAAACTACTGCAAGAACGGCGCCAGCACAAGAAAATATGAGTAGCCAAGAGGCAAATGAATTAAGGTGAATAATAAGGAGAAAAAAAAGGAATGGGAGAAGAGGTAACTCTAACAGAGGCTGTAAGGTAGGACCACCAAGGACTGAATTGGAACTCAACGGTGGTGAACAGGCAGCAAATGCAAGTGGAAACCTTAAAAATCAGCAGGAGTGCATTTTGACAGTAGGAGAGGAGTAGAAATCGGAGAGCTCTGCTCCAGAGAGCTAGGAGGCAGGAAGAGTGCATAGGGAGGGCAGCGATGGAGAAGGAGTCGCGGAGGCAGGGCTGGCCCCAGCATGGCCCAGTGGCTCCTCGCTGGAAGCCCCATCCAGCAGCAGAGGAGCCCGGCTTCGCTCTCCCCAGAGCTCAGGGTGCTCTGGGAGGCCGTCTGCTGGCATCTCCAGCTGGGAGGCTGCAGTTTTCATGGATGGGGAAGTTCTCACTTTTCCTGTAACGTAACACACACTTGTTTGACTTCCCCCACCACCACCTCTTCTCCCCCATTAAACTTCATTAAAACGTAACTCAAGCCCCATGCCTTTCAGCCAAAGCCACTAAAGCTTTTTCTAAAGGAGAAAAAAAAAAAAAAAAAAGCATCTATATTTGAAGTGACTCTCTTGCTTTTACCCTATATTCAAGCAACACAATCAATATCAATTAAAATGATTGCAAATGAAATCCTTGCTTGTTTAACCTTGGACTGCAATTCTCCTTTTGTAGCTGACATATTCCAGATGAGTTTGGGGTTTGCTTTTTAAAATGCATCACGTTTGCTCTGATCCCGTCACATGTTTAGCTCAAGAATAAGATGACTTTTTGACAAGACAGCTTTGGAAATGTTAAGATATTTGAAGCTGCCACTGGTTTGCAGGTTTATGATACATGATTTAACTTAAAAATAAAAGTGGATGAATCAAGAAGCTCACTGTAATTGAAACAGCCAAATTTATTACCAGAGGCTGTGTTCTGTCACCTGTGAATAGCTGAAGAGCAAATTGCCAGTACTCTGCTAAATGCCCACTTGTTCTGTCTCCCAAGAATTAAGGTCTCTGCTGCTAGGACCTTGAAGACACTGTATCAAGTAGAGATACCTTGGATAAATGTTACCTTTACACAACATAGCCAAAAATTACAAAAGGGAAGGTCAGTATTGCTCCAGTTTTAAATGCATTTCAATCCACAATGATTTTACAGGGCTTTGATTGCTCTTTTTGCTTGCACGAGACCTGAATAAATAAAGTGCTGAGCTGTAGTAGTCTCCGGAGAAGGGGGCTGGTACTCTTCTCTTCCTTCTCAATTACTCGAGGGAAAAACCAGTCATCTTCCTCCCCAGTAGTACCAAGTACCCGGAAACAGAGCGTTTAACAGTAATTCAGGGGACAATAAAAGTAAGAACCTACACAGCAAATACCTTCTCTTTAGCAAGAGGTCAAGGAAACCTGTGTGAATGTGAGCATATGGTTGTCCATGTCTTTGGTATAAATCCTTCTCCACCATCACCCACTGGGGAGATGGATACACAAAATCCACTGTTCTAAACCACGCTCTGGAGGCTCAACAGGAAACTGGCCGCGGCTCTCCCTCTCCTCCAATTTCCTCCTCAGCGCCTGCGGGCACCTCACTGCAGAGCCCTGCACCCGTCCTCCGCGCTACCTGCTAACAGACATACTGTACAGCTATTAAAACTCCCACAGGTGCGTGCTGTCCATCAGAAAGGAAATGATCCCATTTTAAGCCATCAGTATTTCCTCCAGTGATGGCAGTAAATGCCCGATGAGTGCTCACAGAATTACTGTCAGCGGAAAGTGTGTCAGAGAGCAAGGGAGCTTAAATGATTGAAGGGAAGCTGGGGCACCATTTTCAGGTAGATGAAATGAGGCGTACTGCAAGCCCAGCCTGCCCAGCTCTTACAGGCTGCAGGAAGGCTGAGAGGCGCTGGTGTTCGTGCACCCATCCTGCCCAGCCTTCACTGCAGATAAAAGTACATTTTGGCTGAAGCTGCTTTCAGTCAGGACCGGGAGCTCAGCCTGCCCAGTTTATGTAGTGTATAAAGGATCTGGAAAAAACCTTGTGCTTATCTGACAGCACCTACTTCAGCTTATTTGAGCTGCACTGCTGGGTACAAATGCTGAGCGCAGAGCACATGGCTCCTGCACAGGAAGCCCCGCTCCTGCGAACTCCCATTGTCTCGGTGAGTCCCCTCCCAAGAGGGAACAATTAGGATGGCAGAAGCACCGCATGCTGCCCTCGCACTGCCCAACGTTTCACAAGTCGTAGACTATGCAAAACACCTCCATTTTCAAGAATGTGACCTGGGGGACGTCAGTCTCAATTAATTTCCAGAGGTACCCAGTGAGTAAGCAGCATGGTCAGGCACGCACTCCAGGTCCAGTGTTTTGGAAAGACATTCCTCAAGTGTGCCAATACTCCATGATACTGCTGGGCCCACGCTGCTGATAGGCAGTAATCACACATTTGTTTACAGAGCAGCCTTTAAACACATATTCTGAACCAATTCCCCTTCTCCCCAGATGATTTAAACAGGCACTCACACTGAACTCAGACAGCTCCCATCAACTGACAAAACTAAGTAGCTCCTTGCTTGAAGCCAGATGTGGCCATTTCATCACTCTTTTCCAGTCTTGCCAGGAAGGTAACACAATCCCAAGTCTTCAGCTGCAGCAGCTGGCCCCAAGCTGCCAAAGGAAAAGGCACAAGGGTCCTACCAGCACAAACTGGTACGGCAGCTGCATGCTTTCACCATTACCAGTTTTCAGCTAAACGGGTCAGTAAAAACAGGAAAGTACAGTTGAGAAAAAGATTCTTCCAGCCTATTTGTCCCATGGACAGGAATGCTTCGAAATACTGGCGGTCTCTTTAAAACTAATAACTAAAGGAGAAGGCACAACTGTTTCAGCCTCTGCTGCAAGGGGGATGTCATGCTTCCGTGAGCCGGACTCTGGAAATGGAGCTGAGCCAATTTGAGGCCAGGCAGATGGACAAGGCGGACGGCTCATTTACCAAAGAGATTGCTCTCCTCCATCTATACTGCTGCATTTAGAGTCTTGATCTTCATAGTGCAAATTATCTAACAAGCACATCCTGGCTACACTCACTACCATGTGAATAGCTTCATACTTGAGACTTAAAAGATACAGCTATACCCTTAGGTATGTATCAATAATCTTGATTTAAGAATCAAGCTTAATTTCTTAAGCAATTCAAAGCGTCCACCTACTAAACACAAATGCAAAGTTTGTTTGTTTGTTTGTTTTAATCCTGATTCCACCACACCACATTTTTGGTACCTACTTTTAAAACCTAGCCATGAAGAATGCAGAGCTCCTACGGCAGTAGCACCTACAGAACGAAAGCTCCAGACGAATCTCCCACATGCTGACAGCCTCAGACACACTCACTCTGCAAGCAGCTGCAGACGATTTGAGACTCTGCCTCCAGCCTACGCTCTTGATTACCACCCTCCTAGGAAGGGTGCCATTCCCCAAGACATTGCAGAAGAGAGGTATGAATGTTCTTCAGCAACAGCAGAGCAGGCTGTAAGATTAGCTCAAACCACAGTCTGACACAGCTTGCACAAAGCCAACAAACACTGCACTGAAGGAGATGAACGCTCACAAATTCACCTCTGCCAGCGCTACTGTAGGGGTGACAGTCTCCAGAAGAAAAACCAGCCATATCCTCATCCCTGCTGCGTAATAAATTAATTCATGTTCACACACTATGACACTGGGGCATTTTTTACCAACTCTGCAACTGCCCTCAGTAGTAGGCAACAATTTTCAGTTCAGCTGTCATGAGGTCTAGAATGTGTATTAAATAATTAGTCCTCTGGTAGTTTCTTTTGGCGAGGAAACAAATGAGAAGAAATATAAACGATCCAACAACAAGAAATATGTAGAAGCCAGCCCTCTCCAGAAACAGCTGCCCATAGCCTATTACTCCAACCTAAGGGGAAAACTCTGAGTGAGGTGACTTCTAGCAGGAGAGAAATGCCTTTCTAAATATCTAAATGTCACATATGCTAATGAAAAGTCCAGGACAGTGCATCTGTGTCACCCTCGCTCCTCCTCACATGCTGCTAGAGAGATGTATTGTACGAGAGAGGTCTACAGCTGCCAGTCTCGCCAGCAGCTATGTTCTCCCATGTCGAGTGGCTTAGCACACCACGTGCTCGTGAGCAGCTCATCTATAACTGGTTTGCTAGAACAAACAACAAGCAACCAAATGTTTCCATATATCCTTAGGGCTTCCTAGAATAGTTCCAAATATTCTGATATCTGTGTCAGGAACAAAACGTTCATTTATATTCTAGGCAATCACTGTGAAAGGAAAAACATACACTACAGTAGCAGGTAATTTTGATGTATTCTATGTTACAAAACATTTTCAGTCAGAGAGCTCAAAGGTCATTAATAGATTTTCATATGTTTACAGACAGCAGCAATTTCAAGCTCTGTAATTTTAAAACTGCATGTCAGTCTCTGAACTTCCAGCTGTTATTTCAACATTAGATAATGAACACAATGCAAAGGTTACACAATCACTTGAACCAGCTTATGCTGTAGATCCAGTCACACAAATCATTATTAAATTCTAATTATACATATATTATTTTACAACTCTTATTAGAACAGCAGGGCAAATCCTCTTTTATAAAGAGATCAACGTTTAGAAAGAGGCCAGAAAGGTTATTCTTTTAACGTGACAGAGCTGCTCCTCTCTCTCCCTCCGTCACCTAAACCACTGCTGATTTATGAGTCACAGAAACAAAGCTGCACCTTGTTAACACCATGCCAGTCGGTGCATGTTCAGCTATCAGCCCATATTCTGCTTAAGTGCTTCATAGATCTCTAACATATAGATATTGATGCCTACTTAAAATAATCATCTTTGATCAGAGGGCGGGGGGGGGGGGCATTTAGTGGTTACCCAGTGTACTGTCTGAATGTGCTCCTGTTTTTTCTTTACACCACTATTAAGAAACTGAGAAGACACTCTTCAAAACTGACAGATTTCTCCTAAGGAGAGTGTTGTTATTTAAGCTAAAGGTTTGCAAGACATCACATTTTAATTTTGGACCAGAAGAAATCATAGTTATAATCTGATCTGACCCTTTTATCATGCAGTCAAATGAATCACCCAAATGTAAAGTGGTCTTAGGGAAATTTTTAAGTGCAGTAGCAAACTACCCCATTACCACATAAGAAAAATCAGCAAATTATGTTTTCCTCTTGCCTCTCTTTTTTCTTCCTCTCTATTCCCAGGCAGTGCAAAGTGTTTCCCGCTCTGGTTTATTCCGCCCAAATCCAGCTGTCAGTCACGCAGCATGTAACCTCAATGGGAATTGAAGAATCTCATCCCCCAGACTCAGCTTTGAAGCAGGACGGACCAACAGTGTCCCTTTGTGCGAGGTCTCCTGCGGTGACAGCAATGCTACCCTGGCAAAGTGATGTCTCTCTAATCCCCAGTGCATCCTCAGCCAGCAATGAATTTCACACTGGGAAATTCCATGCTTTGACATTAAATAATTCCAGCTGGGATTTTCAAAGGGTAAGAGATCGGAGTCCAATCCCATCACATTCCAATAGGAAGCCCTTAAGGTTTGGTTTATTTTCTTTTTAAAAAGGAAACCCATATTTCATTCTCATTTCCATCTGTTTCCTCTGGGAGATGAAATTGAAAGCAAGAAACAGAGGGCAAGAGCAGTGCTAATGGGAAGACAGACTTTCATGAGACTGACAAACGACAACACCAATACTTGGGTCCATCAGTTTGTAGCACGTGATAGAAGACAGAGCAGATAAATCAGCACAGTCGTTAATGTTCCCGAAAAGCAGAGGATTTGTACTTTTGTCTGGTTAGTCTCCCTTGGGACTAAGGAAGAAGTAACCAAGCAAAAACTCCACCGGGACGGTAGACAATTAAAGCTCAAGAAGGAACAAAACCAGCAAGCTGTAGAGAGGAGAACATGCAGAATCAGAACGATGTGATCCATTTATCCAAGCATGTCAAATAAGGCCTCAGGCAGGCAGAGCTGCCAGGACAATAACCCACCGCAGAGAGAGCCCTCGGCAGAGCAGGTGCCGTCAATCACTCCTCCTTGCTGTCTCACCAAATCCAGAGGAAGCGGTGCAAGTTCTCAGCAGCTCTGCCACTCTCGTTGCATTATGCTTAGAGGATCTGAATTTTCCCCCACCCAAGCGGTGCTGAGCTGGGCCTCTTTGCAACCACTTCCTCAAGCTATGCTAAATTACAAGTTTCTCTTAATGCTTAGATTTCAGATCCAGAAACCTCTACCTGCACTTCACAGACCCAAAAGCGAAGGCTGGATGGTCTGTAGGACCTGTTTTCTTCCTGTCTGGAACAAGGCTTTACCAGTCAAGAGACTAGAGAAAGGGGCATTCATGCAAAGTTTTCCATTTGCTGCTAGCCCTCAGTTTTGAAATGCATTAGGGAATTCAAATATGATACAGAGCAGCAACTTTCATGACTGCTATCCCAGTCAAATTGGTTAAGAGCCCTTGTACATCTCACAATTCACATCTTTGAGGGCTTAACTTTGCCTCTCATTTACTGTTCACAGCAGCTTATCAATGGTAAACGTCACAGAGCAAGAAATATAGATATAGCACACAGTATTTATTTGTTCAAATGGGCATAACCCTTGGCAAGAACAAAAAAAAAATCCAGTCAATGTGAGAAGAGTTAAGACAGAACAGATGGGACCAGAGACTCTGGAGAACAGCCTGCATGGAAGCAGGGTTTCTTGTGATTACTTCTGTCTTGTAGCTCTTAATAAGCCACATCACAGCTGATATCTCCACCAGCTATCTGCTTCCTCATGTAGATAACCAGAAACAGAAAAGCTGACATGGCAATTATATCATACACACACGCACTACCTAACAGCTCTCTCTGCTACAGCACAAGCAACAAAGAACAAGCGCATCTCCAATTCTCATCCAGGCTCCGACACCAATTCTCAATGCTTGGTTTTAAAATGGTTTTAAAAGCCCTTATAAAATCAGGTAAGAGTTGCAGCACATCTCTCTCAACAGTGTTATGACACAAAGAGCTTTCAAGATGAAAGAGCTATAAAGCATTTCACAACTACTGTTTATTAATAAAGCTCTAATACCCCTCACAAGCACAACCCAGCAGACCCTCGGTGCCCACCTACTCCCGCGGCACATTGCACTGAGTGGCACGACCCCACGCATGACTCCAAAGCCCCCGGGCAGCGAGATACTTGGGTGGTGGAGGGCAGGCATCCTCTCTGCCTCCTCCATCTCAGGGGGCTGCTGCTAAGCGACAAAGAGCTGCCGATATCTGCAAAATCCTCCAGCTCTGCCCACCCCAAGTGCCTCAGCCCTGTTCCCAGCACCCAACGGGCCACAGCATCTCTCCCATAGCCCTTGATAATCTTGCTTTTATGTGTAAAGCAGCTGTTGTCAGGGAATTCAGGGAGCCCTATGACAGTAAAAACCACAGATAAAAAGATAATATCCAGAATGTTACATTTCAAAAAGCAGATAAGAAGGCAGAAGGGGAAATTTCACGCATCAGACCAGAAGTGCTCACTAAAGCAGAAAGGAGTTGAAAACATAGGAGTTCCCAGGTGTTTGTTTTCAGTAAAGGATAGATATTTCCCAAGGTCCTCATCATGATGGAGCAAAATTATAAGCTTTAGTTTTCAAGTTTCAGCAGGATCTGTAAAAGCAGGTGACTGAGAGATCAGCACCCTTTTTCAATGATGCCAGAAGCAAATGTCTTCTCAAACCTCACAAATACAGACTGACAACAGAAAGGCTTTAAAAACCAGAAAGACCAGTTTAAACATCCACCCATCCCACAGAAGGCAGCAACCCAGGGAGAGCAGGGCCATGTCAATCAACGTGTACTTAACAGCAGTCACTCCCCATCTCTGTCACCACCGCATACAATTCCCATCCACACATTGCTCTGTTATTGATATGGATGAGGTTTATGGCTTTCAAATCCCATTAGGGAAAGCCTTCCCCTAGAAGAAAAAAAAAAAAAAAACAACCAAAAAAAAAAAGTAAAGAAAGCATGCTGAGAAGTCAGGGAAAGTTCTCTCATAATTTATAAAGAGCATCACCATTTAGCTTTTGTCAGGCCTTATTTCATGAGCAATTCTTAAAGCTCAAGACAAAGGGAATCAGCATTTTGACCTCTATTTTACAGAATGAGAAATGAACAAATACAAAAGCAACTTGACTGAAATCAACCATCAGTCCTCTAGCAAGTCCAGGAGAACATCTCCCAGCTCCTAGGTCATACTGTGCTCCAGGAGAACTGACAACCAAGCAAAATTGAAATCTCCTGACACTAGAAAGGATTTGATGTTGGTGGTAGAGAGCAGAGTTTTCTAGGACACACAGTAAACGCAAACACAGATATTAGCTACAGAGGAGGCAACAGGCGGAATTTGTACAGCTTATATCCTTTTGAATGTCTTAGATAAAATTAGCAAGGACAACATGATCAATACATTAAGTCCAGCTGCTTGTTACCAAAAGAGTGGAACTGGCAGCTGTTCTTGGCCTCTGAAATATGACACATAACCTGGCCTTTCTAATGCGCTACTTTGGATGGCACCCAAATCCAGCACCATCTGGCCAGCATGGGCATATGTATACAAAGAGGACAGAAGAGACTCCTGGCTGACAGATAAAGTGACATACCAGTGCAGCAACACGGACTTCAAATCTCTTCAGAGCTTGCAAAGCCACCTAGGCACACTGGAAACACGAGGCCAGTTAAGTAACTTCAGCACAATATGAGGGCTGAGCACTTCTCGTACACGAGGTCTGGGTAAACATTTGTTTTGTTTGTAGAAACCATTGTAAATGGCACCAAAAAAAAAGCCCCACAAAGTGCTTTTCCTGGTGTAGATTCGAAGCAGAGAGTATCACATTTCCTCCCCTGCCCCAAAACTAATCCCTAAATTCAAAAGCCTGATCTTTCCACCCCTGTTTTCACATTCACTCTTGCATGACGCTCTCCTGGCATCACATTGCAGTCAAAACCAACATGTTATTCCATGGCTTAGAGCTTCTTATAGCTGGGCCTCCCAGCTACGGCGCAGGCCACTCCCTTCCTTCGTTCCTGCTACCAGCATGCAATGCACAGATTTTCCTAGATAGAGTTTCTAGCATTTAAGTGATGATTTGGCAGTAAGAAAACGAGAATACTTCAGCAGCAGGACAAATAGCAATCTATCCAAGAGAGCAAGTGGGATGTCTCATATCACATCTAACATCCAATTCTGCGTTCACCTACGTGGTTTTATGCAGCTGTTAGCTCCACTGCGATAAGCAAAGTCACAGTGGTGGAGAAGAGAGGACAATCATGAACTCAGTTTATGCCAACTCAAAAAAAACCAGGAATTATTGAGGAATCTGACAAAACTGCTATTACAATTTAAGGAAATATGGACCCACCTATCCACCTTTTTTTATTCCTGAATGTTAGCATCCCAAAACCAAGAGACACAAGAGAACATAAACTAGCCTGGTTCGATCACACTGTGGATCCAATGAGAGAGTCCATTCAAAAGAGCAATCCTCTGATATACCACAAACCCAGCTGTGTCAAGGTTGGTGGATTAAAAGGGATTAATTTGGGAGGAAACTATCCCCCCCAAAAAAAGTGATCAAAGGTTCCCAGATCACCCTGGTTCAAATTTAAAGACATCAAGCTTAAATCTAAACAATCCCCTTATTAAATGAGTTCAAAGGGATTTCTTAACTGTCCACACCCCTGGGTCCTCCCACTGATTTGGGCCTCACAGCGATATTTTTTCCCCACACAGTGAATGCTCTTTTCCTTGGAGCTCATTAAAGTGTTGCTTCAGAAAGCTAAGGGAAACAGAAAGCACTATCACAAACACAAATTAAGAGAGACACAACTCTTCCTCCCTGGATATCCAAAATTTCCAAGCCACACAGACGAGAGCATACCTTTTAACAAACATGAACACACGGAGTAGTGCTGACTCAGAGGGCTGGTCCAAAGCAAGGCAGTCACTTTTAAACACTGAAGCCCACCAGACTCCCACATACCATTCTCAATTCTTTCATTTAAAGAATGAAGGCATCTAAGAATTGGTTTTGTCTTTCCTCTTCGCTGCGATACATGACAGCATCACACAAATCCTCCTGACTGATTCCTATCTGGCATTACAATACAAAACACTGCAGATAAACAATTTGTTGTTTTTCAGTCCTTAAGTTTTTAAACCAAGCACAGCAGAAAGTAACTTCCTCTGCATAGTAAAGGCATTTGGTGAAGAAGTTTCAAGTGAATGAGAAACTTTGAATAAGAACAGAAGCTTTGGCAACTCTCAAGATAAAAACATCATTTTTCTTTAGGGTTAACTATCCTCCACTGTCCCGATAGATCATATGTTTATTATGCCTTCCCCAAAGATGCCACAGGGAAAGTGTTTTATCCTTGTTTTAAATTCCCTTATGAACTCATTGTGAAAGTTTCATGCATGTGTTAAAATACTGGAAGTTCATTAGCTACCAATCCCAATTATATCTATTACAAACAACAAAGAATTAAATTCAATTTTTTTCTTATTCCAACAATTCAGGTGTACAAATAAATAAATAAGTACATTGGGAACAAACAAGAAGCTCTTGTAAAAAAGGACTTCAGGTTTATGGGTCAAATTTAACAGAGGACTCATGAGTTTTGGAGTCAACCCTTTGTTCTGGTCTCAACACCTGAAGCCATTAGTAAATCTGTTTGGCAACTGTAAAACAGATGTGAAAAAATATTTAAACACTTCTAAAACCCCAGTATTTTACAGAAATTAATCAAACCTTGCTCTGAGTCTGAACTGCTTTTCATTCACAGAGTTCAGCTGGTTTATAGAAGGAGCTAATTATCCCTTCTCCATTTTTACAGGTGATAAAACTCCCAGCGAAAGGCCTTCTCCCAGCCCTATCTGCTGAGGCCCCATCTCTGTTTTCAGCATCCCAGCACCCGTCTCAATCACGAACGTGGTGCAGCGCTTCCTTCTAGAGCTGAGAAAAATGGGGACAGAGGCGCGGAGAAACCGCCCCGCTGCTCCCCGCTCAGCGCCGAGCCTGCGCCAGGCCGCTGGCCCCACACAAAGGTTTCACTTGGGCAACTTCCACCAGCTCTGCCCTCCACGCGCACTTGCTACTTCCCCTTATCTAATCTTACTTTATGGTACTTCACAGTATCACAGGTCTGGCATTTAAAGCATTTGAAAGAGAAACAGACTGCAGAAGAGCCCAGGGATATTAGAATTAAGGCGCTAATTGTCTTTGGTGGCCAGCGAGGAGTTGGTGCAAGGGCCCAGCGCTCTGCAGCGGCACACAGGGTCCCCATCCCTGACACTCGCCCCGGCTGCGCCTTGACCTGCTGAGAAATGACCTTGGGAAAGCTTTTCTCCTTCCTTCCCAGCCGAAGGGGCGATGCAATCACCCGTGGGACAACCCAAAATGGCTTTAGAAGTCCCTGATGCAGCACCAGCACAAACATTTGGGCAGCGGTGTGGTGAACTGGACCAGTTTGCTGACCCAATTCAGCAGGCAGCCACAGAGACACCGTGCAGCAGCCAGCAGGACTTGAGAAGCGCAGGACAAGGTGTCTGCGGCTGCCTCAGCCAGCAAAGTCACTGGGAAGTTTTCAAACAAATGATACCCTGAGCTTGAGTCAAAACATACTACATATACTGAAGGAATGAAGAGAGAAAACATGAACGGGAACTCTGAAAGAAAGATTAAGCCCCTTCTCTCCCCGTAGCACATCAAAAGAAAAACAATCAGAAAAAACAAATTAGCATTTTAAATGGATGCAAGGGATCCATGAGGAACAAAAATCCCACTAAATTCTATTTAGATTTTGCACTTCTAAAACTTGGTAGATAAACACATCGGGCTACTGATAGAAAAACACATGCAGAACCTCTTGCTATATTAAGCTCACTCAACAAAGCCCCTTACTTGCTTTAAAGCAACCCCTATTGCCTTCTGTATGTTTACAGTTAAAACAAAGCACGTCAGTAACAAACCACTTCAAAACCCAGTGTTATCAATGAAATACCAATTCCCAGGACACAACTTCACTTTCTGTTTCTGTAGAACCACTAATTCTTTAGCACTTTCCTGTTCTTTGACGTACCTTCCTCAGCTGGTTTCCCTGTCCTTTTCTATTTACTGGATCACAAACATTTGGGAGGTTTGGAAAGCGCAGTATTTAACATTTTATAGAAACATCTGCCAACAGAGCTGCTAAACACTCTTGTAAGAGAGACAGAGATGTTTATTTAGACATGCTGCTGACGTTTCCTGTTGCATTTTGATCCTGAGGCATATGTAGTCCTTCCAAACAATTTAGCATGTACTGTGGAAGCAGAGTTCTCAGAGAAGTGCAGCTGAAAGTAATTGAGATTGAAATTTCAGGACCATCACAGGAAAACCATTATCCAAGCTCCTCCCAAGGCTCCGGGCAGAACAAGCACCTGGCAGAAAGGCAGGTACAAGGCTTCTGTAGCACCAGCAGCTGAAAGGCACAAAGTTCTGGGTTGATCAGGAAAATTTGCTGACTGGCTTGAGCGATGCTGGTTACACTGGCAGGCACCATTGCAATGTGCAGCGGCTTCCTTCAAGCTGGCCACGCACAGCCACAGGACACCGGCACAGCAGCCTGCATAACAGAAGGTGCAAAATTCACACAGAAAACTCCCCGTTCTGTGGCACTGCAGCAGCAATGCAGGTCTCCGGAACCACGTGCTGTTCCTGCAAGCAAGCTGCTGATCCCCACGCCGAGCTAGCTGGGTTATCCCTTCAGCTGTGCGAGTCTCCACACTGAACAATGCCAGGTGTGTCCTTGATGGTCTGGATCCCTGATCTCTGCTAGATTTAATTACAGTGGCCAAAAGAGCTATCATCTGACTCCTTCCTGCCCCTCTGCTGGAATTTACCACTCCACCAGTACAGCTGACAGGACAGAGCTTATGCAGCCCACAGCCCCTGCGGTTCATAACCTGATGGATTACTGTAAACTATAAAGTGATCACAGTTAAATCACCTTCAGCTGCTGCGGCAAAATCCCACAGGGATAATGAATCTGCATCCCTAGTCTCTCTGCCTTTGTTTCTCATCTGTTAGAATAAGAGTAACTCTTCATTACAAAGTTAAAACCAGTGTGTTGCGCTACAAAGTTTTCAGACAGGCTATATAAGTACTTCAGGAAGAGTGATTTATCCTACATTCAGTTAATGGGAAAAAAAAACCAACCCAAAACCAAAAAAAAAAAAAAAAAAAAAAACAAAAACCAAAAAAACACCACCAAAAACAACAAACCAAAGAGTACCAAACAGCACTACAGCAATTTGAAAAAAAAAAAAAAAAAGGAGAATGCCAAACCCTGCTTTTGACATCTGATCCCTAAAAGCAAAGGATAATACTTGCAACAGCAGATTATGAATCTGTGCATAATGCAGGTTGTTGGTTACAGAGGAAAAGGAAATAAAAAAAAAATTAAGAAAGGATAACTGTGAATTAAAGCTAACCACACAAAAATTAAGGGGGTTATTAAGGGCTGTAGACTTACAAGAGTCAAAGCAAAGTACTCGTGTGCAGGGGAGGAAATAATCTACTCCAGCTGAATTTACTCGCTCAGCAGTGTGGATTTCATCCTCCCTCCAAAGAATACTTTTGCAGAAGTAGCTGATTTATCTTGTGTTTGGGTCTAGAAAACAGTGAGGAAACAGGATTTCACTGTGTTAAGATCACTGTAACCTCCTCATGGGGAAAAAAAGAATGGATCTTTGCCTGCAAAGCTCGATCCTGCACAGCAACGCATGGGCCACAGACTGTCTCTTCTTCTCATGCATGTTTTAAGTTACTTGTGTAAATAACCATGCTGGTTACCCCCATCTGGCTTCCATAAGAAAAGCATTTTAACCGTCAAGAAAATAAAGACAAAACCTGGTATATTGTGAAAAATTCATTTTCTGCAACTACTTTCAACAAGAACCACTCCAGAAATTTTCTTTCACTTGAGCCTGCTTTAATAATGATGAAAATCTGCACATATTTGTGTTGAGCAAATTACTGAAATAAAAAAGAAATGATACTGCTATATCTATCTATAAACTTATAATTACTCTGAAAGAAGTAGATTTTTCAGATTCTTCTTTTGGGTCCAGAGGTTTTAAATTCCTAATAAAGGTTAAATCACCTCATTCAGAAGAGATGATGAAGCTCTACCAGAGTTTGACTGAAAAAGGTCACCAGATCCAAATGCTCTCATATTCTTTAAATAAACTCATAGGCCTTTGCTGAAGTGTTAAGGATATTCAAGGACACTGCAGTGAAATGCATATACATATTTCCAGTCTCTCTTATCAGAGTTTGTATTAAGTGGCTAGAAATCTGAGTAAGAAACTCCTGTCACCACATCTTTTTCTAAGTTTCTTCATTCAAAAGGAACCAGAAATTCCTGGTACTGCCATGGTAACTTATGATTTGAGTGAAGGCAAAGATGTTAATTTTAAGGGGGGATAAAAAAAAAAAAAAAAACAATATATGAGACACCATGTCTGAATCTCTTTGTAACAGATTAAATGTGTTAACCAATAAATTAGCACAAACTCAGAGATGGATAGTGATAACTGAACAGCAAACACTGGTTTAGAAGCAGTGGATGCACTCGCTTTGAAGCGCCTAATGTACCCGCCTTCACATTCATCAGCTAAGATATACTACTGCGTTTTCTTTTTCCATCACAGACACCACTCCTAATAGACAAACCCACAGAGTATAAATAATCTGTTAAACAAATGAACCAGCACGTATCCAACTTCAAGAAACACAAAACTCAAGTTTGCTTTGTCCAACAGCTACAAGGAAAAATCCAGGTAGGTCAGTTCCTAGAGATCACCAACACACATCTGAAACAAACCTTTAGGCCATAAAAACTTGCAAAAACTAAAGACAGCACGCACAAATGACTATTTCAGAAATTAGTCATATTAACAGGTTAAAAACTAAACATGACCAGCCATCTGAACAGCTTCAGACCACTCTGATCCCAGTGAAGAGCAGAGTCAACCAGCTGCAAAACTGCAGCTTGAAGCTGCTAACAAGCAACTTCCTAAATTTGCTTTCCTTCTTCATTCCCAAGCACTGAGTGTCAGGATTCATAGTACAAAGTTAATTTACCAAGTGACAAAAAAAAGTCAGGGGAATCCCCAAAATAGCTCCATGCTCACCTCCCTGGCAGCAGGAGTAGTTGTATCACAGAATTTTTGACAAGTTGCTCAGTCAGTCAGTCCAACATCTCGTCCCTGCCTGCCTTCCCTCCTGTGCTGCTGGCTCCCCAGAATATTTCATTTGGGACCTTTCCCTAATATTGAAATACGTTATTTCAGGCTGCCTGCACAGTCCCCACACACAGAGTTTATCTCAGCCTTCAGCCAAGGTAAAAACGGGTAAGCCACTGGAAGGGAAGCACTGAGAAGAACACAATACAAATACTGGGAAAGGAATAGTAAGGGAAATTAAAGATCATTTTTCAAACAGCTGGGCTAAGAAGAATGTCTTTCTTTTGAGAGTAGTGCAGGAATTTGATGCAACTCCTCTCCCCATGCCTCACAGTTTTCATGTACGCTAAAGAAAACAGATCCGGGCTCTCCACCAGGCTGCCTACAAAGAAATCCAGCGTTGAGCAGCCAGAAACAAAGACCTTCTGCAGGTCCACAGCAGCCCCTGCGCAGGGAGCGGGGCTGAGCGCCCTCCATATCACCTTTGCAATGCCAGGCAGCAGCACATTTGTGGCTTAAGGTCTCAAACATTCCTTGTCCCAAAAGCTCTTTCTGGCATACACCGTTTTACGCACAATTCCACTATCTTCCTCTGAAATCACTTCCAAGAATTCAGAACCAGAAAGCCTCAAGCAGGCTCTCAGAAAATGCGCTCAGTTCAAAGAGCGAGTGAAGTGCAAGCTACGTGCCAACTGCACTATTTAGGAGCCACAGGACCCTCAAGCATTACTTATTGCTGCTGGTGTAGCCCCTTCACCTCCAGGACAGACAACTCTGTGTCTGGCTCAGATTGACAGAGAAAGAAAAAGATCCGCTTGTGCTAGAACAGAGGCTCTCTCATGTGGCAAAACCCACGAGCCAACGAACAGAAATACAATGCTATGTATAAAACCCAAGATGGTACAATCACCATCACAGACACATGATGAGAGATGGTGCTTTCTTCTAGAGATAATTACAAATATGCCCCCTACTGACACTGTGTGTCCCACCCCCTCTTCTCTTTAATTTCTGCCAAACTTAGTGCTTGTAAAGACAAGTGACACAAAATTGCTCAGAGCTTCATGCAGACAGACACATTTCCCCATTAAGCCTTATTAAAACACATTCTCTAATTCAGCCTTTACCCAAGGAAGGTTTCCGATTGCCAGATAAGCCACACATCATTTGTAATGTGGACAAAAATCCACTAAGAATTAATCTAAAACCAAACTCATTTCCTCTTCAGGCTTGGGCCAAGATTTGAATCAAGGTCTCTGGAGGCAGAAAGACTACAGCATTAGAAATCATTACTGGCTGCCTATTTGCCTTCCTTGCATATTTTTACACTTAATTGAAATCCACATATGTGTAACATCTGAAAAATTGGTGGGGTATTTCAGATTGTAATTCAAGAGACAGTAGCGAATGGTTGCTTTGAAGGTTTAGGAAGTGAAACTTTTGTACTGTTTGCGTTGATCAGTGGATTTGTTTTAAAACAGAAAAAGTGAGAGTAATTCCTAGTTATTTAATCACAGCAGCCTTGATTCCCCTCTCAGCCACAACGCATAAAGGCATGCCATGATTCTCTATTTCCAGGACTTCAACACCTTGAAATCCCTGGATAAGAGTTAACACCCTTTTATTTCACTAACTGAACTAGCAATTTTCACTAAGAAAATAGTCACAGGTGTAGTTTCACATCTATAAGTATTATGTTTATTGCCACTGTTAGCAAGTCTTTTTTATTTTGCAGGTTAAAAGCTACCCAGGATATACAGTAGGTGATAAATTTTAATAATTGAATCACTTAATGTACAAATCTCATAGCTTTCCTTTATCTTGTCATTTCTGATGGGAGAACTGAATCAAACACGGTCAGACTACACAAGAAGTTAGTAGCTAAGTCAAACCCAGAACCACAGTTTTCAGTGATCCCACCTTTAAGCCTTGTTCCTTGGGCCATCTCTCCAAAAATTTGGCTCTACATGATAAGCGCTACCTTAGGACAGAAGACCACCAACAGCAACACAACAAAGCTCAGCAACTGTTCTGTCCGGAGGAAGCCACTTAAGTCAGGAAAATACTGCTGAGGGGATCCAAGAAAAGGCCTCAGCCGTGGAACGGGTACTTCTCATTGCTGCCGTCTTCCCCAGGGTGTGCTTCATGAGAAGGGGTGGCAAAGGAAAAAATCAAATTTCGGCGAAGGCCAAAGTCCTTTCTGCGATCTCGGTGCTTCCCAAGCTGTCAGTAACGAGGCTGCTGCTGTCACTTACCCCCTCATTCACTCTCTCCCATCAGACGCCGATAGCACGCCTGTCACAGCCATCGCGAAGCGGGAGTTGGAGATGACAAATCACAGGGAATACGTGTCAACACAATCCACTGGCCTAAAGACAGACAGCTGGTGTGCAAATTCCACCACAGACAGTATCGCTTGTGAAATCATTCCAAGGCATTTTTAGCAATTGCGAGCTCTCAAGAACAGCTCTGATGGCTAAAAATAGCCTGCTGAAGACTTGCTCCAGTATTAATAACAGCGCTGGCTAAATTTGAGTCATGACCCACTTGGTGACATATAAGCAAAACAAGCACAAACCTCATAAAGAAGAGATTAGAGTGCTTAGAGCCCTAGCAATTTTAATGCACCTATATTACAATGTTTTCTCAACAACATTTACTGTCAGTTGCTGATATATTCCCCTGAAACGCTGGATAGGGAGGCAGGCAGGCAGGATCCTCCACAGCCAGGTAAACAGTGAAGGCTCAGGTTAATTCTTCAGCACAAACATACATCAGTGGAGTTCAATACAAACAAAAGGGACCAATGCATCAGAGGTACTAAGTGTCCCCATCTCTCTCATTTCATAAGTTCCTACTGAGCATCCATCAGCTTACAGAAATATAACTGCATTGTCCTGGAAAAAAAATAGCAAAAGCTGCTTCCCCAGCGGTTTTGAGTCTGGAGACTCAGCAGCAGCTTCCCTGTGGTACACAACTAACCACAAAAATGCACTTTTCCTAGCGAGAGCTGTAGCAGCACCTGCAAGCTGTAACCGCTCAGGACCTTTGAGAATAAGATCGAAAAATAGCAAGGGCACAAAGCACTCTTAAAATTCACACACCTTGGCAGCAGCATTGACTCTTCAGGTATAAGTAAGGACAGAATTCATCCCCAGACTGTTTTAACAGAGAAGTCTACTGCCTCGAAGCCCCTCATTGCAGGTACACTACCACAACACCAGCCACTCGACTTGTCTGAATTAATCCCAGACTGAAACACAGCCTCTTGTTTAAAAAAGTTCAATTCAGAGATATCCAGAGATGAAGGAGTCATCACAACCCTTGATAAACTGCTACAGTCAATTATTCATGTTAGTAAAATTTTGCAGCTTATCTCTAGTCTAATTGTACCAAAGCTATAGCCTTCCAGCCACTGGATCTCGTTACGGTTTTGACTGCCAGACTGAAGAGCTCTCAATTATCAGATTTCTCGTCTCTATACAGGCTGCTATAAATTGTAATCATGTCACCCTTTACCCTCCTACAATAGAACAGACAGAGCTCCTGGGGCCCTTCCCTGCGAGACAGATTTTCTGATTCTTTACAGTTCTCATGACACTTTTCTGAAGTCTCTCCAATTTTTAAACATCCTTCTTGAAGTGCAGGCTCCAGGATGAGACAGAGTATTCAGGTTACACTAGCGCCAATGCCAGATGCAGGGCTGTGTAACCACCTCAGACCTACTCAACTCATTATTTCCCTGTCTATACATTCAAGGACTTCAATCTTTGGGCACAAGTAGGCTGTGAAAACTCATGTTCAGACTGTTATCTATCTTGACACCCAAGCCTCAGGAGGGTGTCCTAGCCATTTCTCAGAAGGCAGTTATCCCTCCTCCATCTCCTCATTGTTCAAGAGCAGCCCTTATTTTGTCTCTAGCGTACGGCATTTTATTGCATCAGAATGCTTGCTGTTCGCGAAGCAATCCCAGTTCTTCCATCTATCTCTTCCCAGATAAGGTCCTGTTCCTTATCTTGCACTCCACCTAATCTGCGTGTTATCTGAGGACTTTATGAGTAATGTTGTCGGGTTTTTTTTTCCCCCCAGGTCACTGATTGAAAGAAGTTAAATAGTGCTATGCTAAGGACCTGCTACAAACACACCTTCTGGAAGCTGCTTCTTTTTTGCCTTCCCTATCTTGAAACCTTCCAGCTACACAGCTTTGAATCCAGTTCTCATGCTGCTTCCATTAAATACGTGCTTTAACAAAATAATAAAGCTGGGACAAAACCACTCAACTTCAAAATATATTGAATCAAGTATCTCAGGCTTTCACAGCTGATTGCAACAGATACCAGAGCAAAACAGAGCTACCAATTACCATGCAGGTAGCTTAACGCTCATTTTAAGTGTTTAAGGGTCCACATTCAGCTGCCCGCTTTGCCCCTGTCCCTCCAGAGAGCAGAGCTGCACGGCTGGCGGTGGCTGCTGGAGGTGCTGTCACCAACCTGTCACATCAGCGTGCCCCAGGCCAGCACTGGCAGCAGAGGAAGGGAAAGCTCCTGCTCCCAGAAGAAACTCCTCAGGGTTATGTAGGGTGGCCTTCTCCAGATTAGACAAACCACGCTTGTGCCTCTGAAGCACAGAGCAGCTGGTCCTCTTAACTCTTCTCAGTGGGGTCCCCTAATCCTAACATGATAGAATTAGATTATCTGTAATGCAAGGAGATTTAAGTGCAGTGAGAACAACGCTCTCCAAATGAGTACGACAGCAGAGTTACAAGACCGTGCAAGATGTGCCCCATTGCTTGCACAGCATCAGGCAGCCCCAGTGTGAGCTCAGCCAGCTCCGCCGTGCAGCTACAAGCCTCACCCCACCCACAGCACGCAGCTGCACAGAACAATCATGCTTTGCAGCCCTACTTGAAGAAAATAAGGTGTTTTAAGAGTATGCTTGCTGATATCTAGTTTTACAAGATATTTTCTGGGTTTATTCCATAGTTTTTTCTAAATTCTAGAAAAATGTACACAGTGAGGGCTTACTGCTCTGGTGGTGAAGGGGCAGAAGGTCATCCAGACAACACGGTGAGGTGCAGTGACGAAATGCGCTTCTACATCTCCACAAAACGATGCATCAGGAAACCAGCCTGTACCTCCATCTGCCACCAACTAGACCTCACACTCCCCATTTTGTGCTTAAATTACATTTCTCTATATCAAGATATCATAACGGCCAACTCTTTCTGCAGCTCCATAGCCTCTCAGAAAAGCCACAACCACAGCCAACATCATGTTTCCACAAGCCCTGTTACAAATAAATCCCTGATAAACAAGGAAATATAAGAAAAGGGATGCGAGGAATGCTGATGAAACAGCACAGTATTTAAACATACACAGTTGAATGCTCTGGGTCTAAACCTCAGAATTCATCCTCGTGAACACCAGTGCCTTGCCACTGCAATGCTCTTCCTCCCAGCAGCACCACCATGCTTGCACAGCACAGAAGTCAATGAAAATTTCTACCATTTGTCTCTTAGATTGCTGCTAGTTCTCAATCAAAGCAAATTTTATTCTTTAAGTGCTCCTGATGGCTTAAAATCACATGTAGCTTAACCTTTAAAATAACTTTGATCTCAAGCCACTCCAAACCTAAGATCTGGAAACCACACACTTTAAAAGCTACTGAGGGGTCTGAGCACTCAGTACAAGGAAAAAAGTGAAATGTATTTTTGCTGCCTCTGCGTACTATGAAGAAAGATGCCTCCTTTCCACACTAGTGAGACATTTTTAAAAGCATTTCTGGTCTGCTGTGAAGTCAGGGATGACTCAAGAGCAAAGCATGTCCCCTTTTTGTCTTAGGGGAATTTGTTCTTCCTTATGATGACTGATGACCCTGGATGCTTCTGGTTAACAACCCAATTCTTCACCAAGTTTATACCACAAGAGTAACTTTGCCTAAAAAACAGTGACGATGTGACTGACCAGTCCTTTTCTGTGCTGAGATTCTGTACTAAGGATGGAAATAAAAGGCATACGATTTAATTTAAGCTGAAAGGAAATCGAAGATAATCTGCAGAACAGGAGTCTCTAATTCCTCACATCTAAAGAAATTAAATCCCTGCTTTGATTCCCCTTCCCACTTTCTGAAGCTTTATAAAGATAGCCCTGCCTAAACTTCCCAGTGGTGACAATCTGGAATTTCTCATGAGAACAGCATGATAAAGCTGTCAAAAATTCATGCAGGGTGTAGGAAATCAATATAAAATGGCAGTTTCATGGGCAACATTGCATATCACACTGTAGCCAGAGCCTGAACAGCACCTTATCCCCACCACCCAACACGTACCGAGGTTGAAGCAGAGTGTTGCTCTTCGTGCCTGGAGTGAGCCAGTGTGCAGGCAGCGAGCCCGGGCCAGCGCGTCCCAGCAGCACAGCCTGGGAGCTGCACTACATCACCCAGCCCCGAGAAGCTCCCAGCTCTCTCGTGTCAGCCCCACACAACTCTGCAAAGAGTTTGCGTGCTCACTGGAGATTTTCCTTCCTTACGTTTTCTCTGCTACTACTGTCTGAACACCAAGGAAAGTACTTGGCAAATTTGGCTGTGTCACTTTTCAGTGGCTTTTGTCTCAGTGGAACTGACAAGCCCCTTGGAATAGCCAAGAGGACTTCTTGAAGTGGGTCTGCAGCACAGGCCAGGCAAAGCTCCTCATTTTCCTTTTAGCTCCAGTAATGGCTCTGAGAGCACTACAGCTGCATGTCTGCCTCATGGAAAGCTTTTATTTAAACACTCCTGCAACAATGATTTGACTCATCTCTGCAAAATGAAACTTTGAATATATTCATAAGACTACTAATCACAAAAATTTAGATAAATGAGCTTTCTTGATGCTTGCCAATGTTTTTAGCCATGTCGGTGTAAAGCCTTTATCTTGCCTCACAAAAGTTGGCAGGTTAAATCCAACCTAGACACTCGAGACTGCACAAATGAGCGCTGCCAGTTAAGAAGCCAAAGCATCAAATCACTGTATGTGCAGGCATATTATTTCATAATCATTTAATACCTCAATGCAAACAATAAACATGCCTCACTCACCCGCAGCCTTTACTCAAGTATCTCCCTGAAACTTCACTGGAATTTGAACTAGTATCACCATCTCATTTCCAAATAATCTTTCTTTAATGATCATTGACAACAGATTTGTTTTAAAAATAAATAAATAAATTGCCAGGTCTAAGAGCCCTCTCAACTTGTACCACTTATTCTACTGGTATCTGCAAAATAAATTGAAAATACACTGTGCAGTGAGGGTAGCACATTATATACATACCATAGGGAAAATCCATGAATAGATAACTTACTCTAAAGAGAAGCAAGTGAAAAGAACATCAAAAGCAGATCAAGTATAGCTCAACCAAGAAATACAATCTTTTCAAACTTTAGAAGAGAATTGCAGTGGCCACAAATACGTAGCTAATGAGGTCTTTAATAGGATCTGTGCTCCTAACTCCTTCAAACTGCTAAAGAAAAAAAATAAATCTCTCAACGTCAATACTGCCAAAATTTTCAAAAATTTTATATTTGCTCTGCTTATACAAACCTCAGCCATTCTTACAACCGCCCATTCCCTTTGCTCATAAATATTTATCCAGTTGGAGCCAAGTGCATAAATCAACCTTCCATCCCGCTTATGGCTGTTCTCCCTTTAATCCTTAATCCCTCTGCACTATCTTTCTTGTCGCTAACCTGCGGAGGACTCTGACTGTTTCCATTTAATTCTTCTTACACATGCCCTGGAGCACAAATGGCTTGTCAGGTTAAAGATAAAGCAAACATGTACTGCCACCAGTAGAGTAACCAGCCTTTTTGATATCAGAACACCTGCAGCCAAGGCAGGCCAGGTAATGGAGGAACGAATGAATAAGAGATTCGGCTGAGATCTCCCCACTCAGCAAATACATGGACTTTTCTAGGACAAGCCTCTTGCTTGCTACTCACTAATTCTGAAGGTGGTCCCCTTCCTCTGTTTAATCAAATGCAGCAACTCTAGGGATGGCACAGCCAGAGATATGTCTAAATTGCATCTTGAACAACTGAGCAAGCAGAGCAGAGAAAGGAGAGGTACAGTATCTACGTCAAAGAGGTCAGCAATGAGAGGTATGAAGCCATCAAGACATGAGAAGGACCTGGACAGTGTTTTATCAGTACAGACAGAAAGGTCAAGTCAGAAGGAGCACTGAGAAGAACAAAACATTAGTATTTAGGCTTGGAGAGGGTCAGGGGAATAAAAAGAAAGGGTCTGTCAAAGTCAAGAGCTTTGGTTCCTGAACAAATCCTTTCCTTTTTCCTCCTGACTCGCATTTCCAACCACAAAGCCTTCCACTTTTTTTGGAGCTCCAATTAAACTAGGCCTCAATTCTAGACCAAAGGCACAAATGAAATCCCAGCACAGTTCTCTTCAGTAATAAACACCTCTCAGTACTGCTGAGGACTTCGAGACTATCCACCTCCTCCAATCCCTGAGAAGTCTTCCCTCCACTTTAAGCAATGCACTAGCTGTGGAGTCTGCCAGCTAGAGCTGCTGCCTGGACATCTGACAGACCACTGCCCAAGGCAACCTGGTGGGATGACACTGCCAAAAAAAAAGTTGTCAAGGCCCTGCCCACACTTACTCCTGGGACTTAAGAGAGCGGGGATTTTTTTAACGGGTGTTGCTTTCTGTTGTTCTTCCCAATCAACTTGTTATTACTGTTCCCTCAGAACAGAAAAGTTCAAAGGTTTTGGAAAATGTACCTAAGTACGCAACTGCATCATCTGGCAGATTAGGCATTTAACTGCAAGGATAACACCACATAAATCACTGTGACGAGCCCGCGGAAGCATAATGCTTCCACCCTGCTTCTATCCTGAAATGGCACATCATTGTCAAAAAGTGTATCAGATTTTGACATAATTTGAGAAATATTTATCCTTATTTCTATAGAAAATCTACCCTTAAATCAAGCCTTCTTCCTCCCTGCTTGGCCACAAAGAACACCAACTGTAACACAAACAAGAAAAAAAAGGGGGAAAAGTGGTGATCAAAAGAGAATAAATGAAACTCCTTAAATTACAGGAGCCCCTGGACATCAGTACTTGCAAACAGTGCCCCTCCATCAGTCTGAGAGCTCTCAAACAGAGTAATCGTATACTGTTGATTCTTTGATATAATTAACATTGTTTGTCTCAGCACTAGTAAAAACAGGCCTTTGCCTGCGAGCAAAATTGTTGGTTATGCCACTATTGTTTAATTGGATGAAAGGCTAAAGAGCTAACTGAAGCTTTTTTCTGTCACAAAAATTTCAAATACTGTGGAAGTGTATCAGTTTAGGAGCCAGCCCTGCTGACTGACACATACAAAGCATATCCCTTAAAAAAATAAACAATAAAACCCCAGAAAACCAAACTATCTAGTTGTTTTCTTCCAATGTTTCTCAAATACTTTCAACAAAGCACACAACTGTTGTTCAACATCTACTTACAGAAGTCTTTTCAAAGCCTTATGAAAAAGTATCAATGTACCTATGTCCACTATTGTGTATTTATATGGCTTCTTGGAAACTATAGTCCTGAACAAACAAATACTTGAAAATCCCTCATTTTGGCACAAATACTTCCTTGCTGTCTCAGCTGTTAGAGGCAGATTAAGCTGTGATCCACCTGCTACCAGCTAGCAGGTAGGAACCGGGAGATGGTGCCCAGAACAGGTAAGGCGAAGGCTCCAGGGAACTCCACAGTCTGGCAAACACGTGTGACAGCAGGAGCGGGTATGTTCTTCTGATTCCTGGAACAGATCCACTGAAAACTGCTAGAGGTGACCCACATACCTCTCTGTACTCCCCAAATTTGGGGTAAGACCTAGATTTAAAACCGCTAAATTTTAACTTACTCTCTTGAATTTACGTTTTTGTTCTTTTGCTAGCTGTTTCCTATTTAAAGGTGCAGATTCAGGACTGGAGAAATCAGGGTGAGAAACGGCTTGGCAAAGTCCCTGTGAGCTTAGTCCATGGATCAAGTCCTCTGCTACTGCTGTAACGCGGTGCCCACGGTGGAGGAGTTTATCAGCGCCAAGAACGAGAGCAACAAACCCTTCCTGCAGCGGCTCTGACCCGCTGGGTTTGCAGGGCTGGCAAAGCCCTGGCTCAGACCTGAGGCTGGGGGGCAGTGTGAGGACCCCAGCAGCACCGACTGCAAGTTGCATTAATTGATTGGGAGGGAGAAGCAGCAGGTTTATTTATAGAGGCAGGACTCGCACGGAGAGAGATTCTACAAGTTGATAATTTGGGAAAGAAAAATACCCATAGAACATCGGGACTTTGAAGTGGCCCTTCTCTCCTTTAATGCAATATTTGAAGTAACCTATAACAAAAATAAATAAAAAAAAAAAAAGGAGGACTACCCAAACCTTACAATAACCCTTGACTTCACACAACTAAGCAGCTGCTAAATCCTCTAAAATTCCCTAACAGGGTAAATACAAAGCACTGTCTACTCTCTGCCCCTCATGCCTCAGCTAGCTGATTTGGGAGTTTGCAGAGTTTAAACCTCTTCTCACATCGCCATGGACAAAGTCGTGGGGGGGGGGGGCGGTTTTGCACGATTTTTTTCAGATAGAGGTACTTTTTCAAAAAACACATCTCCAGTAACCCCACTGAGCATCCTCTCACTGGCACTTCATTACAGGCTGAAAGAATCTCAGCACAGCACACTTACAAATTCACGGGAAAAAGCATGTGCTGCTTTAACTACTCCCCCAGACTGGTTATTAAAACTTCCAAAAGCTGAGAACACAAAGGTCCCAGGACACTGTCTGCCCACTGGAGCAGCCAGTCTTTATGCGTTTTAAGACCCTGCTTTCCACTTCATGCCTCCACCAGCTGCTTTCATTTAGATGCAGGTCACATTCACACAGACTAGAAAGCATCGCAAACCCGTACAAATTGCTAACATGGGAATTCAGGTCCTTGAAACTCATGAGCTGCAGCCAATGGACAGTCCATCGTTTCTCCATTAAATCTTTAAATAATAATACTACTATGATTAATAAATGGAGTGCCTTTCTTTTTTTAGTACAGGCTCCTGATGTCTAGGATAACTTTGCTATAGTTTGTTTGTTTTTTTTTTTTTTTTAAACAGATTGACAAATCTACTATATGGCCATAAAATACAGAAGTTCAGTGGTCTGAGAAGACATTAATTTTCTTGTCAATCCACCGGCCACATTTCATACATGCTTGCAACATTTCAGGAATGGGGGAAGGAAATGTGGGGACGAGCATCAGTTGAAACTGGTTTCCAATGGCAGATCAGAGAGCACACAGGCAACAGCAGAGAAACATATGTTTGAACCCAAGCCAAAAATCTGGCTTCCTTAAGAAGTGTAGGATGGCAAGGCTCTTGTAGTGGTAATAGTAGGCTGAAAAGTGGGGGTGGAAAAATTCCCTGTGCTCATACAGAAGGCAAATTCTGTAACATCTACCTAACGGTATTTAATTCAGAACAGCTGAGGCTTGGAGAAAGTCGTCAAAATGACCCATTAAAGACAGTCAAAAGCGTGACACTTGATGCTTTAATAGCATTGTCTCTTCACTCACCACTGCTTTACGAGATATTTGGGAAAAGGGTAAGTAACAGGTCCGTGTCAAAAACCTAAAGCACTTAGCAGGATGTAACCCCTACATTACTTGGTTGGGAGCTGAGCTACGCCTTTGCTAACGTACATTAACATTTCTGAGGAACTGGGCACATGGAAATTGATGGTGATCAAAAGTTAATTACAGTGTTTATGTCAAAAATCAAAAGAGCAGAAGAGTGACTTTTACTTTGGGTGTTCCGTTCACTAAGCTCAGCTACTTCCAGCAAGGGAGACTGGAAGGGAACAGCATTTGCTCTTATCAGCAGGACTGCTGGTCTGGTCTGGTCTGTCCACAGCGGACTAATTGCTATGATAGCAGTCCCTCTGTTGCCACCAACAGAAATTCTGAGTGCAGCTGAGTACTGGAAAACTGCACAGTCAGAAAAATAATTTAAAAAAATCCCAGGAAACAAACCACAGATGCAAGTTTCAATGTTTCAGATGGCAGCAAGTGCAATTCCCCATCTGCAGAGGGCCAACACAAACTGTGGCTGAGGCCATGTCCCAAGTCTGTAGATACAGTAAAAGCTACTGCTTTGCTTGTCCTCCTCCTCCTTGAAATAGATTGTGCTGATTAACAGGTTTGTGCTGTTTGATGAAAAGATGCTCTGGAAAGCGGCTTGCAGAGCTGCTTATACAGCAGCCAATACCATATTTGTGGTGTACAACTGAGCAGGAAGACATCTGCTTGCTTAACTTCAGTAGGTACAAGTGGCTCATTCTTCAGGACACGCTTGCTTTCTCTGCTTGAGCGTTCATCGCCTGAACTGCCTGGTCTCGGATGGATGCATCCAATCCGTTTCCTTTTTGCATATCAAAGCGTTGATTTTCGGAGGATTGCGGGTGATGCACAGAGGTTGCTGCCCAAGGCTTCTCAGAGGCTCCTTCACGCCTGCACACAGCTTATAAACTTCAGCTCCGCCACCACAGCTGAACAGATAATTTCCATATTCCAGTTCTTTTAGCTGCTCACCAGCTTTTGTATCGCATTCACCCAATATTTGAAGGGACATCACAGCAAAAATAGTCACAGTTTTTTAAAGAAAAAATAGTGGACTACAGCCACCACTCCAGTCCTGAAGTCAGCTGCAGCTGTCATGGATTAGCACCCCTAAAAAACCACTGCAAGCCTGGAACAACCAGCTACTCAGGCGGGAGGCAGTGTCCCAGGGAGAACACACTGCTCCTCTGTGTGTTGTGGATGATTTAGCCAGGGAAAAAGCTGTTTGCAAGTTGCCAGGAATCTGCTTCCCTGCCTGTACGTTTCTACTCCATAAGCCCGAACCACCTCAAATATGAAGATATGCTTTGTTAAATACGAACACGGTATCAGCCCACTATTACCTGGAAGTTGCTGCTTTGTGTTCCTTGAAGAACAAGCAGCACTGATTGTGATCTGCATTTCAAGACGGCCCCAGAAGCAGACAAATTCTCCAGAGAGAAAGATGCTGTTTTCATGTTAGCACTCATGGAAGTAAACAAGCAACAGAGAGAAATGCAAATTTTGCATTATTTCTAGACAGCAAAGCTTGCTGCAAAGAGTCAGCAGTTCTGGTTTTGTAGGTTATTTAAAAAAAAAAAAAAAGACGACAAACAAGCCTTAACATGTTTCTTCTTGGTCCCAGTGAAAACACACATGCAAAACGAGATCAGAACTAAGCTTGACACTGCCATTCCCCCATCCAAAAGGTGAGCAGGTAAGCCTGAAAATTAAGTCTTCATAACGTAGCATCTTCCAAGCCTGCCAATTCCCACTACCTCTCAAATGAGCTTTGACAAAGAAAATGCCATTCCATTGTCTTAGTCGGCAGAGCTACTGCCAAGAATTAAGAGAAACCTTCTTTCTTAAATTAAAACTGTTTAGGTTCCATGCTGTTTGTCTGGAACCTGAACAGAGTGCAAAGAGAACACAGGCAAGGAGTAAGAGAGCTACTGTTTACTGGGAGGGCTTTTTTAGTTTGTTTGGGGGTTTTTTTTGGTTGGTTTGTTTTGGTTTTGGGGTTTTTTGTTTGTTTTGTTTGTTTGTTTTTTTACACATGAAATAGCTCTAACTGCAAAATATATGTGGAGTGATTCTTAGAGGGTCCACCTGCCCAAGACCAGTGCAAGGCAAGCTAATTTACTTCTCATTTTCTGGATGTGTTTTTCTTTTTAAACACAGTAAAATTTCATCTGAATTTCAGCTTGCAAAGCTAATATGCATACTCAACTGCTGAATAATCCATGGATTTAAGTGTCCCTAAATACACAGTGAAAAGATGGATTACCCATTAGGATAAAATAATATACACAAGCCTCTAAATACATATGTACACTGTAATACACATTTTAAATAGCCTCTGTGCGTGAATTTAAATGATAATATGCATGCTAAAAGTTTCAAAAGACATCTTTACAAAGGAGCCATTACTACTGTGTAAATAATACACCATTTAAAATAAATTCTCTGAACTCCCATTAAAGGTTCTTTTCTGGTCAACATGAAAAGAATAAAAGAAACAAATACATATTTAAAATACAAATGGCACTATGGGTTCATAATAGAGCACACATGTGAGGGCAGGGGATTAGTTAGTTCCTAACACAGCTTATTTCATATTCCTTTACTTGTGCCCAGAAATATTGAACAGAAATAAAGAGCCCAGTGGATTAATAAAGTAACCATTTGCAAACTGTGACCTCTCACCAATCTCCCACTGGACACCGTAAGGATTTTCATATACATCCACAGCTTTACAACACACACAAACTTGCTTTTCTAAACCAATTGTCACGGACCCTTGGTAATCATCCAGAGATTCTAGAAGAAAAATGCTAAAGCCTTCCTTTCAAATGTCGAGACAGCGCTGCACGGAAGAAGCACAACCCCCATCCCCATCACTGCCTGGCAAAAACACAAACCAGGGTGTTGGAGGAAGCCAGCTCTGATCAGGAGGGCTTGGGAAGGCGCAATGTTTGAGACACCGGTTTGAGAAGGATAAAACAGCTATGCAAAACAGGAGAGTCTTAAACATGCATGATCAGGTTTTACAGCTTTTTGAACTTTCATTTTCAATGAAATCGGTTTGGGATATGCACTTTTGGCAAGTCTAAGTTTGGTAGAATATACCAGAATTTGCTAGTAAAGCTTTTATTACCAAGCACTGAGTAACTAGGTGCTTTACAGGGACACTGCAACATACAGAAGCGAGCTCATGCATGGGTCCCACAGGGTTTGCACCACTACGTTCACCAGCGTACTGGAAGCTGTGCCACAAACCCACAGCAAAAGAGGCCCAAAGGAATCAGGCACCTAATCTCCTTCTCAGGAATACTGATATGCCTCATCTGTAGGTACTGTTCTGAAAACCCCAAGTCTAAATTATTTCTTAGCACTCTTCATTGCTGAAAAGCAAACATCCTGTTAACTGTCCCCGGCACGTTTCTGTTTGAAGGCACACCTTCATATTCTGTGCCTACACACATACCAAGTGCAACGATATGCCGTCAAGTACACCAATATGACAAAATCGTAGCTCCGCACCGAACACACGCAAGAAAGGGAAAATGCTCTTTCATTCACTCTGCAGTGCATGGCTGAAATAATTTCAATCACAAGAGGTGACAAGCATAGGAGCATGGCTACAGACAAGCAGCTCTGCGGCCAGCGAGATGAGAATATGTTCCCTTTGGTTGTTTTCTGTCACACCAAGCCCTTCTCTCCTGACCCGGCCTTCTCCCACACTGCCCAGTCCTTCCCTCTTCTCCCAAACAGGCAAGAAAAAAATACATCAGATTTCTCCCTTTCAGGGACAGGAGATGGAGGAAAACAGTGCCCTGGGGGAAAGAAACAGACGGAGCTGTTTGAACACAACCCTGCCCAGCTCAGCCCTGGGCATCAGAGGAACTTCCGCAGGGTTCAACACTTCAGGGCTGGCCCCAGGAGCGCGACGCAAGCCCAACCAGGAGCGGCATGTGCTTTTCCAAGCCAAGACGTCACTTGCCTGGACACGTGCCTGTGCCAGCTGTTCCTGCTGAAAGCTTAAGCCTGCAACTGTTTTGCTTTATTTTCCTGGCTGCTCTCAAGTTAGTTTCTGATTCTGCCTGTCCAAAAGTGGTTTAAAGGAGACTAAAACCAACTAAAATACACAAGAGCTGGTATACCTTCCTCCAAATGAAGCTGAAGAGTGAAGGCGCAAACCCTTTGCTGTAAGCAATCCCTATCACAATCTGCACTCTAGAATTTCTAAGATGCATGCCAACTCTTGCTTACGCAATGTAACTCCAGCCTATGCCCTGCACCCTCCGCTTGCCGTCAATGCTCCCATGTCCCGCTCCCTCTTTCGCTCTCCCAGAAGTTTCTCCCATTTCCCATGGGTTTAGGGTGGAAGCAGGGGAGCCGTACCCGACCCAGAGTCTGGATTGAGTGCCAAGCGCTCCCCGAAGGTCTCAGCATCTGAGAGCTGGGTGGGGAGAGAGAAGGACCCAGCCTACCAACACAGGCCCCAGTTACAACGGCTAACCACGCTGCACAGGCGAGACAGACTCATCTAAACCACATATTGACATAATCTGGCCTAATATCTAGCAATTGATTATTTTTTTTAAGTTGACCTAGCTTCGGTCCTCAGCCAGAGAAAGCCTTATATTCTCAAAAGGCAATGTCAAAAAGAAAAAACAACAACAACAACAAAAAAAAACACAGCCAAAGACCCAGTGAATTTGGAGCACAGCAATAGGAAAAATTGATGTGTAGCGTCTGCTCTGCAAATTATTTTCCACATGACATTACCCTCCGCCTCTCCCTGAAGACTCCCATTCAGTTGGCTGCTGTTTGGGTTACCGGAGAGGCCAGGAGCCCCGTTCAAGGACCCGGTCCCCATGGTGCTCTCTGCCACGCAGCCAGAATGACGCAGCTGTCTGGGCTTCGCAACCAGCCCTTCGACACGGGGGATGGAGCCACACAGCTCAGAAAAACACTTTATTCATAAAAAGCACATATTTACATCCCTAAGCAAACCCTTTAAAAGAATATATTCACCCACACAGTGCTGCTGAGAGGCACGCAAGAAAGCTATTTTAAGAGCTCTTTAAACTGGAATGCAGATGTATCAAAGGTGAGCTCGAGTTTTAGATTCAAAAAGCTATTGTTCCGCTCTTCACTCTTGACAGTCTGGCCTGAAACAATCCCAGGCAATTCTTCTAAGCTGAGCCCAATTACTTTATGACATCTTGCTTCAAACTGATTAAGCTTGAGGAATGAGCTCCACTCAGGGCTCATTCCAGAGAGGAACAGTCAGCTTTTGAAGACAGTATTTTTCTGGGCTTCAGTGTAGCTCCATTTGCCAAGTTCGTTATTAGCACATGTTTTGGGGGAGGGAGAGCATCCTCATCAGCTTTGGTGTTTTGGGAACAAGCTGCTTACCTACCCTAAGCAGCAGGGCTAAAGCTGCGGAAAGCACAAGGCCTCTGCAACACACAGAAGACAAACGTTGCACTTTGTCAGCACCAGTACTGGCACAGAAAAAGTGAAACCTTTCCTAGGAGTGAAAGGGCAGATGCAGAACAATTACAAATGAGACTTAAAAGAGTAAAAGGAAAAACAGACATCTTAAACCTCCATCTATGTTAGGCCACAAGCTTCAGCAATACTTTTTCCATTTCAAACCAACCTAACTTTATTTATAAGCAAAATTTTAATATTCATCATTCATATCCTAAACACTAATGCATGTGCATCTAACACTGTGACATTTCAAAATACAAAACTTGATTCCTTTGGTAAAGTGCCGTTCCCCAGGTAATTCACGTTTCATCAGGTTCTGTTTTCTTTCTTTTGCTATTATTCAAGTGTAATAACAAATTTGTGTAATTTAACCTAAAAAAAAAAAAAAAAAACAGACAGACAATAAAAACTTGGTAAATGAACTGAAAAAAAAATAATTAGGGGGATTTCTGAATCTCTGTTTAATGAAGCATAATAGATTTGGTTGTTTCTGTTCTTTTTTTTTTTTGGTAAGGTAAGAATGAGTTTTGTTTTTTATAGCTTTTCTATTGTTTCTGTGATTTTTAATACAGCAGAGCTTTGCACAGAAAATTAAGGCTAGTACAGCATTCAGAAGACTACTTCACCTGACCAGACCCTGAAGGGCATGGGCCCCCCTTCCCATCGCTGTGTGCCCGTGGGACAGCCTGGGTCTGTCCAGCCAGCACCTCCCAGGAGCTGGGAGCGGCCAGAGGGATGACCCTGAAACGTGCTTATTCCCTCCCTCTGCCTTACGACAGTGCTTCAATTAACATCTTCGCAGGCAGATCAAAAGAATAAGACATCAAGCATATTAGAGCAATTCTGTAAGCAGCAAGAACAATCTCACAGCTCAAAGACCTCAGAGAAAGCCATTTGGCTGCTCCTGGTATCGGTTTGGTCACCAGTTTTCACCCCGAGATGATGCCAGTCCGCAGCACTTCAGGTAAAATACGATTCTTGCTGCAACTCTAGAGCCACACATTGCAATGCTGAAATTACTAATAAAAGGAGAGTGGAAGTTGTCTGCTGTCACAAATCTTTCTACAAGCAGTATTATTTTAAAAATAATTTAAAAAAATCATACTTTAAATAGTATATATTTTTGTTATGCAAAACTCAAGAGAGTTTCTGCAGCCAGAACTGGTGAATTTATAAAATTAATAAATCATTAATAGCCTGAATTTTCAACCTACACAAAAAAGAAACAACTATATTATTCATATTTTCCATGAAGACAGGAATTTGCCATCTTTCCTCTCTAACAATTTTGACTTTTATTCAGTGCTGGAAAACGTCTCAGTCCACGTCGTACAGTCAGTCTTGGGCACAAAAAAATTAACTTGCTGGTTTTGCTTTCTTACAGCGAGTGTTTCCACGAATGCCTCTCTCTTTTGAGATGGAAAGCACAAACTCACTTGATTCAAAGCTTGTCTTGTGCTGCTTTTCTTTATTCCTCGAGTAACGTATTGGTTTTTTAAGCAAAGTAAACAGAGAGGATTTAGTAGAATACAATTTCTTTTGTTTTATTGCGCCATTAATTTTATTTATGTTTGAATATGTTGCTTTTATCAATTTGGTATGAGGGAGAGAGATGCACCAGGAGGAAGAAACACGACTGTACTTCAAAATGAGGCATTGGGCAGAACAGGAGCAGGAGGTGCCTGAGCCACCTAGGATGATCAGTCATATTAACAGAATGCAGTTTTGATAGGTAGCAGTTACAGGGCAATAGATGGTCCAAGTATTATTCAGAAGTCTACTGCAACCATACGCTTAGAACTGTGCCTTTACATTCCTTCCTGAAAATACACATGCAAGCTGTGATTATTTAACAAGAGAAAAAAATTCCATCCCTACCAGTATATTTTGGATTTTCTCGTCTGTCTCTTGAAAGTCTGCCACTGTAGAATAAGTGACCAGTTTCCTCAGATTTCTTTCTTTAGAGTGTTATTTTTGATCACTCAACTGTGCCTCGGTTGGCAAAGCAATAAATACTCTTATCTTAAGGACCTATAATGATGATAACACCTCACCAAAACCTAATTAAATAGTGATTTAATAAAATACAGAATGAAACAGATGCTCTTGCTAAGTGAACGCACTACACAGTACACTTCTGGGTTAACATGCTGCTGTAGAGTATTTTCTTATGCGATACAAAGGACAAGTAGTTTTTTAAGGCAGCATCCTTGACAGCACGAATCGGCTAGAAAAGAAGAAAAAGCAAAGCACCTAGCTACAAGAAATGAATGATGATGGAAACCCTGCAAAAGGCCTTTCCTAATGACAAGATATTACTGCACAGGTTAATGAAAACCAAATACCAATTTAACATGCTAACCTTTGAGCAAATTGAGTTCAACTAATCAAGAGCCCTCCAAAAGGGTATTTTGAACTAAGAGAAAAGACTGGAAAAATCATTTACATAAGATGGCTGGTAATGGTGCATTTAATGGCACTGGTGATAGGGAATTACACTAAGGAAATGAGCACATCATGTACGACCTATTCCCTGGAGCATTTAGCAGGACGTCTCCAAAGAGCCAAATTCTACCTATCGGTAACGAAGCACAATCCCCATTAACAAGCAAGGCAATTACAGACTCTTCCTCAGGACACCCCTCCCACAGAATTATAAACAGAAATAGTATCTAACATCCAAACCCAGACTGGACAACTTCATTGCATAAAGAGCTCTCTGCATCAATTTTGGTAACTAAAGGACAGTCCACCTCTGGATCAGATCATGCATTTCCACCTCTGAACTCCTCCGACAGAGAAGAATATTTATTACCCAGGATCTGCTATTTCTTTATGGAATCCGTGGGAGGATGTGACACCAATCTCCAAGCATCTCTGCCTGAAGACTACTGGAAGAATAAATCCCCTAGCAAAGCATAGTTAGAAAAAATCGTGATCTTGTGCAGGTACACACACAGGGCTGTGTACGTACCTGCCCTCACCTTGCCCCAAGCACCGACAGAAGCTGTGTTTTCAATGTCCATTTAGCATGGCTCACGTAAAAGAACACAAATCTCCTTCATCCCTCTCTAAAAGTGAAGGCAGTGCAATTCTTAGAAATTTATCCAGATAGCTAAACGAAAAGTTGTACTATCCTGCAGAACTAAAAAAAATATCTAACTCCCACAAAGATGAAAAGACGCAGGCAACTTTCCAGCCCCTATGCACATGCGTAGGAACAGCACTGAGGTTTTTCCTCTGTTGTTTCCCCCTTGCTCGCCCCTCCAAATCCCATAGCTCCCCAAAACAGGTTTAAAAGTCTCTTTTCCACCACCACATACTCCAAAGACGACTGGAAACAATTCAGCAGTCCCAGCTAAGCACCACACCTGTGATTTATCACCTACCACTCGCGCTGTGGCAACTGGAGCTACATACCCATGTTTGTCAAACAAACCAGCATCAAATTACATGTCTGGGAATGTGCCCAGCATCTCATAATGAGTCCAGGTCTTAATAGATGCAAGATGTTAACATCACAATAAAATCAGGGCACATCACCTAAAATACATTCTAGAAGCATGTTAAGCTCTGCGATGTATTATCTTTGATAACATCAGATAATGCAGCCCTTGCACCAGCCTTTCTGAGGAGGACAGAGGAGCAGGCGTTTCTCCCCTGGAGATTTCTAATACAGCAGGGAATAGCTGGCAGCTAACAAACGCTTGCTTTGGCAAAGCGCATAACGCCGCTGGTTTGTGCATTTGCTAATATTTTCAAACTCCTTAAAAATGACCTAACACATCAGGCACCTTTGGTTTTGCCAGCACATCACTGTTTTCTTCAAGCACTCTCCGTCTTGCCAGATAACCAACTGCCCAGCGGAAAGACGACGAGGTTATCACCTAAATGAACATTCAAACAACATGATTACTTGAAATAATCTGTACAAACATATGGGAAGCAACTGTAGCTGAGTACATTTAGTAAGACAATATGAGGCCTTTACCCAGGAAAGCATCAATGAACAGCCCCCTAAACCTACAACAAAAGCCCTTCAGACACTCTGCCAGAGAGGCATGGTGACCACGCTTTCAGTGACACTCTGGGCTAGCGTTGTGCTCCCTGTATTTTAAGCCTTTCATAAATTGGCTTTTTCTGTTTTTAATATGTCATCTGCTGACTTTCATTTTGGAGAAGTACTGAACTATTGTAACAGCCACCTAATGGCTGCACTTTAGTGCTCTCTTGAATTAAAGAAAGATATCCAGAAAAGACTGATCAAAAAAAGACGCTAGTCACAGGTACATTAAACTACTTAAATCTCCTACTTACACTGCAATATATCACGCTGTAATTTTATGAGTCAGACACCCCCCTCCCTTTCAGTTCAGCTAAAGTTTAAGTAGTTGTGATCCTTGCTGGCTGCTCTGAAACCACTAACCTAAGACTTTTGGCTAACAGCTGCCCTTCGATCCTTTCATTCCTCTCTTCATTACTCATTCCTGTTTCACTGTCTGAACAATAAGAAACACATTATGAATCTAAAGTTTTCCAGTACTGGGAATCCTTACATTCATCTGAAAAAAAAAGATCCCATGGAAAAGTGCATACAGTTAATAAAAGACTCAAACCTTTTTTGAAACTATACTTTGTAGCTAAGGGATTCCATAATTATAACATAATTACTCAGCCATATAACGCATCAAATTATGGAGAATGATTATTTGTTAAAGTACAGATAAAGAGAAGAATGAATGAATCTGGAGGCACAGATAAAACCAATTAAATTAAAGCCCTTCCCTTTAGCATTCTTGTAACACTTTGGAGACCATCTCTGTATCCAGGACTAGTTTACATGCACAATTGCTGTGATAAAACTTTTACACTATATACATAGCATAAATCCCAGTAGTAAATAATTTAGCACAAGAAACGGCTGCAAGAGGGACAATTGGTGCTGACAATGCTATCAGCATCTTTGCTACTACATGACATACAGCCAGTTACGAGCAGAGTAAGATTATAGAGAAGACAACACAAATTCCAGGTTAAGCTTGGCGTTGTTAAGGGATTTCACTTATTACTTGTAGAAAAGCAGCCAGCATCCTTTAAAGTAGTGTTCAAAATGAAACTACCTGTCTTCAAAACAGACTGAGAAGGTCTTTGCATACAAATTCAAAGCATGCTAACAGAACATCTAAGACCTGCGGAGAAAGATGACATCCCTCTTTGTTTGGTGTAATCTCAAAACTCAGTTATTGCAGAGAATATAATTTGACTAATAAATTCAGTCAAACTTATCTTACAATACACGGAAGAACACAACAGAGAGTAGGAACCCACACAGGCAACCTCGGTGCCCTGCCAAGCAGCAGCCTGGTTGGAGCGAGGACCAGAGAGACCTCCCGGCCCAGCACGACAGCAGCTTGTTCTAAGAGCAGCTGCCTGCCCCCAAAGTCACAACAGGACTGGGCAGGGTGATGACATACAGGAAAGCTCAGCAGAAACAATAAGGAATTATAAGAACAAAAGATTTAAAACCAGTCCCAGGGGAAGCACTTACTTCACATTAAAAGCCACGCACAGTCTCTCTGGCACATGGATTAAATCATCACCTCTAAGTTGTTCTGCTTCTCCAATTCATAGATTTCACCTCATAAAAGAGCCTTGCACCTGTACATCTAGAATCAGAGGGGTTTTGGGGCTTCCTTGCAAGTGCACCTTGATATTTTCCCTACTCCCCAAAGCTCATTAAGTCACAAAAGAAACCAAACAGTTCTGCTACTTGATCACACAACATACAGTGCTTTTCCTCACCCACTAGAACACAAAGTCAGCAAAAGTTCTTGCAACTACAAACAAAACCAGACCTCAGGTCATCCACTCTTCTCTGCCCCTTCAAGACTCAACAGTACAATTCTTGCCTCAATACAACTTCTGCAATGCACAATTCATCCATAAATTGAAGAGTGACCTGTAAGAATAGTATTATTATTCTATAAGGCATAGACAAAAATTAAAAAACGCACTAGGTGAACTACACTGAGAACTTAGCTAATGATAAATTAGGGATCCACCATCTTCATTAATACCAACAATTACATTCTCTTCCAAAGAAACCGAGGTATAAGACACACTAATGTCATCTTTTCCTACACAAGAAACAAAAGAAAGCACATTGCCTGACCAAGTCAGGCAATGTATTATAGCCATTTCACAGGCGCCACGCTGCCCATATTGCAGTAAATGTAAATAAAGACAAATCCGGTCAATGTAATCTTTTAACTGAGGCATGACATTGGGAATCAATGGAAAAGGGTCCTAGTCTCAGCACCTGACCCAGGCGGCTAACAGCAACATTTATCTGGCTTACAGAAGCACTGAGCAAAACAAAAACATGTAAAATACTATGCACGTAAAATATAAAGTTCTATTAATATCACTGCTTTTGAAGACGTTGATTCATCAGTATTTATTTTTTAGATATTAGACTGACATTTCAGTTTGACAAAACCTACCGCAAGCTCCCCAAAAATCCAACATGCTTTATCAAAACATCCACCTAACAGCGATACAAAGTCTCACAGACACATTCAAAGCGAGTAAATACAAACTCACTCACAATCAATGTCCAAACCAGCCAGAAGAAAACAAACCCAAAAAACCCACTGAAAGCAAAGAACTCCACCCTTAAATCACTGTCACAGGACTGAAAACGTGCTGGTGTAGTGTCCATTAGTCACCCACTTTCCACAGCCCCATTGTGGACTGGCTGGCAGCTGCCCGCTGGCTATCCCCTGTCCCAGGGGCGCGGGGACAGGAGCAGTTTGGCCGCTCGTTACAGACCCACTGGAGTCACACAGCCAGAGCCCTACAGCTGTACCGAAAGGTGCGGTAAACCTTCATTGCTATGGAAAATTAAAAGCAATTTATACAAATATTACATTTAAAAGCATTTTTTTTTCAATCGCATGCTGAGGAGGCATTTTGCTGCCGCTGTGGTGACCACTGTGATCTTTCCATGCTTGAGACCACCAGCAGGCCCAGAACCACTAGAGGTTTCCTTCAAAACCACAGACTCTTGTTTTCAGATAAGAAACGCATCTCCAATACTTACAAACAGCATGGGACATGTTATAAAATGCTTAATAGCCTTCCAGTTACTTCTAAAGGACCTTAGAAAACTCATGTATCTAGGGCCATAAAAACACACTTGTCATCCTTCTGGTTAGAGCATCATCAAAACACCACTTGCCTTTTTACAAGCCCAATTAGCCCCCATATCCCCTCTAATGACCCTCGCTTTTTCTGGCTGGTATCAGAAATCATTACATTTGAACTTGATGCATTTCAGAGGGAAACCAGAATGGTTGCATTTTTGTATCTGTTAACACTGAATAAAGACATCGGCACTGCAGAAGCACACAGTTATCTAAGATTATCTGTTATCTTTATGCAGAAAGCACGTCTCCGCTAAACAAGAAGCGTATACACGATCAACTAAATTGCTGCTGAAACTCACATGACATTTAGATATTTTACTTAATGTGAGAAAAGCAGCGCTACAAGCTAAAACCGTTAAACGTCTATTATACAACTTGTGCCATAATATAGTATCAAACTCAACAGCACTGAGCACACCATCCAAGCTTGATTTATTGCAGCTAATTGCTAATTAGGGTTATTTTTGAAGCACTGCTGTTTGCATTGCACCAGATTTGCACTTGGGGAGAAAACAGGATTTACAAGGTCAGAATGAAGTTTAAACATTTGTACACAGACTGCTCCACTCCCCTCAGTATCGCTAAAAGGTCTCTGCAATCTGAAGACAACAGTGTTTACACGTGAGGTTATTAAAACTGGGCACTCCCAACTTTGTGTAAAGCAGTTATTAACATGCAAAAATTCAAAGTAGGATTGCAACGGTTACCCAGACAACTTTCTAATTAAATAATGGCAGTAATATCACTATGCTTCCTTCCATGTACTGCGTTAAAAATTGAACACTGCCTCACTAATAATGCATTGGTCATTTGCATAATCCAAAGACCCTGGCTGCCAGTATCGGCTATGGACCATCACGTCGTTAACCACCAACACACGCATCCCGCAGCCCTCCCATGGCCAGCCCTTATGCAAAGGAACACACGGGGGCTCCCATTTCAAGCTCCTACCTATTGAGACCCTTTTAAGCTTTGTTAGTAGGAAGATGATCCTCAAGACCAAAATTTGTCTGTATCTTTCAGAGATCAAACCCCTCTGTAGACTATATTATCCCCTTTTTTAGAACCAGTCTCCTCATCCCTCTAGCAGAATTCTACCTGGTGTTTTCGGCACCACGGCAGCATGTCTGCCACCAAAATGCCACCATACTGACCACAGCCCAAGCGATCAGCCTGTGGTGCTGGATTCCCTGTGCCTCTGCCGTGTCCCTGCCCACACCCAACACGGCTACATTCACCTGTGGTGCAGGTGAGCTCTGCTGAGGGAACGCATAAGGAAGGGAAGAGGACAGCTACAGCTGTCAGGAACTATGAAAGTGGACTGTCAGAGTGCTGCAGAACCTAATCCCTTCAAAAATAAAGCTTCAGTTTGGTTAGATCGGATCCAGGACACTAACATAAAGGCTGTACAGAATTAACTGACTAGAGCAAGAAAGTATGAAGGCTGAGTGATCTCTAATCAAGAAAACATGATGTGCCTAGACTTTCCAAAGGTTCCTCTTGAATTATTACCTGAGTTCAGATTTACTTTTATGATTTGCCATAACTCTTTCCAAATCTTCTCTAATCATTAGCTGTATCAGGAGTATGAAAGACACATGAAAGATAGAGCACTGTTATTTTTAATTTCAAGAGACCAATTGCATTTCCAAATATACTGCTAGCATAATCCAGTCAGGCTGTGGTTTCATAAATCCAGAGAGCTTTCTTGGCATATTATCCCAGAGATTAAGACAACTAATACAAAACTTCAGGGAAGTGGGGATTCACAGTTTTGACTTCATGAACTGTAGCACAGGGTGATGCTTAAACTTAAGAATGAAGAACTCGAGTCTTTCCCATGTCCCTAGAAATATACTCGTGTTTTGCAAGCATGCAGGAGCCTCAACGAAGGAGCTCCCAAAGCAGAGTGCTATGGAAACAGGATAAAAGCCACTTTTCCAGCCCCAAAACGTGCACACTACAGCACTGGCTCTTCCCTCAGTGTGGGTACCTGGTTCCTAATTGTGTCTTAATGGAAAATACATTTGCATCAGTAGAAGGCTGCTTACCGATCAGCTGTTCCTTCCTGTCCTCTGCTTTGTTTTTAAAGGAAAAGAACACTTCTCCTTCAGATTGTCCCAGACTTCTACAAGTACAAAAGGAGTGCAGCACAAGTCAAGGGTCAAGACCTCTTCAGCACTAGTTGACAGGAAGGGGCTGGATGCCACAAGAGTTGGTGTTTTCCTCTGTATTACACCACATGCAAATACAGATAAATTGCTATTGTGAATAATCCTCCCTGGTCAATAAATGCTCTTGGAAAACCTCTGCAATGTAGCAGGTTTGGCCTCCATACTATTCAAGAGACATTTCACAGCTCCAGTCCTATCCTCCCCCTGAAACGCAGAGCACGGGTTTCAGCCCACTCACTGCACAGAGAAGACTCTGTGGGTTACATCTGACCTCAGGATCTCTCAGGAAGAGTCTTTGAGGAAGTACTGCGAGGTGGGATGGGTAGGGAAATATACTGTAGGAAATAATTATTCTCTTGACTGAAGGAAATAATCCAGCTCTATTTGGGTCTTTTGAGTAAGCTCTTAAACACATCCACTTTTGCAAACTCCACCCCGTTATCATGCATTGTTTTACCATTGCAAATACTGTCCTTGACACAGGCTGCACATGTCCACACAGCATCCAGCAGAACAGCCCTTTTTTAACATCTTGTGGGCATTGCTACAACAGCAATGTTCAGACTCAGAGCTATTACTCCTGACTGCGCTAATGAGACAAGCACGCTGTTTCTGTACTATATATATACACACAGGGTATACACGAGTTTCATTTAACAAGTATCTCAGCTGTGATGTAAACTCATCCCTACTTAATTTATGTTTGCACACATTTGGATTGAAAAATCAAAATTAATAGAAAGATAAAACAAATAAAAGAGCTCCTCTTGCTCTGTGTAAGCAGTCAAGGAAGCGAAGAGCAGAAACACTTTATTCCCTGTAACCCAAGCACAAAGTCTGCGGATTCCCAATTACCAAACAGCCGTGTCAGACACCGCGGGTTGACTTGGTGCAGGGGGGTGACGCGAGGGGTGCACAGAATAGAGGAATTTTCTCCATTCATCGGGCAGTCTTCCCCTCTCCGTACAGAGCGGGGACTAATGCACGTAAATCCCTGGTTCATCTAGAAGTGAATAGAGCTTTTGTTGCAGTCTATTACAGTTATAAAGATTCTGGCCACGCTTCTCTTACCACCACCATCCCCTCCACCAAAATGAAAGGTAGAGCTTAAAAACATAGAAACGGATCAGGATTCCAAACACGCTGAAACAGCCTGGCTGCACCAAGAAGAAAAAAACTGAAAAAAAAAAAAAAACCTGCTGGCCCCCTTTTCAGGGCCTTACGACACCACTTTTGAGAAGTTTTGCTCAGGCAGCTGACATCCAGTTTTCGGCTTCCACTGCAGATGTGCGGCTTTCCTGCACAATAGGCGCCTGCAGCCCTGGCTCTCCTCCAGGTCCCACTGTGTGACAGTAACAAAAGGCGAAGCTGGAAGCCCTCAGCTACAGCACAGCTCTAAATGATTTAGTGACCACGGCGTCCAGACCTTGGCAGCAGCTGCTGCATTAAAGGGACATTACCCAAGGAGTCAGTAAACCACAGAGGCAGGCGTTTTTTTCACACTAGATTTGAAAAGTTCTGTTCAAAATTGAAATGGTCCCGCCGTGTTTTTTTAAAAACCCAAGGCAGGGAGTGGGGAGACAGGAGGGAACAGGAGAGACAGGGATTGTCGTTGGAAGTTGTCGGTGCGATACCACAAAGCCTACAAGACCATCTATTACAGTATCCTCCACTTAAGGATTTCAAGGCACCCTGCAAGCATTAGTAATGCCAACCTTCCACCTCCACGTCCATGTGGTATTTTCACCTCAGAGTTAGAAAAATAAAGCCCTGAGATTAAACCAGCTACTAGTGACCAAGACACAGGATGACACTACATGGACACCTTTTCCCCTACATGTGTGGGGGGGGATTAACATTGCATCATGTTATGTATTTCCATATTCTTTGGTGCATTACTACAATGCTACAGAAGGGCTTGTGCAGAGAATTCTACACCGAACGCTAACTCTAGCTTGTGACAGGGAGAGGTTTATGAGCACCAGCATGCTCAGCATTGGACATCAACGCATAGCATACCTTAACGCGTACTGCTCTCGGAGAAGCATATTGTCAGTCCCCTGCCGAACTCCATAGCAGTTTTTGAGCACCTATTCCAGAAGGCTATGGGCTAGAAGAGCTGGATTGTTTCCACACAGTATAAGATCCAAACAAATTCCTTCAAACCCCATGAGATAATTTACTTCCTCTCCAAGCTGCAGAATAGCCATGATTTTGCTACAGAACTACTCACACGCATCAGAACATTAATGAATCAAGCCAGTGATCTTAAAAAAAAAAAAATTAAAAAAAAAAACAAACCCCAAACCCAAACAACCACCCAGTGAAAACAAGGAGTGCCTTTGCTCAGCAATTCAAGCCCTTCTGCCCATCATTTCTTTTCTACCTTATGATAACACACAGGGTTGAGGCCCTAACACAGAATGGGCCCTTTCCTTCTTTGAAGCTTCTTGCAGCCCCCCCGCATACAGCTACACGGTGTTCATTATCAACACCTGCATCGCAGCTCCAAACCGCTGTCAGTGGTGGTCCAAAAGCAGCTTCTCCCCAGAGCTCAGCTCCCCTGCTTTGAACTGCCACGGTCTGTACTGCAAGTGCTGCCTACAGGAACCCTGCAGGCAAACGGAGGGCAAGTGATTGACCAAAAAAATCACCAAGTGTCCACTTGCAAAGAGAAATCAGTAGCCAGCTGTGCTAAGTCACATCAATAACTTAGTGCAAGAAATAAACATGTCAATTCCAGTTAAAAAAAAAAATTTACATGAACAGTAACTACTGTGCAGCAAAATACTCAAAATAATTTCTGTCAACAGAGCACTAATTAAGACAGATAAACACTTGTTTCACTAATCTTCCTCCTCCTCCTCCCTCCAGAGAAACTTAGTTGCCCACAGGGAAAAAACGTACAGGAAGAGGCTGATAAAAGACACACATCAAAAAGGTGCACACATTGCTATATGCCACAAGCGTAACAGCACTGCTAGAGCTCTGTTGGAAAGGGGAAAAGTACAATTTGATATTTCTCCGTGGAGTCTGAAAGTAATTTTAAAAGAACATTTTAAAGCCATCCTTCACCACCTGCAGTCAAGTGGTCATTATAAAAAAGGCCCTGTAATCAGAGTGCCCACTGACTGCTGAGAAGCACTGTTAATCCACTAAGCAGCACCGCTCCGTCCATTCACGCTGCAGCCAGCCCAAGCCAGTAACACAAAGTCAGGCTCACTCGGTTGGATTTTCAGCTCCTGCGTGAGCGCTGATGGTGAGAGGGGGCAAGGAATGTAAAGACATTACTGTGTTAACCCACCAACAACGGCAGATTTAAGCGGGACTCGGGCCGGCTCATGTGGTTACCACCTTTGCCCAGCTGCCTCACCCCAGATTTTGGGCTCGCCTGCTGGGATAGCAGTGCATGAACAGGGTTTGGGTCTGAGCTCTAGCAGGTTTCAGTCCACTATATTCAAGCGGTGTCTCGTCAATGACTTTAACATGTACAGAAGGTAAACAAGCGGAGCTGTCACGTGTTCTGTAGGACCTTTCCTGCTCAGAACAGTGGGGAGGGAGGAAGAAAATGCCTTTGCAAAACATATGGTTTGAGCAAGTAGGGGCAATAAGTGCTTTGCTCTCCCAGCACGCTGCTACACACAAGAAGACATCAGTGAGAGGCGGGCAGCACAGTAGCAAATCTGGTACTGGGAAATGTTGTGTAATGTCAAACACACAGAACAAAAGAATTATTTCCTACTCCCCCAATGGAATATATCATATCCAGCCTTACAACAACAAATCAACCCAAACAACATACACTTGGTAGGACTGGAGAGATTTTTTCCATCTCACTTAAACAAAGCTCAGGTAAATGGGAACAGCCAGCTCAGGTTTCCGTAGCACCAAGCTGGAAATCAGAAATCAATGCATCTTCCAGCCTCCGGCTTGTCAGAAGCACCAGGAATTTAAACAACCAAGAGCTGGAATGGGGGAAGGGAGAGGGAAAGGAGGAGGATTCACAGCGTTTGTTAGGCGGTAATTTGTCTTTTAGCCGTCCTTGGATGTGATGCTCACTGACCATGTTAAGAGGTCACTCTCCTAAGCTGGACAAGCACTGACCCTTAGGAACAGGGCAAGAAAGCAAGAGCAAGGAAAAAATCAACAGCCAAGAGGAGAAACAGCAATTCTTCCTTGTTAAAGGAAATAATTTTTCCGTTGTATAGGCACCCATGGCTTCAGGTCTGGGTGAGGATCCAGTCTGCCATTGCAAAGTGGCAGTGCTTTCAACAGTGCTAACAGCAAAAGTCGCTGCCCACAACACACAGACCAGATCTCCCAGTTATTCAAATGGGCTGAGGCTGTGCCAGGAGACGCTTGCAGAGTGTTCGGGTCAGGGATGCTGCCTGCCTGCTGCCAGTCACCACCGCCGTTCGACAGGCAGCGTAGAAGAGCAGAGCCATCGCTGGGATTCCTGTGCAACATGGGGCAAGAGACAGGTTTATCTACGATAATTTCACAGCATTCTCTCACTCCATTTCCTGGTTGTTCTCCAGGTCCATTCTGTTAGGCAGTAAAAGCATGACGTGCCTGTGATCACGGTGACAAGACACACCATAATGATAACGCAGCTAAAGGCAGCAGGATCTGCAAAAACACGGAGACAAATCTGCTTTGTTCTCAGCAGTCAGCTCCAGGGACCAAGCTTTCAAGAGACAGAACAGGGTTTTCGAGGGACAGAGGCCTGGGTGCCAGGCATCCCATGTATTGCCACAGACTCGTTACATGGTAGGAGACAAGTTACTGTCTGGTTTGCACCACATCTACCCTGGTTCGGCAAATGCAAAACTGGTCCTAAGGTCGTTCGTGTTTACACAGAGAAAGATAGCAAAGGCATATTCAAAAGACTTTGTGCTCTTTCAGTAGAAGGACCATGACTGTTCCTGGTGTACAAAATTACCAAACTCTGTTTTCTAGCATTTGCTAGGATCCCAGGCTGACTGCAACTACTTAAACCGAGCCCAAAACACATGCAGAGACTCTCAGTCACCACTCACTCCCAGAGTTGAAAGGAGAGAGGACTCCAAAAGGTTGAACTGTAACAGGCAAATGTATTTTTAACAAATTCTGTTTCTATAAATATTACAAAGCTTTCTGCTCTTTGGAGGCTGCTCTGCTCCCAGAGCTGCTGACATTATGGTGACATTTAGGAGGCCTTCACATTGCCTTACTGCCTTTGGTATGCTGGTTTTGTTCGAGGGATCAGAGAGACATATGAAGACACAAGGGCTGCTTATTCAAACTCTGCTCACTCGCTGACCTGCTGCTCACGCGGGAGTCAGGAGCACAAAGGGGCTCTCCATGTCAAGTGTGCTGGCTGCCGCTGTCTCCATCACTCTGGAATGCATATAAATGCGAAGGACACTAATCCTGAGGTGCCACCAACAAGGCACAGGGGTGAAGAGATGGGGAGTTGATTTCTGAAGCTGCACAAGGGCTTCAGGTAGCCCCAGCTGGTACTGTACCCTGTCCGCACAACATAAAGGCTCTTCTCCATTTATTGATCCTTGCATATGCTCTCTTTTCTTCTCTTTTTTTTCAAAGCTTTTTTCCTCACATCCTCTGCCCTCCCCCTCCATTTCTTCGCTACCCTGTCACTCTCTCTGGAGACCGCTGCCAGGCCGGCGTGCAGCATGAATGGCACCAAACTGGCACGCGCCCCAGATGCTGACATCACCTCCTCTCCTGCCCTCAGCCTCCACACCAAGCTGGGCTCCAGATCTTCTACCTAAAACGCTGAGTGTCTAGTTCACAGACTGCTGCCTTTGCACCAGCTTCCAGCAGGATCTGTACCTCTTCTGTTATTAAAAAATAGCGTGGTTATACAGCAAGGGACAACATATGTGTGTGTGTTTATATTTATATATAAAAAATATATATATATATTTAAAATACACATACATATATAAAAATAAAAATGAAGGAGAAGTCTTCCCAGACCAGGTTAAGACAGACACCAACACACAGGTTCGGATCCTTTAGATATTCGCTCTCTGCATTTCACTAATGATCCCGCCCAGAGAAGCACCCATACCTAACCAGGTGCGAAGTGACCTGATGAAGCAGCTACCAGGATCATAAATGTACATCACCATGTTTTTTTAAAAATGCTGCAACTACTAGAAACCCAGCTAAAAAAAAAAAAAAGAACAACAGAAACTTTGCTAGTTATCTCTAGGATTCAGCTGTTCAGTCTCATTCAGGGTGAGCTGCCACTAGAACATCCAGTAACATTTTCAATTAAATTTCAGACTACATGTTCTCCACATCACAAAAATCTAATACCACGTACATACTGTCCTGTTACCTTCTGCTTATTTTGAACAGACATTACACTGATACTTAAGGTGCAGAACCCCTGTTGTCACTTAGGCAGGTGCTTCATTTTAGGGACGGAGAAAGCTCAAAAGTAACACAACAGATCCAGGACTCACTGTACAGTATGTTCTTTGGACTGATTTTTATTTTTGCATAGATATCTAATGTTTTTCTTAACAGGAAACTTCTGCAGACTTTCTTTTCTTACTACAGGATATGCAAGCCTTGACAATGGTGGTGGTACAGCTCCAACAGAACTCTCCCATTGCAGACAACAGAAAAATAACACATCTCACTTCAGTTTGCACCAGCAAAAATGGTTTGAAGATTTGTCTGAACACTTAACAAGATGTTTTGGTCTCCTCCGACATTTAACATAGGCATTTTCATGCCAAGAGGACTGTGATTTACAAAAACGGCATACTTGAATAGTATCATTCCACAAAAGTTTCAGTCTACCCTAGAAAATTGCCCATCACGTTTTGTAATTCAATGAAAACACAGAGCATAACTGTAGTTATTTAACCTTTCATCAAAAAACCGTGAGTATCTGATAATAAATACAATCTATAAAGGCTGCAAGTCAACACTTTTTATAAGCATATTTGTAAGGTAATAAATTTTCCATGACTTAACGATCAGCTTTGCCTATGAAAGCCAATGTTGTAATTCCCAATTGATTGTAGATGTTAATCTTGCAAGACTCTTGTTCTTATGCTGTGATTTATTAGCTGAATTAATGACAGATTGCACTGTTTAAAACAAGCTGCTGTTTTACACAATAACCCAGGAAGCTCTGTCCAACTGAGTCACCGCAAGGATGGGAGGAGGGCGGCGTGCAAGGTGAAACTGCTCCTGATACCTGAGCTAATTTGTCTTATTGCCTTTGAAATGCAGCACTAATTGTTTAACAATTAACCCTATGACTGAACACCAGGAGAGCTGAACGGCAGCAGCTTTTCAGGCTCTCTGCAGAGTTTGGGATTCACATCCAGCCTCTGCAATTCATTTACCCTGAGACATTCTGCTTTCTCCTGGAAAAAAAAAGCAGAAGATTCCCCCCACCACACACACTTACTCCCTTGGGTTTGAAGACATCGGAAAAGAAAAATCCCAAGTGCTTTCTGTATATATACATATATATATGTGTGTGTGTGTGTGTGACTAGAAGAGGAAAACTGCAGAATAAGGACAGATCTGATTCCTCGGGCCTTATCTCATTGCTACCACAAAGCAAGTGCCATTATGTTATAAAAGTTATATAAAATTTATAACATTCTCCGCAGATGATTCATTCTCTACCTCTTCAGCAACATTTCTGGTGTAGGAGAGAATGTGCCACAAACCTACTCTCACAATGCACCCAAAGAGAGGGCCGACGTTGTAGTGGAAACAATGACATTTCCTCAGTTAGTCTTAGTCTGCAGGTTTTATGAATTGTGATGTTGTAATAAACTCAGACCTTTTCCTGTCAACTTGGCCATCGACACACAATACAGGAGCTGAAAGCACGAGCTGTGAAACTGGGGGGGAGCAGGTGGGGAGGAAAAAAGCACCCCAGTCACAGGGTGAGTACTCAGATATTTAATTCTGATGCAGGAGCCCCATGTTCTCCAGTAAATGGTTCCCCTCTTCATTTGCTCTTTAAAAGCTTCGCTCTGAAGGGATCCCGCTATTCTGCAGTGAACTTGAACTTGATTCTGTGCTTCACAAGTGCCTCAGTGACTGGAGGCAATTCCTGTGCCGCAGAGCGCCAAGCGTTGCCAATTCCCATTGAGCCATCGTTTGCAGATCCAGCACCTCGCTCGCTCTTCCCGGCGACTCCCTGCCTAGCGAGAGCAGCGGCATATGCTGCTCTGCGATACGGCTTCGGAGGTGAGCGTAGACTTAAAAATAAACACGTAAAATCAAATAAAGGAAGCAAAAAGATAGAGCCTTGCATGGCTGCTTCTGAACAGGTGTAATTCACACACAGTCACCTCAGAAGAGTCGCACGGAATCCCTGGGACCACTGCTGTGATCGGTTATTAAAAACTGGCCCCAGCCATCTGCTGGTGGTCAAGCTCCATGATGTGGCAATCAATTACAGCTGTTATCTTGTCCTAGCCTTGACAGATGTTCTCCTCTTTCATTGTACAGTAATTACTAGTTAGCTGCCAGCAGGCTTCACACTTTAATTGTGGCGCTAATTTGAGACAAAGAGAGGAAAAAATAGGGAGAGACAGACAGGGAAAGGCAAAAGCTAAGACAGCTGTGGCAAGAGGAGCACCCATGCATTAAACATTTCTTTACAAACAATAGGTGAAGGCAACCAGTTACCCCAATAAGACTTTAAAAAGCAACAATTGAGCACCATCCAAACACACCACAGCTTGCAGTCCTCGTTCCTTTCAGAGGGGAAAGAGGGACACTTTTCTCTTTCCTTGCCAAACAGGCTATGCTAAAAATACCTGCCAGCCTTCTGGCAATGCATGGCTTCATACTGCCACGCAGTGTGGTGCCAACTGCTTCACAGCACTGAAAATCGCGTGGATAAAGACATGGGGTGAGGTTTTGATCTTTGGGGGATTTTTTTAACCTTCTCAGAGAACAAGCAACCTACTTAATTATAACACAGATGAACTAATGCTGGAAAACACAAGCAAATGCAATCCATCGCCTCTCTAGAGAGCGGGAGCAGGAATCACATAGCAACTGCTCTGCAATCTGGTGCTCACGGAGAGCCTTTGGAGATGGGCAGGAGAGAACCGGTGCCCTACTTGATCAGACCAGGAGCCAGCAAGGTAGGAAACCTGGCGACTCATTTCTTATGTAACCCAGGGCTCTAAAGAGTCTTTCAAGAAGTGACCTGACAAGGCTTACCCTTTTCTTCTCAGCTGGTTTAGACACCACATTTCAGTGCAGTTTCTACAGCTATATCTTGCCTTAGTTTCTGTACACTACCTAATGATGTATACACCCCTATAGCCCAAGAAAAAGACTCTACAGTGACCACACCAACATGCAAAGACCCACAGTAAAATGCTCATCAGCTGCTTTTTAATGACACTCAGTAGTTTAATATATGCTTACCCTCCTCTGTTTAGACTGCAATGGAAATATTTTTTTAACATGTTAAACAGTCAAAAGACTGTCTTTAAACAAGTTTCAGAAACAAATATCAAACTTCCACTGGAAGTCTAAACAATAAGCAGAAAAACATTCAATTGTTAAGAGCAATTCTGCAGCAAGGTACAGACACCCTCCTACCAGATGTCCAAATATGCACAAACTATTTTAGTCTCAATTTAACTCACAACGGACTTATTTCTGCTGTTGAATATTTATCAAACCTTTCAGTAGCACTTAGGCTGTGGTTTGGTGATGTGATGTGTTCAGCAGTAACAGTGGCTCACAGCCGTTCCTGTCACGCTCTCTCACTTTGCTCTGCTGCCCACCCCATGCCCAGCCTCACGCCACTGCATGCTCCCTGCTGCAAGTTGCAGCAGCACGACTATTTCAACATCCATTCAGATCAGGAAATGAGGAACTGTAGAAGGAATTAACACCCTCATTTCATAGTTTTAAAAAAAAAAAAAAATCAGGAGGGAGGAGACCACCTTGCGCTGGCACAACTGACACTGAGGTTTTGTAAAATAGCTCACTGGCACCCAAGGACCAACCAACTGCCTGAACTGGTGAAGGGGCGGGTAACCAGACAGCTTCCACCAGCGTGGAAGAGCTCAGCCATCTTAGAAACCTTACACTAGTACAGCACATCACGTGTGTGGGAAGGAGAAACACAAAACCGCTCATACCGGTATTACTGAGAACTGCTTACCAACGAGACGTCCCCCCGGTTTAATTGGACACAGTCAACTGCAGGCATCTGGACTGGAGCTCAGATTTCTGGTGTGCTCAAATCCACTGATGTTTTCTGTCCAAGAACTTGTTGGTTTTTAAGTGCTCTCAGATTTTACATTTTAATGCCACTTACTGACATTTTCATTACTTTATTTTTCTGTCATGATCTCAAATAATGTTTGTTGATTTCATATTTTATTTTTACTTTGTTGTTGGGAGAACTTCTGAAATCAAATTGTTAGAAAAACATATGAGGTTTTGGTAGTTGCTGAACACAACCAGCTAGCTCCCACTGATCATGGCAGTTTAAGTTAACTGTCTGGGATCACCACATCGCAGCTGTCAAGGAAGAAGGAGGGAAGGGACAAAGCTGTACTTTTTTAACATGTTTCTAGCAACTAGCAGAAGTAGTGGTTTTACAGAAGCAGAACTATGTGGTTCACTGACCAATGATTTGAAATGGCTTCTCTGTAGGAACTGAAAGATTACTGCTTTTTGAAAAGGGACTTTGGGACAGTGCTGTAAACATCTGCCAGAAAGCCAGGTGTTCCGCAGGTAGACAAGAAAAGTAGGTTCACCAAAACCCCCTAGGACCTTGCTACCTGACAAAGTAGATTCAATGACTTTGAAAATAGTATCAAGAAGCATAACTGTACCTGGAATAATAATCTTTCTCTTCATAGTCTGCTTACCAACTGATGTTACTACTTGACTTCTAAGTGTCCTACAGGCAAAACTGTCCCTTCCTTTTGTTTCAATGCACCGGTTCTCCTCTTCAGAAAGATACTCGAGGAAGTTTATGAAACATGTTCTCTATCAGCTGAAGTTCTGGATGGCATCCTCGCCAAGGATGAGCAAATACCACATTTAAAACTCCGAGTAACCTGAGAGATCATTTGATCATGATCCCAGCATTATTTTTCCAGGAAATATTTCCTATGATGATGTGTTATCCAAGCAGCCAGCCATGATCCCACGAAGTCACATCACCACCATTCCTCTCAAGGACACCGCATCAATACAATAAGCGATATAAGTTCGACCATACTGCTCTTGACTCTGTATCCCCCAAAGAAGAGGCACATGTCCCCTAGGGAGTGGATCCCCGGAGTCAGAGGGTGCTGACCTCTGATCTCTGCCTCCACCAGAGAGGACTTGTTAAATGCAAGGCAATCTCTCAACTGTTGTCAACGCTATACAGGCAATTACTATGCTGGTTGATTGATCACATTTCCCTGTCTAAATTATATCAGGAGAGAGGCAAATCACTCAGAAAACAAGAAAAATCATGGCCTAACTTCAAGTAAAACTGCAGAGAACTGTTTTTGCCAGTATGAATAACAAGCAGGTGAACTGGAGTCAAACCGAGGGCCTGAACAAACAGTCCCAAAAGCAGAACAATTCACAACCTTTCTGACCAGGGAAAGGCTGGGCAGGGATTTGCAAGTCAACCATGACCACATCAGGCCATGACCTTTGTGTGAAATTAAGTGAAGGGAAAAAAGAAAAAAGGTCTCCAGAGACGGAGGATCCCCAAGTGCCACACAAAGTGTGTCCATTCCCCATACACGCTGCGGAGGCAGAACCACTCCAGCAGAAAGAACATCCTCTCCCTCTCTTGGCTGTGTTTCTTTTCCCTCTCTTCTTTTTTTTTTTCCACTTCATACCAGCTGACTTGAGTGCCCCTACTGTGCTTTCGTTTTCATTGACAATTTCTTAGACAGCGCCCTTGTTCTGCAGCTGACAGCTCACAGACAGCACTGTGGGTATGACAGAGACCATTCGAAACCTGCTCCATTTTGCAGAGCAGCACAGCCTCCCAGACCCACACGGGACCCTGCCAGTTCCGAGACAAATCGCCCTGCTGAGCCCCTGCAAGGGGCACCGAAGCTGCCTAGCTCCATATTTTTGGCAGCTCTGTGGCAGCGTTTGCCTACTGCCGGGATGCACCCGGCCTGGCTGGCTCCAGGGCTTTACCTCGCACTCCTGCCTCCACCTGCCCCCACCACTTTTTCAGGCCTTCGTTTCTCAGCACTGCTCCTTCTTCTCCCCTCCTGCAGGCATGTCCACACTCCAAGTTTCATCCTCAAATACAACCCTGACAGTTTTTCCTCACAAACTTCATGTTTCACCCCAGCCACTGCTCGCTGGTCTTCTCCCCATGTGCTCGCTGCAGCACCCCAGCACATGAGGACCCCACGCTCAGGGCATTTCAGGACAAAAACCGAGACACTGTCCAGAGACACAGGCCGGCAGCAGGATCCCCCAAGGCAGGGAGCACCGCAGAAACAAAGCCCCATTCACTGGGGATGGGGACCTGCAAGCTGTCCTCCAAACCTGAGCTGGGGCACTGCGGCCGACCGGGAGAGATGAAGGGTGGGCTGGGCCCTCCGCCTTTTTCACCGGCCTGAACGCGACGCAAAACTGCAGAGGCAGCACTGGGGAGAGGTTTCCTCAGGCTGAGGGGCCGCTGGCCCTCAGCTCCTCTCTGGTGAGCGGTGCCCGCTAGGCTAGGCCTGGCCAGGAGGGCTTGGCCAGCCTTTTCCAACCAGGTGAAACACGCTGGCACTGCTGGGTGTCATGGCCAAGCTAACTGCAGCACCAGCACGGCCCTCCACAGACCGCCAGACACAAATGCCAAAGAAAACACGCAGTGAGCCAGTCTTCTTTCTACTAACCCTGTCCTGATTGCAACGAACAGCTAAAGGGGCAATGCCAAGGGGACGGGGTACCCCCTCCTCCCTCCCCTTCCCCAGCACGAGACCCCACAACAACCCATGCTGGCTTTTGAACCATATCCCACAGCAAGAATAAGTCTTCAATTCTCATTAAGGGCTCCCTCACTCACAGCAGGAAAGTCTATTACAGCTGCTTCGCCACAGGGCATTGCCATTTCCACTCACCCAGGCTCAGCCCCGTCCAGTGCCGGGGGACGCTGTGGACAGTAATTAAGGGCAAAGCTCCATAAAGAGCATTTGCAGGGGGAGGGAAAGGAGGGGTGGACGAAGCCCAGCTGCCAAAACTTTTAATTCCTTCTCACAGGATCAGAGCTGAAATGTTTGAAATAATTTCTGAAAAAAAAACAAAAGAGGCTGCTGAAAAGAATAACATTATGACAGCTGCTGGGAAAGTCACCAGTGGGTGAACACCGGTCACAGCGCCAATCCCTGTCCCTGCGCTGCTGCTTACAGGAAGGAAGGGATTTTTATATCCTGAGCCGCAGTCTGCGCTTTTTATTTACTTTCCCCTTTATCCCAAAGCCACCCTGGCTCATGCTCACTGCTGTCCTGTTTCCAGTCTTCAGGGAGACTTTCACAAGTTGGAAAGGAGACGAATTTGTCACCATGCTATGTTTGCATTTCAGCGGTGACGGTCTGGTGGCCACAGGAGACAGGCACGCAGAGGCTGAGCTGCACCCCTCGCCTTGCACAGGCTCTGCAGCAAACACGCGAGACAGGCGCTTTATTGAATTAACTCTGAAGTATCGCTACATGAAGGGGATGTTTGGTTGGATCAGACAAACTTTGTGACATGAAATCTTTCCTGCCAGAAACATGTTTTCAAGTGGAAAGTGTTTCTTCGTAGATCTTCATCCTACTCTCAAGGCCAAAAGATGTGCTGCTCTTACATTTTAGGATGGACTCTCTTGCTGTAAGCGTACTCCTAAACAAAGTTTCCCCACAGAAAACCTGCCTGTACAGTCATCACAAGAAATTAAACAGAGTTTCAGATGAAATTAAGTTTAATTATGTATACTTAATGACAGGTATGCACTTTTAAAACAACAGATGTTGCATAGATGTGGTTCAAGGTAAAGACAACAACAAAAGCTCTCCTGGTGCTTCAGAAAGTGTTCCTACTGAGCACCGCTGCACCGCACCACCTCTGTCTTTAACCAGCTGTCAGTTAGATCTTGTTTCTTAACTAGGTTTAGCAAACCTTCCTTGCCCACTACATACAAACCGTCTTGTTTCTGTTGGGTTTTTTGGGGGGAGCGGGAGGTGTTTGTTTTTTAAACAGAGGCAGCACTCAAAGATTTGCAAAAGAGAATTTCCTGATCGTCTCCACTGCTGCAGCTGCCTCTGAGGCTACTACACAAGCTTCTCCTGCCTCATCGCTGCCTAGGTCGTGCGCAGAAAGCAGAATGTGTCAGAAATCTCTGTCCTGCCTTGCATTTCCCCTTGGTCAAATATTTTTCAGGAAGTAGTTGATCTGGCCTGCAGGATATGAAAACCAAGATCAACCACATCACTAGATGGCTGGTAAGAAAAGAAAATAATAGTATGTCTGAAGGGGGGCCAAGAGAATTAGTTTGAAGGGGAAGTTATTTAGGATGAAGCTTTGCAAAATGGGAAAAAACAGCATTATGTTTCAGAAGACCATTGTCAGAATCAAAGGTACTGTGGCACTAAGACACACATGAAAAAGGGGCATGCATTCCTAATAAACACATTTACATACTGTTGCATGTGATAATTGCTTTTATTCTACAGTCACTGGCTACATTTCCAGATCCTTTGATTTCTGGCCAGCACAAAAACCTAGCTTGCCCTTGCTCATGAATTTTGGAAGCCAGCATGAAAATATTCCAATATGCAGAGTAGGAGCTTGTACGAATGTGCCAGCAAAAAGAAGCTCTGTGTGATCTTACACACTATGAACATAATGCTTGCATTTTTTTTCATGCACAGGAACACAGGGTCACTTCATGAATCACAGGAGAAGAAAGAATAAAGAGGAGAAAATACTGGGCGGAAAGTGCTGTAGAAGTTTGTAGTTTTAAAAAGGGATTTGAGAAGCATTGCGACACTTTAGGTTACGTTTGGCAAGATCCAGTTTGATTGCAGTTTATAGCGAGTCTGAACACTGCACTGGGAAAAACTAGAGCCAACCACTAGCAGGTGAAGAGGAGCAAAAGAACGCAACAGGACTGTAACTCTCCTCACTATATCACGAGTCTCTTCTGCCTCCTCACTGTTTGTGTCCCCTGCTTTGCCTGACTGAATAAATCAAGGTACTCTCACTCCAGTCACGCAGCAGCTCCGGGCTGTGTGCACCATCCTCACCCCACGCCACCCAGACACCCTCCGGAGGAGCAGGCAGCACCACGTACAGCAAAGCATCCTGGAAGCCATGTGGGAAGGAACTCCATTTCTGCTCCGTCTCCCACCCCAAACAGAACAAGTCTCTCGCCAGACCCCGGCTGAAATTTGGCACCTTTGCCTCTTTGCGTGCAGTACAGATGGCAGGATAGACGCGCCTGCTGGTGCGGGAAAGCTGTGCCAGCTCGCAGGAGGTGGCAGGGAGGGAAGGCATTAGCAGGGAAGGGTCACCAAGATCAGTGCTCGCTTCCTGGATCTCAGCCGCTTTTCCAGAGGCTGCTGGAAAGATTTGGGAGGAGCGGGTTCTCACTACTGGATGCCACCATCCAAGTATTTAAAGGATCTCCCTCTTCCCTGCAAATTGTCTGTCTCGCTTGATGAAATTTTTTTCTTCTCTCTGAACAGCTGCTTATCTATCACTCCTTTCCCTGTCCATTCCTGTTGAATTAATTAACGCTCCTCTTAACATTCTCCAAGGAAACTAACGGCTTTGTTGGTCACTGAAAGGTGCCAAGTAATTTGCATGACCATTTCCAGTTAAGATTCCTTAGAATATTGATGTCAGTTAGCCTTGTTTTACAACAAATTAGTTAAGCACATGAAAATGTTCAGCTACTAGGATGCACAGTCTAAATGTGCCATCAGAAAGAGCTAATCCCCTTCTTCCTATTTCTCCTCCAACACTACTTGTACTGCATTCGCTGCAGCCTTACGCCGTACTTCTGGGCCATCAGAACCCAAGCAAGGCTGCAGTACAAATAATTAGAAAAGCTCTGCAGATTTTTTTTTTTTAAATTTGTTTAGCTTAACATCTGCCAGAGCCAAACAGAAAGACCAGGCTTTGGTTTCGACTGAGACATTAGAAAGTCCTCCAGAGGCTGAAAATCATGCCAGGGAAAATTGTATTTTAAGGCACAATAAACATGTCTTCATAAGATACTAAAAACCTTTGCAATACAAAAATAAATGTTCGTGTAAACCGAACACCAGACATCACATATCTCATCAGCTGTAGGCTGCATGCCCACGAGAAAAAAACATATGCAATGCTATAGAGTACAAGACTGGGTTTTCAGGCAAGGCAGTTGCTATTTGTGCCTCCGTTCCCCAGCCCTTCGGGAAAATAAAATTACTCCTTCTTTCTCTCTCCATACTCCCACGCCTAAACAACAATTTCCTAGTTCCCATTCCCTCTCCATATCTGTAAAATTAGGAAAACGAAATGAAATCCTTCAAAAGCCTCAATACCCAGAGACAAAACACAGTAAGACCCAGGTATCATAAAAAGAAAGCTTGCCGAGGGCTCCAGGATTTTTTTGTGGATATGGTCACATATCAAAAGCAGTCTTGAGAGAGCCTTACACAGCACACATGCTGTGAATCTGTAAACTTTTCAGTGGCCATTCGCATATTAAAAAATAAAAGCATGTTTTAAAGATCCTCAAAGATCAAAGTACATCAGAAGAGAGCTCTAGATAAAAGGAAAGATAACACGGTGCAGAGATCCCTAGAGTCAAGCCAGCGGTTTTCATGACATTTTAGTCACATCTTTATTCCCTTCTATCTCAAAACTCCCAAAGGTCAATTTATTTAAATTGGTCCAAGATCAGTGGGAAAGTGAGAAAGACTAGAAATAAATAGAAATTGACACACAGTGCACCTGAAATACGCTTTTCAGATAAAATACTCTTTCCTCTGTTTGGCAAGCACATCATACACTTGGGGCACTAAATACCATTTCAAATAATTACCTAGGTAGGTTTGTACAAGTCAGCTCAGATGCATCAGCGACCAAGTGCTGCAATTGAACCTTGCTTATTCTGTGAGCATATAAAATTGCTCACATGAAGCAGAACTCTCATCTTGCGTGGGAACCGAAATGTCTTCTGATAAGCACAGAATGATACACCAAATATCCCATGTCACCATCCAGTAGAAATAGCTTCCAGAAAAATAATTCTTACCAACTACAGAAATCACACACATGCATAAAGTCTGACTGTAGTCTTGCAACTGTGTAACTACATGCAAGGATGACATTTCATTACTTTCTGTGATACCCTATATCTGCTTGAAAGTAGGCACAACTCTCCACAGTTTAAACAAAAAGGAGAAGTACATGAAAGACATCAGAAGTTGTTGCTAAAGTATGCCTATAAGCCACATTTCTGCTTTTGCCATCAAAATGGCTTTTCACCATTACATTGTAAAAGAATAATCCTGAAACAGAGGCTTGTATGAACTTTTATGATCTTTCTTGAGATAGCAGTCTTCTAGACTGGTGGTGGGACAGAGCGAGAAGTGTGGGGCACTGGTTAGGCAGAGGGGCAGTGGTGGTGTATCAGCCCCGGGCTGAAACATGACATGCCATCTCTACAGACACCAGGCAAAGCAACACCTCTTGCTGAAAAGCACTTGCAAGAACAGCGTGTTCTCCCTCGCAAAGACAGCATGTCCAAATCCCATCATTTAGCCTTCACTTCTCCAGATTCTGAATAGCGGTCAAAATCTGGAGCTGGACCGTCGTCAAGAGTGAAAAATGCTCCCTAGCTCATTAATGTACAACCTCACACTGAAATTCAAGATTTTATGGACAGCTACAAACAATCAGCCAGACAACATTACTTTGCGTTAATCAAGCCACTGTTGACACTTGACAGCAGTGAACACATGATTTGTCTAATTTGTTTTCACAGAGAATACTGTCAATTTACCAAAATTATTTTATTAAGCTCTTCAGAAAATTCTGAAGTTCCTTACAAACCCAGACCTTCTGGTCCCTTAACAATTAACTTCGCTGCATTGTAAACAGAATTGTTACCTTAATCCAGGAAAAATGGAGATAGACTCATCATGTTTTAAAACAACAAACTTGGCTAAGATACAAAAGAAAGCATCGAGAATGTTCATACATGCAAACTGAAAGCCAGAAACAGAATGGACCCATCAGCTGAGGATGCAGTGTTTAAGAAGAAAGATATTTTAATATTGCGCAGCTATTTTCATCAATTTTAAAACTTAGCCATGGCCCTTTTTAAAATCAGGGACTCAGTTTTCCAATAATTCCTCCTATGAAGATCAGCCTCCCAAAAGGCATGAAAATCTGACCACCTAAATACAATATTTGTGTCTATGAATTATCTGTTACCATCACAGGTCACTTCACAGTACTGGTTAGGGCTTTAGAAGGCAGATGCCTGATGGTCTAGAGAAGAGCCATTTAAATCTGGTGGGGGAACACCCAAGAAACAGCAGTAGGTGCTGTCTGGGCTACGTAAAGGCTTGCAAGGCTTGAGGTAGAGGCAGCAGGAGAGACCTCTGTGCGGTTTGCAGAATGTAACCCACTCTGTATCATCAGCCATGTCCTGGCTGTTAGCCACCTTGCATTTTGCTTTTTTATTGCAGTAAGTAATACTTAATTTTTACCAGATGTTCATTCATCAATATCCCCAGAGGCTGCCTCAAGCACACTCAATTCCCCCTTGGCCTTTTCAAAATGGTCGTCTACCAGCAACTCCCTGATTCCTTCCAGCCTTTTCACAAATCCAAAGATGGGATGGTAGAGGCAGCCTGTCCCTTACTGAGGTATGGAAGTCATGCCATTGCAGCAGCCATCTAAATTTCTACAGCACGGATTTCCAGTTTGTGGTATTTTGAGTACTTCTAGAGAGTCTGCAAAATAACCACGAACAACATAAGCCAATCACCAAGTAAGGTTCAATTCCCTCCACTGTGACTAGCACCTCAGCAACTGCTTTCTACTTTATTTTTTTAAGGGGACTCAAGAAGAAAGGTTGAAGAGTCACTATTCTATCGTAAAAGAAATGTCAGGAGGACAGTTGTGCAGCCCCATGGGAGAGACTGCAGAACAAGCCATACGAAACCTTTTCCTCGCTCTTTTGTTTTAAAGGGAAAGTGGGTGAACGTGTTTCTCTTGGAAGTAGGACCAGTTGGCTCAAACTCTCCAAACATAAAATTACTGAGCTTGTTTGGGAAACCTATGCAAGTTGTACTCTTACTTCCAATGCTAACAAGATGGCTGGGGTACTGCTAGCCAAGCGTGCGGGTCATGCGGCACTTTTATTTGCAAATGAACATTGAGGGTGGGTTGGCCCCGGGAACAAAAACCCGAGAAACATCGTAACTTGGCTCAGGGCATGCTCTCTCATAAACACTGGGAACATGTATTGGAGTTATGTATTTTTCAAGTCTCCCTGGAATAAAGTTTTCTCCCACAGCAGCAGTTCAGGCGGAGTTTTTTTCCCCACTTAGCGTCCCCCTGAAAATGGGGTACAGTTTCCACTGGCAAGCTCATTTAGGAGCTTACCCCCTGGAATACATGCAAACTGGAATCTTTGCAGCCCTCAGGAAGCAGGGGACGCACCAAAAAACCCAAACTTTCTTCCAGGCAGGCATCAGGTATTGCCACAGCACCTAAATGGCCCTGGTTATCTGTGAAACATCCACCTTTAGCCAGAGCTAAATGGCTCTGGTTATCTGTGAAACATCCACCTTGCTGCCTGGGCTGGATGCACAGCAATTCCATCTTAGGCTGCCAGATCATCACGTCTGCGCTGCTGAATTCACACTTTCACCTTCCAACTCCCTTAACTGTATTCTCTCCTCTTTCAACATTAAAAAAAACAAAAAACCAAAAAAAAAACCCCAAACCACTACAGAAGTTTGTTTAAAGAAAGAGGCACTCTTGGCCTCTGAGATATTTCATATTTTTCTCCCATTCCCTTCCCTTGCCCTTTTCCCAGCAGAAATCACCTTCACGTGCTGTGTTTGTTCCACACAGAGGAACTTCCCTTCGCCCCTGCTCACCCCTCTGCACCACAGCTTCAAATTTTATGGTGCCCCTTGCACTGCGGCCAAGACTGAAGAAAGCACGATCAAAGCAGCTGTGAATAAATAATGCTAATAATAATGCTAGTGTTATGAACATTAATTATGAATATATTTTATTTCTAAACCACCATGGTAGTCTAGACCACCCTGCAAAAGATGAGGTACATCTGCTACACACTCTCTTCCCTGAAAGCGGGGTTAGAGGAGTTTGTGGATTTGAGAGGTCTGAACAGTGCCAGCAGTCAGAAAATACCCCACTTTAAATTAATTCAACAGGTTAATTAACATCCCAGCAGCCAGCAACCAGTTCAGCAGGTAGCATGGCGCACAGTCCCGTAAATAAGAGCATCCTGCAAAGCGTGGGGCTTTAAGTGCTGGCTGAACCAAGAGAATTCAATTTCTAAAAACAAAAACTTAGGCTGGATTTGTCACTTAGCCTAGTTTTGCTCAGCTGTCATACACAAATACAAGATATTGTTGTTGTGTTTTCAAGAGATACTTAAACGATAAGTGTTAACATCTCAGGGCTTTAAAATACTCCCGTAAGTAGAACGGGCATGAAGGTGACAAGAGGCCGGAAAGTACCGCGATGACAAGATCAGTAATTCTAAGATCTCGCTGCTCTTTCGACAAGGTGTTAAACACAATCAGGTCTCAGCACCTTGGCGAACCCCGCATCAAGTTTCTGCTGGCTTGGCTGCACCTCGCCATGCCCACCAGCTTTGTGGCAAAACGGCAAAACCCAGAGCACCAGAGGGCACATTCAGCAAGTAACACAAGCCTGTATCAAAGCCAGAAAGAAAACAGACCCAGACCCAAGTGAATGACTTTCTGCTGCGTTACTGGACTCAGGACATGCCCGTTGCTGGCATCACAAACCCCAGGCGGGATCCGCGTGCCAGAGGTTCAACTTCCACTGCTAACTTTCAACACTTCTGTCTCTCCCATTAATAATCACCGTGTGTGCAATTACAGACCCAAGGAAAAGTGTTATTTTGCATTTTCCTCTTCACTGCCAGAACCTGCCTACTCCATTAGGTCTTCCAGAACAAGGACTTAATGGCCCTGGGTTCTCCACAAGTAATCAAAATGAAAAATCTAACTGGAAAACAACAGCAGAAACAGTTTACATCCCTTTTAGCAAATCTTCAGACTTTTTTTTTTTTAATTGTGAATTCTGTGTTCATCTGTTCACTAGAAGTCTTAGCACGAGCTTCTCGAGTTCAGGTAAGAGATTACAAGTTCCGTACTCTGAACAAGTTACCACTGTCTGTCAAAGGACGTTTGTTACCTAGACTAAGCTTTACATCAGTGAATATTAAAGACAGTGAAGATTAAATCTGCCAGTTCAGTGCACACATGCTTCTAACTGTGCAAAAATAATTCACTGTCCTCTCAGAGCATCCCCACGGCCTGTGCTTACGACCAGTTCAGTAGCAGCTTTTAATAATCTTTACCCTTCCAACTAGCCCTCACACTAACGCAAAGCACACCAGCCTTTTCACTTTCTTTTTTGAGGGCAGCAAGAAGGATCAAGATGAGAACAGCTAAAATATAAAACAGATGCTTTAATGTTTGTGATCTTTAATGTTTCCCAAGTTTTCACTACCATGTAATTTTAAGGGCTAATTATGAAATTACTGTCTACTTTCAAAAGAATTTTCCTCCAAACCAACACACAAGCTCCTTACCAACATTGAAGTCACCCACAGAGACATTTTAGTAGGGGTAACAGTCCCATGTTGAGTGGGCTTGTTGGCTAACCCTTCCCTCCATATTATCTGACTCGGTCTCAAAAGCATGATGCTTTCTGGTAATTTTCAATCACTAAAGCTGAAACAAAACTGATGCCAGCCCGCGTCAGTATTACAGTAAGCTTTCTAACCCTAAACACAACACAGGAGTAATGCGGTAGATGCCATTGGCTTGTCTTCCTGATGTTCGCATTTGAAGAAACCAAACTAAATAAAAATCCTCTTTCCCTAAATTGGACTTGACAGTCTAAGTTTCTGGACTGCTCTGATCTTACACTTTGTGGAGACACAGCTTGTGCGTTCATGCCAAGGGAGACAGCAGGATGACTCACTGTCGGGGGGAGCGGGGCGGGCACAAACCACAAGTCTTACTTTGAGGAACGGTACAATCTAGAGAGGCCTGGGGAGTATGTGTGGAAGGAACAAGACCAAAAAAAAAAAAAAAAAAAAACCAAATCACCTAAAAAAAACCCCCAAATCTGGCCTGCAACTTCACTTTGTCCAAACAGACAGCTCATTTGACTTGTACACTTTCTCTCTCTGCTCTTGAACTCTTCACTGCCTGCCCTTCAGTTGTGATGGACTAAAGGCTTTACACAGACATTTCTCAGTCTTCAGGTGCAGACAAATGATTGCTATTAAGAAAGGCTCAAAATCAAACTGTTATGATTAGGGACATAATTAACACTCCTCTAACCAGCAGAGTCAGCTTTTAGTACCAGTTTGTCATCTGCAACTGTAGTCTTAAGCTAAAAGTTCTTGCTGAAAATATTTTTTACATTTCTGTATTAACCAATACAACTACCAAGTCGGCCAGTTATTTGCTATTGGGATCTTTGCATTTCTAGCGGTTGAACCCAAGGCAATTCATGCAAGTATAGTCCACAGATAATCATTTAAAGATACACACACAAGGATACTGCAGGGGTGCATTAACAGCCTGCTGCTTGCATTCAGCTCCTTGGCTATTGTGTCGCTTGCTGCCAATACACGCTTGCCAATTCCAGCAACCACATCTTATAAATCAATTGTTATTAATAGGAATCATAAGCTGCATGCACACACACACACAAAGGACTCCACAGCTTCCACACACAGAAAAGAAACTTAAGTTTCTCTTAAGAAAATATATAAAGTTCAGGAACAAAAAAATTCTCCTGTACTTGGAGTTTGCAAGGAAGGAGTAGGAAAATACATAAGAGTACCGTGCTCAACTCCCTCTCCATCTCTGACTGCCTGGAGCAGAGTCCCCCAGACTTCACCAGCAGCTTCACCAAGCATCTCTGACAGTAATCATCTCTGTTAGGAACAGAGCTGGATGGTACCAAGATAAGTGTACAAAGCCAACTATTCTGAATGTTCACGTAAGTAAAATAAGCTTTGGGATTGTCGCATGCACCCCTGCAGTGCACAGCTCTGCAGAAATAAAGATTCCTTGGTCATCCTGACTACTGCAGTTTTCTTTGGGGATCTGTGGCTGCTCTGTAATTGCACTCCACCAGACCTGCGTACAGTCGCTGTCACGCTCACACTGCGAACCAACTAATTGCATCAACAAAGATAATGCTCACTTCCAACCTTGAAGAGCTCTCACAAGTACAGACTGATAGAAGGAGGGTGTGGGGAGGAAAGCTTTGAAAGCTTAAAAAGTAATTGAATTCATAAAAACCACACTTTCCAGTCTCAGGATGTATGACAAGCCACAAAAACATGTTTAAAAATTCAGCCAAACACACTGAGAGGGGAGCAGAACTCGCCCAGGTAAGGTAATGTGTCATAAAATGACTAACGGTACCAATAAGACTCAATTGACAGCACTATGACGACAAGCAAAATATATTGCTTCATTTCTTTTTTCCCCTCATGCTCCCTCAATAAATCCAAGGCAGGGAAAGCAAGCTTTGAAAGCACAGAATGGTAACAGAGAAAAATGAAAAAACAGCAAAATTTGAACCTGAATCAGAGGAAAACACACAACAGAAACATGGAAATAAATCTTACTTTTATCTCTGCAAAATCATGGTCGCCTACAGAACAATCCTGTGCACACTTGTGCTTTCCCAGGGCAAATACCACAAGTATATCTATCCTTACATTGCCGGGAAGGTCCTCAAATCCCGACTGACCCATCTCCACAGCTGAGGAGGACGGACAGGCTTCCCTGTGTTCCCTGCACACAGCAAGTTCTCACCGGCTCATGCCCTAACTTGCTCCAGGTTGATTTACTCACACACCTGTGTCTACAGTTTCTTCATTTCTTCTTCCCCTTCTCCCAGTCAGGATTTCTCCAATTATTGGTCAGCCTCTGCTCCAATGGAGCCCAAAATTATTTACCTTTTAGATACATCACAGAGCACTCCCTCTCCCACCTCCACCTTGCAGGGATGAGGTGGTCCAAGACAGGTGTCTATGTGCTGGTCTTTCTGATGTATTTTTTTTCTACTACAATTTTAAGGAACAGACAAGCACAGGTGGGAAGACAGTCACCTACGGTTGGTGACGCAACAGCGACAAACTTCCCTTTGCCACTCCTGCTACTTTAAAATAATAAAAACGCTGCCCTTGCACATTCTGACATGTAGAATAGAGAGGGGAAAAAAACCCATTGAGCTTTTCAATTGAAATTGTTTCAGTGGATTTGGCACGTGATGGTTTTGAAAAGGTCATGAAACAAAGCTAATCCTTTGAATTCAACTTCAGTCTAAACGTTTCTGTGATAAACAAACAGTGGTTGTAATTCACCACGAATGCAGAAGTTAAGTTAAAACTGAAGAGACTACAGTGTCATTCACTTCCACACCATCCAAAAGGATGTACATCCTCCACTTTGGCAAGAAGTAGTAAAAAATGCCAATTGTATTTTCTAGGAATAGCTAACTGGAAAGGTTTGTGTTTCTCTATTGTCTCTCAATCTCCAGCAGCAAGGGGGAAAAAAAAAAAGCCACCAAAAACCAAACAACGCTCTACCTACTCATCAATTTAATAAAATGTCAAAACCACACAGGATCACTTGAGTATGTGGATTGGACTCCATTATGATACCATATAATTTCAACAGCCTGTGGTTTTATTGTCCACGAAGAGCAGAAACTTACTGAAGTGAAAACAACAGTGGCACTGCATTTGTGGTACAACACCACAGCACACTCACAGCCTTGAAGCTGAAACTTGTTTGTATTTCCTCATGTGCAAAGGTCATCAAGGCTTTTTGGAACAAGCAACTTTTTTTTCTTTAAAAGAAAGTGAAAAGTTGACAATACAGCTTTACAGTTAATTAAGTAAAAATGAAAAGTCATCACATGCATTACAGAAATTACTTTATCTAAAAATGACTCAGCTCTGTCCCGTCAGAGGCCAGCCAGCACTGATACTGCTGCGTCAAACCAGATTTCATTCCTTGCCTTCCCTGACCACATATCTCCAATATTTACGGGCAGCCTGGCAAGGGAGATTAGGCTATGACTTATCAGGCTGCAATAAGGCATGTTAACATGGAATTATGGCCTTTTAGCATAACCAATAATGATGGGTAATGTTATTTACCTGAAGAAAGAAACATCGCTGTCACAGCTGCAGCTCATTCTAGTGTGTATAATTTAGTTCAATCATTTATAAATGCCTGCCTCGCTTATGCTTTCCATTTTAATTTCCTTGTACTCCTTTAGTACTCCTCGTACTGAATCTCACCATATTTAGAGAGACAGTTTGGATGTCCTACATAATAACCTATGAAGGTAACCAAAAGGAAAGCCTGACTTGCCCTATTATTTTACCAAAGTGAGATCCATTGAGTCACCTCAGCTGAAGACCAGTCCTGCAAACACAGACACGCACACCTGAGGCACAGCCGGCCCGGCTGACTGCAACACCGTGACTCACGCCCCTTGTAAATGTTTGCAGAACAGATGGAGACCTAACACATATAAATAGAGGTCTGAGGTCACACTTCAGGTCCCCAAGATTTTTTTCATCTCTTCCCTTTCCTTGACGCAGTCAGCCTATTGTATTTAAAGCTGTACAGTATTCTGCATCTACAGTACACACAGCCACGCTCACCATTAAAGACAAGTTCTGTCAATTCTGCCATTTCCTCTATCCGTACATTAAACTCAAGACCCCACGTTTAGCTTGTCCATCATAAAAAATGGCTAAACACCATTAGCAGAGAAGTCATTCCCAAGCAGATACGAGAGCTGTTAGTCACCCTTCCCAGCCCTCCAGTTCCCGGCAGCAGCTGGGAGCACGCACACAGGATCTCTGCTGGGATTCTCTTCCCATCCCTCTTCCACAGGATGGTTTCCCTCAGCTGGGCCTGATTTGCAAAACAAGAAAGTCATGGCAAATCACAACAAAACAATTATGCTTCAAATAAGAATCATGATTTCCCTCCTGTGGATTTTTTTCTCTCAGGCAATACCAGCAATTCTGAAAATCCTGCTTATTTTTTTTTTTTTTTTACACAGCAAGCATTCAGGAGCTGCCTCACAGCATTGCCATAAGTGAGACGCATATGTCAGGTACACAGGCCACAACAAATTTTGTAAGTATCTGAGGAGATGAATGTAGCAATTGTATAAATAGTCCCAAAGAGTTTACTGTGTTTTACCTAACTTGAGCAGCCTTCCAGATTTCAGGCTGTCAAGCTATTATGTACATTGAGACAGCTGGTTTGAGGTCCAGAAAAAGAGAATTCACAGGAGGAACAGGTGGGCAACAAGGAGTTCTTATATGGAAAAAAAGCATGCTGACAATGAGTAAGGGTGGTAAGAACTCTGAACAACATTCAATAGCCATTTCTTTAATGTCTGTGAGATCTCTGACCAATTTTGCTAGTGATTAACAGAAGTCGTCCTTCAAAAGCCTGTTCATTCACAAGCCCACTCATTTATTCTCTGTATGCATGATGTGATCTTGGCACGTACGTAGACACTCAAGAAGAGATTATTTTCATCCGCCAATATTGTCATGACTTTGCTAATATGTCTTCCTTGTCCAGGATATTTTTAAGCAATCTGAAGACTAATGAATCATATGGAAGAAGAATGTTACTGGGCAGAATACTTGAGGCACGAAAAAAAAGGACAGACAGCTGAACAATTAATTTACTATTAAGTGAAGACATTTTCTGAGCACATTTACTCAAGAAATACAATTCTGGGACTTGAGTCACTTTGTGACATGAGCAAGATCTTCCAAACTAGGCGGGTTCATGCAAACAGCAAATATCTAGCAAATTGTACAGACTAAGTGAGTTAATCTTGCACATAAAATATGAATACACAGAGAAGAAAACTTAATCCTTAAAACTGAATTAATTCCAGACCTTAAAGCGCAGACTGGATAAAGCGTCTGAGCTTGCGCTGCTCGTCGCTTGGGCCTATTCTGCTGCAGCGTATTTACCATCACACACCTCCATAGCATGGGATTACCCCGAAACGTTCTCAGAGTGTTTAGTAAAACTCTAGCTGCGCTACGTTCTTTTCAAACTGGTGTCACTCTTACTTCTAAAAATAAAGAGTGAATAACTTATCATCTATCTGGAGAAGGGAGAATTTATATGGGTCTACGTGACAATTCCCCATTTTACTACAATTCAGTTACCACATGGAGAAAAGAACAGGGGAATTCATAAGCCAACAAATTTTAAAGAAAATAAAATGTGCATTACATCCATGAGATACTTAAAAGACAACACTGGATTTTAATCTCAGAAGTGCAATATCCAAAGGAAAGCAGGCTGGAACAGACTAGGAAAAACCCTACGGGTCATTAAGTCAGTAGCAGCAAAGGAAAAAGTGTGTTTCAGAGAGCTTTTTAATTACTTTACAAGTATTAATCCTTATTAAGTATTAATTAAGGAGAGGGTTTTTTTTCCTGAAGTCCAACACAGCGTATAAAATACTGTCCAACAAGGCTACTCCTTTGGGAAAAAAACCCCAAGTTCTGCATGTGGTTTCTTTGCTTTTTCAATCTGCCGTGTTATCCAAAACACACAGGGCGTTTCAATCACGAGCTATGGTGAAAGTGTAACTGTTACAACAAGAGGAAATGACAACACAAGTGGCTCTGATTAGAAGCTTATGCAGAAGAATTAAGCACTGCAGAAAGGTACTGTCTTAGCTGAAAATAAATTCTTCATAAAGAGAGCTGCTAACTTGGGTTGAGTGGTTAACTACCTCTTAGCCTTTCCTCTTCCCTTCTACCAACCTGGTAAGGGCTTCACCCACTGTATGATCTAATCAAACGTGCTTTCCCAGGAGGAAAGGGACAGCAGGACAGAAGACCTCTGTGTTACCTGGCAATACTGCACCCAGGCTTTACAAGACCAGGCGTATGAAAGGACAAGCTCTCTTTAAGATCATGCCAATTGAAATCTTAATGATACAAACTGGAGGGTAAAGACGCCCCTGAAAGAGAAGAGTGAACATCCACAGCAGTAGAAGCATTGTAGTATTTTTTTATTATTGTTATTGGAAGAGACTTTCAGCGACTGAGGAATTAATTAATCTGCTTTATGCATTCAATTTATTCACACACACATCATGTTTGTTCATTATACCACTCTTTCAAACCATGCACATACACACAAAGTTCATTCGAAGCCTGAAACAACCCACCTCTGAGCAGATGCAAGTCTTGTAAAAGATTAATAGGCACAACAAGCAATCTCGACTGCAGGGGGAAAAATATCCTAGTGAAATATTTCAGTGCTTTCATCAAACATCTGTCTTGTACACTGTGCTTGATAGAATGGCAAGGTAGCTTCTCACAAAGATTAACAGACATCTGCTTGACTGAAATCAACGGGTTCGGTGGAGTGCCAGAGAAATGCCAAGCGTAGCATCTTGGAGTAACTGAGCATCCATTGTGAGCCTGTGAAGATGTTCTGGTATCGGCTACCTTCAAAATGCATCCCTCAGAAGATAATAGCATGGGTGGGGTCTTATGTTCATACAAAATCAGCTGGCATAATACACGTAAACTACACTGGGAGTTGCTTCCCAAGGGTGGGAGGCAAAGGGTGACACGCAGCCAGAGCTGCACAGGAGATGGCTCACTTTTTGCTTCAACAGCCATTTGCAAGGGCAGGTGAGGGCAAGTAGCAATGTTTGCCAGACAAAGAAGGTTGCTTGGAAATGGCAGTGGCTTGGTTTTACCACCCTCTCTCCTTGCCCTTCAATATAGAAAGAATAGGCAAGTTTTGAAACACTTGACATGCACTCAAGTAAAAGGGAGATGTGGGAGGACATTGGTACTAGGGGGAGAGGCTGCAGGACGTATTTTACACCTGAGGCATATGCAAAAGGATCAGCACTCAAGTACTTGCCATCTGCAAGAGATTTTGGGGCACCACATAGGCTGCCACTGCAATTCATTCTCCCTCCCTCCTGCAAGGACATTTGGTCATGCCATGCCCGTCTGCCTTCAACACAGCAACGCTCTCAAACATCTCTTACCCGCATCTCACCGGGAGTGCTCGGGATTACTCCATGCCCTAAAAACGTCTGCAAATACCGACCAGCTCCTCAGGCAGAGTCCCACGGCAAAGCCATCCCCGCTACAAGCAAGGCAAGCTGGAAGGCAGTCAGGTGTTTGTGGGGGATGGCCCCAGGCAGCTCCATTCACAACACGACCCAGAATAAACCAGGAGTAAAATAAATAAAGGCCTAGGAAATGCTCTAATCTCTTTCACTTGGAAAGCAATTAATGTTGCACCGTAGATGTCAAATAGCCTTGTGACCTGACAGGCTGCCAGGGCCTCCTCAAAGAAATCACAAGACTTGGGGCTTTTCACTCATCTCAGCTCACAGAGCAGAGCATCAAGGAAAGGTTAACGGCTGCTCAAGTCCTCTCCCAGACCAGAGGGAGGTCACATCCCAGTGGATCACCAGCCAAAGGGCAGCCAGCCGCACCATCCTCCCCTCTCACAACAGGTCACTGACACTCCTACACACAGACCTCTTCAGCTGCTGGTACAACCCCACGCAGAACCAGCTCTTCAAAACCAGGGTTTGTTTTAAACATGTGTCACAAGGTCAATTTAGAGCCCAGGCTCCTGCTTGGGGGTAGCAAGGGAGTAAGAGGAGACATAAGACACGCAAGCACCTGAGAGCTTTTGGAAATGCTGAGTGGGTTCCTTTCAAAGCAGCCTCTGCCACCCCAGAACCGGACCTACCAGCCAGGGAAATAAAAGGCTGCTAAAACTTGGCAGGACTGCTCTTCCCTGCTCCCATGTCAAATGACTTCTTGTGGTACCATGTGACACTTCCAGCATCTGTCACTCAACTGCAGTGTTGTGGTACAGTTTTGTGAAGAAAGCTTTTGTGGAGAAACTTTCAAAGCCAAGGATTATCAACACGCATCTTCATCACCTAGTGCCTCTTACAAAGTACAGACCGAAGCGATTTTCCTGAAGCTGTGAGCAGTGCAGGAGCACAATTATCCTAATAACAACTTTCATCCCAGAAGAGTGCACCCATTTTTCAACAGGCACTAAAAATTATTTTAAATGAGGCACCCAGTGAACAAGCTGACTTTTTTTCTCAAATGAGAGTAATAAAGTACTTGAAGTATCTAGTATTTAATAATATTTAAAATATAGAGGCAATAGCCAGGCTTTAACGGCTCAGAGCTGCCATTAAAATTAATAGGGTTACCTACTAAATTACCTCTGAGGATCAGAATACTGGGTTCCTTGAGGATTTGCACTTCTCCAGTTTAAAAACACTGGCTTAATCTCTGTTCAGTCTTCCTTACCTTATTTTGAATAAGCACGGAACATAACGGCGGTTTTTTGACCTCTTCTTTTTTTAAAAGCAGCTATATATTTCAGATTGCCATACACAAAAGAAAGAAAGAAACAAACAGGACCACAAACACTCACAAGCTGGACAAACACCTAGGCAGTAAGTCAGCAACAACCACCTGCACATCAACGTCTCGTTACCTCAAAGTCCCAAGATCACTGCCTCAACAAGAACTCTTCTTGCTAAATACATCAAGCACCTCTGCTCAAACAACAAAAACTGTGCCCCTTCCATAATTTCATATGCTTACTGAGATTCTGTTGTGAGCTCCAAAGAATATTTCGCGTCACTGGTTAAGGAAGGACGAATGGGTGATGGGGATTTGCGTTCATCTTCCTGGCACCAGTTGCTACCGGAGTTGTAGGAAATGGCTGCTCGGGCAGCTCCAGGTCCCATGCTGCAGCATCTGCTCCGTGCAGTCACCGACAGCACATGCTTTGCTACAGAGATCAAGCCCAGCCAGCTCTTGAGAGTCTCCTCTGAAGGCTAGTGTTCAACAGACCATGAGAAGACAGACAATTTGGGAATTTCTGCTCTTGCTCCAAACTGTTTAACACCAAATTACAGTGAACAAGAGGCGGTGCTGGGACCTGCATCCGTGGCGCAGAACCAGCCTTTTGCTCAGTCGTGCTTGCTCTTCCCCACTCATCTGCCTTGGGAGTTGCTCTAACATCCAGGGAAACACAGGTCAGCTGTAGTCCGCTGCAGCAAGTAATACCTTCTTCTGGTGTCCTGTGTCCCCGCCCTCCACCCCTTTTCTTTTACAGAATCAATACACAATTCTGTCAAAGGATATGAAGCAAACAAGACTTGACTCCCTGCCTTCTCCACTGTGCCCCAACACCTCTCGGCTGTGCGTTACTCATTACTTCAGCATCCCTGCGCCATGAGCCCGAGGTCTCCCCTGCCAGCTGGCCTGTGCTGGAAAGGTCACAATCAGAAACTCGACCTCTCCCATATCAAATAGCTATGATCAGTGATATTAAAACAAGATGCCAGAGAGACTATGTTGTGGTGTGCACTAAAAGCAGTTGCTATCCAGGCTATTCCCATGTAGCGGCCCTGGTTAACCAAGATCTGTATTACTGAAGTGCTGCTTCTTTCCCCTACACCCTCCTCTTCTCCAGTTCCCGCATAAAGCTACCCAAGATTCAGAAGGGAAAAGCAGATTCAGTGAACAGAGGAAGGAAACTTCCCCCATCGTATGGAGAAGGGGGAGTTATGCTGGAAACCGAACCTGTATGAATATTCAAACACTGCTCCACCGTGCTGATGCTTGAGAGTCCACTTTATTAACTCCGCCTCAAACCCAGAGCATTTCCTCAACCGATCCTCAGAGATTTGTGATGACAGGAGGTCTCATCAGCCAAAGCACACCCATAACAGTGGAAAGGTACAGTAGGTTTGTATAAAATAACTTAAGAGCCAAAGAACATCCCTCCCCAGACTTGACAAACTACACCCCCAGCTTCAGAGCAAGTCTGTTAAAGGGGGAATCTCAGAGCAAGAAGGTTTCTGGTGCCCAGTCCTGAGTACTTCAGCAAACTCATGATTCCCAGCTAATGCATCCCACATGCAACAAGCATCCCAGTGCCAGATCTCTGCACCTCAAAGGCACAGACAGGTACGTACCTGGGAACTTTCCAAAAAGGTCTGTACTTAGCTCTGAGTGATTTCACCAAAAATTTCATTATATCTTTATCTAGTTATGGTCTGGCACTTCATCTACATAGAAGCCACATGACAAAATAACCTCATGGAACAGTATGCAAAATGGATTGCTTTCACGTCTGAGTGACTCTCCTCCTGTTCAGGAGAGGGCTATCATGTTTTCCATAACTTGCTCAGTTGATTGTCTGCAGTCAGACAGCACCGCTAGCGTTGTTACTGCCAAGTAAACCATGGTATTATTCTCCTGAGACTTAATCCAGAGCCCACTGAAGACAATGGAAAGCCTCCCCTTTGTTTCTACAGGCTGCGCAGCAGCTCGCCTAGCCACGCTGCCAGTTAAGTACGCATTTAAGACACGAAGACCATGACCAACATCAGTCAGGAGAGGGTGCGGACACCCCAGCACCCAGCCCCAAGCGCAGCTTCGTGTTGTTCCCCAGCCCACCCACGGGTTTCAGTCGGGCATGAAGACTACGAGAGCTCTCTCTTTGCAGCACTATTATTGGAACGTTTTTAACTCTCACACATCAAATCAAGCCCCTCAACAAAATGAAGTCCTGCGGGTTACCCCAGGAACACTTGTCAGGGCTGTCCCCAGCCTGATACAGCACTGTCAGACCCAGGGAACAGGGACCCTGTGCCCTCCTGGGGACCAAAAGGGCTCAGGGCATCCCCGAGGAGCACCACCAGCATTTCACAGCATCACTGGACTCCTTTGTTAAAGCCTTTGTGGAGATCCATAGAAGAGCAAAAATAAAACCTCCCAAGTTTTGCCACTGCTTCTCGCTTTTGTCCTGCTAAGAAGCCTCATCAGCACACTTTAAGGGAGAAGGGAATACCCATGTTTCCAGTCCGAACCCTTTCCCGGCTGTGCCACTCTCTTCAGAGGTACTTTTTTTCCCCACCAACCATCTTAAACCCAGAGAAACACAAGCTTTCTCTTTCAAGCACAAATGCCAGATGTCCCTATATCTGAAGTAGACTTCCTTTTGACATTTTCCTATCATGTAAAAAGGAGCAAAGAAATATTTAAAAGGCAGCAAATTAAAGACTGATAAAGGAAAAACTTAATCACTCAACGCAAAGCAAAGCCCACGAGACTTGATTCAGTGCCCACAAAGTTTAGTAAAATTCTTTAAAAGACAGAATATTTATATCAACAAGAACATCCAGATTTATAGCAGCAGGAAGAAAAGAAGAGGGGAACAATATGCAGCAAGGCTTGGAAGGGATATAAATCTGCTTGCCTCGAGAGCAATTTAAGCTCTGAACTGTTATATAAATATAACAGTTGGAAACTTTCTGTGTCAACACAGTCACTCCCTTCTCTCAGTTGGTTTTCTTTCTCCTTCAAATGCCATGCAGCAGATCCGCCTCTCCTCCCCTCCGAGCCCCCGCAGATGCTCTTGTCCGGCTGGGGGACCCCAGCTCCAAGCCCCCGCACTGGCCCAGGCCAGCCCAGGCTGCGACCTGCAGCACCGTGTGAGCTGTGCCTCCCACCAGCACCGCCCCAAAGCACCGTCTTCCACAAGCTGTGATTAACCCTTAGGCACACTACAGCCAAGTATCCGTAACTCCGTGTTCAATCCGGAGGAGCGAAGGAGTGATGACATTTAAGGAAAAATATAACCACACAAAACACAATCAATTCATATGGAAGTCAGCACCATGCAAAGTGAGGTTACAGCAGTGTCCTCGTCCGGCAGGGATGCGGCAGGGCTCTCACTGCAGGATAAACACCAGGAAAACATTCCTGCTGCCCAGAGATCTGACCATCGATTCAGCAGTTTCAGGGCCAGCGCTTCCACACTGCTCCACCATAGTCATCTATTTACTCAAGTCACAGACAAGAACTGGTGGGGGAAAGCACTGCCAAGACTTCCCAACCTGGAAACTAGGACATCAGCGACTTATCGGAGACATTATGTTTTATTACAGCAGGAACTTTCCAATATTAAAAAAAAAAAAAAAAAAAAAAAGGAAGAAAAAGAGAGAGAGACTTCGTCAAGCCCTGGTGCCTGAGCTACAGGCACTGTCTCCACACACACACCTATCTTGTATGAGGCTGCATACACCATGGCAAGGCTGTGTACCTGTGGATGCAACTTCCCAGAAAATTCAGTAACACTGCAATGAAAGGATCATTTTCAAAGCTTGAAATCCAGGTGCTTAGAGCTAATTAACTCCATTATTATACTTCAAAGGGGAAAAAATATATTAAAAAAATCAAAACGAAAATAATTTTCTTTCCACAGCTATAAAGTGCTACAAAATCCATTTTATCTTTACATATCCCATATCCTCTTTACAATGCTTTTGAATGCTGTGCATGAAATCCTATTAATTTATAGGTATTATAAAAGGCATCTGAATTTAATATTCAAATGGCCAAGTCTTTTTCTTTTTTCTTTTTATATCTTAGCAGAAAGCAGAAGCCCCTCATTATCCGTGCCTGGTGAAGAAACACAGCAAAGCAAGGCCAGCATCCATCTGGCACCTGCGGTAATATTGAAACATCAGAGACGATATTCCTCTAACCCTAAAAACATACATCATCTCTTCCTTAACCTCCTCCTTTCTGAAGTCGTGCAGTTGATGACCTTCCCTTCCAGTGAAGCCAAACCACTTCCCAGCACCTCCCCCAAGCTCCCTAACCGGAGAGGTACGGGTTTCCACAGCACGCTGCGGCCCAGCTGCTCCGTACCACGTGTCAGCCCTCCCTCCCTTCCAGGAAAAGCTGAATCTCCCTCTCGCAGCTGAGTACCACGGCTGAATTCCCTCTGACCCACGGATCCTAAATTCCTGTATTATCCTGTGACTGCATAATTATTGAGAGAAGATGGGATGGTAGAGGGAATCTATAAATTATTCATTTTTCCCTGAAAAATGAAAAACCACTGCAGGCAAACTTTCCACTGATGTTTTGGTTGCTTCATTGAAAGCAACTGTGTGTTTTGTTCAGACAGTTGTCTTGCATGATTCATTGTGAGGCCATTAGAAGAACTATACTCTTCCATTTTAAGATTATTTGCACTACAGCAGATAACCATTCCCATTTCTCTCTCTCCTCAGCACCAACAGCCCTTTACCTCACTGCTTTCTCAATAATACGAAGGACAACGATGCACAAGAGAAAAGCATCCATGCTGTCCCGTCCATGAATCAGCCTGGCAGGATACAATTCTCCCAAGGCAAGGAGGGGGGGAAATTCAGCTGTTGGCAAATTTTCAGCAGCTGATATTCCTTAGAAACATATAGATTTGATTAAAAACGTTTGCTTTCTGTCCAAATCTGGTAGGAGAAAATGAATGGTGCTCTTTGTTAGCCATCAATCTTCCCCACTTGTCCATGTGCCAGATGGCACCGCACTTCAGAGGAGGAGGAACAATAAGCAAAGAGTCAGTTGTGCAGTAAGTTTGCTTATAATCATTTCATCTCAAATAAACAAAAGGGGAACATGGATGGAAAGAGAGAAAGAAGAATATTAACTCAGCATTCATTCACTTTGTTATTTTTTTAACTAAAAACCCCACTCCTGACAATGCTAATTGTTTGTTGATATTTCTGAAATTTCTGTTCCCCCCCAATGGGTTTTGCATTTTTAAGAGAGCTTCAAATGAAGTGTGACCAACTTGTTATTAAATAGCAAAACGGAAATATTTACAACCTGCCAGAGCAGCCTAGATCCCAGGGCACTGACAAACACCCCCTTTCCCACGAGCTCCCAGCTGAGAGGGTGGGAGGACAGGCGCTGCGAGCAAGGAACACGCACCAGCCCCACGCCAGCTCTGCTGAGATCGCCCTCGAAACCAAATCCAATTGCAGATAAAGTTTGTCAAGAGGCCTTAAAAACAACCAACCAACCAACATCTTTTACTTTTTAAGAGAGAGCTTAATGTGTAAATCACCGAGACACGCAGGAGGAACCCTACGGTGCCATTTTCACAGAGTCGCACTTCAGAATATAGCTGCACTTTGAGATTTGATACCGCCTAACAGCATCTGTTGGTATTGTGCCAATAGCATATGTTGGGAGCAGATACGGATTCGGGTGCCAGCAACAATATATATTTTAAACCTAGCTAAAGAACAACAGAGGAGGGGGAACAGCAAGACTTCCTGAGCGAGAAGCAGAGCCTGGATGAACTCCCATAGCCAAACTCAAACCCAAAATGAGGTGCAGGTTCATGACGAACGGTGAGTCAGTGCCGTGGAACAGCTACATCAGAGCAGAGCCCCAGGAGTACGGAGGCAGGGAAACTGCACCGATCTGCCCAAACACAGGCAGTGCGAGAGCCAGGAGGAGAATGGGAAGTTTCCTGGCTCTCACTCCTGGATGCACAACTGGCTGCCTCCACAATTTATCAAGCAACAGAGCCCCACTGCCATTGCTGCCCTTTCTCTAGGGACCTGCTGCAAAATACCACCCCGGGTATGGAAAAGGCGAGGGGCACACTGAACTGGGGCTCAGCAACAATCCAAGCAACGGTCCAAGGATCAATGAACTAGTTCTCTTAAAAAAAGCGTGAAAAGCAGCATTTTGGGTGTGCTCCTTAAACAATGCAATTGGTATTGCAAAGATGACACATGCTGTATTCTAGCCTGAACCAGGGGGTCCCATGTTTTTGGAAAGCGTTAGATGCTCACGCTCTGAGGATCTCATCTACAGATATCCTCACATTAAAGAAAAAAAAATATGTAAAAAAAAATTAAAAAAAAAAAACAGGAAAAAAGCACTCTTGAAAATTTTGGCCCTGTCAGTACTGGCAGATGAAATAATCCTAGGGGAAACATTATTGCCTCGGCTCTAACGGATTGGATTTAGACAGCCGGGATTCATTCTTTTGGCTCTGCTGTTGACCTGCTGCTTGAGCCTATTCATCTCCCCTCTGTACTTCTGTTTGCTCATCTGCAAAATGAGCAAGATACTAATCTCCTGTTCAAAGCATTTAAAACTGTGGATGGAATAGCTAAATGCTGTGGGTGTGAAGAATCACAGCACTTGCAACCTTTTTTCCAGCTGTTAAGTAGCTAATTGCTCAGTCTGAAGTGATCAGATGGTTTCCTTCTCCAACCAGTCCTTCCTATCAAATTGAGATCTTGAAGTATCGCTACAAACATCTTGCAGAATTAATGGTCTAATTTCTCTACCAAACGCATTCATTCCTCATCTGACAGTCTACTGAGGTACAAAGCCAGGCAGGAAAGAAGCCTACAAAAAAAAGAAATAAGTAGCAGAAATAACATTGCCTCCCCCCAAAAAAAACCCAAGACCCCAAACAACCAACCCACAGTAACCAACTCGCCTGAACTCCAAAATGTTAAGAAAAATTACACCTGCCTAAGACATTAAAGACAACAGCAACAGCCCCATGGTTACTGTATTATCCAGCACCGAACAATTTCATGCTCTTAAACTACTTCATGGGGAAAAAAAAAGTCACAGTGAGCCTTGGCAAGATCTTAAGTGGAACAAAGTGAAAAACAGCCCGAGTTACAATACGGGGAGCTGCTGGCGTTCAAAGTAACTTAATCTTCTAATGCGGCTGTGTACTTTAAACGCACAGGAGGAAGGAGCTTTGAGCATTATCTGCTGCACGCAGAGGATCCAGGGTCAGCAGTATCGGCTGGTGCTGCTCAGCCCTGCTGCAGCGCAGGGGTAGGTCAAGGCTGGCAACAGCTGGAGAAGGAGTAAATACGGGAGGGTCAACATTTTGTGCCATCTTAGGTTAAAATAAATTACTCTGATTTGGTACATGCCCCAGTTTTAGCAATGACAACTTTGACACGGCTACGAGGCTGGCTGCACGGCAGCAGCGTGCAGATGCAATCAGTAAAACCCACATATAAACACAGGCGGCACTCCTGGATTTACATGTCAGCTGAATGACAAAGGAAGAACAGATGCAAGCAGCAGAGAAAGTTTTTGCTACTCCTGTTGAAAACCTTGGGAAGGGAGATTAAGATAATCTGTGAAAGATCAGAGCTGGAAGTGGATTTAAGTCCCAATCTTACGCGTGTAACCAACCCCTCTCTAGCCCATCTAGCCTGAAACCAAGTGTCACAACGCAGATCGTTAGATATTCAGCTTCCTGAGACATCACCTCATTTTCTATCCTCACACCAACAAAGCAGTATCATTGTAGGCTTTCATATTAGTTGCAAGCATTCCCACAAAGGATAAACTTTTTTTTTTTTAAACTAATCTAGTTTTAATGAGCTCAGTTCCCATTTCGGATTCTCTGTAAGACACAAAGCTATCACAAGAGGCCTGTAAATTATGCACCTTTAAGGATAAGGTGAACTTCATGCTTTAAAAAAAAAAAAGTCTTAAACCAAGATAACGGGTTCTGCAGAGTTGAAATGCTGAAGACATTTTGTGTTACAGTGGGGCTCCCTCTCTCCCCTCGGAGAGGGAAAAGGCAAGTATCAAAGAGTGACAAACGAGGAAGAAAGGGAGTGCGCCTATCAGGTTGTCAATCTGCCAATAAATCCCAGAGCTCCGCTAATGCCTTCAGCTCCCCGACACATCTGACGCTGTTTAAAGACACTGTGATGTGCACTCGGAAGAACTCAAGGAGGTGGAAGCAAAGCACAAGGCCTTTCTGCCTAACTGGTGAGGAAGGAAAGGGAAGAGGAGAAAGCCCTCTGCTAGAAGGATCTGATAGACCTCAGCACTGAGGTGCACCTGCTGACTCTCCCGTTTATCACAGTGCCGCTGTTATGTATAGATTTGCATTTTATGCTGATGTCCAGTCTGATGTGTGAATGTCTGTGCGTGGCAAAGGCTGAAGGAGAGGCTGAGAACACCTGCTTGCCCAATATTCACCACCCTGGGAATAAAGAGGTGGGGGAAAAGCCACCATTGCATCACAAATTAAAAATTCAGGTCTATCTTTCCCCCCAGTAGAACAAAATGCACCAGACTCCCAAAACAGTGAACTCTTTGGGGTGAGGCACTGCCTCATTTGGATGACCGATCTTGAAATGGGCTTCAAAAGCAGGACAGCTCATCAGAGCAGATTTACACCAAAATCAGCATTGCAGCATTCCCGCTGTTCGTCCTTATCACTACAACTTTCTCAAAGTGCCAAGTGAGGTCAAGACCTTGCTTTTTGTTTTTTTTTTTTTCCCACAAGACTTTTTATATTTCTTCTCAAGACTCAGTAGCCTGCTCCATGGTAAGCCCCATACCTGGCTCTCCAGTGCTGGATCAAAAAATCACACCACCACACTTGTACGACTGTCCAAATAAATTCTCATCCTATAGCAGCATGAAATAGAGACTGACTTTCAAAAACCATCCTTTGCATCAAAATCCAATTACCGCATCTTTCCTCAACACCTGCCAGACCAATACAGACATCGATTTACTTTGGTAGAAAACAGATTTCTATTTTAAATCCCTGAAAAGTATACTCCAGTCTTTCCTAGCATATGTTAAAGTAATGTAGACACTGTATTTCTTTTTTAAGAAACTTAAGAAATCTTCCAGGGTTTTGTTTGGGGGTTTTTTTTGGTTTTGTTTTTGGGTTTTTTTTTTTAATTTTTACATTTTGAGCTGGTCATTAACAGCCACCACATACAACGCAGGCTGTTTAAAAAGTGTACTGTGGTCTGGTTTCTGCTTTTCACCTCTTTAAGCGCAGAGGCATTTCCTGCAGCACTTATCCACACGTGCATTTCAGGGGCCAATCCCTTCCCGAGCTCACGGCAGCCAGCGCTGCTGTAACGTTCCCCAAGCACAACCAAAGTTCTCCCACAGAAAGTTTCTAGAGCAAGAAAAGCCAGGCAGCGATCAAACATCATCACGGCCAGACTCTTTGATATTTGCATGCCGTATCAAAACCAAAGAACAATTCATTTACAAATATTCACCATGGGCTATTTTAAATTAAATTTTAAATTTATAAAACCATTATAAGAAATTAAGATTTCCATTTTATGAGGGTTTTTTAAACACCATATAAGTTGGGGAGGGATAAGGAAAAGAAATTTCTCAGTTCTAGTAAGGATACAAAATTTTAACTGCCAGAAATGCATTGCATTTGTCTGATGAGTCTCAGAGCAACCCTTAACCATCGTGCCCTTCCCGACATTGATGGATTGTATCATTCCAGGAAGCAAAACATTGTTATGGAGACGGATGAACAGACAGCCAAGAAACAGAATAAAAAGATACTACATAGCCATAAAAAGCAATATTTCATATATAACATTATTAAAACTAAGGAAATGTTACCTGCATGAAGACTCTTTGCCTATTGCAAAACTATAAGGAATAGCTGGAGTTCTGTTCTGTGTGTGCTCCACCCAGAATTTATTTGTACCGTCACTTCACAGCAGCATTTTAAGACACCTCTATCATTACGTAGGCACACTGTAGGAACTTAGAAAATATAATACAGAATAAAGCTATTGGAATTTATCTTTTCCCCCCCAGTTAACATCAGAACATCTCCTGTATCACCTATGGGAAAAGGTGATGGGGCTCCCACACCGAGTACCCGCTTTCGTCACCGAGGCGAGGAGGCCGGGCAGGACCCCCGGAAAGAACCCGGTCCACATCCCACTCAGAGCAGGGTCAGCCAGGGCAGGCCGCTCAGGACCACATCAGCCAGGTTAACGCCACGGGTCACTCAAGTTAACGCTCGACTGTGTCTACCAATCAGTTAAATAATGGACAAGAATCTGACAATAATTAAGGTTTGATTTTTAAGGTCAAAGGGCATTTAAAAATATTTTTATTTCTAGAGCTAATGCATGAAAAGGTGCCACTTCCTCTGCATCCCTGCGTCATTCACACAGTGTAGTTCTTCCAATCCATTTTCCCCAATTGATATTAACAGCTCATCAACCAAAAGCCCTGGAAAAAAACCCTTCTCCTACCTTTTTTCACCTAAAAAAAAAATCACGGACTTAGCTCTTTCCAGATCAGAACTTCCGTGACAAAGCCTCACGTTGTGCCCCAAAGGTCAGCGCAGAACCCAGCTCAGAGCAAGAGGGAAGCCAGTCCACAGGCTGGGGCTGATCAATTCGGCCACATTCTGTCTCTTAAAAGCAGGAAATCCCAGGGGAGTACATCTCAGGCTACAGACACTTCCCAGAGGTAATTCCTGAGCTAATTTCAAAGTGATGGCACACATTCCTTGGCAAGGCAGAGAACAAATACTTCTTGCATGCATGAACTGCTGGGAGCCACCCAAGAGCCTGGTACTGCTCCCGATCACCAATTAAGTTTGGAAACCTTTAATCCAGACCCTAAGCACTTTAAAACAGGGACAGTATTGCTCTTTTCTGTTTCTTAACACAATGGGGCTAATCCTCCTCCAACATTTGAGGGTGCTTCCAACATGAATAATCTCCTCCTCAAAATACAGCTGATTTTTCCCCTAGCACTGGGGTTGTTCACCGTAAGTACAAAAAGAATTTCATTTTCTTACTAAAAGACTTGGTCTAAAAAGGTGAACTACAAAGTGCTGTATTTCTGTCTCTATTTTTACAGGAATTTAGTAACTAAAGGATGGAAGACCACTGAAGAAAAATAAACTTTAAAGAAAAAGACTCAAGCAGCAAAACAAGCAACATGCACACGGATCTCACATATACAGCCTTCCCCTTCAAATCACTTCAGAAAACCATTTTCTAGACAGATGGTGTTTTCCCTGTCTTGACTCCAGTTCAAATCTCCTTTTTGGAGAAACCAGGTTTTCCACTGAACTGCACATTATACACCAACAAAGAACAAATAGGCTAAATATAGCTCACAGCCAAATCGCTGCAGTCTTGCAACGCAGCAGACGCAGGAGTCCTTTAAGGACAGCCAGCATGCTGGCAATGCAGCCTGCACCAAGTTTTACTTTCCCACTTCTAAATCGTTACTCCATCTCAGTCAGCGCCACTCCCTTCAGAGCTCACCTGAAGCATGCTGCTTCCCAAACTGTTAACGTAACGGGATAGGGAGCCAGTGCTCTGTAAGCTGCTGGGTCTCTCGTTACATTCTCCCAGCCAGTAATGACTAAAATTCATTATCCTACCACTGCTTTTCAATAAACTGCATGGACGAGTAGGACCCTACACCACTGGAGGAAGCCCATCTTCTTCTGAGCAGATACCCCACTGATGGAGCGAAGACCTGAGGGTGGGAAAGGCAGCTACATACACGCTCACCTTTCAGAGCATCTGCGAAGTCACAGCTGATAGACACCAAGAACCACCACTGCTACTAAAAACTGAAGAAAAAACCCAAACCACCACCTACATACACGCACAAATGTTATTTCGGGAGATGCTAGAGTATCCACACACACAGTAGGGTGCTTTTGGGGTGCTCCCCCAGAGGTGACTGCTTGTTTTCTCCACCCTTAGGAAGCACTGGTGAATTTGTGGTCTTCCTATCTCAGCTGCCTCTTGTCCAAAGCACAGGACACGTTACACCTTCCAACAGCACAGCGTTTCTGCTCCACCAACAGCATGCTGTGACATTCAGAGACTGGCCCCTTGGCTGGACATGGGGCTCACTGCAGGAACTGGGATTTGGGCTCCACCAGCCACGCAATGAAGAACATCAGCATGCACAGCCGTAATTGGCTCTCCTGGCACCAAAAAGCCCTTTCACAGCAATCTGGGCCAGCAAAAGCCCTATCAATGTTTTTCAGGAAATCTCTTAGCAAAACTCACTCCGCTTTATATGCCCACTGCTGCACGGGCTACAGGACGCGCTACCCTCCGCAGGAGGAGAGCCAAAACACAGAAGAAAGATTCACTGTTCAGGCTAACGGGCACTCACAGAGGCCTGCAGTGTGAGCTGCCCCTCCGTGCTTGCAGCCCAGCCCAGAGGCACGGTGAGGGGCTTAAGCTCACCGAGGTTTCCAAACTTTACCCACACCAGCACTCAACCGAGGGTTGCTCACGCAGCAGATGTACAGCGCCAGGGGCTACCAGCGACCCCATCAGCTTAGACCATCTCACATAGCTGGGAGGAAAATGAGCCAGGACTTTGAATTCAGCATTGCTTGGTTTGTAGGCAAGTTTGAGTGAGCAAGCGCCGCTCCTGTCTGCGCGCATCCCTCAACCTCATGGCTTCAGCACAACCATGTTTTAGCACCTTCCTGGGCATGCTCCCCCCACCCACTCAATACCCGGCTGCAAAAGCTCCGTGGGAACTCGGGCACAGCCCGAGATGAGCAGCTCTGGGGCTGTTTGTTGGGGAGAAGAAAAGCTGGGGCATGGGGAAGAGATAGGAATGAGGAGAGAGACATGGTCAATGTTGAGCAACACATGGGGGGTGGGATGAAAAATAAAAATCAATGACCTTCCAATCTACAGAGGGTTTTTTGTTGTTTGTTGGGGGTTTTTTTGCGGTAAGCAGCCTGTTACCTGACCCACTGAGAGCCATCTGGCCTCAGGTGAGCTGCTGCCTGTGTACACATTTATTTGGGTTTTATTTCAGCAGGCGAGCTCCCTGTCACGGTGGCAACGCAGGAAACACTTATTGTTTTACATGTTTACAAACAGCCCCTTCAGATCTCCCTTCCCTCTCCGTCCCCTGAGGTAATATGTATTGTAATAAATTCATAATTCACATTACGATGACTTAAACAGCTTTGGAGTGGCATGTTTTAGTGCCTTGATTCAATTGTCTGCCTCACAAACTGACAGCCCGCTCGCTGCAGCTCCCTCATGCAACAGGGATGAATGTGTGCGAAGAGTCACACTTTCTAGAAAAGGAATCAGTAACAACGTCATTTAACCTCTTCACCAAGGAGATGGGATAAATACTGCTGTGTCTTGCCCCAAGCACATTACAGGGCTACAAACCTCGGTGTCTGGGGTTGTTTTTGGACAGTGCTGCCAAGAAGCAGTTGTTATTACATTAATGATAAACTCCTACCATCCGGGCAAAGAAATCTGCTTATTACCACCAAAACTCCTTCAACGCGCACAGCATCTTCCAAGACGTAGGTAAAGGAAGGAAGGTTGGGCAGCCGCAAGGTAAGAGGAGATAAAAGCACGAGTCAGAGGGAAACGGCACGGGAGCCCGTAACTCTGTTCAAGGATCTTGAGCAATGAAAACCCACTGACAAAACATCAGATTTCTCCTGTTGTCACAACACAAGGGAAATGTCAAGGTGACAAGCAAAAGTTCGCTTTTAAATATTGTAACAACTGCCTTAAAAGGTAGCAGCTGCATGCAAATACATAATAGATCTTGGGTAACTGCTTAGCATTTTCACCTTGTATCGATCCCAAACCACGCTCCACGTATTCACAAGCTGCTAGTCACTATCTGCTTTCCCGACAGATGCAAGAATGTGCAGATGAACAACAAAAAAATAAAATCAATGTCATAGATTTGCTTTGATGTTTCTAAAACTCCAAAACTTAGGACACATCCTTTCTATATTTGTGTTGCAACTTTTGTAAGCCATGCTGGTGGAAGTATCAAAGCATCAGCAGTTACACTTACGACAGGAAAACCATCATAAAAGGGTCACACTGTGATTAAAGCGTATTTTGCTATTACAATCTGGATGTCTTCTTTCTTTGTTTTTAATTAGATGCATTCTAGTTAAGATAAAAACATGACGTTTTTTCTTTCTTTCTTTTCCTATTACTAAAGCACCAAACACAGAAGATGCTGTTAAGCACAGCTGTTGACAGATCTGGTCCATGCCGCTATTCCTACTTCAAGAAACAGAATTAGTCACGAGGATCACCGGCACTTGGGGTTGGAAGAGCTTTTTCTCCTTATGAGTAACTAAATGCAGATTATCAGACAAACTACTCAAACTGCATCTTCGTGTACACAGAGGAGCAGGAGGGACCGTCCCACGGTGAATTCAATCTGAAGTACTGCTGGATTAACAGAGTTCATCTTCCAGAAGCAGCCCGCTCTGGATGTGAAGTGAGCGTTTTTCCACAGAGACGGCTGCCCTTGGCAGAAGGGGCTGCTTATGCGCCAAACCCCGGCTTGGCCACCGGGCACAGAGAGAGCGGGGTGACTTCCCTCCCGTCATCTCTACCAGGCTGCAGCAGGTCTCTGGCAGCACAAGCTGGGAAACCACCCACCTCCACAGGCTTCATCTCCACCGGGCTGCATAAATCTCATCTAATCCACAGCTCCAGGCAGACAAGGGACAACTGGGACTCCTCAGTTTCCCAAATCCAGGGATTATTTAGTGCTATATCATCTACACCATCACAAAGAGTAACCGCAGCAAGAACAATGGCTTTAAGTCACTTCTGCTCACATTTTATGACAAATGCTAGTGATGTCCCTCCTTAGTCCTAACAGATCAGTCTGCAGAACAGACTTTTACACATGGAAGACACCAAACCCATGACTTACTTTCTTAAGCCAAAGGTGTTAAGTCACCTCTTCTGAAGGGCTGACATGAACTGCACTGCTTGCACCAGAACATAGGGGACAGGCATCTCAGGCCAGCCAGAGATGCACTGAAGCAGAAGGCAAAGTTTTCCTATAGCACCAGGAAGGTTTTTTTAATGAGTGGCCACTCCCATGCCCCAGAAATTCTTTCATAATAAAAAATATTTTTTGACACACCCTAATGAAGAGGGATGGAAAAGGACTGAAGCACCTTAGAGGAAACCTTTCAAGTAAAGACAGGAGGCAGCTCTAGAAGGCACCTGACGGCAATAAGCATTTCACTGATTTTTAAACAACTGGGAGAGCCCTCCTTTTGCCATCTCGCACACTCCTGCGCCAAGAGTCAAACACAACGCCACGGTGTGTACCTGTGAGCTGGGGAGGACACTCACTGCCCTCGGAGCACAGACCAGACCACGCTCAGCAGGACCAGCCGTCTCCCACCACCACCTCCACAGCTCAGTCAGCTGCCTCTTGCTGCCATCGCTCCTGTCACATTGCTGTTACTCAACTTTCCTCTTCAGATCAAAACATCCAATTTCCAACCAAAACTTAACTCACGGACTGTAACTCCAGCCTGTTCTTCAGGCTCATCTCTGACTCCAGGAAAACCCCTCCATCTCTAGTGTCTCCTTGCTGCCCCACACTCTGAAATTACCATGCTTGGCTTTTCTACCACCTTCTGTTACCTGCACACACTTCAAGAGGCCTATTCTTACTTACATTTACTTTTAATTTTTTTTTTTTTGACATGTACAACAAAGATGAGCACAGTGTTCCAGCAGAGATCTCCCAGCCACAGTGGAGACACCGCCCGGCTGTATTTGCTGTCTTTCCTACATCCACACCATCCCAGAGGATTAGCCATCCCTGATCAAATACCACAGTCACCTTTTTCTGTCTCTCCACGTAGCATAATTACTCAGGGTTTTTTTTGTTTTCCATCTCTAATCATGGCATTTGGTGCTATGAAGTTTTACCCTATTTCTGTTATACTTCTATTCTATTCGAGATCACACTGTAATTTTAAACAGCAATAGCAACAAAATTACTTATTGTGCTGCAATCAGCCAACTACACAAAGATAAAACTAATAATTTAATAAGTCATCCCAGGGACTTTTTTCCTCTGTAGCCAAGGGCAGCAAGGCATCAGACTACAAATTAATCAGACTCCAAGACATCTTCATCTTTGCTCTTCTTTCAACCATGGAAGTGGTGTTTTCCAGTGTCACGCAAATTACTTAATATATTTATTCTAAACCCAGCTGTCTTCAGGATAATTTCAATTATAGAATTCCTCTGTTCTCCATTACGACCCATATAGATTTGATGCTGTCCTTGGAAACACAGAGATGTAACACCCTGGGATCCCATTTATGCCGGATAAGCCACAGCCTCAACTCTGCTTCCTCCCCTGGATCTGCAGTCGAGCCTCGTAAACACGAGGGACCACCCAGCAAGGGAAGCGATGCACAGGCTGCCGCAGAAATCACGATTCAGCCACCAGCTCCAGCGCTGAGCCCCTTCTCACCCCATCTTCACCACCTCTTCAAGCACTGTAGACGCCTTATACTTCAACAAGTTCCTACAGCAGCAAGCATGCTGTGATCTGAGATCACAGCACCTTATACATCTCAAAGTCTGGTGAAAAAAAAAATTAAATTTTCAGAGGAGGGACAAACTTTTCATCCTTATATCTCAGAGAAGATGCAAGCGCCTACACAGGGTAAATACTGCATTTTAGCATAATCCTCCTCCAAACCTCGCAGCAGACTGTCAAGCCATATTAGCACAGATCTGTCTCATAACTCGCTCAGGATGCACTTCTCAAAAATTCAAACCTCGGAACATATGTACCCGTTGAGATAGGGCACAAAGTAAAAAAAAAAAAAAAAAAAAGCAACAGAAAAGTCAACAACAGTTTATAAAGAAGGATTATGGATGCAAAGAGATTTGCATCTGATATATAAGCAAATCCCAGTGATCTAGATTAAAGCAGGAAAGCCTACTTCAAATACCCAGAAAGTTGGAGGGGGGGGTTGGGGGAGACAAAAAAACCCCACAATTAAAAATTCTATAGGGGTAAAATTTAGTCAATAGTGCAAAACAAACTTTGCTATTTCAGAATGGAATTCAGTGGACATAACGCCTTCAGCAGTTGGAAAAAGAGATGTTTGGAAATACCAGGAAACGAGAATTGCTTTATCCAAAGAAAATTAAGGAGATTATATGAGGCTGGGGAAAAAGGAGAGGCCACAAAGCCCTTCCTCCTCCCACCTCCTGGCACCTTCCATTTCCAGAAAATCAAGCCACAGCAGTGCAGAGGGTAGGGAAGAAATGGCCCTAAATCATTCTGAGGAGCACTCCACAAAAAACTTCAGCTTGTCTCAAAAACTGGTTTTAAACCAATTTCTCCACTAATAATTCCGTTTTGGTCAAAGGCATGAAGTGTTAAGACACTGCAGTGTCTTTTAAAATCATTTTGTTCCTACATCCTACAGAGAAGAGCTCTCCTATCCAACTCATGTGGTGGAGACCAAGACAAACCCAGAATCCCCTTTCACAAACTGTATATTCACTGTGACAACTGTTTTTTTTGTTTCCTAAACAGAACAAAACTAGTTCCATCTGCATTTTAATGAAGAAAAGACTGCAGAGCTGTTATCCAAGGATGTCACCAGAGACTTTTTAAAGACACAAGGTCCTTCAGCCTCCCTCCCCTCTCCAGTGCCTGAAGAAAGACGAGCTGCGCAGGGGAGCCGAGGCCAACCTGAGCAGCCCCAGCTCCCAACGCTCCCCCCTGCTTGACCTGGGACTTCAGTTACCAACCAATTCACCAGCAACACAGAGAGCTTACCAGAAGGGAATATATGATTTTCAACTTAGCCAAATACTAAATTAGAGAAGAGTTAGAAGTTATTCGATAACGCCAGCAACCAGCGCAGTGCTTAACCACTGACACTAAAAGGCAGGTAAGGAAGCATCTCAAACAAGGAAATTTCCAATTCTTTGCAAAGTGGGGGGGAAGGGGGAAATCAATCACAAGCTGTCATATCCCATTGTTCAGCACTGTTAGCATTAGAAAACAGTCACTAGGGATTAAGCCAGAGTATGTGTAGTAGTTACTGACTGTTACGCAAATGCAGGCTGCCTGGTAACACATGGTACAGGCTGTGATTAATCATTACGATGCGACAGAAGGCGTACTACTGTGAGATAACGTCAGGAACAGAACTGTGCCCTGCCTCTAATGACAAGTTGCTTATCTTAACATGCTCCACATTTGTATGACTAAGAAAGCATCCTCAGCTTGCTTATTTCCTTCCGATCGATGGCTGAAGTCTGAAGGATGCGGCCAGGGTACCGGTGGACAGGTGAAACACTCCGGGTATGATCCTTGAAGGTGTCTGGACTCAAAGTATCTTTGATGAGAGCTGATGTAAAGTGTTTCTGCAAGAAACCACTTAAAACCATCATCTTTTACACCCACATCAGATCACTACAGGAGATCCTCTGGATTTACACCAGCAATATTTCTCTAGATAAACCGCAATTGGTGGTAGCCTGTGGTGAAAACAAGGTTGGTATTTTTATATCCGTTTTAAATATTTTTTTAAATTTAAAAAAAAATATATATCAAGAAGGAACCTAAGCTTCAGAACTTCAAGGAATCAACATCCACCTTCACAGAATACCTTGCAAAACTAAACCTATATTCTTTACTTTCCCTGATATTCGTTGTAACTAAATTTCAAGTGACCTCTGAAAACTGTGCAGGTGGTTATGAATCCTGTTTCTATCTATTCTCAGAACTGATTTTGTTTGTTTGGGGCTTAAAAACACAGGGTGAGAAAAATCCCAAAGCTCTGTACCATCATCACAGGAAGGAAGGAGAACCTACTGCGTCCTTCATTCTGCCCACTGCAATGGGCAATTAGTGAAGTTCTACATTGCATGAAACAGGATTTCGTGGGAACAATTATTTATTAAGGGTATGGACAATAGCACTGATTGTTACAATTCTGATTGATTAAACAGACAAATTGGCACAGTTTTTCCTTCCCTGCCTGCCGTATGTTTCTCCTTAAACATCTGGTAAAGTCTTTGTATTTCCTTGAGTAACCTAACAGGTGTTGAACCAAACCCTTAATGCTTCAGTTTTCCCATTGGAAGCAAATGCGTGAAGGAGACAGAAGAATATTGCATTTCCAACATCTCTCTCACCTTCCTCCTCTTCTATGGTGGCCTCACTAATAGCCCGAGGTTAAGAGTACTAAAGGAGATTTCGGATTAATCATTAAAGTGATCTTTTGATGTGGAGAAGACTCTTTATATCGAGGCAAGGAAGTCAGACCTTACTCCATCATTGCAATTTTCCCCCTCTTCCTTTTCACAAGTGCAAAGAATAAAAAAAAAAAAAAAAAAAAATTTAAAGAAAATCAGTCTCTCATATTCCTGTCATGAAAAATGTTTAAAATTCTACATTCCATCTGAAAGGGGGTTATTTGAACGTTGTGCTTGGGCCACGGGGGAAATGGAAGCCACAGTCCCCTCTCCGCTGCCACAGGACACCAGCCCTCGCCAGAGTCATACGTCGGGCAGAGCGCCAAATATGCAATTCTAGCTGAAAGCGCAGAAACACAGGTGCCTAACATCGAGAGGGCACTCTTTATTTTGAAAAACGCAACACCACTTTAGCTAATTAGGTCTTATCTGTTTAAAGCTACAGGATAGTTTGATAACAATTAGGAAGGACTCCCAACGGGCTGCTGGGATCAAAGGCCCTTTCTGCTACGACGTTTAACAAGGAAATTAACACTTTTGCCAAGTAATTTGCACATGCTGCCAAAGTTGTTTTAACTTGCTGTAATATTTAATTTTAAATATACACCTGCAGAGATGGTGTTTTAACTCCAGCGTTCGGTGTGCCAGCTACGGGCTCCCAATCACAACACCAGCTCCCATCTACTGCGGGAGGGGAGCTTCCACAAACGGCCAAACAGAACAGAAGTGCTTGCTTCTATTCACTTAAAAAGAAATAAAAAAAAAGGGAGTTTGGAGGAAAAAATTCCCCTCACTGCTTTTTTCTTCATGGAAACTAAACATTTCCAAAAGACTGCCCGTGGGATCCCACTGCTTAACGTCACAAAAATTAATGAGAACTGTGATGCTGAGATGCCATGCGTGCTTGGAAAATTCCAAATGGACTCTTCTGATGGGTTTTTAATACTGGAGACTGGGGAGCAATCATGACTCCAGAGAGCCGTAATGATGAATGGCTGGGGGACAGTGAATATAATAAGGGAAAATACACATTCAACAGCTGTATTTCATAAAGAAACAATAAAACCGTGCATGGCAGCCTTTTAGAATTCAGTGCAAAGTTTAAAGAGACCTTCTGATACTCAGTAAATTACACTCACGTATCCGCTGCTGATTTCTCTTTAATAAAATCAAGCTTCCAGCTGATCAGGGCACTTGTCTTCTGGTTCCCAGAGATCCGGTGCAGGACCAAGCACCCACAGTTGGACTCCCGTGTTCCTTTCAGTACAGCGCGTTGTGTCCCAGCGGAGGGTCGCCCTGAGCCACCTACGCGCCACTTGGTGCTACTAAAACTGAAGGATGGATCCTGGAAGAAGAGCTTTTCCCCTGGCTGCTGCTATATGGAGACCATTCATTCAGCATCAGTCAGCTCAGGTTAACAGCCATAAAGCCAGAGTTTATCAGGGGATTTCCTCAACAGTTCTTCCCAGTCAGAAGGCTGTTCACCAACTCTAAGCCGAAATTGTTTCTTTCAGTAAATCAGGAGTAGACCCAATTAAGGGAGACAACAGCACCGTGGTTAAAGTGAAATTTGAAGGGCTGGGGACAGCCTGACATTGGTTTACTCCTATTTCCTTCAACGAGAAGAGCAGTGACAGCTTTCACCGACTGAGTGAGGATGGCCAACATTGAACATTACAGTGGCCTCCAGCCTTCTCCATCCCCTCGCTCACAGCTACAGCATCATCCCAACTTCTGGACAGAAATCAGGTGACCCAGCCATAATGAAGATTTTAGCTACCCATTGCTCCTAATTAAACACTGGTCCCCTTCGGGACAGCCCTGAGTGGTTAGAGCAAAATGGAGTGCAACTCCTGCAGCACATCAATTTACAGAGAGAGAATGGAAGTGGCACCCTTGGATCCAGAGGCAAAGGATGAACTGTTTTTAAATCTGGAAGTACTAAACATGGACTCTTCACTATGCAAGCGTACCACGTTCACAGACTTGATGCTAGCAAAAAGCACTTTATTTTTACTAACACTTCTTTTCTTCACTTCAGTAATTCAACCACAGCACAGTCAGTGACCCAGTGCAGTACTGTGCAGAAATACACGGTCAAATTGAGACGCTTCTGACTCAGTAAGATGTTTACTGTACGGAGAAATCTGAACGCGACGGTTGGAGCTGCGGAGGCAGCAGCCAGGTACAATCAGCACGGAACCACATCCTGCCTCTGCAGCAAACCCCACGACGGCGTCACGGGCTTGTCCTCTGCTGCGGCAACCAACTTTCAAAGACATCTTCTGGCTTTTACGGCCCTTCAAAGAAAGCTTCAAGTTTTCTACCACTTCTAATTAGAGCACACAGAGTATGCCCGGTTCTCAAGTTTTTAATCATGTAAGCTTTGTGAATTTATTACCCAGACAGCAGAAAGCATGAGAAAAGGAATTAGAGTATTCGCAATCCTTTTGCTACTTCTGTCCAAACGATGATCGCTACACGCCAAGAGAATCCAAGGGCTCAGCATTGCCATGTCACAGTAGCTCCTGCACTCTTAAATCAAAGGCTAAAGGCCTAAATCAAAATCAGCATGCTAGGCATGTAATCAGCACGCCAGTCTGTAAAAAGGCTGTGGGGGGTGCGGGGGCGGGGGGAGTTTCTCACAAGTTCTAAGCAGACAAGGCAAGCAAAGAACAAGGAGACACCAGCAACTCACATATTTCTTATTTGACCTCAGGCAAATTGTTTACTTTTTGCCTCAGTTTCATATCTGTAAAATCTAACTGATAATACCAACTGCATTCAGAGCGCCCAAGCTCCGTGCCTTAGCCCATACGCTCCCTTCTAAAAATGAAAAATAATGTTGCAGTCAACTAAGATGAATATTCATAGTTTTGGATATGAAAGTCTCTGCTGATCTAGTCACTAAACTGTAAAACAGTGCTTTGTTAGAAGGATTTTCTTCCTTAAATAATTATGAAACTGGGCAACATTAACCCAAATCAGTATTTTATTTCAGAAGTGATATTTGTCATTGTGTATGAAGTGCATATACCCTCCTCAATCCCCAAATCCAGCAGCATCTACAACAAAAGCAGTGTACATCAATCTGAAGGAAAAGCTGCACTCCTAGATTTGGCTCAATAGACACTTAAGAGACAGATACATCACCAGAAGGTTCACTCTTCAGATGGCTTGTGGGATTTCTGAGAGTGAAGAGCTCTTTCTGGCTCATACAGACAGTAAAAGCAAAGTACAGCCAAAAAACTACTCACTTTTGAGGACAGGTCTTTTTAAACCCAAGCCACAGAAAGTTTGAAGCCCTATTTCAGATGACTAGCAATTAAAGTCCAAACCAAAACCCAGATCAACCACCCCTTCTCAACAGTAACAAGAAGCCAACCCCAGAACACAGTACCTGGAATCAATTTTGCAAAATACTTTCTGAAAAGTGGAAATTCAGAAGGGTTCCCAATTTGAATTTTTTTTCCCGAAAAGCTCACATGCTAACCACAGGGACAACAAGATAGGTGCCTCACCCTTGCAGAAGGCAGTCTCTGACCCCTCACACAGATGTAAGCCTACACTTAATTTAGTAAGCTCATTCCACTTCAGTTTTCTCTCACTTCCCTCAGACAGTTCCTAGCAGTTTCTCTGAAATTCTGAACAGCATTACAGAAGACACATCCTTGTAGCCCTTCAAAAGTCAGGATGCTGCACACGTGTTCATTACTGTCATGGGCAGCCGACACACAAATCCAGATAAAGCCAGCGCAGGACAGACTCGCGGATCACCTGCTGGAGCGGTCACAGGCCTCTTCAGAGCAAAGATTAGAGTCAGTCAAAGGAGGACAAAGGTTGTCCAAAGTCAATTTGATTGACAAATTCTCCTCTAAAATCCTGGCTTAATACCAATGTTGAAAATAGCTTGGATTAATATAACCGAACTGCATGGTCAGGTCTACTGATGGTACCAAAAAAGCCACTGGAACACTACAAAGACAAAATAATTCAAGTTCCAGACTTAACAGGATAAGCAGTACTCAGGTACAGCCAAGTCCCATTGACTTCCCAAACCTACTGGTGAAGACTAAGAAATCAAGTTCAGCCAGCTGTGAAAGCAGGATCTAGTTGCACCAGATTTTGAACCTCTCCTTCCAATGACTGTCTGGGAATGGGGAAAGCCGCAATGCCCTACAGAAAATAGACTTTCCGAGGAGCAAACAAGCAGTGGGGATCCTTCTCCCTGCACTGAGCACCTCTGCTTTCCCGGCTAAGCAGAGCTACCCACATCCCAAACAGCTCAAATGCTCCCTCCCACACCACCAGACCATTTTAGATAAGCACCACATTACTGCTCCAAGACACGTGGTGAAGTTTTCCAAGTATGAGAGCAGTGGCAGGCAACATAGCAAAGTCAAAAGCTGCCGTTGTGAGGCCTGCCAGACCCCTCAGCCTTTCCATTTGTGCACGCATACCAGAAAAAAAATAAGAGTTTAGACAACCACACTTGGTGCGGTCATTAATCACTATCACCAGCTGAACAGGCTCCACACCAGAGTGACGACCAGCAAAGCAGATGGGGAATTACGCTTGGAAAGAAAGGGACTACTCGGACCCAGAAAGGTAAGTAGGGATGTACAAGGCAAGACGAATAACTGAAATGCCAGTGTCACATGAGATTGAAAGTTTAACAAAAATAAAAATGCAGATCTCAACAAAAATTATAAAAGCACATTTTCAGCAGGCAAGACACTGCACAGAAGCATGCTGAACGACTACTGCACCTTGCTTTCTGCTCCGTACAGAAACGCACAACACATCCATGCATTTGACTCGTGTATTATTACTGCAAAACCACTCCTACCAGTTAATTCTACAGCCAAAATCTCACCAGCCAGTTCTAATCCTTTTAAGTGGTGGTGGATTTCTGCTGATCTTCTATACCCAGGGATCAAACCAGCAATACAGAAAAAGGAAGGAAAAAAAAAAAATCGAGTTTAGTTTGTTTTAGCACTGGGATATTTTCAGCTGAGCAATGAAGTTAAATGCGACACAGCTTTAAAATAAAATCCATAATGCTCTTCGCTGCAAGCATCTTGGGAAGCCTCCTTTAAGCGCTAATAGGAGCAGAAGGATCTTATCTTCCAGACCTTCCCCTTTACAGTTTCCTAACTCAGGCTTACACATGCTTAGGAAATCCCCACTGCACACTTGGATAAAAGGTCTCCTTTTCACAGCATTTTCCACCTAGAAATGGTGCTAGCACGTAAACAAAACCAAAAATTCTGCTTCTACTTACAGCTATGAAAACCTCAGAAGGGGAAGCTCCAGTATAAACACCACAACGGTGCCTGTCTGGGTCCGCAGGCAAGCTGCAAAGGTGCATGTTTCAGCACTGTTAATGGCTGTTCCATTACGGACATTTTAGCATCCGATGTAGTAGAAAAACCCCAGTCTCTCCCCCTAAAACGCTTACAGATCTGTCAGTAACTTCTAGAGTGACTGGGTTGTTTTTGCACAGATCTCCTGTGCACTGACATGTCAAAATGGAAAATAACTGAGACCACGTGAAATACAAAGAATTTAATAACAACTGTCAAGAGAACAAAACTAGTAGTCTCCCATTTCCACATTTCTATAACAAAAACTTTAATTTCTGGCAGACCAGAGCATCCCTGGTGTATTTGATCTGCTCCATTAGTTGCCAGTTTGGAATCGATGCTATCAGCTCATGGCAGGTTTCCTGATTTAAAGATGTGAATCAACACAGCCGTGGATGGTCCCCGGATAGCTACAGAAACTCCGAGGTCCCAGGCACAGGAACACACAGAAAACAGCAACACTGCACACCTGTCTAGGAGGACATCGCGATAACGCTCATGACGCAAGAACGGCTGCGTCTGCACTTTGCCCACTGACAGTTCAAAAGCCGACTGCCAAGTCATTCCAGAGGTTTATTGACACTGCAAACTTTATTGAAATCTGATTTATAAACACTGCTCAGCAAGCTGGGGATCAGCTTTTAAGTAATTACACAAACAACCCAGTAGATTCAATCTAAAATTCAGCTCTACAGTCTGAACAATTTTTTTTTTTTAAAGTATAGTTCCAAGAGCATGAGGAGTTTGATGCAATTCAGCTGCGTGGGACAGCATGCCAACAAAATACATCTGTCACTAATAAAAATAACAAAATGGAGCCTGGGTAAGGCCTATCTGTACTTCTGCATCAACTTCCACTCATTCCTACCAAGCTAGACTATTAATAGCACCATCAATGCAGCAATAAACTAAATACTTTTAATAGCTGTACTAGAAAGTTTACCAAACAAGCAAACTGTGCAAGAGCAGCAAAAGCAGCCTTGTAAAACACATATTGCTGTGCTACTAACTCTCATGTTTTTCTTGCAGTTAATACAGCTTCATTCCCCACTGAAATCACCCTTCTGATGATCTGGGAATCTTCCTCTTCCCGTTTCAGGGGAGAGCAGAAGTACAAAGACTTGCAGCAGACAGAGGGGACTACGGCATGGGAGGGGACAGTGATGGGCCCAGTGAAACGTAACGCTCTGAGCCATCAGGCCAGCATGGACTTGCAGCAGTGGCAGCCAAAATCACACCACTGAGACCTGGCAGAAATGGAAACACCAAGGATATAGTTCATAAGAAGCAAACTTTCATGTGCTTTGCTATGGTTGGAGTCAAGAGAGCTTGACTTTTTTAACCTTTGAGGAAAAGACCAAGCCCCTCACACACTCTCCCCTCTAACTCCAGCTGTTGGGAATCTGCAGCGATGCAAAGCAAACATGAGATGCACCTCTGGAGACAGAGGTGGGTAGTGGGACACCGCAATAACGTGAAGTTTTCCTGTTCACTCAGCTTACACCACAAGCTGTCACACATTGCCATTTCCTATAACTACTATCCCACAAACAAGCACATTTTATAAAGAGGTTTGGTAGCACACATATTGCCAAATTATCACTTTCTGTGTCTGTAAGACATTTTTGTTTGTGTGTATGTCAGCCTGGGTTCCCAAGTTCCCCCATCAGACTGATTTATATACAGTAAATGTAAACAGACCGAGAATCACGTCTGACAATTTCACTTGTCCTCCCAATCTCTATCTTCTACGCAAGACTTAATTCTCTAGGAATATCACGTGTCTCTCTCTCAGGCATACTTCTACCAATTTAGCTTCCTTACCACAAACTGCAAGCAAAGAAGTACATTCACTCCCACCCAAAAGCAGAAATATGTCAGAAGATTTGGCGGGGTTTTTCGTTGGTTTTTGTTTGTTTTTATTCGGTTTATGCACACACTCATGTAACCAAGTAATAAACAGGAGAATGGGTTCAAACTTCTCGGAAGCCTTTCACACAGCTTTAGAAAACTGCACCTGCAAAGTGAGGACCTGAAGCCCAGCTCCCGTGGTGCGGGGTTAAAAACCTTCCTTTCCTTTTTGTCTGTCACCGTTGCTCTGCAGACCCTTGGGACACAGCTCTCGGGGCAGCTGAGTAAAACACAACCCTGCAGAGCAGGATTTGACATAGCAATAACCTCACTGGAATCTCTACAACCTACCACAGCAGCAACAAAACATTATCGTATTTATTTATCCATTTACATGTACATTTTGAGCCAGCATCTGCTTTAAGAGGTGTACACATATGTAAGTCAGCAGAATGAAACTGGGTCTTCTGGGAGATCATTATCTCCTGGCGCTGGCAGGGACAGGATGCCTTTGAGAAATGCACCAGCTCCTAAAGAGTAACGCCAAGCACTGACGATCTTCGTGATGCACCTACCAAAGGTGCATGTTCCACCTGCACAGCTGTGATGTGGAGTAACTAATGCATGTGTGTATGTCCCCATCACACATAAACACCTCCTCCACGTCAGGCTCCAAACCTCAGACTCAACATCTGCACGGAAGCAGCTCCCTTCTCCCCCGCTGCTTTGGATACAGGAACTGACTCATCTCTGTGTTGCCATTTGTTTTTTTTTTCCTCATTCCAATGTAGATATGAAAAATAATAGTCTTCATTTCAATATTTAATCATATGCTTCATTTAATGAGTCCAAGAATAATTTAATCCTGGCTATCAGCATAAAAGAGATATTGTTCCTTTTGCTTGACTATGTAGGAAAATAAAAACCCTCTGCTCTCTGGCTTCTCACAGGCCAGGGTTTTGCTTACGCTAACCTATAGAGTAAATAAAAATTACTTTATATATTTGATTATGAACACAAAACCTTGACCTGCATTTGAAAAGGGGCAGAAGACACTCCTTATAACAATTCCACCTGCCTAATTACAAATGCTGCTGTCTCCCTTGAAGGAACAAACTCGCTTATGAAACAGAGAGGGAGCTGACATTTCATGGCACATCGCCTCGTGCCTCAGCGAAGAAAAACACATCACGTGCTACAGATTTCTGGAAGCATCACCGCTCCCTTATGGTACGTGATCTCTTGCCAAGAATAAATAGGACAGAGTCCAGCATAGGAATCGCATAACATTTGGCTTGCACATCATTTTTCTGTTATTATACGTTATTACACCAAATGCACTGTTCGGGTACTGTCCACTCTGGAAAAATCTCACCCGCTGAGAAAAACTTGGACTTAAGTACAAGGTGATTAATAATCCAGAGTACCTTGCTTAGGTGCTCAGTGCAAAACTTGAAGAGTGTCCAAGTCTCTGAAGAGGGCAAGCACCTTTTGCATTTTACCTTTATGTGATTTAAATGATCCTCCAAAACAAGCTCTTTGGAGGACAAACGGTGCTTGTTCTCTATACATTTGTTAATACTCTTGGGACTGATCTCTAAGGATTTTGTCCATCTATAAAAAGCACAATAATTACAATGCTGCTATTTTACATTGAAATATTTTAACATAAAATTACTTCTAACTTGGCGATATTTATGCATTTAAACTCTCTGCTGTTTTTCTCTTAAAAGCTTTAATTTCAGCTCCCCAATCTTTTTCCTTCTCAGACATTTCTGCTCAGTGTTATGTGTGTGCATTCCCACACTTAAATCCCTCTTCCTCCTCTATTTCTCATTGTGCATACTTTACTTTGGAAATATTAAGTAAAATTTATCACTTATTTCTGGGGGAAAAAAAAAGCATTTAAAATTTGAATACAAGTCCTTCAGAGATAAAGCATCCCAGGTTAAAATCTAATGATGTCCAGGGGAATTCTAGGCAAGTGATGAGCTGCCTGCTAATCTGTCGATGCTTTAGGGAAGAAAAATATCAATTAAATTTCATAGCATGCAACTACATACTGACCTTGAAAGCTATCTGTAACTTAGTTTAAACTTTAAAATTCAAAGTGTAAGTCAGAACTTCTGCCCTAATTGGTTTTAACTTCACTAAAGAATGGCACAACTCTACAGAGACTCTAGAAAAATTAAGAGAATCAATTTGGGGGGGAAAAAAAAAAAAAAAACCAAAAAAAACCCCCAATTCCCTCAAATCCTATTAAGTGTTTAACTATAACATTTGTGTATGCCCCTAGTCTCTCTCCCTTGGGTTCTGGCCATTGCCTCAAGAGATATTAATGGTTCTTTTCTCTTTCAGCCTTCTGTTAACACCAGAAAAAAATCAACAGTCCTGCTAGCTCCACAGCAGCATTGCACTGGCGCTTGTGTGAAGGTTTCCACAACGAAGTATTTCACTACCAAGAGAATTGCAATCCTGCAGCACATTGTACAGTGCATGGACAGTGAGGGCAAGTCATATGAGGGAAATCTGCTGTTACAAACTGCTCCAGGGGTCAAAGGAAACCCAAAGGTAAATCTCTACCTGGAAGGGGACTTGATCTTTGAAGCCTCTCCCACTGCAATGCCCTTTACTAAGCAAGCTGTAATTCACACTGTGTCTCATTTTCACCGTAACTCTAATGGTAGAGCTTTTTTTTTTCCCTTGTAATTATTGGTTTTATCTGCACTGATCTAGCTTCTCAGTCTGAGAACAGAGTATTTTTGTCTTGGTTAGTTAGCCTACTGTTTTCCCCATCAGGAAGAAGAGGGAGGAGAGTAGGATATGTGCCCATCTTTCCTACTACAGAGTTCAAGCAAAGAAAAAACATCTGATATACTTATTCCGAATAAATAGACTTAATTTAACCAGATATGTATGAGCTGGATATCCAAGCCACTAAATAGAAAAAATGAAGAAAGTAATATTTTGTATTTCTGGGGCATGTCTAGAAACGCCTAGCTCCTTCTTACTACAACTCAACTTGCCTTCTATAGATGTTTACAGACCACAAGCAGCAACAGCAGGACCCAATGTGTGCCTTGTTGTTGGAGGACAACCAAGCATGTCTTCTCACTGAAATTTTTGTGCTTTGTATCAGCAACCAAAGATTTTTCAATTCCTCCAACATTCCTTGAAGGTTGAACTAAAATTTGGACATCTGAGCTGATGAAAGGGCATGACATTGAAAGAACACAACTCCCTCCTCATCAGCTAATACCAGGTATTCTGGGCAGAATGAGGCAGGATCCATTTATCTTCTGTGAGATTTAATGTCATGACTCTTTGCAGGTGAGAAGTTCATTTACATGGTGACTGGCAGCCACTGGAAGCACCAGGTCAAGTGAGCTGACAGTTAGAGCTAATTAACCCTATCAAACAATTAACCCTTGTAATGGTGGTTTCCTTCCCCTTGCAGCAAGAGGAACATAAAACCCTGCACAATTAAAGAGATGTCCAAGTCACCTCCAAGCTCCAGAGCTCTCTGCAAAACACAGCTCACCTGATTTTTAAGTTAGAAAAAAAAAAAAAAAGATGGAGAAAACAAAGTGTTTCTCTTGATCACAGCCCACCAACCCAGTTATCTGAGGCACTTTGCACACCAGTTCAGGCCATAGATTAACAAACCTCCTCCTGTACCTTCACCAGCACCAGATCGTGATGAATTCTGAAGCATCTTTAGGCACCTGGGAGGCACAAGAGGCATCCACATCCCACCAGACACACAGCAATACACACACACATCTCCCTCTTCCCTCTGCTTTGCAACAGCTTGCAGAAGCTAAAGCTTGAACTCTTCCTGCAAAACACCTGGACTCTGTGTAACATCTGAGGTTCCTTCATCATTACATTTGCATGCCGACTAGCTTAAAGTTTGAGGAATTATTTGAAGAGCAAAAGACAAATCAGACTGCTCCTAGCACTGCATGAAGGACCCCAGCAGCAACACAGCAGCTCGCTCTTTATTCATGGAGCATGAGCACCGGGGCTCAGCTGAGAGAGAAGCCTGCAAGCAGACAGAGCAGGAACCCATTTGACTGACAAGAAATGCCAGAAACTCGCATCAGAGGCTCAGGCAGATTCTCCCGGAGCATCACTCATGACCAGCCCCAGCACTCAGATGGCTCTATTTTCCTTAAGTCTCTGTATAACGGGATAAAATGAGATGCTGTGGTTCAATGACACAGACCGAAGGGAATTAAGGTCTGACACGTCCCTGCTTAGAGGGGATAGAGATAAGCCTAGAGAGAACTCTTACCTAGAGCAATACTAACAGGCAAGGCACATGCTTCTGGATTGGTGTCCTGCCTCAGAAACAGGAATATTTAACATCAGCAGGAGTGCCTGGTGCAGATGCAGAGCAGGGATGTTTCCCCCATGAGCAGTGCTCTCCTGCCCTGCCACACCTCACGCCCCGTGCATCTGCCTCTACCCAGAGCTCTGCAGTGCTCAGGGTGACAGCAGGATGAAGCCAGGGGCATTTCACTGTCACACAGGTGTTCCCTCCAAACACCACCTGTGAAGTGCACCAGAGTCCAGCTTTGCTGGCATTCTAAGCTGCTGCGCTGTACCAGCTCCCATCCGGGGCTGCAAGTCGCTGCAAGTCAAGAGGGGAAAGCAGGAGGCAGAGAGAGGAGGGGGATGCTAAATACCAACAAGCACAGGATGAGCTACATTTGTGGCAAAAATTCTTACAACGGATTACCTAAACACCTAGAGTCTCTGCTTCAGGATTGTTTCCCCTGCCTCTGGCTCCAGGGAAGTAACAGGGCTTCACCGTACCGGCCACAAGCCTTGATGTGAAGTTCATCCCCTCACACTCCAAAACTGCTAGCAGGAGGCAATTTCACACCCTCCCCAAGGCATCCACCAAGTTGTACATCAAAACCAAAAACACCTTGCAGTAGGAATTGGGTAAATTACACTGGGTTTTGACACAGCTGCTGGTGGCTTTGATCAGACAGCGGCATCTCAAAGGGACATCTCTTTGGAGACTACTTAGCCCTTTGGAAGGGCTTTGGTGCAGGACGCCCAGGCTGTCCTCAGCCAGGGTTTCTCCTAAAAAGCTGCTGGCATCAGCCTCACGTATTGTTGTGGACTCGCCCACAGCCCAGGAGAGGACGGACCCAGACCCAGCTCCTCAGCAGCATGTCAGAAGTACTGCATTCACCGCAGCAATAAAACACCAAAAGTCTGGGTGTTTCTGAAAAAGAAATATTTCAAGTTCCAACCCCTTCCCCTAATTTCCCCAATCACATTAACAGTTCTACCACAACAAAGGGGGGGGGGGGGGTGGAAAACCAACAAAAAACCCTTTGAGCATTTCATATCTGGGAGGAGGTTTAGTATCACTAAAGCCTCTCACTGGTTTTCAATACAGCTTTATTTTAAGAAAGCATCTATTATACGAAGCCTGGGCTTTGGCAGGCACAGCAAAAGCCTGGCCAGTGAGAGAAGGAGGCCAACACTGAGAGTGCACTATTGTTTTGTCACTTTTTCACATTTCTTAATATCAACTTAGTGAAAAAGTTTACTACTTACTGGAAGTTACTTATGAGTTCTGCATTATTCTGCAGCCAGGATGCAGCCTCTCCCTTTCTATCCTCCTACACAGATTTAGTAGAAACATTTTCTAACAGTTAATCTGAGCCAGCTATTTAGTTTTTGCTTGGCAATAATTTCAACTAGAGGCAGGCCCAGCCTCCAGGAAAACAAGTTATGCAGCAAGAGGGTGGGACACTATCAGAGAACACATAATAAAGTAAATACCAAGTATGACCCATGAAAGGAGAGGAAAACTAGGAGACCTTGTTTCCATAACAGTGTAAATGAGAAGTCATTTACACTGATGTAAAATGTGAGATGCCTTATATGCTGGTTTTCACCCTTTGGCCATAGAGGTAGAAGGCCAGACTCACATCCAAAAGAGAGCACGCTCCAAAGGCCAACACCAAAACTAGCCATAACCTGACATCAAAACAACAGCCCATGAGGCTTAAGAATGAGATCAGCTACCCAGCTCATAAACCTTCTGCCCAACCTGAGGAAGAACAACTTCACAGAATTTTTTTCCTCTGCTGCACTCAGAGTTTGATGGACCTAAAGCGGCTCCTCTATCAACCAGGGTCCTGCTGGTACGGATGGAGAGATATTGCTGTGCATCTATTGATTAACTTCAACCTAGCGTTTCCCAGTTGCTTAAGAATCAATTTCATATCATTGCTGAAAGGAATAAGAATAAAAAAGCTGAACGAATACCTTTGATCTACACAGTTTTTACCAGGCACCAGCAGCTAAAGCATTGCTGAGACTCTCCTCAAGACATTTTCCCCTTCTCAGGATTATTTTGCACTTCACTCAATAAAGCAGCAAAACAATTTCCTGACAAACTAGGAAATGAGCCTTGGACTGAATCCAAGAACTTCAGAAAATATTAGAAACAGAGATTTAACAGAAAGCACTTGGATCCCACTGACCTTACAGACAAGTCAGACTGTCATTTCCTCAGCCATCAAACCCAACCTGTTCAGAGGCAGGCAGCAGGGAAATAATCCTTGCTGCGAGACGTTTCACTGCCTTCCACCTCAGACACACTTCCAAAAGCAAGTTTGAAGGAATCACATACATAGCAGTCCTCATCCACTAAGCCCCTATCATAATATTTTGCTGCAAAAATAACGCAAAAAACTGCTAAAGAATATATCCAGAAGTCTGAGTTGCCTCCAGTTGTGCAGGGAAGTCTCCATGGAGTAGGTGGGGAGGGAAACCACAACACCAAGTTCAACACGCAATGGCAGAGAAGTTACTTCAAGTCTACGCCTTTGTTTTCCTTCTGGAAGCAAGGCCAGGAACGTCAGCTCACCCGCATGGACTGCAAGCTCCTTGGGGAAAAGCTGTCCCATCTTCAACAGCAAAGCAAGCACACCAAGGCCCTAGACATGGTCACAGAGCCACTGCTCGAGCAGTTCAAATAACAGCTGCACTTTGCCTTCGTTCAACACCCTCTGTTCTCCCAAACACACTGTACCATCCATGCGTAGTATGATGCCTTTCATGAACAGCTCAGCTGGAAGCAAAGCTAGGGAAGTTCCTCAATTATTAATGCTACCTATTGCTTCTCCAGAACGTGTGCCACTGCCACCAGAGGACAACCCACACACACACAGAAAAAAAAAAAAAAAAAAAAAAAAAAAACCTCAAGAAAATAAGAGTTGTTGAAGCTCTATTTTACCTGCTGCAAATGAAAAACAACTGTTCCTACTTATTTCAGCTCTAATAGCTCACTTTTCATCTACTTTTGACTCGGAGCAGTGCCCAGACAAAGCAGTGTTTCAGTGCAACACATGCTGTTTTGAATTTAACACCTGATGACGAAGTTCCTGTTCTGCTCCTGGAGTAGCTGTCAGACATCTCTGTCTCTACGGTCACAGCATGTAAATCTAAAACCAAGAGACCAGAGAAAGCCAGAGTTTATTAGGGTTCACTGCTCTAGAACTGGAATCTCTGCTAAAGAAATGAGGTAAGGTGCTCACAGAAAATGTAGTACATCATTGTGTTTTCTGCCAATAAACTACACCTTTTCTTAAAGTCTTAATTCCACTTTCAAAAGGCTCAAAAGCGCTTTGAGCAGCGGCCAGCACAAACCCTCCCCGAGCCTTGCTAGGCAATCTCCCATCTGCTCCAAAGAGTGGGTGAAGCTCACTAAAGGGAATTAAAAGATTACACAGGCTTATCTATAGGGCATAATATTGTAGCATGGTTTATTCCTCTTCATAGAATAAATGCAATACATAGCAAATTGACTTTTTAAAATTATTTTTTTGTAAAAAAAAAAAAGTAAACCACATTGAAAGCTGGCACCTCCCAAGGGCTGCACTATGGGCTGTAGGCAGTAGGATGGGGTAACTCCTGACTCAGCTCAGGTGGAAGCTGCAGACAAGCACAGAGATGAGACCCAGCACAACAGATGTGTGGGGAGAACAGGGAACTGGGCTACACCCTGAGGGCCTGGGGTCAGGTGTTGCAGGGACACCATGGTGGTCCAGCCAAACTCCAAGTAAAGCACATTCTTGTTTTCTCTCACTAGCATGGTTTATAGTAGCAATTTAAGCTTTTGGCTAACAAAATACTAGTAGAAGAAAAAAAAATTTAAAAAAAAAGGAATACAGCATTAGCCTTGATGCTACAGATAGCCACAACATGTTTCCAAGTACTTCCCCCAACTTCCCATGGGACTTCCTGTTTCCTAAACAGCAAACATGCGAGAAGTCTCTGCACGACTGAACTAAAAGTAGTACATCTGCTTTCTCAACAGTTACACTTGCCTATTAAACTTTAAACTCAGTTCTTAAGTACGTGAATATTTGTGTGCCCAGTTAGGAGCATCCAACTCCCTCGCACAAGAGTCTCCGCCACACTTCCCAGTCAGCCCTTCCAGCAGACACTGCAAAAGGAACAAACGCAGCTGCTGCTTACCGCTCAGCACATTAGTTTTTCCAGAAACAGACACCAACCATTTCCATCCAGAGCTTTGACATGTTTCCTTTATAAAGGAAATAACTGAAGATTTTTTTCCAGTAGCAAAGAGCAATTGTTTTAGTATTTAAATTCTGAAGTCAGTGTTTAGTCTCACTGCTTCTTAGGGGGCACCTCCAATGTGTTTGAACGAAGTGAAAAAACTCAATGAGGTACCCCCATTGGAAATTCATTTCTGGCTCAGGTATGTGTATTGAAGGAAACATACCAACGTATTTATTTACCCTCTGCCCTCCCTTCCCTTAAGTCACCAATATACACATTGAACAGGTCTAACTATCAACATCTTTGTGACCATTGTCAATTCAGGTTGATCTCAAATGCAAGCATCTCCAATATTTACATTATTCAGAAGGCTGGAGATCCTAATCATTGGAAACACGCACATTATTATCCCAGCACTAACATGAAGCGAGCATTTAGGAAAAATCCTACACAAGCATTTAGGAAAACTCAGTCCCTTTATGGAAAACAAACTTTTCAGTAGCCATAACAAATGGTGGATTAAGAGTAACCAAGCAGGAAAAGGTCAGCCTGCAGCCATACGAGCCACGCTTGCGGCAGCGCTGTGTGGGGTGAGCACACAGCCACCCTTCACGCAAACCTGGGCTTTCTTCAGGTTGCTAAAACCCACGAACAGCAGTTCTCAAATGTCAGCTTCAGTGCCAGGTACCAGGGTTTTGCCAGCCAGCCGGGCTAATGGAGTTCACCCGTACCAGCTGTGAGAGTCCATCCCAGCAACGCAACTGAGTGCCCAAAGAGAAAAAGGAGAGAATTTAATCAAACACCAGTTTTGTACGAAGATGGTCATTATTGATTCTCATCAGACAGAGCTAAGCAGACAAAGAGAATAACTTGAGCCAAATAAATCCTTAATTTTTTCCCCACTGAGATAAGATTACAATAGTCTTCCAATCTTTAGCTGCTTTCCTTTGTGAGAGTTGCCCATATGTGCTTTTTATTAGTTTTTGGCTTTGCAATTAGATAGATTCCCAGTTACTTCCAAAAATGTTGCAGGATGACTGAGCTGCAGCTAATCTTTGCTTCTCAATAAATGGGACTATGAAAAATGCAGCAGAGCTCTCCAGCTCTACAGGCAACGCATCTCAATTTTGCACTTTCATACAGAAATGTAAATGCTGTATTTCATGTTCGAGCTCTTGCGGAGTTGCCAGAAAGGGAACCATAGGGAGAAAACCAGTTATAATCACTGATTTGTAGGGAGGAGAAAGAAAAATAACATGGACATTCCCTGCCAGGAGATGACCAATTTTCCAATAGTTCTGCCACACAAAATGCAATTTCTTAAGATGTGAGGGGTTTTTTAAAGTCATTAAAGCAAAACAGAAGATTACAGCCGCAACAAGCTATCCATTAACTCTAATTAGCAAGTATTTGTTGTTCGGATTTAAAACTTCCCAACTTGGTGTTAATGAAGTGTAACACTGTAGCAAACGTATTAATAAAAACACCAGGCTGTGGGCAAGATGATAGATCCCTGCTCACATTTCAGTGGAAGCTGGTGGGGGATTTTTCTTCGCTGCTTCAATCCAGGAACTGCAAAACGGCGAATACAAGTATTTAAAGGGGCTGCACTGGAAGACTAAGGGAAACTATTTACCTCGCAAAATTAGATTTAAACTTCCACTCCATATTCTGTTTTGAGAGGACTAAGTTTCTTGTAATCTACAAACGTAAACAAATTATGCTTTGGGTTTTTTCCTCCTTGAAAGAAAACAAGCTAAAGTGCAATTGGAGGGAGGGAGACAATAACTAAACTTAGCTTTCAAATTGTTTGGGGTTTTTTTTTATTGTTGTCTGTAGGTGGTTGGGTTTTTTTTTTTTGTTCGCTTGGGTTTGAAGGGGGATTGTTTGTTTTTTGTTGCTAAGTTGTTTTCTTAGTTTGACTTTTATCTCCTTTTAAGATTCCAGAGAGGAGTAAACAAAAAGTGACTTTGAAATTGCTGCATGCTGTGGCAATTTCAGAGACCTTGTCCTGGAGGTCAAGTCCTTCTGACCTGACAACAGCACACCATGCTGTCAAGTCCTCTCCTGGCCATGCCCACAGGGTTCACAACCTCACCTGGCCCCAGCCGCACGTGTCCCCCCCATGCAACCCTGAACTCAACATCCTGGAAAGTCAAACTTTGCCCCTGAGAATAAAGCCATCTTCAGAGGGCTGCACAGGAAAATCGCTGCTCTCCCAAGGTGACGAGATGCAACAGCTTCACTACCTATTGCAGGATTTATAGTTGCACATGCTTCTGGCTGTACTTCTGAAAAGGGGACCCAAGATTTGGCCAACCGTAACAACTACAGTAAAAGCTACCGAGAGCCTTTCCTGGTGTAATGCTGCCCTAAACACCCCAGGATACCCTTCTTTCTGCACCAGCACACTTCAAAAATGGATAGACAACGATAAACTTGGGTGGGAAAGAGCTTAATGCCACAGCCTCAAAACAGCGCATTCACACCAGTTATAGAAATGGGGAAAATCATACCTGGTGCACTAAAGGTATCCCAACCCTCACTTTCTGATGCAAGATCTAAGTCTGAGCTTCCCAGCCCCCTCTTGCCAGCTCCAGCATGTGACACAAGCTCTTTCATCTTTCCTGGTTTAATTTTGCCCCATGGAAAGCAACGACCACCCAGCTGCCACAGGTAACAGAGGGGTGAGAGACACCAGCGGTGGAGCACGCACATAGGGAAAGGAAAGGGCTCTTCCTCCACCCACCTGCAAATGCGTTTTCTGTCTTCCAGCACATCTCCCAACTGTTTTCTAAGCAATTCCACTATTTATTTTTCAACAGGGTATTTCATTCACATCAAAAGCCCTCACATTGCTGTGATCAAACCCAGGCATTACAAGCCATGACCTATTCACTACACTGTACAAACGCTGATTTCATACCTGCCTGGCCTGGATCTGCGCACAGACTCTGGTCTGAGTGCCTATCCAACACCATAAAGCTGCTGCTAGAAGCCATTTCAGCAGCTCCTGCTCCCTTTGCCAAGGCAATACTGGCCCAGTCCGCTGTACTGGCCCGGTCTGCCTCTCCCTGTAAAGCTTGCTGCCGCAATGCTTTGAAACACAAGCAGCTCTCTGGGCACCAGCATCAGAACAACGGGCACACCGGGACCCTCTCCAGTGTGCCACAGCTACTAAGCTGCTGGGTGTGCTGGAAATGATTTCACCACTTCAGCATCTTCCTCCTAGGGCACACAGGGGCAGGGAGGAACGGAGAAGTCCTCCAAAGGTCTATACAAAAGGAGTAGAAGGGGAAAAAACAAGGAGAGAGCAAGAGGAAAACCATTTACTGGTCACTGAATCAGCGCTGTAACCTGACCCTGGCTGCGCCTTGCCACCGACAGCAGTAACTACAAGCAGCTTCCATTCAGCAGCTCCTGCCAAGAATAAACAGTGCAGGCTTTCCTGGCTGCTCGCTGGGTTTGCTCTCAGTGTTTTTCTTCTTGCCTCTTCTGGCTAATTGGGACATGCTACGTTTCCTCCAACCAAGTAATGTCTTAGTTTGTTTCTGCCCACTGCCTCACTGAAACCAGAGCAGTTTCTCACAGCAAAGAACTGTGAGAACAAAAGCTGTTGGATTGAAGATGGCCAGAGCAGGCTTCTCGGCATTTTAGTGGAAAGATGAGAGGAGGGATAAGAGGGGTTAAAACAGGTACAGAGCAACATCCCACTGTACGCATCCCCTTGTTAATGGGGAACCATCTATTTACAAACAATACTGGTGACAGCTAATTTTAATATGGGCCAAAATATTCATGCTGCCCATCTTCATCAAGCACTGATGGGTTTTTTTGGGTGTTGGCTTTTTATTTATTACACAATCCATTGCACAAGGAGCCTGCACATCCAGCTCCTCCAACTACAAACAAGCCCTTCTCCTGGGTTGTTTTTCCTCTAGCACATTTCCATGCAGAGGAAAACAGGGAACTAACTCCCCCTCTTTACAGAGTGCTTGCTCTACACTTTTTAAATTAAAAATAGACACTGGTAGACAGAGGGAGAATGGGGGACCTTAGCCATCATTGATGAATAAAAACAGCTTACACCAATAATGGACTGAACTGCAAACTGCTAAATGTGATGAAGATGCTCTAACAGTGTTATGCAAATACAGTTACCTTCTGGAAGAAACTCCAGCGGCCAACAGAACGCACCAAAGTGTTCTGAGTTGCAGCCGGCAAAAGGGTTTAATGACCACCACAGCGAAGCAAGAATTAAGAAACGTATGCTAACAGTGTTGAAAGAATATTTAAGAAACTCCAACAAACTCAACTGATCTAAAGTTTTGGGTCAGCTTGCTTTTATATATCATCTCCTTTCTTGCTTACCCTCCACCAAGCAACAGAAGGAAACAAAAGGGGCAAGAGTAGTTTTGTCAAGCTAACTAGCGTGCTTCTGCCCCAGCCACTGGAAAATAAGTTCAAAGGCCCTTTAAAACTGTGCTATTTTAATATGCCAAAAGAAGCACTCTCTGCCTTCTAATTTGTTCAGCTCTTTGAAACACCTAATTTCCTCTGCACTGTCACTGCACAGCACTCTGAAGCCTCGTGGAGCCCTGCCACTCGATTCAACACCAATAGTCACATTTCAATAGGCAATTCCACTTGAAAGGCTATAAATGAAGGGGAAAGATGTCTTCAAACCAGCAAAACGCAACACCATTTATTTATATCCAAGTCCCTTTTTCTGCGGCTAGCTGCTTTAGGCAGGACGCAGAGAAGGGGAGCTTTAAAGCCTAGGTAATTAATTCTAAGTGGTTTTAAAATGGCTAGAGATTTAAGGTAGACAAGACGCAACACTGGAATCAGAGGCAAGCTGCTGTGCTCTTTACTCCGCTCCGAATGCACTGTTTACTCTGGCATCACATAAAATACATAATTGATTTCTCAAGGAAAAGAAAGACAGAAAATACAGCCCCATAAAAAAAGTAAAAAGGTGTGTTTCAGGCCAAATCACAGTTGTATTTCAATAGGGATAGGAAAGTGCAATAGAATCATAATTTCATATTTATTAAAATTCATTCGCTACAATTGCCATCAACAGGACCACAGGGCTGCTAACAAGAGCCTCCCTAGAGTCAGAAGCATCAACTTCTACAAGCATATACAGATCTAAAGAAAAATTAAATTAAAAATAAATTTAATAATATTACTTTGGAGAACATTTATCATTCCTGAGTGTGAGGGGTTTTTTTTCCTTTCCGAACTTCCTTATTAAGATTTTGTGAAATTATAATGAAACTTGACAATAAACCACATGGTGCCTAAGCAAACTTCCAAATCAGTCAGTTGATAATTCCACTGGCTGTGCAGCAACTATTTGTGTGTCCTCAGACAGCAAATGCTCCTCTTTCTCAAAGGACAAGGCAGGCTCTGAGGGGTTTCAGAACATCCTCAAGACAAAGACAGTGCGAAACACTGTGGAGCTCCTCCGCACCATTCTCCACACTCCTCATGAGCAAGGGAAACAGCATTTAAGGTGCTCATTGGGTCACACACTAGGTTTAAAAAAAAAAAAAACAGCCAGACATGATGATCAGTAATATCATCGTTACCCTCCACTTTGTTGGCATCCAGTAATACCAATTCATTCTCCTCCAAGTTTTCTAAGACGAAGTCTTACACATATCACCTAATGCTTCCATGGCCACAGAGCCCACCAAGCCCCCCACAGATTTAACCTTTCAGAGCTACTTTAAATTGGATTTTCAGACAGGAGTGTTAACATCACCTTAAACACTTTAAATTAGGGCAACCAAAGCTGTGCAGCTCCTCAATCTGCAGCCCCAAAAGCACTAGTTGCTCTGATTTTCTCCAACAAAAGGCCACCTATCACACTCACACCTCGGTTTTGCTGAAGCTAGGCGTCCCACAGCAGTTTTAACCCCGTTGTCTTTGCCAAAACATCCATCCATTCAATATTCACTGAGAATCTTTGTCTGAGGGGCGGCCCCTCCCTTTTACGTAAAGGATATATAGGCTGTTACATACCTGAGCAGCCATCTCTCTTGTAGAAAGAGCAGAGGAAATCAGCAAGAGAGCCACACTGCATACGACATCGCACAGCAGCTGAAAAGCCATGACCACACACCACTGCAGGGAAGTCAAAGCTGGGTGATGGTGCAGTGAATTACAGGTGACTTGTCCAAAAGCGAAAGACCACTGGCAAAAAAGATACAACAGCCAGAAACAGCCACCCAGCCTGCTCTATCCATCATTTCTCCTCTCTGTCCGCATGTTAAAGGGGAAAGAGTCTTAAAGGGTCTTTGTCGTCCTCTGCCAGCATGGCAAATACAGGAAAATAAAGACTTTTGGGGTAAGAAGTGCACTGCACTGCTCAATTCTGCACAAAAAGAGCAAATAAGCTGGTGGCACTCAGAGCCACAGGCAGGCTGGCAGCAGCCAGAAACCTTTTCTCTTTGCAGCATGTCTGACACACCACTAACATCTCCGCAGTTGTAGGAAAAGATAGAGGAAGCTGATTTTTATCTTGAAAGGAGCTGGAGCCCGAGGCCATTACAAGCACAGCCTGAAGAGAGGCTGATTTCGCGGGTTTGCTGGTTTGCAGCAGGGTTACCGCTCGTACTGCTACTGCACAGCGTAGCGTCTTCAAAGCATCCTAACAACATGGGCAGCTGGCTTGTCATCTCGCTCAGGCTGATGGAGGGAACTATTACTGATGGCTTTCAAAAAGTGACCCACGCATCTCACCAGGGTGCTAGTGACATCCAAAAAGCAGTGGGCATCAACCACATCATTGTCCTCCAAGTCTCTGCCACGAGCAAGTTACAAGTCCAAACAATGGGTTTTGCTTTCTCCTTCCCACAATCAAAAAACCAAAAAAATTAAGCACACTCTCAGGACCCACTGAAGCCCCTACGGCTGGAGGCCACATATCTGTAGGGCTCCCGTAGACACAACGAAGGAAGGGCAGCTTAGGAGGAAGGCGAGAGACCCATCCATGCTGCACCCACAAGCTGATCCACAGTAAAGCTGCGATCCAACTCACTCTGCTTTCACAGACAATGCAAGAAAAAAAAAAAAAAAAAAATCAGTGTTTGTCACTCAGCTGAGTCTCAGCACTATGAAGGGAGCTGAGGTCTTCAAACATCCAAGGAGAAAAAAACAAAACAAAACAAACAAAAAAAAAACTGTCAAAATGTAACCAAAGAAGCATCACAAAAAAAAAGCTACTACAGCAAATTAAAAAATAAACAAAAACCACAAATAAAAGCAGTTAAAGTACAGAGTAACTATAACACTAGTGAAGAGGGAGGACAAATGAGGAGAAGAACTTGTCACCAACTCAGATGTGATAGTTTCTGGTTTTTTCATATATTCAGGAATAATAATTAAAGGCAGAACACAAACGAGCTCCAATTTGTCACACAACACCTGCAATCAGCTGAGTGAAAAAACTCCAAACCAAAAACCCCACTGTTCAACTCCTACATTGCAAAGTGTACTTCATGATTGTTTAATTAAAGTCATTTTTAGCTTTGCATGGCTGCAATCACCAAACATTGTCTCCCTGTCAGCATCTGAGGGGCTAACATACTGTTGCCAACAATTAGCACAAATCTGGCTGACATTGTTTTCTCCAAAAATAAACCATGCATGTTAAGTAGCTTGAGAACAAACACAAAAACAAGATTTTAGGATAACATTTTTTCTTCTCAGTCCTGCAAGAAGTCCAGGTAATCACTCCAGGACGTACTCAACCACCACCACACACCTTCGCTGCTAGAGAAGTACCACCAGGACGTAAATTGAAAGTTCTGGAAACGTGTGATTAAGAACCCTTTCTAAGCAGAGGGAAGACATTAACACCAGTCTCTTGGCCAAAATCCATTTGGGAAAATTCCTGATTTCCCATCCTCACCAGCAACGGTCTGCGCACAGGCATCACAGCAAGAGAAGAGGGTGCAAGAAAAAATAAAAGCCTCTGTGAAGTTCTTTTCTTTTGGAAAACTGACTTCTCTCTAACCTGAGCCATTAAGAAGAAAATCCAACAACACTGAAATAACACCGCGAGCACACAAGTCATTTGCCTTGGGAAAGACGCAATCCTCTGAATCAGGAGCATTTGAGAAGCGTGCAGGCACTTCTAATGGTTGCTTTGTTCACCACCCTTCCTCAACTTCAGGACCCAGCCACTCACCCATAACATGCTCCATCCCAGATGTGGTTGCCCAACAAAGATGATAAAACGTGACTCAGAGACCAGAGATGACTCTAGTTCTCCTGAAAAAACAGTACTTTTAAATACAGACTGAAACTGCCAAAACGAGAAGAAAACAGCTTCTTATTGTTGTTTAGTTAGGACTATTCGAACTCCTGCACTGACAATGGAAATCATGAACCTAATCTGAGGATCAGAAGCATATACACACTCCAGTAAAGGTGGCTTTGAGTGGCAGAGGAACAGGCAGGGGCCTCGTCCATCCTCAGACAATTCCCTCTTAGACTAAATATGCTATGTCATTACAAAACTGAAGCTGGAAACCCTTTACCAGAGTGAAGAAGTTAACATTTTCTGCTCAGTGGATAGGAAGTCTATAACTGCTTATTTTATACCCTGTTCTCATCTCTGAAGGCTTTTATTCTCTAGAGCAAATTAATCAGGCAGCTCACATTATACGTTCTTTCTCCAGGCCTGGCTCCTCTCGGCATCTCCATTGATCTTCACTCAGTAAGCCATTAGCAAAAGGTTTTGAAAATGTGCTGGTTTTATAGTTCCCAGAGAAAGTGGAGTTCAATTTAGAGGGATTGCCAGATTCAGGTTTGAGAGCTCAATCTTTTCAGGGAAAGATCATCATTTTTCAAAACATGCAAAAACATACAAATCCCATTCTGCCGTTCACTCCCATATCCCTGTGTCTCTACTGCTCGGTGCCCCTTCCCGTGAAAGGAGGTTTTAAACGAGCAGGGAGAACGGGATTGAGAGAGAATGGACGAGTACCACACACCTACAGTCAGCAAATAAGCCAGCAAAAAGAAAACAAAAAAAATCTACAAGATTGATGCAAAAAAAAAAAAAAAAAAACAACCCAACAGGATAAAGATATGAAAAGGGGAGTAGAAAGGTGACAACTCTTAATAAGTAACTGTAAGCTTCTGGACAAATTATTTTTCCCTTGGACTTCACAAGGTCATCTCTCCATTATACCTCCCTCATGTTCCCATTTCCTCTCCAGTCCAATAAAGCCATAGAAGTGAAGAAAATCGGTGCAGTTTCAATATATTTTTGCCATGCTTGTTTGGCATGTGTGCAAGATGACCTTTGTTCCTTCTCCTATTGTAAGTTGTTTTCTCTACGCATGCATGAAAGTAACTTCAAATAAACCGAACTAAAACTGATCATCCATCCTTCCCATTAAATATCGCATTAGTTCCTGCGTATGCAGTCAGACTTGACTCAACTGAACAGACCTGGGCATGCTAAAGCATGGAAGCGTGGCTGACCCCCACCCAGAAGGAAGAGGACCACACCAGAAGATCCGCACGCAGACAGAAGCGCTGCCTGTCCCGAGGGCTTCACGCACGGCGTGCATATGCACACTGCCATTCTGTTGTGTGAAGTCTCCAGCTGACTTTCACACTGTGCAGACATTATCCCCTGGCAAACAATGGCGCTCATTCTCCGGCTTGTTCCCCACAGCCAGCAGTACACCGCGCGTCCCGTTGAACCCAGCGGACACAAATGCCAGCCCGCTGTAACGTTACCCGCTTGCAGCCTTCGCACAAAGCCGGGCTCGCTGCTCAGTCAAAGCCCGTTAAGCAAGCTGCAACCCAGCCATGCATCTCCACACCCTTCCCAGGGAGCAAAGTGGGGGAACGAGTTCAGCAGCCAAGCGAAGAGCCCAGGGAAACAGTGGCAACAAGCAAGAAACGCCAGAAACTAAAGAGAAAATAAGATTCTGCAACAGACTAAAACCTCAGTTTTAGACTTGAACTTGCCTAAATTCCAGAAACATGGAGATCTAAATTAACAAGGAAGGAATTTTTTAACTATTATTATTTACAGTTAGAGGCCATGCAGCTCTAGGACTACCACGCTGAAGACAACCTGATGTGAGACACCTGTGTGAAACACTCTTCTCTTTCCCCCACACAGTGCATCATCCCAGTCCTAAACGCTGTTCTGAAGATTACGTGATTTTAAAACACAGCCTCAAACCTGAGGTTTAATTCCTCTACAGCCGCTGCAACAGCAACAGGAGGGCCAGACTCCTGTGTCCCCAGCCACCCAGGTCCAGCAGCACAGCCATGGCCCCAGCTCGCCCTCACTGCACCTAACCACCTCCGACCTCTCTTGCTCTAACTTTTGTGGCCACAACACCAAGAAATCAGGACACACAGGCAGAGGGCTGATCAACTCAAATCTAGCACTGAGCAACACATTGAAGACACACCCGCTGCCTACAGCCCGGCCTGAGAGACACTGGCGGCTGGGCGAGCAGCCCTTTCCTTGCTGGACCTCACAGGGCTCCGGCCGAGCACATGGCAGGCACCGTGCTAGTGCCAGGAGGGCTGGCCAAGAGCTTCCTTGGAGCCTAAGCACATGGGGGATTCAACTCCACCTCTGCTTTTAGCCTGCACCATAAATGTTTTCTTCAGGCTCATTCATCTCCATCCTACTCCCTGGCAGCAGGAGCAATGCCTGACAGGAACCAGGCGTGAGCCAGGCCTCCTCCTGCAACCACCCTCAGGGTGAAGGAGGTGATGGATAGGGGGACAAGCATGATTAGTTCTCTATTCTTTCAGTATTTACTGTAATCCTGCTCACTGACCTTTGGTTTTGGCCGTGGCAGGTCCACCCCACCTCCGAAGCCACCCTCACCCCGCCAGCGGCCCAGCATGCGCCTCCAGCCGTGAGGAGGGCGACAGCAGGGAGGCGGCAGCAGAAGGAGGAAGCGCAGCCCTGCCATTTCCTGCAGTTTTCTAATCTGCACCCTGCGGCTGCAAACCCTGGCCAAGGCACAGCTCGACGGCGTCGCCGACCCACCGTGACAGCAAGGCTCTGCCCCGGGCCTGCCCTGGCTGGGCCCAATGCAGGGGATGCAGGCCTGCTGCGCCTGCATTCAAGCCAGGAAATCCCAGTCACAGTTTAAGTTGGGTTTTTTTTTTTTCAATTCTCATGAGACTTAATGGCTCAGGCAGCAAGGCAAGCCCAGATCAGCCCAGCCATGCTTGGAGGGGGTGATAACTGGCCCTGGCTGGTCAGCTCTGGAGAGAGCTCAGAGCGGTGTCATAAGCAATTAATGTGATTTAGAAACTCCTCCACCCTGTGCCTAATGTCCCACTAAAAGGGGGGGGCGGGGGGGGGGGGGGCAGGGAGAGCAAAACACATGGTGTGTTCCCACTGCAGCCCGCTCTCCCAGCAGCCGCCAGACAGGAAAGAAAAGCAGAATCCATCCCCTCCGTCAGAAGAGGCTTATAACTCACAGGGGCATTCAAACTTGTTTGCCAAGGGGGATAAATCTGTACTTGGGAGGAAATCGAGCTCTCTCCGCTATAGATCTCTCTCCACTGTAGATCCGATATAGATTGCATAATGAGGTGCTTCCTTGCCCACACCACCACAGACACAAGCCACTTGCATGCGGAAAAATAAGTATATCTAGTTTTCTTTAAAAATCCACCATCCATTTCACCTCCCCCTCACTTCAGGCAGTGAAAACAGCTTCTGTCCAACTGTCACGTGAGATTTAAGCAGAAATTACAAGAAAGGCAGCTTTGTGCAACTCTCCCTGCAATTTCCCCATCTATGATGTACATGGAAAGCAGAGAGAGACGGAGAATTCGACAACACACAGAGGACGAACAAAATGACCAGTAACAATACACAGCACGTATACACCCCACACACGCGGGCCTGCATACCAGCCACCACTGCCCGCCTCTCTACAGCTGGGTACTCAGCTGCTCTTTTTTGGGATTTACTAAAAAGGTATCAGCAAAATAATAGGAATAAAGTCCCAAAGGAGTATTTTTTCCCCTGTTGCTCCTCCGCTTTGCAAGATTCCCTCTTTAGACAGTGATGTAGAGCTCTAGCAGGGCCCAGAGACAGTGCCTCAGCCCAGACTCACACTGGTTTGATGAAGACATACTAATATCTGCTACGGGTGTAATTTTTTTTTTTTAATTAAATACAACGAATTTAAAGGGACTCAGACCAGCCCTGGCAGCAATTATTACCTCCATGCATAACTCTCCTGGTAATTCCAGCTCAGCCTCAGTAATATGGCCCTCTGCTTTTTTTTTAAAGTTGTCTTTACATGGCTGTCTAAACTATAATTTTCTCTTGTTTCCCAAGATCTAAGTCTGGTATTAGCACAATCTCTCCTATGCACATTTAACCCACATTGTAGGTTAAATAGCGCAGCAGTTTGAATTCTGGGGAAGCAAACTGCTCACAATCTTAATGATATGCCTTATGCAATTTGGGTGGGTTTGGGGTTTTGGTTTGTTTGTTTTCGGGTTTTGTTTTGGTTTGGGGTTTTTTTTTTTGTTTGTTTGTTTTTGTTTGCTTGTTTTTTTAATTTTGATCCACCATTGAAAAGGTTCCCAGGACATCCATCCCCAGCAGCCCAGTATTATTAACAAGTCCCCTAAGCAGGTATGAAAAGCCTTTGAGATTTTCTGGCTCAAAAACACGAGGACATGATCTATGGCACAACAAGACGATGAGCTGTGTTTTTGGAAGCGGCTGGGAACAAAGAACAACACACAGACACACATCCAGAGACATCCAAGTGCACAGTCTGGGGGAGAAACTGTCTTCCAGTTTTTCATCTTTCCCCTCATGGAAAACAAAAAAAATCAATTGAATCTTGTCACTAAAAAGCTTTAAGACAGTGGGTCCATTAGAGAGAAGCGCAGAGACCTCTCCAGCTATCAGTTATAAAATCATACCCCGAGGCTACCAAGCCAATTTCCCTCTCCAAAATCCTTCAGCATCCACACAAACCTCATCCCCTCCAATATTTACACAACAACCAGAAAAGCTGGGAGTGGGGGAAAAAAAAAAAAAAAAAAAACAAAAAACCCATAGACTCCTGTGTGTATACAGCAGGGTTTTTACTGCACTCGGCAGCCCTCTGAAAGATGAGACGCAGAAATCCCAAGGGCAGCGTGCACAGGAAGGATGCTGCTCCGGGCAGCTCTGGAAGGCGCGCTCACGTCCTTCAGCAATCCCGACCGCATCAGCGAGCGATGCCAGAGCTGCATACGCTTGGGCGGAAGGATGGATTCACAAGCATTTCACAGAACCAGGGAATCAGTGAGAGCAACCTATTGCCTTGCTATGCTGCTGTCTACGCCTTCCAACCAGTTAAACCAAAGGATTGGGAGGAAGGGGGGGGGGGATTTCACAAACTAAATCCTGAGAACATAGAAAGAGGTGGGGGGGAGAACAGTGACAGCCAAAGGATGTTCAGCAGCAAAAGAATTACAGTAACAAGAATTCACAGTTACTAAACAGGTGGAGAGAAGACCCTTTTAACAGGAACAGCTGAGAGATTGATTTGAGAATGAGCAAAAGCTCATTTTTACAGAGTGAAAAGCTCTACCCCATGTAGCTATTCGTAGCTGGTAGAACGCACTGGATTTCTTGCCTTTATCACGACAAACAAGAGCCTGTTTGTAATGTAAAGCTGCAAGTTACACAGCCAGTACCAGTGTCTGTTCTTTTATACTTCATCTCCCAATTTTATCATAAACAAACACACAGCTTACGGTTGCCTATAAATTTCATCCTCAAACTCTTCAGAACAAAACACTCCGTACTTTAATCTTAATGTACTTCCTATCAAAAAGATCCTGCATGCGGGGTTTACAACTACTAAGCAGTAGAAGTACCGTGAGATAAGTTATCCATGTTTTACAGAAGAAACAGAGGGACAGAGATTAACTTATCTAGACGGGGGAAAAAAGCGATGTGCTCCAATTTTCAACTCTGATTTCTCCAGCCCCGCCAGGCTGGGCTGTAACAAGTTTGGAGGGGCTCTGGAGCAGCCACTGAGAGAAAATATTTGCAAAAATAAAACGTACACACTGATGTTCAACAACCAGGACATGAAAAGCCTCATAAGTTTAAACAGCTCAGAGAATCTAAAACTAGGTGCTTGTGCACCTGTAATTATTTGAACAGCAAGTTTTATACAAAACGAGGAGACTTCACCCGTGCTGCTCTGTTCAAAAACACAGGATGCCAAGAGAGGTCAGTCCCAAAGGAACCAGCAAAGGAATAAACAGCAGTTTACAAGAAATCTACGACAGGTCCAACTATTTTAAGTACACAGAAGAGAGAAAACACACAGGCTCATGCATGCGGGTGCACGTACATATATTTTATTATAGCCAGTATATAATTAGTATATGATGCAAAACAAATGAAAACAAAAACAAGCTACCAATGAAGCTGGATAACGCCATGCAAAGGCAGGTGGATACCACTGTTGCCTTGGAACCCATCTTCTAACATACAAATTTATCAGTTTAAGATTAAGTCATCACTTACAAGAAAATAAATATATAATTTCCTAAAATTAGTTCCGAACCTACAATCTTTGTTTCGTGAATCCAGCAGAGGACTACTGAATGCTTGACAAGGCATCGCTTCAGAGACCCTTGAAAAGTTTACGTTTATAAAAATCTCTACCTCTCATTAAAAGAGGAAATGCTTAAGCAGTTTATATTTGGCATAGCAAGAAACTTGCATACAGACTAGCTGATTTACTTGCTGTGATGTTGCGAGATACTGCTTTATTAGCTTCATTTGTCTTTAGCAGCACTGGAGACCAAGGTAACTACAGTTGAGTTGCTGAAGCCCATATACAGAGGAAAAAAAAAAAAAGAAAAGAAAAGAAAAAAAAAGGGCCTTTGAAAAAGCATCTTGTTATTCTTGCACTTGCAAACTGTTTTTTGTTTGTTTCTAAAAAAGGCTTGCTTTTTTTGAGGCAAATGAACCTTTTAAAAAGCTAGCTGTTGGCAAATATTTTAGACCATTTCTCCACTTCAAAGACTGTTCATATCAGAGATCTACAAAGTCCACAGCATGCTAAATTGACACAAATCCTCGACAGAAATGGAGTTTATATTTAACCTACTAGCAAAATTCAGCTACCTGAATAATTAATATTCTTCAAATTAATATTTCACTTAGCTCTCTAGGTGTACAATATTAAATCTATTACTGTGTTGTTAATTTGCAGCACATCTGTGGAATTAAGATCAAAATCAGAGAGCAGACATGGGAACTCTGAGCCAGTGAAGACTGAGTTTTGACACCGGCTTCAGCGACGCAGGATTTCACCCTTGGTCACTCCATGCTGCTTCAGTTTATTTTTCCTTCTTTCCTCCAGTTCTTCCCCCCTCCCCCCACCCCCCCTTCATATCTCTTCTGAAATACACTGCAGCTCCAGCAAGTTCCCAGCCCTCGAACAATGTGTTCTCAAACTACGCAGCTGAGAACGCCAATACAAATGAAATCTGTGCTGCAGCTTCTACAGACCTGGGACCACTTTACATTGGCCTGTCTTATTAAAACAAATAAACAAAAAAAAAAAACCCCACAAAACAAAACAAACAAAAAAGAAGTAAAAAGAAAAAAAAAGACTACAAAAGTGAACCATCTTGTTTCCTTTGAGTATGAAGAGGCTTTGAGTGTGAAAAAAAAAAACACAAAGCAGCTAACAGTAATCGGTTACACAGAATCCCTAATCCGTGTGTTCTGCTTCCAGGGAGCACCAAGCCTATGAGACCAAAACACAACATCAGATCCACATGAAATTCAGTGCCTAATCTGCAAACCAGTTACCATGACTGCACATGCAAATTGGTCAGATAAAAGCCAGTCAGAGGAATAATTGGCTATTTGGAGGTACAAAATGACTAATCTATATCACAGTCACCACATAAGTGTTTTTTTTCTTCCACTTCATAATTACACCACTTAATTCTCCAAGTCCGACCTGATATTTCAGATGCAATACAGTAGAGTAAGTACTGTAATGAAGTGGGGAGCAGGAGAACCCAGGCTCCAGCCAGAGCTCAACCACAGTGACACAAGTCCAGACTCTCACCTGTGCCCAGTCCCCGGTGGGAAGTCAAGGGACAGCTTCTAAAGGTGACCATGAAAACCACACCGACTCCCAGCAGTCTTAAACATGTGTTCATAGAGAGCTGTATATCCTCTGAAGAAGCCTTAGAAGGCACCAGCGCTGAAAACTCCAGCTTGGGTTGCATCCCTACTGTGTGTATGTCACCAGTGCCACTTGTGAGACCAACCGTGCATCAGGACAGGTATTCTCTCTCTAACAGAGTACCTTCAACAATCGACCCTCAGCATCATTTTGCTGACGTTACTCTAACATCAGCAGTGTTACAACAGTGCTTTCTAAAAATCATAACTTAGCAGAACTCTCACGTTTTCCTGTCCAGCAAAAATTTAGCACAAGTATAAAAACTCTTCACCATTTAGTCTTTTACTAACTACAACCAGTTTCATCCCAGGTCCTCACAACTACGGCAGGAGCAAAGCATCAGTCATCTCTCCCCTCATCCAAAAGGCAATGGAAACCAGTCACAACTGATTTCCCTCACTGGCCAACAGAAATACTAGCTAGCTTCAACTTTAAGGTCACTTTTTCCTACCAAGATACCACAGATACTGCTGGAAGTATTGATAATTTTCTTTACACACCTTCTTCATGGGATATGAAATTAAATCAAACTAATACTGAATTTTAGAAGAACACAAGAGGCAAAGCAGAACAGGTCTGTATAAAACCTCTCACTCAACTGCTTTGACTTTAAGGATGCCACGCCAACAAGCCTTCTGTCAAACACTTCAATAAAGCAGGAAAGGTAAAGCCTTGAATATTCTCCCTTTGAGGCACAGAGCACATGGATTAGCTGCTAGTAATTCACTTTCCCTATGCTTCAGGCACTTCCACCTGTGAAATGGGCCTCATATCTTCAGGAATCTAGGCAGTAAGTGTTAAGTCCTACACGAAGGTCAATATACCACTGTCATCCCATTTCTTATCTTCCGAGACTCATAACAAAACATCATCCTATATTCATACTTACAGCCCAAAATATAAGTGCTTGGCCTCAAGAAGTACATACGCAAATCAGCCTCCCAGCTGCACAAAGCCATACATGCTCACACCAAACCAACAGCTGTAGGCAGGTTGTAGAAGGACATTTGTACGTGTGAAACCATAGTGGAAACTAAGGGAAGAAACCAGCCCCACATCTGAGATTACCAAGGGAAGCCTGCAAGTTTCTTAGAGTTACAATTCAAGTCTATCTTTTCGTTGGAGCTGGGAGTCCAGGGCATAACCAACTGCCCCTTCTCCTGCAATTGGGGTCAAGAGAGCCCCTAGCTCCAGACAGGTTTCTCCCATGCATTTCTGTCAGGTGCTTTCCCATCTTCTCTCTCCTTGTGTTTTCTGATGAATCCATATGCGCTGCTGGAGATGGGATTTGGCATGCATGCTCAGACGTGAAAACCCTCTGCCCAGATGTGCTAATCCCCTGTGGCAACCCACTTCACCACACATGACCTCCAATGGCATGATTTGACAAGGTCAATGACTACTGTGCCACAGAGGTTACTTATGCTCACTGAAGTCTCCGACGTGCACACAAGAGGGTCCCTCCCCCTCTTTTAATGCAATTAAATGCTTTTTATTTAGAAATTTGCACAATTAATGTGCAATTTTCTCTTCCTCACACAACCAGCCTCCATTAAAACCATTTTCGGCAGCAGAGTCAGCGTTTAGCTGGGCTCAAATGCTGATCTTATCCTCCCGACACTTTCTTCAATCCCTCTGTGGGATTACAGCAGGGAAAATGACACTGATGAGAAGAACTGCTTCTTCCCCTGCTCTTCATTTAATATCCAATATGGGCTTCTTCATAAAACACACGTACAGGAAACAGTTTAGAAAGAAAGGAGAAGGAAAGAAGAACAGAAGGCTAAAAAGAAAGAATTCTTGTGTAAACTGAGCTACAAAGGCTGTTTACAGACTGAACTACTTTTAGCTTTCTGCCATCAATAGAGTCAGGTACCTTATCCACTCCAAGCACCTGACTAAGTGCAAACAAAAGCTTGTCTCTTCTTTCTGCCTGTCACATTGAAACTAATCAGTGAAAACAAGGTAAAAACTGGGGTTTCAGAGCAATTAAATCGTGAGGTTTTATCTGTCCAAGTAATCCCTTTTACCCTCAATCACTCCCCGCTACCCCACATTTGACCACATCATCCCAGCTTCTCAGGCTTAACCAAAACCAGCCTCAAGGGAGTCATTCCAGCACCACCACCATTTTGCACCATCCACGTCAGTGGATCCTTGACTTGGAAGAGGATCTAAAACACAGAAAGAACATGCAGCTATAATCCTGCTACAAAGGCTCAGGCCATATTTGCAGGGTTTCTTTAATCAATACACATCTGCTCCGCAGCCCCTCTCCCCCTCGTCCTGCCTCCCCGCTGCCAGAAGGGCATTTGCGTGGCCAAGCTGCGAGCCAGATCAGGGAACCAGGGAATTGGTTTTCCTGGCAGCATAAATGCCAGCGCTGGCACAAGGGAGGTAATCAGGATGAGCAGCCTGCCTGCAGGGCAGGAAGGGACCATCCCCTTCAGCAAAAACACGTACTTACGTCAGATTAAAGTGGTCACAGCCCCAGCTCCCTTTCCCTACTACTGCAAGTGTGGGAATTACCCAGTAGCATGGAAGATCAAGTCGTTTAGCTTTGCAAAAGGGTGTCTGTCTAAATACAGAGCTATTCTCAAAGCTTGTTTCTTCTCTCATCAGCTTTCCATCTCTTAAAAAAAAAAAAAAAAAAAAAACAACAAAAATTGAATAAAGAGATTTGGACCCATCAGTCACCATGTTCCCAAAACCAGGCAGGGAGCAAAGGACACGGTGCTGTGCTGCAAGGGCTGAGGATGGAAGCCCTGGGCTCCTAAATGGAAGGGTGCTAACGTTTTCCCTGGCAAGGTAAACAAACCACACAGTACAGAGATTGAATGACTCCATGGAACAAAAGGGAAAATAAGGTCAAACAGAAAGAAAAAAAAAAAAAAAAGAAAGAAAGAAAATGAAACAAGAAGCAGGCGAGATGAGAGATATGACAGATACAAACACACCAATCAAAAACCCCAACAGGCTGCTCGTTAGCTCTGAAGCCGAGCACATGGAAAAAGAGAAGAATTTACTTCTTCCTCAACTGGAATGTTTGCATAATTGTCACTTTCAATTTTACATAATTCTCTTTTCTACGTATTTGTTTTGTGTCTAGGCCACCATGCATGAAATAAATCCCTGTGCCAGAGCACGGCCTGTCTGTGCGACACACAGTGCTAAGGAGATTGGGTTTCCCATTTATTCCTGTATTACATTCCAAGAAGGTGTGAACAATGCTTTATCAGACTTAAAATAACATCGACCAAACAGATATCTGTCCCAACCAGAGTGTGTTTGCTTAGGCAATTTTTTCTAAAAATCGTAAAGCTAAGTGAGGTACTACTTCAGCACTAATTAAATACCATTTTCACTTTCCCTTCACGCGGCACAATGAACACAGGACAAGCACCACACCAAGAAATAATTCAGTCTAAAGTTTTGTTTCCTCCCCCACCTCCAATTAAAATTACATGCCTTCACTTTGCGTATAGGTTCAATTTTCTTCACATTTAGTGCTGATATCCAGGTGTCCTATTAAAAAAAAAAAAAACAACTTACAAGCAGAGATACTGAAGCATCAACACTAACTAGGTCTTTCAGACACACATTTTAGATGCTGTTTTGAAAAATCTACATTAAGAAGAGTGGAGGCAAAGGATGAACTTTCAACATTAAAAGGAGTAGCACTAAGTAACTAAGCACCCTAATTCTCATTCTTTATTTAAAATTAGAGACAAACCATTCCAGTGACCACAGTCCAAAGAGAACACAACAATATTTCTTTGTTCAGGCCGGGCAAAATGGAAAACAAAGATTCAATGCTGTTAAACACAGATTATATTCAAACTTCATTCAGCTTTAAAGCTTGACAATATAGTATTAGAAGAACTAGAAAGTCTAAAAAAATATATCCTTTATGTCACTGTAAAGGCTTTTCCTTATAATTCAGCTGCAATCCAAATTCTAACCTTCTTCAAAAGTATCTGCAGCCCTCAGAAAAAGACGTTTGAATGTTTCCAGTTTCGTAGCTGGGATGTCAATCCATATGTCAGGAAAACGTCCAGTCTATTTCTGTTCCTTTCACCAGCATCAGGAATATGTTGCAAGACACTAGCATTTACTCCTTTTGAAAAGGCTTGATCACCATGAAGACACAAAGCCAGTTGATTTTCTTTTTCCCCCATGCTTTTCCACCTCCAGCCCTGCTTCCAGAGGCAGGGCTGTAAAACTGTGCTGCCCCGAGCTGCCGCTCTCCCCAGAGCATCCCTCCACCAACGGGGAAGGGAAGGGAGACCCCCGCACTCACCTGCTGCTCCCTGCCATCAGAAAGGCCTGTATTACACCATGATTAACCCCTTCCCAACCCCAAAAATACGTACAAGGATGCTCCAGTAAAACAGGCAAAATAAGCTACGCTTTACACTTTATCTTTTTTCCCCCCAAGTCTGTTTTCTTATTGGCATGCCTTCTGCGTCTGGGTTTACGCTTTAGGCACAGACTCATTATTCCTACAGCATGCAGCAGAGACTGAGAAAGAATCACATTTTGCTTATGTTCTGAACCTCGCAAAGGTAATACTAGGAAAAACACCAGTGACTTCATCTGCTAAACATTTATAAACAGAGAATGGGGATTTTAACACACACATGCACAAAAGGAGAGAGATGTAAAAGAACAAAAAGAATTCATCTATCACTTGAGACAAAAATCTATTCCCCCTGCTCAGTACTTGCTCCTTTTTGCCCAGATAAGCGCACACAAACAGTGAATATTCACCTAATGGTAATTAGCAGAAAATTAGAGTCACATAAAAAACAAAGAAATACCCCAAATGAAGGCAAGCTCTATTTACCTGCAGGAGATATGCCACCAGAAGCTGCCCATTTACCAGTCCTCATGCTCCACGTTACAGCATCTCACCACGCTTCACAAGACCAGGTGCTGGCTGCATTGCCACCACTGCGGGAACAGGCACACTGGGGAAGCAGGCGCCCACCCAGCCTGCGGTGATGGGGCTGGCGGGGACAGCCGGCCCCCTCCGGCTCCCGTCCCGCGGCCGCACAGCCCACCAGCAGCCTCCTGATAAGTTTTTGCTGCCAGTTTCCACTCGGCCCGGATCTGACACTTTCTGAAAGCTGGACACAGTTGGGCTGAAGTTTCAGACAGACGTTCAAGTTTACCAGTTTTATTGTAACCCCACATTATTTGCTTGCTTCCCATTACCACCGTACACAAATGGGTTGTCTTTTGGTCCTGCTGGTACCAGTGCACAAACCTCTCATCTCCAAGCCACCACAGTAAGCAGTGGAAGTAAAATCTGCAAATTGCTATGGAAGTGTTAAAAAGAAAGGAGCAATCTTTCTGGAATTCACATGAACCATTCGATAAACCAAATAATCTGATTTCAGATGAATAGCACATTGTACTTAACACAGATATAAACACCAGCAATTTACATCCTGTCCTTTGAGGTCCAATTAATACCCGTACAGGTTGTACCGACCTTACAAATGAAGTTACAGAGAAGCATCATAAAACATGGCCCCTCTTTGAGCCACACAGCTTTATGCCAAGCACTGCACTGAAGATACGCAACCAGACACAGTGCACGAGTGCCGACCACAAACGCATCAGCAAACAGCTATTTAGTAACGGCCACAGCTAGCTGACCTTCAGGCAGAAACTCAGTAACCCGATGATGATGACATTCCTGGCCCTGGATTGTCGGCAGCATTTATTTTGGCAGCGTTAAAGAAAATCCACTGATACATTTTGACCAGGAAGCGCTCATCAGGAAACCAGCAGAGACGGCACTCCCGTCCAGCAGGCCGGCTTCAGCTGCAAACCCGCGCACGCCCGCTTCATCCCAGCAATACGATAAGTTTCAATAATCAAGAGAAATTATTTTAAGACCTTAAAACCCAGTAGCACGGCTTGCCTCAAAGCTGCAGCACAAGAGCAATACGTGCCTAGAGACCAGGAATTTCAGAAGCCCAGTGATGACAACCCTGAGCTCCTCCTGGGTGGAGGAAAAGCAGGCAATACGCTCAGAGACTTCACAACCCATTAATGTATTTCTCCGGACACAACACGGCTGAAGCTAACAAACCAAAGATACCCTGTCTGGGAACAGCTCACGTAAACAGTTTGTTTTTTTTTTTTTTAAAAAAAAGACCAACTTCAGAAATAATTATTGGAAACCTACCAAGAAAACAAACTACATCCAGTTGTTTATCTGGGATATCACCTGGGAGTTTACATTAGTTTACACAGGCCCCCATTACAGCAGTTCATAACCTCTGTTTTGGAAACGGCACATCCTACACCTGCCAAAACATAAGCTCATTTTCTAACTGAGGCAATTGGGTTTGATATTAACACAAGGCTCTAGACAACCTCCTATCCAACAGCTGCTAAAAAGATCATCTTTTCCTACTAAAAGCCTAAAACTCGTAGAGATTACTTTGTAACAAGCACAGGAACCTTTTTCTGATTGAGCCCTGCAAGCACTTCAGCCTAGATACAGATAAAACTTTAATTTCTCAGTCACATAGGTTATGTGACTGAGCGTCATCCAGCGATGTGGAAGAAAAGTCATGAGCTGTACGAAATCAAGTTACAGACCATGTGTAGCCCAGAGGCTCTCATTTCTGTTTCATTAACCCTCTCTCCAATACAAACAGCATCAGAAACATCAGTGCCTGTATCAAAGTCATCTCAAAATGCTTCTCTCAACACAAGTTTTGTTGACCTCACAGATGCAGCCATCTCCATGGCAATGGAAATGATCTCAGAAAGTAGCTCAGCTCCAAACTCCCATCCAGTACCTGCAGGAACCAGCTGCGAACAAAACACCCCCACCCACTCCCCTCACCACCAAACACACACTGGGGAGCTGCCCAGGGAGCGTTAATAGGGCTGGAAGAGGGTTATCAGCTTGTTTGATGTAATCGACAACATTACCATGTGCACATTATAATGAACATACAGACAACTGCGGAGTTTGATGGATGAGCTGATAGCAGGCGAGTTATAGAATCCATCTGGTTGGAAAACCATTGTCATTTTCAGCTAAAAATCACATTAGTAAACTCATATCACAACTTGGTACTATTTAGCTTCAAAACAGAATACCAGAGTAAATGGTATTCTTTTTTCCTGGAAATATCTTGCAAAATATTCAGTAACTCAACACTCATAGCAGTACGGCGAGGTTTGTGTTTTGTTCTGTTTTTTTCTTTTTAAATGCACAGAGTGCTTTAGTTAAGTCTGAGGAAAAAAAAAAAAAAGGGAAGGAGTTTTTTGTCTATCTTGCAACAAAACCTCTCTTAAGATCTATGTCTGTTCTGCATCAGGAGAGTTTCCTAGCAAATGCATGAACAAGTGCTTCTATGAGAAGCAAGATTATAAATCAGAGCATCAGTAAGGGCTGAAGAAGCCTAGGAGAACTTAAGAAACCTTAAGTCAAGGCCTGTATTTTACATAATAGGAGACAGAGAACTAAAGCTCGGGAAAATCTCATACTAAGATTACACCTGCAGCAGTATCCAGAGCATGGCACGCTCACCGGGGCATTGCACTGGTCAGTACATCCCACGTGAAAGCTGCTTACACACCTGAGGTGGGGCAGAGGGGAAACACTTCACTAGCAGCTCACACAAGAAGATTTCAGCTTTGTCTGCAAGTTACCAAAGTGACAAATGAGGCCAGAAGACACCGATACACATACTTGCTCCCCATGATAACACAAGAAGCGTCACAGCGTGCCATGCTCATACCCACCCAAAACCCATCCCTGGGATAATCCGACCCCATCCCATAACATAGCAAAATAGGGAATGCTGCCATGGCTCCTAAGCACCAATGCGTGAGCAGCTCTTTCATTCGAGGCTCTCCCATCACCTCCTGCACAAACACAGCCTGCGTTTCAAGCTACGCATACCAGGGATGAAAGACGGGAGACAGTTTCCTCAAGCGGCGAATCCAGCCTCCCATGGGGAGGCAATCAATGGCACCGGCTGAGGTGACACAGGAGGTGACGAAAGGACTTGCCCAGAGCTCAGAGAGGAAACTTGTGGCAGTCAGAAAGAAAACCCCATTATCTCGACTTCCGGACCCCTCTGCTAACCGCCAGACCACAAAACACTTTTATTGCAGGATAGCATTACAACAAATAGCTATTTTCTGTGAGCAGAAAACCCACTTTGCAGTTTTACTTCTAAAAATCCATTTCTACTCCAACTCCATAGGATTGCAAGCCAACCCAGTGACACGGCATAAACAATTTCTCCCTCCTTCGCATGCCCCAGTTTCATTAAGTAATCCCCATAAAAGCAATTACTGAGCTTTGGACTGAAAAATAACTAGGGGAAAAAAAAAAAAAAAAAAGACAGCAAATTCTGTGTATCTTCATTTGCATACGGATTCCCTCCCTCCCCCTTTCCAAGGTTTTTGCCATGAGGTCTTTTATGTCTCTTTCAATAATCATATAATTATATGATTCCTAAAGTACACGCTGGCAACACTTCAGGGGATTTTAGTCATTACAGGTGACAAGACTCTTCTCTCACATCTAATGCTCGCTAGGATTTCCCTCCACTTCATTCACAGATAAGATGAAGAACCGAGTGACACTCAAAACCCTCTCCCAGACAGATTTTGGGGGAATCAGCCCTCTTTGTTCCCGTTACGGATACAGAGAAGCAGGCAGAACTGAACTGCAATGAACCTCAACCGGAACGAAGCATTTTTTCAATTAAGCAGCCCATCATTTTTCCCAAGCACCACATCCAACTATTTTAATGGCTTTCACATTTTTTCTTTAATTTTACAATCTGAAAGAAATGCCAAGGTTCCATCAAGGACCAAGAACGCCGTAATTCCATTTCTTCCAATGGTTGCAAGTTATTAACAAGCTGTCAAAACACCATAATTATTTTATATCAAGTTTGACTGATTCCATAAACATCTCTTAGCTGCACACTATCTTGAGCCTCGCTCCCCCTGAGTGGAAGGATGAGCTCAGGCTAAGTGGAATAAAAAGGCTGCACGTCCTCTTCTACAGCAGCACAAGAGACATTTATGAGCCACTGAAAAACCAACAGCAATAATACGATGACATCAAGTGCATCAGCCAATGAATGTAAGGTTTGAGACATTTCTTCCCCTAAAATTCTCAAGTGTTTTGGCTCCCCTGTATAAATGAGCTACCAGGAAAGAAACTGCAGCCTCACTGACCAACAAGAAGGGTTAAAGAAACAGCCTTGGTGTCCCTCAGCACACCACAGCCCGCTGAATAGCCAAAAGCCCCAAATTATTTGTTTCCCAACTCTGGCTGCAAGCTTCCTCCTAACCTCCTACCTCACTAAGTACAGGCTAGATCAGGGATACGCGAGCACCAGAGTAAATCAAACTATATTTAAAACTGGAAAAAAAAACACCAAACAATTACAGTCATATTTTTACAAAGCTAGAAAGAACATCTGTTGGAGAGGAAGATAATGTGATGATATCCAACCACAAATACTAGAAACTTCACATTTAGACTACATGCACAAGTGCACCATATACTACTTTTTTTTCCCTGAATGCCTCTCTGTCACAGCCTGTGCAGAAGACAGCAAGGCAAGCTTCAGGAGCCCAAGCACAGCTCCCTTGCCCTGCTGACAGTGCCCAGCAGTCCCCAAAATAGAGCATTTGACTTCCAATTGCCACGTCTGTGTGGCACAACTATACATAGCCAGCACAAGATTAAAAAAGCTTTGCTCTGAGCACAAAGGGAGAGACAGGAATGGTGCCATAAGCCCATGTTTTGCAGCCAGTAGCGCTGGGAAATCATTTTGATCCCTTCAATCCCCTTATCCATGCCAACCACTGACCTTGCAGATGCAACTTTTGTTCAAGTTCAGTCCCTTTTTGGCTTGAAGCAAGACAGAGCTAGAAAGGAAACACTCTCCATTCATCTTGGATCGTGCAAGCGCTATGTACGTCGCTGCCCCTGCGCTCCTTTTCACAGCTATTTCTGAACTTCGGACCCAGTCACTCAGTCCAAAATAATTAAGCTACAAAAATTGACACACATCTACTCACCTGTCATTAGGGCTTGGCACATCTGCTGGCCCGGCTGGGCACTGGGTGGGAGAGCCCTGCAGCCGGTGCGTTCATACCTGCCCAGCTTTCACAATCGCTCGCACCAGCGGAACTGGACGGACAACAACATGCAGGTCGCTTTGCCTAGGCCGCCTGGGAGCTGCTTAACTCTCTCCTCCATTTTAAACACTTGGGATTAATAACACAAAGACCGATTCTCCTTCCAGCATCTGAACACTATTCTTAATTCATGAGCTTTGGAAAAGAGACTATTTTTCAAAGAGATGGAGCAGTGCGGGCAAAACAGCACTCCAACTCTTTTTCTCGATGTGAGCAGCAGGGCTGGAGCGGTCACAGCCCCGTTGTGCTGCACACAGCCAAGCCAGAAGATATTTAAACAGCAAGAGCCACTTCACCTACATAAAACTCTTTTATACCTTTACTGTGATAAACTGGAGGCATTAAAGTGCAGTGAATTGGAAATTGTTCTCACTTACAGCTGGATGTTCACATACAGCTGATACTAAGATGCACGTCCTCCATACTGTATTTCAAATCTTTATTTAAAAATAAAAAAATTAAAATTGCATCAAGCAGGACACAGTGTTTCAGTTGTGCTGATACTGTTCACTCTCACAGAGAAAGGACAGGCTGTTCCCCACGACCTGTATCACCAGGACAAGCCCAGACCCTAGAGAAGCTGAAGCGATGAGGACGCTGCGGTAGCGCTCCCCCAGCCAAGGCGCACGCAGGTTTAGGCTCCACGCGCACGCAAAGCCCACCAGGTCTGGGGGAGCAGCCTGCAGCGGCTGTGCCTGGACAACTGCACACCTCGCACCAAGAAACAGGAAAAAACCTCCCCAAACCTTTACAGCAGTGTAACTGTCTCCAGCCCGGGTACTGCATCGCTGTACCTACATTAATTTCTGTACCTATATGAATTTTTTAAGAGGTATGGCTGTGTGGTATGTCAGCCCTTCTGCAAAGCAAGCCGGAATCTACCAGAGAAACCAAGTCAAACGCGCCACGCTGGTCCCATCCTGCCAGGCTCTCTTGGTCACTGTTATCTTCCCAGAAAGTAACATTATGATAGCCAGTCTCATTCTGCAAAATAACTGAGATAAATAATAAAAAGCGCATCTTGTTAGCACACTAAGAGGACAGTAAAGTTTTCAGTTCTTATAGACAAGAAGACAAATGCCCTACTGCAAATAAACACTAACTTGGATCTAATATCATCTATTATTTGGGTGAAGCGGAACACTAATTTTATTATAGCCCTTTTATACAAAAAAAAAAAAAGAAAAAATCTTATCTATGCAATACAGAGTACCTTATATTTCTTAAATATGATATATTCAAATTTTTGTAATTAATTATAATTTATCTTCTGAATGTCTCTGTGGTGGTTGGTCCACGTGACATTTCAGCAAGCTTCATCTCACGTTTTACCCCAGGTCTCAGACTGCTGAAGAAAGGCTGAGCAGTTATGGTACAGGAAAATATTCTGGAAGAAAAATTGGCAAGCTATTAAGAGCCCTTTCAAAAAATCCAGACAGAGTCAAGCGCAGTTTGAGCTCAAAATGAGACCTGAGGCAGGGATGAGGGCGACCCTCTGGGCTTGGCTGGGATTTCCACAGCCAAGCAAGCCATTTCCTTTCTCTGACGCCACGAGAGCCACGTTAAACACGTAACAGTGCCCTGACCTAGGCTGCAGGCATCGCCCCGGTCGGGGCTGTACTCACCACACACTCCATCACTCCTGCTGTGCAGCTGGCTCTCCCGCGCACAGTACACCCGGTGATCCCAGGGGGTTTTACTGACAAGGTAGAGAACTCCAGCTCCAACAAAAGAGCTGGATCCTTCCTCACCACTGCCCGCCACCCGACTGGTTTGCAGGGAACCTAGCCCCCTTCCTTGGTTCTTAGCCTGACTGAGCAGAGACCTCACGCTTTCCAGAGCCAACTCCTCTGTTTCAGCTCTGCATTAACCACCTCTTATTCCTTGACAACAGAAATACCTTAAGTACCCGCTTCAGAGAAGATGCAAAAAATCAACAGCTAGGAGAACAAATCAATGGAGACTAACAAGCCTTTGGCAAAACCAAAAAGCATTTAGAGCATCCTCCAGAAAATCATTACATTTCCTGAGGTTAAAAGAACTTTTAACCAGCCATCAGAAACACTAACTTGATACATCATCACTTGACAATTAAGTAGAAAGGAAAAATACTTTAAAATGTAGAAACTTATCGTAAAACATAAGACTAATTCTGGAAAAAACTAAGCTGCAAAGTACATATACAGAGGTATGATGATAAATGAGCAGTTACATAGCTAGGTCAGTGGAATGAGCACAAAACCTTTGGAACAGGAAGCTGCAGTTAAATACGCTGGTTTCCTTATCAATGAGAGATCAGAGCAGCAGTAACAGCGCGGTGTACAACACACATGTGAAAACAGCCTTATCAAGATAACAGCTGAAGAACTCATGGATTCTGTCCAGAAGTCTACGATCACCATTAGGCTTTCGAAACTCTGCTACACTCCCATGCAAACAGCAGAGAAGGGACTGTGATTTAGCACCACCAGACCTCTGGACATGAACAAAAGTAAGAGCGGGCAAAGCGGTAATCTCCTTAGGGTCTGCGACCAGATGCAGCTGGGCCCCAGTTTGGCTTGCGAGGGCAGCATCACCACTTCAACGCGACGTGCATGAAGTCAAGGTCTGCCTCTTTTCGGCTCGGGGATCTACTTCTGTACACGTCACTCCACGCACATTTGCGAGCTGATTCTCCAGGAGATTCTATAAATGGGTTAAATGTTCCTAAAAAACCCATACACACACACACCAGGAAAGTTAAAATTTCCATACAGCGTTCCAAAGTCTTGTTGGAATCTGTAAAAATGATAAACAGTAGCCAAAAAGAAAACACAATCCCTTGTCTTTCCAACTACTTTGGGAGAACAATTGCTCTCAAAGATCGCATTCATTAACATTCTGATGAAGTTCCCTTTTAGCACTGTTTTTCATACTTGAAAGGCACAGCTATGATCAGAGAGAGCCCTCAACTACCGACTCACTCATTTAGATTCTCTCGCTCTGATTCACCAATCACCTTCAAGAATAATTAGCAGCTTCGTCTGAACGTAATGAATACACACACATGCTCACATACACACCATTCATTTCGGAAGGCGGCAAGAAATCCCCCGTTTCTCAGCCCGCCAGCTTTTCTGACCCACAGCATGGGAACCGTCTCCTGGGCAGCACCATCATCTGATGGTTTTCCAGTAGCCGCCTGTCTCGCTGACCATCTCAAGCCAGCAGGTCAGGGCAAACCAAGTTTCCAGGTTGTTAACTCCAAAGTCATGTTTGGAGGCTGACTACTAAAAAAAAAAAAAAAACAAAACAAAACACCACTACACACACATCAGCTGCATGTAGCCTGAGTTGGAGCCAGATTTATACAAGAAAATTCAGGGGAAGGAAGGGAAAGGGGACGTTTTAACTTCTATGCACAGAAAGAGGCTGCTGCTGGTTTGTGTGTGGGCTTTTTTTTTTTCTTTTTTCCTTAATTTAATACATATATAAAATTAACTCTGTCTTTATGGCAGGATAGGGGATCTGTAGGTCAAGTCACAAGTATCACAGAAACAAGATACAATATTTTCAGACAACAACTGCCAAAGGAAACATTGTCACAAGTTAAATAAATAAATTCAGAATGCTTAAAATTCACACCAAAGAGCTAAAGTAGACATCATAAAGCCATCCCTCAGCATTAACCTTAACTGCTCACACGCCCAGAGGTCAATATGTATTTATTCTATAAAGCACCCTTTATTTACAGGAACACCAGTGATGAGAATTTTCTTCAGTGGGGAAGGGGAATTCACAATATTTTGAGACTAAAAGAAAAACAAACAAAAAACCACCTTACCTCTCCCAAATGCTTCTGCCATTAAGTTCTGCCTAAGCACTGAGAAATTTAATTTCCAAGGGGAAGCCCAAAGCTCAGCTAGCCTATTAAACATAACCACAGCTCACCGAAACATCAAGTGGCAAACAAACCAAGAAGAACACAAGAAAGGATCACAAGGAACTATCACATATGCAACAAAAGCTCCTTTTAGGATTAGACATGAAATAAAACAGACTTTCTTAGTTCAGTACCGTCCCTAGGCTGTGTACTCACTTTTATTCTCTCTCCCCCCTCATGAACATAGAAGGTTTCAATTCTTATTTATTTTCAAAATATCATCACAGCAGATTTTAAGTACTCTTAAAAAACAAATACACACTGAAATACAAGCCTCCTCCAAAGCAGAAGAAAACCACCTGTTGCAGTCAAGTTCACTAGAGAGCACAGCTTCACACCATGCAAAATGACCTTGCAGTTCAGTCATTTACACGGGCATATATTGCTTTAAAGTATTTTTGCTTTAATAATCCCTTTCTCTTGCTGCTGTATCGAATCTGACAGACATCATCCATGGTCAAAGGCAGCACTGCACTGAAAAATCCACACAGTGTACAGTATCTTCTCCTTTTGAGTGTTACCGGGATTTACAAAATGCACACAATCACTAGGGCTCCCCGAGAACCTCCAATACAACCTAGCTCTGAGCTCAGCACCTGAAACAAACAGGTGAATTCTGAAACAAACAGGTGAATTCTGAAACAAACAGGTGAATTCTGTTCACACTATTCCCTCCGAGGGGCCAACTACCTTCCGAGACCCTGAGGTGCACACGTTCTCTTGCATGCTGGTAAATACAGTAGGAATCAATTAATTTCAGGCAGCACTGAGGTATTTTGCAAGAATTTGAAAGGGGACAGTTTACACTTGTAAAGAGATACTTTTTTTTTTTTTTAAAAGGAAAAACAGAAGTGCTTCCACAGACAGATGTACTTTGGGGCTGCAGAAGTTTAAGGTCACCTTCTACCCTCATGTGCCCTGTTATCAAGGTTACAGTTTGGTTGATTTGATAACAAGGCTTATCCCATTTGAAAAGCCTGGAGTTTTCCCCGTCAGCCCTGGAGGGACCGCACTATCATTTCAATTCTATTTCCTGATAATGTGCTCATCATGGTAGAAAATTTCTGCAGGAAGATGAATTTTACTTTCTTCCCTGACAGCTCAATAGAGACTCAGGGGTTTAATTGGACCTATCTGCTGATGCATATTTGACTAAGAGCATGCCCAAGAAAAAAAAAAAAAAAGTAAAAAAGGGAAAAAAAAAAAGATAAAGAGAGGTCTATGGCTTGCTTTAGAGGCACACAAAAGCGGATCGCGCGCTCATTATCAGTCTGTGTAGACAAAGTAGTTGGCTTTGCTATTAGGACAACACCCCACAAGTGATGCCACGGAAGGCCAAAGAACAGCCATCACCAAGCTGACACAAATCATCTTCCCCCTCTGACACCCACGCACCTACCGCTGCCCAGGGACTGCGGGGCTAAGTGTCCCCCCTGAGCAGAAGCCCAGGCTCCCCAAGCACAGGTTTCATCGCCCTGACATCAGCATAGACAGCCAAGGCCACCGCTGACACCTCCATGGGAGCATTGGGCCCATCTCTGGAACTTCGCGAAGTTGGTTTCACGAGCAAAAAAATCCCGATGGCCAGGATGCCACCAGAGCCCAGAGGCCTGCATGGCAGGAGGGGTGGGCTGGGGCCCACAAAACAAACGGGATCTCAAAGTCTGGGCCAGAGACATCGGAGATCCCAGGGCAAATCTGAGATTATTCATTAGCCTGCACAGAACCCTTCGTTACCGTAACACGGGTTAATAGATACACGAGTGACAGGAAATCTGAAGTAGGGAGATCACCCAAAACTTTGCCCACATTTTTACCACGCTGTGTCAAAGAAAGCAGGCAAAGGCACCACAATTGCTCATATTTCCTAGGAATTCAAGTTATTACGCCCGCCAAGCAACTTGTTAGGTGCTTTCTCTCGACAACTCACTTCTTCCCCTCGTACACAAACAAAACAAAAATCAAAAGCCAAAGCCTTAGTTTGTCAATGCCCCTCTGAAAATATTAAATTTCCTGCTCTGCTTAACTTAGCTCAGACAAGGCAGGCAGTATTTGCTCAGCAAATATTGTTTGTAATAAGTTAGACAAGCAATATTTTTTGCCAGCCTATTAACACCAGAAAAATATGTACAGTCAACAAGTGATGAAGAATTTGTTCAATTACTTCAAAAATGGGAATTACAAGCAAGGGATTATTATCCATTTAAACATCTCTTTTCCACAAAATGTCAAACACTAGCCATTTGCTAACAATCTCCGGAGACAGATAAAGTAACATTTTGGCAAAGCAAACACAAACTCCTCGAGCCGGGGGGGGCAGGGGGGAAGGAAGGAGGGTGGGAGGGGGAAGCTCCACCATTCACAACAATACCGGACCATCCCAACACGCCAGGAATATTTTGCAGGCCGATTAAAACCCCAAACAAACATTTGACTTGCCCTAAGCGGTAGTCAACACCGGCCTGGGGAGGCGGGGAGGGGGGGCTGGGGAAGGAGGGGGGGGGCAGCAAGTTGTCAGCGGGGCTGCGAGCAGCCGGGCTGGCTCGCCCCCCTCCTGACCGCTGACACCAGGATGAATGCACATTAATTGCCATTTGCAAAATTCAGCAGCCTGAAAGCGCCGCGCTTCCTTTTCCAGTTTTTTTTTTTTTATTTTTTTTTTTATTTTCTTTTTAATTTTTTTTTCCCCCCTTTTCCCTCCTCCCCCCTCCATCCCCCTCTCCGCAGGCGGGCAGGGCCCCCCTCCCCTCTCACCTCCAGGGCTTCCAGGGTATTGAAGCTGGCGATGGCGAAGCCGTCGATCAGATCCTCTTCCTGGGAGCTGGACTCGCGGCGGCGGCGGCGCGGGGGCCGGGCGGCGCGGGCGGCGGGCTGCGGGCCCCGCGGGGCCGTGCGGGTCTGGCCGCCGTTCTCCTTGCCGGGGCTCGGCTCCTTCTCCGAGCCCGAGGAGGGGCTCTGGTTCCGGGGGTCGCGGGCCGCCGCCTCCCGCCGCCGCACGCGGTCCCGCTGCGACCTCGACCTCCGGCTCTGCCGGATTTTTCCATCCATTGCCGAAGAAGCAGCGAATCAACAAGATTTTTTTAAAATAATAATAATTAAAAAATTAAAAATTAAAAAAAAAAAAAAAGAGAAGGCCGGCCGCGGGGGGGGGGAGTGGGGGTGGGGGGGAAGAAAAGTCACCCCCCCTCCAACTCACCGCTTCCCCTCTTCAAACCCCGGAGCCCTTAAAAAAAAATAATAATTAAAAAAATAAAAATCATCAACAACAACAACAAAAAAATCCTGCTGTTCAGACCCTCGGATCCAGGGCGATGATAATCCACAGAGCAAGGCTGGGTGGCGGTGGGGCGAGCGGCACACACACACAAAAAATATTAAATCCACGGAATGACCTTGACAAATTTCCACCCCCGCCCCCCCCACCCCCCCAAAAAAAAAAAACAGTGACGGGAAGAGGAGGGGAGGGGGGAAAAAAAAAAAAAAGAAAAAAGAAAAAAAAGGGGGGGGAGATGTATCTGGATCAGGACGAGGACACCTCGGATTCACTCGGCGCGGAAGAGAGAGGCAGATCCAGGAGGCTCGACCCAGCTCGGGATAATCCAGGCGCGGCGCCCCCTCCCCGGGGGCAGCGCCGCTCCGGGGCCCCGCTCCGGCCGGGGGCCGCCGCCGCCGCGCTCGCCGCCCAACTTTCTTGCCGCGGAGCGAGCGAGACAATCCCTGGGCAGCCCCCGCCGCCGCCGCCCGCCGCCGCCGCCGCCGACCCCTCCTCGCCGGGCGCCGCCGGCGGCTCGTAGCCCCCCGCGGCGCCCCCTCGGCCGCCGCCGCCCGCTGCCGGATGGCGCTGGCTCGCTCGCCCGCCCGCCCCAGCCCGGCTGCCCCGCGGCGCGGCGCAGCCCCGGCCCCCAGAAGCCGCTCAGTCGGCGCTGCCCGGATGCCGCCCCATTCTCCCCGAGCTGGGACGCGGCGCTAGCACCGCCCGGCCGGCCGCGCATGAGCAGGGCTGCCAGCTGCGCGTCATTCCCCGGCGCAGGCCCGGCCGTGCCCCCGGCCCCCCCCCTTCCTCCTTCTCCTCCTCCTCCTTCCCGCCCCGCCGCCGCCGCGCGACCGCCCCCCTCCCGCCTCGCCTCAGCGGGGAGAGGAGGAGGAGGAGGGGGCCTCGCGGCCCCCCCCTCGCCCCCGCCGCCCGGAAAAGTTTCCCCCCCCGCCCCGGGCCGGCTTCCGCACCTCCTCCCTGGCCCGCTCTCGCCGCACGGGGCCGGTTGAGCCCCCGGGAAATGGAGGAGGAGGGGGATTGCTGCAGAGCCGCGGGGCGGGGAGAGGGCCTGACTGGGGGGGCGACCTGGGGACAAGGGACGACCTCGGGACGAGTGGTGGGACCAGGAACGAGCTGCGGGAGGGGTTGGGGGTTAAACGATGAACTGGGGACAGGCGGGGGTGAAAGGGCGAGCCAGGGGCAAGGAGCGAGCTGAGGGATGAGTTGGGGGTTGAGGACAACCAGAGAAACACGGGGGGAGCTGAGGGACATGGGAAGAGCTGAGGGCTGAATCAGGGAACAATCTGGGGGTCAAGGAACGAGTTGGGGGACAAGGAGGGGAGGAGCTGGTGCTGAGGGTGCAGGGGCAGAGGAGCTGGGCAGCCAGAGGTGGAGGTGGACATTGAGCAGCATAAGGGTCTGGGGATGAAGGCCAGGGTCGTGGAGATGGAGCAGGAGACCCTTCCCGTTCATTACCCCCTGCTCCCCATCTTGATGAGTTCTCATTTGGGCTCCAAAACGCAGGAGGATGCTGCAGTTCCTTTCTTGATTCCCTGCTGTTTCAGGCCTTCTCCTCTCTCCAGGATCACCTCGGCCAAGGCTTGGCTCCTGGGCCAGAATGGGGACCGACTTGGTGGCCAAGCGAGCAGCTGTGCGATGCCACACAGGGTGCCTGGATCAGGGCCGCGGTGCAGCGCACCAGCTGTCCCACATATCGCAATGGTAGCAGGACCTAATTCTCCTGTTATCATCTTTTATTGCACGCAGTCAGATATTGCTGCACGTTACCATCTCTCCTGAGTGCTCCCTTCCTTGTGTGCAGCTGGCTTTGCTCCATTTGACTGACTCGGCTTTATTCCTTAACATCTTCGCTGCTTTCCCCTGCCCTGGGGGGTAGCTTCCTGTTCTGGATGTGAGAGAAGTTAGAAGGACATTGTGAAATAAAACCTAAAGAAAGTCCACTGAGCTTTATAAATCACCAGGGAAAAGTCCATGAAGGAGATTCAGTGTTAGCGGGAGCCATGGAAGGAATAGAAGCCAAAAAAAAAAGTCTCCTGCCACCTGCTCCGACTTGTGTTCCCATTCTATCATCACCAGGGATGGTGGCTTCCTCGGGCCCGTGCCCCCAGCAGCGGCAGGCTGGTAGCTGGGTATCCGACATGCCCATCAAAGGTCTTGGCGTGGGGACTCCGATGCCTGCCTTTCCTCAGTTTTCTTATATTCCTGATCTAATTGTAGTAACAGAGCAGTCAAAAATTAGCCTCCTTCTACCTGGCCCCAACAGGCCCTTTTAGAAGGGTTCCTGGTGTCGCTTTGCCCTGCCTCACTTAAAGAAGAGCTAAAATGAATATCACCCTTTTAAAAGGTAGCATAGAAACATAGATTATTTAAAACCAAAGGTAGAAATCGCGTGTGTAGTACAAAGCTTCTTAATGCAAATAGTCAGTCATGCATTGCGTGCCTCAGTCACACTTGTATTGGTGTCACTGGTGTCCTAATAAAATCCTATAATCTTTTGCGTGCCAATTAAACAAGGAAGATAGCCAAGTCTGGGCGCTTCCTTGGGTAATTACAGGCTGGTGGGGAGTCAGGCAGTTATCTGCTGTGGGTTTTGCTGGAATGTGTGGATTTCCAAGGGGGTATTTTCTCTCCTGTTTCTTGAAGGGACAGTACTGTAATTTTTTAGATGTGTGGTATTTTAAAGCTGTAACCAAGATCCAGGGGAGGGTTGTTAATGAAAGATCCGGAGCTTAGATACACCCAGTTAAACAATGGATTGAGCTTAACAACTGTATTTGCTTTACCAATATTTTAAGAGTCACTTTCTAGAAAAGAGCGTTTACATTGAGTTCAGTAAGCTGTTTTTACATTTGTGAGCCTGTCCTTTAATTTACGAGGTAATTTCTGTGTTGCTTCTAAGTATATCATAAGGGTAAGCCGTTAACAAACTGGGGCATCTGGGGCATCTTGGTAGCACTCGTTTCAGTCCCCTTGTGCTTCAGGTCCTCCATCATTAATATGCATTTCTAGTTCTCTTTTTTTTTCATTCACTTCCAAATTTGCTGACCAACAAGGACAGTGGAAATTGCCTGTAAAGTTCCTGCCTTTATTTCCTGTCAGCAGGGTCATCAAGATTCTCATCCCGCTTACATGTAACGTACAGAAGGGTCATCCAAAGGAATTAACAAAATCAAACAGTCCACATGCAAAAGGATGCCTCTGTTTGAAACAGCATCTCTGAATCAATTGTGTCTTTCCATCCACCAAGGCAATTTCACATTTTCAATAGAAGGCAGACCTAGCGTGATTTTTTTTTTCCCCCCAGCATCAAATGGGGGGCTTTCCACACAATGATATTCATCATGTTATAACTCTAGGTGAATGATAATGGATGAGAGGCAATGAAAACAGATGGATGTTAAAACAGACAATTCCCTGCCACGAACCTGGGAGCCCTCCGCTGCTGCCTAGTCCGTTCATTCAGCTCATAATTGTACTAGACATTCCAACAATAGAGAGGCCTTCTTCATTAATCCTGAATTTACTGAAAAGAAGCTTTCCAGACTATAGCTCTTTCAGAGCTTAGACAACACCGGGCAAAATTTACCACAGGCTTAAATGGATAAAGCTCAGCTAGATAGAAACTAGCAGAGAAAATGCCAAAAAAAAGGCAAGAGATGGGCCAGCACAATAAGGAAGAAGGACAACCTGAGCAGCAGCACTACAGGTGGACAGGAGACATTCAAGTAGCTTTGCAACAGAGCTGTGGCTTTGATGAGACCAAGGACACTTACAGAAAAGCTTTCCTCTTGCTGGGTGGCATGCAGGCATAGCCAAACTTATCAATATTGCACTTGCTCTGATTTTTTTTTTTTTTTTTTTTCTCCCTTTGCAACCAGCCCCTAACTACCCACAAGAGCCAGGGGATGCCAACCCCAGCCATGTGATGGGGCACAACCTTTTTGTAACCCTGGTCTGCGTCAGGTGACTGGGGCTGAGCAATACAGATCAAGTCTCTAACCAGCTGTCCTGTGAGTCAGACCTTGATTACAATATTGACATTAACATTTTAATCACATGCGTGCTGCTGCAGATTTTAATGACCAACTTGCTCTGCCTTTGCTTTTGGAGGATCAGAAATTAGACCCTTGTTCGTAGCTGGAGCAAGGATGGCATCGTGACAGCAGCCACCATAGCAGTTAATGCAGCGTTGCTTTCGCCACGAGCCTGCCCCTGGACATTAACCTTGCTGGCACTGGAACACCTCGCTGGAACGGGGACTTTGTTCTCAATTACTCTATTCCTGTGTCTGGGGCAGGACTGGAAGTTATGGAAAGAGGAGAAAGGTGGTGCTTTTGTATTCTCTGTAGCCTGAGGTGATATGAAAATCAACCCTGTCCCTATCTAACCATCATTTTTGGATTCCCAGGGACTTTAATCAGAGCAGAGTTATCCAGAGACTTTTCCTTCATCCCGTGGAGCTGGAAGCAAGGCTGCTGTTACACTTTCCCTGCCTTGTGCCATCAGAGCAAGGTGAAGAAACTTCAGTGCAGATGAGAATCAGGGCCCAGAACTGTGTTGTACCTCACCCCTCAAACACGCTCCACGATCTGTTGCAAACAGTGCGAGCTGAACCTGTGAGGCCTCGCTCTGTTAAAGACTCTCATGTCCAAGGTGGAAGGACAACCAAAAGGTCAGAATAAATAAACTGAATACAAAATTGCTTAAGGCAATAAAAAGAGACCACAGGCTTTCGTTGCAGTTCTGGCATGCACCAGAACATACTTTGAGATGTTAAAATAAGCTGGGTTTTGCATCGCTAGGCTTAGCTATTTTCCATTTTCTCCCACAGCTACCCCAATATTTTACTAAAACAATCGGACATTAACTGCTTGGTCCCTTCCACAAACATAGGCTGCCTTTATCACTTGCTTCATCATGGTCATCTGCACTGAAAATACATAATCACTGTCAGAGTACAAAGAATCATTACGAATAATTAGTTACTTCCAATATGGCAAGTCAGTCTCATAAATCTCAAATATTTGGCTTTGGTTTTGGAAAGAGATTCCTTAATGGCTACACTTATGAGACTCTGTTAATTGATATAAAATTGTATTCAAAATTAGATTTTTTTTTTTTAACAGATCTAAATCACCCCAATAAATCAGCTTCAGCCTATCTGCTTTAAGGGTTCAAGTATGCTTTTTTTTTTTGCCTTTGGGAGAAAGCATACAATTGCAATCAATATGTAAAGGGCTGGATCTGACCCGCCCCTCATTTACTAACCACTTCCATATGCTGACATCAGGGTGATTTTGCTGGGTTAAGAAGGCATAAAAGGGGGGGTGGGGTGCAGCCCCCCCATTTGGTTGTGGCAGCTCTGGGGCACTCAGCCTTTCTGCCAGGCAGGAATGTGGGGGGCACAGCCCAGCCTGGCTGGGGTTTCAGCCGCTCTCAGCTCATAGCAGCCACCACAGTGCAGCCAATGTGTAAGAAAAGAGTTGTCTGTCTCTGTTCCAAGCGGGCAAAGAAGGGAGGGAATTTTAATAAGAAAAAGGAGGAGTTCAAGTCTATCTATAATAGTTAAATATTGGTGTTTTATGTTTCTATGGGTATTAGCAGTGCAAATGGTAGTTCTTGTGATGCTCTCTTTTCTTCAGGGAAGCCATCTTTTTCATCTGATATCATGGGTGAGAGAAGGTGATAGTTAATAACAGCAGCTTAATTTTATTTGACTATATGTACTCTGTTTAGTTGTTGTTTTACCAAAGGATGATGTTATCTTTATCTTTATTTTGAACTGGGGAAATGGAGATAGAGAGACAAAACCCCAGTGTTCCTCTCCCGTAACATCTTCAGTGGGCTGTCGCGCTCACCTGTGCAGTGGTGAGCACAAATGCTTCCTGAGATCCTGTGTGGTAAAAATCTGTTGGAAGAATTCCCCATTCCCATCCTGTCTGCTGTTACTGTCTGTTATCTTAAATCTATCTCTAATTTTTTTTTTCTCCTCCAGACATTCTTTCTTGCCTACTTCATCTCAGCAAAACTTTCCCCACCCTTCTCCTACCTTAGCTGTTGCCTGTATTTTTGCCTGTCTGATCTCCCCCGCGTTGTAGCTGCCGAACTTGTTCCATGCGGGCAGGCTCCGACTCCTGCCTCCAGCCTTAGGAAGCTTGGTGCTCTCTACGTGGGGATTTGCGTGCGCGTGGGTCAGATTTCAGGAGGCTGTGAGCCTCTCAGGCTGTGCGCTGCGTCTTGCTTCACGTGTGTAAAGTGTGAAAACTGCCGTGTCTGTTGCCGGGCCCTGCAGCATGCTGATCGGTAGCTAATACTAGTCTTGCTTGACTAGGTATGCCTAAATCCTGTTGGGTTCAGTGATCTACTTAATAATTCTTTTACTTTTAGAACGTTGCTAGTGTATAGCCATCTTCTTCAGTGCTCGTGTGTGTGGTACGTGGTATTTAGGGGTGAAAACCTTTTCAATCAGCTTTATTAGGTGCAAGTGTTGGAAGTTTTCCTTGGATAGAAGTAGCTTCTGTCTCCAAGTGTGTTGCACACTGTGCTCATTTTACTCTTACATTTCTTAAACTAATACATTCCATTTTAATCTCTCAGTGTATATTATCAATCAGCTAATAGTTGAAAGAAAAAACTCTTTAAAAAACCAACCAACTGAACAAAAATAACTCCGCCCACCCACCTTGGGAAATGTGAAAATGAAGTCTATAACTAGGTTTTTCTCTTCTAAGCCTGGAAACTGGGGGGCAAGCTAGTAAAAACTACCTCAGAGAAGAGATATCTGGCAATCTACAACTTCCAGAGCTCTACTGATAAGGGCTGGTAGGGTGTGCGAATGTAACTGAACACGTGGTCGGTTACTTATGATAAACAGGTGCTAAAACATTTGTGCAGTATTTCCTCCATTAATATTTTGTCTCTTTAAAGCAGCCATCAGGAAGATGTGTCATCCTAATTACAGTATCTGGGAGCAAGGAGTTTACCAGTATCTATGTAACTTGCTCATAAAGGCTTTTTGGTGATGTGGATTTTTAGCTCTCTGTGTACCAGCAGCAGGCTCAGCGCAAGTGTGGACTGGCAAAATCACAATGATACATAATTTATACTGGGTCAAGTTACCCTTCGTGGAAAGTAGGTGAGCTGGGCAACTGTTAAACAGGGCTTCACCCTCGCTGTTGTCGACGGCTGTAACAGGGAATTTATTTCCAGATGGAGAAGGTTTAACAAATTACTGCATGGCTGTATGTCCTACTGTCTCTGGGTGGTCAGAACAACTCTGCATGAGCTAAATCAGAAGTGGACTCAAAGATATGTAGGAGAATATCTTAGTTAAGATGTTGAGTGCCTGGAATCCTTTTGCAAAAAAAGAAAGGTCGAACTTGAAGCTATGGAAGAGGAAAACAGGGAAGATTGAAATGGATCACTTGCTGCTAGAGTGAGTGGGTAATAAGGACTGAATTATTCTTAACACAGAGGACTATTTTTTTGCATGCGCCTCATACTATTGCTAATCTTTTGTTGTTCTTCATCTGATTCACTGATTTAATTTCACTTCTGCAAAGGAAGCAAGGAGCCTCAATTTATGAGGAGACTGTGAGGGCCTTTGGAAGGGGGTGTATTGAATTTCAGAAAGCATTTTACAAGAAGGTAGCCTGCCACAATCTTGTGCCATAGGACTTCCTTTGGAAGCATATATTTCTCCCCCATAAGTCTTTTGAACAGTTTTATACCACACATGTTTCAAGAGAATTAAATCAATAACAATCTGTACCTTTCTAACCTGAAATGCAAGCTCTGCACGGCAGGAGATCAAGCTATGCAATTAACTGTTGTCCTTTCAAAGGAATTCTGACAGATATTTATAGTTTACTGTATTCCATTTTCCTGCCATTGGAATATAACAGTACAACTGAATGCAGCTGACTGGAACTACAAAATAATTATAGCAATAACTATTTCCTTCTCTATTGGGGAAATCTTGTAAAGTGCTGAATGAGGGAATGCTGATGTTCTTACCCCTCAGAATTCGGTCCTCACCTTTAGTTTATCGTGCATCCCTAGGTAAGTCACCCACAAGACAATTTCTGTTTTCTGTTACCTTCAGCTTTTTCTAATGTCATATTCTAAATTTCACATTCAACTTGACGTTGAATGAATCAACGCCGTACAAATAAATACACTTTAAAAAGCTCTCAAAATTTGGGCACGGTCAGAGAATGAAGTAGAAAGATTTCTCTAGTAAAATAAGTCATATCTTTGTGTGGGAGTTTGGAACAGTCTATTAAGAAGAAACTATGTGATATTACCAGAAGTGAATAGATTGGCATTTGACTGCTAGGCACTTTGCAAATTTCAATATAAAGGCACTTATTTTATACCCTGAGCTGTCACTGTAACTTATGTGCTCATGCTGGTGACTTAGTAGCATAATGACAGGCCATTGTTACTAAGCTAATTAATTTTAAGCAATCTTTCCTAACAGTATGCTTGAGAATGACATTCATTTGCTGCTAACTTATGAGACATTGACGCATCAGGAAAATAGTGATGTTGAATCTTTGAGCTACCTCTCTTGCTGGCTCAGTATGAGTCTCGCATCAGAGGGTATTTGCTGTGTTGGTGCCTTTTTTACCCACAGTAATATCCTCAGCTACTTTGCTTTGGGTCTGTTACCAGTGGAGGTACACCATGGGTTCCAACCACCTGTTAGTTTTGCCACTTGAACATTTTTCATCAAGTGGGTTGAAGGTCTGCAGAGGGCTTACCAGGACATAGCAAGCTGGAAACTAGGATTAGATACAGCTGTTGCTTGACTGAGGTGCTTTGGGGAGTGGTGTGGGAGGAGATTGTGGTGTGTTTAAAAAGAGGAGAAAAAAGCTCAGTAAGGCCAGAGTAGGCTAAGTAGAAGTAGAAATGTCTCTTCAAATCAAAAAGTACTGGAATTATTTTCCTAGCAATGTTTGCCAAGGGGTAGAAAAGAAGAAATGTCCAGATGCCCTCCACCTTTACCCATGTGGATTTGGCACGAAGTTAAAAACCCTTCCCCCAACAGTTAAAAATGAGAACAGGGAAGAGAAACTCTTCTCACTTTATTCTCACAGGTGGCACAGACTTCTCCTGGCTGTTGAGTAATACTGTGTTGTGCGGCCACCTCAAAGTGATGGTATTGAGTCATTCCTAGGTAACAGTTTTGCTTTGGAGTCCCCCCAACTTGTATTCAGGCTGGGTGGATAAGCGATGGTTCTGTAACAGGAGGAAAAATCCAGCAACCAGCGTCTCCCAAGTCTACATTTCCTGGGAGCATTGTCAGAAATGTCAAGTCCACTAGAAGGAAAGAAGTTCAGAAAATGCAAGATGTCTTCTAAATTAACCAGATCTGGATATTCCTCATCATTAGGTTTTTTCCATATGAGGCTCTTAGCCAGAATGCAGCTCTCTGACTGCTAGACCCACTGGTGTAGTGAAGGACCAGTCTGCAACCCAGCCTGTGTGGGTCAGCTTCTGGAAGTTTACTTCTGTGCATAAAGAGAAGAAGATTTGGGCTTTCTGCACAGCGAGCTGGTGTGTGCGTGAGGATCAATACTACAGCTGAGAGCTCTCCTCCTGAGAGGTCTGCAACAAACAGTGCATTATTTATGTGCTCTTCTCGCGTTTCCCTCTGCGTTATGTAGATACTAATCAAGGTGAAATTGGACTCAGCCATGTCTAATTTTGACTTCAGTTTATTTTGGCAATATCCAAGCAGAGGTCAGTCACTAAATGGTTTTCTAGAGGGGCCCTGAGGTTTTCTAAGACTTTGTGTGGGTTAGAGGCAGAGTCTCTGCATTGGCTCATAACTGACTGTTGGAATCCCAGGAGCTGGAGCTCTGTTGTTCCCAAGCCTGGCACTCGCCTTTGCTTACAGCAGGAATGGGAAAATATCAAGTCCTATCCAGCCACTGCCCTTTGACTGCAGCTGATGTTACTTGCTCAGATAAGCTGCAGCATGTTTTATTCTGTTTAGTCAACATTTTGTTAGCTGCTTGCATCCTCTCCCCGTATCCTTGAGTTTTTCTCTCTGTGTTTGACTCTTCCAGTGTGTTTTTATTCCCATTCATCTGGGAGCAGCAGTTTCTCTAGGAGTATTTCACAGTTTTCAATTTGTTTTGTGGTTTCGGGAGTCTAGTTTTGGTTGTTTGTATTTACTTGCTTATAACATCATTCTATTTTTTTCACCTGATTGTAGTGCTGGAAAAAAAAAAAATGACCTTACTGGCAGCTTTGCTCACCAAAGTCTCTTGTTCACTCATGGTAAGAGCTGGTGCACTGCAAGGCTTCCTTAACGTGCATGGGTGTGCCTGCCGAGCAGGGCGGCTATTAGTGCTGTGTGTGATGATGGTTTCTGTGATGAGCCTGACTTTCTCTATTGGGAAATGGACTGTGAACACCTACTCATTTTTCATAGGCCAAATTACAGTGATCTTTCAGCTCTCTGAATTGCCTACACCTCAAAAAGAAAGTCCCTAGGACCCTTTACAGTGAGGCTAAGGAAATAGCTGGGGCTGAGCAGCTCTTCTGTAAGCAGGAACTACCTCTATGAATTTAGCCATTAGCTTTCTGCCTAGCAGGCTTCTGATGCACTTGATATACTTCTTCACCTTTTTTTTTTTTTTTTTCCACTCTTAGGATTGAGGTAGCTTTTGGGTGCTTGTTGCTCAAGCTTCCGTAGCTGTGATTAAACCAAAGGAAGAGGATTTGAAGTCAGTGAAACTTTGCTTAGAGTTCTGTCTCTTTGAAAAGCTCGAAGGCAACAGCTAAGAGAAAACAAATTAAAGAAGGCATTACTGCTATTTCTTTGGAGAAGGGGGAAAGCATTACCAGTAGCATTGCTGCTAAAAAAGATAGGACAGATTCAGACCTTGGAAACAAGGGAGCCTGCCTCTCTAAGAATTTAGTGCTCTTGAACATAGCATTGATCAGTAAGTTTTGTTTGTGCTTTCTAGCCTGAGTGTTCCCCAGTGGTACTTATCAGCTCAAAGGCCTTGTGCCTGAGATTTTTTTTCTTTCTTCCTCCTGTAGTTCTGTGGTTGTTCCTGACTTGGTCTAGCAGAAAAAAAAAAGATGCTTAGTGGAGGTTTTGACTCTCAAAATAGCAGGACAAGGCCAGTAATAAACTTGTAATGGAGCGGTGCCCAGCAGATGGAGAGGACAGTGCCCTTGATGAAATGGGAGCTGTGGGATCTGTCTCATCAAGCAACTGTCACAGCTGTCTTCCTTCTCTAGGATGACCATAGAGAATGAATGCCAGTGCATTAACTTCTCCCAATTAATCAGGTGTGTGTCAGTATACAAAGATGACTTTAGTCTATTATCTGATTTTTTTTTAATGTTACATCACAGCATGTGTGTATACACAGCTGCCTTTTGTAGTCTTCAGAGAAAGAAAAAAAAAAAATCCCTCTTTCCTCAATTAAGAGCTCTTTATGTTCTGAGATTTGGACACTGTGGGCAAAACAATGAAAGATTTTCCTTAAAGCCAAGCTTTCCAATGCAGCAGGACAGAAAGAATACTATCAGACAGTCAATTTGAGCTTCAGAGCTGTGCAGGTACTTAGAGGTGTAATCCATCAGGTACTCTGATCTACGAGTCTGGCTGAAATCTTGCAGCTGTCAGCATGACGTTACTCCCAGTCACATCAAGTGTGTTGAATAGCTAATAGATGTTTTGAAAGGAGGAGTTAAATTAGCTTCCCAAAATTCACCTTAGGAATATAGGATCTGTCTACAGCTTGGATGTTAAGGTGTGATTTCAGACCACTTTGATAAATCACTAACACCTGGGGGTTTTTGTTTCTTTTTTTTTTTTTTTTTTTTTTCCCCCAAAGCTGCCATTTTAACTTGCATTTAGCTCACAGTTAAACAATACTGTCTTCTCCTATAGCAAACAAAGTGTGTTGGCAGGTGAGTAAGATCAGAAGAAAAACTGGTTATGTTTTTTCCTCTTGGTGGATGTGGCTTTTAGTTCAGAGCAAAGGCATTTGAAAGCGCGTAATGAGAATGGTATAGGATGAGTGTAGGTCTCAAGTCAACTCTGATTAACTTTGCTTATACATATAGTTCAAAGTAAACTGCTGCATGGTCAGCAAAAGGAACTTCACCATTCAGTCATCCTGAGCAGTAAAAAAGAGCATGTAATGATCTGGATTCCTTGTGAGAGAGTGCAAAGAATGTTGATAACCTGTTTCCTCAAAACAGGAAAAAATATAATCGGCGTCTGCTGAGTGCCAAATTCTTCATTAAGAGGCAAAGTTGCTCAGCTTTATTCGAAGAAGCTGTCTCTGAAAAATAAATGGGGGGAAAAAAAGTGCTGATGGAAAGGTTGATCCCCCAATAAGCAGAAGGAATGTGGAAAAGCATATTGCCAGAGAAGGTACGTGTAGGGATTTAGGTGTGCTGTTGCTGGCTGGGTTTGCTGCTGTGTTATGCATGATGCTCATGGACGTGGAATTGTGTTCCATGCACTGTGCAGCTCGTGCCCAAAAGTGCATGTCCATTACATGTCAGTCATTTACTTGCCTCATTTGTCTTCTCTTCCCCCGCCCCCCCCCCCCATTTGGATTGCCAGTTCAGTAGGGAGCTGCTTTAAGGAGCAGTAGGACTGAGTGCTGGAACTCGTTTAAAGTACTTGTTTTACGTTTTGCGAGAGCAGCTGGATAGAAGGTATAAATTACTATAAATTGCCAGTCTATGCAAAAAGGTGCTTGCATAAATTATTGGAGAGCCCACTTGAACTTGTTGAGCAGTGCTCCCACCAGCATTAAGAGGTCACTTAACCCTCTGTGCGGCCCTGCTGTGGAGCCCAGTCATGCATTGCAGAATTAAATGAGTTCCACCATTTTTCTTCTGAGCATTGCCCAGAACTGATGCAAACTGACATCTGACAGCACAGGCAAAGCAGTGACAATGCTCTGAGACACTAATAATAGCTGTAGAGCTACAGCAGTTTTCTCTACTCTTATTTTTTTATTAGATTCTCCCCTCTTTGAGGAAATGTTGTCATCCCTGGCACAGTTTATCCTTGGAAACCACCTTTGCCGAGCCATTTAATCACAAGGCAGGCTGCACAGTGGAGTTAAGGCGCTAGGAATGCTCCCACCATAATCTCTTTAAAGAACAGCTGATACCTCATTGAGAAGTTTGAAAAAAAAAAAAAAAAAAAAACCAACATTCCTCTTGGTTGATCCTTGCCAGAAGTTAGGAGCAGTGAGGGGTGCTGATGGGGGACAGGCTGAGTCGTCTCTGGAGCAGCATGGCAGCAAACGCTCCTAGAAAAACAGGCTGCAAAAATCTGTGCAGACTCTGCTCCTTCTTTCTTCCCCTCCATTTCCTTTGTTACTAAGGAGACTTACACTGAAACAAGCTCTGCAGGAATCCTCGGATTCCTAGCAAGGGTATCTTAATATTTCTACTCTTTTATAATTAGTAAAGGAGCAAAGATATTAGAAAAGGTTCATGTGAGGGATTCTTGGGGCCAAATCACAGTAAAAAGGGAAAAATTATGAGTAGCCCTCTAAACTTCAACTGCGTGGTTGCGGCCAATTTGATGGGAACCCAGAGGTAATCCCAAGGTCAGCAGCAATGATGTTATTTACTTCAGTAGGACAGTTAAGTCCTTGGGGTTTTTTTTTAATTTTTGTTTTGAGTTCTCCTGCTGTAGTTGTTTGGTCCTTGCACCGTTGCCTGTTTCTGTAGGATATTGCCCTACTGTACTGAAGTTGGCTGTGAGACTGCAAAGAGCAAAGGAAGCTCCAGGATGCCTGGATTTGTTTGGATAGTCAGGTATTTTTAACCATTGCTCCATCGATAGGGAAAAGAATGGGCAGTGATTTTTTTTTTTTGGATTGCTGGATTTACAGAAAGGAATAGATGCCTAAGGAGGAGCTTGAGGAAAAATGTAGGCACCTAAATCCAAAAGGATAATCCTCACTGCTTCTGCCTGCCTCCGTAAGCGGCTGAGTATCACCACCAAGAGGGTTCCTTAGGTACTTAAAGCTCTTCTCTGTATGTCTAGAATTATCCAAGTCTTGTTGATGCTGAACTGTTCAAATCTGATCTCTCTCCTAAGCCCTGTCAAGATTAACAAACCCGGCTTTCTCCTGACTGCCTCCTGAGAGGCCCTGCTGATAGCACAGACAGAGCATGCCTATAGCATGCCTCTGCTCCAACAAAATAGAGACAGCTGCTATTTACATTCCAAAGCAGAGGAAGAGTCAGGGATATCCTGCTGCTATAAAATAGCACTGAATATTAAACTATGAGAGAGGAGCTGTTGCACGAGCAACGGGTTTTTGACCGATCTCTCGTGTGCTCCTCCACTGCAGTGATCTCAGGAGCCTTTGCATATCCCCTATGATTTTTTCCTTTGCAGTATCCTCAGCTCTCCCATCTTTCCCCTATCCCTGCAGTCACTTCCCTGTACCTCTAATACCTTTTATACATCTCTCTGCAGTGTTCCAGGCTTCTTCCCGTGCCCCCTAGGTCTAGCCATGTCATAACTTCTGCTTCCTCCCACGTCCCCTGGCCCGCTGCTGGGAGGGAAGCGGCTCGTGGTGTGGGTTTTCGGGAGCAATGTGTAGGCTGAGCAGTTGGGCATCGTGTGTGTCAACTGGAGAAGTTCTGCAAGAAAGTGTGTGCGGAGCAATTTTTCAGTACTGTCTGCCTGAGTCCATGTGGCCATGTAGGGGCTTAAGTTTCTTTACAACTGAGCAGTTTAAAGTAATTTTAATGCAAGGCATAAATGGTCAAAATTTAGTGGATATGGTGGACAACTTGGAAGATGCTTTGGGGTTAGAACTGTTGGAGATCATTCAGTGTGAAGCTGAATGGAAAGAAAGTACAGAGAAGAGAGATTGGTAGGTTCCTGCAAAAGGGCAGTTGAAACTTTAGAATAACAGTTCCCTCCTATTTCAACCCCTATCTCTTCTGCTGGTGTCTTAATACGTATTCAGCAAGCTAACAACATCAGGTCCTCTTTCACCTTGGCAGGACTGCTGGTGATATTATACAGCTCTATGGTTGCTGATTGTTTTTTCCAACTGTTACACACCAACATTTCTTCCCCGTGGTGATTATGCAGGTTCTTCTGACCTTTAGAAATATAGTGCTTCTGACTGCTGCACTGCAAACCAGCCTTTCCATTTACATATCTCCTCTATTCCCAGGGCATTGCTATGATATAGACTTTTTTTTTTGCTTCCAATGTATTACCTTCTTGTGGAATTAGCCCTCAGGAAATCAGCATCTGGTATCGGTTATTGTTCTTTAGCTGAGGTGGCTGAATCTCCTGCCTTACAGTAGTGCAGGGCTAGAATTCCTTTACCCTCGTGTGCACGGGTGCCATCAGGAAAGGCAGGAGCTTTTTGTGAGATAAGGGATGTTGGACATTGGCGTGCTTCCCAGCACCTATTGATAGCACAAAAGTTTGTTACTGTCTGGGCTGTACAATCCCATGGTAAAGAAACACTATGAAGCTATTAAACACCCACTTTAAATTGCACCTCTGATCAAATTCCTAACCAAAGGCAGCATCGCTATGTAGTTCTGTGTGTGCTTTGCAAATTACATCCCCAGATGTATGAGATCTCTGGGGCAGAGGGGAAGGAATGTCATGCACACAATAGAGCTGGAAAAACCTTCTGTCTTAATGGTGTCCCATCAATTCTTATCTGATAATCTCTCCTTTTGAAGGTATGTGGAAAGCAAAAACAAGAACAAAGCAGAGCATAGACATAGACTTGCCCTGACCTGTCTTCTAGACAGGATCTCTCTGGAGCTCTAGTTGCTTGTGGTACTTGCCTTGCTGTGACCTCTCTCATCTTGCTATCAAGCTCTCTTGGTGGTGTGAGAAGCTCTCCCCTCCCTTCCTCCTTTCCCTCTTTCCAGCCTCTCCTCCTGTTTGTAACAGCCGCCTCCTGCTTGTCTGCCTTATCCACTTTGTCTTACGTATTCAGCAGAGATTAGAAATATCTTTTCTTCTGAGTCTCAAAGTTCTGAATTCCTCTATCTACCTGCCACTGCTTATCTTGCTGCTGTATTTTTAAAGTCTAACACACTCCAGGATATGGTTGTCACAGGGGACACTTGAACTAAGTGTAGCAACCTTCCAAAATTCTCAGGAGAAGTGCTTTGTCAAAAGAAGAAAGTTCAAGGCATAAAAATAAATATATTTTTTTTAGTTGTTGAACAGTGACAACATATGATAGCGGATTGATTTTTGGAGCGTGTTAACTGCACCGAACCCTTGTCTAAGATATCCACAGCTGCTTTCATGGTAAAACCCGTTCTGTTCTGATCTATCATGTGCTGTAGCACTCCTAGTTCAAGGCCTTTACAGGCCCGGGAAGCTTGCAGTAGCTCATTATGAGTACGCTGGAAGGTAAAGGATTACTGTTAGCACAGTCTCTCTAACTGCACAGATGAGGTATTAAAGCAGAAGGAGGAAGTGTGACTTGTAGCTGGTAGCAGACCGGGGGAAATGAACTCTGACTTCCCCAGCCCCAGCCAGCAGTGGAGGCGATGGGCCATCCTTCCTCTCTCCTGTGGCTTTCTCCAAATGTGTCTTCCGAGGTGTAAGAACAACTTTGCTTCTTATCTAGATGCTCCAAAACCACTGTCAGTGAATCTCATAACCCCTTTGAGCTTAATGGAAAGGCTCTGAGGAGCTAGAGTTTTCAGAGGCAAAAAGAGAAGTACCAGATCTTATTGTTGTTCATGGGGGAGGTTGGATTCAAGTTGTCTTATGGGCTTCTTGAAAGCTTTAGCCTAAATCTTGGACTGATAGCCTTCTGGCTGAAAAAGATCTTACCAAATGCAGACACAGGTTGTTTCCATTTGAAACTTTCTGGTTGGTCCTTTGCATGCTGTGCCTTAAATGAGGGGCTGACAGGCATTGTTGGGATAGTAACTATGAATATCCTTTCTTACTGCTGCCCACTTGGGAACATAAGTTGTCATATTCTGAACAAGGAGCTGGTTCTCTGTTGTTGTTTGTCTTCCTCTTTGGTTTGCTTAATCATACTTGCCCTGAAGACGGCTTTAAGAGACATTGCCTAGCTTTTCAAATGATGCCTTTGCAGTCTCTGAGGTTCCTTATCACCTCACAGTGCACATAACAGTTTTCAGGAGCCCTGTTGTTTTTCTAGGGACTGGAGTACTAGTAGTGTGCAATAGTGTCTCCACTGGAAGCTATTTACAGGAACATCTTGTTGTCTCCCCTCCAACTCTTGTACTCTTTGTGGGTTCATCTCTCTTCCCATTTTAAGGAGCAATACAAGCATAATTGCCTGCTTTATGGAAGGAAAACATTTAAAAATGTTAAACTTGGCAATTAGAGAATTGCAACAAGCTTGTGGCCTCTGTGGTGGCTGCACACTCAAAGAGCACTTCCCTTCCAGGGAGGAGGAGGACACCCAACCAAAACTGGCAGTTCCTATTCAGGCAAAAGGCAAGCTTCTACCTGATGTTAACCCTGTAGAGCCAATGAGACAATTCAACAAATTACATCTAATGCTGCATGTATTTACTAGGAAATGAATGACATTATTATTTTTTTTTCTAACTGGTTTTATTTTAGGGACGCTAAGTTATCTCTTGTTGCTTTGCGATGGGGGAAAAATCAAATGAAAAGGCACATGGTTTCTGCTTCTCCTGAAATCTTTGTATTATTATGCTGAATAGCTGCAAACAATTTGCATTACAATGTAGCATAAATAAGAGATGCCACCAACTGAAGTGTAAACTGAGCAAGATGTGGGGAGCTTTCAGTACAGCCCAATCTAAGAGTTTTGAGGTTTAGGATTGCACAGAACTCGGAGGTGAGAATACAAGGTGCTGTTTGTTGCGTTATCAGACAAGCCCTGTGGTTGGCAAAAGTCCTAACATTAAGGTGCCCAGCTGATCTTCAATATAAGTAACATAATGTGTTTGGTATGGATGCCAAAATTGTCAGGTGAAGAGAACGGAGGCGGAAATATGAAACCCTGTAGAACAGGATTAGGCAGGATTAAAGTCTGAAATGATCGTACTGCACTGGGCAGTAGATGCTGCCACAGCCAACTCAATAAAAGTCAGTGGGACACTCGACATTGCACATTTTCAAGCAGCAAGTCATAAATCTATATTCATGTGAAATCTTCTGCACTCAGTTTGGTGGGAACAGAAACAAAACACAGCTTCAGGTGCTGGCTGAGGGGAATAAAGCACAAGTTGCTGCCTGGCGGGTTTGGATCTCTGCTAGGAAAAATTGAAAGCAACTTGAATGATGTATGTAATTATGCTTGTTTGCAGGGCTGTGTATTTTCTACAAAGCCACTGAGAATATTTAAAACCAGAGATTAAAACCAGCTATAGATATATTTTTAACAACACTTGTCTATATATATAATGATATATACATACATAGCAGTTGGTATAATAGTTGCAAATTCAACAGTCCAACGCATGTAAACACTTGCTTACCTTTTATAAATTAAACCACATACTTAAGTACTTTGCTGGACAGGGAAGTACTTAAGTATTTTGCTTAAATGTTGGACCGAGGTCAGAATGAATGAGTTCTCATCTCGCTGTTAGTGTGAAATTACTTACCTTAGAGCTAACCTGTGCTTTGAAGACCAGTGTCAAAAAGGTGATACAGAAAAGATGTGTTCTTGTATCAACGTTGTTTCATTAACACATAGCTATGTGGTGCATGTGCTGCTGCCGATGGCACTTTGGCGGTGTGGGAGGACCAGGACATGGAATCTGGGCGGCAGGGCTGGTTATAGTCTGGAGCTCTTTGCTTAACCAAGTGTTCTTCAGGCTTGGGATCAAATAGATCTTTGAACTGTTGTAGACTTCAGCTCTGCCAGCCCTCAGCCATGAGGTAACCATTTGTTAGGTCCAATATGAGTCATAGATGGGGAGGGTATTTCTGATTTCCAATTAAAAAAAAATAATGGCAAAGCTCATAATCATGAGCAAAAGGTCTATGTGCTGTAATGGGAACCAGCTGGTGTGGTAGGCCATTTCAGGCTAAAATCGGTGTTCAAAATGTGGCCTCACCGTTATCACGGTTGGAAACAATCCTTGGTGCTGACACAGTAATGACAGCTTCGTGTTTGAGACACATCTAATGGCACTAAGTCCTGATCTTAGCTGGCATTTATCAAGATAAGTAAGCCAGTCAGGCAAGAGCATGGTGGGCTGACTGTGTTCCTTTAGATAACAACGTGCATATTTCCTCTCTTGCAAGAATAATGAACAGACTATGACTGTCAAAATATTTCCCTCTGGAGAGACTCCAAAATAACTGACACTTATATGAGCTCAGTGCCATCAGCTATGTGAACTTCCTCACAGACCTGGAAGACGTGGAGCTATGGCTGAGATGTGAGGGTTTCTCCTTAAAATAAACCAGATCCTGGGAGAATAATTTTTTCACAACTCTCCATAGTTCTTACTTGCAATTGAACTTCTCCTGGGAATAGCTCCACTATCATGTTCACTAAATGAGATGGTATGGCCTTTAGGTCTTTTGAAGCTGATGGACAATGACCTGGTGACTTTGGTTCTCATGTAGCATTGTCTTATGCTTGCTTTGTCTGAAATTTTCACTGAAATTCTCCAAACGAGCAGAGAATCAGGCCATGCACGTTCAACTTTTGGATTTTCCTTTTAATCCGACTGGAAAATAGCTCTGCTAATGACTTGTCTGCAAAATAAAGTGCACACACAGATTCATGCAGAGCTTAATGTGCTCGTCTGGCGTACCCCCTCTCCAGCTATTTGCCTTTGAGAATTCTGGGAAATGCATCTAACCAGCAAAGAGTCTGTTTCTAGAAGCTGCTGTTTTAGGGAGGATCCATTAAAAAGGCATAGCTGGGAATTTGAAAGGCATTATTTAGCTGGTGCGCTGCTGTTTAACTAGAAGAGGAACGTGGCTGAGGTGGCTGGAGTTACCTAGTGCTGCTTTGAGCTTGGAGAGAGCTAATGGCCCGTGCCGCACAGGATACACTTCTACTGAGATGGAAAAGTCTGCTGTAACGGTAGAGTAAGCTCGAGCAATGCTGTAGCACAGGTCAGGGCTGGAAAGTGTACATAAAGGGCTCTCCCTGTAGAACAGGTCAGGTCATGCTGCTGATTAAATGTGTCCTGCGAAGGTGTCATAACACTCTCCAGTCTGGGCAGCTGGGAAGTAAAAGAGTAGGGTTTTGCAAGACTGGATTAAGGTGAGTTTATTCCCTTTTCATTCTTTCAAATGTAGATTTATCCCTGTTGAGTTAAGCTGTGATGAACTTACTTTTTACTGTAGGAAAAAGGGCTGACACTCATGTTGATGAAGTGACTCTTGTATTTTTGCTGACCTCTGTTCCATGCTATTCACTGCAGATTTCATGAATTTTCTGTATGAGCAGACAAGAAAACAACTTTTTGTAGTGGGGGGGGGGGGAAGGGCTCTGACAAGTTTTTAGCTGTCAGGATCCCTCATTTCCTGAGAGTTTCTCTGAGTCTCAGGGTCTGAGTGATGCTAGAGGTGATCACCATGGACAAGAGGGTTCCTTCTGCAGGTATTTGCAGTCAAGTCCAGTAGGAAAGGTCTTTTAGTCTTCATGGTACCATGGGGTAATACTAGAATCCAAACTTATCCCTGTGCTCTTTGAAACCAGGGTAAGATGCTGGCATAGGAATTGCTCTTTGTCAAATGTCCCATACCTGCAGAACACATGAAGAAGAGAGAGCCAGGTACAGCAGTCAGGACAGTGTTTGGAGAGCAGGGACCGCAGCTGGTGCGGGGTTCAGGTGCATAAGGAGGAGGCAGAAATCTGAACTTCCACTGAAAGCTCATTATTGTGTTCTTACCCACTGTGTGCTGTGGGGCTGCTCACTGCTTGCAATGCCTTGTTGGGTGGTGAAGCTGTTGGGATGGGGCGTCCTCCTGCCCATACCACCAGCACCTGGAGCTCCTCACCTGCTCCCCTGCTGCATGTGGGGAATAAAAGCAGGCAGCATGGGAGAGTTATGTCCTCATCTCTGAGAAGCAATGAATGGTGTCACCGACAGGGCAAACAGTTAAGAGTGGGTGGGAACAAACCCCCTACTTTTTTCTTTGTTTATCTTTCAACAATTGATATTTACAATGAAGTCTAACCCATCCCTCCAAACAAATGTTTCTACATGGCATGGTTTTACCAAGAAAGGATAGTAAAACATCAGCAGTAAAATAATATTTATAGAGCTATGTATTTGTGAAAGCAACTGTGGTTTCCTAGGTAAATAGTTGCTGGGTTATTTAAAATACTCTGTCTGTCAAAATCCTTCTGTCATGGGGAATATTTCCCACACAGTTTCATGGAGAGCTTCTTTTTAACTGCTGGTGGTAAACCTGTAATGCTATGTTAGGTTTTTAATAGCTTGCGAAGGTCCCTGATTGATTTTTCACACGTTTATTTCCACAGCAATAAGGTTTTACGTACTGACATGTAGGAAGGGAAGAAAAAAAAATAATAATCACAGGATGTTGAATGTGTTTCAAAACCTGTGCCTAAATGTCTGTCTTTAAAAGGCTCTCAACCTGGGGGTGGTTAAAATAATTACATTACATTGAGGAGAGCTGGAACGTTTGCACTTTCTCAAGTAAAGGATCACTTCTTTTCTTCAAAGATGAAGCAATTTGCACAAAAATCTGAAAATCCCACGCTAAGCTGCATGCTGACTCCTGCAATATGGATGTTTCTCCCGGTGTGGTTTAACAGCAGCGGGAGCTGCATGTCCTGGTGTCGTGGCAGGGCTGCGGGGGCCGGGACCCCGCTCGGCACCGTGCCTGTGTGACGCGCGAGGCGGTCAAAGAAAAGGCCTTGCTTTTTCATCAGCTCAAACACCGCTCGTTGTAGCGCTCCCTCTTTTCTCACCTCGTGTTATTTCTGTGCACTGGGAGAGTCGTGCAGAGATACGGGGATAACTGGATGTGTGGCAGGATCTGGAATTGTGGGCTTCAGTCCTGGTGCTCCCGCAGTGCAGCTTGGGCCTACTCTCAGCTGCTGGCCCCCAGGTGCCATGCTGCACAGCAGACGAGAAAAGGCACCTAATGTGACACAAGTGACAATTATGACCCAGAACCCGCCCTAGGAATTGTCCTTGCAAGTTAAACTTCAAATATCTGCAAAGCCTAGAAGTTTAATGGGCTGTAGGCAGTTTTGTCATTTACATAGCAAACATCATTATTTGGGATGTTTCCTTCCGTATCTCATAGCAGCTTGTCTAAAGACTGGAGTCCAGCCTAGCTCTTTCAGAGCTTCTGAGTAAACAAACAAGCATGCATCCTACTTAAAAAAAGGACTGGCAATTAAAGAAGACATCTTGCATTGTACAAACAGGAAGGATTGTAAAACACTTTGCAGGGAGTCAGTGGAAATGCATTCAGTCTAGTTTATAATCACAGCACAATGAAATACCCTGAACATAAATAGCAAGAAATCAATTTTCTTTAGAAAAAGTAAAATGAAGAACATTAAATGATCATTTGACTAGATAACTGCAGTTTACTCTGTGGTATAACTGTCAGCTTGCCTGTGCACAATAACGGAATTAATGCAGAGGGGGTATGGTTTAGATGTCTCCTTCTTTACAGTGACAATAACTCCCTTGTTTTCTCTAGTGAGTAGATGTTTATATTCTAATTTTGTCTCTGCAGGCTACACAGAGCCTTAAACTTGCAAAAGGGATTTGTGAGCAGCTTGCTTGTCAAGAACAAATACTAGTCAAAAGAAATGCATGACTTATTGACCTTGAGTTCACTGAACCTTCATCTTGATGCTTCCGCACCACTAAGGAATCGGCTTCTCCAAAAATTAAAGTTCCCAGGTCAGAATAGAAGCTTCAACAAAGGACCTGTATGGCTTTACAAATACACATCGATTACAGGACTTTAACAGAGCTTTGTTAGAACAATGGGATTATGAAAAGCAAATGTTGGAGAGATAAGAAACCAATTGAGGTCAAAGTTGTTGAAAAGCAGACTTTTGCAAATATGAAATGTCTTATTTGCATTTTGACTAATAATCTTAACTCTTTGTCCTTGCCTGTTGTGTTATTCATTTGGAGATACAGTGTCAGTATCTGGGTGCTCTCGTCATCTTGTCAAGATGATGATATGCTGTGGAAAGAGATGATGGCTTTCACAAAGATCTCAGTTTCAGTGTGTGTGTCCGCTACTTATTTTGTGGTGTCTGATTCAGATTGGTTTGTTGTATTTTCCAAGTTTTCATAAGTTTTTAAGGAAGCTTAGAGGAATATTTCAAATTTATGGGTTTTTTTTAGTATCTGTGTTTAATAGCTACATAGTCATGATATTTTTTTTTTCCCTGAAGAAACATCTCTTCATAAATCAGCACAAAGATTTCCATGCAGTCTTAGGACTAAATTAACCTTTAATAATTTTAACTTGTTTCTCAAACTTTTTGAAGCTTCACACCTGCACTTCCTTTCAAAGCAAAAATATGAGAGTAGAATTACTTATTAATATTTGCTATACAGACATGTGAAAGGAAATGTGTTCTTCGCTACAGGACAGTGCATTTGTGCACATATGTGACTGTGATGTGGTTGTAAGTGTTAAGTGCTTCTGTTATGTGTATACATGTTCACAAAATGAGATAGAATTTTATTTAAAAGTATATACATAATAAAATTGCATATGCTTTGCATGTGCTCAGGAAACATCTTCTGTGTAGATGGTAGTTAACTTTTTTAACCAGTTTACTACATTGGTTCAAATGTTGTGACTCCTATATATTTTACCTGCTCAATTACGAAGATATTTGTGTGATGAGAGAACTTGGAAAACTGAGAACTTGTTTTGCTTACTCAATAATCTGCAGAGTTTGCTTTGATGATAGTGTGTCATAATTTCTCCTTGGTGCCAGTCAAAACAAAGACTTTGCCCTGTACACAAGCAGTTCTTGTTTGGATGGTTTTGGTATTTTGAAACGTGGAGTAAAATCCAAGACAGATAACTTCCCTTCCTGTAGCTGCATAAGAACAAGACTGAAAGTGTGAAGGATCTTTAAGCTTAAAGTAACAGAGGATTCAATCCCCTTAACACGGTGCTACTGTGCTGTATCATGGATGGTTTGAAAGCAAAAGTAGGGGAGGAAAAAACCAAAATATTTTGAAACATTTCAAACTATCAACTTTTTGTGAAAGAGGATTCTTTAGATTATGTCAACAGTGAAATTTGATGGAAATTATTTTTTTAGTGTTTTGAAGTTTCCAGAATTGGAGTGCATTTTAGGTGCATGTTTATTTTTATATTTGTTTTTTTACTTCCTTATGCCATTACTTGAATTAATAATTAATATTTTTTTTTGCCAGCTATTTTTTTTTGCCCTATTTTTTTTTGCCAGCTATTTTTTTTTTGCCCTATTTTTTTGCCAGCTATTTTTTTGCCCTATTTTTTTTGCCAGCTACCAGATGTTTGTTTTAACGGTACCGTCAAATTATGTGACTTCAGTTACACTCGTTGCACTTATGTGCACTCACTGGTGTTTTTCTGGCTAGGAGAAAGCTTAAATTTGTCTTTTGAAGCTTAGATGGGTGGACAAAACAAAGTGTTCCATCAAATTATATATTGCTAAAAAAAAAAAAAGACAATCTATTGTGAAATATTGTACCATTTACACAACTTGTTTTTGGCTCAAGTTCACTGAAGTAGCTGACTACTTTGACTTTATATTCCTACTTGGAGAATCAGTTGGTTGAGCCTGAGATTATGCTTATGTTTAAAGACAAGGTCAAGGCTTCTGATTTGGGATATCAGTTAAAGGGAGGGAAAAATATGTGGAGCTGCAAACTTGGAGACCAGCCATTTGTTGCTTATCTGTGTAACCAAACTGCTGCGGTCCTGGGTCAGTGCGCTGGCTCCAGCGGTGATAGGAGCGGGTTATAGAAGAGAAACATCAGTGTCTTTACACAACAGTCCTTCTCTGTTGCCTTATTGCATCTTTTCTCAGCCAGAAGTTGAAGGTGATATATGGTACCTTGAAAGCCAGTTACTTCGTTTGTCCTTTCTTGTCTGTAAAATTGGAGCAACTTTTCATTTCCTGAATTGGTTTGAGATCTGTGGATGAAAAGGTGGCATAGTTACTGTGATTAGCTATCCTCTTAGTGAGTCTTTTAGTACTGAATCAAACCCACCCAATCTCTTGCTTGCTTTTGAGTTCAGAAATTGCTGAGAATTTAATTTCTAGGCTGAGAGGTGGAGTTTTACAGCTATCTGGTAATCTGAACTAAGATTATCTGCTGTCTCAAGTAGAAGACAAGAAGAATAGTGAATAGCCTCAGACAAGACACACAATAAGATTTCCAGCAATGTTCCTGAAGTGCATTGGGAGAGTTAATCATGTCCCTGCAGCACCGCTTGCTATCAAACCACTATTTGTCATGCATTAATGAAGGGGCTACACCCATCACGGAAGTGGTAAACGGGGGAGAGCATCAGCATGCACAGTGCTTTCCTGGTGACCATCCAACCACTGTTGTACCCAGAGCTGTGCAGGTTGCTTTGTGATGCAGATGACTCTACCTGGAGGTTGAAAGTCTGTCAAAAGCAATACAAGTGCAAGTTTACTTAATAATGCAAGTGAAGGGAAAATCCCAGGAGCTGTTAAAAACACCAGCACAGAAGAAGCTTTTTTTTTTGTTAACCATTTTGCTTTGGGACCTGTGTCAGTCCTGGGTTATTATTATTAATTTTTTTTTTCCTAGAGCTGTAGATTGGATTTCAAGTGGACAACAGCTCTATTTTAAAGACAGCACAGTATCCAGCCGAATGATGGTGGGCACACAGAGAAATCAGCTGCAGCTCGGGCTGCCTGTGGTACCCAGGTGCTGCAAAGGCAGGCTGGCTGTGAAGTTTGCAACCAGGCAGGGGTGAAAAAAGGTCAAGAAGAATCTTGCTGTTCCCAGTGTCTGTCAGTAAGTAATCATGCAGATAAAAATCACACCACTCCCTCAGCTCAACAAAAAATTTCTTTCTCTATCTATATATCCATATAACATTACAATACAAGCCTCAGGGCACCTCTTGTCCTTATCTAAACAAAAGTCTTCTCTGAAAACCTTAGTCATGCAAGTTATGGCATGAAATCACCCTTTCAGCAGAAAAATGGTAATTTTGCATTTGGAGTCAAAGGAGGACTGGCTTGGTGTACAAAGCTATTATGTTTCTCAGATCCCATCACCCTTAGTAAATTGGGAGCAACTCAGATCAGTATATAAAGGGTTTTTTCCAGTGCAGGTGTAAATAGCACTGAAGCTGTACCTGGATTTTTTACCTGCTGGCATGTAAGTCCTATGTAGTGTTATCTGCCTCTCTGTGGAAGGCATAAGGAAAATGACAGACAAAAAAATTCAATGGGAATGACCTGCAAATAAATATAAATCTTCAACACTGGATCGTTGTACTGTGATTAAAGTGAGGAGGAAAAAAGGGAGTTTTGGAGAAAAGCATGGGGTTTGTATAAAGCAACATGTTGGTTCAGTTTTTGTGAAAGCACTTCCAGTTGTCATGGTGGGTAAATTAAAAATGAAAAAAACTGTTGCCTGTGATTATCAATTGCCACCTTTTTTTCTTCCCCAGATTTGGTGCAGAGGGATAGATGACAGACCTGTCTTCGTCTACATAATGTTCAGTGATTCTTCTGCTCCTTTATCCCAGTTGTCTGTGGGCCGATACACAGAATATTTTTGCAAACCAAGAAGAGGAGGGAGCTGTATGCCCTGTTTGGGCAGTGTCTGCACAGTTCCTGGTGGGCTGTGGAGGATGCAGGCAGGTAAGCAGATGCAGCTATCTCCTGGGAAACAAATCTGTGTGTGAGAATCCTTTTCCAGAAACAGAAACCTCTGTGGGTTCCTCAGTTTGTGTAGCATTAACTTGCACAGATTACATTGAAAAGAATGTTAAAACAGTCCGTAAAAATAATTACATATGATGATCTTTCTTTTGACTTCATGATGTAAAAATAATTTATTTGTCCTGGCACAACACAGAACTGAGCTGAGTCTTCCTTTAAATAATCCTCCTCTTGGCTGGTTGCATTGTTCACCCCAGTCTGCATGAGCGGCAGTTTAAAGGCTTGGTTTCCCCTCCTGATTTACTTCAAATATGAAGCCTCTTCTACAAGTTGTCTTGAGCAGCCCTCTTCCCATGCAGGGTGATGGAACACCAGGCTCCATCCCAGGGGTGGCAGTTCTCTGAGGCAGCTTGCTGCAGGAAAGGGCTGCGTCCCAGGGCTGGCTCCCACGGGAGGAGGAGAGGAAGGAAACTTTTCTCGCTGGAAAAGAGAAGGAAAACAGTGTGTGACCTACGTGGTGACTGTTGCTGTCTGTAATGGCTTTTTTACTTTTTTTTCTTTTCCTGATACTTCTGCAATGTGCATTACTCTGTGGGAGAGATGCTATATCATTGACTCCTTCCCCGCTCCAGGCAGACGGTAACTGGTAAGCCTTGATTTCTTTCCTTAATTATAGTGTCTTAGTGCAAAACTTCAAGAAGATCTTTAAAATACTACTGATTATTAAGAACTGCACTCTCTGCTTGCAGTGACATTTCTTGACATTACTTCTGCCTTGTTTTTTTTCCTTCTTGGAGAGGTAAAAAGCAAGCTTTCATAGTTTTCCTCTTCTTTGAACTTTAAACAATATTATGTTGTTTCTGCTTTAGTTTTAAATGTTTACAGTCCCCTTCACTGCAGATGTGGTCCCCTGCCCCCTCCTACAATCCCCAAATGCATGGGGGTTTTGAAAGTGCTGTTCATACTTCACTTCACTGTTTATGATGCTGAGCAGTGATGCATTCAGATTATCACAGCACGGGTAAAATAATACCCACTTCTTCACTTACATCCTATTACTGCACCTCAGAGAGCCCTGTCACTCAGATTACTCAGGGGAAAGTCAATGACATACAGTCTTTTGATTTAAAGTACAAACTGTTGTGCAGAGATTTAAAAGATAGCCTAATTTATTCTTAAATGGCCTGTAATGTACTGGTGCTTTTTTGATTGTTTTATTAGACTGTGATTTTTTTCCATCTAGCTTCTATTCCCCAATCCTACCAAATGATCATGATTTACTTTGGACATCTGTTAAATGCTGGGCTATCTGGGGAACAAAGCAGGGGAGCTGCAGTCCTGATGGGAATATTGAAGGAGAGCGGTGAAACCGACTGGGATCTCCTAACAATGGGGTAATTTGAGCCACACAGCCTTACTGCAATTCCTCTAGCTTGCATGGGGTTTTCACATAAGTGTGTGCATCTCTGAACATATTATGATTAACTGCTGTTATTAAATATATTTATCTTGTTTAAGACCACTTCAAGCCTTTCCCTGAAGAGGGAAGACTATCAGATCTATTGCTTTGCTTTTTTTTCCCCACAAGAACAAATCTGGAGCGTGAGCAGGAGCATTGACAGGGTGCTAGGACCTGTTTGATTCCCTCACCCACAAATGCTGAGATATTTGTTTTCAGCTGTCACTATTAGTGTATTCTCAGTTCTCCTCCCCTCCACCCCCAGTTGCAACCAATACTAAAAAGGTTTTTTGATTCTTTCCTAGCAGTTGAAGTAAACCCTGCTGCATTTTAGCTTCCTCCTGCAGGACAGATTTACTCACTGTGGTTACTCTGTGGTTGCCACATGTTAGTTCCATTACAGGCACTGCTCCCTAATCTAATGAAACAGAAATCCATGAGATGTATGAAAACATTCTGTTATTCTTCTGTTTTCGAGAACATTTCCTGTCCTCCTCTCCCCCTCTCACTAATTTAATGATTACAGGTTCAGCCTGTTGCAAGGGAGCTTTCGAACAGTGTGTGTCAGGCTAGGTTGTTAAAATATATCTACCGTGTTTGGATTTCAGCAGCTCCTGTGATAACCAGGAGCACGGAGGCGATATTCCTGTTTGAAGAAGAATGATAGGTATTTATCTATGAAGTACGAGACAGTATCTAGGGTTCTTAATTGTTTGATTGCATTGCAAAAAGCACACTGCAAGTCAATAAAAGTTTTATCTGAGTGAAGATGATTGAAATCCTTACAAAAAGGTGCTCTAAGAGTGATGTTTAATACCATTGAATACACAGAGATACTGAGATCTGTTTGTCTATTTGAATCCAAAGAACAAACTATAACCTGAATAGGGGCTTAGAAAAAAGTATTCAAGACAATTTCTAAGTGCGTTAAAACATCAGTCCTCACAAAATGTCGAAGGAGCAGCAGATGTGTAGACACAAGCTACAAAACAAGTAGTGCTGTATTTCAGACTTGAAATGGTCTATGTTCTACTTTTACAGCTACAGTTTTGTTATTGTCATAATAGGAAGTTTAAGAGGGCACAAGGCAGGAAAGAATTTCAGGTTTTGCTCACGTTTTCACAAGCAGATGGGTTGCTTGTGTAGTAGCGCTCACATGACTGCGGGAGCTGGGACCTGGAGTTGGGAGTGCTGACTCCCTGCGACTGCTCGAGCTCCCTGTCGAGTCAGACTGTTTTGTGTCTGGACTTCAGCATAAGGTTTAGTCAGAGATGACACCATAAACTCCTTCATGAGTCATCTACTTAATCCTGCTACAGACAGGGCTCTTCCTTGTGCTTTATTAGTCTGTTAGCTCCATTGTCTTGCTGTTAGATGTGTTGGTGGTGCTTGTTTCTGATTTCAATCTAAAGTGGGTTATTTTTTTCTGTGCTTTGAGTTCTTTTGGCAGGGGCATTTTCAGCCACTGCAAGGATTTTGTACCTCTGCAGGTTAGCCCTGGCTTGTGCTGTACTCAAGCAGATTACTTCCAATCCTAAAGGGAAACCTGTATAGGAGGTTTCCTGTGAAGAAGCTTAGGTTTGTAGAAGACTTATGTGAGCTTGGAAATGTGTTGGACTGTGCTTTAGAAATGATAAATGTCACTTTTATAGCAAGGCAATGCTAATTTAATGTGAGGATGGTATCTAGAGGCCTGTAGATTTGTGACCCAAGAGAAGCTCTCCTAGTAGCCACTGGAAATTTATATAATGAAATCCCAAACCCTGTGAGATATTCCAGGCTTTGCTGCCAACCTGAAACCTGAGTTAGGGTTATGGAGGTCTATGAAACTTTCAAGAGAACCATGGCCAGTTTTTGGTTTCAGCTGAGTTTTGCTGTGATGCCATAGGTTCATTTAAATGCTGAATATGTGGAAAAGAGCTCCTCTAATTCCATGTGAATGTTAATTTAGTACACTTTGTTTAGCTGCGATGGCAACACAGTTTTTGGAAATGTTCTGTGTGCATTAGTCATCAATATCTGAGTGATGTTTCTATTGTGCTCATCTGCCAATGGTCCTAAAAAGCATCAGCAATTCATCTATTCCAGCTGGGACAAGAAAGACTGACAAACTGCAGCGCTGCATTGAAAAGCAACTAAAAATGGAATCATAGGGCATGTTTATTGTATTTTCATGACTGCAGCAGTTAGGGACTGATTTACTAGCATACTGCAGCATTTGGGATTACCGCTGTGGGCTGTCCTGTTTCATCCCACGGGATGACTCAGTCGGAAGTCTACTCTTCTGAAGCTCATGTGGAGAATCAGCCTCTGATAGTTGTACTGATGAGGGGGAGGGAGCGATATCTGCATCCAGCTACCTGCTGTGGTGCTCATTTTACTTTGACAATCTGGTGCTACAATGACAATCCTCAGTAAGGTGAGGAGTTAGCCTGTGTAGCACTGGGTACTTACAGGTTCAGGCTAAGAGGATCACATCAGGAAGAAGGATGAACTCACAGTTAAGGTCCTAGGCTAGAACCTCATGAATCTGGGTTTGACTTCTGCCATGAGATTCTTGCCTGACCTTGTACTCAAGGTCATACCAGAGGTTTAGTTTCCATATGCAGAATGGAAATAATATTTCTCCATCTGCCTGCCCTTTGTTTCTTTACACACGTGATGAGTGAGGAGGGGTCTTCAATCGATGAAACAAGAGAGGGGTCTCACAAAGCTAACTTCAGCTGAACAAGACTAGTTTTTGTAGTGGCTAACTTCAGCTGAACAAGACTAGTTTTTGTAGTGTCTGTTTCTAACAGGCTCTTCCAGAGGCTGAATCAGGGCTGCAAAGTGGGAATTCCTGCTCTGAATTGCCTTGGTTAAAGTCAGTCTTTGTGAATCCTCCTTTTTCTATCACACTTACACAGAATGCCCTGTTCACCAGAGTTTTGAATGCTATTGCATTTCTGCCATCTGTATTCAAGACTGTCACCTTGGAGAGAGGCACCTCTCATCCCCACTGCAGCCTGTGCCCTGCCTGGTACTCCTACACCGCTGCCTGTACTGCTGGTGCTCCCAAGCAGCTGCTCACAGATGAGTTGATTTATCCGATATCTGTCAAGAGGAAAACAAGGAATAAGGAAATTCTGCAGAGGAATGATGCCCTGCATCTTCTCCTGAGCAGAATTGCCCTAGCTGGCTACTCCATCATATGCTTATAAGGAAGGGGACTGAGACTGGGAGGTTTTTAAGGTCAGCACCATCTATTCAGAGCAAGAATAGAAGGTCTGACCTTTTTCAAATGGTAAGCTTTGTCAGTGCTCCCATTGGGATTTTTTTTCCCCAGGTGACTGCTTATATGTCACTTGTGGTACACCAGGGGACTGGAAGCGCTATAGAGCTTCCCTCTGTCCTTCATGAGGCAGCACTGAGAGCTTCTAATGAGGTTACACGTTTTCCTAAAGCTGAAAACATCAGAGAAGTGACTTGAAATGTATTTTTCATGTTGTGTCTGTTTTGTAAAAGCCGTAAGTTCTTGAAGATGTCTGTTTCTTTAGCAATGCAAAAAAAAAAAAAAAAGAAAAAGAAAATCCTGTGTAGCTACAATTAACACCTCAGCAATAACTCTGTGACATACATGCCTTGTGTTTATTGATCAGCGAACAAGTCCTCCGGGGTTTATGTTGCTTCCAACACATTTGGTTCCAGCTGAATACCTGCAGTGCATTGATCTGAGGGTGTGATTCCTCCTAAATATCAGCCATCCTGTCCTGTTGCATCACAGCTCTGTATGTGCTATTGTCGCTATGCAAAACCAAGTGACTGAAAATGAAAAATCACCATGTGAAAAATGAAAGGGCACCTGTTCCAGTCTCTGACATCCATGAGCCCTCTGTCACATTGAGGTTACACCTGCATAATTCACTTGCCTTCAATAGAGCGAATTCTGATTTATATTTGCATGTGCGAGAAGAAATTCAAGTCCCTCAGGGGCTATGGCAGCTCAGTGCTTCAAAGAATCAGGTCCCTGCTGCAGAAAAGGACCAGATACCAGAGTTCAAAGTGAATGGATGCTTATTTCTTTACGGTTTTTGTTTTCTTTGTGAGCATGGACAGGCTCATTGCACAGGCATTTCCAGTATAGGTGTGGCTGCAGTAATTACTGCTTATTCTTTTGAAGGAACCTGCACTTACAAAACAGTGCAGGATGTGAGAGCAGATGAACGTACTGTTTGAAAGGACCCAGTGTGACCAGTTGAAGTTCAAAGGCTAGGAACAGCAGGATGAGTTGCTTGGCAAGACAAGGACTGTGCTCGGTGGGCTGCTGGAAGGTGTAGGTGCCTGCTGGAAGCACCCATCTGTGGCCCAGCTCACATTGGCTGTGCTGATGCTGAAGGGACAGTGGAGGCAGTGAGGACAGAGGCAAAGGGAGGATGAACAGGAAGAAGGAAGGTTATGGGGAGAGCGGGGCTGGTGCTGTAGGAGTAATGATCTAGACTTGTTTCAGGTCATCAGCCTTTAATCTGTTTTAAAGTTGATATTCAAGTATGAAATAGTGTGTGGCAAGGAAGATGGAGAGATGGAGAGACAACTTTTCAAACCAGCACTGAGATGCTGGCTAATTCTGCGTTTCTCTTCATAGCTGTGCAGCAGAAAAAGCACAGGCTGTGTGTGGAAGAGTGAGAAGAGGCTGATAAGCAAACCGGGCAGCGTTAATAATACATCAGTAATGGGGAATTTCTTCTTCCAGCTGCATGTTGTGTTGATCCTAACCAAGCATAAAGATCCCCCACAAACACTGCTGCCTTTGCTTCACCTGCCACGGCCTCACACAAAACTTGATAGGAATGGGGATGTTGGGAGGACTCTGTGCTGTTCTGTCAGGGCTCTGGTACCTGAACTCCCCTTGCTACCACCCAACAGGGATGGGGTTTGACCTCTCAAGTTTTCTCCCAAGTCTGCTTTTCTAGAGCTAAAGAAAAAGTGTCCCTTTCCCTTTGCTCCTGGGGACACGGTCTCAGGATGACTGTTTACTGCAGAGACCTGAAGAAGTGTCTGTCTTGGTCTAAAATGCAGCTTGTGCTATTTTTTAACAAACCCTGCAGCTGCAGTAGTGAAGAAGGCTGCAGGAGGACTGCAGATGAGGGTCTGAGGATGTTACTCCTGTTGAAAGACAGGGCTGAGACTTAGGCAGGAGGCTTGGATGCAGAAAGCGGGAGGGCTTCACCCTGGGCTCGCTCAGCCCTGCTCACCCAGAGCAATCACAGCTGTTGCTTTGGACTGCGGAATAAGAAGCCGTCTCCAAGGTTCATTAGGCCCTCGCCTATTAAGAGCTTTAAAAACTGGGGTCAGGACCTTGAAACAGATCTGCAGGCTGGGAACGAGTGCAGTATATGTGCTATCTGTGCAGCAAGGGGAGCAGTTTTGGTTCAGCTCCAAGTGGATCAGTGCCTGTGGTACAAAACCACCTGGAATTAATTGCAAACGCTGGTGGCTGTTTTCAGCAGGGAGGCAGAGTCAGGCAGAGAGACTGGGAATGCGCTGCCCTTATTCCCTGGTCACACTGGTGAAGGCATGCGTGGGAGGCTTACGCTGACACTTCCCACACTCTATGTGCTTTGTGGACTTTCATTTCCAGGGCTGTCAAGGCAAAGTCTTTCATTGCAATTACAGACATGTTTTATTTTCTTGTAATAGAGTTGCATGCATTTATTTTCACTCTAACCGTACTGTCCCAACAAGAAGGCACTGCTTAGAATGAAGACGGCTTCTTGCATTCAAATGCTGCTCTTCTGCTCTTACGTGTATCTCTCTTGCTGTAGGCCACATGCATGGCAGAGGAGTTGTGTGGAATACAGGAGACTACTCTTCAAACCCGTGGAGATGAAGCCCACCAGAAAACTGTCTCAGGTTTGGCCAGGATTTGAAGGTGAATTTCAGATGTCTTTAGAAAGATTTAATGGTTTGTATCTGATGAACAGTGTCCTTTGTTTCCTTTCTGTTCTTTGGCTTATGAATATGAACGAATATCTACTGGAAAGAATACTTGTTCACAGCTGATGACTTTTGGTGGTCCCTTAAGGGAGGCTCCATACTCTTTGAGGCCATTGATATTTTAGCATATGGAACGAAGTTAGGGTGCTCTGGGTATTTATTAAAGTGATTGAGGAGAATTATCCAGTTCTGTACTTCATTTGGGAAGTACAACTCAGTACAAATAATAAAATCAATACATTGCAGCACTGATTTTTGTCGGCCTTGGAATCATGGAGGAGATGAGGGACTTCCTGCTCCAGGAGAGAGTCACAACAGGAAACCAAGGAGTATGACTATGAGTATGAGGAGTGTAAGGTGAAGAAAGGACACTTTTTAGTGTAAGAGGAATTGATTGCAACTTCCGTTAGAAAAGTAAATTTAAGAATGAAGACTGACCTGTGCTGAGACGCAGCTCCTGTTGCATTGTTTGCCTTAGTGAGAGAGTGTGATGTGGCAAATCAAGGTTTATCATGCAAGTGGCAGAAGGATGAAGCCTCTTGGTTCCAGCTCTGTCAACGGACTGTTGATGGGCATGGGTAGTCTGTTCTGCGCCGGGTTTTTAGATTTTTGGCCTACTCTGTCCTCCCAGCATCTCCCCTGGCTTTTGTCAGGCCCTGCTGTTCCTGCAGGAGAGCTCTGATTCACCTTTTCTCTGTGGAGCTCTGCCTTTCCCCTCTGCCCTCCACTGTTGGCAGCTCTTGCAGAACACCCCAGCTGTCGCTGAACTGTCTGACCAGGGCAGAGAGATCTCTTGCCCCACAGTGCAGCCGGTCTTCCCAGTGCTGATGCTCCTGTTTCAATTAGAGCAGGTTTTTCCGTGTGCAGTGTGATGATGTCTGGGTGAAATCTGGGACTGCAGCTCATACATATACAGATGTAGCTGCTGGACCAGTAATTCTTGTGCCTCCTTTTCAGCTTATAGGACATAGCTCTAAATTGAATCTCAGAAAAACGAGGTTCTGGGTCCAAGAAGTAGGGTAATGATTTGGAATTGGTTTTTCTCTTGTTTTTTGTTTTGTTTTTTTTTTTTTTTTTTGCACCCAGGTGTGGTGGTTTTCTCCTCACTGCAGAGGAAGGTAATGTTCTTCAAGGGGAAATTCCAGTTTGGGGTAATGCAAATGAAAACACCATGTGTGTCCTTTTTCATTCAAATTACATACAAAAAATTGGTGATATGAGACATGAGCAAAGGCAGAACAGAGCCTAGAGTCTTTAATCTTTAAAATCTATTTTACATGATTAAAAGGATCCTGCCTGGAGAAAAGCAAGATGGGCTATTTATATCTCCATTCTTTTTCCCCCTGGCCCCCCTTTTTTTTTTCCCAGAAAATACTGCTCAGTCTTTCACATCTGAAAGACCACGGCTGGCTGCCATTAATTTTAATGCTAAATCCTCATCAGCATTTCAAAACATTATGAAAATGTCTAAGAAACGGTCTTCTAGTAGCTTGAAAATATTGCAGGCAGCAACCTAAATAATACTGTAAGTGCCCTGGTAAGTACAAGAGCACATGCTGGAAAGGAAAAGAGAAAAATAAAAGGCTTTAGACCATCAAGCAAACGTCAGTTCTACAAAGCAGGCACAAATGGATTACGGGATTTCATGGATGCTGAGAGTTTGAATTACTGACTGAGCTGCACCTCACTTACAGAAAATGTGGTTTTCTTGTTTAGGGAACGCATCAAATATTGAATGCTACTGTTTGCTGTGCAGTCTACTTCATGGACAAGTACATAATAACCTTGCATGTAGGGTTCTATTTAGGCCAACAAATGCAATTAAACACACGGAATATGGCCAGGACCCCAGTGTTAGTGCTCTGTTACACTAGATAGGTGAAGAATGATGGATGCCAATTAAATTGATATTGATGGTCATAGGTTAAATAAATGATGTTTCTGATCAAAGCACTCCTCATTCAGCAAAGTATTAAATCTGTCCTAAACATGTTTTTAAGTCCTGCTTAAAACTGAGCATGTGCTGGAGTAATTTCCTACTTAGGGAAGGGCTGGACCATGCATTTTTGGGTTTATTTTTAAAATTGGGAATATCCACACTTACCTAGTTCTCTCTCGATAAGTTTGAGACAGTCATGCATATGACTGCCAAATTTCACTGGGGTTTCAGGACGTGCTATTGCTGTCTCATGCTTGTTTGTATTTCTAGTGCTCCAGCAGGCTTGGGAACCTGTATTAGGATTTCAAGAGCTTGTGCTATTTCCGCTTTCATTGATGATGCTGTCACTGAAGCTCTACCCTGCAATGGGTTGGCAGCAGAGGGCTGATGACTGGTCCTCTCCTGAGGCAGTAAGTGGGATGTTGCCATTTGAGGATGATTATCCATATCATTGGTTTTGTAATAGTCTTTTTTTTTTTTTTCTTTGGGGAGTATTTTTTAAATATTGCCAAGTCTTTCTGCTTCCATAAGAATTGAAGTGAACTTTTAACCCTTCTGTTTTGGAGATCTGCAAATCCATGGCTGCATTTTAATAATGATTAAACTGAAAAAGAAAAAGCATGTAATTTTTCAAGGGGGAAAATAAACCTTATTGTTTTTCCCAGTCCACTTAGGAACTGTGACAAGAAGTCTCTCCAAGCAAGCACAGTTAAAGTCTCAGCTTTGCTGGGAAGTCTTAGGGTTTGGGGGAAAACGTATAGTCAAAAATGAAGGCAGAAATGGGCAACTTTCATCAGCCCCTGTGCTACTTTTTCTCTCTTTGATTAAGCATCAGGTTTAAGTATCATCAACAACGTGAATTTTGAAGAACACAAGAGAATGCACTTCAGGTTAGAAAGCTTGTCTTTTATTCAAGTATTAAAAAAAAAAAAAAAAGCAAGCCACTAGACTGTTCTTGAAATAAATCAGAGAGGGTTAGACGGAGGCTGGAGGTGCACGCTACATTTTTCATTGCCAGCTCCTTGTAGCCAAGGTATGTTGTCAAGACTAACCTTGGAAAAGCACTTCTCTCTCTTTTCCCTGCGCAGCTCTCCGTGGTGGGATCATTAATGTTGATGGCTATAATTGACCACAAAGAGCAGACCTTTAGTCCCCACCTGATCTTTCAGCGTGTTTATACACTGCTAGCCTGACCACACAGCAGAGTAATGAGCATTACACTTGACAAATATTGTCATGCCTAAACGGGAGATAGTGCTTCTGCAAAGACAAGCAGCAAGCCTGGGGGCACGTCATGCTCAAATAGGAAAGTTAAGGATTAATATTAATTCTCTTTCACTCACTGGGGGCCTGATCCAGATCCCTACTGTCAGTTAAGTCTTTCCACTGTGAGCTTTGTGTCTCTCCTATGAAGTAGCACTTTAAAATACAATACAACCAAATTGTATACTAATAAATTTGACAGTAATAACAGATGGTGCGAACTTCTTTTTAACTAGAATCAGGACTGTTCCAGTAGCTGGACAAGGTGCTGATTTGAGATGAAAATGCCCAGGTCCTAATTCCTTCTAAATTTAAATATCCAGAGTCCTGATACATGTTGGATGGCACTCCAAATCTTATGTGCTAGAGCAAAACATGGTGAGTGATTTAGAAGAAATGAGAACCTGTGATTTTATTTGTATTAAGCCGGTCACGTAAAACTCTGCTGTGTACAGTCTCTATGCAGAACTTTGGGGGAGACCCCCCTCTGCCCCACACCAAGCCTGCTCATCAATCCTAGGTAATTCAAGCACCCCGTGTTGCTGAGCTGCCTTCACCTGGCTGTCTACGTGCATTTTTCTTGATTATGAAAGCATCAAAAGTTTTGATGACTTTTTAAGGTTCTCTTTCTAGATGCTGCAATTTGTTTTTATTTTCCATAACTTAAAATAGAGAGCAGTTCTTGTGAAATTAATGGGATTGTGTCTAAATATCTTTTTGGTCTGCTTATCTGGTGTCTAGGCTTCACTGTGAATTTTGCTTGTTGTAACTTGCCATGATTTACTTACCCTCCATCTCCTTTTTATTTTTTTTCTGACTGAATCCTTGATATTGGGTAGAGTGAGAAATTTTGGGTTAAGTTAAGTAACTTGGCAATGCAGCACAAGAACATGATGCTAAATAGAGGGAGCAGCCAGGTTTCCAGCCTGCTGCTGAGAGCTGGATCTGCCATGCTGGTGCTTGCTTCTTGCTTTGCAAACTTGCTTGTGCTCAGAAAGCTTCTGACTAACTTGGAACAGCTGAGTCAGCTGGACTTTCCAGGGTGCTCTCCTGGTCCACTCTCCTCTCCCTGGCCCTGGGCTGGTGTGTGTGTGTGCCTGAGACCAGCATTGCCTGAGTGTGGTATTTTAGGTATCTGAGTCTGTGCGCTATACAGATCTTGATTCTGTTTTTTATCATCTCTCCTCTGGGTCTGAAGTGCACCACCGCAGGTCATGCACTTGACTAACTCCTGCACACGCGCTGGCTGCAGGCGGAGCTCAGATGCTCACCCGGGACTTTCGGCACCTACTGCCTGGAAGCGCTGCCTTTGCGGGCTGCCTTTGGGTGAGGACCGGAGCAGTGTTTCCAGCTGGGGAGGGCAGCTCTCTGCTGACTTGCTGGTTGTTGGACACTTGTGGTTTAGCAATGTGATCTTCTAGGACAAAGCACTGCTCATCATTCCTGTCACCAGATATTCACCTAGGCCAGCAGAATGGAGCTGGCCCCACTGAAACGGGAGGGAGTGTGCTGCCAGACTGCCACGAAGTCCTTTGGAAGATCGTCACATTGACAGGAGACCATTTTCTGGAATATATATCCAAGGCCAAGTCAAAGTGAGCCAACTTCTGCAAGTGGACTTTGGTTTAGGTCAGGCTTAAATGCAGCCCAGAGTATTTGCCTGCCTTGGCTGCAAGTGGTGCTTCAGCTGCTGGTGCAGAACTGCTTGGCAGCAGTGTGTGAAGCATCGTAAAGGCACAGTGCTGAGCCTCAGCGAGCAGCTGGGCTCGCCAGCACTGTGTTGGGCGTGAGGTGGTTCTGTGGCATCCCTGTCTCAAGCGTACCCCACATACTCAGTGAATCCCTCTGGGACAGATGTGATCCTTTGCATCAGGATCTGCTAATTTTGTGTTCAGAATCTTTTGGGCTAAATATGGAAAAAAAAAGTAGTTTATAATCTAAAAGTGCAACGACTCTGTCTTTGCAGTACTGGAAATCAGGTGCAGGTAATGCATTCCACCAGCCCTGCTTGCTTCCCTGGGGGAAGGACATGCTCAGTGCACCCACCACAGCCCCCAGATCCTCGGGAGATGTGGCCAGGCCCTCAAACCACACTGAGGTGCGCGATGTGCAGGAATTGAGCTGTGCATCCTCTTAGGACCGTCTTGATCCATGATGTTTGCTGTCAGCAAGATCCCAGTGGGAAGTGCTGCAGACACATTGATGTTCTGCTTCGTCTGCAGAGAGGCTCTAAGCTGCCAGGGCAGTTTTTTATCTCAATATAACCTAGTTGCTTTCACCTATGTGCTATTAAACTGTTAATATATCCAGGGAAAAACTCATCCAGGAGAGTGAATTAGGAATACCTAAATGAGGTAGCTGTGTTGTCCTCAGCAAAATATTATTGTTATTAAATGTTCCCACCAGATACTTGGACAGCTTGCATTACGACTGCAAAGCTAATATTTCATTATAGGAAAATATATATTCATAATGGATTGCAATTTTCCAAAATACACAGAGGGCCCCAGATTTGTCAGTGTGCATTTGCTCGGCAAGAAATACATCTCACTAAAAACCAGATGTCAAAATTAACAGTAGAGCTTTTGCAATGCGGGGAAGAAGGCTGACATTTCAGAGCTGGCAGTCCAGCTGTGTTAACGGCATCAGGGAGCCTTTGTGTTAAGTGCGATGTTTAGCAGTAGAACTGCATTAGGAGTTTATTTAAATTATAAGTGTTGGTGGCAACAATTGCAATCAGGTGAGATCCTGGATCCGCTCCTCCCCCCAGTATTTTATCTCTTTCCATTTACATGCAATGTTCCTGTACAGCAAAATTTTGAGCAGTTGTAAGAATTACTACAGTTCTGAGGAAATTGCTGGGGATTGTTGTCAGGGTCACGTTTTGGAGAGGGATGAAGGAGACAGGCATTTGAAAGCTCTTGTAAATGTCTGAGTAACTGTTCTGAAATGTAAATTATTGATTCATACCCTCCTGTTTTCTAATGTGCTTTATCTTCTTGGTAATTTAACCTAGTTTTCAGGGTATTTTTATCTGTAGCTTCCTAGAACATGTATTACCCATGTATTTTATCTCATCTCTTTCTCCTGTTTTTAGATGTTAGGTGGTGAGTCAGGGTACTGATTAGCTTGACTAATTTGTTGGCATAGCTTTCTGTCAGGGGAAAAAGGGTGCACATTTAAAAAAGTGAAGATAATTAACCACTGGAACAACACAAGCACCGATAGATTCTCCAGTACTAGCAATAGTAATATCTGGAGGTAGGTTTTCCTAAGAGATGTCTCTGGTTTTACACTGACATTAATTTTTGGAAGCCCTATGGCCTGTGCTGTATGAAAGATGAATGATCCTGATGGTCCATCATGTCTTGGGAGTTCCCAAACCTTGTGCTTGGGCACTGTGTTTATCTCTATTCCTGCTTGCAGGAGAGAATTTGAGGAAGGGTTTGGTGGCACAGGCAGGGTCTATGCCTTTAGAAGTGTGTACTACAGAGCTGGAGATCCGTATCTCGGGTCACATTAGACTAAGTCCAATGAATTACTTGCAAAGTGGTGGGTAATCTTGGCTCCTGGGGTCTCTAATCACTGATTGAAATGTGGATTGCAATCTTACACAGCCTCGGAATGTACTCACTGGAGCAGATGCTGCATCAAAGGGAGCTGATACGGAGCTAGCCTGCTCCCTGGGGTGAGGAGATGCTCTGGGGACCCTCTCTGGGGATGCAGCAGCATGCAGGGGGGCAGCCTCCTGGAAGAACATCCCCTCCTTCCTGGGCTTGAGAGGTGGGATGGGGCCAGGCACCCAGAAAAAAGAAAATGGGAGAGATGCTACCAGGGGCTTCTGTGGGAGTCAGGATCCCACTAACAATAAGACTTAGCGTCTTTATCTGTGGGCACAGTCCTGGTCACGGCCACTTGTATTTGAGCAAACCCAGAGGGGCAGCCTCACTGTGCGGCTTTGTCACATGGGAAAGCAGTGTCCCCTTTTATAGGCAGAAGGAAGCACTGACTTACCTGCCGACAAGGGAGATATTAAATTTCAAGGCAAGGTCATATTTCCTCTTTAAAATCCGGAGATTGCTGTTGACCCCAGCAGCATGATGTGACCTTATCTACCACACGGATATTTTCCTGACGTTTCCTATTAGAGAGGTGGGCCTGCGCCTCCAAGGGTGAGTGCGGGGACGATGCCGAGGTTTGAACCCATCCACGCTGAGCAGAGGTGGCTAGCAGGGCAGGTATGAGGTTGGCTGGGAGGAACATCTGGAGGAAAACGGCTCCCCAAGGCCAGCACAGAGACGCTCAGCCCTCTTCAGTAAATCACTTGAGCGTGCTCTCAAGTATTTCTTGCAATGTTTTGCTGAACGGGGGCCCAACAGAGGAAGAAGTCCTTAGGCAAATCACAGTGTATAAATACCTCTGCTGTGAATGTAACTAAGGCTGCGGCGCTGTCACACAATGCAGTCAGCAATAAATAGGTTCCTGAATTAGAGAGAATCTCTGCTGTATTTCAGAAGTGACTGAGCTACGTGTACAAAATGTCCTTTGAAACAGCAGCTGTGTCTGCGTTATCTTCCTCTGAGAGATAAGCAATTATGAGAATGTTATAATGATTTCTTTAAAAAAAAAAAAAGGGGTCTAAACAGCTATTGCTTTTTAATGCGAAGATATTTAAACATCAGTACCTTGAATTGATTAAAAAAAGTTGTACTGATAATGTGATTCTGTAGCTTGTGATTCACGCTGAATGGCGCAATGAATCGTGATGAAAGGCTGGAGAGAAGGTTTCTGATGGGACCTTCCGCTGCATCGGTGGCTCTGAGATGGCGTGCTCATTTCACAGAGAAGTCGGTGCTTCTATGAAACTTCTCATTGCTGGGGAATTAATGCCAGTGTGGTTTTAGTGGCATGTTTTTGTTCATGAATGGTGAACACGGGAATACACTGCTTTGCTGAAGGGCTTCTCAAGAGAGCTGTGTTTCTAAGGGGTACCCTGCATTCCTCTGCACACCAATGTCTGCAGTACTTCTACTTTGAAGGATTTTGAATATCACACTTTTACAAAATTTGCATTTCTCCTGACTTTATTAGTCAGAGCAATTACATGTTTTTTTTTCAGACTTTTCCAAATGCAAAATAACTTTCCACCAGTTGGATAGCTAACTGGTAGAAAACAAAATCTCCCAACTAACAGGTAATGTCCGTGAATTCTTGCATCATAGAAGAATTTGTGTCTTCTCCTTGAATCACCAGGCAATTTATTCAAACCCTTTTGGAATCTGTTCCCTTGCAACACGTAACTCTAGTGCCATTTTTTGAGTAAGGTTAGCTGAGAGGTGCTTAGGATTTAAGTGTGTTCATGTATCTAACGGGCAGTGTTGGGATGCAGATGGAGCAGTTAGCAAGCTAAGCTGGACTCTTTCACGCTGTTCTTTTAGTTCCTTTTTGCACCGTGTGTAAAAAAGGCAAAGAAAAAAAAGGGAGGGTTCAGTCCACTGTGCCTCTGAGCTGCTCTCTGAGCATCACTGATTTCACTTCTGCGCGCAGTGGCACTGAGGTCTGGCATCCTTCTGTACCCCGGCTCTGTAATTAGTCTGCTGCCTCCGCAATGGGGTCTCAACCATCTGAATCCTTGTCTTCAAGCAAGTACTGACAGCCCCCTCGTGTTAAGTTTTGTAAACACTAATTTGTGACATCTCCTGTGGCTTAAATCAAAGCACTTGAGTAAAAGTAATAATACCACTGTTAAGTAAATATTACAGAAGAAAATGCCTGTCACCTGACACTGAATGGGTATGACACCGAGCGCGTTTCAGGAGACGTTTCTAATGAGGAGGTGCTGGAGAAAGTACCGCTGCTTTTGCAGCCCTGAAGCTGTCGGCTCTGTGGCATGCTTGGCAGAAAACAAAAAGGGAGAATATTGCTTATTTCAAGTCTGTTTTGTGTTTTGCTCAGGTGCACATAAAAGGAGAAGAATGACCTGGCTCCTGCAAGTCTCCATGTGAACTGCAGCTGCGTGATCTGCTGCTGTGTCTCATCAGAGCCCTGAGCCCTCGTTGTGCTGGGTGCTGTACGGTTGGAGGACACAGCTTTCTCCCTGTCCCATAAAACCTGCAGTTTAGCAGTGAGGGCAGAACGTTACCTGAAATTATGCCTAGAATATACAGCTCTTTCCTATTTGTCTCTCTCTCTTTTTTTTTTTAATTTTTTTTTTTTACCAGCCTTTTTGTCTTCCTTTCCTGTTCCTGTTGGTTGAATTGAATGTGTCATTCCCCCTTTTGCTTTGTTACGCCCTGAACCTTGTTGTTGTATTGTGTGAACTTTTCATGTCTGGCAGTACTGGAAACAACAGAAGCCCTTGAAACCAAAACTGCAGTGTCAAACTTGTTAATTTTCAAGTAAATTTCTGTAAGCATTCATAGTATAAACATAACAGGCTTTCAAGCAGGTAGCTGAGCTGGTGGTACCCATTTGGTGTGTTTAAGAATGTTGAAGGATAAAAGAAACGTCTGTCAGTGTATAAGAAGCCCAGGCAAACTGGGAAAGCAGACAGGATTATCAGTAAGAGAAACACTGCGTTGTGTAAATTCCCGTCCCCTGGCAGGAGCAGGGGAAAATGCCTGAAGGTGTTGCCCATGAATGAACTTTAGACTGGGAGTGGGTGGGTGTCACCACTGGGAAGTGGGTGGCCACTGGGCATGGCCAGCGTGGGAACTTGCCAGGTGGGCACTGGTCTCCTGTGTTGAGGTTTTCTCTTTTTCCATAGGCATTTGTCTGAATCTCCACGATCTAATGGTATGGAGCACAGGCTTAGAGTGGGAAGGAGAGAATGGAAAGCAGTTAGGAGAAGAGGTGGTGCCCAGGGAGCAGTCTGGACAACTCAACTGAAGCTGAAGGTAAGAACTGGAGGCAGGAATACAAGAAATGCATCTGCAGTGTGGGAGGAGAAGGTGGTGGTTTTGCTTTGTGTGACCCATGAGTGCACTTGGGACTCCTGGAGACATCGATGGGCAGTAAATGGCTGCCCAGAGCTATGTGGCAAGTAAACATGGCTGGACCCTGGGGAGGCTGTTTCTTCTTTTACTTCCCCCAGGTCGCCCAACGTGTGCTGTAAGGACCCAGCTGCCCGCTTGCTGTGCTGCCCTGTGCTGGAGGGAAGCGGTGGCTTTGTGGAGCTGCAGAAAGGGGCCAGTGCTCACCAGCTGCAGCCCTGGCCCACGCTCCGCTTCAGCTGAGCAGACGTTGAGGCGAGCTGCCGCGGAGCGCGTGGGGATAGGCACAGCTGGCACTGGTGGCAAGCTGGCAGATCCGCTGACGGGAATCACAGCAGCTCCCTTGGGTCAGCACAACTGGGCTGAGTCCTGTTAGCAAGGGGGTTTTTGAGCTTGCAGAGCTGCTCCCAAGTCCAGGGGTTGAGGTCCAGTTTGGAGCTGGGGCGCAGAAGACAGCGGTGCCGTACACTGGCCAGCTCCTATTTCTAGTGTTCAGTAATCCCTTATTAAAAGGCTATAAACCTGGGCGCGTGTTGTAGTGTCAAGAATGTTTCTAATGTCTTTCTTTTATTTCCTTTTTAATTTATTTAAACTGAAAAAATGCACTTTAAAAAAAATTTCTCTATCCCGTCTATGATTAGGGGAATCCCCCTCTAGTGAGTCTGAATGCTTCCACCGTGGAAGTACCATTTAGTACCAGCTCTGGCATATTTATGTTGGCTCCCTGATTAGACAACATGCCAAGCTGTCCTTCGTGGCCTTAATTATCGCAACTTCAGGCCAGCGTTGCCTGCTTACAACATAATCCCACGGCCTAGAGTGAACCCTGAAAATGCTTAATTAAATGACATTCCACAACAGATTAAGGAGTCAGAAGCCCGAGATAAAGAAAAAGGGAGAGTGTGACCACAAGGGTAGCAGGTGCTCTTCCCTTTCATGATAATGCTCCTGACATGGACTGTTTCATTTTGAGCACATTAAAAAAAAAACAACATTAATTGGTAACAGTTTAGGGTCTGCACTTGGCTTCTTGTGTGAAGTGATTAAGAGACAAGAATTCTCTTGGGCTGGGGTATGAATGGGCTCTGTGGACTCTGTCATTTACATCAGTTAAGGATCTGCTCTGTGCTTGGCATAATTTGACTGTCTCTGTCATCGTGTGTGAATTATGGCCACATCATGAAGTCTGCTCATCTGAGCAGGTGCTGCCAGCCAGGTCGCAGCGCATCGCTCGTGGTTTGTGTGACGCCGACCCAGCTTCCCCCAGCCCGGAGCCTGGCTGTGCTGGAGAAGGGCTGCGGGACAGATGGACACCCTCGAACAGCTGCTACAGCAGTGACCAGAGGCTTTGTGCGTGATGTGTTGGGCACCTCGATGAAGCCCTTTGGTGAAGCTGGTGGGTGCCTCTGCAGCTTCGCAGTTCTGAAATCCAGAATGAGCATCAGCGTCAGGCACCAAAAATCAGTTGAGATTTTTATATTTTAAAAAGAAAACCAAAACCTTTTCTCTTTGTGAAAACTGGCATGCAGTTACTTGGAACAGACACAATCAAATTGTGTTAGGGAGGCCCCTTGGGAGCCAAAGCCTACATCTCACCACAGAAGATCAGCATACAAACACAAACGCTGTAGATAACGTTACATTGCGCAGATTAGGGCTCAAATCTTCAGCAAATCTGTTCAGAGCAAGAAAATGACAGCAAATGGGGCGCGTGTAGCACACTGAGCATGCCTCATTCAAAGGCCCGTCGGTAAAGGCAGTTATTGCTAATATTGTGGTTTTTCATATTATTTCTCAGTTATTTGCTCCAGCAGCTCTCTTGGCTGATTAAACTGGCTGTGCAGAAGCTGACCTGGAGTGATTTTTTCTTTGCAAAAAGTGGATTGTGGTTGGGTGTTGTGAGGTTTCCAGGGATTTGGTTTGTGTGTTTTGTATTATTCTCCAGTTTTATAGCACGAGATCAGCAATTAAACTGTAGAATGGGAATGAGTTAGATGTCTGTACTAACACAGGGACAGTCACTGGGGGAATCCAAGTGTAGAGGGCTGGGGTGAGGTGGTGCCTGTGGCAGTGATGGGAGGGCGGTGGAGGCTGGGAGGCGATGGGCTGGGCGGTCGCTCTGCCTGGGGGCTTCACAGCACCGAGGGCTGGAGGGGCTGCAGCACGGGGAGCACGCATCTGCCTCGTACCGCTGGAGACCTGAGCTCTTATCTTACCAGTGAAAGGAGTTTAGTGGTGCCAGCCTAATCCCCAGTGCATATTTGTGAAATGTGCCACCTGCTTTGACACAGCTGGAAGCTCTGGGTGAGTAGAAGCAAGGATTTTATTTTAGTTTTTTTTTTTTTTTATTTGATAGCAGAAGCAAGGCGGATTATCCCTAAACTGTATCAGCTAAGCTGTGCGAGAAAGTGTAGCACATCATTTCCCTATCTCTGAAATGGAGAAGATGTTTTTGCTGAGCAGGGCTATTCAGGTGGCGAGTTTTTAGCGTGAGGAGTCTCTCGCTGCAGCTCAGAGGCTGTACACACTTGCTGTCTGTGCTTAATCCTGTGCCCCATGACTTGTCCTGACGAGGTGCAGAGCAGCAACCTGGAGCATGTACCGGCACCAAACCTGCCCTGAGCCTGATCTGTGCTGGAGCTCATCTGCACTGCTGAAACACTTCTACGGAGAGCCATCCTCTGCCTGAATGCTACATGACTTTACCCACACGGTGCATTTACCAACATTAACATTTATCATCTCCTATTGCAGCTTTCCTTTTTGCAACTGAAAAGTAAAAGAGTTCAAAAGAAGCAAGTGAAATCTTACAGCAGAAACCTCTTTTTAAGTATTCCATGGAGAAATAACCCAGGGCAATACATGTGGGATAACAATTTTTATTTACGTAAAGGTATTTTATGCTTGGAGCCAACAAGTCTGCCTTGATTCCTATTCAGAGCTTTATATGTGATAAAAAGCATCAGCTTAGGTTTGTTTTCTTTATTCTATATTTACTATCACTCTTCAAACTGAAAACTCATCTTGTTTCACTCTGAAGACCTAGTTCTGCAGAGGTTAGAGCATCCTTAGTTTCTCCCATGACATTTCAGAGTTGTCTGACATTATGTAGCTCTTGGATGCCTTAGTCTTCAGCTGGGTAGATCAGCCAGGGTCAAAGCTTGGAGATTTGACCCCTGTTTAGTCTTCATGAGGCTTGTGTGTGTACAAACTGGGACTCCTCTCAGCTGCAGCAGAGCTTTGTGGGAGTGAAGCGCCAGCCTGAGCACAGCACATTGCCCAGACCCCATCTGAAGGCCTCCTTTGTGGCTGGAGCAACATAAAGGTCTTTAGATCCAGTCTTCAGTCTCAGAAGTGCTTCTTTGAAGTCTCTGGGCCTTCATGTGTCCTCCAGACTTTCATTTAATGCAGTATTTTGTTTTGGTAGGGTTTTTTTTTTTTTTTTTTTTTTAAGATTCCAGGTAAGATTTCAACAAGCTGGGGATGTATCAAAGTATAATACTTGCTTGAGTCTTAATCAATCCAAACTGTTCTCTTAAGAAGGAAAAATAAAGGCTATAAAGCAGGCCAGACACAAGGCAGCAGATGTTTCTCTTTATTGTCAGAACAGCAATCTTTATTAAATACCAAAGAAAGCCCTGTAAATCCGGGAAGGCGGTTGAGTCTATGCTGAGGACACCTCTTCCTCAGGCCAAACAGTCTTTTCTAAGTCATTTGTTTTTCCTGCTGATCCTTTGGTGGTGTTTCCGTGACATAAAAGCAAAAGGGAAAATGAATATTTAACCGTGGAAATAACCAGATATTTTAAGCTTGAAAAGAGAACAGGGAAAGCGAGGGAAAGAGCTGAGATGATGCCTTTCACGCCTGTGCTGTCTTCTCCTTGGTGCCAGGAGTAATGCAGGGCCATTCCAGGGGACCCCTGGAGATGCCCCAAATTCAGCAGTGGGCTGGTACATCTGGTTACGACACATTTAATGGCTAGGCATATATTCTTCTGAGAAAATGTCTGGTGAAAAGTAAACAACACGTTATTATTGCCTGGGAATTGCAGAGTGGGGCCTCTGTAGGATGGAGAGCGCTCTTTCGAGGTTGTCTGGCAAGCGCCGGGCATAATGAGTCTGGTAGTTTTCATTAGCATTACTAATGGCATCTTCCACTTTTAAGAAATAACAGCAAGGTTTCATGAATTAATAAAAGGAAGATTGTGACTGACTAAACAAAGGGTGTGCCAGTCCGTGCGGCTGGTCTGGTTTAACTAGGTAATGTCCATAGATACAGCGTTAATTTAATTCTCAGTTGAAATACTCCAGAGGAAATGTCAGATCAATAATGTAGAAAAGGGCAAAGATTTGCTAAGCCTGGCTGACTTGCCTGTGTTAAGTACCGTGAGATAGATGTGGATAAATGCTGAACATTAAGGTGGGTAATCACAACTGTCTTGAGCGTCTGAAAAATTTTTCTGCATAAACGCGGTTCAAAACAACTGGGTTTCAGGGAAGAAGCTGGGTGTTACGGTAACAGGTTGTTATTTCGCACACGACTTTGCAGTTAACATCCATGGGTTTGCTTGTTTTCTGGAAAAGGATAAAAAGCCTCATTGCAGACATTGTCTCACCCTCCCTAGTGCAATGCTGAGAGTCCCTGTGCCTACTCCTGATCTGCGGCAACACATCTTCAAGCCTTCCTCTGTGTGTGCCAGCACTAGCTCTTAGTGGTTTTAAGTTTGGTTTCTAACTGGATTTTGTCTGTTTTGCCGGCAGGTTGTGTGGATGCATCTCCTACTGGCTTCAAACTGACCCACAGGAGATGCCAAGAGGAGGAGAAATCTTATGCGCGTGCTTCAGAGTCAGCGTGAACTTTGTCTGCTTTAGGGTTTTCTGCTTGGTGTGGCTGGCTGCTCTGCCTCCCCGAGCCCTTCTACCTGCCAGCGCTCCGACAGCATTGCCACAGCCGGGCAGGACCGCTGAGCTTTCTGAATTCACTCTTGAATGTCCAAATCTGGATTGTCATTCTGACTTGAGCCCATCATGGCCTGGAGGTGAATTGCGTCCCATGTGTAGATGGCCATAAAACACCAAAGGGATGGGTAGGTCCCACGTTACTCTGGAGACTTCCATGAGACCGGGTACCAAGCGTGCTCCAAAAGCAAATCCCACCTTTCCTTGTCAGTAAGTGCTGGTGTTACCAGCAACTGTACTCAGCCATGCTCATAGCTAGCATGCGTTCCTTCCAATGAAGACAAGAACAGACAACTTTCTTGGCCTTTGGGCCCAAGTCTCAACTATTTGACAGTTGCACAGTAGTTTTTCCATGCAGTCTTTGCTAAACCACTCAGAAACCTTGAGGAGTTTTTTATTTAAATAACACTATCTCTTCCAGTACCGAGAGCGAGGTGCGTGTGTGCAGAGTCTATGGGAACACTGCGATTTCAGAATTGCCAAAACAAACAACAGGTGCCTGTGTTGTTTTGCAAGTAGGAGCTCCTGAAATATCAGACTTTGGCAGAGGAGATGTTTCCTTACAACACCGATCTTCTTACCCCAAAGGCCCCTGGAAACCTGGGTGGTGTATTTACGGTAAAGAATGCAGAGTTGGAAAATATTTTGAAATCACCTTTGATGAAAAAGGCTTTAAAGTGCCTTCCCAGCTACTTGTTCATCTGCTTAATTTCTGCTTTCAACAGAAGTATGGATCAGTATCAGGCTTAAGTAAAACTGGAGAAGGCACACGGTGACTCAGAGAACCCATAATAGCCTTTTTCCTAGGGGGTTGGCTTACCTCCTCCGAAGAATTGAGCATGGGTGTAGCTACACCGAGGTCGCTGTACCAGTACAGACCTGTGGTTCAGAAACATGGCAAGAATGGAAAAAATGCTTACACCGATGCGATTACCCCTCACCCAGGAGCTGTGTGGGTTGCCCTGGTGTCCAAGCAGAGTGTCGTGGTGCTGGCTAATAGCAGGTGTGCTGCAGCAGAGCAAGGCTGTACAGAGCAGTCCTTGGAGTGGGACTTCTTCACTTCTCCAAGGAATAAAGTACCAGCTGCTGGCTTTTTTTGTGAGCCATAGAGAGATCTCCCTCTGCTCCAAAAGACCAGCTTGAGCCTCAGCAGCCACCCACCCAATATTTGCCATAGCACGGTGCTGGTGTCCTGTCAAGGTGGTGATGGACAGGATCTGTCCCCTGCCTGGGTAGGATGGCGTGGGAGATGTGTGCCCCTGCTTGGCACGCTGCTCTCAGGGGATGCAGAGGCTTTGGAGGGAGCCAGGAGCAGCCCAGTCTCCATCTCCTGTGTCAACTGGCCTCTTACTGGGCTGCTCCCAGCTGCATTTAAAAAGGAGGAAAGAAAAGAGCTGACGGAGCTGGAACTGCTTTAAGGTGGAACTGAAACAATAGCTTGTGGCTGTCTGAATCAGTTCCCTTGTTCTGTGAATTTGACTCAGAGCTGAGTATTTCAGAGCCTCAGAAAGCAAAGGCTTATTTCAATTTTTGTTCTAATAATGGGCAAAGGTCAGAGCAGCTGGGAGGAGAGGGGAAATGAAAGGCATGGGCTTGGCTATTTTCTCTGAACCAGCTTCACCCGTTCCTGGTTACGATCTCAGCAGAATAATAACTGATATTAAGCAAAGCCAAGAAATGAAATTAACACATGCAAAATTACATTACAGCCGTGTCAGGAGTCCTGCTGCCCAGGACTCGTGATGCAAAGTACCAAGGGCAGCGAGGAAAAGCCCGGAGCGGAGCACCTCGCTCTGCCGTGCACAGGCCGTACCCACGGCGGCCGGACAGGGCTGGGCGCCGGGATCTGCTTGCCCCATGGCTGGGGCACCTGCAGCTCTGCCGGTGGGGCCGGAGAGATGCTCTGCTACGTGTGCACCCACGGCTCAGCCTTCTCTCAGCCCCTCACGATGCTTCAGCGTGCTGTAAATCTAAACTTAAGCTAGCAAGCTCAAGGCTGGCTGTGCAGAGCTGACGCTTGAGCTTCTCCAGGGATTTGGCCAGCGTTCAAGACCAGACCATGGCATACCGCGAGAGCTGTACGGGAGGAGCGGCCAGCACTCCTGACCTCAGCGGCCAGGCTTCACTGCTCATCAAGACTAATGACTCCACCTGCCCTCAGTCTTCTCATGGCTCCAAGACCCAGTTTTGCTCTCAGAGGTGTTGCAGGTCTCTGCTTGCTCTCGGGGTTATCTACAGCCTGTTTTCTATCTGTCCGTCTAGGAGTGAGTGCCTTCACTTCCAAAGTGCTATCCCTGGGGACTGTCCCTCAGGTTTCTGACAGCCATTTGTCTTGCAAAACACATGAACTTAGGGTTGGTGGCCAGGGAAACCAAGAGCTTGCTGCCTTAGTCAAACTTCCCAGAGTGCCTGCTGGAAGTACAGCACATCTCTCCGTGTCTGTGCAGAAAAAGCACAAAGTGAGGGCTGATGTATGAAACAAGGAGTAGGTCAGAAGGATGCATTTTATATACACTAATAATAGCAATAAACCTTCTAAGGAACAGTTACACTCGAAGAGGTTAGAAGAGCTGATGGGATACAATAGCCATGGAAACATTTTTGGTTTTTTTTTTGCTTCTTGGCAGTGATAGCACTGCCTCACTGGGCTTATTATAGTGCTGCGTGTCAACATAGTTGTTAGTGCCGGGGCATTGCCTCCCAACCACGCTGAGCTTAGCACTGGGGAGCTGCGCAGCGTGGCCGCAGCCCCAAGCTGCCAGGCAGAGCTGTGTGCATGCGGCCACTTCGCCTGTGCCCGTCTGCGCTGCCACCGGCGATGCAGAGCCATGTCTTGGTGCTGCCTGGGTGCACGTACAGACAGCAACAGCAAAGGCGGGCTGGTAAATCTGGGTGCCGGGGAGGCAAAGGCAGCCCTGCTGCCGAGAGCGGGTGAGTGGTGCCGAGTTCTGTGCGGGGAGATGCTGCCCGTATCCCGAGCCGGGCTCTCCAGCAAGCCTGTGTTTTGCCTGGGCACCAGCTGCGGGGAGCCCTGGCCAGGATCTCCCCCCTCCTGCTCCTCCATTTGCAGCTCAGCAGGATCCGGCCTCGCAGCTCTTCCCAGCTGGTGTGAGCCGCTGAAAATGTGCCAACGCGCCGACTTTGACACCTGTGGCTCTGGTGTAGCAAAGCAGGTTTGCACAGAGCTGGGAGATTAATAGGAGTATTCCCATGATGTGGTTAACGACATCATTTACTTCAGAGACTCTTGGGACGGCGCTGACACTCGCTTTAGCAGCTGAAGTGTTTAATGTGTTCTCCAAGACGCTCTCTAAACACAGATAGGGCTGAGCGACGCAAATGTATTTGCAGAACATTTTAGGGTTCGCACACTCCAGCGCAGTGCAGTCAAACGATGGTGAGCGTTAGGAAGGGTTCTCTGAGAGGATCATGATCCTGCGAGGGCTTGTGATTATTAAATACATTGCAAATCTCCCTCTCTGTATTTTTCACAGCTTTTTTTTCTCAAAGTATTACTCATATAATTTTCCCTCTGAAAGTTATTACGAGTGACTCACCTTTAGCTCGAGCGAGCAAACACGACCAAGTGTTTATTCTGTTCACAGCTGGGTAATTTTAAGCCCGGATCCTGACCTTAAGAAAGTCCCTGAGCAAGGCTGGTGGATAAGATGGTACACCACTGGTCCCTGGAGCATCGTGACTCAGAGGCACATTTCTCATTAAAGTGTTTCTGCTTTTAACTCGAGGCAGTCACATCTTGCTGACCAACGTCCCCAGCGAGTGACCTGGCCCACCACGCAGCACGCGCTGGGCTCCCACTGGCCGGGTGGTCCTGCTGCTGTCCCACCCCAGCGCTGGAGGAGGAGAAGGAGTGAGGAAGTACTTATTTTCTTCTGTAGGCAATTAATCCAAGTTACGATGTGTCCACATGTTGCACCAGAGGGAGGAAGAAAAATGAGCATCCCAGTGGCAAGGGGAGGATGGGGAGTGGGGGCTCAGCTTCTGCCAGGGAGGGCAGCTCTGGCCTTGCCAGCCCACCCTGTCCTTCCCCAGCCAAAGACCAGTTTTGATAAGATTTTCTCTTTGAACCAAGCTTTTTTTTTTTTTTTTCTGATACCTGAGATCAGCAAACTCAGTTTGCAGTGACAGCCTAAGGAAGGCAGAGCATGTGTTACCCGCCTGCCTGTAAAAGCCTCTTTGTCACCTGCCGCTAATCTGAGCCGTTCTGCAGTCTGAATGCTTTTGTCTCAAGTTTTCTTTTCAGTGTGGGTCTTGCCACCAATCTCACATGGTTTCCTGGCTGGCAGAATAATCTCTAAGCTTTGCAAACAGAAGGCTTACAGCGTGTCAGATGAGCAGGTGAGGGAAACCGCACACCCTGTGAGAGGGGAGGCCTGCAAAGGCAGCAGATGTGATGGAGTGTGAGGTCAGGGAGCTGCAAAGGTGAGGGGAGGACCCCAGGAGCCAGGGCAGGATTGAAAAAAACAAAAACAAAAACAAACAAAAAAAAAACCCCCAAAAAACCAAAAAACCACCAAAAAAAAAAAAAACAGTGCAAAGGCTGGTGTCACAAACCTTCTTCCGGGCAATTTGCAGAGAGGAAGGGACTTTGGCAGGGGACCAAGAACTTGGGTTCCTTGTCTTGGTGTTTATCTGTTGCAGCAAGGAGAGATAAAGGGAGAGCAGCAATGGAGGCAGGCGTGGGGCTGGGGGAATCACAGCCCCTGCATCACACATCGCACATTGCGCAGAGACAAAGAGCTGTGCTGTGCTGAGATGTAGAGGTGGCTAGCTGGAGGGAGGTTCAGTCTTAGCTTGGGAACTGGTGCCCTAAAAGCTTCTGAGCCCTGAAAGTTAGGTTTAATTGTGAACTAATTGGCTGGGATGTATCTCATTTGCAGCAAACGAGGAGAGGAGGGATGGGAGGCTTGGCTAGTGGAAGAGAAGCTGGTCATCTCCTGTTTAAGGAAGGAGAAGCTGTCCACCTGGTCTGTAGGAGGTATGTGAGTAGACTCTCTGTGCTACGGTGATGTCTTACCCAGGTGAGTGTCCCTAAGAAGTAGAGGGTGCTACCTGTAAGCTGTCACACATCAGCCTCTCTTGCTGGTGGATGAGTTTTCAGAGATTGCTGTTGTGTTTCATGGGCTGATGCTCTGTGGATGCTAGGAGTAAGGTAACACACTTACCTTACATTTTAGGTTGCTTTGTAACCTAGGAAATTGCGTTTTGAGAGGGTCAGAAGGGGAATATAGCAGACTAACTAATTCTGTAAGCCTTACACTCTGTGACAAAGCTGCTGTAAAAAGACTGAAAGTTTTTGTTGGGGAAAATATGAGCAGCCCTAATCTCAGGTTGCCTTCTTTTATAATGTGTAATTTAAAAACATGTTAGCATTATCTTTGCATGGTGTAGGAAGCAGCCATGTAATCCTCTCTCTTTGAAGGTTGTATTAGAGCTCCCTATCTTTGCTCAAGTAGCTACAAGGTCGAATCCCAGCTAATATCTCTGAGGAATTGTAGAACAGCTGAACGGATGTCAAGCTGAGCCTCTGACTTGGGGTGTCCTTCTCCTTGTTGTGCTGTAGATGTGCATGATAGCAGCTAACCAAATTAATTAGTTTGCACTCCAGTCCTTGCTTTGGAAATTAGAATAACAGCAGTTTGTTATCTTACAGATCCTGTGTGTATTAGCTCAGTAAAAATTATGAGGGAGAAATCAATAGGGGGGTAAAAAAGAAATCAATAGGATTGAATTTAGGGTTCAAATGCAGCAATTTTGTGTTCAAAACTTGTAATACTTGTGGAGAAACTGATCTGGTGGCTTAGGCATTACATCTCACTGAGCAGAAAAATTTTGGTGAGGATACTACGGTGTAATTAGCCTCCGCATTCCAGATGGACTGGCTTTGCCGCCAGCTCCTGGAGCTGCTTCCCTGTGTTGCGTGCTCCTGCTGCGCTGCCGGGAAGGTGAGGAGCCCTGAAGCTTCCTTTTACCTCCCCGCTCCCCAGATTGGGCTGCGCTAATGAGGAACCGCGCCTCAGCACTCACTGTGAAATGTCGGCCTCGTTCCCTCACTGCTTCGGTCTATCTGTATCTGAGACAGGATTATTAATATGCTTTTACGTCCCAGGATGACTGAGGTTAATTGAGATTTGTGAGGTGTTCAGATACTGCAGTGATGAGCACGGTAGAAATCGGAGGCAGCAGAAATGTCAGTATTTGTGGGAAGACTTTTAAAAATGAATCTGGAAATCATCAGAAAATGTATCTTAATAAAACAAAAAGAATAATTCCTCTCTCTTTTTATAACTACTAAAATTTTAAAAGTAATTATTGGGGGGAAAAAAAATCAGTATTTCTGTTCACTTTTTAGCAACCCCCCCTGCATTTACTCTTATCTGATCACAAAACAGATCAAACTGAACAGTTCCTGATAAGGGTCGTGTATTTGCCAACTGTTTAAACAAATGCCTGCAAGCTCTGCCTTCAATATTTGCCTTCAGAGGTTGCTGAGGACAGTGGGTGCCGGTGCCCACAAGCTGTGCAGACCTGGGGGAAGAGGCACAGGGCCTGAGCGGGAACGGAAAATTCGTCGGGTTCGGGTCTAAACCGAGTTCGTTTTCTAGTAATGATGGAAAAAAAAAACAAACCAAACCATGAAATACAATATGTCAGACTGGAAGTTTCCAAAAGGCGCACGGACGACAAGGCATGTTTGAAATGCTGATGGGTATTTTGCGAGGCTCTGCAGGAATGTTCTCCCCCCAGCAGGTCAGTGTGTCCCGCTGGGGCTTATTTGGGTCTGTCCCCCAGTGCCCTGCTGCTGCTCCTGACATTTAGGTACCTTCAACAAATCTGGCATGGATTTTTCTACCACTTGAGTCCTAATCCTGAAACAAGCCCCAGATGGGTCTGGGTCATAGGTGAGTCTGCCCATCTCCAGCTTAGGGGCAGCTACCTTCCCTCTTTTTTTTTTTTTGCTTTGTTTTCTTGGTTTGTTTTTAGCAGAAGGAAAGATCAAGTCTTTGATTTGGGTCTCGGAGATAGGTGTGCAAATAAAACGCTTGCTCTTGATAAAATGCGTTGAAAATAGCGTGGAGAGAGAACAGAATGTGCTTGAGCTACTGATGTCAGGTTTGTTTGATATGTTCTTCTGGATGGCGAGGGTAAGGACGTGTTTGCACATGTTGGTATTTGTCTGCCTCTGGTTTGCTTTCTGTAAGAGGGAAGTGCTATGAAATGGAAAGGCAAAATGGAAACCGAGGAGCTCGAAGCCTGTGTAATTGAAGTGCGAGTCATTATGCCATAATCGAATGGAAACCAGCATTACAGTAGGTGCAAGATAAAACCTCTTCTCCTGGCTGTGCTGTGGACTGGCTGGGTAACCTTGATCAGCCCCATTCTTCTGCCTCTACTCCTTTGGTGTCTTTGTGCCACAGTTTCTGACGTTGTGCAGCTGTTCATGTGGGGAAAGGGGGTTCCCATCATGGTGTGGAGTGACACCCATTGCACCCTTCGTCCCATCCTGGCTGCATCCCAGCCCCTCCCTACAGAGGTGATGCGCAGGGAGCAGCACGAGTGTTGGGGTGCCCCTGGACGCCCTGTGACCCATGTCAGGTACCCCCCAACCACCCTGTGCACTGACAAGTTGTTCAGCAATGCAATCTTCTGTAGCTGTGCACCACCGCTGTGGTGGTCCTCAGTCATGAAACGAGGCAGAGCTGGGAGCAACCGCTGGAGCTTGGGTCCCCCATGAGCACAGAGGTGGCTCAGGAGCACTGCCTGCCCCTTGGCTTGGGATGTTTCACCCTGTGAGACATCACGCCTGGGATGGGTTTGGTCCTCTCCAGGTGGCTCTGCGAAGGGCCAGCACCATGTCCCTGCAGGTCCCTGGGGTGAGGCAGGCAGGAGAGCGTCCTTGAGCTTTGTGGCCAGGATCGGTGTCTGTGGGGCTGCCCGGTCACCCTCGTCTCATCCCCATTTCCTCTTCTTCAGTAGCACAAAATGAATCCCTCAGAAGTTAAGCTAACTAAATAAACAAATATGGAGCTATTTATTTTCTATTGTCATAGAATGCTGTGGGCTCAGGCGGGATTTTGTGTTTGCTGTTCACATCTGCAGCCCTGCTGTGCTCAGGGTGGGGAAAGACGATCCCTTTCCTTTGCTCCAGCCTGGCCAGTAAATCAAACGGGAAGGATCCCGCCCTGCAGCCACCCCTCTCCAAACACTCTCCCTTTCTCTCCAGTCCCAAGGGAGCGGAGCTGCTCCATCCGCCTGGCAAACACTGGGCGTAAGAAAAACAAACACTTTTTCCTCTCCGGGTCGGGGGGAAGAGAGAAGAAAAAGGCATTAGCAAATGTCGGTTTTTTCCTCTGAGCTAAAACAACACAGCAGTGCAGGCGAAGGATGCAGCTGTGGTTCAGAGGGGTTTTATTTTTATTTTTTTAATATACCGCTGGGAGTTCAAACAACATGTCAGTGATATGTTGGCTTTTGTAGAGAGTAGCTTCTTTGTCTCCACCCTCTTTTTTTTTTTTTCTTCCTTTTTTTTTTTTTTTAATTTTCTTGAAGCATTTTACTCATTCTGTTGAGAATGCATAGCTCATTTGGATAAAAGCCTCGGCTGTGACGTCCACAGCCCGGATCCGCAGAGTTGTTTGTTTCAAAGCAATAGTCTGGGAGAATTTATTGAACTGGCATCTCCTTCCCCCTCCTCTCTTGTGTAAATTAATGAAATGGATGTTCTGTGACACTTGTTAAAAAACAATAAATCCTCTCTTACATTTATTACTTCAAAGGTAAGGAAAAGAGAAGACACGATTTAGTCTTGAGGTAGGACAGCTGGAGAAACTCCACTTCTCCTGGTGCTTTGTCTCGAAGACAAGGTGCTTTGTTTCAGCAGCTGAAGCAGCTTGAGAAACCAAAGATGTGCCTGGACCATGGTGGCCTATCCTGCCAGTTATCTCCCAGCCCAAGCCCCCATCCCAGGCACACTCAAACGCCTGGGCCTTTCATCTGGAGGCACCGCATCTCCTTGTAAACCCAACCTCCATGCTCTGCTCCAGAGGGTCCTCCGGGAGCAAGGAAACAGCTCAGGGAGGTGAAAAGGGGGCACCTAGCCTGCCAGGGGGGCTTCTGTGGGGTAAGGTGCCTCTTTATAAACAACTCTGTACATCTTGACACTTGGCAATTACTGCGTGACGATGTTAGTCTGCACTTAATGGTGCATGAGTATCTTTCTGCTTTGCAAATCCTGATTAAACAGATCTCGGTTAACGGCTTTTAAAAATCATTTATTTATTTATTTATTTATTAAATCCTGGTGTTGCCAGGAAGTGTTGAAGCCACTTTCTTAATCTCTCGTGCTGAATGAATGGCAGTGCTGCAAATAGAAGCAGGCGCCCTCGAGCTGATCGCTGCCTTCCTCGACTGGACCCGGCACAATGTCCGGGGCGGCTTCTGCCCCAAGGCTGGGCCTGATCTGCCTGTGGTGGGGTGCTGACGTGGTGGTCTGGTGGTCTGGGCTTGTCCCTGTTCTCCTGGCAAATGACCAGAGTGCAGGGGAGTGGTGGGAATCCACCACTGCATCCCTGTTGGGTTTGGTCCCGTGTATGCTGGCAGCTCACGCTAGCGGGGGCTCGTCCTGGGAGCCCCGTCGCACAGCACGCGTGTGTGGGGTGCGGGATCTAGACTGCTGGCTGCGTGTGCAGCGTGAATTTAAAGGTGAGATGTGGACATTTATGATCTTTGAGGATGCCTGGCAGGTTGAGGGAGCAAGTGTGGGGCAGAGCAGGGACATTGGGCAGGGGGCTTGTGACCACAAGCACAGCCTCTGCTCCTCCTGTGGCTTCTTCCGCACGGTCACCCCAAATCACAGCAAAGTAATGAGGAAAGGGGTTTTCCTGCCCCCTTCCTCCTTAACCTGACAGCCTCTCTTCTCTTGGTTAATCCTTGGCTAGCTGACCACAGGCACGGGCGGTTTCCCAGGCTGTGTGTAAGGGACGCCGCGGAGAGCGTTGATGATATGAGACCTCCACCGCAGGGGAGGAGAAGAAAGCGATGAGGGGCACGAGCCCCTGCAGTGTCCTGAGCGAGCCTGAGCCCTTGGGGGAGCCTTTGCTGGAAGGGGACTGCAGGAAGGTTTAAACGTATTTAACGCCTGTCAGAAACAGAGCAGAAAGGATTGTAAGGATGTGGTCGACAGGCACTTAAATGCTTCTTTTGAAACCACAAACCCCAATCTCTTTTTTTTTTCGTTCTTTTTTTTTTTTTTTCCCTTGTCGTTACTTTTGCTGGGATAATGCAAAAACAACTCGAGTTGTGGTACTTTCTGAGAATTAAACCAAATGAAGGGCTGGCTGTAAATACAGTGAAGGCTAGCAGGGGTTTGGGTGCTGGAGAGGTCACTCTGGAGCACTGCAGGTTTCTCCCGCTGCAGCTGCTCTTGCGGCTTTGGGGAAAGCGGAAGCAGAGGGACCGGTGCAGACTGTACCAGACTCTTCCAGTTTAGCCCAGAGCGGGTCCAGCGGGGCGGCAGGAGCCTTGCCGCATGCGCTAGATCAGATAGTGAAATAGATGAATGTCTTATCGCTGCACGCAGCGTATTTTGCAGCTGGGTTTTAAGTCGTCTTGTTAGAAAGCGTGCGTGGCGCTGCAAAAAGAGATCGGACTAAATGTCACCCTCTCGCCACCATCAACGCAGTTGGTGTTAACATTTGGTGCTGAGGATGCTCTTCAGAGTGGCAGAAGCTTCCACAAATGTGGGCATTGTGTTTATGAGGATGTGGGGTTTTTTGTTTAGATTTGGTGATTTGGAAATTAGTTATTCACCAGAGGAAGCTTCTTAATCTGTGTTTCCCTGCATCAGAGCACCTACCAGATGGGATTTTCTTTCCTGCTCTGCATCAGAGAAGGCCTTAAATGGCCATGAGGGTTGCGCGCTGGCTTTCCCTGCCAATAAACCCCTGATGGTAATCACGGCCACGTGGTCAGTGTCCTTGATCCGAAATTTGTCATCGCATGTTACGGCTCACAAAGCCTTGGCTTAGTCTTTCGGCTGGAGTATTAAACCCGATGACAGATGCCAGCTCTCCAGCTTGGTTGTGGTCTCTGGAGTGAGCAGGACCGTAAGCATTTTTGCCGGCTAAATAAGGGCTTTGGTGTAGCGTCGGGGAAAGGCGATGGCCGCTCTGCCCCAGTGTTCGCTTCCAGTGCGAGGATGGGCTTCAGCCCTTGGTGGTGGTGGCTGGAGCAGTTGATGTGGAGATGCTGTGGTGTGTGTGCGGGACTCCTTTGCCCCCGAGCTTGGGATGCGAGTACCAAATCTTGCCTGAGTGCCTGCTGCCCTTGGTGGCCCTGGGCAGCACATCTCAGCAGGATTCACCCCTCTTTAGGGATGCTCTGTACCCCGCAGCAAAGTGTGCAAGATGGTGTTTTCTTTTCCTCCTTTATTTACGCTGGGAAAAGACCCTTCCTTGTGTTTTTACAGAACAGTGGAGGCTAAATCTAAGTGCCTGAGGCTTTAAACTGGAATAAATAAACAAATCAACTTTTTTTTTTTTTTTTTTTTTTTAAAAAAAAGGGGGTGAAAAAGTTTTAATTCGGCTTCCAAAACATTGCTGTGTTTAATTTGGCAACCTAAGTGGGACTCCTGAATCATTCTATGAAACAAATTATTACCTAGTAGCAGCAGGAAAAACTATTTCAAATGCTTTTTCAGGGATCCAGAATATAAAAAGCAGAATTGCAGCCTGGAACTTAAACCCCAAACCACTTCTGAGTGTCAGGTTTAAAAGCAGCTTAGGTGAGAAGGTGCCTGAACACGCATATTTTGTAGGTGGATGAGCAGAGACGAAGCGTGGTGTTTCCTGCCTTTCGGAGGGTTTTTAGCGGGTTGGCTGATCCCCATCTCCCAAGGTAATGAGCAAGGATGGGAAACGGCGCCTGCGGCTCCAGGGAAGGAGCAGGGAGGAAGGAGGCAGGAGAAGAAATAAATTAAGAGGGATTAGAGGGTAGAGGTGTGCGGCTTCCTGGGTGGAAGGAGTTGGTAGGAGGTTGCCTCTGCTGGTTTGATGACGTTGTGCAGGTGCTCTGGAGACCACCCCACCTCCTGTTGCCCATGAGCCTAGGGACAACTAAGGCTTACACGTCTGGTTTTAAACCAAACAAACAATGCTGGCCCTGTACCATTTCATGTTTTTCTCTGAGGTATAAAAGAGCCCTGAGGGGAATATATCTGCGTTCTATGCTTGCTGCTTTTTTTTTTTTTTTTTTTTTAAGTAAGTTTTCTCGTGATCTTTATTGTAAGAAGATAAAATTGGGACTTGATCTTTTTTTCCTGAAGGATTTCTTGAAGTCCCTGTGTGCTGAGAGCTCACACACTCAGCTCATCCTGCCCCTCTCTTTGGAGACAAGGGGGGCCTTCCGCTATTAGCTGGCATGGAAAGAGCCGCATGTGAGCTCTGAGCTTTACCTGCTGCCTCTTGGAAGAGGAAAATTGTGCTGGTTTTTTTGTAAAACTTCAGGGAAGTACTTTTTCAATTTTTTTTTTTTTTTTTTTCCCCTCTTGATGTCTTAAAATCACTACCTTCTTGATCACCATTGAACCTTTCCAATTAGGCCTCTCATTTGCCATAATATGGGAAAAATAAGCATGCCAAGGCAAATCTGTTTGTCTTTCTTTTGCTATAGGTGAGCCAGCGTTCTTCCAGCCTGTCGTAGTTCAGCCCCGATTGGGACAGACTACGCAGTCTCTCTCACTCCCCCCACCCTCCGAGAGAACAGGGAGAGATAATATAAAGAAAAACGGCTCGAGGTTTGAGATAAGGACAGGGAGAAAATCCTTAAAGTTACCGTCATGGGCAAAACAGACTCGACTTGGGGAAAACTATTCATTTATTACTACAAACAGCAGGAGAATGAGACAGAGAACAAGATAACCTCCCCCCACCCCTCCCTCTTCCCGAGCTTAAGATTATCTCTACTACCTTCCCCTCCTGAGCGGCACAGCGGGGAAGACAGAATGGGGGTCGCGGTCAGTTCATCATATGTTGTTTCACGCTGCTGCTTCATGTTGTTTGCTCCAAAAACCCCCCAAGTCCTAAACAAACTTTTGATCAAGTTTCTCGCCGAAGCTAACCTTGATTGATTTCCCTATGATGAGCCAGCTTCTTGGGGGCTGGGACACAGGAGTGGAAGGACCTCGCAGGGCCCAGGCTCCCTTCCCTTGGCCGGGAAGGGTGACACCAAAGGTTTGCTTGTGGCCTTTCTCTGGCAGCTGGGGCTTGTGTCTGGTGGACAGCTCTGAGCTTGCACTTGATTAAACAGTAAAACCTCATCTCCTTTGAAGTAAGAATCCTTTTCCCCTCCTTCTTGCTAAGGAGATTTATAGCCTGGCTCAAAGACTTGCCTGTGATGCTATGATGTCATGGCGTATGATGGAATTTGTGCTCTGCTCCTCAGTGCTCACCTCAAGCCTCTTCTGCACACGTACAGACCCTTAGATACTAAACCAGCAAAAGGTGTCAAAGCACAGCTGAGCTACTATGAAATACAGCACTCTCATGCTCTTTCTTGTGTTACGTTTTCTACCCTTGGTCACTTAGATGTTCCTGCAAAATGAACCATAAGGCACAGCACTGTGGATTTATAGTGGGAAAAGCTACATGCAACGCATGTATCTTGTGGAGTAGATATTCCGCAGGGAGAAATAAAACATAGCTTTCTGATCTGTTTGTCTTCAGCATCGTAAGTTTGATTTTTTTTTTTTTTTTTTTATGTAAAGTCTGATCTGCTGAAATAGATCAATACCTAGGTCTTCGGGGTTTCTCCCCAGCTCTTTGGTTCTTGGAGGCAAGGAGACCTGTATGCTTTGCTGAGAAAGATGAACTTTGGTCAGTGACACTTAACTTGTTGTGTCCTGTCTATTGGGAGCCATTGATGAGACTTGGGAATTAATGCCTTTGAACCCTGGGAATCAATGTCTCTGGGCCATTCAGAGCACAGCTCAGCCCCTAGGTCGCATGTTTTAAGTAAATTGGTTACAAAACAGATCTGTCTAAATTGGTGCAAGCCCCTTTGTGTGGACACTCTTAAATCAGTTTAAGAGTGGCTGGTATTGATTTTAACTTAACGTGGTTTGTTACTGAAGTAACCTGGATCAATAGTGCTAAATAGGTGCAATTTCTTGTGTTGACTATGTCATGGAAAACCTTCATAAAAAAGGTGAGCAGAAAGGCAAAAGGATTGAGTTTATTCTCCTATTGCTTCCCAGTGATCACTTACCAATTTTTATGGCCAGCTTTGGGATTTTTCCCCAGAAGATATCTCTTTGAATGGAGCTTCTGTGGTGGGAATAGAGAAATTCTGAATCCAAATCCACCTTAAAAGGGGATTTCTAGGAATTTAAAGTTTTGTGTTTCACTGATTTACCACCTTAACCTTTGTGGCAGGAGCTCAAGCAGGGAACCAGCACCCAAAGTTGTCCAAAGGCTGCAGGAAGGATGCTGCGTTGCTCAGGCAGTGCCTGGAGCTGTACCTTGCCATGGACTTTCTGTGTGGCCCTGGGGAAATCAAGAGGACCCTCAGTCTCATTTACCCAGAGTGCTGCTGACTGTGTGGCATGTTTAGAGGGTTTCTCGCACTAATGAAATCAGGAGGGAGGCACAGAAACACCTTTGAGGGATCGCTGTGTGCAGGCTTAAAGCCCTCCTGCCCAAAGATCTCTGCAGTCGCCCTCAGGGTGAACCAGAGGAGCAGGGTCTGGGGTCCTGTCAGGAGAGATGGAGTGGAGGATGGCTGTAACGAGAACGAGCTGCCCTGTCTTCTCATTAGGACTCAGGTTCCGTTGAATCCAATGAGGATCTTTGCCTTCAACCTCTCTGTAACCAGCATTTAGCTCTTGCTGTCAAGACCATGGGTTTCCCCCTCATGCATTATGCAGCAGGCCTTGCTTTCTCGTTGCCATTCTGAGTTCAGTGCCGTTATCATAACCCTCTGAGTTTAGCTATGAAATTTCATTTATTATAGCAGCTAACATCAATTATGGATCCATGCTGCCCACCAGAGCCTTGTCTTGAGTTCCTCATGAGCCTCCTGGCCCCTGCAGAGCAAGTTCCTCCCTGCCCTGTTAGCCTAACGATGCCTGTGGTGCCCCAAGGCTGCTCCCTGGCTCTGGAGGGGCTGGCACAGGGGCCAGGCTGGCAGTCGCTTCGTACCCGCCCTGCTTTCACAGCCTGTGCAGTAGGAGAAATCCAAATATTAATGTTCTCCGATCTACTGACAGATCACCTGTGCACGAGTATTGGGCAGATCTTGGGGAAGATTCCCCTCTTCCCCTCTTCCGCCTCTCATCCCCGAAATAGATGTGCTGGAGGTACCCATGTGCGCTCGGCTCATTGCCATGCACTTCGCAGTCAAAATCTCATTTTCATTCCAGAAACAAAAGGTCTGTCACCTTGTTTAACTGCACAGAAAACACCAAACAAGAAGTAAAGCCCAATTAAGAATAAAGAGAAAGAAGATGCTCGGTGTAATAGATTGTTTTGGTAAGTGATTTCGTCAGCTCCGTTTGCGAGCTGTTGCTATGTGAACCTGCCGCAAGGCTGGTGCGGGCAGGGCGGGCGGCATCGCTGGCGAGCTGCTGGCTCCTCGCTCTGGGGGCGATGGAGGTGTGGGGTCATCTCTGCCAGGAGGGGCTGTGCCATCAGACCCCAAGTCACCCCTCTCCTTCTGCTGGTAGGGATGAGCCAGGAGCCAGGCTGTTGCTCTCTGCTATCGCCTTGTTTTGCGGGGACAACCCTGCTGCGAGCTGCCGTTGGGTGTGTTTTTGAGGCGCGGCCCCAGTAGCAACAAGGCAGCAGATGGAGAAGGCCACTGTCACCGCAGCTGGTGGCCTTCCTGCAGGCACTGTCAGGCTGTTCCTGGGGACAACCCCGCGCTTGCAGGTTTCTCACAAGCTTTCCCTTGACTGTTCCCTTCCCTTCAAGAGACGACCACTTCAAACAACGGTTCTGCTTTGTGATGCATTAAGACTTGGAAATTTGCCATTCATCACAGCTGCGTGTTTGAGCCTCTGTGATGATTTTGGGAAGTGAACCATGGTGATTTGTGTCTATGTGTTTTATTGGCGAGCAGGATGTTCCCTATCTACCTCTCCCTGGCTGTCTGCATTTGCGTTGGTTAATAAAATGGATAATGTTCAATGACTTTCTGATGGGTGAACAAGATTTGGCATACAGGATGTAGCAGCTTTTCACGAAGGCTAAAATTTCATCCTGGGAGACTGAACCCTCTGTGGCAGCCATACACAATCCATAACAACAGAAGCTTTTAACCCATCCATAATTGCTTTCATATAGAAAATGACTGCTGTAAGTTAACTTCATAATTCTAAATCAGTGGCTCTCAGTAGGATTTCAGATGCTTTAATTTGCCCTGAATTATCTGTAGAACTCACAGGCAGTTCATCTATGCTCTTTTCTGATTATGTTCCTTGTCACTCTGACCTAAACTTTGTCTGTTTAACTTTCGTCTCCTCTTTCTGAAAATAGACACATTTCGAATGATATCTTGCCAGTGCTAATGATTCTGGCTTGTGGATGGTGTGGATGACGCTCTCCCAAGCTGCCTCCCTTGGAGGCCAGCCCGTGCTTTGAACGTGTCCTGTTACTGACCTGGCTGGGAAGTAACCTTGGGTTGAAAGTGCAGGTACTCCTCAACAGGGTGTGAGGCCAACAGAAGCAGGGCCATTGTGGTGGTGTCACCTGGGTTGGTACGTGCCATGGTTCCTCTTCTTCAGCTGCAAGGAGGGGGAAGGATGTCACAGTTGGCTCTGTGTGTACCCAGCGATTCCTGGGGGCAGGGTTAGATGTACTGTGATTGCACATATGGTGCAGATGTGGTGTCAGTCTGGGGGTACCTCCCTAACGAGGACAAAGCTCGTGGTTGCGTTGTTTGACAGTCCCAAAATGAGCAGAGTGGCCACTCTTCCCTTTATGGCAGCAGCCGGCTTGTGTGATTTTTGAGTGACAACAGATGAAAGGATTGCGTTACAGCTTGTCTCTAGAACTGTACGTCTATGTCAGCTCTTTGCTAAATCAATAAACAGGATGCTGAAGGAAAAATACTTTTTAGGCTTTTATGTCTTTATGCATCAAACAGATGGGGCAGTGAGAAGCTCGGATGGTAGCAGGCATCGCGCCGTGGCTGGCTGATCAATTTTTTGTCAAATCATAGGTAAGGGCTGGGTCTTGGAAGATGCTGGCAGGTTGCTGCCCCAGAGAAGGTGGCAGTCACGTGGGTTCCTTTTCAGTGGTAGTTACTATGCAATTTGGATAGAAATCTTCAACCAAGGAGCCCGAGGTAAAGCATCAAGAAGTGGAGAAAAATCACTTTGCATGTTCCAACAGACGAACAAATTACCTATGGAAATACACTTGAGAATATTCCTCAGTAATTGGATTTCAGCTGTTGTTTCAGTGTTTGTGCCCCCAGGCTGTGCAGGTAAAAGGACTCCACTGAAATGCTTTGAAACGTTCTCTGGCACCTACAAAATGTGTTTACTATTAAAAAGTGAAACCTGCAAGTCAGAACGCTGCTAAGTGCAGTTTGAAAACAAAATTGCACCCCTGCAGCATGGCTCAGGGTGCTGCGGCATCTGGTTTATCCAGATGGTCTCAACACAGAAACATTCCTGTGACTTAGGTGGAGAAGTCCTGTCTGCCATCTTCTGCTGGGGTAGCGCAGGCACGCTGGTGTTGTGCAGCAGGACGTAGAGCAGGAACCCTTGAGCAACGGCTGGTTGGAGGTGAGGAGTCCGCATGGCCTGGAGTAGGCAAAGAAATGCATAGGAGGGTTTGCAGGATGAGTTCTTCTAGGCTTGGTACCTCTTGGATGCTCTGGTGCCCCTGGACACAAAGTTGCTCTTTACAGGCTTGAAATATGTAAAAGCTGCTGCTTTTGCAAAGCATGGGGAGCAGTGGCTCCTTAAAGCACCTGCAGTGGGTTTGATGAGCAGGCGTGCTCTCGGGAAGCTGACCTGGGATGTTTGGCACGTTTTCTTCAAATGCTACTGATGTCCCTGGTCCTGGCCTTGATGCTGAACCGTAGATGAAATAGAGAGGAATAAGCTGTCATTGCACATCATGTGATGGCCCTGAGTTTGACATGGAAAAGAGGGACAATTTGAGGTGACAAGCTGGGTAGATTTGAGTCTGAATGCTGAGAAAATATTCTTGAATTTGGGAGCAGAAAGAAAGCAAAGCCTTTTTCCTTAGTAATACATATGTCGTAAAGCCAAAGCTACGTGTGGAGTTTTTTTGTGTGGTGGTTATGTGGTTTTTTTTTTGGGTTTTTTTTTTGTTTTGGTTTTTTTTTTGTTTTTTTTTTTTTGTTTTTAATGGTAGTCCCAATTGTCCAGATTCTGATTATCAGTGGCTGAATGCCGCAGTTATATGCTCACACCAGTCACTGCTCAATCTGTTTCAGTGGACGTGTACACTGCGATGAAAAGGACTAGACTTGTACCTCAAGAACTGCACGTACAGTTCCAAATCTAACTGTGAATTTAAAACATGGTATCCTGAAAAGATGCTGTTTTTGGTAATGGGAGGGCTCCTTTAGGAACCTCTCTTCAGGGGTCGCGTTCAACTTGTATTACACAGAAAGACATTTCTAAAATTCTATAGAACAATAAAAATGGACATCCTGAACGTGTGAAAAGTAGGACTTTTTTTCACAAAGGTTTTGAGTGTAAAACAGAAGTTACTATGCCTATGTCACACCTGTGGAACAGTGGGGAAACAGGAATTTTTATTTCTCTATTAAAATAGCGTTTAGACAGGCTACTTCCAGTGCTGAGGTCTACCTGACTGTGGGTCACCCAAAAGCAGAAGTGACTGAGAATCACCATCTTTCCCCCTAGACTTACTTTTCGGCTGAAGATAGCAGCCAGATTTTGAAACCTGCCCGCCTCCATCTGAACCTTTCAAATCTCTCTGCCCTTTGCAAGGAGCCGAAAGAAAACCTGGCCCTGGCAACTGCCCTGGTTTGCTGTGTGGGAGCTAGGCAGAGGGAAATAAATCTGTTCTGCTGACTGAGGCAACTAGTTCTGTGGGCTTATAAATGCTCCAATTGAGTGTTTTGACACAGCAGTCAGATATAGTTAATCTTTCCCTTGACCTCCCGATACCGGAGCGCAGGCTGAAACCGCTAGTTAAGCACGTCCGTCTCCTGTTGTACCATTCGCGCTCCAGCGCACCGCCTAATCAAGTGTAATATATCTCTGGGTAAAACACACACAGTGCTTTTCACAGCTATTTAAACAAAAACCAGACCTCAGTGCACTAGTTACATACACAAGCCGCACAGAATCGCTGTTCCTGTGGTTAAGGAAGCAGTTGGGTGGGCTGGGTTTGCTCTGGGGAGGAGGTGTGGGAAAGGTGTGGGAAACGCTGGCTTCCGTCTGCCTGAATATGGAAAATACCTGCTTGGTGTGATCCCAAATGATGTGCGCCCTGATGGGTGGATCGTTTTGTGCCTGTAGTCCCAGACTGAGATTTAGGACAGGTGGGGCTGGCTCTGGGTGAGGTGGGGATGATCTCAAACAGAGGCTGCACAAATATCTGGTCTCCGTGTCTGGTAACGATAAGTCTTTCCTACAGCAAAGGGTAGCTCAGGAGACAGTCAAATTTGGGCAGGATTGTAAGCTACAAGGATTAGAGGTATAGTATTTATTTGAATTGCTGGGCTTTTCTGTTTGACAGCATGGCTGGATCTGTAAAAAAATGCTGTCCACAGAGGTCTGGGGATGACTCTGGTGTCTCAGAGCAATCTTTCTTTGCAAACCTAGTGAGACTGATTCGCTTTTGTTATACTTATTCATCTCAGCTTTGCTCAAAAGAAACTGGGAATATTTTGATAAGAGGTATGCTCTGTTTTTAAAAGCACATAATGAGGCAACACGAAGGGATGTCTGTTTGCAGTGACCCCGAAGGTGAGGCAGGCAAACCACAGGAGCCCCGAGCTTGGCTGGCCAGGTGAGCTGTCAGGTGGAGGGGGGAGGAGATAAGGAGATCGTGGAGGGGAGCAGCGTTGTGTCTTGGGTTGGTGCGGGTGGCTTTGATGGACCTGTGGTTTTGGAAGGTGAGGCCTTGCTAAGGAGCCAGGGAAAATGGTCCAGGAGTGTCCACAGGGCAGCTCATAAGACAACTAGGAAAACATAAATTGCACAGGAATGAAAAAAAGAAACCCCAAAAAACTTCCAGCATTGATCCAAATATTTCCTAGGCTTGCAAGTAAGCTAGTTGTGCCAACAGCGCACGAGGTAGTCTGTGATTTCTAAATGAAGGCATTAAGTGATTTTTAAAGCTTGAGAAACGCTGGACTGGATGACCTCTTGATACCCAATCAAGCTGTATATTTTCCTATCATACTTTGATAGTTTACGCCCAAGAGGATCCCAGATGCTTTCTGCTGTATTGTTTTTTGCCTACTATTTGATCTCCCTTGGATATCAGTGGGGATTCAGTGATGTGTCTCTGTTAAAATTTGACAAAGCTTCTGTTTGAGAACTGTATTTTACAGAGCAGCTCATCCTGTTGGATATTGAGAAATTACACAGCTTGGGATAAAATATACCCTAACCCGCCAAAAATCTCGCATGCTGAAGTGCGAGGTTCCTCCAGGCAGTACGATGTATAAGCCCCATATAAATGTCTGTGTGAAAATAAGACACTTAAATCTCTTTTGAATCCTTGCTCTCCCAAGCCCATCGCCAAGCCTGTCCGTGACCTCCGCGCCTCCCTCCCTTCCCCACGAAGCGGAGCTGAGCTCTCCTCCGGGAGACGGAGGTGAGACCGGCCGAGCTGATGTTTGTAAAGCTCTTTGAAGGTGAACGTTAGCGTGTACCTGCAGCAGCAGCCTGTCTCCTGGGCGCTTATCAGCATTCAGGGCATGCTTAAACGGTAGCTCTGTGGCGGTGTGTTAACTGTACTGATAAATCTTGTGTAAAAACAACACTCCACCGCGCCGTTAAAGCTCCTTCCACCTGGGAACATCAAAGCCCGACACAAGCACGGCTTGATCCTCGCAGCAGCCGGGGTTGCTTTACGCTTGTGGTGCGGATGGGGCTGCGGGGACCCAGTGCGGGGCAGGGCATGGGGACACACCTGGTTTTGGCAAGAGAAAGGCGGTTCTTGGGGGTCCCTGAGCAAGGTACCCTTTGCACTACAATAATGACCTGGCCCAAAGTTTTTATAAATATAATATAAATGTGCTGCTGGGAGCTGGCTGGTGCTCCCTGGAAGAGGAGGGTAACCTGCAAATTACTGCAAGCAAATTTGGGTGTTAGCAGCTAGAAAAAATACATCATAGCGTGTTTTTTATGTCTGCATCTTCCATGTTATGAAAGGTAATTGGATGCCATTGTAAAATCAAATAGCAATGCATATGAAAGCAGTCGTGCCAGCACTGGAGCCGAGTGCCTGCCTTGTGCAGAGTGCTACAGGATTGTGTCCCGTGCCCTCCTTTAAAGGCTGCAATCCTTTTTAAATGTGTTTACTTCCCCTAAAGCTTTGAATTCAAAGCAGCTTCAAAGCAGGAGGTACCTGTTATTCAACTTTCTTTTCTGTGGCTTGCTGTAAGTTACTTCTGTGAAAAGAGATGAAAAATTTCTGTCAAGGAAAAATCACCAGATCAAAGAATAATTTAAGTTTCGAGGGACCTCTGAAGGTCATGGAGTCCAACCTCCTGCTCAAAGCAGGGCTGACCTCAAGTTAGGTTAGATTGTGACTGAAATGTGATGACATTTATTTGTGTAGTGATAATCATATAACACTTGAGTTATGTCAGCCCTCTGAGTAAAGGGATAACTGGAGAAAACAGACTGGGATGTTTGAGATTGGTGTCTAGATAATAACTTGACCATAACCACCTCGGGGAATGTTTTTCCCAGCCTGGCACAAACCAAGTCCTGGAGGATGCTGTGCCGGTGGAAGCAGCCTAGCCCGAGGTGGGTGTCAGATGTGGGCACGGCTGTTGGAGCCAAGGACGATCCTGGGGTCCCCAATGAGCCCAGTCCCCTGGGTCGGGTTCAGCCGTCCACGCTGCCCTTCACAAAGCAAGCCCTACCCTTAAACCTGCACACAGCCACCTTGGCCCAACTCTTGCATCTCTGCTGCATCCCCATCATTGCTGCCCTCCTCTCCCAGTGTTCCAGGAGGATCTGGAGGAAGAACAGAGGTAGGAAAGCTTTAATTCAGCAAATCCATAAATAATTTAATTCGATGATTATTTATGAAGCTGATCACCAGCTTACGACAGTAGCTCTTACTATGGTGCCCGTTTTCCACCCAGCTCTCCTGCCTTATTTGAAAGCTTTTTTTCTTTTAAACTACATTTGGTACTTGAGGATGGAGACTTCTGTGGTGGGGCAGGATCGACGCAAGTTGTTCTTGACTGCCAAGTACAGCAGCAAAACTTGACTCTCCTGCTGTCATCTGTCATGTCTGGATCATTTTAGAAGTTTTTTTTCTTTCTTTCTTTCTCTTTTTTTTGTTTGTTTGTTTGGTTGGTTGGTTTTTTTGGACTGATGCCAGAACAGGCCTTGTCATGGTGTCACACCCCTCATCCCTGTGTCTGGAAAGGATGTGCCAGCCTCTGCAGCCGTGCACGCTTGCACCTGTGCGGTTGGAGAGGATCGAGTAGCAGCGATGCACTGGCTGAGCGTGAACAGGAGAAGGGTGAATTTTGAATGGAAAAGAGCTCTGGGGTCCCAGTGCAGCTCTCAGGCAGGTTTGGCACTGTCATTTCATGGTGTCACTTGGCAATTAAAGCAAATGCAAGCGGTGTTGCAAAGAACAGATTAATTAGATTTGACAATAGCACTGGGAAACAACTTAACTTTAGAGTAATCTGTTTCAGGAGGGAAAATATTTCCATTGTTTGCTTCTTGGCTTTCTCTTTAAAACTAGACACAGATTTCTAGCTCTCATGTGGGAGCAGACATCCTTCTTGTGTCTAATAATGGTTTTAATAAGAGAGTATTTTAGGTACCGCCGCTGTGGAACTTGTCACTCAGTATGAGCTGAGGAATAGCTGCTGGGTTTCTCTAATATTTGAGAGTTCTGTGCAAAATTTCCACCCTAACCTGGACAGTTGAGTGGATTTGAGGGGCAAGAATGCTTGGGAAGCGCTTTCCCTCCTGACCGCTCTCCTGCTGAGGAGCTCGGTACCAGTTGCTGGTTTGCACCTTCACCTTCGACTGAGTTCAATGCAGCAGCTTCTTGTTCCTGCAGAAAGTTTGGGAGATTTTAATTGCACTTAATCTGCAATGGTTATTCTCCTCTGGGGCCATTTTGCACTTAGCAGCTACAGAAATATATTTCCCGTTTCCAGCACTTCCACCAAGGTGGGCACACCCACCTCTGCTCTATCTTCTCCATCTGCAGCTCCCCAGGTCTGCTGTGTTACCTCTCCTACGGCTCTAAAACCCTAAACAGCCTCAGGAGGAAATAAATTTGAAGTGTAAAAATCCTCTTAATTTCCTCGTTTTATCAAGGGCTTCACCCTAATATGCAAGCTTCTATACAATGAGCTTAATTGTATAAGCCTACCAGTACGGATTACAGCTCCAGTTTCCTTTAACGTTGGATATGAGCATTTATTATTTATATAGTGCAAACAACCTGCTAAGTTTAGCTTAATTGTCTTTGTTACGGATGAGATAAAAGCTTGATTGTTATTTTTGTGGCTGCATAAATCCAGAACTCCTGATGCTCTGGTTATCCGCCTTTCAAACGTGGAAGCTGCAGTGCTTTGGCATGTTGGTTGAAGGTGGGAGTCTCGGCCGGTGAACTTCTGAGTGGCTGCACCTGGGTCACTGTGCCTGTCTGAATAGGCTCAAATGTCGCGGTTGTAGCACTTACGTGCATTGCTTGGGGATGAAGGATTAACAAGTGATGGATTAGGCAAATTAATCTATGGTTTGTCAGGAGTACATTACACAAGCTTCAATTTAGGTTGATGGATTTATTATTTATTATTTATTATTTGCTGTTGTGTGTCAGTAAGTGGCTCTTCCCAACATTATGATGTATGAGAGCAGCCTGTGGCTGAGCTGCTCTATATAAAGGTCGTCGTTTCCGTAATTAACCCCATTTTTCATGGTCTTTTAATGCCGATACATTAATTTGTGTTGGTCTGGAATGTGACAAAGAAATGTGTTTCCTTGGGTTAGGTTTTCTTAAGCTGAAGAGCTCCAAAACATAGGACCGTGACCACAGACTTTTGGGGTACAAGCACGTGTGTTCTTCAGCACGTTGCCTATACCTGGGCATCCTTGAGCCAGGAAGGTTTTCAGGGACAGTGGGGAGACTCAGCGGTGCCTGCAATCCAGTGTTAAAATGAGAGATGAAGTGTGGGACTTTGGAGTGACACATCAGAACAAACCCTTTAGTGAGAGGCGGGGATCTGGACCACAGTCGCTCTTGAATTTTTTTCTGTTTTGGGCCCCGCATTGAACCATTGCAAAGAGATCTTTGCAATAGGGAAATATCCAAGTCTTACGGACTGCAAGACTGTCCCTTAGCATACCCAACAGATATTTTTCAGTGTGTTTTGGTTTTTTTTGTTTGTTTGTTTTGTTTTTTTTATGGTGTTGTGATCCCGTTTCCTGCTCTCTGGGCTATCTGACTCCTCTCCCGCAGCCCGCTCATTCCTGCCGCGCTGGGTTTTTGGGATGTGCTTGGGGACAGAGGTTTCACCCTGGGGGCACCTCCTTGAGTCCTGCCCAAGGCTTTGGAGACGGCTGCTCCCATGGCATAGCCGGCCTTGCACGAGCAGGCTCTTGGAGGTCAGGTCTCTGATCCTCCCCAGCTGGGAGCTACCCCCTTGCCTGTCTACTGCTGTACCCATTCCCAAATAGTGCCAGTAAGTGGGAAAATGCTTTTATCCCCACCTCCTCCTCGTGCAGGAATTGGGGCCAGCCTTTCCTGTAGCACTGAGGCTGCTCGTGTGCATCACTGTCTCCTTCATCTGCCTGCGAGGGCAGGGGAACGGCAGGGTCCTGCCCGGTCCCTCGCGGGCAGCAGCAGGTTTTGCTCTGAATTTTCCCATCTTTGTGGTTTCAATCAGAACCTTAAGGCTGGCAGAGCGCCCTGCTCAGCGATACCATGGGCTAATCATTTACAGCAGAACGCAGAGGCAGAGAAGAGTGTTTTTAATCTTTACAAATGTATCTAGATAAGCCAGGAGACAGACTTATCTTTTGTGTTACAAGAAAGGAGGGAAAAAAATCCACACCAAGGAACATTGCTGTGCCGTCCTTGGCCTTTTCTTCAGCCTTTGTCTTTCTCTATGTATCTTGTGCTGTTGAATTAATGGGATATGAACTCTGAATACTTAAGTGATCTATTCATTTTAATTAGCTTCCTAATAGCTTCTGGACAGTGATCGAACACTGCGTCAGGGACCGTGCTGTTTACTTCCCAAAGCGTGGGGCGCTGGCCAGGTGCCTCCTGGTGCACGCGTTCCTGCCCTGCTTTGGCTGCTCGGTGGCCTCTGGGATTGGAGGAGTTTTGGGCAGGTTACACCCATGGAGACCTTGAATATGAGGGAGTGGAAGAACACGGCTGCCTGTTTTCGGTGGCTGTAAGTGACTCCTTCTCTCAGGAGGCTCCGTTTCGCCAGCACTGAGCGCTGGGAATGTCTGGTCTGCCTGGGCCTGAGCAGCCCTGGTGCAAACTCAGGTCATGCCGACGGGATGGTTTTGACACGGGGATCGCCCGTGAGCTGCTCCAGCTCGTGTGCACAGAGGGCTGCTGGTGCTCCTCGCCCCCCTGCCACCACGCCAGCCAAAAGCCAGCATTGTTCCACAGCCTCCGAGCCACCGACCGGGGAAGTGCTCCCACCAGATGGGCCTGTCTGGATTCTGACGGCATCCTCAGCAGGAAGCATACGGCAGGAGGCTGGGGACGCGGAGGTGAGGAAACCAGCAGCGCTCCTGGCTTTACACTGCGCGTGTGTGAAGCTATGAATGGGAGAGAAGTCGGGGAGCTCTTGAGCAGCCAAGACTGGGGGCAGAGAAATTCGCACTGTTCCAGTTTACCGAAGCTGTGAAAGATGTGATAGATGAATCACTTTTGCAGCAACCTTCTCTGCCACCAAATTCCCTGAGATGTTAAGCTTCGCTGTACGCAGCTTGTACTTGAGGAAAGGATAGAAGGGATGCTCTCTGAATCAGAAGAGAGTCTGACGCAGAGAGACATTTTCAGGGGAATAATTTACATATGCATTCCCTTTCTAAAAATATCAGTCACAGTATTGCCTCTATTTTTGAATGCAAGGCTCTTTAGACTTTTTGGTGGATAGAACTGGGAATCTGCACTCACAAGGATCCAAATGCTAAAGGTCCATTGGGGCCACAGCATGGGATGCTGTGTGCTTTGCTCAGGAGGCAGAGCTTGGAGATGGTGAAACCCCAGGCTGGGGGGAAAAAAAAGGAGATATTCAGCTTGACAATGCCCCAGATTGGCATCCACCCACGTTCTCATGAGTGTGGCCTGAAGGACAAGGATGGAAGTGAGCGTTTGCCTGTTCCCTTCTGGAGAAGGCAGCGTGGCAGAGCAGAGGGCAGTGAGCTCCTCTGGGAGCAGCAAAGAAATGCGCAGGAATGTTTGATTTCCTTGGGCGATGGCTGAGAGAGCTGGTGAGAAATGGTGTGTAACACACCATTGTGATTTCCCTGGTGTGGCAGGAAAGACTGGTGGGTAGATGTGGTTGGCTGAAGGGTCTTTCCCACCAAAGCTGCCCATGCATCACTGTCCCCACATCTACTCGTGCTGGAGTCCTGCGGCCCCAGCACTGTGCTGAGGAAAAGGAAGGGATGTCAAGGAGTTGCTCCTCTCCTGCTCTGCCTCCTGGCACGGAGAGCAGAAATGAGTTTTCAGATAATTTTGGCATTGTTCTGCTTAGCTCTGACAAAGTCAAAGGTGAACTCCCTTTGACGGCAACGGAAACACATCTGGGTCTGCACTGAGCTCAGCCCACAGTTTATAAGCACTGGAGTTTCATCTCAACAGGGGAAAGACGATGTGGGGTCAGAGCACACCTTGTCGTTTCTTCACTTGAAATGGTCCTTTCTTGTGTCCTTTTTGTGTGTCTGGGCATCCCAGCCAAAGTCTGGTCCCAGAGTCTAAGGACAGGACTGTCCTTAGTGTCCATCCTGGGGACCAGGTGGGACTGCAGGATAAGATCCCCCTTCTCCTGAGATGCTTACCGCAGAACCCGTGTCCTGGCTTCGCAATAAATTAAGTAGTTCAATAGAAACACACGTTTATCTTGAACTTCTGTTGTGTAACATCCTACAGAAACAAAGCAAGAGTGCTTTGATGTAGCTCCAACAGTCTTCTCCATCCCCAGGTCTCCCATCTGGGATTTACCTTAACCTTTGCCTTGGGCTTGTAAGGGACTGGTGAGAAAAGGAAGCAAAAGAAAAGAGGGAGGATGGGGGAAAGGTACAAACTGTCCATTAATAAAAGTAAGCTGGAAATAAAAAGGGTATTGCTACCACTGCAGAGATGAGGTTATGAAACAGCTGTGCAGCAACGCTGTGTCTGAGCATACGTGTGGGGCCTGTGTGGTTTTACGACAGAGGCTGATGAATTTATGGATGGGATTATATGGCCCAGACTTTGTGTTAGCAGGGACCAGCCTCTGCGGACCCACTGCTGGGAATCTGTGAAGCGAGAGTTATGCTGATATCCGAACAGCCTTTGTGGTGAAGATGTGGCCAAGCAGGGTCTTTGCTCAGGGTTACAGTGACTGAACTGGGGCAGATGCTCTCCAGGGGTATCGTGGCAGCCCCCTCAAAATGGGCACGTAGGGCTCTGCAGCTGAAACAGTGGGGAAAACTAGTCAAGTTTTTTTTCTCTTTTTCTCTGTTGGTTTTGTTAGCATGCTCAGGAAGTCCATTAACGCCCACTCGCTCCAGTAACACACATCATTTTGCACCTTATCGTGTCTTCTATGAAAAGCTGGTACCGAGGAAGCAGTCTTGTGCTTCTCTGAAATCGTCTGTCAGAAAAAAACATCACCCCGAACAAACAACCAAGCGCACAATCCCTGGGTACGCTGGAGATTGATTTGTAGCACTCTTCTCCCCCACCTTATCTGTTCAGAAATGTTTTGGCAAGCTGTGAGAAATCAGAGCCCGTTGCTGTCAAATGCAACCTATTTCTGAGGGAGCTGCGTTAAGGGCTCCGAATGGGTGTTCCGGCTCTGCCACGGAGCTGAACGCTTCCCATCGAAGGGATGCTCGTCTAGAAGTGCAAACGTCGCCGGGAAGTATTTTGCAGCCCGTGAGCGAGGACAGGAGAGGAGCGGTGATAGCAGGCCGTGCAGGCTGCAGAGAGAGCTGGAAGAAAGAGATGCCGCGCCAACTGCAATACAAATGGGAGACAACCTGCCTACACAGTCATATCTAGTATTTTTCTAAGTGTTGCTGTTTTTCTGCATCCCGTTAAGCTTTTTGATTTGTTTCCATCTGTTCGGTATAGATCACTTCTGCAGTTTACTTAAAACACAAATACCCTTTATGAATCTCTACAGATGGTTTTCAAAGACTTATAGAAAGACAAAGATAAGATCAAGAAAATCTTGAGTGTTTGCCTCGGGGGGAAAAAAATGGGACAGTCACTTTGCCTTGCAGCTGCAAGCCACGTCAAATCAGGCACTTTGATATGTTTCATTTTCTGTCTGAAGTCTACATCTGAAAGGCAGCCTGGCTTATTTCAGTCAATGCGCAATTTTTGTTAGTTGGGGCTCTTTCTCAGCTTCTAAAAAAGATGCTCATTTGCATTCTAGAACAAAGACAGCACTTTCCCCCTCCCTACATTCAGTGTGTCTTCGCCAAAACCTAATCATGCTGCAAAGTGTGTGTGTGTGCAGGGAGGGGGTTTGGTTTTTCGAGCGGTTCTCTCCTGACGTGCTGGCCTGAGCTGCAGCAGGGATGGGTGCTCATCCTCTGCAGGGGCCTCAAGTTGAGGTCTGGTTGAGTTTGCGCTAAAGCTGGAGTCTTGGTAGCTCGAGCAGGACCCCCCAGAGCAGAGTTTGGCTGTGCAGAGCCGGTTGGCAGGCTGTGGTGTGGCTGTCGGCATCCCCCTGCAGCCGTGGGCTGAGCGAGTGGGGCCAGCGTGCCTTCCCATGCCGGGGCCCTGCTGCCTGACCCTGCGGAATGGGATGTAAAACCTAGGAGCAGTGAGCAATGCCAAGTGGAGAAGGTGACAGGAGAACACAACCACTGGCCAGTTTCATCTGCTCTTTGCATTAGCTTCTCCCTCAGGCCGCAACTGTGGCCGTATAAACTACGTTAACTCTGCGGGGCGTGCTAAACCCCGTCTCTGTGTGATGCACTGCTTGTGTATTTAGAATATTTAGAAAAACCCCAATCATTTCCCAGAGAAACCACATGAAGCAGGGTAACTGCTAAACTTCTGCTGCTCTTTGTGTGCTCGGCAGTGAGAGGGGACTTGCGCTTCTTGTAGTCTTTTTTTTTTTTTTTTTTTTTTTTTTTTAGCAGCTTCTTGTCTCTCTTTTTTTTTTTTTTTTTTTTAGCACTGTTGGGCCTGTCTCAAAGCCATTGGAAATCAAAGGGACTCTCCCTCTGGACTTTAATGGACACTGACATGGGCTCTTGAAGATTTGCCTTGGGCAGAATCAAAATCTTTGCAGAAATTTGAATATTTGCATTGCAGATAGGAAGCTGTCAAGAAAGGGAACACGTCCACCTTAAATGTACAGCATTACTAAGAGCTAACTGAAAAAAACCCCAAACTGCCAGCTTGTAGGAGTCATGCAGGTTAGCACTGGACTTTATGTGCAAAGACAAGGTGTGTATTGTTTGCCCAATTAAAAAGATAAAACCTGTAGACCGCAGTCAGCGAAATGAGCTGTGAAACGAGAGGTGACTTGCTGAACAGGCAGGTGCATGCACAAAAGCATATGCAAACTGTTCTGCTTATCTGAGGACAGGTTTATTGCCCGGTCGTCAATTTACACGCAGGTTGCTTTGGAAATTTGTGACCTGCCTTTGTGCTGCGCTCTCAGATAAGCTGGAAGAGGAGCATCCCCAGTGCTTTTCCGGCCTTCTGGAGCGGGAATAGTTATCAAGGGTGGGAAGAAGGGAAGAGAGAAGTGCAAAGGCAGAGGCTTGTGGAGGGGGAGGTTGTTGGGGGCACCAGCGCCAGTGCCCAGCCTAGGTCTGGTTCAGTGGCGCTGGTGATGCCGAGCAGGTTCCTCCGCAGTGTGCGTCCTCCGCTGGGAGAAACGGACCCAGCCCCGAAATGCAGAGATGTGAAACAAGTGCGTTGCACAAGCCTGGCAGTCAGATATGAGGAACTAAGTTAGAGAGGCATGGGTGAACAGGTCAATGCATTTGTCTGGACGCCAGCAAAGAGATTTTAGAGTGAAGTGTGTGAAAATTACAGTTTCCTCTCCTATGCTGATCCAACCTGCTTTCTATAAAAATGAGTGCTTGTAACACATAACTGGATAGATGAAGTTTGCAAACATGGCCCTGAACTCAGATTTGGGGCATCACCTTGGGTTTTGTCAGAGTTCCTCTGCGGGGAGCTGCTCATTTTGGAGTTTTTGTTTGGGTCTGTGAGCCCCCAGGAGAAGAGGCATCCCCCGCACATGCTGTGAGATGGCATGAGCTAAAATACTAGATTTACACCTTGGTATGATAGAAATACCAGCAAATTCCATAAGTACAGGCACATCTACAATATTACTTGGAATGATGTTGTTAAAAACCATTTTGCAGGGAAGAATCTTGCACACTGAATTTGCGAACGAAGAGGGTTTCCTCTTTCCAGCTTTATAAGTCAGAGTGTTTGCTTCCTGCAAGAGTTTTACAACCATATAAATCAAGCCTTTTCCAATGCACATGTGTGGCTTAGGGATTTAGGATTTGCCTCAAACAGGTAATTTTATAGTCTGCATTTTAAGTTTGTGTTTCTAGAGATTAATGAGTCTCATAGGCTCAGCTGTGAGACCTTAACAGAAGACAAATTTGGGTTCATTACTCAACATTTACACCTGAAAATGATAACCATAGTAGATTATTTTGCATCCAGGTAGTGAGTCTGTGAACCAAATAATTGTTTGAAAATTTCAGACTTCTTGAATTGAACATGTAATCCACGACAAATAATCTCATCTGATGAAACTTCTCAAGAAATAACTATGGCTTGATTGCTAGGCGCTGAACTCACTGCTCCTGATCTCAAATAATAGAGACACATGCTTTTTAACCAGGAGGTTCAGGAAATCCCAAGTTCATAAAGCAAACACATCTGGTGGCTGTGCTTGCAATGGATTTCACACTCCAGCCCAGCTCTGACATTTGTCTCCAAAGAACATTCATTTTGTAAGCAAGGGCGAGAGCATGGCTGAGACCAATTGGTTATCAAATTAGACTGATTACAGATTTTTTCTTTTTTTTGTAACACCCATTCTGTGAAATTTCCTTTTCTCAGTCTTCAGAGAATCTCATAGTAAAGCTTCAGATCTAAGCCCTGCCAAACCTCTGAGTTGTTTCAGGTTCTGGCCCATCTCAGTGTAAAGGGACTGTGCTTACCTCCTGAGGAGACCCTCACCTATCGCGGGGGCAGCAGGGAGCTGCTGGAGGCAACTGCAGCTCTGACACAGGGAGAAGAAAATGGCTGGAAGGAAAGAGGGATAATCAGCCAGGTTGAAATTTCAGGGTGTTGTCCTTTGTCTTGCTGAACTAAGTTTTTATCGCAGGACAAAGAAGAGAGCAAGGACTTCTGGGCACTGCCTGTAATGCTTTTTGACTGGTGTGGATCAAACAGGAGGTTTGTAAGTAGATGAGTGTGTGCATGTGTGCCCATGTGCATAATGCAGGGGAGGTCTCTAGAGACTGATATCAGAGCAAAGAGGGGAAATAGGAGATATTAATTACCAAGCTAATACCAACATTTCGTTGCTGTATGAGGGAAAGGAGAAAGCGTTGCCATTGCCCTGTAAAGATCGTGTGACATTCGCCTCCCTGCCCCTTCTAGCGCGCAGCTGGCGTTCCCACACGCTCATCCCTGCGAGTGGGAGGACAGATCCCGTGTCCTCAGAAAGCCCCTGCCTGGGCCATGGACGCAGGAGAGCTCAGTAAGGCCTTAGTTAAGGGAAATCTCTGGAAATATGCCACATGGTGTACCAAGTCTGCACGAGGTCTCTGGTGATGTCTTTATGTGCCACTCGACAGAATGATGGTTTTATGAAGTTCACTTTATAAAGGATCGACCCTGTGATCCCAAGGTAACGGCTGCCCCTGCTCTAAAGAACTTGGGCACCGAGCACTCACTCCTTGTTTCCAGCATGTGTCCGATGCTGCATATAGTCGTTTTCTGAGAACAGAGGAAAGGATGGAAAAGAGAGGAGACAAGGGGGACTGCGTGTGTATGGCTCTGTGGCGACATCAAACCCCAGAACTGCTTAATCTGGGAATTGTCACTGATGTACCCATAGGTACGTTGATAACACTGACCTTGTACTTTTAGTGCTTCTATTTGCTAATTATCATATATATATATATATGTATAAAATATAAAAATATATATAATTTTATCCATAGTCAAAAAAAGTCTGATAGGTGAAAACTGCCTTGAAAATTAAGAAAATTGAAGACCCTGACTTTATTCTTGACTTTGCATGTCCTTGCCTGTAGCCATACACCCTACTGTATTCTTTGAAAAAGTTATGTGCCGTTGCTCTTGCTTGTTCCTAGCCACTGCAGGTTTTTGATGAAGCTGAGTTACGACCGCAGCTGCAAAGTGCCGTATGGTATTCATAATGTGGGGATGTGGTTCTCATAATGAATTCAATTAAACCATGCGTTAAAATGCATGGTGTGCAGACCGTATCCCCCACCGGTTGCAGTGTTTCCAGCAGCTGTGCGCCATTGATTCCGTGCCCTTCACCTTGGAGGGTCGCTTCATCTTGGTTTTGGTTGTTTCCATCTGGTACCTACTGTTGGTTCACCGCAGTTAAGGTGTTGCAGACTGAGAGGTAAAAGATGCTACCTGGTACCAGTGCAGATCTAGCAGAGGACAGGCAGAGCATGGATCCAGGCACGTTTGGAGGATGGAGGTGATCTTGCGTGTTGGGGAGGATGTTTGTGTTCTCAGCAACGACAAATGAAGGGAGGGACAGGAAGACTCTGGGGGCAGGCAGAAGTTGTGGTTGCAGTAAGAGTTAACTGATGGCAAGACATTCACAAGGAGAGACAATTTGTGAGCTGAGATTTTTATTTTTGCCTTTCTATTCCTGACCTTTGCTACGGGGAATTGAACAGTGCAGTCATCAGTTCATCCCTCCACAGGCAAGAACATGGTTTTCAAAATCTATCCTTAGCTTTTAGGACCTCTGGGGAGTCCTCATGGCAGCATTTGAAACAAATCCCTCATGCATAAAGTAATCAGGTTTTTCCACTCACCTTTTAGAAAACGCCTGTCAGTTCCCCACTGAGCTGGGATGCTCTGCCAAGGGGCTGTGCCCCAGGAGGGCGTGCGAGCACAATGATAACACAACTGTGCTGTGATCACCATCTCCTCTTTTATGATACACGAAGGGACTCGCTCACCTGGTAAAGAGAGACTACCAGGCTGGCGGGGGGTGGGGGGGAAGAAATAAAATTAGAGTCCCACTGCTGTAGCAAAATCAGGACACAGAGATTTTGCTTTGAATAAGCAACTCGCCAACTAAACAATGGTCCTTGAGATACGTGTTCACTGTGTGTGCAAAATGGGGAATGTGTGGCACGTGTATTTATTCTTAAGAAAGTAATAATGTACCTTGAAAGAAATGTTTTAAAATGTTCCAGCAATCCACCAGCTGTTTGCAATTTTGCTCCACTACTAAAAGTAAAATGCCGGTTGCATAGAGGCTTCTGTAAGGAATGAGCTCCTTCAAATGTCCTTCTGAGCCTTGGTGCTGGCTTATTCAAGAGCCTTCTTCAGCCGAGAAATCTTTAACTTGAAAGAGCTTTTCCCCATCTGTTATTAAACACCCGAATAACCTTTCACAGCGTAAGTAGACTCCTCTCCCACGGATGAGCTCAGGCACTATTCCCTGCACTCAGATTTTCCTGGAATTTCGGCTCTAATCTAAGTTCCTGGGTGATTTGTTGCAGATCATTTGATATCTGTCTTGGAAATGTTTTGGTGAGACGCAGTTGGATGAAAGACTGCTATTTTCAAAGAATTAACTCCAGATGACCCAGTGGAAGAGCTTAGACTCCCTGTTTTGTTATTTTTGCCTCCAGCAATTTGTTTTATTGCAAGCTCTCGAAAAAATTCTCATCCCTAGGAAACACCTCCATTGGGTTAGACAGCAACTGTGCCTCATCCCAGCCGTGTAAAACAAGGCTGTGCTTGCTCACGCAGGTGGAGGGTGGCCAACCTGGCCCCAGGAGCCCTACGCCCCACTCCGGCAGGCCCTGGCACGCGTGGCGGTGCCTGTCCTGCGTGGGGAGCCTGCCAGAGCCTGGCTGCACATGGCGGGTGAAGGCAGCAGGGTTTAACTGGGGGTGAGCTCCTCCATCATGATCAGACAGGTACTGCGGGAGCTGGGCAGGGCTTTGGGCTGGGGTGACCCCACTCCGGCAGTTTTTCCAGTTGATGATGTAATGGCACCTTGGTTGTGCAAGATGAGGTCTCTAGCACTCTGTTATGAAATGAGAGCAGAGGGTTTTTTTCCAAAAGTTTTTAAGGTGGCTGGACTTGTCAAACCCTACTTGTTACAAAACAAAGTCTTTTGGGGAAGTTTGCGCTGTGGGCAGCCATGCTGTTTGTAGGGACCCTTTTCTTTGCAGGGTTGCTTTACCAGCCCACCAACTTGAGGAGTTTTTTCTGGTGTGATTGCGCTCATCCCATTAAAAACCTTGGTTGACTTGAGGGAGCCCCCTCTGTGAGCTTGGGCTGCTGCTCATAAGAGAATAGGGAAGCATTTGGCTTTTGAGGATCACAAAGATGTTTGTCACTGTGGGTGTGATGGCTTTGGAAGGCTGGGCAGATGATGGTGAGGATGGGGGTTAGCAGTTATCCACAGGTCAGCTGTGCCCCCAGGCACACAGCTGGGTTGTCTCAGCCAGCAGCAACACACGGAAGAGTGTGTAGGGAATGGTATGTGAGGGGAAGAGCCAGGTTTGGTGTTTGTCCTGGCCACTGCTGAAGAGCAGTTCCCAGGAGAGTCATTCGGGGCAGGCACACATAGGTGCACCAGCAGCAGTGGAGAACTGAAGCTGGACAAGAAGCGAGGCAGCAGAGTGTCCCCCCCAGCACAACGTGCGTCCAAGGCCCTTGGGGAGGACCTGACCTTCCTACCTGCCATGCATCTGGAAAGCGTCCTGCTTGGAGATCATTTGTTTACTGAGAAGTAAGTGGGGTGTAGGAATATTCACATGACCCAGATTTTGGTAAAGGTGTTTTGATAGAAAAACACAAGCAAACTGGAAAAAAAAAAAAGTCTGTGGTGAATGTTATGTTTGCTGGGGATCTTGTGACTGCTGTAATGGAAACTGCACCTACCCAGCACCCCATCAAAACCTGGGTGGTGCCGTGGGGGAGGGCTGGTGTGGCTCTCGGTTTCGTACTGGTCCTGCCACTGGCCCTGGAGGGACCTTGGGCAAACTGCTCTTGGTTCTTGAAGTGTCAGGTCTCTGCCACAGCCCTGCTCCTGCTCACACACTTCAGGGTTTCTATCCTGCATCTTCCCATGCGAATAAGCAAGATGGAAATAGTTTAATGTGAGCGTTCCTCAATTCAACAAATGTGTTTCTTTCCCCCAGTCTGAATCACAGAGGAAAAAAATTGTCAGAGCTTTGGCTACAGAGGATGTAAAGCTGGTATTACACCTCATAAAACAAGTGGTGCAAACTGGAGCCATGTATAATGCTGAGTGGGCAACTCCACTGCTAAAGTGCAATAGATTATCTCGATCTCGAGCGTTGAGGACCATCAGTCATGTGGTTTCCAAGAAACTGAAGATTTTAGACCAAGAAATGATTTGCAGAGAAAAACTCTGTGACTACATCAGGAAAAAAGCGCATTTAAACTGAGAGCAGTCAGCTAACGCAGCCTGGGCAGCACACTTCTAAAATACAATTTTTTTATTTTTTTTTTCCCCTTTTCCTAGGTAAACAGATCTGTGTTTATCTAAACTCCTGTCCTGCCTCCAAAGCTCATTTCTTCAAAGGATAATGAATGAGAAACAAGTTAAAAGCAGGCTGTGAGTGGCTGCCTCGCCGGATTCCCAGGGGTCGGGGGCCGTTTAGCTGCCACCATCTTAGCTTTCCCCTCGATCAGGCAGGCTGCTCAGCGGAGCAGAGCAGAAGAAAGGCTTTTTCCCGAACAAGTAATTTGTGTGACAAGACGTGGCGCAAAGAAAAAAGCGGCAGAGGAAAGGTGTTTCCTTTGTTGCTTGTTTATTCTTGAAACATGCTCTGTGCACCTGCCACGTTTGCTGGCTTCGTTCTGGATCTAATGCAGGAAATTGGCACAGTCCTACCGCTGTGGTGAATTTTAAATGCAACAAGATCACGCTGCGGTACTTGACACATCTCTGAGAGCAGCGTCATGACACTGTTGACACTGAATGTTCACTAATGGCATCCACTGCCAAACTCAAATGTAAAATGAGTGGGATAACAACAGCAGCATTCAAAAAAAAACTTCATTCAAGGGAGCATTTAAAATTTTATCAGGTCTAACTGGCATGGTAGATTTTGCAAATGCGGAGAATATCCAGTTTCCGTTGCTTACTCACAAGCTTCAATGTGCGAGCCAAGTACGGCTCCGTCCCTCGAGGCGGGGAAAGGCAGCGGTGCAGCAGCGAGCGCACGTGCAAGCACGGGAACATCTGTCCGCACCGTGCCGTGGTGCTTCGCCGGGCTCGCTCAAGGACCTAGCTCCTGGGTTTTTTTTTCCCCTCTAAGTTAAAGCTTAGTTATTGGGTTATTAATGGTCTTGAAACAGTTGTACAGATATTTTAGAATATATCGCTTTTACTTTTCCAGTCAATGAAATGAAATATAATAACATAAAATGAAGATTGAAGTTCTATAAATAAATATGCCCGAGTTAATCATTAGCTAATGATGTGTTTGTGAGGATGTAAGCAGAGGAGAATTACTCTTTTCCGTGCTATTGCTGTGAACATTTTTAAGTGTGGATGCAGTTATATCAGTTTAAATTTTCTCCACAAACACAGCTATCGTGTAAACATTTTATACCAATACAACTTCATTCACACTTTTGCTAACACAAACTGCTTTCCTAAAAAGCACTCCTATTTAAATATTTATACAAAAAAAATTGGTTGATTTAAAAACACATACTTAGTTCTGACACCGTAAATCACTCATGTAAAGCAGCAGGACTAGGGATGAGCAGGGCTCCTGTTTTTGGAGATGGTGAGGAAAGAATCGTAGGGGCAGATTTCTTTTTTTTTTTTTTTTTTTTTTTTTTTTGTACTGATGTTTTATATCTTTCTCCCTCTCAATATGAAACCGTGGCAGAACTAAGCGACATATATTTGAGTTCTGATGGGTTTCAAATATTTGTATGGCATTTGAAATTTAAACATTATGAATATTGACGTTTTTATTTGGGGGAAGGTTACGTTTTAAATTTTTTAAGTGATTCTACTCACAGAAATAGGCTTTGCAGGACTTCAAATACTCATTTGGGGCCAAAGGATAACAGGAGGAAGAAAACCTTTTATTCTCTTTGTACAACCTGCAGTAGAAATCCTGAGTGGGGCTTTGCTGTACAACCTCAGTTCAGTGATGATGATAAGAAGTTCCTTCAGTTGTTAAGTACAGCTAATAAAGTTGAAAAACACCTTTTGAAAAATGATTAGGTAGATAATAAAATATGTCAACTTGAAAATATGCATTCTTCATGCAATGACTGGAGATAGTTTATCACTTCATGAGTGACACATCCATTTATAAATATTTATTCTCTCCAGTGCTACTGATAAATCTTTTGAGCCTATAAGCCCATTGATACATACACAGTAATATCATTTGTCTTTCCAATGCTTTTTATTTATTATTGACTAATTGCCTGCCAGATTGTAAATATGATAGGGGTGGCATTGTGCTTTGATTAACTGTATGTTAAAGTACCCAGAGGAATTTAGATCTAGCTCTGAGCAAAGACATCCAAGGCAATAAATTGTATATTTTGAAATCAGCTATGCAGTACGGAGCTGCGGCGTTAGTTAAACAAGCTGAGCAGAGGCATTTTCCAGAGCAGTTTATTTTGATTAATGGGTTCCCAAAAGCCTCTTGCTGCTGTTTACAATGGATTTGCTGTAATATTTACAATAAACTGGGGTTAGTCGGGAGAGTTTTAATGTACTTCGGCAGGTTACTTGCACTTCGCAAACCCGGGGCAGGAAGTACAGCGCAAAGTCAAACCAGTGGATCTTTTGTCCTTCACTTTTTGGCACATGTGTGTGTTTTTTTTCTTCTCTCTCCTCCTTCGATTCCAATCTCAGACATTTTCTTAACCAAATGTTTAGAACCAGCTTAACACATCTTGAACCATCTATGTGATGACTGGAGATAATTCATCACATTAGAGCTGACACACCATTTATAAACATTTATTCTCGGCGGTGGCAGTGATAAATGGGCTGAGCAATGGGGCCACTGGCAGAGGCTTGCGGCAACGCTCCCCTTCGCCTTGTCCTCCCGGAGCGAGCGGGTCTGGCACCGGCGTGCTCCTGGCCAGACTGGGAACGCAATTAGGGTGGCGGTATCTCTTCATTAACCCTATCAAAGTACTTTGAATTAGGACACACAAGACCTTGTTAACCAGCTGTTCTCAAACATCCCAGGCGCTGAAATTCAACCTTTTCCACACACAAAAGCTGTAGCAGCAGGAGCTTTTTAAGCTGGGTGGCTCTTGACACCCACCACGCACACATGCGCTTGTTCACATCTTAGTTTTCGTATCTTGAAACCAGGAAGGTCAAATATTACGGGTCTCACCTAAATAAAAATCCCTCTGTGGACGCTGCTTGCATGAAACTGGGCACAAGAGAGCTGATGTGTTAATCTACGGCTGCGTTTTGCCCTGCCTCTGCCTGCGAGATGCCTGCCAGCAGTGCCGGCACTACCAGCTCCTCAGCTCGCCCCCTCTTTTCTAAAAATTGAACCGGTTTGTCAGGCCATATTTATGCACCATGTAATTTGACGGAAATTCTATTGTAATTAGCACCCGCTAATCACTGTCAGTAATGTTAGTTAGCTAATTGTACCTTGGGCATTCAAAAACAAAGCAAACCCAAACCTAGTACATAATTTTGTCGAAATAGATGAAATAGCAAAACGCGTGTGTTCTCTGGAGGGACGTGGCTGGGGAGATGGTGACGTGTGCTGTCGTCTTCTTTTGAGTCCTGCAGAAACATCTCCCTTCGGGACCTTCTGGACCTTCTCCAGAGGTCTTGTAACCTGAACTTTTGGGATGGTGCCTGGATGGTGCTTTGTAAGCAGGTGGGAGGAGGGTGAACTGTGTGGGACTGGTGCAAGAAATCCCCAGGATTAGAGCTTCAGATGCAAAAATGAAAACGGGAGCCAGGGATAGAAATTGTTCTGACGCATGGGCCAGTCAGGGAAGGGTTTGGTGCTTCTAACTAGGAGAAATTATCTTGTTCAGACTTTTTTTTTTTCTTTTTGGTCCAAATGCTTATTTCTTTACACTTAAAGAAAAAGATAGTGCCATCGTCCAGGGCTGTTGCAGCAGCCTTTCCTCCATGGGTGCAGGATAATCTAGCTCTCTTTAATTTCCATTATGCTTTCTAGTGGATCTGGGATGTAATTAATTAATTGATTTTTGCTGCCAGTCTCCTAATCAGCACTAAATAAAAATTCATGCCAGGGTTAATAGCTTTAAAGGTTGGAGGCAGGAGCTTCTGCTGCGCAGGTTCGTTGTCCGTTCAGCAGTGCGTTTGGGTTATATTCCCTGTCATGCTTTTAATTCCTAATCAATTGAAAATTAATTTTTTTTTTCTTCACCGAAAGGGAGCCAAAAACGGGTTACTGTTACACAACTTGTTTTGCTTTATGGCATTTACAGGGCTGTGTTCACAGCACAGTTATAACACCATTGGGGAAAGTGGGACAGCACGGCAGGGACGCGATCCTGGTGTAACACAATCTCCCATGTGAGTTTTATACTGTGCACAGTCCTAAAGGTTGTAATCTTGATTCTTACTGCAAATGCTGTGCTCTTGGCTCTTTATTGTACCGGACAATTACCACATGGATCCATTACTTAGTATTTGTATGATGCTTTGAGGATATGAAGTGCTAGGTAATATTATGTGCAGCCTAGTAGAAGTTTACTAACAAAAAGTCAGGTTGCTTTTATCCATTATCTCTTACCAGACAGTAAAATGGCAACAGATGAGACAGAATTATTGCAAATATCGCTCTATGTGTTGGTAAAATTAATTATCTGAACAATCTCACTCCCTCACGGGAGCAGGAATGTTGAAATGCCTCCCAGACCTAGACTGAGCCTGGGAAAGGTGGCCAGGCCCCGTGTGGCTAATTAGGGCTCCTGGCTTTGGGTAAGCCATTAAACCCTTGAGAACGTCCCAGTAAAATTGGTCTGAAAAAATTAAAAACATTCTTTATTTGTCTTAAAAAATGAAAGAGAAAAAGGAAAAAGATTCTCTCTCTTTCTGACTGCTGCTTTCAGTTCTATGTCCCTGTGATTTCTTGGTGCTCAACATCTTCCCTTCCCTGGCTGTACGTGGGAAAATCACTGAAGTTCCTTCTAAAGGATGCCAAGAAGATACTCAGAACAAACATCATGAGCAGTGAAATATGGCCTTATTTGGCAAAAATGAGATCTGATAGAGAGCTCTGCAGAGTGGCTGTGTGACATTGTATACGTTATTTTCAATCAGTGAAGAATTTAGTTTATGAGATGGGATGAAGGCAGTTCAGGTTTGAGTGTATCCAAGGCAAATATCCTGTAATTTTAATTGTTGTTCATTGTGTTTGGGCAAAAACCTGGGAACGTTCATGTTCAAAGGGGTTTTGCATTCTCCTAGCTGTTTGTAGGAGTACAATCCTCCTGAAATAGATTCTCTTCCATTTTCCACTGCCTGATATTCTCACTTGCCCTTATGCAACCACAGAGTTAGCAGCCGTGCTGCTGCTGTGACGCACCTCAGAGCCCTCAAGTTGCCTGGGCTCAAATTGGCACCATGGCGTTGAGCAATGGAGAAGCCAACCTAAAACCCCTGGTCCTGTCTCTTCTTGTTGTCTATGTGTCTGGGCATTTGCGGCACTGAGCAGTCTGGAAAGAGAAAGGAGCAAAAAACCTAATTTCAAATAAATGAAAAAAAAAATTTTGTCCAATTAATCCCTCACAGGCTTTAAAACATTATGTTTTTTTAAGCTGCAGGGTGGTGCAAGTTGAAAAGTGTTTGCAAGGATGTAGCGTGCTCTGTCTCCGTTGGGATGTCTATAGCTAACTCCCAAACATTCAGGTCTGATTTTAGCTTTTTTTTTTTTGTTATCAACTTCATTTTTTGGTCCAATTGGAGTATCAGTTCTGTGCTCTCACTTTAACGATCTGCTGCTCATTTGCTTCTCTGCGCAGATACTGTGCTCGGGATGCTGCCAGCCTTTAGCCCTGGCCATGCTAATACATAATGCAGATGATAAAAGCCAGTGTAACAGAAAAGCAGTCCCAGGGAGAATACAAACCGTGACAGAATAAGAAGGAAGCAGATGGTTAGGTATTAAACTGCAGTAATAAAATAACATCTGGCAGAATATCACACACACGCACTGATGCCCATCTGAAGAGTGCACTGATTTAAGTAATATGTTTCTCATTTTGGTGCAATTAACACCAAAATTTGCATAGCAAACAGTGGCAGAGCATACAGAAGCTCCTTTTGAAAAATACAATCCAAATATGTCTTTTCTACAAGGAGACTGGCCATGGCAGACACTGATGGCTTTCTATACTGTGGTGTAAAGCAATTAATGAGTCATACCTTCCTGCTGGCCAGGGAACCCATTACTCTGTTTACATGCAGCCTGGCAGATGTACTTGTTTGCAGGGCTGGAAATTAAAAGATAAAAGGGGAATAGCATTTGGCCAAGTGGAACGTCACTCCATCCTGGGCTATAGAGAGCAGGATGCTGTACAAACTGGCTAGATCTCTAAGACCCCACGCAGGCAAATCTGACTGCCTCAGATCCTCTCCCAATTTTCCCTTTGTGGGAGCTATGGAAAGAGAAACCTTGGGGCTGGGTTTTTCAAAGGAAGTCGAAGGGAAGATGAAATCCCTGCCTGGTTTAACAAGCTGCATGGCAGCATCAAATACCCTGCAGTTAGTTAGGCTGTGTCTTTCACAAGCCTTGACCTGCCCACAAACCAAGCCCGGGGCCAGACGAGCTTGATGAAAGAAAGTTTAATTTGTGTTGCTGAGCAGGTGGAGCACTGACGAAGGGATGCTCTGGGAAAGGCGCTGCTGGGAGCGTTGGGGAGATGCAGGGTGGCCGGGATGGAGCCGGGCATCGGCACAGGGCTGGCTTGAGCCATGCTCTGCCTGGGACGGGCCCTGCTGCCAGCTGGGGCCATTTAGCAGGGGATGGAGCTGCTCCTTGGTGGAGCTCACAGGCCCCTTCACCACCAGCTTTGATGACACCTTGATGACCGAATGCACATGAATATTGTGACGGGGAGGGTGGAGGAGAGCTGTGTGAGGGCTCCCAGTGGGACCCTCCTGCCGTGGGCACTTTCTCAGCCGTGCCAGCTTTAGGGGAGAGCCCACAGCTGCCTGCTCACCGCACACTTCACTGGACAGGTACATTTGCAGTTTGGAGATGGAGAGTTACTGCATCTCTTGCACGCTGGAAGCTGCATCTGGAATGCTTTGGGATTTTGCCTTTCTCCACAGTAGGATGTGGTGCGTTAACCTCCCTGAGTAGCATCAGCAGAAGCAGACATTACTGTCCTGTAGAAGCAAATACCTGATAAAACTGGCAATGGTTCATTCATCACAAGCCCATAAAAATACTAGCAGGTGGCAGATATAAGATTGCTAGCGTGATGTGCTGTGTGAAACCAGAGATGCCCTGTGCTCTGCTCCAGCAAAGGAAACACCAGATTTACAGCTGCCGAGGGCCGGGCTGCACTGGGGCCTGGCACGTGTTTCAGCATAAATGTCATTTCCATTTGGAAACTTCCAGTCTAACTCAGAATAAAAGCAACTTTGTTTTGGAATTCCCTTGGAAATAGTTTTGAAAAAGAGCAGAAGCATGGGAAGAGCTTTGCCTCCGTAAATCTGCTTGTCCCTAGGAGTGCAGGAGGGAGGTGGGTGGCAAATGTCTGTCCTCAGCTCTGCCACGGCGAGAAGAGAAGGGCGCAGAACTCCCTTGCCATGGAGAAAAGCTTTGCTAAGTATCCAGAAAGGTTTGAACACCTGAGCTGAGCCTGGCTGCTGCAAAGTGTCGTATGCTGAATTTTCTCAGCGTAACGGGCCTTTGTGGTGTGGTCCCAGCGTGCCGCTGCTGGCAGCTCTTTTCCCTGCCTTTTGCAGAGCGGCGAGGCTGGCCGAGCGGCACACAGTGTCCCAGGGAAGGGAAAGTGTATTTCTTTCTGTTTTGCTGTCTTCAGTGAAAGGCCTGATCTTGCTTCTTTTGAAAATGGTGACAATAGTCCCATTGATTTCTTTAGAAGAAAGGAGTGGGACCACATCTAAAGTTCTTCTTTCAACAAAACGGAATAAAGATGTGCTTTCAACACACCTTCATTCCATTTCCGTCTGCTTTTCATACAGGGGTTATCTGCTGGAAGTCTGTGTCACCCCGTGCACAGAGAGATCCAGGTTTTGACATGAGCCCCTGAATGCCATCATATTTCAAGTGAGAACATAGCTATTTACTTCCATCAAGCACAGCGTTTAGGTCATGTGGTACCTAATTTCCTGTGACAATCTTTACAAGTAGGAATAATAAGGATGTTCTTCTGGTGTCTGTTTTTCTTAGAGCAGTAGCAGATCTAGGACACTCACAGGAAGAGCTGAGGGGTGTCTGAAAGCTAGAAGGATATTTATGGGTGGAAAGGGTTATTCGTATTACCAGAAATGTGCGCTACTGAAGCATCTCTAAGGAGTAATAACAGGTAGAATTTTGCCGTTTTAGGGACTGTGATGCAAACAGCAATCTTTTTGCAGTAGTTAATTGTCTTGAAATCTGATTTCCAAAGGCAGCAGCCTTGATTTGGTTTGTTCTTTGCTGGGGATCCCACGGGAGTGTAAGCTTGTCTCCAATAAATCAGGAGAGCAACATGCTCTGTGGGCTGAGTCTCAGACACGGTGGGAATTTCTCTCTTCTCCTCAGTGGGCTTTGGATGGAACCTTTGACTCTAAAATGGATATTATTAGAATAGCTCTAATTCTTATTTCTAAGGGAATACTGCATTTAAGGCAGTATTGCTGCCAAAACCAGGGAACGAATGCCTGTTCTGCAGTTTGCTTGCTCCTGCCCCCGGACCACCTTCTCCCTCTGCCAAACTGCCGTCCTACAGGGATATGGCAACTTTGATCTCCATGAACCAGCCGTCATGGTTCAGGGTATCGCAGTCCTGCGTGTTCCCAAATATGAGCTGCATGAGCACAGCCACTGAGAAGAAGCCAGCATTCTTCCCGGAATAACTCCAACCACATCTGTACGAGCCTGTCTCTGACCCAGGTACCCCTGGGGTCAATGAGCTCTTTTGGCTGCAAAACTTCGCACTGAGCACACAACCTTTACTTTTGCTGGATTTCTGCTGAGTTTAAGCACTCCACTCCAGTGCAATGGGGCTCTGATTGTGGCTGAGGAGTGAGTGATGGGGTGAATGTGAAAACACTTGCAGAAAAATTGCCTGTTCCAGCCAGTTCTACTTTGGTTTTGCATTTCCCTGGGTTAGTTTCTGAAGATGGTTTAATTTCCTATGTGCTGCTTGTATTTTGCTTATATTTCTTCTCTCCAATGATATCCTAGTGCCTGCCTTCTCAACAGTAATAATAATAATAGCTGCAATATGTTTAATAGCTACCCACTGCCAGCCTCTCTCAGCCTGCTCCGCAGATTCCCTAAGGTACCAGATGCATAATGCATTTCCCAGCTAGAAATCAGACCTCGCTAGGATCTGCTTTCTTCAGAAAAAAACCTCCTTCCTGGCAGGCTCCCTGGCTCTGTGGGAATTAGTGGTGTGTACAGAGGCACAGGGAGAGGTGGTTTCCTTTCTCTTTGTGGGTATGAGGCACGAGGCTTGGAGCTACACCAGCCTCTGCAGACAAACAAGGTTGCCCTTGCCACTCAAAGCCATGCCAAAATGATCTGTCCGCTCTGCAGAGGCACTGATGGGACATTTCATCCTGTCTCCAGGCGTCCAAGCCAGTGAGGAACAGGGGTGGAGCTGGGTGATATGAGGGAGATTTTGGTATGAGAAACAGGAAGATGCAGAAACCAGCCTAGGAAGAGCCTGAATGAAGAAAATCTGTTAAATCTTCCTGTGGTGAACCCCATCCAACTAACCTAGGCTGACCAAAAGCACCTTGGTGTGGCCAACCAGACTTTTCAGAGGCCCTGATCTGACCAGCTTCCTGTTCTACCCTAAAAAAATTGCTGAGTTTGAGGGCTGTGGGGAGGTTACATTTACCTTAAATATTAATTTATTCAGGAAGAAGTAACTAATTTCATTATTTATTTATTTGGCTTTATATATAAGCAAAGAATGATTTAAAGCAATTTACTCATGAGCATTTCTGCAACTTCTGGTGTCCTTCAGGACAGGCTTGTTTTACAGAGGACAAACTCATCAAATGACTTGCTGAAGGTTTAATTAAAAAAAAAAAAAAAAAAAGAAAAGAAAAGGCCATGGCAGAAGTGAACCCAGGAATGTTGACTTTGAACTACATGAAACCAGTTGCACTACAGTAGCATGCTCGGTACTTTTGCTTGGTTTTCAGCCACAGCTTTAAAGTTTGGCCAACAAAGTTAAGAAGTCAGGAGAGGGGTAATTTTTATTCTTCAGATGAGGAGACTGAGAAATCTAAAAGCCTGGTGCTCACAATAACTTATTATTGCTCTTCATTTCATGGAGTGACTCATATAGCACATAGCTTCGGCAGCAGGTTTGGGGAAAGCTATAGCTGAAAACACTGCCAGCTGTAAAAAGCTAGCCATTTCCTACACAGTATCTACTTCAAAAGAATAAAATAGATGTCTCCTTTTCTTCTATCCAAAAAGTCACTGCAGAAGCAGCTTTCTTTTGTTATCTCCCAATAAATGTGTCTCTGTAATAGCGGAATTTATTGCTGGGGGTGTGTGTTTCTCACCGCTGCTTCCCCTTACAAAGGAGCTAATCTATCTTGTTCTGGGAGAAGGCAAATGATGTCATGTTTCCTGCATTTCAGCCTACTTTCCAGCTGCTGCAGAAAGGCAGGGCGATAGGTAAACATTTCACTCCGCAAGAGGAGAGCGGGAGCCGCCTGCCCCCGACCAGGCCGGGGCCGTGCTGCGCCGGCGCTCTGGGAGCGGGCCGATGGCCACCGACTTTCTACCCGGCACCTCTGCGCAAGCCTGGCTCCGCTTGGTTTTCCCCTTGGGCTGCCTGACTTGAGCAGCCCAGCACAGGGGCACGAACTGGGCTGGGATGCAGGAGCGCTGGGCAGCCAGTATCCTCACCACCCCGTGCCGTGCCCGCTGGCAGTTCTGATGGGGCCAGGAGCCCGGCAAGTCAGGACGCCCAGCCTTGGCACAGCCCGGCGCGGAAAGTTTGCAGAGCACTGCCTGAACTAGTTTTACTTCCAGCGAGAGACTCCTTGACATTCATTAAGGCTAAATTCACTCTCACATTTTAATCAATGAAATGGAAAAACAACAAAAACAGGAATGCATAAGCAAGTCTGACTCCTTTCTTTTTTTTTTTTTTTTTTTTTTTTTTTATATCAGCAATCTAACAAGCCCAGGATGACACCCGCCTGCGTGCCGGCTTCGCCCAGGCAATTATCACAAATGCAGATTGAATAATTATGCATGCGAAGACCCGTCTGGTACCTGCCACATGCGATGACTCAATCCCCGTGCAGGTGCATGCGCCTGCCTTCTGCGCTCACCGCCGGCCGCTCCTCTTACCCAGCGGGGCCAAGATGCTTTCAACCACCCAAAGGAAAATTCAGCTTTTTCCACCATGTCACTGCCTCGTCTCCCCCAAGAGAAGGCTGAGTGCCTGGGTTTGCGGAGGGGAGGCATCGTGCCCTTGACCTTTGAGCCATGGGCTGCCCTGGGCTGCGGTGCGTGAGATGCAAGGAGGCTCCCTGGATGCTAGGACCCTCTGCTCTGGTGCAGGGTGCTGGAGGGCGGTGGGTGACGGCAGGGTGCTGCTGCAGCAGGCTATTTTCCACTGACCATGCTGCAGAAGTCACAGTGTTTGAAATCGGCCCTTCCTCAGTGAATTTACCCCTCCGCAGTGCTGTCCCTTGCCCCAGGAGAGCTGCCTGCAGCTTTGCCTCTCTGTCATTCTGTCCCTTGCCTGTGTAGCAGCAAAGTATGACTTTCCCTATATATTATACCTTGAGTACAGTACAAGAAAATAAAAATGAGTAACAGCTTGTTTCCTAGCCCTGGATGGAGCAAAAATTTTGATGAATGGACAGACTACTTGCATGAAAAAGAGCATGAATAATTTGCAATGAATAATATTCAAGTGTTACCTTTTTTTTTTTCCCACTCATAAATTGCTTGCAAATTTTTTTTTTTCCCCCGAGCTGTTAGTCACCAGAGCAGATACAGAGCAGCTTGTTGGACGTGTTTGTTTTCTGCTGCTCTGAGCTGTGGTTAGGCGTGCTGGTCACTCTGATTGATGGGGAAACTCGTGCTAGCAAGTTCCTTCGGTCGACACCCCAAGGTTCCCGGGGCTTTGCATATATTTCTTTCACCAGCAATGGCAGATGCTGAAAAAGCTGCTTGTTCGCTACTGTTTATAATTTATAAGTTATTACTTCTACAAGTCTCAACCAACATTGGCACTTGACAGAGACCCTGGGTTAAGAATGAAATATTTCATGAAAAATACATGTAGACCTTTATGCTGCTGGAGAGCCACAGTTCCCCATTTCCCCCCATTTCTCTGCAGTTTTGCTGTTAGAAAATAATACACCTATCTTTGTGGGAAAGTTTTGTGGAGGTGGAAGGCGGGGAAGGCAGCCACAGGGCAGGGGTGAGGCTGTCCATCACCTCCATCACTGTTTGTCCTGCTTTTGTTAGTACAGCAGGTTGCCCCTTCCAACCTGCTCCGTCTGAGCGGCGTATGTGGAATAGCTGGGAGCTTGGTTTGTCCTTCCACTCCCCCGAGTTTCATCACCGTTGGTGAATGATACCCGTAATTCAACTGAGCACATGGTAGAATTAAAAAAACCCCACATATCCCCCGAGTGTAACCTCTGTCTCTCCCATGTTTCAGCCTTTCCTCCCACTGGGTTGCGTGCGGGACAGGCGAGCTCAGGGTGAGTGTGCAGCGGGACGGGCTGTGGGAAGAGTGGGAGGTGGGAGAGGCATTCCCCACTCTGTCCCCCCATCCCTGTGCATCCCTGCCCCGTGCCGGCAGCTCGGCACAGGGGAAGGATGCAGGTCGGCCCCTGACCAGTGGATGGTTATTTGCACGTGAGCTGCTTCTCATCCTGCATTTTTCACCTTGGAATGCTAACAGTCATGCAGAAAGCCTTACCCCAGTGCAAAGCTGGTGTGTAACCCTGCCCTGCCTTCACCCCGCTTCCCCGGGTGAGCTGAGGCCAGGAGACAGTAAGTGAGGTGGCAGTGGTCACTGTGTCATGACCGGGTTGCCCAGATCCTTGTGCATTGTGTGGATCCCTGTAACATTTACTGCAGTCTAAGTTATTTTGGGATCTCTCCCCCACCACTCTGGGCTTCTATTCCTTTTCCATTGACCTATTCTAACCAGCTGAGATACTTTCCCTTTTTCTTCTTTTGCTTGAACTCAAAGTGGAGTGAAGGAATGACCTCTCTTTCATGCCCATGATTGCATTTTAAACTTTAATAGCTTCCAAACCCTTTCCTAGGAGGTGCTCTGCTCAGCTGAAGGTTGCACTCACGTTTAGGGAGCTGCGAGAACGTGATGGAAAAGTACGGTCTCTGTATCAGGTCTCCTTCTGTGTGACGGACACTGCAAATTTAAGCTACGCTTTTTTTCAAGCTGAACATATGTGAGGTTGAGGTTCATCTCATAGAGCACTTATTGACATTATGCAGCTGTAAAGAAATCTGTTTTGCCTATAAAAGAAAATGGAGTGTAATGTAGCTAATGCTAATTAAGACATATCTTAATAATGTGCAGTGATTTCTTAATAGATGCCAACGGAATAGGCTTAAGGGGAGATAGTGAAACACACCCACAAAAACCCTCTTTTGCTCTGTCACAACCCCTCCTCTGAAGTGCAGAGGAATGTTTGATTTCTGGGTGTGTGTGTCTGCAGGGTTGGCAACGGAAATCAAAGTAATCGAGATTACAACAGCTCTGCTTATTCTAAACTGAATTTGATTTTTTTGAACGTTTTGAGTTTAATGACTTATTTCCTCTTAGCGCCTCTTTGACTAACCACAGCCTTTCTCGCAGTAGAGGGATGTGCTAAGGGACTTGGATATGCTAGGAATGATCTGGGAAGAATGGTTTGGTAATAGGGATCCCAGAACTGAGAGGTTAAAGCCCAAATTACTTCCTGGTTGTGAGGTACGTGAATTATCAGCTCCTGGCTGGATAGCTCTCTTATGAACTTTGATGTTATGAACTTTGATGTGACAGTAGCTGTTCAAAGGAGTGGAAAAAGGATGTGTGACAAGTCTGCAAAAATCAGAATAAAAGCTTTTAGCTTATAGACTCTGTCTTTTTGTCTCTTGGTGGAGTTGTCTCTTCTCAGAGGCAATTAACTACATATAGGACAGGGATGAGCTGAGGTTTCTTACTTGCTTCTCCTGGTGGGATAGCCTAAACTGCCAGGTTTAGAAAGATAATTGAAATGCAAAGTGTGAGGGAGACGTTTGGCCAGAATTTCTGGCCCAACATTAGACCATTCCTAACATCAGGGGGAAAGCAAGTGAACGCCCTACTGAAAAATAACTGCTTCTTGCCTAGAGCAATTCCCGTGTTCTTAAATTGCCTTTATTAGCAACAATGCTATGGTGAAAACTCGCCCGTCATTGAAACCCTCCTTGCTGAACAGTCCTTCTGGGTTTTCCAGACCCTGCTGTTTCCCATTGCCCTGGGGATGAGCCACTGTGGTCCCACTGGGGTGGGGAGGACGCCCCTGCAGTGAGCGGGGCAGCGGGGCTCTGCAGATGAGGGTGCAGGAGGAGCGGGCGTCCCTGCAGCGCTGGGCTCCTCACTGCCTCTTGGCAGCTGCCCTCGTTTCCTGACCATCCTGGAAGGGCTGTGGAGGACTTCACACTTGGCTGTGGAGCAGAAGTGGAGAGCTGACGCTGGAATCTGGCTTGTGGTGGATGAAATAAAATACTGGAGAGGTGGGCTGGTCCCCACAAAACCCTCCAGACCACCTCTAAGCAGCAGCTGGCTTCGCTTACGGCCCCGGCTGAGATGAACGGCATTCCAGCGCTCGCCTGCAGCCCACCACCGCTTCTCCTCTTACAGCTGTTGCCTGATTACACCCAGCGGTTAAGCCTCTTGCATTTGCTTTTTGTTGTAAATGCAGCCGGGAGGGCGCGTTGGGGTGGGATGCTCAAACTGCACCTTCCAGTGTGAAAGCAGAGCCGAGGGTTAGCAGCAGCAAACGGCGTCTCCATGACCTCTGCTTCCTCTGCCGTGAGAGTTTCTGTTGCAGAGCAGTGAATACATAATTCATTCCCACCCACCAGGGAAAACGCCCTGGTAGCACAGCACAGACATCCACAGCACGCTGTTGCAGGAAGAGAGGAGGCGGTTATACAAGGTTTAAAGACACGATTCACAGCTCTATAGGAGGGACGTGTGAGATGGCTTTTCAGTGGGAATGGAGCAATATGCCTGTTTGGCTGGATTCTTTGCAACTTTTTTGTTTACCACTAGCATTCAACACTGTTGACGGTTTTCCATAATTTCAAGACACCTTTACTCTGGCTGCCAAAAATCCAGAGGGGCTGCAGGGCACAGCTGCTGGCTATCTCCAGGCTTGGTCTGAGGGACGATCCCCTCCGCGCTCCCCACGTTGGGGCCATTGCTCTCAGCCCTGCAGGTGGGATGTGACAGAGGCTGGAGAAGCACTTTGCAAACCTTCACCTTTGCGATGCTGGTGTTTAACCCAGGTCTGATTTTTAATTCTATTTGTAATAGGAATAGACGTTGAGAAGAAAGCATTCACCCCAAATGAACCACCTTCAGAGCTCGGACCCAGCCCCTCCAGGTAGTCTCTAGCCGGTCACTGCCCTTTCAGCACGGTCTTTTGTACCGGCTGTGATGGACTTGTTCTGTTATCTTTGTATTAAGGTCTCTTTGTCGAACAGTGAGCTTGGAGGCAACCTGGAGAGGTCCTTTAGCCTGTCCCTCTCCTCTGAGACAGGAGTAATTTTATACTCAGAGCTTTCCTGCTGGGCATTTGTCCAGCCCATGCTAAAGGGCACCCAGAGGGAAGCATTCCCCTTAACCTGCCCAGGACAAGCACGTGATAGGAAGCAGCCCGTGGTGTATCGGTAATTTCTCCACATGTTAACCTTTAAAGGTCTAATCTGAAATGTTTCCTCCGCAGACTGGAAAGCAGAAGAGCTGAGTCATCCCCCGAGAAGAAATTTCCCACAGCAGATGTTACGCCACGCGATCCCGCTATCTCTTGCAGTCGCTGCTGGAGGAGCCACTGTGTCACTGCAAGGCCGGAGTGCAGATAACGCCGTCCCGATCCTCCCGTCGCATCGCTGCAGCGAAGATAAACACCCTGTGTGGTGTTTGCTGCAGAACAAGTGTCAGGAAATTCTCTCTATTTGGAAGCATCCCTGTCTGCACTGAGACCTTACCTTTGAAAGGTGATAATGTGAAAAGCATCCTGCCACATTTTGCAATGAAGTTCTATTTACGTACGTTATCTGGGTGCCGTCCTTTGGTTCCTAACACTGTGACTTTTCTGTACTTTTCTGTGGCACTGAGAGCAAGCTTTATGCTAATAATCTGGGATGACAGTTTACGAGGTCTAAATTCAGTCCCCATTTTTGTTATATATTGCCTGTGATTTAAAGCAAGTCACTTAATTGTCTTGTTCCTCATCTGTAACATAATGTGGAGTTTTTCTTCCCTGCCTCCCTGCTTTCTGAGGATCAGATGGTGGTCCAGGCAGGGCTGTCTTGGGCACAGGTGTCTCAGCAGGCTGTTTTAAACTAATAAAGTACTTGGGGTGATTAACTTTTGGATTTGGAACTAAAGATATTTCAGTTTCCCCAGTTTGTTGCTGACCAGACTGCAAGCTTTGTGAGATTTTCCACAATATCTAAATCCCAGCTTCTTGACTTAGCTGATTCTGTGAGACTCTTAGCTCCTGGATTTTGTACGATTTTTGTATTGTCTTTTAAACGTACATCCTTGGCACCAGTACAAAAAAGAGCCAGAGGGTGATGTCCCCAGATGGCTGGAATCTTTTATCACTTCAAATACGAAGAAGTCTGGGCTAATCTCATTGCTTTCTCCAGGCTTGTCTCATCAGTCTTGTGCATGGGGATGGACTCCTACAGAACCAGTGGTGGAGCCAGGGGAGAAGCTACTTTTCCTGTCTGCAGACCAGCAGAAATTCAACACACAACAGAGCCAAAAAAGCCATAAATGAACCAACCAACAGAAGCAAAGCCCTGCCAAAAGCACCAAACGCCACAGCCTGGGAGGATGAGCCCAGGGCAGCAGCCAGCACTGACGCACTCAGAGCTCAGAGTTTCTTGGAGCTGACACTGTTGGTATAAAAACTGAGTCCCAGCAGTTTCCTTTGGACAGCCTGCTGCCATGGAGTATGTATCTTAATAAATGTTTCTCTCGTGTTACCTAATCTCTTTACCTGCTGGCACAATGCATATATTGGGTATTAACAAATAGCATCTGGGAAAAGTAATATACACATACTTAACAGAAGCATTTTAGAGCCTAGAAAAGTTAAACCTCTCCATTCAGGTTTCCCTCTGGGTGCTCCAAAACAGCCACAGGAGTTAAATTCAGTTCTGTATATGTGCTGTCCTATATTAAAGGAGCTGCATTCACATCTTTCATTCGCAGCCTCCGCCTCCTCCTATTCAATTTACAGTCTAGACTGTTTAAAAATATCTTGTTACTGCTTTTCTCTATGGGGAAAGGGCACTTGTGAGACAATGCACTCAACTGGAGATTACACAGATTTGTTGCATGTTGGTGCATGATAACAGGAGAGGTTCCAGCAAGCTCCAATATACAATAAACTGTGAAGGCATAAATTGCGTATGATTAAATCTTTGATGGTGGGCTGCTAGGAATTCCCAGTGCAACGTGCCATGCTGCCTTTTACATCAGCCTTAACGATGACACTGCCAGACTCATTGGCTCCAAGGGGTTAATTATACGTTATGGATTAAAACAATGCAAAGATGCTTGTTAATACTCAAATCATTGCATGGTAACCCTGAGCAACTCCCTTACGGCTGCTGCCAACCTGCAACACTCACCCAGGGCAAGATAGGAGAAGGCTTGCCATTCCTCACCCCTTCCACTCTCTTTCCCTTCTCCTTGCTGTGTTTTTTTCTATTTGCAACGTCAATTTGCTTGTCAAGGTAGCTGACAGGTGAAAACCCTACCTGATTATCGAAATCGCAAGGTCAAAAGAAATGGAATCCATCTGCCATGGATGGCAATTTTCAGCCAGTCCTGGTGCAGGGCAAATACAGATGAGGGGCAGGTGAGGCAGGCAGAGGACACTTATGGGAGTGATAAAGCAGGGGGAGATGAAGAGGGTCAGGGAGGAGGTTCTGGCCTTTGTCCCTGGGGCTTTTGGGGTGGGTGAGGAGCCTGAAGCCTTGGCTCTCAGCCAGTGCATTGACTGGGTGATGTCATCTGATGCACTGAGAAGAGGCTGGCTGTTGTCCCTCTGCCTTTGCTACTCTGACTCCAGGAGCCTGAGTGCCTTTTATCTGCCAGAAACCAGCTCTGGTATCAGAGAGGTGAGCTGAGCTGTCTGTCTAAATGTTAGGAACTAAGTGGAGATGCCATGAGGAAAACTTTTAAGACTTCTGAATTGTCTATGTCTTTTTTTCAAAAGACTGTAATGAACTGAATTAACTTCCATAAACCTGGGATGAAGTTATGTTTTCAGCAGTTGCAGGCTTTGTATTTTTGTGTTTCTAAAAATAGATGCAATTAAATGAGACTTTAGAAACTGTATTCCTAGCTTCCTTTCCTGCTCTGGGTGAAACCTGTCCCACTCTGTGATCATAAAGCTGAACTGATGCTCTCTGTTTATGCTGATAAGATTTCCTACCTAGACACATTCTGAGCGTCACCAGAGCATCTGAGTGAGTAAACACCTGTAAGCACTGGTTCCAGTAGACTTACTGCTGGGTACATCTGGGATCCTTTCAGGATGAAGCTGAAGTTGAGCATTTGCGCCATGATGCATGTAGAAAACCTTGATAACAAATATTGCAACTAAGAGTTTTCTTTTTCTTTCCCTTGTAATGGTGTGAGATTTGCCTGCAAGTCTCCTGTCCCAGTCCTGGAGAGCCCCTCCACCCTCAGTGTGAGGGGAGGCTGCTGCTTGGGCTGATTTGTGAAGTCTCTGGATTTGGCTTATGTAGTTTACAGAATTGGTCTGTACTGGTGTCTGTGTTGTTCCAGCAAGAATGAATCAAGCACCAGCATGTGCAGATCCCAGCAGCTAGTTGGGGAGCAAGTATTAATCTTCTGGAAGTCTAGCTAATTGAGCTTAAAAATGTTGCTAGTGTCTGCGTCCATGTTCCCACGCAACAACTAACCCCTGCCAAAATCCTGGCAAAGCCTGTCTTGCAGTCTCTTTCCAGACTAGAAGAATGTTTGATGGCTTAAAGAAGGAAAAAAAAATAAAGACTGTGGGGAGGAAGCCTCTAGTAAATAAGGCTTTGACCTTATCTGAAGTATTCCTGTGCACTGAATCTAGCCAAGGACTCTTGAATAAAACAAACGTGAAGTTTCTAGGCCAAGTAGGTTTTGAGATATGGCTCCACGATAAATTGTTAGAAGAATATTTCAAAGGCTGAATTGCACCTCATTTTTCAAATCCCGTATCTCACAAACACCTTGTCTGATCTGCCACAAATTTTGCCAATAAATTATCCCCTGGCTACTGATCGCATATGCAAAGTCTTGAGCAAAAAAAGCCCCACAAATCTTTGCTCTTATCTTAAACACCTCCCTCCACGAGACACAACCCCTCCTCCCCTAAATGTTGGCAGAGATTTTGGGGGACCACTTAAAAAAAAAAAAAGTAAACAAATCTGTGTAACCTGAAGTGATTGGTGCTGAATGGAAAGTCATGGTGCTTCTAGTCTTGGTCATTTTCCTAAAACCTGTGGTTTGCAGGAATGAAATTGTGGAAAGCTACGGCCAGTTTCAAATGGGGCTGTGTGGTTGCTCTCAACTGCTCCATCCAGCAGCTGTTTTACAGAGGCCATTTGGGGCTGTAGTGCCTCCTGCCCCATAGCTGCCAGTTCCCGCTCTGTCCCAGGCCTCTCGTGGGCTGAGGGATGCCAGGAGGTGAGGAGGGGGCTGCCTTGCAGGGCGGCGCAGGCCCTGTCCCGTGGGAAGCGGGGCCGGAGCAGCACTGTGCACAGCCACCCCTGTGGGCAGCAGGCCCCCATGGGCTTCGGGGCTGCCTGCCGCCATCGCTGCGGCTCCCGTCGCTCCTGGCCCTGCTTTCACAGACATTAAAGTTTTAAAGGTTTGCGCTGCCTGTGTCAGACTAGGAAAGGGAAAGAAGGAAGTGATCTTAATTTTTAGACCATGCTGTTTTCAAGTTTTTTATTATGGGGAACTTGGATAAAATAGGAAGTGAGAAACTAAGTATTTGTAGGCTATTTTATCTCGTGGAGGAGCTCCAGGTGAGAGTAGAGTGAAGGAAAAGGCACGGGGAGTTGAGGCAGGAGCGACAGATAAGGCTGGGATGTAACTGAGCAGGGAATCAATAGGGCTTAGTGTCATACTCCATAATTTTTATTTGGAATAATTAATCTCAAGGCATTATGACTCTCTGGTGAACGCATTCTTAGAAGAAGGGCTTGATAAATCTGTGCTTCTATTTCAGAGACAGGGATAAGCACTTTTTCTTGCCCCCTATTTGTACACTTGCAAAGATAAGCCTCTTCTTTTTCCAGTATCTGCATTCGAATCCAGGAGGGAGTTACTAGCTGTGCTGGCAGCGCTGTCCTGCAACAATGGGACAATGACGCTGTCCTCCTAGCAATTTGTTCTATGACATTATAAGGATTCAAATGAAATAATAATTTAATAACAGACTAAAGGAATTTTGCATGTCTGTGCTTGTGACGATTATTTCTTTTTGCACTGGTCTCTTCTGCTCTTCCTTTGGCTCCTAAGGAAGTACAGTAATTGTAGATTTTTTTTTTTTTTTTTTCCCCATAGTTAGATCCTGTCTGGAGCCCCTCAGACTTTTCTATGGTAAAAAATTTCAATTAAGGTTGATAAAATTAACAGCTTCTGAGACTTCGATATTGGATCCATACTGTTATGTGTGAGACACTTGTAATAAATTTACAAAGAAATAATTGAGGGAATTACTGCACTGAAACGTGAAGGTAGAATTTGGCATGTTCTCTTCTAAGATCTCAGTAATCTGTTAAAACATTTAAAAGTCAACCTTTCTGAAGAACCAAAAGGTAACTGACTTGGGGAAGTGTTTTCATCTCCAGTCAATTATTTCAGCAATTGGGTTAACTCTCAAATTGATATCCTATCCATCCTCATTACAAAGATATAGTCAATATCAGTAATTTAGAAGTTGGGGAATATCTTCATTAATATCCTCTGTTAAGTGTGGTTTAAAAGTCACGGCATTATTAGCTATTATAGTGTCACGGTATGAGACTTCAAAGTCATTTTTCAGTGCTCTGATATGCCATGCTAACCATGCCAAACTGATAATCACCTAAGGAATCGGTGAATAAACAAGCACCACTTAAAATACTTTTTCACTAGACATTGTTTTTCTTGAAAATACCGCCCAATAGCAGCACTTCTGAGCAGAGCCATTGCTCTGCATTTCTTTAAAATACTGCTCTTATTTATTTATTTATTTATTTATTTTAAGGGCATTTTCTCTGCTACCAGCTGAAGCTGCTGCGCTAACCCCATCGCTGCTGACCCACACAACTCTGGTGTGGTGTGGAGGTGTGTTGCACACTGAACTGGTTTTTTTTTTTTTTTTTCCCACCTGGAGACTCCCTTCTGACTATAAGTGGGGGCTTTTGGCTAGCAGAGGGGACTGTGTCATTGGCAGGGTGTATCTGGAAGCTTATGTGGGAAACTGTCCTACACGGGTTGTGAAATCCAAGAAAATCCCCTGATGGAGTGAGTGTGTGGTTGTCTGGGCAAGCTCTGCATGAGTAGAACTCAGTGACAGCCCCATCCATCGCAAGTCGTGGCTCTTATCTCTGCAACACATGGAAGATAGGGCTTTTGAAAAGGATCGAGGTGAATTTTTTTTTTTTTCCCTCCTCTTCTGCATGTGTTGGGAGTTGCTTGGAGCAAGCTTTGTGTTTGTTGGTGGCATGTGAAACAGTATCTTCCAGGAAACTTCAGAAATATTTTATGAAGTGCAATAATAAAAGTATCCATGTGGTGCAGCCCGTGCGAAATAACACTCTTGTCTAGGAGCAGTATGTACAGTTTCTATAGCATACAATTCTTCCACAAGAAACCCTTGCAGATGGATTTCATCTCCCTGGTATTTCAATATCCATTACACAACCCCAAAAAGTTTTTCTAGGGCAATTGTAGAAGTAGATTCAGCCCAGATCAGGGGCTGGTCTGCATGCAGGTTGGCCCTGCCAGGTTGGATCCAGCCCAGTGCTGCTGGCTTTGCTCCTGGAGAGACCCCAGCAGTCATGCTGAATCAGTTAACTGGGGGCTGTGGGCCCCATCTGCAGGGCTGGAGCTCTGTGGGCAGTGGTGGGATGTGCGGGGCTGAGGCCGTGGGAAACTGCTCGAGGGGTGGAGGGGAAAATCCTGCAAGAGAAGCTCTGCTTCCTGGGACGACTCTACCAAAGGTATGATCCGGACCACCTCTGAAGAGAAAAGGAAGATTAGAATACACTCATGATAAATCAACTAATTAATAGAGCTCAGATATGGGGTTTGCTTTGTAGCTTCTGCAGATGTGCTCTGAGAGGAGTTTGCTACGTGCTTGATAAGAATCCTCCTGTGGCAGCAAGTCCCTTGCCTTCTGCTGGTGTTTTGAGGTCTTTGGGTACAAGGTTTGACACGATGTGAGCAAGGCTAGTATGCCCAAAGGACAAACTGGGCAGTTCTTCAGGGTTGGCATTTCTAAATCTAATGAGGGATCACATGCAAATTACCCCTAATGAATGTTAATTAGTGGGAGAGTTACATATTTTACCTGATTCCTTTTTGGCAGCTTGTGCAACTGTGTTTTTATATACCTGGTACTTGAAACATTTGATTTAAAAAATAATAATCCTCTGTAATTATAATTGCTTTATTAAAGGTTGCAGGGCTTATATGATCTCTGTAGTAAAACTTTATGAATTCTTCTATCTAGACAGTGATCTCCTGGCTCTTTCTCCAAAAGAGAAGTGTGGAGTTTGCTCACCACTCAGAAGTTTATTGCCAGCCTTTTCTAGCTTGGATGCTATGACATCTAGCAAACAGAGATCATGAGGACTGAATATTTTGCCCAGGACATCTGTGGGTGGAAGCCCAGCTGTCAGCTTGACTTAGTCCTGATCATTGACATTGGAGGTAGTTTCCCTCTCTACAGCTCAGCTTCCCATGATTCGCCTGATGAGCAGCTTGGACATCAGCTGAGGGCTGAGCAAAACTCAGCTGGAGATTTGCCCTGGTCGCGGGCATGGGGAGCAGGAGAAGGGTCTGGGTCTGAGCCGCACTGGGGTACGCCGAGCTCCAGTAAGTGCTGGGGTGCTGCTCCCAGCCCTGGTTTCAGGAGCTTTGTGGCAGTCCCAGGCCATAGCTCTGCTAAAAGAGAGCCGGGATAGCTCAGCCTTCAGCTGGCTGGGCAAGAATTGTCCAGACTCAAAAGGACCGGACGGCTCAGGGAACCCTCTGCCTACAGTCTGGGGACAGGTGCTTTATACCATCGCCTTAGCCCTGTGATGGGCAGGAGGAAAGCACTGCTCTGCATTCAGCATCTGAGACAGGAACAGATCACCACCTAGCCTTTCAGTGCAACCCCTTATAAAAAAGCTCTGCCCCCAAACTCTTACTGTTTTCCTGTTTAACATTGTGATCTACGAGAGCCCCAGCTGCGGTGGCTTAACCTGCCTTGTTTTTGTGGTTTGTTTGAGCAGTTATGTTTCCTTTTCATAACTCATCTGCAGAAACATCTGACTTTCTCAAGTTCTTCATGGTGAACTTGTCCTTTGTGGCTCTGCAGACAGGTCATGCGTTGTGTTTGGCAGCGTTAGTGGTGATGAGCACACCCGCGACAGCAATTTGGAGCCCTTGTGCCCGTTTCCACTGGAGCTACAATCACTGGCTCTGTGTCAAGTTTCCTGTCCTGACTCATAGCTGCTGAGTCATTTTTAATTTTATCTCCCTTTGAAGGGAAATGACATTTGGTCTCAGATTTCTTTTGTTATTATTTTTAACTTATCGCAAGCTTTAATAAGCTTTGGTTCACACTTTATTTTTGCTATTAACACTCTTCCAGTTTCAGGCTGGCTGCCGCAGCAGCATAATTGCGTGTTAGGCTCTGAGCTGGAGTAACTGTTGTTGAAATTGTTGGAATAACTATTGGGGTGATTTGCTACGGCAATTCCTGTCTGTCTTTCCTCATCTCTGGCCGATGATAGATGATCTGGGGAGAGGTATAAAACCCACACAATGGATCTATCCAAAACATGCGCTTGAAGGAGGTTTTTTCCCCGAAGTAGATTATGTATCCCTTATGTGCTTTTGTGCTTGTTAATCACACTGCTGATTTTTAAATTTTAGCAACATTCAAAACTCGTACAGATTTGATCTTAAATGAATTATTCAGCTCACACACAGGATCTTCTATGTGTTTTGATTTACAACAGTACTAATGGTGAATGAACTCCTCTGTTGTCAGTTGGGTGGGAGAAGGCAGTAAAAGCCTGTTCAGGTGAGCCTTGTCGGGTGATTTGGGGTGCTGCATTTCCATGACCCTGGGCTACTGCCAAAGGATATGGTGCTGGAGCTCAGCCAGTGAGTGGGAAGACTTTCTTGGTTCGATGAGCCCTGCATCAGGTACATAAAGCTAAGTCACTTCAGAAAGACACGGTGGAATGTACCTCTGTAGTTCAACATGGTATATTTTATCAAATAGTGGTGTTTTTCTTCTTTTTGTTAGCGTTTGAGGCACAAGGCACTGAATTCTAACTCGCTTTGGGCTTGTAGCTGAGATAAGGTGGGTAGGTTTTACTGTTGCTCTCTGATAGTAGGTAAACTGCTCGAGATGCTTAAATTGGGAATATGCTAAGCATTCAGGAGTGAAGAGCTCTGAGCTCAAGGGAAGGTGCTCGGGAAGTGGAATAATTCAGCAAGCAGTAAAGCCAGAGGCTGAGCTCTGCCCTAGCTGTAATGAAATGCTGTCTGGGGGGAGAAGGAAACAGAACGGTACAAGCAGTGGATGGAAGGGAAGTGAGATGGCAACAGCCCAGGTGAGGGCATTTGGGGATGACAAGAGCAGCCTGGCTCAAGCCCAAGGGACTTAGGTGTCTCCCAGACCATTCCAAGTCACTAAAAGCCTGGCTTGGCTGCCAGCTTCCCTGTTGTAACTCCAGTGAGGTGGATGGTGGCGCGTGCCGGAGCGCAAGCATTGCAGGTGGGGGCAGGATCAGACCCCCTTTTTGAGGAGGTCATTTCCTGCTCCTGCCGGCTGCTGAAAGCCCAGCACCCTCCCCATCGGCCGTGGGTTCTGTGGGTTTGACAGAGCTGTTTCTGCGCGGCGTTGCGCGGCAAGTGATGCTGGCCGCATCGCTGTGGTGATACTCATACCGCGCCTGGCTACCTGCCAAGAGCAGCAGCAGCAGCTTTTCTTTGCTGGCTAATCGCTGATAAAACAGGAAGACCTTGATCATCCCTTTTGACATGAATAACGATGTTATCTCCTGTGATGTATGACCCAGAGCCAGATAATGTCCTTTGGCAGGCCTTTTTTCTCATGAGATGTAAAATACAATGATTATGTTACAAGGGGGAGATAAAGTGGCACAATCTTCACTAGTTCAAATAACTAATTGAAGCAGGAACTAGTGCAAATGGCTTCCTTTGTTCCCCAGCCATTGTTGATATAACAGTGCTTATAATGAAAGCCGAAACCGTTGCCCTCTTTTTTTTTTTCTTTTTTTTTTTTTTTTTCTCCCTTCTTGATTTTTTTCCCTTTTAAGCTCAAGTGCCTTCACTTCTGCTTCCCCTTCCCTGTTTCCCTGGGGGAGCTGAGGACAGCGGTGATTTTGAGCAAGGGGACCTGTTTTCCAGCAAGTCTTGTGTGTGAGCGTCAGGAGGATGGAATCAATAAGTAGCTCTCATTCTTTGTTTCCCTAGAGGACTTCTGAAGATGGAAAAATTGAGACCAGTGCTCTCTAAACCATAATTACACTTTTTCTATTTTATTTGCTTTCATTTTTGTGAAAGCAACAAACCTGGCAGGGATGGTCACCAGGGGTATATTGATATTTTGGTGAGCGTACAGTATTTATCACAATTGAGTTCAAATATTAAAAAAAAAAAGCACCCCATTGCCCCAGCTCTCAAGTAGGTTGGCGTAAAAAGCAGGAGGGATAATGGCAGAGCTTTATCACAAGGAGTGATATTGCACAGTTGTGGTACATAATGATTAAAGGTGTTGGGAAGCTTGATGCTTCATAGCCTGGTCTGATCACCAGAAAAGGTGTGATGACGCAGTGCCTTTCCTCCCAGGTTGGGCAAATGAGCCTCTGTGGACCAAAATTGGCTTCAAATATGAAATAAAGATTCCTGACTTTAAAAAACCAAACATATTTCTTAAGATGCTTTAGTAGTGCTGGTCTTCATGCAGACATCAAACATGAGATAGCCTCTGAGAGCAATCTACCACAGGCTTTACAGCTGTGGTGGGTGTTGCACTGCAGAGGAACAGGCTGTGCCCCCACGGCTTGATAACCTGGACAGATTAAGTCAACAGAGATATATCCTATTGCGTAGCAGATAGAGAATTTAAGAGACTTACTCATATTCATAGATAATTATAGCAACATCGTAAGGACATTAGACATTAGCTCTCATGATCCCAGACCATTGATGCTCCACTGTCTGAAGTCTCTCATAATCACTAAACTTTAATCTTATCGGGATTCACTTTATGGCACTTTTAGGAAAAACATCTGACTTGTGCGGTGCAGATGTTTCAGCTCTTTATCCTTGCATTGTAGCTTCTGCAAAGCCAGAGAATCTGCAGCTGGTGCTTTCTTTTTCCATGGGGTCCAGTCCTGTAAAGCTCAACTCCCACAACTGCAGAGTCCAGAAATCTTGCCTTGAGCCCACATAGGTGACGAAAAGCTGACCGTCAGCTAGCTGAAAATCTTTAACTGAGTGCCTGGGCTTTACAAGGCATTTGAATAAGCCAACTTTGTATTTTATTGATGGATGATACAGATGCAAAAGACTTATAGGTTACCAAAGTGCTATGAAGCTTTCGCCTCTGGGTTACATGGGGGAGCGGAGTCTGTCACCTGACAGTGGGATTTGTGGCCTCTTTGGTAGGAGTTTTTTTTTGTTAGAGCTGTAGAAGGATGTTTCAACTCACAGGTGCCTCCTCAGCTCGTTTGCTTCTGGATGCACCTTTTCTGGACCCGTGGGGAAGGACCCTGACAGCCTCTTCCCAGCAGACAGCAGCCACTTGTGAGAGTGGGCTGCTTTGGTGTCTGGCAGCCTCCCTGCTGCAGAGTTTGTGTTATTTGCCATGCATTGCCATGTTTGTGTTGCTGTGCTGCTTGTTGCATCTCACCCAGTACCTGTTATTGCATGTTTCCTTACCCCGGTGCCGGTAAGGGAATGCCTGTGCCTGGCTGGACCAGCTGAGGACCAAGAGATGGCAGGAGGGCGATGAACCACAGGGCACCACGGCTGAGAACAGGCTGGGTGAAGGCAGATGGCGAAGCCGATGCAGGACAGGCCAGACGCTGAGTGGGTTCAAAACCTCTTTGAAGCTGAAGTCAAGCTCCCAAAATACTGTTGAAGCAGTGTGAGAAAGCTCAGAGTTGGGCAAGAGCGGGGCACCTGGGTGCTATTTATGACTGAGCTACTGTGTGACCTTGAGCAGCTCGCTGCGCCTCTGAGTCATCGCTCCATTTCCCTAGCTGCAAAATGAGTGGTACAGTAACACCTACTTCATTCACAAGGGTATCATGTGGTGCAATTTTGTAATTAATTGAATGTAGGAAAACATTTTTTTTTTCTGTGATGGAAAGGCTGTGGTGCAATGGTCTGATCCTCTTAATGCTTGCTTGCAGGCTGGGAGCGCGGCTGAACTCATTGACTCCCAGAGGATGCTTTGTTTCCCCCAAAGTGCAGGAGGAAATATTTGCAGAATTGAGACCCTTGTGCAAAGTTTTACGAGCTACCACATGGCCACTGTGCAAATCAATTAGTGTAGTAGGTCTGTAATGAGACTAAGTTACAAAACAGTTACTGATTCTACAGCAACTTGAGCAGATGCCAAAAAATGTGGCCAATAATTAGTGACCGCCTGACGGATCCAGGGTTTCTCGGCAGCGTTTGCTCAGCCCACAGTTCACAATACCGCTGATTCTGAAGAAGGTCCTGCTCGCAAGGTCAGATTAGCTGTTGTTTTTAAAAATATTTGTTCCGTGTCAGTCTTTGTTAGAATCCCAGTTTAAAACCTTTCAGGTGTAAGTATAAAGCTTAAAAGCTTTTCTACAGCTCCACCTTTAAGAATGGGTTTAATCCTTTTAACAAAGCTCTCATCTGACAGTTTATTTCGCTCTAGGCTTTAGCTTCAGTGGTTGCAGCCAAAACCTGACAAGTTCTTCGTGTTAATTCTGAATGTATTATCCAGTGACAAATGTATCTCCCACTTATATGTGACACTGAGAATGAAATGCATATGATCAGATTTCTTATAGCTGGAGTGGGGCTGGTTGTTAAGAACATCTCCATATCTTTGCAGTATGACAGTCAATCCAAACCCATTCTTTTTCTGCAGCGTATCTCAGCCTAGTTTGGGACACTCATGATGGGTTGCAATCTGCTGCCGTACTCTGCAAAGATTAAAGAAAGGCTAAAAATAAACCTGTCATTTTTCCCTGGACATTTTCTTGTGAAATGCAGAGAGATACGTCACTAGAATGCAGAATAAATTCATATGGAATTTTTTATGCTATGTTTTTTTTTTATGGACAGATGGAGTCACTGTCATTTCTGGTTTCTCATTTCTAAATACAGTGGTGTTATGTACAGCCTTCCACCTGAAAGCTTGTCTTGGAAGCCAAAAGAGGACAAAATGGATTTTTACAATAAAGCCAAAAAAGTTCTTAATTCTTATAAGTTTGCCAATATACAGGGTGCAGATAATGTATTTGATGAACTCAGCCCTCTTTCTGCTCATAAAATATTGGTGTGCTGATGAGATTTATTTTCTGGCATATAGTCTGTGTCAGGAGGTTGGGGTTTTTCTTTATTGCTATAGGATTGATCTTTGGCTAGTAACAGATTAACACCTCCAGGAGGACGATGCCCTGACTGCGTGCAGTGGACTGAGTGCCAGATCTCTGCCACAGCCTGTGTGACCCTGTCCCTTGCTTAATCTCTCTTAACTGATCTCTTCTTGCTGTCCCTCACCTGTGTCTTCGACTGGACCAGTAATCCTCAGACCAGTGCCATTGCTATGTGGTCCCAATCCTTTTGAACTCCATCATTATTCCTGTGCTTTTCCAGGGCCACGTCGTGTTCCCTTGGAGGTTGCAGGTAGAAGAAGATGCAATGGGTTGATCACTTCTGGGTGTTTCTCTGAAAGCAACTGCATCTTCTAAGTGACTGTCCTGAAACCTCTGTTTCCTCTTCCCCCAAACAGTGCAAGGAACTGTGTGGCTTTTCTAAGTAGATGCATGAAGGAGAAATGCTAATGGGCCGGATGTCTCTGGCCAACGCTGGCTTGTGTGTCGCTGCAGTCGGAGACTCGAGGGTGATGGAGAAAGTCAATTTCCTGTTAAATTAGTTTGGCTGTTTCTCTAAGAAAGGTGGAATTTTAATGAAAGTGCTTATTAATGGATGAGCCCAGAGGGAAGTGGATTTGTGGTGAGGCCAGAACTTTATAAGGAAAGCCTTACCTCATAAAAGGCCACAAAAGATGCTTACAGGACTGAACTCGGTTTGCTCAGGACTCGGCTGCCTGTACAGAGGGACAGTCTTCCTTTTCCCATAAAACATGCATTAAGGGTGCCAACTAAGTTGGTTCTTTTTTATATCAGTCACAAAAACAGTGGGAGGTTTAGTTCCTGTCAAACTTTATGGGCCATTTATGAGGAGGCCTTCCCCAAAGTATTTCACAGGCCAAATAAAAATAAATGGCACTGAAAAATTTTATAACACAATGCACGAACTGTTGTGGCAGTGGGAAAACATGTGCCAGAGACCTCTTCTCCCTCCCCTGCACAGAGGAATTAAAATGGAATTTTAATTACTGTAACTTTTACAGGCTTTTTCATTTTCAAGCGTTACTGTAGTCTCATGGTTACCTTTGGGAGGGAGAGATCGTGCCTTTATATAGAGATGAGAAAATGTGGTGGCAGAGGTGTGGCTTCACAGCCCTGGTGAGGGGCAGCTGCTCTGCAGAGAGGGGAGGAAAACCACAGGAGGTGGGAGATGACTTCTGGCATTGAGGGTCCTGTTGGAGCTGGGGGTTGATATGTGTCATGCTTGGGCATCTGAGTGCTGAGAGAGGTAGACATGGGCACCCATGTGCCTTTGGAGCCTATAAATCTGGTTCTCTGAAAAACTGGGCTTAGACCTGGGTGCTTGGTTCAGGCTGATGTGTCTGCGCTGCTGCGGGGGAGGCACTTCCCCTTGTTACTTCATTATTCTGGGCAAAATGGGAGGACAAAAGGAAGGAGCCAATTTCCCCCACTGCTACGACCAGATAAAAGATTCAGAGAGGAACAGTGTGGTTCAACTTACAGTAAGAAGCTTGTTAACAGGAATAGCTGCAGTCCCCACCTTACAAGTTTTATACTCTGCTCTGAGCCATGGGGAGGAAAATGCTTCTTTCTGGGGAGGAAAGCAGCATCTAAACACCCCCATGCAGAGGGAGCAGCTCTTGGGAATAATGTTAATAGAAACGGATTGAGCAGCCTCCACTGAGGGATGCTTCACAGCTCGCTCGGTGAACTGTTGCACTGTTGAACTCTCTGTATCTCAACGCTGGATTTACCCTACCAACAGCTTTATCGGAGGAGTGAAACTACAGCTTGCTTCTATGGGGAGGGAGAGGAACAACCTACCACTCAGCAACCAAATGGGCAGCAAATGAAGATGTTCTCCAAATAGTGTCTCTTCCCCTCTTGTGCGCATGTTCTCGGCAACCCTCCTCAGCAGATGTCAGGCGGTTCAGCTGGTAATGCAATTAGACCCTTGCTCCTTCAGATTGCATGTTTGATAAAAAATTAACAGTTAAATCCCTTTACTGACCTTACAATATTGGAGCTGCTGCTATTCTGTTAAATTTTTTTTTTCCCCATGAATGTGGTCAAACATTGGAACGGGAGCCCAGAGAGGATGTGGCATCTCCACCCTTGGGGATGCTCAAGACTTACCTGGATGTGGTCCTGGTCTAACTGGAGCTTGTCTGGGCAGGGGTGTTGGACCAGGGACTTCCAGCCAGTCCCTTCCTTACCATGTCACATTCTGGCTCTGCAGTTTAGGCTCTTCGGGACCAGCTTGAATGATTTCGGATCTGTAGTCTTGCTGCCAGAGGAGTCTCAGCAAGGGCAGCTGCCTCTCCCCCCACCACAAAAGAGTACTTGACTCTTCCTCTGGGACGCATCCTGCCACGCAAGGTCAAGAACAGGATCTGCAATTACAGATGTGGAGATCTGATTTAACCTGACAGTGAATAAGTTCCTCTGAGCCAGGGCAAGTCAGGGCAAGGTCTGGTTGCAGGTACCAACCTTTTGATGAGGGCAGACTTAAAATGGATCAAGCTCACAGAGTCCTCTTCTAGTGTAAAATGAGGTTAAATGAACTTTCTCAGCGTGTGGTTGAGTTGTGACTGATGGTGAAATGCATAGATGGTATGAGCAGGTGGGGAAGAATCAGAAATGTCTCTGAAACCTTACTAGAAAACAAAAAGACCCTATCCAAATCTGTGTGTGGCTTTTTTTTTTTATTATTTTTTTTTAAAGGCAAGCAAACAGAGTTTGTTTGGTTTTGGTTTGTTTTCATATCCTCTCTTGTTCCCATCCTTTTCTGTACCTTCCACACACAAGATCTTCCTACAAACGTTAATTTTTCAAGCCTCTCTTAATCTAGGAGTCTGTTTTAGTGACACATCTGAGCTGCACATCGGATCTCTCCTATGCTGACAGGCTGAGTTTGCGTCTGCTGTGATGCCGTATCAGTTCTGGTTCCAAGTCAAGCTACCTGTTTGGTCCCATTGTTTATGGGACACGGCAATGAAATAAGTCCCCGGGATAAAGAGAGCTGTAAAACAGTGATCTCAATAATTTTGCATAACAATGTAGAATAGGGAGATGTTATTCCCCCTCCTCAAATATCTGCAAATTCATTATTTTGATTCAAAGCTTTAAGACAGAGTTACACTAATGCAGAAGATCTGAATGCTGTAAAACATAAAAATATCCAATTGCTTTTCTAGCTTGGATGTCAGGCTACAAGAAAAAAAAATACCAACTAGTAACGTAACACAAAAGGTGTTGTACACTAGAAGTGACTAACTAGATTCATTTACTTTTTAATTTGTTCTGGGTAACATCAAAGTAACGAAAATGCTGTTAATCTTCCTACTCTGAATAAGATGTCTGCTAACAGGGAGGTGTGAGGGAGGGAGACGCCTATTAAAATATTTTAATTAAGTGAAAGTGGCAGTAGTACCCAGGGAGAAAGTACTGTCTCTTATTCTTTCTTAAGCAGTGCCTAGCTAAAGGGATGCAGCAATGCCTTGTCTGCCTGAGCCCTCCTCTGAGCTGAAGGAGTTTGTGGGCATTAGTTATGGGATGTTTGTGATGGTGTTGGCACCATGATGTGGTGCTTAATGCTGCAGAAGTGCGTTAGGTTTGGGGGACTGGTTGGGTGCTGATTCCTGCATGAGCTTGGTGGGGCTGCAGTATCCACAGCCACGGTGAGCAGCACCAAGGCTGATGCCAGGCCTTCCTCCTGCTCCCTGCAAGTAGCGGGACATGGAGATGTCTCTTGTCCTGCTGTTTTCTTCTGCTTCCCATGAAGCTTATCATCTCCCTGGCACTGACAGGCAGAAGAATGACATTTTCCACTCTCTGAGATGATCACTATTAGCAATACACAAGAGTTCAGGACCTTCCTGCGATGCCCATGCAGCCCTGCTGATGAAAAGGGGCTGCACATCAGTAGGAAGAACTGGGACCAAACCTGGCAGAAGTGACTGGATGGGGAAGTCGCCTTCCTCTTCCTCACTGCATGTGTATGTTTGTGGCAGAAGACTGGTGGTTCTGCATGGTTTTACAGCCCGTGGTCCTGTCTGATTCTAGCCAGGACTCTTACTACTGCAGCAACTGGTTTGGTTGGTTTTTTGGTTTTTTTTTTTTTTTTTTTGTTTTGTTTTGTTTTTTTTTTTCCTCCTGAATTACAGCATATATGAATGGAGGATAAATGAATGTTCTGACCTAGCAGATTTCCTAGTGAATAGTCTTCCTGCATGCCATGTGGCTGGGCACAACCCAGGTGGCCACGCAGCAGCCCTCACGAGCAGGGCTTGTGGTGGACCTTGCACAGTACCTCAGTACCTTCCTCTTGGGAAAAATACTCCCTTGAGTGTAGTGTTCTGCTGAAGGGGACTGAGTAACTCAAGAGACCTTAATTCTGCAGTCTTTACTCTCATAATTAAGTTTTTACATTCCATCACACAAATAATAATAATCAAAATGCATCCAGGAGAGAGAGGGGGGGAAAACCTCAAACCAAAAAAAAACCCCAAAAGCAAACTGCTGTTTTTACATTGTATTATTTTGAACTGTGTTTTCATTTTGCTAGGATGTCTGGCAAAAATATTTGCTTGTCAGTAAATTGCTGAAAGCTTTTTCTCTACTGGCAGAGTGAATTTACTTTTGTATGTGTGTATAGTTTAAAAAACATTTGGAGAGAAATGTTGCCATTTTTAATGATTTTTTTTTTTTTAACCAAAGAAATTATTCTCATCACAAATGCTTCTAAAATGTGACAGTTTTGGATTACTCAGCATGTATATTGGACTTAAGGTCTAATCATGTGAGGATGGGTCATAGGGTCAGGTCTTCCTATGGGACTCATCTTTCCTGTCCACAAGAAGCAATACCTTTAAGACTTGTGCCCAGCTAGGCAAGTTCTGAGTAGGATTGTTTATGCTGCTACAAAAAAAAAAAAAAAAAGGAAGTTAATTTAAGTTAATATAATCTCAGTAATCACTGGATTTATTGCCCAGGAAAATTTAAGACTTCTCAGGCTCTTTGTTCTGCCAAAAGCTGAGATCATGGTTTCTAAACTCTGCTGCTTTGTACTGATACGCAGGTGCTAATAATTTCCATACAGCTGAGCCATGGCTTGCTGGATGTCTCTATAAACACACCAGCTTTCACAGTGCCCTCGTACGTACGCTGCTTTACAAGAAAACTGTAACTACCAATTAAACCAGCATGTAATATATTATTTTCTTAGCTTATAGAAGATTGTTTTACAGGGCAGCGTATTAACAAGAGATGCCTGGAGGTATGTGGTTTGTGGTGTCCAGCCCTTCAATGGTGCAGGTTTATGCATAGATGTGAATGTACAACCCTCATCGATAATCAGGTTGCAAATGGCTCCAAGTAATTGCAACATTAGTCTTCTCTAACTGAAACTTCAAAGTAATTTCAGCTTTTTATAATTACAGAGCTAGCAGACTGTAATAATTTCCAAATGTTTTGGAGCTGATTTGGAAGCTGATCCGCAACGTGTAGTTAAGCGAAGTCTCAAAGGCCCAGATCCTGAAAAAATGCTTTGGCAAGTGGGCTGGGACACTTTTTCATTAAGTAAAACCTACTGGGGAAGTCTTCACTGATGCATGTAAGATTTACAGCAGCCACAAAATGGTCTGGATAAAGCGGCATCTCTGGGGGCAAGCGGGAGAGGAGGTGCAAAGAGAATACACAGACAGGACCCAACTTGTGATATTAGGAACGTTTTAATGGCCATTTTTGATGTGAGCTTTATTAGAAAAATATAATCTTTTGCCTTTTGTTTTAAAGCATAAAAACTACTGTCAGTCTAGGTCTTAATGTATCTCAGTGGATGATTTTGAAGTGAGGCCATTTCATTGATTAGAAACACCTTTTTGTCTAGGAAGTTTAGGCGGCTTATGGGGTTTCTGTACTCCACATGTAAAGAAGAGCTTGCGGGTCAAGGCTTCAAAGGTAGTGAAGTGCTTATGAGTGATGAGTACCTTAAGGGGATTCTCAAAAGCACCTGCGCATGCTGACTCACCGGATCATTCTTGGCGGTTGTGGATAAATAAGCCTGAAAACTGGGCTTGAGGGACACAGAAGATGGCCATCACCTCAGCTGTCTCATCCTGGGGACCTAGTCTTAATGTCTTTCCCCATAAAGCTTCTCATGGCTGAACACAAGGCTGGATATATTAATGCACTTGACATGTTCATCTAGTGAATAACCCTCAACTACTTTTCAGGGAAGTAAGGCTTCAATTACTGCATCTAGGATTATAAAAAATAAATAATGATCTCCATTGCTTCTCAGGCTGCCTGAAAGCTACAGAAAGCTATATTATAGGGGGAGAGCTTGGGAACTATTAGAGAATATCTGGAAAAGAAGGGGGTAAAAAGGATGTAATTGGTTCTGGCCTGCCAGTTATGTAACTGAGTCTGATTTGTGGTGTGGGGAGGGAATTAAGGAGGTTCCTGGCCAGATCAAGGGAACAAGATCAGGTTAAAAATCTTTGCTTTGGCAACAAAACATAGGAGTGGGAGGAAGGAGTAATGTGCAAATGGCAGCTGACTCCAGAACTGAGCAGAACTAGCTAAGGCTTGCTTTCTTCCTCCTCATTTTCATGGTATTACAGCATGGCTTGGCCCTGCTGGTAGTTAAGCTCTCTGCATCTTCTCTTTCAAGGAACTGAAGCATGTGGGTATTTCTGCAGAAGTCGTGAGGAAACAGTCCACGTTTGTGGTGCATGTAGGCTCCCTGGCAGGGCTGATGGCTCTGTCAGCAGCTTCTTGGCTCTTCCTTTTTGGGCCATGGAATTTTGTTTGAGTGAGGGCTGTCTGACACAGTGGGTACTGGTGTAGTAATAGAGGCACTAACTTTTCTGAGAACCTCACTGTTTCAAAACAGAAGGGTTTTAAGAAATGCAGATTTATGTGGGAGGTTAAGGTCTTCAGGGATTCCAGATAAAATGAGCAGTGCTAGTGATACCCTATGGCTCTCTAGCTCCAAACTGTGCCTATGAGTAAGATGGATGATGAGGAGCGCTAATTAAGTTGGCAAGGGACAAGTGTGTTTGTGCCTACTGCCTGGTTTGAGTAAGGCAGTGCTGTTGAGTTTGGCTGCTCCTGCCTTGTGCATAACACCTTGAAAATCGGGTACAAAGTGCCATTGCCTCCTTTCCTGCAAGCCTTCCTTGCCTACTGCATCATCTTGGGATTGGTACTCGGGGATATCATCTTGCCTTTGTGTTTCAATGTGAAAATTAGCTTTTATTGGAAAAAAGAGTCTTATTTTAAACAAGAAAGACAGCAAAGAATTTTTATCCTTTCATGAAACTGATCCAAGCCTTCAAAGTGTTTTGCTAATTGTGTTTATGGCTAAAAGATTGATTATTTAAGTCTGTGTTAGAGTATACTTTTTAGTATGAAGTAATGGCTCATTACAAACCAGCTCAGGAATGCTTTTGAGTTTTTTAGGAATTTTTTAATGCTGGATGAGGACGGAAGAGTGTGAGGCACTAAGTTTAGCATTTCAAAACATCTGGATCTGCTCTATGGTTTATTTTTTAATATGTTTTCCATAAGTCTAGTTAAACAACCACATGGCTTTATGGCAAAATGAATGCAAGTGTAGCGTTTGGAAGGGGACCCTGGATAAAAGTTTGGCTTGATAACTAGAGTCAAGTGGCATGCTCTTGTTTCTGGTTAGGTTGTGTGGATTCACAGAAAGCCCATCGTGGCTGCTGCTCTTCCTTTTCTCTGCCAAAAGCTGCTAAACATAAAGCAGGCAAAGGAAGTACTAAATTACATAACACCTAATCTTTAGTCCTTTGTTTAGTCTCAAATGAGTCTCCCACATCCCATGAACTAGAAATGAAGACGACCCAGAAGGCCAGCCACAAGATGGTCTAGGACCTGTACTTGGGCAGAGGGTCTCCTGTGGCTGCAGGGGCCAGAGCAAAGAGGGATGATTCTGGTGATGCCTGGTTTAGATTGTGCTATTACAGTGCTGTTGAGAGAGGAGTTCTTCTCATGGGTTGCCAACATACCAGCAAGGTGTAGCAAGAACTGGTCCCTATTTAACTTCTATTAATTTTGAGCAGACTGAGTTTTTTTTTTTCTTAAAGAAATAGATATTGTTATATTGCTATGAAATTCATAAGGACCTAATTGCTGATAGACATTGGCAATGGTAATAATTTAGCTTCAATTCTTCTTCCATCTATTTTCTCACCTTTTCTTTCTTCCAAGCTTGTGTTTTTATCTTGTCGCTGCTTTCAGTTTTGCCTAAATGCTAACACGGCCTCAGGTCTTCAATCCTGCACTTGTGTCAGGAGAATGGAGCTGACTAACATACGACCAGGGGCAGCTCTTGAGGATTGTGGGATCCATCTCCATCTGTGTTTTAAAGCCTTCCCTAAAATTCCTGTCATTCATTGCCATTCTGTCTTAACAGTGACATGCAGTGGCAGCATGATGCAACAGAAGCAGCTGCAGACATCATACAGTCTTGTTACTAATCACTTTTTCCACTGATATACAAACATCTTGGAGGATCTCAGTGCATCTTGTGTCCCTGCATTAGCCATCTGTGGGGGTTTTGTTGATTCTCAAGCTTACAGGGTTGGGCACAGGCTAGTGCAGGCTGAGGGTGGGGAGAGGCATGTAGGCAAGAGAGACAGTATCTTTTACAAGGCAAGGATGTTTTTCTTGTTTCCCAGCATATAAGACTAAATATTCCTGTCCTGCTGGTATTGCTGTGATAAGGAACTGTCCACTGTGTTCTTGTTTTGTGTCATACTGTTCTCTTAATCATCTCCTGCACTTTACACATGCAAAACTACTGCAAATATTTCTGCTGAGATCCCACCAGCTAAAAAGTGTTAGGTGCTGCTGGGCAGAATTTAGGTTTCTTTGTACCTCGGGATGATTTGTAGAGGTCATTCTGAAAAACTGGTATTTCCCAAGAAAGACTGGAAATTGTGTTGAATTGATCTTTAGAGAATTAGCCCCTTGCAAAACTTTTGCAGGAAGGGTTGGATCGCAGTGTTTGTACAGGCAGTAAAGGTAAAAAATGAATTCCTCAGGAAGGAGAGAAGGGAGCACAAAAGGAACAAAATGAAGGATGTTGAGGGAGAGGTAGGCTGAAGAAGGGTAGAGAAAGTCAGGTATTGATACTTCAGGACACTACTTTCAGGATGTCTTCTGTGCTGCAGGGATACAGCTAGTCTACAGGCATGGAAAACAAGGGATTTCAGTGTGTAGATGTGAAAAGGGGGCTGGAGATGGAGCCAAAGATAGTGCTATTGGTCTTCAGTGACTTGTACAGATTCCTGAGCTGAGGAGTAGAAGGGTTAACCACTGTGTGTATTAAGGCTACAAAAAGCTTTTCAGCTGGGAACATAAATTACTGAAGCTGCTATTCACAAAAACACATATCAGACATAAAACAACTGCCACAGCTTTTCAGATGTCTTATTGTGCTTCATCTCATGGTGATGACTGGAGTGCTCTGGGACTACTTTTCAAAGTATTCTCCTTTGTATCTCAAGAATACACAGTGGCTCAGCCTTGACATCTGTCTTCATGTGTAAGGAGATGGATAGGTCACCAGTGACATAGCTGCAAACACATTATCAAGCATCTTCCCATCGCTTCTGAGCAAGTGTTCTTGTCCTGCATAAGACAGACAGCATTTAGATGTTCCTTTCCTGAATATCTTACTAGATTTCTATATACTCTGAATTATGAGCAGAACAAACATTAGACACATTTTTTCTCTACTTTGTGATTTGCAGGGAGTCTGGGATCAATGTTTCCAGCAACCGCTGAATTCTCTCATTCCCAGCAGGGTCCTACTCTGAAGTGAATATGCAAAAATCCCAGAGAGCTGCTGAGGTCCAGATCTAGAGGGAGAATACTCAACTAATCAGTAGCCATGCACTTCTGGCCTCTCTGTTTAAAAGCAGTGAGATGCTGCTACGGGCTTTATCAAGTTGAACTAAACAAACAAGAATGTTGCTGGACCAGGATCTTCTGTTCCCTTCCCAGTCGCTGTGGACAGGGACTGTTAAAGCCATCTAGCCAGAGTTGATTATCAGCTTGCTAGCCTTCTGCCTGTCTTGCATTCATGCTTGGGAAGTTGCAAAATTGTCTATACATAGTTTATAATGGATCAGTTTGATAACCCAATTCACTGCATGGACACACAAAACATTGTCACAGCTGTTGGGGAGAAAAACTGGTGTGTGGCCAGGCTGGGTTTTGAGGGGAGGAAGGATTTCTCCATAGGATTTTCCTCTCTCCTCCCTCTGCCTGCTATTGAGTAATGACCTGAGCATCAGGCCTCTCACATAGAGAAAATCTCACGTCAATCCTGGGGAACGTGGTGCTATAAAGGTAAACAAAGGCAGAATCCAGAGCATCAAGTACAGGCTCACCCTGGCTGGCAAGGTGGTTCCCCAGGTCCTGCTCACAGAGGGGGACCGTCTCTTAGGAAGGAGCTGGGGCAGTTATGGCTATCACCAGAAGTTCATGTGACTGTAGTTCCACATGCTTTTGGTTACACAGGTGAAATAAATGAGGACAAGCTGTCCAAACATTTTTGCGGATCTGTGTGTGCCTAAAAATGTTGCTTTCTCCTTATGCTGCAAGAAAATAGAAGGGGAAACAATCGTGGTAGTGATATGAAGTGCTGCAGTGGTTGAACATACTTGTTTAGGAATCCTCAGCTTTCAACTGTTGAAAGAGAGAAGATGGGTTAGCCATTGGTTGGCTTCAGCTTTTTAGCACTCCGTTAAATAGCTCATACTCCTCATGCCTCTGAGCTGAAAAAACCCTGGTCTCCTTCAGAAAGTGGAGCTAAAACACAGGGTAGGGCTCCTATTTGTGTTGTAGTGGAGGCATTCAGTCTGCTTAATTATTTAACAGCAACAGATGAAAATTGTTGGCTCTACCTCTGTGCATTTATCTGCTCCATAGCAGGTTGTATTTGCTGGTGTCTGGGAGGGCTGACAAAGACACGGGGTCTGGAGCAAGGCGGCTCTGGGGGCCTGGTCGTGGCAGGGGGATGGCTCCATGGGAGCAGAGACCTGCAGCGCCAGGCTGGACTGGGGGCATGGAGTTAAGCAGGGGAAGGCTTGTATGTAAGTGTTTTCTTTCCCAAATCAGGAACTCTGTGAGAAGCAGGTCGCACAGCACATATAAACAACCAGCCCTTCCCAGCGCCAGCCCTTGCAGTCCTGAGGCTGCTTGTGCCCAGTGATGCCCATGCCCACTCCTTTGAATTTTTTTTTTTTTTTTTTTTTTTTACAATAAACTAAATCAAAATCCAGAGTTAACCACAGCTAAATGATCATGAGAGGCTCAGTTTAATCCTAGGGCCCTGGTCCTTTCGATCACTAGTCCTGCTGTGACTCTGTAGCAATCTCCTCTAGCTCTGCAGGTTTCCAATTTTTCAAATGTGCCTTACCAATGTCCAAACCCGGGATAGAAGCCCAAGCTGGTAATGGGTGCCTGCGCCCCAATGGGTCCAAAGAGGTGAGTTTTTCCACATGCCAGCTCCCTCAGTAGATTTCTGAATCTGGAAGAAACGGAAACAAAGCTCCTACGTTGCTATTTCTCAAATTTTTATGTTGCTCAGAAGTGAAGTACGACCCTGTTAAAATGTTGGTGTATCTGTTTCAGCAAGTGTTAAGTCCATGAATGCAGCAGTGAATTATCAGCTTTCCCAACCCCAAAATTTAGATCCACATGAATGTGGTCTGAAGCATGGACAGATGACCTCTCTCTGTGCTGAAAAATAACCCTTTTCACTTTCATGCATTAATTCCTGTCATATGCACTGATATCACTCAGTCATAAATTTAACTCATAAATGCTGACACATGTACACAAGGGTTAGTTTGAAATCTGTGTTCGTTTGTAATCCTGGAGCGATTAGCTACTCATTCACACTGGTAACATATCTACTTGCTCATTGCTGGGAGGCGGAGCTGATTTTGGGGGTCTCTGCTCAGTGAGACCCAGTTCCAGCAGGTTTTCCATGCTCCGCAGGTGCTGGGGGGTGAATTCAGCCCCTGTTTCTCCCAATCACCAATAAAACAATCAGTCTGAAACAGTGACTCAAAGCTCTTGGACTTTCCACTGTGGTATCTGGGGAAAAACCCTTAGGGGGAGATGTTTTTTGTCGTGGTGTTGGAGTGCTTTCACTTAAGTACAGAACTGTAAGGATACCAGAAATCAACAAAGTTTTGCTCTTGCTCTTATTTGGAGGTTGACTAATTTTACAGCAGGCTCCAGAGAGACTGTGTGCTGCTGTCTGGGAGGATTTTGAAGTCAAATAATGTTGAGATGAGGCAGCACAGTAGTGGTGTGGGATGGGGAAGGCTTTTTTTTTTTTGCTTCCACGAATGAGTCGGATGCTTCCTTTCTGCAGGGGATGACTGATTATCCAGGAGGACGGTAGATCTCCATGCATGGGGAGGGATCATAGCTGTGGAGCTTTTATGGAGTCTATTGAACGAAGGATCAAGTAATTGTAAAAGCTAGGGAGTATTCCCACCAAGCTGAGCACTGAGTTGAGATAGCTGTTGGGATGGGCTCAGCTGGCTGAAATGAACAGCTAGTATGTGAGAATGTGATGAAAATAAACAAGATTTTGTGTGGAGACTCTGTTAAGCAGTGGAAAGACAATTCACCTGCTGCATTTGTGACAGCTGAATAAAATAAAATACCTTGAGAAAGAGCTGGAGGTCAGTGGTTTTTCTGGGATGGAGAGACTAAATCAGAAGCCTACACCTTTCAGGGAAGGCAATCAAGCTCTTTTTCACCAAACATTTGGGTGTCAATATGAGCAGCTTGAGCCTATGTAAGATTATAGACTTTTTCATGTGTCAGTCAAAATATCCTGGGGAGAAAAATGTCACATTCTTCCTCTGTGTTACTGGCACTCGTGTTCTGTAAAACACATAGCTTTTTATTTAAAATAGATCTGCTGATATAAAAACTGAACACAAAATATCAGGAAGTTGGCTGGTCTCTAAAAGGGATGCCTGCTGAGAATGTAAAATTAATTTGCTGAATGTGAAAAATGCTAGCTGTGGGGACAGATGACAAGAAAGGTGTCTGAAAGAGAATAGTGTGGATATGTTTCCTCTATCTTGCCAAGCAAAATAGTCCAATTTTTTTTTTTTTTTTCACAGAGACTGTTTCTGGGGCTAGGTTGGTAGTCTGATTTTTATTCCTTTTGTACTTGTTTACTCCTTCCTAGCCTTTCTTTTCCAGCACAAAATACTTTCGCATATCTTCTATGAGGACAGCAAATAGGCAGAGGGTTCTGCTTTTTGCCAGTGACGGATACCTCATTCACTTGGTGAATAATATTGTTCTCTGTAAGATGCTGGGGATCTTGAGGTAACACACTGGTTCAGGCTTCCCCCCATGGCGGAGCTCTGCTGTTAGGACTTGGTTCGTAGATGCAGCTTGACAGAAACTGGTTGTTCTTAGGGTGAATTAGCTTGCTCCCCTGATTAAATAAACTAAAACATCAACGCTTTTCCACACATACATGAAAATTGCATAAGATGTCTTAAACACACCAGGCCCGAGACTGTAGCAGAAACAGCATTGGCCATTTCTCTCAGCTGCTGACTGTGACCTCTAGAACATCTTCCTTGTTTCTCTGGCACTCAATGGCATTTATTTTATGTCAGAGGAAGGACTCTGTTAGTAACAGCAGACCCAGGGGTGAAAGCTTGCTTTTGGGACATGGTTTGACTGTTGGCTGTGTGATGTCGGGTGTAAGAAGACAAAGCCATGACTTTATCTCTGTGGTGTTCAGCTGAATTTCACTTCTGGGTTAAAGCAAGCCATGATTATTCTCCTCATCTGCACTAGATTCACATTTACACAAAAAATGTGGAGGGAGAGAGAGAGGGGTGCTTTATTGCAAACTTAAGAAGACTCAGTAAGGAGAAGTGCATCCGTATTTTTTGCTTTTAAAAGAAGATTTGAAGTGCATGCTTCAACTGAAATCCATGATTAATACCGCAGGGTCCAGCCTGCAGGAGAGGAACCAGAAGATCCAAACTGCAGTTTCAGGATCCTTAAGGCTTCTTGGTTGAACAGAACATTGCTTCAAATTGATTGTTAAATCAGGGAACGTGGGTGTAGCTCATTCTATTATAATCCCCACAAATTGCTTTGTAATCGAAAGCTTTTGTTCCAGTGTCAAGTGGTTAAGCACCAAGTAAGAAGATCTATTTTACAAGACCAGACAAGATCTGACAGACAGCGGAAACTTAACTTTCAACAAATATAACAATCAACATGAGGGAACCAAAAGGTCCTCATTAAGCACTGCTGTTTTTAATTAATTGGTCCTTCAGATTTACTTCTTTAAAGCTGCTAACAGCCTTAAGCCTTTCCTAGATTAATTACAAAAGACGAGCAAATCACAATAATTAGTTTAGCCTCAGGCTCTTGCTAGGCCTCTGACCTACGTGTGTAGGTTTGCTCCATGCAGCGTAGACAGGGGGAAGCAATTTGCTTTCTTGTCTTGTTTCTGAATCAGAATTTCTGGCAGGAAGTGGTTTTTTATTTTCTTCAGTTGTTGAAAAGTGTGATTTTCCTTCCCCTAATATATTCTTGTCACTTAGTTTAAAATGATCCCTCTGCTGTAATGACTCCCACTTGGGCTGGAAACCCTCCTTCACCAACAACAGCTCAGTCAGTGATGATGACTTTCAAGACTTGTAATTCTTGGCTTATGGGGCCTGCAGACTCAGGGAAGTATCATTAAAAATGAATCATGCTGCTCCCCTGGGGATGTGCTTGCTTCCCAGGATGCACATTAATGTGAATCCGCCACCCTCCTTTGCCGCAGAGGGCTGGTAAGTCAACAGAGGAATGAATTCCAGGAGGAACATATATATGTACCTATTCGTAAAGAGAGAGACTTTCTGTGTGTATGTGTAAGAGGCAGACCCATTGTTGCACGGAGAAGCTGGTGCTCTTTAGGTCTTTCCCTGTGTGATCCATCCTTTCATCTGTAACTTGATGCAGACTTTTGGGACCATCTCTAGTCCCTTCGTTCATGAGACAAATCTTTCTGTTTCAACAGCCATCCCCTTGGTTTCAGTGAGTCTGTTGACAGTGTAATGGGAAACACGCTTATCTTTGCCTGGCAACCGTGTGCCTTGGTTTCCCTACCTTGTAAAATGGGCACAGTACCCTCCCTTGGAGATTAGCTACATGTCTTGACTTACGCATTCTGTAAATTGCTTTGAGATCCTAGGCTGATGGGGAGATAAGGAAAAATTATTGCTGTTTGTGTTCTTGATTAGATAATCATCTGCTTAATTTCCTGTGAGTTCAATGAGACTTATCAAGGCACCTAAGAATTATGCTGAACTGTGGTTTAAGAAGTGACATCATCACGGTGCTGTACTGTCTGATATAATCAGGTGTAACCATGGATAACAGCTAAAAACCGTTGTTCTAAACTATATGCTGTGCCCCTCCATGAGGCTTTTCGCCAGGGTGAAGCTAAGAGGGAGGCTTGGAGGCGAGGGCACGAGGGCTGCCTGCTCCCCGTGCCCCCCAGGCAAGAGGCTCCTGTCACTCTGAAACTCTTCATCCCAGAAGCAAGGTGCAGTCCCGCAGCAGAGAGAGGAGAATCCACCCCAAAGGTACTTTCTAAGCACAGTAATGCTGTGTTAGCACAATATACTGCTCTATATTTTCCTCCTGAAAACAAAAGGAGGTTAAACTCTTCACTGGAGCTTTTGAGTTCTCTCTTCCCGCCTACCTGCCCTCTGTCTCGCTGCTGTTGGGTGCAAGTTTAAAAGGTGTATTTTTACTTATTTTTTAGTGCTCTTAAGATGTCACAGCTCACTGCTGTGCTCCAGCTAATATATCTATGTTATTTCTTGCTAAAAAACTCCAATCTGATTTGGAAAAAGTGGTAGGAACCAGTGATTTTTTTTTCACCTTTAAATAGGGAGTAGCTACAGTGGGGTGAATGCCTGTTTAGAAGAGGCTTTGCTCACGTCCTAGGACAGCTGGTACCATTAATATCACAGCGGTAGTCGGACATCAGGAGGGAGTCAGACAACCCAAGCTTGCTGCTTCCTGCTCTCTCCGGGTCCATGAGGAAAATCCTGGCCAGCACAGCTAATCCCCTTCCCTTCTATTGCTCTGACAAAAAGAAAAGGCACCTTATCTCCCTAAACTAGAAGTGTAATGGGAAGCAAACAGGGACCTTCCTCTTCCTTCTACTTATCATTTCTTTGTCCCTCTAAATTTATCTCTGTCCCTGGACCTTAACCTCCCACTCCAAGGGCAGGACAGAGCAGGCTGATAAGCTGTCTCTGAAACCACTGGTATTGAAGCAATTATTCAGCAGCTGCAGCCCTTTGCAGCTGAGCAGAGATTACCATCTCTATCCCTGGGAAAACTGTCTTTGTGCCTCCTTAATGTATCCTGCCCTGCGGACCTTATTTATGGCACCTTCTGGCTGAATTACCAGAGTGACGCAGCTCTGGGATCTTTACTGCTCTTTCTTTGGACTCCGTCCTCAAAAACAAGGTCACTTTTTCTTTTTTTTTTTTTTTTTTTTTTCCCTTCCCTGTGTACAACTGCTTATGCTTAATCCTGTTCATGGGATAGCAACACTCCCACTCGCCTTGGAGAGCTGGTCCTGTGTGTCTGCTGTCCTTGGAGAACTTGTGCAGCAGGACACAGGCAGACTACTACAGCCCATGGCTGCTCTGCTACCTGTATGCTAGTATGGCCTTAGTTAGTAGCTCCGATTCATCCCTAATTTGAATGCTATTGGGGAAATATTGTCTGCAATATTTCTATGGATTTTTAAAACAATTTGCCTGTGGTTTCTGGGCACAAATTGTTGCAGAATGTAGGTTTTATACTTCAAGGTTTGCAAAATTAGCCCATAAGCGCGCTCGGTTCCCAAGACTGGGACTGCAGCCTTAAATACTTGTATTCACCCTTGATTCAGAGTTGAAGAAATCTATAAGAATCATTAAATTGTCACCAATTTTAGGCACTGAAATCAGGGAAGTTTTGATGCATGATTCAGAAGCTAAAAGCAGAAATGAGGATCATCTTTCTGGGTGGGTTTTTTTTTTTTTTTTAGTGTTTACTGATAGTGTCCCAATAGCTGCTACCAGGGACACACTCAGACGTAAAATAAGAGAACTCACAAAAGTTCTTTTCACTCCTGTAAACTGATGCTCGGTTATCCAGCATGTGAAACGGGTGCAGTAACACAGCAACCTGCTGCACTGTCCAGCGCTCCCTCCTGTGACTCCATGGCTTGAAGAAGCTCCTACCTCTCCACACTTCATCACGTTTGTTTTATGGTGCAATTTCGTTATCGAGCTGTTGGGATGGGAAGGAGGCGATGAGAAGTGTGAGGAGGCTGCATGTGCAGAAAAAGGCAAGACAAAAATCATTTTTGCAAAATTTTTTAGACGAGAATTTCCTCTGCTTGAGGAAAGAAAAGCCCTATAGGATTGTCAAATATTTCAGCAAAGAGATTTTAAAAATAAATAAATTCAACAGAGTCACCCCCCTTGCCCCCCAGTCTATTAAAACCAGTGCCTCCAGTGGTAACCATGGCAGCACTGCTGCCAAGATACAACTGACAGAAAGGAAAAATGTTTTTTGTAATTTTTTTTTTTTTCCCCAAAAAAGCAGGAGTTGAAAGACCTTAAATCAGCAATCGAGCTTTTCCTTTCATTTACTCCTGGCACAACCTAGACCTGCGCCGCTTTCGGTGCTGTTCCTCTGGAGATGCATGTGCATGGGAGCACGGAGGGGCTTGTGCTGGGGTGGGGGAGATGGGAAGATCAGATCTTTTTTTTTTCTGTGTTATGGATTTAGCAATAAAAGATAACCATTTCCCCTTTATATAAGCAACAGTAGGGGAAACTAAACAAAACCCTTGCCTCATTTCCTGTTGTGTTTTGAGGTTTCTTACCAACACTGAAAACCACAGTTCATTACGGGAAGTTTTAGTGGTCTGTATCTGTCAGTCTCTTAAATCAGTATTTGGCATCAGCGAATGAGACACTTTTCCCTTGAAGCAGGAGGGTAATTTTACTCTTTTATGTGTGTTTTGTTTGAGAAATTGTGTATTCACATTTCTTGTCAAGTTTCTCATTTATAAGCTTTGTGAAAAGCTACACTAACAAAACCAAGAACGTTTTGAACAGTTTTCCTTCAAGTTCAATGAATAACACTTTACGATTAACCTGCCTGCTTGCCAGGGGCTTGGGAGCGTGGCAGTCACTGGTCTGTTGTCAGCTTGATTTTATATCACAGCCTCCTTGCAGAGACATTAGTTTTCATCAGTGTACTTGTTCTGGAAAGAGTTATTAGCTTGAGATGCTGCTAAATTTTTATGAAGTTAGTAGGCTTGTGCTTTACACCATCTAGGGTGCTGGGATGGCATTGTGCAAGGTGCTGTACAAATACATCGGTAATGATGTCTCTTCAAAATGTACTGTAGGCTGGAGCAGCTAGCAGGTCCATGAAACACAACTTTAGGTGAGTGAAAATTTCTTCAGAATTAATGGAAAGTGGCTATGAAGCAGAAGCTCCTGCTTACCTTCAGATTGCTCTTTGCTTGCACGGTACTGCAGTGATTTTGCCCATGCATTGGAGGAGACAGGTTGGGAGGCTGTGGTTGAGAGTGTATGAGCTGGAGGAAATGTCACCTCTCCCAGTGGGGTGTCAAGCCTGAACTGAGCCCCGACTTTTTCACTACCTCATTTGTGACTCAGGAGAACCCTATTAGTCTTTCCTGCCCAGCTTCCAGTCTTAAAAAGCAATAGGACTGCTGGTATTAATCTGATTTTGTAGAGTACCCTGGGGTGCTCAGATGAGAATAAACACAAGAAAGGCAGTGATGCCACATGGTTCCCCAAATGACTGAGTTACCGGGCAGTCAGACTTGAGCAAAGCCAGGCCCCTCTCTCAGGCTGCTGTGGGAGGTTTGCACTGTGAGGAAACCCTGATATTCCAGACATCAATGCATCAACTGGCAGTTCTCCGCGGCTACAGCATCTCCCTTCTCACCTCAAGCACAGTGTCAAAAAAAGCTGTCTTGGGGTCAAAGCCTCCAGAAATATAGAACTGGGCGTTACTTAAGGATGATGGAAGTCAGTGTCATCTCCCCATCTCTCCTCTCTGGAGGAGCAGGTGGAGCAGGCTATGGAGTGACATGGCTTTGCCGCCATTCCTGCCTCTCTATGGAGACTTTGAGCCCCCAAGGAATGCCCTCTGCTGCTGTGGATCTGGGCCACAGGTTAAGTGTTTTAAAACAAGGGAGGCATAAAACAAACGGTCTGAGCGTTTGCATCTGCCACTGAGATCCATTAATTTGGTAGCATAGAGAGGCCTGCACTTTGGCATCCTCCCCAGCTCCACCAGCTGCTCAGAGAAGGGATTAGCAGGGCATTTAATTAATAAATGGTGACTTTCTTTCCTTCACCCCCCTGCTCCCCGCCAAGCACAGCATGTCCCACCTGGATATTGCCCTATGTGGCACTCAGGCTAATACCCCCTTACCTGGGCCCAGATAAATTCTTGTTTTACTACGGCACATGAAGATTTGAATAGATGGTCCGATAACCCTGTCTCCCCTCCTAAAACGGATGTGGCCAGTATATATGAGAGAAAGACAACAGGCCTTAGGAAGGAGGAGGGAAAGGTCACCCTGTCAAACTTGTGCTGTTGTGATACTTTTCTTTTATCCCTTTGCTTTACAAGGGAATAATGCAAAATCATTAAGTCTAACACCCCTTGAAAATGCAATGGGCTAATGAGCCCTGCAAGTTTTTTGGTTGAAACTTGTAACGTCCTTGGGTTTTGTGCCAGGTAATGTGTTGCTATGTCGCACGCTGCCAAGGAATCTGAGTACTCTGAGTGCAGGGATACTAAAGATGCCACACGGAAGGCTCTGCATGCTTGCTGTGTTTTTTCCATAGCAACAAATACGCCTGATTACAGCACATTCATATGCTCTATATAATGAGTATCCCATAGGAAATTTATCACCGTGCATCCTGCATCATAATTAGAAATCAGACCCGGACAACTGAAATGAATTCCCCAGGATGTTGGATGTGTTCTGGGTGGTGGGAAGGAGGAGAGGAGAGGGCGAAGGGGCAGCTCTGCTGAGTGCCCTGGTCCAACGCTTGTTGCTGAACTTCATGGCTAGTTCTGAAATATTTGTGCTGTCCTTCCTGGCAGTGTTTGTGTGTCTGTATGAGTGAGGAGAGGTGGTTTTGAGGTTTTTCTTTTCTCTCTCTCTGTGTCTTTTTTTTTTTTTTTTTTTTCTTCTTCTCTTAAATTTCCTATCCTGATTTCTCTTCTGCTCCCCTCTGGCAGGGAGAAATTGAACCCAGCAGCATTTAGACTTTAGTTACATAGGCAAAGCAATGTTCTCCCAAGGGGCTTCTGCTGTGTCTTGGTCCAATTGTTACTGATGTATCACTTACTATATCCTTAACTACTTCAGACAAATTCAGCGGCGCTCTAATGAAAAACTAAAATACACAGGCATACTTTCAACCAGGCAAATTTAATAAAGAATTTTATTCACCTGACAAATCTAATAAATTTTCACCAAATAAGGCAACATTCAGCCTCAAGGCTAGGAGTTCACTGCATGCGCAGTGTATGCGTCTTTCCAAGTTCAAAAGACTTGGGTTTTCTTGGCCAGTGCCAAGTTCAAAATAAAATGTTACCGGCAGGTCAAAAACTGTTTTCTAGCACAACAATTGTTAGGTATTCATATGGCTCAGTCAGTGATGATGCCTATTAAGGTAGCTACTGAAATTTACCATCAGCACCACATTAAGGTTTTTTCCTTACATGGCAAGATTTGCTCAGATTCAGGTAATGAAATTATTTTTCTTCTCCATTAACCTGTGTCACTTCAATTGATGAACAAATATTCCCCTTGACTGCAGTCTGGTCTGAATCCACAGGTTTTCACTATACCTTCAAGGATAGAATTTGGTCACTGTTGGTATGTAAAACCTCAAAGGGGAGGCACAAACACATCCTCGGTCTGTGCCATACTGTGTTGGTTTTGTTTAGTTAGCTTTCTAGTTAAATCAACTGACTTGATACCAAGAGAAAATATTCTGAGGCTTTGGTGAGCTCCTGGTCAGAGGTAGGCTGGGAATTGTTCAGGGCAGAGATTTTCCATGCTGAGGTTTATCATGTTACATCAGCTGCTATTGCAGGGCGATGTGGGAGTGAATCAGGCACCCAAATGTGCGTGTCTTGTGACATTTTAGATTCCCTAGAGCATTTGAGACATGGCAGTAGAGTTGGCATCTAGGATACAGGAGATCTGTTCCCACTTGCAGCACGCACAGTAGGATGTCAAAGTGGCAATAGATGCTTGTCAGGTACTCAAACTGTTCCCCTGTATAGAGAAATAACTGTATTTATTCAATAAAAGGGCTAATTCTATTTCCTGCAGATTGCTCTGACTTCAGGCATGGTAATTCATATTTCAGTGAAATTATTTAGGATGGGCTCACAAAAGTTCATGAGGCTTCTAGTTCTTTCTGTACTAAAAAAATAAAGGCAAACCGCATGCTGCCAAATTGAACTGTATTATGCTCATATAGTGACTCTACGTGATTCTGTCATAGCATTTTGGAAGTATAACATTTCAGACCATTACTATCGAACAACGCACCATGTATGTACGTGTGAAGCGATCAGTGAGTCATGCTTCATCTTCATTTTTTTATCTTAACCACAGACTAAGTTTGGATTTGGGGCATGCAAAGGGCAGCCTGCACCTAACCTTTGCAATGACATAAAGATTACTGTGGCTGCTTTATCATTTCATGGGTACTTGAGTGTGCACAGAGCTCACTTGCAGGTTGCTGTCATTAGCGAGCCTAGAGGATTCAGGGCTGGAGATCAGGGAGGAAAACTTGGCCTTGCCATGGCTCTCAGTGCAGTTATCATCTTGGGAATAACTGATTCACAGGGCTGTGTTAAGGTAAAAGAAAGCAATGCCGGGTTTCCGGGGCTGACGTTGCAAATGCTCTGGTAAATAAACAGTACGTTTAATTTGCTATCAACTGAGTGTTTTAACTTGGACTCATTTTGCGGATGAACCAGATCTATCACAACAAGCACACCACTTCATTCCTGTATTCTGCACTTTGAAACAAGCAAAAATGAAATAAGTCTCTTTTCTTTTGTCCTTTCCAGGCCTGAATGCCAACATTTGTGCCAGTCCCACAGCTCTGCAGCGTTAATGAAAATGTTGGATGATGCTCTATGAATTGAAGTGGCCAGAATGCTCTGTAGTAACCTTTAGATTAAGTGCTGCTTATCAGATCCCGGAGGTAAGGCAGCTGGGCCGGCAGCCTGGCAGCCAGCCCAGATGCCCAGAGGGCACCTGCTGGGCACCAAATGGCATTTGTGCTCTGTGTCCAAACGTTCTGGCTGCAAAAGGCCCTGTTTCGCAGCGCCTGTGCCTAAGGAAGTGTTCTTCGGTCTCCGGAGGGGATGCTAAGCAGTTCCCATGCCGTTTGTTCCTGCTGTTTACCCGCTCGCTCCCCAAAGTGGCCGGGTCAGGTAGAAGTGAGTTCTCATTGGGAGGAGATGTTGCAGAAAGTGCTAATGTCTTGTTTGGCATACGGTGGAGAAGCATGATTTTTAGACTTTTCTTGCTTCTCCTTGCTTACAGATTCTCAGGGCAAGAGACAGGTTAGTAAATGGCTGCCATGTGGAGGGAAAGAGTAATTTTCATCCTTAGGTTTCCCGTTACGTGGGGTCAGCAGGCTCCCTGCTGCTTGACACTGCATCTTGCTGTGATTTATTGTAATGCAGAGTCCACAGCTCTAAAAGCTCCTCTTTCCACAGTCAAGAGGCTGCAAGTGAATTTTATTAATTTTCAGGGAATTTTCTTGATTACGGACAATGAAAAGTCCATTCCTGGTGGTTAGTACCCTTCCTGATGAAGATCTGGGCAGCGACTGGGACGGGTTCCTAAGGGCTTTTCCAGGTTTGTGCTGCAACGTGGTCTGCTGCTGAACACTATGACCGAGGGATTATCGTCCTGAGTGCTCCCTGGATTAGATTTTTCCTTTGGGAGTCAGGTGTTCTTCCTAATAAAGCATGGCTAAGGCAGGGTGTTAGAGTGGCATCCTGCGTTGGTTTAGGGTGACTGATTGACAGATTGTATCCTGCAGCACTTACTGCAATGCTATCAGGGCAGCAGAGTGGGTTTTAAAACCATCTACATATGAAACAAGCTTGGTGCAGCAAGAATAGATCAGAGCAGGAAAAGAGAGATGAGTAAGGAGGAGGGGATGGGAAATAGACTGATATGTCTTTGGATGGAGGAAAAGGAATGTGTAAAACAGACACAGGAACAGTAGATCAAAGTAGCCCAGCAGGAAGAGGAGAAAGAGCAAACTAGTTATTGCATGAACAAAAAAAATCATTGTGAATGAGACATGAAGGGAATGACAGGAGGAAAGGAACAGAGATTGAGAGTAAAAAGAAACATTTTTCCTCTTAGAAAAGAATAGAAGAAGAGTAATAAAAGATAGGAGTGGGAGGTGAAAGGGAATTAGATGAAGAGGAGGAAGGCTGGAAATAAAGACATACTAAAACGGTGTCTGTGTGACCCCAGGGGAAGAGCAGCAGCTTGGAGATGTATCTTGAAAGTCACTTTGGGTAGCACATGATGAGGCTTAGCTCTGGCAGGAGCTTTTTTTTCTTTTGGGGAAGAACAATCTGCGTCTGCATTAATTTTGGGGTGGTCTGGATGCAGATGGGGGCCACAGAAATGAGTGTGTGGCTGGAGCCCTGGAAGAGGGAGCTGAGTCTCGTTTAAGGTAAAGGAAAAGAGTCCAGGGAAGCATGACCAAGCTGCTGTGGTTCAGTGAACCAGGCAGTATGCAATGACATTTCCCTTAAATCCCTGCCTGTGACTAGTTTGCTCCGAGGGAAGCTGGATCGCTGGTGTCTCGGAGGAGAGCAGTGGCTGGCTGCACAGCACCCTGCGGGATGCACCTGGGCTGCCTGGCTGCCTGCCCTTTCGGAGACAGGGTTGTGGGAATCAGAGCAGTGGAGAGGCTGAAAACAATCCTTGGAAAATACCTTGAAGAGAAAGTAAATAACTTTGCACTCCCCTGCCTGCATGTACTCGGACAATTTTGGTGTCTTAGCCCTCAGGTTCCTGCTCACTTAGGTGACCGGCAACCCAGGTACTCCTTCAAGAGGTAACAGAAATAAATCAGTAGGGAGAAGGAAAAAGGAAGAGGGTGGGAAGGCAGACAAGCAGGCTGAAAGATGAGTCCTGCAGCGATAGGCCAGGGTGGAGATACATGGACAGGGAGATGGAAGCATGGTTGCATGGTGGCTTTCCCTTTGAAGGAGGTGTTTGGTGGCCAGGCCTGTTGAAGGCTCAGTGTGTGTTTGTGTAAAGCCCTTTTAACCCCCTCCAGGTCCTTTGGTTTGCTGGAGAACCCTTGGGGAGTGGGAAGCAGCGTGCGGCTCCCCAGAGCCTCCTGACTGGGTGCGCAGTCCTTGCTCTCTGCTCGGGACTGGCATGGGGAGGTCAGGGGCTGCGGCAGCTCTGCCCTTGCAACGTGCTTCAGTCACCCCAATGAGTTTCCGATCCAGCCACCCTCTGCCCTCCTCTGCTCACCAATCAGGATGATGAAAGGTGTAGCCAGCATCCTGCCAGCTCTCACCGAGCAAACAGCACCTGGGCCAAGAGCACTGCTGATGAAGCTTCTCAAAAAGACAATCTCCCAGCATCTGCTTTCCATCTTACACCTGGTTTTTACACTCTGGCTTCATTTTTTAAGTTTGCATGTTTGTTTGTGAGCTTTGCAAAACAGCGAAAACAGTATTATACTGTACTTGTACTGACACTGAGGTCAGAAATCATGAAATGTTTGAGGAAGAAAAGAAAAAGACTTGGGGGAAGCTGATGCGAAATATGAATACATCACTCCAACTTCAAACCATGTCTGCCACTACACTGCCTGGAGCTGTAGCAACTAGAAAGTTGTGTGATTTATATTCGTGTTGTGGCTGCCCTGCATTTAGCAGGGTTTGAGCTGAGGCAGAGAACTCAATTGAAAAGCAGAGTTTATCTGTGGCCAGGACTTGCATATGGGCAACCAGTACCGGCTCCGTATGAGCAAAATCTCGCCTGGACTGTGCAGTAAGGATAAGCCTTGTGAGCCTTTCTGAGGCTTTCATACATACTTGGTTCTAGTGGGCTCCTGCCTGGCTTTCCCTGCCTCTGGCTGCCTGCTCACACTGTCCAAATCCTGCCCTTTTGGCAGCTGGAGATGCTCCTCTTCATGTTGCCCATCTCCTGTGGGCTGATGGGTAGATGTGTCCCTCATTCATCATCCCTGGTGCCCATTGCTTGGTGGACCAGCTTGCTTCCTTCCCAGTTGTAACCAGCATTGTTAGGCTTTTGGCTCTAATAATCTTCATTTGAAGCTCTAATGGATATCTACACAGATAACATGCTAATTTATTAGTTCAGCTCAACTGGGCTGCAGGATGAAAAATGATTGCGGAAGACTTAATAAAATTCAAAGGGATTTTATAGGTCTCAAGCCACTTTTAAAATGCAAAAGAAAGCCAAGAGTATTACTTTGTTAACCCACATAATTCTATCCTGCCTAATGAGGTCTGGAGCTAATCTCCAGCACTCTGCCTTGGGATCAGAATTATTGGAGCAGGTAAACACCACTAAGTACCACGCAGCATCTGAGTTTTGGTTGCATTGTCACTGTGACTTTCTGTTCCTTCCCTTTTATGAACTTTTCATGAAGCTCAGAATAGAGATGATTATGTAAAAACAAAGATTTGGCTTCCTGTAGTGACTTGCATGCAGTAGCCTCCTTTTTCCTCTCTGCTGCTAGGGTTTAGGCACTCAAAGAAAGCCCGGCGTGTTGGCCTGGGGAGTGCACAGGTCTTTTATTTTCAGATTGCTTTTCCAAAGGGATGTAAAGAGAGCAACCCACAAAAGCAGGCTACTTAGCTCTGAAACTCGTGCTGCAAGCTCAGTTTAGGCAATGTATTTCTTTTTCATGGCACTTCACATTTCTTACTCATTTCTGCAAAGGTATTTTGCAGATTTTGGGAGGGAGAGGAGGGGTACATAAATAAGGAGGGAAATAGCCTCCTTAATCCTGTTCAGGAGAGAGCAAAATCTTTTAACATAAATGTGGAAAGAATGTCTATTCTCTTCTACTTTATTTATTTTTTTAGCTGGTACAGACAATCAATGCAGTTTGACAATGTCAGTGTCAAAGAGGACAGAAAACAGACTGAGACTACCAATTACTATAAACTGGTAACCCCACTTGATTCAGTGGAGTTACAGCACCTCAAAACCTGCTTCCTGTTTGAGAAGCCGTAATAAACACAGTCCCTGTCAGTAGTATTTCAGCTGAGACCTTGCCACTAAAACCAAACAAAGCATTAAAAAAGTCAGTCTTGTTAAGGGTTCCTCTAGCTGCTCACGTAGTTCCCTCCTTGCTGTACAGGTTGTGATGAAGCTTATTTTGCGCTGAATTAAAAACAAGGCCATCAAACCCCAGTTCTTAGAATGGTTTGGAGAAGTTTATCTGAGTTTCCAGAAAATTACACCATTTCGCAGCAGGCTCCGCTTTGCTGGTTTCACAATGCGTACAATGCCATAACCAACAAGAAGGCAAAACTAGGTGAGCGAAGAGCTCATTATTACACGTATGAGTTTAATTCAGCAGCACCTGTCCTGTGTTCAGGGCACATTTTGTGAAGATTTTTAAGAATTATGATATTACTAATTTTTGCCTGCCTGCGTAAGCAGTGCTTGCCACAGTAATCAGCAACGCACCGTCGCGTATGTGGTTCGGATGCTGCAGATAGTTTTGTTGAACCAAGTGACCTAGCAATTCACTTTGGTCCCATTACTCAGTGATTATAGTGTGACCTGGGGAATATTAGCTGCAGTCAAAGCAGAGGAGGTTAAGGTGACCACTTACCAGGAAAATGTAGCTTTTAGGGTATAATCTGTTTACAACCATTTAATTGCAGTAAATGAGCCAGGCAGAAGGTGAGGAAGATCTGAAACACAGAGGAATAATAAATTGACTCATGTTTATTTAAGCATTTATATGTTCTGAAGCTGGGCTTAGCCTGAGGATGCGTGGGGATTTAGACATGTTTGCAAAGCCCCTTGTCTTCTGCATCCCGCTTTTCCCCCTATAATGTCTCTATCCCCTTCCAGTGGGGTCTATGCACTCCTAAATAATTTTCTTTGCTCAGAATATTCTCCCCCGTGATCTGCGCCGTTCAATCCTGTACACCTCTCTACCAACCTGTTCCTTGTGCCTCAGTAAGTGCTGTTCTTTCAAGCTGATGTATCTTCTCCCATTTTCCTTTAATTTGAGTGCAGAATTCCTGTCACGCTGCCTGAATGTGTAAACAGGGTTGTATCACTTCAGGTCAGCTGAAACCTGTACTTTCCAGAAGGGTTCAAGTAATTAAACAGATCCCAACCACAAATTAATTTTGAGCTAAGTTCTAAAATGCTTGACATAAAATGGATTATTTTCTTGAGTTTTCCTATTGGTGAATCCACATTTAACATCAAACCAAAAATTTAATTAGATTTTTTTTTCTTGCAAAATGTCAACATTTTCATTTTGAAAAATGTTGAAACAAAATGTTCTGACGTTTTTGGAAAAATCTATCTCCTCCTGTACCAATTTCCCTTCCAAAAACCTATCATTAATTTGCCATTCATAAAAATAACCTCATCAGCATTTTTGGGCCTGTTTCTTGCAACCTGATATAGCAGAGCTGTTCATCTTCTTTCGGTTAGACTACTCATGGGGTTACAAATGTACTTGCATTTTTGGATTGCCCCTTGAATCAGAGCCTGGGCTGGGTACAACAGAACATGCTAAATGGGAGATGTGGCCCCACGGCGTGGTGGCTCATATCTTGCACGTGGACTGCTGTGGCTGGAGTGGCTGTTGTGTTGGCTTCACTGTAGTTGCTTTTGGCTAACTGTGTAAGAGCTTCACCTGCACCTGACTGATGAGCACTAATAAGTCTTGATGGCCCTGATGGGCTCCACCTAGGGCTCCAGGAGTCTGTTTCAGCTCTGCTTGGGGCCATTCCCCTTCCCCAGAGATGCTGTAGGGTGTCTCCAGCTCTGCCATGGCCCTCACTGGCCATGGGCCCTGCTGAGACAGGCACTACCTGCAAGCTGATGTTCTGTATCAGCCTTGACCCATCCCCACAGAGGTGCCTGATGCCTAGGGCTGGGGCTGCCCCTGCAGCTGTCCTGCCTTTTACCCCTGAGGGTAAAAGCCTTTGTTTCCCTCAGCACTGACTTGGTGCTTGAGTCCTAGAAGATGCTCCTAACCCAATAACTGAAGACCTGCAGAAATGCTGTATTTGTCAGGTAAGGAATATTGTTATATTTGTTTTTTGGATGAAGAAAGGAAGCATATTTTTCTAGCTCTTGCCGATTTGTAGTAGTTGCCTTCATTTTTATGGCTTATATGATTCTCCCTTTCTGTTTATAGCCAAAAAGTATTTTTTTCACCATGATTCCCATGTAGCCCCAGCTGAACAGCCCAGTATGGGTTGTGCTGCACCATCCTGCTGCCCTCCCTCCATCGCCTGCTTCCCACGTGGGCTCCTGCTGGGCCCCTGCCTGCACCGCGTCCCTCGCTGCTGTGGTCGGGCACGCAGGACGTGATGCAGCCAGCTTGTTTTACATGGCACTACAAGCAGCACGTTTGCTGCCCGGCAAATCCCAGTAACACCTCTGAGGCTGTGACAACGTGTCGTGGTCTTCCCGTTTTGGCTCCGAGTCCCCTTTTCTCCCTGTTGTGCGAGACAAAAGGCGAGCGAGCAGCGAAAGCTGTCACACGCGTTAGTTATGATTCGATCAGCCCTATTTATGATCTCATGATTCAAGCGTCTGGCTTGGAAAACTGTGGTGCTCATGGGCTTGTTTTGTTAAGAAGCTCTTGCAGGATGGCTGCTGGAGGCAGTCGCAGGGGTGAGGCGAAAGCCTTGCGGTAGTGGAGGCTGCGGTGCTCGAGGGAGCAGAGCAAGGTGACCCGCGAGGTGCCTTGTTGCTGTGATTTATCTGGGACCTGTGTAGACTTTCTCCCTTGACATTGTCTCTTATAGTTTATGCCGTCTGCAGTTGGGGATGAGGCTGGGAGGAATCATGAGGAGATTTCCTAATCTCCCCTGGTGCAGAGCCGACCCTCGTTGGCATGCGCGAGTCTAACGGGCTGCGGCGCGTGGGTGGTCCACACATGGGGTGTGTTAAGCAAACCGCCAGACCCCAGCACGCCGTTAGCTGTGGCTCCCATAAAAGATGCATCGCACATACGGTCGGTGTGTGCATGCCCTATTTGTATTCATTTATTGATCGGCCTTGAGGGGCAGCCGTGATAGTTAACAGTCACGAGCCCCCGAGACCCAGGTCTGTTGGACGCAGCTCTCGTGCCCTACAAGCAGCCGTGCCGGTCAGCCAGAGCCGGGAGTATCGCTGTCTGTGGATACAAAAGGTCGATCATTACTGTTTGTTCCTGGTGTCTGATGTCCCAGGTATTTACCGTGTCTGGTTTCAAGTTGGGGACTGTTCTGATGTCTTGAGTTAACCCAGGGTTTAGTCCCATTCCTATTAAAACTCATGAAAAGATTCCCATAGGTTTCTGTTGCAACCGGACTTCCTCGTCTGCCTTTCACTTTCTGAAGAACAGATTAGTCGCATGGGATTTGCAGTGTAAAACTAAGCTGTGCCAAAAAATGTAGACAGCTTTGCAAGAGCAGACATTTCAAATCGCTGGGCTGCAGATGACTTGGAGCAACTTGTAAAGCCATCTAAAATGGAAATACTTTTCCTCATTTTGAATAGAGATTTTTTCCAAGTTAATCTGCAAATGGGAAAAAAAAAATCTCCTGATGTTAAAAAGGAGTGTTGTTTGGCTTGGGCTGTGATTTCACTGGGTTCACTGGTGATCTAAGCAGAGGCTCTTGGTGACGGGAAATTCTGTGGCCCGTTTTTGAACAGGATCTGGCTCTTGTGCTGCTCCTTTGGTGTGCACTGTGCTCAGACAGGACACTGACCCTCAGCCTCTGCGGGATGGCTTCCTACTGGGGATGGAGGTGAGGGAAAGACCTTTCTGCAGCAAAGTAACTTAGATGTGTTAGTGTACGTCAGCATGGTTGCCACAGGAAGAGGTTACTGCTTATAAAGGGAATTATCTGAGGAGCAGCAAAGCAGTGAACTTCAGACCACTCTGGATGTTCCCTGCTTCACCTGCTGTGGTGGAGCAGATGCTCCCGCAAAATGAGCTGCCCAAGTGTGCCCGGCGCACTGCTGGGCTGTGTGTGGGAGAAGTGACCCAAGCTTGGCTAGCTGCTGGGTCCTGGGTTTTAAAGTCCTGACATGAGGTCTGCAGTGTCAAAGAGTAGGGCAGAGAAGGGAAGTGAAACAAGGAAAAAGAAGCTGGGGGAGTATTTTAAAGAAATGGGTGGCTCTCATGCTGCAAGAAGCCATGACTGGACTCGATGCAGTGCGCTGCTCTGATTTCCCCGATCCCAGGACACGACTTCTTTCAGTTCCTTCTAGACACTTGAGAACAGGGAAGACCATGTAAAGGCTGCAAGGGGCCTTGTAGTTACCTTCAGGAAGAACTGCTTGGCCCCAAGCTGGTAAGAAGCCCCTCTGCACTGTATGCTCCTGCCCTGCTCCCCAGGAAACAAAAACTTTTTGAATTCAAAGAAAGGTGATCTGAACAGCAAAAGGCCCTGAGAAGATGGTATGTCAAAGCCAGACAATAATTTCCCACCGCCTTAAGGGCTGCGTGGGTGTTAGTGTCAGAGTTATTTTCTTAGACTGCAGTGAAGGTCATCTGAATTTTAATACTATTCATCTGATGGTTTTTTTTGTTTGTGGGGTGGTTTTGTGGAATTTTTTTTATTTTATTTTATTCTACTAGTGAGCAAAGCCCCACAGCAGCACGTAGGGAAACTCAGGCTGTGCTGCTGGGCGGGGCACGGCTGTGGCTCGGTGTCTTCATTTGTAAAATAGAGGATATCGTCCTTCACTGAGGGCTGTGACGGAAAGCTGTGTGAGAGCTGGGTATTCTGTTATTTCTCTGTGTGTTTGAGGAAGGAAAGTAGCATCTGGTCTTTCTGTTGTAAAGCCTTTTGAGTGAAATCTTTGTGGGTAGAGTGACCTTAAAATACCTTTCTGAAATAGGTAGGTGCCTATTTTATATCTTCAGATATCCCTGCACAGAAGTAGCAGGAGTAGCCCTGGGAACAGGGACATGATTTAGAGATGTCAACTCCCTAGGCAGATGTCTAGTTTGCCTTCAAGTATTCCCCTAGCACTTACAGGAGCACTTTTCCCTTCATTTATTTATTTATTTATTTTATTTATTGCCTGCCTAATGGTTCAGCCTTATCACAGAGCATGATAGCAGCATATCGCTGAAGTATAGCTTACAGTCTGCTCTTGCAGTCACAAGTAAGTAGTAAATAGCCCATTCAGAAAAAATAAATGCTACTTTTATCAGTCCGTCCGCAGCACCCATATGTCCAATTTGGGATTGATCACTCAGGCAGAAAAGCTAATAACACTAAGTACTCTGCTTTTAGACTCCATAGACAGAGAACAGGGTATGTGACCTCTGTTTGCCCCACAAGCCTGGTATTGTGCTGCTTCACCCCTTGCCAATTTTTTTTGTTTGTTTGTTTTAAGAAGGCAGCAGGTGTGGATCAAGAGACAAGTGAGGGAACAGGATAAAGAATTATAGGCCTGGTTAAGAAAACTTTAAATGTGAGAACATCAGGCTTCCACCTTATAAAGCTATGCCCAGACTAGGCATAATTCCTCTTCAAGACCCATGTGTCAGACCTGAGGAAGAGAACAAACCCTTTCGGCCTGGAAAAAAAAAAAAGAAAACCAAAAATCCCATCACATGGAGTTCCCAAACATTTCCACATTTGGCTGTGAAAAGAGCAGTGTGAAAATGAGAACCATATATAGCATCTTACCCTGGCTCTTCTGAAGAGAAGCTGTATCCTCTGAATATTGCAGTGAATGGTTAAATAACCCCTACCTAGAGTCTTCATTTCTTGACTTTACTGGAGAGGGAGAGGTTTAAACTTCCAGATGTTTGCTGTTTGCAATAATGGTTGTGGTGCATCAGTGGCTTCTGGTCTGCTGCTACGGCCAGGGAGTTTCATGGCTCTGGGCTGTGTGGGTCCCTCTGATGTTTTTCTTGGTCATTCAATTCATTCAACTTGAGGTTTTAATTAGGGTATATTTGAGCTCAGAACTGACATGTGAGTCAGGTGGAATTTTATGCTGCAGTGTTCAAAGGGGAAAAAAAAATGAAACTCCACTTTCAGCATTGCCAGAAATCACAGTAAATGATATACCTGCATTAGCAGTTTATTTGACAACATAACTACAGATTGGTGACACCTATTAAAAAAAAAAAAAAAAAAAAGGAAAAAAAAGACATTTTGATTATATGTTAGCATCTCTAGGAATTAGAATGGGGGGAAAAATGGCTAAGAAAGCAGATATAGCCTGCATCTTTGCAAATGTTCTGTAACAGCAAAGGGCTAAAATCTTCTGTTACAGTATCTGAAACCCAAGATCTAATTTTCTTTCTTATAACTATGTCCCGATGCTGAGAATAGGACACTTCAGAGTGACCTTTTTTTTCATAGCTCTACAGAGACCAGGGTGCTGTGGGAGGAGGCACAAAGGCACAAGATTTGTGTTAAGAATATAAGTGCTGTATTAGTCTCCCTAGGATTTCACAATGTGTAGAAGAGTGCTTGGAAATAACAGAGCTTCTTAGTAAATGGCTAGTCTCTTGACCTTGCTGTGTGCTATCAAAGAGTGGGGGAAAATTAAAATAAACATAACAGCCCACTCTAAATTTAAAGTATAACTAGAGAGAGAGATTGTTACAAGGTGCTGGCCTGCCCTCTCTGCAGACTTGGGTAACCATCGCTAAAGGGTAGAGCAGGGTAAACCTTTGGGACATTGCTAAATTCAGCGGTTTGGTGATGGGAAAAGCTGTACATTTGGTCTCTTGTATCAGTGTGCTGGAGTTGTGGAGACCTCCTTGCACGGGGAGAAAGCCTCGCCAGCGCCTGGCTGCGATGAGGATCCATTTCTAAACCTGAAATCCCAGTTTAATCCTGTAAGGGTGAGATATTTCCAATTGATCCATTCTGGACAACTTCCTGCTGCTGAAGCATACAGAAGTACTCGATAGATGCTTATAATAGCTCTCAACCTAAATATTTCTGTTGGATTCAAGAAGCCAAATATCTCTTTAAAATGCCTTTCCAAAGTTGTCTGCAGACTTCTCCATTATAACTGATCCCAAACTTGAGTGTCTCATGCATTTGTAACAGGTGCCATAGGAAACCTATTAAACTTCTTAAAAGGAAACACCAGCTAGCAGGTAATACCGTAAAGATGTTACTATAAAGGGCAGCATTTTAGGACATTTAGACTATTTTTGGGTGTGTATTTTCTGTTACGTTAACACAGTGTTTCCCTCAGGTTTGTTGGCTTTTTATTTTTAGTGGGTTAAATGACTTAGATGTACCAAGGATCTGGCCTTCTTTCTATGAAAAAGAAAGCTAAGATTTTGTGCAAAGATTTCTTTTCACGAGCTAGGGGAGAATTTCCTCCTTTCTGATGGACCCAGCCCTTTAAAGTCTCTGAAAGGAGACCAAACATCTTTAATTTCCAGGAGATATCTCAGAGGATCAGAGCTAAAATGTTACTCTCTGACCTATCAGATACAGAGACCTCTGTGTGACCCTTTGTGTTTCAGAGTCTCAAGGCTGTGGATTCTCCAGAAGAACCTATATAACCCTATATAACCAGGGGCTGAACAAGAGTGCACGGTTGTAGAAGTTTAAACTACATAAGGTCAGCTGCTGCTTAAATCCTTGCTACCAGGTCTGTAGATATTTTTGCTTTGTTTCTAAGCAAGCTGAGAGTCCTGGTGCCAAAGGGCAACATGTAAATTGTGCTGTTATTCTGAAGCATGCAAGGTAATAAATGGTGCTGTCAATTGTTTTCACTCAAGTGACAGATTTATTTTCTTCAAAATGAATGACCGGGAATGGCTATTATTGCAAAAAATTCACTATGTATCATCTTGTGCCTGTTGTTTAACAAATAATGCTGAAGTCTAATTGCCTTCCTCCACGGCCAAGAATCTATGACTTCACGTATTTTTTTTTTTACTGATGACTTGTAATTTACCATTGCTTTTGATGTGCCATCTGATTGAATGTCTCTGTGAATCACATCTGCAATCTAGCACCATGTGTCCCAAAGGAATATTCCTTATCCTGTTGTTTTCTAGTGACCTGTGTAAAAATAATCTTTCTGGTTTGTTTTTTTTTTTTTTTTTTTTTTTTTTTTACACAAACTATTCAGCTTCTGGTTCTCAATTTCTAGAAATTCCAGCTTCTGGCAGATGCATTGAAATTTAGTAAATCAGTTGCATGTGGGAATGTATGATGTTTTATAGTACTACCAAGGAGTGGTTTTAAATCTCAATAGCACTTTTCCAGAGTAAACGGGAATTAGCCTGGAATCTGATCCTGCTGTTCTGCCCAAGCTCTCCTGGAATCTAACTGCAGCCCTTTCTCATAGCACCTTGTTTTCCAACAACAAATTGCTGCAGCTGGTTAACAAGTCACCTCAAACCTTATAATTTCTTTAAGATTTTGTGATTCAGTGAAGCCCTGTTTTCTGTAAGTCTGTGTTCCATTTTTTTCTAGTCAACATTGCAATCTCTTTAATGTTTTAGTAAACTTGAGAGGAGGTTATAAAATAGCATATAAAACTGAAAAGCTTGCATAAAGCTTGTGCTCCAACAATATATTTTAGAAAGAGCTGATTGCAGATGAATGTGGAAGTGAAGCTTTTCTTCTTTTTAAAACAATACAGCTCCATGTACTAAAAAGAAAGGTGATGGGGAGCAAAGATAAAACTTCTACCTGCAACAAACTTACCCCTTGTAGCTATTGAGGTCTGTTGCGGTTGAGAATGCAGTGAAGTGGTCCCAAAAAAGTCATCAGAGTTGTGAACAGAGGTAGTGGAGACAGCTTGTGGGCCATCGGCTGCTATGCCACCCAAGGCAGTGCATTTCAAGATTCTTTTGTTACGAAGATCTAGATAAATGCAAGTTGTGCACTGGTGTAATGAGCTGAATGAGACATAGAGTGATTTAATCTGAAGTTATTCCGAATGGTCGTACGGACACATTGAACTCTCCTCTAGTTAAAGATGACTAATACTACTGGTATGGCTTGTTTATTGTCTTTAGTTGTGTTTTTACGGCAGCATCACACTGTATTAAGTCAGCCTGGTGTAGTTACAAAGTATGACTTTTCCGTGGAGATAAATTTTTAGCAAATGCTTACCGCCAAGGCTTGCATTTGCATTTCTTTATTACATTAATGCTCCATTAATAGACTTTCTCAAGCAGCAAAGGCTAAGGTCTGGTTTGCCTGTAGATGGAGGTTAAAAAAGGGGAAATAAGACAGGGAAATAAAAATAGAGGATAGAAGCAGGACAGGAACTGTGACTTGCATTACAGTTACTCAGAAGTCAGTGGAAGCGCTGAGGACAGTCCCTGAGCTGATGTGCCAGTGCTGTTAGCATCCTCTGGGCTGGGAGTGGAGCCCTTCAGGTGAGGAACGTCTGGAACCCCATTAGTGGGAGTCGAGACCCCGACTTGCCAGAGGAAGCATCTCTGAGGATGCTCGCTCAGCAAGCTGTTATTCTTCAGCAAAAGCAATTTGCTAGCAAACCCCCAGCACGGCTTGCTTTGTTCTGTTAAAACAAACATCCAGTAAATTCAGCTACAAACTTTTACTATCACTCAGCTCTTATCTTGCTCTATTCCAACAGAGCTATTTGATGACCTCAACAGGGGCCTTGAATCCAGTAATCAGTTCAAGTGTGCAACAAAATCCATTCTTTTTTCTAAACAAGTACAAGTAATGAGAGGTTGTCTTGACCTTTTATCTGTTTTGAGAAACCAAGAGCCTAGACCTCCTCCTCCGCATGCTGATCTGTTCTTTGAGGGTCTGAACGGAGGTTGTGACTTGGCTCTCCAGACTCCTGCCTTGGCTGGGACACATTGTCTCGTGTAACTGCCTGGCAAAGCAAAGGAGGTAACTATACCCCTAGCCTGAAAGGCAACACAGGCTGGTTGGTTTTACCTGGGCTACCACCAAGAAGTTCAGCCGGTTGGTTTGCAGAGATAATTTTTAGCTCCTTTTTAGCCTGGACAACAAGGGATTTGGAGAGTAAATGATTTGAATGATTCACTTGAGGAGACAGACAGATATTTACCCTAGCAGTTTAGCACTGAGAAGCCAGTGATGCTGGTAGCTTTTTGTCTCAGCTGTAAGTCTCTGATGGTGTGGGAAGGGTTAAATTGCAGCCAGTGACAATGCACACTCAGGGGCTGCAAAGCATTTGTCTGAGGCCTGGGACTATGCCTATCCTCACAGTGAAATATTATCCCTTCGTGGTTAACAACTAGCAGCAAACCTGTTCATCGTGGAAGCAGTTTGGCATAATTAGCCAGTTTAAGAAGTCTGCCTATTGATTAACTGAACTAAATGACCCATAATTAACAGCACAACTGTGGAGCTAATCTATTTGGTGGTGTTTTCCTTCCCCTTAAAGATTTGGAACCTGCAGGTCTGTTCATTATTAGGGGATGGGTTGGTGAGGAGTCCGCACGGCGTGGTAATTGAGTTAGTGTGCCCCTGCGGGGCTCTAAAGCACGGGCTGGCGTGTTGTAAAAGGCCTGCTGGCACAGTGCTTTCATCTCTCGGACCACAGAGGTACCAGCGTGAGTCCTGCCGACTCCGGGCAGATTTGCTGCTTTTCTGAGAGTGCACAGGAACACCTGCTCCAGATCACCTCGGATTTACTGGGGGCTTGGCAGGAGTCCACTTCAGCTCTACAAGTGGCCGGGCAAGTGCGCTAATTCGTGCTGCCTTCAGAGATCTCCATGTGCTATAGGGACCCAGGCAAAGCCTGGGCCACGGTCAACAAGAGACAAAGCTGGATCTGAAGTAGTGTGGAAGCTGTTTGTTTGGATAGCTTGCAGTGTTATTTCCTTGTTAAAAGTTGCCTATTTACAATTGTGATTTATGTCTGGCATGATGCACAGTCTCTATAAAACATATCTGAACCAGAGCTTAACTTGAATAGTTTAGAGGAGCTCATATTTAGACCTGAATATTATTGAATCTCTCATTACTGTCTCTATAAAATGCTACTTTCTTCTCACTCTTTTTCTCAGGTGTCCTATTAAAGATTACGCTAGAGTGAGTTCATTGCTCTACCCTCCCTTTGCTGCGAGGTCATAAAAACTGAAAGGGTTGCATGTCGGTGCTGAGATCAGCCAGCCTGCACAGTGCTAGCTGGGACCACCGCTGCACCAGCCCGAGTTACTGATAAAATTAAGCTACAGTTTCAAATAGCCAGAAAGGAAACAAAGATTATTTTTTGAAAGCTGACTCTTATCTGCCTCCTCTTCCAGAGTAATCCCCCAGAAAAACACAGAAGTATAAATCTGACCAGATTGGCTCTCAGAGAGTTGAGTTTAGGGTTAAAGGACTCTAAGGACTAGTCTTTCCTCAGTTTAGCTTACTGAAATAATCAGAAATATTTTCACTAACTTTACTGGGTGTTAGAACAGGCCCCCCAGATCCTCATCCACTGAAAAAAAGCTTCAGGCTGTGTGCTTTCTGGCACAGGAGGAAGATTCTTTCTCCATGGTATTTCCCTAAATCTCTATTAGATTTTAGCCAACAACAATGGAAGGTGCTGGCCACAGTGTTTGCTCTGCTGATGTCCTCAACCTGAACCAGTAAAAGACCCTTTCAAGAAATAAAGACTCAGGTCTTTGTCCTTGCTCTGGTCCCACAACAGCAAGTGAGATATCTGCTGATACATGGAGGAGGCTGAAACCTGCCTGGCCATCCAGCATCCCCTGGAGACTAGTGGGGCAGCAGCAACCAGGGCTTGTGGTGATTTTGGCACACTTGCACCCCAAGGGAGGACTGGGAGAGGCAGAGCTGCCTCCTGCCAGCTGGGAGCTGTGCAGGGAACAGAGGTACCTGGCAAACAACACAGGGATGGAGGTACCCACTCCTTCAGGCTGGGAGCTTCATGCTCTTCACTTCATCTTGCTCCAGGTCTTTAGGTTTCTGGGTCAAAATGGACTCCAGTTGGGGGAGGCATTTTCTAGATGCAGACCGCACTCTAAGGGTTTGAACCATGGTTTTGGAAGCTGGACTCATGTCTCAGTTGTAGAAAACTTCAGTGTGTATCTGGCTAGGGAATGACCTTTCCACAAAGACTGTCTACAGGAACTGTGCAAGAAGTGTAGCTGGAGCTGCAGAAAAACGTTGTAAGCAGTTATAAGACAGCTCATAAGTGAACCTGATTGAGGACAAAACCCCACAGCTACCTTTTAAAGTTGATTTTATCTCATTCTGTCCTTTCATCCTGCCTTTCATAAACATTGCCATGAGGGAATAGTTAGTAAAGTCTTATCAATAGTTTGGCACCTTCATGCAACGTCCAAACAGCAGAGACGTGTTCAGCTAAGCATCTGACTGTGATCCAGGAGTCTGCTTTGGTCATAATGGTGGGAAGCAGGGAGAGAGAAGGCTGTTTTCTGCCTCTGACTGCAGAAGGCCATGGTGACATTCACATCACCTTGCTCCCCTACAGCTGCAAATCTCTGTAGCAGCTCTCACATTTGTCCGCCTGTAAGCCCTCTAAGAGGCGGTGAATTAGCTCCCGGCAAAGATGTGAGAGAGAGCTTAGAGTTGCATGAAATCTCACCAGGCTTCCCTTACATGCCTATGTCCGAAACCCTCCCGCGAGGGATCAGACCCCGGGAAGGCAGGGATCACTGAAATGCCAGCGCCAGCCTGTTGCCAGCCAGTAAGGCAGCCCTCAGTTGTAGTGTTCCTGGGAAGAGATGAGATGTCTCCTCTCCTCTTCTTTGTAGGAGTGGTACTTCTTGATGTATTTGATGCTTTAAGAGTTTGGATTTGCGCAGGATGGTGCAAGGGCTTTTGCTTTGGCAGCTAGGCATTGAGTGATGAGTTGCTTTCAGTAGCTTGCAGATCCCCTGGCAAAACTTGAGCTTGAGAGTTTCTGTAATATATATATATATATATATATAAATGTAATGTATCTATTATTAAAGAAGCTATGGCTGCATTTCTTAGCAGATCACATTATACCTCATGTATCACCATGCAGCATGCAGATACTCTTAAGAGTGCCTTGCTTGCATAACACAGCTTTAATAGCTGCAGCAAGGCAATTAGTACATCGTTCCACTTGAACTTTAACATAGTAAGTGGCAGTAAGTAATCCCCTTCTGATGCTCTATGCAGCCCATGTTGTGCACAAATATCAGAGCAGCCCTGTTTACAAAAGGGAGAAAAAAAGTCACAGCTGCTGATTAAGGCCAAGGAGGTGGATTTTGGGTTGATGTTTCATGATGGCGAACATGCTGTGGACACCAGTGGCAGACCAGAAGCGCTATGATATCTCTCACGGGATGCGGCATCCCGATCTGCTGCATCTCTGTGCAGCTCTGCATGAGCAGGGTGTATTGCTTGGTGCTGCGGCCACTCTCAGAGCACAAGGCTGGGGAATCAGCAGTGTAGCACTGCTGTGGTTTCTTCTGCAAGGGAGAGGATGGGCGTGTCCTAGCTTTGTGGTGCTTCCCCCAAGCTGAGGGGTCCATTCCCACATCGGTCAGAGCAGGACACGCTGCTTCGACAGCTCTCCCAGGACTCCATCTGCCCCCACTGCCCTGAGCCAGGCCAGAGTGGGAGCAAAACACTCCACCTAACTGGTATCTATCAGCATAACCATCTCATTGGTGTCTACCAGTGTAACCATCACAGTATGTGCTTGTCCCCTGCAGGTGCTTTAGCCCAGATGCTCTGCACGGATGGCAGGCACTGTGGGGTCACACCACCTGAACCAGCTCTGTTTGCGATGCCCCAGGGGAGGGGACAGATTTATTCCCCAGGTGTGGCACTGACAGGCACAGAAGAGACTCTTCTTTCATCCTCCCTACGTGGAGAGAGGTTGGCTTTGAGAAAGAGGCATTTAAATAGCAAAGGTCCTTTTTAGTATCCAGTGAATCAGAGCCTCAGGAGAGGCCAGCAAAGCCAGAGCAGAATAACGATTACCCCCTTCTTGCATGGAGTGCTTAACCCCAAACACTTCTGAATTTCAAGTGAGTTTCCGATCCTGTTGCAGCAGAGTTGATGGGTGAAAATAGGCTTTAATGCAGCTTTGTGATTTGAAGTTCTACATCTACATTGTGCTCTAATGCCTAGTAGATCCTGTGTCACAGAAAAGCGTTTGCTTCCCGTGATGGATCAAGTGGATGCCAGCAGATTGTTCCTCCTGCACCAGGAGCTGAGCTGCGCTGCCAGTGCATGTTCCTGGCGCTCTGCAGAAACTGCCCTTGTGTCAGGGAAGCTCTTCCACGCTGCCCTGATGATGTTCACATGAGAAGAAAAGGAAAGAGGAGGGAGAAAACATTGTAACCCATGTTTTGCCTGATCTCTCCAGTGATCACATCCTGTCTCTGATCCAAACTTGTGAATATCTGAAGTGTAAGTGGTTGGTGTGTTTGATAGTAACTGCGCGTTTAGCTTTGTGAGATGCATAGGTATGAAAGGCTCCTTAGCATGGCGAGTTTGTGATCTGAAGAAAACAAGAAGTGATACTTTGGGCAGTACTACAGCAGATAGGTTTTTCTTGACCCCATGCAGACTTTTATGATGTAGGCATCATAAAAATATTTCTAACCAAGGAGGGTGAGGTATATGTTTCCCAGACTTCTGAGATAACTCAAACAGAGCACAGGAATAGGGACAGTTGCTCAGGGGCCTGATGTGGGGGAAGGTAGTAACACTTGGGTGAAGGGAGTTGGGGAGTCCCAGGACACCACATCCAGGTCCAGCCTTACCTCTTGCAAAGAGCTTCCCTGCTGCACTGAGACTGAGACCAGTGAAATTCCTCCTCCAGCATGGGCAGGCATGGAGGGAGAAAGCATCTGCAGTCGGCAAAGCCCCTGGCAGGACTGCAGTGGTGCTCTGTCCTGGGGCAGTGCTTTAACCCCAGAGCATCCTTCCCTACGTGCTGCCATGTGCCTCCAAAAAAAACCCCAAAGCCTAACTTGTGTTTCCCATCCAAGTGTCATAGGACCTGCTCTGCTTGGTGGTGAGTCTACAGGCAGATATCAGGTGAAGAGGGAGCAGGAGAATAGGAAGAGAAACCTGTCAGGAGCTCCAGGAGCTGCTCTCCTTCCACCCAAATTTGGCAGCTGGATCCCCCACTGCTCCTGTTCATAAAAAGCAAATGACTTCTCAGATTTATTAGTTACCTCCAGGTGCAATTTATCAATCCCAGGCAGGGCCCTGCCCAGGCAGCTGGGAAGAGGCCTGTGTCTTTGATTAATGTACTATCCCCCACAACGGTGGCAGGTTTCTTACTGGAGTTTAATTCTAACAGATTCTTAGGAATAACAAGAAGCATATTCAGCGAGCTGTTTAAGAGGATGCAGAGCCGAAGCGTGGTTCATTCTCTAAAGCTTTGAAGTATTTACAGAAAGAGCTGAGGAAACCTTCATGGAAGCTAGGGCAGGTAAAGGCAGATCTTGCTGTAGAATAAATGGGGAAGAGGGGGGAAAAGGGAACAAATATTGCAGCTCATAATGGAAACAGGAGACTGAGGGGTTACTAGACAGAAGCGAAACAATGGGAAGCGAGATCTCAATAAGAATAAGCAAAAAAGGTTAAGGGCTGGGCTCTTGCAAACAGAAATAATTCCTCCAAACAATGCAAATTTTGTTTCTGAAACTGTTCTGAAAGAGCAGAGAGACATTCAGTGGAAAGAAAACAAGAAAAACTAGGAAGATGAAGGGAAAGGGAGAAGCCCCCAGACCTTGAGCTGAAGTGTGGAAAAACTCTGAAGCTCCACTGCAGCCCTTCCCCTAACACTGAGTCCTCCACAAATACGCGGGACTGCATCGAGAGGATGCCTTTTCCCATCTTTAGTTTCTTCTCCTTTTAGCTACAGCCAAAAATGAAAATGTTATATACAGACCTACCTTTTGGAGACCAAGTCAAGAGGAGCTCTTGATCTTTTGGCCTTTTTTTTCACAGATGGAATTATGGTCACTTTTCTCTCCTTTTCAATGATACCAAAGCAGTTTTCTCACGTTTCAGGTCTGTGCTGGAGAGCAAGACAGGCTGACACCAAGGCAAGGGCAGAGCAGTTCGCTGTTTTCCAGTGGGATTAGGATACTGGACCGAGATGTCTTGCAAAAACTCCACCAGCATTGCCTTGTCCCCTCTGTGCCTGCATCTGCCGCTGACAGCCCTCCTAGGTGCAGCGGTTTAGATTTCAGTGTGACAAAGTGTTTTCACACTCTTCTTAAGGAAGAACATCACAACCCAGTTAAAGGGCAGTGTACTCCAAGCTTTCGATGCGTATTTACACCATCTATTTTAGGTAGCTAATTTCAAATCTTTCTATATGGTCAGTGCAAAGAAAGATATGCGTCTCTGGAAGGTGACTCACAACACCCAAAAATAGCCTCCTGCTCTCAGACATCCTCTCTCTCTGCGCTAATTATAGAAAGAGGCTGGAGATGTTGAGCTCCTAGTTTCAGCACGTGAAGGCTGATGCATGCAGGAGAGGGCAACAATAACCTCTTTGTTTTCCTTGACACAGGGAGTGAGGTGGCTGGAGTGAGTGTGTGCAGGTTGCCTGCAGCCTGGCTCCCTGGTTTACAGCTTTGCTGTAAGACTCAGCGCTGTTTCCGTCTGCTCCAGAGAAGGGTGTTGGAGCCCACACAGGTACTCATAGGCTTTTTCTGGTCTGCTCGGCTGCTGGTAACGCCGTACCCGCCATGCATGGCCATCAGGGCTGGCAGAGCTGCTGCTAGCTGGAGTGCCTCTGGTAGTGGGAGGAGTGCGGGTGACAGTGCCCAGCCAGGTCACACCGGTACTGCTGCGTGATGCCGTGGGAAGTGAGCTGAGATGCCTGGCTCTGTGCGTCTCTCCCAGAAAGGCTGCTGGAGGAGAAACCCACTGTGGTCTCCCCTCATGTCACAGCATCATCTTCTCAGCTGTGTAAGAACAAAGTTGGCTTTCAGAAGGATGCATAAAAACATTAACATGTGGAGTTAGCCTGAGACTTGGGGCTGACCTTCACTTGCTTTCCTGCTGTAGAAAGAGACCAAAATGGTGTGCCCGTGGGCAAGGACGTGGGATCATGGGGTGGATTTGCCCCATTGTGCTCATCCCTCAGAGCAGCGATGCCGCAGCTCAGAGTGGCACAGCCCAGCGTTTCTCCTTCCCCTCATCCTCACTGTACTAGCCATCTTTGGAGCTACAGTTGAAAATTAACCCCAGAGTTAGCCATTTGTAAACCAAGCTGACAGGAAATTGCTGGCTTTGTGCTGAAGAAGTCATTACCTTAAGCTTTATTGCCGTGTGCAGAGTTTACTTGTGACAAAGTAAATGTGCAGAGGTGTCTGTAAATAGGGCTGGGATATTGCTGCGTTAACAGCTCCGTAGTAAGCTATCAATCAGCAGAACAGTGTGTTAGAAACCATTAAAAGCCACGGTTGTAAATGCACAGTCTCCCACATGCGCATGTGTGCTGCTCTGTGCCCCACCTGCAGGTTCTTCCATCGCTGCTCGCCTGGTTGAGCGAAGCTCACTTCTCATACGGTTTTTAGAGGATGCTTTGCAGCACTGAAATGTCATCAGAGATGGCGATGGGAACAGAGGGTAGCAGGGAGCACTGGGCTGAGGGATGCCATCAGAAACAACTTGGCTGAATGCAGTGTGCTCTTTGGTATGCCTGTCACTTTGGAGGGAACAGCATTGCTGTAGAGCTGGTGAGAAAGCCTGGTAGCCTCTGGGGCTTTGGTCTTGTTCATAACGTTATGGCTGTGAAGAGGAGAGAGGTTTGTTTCTGTAATACCAGCACAGAGCTCATTTGAAATAAATGAGGTAGCAATATGGACCACTCACGCAACTCGAACTGCAGGAGAAGCTGCACTGGGGGGAATGCATGTCTGTTGAAAATAAGTTGGTGTCTATGTGGTTGGTGTGTATCTAATGACACAGAGGGTGCCTAGAAAGAGCATCTCCCCAACACTCCCTGCTCCCCTGGCTGCTGGTTAGGAGTTTCTGGCAGCTCCGGCCACAGAGCTCTGGCAAGCAGGAGAAGTGAGTTTCTAGCTTATCTGTGTTTTCTCAGGGTGGCCGACAGCCTGCCTTCACGTCGGCTGAGCACTTCAGGATGTCTGGAACCTTTTATGTGCTTCTTCCCCCAGAGTCAGTCCCCTACTTCTGATGCCATTTTGTTTTTTTGCCAAAACCGTGGCAGCCCGCTGCAAGCACATATTTCTGGCTTTTTCCGGCTTCTGCCACTTGTGGAAGTGATAAGGTGAGACAGGGAATAAAAATGCACTGCTTGGGGGTCACTGGAGGGGCAGAGCGGGGGAATTTCCCAGGCATTGGATGCGCAGCGCTGGACCGCTGCACTCGGGCGAAGGGCAGCAGCTGAGGAAGCCAGAGCCCTGTGCTTGGCATTTTATAGCGACTGCTTCCTTCAGGACAGCAGAGCTGTTTGCAGGTGCTACAGCGTAGGGTGGTGTGGGAAGGGAAAGGGGAGGGCTGAGAGGCAACAACATAAATCAGATGATGCTGCAGACTTCCTCCCTCTCAGTCCTTGTTCTCACAGCTCTTGCCTCTCCAGTGCCCAGATGTTGCAAGGTTTTGTAGAGGCTGATAAAATTCTGTTTCCCCATAACAAAACCCTGCCGCTGGCCTGACAGAGCTTCTTTTTTTTTTTTCTTTTTTTCTTTTTTTTTTTTTCTTTGCTATCTCTCAGCCTTGGCTTGTGAGTGTCCATGACTCTGTTTGCTGGGGAAGGGATTAATTTTTCACTTACTCTTCAGTTGCCCTCCTCCTGCAGGCCAGACCCTTTGCCACGCAGAGGGAACGGTGCCTAGCTACCCTGCGTGAGGAGCATCCAGCTGTAACAGATGGCTCCCAGAGCAGTGCTGCTCTTACAGCCAGCTCTCACTGGGGAGTGAGCCATGGAGAATTTGGCCCTGAGTGTGCAAAGATCCCTGCTGACATGGAGCTTTTCCTTTTCATCCACAACACAGCATCCCTGTGAGCTCAATTACGCTGACTCCCGTGGTGCCGGCCTGCCTGAGAGCTGCATCCCCCTTCCAGCTTCTCCTTTCTGCAAGACTTCCTGACCCCTGCCTGAGTTCGTGGCTGTGGTGCTGGCAGCCTCCTGTCCGCTCACCCCTTATCAGTGGGAAGCAAGAGGGCTCCCCCGGGGCCTCTGCCCAGCTGCAAGGCATCTCCTTCAGTCGCTGCAAATCGTTGGCAGAGAGCACAGAGGGCTTTGAGGGACCCAGAGCATAGCAGAAGCTCACCGGCAGCCAGGCGCCAGCCCCTCAACTTTCCCTGCTCAGCAGGGTGTGGGAAGGACAGCCAGCGGCTCCTGGATCCCCACCTAGGGCAGGGACGTGGGGTTGCTGGTGCCAGCAGCGAGGGCTGCAGCGTGCCCCCCTGCCCAGGCTCAGCCGGGGACGGTGCTTCCCTGGGAAATGCTGCCCAGGCACAACCCAGGGGCTCCACGGCTGCTGGGTTAAACTGAGCCTGGTTTGCTATAGGGCCATGTGTCTGAGTTGCTGGGGAGTTCAGGAGAATTGTCCCCAGGGTTGATGTCTGAGAAATCTGCAATGGCTCTTTCCCTTGTGGATTCTCCGGTGTCTAATCGAAGCTGAGCACACACTGCAGCATTTGTTCAGTTGAGGTTACTCGTAACATCTCTCCTTTATGTGGATTTCTATTTTTATGAACTTTTGAGGAACTGAATAGTCTCTGAGGCTGTTATCTCTGTCAAATTTGGCTGAAATTGCTCACTGAGTTCAAAGTTTTTGAGGGAGAGGCAGACACTGTGAACCTATGAGCTGTAGGAAACCAGACTGACAGGCTGAAATGAGAAACACTTTAAAATTGTTGAAACAAAAAGCCTTCCCGGTGGTCTGACCTGACTTTTTGTCCAGATTATTGGTTCCTAAAGCCTCCCAAGATCATGCCAGCTACCCCAGCCCCAGGGGCTCCCAAGAGCCCCATGTCGCAAAGCACAGCACCAGCTATGCTGACAGAACAAGAGACTTGGCACCAGCTTTTCTTCTGGGTTCTCAACTCTGGGAGAGTGGAAGCCCATGGCCATTCAGCCATCCATGCCATTACCAACCCACCCAGACAGGAGATCGCATGACAAACTGTTTGATTTGTGCTTCCTTTTGCCAAATGCTTTTGATTGAAAAGGGATCCAACAATAGTTAATTAGACACAGGTGCAGGTTAGAAAAATAGTTGCAATAATTAATCTTATTTTACTGGTCCCTGCTGCTGTTCCAGTAGTGCTGTCACAGCCATTCACAGGATGGTTAATCTTTTAGCTAGCGCTTTAAGCGTTTTGTGCAGGGAGCTACGCACCATCAAAAAGAATGAATGACCCTGTTTCTCTTCCCTATTGTGGCTATCAACCAGAGCTGTCTTTGGCATAGCTTGTAGGTTGATTTCTGGTTGAACATTAGAGGCAGAATTCATCTGTCCAAATGTAGACATCTAATTGTGGATGTCTACATCTGAGTTACTTGTCTAGACTCTTGTTTATAGGAAAGAAATGGGCACCCCAAGGACATGAGTCATTGTATGCTAGAGTAAATGTCTAAAATAGGTCAAATGAATCATCCTGTAAATGGGCCTCTCTCTCCCTCTCTCCTGTGACTATCAAGGGAGTCCAGAGTTATCAAGCTGGGGGGAACAGAGAGATATCTCTAAAGTATGTTAAGATGCTTCCCATATCAGATATGTTTCTGGGTACTTGCTGTTAGCTGCTCTTCTGTTTGCACCTCTTTCTGATATCCTCTCTCCGCTTCTTGCTCTTCCCGTTATAAGTTAACCCGGGACTGAGATGCCATTTTGTCCCTGCAGCTTCTGCTGCAGTTACATCGAGGACGAGTCCCCAGCACCTACCTCTCCCCTTTTCTCAGTGTCATCAGACTGGCATTGCCTTTATCCCAGACCTAGGGCTGGGGCTCTGCTTTATCCTCCTGTGCACCCCTCCTTTTCCCTCTCCAGTGAAACACTGCCAGGGACCTGCTTTCCCTGCAGCCAGGTACACACTGCTTTGTCCTTCCACGTGGGCCATCTGCAAACGTTTCAGGGGTCCTCATGTTCCTTAGGCCAACACAACCTGCTCTGATTTGCTCAAAATTTTCTTAAGCTGCTGGTAAGCAGCCAGAATCCCCACCTGGGCTTTGGTTGTTGCCTTTTTCTGTCTCTGTTTTATCTGCTAGGTTGGGCACTGGCACCTGATGGAGAGGGACTCACAGCAGCTTAGTGTCACCACCGCTCAGATGAACTGCCATAACTGACTCATCTTGGTACACGATTTCAGTTGGGAGGTCAAGGGTATTAACCTGAACCTCCTTTGCTGATTTGCTCCCATCTTATTGCTGTTTCTTGAAGAGAAGAAATGTATAATACTTCCAAATCCTTCCAACTAGGCTTGGAGCCCAGTCCTAGAAATGTAGCATTATTTTAACAAAACCAGTGCTGTGATGACAAATGGGATAGTGGGAGGAGGGCAAGAAACTATTGGTGCAGCAGAGGAGGGAGGGAAGAGAAGAAAACTGAAGAGTGCAGATAAGATTTTTGCTGCAGGTGTTTTCTCAAGTTTTGGCTAGGAGACAAAGGATAACCCACAGACCATACAGATAAGCCCATTAGTCAGGTTAGCTGAGCATTGTTTCATTTCTCAATAGTGTTATCTAGACCCTCTGGCCTCAGCGCAATCCCAACTTTATTCTTTTCTCAAATAGTATTTTATTAAAAATTCCTCTCTGTGTGAGAGGTTTTAAAAAAAAAAAAAACCACAAAAAAAACCAAAACAAACCAACAAAATGTATTAAAAAAAAAAAACATGTTGGAACCTGGGAATACTTTCAAATGGTGGTGAGCTGCATCCTTGTGTAGGATACAGATATGCCGATGGTCTCTTGCCCCTCAGTGGTTTTGGCTTTGGCTGGTTAGATCAAGCCCTGGATCCATGTGTTCAGCTCTGACCTTTGTAAGACTCTGCTGCTTGCACCCAGAGCTGATGAGGGCTGAGGGACATGGCACCAGATCACGGGCTGTATGAGTGGCTCAGGAAGAAAGAAGGAACAGTCCTCTCCCCTGGACACCTGAACAACAAGAGAGGTTAGGCAGCAACCGCCTTTCTCAGCATGGGAAACAGCTGGGACTGGAAGCCGTTAAATGAGGTGCAACAACCTTTCTGAGCAGTTTGGCCGAGTGCTTGAGTGAGGAACTCTGCTGAACTTCCTTCCAGAGAACCTGAATTATGTATCATAATACATATATTCCTGAGAACTGGGCACACATGAGCGCTTGCTGGAGATGAAAACTGATGGAACATGCAAACCGAAACCACAGCGAGCCTCACTCTGCTCTGAACTGTTTCCCACTAGGAAACTCCTCGCCGCAGCAGCCAGCGTTTCTATTTGCTCTGCAAAGTATCTTCCATTTGCATGTGGCTCTGTGGCAGGAGGCACTCCAGGAGGCTGCTCCCTTCTCAGCGCTCAGTGCTAACAGTAAACAGAGTTGGGATGACTCAGAGGTGTTTTCCCTTCCATCATGTAGCTTCAAGATCAGCCCATGTTAATAACGAGCAAATGTCCTCATCGTTCATCTGATGGCGTTCAGTGCTCTGATATGAGTTGCCAATTTCTGTCCAGTTCCCAGTAGGCTGACACCTACTTTTTGTAGAAAGACCTGTCCTTACACTCTGACCAGAAAGGTTGACATTTGACTGCATTAACTGCTCGGTATAAGGTCATACCTCCCACTGGATAACGATGCTTGTCAGGACAGATCTTCTCTGCTCTTACACCATTCCACACCTCCTCGTCTAACCCAGCTCTTCTCTTGATACCTTATAGGCTTTCTGTGTTTTCTTCTTATATCCAGAGTTAACCTTACAACTAAAGCTCAGCAAATCTCTTGAAATCCATTTGTTCCTGGAAGCTTTCTCACTGCAATGATACCTGTGTGTGCTATTGTCCTGCAAATACTGAGTTAGAGATTTTCACTGATGATAAGAGATGTCATTACTAAAACTGAAGCAGATGGTAGAGTGGGATTAAAGTAATGCTATGGAGATTTTCTCAAGGTATCATGTATTTTCCACAATTATGAAGCATTAAAATGGCTCACCAGGGGAGGCTACAAGACCTCCACCTTGGGAAGGTCTTAAGAACAGTGAACGTTTGTCAGGGATGACTTCATTACTCACCCCTTCCCTGGGGAAGGAGATGAACTACATGGTTTCCTGAGGTCCATTCTAGTCCCAGGAAAGCCAACCAAGAAACTCAACAGATCCCAAAAGGGATGTAAGGATTAGCAACAGAGAGGAAACGTTCAAAGAAAAGAGCATATCTCAGGTTCAGAGCTGATTGCTCAGCAGTAGTGCTGAGTTTAACTATGGCAAATCCTGCCACATTCGGCATTTGAAATGCTTGGGTAACAAATTACATCTGATTTGCAGGACGGAAGGATCTCAGAGTGCAGTCTCCTTGGGGCAGAGCAGGTGGGAGTTTGCTTTGTGTTCTGTCTGACCCACACTGGGGCAACATACAAACAGCAACACTTGAAATTTCCTCCTAGCATTTAGATACTCTTTAAAAAACAATAATGGTATTAGGGAGCAGTGGCTAGGCTCAATCTGATCCCAGGTAAATTTGCATTAGGTGTGTTTAAATTCTTTCTCTTTAATATTGCTCTCACGCCTAGCCTGCGCGTTGCTCATTTCCTCTGGTGAAGAAGTGAGAAGCACATGCAGCGGAAACAGAGCAAGCCAATAAAAAATTATGTGGAAGAGGGAAAGAGAGGAATGTTGCAAACAATCCCTGTTTTGGCTGATAAAGGCATCCTCAGGAAGCTTGCATGTTGTAGGAGTCTGTCATTTTGCTGGGCTAGGGAGAGGAATAGAAGAAAAAATATATGCACAAAAGAAGCATTTCCTCTTTTGATTTGATTTCCACAATATTTTAGTACTTATTCTACTTTTGCACAGTGTGGGGCAGAGATCCAGGTCTCCTGATGCTTTGACAGGGATGCAGGACTTCCAGTCTGCTTTTACTGTGGTCTCCAGCTGTGGAAAGCTGACCTGGAGTGATGTGGAGGAAGAGGAGGCTACTGCAGGTGGTGCCGCCTTATTTTTCAGATAGCCATATTTCCCCAAACCAAGTGACATGTTGTCAGAGGGATGGCCTTTCTGAACTCCTGCAGGTATTTAGTAGGCACAAACCAACGCGGTCAGTGAAATCACAACCTGGAGCGTCACGTTGTGCACCACAACCACTTGCCGCCGAGTCAGTAGGCTGCCGGTGGAGCACTCCGGCCAGGCCCCATCCCAGGCCGGTCCCAGCCCCTCGCTGAATGCCAAGCCCTCAGTCGGGCAGGCTGCTGCGTCAGGCTGCGTGGTTATCGCCCACTTCAAACGGTGTAAGTGGCGATGCTGCTTGTAGTGACATGGCATCGGAAATCCCCAACATGCAATTGCGCGAGAAGGTCACAGCTCAGTCAGAACAGCACATTAAACATTAAATGCTCCATTTATACGCACTAGTGGCGTCATGCCAAGATGAATCCAAAATGATTAAATCTCCAGCCGTGTCGGTTCCTTTCACAGCAACATAAAACATTTTGCTCCGCTAGTCAATGCGATGATGTTGTGCCGAGGACAACAGACTCGGGCTCTGAGCCGTGTTCATCTCAGCAATTTGTCATTAAAATGCATCTCTGGCTGAGAGGCTCTACTGGGCTTCCCGGAGGTTCGAGCTGCCACTCGGTTAAGATGCATAGCAGTTTCCACTGGCCAGATGACTCACCTCAGCCTCTCTCATCACCCGAGCGAGACAAAGGCAATTGGAAGGCAGAGAAGAAAATAACAAACTGTTGACCACATCGTAAATCCAAAGATGTGGCAACAACAGGGCTTAGCTCATTCATGCAGGAAATATTGTAAATGAAACCACAGTGTTCGGATACAGTGTCTGCTGAGAAGGAAATCTCTTTTGGTAGCTTGCACCTGCCAGCTATAAAAAGAAAGAGACTGGATTTCTTAATTTTGCAGGACTCTATTTTTTTCCTCAAAAGGCAGCATATTATAACTCTAGTAAAACTCAAAAAATTGGTAAATAAAAAGAACCCTACAAGAAGGAGAAATTGATTTCTGGATCTGATCAGAGCAAAGCTCTTAATCTTTGTTCCTCTTTTATAGATATATAGAACTGCTGCCTGGATGATGCCTCTATGGGCCTGAGACCTAATGCTTTATTCAGTTCATACTCAAATGGAAAACTACCAGGAAAGGGAAAGAATCTTAATTTCTTCTCTCTTTCCTTGACTTAAAAAAAAAAAAAGAAAAAAAAAAGGAAAATATGTATTTGGATCAATTGTTCTCCTTTGCTTTTTGTGCTCCTCAGGTGACAGAAGCAGGTGAAAACTGTCTTGTAACCCCTTGCCCAGTCATTTAACATCAGTCCTCAGAGAGCATGGAGATGGGGTCCCTGACACTGTCCCTGCTCCAGGGCAGGGCAAGGTGCAGTACGAGGTTACATAGAGCAGGAACAGGCGCATCGACCTGAGCAGGCTCCAGCTGTTGGCTGATGTTTTGGAGATTGTTGCTGGTGAGCACCAACGACTGCTCTTGTGCATGCCTGGGAATCTTAAGCAGAGTGGCAGTGAGTGAATCCCAGCCAGACTGAGCAGATTTGAAGATGATGTGGTGGAGGAGAGGTTAAAACTGGTCCCGGAGACTCTAGGTGATGTACACACATCCCATCTTTCACGCCTGTCCTGGAGGTTGCAGTCCTTGGCCTTCTCTGTGATGCACCCAGCTCTTCAGCCTCACTTAGAAAATTCCTGCTAATTGCACAGCTTGCCCAGCTATTGCTAGCATGCACGTATGCCTCAGGTGGATGAGGTTTACCATAAGAACAGCAAATCCAGGCTTGAGGCCAGCCTGCAGAGTATCACTAATAGCATTGAAGTTAAGCGGTCCTGCTACAAAAATGCGGTGTGCTAAATACAGGTGGTGTGCCCAAATACAGAGCTGACGTGCGTAAGCAAACGTCTTGTGCAGCCTCACGAACCATTTTGCATAGTGGTCTAAAGACCAGACAATATGAAAAAGCAGATCTGCAAGCACTCAAATGGGTCCAAATGTTCAGAAATCTGAGCAGCTGACCTTCACATCTTTTGTAGAGATCTTTTTTTTCAGATCAGTCCACTTGCTCTGAATGAGTAGAAGAGGGAATGCTGCTTCATTTATAACTCAAAGGCCTCAAGGCTTTAACTAACAGCAGAAACAAGCTCTGCAAAAGGCTCTGAAAGAGCCTGCAGCAGTCCCCTGTGATGGCACCCTGGCTCAGACAGAGCTTTGAAGCAGACCTGCTCCACCTTCCCTTGAGATCCCCAAAGAAGATTTGAAAGGCTTTAAACTTAAAATAAACAAACAAAAACCAATTGGACCAGATTTTATTAAAATAAAGCCAGGGACATTGAACTTTGCAAATGGAGAAAATGCCAAGTAGCTGTCTCTGCCCTCCCTGCCTTTTGTCTGCCTGCAAATGTGTCTTTGCTTTCAGAACTGGTTTTAGTTCCGTGATTATCTGAGCTGCAGCCAGCTGCCAGGGAGCTTCCCTCCACCACCGGCAATTCCTGGCTGGGCTGTCTGCTCTGAGCAGGGTCTGCCTCCCTTGCCTGGGGTGCTCTGGTGTCCTACAGAAACTTCTCCCCAGGGCAGCAGAGACTGTCATCCTGCCTGGTGCCCAGCTGGCCTCTTCTTCACAAAGGAGGAAAACCCCACGTACCAACCCACGCTGCTGCAATGGAGAGCTCCTGATGGGAAATGCGCACCGCAATAGCACGCTTAGGAGTAGGGTGTCTAGAAATTAGGTAGGAAACCTCCTCTACAGACTGGCATGTGCTCAGGAGATAGTCAGGCAAGCACCAAAGGAAGGGAAATCAGCATTTAGGTTTCATTTCTGGGGCTGTATCTGAGTCAGCCTGCTACGATGCTGATGTGGCTGCCTCAACACTTCACCTCTTTCCTGGCACCGAGACCTCTCAGGTGTCTCCAGTGCCTCAGTATTTCACTTTCCTATTTGTTAATAAAGCTGGAGGCTTTGAAAAGTCCTGTCTGACTTAATCCCTATTGATCACAGATCTGAGAGCCCTGATGTGAAGGAATTTTAAATTTCCAGCCGCTGGCTGTTTAACAACTTCTGACTTCAAAAGCTCTAGGAGCCACCTTCTCCTTTTAAACACACTTTAGACTTAAAGAAAATAGAGTCAGTCCCTCATTAATGTGTACTTCTCCCATAATTATACAAGTGTTTGTAGTGCAAACGCTCAGTTCTCACACCATGTGCACACTCTTCATTCATGAAATCAATAGGCAATAAGCAAGGTCCATTTCTGTTCTTTATAGAAATTATTTGCTGCAAGGACAAGTTTTACTCAGACTGGAAAGTTAGATGTGAAATAGATTATCTTAAAAAACATACAAGCCTCCTGAGCCAACAGCTCACTGTCCCCAAATAAACTGATGCATATTTTCCAGTGCAAGTTACATAAAAGGCCAGGACAGGTTTTTTTTTTCTCTCTATGACGGCTCTTAAGCCATCCGTGGGCAGGGAGGTTTTCTGTAGCGTGCCACACTGCTCCTGCTGCAAGCCCTGGCAAATGAGAGGCTACGTTGGAGGTCTCATCTCAGGCAGGTCACAGCAAGTTGACCTCTGTCTCCTGGTTTCTTTTTTTGGGGGTCTTGCGTGCAGAGCTCTTGTACCGGCACCTCGGAGGGCCCCGCTGCACCGAGCCACCCCGCGTGGCACCAGCACCTCGTCCCTCCCGCCCGGGGACACAGCTCTGCGTGAAGGCTGGTCCCCAGGCAAGCTGAGGAGCTACCAAAGAAGCCTCTTGAGCACAGAGGGTGACAGCCTGAGTTATAGCCCTTAGCCAGGGAGCATGAAGGAAGCTGGAAATAATTACGGAGCGTACGGGGGAGCTTGGATAGTGGAGAAACTGCAGAAACCGTGCTAATCCCTGGGGAACTCAAACCGTATAATTTACGCGGGTTTATGCCTGAACTTACCTTTACAGTCATGCTCTTGGAAGAGAGTTTACTTAAAACAGCAGGGATACATAAATCTCTGGGGCTAAAGGAGAGGCCGAGCAGAGTCAGGTTTATAGGGCGGAGATTTGCATGCTTTCAAATGCACACAGCCTTCCTGCATGGCTTATGGCGGGCACAGAGGTGGTGAGGGGCAGGGAAATCCGGCAGCTTCGTCCTGCGCTGGCGTGAGCGCCGTGTGTCCGGAGAGGGGTGCAGCTCAGGGTACTTGGTGATGCTCGAGGGAAAGTGGTGCGAGTGGGTGTTAACAGGCTCCTGGAGACGGAGCTATTTCGGATGCAAATGCTCAGGGGAGGTTTGTGAAGGTTCTCACATAAAAATGAGATTTGGTAGTTCTGAGTTTGGGTTTTTTTTTTCTGGTTTTGTCAAAAAGAGAAAAGAAAAATTTCTTACCTCCCCTTCCCAGATCACCAGGGTGACTAAAGAAAGTGAGCTAAAAAAGCACGCAGAATGTAACGTACACCTTCCAGCTTCTGAAACAAATGAGGTGGGGGTCCCAGATGCAACAGCTTTCTTCACTGACCAGTTCTGAGTCACCCTCCTTCTGGAGAAATCATGAGACATAGCGAAACCCTGTGGTCTCAAACTGTTTACAAAATGTGCAGGAAGGCATCAGTCCAACTAACTTAATAATGGTTTTTGGTACTGAGACACACTCAGCTGTGCAGCCCAAGACAGAAAACCAAAGCTCCGTGGGTGGAGCAAGGCGGGAAACTGCACCAAGCTACACAGGGCTGCGTGCAAGCCTGGGACCGGTGCTGGGCATGGAAAAGATCTCCAGTGATCCTGAATCACACCTTTCCTTGAAGGTGGGAGAAAAAAAATCACAGTGAGCTGATGCTCAGGTGTTTTTCCTCTCAGATACACGTGAACAAAAGGCAGTGAGACATGATCCAGCGGCTTTTCACCTCAAGCCAATGCTGTGGTTCAGGATGAAATAGTTGCAACGCTTGCTTTCAGACCATTAGGAGAGGAGACTTCCCTGCAGTACGTTGGAGGGGGAGAAAACCTCTGGAGTTACATTCACGTTGGATTGTATCTTCCCTAGACAAGGGATTGTGGAGCTCTAACGTGCAAGCTGGTGCTTGCAGCTCTGAGGACAGTCCCTGCAGGGACCAGGCTGTTTGCGTATGCACACCCTTGCACCAGGCAGGCAGATCTCCTGTGCTTGCACCAGGCTGCTCTGCCCTGAAGGTCAAATTTTCTTCTATCATGCATCATTTTAATGGCCTTTGGATATCTTTCTAAACCTGATCTTGTGTCTTGATGAAGCTTTTGACAGGCAGTGAATAACAGGGGTGTTATTTATTCATGTCAGATGGGACCAAAGCATTCCTGGTTTCTTGTTTATTCTGCCAAAATGGTAAACAAAAAAAATGGGCTTTTTCTTTGACATTGGTTTTGGTTCATGCTGTAGATCCCAAAAGAACAAAATATCTTAGTAGTAAGTGCCTTATTAACAGAAAGCATCTGCAGAAGGAAGAACAATGTGTTCTGGCCCAAACTCACAGCTGTGGCCACCAGCTGTGACAGCCCTGTTATTCCAGCTCTGCCTTCCCTACATTATTTCAGTGGTAGCTTTAAAGAAGAGAGAGAAGAGCCCACGGGGTGTCTGTCTTAGAAGCAACCTCCTGCAATCTGCAGAAAACCTCTTGGGTGTGTGAAGGGCTCCAGCAGCCCTGCTCCGAGGGCTCGGCAGCCCGGGGGATAACCTGACGCTTGGCTCCAGGGCCCTTGCAGGCAAGCCAGGGAATGCTGGAAAACCGGGGGATCTGGCGAGTGGAGACGCGTTTAGTAGCAGAAATGAAGTGCATGCCTTCCAATCACATAAGGTATAAAGCCTTTGGCCAGACTTTAGACGTCTCGTTGGAGATCATTGCTGCTCTCTTTCTGTAACTTCAGGTCTTTTTTACTTAAGTTTTATTTTAGGTATTGGGAAGTGTTCAAAGGCCTTTGGCATGGATCTTGTATAGCTATATCTCAAATAACTCTCTGAGCTCCTGAGGCTGTCTGTGACTGCTATGGGCTCATGCTCTAGGTAGTTCTTTCCAGTACCATCCTCCTTTGAAGCAAAGACTGCACAGAGTATTTGGCACCTACTGAATATGGGAACATCTTAGTACCTGTAGATGATTTGCTTGACCTATTCCTCTGCGTTGTCACATGACCTTGGGAGGTAATTCAAAGCAGGTATCAGGAATTTTGGCCCTGCTGGGGTCTCTACCCTGGTGGCCTGGCAGCTTGGGTGGAGATGAAATGATTGTCTGCACCACAGACAATGCGTTGGACCACAGCTGCTGTTGCAGAGCGTGGGTGACATTTTGTTCACGAGCTGGTCCTTGCACGTTCTTCTAATAAAACACAATATAAATAAAAAAGTGAGAACATATTCCCCTCACCTCCACCCCAATAAAACCTGTTGTGTACAGCTCTCTCTTACATAACCCATCTGATTCCAAGAACAAATGTCCCTAATTTCTTCTGGATGGTAGGCTTTGTGGAGATTTAAGGGCAATTTCTCTCTCTTTTTCTCTAGCTCTCACAAAGTATTACAATAAGGAACGGCAGTGACAGACAATACTTAAAGGCATGGTTTAGAAGTGATTAATCCATGAAACATGGTGTAGCATATTTTATTGTATTTTAGCTAGTAAAAGTGGTGCATTCTAGCCCAGCTCTGTCACACTGCATGGTAAATTATACTTACAGGAATACCAGCCATCTAGCTGAAAATAAGCACCCTCTATACAAGAGTTAATGCGGTAGATTTGTACTTAGACATGTATTCGTAAAATATTTAAACTGCATGAAAAGGGCATCTGTAGGAAGATATGATTACAGGATCACTAAAGCGCAGCACAGTGCTGTCATATTTTAAGGTTAAAGAGCTATCGTTGGGCTTTGGTGGCTGACAAGGCATGCATGGAGGAAGAGGAGCCCTTTCAAAGGCTCAGTGGGGCAGGAGAATGGGGAACAGCCTGAGTCTCGCATCTGCCGGCCCAGCTGCAGAACAACCCCAGCATGAAGGATGGGTCCTGTGTTGTCTTCTTACAGCAGAAGAAAAGAGCTATGGGAAATTGCCTTCTTGTGGTTCGTGCTTTATGCTTGCCACATGCCGGGCAGAAAAGTGCAGATGATCCGGAGATGCTCTTAGAATCATAGAATCATAGAATGGTTAGGGTTGGAAGGGACCTTCAAAGGTCATCTAGTCCAACCCCCCTGCAAGAAGCAGGGACATCCCTGACTAGATCAGGTTGCTCAGAGCCTCATCCAGCCTGGCCTTGAACATTTCCAGGGATGGGGCCTCCACCACCTTTCTGGGCAACCTGTTCCAGTGTTCTATAACTCGCATCGTAAAAAATTTTTTCCTAATTTCTAATCTAAATCTACCCCCCTCTATTTTAAAACCATTACCTCTCGTCCTATCGCAACAGGCCCTACTAAACAGCCTTTCCCCATCTTTCTTGTAGGCCCCCTTGAGGTACTGGAAGACCGCTATCAGGTCTCCCCGGAGCCTCCTCTTCTGCAGGCTGAACAGCCCCAACTCTCTCAGCCTGTCCTCATAAGAGAGGTGCTCCAGCCCTTTTATCATCTTTGTGGCCCTCCTCTGGACCTTCTCCAGCTGGTCCATGTCCTTCTTGTGTTGGGGGCTCCAGAACTGGACACAGTACTCCAGGTGGGGTCTCACCAGGGCAGAGTAGAGGGGGAGAATCACCTCCCTCGACCTGCTGGCCACGCTCCTCTTAATGCAGCCCAGGATGCGGTTGGCCTTCTGGGCCGCAAGGGCGCATTGCCTGCTCATGTTGAGCTTCTCATCCACCAGCACTCCCAAGTCCTTCTCCTCAGGGCTGCTCTCAATCCATTCCCTGCCCAGCCTGTATTTGTGCTTGGGATTGCCATGACCCAGGTGCAGGACCTTGCACTTGGCCTGGTTGAACTTCATGAGGTTGGCACGGGCCCACCTCTCCAGCCTGTCAAGGTCCCTCTGGATGGCATCCCCTCTTCTCAACTTTACAGCAGTAACTTGTCATTCTAAGGCTGCTCATGCTTTCCGAAAGCACATGGCAGTTTCACAAGCTCTCCAACACATCTGGGCAGTGCCTTGTAGCCTCCTGGCACAAAGCGGTTCAATCTGCTAGTGCAGCAGCTTTCAGGAAAGCAGAAAACTGGGCTATCAGTCCTTATTGCAGAGGGGCTGGCTTAGACCTGCAGAAAACAACACACATCTCTGCACCGTGACCACAAAGCTCTATGGAGTTTCAAGCAAACCAAACTTGAGTTGGTTTGCTTGAGTCTTACTTACTTATTCTGACAGTGCTAGCAGTTTTCCAGCCAAAAGGAAAGGAGAACGTGTTCAGGTACTACAGTATGAGGCAAAGTGTTGGAAATTTTTGATTGCTGATGCCTTTCCCTAACTCACACAGAGTCTAAACAAGCTCCAATTCACTGAAGCATTTTAGCAGCCATCCATTGACTTCACCGAGCACATATTTAAACTTAAGTGCATGCTTGAGTTTTGCTGAATCATACAGCAAATAAAATATGCAGAGCTGGTCTTTAATATAACCTACTGATTCATGTGAAAACTACACATTTCCTGCAAAGCCTACTTTGAGTTAATTAATGGGCATTAAGGACTCACATTTTTCTAGTGCAGAAGAGCCCCAAGGGATCACAGCAATTTGTATTCATACCCTGAACGGTACCAATGCAATCTTCCCATGGAGACAAAGCCCCAAGCATTCCCTCTGCAATAACCAAGCACTTAGATGTGATGGATGGGTTTTAGCTGCCTCTGACACCTCACGGGTCAGGAGGGAGGACCTGGCCTCTGACCTGTCCCTTTTATCCCCACTGGCTGGAAGCGTGCCCACCCCATCACCAGTTTGGAGGGGATGAGGAGTGGGGAAGCAAGGAGGGGTGCACAGGGTCTGCCTTCCTGAACTTCAGTTCCCAACATTTTAGTCAGTTGCACTGACTCCCATTGCTGTCGTTACAACGTTCTTCACGAGGCTGACAAAATGAGGCTGTGATCCGTGTCCGCAGAGCATGCCAACCACAGGAAACCCTGGCTGTTAATTTATTTCAGTAGCAGAGCCAAATGAATTGGAGCAGTTGGGTATGACAGAGGGCAGGCTGAGTGCCGCTGGAGCGAGGGACCACCAGCCTTACGGCAAAGCATCCCAGGGACTCGTTAAGGTGGGACTGTCCTGATGTAGCCCCTGCCGCAGGAGGGAAGGGAGTACTCCTTCAGGAAAGAGACACAAATTCCCAAAGTGCCGGGAACAGAGCTGGAGCTGAGCGTTGCAATGCAATTTTCTTGATTACTGCTTTAGTGTCCCAGCTTTGTTTGTTTGGCAGCCAAGGTTTTAAAGAAATGAACCTTGGCAGCTGTGAGCTGAACAGCTCAGCGCTTTCAAGGAAGTTGGAGGGAGCACCAGGCTGGAGGGACCTCCTTCATCAGCAGGTCTGACCCCATGCGCGCCATGCAGCCACCCCTATAGATTTATCAAGCTCCATCTCAAAACTACATAGATTAGCTAAGGGGTTTTTTTTTTTGTCCTTGATTTTTACCCCCCCACTACTGCTCTCCCAGGTCTGTTCCAGAAGCTCACTCTGTTGGTCAGAAACTGTTTAATTTCCACTCAGACTTATGTCAACATTGCCTGGTAGCTGTTTCCATTATTTCTATTTATCCTCCTAGAAATCATCACCCAGCCCCATTCCCAGCCCTGTGTGGTCCTCCTTCTGCTGGAAAAGCAGGGGCAAAGAAGGAGATTGTTATGGGAAGCACTGGAACAATAAAATCAGTGGTGTGGTAAGATGTCTGAGGAGTGAGCCCAGCAGGGACGCAGACTTGGACTGCTGGTGGCAGGCAGGTTTGGAGGAGAAGGTTATCCAAGGGAAAGGAGTCATCTGTCCTCGCCAGGTGAAGCTACCTCATGCTTGGCCTCGAACCAACTGTTTCCACAAAGGGGCTAAAGAAGCTCTGCATGTCTGCAGCTCTGAGGAGCAATAAGACAAGGTTGGCCAGAAGGAGAATTACTGTGATATTTTATTTAATGAGGGACGTGGAGTGCTTGGGCTGGACATGAAGCACAGAGTTCTGTTCACCAGTTGTCAACTATTTGGCCTGGGGAATGCCATATTTCAGCCTCTTTGTCCCCATCTGTGAAAAACAGGATAATAATAGCCAGTCACCTCTCCCCAGGGTATTGTGAGTGTCAACGTCTGTAAAGGGTGTGGACCATTTAAAGCAATAAAGAAATGCTAAGTATCATTATTATTAATCTTCCTGTGCTTCGGTTCCCCATTTTCAGACTCTCATGTAGTACATTTTGACTCCCATTTCCCCATGGAGCTCTGCCCAAGGAGGTCCTGGCTGGGGATGAGCTCTCCTGCTGCTGCTACTGCTGCTCCATGGCCCAGTTGCTGAAGACCCTGGGAAGTGCTGAGAAGCCAAAGTTTATATGTTTTGGAGGGTTCAATCCTATTTATGAAGAAGATTATTGTTAATGTTACGTGTTCATGTCATCGTTGCAGAAGAAAACAAAGCTACTGATGCACTGGGTGCATGCACACCACTGCGTGTCCACCCCTTTGTTGACCAGAGGCTGGTGTCCTCCGATGTCTTCTCTGGTTACCAGGCCTCCTGTCACATGCCTTGAGCAGTCCAACTCTTCCTTTTTCTGAGTTTTACACTTTCTGGTGTCAAGTTTATAGCTTTTACCCATTTATTTTAAGCCCATTTACGGTGTAACCGTTGACATCTGAACTGATTTTCACGACAGAGCTGCAAGTGGTCCTGTAAACTGTTGTGGGCAACAGTTGTAATTAAAGAGCAGAGTGCAGACACAAACCACAACAGCAGCCTGTAGGAGTTACCCTGCTGCATCAGCTTTAATGTGGAGAAGCCCTTAGGGTCGTATCAGTGCTTACAAGGGCTTCTTGCTGGTTTCCCGTCCTCCCTCCCCTCTTCTGAAAGAGACAAAAAAAAAAATTAGCAATCCTTTGCCTTAGGGAAAGCCAAGGAGCTGGTAGTGTGACAAATGCTGTGTGCCTGTTTTGACAGTGCCTCGTAGGGTCCTTCTGCAACAGAGCTGATTCACCCCCTTCCACAAAAGGACTCCCAGGGCAAGAACATCCCCACGGACCCTGAGCCATCGCACTGGGCTGGGAGGTGGAACAAGCTGAAGGAGGTCAAGACGTGGGAGAAGATTGCTAGGGATGGATCTCCTTGGCCCCGAAATCCTGGAGAGGTGGTTGCAGCAGAGGTTACCTATACCAGGAATTAGTTGCAGGTTAGTTTACGTCACATTAAAATAACCCATGTCCACCGGTTTGTTTTGTTTTATGCGGATCATTTGATGTTTTAGTGCATGCTATTAAACACACTCTGGAAGTGGGTCTGCTCAAATTTTCCTGCAGCAAGAATGAAGCAGATCCCCAAACAGCTGTTGAACCTCTGCCAGCTCCTCAGGAGAGCCCACACCCTTTTGCTTGTCAGCTGGAAGCAATGATCCCCTCACCTGTGTGGTCTTTCCTGCTGCAAGGTCTCCCAAAATGGGCACCAGTTTTCCATTTAAAAGGAAGTTCTCAAGCAGTTGTGGTTTCTTCTGCGCTTGGGTCCTGGTGATGTTTCTTGCTGAGAGGGGACTCACAGGGCCTTGTCTACAAACCAGTGCTTCCAGTGTGGCTGGAAGCACAGCCCAAGTGCTGTGGGAAAGCAAAGGACTTCAAACTATGTGGTAAGAATGGGAAGGGTAATAATAGGCTTTCTGGGACTATCTATCTGGGCTGCAGGAACTGGGAATATTCCTGTGTTGGGAGATGACTTTGGTATTTGCTATCCTCTCCTGAGCCCCGGTTTTCCTAGGAGTGTGATGCATCCCTACTTTGAATCAGATCAAAATGCAAAGCTGACTTTCAGACACTTCACAAGGATTTAATTTTTGCTGTGTTATTGCTGGATTCTATTTATTTTTGCAGTGCCCTCCTATTACCTGTCTTCTCTTGATTTTTTCAGCTGGTTTCTTATATATGGTTCAAGAAAAATGACTTGGAAGATGAAGAGAGCGCCTTGTACAGGGTGTAATATCACTCACCCCTGCAGTGACATATCCCATCTTTCAGGCGAGCAGAGGTGAGCCTCCTTTTCCAGCAGCAGCACAATTTTAGGCAGGTAACCACCTCGAGCCCCTGGGTCAGAAGGATAAGAAACAGGAGAAAAGGGGAGCAGACTTCATGAGGTATATTTGGATGGAAAGCTGAGTAAAGCCGTGGTTTTGTAGTTGTGTGTCTGCTTTGTGCTGCTGTAAGGAGGTGCAACTGTGCTTCTGTGTGTTTCTTAAAATATAGCATTACTGAGTTTGCAGTTGGTTCAAAGTGCGGGGAAAGGTTTTGTGGTTTCCAGTCCATGTGCTTACCTGCCTCATCCAAAGCCTGACTGCTCTCTTAGAGTAAAATGAGCCGTGTATCTGGTGAGCCGTGTGTCACTTCACTTCTCCCTGATCCCTCCTTGCTCTCTAGCAAGGTTAATCTAGCAAAGTTGTTCTTCTTGAGCTTGGCTTGTTTGTCAAGTGAAGCATCAAACATTGCCTGGAGCCAGGATGAAACTCTTGAAATCCCATAGTTTGCATGCTGCTTCTTCAGAAAGCTCAATTGACTTGGGATGAGTTATTCTGAAGTAATATTTTTTTTTTCTTGTTTATTTTTCCTGACAGGTCTTCTGCTTTCCCCATGCCTCTCCACATTAAACCATTCATACACAAAGTAAGAAGTTTGGGTTTCCTCTTGTGACTTTACTGGAACCAGTTGCTTATTCCTATCATGATTCTGTCAGCAAGTGCTTCAGTGAAAGAAATGATAAACTACCCTACTACTACATCTCAGTGCAGAGTTAAGTGAAATTGCATCCTTATTTTAGTTTAATGGTCTGATATGAATGCTGAAAGCTCTTTTTTGAGTCTCATCTTGTGAAATGCTGCATTTACACCAGTGCAAGGTGTAAGTCTGAAGACCACCAGCTCTGCAGTGGTATGTCTTGCCACAGAGGCAGAGGAGGGTGGTGTCACTGAACAAAAACACAAGCCACACCCAGCAGGGGAAGAACAGCAAATCTTGAAATTGAACCAACTCGTGCCTGAGGCTGCCTTCTCTTTCTTTCTTCCAGCACTGACTTCCATGGGCTGCAAAGAAACATTTATTCCTTATTTTGCATGTGGCCTGTGAAGCATCCTCCAAACACTAGTTTAATTTCATTTCCATAACACTAGAAATAACTGGAATGCAAGGCCTTCACAGCACTTTTTTTTTACCTCTAGACTGCCATGTCTTCCATATATTATCTCTTAATATTTAAGCAAAGAATTACTCACAGGACTATCCCATTTTTTTTATTTTTAATTTTTTTTTTTAAATTTTTCCTCCTCCTGTCTTGAAGGCAGTTCCTGTTGCTCCACAAGTGGGAAAGTAATCTATGCAAATTACATGTACTTTTCTGGTTGAATCATGTTCCCTCCACTCATGGTAATGAGTCACTTGGCATAAAGTGGACTGTTACTATGAATGGAGGGAGCACATCAGGGCTCTGCCTCTCAAAAATTATTTCCACTTGCTGAATCTCATTTAGGCCTGGAACCACAAGGGATGAGACTATGCTGTCGACTTATCTGTGCCTGAGTGACTGTAGCTACTCAGATTTTCACTGGTAGAACAGGGGAGAATTGGTCCCAGACTCTTGTTACCCTTTGATGCTGAGAATGATGGTTCATGGGCAGTCATCAAAGCAGTCTCACACAGTTCCCAAATACTACCCACATGGTCTTTTTTTTTTTCCTGTAGTAATACTGAGAGTAAACCAAGAACTGACCTCAGAGAAGAGGAAGGCAGAAGTGACTCCCATCCCGTATGTGGTGTCTATGCAGCTGACTGTTCAAAATGCAGCCTGTCTGGCTGAGACATTGGTTCCTGCAGAGTCAGCTGCAATCTGAAAACAGGTCCTTCTTGTATCTCAGCATTGGAACAGAGCAACCTAAATCAAATTATCACTCTGGAAAATCTTTTTTTTCTTGTCTTTTTTTCTTGTATAGTAATTAACCCAGTGACCAAATGGTGAGGTCTGGTGCTTAGACCAAAAACATGGGTGTTGGAGAGCTCAGATTTCCCTCTCGCAACTTCATAAGCCCTACTGCGAAAGAAACTCCCAGGGGCATGGTGTGTTACGCCTCCTTTGACCTCACATAGGCTTACATTGCTTGTTTTCTTCACTGGAATACATAATTCTTATTTATTTATTGTAATGGAAACAGACAACTGACACTGAAGTATTATGACTCCACTGATTGATAGTCGAATGACAAGTTGCAATGTCACTTTCTTATGAGAATAACTATGCTGTATTACAAGGGTAGTGAATTGAAACACATCCTTTAGAAAGATGCCTAATCTAATTTTTAAAGCTCCAAGTGATGGTGAGCCCCCTATCTTGTCAAGTAAGGTCTTTAATTGCCCTTACTGCTAGGATAGTGCATCTTATTTCAAGGGTTTTTTTTTTAATCTAATGGCATTGACTTGCTGTGTGACCTTGAATGAGAAGGGATGGATCAGTTGTTTAAGGCTAAATTGATCTTGGAATTTATGTAGTAATATACCCACTCTGGAGAGCCTCCAGGGTTGTTTTAAACAGGTGAACCCTGGATGGAGTTTCAAGCTGGGTTCTTTTTTTTTTTTTTTTGCGTGTTCTTTGTGGGTATCATTTTACATTAGCATTAGCCTAGGGTTTAAATTTTTTTAAGCAGGTGGCCTGGGCTTGGTCTGTGCAATAGCAGGTAAGACGCTTGATCAAGCCTGTGTCTCCTTTCTGTGGCAATCTTGCCTCCTGACCTTTAGAAGCAGCAGCGAGGACGAACCTCTGCGTGCTTTTGAAGCTGTGATGCCATGTTATAAGTGAGCCTGTAAACACCAAAGAGAATAAATGCCACAGTTATGGTTTCACCGAAGATGTATGCTGGTTAGAATACCTGACGAGAAGAAATAAGTACAGTCTGATTGACAGCCCAGGTGAACCATCACACATCTGTCGTCAGAGTAGCATTTAACTAATTAGGAGATAAATGACAATGCCATTAAGAGTATATTGAGACCAGTGAAAAGTGTTCCAGTGCTGACAGAATTCACATAAAATAATAGTCACTGAAATAGCTTGTCAGGTTTACGCTGTTTGCAGCGTGTTACTTAACATGGGGGAGCCCCTAAGCTTTAAAGAAGCATCTCTCTTCCCTGATCTAGACAAATTGCCTTTGTACCTTGATCTAAACAAACTCTGATCTCTCTGCTGCCATTGAACTCACCTTGTCTGAAACCTAATCTGAGTACTTTATTCTACCTCTATACTGGGAATTCACTCTATCATTAGCATTTCAATCTATTTAATTCACTGAGGGTCGCCGAGCAATGTAACTGAATCCATGCTAAGCTACCACTGGCAATTTAGCTGTCAGATAGTCTCACCTTCTATTTTTAGTTGCACTCAAATTCCTTGCTTAAGGGGGTGCACACTGAATTTCTGGATTAGCTTCCCCCTCACCCCTCTATTGTATCACTGTCAGTCATCTTGAAGTTAGACTCCTGTTTATATTGTTCTATTATACTAATTACAGCTTGTCAAAGGTACAGACAGTGTTCTTGGACACTATCTATGGGCCAATAACTGGGAATAAGCCCTTGCATTTACAGCTGCAGGTAGTCTGTGTTACTGCACTGAAGAAAGTCTTTGTGAAACACAGCTTTTTTAATTGCACAACCAACACCTCCAAAATCTTGGGACCTATTGCTTTAGGCTGGAAGGTCAGCCTCACCTTTGGCTCTCCATAACGTACTCTGTAGTGCCAGATCCTTCTGCTCAGGCAGGGCAGGAATACCGTTGCCAAAGTTCATACTTGCAGAGGCAGAGATTTAGGAGAAGGCATGCAGCTGTAGCACTTCTTTTCTAAAGAACTATTTCAAGCAGCTGTGCTTCTTGGCCTTCTGTGTCTTACACTCCTTTTCTCCTGCACGGATTCCACTGCATCTTATTTTTGTATTTATTTTCTCCTGCCACACCACTCTCCTCCAGCTCCATGTTCTAATGACCTTCTTAGCAAGCAGATACGCTGTGGCGTATATTTAGTTTTGAACCAGCACCTTCTTCTTAGGTGCAATTCAGAGCAGGAAGCAATTTGTTCTTGTTAACAAAGCTGTGTACACACGTGTGCTCTGCCTATGTTAGCTACAGTTTCGTTGCCTGTTGAACTTGCTTTAGCTCTGTATTCAAGTCATCTTGAAGTGTAATTAAGCAGATAGTGGTAAAACATGTGTATCTAGGCAGAAAGCAGGCTTTATTGGGAGGAAACCAGGCAGGCTGGGCATTTATCCTGTAAAATTGATCAGCAAGTTTACTAAATTCTATTATTTCATTGATTATTTCCATTGTATTTTGGAGATCAGGTTTTTTTTTTTTTACCCTCTCCAATGTAAGCTTGGTGCAAACTTCTCTGAAGTCAATAGATTCAACTTTACAGGAAAGTGAGAGAGATGACAGCCTTCTAGGGTAAACATAGGAAAGTGGCAGCATATAACAGAATACTTGCCTATCAAGTAAGACACTTGGCTTCACAAGCTCTATTGCTGATCCGCCCTGTGATGTTGTGGTTACTTCACTTCTCTCCTCTTACCTTGTTCAGGCTTCAGCTACCATCCACCCTTCGCGTCCTGATGCCGTCTCCTGTAATGGGAGAGCAGCGCGTGCACCAGTGAGCCCTGGTCTGAGCCGGGCCATCAGTGCGAGGCTGCTTTGGGGGTTGATGCTCAGAGGTAAGCAATACAAGACTGACCTGCTGCCTCTGATTCCAGCTCTGCCTGCTACTGAGTAAATATTTTCCTGTGCAAGTGCTGTGGAAAGGTGAGTAAAGAGCTGTGGCTGCTCCCTAGGAGGATCATTGCTGGGGACAAAACTGAAACATTCATTGGGAGTCTCAGTAATATCCAATTCAGATTGCTGATGAATACATCCTGGCTTTGGGCACATACCTCCTGTTAATACTAATGGGAATGTTACACATGAATGCTAGAGAATATTGCCCATTATTTTTGGTTGCAGAGCTCTGAGCTGAGAGATTCCCTGAGAAAAATGGCCATTTGCTGTACGTTGCAGCCTGGAATTCATTATACACAGTGCATGGTGACTGTTATTTACCTTACAGAACTGTAATGTGATAAGGAGTCCATGTAAGCCACTTAATGGTCTGTCTACCTTAAACAAAATGTGTACCCGATCAGCCTCTGATTTATGCCACTTTCACCCCAGTGCAACTCTATTGGCTTCAGTGGTGTTATCCCTGATTTATGCTAGTCTTAGTCGGACTTCATGAGTTTATGTACTTTGTATGACTCATGTACGAGAGGAAAATGTAGTCTAATAAAATATCTGGCTGTGCATCGTGGCTGCAGGTTCTTTGCAGAACGGTTAACAGGGGTACTACAAAACCATGTTCTGTGCCTCTGCAGTGCGTATATATTTCAAGGGGTTATATCCTGTATCTGTAGAGATGTAACTTAACGGTCCCATACTTGACTAATGTGCTGCCTTTTTGGCACGGTGGAGCGTTGGAGCTAGGTAGCAGCCACAGTAAACCTGTAGGATGAGAAAAAAATAATTTGACTGTGGTAATTGAGGCATTTTTTATTTTGTACTTGGCAGATCGAGTTCCTTGCCTAAAAACAAAGAACTTCCCACAGATTATGTCCCTTCACTCTGAAAAAACTGTTCTTATCTCAATTGTCTTGCTGCATCAGCACTTATCTTCTGGCTTTAGGGTAGGAAAACAGTCTGTTTACGATGTTTATATTGCAGTAACAGACAGGACACACAGTCTTAGATGCAGGACTCCTTGTTCTAAAAAAATGTGTAAACAGACCAGGAAACTGCTCTCTGGCTTGATGATTCTGTGCTCCTGTTAACGAGGGTTTCTCTGATCACCATGGCAGCTTTCATCACCTGACCTTCTCTGCAAGGCAAGTGATCTTTCCTCTAATCTCTGGAGGTGGAGCATCAGTCTGAGTTCTGGTGAAGTTGTTGGAGAGATGTCCATTACCACTGCTGGATTCCAGGTCAGCTCACCTTCTCTGGTACACCTGGTTGCTGGTGGTCAGACTTGACACCTGAGAACACTCTGTAGTTGATCCTTGTTTCTTTCACCATCTTTGCTTGTAAACTTTTCCCTGTTTCCAAAAAAAAAAAAGCACATTTTCATCTAACAAATATGAGTGACAGGTACATTCAGGTCTCAGGTGTAAAATCAGAGGCTGGGTGAAGTTCTCGGGGACAATGGCAAACCCTCTTTGGGATTTGTTCTGTACTGCACAGATAGCATGGTACATACTTAAGTCCCAAAAAGGTGCTTCTTGGAGAAACTAGTAATCCCAAATTAGTATCCTAGTTTGCACAGGTTTGTGGATAGCCTTTGCTGAGCAGTATGATGGTAAACTAAGATACTTCCATGTTTTGTTCTGATATTTCACCAACTGCATTGGCCTGTTCCATTAAAAGAAAAAAAAATTGAAGCTGCTAAGTACTTAAAATGGAAAGTGCATCTTTCTTTGCATGGTAAAACAGCAAGTTGAAGGCTTGTTCTGCCTGTACTTAGCTGTAATTTATGGTTCTGCTCGCGTAAGGGGTCTGCTTGCCCTTGATGCATGTGCGTAAGTCCCATTAACGTTAATAGGAGCTGAACACAAGCATTAGCTGATGCCGAATTCCCTAAATGCCGCCCTCAGTTCTCAAGCCAAGATTTGGTTCCTGCCTCTGTGGCTAACCAGCAGCCAAACAAGGCTTTTGTCAGGGCTGGGGCACTGCAGCCATCCTCCCATTACGCAGGCTGAGGGCTGCGCGCAGGGGTGGCTGGTGGGAGGTGGCCGTCTTCCTCAGAAAAGCACCGCCCGCGCCAGAACGGGAAAGAGACTCATCAACAAGGGATGTTTTCTGCTTAGCTGACACTGTAATGAGCTCAAGTCCCTGGGTGGAGAAAAGAGGGGTGACAGGAGGAGATGGGGAGAGGGGAGGGGAACAACTTGTTTCAGGCAACAAATCAGTTGCTAACTCTGATCCAGAGCCATTTGCATAGATGATGCTGGCCCGGGGTGGGTTGGAAATATAAGGCATTCTGTAGACAGCTGCCCAAGGGAATGCTAATTAGCTGGCAGGCAATTAATAATTAATCAGACTTTTGTTCATTGTGAAGACAGTGTTTTCTTTGGCAGCTTCATAATGTTCTGAGTTTGCCTCGCTTTTCTTTTGCAGGCTGATATCATCGTGCTGGAACTAGGTTTTGCAGCGACATGCTTTCCTCTTCCTCTGGCATCCCGCTCGCCCCGTCCACATGTGCAGCCCGGGCCGTGACCTCGGTGCTTGGCTGGGCTCTGACGGCCCATTTAACAGTCAAAGGCTGGAAAGGGAGTTGCTGGTGTGCTATTTTTAACCAGCTGGACAGTTAAATAATTCAGATGCAGACACACACACGCAGTGGTCTGGGCTGTGCCTGAGATTTGAAAGGGGAGATAAGCATTGTCTTGCCCCTGCTAGGCTTGCTTGACCTTACCAAGCATCGATTCCCAGGCTCTTTAACACAAATGCAAAAGAAAAACCAAGCCTCCAGGAGTGAAATCCCCACCCCACTGATGTGAGTCGGGATCCTGGCTCTGACTGTGATGGAGCCTGGATCATGCTTAGCTGCAAGACATGAACTGTTCAGTATTTCCTTATTTTCTAATGCTGCAGAGCCCTTTTTCTCCTGTGACAATAAAACCCAGTTATGGTGTGAGTAGGAGGCCAGAATGGGGAATGTAAAAACTTCTGGGGAAAACGGAAGTAATTTCAAGAAAGCTCTTTAGAAATGGGATGCTCTGTGTATAGCTATTCCCCTTGGTTCTGGACTAAGGAGGGAGTTGTACAGAAAAATACTTCATCCCTTCTCTCCAGCCCAATCTTCTCCCCAGCTGCCCTGTGGAATGGATCGCAGCTCACTGAAAAGCCACCTCTCTCATGTGGGGATACCTGGGGGAGCACACAGCCATGCTCTTCCCACCAAACAGACTTCACCTGGAGTACCAGCATCTGTGCTTTCAGAGAAAGCATGGGGCAGGGGTTTGGCTCTGAAAAAGAAGGGCATTCACAGCTGGAGCTGTTTTGTAGAGCAACCAAGCTGTCTGTGTGTTATTGAAAGGCAAACAAAACAATGGGTCACCTGCTCCAAATTTGGGCAATTGGGTATTTTCTAAGTTTTGCTCACTAAACAGGTGGAGCTATTTACTTCTTTAAATTTGTTGAGGAGACATACATTTCCCTGAACATTTTTTCACTCTCCAATGGAGGTAAAATGAGAAGATTTACTACCATTGAAAACTGATTTGAACATAAACTACCTATCCTGGTATGCACATGCCTTTATGATAATTATACTCAAATTTCACAATATCAGTGTGGAGTGGGGCGATACTGTCCTTGTCTGACAGATGGGGAAGTGCCAGAACAGTCTATAATAACTCACCTGCCCACGTACCCAGAAAGTCCTTGATCTAGGAACTGTATGAGTCAAAGGCCTTGAACTTGTACAAATAAGTCAGTTCTTGTCCTCTTCTCCTCTGAATCTGCTTGCCTTCACCAATGGGTAACGCTTACTGTTTCTAACAGAGATACAGCTTATTATTTAATTTTGGGGCAAATGTCATTTGAAGGGGTGAGGTTTTACAATTAAGAAAATGTACCACATTGTGTAGGCAAAGGAGACCCTGTCAAACCCTTGTCTGTCCAAGAAGAGGCACGAACTCAGTCTTGTAGGCATGAGGGAATCCACAGAGGAGCTCAACTTTGAAAGACAAATTTGCAGCAAACCAGGCTTCACTGATTCTGCTGTTAATAGGAGTGCTTGTTTCCTTTGATTCCTGTGTGTTAGCTCAGCTGTGTTTTGGGACTGAACAAGATCTTTCCACTAGTTCAATTTCAAACACGTGGTAAATGACTCTGTGCCTGAAGCACCCAAGGTTCCCGGGTGGTCTTTGCGCAGAGACCGGGGCTGCTTCTGCTGCTGAGATCAGGCAAGACGTGGCTCCTCGTTCTGGCGTAGTCAGCGCTGGCCACACCGTCAGGAAGCTGCTCGGTGCGAGGAGGAGGAGAAGGTTATGACTCCTTCGTGCATTTCAAGTTTGAGGTTCTCCCTGTGTCACTGCGTCCCAAATCGTGACGATATTGGTTAATGGAGGCGTGTGAAGTCTGGTGAAAAGAATGCGGCTTGTGACGATGCTTGGTGGCTTTAATGAATCATTTGTGGCGGGGGTGACTCAGCCAAATCAGGCTGGCAGCCAGCAGCCGGTCAGAGGCCTGCTGAAGGCAGAGCCTTGGCAGCACATACAGACAGCATGTGCTAAGAACACCGCGTTTTTTACAGGGCAGCTGTAACCCATGTGAGGTCTGCATACTTCTGAAGGCACTTTAGCAGAACACCAGTAAGGAAAGAGAATTTGGCATCAGAGGTGCATTTTCTAGCCAAAAGTGTAGGCAAGTGGATGGGAAGGCTGGACACCCAGAGTTCATATTTGTAAACAGAACTGACAGCGCACCTGAAAAATGCAGCCCGAGGTTTACCGAATCCCACTCCTTTTTCTACGACTGTGTGATGTCTGTGAGAGGCCGTTCCCCTGGGAGGCAAATGCCCTGTCTGTTTGAGAATGCATGCAAAACAGGATGCTGTGCCCTGTACAGTGCAGAAGTTCCATTTTCCGATAATAGAGAATTGGGATGTCTTATCTAATACTGCTGGCAGACATTCCCGAGAGTCTGCACAGCAGAATTCACCTGCTTAGTATGGTGAATTTAAATCACCAGAGCCACACTGGCAAAACCCTCCTGTGCAGAACCTCATTCTGGACTAACGTCCTTGAATAATTATTCTGTAATAAAGTCACTTAAATTTTAGAATAGAGTGTCCATGTGGAGAAGTTACACAGGCACAGCTATAACAGGATAATTATTTTGTTATAGCTATGCCAGTCAATTTCTCAAGGCCTCAGTCACATGGGAAAGTTGAAATTATGTATTTTTTACAGTCTTCAGCAATTCTTTATTTTTTTTAATGTCCATTAGTGCTTGACTAATGCTGAATGAGAGCGGAAATTCTCCACGACAAAGACAGCTCTCACAACTTCCTCGTGGTTATCAAAGGAATTTGGATCGATCCTGTTAAAGCTAATATGTCATGAATTGCTGGTGATTGGGCATTTAAAGCTGAATTAACTGTGAATTATGAAGCGCCTGTTTACTAAATTCAACTGAAATAGCTGAAACACAGAAACTTGTAGACCATCCTTATTTATGTGTTATAAATACTCAAAATTTTTAAAGAATACAGACTAAAACAGAAAAGAATACAAAATTCCCTTTTGTTCTCACAGTACTGGAAGTTTGATATTTCAACATAGAACTTTATGACAAAGCTTAGCAATTTTGAGGATGTCTGAAATAGTTTATGTTCCTGAGTAAGTTGTTGCAGGATACATGCATTATGAGTCATTATTAATTGCAGTGGAAATAGTTCTTTAGGATAAAACTGCACCTGTCAAAGGACGATGGTATATATAAGGTTTCTACAGGGATATGCCTGAGCTAGCTCAAGTCTGCAGATTAAAGCAGAGTAGGAACTCAGAGCCTGGATCCTCTCAGAGCTGTCTTGTGGAATGCTAGATATAGCAAACAGATGCCAGCTGAATTTGTTGCAGTCATATTTGAATCTAAAGTGAAGAGCTACCAGAACAGGGAAGGGCAATAACCTCTGTGCACATGAATGCACTGTGCAGCTCCCACGCCAGTCTGGGCACACAGCACACGGCCTGGGGAGCTGAGGCTTGGCTACAAGGAAGCAGACCCGATCTGTGCTTAATCAAAAGTATGACTCAAAATGAAACCTGCCTGTAGTTGTCAGCTGTCTTACAGCAAAACGTTATCTAATTATGTGTATAACTTCTCCCTTCTTAGAAAAGGAAAAAGGGTTGGGTTTGAGGGAGAGGACACCAACACACATGTCCAAAAGGATGTACCAGCCGGGATGAACAGAAGGACAAGAACAGTGTGTGCTCTGCAGGGCCATGTATTGTGTGCACACTTGGGTAGATGGATGGCTTTTTGGTTTGGTCCCATCAGCATCTCCCTGGGCAGAGACCACTGGGTAGCAAGGATGCTCCTTTGCCAACCTCCCAGTATCACCAGGCCTGAAGGAAAGCTGACTTCTAACTCCAGCGCATCTTCTTGCCACGTGAGCCCTACTAGATCAGGTAGGGTAACACTACCCAGTTTAGGTTTCAGTTTATCTCTATGTGCTCACCTCTGAATTTGGGTTTTGTACGTGTTGCTGGAGGGGGAGGCCCGTGTTGCAATGTATGTGCAGAAGGATAAAAAAAGGACATGTGTTTCCAGGGCTGCAATGCAGAGGCTTCATCACGTTTCAGAATAACTGGAGTTGTAAACTGACGGGGCATTTAAAATGTTATCTGGTTCCAAACATCAAGTGTTCATATTCTGCCTTAAGGGGACATTAGCTGATTGTCAAATCACAATGAGATTCTTACCACTTTATTTTAATAAACAGTTTTCCTAAATGTTAACATTTTAATGGATGATTACATTCATATTTAGCTGGCAGACGCATTCATTTTGATTGATGTTATTTCCACGAGTACCAAAGGAATTAAATAATGATTTGTCACTTATGGTAAAGAGCTGCTCAACTCTCTTTTAAGTAAACAACTTTATTTGCGGTGTTTGATCAGATGCCTGCCGCGGTGCAGCAGCGAGAGGCTGCGATCGGGGGCCACAGCGGGCGGTGCGTGGGACCACCCCACGCTCGCGGGGAGAGCCCCTACATCCCACGCCCCCAAAGATGGGGGGAGCAAGGGGAACCTCCTGCCATTCAAGTGCCTTTCATCCTGGCCATAGCGGAGGGGCCGGCCCAGCGGGGAAGACGAGGGGGGGAACTATGGTGGGAGCTGGGAGCGCCCCGCCCGGCACGGGTCACTCCGGTGGGTGGAGGGGCTGTCCTGGCTGTCGTGCCGTGCCGTGCCGTGCCGTGCAGTGCAAGGCTCTGTCCCCATCTTGTGGCAGCCCAGCCGGCTGCGAGGGGCCGCTGCAGGCGCGGCTGGGCCAGGTGCTGCCGCGGGGTGCGAGGGGGGCTGGGGGTGCTCCCTGCCCCCCCCTGACTGCGGAACGACCCCTCGCTTTTCCCCAGCCGACCCCAGCGATCTACCCCCATCGCCTTCCACCCCCATGACCCCCGCCCCCTGGCGCTGGCTGATGTGCGAATTGGGGGCACCTGCGGGTGCTTTCGGGGGCTGGGGGCTCGGGCTGGGCAACGCAGCTGCGTTCGGAGTCCGCCTCCCTGGCAGGCACATAAACACCCAGGAAAAAAAAAACAAAAAACCAAAAACCAAACAGATTTAGGGTTTTGCTTCGTTTCGCGGAGGGAGGACAGCGGTGCCGGGGGTCCGGGAGCCCGCCCGGGATGGAGGAGGTGAGGTACGGGGGGGCCGGGCTGCTGGGTGCCCCTCTGTCGCCGTGAGGGCTGGGCCCGGGGGGCAGGGGAGAGCGGCTCTGCCGGGATGGTGAATGAAGGTCCGTGTGTGAGATCGGGTTGCCCAGAGAGGTGGTGGATGTCCCATCCCTGGGAACATTCAAGGCCAGGTTGGATGGGGCTCTGAGCAACCTGATCTGGTTGAAAATGTCCCTGCTTCTTGCAGGGGGGTTGGACTAGATGACCCTTGAGGGCCCCTTCCAGCCCAAACCATTCTGTTCTGTGATGTCCTGTTTCTTTAAGGTTGGTTCTCAATGACTGATTCTTGGATGGCTCACCAGCAGAGCCTCTCGCAGTTTTATCCTTCTATAACGCTTGCCAACTGAAATTTTTCAAGAGCCCTGAAGCAGACCTTTGTTATCTCATATATCTTTTGGACCTTGGTTGCTCCTGGCTGCCCACAGGGTGAGAAGGGAGGCTGTGTCTTTAAGAGGCACAATTAAGCAAGTGTGATTTTCGCCTGCTGTCCAGAAGTAGTTATTAGGTTTGATGGATCGGTTATCTGATCCAGCATGACAGATGGATGCAATGTTTTTGTCTGTGACTAAACCTACAGAGGTTGCATAAAAAACTTCCTCATAAATGTTCTGATTTCATTGTAAGTGTCTTTACATATAGCTGCATATATACTTTTTTTTTTTTAAAGCAAAAAAAACCCCAACACCCCCCCCCCAAAAAAAAAAAAAAATCTTCCTGAATATTCTTTCCCATAAACTGTTTTGAAAACCCTTTCCTTCTTGCATCTGTGTCCCAACTCTGGCTATGATATCTGTGAGCTTAGCCTGTGGTCTATGAGCTGTCTGGGATTTTCTGGAAGGCAGCTCCAAAGACCAAACTGACTCCAGCCTGTTGTCTGCAGAGATCCAGGGGAGCCCCGTGTGCCAGCAGTGATGCTCGCTGTGCAAGCCGGCTGGCTCGGGTGGGAGGATGACTTACGGGTGGCAGGTTCCACTCGCTGGCGGAGTCTGGTAGCTGGTACCCAGTTCTCTGGTGCAAATAGCTCGTGTTTACTCATGGAGCTTGCCTGAAGCAAGTGCGTTCAAATACTGCTTACATGCCTCAAGTCAAAGATAGAGCTTTGCATGCAGTGCAAGGGCCAGGAGCTATTTTTTAAGCACTAGTTATAACCTCCCGCTTAGCAGCTCTGTCAGGGCAGTTGTGGGTTTCTTTCTATGGGGTTTTATTTTACCTCACTATGGACCTGTGAGTCTTGTGCTCTTAAGTGTTTGACTCCTGTTGTGTATTTCTCTGTAGTTATACTTGTATTATGTCTTTTCCTGAGAATAGCATTTCTACCACTCGGTGAACTTATGTGCCATAGGCTGGATGTGAAGTTACATGTTTCTGAGGACTGATGTGTATGTGGCAGCAGGCCAATAGGAAGTTTCCTGGATCAGCAAAAAATGACCCGGGCTATTGTGGTCTAATTTAATGAGCAAGGTACCTGCTGAGACCCCTGCTGAAAGCAGCATGGCTTTAACTCCTACGGAGTGTTCCTGGGAGAAACCCTTGTTTTGAGATTGCTGTAGACCTCCCGAGTTGTTGGAGGAATTCTGAACCTACTGGAGATCTTGTCTAATGCAGGCAGGCTACTGTTGTTGTGTGGCAACTGCATTTCTGCGAAGGGATGAGTGTCTTGGAGAATTAAATAACTAGCTTCTGGAAGCAGTTGCTGCTGTTGCATTCTTTTGTAAGCAACCACCTAAACTGCTTGGTGGTTGAGTTGCATTTGGCTTGGAGTTAATTTATAAAGAAATGCCAGTTGAAATACACAAATGAATTTCTAACTGTTCATAAGAGTTTGCCTGTGAAACCAGTTTCTATACAAATGGTTTTTATGTAGATTCTTGTCATGTTGATGTCATAGGTCATCACTGAAGATCTTTAGGAGAGTCATTAACAAGTCTTGATGGCTCATGCTAAATGGCTGCATTTAGCCATGAGGAAAGATGGATTTTTAACAGCTAATTGGGCTGTCAATATGGTGTCTGTGTTGTGGTTTGTGTGTTTGGGTTTTGTTTGTTTTCTTCCGAGTGACTGTTTCCAAAAACAACCAGTGATACTGGAAGGGGGAGAAGAACTGTTCTAGACAGGTGTCATGTTGACCACCCATGATTTCCAGCAGGCTTGGATATGTAATGGGCTTTCCTGGATGGTGGACAGAGTAAACTTTTTATCTAAGACAGTCAAAATAAATTGCAAACCAAACTCCAGCCTTTTAAAGGAAATCAAGCATTAAAACAAACAACAAAACCCTCAACCAATAGTCACAGTTCCCGTAGCTATAAACAGCATGGTGAAGATAAAAACCTGATGCTGCAAGTTACTGTGGACAAAAGCAGGGTGGAGAACTTGGCTGTGCTGTTCTGGTGTACTTCTGAGAACAGCAGGTGCCATTTTGATCTCAGACTTTCTCTGTAAAAGCAAAAATTATTAAACAAATGCTGGCCCATATTTCTCCCATGCAAAACCAGTTATGTTGTGGGCTCTCCACAAGGTCCACACAGCAGATCTGTCTATGCCTTGGAGCCATTTCCGATGGAAGGTTTTATAAAAGCCAACTGCAGAACTCCAAACTATTTCCCACACAAACTATTTCCCACACACTTAAGGGAGATTAGCTGATGCACGTTGGTGCAGTGCCTCAGTGATGAAGAACAATGTTGTCATGTTGTTGGCAGAGTTAGCCTTGGACTGGAAAACGTATTAAGCAAGGATATTATTGGTTCCTGGCTCTACCATATGGTTTCATGGGTGCTCTTAAGTGATGATTGGTCCTGAGAGGAGGTCCAAAAAGGATTTATGCAGCATGGAGGTACAGCTCCAGACCTCAAGACCTCTGCTCAGCTTCTCTCTGGTCCTTGAGATGCTGATATGAAGCAGCCTGTGGCTGGAAAGTTTCCTCAGAGTGTGTACAAACTGCTCACACTAAGAAATGCCTGCTTTTGCTATGCTTTGGGCTGGGTCCCGACCTAAGGAACCTAAAAAAGTGAACCATTTCCAGTCTTTGTACAAAGACTTGCCCAGATTGAGCAGTAACTGAAAGAAAGGCGGCATGAGAAGTGTCTGACCAAAGCACAGACTCCTGGAAACTGAATTTTGCACAGATGAGATAAATAACAGGAGGAGAGGAATTACTGTCCTGCACTGTAGGACTTGTTAATGAAAGCAGGGGTGCCAGGAGCTGGCCCGTAAGCCAGAGACCCCCTGCACTGCACGGGAGCTCTGCCTGCTGATGAGCTTGCAGGGTTTAGCGTCTTTGATTCGGTTTATCTCCATGACCTTCTTTATGTCCCTGCGGGATCCAATGTGACCTGCTAACTCAGAATTTTGGTACTTGGGAGCTAAAACTGCCTTTCCATATCCTAGCTGACACACAGGTCTCTGTGCTACATAAGCTGAATGTCACAGGGTGCAGCAGTGAATTAACCACTACTGGTGCCAAAACCAAAATGACAAGCGACATGTACCCAATTATAAAGATGGATTGGTTTTGCAAACTAGTTGTGTGCCTGTGGAGCTTATATGTGGGCCCAGCCAAGGGAAAGGAAAGGCAGATGTTTGGAGGGGCAGCAGTTGTTAAGGTACTAACATCAGTAGAAGACTTAAAACAGACACTCGAGGTGATCACAGAAAAGATCAGTGTGAAGCCTGCTCTTTCTGAAGCAGGCTGGTCCAGCTGACTCATGCCGGGTGCCTTCCACCTCCCATCATCTGTGAGTAACTCCAGCTTCGTAGGTCGTCTTGGCTGTTCTTGACGTATTTCATGCTGGGAGCTCCTCAACTGTGGGTGGCCAGAGGTTAACTCAGATGAGAGCTGGCTTCCATGGAAATGTGCCTACTTTCTCAAGACTAGGTTTGTGCGTTTAACAGATGTCTAATTCTCTTTTCCCTCTAGGCCAGGGAGGTTAATTGGAGGAAAGTGACTGTACATCGGGCCCAAGAGCCTCCTACAGAGATACTTGGCACAAATAAATCGGCCTATTTTTGATGAATAACAAGGCCCCAAAGGCTCTAGTTCTTGCTGCCTGCACAAATTGCAGGTATAAATTTCACAGCTGATCACAGGAACTCCAGAATTCAATTAACTCTCTGCTCATTTAAAAAAAAAAATGCTGCCTGCCTATTTAATTATGAGTGTCACTGATACTACACATGCTGTTCAGGAAAACTCCAATTAATAAAGCATTGCATCATTAATATGAGTGACAGCATGAAGCCTGTGACATTCTCAGGAGCTTGTCTTGACCCTCTGCAATGGCAGACTTGGCTTTTATTGGGAAGGAGCATCCTTTTCTTCAGGCGTGGGTGATGCTGAGGGAGCTCTGAGATTGTCTCCACGCTTTGCAGGCTGTTCTGGTTCCTCTGTTTTGAGCGTTTGGGATGCCGCGTGGTGCTGGCAACTGAGAATTTAGACCTCCTGGTACCTGGGTGACCTTCTAGGGTCTCTGGTTGTGGGGATGGGGGCTGCACAGAGAAACACGGGGCAGAAATCTGTGGAGGTTAACCTGCACAAGGCAAGGTGAGAAAATGACGGCAGTGTTCTTTTTGCACTGCCTTTACCACATTAAAGCACCCTTCGCTGCCAGGAAGGGTGTTAACCAAAGCTGTACAAATAACCACATCTCTGCAGGATGTTTCACTTTTGAGTGCTCTTTATTATAAATTTAGCTCAGTCTCAAAGATCTGTTGATAAACAGGCATGTTTCATTTTTACTTTTTATTATGTCCTTCATTTTAAGCCCCAGTTGATCTGACCTGCTCTTACCACAACTTAAATATCAGCACGATAAACAAAAGGTACTTGGACTTTCTCCCCAAACTGTGTCCTTCCTTCCTTAGTCACTATGTGTAAACCACAAGGATCGTAGTTCAGCATTTTCTTTACTCTTTCTTCAGACCATGACTAATTTGTACCTCAGCTTTCCAAATAATACTGAATTCTACTTTCTCTCCACAGTACTACTTTTTTCTTCCCTGAGCAGCTCTGTTCCTGACTACAGCAACCTTTCCAGTAGCAGCAAAACCAACCTTGCTGCTCTAGCTGGAGGCAGATGTCACCCCAGATGAGATGTCATGGCTCCATCACTGCTCCAACTCCCTGCATCTTCCTGGGATTTCCACACTGGTCACCAGTGCATTCAGCAAATGTGTGTCCAGATGTTGTTGCAGAAAGTAGGTAGTCACTTTGATTGCCTCACCTTTTTCCAATTCTCCATCACAAACTGTTTGCCTTCTTGCCCCTCTTCTACATGCTGCTGTTCCCTGCTGGCAGTCAGAGCTGGAGCTTTTGCTGCCTGTTTGCCACATTTAAGCAGAACATCTTCACTGTTTGCTTTCAGGCCCAGGATTGTCATCCAGTAAATGCCTGCAGAACCACCTCTCTTGCCCACAGTATTATCTTAAAACCAAAACCAGAAGAGAAGCTTCCCCACTCTTCTGCATGCCTCTGCATTTCTGTTCCCTCTCTAGCAGATATTTTAGCGCTAGAAGAGGGAGTGGGTGTTCTGTTTGAGTTTATTTTTGTTCAGTGAATGGTTGCACAAGCTTTAGAGCTTTCAAAGGGATGTAGCAAGGCCAGCATCTCTGACATAAGCGAAAGTTCAGATTTAAAGCTATTCTTCAGCTGATGCAGTCTGTAAATAAGTGGCTGGTATCCTAGGACTGCTCCTTTCATGCTGCCTGCTTTCATTTCCTACTTACTTTGTTCTCCTGTTGCCTCATCTTTAGCTGAAATAACCTGTGACCTGGGCCTGGAGGTACCTGTCTGTCTTTTGCTTGTACAGCCTGAGGTTTAACAGGACTCTTGTCTATGACACGGGGCCTCAGGGCAGTGCCAGAACACCGCTGTTGGACTCAAACACCATTGCTTGCCCTACCTTCCCCGTGCCGTGCAAGCCTGCGATGGTGGGGCTGTTGCTTGGCTGTGACCAAGCTCTCCTGGGACCCAGGTTACAAAATGGTGTAAAGCGACTGTAACCTATTTCAATCAGCAGGGTATGGTGGTTGCTGCTACAGCTCTCAGATGGTGATGTCTGGTTCTTCTGCTCCAGCTGTGCAAGCCCTGGAGACCACAGATTCTTCCCTCACTTCCCCAGCTGGGACATGGTGGCTGTAGCACAGTGTTCGTCTTGGAGAAACTGGCTAAGACTCAATGGGGACAAGGGGGTAGGATGCTTCTTACGGAAAGGCTGAGGTGGTTCTTGTCTTCATCCCCTGTTGTGGGTCTTCACACAACTCAGTTTTTTTCTGTTTGCTTTCATCTGCAAAATAACAAAGGAGCTCTTAGCCACATGAACGTGTGAACTTTAATTTAGTGTGAATCGCGAGCATAGTGTGCTCAGCAGTTGCCGGTGATGTAGGAGAACTGGGTTCAAGCCCTTGTTTTGACAGAAGTGAGACAGGTAGGCTGCCCTGGGGGAGGATAACTGCCTGTTCCTGGTTTTGCCAACTCCAGTACCTGTTCAACGGTTCTGCAGAGTTGTGATTGTTATAAAATGCCACTGCAAGGAAAAAAATGTGTGGTCAGACTTCCTGACCAGCTGTAGCTGGGCATGTAGGTTGTTGCCATTAATTGTCTGGTATGGCTACAAGGCAGAAGCACTGACCTTCCTGATGTCTGTCATCTTATGGCTACCAGTGGGAGCAAGGGACGCATAAAGGTTGTGAGCCGCCGTCACCCGTGCCCCTGGAACAGCAATGAGTTGTTAGCCAGTGGAGCCACCACGTTTCTGCATCTGTCTGTCTGAAAGCATCGCTCACCAGTGGTGAAATTCCTTGTGACGCTGGAGGAAACACAAATGTGGGACTGTAGCACAGTGATGTGCAGGTACCGGTTGCTTCCTGGCTGGGGTGCCAAGTCCTCCAGCCCCTCGGGATGAACCAGAGCTGCCTTGTTCCTGTGTCTGTCGGCCTCAGGGCAGTGTGTTCCCTTTGCAAGGCACAGCTCTTTTATCAGCGTAGCCTGCAGGCAAAAGGCACAAACACTTTATTTGTATGAGAGAGGAAAAAAAACCCCATGTTCTTTGCTTTCTGTGTAATAAGCCCTGGCCAGAGGGATTCAGGAGCCAGCTTTTGGCACTCATTGTCCCTTTTGGATATCAGTGAGCTGCTGATGCAGGAACACCCAGCCTGCTTTTTCAGTTTCATTGAGTATTAGGTGGGTATTCCACACCAGCGTATTCCCTTCACCTTTTAGTGTCCTTTGAGGATCGATAAAACTCTTCCAGTAAGGATGAGGAGCCCTCCAGGTGCTTTGTGTCCATGAAACTGCTGTGCACTCCTCCTGTGTGCCCTGCCCTACGAGGCATTGTGTGGCTTCTCAGAGCTGGCAGCCTCCTGTTTGGAAACCTTCCTTGTGCAGCGTGTGGGAGCGTGTGGCTGAGCAGGGAAGCGAGACCTTACAGCATCCCAGGATTTACCAGTTTACACTGCTGTGGAAATATGTTCTCAGCACTGAATGGAGTACTTAGCCCTGGCTTTAAGGGAACAACAGTAACGCGTGCTAGGCCAGCATCAGGTTATACCCTGTAACAGGCTGGGAGAAGGAGACGTGCTCTGCACTCAGATGCTTTTTTTTTCCCTTTGGTTTGATGCCATTTACTCCAGGGATAATCTAAACAACATCAATTCTGAGTGCCAGTGACCAAGTTCCACCAGAGCAACTCCTTGGTAAGAATATGTGTGAATATAGCTGACAGCACTATGTTATGATAAGCTAGCCCCGAAGGCCTGGGATTCTGATCTGCTTTGGTATCAAATCCAGAAGCTGATCCGAACCTCGTGGATGGGAACCTGAAGCATCTGAGCGCTGGCTTTCCTGGGAGGCTTCTAAAACTTCTGCTCCCATGCTGAGGCTCATCTCCAGACATTTACTATTATTTTCAGCATCGTGTTCCTAACCCAGCCTGAAATCTGAAGGGTAAGATGGGCAAAAAGAACAAGTGATGGAGTGTGTGGTTGAAGCTTGACCTCTATGTTCCCTCAGTATCTGCACGCTCAGTCTGTGCGTGTGCTTTTCTCTTTTACACATCTGCTTATTCTAATCGGGATAACCTTTAGATGAAACAAAACTGACTTGAGTAGTTGCCCAGACTGTGAAGATTTGGGGTTTGTGTTCTGATGAAGTGTGGTGTGGTTCTTTTAATGTTTCTGCAGCTCTGTGGTATCTGGCTACAGCTGGGATCAATAGCAAAGGTGCCAAAATAAAGCAGGAGTGGCTGGTTTTGGGCTTTTCCAAGCCTGACAAAGAAAATAAGAAAAAGTAAGAGGGCCTGTTGTTAGCTGGAGTGTTTCCTTACCTCATGGTGTAACAGTCTGCCTTGAAGGAATCCAGTGGTCGAGATTAGCACAGGGCATCTTTTTCCTTCCAGCCCTTTCGGGAAGCTCTGTGAAGATAATCAGTGGGCTTTACTTGAAATATTAGTATCTGTCTTGGAGGCCTTGGGCCCCTTAGATAAATTGCTGAGGAAAGCATGCTTTTTTTTTTTTTTTTTTTTGGTCAGATAGAAATCTGCAGAGACACTGCAATAGCCAGTCAGTTGTAGTGCTTTGAAAGAGATGTCACCTGTCATGGCTCCTAGTGAAAATCCCAGCTCATAGAGATGTTGCTCAGGAGAAGCCTAAATGATAGTTATTGGCATTTGAGAGACAGGCATCACTGCACTACTAGAATATTTACAAACAAAATGCCATAAGAGCCTCAAAAGAAAAGCAACATTTTTCTGAATTAAGTTATAATGTTTCTTGATGGGTAGAAAGCTGACTTTTTTGGGGGGACGTTTGGTTGGTTGGTTTTAGTCCAGTGCTTAGAGTTAAAAAAAGCTTTCAGCTTTTTCACTCACTTTTTTCTGGGCCCTAAGCAGACCTTCCCCACACTCCCCCTCCACCGGTTGTGCCTTGAGTAGTTCTCTCTGGAGAGAGTTGTGTTGGGGAGGTGGGTTTGTGTGCAAATTCTCCTTGATGGACTGAATTGTTGAAATCCGTCATATAACTCTCTATTCTGCCTGTTTCTGGAGCTTGCTAAACAGTCCTTGAAGATTGCAAAGAAATAAACCATGTCAGGGCCTTATCTTCAACAAACTTGACTTTTCTCCTTTGCAGAAATTGCATGCTCTAGTGTCAGCTTTGCAGGGGATGATGGAAACCAGAACCCCAAATTACCGTGGCTTGTGGTTATTTCAAGCATTTTGTTGTCAGCTGAAGCTGAATTTCCTCATATTCTAATTAGAAGTCTTAGCTGGCTGGAGGACGGGATGGCTTCACTGGAAGCACTGTCAGTGCACCTAAATAAGCAGATTTTACATCCTGCTGTTTCCCCTCTGTGGAATGTTTATTATTGTGCTAATGTATAGGGGATGGAGGAATGCAGTGTCTTACTTCAGCTGCAGAGATGGGAAGCTGGGTTTATGCTAAAGACTGGTGTTTGCTGGCCGGCCACCTGTGAAATGGGCTGCTTGGGTTTGGGACTCACAGGTTAGTTCAGCGTTCTTACAGAAGCTGGAGCAAGTTAGCATCCTACGTTTGAAATGACTGTGATATTAAATACGCCAATTTAGAAATATCTTGTGATGTTGAGCACAAAGGGAGGTGGCAGCCTCTGTATTTCTCCTCAGATTTTCTGCTCTGCAGGCTTTTGCTCTTCTGATCAAAAAGGAATGCCAGCTTTGCCGTGCACAGTCCAAAATGCTGGTTCAGTGTAAGCTGCCAGGTTTTGCCAAGCTCTTTGGTTTTCTCACCCCAAGTCCAGGAGGCTGGCCTTTCTTACGGCGGTGTTATTTTGACAGACATGTTGGCCTTTTTTACAACGTGTATTATTTTGACAGACTAAATCCTGCAGATGACTTTTTGCGGTCCAAGTTAGGTGCTCTGGTCCTCGAACTCATTGACCCCTGCAATATCTTGGTTTGGTGGTCATATGTCCTTTTTTTGTTCTGCCCATACAGTATCTCTTCACAGACAGAGACTAACTATGCAGCCTTTAAAGGTTGTTTAACCTCTGTTAGACCTTTGAAAACAGTATATTGAATCAAATTGCACATGTTGCTTTGCTTAAGCAAGGTTGTTCATCCACATATCCTAAGATGCTCATGCGAAGGAATATCTGGGCGCACACCGAAGGTACAGCATGTTGCTGTAGCTCACTCACGACAAAGTCAGGGTGAAAACACCACTCCTCTGGGAGTGATGGTCCTTTCTGCCAGACATGGTAAAGTGACTATCTGGTTGAATTACACAATATCTGGCTCAGTTATGCTGGTGGTGTTGCAAGCATATTCTCAAAAGCAGGACTTTGCACTGCTTATTGCCGCCTCACCATGATGGCTTTGTATGCTCTGGCTCTTGGCACTGAGTTTCTACTACTGGAAATGGGGTGGAATAATGCTGGGCAGCAAATCTTTTATAACCCAGTAAATTTAGGACGTGCAAAGGTCTTTAAGTGGCTGATTGAACTGGTCTGGAAAAGTTATGAAATTTTGCTTGGAGCCAGAGCAGGGTAAATTGCGTGGGTGTCCTCTTTTTTTCCCTCATTTACACATAGTTTTGGGGGAATACAATTCGGAAATGATTCAGACTAAACAAAATACTTTGACCTCCTTGTATAGCCTCTCTTCTCCCCTTTTTTTTTTTTAAAAAAAAAAAGTAACAATTTGGCTGTGCGATAATTCACAAATGCTTTTGACCATGCCAAAATTGCGCTCTCTATCCCTGCTCCCCAAATTCACTCTGCTCCATTTAGTGGAATTTGTTGGCAAAGTTAACCCAGCTTCACGCTGTGAAGAATATTTATTTCTTAATAGAAGATGGAGGAGAAGTAGAATTGTGCTGGTTGTGTATGTTTTGCCTTCTGAAGATTAGCCCCAAGCAATTATCTGACTATGGCCCGTGCCAGAAAAACACAACAGAATAATTTTAGCAGTGCCAACGAAAACTCCAGAATGTGTTGCACTCAGGAGTGTAATTTTAGATTCTGTTTTCAAGTAGTATTTCTGTGACATCATTGACTTCAGGAAAAATAATACCCTAGGGCTTGCTTTACAAACAGGATGGAGCTTTATGATTTGGCAGCTTTCCGTAGGTAGAAAGACAAATGTTCATCACTTAAACCTCTGTATGACAACGGGCTTTGCTTCCTAACAGAAGTTAAAAATACTAAGAAAAAGTTAAAACCGGTGTGGAAAGGGAGTTGGTAGGCACTCGTCTGCTGCCCTGAGGGCAGGGATGCTCAGATCACCTCCAGGAGAACCCTGAGCTCTGTGAAGATTTGTTCTGGGAGCGAGAGCACTGCTGGCTAAATCCTTTGTGCGGAGTTGCCCAGGGCAAGATTTGGGAAATACAGTTGGTTCTGCATGTGCTGCCTCTGGTCTGTGTTTGACAGAGGCGTGCTCGGATCTGATGACGGGACGGGAAGGCTTTGCTGGTCCCCTGAGCAGGCTCCCGCAGCCTCCGGAGCTCTGTCTTCTGGGTGCAGCCTGTCTAGTGTGTGCTAGAGCGATCTGGATGTAGTGGTGATGCTCCCCACGTGCCTAGCCCAGAGCTCTGCCATCAGGAAATGTCTTGCATTTCTTTACTACTTTTTTCAGGAGTTGCCTGTTGATCATAGGACTTGAAGAGACCTCATGAAGCTGTCTTGATCTTCCCAGCCTGCGTGAGGCCATGTGCGCTTGAGCAGTGCTTTGCAGGCCTCTAAAGCTGAAGTCTTATGGTCTCCCCTTCCCCCCCATTTTTTTTTTTTTTTTCTTTCTGGTAGAAAGGGTTTTCTTCATTCTAATCCACATCTTTCTTTCTGTAATCATAACTCCATCACTTCACTATTCTGCATGCCCATTGCAGATGGGATAAGGACTTTCCAGCCTGCTGTTACACATTTGACCATTACTGGGTCTTTTCCTTCCTCCCATGCCCATCCTGGTTCCTTCCTTAGGCTGAATAGTCTGTGTGTATTTTTCCTTTCCCCCCCTTCTTTATACTTAGATATTTTAGAAAGCTTTCATAGTGTCTGCATCAGACACTTCCAGGCAAATCTGAAGTGAATTAAAGGAAAGTTAATGTCTATATAAATAGCCTTTTTCATTCGGGAGGGCTCTGTAAGCTCAGTAGGTGCTTTCAGGTGTGTGAAATAACTTGTTTCCCTTCGGTAAAGGACATCTTATGAACAAAGAATTCTCTGGCTCTGGGGCAAACCGCAGTGCAGCCTTCCTTCGCTCTGTGCCCCCTAGCCTACGCCAGCGGAAAACGGGTTACACTGACTACGATGAATCACTCGTGGCTGGAAGGAGAAGTGATGACACCAGCTCTGTCAGCAGCTGGTTGATTCAGCGTACTCTGAGGGATTCAACAAGTTCGTAAAATTGGCCCAATTACACACACATTTCTTTCACAATTGGCTCCAGTGACTTCAGTGGAGTTGCTTCCAGGGTCTATTGGTGCATCTGGCACAGCCTGGCTCTTCTGTGGCGCGGCGGCAATCCCGCTTGGCAAGTTTGGGCACAGCAAATATGATCTGAATGAGTGGGCTCATTGTTCGCTGGAGTGGCCAGGTGTAGGCATCAGGTTGCCTCTGGGTTGTGTGAACTAACAGCTCTGTTCCAGGAAAACACGTGAAACTCATGCTGATTTTCATGAAAGTGAATAATTTGCTGGGAGCCTGTTGGGGAGGGGCTGCGGCTTCCCCTGAATGTGTGCAAGGTCCAAAAATCTTGGGCACTGTTATAATATAAATAACAGATCCTTATAGTCTCATCAGCTCCTAGACTCCCTTGGGGAACTTTGCATTCTTCTGTAAATATGAGCTTTGTGGGAGAAGTCTGATGCTACATGAGCATGTGAGAATTTCCTTTCCAGTTGGCATGAAAAGGCTATAAATCTGTGGAGACATAAGCCCTTCCCCCTACCCCTTCTTATAAAATTAATGGGTGTTCAGTTAAGCCAAAACAAAGAGTGGTTTCCCTCGGGCAAAGTTTTATTTTCTTTGTTTCTTTTTTTTTTTTTTTTTTTCTTAAAGACATTTTAGCATACAGATAGAAAACCTTGTTTAAATCCAAGTTTAATAACGCAATAAGTGTCCAGGGAAAGGGATTTTATCTCTCACTCTGCTGTGGGCTTTTAACTTCCTGGGAGTAGTGAAGGTTGGAAAATACACACGGGCTGATGCTAATGGCAATAAAGGGTGACCCTGGCCTGTGTGGTGGTTTGCATGACCCTGTGTTGGATAATGGAGACTTTCAGACTCTACCTGTGTCAAATAGAGAGGTCAGCTGTGTCACTTTGCAGTTTGGGTTTTTTTTTTTTGTTTTGGTTTTTTTTTTGTTGTTGTTTTTTGTTTCCTCTGGTCAAATCCTGAAGAAGAGCATGGAAGGATGGGGAGCTGACCGCGTGATCTGCTCCTGCCTGACAATGGATAGCTGGGATCATCTCAGAACCCCACCTGGCTGTAAATTCTTCCTACTGCTATATTCTGGAGGACAAATTGTATGAAAAATTCTTTCTTTCCACTGTACCTGGTTTTATATTCCTCAGAGTTTTGGAAGAAAGCAAAAGATACAAATCTCACTGGTCAGAAACTAGATGAAGCTAGTAGCCCTCAGAACAAAAATAAAGTAGGTGAAGAATATTTTGTCAGCCATCAGTCAGTGATGGCTCTCTCCAGCTTTGGTAGCAGTGTCAAGTCTGCAAAATACAACCCACACTGGCAGTTGAGATGCAAAATGCCTGCAAGATCCTCTTGCTATTCAGGTGGTAGGAGTTGTAAGCCATTTTTCACAGTGTGGGTTTGTGTTTAATATTGCAAGGAATTTTTTTAAAGACTTTGTGGCAATTTTGCTTGTTCTTGGAATATTCAGGCCTAAGTTGCTGTTCTGATCGAAAGGGGTTTTCTTTATTTACTTATTTTGGATATGCAAAGTAATGCCTTCCAGGGCTTCACGTACTGCTCAATAATTCACAGCAATGTAGAGGTACAAATGATTTCATAACAGAACTAAAGGCAGCGTTAGGGCAGGTGGGAGCCCAGTCCATGAGGAGGTAATGGCTCCCAGAGGAACAGAGGCACAGCTGCATTTTGTGCTTGATGATGCCCCGGGGATGCTATTATCTCTTGATAGCAGAACTCCCCATGTGCCTCTCTGCCTGGCAAGGGCTGGGGTGGTGGTGGAAATGGCTCTTCAGCACACAGGTTTCCCTGCAAAGGATCCTTCTGGGAGCATTTGGGAACTTGAAGCAGCTCTCTGTTGTATGGAGAACTGACCCAGAGAGGTCAGGGTCCTGGGAAGCCCAGGCTGTGAACCTGCTGCCTCTGCTCGGAGGCTGCCGGGTGGGTGGGAGGACAATGCCATGGGGGCTGCCCCTGTTTCCTGCCTTGTCTCCCTCCCTCAAACCTTCTCTTTTTTTCTCCTGCTTGCAATGGAAGAAGCCAGGCCGTCACGCCTGGAGCAAGACAACTCAATTTTACTTGTGTGGCTGTCCTTGAGCCATCTTGATTCAAAAATCCTTTCTGGGTAGAGTGTCTGTGATTATTTTCCTCTCTCTCTAGATTTGCTCTGCAGCTATTCTCCTTAAACACAGCTCGCTGCTGGAAGCAGTTGCTGAGAGCAACATGATATGGCAAGGGTTTCATTTTTGCTGCTGTAACCTTCCGTACCCTGCTATTGATGGAGTTTTGGTGTGTTTAACTGGAAGTATAGGATTTTTCACCTTCAGGATCCAATCCTGCTGGATCCTGAACGCACTAACACTCGTTTACAGCAGCGTCAACTGAGCGTTGATCCTGCAGCAAGGGCTTCTCTGGTACAAGGTGTTGGTGTCCCCAAGGGTTAGCATCAACACATGCTTGCATAGGGAAAGGGCAGATATTTGAAAGCATTTTTCAGCATTTCTTGGATAGGTTAAGAAGGGAGACAATGTTACATACCGCTTTTGGAAGAAAAGAAAACCCTTAAGCCCCCAATCTGTGATCCAAGGTTTTTGGAGCCTGTTGCACATTTTCCCTTCTTAGACATTTCTCTCTCAATCCTGGGAAAGGAAGCAAGAGGTGAGGTCGTCTGCCTAATTTTTCTTTTTTGTCATCCTTTTGCAGTGAGTTTTTGCTCTAGCCTGCAGACAGAGGGGAGAGCTGGGTGGGTGGTGATGAAACAATCATCACTTAAAACTATTTGCTGATAATGAGTCACTCTTCATGGAGTCCCAATCTGTTCTCCCTTCTGTCAAATACTGAGAGTGCAGCAAATCTGCTTCCTTTTCTGCAGATTTTTTTTTTTTTTTTCCTGAGGGATAGATTCTAGCAGGAGGATTTGGTGAGAAAGAGGAAAAAAAGGATGTGTGTTTGTGGGGGAATATTAATCAAGAGGTGGCTTTTTGTGCCAAACCTGAGTATGAACCTCCTAGGAGCTCAGACGAGGAGCCGTGAAGGCTTTCCACAGTCTATAGGCTGCATGCTCCATAGCTGGCATGAGTCTTTGCCAAATCCCCATGGCTTGTACTCCTCAGCTGAAAGTGGCGTCCAGTGCAAAACCTTTCGGTTGAGTAATGAGACATAGGGCTTTTCTCTACAGATGGAATGGTATTTAAAGAAAAATAATAATAAATAAATAACAAAAACCCCCAAAACAAACAAACAAACCCAACAACAACAAAACAAACAAACAAACAAAACCCCAACAAAATCACATGAACCTCCGCCCCCCCCATCATGAAGACAAATCTAGGGACGACCCAGCACAACGTAAGGTAAGTCCTGCGTGATCCCAGCAGGCAGCTATACTTTGCCTTCTCTTGCCGTTCCAATTGCAAACATTTACAGTCAGGATCTCGATAAATGCCATCCGGTGTGTTAAGTGCTGTCTGGCTTGTGTTGTGTTAGGATGGCTGTGATGTCTTCCCTGATATGACTCCTGCAGTAATAGACCAGTCCTGTAGACTTCGATGAAAACTCAATTTTCTTGTATCAAGGTTTAATGGGAAGTTTATTGGAGTATCGATAATGGAGAATGCAATAGATGCATGTCCCAGAGTTAATACACTGTAAGACATTAGAGCATACAGTGCATGTTTATCACTGTCAAATTCAATTAAGATTTAAATTATAAATAAAAAGAAGTGGTCATTCAAGCACAGGAAAATATGTGCAAAGGGAGGGCTGAAAATAGGTGCTGGGTCAGATGACTTGAAAAGGGCTGAAATAAAAAGGAGGATTAGGAGAGGCTGGCATTTTTTTTTTTTTTCCCCTCAAGAACTGCATGGACCTCTGTTAGAAACTTGGGCATGAGTTTGTTCAGTAACCTGTCAATGGAGCTGGGGGCTGGCAGTGAAGTGGACCTGTGTCCCAGGCTGAAATAGTCTCTAGGAGGTCCGGGGATTTCTCAGTGTGTGGATGCATCGTTGCTAATGCTTGCGATGTACTACTCTCCATCTGCCCCACAAATCCAGGGAAACCTTCCACCAGCATACTGCTGCCAGTTTATCCTGGTTGTACTCGGCCTGCTTCAAACACAATAATCCTTCTTGCAGATCAGATATACAGTAATCCTCCTTTACAAGTGAGAGCACAATGGGCCTCTGCCGTCAGACATGATGTAATCCTGCTGCATCAGATAGAGAACGTCTTTCCTACATCATGTGAAACACTGTCCTCTGTCTTCTTGTGCTAGACTGCAGTTTTTTTCCATCGGATGACTTTCACATCCCTCCACTGTAGTTCTCTAGGCTTAAAGCGATAAACTCCCTTATTTCCTCACCAGGCTCTGCTACAGCATGTGTTCCCAGGAATGGCAGCGATGGGTGAGGTGGGAATCGCTGCCTTGCACGTGACGTGCTCTTTCTGTCCTTAGTGCAGTTGGAGATGATGAACCTCGGGTGTTACTGGAATATAAAAACCATATGACTGCTGTCTTTCTTGCTTGTGATTCTCTACGCTGCACAGGCCTTTTAAAATGGTGAAGCCTGTCTCTAAGCTGTGATAAAAGCAGGTGCTACAGTCGTCTTGCACTAGACACCGTGCGAATTGCTGGCCGTGTGGCGCAGAGCGGCTGCCAGCTCTGCCGCCTGCGCCTTCTCCTCCTCCTGCCAGCTCAGGTGTTTCTGCCTGGTCGGGTGCAGGCTGTTGTTTTATAATCCTTCTGCTGGGGATGAGGCGGGAGAGTTGTCTTTGTACGCATGTTCGCTGTAACCTTTCTCTAATCCTTCTTGTGGGTCCTGAGCACCATAAATCCTCTTCTCTTTAAGTACAGCCTGTGCGAGTTGCTTGGTTGAGGAGGGGGAGGCTGTTGTGTAGAAGGGGAGCGTCTATTCTATCGCTCTCGTAATCCTCCAGCCTGTTAGAAAGCAGCTATGCATCCTGCCTGGTTGAATACCTGCCTCATAATTCAATCTAGGGGTTCTGCTGCTGTTCATAAACAGATTGCTCTGCTGCGGTGTGCTGCGTGGCAGGCTGCTTGGCGGAGCAGCGGGTTTGTGTTTTGCACTGGGCAATATGCAGTGGGCTATTCTCCCCCTGCTCCAGGGAAGCAGAGCAAGAAGCTGAGGTGGAGTGCTAGCAGGCAAGGGTTGCCAATCCCCTTGGCTTTTGGGCAGGCGTACCCAAATATTCCTTTCCTGTGGCTCAGAGCCACGTAGCACATCCCATGTCAGCCAGGGCTTGGGGGGATGAAGGTGTGCCAGAGATGGTTGGCAGGTGGGAGATGATCCTGCATCTCCCTTGTACAAGTGGGTTCGTGTGGCTTTGCTGCTGCTGGATGGGCCACAGCAGAGCAGCTGGTGACCGGACAACTGCTGAGTCAGCGCCTCTTTGCTCCTGCATGCTGCTGGTTTGCAAGCTGTGCAAGGCTCCCAAGGAGCTCTTGCCATAGTGAAATCTAGAGAAAGGGAATGGCCTTTCGGGTGTGCTGTTAGAAGTCTGGATAATTTAGATATTGATGATGGGATGGGTGCTGTCTTTATCTGCTTTTAATTTGTCCTGTTAACTAGATGTTTAGTGACTTGTACAGTACTGACCTTCTGCTTCCACAGAAATGACTGCAGAGCGAAACGTGGCTCGGCTTGGGTACTCTTACATCTTTATCATCCGGTGCAGTGTCTGTCAGCACTGACTGGCACCTTCTTGGTAGCATCAACACAAGCTTTCTGGGCTCACTGAGACAGAGGATGATGGATGTGGGTTTCTCACGCATGGATGACCTCCATTTCAGATTGCACATTACCAGTAAGCACTTTGAGAGACAAAATGACCAGTGCTTGCGAGGTGCGTGTCTGTAGCCTGAGAATAAGAGAATGACATTCAGAGCTGAGAGGAAATAATCAGATTTGCTTAACAACCAAAGAAACCTCTCAGTGTTCTGCTGGAATCAGATCTGTGAAATGGCGTTTGCTCATGGGCTCCTCTCACATTTTGAGGATCTTGTGCTGTTCTAGGCTCGTGGCACATGGGAGCTGGGGGACGGGACAGGGGAAGCTGGTTACACGGTGCATTTCTCTTGCTTTGTAAAGTGGGTCACGCGAATACCTTGAGCAGAAACGTGGTGGTTCATTCTCAAGAAAAGTCTTCCTAGACACCTTTTTGAGCAGAATGAATGGATCTGGCTGCAGTGTTGTTTTCTTTCTTTCTTTCTTTTTTTTTTTTTTTTTTTTTTTTCCCCCTGCTCTTTTTACATTCATTAAATAATATGTATTCATATGGAGGCTCTAAAATAAATCATTGTTGCAGAAGCACCTTTTAAAACTTGTCAGCTGTGGATTTTTTCCCCCAGTACCTTTGCCTCTTCCTAAAGCAGGGGAAAACCATTATTAATTACAATGCCTAATGAACTCATTTGGCTTTCTGCCCAGCTTCCAAAAACAGCACTAGCACCAGGCTGGATACTGTTGTCTCACTGTAATTATGTTTATATGGAAAGTTAATTTTTGTTTTCATAAATTGATTTAAGGCTTCTGGAAGCTATTTGGAGATAATTAACTTTGCCCACACAGACCTATATAAGAGCGTTTGTTTACAAGGTAGCGCTCGGTGCTGGAGCATGGAGGTAGGCTCCTGGGTTCATCTGGAAATATTCAGTTTGCAGCTCAGGGCAGCTGTTGCCAGACTCTATTCCCTCTTTGTGGACAGCAATAGCAAGCAAACACTGTAGTCTTGGGATTTTGCAAACCAGTAACAACCCTCAGGGTGGACCTGCAGTCCCTAGCCGCAGTCCAAATGAGCTGCAAAATAATTCAAGCTCAACAAAAGTTAGTGCCAGAATCACAAAGTCCCTTAATGTGAACAACAAACATGACAGTCCCAAATGGAAAAAGCCTGCAAGAACTGAGACCAGACCTCCAGAAATCAGTAGCTGTGAGGGTTCCCGTGGGGATGGAGAACAAGCGGCAGAAGTGCGAGGTGATTTAATGGGACCTTCACCGGCAGGACATACGATGCGATGTTGCAGAAGTGACTTATTTGTTCAGTTGTAGGCGTGTGTCATTGGGTTCCCGGCCCCTGCAGTGAACTCTTCCTTCAAATCAATTCATTAATGAGCTAATTTATTATGCATGGCAATCCATTAGAGAAATGTGCAATAACCTCGGGATGCAGAGCCCTGCTCTCAGCACGTGGATACTGAAGAACAAAAGAGGGAGGAAAAAGCGAGGTCTCCTTGGCACCCCTAAGCCTGTTTGGGGGCTCTTGTCTGACCCTGTTAAAATGTGGGGGAATACATGAGGTGCTCTGGGTCATGTCTGACAAAGCAGTGGATGGCCTGGCTGAGTGAAGCAGCTTGTCTAGACCAGTGCTCAGAGTGATAATTCTTAAAGCTGCAATTTAAAAGTTCCTATTTCAGTGTACCATGGGCTGCCTTCTTTAAACTAAGAAGAAATGGTTCCCTTAAGGCCTGGAAGTGTACTAATTCCTTACTGCACACGTCAAAACCATGGACGAAGATACATCGGGAGGCCTTCAGGCTAGGTTGGCATAAGACATGTCTCTACTTCTCCAAAGAGAAGGGGGGATGGTATTTAGAGTTCATAGTTTTGGATCTACAGCCTTCGAGGTGAGGTAACTGCTGCCAGGCCTTGTTACTGGGCCATGCCAGCCTGCTTCTGGGCGCCTGGGCTGCGATCAGCGCGTTGGTGCTCTGTTCCCTCCGCTTGCAGATGCGGTGGCTGGCAGCGGCTGTCCTGTCAGGATGGGCCATCCCGTGTCACCTTGGGAATGCGTGGCTAGCTGGTGTTGTGTGAGGTGCTGCCGTTGATGGGGTGTTTCCCCAGCCAGCCAGATGAAATCCCACAGGGGATCTGATGGTGTCTGTGGACCCGTGGTTGTGTATCTGATGTATGATACTTGCTGATCAGACAGCTTAACAATAATGTTTCTTGTTTTGCTTGTTCAGTATTGGAGCCAAACAGGTATCTACGTACCTCCCTAGCCTGCACAGGCGCTTCTGTTGACTAGAATAGAACTATTTGTGTTTAATCAGTTGGCTGGATCAGGGCCTTAACATACTGCCAGAGGGGAACATTAGGATTTTGCTGACAGCTCTCACAAAGAAACCCATGTAATATTGACCATCTAATCCTGAAGCTTCAGGCCAGCCCTCCTCTCAAACTCTGTCCTGGGATTTACCAGCACCTTGAGAGACATCGTAATTCAAGGCTATAAATGATGACAGCAGCTGAAGTGGAATATCCTTTCAGATCCCCATGCTTTGGACACCAGGTGATGAAATGAGTTGATTATGCATGTGCCCTGAAGGCTTAAAGCAGTAATGTTAAAACAGAAATCCTGGAAGAAGGTGTTCCTCAGGCGTGGATGAAGAACTGAGTTGCAAGGGCTGCTCCTTCTTCCTCCATCTGCTGAGCTCTCCCAAGGATAAGTGGAGGGTTTACTCTTCATTTCCCCAGTTACTTGCTTCCGTATTTTATGGAGACTGTTTATTGTGCACTACAAGCTTCTCCACAGATGTGTTCCCATGCCAACCATCCTGCAATATGGTGTACACGCTTAGTGACACAAAGCAGCTTTAATCCTCAACCTTTGGTTGCCTCCTGCCCATCGGGGCCAAGCCTCCAAAGAGGAAGCCTGCTGCTTACTAAGTGGGGCTTCAGGTTCCAGTTAATTGGGCCCAGTCATTAAAGGAAATTCGGTTTATGTCTACTGGGACTGTGAAAGGAGTGGGTTTTTTAATAGCAAATATCTACAGTGTATATTGGTTATCCTCAGGTTAAAAAAAAAAAAAAAAGCAAACTTTCAGCAGAGAAGAAATGCTTCTAATTACTTGCCTTTGGCAGAATGGCTGCCCTGCTCTTTAGAAGCTGTATTTATCTGCTGTAAGAACCCGCTCATTAGCTCTATTGCTCATACAGATAATCAACAATATAATTAATAATTATTTATATGGCATCCATGGCAGAGGGCTTTGGATCATATAATAAAACATCATTTCCTTATGATCACTCAAGCGTTTCTAACTGTCTTTTTTTTTTTTTTTTTTAATGCCTGTTTCTTGACTTTCTCAGGCCTTTCGTGACAGTTTCTAATGCTTGGCACAGATTTTTGTTTAACTTTCCGCCAAATGTCTCCCTCTTCTCTTTTAGACACCTCTCTGAAGTCCCACTTGACCCACAGAGAGTTTCAAGTGCCAGAACTGTGTCACCATGCAGAGCGACCTGGATTGGCATGAGCAGCCATAGCTCCTTTCACTTCAGTTGCGTCTCTTTATACTGATTTTTGGATTCATCTGTATTTGCTTTTGAAATGTTAAAAAGCAGGATTTCTCTTGGTCAAGAGCTTCACCTGTTCTGCATTTTCCTAGGCCAAAGCAGGGCTGTGGGATACTATGTCTGGGCTACACCTAGGATGTTTGTCCTGGGGGGAATTTCGGACCAAAGTGTTCAGACTCTGTTCTTAGAGTGGGATTTTGTCTAGGGCATGTCTTCAAACAAAGCACGTCTTGTACTCTGTTTTCCCTGGAGTGCTTTGGCTCACATTATGTGGGACAGCTACAATACTCTGACCTGCAGCGTGACCCACAGGGCAGCTTTCATTGTGTTTTGCTGATGCTGTGAATTGCAGCTGCTGGCATCAAGGATGACACAGATCAGAAATTCTGCTGTCAGGTTCCATAAAACCGCTGAACACCTCTTTCTCTACCGGGCCGTCAGCTTGTGCTTTGCCCTCCCTCTGCGCAGCCTCGCTGCTCCTGCCCAGCTGTTGGACATGGCAGAGCCACCACCTTCCCATGCCTGACCATGACCCATGCTCTCCTGAGCGTGTCGGGTCAGCAGAGCACTGATGTGGGCCAGTGCAAGCGAGCCTCGTTCCTTGCCCAGCACAGCAAAGAAGCCACGGGAAAGAGATATAAAGCTACAGTGAGCTGAACAGTTGACGGCAGCTTGACATTGAGAGAGGCAAAGGGGCTCACTGAATGATGGGAAGGAGGAGAAGCAAGGTGTAGCTCATGCCACAGAGACTCAGTTTTTATGGAGCTGTTTTTGGAGAGCAGGTCAGATGCTAAAATGCAGAAGTTTGAAGGCATGTTTTGGATGGGCAGAGAGGAGAGGAGGCAGAAGCTAGCGTCTGATTAGAAATGTTCTTCTGATGCTCTAGGAAGGGTGTGCTTGCACAGAGGATCCCTGTACTGATGGAGCAGAGGAAAAGGGTGCGTCTGAATACTGTTACAAAAGGCATGGGATCCCAAAGCAGGTTCTTATTGGTGTTGCCCTTTGCTAACAGGTAAAGATAGGTGTGTCCTGCTGATGGCACCTGCCTGCTGAAAGAAGGCCACACTTGCCCTGTCTTTGGAGGTGGGAACCCAGTGTGGCTCTGCCGTATCTGCAAACCTCAGCCTGAGGCTTGGAAACCATGTTTGCTGGCACCACGTGTTGCTAAGCAGATGGGCTGCTGCGTTTGTACCCGCTGAAGTCTTTCAGAGAGGGTGGCTTTGGTGTGGCATTTCAGTAATTGTTGCCAGCACAGACGAAACAGAAGGAAAAGCATCTCCAGTTCTTTACCACCTCCTTTTCCTCCCTCTTTGTAGCACCCATGCGACACCTAAGTAAGTAATTTCCCACAAGGTGCATTGAGAGGAAAACAAGAGAGGGGAAAAAAAAAACCCAACCAAACTGACTGCAGGATGCAACAGGTTAAATTCTGGTGTGAGGAAACAGCAGAAAAATCTTAACTGAGCGTGCTAAAAATACACGAGGGTGAGGCAGCTGAGTCACTAGAGGGGAGACTTGAGGTACATGTGGTCCATGGAGGAGACAGAATGTAAATGGTTTGAGCGTGACCTGCCAAAGCGTTTGCTGTTCCCTTACTCTATGGGCTGGTGGCAGCTGGGGCTGTGTAGCTGGGTGGCAGTGCTGCAGGACATGCCATCCAGCCCTTGCTTGCCGAGATGGGTGCTGCAGACAACCGGCCAGCTTCTGTGTGGCATTTTCCTTCTTCCTGTGCTGAGTCCCTTGGCTTGACCTGAGGAACCACGATGGGTCTTTCAGTGTGTTTCTTCAAAACCTGCTGAGCACACCCAGAGCAGGACAAGGGTTCAGTCTGTTCCCATGTTAACCGCTCTGAATACGTGAATGGAATTGCATCTGACTTCAATGGGAGCAAATGAAATGCTTTTGAATGTCCCACCCTAAGGACTGGAGAAGAAGCTCTTGTAAATTAGGGTCTGAAACCCTGATGCTTGTTTTGACCTTTTGTTTACTGAGGCCAAGTTTTACCTTCTGTAACAGATGAAATGTAGGGGTGTCTTTTTTGGTTAACTATAGGGGGTCAGTTGGGCACATGATACAGCAGTGAAGCTGTAAGATGCCTGTGCTGTCCTGTCCTTTTTGGATGGAGTGACAGAGTTGAGATAAGAACAACACTTCAGAGTCAAAATAAAAAAAAAATGCCTAAAATGCATTGGAAACTGTTACCTTCCCCCATCAAGTTTTCACCTCCTTGGTGCTTATGTCTTCCCCCTCCTGATTAAAGGGATTATTTCCCCTGAAAAACACACGTTGACAAATTGCCTAGGCCTCATCGGCAAATCGGATACAAGCTGACTCATTTCTCTCCGATCTGGTGAGTGATCCATCTCTCTTACCCATTGATTTGTCTGTCCTTGTGTGTTGAGATTTATGGAACTAGATGTATCAAAGAGCAAACTCTGTTCCCAAACCCTTGAAAGGTTAAAGCGGTTACTATTTCATGTCTTCAGCACCCTCCTCTTCTCCCCCTGTCCGAAGAAGAAAAGTAAACTATTGGGCTTTAAAAGCTAGTTACGTGTAGCAACAGGTTTAATCACCATGAGGGTCTACATACCAAAACTGGGCTTTGTGGCTACTTCTTTGTGTGTCCATACACCCCGTGCCATGGCTGTTAACACTTTCATGGTTTGTGAGCTAACAGACACTGAGCTGATGAGAGAATTGTGAGTTACATCATTCTGCCTTTTCTTTTTTTTTAAATGTAAAATTTTTCAGATGTCTAGCTGATGAAGAAAGAGAGATACTGGGAAGGAGGGTGTGGGTGAAATAAGGACAACGTTGTCCCTGTACTTGGCCGCATGGGTTGGTTTGTTTTTTGGAACGCCCTCTTTTGAAGACAATCTGCCCATAAATATTTGCTGTGCTTTTTTGGTGATATTTCCTCTACAGCATTGTTTTTCCTGCCTCTAACTCAAAAATACTAAGATTTTTGTGTGTGAGTGTGTGTAACTACAGTAAGCATTTGGATCTTTCACTTCCCATCTGTGAAGTGGGAAGAACAAGATTATCTTATCCTTCGTCCTCTGTTGTGGCTACTATTGATTGCAGCACTAGAGTGGAGACTTTTCTTGCTGTGTTGATGAACAGGACCCCTGTGTCATTCCATGTGTTGCTAAGAAATAGGCTGAGTTAAGATATATTTTAAAATGTTAGGTCTGTATGAGGAATGCCACTATATTTCTGCTGCCTCTGGACAATATAGCTGCTGCTGCATCGCTGCCTGCGGAGCGAATGTGCACCTTTATCTGATCACCACTTCCCCCTTCCTCTGTCCTTTGTGGCAGCATCAAGTGTGCACGCTATGCACAGCTGATACTTGATATGTTCTGCTGAAAAGCTGAATGATGCATTATACTGTTGAGCAAAACCAGCTGGCGTGTTTATCTGGCTTATTTTGTGAGTGTTTGGAGAAACAAAATCAATAACATTTATGTAACGCTCCTGTCATCCGCTTCAGCCTCTCCCTTGCAACTGTGGATGCTTTTCCTGAAATGAGTAATGAAATTTACTTAATTGTACGGTATGATGGCCACAGAAGAGCAGCTCCAAAGCCGTTCTGATCACCCCAATGTACAGTAAATGCTGAAGTAATTTTCATGTGCAAATGAGCGTAAGTTAGTGCAGTGTCTTGTTTGTAAATGAGCATGAATAGCTGTGCTGGTTTCATATTTTACTGTCAGGAATATTATCCCTCTGAAGGCATCGAGTCACTTGTTGCAGCTGTTTTGCTCTGCATCCTGTAGAGAAGCTCCCTGACTGAGCAGAGGAATCCTTGCAAGGCAACTCAGTCGTGATGCTACCACTGAGATGGTGTGTCTTCAGTAAATCAGATTTTTTCACTCTTCTATAGATCTTGTTGGCCTAGTAAGCAGCAGATAAACCTTCATCTTCACTGCGTCTTACTAGTTGATAAGGTTATCAAAAGCTTTCTGTCCTTCATTAATTTGCATGCACTTACTCTGTGATGGTGCAGAGCCTGTCCCTTGTATTTCACTGGAGCATCTTTCACTCACAGTTTACACACCCTTTCTCTGCTAGTCCTAAGTGAATATAGACCACTTGAGGTGAAATGCTGCCCTAAACACGCAGATTTTCCTTTAGCAAGGTGGTTGTTTTCCATTGCATATCCCTGGCTCCAAAATAATGTCTGAACTCTCCAGAGTGTGATCTGCCATAGTGACAAGTCCAGGGAATCTCTCTGTCCTGCACGCTCTCTGTCTTCATGATGCTGATACATAACAGATTTTTGAAATGTCTGCTTTAGTGTGTGATGATGACTTTTTCCTAAACTCCTGGGAAGGAGGAACTGCTAATTTTTATGGAGCATTTTGTGCCTGATTGACTTGATGACCTACACTGACTAAGGGAATGATTTCTTTGCCAAATAACAATTTAAATGTAAAGTACTGTGACTGCTAGCTTGGAATTGTGTTGCTGTGTGAGTTCGATCTGGTTGGCAATGTCCCTGCTCCTAGCAGGGAGGTTGGACTAGATGATCTTTAAAGGTCCTTTCTAACCCTAACCATTCTATGAATCTATGATCAAGTAGCTTGCTTACTCTCTTCTAATACTTTAATAAAGCCACTGGGCATTGATGTGGTCTCTTGCTTCCTTACACATAGAATTTTTTTTTTTTAATTTTTAATAAACACTAACATTCAATACAGAATAGGCTTAGAGTAAGTAGATCTAGGGGAAGATGATGATGGAGTCTAACTATCTGACTGCTAACCTGTTGAACTGTTAACCTGTTGGACAAAGTGTGATGAGCAGAATTGAAGATGAGTCCAGCATGGAAAAGATCCATGTACCAAGTACCTTTGCTGGGGGGTCAGGGGAGAATCTACCTGTAGGAACACTGTGATTTTTGTGTCTCTGCCTGGCCTGTGTGGAGGGAGGAACACTCTGCTGTGAACGTCCGTCTCGGGAGGCTGCTGACAACTCCCCAGCAGAGAGTGGAGGAGCAGAAACTTGAAGAAATGGTGAGGTTTGGTTGAAAGCTTGAGGGAAGACTTGGGTTGTCAGTGTCTTGTGCTTGCTCTGTATTTGAAGCAGCCTAAGGTCCTGGAAAGGCAATTGCTGGAACCTGCTCACAGGCTTGTGCTTAGTCACAGGGCTCCATGGGGCTTTGAAGGCTGGGATTTCTCTGAAATGTGTGTGCTGCAGGATATCTAGCCCTCTGCTCTTTTTAGCTCTCTCCTCTTGTAAAGGTTCTCTGTTCCTCCTGAGGTGGTTGCATCTCTTTGAACACGGCAATTCCCTCGCATCTCTGTGAAGATCATACCATTTACTGTTAAAAGTAAAGTCTGTGCTCAAGGGGTCGATGATTGCTCATTTCTGGAGAGAGAAGGGACAAAAGCATCCACTGGTCTGTAGGAATGAAAGCTATGCCCCATTTTCTATGCCAGGACGAGCCACAGATCACAGACTCTATTTTTAATTTTATGCCTTTTCATTTGTGAGTTTGTCCCTCCTGAAATTGAAAGTAGAACCTCAGTAAGACCAAATGTGAGTACATTATGGCAGTTCTTTAATTTTTTTTTTTCTAATTTAACTTTTTTTTTTTAAAAAAAAAAGTTTCTTTTCATTGGGTTTGCCTCATCTAGAACTATAAATTTCCGTGTTTGCTGTTGTGTGCAAAGAGGAAATCCTCAAACAGAAGAGCAGTGTGAGTCCAGGGCCATGGAAATGTTCACTCAAGCCCTATGAGGGACAACTGGAAGAATTCCCAAACTATTTTTTGATTCTGTAATTGAACTAGTTTGCTTTGAACTTGTCGCCAGGTGGCATGCCAGGAAAGGAGTGGAGAGCCCAACTTCCTGTCCTATTAGAAGAACGTAGCGGGGCAGTTGATGGGAACTCCACAGCCATCTCTCCCTGTAGACCTCTAATCCCATGGCAGATCCCCACAGAGGCAGGGACTTGGCTCTTGCTTAGTCTTTCTGTGGCTGCATGGCTGGTTTAGTGCTCAGTCCCGCTGAAACCGGCTGTGTCTTGTGTGGTCGTGGCGATCTGCCCAGGACCGGTCCTCTTGTCCCTTTATACTTTAAACAGGCCAAGTGGAGTAAGTTTTGCTGCACTGTAATAAGTGCTGCTTAGGTAATTAATCCCTCCTTGCCTGGAGCAATGCATATATCTCATTTGTGTTCCCTCCCAGCTGGGCTGACCTCCTTCCTCAGAGGTAAGAGAGGAATTTACTGGAGTGAAACCACAGCTTCACTGGGAGTGTGTGCTGGGGACTGCTCATGCACAGCTGCACATCACCACCCAGCCTGGCTCCCTGGCAGTGCTCAGGGAGGGAGCAGTTTCCTTGGTATTTAAATAGTGTGCTGCTGCTGTATTTGTCAGCCTGTGAATGTGGCTGGGTTTGGAGTGAGATTAGAAAGAGACTCTGAGGTGTAGGGGTCGTTAGGCATGCTAGGGGCACTGGTAGATGTCCCTTTTCCTTCCCATCTTCTGCAGGAAACTGTTAAAGCCAGTGATTATTTTCCAACAAAAAGGTGTAAATGAACCTCAGCAGTCAGAATTGGGATCAGTCCTGTACAGCATCTTTGTTGGTGATGTGGACAGTGGGATCGAGTGCACCCTCAGCAAGTTCGCTGACCACACCAAGCTGTGTGGTGCGGCTGATATGCTGGAGGGGAGGGATGCCATCCAGAGGAACCTTGGCAGGCTGGAGAGGTGGCCCCGTGCAAACCTCATGAAGTTCAACCAGGCCAAGTGCAGGGTCCTGCACGTGGGTTGGGGCAATCCCAAGCAGAGACACAGGATGGACTAGATGGCCTTTAAAGGTCCCTTCCAACCCAAACCATTCTGTGATTCTAACCCTCTGCCTCTCACTTTTCCTCCCCGTTGGCTCCTGTGACTCCCAAGCCTTGTGCCGTGCACTCGTGGGACTCTTGGTGTAGGTATAAGGTGTGCAGGAGCTGTGGGGCTGCACGTGAGAGCTGTAGGATGAAATGACTGATGTGACTACAGGGGCTGTGTTTTCCCCCCTCCCCACCCCAACCATACCCATTTTAATAGCAGCACCTGATAGCAAATTTTTTTTTTTTTTTCTTCCTTCACCAGGACGGAGTACACCCCTAACGTGTTGTTCAAGAGAAGTCTCTTTACATCAAGGAAGTGGTTAGAAGTTTGTTTCAATCTCAAGTATGTCTTTGGCATTGTAGATAGTGGGGAACTGATGTTCAGGTCATAGTCTACTAAGTGGATTTTTTTCCTAAAAGAAATACATCACTCATCTCTACTAATTTTTTTTTTTCAGTGACCTATAACAGAGTGAAACTTTTCATGAATGAGCTAATGAGTTGGTGTAGGTCAGTGATGTAGGTCTGTAATGAATCTCAGCCTGCCAATCAGTTTGTTTTTCGTGGTCCACTCAGAAGTAATCTGTGTACCGCAGCCTGGAAACCAGCAGGTAGATCACACTGAGGTCCAGTGACAGGTCAGGGACGCCAAAGAGGCAGGGATGAAATGAGATTACAAATATTCTTGTCAGTACTCTCAGCTCTTTAAAGAGATTGTTGCTCCTCTGTTTACTTGTCATTTGTCTTCTGCTCCCGACTGCAGTGTAGGAGCATCTGATTATTATAGAAAAGATGTGGGATATCATACTGAAGCAACTAAAACAGAGTGGGACTTGTTCTTGGCATGATCCAAAGCCTGTTGAAGCTGGTAACAATCTCTGCTTTCATTGCTCAGCCTTGCATAACAGTATCCTCCAGAAGAGATGCTATGTTGGAACATAGAAAGAGTCTGGTGGGTGCGTGTAAAGAGCCACAGGCTAAACAAGCCTGTGCAGTATTTACCAGAGGCTGCTTGTATTCTCTGAAGCTCCTTGTGTAATTTTATTGCAGTCAACCTAGCAGAAGCAGTGTGCTTTGGTGGATCTGCTGGCCACCGTCCTGTACTTCAGCAGGTGGGAGCTGTGGCTGAGACATGGGGAGCAGCGTATGGGATATACTGCACACCCAGGAGTCCCATGGGCTCCGGGCAAAATGTGCTTGTGGTCCAGACAGCTTCTGTATTCCCTGACTTGGCTAGCTCTGGTCAAAAGGCTGGGTAACAGCAGTCCTGTGGTGAATGAGAGCTGGAGAAGTGCTTTTCCTGCATGCAGGCTGCAGTGCAGAATAAAGGGGATGTGTAGGGGAGAGCTCTGCATCCTACCTGGTGCATTTTCACCCTGAAGATGTGATGGCATATCTTGCACCTCATGACACTTTCCTTAGCAATGTCCTTAATCACTTCCCAGGATGATACTTCTTCCCGCCCCACCCCCCCTCCTCTTGCTGAGGAAGGTGTGCTCAGGAGGCAACTTGCTTCTAAGTGGGTTGTGCTGTGAGTTTATTCAATCTGACTTGGCTCTGTCCACTACTTAGTCTGTTCTGATCCGGTCCCTTCCTAGGACTGCCACGTTCATTATCACTGTTAAAGACCTTTAACTCCAGCTGGGCAAAACTGGCAGGTTTAGGCTTGGACTCATGCTGTCAGAGCTGTGAACGCAGCAGGGCGGGGACCTGGGCCAGACGTTGGTATGTGCCCAGTGATGGCAGCAAGGAGCTCAGCATGGCTGGGAACCCTGCCTGGGTTGCACGGATGGCCCTTACTGAGCCCCGCCTTGCTACTGGTGGGTGAACCAGCTCAGAGTGTGCCAATGCTATGTGGTGGGGGTAGAGATACAGGTCTTGAAATGCACTGCACTTGAAGGGTGGCCTCCATGGAGGTTTTGTGAGAGATCAACCGGTATATGAGGCTCTGTGTTGCTACGAGCTCACCCAGGCTACACTGATGTTTGCTGAATTAGCTGGAGCACCAGAGGTGACTTGTTGTGCTTCTGCACCGACTGTGGAAGAAGGCTGAGCTGATACAATGCCAGAAGGACAGAAACAGTACAGTCAACCTGTCATTGTAGCTTTGGGCCAACAAGGTGAGCTTGTCCTGGATCAGCAGGACAAGCAGAAAAGGGCTGAGGTAACAAAATCTCTACAGGAGTTACCTTGCCCTGTGGGGAACTGAGCAGTCCTTGGCATTATTTTATACAAAATACTGATCGTGACGGCTCCTAACTGCAGGGGATTTCCAGTGGATTTTGTGAGAACATCTGGTTTTGGTAAAGCAGCTTCTTCTAAGAGTCCAGCCGTGCAAACAAGTAAATTGTGAGTGTGTAGGTTTACACTGCTTTAACTGCATTTGCCAGGCAAAATTCTACTTTTTCATGTGTGTAGTGGAGAGCACGTTCAAGGTGTTTCTTTGCTGCCATCTTTTTTGTTCTTGCTTACAGCCTCCTGCTAGCCTTGGCTGTCTGATACATTATAGACTGTCACCCTAGCCTTTCCATAATAAAGATATTCTTTGCCTGTTTGCTCGTGGGTCTTCCCTGCCACTCCAGAGGTTTACAAGAGAACGAGTTCAGGTTAAATTACATTAATGTGCAAATATGTGCTGGTTTCATCTACAGAGCACTCTGACAGCTTCCTCCATAAAGCTGTACAAACAGCAGTAATCTGTACCTCCCTGGACCTCATTAGTCACCAACCATGTCTAAAGTTCTCAGGTTGAGATGGTGAACTTTCTGTGATACTGGAAAGTTTTGCCCTCGGGAGTGTAATGCTCTGTTACTGGTGCTGCAGAGGTAGGCGTAAGGTAGCGTGCTGGAAAAACCCTTGTTCTTTGTTTCCCAGGCTTTCCCTCATCTACTCACTGAACAGCATCAACTGCGTGGCTTTGCTGTGGCGCAAGTGAGTCTCGTGTTAACTCCTCCACTCCAGGCATCGGAAGTGTGGGGAGAAGGGCAGAGTCTATGGTGACGCGTAAAGCAGAGCTAAGCTTAGCTGATGTGAGAGATGTTATTTCACAGGCAGCTTTCACTTCATCAAAGGCTTTTGGCATGTAAGGAAGGAAAGGTGCAGCACCCAGGGACACCACTGCAGCTCTGTGGCATGACGTTCCCACTGTGGTCTTCCAGAGCTGAGAGCAGTGGGTTAATTTACTGTGACTCCCTATTTGCCCTGGCAGCTGGCGACGACTCCTGCTCTTCTGCCAACCTGCAACAGGCAGGCATGTTACAAACTGCAGCAGTAGGAACAAGTTCTTTCAGAATGTGCCTTAAAAACAAGCCTGTGTCTGGGGTTTACAGCAGAGATGGACTTTCCTGAAATACAAGGATGTGTGTAAAATTGGGACAGCGATGGAGATTAACACAAAGCACCTACCTTTTGGTGTGGGAGCTGCTGAGGATGCTCTCACCAAGGCACAGACCTTGTTGTTGATCTCTGCAAAACCTGTTTACGTCCTGGAGGCCTTTTATGTGTCTGTTCAATATTGCAATTATGCTTGTGTCTTTGCAGGTGAAGGTCAAGGGCTTGCTGCACTGAACTTAATTATTTTAGTACATGCTTTCTCTTCTCTAAGCCTGCGTTAAAGATGACTATATCTTTATTCCTTGGTGCCTGAGGAAAAGGACTGTTCACTAAAGATGTTTTAGTGATGCAGGTGGGCAGTTCTTTAACGAAGATGGAGCCTTCCTTGCTGAGACAGCAAAACCAGCAGTAGATGTCAGTGGGTACCATCCCAGCTCTGACTCGAGCAGCCAAGTTGGTGAAATGAGCTTTGCAGACTTTAAATCCTAGTTTCTTCTTAGAAGGTCACGTTCTCTGCCTTGCTTTGCTCTTGTACAAGTGTACGCAAGCCAGTATAGTGGTAAATCTCTTAAGAGGGAAAGCTGTAGGAGAGGATCACCTGAAGCCTAAGCTGTGTGGAATCCAGGATGAGATATTTGTTTAAGCATCTCTGCTTTATTTCTAATGACCTCTGACTTCCTTGGTGCCACAGGTGACCCTAGCGGGAAAGAAAAGCCACTTAGCAAAAAAGTGCATTTCTGCAGAGCAGCAGTGAGATTTCTTCACTGTTTGGCTCCTGTAACTCTGTACTATCTGTAAGCTGGATAAAAGCCTCAGAGGAATGATTGTCTGAGCAAGATTGAATCTAGAAGAGAGGCTCATGGATCCCAGGAATAAACTGGCTGTCAGAATGTAGTATTGACTTGAAGAAAGCAAGTCCTCGGAGGCACTGTTGACTGTCATTACTGATGTAGTGGGGACTGCCTAAAGTGCCGTTTCTTGAGAGCGGAATCATTTTTTGCTGTACTTTTTTGTCTCATCTTCTCTTTCTTGCTTTTGAAGAGAGTGGGCAAAAAACCAACACTAGCACATGTCATGAGTGAAAAGTAAATACATGCTGAGCTGGAGCCTGCTCAGGGACTGGTTTCACACTGAAGAGCAGAGAGGGGATCCTGAAGGACTGGTTCCCCTCAGCACATACTCAGGCTGGAACTGAAAGTGTTTCCAGTCCTTGTTTGCAGAGAGTAAACTCTCCCCTGTATTCACCCAAAGGCAGCCTTCTCACAGCAGGAGCTATGAAACAACTTCTTTCTCCTGCCCATAGAAGACTTTGCCCTTGAAAGGATGGGTCTCATGTAGGAGATGCAGTGCCAGGTCACAGGCAACTTGAGTGTCTGTGATAGCAAGTGTAGAGGGAGGAAGGTGAAGGATCTCAGTATTATTTTAAGACTTGGCAGAAATAGCCCTAGGGAAAGTGAATACAGCTGCTTCCCTCATGTTTGTCGCTGTTACTCCTCCTTTGCTTGCTCACTCGATGCTGAGCCTAAAACAACAGGGGAAAGAGCTCATGGCCCTCCGGGAATGTTGGCTGTTTCCAACTCTTACAATTAGGCTGGGCAGAGCAGCACTAATTGAAACAATGCTATCCCAGCCTGAGGAGTCATCTTCATGTTCAGGATGGAAATTTCAAAGCCACTTGGTGGGCATGGACTTCTATTTTTATTTCTGTTTTGGTTGGGTTGTTGGTTTTTTTTTGTTGTTGTTTTTGGTTTTGTTTTTTTTTTTCTCCTCCAAGCAAGCCCATCTACATCACTTTGGTGGCATGCAAAAGGAGAGTTTTAAGTTCTCTGGCTTTAGTAATGCAATTCCTGAATTTCAAAAATCCCTCTTTGCAGAAGCTGTTATTTTTGGTTGGTGTTCTGTTTTCATTTGTCTTTTTTCAGACAACTCAACAACTGCTTCAGAACATAATGATTTTGGGCTGTGCATTCCACAAAGCAACATCCAAGAAGTCCTCAAGAGAACCATGTGGGCATCTATTGAAGCCATGCAGCAAAATTCCAGTTTCTCATGTACTTTCCTAATGGCACAGCCTGAGGATAAGGAAAGGGATAATGTAATAGGCTTGTGCATGTTGGCGCTTTTCTTATCCAGCATTTAACTTTGTACTAAATAAGTTCTAAAGTCCTTTACCACTTAATGTGGTGTCTTTGGGAACTGAGTACCCTATTAGTAGCCTACTGACCTGTTCCTGTGTCTTCATCTAAAATTGGAGTAGGATGGCAATATCTAGTCAACAACAAGTAATGGGTGCACACAAATAATTATTCTTAGGATGTTAGATAAAAAGTTGTATTTGGGGAAAAGGGGACATTCCCAAGTTAATGTGGGAGGGATGAGGAACAGATGCTGCCCAGGCTGTTGGAGTTACTGGGTAGCGTAAGGATGAAAAGGCAAGACAGACATTGAGAAAGGGTAACATTGCATCTCTTATCAAGTTATCAAGGCAACCTCACTCTCAGTGGCATTGCTTTGAAGTGACTCTGCTCTGAGGAGGGTGTCTGGCTTTGTGGGGTGTCCAAGCTGAGTGTCTGGCTCTTTTTCCTTAAGGACACATTGGCTGGGATACTAAAGTGACTCAGTGTTTGGATGTCTGGACACTGTCTCAGCCAGAGGATATGTTGTGTTTTCCTTGACAGAGGTGGTTTTGGATAGCCCTGTTGTCCAACTGTCTGGCGAAGGCTCAGATGTAGGTAATCCTTGGTTCATTCAGCTAAGGAGGTGAAGGAAGCACTTTGAGGAGACTGCTAAAATTGTATTCTTGATTTGAGATACTTTTTCCCCTTTTCTTTTTTCAAAAGGAAGAAATTTTTGGAAGTGATTTTAGTCCTCGTCCTTGAAATGTCTGTTCCTTTTATTTCCCCCATCTGGATGCAGTCAGGCTTTACATCCTCTTCCCTGTGACTCAGCACACCTCTCTGTCCTTAACCCTGGGGGTCTGCTCTGGGGCTCCCTTGAAGTGCCATCCCATACAGAGTGTGGGAGATGTTCAGTCAAAAGGCTGTTGGGTCTCAAATTCATGGTGGGTGAGTGGGTGGCTCTGTGGGAGAGGAAACCAAGGCATGTTAAATCAAAAGGAGTTTACCAAGGTCATAGGGTGGGTTAGTGACAGAAGTGGGAGTGAACTGGAGTCCTTGCTTGGAGGGAGGTGGAATGCCTCTCAGCTCTAAAGGTGTAAGAAAGCAGACAAAGCATCTCATGATGCCTCAGTCCTGGCACTTGTGGCAGAGGCTGAGGCTTTGCACCCAGCTGAGGAGGAGCTGCTGAGGGTATTTTAACACCACCCTAATACAAGACCGTTGATTGCCCAGAGAAGTTTGCTAGAACTGTGGCAATGACTGAAGGTAGGAGTGCTGAGAGTGACAAGGATGCTTAAAACACTCCTGTGACTTCTGGAGAAAGCTGACAAAGGGGAATTGGGTGGATGTTTGTGGGAATTAGATACCGGACTGTCCTTTGTGCCTTCGAAAAATCTCCATTCTGGATTCCTTTTTCCCCTGAAGGAGAAAGCTTTGTGCTTAGCTGTCCCATTATACCGCAGCAGACAAGGAGATGTGCCTCTTACTTCAGCTGAAACACATGTGCAATCAGAATACCATTCCTGCTCACTGAGCAGAGTCCTGGAAGCCATAGGCTCTTGTGTGAGAGATCCAATTAAAATACAAAAAAAAAGAGATGAGGTGAGTAAAGCTCTTCCCACACGCTCTAGGAGGGATTTCCTGCATGAGGCCAGCCTTGACCTTGAGCATTCCCAAGTCCTTTCCTTTGGATGCTGACCCAATATTCATAAATCATTCGAAGCATGAAGTGATCTTTTATTTAATAATAAAAAAAAAAGTAATTGGATTGACATAAATTAAAGCTGAGTTAACCTGTCTGGAATAATTGGATTGGTAATAATGGACAGCAGTGTGGATTGAAGTAGGTCACAGTTTAACCTGGAGGCCTGGAGAGGCTATATTCCTCCCCTGCCCCCTCCCCATTTTTTTTCTTTTTTCCCCTCTGAGAGCACAAAGAAATGTAGAGGGAGGGAGGAGATTGCCAGTGTGTGCCATGTGCCCAGGGCTGCTGATGGCTGGGGAATCGCTTTAGGGGGGAACTCCAGTTGCAAACTTGGATGCTCCTGGGAATAAAATTCCCAGGTTCATTGCTGGGAAGCGATGGACAACTGTGGCAAGCTGTATTGTATGTGGTTGCAATGATAAATCATTTCACAGGGATTAATCCTACATCCTTTCTGTACTGTCCTCACATACCACTGATGAGAAAAAGGCTGGAGGAGCTGCTTTTGAATCAGGGCTTTCTGGTGGCAATGAGATGTGTAAACAGTGGGGTTTGGGGTTGATATCTTCTTTCATTAGTGTATCTGTAAATGCCCCTGAGATGTTCTCTGTGTTTAAGTTTGATTGGACTCCTCTTACATCCTTGGGTAATAACAACAGTGATAAATTATCCATAGTGTTGAATAAAGTCAGGAGTTTTAATCTCAAAGTAGCTTAAAGCTAGTTTACATTGCTCTGCTGCTGACCTGATACCTTCAACACTCTTTAACTGCTGGGTAGAAATAATGAGTACTGCTGAAACACATCCAAAAGGAGTCAGTCCTCCAGCCCCTTGATAAATATTCCTGCCTTGGGAAGCAATTCTGAGATATTGCTCTGAAGTAGTTGCATGGTCCTCTCGCAAGAACTTGATTGGAAGCTTTGCTGTGTTTGACACCACATCCTTCACTTCCGTGCAACCCAAATCCATCAAGGCACAGATGTTATGCTAAGCACATGAGAAATCTCAGCCTCGTTAGGGTAAAAACATTTCCAAAGGAACCACTTCTTCCCTGTCTCCTCAGTAAAGGTCACCTATATGTTCCCTTAGAGTGGCAGGAGTCCAAGAGCACTGCTCGGGCAGCTGAGAAATGAGCTGTGAGGAAATCCTCTCAAGATGAAACCCTCCTCTGATCCTGAAGCAAGCAGGATATTGGGAATATGTGCTAAGGAAAGGTTCATGTCCCTGCAGCGTGTCCTGGGAAGGGCTGGGGCTGGAGACATGGGCATACCACAAACCACGTGGGAGGAATGGTTGCATGGAGCTGAGCAGGGATGGGGAGGCAGTGCAGCGAGGCCAGCCCTCCTCCTCGCTTCTCACCAGCACCGTTCAGGTCTGTTTGCTTTATTCTGTAGAAAGCTGATGATGGTTGCAATTGTAGCTTTCTTAGGGCAGGTGACCTGGACTGTCTTCTGTTCTTGTAACCAGATCCTGCTGCCTTTTCAAAATTGCATAAGTAGATCTGATTGTCATGTGAAAAATACTTGCTGTGAATAGCTTACTTGGAACAGTGGTCCGTATAAAATACGTTCTCAGTCATGCTGCATTATCTGCTTGGCAGTGAAAATAGGTTTTGAAGAGTTATACTGCCAGTCTGGGTTTTTTTTTTTTTGTCTGATCTCTGCGGGCCAGACCCTGATGCTGCTGGGTTCAATGATAAAACTCCCTGGGTTTTTGGTGGGACACTCGGTACAAGCAACACTTTGCTGTGAGCTGGCAAGTGCGTCAGTGGCAAGGAGCAGGCGGAATGTGCAGTGGTGCCGGTGCTGTGCCAGCCCTGGGCTCCCTTTGGCGGGGCTGGCTCACCCCGCTGCACCCTGCACTTGGGGCTGAGCTCCTGCAGGAAGGATCGTCATTCCCAAAGGGATCTGGTGCGGGTGAAGGACTCTTCCCTTCCAGGGCAAGGGAGGACAGAGGGAAAGGGAATGCGTCTGAGTCACCATCTGCTCAGGGGTAGTCCAGCTAGATGCTTTTCTTTGCCTAGAGCTTATGATAGAGTCACAGCATGGACTTAAATAATTAGGAGATGCCTGGCTCCAGAGCAAAGAGTCATTTCTTTCCCTGCTGACCTTGGCTGATTAGCAAATATTTGGTATCATTTGTGGAATCCTATCAAAGCAGCCCAGAGGTATTCATCTGCCTAAAAGCCTCCGGGTGATCTCTTCTCCCCCGTGGGGCATAGCCCATCCTTGCTCTTCAAAGCAGGTTTTTTGATTAGCTGACCGGAGATATATATTTAAGATCTTGTAGTTTTTGATGCCTTCCCCCACCCTCTTTCCCCCCCCTTCCCCCCTCCCCCTTTCAAAGAAAGGAGAAACTTAACATCACACTAGTCCCTTTGTGGCAGTTCGGAAGTTAAATTTACCAGGACCATTATCTTTAACAGCTGCTGCTGTCTGACAGATTGAGTTTATAGTCGGTCTTATAGGCACTAAAACCACTTTTATCCTTGTGGGTCCAATTTCAGAGCTATTCAATTTATTATCTCTAAGAGCTTAACAGCTGTTCTCCCCACTCCCTCGTACCCCCCTGCCCCTCGCTCCCTCTTGCTCCCCAAAGCTCAAACCAAAGGGTCACCCCTTAATCCTGGAGGTGGACGCAGCGAATGTGCATGTGCCCTCCCAGCAACGAGCGGAGCTTTACTGTGAGCAGGCAACCTCCACTGGCCGACCAGTCCCCTTCTCCTACCATTTTTTTTTTTCCTGTTGAATAACAGTGTCATGCCAGTGTTGGGTTGTCTTGGCCGTGGCAATGGTCAGAAGGGTTGTTTCTTTCTCAGTACCTCGGCAGAGAGGAAAGGAGCTGCCACGGGGATTGCAGAGAGGTGAAGCGGCAGCACTGCTTTAACTAGACTGTTTACAGCTTTATTTCTGGGCAAACAGGAAATTAAAAGAATGATGGAGCCAACTGGAAATGACACATTAAGATAGCTTTCCCTTGTGATTTTTTAAAAAAATTATTTATTTATTTATTTTGATAGCTCGGAAAGCACACATCTAGTAGCAAGGACTTGCCAGCTTGCAACCTACTCTGCCATTTGTTACTGCTTCAAGGCCCTGTGTTCCTACCCTGTAGCACTCTGGTCTCCTGGCTGATGTGCTCTACTCTTTCCACAACATCCGCGTGGAAGTCCAACTTTCTCCTCCCTGGGTTACTCTGACCTCTTTTGCTCCTGGTGGCACTTTTTCCCCATGCTGAGCAATGATGTGCTCTCCCAGTAGTTTGTAAGACTGGTAGCTTTTTCTACAAAGGCAGGTTCCCACCCCAAGTCTCCCACCTCTGCTTTGTGTACGAGCTGACCCAGTTGGTGTGTAAGGTGCTGCCCTGCTGCAGTGTTGATTAGCTTCCCAGTCTGTGCCTCAGTTCCCTCTCAAGTGGAGATGTAAGACTTTGTCCCTACGACTGGTGAGGCCACCACGTACCACTGCAGCACGTAGTTAGCGGTGTTAACGCACTGAAGGGGAGCTTGTTCTTGCTGCTATTGCTTCCTTCTGAGTAGTGGCCCACGTTTTCTCTACCACCTTTCTAATCAGCTCCATCCCCTCCTTTTACTCGTAGCTCTGCAAAAGCATTGATTTATTGTGTGAGTAGACACTGTGATGATGAGATATATTGTGAAAAATCGCTGAAAATTAGTAGCGTGAATTCTAAGATGGATTTCACTTATTTCCCAGCAACAGTGGTATGTGATCTATTACACCATGTCTTGGGCTAAGTTTCCCTGGAGCTAATGGGAGGCTTCCTGTTGACACATGTAGTCTATGGATCAGACTTGTGGAGTTTTGGCACTTGTCAAGCGATAGCAAAATCTCAGCAAGTCTCATGGCACAAAGGAGACTATTCAGACCTGTCACTGAGTGCCTCTTTCATTCTTTTCATTTTCTCCCCGGTTCTATTCAAGTTCTTAGGCTGCTCTTGTTCCAGTGGTGCCTGAGTGCCCTCCAATGGTGCTAATGCTCCCACAAAGAGATAATAATGATACCAGCCTGCTTTAGAGGGTCCCTTTCTGCTCTGCTTCATTTCCCTTCCACCTTGCAGACAGTCTGATTATACCCCGTGGCTATTCCTACTCTCTTGTCAGCTTCAAAAAGGAAGAAAGAAGTAATTAGAAACCAACAAAAAATGTTAATTGTATCATAAATCTCTGAACAAAGCGGCATTTCGGCAATTTATTCTGATTTGGGTGTGTGCCACTGCAGCGAAATCTGCTTTTCTTTTTCCTTCAAGTCACTGAAGAGCTCAGAAAAGAGGAAGGAGAACAGCCTGGATTGCCAAAGCTGTATGCAACGTCAGACAGAGGTGCAGAGTTTCAGCATTTAAGCATTAGACCTAATTTGGAAGCAATATTTAAGCAAGTACTGAAAAAATTCTGTAAAGGAAAAAAATAGTTTTTCTTGTTATTAGGCTAAAATAAGTGTTTGCATGCTTTTTTGTGTGTCTGCTTCAAGAACGGCTTTACAAGCATGTGGGACTGAGTGTACACCCGGCATAACTCTTTAGAAGCGTTGGGCGACATCTTCCTAGCAGAGGAAAGGCATCAGTAACACGTGTGGCTATGTGGCCATGGGAGTTACAGATTGTGCCAAAGAAGCTGCAGAATTGTACTTAAAAAAAAAAAAAAAAAAAAAAGTCTGGAACCGTAGGAGGAACGCTGGACTTGGGAGAAAGGCTCGGAGCAGAGGAGTGCTGCCAGCTCCCCTTGCAAAGGTTGCCAGAGCAGGTCCTGGAAACAAGCTGGTCATCTTGGAGACGCTGTAATCTGTGGTGTAGAGGTGTAAACCGACTAAATACAAGGGAAATTACTGAAGTGATTTCAAAGGGATAGAATGGGGAAATACGTTCTACACACGCTCAAGGAGCATTGTTCGCTCTTGGCAATGTGATTGCAGAGGTAGAAGCTGCCTCCTCTTCAGGCATCGTACCGTGCCAGGTGGGTGGCAGCAGGAGGAGGGGGCCACGAGGTCTGCAGAGGACATGTCTGCTTGCTTTGCCTTCCCCATTAGGGAGAGCCTGATGAGTCCAGGTCCAGGGTCATCTTCTCCCCTCCTTGAAGTCGGCTGTTCTCCACTGTGCGTGTGGGTCTGTGGGTCGGCTTCGTCCTTCCATCCTCTTTGCTTTTCTCCCTATTTCACTCATTTCAGACTGCGGCCAGCCCTTGGTAGAAGGGAGAGAGGGAAGAGGAGGGCTAATGCAATCATTTTATCTTGCCCTTTGTCTAATTAAAACCACAACAAATGGCACAGTTTAGGTTTAAATGTAATTGTGTTTAATGAAACATTAAGGGCAATTAAAGGAGGTATTGTGGCAGCCTCTCTGTACCCTCCAGGGTTATAGCGGTCTGATGAAGTGCTCTTATTGGCTTTCTTGGCAGGGGGCTGCTAATTGCATTAGAAACCGATAGTGGTTTTCTCTTAATATTGAAGTTTCTCTAGTTATCTATCTCAAGGCACTTGTGTGGGATCGGTTGCTGGAAGTTGGGAGCAGCACCTGGGCGCTTGGCTGCCCGGGAGGATGGACGGGCGGTGGGATGCTGCCAAGGTGGCCCCTCTCCTGGGCAGAGTCCCTCAGCTTTGGTCCGGATGGCTACTGGCACCCAGTGAGGTCCAAGTGCCCCTCCTGGCCTAATTATTATTATCCTGGCTCTATTATTAAGAGGAGGCAATGCTGTATGTTTGGTTTTTTTCTCTGGGAAATGTTGTCTTGATATAGTTAAGTTGGAGAGTTGCCAGCAAAAGGGACTCTTGTTGTGTAAACCTAGATGATTCATGCTTGTAAATATTGTATATTTACTATCAATCTCAGACTTATAAAAGAAAGTCTCAGCACTTAGAGGTCATTGGTGGAGATTTCACATACCAAAAAAATTGGCATCTTCGTCTTTAAAACGCAGCCTGAGTTATAAGCCAGTTCTTTACGTTCTAGGACTTTGACTCATGCTGGTTTTAAAAGTACAGATGAGAGTTGGCAAGTGTGAGGTAAACTGAGGCACAGAGGGAGGGCAGGGGCAGCCCCAGCGCTGCCAGTGAGGCAGAGGAGGTCAGGCTTTCCCCTGCTGCCGTCCCCAGAGGTGACATGGGGAACCGGGAGCAGAGCCGGGAACAGGATGCTAGGCTTTAATCGCTTTCCTGCATCTTGAAAAAAGAAGCACTGTCAGAGCAGCAAAATACATACTGGTTTCAAGAACTGGTGGTGTAAGCAGATAGCAAGTAGTCCTCTTGCAGAAGCAGCTTCAAGTGGAGCAGAGTGGGCTTTTTCTTTGTCTCTGTTCCCTCTCCAGGTAGAAACTGTGGCTTGGAAACAAGGTTAACTGCTGCCTCCTGAACTCGGGGCAGGCTTGACAGCAGCTGTGTGGCAGCAATGCTGGCTTCACATCCCTGACGGGATGACTGCTCTGTAAATCTTGGTAAAAGATATCACAGCAACGCGTGTCCTCCAGAGACTGGGAGGGGAAGGGAATGATATATGAGTGAAACCTGTCCCTAGAGTCCTGCCATCTATTTCTCAAGTCTTAAGAAAATGCTGCCACTGTGTTGTATCCATTTATCTCAAGTAAATATGGAGAGAAACTTTTAAAATAGGAGGCCTTTTTTTTTTTTTTTGTCTGGCAGAGGCTATTTTTAACATCAAAGACTTTTTCTTTCCTCCTCAGCACATTTTCCAGTTGCTTTCACAAATAACTAACTTAACCCACCCAGTCTCCACCTGCTTCCCACCCCGTTCAGCAAGCCCTTCCTGAGACGGTGGGGAGAGCTAGCCCTTTATCTCAGCCTCCAAAAGCCCCTCACCATCCTCTGGCCTTGCCGCAGCCATGAAGGGTAACAGATGGACTCTTATCTCCGTCTTACAGCCGAGGAGCCAAAGCCTGTGGAGATCTGGGACTTATTCATGCTCACTCAGGAAACTTGTGGTTAAGGAGGAGCTAAATCCTGTTCACTTTTTTCAGGGGGTGGGGAATTGTGAATTTGATGTAATAACTGCATTTCTGGGTTGTTGCTTCCCTTACCAACCTTTGTGGACTGACTTGCTCTGAAGGTTGGTTTCATTGTGGGGTGTTTGTGCAGCTCTTTGTACCTCGGGTTACAGGTGCCTGTGGCTTGTGATGATGCATGGGTGCCAGACAGCTTTTGGTGAGCCGCGTGTGCCATGGTGATGAACTCTCAGGGCTACCAGGGCAAGTGGTTACCAAGCTCATCATCAACTTGCCCTTGTCCCCAGTGATGGGATGTGATGGAAGGACCATGGCATTCTTCTTCTTGCCCAGTGTGGAGATGGGGAAGGAGACACATTAGGGGCTGTCAAGGTTTTCCAATAAAAAGGATTTTTTCCCCCAAACCAAAAGTATTTTGAAAGTGTTTCTACCTCAGGCTTCTGTTATTTCTTTTCCAAACTTTGTGGCTGCTAGGTGCCCAGATATCATCCATGCCTGCTTGTCCCTGGCAGAAAAGAAAAGCGTTAACTTGAGCTTTTCCTGCCATGGCCCCTGGGATGCTGTTTGGTAGGTCTGTCCATGCCATAAAGAGGTGTTTTAAGTAGCAGTATGAATAGTTTTTGCCTTCCTCTTCCCCATCGCTTCGTACTTGAAGAGGTCTGTGGCAGCGGGAAACTTTCTCCAATGAGAACTGATCTTGCACTTCACTTTGCAGGGCTTAGGGGCTGCTTCTTGATCTGGGATGACCTCCCTTGCTCCTAGGGAAGCTGCAAGGACTTCTATGTTTTACTGTAATTTTGGTGTGGCTTTTTTTCTTCTCCCTTTTTGGGAGCCAGAAGGCTGTTCCACAGATCCCTCACCCTCTGAGACCCCTCAGTCCACCTTTCCTAGCTTCTCCTTGGACCATTGCTCTCCATATGATACTGGCCTGTTGAACAGGGACAGGGGGGACAAAAAAGACAAAACAGATCACACACCACCCTGGGTACCCTGAGCCCCATCACCACTACCCCTGTCTCTGGCAATTTCTTCTGTGTGCTCCTGCAGCGGTGCTGCGGGAACAGGGACAGGGCATTCACGCTGCTGAAGTTAAACATAATGATTTAAGTTTTATTTAATTTAAACAATAAAATGGCCGTTAAACAAGTTATGCATTGACCACCTCACCGTGCCCTCTAGCGCTAATCCTGATTAAGTGTCTTTATTACTTGGCTCCGTTGGCCTTTCTTAAATGACAACGAAACACTTGGTAGCACGAGTGCAAACTCCTTCCTGGTTGGCAATTATCTCCCTTCCCACTGAGTTTTGCAGGAGGAAGGAGAGAGAGGGGGAAGGAGAAGGGAGAACGGGTTGGCCAGGGCAGAAATCCAACGGCACCTGATCCGTTTATCACATAGATGTGCCATGGTGGAGGCTTAATGGAGATTTAAATAATTCAGAGCACTCAGCCCTGCTAAAACTGTATAATGAGCCTTCTGCACGGCGAGCCACTGCTCAGCTGAGCATACGAGCAGGGAGGTCGTGTGGTTTTTTCATGCATAATTAAGGGAATAAAAGGGGATTTAGAGCAACAGTGCTACGATGAAGCACACAGACAGAGGCTTCACTTGTGTTTAACTTGGAAATGCCAAGCTGTTTTTGACTTGCAGAATATGCTTCCCTCTTTCCTTTTATTTTTTTTTTTAAATGCTTTTTCCTTCCTCTATTCCTTGCTGACTTGTCCCTGCTCCCTTCTGCCCCATGAGCACGGGGTTGTCTCTGAGGAGAATTCACAGTGATTCTCATTTCCCACTGGGACAGGAGCTCTCAGCCCTGTGGCTGTTCAAGGTCTTTGCTGGAAGGAGTGGGCACCAGCCTCTGCCCTATTCTTTGCCAGGAGCCACCAACCCTCCCAGCCCCCTGATCCAAGGCAGGGAGCAGTGGACGATGCTCCCTGTGTGCCGTGGGGACCTGGGTACCCGCCTGCTGCATAGCTGGGCCAGCAACAGAATTTATCATCAGCATCTCATCCCTTCAGCAATCATCTGCGTCTGATCGGCCCCTCAGCCCGTGCTGTTGACAAGAGGAGACAATGGCTTTGCATTATCCTCCTCCCAGGAAATGGAAGAGCACATTTTTGTGCTGAAATGTGCTCTTCTCAACCGCATCTCAAAAACTGTGCTGGTCTAGGGTGGTGGTGATGATAATTAACATGTCTTTCATTAACCCCTCATCACAGACTTAGTCTGCTGTGGGAGAGCTTTCTAAAGCAAACAGGTCTGACCTGCCCACGTTACTGTGGGCCGGTTCTGCCTCTCGCTGTTGAAGTGCTTGTTTCATCACCGCTCTTCCCAGCATGAGCGAATCCTTCCGCATCCCCGTGAAGTGGAGGCAAACTAGAGAGGGGTTCAGTGGTCTAGAGGTTTCTGAAAAGGTGGTGAAGGGCGAGCGTTTGCAAGGCATAAACCCACCTGCAGTAGGACTTGTGCCAAATCCATGCTGCTCCATGGTGATGGTCTGCCATGCAACCAGAGTCCACTTGCAGCGTACATCAGACTGGAATCCCCCCATCACCGCCACAGCCACTCATGAAACGGGGGATTATGGAGGTGTAGGGAAGAGTTACCAAAGCAGGGTGTATGCCAGTGCAAATCTGAAACATGTCTGCTGTGATGTTTCTGGTAGAAGCAGAGATGTGTTAACGCTGCTGTACAAAGGTGTTGCCCTAGGTGACCAAGAAAGATGAGCTCAGTTTGGTATGGCTGCAAAAAGAAGCCACTTGGATTTTCACATAAGCAGAGGTTACAAAGACTAGGACGTTCAGCCTAGCAAAGCAAAGGTTGAGAGGGGCTACTGCTGCTCCTTGAACATACGGTGAAGGATGAACATGCATGGGGAGAACCATTCTTGCAGGTTAAGATCAAGACAAAACATGGGTCACTGAATTTGGAGGTCCTTTGTGGCTTTCAATCCTTAATGACCCCTTTGCCCAGGGTTGCAGGAAGGTGCTGCAGCAGCTGATGGCTCGCTCCCTGCACAAGTGTGTCCGTGTCCCTCGGGGCTTTCCTGCCCTCGCTGCCTTCTCCAGGCAGAGCTTGAGCTGTGTGTCAGCTGCTGCCAGGTTCCTGCCACCCTTCATCCCTAGAAGAAATTAATTATTTTCCTTTAGATAAACAAACCAAGGAGGACTCTGTGGCCACCATATTCACTGTAATGGCATGTGTCTGTCAGTCATTTACTGCTGCGTGGGAAGTGGGGGCTGGTAAGACGTCCTGCACAGTCACCGTAATGGAAACATCCATCTTGTCTCCCTCAATGCACACTTTCCATTTAGGAATTTCGAAAACACTTCTGTCAAATATCACTCTCTGCACAATCCTGTTAGCAGGGCTGATGAATGGAACCTGAAATTAAGACCGATCCCTCTGATAACCAGAGTGCTGTAGGAGAGTCATCTGCTCAGTCGGAGCTATTTATTATATTTGATTAGCTGGGATGGCAATCTTCACAACCCACTGTAAATTCTATTAGGGGCACTCTGAGGCCCAGAAATGCAGATTTGACTTCCCAAAACACATATGCATACATATAGCCTCTCTTAGCAAATGGGTAATTTCCTCACATTTGTTTCAATGTTGTTTCAAGAGAGATGTTGATGCCTTCCCTCTGCCAGGAAGGGAATGAGGGGAACACTACTGGATGGTAAGACAGCCCCACGTTCTCTCTTTCCTCTTCATCATGAGACCCTGCATGGCAGCAGCTCCAATGGGTATGTTTTGTGAGTGCTGGGCTTTCAACCTCCCAGCTCCCATTAGCCTGTATCCTACCGACATTCCCATCCCAATGGATGCTCAGGAGCAGAAGTGTCCTGTAATGCTAGAGAAACCTCGTGGGAGACGTGCCTATGGTGAAGCTCTAAAGATAGGGCAGGCTCTTCACTTTTTTTTTTTCTTTTTTTTTTTTTTTTTTTTTTTCCTTCTCCTCTATAATTTGATTTGGATAGGCCCCTGACACCTCCAGTGGGCTATGTGAAATGAAGTCAGGTTGGAAGTTCAGGGCTGGCTTTCCCTCTGGCGCAGTGACGGCAAAAGGAGCAGCGTAATTTCAGCAGTAGCTGTGTGAATGGATTGCTGTACGGCTCCATTAATAATTATTGATCAGGTGCTCTGGGACCTGTGCATAAAAGGCATATTTTAATCACACTGTTCTTCTGGATGATGTTGGTAGGGGTGATGGAGGTACCTTTGACTCCAGTGGAGTTAGCATCAGCTGCATGCTTCCAGGGAAGGAAGAGGTCTGTCCTGTAGGCTGCTCAGTGAATAGTGCCTCCAGAAGTTTCGTTTGCGGTGATGAATTCTGCCAAGAAATGAGGAGGTTTATTAAGGGCAAACAAAGCAAAGATTATTTGGGAGCTAACAAGCAGTAGCTACTGGTGGTTTGCTTTCTTCTCCTGGTCATGTTTTATTTTAAAAATCATTTTCATAATGGCTTATTAATTTCTGCATTACATAGTCATTTACTAATGCATGCTATCTAATAGTGTAATATCCATTGATCTGTGGGTTAGGTTCATCACAACTGATTATTCTGTGATTAATAGGTTTTTAATAAACCTGTTTTAAGGGGGAAATAAACTTACTAAAGAATAACATTGACATAAAATCTGAGCTTTATCTTTTTCCCACCTTTAGTTTCTGTACCTGTTCAGTAAGATCCTTACTCCATCTGTATCCCTTTGATGTGCTTCCCATTGTATGTGTTTCCCTAGGATTTTTATTGAGGCAAGCTGCTGCAACGATGCATGGCTGAAGAAACCTCTTACAGAGCTGGAGTTACCTGGCAATGTATTTGAATAATCTTAAGCAGTTAAAAATTCCCAACACGTTGAATGAAAATCTTATCTGACCGTGATAAGTATCCCTTGGTCCCTGTAATATGATGTAGTTTGTTTCTTCCAGCCTCACAAATGCTTTTGTTATCTTTGCTTTGATTTTTTTTCTCCCCTCTGTATTGCTTTGGTGGGTTTTTTTTCCTTCCCTTTTCTCTTTCATCATTGTTGCTTGTAAATCCTTCCCCTGGTAGAGATTAGAGTGGGAATGAGTGATAGATGCTGTCAGTAACAGGAGCTAATTTTACCCCTGATAATGGCTCTGTGGTTTACGCAGACTTCACTCTGCTGATGCAGACGGGTACCTGGGGGCCTGTCCTGTCTGCGCTCAGCTCGGAGCTGCACCATGCTCGGCAGCGGGGATTTTGGCTGCTGGGGAGCGTACTCTTTGTACTGGCGAATTTTCATCCTGGGAAGTCTCTGTGAATGCTTCTCACCAATGAAGAATTCCCTCCAAGCACACAACTAAAGCGATGGCAATTTAGGGTTTTCCATGAAGAGCGTTTTGCCTTCTGCAGAAGCGTGTGTGTGTGGCTGGGGTGGGGGGAGTGAATGAGCCGGGTTGGATTCAGATCCCATTTCTGGTGGGAGGGTTTCACTGGTTACCCCCCCAGCGATGCTGCCGTCAGCCCCACAGGGGGGGCTTCTGGGCATCGCAGGCACGTGCCATGGCGACAGTGCTGAAAGGCTCATTGAGTAACACCACCAAACATTGCTTGGAGTGGTGTTTTACACCGCTGTGACCTCCTTTTGGAGCTGTGACCCCTAAGTTGCTAGTGTGGTACGGTGCCAGGACTCACTTTGAGCCACTGTTTGTAAACGCCAAGGATTAGGAATCCTTGGGCAGTGCTCTCCTGGCCTCATCTGCCCAACAGAGTGGCCCAGTGTCCTATGGATGAACTCCTCCTTGCTGCTTCTTTGTGCTCATCTTGTGCTACCAGAAGGGAGGACAGTGCCAGGACACGGACAATATGAGATGCCATAGCCCATGCGTAAGGAGGGAGCACAGCTAGGAAGGAAGAGGGCTGCAGTGGTCCTTAGCTCTGCTCTCAGTTATACAGGGTGAAGCCCTGCTGGACCTGCTCAGCAAATGCCCTTGACCTGCTCCTCTCTGGTCATGCCCTGTGTGGAGAACGGTGTTGAATTTGCCCCTGCTCTTTCCCCACATTAGGTCGACACTTGACAGTTCATTTTTCCTGGCGTTCTCACAAGGGGCTGAGTTCTGGGAAGGGATTTGCATGGCAGATGAAAGACGGTTAAAAGGATGTTGGAAGCCTGAAGAAGTCTTGAAACACAGCTGTCACAGCCAGACTCCAGTGCAGATGGTTGTGCTCTGCTCATTTGAAATTGCAGCTGCAATTTCCATGAGGGATATTCGCTCCTCTGGCCTGTACTGGTGAGCTTAATTACTCTGGGGCATGTTCCAGCCCCAAAACAGTTGCAGTGACCATGGTTAACTGCTTGTCCTTGGACAAAGACCGGATGAAATATCTTCTGCTATTTATTTTCTTGATTACTCTTGTTTATTCTGTGTATTTTTTTTTTCAGGTTGTCTTACATATTCTTGGTGCGTGTGTGGGGAACACAGGATACTCTCCCTGATCATCTTTCCCTTATTTGGGGGGACACAGTCACATCAAGCCTCTGCATTCATGTTACAAAGTGCAGAAGGGAGAAACAACAATTTTAAAGCCTCCATTTGCAGTTCACAATATGTTTTCTTGGTTACCATTAGTCCTTCTAGTACTTTATCTACTGTCATTTGGTTCCCTTTGGTAACCGGTTTCCCTCAGTTTATCTTCCTTACATATGAAATTGCCTTGTGATAGCTTTAATTCACTGCTTGTTTTACTTTGGTCTGTATTAATATCTTTAGATGTGTCCCCCCCACCTTTAATTCAAGCAATAATTCAGAGAGGTCCTGGAGTATAATGTGATGGCATTGCTGAGATCCTTTCTCATTTTGCTCTTACCTTGCTGCCTTTGCATGTTCACATGCTATTTGTTTTTCTCCCTAGATGTGTGATATTTTCCCCTGTGCCAGTGCTGCCAGCTCACATCTCACCTCCTCTTGCAGGTGGTATTTTATCACCCGTAGCAGTGACTGAAAGGACCTAGTAAGGCAGCTTGCCCTGGCACTGTCCCCTCACGTCTGCTGATGAAGCAGAGCCAGGGCATGCCTTTATTTTGAAGTATTTCAGGTGTAGCAAGGTTTACTCTTGATGAAACTATTATTAGTTAGAGAGGTGGAGGAAGGATAATTGTAAAAAGATGGGGCACAGCTGTTCCAGCCCTGTTTCATTATGGGCTGGGAGCAGCTGACTTCCTCTGATTGCTGGTGATTTTCTCAGTTATGGCTGGAGAGAAGTGGGGGGTGTGTAGAGGGGAGATGCTGTTTGTGAGGACAAGTCTTCTGCTACTTGTAGAGTCTGCGGTAAGGAGAGCTCTGGCCACTTACCTACCTACTGTAAGTGTTTGGGTGCTAATGCAGTATGGCTTTGCTGCCTTTTAACGAGGTATTGGTAATCTGTGTAATTACAGGGTAGTTCCTCATTAATAACTGCTTCAGTCATTTCTCCCTCCTGTTCCCCTCTAGTTTCTTGTATTCTGCAACTTACAATGATTTTACTGTAGATCATAAGTATTTATTTTGTCTAACGAAAATATATATTGTGGGATGCAAGTTAGTTGCAGGACCTGAGTGCTTTAATGGGTTACTCGCGAGACAGTCATCGTTCGCCCCTGGAGCACTGAGTCAAATGGAAATCACAGCTATGTGAGAGGAGCCCATGGGTGTTTTCCAAGCCGTTGGCCTTACCAGTTGTCTCCTTTAGCAGTCTCCTGACCCCTGTGGAGCATCACCTAAGGCAACTGGTTTGTGCGCCATTCAGTCTTGGCCATGGTTGCCTTGGACCTTGTATTAAGAGAAACTTAATTTTTGGCCTCTTTGGCAATGCAGATTCTTTCCGCCTGCCTAACATTCTGTCCTTTGTCTCCTGTCTTTTTTTTTTTTTTTTTTTTTTGTGATGTCTCTGCATTTTCAACCGTATCTTCACAGTGACCTAAAAAGAAAATCAAGAATCTGCCAAAACATTCATCATGTCTTTTCTTTTCAAAATAGCATTAGAATTCACGGCCTGTGCGTTGAAAATTATGCAACTCAGAGCTGGGAAATTGAAAAGTCCTGTGAACGTTGGTCTGAATTTTTAACCAAATTCCTGTCGGCTGCATTTCTTCCTTTTATATGTTTTCCTTCTATTAATATTCTAGCGAATGAGTTTACAAGAAACAATGAATTTTAAACAAAGCGTGGAGGGCTTTTCCAGAGAATGAGTTTTGAGTCATAAATGTGGATATTCTCACTGGGTTCTGAGAGAAACTGCCCTTTGCAGAACAGAGATATGACATTGATTCTTACATCCAAGATCAACCAGAACATCTTGTATTTTGAACAGATCCAGCAAACAGCTTAGGAGAAGACAGGTGTCGTCTTCCCTTGTTTTGCACGAGTAATAGCAAAAAAGAAGTGGGGATAGAACACATTGAATGGTTTATGGGGAAGAGACTTTCACCAAACTCAATTTTTATAATGAAAAAACTCTCTTAATATCCTGGCAGTTTCTGGAAGGGCTTTCTGCTTAAGAAGGAAATGGCAGCATGTCTTTCTCAAGAAAGATCTGCCCTATATTTGTGAGTTCCTAGGTGACTTACAAAACTAAGCACGTTGTCTTCAGAGGAGCTCTGCACCTGCAGCTCCTTCTGGAGTTGGTGTGAACCAGGCTGCTGGCACGGACTCTGCTGTCCTCTTGAAGGATCTCTCTTCCTTGCTTTCTTTCTGGTTATCTCCTGACGAGCTTGAAATGTGTGTGGTTAGTTTTTTTCTACTTGGTTTTCATTTCCTTTTTGCAGAGGAACAGTTTGTGGGTTCTACATCCTGTCTCTTCACCGCAGGTCTGTAACGGATTGGTGTGGGGAGGCAGCATGCCCAAAGGCAGGACTGAAAGAGCCTGAAGCTGCCACGGTGGTGCTGGCATGGGGGTGTGTGAGCCATAACTCAGGTTTCCTTAATTTCCAAAGATCTCTGAAGATGACTATGCCTTCCCCTAAGGCAGAAGGTGTGTGAAAGGATCAAGGGTACAGCTCAGAGGTGAGACTTGTTAGGGAAGAATTGCTGCTGAAAACAAGCAATTGCTGCTAAAGAAGCAATTATTTCCTGACACAGCTCGAAGTTGGGAGCAGGCAGAGGTGCTGCGTCCCAGTATCCCAGTGCATGAGTTCACCCTGGGACTTGCAGGCCACTGGAGTTTCCTTTAGGGACCACTCAGGCCATGGGGCTTTGAGGTGCCTCGCCTGGGGTTGCGTGGTGGTAGATATTCACAGCTCATCTCTCCCATGGAGGAGGCTGTGAGTGAACAGTCTGGATCCTTCCCCAGAGCCCTCTGAGGGTCTCTGGGCTGTGAGAGATGCAGGTTTTACCTCCTCTCCCAATTGCTTTCCCAGGCTGCTATCGACGTCTTAAAAACAGGCGCTGCTGCTAAGGAGTGAGGGGAAAGTTGTGTGGGACGAGACCTTTCCTCTGCTTGAGGAATGAGTTACTGTGAACCTGTGTGAAACCAAACCTTTCTGGCTCGTGTGGGTGTATTTGGGCAACCCCCGCCTCCTGTCTGCAGTAACCCCAGCCTTCTCCCCAATGAACCTGCCAGGGCCAAAAGCTGCCACAGCTGAAGGCCTTGCTCAAAGTTTGCATTTTAAAATTTCATTGGCTTCTGTGGTAGGTTTTGATCTGAAAGTGCCATGTTCCATTCCGAATTGGAAATGAGAGGCTTGCTGCTTTCCCCGCCCTCTGCAGACAGAGGCAACCCACACGGATGCTGTGTGGGTCCCCGGCTGCTGCTCGGCTGCCGTTAGATTCGATTTGCTGGGAGTCGCGCTGCTTTGAAGGCAGCCGTCGCGCTATCGTGTCAGAAGGTAATTAAATAGACCCCAATTCTTTTAATTACTGCTCGCTCCTCGGTACACGCTTGCATACGAGGGTGAAGGAAATAATTGCTGACAGATCACAGCTGGAAATCTGCGACACCTTGGATAAACATTGAAGCCAAGGAGCTGCATGCAATCCGGGCGGCTCGGCTTTACAATTACTGTGAAATCTGTCTAAAGAGATTGGGGCATGGAATTGGAAAATGCGACAGGTCCTCTTCTTCAGGGAGAGGGATGTAACATGGGGCTGGGTGATGGGGATCAGAGCCGTACCTAATGCACAGAATGGGTTTTGTTGTTGGCAGGGAACTTCAGGCAGAGGTGAGGTGAAATAAGCAGATCAGTGTGGTGCTGCTCACTAGACAGGGACAGCAAAGTGAAGAAATGCCGAGACCTTGCAGCTTGTTAGCAATACAGGTCATCGTAATGTCGCTTGTTGCTGCTGTGCTGATGCGGCTGTGATGCTGGGGCGGTGGATGAGCCCTGGTCTAGGTGTCACTTCTCTGCCCGGGGACCATAGCTAGAATGAGACAAAAGCATGCATTTCTGTTGCAGAGCTGGTGAAGACAAGGCAGGCAGTTGGCAGGGCCGTAGCTGGCATTTGTGTTTCAAAGATATGACTGAAATCAACTTTGTGGGAAGTAAAGCTTGGTTGTCTGGGAGCCAGTTCTGCTTTATTAGCTCTCCCTTTATCTATCGTTCTGCTTCTAAAAGGTCCCTTAATGCCTCATGGGGTTAATAAACCAGGGGTGAGGGCAGGAGACTTCATTTTGAGTCCTGTGTGGTTTATGGGCTGGGGAAGCCGCTGATTGCCAAGCACCTGGAAGGCAGAGCAGCAAGTGATGCCAGCAAAGGGCTGCGTGCAGCTTCTCTGCTGTGCCATGCTCGGTGGCACCAGCCACAGGGACTCTGAAGATTTCTGCTGTGGTTAGAGAAGTGAATAGATAGGAAAGATGGGACACCTCTTTTTCCTCACTTACCAGTTTTTTGGCCTAAAGGATCAAGCCCTGATAAAACTCTGTTTAATCTGCTGCCCTCTGTGGTGAAGCGGTTTCTTCCTTTGGAAGATGAAGAAGCTTATTTTGAGCTCTGGGGCTCATGGAGTTAAAATGGGACAATATCTGTCAGCCAGTGGTCAGGGGCAATGAGGGCAGTTTTGTCTCCTGAGCCTGCTGACCAGCCATGCACGCATGGTTTAGTTGGCCAAGACTGAGAACAGGAATCTGAGCTCAAACTCTTACCTCTGGGCCAGGACCAAAGTACCAGGCTTGGATGGGTGGTGCCAGCTGGGCTACCCCGGGGCAGAGCTGCTGGCCTTCACAAAGCATGCGGGAAGTGCAGGATGCTAATGCGTGGGATATTGTCACCTTCCCGCAGTGTATTGTGGGAGGTGTTTTCCTTCTCTGTGCCACAGTCATGTTGTCTTTTCTTTTATTCTTCTGGGGCTGGTATTGCTTATGTCCTCAGAATCCACTTCCAGGAAAATCATATGGGGGGCTTTTGCAGGAAATCATCCCATTTTCTTAACTTGTTTTTTGATGTGTTGATTGTATTATCTCCAGATTTGTTTTGCTTGCAGCAGCTGAAATATAATGCCTGAGCCTAAGAGGAAGATATCAAAGACAGAGTTGTCTAATTGCCGTGGGAAGTTGGCTTGATATTATGCCTTGGAATCCTGCTAATCTTAATGATCTTGCTGGGCTTAATCTGAGCTGATCAGATTAGGGCTTCTGCAGATCACTAATGCTGTGTGCACAGCAGGTGCTTTCTTTGCAAACTACTGCTGCTTTTTGAACCTGCACCCACGCCCGCCCCAGTACGTGGTCCCTGAGGGATCTGCCGTCTTGATGACGGTTTTTCCTCCTTCAGGGGATCTTCTTGGGAATACCTAAGCCCATTTTTTAAAGGTAAAAACCTGGAAATTATCACCGTAAGTCTGTGTTTGCTTATGAATGCAGGACATAAAATAATCCAGAGCACATCCATCTTTGCTTGTCTTTTCTGTAATTACATGGTGTGACAGGATAGACCAAATGTGTGGTATTGGTGATGGGTGGGAAAGGTTGGTTCAACAGGACAGGAGTAGAGGATCCTTTCTGAACTAATGAATTGCATTATTGTCACCCTTGGTTTTCAATCTGAAGGAAACAGACGTTTCATGAGATGCAATCTCACAGATCAGTGGTACCAGCCAGGACCCTAGAGGTGACGCTGAGTGTCTTGGCAATATTGAAGGCAGAGTGTCATGGAGATTTCCACAAAGTGGAAGTGGCATGGAGACTAAAGACAGCAAATAGCTTCAATGTAGTCCGATCCCTCACTTTCTGCTGAATTTCTGAGTGTTATTTACCAATGCATAATATTACATGCTCAAGTCCTAAGCTGATTTTAAGTCAAGGCAATTCCACTGGCATCAATTTACACCCACTGGTGATCTCGGCCAATGTTTATATATCTTCTTAGGTTCCATATAAAACTGATTTTTTCAGAAGCTGACTTCTTGTTAGCTGAAGAATCAGCAATGATCTTTAACAGCTCTACTTTACTGCTTGATATAACATTTTTATTGATTAATGTCCTTAACGTGACAGAAGGATGGCTCAAATTTTTCATTACTTCTATGTATCCAGCCTTGCTAGCCAAATATTTTGGTGTGTGGCAAGCACTCTTGCTTATCAAAACCTGTTGTTGTGCTACAGGCTGGTCTTGTGCCCATGACAGTTACTGAAATTAGAGTTTTCCAGTTGTGACTGCATTTGTTTTGGGTCGCACAGAGGTAAAAGCACCCACAGTGACCCTCTTGCTGCTGCTGTTTCAAGCAGACGGGGGTGAAGAGTGAATTAGGATGGAGAGAAAAAGGTTTGCAATAATGTCCCCTTGCCTTACCAGTAGAATGGAAAAGTGTTTGGGATAAGTAAGGAAAATAAGAATTGTTCATTTTGGGCTGCCATTACAGAGCTGATCAGTCTTGAGTGGAAGGATTGTTTAACCTGTTTGGGCCTCCGTCTACCCACTGGCTAAACGAGTTTAATAATGGCTCCAGCAAGGTCCTTGTGACACTGGTGTTTTTAAAGAGCTTTAAGGTCTTCAGATAAACACACAGCATGGGAGCAGAGTGCTACTGCCTTACGGCTGCGGAGCCACTTCTGCGTTTGGCTCCAGGGACTCTCAATTATTTCAGTGTGCTGAGATGGGAGCGCATTCTGGTTCAGTGCTTTGCACGTGGACGTTGAATATGCTCTTGTGTTAGAGTAAGAGATTGTAGCAGGCAAATATCTGTGAAAAGAAGTACTGCATATCCTCTCCAGGTACAAATCTCAGCGAAGCAGGTCTGCACTTTAGGCTACAGGCTATGATTAGAGTGTAATTAGGCCTCCACACTAGCAATGCATTGTGGTGATGCTGAATTTAATAGATTCCTTGGGGTCTCTGCCTTTCTTTTGCAAACATTTCCTCCCCAGCCAGACATTCAGAAAGCACTGTATGTTTCTCCTCATCCTTCTCCTGCTCTGCAAGCATGATTTTCCTATATTTTTGATGTCTTTTGCTTAATGATTTCTTCATGCTATTTAAAGAGTTTGTGTGCTGTGGGTGAATATGCGTTAGCATTGTCACACGTTTGTAGCAAAAGGGCTTTTGTTCTCAGCCCTGGCCTTTACGAAGCCTCTTTGAGTAACTCTGAAATGGTCTCTGGTGTTTTTGGCAAACAAGCTCTTCTGACTCCTTCAGCTGTGAGGTTACACCTGAAAGTAACAGCACCTTACTGGAATGCTGGGGTCTTGTTATGGGGCAGCACATCTGCAGATGGAGACTCAACCCTGTAGTGAAGTACTAACAGCCAGCAGTGATTACAGAGGAGCCTCGTAACTCTGGGAAAGTGAATGTGTGCTTACCAGGTACAACAGCCAAGTTGATAACACGACTTTTGTCAAGCAGGGAGAAGTTGTGTGCCCGCTCACTAGCACATCTCACAACACTGGTAGACTCCATCTCTTTGTTCTCAACTTGTTTTTCTTCCTCCTCTCCTTTTAAGTTTTCCTCTCTCTGCAGGGAAAGCATTATCTGGTGCTGGAAGTGCCTGCTAGTACTCCAAAGGGTGTCTCTTCCTGGAATAACCCTGCTCTAATGCAGAGGAATGGTTGCCTGCAGGTTGGGCAGTGATGTGCAGACCCATTAAGGCTTGTCTGTTAGCTCATGACAACACTTTAAGCTGTTTCTTCATGTAGAAAAGGTATCCTGAGTGCTGTGGGAACGGAGGCAAAAACAGTGAAGCTTTCAGAAAATCTTGCATCCATAAGAGTCGTCCATGGTCTCCTTGCCTCTGGCAGCAGAGATTATATTCTCCTTCCTGTGCCACCTGCTGACAGATGCAAATGGGAACTGTGCAGAAATAGCCTGAGGAATGGTAATTTGATGTTTCTGCTCCAGATCTTGCAGAAAAGCCTCTTGGATGGCGATCAGGGATTAGTCACCCTTATCATCCATCTGTCCTTGGTGCAATAACAAATCTGAGCCTTGCTCTGACCTACCTTGTTCATAAACTGCAGGAGTGGCACTGTTCTGTAGACCTGATAGTGGGATAGCTGTAAGGATCTGGCTGAAGATGATCTGCTGGGAAGGTCTTTGTTGTTCTTGGTGCTAGAGAAATGGTCTGAGTGACTTCAGAGGGATCCTAGTAGATTCTATTTTCTTCCACTCACCTCTCTTGGATACATGCAGAGATGGGGTTTACTTTGCAGTTGTGATCTGAGAGTTGCTAGACTACAGCATGTGGTCTTGGGTCATTCAAAAGGCAAATGTCTCTCTTTCCTTGGTGACCCAGGTATTGCTACTGTAAGGGAAACCAAGCAGGAGAGAGTAAAGTGGCAGATGTGTCCCTGTTTGACTGGAGCCGTGCCTGCATCCTGTGGTAGGTGAGCATCTCCCCTCTGTCGATACTTATAGTGAGGAGAGGTGACTGTGGTCCAATGATAAATCCAAATATGTGTCTTTTGGGTTGTTTGATTTTAATTTAAAGACTATAACACACTGTATTTCCAAGCCTTCCCCAGACTGTTACACCTACAGCTCCTCTCCTCTTCACCTTCTCTGCAGAGGAACCCTGTGAAATTGGGTCCACCTCTCCCAGTCCTTGGACATTGACAGTTTAATTTTGCAGCATGGCTTGGCTAGCAGATCTGACATCCAGAGATGTCCCATGGAGTCAGGAACCACTCAGAAGCCAAGGATATGCAAATGGATGGAAGAAGAGTTGCAAAGTGGAGACGTTTTCTAGACAAAGACAGCATGCAGTAATCCCCTAGAAAGCAAACGGAAAAACAGATTACATTTGTTCTCAGATCTGTTCAATAATGGAGCAGTAGGCAGCTGCTGGCCTGCCTCCCCGGGGTCCCTCACAGCAGTAGACAGCCTCTGCATTATTAATTGTCTGCTGCTGGGAGTCCAGCGGGACACGTCGGGGCTGCTGGAGAGCAGCCCGGTGCTTTGGGAGGCATCCCCTTCCTACTGCTGCTGGGTTTCTTTTTATTAATGTATCTCTGTCCCTTGGAAACTCCTCTTCATAGGAAGGTGTCTGTGTGGCTGCAGTCACAAGCACTGTAGCCTGAAGGCAGGGCATTTGCTCAGTATTTCTGATTTACTGGGTCCCTGTAGCATCTCTCCTGCTCCGTGCATCGCGGTGCAATAACCCACAGTAAAAGGCAGTCTTTGCCTCAGGGCAATTGGGGAAAGCAAAGGCTGTAGCCTCATCCTCTGCAGGGGAAACTGAGGCACAGAGCTACTGTCACATGGGTACAAAGGCTGTGGAAGTGCTGTAAACATCTTCTCGTAATGTTTATTCCAGTTAGAGCTTATCCTGGCCATCGGGAGGAAGTCTGACAATGGAGGTGGGTCACTGTCACAGCCTGTTCTTTAGCAGAGATGCTCCAAGTTCTGTTCCTTTCACCACAGTTTTAAACTGTTCACAGCTCCAGGCCCCATTCAGTCACTAGCTGGCCTAAAGAGCTCTTTCTTTGGCCAATGTTTTTCCTGTTGTCACCTAGGTTTTCTGCTCCATGTCTTGCTCCCATGCCCAATATTTAGTAGATCGCATCAGCTGCACAGATAATTCTTGGTCTGACCCGCAGTAGGGTTGTGTCTTGGGTGAAAACCAATTTATTTCAAATATCCATTCTGTAATGAACATTAATTGCTTTATCTGTTTATTTTGAAACAATCGTTGCTGATCTTCCAACCGAGGAGTGTGCCTTGGCCTCTGCCCCCAGCCTTTGCGGGACAGGTGTGTGCTCACCTGATTGAAAAGACCAAGTACAGAAGTCACACAGTGGAGTCTGTGGCTCCAACACTGAGCATGATCTTGGAATTAAAAGGTCAAAATGCACATTTGATGACTCTTACATTATGTCTTCAAACAAAGAAAAAAGCTTTACTAGGAGATGTCCAAACAGCATAATGAAAAATAGTTGTAAAACCAAGAGCATTCTTTGACTTTTTCTTTTCGTGTGTCCTCTTTTGCTTTTCCACATCCCTGAGCTGATGATGGTGGTATGCTTGTGTGAAAAATTCTTAATTTCCTTTCCACAAAATTTCACATGCCAATGCTGCTTTTTCTCTTTTTTCTTTCTTTTTTTTTTTTAGTGTAATATTGCCTCACAGTGGCTTGCTTGATAATTTTTGCACAAAACGCTGGAAGGTGCCTCCTGTGAAAGCTGGCCTTCTTTCAAGAAACTGCCTTGTTCTGGTTTTTTAAGTGAAACTAACAAAAGAAAATGTTATCTTTTCCTCTAGCACTTTGTGTAATTGGAATGTTTCTGTGCTCATAGTGGGATGTGGACTGCCTTGAATTACAACTAGTACCCACCCGTATTTTTTACTGCCTCTCACCTAAGCAGTAGCTCATGTTTAGAAACCTTTAATGACAAGCACCCATGGATTTTTTTCCAGCTGGAAAAATTTTTCTTCTTCTGTTTTTTTTAACTTCAGAGCTTTTTGCCTCTGGAGAGGGCTTTTCTCACCATTAAGTGAAAAATTACATCCTGTTTGTCTGCTGCCTGTAGCAGAATTGCAGCCGGAGGGGCGTGTGTTGGGAACGCGTATCTGTGGAGAAGGGGTTACCCCAAAGAAAGGTGGTGGAAACCAAGTTATCGATGCCACCCGGACAGACTCAGCAGGGCAGCATTTTGTCATGTGCAGTGTCTTGAGATTAAACCCCAAAGCGAGTGGTGCATCCCATCAGAATACGACAGCTAGACCAGTACACCTGTATCCTTGCGTACCTGCTGCGGCTGTTGAAAACCATTAGAGGTACTCGTTACTTCAGATCCTGGGGACTACCGGATGGGATTTTATCTGTTCTTTATTTTTGTAAGCAGATGGTTTTTCCCTTGTTATGGATACTCATACCCGATCTGCCAGCAGTTTCTCAGCTTCCCCGCAATGGAGGAGGAGGCGGCACAGTCAGGCTCTTCTTGTTGGGAAGGGATCATTGGCACAGAGAGGAGGCCTGTGGGCTCGCAAAGGGATGTGCAAACCCATAAACATCCCTAGACCTGAAAGATAGATAATCCATATTTCTTTTTATCCTTTACTGGAAGGCAGGGAGGGTGTAGTGTACAGAAATAGGAGTCTGAGCACTTATACACACTGAACAAAAAATAGTCCTGATAAGCACTACATTGATGATATAATAAGAAAGCAAGGGCCACTCCGTATTATTTTCAGCTCTGCTTTCACCCTGGAGAGCTTACTGGGCCCAAGCAGGGACTTTTCATGAGCAAAAGTGACTTTTTTCCATGGCTCTCAGTTAATCTGGTGATGGGGAAGAGGAGAGGGGGGCAGCTCAAACGTTCAGTTTTCTGCTGTGCACCTCCAGGGAGGAAGAGTTAAATGGAGATGTGAGGACTTGCCTTGCTTCACAAGGAAATAGTCTCTTTTATGTGTATCTTGCCTGTGTTGATATTTGAAAGCTATTTTGGGCCACAACAGCAAATTTAATCCACGGTTTGTTCTCTCTCTAAAGTATTGTACCGTAAAAACTCAGATCAATTTTGACAGCTCCGACTATTTAGATTGGAGAGAAAAGCCAAACAATGAATCACTCTGAATATTTACAGTTGAATTCATCCCAGGGTGCCTGTACCCACCTCACTCTGAAATGAAAGCGTTATCTGAGATACAAGCAAAGGCTTAGTGGCTCCCAGCTATTTTCTGAGCTCACATGAACTGGTGTGTAGCTGTATCATCGTGGCTGGGATGCAAGGAGCAAACAAGGTCTAATATCGCAGAAGGGTTGAGGAGTTCAGAGTGGTCCATGCGTGCCCATTGGGAGGCTTGGGGACTTGTTCCACACTTGATCTGCTGAGAGTCAAAGCACTTGAACTAGAGCAAATACAGCTTTCTCACCTCCTCAGAGCCAGAGCCGGCTGAAAATGTGTAAAAGATGCGTTCACAAATAATTATATAGTAGTCAATTTTCAACAGTTCACGGGGAAAAAACCCAAAGTAAAATTAAAAAAAAAACAAACAAAAAAAACCAAAAACAAAAAAGCAACAAAAAAGCAACACACCACAAAATCCCCCCAAAGCCCTCACAGTAAGTTATTGAATGAATTCCCTTTGAAATCTTATCACGTTACTGCCTACAGCCGTGATTCGATATGCAGAAATTCAATTCTCAGCTCGCTTCCTTCCTCTTGTGGTCTTTTGCCGAGATGCTCCATTTCCCTCATGTCTCAGCTGGGTAATCTCTTTTCAGGTTTTTACCTGTTGCCCATCACCGCAGCATCTTCTCCATTAAATTGATGGCAATTGCAAAGTCCTTCGCAGCTTTTATGGGCTTCATAATACTTCCTCACAGGGAGCTCTACAGTCTATATTGGCTATCAGTGTCATCCTCTGAAATATTGCTGTCATTCACGTATGTAATGTCCCCAGTCCCAAAGGGTCTGCAGCCACTCTGCTAACTACAAATAAGAGCAGGGATTGCTTTGCTGTTCAGATGCAGCCGCCTCCTGAGTATGGAGAAGGAGCTGAGTGGCAGAGTTACCAGCAAACAGCATTTTGCCTGTTTCTGGGGGGAGATGACCAGCTTTTGGTTAGAGATAGGAGAAAACTCCTTTTACAGGCTTTCCGTCCTAATGCGCACTGCCGGCAGACGCAGGGATGGGCATTCAGAAGAAACAAGGGTGTGTGTAGACCTCCTAACCTCATTTTTCCCCTCTCCTTTTTAACGGGTCATCCCGTCCCAGCCAGGCAGGGATCACCGTTCGCTCTCCTGGGCAGAGCGCAGGCCTGGGGCTGGGGCAATGCAGTCAAACAGGCAGATTGACGTAGCTGGCTCAGCCCCCTCTGCCTGTGCCTTGGCATCCCCAGCATGGAATTTGGGAAATAACATTTATCTGTGCTCAGGTCACCTTCAAGCCGTGTCTGGGGAAGGATACAAGCATGCAGGAGAAAGACAAATTGCACACATCGGTATTTTCAGGGTTGCTTATCCAGAGATAAGCCTGAAGTTCAGCGGGAAAGCTACAGCAGCCTGATTTTCACAAGCATTGAGTGTTACCCATGGAGCAGAAGGGCTTATGCCTGCCAGCCCCGTGTCCAAAAGACCCTCTGCGGAGGGAGAGGGAGGCAGTCATACTGGTGTCGTTACTGAGCCTCTCACTGCACTCAGTCCAGTTGTCCCTCTGCCTCTGACGGTCCTTCCACTGCCCGCACGAGAGCAGGGATTATAATGGTTAAACTGTGTAGAGATGGACTGCTAAATGGACAGTTGCAGCAAAGCTCCTGATGTGCTTTTCCCTTAATCCAGCACCTGCCAGCGAATGCCATGGATAGCACAGGCGGGACAAGAGGGAGCGGGGTGTTGGGAGGGAAAGTGGCAGCTCAAATGAAAGGAAAAGGAGAAAGGAAAAAAAAAATATTCCTGAAAGCACGGGTGAATTACTGCTGCGTTTATTCTGTGCCATTTATGTGGGGAGAGGGACTTGTTTGGTGACTTGGTGGTTTATAGGAGTTAAAGTCTCACCCCTGCAGTAAAGGGGCAAAAGGGAGATGTATACACGTTACCAGGAAATCATAAAAAGCGCCAATAAAGGGCTTGTCGCTCACATCGGGAGGGTGAGAGGGAAAGCGTCATTATGCTGGGAATTTAACTGGGGCTGAAAGTGTTTGGGGAATGGGCCGAGATGGGGCTCACTGGAAGCCTCTCGTCTGTCGCAGCCTCAGCAGTGACAGCAAGCGAGCCCGAGACTTCCCTCCCTCCCTTCTGCCTGTACCGCGCAGGGATCCTGCATCCCTCTGTGTCACCTCCCATGGGCGGCTGGAGGGAGGCGAGGAGGTGGCAGACTCCTTGCTGTCCCTGGGAGCCTTCCAGATGGGCACAGGCAGTGCTGGAAACGGGTACAGGCGGTGCTGGAAACTGCCGACGGCCCACGCGAGCTGCTAGCTGGTAACTGTCTGGAGCTGGGGCAGAGCAGGACGGGAGCAGTCTCTTGGACAGGTGTCTCCATGTTGCAGCACCTTCCAGGGTGGCACAGCTTGCTCACCACCTCAACTTGCCAGGCAGCTCCTCCAGGCACAGTTGAGGCTGGATAGGATGAAATCCAAGGGCAGCGCTCTTTGATGCTGGCTTCGCATCCAGGGAAGAGCCTTGCTGCATGGTGTATAAACAAAATGCTTAATTTGCAGCCAGAGATTTATTGTGCTGCTTGCTGAAATGATATCGCAGCTGGTTGCAAACTGGTTTACATCCTCTGACACCGAGCTCCCGTAACGTTGGTGCTGCAGAAGCTATGGCTGCTCACCGAGGGCAATGCCGGTGGGAGGCTGAGAAATGCCGGCTGCTGTTGAGAAGAAGGGATCACAGCCTGACCTGGCGTAAGCCGGGGCAGCACCGCACCAGTCGGCGTTCGCCCAGGCCTGGCGCACTGCAGTGGAAGGGTCTGGCCCACCTTGCATGTGGTGAGAAGTCCTTTGCGCTAACATGACACGCTTGCAGGCTGTGCGCTGCAAAAATTGGGTGCAGCTCCCTTTTGTTGATGGATATTCAAGAAAAATATTGTCCTAGATGCAGAGAAACCTGGAGGAAGAGGCATGGGCATATTCTTCTGTGTGATAGTAAGGTTTTTGTTCAGTAGAGGTTCTTTTTCCAGGGTTTGTGGAGGAGCCTGTTTAGTCCATGCCTGTTGGTTGGATCTGCCTACGCTATAATTCCCATCCAGCCCGTACACTGCTGAGGGAAGGACTCCATGGGCAGCAGTATTTTTTCTCATCACAGTGGCACCCTAAACTTCTTGGCCATCATGTGCATGTAAATTAAATAAGAAAAAAAAAAATCGACCATTGTTCATGGCTGGTGATCAAAGGTAGGGAGGTCACAGCCTGAAAGGTATTTAAAACAACACTTGAAATTCTTGTTGATCTTTTATCATTGCTGGCTGTGCCTGCCAACTCTTTGGAAAGCTGTGGTCTGTGTATTACGTTTATTGTGGCTCCGTTTGTGACAGCTTCTTGGAGACAGAAAGGGAACTGGTGGGGCAGACGCTGGACGGGGGCCAAAAAAGGCAATACACATCAGAAAGGAGCTACAACTCATTCAGTCCTATTGTAGCAGCAGAAAAACCTTGATGGTGGGAGAAAACTTGCCGGGGTCAGTGGTGAGAGCTGGTTTGTCAAGCCCAGTTTGTCCAATTTAGAGAGAATTCCTTCTCCCCTCCCTCCGTGGACAGCTGCCCAGGTATGAGGACCTCTGAAATGTGCTCTTCTGTAACATGCCGGATTTGCTTTGGATGGCTGTGTGATGAGCTACCTTGGAGATAAAGGACATTATCCTTTGAAGCGCTCGAGGGATGTCCTCAAGCGGCAGCTGTGCTAGCCAAGCATCCTGCAGGCAGGAAGTCAGAGGCTGCTGTCATGTGAGCGAAAGCAGGGGGGCTGCACGGAGTAGGGGTGACTGATACGAAACAGAAATCCCAGATCCCACACTGGCAACGCAGACTGGTGATGGCTCGGTCCTGACAAACTCAGCCCACGTGTAGCTGCCTCCTGCTGCCTTTTTACCAGTCTGGGGCTGGGAGTCACCAAGGAACTGATGGAGAATAATGCCTGAGCGTTAGGGTATCTTGGTGGAGAGAGGAGGGCTGGAGGGCAGACCCCTTCCCTGCCTGCCTGTTGCCTCTTGCCTTGGATAGTCCACATGGTGTGTTGAATCCAAGGATTTATGGTCTGAGCAGGATGCTACCGTGGCACTTAGCCCTGCAGACCTCAAGATAAATGAGCTCATTGCCTGTCCCTGTTGGTCGGTGTCCCAGTTGCTGCATGGGAGAGCGAATTGTCTCCCCGCCTGCCTAAAAGGGCAGCTGTGAAGCAGCATCAGTGGCCCTCCAGGAACACTCCCTCCCCCTGATGCCTTTCCCTTCAGGAGGGCAGGTTCATCAAGCGAAGGAGCTCAGTGGCAGCAGGGAGCCGGGCTGCTGTGGCGAGAGGATTGCCTGGCGCTGGGCCACACCGTGCAGGCTGCCTCTCTTCAATCTCTGTCCTGTTTAAGGGGATTGGCTCGCTCGTGGGCAGGATGCCCTTCCAGCACACGGGCATTAGTGCGAGCAGGTGAAGCCGCCAAGACATCATTGCTGATCATTAAGTGTGTTTATAAAGGCAAGGCCAGGAGCCAGGAGGGCTCTGTGGATCCAGCCCTGGTGCTGTAGCTGAGCCAGCGGTGGCGGGGTGCAGCGTGGGTGATTCTGGTCCTGGCTAGGTCAACTTCTGAACTAGAAATGCCTGATGTGAGTTGGGTCCAAGGACTGGCTGTGGGCCTCGCTGGATGCAGTGTGGTGATGATTGGGAGTGGTGTACTGGGTGGGCACAGAGATGGGGTACCCCCTGCCTTGCCCCTGCGATAGCCCCGGGGGGCAGAGCTGGTGGTTGCTGTGCAGTAGAGGGCTGGCTTTGCGGCAGGAGCATCCTCCGTGGTACCTGCTGGTGTGAGGAGCTGCCTGTCCCACCGGCAGTTTTTGACAAGAGCAACCTTTGCAGAGTAACCCTTCCTCTAGCACAGACCATGCTGCAGCCTGAATTGTTACCAGGATTTTTTTTTTTTTTTTGAAAAAAAGTTCTCTAAATTAGTTGCAACAGACTTAATGCTTTGTACCACCGTACAGAGGCCAGAGTGCACCAGAGGCTGTGAGGATGCCTCGGCGCCCAGGTCTGGGCTCTGGGTGGGCGGCAAGCAGCGGCACGCGGGGTTCCTGGGGGAAGCTCGCTGGAAGCTGGATGCAGGCAGGGCGGTCAATTTGCCAGCTGTTGTCATGCTGCTGCTGACATCCGCTGCTGCTGACATGAGCGATGTGCTCCACAATGGGCTCTCGGCACTGCTTATCTGGGTGGAAGAGCTCTGAATTGAGCCAGCATCTGCTCTCAGAAGATCATGAACTTGGTTTCAGCGCTCCTTCAGCCCAGGCAAAGGCCAGAACAATTAGATGTGGCGATGCTGGAGGAGGAAAAAACCCAAAACCACAACCTTGGCAAGAACAAAACCTTTCCCCACTCTCCTTCTAGGTTTTCTAAAGGGACTGGTAGCAAGGGTTTTGGGAGGGTGGGAAGGAGCCTTTGGAACAAACCCACATGTCAGCCTCAATCAATCCATGTGGCGTTTTGCCGAATTGTGGGGTTTGCCCAGCCCAGCTGAGGCTGAATTAGCTGTGGGCACAAGGGAGGGAACAGCCATGCCAGCTTTGCTTCCTTGATGGAGGAAGGCTCCGTCTGGAAAAATCATTTGGCTTCAATCAAAGCTGCCACTTGTACTGTTGGGGACTATTAGTAAAAGCTGAGTAAACATCTCCCTTCCCTTCTAAGACATTATTTTCTAGTTTGTTTGGATGCCAGCCAGCAGCAGAAATACTGAAAATACTGCAAGGTAAGAAGTTGAGTTTCCAGCACCATCATGGGCAGGAGGCAGCAAGAAACCATGACTGAGGAGCATCTGCTCTTGCCAAACTGATGGCCTGGCTAGGCTGCTGTGAAGCTGGTACTAACAAACAGTCAATGTTTCTTGCTTTACCGGGCTTGTGGGACAAGAAATGGAAGAATTAGTGTTCCTGTTAGGGCTGAATGCTAAATGGAAAGCAGTCTTATGGAAAGGACTCTGCGCTTGTTTTTTTTCCTTCTAATGCTAATTTCCAGATTTCCCAGTCTCTGCTTTCTTACATATGCTCCGAGTGGCCAGCTTAGGAACGGCTGGATTGTTGTAGCTATTTAAAATAATTGTGCCTTGGCTCTTTGCCAGCTTGAGTAAAATAATCCCATTACTTTGGTAAAGGGCATGCGTGTTTATGGGAACCTGCTGATGGTTCATCCCCCGGAGCCCAGAGCGCAGGCAGCATCCCCCGCTGAGCTCCTCCAGAGCACTGGTCATCATCAGAGAGGGGACAAGTGTCCTGCTGTCCTCACGGGGACATGGCTGCACTGAGGGGAGCAGTGGCCGTGATGTAGGGTAGGAGAGAGGAGCCTTCAGCCAGCGCAGAGATCCTGTACTTGCCCCATGTGAGGCGCATGCTAAGTGCAAAGTAATTTCTTACCTTATTCAGAAATGGGAAGAAAAAAGGGCTTTTTCCATCTGGGGCTGGCAGTGGGAATCAAATGCTGCTTTGGCAAGGAGGTAGCGTGGCTCCGTGCTGAACATCTGTAAGTGATGGATGGTACTCAGAGAAAGGTGTCGCAACCCATCACATGCCTGAATCGTGACAACAAAGGGTTTCTTCTTCCATGGATGTCTTCTCTGCGCTGGCAGCATTTGCACACATTATTCCTGAGGTTGAGATCATTCACGCTGGGATAACTTACAAAGCACCAATGGACCATAGGGATTTAAACTTCTCTTCCTCTGTAGCCTTAAAAGGAAGGAGCTAAAGGCAGGATACACAAACTGATGAAAATTACTTATTTTATTAACTATTTTTACCACATTTTTTCCCAGAATAAAATTGGATCTGGGTAATTTAATACTTCTTAAGTATTCTGGGTGGGGTTGCTGAAATGTAGTCAGCGCTTTGGAGAACCACGCTGTATTTCTGGTGTTTAGGGACTGGTTTAGGGTTGTAACTTTAGTTGACTAGCCAGCTGGCTCCAGCACATCACTTCTACCTTGTTTACTTCACATTTTTCATAGCAATTTTTTTCTGCAAACAGTGTAATGTCCGCAGACTCTATTATGCTAGTACTAAGGACCAGACTCGGAGAAATGAGGCTGGAACACCATGCTCCGTCCCCATCCCTGCCTGTATGGTGAAGAGACGATATTTGATGTACTCGGAGTGTTTGGGGACTGAATGGGAACAAACGTCTCTCCTGGGTGACGTGGAGTTTTCTGCCAGTCCCTTGTGGGACACCAGGATGTAAACAAAGCTGCAGATCTCCTGATTCCTGCTAAAAGGAATAGATAGGAAAATAAAATCAGATCCTGGTGTTGCCCTAGGCCAGGCTTGATGGTGAATTTCAGGCAGGCGGGCTGGTGAGTCAGGAATCCAGAAGAGTGACTAGCCCAAATTCATGGGCTCATAGCCCAAAACCAAGTTACCGTTCCTTCACTTCTCTTGCCTGCGCTGTTTTTTGTCACTGCCACTGCTGCAAAGTGCTGCTAAATACCACTGCTTCAGAGGGAATGGCCTGGCCTCTGCAGGGGGCTGGTAAAATCGTGTTCTCCAAGACGTGCTTGCTGCCAGCCACCTTCCACTTGTTATTATCTCAGGAGGGTGGAGGAGGCACTACTGCGAGACGTAATTCATCCTGGCGGAGGCTTCCTGCCAGGGCCATCCATCCTTGCGGCACGGCGGCGGGAGGAGCGCAGCCCTTGGCTGTGGATATGTTGGCTGAAGCGTCAGCCTCTTCTGGGCGGCATCGAAACGGCGCAGTGCCAACGCGGCGGCTCCGTGCTGGCAAATGAAGGGGCTACCTTTGGCTGATGTGGTGGGAGCCAGGGGTGCACCTTGACCAGCTTGGTGTGGCTGGACTCAGAGCCACCCCGCTGCCACTGGAGCAGGAACTTGCCATGGATGACAGCAGCTGAAAACCTTAAGGTCAGGTCTCGCTGGGATGAGCGTTCTCACGTGTCTAAATCGCATTTTAAAGCGAGGCTTAAGTGAATAAGTAACCTCAGCACTCTCCTTCCATGGTAATCCCCGTGTCTGCTTGATTAGTGGATAGGAAAATGATAAACTGGGAGATAATTTCCCATCGTTTGGGTGGGTTTTTTTGGTTTGTTTGTTTTTTATTTATTTTTTTGTTTGTGTGGTTGTTTTTTTTAAAGTCTGGGCATGTGGATTATCCTGGCGCGCTCAAGGATGAGCAGTTTCTCATGTCCTTGAGAGTAAATGCCAAACTGCTCAGGCTTGGCTGTGGCGTTGGCTTTATTTGCCAAGGACTTAGAGTGTGCCTGAAGAACAGAACAAGAGGGAAGAGGGAAAACAGACAAGTAATTCTGACACACTTAAGTATTCCTGGCGGTGCTGCTGCCATCAGCTGTTCTATCAGCTTTCACAGCCCATGCTATAATTAAGATCTGTCAACACTGATAAAAGGGAGAACATTCAGTCAACTAATTAAGTATCGCTTTAATACTCTAATATTTAAATTCAGGTTCCTAAATCAGCGGAATAATAAAATGTTTTATGTCTGCTTAAATGGCAAGGGAACAGAATGTGAATATCTCAATAGTGGATTTAATTATCAACCCGCCTTGCCCCCGCGGAGCAGAGCAGATCTCCGTGCCGGTGAAGCGGAACCAGGATCCCTGACGGCTGCGGCAGGCGAGCCCAGAGGTGCAGAGCTGGCCGGAGAGCGTGTCCCCGCGCCCGAGGGAGCCGGGTAACCCCAGCAGGACAACTTGGGTGGCAAGGGCTTAAGACAAACCTGGGGATGCTCTGGAGGAAGGTGGGCTGGGCTCGCTAAGCAGGGGGAGGGAAATGGTTCCTGGCACTAGAAGGAAGATGGGAGTCTTGTTGTCTGGGCTCACAGCCTGCAATTCTGTGCCGCCGCTCTTCATTTTATCAGCACTATGGTGTCAACTCACACAGACACCTTCCAGCCTGTAATGGATGTGGCAGAGGCGTCTGCCCTGCTGTCACCCCTTTGTACCCTGCACATTGGCTGACGGGAGCCAGCATTGTAGACGTGCCCAGCGCTGCAGTCCCGGCTGGCCAGGCAGGGCCAAAAGGGTTCCCCCAAGTGTCCGTGCAAATGGCACGGCTTAGGGTGGCTTGTCCTGCCCTGCGCTTGCAGATACATCTGTGCTGCTGATGTGTCTGTGCTGCTTTGGTCTGGAGCTGTAGCCGACGGCATTTTTCTGTTGTTGTGTTTAGTCAATTGCTCCTTGAGTCTTTGATTGCAGGCCTTGCTCAAGCGATAAATCTGGATGAGATGCAAATGTTTAACTGCAGCATTGAGAGATGCTGCTTCATCCTTTCCGAGTTTGCTGTGGCTAGCGACAGCTCTGTGTGCTGGGCAGGAGGGAGCGATGTGCAGAGATGGCTCAGAGCATCAAGGAGAGCATCCATGAGTTGGGATGCCTAGTGCATTGTCCATGGCTCCACTTACGGGAAAAGAGCTGAGTGGGGAGAATTGTGGCTGAGCTGGACCAGGTATTAAGTTAAGCAAATGTTTTAGCAGGCCTGGCTTTGATATTACCTTCGCTTTCTCCTTTTTGTGTTAGCTTTCTGTGAATATTTTATCGAGCACATTTACAGGCAGGAGTGTTCATGGGGAAGGGAAATATTTGTTCAAGTTAATCTCCTAGAGGACTGCAAACCTAGATATTTGAAGTATTTGCCCTAGAAACTTGATGGTGACTGCTGTACTCATCCTGGCAAGAAACCTGAGCAGCTGAGGGGCTTGTGCGTGCTATTAAACCAAGACAGGTGATCATGACTGTAATGAACTGGTGCTGCTAACGATGGCTGTGGTTTGACTGTGAGCTCTGGGCACGCAAGGATGATGCCAGGCCTGGAGCTTTTTTTAAAGCTTAAAGCTGTTCTCAGAAATTACATGGGATGGAAAAAGGCTTGGAAAAAATCAATTTGGAAAATCCCGCTCTATTCACACGTAATTTGCAAACTGAGTAAGAGGTGAAATTCATCAAGGAAATGAATCATTACAAATGATTTGTTCAGCTGTTGTAGGGAGATGATTTATGAGTATCGATCTATTTGTAATTGTGAATAACTCCCTGTGGAAGCTGTGTACTGTATGAAGTGTTAGGTAGCTGAAATCGACTGAATAAATGCTTTTTTTTTTTTTTTTTTTTTTTTTTTTTAATATTGCACTTACTACAAAACACTTTAGTCAAGATTGCAGTCACCTTATGCTGCACTTTTCAGATGTTACTGCATGAAGGAATGCTTGGTCCGAAGAGTTTTCAGAAGATACCGTGACTTCCATAAATGACTTGGCCAAGGTCAATCAGAGTCTGTAGCAGACTTTGGGAAAGAACCAAAGTTGATTTAGTCCAAGTCCAATGCTTTGGTTTGTGTGAAATAGTCCCGGAGCAGGAATTACTGGTATGTCTGCTATAGAAACCCCGCCTCTGCAAAGCTGAGGATTTTATCTAAATGCTTCAGTTTTGAGGAGGCGATGTGAAATCCGGTGTAATTTGCCTGCTCTGTAGGAAGTGGAGTGTGGGTCACCTCCAAAAGGCAGCTCAGCTGTCTGGTAGGTGTACAAAGTTGGGATGGGTGCCCTACTGCGTCTCACCTGGAGGGGAAGCATGGGAACTGCAGAAGTTATTTTGAATGGAGCAGCTAAGGAGAAAGCATCTCTGGAAGATAAATGCCACAGAGAATTCGCAATACAGCTCTGGTGTGCAGCTCAAGGGTTATTATCCATTCTCCTTCTCCTGGAAGCTTCATGTCACAATTATTTTGTGGGTGGGCTGCGGCTGCTGGTAATGTGTGACTCTGGCACGGGTATATCGTAGCAGATGATTTTCTGTCTGTGCTGCCCAAGTGTTTCTGTCCTGAGCATGCCACTTGGTGAGTGGAATGGGACAACTAGCAAAAGCGTGGGGTTATTTGTTTTAAAATAGAGAAATGTGGCAATTTCATACCCTGCAGTCCTTTTCTGACAACTCATCTTCCTGCATCACATTGCAGTGAGTGACAGCAACCAGAGGCTATTCATAAGGGTGGCATCTCAGCATGTAATAATCATAATTACATGAAATAATAACTATCTAAAGGGCAGCGTGGTGAGTGACAAGCCAGAGAATATACCTTGACACCTGCCAAAGATGTACTAAACACACAGAGAAATTTTCCCCAGGATCCTGTCACTTTGTCAACTAACAGAACCAGCCAGAGTTAATAAAATTACTCCAACAAAGTCAGGCAGGGTTTTTTCCCTTGCTGTCAAAGGCTCAGCGCTGTAACACAGGTTCACAGAGTCATTGAGCAGTTTGATCCAGGTCTGGCAATGCTTTTGTTGCTACTATTTCTGGCTGTAATTAATTGGAGAAGTTCCTCTGCATGGAGTTTAATCTGATAATTATTAGCAATAATAATAATAATTGATAAAGTGGAGCTGGCAGCAGGCTTTGGGGACCTGGCAAAAAAAACGCTGGGAAGGTTTGACATTTTCTTTGCTGCCATTTCTTCTACTGTTTAATTCTGCCTGTGTGTAAGGGCTAGAGTCCAGGATGAGAGGTACCGCATGGCAGCTGATAGCGCTTATAATTTTTACCCTGATGTGCAGCAGCAGGTGATCTTATACTGTGCGGTGTCTAATCCTTTCTGTGAAGTGAACATTGAAATTGTTTGGACAGACCCTCTTCCCTGGCAAAAATGGTTATGGAAAGCTAGGGAAGAGAGTGTGTGCATGCAAGCAGATAACGTGTGTAGAGAAAAGATGGACCACTAAACTAGAGTTAAGGGTATTGCGTGTCCCACAGAACTTGACCTTTTTAAATCATCCGCAAGTTATCCCTATCTCCCATAAAATGAATCAAAAGCTGCCTGCTGAGCGCCAGAGCTTTACGGATGAGTGCTGGACTCACTGCCCGAAGGTCCCTGTCTTGCATTGTGGTGAGTTCAGAGCAGATATTCCCAGTCATCTGGAGTATCTAACAGGAGTTGTAATGTTCAAGATGACCTGTGCTCCCCTGCCAAAAGTGTGGGGAGCACAACAGGAATGGAAGGTGCTGGGCTATTTTTTGCATGGCTCCTTAATGATATGCATTTTAGATGTTTCTTCAGCACTGTTCTGTGCTGTCACTTTACAAATTCACACAGGACAATTAAATTTGATAGCAGGACTACTTTTTTTCTACATGGTTGTTAGATGTAGTGTTTGACCATGTCTTGCTATTTTCCCTGATGTGGTCCCTCACTTCCTTGGGCTCCCATGCCTCTGCCTGCATGTCGTCCCTTGGCTTGTTTTTGGGTACAAAGAAGTAGAGCACTGTGCCAGTGCACTGCAAACACAGAGGTGCCCATGTCCCCAAAGAAGGGCGTTAGGCATCACGGTTGTAAAATAACACAGAGGATGAAGCTCACAGGAGAGGTTTATTTATACTCCTGGCTGGATGCACCAGTCGTTTCCATGGGAATGGGGAGGGCTGCACAGCAGGACGGCTGCTCTTATTGCACATGATAGAGAGCTAATGGGGAGGGCTGCAGCCTCCTCAAGCCCTCCTTAATCCAGTCCCCCGCCGGCTCCTCAGCCATACACACCTCTGTATCACACACTGCTGGAGGCAGGTACCGCTTAACGCAGGTCATGGGCCATGATGGGAGAGATGCAGTTTTTAGGAAACAAATGCATGTCGCAGTGAGGGGATAAAAATACATTTTCTGTGCAGCCTTTTCGTGATTCTTGTTCTGGAGAGCAGAGGTGAGGAGAGGTTTTTATTTATTTATTTATCTATTTATTTATTTTTATTCCCATACTGAAACTGCCATGGGGGAAAGCAGAACTGCAGGTGGAGTTTGCTTCGTTATCACTGGGTCTCGCTCTTGTGTGGCTGCTCAGAAAACCCAGGGGCAGTAGGCAGGTGAATTCAGTGTCGGCTGACGGATGTGGTCTTCCCTCTTGAGAGGCTGCTGGCCAAATTCTGCTCTAGGGACACGTTCCCTGCAGGCCTTTTCCAGGTCTGTGGCATGACCTGCCCCATGCTTGGCTTTGCAGGGAAAACATCCCTGAGGAAGAAGCAGTCTCAGGCAGCCATGAGCTGGACCCACAAACCTCCTGTAATAATTGGGCAGCAGTAACGTCTCCCCTCTTGGCTGCCCTAGAAGCTTTTAAAAGACAGTGGAGAATTCACCCCACTTCTCCTCTCCTTGCAGCTCTACGCAGTGGGCTGATGTACTTTGGAAAAGCAGGTGCTGTGCCCATCCTCTTGCCCAGGCTGGGCTCCGTGGAGGGGTTGGGGTGACCTCACAGCACCCACCTATGCGCAGCAGCCCTCTTGGCAGAGGAGCTTCACTCCTTGTTTCCCTGGACAGCCCTGGGGAGCTCTCAGGCTTAGCATCCCTGAGATGGTGTCAGCAAGAACAAAATCTCAGTTACCCCATAATTGGTGGGCAAGGATTTGTTGAAGCACGTGGGTTTCCCAGGAGCTGCTGAGGGCCATCTGCGGGGCGAGGGGCTTTGCTCCAGGGGCTGTGGTGTGCTGGGAAAACATCCCAGCATCTGCAGAGAGACGGAGATTGGCAGGGAGAGGCTGAGGGCTGTGAATAATACAGTAGGTGGGGGGAAGCAGAGGATAAAACACACCAAAAATTGCATTCAGACAACACAGATGACAGTTATTTTGATTTGTAAATGTCTACCTCGTTGGAAAAGCTGCCATAAGTAATACCCAGCTGTCAGCCTGGCCTGATCCGTGGGTGTGCTGAGCGGGGCTGCGGTCAGGCGTGCTATCGATGGGGGGCTCTATTTTTCACAGTTGTACGTACAGGATAAACGTACACTCTTCCGGCACGTGTTTGTCATTGACAAAACCCTGCTGCACCCGCACTGTGTCATTACCGTGTTCAGTCACTTGAGCCTTACTTCAGAGACCGAGGGCGGTTGAGTTATTATTTTTTGTTATTATTATTTTCCTTCTTGTCTTTCAGCAGAGGCAGGAAAATCCCCCATCCCACAGCTCTGTTTCTGTTGTAACACAAATGGAGTGTTCATTTTGGATTTGCTGTGGCAGCCAGCAGCGGTGCTCGTGCTCGGTGCAATCTCTGGGTAGCCCTGTGATGTGCTATGCTGTGGATTTTTTTTCTCCCTGGGCTGGGAAAGCACATAAACCCCAGCCATTTTCAGGAAAATACTTGACCATTGCCAAGATTTCACCTGTTTTGTGGATAAACAGAGCACTGAAATCTTCAGGGCTATCAATATTTATAGATTAATCTGTTTTGAAGACCAAGAGGGAGCGTTTATCATTATCCACCCTGCCCTCCATAGGCTGCAGAACGCTGTCAGCCCGTCAGCCAGTGCCACCAAAATCGTACCTGCTGCCAATCATGGCTGCAATTCAGGGTATGGGGATCAATTTCTTGATTGGAACAGGAACCAGTCGCAAGGACAGATGTTTCCTTGGTGGAATTTATCTGAATTTCAGGTGTCTACTAGTCCTTGATGCAGTGCAGGTGAGCTGCCTCCCTACGGGAGCATCCTACATGGGCACAACAGCTCCCCATCAAACACTGCTCTGAGCTGATAACTTTTTTCCCAGAGAGCAATATGGTGGCCACTGCTGCTCCAGTCCTCTCTCCCCGATTTTTTTTAAATCCCTTTTGTGCTGGATTGTAAGCTTTCAGGGCAGTGGTCTTTTCTTCTTGGTGTTTGTTGATGGCAAGCTGTGAGGCTGTTGGGTATCTCTACAACACACACAGTCAAATCACGTTGAGTTGTAAAGGGAAATTTCAGCCTCTTCTCGTTCTTGTGTTGTCCAACATCAACTGGTTCTTTAAGTGGCCTCCTGAAGGCACTGATCAGTGAGTTGGTTTTATGGTCAGATAATTGGTGAGAAGGAAGAGAGAGTGAGGAGGATTGTTGCTTTTCCCCATGACCTCTGAAAAAGGCTCAGGAGCTCTGAGAGAGTCACCTTCGCTCAGCTGTGTCCTGTGTTTGAAATCCCATCAATAAATAGCTGAGAAGTCCCCTGAAGCTTTGGGAAACGTTTGGGGGCAGCCCTAGATGGATTTATAGCTTCCCATCAAGAATCACATGAAATTCATGTCTGTGTGTGGTTTTGCCTGGGGATTTGACTGCATTTTGCGTTGCCTTCTGGGCTCAGACAGATTTGCAAGAGAAATTAAGGAGAGACAAAGTCTGCCGCTTGAGCTGAGCACTGTGTTCGCATACCCTCGGAAAACAAAGCTGCTGGGTGTTTTGCACAGCTGTGACCTCCAGACTGATAAGGAAATTTTCCTGTTAAAGATGCATAAATCTCCTAAGAGTCTCTTCTTTCAAGGTGCAAACCACTACCAGCAAATGCCACATCTGAAAATACATTTTGTGCTGTAGTCAAGATCCATGCACCTTTCCGGCCAGTCAGCCTTCCTGGGACTGCAAAGCAGCATTTGCTGTTAAATCCATGTGCCTTTTTATTTTCTTTGCTCCATGATTGATATGTCTCATCGTGTCACAGAACTATATATAGCTTCTCCCTGCCAGGAGACGTAGCGGCTGCTCCTGGCCATGTTACCTCAGGTTGGATTAATTAACCCTGACATCATCCATTTTCATGGACAGACATCCCGTTCCCTGCTGCTTGTAAACAGAAGCCGCTTAGGGAGCGAATGCAGGCAGGAGGCAATGGGGAGGCTGTGTAAACACCATCGCGCCGCACCGCGCCAAGGCATTTCCAGTGCCTACTAAAGAGAGCAGAAGCCAACTTTTCATCTCTGTGTTTTCCTTAGGGCTTAGCAAGGAACCAGTAAGTTTGCAGCAGCTCTGATTAAAAACATTTGCTCTTTTCTTTAGCCCCTGGTGACTCTGCCATTGGCTCGGTGACAGCGTTGAGCCGGTGTCAGTGCTCCAGCCATTCAAGGCTTGGCCATTCTCTGTGGGGCCAAGCCGTCCCCAGTGCCTTCTAAGAACAGCGAGGCTGGAGTTTCCTTTTGGGGAGCTCTTTTGGTTGCAATGTTGGGGGGAAAATGGGAGTGGGAGTCCAGGAGCAGGTGGTCAGTGGAGGGTCCAACAGGCTGTAACTGCTCTCCTGACCTTCTGCAGGGGTTAAGGCCGCAGGAGCAAAGACGAGCAGCAGCTCCTGCTCTGGCATACCCATTTCTTGTTAGGAACCCTCCAGCGCAGCTGGGGTCTGCAGCACTGCTCCTATGTTCTCTTGGTTCAGTATTTTTCTACCTAGTGCTGCTCCTCTGTATGGGCATTGAGTGGCCTCTTTTGAGGGCAAAAGAAATTTGTCGCAGTTGCAGGGGGGAAAATCACTTCAAAGATCAGTTGTTCTCATGTGTGCAGGCCTTTAGGAAGGGCTTTTCCTTTCCTTCTCTTTCCCCTTCCTACCCTCATCCCATATTCAAATATCCCTGCCATGTCTTCCAAACAAACAGCCCCATTCCTGCCCGCACCAGCCCCGCTGGCCAGGAGCATCCTACTCTCCGGCAGAGCCAAACCTGCTGCGTGCGCTGGTGCGTTGGTGCTCAGTGCTGCCGATGCTGGGGAGAGCCCTCGGCGGGAGGTGGGGGTGCTGGGGGCACTCCTGCGCCAGTGGTTGCCCTAAAGAATGTGCCTTTGAGCTGGGGGAAAGTCTAGGGGGACTTCTTCAGGCTCCTACTGTGACCTATTGAGAGTAGAAGTGATTTGAAGTCTCTGCAAAGTTTTGCAGTTTTTTAGATGTGGTGCCTTCATCCTGTCAGTCCTATACCTGCCTGTGAACTGGTCATGGTTGGGAGAGCAGGGATTTCTTGCACTCTAGCATATGTTCTCATCCTCTCAGAGCCAACTGGTTTTTCTGTTGATTCCTATAGGACTGATTTTCATGTTATGGCAGAGCTTTTGTGCGTGACATCCCATATTTCTACTCAGCTTTTTAGAACTTACTTTTCACTAACAAGCTGAACATATGGGTACAAGGGAGCAAGCACAGTTCTTTGTCTCTAGGGCCCTCCAGTCAACTTTAACCCTTTCGAACCCTTTAACCCTACACAGGCTCCTGTAAAGAGTGAAAATGCAGCGTCCTCTTTCACTGCTTTGTGTTTGCATTTTGGGACCTCATAGTCTTAGACCCATTCATGCTGCTTTAGTCAGAGAAGCAGCCAAAAAGGGCTTATGAATCAACATATGGCACCTCCTCATGCTCTTGCACAGAGGCTTTTGTGAGCCCAGTCTTTTGCAGACTGATGCGTTGCAACACAAATGCGAAGGGCTGTTCTCTTCAGGTTTGGGCTCTCCTCCATTCCTCCGCTGTGATTTTTCTTTTTCTTCCCTGTCTTGTTGGTGTCATTCCTGCCGAGAGCTGGCAACTGAGACGGCAGTGAGTCAGTGGGAGCGGGAAGTAGCTGGGCCGAGACGTGCTTGGTAGGTTCCTCCTGAAGTTATGAATCTGCCAGTGGCTCTGTGGGATGGCTCTGAGGTCACCGCTGTGTTTAGCGATGGGGATGATGATAATTTCCTAGAACAGCAGCTGGAAAGGCTCTGGTGGGTCTGGTGATGCAGGATGTATGAAGAAGCAGCAGGTTGGAGGTGAGGACAGAGGGATGGAGGTGGGGACAGAGGGATGGGGTGGAGGGATGGAGGTGGGAGGTGGCATGCAGCAAGGTGGGCTTTACAGACATGCTTTGGGAGAAAGAGCATCCAGCTGCAGTGCCACCCACCCTGAGCATCCCACGTGCCAGCTGCATTTGTATGAGTTCTGATCTCTGTGGAGAAAGGGAGACAGAAGGGGACAGATACCTGAGGTCCCAGCAAAACTTGCCCTGCAGCAAGCTCTTGACAGATGTGAAAAAGTCAGACAGAGATATAGTTTTAAAAAGTTCAGGCAGGTGGAGCTGGGATTTAGGAGATCTGGATTGGCTTGCTGACTTGGCCCCAGCTTGCCTGGGTGACCTTGGGATAGTGCCTGGAGCTGACCCTGACGCTGGCTTTGCTGAGCTTTGGCTTGAGACCTTCAAAAATAAGCATTGGCTTTTTTTTGTTTGGACACAAGTGCTTCCATTTTATTAGAAAATACTGCCAAAGGATAGCAGGAGGAGAAAGCATGAGAGATTAAGTCTACTCATGGGCTGGATCAGAGTGCAATATTTTGTTTCCCACTGTGCCACCAGCTGTATAAGACGAAAATGTCAGAAATCCTGCAGCAGGCAATTACAGCCCGACGGCAGGCTGCTTAGCGCCTAACCTCGGGGAGTTTGCTCTCAGTTTATAGCCTGAAACAAGGAGTCTTTCTCCCAAAGCTCTTTGCCTTATGCTTTCTTGTTAAAAGTCCGAGCTGCTTCTGTGTCCCCGAGTCTGACCCTTGGAAAAGCCAGGGGGCTGGAGGGAAGAGGGAGGGGGCTTTGCAGCAGTGTTGTGCTGTGGAGAAAACCAGTTTGCTCTCAGCCCAGTGTTCCCCTTATCGTGCCTCATGAGCATCTTCCTTCTCCTCAGACTGTTGCACGAGATTTATTTCTGCAGCCTCCACAGTACACATCAGCTCTGCATTTTTCTGGCTGGAATATAATTTTGCTACTTCATGCCTATATTTTGTGAACTTCCCTAGGTCTGTTATTTTTACTTCTGTGTGCAACGCTTTTCATTCTGGAATGATCTGAACTTAATTCATGTGCCATTTGCTCTGTGCTCTACTTTCAGCACAATAATAAAAATAATTTAAATTGTACTAGGCTGCAGACAAATCCCCGTAGTATCCTGTGAGTAATTCCCTTGAAGCTGATGCATTTCTGGTCCTTATTTTTCCTTTGTTCACTATGCTTAAGGCAGCATTAAATAGGGATGGAGGTGTGTGTAGCTGAGCCAAATTGGAAGCTAATGAGTAATAAAAAATTGCTCTACATTGGTGAAATGAGGAGTAGAGCAAAATAGCCTAATGTGAAAACAGCCGTGAGGAGAGGGGACATTCATGTTAAAGTCAATAAGTACTGAAGGTATCAATCCAGCACAGCTCAGATTCTGTCATCTTTGGACTAAGTGAGTCCTGTCTCTTGATCACTGGCTGCATGTCGATGTGGCCACGCAGAACCATCAGCAGACACCAGCAGTGGGAGAGCGGGTGCTGTACGGGTGCCAGAGCGAGGTGTGGGACCCAGCCACTGCCGGGGTGCTTGTGGTGTGGCCTTAGCACATAGGTGTGTCTCATGTTGGTAGAAATTGTTACTGAGTGGTGTGGAGCGGGTACATACCCAGGCACAGCCAACGGAAGGGCTGGCTTGAAGGTTCATGAGCCTCTAACCACAGGTGTTCTCACTGGGCATCTGCGCAGTGCCAAAGTCGAACTTCACAGACGATTTCCCAGCAGGACTTGTGGCAGAGAGCTGTCTTTTAAGTGCCTCGATAGTGAAAATCAGAGGTCTTGGCTAATCATGGTTAAAGCTTGTCTCAGGAATGCCTTGACTGGTCTCTGGCCAGTGCCTCCCAGTGGGCACTAGCTCTCCCCATTTCTCCTGTCACCTGCTTATCAGCCAGACACCAGCATGTGTGTTCCTGGGTGGGCTGGGGGTGATTGCCACCAGGCTGGGGGCTGTGGGTTCGCTCGTGAGCTGGGGAGAGCAGGGAGCTGATGAGCCTGTGCCACCACGAGACCCGAATGCGGAGAAGTGTGTTTGTCAATCAGCGTGTCGTCTTTATTTTTTCAGTGTACTTTGCTGAAGAACTATTATACATAATTGGTTCTGGATTACTGCACAAACCGCATCCAGATAACGCTTGTCACCTTGGGAATAGCTAATGATACAGAACAAACCGGCAGCAGCGTGCTCAGGCTGAAGGGCTGCATGTGTGTGTGTGTTTTGTCTTCTTTTTGTTTTTAAATGTGTCTTGAAAAATAAAAACACATACATATTTTAAGCAAGCGCTTTCTTGCACAGATCTGTTTTGTTTTAAAACATCGAGTGTGTTCCTTCAGCAGATCAACCTTATTGTGTTGCTCTTCTGATGCTGTGCCAGTTATGTTTATTTTCTTAGCTGAAATTATTTCCTCAACAGATTTGCTTTTAAAAGGACACTGCTCTGTGCATATCTTCTTCAAAATGAAGCTCATCTAGCTACTGCTCTGCTCTCCTGATAGATATCTTGCAGATAGGGAGCAATACTTTATTACTGGAAAGCAAATGCTCATGTCCAAGCCATCTTACATCAAAATCTGTGTGAAACAGACTTTAAGCAAATGAACTCTAAAATCCTGGGTTTGATTATCTCAGCGGATCCCTGCTGAACCTAATAAGGCAGCATCATGCAAAAGACATTCTAGGCTCAATATTACCAAGTATTAATTATTGTTATCTCTTTGCTAGCTGATTGCAGTGTTTGCAGCCCTGCAATTTAGCTTTCCAGCAGAAAGGAAGGTGTTGGAACAAAACTAGAAAATAAACCTCAATATAAACATATCGGACCTGAAACAAAAGCTGTCATGGAACCATTGTTCCTTCCCTGCTTTAAGAAACTGGCTTTAAAACCATCTCTGCCAGAGAGCAACCTGCACTGCTTCTCCCCTTGCAGAACCTTCTCTGGGCGGCTGAGGGCAAGGAGAGGCCAAGGGGGCAGGTGAGGGGAAAGCCTAAGGTGCCTTTTCACGGCTACCATGTGCTCTCCAAGAAATGCAACTTGGATGGCTTTGTACAACAGTGACATCTGGTGATACCCATCAATATTTACTGTTCCCATCTGCTTTTAAAGGGGGTGGAGTTAGAGTCTGCAAATTCCTTACTGCTGGAGAAGTGAGCTACAGCAAAGCACTTGGGCTTGACTCAAGCCCTGCCAGGGCTGCTCCTGGCAGCCGGCTTGCTGTTTGGTTTGGGTATGTTGGTGCTGCGGTGTGCTGACGTTTCGTGGGCAAAGGCTGGATGCAGAGGGATGTCACCGGCAGGGAAGGATGCTGAGCTGGGCTGGGCTGTTGTGTGTGGAGTGGGGCTGGGTGACAAGCTGCCCTCTGCTGCTCAGGTGGGAAGAAGGGACGTAAATCTCAGTGATCCCTCTTGAGCCCCCCTCACATATCCCGTTAATGCATCCTGACAGCAGGGACTGCAATCCCTGCTGGAAGAGCGTTATTCCTATTGCAGACCTTGAGTCTTTTACCCAAACTGGTTCAGCCTTTCTAATTGTTAGGGAGAAACTGTTTGAATAAGATGGGAAGTGCTCTGTATTGATGAGAAATAATTTATCAATCTCTCTGTCAATGGATATGGAAGATCGATAGTTAAAGCCACAGTTTGTTCCCTGCGGGTACATCTGCCATCAGGGGAGCTGGCACGGGCAGGTCGTCTGCTGACTACAGCCTCCTCGCAGTGAGGGAGAGAAGAGGGAGAAGAACCACCACCACTTCTGGTCTCCTTTCTCCCTTCCTGGATGTCCTGCAGGAGCTGATAATGTATGTTTCCTCTTTCCTTGCTAAATACGGTCTTTCCCTGCCTTGCTGCTTAGTTTGCACCCGGGGATGTGATCAGGGGGAAAAGGGTGCATTTCTGCTAAACTGTGGTGGAGGACATTTGCTGACTTGTCTGTCATCACGGGGACTTCTATGTGCCATAGAGTTGTATGTCGCCTCTTTTTCTCCCTCCTTCCCACTATTTGTGCAAATTAAAACAATTCAGAAAGAGGTTTCTATGGGTTAATTCAAACATGTGGAACGTTGGAAACAAATCAAGTTATTCCTGCCGTCATGGGATTATAAGTGGCTTTAGGCCTAAATCCTGGCAGCGCATCTAGACCACCTCCCAGGATCAGTGCCTACGTGAACACTTGCTGCCTGCTGTCATATCTCTTGAAAAAGAGAGAGCTGTGCTCCTGAGGGCAGGGACTGGGTACTCTCCTGCACTGCATCAAGCATATAAATGATGCTTTAACAAAGAGCTAATAAGAAAAATGATGGTTTGAATGTGCAAACACGGGGGACGGAGGGAGAGGCCTGTAGTGAGGATGAATTTGATTTCTTTAATATTGGATATTATACATGCACAATAAGCAGAGTCAGTGTCATTATTCCATACCTGTTTCTTTCCAAAGGATAGAATATGAACTGAATTGCCCCTCGGAGAGCAATAGCGAGATAATGTTTTCACACCATTAGTCAGATGCTGAAATACCAATGCACTTTTTCTTTTCCCTGGTAATATAAAACTAGAAATAACAATCAAACAGAAAGGTAACACCTTGTATGCTGCCCAACGAGTTTTCTTTCAGTTCTGGAAACTGTGGTATAATTGAAAGTGGCAGCTGCTGTATGTTTCCAGAAACTCCTGGTTCTCTTAAGGAAAACTGTACCTCTCTACTGCTTTCTCTGGTTCCTGTATGCCTGGAGTTTCTGATGTGACACTGTGTTTTACATCTTCACACAATACCAAAGGAAAAGCTTAGCTTTGGATGTATTAAAAAGCAGATAACGCCCACGGACTCAAGGAGAGGGAGACAAGATATCCCATGGGTAAAAACCGTGGCATGCATCCATGTGGATGGACAAACAGTTTGAGAATCCTATTGAGAAACCAGAAGTATGGACCATGTTCAATACTCTAGTTTTAAGAGATCGTTTAACCAAACCCAGCTGCTAGAATTTGGCAGAATTCCTCTGTCCTGCTAGTTAAACCACATCAGATAAATCTGTGGTGCCACATAAATCGTTTGTTTTGAGAAAACACGAATTCTACCTGTGCCGCTGGGATGGAGAGGGCCGACACAATTTGATGGAAGACTCAAAGGCAAATTTTTTCCTGTTGATTTTGGGGAGGCAGGGGTTATTACAACCAAGTCACAGGTTTAGGATTCAGAGGACAGCCAAATAGCTCTGATACTTGGTTTCTGTTGAGCTGTGCTGGCCTGCTGGTAAGGTGGGATGTGGGGAGACAGTGTGGAGGGAGTGAATTGACAGTGACTGTTGGGAGCAACAATAATGAAGTCATTGGGGGCTGCACAGGTATAAGAAGTAGTCCAGGCCGTCTGAGTTCCCTTATTGTTTTGTTTCTGAAGTAACAGGAGGACAGGGAGGGCTTTAGAGGTGGTCTTCAGCCATATTTCGTAGTGGCTGATCCCTGCTTCTATGGGAAACCTCAGCTTCTCCCCCTGATTGTAGGGTAATGATGAAGAGTATTAACACACTGAAAGCAATTTCCCTTTTTGCAAAGAGAGGCACACATGACTGGAAAACAAGTATAGTAATGGGCAGACTCTCCATAGGGATTCTCCATAGAAACTTTCCAGTGAGTTTTTGCAAGGACCAGAAACATTTAGGCTTGCTTAAGGGAGGATGGGGAGAAAATCAACACATTGTCTTCCAACAAACTGGTCGTTTATATGGAGTCTATCCCGCTGCGTGCTCTTGAGCGACCTGTCAACCCCAGTTTATCTCACTGGCTCCAGCTTGACTTTTCTGAGCTGTGGTCGAGGTCGTTTGGCAGGGCTGCCCCAAAGAGCTCATAGCCTCATGCGCCTAGGCTGCTCTACCATCTGTAGCAGCAAGGGACCATGACTTGTTCTCTGTTCATAACCCTCATACCTGGATTTCCTTGGGAGCCTCCAGAAGATGCTTCTGCTCCTGAGAAGCTGGGCCTGTCCCACAGCCTTCACCTCCCCGTATTTCATCTCCCTGAACTCACTGCTATGCTGGAAACCAAAAGTTCTCTTGTAGTCCCTCAGGGATCCTTACTGACTTTTATGGTCTTTAAAAGACCTCTGCATGGATTTGTAATCATTCTACGTGTACACCGAGCAACGCTAACATAACTGGTAATTAATTTGTTTTAATTGTTTTTATATAATCCCCGCGAGCGACCTCATGTTTTGTTTTGCATCTGTTATGTTTCTGACTCAAATTTTAATGCCTGAATGGGAACAGTGCCAGCTGCTGTTATGCTGAGCTATGAGCAATCTCCTGGCACACTTCCAGTCCTTTATTGTGGAACTAACTATACAGCACTGTAATTTAACTAGCAAAATGTGGCAAATCACTATTATTAATAACAATAAATCTATTTCTGCAGGTTGACAGCATTAAAATAACAAATTACTCTGCAAAGAAAGCTGGTAATTTTGGGTGCTTTCCACTGCGATCATTGCAGAAGTGTAATATCCATTATTAAGAACCTTTTGGTGTCTCATGAAGGAGCTGTTTGCACATGACAGTGCATCATGGTACTTACTACGGGGGAAGATACAGGGGCCTTGACCATGGCTATTTCAGTAATTCATCATTTTAATTTAAATATTAGTGGCAGGATGGGGCAGGTTAGGGAACATTGTCTGCCTCCCCCCCTTCCTGTCCCCCCTTTTTTATTAATCCTATCTCATCCAGTTAGTCAAATCTTGATGCCCAAGATCTTAATTTCTCCTCTCTTCCCTTCTTTCCGCGCTCTGTTGCTGTCTTCATTCCTGAGTCCCCTGAGGTTTAGCCGAGTGCTTGATTTGCGCAAGGCTTTAGCCATGAGAGCAATGGCCCCCAGACACTCATATTTTTTTAAAAGAGTCACCAGCTGGACTCCTACAGACTGCCACTGGATTGCAGCAGCCACATTACAAAAAGACCAAGCCAAAATCACAGGCTTAAGATTACTTTCAGGCTGAACTTTCGGGTGTAAGTCACCCACTGCACCTGGAGGTTTTCCATCCAATTCCCCTCAGGGGAAACAGGAGCAGTACTGCTAGTGCTGTGTCGCCCTTGTACAAGGCAATCCTCATTTTCTACAGCCTAATTGATGAAAGCCACATCAACCCCTTCGCGTCTAGGCAGCTGTAACAAGCGGTGATTGCGAGGGGAATGGAGTGTGCGTGGCGGCTCCTCGGGGCGAGGGTGGGGAGACGTGGGCTGTGGGTAGTGAGCGGGAGGTAATTGAGGTTACGGTAGGGAACTGGTGACTGTACGGTAGTTGGGGCTTGACTGACTGAACTGCTTATTTCCTTTGTTTCCACACTTTGTGTTGGCAGGATAGGCATTCTAGTGAGCTTAAATGGGAGCTAAAATATTATGGAAAAGAGAATACTGGAATATCTACCTCATAAGATGCAGGCGCCGAAATGTTGTTGTATAGTCTGTTTGTAAAGTTACTGTTTGTATAAGAATTTATAATATACCCAGGGGCTTTATTCACTTTTTGGTGGTTATTTCAGGGCAGTCCTTATCCAAACCCACTGCAGGTGATGGGGATGTTGTTACTGGTCATTGCCTCAGCCTCTTCGCTGCTTCGTAGAGTGGGCAGAAAGCGTCAAGGTGCTGTTTGTGAAGGGGGAATGTGAGACAGGAGTGTCTGCTGCTGCTGTTTCTGTGAGCTGATGGATGTGTTCTCTGTAAGCTCTCCCAGCCTCAGTGGGTAGGCATTGGTCTGGACAGGGGTTGGAGTGGAACCATGCTGGAGACCTGGACAGCATATGCTTGGAAGAATGTTGAGAAGAAAGGGTGCAAGCTGAGAAAGAGTAAATACATGACATGGAGATAGCTGGATGGAGAAGAATCATAAGGGAATGGAAACAAAAATATTTTGGGGAATGAAATTAAGAAGCCACATGCAAAGAGAGCTCGTTGATAAAAGGACCAGAAATCTCAGGCACTGGGAATCCAGGGAGAGACTGTGGCCCAGAACTCGGTCGCTATGTGTTTGCCTCTGCAACAACCTCGATTAATGAGTCTGGTGTCAGAGTACTGGAGAGTCCGTTGGGTGAGCAGACGGAGACCAGTACAGTTTGCTGAATGCTGTTTGGAAAGAGCACTGGTGAGTGTGAAGAAGGGGATGAGACTCCTGCAAATCTACTTGTTGGTGCAGCGGAGGAAGCTGCCGTGGGGTGGTTTTTAGTGGGCCGCTGTGTTCCCCCTTCGCTCCGTGTGCGCAGAAGCGGCTTAGCACTGCTGCAGCAGGGGATTGCCAGTGTTTTGATCGGTTGTTTTCTTTATTTGTGCAGGGGGAATTGGGAAGGGAAGGCTGGACATCACTTTAACTCTTTGTGCTTGTGTAAGATGGAGGAGATTTGTTTCCTCCCTTAGCTAGCTTGTAGCAGGACGGAGCCTGCGTGCTTCTGCATAGAAACCCACATCTGCATCTGCATGGTGGCTTGAAAGCTCCCCTTGCAGAGCCCAAGCTCGCAGGCTTCTCTCATGGTCATTCCAAGTGATTAGTCAGTTTTCTTGGAGATTAAAGTACCTCCTAGGTCGCTGAGTGGACTCTGCAGGGTTTAATCCAGGGCTGTCTGCAGCTGAGGTACCCGCCACGCCATACAGAGCTGTTTAGAGAGATGCGGCCCCTTGTGAGCACTAAGAGTCAGATACGGCTCTGAGCTGTTATCCGGCCTAATCTGCTGATAGGACTGCGATAATTCAAGCTTAGCGAGTTCGACGCCAGCTGCTGCTCTCCCAGAGAAGTGCCGACAGCTCCAAGGGGCAGCAATACTGAGGGGTTCTTGAATGGGGTTGTGGGCCCCAATTCTCCTTAAAAATAATGATTTAAAAAATCCTAGTTTGTTCTCAGCTGTTTTTGTTCTTTGCATCCTACTCTTTGCTTTCAGACAAAGATACGATGGTATTTGACCCTTCTGAGTGTTTTTATCCTGTTGGTTTGCAAAGCAGCCAAATCCTTGGTCCAATGTGGCGGAGTGGTGACATTTCCAAGCCTTGCCCCGATGTTGGAGCATTTAGTTCGGAGCGTGCCCCACATTTGCAAGTCTTTGGTGATCTACTTCATGTTTTCCTGTTTTCCCTTTTTGTTCGGTCTGGCCTGTTCCTGTCATTCAGAGGCAGCTCTGGGCATTTGTGGAGTGGGCAGTTGTCTTGGTGGGCAGACTGCTAGGGGTTGCAAAATATCCTTTTTAAATAAAGTCTGGGAAGCATCGGGCAGAAGCATGTAAGCATATAGTGGGAGAGCTCTTTTCCTTCACTTAGGACCCTCACTGTGTGGGCTCCAGTTTCCCACCAAGCTCTTGACACTGTTTGTGTGGACAATATTCTGCAGATTTGTCTATGCTATCTGTGGGGACAGGTGTAGTTACTGACCTCAGATCTCAGTTCCTTTGTTCCTGGCATCTAAGGATGTGAATGGTGAATTTATAAGTCTCACTTTTCGGCATTGCAGAGTTTCAACTTCTGGGAGGCAGGTTCACGCAAGCAGTAGTCCATATACTTGATGAGAGCTTTGCTGTCTGCAGGAGAACATGGTTCATTTAAATTTGAAGAAGTTTCCACCATTTTGTTATTTAAACTTCTGTTTTCTGCAGTAGAGATACCGAGGAAATGTGCATTGCTGCAAAACTGTGTTGAACACAGTTCTGTCTGTCTCAACAGTCAGAAGTGGTGTAATTTATGTCTCCAAAAGACTGTTTCACAGTGATTAAACTGAAAAAAAAAATAGTTTCTCTTATCTTAAAAGGCAGAGGCCAATGATATTGGAGATGGAAGCCATTGACTTCTGTGCCTGGAACAGTTATCTGCAAATTAGCAACTGATGCTGCTGTTTGTGTCAAGATAGCAAGATGTTAAAGTAATTAACCAAAATGCAGAAAACCTGGAGCTCATTCCACGTGCTAGGAACTCCACTCCTAAAGATCTTATTCTTTACTCAGTCTGTACCAGGAATTTGAAACTAGATTGTGCGTCTTTTGGGACCATCATGGTCCTCAGATCTCCACTGTGCAAAATGAGAGGGTCTTTGCCAAGGGGAATATTCATGAGATCTTTGCATGGTGCAGGCACTGCGCACGCTATCCCGCAGGAACAGCAGGATGACGGTGGGCTCAGCCTTTTCACGCGCACGTCTGGCTTGGATCTTGTTTTGCAGCAGCCTGGAGGAGCATTGATCACATGGTTTGTGAGGACTGGGAGCTGGCAACCAGAGCTCTACCTTTTCTGCAAGGGTTTTTTTTTTTTTTTCCCTTGTTAACTTTATTTTTTATTGCAAGTGATCAAAACAAAGAAACACTATGAACATGGTCCTTTTTTTTTACTTTGAAACTGCTTGGGGAGTGCAGGGACGTGGTCATAAACAGACTTTTAGACTTGAAATTACCTTTTGGAGAGAGAGCGCAAATGTGTGGTGGTGAAAAATGAACCACTGATCTACAGCTGTCTGAGAGCAGCTGCCTTGGGATGAAGCAGGGTAGCTGAAGTAGAGGGGTGCAATAGCAATATACATGATCAAAGTCATCAAAGTCTGGTTTCTTTCATGTGTAGATACTTGAATAATTTTCCCTTAGTTTAAATTGGGTTACAAATGAACAACATCTTTCATCTATAATGGAACTTCCCAATCTGTGAGGCCTGAGCTCAAAAAATGCAAAGCAGTTTACATTGATCAGACCAGTAGGAAGATATGAATCCTGGAGAACAACCTGCTCCAGCATCCTTGGAGACAAAAGCAAAGTGGAGGACAATCTTTGGGAGCCAGGAGGAGCCAAGGGTCGGAGAACTGATGGGGATTGCCCAAGTGCAGGGAAAGGCAGTGACACCACTGAGGTTATTCAAGACCTGAACGCGACCCTCATTCCAGATCTAAATCATTAGTGAGAGGGTCTTGACGGGTCTCCTAATTTGAGTGATGAAAGTGTTTTGGGTGGAGAAAATGACTGGGTTTTTGTTTGTGGCAGAGAGCAGGGCAGGGGTAGAACATTGGGTGGGTACACTTACTGCTCCTATTTTCATTAGGGGACTACTCATGCAGAACTGAAACAGGAAAAAAATAACTTATTTCTGCAGATACTGACAACAATATATTGGCTTTATTTAAAAACATCAGAGTCCCTAAATAGTATCATTTATTTTATTGGTTGGTTAATATCTAGACCATATTCCTTATCAGGTTTGACAGGTCAGCTTCTTGGCCTAAATTACTTAACAGTGTCTCTTTAATGCTGAATTCCCAGCTTTTGTTGGTCTGTCTCATGGCCAGGGTGTTATCTACCGTATGGAATTTGATTTATTTTTGTGCTGGCATGTCCAGAAGAATCCGTGTAAAGAAAACAAACTGCATGTCCCCTTCACAGGAGATCTTGGCTGCTATTTCTCTACCCACTAAAAGCTTTATCACTCAGCCTTGTTATTACCATACTAAACGGAACACTTCAGAGCTTAGCGGCTTAACAAGATAAAAACACGCTTTGCGGTTAATGTGGTTACTGTCGGCATGCACGTGGGGCCAGCGAGGAGAGCTGCTCGCTTCCTGCTGGTGCAGCTGCGGATCGGCGGAAAATAACTTTGCTTGATAACGCCTATGAAAGCAAGCAGTTTGAGATAGATTTTAGCTTTATCAGGGTAACGTGCTGAAGACTGACCTAAGGTAGAGGAAAGCATCCTTTCCTCCCCAGCCACTCTACTGTGTAATTTGTATCCAAACCAGATTTGCTGTCTGCCAGCATCTGTTTCTTGTAGTTCTTTCTCTGGTCCAGTGCTATTGAGTGAAAGGGTGTTTTCCGATTCAAAGGGGCAGATTGGGATTGCTGTCTTGAAAATAATCCAGAAGGCTTTTTTTCTTTCTTTTTTTCCCCTGTGAGTAATGAGCATCTTGTGTTGTCTGAAATGTGCAAATTTAGGAAAATTATCTTTTCTGTATCACTTGCTTTTTGGAAATTTGTGACTTGGAGTACATGATGAAGGCAGATGTCTAGATTCTCAGCTGCTAGAGCTTCACAAGAACTTGATTTCTGGTGTTTTGTCCTCCCAGAGATCCAGGTTCGGTTGCTCAGGATAACACCAAAACACACATCTTCTCCTGAAATACTTCTGAAGAAGTAAATTTGCAAGTGTAGCTCTAGGATCCTTTTCATGGACCTTCCCAGAATTTCTGAATATATCTTGATTTTACTTAAATCATAAGAAATACAATAATTAGACAAATCTACAGAAGATTCCCAAAGGCAGCTTTCTATCTTAAGCCCAAGCAGCAGGACACATTACAGTTTGTCTTTTCTGACATTGGTTGATTCAGTGTTCGAGAGGGATCTGGTTGTTACAAGAGCACATTCAGTCCTTTTTTTTCTCCTTCCCAAAACTTCCTGGGACTGGTTCCCTCATGAGACCTTGTTCAACCTTCCTTGTCTGTTTTTTATTGTTGCTGTTAATATTCTACTTTTATTGTTTCCTTTCTTGTCATTACATTTTGTTGTTCTCTTTTTTTCTATATTGAAAGATGAGCCGTCCTCCCACAGTGCAAGCAAATTTACTATCCCAAGGCTCTTTGCTTAGACAAGGCAGCTCTTTTTAACCAAAGATTTCATAATCAAAAAGAATATCCATCTTCCAGGACACTGCTAACGAGGACATTTGTGTGGTTGCCATTGCATACTCACTTTGCATCAGCTGGAATTGCTGTGAGGTGAAAGACAGCCCAGACTGTTCATGAGTTGCACAACATTGCTTCTCTGCTCTTTGCATCCCTTCTCAACCTGGACAGAGACAGGACGAGAAAATAACGAGCACTGGGATGAGAGGAGTGGTGACATATTCTGTCACATTGTGCAATCACCCCCAATCTGTGCTCTGCACATCAAATCATTTCAGGCTGAATACCAGTACGTTCTCTTACGAGCTCTTGTACCTTAATACTGGGTTGCTTCTCCTAAAGCTAGCAGATAGTTAAATAGCACACAGATGTGTATGTTGAAGCGTATGAATTAGTATTTGGAGCTATAGTTATGTGGAACATATTTTTCATGCATACAGCATGCAATAAAAAAACTGTTTCCGTAGCACAGTTCCATCCCAATAATTATGGCAGTCTTTCACTGAGCAAATGCTTAAGCTCACTCCTCAAGGTTCCATTGAGGAAGGAATAACAACCAATTAACAAAGATTATTGATGTTTAGAGATAAGGCAATGTGTGTGCTAAAACCATCAGGAGCAGATGTTACAGGTAAGGGGAAAGGAATATTGATGAGCAACCTCTTGAATCTTCTGCCTTGTGACATGTCTACGAACTTTGAGAATTTATTAGTGGAGCCCTTAAAGATCTGTTAGACCTTTAGATCATACTTTCTTGAATAGTTTATAAAGTGTATGCAAGTGTTTCTTTCTAGTTCCCATGCAGTGTTCTTATCCTCAGCCTCTTTTCTTGTGGTGTGTAGCTAAGTGGGCTTGCTCAAACTCTGTATGATGGCTGGAGAAACAGTCTAATCCCTCGAATGGTTACAGGACCACGTCACACCGCGTGCGAGACCTTAGTAATTATTCTGGTGATACAAGTATAATTGCCTTTCTGTTTGCTCGGAGATGTACAGCTGGTGTGTTTAGAGCTTTCAAAACCTAAAAGCACTGTGTGATATGTTATGAATAACGTATCACATAATCTGCCTGCATAATCAGGAGCCAGTTTGAGAGGGAGCACCCGTTCTAATTCTGGTAGACCCGTATAGCACCCATTGCTTCCTAGGGATGCAAGTGGGGAAATGGTGAAGAGCTGGTGTTCCTCACACCCACACGTAACCCTCTAACAGTACTGTCACCATACCCACTCGCAACTCTGCAGGTCAGTTCCAGGCCTGATGGCATCATGTGTGAGGAGCAGGGGTGGAGCAGCGAATTACGTGTGCTCTGCTCGTTGCTAGGGGCTCCAGAATTCACATTCACAGGTAAGTCCTGCCAGGGATGTGCTCGCCACATCAATATCTCCAGTTCATACGTTATGCAAGGTGTTTGCAACAGTGAACTGCTAAACAAACTGAAAACATTTGAATTTGGTGCAAAATCTACACTTTACGTTACCTATACTGATTGCAATGTATCTTATTTTAATTAAATAAGTATGGAATGTAAATTTTGATAAGTTGTAATACAAAGTAGTTGACTTGCAGTATTTATGTAAGCTTCATTTCATAGCTATTTGAATTTCATACTAATCAAATTTTTTGCTGTTAACTCTTGGGTTGGGCACTTGTTAATATATGTGCAGTGAAATTTGTCTCAGTGGTTGAAAACGTAGAAGTGGACTCTGTCTGTGTTTAGCGGCAGAAGATTTGGTTTGGCATCTGTGGAATCTCTTCTTGCAGATAATGTGACATGGGAGTCAGACGTTACTCTCTGCTCGCACTGGGCAGCACCTCAGTTGAGCACAGGCAAGGCACTGGACTAGTATTGCAGGGGTTGAGGTTCAGTTATCAAACCTACGTTTGAGACCTTAACTCTGCCCCTTGTGCTTAGCTAAATTTGCCGTGTGTGCTTCAAGGCGCAATCGGCTAGTTAGGCTGAGCTTGAATATAACTGTAAATTTAGTGATTGATCTGAGCCCAGCTCCACCTCTCATCTCACTGCCCAGTGGAGGAGCACTTGAGGAGCCCCCCAAGGCTTCACTCCCAGCTCACTTAGGGCCTGGAGGAGCTCCTGCAGTGCAGTGTGTGGCATTCAGGTGATGTTGAAGGTCTGGAAGTGCCTGGTGGTGTGTCAAAAGGAGTTTTTAGTCAGAATTTGAATGTTTAATAAAATAGATTTCTCAGGACAGGAAAAAAAAAGGCAAAAAATACTATAGTGAAATAATTACTATATCTGGAAATTTCAATTATCAGTCAAAATATCCTAAAATCAAAACTTACTGACATTCAGCCTCAATTATATAGAAACCATTGGGGATACAGAATGTGTTCATATAAATGAGGTCTCTGATAACTGAGGGAATTTTCAGTGTTCTTAATAGATGTCAAGAGACTTGACCAGGGAGTTTTGGATAATTGAAGTTTGGATAATCTAGGTTGACCTGTAGAATTTAGCAAATTAAGATAACGTAGAGAACGTGTTTGAGTTTAGTTCTGACAAATCAAAGCAGTTTAACTAGCTTAGAGACTAAAGCCAGCAGACAACACGCAGTGTGCCACAAGCTGCAGTTACGCAAGCCGTCATGTACAACCTCGTTAACGCCCTCCTGCCCAGCCTCTGGAAGGATTCATATGCAGAGATGAGGAGTGATTTAATGTCTCCAGATTGCGTATAGCACATGCCATCAATAGGGCTTTTGGTTAGCACGAGGGTGACTTCTGTGATGAGGATTTGTGTCTGCTTAAAAGTGAGCAGAGACTAGTGAATGCTGGCAGCGCGACAGGCTGTGCGGCGGCTATTGATGATAATGATCCGGCTGATGAGAGATGGATGCAAGACAGAAAAGTGCAATTCTCCCAAGACTGTGGTTTCCAGGGTTATCTGATGTCCCTAGTGCATGTGTTCATCCTCCTCTCCTCTCCTCTCTTCCCTCCTCCCTCAACATACAGGCTTTAAATGAATATTTTAATGTATTTCTAGATTTCTAGGGAGGGGGAGGAATAAATTATTAAAAATTACTTACTAGTACAGTGGTTTAAGGATATAAGAGATGCAAGGTCTGTGGGGAAACATACTGTCCTGCATTAAATCAGCTGACAGCAATTACCAAAATCTGACAGACTCACAAAAATGTCTTTATCTGACGGGTCTGAACAGAGTCAGTGCTGGAAGTTTGTTTGTTTTCTCCTATCTTGTCATATAATGAGAAGCAGTACCTCTCTCTCCTTAACGCCTTTGGTTTGAGTACAAGACCCGGAAATATTTCAAGAGAGAACTACCAAGGGGCAGGAGAGATGTTCATGAAGTGACAGTCCAAGGGACTCCTAGGAGCTCTTATTGTATTCTTGCTTAGCTGTAGCTCTTGGGCAAGACACTTGACGTCAGTAGGTGTTTGCCCCCTAAACTTTTTAGCAATCTGGGTCTTGGAGTGTCTTTGACTCTGATGCTGAGGTGTTAATTCTTCCTTTACAGGTTGTGGAGGGAAAAATGTTAGATGATGTAGCATATAGGGAGTACCTAAATGTGGATTATATGAGAGGCAATGGAGGAATTTTTAACTGAGGCATATATTAAATATTTGGTCAAGATGTTGTGTATCACAAAATCTCCTTCTCATCTTTCAAAAATATGGTCTCATTCTTTGTATAAGCCCTTTTGGCAATCGGAGGGTAGTGACAACGTGGTAACCAGTGAAGAAATTCTTTGTCAACGTTTTAACTTGACACAGGCTCCGTCTGTCTGCAAGAGTGTTTATCAGAAAGCATAACGGCTATATAACATCAGTGGAAGGATGCTCTGCAAGCGGTCTGTTAGTTTTATTACACTAGCAGCTGGAAACCCCACATGACCCTGGGGCTCCACTGCGCTGGGCTTTGTATAACCCCTACCTTCTAAATAGCCAAGAAAGAAAAAAAAAAAAAAGGGAATAAATGAAAGGATTGTCCTCTTTTGTAGATGGGAATGGAAGCATGGTGTCATCGAGTGGCATACGCAAGGTTAAATGAGAAAGTAGAGACTGTAAATCTCCACAGCTCCAGTCTAGGGTCATAAACGTGTAACTGTCCTCCCCTCTTGGATCTCAATTTGAAACCCATTATATTAGAGTGGATGGAAAATTAACCAAGAAGAGTTATCTAATCCTACACTGAAAGAGCAAAAAATGCTCTGTTATGGAGAGTCTGAAAGATAAGACACAGCAAAACTTCAAACAAGCACTCTGGAGGATACTAGCCAGATATCAGAGCCGTTTTGGAGAGCTGATAGGAACGCAGTGTGTATCAAAGCGCGGAGGGGAAACATGAGGGGTAGTGCAGACCAAATGTCAAGGGGGGCTGTTTTAGGGAAGAAAAATAGAAATAAAAGAAGCAGTATCAGTCTGTAGATGTGTGATGGCTGAAAAGATATTCTCACCCTTACAGCTTTATTAGATACAGCTTTCCTTGCAAACATCACCAAAAAAGGAGACTGGACAATGCTAGCTGTTTTCTACAGCAAAATTACCATCTAGAGAACCACAGGAAAATGCCTGAGACCATGAACTGTAAACAAGCTGAGCCACTGGCACGCTTAAAAACCAATGTTTTTTTTTAAAGTGTATATTAAAACCAACTTTGTTTATTTAATTGCAATAGAACATTGTATTTTCCTTAAGAGAAAATTGAGAAAACCTAGAGGGTGATTCTGTGGTTTGCAATAAATAAACACAAATGCTGAAGTGTAACGCTACCCAAATTAAAAAAGCAAAGTACATGAAACGCCCCCAGTGCAAACTTGTCACTCAAGTGCCAGCTGTCAAGAGTTGGATACTTTTCGTAAAGCATCGTTTTAGCCTTTATCTTAATGTCAGTGCTTTGTTATGATTGACCTTCTTCTGGCTGGAAGCCCACTTAGGCGAAACAATACTATTCTGTTCTGAAGAGGGCGAATAGAGAAAGCATTGTTAGTTGGTAAAATGTCTTTGGCCCGAATCCCAGATGGGAAGGAAGCGGTGTAATTACTGTGCTCGATACCGAGCGCTGCAGGGGCATGTGAGGCAAGCGGTCTGCCGTAAGCAAGGAGCAATCCTACACCTCTGCTGACTGGGAGGCTCTACTAACTGAGCGGTTTTCATGTTACTGTTTTATTTGTTCTGCTTAAACAAGAAAATCTGCACTTGAGCACTGTAAATCAAAAATTCAAACCAGGCTCCCTAAGCAAATAAGGGAAAAAAACTTAAAAAAGCCTGCTCAGCTCACAGTGGCTATTTGGCAATGGCGAGCACAAACTAAGCTGGTTTTGGTTCTTTACCTGTAGAAGGTGAGCCATATTCTGTTCCAAATCCCACAAAATTATCTTCTGATTACAACTGCATTAAATATAGTCTGTGCTATGAAATGTGTCTGATCCCAATGCTAGAATCTCTGCTTTTGGACTTGTCAGAAAGTAACATATAAATGGCATTTCAACACATGTGTTCATTATGATATGAATTTCCCTGAACACTGTTTTTATAAAATAGCATAGGAAGCACTGTTTTGTGATGAGAGACTTCTCTTTTAAGTGGAAAATGAACTCAGTTACGCTATTGTGATTCAGTTTTATCTTAAAAGCATCTCAGCAGAAGTGGATAAGGTGAATTATTCCGGATGCTGTAATCTACCCATTTGAAGAGGTGCTTTTCGCCATGCACAGCTCAGTGTTAACAGAAATGGGCAACGGACACAGGAGGAATTATTATTGCTATTTTACAGAGAAGTACATAGACATACAATTGTTGATAGCCACTTGGGAGGCTTGACATGGCCAGGAACTGAATGCAGCCTCCTGAGATGCAGTCCAGGTGCTTTCCTCCCCAGAAAAAGTTCCAGTTTAGAAAAAGGCCTCACTATGCTGAATGCCAGCCAAAAATGAGATGAAGGCAAGGTCCCCATCCCAACAGAAACCCCCTGGAAGAGAGGACCACAAAGTACTCTGTGTGGATTTAATGTTGGTTCAGGAGCTCTGCCTGATGATGTAAGCCACACAAAATGAAGTGCAGCCTCACTCGAAGGATATGAAGTGCAGTGTGTTCAGGACTAATCTAAACATCTGGGGAGGTTAGTGAATACATCCTAAAACATGCCTTCGCCTTGCTAGTCTCATGGGGCTTGATTCAGTCAAAGAGCTGAAACAGGTGCTTCTCTTATAGCCTCATACTTAGGGGTTTTTTTGTATTCTAGTTAGTATTTTTTGTTCCTAGTTTGTACTAGCCCCTGTGATGTCTTACATTGTACTTGGTGTGGCTGGTGGACTGGGTAGTTCTGTTGTTCATATTCATTAACATTGATCTTATGTTCACACCAGGGTGTAGCTATCTGTTAAAAATACATAAAAGGTGATTTGTAACCCTTGCCTGACTGTGGCATCGTGTGCACCCTCTGACTCTGTGAGTAATTAATTCCCTTCTGGCTGGAAATGTACAACAGAACCTGGAGGGCCTTTGCCCTGTTTTTATGCAGTCTTCGTTAAGAGCTCCTTGGTCTTTCAGTGAAGTACAGCCTGAGTGGGTTAACTCCACAGAGGATATGATTCAGTTGAAAAGAGCTTCCTAACCAAAGTACTTTTAATCTGGCTGCAAAAAAGGGTTGGGATCCAGTGAACACCTACAACCCTTCCCAGGGAAAAAGCCAAGGTGGTCTTGCCCACAAGGTGTGACACACCTTCTCTCCCTTCTTATGCTGAATCATTCCATTTTTGAAGAGGAAAACCATAGATCTGTCATTTAAATAAAAAGCTCCCTGGGTCCCATTTGTTTTTCCTGGAACTTTATCCTCGAGAAGTAACACGGAACATGTTTTATTTCCCAGGGTCTGCAGTGGAAGGGCCATGTTTTGAATGGATGCTTTGTTTCGATGTGCAAGAGGCAGCTCCAGCAGTTTTCTGGATCCCTGATGTGTTTTTGAATGGCATCCAAAGTTTGGGTCAGGACAGACAGGAAGCCAGATGGGGATGTTTCTGTATTTTCTGAATCAAATTGTTTCCCATGCTATAAGGAGTTTTAGTCTCTGGAGGCCCCAGCTGCGATAGAGTTAAAGCTTTTAATTCCTGTAACGCTGACAGATCTACCAGCCGCTGTGTTGAAGACATGTTCTTGCCTGGTGGAGCAGACAGCGGTATCCTGCACATCTGGATGGCCATTCCTCCCTGGAAAACTTCTGTGAAGACGTATGTATGGTCCAGCAGGAGTGAAAGGTTTGGAGCCATATGCAGAAAGATGTATGTCTTCGTGCATACGGTGATTATTTGAGACAGTCACTGGCTTAGTGCTTAGCTTCCTTGGGGACCATTTTTTCATGATATCTGATGTGTTCTAAAGGCCCATGTACTTAGAGGAGCTGGAAGTCAGCTATGGCAATCAAAATGAAATGGAAAAAGATGCAGTTTTTTCAGAATTTTTTTTTAGGATATTCTTTTTGTTGTAACAGTTTCACAGAGATCATCACTGATATGCAGAGGCATTTTAGCAAGGAAGCATTCTACCAGTGTGGCTGTGTTTTATTGCTGGTGGAATTATTATTAGATTAGGGAGACGATTGCAGCTGAGGGAGGGGGGAGTTCGATGGGAGCTGGAATTTGGATGGATCTGAAGGGGACGACTCATTGCTTGAATTGTTGCTGGTAATTAAATTGCTTTTGACTAGTCAGAGGGAGCCGCTGGCCTCTGGTACGCAGATTCTATCTACCGTGCTCAGGTTGCTATTGGATGGAAACAGAGAATTCAAAAGGCTCCATCTTGATTGTTTTTGCTGAGGCTGTAGGTTGGTTATGCTTGAGCAACAGCAAGCAGAAAGAAAAATGCGTTCCCAACAGCGACGTTTGGGGCATCGAACACTTCACTGGCAAACTCTGTCACCCATACAAAGATGAAATCAATTGAAAACACTAAAGATAGTGAGCGTTTTGGGTGTTTCATGCCTGTCCTTCGCATTTCCAGGGCGGGTGTGCTGCTGCCAGCTGTGCTCCTACCAGGGCCTGCGTCAGCTGGGCTGCCCCAGCCCAGCAAGAGCGGTTTCCCGGGATGTTGGTCAGCTCTTTACGTTCTGCCTCTGTAGGGCTTTGGTGTGTAATGCTGGCTTGGGCTGGAGTCCCCAGCTGGGGCCGCTGTGGGTGAGAGCGGCAGCTGAGGACTCTCCCCTCCTTGGATTACGGAGGGCAAAAGTGGCCAGTTCTGGCGAATTTTTAAAACTCTGGAGGCTGAGAGACCCAGACTTCTCAGAGCTTTGGAAGATCACCTCCTGCTCCCTGACTGACACTTGTGAGTGGTTTGAGCATCCAAAGTGCAGTGGATCCTCAGGGAAATGGGACAGCGCTGCCCCATCCCTGAGCCGGCACTGGAGCCCTGGGAGCTGTGGGCAGCAGTTTTCCAGGTGCTGTCTTGGAGGGAGAGCCGGACACACATTTGGGTGACCTGCTCTGACCCAATGTACAGGATTTGCCATACATGTGACAGGCAGGGCAATGCCGTGCAGTTTGGGCAAGAACCTGAAGGATTTGGTCCAACAACTTGGAAAATGTTCTGTCTCTTGCTAGTGCAATCTCATGTGAAAAAAGATGAGGTTTTAATTACTGTCCCCTCTTTCTGTACTGGCCCATTACCACCAGCTAACTCGTTTTGAATGGAAAGCATTGGAGTCTGATCCTCCCCCCTGCCCCCAACCTACTTTAACTAATTTTCAGGATGCTGGCAATTGACATGCATTATTTATACTGCTGCAAACTGTGTAGCTGGGATGAGAAACCCTGCTGCCAGGCTTCCTGCTTCTAATAAGCATTCCTTTCACTGCATTATCTCCTCGCACAGCCCAGGGCTGCTCCTGCCAGGGCCCCAGCTGGTGTCACTCGATGGCTTTGCGGCGTGGGGAGCCTGACTGGTGTCGCGGATCTGCTGGCTTGTGCCTTGCTCATCAGCGAGGAGACACAGGCTCCTACGCCGGCGAAAGGAGGGGGATGAGGCAGAGGCAGGAACTGCCATGGGATTGAGTGACAGAAGTCCTGATTTTCCATGACCTGCTGTCTTGTGATGCTACTTGAACCTGCGCAACCTGAATTTAAAATACTTCTATCTTCTTCCCCCTGCTACCCAGCCTGGATGACAACAGAAGGTGAAACAGGAGGACAACCAGCACAGCCCCTGGAACAAAACGCTTTGAGGTTCCTAAATCTGTCTCTGTCACACTGGATCAATTGCCAGGGCCTGCGCCGCCACCTCTTTTTGTTCACTTGGAAGATAACTCATTCCTTAACAGCTGAAATGGCTTCTGACAAACCTCCCCTTTGAAAGTTGTGCTCAAGGACACTGCTCTTCCACTGTTTGCACAGTCAAAAATATTCTGGGGAGGATTTTTTTTCCCCTCTCTTTTATCTGAGGCAGCATAATAAAATACCTTAGATAAACAAATTTATTCTTGGAGGGATGTTTATTAAGCGCTGGCAATCCCTACGATAAATAATTTTCTAGGAGGAAAAAAAATGAGTAGAAAGTAGGCCAAGGAACTGATTTGAGTGCAGGGGATAACGCAGGGATCAGAGGACGTGGGTGCTCATCTGGGTTGCGGGGGGCCCGAACGCTTCCCGCAGTGCCAGCGGGAGGGGAGCCCCGCGGGGGGCATGGGGGCCTGGGGCAGGAGATGGGGGTCACAGCATTGGATGCTCATTTTCTGAGGGTTTGGGTAAAACAGAGATGTGGCCGGTGGCATAGGATCCCCACATGGGAGACGCTTTACAGCCGCATGGTAGAGGGTCCCGAACAGCGTAGGCTGTGCATCAGCAGCTGGGTGAATGGTGCAGGAGCTTAAGCAATAATATGTGAGAATTACTGGTCTTTTCTGTTAGCTGAGAAACCGAAGACGAGTTTCAAGGCAGGAGGCGTGGAGGGAAATGGTTTGTGTCAGTTTGAGACAGATATTTTTGTTTTCAGGTTTTTTTCAGTGAAATGAAAACCACAAAGCTTTCATTTTGGGTCAACCTGTAATGTCCAGTTAGATCCAAAGTGAAAGGTTCTGTTTTGATTTGGGGTTATTTAACTCCTGCTTTTTCTCTTTCCTCTAAATTTAGGTAACTTTTAATGTGAGGAAAACAACAAAACTCTTCAAACCGAAAAGCCAGAATGTTTGTTTTTTAAAATACTGAAGGGATACACTTCATCCTTCCCAAAATGAGGCTTTTCATTTTCAGTGTCCTGAAATGCAGTATCTTGAACTCTTCTTTTAGGTTTCCCTCCTAGCAGCAACCTGCCTGCCCCACACACTCTGCTTCAGCAGCAACCATTTGCCGAGTTCATCTGCCGTTCCATTAGATCTCTTTAAAAGTCAGCTTCTCAGCAAATTTATTGCCTGTCAAACCTCTAATCTCTTTTCTTGAATGAATACATCATTTTACTGGTAAAGAACTGAATTACAAAGTGACATGTCCCAGATTACGTTAAAAAAATGTATGGGGGTTCCCCTGAGACCTGGTCCTCCATCCTACCTTCCCGCAGCCCCTCTTCCCTGAAGAGCTGGAAACGCCAATGCCTTCACGAGCTGGTGGTAATAAAACATAGCTGTCAGGTAATGAGGCTGCATGAGGATGGGATGCTCTAGTTGCAGGAGGAAATTGAGTGAATTATTTTTTCTTTGAGAGGCTGCTCTGATAAATGATGTCCACTGCACAGCAGAGGTCAGTTCTGTAGGTTGATTTGGCCACTGAACACAGCCGAGCTCCGTGGAAGTTTTGGAATCTGAGAGGTGAAGAAGATCCTTTCAGATTTACTGCTAATGATTGACTTTGAGTTTTCTATACTGGCTGAGGTTACAGAAAGCTCCAAGGAGGTATTTTTGCCTATGCATAAGAGAGACTGGTTAAGTTTGACACAGCAGGTGTGAACTCCAAGAAGACTCCGATAAGAAGTCTGGCAGCCTTAGGATACACTTTCCCTGTGCACTTTGGGATTTTCAAAGAGGCTGATGGGATATCAAACCCCACTGAAATTTATTCTTGCAATAGGAGTAGATCTTCCTGAAAGCCAGTCCACAGCAGCTTTATTTGACTTTCTTGCAGGTTGCTCTAAACCTCTGCACTGTACCATTTGTAGGTGTGGGCAAGCACGCAGGCTGGTTCTGTTCAGGATGCTGCTTGAATTGCTCTTTGCGCATCTGCTAGCTCTGAACTTGGTAACAACTGGGCAGTCACTGACTGCAGTCTTGTCATCGTTGCTACGAGTTTTCCACTGTAATGGAACTTCTTTTCTAAGGAAAAGCCTGGATTTAATACCAGTTACTCCAGGTCAGCCTGAAGAGCCACTGCAAGCAAGAATGGATAGACTAGTTGTTCTGACTCCAGGTAAAACTATGCCTGAGCTTAAAGTACAAAAGGGAAGTGGGTTTTGTCCAGAGGGAAAATCCAGCTTTTCAGCAAAAGAAGATGAAGTTGAAATGCTTGTAACTGAGAGAAACAGGGAAATGGGCTGACTTCTCATCAGTGGATTTCAAATACAGAGCAATTTGCTTTATGCAAAGGGTAGCTAGGGCTTCCCGAAGGTCAGGCTGCGACAGATCCTCAGTGAAGGTGAAATAGCAGCTCAGGAGGAGGTTCAGGGTGCCAAGATACTACTGGTGACACCAGCACTCATGGAAGAGGGCTTTTGACTTCCACGTAGATGTGAAGGAGTGGGAAGACTGTTATGGCTGCTGAGACACTGCAAGCAATCTCAATTCTGGGAGTGTTTTGAACTTTCAGGTATTGAGGTGGAGAGGGAAAGGAGAGAATCAGAAATGGAAAGAAATTAATCCTTGAAGCCTGTCTGCATTTTTTTACATAAATTCTGCTCTGCATCTGGATGCATAAGGCACAGGCTACAAAAATCCCTGCTTCTGCTGTAGGCAGAGCAGAGGATAAATATATGTGGATGAATAAACAAGGCAAGTAATCCAATCTCATTGCTGGTGTTCGGTTCCTGCACTGTTGCTCTAGGCAACCAGCTTGAGTGGGGATATTGTCTATAACCTTAAAAACTGATTATAGGCTACTTCACTGCCTCGTACTGTCTTAAAGAGGATTAGAAGAGAGTGTAAAGCTGGCTTAGGCACTATGTTAACAAAGCCTCAAAGGCATCTGCAGATTTCCTTGTTCACGAAGTGATTAACTTATTTAGTAACTGTGAAAAAATGTGAACATTTGAGAAGCCAGGCTGGTAATAATTAAGAGATGTAATTCTGCTGTCGTGAGCCTTGCTGGGGCTGACAACTGTCTGTGCTCCACGCAAACATGTCTGGCTTTGTTTCAGAGGCACGGGTTTGTTTCGCGTTCAGGCTCATACAGGTTTCCTCCATCACTTTTCAGCTGGAGGGGAAGGAGTTGCGTATCATGGAGAGGAGGGGGGCCCCCATTTGTCAGTAGTGCCTTTCACCGCTCTGAAGAGCTGTTTGGGATCCTGACAGTCTGCGTTTGGATTCTGTGCGTCACTATTGAGGTATTTCAGATGAGTGGCGGTAGGTGTGCTGCAGTAGGGCTGGTGACCTGCGCCTGCAGGAGGAAGCACGCACCAGCACCTTGCTTCCTCCTTCAGCTGCTTCTAAACTGAAGAATAAAAATGGCAATTAAAACCAACAGCCTTATCCTGAGCTGACGTGTGCTGGCTGGGGGCAAACACGAAGCAGCCAAAGGTGCGGTGCCAAGTGATTGTAAGGGTAGGTGAGCCAGCCCTGATTTCACTGCTTGACAGTTTGACAGAAAATCTCAGCAAATGCTTTTCTTTGATAGCAAGGCCAGCAGGCCCATCAGAGAGGGTTGTGATGGGACCCTCATCTCAGATGATGTTACCGGGGAGGAGGCACTTAGGCTCTATGAAGGCCTTGTGCTGTCCTGGCACCCAGGCAGCTCTGCGTTTAGCTTGGCGCTGGGATCCCATCAGCAGGTTTGAGCTGGGGCACTGCTTCCTAATGGAGAAATACAATGAAGCTGTGGTAGGAACTGGCATCATTCCCCAGCTGTATGTTTGGGTAAAGACTCCCTCTGCTCTTGTGGAAGCTTGTTTTCAGCTTTTGAGATTGATGGGCGGGAGGAGCAGTCTCTTTCATGTGCTTGCCCACAGATGGATTGTGGTCCAGAACTGCGTGGGGATGGATCACCAGATACCATTTGTTTTATCTCCAGCCTGGGGTGCTTTCTGTCTGATCACTTCAATGCATGCTCACTGTGATTTATGAGTCTCTCTTCTCCATTTGGGCTTCTTTTCTAATTTAAAATAAAAGCAGATTTCTTTAACAAATTCATGAGAAAAGCCCAAGTACAAAGTGTGACTGGAAATAAGTTTATCTCTTCTGGTTCTGAGAAAGGTGTTCATCCTAGTGGCCAAAGGTTTGTATTGCAAAGAATAAAACTAAATACAGGGTTGACCAAGTTTTCTGCCAGCCTCAGAGCTCTCATCTTTTTAGTCTGGAAGGTTAGAATGATCATGAGTCTCAAATAAGTCGTATTTTAGGACAACAAAATTATTTCTATGACAGTTTTCTGTCAGTCTTTCCAAGTTCACATCCTTACTGCCTCAGAAGTTTTATAGAGCTTGCTTGCTCCAGTCTTGCATAGTTTTTGTGGGTATCTGGTCACATCCTCTCAGATCTGTATGCAAAATCATGTGCTTATTCATGACTTCTGCTTCACATATAGACTCCCTATAAACACATCCAGGAAATGCGTGACAGATCACTGGTTTCTTTAGGCTTATTTCTCAACAAAGTCCCAGCATAGGCTTAACTGCATTCAGAAATAATATTTGTACAGGTGATAAGTCATGACTGCATACCCATGTAGTTGAAGAGGGGAGAGCTTTAATAAAAATGTCTGATTGTAGCCATCAGTTTGCTGCATAGTATTTTCTCTATACATGGAGGAAGTTTCCTCCTCCACTTACTAGCATGGAGCTGGCTGTAAGATCTTCCTTCCCTTTTCAAAAATGATTTGTGAAGAGTGATTTCAGTGGCCCAACTTAATCATCTCATCAGTGTTGGATGTCCCAAGTGTTGAGCACCCTGTCTCACCATGAGGCTTTATAGATAGATGCAAACCCAGATAACCTATCTCGAAACTAAAACAAGTAAAAGTGGTTTGAAATAATGCCAAAACCAAGACTTTAACTTCAGTGTGTTCTCAGTTTGTGAAGATCTTCAAGCATTGCAAGGTTGAAAGAGAGATCTTGAAAGTGAAGGTAGCACCACCAGCACTTCTGGTATGGATTCTTTACTTTTGTCAGATCTGACCTGGACGAGCTGCAAGAACTCTTCTATTGGTGCATGACCCATACGTTGCTTAACACTTCTAACTTTAAGTTTTTCCCTCAGGTGAATGTTTTGTTGTTTTCAACTTCTGTTGAGATTGAGAGATGATTTAATGAATTCATGCAGAAATTCCATGAAAATCTGCATTAATAATGGAAAAAATTAGGAGATAAGACAATTAGCTGTGTCTTTAAAGCTTATTGTAGTTAAAAAAATCAAGCTCTACCATCTCAAGCTCATATGAGTGTGAAGCTACAGGAAGACGAGAATCATGCCTTTGGAAGGGAAAAACAAACTGTCTGAAGAAGTCATGTAAGAACAATTTCAAACCGAGAATGATTTAAAGAGAGGGAATTAAATGCTTCATATTTAATCAGTATGGGAAGGTGCATGAGGCCTGTTAATAGTTCACGAGCTTTCTGCTAGTGGATGGAGATACGTTTTGATCTCAGGAGAGTGGAAGAGCCCTTTGTGTCTTCCATCTTTCCCCTTCTTTTCCTGTCATTGCTTCAGCCCCAGATAAAGGATGGGATTTTAAAAGTCACACAGCCTTGACCTGTTTGCTTTGCCACCAAATTCAACTCAAAGATTGAAAATTCTGCCTGCCTTTCTATTTCTGCCTTTCCCAGGAGAGAGGAATTCATGAGAGTGGATGGAAAGACAGCACTAGCGGTTTAACGAAAACAACTAGAGACCTATGTGTGCTTCCCCACTTAGCTTCTCGCAGGAAAATAGGTGCTTTCAGATGCTGCTCTGGTGTTAATAGCTCTTCTAAATCTGTCAGTGTAGCTGTGGGTGTTTCATTCAGCACCTTTGAAAGAAAAAGAAGTAGCATCTTACGGATGAAGAATCTCCATTTTAACCTCTACAAATGTCAATTGTTCTAAACCTGTATGCAGCACTTAGCATCAGGGCTTACTCACCAGTTATTAACAGCATCCCTTGCTGTACTTGAAAATATATTCTCAATAAGTGTTGGCTGGAAAACAGTTTAAGTACTTGGTAGTTGTTCCAGTCCTATCTGGTTTCTTCCCCTCCTCTCCTTTTTTCTTGAACCTGTGTGCATTAACAGTTTTCCCATAATGATATCATTTTATCCACTTTCCAGCAGACCAGAAGTACTTAATATGTTTAGTGGCTCCCAGGGTATAGTATGAATTAATCTGGATTAGTTGATTCTCATCTTTAAAAACCCTACAGTAGGCAAGGTGTCAGATTTTTCTGTCTTGAATCACAGGACCTGTATTTATGTGCTGCAAAGACTGCTCTGCTCCTTTCACGTGTGTCTGGGCAATGTCAAAAGGCAATTAGTATTTTGGGTTCATCTAAGAGGTAACTTGGCCAAGAGAGATTTCATATCTCAGGATCTGCTTCCTTAAGTCACGTCCCTTAAATTAATTTGATTTGGATACTGCTGGCATTCAGCAGCAGTAGAGTTCCTGCTAAGACCTATACCAGAGGGGCTAAATTAGCTACCACAGTGGAGAACGCTTCTCGAGATGTGCAATGGTGTCTGTCGCACACGCGGACATCTCTTGAAGAGCAATAGCTCCTTGCACTTGGGATGCTCAGCAGAGTGAAAAAGCAGCATCCTTTACACGTTTTGTTACGAGAGTCCTGGAATAACACTTTAGGCCTGGTTCAAAGCCACATTTTTAATGAATGAGTAATCTTTTCTCTTCCTCTCTTTCTAAACTGTTAGCTCCTCAAAACACGAAGGGGAGAGACAGGGAAATTACTTACCTTCCAGCTGGAGGGCTGACCAGTGGATCCGGAGTAGGAGGTTGACAAGTTGAATGTGTCACCGTCCGCTCAGACAGGGAGAGAGATCCTGCTCCTTTCCTTTGAGAAAACCCGACGTGCTCTCTCCACCTGCGAGAATACCGATGTGAATCATTTCATCCCTTTCTCCTCCTGGGAGTCATTTATGTTGGGTTTTAAAGCCATTCCACAGCTGAAACTCAACTGCCTGTTCATGCTCTATTTTGGCTGTAGACGGAGCTGTAGGGGGAATTGGGTGCCTTCCAAAGCAAACAGCCTGTTCCCGTGGTCAGCCAGGCTGCAGCAGCTGCGGCGGGCGGCAAGAGAGGGGGAATATTAAAGGCATTGAGTTGGGTTTTGGTTGAGCACTGGCAACTCTTCTTTGGGGATGAGCTGATGCTCCTCCAGGTACACCCACGCACATGGTACAGCGTGTGGGAAATGGTTAAACAAGGTAAACTCCACCAACTTCTAAGTGTGGCAGCTTCCCAAGGAAACACGTTACTCCAGTAGCTGGGGTGTACTTTGTGGTTGCATTCAGTAACACTGAGGCCCAGGGTCTTCAGGCTGGGAGGCTTGCCCATCATCTGTGAGCAGGTAAAAGAATTGACTTTTATGCCCCAAGTGTGGAGGGCAGGAGGCCTGGATTTTTTTTTTCCGGCTATAGCAGACATTTCTTGTGGCACGGGGCAAGTCATTCAATTTATCTTTACAACATTTATCCACTGTGCGGTGTGTATTACAATCTTTATCAGTTTTTGTCAGCTAAGAACAAGTTCTTTAGGACAGAAGTTTTCTTCCTATGTTTATGTGTAGTTGTAGCATAATTAGGGTCTCTGGGTATTGCCCTGATTCCCACTATAACATCAGCAAATTATTCTTGAATAAATTACACATCACGGATATTAAATGCTCAGCTCAGTTTCAGTGCAAAATAAAAAGCTCAAATGACGGTAACTTAAACTGGCAATAAAATAACCAGCATTATGCTTGTAAATACTTAATTTGCGAATGTTTAGAGAATTAGGCACCTGCTATAAATCCTTATCGTGGGCTTTGCACCCTGTTGGTAATCGGTGAGCTACATCTTGCTTCATTATGCATGAATGTGTAATTTTCCAAAAGCATAAATGTGGCCTCCAAGGGCACGCGCATTAATAGCGTTCGAATGAACCAATTTGTTTCCTACCCGATGTGTTTATCTTCCAGCTCTTCGTCGCGAGTGCCAGTGGAAAGGTTAATGGCTCACGGTTCCCTGTCAAACGATGCACCGATTTCGCCTCCGCGCTGTCTGGATTTTTCATTGTCTTTGGCCTTTAGCATACTGAAAGTTAACAGCTGCATCCTGTATGCTAGCTGGGATGTAAGAGGGTCTTCTTTAAATTATTGCACACGTCCAGGATTAAATGGGATCCTGCCTCCCTCATGCTCATTGTGGCCCTGATCCATCGGGTACGTGATGTTTTGGGAGCGCTCATGCTTGCTTCAGCAGAGTCTCTGTGCCACTTCAAACCTACTGATAGCCACCGGAGCAGCTGGGTCTGCTCACCTGCCGAAAATCAAGCAGCTCTTAGCTGAATCCGTGCACAGCATTCCCAAAATCTGTGAAAATACCCGGGCAGGAGTGAAAGGAATATAGAGGTATAGGTAGTATAGTCTAATGGAAGGGATGAAATACTAGGTGGGGCAAGGCAGGTGCTTTCAGTGAAATCTGACCCACCATACAGCACATCTAGTTAAGGTCATGGTAAAGTCTGAAGTTTGATGTTAACCAGGCTCAATTTTGATGAACCGTGGAGCAAACCATGTGTTTAAAAAAAAAAATAATTGTATGCAAAATATTGCCCAATTATGATGAAAAATCAAATGAAACGTGCTTTTTTTCCCCACTAAGATACTGGTGTTTTGTAAACCCAGAACTTTTAATAAATCAAGAAAGGAAAGTCAAATAAAAAAAAGTTGCTACTGTCTGTAATTTTTGAGGAAGAAGCCACCTGAAAGCCGCTATGAGGACAACCCTGTTCCCTGTGAACTCAGAAGCTGACAGTCTCAGTACAATCTGGAAGAGCCGAGAAGGCATTTAGACATGATGAAATAATCTCCCTATCTTGAGGGGACAGCAGGAGAAGAGCCTTCCCTGGAGGTGAGTGCTTTTGAATCCAGCCCTCAAGCCAATCTCTGGGGTATTGCCGCTGCTGCCAGCGGTCAGTGAAGGAGTCACCAGTTTCAGATGGGGATGTGGTTCCTGGGCTGTGTGTCGGTCGCCTGATGGAGAGGTGTGTCTGGATGCGCGAGCAGCTGAGTCTGGAATCACACGTTGCCACTGGTGGTAGAGTTGTACAAATAAATCATTAAGCAAAAGCTAAGAAATACTAAATGCAGCCACAGAACTGAGGTTTAGTCCTGAATGGTGTGGAAGCAGAGATAAAAGGAAATTAAACAGATGAACATAATTTCCAGATAGAAACAGTCAATATTTTCATATGCAGATGTCCAAGAAAGCCATCTAATTGCAGATATACATTTAAAGATGGGGAGAATGCTCAGAAGTGTCAGGCCCAGTGTTTACTGAAATTAATATTCAGCCTCTCTAAAAAGGAAGATGTTTCTTTCCATGCTTAAATATGACTGCAGTTGTACTGTTTTCAGGAGATCTCAATTGAATTAGGAGCAGAGCCTCGTGCAACAATAATGCACCTCCTTGGGTGTCCAGATTTGAAAACTGCAGCTCAATTAGATATGCTCCAATTATTACTATTATTTGCTACTTAACAGCTGTCATTGAAGGCTCAGGACAGGATGCTATTAATGAATATAAGGAGAAAAAAAAATAACCTGAAGGCGCTTAAAATCTCTGCCTGAGAGACAGTGAATAAATGCAACCGGCTGGGAAGCCAGAGGTGATGGAACGATAGCTGTGAAACATTTGATCAAGTTTCAAAATAATTCAGTGTTGTCTAAATCTGGACTCTGAGCTGTTACAGCGAATTGGTAGCATTAAGTAGGCAGGAATGGCTGTCTCTGAGCAGAAGGAATATTTATGTCTAAGCTTGGGTAATAATTACCATGGTGAAGTCAATGGGTTTTAAAGGAAATAATTAGGCCGCAATTACAGAGGTGGGAAGAAAAGCCAAACCCTGACCATGCAAGATCCTTCTTCCTCCGCTAACCTTCTCTCCCGTTCTTCCCCTGCTGTCCACTTGCTGTGTTAATCTGGAATTTGAATGAAAATTTAAGTGTATCTAAATGTAGCCTTGCCCCTGGGAGAGGGAGTGGATCTGTCATCAGGGATCTGTCAGAGTCAATAACATTTCCCCGCAGCCTGGAGCTGTGCCTCAAGATCTAACATTTCTGTCTGAATTATCAGCTAATGCTCTGACAAATTGCCTGTGATTTTCTTTATTTTCTCCCTGAGTGGATGTGCCTGGTCTGCAGATGAGGTAAACATGGCCTGGCCCTGGCGCGTAGCAGCAGCTGATGATTTCCAGCCAGACATTTCTGTCAGGCCGCGAAGGCAGACCGGGTCAGGGCGGCTGCAGATGCTCTCGGGTTTAGGGCTGTTACAGCGACAAGCCTATGTTTAGGAGATACCCACCAACCCTGACAGCAAGACACGATGGAGTTGGAAGTACAGGACCTGCTAGAGAGTTCGAGCAGCAGGGCTGCAAATGAGGTTTTGCTCTAATGGTGCAGCTGGGGAAACAAAACTGAGTGGGTGTTAGCATAAGCTGTGGTGCTAAAATGGTGGGGGTTTTTTTTATTTGCAGAAGAAACAGCTATTGGTGGTTCAGTACTCAGACACTGCGGACATCAAAACTACCAGGTGACTTTGCACTTGTAAAATGAAGTCATCTTCATCAGGAAAAACTGCACTGAAGATGCTGCAGAGAGGCACCCGAGGGGTTTGTTTCTCTGGCCACAAGATTCAAACACCTCTTGAGCGAAGAAAGCCGTCACCGTTGCCTGCCTCTTCTCAGGCTGTGTGAGATCCAAAGCGTCTGTTTGTGTACTTGCTGTAGAAGTGATTTTCCTTGAAGCATGAGCTGGTTTTTAAACACTGTGGGCGTAGTGACAGTCTGTAATTCTGATCCTGAAATGAGATCATGAATGAGGGAGAGGTAGGAGAAATTCTCATCCGCGCTGTCATCACCAAGATTTACATTAGCTATGGCAAGTCTTCTCTCCGTAGTTCGGTGGATGTAGTGCCTTTCCCTGCTTTCTCTGTTCAAATGCAAAGCCCTGGCAGTGTATCACCCTTTGTTCCCTTTGCTGCTCCTGCCTGGGTCAGTGCTCCCAGCCTCTCTGCAAAGGGCTTTCCTGAGTATTTTAAATGCCAGATGAAAGCATGCTTTGCCCAGCCCTTCCCCTTGCTAGTTATTAATGGACATGGTAATGTTATCGGCTCCGCTCTGAAATATTTGGGCATTCAGCAACACGGCAGTCTTCCTTTAGGCTGTGAATTCAGGTGTGCCAAACCCATTTGAAATCAATAGGATTTGGGTGCTGGATTCCCTTGGGCTCCCTTTGCAAATTCCAGCCTTTTACAGGACTGTGGAGTAGTAAAAGCAATTGGGATATGTGACATTTTCTACTGCCTTCTCTAGGGGCACGTCTAAAGGAAAATAAACCTTGGGAAGATGAGAGCTGCGGGACTAGAGACACACACACTGTAACGACACCGACTGAGGCGCCTGACAGATGAGCGGTGGCACCAACCAGAAATATTCCTGTACAATTCTAGGAAGCCAAATGACTAAAAGGTAGAGATATTTATAATCTTTCTCAGACGTTCATGTAAACATGCACAGCAGCCAGTAATGGAAATGCAGTTCTGGATTCTTTCTGAGCAGTCTCGGGATAGGCATACTGCTGCTTTATTACACACACTGCAAAGATTTAGAGAGGGGGGGATTGAAGAGGAAGCAGAGATAAAGGGCTTTGCAATCTACAGTATCACACTTAAAATAATTATTAGACATAAGTAATTAAAAGTCATACTTGTTATCAGTATTTCGTAATTTATATGTAATATACATAAATTAAATTATTTAAATGGAAATGAGTAGTGGAAATCACCATTTCTTATGAAAAAATATTTTTTCACCTGAAATTCCCAGTGGGCTATATTTAACATTGGAACTGCCCAGAAATAAATACCTTTTGTTTTCATGTAGTATATGTGTAGAGGGCACGTAGATTAAATGTTTAGTCTTGGAAGATGAAATGCATTTTTGATAGAATGGAGATTCAGCAGTATAATAGATACAGCAATGGCCACCTGAACAGGTGAAGGGAAAAGAATGGGTCACTCATTTCAAGAGTCCCTGTGCATGGCCAAGGTTTCACTAAATGTAGGAATAGTGAATGACTTGGGTTTGAGACTTTTATATTTCTACAGGGCAGCTGCATCCTTCGTGAACCCCACCTGCTGGGAGCCTCATCCAGCGGCTTTGGTGAGCCCTACAGTTGGTCGCTGTGGGTGGGAGTGATGGTTTCTAGAGAAAGCTGTGAGCTGGGTTGCTTGGGTTTTTTTTTTTTCCTTTTAGAGGATATATTGCCTTTTGCTTGGCTGGAGTGTCTGGCTGTCCCTGATCTAGGGGAAGGCAGAAGTGCTTGTATGAAGACGGGAACAGAATCAACAGGTAACTGCCAGTGCTGGTAAGCAGTGCTGCTACTGTCCCGTTCCCTGAATCCAAGGGAGAGCCAGAGGGGTAATACAGGGGCTGGTACCCAGGCTGTGGGGTAGGGAAGCCTTAAGAAAACTGAGTCATGAACACATAAAGAAATCTTTTCCTGATTCTGCTGCCTACTTTCACACTAAGTTAGTGTAGGCAGAAATGCAATAAAGAATTTGCCAAGAGTGGTACGTTAAGGCTATTTCTCTTGCCATTAAAGTTTCATGTAAAAGTACCACAGACAGGTCTTGGAGCTATTTATAGATATCTTTCTTGCCTTCAATAATATTATTAAACTCCTTTGTTATAGAAAGCTAGTCTGAAAATGAGCCGACCTGGTAAATAAAACATAACGTTTGCTTTTGCTAGCATACTTATCTCCACAGAGCAATATACTGAAGAATATTTTCCCCATATGTTTTTGTCAACATGTTATTGCATATGCCTATTTAAGTAGTAAACCAGTTTGAGTACATTCCCAGAGCACCTGCTTTTCCTATTGATTCAAGGTGGGGATTATGAAAGTCATGAGCAGGCAGTGCTGGGTAATTCCTGAGCCCAAAGTCCAGGAGGGTCATGCAGGGGAGAAGGGAAGTTTATTCCCTGTGTATTCTTAAGCAGACCAACTGTTTGCTTGGCTTTTCATGACCTTGAAGTGCCTCGCGGCAGATGCTTTGAGGAGCTGTTTGCATGCTGGTTTGGGCCATGGTGTGTGTGAGATGGTGCACAGGTGCTTCCCATCCCACGGGAGAGGCTCAGCCAGGTGGCTCAGTGGCAATGCAAGGATAGAGGCTGCTTCTGTCCCATCCCCTGGCACCAAATCTCTTTCCTGCATAAGGCAGCGCTTGCAGCTCCAGCCTTGTCCTGCTGTGTGCTCCTCTGGATGCTGCAAGAGGATGGAGGTCATGTTTATTGGTGGGCCATGCAGAGCTGGCATTAAAACCATGGGTCCTTTGGGATGGACTGGGAAGAGGAAGCGGAAAGCAAATTTCGGAGGGCATAGATCACTTTAGGAGTACATCTCTGAGTATGACTTGGTATCTCCTCAAAGACTAAGGTTATTTCTGCCCTTCACCAGCTTTGCTGAGCAAGATCTATTATTGTTTCAACCATACCTCAATTCTTCCTCCAGTTCAAAGAGTCAACCTACATTATCTGCTACAATGAAACATGCTACCAAAAAAAAACCAAAACCAACCTTCAAATGCATGTTAATTATTTTGTTAATCAGAGTTTTCTGCTCCATTATTAACAAGGAAAATTAAAGCAGGAATTTGTGGTGCCCAGAAAACATCTGCTTAACAAAAATGAAACATTAAACAAAATGACCCCTCTCTGTGGCTTGTTCTCATTTGACTGTGCCTGCCTTCAGGAAGGTCTGGGGCGGCTGCCCTCACCCTGGCGAGAACGTCGGCGTGGTTTGTGGTACGTACAGGGCAGATGTTCTTCTGCTGTGGTTTGCCTTGTTGTGCCGTGCTCAGCCCTGTGTGCTGGAGTAGGACAATGTGAGCCAGAGACTGGGTAGTTTTTCACTGCACTGTGACTTTAGAGTAATGTTTTGACTTTAGTTTCAACACCTTTTTCCTTTTCCTGGCCGTTCTGAACAGTGGCATTTTCACCTAAAAGTGAGTGCCCGCTGGCCTGTGAGCGAGCACTCCATCACCCTGTTTGTGGCAGCAGTTTTTCTTTTAGTGGCTGTGCTGGTCTTAACCTCAATTCTGAGATCCACTACCAGTTCACATTTGTGTATTTGAGTTTATTCTCCCATTGTCTGGTTTGTTTTTTTTTTTGCCTGTGAGCATTTAGGCTTCAAACTGAATCCTACTGTGTGGCCAGGGTTTTTCTCAGCTGTACCTTCAAGCTGTCCATTTATCCTCAAAAATCCTGCTGCTCTGCTAGCCTGGGTGAAGTGGTCACTGTGTTACTTCTGCTGGCTGATCTGAAGTTGTGGAGAATACCTTATAGCTGTCTACAGCAAGAGTAAAATAAAACCCCTATGCAGAAAATCCTGGTAATTGTGAGTACTTGTGACCTTAATTTTCTATACTTTTCTGAAAGTTTTTTACATAAATATGCATGAAAATATATCTTTAGTCAAGTTTATAGCTCATAAAAGACAGACTTTTATCAGCTCGTCCAGCTTTTTGTACCAGGAAAGCATTTTGGATGCTTTTGAAGTAAGAAACCAATAAGATATTTTAGTATTTTTCTATGTTTATAATATGCATGTGCTGTCCAAGATGTTTGAAAACAAAATTCTTTCTCTGTTTGCTTATTAAGCTCTTTCCTTATCTGATGAAGTGGGGATAGTTGATTCCTGTTTCTCTCACTTAGCAGCTTCAGGAAGCGCGATGGAGTACACTGACTCTGGAGTTACTGGAATGGAACCAGACGCAGTAGATAAGGGATCTTATCTCCCGGAGGAGGATATCAACAGCCTTACTTCAGGGCATACTCCAGCCGCTGGTTAGGGTGGGAGCTGGGCAGGAATGGCTTTTCTCTGCAGGTTGCCTAGTTTTTAAATTTTTATTACTTCGATCTGTTCAGTTCCTTATGCCAGTGCTTTTCAGAGATGAGACATGAAATGACACAGGCCCCTCCTACATTGTCAATTTTGGCAATGGTAATACTCCAGAATTGATACCCTTTGGTTCCTTTTGTGTCCAAGACTAAATGTGAACTTGCTTACAATCATCAGAGATGATAATCCCACTGGCTTTCCTGGGATTTACGCCTAAATTCAGGGAATTCAAAGGCGCATGTGCTTGTGTTCACCAGATTTTCTTCAAGTCCTATATTACGTGTGGAATTCAGATATGGGAGGATCAAGGGCTCTTCCTGTGTTTTAAACTCCCTTATGATGAGCTGGGCCAGCCTGGGAGAATAACACTCCAAGAGAAGAAGGGTGTTGCACAAGGAACCTTCTTTTGAAATTAATATGTTCCAGTTCATGTCCAACAAACGTGTGGATTTTATAGTATTTTTACATTCAGACCTTCTAAAAGCTCTCTTAAAAGGAATTCCCGATATTGCAGCCGCTCTGCAACCAGAGAGGATTGTCCTTTACTAAAACATGGTAGAATGACAAACTGTCTGCTGGAGATGAAATCCTCTACTAGTTTGTGTGAACTCAGCACTGATTAATCACATTTTAGCTCAGCTGGAAAGACATCCCTGAATTGTGTTGATAGCTAAATGCACAGGGCTACACCTATTTTTCAAAGGCACAGAACAAAAACTGCTCGAGGTGGCTCAGTTACAAGTCGAGCAAGATATTTTCAGTGCTACCTCATAAAGAATGAAGATAAGAACTAGAGAAAATGAAATCAGCCAGGGAGGGAAAATGATCTCATGTCAGCTAAAACTTTGTCCACATTACTGTTTTCCAGTGGTGGGTACATCTGAGTGGCTTCACTGTGCAGTTGGTGACAGGCAGCGTGGGAAGTCATGGCAAGTGAGCCACCCTGAGCTGGTCCATGTTGTTTTATGAAATGCTCTGTTAATGTGTGTTTACACTGTACATCTGAGTACCTGTGCACAGTGTTGGGATGGAAGAGAACCTTGGATACTTCAACACCAAACAGTGGAAGACACAGAGGAACCAGTGTGGTGCACACGTGGGATGTGGTGGTCTCATGGGTAGGTGCTGAGATTCCTCTCAGGGCCTTTGTCAAATGCCAGTTTACTGTGTTTTGCTGTGGCAGGGTGAACTATAGATATATGTAAGGACACCATCTGACTCCAACCAGATCTCGTTGGAGAAGCCATTTGGCAGTGTAGCTCCTTATGAATGTTAAGGGCAACATGCTAGGATATGCGAGGCAGGGACAGGGACACAGCATTCAGGCTGGAGCTTTGAACACTGTCTGACTTCTTGACTAGCGCATCAGTGCCATCATCAGGGTGGCTGAAAAACAGAAGTTCCACATGACTAACTCTGTTGGTATCTGCACTGGAACAAAACTGGAATAAAGTTTATGAAATGACGTGAAGCATGCCTTTCAAGATAACCACACAGCTGGCAGATGAGAGAGTTGGCTGGGAATGTGAGAGGCTTTGTTCAGACCCTTGCACTGGGTAATAGCTGATGGTTTATCGGGTTTGACTTGGGAAATGGTTATGCTTCTTTCCAAAGTGTTGGTGAATTAATTGTTCTGTGTAGAAATGACATTTTCTTAATAGAAGAAATGACGTGAGGAGCTTGAGCTTGGCACCAGAGAGGTCTGAAGGAAGTAACTGTCTTGCTCACCTGGAAGTATTTCTGGATTTATAACCTTTCAGAGCCCGTTGTACTTGATAAGGTGAAGCAAGAACCAAAAAGCAACTTGCTCAGTTCTGAAAGAGCTCAGTTACTACAGAGAGTGCATTTTCAAATAAGAGTAGAGCAAAGTTACAACCATTAGAGTTATAAAAAGAGCCTATGACAGCATCTAATCTGAATGAGATCTTTAAAGATCAGTCAGTGATTGTCCCTATCGTCAGTGGTAACACCGTCTCACTCTGAGTTGCTTTGATGCCAGAGATAAGCCTGACATAAGGACCACAGATCTGGATTCGCATAGGGGAATCAAGAAGTTATTTCTAGCTTGATTTTTGGATATGTTTATTAGAAACTTGTTCCCAGCTTCCTTGATGGTAACTCAAAACCCCTGTTGACTTGATGTGCTATCCATGCCTCTTGCTAGAAATTAGCCTTTAGAAGGTTTATTAACCAGGTATTTTTAGCTGAGAAGCTTAAAACAACACCAAAAAAAATCCCGTCAGAGATACTTTGGCTGTCTGCGCACATCTGCCCAGTTTGCCTGTCTGAAAGGACCCCCCTCTAAGGCTGTCTGCTGATTTTTTGCCCCGAGTATACGCTGCCCGCTGCCGTACCAAACACCCATTGACACCCATGGGGAGCAGCTCCTTGCACCCTGCTAGGTGCTTTCACGTGGGGTGTGAGGGACCCCGGCTCAGCTGGTGACAAGCTGTATGAGCTGCCAGCGGCACTCTCCGTTCCCTCTGGGGATCCTAAAAGAGAAAAAGTTGCTATATAACTGCAAGCACAAAAAAAGTTACTGAGTGCTTGGGCTGTTGTTTGTACATTTAGATACTGTGATTAAATTACATACATAATGCATAGTGTTTGTAATACATTATTAATAATAATAATACTGTCTTGTGTTATTTGTCTAGAAGAGGCATGCTCCGAGTGATGGTTCATTGGTCTATTCACACACAATTTTCATACATCTCTAAAGATTACCATTTTAACAGCTTTCTGTATGGATACTGCCAGGCAGTTACATTTAACAGTGCATAAATCTAATTCCCTCCGCACTCAATTTTCTCAGGCAGCAGAATCAATTTGAATCTGTCAGGATTTTATTCTAAAGTCTATTAATGCCTCCTGCCTTTTTCTGTATTTCTCCCCCTTCTCTCTGTCTCTCTCTTAACAATCTCACTCTTTCATGAATTCATTCAGCTGCAGAAAAAGATGCCCCACTGATAAGACTCTTTTATCTCTTTACAACGGAAACCTAATTAGGTGTGAAGGAGACACAAGGAAGGTCACAATTAGCCCTACAGCAATAAAGGTTAACAGTTGTGAAATCCTATAATAATGCTGTTGAACTTTGTTATTATCAATAATGACGGCCTTTGACAAGGTCAAGTTCATTATTCTTAACAGCTATCACGAAGGCGCTTAACATCCCCACCTCAGCAGCGCGGCTCTGCAACGCCTCCCCTTCCCCTGCACGCTCACACGCGTGTGCTGGCTCCTGACATGGGACCTGCTCACACCTCAGCTGGCAGCTCCACCCGCTGGGTAGATTTCAAGACATGCTTTAATATGGTTTTGTATTGAGTTTGTGCTGAAGGATCGCTCGCCACACCTTTTAATTATTGGTTACAAAAATAACACGTGTGGGTTTTCTTCTCCATGCATGAGTGAGATGATTCTGCACAATTAAGAACTTAAGTGGATTTAGTAACAAGGAAGTAATAGGAAATGTATCCTGGTAACATAGCATTTCAGAAGAGAGTGGAGACGATTACATGCTTTGTTGTTAAAAGACAAAGTATCTCTGATGTCTTCAGAAGGCTTCTGGGGAAGGAAGCCAATGTTGGGTACCTGGTGTATCTGCATCCACTCTTAAATCTATAGAAAGGAATGGATGGTAGACCAAACGTTTTAAACAACTCTTTATGGGGTTGTTTTTATGCCCTTGACAAAGTCTTCCCAGCAACTCAGATCCACCAGAGATGTTAATTTCTGTTTCTTTTTAGTAGGGCTCTTGAAGAAGCAGGGTCACATCCCTGACTGCTAAACCTGTAACTTAGTTCTCAGGTTTCCTTTACCCTGAAAAATGTGGTGCCACAGTGATTAATATCAGATCTGTGCCCTGCCAGATCATCTTGCCCCAGTCAAGTGTGGGCTTGTGATTTCATTTCCTTTTTAAGAAGTGGAGCACATGATGGGGATTTAATGTCAACTTTACTCTTCCGTGCCTGCAGTTTCAGTTTGGATGATCCCGCATGTGGTGCAAGGTACAAAGCGAACAAGAAGAGCGAGTAGTCCTTTGGGTCATCTGACAGTGTTGGTTTGGGTCTGTTATGCCAGATTTACAGGGCATCCAGCCTGAGGTATAAGAAAATGCTAAAGCTGTAATCTCCTGCTGTTTCTCTGTGTTGGCTTGATTCTGAGCTACATGCTGAAAAAAATTAAATGCTCCTTTTGGTGCATTGGCATGCCTTCACTCTTTCACCTGCTGACTTCAGAGTTTTTAAAGGTCAAGAATCATATTTAACCTTTATTTTCCAGTTCAGTTGGAATTTGGATAATTCCTCAGTGATGTGTAAGTTGGGAAACTCTTGTCCTAGGGTACTCCCAGACTCAGTGGAGAGAGAGAGAGAGGGAGCAAGGAGCAATTCAGATCTTAGAAGGCTGAACAGTCCTTGGAAGCTGCCTCTCTCTTTCCCTGTTCTTGAGGGAGTCTTGGATGGTTACACTTCTGACTTAGACACCTCAGGAAAATACTTAATAATGCTTAACAGTAAGTGTTAAGCTTATATTACTGAACGTAAAGCCACAAAATGTGTATTAAGAGTAGAGGGCCACAAATACCAAATATTCGATGTATATATTAAAAAAAACGTTATAGATGGACAAAGATGTTTCATTCTCTCACTTTTACTGCTTCTCAAGGCAGATTCTTGTTTTCAGAGGTAAGATAGTATTGTATCATGATAGGCAGCAATTGCTGCCTCCTGCCAGGGCTCCCGATATTGCTGCGTTTGGATTCCTACTGGCATTAAGCCATTTACAGTATGTAAAAATATTTGTAGCTTTTAAAATACTCTTGAGATTATTTATGCTTTCTGGAGATTATTTATGCTTTCTGGAGAGGACTGGGTGCTTGCACAGACCGTTGTACGATTCCAAAAGCTTGTGTGAGTAGCAAGCGCAAGTGCAGAAGCATAACGGTGCCCGTGCTGCCCGCAGACTCCAGGGTCATGCAGCGCTTGACAAGAAAAAACAAGTGCTGCGAGTAGTTCTTAATTCATGGTTCAAGGCTGAAGTTCAAACCGTGTTTTCAGAGAGTGCAGACACAGATCACTGGGCACCTTAAGGATGTTTTTCCTGTTATCTTGCTTCATTGACTCCCTGTTTCCAAGTGCTCCAAATGCTTAGACGCCCATTTGAAGCTGGTGTAAGCTGGCACAGCTCTGCTGATGCTCTCAGGATTGTGCTGATTTACGCCAGCTGAGGGTCTGGCTGAATAAACACTACACAGCTGAATTAAAATACCTGAATGTGCACACAGTGGGAAAAGGGATAATACAGGCCAAAGTTGCTGGATATCTAAAACAAATCATAGAATCACAGAATGGTTTGGGTTGGAAGGGACCTTAAAGACCATCTAGTTCCACCTCCCCTGCCATGGACGGGGACACCTTCCACCAGACCAGGTTGCTCAAAGCCCTGTCCAGCCTGGCCTTGAACACTTCCAGGGATGGGGCATCCGCAACCAGGAACTGTCCTGTTATTCAGTTAAAAAAAAAGGAATTAACAACCTGCCAGGAAAAAAATATTTACAATTTCATATGCTAATTTGAAATCACATTAGTCATGTTGCTTGCATGTGAAAGTTGGTAGCATGGTCCCTGATACTTTTAACCTCTAATTCTGAGAACAGCAGAATATTGCATCCCGAGCACAGCTGATGAAGGCACTTTATAATGAATATTAAGTGACAAGAATCCTCCTGTCTGTACAACTGGTCAGACATCCTTGTCGGATATATCTCACACACGACTGCTCTCCTCCCTCTGACAGAGTACACAATATGCAAAACCTTGTGGAAAGGACATGTTTTGGCAGAAAATGGTGACCTTTATTTGTTAAGTGATTCAACTATAGGAGGAAAATTAAGCTGTTTAGCTTCCCAGTTGCCCTTATAGCAGTCACTGGGTATTTATCTGCTAATGTTTCTGTATCGCCATTCCTACGCAGCTGGTAGGAACTTTTATTTGCATAAGGCAGGAGATTTTTTATTTATGAAGCCAAGGACGTATCCTTGTACTTCAGTAAGAAGTTTATCTAATGATTGATGTTAAATGACAATTTTATCAAAATACTGATTGAAGTTCTTATGCTCCTGTTGTATCATATAGCTATATCTAATCACAGCTTTATCCAGCCAGTGCAATATGTTGCTTGCCAGACTAGAAGATGATATATCAGCCATCTGGGCAATGGGCCCAACCCTGGGCAAGATTAGTGCTTCAATTAGCTGTTGATGGCATTCCATTAGAATATTGGTTTCAAAGAGCACTAAACAAGAATGTTGTGCTTTGATTTTCAGATTTAATTACTTCCATCAGGGCTATAAATGAACTCATTAGTCTTAGTGGCTCTAAAACCTAGAGACAATAGAACGTTATTGCTATTGTTCTTATGGTTTGCGCAAACATTACTTTCCAAATGCTATTAGGAACGGCTATCAACCTTTCCTCTCCTCCTCATGCAGTGGGCTGGCTGACCCTGCGGAGCAGCTCTGGAGTGCGCGTGAGCTTGATTCCATTGTTGTGGGCTGTTGTGGGGATCCAGAGCTGTAGCAAATGTGGGGGTCATTACACACAGAGACAATTACTGCGGATTAAACTCACGCCTTGGCAGTGCTTGGCTTCTTTTCTTTTCATAGTATTCGTGTATTCTCTTTTTCTTTATTTTCCCTTCTACCTTGTAATTTTCTATTTTAAGGTTTGCCAGAGCTTCTAAGGATTCTTGAGGCTCTGTTATTTTTAATTCACCGCATCAAGGTTTCATTATACCTCTTCCCCTAATTTTGTGAAAGATTATTCGTTTGTGTTTAATTTTTTTTCTCTTTGCCTTTTCCCCTTGACCTAAGTGGGTGCTGCTCTGTATTCCACAAACACTAGATTCTTCTTTGAAAGTCATTCTTGCCCTGTTTCTCCCAAAACAGAAGCAAAAAAAAATGAATGGAGAAGGGGAATACAGATGCTGACAGTCCCGGCAGCCCTCCTGCCCCACAGCACTCCCACTGAACCCAGCGCAGGGCTGCCTTTAGTTCAGCAGCGTGTCACATTGTTTGTTAAAACCTTACATCTTGCAGAGCTTTCTTTAATCTGAGGTGAACTTCACTTGGCAAAAGTCCTTTTGTTTTTCCTGGTTTCTTTCTTCTGTAGAGGAAGGATGCCATGTGTAAATAAAGGATATGATGCTCTGCACCGCTGACATTTATTAAATTAAAGCTGTAATCGGTACAGTATGTCTTAACCATAATATTAATGTGGCTAAACCAGTAAATGCTATCATGTTTAAAGCCTAACACCTGTTTTGTGTTAGCATCTGGATAGTTATTTTTCATTTTAATAGAATATTCTTTGATGAAATCCATAACTCGGTTGTAATTTTTAGCTCCCATCCCTGCACAAATTCCAGAATATGATTCAAAAAGCCTACTCTCAGATCTTAACTCAGTTTCTCCTAAATTTTGCCAGTCTCTTGTTATAATGTTGGGAATATGGGGAAGCACATAAAAATGCTGAATCCTTTGACATTACTCAGGATTTTACTCTTTATTTCCATCAAGCAAGTCCTCTGCTATTTGGAAGAACAATGTCACTTCATCGTTTTTAGGCTTCTGCTAGTCCCACACCTCCTTTCCCTTAGCCCTCTTCTCTTTCGCTCTGCCCTGGGGTTTGATGGGAATTTGCAGCAGGAATGGCAACGTTCACAGGACTTGTAGGCAAAATGAAGGAGAAGGGGAAAGCAGCTGGAGTAACGGGCACTGTGTGGCTGTACAGGGCGCAGGGAGGGGAGGTGGTGGGGAGGAGCAGAAGCCAGGCTGGGCAGAGCAGCAGTCTCCTCTCTGGTCTCTGTCTGGTCCCTTCCACAGTTGTGTGCAGGCAGGGGACATGAGCCAGCCCAGCGAGAAGGAAAGCAAGCATCCCTGCCTAGTCTGGTGGAGAGCAAAGCCTGCAGTGGAGTCAATCACAGTTTGTACTTGGGGGATTTTTTCTATCTAAGTGCTTTCCATGCCATTCTCAGTAGTTCTGGAGCCATTCTCAAGTGCTTAAAAATAGAATGATGTCTCCTTCTTTCCCTCTCTCCTTCCCTTCTTGCATTTCCCGTCTTTAGGGGAACGGTCTGATGGTTGTGTTTGTTTCTCTGGATCTGTCATGCTGAAGAGATGGGGAGTCTTCCTCCTTGGTCACTGTTTTGTCTAGCAAGCTTTCTGTTCTCTGGGGCCAGCTCCCATAAAAGCTAAACTGCTGCTATTTTTAAGACTATTTGGGCTAGAGAAAATCAGGCAGATTATACACAGTTGTCAGAGTTTCTGTCAGCAGATGAAAGCAAGATCACTCTGTTGGCTTCTAGCAAGTATTTCTAACCAGATCCTGTTCTGCTCCTGCTTTCCCGGTGTATCCTGCCCCAGCGGCACTCCTCCAGCCGGACCTCACAGGGTTCCCATCTCCCGCCCCCGGCGTGCCCTGGGGCAAGCGGTGCAACGGGTTGCCAGGAGGGACTTTGCTTTCTCCTGAGCCCAATCCCAAGCATGTTTCGTACCTAGTGTATACCATGTTGTGTTACGCATGCATAAGGTGTGATCCTTCCAAGAGTGGGAGAGGACCGTGGATACGATGCAAATATCAAAGTCCTGTGCTTAGCCTGTCCTAATGTTAACTGTAGCAATGGGACAGACCTTCCCATGACTCTGCTCAGCCTGACTGCTGCCTTGGCCTTGAAGGATGACACAAGTTTAGCTGAGTGAAAGAATTAGCAGAACTCTTGCATAAAGCTCATCAAAGATCTCAGTTTTAGTGCAACCAGCCATAGGTTTGGGCATTATTATCTTAAAAATCCTGAAATAAATTAGAATGAACCCAAACTCTAATGGGTTGTCATGTTTGATATACAGGTTGTCCAAACACTGCTTCCTTTCAGTGTATCACAAATTGTGTGAGACTGAGGAATAAGTGACAGATGTTGACAATGAAGGATTTTTCTTTGACAGCCTGTTGCCTCCAGCCCATTTGCTGCTGCTCCTGAGCCACGTTCAGCCTGAGAGCATGGCTGCACCCCAGCACCGACTGGTATTGCAGCTCTGAGATCTCTCCAGCGAAATCACTCAAGAGCTCCTGTTTCGTAACGACAATACAGCAGTGGTTTATTTGAAGGCTGAGCCAACTTTGTATCAAAGCCAAGTATGTCTGGCTTGGCACTATGAGCTAGCACCCGAGCCAAGCAGCTGGAGCAGACTGTATGTGTATTTAAAAGAACAAAAACAGAGAGACTCTTAAGTTATCTCCCGTAAGAGGTCAATCAGAGTGCCAGAATGCAGTGCCAGGTTTTGCATCAGGCTTTCTCTGGTCTATCCCTGCATACCTACAGATCCAACTCCCAGGATAAGCCTTGATTCTCCTCTGATTTCCCACCTCTCCTGGCTGTCTTCTTGCGGTCTGCTAATTGCAGGAATTACACCTCTGTAAAGTGTTTATATCTTGCTCTCATGCCCCCCTCTTTTCTTCTTGGTTCTGGGCCATGTTCTTCACAATCCACACCACCGCAAGGAAAAGCTCTCTAGGATTTTCTGCATGGACTTGTTTCAAAGCTGTGTCTGCCTGAGAGCTAAGGGGGTGACTTTTCCCGTCACACAAAGTAGCAGCAGTGACTCTTTGGCCTCAAGATTTCAGTCATATTCTGTGAGTCAGGGATCTGCTGCTCCGATGGCTCCATTGAATGGCAGCTGATAGGATAATTAATAATTATTAAGGCTGTAGCTGCCCCAGATGACTGTGGCAGAGAGGTTGTGTTCTCTGAGCTTAAGGCACTTGGCTGCCAATGGTCTTCTGCAGCCAGCGTGTGGAGGAATGTCCTTGCCTGAAAACTGGATATGCTTCAAGAGCAGAGGGAGCTCTAATGGAGGTGCTCACCAGTGGGACAGTTGGCTGTAGATGTCTGCTGTGCTTTGCCCATCTCCCAGAGCTTGCCTCTCCTGCTGCTGGGGTAGCTCAGCTCTTTGTGAAGCAACTACTGAGGTGTTGTGTTACACGGGCCAGTGTACTGAGGCTACAACTGCAACACCCCAAGTGAAGCCATGCCATCGCCCAAGTTACATCTTAAGAGTGCACTTTCCATTCTACAGTAGGGGTAAGCACAATTACCGTGGGCTTTTTTTATCCTTCAGTCACCTGCTAATTTTCTACTAAATCCATTTGTTGCTGGGCCAGGATTAGAACAGAGCTATCAGGAAAGTTCTGTCTTCCCTGTCATATCCAAGAGGTTCAAGCCATCTTGAGAGACACTTGCCCTATTGAGAAATTCAGGTTTTCTTAGTTAGAAGCATTTACATTTCAGTGAAGCTGAAAAGGTTTGTTTTCATTCAGGGTGTAATTCAGCACTAATTTAACCCCTTTCTTGAAATAGGTTGTGTTCAGATGCTGAACACAGCATAAGATGGATCCTCTTCCCCTCAGGCCCCACAGATGCTTCAGATCTCTCTGTCTGAACCATGGACTGAGAGTGAGAAGGAATCATATTGGATCATAAGGTATTATGAACTCAAGGCACACTTTTTCTCGTCTAATTAACAATTTTACCCATGATATTAAATCCACGTGTGCTCATAACACACCACAAATGAGAAGTCTGGAAACCAATTTTCAAAGCACTTTCCATTATGCAAGTAGCAGGAGATGTACCATAGCTTTTCAGTAAATTGGTTGGTAAATTGTTTTCTCTTTCATCTTTACTGCTATAACAAAAACATGTTAGCTTTAGATCTCAAATTTTTTTTTCAGGATTTGTTTGCTTATTTTTGCTTCTACCTATTAGCTTGAAGCAAGGAAATAACCCAGATAAACATGTTTGGCCTGCAAACAACTGCATGAATAAAGGGTAAAGCCTGTTTACTGAAGTGAATCTTGGAGACATTCTGGTGGTGAGGTGGTCCAGTGGTCATTCATACCGTCTTCCTTCAACACATGTGACTGTTGAAACTGCTCTTGATTTTGTGCAAAATGTCTTGGGTTGTGCTCAGCTGCCAGCTCGTTCCTTGCCCTGAATTCGGAAGGGAATTGAAGTGCGACCCAGTTAAAGGTAATTACCTCTAACCCGTTTCTGTACTCCCGAAATTGCCTGTGAGATTCACAGCCCTTGAAATGAGAAATCCGAGACCTTTGCATAAAATGTTTGTTCAAGGCTCTTTATAAATGAGGGAATGTGATTGAATTGGAGCCCCGGTGAACATGGGCTGGTTTTGGTGGCACTGTGTTAATTTTGCATCTGATTAAGTCTTGTCTCTGGACCGCTGCTGGAAAGCTGTTGTTCACCTGCAGCACAGACAGACCTTGATGAGTGATTCAGTCTCAGCTTCGTTAAGGACCACCTTGGGGCTCTTAGCCATTTCTACAAAGATGATATGCAGGCAAGAAGGAGAAACGGTGGTGACTGAAGACGTTATTTCTTCATGGGAGAGACAGCTAAGGAGGCTTGACTCCTGTCTCTCTCACACAGGTTTTACTCCCCTGGTTGGGCTGGTGGGGGAGTAAGGAAGATTGCACATGGAAGCATGAATAATGCAAGTCCAGCTGCGAAGTGCTGGACACATGGTTCAGGCTGACAGCACACAAACACAACCCAAGTTTTTAAGCAAAAGCAGATGGCTACTGTGAAAAAAGCAAATCATTGCCAACAAAGACTGAGCTGGGGGTGACCAATATTATTTAGGGGAGCAGGGGTGTGACAGTCTCATGTGATTACATTGTGATAATGAGTGGAAGCTCACAGGGAATAGAAAGCCTTTTGCTTCAGACCTCTTGGTCAGGGCTCCTTGGCCAGCTCCTTTCTCGGGCCCAGCTGGGCATGGCAGGACGAGCGGCGGGAGCAGACCTTTTGTTTCATGAGTGACTGCTCGGGTTCATGAGGAGCAGTTGCTATGCAGCGTGCGCTGCAGGCATTCATCTTAGCAGAAATGCTTGCATTGAATAATGCGGAGCAGAGCTGCTGGGACTGCAGAGCACACCATGCAGGGGTCTGCCCTTGCACTCCACAGTGTGGAAGGAGGGCAGATTTGGGGAGTGGGGGGGATATCCCTGGCATTCGCAAAGCTTGAGCTGTCAGAGCGGTGCTGTGCAATCCTTGTTTTCTGCTCTGCCACTCCTCTTCAAACCGAGTCCAGTGTCCCTTGGTGTCAGCTCAGGTTTTCTAAAAAAAATCACACCAGTAAATCATCAGCGTGCAGAGGTGGGGGGCTTGGTGAATGGCTGAACTCCTCCCGTTGTGCTCGACTGGAAGCACAGTCTTAAGATTTTTACCTTGGAAGATAAATGGAAATATCACCAGCCTTGGCTAGGGTGCTTAGTGGGCTTTTAACGATCACATAGAGGTGCCCAGGAAAACAGAGGGAGAACGTTTGTATAGGGGCTGTTGTGCCTGTTATCTAAGGATAGGTAGTATTGTGCGTATTATCTGTGTTTGTTTAGCTGAAGTAAGACGGGTGTTAACATTCTGTTTCAGTCTTAATTAGTGGCTGATAAAAGCATAAGGTGATACTTAGCAGTCTTGACAGCGTAATTTATCTAAAATTTCGTAATAATACAATTGCAGCAGTCTTGGAAGGGCTGCTTTAATGACTTTCACACACTTAAGGTTTAGTACCAACAATATCCAATATGTTGGTTGCTTAGGAGACAAAATTGAACAAAGCCAAATGCATTTATTTCTCCCCTTTTTTTACTGCACAGAAGATTATCTCACTGCAATATTTTTCTCTATTAAATGCCTAAGCTTTAGGTGTTTATAAGAATGAAAAAAAAAAAAAGTAACAATCCAGATCCCCTATTAAATCAGCAGATGGTTTCTAGAGCCAAATTAGGGACCTGTGATAGAACAATAAAAGCTCTGCTTTATACAGAGCACATGTTCAGAGTTGGCAGTGTTAAATGAGACCTCCGTGCAATCTGTGCTGAGAAGTAGCCTTACCGGCATTGACCTCTTCCTTTGTATAATCCAGCACTGTGTCATCAATTGCAATTGCACAGACGTCTTTGCAATTTAGCAGACCTTGTATGGACTGACTTTCCCAATATTTGTTTAAGATGAACTGTATAAACTTGTTATTAGTAGCCTGCCAGAGTAAGGGAGATAACAGTGTTTGCATTAGGCTGCATAACACACGGCACCTGGGCAAGGTGCACCGAGCACGTTCCTAGCAAATGCTGTTGCTTCAGGGTCTGCTGCTGATCCTGCTGAAGGAAAAAGGAAAACTCCCAGCTGCTTCAGTCAGGGCAAGAGCATGTCTTGTCTAGGCTGTAGTGTGACTGAGTTATTAAATTTATGATGTCTCTGAATTCACCTGAGAAATGCGAGCAGCAGAACAAGGCTGCAGTGGGATCTCACCTCAGTTGTATGTCTGTACAACCCTCCCTGCCTCAGGAAATAACGGGAGTAAGTAAAGTGGATGTCTGATGGGGAGTCACTAATACTGGTGACTGGAGTGTCTGATTAGAGATCGGGGAAAGCACCCAGACATCTACACGTCTGGAAGCCTTTCTGAAGCAATGACATTAATTTTACTGCTTGATTGTTAATTGTTAAGGCTTAAGTCTGACCAAGGAAATCAAAGTCCTCACTAACCTGGCAGTAGATTTCTCCCCCTTAACCCAAGTCCTTTCCAGGGCATGGTACTGGTTTGCAAACATGAGTAACAGAACGGGCGAATGGTTAGTACCAAACCATTGCTCTGTAATGATTTCCAGCTGCAGGGACTTGTGGGCGGTGATGTGCAGGGGTGCAGAGCCATTGCCCGTCCCCGTGCCACACAGCGCTGTGGGAAACTGAGCCTGCCCGCAGAGGAGACAGTGCTGGTTTCTGCCATGCGCACTGCTTCCCACTGAGCCGGCAAGCTGTGCTTTCCCGGTCCAGCATTCATCCGCTTTCTCAAGTGTCTCTGCTCATGTTGATCTCGCAGGATGTACTGAACCATGGTGGATCCTATGATAGCCCCGGGGCTACAGGCCAGGACACAACCAGTGATAACCGCAGTTCAGAGTGGTCAGGGCTCCAGAATGAACTTATTTGCAGAGCTCTCAAATTGTCTTTGAGTTTCCAAACCTAACCTTAGCTTAAGAGAAAGGGAAAAAAACCAATTCCGTTATTAAAACCACTTTGTTTCTTTCAGTTGATCATTACAAAATGTCTGTTTCTCTTCTCCTGCACAGCAAGCCTGGGCTATGGAAGAGGAAGGAAAAAGCCCTGGAACAGCAAGGCTGATGGTAGCTAACATATGGGCACTATTTCATTTTTCATCGAGTTTGTCTTTTCTTTCCCCGCTGTCTCTTCCTCCCCACAGTAACTCTGCATTGATTTTTCACTCTGCCTGTTTATAAATGTTTATAAAGCATTTAGGGAGCTCAGGGAAGAAAAGGTCTCTAAGTACTTAGCAGAGGAAAAACTTAAACACCGGGCTGCTGTGTTCTTGTTGACACTGCACAGTATTTCATGCCATGCAGAGTCCTGCTCCTAGGACATGGTGCTGCTTGGGTTGGGACGATGAAAGCAGGCAAATCTTAGTGCAGCCCATCCACAGCCACCGTTGCAGAGAGCAGGAGGACTTCCAACAACATTGGCTTTTACAGCTTGAGCAAAAGCAACACAACAGCAGGTGAAAAAGGAAACAGGTACACATTATTCCACGTTTACTGTTTGCTTTGGGAAATGAACTTTATTTTCACATGAAATAATAAATGACCTTGACTTCCTTCCAACCCCCTGATTGAAGTCTTCTTGATAAAATAGGAATGGAGATGTTATTAAGCCAATAAATACATTTATTGGTACTATCATGCTGTTCATTACAAAAATGAAACAAATCAAGTGTCTTTATTTAAACTCTCAGAAAAGATTTCATCCCAATATTTCTGATACTTGGAATCTTAGTGCAGCAGCATTCCTGCCTTCTTGTTAGCATTTCTCTCTCTCTGCTATGTTATTGGGTATTTCTATTTCCACACACCACTTTGTCAACCTTACAGCACCCAGCCACGTAGCCATGTCCTTAACAAGGACAGAAAAGGGCATAATGCAAAGGTGGAAATCACCTGTGCCTTGTGCAAGTGCAGGAGGTTCCACAAAGCACCAGAGGAGTTAGGTTCAAGCTGTTTTGCATTAAACACTAATTACAGTATAAGCTTTTAGCATTATTGAAAGATAAAACATTCACTGTCTAAAAAGGGCTGAGGAATGAGGGAAATCCTGAAAAGTTATTTTTAAAATTTGATGTCCCTGTTTCCCCATCACCATCCTTCTTAAACATATCAAATGGGGCATCCTTAAAAGCACTGGGGCTTGGCGGATTCCCCGTTCCCCACCCCTTTTCAAACAGCTTCATCCAATTCCTCTTCCAACGACCCAACAGCTACTTAGGGGATCCTGCCTTTCACTTCTGCTTGGTGCTGCTGCCCTACATTGCTGCTCGAGCACGTGCTACTGGAGCCCTTCTGGTTATGAAGGTCACTGGAGCAGAAATTGGGAAAAGAGCTAGACATCCACGTTGGAGTTGAGTGAGGTGAAGGGCTGCAGGTGAGACAGCAAAAGCCAAACTTCCTCCTGCTCTTCTACATCTGTCTGCAGTGTGGTTCCCTGCAAGAGATGCACAGTGCTACCAGGGCTGGGTAAGTTGTAATGTAAGAGGCAAAATGCCATCGGTGTGTTTTGTAACTTTAGCCAGTGTAATTCAAAATGGGATAGGGGATCTCTTAACAAGGTGGGAAGCTTAAATGAAGCCTACAGCAATTTCCTTCTGTTGCTGCATGTTGAATGCTCATTTTTTATTCTTGAGGGTTTAATTTTAGCAAAGTGCTGCTTGCCTAACTTCTGCTGATCCCTCTGTTTGAATGTTATGACGCTCCAGTCTTTAGAGCGCTGTGTTTTATTGAAAGCGCCCAGATAATTACGCTGCTCCAGCAAGGGGATGGCAGGGAAGCCACAACTTTTGAACCACGAAGGCCGGGTGATTGTATGTTATGGTTCTGCTTATAACTGTTCCACGGGGGAAGTTAACAGAGTTAGTATCTTTTATAAAGCAGTTTTCCAAAGGCAACTCTTTTTTTTTCTGTTGAAATGGAAATGTTTTGCAGGAAGGTGTCTATTTCAAAGATGCTGTGGCAAAAATGTTTGGAAAGGAATGTTTGTTTTGAGTCCTTTGTTTTGTTTGAGCTGTTTTTTTCAATGTGTCAGTAAAGTGGTTGCTTGTTTGTAGACAGAAGCATTTTGAAATTTATGTTCTGCAGAATGACTTGAGGTTTTGCTCTAATTCAGAATAGCGGCAACCTCTGAAGCAGCAGGATACTCTGTAGGTTTAGAATTCATCCAACTCCGGGAAGGATATGATGTCTTTTTTTGTAAGCTCTGTTTGCAATTGCTGCTTCTTTCCTTTCTGTGGGTCTTTAGCTTGGCCCATGGTTGTGAAAATATGTTTGCTAATTTGCCTATAGGAAAGGTCTTCCGATCTGTGAATTGCACAGTTTTTAGTTATTTGTGCAATTAAGGGTTTTACTTGCAAAAGAACAAGCCTTATCAAATGCAGTACTCAGTTTTTGACAGGCTAGTGCTAAGCTGAGAGTTTAAAATGTTTTGGAAACCAAACGGTTTGGTTTGGGATGGAGGAATCAAATGCTGGTGGAGGAGGGAGTTACCCGATTTCTGTCACATGAAGAACTCCATCCAAGATGGAATAGTAGGGCTAGGCGTTGTGTATCCAGATGGAGAGTTTGTGCTCTGAATGGATGTAGTTAGTTCTTGTCCGCACTAATATGCCAGAAAGGAGATGCCTGCACGGGCAGGGACTGAACCTAGTGCTGGTTACATTCCACCCAGGGTGTTTTCCTGGGCCACGTTGCTATTTTCTCACAGTAGCTAGCACATTGTCGCTGTGGAGGAGTCCCCACCTCCGCCTTCAAATGACAGAAGTGACAAGTGTTGGTGTTGTGGTGGGTGGGATCGGGAAAGCTGTGGTGGCAGGAGGCAGAGGAGGGGCTGCTGTCCCAGGCCACAGGTGCAGCAGCCAGGCCTTCCCAAAGGGCAGGACACAGCATTTCTGAGATCCCAGCTGTTCCTTAGGCTTTCATATCTTTGCTGTATTCTGACAAACCAATAAAGCTCAGAATTATTTTGATTTAGATAATCCAAAACTTGAAAACAGCTAGGCTTACACAGTCAATAAAAGAAAACTGTCTCTTCAGCACTGCACTGACAAGACTCTGAAGACAGACACAGAGAACCTGTCCACTAATATTAAACTGATTTGGCCATTTTTATTCTATAAAGGAGGCTGGTTATGAGATTTAAAAAGATTCATCTATCATGCTGCCTCATTAATTTTCCATTTGGGCTCAGCTGTCAGAGGATACTGTATTAAACTGCTGCCTGGAGTAGTCTTCAGTGGCAGAGAAATGATGTTTGATACCCTTTGCATTTCGCACAGTCTGTATAAAAGGTCTACTTGATTTGCCATCCCTATTATTTTCTGTCAGAGAACCCTACACGGCCTCTCCAAAATAATATCACCTCTCCAAAACCCTGAAGGTCTATTTGTGGTTTCCATGGTGACAAAATGACCCATAATATTCTTTGACTACTTCAGTAAATGAAGGACACAACTGGGCCTTTGAAGAATAATAGATTTTTTTCTTTTCCTTAAGAAAAGACATACTTGTGAGCTCAAAAAGCGGGGAAAAAGAAAAGGATGAAAAAGATATTAAGGGAAGAGATTTGGCTTGTAACTCAAAGGGCTTTTTGTCAGCAAGTACAGCAGACAGCACTTGTTGAAAAATAGACCTTGAGCCATCTGGTACCAAAACAGAAGTGGGATATAGCCCTTGTGATGACTGAGATGAAGGAGCTTTTGCTGTAACTCATTTTTACAATAGCTGTGCTACTTAATTCTGAATTCAGCGACACGCAGGGCCAGGCGCTGCAGGTGCAAGTGTGCGGTTAAAATATTTTTTTCCAGGAACTGCTCTGTGCTACGTAGGAGGGAGGATGGGATTTTCCAACGGAGCTGGCCTGGGCGAGAAGTGGGTGGGAAGGAAGCACCAAGGCTTTTCTCAGGGTATTTGTTGGCTTTGTGGAAAAGCCAGGTTTCCAGTTGCAGCATGGTTAATGATCTGCCCTCGCTGCAGAGCCTGTGCTGCGTGCGCTGACGGAAGGCACTGAGCAGGGTGCATGCGGTCTGGAGCCACTGCTTGATGGTCTGCTGTTTCCTCCCACCATTGTGGGACTGTCCAGGCTATTTTGCCTGCAACCTCTCTAGGGTAGAAAGCATCTCTTACTGAGTGATGAACAATATGACCCATGTTTCTTGGCTACTTTGCATAAACCCAGTAAGAGATTTGTAAACTGCTTAGTTTTGTGAGAGCCACTGCCCCAGGAGCATTCACAGCACGCTCTGGAAACAGGCTTTTAAACAAAATCTCATCTTACAGGTGAAGAAACTGAGACAGCAGTTAACTGAGCTCAGCAGAGCACTGCAGAAGCTTTGCTGGGTACATTGGGGAGGAGAATGCAGGGCTGCTTGTTCCTTCCCTGGCGTACTTGAGGATGATGCTATTTCCTTCAATGAGCTATAACTCAGTTTTCTTTAGTATGTGTTCCCAGCTTGTCCAGTAATGCTGTCCATGATGGTAAGCTGTTGGCCTCCTCGTGTGCTGGGACTGAAGTGGGTGGTCATTTGGTCAGAAATCTGGAGCAAGGACAATTAAAACCCTTCAGAGTAATAAATGTGAGATTCCTGGATTGCAGGAGCAGGCACTTCCAGGTGGTGTAGGTCAGCCTGGGTAGGTGAAATCCCAACCTCTGAATTATCTGAGCGTTGAGGGGGCTGGACCGCAGAGCAGGAAAACTCAGGGCTTTCCCAGGAGCCTGTCAGAAATTCCTGCTTCTGGAGTTACAGAGCTTTGCTTGTGGTGTTTCTGGCCTTTTGGGTGTACTCTAGCACTTTACCTCCCAGTCCTGGAAGAAACAGGGAAGTACAAAGATGACTAAAACCTAAGATTTAATTCTGCAATGTCCTGCAGATATCCCTGAAATGACTTTAACAGCTCTTCATCCCCCTGGAGGATGCTGGTGCTAGAAGAGGGGACCAAAGTCTGATGCAATTGATTACTCACTATTTACCCTGCACGTTGGTGTTTTTCTATTTTGTATGTTTGTTGATTTTTTTTTTTGTCTGAAAGTAAATTAACAACATTTAAAAAATAAAAACCCCTGGAAATCTGCTAACAAAAATATTTGCATGACTGGCTGCTTACTTAATACAGGACTCTAGTGCAACAATACAAGCAGAGAAAGAAGTCAGGGTTAGATTAAGCCCAAAACCAGCCTAAAACCACATTTACCACCAACCTTGACAATCTGAGGCAAAATCTTGCTTGGTTCCTCTGTTCCTTGCATGTGCATGTCTTTGGCAGGGATGATTAAAGTCTCTGCTGCTTCCCCTCTAATGTGAACAAAGCCCTTTAGAGCCCTATTCTAGCTTCCTCTCAGCATCGTATTTGGCTTCCTTTGGGACTGACCTTTCACTGCCCACAGCCCACCTTCATCCTGTTAGAGGGCCTGCAGAGAGCTGCTAAGTTAAACATCATAAATCCCACTATAAATGATTACACAGAGCTTTTCACTAACAATCTTCTGTGGGGATATCAAGCTTGATAGAAGCATAAATCATTTAAAGAGCATCTGCCTAATGAGAAAGTAACCTGGAACTGCTTCCCTGAGCCTGAGTGTACCAAGGGAAAAGAAAAAAATGTAGGCAATTGGACTATTTTAGCTAGTGCCTGCTGGACGCAAGTGGTTGATTTCTGTTGTCACAATGATGCTTTGCTGGACCGTAAGACTTGCCCGCATTCCCTGACAGCGACATTTGCTTTGCATGCAGCCCGTGACATAAGAAAGAGGGAGGCAAGCTTAGTTTAGTGTGTGTGGTTGCAAAGAAAGTCTAACAACCTGTCTAGACAAAAAGTTCTGCAGAGGTAGATGAGACAGAAGAGGAAATCCAAGCAGGTGGTTTAGAGTCAAGCTGAGCAAAGAGGGGCTGTGGTCTGGGAGCTCTGGTTTATGAATGGCAACAAAACTGTGCAGGCTGAGAACCAGGGCCATGCTTTAGGAGGTGGGTAGAAGACACATCTGGACTTACCTTACCGAGCTCTTGCTTGAAACATCATGCCAGGACACAGAGCAGCTGTTTATGGGAATACAGGAGAGCGTTGAATGAAGACTCGTAGTCAATGCAATGATCGCATTTATCAGGGAGAGAACAAGGGGAATTTGAAGGAGGGAGTCTAATAAACATTAGAATCAAAGCATGACTAGTAGACAAGGAAATTACTGATATATGCAAAGGGTAAGTTTGCAAGAGATTCTGACATGTTCCTTACAACCCATCAAGTCTGAATCAGGGCTAACAACTCTGTTTACAGATGATCCTGCAGGCAGAAAACAAACTCGGCACTTGAAAAGCCCTTTCTGTCCTTTCATTAGGTGTGCTGGGAAGAGTTTGTGTTTCCCTTTGTCAGTCACAGTTAAGCTAACCTGTGACTTTGACCATCTGAAAGATACCTGACTGTCAAACTGATGATGGAAGGATTAGTGTTCAAGGAGTAGCAAACAGAAGCTTTTCCATTTAAAATCACTGAATCATCAGGAAAGGTGTAAATAAACAGCAGTAACCTTGGAAGGCAAATGAATCACTGGCAGTGTAAATTTGACTGCCAGATGCTTATAGCAAGTCTTTGTATCATGGTTTGAACCTGCTGCCCCCCTGATGATAGATTTAACAGAGATGACTAGCAATAGGAGCAGGATAATTTTTAAACTAAAGTTCTTGTCACACAGAACTGGCCCTGAGATTTCAGGAACCTCATTGCCTTTCTGCATAAGTAAACTTGCTGGATGTGTGAGTTATCCATCACCTTCTGGTGGGGTCATTGTTGGGTGTTACTTCTCTCTCCCTGACCCACAGAGACGGTTCCTTGGATCTTACTATGGTGATTAGAACTGAGACAGGGAGTTCAAGAGCAGTTCAGACTTTTCCTTGTACTGTTGAGGATGAAGTCAATAGGAAGTAAATATTATTGACTGCTGTTTTCATTCAAAAATCAAGATTCATTAAGGTGAATCTGAGGTCAATAGAAGCTCTCAAGGGGGAGGAGATCTAATAAATCATGACACTGAGTAAAACAATATTTGTAATGCATCTGATTTTGGATATTGAGTGTTTGATCTGGTGGGTTTTGTTCTATTTTTCAATTGTTCCATTAACCAGATTGGTGGTAGGTTGTACCATTTAAAAAGACTTTTAGTCTTAAGATAGTTGTGTACTCTTAACTACACTGAATTGAATTTTACCAAAGTGTAAAAAAGTTGTAATTTAAGTTGGAAGGGATCGTTGGCATTTACCTGGTCCAACCTCTGCTTGGAGCATGGTCAACTTTCAATGGAAGCTCAATATTCTTCTGAATTGTGATGATCCCAACCATGGGCACTTTACAGAGCTTGAACCAAACAGTACTCCGTTCTCAAGGAGCTTTCTTGCCTGTCCTTAGGCTTTGGGCCTGAAGAAGCAACCAAGACAACATATGTGAGTGAAGTGTAGGAACAGCTTTTAAAGAAATGAATCTGCCTTTGATTTGTCTTTCCTTTTGTAGCTTTGGAGATGGAATGAGCGTGTGCAAATAAAATGAAGATGAAGCTAGGTAACCGGTACCTTTGAAGGAAATATGTGAAAACAAAGTTTATTATGTATATTTATTCTGTGGCTGGGGCAGTTATAAGTATACTGCTTGGGGAGTGTGGGACTGTAGAGTACCTTGTTTAGCGTCATAACATCTATGAGGAAATGTCACACAGTATTTTAACGTAGTGATGGGCTGTCCAACTTCCTGCTGGAAGGCAGAGTATTTAGCCCTGCCTTTTGGAATAAAAAGTCTACATTCACAGTGTTTGCTGAGGATTTGAGACAGTTTGAAGAAGCCTCATATTCAAGAAGTGTTAGGGACCCTCTTTTGAAAAGCAGGCCACCTAAACATGTTGCAAGTGAGGCAACCTAAAGCTCGCTAGACTGTAGAAAGTTTGACTACTCTTAGATCAAAGGTGACTTTCTATGCATCTTCATGAAGGGGGCTAAGGACACAGCTATAAAGCACAGATTGCCATGGGGAATTCTAGCTAGTTTGGAATGATCTAGCTTGGGTACTAAAAGCAGCGTAGCTCAACTTGCACAGAGTTCAGGTAGGGCTAATTAGTCTTGGCTGGGTGGAGCCTTTCCTTTACCTAAACCTTAATTGGGTGTAATTGAGTTATCTTTATGGCATTACTTTGTGCCATGTAAGCATATGCAAGTAGGACATGGTTACAGGAGATAAAAAGATCTATTTTTTCGTGAAGGGGGTACAAGCAGAGATGGAGGGGGAAGTGCTTACAGCACAATCCTTGGCAAGTTATGAGTCTTTAATAGCATCTTTTTAATTGACTAACACTATATGAGCTAGACAGTAATTTCACTGAAGATTTTACAATTTATTTTGGACAGTTTCCTTTTTTTCCTACATGCGTGTACATGGCCTGGATCAATGTGGCTGCACTCTGTGGTTGAGGACACTGTACTTTCTCTCAGTCCAAATCAGGGTAATTTGATTAGTCTGTCAGCTGGTCTAAATAGCTGTTACTGCATTTGAAGTAAATGGAGTTATGCCAGATTACACCAGCTGAGAATGTGACCATCATTTTTACTGAGTCACATTTCTAACCCTTGCTATGCTCTTAAATTCCTGAGCTGAAGCCAGCCCTTGTGATAGCTGCAGGGTAGGATTTTCAGAAGCATCCAGCCTTGGCCTAACTCCGCTCCCTCGGCAGTCGAGGGATGTTTGTCGTGTTACTGCATCTAGCTCCAGAGTCAAATGGGTTGGATTCAATTAGGCTGCCACTGTAATGCTGAGGATCTAGTCCTCCACTGAAGCGTAACAGCTCCAGTCCACTGAAATCAGCAGGGCTGGGCTGGTTTACAGCTGCCTGAGGATTATGCCTTGAGGCTGCATGTTGTTGCAAAAAAGAAGATTGCGAAATCATAGTAAAAGCTGTCTTCTTCACCCCAACATTGCACTTGGAAATGGCAGGTTCTGGTTTGGCTTCCTCTGGGATGGCTCTTGAGAAGCATTGCAGAGCTAAAGGAGCATTGCTTCTAGCTGTTTCCCGATGACCTGACGGGTGTCAGCGTGGCCTTGCTATGTGCCATCGGAGCGACTGGGCGTGCATGGATGGATCTGTGTGCACATGGCAGCCGTTTGGCCCTTTGTTTGCTTTTAAGTAGCGTTTCAACCCTACTGCAGATGATCAGCTACCCAACCGTTGCTTTGTGTTTGTGCAAAGGAAAATTGCAGGCTGCCTGTGCGGCTGGAAGAGCCGCTCTCTCAAACCAGATATTGTGCTTCTAGGAGTGCAGCTACTGGTTTGGTTTCTTTCTTTTTTCTTTTCTTTTTTTTTTTTTTTTTTTTTTTTTTTTGGGGCGGGGGTAGGGGATATTTAGGATTTGGATGTGTTATTACCAGTCACTCAAAGCAGGAAGGCGGAAGAAGGGATGGCATTCTCATTGGCTCTCACTAAGGCATCTGTTGCAGGATTGCCACGTCAAGCAGGGATTTCAGAGGAGGAAATAATTATCTGTATGCTTCTTCCTCAAATCTGCCTCCTACCCTAACATTAGAGAGCATCTAAAAGTAGCTGCCAGAGCAGCTGCAATGCCAAGAACAGCATTCCCCAGTGGGGTCTTCTTCCCAGAGCAAGCTTGAGCCCATGGTAGGAATTAAGGCTGGAGATAAGGTGCTTGTGTTGACTGACTTGCCATTATTCCTCCAGCTGGCTAAATGGAAATGACTCGTTTGCCAGCCTCTCTGTAACTCTTGTCTTCCCTCCTACCTAAAGTATTACTTGGCTTTTCCCTTTTCCCACACCATGCTCTTATCTTCTGCTGCTCAGAGAGCTGGAGGTGCCAGTGCAGCTTTGCCTTTGGCTCAGCGCCGTGGGATTTGAGTCTGAAAGAGGGTGGCAACTTGCCAGCCCCCATCACACCTCTCGCAGTGGGTAAATTCCAGATACTTCAGGGGAAAAGGGGAGTAGTTCCTCTGCAACCGTGAAGAGCTGCCAGTGCCTGAAAGCACCATCAGGCTCCAAATAGTTGGTGGAAAACTTAGCATGCGGCTATATATGACACATGCTCGTTCCTCTGATGCATGGGAATTTGTCTTTGTAACTGGGAATCCCAGCACACTTATCTGTGGATAAACCCTGAACTGTTCTGCTTCACAGGCTGACTCTATAGTGTTTCGCAGGTCTAAGTTTCTGCTAACTTAAATTTTGTGAATTCCAGAGTTTCATGTTTGTTTCATCACTGTTTTCCAGTGCTTCAGAGTATGGACTAATACTGTAAAGGCTTTATAACTGCCAAAGATTTACCCTGGGTTTTATACTGTCTGATTCAGTATGAACTGGGGCAATAACAGAAAACAGGTTAAGCCCTGACTTAAGGAATACGTTAAAGACGCTCTTTCTCTCCTGTAATTGCCAAGCCCTCCAGCCTAGGGCGGGATCTTGGAGCGAGCTGGATCTAGGGCACTGTTTTAGCAAGTCTTCGCTTGAAGCATTGTGTTCTCACTCCAGCACTTTGGTTCATTTTAGTCTACAACACGCCCAGCCTTGTTCTGCTACTGTTTGAATCCATGGGACATCTGCTGAGGGACAACTGTGTTTGGTTTTGGGCCCTGCTCTGGCTCAAGTATGGTTCAGTAGATCTAGAAAAGGGCCAGTGCTCTCCTCCTGGGAAAGAGGTAACTGAAGAGGACATGACCGAGGGCTGTAAAATCTTGAGTGCAACAGCAAAACTGAATAGGGAACAGCCATGCGTTCTCTCTTCCAGGATGTGACTTAAGAGGCACCAAACTAAACTATCAGATGGCAGATCCGAATCAAACAGGGCATCCTTCCTCACACAGGGCACTGCCAAGCTGTGGCCTGCCTTGGGACAAGGTGTTGTAGATGTTGCATTTTTGTGTCTCAAATAGCAACTGGATGAATATTTAAGGAAGAAATGTCCTTTGAGGGCTAATAAATATAAAAGGTTTCATCAGCTGTGACCGGTACAGCACACTGTTAAGAGGTTCCAGCAAAAGCGGCTTTGGGGCATGCGCTGATCATCTCGGCTAACTTCATAAGGTATCTGTCAAACCATTGAGAAATGTTTCCAGTGCCAACCTATGTACTGTAGCAGTGACCCACTGCTTCTGCTCCCTTTGCTGCCTGCGTAAAGGTCAAAGATAACGATAAAAAAAAATAGTGCAAGAAAGCCCCACTGCCTTCCTCTCAGGTCATTCAGGTTTGAAATAAATCATCTTTCTATTTCTGAAGACACAGATGACTTAAGCCAAATTGCATTTGGAGCCGTTATCCTCACACTTCTGTTTTATTTATGCTGTCATGTCTTGTGCTAACACTTTGTGAAATATTTATTTGCTTCTGGTCTCCCGCAGCTTAGCTCTGGATTCATGAGGCTCTTGCGTTATGTCTCAATTCTGTGCAGCTGCATTATGTCAAGGAAGGAGAAAATGAAGACTCCAATCTGTGTTTTACGTGGTGACAATACACGGCACACCACTGTAGGTAATGCCATTCAACAGGTGGATGTTTTGTTTGCGTGTCAAGACATGGGTTGTGTTAGAGCAACAAAATGTATAGGTGGCTACAAAACTTTATTGTCTGACCAACAGCTCTTCTGTATTCGCTTCCGGAGGCTGCCCTTGTGCTTCCTCTACAGGATCTTCCAAGAAAGAGTTTGAGAGGAGATGGGCATATCCTAAAAGACACCAACACATGATTTAGTGGTTCAAGGGATGCGTTAACTACAAACTTCAGATTCTCTCTGTAAGAAATGCTGTGAATCTTCTGTTCAGGGCTGCAAGTGCATGACCAGAGTCAAGCACCTGAAATGGCTTCCCCAGGCATGGTGCCAGCTTCCCTCAGCTCAGTGTGGAGGGGAAATGAGCTGCGGCCGTGCGCTCTGCAGTTCCTCTGCTGCTGGCGAGCCAGGAAGGATGAAATCCATGTGCTGCGTTCTCCTCCTCTTCCCTCTCTTCATCAGAAACAGTAGTGCAAGTGTCCATCTGAATCTCTGCGAGATGATCAACTGCATTTGCTGTGTTGGGATCATGGTATCTGATGATTTAAGATACTGAGCTGCAGCTTTGACACTTGGCCCAGAGAGCAGAAGTCTGCTAGAGAGAAACTGCTCTCTTGTTTCCATCTCCCAGCTAAAATCCAGACTAGCAGTGGCTGGATCTCGCTTGAGTTGAATTGTTGTTCAGTGATTAGTATAAAATGTGGCAAAAATTCTCAGTCCAGTTATGGATGGACAAGTGTATCTAGTCTGAGAACCATCAACAGGGCTCCCCCTTCTCTGAGCAGAGCTGCCACAGATTTAGCCAATGCTGACTGTAAACTGCCTGCGTCTTTAGAAACAGTGTCTAAAAAAAAAAAAAATAATAAAAAAAAAAAACTAGGTTACAGCACATGATTGTACCATGTAGGAGATTTTACTGCTGTAAACTTGAGCTTGGCATTCTGATGTCATCTCTAGAAAACCTTTCAGAGCCTAAATCCAGTTTTAGATAAATATATTTTTATATATAAGTGTTTGTGGGAAAAGAGCTGCTAAGCTGCTGTTGCAACTTCTTACTGAATTATACCAACAAGCTCCTGCTGCTGTTAGCTTTAAGTGACATTTACTGTGTAAATGACACTGACATTCAGGATGAGATGCTGGCTTTTGCAGCGGGTTGCTAATTCCTCCGAGGGACTCCCAGAAGAGCTGACAGCAAAGAGCTGCTGCTTCTGCAACAGGTGCTGCTTTGGCCTCCTGAGCCGTTTGGGGAGGAGAGGGAGCAAGCAGAGCCTTGTTCTCACTTCAGCGCTTCTTGCTTCCTCTCATGTCTCTAGGAAACCTGAGGACACATTGATTTAGTTGTCGTGTTTCCGCACCCAGTGACAGCGAACGCTGCTTGTGTGTGCAGCAAAAGACCAAGCGTGTGCTGGCCTTATTTCCTAAATGCCTTTCACTAAAGATGGAGCGAAGGTCGATGGGTTGTGTTTAAAGGATTGATCATTTGAGGGATGGGATAAGGGAATAGCACTACCAAAAATTGCTGTACAGTGATTGCACACTGATTCTCTAAAGGATCAGAAATTTGTATTAGGTGATGCGTAGCTTTGCCAGGAGAAATTGGGATTTGCTTACTTATTTATTTCAATCAGAGGACAAGCTTTAAAAGCTGTGAGCAGAGCTTTTTGAAGGACAAGTGGGAGTTAGTTGCCTAATTCTCATTGACTTTCGTGGAGATCTGGCTGCTGAGCTGCTCTCTATGCCTTTCAGAAATCTCCCCTTAGTCTACATAATCTTTCTGTAACCCCTTTTTAATTAGCTTGTCTTTCTGGAAGAAGAGACCAAGAAGTCATGTTCAAAGATTATTGCTCTATCTAGCAGCTGCTAGAATAGACCAGTTAATGCTACAAAATCTTATTCCAGGTCCCAGAAGCATGTCTGGTCTGCTTCCCCTGTCTAATTTCGATGAGGGTTATAAACTGCCCCCAAACTGTTGTTCAAACCCATTTCTAGCCAGTGATGCTCTGCTGTAGCACCAGCTGGTCATTTATCCAGGTAGCCTAGCTTTGAATCTCTTGGCAGAGCAAAATATTTGAAAGGAAGAGAAATGAGTGAGTGGGGGTGCTACAGAAAATGAATGCCAAGAGCATGTGTATGCCAAGCAGGAGATAATGGTGCTACCTTACTGTCTCAGGCACTCCATCTGCAGTTTGTGCCACAGCTATGCTCCTGCTGTTTGGGATCAAAAGAAAAATGTCAGTCCCGCAGGCAATATTTGAAGATAAAGCATAAAGTTGTGTAGAGAAAATCTAAGTCTCTTTAATGGGATGTTAGGCTTCTCCAATGAAATTCAGGGTGTGGACGAAGAGAGATTTTTTTTTTTAAGCTATTTAAATTGGTTTTGCATCGATAATAGTAAATTCAACTCAGAATTGATATAATGACATGTGAACATTGAAGGTAGGAGCCTGGTGGGTTTGAATCCTTGAGGAAGAACTTCTGGTATTGTCATGAGGAGACAATTCCCTAAAGCAGATGGAGGAAAGCAGTCCCAGGGGCAGGGAGAGGCTGAGAAAGGGGGGACTGGCAAACTGGTGGCCAGGAAAAGTAGTGGATATTGCAATGAGGAGGAAAAAAACTGCCTTATATTTTTCTGTATTCTGGACCTTGCCTGGATGAAGGACTGAGTGGTGGTTGTATATGAAGTTGAATAGAAAACAGCATTTTAACTTTCATCCTGTTTTAGAGGAGGGAAACGAAGGGATAATTTTGGGGGTGGAAGAAGGTGTTAAGAAGCTGCAGCTTCTAATTTTTTCCTAGCTGCTGCCACGAACGTGGCACTGATCTGGTGGCATAGGAACTGTAACGTTGACTGCATTCACTGTGTCGTAGATGACTGAGACAAGCAGTTGGGTTTTGGCTTGAGCTAATTTAGAGCTAGTGTAGATGTGCATGGGATACCCTTCTGGCTTTTTCTCACACCTGTTGAGCTCCGCAGTTGTGTGCAAAATCTGCCCAAAAGTTTTTTCAGCTTTCAAAGATGCACCAGAATTTTAAAACGCTTCATCTCAGGTTCTGTGTACCGAAGGTTTGAGGTCCAGTTCCCTGCTTGTTAGCGTGGTTGCCAGCAAAGACAGTATGGTCAATCTATAACATCGAACTCTGCAGTGGCTTACCCTTCAAGCAAGGGTCTCCAGAAGTTGCAGTGGAGTTTGGTGTTGTTGCTAGATGTAGCAGCTCTGCTCTTGGGGAGCTGAGCTGGCCTTGCCCCACATGTGTTTGAGAAGCATCCTTAAATGGAAGGTGCAGTTCAACTATAATTTAGGTCACATACACACACAAAAAAGTTACTTTTTAGTTCTTCTAGTATAAAAATAGTGAATAGGAGAGCAAGTGCTGTCAGTGATCACCCTAAAGGAGATGCTCCAGGTTGAACTGGCTACTGTCAAGCTACTCTGAGGGGAAAAATAAGCTCTCCTATATCCTTGCTCTCAGCGAGTCCTTTAAAACATCACCACATCCTAAGCACATGAGCTAGAAAAACAGCTGCCTTCTCTACTCCTCATCTGCCTGATGAGGTTAATAATAACTTTGAATGCATATGTACAGCATTAGCTTTCATGGTAACATGCATAATTCAAATCCCCCAAAGAACAGTAGAGCTTTGAGGAAGCAAACTTCCTTAATGTACTGGGCAAGGATCCAGCTTTTACCAGCTGTTGAGGGTTGATGTACAATTTTTGGTTAAGTGAATAATTTATCATGGATATTATCTGTAGTGTATCACATCCTGACAGTTTGTAGGCCTGTACATATGGCTCTCGAGATGCCACAACACTGCCATATGCTTCATGGCCCATTACCACTTCAAATTCCCTGAAGATGTTTTCCCCTATGTTAAGCATGTTAGACGTACATTGGGACCACTGACTCAGTGCAAATACTGGCTGGATTATTTTTTTTTTTCCCCTGTCTATTTAAAGAAGAAAAAAAAAAAAAAAAAGAGAGACAATTCAGATTCTGTCCACAGCCTTGTTGACCTTTTAAATAAGCTTCCTGCAACTTCATGATACAGATGTAGATCATAAATCCTGCAGGACACCTGCCCTGAACTCCTCCCCAGCCACCCCTGGTAACGTGGTTGTGTTGTGTTGTTACACATCTATTTACTGCCGCTACAGTCGACTGTCTGCATAAATCAAGGCTGCTTTAACCAGGCAGTGGGGCTGCTCAGCCCCTTCTATTCACAGCACCAAAGCAGAACTGGGACGTACTGACAGCCTCTGAGAGAGGTATTATAATATCGTGTCCCAAATTCCAACTGTGGATGCCCTGTTTCTTGGGCAGGAGGAGGAATGCTGAAGCTGAAGAACTTCATAGTTTATGTAGCTGCTACAGTGCAGGAGAGGGAGAAAAACATCTGGGCTGTTTGTCAAGTTGATTGCTTACATAGGAAGCAGCTTCACATGATAAAAAGACTGAGTGAAGACTGAGAGCAAGCAGCTGCTTAGCTGTAATTACAGCTGTGTGTCCATCACAAGGACCACTGAAGCTTCTTCAGCTGCAGCATGTGCTATTTTTAAGTTCAGTGCCTTCGTGTCCGGTAGAAATAGCTTGGTTTAGCTGCATCTTGAACTCTTGTGTACTACTAGTCAGTGGTCACCAGATTGTCTGTGGCTGATTGTTTCATTTATTGCAAGCTACAACCATCTCCGCAGAGAGCTTTTCACTTCTCAATATGCCTTAGGAGAAAAGACACTTCTAGAATAGGACCTTTCACTGATGCTGGATTATTTACAATTCTGTTACACATGTTTATCCTTCAGTAAAAAAATCACTCTCCTTCCAAACAGATTGCATTTTTTTTAGATCAGTTTCTTGGTCTCCAGTTTTTTCCCTGTGTAAAGATTTTGTGCAGCTTTCTCTTGCGAGTTTCTTGCAACCAGGTTACTCTGGTTGTGTGAGATGCTGTTTTTTTTTTTTCCTGTTTTCTGACTAGGTTAAAACTTTTACATTTTCAGTCTTTTTTTTTTTTTTTTTTTTTTTTCTTAGTGTGCATATTGGTCTTTAGATCATCATTTCCACGTGCTTAAACATTAGAGATCTTGTGGGAAGTGGAACAGGAAAGGGGTGTTGTGGTGGCCAGCACAAATGTGATGGGTTTCAGGTGACTGGAGCATGACTGCTCTTTTGCTGAGAACAGGCACCCTCAAGTCCTTCTGGCCATGGGAATCCTCCTCCCTCTGCACTTTGAGAAGGCAGCGTGTTGATTATTGTTCTCCTTTCTACATTATGCAGGGAGAAACATGGAGGGCTGTGATCAGTAAACTCCTGCTTGGCTGCAGGAAGGAAAAAGGGGCCAGGAAGAGCTGACCCCAACTGGAGGAGCTGGCAGACATCGCTGCTGCTTTTATGGGCAATTCTGTGTGACCCTCTCCCTAAAAGAACTGAATGCAGGTAAATTGCAAGGTGAGGAGCTGGGTTAATCCTGCCAGGATTGAAAGCTGTGCTTAGCTGAGATTTGGTGGTGTCAAAGCTGCTGGTGGACGGAGGCGAGGCCATGCGTGGTGAAGCAGTGACCTTTCCTGGCTGGGATCAGCTCGGAGGGTGCATCGCTCCATGGCTAAGTGCACTTGCTGCTAGCAAGGGAATGTTTATCCAGTGTGTTCATTAATCAACCTTGAAAAAGGGTCAGATGGATTTACTCAAGCATCTCAGTAACCTTCGTGGCAAAACATGTAAGCCTGTGTGTGTGTGAAAGGGCTGACTATAGCCCTAGACTTGGAATAATGCTGTCTGGAGCTTCAAGATTTAATATCCTCATGGTCTGGATCTGACACCAGAATGCTTTTTGTTTCTGAATACACCCCAGTTCTGTCATGTTGCTCACCATCGCCATACGTAGGTGTCTTTCCTGTGGAGTCATATCCTTATGCTGGCAATCTCAAAGTTTGTTCTCAAATTCCCAAGGTGTCCTGCCTTGTTCTGCCTGTACTGTGCTCCTTCTTTGCTCCTCCTTCACCTTGCTGCCCTTTGCCTCTTGATTCCATCCCTGCTCATACTCTTCCCTCTTCACAAGGGTAAATTTTAAATATTTTGCAATTAGGGTTAGTGGTGCACTCTGCCTCCATCAGGGAGTTTCCTTAAATACCAATACCTCCAAAAAGTAATCTAATTTTACACCTCTAGCTTTGGCAAATAAAAGATGACCCCCCCCACCAAAGAAAAAAGAAAAATCCACATAGGTACTGCTTTCTTCTGTTGTTTCTAGAGAGATTAAACAATGCTAAGGATAAGATCAATATTTAAACAAGAAGTTCTTGAAGCTGGTGTTCCTTTTATGAAGATCATGCACTGACCTGAATTATGAGCAGACCTGTTCCCATCTCATACCGGGGGCAATTTGGCATGTGTCTTCTCCCATAAGTATTAAGCCCAATATATTCTTGTGGAACCATCATATCAAATTAAGATGTGAAATGATAGCAGGGTTTTCATTCTTTGTGGCAGCTGGCATAACAGCTAAAGGAAAAAAAAAAAAAACCAAACCCCAAGCAATTGCTTCAACAGAAAGTCCAACAATGACATCTAGTGGCTTCAAGTGAGACTTGTGGGATAATCTTAGAGATTATTTTAAAGCCAAGTATCAAGGTTTTCCTTTGTTTTTATGCTTGGGATCCAACTTCTAATTTTGAATCCCTCTCACCTACCCATTTTAAAACATTTTGCAAGCTGCATGCTTGTTCTTCAGATTTGCTTCACTGTTGCTTGTTTTGGTGACCACAACTTCATTTTAGTTTCAGTAAAGCTTATGTAAGCCTAGAAACACTTTTTGCACTATGGTAGAATGAATGCCATCTACACCACAAAACTCAACTAATATTTGTGTCTTCTTCAACTTTTTTTTAAGTTAAAATGAAAGTAAAGGCAATGTTCATGGGATTTCCAGCACTATTTTATCTGATGAAAGCAGAAACAGTAAGAGACAGAAGAGCTCTTATACATCTTGCACAGTGAGAAGAGTGGAAAAACACTGGTTTTGCAGGTTCACAGTGAGCCTGTTCTGACAGTGTTTGGTCACTTAAAAAGCTGAACCTTTAGGTAAAGCATTTTTTCAAGGTATTAGTACATCATTTTGGGTATGGAGGGTCAACTGTTTGGCAAGAGGTAGAACTCAGAGGATTAGTACAGTAAGAATTGGTATTCATGATGGCATCTTCTTGCTTCAAGAGCATGGGGAAATTTCTCTTTCTTTGACACATGGTGTCATCTGAAAATGAGACAACCAGCTGACAAATCTGGCTGATTCTAGATCAGAGTATCTGTATTTTTTTAAGTACCTCCCTCAAAAGGAGAGGGTTGTAAAAGCAGCTCAAGATGATCTTTGAGAGTGTTCTGATCTTCTCTATGTACAGCGGATTATCAAATGCTCTGAGGATGATGACAGCATGTCTGACCTTCCTGCATCTTAAAAGCCTGTAGGATCTGATGAGCACTGCGTAATATAATAATCACAGCAAACTTGATGATCCCAAAGCAACGTGGTTAATCTTGGCTGTTTAATTTGTGTTATACGTGTCTGCTGTGGCATTAAGACTCCACTTTGTCATGCTGTTGAGCTTGTAAATATAGCTCTGTCCTCCTCTGCTGGGCATGAAGAACTGGGAGTCTCATTAGGAACTGATTGCGTTCCCTCTCTTAGGGAAAGAAGCAGAGAATGGATTTTAGTCACTTGCTTTAAACTCAGAGCACATATGTGGCTATAATACCGCATAATGAGGTAAATAGTTGCTGGCATAAATGCTCCGGTTCCCTTTATTAAGAGAGAGTTTAAATTGATACGAGCGGAGTCCTTTCATCTTTTTACCCAGCAGGCAGCAAATTAAGTGGGTTACAATCTTTGGAGGAGGGAGAAACTGTGTTATAAATGGAAATTTTGATCAGGATATAAAACTGAAAAGAAAGAGAGGCTGCTAGAAGAATGAAATGAGTGGGAACACGGAAGAAAAGCCCCACAACTCAAAACTAGGCAGATGCCTTGACAGCAGAGACTCAGCTTTTAAACAGGAGCTTGATGCAGCACATCAAAGACTGATAAGTGTTCTAACTTCCATGTGACAATCCCAGTCTTAGATACCTCCTCATCCAGGTTCCAAATGCTCCCTCTGGATTGGAGAAGGACAAGATGTAAAACTGTAATAGAAATTCATTAGCTGAGAGAAGCAAGAGCATCAAACTAAAGACAAGGGAGGCAGCCCCACTGTTGGGCATCCTGTGGAAGAAAAGTCTGATGCTTAGCTGGTGACAACATTGTTTTAGGAACAGGGAGGGTAATTGGTGGAAGGCAGGAGAGCTGAACTGGGGGAATAACATACTGGAGAACAAGTGATGGATTAGAGATGAACATGCAGAATAAGATCTGGATGCAGACCTAAACAGTAATTCAGGAATAGTTCCAACCCTTCTAGGCTTGGCAGTTTTGCTGTTTTCTCCCAAGAGAGAACTTAGTGATAGGTTAGTGTCACCACTAAGAAAAGTTTCCTGCTATGGTTTTATTAGGAAGATTTATTTTGAAGAGGACAGTAGTATAAACTGGGGATCTAAGGTTGGTGTGCTGTGCAAGCTTTAATTAGACAGATGCCTCCAGGTATGACTGTCTGTTATTTGCCAGCCTGAACTCTTCACTCATTACTGGAAAGAAGTCTTTATACTGATTGACAAAAATAAATATCTGACACTTAGTAGAGGAGGGTATGGCAGGGGCAGCTTTGCCCCTGAAAATCTGGCCGCTTACACCTGGAAGTCCAGAGGGAGCTGTGTTCTGTGCTAGGTGGGGATGAGGGAGCTCAGAGAGCTCTCCCGTGCGAGCCCACCGAGGGGACTCCCAGCCTGGGTCCCAGGCGTGTGGTACCAAATTAGGGGAGAAATCTGTGTGGTCTGAAACCAGAAGGAGCTTGGGTGGAGGAGAAATCTGTTACAGATGCAGATGCCCACTAGATGACGGTGCTGGCTCAGAGACTCGCTCTGCTGTTCTTGAAACTGGCTGTTCGCTGGAGTGATCTGTCTGCACCCTCAGTGGAGCTGCTAAATTGGAAGCAATAATCATAACTTCTCCCCTACTTCAGTTTCTTGTTTGTTTCTATTCTTTCTCCTTTGAAATGAGAGGCAATTTTCACAGGAAATACTAAAGAGAAGGGTTCTTGCTTTTGTTTTATTAATTCTGTTTAATTTGGGATGTTAAGCCTGTATCACTTCTGAGGAGAAATGAGGCTAATGAAGTTGTGGCACCAGCACCAAAGATGTATTTTGTGTGCCTTCACTGAGTTTTCTTATTATTCATTATACTGGATGTTTGATTGACGAAAACTTGTTTGGAATAATATGTAATGCTCCCTGCTGAACAAAGCTAAAAACTATACCTGGTCCATTGGGGAGCCAGACCATGCTGACAGGATGCTGCTTTATGGAAGGGCTGTCTCTTCCCTCTCTGTTGCTCTTCTGAAGTCAGTGGAGAGATTGTGATTTGTATGAGACACATTCTTGCACACTCTCTCATTATCAGAAAGGTGATTATGGGAAACTGTTTCCCTGCCTTTGCAGACTGTTTGTTAGAGCTCTAATTTTAGTAATTCTCTAGGTTCCCTATAGATTATGAAAATAAATAACAACAAAAAAAACCTTAATAATTCACCACGTAGCTGTCCAGTACAGCAGCAGGTCTCAGTCACTTGTCGTGGGAGGAACATTTGCATTGAGTGCTCTTCTGAAAGCTCCCAAGCAAACAGGTCTTCCCAGCAGCCTGAGCTGGTGGGCCTACAATCACAACTATGTCTCCTGTGAGTTTCCTTATCATTCCCTGGTGAATGGTATCAAAATCTTTTGAATTTCTAAAGCATCTCTGTGGAAGCCTACTGTGATTTTTAGGCCCTCTAACAAGAACTCTATTTGGTAATGCAAAATCAGGGATATGCTCTTTTTTTTTTTTTCCCAGTGGAAAGCAAGCAGCAATATAACTTGTTTGTTGTATAACTTATTTGTTATTTGTGACAAAACAAAGACCCTCACCAGAAAATCCATAGAGAGATGCAGTGGGGGAGCCTGGGCAGAGTCTGGACCATAGAGCCAAGCTGTCATATGATGTGTGGCTTTTCCTTCTGGAAGATCCTGTTTCCCCATTCATCAGCAAAGGTCCAGCTCTCCCAGAAGCATTTGTAGCAAGCTCTGCTGTTTGTGTGCTTACACGCAGTGTGAAACCATTCTGCTGGCAAATTCCTGTAAGCAGATTGAGGAGTTTAACTACACTGAAGTGTTCCCTTCCAAATATGAAATAGGCTTAAAAGTTTGTGTGGCCAAACTGAGTTGAATCTAAATTGCAGTGAACTTATCTCAGATGTCTTTACTCAGCTCTTTGTGCTTTGTATCACAGCATGTTTTTACTAAGTAGAAAGATATATGGTTCTTAGTGTGTAGCTCGCTTTTCATTGTTGTTGAGAGTCCTTCATCCCATTCAGATGGGCAACTATAACTCATGGTACCAGCATCACCCAGTTTATCATTGCATGTCAGCAACTCGTTGCAATGACAAGGAGGAAGAGGTGATGTTTGTTGTTGTTTTTTTTTTTGTTGTTGTTTGTGATGGTTTGTTTCCCCCCCCCCCCCCACCGTTAGGCTACTTGTTGACTATATTTGTGAGAACAGTCTCCTAAAGGCTTTTGACACTTTGTGGCAGAACATCCAGTGTTGTATCTTCCCTCTTGAACATTGGTGTGGGTACAGCCATGACATCTCAACTGTCACAGGAAAAATAATAGATCAGAAAAACATTCCTGTTGATCTTGAGATTTCTGAACCCCTTGGCCGTTGTACAGTGCTTTTGGTGTGTTAATGCAATTTACAGCCACGATAAAGCACCAGCAAGCTGCAAGAGAGCTGGAAAGTACCTTTATATAAATGAGATTCAGGTCTTGACTTTGCAGAGATACCACTGCAGAAATTTGGCAGGGTTCGCTCATGAGATTTCTATTTATTTATTTATTTTTAATTATTAGTATTGATCAGGAAGAGAGTACTGATTTTCATAGCTTGGTGCTTTCTCTATGTGATATCCTCACTGCTAGTCTAGATAACACACTGATTAACGTGGAATGCTGAAACTCAAGCTTGAGCAGAATGGTGCTTCCAGGGTGTCCGCGGAGAGGGCTTCCCTTCAGCGTCGGCCAGATGGACTGAGTGGATATCGCAGTGCAGACTCGTAAACAAACTCGACTCCATCTGGCTTAGAGATGAATTTCATTCCCAGCAATGTAATTCTCACAACAATCTCTCAATGTAATTCATCTTTCCCTCACGTGTGCGTATACTCTGTTTCTTTCATTGACTTGTAAATAGAAAAGCTTTGCTGTGCAGCTGGAGAGCACCATGCTTTCCCTGCTCTTCCTCATCAGGACTTCCCTGCTTCGCTCTGGGCTGCCAGTGAAGGCAGGGATTTGTGCTGGAGCATTTCCTACTTCCCAGAGTGGTGAGGGAGGAGCCAAGGACAATTCCCTGCAGTTCCAAGCCTTTTGTTCTGCAAATTTCTCTAATAGGAATCTGACTTTGCAAGCCTTAAATAAGATTGTGATTTTTTTTTTTTCCCTTCCCCCACCCCGCTCCTTTTATCATTTAATGTTTTGCCATGGGACCATTAACTTGAACTGAGCAAAACCTGTTTTCATCTAGGCATGCTGGAGGTACTGGTCTCTCAAGGCTGCCCTTGGAATATGGTAGGAAGAGAATGCAAAGGTGGCTTTGTATCTAGTATGTCTCTTCTCCTTGAAAGGGCTGATGTATCAGGCTGAAAACTAATGGTGGACAGAGATATATAATTTCTTCTAGCTGACTTGGAGGAGACATCTTGTGCACAAAGGTACCTGAGCAAGCCAAGCTGACTTTGGAGCCCTTTGCAGCTCTAGGGCTGAGCCTCTCAGAGTCCCAGTTGAAGTGTTCAGTGTGCTTTTCATTCCCTGGCAGCAAATAGTCCATGTTTCAGTGCAGGCACTTCTCTTACCTCTGTTGTCTTCACTTGCCTTCTGTTGTGGCTGTGTCCTTGCAAGGTGCCAGTGCAAGGACTTGTGCACGAGCTTTGGAACACACCTCCACCAAAATTAGTCAAATTAGTAAGAACGCAATACTTAATGTCTTAAAAGGTTGAAGTCCAACTCAACCAAGTCAAAGTGGATTCACCCGAACAGATATGAGTGGGCAGTGGGAATGAGCCTGGAGTTATTTTGTACAATTAAGTTTTCCAGCCAGTACAGCCGTCACCCTAAAAGGGTGCTATACCTTCAGAGAACGAAAAGCCACTTTTTCTTCAATACAGCTGGTCCTAGCTATGTTGTCTGCCTCCTTTAGGGCTTTTACTCAATTATCTTACTTCATATAATCTTTTGTTTCTCTTTCTGCCTTTCTTATTTTCTTATTTTTCTTTTTTTTTTTTTTTTCTCCACCCTCCAATATTAAATATAAATGCTGAGAGCACAATTTGAGCATGCTGAAACTCATGTCAGACTTCTAAAGTGCCACTGGTGAAACATCTCTGGCATTAAAACAGAACGACTCGCATCTGTTTGTGGCTATCTGTGGTCTTTTAATTATCTGGCTAACATATTCCATGGAAGAGAGCTGGTCTGCCTGGAGCAAAGTTAAAAATTATTTGGTGTTTTATCTTTAAACAGCAGATTCCAAAAAGGAGAAAGAAACAGAAATGCACTGTTATGACCTTAGCTTCTCAGCTCATATCCTGAATACACCAAATTACGCTGCTAGTGCCCTGGTCTGACTCAGCATGCATTTAATGAAAAGCCATATAAATTATTTAAGATTTATTTTAATTAAAGCCAGACCTCTGACAAGGCAAAAGCCTTATGTATTGTGTTAGCTAGATGGAAGCTACTTGTGGATTCACTGCTGTGTTTTTGTGCCATATTTCTTAGTCCCCATCTGCATCATCTTGGGAGGAGAAAATGTGATAAAATTTATGTTAAATTTGCTCCCAAGCTCAGCTGTACTCCTTCTGAAGTCAACAGGAGCTCTGTCCCTGCTTTCAGCATCCTGGTGTGCATGGCTTTCTGGCTTTCCTGTAATGCCTGCTGTTTGCTGGCTGGAGCAGGGCATGCCTGTTGTTCTCCCTCCACAATTTCTGCTCCATGTATTTTTTTTACTGTTGGCTTTATTTCCTTGATGCTTTCCCTGTTTCCCTACTAATACCTCTGTTCTTCTCTGGGTAAAAATTCTCAGTTTCTGTGAGAGCAGATAGACCTACTTCCTTCATTCTGAGTGGGAATACTTGGAGGAGAGGTACTTCTCTCTCACTGCTGATGGCACCCGTGTTTGCAACAGCACTGACTGGATCAGGATCTCAGCGTATCAATATCTGTGTCTCCAGCAGAGGATAATCTTGGAGTTTGTTTCCAAAGAGTTTACTTTGGGATATTTCATGCAAAGGTCAATGTTAGTTACCAGAAAATCAAGAATTTGGTCCTAGAAGCAGTAACAACTCTGGATGCTCTTGGTGGCACATTGGATTCAGTGATGTCTTAAAGTTGGCAGGGGTAAAAGATCACAGGTCATCTATGCAGGCATCCCTTGCGGTGCTCCCTGCTAGAGGCACTTGTATAACTCTTTGGACCTCTGTGAAGCTTCCAAAGCAGTTACAGGAATGGGAAGAGGATTGGGACTGTGTTTGTTGTACTGCACTGAGAAAAAAAGCATCTCACCCCACTGCTGACGTTCACTGCATGGCTGTCCCCTTTTTAACTACAGTAGGGAACTTATTCTTACAGTGACCTGACAGAATCAATCACTGTGTTTGAAGGAGTAATACATACTTTTATATAAAATAGAGAAAAGCATTTCAGTTCAAACTTAGCATAAATAATACATTAGATTTCCTGCCTAAGCTGTGGCTTACCATCGTGCTGAGGCACAATTGTAAGAGTGGGGAAAAAATATTATACAGAGCTCAGCAGGCTTCCATCTTGTTACTTATACATAAACTGAGGGTAGGTTGCCCCTTTATTCACATTATGAGGTGATTAGCATGTTGTTTAACATCAATTATGCATGTTCCATGTTTACAGACATGTTAAATTATGCAAGCTGTAGTCTTTAGACTTTTTATTTAATTTGTTAAGAGGGGGAAAAAAAAAAAACCAAACAGCAGCAAAGCAAACCTTTTAGTTTGATGGCCTTCCCTCCCTTTCCCATCCTTGCCCTGGTTTTTACACTATGGGCGAGGTAAGTAAATGAGATGCTCCTCGATTTCCTTTTGCTGTCCACCACATGTGGCCCGGCTACCAGCCTGGCACATGGGCAGGTGGCACCTGAGGTGCAGCAACAGCAGAAGGTGTCTGGAAAAAGGGTCTTGTAGCAAAATGAAGGCACTTTGGCTGCAAGTTCTTTCTCTAGTTTTCTTTACAGTAAATGCTGACTTAAAAAACAAATGTATGAATGTAGGTGGATGCAGAAATGCTTCACTAAGAACAGTTGCCTTGAGTACCAGACACAGACTGGATCTTGCCCTGGGCAGGTAAATTCACTGCTTTGAAGCGTGGAACACTTGAACTTAAATAGGGTCTCAAGCACTTGAACACTATGCTGTATTTAATGACAGTACTGGAGGATACCTTTCTACGCGTACTTGTTGGAAAGTGTCAAGATGTAGTGTGTTCACTGACACTTTAACCTGACTGTGCTTGGGTCTGGTGAGGTGGGAACCTGACCTGTCCTCAAAGGACGTGGACTGTTTTGAGCTGCTCTGCATGATCACCTGGCGATTAAGTGATATTTGCTGATGATTCTGAGCAGTGTTTCACCTGCAGGGAGAGGAATGCTCACTTTCTAGAAAAATATCTTTGTTTGCAAATTCCCAGAAGGAGTATTTTTGCTTTTCAGCTGTTTATTGCAACAAAGAGTCTTCCCACTTCTGGAAAGACAAGTTTGGAAAGAGATTGGGTTGGGAGTAAATGCAGTGTCTGGAAGAATCCATCCTACATAGCTTCATATAGTCATAAAGCACAAAATACTTCCCTGCACAAATTTAAGACCTGCAGTAAAAATCACAAGCTACAGCTATGCTGTGCTGTAAGAAAAGAGCAGGAGGCCTGAAGGCATGCTGAAGGTCACAGGTCTCCGCAATAGCAGGAGCTTAGTGAGGTGAAATTCCCAGCTGAGGACCTAAGAAGAGAAACATGTTCTCAGTTATGAGAAATCACCAAAAGGCATAAAAAGACACAAAGTCTAGTGATGTGCTTTAACCCTTAGCATGCATGCAAAACCAAGCAGCTGGGAATGCCGTGCATGCACCCTGCTTTGTGTTATTGGGGTGATCATGTGCAATGCTCCTGTGAAAGAAGAACTTTATGTATATTGTCTTTAAACCCTAGCCAAAACAGCGACGAGTGCAGTGTTGTGAAGACATAATGTGACAGGTTACTGGCAGACAATACTGCTTGCTGGGACCAGTGGTTTGAGCAGACGATATCTGGCTGCTGCTCTCTTCAGCCAACCTGAGTACACAGAGCCATCCCAGGAACACTAAAATAAACTGTGGTTTTGCATTCTGTACTTATTGCAATAATGAAGCGGCCCTTGAAACTAGGTCTTGCTCCAGAGGCTTTATACAACTGCTGAGCTGATGTCTGCACCTGGACAGCAGGATGTGGTAGGGCCGGCTTTGGACAACCAGGGCACAGTCAGCCACAGGGGTACGTCAATATGAGGGTCTTTGTTAGTGTTACGGGCGTTTTTTGTTTTAAGGGGTAGGAGGATCCATTTTATTCAGGACCAAATCCAGTTAGGACTGACTTTTATTTAATTGTGTAAGATGTATCTCCCCAGGGTACTAATATTAAGCAAGAGGGTTGGGCAGTGCAGTAAGATTCCTCACTCAGCAATACTTTGATGTTACATGTTATTGGCAAACAGATAAAAAGGAATGTGATGCTAACAATCCGCTTTACTATCAGCATAAAATCCAGAATAGTAATGGGCCAGAAATGGAGTCTTAATGCACACAAAGAGCTCATAATCCCAAAACAATTTGTGTAGCACTGGGGAGAGATGTTACATTTCAGTATGATTCAGTAAGGATGTCCAACATAATTCATTGTGGACACAGATATTAAACAGGGAGCAGGATCAGCAGCAAAGCAGATTCAGAATCCCATTTTACAGCATTGTCATGGCAGCTCCAGACAGGCTGCATACACTTGCTGTGCGGTTGGCAAACACACACCTGTCTGAGTAATAGCTATATCTAGAGATACATGTACAGAACATGCACACACATCTCGCCAAAACAGATGGGGAGGCTCATAAAGTAAGTTTATGGAGAGACGAGATTAAGCTGGAGAGGCAACAAAATGCTCCAGGAACTTAAATGAGAAATATATGTTGGCAATGGGACAGTGCTTAGAAAGAACAGAAAAATCAATTATTGTTTAGCTGCAGTAGAGGATATGGATCATTTGGCAAGGCCTTTTAGAAAATATCCCAAGAATAGTAACATCACTTCAAAGGACCTCAAAGAAGCCAATTATTCTGTGAGTTACAGTTCCATTTCATTCACAGAAATGACATATCGGTACCTGCCGTATGGTACCAAGAGTAAGTCTATTGAACCACATTGGAGATGGATTAGAATATGGCAGAGTTGGTGGTTTGTTTTTTTTTTTTTGTTTTTGTTTTTGTTTTTTTTTTTTTATTTTACCAGGTTAACAGTGAAGCATCTCTCAGAACCTAGAGATCTAGGACCCTGGAATTTGTACTGTATCCCCCATATTTTGTAAATTATTTAAAATATGAAACAGCTTTTTGAGGGAAAAAGTCTTATTTTATGAGCTATATCACTGTGACCCACTTCTGTGACATCTACAAGATTTAAGGCAATTACTGATAATTTAGTGGATTGAGCAGAGTTTGGACTTTTGCTGATGTATATTTATTTTTCAAAGAAAGTGAGGCTCAAAGGATTTTGAGGCAGCAATCTATGCCTGTAACTACCACCCACCTGCGTGATGTCCCTTGACATGTCTTTCATAGAGGCTCCTTACCCTTGGTTGTGTTTATGCTAACTTGAACCTCTTCTGGTACAACTGGATTGTGAAGGATTCATGAAATTTTATACACTGTGACTGTGCAGGGTCTCTATTAAACAACAGCTTAGTGTTACTGCTGTAGAAGCAGACAGGAACAGTAACGATGCAAAATTACTCTTGTGAATTACCCATACAGGTATGAATTGGGTTGTGGGTGCAAACCGAACCGTCAAAGGATGAGAAACACTAGAGACATTCATATTGCTCTGAGAAAAGCACGTCTTGAATTTGAGTCAAGCATTTGCAAAGTAAACAAACAGAGTCTGTGTACACATCTGATAAGTAGCAAGATTTCTTTATTTTGTGTGTATTTCTTTACTACGTTTGTTTGGAAATTTGTATCTAACAAATTGAAAGTATCAGTAGTGGCTCAACCTCTCCTTAGTATTAAACTGTTCAAATACCAGACCTCTGTTTTCAGTTTGCTCCCTGAGAGCATTGTGCTGGTCTCTAGTCCTTTTGATTCCTTACTTCTATCTAAGCTGACAAAAGTAACTTCTCTTTCTCCAGTTTCTTTTCATGCATTTGCTTTTGACCTGAGCACAGCAGCACTGTATCCAAGTCACTCTCTTCAGTGACTTGTGAGTCCCTGTAAGTTCCTATACCATTACATTTTTATCAAATAATGCTGTAGATGCTAATTATCAGTATTCTTATAGGGGTGGGCAGTAACGTTTTGCTAGCAACAAGTTTCTAGACCTACCTGGAGAAGTACCTAATCCCTTTTCTGCCCTTGGCACATGTTGTACCATGAACTATTAAGAATTAGCTGAAGTTGATGGTATACAAAACTCTTAAAGTGGTGGTGCTTTTTATTTTTATTTTATTTTTTTTTTTTTTTTTTCTTCTTCCCCTTCTCCCAGTTCCAAGCTTTATGTTTTCTTCAAAAGGCCATGGGAGTTGAGTCAAGATAATTAGTGGAAATCTAGACAGTAAAAAAAAAAAAAAAAAATCTGGTTTACTATACCCATGGGCACACTTGTACCTATGACAGTAAGGTGAAATAAAGAAAATTTCAAATATCTGCTTTCCCCCCCCCCCCCCCCCCCCCGAATGTAGGCTGGCTTTTGCTTTGCTGTGCTAAAAGGCAAGGAAACTGGCCTCTCTTTTTGGTTTTAGGAGTTGCTTGTATCCGCTGCTGCGAATAGCATCTGAGAGTATTGAAAGCAATAATAATGTTGGCAAATAATATTCCTGGCAAGATACCTAGTGGTCACTTGCTCTTCCCTTGCATCAAAGTGCTGTACGGTGTTCCATCTCAGCAGGATGTTATACAGCATTTATAGTTTATTATCTCCAGTCATGAGACTGACTCCTCTGAAAGCAGTCCTGCAACATAGTAAAGAAAACTATGTGAACTTTTGTCATGTTTTTGGAGAGGTACCTAAGTTTCAGCATTAGGTGCAAGTGACCTAATACTTAAATTCATAGTTACAAAGATGCTTTAGTCTTGTTATTAATACAGTTGTTAATGTGATTTCAATCCCTAAATTCATGTTTCATTGGTGTACAAATGTGGTTGTGTAAGTATGCATGTGTGCCTATGTGTCTGTGGAAGACACATAATCATGTCCATTACGTTTCTGTTTGCTAGAGTACCCTGACAACTGGAGAAGTAAATAACATAGTGAAAGCTTGCTTTGTTTTCACTTCCAGGGTCTGTATAAGGTACCTTGTGTATTTACATTTTAATGGTGCATCTCACTTCTTCACTGCCCCCTTTCCCAAGTGTTTAACCTCTCTCAGCTTTTGCTTAGGGAAGACTTTGTTCTTGGTTGATCTACCTTTGCTCAAAGGCACCTCTGCTCTGATAAAAACCTCCCAATAAAGTGAGAAGCAAATAAGAAGCAGATGAGTTCGATTGAGGTATTACTGAAAGCCAAGGCTGCTTCAGAGCAATAGATGTCTGGGAATTCTTCGTGGTATTTGTGTTTTGTAAGTAACATTCATCAAATGTCCTTGCACAAAATCCAGACTTTATAATTTGCCTTTCTCTAATTTGTAATCTTTCATAGTGAGCTGTTCAAGGACTTTTCAGCAAATATTGGTGGAAAGGGAAGGGAAACTGAAGCAAAGACATAGGGTAGAATCACTGGGTTGAATTAAGTGTATTGGTAATGTTATCAGGGATGTATGGCTGAGAATCGTGGCTTAAGGTCAAAAAGAATGAATGAAATCTCTTGCTTCTTTATTCAAAATGAAAATGGATCTTTATTTGAAGATGCATGTCATAGTGATATTTTGTGAGCTTTTTCAAGAGTGTAAGTGATGCTTCATTCTAGAGAATTTACAAGAAGAGTATGGGATTGTTATAGTATAGATTTACTGTACAGCACAGCTGCTGGCTCCTGTTTACCCTTACCTAATTCAGTGTAAAATGCACTTTCTACTGCTGATCAGTCCCGTTTAACCTTTCCTATATATCACACGTTGTTTCAAATTAGGAACAGTATAATAGACTAGCAGGAAGATCTCTGGGCTAAGGATGAGCAAAGATCTCTCTGGGGACTCATCTCTACAATTGCTTTTTGGCTTTGGCTCTGAAGTACAAGTACTACTGCTTTCTAAGATCTTGTATAAATGGGACTCAGGAAATTTTAAAGAGAGGCTGTTTCTGCTTTTGGCCCATGAAGTTCTGCTTCCGTAGGTGCTGCATCTTGACTGCAGCTGAGGAAGAGGCAGCTGTTTTCTGAGCCTGTGCGCATTTGCTGTGCAGCATCCAGAAGCTCATGGAAGACTGATACCTGCTTTTTTGGTTCAGTTTATTTTGGTCACGGTGATCCTGTTGTTACACGAGTGGGACATGAAAGCAGTTTCTGCCACGGGTAGGGTTCAGGAAAAGCAGATACGTTCCTGTGTCCAGCCCTTGAGCATCTCTTGTATGTGTCTGCTATGCCAGTAAGGAGCAAGACCCATGTCTTCATTTTTTAAATGTACCCCAAGACACAGATCACTCCTTTGTAAAAAGCATATAAAAATTTAAGTGATACAGCAACAAAGCTAAGCAGTAGGCCAAGTTGAAACTGCTCTTGATAAAAACACAGGAGAGTTGATGTACAAATACAACACTGCTAGGTTTCTCCTTAGAGAGCAAAATATACCATCGAGTTCCTATTTTAGAGCCTTCTCCCATTTCCTCTGTTCTTTTTCTAGGTAATTGCCATCTGTAGCATACAGCAGTGTATTTTGCCTCCCAGTGGATTCTCCTTAGGCGAGACAAACTCTAACGGTCTTATTTTTGAGTCACATACACTGTGGTCTTGCTCCCCGCTGTAAAATGGCTCCTAGCTCAGCTTTGCATGTCAGTGTTTCCTTGTTATTCTCGGATGTCCTTGGGATCTGCTGCTGACTCCTAAAGACAGTGTAAAAAGAAAAAAAACATGCCTTGCATGCGGAGTCTGTTTTGTTATTTTTTGTTTGTGCTGCTGACACTCTCCTCTCATTCTCGAGAACTGCCTTGAATCTTGTGTGGGCACTTGATAAGTACGTGTGAAATGTGCCTGTTGTGGTCTGATCAGACCTGCTCAGGTTTCATTCCGCACTGGTAACTGAATCCCTCACCGAGGGAGCTGCGTGTGTCACTGTGACAGACTGGTTTTACGCTGATATAAAACCATGTGAATTATGCTAGAATAAGCCAAGTTAGTCCGTTAGTGAATCTGACCTTTGTGGTTTGGTGGCCTGAGGAAACAGCAACTGAACTTCTATAGGTATCTCAGCAGTCATCACAATTTTCCATTCCCTTTTAAGTTGGGGGAGGGAAGGGGAATCTGAGGCTATTTGAAAAATGAAGCCTATAGAAGAAACAAACAAACTGCCTGCTTTGGTATTAGAGTCATCAATCTTGGTCAGGCATTATTGCCAAAGGAGAACTGGGCTGGAAAAATATGCATGTCAGCGTTCAATCATTAGGTCCATTAGATACTGGCTGGCATTGATACATAGTGAATAACGGAGCGAGAGTTGTAGCTGCCCCAGTTCTCTCTGTGTGGAGCACCCAGTGTAGTGATAACGGGATGAAAATGCTCTCAGCAGCTCATTTATTTCTGTGTATGTGGAAAGGAGGGTTGGCAGCTGGACAGACTTTTAACACTGTGAAGAAGAAATCTGGCCGTGTGCCGGGACATCTATAGTCACAATCAACCAACTTTGAAAGCGTTCAGCTCGGGAGGAGTGAAGGAGTGGAGCTAGGTAGGGGCAGCTGAAGCATTTGCCAAGTGACATGAGCAGTATTTTTTTTTTTTTTTTAATTGGAGCAAGAAATAGCAGTGAATTGAATCCTGTTGCCTAGAAGTAAATTGGAGGCTTAGAAACTTGTAGAAGGAAGTTAATAGCAATTGATAAAGCTCCATAGGAATTACACCTGCAGATTTGAGCTTGAAGGGAATGGAGCCACAGGTGTGGTGCGAGCCAGGATCAGATTGGTATAAGTAAGAAAAAAAAATCAAGTTAATGGGCTTTGGTTCACTTTTTTTTTTTGCTTTGAAAGTCATGCAGCAGTAGGAACAAACACTGTCAGCAGCTGCTGTTACGGGATGGTAAAGAACAGCATGCAGGGGCAGTGGTGACAGGAGAAAGTCTTCAAGCTAAATTGCATGCAGCTAGGGTGTGACTTGCTTTTCCCATCAACAAAGCAGATTTTATAAAATGGTGACTGCTCCAAACAAATGTTGTTCTGGCATCTGCATTGTAGCTGTTTCAGAAATAGATACACAGACATAGGAGTCTGCAATTGCCAGCAGAATTGCTGTGCTTCCAGGGAACATAGCTCTTGCTGGTGATAGATATAGCAAAGGTGACCTGCCTCCTTCTCAGCATGTTGCAAGGCTTAAAAATACAGTATTACCTTTCAAAAGCTTTCCATGGCTTCCTTCATGCTGCAGTTCTGGGTTGTAGGAATTCTCGGCTAGAGAAAGGCAAAGGTCTGAGCACAGCTGTTCCTCTCCATAGAGAAGACTGAAAATGCTTTAGTTAAAAAGCAAAATATTCCTTTTGGAAAATGAAAGAAAATATTTCTGAAGTTCTGATCACCCTGAACAGAAACGCCTCGTTCCTGCAGAGCCGGGTGGAAGCTGCGCTTTGAAGGCCTCGTGCTCCTGTCTCTCTTACAGGCTGCAGTTCTCTCATCGTGTTGTGTCTCAGCCCAGCCAAGGGCTGAAGGAACCAAAGTAGAGATGGGATCCTGCACAACAAAACCAGAACATCCCCAGGCAGAGCCAGGCAGTATGTATCTTAAAGTGAGGTTTTTCTGTTGACAGCAGCCATGTCCCTGTCTCTCAGCATGACATGGCGGAGGGTCACTAGGCAACGTGTATCGTAACCTGGGTCTCTCTTTCACTGTGTGGAGGTCTTTAGTGCTCAGGCTCCCAGTCTGATTTCAGCAGATTCTCCATCTACATTGGCCGGGTCATATTATAAATGATAATGCATTGGGTGCCAGTTGTGCCAATTAATTTACTGAGCAACAGCTGTGTTAGCCATGCTGTTACTCCAAACTTCAATTTGCCTTTAAAAGACTATTTTCTCTAGACCAGTAATGTCTGTGCTTCTTCCGTGGTCTTTGTTGTTGAACCTTAGCGTAACTCTTTCTTCATTTGTTTTCATAGACTATGGAATATTAACCTTCGTTTGTCGAGACCTAAAATGTATGTATGTCAGGTGATAACACTGTTCCCCAACGACACCATTGTCCCTCTGCTGTTTCCACTGACCAGCAGGAGCATTGGCTCCAAATCTTCTCTTTCACAAAGCACAATTTTCCCTCTTTAATATGGTTTATAGTTTGGCTTTTATGTTTCTTCTCTCTACTTTCTGTTCCATAGTGCTGAAGCTTTGCAAACACATACAGAACTGGTTTTAGTGGAAGTTTGAAGATGCTTCTGAAGACTGAACTGGGGACATTTCATTCCACACAAATTTGTCTTAACGGTGCTTCCTGACAGCAGGATGCCAGGGGAGGCCTGATCCAAAATTAGATATTAGGACTGTATTTCCCCACTGTGCGTCTGTCAAGAAGATACCAGATGTGTCATCTCTTGCTGTTCACAGCCCTCGTGTTCAGCCATTAGTAGTGACAGAGCCATGTATGTCGCCAGCATGACTGGATAGGGTCAAGGATGCTGTTATTTTGTTCTCATATTTGCCCTGAGAACGCCCACAAAGCCATGTATAATGTGGTCTTTGATCTCTGTAAAGCATCTTGAGATATCAGGATGGAAATTTGTCCAGTGTACTTTACTACTATTTCCCTCATTTTCCCCAATTTTAGAAAGCCTTCCTCATCTAAAATCCTTATCTGCAATAAATGAGAATAAATGGCAGATTTTGATATATTCTTGTGCTGGGTTGACCTTGGCTGGCTGTCTGCTCAGCTTTTCTCTCACTTCCCCTCGGCAGGACCGCAGGGGGAAGAAAATAATGGGTTGAGACAAAAAAACAGTTGCCGTCATGGACAAAACAAACTCGACTTGCAGAAAACTCCTGCAGCCCCCTCAGCTGCCAGTGCCTGGGCACAGGCACCCAGCACAATACCACAGACTTCTGCATTTATGTAGTTAATTAGGGTTGGAGTTTTGTCCTCTGAACCCACTAATCATGGCAGCTCTCTAAAGGGAAGAGAGAGCTGGCTGTGACCCTGTGCCAGTGAGGGGCAGGGCTGGGGTCCGTGCAGGGGAGGAAGAGGAGGGCCTTCTCCCAGGGCTGCTGCACCACAATCCACTGCTGTGGCAGGGAGACGGGGATCTGCTCATGAGTACCCATGAAGTTCCAAGCAAGCTCCTTTCTGTGACAGATCTTGAAATGACCCTGGAGAGTCTGGCACCCGAATGGTCTAGAAGTGATGTTAAACTGCTCGAATAGATGGCAGTCACCATGGCTTTCAGGGAAGAGGCTTTGGATCTGACTCTTTAGCAGCAATGAAGGGATCTTTGGATACTGAAGAAACAACTTTCATCTGCACTCAGTGCCAGGCACCGTTTGGCACTGACAGCTGGAAAAAAGCGTGACATCCAAGTGCATAAACTGCTTGGGCCCTTGGGAACCTATTTCATATTTACTTACAATTCTGTTTTAGGATGTACAGCCCAAATTTCTTATGTTGTCCTTAGGATCATAGAGAAAGAGTCGGCCCACTCTAATTTGAGATGGTCCAGGCTGATTTGTTGAAGTCTCTCCCCTGCAGCACTGGGATGCACGCAGTCGGCTGTTATTCTTTAGCTGTCAGATGCTGCAAACTCTGACCAATGCCTGCATGAGGTGTCAGAAATGACAGGCAGGGAGACTTGAGCTGTCAATACCACTGAGTGTCCTATCCTATGGCTGCTCTTTGATGTGCTTGAGTCGTGGTTGTACTTGAGGTAAATCCCATTCTGCCCACAGTGGGGACTGCGATCTGTCAAGCTTGAGTGACTTGGATCATCAGAAAGGTGAACAGTCTTAACGGAGTGAAAGAATTTGGGTAAATACTGGGTTTGTACGTGGGCTTTGGTCTCTCTTGTGTACAATGAAATTCTTCCCCTGCACAAAGTGACCGAGAAGGGCTTTTTACAAGAAATACAGGGCCCTGCGGGTGAGCTCCCCAGCACGTCTAATGTAGTGCATTCTCACAGGCTTCCTCGGTCAAATGCCACTTTCCTCCTATGTAAACTGAGGTTGGACAAAATGTTGACCAGCAAAGAGAATCCTGGTGATTTCTTTACTGTTTGGGAATGCTCTTTGTGCTAAAATGCAGCTGGATGAGCACGCTTCCTGAGGTGCACTGGCTGTGGTTAAAGGAGCAATGTTCCTCTTGCAGTTACAGTAGTTGTGAATGCCAGTACACGCAGCTGAGGCTACTGAATACCTCTCTTAGAGTTATTTAGTACTTTCTCCAAATTTTAATTATTTTCCGTGAATGATGCCTCAGGCCGACTTGGTTAGAAAGATTCAGGCCAAGTGGCAATTTCAAAGGTATGGTCTACAGGATAATCTGTAGAGGGCAAGGGCTGTATGAGGTTTTCCTTGAAATAAAGAAATGCAACATCTTTGAGTGGCAGTTGAAAGCAAGCTTGTACGCTGTCTCCTCTTTCCTTTTTTTTTTTTTAAATATATGAGCAAATTTTGACTCATGGGAAATATGGTTTGTTCTGGTAAGTTTTATGGCCTCCTGGTTTCTGGACCAGAGCAGCTATGCAGGGGAGGAGAGAACTGCTGCTCTGCATCCAGGCTTTAACTGGGTTTATGCTCCCATGGGGACGAAGAGCTGCTGTCCTGCTGGTAGGCACTGGTTGTCCAAGCATGGCTGTCGCTCTTGGAGGATTACTGTGCTATTTGACCATCTCTTTTTAGACTTCGTGTACATTAGTAGAGAATTGTGAGAGAGATTTATAGTTAATGAAGATTTACTTTTATAATCTGATCTTAGCTTTTATTATAATTCAGGCTATTGAGCTTTACTCAGTCGTTCATGTACTAAGGCTGGAACTTGGAAAGCGGGTTCCACCTTGACTAAAAGATGCAACTAATTCACCAGATCCCTCTTAATTATGCTTATGATTAATTTGCTTATGATATTTGAAGATGCTTGCAGGGTATAAGAAATTCATCTTTGTGTCTGATTTCACTGAAGAATGTTCTCCATTTCCTGAAATACAGCAGCTTGTGCTGGATGTGCGTTGCCTGTCTCCTTGTCGTTATATCCCTGCTGAAGCGTTTCCGGGGGCGAAGCAGAAGCAGAAATGGCCTACAAAACTGCCTATCTTGAATTGCGTGCTGCTGAAATAGATGTTTTAGTGAACTGCCAAAAGTCTGGAAATGTTTCATGCTGACTACTTGGGAAATACTTTCAAATAATGAATAAATCTGCAGGAATCAGAGATGGCTCATGAAAGATTAATGATAGTAGAGAAGACCTTTTTTCTTCCCCCCACCCCAGGTGCCTCCTTAAGTTTTCAGCATCAGGTCTTCGGTTTGTACTTTTCCTGTATTGAAGTTACTGCAACAATGCTAATTCATTCTAGAGGAGAATTAAGCACGGAATAATTTTAGGGAGTACATTATATTTAAGAGTGTGGAGTGGGGGACAAACTCTCCTGTTTTCCTCAGGAAAATATTACTTCTGATTTCCAATTTTTACTTTTGTTTTAATTTACCACCCCGTTTTCATTGTAGTGGTTAATTAAAGCTATGCTATTACTGGAAGTTATTTCCTTCTCATTATTAGAATGTGATGTTAATTTTATTAACCTCTTTTTTTTATGGTCATTATTCATTTCAATGCTTAATCATTTCTCCTCCTATCTGCTTATAAATTTGCCATTTGTTTAGAAACACTTGCCCTGGCATTGGTGGTGTTTTCCTCCAGTGTACAACACAATCACCTTTGCTTTGGCTTATACTGGGCCAATATAAGGTGGAGAAATCCTGGGTTTTTTTTATTTTATTTTTTTATTTTTTTTTTTAGGACGACAAACGCTCAACCTTTGTAGTTAAAAGTAACCAGAAATTATATCTCCTTAACACTGCTATGTGTGGAAAATGTAGCTGTGGATACGTGATGCTGTGTGTCATATAAAAAATACTCAATGTCCTGTTGCACTGTTTAAGATAGGCTGGGGGAAACAGGATCTGTTGCGAGCCTTCTTGTAAAGTATTTCTAAAGGAGTTGCAGCCTGATGGTCCCTGGAGAGCAGGGCAGTCCTAAATAAGCTGTAGGAAGGCAGTAATGGGCTGAGAGCTGAGATGTGGTGACAGGATTCTGGAATCCAGCAGACAAATCTAAAGCATAAAGACTCAGCTTAAGGTGTCTTGACAGAGCCAGGTCTCGTGACAGGGGCTCAGGGTGACAACATTCAAGGGAAAATATTGGGTGAATCTGACTGTTAATGAAGATGATGCCAGAGGGTGAATCCTGTCTGTGTTTGAAGTCTGTGGTGCCTGTGGCTGTGTGACTGCAGGTCAGTAAAGGGCCTTGTTGATCAAATTGTGGCATTTCTAAATCAGAGTGTTAAGTGCTATTCGGCACAGTTTGTTTTGCTATCCATAACGACAGGCTGGACTGCTGTGTGTTTCCAGCTATTCTTTTTTACCCTGGCCATGTTTGAAAGGATTGGTGTAGTTTGGCTGATAACTATGGAGCAGAAAGAAAATGATTTCTTAAAAATAGCTGAGCCTACACTAGGGAGCTCATTATTTTCACTGTACTGAAAGACACTTCATTCACCAAGACAGGCTTCCATCAAAGAAACCATCAATGCAGCCTGCCATTGCCTGTCAGAATACCTTGTTCTTTTCTCTCCATAATTAAAATACAGTATGGCCTATTCGTTACCCCCTTGGCAGCATGTTCCCGCTGCTTGGCTTGTGCAGTCTGGCTGAATACAGGGCCAAACGCTAAGAGAGAATTCTCAATGAGCTGCCCTGAGATTGATAGGCAAGGGGATTATAATTTCTCTGTAAAGGTAAAAGTGTCTTTGAGCTGTTACAGGGGAACTGCAAATGCATCATTTCAATGCTTGCATCATAAACCACTCATTCCCATTCTACGTTGCACTGCAGAGGGTAAACTTAAATGGGTGTAACTTGTCATTGCTTATGTTCCTGCGCTGTTCGAGGCAAGGCAGTCTATTCACTGTTCGATTTCCTTGGCTTTACTAGTCACCAAGGGATGCGGCATTCTGAGAGACCAGATGGAGCGTGTGTGAACTGCCGGACTAACCTCCTAAGCAGATTTAATGGATGACAAATATTGAGCAGGAGTGAAAAATGCTGCTCTGTTGTGGTAGACAAAACCTAAATGGATCTTAAACTCCTCTGTGATCTCCTAACTTCTGCTATCTTACTATGCAATTTTGCTTTTAACGTCCTGGAGATGAAATTGTCCGCAGTAAAAATTAGAGGATGCCCATTACATTAAAATACTCATCACAGCGTGGATAATTTCTGCAACTCTTATTTCTCTAGTGATCAGAAAGTTAGTGCCAAAAGAGAAAACTCCCCTCTCTCTCTGTCTTTTTTTTTTTTTTTTTTTTTTTTTCCTGAAGTAGAATTCATTGGTTTGTTCCTTTTATTAGCAGATAGGGGGGCTAATAATGACAGAAATCAAGTTTTTTCTAGAAACAGCTTACTGGGTTGACTATAGTTTATTTCCAGTATAGCAGCAGTCCATTTTCTTTGCATATGTGTGTTCTGAAAATTGTTATTGCTGCAAAGTTCTTACAATTAAACTTTGAAAATGAGGAATACATATTTAGATGACAAATATCTGCAGAAAGGACTGACTGAATGTGCATGAGAATAAGCTTAAAACATCAGTAGATTCTTTTGCTACAAAGTTTAAGGCTTAAATGGAGAAGAGGAAAGAATGGACAGAAAAGGATGAAGTGTATGGTTTGTATTTTGGAAACATGAAGTTCACAGAACTAAACTCTAAGTACAGTAGAATTGGAAGGTAACACTGGTAAAAGTAAGTTCTGTTGTCCAAAGTGAGAAAATTGCCACTGATAATGAATGTAGTAATGACTGTGATGAAATTTCACCTTGTGTTGGTTATCTGGCATGTTGATTAGCTGCTCTCTGAAATTGCCATCCAGATCAAGTTAACCAGATCCATCTTTTTTTTTTCCAGTGTCACTTCTTGATCCCATTGTCCTTACATGCACTGAAGCTATATTTACATTTCTAAAATGCTATATTGTTGGTGCAGAGTTATACATTGTACTAACCTGTGCAGTTCCCTTTTCTGATGCTCAAGAGTGGCAAGAATTTGATACGAAAGAAAGGCATATGGTTTTTCCACTAAAGTGTTCCCCAGAGAGTCTTTTCCAAAATGAGAATCTACCAGCCAGCTCTCATTTTTCAACTACCCATGTAGCTACACTTATCTTTTGTAGGCTGCAGTTTCCCACCAGATTAGCTCTCCCTGTTTTCATGCTGGGTAAGTGGCCCAGATGTCTGTCCCAGAGATTTGCACTGGCGCAGTTATATCAAGGTTTGGCTGTTAATGGAGCTGGTCCCAAGGGCAGATGATCCCTCATTTCTGCCAGGGAATCTCCAAACCCTGTTAGCAGAGGCCGAATCAGTGGTGTATGCGGCCAGGTCCGCTTTGCAGACAGTACCACTGAGAGACTGTTCCTGCGGGCATCTGTTGGGTGAAAAAGGAGATGCAAGAACATCGTTGCATTGTGAGCCTTGGAAAAGGCTGTTCGCATCTGTTTGAGAAATGGGCTTCCAAATGCCTCCTTTCTTAAAATGGTAGTCTGTGCTGTGGACTCCATGGACCTTCTGCAAAACACTGATTACCTTAGGCATGCGCAAACCTCAGGTTAGTGAGATGTGATCCCAGAAACGTGAGGGAGGTGTGTCTGGCTGTGATAGCAAAAGACAGAATTGAACAGAAAGAGCTGAGTATCGTTACTCTTCCTCCTCCCTCCTATGCCTCTGAGGTTGTTCTCCATACCCTTGGAGGGTATGGAGCTTAAAAGGAGACTTTTGTCTCCCAAAGCTCCCTTTTTAGATGTGTGTGAACTTTTTTTTTTTTTTTGTAGTATAGAAGAGGAAAATACATTATTTTTATTTGCAAGTAGGTCAGGCTGCCTTACTTGCACCTTCCCCTTACTCAGAGTTATTACAGAAAATGGTATCTGGTGGTGTGAATAATGCTGTGCTCCTGCCAACAGGCACAGAACACATCAGCTATAGATCTCATAAATGTCAGAGGTGTATAAGGAAGGTAATTGGGGATAGTTCAAACCCCAAAAACAAAGGGGCTGAAGCACAAAATTTGGCTTAGTTGATCTTCATCCTGAACTTTTATAGACTTCTGAGAAATAAGTCTTCTTGAAAAGCAAATTGCAATTACAGTTTAGCACTGATTTATTACAAAGGAGCTTAACAAGGAAGTTTCACCGAATGCTTTGTGGGCTGTAACTAAAATGCAGCATTAAATCTTCCAAGGACTGTGAGCACCTCCACACTGATGCAGGCCTCTTAACAGCAGTTGCTCTCTTACCCAAGAGAAACTGCAGGCAGAAAGCACTAGGACGTTCTGAAGAAACGGTAGGACTGTAATGAGCAGACGTCAGATATCTCTGGTACTTTTCTTAAGAGAAGTAGTTCGCCCAGTTAAACCTCATGACACATTCCTGCTTTTCTCCATGTTTCTATACTAATGCAGCCTGGCACTTGAAGTCTGTGAAAAGGCACTGTGAATTTCTTGGCATTCTTGGGCAATGCATAATGCTCTTTAATATGAAGTAATTGTGATAATTCTTTGTAATCTTCTCAATATGTAGGTGCTTCAGTGCGTTTCTGATACTCCTCTGGAGGAAAGTCCAATCCTTTAGCTAAAAGAAAATCTTGGCTTTTGTTTTGTTCTCCTTCCTTATCCTGCCTCTAAAGGTGGTACAGCATCTGCCTCCTACTTCTCCAGTTTTTCACCTCTTGCTCTCAAGACATCAGTGGATTTTTGTTTTGCATTTACCTTCCATGCTGCAGTTCTCCCCTTTTCTACAGCTGTCACTTTACCAGGTCTCGGATCACCTGTAGCCAGTAACTGACTGCTGAAGTTCTTTCTCAGACTTAAAATCTGTGCTGCTTTTCTCATTTTTCCTGTGTGGTTGACCATGGGCATATCCACAGCAGACACAGGACATAGCATATTTCCTGTCCCATCAGGATGTTTAAGAGGAATGCCGTTGGCAGTGGGATCTTGTTCCTTTGTACTGTGGTCTCTCGTTAACTATTCACCCTGAATGTAAACAGAGTTTGCTCTGCCAAGTGCTGCTTACTCTTCTCTTCACTGTCAGTGATGATATGTCCGTCACGTTTCAGGCTATACTTCCTTAAACCATGAAGCTTTTGAACAGGACTCATCTTCATAGCACAGTGAATAACTCTGCAACTGGGGCTTCTACGTAGTGTTGTTGGAGCAGATATTAATGGCAGTAGTGTAATTGGGATCTGGCCGCAATGCGTTAGAGCGTAAGAGGCAACTGCTCATCATTTCACAGTAAGAATTTCTTCCAGTGTGATAGCTTTGGTAACTGTTGGAAATCATGCTCTTTTCCTAATTACAGTGTGACTCATGATAACTCTACCATCCTCCAGATAACTCCACAATTAACTTGCGTCACTGCTATAATTTGTTAAGTATGATTTAATAAGAAGAGACTAATTTTTGCAGCTCTGTTAAAGGCACATTTGGTTTTTCACTTGATAGACTCAGGAACGACACACAATCTTTGTTTTATTTCAGGCTAAATGAAATGTAGAGATCTCATGAAATGTAATGGGTTCAATTACTCTGGGAGGAATCCCTAATGTTTAATTTCATGTCCTCGTATTCTACTAGGGAATGTACTTCACCAAAGGAAGATGCTTCCTTCATAGCACAGTGAATGCCTCTGCAACTGGGGCTTCTAATTAAAACCACCCTGATTTCAATACGTGTGTTGTCAGTACATCTCTCTCTTAAGTGGAAGCCCATATATGACTCTGTCTCCACCAGTGGGGGAAGTGCTGGGCCTTAATTACCTTAATAAATCAAAACAGTAAGTAGGGGCTACCTTGCACAGCTGGCCACACCAGCACATTAGGGTCTGCTCTGTCAGCACACCTGGAAGGTGAGGAACCAGTGTAACCATACATGTGTAGGGAACAGTGAAAACAAGTTAGCTCCAGAACCACCAGTGACGAAGCAGCATTTTGGTTGAGAATTGTGCAAATGTACTGTGGTGTGCTTGGACTAATGGCAGCTAACTTAAATCAGCACAGGCATAGTGCCACCCTGATTAAAACAGGCCTATGACAAAGTCCTCCCATAATCATGGTGGCTTCATTCTTCCAAATACTGGCTTGTCCTTATGGTCTTAAAAGGTCTATGGCAGATGGGTTCCAGACTGTGAGTCCTATTGGACGTGTCTCATGTGAATACACAAATGTGTCCATAACTTGTTGTGAGGCCAGTTCCCTGTTCTCAAATGCTATGTTTGACCCCTTGATATGGGTAAACCCAGCAGTTGTTCTCACAGTGGTTTTAGTTTTGCTCCATCTGTGCTTAGCAAACCTTTGTCATTAATCAAAGCCAAATAGCTGCCTTTCACAGATGCTACTCAACTCTTGATGAGAAACTGCCAGAAACTTAATGAACCTTTTTCTCACCTGTAGACAAGTTGGTTTAGAACTGCCAGGTGATATTCCAGCTCACGAGATTTAAATTGCAACAAAACCAAAGCCCAAGCATTCTGATTTCTGCAAATCACTTTGATTTTTTGTCCTAATTGTAATGGAGTTCAAAGGTGTGTATTTCCAGAGGCTGGCATTTCCTGATGCCAAGCACTGGCACTAGAAGGAAAGTAGAGAGGGACACAGCTGCTGAGCATGTGCTGCCTGCAGATGCAGGAAGGAAGGAAAATGTAAAGCCTGGAAGGATGCTCTGGACTAGCATTTGCAGAAACTCTTCAGAATGAGCCTGCAAAGAATTCAGTTTGTTGAATTTCTCAGCCTCTGTGCTATTTGGAATAGGGTTGGAGACACAGCTCCTGTGGGGCCAACAGTATTTACACAGCTGACAACTTTCATTTGGAAGCTACAAATGGACAGCTAACTCTACAAGCAAAATGTCCTAGTGAGGTGAAAGGGCTGCTGTAAAGACACATTGATCGGTAGCCCTTCTTGCTGAAGTCACATTGTCATGATGTGTGCTAATGATTTTGAAAATGGTCATGTGACAAGAAACAGCTCACTGCAGGCACTTCTGCAATTAATGTTGGGAAAGTGATCTTTACAAGGCTACCTCTCTTGCCTGTCCATTTCATAGTCTCTGTAGGATCCCGCTGCACGTCTGCCAATTGCTCCAGAAAGGAAGCACCTGAACTTAAGTGCAGTGTGTTCTGCAGAGCTGCCATAAAACCAGCTTGCATGACTATCAGACATTTTGCTCACTATAAGGGAATCCTAAGTTGCCCTCCAACTACTTCCAGCTCCTAATACTTGCCCATGCCTATTCCCTCAAGCACTAGTCGCTCCTGGATTCAAGAGTGGCCCCTTGAGGATAATGGCAATCAGTGGAAGTGGTCCCTGGCACAAATCACAGCATCCAACCCAGTGCCTGAAGGCTTTAGGTCAGGCATGTGTGCAACTGTAGCTAAAAGATACCTTTGTATTCCCTGTTGCCCCTACTGATTTCCCCCTGGATCAAGAGCTCTGAGGGGATTCCCTGTAAAGCAAATGCAAAACCGGAGTCCTTTATATGCCCCTTCGGGTCGTATTTGCTCTCACGCTTTGTGCTTGCTCCAAAGATGGAGAGATTAATATCCTGTTAGCTCAGGGCTTCTTGCCACTAGCCTTATCAAGTTGCTAAATGTAATTCTGGATTGCTACTGGTTCTCAGCTGAATTAGAAAGAGCGGAGTTCAGAAAAGGTTGAGAATCATGGTGCTATCCTGTATTTCCACAGCATCCTTCCTTGGCTTGTGCTGGCTTCCTGCAGTGCTGAATTGCTGTTCTTCAGAGCAAGGCTCCGTGCCCTCTCTAGGAGGGAGGTGTTCAGACACGTAATTGCCCATGTGTGTGAGCCTCAGGAAAAGCTTGCATCTTCTTTCTAGCATCTGCCTGGTGCACAAGCTGGACAGATAAATAAGCCCGCAGCCTCTCATAATAAAACATGCTTGTTGCTGCAGCTCTTCTGCTGAGTTATAACTTTGGAAGTCAGCATAGCTTCTGCATCTTCTGTACGAAATCCATGCAACTGAGGCTTGTGACACAGCTGTATTTTACATAGGTGAAGCTCCTACTATAAATTGTACCACATTAACTGCTGAGCTCTTTGCTTCTTGAGTCTGTTTAACATTTGGCAGCACTGAAAGAAATAGCAACCCAAGATGAGAATGGGAGTACTATATTTTCAGGTCAGCTGAAAGAATTGTGCTGTGTTTTCTACTGCCTCACTTCTTAATGCTAGTATAGTTGCAACTACAAACTTGAGTCTAGCTGAAAAAGATGATTTGATCAAACACTTTTAATTACTGGAAGTGTCTTTGCCATTCTCTGAATGTCATCTTTTATTGGAGAGAAATCAGTCTGTGATTTTATGTGATCCTGTACTGCTTTTATTCTATTAATTTCATGCCTGTTATTGTCCAGCTTCTTTAGATCTAATGAAGCTTTCAGTCAATAAAATTGATGAGCTTCTCTACATGCTATTATTAGTATCAATGAAAATCAGACTGAATCTGGTTACACCTAAGATCCCTGGCCGAATTGACTCTGTTTTTCTTGTCTGTCTCTATCTGGGAATGCATTCTGAGTTTATCAGTGTAGGAGACAAAGGGCATCGATTAATCTGGCCATGCCTTGCTATGAAATGCTTCATCTGTCATTGTGGTCTATTTGTGTGTTACGCTTTTGGACACAGAGTCTGTGTGTAGCACAGTTGAATTCCATCTCTGCACTATATGGGTGCTCTTGTCACAAATACCCAAAATAAATACTGCAAGGATGGTAGGAGAGAGTTGTTTTTGCTTTTGTGTGGACCAGGCTGGATGAGGCTCTGAGCAACCCGACCTAGTCAGGGATGTCCCTGCTCCTTGCAGGGGGGTTGGACTAGATGGCCTTTGAAGGTCCCTTCCAACCCTAACCATTCTATGATTCTATGTGTGTACGCAGACCTGAGTGTGCAGTGAGGGGGAAGTGCTGTGCGTTGTCCCTCTTTAGAACCGGTCCATTGTTTCCTGGCACTAATGTTCTCCAGCTCTATCACTGTTAATTTTGTCTCCGGAGTTAAATGCTAGCTGCTAATTGCTTTGCACATATGTTGGGTTCTCACTGCAATGGAGGGATTTCTTGGCTCAGCACACCGATGTGCCATTGATGAGGAGATCTCATTTCCTCTGGCAGTGTGTCAGAAGCACACTTTTCCAGTTGACCTGTGTGGTCACAGTGTCCTGTTTGACATCGCTGGGTCTTACAGGACCACAGCCTGCTAGAGCCCGTCTTGCCGGTGCAGCAAGCAGTCACTGAAGTTCTTTCCAGAAATGGAAACACAACCCACAACTGTTTTTCTACCACATCAGAAAAGATCATCCCATGCTAGCAAAAGCTTTTCACAGGCCAGCAGGCAGGAAAAATGTTCACATCTCCTCAGGCAGAAAGCCATCAGTCGTCTGCTGGTGCTAATTAGCGAAATTCTGATTAAGTCATTGGAGCGGTGCCAGTTTGCACCAGATGAGGAGCAGCTCCATGTGGAGTTGGTTGACATGGCACCATATAGCATGGGCTGAGAGCTCCATGGGGATGAGCTGAATGCTGAAAGCAGAGCCCAGAGTAGCAGCAATGCAGTACCAGTTTAGTCTGGGTTTCTTTTCTGGTACTTTATTTATTTGTTTACTTATTATATATCCCTAGATAGATATCTAGCTCTATAAAAAAAAAAATCTTTGTATATGTACACAACAGATGTATGTACCTGCCTTTCCAGGGTGTAATGAGGGTTTGCTAAAGCCTGGAAGAGCTAGCAGCATGTGGGTAAGCTGGTCAGCTGCATGCAGACGTGCTGGCTGCCTCGCGGGGATGCCCCTGGGGAGAAGGAGCGTGGACACTGTGCTTCAGTCCTAAGGGAGCTGGTTAGGAAATGGATTTATTCGCCCTTCAGCTCACCAAACATTGCATTTATAGGAAAATCAATCAAATACAGCTAAAACATAGTTGTTGAATTTTTTTGAAGACTTTGGAACTCTTTTCAGCTCTGGTCACAAATATATGTTCTTAATATAGTATCTTAACATTTCAAATTATCCATCATTTTGTTCTTCCAGTTACCCCATACCCACGCAGATATGTTATTCCACTTCAGTGTCTGAAAATGTTTCTAGATTTAATGGGTGAATCATCATCTGCAGAAAGACATGAGTTTACACTGTTCTAGGTTTCTTGCGTTAAATTTTTATCTCTCTTTTTTTCTTTTTTTTGATCGTTACTGGTATCTACATTCAAGTATGGTAGGCTTAGAAGGAAAAGTTCATGGGAAAACATTTTTGTCCTTGTAAGTTTGTTACAGAGGTGTATAGTTCAACAATATTAATGTTAAAAAGTAAACATTCTGATATCAATAAAACACAAAAGTTTGAGCTATTTCTCTTCCTCTTCATCTAGCTAAGCCCACACAGTTACACACTTGATACTCATTCAGTGAAAGCACTCAGCACGTTATAGATTTGAGCTTATTAAATAAAAATAAACTAATGTATGGCTTCTCTTGTGTTAACGTACTGGAGAAAGCTTGCTGTCTTCAAAGCAGATGTGCCTAATAGTGGACAGGAACGTGGGAACAAGTATTTTTTCTGCTGTTGGTAGAAAATCTTCCTCATCGTGTACTATTCTTATTTGGTACCAGAACCTCAAGTTAGGTGGAGTTGGGAGGTAATATTCTTCAAGCTATGGACTAAAAAGCCTCCAATGTAGCTACAATGTAAATGAACAGATTGTTCTTTCCCAAATAAACTGTGGATGTTTCTTCTTTCTGGGGTCAGATGCACAAGCAATGAGATTGTTCGGTTGAAAAGCCGATCTGTGAAGCATCGTGAACGCTGGTGATCATGGTATCCTCAGTTTTATGCCGGCTAGATGTACAGGGTAGAGCTAGCTAATCTGCATGCATAAGGATACCTTTCCTTGTCATTTAAATGGTGAAGCAGAAATGAAATGCAGAAGCTGTTTTAAGGCTCTGTAGCACTGCTACATGGTATTTGGCTGCAAAAAAAACCCAAACCCAGTACATTGAAAGGATGAACTGTCGGAAGAGAACAAAAGCCTGATCATGAAGAGTGATGGAAGAACTGTGATAGTTTGTCACCGCATCTCTGGATGTTGCTGTTTTTCCTTCTCAAGAAAATGAGTGTTTCAGCTTCATTTGCAATCTTTTACAATTTCTGACAAAGACAAGAGATATCATTCAGTGTTGTATTATCATTCTGGAAGAACATTGGTGGCTTTTAGCCTGTCCCAGACTGAAATTACATTTGGGTTTTTTCCCCCCACTTCTTGTGATGATTCCCAACCAATTATTTGACCCACTGGGCACAGTGAACGTCCAGCACGTGTGTAAATTCTCCTGAGCATTCATGAGCAGTTTAAGAGAACCTGCTGAAGTGGGGGGACAGGGAAATAATATATGCACAACTGTTGTAGACATTTTAGAGTGCTTGCCATCATCACAGCTCTGGAAAAAAATAAACTCAGAGTCTGGAAGCACTGTTTATCCAGGGCTATTGGACTATCAGCTTAGGGCTGTAAGGCGAAAAGACATGATCGGCTGGAGAAATGTAATGGAAAGTGCTCTGGGAATGGATTCAGCAACTGAAGAGCCCTTGGATGCAGTGAAGCTAAAGGTGTAGAGAGACAAGTCAGTGACCCTTTAAGGAATTGTCTTTCCAAATCATCTGTGAAATCATCAAAATGATGGTTCCCACCTCATAGTCAGCTGGTGCTTGAGGATTATGGAAAGCTTAGATACAGATTCCTCTTTTTTTTGGTTAGTTCAGGTAGGAGGATGGCTGTCTGAAGCTTGCAGTGTCTGTAACGTTCAAAGATAGGTCTGCAGGCATCACATAATATGAAATCAAAGGCCTGAGTTTCAGGTGAGCACTTCAGTAGAGCAGTGTTCCATTGTAGCCTATGATATCCTCTCACTTTCTGTGTTAATTATGGTTTTCTTTGCCAGCCAGCATAAGTTTGCTCAGCTTCTGAGCCTCAGAGCTGCATCTGTTCTCAATGGTGTGCTGCCTGGGGAGGGGAAAAATCTTAATATTACAGAGGATGGTAGGAAACCGAGCTTGCAGATGCAAATATGAAGCATCACAAGGAACAGACATGGCTACCATGTCTGCAGCCAAAGAATTTCCCTCGCTCCCATGCCTTCGAATCAGCCACGTTAGTTTAGGCTTTGCTGCACTGATTTGACAATACAACTGGACTTCTAGGTTGTGGGGGTTTTTTAATTTCCTTTTTTCTCCTCTGGCAATTCCATGAAACCATCTTCCTCCACCCTCTATTTTTTTTGAATAATGAATTGGAGTTTTGCTGGGAGATGCATTCCTTTTTTGTGCTGTTCTCTGTGATGAGTGTGGTGGGAGTGTTTGTCTCCCCCAGCTGCCTTCGCTGTGGCCAGCTGCAGAACAATTGGTGAGACACCATCTGGCTTTCCCTAATCTTCACCAGCTGTAGGTATAATCAACAGAATGATTGCAGAGTCCCCCTTCCATAGAAACACTCTGGAAAACAAATGCAGTGAGGCATGGATGTGCTACAGGAGATTGGAAACATGTCATGGTTTTCAGATGGGTACAAGATCTGCATTAATTTTTTCTTGTATAAGTTTCAAAGCACCTGGGTTGATGTGCATCTGGTGAATGAACTGCTGATATTCAACTGTTGCAGCTTATCTGGAGTTGGCATTTCTCAGGGCGGGTCAGGGGGAGGGGGGAAGGAAGGGAGACACACAGGCATAATGAGGTTTCCTGTTTGTGCCTCCTGGTGCTCACAAGGCATAAAGAGCTTCTGTTCTACAAGGTTTTGCCTGTTTAGACACAGTTAGGTTTTAATATCTTAGGTCAGGAAAAGTTTTCTTAAGAGGACAGTGAGGACCTATCATGATACTCCCCCTGCAGGGAGCCACCAAGGTAAGGATTAACTTCTGTTTATATTGAGGCCAACTGAGTCATCAAAAGTAAGAGCATTAAGCCCTGTTTGTGGTAGTTTGCAGCTCTGCTCTCTCCACCATGCTTGCCACATGAGGTGTAATATTTCAGAGATGCTGAACATCTGTAGCTCCCATTGCCTGCAGCTGCTAAAACATGCCATGCACCAGGTCTTCCAGAACAGCCAGAGTGGAAGGGTTTCTCCTACTGTTTTTGGTTTTTTTTTTGTTTGTTTGTTTGTTTTTTTTTACCTTAGATCTTACCTGGATTTTAGCTGATCTGAATGTAATGAACTTTTTCAAAGCCAGCCACTGATGGCATGATTTCCTGCTGTTTCATAAAATCAGGTAGGGTAGTACAGTCCCAGTGATGTGATGTCCTGCTGGATGGGGACCGAAGGGTTGTCGTGGACTGGTGAAATACTATGTGACTGAAGCGTGCTGGAACTGCTGAAAGCCAGGTCTGCTGTAAACCTCTGTAATGTAGGTTTGTGCAGTGTTCTAGTTGCTTGCATTTAAAATATTTAAGCAGTGTGAAGTACAAATAGCTATCAAAGTACCTTAATAATAGATTGTAGGGCTAAGGATTATGACAGGCCTGCATAGAGATGTAGAGGAGAAAAAGTATGGCAGGTAGCGTTTATGGTCTGCTGTGCATTTCAAAGTTCAATTTATTTTCTTTTAGTTAGAGCAGCCAGCACTCATGTTCATTGACATCTACCAAAAATCGTTGCTTTGGAAAAAGTAAAATTGGATGCTTCCCTCCCATGTGTTGAAAATTAATATTGTGCAGAGAGCGATTTGAGAATGTTGCAGAGGGGATAGATATTTCCACTTCTGTTTAATTGTTTCAATAGAGGCTCTGGGAGATGCTGGAGGCCATGCAGTATCACAGACTCTGAGCAACTTGATTTAGTGGAAGGTGTCCCTGCTTCTTGCGGGAGGGTTGGACTAGATGGCTTTTAAAGGACCCTTCCAACCCTAACCATTCTATGATTCTATGATTGTTTCTTATTTACCATCACAGGAGAACAGAGGTTCAAATGTTTAAGGGGGAGAAAATTATGACTGGGAAGCTGAATGTCCATTTAGAATATGTGAGAGGGAAGTGATTTTATGTAAAGTGTTAGCAGTGATCTGGTGTCATTAATACATAGCTGGTGCCCAAGCAGCTGAGACTCGGCACTTTGCTGTGAATGTTTCAGACTCCTGAAAAATCTGAGTGCCACGCTTGGCCCTGGCCTCTTGCAAGGTCAGATCAAACATCATGTTTGTCCTTGAAATGCTGTAAACACAGTGAAAGAAACATGCACGTCCCCGAAGAAATTATAGTTAAGCTAAGTTGGAGAATACAGTTGTGATTTGTGTTTAATCTGAGTTTGCGGGCAGGCTGAGTTCATTTCTGGCACTGGAGGAGTCACAGGTATCTCAGTCTTCAAAATTTGTGTCAGGATGAGTCCTTGGTTAAGCCCAAGCTGCTCATAGACTAGAGATGGAAAGATCCATAGCAAGCAACAGTTAAAGTATTGATTACTGTCATATTAAAAAAAAACCACTGTGTTTTGAGAATAAAATACAAGGCAAGAGGAAGGGTATGCGTTTGAGTTTGGTAAGAGCTATGTTAGTTTAAAAAAATACCGAAAGACAAAAAGCTGTTTAATAGAAAGTAATAAATTCTACTCATGTCAAGACTATTAATCTTGCTACTAGTTCAAAGCAAAATAAACTATCAAAAAAGCCAAACCCAACAACAACAAAAAAAAATGCCTCTATTGTGCCTAGCAGAAATAGCTGCATAAAAGCTCTTCAGTGGAATTTGAATTTCTTATTAATTAGACTGCAGTGTTAATTAGTGCCAGTAGTCCTGAGACAAATCTGGTAATTAGTGAGTTGCATATCCAGTGGGGAAGCCCAGCAGAACACCTGTTTTAGAGTGGCTTCTGGATGCGAATGAAAGATTTGCTGTATTGTGGCAGTGCTGGTTTTTTTGGGTTTTTTTGTTTTTTTTTGTTTTTTTTTTTTCCCTAGTTCTGTGCCATGTCCTGCAACCATTTGTATGCAAGTTTGAGTTTGTGAGCAACTGTGTGAGCAATTTCTCTGAATTCATAAAAAGTATGGACTGACAATGCTGGGCAAGGTATTAACTGGCAAACGTGAAGATGGTGACTATGGATCGGGAATGTGTTATTCCCAATTATTTGGACTGGAGTAATTAACAGTTGATCAGGCTTGTGTAAATGGATTAACTGCACCTCAAGTTCTCAAGACAAATGTGTTCAAACCTCAGACCCCAGACTGAATCCGATCCACAGAAGGTTTAAATCAAAATATAGGCGTGTGAATGTCTTCTTTTTAAAGACATGCCCGATCACTTAAGGTCCCTCTTGGTCTTCACCAATGTTAGTGGGTGTTGGTTGCTCAGAGCAGCTCCTGTTTAGCTCTAATGAGAGCAGAGCAACCACAAACCTGTAGAAGGTTGTTGTACTCTTGTTCCTGGGACTCTTGTCTACTAGAAGCTCCCTGTGGAGTTTTATGTGTTCATAGCAATACTGATAAATGAAGACTTATTTCTTAATGAAATTCCTTTGTGTTTTGGCCACTTTTTTTTCCTTCTGAGAAGGGATTTAGCTTTTGCTGTGTTAAGTTATAGAGCAGACGTTATAGATTTTAGGCTTATGGGAAGCTCAGTGAGGCAATAGCTGAGGTCTGTGGCGTTAGGGTAAGATATTTAAACACAGCTCTGAGCACTAGTTAGTTGCCCTAGGAGCAAAGAAATACTGTCTTCATTCCCACCAAAGAGTGTCATTGGCTGAATAACAAATGTGGTACTGGAAATGTCCAGGTGCCCTTTGGGGCAAGGTTCATCCACGTTGAATGCCACAGGTCCCTCTGGGTAGTGATCTCTGCTGAATACGAAGCATTGGCAGCTTAAGGGCAGGCTGCAAGAAAGGTGAGGTTCAGAGCAATTTACTCCATCTGAATTTGACACTGAGTGTTGACACAGCTCCGATCCGGTTAAGGTCAGGAGGCAGAATGTTTGTGTCAGCATGGAGTGGTACTGAAATCCAGATTTTTAAGTGCTGCAGAAAAAAGGATTGTTGCTAAGGAAATGGGCTTGTTTAGTAGTTTGTTTCTCTACCAGCCTGTTCCCCATCAACTTTAATATGGTCATTCTTAACTTGATATAAATAGAGAAGCAAAATGCATCCCTTGGCTATAAGCCAAGCAGATTCAGCAGAATCTTGAAAGAAAAATAAAGCACCAATCAAGTTAGCAAATAAAAGTGAAGATTTGTGTCTTTCCTCTGAGTATAGTTGATGGTTTTTAAAAAGTCTTGTAACCAGAAACCTTAAAATCTTCAAGTGAAGGTTGATTGGCACAGGAAAAATGATCTACAGAATACTTTGGTCTCTGTGATTTTTTTTTTTTCAGGAAAATTCAATCTAGTTTTATAGTATTTTGTACAAGCAAATAAAAATACCATATAAGACACAAGTGAAAATACTGTGAAAAGCAGCCATGGTAAAGGTATAGGCTAGTACTTCATCCTCTTAGTGCCTTAGCCTTTTGGGGAAGAAGATGTATCAAAGTAACTCTACGTGAGAAAATCTCAGCAATGTTTTAGGTGGGGCTAATATCTCTTGCTAGGCCCATGGATCTCTATAAGAGAGAAAGAATAACATGGTTCAGGGCATTCAAGCCCATCCTTGGTCCTGAAACGTAAGCTAATTCCATAGTCATGGGCATCATGTGAAGATGAAAATGGACACTGAATGCTCAGCGTGGCTCTATTTTAGGCTGGCTAACAGAGGTAAAAGTGTTAAAGACAGACAGTCCTGGTCACCAAGCTAGCTACAAACTCTTCTCAGAACAGTATTGTGTCAGGGCCCTTTTTCTTCCTTAGCTTGATCTATGGTAGTACTGATAGATATCCTTATTAGAAGGAAGAAGACCGTGGATGTGACACATTAAGAGGTTAATCAATATTTTCTTTGCAGCAACTTGGATCAAAGTGTTTCTGTATTTTGAAGCTGCACTGATGAAAATGGCTTAAGGACCACTAAGCACCACAGGTGTTCAGGCAAAACTCAGTGTCAGGGCTGTTCTACCCACGTGGTGTTGAGGAGCTCATCTTAAGCAAGCTGAAGGAAGAGTATCAAAATGAAGGATGGCTTGTCCAGAAGCCAGGCCTGGGAAACATTGTACTGGGCTTGGGGACTGAGTGCCAAGTGTGGCTTGGTGCTCTGCCACCAAAGCTTAATTGGGTGTACATTGGTTGTAGTATGGTTGTAAGGACTGTTGTTACACTTGAGCTTTCTTATCTGGCCTTCTTAATGGGAAGCAGAAAAGACAGTGCTTCTTCCTTGCTCTGGTGTGTGGGAATGATGAATATCAGCAGGGCTGGGCTTTCCTGAGGTAACAGCAGCAATGCCATGAGGATAGCCCAAGCTCATTTTGCAGTAGGCTGCCTATCTGGTCTCAATCAGAGGAGGAACAGTAACATCAGCTGCAAAATGAGGTCCTCTGGGGACCCTGTCAGTGCTCTTATGAGATGCAAATAGTTTGTTGTTGATACTTGAAACTTGTAGCACTTGGGCTATATCTATATGGCACAGTCCAGACGCCAGCTTGGGTGCTGGGTGATGCTGTGTAGCTGAAGCTATAGATCTTCAACACGAAGTTACCTCATCTCTGTACGCGTAGTCAGATGCTTTGTGTTTCTACAAAGGCAAAGTGATAAGCAATAGCTCACAGCAGGCAGTATGCTAAGATTTCTCACAGGGACTCTGCTTTCAGCAGAATTGGGTAGCTCGTTGCAGCTGTTAGCTGAATGCACTGATACACAGCAGCTGTAATCACAAAATCTATAGCTTTATGGAAATCAGAGCTGGAGTGCAAGAGACCTTGTGGACTTGCAGTCTATCATAATAACCTCTACAGGTCGATAAATGCTGTGAATGGTAAGCCGAATCCATCCTTTCTAACCTGTCTCAGTTTTGAGAAAGAGCAAATGCTAAGGTTAAATGAAAACAATACCCTGATGATGGGCATGATGGAGCTGCCCACGTGCAAGAGCTTGTGGTTAAAGTGACTGAGAGTCATTTAGCCTTGTTAAGAGTGTTCCCCTGGAGCTATCTAGGTAGATGAGAAAACTGAGATTTTTATGAAGATTTCTGGATTTGCTGGAGGCCTTCAGCCTCTTGGGTATTACCTGAGATCTGAAGGAAGATCAGGAGAGTAGTTAATTGTGGAAGTAGTGCCAAGGTTTTGTCGGTGCTCTGTGCCCAACCGCAAGATGTTAAAATGTTTCTTAATTTATGTGTGTCATTGTGGGTGGACTACAGAAAAAAAATTTCCCAGTACTTGAAATCCTCTTGTGCTGTAAGGAAATTTGTAACACATTCTTTAGCAGAGGCACAAGAATGGGCATATTCTCCTTTGATGCTATTGCCAAGCAGGGTTTCCACAGTGATGAAATATGACACAGTCAGCGATAGCTCAGCTGAAAAAAAATTGGCCAGTGAAGGAAAGGCTCAGCATATGTGCCCCTTTGGTGCACCATCTTAAATCACTGTGTTACAATCTGAATTGTCTGTTCCTGATAAATCTGTTCAACATTGCTGGATTTGGACTGTGCAGAATTAATGCATCCTTATGGGATATGTTCCAGCTTAATTCAGACTTGTGTAATTAATTCACTGTGTTAGAAGTGGCCCAGAGTGATACTTCTTGCCTTTAGTTTTGCTTATTTATTTTTTTTTAGCAAAAGGACAACTGCTGTGCAAAGTACCTTTGAGAGCCATCAACATTGGAAATATCTGTCACAGTAAATAAACTGGGAGTGTTCATTGCCTATCTGGAATTGTACTGTTGTCCTGGTTCTGGCTAGGACAGAGTTAATTCTCACCTGAGCTGGGCCAGGAGCTGGACCTGGTGGCACCTGTGGCTGGGGACACAGCTGGGACAGGGACTAATTAGCCACCAGATGGGACAGGTTACTCAAATGAGCCCAAGGGCTGGTCCGTCCCATGTGACACCATGCTCAGTATGTAAGTGAGGAGGGTGCTGAGGGGAGGTTCCTGCTATTTGGGAGGGAGCTGGGCATCAGGATCCACCGAGAGCTATGGTACTGTAAATTGTATCCTTAAGTATTTTCTGTTATTGGGTTTTCTTTGGTTATTTTTCCATCTCTGTTTTCTTCTGTTGTTCTTTTAAACTTTTTTTTTTTTTTTTAATCTCAACCTACAAGTTTTGCTGCCTTTTCTTTACCAGTTCGCCTCTCTGTCCCACTGGAGGGTGGGGGGAGTGAGTGAGAGACTGCGTAGCTTGGTCCTAAGTGGGGCTGAACTATGACAACTGTAATGTGATCAGGGCAGAGACTTTGGTTTGTTTTCATTTATAGAGAGCATGAGCTGCTGATGGGTGACTAGTTCCAAAAAGATAACCGTTGAAAAGACATCCTTACTTCATGTTAAAATGAATTCCCCAAATCCTTTTGTCCTTGGTGCCTCTTCCCAGAATCATGACTGGCTTCCTGAGCAAATTCAGGTGTGTACTTGAGTGAAAGGAAAGTAAAACAAAGTGGAGGAAGAAAGACTTTCACAGGCAGTTTCTGAGCTCAGAAGTGCCTCTATAGGAAACAGACAGTGAATGTAGTCAGAAACACGGTTGATATGTCATCCCCTCTTAGGGGAAAATCATGCTGCGAACATGTCAGTTAAAACATTTTTCTGATTAGCTACATGCTCTAGATGATATAATGTGTATTATATCTTTGTATATGACCTTCCTGATTTTAGTTAGGGGAGAAGTGAGGAATAAAAAACATGTTGAGGAGACTGAGAGACACCAATAATTGTGTAAGGCTGGAGGTTAAGCACGTGATACCGTTCCAAAGAGAAGGAGATGAGTGAGCCGTGAACCACAGCGTTGTGGAGAACGTCCTCTGCATAACTGGTGTGTGCACAGATGGGAGTCATGGCTGGGAAGGACCCAGGGGTGCCTTTCAGGGGCAGGGACAGGGGCGTGGTGATTCTGTTAGATTTCTACAGGCTGGAGGCAGTCCTGCTTTGAAGGCTTCTCTCCAGCCCTGACAGGTTGCCTTAGGCTTCATTTTCCCATTGTGCAGACTTCTGAGAACTGGTGCCTAAAATATCTGGCTAGTGATAAATACTTCTAATAACAGACCACTTGAATACTTGTGGTTTCTGGCTAGGTCATTTTGAAGCGAATCTTGGCTGCTAGGCCACTCTGGTGATGAAACAAACTATTAGCTTTTTACTTGAAGTTTATTTAAGTGTAGAGGGATGGATTTGCTTGACTGGAGGACACTGGAAGTGATCCACTGCTGTCAGTCCTGGACTCGTGTGCTAATTGCTCTAACTCACAATAATTTGGAGAGTTTCTACTGGAGTTTTCCACCAAGAAAAAAAAAGTTCTCTATTGGGAGAAGAGGAGCTTTATTCAAGATGAGAGAGAGTATAGCTGTAGTTTTGCATTGTCCTTGAGGAAGTTGTGCTCTTTCCCCAGAGACACTTCAGCCAGCGCAATATTGGCTGTGGGATGATCTTTGCTGAACCCTCTCTTGCCCTTGGGCTAGGAGAGTTCTGCTGCTGAGACATAGCCTTTTGGTACCTGGGGAAGGCAACTATTTTTTTTTTTCCCCTAGAACAGGTGATTATTCCAGTTAGGCATTTATGCTCACAATAGTTTTTCAGGTTTCAGTCTAATGGTTTTTATTTAGACAGAGTCATGCATTTATTTTATTTTGGGAAATCTGCTTGTCACTTCATTAGACCACGTACAGTTTAGTGATGGGAAATTTGGTTTTCTTCCTTTCTTTGCTACTGTTAAAGAACCCTTCCCCGTCTCTCATGTCACCCCATCGTATTGGAATGATGTTTAGTGCTGTAGCACAGCACTAAATCCTTTGCTGTTTAATTCAATTGGTTTCTTAAGGACTAACAGTGTTTCATGTACATCCGAAGAATGGAGCATGAAGAGGATAAATAAGCCTGCATCATAGGTACAAGTACCATGTAGTCTGAAAAGGGTGGATTTTCTTAGTATGGCTCTTTAGGTGGCATGAAGCCGGTTGTCCATGGTATTGTCATTGTCAAATGCAAGAGCTGATGGAATAGAAAAAGACAAAACAGCAATCACCATTATTTAAAGTTGTTTAACTTCAGAAAGTTTATCTGTCCTTGCATCAGTGATGTATGGCTGAGGATGATGACTATGACAGCAGAATGTGCCTAAACATCTCAACCATCTGTGTTGGAAAACAAACAAAGCCTCTGTGTGATGTGAACTGTCTAAACCAGAAGAAAGCTGCAAATATTTCAGAAGTTTTATTTTTCTTTCAAATTAGGGTTGTATCAATCATTTGGTTTTAGATGTTTTTTATAAAACACAGAAAATGTGGTGGTTTTTTTTTTTTTGTTTGTGGCTTTTTTCATTAATATTTCAAATGCAAAAAATGTTCAATTCTTCACATCAGTGCTGCATATTCTGATTATTTCACCCCCTCCAATACAACTGTAAGGATGCAAGAGAGATTGCCTATAGAAGATTAAAGCATTTCCAGTTGACATCATTATTAATCAGGAGGTAGCCTTTTACCAGTGCGTGGTTTATTCTGGTAGATTAGAATCTCTTTCTCTCTGCATGTATGTTTATGTATGTGTATGCACACATGTATGTATAAAAGAACATATGTCCTTTCTATAGGTATATATGTATTTGTTTACAGTTATTTTATTTTAAATATTCCATGGCCATAGAGCTGTATGTGTTCTGAAGAGAGGGAGTTTGCTACTTTAATGGTGCCACAGGAGACACTTTTCTGGGTAAGCAGACTTACCTCAGGGCCTGTTACGTCCTACTCCAGGTGGGAGATGCCTGTGAACTGGTATCCCAGATCGAGACACTTGCGGTAACCCAACAAAGTGCTCCAAAGAAAAGAGGAGATGTAGGGAGCTAGAGATGAAGACAATTTCCTTTCCAGCATTTTGAGGGGTTTAGGTTTCCTTGTTTCTTCTTGGGAGAAGAGAGTGGTGAAACATTGGCTTAATTCCAGCTAAAAAGTGTTCCTCTTTAGCTTTGACATCACAGCAATTCGGGACAGGGAGGAAGTGTAGAAATTGGCTCTGTATCCATTCATTTCAGAGGAACATCAAGCTCCATGATCTGAAGTTTCAGGTTCAACGCTAACTAGATTGAAGAAATAGCCCTTGGTGCCTCTTGGCCAGGATGCTCCCTCCCTGAACTCACTTAACCCTATACTGGAACAGAAAAGTTTCAATTCAGTTTTTTCCTTTATTTCTTTTTTTCACGACACCCCCCTCCACCCCACTCCCCGTGCAGTGATCCATTCCCTTTATCTGTTAAATGAATGACCTCTCATCAGAGGCTTGGTACCTGCCCTTGAGATCCCAGAAACTGAATAAAGAAGAGAGTATAGCAGTGCATCTGGAAACTTATCTTCCACAACTTTGTGTCACTGCTGTATTGCAATTTTCTGCCTCTGTTCTCTAGCTGACCTATACCTATAATGGAAAACTTTCTCCTATATTTCTCATAGTCAAAAGTTGCCTTATCTTCAAGGAACAAGAAAATAGGTTCATTACTCAAAGACAGACAAGGAGATGTCATCCCATGCTAGGATTTTTTTTGAGTGCTTTGTTTGGGTTTTGTAAGTGGCCACTTACTGAACTGAAAATTGCAGGAGGGGAAAAAAAAAAAAAGCACAGCAGCTTTTCCCATTACTATTTTGTTTTCTAATTAATCCTGTCCATTCAAGCTTTATCTGCTTTGCTCATGTGGCGTTTGCTTTTCTAGCTTGAGAAAGGGTAGAGGGGAGGTGTGAATGCTCTCCTCTGCTAATGCATTTTGATTGCCTTTTCCCCACTGTTTGGAATGCTTTTAGAAACACCAGGGCTCTTAATTTTTCATGTGACACTGGTTTCCCACTGCTCTGGGTTATTCAACTTGGTAAACATTTTGCCTGAAGGATTACGTTTACTTTGATGCACAAGGTGGCTGATCTGAAAGTTCAAGCCTTTGTAATTGCATTTGATGGAGACATAATTAAGACAAGCTAATTTTTGTGTGTGTGTATGTTTAATAACTTTTGAATTGGCATCTAAGAAGTGAATGGTTCCTACTGCTAATCACTGCACAACAATGATATGTTAGGCAAGTGCTTGGGGAAAAGGCATTCCCCGTGATGGGGGTTACATCAAAGTGCCCTTTAGCTTAGCTGGATGGCTGAAATTAAGCTTCCTCCTATGGCAGTGATGTTTATTGAAAATTAGCATGTTGCTCTGCTGCTTATGTTCCCTGCATGGCTAGGGCTTTTTTTCATGCTTGCTGATTCCTGAAGTCTGAATTTTCCATTTCTGATATTAGTGCAGCTGAATAATATCTGAATGTATTTTGTTTGTAAAATGCATTCCAAATGAGCGAGTGACTGTCCGTGATCCCTATTCTTCCTGCTGCAGTGGCTTCTTTTGGACCAGTACATTTCTCTTCTAGAAAAAGCAGAATTGTCAGAATTCAACTTTGCAGTATGTGTCAGTTAGATTAAACTAGATTTTGAAAGAAAAATGGAGTTGAAATATTTGAAAAAGATCAGCTTTTATAGCTGCAAAGTCATGAACAGACCAGATATTTACATCAATTATTTTCATGATTTGTCAATTAAAATGAAGCAAAGTGTGTTTAAAAATGCCTGTGAAATGAAATTTTTAGAAGAACTATTACAGTTTGGAACAGAAACTACTCCATGAGCATTTCTCCTGGAACAGAAATTCCCATTTTAGCCAATATTGGTGATACTGAAGAATAGTACCTATCTCATTGGTCTCCTATGTGGTCATAAATGAGTGCCTATAACATCTCAGAGTTGAATAGGTCCACGTAAGTGCTATTATTGTTTATTGCTAATTAGCATTAGTGGATTTAGGTCTCTCAGGAACCCGATTAAAGCAGAAATAGTAATATTCAGGCTTTCGTGTTCCTATTTGTCTTTCAGTGGGTTTTATTCCATTACCTTTGAGACTATTTAAGGAATGATTTCTAGCCCTCTCTTGGTAATTCTGTAATCCATTAATGCTGAATTGTCTTGGAGAGTCCAGATCTTGGGCTATTTTTCACACTATAAATGTTTCTTGGAGCCATTTAAAAAGCCTTTGGAAAGTATAACTACAAATGCCAGACGCTGTAAGTATGCATGACTTAACATTACATAGACCCTAATTCTACGACAGACAAATCCCACTTTGTATGCTGTATCGTTCCCCTATCTGCAGCCTTCCCTGGCTAAAACTGTCAGGGCAAAGGGCATTACAAAGCTGAAACGTCTTAGTGTCTGAGCAGTGCTAGCCTGTCATTAGTCTTCAACATTTAATGTGGTATTTAGAGGTGAGATCGAAGATGTGCGGTATACCTGCGGTTGACTCTAAACAGCTTAGGTCTTGAAGGCACTTGCGATGTTCCAGTCTCTGAGGTGCTGAATAAGTATCTGTGGCTCCAGATGGACTCCAGTGGTAGGCAGTGTGCCGTTGAAGTTTCACAGCTCCCAGCCTGTGCTAGCCAGATTAAAGCTGTGACACGTGTATATGCATCCTCCAACAACCCTGCTGCATCCTGTAGCTGCATCTTCCAACAGCCCTGCAGTCATTCCCTTAGGAATCGTGAAGTTATATCACTATGCTGCTGGGGGAAAGCTAGGCTCAGAAAACTACTTTTGCACTTGAATCTGAAAGCAGTGCTGTTTCTCATCTGATGGGGAAGAAATTTTTACAGTTCGTTGCCCACTTTTGGAGTAATTACATCTTCAAATTGTCCAAACCTCCCTTCGGGTATTGATTGTATTATTGCTCCGATGTCATCTAAATGGCACAGCTGTTCAGACAATCCCTTAATTGATTTGAAAATTATGCACACAAAGCCGAAGTTTGGGAATGATATTCACTATGTAATGCTGTAATCTAGTAGTGTCTTCCACGAGGTGACTGGAGCTGGCAGATACGTCTCTGTGGTGGTAATACTTCTACTGGAAGATTTATATCTGTCTGACCCAGAGACACCGTCTTGACAAACAGATGCAGATTCCCTTTGCTCTGGGTGTAGCTCAAGCAGTGAGTGGAACAGCATGGAGGTGAGAGCATGCAGGGAGACCTGTGTTGCTCAGTAGGCAGCCTTGCTGAAAGTGTCTTGGCAGAAATGTTTCTTTGAGTGAGTTAAAAGGACTTGACTAATCACCACTCTTCACAAAACAGGTTTGGTAGTATTTTGTAGGCATTTCCATTAAGAGGACTCATTTTTATCTTCTCTGTTACGACTGGAGCTCCTGAGCAGGGCAACTCTTTTAAGAATGCCTTTGTCCTCTTAGTTGTGCATAAGGAGAAATTGTGAGGTGTCATCGATGGTGTTGCCCACCTGGGTTCTGGTCCACAGTCCCATGCAATGGGAGTGGTTACTTCAATATTTCTCTTAAAATTGTTAGACTTTTTGTAGGCTCACAGTGAATTTGGGATATTTCTCAACTGAAAAGTCTACAGGTGTGGCAGATGGGAATAAGAGGAAACCTATGGATAGTAGGAAGGGGGAGAAAGATGCTTGGCTTATTCAAATGGGTGCCTTCCTGTATGTTTCTTGTGGATTACTATTTTAAACCTTTCTCAGATGAGTGCTTGTGTTAAATAACTTAATAGATAGGACATTGAAAATCCACTGATAAAACTCCTAGAGAGGTATCATCCTCCTGTGTAGAAAGAGAGGATTGCGGATGCTTTACACAGTTTGAACTTTTCTTACTGCAAGCTGCTGTCACAGGTGATAAATGATCCTGCAAAACTTGATCTTTTGTGTGAGCATGTTATCTGCCACCACCTTCTGGGGTTAAAGTTTCCCCAACACACATACTTTTTCCTTTACCTACCAAACTTCAGCTGGAGTTATAGTTTTTGGAGCTATATGTTCTTTCAAACAGTGTCTTCTCATCTCCTTTTCCTCTGGATTAAGCAGTCATGTATCGAACACAGGACTCTTACCTTGCACAGTGGAGAAAAATAAAAAAGGTAGATTGTGTTCAGAAGGAAATAGCATGTGTGTGTCTGGCTTTGCACCATGTTTCTTGCCCTTCTCCACTGTACTGTCAGTTGGGATGCTGAAGCAACAACTTCATAGGATGTTTGATTCCAAGAGGTTGACTATTATAAAAATCAATTAAATAGCATTAGAGTACTTGTATTTCCACACTACACTCAGTTCAGACTGTAAAGTATTAGACGGTGCTTGTAATATGATAAACTGGTTTAGTAATAAATAACGAGGCTTGAAAAGTGCCGATTGTGAACGGGGGCATTTCACTAATGTTCATCACTGCTAAGGGTAACTCAGAGCACCTTTTAAAAAAGTGTGTGTGGTGAAACCATGTGTTATGGTGGCGACAGAAAGCTTGGATGCTGGGGCAGGTGTGACTGTTAATTGTATAAATGTGATGAAGTGCAGTGAGCACTACAGAATGGAGCAGCTGGACCTGGTTTGAGCAGGATGGTCTGGTGACAGTGATGCATTGATCCCCTAACAGCTCATAGGAGCATGATGGTCAGATACTTTTCTGAGATTATTCAGCGTGTAATGCTAGGACAGTAAACTTTACTGGAATGAGCTATCTTGCCAGATACCTGTGTCTTCCTGCTGATCTAGTGATAGAATGTAAAGCCCAGACACTCCTGTCAGTGGGGATGATGAACTGCCTCTTTAACCTGACCAGCTGGACACATACTAAGTAAATTTTGCTGGTATTAACAAGATTTTTAGGGGTGTAAGGCCAAGCTAACTCTTAAAATCTGTCATTGCACCTTTAAATCTTCATCAGACCTAGAGCACTGAGTCTTCCCAGAATTGTATTAATTGGATTTCATGCTACTGGGAAGATGTGTGCTGTCTTGCATAGCAATTACAGGAACAACCACTGAAGGTTTTAGTACTCCTTGTTTTACTTCTTCCAAAACTGCCATTCCTCTTGAAACTTTTAATACCCACCAGCTACATGCCTTTGTGAGTCAATGATTTGAAGGAGTAAACAAAACTGGACTAGCTTTTCAGCGAATGCAGATCACCTAAGTTTTTGGCTGACTCTGTCAAAGTATATTTCTTTCTTTAACCTTTGGATGGTTTCCTTTCACGATGGAATGGCCTTAGGTCATGGTGGCCTTAGGTCCATAAAACAAAGCAAGCATAACTTACGAATCTGAAAACTGTCATCTTTAATCTCGATTTCCAGAGTGTATTGCTGACCAAAATGCAATTTAAAAAGCTTTATTCCCCTTTTTTTTTTCTTATCAAAGAGGTCTAGTAGGAAAATAGTGGAGAACAAAACCATTTTTCAGCCCAGATGAAGTGCATAAAAATTATAAATTGATTTTATAGTGCTTGTTGAACTTGCTTGTTCAATAATAAATTATTCCAGTTATAAACTAACCAATGCATTCTTTGTAGCAACCTACTCTCCAAACAGTGACAGCCTACAACTTGTATTAATATAAACCATATTGAGCAATCAGTAGAGCATATGCAGTGTTTCAATGCAACATCAGCGCTGAAATCATGATAAAATATGTCAGGGTGCCAAGCCAGTCTTCGGCAGGGACCTGGTGATTTGGTCTGGTCTTTAGAAACATTCTTCAGGAGGTACAGTGGAATGAATAGCTGGGGGGGAAAGGTTGACTGCCAATAAGGGGCTGAGTGGCAGTTTACTTGTCTGTTTGAATCAAGTATCAGATGCCAATTAAAAGGGTCTCCTGCAGTTGCTAATTAAGAAGCACAGAGGGATTGATTAGCGATCTACCAATGACTGTCAGTACAAATGCATTTGTTCTGTTATCCCAGCACGTACTTCAGGGAATCAGCTAGTTTCTATTAATGAATTTGAGCATGTTCACGTGGTAAGCATGAGAGTCTGGCATTTAATTTATTTTCATATGTAAACCATTAAATTTATTGACTGGCCTATGTTCTTTGTGTCATGAATACGCTTTCTATTGCTTGAAAAGAGTTTGTCTTCTAAAATGATTCTCTGTGAGGAGGGTAGCCATCTCAGAAAATGGGTAAGGGACAAATTGTTGTATGTTTCACTAGTATGCTGCCAGCAGTCTGGGCTTCCTGCACCGTTCTGGGCAATGACGCAGAAAGAGAAAGGTGAAGATGCAAATGAGGAGACTGATAATGTAAAACATTGTTTTGAAAGGCACAAGTTGAAGATCTATGTTCTGGTTCTGTATTGGGGGTCTAGCCAAAACTCAGATGGACTGAGCTTGGCAGCATCTCCACAGTAAGGAGCTGCAAATCCTGAGAACCCTAAGGACTGTGGTGGAATTTTCAGTGCCTCCTTTTCCTTCTCAAATGTTTAGATGATAACTGTATTTTGAAACAGGTGATTTTTTTTTTTTTTTTTTTTTTTTTTTCTTCCTCTTCCTCATTTTGAAGAAAGGACTTTTCTGTGTCAGGATTTCCCACATCATGGTAATCAGTGTTTGGCCAATATTCATCCTGTTAAGTTTCTCTAATGAAAGATAGCTGAAGCTATAAGTGCAACTTCTGCAATAAATACTGAGGTAATGAGTGAGCTTTGAGAGTCTCCTGAGTGTCCTTCCATGTCTGGTGCTTGTCATGTTTTCAGTAGAATTCTGATTCTGCTGAAACCTTCAGTAATGTTTTTCCTCTGACTTCAGCAGGAGCCATTTAATGCAATTTGGAAAGGGAAGAAATGCAACAGAGGTGGGATATACTGTTTTTATCGTCAGAATTCAAAGTCTGTTTGATATTAAAAAAGCAAATAAACAAGAAAACAAAAATCTTACATGCCATGATGCCTTGTTCAGTACACTGCTATGTGATGTCTATTCCAGACTTTATCCCAGTTTTAGTCCCATATGAAAGTCTCCCCTGGTTCTGAATTAATGTTTGCAGAAATTACATTTGGAATGAAATACAGTAGGAGGAAATATATCTTAAATATTTGATGGTTGAAAGAAAGATCTCTAATCTCTCTTGTTATTAGTACTAAAGGGGCTTTTGGAGAATAATAAAGCTATCCCAGTAAGCCCTTGAATTTTTCTTTTACTAATTTCTTCTCCTGTTTTTCATTTGCTTTTTTAATTCTTATATTCATTTTCTATCTGTTTTCTTCTGCTATTTTCACCTTTCCCCCCCCCTCAGTTCAACGTACTGCATTCAGTTCTCTTTTTCCCCTCTTCTCCCTCTTTCTTTTGAAGTCTTATGATCTTTTTTTCCCCTCTCTCCCTCCTCCCCTTTTAAGTCTTTATTCTACTTCATATTCTCTGCTAGAACTCACTTCTCTGCTGTATGTCTCTGTTTCTATAAGTGTGGTCACAGAGGAAAATCTATGGTGGGTCGTGGAATGGCTGCGCCTGCTTTTCCAAGGGCTCCCTGCCTGAGACTGCTGCTATTCTTGTGTGATAACAGCAACTTGCCTTTATTATCCGAGATGCTTTGCGTGTACACACCACTCTGACTTCCCTGTGTGGCAAGAAATATACCAGTTACTAAGTAATTTGGGAGTGCGTAGGAATATAGCTGGCTAGTATTTTTGCTTGTTTGACTGGTTGCACTGTTCTCCTTTTAGTTTGGAAGTAACTCAGTAATGCAGCTACAATTCGTTTGTTTTTTTGGTGGTTTTTTTTTTTTTTTTCTGTAATGCAGTTACAGTTTATTACTGGCATTGGTTGGTATGTTAAGAAGCTGCTGTAAGGGCAGTTGTAGAAAAAGAGGTCATCCAGATGGCTCATTAGAACCAGAAACATCAGAGGAGGCAGTCAAAATGGGATGCTTCTGATGATATGTATCTTAATCCTGCTCTTGTGACTAAACTGACGAATAGAGTAATAATCCTTACGATGTTTACAATGGAAGTGGTTACATGTATAAATAAACCCTTCAAAATGAAGTTTTTGCTAATCGTCAGGTCGTTACTTTCATGGCGCAACTGTGCCACCACTTACGTGCCTGTGGCTCCTTGGGCTATCTGTAGTACATACGTACGTACTTTGAGAGACTTGACCTAGACAGTTTGTAGTTGAAGTAAACAAGACGGATGGATGGTCTGAACTAACACCGGTCAAGGCCAATGAAAATCTTTTCACGGGTTTTGATGAGTGTTGAATCATGAATTGGACTGGAACAGTTGCAAGGCCTTTGCCAAGATGATGCTTGATGGCCTGGCAAAAGCCCGGTATGAAACTTGAACCAATGAAGTCTGGCTATTGAGTCAACCAGAGAAATAACTTATTTATCAGTTTAAGATATTGTTGTTGGACATAATTAAGTGGACTTAATAAGCAAAAATGAACTGAATATAGTGGGTTACAAACAAAATATTTGGATTAAATTTAAAATGCTGTCCTTTTACTAGGATTTGGTGGCCCTAAATGCATATAGTGCCTGAAATAATTCTTATGATTGCAGTGCTTTTACTTGGTTTGTATAATAGAGTAAAATGTTGTAACAAATGCTTTTTTGATGGCTGTGATCCTCTACAGACATAGAAACTTCACTTGTAGTTGTAAAAATATAAAGAATAACGATAATTCACAGAATTGGGTAAGCTGTGATACTGCAGAGGTCAGCCAATAAAAAAAAAAAAGAAGGCATATGGTGTCTATATATCTCTGATGATAGAGACAATCCATTGTTAGGTAGCATTTTATTTCTATCTCATATAAAGGCCAGGAACTGAGAAAATAGAATTTGGTTTTTTTTCTTTCCAGTAATACAACTGAAGAAAATCTGTTTTCCTTCAGATGGGGAGAGAGAGGAAACTTTTACTTCTGTGGTAGAATGAAAAGGCAGTGTTATCTGGCCCTTATGTAGCAGATTACACTTCTGACTTTAAAACTGGTAAAAGTTTTGACCTGTTGTTGCAATATCGCAATGTTGCATGTTGAATTTTGAGTGTCAAGAGTACAATATAGGATAAAGGTAAGAAAAAGTAGAGCCAGTTAGTGGAGAATGCATTTGAGACTCAGACTTCTGGATTTCTGTAGAATGAGTCATGAGTGGCCTTCTGGGTCTTCCAGTCCTGTCCCTGACTGCGGTGTACAGCTCTGTCTGTCCAGGAAACCAAGAGGGATAACACTCATCCTCACCCCTGAGCACTCCTGGAATGATGGATAATTGATGGATTACTCTATAGGCTGCGATTTCCCATTTAAGTCAAGGTTGCTTCTGTCCAGAAACAGTTGCTTTCACAAAGCAATTACTACTGAGTTCTGCACGATTAATATTTACTGAAACAACTATGGCGGGCATTTAAATGTTTTTAGATCTCTCTTGGGTCTTGAGTACATCTTGACTTGTAAATTTGTGCTCAGACTCTGCCTGAATGAAGCATCTCTGAATCTCTTTGCTTGTCTCTGAAATGGATAAAATAATAGTTCATTGCCTCATTTTAAAGCTTTGCTTAGAGACTTCAGGGTTCTGATGAATCAGCCTAATTGTTTGTAAAGATAAAAACTCTTTATGCAGATAAAATAGTAGTCTTTTGGCAGTGCTTCCTTCTTTAAAGAAGAGAAAAGAAAGGGAAAAAGCCCAGTTATTACTGAGGATGAAGTGCAATAATCGTGTGGTAGGATAAGCCACTCATTTGCTTGAGGCAGGTGAGTTTTCATGGTGAAGAATCTCATCTAATTTTCATATTGGTATTTTTTTCATGGCAGTAAATATGGAAACGGGGGCAATGCAGATCTGTCCTTGGCACCAGATGCACCTAAGGGATTTGTTCTAGATTTGATATATGTAGGGAGTTATGTCCAAGCATGAAGATACAAGCAACCCTGGTAATGGACATCAGGTAAAAGGATGTATGCCAGATAGGGCAAATGTTCAACCATCTCATGAAGTGGACTGTCCTCTCTATGCTGGCATCACTTGGCCAAGAAGGATTATGCTCTTTCCATTCTGTTTCCAAAAACTAAATAAGAACTAACTAAATCTCATTAGAAATTCTGCTGTACATTGAAGTGGGAGGAAGAACAGAGCAAGAGGAGGAAAAAAAAGAAAAGGATTCATTCCTTTGAACTTGTGAAGATAAGAACAAGCTTTAATGAGAAATGAGAAGCATACTTCAGAAGGAAACCACTGTAGCTGGCATTGAGAAATGTACTATAACATCAGATAGTATTATCAGGGACAGTACATCTGAAAAGGATCCAAGGTAGAACCAAGGTCATATATCTTGTAAACAGATTTTTGCATCTGAATGTACTGCAATCTGTCATGTGTTCCAAAATACAGATAATGATTTTATAATCTACACGTGGATGCTTTGGTGCGAATCTCTATCTGAAGAATAATCTGAATTGGGTAAGTGACTCTGAAATACTAAACAAATAGGCAATGGACTATTTCTGTAACCTGGACTGACAGATTTTTTTTTTTTTTTTTTTTTTTTTTTTTTTTTTTTTTTTTTTGAGACTGGACTTTGTTTTAAAATGCCTGTTAGGCTTTTGTCTCTAAGTTTAATTTCAAAGATTTTTTTTTAAGGCAGGTTTTGCTGATATTTGCTGATCAATCATTTAAAAATTATTTAGATTATCCTTAGGAAGCAAACTGAATAATGAAAAATGTTTATACAGTGAATCTGTAATAAGGTGAGTCTGAGTAAGCAAATTCTGTAACTTTTGCCTTTAATATTAATGTATTAATTTTCATTAAATGTTCAGTCTTCTCTTTTATCATCTACCATTACAATAAAGTTATCATGAAGCAAAAGCTAAAATACCGAACGTGAAAGCAGGTTTTGTGAACCTTAATGCCCTGAGGATGATCGGTTCCTGGGTGGTTTAATAAAAATAGGGTATAGAATTAGGAAGAACAAAGGCTGTATCACTTGTGACTCACCTTGCCCCCCTACGCTACCTGCCAATCAAAGCTGATGGGCTTAGATCTCTCCCACCAGTATTTCCTTCACCAGAAGGCAGCTGTAATAGAAGAACACAGCCCAGGCCAGGAACATGCATCTGACTGAGCACTTGTACAGAATCAGAGCCTACGTGTGGCTCTGGCTGCTGCCAGTGTTACAGGGAGGCAGGAAGAGGGAGGCAGGTAGCCTCGCTGTCCGTGTGATGTTGGAAATCAGACTGATAATTTGGTTCTCAGGACCATCTCTATCTAGTGTTCATACCTCAGCATTTGGATAGTCACAGTCCTGACTAAATGGCATGACTGCCCTCAGGGCCTTTGCGATAGAGTATTTTTGAAATTCAAAGTGGCAGCTGCTGCTCACGCAGGGGCTGAACTCACCTGAGCTGCAGCGACTGTTAGAAAAGGCAATTTGAAGCAGCCAGACATTCTGAGCTGACCGTCCGCTTTCGGGTAGGTGTGACTGCGACTCCTCAAACCTAGTTGCTTCTGTGATCGTTAGTAAAGAGATGGACTATTTCTCTTTATGTGCTTATTGGTGGTATTTTCTCAAATATAACTATCAGTCCCTCTTCAGATATCCTCTGGCTCCCATTTATCAAAGTGACAGCCAGCCAGCAAGCAAGCAAACCTCTCAAACATAAGATAAAATTAGCTGCAATCGATACTCCATCACAAGTAATATGATTAAGCCTACAAGTTGAGGTTTAATTTAATCTCACAAACTGCACGTGACACTGTTTCAGAAGGACCTGATTTTTGCAATAGCCAGAAGATGATAAGCACAGATCAATTTACAGTTCTTGTTGGCCAACTGCACCTACTAGTAAAAAAAAAATGTTAGGGAAAATACTGCTGACATGTCTATTGCAGGGAGACAGTTACAAGCTATCACAGACTTCAGGACAAAATAGCAGAGGTTTTATTACGCACTTTTTTTGAGGACTCCAAATTATGATGAATGCTGAACCAAACGGATTTCAGATTCATGTTATTACTGGTGCACATTGAATTTAGTGAGGCAGAATATGGTTTGATATTTATAACAGGAATTATCACCTCTAGGTGAATATAGCGTAGCAATTAATCTTGCTAACAGTTGAGTGAAGAACTTTGGCAAGTATCTAAATTCCAAGTATTTGAAGTAGTATAAAGATGTTAGTGGGACGAACTGGTTGGGAGTTACATTGGCTGTAAGTAAAAGAATTTTGCAGGGTTTGAGTTTACCTCCGTATATCTGATAACCATGTAATTTGATCTGCTTTAATGTTGTTTTTCCTGATAGCTGCCTTCAGGTCACTGAGATGCGTGTGCAGTGTCACTGGTTCATTGACAAAAAAAATACTATTGAAGTTCAAAAATTTAGTATAGGGCATTATACCATTGATGTCAGGTTTGGCATCATTAAGATATGTTTGAACACGGTTTGGATAAGAGGATGAGGTGCTGATACTTATTTTCAGCATGTAAGATCCTATCCTGCTTCTTGTTCTCTCTCTCACCATTGTGCACGTGGGCCGTTTCTTCCTTTAGCATTCTTGTCTGTGATTCATCCTGCCTGGAGCGATCGAGTTCTGCTGCTGCCTTGTCTTTGTCACCCACTGTTGTACTGCTGTAATGCAATGTCAATGAAGCCATAAATCAAGTCTGCTCTGAAACAGATACTTTCAGAAAGCTAAGCATCCCCAAAGTTCTGCGCAGTGCACAATCCAGGCGCCAGGCCGATCATCTCTTCCAAAGCTGATACAAGCAAGATATTTCGTATTGTAAGTGGGAGGTGGCTGCAGGCAGAAAAATCTCAGGGAAGATATGTTCTTTGTGGAAGTTGTTCTGTTCATCTGTTTGATCTGTTACCCTGCTTGTTACCCTTTGCTTTTGGCTCTTTGATGGAAGTCCTGCTGTCAGTGTGGGGTGAGGTGTTCCGGTCCTGTGTGGAAGAGGGATTGGCAGCAACTGCAAAAGGGAGTAATGCAGAGGGTTTAAGAATAAGAGTTTTGGCTGCTTCTGCTAGCAGCAAATCCTGAGTGTATGATAGCACTTACAAAGGAGCTGTCAGGAGTCAGTGCCATATTAAAGAAAGCCTGAACTAATCTTTCAATTTGGGCTGCAAGACTGTTTTACAGTGGTGTGTGCACATCTGTGCAGAACCACAGTGTGCTTTTGTGTGTGTGTATAAATAAAACTTGGCCACTGATTCTTGTAATCCCTTCCTACTGGAAAAAATGTCATGGTGTTATGGATTTTTGGTCAATCCAGAAGAAGAGTTGTGTCTTAGCACATCTGCAATTGATTGGTGGCAGACACAGCTGTTAAGGTAGCATGTATGAAAACGCAGCTGCCCTAGGAGCTTTAGAGGAAGGAAAGGAAAGTGTCTGTGTTAGGAGCTATCTTGCAGGCTCTGACTATGCTTTTGTCTGAGAAGTGATCGTGTTTTCATTGCAGGTCACTTGGAAATGTTTTCTTTTGAACAAGTTTCTGCTGTTCAAGCTATCATCTAACCCAGAGCCCAGTGAAGCAGCCGCCTCTCGGGTAAATCCTCTGAAGGCACAATTCTTGTCAGGCTCTTTCATGTGTCCAGCTCAGTTAAAACAATCAGATCTGCTGATGTGTGCTGCCATCAGCAACTGTATTGACTTGGGCACATCAGTGAGTAGAGTGGCTAATTAGAAAAAATAAAATTGATCTGTTTGCCCTGAGCTGGGTTAAATTGTAAGTACACGTGCAAACAGCAAGTCCTCTTGCTGCAGTCCTCCTGACGCTGGAAAAGCAAATGCTGGGACTGATGGTCACATTTCTTATGCAGTTGGAAATATTGTAATCTCAGGATGATAGAGCTGACACAGCTGGAATTACAGCCCTGTTTCCGTCAAGTCTTGCAGAGGTGTGCTGTGGTTAAGGCTGCCAGTAGCCTTGAAACTGTGTCTTGCTTTCATTGATCCCACAAAGCAGTTATTTGTGTTGAAATGCACATGGAATTTGTGAGGTTTATATTCCACAGTTCAGAGTCAGTGCTTGGCAAGAACTGTCATTCTTAACTGAGGCAGTGCTTGCTTCCTGGCACTTTTCTGGTGTGTTTGTCAGGTATGAGTTTGCTGTGCAGAAAGACCTTAAGTGTGCTTAACTTAATGCTCCGCAGCTTGACTTCAAAGGATTTGCCCATGGCTCAGAACTACAAACACCTTCATCTTCAGTGTCAGGATGACCTGGTTCCTTTGCTCTGCAGAGCAAAATGAACGGTGCTTGCAGATTGCTCTGACACCCAGCCATGGTCTGTGCTTCAGATGCCTCACTTGCAAGAGAAGAGAATGTGCGCTCACCTAGTCTCCAACGTGTAGGCATCTGCTTCCCAAATGCTACCAGAAGGCTGATGATGACTTCATCTAAAACATTGTAAATGGCAAAGATTCCACAAATGAGCTCATCATCTTTAAAATCAATAGCATTTAAGATGGGTGTTCCAAACAGTGACAGCATTAATCTGAAAGTGTTCCCTGATTCAGCAGCTGAATAGAAATAACCATTAGAGAACAGGATGCTTCCTACTGTTCCACCCACGCCTTTCTCTTTTTCGGAAGTAATTCATGTTCTTTCACAGCTGGTAATGGCAATGAACTCCTCTGTGTCTATGAAGTCTTGAGGCATGAGGAGAAATACTGAGATAAAGAATCAGCAGCAATGTGACTGTGACAGAAGACTACCAGTTAAGACAGGCAAACAGCTTAGCTTTGGTGTTAGCCCGGTAGGATTTGCTTGTTCTTGGGGAGAGTATGGTTATAGGTGGGGTTTGGGGCTTATCAGCATTGATTTGAGCTAAATTTTGTTTCTGGAGTTAGTTAGTGCTTGGGTTTAGGATTGGGAAGAGTTACTGGATAGGAGTTATAATTGGGATGGAGGGCAGAAGGTGCAAAAAAACCTCAAACGCTCTTATTGGTGAAGGATGCAGTGCCTGGTAGCGTAGGGTAGCAGGGGCTGACAGGTCTGTCTGAGCAGATTTTGACCTGGGGCTACAAGATGTTGCTGACATTGGCCTGGGGTTTGGACTACCAGGGCAATGGGAATGGAAAGGTTAGGAGAAAGCAAGGAGGACTTGATCTAGGACTAGGTTTAGACAGGGAGTTCAGGACAGCATAATAGATGGAAGCTCAGTGGACCTGGGGTAGAGGCATCTACTCTGCTAATCTCTATTTCTTGTTGAGTTTTGAAGGAGCATTTAGGCTCCGCTAGGCTAGTTGGTGCCTGCTGGTATCTTCTTTCTGTGTTAAATATGAGACTGAAAACGTCTGGGTCTTAGTTAAAACTAATGACTTAAGTAGAAATTAATAAAACAAATTTTCCCAATGGCTACTGCAGTTCAGCTCTCCAGAACAGATGGGGTCAATCGCAGAAGAGCATCTCCATATCACAGTGAGCTTTATTTAAACTGTTTACTTGCTTTTTATCATAAGCTGGGTTTGTGGGCATGGCTTCTGTTTCTTGCCTTCCAGATTGATGAGCACTGCTCCCGGTCATAGGGTGCAATTCTGCTCCACCACATCAAGCTTTATGGCCCATTCCTAAAAGCAAGATTTAACAGCAGCAGAGACCTAAATGCTACAGCATTATTGCAAAGCAACCCAGGCTCCAGAGTCACTGCTTCAACAGCCTCTTAAGAAGTTTGGCTAGACAGCAACCTGCAAGCCACCAGGGTAAATGTGGAATGCCTCCAAATTTGGCTCAGTTTCAGACATAGTTTAACACTGATTTCAGCTGGTGAAATAGTCTGCAGGGATTTGCAGCATGCAGAACCTCAGTTCAGGATTTCTTTGTGCTGCATCACCTTAGTTTATCTGGAGAGAACTTGTGTGCTTGGTCTTTCACACATTAGTTGATTCTTTGCTGACCTCAATGCTCTCCCATTGCTCCCAGCAGTTGGCTTCAAGAACAAATAGAAGCTTCATTATTGCACTTCAGCTGCAGCCAGAAAGATGGGCTACAGATTCAGGGAAGAGCAGACAGAGAAAGTGAGTGTGTGTGTGTTAAATTCCTCCTTCCTTAAAACACCGTAAAATAAAGAAGTCGAGGGGAAAACAAAAAAAAACTCCAGGCAGAAGGAACATTTTTAACCACTAGAAATAATTCCTGTAGTAACCTCCATCATAATAAATCTGTTTCTAAATTCTGATTGCTTCTTCCTTCTTCATTTTTTAAAGCAAGTTGTCCATACAAAACTGTTCCATCTCACCTGCTGTGCCAAGATGCCCCAAGTGAAAAATGACCCAGGGACAAAAACAACATTAGAACAAAATAAATGAACAAATCCTATGGGGAGCAAAGATTTCTGCCTCTTGTATACAACCCTCTTTTGTACTCCTGCCATGCAGGTCCACAGCTTTTTTTTATCTCCTGGATGCTGTAGTGGAGATATAGTGTTCTGTAATTTCCAATAAAAAAACCCTCTACTCCATAATGCCCGTTATAGGGCAGCAATGTCTTCGTCTCTGTTCTACAAGAGAACTGTTTGGGAAGTCACTGCTATTACTACTGCTTGGAGCAGGACTAAAGTGCTCTCAAGACTTTGATAAGTTATGTCTACACAATTTTACTGCAGAGGTTTTTTTTTTTTTTTTTGTTGATATCCCTGTGCCAGTTTGCTGTGTGCCAGTTGTGCTTCGAGGATCTGTTTGTTCTCAGCGAGACTGCCCCAGGCGTTATTTCCCATATGATTCCAGCATAGCCTCTGAAAATTGGAGGAAGGGCTGCAGATCCTATATCTGAGAGAGGTTTGGTAGTAAAGGGCTCGTATGCAACCAGCCAATGTTTCTCTGAAATGCTTCATTTTTTTCCCTGGCAGGGTCTGCCCCAGGGATCTATTGGACACATACAGTTTCTTTAGACAGCTCAATATCATTCAGAAGCACTGTGTGCGCGTGAATAAATTTTGCTTTTGATGCTGCTTTAGCTGATGCTGAAGTCTGCTCTAGCCCAGATGAGAAATTAAAGGTTGGTTTTATAAGAGAAAGTCTGTGTACTTAATGTAGTGATGGACTGTCCTAATACATAGTTATTTTCCTTACGCGTCGGTCCGATACTGTATGCTAGTTGGGTTATCCTTAACATTTGGTAATTTATTTTGTAGTACCTTAGTATTAAAAATGCATCAAGTAGTTTGCCTTTGCCAAGTGTATTTAGATGCCTTTTGAACTGAGTGTGTTATCCAGTCAGCAAACAGCAGGGCAGGCTCTGTAACAGCAGAACTGTTCTGAGTTCAGAGCAAAGTATCTGCGTTTTACCTAGGGTGTATGAGTCAGTATGAAACCTAACTGAGATTTCTTTATGTTCATCTAAGTATTGCTATAAAACGTTTATACATTTATACTGGTCTCCATAATACTCTAGTAGTACATCTAAATCGCCTACAAGAGGAATTTTTTTTTTTTTTAAATTAATGGGCAAGCATATGAAACACACCGTAAGATTAAGCTGCGCATCTGTCTCAGGTGCATCCCTTTGGCTCCAGCCTGGCTTTGTGAGGTACGTTGCCGTTTGCAGGCGAGGGCTTGTTGCAAGCCAGCAAGGAGTCTCCCTAGGAGACAGCCAACTTCTCAAAAACATTCTGCATTTGGGAAAGGCAAGGACCAAGAAAGACAAGTGAAAGCTTGCGGGGTCGGTTTAGGCAGCATCTCGCCTCGAGGTACTGGCTGAAGGGATGCCCCATGGGTGACTGCCGATGGGATCCCACCTCCAGACTTCTCGAGTTCAAGGGAGCAGGGTTAACCTGATGCTGCTCTGCGGAGGCTGCGTGCAGCTCTGTGTGCACCTCCTGTGAGGAAGTATCTTCAGTTCCAGACGTGTTGGTGCTTGAGGCTAATAAGTCTTCTCTTTCTCTTAATGCTGGAAATTTACAGTAAAAATGAAGCCTTGGGAACCCGTTCTGCGGCCAGCCCCAGCTTCCTGGGAGCGCAGAGGCACAGAATTCAAGCTGCCTGAACCAAATTAGGCAGCGGGAGCCCTGAGAGCAGGAAAAGCCATTTAAAGCTCTTCTGCTTGTATCTCTTACTGCTGAACTTGCTGAGGGGGTAGATGGTAATTTAATGAGTACTCATTAAATGATCTTACAGTAGCTCAGATGGGTCCCAGAAGGTTTCTTGAACGTGACGCAGGATTTTGTTTTGTATTGTTTGGGCTTAATTAATTTTTCTGAGGGACAGTTATAGTCCTAACAGAAAAGTCCTAACATTGTATAAAAATACAATTTGACAAAGCTTTCTAGAGAGAACTTAACACTTATCCCCATATATGCCCCTGGTATTTTTAGGGTAATATTTAAAATATTGTTAAGCTTTCAATATTTTTCCCCCAAACATTCTAACTAAATTACTTTTGAAATGTTAAAAACAATAGCCTCAAACAAAGAAAAATAATTATAAGCAAAAGCAGTATATATGACCTAAGTCAATTTGAACTTAATCAGGATTAACCAAACACATTTGTCTGGGGATCCATCTGAAACAGTTTTTCAGCATATTTTTCAGATTTCCCACAGGTGCAGAAGATCGGTTCTTCACACATCACTATTATTAGTGTGAATTGGGAGAGATTAATTCCACCAATGACATGTACGTTTATAAGGGGAGTGTGACACCTTGTTGTGGTTTAACCCTACCCAGCAACTAAGTACCATGCTTCTGCTCGCTCACCCTCCCTGCTCCCAGGTGAGATGGGGAAAGAATCAGAACAGAAAACTTGTGATTTGAGATAAAGATAGTTTACTAGGACAGCAAAGGAAAATATAATAATGATAAATATTGTTAATAATAAAATATAATGGTAATAGAATATACAAAACAAATGATGCACAATTTCTTGATGACCAACACAGCCCGACCTGATCAGCAATCACGGAACGGAACTGAGCGTGATCTCGGAATGATCCCGAGAGATAGAGGTGCCTGCCGGCCAACCCCCCTTATATAATGAGCATGATGTCTGTGGTATGGAATACTTCTTTTGGCCAGTTTGGTCACCTGTTCTGGCTATACCCCTCTCAGCTTCTTGCACCTGCACATTAGCAAAACCTGAGAAACTGAAAAAGTCCTTGATCTCTTAGCAGTAACTAATAACTTCAGTCTGTTATCAACATTTTTCGCATGCCAAATCCTATACTAAATCCAAACCACAGCAGCTACTGGGGAGAAAATTAGCTTAATACCAGCCAAAACTGGGACACACCTCTAACAGCAGCAATTAAAAACAAAAAAATAGGCTGTTCATCTGAAATTGAAGCCCTATGTAAAGGGGGGAAAAGTAGAAGATTTGAAACAAAGAAACTGCCTGAGAGTGGTCACAGATGATATTTTTTCAAGGCTGTTCCTAAACACAAATAAGTGACAGATTATCAGAGAAGCCATCTTGTGTTAGCAGTAATTGGGGACTAATGAGCAGAAAGGATAACTGCTTGTACCTCATTCAGGTTCTTTAGTGGTCCAATCTTGGTAAACATGAATAATAAGCAGTAAAATGTTTACCATTTTTGCGGTTCAGAAGGCTGTCAGTGGACTCTGAAGGGAGGTCCTGCTCTGGGATGCAGCTGTGGTCTCCAGCACACCCAGAGCGGTGGTGGTCCCGCACCCCTCTCTGGAGACTCCCCTCACTTGAGCCAGGAGAAATACCGGTGTGACGCCCAAGTTTTGCTAAACTGAACAAGCCCTCAAAACAGCCATAATGTTCCTTTCCTAGATGGTGTGGCTGACTTTACCTCTTCCAGGACTGGATGTGAGAGATCCTCCATGCTCCAAACCCTCCTCCCTTAACAGGAACAGAGCAAAATACCGTGAGGTCTTCCAGTGCTCTTTTTTGGTCTTACTGTTTTCTATATCATTGAATGAGAAAGCTCAGATCGGGCACGGAGTGAATGAGCAGGATGCTCAACAGCTAATTTTGTGTTAAAAAAGATATTTCCGCCCCCCCCCCCCCCGCTTATTTGGACTAACAGCTTATCAGTGTGTGTCACGCCTGAAGAAATGAAACACTGGGTTAGATGGGTTTACATATAAATTATCTCACATTTTCTCAGAGACAGGCTGGACATTTTCCATTAGTTGAGCAGAATTTTCCAGTGATTGGGGTTTTGAAGGCCAGTGCAGCTGCTGCAGTGAGAATGCTTGCTGATGTTAGAATTCAGTTTTCATTGGAGATGAGGTGTGATTTGAAGGTTTATTAATAACTGGACTTGATGTGCAGCTGGCAGGTCAAATTGAAGTCAACATTATTTAAACTAGCTCAACACTCATGGTACTTGCTCTATACTACGTTTATTTTAGGGAAATATGGAAAAAAATTCAGTTCCCTCTGATAAATAAATAATGTGTCAGGTTTGCAAACTATATTTTAAAGGAAACTTTGGTTTAGTGTTTCTGAAACAGTCAGAATCCACCTGAAACAGGCGAATCCACCTGAGGTAGACTTCAGCTAATGAACTGTGGGGAGGAACATTTTAAATTGTTTGTCTCTAGTGATGAATTTTGAATGAACTGAGGTTTCTGATGGACAGAGCAATTGAAAATATTTATTTGAAAGCAGTTCAGTAAGTAAGAATTACGATGAACTTATTCTGTGGATGTGGACGTTCTATGTTGTGAATCATTTCTGAAGTGCCCAATCCTGTAATATATAATACGGTAATGATGGAGTGTAAACTGCCTACGAGAGCCATTGCTCAGTGCTTTGACCTTGGTGTGGATGTGAGGCTTATTTTGTTCTGATTGATGCCAAAGGTGTCCAAGAGCTACGGCACAAATGTAGCTGGATAGTGGGGGACCTGCAGTGAGAGAGGGGAAACAGAGACCTTGGTGGGGATGTTTGACGAGTCCCAGGCTGAGAGGCATAATCGCTCAGGGTGGAAGAACAAGGCGATCTTCAGAAAGGGGCAAGGGGACCTCCAGGAATGAATGCAAGAATGTTTTTTTTTTATCACAGGTCTTATATATTCAAAATATAAACTGGAGGAGGGCTTCCTAAGAACATATGCAATACTTAACACGATAAGCTTATGGTTTCTGGACGATGATGCTGTAAAATGTGGTTTACTGCTAACTTCCTTGATTCTGTGTTAATCCCCAAAACAATACCTGCCTGTTTTATTGTTTGTTTCTTTTTTTAACTGAAACCTCAGGGCTTTCCCAGTTGCAGAAAGGAGGGTGTTTCTTTACCTTGGTTTATCAGGCAATTGTATCCACATGAACAGTTGTTTGGAGTTACCTGCTTCGAGCACTTCCAGCCTGGAACTGGAATCTGCTAAAATTCAAGCAGATTGAATAGAAGCAGACAAATAATAGTAGGAATTTAGAGCAGCGATGTTAAAATAAATGAATAAAGCATTGTTAATGAACTCTTAACTTGTGGACACAGAACAATTCTCTGAATTGCAGATTGTTTTCATACTTCAATACTTTCTCCATTATGAAGCAATTAACTCACTTCCATTGTCTTTTAAGAACATCTGTTTCAAATGTGGCATCTTCCTCTCTTCCCAAATATATTTTTGCAGTTCCTTAGTGTACTGTTTTGGATGAGAGATTCATGTTCGTCATAATGTCACAGGCACATAAATAGCTGATCATGTATTCAATTTCCTGGAGTACAAGTATTGTTTAGGGTTGAGTTCTTAATGTTTTTTTCAGTAAAATTAATATTTATTTTAACTGTAAGAAGCATCTGGATTCTCACAAGGTGGTGTAGATTTTAGCAAATTATTTTATTTACCTTAAATTGTGATTTCCTCTAATCATCATAGTAAATCTAGATTAGATTTTATGCCACTTCTTCAGAACATCTGTTATAGGGCATAACTGAAAGTGCTTCGCTTTGCTATCTTATTTCAAGATATTTTACTTCCACTGCCTGCTCTTTGAACTAATCAACAGCAATCAGAAGGGGAGAGGAAACACAGCGTGTGTGAAAGGAAGCAAGCATCTGTAATTCAATCCATGCCTGGAGAAATAAAAAAATTGGCTGGTATTTGCTTTGAGGGAAATGAAATATGATTTACATTTCTTAATACAACAGAAACAACAACAAAGGGGTCATGAATTTGTTTTTAAGATAGATTTGTGTTGAATTGGAAACAGGCTTCAGTGTTGGGGGACAAGGAAAAAAACCTGATGCACCGCTTCTGAATTTAATGCTTACTTGTTTGTGCTCAGTTGGTCTGCTATTATGGATATTGTTAGCCAAGGTGGGAGGCAGGTAATTTTGAAAGAAAATATAAATTGTTTTCCTTAGGGCTTTCATGAAGTCCTTTCATATTTTCGGAATGTAAAGGACAGGATGGACACTGAATATTGAAGATTGATAATTTTATAAAATGGAGTTTGGAGCATAAATTATTTGTAAAAACTCTTTGTCCTGTGTATTTTAGACTGCATAGGAGGTTAGACTAAGTAGCCCTAAAATCTAAAGGTGAATTTCTGGTGCAGCTGAATTAATTGGCTGTTTTGTAATGGGCAAAATAGGGGCAACAGTGTAACTAGTGAGTTCTTCACAACCAAAGTGCTCTCTAAACTTGAAAATGGGTGTAAGGCTGTATACCTTCCATGCTCAAGTAATCTGTAATATTATATCCAAATGCATAAAACAATGAGACTGTGCTTCCTTTTTATTTGAACTTTGATTTTAGAGATGATACACTCCTTGAGCTTGCTTGCAGCAGAATTTGAAGATGCAAGTCCTATGCTTAGATAAAAGAGAGGAAGAGGCCAAGAACCTTATGCTGTCTGAAGGGTGCAGTAAAATATTTTCCTGAATGAAATCTGCAAGTTCATGTAAAGGTTTTGTGACAGTAAATGCTTCACAGTTAAATAATCAAGCAAAAAATAGTGATTCAATGGATAATTTTAATTATGATAACTTAATTCTTAATTTGTGTAGTAACTTAAGCAGCAAGTAAACACACCTTTGAATAGCTTCTGGTTATCCTTGTACCAGACTGATATTCTAGAAATACAGAATTCCTTGGGCTTTTTTTTTTTGTTTTCAGACCCTCTTTTGCACAAGCTAAATTGTGGAAGTTAAGCACATTAATTTTTTTTTTTAAATCCATTTTTGCTGAATTCCATAGTTTTTTTTCAAATGTAGCCTGTTTTTTCCTTGTACAACTGAAAAAGCTTGTACGTACTTATCCCATTCTTTAAATCTCTCACTCACATGTAACTTTGGTTTTAAGAGGAGACAACTTCTCCAAGAAAATCTTATAGCTATCTTGACAAGGCGGAACAGTAATCTCTGAAAGGCTCTTTCAAAGGATTTGTCAAACACACTCACAGGTGTGTGGGTTAACCACCGGGCCATTCTGCTGTGTGTTTTGTTGTTGTTCTACATTGAAAATAGTTGTGGAATATGACAGAGCTTAGACTGCTTTTGGGAGATTTCTATTATAAGTTTAATTTGAATTGATTAATAAACAGGAATTTGAACTCATCCCTGCTGCCTCCCAGGTGAGTGATTGTTGTTCTAGATGATTTAATTATTTGCTCTAATTTTTTTTTGTTGTTGTTGTTTATTGGTTGAGGGTTTTTGCTGCAAAAGAAAAGAAGCAGAGACAAGTGTAAATCTAAAAATTTTACAGGATGAAAAATTGTATTTCTGCCCATGTCTTCTACGTAGTGTTCACACTTGAAAATGAATTAGTTCGTAATATCCATTTTCTTAATGAAAAACTGAACAAGCCTTTGGTTTGAGGTGCTTTATATGTTAGAGGAGGTAAGCTTATCATAACATTCATCCTTTATTATTTTGATCAAAACTTCCCAGATACAGACACAAAGCTGTATGGGAGATACAGAACTCCTACTATAAATTATGCTTTTCTTTTTTTTTTTTTTTTTAGACTCTGCCTTTTAATGCCAAAAAGCTTTGAAAAGACACTTGGAATCCACAGGGGAGGGATAAATTAGACTCCAGCTGACATGACTGAATTTCAAAGTACTGAATATTTTACAGTTAGATTAGATAATGCTAGGTTCCACTAAACATAGCATCAGTCTGTTTGGGGGCTTTTGTTTTCAGGTGAAATATTTTAAATGAAACCAGCAGCCCAAACCATTGAGTACCTTTAACTCAGTATGCAATTCACCATCATGCTGAAAACAGCTGAAAGACTTCTCTGCAAAATTTAGAGAAATTTTACCTTTCCCAGCTTTCCTTGTTAAGTGGTCTCAATTTCATGCCTTGTTGATTGGGGTTTACCTTATTCTCCAGGAGTGGCAGAGAAATAATGCAAAGAGCTTCCTTGGACCGACTGATTTCTGGCTCATGTTGGTAACATGGAGATGCGGTGCTGTCTCTGTTGCTTCTGCACGTGGTAAATCCTGCAGTTCTCTCCCAGCTGATGTGGCAACACTTATGACACTTGGTCTGGGGCTGAGAAATCTCCTGTTTTCTTTCTTTCATTCTTCTTTTTTTTTTTTTGACTGAAAGATGAGATATCTAGTACTAGCATACTGAGCTGGCTGATCCAGTGGAAATAATTACATTTGTCATATTCCTGACAAGATGCTTTTAATTAAGTAACTGAAGACAATGTAGCATTTACTTTGATCTTTTAAATATGGTCACAAATGTTTGAGGCTCAAACCACAAGCGCAAAGCCATATGTTTTACATTCAGACAATACAGGCTTAGTAGGTGAGACACATCCTAGAACATCATGCTATGAATTCCTTGGACAGAAAGAGAATGAGCGCCAGTCATCTGCTGGTGTGGATCGGTGACCTGAGGACAATTCTATTCTACTTTTTATTTTAATTTATTTGGTTTAAAATGGAAAAATAAAAGTTCATTTTGGAAATCCTATTTGACAACGGTGAAACCTTACAGAGAGAGAGAAAAGTGCCTGGATCTTGCTAAGAAATGTTTCTTTGTGGATATGTTGTGCCTTTAAGCTGCTTTAGGGCAGCTTTGAGGTTCTGTGGTGGGATAAAACTAATGGTATCTTTTAGGTGAAGCTTCACTGTTGCTCTAATGTTACAAATAGGATCGTTTACCCTTCAGTTACATGTTGGTAATCACTTCTCTACAAATGGTGATTCATTTGATCTGTCTGTTGGCTAGATATGGATCTTCTCCTTTTGAGAAGAGGGAGTATATTTTTTCCAGCGCTAGATTTGCAGTAGGTGCAGAAGAGTCTGAGTTGAAGGTCAAAAAGTGTTGGTGTTTTTTTTTTTTTCCTCCTTCTCCCTGCAAAGGAAAACAGACAGTGCTTATTTCAGCATTTTAATATTGAGCTGCCACAAGGATCCTGTGCCCTTTCTGGGGTAACACCTTTGTAACTTGTGTCACTGAAGCCACTGCTCAGTTACTGGAGCACAAAAATTGCTTGGCATGAATTTGTCACTTATGCTCTTAGAAACAGTAACCTGGAAGTGTGTAAAAATTATATTTGCTCCTTGACTGATCTCAAATATTTAATTTCATGAAAAACTTTCTTGGATTATTACTTTTCATTGGCTGAATTACTGCTGCTATCAGAGGTTGGTGCCCCAGGCTTTTTCATGCTTCTCTTACACAGGAGCGCAGTGAGAAAGCTGTTGTGTTTTGTTGCAGAGTCAAGGCTGTGATTTCAAGATCCATACCCTGAAATGGGTATGCGTGTTGCCTGGGAACTCTGCACGGCTGACTCTCATACACCCGGCACAGCGTGCTCTGTGGCTGTGGGTACCAGGATGCTGCATCAGCATGGGCTGATTTCAGGATACACTGGGGATGTGGTGCTGTTGTGTGGTACCTGTTTGCTTTGCGCAAATGATGTAGAGGGGCATGGTGCCAGTATTTTTAAGGCCAGAGTATAGTCTCTTTCTATTCTTATAACAGTTGAGTGGGGAGAAGACAGGGATCCTAAGGGTTTGGATTTGTTGCAAGAAGCTCATGTCTTTTATTCCTTGTACTCCTTCAACAGCAACCTGATCGGTATCCTTCTCTTTTCTTATGCAGCTGACTATCCCAGCCTGCCTTGTCTGAAATGTCTGGGTATGAGATCTGTAATCGGTCCACACAAATAATTGCACTGCTTGCCTTTTCCCTTTTTATTTCTAATTTTTTGGAACAGTTGTGTGTACATGAGTTCCTTTGCTGGCCTAATTTTTTTCCTTCCCCTTACAGACTCATCCAGTCTTTTACATTGTGCTGATGTGCAGAAGTGCAGGGGGACATTTGCATATATGCAAAGCCTGACAAAATGTGCTGAGAGGTATAACCTCTTCTTGGGCAAGCAGTTTTCATTTTCTCACCAAACAATCTTCCTCTATCCTGTCCTCTGCTTATTATTCTAACGGCACCTTCTATTTCTCCAGCAAAATAACTATTTTTTCATAGCAGTGGCAGCTTGTTACCCCGTGTATTCATCAGAAAAGATGACACAAGCCTGTTCTATGTGCTAAGGCTGTCAGAGGTTGTAGAGTACAAGAGAGTGAGAGGTTCCCCTGCAGCCACCAGTGCGCAGTTCCCTCCATGGTGCGATGACCGGTGCAGCTGAACTGTCATGGAAAGGGACATTTCCAGCATGTATGTGGCAGACCAATTTTGGAGGGAGGAGGAGGTGTAGAGTGTTGTGAGCCTAAACAAGGATGAGGTTGTACGGCTGGATTTTCATGAGAGTAGGGAAAGAGAATACAGTTAAGGATGTTTGTACTTTGTTTTCAAGGCACTTTTTCAAGTTAAGGAGGAAACTTTACAGAAGTGACAAAATCATATGCTGAGTACAATTGCAATTATCGTGGATACACAGGAAGACTTTTGCAAATCTTTAAAAGTCTGTAAAAATAGAAAAATTGAATAATTTATGTTAAATGCTTGGCATTAGACAAACAAGATGTGCAGTTGCCTGGTGTTCTCAAAGTGGGCTTTAAGATCTGTGTGAACGGAAACAAAGATAAGCGTGGTAAATTCTGCAGAGACAGATCAAAGAACATGGTTCTGTATTCAATGGAGAAGATCCCCATTGCTTGTCAGGAGGGGAATTTGATGCTACGCTGGGTCAATGTCCACTTTCTTGTGTCATATCTCTGCACTAGTTGACATGGGCTGTATCCTGTAGAAGTCAGAGTGGAAACGGTGCTGTACCATTGATACCAACAGGCTGTCTTCTGCAGTCCATCACAGAGGAGCTGCTGTTGTGGGGCACCATGGCGTTAGTGCTACTCACTAACAAAGTGAGATGCGTTTCACGGTGACAGGCCACAGTATGCGAAGTGCTCCTGCAAAGCGTTTTGGTCCAATTCATTAAAATGCTGAAGTACTGGAGAAAAGAGAGGCAGGTTTACAATTATCCTATCTTTGATAGCAGATACTATTGAAATGTCCAACCAAAATTGCCTACTAACTCTATCGGCAGTTTGTATATATGGAAATGTCCCTCGTGTTACTGCCAGGTTTTGTCACAAATTGATGATTACGGAGTACCAGCCTATTTGAACATCCAGGCTGAGAAACCTTAAAAAAGGCCTCGTTTACTGAAAGTGCTGCCAAGCTGCTCGCCTTAGGATGTTTCAGCATTGGAGGCACCTCAAGCTACTACAGCTTTTTGAAAATCTTGGCTGTTAAGTCCGAAGCTGTGAATATATAATATGTGATGGCGCTAGGCCCAGCTGGAGCACAAACACACACATACAGAAACACATGAGAATATGAACAGTGCTAACGAGATACAGACACTGTGCTCCGCTGCTGATCTCGTCCCAATTCCATAAAATGGCATATGGAAATGAAAAATTTACTCTCTGCCCATTTCTTCTAGCCTTAAGGTTACATTCAGAACTTTATGGGCCTTTCTGGTTTCCTCTGTTTTTCATATCCCCTTTCAACTTAACGTTGCCTTTTAATTTTATTATCTTGAAAGCTCAGAGAGATTCTGAATTTTATCTGCAGGGATGCTCATTTGTTTTTAAATGATTTTCAGTCTGGAAGTTGGGAGATTACAGGCAGCTGTAAAACAAATTGCCTACGAATAAAGATGAGTTTCTTGGTTACCTGAAAACTCAAATGAGTTCAAAATAAGAGTTTAAAAGATGAGATTCTTTTGGCAGGTTACTCCAATGATTTTACACCTCAAGGCCTGTTAAATAATGAGGGGGACTTGGATTTCTTCATCTCTTAAAGTTTGTCAAATTAGTCAAATGCTGAGGTGCGGTATGACGTGAGCTCTGTTAGATAACAAGCAAGTGTATGAGAGCACTTCCTCTATAGCACTGTTTTGGGCAGCTTTGCATCTAGAAATTACACAAGATGTGGTAAGGGAAGCGGATTTCACTACTCTATAGGTGGAGATTAGGCAAGGACGATGACAAGGTTGACAAGCAGACCAAGAAGTGGACCCCCAGCCCTGGGTGAGGTACCCGGCCGCGACATTGCGCTCGTCACGGGTTCTGCTTCTCGCTATGGGCTGCTGAGCCTGTATGAGTAGTGAGAAGGGAAAGAACCCACTGTACTCTGGAGGAAATTTTACTTCTACTAGTACATCCCCATCATTAGCAAAACCAAGTTATCAAAGTTTGTAGTAGGATGATACAGACCCTCATTTATTCCTAGATTTCCTTTGATAAAAACTTTATTTCATGCAGGAAGATGGGTGCATCAGGAAATTGATATGGCTGTCTGAGATTTTTCTGTTTTGTGTGACAGGTAATATTAAAATACTTTCTAATGGATGGTTAAACTTAATGTGATTAGTAGAAGATCAGTTTCATGTTCTGTGGTTAGGAAGATGATATATATGAAAAAGCAGAATAGAAACTCTGGGAAAGTAATCTTTTCCTCCCAGGTTTTCTTTTCTTCTACTCCCACTTTTTTAGTTTCTTTTCCTTTCCCCTTTTTTTTGGTCACTTTACTGCCACCACTTTGCTTTTAGGGAGAGATAATTGTGAAGAGAAAAAGTTTAAAATTAAGACATTTCAAAGTTTGCCTTTAAATAGCTTCTAAGGAAATTCAGATTGCTTGTGTTTTTCCATTTCAAGTTCTATGCTGTGCTGTCCCTGATAAGAGACTTCAGTGGTTTGAATGAACACCAAAGTCTCAGCCTAAAGCAAGGAAACTGGCAAAAAAAAAAAAACCAAAACAACTCAAGGCTGTCTTTTAATGGACAATGTTTGTTTATTTCTGTTATGATTCTCCTGTGACTGTGATCAGGAATTCTAAGGACCGTGGTACTTGCCAGTAAACTGGTGCAAATAGACACACAGGGGAAAAAAACACTGCATTTGATCTGAGGGATCAAACGTTTTGGGGATCATCTGAGCTCAAGGATATCTGCTCCTTCCTTTCCCTACATCTTTTTTTTCTTTTCTTTTTTTTTTTTTTAAAAAAAAATGCATCCCTAATGAGGCTTTGTCACCACTCTGTAAACAGCAGACCTGTTAGCACTGCTGAAAGATGGAAATTGGCAAAGGAGAAAGAGGGATGTTGTCTTTGCGTTGGTGTTTTAAATATTTATTCTAGATGTGTGCCAGGCTACTTGCTTCTGATTTGGAGGAAAGGGACCCCAAACACTGTGATACGAAGCCTGATATGAAGCCAGAGTAGTAGTGTGCAGGTTGTAATCATTGTTTATTGCATTCCTATAGCACGCATAAGCTTGGTGAGAATGTAAAAGCTGCTCTCTTGGGTCACAGCCCTGGTCCCCACCTTGTCTCCCCTCTGGCAGTGGCTGGTGCTGGTTACCCCTGAGTAACTCTTGGTGCGTAGGAGAGCAATAAGGCTCTCAGGGCAGAACTTTTCCAATCCTACAGGCTGAGCAGTAGCTTAAACACTTGCCCAGAGCTGCCAGAATTTGGGCTGAAGTAGTCATTCCTCTGCAATGCCTCCTTTGCCTTTGGTTTAATCAGAGAACTGTGTTTCGTGGATATGGGCTTGGTGGTGAGATTAAAAAATCAACTTGTTCTTGATTTATTCTTTGTTTTCCTGAAAATGTAACAATAATCTGAATTTGAACAACAATGTGTTGTCTTCTCTTTCAGATTTTTTCAGGATTTCTCACAGCAGAATAACTTTCTGGCCAACTCTGCCCAGTCACTGAGTGATGGGACTGCAGGATCTGGAAGGTCCACTCTGGTGACATGTAATGCAGCTTTGCAGTGGGTGCTGTAACTGTAATATCAATTTGTGGTGAGTTTATACCCACTATTTGTTTGCCTTTATGCTGTTGTACTTGCCAATTTCTTGTATGTCACAGTAACTTAGTAAGACTTAGAACTGAAGCACCTAGAGCTGAGAGGTGAGATCCACTCCATCACCAGGTTTCTGCAGTAACAATTTGCCTAAATATTTTTTCATAATAATATTTAATTCTTATATCTATAGCTGCCTAAAGAAAACTTGGCCAGCCATCCTGCTTAAATGAAATGTTACAAAAACTTGCTGAGAAGCCCAGCAATTATACTTTTCCTTTTATTACCTAATTCTGCCAAGATTTATTATTATAGACTTACCAGTTGCCTTTATTAAAATCCCATCTGCCCGCTCATAAGAGGGACGCGCACGCTCTGGGCAGCTGGTAGCTGAGCAAGCCCTGGTTCTCAGGGCGGGCTTGAGGATTCCCCTGGGCTTAGCACCAGATCTGAGGATGCTCAGGAGGCTGCAAATACTGCTCTTGCAATGCAAATAGCTGTGCTGCATGCAGAAGAGGTGACTGTTTTGTCCTTATTGCAAGGGGAATGGGAAATGTTTGTCCCAGTAAAATATTTTTGAGAGTGCTAAGCAAGACAGTACTATGCTGACTTGGGCTTCCTTGTGATTTTCAGACTGCTTGTGGTCTAGGTACTTGTCTTTGAGTGTCTCAATGTGCCAGAAAGTCTTTGCTAGTATGGCTATGCTGAAAAACCGGTATAAGATACAGGAGCACAAAAAGCTTCTCCAGTAAGAGGGGTTAAAACGCCTCAGTAGACGTGATGCGAACTCCAGTTCCCCCAGCAAAATAGAGGACATTAATAAAAGCCTTTTTGTGCTGCTCTACCTGCATCTCTGCTAAGGCTTTTTCTGTGGTAAATCAGCTGTATAAAATCCAGAGAACGGTGGTGGCAGGGTATGCACTGTGAGGGAGGAGCAGAGGAGGTGGTGACCGCTGCTGCGTCACTGCATTTGGCTCGTGCTGAGCATGGTGGGAGTGGACAAAAGGAGTTGTTGCTGTGTCACTGAGCTCCTGGTGAACCTGCCCCTCTGACTGTTGGTGTCTGTGGGATGCAAGGAGAGTTTCACTCTGTATTCATATAGAATGTGGCCTAATGGTACTTGACAGAGGTGCATCGATGCTGCAGTAATACAAATGTAGTACAGATACAGAGCTATTCTGCCTGGGCTACCAAAAAGTGCACTCATCCTTAACAGCATGACATGGCTGTCCCCATAAATGGAGAATTTCACCCTAGAAGCCTAGTTGCCCTATAGAAAAGAGGGATCTCCAAACATGGGGCCAGCCTTCCTTTCCGTGGAGTGAAGTAGCATATCTACCTTTCTGTCCTTTGAAGACATTTGAATTTGTTTAGGCAGCTGCCTGCCTAAAGCTGTTACCAGAACTGTGAAAGCATTTTTGCTGTGCCTCTGTTAGAAACCCAGCACAAGAGATTTTTTTTTTTTTTTTTTTTTTTTTTTTTTTTTAAATTCTTTCAAAGGCAGCTTCTGTCTTATCAATGTGTCAAGGTACTTGCAACAGGTTTCACTACGTGTATATAGCACTGTAATTATTTCTAGCCTCAATGTCTGCTTGGAAAGGAAAAAGTGTAATTTCCTTAGTAAGTACATAACAGCTTCACAAATTCTACATGGGATGATTTATCAGTGGCTGAAAAGCAGTGGTTTTTCAACCCTTAACTCCATGGGTTTCTTGTGTAAAACCACCAGATAGTCCCTGGTCTGTCCAAGTTGCTGTAAAGAAGCTGCATGCATAATTTCTTCAGTTTTGTTGTGAGTATAAAAAGTTGACTTTCTGAGTGCACAGCAGAAATACTCTATTTGCTACTTACACGAGCATAATTTTGTGACTAAATTACTTAAGTCAGCAACTAATTTCACTGCTGCCTCAGACCTACTTTAAATGAACAGGTATATTCATCAATCACCTCCCTTCTTCTTCGAGTACTGGCCTAATCAATACATGAAAGAGCTATTTAAACACTTTCTATTAAAAAAAAAAAGGAAAAACTGTGGATAGACAAAACAGCAGAATAAAAAGTAGAGGAAATTTTAGGGTCAGACATTGAAGTTCAATGTTACTCTGCATTAGGACTTTGCAAATCACTGAGCAAGGATTATGTAATGGTACCCTTCCACCCAAGGCCTTAAATTAACAGGGTGTGGTGGTTAAAACATTGTGATTGCATACAGATATATCTCACAGCTTTGCAGCTTGAGCAGTTTCAGAATGCCTACATGGAGAGGAATCAGGTTGTGCTGAAGAGCATGAGCCCTTAAAGCACATCACTGTCATGAAAGGTGAAGGAAACACCATGGACCGTTCTCTGTGGCAGCCATCAAATGCTCAGATGGCAAGTGTCTTGCTCAAGAATCTTATGTACTGCAAAAAGAGCCAGAAATGAAAGGATGAAATAAGGTCTCTGGAGTAGCTGTGGTGTACTGGGTCTTTTAGACCATACCATCTCTCAATGAATATGACTTTTATTAATGGAAATGCAGCATTGCAGACTTGTTGCAAGGAATTGCTTTTGTATTTTCTGTGTTGGTCAGAGCTGAACTCTGCCAAAGGTTGCCAGTAAAACCTACTGACTGAAAAAAGTGAGACCGTTTTAAAATGCTGGTGGTGAAGTAATTGTGCAGTGATGCTTAAGCCAAGAGGACTGAGAAATCTTCATTGTGATACTGGACGTGCTCAAAGATAACTCCTCTCCAGTCAGCTGAATGACTCTGGGCTTACGTGGCTTTGGCAGAGAGTGCCACTGCAGATTTGAAAGCTGGAGTCATACGTTATTGAGACTATGCCCCATCAGCCTTTGTGTTTTGGTCTGCGATACCAGACTAGTAGTACTGAGTTGAACCTATCTTGTGAGTGCTTTAGAGGGAACTTAACTTCCTCTCTTCTTTTACAACAACTGTATTTTTACTGATGCTTCAACTGAGCCACCTGGTCCTTCAGAAACACAATTGAGGAGCACTACATAGTATGCTGGGTCCATTCAATAAGTGTGAATGAGGAGAGAGGGTTTGTGAAAAATTTTCCATTGAAACAGCCGTGTTGCTGCACAGAATGGTTTTGCCCAGAACTTTACACCTTCCCATGATTTACCAGCACTCCGCAGCACATTCCAGAAGTACCTTGGATTAATAACATATATTTATGATGTTAGCTGTTTATTTCTCATCTGAGCAATGATCATTTCCACAGCAGTCTGTGCATCAGGAATCTGCCAGTGTGAGAGGGGCTTCACATTATGTCGTCACAAGGAGAAATGTAACACAAACCTGTTGCTAAGAGCTCAGAAATAGCCTCAGCTGGCAGGAATACCACAGAAGTGGCCATAGATGGAAAAGATGTGAGGCATTATGTAATTGATGATAGCTGGTATTGTAGAAATCTTTGCTACCCATTTAAAACTCAAAAGCCCCATAGGGCTTTACATGTCACTGGAAGTTACCATTGTCCTTTTCATTCTATATTTTGCAGCGTTGAGGGCTTTTTGGTTTTTATTGACTTATTTTCTACTCTCAGCCTTTATTTTCATCCTGCATAAGAATGAAGTGGCTAATAAATGCTTGCAAACCAAAAATGCTGTTTATTAGAAATGCGATTATAATTGTTTTAGAAAATTAATTGGCAACTTAAATTAGTACTTTTATATCATGATTCACTTTTTAAAAAGTCTTTAGTTAGATATAAGCTTTGTTTGCAAGCCCAATGTTGTAAGACTGAGACAAATTCTTGCATGAATGACATCCTTTTCCTCTCCCTCTTTGTATTTAAAACTCCCTACCTAAACATTTCACAAAATGAAGGCTTAATATTTTTTTTTCTGTCTTTACATGTACCAGTTAAGTCACAGTAGTCTATTCTCCATCTGCAAAGCTGCATGTACATGCTTAATCGCATAATCTGTTAAATCCAATATTACTTGCAGCATGTGGGTTTTTTTTTTTTTTTTTTTTGTAATCAGATCTTTATCCTTTTCAAAGTAAAAAGATACTGGGCTCTTCAGGAATTGGAGGTTTCTTGTCTGGACATTGTGTAGTGCAGTTGCTGCATGTTAAAGAAACCTGAGGTTTGCAGATCAGCTTCCCTGTGGAGGAGACAACAGAGAATCAGTATATTAAATGCATCTCTCTTTATTTACATACCTATGCTAGTGCTGGAACAGAGGCCATCTCAAAGCAAGTAATTTGAAAATTCTGCCTTCCAGAAATGCCACCCTGAAAGCTAATGACACCTTCCTGTGAAGCTTCCCTAGCCTAAAAATTGCTTACAGATTTAGAGAGGGTAGGAAAAAATCCCCAGCAAACAAACAGTGTGAACCACCACTGATTTTTCTCCAAGGGTTACTGCTGAACAAAACTTAATTTTAGCAGCTCTCTTCAAAGACTGAAGCCTAACTCATGTGTCAGGAAAACAGTTTGAAACATCATGTGTAATGATGAAACAATTTGTTGACTCCTGTCTTAAGACTACATTAATATTAATGAAACTTGCTCAGCTTTGGAGGCAGTAAGAATTGCAACTCTTCTGTGTTTGACAGGAAAATAACTGATTGCGACACGGTGTTTGGCCTGATGTTCTTGGGTGTTTATGGCTGCGTCTACACTACTGTTTTAGGTTGGATCATGAACATACTTTTGAAGTAAATATTCCAGTCATTCCCGCATACTGTACTTTAATTCACACAGAGCTGAATTGGAAGACATGCTCCAGCTGCTAAAGGGTGTTCAGTCTGTGAGGATCAGTCTAGAGCTCAGTCTGAAGTTCTCGACGCTGAAGCGTAGACAGTAAAGCCAGGCAGCCTTCAGTGGTTTAAATGTGCCTCTGTTCTGTGACCTTAGAAACATGACTTGTCCTGGGGATAAATGACAGCTGGGTTATCAGGGTGGTGCAGAGGATCCCCTTCAACCAGTAATAATGCCTTTATGTTTGTATATGGTAGTAAATTGGCCCTGAGTGATGTGAGATTTAGTTTAGGAGAAGACTTCTCTGAGCAGTAGTTATCCTGTGTACCATATCTCAGTCCCTTTTGTTTCCTTCCTTTGAAAATGCCTGGGACTGCTTTTCTTTTTCTATTTGGGCATACTGCTAATACCTGCTAAAATCAATGCCTCTAACGAAGGGTTCATTTTCTTCAGTGTGATAGGGTACGGCTGTACCATCCAGAACCCTGGCTTGGCAAAACAAAACCAAAGCTGAAATATTCCCTCTTACTGTTCCTCTAAATCCCTGTTGATCTGTAGGAGATGAGAGAAGAGAATTGCTCCCTTCAAAGACAGGAACATTCAGATGAAAAAATTTTCAAGCTGCAGATTTGTTTCAGGTGGATCCTATTTAGTGTGATACTAAAAGAGCCACAGGAATGAATTTTATTATACGTTTGTGCAACAGGCATTAAATGTTTCATGTTAAGAATATATTAAATCATTTAAAAAAAAAAGAAACACACAGCCATATTCAGAAAGAACAGACACAGAAAATCAGTAGCATTCCTCTGAGATTTTTATGCATTTAAAACCCGAAGACTGGAAAAAGAAAGTGTTGAAGATAATACAGAGGATTTCATCACCTCTCCTGTCCTAGCTGTCTCTGTGTGGGTTTTTTTGGTTTCTCGGTCTGTTTTGTTGCCGGGTAGGGGGTATGCTGGTGTTTTTGCCACTTCAGAAAAGTACTTGACTTACTTCAGAGGTGTCAGTAATCCCATCATTACTTCAGCTTTTGGTCATGGACTTGCTGGACCAAGTCCTTCGTGAAAAGTCAGGCCCAAGCTAATACTTTCAGAGTGGTGTGAAAATCAGTTTGGTGCATCAGTCCTGAAGAACCAAATCCTCCCGTCTTTCTTTTTGTAGCCTCTTTGATTCAGGTATCCTCACACGTTCCTGCTCAGTAAAGGTGAGGATTCTACGTGTTGGTCTCTGCATGGCTCTTTGCAGAGAGAGCAGCTATTGGGCACAAGTGAAATAATGCAAATGGACCTAACTGAGCAAAGATGTGGGAAAAAAAAATGCAGTGTTGTAACTCCTTCCGTTTGAATTAAAGGGATCTGTTCGCTGCAGGTGAGTGTACCATTCATGCACCCTTAACTTGCCAAGGAAAAATCTTTCTACTGAATGTAGGCGTGGGGGTTTTCTTGCTGTAGTCTTCACTTTAGTAACATCAACGGTGTAGTGGAGTCCTCTTGTGCTTGCCACTAAATGATACCTGTTTTTAGAGCTGGATTATTTGGAGATTTTTTGCTTCATGTCCTCTTGCAATAGCAAAGAAATGCTTTCTTCAACCCTGAAGCAATAGGAGTGTGTTCTGACCTGGGGAGTCGTAGTAAGGCTGGTACACAGATTGCTAATTGTGCTGCCTATAAACAGCTCTATTTTATAGGCAACTTATACTCAACATTCTTCGGTTTCCATCTGGCATTATGCACACATTCTTCCATTTCTGCTTCTACCTTTTAGCCACACAGCATTAACTATACTATAGACGGTGGTGGAAAATGCCATCCTTGGAAGCACACGGGGAGGGATTGGCAAGGAGTAAACGACTGGCGTTAGTCATGCTGCAATTAGATTTCCTTGGTGAGACTTTGATATGTCTTTGGGTGACCAGGCTAACAAACTGACTGTTTCTTGCCATCAACAAGCTCTGTGTTGATTAGTATCCACTCTTCTCAAGAGAGTATCCACTCTCTTTTTCAGCATGTTAGAGGAGTAGTCGGGGTAAAAGAATACATTCCTGAGTGCTTTATATTGTTGGGATCTAGAGGTGGACTTACTTCTGACATTGGAATGGCTCCTTTAGTGGCAAAGATAGTGGAACCGGAGCAATACAGAGAAGGGTATTGCAGTCTCCTAGGATGATGTACGTATCTGGGAGCAGTGAAAAGGGCCCAGTGTGTTCGGCGGACAAAATAAGGTGTAGGTTCATCTGTTTAATTATGTAATATATCCCAAGGCAGTATTAGTACTGAGGTTGACTGCACGAAGCAAAGAACCAGGCCTTCACAAGGTCCAGAAGGAAGTGATGGAAGTGATCTCCAGCAGTCTTTAGCTGCAGCCGGATGCCTTTCTGAAATATAAACCTTGGGCAAATACAAGTCTTAGTGCAGCATGGGAGCAATTCAGTAGAACAGAAGACCCTTGCCTATGTGGAGTAGATATTTTAATCTGATCTAAACTCTACATATTAATAACACCAAAACAAAAGAAAATACATTCCAGACCTGTAGATACAGAGTTTCCTTTGAATACCTTTTCTGACGCACCAGCAGTACCATGTTCGAAGGGTGATTTGTAATCTTAGCAGATTCTGAATCACCCGGGATGCTTGCTGCAAGTGGGAAGCCAATTCCATCTTGTTTCTTGTACAGTAACAAGTGCAGACTTCTGTTCATGTTGTGGGAGCCACAGGATCATTTAGTAGCATGGTCACTGTCCTGATAAACGAGATAACGTAAGGGTGAGGTGAGCAACCTGTGCATGACTGAGGAAGCACTATGCAGGGAGAAGGCTGGCTCATGTAATGACCACATGCTGAAGCTGCTAATTTACTTCTGATATCCAGGATTTTTATTTACAATCTTCTGTACATGGCAAGTAAACACAGTGTGCTGCTTTTGGTTGGGGTAGAGTTAATTTTCTTCATAGTAGCTGGTATGGGGCTATTTTTTTTTTTTATTTGTGCTGGAAAGAGTGCTGGTAATTGAGGGATGTTTTAGTTATTGCTGAGCAGTGCTTACACAGAGTCAAGGCGGGAGACCCCTCAGCTGTGCGCAGATGGCCTTAGGAGAGAGTAGACACTTCAGACTTAAAGAAAAATGAAGGAACATACTGGTTACTGAGCAAGTGATTCATCCGTTCAGCTACACTTGTCTTTTACATGCACTTCTTATGCTTCTTAATATTATGTGGTACTTAAGAATAAGCACCTATTGCCTATTCATTCTCTTAGTCACAGCAGAATGAAAAACAAATCTGAACTTCCTCCCTCCTCTGTCACCAAGTTCATTTTGTTTTGGCATTCAGTAGACCTTGAAGGAAAGAGCTGAGTGACTTGGTCATACTGGAGCAGTAACAAATCAGATGGCATCTCCATATGTGATAGACCAGGAGGTTTTGAAGCTGTGCTTGATTTTGAAGAATCAAGCTTAAAAAAGAATTGACAGTCATGTCAGATGGGCAGCACAGAGCTACTTGGGCAGGTGATAAAGCAGTTATAATGCAGAAGGCTCCTTTGAATTTCCCAGTATAAAATTTGTGTGCAGTCAACTGAATCTGAATGTGAGCCGAAAGATACAAAGTGGTAGTGTCTGGCCAGGCTGCCATTCTCTGAGATACACCCTAGAATTAAAGTTAGAAATATCTTCAGTTCTTGCAGAGATGCTTGGAATATACCTCCTCAGGAATTAAATGACCTTTTGTACTTCTCCAGGAATCGTAATAATGTTTTTTTTTTTTCAGCAGAATTCAACTTGATACTGGATGCTTCTCCATCTCTGACTAAGGGTTTTTGCATACTTTACAAATAAAGCCATTGGGACTGTCAGAATTTTGTATACTGTGTTATTAATAGGAGTTTGTAGTGGTCCTGCTTTAGAAAAAATAACGCAGTTCTGAAGATCCCCTATGGAAGCAGGGCCTCAGCAAAAGCAGTCCTGCTGCAGCAGTTGTGGCAGTGCTGCTGCTTGCTAATCAGAGAACATGAAAAGTGTAAAAATAATTACCCCTTTCTGTTGTTTGTAAGAATGGATTTGCTTAGTTTGGTGCAACGTCTCATTTTGCTCGCTCAGGCAGCTGCAAAACATCCATCTTTTTCTTCCTCCCTCTCCAGGATGGAAAATACTTAAATAGGACTTTCGTTTCTGCTGAAGGCCTACATGTCTTTGTCCAAATTGACAAATGTGCATTAGAACACTAGACATAGGAGCCTGTGTGTTAGTTTGAACTGTTTTCGGTATTCCTATACCCATTCTAGGATAAGGAACATTATCCTGAATTTTGGTTTTGGTTTTGTCTACATAATTCCATTCAAAACAATATACTGAAAGACAGCTGCCGTCATGGAATGTGACTTCAAATAATTAAAGGAGAAAGATTTCAAAATCCAGGAATATGTGATTTGATTTACTGGAGGAATTTGTTAAGAAAGCCTAATTGTTTTCTCTGTAGCATCATCACCTTCATCTATTTCATTGCATAAATATTTATCAGAGGTCTTTTTGTGAAGAAAATACAAGCAAAATATATTATCATACATCATAAAGAGCTAATCATATGTTTGTTAATAGTCTGTGTTTATACGGCACTTTTTTTAGAGGGAAAGTTTACAAAATACATTAATGCTCAGAGTTCGGCGTTACTTCCACTGTTGTCTAGCATCAAAGTCTTGATTCAGTGGGAGCAAGATCAAATTTGAATAGAAAGACAGCTGTACAGCAGGTCACTGATTGTTTTCTGTTACTACAGAGTATCATGTTCAGTTCTGCTGACAAAACTTTTTTTTTTTTTGGCTAGACCACCACAGTATGTTCTTACTTTACAACAAATGCCCGCTACATGTGAAATGCTGTGAAAAGCAAGCAAAGCACATGCAAACTGTAGAAGAAACCATGCCCAGTACATTTTGCAACTGAAGTGTGACATGCCGTGATAACTTCTTAAACACTGAAGCAGAAGAGTACACCAAGATATGGAAGAGAATAATTTGTTTGCTGATTCTTTGCGTTGCAGTGATACACACGGTAGTCCTGGGCCAGGAGAGCGTTGTGCAGAGTTCAGCTCAGGTGTGGAATGAAAAGTCTCTTTCCTTCAAAGCCCTTGCAGCCCAGCTCTCTGTGTCAGTAAGCTGGCAATGGATCGATCCTCGATTGTATGTGGAAAGAGGTTTAGAAGTTTTCCAGATGTTTGATTGCATCCCCTTCTGTGACACTGAGGCATTACTTTGCTTTATACTCTCTTGGTTGCCACTTATTACAAACAGCCTCAACATCTTCCTATCTTAATTAGGCTTAATTAGAAGCAAAGATCAATATTTAGGATAATAAAAGCACACAGATAATTAGAATAATAAAATTCCAGAGATAATGAAAACAATTAAACTGCTTTTTCTGGGTGACATGAGGATATGGAATAAACTTTGGTAGATCTGGCATTTTGATTGTAGTGAAATTGTCTCTGACCTCAGAACCTGGAGTCGAATAAGAACCGAAAAAAATATAATACTAAAAATGTCAGGAACTGAGCATTTCCTTTCTTATTCTTCTGGACTGTAAATGTCTGTTCACCTGAAAAAACACTTGCAATGTTAACCAGGGGGATTTAAAGTAAAACTCATGTATGACTGTGAGAGAGCACTCTTGGTCTGTGGGCACAAGAAAAAAAATTGTGTGGCTGCTGGTGCTGCAGAAAGATTTTATGTATTTGTTTGTTTATTTATTTAGCCTCTCTCTCGTGCTTAAAAGAGAGCTTCTCCTCCCTTCACAAAAAGAAGTGCTTCTTTTCACAGAGAATTACTTGAGGATTTGTGACTGTGGAACAATGGGTCGATACTTGTTTGAGAAAAGCTTCAGTTAAAGTGGGACAAGTGGAGATTAGCTAGATGATCTGCTGGTTGTCCATCAATATAGATTTCTGGTTCTTAGCTGAAGAGGTTTATCTTGCCCTCGCTGTTCAGAGCTGAGTTAGTGATCTGAGACGAGCTATGTGACTCACAAGAATTAAAAATAAAAGCTGTAGGTGCCACAGAAGCAATTGGAAAGAAGGACTTCTCTGAGGGAGTGATGTGGTCAACTTGGAACTTGTTTGTGCTCTGGACAAACTGCCCCCGCTTGAATCTCCCTTTGCATCAAAGGAAGGCTGAGCAAGCAGGGGTTATGGGGCTGGGGTGAGGTTAATCAACTTCCAGTTTTTTTAATTGCTGTGTAGAGATGAGCCAAAAATAGTGAAGAAGGCTTCAGTCTTGTAAGGGCACTTTTTTTTTTTTTGTAGCTGGATCCTTGTGCCCAGAACAGAGTTGGGTTTTATGTCAGCCAGTTTAGCCAAGATGCCAGCTTCCAGTTCCAGGGATTTGACAAACTGGTATTTGTTACAAATTGCTCAACAGTCCCCTAAAATTGAGATGGCTGCAAGTGAACACAGAGGTTCAACCTTATGACTCAAGCTATGGGAGATAAGATAGTATGAGACTTCCTCTGAGACTCAGAAATATTCAAGTTGAAGTGAACCACATGCTATTTTTAATCTGGGTTTTTAAATTCCATATAGTTAGGTCGTTTTTATACCAGTTGGATTTGTTCCAGTGTTTGTTTATAGTTCAATAGGGGATGGCAGGACTTTATGTGCTTTTTCTCAGTGACATAGACATATTAACCAGAAGTGTCTAATTATTGTTATTGATTAACCTTATCTTATAACGAAGTAGTCACTCACTGGAGCAGTCCGTATTCTGTACACTGCAGAAAGAGAAAATGATTAATTTACTCCCTGGATTGTACTGCTCTGTAAGCTACGAGAGAAAGTGATGGATAAGGGACAGTCTGTGCTGTCTTGGGTCAGAGTCGTTATTTACCTTTTGAATGCAGAGGGAGAATTTTGTCTTTTTGTAAATCATGACCCCAATTCGCTTGGTTGCAGGGAGAGGCAGAACTGGACACGCAGCTGTGTTCTGCCCTGGGTATGTGTATACACAGAGCTGCTGTTACAGCAGGTCTGAAGCATATGTGGAAGGCGGTAGGACCTGTGATTTCAGAGGTGAATTACAAGAGCTTTCTGTTGAAAGTCATAGAGCTTTACTGTTAGTTTCTTTCAAATCCTACTTTTCAAACTGTCCTTTGCTGTGATGTCAAGAAAAATTGACCACAGACAGAGTGCATATTTACTGACGTTATTTTTTTTTATTTGGTTATTTTTTGGTCAGCCAGTAATGTCCATCATTTGTTCACCTTTGGTTATATTTGGAACTCTTGCTTTGGTTTGTGTTTATAAGTTGCCAGTGCTGTAAGATCCTGATATGTGATGAAGAATCCTAAACGCAGTTTAATAACACAATCTAACCTTTATCCAAGCTTGTGTACGGTGTAGATATGTGTGTGCCTGTGGATGGTATGTGGTCTCTGTCCGCATCTGGAGATGGCTGTGTCTTACACAGCCATTGTGCATTGAAATGATTAGTATATTGTTATATTTATTGCAATGGAAACAAAATGACACAAGTAATAATAAAAAAAAAAAATCTCAGAAACAAAAAGAAGGTTAACGCAAGGATGCTTTTTGTCAGTGTCATGTGGGTTGAAAGAGCTCTAGGTTTGATGGCATTCCTTGGTGTATTTTTCAGCCTTGCCTTTGGTTTATCATCTTCCTACTCAGAATGTCTAAGATCCAGTTTCATTCTCTGCACAACCAAGATCCTTTTCTAGGTGTTCCCTATTCTCATGTTTCATTCTGCCTTTTGTATTCTTGGTTTTTGTCTTATTCATGTTTGTGTCTTGAATGGAGTTATCTTGTTTTGTTATTCTGACTGTTTTACACAATAAGGAGGGCTTCCTCTCCTCCACTCCATCAAACCAAGCTGCTCAGTTTTAATAATCATATCCTTCTCCTGCTGTCATCTCTCTCCTGTTTCTGAGTCACTGTTCCCTTCTGCTTTAGCAGTAAGGGAGCTGATATACTGCAAGCACTGTTCCTATAAATACTACATTCACCTTAATGCTGAACCAGGTTTTCGCTCTCCCCGTCTCTATCTGTAATCGCTCATACTTCCAAAGGAAATCTAGTGTCCCTTGCTGCCCAGCAAAATGGGTCCCCATTGCTCTCTGAGGCTCTGGGTGTTCCCATAGCATCCTGAGGGTTACTGGATATGTTCATGTCCCTCTTTCTGGAGAGGTTGGACAAAATAATCTTCTTATGAGTCAGATCCTTCTTGCTGTTTGTAAGACAAATGTAATGGAGTCAATTTTGCCATTGGATTGTTTCACTTTTATTGTATCACACACAATACACTGATATTTGGACACATGCCATATTTCTTTTTAAAAAACGTAAAGATTTTGTGTGACCTGTCCTTTCCAAAATTGCTTGTTTTTCAGTGGTCCAAGCAGTGTAATTAAATGTTCCAGGTTATGTTATATAGCACTGTTGGAGCTTGGATGGTTCCTTTCTCAGCTAGTTAATCAGATACACTGAACACTAGTCGGCTTTGCAATACGCCAGTTACTCCTGAGGGTGAAATCTAAGTAATGTTTCTACCTGTGTTTGTAGTATAGCCCAAACAAGTGTGTGCTGTGAGCGTGACGCATGCTGTGCTGTTCATGCTGGCTGCAGTGTGCATGACCACTGCTACAAGTGGGCTTTCTCAGCTATCGCGTGCAACCTGAGTGAGCTGAACGGGCAAAACCTACATTTGAGTCTCGTAAATCATGTTGTTACAACAAGCTGTTGTGGTTTTTTGAGGATGCTGCTCAATGGTGGTTTTTGGATTTTGTGAGCTGATGCCTATACACATGATAAGGGAGTTGCATGTCCTCATAGCACACATGATGCCTCCTTAGCAGCTTTTATCCTTTGCCAGAGTACATTTTTTGTCTCTAAAGGATGTGAATTCGGTGCTCAAAAATAAATCTCCTCCTTGATGTAGTCTTGATTTTTATGATTTCTGACACAGAGTCCAATTCACGCATTTCTTAATTCATTTTGCGTTACATTTATTTCAATAGAATTACACAAGTATAAAATAATAGAATTGAATGATAAAGTGATAAACAGGCATCTGTATTTATCACAGATCTTGAGTATAAGAATTTTTCTGTAAGTCAAATCCTGTTTGCCCTCCTGACATGAGTAGTAGCACTCGTGATGAAAGAATAATAGGAATTTTCCTTCTATGGAGAGAAATGCTAACCTGACCAGCATTGCTAATGGCATATTCTGTTGTTTTCAAGTCTTTTGATTATGAAGGGCAGCTGGGGTTTATTCTCCAGACATTAAAAAAGAGGGTTTCTTAGGTTTTATCTTCTGTTTTCCAAATGTAAGCCACAACATTTGTTCTAGATGATTGTATCACGTAGTATAAAGTAATCTTGTACTAGATTAAAAGCCATTTTATAGAGTTTACACTTTGCTAGCTTTATAGACTAACATAAAACATAAAGGTATCTTGGGATTTTTTGTTCCTCTACAAGAAATTGAAGATGTTTTTCTAGCTGCTTGCAAATAGGATGCTAGAATGTGCATTAGTAGAACATAACTGTTTTGATCAAGTTAATGCTACTCTGTGGGGCAAATTCTGCCTCTTGAGGGCAATCTTAAATTTTGGTATTTTTGGAATAATTATGCTCAATTAGGATCTGTAATCCAGGGCTTAATTTAATCCATGGATAAAACGTGTGCTTGGTCTTCATCTTCAGTACCCAGCTGTTAAATGGAACAGGAGGGAAACATATTTCACTGAGGAAATTTGTTTTTGAAAAGTTCGTTTTATAGCTTTGATTTCATCAAGTTCTGTAAATAAAGGATACATAAGTTTCATTAGTTGGACCTTTTCATGAGTTTGGTTGATCAGCATGCACACAAAGCTTTACTGTCTCCCACTCCGCCGTTATTCCAAAGACTGGTGCTCTCAAGGGCTTTCCACTTCATCTGCAGTCTCTCAGGCTGATCTATGTTTCCACCACATCTGAAGCAGCTGCTCTGTTTCCTGAGGCCGTTTGCCTTAGGAAGCGGATAGTGAGGACATGCCACACTGTAAGCCACTGATGTGGAATGATACAATTAGAAAAGTACTTAATTGATCTTCAGAGGAAATGTGAGACCTGGAATGGTGTGAGTTGTGTGACTGTGTTTTAGGGTAGACTATGAGTAGCATTTACTAAGTGGAAATCTCTAAGTTGTCTCTAAAATAAATAAGTGTGATTCCAGAGCTATAAGAGTGTGTTTGGAAAAGGCAACACCATACTGTGTCCTTATTATGTCCCTAATTACGACTAAGACCTGGGTGTGGAGCTAGACTGTGACGTGCAAACCGTGGTCTGAGTTCCTGCTGTGGCCAGACAGGACCTGCTATCCTTTGTGAATTTTGCAGTTCAACTTGATAAACTTCTGCAGTTTTTCTATTACACAGAACAAAGCATCACTATTGATTTTTTTTTTACAGTTTGATGAATTTTATTTCTGTTTTCTTGCAAAATCAGCATAAAGGGGGAAAAATCACAAATCATTGCACAGAATGAGGGAAAATTTTCGTGTAGAGTTTTGCGCTTACACATGGAATTTTAAAAAGCATGTTTGTTGGACCATCCTATTGCTAACTTTTTTTTCCCTCTGGAAACATCATCGTTGAAAACAAACTGATCGCTAGTTTGACTCTTTACTATGTGGAAAATCACACTGCCATGAAATACTGCCTGTGCTTTTCCTCTGGCGAGGGAAACATGATCACATAGCAGTTGCTCGGGCTGAATGGGCTGAAGTAGAAGTTGTTGAACACAGCCACTCTGTGTGGTGTCTTCATCCAGTGATCCTGCAGAGATCATCCTGAAGTCTGAGCAGCAAACTCTGCTCGTGAAATCAAGTCAGCATGAGCTTTCTCTCAGAAATCTCAAAACCATTTCAATTAGGAAAGGCTTTACTTTGCTAACAATCACATGGACCAGCCTGACATTTTATTGCCTGGGAAAGAATGGGTAAGGCTGATTTTTAGCTAGCACTTCACTGGGTAAGGAGAAGCCTTTTCAGTACTTTATACTGTGCTGACATATAAATATATCAGGTATTCTACCAGAGCGAACAGCTACAGCAAGAAGAATTTTGTCCATCCTCCTAGACTACAGACCCACTTTTCATGTGGATTTAAAGACAAATAAAAGAGGAAAAACCTTTCCAAACTATAAATTAATGGATCAAATATTTCTAAATGAAAGTGGAATGGCGTCTGTGGTTTTATTATCTTTTGCCATACAGAGCTGTCTTTGAAAGAGGGAGAAAGCTTAGTGAAAAGTAATTTCAGAGCCTTGACTGCTTTTTGATTACAATTCAGGATTACTGTTTTAATCATCGCTTATCAAGTAATACCATAAACCTCAGAGCATGACCATCTTTCTCAGGGGAAGCCAGATTTAAAAGCCAATTTTAAGCAATCCCTCCTCTTTCTCCCAAACTCTTCTAACAAATACGGAGGGATAATAATCTGTGATATTACAGGAGACCTTAAGCAATGCCAGAAACTCGCTGTGTTCTCAGATTTCTTCTGAGTTTTTCTTGTTATAGTAAAAGTATTATTTGTTCAGTGGAAATACTGGTGTATGTCTAAGAAAGCTCTTGTTTCAAGGCAGCTTCCATTTGAGTGCAAGGTTTCGAGCATGCTCCCCCTTTCCCAGGCAGATGACAGATTTTGCACCTGTCCAGATAAAGCACGTGCACGTGTTCAGGGCAGGTCTGAAATGTGTACGTACCTTGTATTTGTATGCGAGTGGCTGCTGCAGAATGGCTTCATGCACAGCCTAAAGATCTCGCAAAGACATGTATGAGTTAGAAGATATAGCCATGTCAGATACTGGAGTTTAAAGATGGATTTTAACTCAAAGTTACTATATTGTGTGGTTTTTCCATGGTGGGAGCTGGGTAGCAGCCCTGCATCTGAAGCAGAGTGAGAGAAGAGGGAGCCCTTGGTTTCTGCAGTGCAGCTGGGAGCTTGACTAGGTGTTTACAAGGGTAAGGTCTTGTTTACAAGACCTCTGTTAAATTCATTTTAAACTGTAGTGCTCAGTAAGGAGATAAAGTGGCCAAGATCAACTCTGAACCTTTTCCTTGGCTTTGCTTTGGTGACTGTCTCACAGTGGAGTGCCATTGAGGCTCTGCTGTGGGATACCTGGTGCATGTTATTTCTTCCAGATAAATATTGCTGCTCTTTTTAAAAGTGAAGATAAAGCCCCCCTCTTCACTACAAAGCTTGCATCTAGTGGAAGGAATTGAGCTGATTCTGACCACAATTAACTTTTGTCTGAATTATTCAAATCCTGCTCAATAATGCTAGGGATGCAAGAGATCTACTAAATCATTACATTTCTTCTCTGTAAAAGGCAGGTTGTAACCTGATGGAAAGATGATCTATCTTTTATCAAAGTGATACTGTGAGTGATCTTAGCCAAAAGGCTTAGAAGATGCTGTTACCTGCTAAGGGGACTCCAGAGCTAGTTATAATCAAGGGCTGATTTACATGCGGTACATGAGTCAATAGACAGTGCTTGAAGTGTGTGTACTACAGATAGTGTTCCTGTGTTCTGGTTTTGTTAGTGAGGGGGGGACCTAAGGTGGTAGCTTCTGTAGGAAACTGCTAGAAGTCGCTCCCCTTTGTTCAGTGGACTCGGCTGGGCCTAGGGCGGACCCGCTGCTGGCCAAGGCCGAGCCAATTGGTAGCAGAATGTCCCGTGATAACGCCTCTGCGATAACGTATTTAAGAAGGGGAAAACAGGAAAAAGAGGGGGAGAAGATGTGAAGCAGCTGAGCGGGGGGCAGAGAGGGGGAGGCACGAGCCTCATGGGCCTTGCAGGCCTCACCCTCTGGCCTCCCGCCGGGCAGCCGACTGGGCCCAACTCGGCCCGGCCCGGCTGCAAGAAGTGGAGAGGAGATGAGAAGTGAATAAGATGTAAAAAGGATCCTGAGAGGCGTCTGCCAGCCTGTTGTGAGGAACGGCTGCAGACGCCAAGGTCAGTGAAGAAGGAGGGGGAGGAGTAATATGGCTCCTGGCCAAGATTCCTCTGCAACTCGTGGTGAAGACCATGGTGGAGCGGGTTGTCCCCCTGCAGCCCATGGAGGTCCACGGAGGGGCAGAGATCCACCTGCAGCCCGTGGAGGACCCCACGCCAGAGCAGGTGGAGGCCTGAAGGAGGCTGCGGCCCGTGGAGGGCCCGCTGGGACAGCTGTTCTAGAGGGACTGCACCCCGTGGAAGAGATGACCCATGCCGGAGCAGTTCCACGAAGGACTGTGGCCCGTGGGAGGGACCCCACGCTGGAGCAGAGGAGGAATGCGAGGAGTTCTTCCCCCGACGATGATACAGCGGCGAAAAACAACGCATGATGAACTGACCGCGACCCCCATTCCCTTTTCCCCCCCGTGCCGCTCGGGAGGGGAAGGTAGTAGAGATAATGTTAAGCCTGGGAAGAGGGAGGGGTGGGGGGAGGTTATCTTGTTCCCTGTCTCATTCTCCTGCTAATTTTAGAAATAAATGAATAGTTTTCCCCAAGTCGAGTCTGTTTTGCCCGAGACGGTAACTTTAAGGATTTCTCCCTGTCCTTATCTCAAACCTTGAGCCGTTTTTCTTATATCATCTCCCCCTATTCTCTTGGAGGGTGGGGGGAGCAAGAGAGAGACTGCGTAGTCTGGTCCCGATCGGGGCTGAACTACGACATCCTGTAAGAAGCTTGTGCAGGAACATTTATAAGCAAATCACTACTCTTTTTTTTTTTTTTTTCCTTTTTTAATCATATGTAGAGAGTTTTGAATGAGGCACTATGTTGCATTAATGATTTGAAAAATGGCTGAAGGGGGAGCAGGTGAACTGGTGTATATTCAGCTTCCTGGAGGAACAGAGAACTCCTCACTACTGCTGCAAGTGTCCATACTTCACCTACAAGTGACTAGCATGCAAAGAACTGTGTTAGATAGATTTACTCTAAAGTAAATCTCAGTGAAGACCAAGTGTGTGAGACATATTTACCAAGAACAATTTTGTCTTTTAACTTTCCAGGTAGAGCCCATCATTAACACTGTTGATGCTTACTAAGATGCCGCCTGGTAGAAATATGATATAATAAGATTATTAGCAGGGGGAAAGGTTCATCCTCTGAGCAGCTTTCCTTTCTCTTCAAATTTGTGTTTGAAAGTTCTCTACCAGCTGAGTAGACAAAGGATGATAAATCCAGCAGACTGCTGCTGGAGCAGAACCTCATCTGTCTGCATCATGAACAGTTTTCCGTCTCTCTGGAATAGGCAAACAAAAAAGCTCAAAAAACCCAAATCAAAGCTATTTTTTAAGTAGCCTGTCAAGGAAGATACAGCAGCACAGAAGACATTCATATGGCGGATGACTTGTTGGCTTGGTGTTGCAGAGTGTGGAATCACTGGATGAGCTGAATGCTTTAGCAAAATGGGTGTGTTTGACCAACTAAAATCTGAATGTCTGCTGACCTTGGCTGTTGAAAAGCTGGGTGATGCAGCCTCACAATTCATAATGCAGGGGTGTTAATGTTTCACTCTGGGAATACAGGGTGCTGGTGCTCTGGCCTGGCGAGGAGTTTGCAGGGACTGGGTTGAATTCATAGCCTTCTGTGTTGTCTAGACCCTAGAGAAGACAGTTTTAAGTGACCTCATTTAACTAATGCACATGCACACGTGGCATGGTTCACCTTCTGTCTGTTGAAATCCATGCTGTCCATCTGTTATCTCTCTGTTCTTAAAGTAATTGGGCTGCTGATCAAGTGATCGTGTCTAGCTGGTCAAAATGGCAGTAACTGTAGTTCACTCCCTGATCTGCTCTTCCTGTAGATGGCTATGGCTGGGGAACTGGCACCTTCAGATGGGCCATGTTGTTCATTGTGTAAACGAGTTTGACAGTGCAGTTTGGTTTGGAAGTAGCAGAATGTTTCTGGTTTCTTTCACTCATGTAAAGCTAAAAACATGTTGCACCTGTGTAAGTAATCTTTTAACTTGTATCAAAATTTTTCCTTAATTGGTTTCTTTGGTGATTGCCTTAATTTCAGGCATGGACTAGAGGAAGATGTTTGTGCTGATTTGATTAAGCCTAGCAGCTGTCTCTCTTGCTGGAAGGGATGCTCACAGAATCTTTCTCATCTGCCCTGTCTGAGAGATACCATAATGTCATTATAGAGAGCTTTCTCATTTTCCTTGAGGACATTAAGTTGTGTAATATAGGGTTTGGTTTTCAACAGCACATTGAAAGCACTACAAGCAAGACTATGGGAATACTTGTGAATGGAACCAGGGGAGAACACTCTTCCTGCACATGAACCCAAAATCTAATTGTTCCTTAAGTCAGAGTAAAAACAATTTTTAAAAAAAACTTCACAAAATGTAATTTCAAAAGCGAGTAAAATCTTTTACCTATGGGTCCTCAGTCACAACACAGAATAAGACTAGCTCAAAATTACAGTTTCGAAGTCCTGAGCTTGTCTGTGTGGCTGCCTACTGAGATGTCTTAGATATGGGGAGCCTAGTATTTCTGTCCCTGCTTGCAAAATTAACATCATCTTCATCTGCTTGTTCTGCCAGCCTAAATTAATGTGCCAGTCGGCTCTTTAAAAATAAAAAAAAATGAAAAAAAAAAACACTCCACCCTGCTAGCAAAATACATCAATGCCAGCAGCCCCTACACATGAATGAACCTCAATAAGCAAACCACTGTGCATGGGTGGCAGAGGAGGAGAGAAACAAGAAATTGATAAAGAAATATGTTTCACTTTCAGACTTTTAAGATGTTGGCTTAAAAACAACAGGGAGAGAAACTAAACCCAGTCATTTTTTAAAATAATGAAAAATACACTGACCGTAGCATCCAAGCTTAAGTAGGGATTTTTTTTGCCTGCAGAAGTAGACAGATGGCCTAGGCTGGGCATCATTTCAGTTATTGTTTTGGAGCTCTAGTCATGGTCCTCAAATATGGATTGATCTTAATCTGTCTCAAAGCATGATTCCTGAACCCCTTACTTTTTGTAGCGTTCTACTAAGGTATTGAGTAGGTTACATTAAACCCCTTCATTTACGATAGCAGCAGGAAATCATTACTCAGCTGAGGTCATCTAAAATGCCAAAGCAAAACTGCTTGGGAATTCAGATGCTCTGCTGGTGATTATTGACTCTTAGGAGGACAAGCTAAGAGGAGGCTCATTTTCAGTTAGAAAAGGTTGAATACGACAACTTTTATGAATGGTTATCTGTCCCAGATGGATCTCAAGGGCTCCAGGCTCTAGGCCCAAACTCCTCTTGAACAACAGACAAATTAGATGAATCAGGGTAGAGGAGTTGCCTCTGGAAAGACAGCAGAGTTGATGTGCATGCAAGTGAAGATAGTCAAGAGACAGTCTTGATACTGACCTGGAGCCTCCTAACAACAGCCCCCTGATGTAGGACCTGGAGACAGAGACAATTCAGGTGGCAGATTAATTCAAAATGCTGGCACAGAAGATGTATTTTAGTGTGCAGTTCATGGGGACAGAACATGTTCACCGTGTCAGGGAAAAAAAAAAGTGGAGGTAGAAGGTTTAGATTGTGTTAATACCAATTCTGGCAGAAGTGACCTTGAAAAGATGGGTTCATCTGGCTGCAGAATATTTTATATTCAACATGAACGCAGCATTTCATGAAATGGGAGCACTGGCTGCTTGATCTGGAAGGGGATTTTTATCAAGTCTAGATTGTAATCAGAAGAGTGACTCCTCTCACACAATACCTTCTGTTGCATCAGTTCTGGAAACAGAAATGTGCCATAAGACACAGGCCTGTTCTGTGTCCTGATCAGGAAAGTGGGCCCAGGAAGTCTTACATCTTCGCGCATGTCTGCCTCTGCAAGTACCAGTGCATATATTACATTTCCAGGTAATATCTGAGCACTTCTTTAGCCTTTCACACTGTCCATCAGAGGTCAGATATTCATGTTTTCCCTGTAATGCAGATGATATACTGAGGCAGAAGATCCAAGGGCCAAATACGTAAAAGAGTTAACTTGTCTTAAGATCCTAGTCTGTTTGTTGGTTGATTTTGCAAGTGCCGAACTCCCAGTTGCAGGTGCCCATTTGCATCTTCAGAGGCCTGAATACTGCTTTGGAGCTACTCCGAGGTGATTTGTCCAGATCACAGCATTAGATTATTGCCTATGGGAGTCTCAAATGTGAGAATGGAAATGCCAGCCTTATTATAGATGTCCAGGGATGAGATGATGCCATGTGGATATGGCAGGGGAGGGAGGAAAGGTACATCAGGGGACTCATTCACATCTTCCTCCCATTTCTTGGTGAAGAATGATGTCCACGATATGCCAAGTTTTGAGGACTGCCTTGCCCCCTGTACAGGCAGAGGCTTTCTGGACTTCTCTTAGTTGTGGTCGTCCCTTGCAGTATTAAAGCATTAGAACAAGGGGGTTTTGCCATGTCTATCTAGTGTATTGCTCACCAGCACCATGTTTGATTTATTGCGCCGTGTAGGTTTTTTCCCTTGCATCTATAGAAAACATGGAATAAATGACATAGACTGAGGGAAATCATATCTCCCCAGCCTCCTCTGAAAACTTAATTAAACCCACAGGGTCTTGTTTGGGGGTAGAAAAACAGCAGGATGTGAAGTACTGAAGACTTGTAAATAAATTATTGGTGCCCCTTGCTATTTCACTGTGCTATTAGTGAGGTGGGAAAAAAATCCGAATCTATTCTTTCTGCCTGACCATTTTATTATTAGCAGCTTCTCTGTGTTTTATCCATGACTTCCTGTGGAAGGAAACTGCACTGGGGAAAAGGAAGTTTTTAAAGGCTGGACTTCAGCTCATAAATATACAGGGAGCTTCTCCACTGAGCCTGAAATTCGTTGCTCCTGTTTTTCATTCATTATATCTCATCACACAGGGTGAACTAGAGACTTGTGGATGTGGCTTGGAACATAACACAACTGTATGCAAGCTGGCTGGGTACAGCGGTGGTTGCAGGGGCCATAGGAGGACTGTGCAAGGATCAGGACAGAATCTAGTGACTTCTATGGTAAAGCATTGCATGCGTGACCAATTAGCTGGAAAATGTAGGGCCATCAGTAATTGTTATCCCAGTGTTTGGTTACTTATTTGTTCCAGTGATTTGTATTTTATGCTTCCAGTGCTCTGTTTAAGTAAGAGCTTGTGGGTGTTTCCCTTGACCTGGTCAAGGTCACATGGGGCATCTCTGTAGGAGCAGGGATCTGAATTGTTTTTTTTTTTTTTGTTGGGTTGGCAATAATGGATGGGGCTGAATGAGAAGTATGTGCTCTTGGCAGATCCAGGTAGCAAGAAGAATATAGGAATAGCACATGAATAAGAGAGTTGCTGCACAGTAGTGCTTCACACCAGTGTCCTTGCCTGGAGGCTGTGGCCATGCAGGGCTGGCTGAAGTCACTTGTGGGGGAAGGGAGGAGCTTCGGAAGGACATAGGTTGGCACAAGAGGGATTACAGATGGAGATAGGATTCCTGGCCACTTTGCGTCTGGGCATGAAGCCCTTTGGCTGATTACCTTTAATCTGCCAATATGAAGCAAACGAGTGCGTGGGAGGAAGGGACCCAAATTCTGCTTTTGTGTAGGAGCAGCCAGACAGATTTAGAAGACATCAAACTCTTTCTCTTAGATCTTGTTGATCTGCCTTGCTTTATCCTGCCCTCATTTACGTAGGCATTGATGGAAGGACACTGTGGCTTGGCCTTTTTGGAGACTGGTTATTACATAAGATTGTTAGAGTCAGTCTAGGTAGTTGCTGAGTTTTCTTCTGCTTAATGAAACTGAAGAAGAGGTAACTCCATAGCTTCTCTTTTATGTGTAAAAATTTCTCCTTGCATTCCTCTTTAACGCCTTTCCTTTTAATCTTCTAAGTACAAGTGGAGAACATGCAGTTCTTGCTCTTGCCACATGGAAATGAATAATGGTTTTGGGCAAAGACCAAAAGTTTCCAGAAGGCTGCTGTTTCCTGCTTGTTCATCTATGTGATGTATAAAATGAACCCAAAATATACTGGCAGGAAAAAAGGACTGTTTAGCATTCAGAGCTTCAAAGACATTTAATAACATTGTCTTCACCTAGGAACCAAATTATTTCTTCAAGAACTGTACAGAGAACACTTTGCTTTCAATTTACAGTGTGATCCATTGGAACGTATTGCAGTGGTGAGTGTCCTGTGGCAGGATAACTGAATTTATACCAGTAAAGGCTCTGAATGCCTTCTTGCACGTATGCCTTATCGGTTGGTGCGTTGGAGATTTACATCAGGAGATGTATTTTCTGATGCTTTTTCCTAGCATTGTTACTGTTTCTGAAGGATAAATGTTCCAGAAGAGATGATTCAGAGGTACAAGCCCCATGGTTTAAGCAGTAGACAGTTTGAAAACTGCGTGCCTGAGCTTCGTTGAGTAAACTGGTTAATGCATGCCACAGTTTCCACTTTTTAGATTGGGATAACCCACTCCCTCTCTTAGTCCTTTTCTCCACTCTGAATAGGTTGCAAATTCTCAGTTCCACAAACAAGAATTATGGGGCTTTAATGTCTTTGAGTGAGGCCAAGGCTGATCTGTAATAGCCACAAGTGCACTGCATACAAACATGAGGACAAAACTTTGTGTTTTACCAGGACTGAAAAAGTTGTGGATTGTCCCCTGAAGTTCTGTGCCTTTATTTGGACATTTGATTATCTCATTTCTAATTTCATCTATTTAATCTTTGGCCTTTTGCCGATATTGCTAATGATAGAAGGACTGAATTCACCAACTCATTCCAAATTTGCCAGCAGACTAATGACAGCCAAGCTATTCTCAAAGGTCTGTTCCTTGGTTGTTCTTTTTGACTGGTTCTGGTTTGCTTTGGCTCAGGTCTTATGGAGGGTAAGAGCTTTGCACCATGCTCTACTGCTCCCACCAGTGAGAACTGGGATTGTCCATTACATAGCTTCTTAGGCTACTTGGCCTCAACGTTTTACGTTGTGTGTGGTTCATGCTTTCGTCTGTACTGCGGAGCAGCAAGCAAACATCTCTGTCTAGTAGCTCATCATACGAGGGTGACACGCTCTTCTGTGGCGGGGTTAGGAGTTGGAATGACAGTTCAGGAACAAGCTAGAGCTTGGATGGGAAGGAGAAGAAAGCCCCAGATCTTCATGGGAATGTGTGCTGCTTCTATTATGCTGGCGAACTGATTGGGATAATGCTGGGTACTGTTTCTTTAATGTCACTGGCTTCCCTCATTCCTGGAGATATGAGGTTTTTATTCAATTCCAATTTATTAAAGAAAAGTCATACCCAAAGGCTAGTTTCATCAAGACTTTTAGAAGCAGAAAATAGGTCTAGTAAGTTAATCTTTTAAAAGTAAAGAAAGGGAGAAATGCAAAATCTAATTAAATGTGGGAATTTTTTTGTTTTGTTTTGTTGTGGGATTTTGTTTTGATTTTTTTTTTTTTTTTTTTTTTAATTTGGCCCCTCCTTAAATTCTGGAGCGATTTTGTTAATGGCACAATAGCTGGCATGTGCCTGTGGTGCTGCTCATCTGATTGAGTGAGGTGTGCAGCATGAGCATATGCAAAGAGCATGTGCACAATCCACTGGGGACACACAGGTTTCCACAGCAATTTTGTACAAATCCGTAACAAATGCATTGTTAGGTTGGTTTATTCCTTCTCCTTCCTGCTGTGTAAAGTATTTGATATTCAAATTAAAATGGTGCTTGTTTAGGACAATTCAGTTATAGAATAAGCCTGGTAATTGGTGCCCGTGGGACTGTTTACACTCTGCTTGGTGTAATCCACTTATGGAAAATTAATGAAAGGCTATTTCCTCCTCCATTGTAGCCCCTCCCAACTAAACAAAACCACAAAAGTACGCGATGTTGTTTCCTCTTCCAGCTGAAGCCTCAGCTGGTTATTCGGGGACAAAAGCTCCAGGAGACTAACGTGCTCCCTGGAGAGCTCTTCAGGGTTACGGGTGCCTTTGGCGATGCGGGGGTCGCAGGTGAGCCCCGCACCGCTCTGACTCAAACGCCCTCTGAACTACAAGCCATGCCTGCTCCTGGGGAGGACCAGGAGGAGCAGTTTGTTACTGGTTTATATCCCTCCATGACACTTCCCAGCGGCAGTTGAGCTGACCTGGGGGTTTGTCCAGCTGACGGATGCGAGCTGTCTGACTGTCCCCTGCACAGCACCCATCTGCACCTGAATACTCACATCAGGTGTTTCCCCCCTGCCCAGGCGCTGGGGAGCCAGCTTAGGGAGGGGAGCCTGAGTTCTCTTGATAAGCACGTGATCTGAGTCTGAATATCAATTGAGATAACTGTAATTGGTTTTTCAGCTTCCTCAGCTAGCTGCACAAGCCCCTTCAATAATATGAAGGTAGAGGGGAAAAGAAAAGGGGTTATTACGCGCCTGTGCAGTCTGTGATATGCTCAGTATGCAGTATTTAGTGTGATGGGATACCAGTGCCACTTCTTATATGCTCGTAACGACATTACTTGTCCTGCAGGCTGGTGAAGGAAGGAAACCTCTCAAACGCCTGAGTCAAGCCTGAGCTGAGGCACTGCTGTCGCTATGTGTGGATTTTGCATTTCACATTTTGTCACATGAAGGGAGAAAAGAAAAAGAAAAACCATTATTTCTCCTTTCCTCAGGAATATTTTCTAGTTGTTTCCCAGGGAGCTTGACTGTAAGTGCAGGCTGTGTGTGAAAAATGAAGCGTTTCAGTAAGTAACTGTTCAATTTTACAAACAGTGCTAATGCACAGTTTTGGGCTGGGGGAGCTCTGAGTCAATACAGCCAAAGCAAAGAGCTCTGGTTCCAGAGCAAATAGTAGCAGCAGAATTGGGAATACTGCAAACAGCAGTAGCATTGTTTTGTTATTCACAGTGGCTACAGAAAAATTCGCTGAAGAAATATCAAATGCAGAGAGCTGGAGGTCAAAGAGGAGAACAAAATCAAGATGGTCCTAGAGAAATTACCAAGATGCATTGCCTGAAAGTGAAATGAAATCACTGCCTCTTACCTCAGTAACAAAGTATCAGGGGTAACATATAGGAAATATGCTCAGTTTGACCTAGGCCTATTACCTAGATACCATCTCTTCCCTGTCCTACCCCAAATTCCCTTCCCTCCTTCAGGCAGTGGATGGACTATATTTTCTTTATCACCTCAAAGAAATGCCTTTTCTCTTTCTGTGCTCAGTCAGGCTTCCTATCCAGACTATCACTCCTTTGAATCGAAAATACTGTAGCCTTCTCTCTTTTAGTGTCCTTAAAATCTGCATAATTCTCCCTGACCCAGACACAATTACAAATGCTGAAATAATATTTTTAATTCTCGTTTTGCCTGTTCTCCTGGGAACTCCTCCAGATGGAGACCCACCACTTCTCAAGTCCCTGCTGCTTGACATTACCTCTTGAAATCCAAATATTTTTGCCGTACGTTTCTGCTTCTTTGTTCCCTGTGTGTGCAGCACGTCTCTGGACTGAGGCACCTGGTCTTTCAGTTTGTCTCAAGATTTTCCTCTTCCAAGCTTCTGCTATGAAATGACTTAGGTAAGGTTAGGTTGACCAAAAGAGTGGGATTGTTCTTTTTTGTCCCACTTCATCATCTCCCAAATTTATTTGCATCCATGAATAAATAGCAGGGGGGCAAAGTCTCCCGTGATATTTATGTGGAAAACGTGGCAAAATGCATTATTGTACATGCATCTTTCTCTGTTTGGTCTGCTGATGTGGTAACAATTGTTTGGGAAATGTGTTGTTTGCCAGGTAGGGTCAATATCAGTGTGGGCCACAGCTTTTTGCAAGTTCAAAGCCCAGGGTATAGGCAGCAAATGCTTTGCTCAGCTGTTGTTTTACCTAGCTCAGCAACATCTCACACCTGTTCTACAAGCCATACAAATAAACCTCACCTGCACAGTGCTGTGTCTTGGCTATTAAAAGCCTGATGTATTGCACACAAAGTCCAACTCATAACGGCCTGCGTTGCACAGCTCATTTGGTATCATTCTGAGGAGAATCTGTCTTAGCTACTGGCAGCGTGATCTTTGAGAACAAGCTTCATTTTGCATCTCTGTCCTTTGGAAGATAGGGAAGATTTACCACCTGCAAATAATGATGATAGGTTAACTTGTGTCCTAGGGAATGGGATGGAGGCAATGAGCTTGAGAGATTAACAACTCTGGGGTCATTTGGGTGTTCTCACTAGCATTATAAAATAGAGATGGATCAAGATTCCCTCTGCCTCACCATTCAACTGTGATTCTGTGCCAGAGCTGAACCTCTCTGTAACATAGCATTTTTTCAGACACTGAGGCATCTACAAGATATCCTCACAGATGGACTAGAGGAGAGACAAGGAAGCTTTTGAAGGCTTTTATTCAGTTGATCAATGCTTGAAAGGAGTTGGGAGGAAAAGGTAGATGTTTCAGGGAAAAATTATTTTTCCTCCACAGTCACTTGGGTGTCATTGAGAGGGACTGTTTGTTATTTCCAGGTGATTGACCTCCTGCTTTAGGTTGCAGAAAACTACCTGTGTGTTAACATATCTCACATTTGGAGTCCCTGTGTACTTTAATTTTTGCTTTAGGCATGGTGAACTTTGTTATTATTTCATTTGAAGAAAATTATGAAAGGTCCTTGTTTGAGAAGGGTCATGTTTCCTCCAGACTCCTGGATTCAATGACCAAGACTTCCAGTTATCTTTCAACAAGTCCATCTTGGGTTTTGTATGTATTAAATTCTCTTTGTGAATACTAGATGTAAATGGGAAATTTTCATTATGTGATGGGGATGTATTGCACTTCTTGCCATGTAGCAACCCAGTTGTGGACTGCAGTCTGTGGTCCACTGCAGGACCTGGTCAATATTCTGTAAATGGGGAATTGTTTAAACAGGTTGTGAAGCTCAAATCCATCCTTGGTGAAGTTGATGGAAGCCTACCATTGAATGTGGTGGGAAATGGACAGTAACTTGCTATATATTGGATCTTACGACGTGAATGCAAGAGCAGGAGCACAGAATGGTTTTGTTAAAATGGATTTGATTAGCTCTGATTCTGGGAACTACACAGATGAGTAGTTGTGGTGAAATAGTATTTTGCAGAAGGAGCTCTTGTAAAGTCAAGTGGAATCAGTATATGAGGAAGATGAGGATATTTGGCTCTATGCCACAGTTGTTCTAAGCAAGTAAAATGAAAGCAAGCAAAAAAAATCCTCATAGTTAGTAGCGCATCTCTGTTCCCTGATTGTTATCTGCAAGTTATTGGGAATAAAAGACAGCAAAAATACCAAGAGTACCTCAAAATCACTCCATTGTCTGTAAAACTTATGACAGATACTTTTCATTTAATTCATTCAGGAAATCAATATGTCTTACAGAATCATCTGACTGTGGTTGGCAGTGAAATGATAAATATACATGAAAACAGAATTGGATTAATAATTTTTGACAGGTAATATAATGCAGAAGTTGCTGAATGATATTGACAAGAGAAGGCACATTTAGTCCCAATGTCAGAGTAAGGCTAGGTGGTTATAATGTCCAAATAAATTTCGTGCTGTAACTGAAGACTCTCGATGGCAGATGGAGATCGACAATATAAAGTTCCATTAAAAAATCCTTTGCTTTGCTAATTCTTGACTCTTTTTTTTTTTTTTTTTTTTTTTTTTTTTTACCGGTCAGTAGTCTGCTCATCGATCTTGGCTGACTGAAATAGAATTGCCCCATTCTGTCTGCCTGAACCAATAGATTTCTTTTGCAATATACTGAGTTGTGAAAAAGTGGGAAACTTCACCCTCCTGAGACCAGCATCCCAAAGGCAGCTGTCGTCATCTGGGCAGGGCAGCATCTCTCTTCTAGCATTCTTGTTTCCCAGGTGAGACTGAGATTTTTAGCTTTCTTTGAGGTTTACAAAATGATTGTAAATGCATATAAAAGACAAAATGCCCTTTGTGAAGGACATCAGATTGGGTTTATTGCAGTTCTCTTCCAGTTTTTCTGTTCAGCTCTTCTGTCATTTTCTTTTCATGCTACCCCCACAGTCTAGTTCTTTCTCAGCTTTCACTTGTGTGGGGAATTTTTGCCCCCAAGTAACAGAAAGCAACCAGAACCCACTTAAACTATCTGTGGATTCCACCTAAAAAAGGATATTACATGTGCCATTTCGTGCAAAAGACAGAGAAGCTGAGATAATCTCATGTTCTCACTATTCACAGGATGCTGAGCTCAGAAAATACCCGTACATGGCTTCCACAGGGCCATGATCTCTTTCTAGGCTTGGCTGTTTGCCCCTATTTCCTAGTGTGATATTTTAAGTATTAACAACAACTTGAGCCTTGAAGATGCTGAATATGCCAACATCATTTCAGCAAAACATTTAAGCAAGCATTGTCTTAGAGTATGGAAATAGTTCCCCTGGGGACTCTACTTCCAACCATGTGCTTGCTTGCCCTTGGCTGGAGTGCAAAGTGTTTGTTGGCTGAGCAGATCTGGCAGAATTCAATTGCAATTCCTTGCTCTTACTCATATCAGAAACTTCCCCCTTATCACACTTGGATGGTGTTTGCATGTAAGTTTAGTGAATTCTGTTAAGTTAAGCAGTTGGTTTTGTGGGCAGCAGATTTCATTTGGGGTATCTTTTACTAATCGACCTGCAATGAAGATGCCTTATATACCAGTGAACTAGAAGATATAATTTTAAAGGGAAATTAAGGAGGAAGAGCAATTTAATAGAATTATAGATGTGCAGAGACAGTAGGCTTCACACTTGGGAAAAACAAAATAAATTATTTCAATCACTGAAGGGAAAATAGGAATTAAGACCATTTAGGCTAAGTATTTCTCCTTTAGAGCAATGTAAATCTGGAGGCACTGACGGTGATGAATTTGATGACTTTGAGTTCAATGCATGTTGAGCCCTGTCTATGTTTTATAGATGATTGAGATTGCTGAAGCTCCAAGGTTTACTACTTCTACCAGTGTAGAAATTGAGCCTTTCAACACAAATTCTCATCTGAGCTTTGCAAAATGTTGGAGTGCGAGAGCTGTTCTGCAAAGGAAGGGGAAGCAAAAAAGTTTTGCCTTCTCAAAGTCATGTGATAAAACATTTTAAACATTAATCTGAGACTTTGTAGTGAGTTAAATACCTTGACTAAGCACTGAAAGACTAAGACACAAGGAAATAGCTGGACTTTTTGCTATATAGTTAGCTGCTCTGCTCCTCTGTGCCTCACCGAGGTTTAGACACGTTCCTTGTAGCAGATGAAGTGGTGCCTCAAGTTGAGCAGTGCTCAGCGTAGTTTCTACTTCCATCTCAGTACAGCTAGATCATGTCAGATTTTTTTTATTTGAGGAGTCTCTTAGGGAAAACCTCCTCCCTGAGGAGGACTCCAAGCAGTCATACTCCAGCCCGCAGACTCTCTAGATGAGTGTCTGGTAGCGAACGCACGGTACAGGGAAATAAGTTTCCAGCCATTTTGCAGCCCTTTGGGACATGAGGTGGTGGATGAGCATATACCATGATCATCGTCTGTGCTTGAACATGGAGCCTTATCTTTAAAAGGAAAAGATATTACTTTAATAGCATATTTGTAGCTTTTCTTAAACAGAGTCCCTCCAGACAAATTCAAGCCTCACCAGTTGTTCAGAGGGAATGAACAACTTGGAGACCAGCTGCCATGCATTTCAGTACATATTGGTGTTTACTCTGTTAGCTGTTAACTTAATAATGAAATAACTTATTTTCCCTGGGAAAAGGTTTTTGTCTGAAGGCTCCATATCTCAGTGAGCATCTGCTTCCCCCTGCAAGGCAACAGTATTGTTAAGTGAGAAATGGGCAATACATACAGAGATGAGAAAAAAAAAAAAAAAATGCACTGACATAAAGCTGCCCCAAACCTGATGTGAGTTAATGTCATTTACCAGAGTTTTGGCATCTCTGTAATGGGAAGCCTAGAGGAACTAAGGGGCATTCTTCTGTAGAAGGTCCTATCTACACACAGCTGAAAGACAGTATCTCAGTGAAGAACCTTCTGTCCAAAACTGCCGTCTCATTAGTGTTTTTGTGTTCGTTATGGTTGCCTTCCAAAGGCTGAGGATTGTTGTAAGTGACGAAGTGACTGAGACTTAGAAAGGGATCTGATTCAATACTTACAACAGCAAGAAATGGTTAACATGGGGAGAGACTGGAATTAAGTTGTTCAGCTGTAGCTCATCTACTTTTCTGTCATGAAACCATCAGTACTACCATTTTATTACTCAACCAGGACCTGGAAGAATATTTTGGTGAGAGTAGATGAATTGGCAAGGACCATAATAAGTAACACTGGAATTATACAACTTTTGTTATAGCTTATTTCAAAGATTATTTTAATTTAATTGATCAATCAGATAAAATTATATACTAGTGTGCTACTGGCACAGGCCCACATGGGTGCTACCAGCATTTGTACTGTCCATCATGTCAGCCACAGATATTTTTAAAATTATTTACTTGATGGAAAAAATGTTTTTAATTAAAGCATTACTTGCTGTCTTTACAGGATTATTTAAATTAGCAGTTGGAGCGGTGGCTTGATAATGTCCCTGTAAGAAATATTCTGACAGGCATTATTGTGGTTTTGGCAGGGATGGAGTTAATTTTCCTCCCAGTAGTATTTTGGATTTCACACATCAAGAATGTTGATAAACACACTGATGTTATTTGTATGTCAAGAATGTTGATAAACACACTGATGTTATGAGTTGTTGCTAATGAGCCCGAAGACACTGTCCAGCTTTCCAGGTCTCACTGATGTGCAGGTGCAGGAAGCTGGAAGGGATACATACACCAGAGAGAGACTCAAACTGACCAAAGAAAGTATTCCATGCCATAAATGTCATGCTCGGTATATAAGTGCGGGTTGTCTGGGATGGGCATTCTCTCGCCCTCATTTCTCCCTCTCTCTTCTTTGCTGCTGCTTGATTTCATTTCCACGATCGCTGCTCAGGACGGGCTGTACTGGTCATTGGGCCACTGGGTGGTGAGAAATCATGCATTGTTTGTTTTGTATATTTTAGTATCCTTATATTTAGTTATTATTGTAGTTTTCCATTGCTGTTCTAGTAAACTGTCTGAATCTCAACCCATAATCTTTTCTTCCCAATTCTCTCCCCCATCCCACTGGGGAGGGGGAAGGTGAGTGAGAAACTGTGTGGTGACTTGGGCTAAACCACAACAGGCATAACAAACTCTATGGAGTATGGAGACTAACCTCCATACCCAGGTTTAATTTCCACCAGTTAGAAACTGTTGGTGTTTTTTTTCCTAACATGTTAGTTGTGGGTTTTCCTCTCTTCTTGTCATATTCATCTTTATTCTTTCAACACACATCAGCAATTTAAGCATAATTTGGTCGTGCTAGGCTTTGAATAACATAGTACTTAGAAAGTTTTTGTTCACAGTTGGCTCTAATCTGGACAGATCCTCAGCTTGTTTTAATAAGTTAGTAGCCTCTTCCTTTCACCGTCTTCCACTGCTGAGTGATCTTGCTACACTGGACCACTAAAATACAGAACATTTTCTGATACTGCTCTTGTACATAAATGGCATCTTTCAGTGTGATTTCAAAGCTTTTCTGAATAAAGTGTCCTGTGTATTGGGCAAACATCATCACCATAAAAACTAGTTATATTCAATTAAATGAAATATTTTCAGAAAGTATTTCATTTTGTCTAGGAATATTTAGTCTTTTAGTCACCAGAAACAACCCAAACTCTCTTTTTACCCAGCTTTTATTGTTACTTTATTTGGCTTTTGTGTCTAATAAATGCCAGTGATTTGCAAATGTACATTTGACAAGAATAGAAAAGACTTTGTTCATCTTCCACACCAGAAAGGAAAGAAAAAAAAAAAACCCCACGTGTCGAAGTAATCCTAATCCTGACAGTTGTGCTGAAGCAAGGTGCTTGTTTTAAGTAGCACAAAACGTGTGATAAGCAGATAAATGTGGATTTCTGTGCTCTGTTTGACCAATGTCAGCCGAAGCTTAGCCAGACTTTGCTTCCTGAGAGAGCAGTGCAAGAGGAGATTCTGCGCTAAGCGCTGGATGGCTGAAATACGTCTGGAAGGTTAAAGTCTTCCCTGGTGTTTAACTCTCCATGCTGCATCGGCATGTTCCCAGCAATACAGAAGATTAATATTTTCTGGTAACTATTTGGAAGCATTCAGCTGAGTAATGGGGTAGATATTCAACTCGGGAACTGACTTAGTCTGCCTCTGTGTTTCTAGTTTATGCTGTAATGAGATGAGTTACTAGCCAGGCAGCCAGGACAAGTGATGTGCTGGGGTTTGATTCCCCCCTGCCATGCACTTCAGGTGGTTGTTTACACCTGCGTAAAGTGGATGCAAAGCAGTATAACAGGATGCTGCCGCTTGCATTTGTTTTATATATTTTGCTATGAACAAAGTGAAAAGAGAATTGCCGAAGCGGAGTAAGGCGAGTGCCTGCTGTTTCCAGTCTTAAGCGTGTCGTGTGCTGGAAGTGGAGCTGTAATATGTAACCGTGGACCTTCTTGGTTTGTAACACTCGGGGAACCTGTGCAAATATTACAACCCAGCATCCATCACAGGGCAGTCCAAACTCCATCCTAGAACACCAGGGTCCCAAATTCCTGAGCCTGTCCTTTCTGATTTTGAGCATTTTTACATTCTGCTCACACAAGATAAAGGACTGCAAAAGACAGGCATGGGCTAATCGAGCAGTTAGCTGTGAGCTGATGGTCTTGTTCTTTCAGAAGGAGATTGAAAGACGAGAGGTATGCATCATATTAGCTGCTTTAGGGCAAAAATATAGATTTGTTTCCAGCCTGTGCAGTTTTCATTACTCTTCAGGGGGAATGAGATGGTTTGAGGACAAGAACCTTAGGATGAAGAAGTTGTTTCTAGTAGAGGTGTGCTGTTCTACGTTTGCTGTGTGGTATTGTAAAATAGGACAGGCATTTGCAAATAGGAAACTTGAGATGGGGAAAAAACTAGATAAGATGTCTATATTTGTTCTGCAAGTCTGTAGCAGATGCAGATTTCAATGTTAGTTTTTATGAATCGTATGCTTTAACCAGCTTTTGCTGGTTTAATGCTATTGAATAGCCAGGCTGTGATCGGGTCCTGGCACTCTTTTTGTTGCTGCATTACTGCTCATTTCTGCCTCACACTCCCCCAAGCAGGAATATAACCTGGAAGATGCAGAAGTTGACTCCATGTGAGCAGACTGTACCTAGCTAGGAGCTGCAGGACCAAACAGTGGAGTGGTGAGGCGGGGGCTGCATCTGAGTCACCCTTTCCTCCTCAGGCACCTCAGCTAGCGCCAGTCCTACACAGGGCACTGAGCAAAGGCTCAGGCCACGTCATGATCAGCCACGAGGTGAGTGTCCCTTTTCGTTAAATCTGATGCTTGCTAAAAACTCCAGGCAAAGCATGAAATGTAGTGAGACCCTGGAAAAAGAAAACACACAAAGAACCCTCATGTCCCTCTCTAAAATTATGAGTAGTGTATCTGATTTATGAAAAATGTATAAATGTGACTTGGGAACAGCTTGCACTTTCACACTAAATAAAAGAAGAAGACAGAAGAGAGGACTTGAATGTCTGTGAGCATACTCATGTATACAAATGACTGTCATAAATCTTTTTGCATGATTGCTTTGCTTTGTGGCATCTCTTTGGGGAGTTCTGCAGGGAAAAAAGCCCTACAGTTTGGGAAACTGGAAAAAAAATTTGCAAAAGAAAATAGATTTGCTGATATAATTATGCAATTCGTGTAGAACGTATTTGGTCTGCTAATCAGAACGGAAGGGAAAAGCCTAGACAGTGCTATTGGTTTAAAGGAGTTGAATTAAAAGACCAAACACCCTGGGTGAGAGTGCTGCAGCCCTCGGGAGGCAGGCCTGGCTCTGTGGGGAGCCCTGCAAACGCTGCCAGTGTCATGACTGAGGAAAGAAAATGCTGTATTCTTGCAAGATGGGCTGGGGAGAAAACAAACCTCAGCTGGTATAAATCTGCTTTGACATTGGTGCTCATTCATATTACCTGCAGATTTGGTCCACGGCATCTTCAGTCTGGGTTTAAAGTCACTCCTGATTGTGGTTTGGCTCCATCAGCCTGTAGCTCAGGGTAGGATGCAGAGCTCCCCAGAAAAGCAAGATGAACCCTGGGGACCTCATCTCCCATGGGGATTAGTGCTGTCATGGCCAGACCGGATCCCGTACCCAAACTAATGCTCCTCCGTGACTGCGCAACAGCTCTGCCCTGCTGATTTCCTCAAAGCATTGTGCCCCTCTGTCTCTTCAGCTTGGATGGTGAGTGATTCGTAGTTATCCTTTAGACGTGGAGCGAGTGGATGACGTTGTTCAGAGATGGCAATGAGTGGAAAGATGATGGAAAAGGAACAGCTAAACTGTTTGTGTCCTTGCAATGTGGCTGATACTGTTGTGCTTTTCCAGGGAAGCTCCATCCCTGCAGGGGGGGAAGTCTTGCTCACCACACCCACGCCAAGGAGGTGTGACTGGCAGCTCCGTGGCTTGTTCCTACCTCTCTGGTCGTGTGGTCCTGATGTTGGTCTGAGCTGTACATCCCAGTGTCGCTCATGAGTAATCTAGCTGGGGCCTAGAGCATACCTGAGAGGTATTTCTGGACTTAATAGTTTGCAGGGGAATTCCTGTTAATTAGCTAGACTTTTGCAGCATGCTTCTGGAATAGTGAAATAATATATAAATTATATTAATAGTTATAAATAATAGTTATTTAATTATTATTATTATTAAAGCTGCAACAAAGGATCTCCAAAAAGGGTATTTGGATAGTAAAGAAGGATTTATTTTGATGGTATTGAGGACTATTTGCAAATCCTGGTGGGTTATGATTGTATTTTCTGAGCAAGGGTATGCACATATGATAGAACAGCTCAGAGCAGCACTCACGATGGTGCCTTTGTCCCGAAATGACTGTAAATGTTACCAGTGAGTTCAGTCAAGCTGATCTCTCCCGCTCTTCCTAACATCAGCCATCTGGCTCCGTAGCCTTTGTGTTGTGCATGACCAGCCAGATGGCCATCTGCACATCTCAGCTTCCAGACCCCTAAGCCTCCCTTGGACAACAGCCTCCTTTAGGGCTTGAAGAGCTGCTCAGACTTCCGTGAAGGTGTAACTCCAGAGAAAGTCTTTCCAAACATATTCAGTGAAAAGAGCAGTGACCACATAGAAAGGCCATCACCTTTTCTTTCTGTCATTGAACTGTGATGCAAAAAGGAAGAGAAGCAAAGATAGTAAAGTTGCTGTTAGTGTGGGGGAGCAAAGTCCTCAGCTGCTATATGCTGCTGTGATTTCATTTTTTTTCTTTTTTTTTCTTTTTTGAAGGAGCTAAGCTTGCCTTATACTAAAAGCAAAATAATTCATAGAAAGTCGTTCCTTTCAGTTGAAAGATATTGAATTTTAAAAGTCACTAGAGGCTTCCTTTTGCCTTTGTTCCCAGAGTTTTTGAAGAAACCGAAGAGATTCATGCTAAAATGGGAACCACTGAAGCCTATTCTGCGGTCTTCTCATCCTGTGCTCAGTTCCTCCATTCAAAGCACTTGTTTAGTCAGACAACTCCCAGCAGAGCCGAGCTTTGTCTGACATCTGTTAGCAGGGGCTAATGGGGCCCTCCTTGACTCATCTACCAAGGCATTTGCTGAGACTTCAAATTCTCTCGTAAGTCCCAACTACAGCTGTAGGAAGGCTGTCTCCTCTTCACCTCTCCAGCAAAGGGAGCACAGCCGCAGTCTGAAGGGCTTGACTAAGGTCCAAGTAGTGACAGGCTATCTGTAAGCAGGCATTTCTTTTGGAGAGCAACATTTTGACTAAGAGGCTTGTGCTAAAGGGAGGGTACCATGTCCCTACCATGTCCCGGTGCTATGTAGAACAGAGTAAGAGAGAGGATGGGGATGTATCTTGCTGTGAAAGCTATTCTTCATGCTTTTGAAATAATCTTTGATAGCTCAGAGAAAGGTGCAGCTGTGCCTTTCATTGAGCAGCAATGAGGACGGTGAAAACTGCTTACCCCTACTTATGCAGGCTTTTCTTTTACGTTAATCGCCATCCCTCTCCCTGGCTGGGCTGCCAGGGACTCACGTAATCCGTGTGCTCAGCAGACTAGCAGGGTAGAAACTGTGCTACAAACACTTCTTGCTGCTGTCATCCAATTTTCCATGGGGTATGTGTAACATTAGTAACTGGATGCAGCAGGATTTGGTACGTTATTTCCCCACGCTGGAAATCTGTTTCATCTGCCCTTTTCTGAGGGCTCCCTTCAGTTTTATTGGAAGCCAGCTCTGCTGCAGTTTTCCAGGCACAGGTTAATACGATAGATTAGTGTTTTATTACTGTGATTATCTTATTGTTCTTTGTGTGACACTGACCATGAGTTTGAAGTCCTGCGTAAAACATAAAGGCTACGCAAGGCTTACTCATAAAAATAATCTTTAGATTATAACGAGCCTGATCCTGCAGGCGCTCAGGAGGCAGCGTGCTTGTTCACGTTCACCCTCCCAGGCTGTTACTGGGAGCATGGGTGTTTGTACCAGCTTTCCATAACAACATGCCTTGGATGTTGGTAGATGCTGCATAATTAGGAAGAGAATTTGAAAAGTTTGAGCGGGAATTTTCTAGTGCTCCTGAGTCATTAAGGAATGTAAGTAGCAAAGAAATTAGGTGGCTTTTGTGCTCTTGAGGCCAGTGCATGCTTCTGAAATCCCACTTATTTCTGCTTGGAGCCTCATCCAGTCACTGTTACTACACTGCTTGTAGTGTAGTACGTTGGTCTCTGCCCTATGTGTTGTGTGTAAGCTTGCTAATTTGTGTGGGCTCTGGAGGATGGCTTCACCACCGCCTTGTTCTCATTGGGATGACCCACAGTGTGCCTTTAAGTCTTATTTCTTGCAAGACAAGTTTGAAATTCCTTGTCCTGGTGCTGTGACTTGTGCTGTGAAAGGTGAGATCTTTGAGCACAAAAGCTATTATTTGAAAAAGCAACAACAACAAAAAAAATCTGCCCCGAGTTGCTCACCTGGTCACTGGTGCAAAGAAAGCAAGTGCCCTCGTGTGTTCAGGGAGCTCACAGTTGAAATATTGAACAAGTGGCACCACCAAAGCCCTTAAATGAAAGCCCAGTCAAAGGTGTTAGTTCAGCTGCCAAGCCCACCATAAAATGTCTATAAAGTATCTCTCCAGGTAGTAGGAAATACTATTTGCATGCTTCTGCGGAGAAGCCTGTATTTTAAAAATTTTTACTATCTAAAGGCAATGTTAATATATTCCACCAACTGCCCAGAGAACAGGAGTCTCATGCACAAGAACTGTCCATTTCCCCATTCACCCCTTGGCAGGCACAAGAAATGGCCACAAGGAGGTCTTGCTGCTGTCATCCAGTTTTCCATGGGGTGTGTAACATGAGTAACTGAATGCATCAGGATTTAGAGGGTTTTTCTAGGGGACAGGGATGGGAAGTGTTGCAGACTCAATGTATCTTCAGCCTTAGGCTGTGTCTGCGAGTATCTGACTAGGAGTGACATTGTATGTAAGACCATCATGAGTCACAACTCTGGGCCCGCTTGGGAACCCTGCTGAAGCCCATAATGGCATTTGCGGTTTCTCACTCTGTGAGTCATCCTGCGATGATACTGCTGGCTCTGATGTAGACTGGATAAAGACTGCTCTAAATAGTAATGGGATGTTTGGAACTTTCATGTCCTGACCCTGCTGCCCAGAAATTATTTATTTTCCTTTAGTTACTATTATTTGAAAAACAACCGTATGTTATTAGCATGCAGACCAAGTGTCACAGACCATATCCATCTCAAGCAATGATTTTCAAGACCTCTTTAGAGCTAGAGTGTGAATCTAGAGAACCACCAAAACGTAGAGCTATTGCACCTATTTCTCATTGGATTTCCTTCCATCCGTGCAAAAAAAAGTACAGAATCCACCCAGGAGAAATAGCAGAGTTTTGCACAGATGCAAATGACTGCAGAGTACCAGGGTGAAGAGAACATGGCCCTATATTGTCTCTATTGAAGACAAATAGTTCACAAAATAGGAATGTTACTTACCTATTGATACTTACTTTATAGCTCTCTATCTCCAGGAATATTGTGGGTTGTAAGAAAAAAACCTACTAGAGAAAGGACTAAACTATGCAGCAGGTAGTACTGCAGATGTTGATAATGAATGTATTGAGTGTTTGATTTTTTTTTTTTTTTTTTTTTTTTTAATTAGGTAAAACAGACCAGGTCTACCGCAGTTTGATGTTTATAAAGTGGTCCAGTCAAAGCTTCACTTCTGGGCAGGAATAAATAAATTCATCAAGCAATTGATGCTTTTGCACTGCTGTTATGATAAATGTTGCCATCAATTATACTGGTATGCTCAGACTGCAAGGAGCAGAACCAACTGAACGTTGCTGCCTGATAGGAATGACAACAAGAGTGCGTTGCCTCTCTTTATGCTTTGTATTCATAAACACAGCTCTCCAATTATACTAATTTGTTTGTTTGGATTAGGCAATAGATTAAGAAATGTTTTTAGTTAACACTGGAGCATAACACGCATTAATATTTTGGCAAACATGATGTAATTCTCTGCACTGGCCTGGAACTGGCTGCGTGGTGAGTGTAGTCTTGGTGACTCTGAGGTTGCACCAGCTCCACGCTATTGGGGCGTGCTGGAAGAGCAACCACTCACCCGCCTGGGACCTCCACTTACTGCAGTACAGAAATAAATCCAGGTGTCACATACTGAGTGCAGGACATGGATGGTGTATGTAGCATTTGAGAATTGCCTATTTCCCCAAGTAACTTTGAATTCATCTGGAAAAAGTAGTACTGGTCCCAATACTGAAGGTGCTTGTTCATTGTTGTGTTTTGAGGAGGTTGTATGTGGTTTTTTTTTTTTTTTTAGGAGATTTTCTGTTATTTCAGCTCAGGACTGGCAATAATAAGGTAGCAACTTGCTTTTGTTTCATTTCTACGTTAGGCTTGGTGTCCTTTCTCTTTTGTTCCTCTGTGGTGTTTATCACAGTCCTTGTGTGATGTGATTGCGAAACAAAAGATTCGTTAGAGAAGTGAAAACCAAACTAGCAGATAGCACACTGTAAAACCTAAACCATATTTGACATTATTTAAGACATCCTTTCTTTGATCACAAGCTATGAAGAAGCAGCATTGCATGAAATGAAGGAAATTAATTAATTCAACAGAGTTCCATTTCCTCCTTCAAAATTAGTAAACAGCTAGCAGCTTTTCAGAATTGGCCATTGGCACTAAAATGCCTTGGAAAAAAGTGCACCTTACAGCTCGAAGCAGAAGTAAACATACAACATGATCTTTTGGTCCAGAGTTCACGTGATAGCATGTTTATCTGACACCTGGAATTTTAGATTTCAACAAGCATGTATCGACCTCATATAAATGGCTGGTGAAGAACTCATCTAGTGTTTAATGTGTACTCTGGATTTCTAGATTACTTGCATGCAGCAATTAAGGTCAGAACAGAGTTCTCTCTATGGCGTGCCATCACGCGAGCTTTAATTACCATGTCTGCTGTCTCCCTTACCTCATTTGTCTGCTGTTCAGATACTGTGGTGGGGTAGCATTTGCTTTTTTTTTTTGTTTAGGTGGGAATGAGGAGGAGCCATGTCCAATCCTCCTTTACTGAACACTGCTGGCATGAAATGAATCTCAGACCTGTCTGCAGGTAGGATTTGAGTCAATAAACATAATTCTTAGCATAGGATCAAAATAAAACTTCCCTTTCTGTCTGCCTCACTGCCTCTGAGAGGAGACTGAACGTAAATGACAGTTGGTCTATATAAACAGCTGGTTTGTTTTTTTTTTTGTGCTATTCTTGGCCAAAAAAAAAAAAAAGCAACAAAAATACTGCAAATTGCTGAGTTACACTGGTGGGTGTGAGCCCAGGTTCAACCCAGCAGTGCAGCTATGTCGAGACAGCTCTGAGCAGGGCCAGAAATCCCTCTGTGCATGGGATGCTTGCAGACATGGGAAGTTCGTGCAGCCGCTTCTCAGCCCACTTTGCTGATCTAGCCAGAATCCATGGTGGCTTGAAGAAAGCTGTATGAGAAAATGAGTGCAAGTTTTCAAACTGAGAGTGTGATCCTCTGCATTTCACATATCACACCTTCAGCAGTTTACTGGAATTGGTACGGGGTCTGGTTCATTGTAGTGCAGCACGGGTCAGAGTTGCTGAAGCAGAAACTGAAAAAACACAATATGCAACATCCTTATTAACCACAGAGCATGGTCTGCAATCTGAAAGAAGGAAAGCTGGACTCTGTAAGCTACTCTGCAGAGAACAATTGTGCAGGGATTTATAAATGACATTTACAAATGATCAGAGGAATGCTGTGCTAATAGCATCCAGACAAAAAACTCAATGGAAGATAAGAAATGGGTTTCAGTCCTCGTAGCAGTTCATTGTCTGCGGCAAAAGGATTTTGTCTTCTTAGCATTTCTTCCAAGTATTCATCTGCTTCCTTATCAAGAACTCAGGCTTTAATCTAGTGGAGTTTTGAGTTTCCAAAGATGCTTTCTGCGTTTGCAAGTTGAAGGCTGGTTATGGGCATCATTTACTCTGTTGTCCTCCCGGCTACTTCTTTATCTGCCATAACACACATAATGAATGCAATTATGTCAGGATAAAACAAGTGTCTGATTTACAGCCTCTGCTAAAGAAACAGTACAAGTCTCCTCGGGCTGCCCCAGGCTGGATGTCTGCTCTCCCCATGGAGCAGGCACGCTGCTTTCCCTAGGTGGGACTGAGGGGCAGCAAGCAAGAGGAGGTCTTGACTGATTTTTCAGATTAGAAAAGCCTGCCTCATACTTTCAAGGGCTTCTGTATGAATGGAGAGTGCAAGGATTTTGTAATTGGAGCCAATATGGAAAAGGATTTTCTGATTCCTGGCAATCCCAGGTTTTGCAGTGAGGGGTTTGGGGGTTCAGAAATGAAACAAGAGCTATGAGAATTTTACATCCTCCTTACTCTCCACCTTCTCCAAACACGATCAAGGAAAAATCTTTGATAAGCATTGAATGTTGAAGTTAAGTTCAAAATTGCTTTATCTATTCTGTATAAAAGTCTCTAGAAGTGCTGAAGTACCTCTTCAACTTTTTTATTTTATTTTATTTTTTTTGGTTGAAAAGACATTTCACTGTCCCCTATTCTGGGCTTCTGTATATTTAGCTGTTTTGTTGGACAGAGTTTGTATTCACGCGAGTCATTTGCACCTGCTTAATACTCACCTTTTTATTTTGTGCAGTGTTTGTTTTTTGGTTTTTTTTTTTTTGTTTTTGTTTTTTTTTTTTTTTGAATGAATTGTCTGTGGAGCCAGTGAGCAACAGCTCACACTGGTGCTCCAGCAAGTTGCCTTGCCATGCACTTGGAGAAATGCACCCAGACTGGTGCCTCAAGTGACCACGGCCCGCTCCCCGTCCTGGAAGGACTTTGTGAAGCTCTCTTGGCTGAGACACCAGGGAACATCACAGGGACTTTGTGTTTCCAAGGAAGCTGGTTTTTTTCTGGAAAAAGTGAGTGTAATTTCATACTTCCATTTCCATCTAGCATGACTTCTTGTAAACAGACACATCTTAAATACAGATAATTGGGTGAAAAGGGAAGGAAATAGTGTCTCTTTATATACAAGTAACTGCTGTCATGTCTAGGTATTTCTGAGACAGGTAACAAGCTTTGTTCTTAAATTGCTATGCAGCTGTGGTTTCTACTTCCCCTGAGGAGCAGTGTTTTACATTTCCCTTCCATAATTTCAGGAGCGATGCAAAGTAGGCTGCTTAGCTGAATCTCTGGGCTCGACCTCTGTGTTTGGATGCCTCAGTTTTCAAGTCCTTACTGCAACACAGAGTGCCCTTGGTGCAGATGTGCCACATCTAATATTGCCTGATGTTAGTAGTTTTGGTGAATGCCACATCCTCATCTGTGGTTCTGGGTATATTTGAGGTGTATTTTTATTTTCAATGTGTAACGTGGCTTTAAGTTTATCATCCAGTGAGTTATGGCAATACTTGGTACATCAGCTAAGCAGATTTATTCTCCACCCAGCTTTCTGCTCTGGCCATTGCTAGCTGTAGACAGCTTGGCGGGGAGCAACCAACCAAAGGCAACAACCTTTTTGGTGCAGGGGAACAAGGGACTGTACTGCGGCTAGTTGTGAGCTCTTTTGCAAAGGGGACCAGGCAGGTAGAGAAAAAGCTGTTTTGAATTTCAGACTGATTATAAATGACAAGTTATGAGGGAGCATAAAGAAGGAACTACTGTACATTTCGTAACACTGATACCCTTTGTTAGACTACAGACGAAAGTAGGCTTTGACTTGAGACTGCCGGAGAATACAAGATGAGAGTCTATAAGGATGGAACATATTGATCTTCCCTTTATCTTTTCAAAGCGTTACTCTTTTGTCAAGGCTTCCTATTTTTGTATAGTGTGATGTGCCTACCTTCTAATACTTTGTGCATTTTGGTGAATATTTTTTAGAGAAATACTACCTTAATATTTTCTGTAATTACTTTTTTAAACTAAATATTTTTGATTAATGAAACATATATATTTGCAAGCAAAAAAAAAAAAGTTATCTCCAAAATGAGATAGTAAAAATGTGTTGGTTCCTAGCCTGCCATGAAAGCACACAGCTTCATGTTCCTTGCTGAAGATACATTGATTTATACGAACTAAGCATCTTTTTCTTGAAGCTCCAAATCAGAGTGGGTTATTTTGAAGTATGCTGTCTGCTATAAGCTATAAAAAGGGAAGATTTTAGTAGGGAGATTGGAGGTACACAAATAACTGAATTTTGTTTGTTTGACTAAGTCAAAACACTGGTGAAGAGAAATATCCAGATCTAAAATGAATTCTTTAAGCTTTTTCACTAAAATGAAAAAAAAAAAAAATTGTAAGTTCTTTAACGCTAGAATGAAGTCTACTTCATATCAGGGTGTTATTTAGAAATGTAAAACTTTTCTTTCCAAAAAGAGTGGAAAGGTGTGAAAATTTTGAAACAAACAAACAAAAAAACACTTTAAAACTTTATTTGGAAAAAGTCTTACTAACAGTTGCAATAAATGCTTTTGGTCTATTTTTTTTTGGGTGTCTACAGTCTGTTTTTCAATGAATGAAGTAGTCTCCCAGGTTAGCCAAGGCCCTTGTCCCCACGTGTCTTGAGCACAGAGTGCTGTTGAGTCATTGCCATGTTCTGACAACATATGAATGCATCACTGGTGAATTTCCAGGAAACAAGGCTTGACTAATGCTTTCTAATAAAATACAGTGGTGTAATATGATGAAACACAGAAAAGCATTATTCAAGGTGCAAACCTTAAGAAAAATTCCTAGTTTGTTTTCTATGAGGAAACAATTGAATCTGTCCCAAATCAGGTACTTAATCCGTAGCTGCTATAAATCAAGGAAGAAAAGAATTGAGTTTCAATTGACTTTCCTGACTTCAGGCATAAAACAAGAATCACTTGAAAGATGGAGGGAATTCTGCAATCTGAAATTCAAATTTCAAAAGGGAATTTACTAGAAGTGCAATATCATAGTCTTGGAGAGCTTTCTTTTTTCCTGTTTCTTCTTTTCCGATTTTAATCTTTTCTTTCAATTCAGTACAGAAAGTTTGTATTTCTTTTCTAACCATATAAGTTGCTTCATGAAAGCAAGAACAAATGGAGTGCCACAAGCTTTTTGTCTGAAAATTTTTCAAAGGTTTTAAAGGAATCTAATAAATAACTCTATTTTTTTTCCTTCTCTTCAACAAGGAAGAGTTGAGACTTTGCGTCTTTAAAACCCTTCTTATTTCTAAGAGCAATAGAGAATTCAAAGGTCCACAGGTCTGTCTAAAGTTGTGTAATTTGATTTTGCTCTATTATTCACTTTGGGGTAAAATGAGGATGTGCCCTCAAATCTGGCAAATCTTAGGTATTTTTTAAAGTCTCTGCAGGTATTCACAGCCAGCTCTACTGTTTGTTCTCTGGAATTTCAGTGCTGCTTTAAAATATCACTTGTTACTGTCTTTGTTATTTTAATGGGTATTTTAATGGATCATTCTAGGTGGTTTTAGAGTTAATGTACTGGTATTTCTGTTATTTTCCAATTCCATTTCCAACCTGCTATCAGAGGAACACCTAGCAAGAGAAAGATTCCTATTTTGTCTCGCCTCCAGCACGACCCTTCTTTCAACTCTTCTATAAGCCTATGTGAAAGTGATACAGATTAATTTGGGTGTCCTTGCTTGAAAGGCTGGGGCACCTTTTCTTTTTTTTTTTTTTTTTTGTGAGGATATGGAAAACGTGGTGTGTTCAGAGATTGTTTTTCTCCCGCTGAAGTCAGCAGAGGAATGTTTGGGGCCATATCCTGAGCTGTTGGAAACTGGCGTAGCTCCATTTACAGCTGTAGGATCAGGCCATGGTGTGAAAACAAATGCTAGAGGCATTTTAAAAAGACATGAACCTTGGGATTTATTTGTGAATACCAATATTAATATTATATTAACTAAAAATGAAAGAGAGAATAAATTAGTTTGAAAGAGCAGAAGAACTTCAAGAAACAAACAAAACATTACTTTTTAATTGGGTTGTGCATTTTCTAATTCCCTTTTCTAATCCAGTATAAGCAGCTGGCTTGTGACAATATATTCCCAACAGAATAAGTATTTTTCCTCTAACATACCAAATTGTGTCCATCATGGCAGTGTTTAGTGTCTTGTTACTATCAGATACAGATTTTAATTCCTTAAAACAAAGGAATCTTGTTTTCCCTCTTTGCACCCCAAAACCCCCAAATTCCCATTTGAATAAGAATTTTTGTAAAGCTGGATTATCTATTTTAAGTTTTACTCTGATTTAGATGAGTGGATAGAAATGCATTCAGCTACTTCTCTTGCCATTTAAAGCCAGTTTCAGATTTTCTACCATGTACCACAACTTGGAAAGAGAGATTTCAGAGGACAAAAAGTGGATAAAGGTTCACTCTTACCAGGTGTTACTTGCTGCAACTTCTTCAGGCTTTATCCTACAGCTATGGGACTTCAATACTTACTTTGGTAAGGATATTTCCCGAGGTGAAGCCCTGCCTTCTGATGTTATTCAATATCACTGCCAGATCTCAGGCTGGGATTTAATGCCGATGTTGTGCTGCACCCCAGGCGTTGTTTTGATGGTGCACGGTTCTCCAGTGGGTTAGGATACATTGGTAGCAGCAGATGGCATATTACCATCATCTGCCTTCTCTTCTGACCTGAAGATGATGTTCCAAAACTTACAAAGCGGTGAGGATTTACAGTTGTAGCTAAGACTCTCTACAGGTTTTTCAGGGTTTGCTTTTTTTATTGTGTGAGTGCTGGGAGTCAATCAAGACTACCTCTATCAAACAAATTGCCTGTGATAAGTGAGTAAATGAAATGATTTATTGTAGTAAAAATCACTGAAGATATAATTATGGGGGGAAAAAACCAATCACCCAAATCTTCTTTCTGAGTCCACAGGCAATGTCACAAGTCAAATGTCATCCAGTGGTTTTTGTGGGGTTTTTGGTTTTTGTTGTTTTGTTTTTGTTTGTTTGGGGGTTTTTTTTGTCTACTGTGCCTGCTTGTCTTTGCTAAGCTTACAAATATGTGAAACTATTGTGGATCATATCTGTAGAATCTGACTTTCATCTTCCACAGCCAGAGGCTATGTATTTTATATATATATGTAAAATATATATAAGCCCTGGATGTTGCTTAGTCTGTTGGCCAGGAGACCAAGTATTTCCAAATTGACAGCTAGTTACACAACAGTGCGGCTGTGCCCACAGAAATGTGTTTGTTACTGCTCCAGGTTAACTAGTTTTATCCTGCCATAATCCCTGGAAGTCCATGGTTCAGTTACTCACATGAGCCCAGAAAACCCTCATGTGAGCACGCTTTGCACAGGTGCTCTCTTGTCAGCTGCATTTGAAGAACAATTTTTCTTCTGGTTGCTCTCTGTGCTGCAAGTTCAGACAATTGTGCAATTGAGGAACAAAGTGATGGAAGATGTGGCTTAGAACTGGTGTGTGTGCCACAGAAATGGCACTTTGAGATGAATTTGGGGTGTGTTTATCTTAGTGTTGTCCTTGCAGTTGTCTGCAGCATGCTTTAGAAAGCTAGGTGGGTGTAAAAGAGCCTATGTTCACTGATTCTGATAGAGGCTTTCCTTAAAATGGAGATTTTTCCTGACAGAGGTCAGACTCAGTACTGCTTGTTCGGTTTTCATGTTTGAATTTACACTGATGCTATGCACAATTAGTGGCAATTAGATGAAATTTACATTTTCAAGGCAGAGGATTTTTCTCAGCAATAACTCTGGTCTGTGTATCCAGCTCTTCCAATTACATTAGTATGATAGTGTTATATGGCAGTATTCACTTATCTAATTTTAGAGTAGGCTATTTTAAGAGTAATCTGATGTATTAATTTATGTCATACCCAGAGTGGATATTATAAAGATGCGCTATTCTTATCACTGCTGCCCGTTATTATTTGTCTTGCCTATGTATTCTGTGTCAGATGGAAGCGTCTCACTGTCCCGGTGAAGATCAGGGTCCTGTCATAGATAAATGCTCCATTCTAGCCTTGAGAACAGAAAGTGTAGGCAAGTGCCACGCGGGAAAAGGGGCTTGTAAGATACAGAGTGAAGGATTCATCAACAGAATGGATTTCATGGTAATCAGTAGTTGTGTCTGTGATCAGTTAAAGCCAGTGGTAGGACCTGTTCTGTGAATATTAATTCTGGCTCTACTACCAGATTTCAAGTTTTTACTTTAAGCCTTTTTTTAACCCTCTGTTCCTCCTGACTTGTGCACCCATGTGTTTGAAATGGTACCTCTGCAAAAGGTATGCCCATGCTGAAGGCTTTCTGAATATTATTTCCTCAAACCAAACCTGCAGAACGTTTGCCTGCCCAGGCAATTAACTTTGTTTACCTCCTGTTAGCCAGGTAACAATGGCATTATGCCTGTATTGGGCCCTGGAGCTTTAAGATGATGTATTACTTGTGGGTCTGTTTTTATAGTGTAGTGAATGTTGTCACTCTAGAAATACATTATTCTTCCTGTGCCATCCTGTCTTTTTTTTGGCTCACATGGGAAGGTATCCCATGGCAAGTCCTCTGAGGCCCTTTGCAATACTGCAGAAGTTCCCTATCCACGTAATGACCACAAACATTCTTAAAACCTAGGAGGAAACCAGCTTCAGTTATTTTAGCTACAGACACAATAGATGAATTTGAGATTTTTATTAACTTCCTTTTATTTTTTATTTTCTGTCCAATCTACCCTAGACTCTATTGGCAAGTCCATTAGACTCCTCTGTAGTAACCTGCCCACCTCCAGTTTCCTCTTGCTCTAAACCAATTCATTTCATGGTTTCCTCTTTCCTGTGTTCAGGAAGCTGCAGTATTGCATGTGACAGACAATTACTGTTTCAAGAGAATTCCCCAAACCTTTTGTCAAAAGTTGAATAACCTCAGTCTATCACCTGAGATATCCTTTAGTGTTTACTCTGGCAAGGTACGGTACTAATTGTATTCAACAGAGCATGCTAACAAGCAGCAGTGCTTGCTCAGTGCAGTGCTAGCTCTGTTAAATAGCGGTTGAAACCCCTGGATTTGAAGCCGATGGAGGTCCATGCTGCTCTCTGCCAAGGCGTGTCCTCCCAGGGGCCTGTGTGCCTGAGGGATGGAAGGGAATAACCGGCACCAACAAAAGCTTTGCTCAGCACTCGACAGCCTTTTCACTGCTTGTTGCTGATCTTTGGTTTATGTAAATCAGAAGCAGCTCAATAGACATTAAAGGATTTAACGTCAGGAAATTTTTGTGAGCGGATACAATTGGACACATGTTGAATATTATATATAATAATAAATAGCATTAAAAACCTACAGACCTGATCCTTTCTGTTTCATGTTTCCTTTATATAGGTGGAATATGATCTGTCCTTTATGGCTGGTATTAATGTCTGTACTTGGTAAAATCAAACCACTAACATAAAATATCTCCCTGTATCTAGCATCAAAAGCAGTAAGTGTTCTGTATCTGAAAGCATGTATCGTGATGCAGTGGCTAAAGGCATGCACGGTCCGAAATGCTGGTGAGCTTGACCCGGAGGCCTTGACACTGCAGTTTGACTGTAGAAATACTTTTCCCTCAAAATAGGTAAATATATAAATAAATGAAGCTCTTCAATTTTGTAGCCCAGAGCAAGATTAATTAAGAGGGAAAAATGCTTAATCTATCTGCTCACCTTAGAATTAATGAATAATAGAGAATATCTTCCCAAGATCTACAGCTGAAAGGGTTGTGAATATCTGTGCGTGTCATACCTACGTGTTCCTGACTACCTGCAGCTCCCCTCAATGTGTTCCTCTCTTGGTGCCTTGTAGCAGGTCTGTTGGTATTCCATGTTTTTCTTGTTTCAGACTTTTATTTATTTTAAGCTGCATATGGCCTCTACATCAATTGAGATGAAGATTAATAAAAGCAAATTCTGCCACTTCCCATATGGCAAGCTGTCCCCAATTTTCAGATGAAGAAATTGAAAACTAGAGAATTTGTCTGGAACAGGATACAGCATAACAGTTCTTTAAGCATTTGCATAGTCCAATATAGTCTTAAATGTTCTTTTCCTACTGACTGGCTCATTTTCAAGTGCATTTTAAAAAAAAAAAAAGCCTCCAAAACTGTTAAATGAGACTTTGTCCTTTATTGGAAATATTTGGGAATTCAACTCAACTAGATGAGTTTGGTTTTGTCATCCTACTTCCATCTGTTAAGGCTTCTCACTGGTATAGTTTTTAGGATGGAATTTTCCATACATCGACTTTTATCTTTTTTTTTTTTTTTAAGATGATATTTTTAAAAGATACACTAAAGACTTTAATGCTAGAAATTGTTTGGTTTCTACTTAAATATTCTGAACATCTCTGTTAAAGGCAGATACAAACTCCTAAATATTCTTTATTGCTCACACATGCACTGTCCCTGTGAAAAACGTCATACATCAGAGGCGGCAGTGATTCTTCAGATTTGCCCAGTGACAAGCCACCGTATAGCTAGTCTTGGCTAAAAATGTCAATGTCGACTTTATTTGCCAAAACATGTTTTCTTCTTTCAAGCTGCCAGTTGTTGTTTCAAAATAAATGGAATCTAGAAATCTCATTATTTTTATTGTTTAAAGCCAGCGTTGGGTGCAGCTCTGGGGTCAGAAGGTAACAATACTAATTTACCCTGGTGCTGCTGCACTTAGAATATTTAATCTCTTATGACTTTGACATGATGACTGGCTGTGTTTCTTAATTCTGTTGTGAAGATTTTGCTGGAGGGCTATGCATCTCTTAATAATGTGCATCAAGACAGAGACAAGTAAGTAATGAATATTGTATGAGGCTCTTTTCCTACAAGTGGATCAGCCTGAGCAAATACCTGCAGAAGTCCACAAGCATCACAGCAGAATTGGGACTGTGGCCATGATGGCCAAAGATTAATGTACTCTACTCAGTTCAGTGCAATTCCAGTAGTAAAATAGTTTTAACTATTCTAAGCCAGTGACAATGTTCAGCTTCTTCATAGGCTTTCAGCTGGATCAGACAGGGAGCAATATCCTTCCGGCTGTCTGAGCTCCTCTGTTGGGGTCTACTGGCTATTTTAGTGCCTGTGGAGAACTGTTAAGTTCAACACCTATCTGAGAAAGCTCAGTTCTTTCTGCTAGTTGTGTCGGTAAACAGAATTCTACCTGAAAGCACAGCTATATTAAAAACATACCTTAATATAAAACTTGATCTGGACAATATTTTCTGCCTAAGATAATGTTTGATTAAATACTGATAAACTAACTGACTGCAAATTCTGTTGCCATGAGGCTGGCTGTTAAGTAGTAAAGGTGGAAAAGAAACAAATGGGTTCCAAGGAAGAACTTAGTCATAGTTCATAGATATCAAGTAGCAGATAGAGCCGAAGATTTATTTGTTCCTGGGATAAGGAAAGCCATTCACAAACCATTCTTTTTTTTTTTAAACAGTGCTATCAAAAAGCAGTCTCTGGCTAGACAGAGTATGAGAGCAGAGACAGTGACTGCAGCAGAAGAAGGAGCAGAGGGAACCAGAAGACAATATTGGTCAGCATGAAAAGCAGAAGCCTCAGCATGCAAACAGCCTAGCCATTGTTTAGGCTTTTGTAAGTTTTCTGGCAACAGGAACAAGTAAAGATGGATTTCAAGGAGTATAATGAGGTAATTTCTGTATCTGTAATAGCTGGATATTAAATTACATTTAGATCTCTCTTGCGCATTTATTTTTTTTTACTAGAACTCTCATAAATATAGAAGCTATCCTTGAAAACTTCCTAGATTTATTTCCAGTGTGTGATTCTATCTCTGTCTTATCACAGTACCTCTGAAATTCCTTACAGTAAGTTATGATGGTTGTCAAAAACATCAGTCTGCAACCTAGGGTCCCCATGCAGCAGCCATCAGGAGGGTTCCAACCACCTTCCCTTTTCCAGGCACAGATGGACTGAGCCTCTCTGCCATTTCTAGGAGATGAGATCCTCAAGTATTTTTTTCTGTTATTGCATGGAGTAAATCTAAGACCATGCAAATAATCTTTGCTAAGAGAGGATTATCACCATTCACCATGATCAAACAAGCGCCTATTCTGAAATTACAGTAGGCGATAGTAATAGAAAGTGGCTAGAGGACTAAGCAGTTGGATTTTAAAAAGGTAGGAACTTGACTCATTCTTATTAAAATTGGTGAGAGCTGTAATGTTTATAAATTAGAGCTTTGTAAAATGTAAGCATGTGGGTTGAATATTTTAGTCTTGGCAGTTATTTATATTCTGTTTTTACAATGACAGGTTTATTGGTTTTTTTAATGTGTGTTTGGATAATTGTTGGGTTTTATCTGTATGCTATTTACTACAGTGTGGTCATCAGCAAAATATTACAAGCATGAAAGCAGCAGATTTGCCTGCAGTTGTGTTGTGTATTATAAATCCTCTCTGCAGAGCCAACCTGTAGTTTTAATACAATATGAGGAATATATGGGCAGTGCATCTTTGTGTCGCAGTAACAGGTGCTAGAGCACAGTGCAGTCTGTACATTTGAAGAACTCTCCCATGTGCAAGTGGGAATTGCTGCAGTTTTAGAAGGAAGCATCCAAAAATTCCATGTAGGAATCTTTTATGTAACCTTATTAAGTGACTAATACTGCCAAAATTAAAAGGATATATTTATCTATATAACGTCTGAAGTATGTGTTCAGGTTTTAAGGCGTCTCATTTGGCTTAGAACCGTCCTCAAGATGAAGTTAAAATTCAGCACCTCCAGGCTGATCTTGTGAATACTTAGTCTCTGAGTTGTGCCTACTGCTTTGAGCAGCTCTGCTGGTTATGAATGAGAGTCTTTGCACACTGTAATTGTGACCCCACTAATAAATGCTTATGTCATCGTGTCTGTAATAAGTATAGGAAAGAGGTCATCTTACTTAAGTAAACACATTCATCTTGGCTGAAACCAAAGCACAGCACATTGTGGTGTTGTTCTGCTCTAAGTAAAGTAGACATTGATTGTATTCAGGGCTATCCAATCACCATACACCTTTACTTTCTGAACCAGCTCTAAATATTCCCAGCATATAATCACTGCACGGAAATCCCTCACGACTTTTGGCTTCAAGCGTTTTTAATGCAGTGAGATGGATACTAGGTTGGGGATTCCTCTCTCTGCCTTATCTGGCTACATCACTTCTATTCTAGCAATAACAGGCATTTGGTCAATTGTGAACGTGCTCCAAAGTCTCAACATCAGCATGAGCAGAGTGGCAGTTTGAAGCCTTGGGGACCTATCAACGCCTTGTTGCAAGAAGAATTATTTGGCTACAGGCCTTCTTGTGCCACTATAATACCGGCTTGCCATCTTTTCTGAAGCTGCAGCAGGAAAGATAAGAGGCTGGTTGGAAACATCTAAAGTATGAGACAGCTGAGGCGTCCTTATTTATTTCTCTCTTTAATTGCTAGCTGCTTTTGCAAAAAACTTCATGCAACTTAATGCAAACGTCATGTTTGCTCAAATCTCTTAGAGTCTGCTGGACCTATGGGAAGAAGGGAGCTGCACAAGTATTATTTGATGGGCTGCAATACCTCTTTGTAACAGGATGAGGGCCTCAGTTCTGTGTATCTGCATAATTTAACAGAGATCTTAGACTTTTATGTCTGTTTTTGTTGCTATTTTCTTCTAAATAAGCACTAGTTAAAGCAGAAAGGGAGTAGGCTATATTAAAACTCTAAGTACTAGGCTAGTAAATGGAGTTGAGGTTTCATTAGGAAAATGGTGGGTGATGGTAGCGTGTATGAGTAACTACAGCTGGAATCTACAATTGTAGACCATCACTGGCATAATATTTTGCCTGTGATTTTTTTTTTTTAAAGCTAGTGTTCAAATACTTTAAACATCAAAGTCTTCCCTTCTACACATTATTCATTCTTGCAAATGTCTCATATCATGCAGCAGAATGATCAGAAAGGTATGTTTCTTTAGATGTGGTAAATCAATCTTGTGTCCTTTTGGAAAAGTGGTTGGGAATTATTTTATGGTTATTAACTTGATTTCAGGTTGTTTTTTTTCAGCTTCAAAAAACTTTCAAGCAACTTTTCAATCACCCTCTTCTCTTCTCACCTCTCCCCAACAGTAAAATTGTACTTATTTTGTTTCATCAGCAAGTCAATTCCTTCGTCTCTGTCTAGGGATGTTGAAGTGAAATTCAACAGAAAACATCTCATAAGAAATAGAAATGCATATTGATTATCTGAGTATGTACCCACCATACCTGGGACTGTGCGACAGAAGGCATGGTGATTCCAAGGGTTCTGCTATACAGAAGGTACTTTGCAGGTCTGACGTGAACTTTGTTAATAACTTTTTTTTGTGATTGCTTTTGAGGAAAACTTAAACTTGGAAAATATCCAGATGATGTTGGGTATCTTGGTCATATTCAGTTGCCGCACAATCTACAGTTTTCACTAGCTGGTAAAAAAAAAAAAATCTAGTTCTTTTGTATTGGTTGAGGTTAGTAGCTCTAAATGAACTGAGGTTGCATTGACTTGCAGTCTCTTGCTTTGATGATGGTTCTAAGACTGGTGCTTTACTAAAAGTTCTTTTCAAAATCTTTTAGTTCAGTGTTGTTTGAAATGAAATTTACTGTCTCTGACCTCCGTAGCTGTGCAGAACAGGATTGTAAATGCAGAGGCAACTGAAGTTTTCCTCTATATCAACATCTTTGTGCCAAGATGGAGTGTTCTGCGCTCCAAGATCAACATTGTACAAGTCCAAGCACAGTTTCAAGGACAGCTACAGACAATAGCAAGGTTTGGTGTTTTATGCTGTTACTGTTATAGCAGCCTTAGGTATTTGACAGACCAGTAGCAGCCCAGGAGTGCCCCAAGGCAATAAACCATCTTTACTAGAGTAGGGGGGATGCCTCTGACAGATGACTATTTTTGAGAGCTGACTCGTTTTTTAATGTCTTTACCTCTAGCTACTTAACACCAGCTTCATCTTCAGCCAGCTCTCTTTCATCCAGGTGCTTATTCTGGCTAAGTACTGTGATGAGAGAGATGTAATGAGCATGAGCACATATAGACTGTCATTTGAATACACAGTGTCTTGGTGCTTCTTTCTCGCAGCTTCCTGATCCATCTTGGATGATATGAGTGAAAACATGAGCCCTATGGAGATGAGCAGGAGTAAAAATCAGTAAGAGAGAGTAATAGTGAGAGAGAGAAACTGGATTTGTGGGTTGGAATGGGATCCCGGTATTGCCTCTGGCTTGTTCCCGTTGATTTGGAACAAGTTACCAATGTCTTCCCATGTTCTCCATTTGTAAGCTGGGTCAGCAATCAGAGCTGATTGGTGTGGTTTCAACAAAAGCATTTTCACTGAAATCCAGATGTTGCATATATTTATTATGATCTAGTTTTCTTTTGGTGTTATAAGGTATTATTCCATTTCTGAGGGAAGAAAAATTGGAACCTGACCCTTTTGGGCAGGAAACAGTGGCTTCAGCTCAATGCTGTTTGTGTAAAAATATTTGAAAGCTTTTTAGTTTTGTTCCAATGCAAAAAGAAAATACATTTTCTGACCTTGAAATTGTTCCAAAAACACTACTGTCATTCTTCAGTCAGCTCTAATAGTATATCTTTCATAACTTGCTTTGAGATCTCTGAATGAACAGTCATCTATAAGAGCTAGCTATTATTTGAATAGCAGTAGGTAAGATTTCAGCCATATAAGCGTATTCTTATGTTCTTCTGTACACACTGTAGACTATTTTAAACTGACCATTTAAGAACATTTACTTAGCAAAAGGAAATAACTGGAGTTGACCTGAGTCAATCATGGATGAAAAAATGTCTTTGAAAGAGCCCATTTAAAACTCAGTGATATGGAAAAAAAACCAAAAACCCATCAAAACTTGATAAACTCTCTGAGATAATCAAAGGTGTTCTACAACCCTTGGTACAAACTACACACTCATGTTCAGAATCCAGACTGGATTCTTGTGGCCAGCTTGTGAACTTGGAGTTTATAATGGAAACAGCGATCTAACAGATTCTTAACCATATCAAGACCAGTAGGTGTTGCTATAATATATTGAATGCTGCAGAGACGTCTAAAAAGCTCCACTTCAGCATTAGTTCAATACATGGTCTTAAATCAAATTGGTATTTTTCAAGAAAAGGTAATGCTGTGACAGACTTGCAATAAGAATACTACTAAAAAAATCAAAATGCTGGAAAATTGCAGGTTCTGAGCTGCTTCTGCTGAGCTGACTGAGAATTTTACTACTGCTTCAGTGAAAGAAGCACCTGACCCTGCACTTAGATATTATATGTGTTTAAGAACACAGTGCAGTAGGAAGCAACCAAATCCTGTACATATTTCTATAGAGACATACCTATTTGCAAGAGATGACACTGCAGAAACCTGTGGTATCGTTTGCCAGGGATAAGATTAGATTGTGATGAAACTCTAGTCTAGGCTTGTTCTGCGCTGCTAATGCCCCCAACATGGGTTTTATTGGTGATCCCCAAAAGACAAGGGAAGAATTCCTCTAAGACAGAAACTCATCTCTGCTCAAACTGCACCCTCAAGGGCCTTGTGAAAGGTGAACAACAGGAGGGTCAGAAGTCGGACAGCAGTGAGAGTTTATACCTCAGCAAACCCTGGGCAGGTCTTGCCAAGCTACAGCAAATTCAGGTTGTAACTTTTTTGCTGGATTTTCAGCTTCGTAGCTCCTGAAATCAAGAAGGAAGGATGAAAGGGAAGAAAAGAAAAATCCCACAACCAGGATTATATTATGGTATGCAGCCCTCTAGGTGAGATGGTATACAAAGAAGGACCACTGTGAACATGAATGGAGAAGGTGCCAGCTGAAAGGGCTTGTCTGACATCCGTAGGTATCAAGCTCAGAGATCCTGGTAATTCTTCAGTAGTCACTGGATACATGTTTGAGAGGAAGGGCCTAGGCTGCTTTTCTTCACTTGTGTATGCTTGGCAAGAACTTCTCTTGCGTGTGGACGTGGTCCCAGCTGTGTCACTTCCAGGTAGGGTCACTAGCCAATGCGGGAAACCCCCGCAGCCGAGTGCGTTACCAACTCTCCCTCTTGCTGGGAGCTTGTAAACTTGTTCCAGCTTATTTCTAACTGTGAGGTGGGTGGGGCATCATCTCACCTGCAGGGCCTGCACCCGTAGGCAAGGACAATCTTCATCCTGTCCTTTCTCAGGAGCCGCCTGTAGCGATGCTGGGCCGGTATCGGGGCTCTGTAGGTGGGGAATGAGGAGAAAATGGTGTCTTCCGTAGGAGAGAAGCACGCAACTTCCCCAGCTCCTTCATGGATGCGTCGCGCTGGAATCCAGCGGCGAGTGCCGGGGCTGCACGGCGGGGCCCGGGGGCGGGCGGCGGCGGGGCGGGGAGCCGCGGGCGGGGCGGCGCGGCACGGCGGCTCCGGCGTGTGCATGTAGATGAGATCCCCCGGAGCACGTCACTCCGCACCGGCGCTCTGCGTTTGGGGCGGCGGAGACCGAGGGCGGGCGAGCGGCGGGAGCCGCCGGAGGAGGAAGAGAGGCGGCAGCGGCGGCTCCCTCCGCAGGCAGCGGCGGCTCCGCGGCCCCGCTCCATGCAGCCCGGCCCGCCGCGGCGCGGCCCCCGCGGGGCGAAGGCGGGAGGCGTGCGGGGAGCGGCGCGGTGGTGCTGAAGGACAGCTCCTCTCCGCGCTGCCCCGGGCGCGCCCCGCCGCCGGGTGGCCGTGAGGCCGCCGTCCGCCGCGCCTTGATGCGCCCCCCGCCACCGCGCCGGCGGCTCCCATGGCGGTGGCACGGAAAATCAAAACTTTGTTGACGGTGAACATTTTGGTCTTCGTGGGCATCATCCTCTTCTCCGTCTACTGCAGGATCCAGGACCGCTCCCAGGAGCTGGTGCAGATCGTCCGGAGCGCGGACCGCCGGGCCAGGAGCCGCGGCGCCAAGGTGGGCAGCCTGGCTGACCGAGAGTCCATCCTGCAGCGCCTGGACCACCTGGAGGAAGTGGTCTACAACCAGCTCAATGGTACGGAGGGCTGGGAGGGGGCGCGGCGCCCGGTCCCGTGCTGCCCTGGGTCCCGGGAGGGTGCCGCAGGTCGGGGGCGAGCACTTGAAGAACCCGCCGCGGGGGAGGGACGCCCGGGCAAGCTGCGCACCGACCCCGCTGCTGGAGTGCTGAAAATGAAGGGAAAGGGGCGGCTGCAGAGGTCTGCTGGAGGGCTTTGTTGAGCCCCCCGCTGCCAGCTCTCGGTCCGAAGTCAGGACTTCCGCAGTAGATACAAAGTTAAGGAGGCTGCAGAGTTCACGGATTTAAGGATTGGTGGAAGTCCCTGCGAACTGTACCGGGTTTTGTAGTTTGCCTGGATATATTAACTCTGTACGGGTAGGTGTTTGTACAGCAGATACGCTGTTAGGTTATAGCTGGAAGTCATATGCTTGCTCTCAGAACTAGTTTAAAAGCATTCTACCTAGTTCTTACGTTCTGTACTTTTAATGGTCTGTTTAAACGTAGCACCTGTATGTTTCCTTACTGACTTTGCCATTTAAATTGGATGTTTTCTTTGGTAAGGAGGGGAAGCATCCGCCACTTCTTTTAATGACAATCCATTCTAATTCATCAGCCTTCCAAAATCTTGGTAGGTAAGCAAAGAACCCTTCCATGGTAGTTAGAACAGGCTGAGCCATAGAAGTTGTTAGAAGACAACTAACATTTTGTATAGAAACTAATTTTTCAAAACAAGTGCATTTGTATTTGCATACATCTGTAAAGTTGTAAACGTGGAACATCAAAGGAATAAGTATGTGATTATAAATACATCAGTGCTTTCGATAAGAAGAGGCTGAAGGAATGAACTTTTACATGAAATTATAATATAAATGTGACTTTTAGTGTCTAGCACCAAATAAAACTCGCAGTGTAAATATCTTTAAGTATACCAAGTGTGCTTCTCGGCTGCTCGTGAAAATCTTACTCGTAACGTAGATTTAACAAAGGCTACTGTAGTCTCAAAATGCAGATAAACAGGAGGGTTAGGGTAAAGTATATTCCCTGTTACTATTTTCTGAATGACTGTATAAACTGAAGTTAGACTGTTAGGGTAACACGCAGTCTGTGCCAGCAAGTGTTACAGAACAGGCATCCCCTTTCGCACTCATCTGTATAAATGGGCAAGAGGGATGTGGAGTGTGGGTGTTAGTCAGAAAAATACACATTCATGAGTTAGAGGGAAAGTGTCAACAGCTGTGTTTCCTAACCATGTTTTGGAGCAGCTTTGAAGAATGCGGGATTTAAGAGGGAAATTCTCCTCCCAAATTCAACAAAGCCGTAGAGTTCCCAAACTAAATTAGATTAGTCCCCAAGCTATATCCATCGGAGCTCACCTGAATGGGTTGGGGGTTTTTTGGCCCAAATTAATTTTTTTTTCTTGGTGCTCTTCATAGATGAGACTTTGAGTGGGATTTTACCTGCTCTGGGTTCATCTCAGCATAGCATCCCCTGGAGAACCAGCAGGAGTTGTTAATGTACGGGGCAGGCACTATTGTGTGCAATGACTGTGGCTTCACAGTAAAGGGGAAGTTCTCTGTAAAGTATGCCTCTATTTTAGACTTTTTCCTCTTTAATTTGGTTTGTTGACATGAAACTACTTGAATTGAAATGTTACATTGCTTCTTCAGGTCATGATAAACACTGTAGGCAGTTTCTTCTTCTTGAAAGTTTATATACAGGAAAAAACAGAAAGTTTTTTAGGCTGAGCTGTTCAAATTTCCTATTAATTTCCTCTCAGTATCTCTCTGACATGGTTGGGTTTTTTTTTGTTACACAGTGATACATTACCACAGATTAATTATTTCATCATCATTGTGAAAAGATATCTTCTGACTTTCTTCTTTTTTTTTTTTTTTTTTCATCTTGTGGCAACACAACTGAAAAGTTCTAAAAAATTAAAGGGCGTTCCACCGAAATAATGAGTCGCATCACTGCAAGTGAAATCAGGATCAATCTATGCCTTGGTTTAGCTCATTGGTATTCAGTTTTTAACATGACTCATTACCTGTGCTGTTAATGGGCATAGTGCTGGCAGCACTGAGGTTCAAGGGAGCCTGTCTGACAACACTGTACTGTGCCTCGTGCACAGGCTGGTATTACACAAGCACTCTGCTCTGGAGCCGTGCAGTTTCATCCTGGTGTCGAGCAAGGTTTCTCAGGCTTTATCCTGTATGCTGCTTTATCACAAAGTTAGAGAGCTATCTGAGGCCTTCTTGGATGTTACTTTTTAATGAGGTGGGTCAAAGATACTTTCATAGGACAAGACAGACGTGGGTAGACAGATTTCATTCTTAAGGAATATGGATTCCTTGAATACCCAGAACTCCTGCAAGCTCCAGGAGTTTGAGTCCAGCTCAATGTTATTGTTATTGTAGGTCTGTCCAGATCAGTATTTCAGTTTTCTACTCTTGTTTTTTTTCTGTTTTAAGATCAGCAAATTTAGAGTCACCTATTAAGTATCTTATATTTTTAGTAATAAAGTCTCAGTGTTCTTTTATTTTATGTTTCTATACTATTCAGATTAGTTCTGAACTAGTAAGATCTTACCTGGATTTTCTAGGGACTCTGTTGAAGATCCAGCACAATAGAAAGAGACTTCTATGAGAAACTAGCCCTGCAACTGCAGCTATACAGATTTTTTTCTGTCACACTTATTTATTTTACGCAATAAAAAAAAATGTTATTTGAAAGCGTACCTTCTGCAAGGAAGAATAAAAACAAGCAGTAATATTACAAGTGCATCAAGAAGCAACCTAAAAATGATCACTAGAGAACCCATTAATTTTTCATTCTGAATAAAAACTGTGCATACAATGCCTTTGGAGGTGTGTGTAGAATGCAGAGGACCGTGTATGAAAGTCAGTAGAATGCTGGTCCTTGTAATTATCTTTGGCAGAACAAGAATTTTCAGAATAGAATGAATGAGAATTGCCATGATCCCCTGCAGAGTTGTGCAGACATACACCCAAACAGTAGTTTTCATTTGGCTTGTGCTTTGGTTTTCTACCAACTTAGAAAAAGAGTATTTTTGAAAGCTTTCTTTATGCTCAGCTGCCGCTGTTTTTGGTGGAAGTAAATGGATGGAGCGGCAAAGGCAAAGGAAAGCAATGAAATGTGTCTGTGGAATTTCCTTGGTGAAACTTTATATTACCTCTTAATATTTGACTTTGGGTATAACATTTGTTTTGGAAAACTGAGTTATTCTAGATCTGGTTCATTAATCTATATATTTTTTTCATTTTTGCTGTGGTATTTCTATTGATAATAAGATTTATTGTCAGTCAACACAGAACTAATGTCAGATGGACTTAGTTCATTTTATTGCAAGAAATGGCATAAAGGTAACGCCTTAGTATTTTCTTCCTTTGCCTCTAATTTTTGTAAAAGGGAAAAAAAATAAAAAAGATTTAGTTGACTGAGTTTTTTCCCTGATCAGTTTTGCATCTCAGTCTGTTGCTGATGATTTACTATAGAGGATAAAGAATTTTTGATGCCCCAGCTAGAGCATAACCTTTCATGCCAAAAGCAATTGAGGGGTCAGACTACAATTTCACTGTAATTGCCTTTTCCCCTTTTCACTGTCTCTTTCCAGTAATACACAACAATCAATACAGCATGTAATTAGATTTCATTCAATCTGCAAAGATTAAGAGAGTTTTCATCTTCTCATTATGTATGCCCACATCATGTCTTCCCACCCTTGTCTTCTACATTAGATCTCTTTGACCTGCTCTATTGCAGACATGGAGGGATAGGTTTGGAGTATTCCCTTGAATTTGGCAGATTAGCATTCTTTACACATCATAATTTGATTTTGCTCTCTTTGGGAAGATTAAATACAATAGCAATTTCCAGTATGATAAATGGGTTTTATATTGCAGATGCATTTCATGGAGGGGGCTAGGGAAAAGAAGTGGACAATCCACATAATTGCAGTACACAGGCTTAAGATGATGGAAATAGCAAGTCCTAGGTGCAGAGGACTGATTCGTGCAGACTGTGACTCCTGATTTTTAGAGTGTACTGGAAGCAAAGTGATTGCATTTAAAATTCAGCCTACCAATCTGCATACTTAAAAGGTATAGTGGTACTTTTAAAAGGACAGTTTATTTTTCATAGGATTGGGGCTGGTTGAAAACGGTTACAAATTTCCATATCGAAAGTAAGGGTTGGGAACAGGCTACAAATGAATCTCATGAACGTCCACATCGGATTTTGTCCAAAATAAGCTTTTATAGCTGGCAACTTTCAATTGAAGAGCAATTCCTTTGCAGAGAAGAGAGGTAAAGCCACGTGTGCATGGGGGGAAGATTAAGTGTGACTACCAGGCTTACGTTACTGAAACTGCCCCTTCTCATACACGTATACAGATTCTCATGTTATAACTACTTCTATTTAATTTGGTTGTGGTCTGGTGCTAACATGCATCTGGCAAGATCAGGACATAATTCTCTCCAAAAGTACCACCTGATTTGTGGGGACTGCGCTCAGCTATGTGCCTGCCTTGTACTGGTGAGTGGCTTCGTCAAGTGGTCTCATTCTGAGGATTTTTTTTTTCAAGAAGCGCCATGCTGGGCTTGTGAAGGCAGGCATGAAAACTACCAGCTATATTTCCTGTTTCTTTTATTTTTAAGTTAGGCTGCAGTTTTTTTAGTTTGCCACACAGCATATAACAAACATTTTCAGTTGTTCTGGATCAGTTTAGGTAAGTAAACATTGTTACAGGCCTGACTTGTATTGCAAAGTGGTGGTCAAGTCCAGAAGACTGATTTCCTCTTCACATTGGCTATATAGCTATGTTAGTCTTGATTTATCAGCTGAGGAAATTAATAATCAGTGATTTTAGGAAGGCCAAGATTTTATTCCCCAAAATAAGGGAAGAAAACATCATGAGTCACTGTTTGGATAACCCCTATGAAAATGTAACATAATATTTGAAATAGTATTTCTCTATTTAGGCGTTTTAGGAGGAAAAAGTCTAAAGGTTTGGTAGGAAAAAGAGAGTAATCTCTTTTGTAAAATGGACAAAATTGCATTCAACTCATCAAAATATTGACAAATACAAAAAAAAAATATATCTCCATTCTAGCAGCACATCAATGATATTGAAGTCTCTCCTTATACTCTGTGTTTCATGTACTGGTAACTATTTTCTGTATAATGTTTCTACTTTTTGCCTTTGTAGCTGGAAAGAAATCTTATTTTGATGGAAAAATCATGTGATAATTTTATCATTGACTCATTCATGTAGAGCTTGAATCATTTGTACTATATAGGATTAAAAGCAATGTTTACAGAGGTAGAAAGAAAATCTTTGACTGATGTTGGTTTTGTTGCCTTGTAGGAGGTATTCCGGTTCAGTTTTTTTTTCCATTTCTTTGTAGATATGTCTGGAGTTGGAAAAGCACATACGGGTCTGTCATCTTTCTAGTGAAGCGCTGCAGTGTGGTTGTTGCACTTCTATTATCACCATAGAGGTTTAGAGGATTAGAAAACCTGGCTTTAACTTAATACCCTTGATAGTGACAGGTCAAGTTTTCTTTGAGTTTAGGGTTTGTTTTTTCTTTTTATCTGATTTTTTTGAGTAAGTAAAGATCAGGTAGTAGTTAAATCAGGAGCATCATTTAAGAATGCAGTTCCAGCCACTGACTGCGTGGCTGTTCTCCAAGGGAATAATAAGATTTATGAAAGGAAGGAAAAGAAATGAGTCATGTTTAAAAAATCTTCCTTTTATTAATGCTCCTCTCTAACCTTACTAATGGGTACTCAGTCTCTCTTTCTCAGTATACTTGGCATACTTTTTTATTATTGTTATTATTTGTGGGATTTGACTTGGTAGTCATTTCCATCACTTATTTTAAACTAACAAACAGAACGGTGAAAGAAAAAGAGCCTGTGATGTTCTGAATAACAGGAAGGAAGGAAGCCAGTGACAGCAGAGCAGCTTCCAACCTTGTTGTTGTTCTATTGATCAAAACTGTCCTCTGAAATAAGAGAACTTTATTTTCTGAGAATGAAAGCCTGATAGGGATCCTCCTGCTGACCCAAAGTCATCTTCTCCTGAGAGCACAGAGCGAAAGCAGCCAAGTGCTAATCGGATGTGTATATGACTTGTGTCTGCTTTTTCTAAACCCCACAGCTACGGTGCCATAGAAATGGCTGTGAGTATCTGCAAGCCTCCTAGGTGGAGGCAAAACCCATTTCAAGGACAGCATGGCAGATGCAAACAGATTAACGATTATCTTTCTGCCCTATAGTTTTTATCCTTTCAGGTGTTGTGGAATATCCAGGTTTCCCAGACAGTTTTGGAGACAGGCTACAGTGCAATCGACATTTGCTGGTTACTCAGCAAGTCCTGTAGGATATGAAAAGAGCATAAAAATTACCTGTAGCGAGGCTATCTCCTGAGCTATCTCTCCTCGCTTGACTCACAGAACAGAAGGGAGTAATCAGGGAGCAGCGTGATAACTTTTTCTCAGGTCCTCTCATTTATCTGGGATTACTTGGAGTTTAAATGCATGGTAGTACTGCTGGGGATGAAGGTGACAATCTTGGTTCTGTAATTTGTTTCTCAGTCTACTCTGCTAGGCTTTGGAGTTTTTATTTGCAGGCTCTCCAGTACACTGAAGAGTATGGTAATTCACCTGGTGAAGAGAGCTTCAAAGCTTGGTAGGCTTCACCTTTTCAGTGTTGGTTTACCTCTATTTTCTGTCCTGTCTTCCTTCATTGCTCACAGTATCTGCACTGGTAGCACACAAGAGTGTGAGATGAATAATCTGTATGACTTTGCTGGCCTTGTTTTTCTGAGCTTTGAGGCAGTAGGAAAGGGCCTTCATTTGCATCAGCAAGAGGTCCTCTGTAACAGAGAGAATTGAGGATGGGATTACTGTTTGTAGCAAAATGGTCCTTCCTTCAAATGGAGCTTCACCAGCTGGCTTGGTGAAGTGATGTCACACCTGTGTTCTGGTGTAGATCTAAATGGAGTGAGCTGTGTGTGTATATGTAAGTCTTGAGATGTTCAGGGAAATGGTATTTTGGAGATGAGTTCTATTTGTTTATACCTCTGACATTCTCCTCCCACAGTGAGGGGAAGTTCTGAGGGATCTGCTCAAAAGACAAGGATGAGTCTGAGACCATGAATTGTTTTGTATCATCAGTAAAGGGGAGTCCTTGGTGAGACAATGCAGTAGAAAAGGACCAGTTCTTGGAATCTCTGACAAATGGCAAAAGGCCCAATATATTTTTTTTTCCAAGTATGTCCTTGATTACTGGCTTTGGAGGACAGTCTGAGGGCAGCTGCAGAGTAGATAGCTGAGGAGACAATAGACTGATTCTGCTTTGTCGTCATGAGTAGTGTGGACACTTAGTTTTCTTAGAGGCTGAAGAGTTGTCTAAGTAAATGACCAAAACACTTTTAGAAGACATGAGAATATAGACTTTTGAATATTTTAAGCCTTGTACCACCTCCTATGGAGCAGTTGTCTAGAAGCCCTTTCACTTGCCACCGCAGTCTGATTTATACTTTTAATACTTGAGCTGTAATTTGCATGTCATCCTAGGAGAATGGGCAATGATTAAGAAAACTAAACCAAGGAAAAGGTTTTTCAAACTGCGTCTCTAAGCACTGCTACTTAAAAATGGTTCTGTCAGGCAGAGGTATTTGGTGTCTGAATGCTACAGGAGAGGGTTACCTATTTCACAGCATCATTTGGAAATCACATCTAAATAACTCAGTGGATGAATATGCCTAGCATATAAAGGAACATGTTGAGCATCTGGGTTCTTCAGTGCATTTGCTTCAATCTTAACCTCCTGGGCAAGATGTTAGAGCAAATGCCTAAGAGGCTACTGGAATGCCAATACCGCCCTTGGGTTGATTGGCCACTGTAAAATGGTATATAACACTGCTAAAAGCCATGCTGTCCCTTAGCAGATCCCTGTTGCCTCCTATCTCTCTGCCAGGCCAAATTATGTCTGTGGAAATAAGCTGCTGATGTAGAGGCCTTTGTTATCTGGGTGCCACTGGACTCCGCTCTGGAAGGACAATTCCTTGACTGTAAAAACACTGCTTTCCCCTCTTCAGGCAACTAGCTGTGACAGGAGGGAGAGGAGAAAATCTGAGCCTGTGTAGGCAAAAGGCAGCAATGGAACTCAATTATCTACCTTCTCCTTACAATTCAGAGCTACCTATAGAGGCAATCCAGTTGCCTTTACTGGAGTACTCATGAGAATAAGTGCGCATAGTGTAAGGGTCTCACGCACTTTATGAGGCTCAACTCAAAGCAGGTTTGCTAGAGTTGCATTTGAATCACCACTTGGTACAAGCAGCATAAAAGGTCTCCCAACTAGGCTTTAATGTCTGGTGAACAGATCAGGGGAGAAAATGGATCCTGCCAGGTCTCTCTCTCCTGTGAAATTCTTTAAATATTCAGATACTGCACTACCTACAGAGGTTCATGTAGGGCGGTGTTAGGCTGTGCAGAGACACCTGGCATGGGTATCCTCTGTCACAGGACTTGGGAAGCACAGAGCTGATCTCTGTGGGAATACCAGTGTGTTACTAGTTTTTGTTCTTGGGGAGAACTGTTAAAAACCATGTCTGTGATAGAGTCAGCAGTCGTGTTTAGTCAGGAATCTAAGTCCAACAGTGCTTTCTAAGAAAACCACAGATCCTGCCAACCCTGGTTCTGCTGTCAACAGTGCATTGTATGGACAGTGACATATTGCTGGTTGGATGGGGTAACTTGCTCGAATAGGTTTTAATGCCTGCAGCAGTGATCCAAATTCTCCTCAGCTCACCCATGCACTTAGAAGTCAGTCGCCTAAATTCATCTGTGCTATTTATCCAGAAGGATCAGCACAGCCGGTAGAGAGTAGTAACTCCAGTAGTAAATTTGGCCAAATGAAGGTACCTCTGCCACAGGATGAACGGTATATTGGCTAGTTATGATGATGTATATGTAGCATAAAGGATGAATTCATGCTGTGTCCCTGTACTGCTTTAGTATGGTTGAGAAACAGGATCCTTCCTCCTTGAAAATTTTGGAGTGATTCCCCTTTCTAGTATAGATTGGGTGAGCTTTGTGTTTCTACCTCTGACCCCTGCTACTGTCTGTGATTGCTTCTGTGTTCGTGCTGTTTGGCTCCAGTTAGCATTTTGCAAAGAGAATTACACAGACCAGGAGGTCAGATTAGCAGCCATATCATGCATGTCTTCCTCCTGGTATCTGAGCAAGCTTTGTTCAGAGATTGATTTATCTGTTTCCACAACATTGCACAGTGCTGTCTACCTACCACGGAACAAAACCAAATCCTCTTCCGATACTCTGTCTGTTACGTATGCTGCTGGACACAGCCCCCCGTGCCCCAGCTGGTGCCTGTACTCCCATGGACACAGCTCCCCATTCCTCAGCCATTGCCCGCAGTGCAGAACCCTTTCACTTTTGACCTTTGAGATCTGCTTCTGCCTATGATGATTTTTGTCTCAGTTTGGCAGTGCTGGGTAAATCAGTGCCTAACTCACGGAATCTAATTGGGATCCAAAACTAGGCTTTTTTTTTCCTCAAGATTTGATTGAATAAGTATTTTCGGCGTGCGTATATAATTAAATGTGTATGGGCTATCTGCATCCTAGCTGAATGCTGTAACTGCTTAGTATGTTGCTTAAAATATAAAAACAAAAGGAGGGTCATATAACTTTCCTTTGGATGAAGAATAAGACCTCTGCTGCATTGTTTAGAGCTGTGGGTCTTAGGAGGGCAAAAGTTTTCAAACTTCAAAGCAAGGATGGGACCTTTTATTCCCACCTTTTCAGCATCCTCTGTTGACTGGCCCCATCCTGAGCATCAGCCAAATGTTTGATCTCTCCTTGGACTGGAGAGCAGGTCCTTACTGCAAGCACTCAGCTTGGACCTCAGATGCTAGCACCTAGGAGTTATCCTTAGTGCATTGGAGCACTCTGGAATGGAATGCATCAAAAACTGGAACTTATGGAAGGTCATACGTAGGCTCCAGTTCTTGTTTCCCACAGCCCTGACTACCATCCTAGCCAAGGTACTGCCTGGGTACTGGTATCATTCCTGAAGCTAAAGGGGCTTTGTTGCGCAGGAGCTCATTTTTCTTGGAAGATATCCACCATGACAGGTGGAAAGCCCTCTCCTGCAACACTGGAGAAGTTTGCTTCTCATTTTGTCTCTGTGGTATTTTTTGGTAGGGTGATAGGGTTAATTACTTGTTTTTCATTTTGATTTTTTATGCTGGTTTTCTATTTTATGTGGCAATGGGGCCTTACTGCCCTTTTAGAAATTGAATTTATTTTTTCTACAGCTCTCGTATGCCTCTAGGATGTGAAGCTTTTGTAAATAAAAATATATTTTTTGTTATATTAACTTATTTTCAAGTCAGCCTTGTGTTGTAGAAAAGATTGCTGGTATTCTTTTCTGTGCATACGGAACTGAAGGCAGTGATAAGACTAAAAATATCCCCAGTTGAAATAACGTTGTATAACCCAAAGGTTACTCTTCCTCAGGATTAAAATTTGCAGTTGCATTACAGATTCCTTCTAAGGCAGTTTTTTAGTCATCCAGCCCTGTGTAAAATGAAGCTACTGATAGCTGCATGATTTTGCGTCTGCAGAACTCAGTCCCGGTGGTGATTACCACAAGCACAAACCTGCTGATGGAAGATGCTGATACCTGTTGTGCTGGTGTCAGCCGGCCAATGAGGGTTACGTGTTCCCGTGTTTGTGTTACAAGCGCTGTACCGAGCAGGAACTTGGTACTGGTCGCACCTCTGATAGGAAAACCAGATTTTGCTGCACAGATCTGTTAATCCTAAAACATGATGGTAGATTGCAGGTGGCTCCATGTTAACAGGTGGGAGTGGAGTACGAGGTAAGAGTGAACTGATCATGTTCAAGTTATTAAACAACCTGATACTAAGCTGCCTAACTGCTGAAGTAGTTGATGCTTACAACTTACACAAGCAATGAGTGGGTCTGGCTTGGAAAAGTGGGTGGTTGAGTGGTTTAGGTGTTAGCCTGTGTTAACCTTGGGTTTGGAAAACACTTTTTTTTGATAGTTCTGTTACACAATTTCTGTGTCACATGGACAATCTCCAGAATCCAGGTCTGTGGATTTAGGTGTCTGACTTCCAGCACCATAGCAGGGATGTGGGCAGCCAAATACTTCACTGGAGCCTGCTTGTGTATGTCTTTCTAGTGACCAGTCTTTTCTCCCACTTTTTAATGATTTTTTTTTTTTTTTTTTTTTTTATCTGCTGGAGGTTGCAGCTCTCTCAACACTTGAAGAATGTCCTTTTTTTTTTTTTATTTACTGCTAGTATTGTAGGGAGCAATGAAAAGATTTGCAGGTATTAATTTGAAATTTCCCATCTCTCTTCTATTTAATATTTGGCAAACTCACTTGATATACCCTTCCTGGGATACTCCTTTAGGTGTGGACCTGAACATGTCAGGGCCTGCACTGAACACTTTCCTCTCAGCTGCTCCAGCTTAGAATACACAAAATCAATAATCTTTGATTTTAGATCTGTGCCAGTCTGATTCTCCTCCTGAAATAGATCCATCTGGCTCAATGCATTTTCATTCAATAGAAAATTAATTCTGGAGCGGAAGTGGTTTTTATAATGCTAGTATCCAGTGGGGTTATATGTAAATCCTTCTGTTTTCTGAAGGAGTCAGCTTGGTATGGTTCCCATATTCACAGCCATGTTCCTATTTCAGGCCTACAAAACCCTAAGCCAGGCTGAAGAGAGCTCTCTTAGATGAGGTCAGGGAATTAAAAATTTCTTCTGTGATTCATTCTGAACCTGATCTGCATCATAACTGGATTATTGTCTCCCTCTTTGTCACACATTAAAAAGTTAACAAAATGGGATTTTTAAGTCTTCCTTGCACAGTGAGAAAAGTGAACAGAAGATATGCAGAAATGGAGGAGAACTGTTCCTGAGAGGACAAAGATACAGCCTAACTTCGAGGCTGCGCCGGTGCAGCCTGGCATGCCAATGGACACAGGCTGAGTGACGCATCCCTGAGAGAAGACATTGATCGTTGCAGAGGGCATTTTTGCATGTGTTACAGGACTACTTGTTTAGGCGTCTCTCAGCCTTTAATAAAACTGACAAGAAGCTGGAGAACACAATATTACTCTTAGACACATAGTGGAGGTTGTGGAAGAATGAGGGCAGGGAAATACTTTGTAAAATTCTTCTTATTCAAGTTGCTTATAGTCAATGAAGTAAGCATGGGCTTAGTGAACTGGAACTGGGGTCCTTGTGGGAGTCACGCTAGGATGGCTCTAGCCCTGAGGACAGGTGGGTTCCCCATTGCAGGACAATGGACAACAGGTTATTCTGGTAAAGCCCATAGCACAGTTTGACAAATCATGTCAGCCTAGGTTGTTGATAACTATGCTGGACCAGAATGTCAGGTGGTGAAAGCTGTCTCTTCCATGGCCTGCTTCTGGCACTGTAGTAGCAGGGTCAGACTCGTGCCCAAAGGACAGGACAGCTAATGCAGGATCAACACCAATTAGACATGACTAGGCGATGCTCTGTGTGATGGTAGGCTGAGATATCCTTTGTACTATCAGAAAACAAAACTGGATGTTCTTGGATAGAAATTTATTTTAGACAAAGAAGTCAACATATCATCATTTGCTTTTGTCCCTGAACTGGAAGATGACTCTAATTCTGTTTGATGCATGCCCGTGGCTTCTCAATGGTAGATACGAGTGTCTCAGCATATGGTGGTGAAACTAGAGGTTGATTATTTTCGTAAGTATTTTGACAGATACTGAACTGACAAATTCCTTGTTAAAAAAAAAAAAAAGCTTGGTTTAATACTCATCTGATGAGGCTGGGTGGATTTGGGATCATACCTGGCTTTATATTCCTTTCAAAGGTAGGGAGGGAAAAGCACACCTACTACAAACAAAATCAGAAGGATTAATTTATTAGTAAATGCCAGGGGAAACAGGCAGAGCTGCATGGAGTGGTAAGTCCTGCTGTCATGGTGCCTCACCGCCAAGTTTGTATCTTTCCCTTCCTAAGGGAAGAAGTGCTATATTTAGTGAGTCGGGCATTTCCATATGAATTTCCTTTAACATGGTATCTTTACATGGAAAGTGGTTTTAAATGAGATCACAGACATACCTCATTGTTTCATTAGGAATCCCCCGATCTGTGACCAGAACCCATGATATTTTGTCACTTGACCTGATTCTCATCATTGCCGCTAACACTGGACGTGAAGTGTGTGTAAGCTCACAGAAACAGGACTGGGGGGCTAAAGGAGCAGCTTCAGTGCTAGCTTTTGAGAAAATATTTAGAGCTGCTGAAATACAGGACCCAGGCTTAGGAGACCTGGGCTTCATTTCCAGGTGTGCCTTTCCTTTGCTCTTCAGCTGTGGTGCCAGCTCATCTCTCTGCTCTTTTCCTTTCCCTCCCCTTATCCATGTCCTCTATTTAAGTGAGGAATTCAGAGTCCAGACTGGTCTGTGCAGCATCTTACCTCCTGATATTGTTAATCAATGATATAAATAACAGCCAGACATCCAACTCACCTAGACATCCAGTAATTACCAGAATTAATCCTGAAAGTAACTGTTTATTTCCTTGAGCAGCAGCAGTAAAAAGCTGACTTTCTTGTGGGTTGGTATCCTAAAGGTGAATTCCTAGGTGATCTGTAATAGTTCCAACAGGTCTCTTGTATTTCATCTTTCACTGAAGCTCTTTTCTCAGCAGGAACATTTTAATGCCACTTTTTTCCCAGATGTCAACTTTTGTGGCACTTGCAGAACTGTAATTTTTGGAGACCTCTGACTGTCTGCCAAGCTTTGGCTGAAATTAGACACAGTCCTCAAAGTCTAACGAGCAGAGGTGAGGGGAGGGTATGAGAGAGGGAAGCAGACTGACAGACAAATGCAGACAGCGTGATCCTGCAAAACTGTTTTTTCTTAGGAAATCAGACTAAAAATCGTACTGGTGGCAAATGGAATTTTTACTGATTTAAACACAAACAGGAAAATGAAGCTCCTAGCTTTTAAAGGAACCAGACTCAGATCTTCATATTGAATTCCTCTGCTTGCTCTGTTAATTTGGGATTTGTTAACACAAGTATTCTTCTCTGCTTTCCTGCTTACTTCAGTTAATAGCTATAGCAGCATGAATTTCCCTCACACTACACCAGTACTGCGGAAGAGCCTCCTTTATTTCCAGCTTCCTAAAATGGCAGACTTGCGTCCCACCAGCTTGTCTCATTGCCTTTCAGTAGAGACTGAATAATTAAATTATGTGAGGAGCAGATAAATGATCCTGTGCTGCTCTTTGCCAGGCAATGTGAAGCATGCCCCGCTGCTCCTCTCATCAGATACCCTTCCTGGCTCAGCATTGGCATTCTCTGGGACCGTGTGGTGCTGGAAAGCTCTTTCTGATCATGGGAAGCGTGGGTCTGACCTGAAATTTAAGCGTGACTGGATAGCAACGTCTGCTTTTTCTGTCTTTGAGGAATGATGAGACCAAGCTGAAAGCTCAGACCTCAATTTTCTGAAATTCAAATTCTGATTCATACCTGTCTCTTCACTGAAGGATCTTCTCCTGTATGAAGGCACTTTCTATCACTGTCTTCACTTTTCTCTTTGCTGTGTAATTTAACACCTCATAATATAGTCATAAGTACAAACCTGAGACACATCAGGGGACAGGAACATTCTTTTCATAGAATTTCTGCATAAAGTAAAGGAAAGACTGAAGAAAAAAATGAGTCTCTGAAAACTTGAATTTCTTTTTACATTGCCTTGGTGAAAACCAGATAATCGCTATTGCAGTCAGTGGCATTGGGAACGTAAATTGGAGAAGTCTGATCCAAAATTTTAAAAACTTGGCCATTGTCTTCATATATGATCTGAATTCTGTGTGTGTGATAGCTTTAAACATGCTCCGCAGGTGGGTCAAGGTAGCGTGTAATTTCCAAATGCACCCTTCCTTTGTCAAACAAAGCCCATTTTGTCTTGCAGTGAGTTTGTTGGGGCCTAAGCTAGCCGTGGGTCACAGTCAATTCTTAAAAATACCAACATGTAATGAAGCCAATCTTGTTAATAATGAATCAGGTATTACAGCAGTGCTGGTTTTTAAAGTGCCTGTAACTGTGGATTGAAGCTTTCTCGCTCCTGGAAGCCTGAGTCAATTTATCTTTATATCAACAATAAAACAGAAAGGGCAGAAATCAAAGTAAGCAATGTTTTTACTACCGCTTTTAAATAAAACATTGTGCCAATATTTTTTCCCTAACATTACATCTTTATTTTCACAAATTTATTGACAATTGCTATTGTCCCCATTTCTCCTTTCTTTTGCAGAATTGTCTCATCCTTTGATTTACTTCTTCCAGAGAATATGGTACCTAATTCTTTTTCTTTTTCCCTGATAAATCGTTGATTAATTGTATGTTATAAGCTATCCATGCCGCATTGTGTCTTTCATTTCTAAATAGGCTTTCTTTTATGAATTTCAAGAGGGAACATTTTCCTCTCTAGACCTGAAACCAAATCCAGGTTAAACATTTCCTGAAAGAATAGGGAGGCATTTCAAAACCAGGTATGATTCTCAGCACTGTGGACGACTTCTACTCCTCCTCTGTGAGCAGAAGAGACCTTTACTTGTGGCACATCCTCTAATAGATCTGCTCTAGATGTGGCTGCCAGTTTATCTCACCAGTTAGGAGTCTCTCCATCGTAACTTTCTTCATCCATCGTAGCTTAAAAACTACCATAAATGGTTGACTTGTAAGCATTTTGGTTTAGATACTGGATTCTGGGCTGTATTTTTTCTGTTTCGAATGTGTCCTGTGTTTGATTTTGAGCTGACTTGTCCTGCTGGTAGAAAATTAAATCATATGCCTATTAAGAGGCTGATGGAAGGAGGCACTGCAGCCTGGCATTGACAAGCAAGGCACAACTGTAGTGTATGTTGACATGAGATATGAAAATAAAGTCAAGGGAGGAAAGAGGAGGAAAAGCAGAGATGCAAGTTCTATCTCAAACCAGATTTCCAAGCCAAACTCCCTGAGAGGTGTCAAAGATGTGCCTGAAAAAGAAGCAAACACAGTTCAAGAAAAATACACATATCTGCAGATGTAAAATAGGCAGTCTGTCAGGAAAATGAGTATGTCTTGAAGCCAGCCGTCAATATTGCTGTGTAATGATGCAAAATAAAAAGTATGCCACCTTTAAAAAGCCTACGAGGCAATGTCACACTGAAAAGGAAATGGAGGCATCAAGGCTCTCTCTGGCTCCTGTCAAAACCGATATCCAAATTAACAGGTTTTCAAGTGTGGGCCCTTGAAGAGATCTGATGGAAGTATTTGAAATCTCATGTCCTCAAGGGCAGCTGATCTCTTCTACCATCTATTCCCAAGGAGAAATGCCTGATGATAAGATTGGGAGGAGCAGATAAAGGACCAGCATCACTCTGACAGAGCAGGGGACCTTTTCAGATCATTTTTTTTTCTCCCATGGCCAACAAAGCCACCAGACAGTGACTCTTGGAGCATGGAAGGGAGAACAGTAGACAGAGCCAGCAGGTTTGTAGGGGTTTTGTTGTCTCTTTATTGTAGTTGCATTGCCAGACATGGACTTGGTGACTGATTTCACAGCTGTGGAAAATCAAGGTGCTACTTTCAAGCCTGATGGGATTTTTGAGTTCCAGCAGCTCCTACGGCTGGGTTTAATGCTGTCATCCTCTGCTGTGTAAAATGCATTGAACAACCGGGAGCTTTTCAGTCATGCAAATGGCAAGTCTTGTATGCGACTTTGTTACTGGGAAAGCTGCCTGTGTGATTATGTTAGTTTAATTTCATAGCAGACTGTTTAGGTAAATGAGCAGGGAGGCATACGAATGTCTGCAATATAATGTGGAGCATGATTGCAAAATGATGCTGCAGGAGATGGGCTTGTCTGTCCTTTGTCAAGAGCTCACCAAACACCCTTGAGCCGGGAGAGAAGAGTCTTTCTTAGTATGGACACAATCCTTCTGAGACAGAGCAGGTTCCCAAGGGTGCCTGAGTGAAACCTGGGCTGAAAGGAAGTAATTTGGCAGGCTTGGCAATGTCAGATGTGATACAGCCTTTGGTTAGTTTAGACTTTAATACCAGCACAATAAAGTCTAGAATAGTACAAGCCTGCATAGGACCTGAAGTTAGATAGATATGCTTCCCCCCGCGCCCCCCCCCCCCCCGATTGCTTGTATTTAAAGATAATTTCTTCCTTATGGAAGCTAACCCTGTGGGATTTGCTGCTGTAGTAGAGCTCATCTGAGAATAGACCCATCAGGGATTTCTCATCCAGAATTGCATCAGAAATCAAAGGGATATTTTTAAGTTAGAGACATGCAGTCAGCTCTGTGGATGCAATGACATTTTCTTGCGCCTAACAGCATCTTTTCAGCTGTGGGCTCCGTCCTGTGAGACCTTGGGTCAGAACTCCCTCCTTGCAGCAGTCCGCTGCTTCCCTTCCCTGCCTCTGACTCACACAAGCAAGCTCCTTGCTTTTCAAAAGATCTTTTTCTCATTTGTGAAATGAAAGCCCTTTAACTTGTCTTGGAGCGGCTTATTCCTGAATCCAATTAAACAGCCCCAAACTTCTAGCTCTTACAACTTGGAGCTTTTGAAGGAGAAGCCCCTTTCCCTTTCTCTAGAATGTCTCTATTAGTGTTTTAATGATCACTTTCCCCAGGAGTTCTCACCTCTGTTTCCCTGGAAAAATTAAAGAAAATCTAATATATTGATAGAGATGATCTGTTTCATGTGAGTCAGTGACACTCTGACCGTGACAGTACCAGAGAATTTGTTGCTGCAGGAGGCCATTCAATCCAATATTAGTGGCTGGGCTTTTAGAGGGCATTGGGTAGTTTTCAGCCCTATTTCTACCTCTCTGAGTTAAGATAATGAGGGTAATCTAATATTATACTTCAGGGCTTTAGTTACCTGCCTATGGGGTTCAGAAGGGAACTGTGCTTCCAGGGCCTGTGCAGAGTTTAATTGGCCAAGTGCTTTATGATTTGCGTTGTGTTTCCTCTGAAGCCTCAGGCGTTACCTCCTGCCAGAGGCCAGATACCAAACTGATGACACTCAAATTTTTTCTCCTTTTAATATCAGTGGGCTGCTGGGCAGTTACACCAGTGTTTCAGCTCCCCCTCTACCCACTCCAGATTTATGCCATCACCAGAGGAGGAGTTTTCTGGCTTTCCTCCAAAGCCCTGAAGAGAAAAATCTGTTTTATATGTTTTCCCAGCACGAGCCACAAGTCAGCTGGGATTTTAAAACTTCTAGAAGAATCTTGGCGTCTGTTACTTATTTAAAGAAGACAAACTGATCTTTCTCTGTGAATGATCTTTTAGATCATTAAAATTTTTAAAATATCAGAATCACACATATATAAGTTAGAATTGTGCGTATAGGGTAGACTTTTTTTGTTGTTGTTACTAAAAATTTAAGTTTAAAAATATATCACATATATCTTCCTTGTTTAAGAATCCCTGTTCTTTAGGAAATTGATTTTGCTTATATCAAGGCTCTGACAAAACACTGGTGTCTCTCTCATTATCTGTAGGCTTGAGATCAGTGTTCTACCTCACAAATGGGGTTTTATCATCCTGTGGTCTGTGTAGCTCCTATTTCTTGGTCTTTCCAGTCATCAATCTGTTTATCTCCTCCTGAATTATCTGTTGTAATTAGAATACATTTTCTCATCTCAAGGGGAAACCAGCTCCAAATGAGTATTCTATAAAAGCAATTACTTTTGATATTAGATATCTGTATGTAAAACCACAGTATTTCTTCCAATTAAAAAGCACTAATGAATTTTGTGTCTGGAGAGGGAGTAGTCCACACAATGCTCCTGTTTCTGCTAAGCCAATGAACAAAAAATTAGGCCTGTAAGAAGGCTGATGAAGCCAGCAGCGGCATGCGTGAAACACCTTTGAAAAGTTGGTCAGGGAGAGAAAATGGCTCGGCACGGTCATCTGACCTTTTTTCCCCCAACAGGCCTATTGTATGCATTGATGGACTTGGTCATTCTCCACATCGTGCCAAGATGATTAACACACATTTTCCTATTACATTTGTCTCCTGCACTTGGTCCTCCATTATGTATTTTTTTTCATACTATTTCCTCGGATATTCCTCTCCTCCTCTTCAAAGTCTTAAGTCATGCACTAGGAATCTTGCATTTCGCATGGAACAGCCTTTCCAGAGATCTTCATGTGGACTCCTTCCCGCTATAGGCACGGGAGGAGTTGCGCTGAGCATTCTCAGCAGGAAACCTGTCTTATATATCAGAGCTGCCATCTTCATCATCTCAAAATAGCCTGAATGAGTAGGCAACTTTTATTATGAGCTTTTCTACAAAAGGAATAATTTGAGAAATGTCTTGATCGTATTACGTAGAAGACTATAAACCCTGTCCCTAAGTTACTTTCCCACACAGAGAGAAGAGTCTGGAGATGAGGTAAACATTAAAAAAACACTGCACCACATAGTTTCTAGTGCCAAAACATTGCACATAAGTGTTCCAGCTTTACAAGTTATTGTACTTTTTTCCTTTCAAACCATCAGCCACAGGATACTGTTTGTCTTCTCCCTGGTATATCTTCAGAGATACTTGGGGCTGATATTGGATAGCAGGGGACATAAATCTTTCAAGCAAGGATGCAGCAAGCTTGATTACAACTACAAAAAATAGAACTGAATTTTGCATTTCAGATAAATGGAAGTGCTGGAGTAATTTAAATTGGATGGGATTTTGTTTGTTGCTCTCTGCTTTGGAGACAGTTGGAGCCTGTATCCCTGTGGAGTGCGATTGGGTGAATGTTTCTGTATGTAAAACTAAATCTCATCAACATACAGCATTCCTTCTGGCTCAGAGAGTAAGCACCTTTGATATGGACAAAATTCAGATCAGTTCCCTGGGCAGCAAATCTTATATCTTATGTAGGCTTACTGCAGGGTGGTGGCAGAAGAAACTACGGCGGTAGCAGCTGTGCCGCACAGGGACTTGCTTTGCCTGCCCAGGATGGCTCTAGCACCCAGTCTGGACAACGTCCTGATCTGAGCAGCCGACTAGAGCATCCCTGGGCTGTGCTAGGTGTGTGAGAGGCAAGGCACTGTTCATGCGATTGAGCCTTTCTCCGATGTAAACATGTTCTTTTGGAAAACTTATTCCTCTTAGTTATTTTTAGGGACCACTAAAATGGAGCTATAAACAGCAAGACAACTGGTGAGCTGAGACCTTTTGCTTGGTGTTGAACAGTTAGCTCGTGTTGCTCTGTCTTCCTCCTCCTCCAACCAGATGCTTAGGCATCTGCTTGGTGTTAACAGTTAACATGTCCTGTTAACTCCTGAAGGAGGAAGACCAGTTTTTTCCTCCATGCCTACGGATATGCCAGTCAGCGAGGCTGTAACCTCCATCTGAAGTTTCTAGTTGCAACAGAACAAGATTGCAAAATTACTGCAATACAGTAATTCAAGATGGAAGCATTAGGGATGATTCATTAGATGCAACTGATTTAATACCTGCATCCAGAAGGGTGATTTTGTGTAGAACTAGCTTAAAAAGATGTTGTAAGCTGAGTCTTGTTTTAACTATGTTACTGAACCTGTTCTAGAGTCTATGATCCTTTTTCTTTTCTTTCTAAAGCTGTGACTGGAAATGCTAAAAGTCAGCTTTGTCAATCTATGTAGAGCTGCCATTGTGCCTGAATTCTTTTTTTTTCTTTCTTTCTTTCTTTTGTTTAAACTAGGATCTAAAGATTTTTATTGCCTTACAAGGTATGCAGGGATGTTTTCAACTGAGAAATTAGAATTGGAAAAGGAAGGAAATAATTGTTTTGCTAATGAGTTTTATGTTTGCTGTTTACACAAGAGAGAAGTGTTTCAGTGGTCACAGTGAGTAGTGGGTGAGTATGCCGGGTTTTTTTTTTTTGAAGGAAATATTTTATTCCCTCTTTTTAAGGTGCTAGGAACTGGAGTACTTTTGTGTAGTTATTCAAGAGCGCAGGTAGTCCAAGAGTAGTTAAAGCTCAGAAGTTTGGCTTTGGAGCCCTGCTCAACCTAGGAGTGAGATGGGTCAGCAAGAGCACTTCAGAGGTTTTGCAGCAGTTCTGTTAGTGCTTGCCAAATCTGGTGGCATTGGTGATGGAGCTGGCCTTGTGACTGTGCCCAGCATCCCTGCTACCAGCTGGACAGACTTTTGATGAAAGAGGGATGAAATGTGGGAGCAGAGCTGCTGCTGCTGAAGCGGGGGTGGCAGAAGTGGCAGAAAGGCCAGGAAGAGGCTAAGAACAGACCTGTGCTATTGTGAGTGAGGATGTACAATTATTCTCAATTGCTTATTTTTATTTTGAATTGGTAAAAGGTTAATTATGTCTGAGAACCTTGGCTGAACCCGATTTACAACTGCCTGTAATCGTGTTGCAAATATTAAAAAAAAAAGAGATACTAAAATAATCACAGATGTAGTTTGATCTTGCTTTTGCCATAGTTTCTCACATAAATCTCTTCAGTAATTCTGCCATTGTGACAGGGTTTATGGTAAAAAATAGGAGATCTCTTTTCTTGCTAGAAAATTATGCATCCTGCAGAGTAATTAATCTGGTTAAGAAACTAAGACCAGTTCATTTTGCCCTCTATTCTCCCAGCAATTTCTGTCTTACACAGAAATCTCTGCAGTGAGAGCAATAAATTTGAAATGAATGACAGACACTAATTATTTGTGACCTCATTGTCATCTACAATGTCAAACTGGGCATGACTGATCCCAGTGTATGGGCTGTAGATCTTTTTAGTCTAAAAACATAAAGTAAAGACCACTTTAAAAATAGCAGCTCACTGGGCATTGCCACCGTTGTTCCCTCTCTCCACCCTCTGCCCATCACCATTTCGGAGGTGGCAACATAATTTCAATCCTTTCCTCTGACATGAGCTGCAGGGCTACACTGTCAGCAATGTACCCTGCCCTCAATGGCTTCACAAGCCACGGAAAAATGAGTACTAGCTAGAGCCATAAGTAGGCAACTCATACGTTAGATGAGGATCTGGAAGTCTGCAGCAAGTTTTAAAAAAAAAAAAAAAAAGAAGAAAATGGAGAAACTCTCTTATCTGGTCTGCCTTGGTTAAAACCCAGATATATGTTGGAAGTTGAACCAGAAGCACTTCTCCATCTGTCTGTCTTAGGCTTTATATTGCTCCCCATCGCTGTAGGACGTGCATACCCAGCGTGTAAAACCAATAACAATTGTGTCTCTGCTGAGCAGCAGTATTTCCAAAAATGTATTCCTTTCCCTGTTGTTCCAGTAGGGAAGATCCACGGGAATGAATTTTCTTTATGGCTGTCCCTGGATTTTTGCTGAGCAGAAAACCCCCAAGCTGTAAGGCACAAATAACTTGTTCTTCACTGACTCCCTGTCTTGGGCAGCCCACGCACGCATCCTTGGGGAGCACTGTTGTAGAGTACTCTGCTTCTCCACGTCCTGCCAGGTGGTGTTGCTGTGTTTGGCATACCAGAAGGACTCTGAGGAGGTGATTCTGCCTCAATGGTCCCAGACTGTGGGGCACCCCTTGGACGAGGGCCCGCAGGACGTGCTGGAAGGTTCACCAGCAGCCTCTGCCTGAGCCAAACCTGGGGACACTGTCTCCCATTGCCTGCCTCTTGATCCCATCTCTTAAGACTAACCTTTTTTTGAGAAGATGCTGCTGAACTAGCACCCCTTTTCTGGGTTTGTTTTTTTTTTTTTCACAGAAATCTGACCAATGCGGTTAATCGTGGATTTGGGGGTTAGTGAGTTATGATCTTGACATAGGTACTTGTGAGGCAAAACGCTCTGTTGAGGAGGCGTTTGCTGAAGCAACAGGTAATCCTTTGAGATGAAAAATGCTATGCAAATGTTGTCCTATGAGAGACATATTGTGTGTAGCTAACCAACCGAGCATTGAAGAACGTTGCATGTAATTGCTGAATTTAACACGCACATATATACAATATATTATATTCATTGCTCCTAAAAACTTCCTGAGACACCTTACTGCTTTTCTTGCAGAATGAAGCAATGCAATATCATTTATTTAATTGCTGCTGTATATTGGTCAATGTTAGTGCATTGCTATAATAACTGTCAGTCAGATTAGGCTGCAATCTGGGTAATGAATCGGGGAAAAAACCTCACAGCACTGTGTTCTGAGAGTCAGTCAGACATATGATGATTCATTCCTAGAACAAGATCAACTTATTAGCATGAAGAGCGAGAATATCTGATTTAGGGAAAAAAAGTATATGAAATAATTGTCATTATACATGGTTTGGAAGGCTGTCTAACTGATTCTCTCATAAGAAAAGTAACAAACAAAATGCTTGATGCTTCCTGTGTGTTGAAAGTTTCATCCTCCTTTTACTTCTGCCATAAAGATGCAAGTGTTTTGTTCTGTAAACTGCAAGAACATATTGTATAAAGAACAAACTTTTCAACTACTGGAATTAAATTGTTGCTTAAAGTCAAATGAGCACGCCACATCTCAGAGTCCCTCTCATCAATGCAGGTCAGTTAACTTCAATAAAGTTGCCTGCAATTTCCTTTGAGGTAACAACAGATCCCAGCCCAGATGATTCCAAATAATCAGCAAATAAATTTCCACACTTCAGTCTTTCAAGGACATAGACTTTATGAAGTGTCTGGTCTTCTGAATTCTTTAACTTCTAAAGTGCCTAATGTAACTCCCTTTTAATAAGTCCTGCTTGTGGGCTTTTTTTTTTTTTTTTTTTTTTTTTTTGAGGGAACTGCTGACTTTTCTTTGAAACTGAGCCCCCCTCTAAGATGCTGTATATTGGGAAAGTAAAGCACAGGCATGCAGCATCACTGCTTGCTCTTAGTATCTTTTAAGTCTAAGACTGTATCATGCAGGAAGATTAGGCTGCTGTGCTTTTCCTTTTGGATGGGGAGAGATTTAGAATCTCAGACGTGATTTCTGTAATTATTTGAGCAAGGACTAAGTGTCAGGCCAGGGATGGCAACATTAGACCTTTCTGTTCTAATTTTTCCAAATGAGGTAATATTAAATACTAAAGTTAGTCAAAGTGCCAAATAGCCTCTCATCCTACATTGGAACAAAAGGGGCAAATGTTACATTTTCTTCAAAATGAAGCTCCCTAAAAGATCTTTTAAAAATATTTAATGTGTATTGAAGTGCTTAACTTAGTAAGGTAAAATAATTTCTTTTGTTTGAAATCACTTACTGCAACACAACTCTTGAAGAGTTTTAGTCATGTTTCCACAGAAACTATGACCCCGCTTTTCTTACAGAAAATTGTTTCACTAGAAAATTCAAGTAGTCCTGCTTAAACACCCCAAATATAATGATATCACCTTTTTTTGCTCATAGTTTCATCCTTTGCATGACCCAGTTGGGACATGATTATTTCAGCTCCTAATGGTGAGCTTCCCTTGTGCTAGTTTCTCTCTGTCCCTGCAGAATGCAGAAGGTACATTTATTCATAAGGTACATTTTACAAAAAAAAAAAAATGTGAGGAATAAAGAAGAGTATTTTGTGATGTATGAAGTAAATCTGTTTCTTGCATTCTTCTTGTACATTTTCAGGCAGGACAACGGCACTTTCCTGTTTGTCTTCTGGGTTAGTTCCATGCCTTACTAGAGGAAAATGTGTTTGGGAGAGTAAGACAACCTAGCTGGCCTAGGAGGAAGAATAGTCGTTAAACTGTGGGAGGGCTCTCTTTTGTGTTACCAAATGTTGAGGGATAAGTCATCCAAGGTGGTCCAAGATCCTAGTTTGGCAATGTGACTGACAGAAGAAGAGAGCTGTCTACCGATACTACATTCCCTTGCCTTGAGCATACCTTTCATTTTTCCTAGCGTTTTGTTTCACTTACAGCTTTGAAGAGGTTCATTATTGATTAAGCATCAGTATCAATCCCAGTAGCTCAGTGCTTTGGTCTTTTCTCTCTATGTCCCAGTAATACAATAGCCTAGAAAAAGATGCTGGTTTGAAGCTTCATCTTTCTACTTTCCCCTCATGGGTGCATGGCCTGTGGGGTGTCTGCTTGTGCTTCTGTTTGATCTCCCTTGCCAGTGTAGACGTGGAGCTCACCTCCCACACACACCTATAATGAGACCGTGGCTGAGCATGCCTCTTGTTTTCCCTTCTTTTCAACAACTCACTAGCCTTGAATGCTTGGAGCTGTCTGAATTTTTCAAAAGCTTGCCCATGCCAATAATGTTTTTCTGTAGGGCATCCTTTTTTTCTTCTTCTGCCCTTCCTCCTCCTGCTAGGACTCATGATTCACTCTGAGGCAGTTGAGCATTTCAGTGCATGATGATGAAGAACATGAAGAAGACATCAAAGATGCAAACACAAGCAAGGTCTGTCCTGACTTGAGATCACTGATTGCACTATGAGGTATGTATTTTTGTAGGCAATGTCTGAAATTCAGTACCAAAATTCCCGAGTACTGTAGGTTCTCAATCCTTTTATATTCAGAAAAACTATTTGCAGTGTTGTGCCTAACCTGAGAACAGGGTTTTCTCATAAGCAGCGGCAGAAGAAAATGCTAACTTTACTTTTTCAGACCACTAATGAACCACCGTGTCTCTGTTCTGTCCTGCAATTAAGAAGAGATTGTGATGGAGCTATAACAAGTGAGGACAGTGTTAGCAATGAGGTGCCAGAGACATTCCTTCATGAGGGACTCAACTGTCCCAGACCTTATTGTGGCTTGAAGAAGCCAGTCCCCGCTTCTGTCTTGCATGTTTGTTACTAGCAAATGTTGACAGTTTCTTTCTGTCTTTCTCATTAACTATTTAGTTGAAATAATGGCATTTCCCTCTTGAAAAAAATTTTGATTTGAAAAATGTTAAGCAGGTCAAACTCTAATTGCTTTGCTCTGTGTTGTAAATTATTTGGAACATATTTGTACATTTCCGTATAGTATCCGCAGGACTGTTATTTATAACTTTTTTGCTTATAATGACTTGTTGATAGTGGGCCTTTTGTAAAGGAAAGCTTTGACATTAAACATAGGATATTTGAGGAGCTTATTTATGAGAATTCAGCACCAAATTAAATGCCTGTTGCCATGGAAGAGGTTCTTGGTGATGTGATCATGTGGGCATTTTTAATGTTGGTTTAGTTTTGTTTTACATGTGGTTTTGAGTGTATATTTGATAATATACCAGTGAACGAAACCAATAAATGCATTGACTGGCTAATATCTCAGCACTAACCAAGTGGGGCTAATTATTTCAGCTCAAGTGTGTCCACATTTTCTGATCCTATAAGCTATATAGAGCTGAGTATCTTACATAATAGACATATTTCATTTGTTAGAGAGCTGAAGGATAGAGGAAGTCTGAAGTAATTCCCAGGTGAGAGATGATGTCAGATCCTTTAATAGTTTTAGCACATCTTTGTGTGAACAGGCTGGGCAAGGTGTGCAGTTGAGTCCAAATGACCCATCTATTGACTCACATAGTGAAATTAGGTTTACCCTGTATTTCCCACCCAACAGCAGCTGGTGACCAGTTGCATAGCTCTTTTTCCAGCATGGCAACCAAACCTGAACTATTCAAGAGCTGCAAGTGGTCTTAGGGCCACAGAGCAGATGCCTCAGCTCCAACACTTATTCCAGAACTGACATTAATAGGGCGCTAAGCTGGCAGATCTATGTGTGGTAGAAATTCAACATATGTCCATTAGAATGAATGGAGCTATAACGGGCTATACTGGGAAAGGGCATGGCCTCCAGTTCTTTGAGGAAAACTTATCTTAATTATCTTAAGGATAATTAGGCATTTTGGAATGTTTGGAAACAAGATTATCATTTCCAGGGATTTATACAGGAAAAAGGAAAAATTGTGAAAGTTGCTAATTGATTCTTTATAGCTTGCTCATTAGTAATTATGCACTGATACTACAAGATGTGTTAATTTTAGATTCTGATTTGAAAAGCTGAGGATAATTTCCACAGAGTCATGAGAGTTTGAAAGCTAAGTTTCATGGGAGTTCCAGTCTTGTTTGTCTAAAAACATTCTGTGGTCACAGAAGAGATTAGATCCATTTCCTTTATGTTGATAATTTGTGGGTTTTTTTGTCTTTTGTTTAGGTCTGGCAAAGCCCATGGGATTAGTTGAAGGTCCAGGAGGCCTGGGCCAGGGAGGAATGGCTGCTACCCTGAGAGATGATAGCCATGAATCAGAGACTAAGTATGAAGAATATGGTTACAATGCCCAGCTCAGTGACAGAATATCACTGGACAGGTCCATCCCTGACTACAGACCAAAAAAGTAAGTTGAATTCCACATTATTATTGAGAGGAAGTGATTGATTACTGTTCTCTCGGCCAATGGTGGCATTCTTGTTTTCTCATCCCTTCCTGGTTAGAGTATGAGAGTGATTAGTCATACACATACTCCTGAGTTTAGTGAAAATTGAAAAGACCAACTGCTATCTCCAGCATGAAGTGCCATGTTAAATGCATAAATTCTGTGAATAATGCATTAATATGCACATTTAAGGCCTCAGATCAAAAACTGCATCAGGATATTGGTGCTTATTGGTTTTGATTCACTTAAAAAAAGCCAGGTAGTGCCACCTGAGCCCACCATCAGAGGTGGGAGCCTTAGTCTGTGCTCCTTGTAGTCACATGCAATGGAAGGTGGGACAGTGACAACAAACACTTTGTAGACACTTTAAAAAAAAAAATCAAAACAACTGCCTTTAATTGCATTTGATGTTCTTGGAATTGTTTAGTTGGGGTTTACAATGCACTGAAACATAGCCTAAGTGTAATCCATCGCGGTCCTACGATTGCAATAAGATTTTTTTTGTCTTTGGAATGTGTGGAGATTTTTTTATTCTGGTGTTATAGCCTTCACATGCCTGTGCTATGTGTGACATTGCAATTATATGTTTAATATTTGCACTGATGTATTATATTTCATATTAAATGTCTTTCAAATATTTCATATTTATGGAGTTATGTATCTTCCAAATGAGACATCCACACTGTCATCCTACGAATGACAATCAGTAATGTCTTAATGCAGAGGAGATCAGCAGCAATGCCTAGTTACTCTCAGGAGACAGGATTGAAAAGAATACTTAATTAATTTCTAATAATAATCTTCCGTTTTAAAAGACCCACTGGGGCTCCTAGGCTGAACTGAAAGTTAAATTAAAAAAAAGTATCTTATTAAGTGATGAGAAAAGTTTAGCCAAGCAAAACAGTTGTGCTCTCTGAGTAGATTGCAATTGAATTAGGATTTTAGGCAGTTCAAGCTGCCAAAACCAAAATCCAGCAAAACAAAACTTCAGCTTAACTACAAATTTAATTAGCTGTGTTACGTATTAATCTAATCTCAGAAGTATTGACTCAGCATTTGTTTTCCCAGGCACTTGCTATACAAAAGAAAACCTAAATAAAAGAAGCAGCAAAGAGAAAAAATTCTGCTGCTGTGATTTCACATTTCATGCAAGTATACTGACTTACCCAATGGTCTCATCTCTCCATCTCTCTCAATCTATCATAAAAATCCATCATGGAATTATTCTGGGGGAAAAGTAGTCTGTAGTTATGCAAATATTTGAGTTGTGCATCTGATCTGGTCCAAAGACCCTGAAAATCAGCGTGAAGTTCTTCAAATGAAAGTCAGTGAGGTCTGACCTGGCCTGTTATTAGCTGCTGCAGTCAGGTAGATAATAAATGAGAATGCTCTACTAGGAAATACAAAAGTGAAGGTTGTAGAGCTTGAATCTAGCTCAGCAGCTGTCAGAAGCATGAGAACATTTGCGATCCAGTGATGTTTCACTTCAGATTATACTCTTCCACAGTTTTACTTGGAAGCTTTGAGTCATTCAGATAGGCTTTTTGACGTGCTCATTTTGGGAGTCTTCTAAGTCCATGTTGCATGATGAATGGTCTGAGTTACTGGGAGGACTGCCTTCCTCGTGGTGTTTTGACACTTTTGAGGTAGTTCTACTTAGGTCTGGATGCTGGAATTGAAACATTTTTCTCTAGATACTTATGAGTTGCAGGAGAACCCTTCAGATTGAATTTTCTGTGAAAAATGAGTGAAAGTTTGGAGAAGGTAGAAGCTCTTATATGAAGAGTTTTATCCACTTGTATCAAAGGAGCTTTGGCTGCCATTTGATTGTGATTTTCTGTCAGAAATTTCTACTGTCCTCATGAGCAGCATTTTTTGTCTCTGACCCCTTCAAATGCACAGCTACTCATATACAGCCTCTTTAGGAGCTCTCACTCTAAAGCTGAGAGGCAGTTTTCACTCCCTACCCTATCAGCCTCCTCTTATTCACCATGTAGTACCACATCAGCTTACCTGACAGGTGACAGTCGTACGTCATAGCTGTAAGGCAAAGCTGAGCTTGACTTTCAGTTTGATTTAGACACTGTGCTCTAATTATGTATTGGAGAGAACTAAACCTCCATATCTTTGAGACAGGCTTTGGGAAAACCACTCTTGTTTTGTCCAGCTTCGTATGCTGACTTGCTCAATGGTCTCATCGTTTTGTCTCTTGATAATAGCTCTCATTGCTGAGCCCTTCTCAGTCTGCTTATGATTTATATTCATGTCATTCCCAGAACTTTTCATTTTTAGATTGAGAAGCAAGGTAGAATTAATGTCCAAAGCCACGTACAAAGTCCATGGCCAGTTTATGTATAAAAGCACTTACTTGGATTCACATTCCCAAAGTATTAAACCATGCTTTCTCTCCATTCTGGCTTCCATTTAAAATGCTCAGATATAAATATTTGCACACACCAGTAGGTATTAAAGATATGAACTAGGAGAATTTATACTCAAGTCTGCATTGCATAGGCACAACTTATGAAAGTAAACATGATTTCACTATGCAAATGTGGGACTTAGAATATTCCAGGGTTAGTATTCTTTTAAAATAAATTTGATCAGAAATATTATCTTTGAGTTAATTTTATCTTTGAACTTCCCCCTTATTGCTGTCCAGTATCTTATTCTGGTAGAATAAGCCTTTTGTTCCGTCTGCTAGCATAGCTTCAGTAAACATTCATCACTTTAATTGTTTTTCAGGAGAGATATTTTCATCCTCACACAGCAAATTAAAAAAAAATATGTTACACTAAAGAGATGTACAGTGAGACAGCGTGACCATGAAGGCTTCTAAATTGGAGTCACCTCCTTGTCCTTTCACTGCAGTAAAGGTGGGCAGTCCTGCTCTCGAGAAGCTTTCCCATGCACTCACAGCGTGTTCTGCTTTCCTACCCGCTGCTGCCAGCGCCGATATTCTTTTTATCTGAGAAGCTTTTTCTTTAAGATAGGAATCACTAAGTCAGTACAGGAGACGACAGCAGATTTTGTGCATGTTGTGGTTGTGTGCCAAATCGAAGCAATGACAGTAAATAGCTTGCTTGCGGTTACAATTCACACAATAATTGCAAAATTATAGTTTGATCCTAACATGGTGTAATAAATATGTCTCAAATTTTCCTGCTCTGATATTGCACCTCCCACAGCTTGACTGCTTCCCCTGTCTCTATGTGGAAGGCTGACAACCCTGGGGAAATAGTTCAAAAGCATACTGTGAATTGATATTTCAGGCTATGTTTCATTTCAAGAGACATGTAATATAGAGAAGTTGCAATTTTGTTTTATAAAACAAGGCAAACCCTCCCCAACCGTTTGTGAGTTTATTCAGTGTGACCTTGAACACTATTTTCATTTCTTGTGGGATTTCACCTAAAACAAATGGGCTGATTTTAAAGTTGGGCTGATGATCTTTCCATAACGTATTATAAAAGTCTTAATGGTGACTTTTTGCCCTGAAGCAACTGAGTACAGTTCAGCTGAATGCTCTGAGAAGATACAAGGACCAAGCAGTGGGAATGAAATGTGTTTGAGTTCAACATCAAGCAGAATACTGAGGATTTATTATGTTTGATTGAGTATTTAGAAACATTCAGCTTATCATCATAGTATTGGACTGATCAGAGATATTGCTTCACATACTCAGTGGGAACTGGTCACTACTTTGTTGGTCTGTTAAAATACATGAAAATAACTCTAAAATAGTGGTCTGGTTAGTACTGGCTGTTATTAATTATCTGAATTCCAGAGCAATTTTTTTTAGTACTTATGAAATCTACATTAATGCCAAAAGATTTTTTTGCAAGATTATTTTTATTACAAGAGAGTTCATAATGCTTGTGATGGAATTATTTTCATCTCTTGTCCTACAGGCACATATCTAGCTTGAAAAACATTTCTCAAGGGCAAGCCACAGGAAGAAGGACCAAGGAAAGTAGCACAGGTTTCTGCGTATCACTGTTGCATCTCCATCTTTTCTCCCCAGTGTGCTGAAGTTTTTCAAGGGCTGTTCCACTATGGAACATACATTGCAGAGAGCTCAGAGTGTGGAACGTCCTATCTCTCTTCCTAGGGGTAAAGTATTAGCAGGACTTTCTACTCTCGGCGTACTGAGAGTAGAGAAAGAGAAGAGGTTTAGCTGAAACGTGCTGTATTGCTACAGCAGGCTTCAGGAACAGCAGCAGTCATCCGTCTGCCCTTTTGGGGAATAACAGCCTTCACTGCTGCCAGCTGTAGCACAAAATGTAAGTCTCTTCTCCAGCAGCAAAGGATCATACTCAGTCCTTCCCAATCATGCATGAAGGCAGAGGTGCTACACCACATATGTCAGTAGATTTTGACTTCATAAAAAAAAAGAAGAATGCAGAAAAAGTCAAAACCTTAGAGAATTTCATTCAAAGACTGGGGGAAAGGCCCCCAAATGTACAAAAGCTGGTTTTATTACATTGTGACATGCTGGAAAATTGGGAAGTGTCAACTAACCAGATGCTTTCAAACGTAAGCATGATCTCTCAGGATAACGTCAACTCCCTGTTCTTTATGGTGCACAGGCTGGATTGTAAGGGGGTGAATTAAACAGGTTGAACACCTGTAAACCTGGCATTTTCTAACTTTCTATGACTTGACTTGGCAACTTAAATAACTTCTGGGGTTTCTTTACATGCAGGACATGTCCGCACATACGCACACATGCACTTGTTAAAACCACTTGCTGTGATGCATTATACATACTTTTGAAAAAAGTTAGTATGATCCCGGAGCTTCCATAAGGGCTAAATTGGCTTTTACAAGAAACTGTCACTGCTTGGTAAGGATCTTTAATTTAACTCATATTTTTTTTGTGCAACTTGATGCTGCGCACACTGTGGTACTTCAGTGATGACAATAATACTAATATATGGATTCAGTCTCTATCAGCCAAAGAAGATATTTCTTTGTGTTATGGTCATGGATGTTAGTATTGAGAAAATTCAGCCCTAAAGAACAAACTTATTAATGCTGAGGTAACTCAAGTCTTCAGCCATAAAAAGCAGAGGAATCTAGGTGTTGAGGAAATTACTTTCATTTATTCAGCTCTTTTATAGAGGTGAACATTTTCGTTGCTTGCTATAGACACTTCACAATAGCAAAGGAATTGCATCTCTAGGGCTCTGAGGTGTAATTAATGCTTCACTCCACTCTATACCTAAGGAAAAGCTTTTTTAATTATCTATCAAAAAAGATTCTGGAATTGATCAAATAGTGCTATCAAGGGGGCAGATTTGGTAAATAGACCTATGATTTGTTCATTCAAGGTTTAATAACAGTAGCTAGGATGAGGCCAGTAGCTAGAAAACAGCCTTTCTGTCCTTCAGTCGCTGGTGAGCTCAAGCCTTTTGAGAGCGCAGGGAGCTCACCTTTAATTTTAACCCTTTCTTTTGGCGGTGAATCTCTGCAATACTCTGTAATACCTGAGCCATTAGTCAGCAGCTTTCTCCAGCCAAATTGTGTATGTGTTTGCAAGTTCTTTGTCATGAGAGGAGGCTCTGTGGTCTGGTATAACGGCCCCTGCCTGAGGCTGTTGGAGTGGGCAAGCCCCTCTGTGCCCGTCTGTGTGGATGTCCCTGCAGGAGCAGGGCAGGAAGGCAGATGGCTTTTAAAGAGCATCAGCGTTTGGATCAGTGGACTGGAGAGGGCTAGACCTGGTCTTATTTGATTTTCTCCACCTCTGCAGCTTTCTCTGCCTCGTGACCCACTTTTCAAATCCTCTAGGGACACTTGGTGATCTTTGCATCGCTTAGAGAAGTGACACAAGAATCTCCAAATTGAAACAGCCTCTTGGGACTCTTCCCAGGTTAACCAGAGTGTGATGTAATGGGCCGTTTTGCAAGGAACATTTAAGCTAGAACAGATGCGGGGCTGTTCAGGAACCAGAATTCCTGATGAGCAGAAAATGGCAACTAAAAAACAACACCTAAAAATGTTTTATGTGAGGCTGAACACCCTCTGTGAAATGATTATTTAAAAAAAAATGTTTAGACCAACGAAACATTTAGTTTTCCATCAGGACTTTGATTTTAAAGTAATGAATTTTCTATCACTAGCTTCTACCAATACTTTCAGATTAGTGTCAGATCACAGTAAAGTGAAACATCAGTTGAAATTAAGTATTTTCTTTTCTCAGCTGACAGTGTTTCACATAGTACAAGGACAATATTTTTATTTCAATTAGACTTAGACTTTTTTTTTTGCACCTAGTTTCAATAAATCTAAAAAATCATGCTAAATTTCTGAAAAACCCATTTTGGCCACTGTGATTGCAAATATGACATAAGTTAAAGCAGAGAGAAGGGAAAATAGAGACAGAAAATGGAGCAGACGGAATTACCTCTGGGCAGCAGATTGGAATTGTTTATTGGAGGGAAATGAAGTAAGAGATGCAACTAACTGAAGTGTTTTAATTGGATCCCACATCACTGTCCAGATGTGGATTTTGAACAGTGCAGAGGGGGCATGTGTGTGCGCGTGCTCTGGGACTTTATGTAGATCTCAGCCAGCTTTGCCGAGTGACGCAGGCTGGGCGTTTTCCTCGGGCTGTGAATCCCTACAAATAACACGGGCGCCTTTTGCGCACGCTGTCTGTGTGCACAACTGGTGATGCAGCTTCACAGAGATGGACCCAAGGTTTGAGCTGACTTTCCATCTTGCCCAAGAGCAGAAGGAGCTGCTGCGGACTGCGTGAGTCCCTGTGTGGCTTCCTCTGTGGAGAGCTGGGGTCTGACCAGCCACTGCAGTGTTCAGTGTCGTAATTCTGACTCTGCTCGTTTAGGGTATCAGTTGACAACCAAAATTTGCTCATGCTGCTGCCTCTGGGCCACTTGTGCTTATTTGTGCATCCCTGTGCATGCCAAAGGCTTATCGCTGCATTTTTGGAAGCGTTTCCTATTTTGGCTGTAACAGGCTCAGATGGGAGCTGTGTAAAGCTCACAAAAGATGGAAAAATCACCTGCTCCTTTGGCTGGGAAAGGAAACTCCCTGTGAATCACAGGTACTGCCAACCAGCTCCTGGCTTTGCACCCAGTGCTCTTTACTTGTACTGTGCCTTTGTAGTTGTCACTGAGACCTGCAGTTGTGGCTGGATCCTGTTCGTGAAGGTACTGTAGGACTTCTCCCAACCTCTGCTGGAGCTCTGCTCGCTTTGCGTCAATAATGATATATCAATTGCAATGTGGGCTCAAAATTTATTCTCCAAAATCCCAGGTCACCATTAGGCCTTTGAATATTTAATTAGTTATACAAAGTTAAATTGCTTCAGTGGGAAGAGTGACTGAGGAACAGATTAACACTGTGACCATGTTTCCCAGTAACAAAAACTTACTGTGAAACTTTCCAACTGCTTTTTGAGGCCATTATCAGGAAGGTTCTCAGACTGATTTTGCTGGGTTGACAATGATAGAGTATGACCATGGGGCAGGACCATGCGACTGGCCAGGTTGCATTACACTAATACTCTGCCTTCTGCTCTGTTGTGCACAGGGTTGGTGACTCCATAGGGTTTGGGTAGACAGTACCAACGTTTTTTGCAGGACATGCTCCTAAGCAGAAACTCCGCATGAGCTGGACTCCATGCTGTCTCCACAGTAGCAGTGCTGGACACGTGGCTGTATCTCGCAGTTATTTCTGATATTCGATAGAAGTTTTCTCTGGCTTTTTCCATTAGTTATGTTATTGATTCCCTTTTGTTTAGTGCTAGGCTTTCCAATTAAGTAGTGACTTTAATTATACCACAAACCGTATAACATAGATCTTGATTATTAACACTGGCCCATGGGATAATAAAAGGAGGAACAGCAAGGATAAATTAAATAGAATCATAAAAATGAATGACCTTTCCAAAACCTCACCTTATGTTCAAATGCAGTAATTTTCCTCTTGTTATGTTTTTGCAGTGTCTTTGTGTATATTAATTGTTGAAGACAAGTTCTGCATGAGTGTCAGCACTAATAAATGTAGATTCAGTGAAGGCTGAATTTGATTAACTAGGGAGCATGAAAAATAACTGATTGCCATGTTGTGTTTAAATGCAGTAAGACTGGAAGCCATTCCCTGCAGTTTGTCTGCATCAGAATGTACTCTGGAATACATGAATAGTTGACCTAAGAGGGGTTGCATAACATTGACTAAAAATTAGGCATCTAGTTTAAGGTGATCAGCTTCGCTGCCTTTATGGTCAATGGAGAAGAGGAGGAGGACATGGTAGCATTGCTTAAGATGTACAGTGTGTAATGTCTTCTGGAGGTCTCTCAGGAACCTAGGACAGCCAGCTTAAATAGGCTTTCAGGTAAATCCAATCCAAAATGTTAAATGCTCCAAGGCATACAGAAACAAGAGGGAATTTCTGTATTAACAACATGTGTTGAAGAATGACCTGCCAGCATGGGCAGCCTGGGTAAGGTCCCCACCCAGCAGCCATGGAGGCAAAACTGTGGATGCAGCACAGTTTTCAGCTGCAAGGAAAAGAAAAGATGATCAAGAAGCTGTTTTGCATCCTTCAATTTTTCTTACAGATTATAACACTAAATGTGTCTCATGTGACCTGTACATTTACAGGTGTCTTAAACACAATCTCTTTTTTTTAAAAAAAGTATACCTTAGAGACTGTAGTAATTTTCTGAACTTAAAAACAGAGAGCTGCAGTATTTTCATAGCAGAAGGAGTATTTCCTCCTTAAGGTGGTGTGCTGTCTTCAAATTGTATGCCATTCTTTCAGAGATAAATGTATATCTGTAGCGCAGCAGCCCCACTGCGATCCAGCCATGACTTGCAGCTGCGTGTTGGCATTTTAAAGTTTCTTTCATTTCCTTCCCCTGGGCCCATGGCTGATTGTTGCCCGCTGTCACTTCCAGGGAGAAGAGGGTATTCCTGTGCATCTCTGAACTGTCATGTTATGTTACGCTCCATGATACCACATTACAGGATAAAAAGAAGGAACAGAAAAGTCAGGCAATGAATTCAGGGCTTTTATGTTTCTTTATGTGTGTCTCTGTTACGCTGCACCTGATACCCTTCTTACAGCTTTGAAGGAATTCTGCTAATGGTTTGAGATGATGTTCCCCTTTTCTTTGTTAAAATGTACATGCAAATTTAGTTCTGCTGGCAATGTCAGACATGTATTATCTCCTAAAGCTTTCCTGGTGTAACTTTAAAAATTAGCTAGTTTTTGTTCTGATTTTATTTGGATAGGTTTCATAGTATAAGAAAATCAAGGTTTCAGGTTTTTTTTAATTTGTTTTTGTTGTTGTTTGTGTCTTTGTGATAAAAACATGAACAGGCCAAATTGTCAGACAATTTACTCTTCTGTCTGAAATAAAACTGAATTGTTAACTCCAAGTTGATGCAGTGATTCATTTTAATAGCATCAGTTCCTACTTGTTTTGCCCATGTCTTCTGTTCTGAGTGAATTTAATGCTAATAAAAGTGAGAGACTCTTAAAACTAGCCAGGGCCAGAAGTACCTGACAGTTGCAGGCTAGCAAATGTAAGCTCCTGATCTTGGTTGGCTTGATCTAGATGCTTTCTATAAGGTTTTGTTCTTCTGAAACAGCACCTGCCAGTTAAGTTGTTTGATATTTTTATGATGTTGAAATATGGGGCCTCTATTTTCTGCTCCTCCAGCTTTCTGAAAAATTCTTGACTTTTGTTGTATTGCTTCTAAACCTTCTGCTGTGGTCTCAAAAACAACTGAGTCAAGCCAGGTCACCTTGCTGGTTGCAACTTCAAAGGAGGTCCAGGGACAGTTGCTTCCCATGCAGTTTGTGTATTATTTTCCCTAAATTGCTATTAAAAAAAAAAAAACCCTGTCTGTCTTAATAAGAAATCATTGTGGAGCTGAGTATATGCAATTTTGGCCGCAAGAAATCCTGCAGGAGCTGAATGTTCTCACCTGGAGACTTCTCTTGAAGGATGGTGCAAGCCCTGAGGACCAGGAGCTCCAGGCCTGTGCCTTGATGCCTCCTTTGTAAAGCCAGCACCAGTATGGTTGTTATTTTTAGCTGTCCAGGTGTGTTTAAATAACTCCTGTGAAGCAGGCATCATACAGTATGTGTTACTACGCCTCAGAGCACCAAGGTTGAAAAACTCACTCTCTGCATGTAGCAGAAGGAGATCGGAGTGTAAAAGGGGGTAAAATCAGTTTCCTAATCTCTGTGGTTCTTGACGATTCGTGCATTGCAAAGAACACTCTTGTGAGCACTGGGGAAACTCAGCTGGGAAATTTCATTTTTCACACAAAACTTGTGATGGAGCTTTTAACTAGCTGAAGTATTGTAAAGGCAGGGTCACTGGGGCAACGCATGGCGTGTTTTGTGTTTCTGGTGGTATTATTTTTTTTTCATTCAGTGTGCAAATAAATGCTGTGTCTAAGAAAGATGACTAGCCTAAGTCTGCGCTAGCCAGCACAGACACAAGTGTCTCCTTATATGTCAGAATTAAACAGAGAAAATAAGGACAATTGTTATGCAGACATCAGGCAAAACCTAAACCCCCTTGGTCTAAGAAGTGCACCTACAATTTTTGGTGGTGATGGCATGACAGGATTTATCAGTGAGGCATTAGGCAGCTTTAAATTACAGGAGATTTTGTCTCTAGTTGTGTGTTGCTTATGCACAAAGCTCCCTGTTTCTCAGCTTCTAGAAAGGAAGCCCTCTAGAGCCACATTTTACCTGTGTGAGATGCCTTCAGGTTCTCAAATAGTTCCTTAATTAGTTTATTTCCTTCTTTGCTCCAAGCATATTATGATCATATTATTTATCCTACATTCCCAGACTTTTGTTAGTCTGCATTTATGCATTTTGTCTTCAGAATGCCCTAGCACTGGGTTAGCCTCTAGGGCAGTACGAAACGCGCCTCGCCGGCAGAGACGCTAGTTCAGACTTGCCTCATGGTAGAGCATTAATAGCAGCAATAATAATTAAAACAGTGTACTAAATACCCTTGGATGCTGTTGCTAAGTTAGACTGTACCCCTAAAATTCCAGAGGAAAGACATACATTTTTTGTTATTTCCATCCACGAAGTGCACAGTTGTCTCAGTCAGCGACTGGAGTAAGCTTTCATCCCCTCCACGGATGTTTTGGTAGGACACGGCTCTCCCAGAGGGTCATGGTGCAGTTTACATTAAACTCAAGATAAAAATGACATTGAAGCTTTGCTCCTGTGTTTTCTACACTGCCTGAAAACAAACACATGACCTACAACTACTTCATTGGCTTATTGCCTCGGTGCTGTTAATCCTCGTGTACGCAAGAGGCAGAGTATTTGTGATGCGTTTGCTCACAGAGGAGCGCTTGGCTCCTCTGCCTGACGGATCTGGGGATCTCTGGAAGCAGTGGGGGAAAAGTTTCTCTGAGTACAGATTTGAGCGAGTAGTCTGGGTGAAACAGGTTGAATGTGTCTGTCTGCAGATGCCGGATGAGGAAGAGCACGGTTGTGAACACAGCTTCAGTCTGCTGGGCAGGGAGCTGATGGAAATAATCTGTTCCCCCAGTGCAGAGCACTCACTTCCAGGTTTCTTTCTGATGTCAAATTAATTTCAGTCTGCAAACACTGAGGATGTGACTTCAGAATGTCTGTGGTCTATAGGCAAGTAGGAAAAAATACCAGACAACACAGAATGACAAAGGGAGATCGGTTCTCAGCAGGCAGATTTGGGCAGGAGCCGTGCATGCTTGAATGTTGGAGTGCTACATCGGCCATGGCTTCGCAGAGTCAGGAAAAGACTGGTGCGTGTCCTTGGCCCCCTCAAATTCTCAGTCTTTCTTAAGTACGTTGTCTGGTCTAGGATCTGTCAGCCTCAGTGAAGACGAAGCATATGCTGACCTGTTTTTCTGAATTAGGAGAAGAGCTCATAAATATAAAAAATCCCCATACATTTAAGTGTGTTGCTGCTATGAAGTGTGTGCCCTAGATATTAGCTTTGTGCTAGACAGTAAATGTGACTGCATTTAAAAAAAAAAGTTTTTATTTCTAAATGTAACCAAAAACAAATTAAAATGGAAGAGTTTTTTTAAGTGCCCAAAATAATTAGAAGGTAAGAAATAGTTGTTAACATTTAACTTCCACATGCATGAAATTGTTGAATACTGTTGTTCACTTCTAGCTAGCCTTTAATTTAAACAAAAGCTATGAAAGTGCAATTAGGCTCCAGTCCAATGAAGCACTTAAATATGTTCATAGTTCTAAGTGATGAGTAACTCCAGTGAAGTTAAGACATGCTTAACTGCTTTACTTGATAGGAAATTTTGTAAAGCAGTTATAATACCCAAAAAACCAGTCCTGCAGGTATCACTGGGAAAGATGTAAAGACGAGTAAAGTCCCATCTGCGCTTCAGCATCTGACTGCTCTTAGGTTTTCACAAAGCTGGTTTTGCCCAGTGATTTACCCTGTGGTGTCCAGATCCAAAGTCTGATGGATGCTCTCCATCATCTGTTGTTACAGAGGTTTAGTTTGTCACGCAGTTTCCTACCCCTGTCTACTGAGGGATACACATACAGCGTGTGCACCTTCATTTGTCCTCTCTGCTTGACTCAGACGCGTGCCTTTTTATAAACATGCTGCTACCACCACCAGGCTCTCAGCTCAATCCCATATAAAGCATCTAAACATCGTGGATTTAATACTCCCATTTTCAGTGCTAAATCAATGTTCTTTATGCATTTGTTCTTGGAACACTGCTCTGTTTGAACCATAATTCTTTCCGCATACCATAAACTTGGTCTGATAGAAATGGATCATTTAAAAGTGAGAGGAAAAACTCTGTGACTACTCTTTAAACATGTCAAGGCCATTGCTGGTTAGTCACATCAGCTTCTGCATCGCCTCAGTACACCACGTGCTGCAATTACCAGGGAAGGGTTAGCTTCCAGCCTTGTAGCTGCTGGGACAAGGCAAAATTAAGAGCTGCTTATTATGGGTTTGGCAGGCAGCGAGGGGATGGATTTACTCCGTTTGTGACTGACCTCCCATTTGGTTGTTTACTGCTCCAACCGTCCTGTGTTTGTACATAGGTAGAGAGAAACATTCTGCTGCATAACTGGATTTGACCAGAGATTAGAGCTGGTCTCCTGTGAAATACGCTGGAGCCCATTAAAGAAAGGATTGTTTGCCAAACATTGTTGTATGTCCTCCCGAGACCATAAAAAACGTTGTTAGCTGAAGTAATAGTGGAAAATGATTGCATTTCTCTATCCTCCTCCTTACTATCACGCTGCAACGTGACGGCAGACCTGTAATGAAATCCGTGAAGAGCTCTGCAGCAGTTACCTTGAAAACTTTTTTATTGCCCTACATTTCTAGATGAGACTGTAATACTCAGCCTCTGTCCAGCACCAGCTGAGGGATTGAGATAGTCAAAATTAAAGAGAAGTACCTTGAATTTTTAATATTAAATATTTGAAGTAATTTTTTGATTAATTAAGGATAACTTGCTGTATTTACGTGTTGCTATCTGAATAACAAATAGCTTCAAGGGTACAGCAAATGGTTCTGCGCAAACGGAAAAGGGTGATTTTCCTCTTAGATATTATTTATTGAAAATTATTCCTTTAATTTCATCCACTCCACTATTTTTCCCTTACATCAGGTGTGGACTTGGAATGCAATGGGAGAAATATTTCAGAGGTGATATCTTAAGATACCTAGTCCACTTTTGGATATCTGGGCTACTGCCTTCTCATTCCCTGGAGACATGCTGGGGTTAATTCTTCCTTTGCCATAAAGATCTCTTTTTTTGGGATCCTGATGTATCACCTTGAATGGAAGAGTGCTTTTTAATGCTAGAAATCACTGTTGATAATGCAGCTAAATAGCTGACTTCACGTTGCTAGCTGGAGAGTAATGACCCTTGGTGCCAGGAACAAGAAGTGGTGCCACAAGGTAGCAGCCAATTTTGTGAATGCAACCTAGAAAACATCATCTGGCTTCTTGAATGGCTCTGTGAACCTTCCCTGTTTTAAATATGAGGCCTTAGTTTTGGCGAAGCGCTGAACTGAGGGTACGTTTTCACTCCTCCATAGACAGCATAGTTCCCAGAATTAAGTTTCAAAAGGTTGCACAAAAGGTGGTGTTTTCTGAATATATTTTACTGGGTAAGAACTTCGAATCAAAGCACTGCTATTGTGAATTGTCAAAATGCCTTTAGTTTTGCCTTTATTTAGTATCATTTCTTTGGTTTTACTGATGTTTACATTTCACTTAACTTCAAGTTCAAAGAGCTCTCCAATCTTAAAGCAGAATTTTGCAAGACCACCTTTTTGTTTATTTTTTTAAGACAGTTATTGTCTAGTTTTAACTTTTAAAGGAAGCAAGCTAAAAATTCAATTGGAAAAAGGACCAGGATCTTTCAGAAATCTTGAGAATCACTTGACAAATCTAAATGAGCCATTAGCGTTTAATCACCTAAAATCAGGCAGAATACATATCACTTGGAATTTAGTTGGCCTCTTCCTTAAGTTTAAGTGCGGCACAGTTAAAAATAAAGTCGCATGGGAGAGATAGTTTCTTTGGGGATTTTTGAAAAGCATTTGAAAGCAAATTTCAGCCTCTCCATTAATTTCCAATCAGCCTAATGCTTTGTGATGCAGCATGCATACAGCCGGGGGCAGATCTGAACGGGCACACGAGGGGATAGAGTGGAAATTTCTCACAGATGGTATTTCAAAACATGTTAGTGACTCAAGTTAAGTTACCAAAAAAAGGCAAATGGCAAATACTTTTTCCTACAGAAGGATCTGAGCATGAGCTTTCAGCCATTTTTCATGTTAACAAAGGGGCTTGTTTTAAAAGTGATTGGAAGGAGTTTTAACATTTTTACGTGTATAAATCAATATGAATATTAGACATGATGGCATATTTCTGGTATTGTTTGCCTAAGAAAAGCCAGAAATAGCTCACTGAAGTACAAGGCCTCTTATTTTATGTGTGTGGCAGCTACTTTTGAGGAGTTTAATAATCCTAAATGTAAGGGTTAATATTCTTTACAAGTGGGACCATCTGCATGCTGCAAATGGTAACTGTGCATGTATATTGTGCTATCAGTCACTGGCTGACAGTTCTTAGGGCTTTCTACCATATACAGAAAATAATTTGTCAAAGAGAAGGAAGGAATTAAGCCAAATACAGCAGCAAGTGTGTTAAAAAAAACAAAAGATAAATATATATATATATATATTTTTTTTTTTGTGCAGAAAAATTAGTCCCAGTTGTACTGGCCTGGAATTCAAAAAGAAAGGAAAAAAAAAGAACAAAACCTGATGTTTGATTCTCAGGAAACACTTGTCTCGTGTGTGTTATTGCAGCTTCATGGGGAGCTTTGACCTACCTATGGAACTGCCTGCATCCCAGCTTGAAAGGGCTCTCTCCTTCGTGGAAGTTTTGCAAGGCAGAAATTCTTGTAAATTTGGTCTTTGCTGTAGGAAATAGGACAGAGAAGAGAGAGTTCTAAGGTATAAAAGACATTTATAAAAGGCTGCTGCTGTTCTTCATTCTGTAAATCCTGCAGGCATGAAGTCCAGTTGTCCAGCCTGGGCATGTGGGAAGTTCCCAGGAGCAGATGTGTGCTGGTAGACCCATGGTGTGTTGCAATCATTTGTTTCTGCTTGATGTTAAAGGACACTTCTCCTTGATACAGGAAGTGTTTGAGATTAGCATGGAAATAAGGACTTGGCCTGATTTCTTTCTGATGAACGCGGGTGATTTCTTTCCTAGACTTTGGGATACAAAATAAGGAAAAATGTGTCAAGGAGGCATGTGAAAAAGGCTGCTGGGAATTCCCAGAGTATAAAGTAGATTTAAGATCTCAGTTTATAAAAATGCTGAAAATGACCATCGACAACACTGTGTATCAGAAAAGCTGGAGGACAGATTATTTTAGCTGACTTCCCCTGACTCCTCTTTAATACAAAGCACTGAAACACTGTGGGAGGAGGAACAGACACAGTTTGTACTCCGGAAGAGTTGAGGAGGTATCTTTATTTTAATGAATTTCTTCTTCAGGGATAACTGCTGAGGACATGCTGCATGGAGTGTGGCCAGGGGAGCAACTGAAGCCAGGTAGAAGTTATTCAGGAAAGCTGACCATTTACGGGCTGTGAAGTCCTGACGGAGGAGTGTTTTAAATAATGCATACTATGGGGATGATCTCTTGAGGAGTAGAAAAGGCAGTCAGTTCTTCAGCATTACATTTCGTTCTTGCGAAACTGTCATTCCATTTGTTCCTTCAAGAAGAATGAGGTGGTAGAGCTCAAAATTGGCTTTCGTTGCTTTGGCAAATACTTTCTTTGACAAGGACCCCAAAAATGGGTGGATACAGGAAGTCAGTGTTAATGCTGAATGTCCAAATACTGACAGCAGTGTTATAGTCCTTGCAGAGGTGGAGCAAAAAACTGTCCTGATTTCTTTAGCTGTCACTCAGGAGAGGAAATTCACCCACCAGATCCTTTGCTCATCAGTGTTGATGGTTTTTCAGAGCTGCCTAGACTACCAAGCTTACAGCACCAACAAGAATTGCACTGTATCTTGTATCTGTACTTCCCCCAAGTAAATTCAGGCAAAAGGAGAAGGTGTTGATTTTTCTTCTGTATGATAAATCAAAGTGGAGGCTGTTCCATAAAGCAACACAGACCGTGAAGAAATAGCCATGGTAAAAAGGTGTCTGCTGGTATCACCATTCTAGGTTTTTTTCTGAAAGCAAATGTTGCTTCTCTTTTTGCCTTAGTTGTAAATAAAATGGGCTGCTCCTCTCAAGGTACATAGAGCATCAGTGTTCTGTACCACTGCTCCCTTGTTCACAGTTGTGAGTATTTATATTACATGATTCTTAGCAAGTGCTGTCCTTCAGCTGCAAAACAGGAGGAGAAAGTAAGAGCAAGTCTTGAACTCAAAAAAATTATTCTGTGGTTTGGTTTTGATTTTTTTTTTTTTTTTCCTTTTTGGATGGGGCAGAAAAAAAACATCCTTAATAGAAAGAGAATGCTATGGCATAGTACAGTTAACACCTTGTATTGAGAAGGATAATTAATTAGGAAGGAGTTGGAGCTCCCTGCCTGACAGATTTGTGATCCATGAAGCTGATCAGTTTTGTAGCCTGCCATTGCTTTTGCCGTGGACTGGTCAGCAGTTGAACCCCATGCTGGGGAAGGAGGTATTTGTAGCTTGGCACGTTTTCACTGTTGTGCTAATGCCAAACAAGAAAGTAATGCTAGTTTGTGTGTTAGTTACAGTTATATCTAGCACTAGCTGCAAAGCCACAGTGGTTTTCTGGAGAAAAAAATCAGGTATTGAACTAGCCACTAAATTTAGTGATGTAGCTGTTGTAAATAATCTGAAGTCACAGCAGCATTTAGGTACTAAAAGGTAACCATGTACGTAAGATTACTCTGAGCCTTTGGTTTAACTGAGTTCACAATACACATTGACCTGGTAATTAAAAGTAGTATTTGTTAGCCTTAACAAGCAGGGATTCAATAATCTTTTTAGTATTTATCTTTGTCCTTTCATTGATCGTGTACCCGATAAAGTGCTGTTCACCTTTTTCCCCTGCTGTGGCTGTAAAAAATGACTACAGACCGTTCTGCAGCTTTCCAGGTACGGAGCACATCGGGAGGTTTTTGTGCTAGAACTGCAGAGGAGGTTTCTTCATGCCCAGCAATTTCATTAGGTTTGTGAAGGAGAGAAACCAACAGTCATATCCATCCCAGTGGTTCATTGGAAAAACATATCTCGTATTAAGTACTTTAAAGATTCATGAAGCAGCTTTAATTTTGTTTGCATTTCTTCCTGAAGGGTAAAGCTGTCAGAAATCTCTAAGTGCGTTGCCTAATCCATTTCCAAACTCAGTATATTAAGGTCTGCAAGCAAAATTCATTTTTGGACGTTAGCAAGTGTGCAGACAGGAGAGAGGGCAGGAGAAAGAGAGCAGGAAAGATTTTTCTTTCCCTGGTAATGGCGCTGAACTACCCGCATGGCTGTAGCGTCAGTCCTTCACAAAAAGTAGTGCAACTCAAATGGACTGTAAGACCGGCTCTCATAAATAGTGGATTTCCCATGTTTCTGTTGGATCTGATACAAATAGAGTAAATACAGGTATCGAGCAATTAAGGTTCAGAGAAAATAATATTTCCTTCGCTTTATTGCCTACAAGCTCACAGGACTGCTTTGAGTAGGCTCACATGCAGCTGAGAGGCTTTTGTTTTCTCATTGTCCCACTTTCTAACACATGACGTTTTTTTGTGTTAGTACATGACTTTTTTTCCAAGGTTCTGGTCTGCCAACTGAGGAGCCTTTCCTGTTTTCTTATGCCTGCATAGACAGTGCTCACAGTTGGGCGCAGGTGGCTGGCTGGGAAATGTTCATTTAAGGAACTGGTTCAATGCAAGGGAAAGAATGAGTGAAAATCATCTCCAGAATACAGCAAAATAATCTGACATCAAGCTCTCTGTCACGTACAGAGGAAATACCTCTGGGTTGCCAGCCAAGCTCTGCAGTAGCAAATACAGAGCAAGAACACTCAGAGACCCTTCCCAAGACAACAGCAGGATGCCTCAGGTTTGATGCTCGGCGTGTTGTATGAAAGGTGCCTGAAGGGCTGTTTCGCATATCAGATCTCATCCATCCTCAGCTGGTCCATGGAAATGATTAGCCATGACATTGTCAGCCTTTGCTTGGAATCACTGCTCCTAAATGTGTCCTGTGGTATGTTTGTCTACAGCATACCTACCTGCCCTGGAGAGAGGCACTGCTTCTAATTCAGACCTGAAGTCCTTGGCCAGTTGTACACTATGAGGCCTGGAGACGGTTCATAATACTAATTTAGAATCACAGTGATACTGAATGTGAGCTATGCCTGGCCAGCTTAGACCACCGTTAGCTACCACAGAGGTCAAATGTGTGCTCTAAATTTTCCCTGAACTCAGTAGTGTTAGGCAGATGTTAATGAGGCCAAGTTTCAGCTATCAATTACTGTAATTGTCCTCCCTTGCCCAGTTGCCACAGTTCATAATGTGATCAAACCTAGTGCAGAGGAATGGAGAGCATGGTGGTACCCAGCTCCCTTCCCTGGCAGAGTGCTGGGCGTGCTGCTGTGGGCTCCCCAAGCAGGGCAACCAAGGCCAAGCAGGGCTGCCTTAAACACCCAGGCACAGTACCAGGGCTGCCAGAAATGGGTGATTTTTTAATTTCTTATCGAAGTCCTTTTGATGGTGGGGTTGCACACCAAGCAAGGTGTGCCTTGCTGGACACCTTTGTACAGTTTGATGTCTTCACCTTCTGGTTACTTCTTGAAAGAAATAATCAGAGTGACTAGTCTTATGTTAAGCTCCTCTATCATTAGCTCATAGGTTTCTTGCCTGGTGCTTTCCCTCTGTCTCCAGACAGCTGCCTAGCCATTTTCTGAGAGGATGCCCTAGGCCTTATTGAAAGCCAATAGGCTTGTTGTAGCCTTACTTTTTTCCTGGGACTTCTCTGGAATGAACTCTCTCCTGCTGCCGTGCTCCAGGGCCAAAATCAAGGGCTGCACCAAGGAGGTCTTTGTGTCTTCCTGCCACTCTGACTTTCTCAACCTTGCATACAGGCACAAGTGACTGAACGTTCCTTTGCAATGTGCTCATCTGTTGTCAGCAGCTGGCCAAGCAAAAGTGGTGTAAGGTGACAGCAGGCGCTGTTGTGCTTTGATGGTAGCGCATTCTTGCGTGTGACTTGATAATGTCACTGTTTGGCTCAGAGTGTCGATTGCTGGTTAGAGTTTCTTGGAATGAAGGAAGTATTAACTGTAAATTGCTGTGGCTGGTATCTAATTACAGAATACATTGGGAAGCACTTGGGCAGCAATCCAACAAAACACTTAAGCACCCACTGATTTTTAAGGAAAGGTGCCTGGACTGGCATTGCTCGTGCTCTCAGACATCATCAGTGTTTGTTAGTGGACTGGTACTTTCTCCTGACTACCCTAGCACATCCATCTCATTTTCTGAAGTGACATAAGGAGTTGAGAGTTCAAGGTTGACTGGAAGTCTGCAGGAAATAAACTCCTAAATCACAGCTATACTCTGAAAAGTCTACTCAGCTGGACAGCAGCTTTTGCTGTTTTTCATCCTTGCTGTAATAATAAATAAATTTATGACAGCTTTTAAACCACTGCTAAATTCTAAGGTTTGCCTTTGTCCATTTAGATGTTCCCCCAGATATTCTAATATGTAGTGGTTGGAGCACGCTTTCCAAATGCAGTTTTTCAACAATGTTCTGATAACAGAGAAAGGGGAGATTTGACAGAAGGAAGATTGCAGTGAGGAGTGACAGGAATGACTTAACCCAGGTGGGATAACAAATTCCAAACAGCCTTTTATCTAAAGCTGCCCATGATGCCCTGCACTGTAAGTCATCATTGAGAACCAAGGCATGAAAAGTCTTATGAACCAGCAAGACCATGGAGTCACACTTAGGATAATAATGCATTGATTTAATATGATGAAGAACAAATAAATCGGAAGTGGATGTTATGGTTTAGATGTGCTGGTTTTAAAGCTTGAATTAGAAATACCGGTTTTCTCAGAATGTAAGTGGGAGGATGGAGGGAAAGCCCTGGGGATTAGTCCTGATCAACCTTTCAGTCTGGGCAGGAATATGTGGCTGGCTGCGCAGGTGTTTCAGTTCACTTGCCAATAAAACATACGTTTTACTCCAGAAAAGTTTGGTAAAATTTCATGATCAGAAGGTAATGGAAGCCCAGCCTAATCCACTGAGGTCTTGTACTACTTCAGTGGTTTCTCTGTCTTTTCCCGGGCAAAATACTTCGGTCCTTCCACACGTGCCTTCCTGCTTCTGACATTTGTGTTCATCCTACCTTTCCTTTTATTGCAAATGCCTCTTTGTCTGCTCTCTCATTCCCTCTCTGCTCCCTCCTCCTCTGCCACAGCCTCCTCGCTGTCTCCAGACTTCAACTACATGGTTCCTTTGCTTCCCTGTTAGCTCAGAGTGCTGATGCAGAACCCCACCAGGACAGGTGGCCTGGGGTGGGCTTCTTCGTCTGCCCCACTCCCACCAGCAGTGCACCCACTCTCTGGGCATCAGTCCGATTTACTGAGATGCGATTTGCTGTGTCCTGCTGAGGCAAGTGAGGCTCTGAAGCAAATTGCTGTCAGACCAAAGATGTCCCTCATCAAGGGAAATATTGCAAGGTCGGTGTTTTTAGCTGATAGCACTTTCCTGTTAGTGAAGTATTCCTGATGGACTTCTTTGATACGTCGGTGCGGTCAAGAGGAAAATCACATTCAAAAAGAAATTAAAAAAGGAGGCTGTGTCAGAGCATTCACACCTCCTGTACAAATCAGTCCTTGTTCCAGGTTTATTTTTAGACTGTGTAAGAATGCTGCTTAGCCAGAAGTTTTGCACAGTGGTCCTCTGTATGGTACAGGCCACCAGTGAGCTGCCAGTAAGTAGCTATGGTAACACTGTAATCACTGACAAGTACTCAAGTCTCTGAGCAAATAGCACTTGGATGAGTAGGAATTATGAATAATTGCACTTTACTAGAATTCATAACTGATTTCCAGAGGTTACCCAACAGTCAAGCATTTGTTGCCCTCCCCATCACCATGACTGCTGATACTGGGGAAAAAAAAAAGTGATTGTTATGCCAAAGTAATGAGCAAAGAGGTCAGAAAGTTTGATAAGAGCAGGAAAAGTCATTTCCTGTGATATCATTAGCAGTATTTTAGAGAGCAGGTTTAGTAATTGCTATGGTAATTCTGAATGGCTTTTGACAGTGAGAACACGTAGGTAATTTTTTTAAGTTTGCACCTTTGCTAGTGGAAGAGAATTCCACTAAAAGAAGGTAGCATGGTGTTACAGAAGGGCATGGGCTGTGGGCTTGGGAAGCAGAGGTTCTGCTCTGTGCTGTGTGCCTTCTCCAGGCCTCAGTTTTTCTTCTCAAAATGGTCTATGGTAACGTATATGTACCAATGAGCAAGCACAAAAGCAAATTGTGAATGTCAGGATGTAGCTGCCTGCCAAGGTGACGTCTCGGATGGAGCAGATCTGTTTTGTAAATATTTCAGCGAGTGCATGCCTGTACAACAAACGTCATACATTTGTTTTTGCTGCAGAAACTGCAAAATCAGAAAGAGTGGCAAGTGCTCTTTGTATGGGCAAATGCAAAATTTGCTGGTTTTGAAAGTGTCAGATCTAACTATGAGTTAGCAGCAGACCTTTTGATGATTCCCCTGGGAGCACAGACGGGCTATAGTATGATGAGCCTTCTCTAGCCTCCCAGTGGCTCCTTGGGTTTTAATTCTTTCTTTCTTCTCTCCAGGTGCAAACAGATGACCTACCCAGATGACCTGCCCCAGATCTCTGTGGTCTTTATATTTGTAAACGAGGCGCTCTCCGTCATCCTGCGCTCTGTGCACAGCGTTGTGAATCACACCCCCTCACACTTGCTCAAGGAGATCATTCTGGTGGATGACAACAGTGACAATGGTGAACATATGTAACTTGTCCTCTAAGTACTGTATCCTGTGTGGTTAATGGTCATGAAGTGTCAATCAAAGGGAGTTTAGTCACTACTAGCTGAAATGCCTTTTTTTTTTTTTTTTTTTTTTTTTTAATGTTGGGATGAAACAGCATTGAGTTATTCTGCATTTAAACAGCTGGGAGAGGAGGGTCATACATGCAACTGCTGGTTTATGGCTAATAATGTAGATCATAAGTTGGTTTAAATTCATGTACCGCTATTGAAGTCAGTAGAATTTACAAGAGTTTGTTTTTGTTGATGAGAGGGTTGATTGAGCCACTTGCACAAAGCTGTGAGTATTTTGTGGATAAACCCTCCTGATTTCCTTGAAATCCTCAGAGGATGAATGACGTTTGTATAGGCAATCTTAATATCTAAATGACACTTTTCTCCAAATTTTCAGATCTAGAGGAATATGTTATTAAATTAAAAGTTTAAATTTTGCTTCTGAGGAAAAGTGGGGCTACAGATTCTCCTTAAAGATAGTTTCCACTCTTTTACGTGGCAGCATTTCTGCTTCTTCATTATTTAAACAGGTGCTGATAATATCAGATCTTGAGCCTGATTTTTTTTTTTTTTTTTTTTTTGAGGTAGAGAATAAATTAGACTGTGAGAATGAAACAGAATGGGCACAAAGCACATGCAGCTTTCAGGTCATTTGGTTCATTAATTGCTGCTGTTACAACAATCAAAATTCAAAATGTTGGTGAACATATAGGGTGCTACTGATGAACATGTTTCACAGAACGGTTGGGTTTGAAGAACTTTTAGGGTATAAGCGACTAGCAGTGTTATGTTTTAAGTTGTTATACCTTACACTGGTAGAACTGTTGCATCTTCTCAAATCACATTAGTTAAAATAAGGCTCAAGTTTAGCTTTTCCTCCACAGATCAACAGCTTTAAACCTTTCCGTTTTAAGTTGCTGTTCCTCTTCAAGATCCCCAAAGAGAAAGGAGGGTTGAGAGAACAAATATCTAAACCAAAAATTAGTTCCAAAACCTATAGGTTTAAGAAAGCTTTTGTCCAATTCTGCTTTCACTTACAGCAGTGTAACCTGTGGAGTAATTTTGGGAGATTGAAAAGTGTTTGAGACAATGTAATACAGAGAAGAACTGGACTCATTGTTTCTCAGTGAACTCTTATATGGCTTTTATCTGTCATTCTTCTAGATAACTGGAGATTTATCAGGTCTTTGATTCCAATGATAATGATTCTCCTGTGTAATATAGATCAGAAGAATGAGGCTTCTAATGTCTTGGAAGCTTCTACTAGTTTTCCTAATAAATATATTTGAGTAAAAGCCTCATTATGAATAAGTCGCTGTGTAAATTGATTACCAAACTAGATTGATTTAAAAAAAAATAGAGAGACCATTTTGGTAATTTGTCTGTTTATAAGCCTATTGAAATGAAGCTGAATGAAGGAGTGAATGAGTTCTGCTCTGTCTGTGGTTGAATGCCTGAAAATGAACAAAAGAGAGTAAGTCTATTTGAAATCTTCAATATTCTTTTAGCTCAACAGGAAATAAGCCTGGTATTGAGGAGTCTTTATTATATTTAAGGGAAAACCTTTAAAAGAAAGAAAAATTAATTGTGATCTGAATTAGGTCTTAACCCAAAATCCATTGAGGTTATTTTTCAAACTCTTACTGAACAGCATAAATCAGAAAAAAAAAAAAAAAATCATCAGACTCCCATGTTACACTGCTGTAAGGTCAGAATTGCTCCTCCAGAGTCCAGTTGTAACCTAACACAAATCATCAGAGAATTAGAATAGTAATTATTTTAAAATATTTAGAAAAACTGCCTCTTCAAAACAATACTGAAATCCATCAGGCCGTATTAAACCTGTGTAAGTCTAACAGTAACTGCTCTGATGTGTAGACGATTTCTCAGAGCTGGTACCCCTGGAACTGCTCCACGCCACAGCTGCGGTACTTGGTTTGTGTCTGTGAGACTGACTGAGGGTTTAGGAATATTTAGGGATTTCTTTCCATTTCTAGTGCAGAATAAATCAAAGTAAAACTTAACATTGCAGGGTTTTTTCTCATTATGAATATTGGTGTGTTTTTTTTTGTCCCGCAGTTGAGCTAAAATTCAATCTGGACCAGTATGTCAATAAAAGATACCCAGGCCTGGTGAAAATAGTGCGCAACAGCAAACGAGAAGGACTGATTCGAGCGAGAATCCAAGGCTGGAAAGCAGCAACCTCTCCTGTCGTTGGGTTCTTTGATGCTCACGTTGAGTTCAACATCGGCTGGTAAGATGTTGGCTGTTCCCCCAGGGAGAGCAGTGCTGTTACGCTGTGCCCGACATCTCAAAGACTGTGAAATAGATTTGCTCAGCAACAGGGAAGCTAAAAAAACTGTAGGGATGAGACAGCTGTAGGCTGGTGTTATCACATTAGCAATTACCAAAGCAGTCAAATGGGGAGGTACCGTTAAGGATGCTCTGGGCTGGAGGCAGATGCATGCTTTCAAGCACTTTTGTCGTCTTGTCATTTTCTAACATTTCTTCTTAGAAACTTGAACTTCCTCATAAATTTTCTTGCGTTTACATCTGAGGGAAATATTGAATGCATTTCCTGCATTTTAGGCGGGGCTTGAAATGAGCACAGCACGTCTTTCCTTATCCCCTTGGTTTGGCAAGGGAGCAGTATTGGCTGTCACAAGAAGACTTTGGGGTTTAATGGGCCAGAGCTGCACTTGCAGTAAGTCTTTGTGGCACCACTTAGTGGCCAGTATTTGCCATTACTGGAAGTGGGGACTGAGGGAACTGGTATGTACAGTCAGCTGAAAAAGGGCTGCTGGGACCTACAGTATGTAAAATATGTGTTTTCCAAAGATAGTCTGGGACTTGATAATGATGATGCAGGGTTATGGTGGAGCTGATTATGCTCTGCAGTTCTGGGAGATATCCCCAAATTAAAACTAAAAATAGCTATGCTTACAACCAGCAGGAAACTTAATTGCAAAGGAGTGGAGTGTTTATTTTTGTATGTTCATGAATATCTTTATAAAATGGAAGATGCAATAAAACAAGTCTTGTAGTGCACCTGGTTAATGTTCACTCTGTTTTTTTTTCCCCCAGGACTATGAAAGACTATAACAGTAGTTGTTTAAGAGCTGATTTAATTTATTTTTTATTATTATTTTTAAAACAACTAGATGTTTCAAATCATTGGAAATGTTCATGTAGGGTAATATCAGCTACCGGACAGAATCGAGGACTGGGGAGAGCGTGCTCTGGATGCTGTTCCCAGTGCTTGTCCTGCCCAAGCTGCAGTTTCCTGAGCCTTGCAGAGAGTTTTGTCATCACTTCTATAAAGGCCATTGAGATCTTAATGAGGTACTCTACCCAGAGAAGCTAGGCAACGGTGTCAGTCAGCAGGAAAGGGTTTTGTGGTTGTTTTTGGTTTTATTTTTTTAACCTTACTGCTTTGGATTAACGTCAGAAAGGGCTGAAATCAGCATAACAAGAACCTAGACTACTCAGTAAATGAGACTGTGTGTGCATCCAGGATAAAAAATTTTTGCACTTACTGCATCCTCCCTGGTGTACCCTCCTTTCAACAAGGGCACGTAGGTCTCAGTAAGGCTGCTGAGCCAGTCTGTGCAGCTGCTCTGAGACCTCTTGGCTTCTGGAGCAGCCACAGAGGACGGATGACAATAACAATAGCAAACCTGCACCAGCAGCATCTGTGTCCCTTTGTTTCAGAGCCACATGTGGAGGCTCAGTGTTCCCTTCTGCTCTTTCTCCTGTTGTTCCCCTCAACCTTTGGGGCTGTTGACAGCCATCTCAAACCTTCTACCTGTTTCCTCTTAGTTTTAATGCTGTCCGCCTGTACAGATGTGGTTTTTTGTCATCTCAATTTTCCTCTTACCTTCTTTTACTAGGAGGGACTGGAAGTCCTTCCGTTTGGACTGCTTTATTTTTTCCCACCAGGTTAACATTATTAACATCATCCCTATTTCATAATCCTATAGACTTGGTAGGCTTGCGGGAGTACCTTGTCAAAGTGCTTCTGTTATGTTCTTCTACTAAGTCTCATCTTGCATTAATATTTTTCCCCCATTTTCAATGTATATTCATGTATTCAGCTGCCACATGAATTGCTCCCACTCAAAGCTGTCTATGGATTATTTGTGAGGCAATTAAAAAGAAGGCAATTCTTTTATCACAGAAAAGAGCATTAGCTTTCTGTTTGGTTTGTGTTCCATGTAGAAGTTAAGTACCTGCATTGCAATTTTAGTCTTCCAATCTACAGCTGCTTTACCTGCCTAACCAGTTGGCAGATGAATTCACAAATAATCAAAAAAGAGCTTCACTTTCTCATGAAATATGCAAGACTGACAAGAAAAAAAACTTTTCTTTAAACAATAGTTGCACCATTTACAGGTGAGGTTTTGCCTTGTATTGTACTACAGCATTTTATGGGCTCTCACAGCATTACTCTCCAGGGACACTTCTAAACTAAAATACAATCTGGTAGGATATAAAAAAAAAAATACTCTACAACCTGGCAGGTCAAATTAACTATTGAATTATTTATTTTGCTGTGCTTAATTGCTGCTTTTTTGCTTCTCAGATGTTGAAATTTACTGGTGCAGAGCAGAGATTTTCCACTGCCCTGTTCCCCTTCAGGCTTTTGATAGTGTGAGCCAGTGCTGCTGTTGTGAGAGCAGAAGTGGAGAGGGCTAGCTGAAAGGGAGGCCATTGTTATTAATTCTCAAATTGAATTTTAAATTAAAATTACATGCTAATGTATGTCTGCAGTTCATATGTAAAATTCTACCCATCTTGCAGCAGAACCTTGTCTGTTTTTAGTGGTTACTTTTTCTCAATAGAAGACAGCATCTAGAGTCAGCAACCCAAAAACCAATAGGTATGAAAAGCTCCTATATGTTCCTCGCTGAGGGCTTGTATCAGACAAGCCTCTATCGTTCAGTTTTCCCTTCAGTCCTCTGAAGATTTCAGCATTCCTGCTCTGACTTTTGTACTGGGTTCACCCACTGTGCGTTAAGCAACACAGAGTAAAGCCGAGCGCAGACCAGTGCATCCTGGCTGCTAATTGTGTTGCAGAAGATGTGGAGCATTATATAGACTTCTGTCTTTGAGAGATGGGAAAGAAAACACGACAAGGAGAAGAGAACTTCACTACATTATAGCTGGGAGCAAGAAAGAGAGACACTAGAGATGGAGTGTTAATTCTCTGGGTGAGAATAAAGACACATTGAGTGAAGGAGAGCTGAAATCAGTAAGTGAAAGGCAGAGACCACAATATATTAGCAGCCATAAAGAGGGTGCTAGGAGCTGTAAAAGAAGACGTGATGATAGAGTGTTATACTTGTATTCTATCTTAGGAATTGCTTTTGCTGCTATCACAGAGGTAGTATGAGCACTGAATGGAGTTATGCAGCACTGTAGTAATTAAAATTTTGCCAGACAAAGGTGGAGGGGGAGGTATCAATAAGGAAGCAGTGGAGTAAGGATTTCATCAAAAGATTTCAGTGTACCAGAGAGACAGAGACAGCCCAATGTGAGAAGGAGGACCTGAAAGGCGAGTATTCATCAGACTGTGCCACAGAGAGCCCATCATTATGGATTATCCCTGCACTTTGCAGTGTTTTTAAAATGTAGAAAACTGGCATTTTAATGAACTAAGAAGAAGAGCTAAAGATCAAGATCCCCAGGTCTATGGGTAATACTTTGCAGGTACTATTTTATACTGTCATATATAGTGCAATTTACTATAGTGGCTGTGAGCAATTGATTCTCAAGAAAGTGCATAATTCCTCCTAATCTTCTGCTGGCTTTGGTTATCCTAAGTACTTTACAACAGAGACATGGTTATGCTTTTGCAGGGCAAAGCCACAAGGTCTTCGCTCCTGGTATAGTGCAGCCCTGCTCGGGACCAAGCTGTGCAGTCTCTGTCTCACTCCCCTCCACCCTCCCAGGGAAGAGGGAGAGATAATATAACCTTGAGAAAGGCTCAGGTTTGAGATAAGGGCAGGGAGAGATCATTGAAGTTACCATTATGGGCAAAACAGACTCGACTTGGGGAAAACTATCTATTTATTTATTATTATTAATCAAACCAAAACAGGATAATGAGGAAGAGAACAAAAACAACTTTCCCCACCTGTTTGCAGTCTTTCTCCTGCGCGGTCCCTCCCCTCCAGAGGCTTCACACCTATCACTCCTGCTCAGAACATGGTTCATTGCAGCATCCCTGGTACCATGCTGAGTTTGATCTGGGAAGTTTTATTTATGCAATGCAAAGGAAAGGACGTGTTTATTAAGGGAGATTTGTTTTCCTATCCATAGCGTCTACTATCTCTTAGGATCAATTTGGTAACTTAATGGAATACGTGTTTTAGATGGCAAAAGTGAACTAATATCTGAGTGAAGAGGGAAATGTGCAACATAAGCCATGTGGGCCTTTTGCATTCATGGGACAGTGCCAGTTTACATACAGAGGACACGCCAGAAAAGCAACTTCAACTATTCATCTACCTAAACAACCTAGAGCGTTCATTGAAGCATTCTCATTGCTTTTCAGTGGTGCGGAAAAGAGCTATTCCGATTTGGCAGCCAAAGAACTGATCTTTAACTCTCCGTCAGGCATTTATGCCACGTTCGCTCCGTTCTGGCTGGGGGCTGCAGGTCTGAAACATCCCTGGGCGCACAGGAATGCTGATAGAGATGTCAGGCAGAACAGATGGGGAATTTCTCTCTCCTCTTAGAAATCAAGGAAGGGAGTATGAAATTTATTTTTTTTTAGTTCTCTGAACACTTATTTACAGGAAAGGCATTCTGCATGAAATATTCCTTGGTTGGCCTTAGTGAAGAATTACGTATGTCAGTAGATCTGCTCGTCTGCATCTGATAAATGTGTATTGTCAGTGAAATGTGAGGCAGCGTATAAAATCACATGCAAAATAAGCTTTCAGTTTAAACAGATTTTTTTCTTACATTTCTGTGTTAGGTTTTTACTTCGTGGTACCTGACAGTGGTAAAATACGGTGTCAAACCCACTGAGCTAGATGAGACGATGTTGTCTTTCATTTATGTCTTTTAAGGACTTTTCCTTAATTCTTTGCACGGAAAAAAAAAAAAAGAAATTCTGATTTGTGAAAGAGGGGGGAAAAGGTTGGATTTTTTGTTAGTTCTTCATTTTTTATTGGAGTAAAAATGATAATAGTGATGGTGGACAGGAAAAAAAGACACGTTTATCTCAAAAGAACCCAGAGATTTGGGTATTTGGGTAGCCAGTTGGGACGGGGCAGAACTTAAGAGTTTTCCAGTTCCTGTCATTTAGGAAAGGATTTACTTTTGGACAAATTCAGAAAAAGTGACATTGGAGGGAGGTAGGGGGCAGAAAAGGAGTTATTGACAAATGCCTAGTACAATCATTGTAATTAAGAATGGAAAAGAATTCTGGGTCCACTCCTCAGATGATGCGTGTTAGCAAAGTATCCCTGAAGTTGTGAGGTCCATTGAAGGAGAAGAGTTGGACAGCAGAGGATCTGGCCTGCGGCATGCATGTGGTTTCTCTTAGATAGTGTGCATTTATTCCTGTGTTGTGCTTTTTTAAAAAAGTCTGCTTGAAGTCAGCAGGTGTTTTTACATATTTAAAAAGGTGAATTATATAATCGTGTGTGCTGAGAAGCTCATTACTAACTTGGTTTTATCTGGAAGAAGCTGTTCTTTTTTAGTTTTGTGAAAAATCAGACTTCCCCATTGGCATGAACTCTCCGGCAATCTGATAAGGATGTAAGACAGCATAGAATTTTTGTTTGCTGTGGTTTCCTGTGGGGTTTGAGCTGCTCTGAATTGGCCCCATATTAAATACAGAATGCATATACGTTCAGAAATACACTTACAATGGGATTGGAGAAGCCTGTGTGATCACAGTATGACCCATGCCTTTGCTCTCAGTCTTCTTACAGGCTTATTCTGTACTCTGGGTTCTGCTTTCCAGCTCTTTTCCTAACTCTAATGTTTATCTTGGAAGTGCTTATTCTTTGAGGCCCACAGTACTGCTGTTGCTGGAGCTCCCACTGAAGTCATCGTGGGTGCTCAACACCTTGGAAAATCCAGTGTTAATCCAGAAATTGACCCACCGATAGGCAGAAGCATTAAATGCATGAAGTGCATGTGCTATGCTTGATGATATGTTTAACAATCTTTGACAAATAGACACATCCCTTTGTTGTGAATTTGCTCCTGATCAGACATTCCTTCTGCAAATTCCCCAAGGAAGTTTCTGTGAGGAGGAGTCACTTACCAAGGCACTTGCTGAGGATGTTCCCCCCAGCACGTCCTTGTGCCTGTGGGAAACCCACCGAAATCATGGGACAGTGATATGCTTTGTGGAGTTTCAACCAAGCCCGGTTAATCGCAAGGCTGACTCCTGGGAATGAGACTTCAGCAGTGTGTTACTGTATTTCCAGAACTACTTCAGAGAAACAAAACCCAAGTGAAAATTCCCTTTAGCCTAGTGGAGTCTACAAGAGAATTAAATTTACTGTCCTTTCTCTTCTGGTTTAACCATTCACCAGCCATCTGTTCAGAGTGAGAGGAGGATACTGACAAATACATATTTTTAGAGAGGATGGAGGGGAGGAACTTAGTATGTCACTCAAATTCCAGCCCAAATTGTCTGTTTGGCTTTTATTAGGTGGAGAAAAAAAAATGGATTATGTGAAGCACTACCCTTAAAGCTGGATCTTTTGATTATACTTAGTTTACTGAAATCCATCACGTCTATGAATATGCCTGGGAGAATTTTTCCCCTTGCTCCCATAAATAACTTGTTAACAATATATGCTACGCTCAGTCCATAAAGTGTGTTGACTCAGATACAAGCAAAGAACCTCGTATTTTTTTTTTTTTTTTTGCATCTGTGAAAACCAGAGATGAATCTCAAAATTCACATCTGGCTTACGTACCTAATCAGGCAGGGCTGAGTCCTGCCTCGCTGCCAGCAGCGGCCGTGTGGAAAGGAAATACTCAAACAACACGTTGCAGCTCATCAGCGTAGCACGTTGAACATACTTGGACTTCAGCAACCTCTTCCTCTCTGTCCTTCTAGCCCTGGGAGCTGCCAGCAGCACCTGGCTTCTGCAGGTGCATAGTAGAAAAAAAAAACAAGACAAGGTGGGGAGGAAGGAAAAAACCACTAGTGTCTATAAAGAGGATTAATAAATCTACATAATAATGTAGCAGTTTAAAATTAGGAAAAAAAAAATAGAAATTACTAGGAAAGATTTAATCATAATCCTTTTGAAAAGCTAAAGCAATTAGACAAAGCTAGAATTACCAGCAAAGTTGACAAAGGATTTGATGAATGTGCAGCTCACAGAGACAAAGATGCTGTGCAAGTCCATTGAGCCTAACAGAGCTGCTCCAAGGCTGGACTTTGCTAGCAGTGAATAGCAATAAAAAACCCCTCATCTTTCATGGATTACCTAAGATAAGCAATGCAAACACAGTCCATTGCCCAGTCCTGTTCAAGCTTGTAATCCTTCCCATTGGCCGTTACTGAGGGATCTTGGCAGCAGAAAAACAGAGCAGAAGCAGCGTCAGCGGTGCAGAGGGCATTGGCAGAATCTGGTATGTGAATGTTCCTGTAGATCTCACTGAGATGAGCTAGGGCTTGGCATCTGAATGCCCCATTGCTACTTCTGCTGTCCCTGGTCCAGCAAGGCAAGCTGTGAAATCTCACAGGTGTGCAATGGTCACTTCAAAGGGGCTCCATTCTGAATTTTGCTGAGAACAACTCTGCACTGGATTTTCTCTTTCCATCGGTGACTCAGAGCCCACTCTCTTACTTGTGGGTGTGAACATATTTTGGAAGTTAGATAAATGTGCAGTCTGTCCAGACACTGAACCTTTTCTGTTCCTGATACCTGCGGGGATGTGATTTCCACATATGTGGATACAGACAGAGGAGGAAAGTCATCTCCTCTCGGGGGGAGATGGGAGGTTGAGGAAATGAAGTTCCAGCAGTTGCTTTCATACCAATTCACTCCGTAACCTTGGCATGGCATTTTACTTCATCTCTGACCTGAGGGTAGAGATACCAACACTTTTTGAGGTGGTAATATCTTCAACATTTATCTTTCTTAAGTGCAGGGGACTGAAACAGAGCTTCCGTCACATGGGCAGCCTTCAGATGCCTCAGATTTAATAAAAGTTCAAAATCTGAGATTTCAAATGAATAGATAGCGATTAATGAAATTCCATCATGTATTTTGTCCCAACTGTTGTCTTACACTCCAGAGATCCCTCCTTGTTCCATTCAGATGCAAAGCACCAAGTGAGGTGCTAATAAATGTAAGCCATACAACTGGAAAAACACAGAAATTCAGTCAATTTTAGAGTGGTGGGAGTAGTTTGGTGATGACTGGTGTGACAGCAGAACCAGAGCTGGGAATGGATGGTTGCTCTTGTTATGAAAAAAATGAGGACCCAGATTAGCATTTCCAAGACACAGGTATCAGATGAACACAATCACAGATACGATTGAGGGCTGAAAATCAGAATGACTGTTAAATATTTTCTTCACATTTTTCTCTAACCATTATTTGGGATACACTTCAGCAGTCCAATTTTAAGCTGTCTTGCAAAGTAGCAGGATAAATTCCCTTTATATTTAAAATAGGCTTCTCTGGAACATTATTAATCTTAGCTATTTTCAGTGTCTACGTTATTATGAGAAGTATTTACCAAAGTAAAATACTTGCAAAATGAGCACACAAGGAGGAACTGTAGGAGAAACATGGAAACTTCAGGATAAGTTTAAGTATGATGGTTAAACTGTCTTGCTTTGTGTCAACATAAACATCCCAATAATTGAGGACTTGAGGATCTGATGACCAAAGAATTCTAACCAAGAGAGATAAAAATAGTTTTAGAAACTCCCAGTCTTTCCTTGCTTGTTAAAGATCTGTTTCCCGAATCAGATGGGAGTGAATAAGAGTGACAGAATTCGATTCTTATAAAGGAAACGCATTTACAGATTTCTGCTTCAGAAGGTATGCTGTCAGTTTTCCTGCTTTGCAGGGGAGATCTGGAAATCCAGACCCAAATATAAGAAATTTTTGCATGCTATGGGAGTCAGTGGGTGTGACTGCATCCTTTGATGCCCACCAGATCCCACTGGAGGACATAATCCCTCTACTCTGTGACTTCCCCACTGCATCAGATCTCTTGAAGCGATGCCCAAGGGCTGCAGAGGGATTCCCCGGGGGATCGGTTTGCGAGGGAACTCAGAGTCAGGTTTGTAACTTCTGCTGCAAGCACTCTGCCTGGACCGTGACCTGCTCCAAGGTCTTCTTTTCTCCACAGCTGTAAAGAGGAGGATTCTTCTTCCAGTCAAACAATTAACAGCCTGCCATTAGTGACATCTGTACCTGTTGTTTCATATTTTGAAAGCCTTTGTTTCACGTATCAGAAGGGAGTGGGAGAGCCTGCTGCTGACGTTATGCACAGGAGTTACCACAGCCATGCGTGGAGGCACCCATTTCGTGATGGGAGAGGGGTGTCTGGATGACATCTCTCTTGTTCTGCTGTATTTTCTTCTGCTGCCTCTAGGCTGGCTGATAAGCAGAGACAACATTGTGGAAAGAACAAAGCAGATTAATCTTTTCTGCTTTATTGGAGTTGCAAGAGTTTTTCCGCCATCCACCCACTGGTTTTTACGACAGTGAATCTCATGAATATAATCTCATGTTAATAATGGCAGTGGTTTATCCTGACTTGGGTAGGTCACACTGGCTCCTTATGTGGGTGCATGAGTGTGGCCTAAAGACCGTACAAATTGGCATTCTGGATCGTGTACTGCACTGTCCTGAATCTCTCAAGTTGTTTCTTGTCGCTACTACAGAAAAAAAAAATAAATCTCCTTTGAGTTTAGGGTGCAGTTCTTTAAATGCCATGCAAAAAAAAAAAAAAAAAAAGGGAAAAAAGAAACAAACGTATGATCCTGCTGACTAAGGAAATATTTTAAACCCCAAAAGGTGCTTGACAACCTGAGCTGAAATCACTGTACCTCCTCTGGGCTGATGCACCTTCATGCTTCTGTGGGGGCCTTTGGTCCCTTGCAGGACTGGGCTTTGACGATGGTATTATAAGTGGCAGGCAGCAGTAAGAGAGACCTCAGGCCATTCCAGTCATGGGGGATGCACTGATTTATTCTCAGAATAAATCCAGTAGAGTTGCATATGAGACGAACATCTCTTTCATAACTTTCCTGGCTAGGGGGAATTTCTGCAACTTGCAATGTCGTTCTTCCGTTCCCACCATGCTTGGGATCGTCCTTTTTATGAAAACTTCCATGCTCTGTTATTGACATCCAGCTGAAAAATTCAAATGTCATTTTTCTAGTGGAATCCAAATAAAACTAGTTTAACTGTCCTTGACTTCTCTCCAAATGAAATGCTGCGACAGCTTTTCTTTTTGTCAGTTATGCTCTTATTTTACATTGTTTTGTGATGGTTTATTTGCACTAAGTAGCTCATCATCAGTACTTAAGGTTGTCACTGAATCTATGTCTATTTTTGCTGGTGTGGGAGGGATAAGAATAAGAGAAAGAAAGCAATCCGTGCCGTCATGTAAGCAATATTGAGTCTGTGTACATAAAAGACAAATATTTTGGCCATGTTCAAGTACAGAGGAAATGCTGCCTTCTTGCAGAAGAGACCAGAAAATTTATGATAGTTCAGATTGAGGCAGTGAAAACTGAAAATGGAGGTTGAATTAATTACATAACTTGTCCATTTCAATTGACCTACACAAGAAAATACATGGTAACAAACTAAATATAATATAACAAACAAACAAAATACAAGGTAACAAACTTGAAACTACAAAGGAACAATTGCCTTTTAACCATCGACAAAAGAATGAGAAAAGCTCAGTGTTCAAATCCCTCTGCCTCTGCGAATCGCAGCAAACCACCTTTCCCTTAAAGATACAGGTAAAAGCTTTGCTAAATCTTCAAAGCTTCTTTCAAGGGGAAACAGAGTTACAAAGGAGTGAACCAGCGGCTGTTTCTCGTACTGCTTTGAGAAGTGCTTTCCACTCTTGTGTAAGTCTGCTGGCTCTTTGGAGCAGTTTCTCTGTACATTCACAGCAACTTCAGACTACCTTGGTCGGAAATGAATGTTTGCACTGAAGCTTTTTACTTTACTTGAAAAACTTTGGGATGTAGTTTCTGTTGAAAGCACATTGATGTTTTAAAGCCTTTTGAAATGATGGCACATTTCCTGCAGCTCGCTGCCTTTGCACCATCTGGCAATTGAAATCTTCTCATCACCAAAGAGGGTTTAGAAGGCATAATGCAGCCACGTTTGTCATTCAAACTAGATCCAATGGGGTCAGTCCTTAGGAAACAGGATTAAAACCTTTGAGGAACTTTCAGATGATGCAGTTCCAGGTGTGTGTTTTGTTCTTTAGGCCTTGTCAGCAAGAGCAGGTATTTAATCGCTACCAGGCATCCTGGTGGTGTAGCCGTTAGGGGACCACTTAGTTACTCCTGGTGATAGCATCTCAACACTTGCCCATTACAAAATGAAATTACAGTCTCCAGGCCTCATTAAAAGTGTTTGGTAAAATTTTGTGTTGTAAGACTCTGGTACAGCTTCATAAAGGCAATAATTCATGTGCTGTTGCTGCGTGAAGTATTCCACACCAAGCTCCAGCCTCTTCAGCGTACGACACTGACCTGTGTTCGGTCCCGCTGTGCTGTGTTTCGGCCTGTGATCTCCCTGTGTTACTGCTCTCAGTATTCGAGAACATCGTTTAATCAGACTGCCAAGTCAACCTGGGATTACTGGGCAGCTCTAAAACATTTTGCTGTTTTTATTGTTCTCAGGGTGGAACCTGCGCTTACTCGGATCAAAGAGGATCGAAAGCGGATCATCTTACCAGCCATTGACAATATCAAGTACAACACTTTTGAAGTGCAGCAATACGCCAATGCAGCCCACGGCTATAACTGGGGCCTCTGGTGCATGTACATAATCCCACCACAGGACTGGCTCGATAAAGGGGATGAGTCAGCTCCCATCAGGTAAATCTCCCATGTGCTGTCATTTTGGTACTAGCGATGTTTCCATCTCAGCTGTCTGCCGAGGGGGAATTTAAGCAAAGCAAGGCTACAGGCTTTGTACAGGGATAGCAAAATGAAGCTGGAGAAAACAGATGGCTCTACAAAGCTGTGGATGCATGTGTCGCATCTCAAAGCTGTACCACAGTGTACACAGAAGTGCAGGTCTTCTACTTGTGAATGCGTGGTTCAAGTTCATGTTGTGGCCCTTAGTAGGACAATAGGATCTTTTTCATCTATGCTTTTATTTTCCAGTGGACTTTGGGATGAGTAATAAGCCAATGAAACATTTTGTGTGTGAAAAACGGAGGTGTTTTGTATGCGATCACAAAGAATCTGGCTTCACTTTTGGTCTGTAGGCAGCACTCTTGGCCCTCAGCCCAAACCAGAGCTTCCCAGCAGCACTAGTAGGAGATGTGTTAGCCTCGCCTTGTTGGAGAGTTGCTCTTTTTTTTTTTTTTTTTTCTTTTCTGGAGAACTTTGCATGTGTTCTGAGTTTTCCCACTGGATGAATTTTAAAATGAAACTGGACCACGTAGACAGAGTATCATTGTAATTTTTTTTCTGTAAGAGAACATTTTACTGTACAGAAATGGAAATTTCAAAGGAAATACTGTTTCATGAATTGTGGTAGTGTTTTTGAGAGTTGTTACAGTGGGAAAACAGGAACTGATGAGAAAGGCGCTTGCTTTCCCCTTCGTTTGAAAATGTCTGTCTCCTAGCCCTTCATCTCCAGCGCAGATACTTGTCTAACTTCTCCTCTGAGATGTACTGCGCTGGGCGAAGGGTACTATTGTTAGCAACTGTTGAAATAAATACTAAAAAATATGAAGCCTGGGTATGCACTTTAGATTGCTCTGCCCTATTTTTGTGATTTCTAAGGAAGGGTACAAATTACGACCTTAGAGTCATCTTAATTTTTAAAACTCCATTGTACAGTGCTTGTGTAGGCTCTGACAGAGAAGCTGATGTACTTCCCGTCCAGCATAGAGCTTGAGTTGTCAGGTCCCGAGAAGTCCATCCAAGCACTTTGAACAACAGAACTAACTGAACAGACCCAAGTGGAAGTGAAAGGACATAGATGAACTGTTCACTTTTCTAAGCGATCAGTTGGATGGGGCCATCTCACAGGATCCCTCCCTCATGCAGCGAATAATATTTCAATCCATATTTGAGCAAGTGTTGTAAGTTGCACTTAGGTTCACTCTCATGCGCTGCGACTGCAAAACACAGCTGTACAGGAACATTAACCTTATTTACTGCAGGACAGCTTGGTCCTTCATCGCTAACCCTTTGCTCAGCTTGAAACCTCAGTAAGCAGGAAAGTAATTACTTAGGAAATCAGTTTTCCTGGATAACATGCCCTGCTCTCCTCACATTGTTTTAAAAGCGTAGATGTTTTCTATTTCACTCAGCCCTGAGAAATAGTTTATTGATGAAGGAAAATTAATCAGCCACAGCTTTCATTCCTGAAATCAGGGTTTCAGTCTTTTATTCCTGAAAGCTTTTTCAGATTTCATTACTTCCAGTTTATACGTGAAATCACTGAATTAATTTTCACATGACTCGTTCTAGTATTCGAGTATCTTCTGTGCTGGAGACAATGGTCACATATCAGATAAGAATGAACTAAGAGGTTAAACCTCAGCAAGTTCCTTTGACACAATTTTCAGTGCACTCCCTAAAGCATGGAATCTGTATCTGCAAAACACTTCTGGAAATTCAACTACAAATCTTTTTAATAGAAAATAAGGAATCTCATCCCTGTAATGCTGGGATATGAGGTTTCTTTCAACAATACAGGGCCTGATCTGCCATGAGCTTTCCTCAGGTTTACATTCAAGCTCTTGCCAGTTGTGCTGGCTCTGAGTTGGACTGATACTGAAATGAGTAAGATCTAGAGTCAAGCACAGAGTAGCTGAAATCTGATGCACGTAAGTAGCTGGCTCCTGAGAGCAGTGATTTTATTCTGAACCTGGTTGAAGAAACTCTGCAATTCAACAGTGCCTAAACTGCCCAGAGAGAGATGAGACAGGCAGCACACAGAGGAGGGCACCCAACCCTCTCTGACAAATACCAGGAGTACTGAGATGTTGTGATTGCATAAGTATCTCTCCTACAAATTACGAATTACATGCCCTAAAATGCAGAGACATCAACGTCGAGCTGTGACCACTTACCTGTCTCCCTGTGCTTTGAAGGCAGTGATCTAGGAGAGCGGAGCATCCACTTTATAGCCACGCTGCACTGATTTCTGATGGGCTCCAAAGCAGTCGCACCTGGATGGATTTGCTAAAGCATTTGATGGTGCTGTTCTGTTATACCTGGCTATAGAAATACGATGTAACTTTGTGGCTTTTAAGTGATATGCCAGCATGATTATGATAATGGAAAGAGTGAACATGTGAGTGTTACTGATGAAAAGCATCAGTAAGTCTGTACTTAGAATTGGGATTTGAAAGCACCCGTGATGGGAACTTACTAGCTGTAAAAAAAAAATTAAGGTATATTTTCAAAAGGAAAGGGAAATCAGACTAGTGAGCAAACTTTTTAAAAAATCTCTGTTGGTTTGGTACAGATTTTGGTTTTGTAACCAATTTTCCACAGCGTGTACTGCAACTGTGATTTCTGTTTCAGTCCCGTTTGCAAGGCATGCAAACTGGTCTGCATTGATGGTGTTTGGATCCATGTGTCTGTTCCGTGCATTCATAACTTCGCAGGACTGTTCATCAGCATGAAGACCGCAAGCTCGTTTAGTCCTTGCTGACACTGTCCCTCTTAAGGCTTCCTTTGACACTGTTCAGCAAATAGTGGGTTTGTTTTGTGTCTCTGTGTGTGTTTTGTAAAAGAAAAGGCTAATAACTAATAACCCCATGACTGGTTTTGTGGCTGGTGTAGCTGAATACTTCCTCCCAGATCTCCAAAAGGATTAAAGGTTTTCAGTTTAAAAAAAAAAATGCACACCCTGGTATCAGTGAGGATCAGAGCCCTGGCATTTCTGGTGTTTGCACTGTATGAATAAATATCATCGATCTGCAGAATTGGGTGAGACGTTCAGAAAGTAGAGTCCAATTCCTGTTTTCTTCGGGGATTACACAACAGATGTGCTTGCTTTTTTTCTCAGAAGTTTTCTGTTTGAAGCCTGATCCTCTGCTTTTTTGAACACTAACAGTGGTGTGATCCTACTCAGAGCCTTGCTGGGAAGGAACAGGAACTGTCCCTCAAGTCAGTGGGGCACCATAGAGGCAGTCATGGCAAATGCACACCATAAAATGTCAGATCAGCTGTTGTGGTCCAAGTGACAAAGGGGATGTGGCCTTGAAGTGCAAATAAAGGTAAAGTAATAGCAAGAACAAAGTGTCAGATTTTGTAAAGATTTCTGGTACAGTTTAAGTTGGTTCTTTTCTTTTTTCCTATGTTAATACTCTGAAATTCAGAACAATTGATGTTCGCTGAATCAGCTTCTGCGAACAATCCATTTTTCATGTTTGACATTTGAGACGTAAGATGTCTCTAACGTGAAGATTTAAATGAGAATTGTTATTTTGACATGCCGTGTCCATCACGTCATTTTCCATTTGTGTTCCCAGGAACACACTGCCCAGAAACGTCCTTATCATCTGGCCACAAACTGTGCAACAAAGGATCCTATTTCAGAGAACTTCTAATGAATTTGACTGTGTATTGAAACAAGGTGGGATTTTTTCTGTGTGTAGAAGATAGTCTGGTTTTTGGAACAGTGAGGAAGGTGGCTGGTATCCTGAGCTCAGGCTCTGGCTTGTCTTCCCTCACCTGCCGTGATTATGATAGACTGCTCTTGGTTTGATTTCTTGATCAGCAGCCACTAACGTTAGAGCCATTAGTCAGCCTCGCTCAGCCAAGCGCTGCACAGCTTTCCATTTTATCTTCCTCCGGCAGCAGTGGTGCATTTCATTGTTGCATATGTTCTCACTTATTGCTTTAATACGCCACAGCTAGGTACCGGTAGGAATGTGTACGTACACGCACTGAATCAGCCGCTCCAGAAAGCACGTGTGTCTTGCTCACATATATAAATTGGTCTCTGATGTGCCCACGGTGAAGCGGTTTGTGCTGCCTGCTTTCGCTGGGAGCGTGCGTGCCCATCTCATGTGCGAGTCAGGCCCCTGCAGGTCTGTCACAGCGATTGTGATGCAGCTGCGTTTGGTCATCACTGCTCTGGGAAGAAATCTATCTGTGTGCCTGAGCTTAGGAAGGGGCTCGTCTGTAAAGTCTTTCAGGATAAGCCATGCTGTCATGTAATAATAAAACCAGTGACTGTTTATTGATTGACTATGGCTGTCTTTTCAGTTGCTGGCTCACAGGAGCCTATAACAGATTAGTTTTTCTTTTATTTGTCCAATTTCTGATGAATATCCTTCCTGTTACAAAAAAAAATATACTTCTGTGGGGCATCAGAGAGTTATTCTGCATCCCTATTGCCCTGCCTTTCCTAGCCAAGCATTCCGGGTTGCTTTTTTCCACATACTATAGCTCTCTAAAGGGTTTAACAAGCCTTCCTGTCATTAAGCTTGTCAGTTTTTTTTCCTGTAGCTCCTGAGTAGCAGATCTGTTCTTGAGTTCTGTTCTCATGGCCTGGTGTGGCTTTCTTGCAGAAGATGTGAGTTGTGAAAGAAAACAAATACTTACGCAGGTACTGTGCACGTTTCCCCACTTATCTGTCAGGCCAGGGGCAAGGTGCTGCTTGGGAACCCGAACCAAAGAAACATTCTGCCAGGAAAGGTGGAAAACTCAAAGATATGGTGTGTGATGTGTCATTTGAATCTATTTCTCTTTCTCCTTATCCCTTTATATCTATGTTTATGTTTATGTATTTATTTATAGCTACATTTGTGCTTGTATTTATGTATTTGTGTGTGAATGTTTGTAGGTCAGTTGTCCTGGAAACTGAACTTGTATGCTCTGAAAACTGTTTCAAGTGTGACCTGATTGCATGTATACTGACCTTAAGGCACTGGGAGAAAGATTCTTAAGGGCAAGGAAGACTTATCATATCACGTGCCGTATGTCAGTCTAGTTCTCATCCGTTTCTCCTTCACTTGTTCGTGACGAAGCCCCCAGGCAGCATCCTTCAGTTGTCTGCAAAGGGAAGGAGGGGGATGCGCTTGGCTGGAGAAACGGGTATCAGCACCGGCTGGAGTTCTGCTGCCAGAGCTCCTGGAGATCTCGCTAAAACGAAATAGTCATGACTCAGACCTACGGCAAGTGGCTTTCATTTCTGGCCAACAAGCCCTCTGTTTCTGGTATCCCGTCCCATAGCAGGCATTGCCCTCTTCCATACTGTGCCTCTCTGGCCCCGTAGCCGCCCGCACTGTACGTGTGGCAGCAGCAGGCGGGGAGGGAGGGGTGTTCACCACCGTGAAGTGCTGCTCTCTGCTTCCTCCCCTTCCCCAGGTTATTACCCAGAGTAACATCTCTCTCGTATCTCCCTTGCTGCAGCCATGCCGTCAGGCAGTTTCCACAAATTGACTGCGCTGTGTCTTTCTCCAGTGCGGAATCAATACTGTTCTCTGCTGCCTTTTAAGGTTTAGGCTGCAAAAGCCATTTTGCTGTGTTTCCCACATTATCCTTGGAGTGCTGCTGTTGATTATAATTAACACTTATAACATCGTCAGATGTGTCAAAGAATATTCCACGGATCAACTAAGTTGCACAACACCTTTGAGTGTAAAAAATAGTACACCTCTAATTGCTATTTTGTGATGGCTTCCTTCTAAAAATGTCACTGTTTACTAGAAAGTCCATGACTTAAGCAAAAAGGTCCTTTTATATAAGGCAGGGGTGGTTTAGGTTAATGTATTGTACTCTGAGGCTGTGAAGTGCTAAGGACATGCACCTTCTCACTGACTGCCCCTTGCCTAGTGAGCAGCGTTTAAGACACGCTCACACAGTTGCTGTTGCTCATATATCCGTTTCTGACTTCCAAGGGAAGTCTTTGCTGCACTGTACTGAAAATGCTAGATATACCGGAGTTTGTCAGGTACCTGAAAAATCCACTGATGACAGCAAAGTGAGGGTCTCATGCCTTTTGGGGGGCAGGCTTTTTAAAAAGTATTTGCAATACGTCAGTGTAACACTGAAGTCCAATAAAAAAAAATTATCCACCTATATGCTTAAAGCACTTTTAGAAGTGAACCTTAGGCTTTCAAGCTGCTGAAGCAGTTCTCAGAATTTTATCCAGTATTATAACTTACATGTGCTCCACAGATGGAGAAACAGAGGCAGAGGGAAGTGGCTCACTGAAGATGAGATGAGTGACAGAGCTGGGAAGAGCCAGGGTCCCCCGGCTCGCAGCACTGTTACCAGCTCACTGGGCCGTGCAATCGCACTACACTTCGTTTAGAGTTGGCTCAGTCAAAGCACTGGGAAGTTACAGGCCTGGACTTGATGAGCACTGAATGCCCAAAACTCTAGTTGAACCTGATGGAAGTGTTGAAAATGCAGCATGCAGAAAATCAACATTGTGCATCATAGGCAAGTTCTTCCATCACATCAGGATGCGGCCAGGACAGAGCCACAGGTTTCTTCGTTCAGGTTCTGGGGTTGCAGCCGTGCTGCTGCGCGGAACAGCAGTGGCTGCAGGCAGCCAGATTCAGGTGCAGAAAGGCACTGACAGTGGCAATTTTTGACTGGCTTCTCTGAAAATCTGGATATAGTTCATTCTGCCATTGCACTGCTGTTGTTGCTCATCCCTGAAAACAGTTTTTTTTCTGAATAAGCCATGAAGGCTTGTGGCGTCTGTATTTGAATGTATCTAATGAGAAGAAATAAAACCTCAAAGCGAGAGAGGGAGTTGCAAAAGCAGTCCTCAGCGGCATTCATCTGTGAGTGGTGATTATGCAGTTACATCTAAAATGTTTTTCCCACCCTCATTCAATTAACAAGTCAGTGTTTTAATGGACAGAGCTGACAGCTGCAAAAATCCATCCCCCAGAGAGAGATTCCAGAACCTATGAGCAGTCTGCAAAGCCTAGAGGTACCGTTTCTTGTGAGGAAGGAAGGGAGAAACGTCCTCATGGGAGCATCCTACTGCTTAAGGAGCTGCCTCCAGAGGATTTGGGGGAGGGGGGCTGGAAAGAGAACGAGTCTAAGCCCAAACTAGCAGCTCAGCTTTGCAAAGCAGCGATGCTTTAGCCTTCATCCACTAAAGCCTGTGTTTAGCTTTATATACACAAAAAGGAAAATGAAGAAAGTGGCTTGTGTTTCTTTCCCCCCACCTCCTTCCAGCCAGCAGTACCCAGGACCATGGGTGGTTTTCACAGAGCTCTGAGACCGCTTCTACCTAGAGGCTAAGTCAACAGAAAGTCTTCACAAATAACAGCACCAAACAGAGAAGTGCTGGAATTTCTTGCACACGCGAAAGGGGGACTGTGGGGTGTGGGAGATGTCCAAGTGCTGAGGGTGCTGGTGGTGACCCTGCTGCAGTTTCTTTCTAGAGTTTGTTACATCTGGCCTCAGTTTCTTCCAGCCTTTTTGACTGAATGGGTGCAGGGATCTGGCTGAGAGCCTCACTTCAGCCCAAAATCATCTGTGAAAGCCAGGTGTTTGCCTTTGTAAATGCCACTGAATCCTGTCCCCCCAGCTCATGATCCAGGGAATGCGTCTCACACTGTGTGGGTGGAACACGAGAGTTAATCAAGCTATTTCAACTTTGTCAGAAGCAGTGCCGATCAAATGTGTTTCTATCAACAGCCGCCTTTTTCAATTATGCAGAGAAAACGTGAGAGGAACGGTGTGCACTGATGGCAGTATAGGCTTGTAATGATCTGAGGGGGTGCAATGGCTTTCAAAGGGAGAAAAAGTCCAGGGGAAAGGTGCTGAAGTGGTACCAGTAATGTGAATGCTACAGCAGAGTCCATTACAGACAACTAATAGCTACACTTCAGCAAATGAACCTTTTCAAGGGTACCAGATAGTTCCTGCCATAGGTCAGGCTGTGTTCTGCAATGTCGGGATATACATCAGGCCCAGAAGCAAAGAATAAGTTTTAGCTAACCGTATCTGGGTCGTTTGTTTGCAGCCTTTTTAACCTTCTGCTGTAGAAATGGTGAGCTGCTGATGAGGAAAAAGGACCTGATGTGATAATACTGTTCCAGTAGCCACCTGCTGCTATGGGTAGGACCCACCAATATATGGGTAAAAAATGAGTTCATTTTCCTGGTCAGGGCAGTTTTTCACATGTGTACGAAACCGCCTCATGAATGTATTTCTCAGATGTCCTGGGCAAATACCTTGTGAACAGCTTTCCGTACAAGAAACATGCAGGTGTCTGAGACAAGAGGCTTCATAGTGACAGTGTAACATTAGTGCATTACAAAGAGGACTTCTTAAAACAGATTTTAGAATTTTTCCATCATCTTTGTTTCTATGGTATATATATATAAGCTTGGGCCATAGATAAAGCATTCTCTGTTCTATTAGAAAGTAGAAAATTGGCATAAACTAGAATTTTCCTGATGTCTTTTTACAATAGCACTGTTAGGAATGATGTTGTGTCTGCCAGATGGTTCAAAGTTGCCTCCCTTTCAATGGGAGAGGGAGTACAGCTCATTCTTCTAGCTCAGCTCCAAAAGTGTTTGGTTTCTCAAATGATTTTACAGTTTCCCTGGATTCAGCAGCCTGGTCTGTCAGGATCCCACTGAAGTACAGGAGGGGTCTGTTCCCAGGGCCTGGGCACATCCTGTAGATCAGACTGCAGGATGACCAGCCATGATTTTGCAGTAGGCACTTTGTCACCTGCAGCTGAATTGCAAGTCAAACATGGAGCTGGAGGCTTTTGTTGGTTTTCCACCTCAAAGTTAGTCAAGCTTACATTTTTAAATTCTGGGCCGCAGTAGGAAAACCTCGGTCCTACCTTGAATTTTAAAGAGGCAAGTGCTGTGACCAGTGCAGAGATGCAGAGAAGGTGCGGACAAACGAAGCTAGTAAATGCCACTAGCTTGTCTTGCGCTGACATAATGCTTGTGTTCGTATGGCAAATGATCTCAAAATCTGTTGTCATGTAGTGCTGCTCAGTGCACTCTAATAGAAAAATTCAAAATGTAAACTTGAAGACTAAGAATTGTTTTGTCTGTGTAAATTTGTTATGAGGTGGGTTCTGTAGTAGCTGATAAATGACTTAATTTTTGCTTTAATCTCTCTGTGCAGGACACCAGCCATGATTGGATGCTCGTTTGTAGTGGACCGAGAGTATTTTGGTGAGATTGGCTTGCTTGACCCGGGTATGGAGGTCTATGGAGGAGAAAATATTGAATTGGGCATGAGGGTGAGTAACAAAGAAACGGCTTTGTGCCATGTCCATTTGCAAAGACAGACGGGGAGCCTGTGGCCCAACAGAATTGCTGTCTGATTGATAGGCCACTGCACTGAAGTAATTGATATTGCAACACTATCTGGAACTGACAGTCCCAGTCAATGAGTGTTCCTGGCCTTACTGGCCTTGAGAGAACTGATAACAGACAGAAATATGGTTTATTGGCTCATTTTGTCAGTGTCTGAACCCAATGAGACAGATTTTTCCTCTTTCCCAGTAGCTCTGCTTGTGCAAACAGCTACGCTAAGTCTTCATGTACTCGTTGCGCCTAGATGATGATGTATGCTTGTGGCCTAGCAGATGCAGTCAACAGAAAACTAAGGCCAGGCTGGAAGAAGTTGGTTGTGATGTTCTACACACCATGCATGATGAATGCTGTGGTATTTTGAAACTTTAACAGTTCTCCTTACAGAATAAGAACTCCGGGGTGCAGATATTCAATCCTGTTGGATAGGTCAGTGCAAAGTGTGGACAGGTGACTTGTGGACAGCACCAGTCCACCTTGTGCCTCTGGACCTCAAGGAGGTTTGATATTTGTGATCCTTTAGCCTCACTTTGAAGGTGCTGCTTGCCAGAAAAGTCCTTCTGAAGTCCAAGGAATATGTCTTTGCTTAGCACTTGAAAATTAAGCCACTTAATGTTGCATGAACACAGTTTCCTCATTAGAAAGCTGACTGTTTAATTATTTTTCCCTTGCTGCTTCACAGTAACACATCTCTGGTGCATGTAATGTGCTCGTTAAAGCATATATTCTGCTCGTGGTGAAACACTGAACATCAAATGAGTCCATTCTTTATCTGAATCTTTTTTTCTAAAATGGCTACAACCTCCTTCACACCAGTGGGCTGAGGAAGAAGGTCACTGCAGCAGGAGTTTATTTGCACGTATGGGTGTGTATGTATTATCCCAGCATCGCGAGGGGGATCGGGTTTGTAATGGGACCGTGTGAATACACTGCTTACACCTTAAGGTCCAGAATTCACATAGGGGACAGAAAAACTGCTACCACAAATCATCCAATTTTCCTTAAGAGGGTCAGGCTATTACCCAGGATTGTGTGAGCTTTCCTTTATCATTGTGCAGGGCTTTGAGCTGTTTGAAACTCTTTCCACATGGCTGCTCCCAGAATAGATTGAACGCTCTGGCAAAACTCTGGCATAGCTGATGAATAAGCCTCCTAAGAAATCTGAAAGCTGTCACTCTTCCTTAGATGAGAAGAACTTGCTGAGTACGATTAGGTCTCCTGGTAAACAGAGGCAAAGGCTTTAATAGGATTATGAAGTGGCACTTGCTTGAAGAGACAAGGATTTGAAGTGAGCGAGGACAGGTTTTCAGGGGCAGGGAGCCTCTTAAAGTCTGCAGAAGCCTTGGATCAAGAAACTAGCTGTCATTCTGTGGTGGTTTTGTGGGGTTTGTTTCTGGGTTGTTTTGGGGGTTTGTTTGTTTTGGGGTTTTTTTTTTTGAGTTTTTTGCCCTGTAAAGAATAGTTAACCCTACTGTTTGAGAAAGGCATTATGACAGCACAGGAATCTGAGTGAGTTAATTTGGAAATAAGCTGTATTGTCTGTAGCATGGATCCATTACTCTATGTTTCCAGCCTGGATCTAGCACGGTAAGGAACACACAATGTCTGCCTCCCAATTTGCAAGTCTGACGTGTGAGCCCCTCCTGTGTGTCTTTCAGAGCTGTCAGAAACCAGCAGCCTGAAAACACACAGGAGCCTTCTCCTTTCCCTCTAGGATATTTATAAAATCACTGTGAATTTACAAAGGGTTTAACTCCAGAATCTCACAGTAAGTTGCAAAAAAAATCATTCCTAAGGCCTGGTGTGCCCACCTGCACGGGGTATGTGCCGTGTCCCCGACACCTGCGCAGAGGATGCTGTTGCCCATGTGTGACTCTGCTTGTGTGGAACAATGAAAGGCAGAAAAGGGGAAGGAAGAAATGAATGAATGAGTAAAGAGCAAGAAATAATATAATAATAAATAATAAAATGGTGGGGAAGTAGTGGTTACACATATGGCTGAAAACAGTCCCCATTTAAAATAGCTGTAACAATAATCCTTTAAACTTTTTTTGCAAGCTATTATCATGTAACTGCTAAAAGAAAAGGGATTAGGCTTGGAGTGTCTGAATTAGATTACATTGCATCTAATGAACTCTCATTTAAATTGTTTTAATAAAGTGAAATAATGGAAGTCAGTGAAACTAATGAGCTGATTTGGGAGGATACTGTTTGATAACCCAGCTAATCCCCCTTAAATCTATTGTTTATTAGAAAATCATCATCTTGGGTATTCCATTATTGGCTTTCTCTTCTCTAAATTCCATAGATGGAAATATTTAAATAATTAACCTAAGTGATTTTCTGCATTGAGTAAGCAGTGCATAAACTGACTATTGAAAATCTATTGAAAATACCTAGGGCTCTGCAGCTCATTTTTAAACTGATATTATTTTTTGTGTAAACTCCATATTGGTTAGAGCTGTGACACTCTCCTAATGAGGTAGCTTTGCAGTGAAGCCAATGTCCGTTTGCCAAGCTAGGGAGATTCTGGTTTGGTTGAGAAAAAGCACCAGCTGTTCTGGGAAATAAAACAGAGATGGACATGATTGTGGGCTTGTGATAGTAAGGAAATAGATGGACAGTTATGTCATCTTGTACTCTATTTTTCAAAGATGGCAGTTTCATCGCAAGATGGATAAATACAGGACTGAATTCTGTTATGAACAAATGGGGCTATTCTCTTAGTTGTTCACCAGCCACCTACTGAAGCTGATGGGAATTGCCTGTGAGCACCTAAAAGCTGATTTTTGGCTGGGAATCTATAAGGTCAGATCACGACTGACTCCTGCGTGGGTGAGGTGCCCTTACAAGCATGGACAACTTGGCTTGTTGGCTGCATTCAGGCAAGCACCACACCACTGCTCTGCCTCCTTCTGTCCACATGGACCTGGCAAGCGGTAGCCCTGTTTTCATTTCAGCTGTTGTTCAGCTGTCCTTTTCCCAGACTGGGGGCAGAGATAAAGAAAAATAATGGTACTTTCTCCTGCAGCAAAGCTGTGAATGTGTCCGTGCCTGAAGAAGACACCCCTAAACTCAGGGTAGATCATGTTCATCTTTGCTGCTCCTGGACATCAAATGGTCTCGCTGATCTGTAGTGCAGAGAGACATCCCAATAGTAAGGGAAATTCAAACAATGATTGAATATAGAGGAAGACAGGGATCCTTATCAGTAAGGGTCCCAAATTATGACCCTGTAAGAAACTGCACGCTTTGCAAGTGTCATGTAAGTTCCCTTCCCAGTGGGAGCTACAGACACACTTAATTATTTGGAAAGGGATCATATAAACATGAAAATCCTCGTTTATTATTTGACCTGGTACAAACAGTTTATGATGCATCTTTTTATAGCGAGTCATTAATCATTGCACTAAGGATCTCTCTCTTCCTCTGGTGCTCCGGTGATAAGGTGAGTGAATTGCTGTTCTTTTTATTTTGTACCCATCAACTGTAGTGGTGGGTGGGAAGAGATCAAGCATTTATTTTAAAGGATGCTCTAGTATAAATTAAATTCTGCTTCCACCATTAAGTATCCGAACAAATTAAATAAAAAATATGTTGCCACAGTGACAGCTGAAAGCAAAACTTTCTCTCTTTTATGGCCAGCATCGATTGGCCGTACTGCTTTATTCTCAATAGCACTGTGATATATCTCAAAGGAGGGAATGTACATCAGTTGATGAATTCTCAGAGGTGCTAACTCCAAGATCTGGGGGGGAAAAAACCCAACAAACCACTTCCCCCCACTAATGACTTACCCAATTTGAGATATCTTAAAGAAATCTACTGTTTAAGAGGTCCTGACCAGATAAATCAATTAGTGATGTGTCTAGGTACCAGTGTGACAAATTAACCCTATGGTGGATTCACATGGTGGCTTAGTTCTCCAGCAGAGCTTAGCTGGCTGCTTAAGGTGAGTTGTGACCTTGGCTCGTATCACGGGTAACTTTGGCCAGTTTTGGCAGCTGGCAATGGCCTGGGAACACACGGTTCATCAGGACTGAAAAGAATCATCTGAAAACAGGATAAAAGCTCACATCATTTGCGCTCTCTGCCGTTGTGATTCCATTGCTAGTGGTGGTCAAGCTGCCTAGCTGAAATCGAGCATGGGTGATGTATATAGACGTGCAGTCCCACCTCTGGGATGGTGTGTGTACTGAAAAAAAATAATGATGCAGATTCACTGACATCTCTTTATGAGGAAATAAAACTCGTTACCTAATGGCCTTTCAAACACAAGCAAATTATTATACTTTCCAAACTTATGCTCTGTGGCCCAGCTTTACTTTCTTTAAAAACAGATGAACTACATTTGATCTGACCAGAAATGCTAATGGTAGATTGTTGAGTGGTGAATTCTTGACCTGATTTTATTACTTTTAGCTAAGGAAATTTAGATTCCTTTGAGCAGTCAGTGTTCTAAATGCAGATTCTAGGCTGGTATGCTGTAATAAAAATGTCACAAGGTTTATGTATAGCAAAATTTAATTCAGAATTCTGGACAATGCTTTTTACTCTGTGTGATTCATGAGGCCAGGCCTCTAGTCTTAGAGCTAAGAAGTAAGTAAGGAACCCAGTTCTGGAGAGTTTCTCAAAATGTCAGTGTTTTTTCCCCACATGCTGTGGTAAAATAGAAGTGAAAATTGTACAAAAATACAGGTTAATCAAAATGTCTTATTTCAGTAAACCCAAAAATACTTCATTTTTATTTTGACCTTTCCCAAGCTATAATTTTTAGTATAAATTAAGTCAGTTTGAAGTGAAAATTTTTTTTTTAAAAAAAAAAAGTCTTTCAGTTTGAAGACATTTAACCATTTAAATGACGTTAACAAAAATTCACAGTTCCTGGCAGCTGAAAAGGTAGTGCACTCTGTCCTTAGACATGCCTGTTCGCACTGGATTGCGATAAATCAGCATTTTCAGCATTAAGTTAAATGCTATTAAAATGTTTCTGTCCAGTTGTATGCTGAACTCTGCAGGCAGAGCAAAATCCTAATAAGAGATGTAATCTGCTGTAATTGGAAGTTGCCCCATTGCACGGGTTGCAAAGATCTCTTTGATAAATTTCCTAGGTCTCACTCTCCAGATAAGCCGTGTAAGTAAAGGTGTCCTCCTTTCCATCTCCAGTTTAATTTAACATTTTTATAGGCATTTCCTAAGGTAAAAGAGTGTTAAGCTTGTAAAGTCGAGCATTAAGAAGTCATGAAAGGATTGAATTCATGATGCCCGGATTACATTAATTCGCAGCTCCTTTCCCTCTTCAGAACAGGGATTGGAACACTCTGTTCTATGGTGATGTGCGTAGAGAATGAGCCAGCCCTCTGCCCGTCTAAATGTTCAGCATCTTTTAATTCCAGCGGAGTTGCATTGATTCAAACAGGATAAGATTAGGCTTGACATTTGTATATAGCAATAACGCATTCTCTCTGGGAAAGGAGACTGAGTTGTAAGTGAAGACGCTCGTGCAGGCATTAAATCCCAGGCTGCTGAACCCTGGACTGTTCCAAGTCACCACGAACGGCCGCTGGCCCCATGGCCAAAGCGTGCTACGGTCAGTCCCAACGGCTGCGTGGGGCGATAGCTGTATTAACGGCTCAGAGAAAGCTGTTAGCAGCCCTGCTTACTCCCGACCTGGCTCTGCAGGTGTATCCTCCCAGTAACCGGTGCTCGTGCCTCCGTGCAGCGAGCCAGAGAGACGACTGTGACAAAGCAGATGAAGAGGACAGGCTGAAGTCCAGTGTGACAGCCGGTGCCGAGTTTCAGATGTCTGACACCAACCGTGTTTCAACCTGGAGGATTTTCCTTGCAAAAGGCCCTCCCACGCATGAAAGAGAAGAATGTGAAAACAGTGCAAAGTAAAACCAAAGAGCTCGAAGATGGCCCTTGGCCTGTTCCAACTAAGTTAGAGTGCTTGGGTTTTTATCCGACCAGGTAATTTAGATAGCCTTAATTGTGCTCTAAATGGGATGCGCGATCTTGTTTCTGGGGAGTGAATCGAACTCCCTGCCTGTCTGCAATTTCTTTGAATCTCAGTGTGGTTTTTTCTGGGTTTTTTTTTCAGGGTTTGTTTGTTTGTTTGTTTGTTTTTCTTTTGGGGGCGCTTTTTCTTTTCTTTTTTTTCTTTTTATTAAGTTGAAGATAACTGCAACTTTGAATGGAAAACAATGTTTTCATCAGAAAACAGCACAACAGTTCTCTAGCATGAAATTGCCAGCAAACCACAGCAGCAGAGGTTGTGAATGCCGTTAAAAATGCTCTCTGAAGTGGGAGCATTGGAAACAGCTCAGAAAAGAGCATCTGGCCATTTGGCTTCAATATCACATCATGCTCGATGGAGTGTAACATTTTATGTTACAAACTCTTTCATGTACGAGGACATTATAAGAGCACAAGACTGGACATTTCAGAAAGAGATGAACGGTGAGAGAACTGAGGAAAGAAGATGTTTCCTTAGTCTCTCTGCTGCTTTCTTCTCAGGCACCTTCCTGCAGGTTTAATCTAAGTCTAACACAGATTCCTTCGCAGCGGCAAGCGTGAACTGAATGAGGCAGAGAGAGGAAAAATGCGGAGAAGTTGAGTGTGCTAATTAGGTTGAGATTGAAACAGGTTTCCCTTCCCCAATGATGAGACTGACTCAAAAGCCTGGAGACGGGCTACAGCTGGTCAGAAACTTTCTGATACAACGTATTTTCTATTGCAAAATAACCACTCACGCAGAACTCTAAATTTTGATGCTGATTACTGCAAGCCTGGCTTGGGCTGCTGTGAACCCAGAGGTGCTCAGCTGTCAGTCCTTAGCCAGCAGACCTGATAAAATGTTTGAGTTTTTTGGAACCATTTTAAATCTTTTTCAGCACTCTTATCAGTGCTGGGGAAAACATCATCTTTCCACTTGAAAAATGAAATGTGAAAGTGTTTCAGGATACCAGCTGTTCCCAGAGCAGGGAGATGCTTGTTTTCTAATTGACCTTTTGATTAGCTCCCCAGGTGGTTCTTGTCTTCCTGAGGATGAGAGGTTTAATCTGACCCTCTAGGAGGTATAGAGAGCTCTTAGGAGGGCAGGAGTCCTGTCAGCCTGAGCTTCTGCAGTTGGAGCAAAGCCTTGGTTTGGGCCAGAGTCCTGTGTGGAGGTTCCCAGCCTGGACCAGCAGCCTGGGTAAGTCCTGGAGGAGCAGCCAGGGGATGGGAGACTCCCAGCCCAAACTGCTTTCTTTAGCTGTGGGTAGGGCTCCTGTGTGTGGTTGTGTTGCTGGAGGGTTTTCCCAGTTACCAGTTTTTCAGGCAAAGTATCTCGTTTGGGAAAAGGTACTTCAGCCGTAGAGGTGAGTTGTCAGATTTATAGGATCCTCCAGTCTTGAGTGCAGAATCTGGAGATGAGACTGTAGGCACTGAAATGTATAACTCGCCATCTGTCACTGAGGTGCTACCCTTGTAGGAAAATTCAAGTAACTTTTATTTACGGCGTTAAACAGAGGCACATAAATCCGCTGGTGGGTGGATGCATTCTTGTCACGTGAGCGTGAGGAAAACAGTTGATTTTTGATGAGTTGTGGGTTTGGAGGGGTGAAGTGTTCTGGAGTTTAGGCTTGTTCGGTTTTGTTTTAGTTCTGTCTGGAAAAGTTTGGGAGGTAATATGACATTTTTTACTGTATCTGTTGCAATATGCTAAGGAAATGTCTAACTAATAATAATCTTTGCAGTAGAGTTGCCTGAACAGAACAAAGCTTGTTGAGCTGACCTATGTGACAGATACCTCCGAGCTGAGGACCAGGGAAGGAATAATGCCTGTACCTGCATTGTTAAATAAAGGTTTGCTCCTCGGTGCCAAAAAAATCATATCATTATCTGCCTTGTGTGTAACACACAGCAAAAAAAGCAACTTAACATTGTGCATGAAAGAGACAAGCTATTTTTTTGTTGAAGGCAGCAGAATATTAGTCACCAATGAGAAATTTTTAACGCAAGTCGTCTATAAATTTGGGTTTAATGGCCTGAGTAGTGCAATGGGAATATTCACAACAAGGGAGCCTCTGGACAGGGGGGGCTGTGTTGTATAGAAAGTCGAGTACTTGACTGGGGAATACTCACCAGCTGTGCATGATCTTGAGGAGTCTGTTTCTTACCCTTCTGCATTTACCCATCTGCAAATGGCAATGATAATAGCAACTGTATAGTGGGTAAAACAGTACAGGGAATGGTAAAGTTGTCATCTCTAGAGTGGCAGAAAATGTCCTCTGAAAGGAGTGCAGATGAGCTCTTATCATTTGTTTTGCAGTTAATATTTCAGAACGGCACCATCGGCCAGGCGGCTTGCAGGGAGGTGGCAGGGAGAGACAGTTTCTCCCCAGAGAGCTCACAGAGGAGTGAGACCTGGCATAGAGGGGCACAGAGCAGGGAAACAGATCCCTGTTCAGCTGAGCCCAAACAGAAATCACAGAGGTGTGGGTGCGATGGCAGTCCTTGGCACAGAGTGAAAACAGTGAGCAGATTAAAAGCTCATCTGTTCCACCTGATCTTCCTCCTGCAAGTAAACCCCAAAATATTTTCCCAAGCTTGCTTCCGTTTTATGATCTCTTCGTTTTTGGTTCTGGTGGCAGTGAGTGTTTGCTTGCAGGCATGTCGTAGGAGGACACCAGTCATCAACGGTCCAAACTAACAAATACTGCTCGTCCTGCAGAGAGATATCATTTCCTTCAACTCAGTGTCCTTTAAAAGCTTTGGGGGAATGGTTCATGACAATATTTTGGGACATGATGTGTGCAGTAATGTACCTTTAGATCATATTGGCTGCCAGGAGTTGGGAACTTGATGACACGCAATTGCCACGTTTGTTCCATACTTTTTCCATCAATATTGTGCAGCTGAATTCCTGCTCTGTTCCTGCACAAATAAAGTAAGTCATTTCAGTATGGAAGGAAGGAAAGGAAAAAAAAAATTCCAACAAAGTATTTAAAGTCTCTCTCAAAGATTTCCAGGATGCTTTATCTCACATTTTGTTTCTTACTTAGGAAAAATAGGGAAACGGGTTGGCTGAAATGCTTTGTTAGCAAGTGGATTGTAACTTACAGAGCTCTGTGTAGTTTCACTGCTTGCATACTGCAGCTGGTCTAGATCCATGCAGACAAATTACCTTGATGTTCTCATATGTCATTGTTTCTTTTCCATGAACATCAGATTAGATTGCATGGCGAATATTAGACATTATATATAACACGCACAAATGCATTGGTCAAAATGCCAATTGCTTTTCATGGGTAACTTTCTTCCAACGAAACAAAGAGGTGTTAGCTTCTTAAAAGAAAGGAAAACCAAACACAAAATGGCGTATCTGTCATTTCTATTTGTATTCTCAGCTTAGAAAAGGCAGATCTCGCTGAAAAATCGTATTTAATGTGACATACAGAATTTATAGCGTGAGAAATGCAGCCAAGGAGAACCCAGGGAGGCATCAAAATACATCTGCAAAATCTGTGTTAGGTGCAAGCATGTATTACATATTCAAGTGTTTTGACTGTAATAAAATAATCTATTTGCATATTTTAGTAAAACTGTAACTGCATATTTCTACCTAAAATGCCACTTAGATTTCCTCTGTGTCTCTAAGAGCATGTCATTTACACAAATATCTTCCTATCAGCAGAAAAACAAATAATTCGTAACTTCAAAGAGTGTCACGCCCGTCATTCCTGGCACACTCTGGGGGGCAGCAGGTAAATGAGAATGCCTCCATTTAACTAAGGGGAAACTGAGGCAGAAGGCTCTAACGATGTCCTCACGAGACATCTTGGAATCATTTGAAGGCAGAGCCCAGGTTGAAACTATTTTAAATAGACTCCATTGTGTTTCTCTACTAATTGTTCTGAATTCAAAGTGTGAAATGATTACTGGAGGTTACAGTCCATGGGGTGCATTAGAAGAACTTCACTTTGGATTCCTGTGTGCCTTTAGGGCATGATTGAGTGAGGTAGCACAAGGGTGATGGACGTCAAGAGGAATAAGCAAATTGTAAAGCCTTCTCCCGAGCAGGAGTGTGAGAGCACATTCAAAGCAATTCTCTTGAGATCTACCTTTTTTCTGTCCAGTTTTCCAGCTGATCTTGCTGCCTTGTGCTGGCGGGTACCTAGTGGGTTGCAGAGTTTCTGCATTGCCCTTCATGGCTGGATCGCCAGCCACTGTCTCTGTTTCCCCCGCCCCAGGAAGGGAAGGTGGTGTTATTTTCTGTCTCTTCTTTGGACTGTCCATGAGTGGCCCACGTGGGGCCAGTCTGGCAGCAGTCTACTGAGGACAACATAGCGTGTGCTGCTGCAGGCGGGCGGATGTCATGTTCTTTCTTCACTCCTTTCCCTCACAGTTTTTACCCCTCAGCAAGAAATTCATTGACTCCTGAACAGCTGTACTGTGGGGAATGTGCAGGTACAAGCTGCACCAGTGCGTGTGCTGGATAGACTGGTGGGTCCTTGATGACTGCATCATTAACGGTGCCATTTTCCCTACCTCTCTGTAAGCAGTTCAGCCTTTCATGCTCATGGTCCGAGCATTTGTTGCCCTGATGTTGTGCCTTTAGCCCAGAGGCGCCGATCTGCCAGACCCTGTGAGCCTCAGAAAGCTGCTGACAAGTTCAGCTCCAGTCAGCTGCAGTTCAAGGTCAAATGGGACTTTAAAATATGAATAAACGTCAGGGTTTGCTGGCACATCGATCTCAGTCTTTTTGATTACTGCCAGATCACATGAATAAATTAGCCTTGACAGGTGTGATAAATTGTATAGACTACTGATCTCAAACCGTAAATGTTAAAGAAGGACGTGGGAGGCGTGGAGGGGGAAAGACCCTCTGGAGATGCTTGTATTAAATGAGGTGAGTTTTGATACAGTGCTCTGGGGGTGATCTTCAGGCGAGAGGAGGCCTTTTGTTCATTTGAGATTCTGTGCCAAGCTGGGGCGCGGTTCCTACTGAAGTATTGATTTCCTTTGTCAGAAGGAGTTTGGGTTACCGTGCGTTATGAAGTGAGAGTCCTTCGGCTGCTTCTCCACCAGCTGCCATTCCCATGCAGCGTGGCTTTCAAATGGCTTGGTCTCAGGCTTTCTGGTTCCCAAGAGTGCACATAGGCAAAGAGATCTCTAAATAAAATTGAAAAAAAAGTAGAGGGCGTTGGAAGTAGTGCTTGATGTGCTGTAGTACTTATACTGAACACTGTCAAGACATTATTCTTTTGCATGTCAGATCTTTGCTTTGCAGGGACTTTTCACTTGGAAACCAACACAGATATTCAGAGAAACTTGTATAGTTTATAGTACATGCTTTTTTCTCTACAATTTCTTGTGTAACATAACTGAGATTCTTCATTTCCCTCCTATGTATAAATAGTAGTAATATCAATCACTACTTATTTATTTATTTTTAAGATAAGGAATTGTTATTTTTGTTGATGGCTAAATGAGCATGTGACAATAATTTGAGGATAGCATGGCTTTTTTTTTTTTCTGATACTGCTTCTTGTGTGTCCATCTAAGAACTTTCAGTAAATCTAGAATAAAATATTGTAAAGCTCTCCAATATAAGACATATCAGAAAGCCAGATTTTTTTGTGTCACAAACATGTAGACTTGTTCTTTTCTATGTACTGTTATGACCTTAATTAAGCATGTCGTCTTTCTGCAGCATCATACACACATTCTGTCTCCCCATCTTGATAACTCATCTGTGTGTTTGTGTATATAAGGCTGTGTGTACATATTTATATGTATGTAGAGGTCATGGACTAATGCTCATTTTGGGCCATTCCTACGCTTAAGGTTTCTATGAAACAGTTGGATTTATGCTGATACTCTAAACTTCATAGTGCAGCTAATTAAAAAAAAATGCACTATTTCAAATACAGAAGCTTTTTTTTTTTTTTACTAAAAGGCAGGATTGTATGGAAGTGCTATATTTTGTAGCAAAAGAATTAAAAGGAGAAACTTTGTTTTAGCTTCAATCAATTTTGCAAAATGAAAGCAGAACAGTCTTTAAATTAAGTGGATTTAAAATTTTCATTGTGAATGTTGTGCATAGCTCCAATGGTCTTAACTATAAATATACGATCATCACTTTTGCACATAAATTGTCCCATTAGTGTACATAATCGATAGCATATGTATAATTTTAAAGGGACTGTTATGAATCTCTTGTTTATATGCCAAACTGTTTGGGTGCTGAGATGAATTAATACACCCTCAATATATGTGTAGTACTAGAATGGAATGGCTTACAAAAAAAGGATTTTCGCTTCTGTAGAAATACCTTTATGTAGAAATATGGTAATACAGACAGAGGTTGAGAGAGAGAAGGCTGTGAATGAGAAAGGGCCTTTCCTGTTACAAGAGCTTCACCAGATGGGTGGTATCCATCGTGCGTTGTGCCTGTGGTCAGGGTGTTGAGAACAGTGATGAGAAGAAGAAGGTAAAATGAGGTGTGTTGATGGACAGGAGGGTCAGCCATAGTGCTGACTGGTAAGAAGTAAATTGTCTAATAAGCAGGATTTTAAGAATGGTATGGAAGCTCTTGAAAGATTAGCCAATGCAGGCAGGTGGCTCCAAGCTTCAAAAATGTGTGCTTTTCTGATTACTGGTATTACAGAAAAAAAAAAAAAATGTTTACAAAGCGGTTGGGAAGAGGATGAAGATTATATTCAAAGGGCCAGGGAAGTATTGTGCTGGAATTAGGAACCAGCAAAGAAGTTCTTAAAGTAAATAGATAAGAGGAAAGCATTAGTATTTCTAGAATTGGGGCTGCTTGAACACATGCCAGATGAAATGAGGAGTGATTTGCTTGCAAGGGTCAAAGCATCTTCAATCTAAAATGCTGCACAGATTATTAAGGATTTTTTTTGCATATCTACAAAAGCGCATCTCAGTATTTCCACTCCCAATGTCCATTGTTTTCAGATCTTGTAAACATTAATTCTCGGATGATAAACCTTTAATGCTTCAGAGTAACCCAAAAGATGAACCCTCCCTCAGGGACCTGACTTTGTGCCATACGATATACTATTGTGAGAATGGATTCACACGATAAATTACAGCTGTGCGGCTTGCATACAGTCCTCTGCTCTACTCCCTCCTCAGTAATCTGCCTGTCCAACCAAACTGCCACTTCCTCAGAAAATTTAAATTTCACTTACGTGTAATTTTTGCCTTGTAAAACATGTTGCCCATTGTTTTTCTGTGGCTCTGGGAGGAGGCTGGGATTTCTTGCAAACTTGACTAGAATCCAAAACAAATAATCTTCCCTTTTAGCACTGTGACAAATTCTTTAAAGCATCCACAAAACTCATATACCCTTATCCTCATTACCAATGCATTTTTTTACTCTTCTATAGTAAATATGAAGAGATTAGATTTTATTACTTAAAAAAAGGGACACCAGCCTCAAAAGTCTGAAAAAGACTTACCTCCATCAAATGAGCAACCAGACCAGAAAAAACAGCTGAATTTTTCTCCCAGCTTGTATATTATTTACCTTATACAGGAACTTGATCACTGAAACACTGTCTTCCCCTACAACAGAGACATTAGCAATTCATGCATATCTGTTTAGGTACATGATGATCCTCTATGGATTTTTATTAAAACATCACCTTCAGTAACTAATTCCTTTCAAGACCTGGATCTAATTGTATCGGCTGTTAAATATATTTTATATGGTTAAGTGTCAGATCTCTAATAGACACATGGAAAACCTCTGTCAGCCGTTTGTTCTTAAAGACCTAGCTTGACCTATCGATTAGAAATTGGTTATCGTATAGTATGTCTTGAAATTTTGTTTAAAATCAGATTCCAAATTCCTGAGACAAAATGCCCTTAAGCAGGTACCACACCCCCAGAAAACAACATGTGAGAACAGAAATTTAGAAAGCAGATCAGGTTGTTTTGTACTCAGCTACTTGTTGGAGGCATCACTGCCCTAAGTTTTAGCATCAATCTTTGTGAAGATGTGCAGCCACTTTAAGATCATCTGTGTATAGAGCTGGATATAGCACCCACCTCCAAAGTCACTCCTTTGAGAACAGGCTGTGGGTCTTGGACATCTTTCTTTGTCAGACTGAAATCTGACCTGGTGCCTGGAATTCTGTTTTTAGGGTTCAGCGTGTCCAGCAACTTGCCAATAATGCATTTATTTTCTAAGTCAACTGTAGTAAACTGTTGTGTATTGAACTAATAGTTCAATATTATTTGAACTGCCTCCATCATCTCAGAAATTTTGTTCTAATGATTCAGTTCAATGCGTATGCTGCTTTCCCTGGGGTCGCCTCCCTTGATGTCTGTGATGTGAATTATTGAGGGGCAGGGAAGGCATGGTCAGGCTTCACCTATGAAAAAGAAAAAAGAAAATGGCTGATAGGGATCGTAAAAAAAAAAAAAAAAAAAAAAAAGCTGTCGGTGAGGTAAGGCAAGTGAGCCCTATGGGGGTAGTGATTAACACAGGCAGTTGTAACAGAAATGTGGACATTTAGCTAAGGGCCAGAGGGCAACTTAATGATGTCCAGAGCACTGTGATTAATAATTTTTTCAGGGAGGGAGTGGAGAATGGGACATGTTGAACCAAAATTTGACAGGCATCTCCTGAAAGAAGATGACAGGTCTTGGTAGAGTCAGTTTTGAAACCCCCTATGGTTGTACCAGCTGCTTCAAATGAACCTGACCTGTCCTTGGAGGGGAAGGAGGCATGGATAAGAGATCATGGAGCCAAGCCCTGACTGTTCTGCACTGAGCACCCAAAATGTTAGGCTAGACCTGTTATAAACTGAATCAGTCCACTGACTTCCCTACCTTGTCATGCAAGCAACATAGGTATTCTTCTCTCTCCTCCTTCCCAGCTCCTTCCTAGGACATTTTTTCACTTGAGAGTCAATGTGTTTTGCTTCTAGAGTCATGCTGAAGTATTCTCCTCTGGGTTGCAGTGGAAGTAGGAGGTGAGTTTTAGAAAGTGGAATTTGGACCCAGGTTTGTGTCATCCTGTGCTCAGCAGCAGCTGTTTGCATTGGATGTGCTTTCATTTATATAGGTACTCATGGTTGTCTTCAGCAGGAAGCACAGCAAAAGTAATTGCTAAGGGAAGTGTGGTTCATTTTTCTTGTTCCTCATTAATCCGTATTCAGTATCTCTTTAGGAGGATATAGTGATGTGCAAATGTGCTATAAGTTACTTTCTCTCCCTTTCTATTCCCTCTGCCTGTTTTAATTAAGCGTAGCCTGTTGTCCATCTTACTGAAGCAATATTTCCTGTCATGTCAAATGTCAAAGGCAGTTTCTGCATAATAAATAGCAAATTATAGCGCTTATTAAGATGTTTCTTAACCTTTATATTCATTCTGCATACCTTGCAGGGCACTGATCATTTGGTTTGTTGGGTTGTTTTTTTTTTTTTTTAGCAAAGAAAGCAGATAGGGAAAGATAGTGCAATCTAGCATTGTAATTTAAAAATTTAGCAATGAGTCAAGATACAGATAAAGTAAGGAACTGAGGAGAATATGATGGCAAGAGAAAGGAGGAGTGGTGATATGGTGACCTGAGTGAATTGCATCTCAAAAGGGAGTTTAAAGATTCCCATAATCTTTTCCTTAGTGTTTTGATTAGTTAAGACACGGAAAAACCCTCCTTGCACTATCTGAATGTCCACACCCTTTTGGATACAAGGGAAGTGTTGTGATAGTTGTGATATAGCAAAACAGAAACCCCTTAAACTGGAATCCATGAGCCTGCTAGAGATTGCATGATAAATCTTTCAACCTGCTGCATGTTGACCTCCTTTGATTGTCATATACAGCAAAATGGAGGACCCAGCCCAGTTTGAAAGGTGTTTGTTCCCTCATGGTGCATGGGCTGAGGGTGGGATGTATTTCTTCTCTAAGTGCAGAGGCACAGCAGCCTCTAGTTTTAATTTACTGTAGATCTGAATGGCACTCATTTTCAAAACAGCTCTGGTAAATCCAGAGCTGCTTTGCACTTGTTGCCACGTTAATAAAGATCTGATGTACTAGCCCTCTTTCATGCCTTTTCTGCGCTGTTTCTGCTTCTGTCACTGTGAGGGCTTCCTGCAGTAATATTCCCCAATTAACACAGACTCACTAACGCTTCAAAAAAGGTTATTTCTATCCTAATTTTTTTGCCACTGGTGCTAGTATTCCCTACCCAAAGCAGGTGACAAAGGGCATGAGGAGTCTAGATGTGAATGCTGACTGTTAACCACATCCCCACTGATCTAAAGATGCTTTCACAACAGTCTCTGAGGTGAAGAACAGAGCCACTGCCAGCTCTGCCTTAGTGTTCCGTCATACAGAACCAAATCAGGAGTAAGGAAGGTGTAAATGTAACCACACTGGCCGTATGTCAGGCTCCAGGGTGACAACCATGCTAACAAGGTGCAGAGGGAAGAACATGTTTGACTTGCTCAGTTTTCAACGTTGGAAGGCAGGCGTGGTATGCGAGCAGCACTCATTGCGTCTTCTCTAGAGCACTCTTTGGGCTTTGGACATCTTTTGCTTTCTGCACATGAAGCTGGCAGCAGAGGAAGTGTTTTATGGGGATAGCAGAGATGAGCTATTACTCAAGAGCATGAGACAAATTGACAGGACCAAATCATCTTCAGCTGTGCAGAGGGAGGTTGAAAATTCAGATAAATTTCCCGCCTTGGTTCAGCTTTTCTTCCTAAGTCCTTTCTTTCTGGCAAGTCTTTAGACCTTTTCTCCACCTTCTCTTTTCTGCTCTTGCCAATATGTCTTACTCTTTTTCATCACACACCTATCCCTCCACCTTTCCTGGCTCAGCTCCACCAGGCCTTAATGTTCCACACTCTCATCTAGCTGTGCCAGTGACTTATGAGCTCAGTGCTGCTGTGGACACCAGACCTCTTAAGTACCTAAGCAACTCCCAGGAAAGCTCATAAATGTCTTTGACAATGGATGTTCAAAGGGAAGCATTAGAGGTTTGAGGAGCTTTTTGATTAAGAGTAGCCTAGACTAGATGAGAAGGAAAAAAACCTATTACTCAGAGTAGGAAAAAAAAAAAAGCCTTTTTAATAGGAAGAACAACTAACCAAGGTCTCTTCTCTGACATGAAATGATACTGTGAAGGAAACGTTTTAATTTGAACACAAATTAATTCAGAGGAAAAGTAGAAGAGGCTTATGTTTTGTAGGGAAACTAGCTTTTGTTGATCATAGCACTTTCATTTGACTTCATCTCTGACTGTAAAAAGATGATGGAGTAAAGACATCTAGAGATGCTATACATTTGAAAGAAAAATTTGAAGGGTGCAACAGTGACCTCAGGAATTGAACCCAGAGGCAGACACAAATAAAATCAGATTAATGGGTCAAAGGAGAACCAGACTCTGATGCATATGGAGAAGTCTCTGAAATCCTCAAGATCTTGAGAACTAATCCTGTTCTGCGATTTATTTATCATATCCCTTACTACTCTGTTCTCTCTTGCGTGATTGACTCTTCTACTTCCTTGGTCTCTTTTTTTCTCTGTGTGGTCACTTCTTTTCAATTCTGCCTTCTTTCCTTTCATCCATTCATCCCCTTCAGTGTTTGGACAAAGTAGCTAGAAATTATGGCATGCTAACGAGAATCCAACATCGCCTTTCACCAGCCTGATGAAAATAGTCCTTGAGGCATTACACTACGCAAGGATCAGATCGCCTAATGTGAACACAGTTATAATAGAAAAAGTTGTAGAGTGTAGAAGTGGAACAGAAAACAATGTTTAAAATTCATACAGTGTCCTTGTATGTATCCATAAATCCTGGATGTTGACAGAAATGGGCTAGATGAATCCCTCTTCATATCCATTCCAGCCACATTGTTTAGGGGTGGTCTTAATGCTAATAACTGTTTGATATTATAGACAGGTTGATTTGGTTGATTAATGTGGATGTTTCTGCTTATGTGCATGAGTATTTCCAAACTAGTCAGGTTTTTTTTTTTGCCGCAATTTGCCTGTGGTGGCATCGGGCTGTAGCTGACACTGACTGTGCCAACCTACAGTTTTTGATCCAGTCAGTCTTTTCTCTAACATCTCTAACATCAAAGTATATATATATATTTTTTTTAAGTGATCACTTATGAGTTTGTATTGGCTTGCATCAGTAAAATGTTACAGAAGAGTGTCTTAGGGACCAGTTCCTGTGGGTGTGCAATGTCATGGGATTTGAACACCTTAAGAAATAGATGTGCACAGACCAATTGCCTGCATGTGAGGCTGTGTTTTCTCTGGGTGGTCATGTTTGTAGTTAAATGAGTGAGTCCATGCACGCACTGTGATACTGCTGACATTCAGTAGTTTTCATTTTCCTTTGTGAAGAGTTTAATCCAGTTGATCAAGGAGTAGATGCATTTCTGTATGACTTTGGCCAATATCAAAGTGTTTATAAATAATTAGTTACCATCAGACGTTAACAATAAATGACCAGAAACTTAATTATCAGGAATGCATTAACTTGTAAAAGTGCTGCTCAATTTGTGAATTACTTGCAAATTGGAAAATAGCTAAATCTATTCTAAATAATTGGTATCATCAGTCTGAGACACGCCATCTAATATTTACAGCTATCCTTTTGTTTAATGTGTCTTTAAAAGGTGACTCTTTTGGGTATCTGTCTTAATGGACCTTGGTTTCCAGAGAACAAACACGTTGCATTTCAGGGAGAATTTAACTTTCTGTCACCTTGGCTGCCCAACAATAGGAGCACTCTGTCACTAGTGATTCTTAGTGATTGACAGTCAGTAAGGCACTCTAGAGTGACAACTTAATATTTTTTCTACATATCCTTTAGCTATGTTTGAGTGATATCCATGTATTGGCTTGTGATGCCAAACACTCCAGAAAGTCATTGATAAGACTCTGTCTACATCTCAGATTAGTGCAAGATGAAACGTTAGATGCCGTTAACTGTGACAACATGGTACCTAGATTTCCAGCCCAAATTTTAGACTTATATGTAGTTTACTTTCTGCTATACATGGGCATCAGGAATTAAGGAGCCTGATAAATTGCTGTTGGGGTTCATTTTCAGAGTAGTGTCTAGCAATGTAGCTGGGCAATTCTCATTAATATTAATAGGAATTTGGCAGATAAATCTCCTTGAATAACTTTTACAAAATTTACCCTTAATGTTCCTTACATTTCAATAGGCTGAGCTGTGTTTTGAAATTCCATTTGAGAAGGGTAATGTAATAGATATAATAACAAGGGATATGCAAAAAACAGTAGGATGCATATTTCCACATGACACTGGAGGCTTACAGTAATTTTAAATCAGGGCATCCTAGAATACTATTAACGAAATCCCCTTTAACCTTAAGGGGTAATTTTTTTTCTAAGTGATCCACAGGGGATTTGGCTGTTAAATTTCCATTAACAGTAATGGGATTCACAATATTACAAAGCAAGTTCCCCACTAGCCATGAAGAAATTCTACCCCCTGCAGCAATTAATCATGCCTGTTGGGCTCATTAATGGAAATATGAAGTAAATTATCTGGCTAATCATGATATGTGATCAATTGGCTCTCCTGCAATAATTGATTGCAGGCTAGTTAAAGCCAACTCACAGTTTTAAGATTTTATACCTGAGTGATGAAAGACGGGGTGTCCCTGTCATGGCTGTAAATGCCAAGGCACCTGCAGCTCATAGATAGCACTTACCGAGCTTTGCAAGTAGCAGCTCCTCCTTGTGTTTTCCTGTCTTCCATTTAATGTTGCGTGTAACGTTTTTCCAGGTTCTCTCTGACTTACATCCCTCATGCCAGGTTCTGCAGGCGCTCCCCACAAGGAGCATTCTTCCCCAATGGCCTTTACCGGGGTGTCGCTGAGCTGCTGCTGGAGTTCACCATTTTCTCATTCTGCCCAAGCCAGGCACTTTGCGTTTGCTTACTGCCCTCCCTTCTCTTCAAGAAATCTGCGTTTTCAAGCTGTGTTACAAAAACAGATGAGCTAGTCTGAATGGTGTGGGTGCGCTGGAATGTGTTTGCAGCAGCCTTGGCTCTGTCCTTTAACCGAATTATTCTGCTACCTGATCGCATAGACTCATTTATCCCATTTTGCTTGAACTGTTTTGCAAGGAGCACTCTCTGAGGTTGTGAGCCGGTTGGATGTAGCGTGCCAAGCCATCCCTCAAACTGCTGGAAAGAGGAGAACCACTTTAGCACATCAGCTAGAGAGTTCACTCCTCCTTGCTGCATTACTTAAATGTTAAAGATGGAAAGCTGCAAAACTAACCATTTTTTTTTTTAATGCTTGATTAACTCTAAGCCAATTAACGAATTGGTTTGGGGGCTTTTTTTTTTCCTGACCGGCATTCTGTAAAGGCTTAATGTACCACCAAAATGCTGCCTTAGGATGCAAACTCAACTCTTCACGATGCTCTCTGATGTACATTATAATATTGTGGTTAAGCTGTCTGGCAAACATGCAAATCCAGGAGTGCCGTGCAAAATCAATAGCATTTCTTCAGGCGGCACACTAATTTATAGCCACGCTGCATGACTGTGTCGTCTTCCTAATGAATTCTCCAGTGTGCAGAGGTGCACTAAACAGCAAAGATAAATACTGGTGCGCAGAGAAGCATAATACAGATTTACAGCCTTAACAGAATACAGAGTACAGATGTTTTGCATATAACCAGGATTGGTTTATGAGTTTTTGCAAGCTGGGGTATCTGTATTCTAACTGACGACTGCTTTTCAAAGGAACTCTAAATGAATAAAGCAACAGGAAATTTTAAAAAATACATTTTGGCACCATCCAAACAGCAGTGTCTTCTGTGTGTCCCCCCTGCATGTGTTTCATCTCTTCTTGAGAGCTGTCTGATGGCATAGGTTAGGCGTTGCAAAGGGACAATCCTCAAGATCACCTGAGTAACTTTGAAGCAGAGATGCCATTGAAAATGAGACACTCACAAGAGCACTTAGGCAACTTTTAAAATCCCTCCCAGAATCTGTATTACGTTAGCCAGGCACCAACATACTGAATAGCTGTTCATTGCCCTACTCTGTCATTTGGCATGGAAACATTTAGTGCCTCATTATTAGTTTTTACATATTCAGAAGCCTATTTCTGCAGAAGTTCTGATTTTATTTTTTTTTTCCTTTCTTACTGGGGAAAATAAAACAAAGTGATTCTATTATGCTATGTTTCCACGGGGAACCTTGCTAATGTACATAACATACAACAGCTGATGGCAAGTGATGATCAGTTGCTTAAACAGCTGGGAGCTCTGGAATGAGTGGTTTACAAAGCTGTGTAAGTAATGAAAGTCCGTAAACGAGACAGTCCACGGAGCAGCAGGGTGACACAGTTTTGGCTTCAACCTTGAGGCTGTTTGGCTGGTATTGGAAATCAATATAACATCCTTCCCTCCTGGCATCTGCTATTTTGAGAAGGTTCGGTTCATTACAATAACAGATTTCAGCGAAGCATGATTGCAGTCTGTGGCCTGTTCAATGGATGGCCTTACTGAAGCATCTCGTAACTTGGTCTCATGCTAGTGGGTGCTACAAGACAAGGCCTCCATGGTCATTTGTCACTCCCTGACTCTAGGCAGGGTACATGTACTGATTTGTAGTTAATGCAGGTGATCTTTGTAGCCTTTCTAATCAATCCAACCTAATTAGAGGAGTAATTCTCTGGTTTTAGGGCCAATTTACCTTTCCAACATGGTATGAATGCCTGCAGCTCAACTAATAATGAGGTAACAATTAAGTGAAAATGAATCAGTAGAGCCCATTAGACTTGATAAAGTTCAATAAGAGATGGAGCAGGTGAATTTTCCTTGTTAGAAACTCTGGTGTTTGATGGAAAGTTAGAAAACTCGCAGCAGCTTCTATAACACAAGAATGTCAGGCTCTGCGTTTCTGAAATCAGTCCATCTCCTCTGGTTTCAGCCAGCATACAGATGGTTTCCTAAAACAGAGCTGTTCTTCTTAGAGGTTAGGGATTCGGAACAGCCTATAAGTAATATTCTTCTGGATGTTATTTTGGCAAATGCTCTTGCAGATCAGCCTTCATCTATGAAAGGATTCTATTAATAAAACCAGCTGTGGAACAGGAAGACAGAATGGTGTTATTAGTAACTGCAAAACTCTTTCAAAGCACTATTCATCATCCAAATAATTTACTAAATGGTTTCTGAGAAGAACTATTAATTAACTGGCAAGAATGAGCCACATTAACATTTGTTTATTGCACTATGTCTGTTGGTCTTGGAGACTTGGACCAGGAGAGAAATTAGTTGAAGAAACACAGAGGGGCAAATTTTAGCTGTCCCCTCCATGGGCATAACATCGCAATTATTCACACTCTGAAAGCTGATTTGGATTAAGGCCAGACATGAAAGTGCAGTGCAGTAGCCGTTTAAGACTTAGTTCTGCCCTTCTGTTGTCCCAGCTGGTTCCAGCTCCGCCGAGCAGCAAGCCCTCCAGTACAACTCCTCTCTCCCCAACCAAGAGCAGAGACGGGCCCTGCTGCACTGGTACATGGAGGCTGAACAAAGGGGCTTCTCCCTGAAGTGCCGTGGGTCACCTCCGCTGTGGCTCTGCAAGTGAAGGCACGCAGTCATTCATGACTGTCAAGTACTTCTGGTTTTGTTGTACCCAGTGTGCAGGTTTATTTTTTCCCAGTGCTGCCCAGAGCAACAAGTGCCACCACCTGAGGCCAACAAATGAGATGTTCTGTGTCACAACCTCACAGGAACATCTCATGGGAGTGAAAGCCCACTGAAGTCAATAAGAAGCTCTGCATCTCCTAAGGTTTGTTGGCAGATCCAGGTGTTCAGGTGTGTTAGACCACAAGCTCCCCATTTTGACTGTACACGTGCAGATCCTCTGGTTGAGGCTTACATTTGGAGCTCATATCAAGCTTTTCCCACTCCCATGAAGTCCTTAGCATTCACCTATTTTATACTGTTTAGCTTTTGTTTTGTTTCTAATCTGTTATTTTAAATGTATCTGACAATATTTTTCTACATTCTAGAAGCAAATTGTTCTTATAAATAGAGAACTGTGGGAGCTTCCACTGCCTTCACTAGAGGTGTAGGTAGATGATCTTTTTCTGGCAAGGGCTCAGCCCATTAATGCTGCTATTGCAGAATGAATTTACACAAAGGCTTGTTATTTATGGCTAAACTCTCTGGTACCGGAATGTCACATAAAATCTGGAATTGCCGTGTAATGGGAAATGTAAGGACACCGAGCAGTGCTGGGTGGTTATGGATGATTTTTTCCTCTTACCTGACTGGAGCCATCGCAAGGGCCCTGGCTGGCGTTGCACATGCCTTGCAGTAGCTTTGGGAAGCCACTCTTGATAGACTTGTCGTGTGATATCTTTCTGCTGCATCCCTTCTCCTCCTGACATCTAAATTAACAGAATTGTGTTTGATAGCCCAGTGTCAGAGTTGAGTAACTCAGCCTCAGAAACGAGCATCTCGACAACCTCTCCTTACAACAGAAATTCTCACAGCACAGCTTTCCCTTTAAATGGGTGAGAAGTTTTCTTTTCCATAGTACTGAGAGGTCCAGTGAGGAAAATGTCAGTGTTCATATTTTATTTAGATATTTAATAGTGTGTCAAATCAATTTGACGAGAAGGAAGAAAACATTGTCAGTGTAATTTAAAATATGTATTTGTGTTTTTTTCTGAAGTGGGACAAATATGAAGCATTTATTCTTTCTATAATTTTTATTTTCTCTACAGAAAAGTGCATTTCAATAATGACTATGATATAGCAGGAAAAAAAAAACAACAGGTTTTTTTTTTCCAATCCTTCTCTCTTCTCTGCATCATTGACCTATGTCTATGTTTCCATCACATCTTTGCTTGTGTGTGCAGATCATTAGGGTTGGTTTGTTCAAAGGTAGCGTGACGTGCTGGTATCAGTGGAAACACATTGATGTTATAGGCCAAGTGTCACGTAAGACAGAAGTCCCTATAACAAAGCTTTATATAAATCGGAGTAACAGCAGCCATCGGTGTTCACTGTACGCATCGGTTGACTCTGTATCATGACGGTGTTGTTCCCACTCGTAGGAGGGACAGGAAGGGGAGGTTTTTACTGGGTGGACTTACATGCCCTTGCAAGGCCAGCAAACCTGAAGCTGTGTCAGTACATGGGATCAGCGCAGTCAAAGGCTGAAGCAAAGGGTTCTGTTAAGAATGACCAGAAAATAATTACATAACATGAGTAATCAGTCCCCAAATGTTTACAAAATAATGTCCATGCAATGCACCTGACATCTCAAGCTTGAAACCAGAGGAAGCTGAGGTAGGATGCTTTTCCCGCCTGTTGGCATGCAGCAATGCATTCTCCCAGCTCCCTTTCCTCTCTGGCAGGAGCAAAAATACATCTTTCCATTTGGTCCGTTTCAGCTGATGGCAGCAGGGTTGCAGAGATGTACCTGAGGAGTGCATTTGGCACAAAGCATTGTGTATTTTGTTTGTTTGACTGTGTATGTAAAGCTTTGAGTTGTTCTTGCATCCAGGTCATCACTGGAACAAGATGAAGCAACTTGCTTTTCAGTTTCCTGTTTGAAGGGAGGGAATAAAGAAGGAAAAGTGTCTTGTGTTTACCTGAATGCTAAAAAAAATGATCACGCAGTGGCAGCCTTTCTTACCGTAACTCCACCAGTTTAGAGAGGGTTGGTAAGGGTATGGGTGAGTTTGAAAAGGCTGCTCAGAACATTGATGTTAGTGTGTAATATAAACCTTGGGCTCAGTCCACTGAATCTTTGAATGTGAGATATCCATAAAGTCATTAGATGGGTTTTCTCAGCACGTGATGTCATCTGCACTCTTCTTTTTTCACAAAGGGGAAAAAAACTAATTGAATAATTCAGATACATGAACAGAGCTGTTCATAATCATGAGTGTCTTCTCCTTCCTTGTTGTGTGCAAATGGGAGAAGACAGCTATACAGGTGATCAGCTTATTAAACAGATCTATGACATTAGTTTCAATGATGAGATCTGAATCAGAAATCTAATGGTGTGTTAGTTAACAGGCTAATTTTTCATTAACACGTTATACGCATCTCGTAAGCAGGTGTTGTGGACAACAGTTCCAGCCTAGCTGGTCTGGTCAGGCACGTGAGCTGTTTTCAGGACACCTGGGCAGCAATGATCAGTGTTGCAGTCAGCTTTGCAGAGTTGTGGGGTGTTTTTAATGTTTTTTGTTTTTGTTTTGGTTCTTTTTTCACAAATCCTGGATGGAGTGCAGTAGGTTGGCAAAGTGCAGAAGTGTTTTATTTGCACTCATTCCAAATGTCCTTAGTGAAGTTGTTTTCTTTCTTGTCTTTTGTCTCGATATGTTTACAAACATCAGTTTTAGATTGCTTCTCCATCTGACGTAAATGCATTTCACTGTTCAGTGTTTCACTTCAGTGTTTCAGAAAGGTAGCAGTAAACTCTTTACTCATGTCAACACTAAAGACTAAATCACTCTTCTCAGTTACACATCTGTGACAAATTTCAATGTGTTTTCTGAATTTGACACATCCTTTCAGTGAGGATGTTAAAGAAGCTAATGTCTTGCTGATTTGATTCAGAAAAAGTGAATCAATTCAAAGTGTGAAGTTAGCATGTGTGTGCGAGGTGACCTTAGACTGCTAAACCCAGATCTTCAATGTGAAGCCACTTACACCCAAATTACAGATTTCATGATAGTCCAATACATTTATTTAATTACATACATTCACTGATATATTTTAATTAATCAGTCTTAATTATCTTCCTGTTGACAAGCCCTAAAATATCTGGATCAAAAAGAAAAGTGTTAGCATGTGTCCTGTACCTCTAAAACCCTTAAGTGGATATTCTGTTGTGCTAGGGCCACGTGCGGGGCTGGTGGGAGCGAATTGGGCTCAGTGACTTTTATTCATGGATAAATTTATATAGCAGACATCACAAGGACATCTCAGGGCTCTAGAGTATTGGTCTGGTAGTGAAGAACAAGACAGCTTTTCTAGAATGAAGAATTTATATAATGAAGACTTGAAAAATTGTAAAATTTGATCCTTATCTCTTCCTCCCTCATGTCCTAGGCTATTTCTTCTCGTTCTGCTTTTTGGCAACCTCAGACTTCCTTAAAAACTTCCAAGCACCTGTAAGAGTAAGAAATATGTTAGCCTAGCCTCTGGAGACAAGCTTCCATCTAGCATGAGAATCAATTTGAAGTTCTGGACTATAAATTTTATTCTTGCCGTTAGAGCGAGAACCCTCAGCTGAAGATGGACCAAGAAAGAATAACACTGAGACTTTTGAAAAATGATCTCTGATTTACGGTGGTGACACAAAACTAAGTATTGAGTTATCGGTACATTCATCACTAGATTTAGTGCAGTATCACAGTATCACAAGCTCTTTTTTTTTTTTTTATTTTTGAATGGTGTTACTGTCTGATTTTGTGAATGTTTTTTTCATGCACCCCTTTGTGCAAGTTATTATCCATTCACTCCCATTAAGCTTTTATTTATCTGCCCTGTGTAAACCTGCTGGTATTGCATTTTTTTTTTATTCCTGAGATATGTCCTAAAATTCAGTTATGGCCTGTGATAAAAGGATTATGTCTGATTGTCAGTTGAGGCATGACCATGGTTTTCTTGAAACTGGTAATGAGATACCAGTCCACACCAATTCAAGATATAAACCAGGAAGCTGTACTGGATCCAGATTCATGTTCCACTTAAATTTTGTTTATTTTTCAAATGTGTTTAAAAGCCTCGTGTCAAATGTTTCTGCCTTAGCAAGCTGAAAGCTGTTGATGTTTTTCCAGACGTAGTCCTTTCAGAACTGTAATACTAAAGGAAGTTGAAAGGTGCCAGACTTGCTATTTCTGTGTTCATGTACCAGTGAATCAGAACAGCTTGAATTTAGTGCTGGGTTTTTGAACAGCTTGGAAATGCCTTGTGCCGTTGGAACTCATGCTTCATGCATGCGCTTCGCTCCTTCACCTGCTCAGAGGACAAACCTCTCTACTTTGTACCCAGTGCCCACTGAGATGAGAAGCAGGGCCTTGTAATATTAGTTTTTCCTCCATCTGCCTATTCTTCCTCGTACTTTTACCTTGAGATTACACTAATAGTATCTCAGTGGGTTTGACTTGTGGGTTTTATTTTCAAATTAAGCCTCCTGTTCAGAGTGACCTCTCTTTCCCTTTTTAAAGACCAGATACACACGAGGTTTTGTGAAGGTCTGTGTGGTCCGCTGCAGGAGTTGGGCCTGGGCTACTTGTCTCCTCAGCACTGGAGCTGGGTCAATTCCTTGTTCCATGGCTCAAGGAGAAAATTAGCTAGTCTCAAGAAAATAAAGTCCTTATGGCTTCCATCAAGATGCCAAGAGGCTTCCTATTTTCCAGGGTCAGCTTTGCCAGAAGAGGCAGCCTTCTTGATCCTGCTTTATTTTGCAGGGTCTGGTAATAGTAGTATGGGACCATGTGGACACAAATCAAGCCGCAGCAGTTAAAAACTTACATTAAAGTAGATATGAGGAAGAATTAAGAGGGCAAGGAAAGAGAAGTTTGTATTTGGGGACTGAGAAGCCACTTCAAGAGAAAATTACTTCAGGAAAGAGAATCTGAAGCCACAACATTAAATTTATTCAGCGTCCCTGCATTATCCATCTGCCTTTTGTAACATCCTCAAGTATTACAGCAGCTGAAACTGCTGGAGGGGAACAGCGTGAAAAATAATCTCTTTATAAGAAGTGGGGGCTAATACCCAGAGGCTTCTTGACAACAAACAAATAACAAATCCCTTACACAAAAGAGAGGTACCTCAAATAAGGCAGCATGCCTGCATGACACCAAAGCCTGCTGAACAAAGCTTCTCTTGTAAGCCTTACCTACTTGCTTGCAGTAGATAAATACCACTAAACCTTTCCAAAAGAAGCTTTAAAAAACAAACAAAAAAAAAAAACCAAACCCCACGAACAAAAAAAACTCACGAACCTTCAATCTTGGCTCCTTGCCCTGTCGAATGCCCAAGATGTATTTTGACGTGCAGCCAGTAGAGACAATTGTGAAGGAAAGTGAATGCCAGGTCCTCTGCTAATGTAAATCCGTCTGGCTTGATTGCTAGCCCAAAAGAATCAAGTGGAGTGGGAACAATAAAGTAATTAAAGTAATTTTAATATTAGATGCCCTCCTGGGCTGCAATTTAGTGTCCCTCCCTTTCTCTTCTTCTTCCCAAGGGCATATGCAGTCACACACATCTGCTTCTTGATAATGCTAGGCGTGCATCTGATTTAAGGAAAGCTCAATAAAAGGGGTGAAACTTTCCAGTTGATACTCAGTCTTCTGGATATCCAAATTCCATTGAATTTCTGCTGGAAAATTTCACTGGTAAAACTTTGGCTGCAGTTCTGCCAGGTCCTCCCTGCAGGGAGTTTGCAGTGCTGTAGCACACCTCAAACTTGATTTCACACTTGTGTTGCTGCCTTTGGTGAGGTGGTCAATTGGAATAATCTGAAAGTTAGCAGTGACAAGTCCCCTCAAACAAAAACTTTGCGGAAGGATGCTGAGAGTTGCCTATACACAGATATAGACCAAAATTATACGTGTGTATATGTAATTTTAATACTTTGTTTCCAAATATATATAGCCACCCATCATTTTAATGAGTGACAGCAAAACATGCTCCCAAAATTCAAGTGGTCTGTCACAGCATCTGTAGCCCACTTGCCTTCTTGATGATTCACACACAGTAATAACAGTATTCACACACAAAAAAAATAACAATAGAAAATAATTATTAGGAAAAAAAATCCTTTATATTAAAATTTCCTAAACAGATTTGCTGGGTGGGAGAACACAGTGTTTTGTGTGTATGTTGTTTTTTTTCTTTAAATAGTTCAGAGAAGCTTTGGGAAGTGCACCAAACCCATATTCCCTAGATGTCAGCCAGATGTTTGAGCAGACCCAAACTTTTGCTCAGTCTCTGGGGCTTTGCCATCAGCACAACTTGCTCTAAGTTGACTACAACTTAGGAAGTAAGTTGTATTCAGTCCTTAGAAGTGCTAACTTAGATGTTGTATGATTACCTGATGTTAAAAAAAAAAGTAGGTAGTTTAGGAAGGCAAATGAGATTCTAAAACCAACTGAAAATGTAAGTCGAAACTCCTCACGTCAAAGTCTCCAATCAAAACTCAGGTCCCAATTCAGCAAAGTCCTGAAGTACCTCCTTAGTGTGAAGCATTTCTATAAGTCCCCTTGATATCAACAGGAATTGAGTCCCTGGTTAAAATTAAGCACATGCTGAAGGCTTTGCTGCCCGGAGATGAGTGCAGGCGTGCTGTGAGGCATCCTGTCTTAGCTTGCAAAATGAGTGCCCCAAAATCAAACAGTAAGTGACATTTGAAAAATGTTGTAGCATCATTCTTCACAAAGACTGTGAGAAAGCAGCAAGGAAGTGTTCAAACCAACATGGTCCTCCACTGGAGGACTGGGAAGGGAGAAAAGTAAGGAAGGGGACACTGACTGGGAGCGAGGAAGAAATACCAAATCCATTCTTCAAATTAGGAATTGATATTAAATAGGAACACCAGCTCCATTGCTGTCTCTTTCCTTAGATTAAAAATTGAGCTTTCAGGGAAGTTCCTGCCTTTGTTTTATTTGTTTTCCTCATTTGTCTGTGAGGACAGCAAGTACTTGAAGGTAGGTGCTGGTTTTCTTTCAGCGTGTTTACAGGGCAATGTTGCCCTCATGTGATGCCGTACTGCTAGGAGTGATGGTGTGAACAGCCATGCACCTTCTGGGAGGCAGAGCAATTAGAGCTTGTGTTCTTCAAGGTGACTCAAATCACCCAATGCTGCCTCTGGTTTGTTTTTTTTTCTGAATGACTGGAAGGAAATGCAAGAGCCCTGTCCAAATGCCAAAGGACTTTAAGTTGGGTGGGGCACGCTACCTGTCCTCTGACTTAGTGGTGCTAACTTGCTTAGGAGTTCACCTAAGAGGAGAAAGGTCACAATCATTTTAAGGAACAGGTTCATGAGAGGTATCTCCTTACATTGTGGAAGCATGCCTAAGAAACATGGTTATTAATATTTAATTCTTGTATCTTCTGTTATTGGGACTGCCAAACAGTAAGGAGAATGCTGACAAGTCAATCAATTTGTCCTCTGAAGAATTTCACAACAGCTGGATTTTTTTTCTAATGCAACATTCTCTTTCCGTAGATTGGCTGAGCAGGGCTGTGTTTTGATTTCTGTCAGGCAAAACTCTTGTCAGTTTGTGGCACTTATCTCCAAGTAGCATTTTCTTGCTTTGCTTTCTTTAAAAGATAAAGTTCTTTTTTGAAGCATCGAAGTACTTCACCCACATTGCTGCAGCTGCTCCTTGTGGAGTTTGTCTTTTTAAAGTATTCTTGCAGGTTACATCAGAACAATAAGAAATTTATGTTGTTCCTAGGATTTGCAGCCACAATTTTTGCTTTAAATTCCTGTGTGTTGTCTTTCTTGTGCACTAGGCAGAGCCAGGAGACTGGCTTCCCATCCACGTTGTTTATGCCTACATTTGCATCGTAATGCCACACTGCAGTGCCGAGGTGTGTGACGTGATGAAAAGAGACCTTATCTGCTGGGACCTTTGTTTCTAAGTGCCAGGTGCAAAGGTGTATGGGTCCAAGACTAGAAGTTCTACAATGGAAGAAGGAAATAGTAGCAGGAAAATAGATAGGGAATCATGTACTTGATATCTGAAGCCAATGAAAGAACATGTTTTATTAGTTGACATACACAGAAAAAGTAGGAAGTTTTCAAGCTCAGAGAATTTCTTCAATTGTTGGGGGTTTTTTTGTTTTGTTTTGTTTTTAATCCCTAAGCCATCATGGTTACAACATCACTACCGCATAATTTTATAGCAGGAGTGAAACTGGGTTTATATCATTCAGGAAAAGAAAATTTAAAATGTTTTCTACGACATTCTACAGCCTAGGGCTGCTTTTGAAGAATGTAAATAGAAATATCAGATCTTGTTTTCCTGAATCCGTTGCATACTTATTTGAGTTTTGAAGAACAGCTTATAGGAACATCAGTACCATGGTGTGGCATGACTGAAGTACAGAATGTGGTCACCAGAGAAGGCAGCACTTGGTAGGAAGTTTCAGTGTCCCTGTCGCAGTGTGTTTGAGCGGGCTGGTTTTTTTCTTGGCAACAAGCGGTGACACGTGGTCTGATGTCCAATGCTGTCATCCCCGCAACTGCTAATTCTGCTCAACAGGCTTAGTAACCACCACCTGTCAATGCCGAAAATTTGTGTGGCAGAAATGTGATTGGCACGTTGATGTTTTCTTGTGCTAAAAGCACTGTAAGGCTTTCAGAAAAAGAAAAATAGAGCAGTGTCATGTAAGTACTCCATCTTCAGTACCTTTGATCCTCACTTTAAAACTTCGTAACTGACAAATGATGCTGCACACATTTCCAGCAAATAGAGTATATTGTTCTTAGAAGGGCTTTTATCATTTTAAAGCTGTGATGTTTCTCTCTGGTTTTTTTCTCCTCTTTTCTTTCACTTTCACAGAGCAGATGCTTTATGTTTATAGCTTCAGTTTCTGTACTTCAGCTGATGGAAATGTATGTTGTTTCTTTCCGTCTGAGCACAATAGTTGCCTGAAAGTGTGCCAGTGCTACTAATCACCTCACTAATGGGACAGCCAAGCACTTCCAGTGCTTCTGTGTTTGTCAGTATGTTTTCCCACCCCCACAGCTGGGCCAGCATAATATAACTTGGAGCAAGCTGTGAGTGCTCAAACCTGCCCCAGGTGCTACCCAGGGGGACCGCCTAGCAGCTGGGGAGCTAAGTGCTTTGGTTCTCTCCAGGGTCGCAAAGAGGCAAGAGAAGCTGACGACTAAATGATTTCTCCTCCAAACTTCAGTGAATTTCCTCTTTTGTACCTACTTGAGAGTCAAGTCTCAGTCTCCCAGAACTTGATGCCAATTTTCATTTGATATAGGGAAACACTGAGAAGGCAGTGCTGTGGAACACCACTGCCCAAAGGGGAAGTCCTGGGAGGATCACCCTGAGGGTACCCTGGTGTGGGCAGGGCTGTTCTGAGGCTGAGGATGGCCGAAAACGTTGAAAGCTGTATACACTGTAATGTTCACCATGTATAAATGGTTTAAATTGCAGTCCTTGAAGATCAGAGACTTAAAGAAATACAATCCACTACGTTCTTGGTGTAGATATCATCCATCACTGACATAAAATACTGGTTTTGTTTTGTTCAAATTGCTGGTAGTAGTAGCCATTTCACAGAACGGCACTTTAGTTAAGGCAGAATTATATTTAATGGCGTTTGCCCTTGTACTTGTGATGATCCATCTAACAAAAGGCAGTGGTTACAAGATGATGTGCTGCACAGCACAATGAAGTGTGTGGTAGCAGAAAGGGGGGCACCCTGTTCGGTCATCATCTTCTTGCTGTTACTGAAGTGGGAAATAACTTCAGGTGGCTAAAAAGAGATGCATTCATCGACCCTTTTTAAGGGGTCCCAAATGTGCCATCTGCAAACTGAGGCACTCAATAATCACTGATGTCTGGAAAACCCTTACTCTAAGTCAACACCAAGTTCTGCCTACTTATCTGGAAGCAGATTGTCAGTATTTTAGAACATCTGTGTTGTTGTTTTAAAAAAAAAAAAAAAGTATGCAATTTCTGTGTATTTTTTGAGCTTCTGATTCTCTTGTGTTTTTAACAGAAGGCAATTTTATTATCTGCCCTTTACATACGAGTAAACTGAGGTGTGGGGTGTTTTAGTCAAATACTCAGCGTCTGGCACAACCAAGGATTCAGGTCAACTCTCCTTCTCAGACATAAAAATCCCTGCCCCCAAGGTTATCCTGTCTTCTTGCATATGTATATTATGCATAGTTAATACGCATGAAATCTGTACCTGAATTTTCTACAGTCTTTTTATCATCCCAAGACACATTTTTTTTCAGCTTCTTGCTTTAGAAAACACATTTTATTTTGACTTCTTTAATAGTTTCTGTTAGAAGTAGTCATGGCTTGATATTAATGTTTGCAGCACTTTTGTCACAGTCTAAGGCATGAATATCTGAAACCAGCTCTGCTTTGTATATTTTGTCAGCAGTTTAATGTCATTTCTCTTGTTGAGCAAGTGAATTTGTTCAGAATACAAAACGACTGTAAATTCTTTTAAAAACTGCCTCCTGGGTAGCAACTTGTAGATGTTGTGAAACATCAGAGAAGTGAAACAAGACAGGGTTGCGGTTTGTTTGGTTTTTTTTTTAATTTGTCCATTAGTACAGTTTTTGCTGACTTAGCCTACTTTTGCTAAGCTCAACACATCCGACAAAATTGTTCAAAAACGTACCACATTTATCAAATATTGTTGGATTATTTTTCCTTTTGTTTGGGTGGGGTTTTTTTTCTGATCAAATTCAGAGTATCCTTCACTGATTAAATGCCATTTCTGAATAACAAATTAATCATGTTATCTATGAAGAGAAATCAGATTTCATCAAAACAAAAGGTGAAGACTGTTACTCGTCATTTGAAATTGTGTAATCACAGCTATGCTGAGTTGTGTTCTGATTAAGTAGAAGATGATTACAGAGATCCATCATGCAAAAATGCAGTAGCATCCAGGGAAAGTGCAGACTTAATTCCATCCCAATATAACAAAGGTTTATGAGCACGGTTTTTAAGTTCCCACCCGAGTCAGGGGAAATGCTTAAAACTTTGTTTGTATTTAAGGATGTTACAGATGATTGCCTGAAGCAGCGCTCACAGCTCTTGTGCTACTGGGAGAATCAAGCAGCTGGTCTGGTATTTTGTGTTGAGACGGACTTCCCATTTCATTCATAGGGCCACAGGCATGTGGTTTACTCACCTAACTTGTTAGACCACAGTCATGATTATCAGGATTTTCCACTCTGCACATTCACAATAATACATACAGTAGCCCTGAACTGAATAGTAATAAAAACATTATCTGTAACATGTGCGGTTCTTCATGGGTACAGAGGCTGTGCAAAGGTTCACTCATCTTTTTCTTCATTTTCCTTTTGCAACTGGAGAAATGGATGATGGAGCAGGATACAGACAGGAGGGGTAACGTGCAAGATCTGTTACCACAGTATATAACACAGACCTCTGTTATTCAACCAAGACTGAGTATCTCAGGACCATAAATTTGTTTCTTTCCGTTGTGGTACCCAGATGTGGAGTGAAGAACCAAGGCTGCCATCTTCCACTTTATTTTAGAGAAGATATCTCATGGACTGCTGTTTGTATTTGTCCTTTGAAGCTGGTAAGAGGTTAGAGTTGAAGCAGTTTTTTGTCCAGATTGAGGTCACTCGGAGGTCCCTACTTTGTATACAGTCATTACGTCAATCAGGGCTTTTTCTTCCAAGTCTGAAAGTGTCAGTTAAGTTGAGAAACTAAGAAATGGAGTAAAAGTTGAGTTGGTTTTGTGAGGTCTCTGATGTGCATCCCAGGTGTTATCACGTACCCAAGGCTGCTGCTCTCAGACATGGAGCTTTTCTCCCTCAAGCATCTTTGGCTTGATTTCATTACCAAGAAGCACTGCTTAGAAGTGTGCCACTTTCTTCATAAAGTTTATTAGGTATTAAATTGTTTTACTAGGTATAAAATTAGTTTAGAGCATTACATTCCAGGCTACTGTAGCTATAAAGATTTCAATGGCAATTCATGAGATTCGTGGAAAATTAGAGACAGCAAGACTTCCTAGATAATAAAAAAACCAACCAAACAAACAAAAAACAAAACAAAACAAAAAAAAAACAACCACCCACATTGTACGTACTGCCTGAGGTGATGACTGCTAATGAGATAAGTGTGATGTACAGTTCTGTTACGAAAATTGTGTAAGTAGTAAAGATAGCAGGTTCTTCAGTACGTCTTCTCATGGGTGTTTTCAGAAGCACATTTACTTGTTCAGCTTGGAGTTAAAAGGAGCTTTTAAACTCCAGTTAAAACCAGAGAACCACCACAAGTGAGAGAGAGCGATGGTCTAAGCAGGTTGAGGTATTGGCGGTGAATTGTTAACAAGCCAAAAACCTACAAGGCACTTAAACAGGCATTTAATTTTAGCTGTGTGAGTGGTCCTGCTGTAGTCAATGGAATAACACAGAGCTGTGTAGATAAGCAAGCAGTCAAGTGCTTGCCTGCATCTGGAACTACAGGCAATTGCAAATTGCATTTCTGCCCTCAGTAATGCCATTCTGCATCAGCCGGGAAGGAAAGAAGTGATTTCCTAATGATCTCAAAGGATATAAAAGAGAGGATTTCTAGCCGCAGAGCTTTTATGTCAGCAAAGGCAAAATGCATTCTAATGGTTAAAAATGGAAAGTAGTTTGGAAGTAAGGTCCAAGCTGAGATAATCCATCCAGGGATAGAAGGAATGTCCATAGATCTGCCTCTGCGGCAGTCAGGGAGCTGCCTGTGAACAGCTGCCAGGATGCTGTGTCCCAGCCCCTCTGCGTCCCAGAGGCTGCCGTGCAGCAGCACCAGAAGCAAGTGTATGTGGAGGGTGTCTGGGGCTGCCCTCCAGAGACACCACAGAGCTCCTCGGAGTCCTGTGCGGTCACCCTGACACGGGCTGGGAGATGGCTTTGCTCTGCTATTTAGGGAGAGTGGATTTGGGAGTGACTCACTTCACCTTTTTTTTTTTTTTTTTTTTTTTTTTTTTAATACTTAGCATCATATGGTGACTGTCCTCAAGGACTAGCTTAAAAATAAAGTTTCCACTTTGGATTTGAGGAAGACATTTACAGAAAATTTGCTCCGAGGTGTTGTCACATAGTGTGCTCAGTTCTGACCATGGTGCCTATTTAGTAATAGCTGTTGCTTGCTGCCTACTCTTGAGTTTATTAATATAAAACCATGACTGTACTGCTCTCAAGTGCATTAAGTTTGTTCTGCCTGATAACTTCTGGCTTACTACACATCCTTAGCAATTACAAGCAGAGGAAGACATTGTTCTATTGTGTCTTGGCTTACCAGAAAGTGATGCACTATGCATTCAATGTTTTTCCACCTGTGCAGGAGTTATTAATCTCCATCTGTATCTGTTGCCCTGTAGTTACAATAATCATAGCCTGAGAAATTTAAAGAAAGAAATATTCTTTGAAGAAATTCTAATTCTGCATCAAAGAGTTAGTGGGCTGGATTGAGCCCAGTCCAGGAAGATTCTGTGATTAATTTTTAATACATAAAAATTATGTATCGTTTATAAAAACTGGAAAAGTAGAGTTTTCTGACTTTCAGACTTTCTTTTGAGCCATGGTATATTTTTGCTCCACGATACTTTGTAAAATTGATATGCAAGGTTAAATCCCCCAACTTCTAGCAGGCTTCTTCAATTAAACTGGCCAATGGAGGGCCAAGATCTTCACCAAGCACCTTACACAGATAATTCCTGTTTGAGTTTTTTGGTGGGTTTTAGAAGATGCCTACCCTCACTAAAACAAACAAACAAACCCAAACAAACAAAGAAAAAAAAACCATCTTTTAGTAGTAGAGAATTTGCTGCAGTAAGCTGTTCGGTGTTTAATTATCTTTGTTGTTTAAAAAAACTCATTTTATTCTGAAGTCAGAATTTCTCTAGCATTAGCTACCAGTTATTACATTTCATTGCGTCTTTTTCTGCTGCATGAAAGAGCTAGGATCAGGAATTTCTTCCCATGCAGCTGGTTATCAAACTATCTCTTGCATTTCTCTTAGGAAATAACTTGGTCGTCTTAAGTTTCGCTCTATGGCATATTTTCAGGATTAAAAAACACGCTCATGTTGTTTAGAAGGAATACTAGGGAAAAACAGTTAATTTGTCAGGGGAAGAGAAGTAATTTTTCTTGGTGCGTTTGCACAAACTTTATTCCACTTAAAGTTCGAACGCTTTGACATGTGCCGATATGGGACAGGTTTACCTGCAGAGTTTTCTGATGATCTCTGGCTACCGCCCGTAGATGCCCCACTCTGTTGTGTCACCTGTCTCTGCACACGAGTGCAGGTGGGCATTGAATGTATGGGACGTGGCCTCTCAAGGGAGCAGATGGTGCCACTGAGCCCTCCCTCATTGTGACATGAGTCATTGCAGATACTGGGAGACGGTATTTAGACATCTTTAAGAATGGTGTCTTTGTATTCTCATAACTTGTATGTATCTGTCAGCATGTTTTCTGGGCCCATCAGCAATCACTGACTCTAATCGAGAAGGAGGATCCCAGTTAAACTGTACTGGGGAAAAAATTAAGAGAGTATTTCTTAATTGGAAGGCAAAGATTCATTACATTCATCTTATTCCATGCAGACTATTTGTTTGATTTGGCTTCTCTGACTTTGCCTTGTCACGTTCCTCAGCAGCCTGCCTGTGCATGGCTTTGGGGAGCTCCCGGGGCAGCTCGTGGAGAGTCTGTGTATTCGCTGGAGCACTGTCTTTGCTCGTGCGTCCTAGTTCTTCTGGGGCTGCCGGGGTTTCTCAGCTCCTGATTCTTGTCAGAGCATGAAGGACAATTTATCTTCAAAACAATAAAGGTGAGAAAAACCTGTATTTGAAGACAAATTTTGAAATACTGAGCAGAACTGATGTTTCCTGGCCAGAAATCCTGCAGAGATCTACTAGTGAGTAAAAACTCTCTCCCTTTCTATGCAGAGCCCATAGACTGACCATAGCTGGTTGAGTTAGGATAATCGTTCAGCTAAGGCACTAGCCCCAAAATTTGAAAACCTGAGTTCATTTCTGTTTCCATCATAGGTTCAGATATGATTTTGAATAAGAATTTTATTTCCCTATATTCAATTTTTGTACTATTGCAGATGGGAGGAAATATTTCTTTCTGTCCATGTCCATCCTTCAGAAGATCTCTAAAATGCTTCTGGTATTTTAACACATGCATGTGTAGCATTTGGATGTGATTGAAGCTTCCATAACTGCTGTCACATTAACAGCCGCAGTACTTCTCATTTGAAAAACTGAAATTAATACTTTAAGAAGTCCATGCCAACATAAATTACAGCTAGGCATTTTGTTTCCAGCAAAGCTAGGTAAAAATATATTGCCACGTCTTTGTCTTCATCCTGAAACAGGAATTACCACTCCCTTACACCTCAGCTGCATACTTAGTCTTCCCAAAGCCCTTCCTCCTGCAGTGTTACAGGGTACTTGAATAATTTTTTTAAATAAAGCATCCTTTGTATAATAATGGAATTGCTGAGTATAGCTCAGTCATAAAGCAGAGGCTGCGACTAGAGTTGGTTGGCAGAAGGTGACAGTGACAGGAGAAATGGGGAAAATAGTTGTTGCCGTCACCTGACAAAGTAGATGATAAGGCTGGAATCCTCTGAAAATGCGAGTGGTAGAAGCGGCAGAGCATGTAAACATTGACACAGGGCAACAAGGCAGCATTTTGATACAGTGGACACTGTAGTTAGAGCTAGTGAAGAAATCCCTGGAGGCCTTGACTGCGGTTATTGCTTTTGTTTTATTTTGTCTCTCTAGAGGTATTACACTGCTTGTGACAGCCTGGCTCTGAGAGAAGATGGAAAGAGATTATTTAGAGGCAATGGGACAAGTGGCTGGTATTCCATGTTACACACAGCAAAGGTGCTCCAGGGCAAAATTAAATGAACTGAAAGTCCAGAAAAGCACCTTCATAAAAATGATGTAGAGCTATATTTTTCAAATTTTCTTATATATGATAGGGAAAGCAATGCAGCCCTTGTAATTGTTTTCTTATCATCCATCCCATTTTACCCGAAAAGGTTTTTTAACAAAGAGTTGTATTTAGACTGAAAAAGAAAAGTAGGAAAGACTCTTCATTATTTCTTTGGCAGCCCAAAATGCCAAACAAAGGCTTCACAAATAAATAGATAAAACCTGGAGTTCAGTAAATGAAGAGCACTTTTGTGACCCAGCAGGCATAAAGCACACCAGCCATGTGATGAAAGAATTACTTAAAACTGTGGCACTGTCCCTTTCAGTTCTTGGAAATTCAGACTTTAATGAGGCAAAGGAGCATTTAATGACTACGACCATTCTCCAGAAATAAAAAATTACTAGAGTAACAGAGGGGTGGTTTTTATTTATTTATTTTAGCCAAGGTGTAGTTGCAGAGTATTTTTTGGAGTAAAACTAGAGCAACTGTCTGGGAACATAAAATGCCATAGGTCCTTAAGTAAACTCTGGGTTTTTTTTTCTGATGCAATACTGTTCTGGTCAAATCTGACATTCTGCTGAGGTCAGTTTTGTGCTGATACCTGTATTTCATGACCATGTTGTATATAATTGGCTCTGGCTTCCTCTGTTAGACACAAGCCAAGTGGTGCCGTGTCTGTGAGTGAGTATTTGCTCTGTAATTAATTTATACTTTTAGCGGTATGTGAAATGCAGAGGGGCTAAATTCTGCGGTGGGCCAGGGAGGGGTAAATAAGGGAAGGGCAGGATTGAGGAGGAGGGATGAGCATGCTGTATGAGCAAGTTGTCTAAGTATTCTCTGAAGTCCTAATTGTTCTAACCCTTTCCATGCCAAGAAGCTCACAGAGGCAATGAGTCTTATAAGAACAAAGTGGTGGCATGAAAAACATCCATTTTCATTTCCTAGCTTATGAAACTGGGATACTGTTCTCCCTGCTCACAGTGGGTGTCTGCAAATCACTCTCAGGTGTCAGGATGAAAGACCTTGGATAAGAGCAAGGAAGGATGATACAAAAACATTTCTAACGTCTGCTGAGCTCTATCTTATGGTTGTCTCCAAGGGCAGGGACAGAGCTGCTGCTGATTCCCAGCACGACAGAAGTCACCACGTGGTTCAGCGTGCGGCTGTCTGACATAGGGAAGCAGAACAAGAGATGAATTTATGTGAAATTCTGTTAGCTGTAAACTACCTTTCTCTTTGGCTTAGCACCAAGTGGTCAGTCCAGGGTGGAGAACATGGACTTGACTCAGAGCATGGGGCTTTCTTCTACATAGTTTGTTTTTGAGACTGTCTCTAATGAAAGACTTTTTAAAATCTACTCACAAGGGAAATTTGGTGTGTAGGTTCCCAGCCTAGGAGTGAAGAATGGTGATGAATGACTTAATTAAGGAAGTCAGGAAAAAGGCAAAAGGTAAATGTCAATATTTTCTTTGGAATCAACTACTGATCTTTTTGTCTATAATAGGACAGTAATTTTCCAATTTCTTTTTTTTTTTAAATAATGCAGATTTGGGGGAAAAAAAAATCTAAATTAATCTGTTAAGAAAGGAGAATCCATTAAATTACATTCTCCAAAAAAGGAATTTTTTTTAGGTGTTATTAAAACAAAATCTTTTGCTTGATCTGAAATGAACTTTCTTCCCACATTTTGAGTTGTCAAACACCTTGAAATGCTAAGCACATTTTTGGTTCAATTTCAAACCATATCTGTATCTATATATATTTAACTGCTAGAAATCTCTTGCCAACAAAGAACATCTCTCATTTGCTCAGCACTTTAATAATACAGGACACTATCTTCCCAATGAGCTGAAGCTAATATTTACAGTGTTCAATTGTGAGGACACTTTTGGCTCTTGGGAAAAATACTGCCAAATGTCTATATGTATTTTCACATTCTTCTGCTAGATGGAATGTGTCCTATCTAGTTTAAAGAATAAAAACCTGCCTAGCAAACTCTTTTGTGTATCATTGTCAATATATTTCTGTTGGTTTCATTACACAACAGAACAACAACAACAAATTTTTAAAATCCTCCAAACAAAGAATTTTTTCCACTAAAGCAAGCTTTAGTCTAAAACTTTGTAACTAGGAATAACTGATCCTGAAGAAATTAAATGAAAAGGGCCAGTACAATGCTGTGCCTGGTGATACACCTCACTTCAGATTTCCCTGGAGAGGCAACAAATTTGACAGCCTGGTTTGCAGTCCCAGGATTTGGAGATACTTGAGGAGGTTGTCCATCAAAATCACAAACAGAGTTTTTCTTCAGTGTTTTACCCAAATTACATCCCTTTACCAGTTCTTTAGGTGATGTACTAAGCGCTCTATTCATGTAAAATAGCTTAGTTTGTTAGTCACATCGCAGCCTATTAAGCAGAGTGAATGACTAGGACATAATAGCACTTTCTTCTGTTAAAGTTCCTCTCCTCTGTATTTGTGTTTTTCCTCTGGGTTATCCAAAAATCATTCCAGACAGGTACTGTCCTTTAGTCAGAAAGGTAAAGTCAAAGCATCTTGTAACAGGCTCGCAGGAGTGTGTTTTCATTTTCTCAATGTCGTCTTGCAACTCGAGTCACTGCCAAGGGTAGCTGTGCCTGGGCAAAGGGCAGCGTAAGTCAGAGGAATGTTTTTCAAACTTCAGAGACTTGTTGCGGTGTTGGACTTAATCTAGATCAGTTCTGACGTTCTCCTTACCAGGTACCTTATTCCAGTTGTCCATGGGCAGCTCCTCTCCTCTGGCACCTTCCTACAGCACTGGTTATGTTTTCCAGGGAGGAGATTCTTTAAATGTGGGTTTGTCAGCTGAAGTAAATACTCATTCCCAGTGAAAGCCATGCTCACACACATCTGCATCTTTTGTTTATTAAGGATTTGGCAATTACTGTGTAAAACAGGATGCCATCTGAATTCAGTCATCTTGTGTTGGTTTAGTGAGCAGGTGCTTATTCCCGCCAGATGAACTTGTCCAGTATAAGCATGTGATGATTTGTGGGTTTTTCAATATAAATTGCATGTTTACTTTGCTGATCTGATTTAGAATGGGTGTGTGGGGAAAGGATGTCTGGAATTACTATAATGATTTGTTAGTACTGCTGCTAGCGAACTGTTTGGTTTTTTTTTCCTTGTTGCTCACCTCTGATATTTTATTAATTTTCCTCCTGGAGATCAGTTTTCCATATAAATTCTACCTTCAGCTTGAGTTCTGCTAAGCAGAGCACAAGAGAGAATGCTTTAATATAGTGTCACTAGACTGGCTGGTTTCCATACTTGTGAGAGATGGGTTTGCACTGTTCCTTACAGCAGTGTTATCTCTGCTCTACGCTTAAAGCACTAAGACTTAGCGGGATTTATAGAATTATTAAGAATGAGCTATGGGGTATATCTCGTGGATGATAATGTTCATCGTTCTGTGTTCATACAACCGTTCCCTTGGGAAGGTCAGAGAGGAGGAACAAGATAGAATTAATACTTTGGAAAAAAAAAAAAGAGTGCACCCTACACCATCAATACCTCTGCAGGTCACAGCTGCCAAACATGGATTTAAAGAGTGCTCCCGAGAGATGAAGCTGTCACAACTCCAGGTACTGAACATCCAGCATCAGAACTCAGTGAGTTGTTTCTGCTCACTTCTGCTATTTTTTCCAGCTACATTCGTCTTGCTTTCTTCCCTTTTTTTTTTTCCCTTTTTTTTTTTTTTTCTTTTGGTGGTGCTGCCCTGGAGATGGTTTTGTGGCCGGGCTGTGGAGAACTCACACCTCTCATCTCATGTAGCTTCCTTAGAGGCCTTGGTGAACAAACATCTCTGCTGGTGAGGCTTCTCTGCTACCTAGATACTTCAGGTGCCAGCGCTTGAATAAATCAAGTCTGTTGTATGTCAGCCACCAAGAAGCCAACTGACAAATGTGTCTCATCTATGATGGCTTTGTAGTGTGGCCTCCGAGCTCGGTGACAGTCCATGGTATTGCTTTGTACCCGTAACGCTGAGTCCTTGTGACTTCTCATAACCATGTTCAAAGCTGCAGTCAAGCTGAGACACCAGATGTCTTCATGGTCTAAAATATTAGTAATTAATCTGAGTTCGTAGTGTTTCTGCATTAGAAGAAGCTTTTACTTTAATAGCCTTTTTTTTTTTTTTAAGTGTTATTCTAAGTAGATCAGCATGCTAAAATTTGCATTGTAAAAGATTGTTTTGGAACAAAGCAGGATCTAATGAGCACATAGTAAATCCCTTGGCTCTGCAGCAGAGTCACAATAAGCATAATAGCTCTCACTGAATGAATCCCTTGCAGCTTAAAAGCTTTTTTCTTTAAAATAAAACGGCAACCCTGCAGGATTTAGTGCAGACAATGTGCAAAGATCATTTAAGGGGTTGTTTTGGAAAGAGAAAACAAATGAGGATGACTCCACTTATGGTCCTTTGAAAAGACCCTTTGTGATCACTTCATTAGGCAGTCTGTTTCAATATTTTCTTATTCAAGAATGACTTTATTCTAATGGAGGCAGCAATAAATTCCACTCTCTGTTCTTCCTCCCTGTCGTCTCAGCTAAAATGCCAGAAACCATTTTATATTTTTTTTTTCATCCTTCTCATTGAAGGTTGAATGTGCAGCAAGTCTCATTTCTTTATCAAAAGACTGAAAGTGTGAATTAATGGCATTACACAAGAAAGCTGAGAACTCACCCTGGGGAATAAAAAAACAAAAAAAAAAAACAAAAAAAAAAACACCCCAAAACATTGCAGAACTTTTGTCTTTTACTTTCATCCTGGCTTGGCTTAGGTAACAATCGAAGGGAGATGCTATTAGAGGTTCTGCCTAGTTTTAGGTTGATGTGGCTGATGTGGTTGCCTGCTTGTTAGAAAAGGTGCCTTTGAGTTACGCACTTGCTGTCTGCCCTTTCTGCAGAGTTAGGAGTGGTTCATCTCCCACTCAGACATACTAGGATAGGCACCCTAAAGAGTGTGAAAACAGTTTCATTTGCCATTTTGAAGAAAGTTAATGGAAATCAGACTGTTGAGACAATGTTAAGCGGTAAATAAGAATTGTTGAACCACCTTGGTTTGAGGTGATATTTTACTCTATGCCATCCCAGTGGATGTGTATTTGAAATCTGTACATAAAGCATGGTCTGTGCAGGGTTGCCTGTGCAGCTAGCCTATGCGGTAGCAGTCTGCTCTTGTTTTCTCTGAAGATTTTTTGCAATTTCTGGCCCCCGTCACCAAGATATTTCAGAGAGTCTGGAATTTTCCTTGCAGAAGGGAATTCTTCACACAAAATCATCAGCTTCTTCCCTAGACATGCTGTTTACAAAGGTGTAGAATTATTTGTAAAAACAATGCCAAATATGGGTTTATGGAGATTGGATGAGTGGTTAAAGTATATGGGACATTTTTAATATCATTTTAAATCCTATCTTCTCCCTCCCATAACAGCTAGTCTATTAATTTATCAGACTTTGTTCTTTACACACAAAGTTTACCTTTACAGCAAGACAGCAGGTGCTGAGTGCAAGTTTCTCTAGAACATATTTCAATTTCTTAATGGTTATCTATTTTCTTCTGTAAGAGGGTTAACAGAAGGGTTTTATCTTCTCACTGTTGTCACATCTGAGATCTTAGCTGGCTTGAGGTTCTGTGTAGCCTCTAAGAAATATGTGAAGGACAATCTCTAAATTTGCTGCTGAAGAGCCTCCAGAGAAATTTTAAAATGTGCATCAGTTGAGTGTCTCATTGCAAGAACATTATGGTCCCATTGCCTTTTTTCTGTGAAAGCAATTCGTCTGTAAATATTAGAAAACCGTGAGGGAACAAAACTAAGAGGTCAAATCCCAATAAATTCTAACAAGTTTTAAAGACTGATCAAGTATCTTTGAAAGAAAGTTTTTACTTTTCTACAAATAAAAACTGTAATTTTCAATCTACCATGAAACCTCATGTTAGATGACTCTTAAGAGGATCTAACACACTCTTGAAATCTTTCATAATAGTTTTGGGAAAAGCAGCTAGCTTCTGAGTATTCATCACTGGGGAAACTGAAATAATAATAATAATAATAATAGTAATAACGATAAAGAGAGGTAATACTAGTGCCAAACATGTACTAACTCGTATGGCTGCATCTGTCCTCTTCTCCATATCTATGCTTCTGTCTTCAAATTAAGTTTGTGTTGCATGAGATAGGAAAAAACCACCAAGAGAGCCCTAAGTGGAATTCAGCCCTCCAAAATCAATAGCCCACAAATGCTGCTGCATGTTCCCAGCCTTACAGGGCAGCAAGAGCAGTGGGGGCTAGGTACTGACACATCGACGTTAATAAGACTACGCTAGTGACAGAACTAGCTTTTATGTTGAGATTTTGTCACATTCCCTGTATATATCTGCTGTTCGCAGATTATCTATAAACTGCTGTTAACAGGAGTTGAAACCAAAAAGGCAGAGATTGTAATAGAGATGTTATGATCAGTCAAGCAAGGATCATTTTGGGTCCTGTAATTTGCAAGCATTGGTCAGAACTTTATTCTGAAATATTTGACAAAACAAGATCAAAACAGGATCTTGAGATGTGATTTCTTCCTTTTTTAAATTCTTTCTTTGGCAGCTAAAAGTCTCTCTGATGTAAGCTATTTTGTCCCAGCGTGGAAAGATTTTTGCTTTATAAGTGCACCATTAAATAGCACAGTCTATTTTGAGAACCGAGAGTTGGGACTTTTTTAAACCATAATTATGGGTGCCTTTAAAGATGATGATAAAAATTTAGTTGATGAACAAAATGAGACCATGTGATTAATTTTTCCATATGACGTGTTTGATTATGACAGCTGCCTAGTTTCTATCAGCTTCCTATGTGAAACGAAAAACAGAGTGCGTTTTATCTAGCAGATCTGACTAAACACGACTCTCTAGCCAGCACTGAGAATACGTGGAAGAAAGAATATCCATAAAACCCTATTAAAAAAAAGAAAATGCCAGGCTATAAATTACTTTGCAAAATCAGTATTCAGTGAACTATGTAAATTGTTAATATCAGAGATGCAAAAACCATAAGTGTGCTGTACTGATGCTAATTTTTTTCTAGCGTGAGCGCTAGAAGAGTTGCCACATCCATTAAGGACTAGAGCTTGGCTAGAGAGCTCCTGTGTTTCAGATGGAAAAAGATCTTAATTGTTATGGTTCAAATTTACTTTGAAGAATCCCTTCTGATTTAGACCTTGTTGGTCCGTGGCTGACTGGAAAGACAGGCCAAAACTACAGCGTCATCTTCCTATCTATATTTTTAATGTTAAGAGTTATCTTTCTGTTTGACTTCATCAGAGTAGGAATTTTCCTGTAACTTTGCTGTACACATGGATTTTATTTTACACGGTGGTGCTGAAGGACCTGAGAAGGGCCCATGATATCTGCTGCTGTGAATTTACTACCTGGGTTTCTCCTCCTGCTCTCCAGGTGTTGCAACTTTTGCTGGAAAGTATCAAGACTTTTTTCACCTTGAGGAACCACAATTCATTCACTCTGTCAGATCCCCTCATTTGGACAGTCTGTCGCAGTGATTTAAGGCATCTTTATCTCCAGGTCATGTGCACTTTGAGAAGGGCTGTCACCCCACTGGTCTCCTTGAAGCTTGATGAGCAGGTTTTAGAGGTTTTTCCAGCTGATAAATTAAAATAAAAATAGTTCTGTGGAGGAGGCTGTTCTTTGGCAAAATTTCTAAATGAGAGCAAATACCTTTTTTTAATGTTGTCAAAAGATTGTGGTTTGGTTTTGCAACAAAGGTTTGGATTTTCAGTTTAAACTGACCTTTCAGATTGAAATATGCTTGTATTTAAAATGTTTTTAACACCAAACAGGTCTTCTGAAGATCATCAGTGGTTCAGTTTACGAAAAACATTTGGGACAGTTTTTTAGGGGAGGAAGATGGAGGTGACAAAGAGCTTGTGTTTGAACTAGTGAAAGCATTTAAGATTAATGTTGTTCTTGACCATTTAGGTCAGCAAAATTTCTGAAATGTGGAAATTCTTTCATGATGGGAAGATCTTTTCCAGACTTCTTGTAAGTGTGTGTGTGTAGTCTAGAAGGACATCTGTCTTTAGTAGGCTTTGCTTTGAAAACTGAAGAAAACCTGACTTTTAAGAATTTCCATACTGGGATATCATGATACAGGGATATCTGAGCTGCTTTGAAAACTCTTCCATGACTTCTTTTGGCTTCATACAGAAAAGAAAGTCTGAAATCTGAAAGGCTACTTCTATGAAATGCTGCACAGGTGGAGTTCAGAACTGCTTTTATAAAAGATCAGAGTCCAGTTCTAGCTTAAGGTTTTTGTTTCAGGATGTGCTGAACATCCGCCTCTGAAGTGCTGCCGCTGGCAGAAGCCCCTGCAGAAACGCTGGGTGACTCTGGTGGGCACGTTAGAAATGAGAGGACCCTGCTGCCACGTGCACGTTTTGAATCCAGTTCTTCCCATTTTCTTACTGCTGCAAGATGTAGACAGTGATTATTCCTGTCAGCAAAGGACTGCTGAAATGTCCACAAGTTGTTGGAAATAGATGAAGCACAAAGCTGCTGTGACATAATTGCAAGTTGTACAGTAACAGCCCTTTGTGACACCACCTCCAGAGAGCTTGCTAACTATGAAAAATGGGCTTAAAGTCTCAGATTATCGCAAATTTCATTAATTACTTGATTTTCTATATCCTTAGAGAGCAAGACTAATCCTAGCCCTCTTCTGGAAGAATGAGCCAATGTTTACTCAGCTGACTTTAGAAGAGGTGGAGACCAATGTGTTGCAAGTGCCAGGTTCGCTCTTTGTGTTGGAGTTGCACAAGCATCTGTAAACCTGCGATGTTTACACCAGTGGGCAGAACCAATGTGTCCATTAAAAGATGCTGCGAAATTGTTAGCAAAGAGTAGTTATTTGGAAGCAAATCCTCTACACATTGAAGTCTCCTTTCTGCTATCAGACGTTCCTGGATACCTCATCTTTCCAGCTGCTTGGATCAAAGGTGTATTTGATGGAAAAAAAAAATAGTTGCAACAGAGAGTCTGAAGCTTTTATTTTCTATCTCACTGAGCACCGAGGTGTTCAAACTGCAAAACTCACAGCAGGATACAATGTTCTTAAGGATCACAATCTTTCTTTCCAGAATGAATTTTCTCAGATAGTTAACTCTCTCCTCAGTGCTGCCTTCATACCCGTGCCATTTTCATTTTTACCTACTGATTTTGATTTTACTAAGGTCATCTGTACCAAATTAAATAACACTGTACAGTTGGCTTAGCGTATAAAATGATGTCATGCATAAACTCATGAAGCTATCTGCTGCTTATGCTGCTTTTTTTTTTTTCTGAAATAATGAATAATCTATAGTATTAGTTACTTGTAGACTGCAGGCACACCCTTCTTCTGACACTCCTAAAAGCATATATAAGAATGGCCACAAAATATTGGAATTGCATTGCCTTTTTTTGGAAGTAACATGAATGATTTCACTCATTAGTCGCTAAACATGTATTTTCAAATAACAGAATGGTTGCGGGTAATGTGGAGCACTTTTCAGAGCACTAAGTCCATGGAGGGTGATGATCCCTCCCTGTAATCGCTGGAAGCACCTGGGGAGCTGCAGCTGCCCTGCTGCAAATGGCTCACCTGAATCTTAAATCCTGTGACGGTTTTGAGCTCTGACTTTCAGTCAGCAGGATACGATGCTATTCGAAATAGGTCTCATCTGCAGAGCCCAGCAGCCAGCAGTCCAGCCAGCTCTACAGTGACCAGGATTTTTTTTTTTTTTTTTTTTTTTTTTTTTTTGAAAGATAAGGAACTGTTTTCTCACCAAAAGTCCCAGTTTACCTGGATTTTGGTCAGAAGTGTTGTCTTTTTCTTTTTGAAACTTTACTTCCTACTAATTTCACCCCCCAAAAAAAGACAGTTGTTTTAAGAACTTTTCTGGTTCTGTTTCAGGAAACCAATATCTTTTTAAGAAATCCTATTAAAAATGGTATTTTGAACGTTGAGCAAAAAGTAGTTGTGGAAAAATGTATTTCCTCAGAAAAATTATTTTTGTTTGGCAAGAGTTAAAACATAGCCATTTATCAACATTTATAAATCATGTACCTGACCTGCCTTCAGGGAGATTTGGTGATGCACCATTTAGGTCATGGTAAACAAGATGCTGTCTCATCTCAGTTTTTCTTTAAATATGATGTCAAATTGACAATTGTATAATAAATGGTAAATAATTTTCTGTAGGACAGCCGTATCTCAGGAGTACAGAAATAGCTAATAATTAGTGCCAGTAAATCATTGCAAACCACGAACATCATTCAGTTTGTAATTTACCCCTGATGTGGGTACTTGTTCTTCTTAATACTTAATATGTCTGTTTATAGAAAAGTTGATTGAGATAATTAGCAGTAAAAATGCTAAGGTAATACAGCTATCGTAACATTTATATTGCTATCAGTGTTGTTTATAGCAGCCTAAAGAGCCATACTGAAATTAGAAATTAACTACAATTAGCAAATAAATTGAGTGTCTCTTGGAATTGCTTGATCATGTCTTAAAACGTTGCACAGTGTGATGCTTGCCAAGGCAAAGCCAAGTCCCTGGGCTGTCACAGCTGTGCTGAGTTGAGGAGCACACAAAGCAGAAGCCGGTTTACTCCTCCGCTGTGGATTTGCCTGTCAATGAGGGGTAAAGAAGGCTGAGTATGTTTTTCAGTGACGTGCACCCTTGCAGGCAGCGGCTCAGAGAGACCCTTGCACTTCAACGTTCTCAGTAAATGAACCTTGGAACACACATTTAATGTTGGCGACTCAGTACGGAAGGAATAACTTGGGTTGGAGATGTGTTGTTATCCCAGAAGACGAGTCATAGATGTTGAAGTTTGTTTCCTCTGCCTGAAAAGTGTTAATTTGGAGGGACTTGGGCATCATTTTTTGCTCACAGATAGAAATCATTTGCTTCCCACAGTAAGGCACTTTAAGAACTCTGCTTGATAAATGCTATATAGATGCATTTAATTATTTTTTTCTGATATAATTTCATAGTTACATGTGGAAATAAATGCACTGTTTACTGCTGTTGAAGTGGGTCATTAAATACCATTTTGAGGATGAAAAGTGGAGGAGAATCAAGCAGTTTCAGGCGCAGCCACTGACTCGCCTCTCTCTCATCTGTTTCATAAGGTAGAACTTTCCTCATTCTTTCATCCTTTGTTGTATTTCAGAAACTTCTTGTAGTTAGAGGCAGACAGGCAATGGTTTTCTGAATCACATGTCTTTCAATTCTGTGTCCAGCAGGGAGAAGGTGCTGCTAAACCTCCCCATCCTCTTGATTCAGACACAAGTCTTGAGTCTTCATCTAAATCTCACATGGCTGCTCCTAACTACTCGGACCTTGTCTGGTTTTGGGTGCACGTATTTGGTTATGCTACTAAAACTCTTCCATTTTGTCTAAGTTTAAGTAATCATTGGTCTGGAAAGGGAGCGGACAAGAGCTTCACTCTGTGTTTAGCAGTGCACTGAAAGGGTGTGGGGTTAGTGAGTCATGTCCGTGCTCCATTGAACAGCAACCAATCCTTACAAAGTGGAACAGGAGACCTTCTCTGGCCTGAAAAGAAATGACCCATAGTCAAGCAGCCATGGCATTTATCTGGGATATGGAGAAACGGTGACGTGATGATGTACGCCTAGTGATACACAGCTATCTAACTGCCTCCTTGCCCCGTATGATGTACATCCATTTCTCTTTCTCTAGGATTAGCAACCCCATCCTTATCTTGGGAAACATCCCCCACTGGTGTTAAAAGTTATATACTTCTAGAAAAAAAAAAAAAACAAGTCATCTAGGGTAAATTGGCACCTTCATAGGAAGCAAAATTTCCTTGGATGTTTCCTGGCTCCTTCCTTCCTTCAGTCCTTCCTTCCTTCTATTCTTCCTTCCATCCTTCCTTTCCCCTCTTCAGCAGATTTTCTCTCTTCAAAGAGCAAAATGGGGCTGAGAGATAGGGGAAAGGAGTGACTGAATGTAAATGTAAAGCAATTTAGATGGGGTGATCACACCATAGTGCAAGTTCACGCTGACTGCTGAACACCAGGATCCTGGCTGACAGAGTGAGCGTTATCTGGCTTGAGGCTACTGCTGCCTTGTTTTGTTCTGTTTTCTTCAAAGCCAGGTGTCTGAGTTCCCTGTGGATTTCATCTGGGGAGAATTTATCACTGATAAATAACTGTTTGTGTTGAATTTACAGATGAGCTAAACTGTTTCCTTTAATGTTGCAGTTTAGTACCTTTTTCTTTTCAGGTTTGCATGAGCACTGGCATTTGAAGGAAATAAATCTGTCACTCAGATAATGTATTTGCCCTTGGCATCAAAATACATAAATAAAAATTACAAGGTCATTAGCCATAGCAAGAGAAAGAAAAATGTGCTGTGCATTAAATAGCTGGCTTCCAGGATGGGTTGGGCAAATAGCAGTACACTAAAGTGTACTACTCATTTCCCATTGATTTTCTCATGAAAATCAATTAATTCTTTTTTTTTAATTTTTTTTTTCCAGCACTTCTCTTTTGCACTGGAAACTCTCAGCATATGTCAGTCAAAATTTATGAGCACTATGTTTTTCAGCGTATTTCATTTAGCAAATGTGAATTCCAGTGGCCAGTGATTTAGTACAGAACTGTTTGGAAAGCAGTGAATAAATATTACCTAACAAAGTATTAAAAGAAAAAAAAAAAGCCAAACTGGAGGCACAGATTTTATCTGCCATTTCCCAGGCAATTTATCTTTGTCCCTGAGAAGGCGGGTTAGGTGGGGAACTGTAACAGTATTGTTCTGGAGTGTGTCTTGTTTGGAAATGAGCTCAGTAAAAGGCAACCTTCGAAAGCCATGGGTTATTGCTTATATCTTAATATTTTTATTTATCTCAGCTAGACTATAGTACTAGGTGCCAACCCGAGGGAACAGAAATGCATAAGCTTCGCTCAGCCTGCATCACTCATGCACAGCCAGCTGATAAAACTGATTTTTGTTGAAGTTTCAGTACCAAGCACCAGGTTAAATTAGTCCATATGATATCATTTTATAATTTGTTTTCTGCCTAATCGTTCCAAGAACAGTGATATAATGGGGAAGGACTTGGATGTTTATGGCACCTAAGTGTATGTGCCTAACACAGTCAGCTGCATTCGCCTCGTACGTATCTATACTCAATGTACAGAGAGCGGGGGTTCACCCCCAGAGCAGGTAAATCGGGTGATCGTTATGAATCTTTAGATAGCACCCATCACCTAGGGAACACTCTACACACAGCATCTGCAAAGAAGCAGTTGTATTGCCTTAAAAAGAAAAAAAAAAAAAAAAATACATGTAATTGTTTCTCCTTCAACTCTCCCAGGTCTGGCAGTGCGGAGGAAGCATGGAGGTGTTGCCCTGTTCTCGCGTGGCACATATCGAACGCACAAAGAAACCCTACAACAACGACATTGATTACTATGCAAAGCGCAACGCCCTGCGGGCCGCTGAGGTCTGGATGGATGACTTCAAGTCACATGTTTACATGGCGTGGAACATCCCCATGGCAGTAAGTACGGGTCACGCTCTCCCCTGAACAGAGACAGAAACGTTCCTAGTTAGCTCTTACCGATGAAGGCAAGGCAAAGCAAGTTTGAGTCCCTAGATAGCTCTTTGAGGTGAAGAGCATTGCTACAGTTGTACAAAGCGGGCTAAGCTTAGGGGGAAGAGTTCTTTCATGCTGGTGCATGCTTAGTATGGAGAGTTCTGCTATATAAACTTGCTTCCTCAGTGTAAGTTTTGTTGTACGCTCAGGAGCGGTGACACAGATTTATAATTTAACTAGAGCATGATGTTTCAGGTTTATGTGCTTCTTCGGAAGAAGTCGTTAATTTGGGATGCCATTAAACTTTGAGGTGTTCATATGCTACAGTGGTGAGGACTACAGAAATGTCTATAAATAAATATGATCATTCATTGTGAGACTCAGTAGACTTCACCAGAATAAAAAACAAAGTATGCGATAAAAGAATCAAACATTAACTAGCTTTATTGTCTACAGGCTGAGAATTGCAATGTGGACACATTCTGTTTCTTACTGTGCATACAAATTGTAGATGGCACGTGGGTGCCTCTAGAAATCCATGTAATATAAATATTAGATAAACTGTAGGTTCAATTTATCACTTTATTTTGTAAGTATATCACATGCTACATCTCCACTGAGCATAATTCTTGGAGAAAAGAGGTATGTGTTATATCCCAGTCAGGTGGAAGCTGACTGCTGCTGTATTCTTTAGTGGTATTTGCACCCAAATTATTCATGTGAAGGGGCACAGGGAGAGCAGCTGAGGGGAAGCATGCTCCGATCTGTAGGTAGTGATGGTTTAGTTAACCCTTACATGAGGGGTTTGCTCAGGGCTGATTGAAGTAAATAGAAACAGGAATATTCCTATAAGAACAGGAAAACATGCCAACCCAGGGGTGTCTTTGTGAACATTCAGTTAAGACCTGGAGTCTTGTCAAAGACTTAGTTGGAGTTATTCTGTCCTAAATATCTACTTCTACTTCAGCGCCTAGGTAATATATCAAAACACATTTTTGTTCATTCCTGTTGTAGTTTTGAAAATACATACACCTAAAGGAGCAATGTTTCATTCATCTCCATGTGATGTCTCAATATGTCAGATGTTCGCAGAGGTCCGAATTTCACTTACTGCTGTTCAGTATCGGGTGCTTTATGCAAGGTCTCTGTGTAGGTGTGTTTTGGTGACTTCTTTTGGCATGAGAGGTAATTGCAGAGAATCATTTTGCCTTAACAAAAGGCAATACTGCGTAACTTCTTTTCCACACAAGATTTCTGCAATAGTAGGAGGAAGACAAAGCAGTGTCCATCTAAGTTTTTAGAGGCATTTTGGCCCTGTTTGCAACCATTTGATAAAATGATCGGTTTCAAATAGGAGATGTAAAAGTAGCCTTGGCAAATTTATTTGCTTGATGCTGTCTGCAAATTAATTCTGAGAAAGGACAAGATATTGAGATAAGCATTTGCACCAAAACATGATTTCCTTTAATCTCTCTGAGATTACTTATTGATGTAGTTTTCTGCACTGAGCTATCCAGCAGTGCTTTAAAGAAAAACAGGCATATCTACATTAAGAGACATAAAATCAGCAGAAGTACTGAACATAAAAATTTTCTTTCCATAAAATAAATTGATTGATAAAATGTGTGTCATAAAAATAACCCCATTAGCTCTCAGGAAAAGGAAGCTTGCATTAGTGTTCACAGAGTTACTCCTCTGTAGTAGTCAATCTTGATGACGAAGTAGTGCTGTATGGTTATAAGCCATAACAAAAATCTTCTGCAGGAGAACTAGAAACCTTACTGCCTGGTTGAAAAGAATACATCCACATACTAAATTCTGTGGACACCTCATTCTTGTACCAACACACTGTAATCTACACGTGGTGACTGCAGCTAATACACAAGTACAGCATTTTCATAGCTGCTCAATTTGCTGCTCTTGTGTTCTCTAGAAATGGCACTGCAAACAGGGCACTGTGTTGCCTCATTTTAGAACAGGGCGGAAAGGCGGCAAATAAAATACATGTTTTTCTCCCATACCAAAACCCTTCCAAATTAACCCTTTCATAACTCACACCATCCTTCTCACAACTCGCTCCCTTTCAGGTTATTGAGGATTTGTGCGTAACGTGTATCTTGATTAGCAGATGATCTTCGAACATATCTCCAAGATCATATTCCTATACTGTTCAGCAGCGGGTCAGCATAGCTTTATTTTAGTTAACCAGATATTTGTTATGCTCCTGCTTATGATCTGTTCCTCGACAATTTTGGTGACAAAGGAATCTTATATTGAATGATTTATTGTACTGAGGGCCTCCAGGAATTGCTCTCCTTCCGTGTTGCCTGAAGTAGTACGTAAATTAACATTTATTTGAATGGATGCTGCACAGAGAGCTCATGGCAAAGCAAGCATCAGCAAGCAGCAGTGAGCACAGAAAACTCTTTACGTGGCAAATAGAAAAACCTGTTCAGTATTACACTTGTATTCTCTCCTGAATACCAGGCATCTGTTGGGGATTCCAATAAACCCTGAGCTGAGATTTGCGGCTGTTTGTTAACCCTGTGTTAGACATCATTTGTAAGATGGAAAAAAAAAAAATCTTTTTGGAGGAAATGTGCAAGGCAATGAAGACAGATCCATGCAAAATTCTCCAGTTTCAGTCCATTTGATTCATACAGTGTTGGAGAAGATTTTTTTAGATGAGGTAACTCTTAGTGTCTTAATGTTGAACTGTGATGGTTTATAATAATTTAAATCAACAGACCTGGCATTTTTTAATGGGTTTGATCATACTGATTTGACTCTTCCAGCCTGTGTTTTTCATGGGATTTGTATTCAAACATGAATTAAATTTTGAAGTAGAATTATAAAGAAGGCTTTGAGTTTAACTGCATTTTATGGCTGAAGTCTGCAAATGAGCTGCAGTTCCAGTAAAAACTGAATGCTGGGCTATGCAAATGTTTAATGGAGCTTAATGACTTTTTGAGCAGCTCTGCTTTGAAGTTTTAACAGATCTGTTCTGATCTCATTTACATTAGTGAATACCCAAGGCTGTTGCTAGAGTAAACCATGATCAAGCTGCCATGTCTTAGATCAGAATTACCGCCTAAATTCCTAACGAATCAGACAGTAAAGGAGTTCAGGTTTGATTGCAAACATTTAGAATTGCTGTAAGTATTCTTATTATTTTGATTTATGTTTGTTTTTTGCATGTTTGTTATCATTGTTCTTCCAGTGGCTTTCATTAATATTTATTGTCTGCTCTCAATGGCAGCTGTTTGATGAGCTGCTACTTACAAAAGAGAAAGAGAGAGAAACACAGCGTGGTATACAAAATGAACTCAAATTTGGTTTCAGTAAAGAAAACAACCGTAAAGTCAATGCAGTGAGATTTCTTTATTCTTCTTCTGCTTTGTAGAACCCTGGAGTTGACTTTGGAGATGTTTCTGAAAGAATAGCTCTACGACAGCGACTGCAGTGCCGGAGTTTTAAGTGGTACTTGGAGAACGTCTATCCTGAAATGAGGGTTTATAACAATACAGTCACTTATGGAGAGGTACTGTATGTCTTTGAAAATACCTGATGGCTGCATTAGAGCAGTCCTTTCATCTCAGTGGTGGGTATCAGGATGCACAGAGCAATCTCAAGTCAGCATGGTAGTAGCAATAGAAATGCCCTCCCCTACTTTTAATCAACGCTAAGAAGTGTGGCTGTGAGAAGCGCTGGCCCTCTCATGGGAGTACATCAGATGAAATGATTCTCACTAACAATGATACGCAGTCTCCTTGGCTTTCATTTTAAAATAGAGTAGCTCTGAGAACATAAATTTGAGGTAATGATTTTCCCAATTGGGATGCCACAGACATCATCAAGAAAACATCAGCAGTCAAGAGAGCTAAAATAATTACAGTTAATGAGAACAGCTGAGTTTGCTGAATTATTTTGAGGTAAAGGACCACCCTTTTTTGCGATTTTGCCAAACTATTTGAAGGACTGCATTCATTTTATTAATTAGTTTTTGCAATCCTCCTTTTTTAGGATAAAAAGCAACATATCCTTATTCAGATTAGGAGGTGAGGCTACCATTTGGCTACCATTTCTTTAAGTTATCATTAAAAAGTCATTAGAGGAAAAACAATTTTGCTGCTTTGTGCTCAGATTCTGTATTTTTGTTTTCACTTGTGTACCAGTATTGAGTAAGAACTTGGAACACTTACTCGGAGATAGCTGAGTAAATATGTAACTTAACCCTGATAAAATGCTGGATCCAAACATGTTAGAAACATGTAGACACTTTGGTTCACCTCAGCTGTCTGGATCATTTCTTTCTTTTCTGTGAACCAACCAAAACTTCCACATATATTTGGTCCCAACCTTTAAAGAAGTCAGGCATGCCTTCTGTAACTTTTTAAATCTATATCACACGCCTGTAATATAAGAATTGCTGTCATTTATGACTGTGAACTGGGGCAAAGTCCTAGGAGCTCTCCTGCTGCATAATGTTTTTAAGATTCTGTTTTAATTGTCTCCTTGAACTACAATTAAATCCAAAGGCAATATATTTTCACACAAGGCAACTGAATGGACATTCATCCTTTCTGTTCCATTTGATTAGCTTCATATAAAAAATAAGTGAGGCACTTCAGATATTGATACAAAGTGCAAGTTTTATTGCATAATATCACTTTGCATCCTAATATAACTACCCCTGGCAGTAACTGAGGAAAGACATTTAGTAAATTCAACAGGAGCTATTAGTAACTGTCAGCTCAGAGAAGGCTGTTAACTGTGAAGAACATTGGCAGTACTGCCAATGTTGTGTCAATTATACCAGGCGGTTAGCAAGCTGGCCTCTAAAAAGAGGTTTGTTTCTGTTGAGTGATCGCATAGAAGGTTCTTGAGTCAAACAGGACGTTTAGTGAGGCAAGTACCTAATTCCTTAAAATGTATAATAAAATAGAGCCACACAAGCTATTTAGCTAGTGTAAACTGGCATAGTTCCCTTTCAGTCTTACATGCCCATAATGTAAAAAAACAGAGGCTTCATCCTAAATTATGTGAAACTTGTTATTAAATACTTTATTTTCTTGTTATTTTCCTGGAGGAAAGGGTGTCTGGATTTTAGTGAGTTTAAAGAAAAATAAATGTATTGAGTAGATGTGAAGCAGATTGAAACAGTAGTAAAAATATATTTCATAGTGACTCAATTCACGTTTTCTAAAGTCGTATCATAAAGCTGTTTTCATCTTCTTTAGCCTCTAGAGTACCTAACTCAAAAATAAACCTCCTGAAACTTAACTGCTGGTGAGCGCCCTTATCCAATCAGACTCCCTGTTCTGCTCGTACTCTATAATGCGAAGGATTGTTTACTGATTTTTTCCGGCACCTCATGCACCAGCTGTTTTTATATTATTGAGGTGACCAGATGAATATTTCACAGTCTAAACCAAAACTGACCTGTTGACTGTTTCAAAATATCAGTCTAAATAACTTCTTGTGTACAATACCTGTAAAATTTTTCCATGTTGAAAATATGCGTGTAATGCTTCTGGCCTGAAGAGAAAGGAAGGGCTGAAATCTCACAAGAGCTCTAGCCCATTTTTATAGACTTGCAAATTCTTTTCTAGGGAGGCAGGTGAATTTTTTACTTCATTGGATCTTTGAACCTACACTTTAAATATATTGAAAGCCTTCCAACACTTCTCATCATTGCTGTATCCTCTCACAATGACGTGCTTTATGTCACTTCTGTATGTAACCATATACTACAGTCTCAGGTCAAACGGAATTTTTTTACATGCCTTTTTTTTGTTGTTTTTATATAAGCAGTAGAAGCAAACAAAAGGTGCCACATCCCATACTAATCCTGAGTAGTTCCTATGCTGTTTGGTGAAGTCACATTCTCAACATACAGGGTCAAAATTTATATTACACAAGGGTAATTTGGCCTGGGTTTCTTAGAGTGAATTTTATGGGGTTTTGATCCTTGATTAATTGCTGAAAATATAACTCTGATCCAAGGTCTGTAAAGACAGCAGGTTGTCCAAATAATGTCTTTTCCTGGAGCAAATTCACTATTGGCATCCTGTCATATCTGGAGAATAAGCATGTGTTTCTCAGAGAAGAACAGTTTTACATACTACTTGTTTCAATAGCTGTTGTGCAGCTAATATTTAGCTAGACTGGACTTGCATCATACACATTAATTTCCAATACAATTGTTTTTCTTTCTGATCCGGTTATAGGTGCGTAACAGCAAAGCCAGTGGCTACTGCTTAGATCAGGGAGCCGAAGAGGATGACAAAGCAATCCTTTATCCATGCCATGGAATGTCCTCTCAGGTAAATGGTTGAAATCCTGTAATTAATGAGAAACCTTCAACTTAAAGAACTTAACATTTAAGTTGAGTTTGGCAGTGTATTCCTGAGATGCAAAGGAAAACATCTGGCTTTACTCCAGTCTTTTTGGGTGCCCTTGCCAAGGTTGTTCAGCATGTGAATCTATACATTGAAGATGCCAGTTAGGAAAAGAGAAGCATCATTATATTTTACTTAACAGAGAGATCCACCAAAGAGTAATGAATTTAGACAGTTTGTGTGTCAGAGCAGCTCTTCTCGTTATGACTTGACTTATTCTAGGAATAGTACTTCTTTAAATTAACTGTTCATTGATCCATTATGCTCCTATACAGAAATTATTTAGCAAGCTGCTGTGATTCCCCAAACAGGCAAAAAGTTAAGCACATATTTAAGATCAAGTTCAAAGGGAATTAAGAATATCTTTTAAGTTAAATCTTTTCTGAAATAGAAGGTTTCTTTTTTTTGTCAGTCCCTGTGCATATTATTATTTTCTTACTGGTGTCTGAAGACTTTAAAATATCATTTCTTCTTTCCATGCTCATAGTGATATTACTTCTTTTTTTTTTTTTGAATACAATTTGGATATTATTTAAATCTAGGACTTGAGCTTCTTCTGAAATGTAATTCTAGTTTTTTCGAAGTACCGTCTGAATTGATATTATGTTAATGACTGTTCTCATGTGTAAATAAACTTTGACCTTATCACAGACTTAACAATTACTTGAAATTCAGTCATATATATATTGATTTGGAGTCCTGGCTCGTACATCACCGTGGATGTATAACAAGAGTCACAAAATACAAATATTGCCTGTTGTGCTTAATTGCAAGCTGATGAAAAGCCATACCTTATTAGAGCAAAGCGAGACAGTAATTCCTACTGACAAAATGTCCACCTTTGGCAGGATCGTTATGGAGAACTTGACTGATGCTTTCCTAGTAGAGGCAGAAGGAACAGCCTTTGAGTAAGGTAACAAAATAGTGTTGCTTAATCAGATGTAAATGAGCTTTTCAAGAAGACTCTAGTTACAGATGTCAGAGCACTCAGGGAGAGTTCAGTCTCTTAGTCCATTCTAATTCTGACCAGAAAGTTACAAATTTAAGTCCTTCGAGAAAGTCCCTTCGCAACATCTAATCTCCTATCATCGTGCTAGCATTGAGAAGAATAATGAAATAAATGGTTCTGACTGCAATTTATTTTGCAATTTAAGTCCTTAACCTACTTGTTTGCCTCCATGACTCCTGTTTCATAGAATGTGCTTTGATTTCCAGAAGAAGAAAGTAGATGAGGGCATAAATTACTGCGAATTTATTTGAAAGGAAGTACGATGTGCCCAATTTCTCCTGACTAAGTCTTGTGGATTTGAGGGCATAAAGTAGCTCACCTCTCAGCATCCAGCTCTGACCAATTTTTTCCATTAAGGAACAGGTTGTTTTACTTTTCGTAAGATGGAAATATGCTGTACAGCAGATGGTGCTTTTTGAATGGTGGGCCCTAGACTAGACACTGAGCAGCTCTTTTCAGGTGCAAATAACAACACACAAAGTATTTACTGCTCAAGAAGTTAAAATTGAGTAGTGACCACTTAAATATCTTCTGGCTAGCTTCTGCTACAGGTCTTTCAGTATCCTGTTGAGGTGAATATTCTGGAAAAGCCTGAAAATTTATTTTTAGACTTCACATTACAGTCACAAGCTAGAGCCCTTTTGTTACTAGCATGAAATAAATGCATAAAAAGAGAAAGTCACTCTTCCCAAACTCTTAAAATCCAAAGCATCCCTTATGTTTGAGAATTGTAACAGTATGGGAAAGGCAAAAAGTTAATCTACCAAATCATCCTGCAGTACTTTCCATTTCCAATGAAAAAAAGTTTTAATTCTGTAAGAAACACCAAGCAGAAGGCAGAAGTGATGTTTTATCTGAGTTGAGTATTTCACAGATGAGCATGGGTTGGAGCCACTCAAATGCAGCCAAGTTAATTAATGATTACACAGCTGGAAAACTTCTATCATCTCACCACAATTTACAAAATTAATTCAGTATGAGAACCACAGCTGCACAAACCCTCATCAAGGATATTCAAGCACAGAGCATGGAAGGTGTTGACAGCAAGTGTTTTAATGTATTAAATAAACATTTTTAAAGCCCCTCTTCTAATCAGCCTGGGTGAGTATAGTTGTCTGTCATGTTCAGCTTTCAGTTTCTGATATTCTTCTCTCAAGCATAGGGCATAAAATACCCCTACTGAGTTGAGATTTTGGGTTTTGTACATGCCTACTGAATATAAATGAATATAAACATGGAACTCATTTTCACCAGTTCGGTTGTTACTGGTGCCTGATATGTCCTACCGGTGTGAAAGCCCCTCGCTTTTCAGCTACAATCTTGTTTGTTTCTCATACTCTTCAGTTCTGACAAGCAAATTACCAGTGACTTTAGTATACACGTGGTTCCACTGAAACCAACAGCACTCAGTCAAGTGTTTAAAGAAAGCTGAGTTAGGAATAAGCTTACTGTTCAACTGTGATAAAATGTTCTTTTCTTCTACTTCTTACCCTTTGCATATTACACACCTCTGAATGGTGTAGTCCTGCATTACCAGTGAAAAATAAAACCACTCCACCATTACTGTTCCATGAACAAAATGCCTTTCCCTATGTGCATTCTCAAGATCCGTTTTTACCATGATAAATCACAGCTTTTCAATGACATCAGCTTTTAAATCTCTTTATTCAAACAGGGACAAGCTCTTTTATGGATGTTCTGGAATGCATTTAGCCTGAGTTTACATCAATTTAGCTTAATGAATTTGAACTGAGCTAAGTCAGGGTAAGCTAACAGCTAGGACCCAGACAAAGTTTAAGTTGATTTCAAAACTCGCTTTACAGAAAAGTAGTGTCCTTTTTATGTGTTCGTTGGACCTGAAGTTTGAGTCTAATCCCTTTCAGGTGAAAAGATTTGCAAATACTGCTGTGAAAAACAGTCCATGGCTAGAAGAAAATTCAGGAGAAAAAAAAAAAGGAATATACTGGGGTCTTGAACTGCCTTGCCTTCTGCATGTGGCCTCTCTTGTTCAATCACCGGTAAAGCCCATAGGTTCCATAGCACTACATAATAGCCTTTTGTTGAAAACACATTTTTAAGGGGGAGTGGCAAGGGGGATGGGGACAGATACAACCCCCCAAAAATGGGATATGTTTTTCTGGAAGGTTCTTGGATTGGTTATAGGACACAGGTTTGAACCATCTGAGAGGACTTGCAGAGCCTGAGTGGAAATATTCACTGTCTCAGAGTCTGTCTTGAATGCTGTGAGGTGGAGCTGATTATACGGTACGTGAAAGAAGAGGAGAAGTTAATAAAATGACATCCTGGGATAGAAAGGCCCTGGTGAACAGCCTCCTTCTCTGCCCTCCTCTCTTCCCTTTCACACTGACAGAAAGAGGAGGCACTGCAGCTGTGAAAGCGAGAACTCCCTCGGCACTGAGATCATGCAGAAAGAAGGGAGATGTCGACGTTTTGGATTCCTGGAGCTCACAGCTACACAAACAGATGGAATAAGGGGGGATGAAAGGCTTTACTTAAACTGTTGCTTGAGGGCAGATATTTGCCATTTTGCTTGGTAGAGCTATGGTTTCTGGAGTTGCACCCTGGGTAGCACATCTGATGGCGCAGAGCAGGGCGGATGAAAAGGTAGCGTCTTAACGTGCAGGATGTGGTGGGTGAGATTCTGTAACAAACCTGGACGTTTGGTAACTGGTTTTCTTGTGATCTGTTTGTCTTATGGTGACAAGTACTTTGGAGATTTAAGGTATTTTGGATTCCTGTATAGCTCAATTTCTGTGTCAGCTTACAGCTCACTTACTATGCAGGGCTGAAGGGTTGTTAAAGATTTCCTTTTGTTTGGATAACAAGAGTGAGAGAGAAAGGGGTTAAATTTAGCGTGGACAGCTGTCAGACCCACCTGTGTAACTGTTTCCTACAAACAATTACCTGGTGTTATTTTGTGCTTTTTTTTCACTTGACTGGAAATCAGCAGGAACGGATTTTCTGAAGGAAAATCCTTCAATTAAAATCTGGCATTTACTGATGCTCCTGGAGGATCACCTTCCCTAGGCAGCACCGCTCACTATTTTTGAATCAGATACTGTGGCTTTGATAAATAACCTTTGACATCTCTTCCATTCTGTTCCAATTTCTGAATGTTGAAAAGAAAAGCATCCTACGTTATCACAGGTACAGCAGATAGTATCAGGATTAGATCTTGGAGTAGAGCACTTAGCTTTGGTGTCATTTATGTGGATCCTCCAGCTCTTCTGAGATAAAAGAGAGAAACTGAGTGAAGATCCTTCCTCGTGAAGTATAAAACTGTTTCTGTTCTGCACCTTGCAGTGGCAGTATGTGGATACCTAAGACTCTCAGCCCATCAAGACTTGGACAGACTTTTTTTTTTTTTTAATGAATGAGATTGAATATCCCATAATAAAGGGAATTTTATAATTTAATTTTTGCTGGCTGGCACCGGGAATGGATTTGGCATGATGTATCATGGCTAGAATTCTAATATAAAATTCAGAGGTTATTTCTTTTTTGGTGTGGTAGTGGCACTTGACATCAAATTTGAACATCAAGTTTTCACAATTTCATTGACTCTGTCCCAGTTCCTGCTTTCTAGTCTACATTAATAAGCAACTTCTTAAATGCTTATTTTATTTTCACAGTTTATGTTGTCTCTAGGAACTTACGCTATGATGTCTTTGGAGGGAGATGTTATTAATTGTATAGTAATTTCTTGAACCTTAATTTCTCATCTATTTTTGCAGGCACCTAAGCTTTATTACATACTGTGCTCTGAACAGTGATAATCATTTGTGGGTGGTTTTTTAGTATTTTATTTTATTTTAGGATGAACCTAAGTTTTTATGGCTCTGGGAACTCTTGGCAGAAAGTACAGATTCAGGAAAATTAAGCCCATTTGTCTCATCATTGTATAGATAGCAGTTTCCTGCACTGAGCCACCTCCGACTCTGTTGAGCTGTCTCACAACTGCCACTTTCAATACTGCAGGTAGTTTAATAGGGTTAGTGTATCTTCCACTTCTAAGACCTAAGCAGAAATAGTAGGTTTTTGTTTTGACAGGCATCTGTATAACCAAGTCTTTCCCAAGTACATGGCTACTGCGATGCAGAGCACGTGCAATTCTGGCTATTGAGATGCTAAAGACAAAAAATATTTTAGACCACTTTAATATCGATACAGAAAATGCTGCTCATCTTAAACCACAGGGAAAATTGATCCCATACTACACAGCAGGTAGCTCATTATAAGCGATGGTTCTGATTATCTAGATAAGGCAAAGCCAACCAGGTTGCTAGGTGGTATTTTGGGATCTGGAGACGTATAATAAAGACTGCAAGATGAACACATTTCCCAGTCAGTGTAAGTTTCAGCCATGCCTGCAGTTCAATACTGAGTACCTGATAGCAGAATTACTGAGTACTGATAGCAGAAGTATGAAATACACAGACAGGTTTTACTTTAAAAAAAATAAAATAAAAGTTGGGGTTTTTTTCATCCTTCATAGGGGAAAAAAAGGAAGTTAGTCTGAGCTGGCAATGCATTCATATTTTGAATCACTTTGCTTGCTTGAGCTTCTTTTACATATGTCCCCCATACCCTTAGAGAGAAAGGCAAAAAAAAGAAGTGTCTCAATTTAGCGTGCATAGACAGTGCCTCAGCAATGACACTGTTCATACCAAGAAGCATCTTCATGTGGTTATCCCTCTGCTTTCTCTAATGTAGGCTCTGTCCTAACTCTGCATTTCACATGGTTGCTCTGAACGTAAGCGGCAGGTGGGAAAACGAACACGTAGTTTGTCAAAGGGCATGTGGTCTGGGAGGGAGCAGACCACACTCTCTTTACCACCAGCAAGATGTGATTATTCACAGCATGATTCTTCTGAGGTTAATAAAGATGGCTGTAAAAAGCTAGACTGTAATTTGAGGGGTTTTGATTGACTCTTAATGATATCTCGTGCACTGGTCAGTAGCATCAAATAAATGGCAGGCACTTCTGACCTTCCTTCCCTTTCGTGTTAAGCAATTTCAGCTGTATAACAGCCATAAGACCAGACAGGCAGTGAATTTCCTGGGTGATAATTGCATTTCTTTGGTGGCTCAGATCTTCCCCCTGCAGCATCCAACCTCCCAGCATCCAACCCATGGAGCTGACTCCATTTGCAGTCTTTTGGCACCTGGGTGCTGCACTTGACTACTTCTAGGGTAAGAAGGGCAAAATATTATGCTGGTGTAATGACTCTGGGTTTAAACACAGAAGAAGTGTTTAAGGAGTAGATACATCTGATTTGATGTATTGGCCTGCTGCCAAATTAACATCGTGCATTTTCGCTTTAATAAGCTTTGAAATCTCCCTCAATAGGCTCTCCCTCAACTATCTAGAAAGTAGCAGTAATTAAGGGGATTACTTATTAATTTTTGCAACTCTACACTATCATAGTTACCTCAGTGCAATGTGATAGAAAGTGAGCTGACAGAGCCCCTTTTCCTTCTAAATCAGCATCCTAAAATGACGCTTGAGCCTTTATTAGAATACAGATTGAAAGAAGTTGTAGTAGAGAAAAATCAGGTCTGGAAGGGGCAGAATAAAGGGGTCGAAATCAACCTTCTTTCATCAAGATTGTGTTCTTCAGGTCTGCTGTCTTCCAGCAGTTCTTCAGTGGCTTCTTGGGTTGCAAGAAACTTTTCAAAGTCCCCAATGAGTCCTTAGGAAAAGTTGGGGTTTGTTTTGTTTTGTTTTGTTTTTTTCACTCCGGTGCCTTGAGATGTGGGTTTATGTCTGTCCCCTGCTCTCCCGGGACTCTGCAGGCTCTGTGCTCTGTCCATTCCCACGCGTGCTGTGCGGGAGGTTCTGCCGTCCCAGGGAGCTCGTAGCGCTCAGAGAAGGAGCAGCGTCACCCTCCACTCTGACCCGAAATATAGCAGCATGCGAAGGCAAACGGGCAGCTACCCTCTGCTTACAGAAAAAGGCAAACCAGAGCAAAACAGTTCTCTTCATCTGTTCTGGTTTTGTTAGTAAGGGGGGGCCTAAGGTGGTAGCTTCTGTAGGAAACTGCTAGAAGTCGCTCCCCTTTGTTCAGGGGACTCAGCCAGGCCTAGGGCGGACCCGCTGCTGGCCAAGGCCGAGCCAGTTGGTAGCAGAATGTCCCGTGATAACGCCTCTGCGATAACGTATTTAAGTAGGGGAAAACAGAAAAAAAAGGAGGAGAGATGTGAAGCAGCTGAGCGGGGGGCAGAGAGGGGGAGGCGCGAGCCTCGTGGGCCTTGCAGGCCTCACCCTCTGGCCTCCCGCCGGGCAGCCGACTGGGCCCAACTCGGCCCGGCCTGGCTGCAAGAAGTGGAGAGGAGATGAGAAGTGAATAAGATGTAAAAAGGATCCCGAGAGGCGTCTGCCAGCCTGTTGTGAGGAACGGCTGCAGACGCCAAGGTCAGTTCAGAAGGAGGGGGAGGAGTAACGCGGCTCCTGGCCAAGATTCCTCTGCAACTCGTGGTGAAGACCATGGTGGAGCGGGTTGTCCCCCTGCAGCCCATGGAGGTCCACGGAGGGGCAGAGATCCACCTGCAGCCCATGGAGGACCCCACGCTGGAGCAGGTGGAGGCCTGAAGGAGGCTGTGGCCCGTGGAGGGCCCGCTGGGACAGCTGTTCTAGAGGGACTGCACCCCGTGGAAGAGATGACCCACGCCGGAGCAGTTCCACGAAGGACTGTGGCCCGTGGGAGGGACCCCACGCTGGAGCAGAGGAGGAATGCAAGGAGTTCTTCCCCCGATGATGACACAGCGGCATAAAACAACGCGTGATGAACTGACCGCGACCCCCGTTCCCTTCCCCGCTCCGTGCCGCTCGGGAGGGGAGGTAGTATAGATAATGTTAAGCCTGGGAAGAGGGAGGGGTGGGGGGAGGTTATCTTGTTCCCTGTCTCATTCTTCTGCTAATTTTAGAAATAAATGAATAGTTTTCCCCAAGTTGAGTCTGTTTTGCCCGTAACGGTAACTTTAAGGATTTCTCCCTGACCTTATCTCAAACCTTGAGCTGTTTTTTCTATATCATCTCCTCCTATTCTCTCGGAGGGTGGGGGGAGCAAGAGAGAGACTGCGTAGTCTGGTCCCGATCGGGGCTGAACTACGACATCATCACACATTTGTACTGTGACAATTAGTCCTAGAGATATCTAGAGATATTCTTTGTCTTTACATATTTTTCCCTTGGTCTAATATAAATGTAATAAAATATATTCTGGCACACTGAGATTGCAAGAGACCAATTTTTTCCCCTCACCTTCTACATACATATTTTTTTTCTTGAGGGTCATTGTACTGTGAATGACTTGAGGCACGTGAAATCATCTCTTAAAATAGAAGAAAGGTTAAAAAAATTCTACTCCTGCAAAAATTAACATGAATGATTGTGCCTAAGTGTTTTTTAAAAATCCCCTCTAATATAATAAATGACCCTCACCTGAAGCCTCTAATTACAGCCAGTAGCATTTACTGCATCACTAAAGTGCAGAACAGTTAAGCCGCGCACAAAACTGAAATATCAGAGTGTGATTATTTATTATGTAGGCCTGAAGCATATGTTAGCAAATTTGCTGTTACTTCCCTCATGATTTTTTGTTTTCTCTCTCATTATTTCTGGATACTGGTTACATGGCTGGATTTTTTTTTCAGTAACATTTATTTACAAGAACTAATTAGACTTGTTGCTATCAATAGCCTCTAACAGAGCTCTTAAGAACAAACTGCATGGCAAATTGACATTGTGTCCTTGTTAAATCAGCTCCTGCTGAGTGGGTATGATTTACATATTGATTACTTCACTTTCTTGATTGCCCTTTTGCAGTGAAATAGTGGGTAGGGAATGGTGGGGTGTGGAGGTGTGGAAGCAGGGAACATAGCATCCTACGAGAGACCCTGTGTTGGTGAAACAAGTTTCCCAGGCTTTGCCCTTGAGCAGTATGTGCCAGACCGGGAAGGTCCCAACACGCAACAGGACAGAGGACTCCTCACCAGCACTTGGGCCAGAAGCCAGCAGGGAAAGCGGCTGCAGATCGGCTTTGTGCCCATCACTGGGGTCCCTGAGGCTGTGGTTAAAGACTTCTCTTTCTTTCCCAGCTTGTCCGCTACAGTTCTGAAGGCGTCCTGCAGCTGGGGCCGCTGGGCTCCACAGCCTTTCTGCCTGACTCCAAATGCCTCATTGATGACGGGAAGGGCAGGACACCGACTCTGAAGAAGTGCGAAGATGTCCTGAGGCCAGCACAGAGGTTCTGGGATTTCACACAGGTACAGAAGAGCTCAAGGAGCCTTGCAGAGATAAATGGGAGAGGAATGCTACTCTGGAGGATATTTAATGACAAATAAGGAGGTCTTCAGATGACTAGTCAAGGAATCCACCCTTATGCCTCCTAGAAATAGTTACATGTGTTTTCTATAGCTGTCCAGGAATTTTCTTACATTGTTTCTAGGAATTTTTGGATATGCTCTCTAGAAATTTTTACTTATGCTTTCTTGAAGTCCCCCTTATGCTTTCTTGGAATATTCTCAATTTCTGTAGTGATTGTCAAGGATATGCTTGTAAATCTTTTTTTATGTGTGTCTAAAAATTTTTGTTTGTAGCAGTTTTCAAGCATATTTCTAAGAATTTTTCGATCTAGTGTTTTCAATTATTTCTTGGCACTTTCAAAAGCATTCTTACAGTTTCTGGGACTTTCTAGATCTTCATTTATATAGGCATTCTCTAGTGCTTTTTAGAGATTTCTTTAGTGATTTTGGGGGAACTTTCTAGAAATTTCTAAATCTAGAATTATCAAGGAATTGTTTTGGCGCTTTGTATGAATTATCTGTCTTCTCCTAGGAACTTCTAGCACTTTCTAGGGACTTTTATCACTTGATAGATATATAACCTTCAGGCACTTTGTAGTGCTTTCTAGGGATTTACAAATCTACCACTATTTTCCTTTTAGTCTTTTCACCTTTCTGTTCCTTCTTCTAATCCTTCTTTTCTTTTTTTCCTTAGAATGGTCCAATCATCAGCAGAGACACTGGCCGTTGTCTAGAAGTGGAAATGTCAAAGGATGCAAATTTTGGGCTCAGATTAGTTGTACAAAGGTGCTCGGGGCAAAAATGGATGATTAGAAACTGGATAAAACATGGCCGACATTGACTGCTGGGGCTGAGAAGCTGCCTGTCCTGCTGTTATCCATTGCTCAGTGTGCCATATCTTTCAAGGCATTTTGAATTAAAGCAAATTAGTTTGAACAGGACTTGGCTCTCAAGAGTCCTCCACAGCTGGGCATTCAAAGGCAAAAAAAAAGAAGAATAAGAAAAAGAAAAGCAGACACATACAGGCCCTATTTGACTCTTCCTTGCTCCAGCAGATGACCTGGGAAGCTTAACAAGAGTTTTCTGTTGATTTGGAAATCTTGTGAAGATCAGAACACAACAGAGAAGTGGGTTCCTTAAGCTCTCCGAGAGGGATTAATAATAGATGGATGCTTCTGTGATGAGTTGAAAGGAGAGATCCCAATACTGCCTCATAAAGAGAGTTCTCTGATGGGTAGCTTTTTAGCTTTAAGTTATTGACTGGTGCACAACTACTATGGTGAATAATCATGTGCCTTTTTTATTGTACTTCATATAAAAAAAGACTGGAAAAAATCCTACCTTTTCAGCATGTCTGGTTCATTGTACTAAACAAGATGGTCTGTAAATAGCACTGGAAGTATAATATAATATATGATAAATTTCAAGGTTGATTGTTTAGGAGTCTCTATTTCTAGAAAGAGACTGTTCCACAAATGTTTACAGGTGGTTCTCAACCTTCAAGCTGCAAAAAAGCAGCATTTTAGAGACCTCTTCTAGTTAGACACAGGTAAATGTTGAATAGGTAAAATAGACACATGCTCCATTATATTGCCACATTTTACATTTCTTAGCTGTAAAGGCATCACGATATAGCACTTGTATATTTAACTCTTTGGAAGCAGTAAATGTCCTAGTAGATGGATGAATTTCTAGAGCCCTCTGTTGGCCCACAAGCCCTGAGGACATCAGTGCAAGGCTCCCGCCCTGCAGCGCTGTGCACGCAGGGGCACTGTCGTGCTGTTCCAGAAACTGCCTGGAAGCTGGGTTCTCATGACTTCGGAAAATAAGTTGACTGAGTTAGATGCCATCTGTGGAACTTAACAACTTGACTCTTCCATTTTGTTACCCATCCTGTGAAAATGTCAAATGTGAGCAAATACGCTTTGTGAGCACTGTCTAGACAAATTTCCTGAACAAATCAATGAAGTCTTTTCAGTATTTGAGAAACAAAAAAAAAACCCTAGTGGTAAGAAGGCAAATTAGAGCAAGAAAGAACTAGACGGCATATATAAATACTGCTACTCTGAAATAAAAATATTTTACTGTAGTTGACCTGTTGAGAGCATCTTTGTGAACCTTTATTTAATAATGTTTCCAGTGGTTCATGCAGCATCTGTGCACAGGGAGCCAGAGCAATGACAAGGCTTTATCCAAAAGACTGGCAAAGCTGATGACCACTGTCAACATCAGCAGGCGTTGGTTGTGGGTCCACAGCAGACAGCTTTTCATTACAGAAGATTCAGTCATACTGAAGGAGACACAGAGATGGTATCTGTTAACATCACTGTTTAATATTTTATAGTAATTAAAAAAAAAAAAGTTATGTTTTGTTTTATTGAGCCAGAAAAACAGGTAATCGCACACATTGCAGTACCATGAATCTTGGTGATCTCTTTCTTGAAGAGCTTTTGCCATTCCTATTTCAGAGCATGGTGAATAAAATAAAATGGAAACAAAGTTAATTTTTCAAGGGCATGGTATTTAATAAAATATTTACTTTTAAATGCAAAATCCATCAGTTCTTGCCAACTCTTGGTTGGTATCCAGAGAGCATATCAGTATATGTTGCCCCAATTTTATTTTGAAAGAGAGCGTGCAAGATGTAATACAAAGCCAATTCTCCTGGAGTTTATTTGTGGCTCATAGCTGATCTTTATTTATGTCACATGGATCAGGTTATGCATGAATATATACGAAAGAATAATTATGGGTGAGATTCTAAATATAAAAGTGCTTAAGATTCTGTGTTTATGGTTAGTTGAACACGACCTCTTGAACAGTGTAATAAGACCTGCAGGGAGAGGTAGCCTCTTTATAAAGCAAGCAATACAGTAAAAAATCACAGACAACCTCAGTATTTAAGCTTTCTTGCAGGTCTTAAACAGGTAGGAAGCTTTAGGCTAAATATAGATTAGGAACAGTTGCCCTGCGTTTAACCTCCTTATGTTAAGCTATTAGGCAATTTAAAAGGATAGTTACCATCTGTGGAGCAGGTGTTGAACGCTTTGTGCACGAGTTCTGTTTGTAAGTGACTTTTCATCTTCTCTCCAGATACAATTTAAAAGAGAATTGTATGAAAGCTGTATTCTTCTTTTGTTTACTCTGATGGAGTTTTACTCCATGAAATATTTGGCCAAGAGAGGCAAGAAGGCAACAGAAGGGAGAGACAGCTTTACCAGGTGAGCTTTTTGGGTAAAGTTGTAGGTCATTCACACCATTTGTAGTCTTTCCAGTTAATAAGTGCTAACTCTTTTATATGAAGATGGATGGAAGTTGAAAGTAATTATATGTGTGAATTATATGCTTCTCTATTAGACGATAATGTTACTGCACTCAACAGAAGCAAATTTGCCACGTGCTTTTTTTTTTTTTTTTTTCCCCCCTCTTTTTTTCCTTGTCTTGACTTGCCAATCTACACTTGATCCTTGGTTAGCAATGGGGCAGCAAGCATTTCAAATCCTGGGTAAATGAAAGGGAAGGCTAAATATTTGGAGGAATACTAGGTTTTAAATTTACTATCCTAAAAGGAGCATTGCTTTTGTGGTTTAGGAGCTTTGAAGCTGAGAAGGCCAGATAGATCTGCATTTAGTGGTGAAGATTTCAAGCAAGCATGACAGCCTTTCACTGACACCACCACAAAGAACGGGAACCGGTTGTCCTCAGAATTTCACTACTTTGCATTTTCAGCACCCAGTGCAAAGCACGTGAGGGGGTGGCTACACGGTCTGACTGAGAGTGGTCGGTCCTGGCAAGCTTTGAGTGCAGAGGCCACAGGCTGCAGAAGGCTTGCAAGGACCCAACTTTCAGTATGAGAAGGAAAGTGAATTTTTGCAATAGTTAAATGGCTCTGAGATTTACAGAGTAATATAAAAGCATTCAAATAACTCTTAAAGTTGCAGTTGGTATTTTCTGTGATTGTCAATTTTTAAAGTTTTACTGAAACAGTTATCTTTGAAAAATTAATCTGTTTTACTTTATTCATCTTTTTGCTTTAGTCTTTATCTGTCTGAAGCACTACTTTGGCTGTGGTATTAACATGTGAGTGAGTGGGTCTTAAATATTCTCTCATAAAAGGAATAATAATTTTAAAAGCCTTGAGTATTATCTGTGTTAACCATAGTCTATGGGTCTCTTGTCAGAATTTTACCCCCTAGTATAATCTGAAGTCCTGCTTAATCTTGTTTCAAATTTTCAGTCTTGTTTACCACAGTGTTGCTATTATGAGAAGTATTTAATATAGTGTAATATGCCTTGTAGAGACAATTCAGACCAGAATCTTCAATTGCTAATTTGATTTAGGAGATTATGGAGTTAAATACTAGGTCCTAGGACAGAAGAATGTAAGGTGAAAAGGAACGTCAAGTCTAGTACACTGCTGTCAAAGGCAAACCAGTAAAAAAAAAAAACTTTTGTAACCACGTCAAGATCACTAAAAATTAGTTTTAGTCCTGTGGGGGGAAAAAAAGCCCTATCTCCTTTGAGAACTATAAACTACTTTCCAAGCTGAATTTCTTCGTGTCTTGATTAAAGCTATGGGATCCTCAGCCAAAATTGTCCTCTAATTTTATTGGCCCGCTGTTTCCTGAGGCATGCTAACCTCCAGTGGAAAGCAGCGAAGAGGAAGAAGAGCTAAAAAAGGTATTGTTGAAGGACCCAATGAATTACACTGCAATTACATAAAGATCTCTATTGCCCTCCTCCGTGAGACATGAAAACTCTTCAGGATTGTCCCACAACCAAAAAGCTAAACTCTGGTTCCACAGAAGTGACCCAAGACAAAAATATGGAAACAAACAACAGTTCTTCATACATATTCAACGCATTGAACTGCCTATCTCATTTCAGTGAATAATTTGTTGCTTGGCACGTCTGAAGATCAGGCCTTCACAGTCTTTTGGAAACTGTTTATATTTCTTTTCATCAGCCTGCTCCTTTTTAAAAACTGTGGTCTGGTAAATGAAAACCTCACTTGCTTTGTGACAAGGGGTGTAATCTATCTGACACAGGACAGCTGCAATTTTAAGTACATAAGTCAGAGCTAATAAGATTTAATGAAATAGCACCAGTCCTAATCTGTTCTTTAGATCAATTACACAGCATGTAATTCCTTTAGTGTCCAGTATTCATTTGAAATGATTCATTAACAGCCATACTAAAGCACATTATGGCCTGTTTTGGGACCCAATGAGTTGGGTTGTAAGAAGAACTTCTTTAACAGACACTGGAGTTCAGAGGGTGTTTGGCATCATATTATTCAGGTAGGAAACATACCTTCTTTTAATTTTTTTTCATGAAAGGCTTTGGGAGGAAGAACAACTGTCAGAATTAACTTAATTGAAAATGTACCTAGAAATGATGTACCGGTTTTTACTGCTATTTTGACTGCCTACTTCTTACTGCTAATCAAAGTTGATCATGAGGTCATGCCACAGATTAAGGATGGTATTTCAAATTAGAGGAACTAGCTAACAAGAGAGAGAAACCAAGGAATCATCAGGTCTTGACATGTCTCTAGATCTGGATGCCACAAAAGTAATGTTATGTTCTCTCTGTAAAGAATCCCAAACTTAAAACGTTTTTGTATTGCTTCATCAGGAAAACCTACTCAAGAGACCACTGTAGTGTGTATCTCTAAATCTTATTTTTGCAGATGCGATTTGATTTTTTTTTTGTGTGTGTGTATGACATTAGTGGACTTAAAGTGAGAGCTGTAATTGCTGAATGCATGGAAAATACATTAATTGGCACCATGGTCTACTGAAGTATGTGCATCATGCATTTGTAGCTTTCTGTGTGGTAACGAGGATATTCTTAAAATATTAATGCACTGAGTGAGTTCTGCTGGAGATGTAGTCTGCTTACTGAGTGCACTAAGGGAGCTCAAGGAGTAAAGACTGAAATTATACAGTCAATAATTCTCTGTGAATTTGACAAAAAACACATCAATATTTGCATCTTCTAAAAAATGTAATGAATTAGCTTTAGGTTGTCTCTTAACAATCTCCCAGTTTTACTCTGGTAACTTGAAAATAGCTTGTCTCTATAAAGATCTGGGATGTTTATGTCGTGTGAAGACTTTAGCTGTGTCTTTACAATGCCCCAGCCATCAAAGGCATTAGAAAAAGAGATTTACAGTGACCCCTTTAGTATATTGCAATGGATTTTAGAATGGTTTCACAAAATACATTGACTTATATTACAAAAGCATTAATGATATTTAACTGAAGATATTGAGTTCCTGGGTTGCCCTAAGTAAAAACAATGTTTTCTTTGGCCAAGAAAATTTACTTGTAAATACTCCAGTGAAGTGATATATGGCAACCTGATTTTGAAGAACAGAATTTCTGAATCAAGAATCATTCTTCAAAGATGCATACAAGCACTTATTACTTCTCATAGACTTAGTTTTCTATTGGCCATCAACAAGTATTGCCCAGTTTGCAAACTCTTTGTAATAAGTTTAATTAAAAAAAAAAAAAATGCAGCAATTGGAAGGCAAGTTGTGAAAGCAAATAATTTTTCATTATGTGGTGCATCATGAAATCAATTTGTATTTACAGTTGAAAAGCTAATAAATTACTATGCATTTTACTGCTGACATGAGCTGCATTTCTTATTATTGTACCTTTAGACACTTTGTATTTAAAATTCAAAGTTGTCACACAAAGGAAAACTAGAAAAGCAAAGTATACATCCATTTGAAAATTTAAATTGCACATAATCTGTTCTGAAAGGTAGTCAGCCTGTTTCTGAGATGAGCACAGGACGCTTTGCAGCAGATTGCAAGCTGTTCTAAAGGGGACAAGCTCTGTGCGTGTCGGAGGAGACGTATCCCCACACACTCATTGTAGACTTGGCCCCTGAGCGTGCACATCCAAATCTAGACGGATGACAGTGGAGATCACAATTCCGCTGTGACTGTCAGACTGGAGGAGGCTTTTGTTGCCATCCCTGTACAAAGACGTGTACTTGCGTAATGCACTTGCAGGTACTGATTCACACAGCAGTACAAGCTCTGTTCTTATGTGGTCCCACAGGACTAGTAAGTGCTCCACACGAAGCATTCAACCATTGATTTAAAAAATCCCCTTAAAAAAATTCTGACCTTGGAATTGCCATTCCTAGAATCATTGAACCATGGGGAAAAATACGCTATTGTTCCACAGACATGAGGCTGATGATGAAAGAGTTCTCTTTCTAGTGGTTTGCACTGGGGCTATGTTTTAGCAATTCAAATGTATAAGAGCACATCTGATCTGTCATTGAGGTGTTACTGTTCTAAAGAACACTCCTGCAACCAAAGAAACAGATTATACTTCCCAAGTTGCCTAGTTAATACAAAGGACTGAAGGATATCCCACACCCTGTGACCTGACCTATCTCAACAGAGAGGCCAGTTTCGCAGATGATATAAAATGTCATTGCTGAGCTGCAGCCAAGGAATTTGTGGGAAGTATAGTAATTTATACCATCTATAGACCTGATCTGTTGTAACTGATGATATTGCTATTGACTTGATTTTTTTTCTGCTTCCAAAGTCACTTTTATCTGCCCAAAGGCAATAGAAAAGGGTTATAAAGTGCTTATGAACTCTTTTCTATACTGTCATACTTCTACCAGAAGTCTACGCAGCTCAGCACCTCAGCATTGAAAACAGTCAATAATTGATGTTTAGAAGGATAAAATAGGAGACAGGGAAAACACAGAATGGTCCTTTCATCATATATCTCCCCCTAATTTCAAAAGGTAAGGACTTCCCAAGCCATAGGCTGTACACACCAACCCAACCATTAGATTTAATAACTGCTGTCGTTCTGTATGTATCTAATCCACTTATACCTCTGGGTGTCACAACGTCCTGTTGTAATAAATAGCACAATTGCTGCAAGTCAGTATCTCGGCTTTTCATTCCATAGGATGCCCTGTAGTTCTCTTATGGTGGAAAACTGTGAATAACTGCTGCCAACTCTTTTTTTAACACCCTTCTTAGTTTGACCTCTGTCATCCTCTTTTAAAATATATTTCAGACCTGACTGTGTCATGGGTTTTTTTTTTTTTGTATCACTAGCAAACAACTTTGTAAAAGTGGAAGCAGATGCTCTGTGTCATATATTGAATTGGGTGATGGCACAGTGAGAACTGATGGAGTTCTTGAACTGCTCGGCAGTTTAATACATACATTACTGGTTTTAGCATTGATTTTGGATCTCAGCCACGCTGTTTCTGCTCTGTTAGTGTGTATGCACAAAGTTAGCAATTTGTCATCAAAGAGCACAGAGTATCTGAGAAAGAATCTGACACCTTCTTTCATTCTCCTAGAAAGATCTCCCTACCCTGCTCATCCTGCTCAGAGGAGGCTGTAGGGCCCACCCATGGGTCACAGTTGTGTGACCGGGCTAGGACATATTTCCGTGCTCCTCATTCTCTTGCACGCCTCTGCCTCACTTGAACTAACGGTGTGAGATCTGAGTGCACAAGCTTTCTCCTTGCTGATTTCTACAAGGACAGTGACTGCACACATTGAAGAACAGCTGTTAAGCAATTCCCCGGTTTATCCAGAGAAAGGAAGATTGGCTGTAGTCTTCAAGTGGGCAACAATATAACCAGCCTCAGAAGGGATAGCCTGACACAGCCTTGGCAAATTTAGCTCCATCTCCAGGATCAGTCTTTTTTAGGGTGGGGCATTTCTTTGTAAATCCACACTGAGGACTCTGTGTAGAAATGCTGCTCCGTTGCTAGCCAAGGTATTCCATGGACTTAATTTTCAATTATAACCAAGCCAGCATTTCTTGGAAGGAGAAATGTCACCTTTCAAGGTACCATATGCTTGCTAAAATGAATGTTCCATGAATAATATCCAACAAAATTAGGTTCATGTAAATATTTTGTCAGCAGTTCTGCATCTGACAACATTTGTACTACAAAAGTTATCCTAAGTCTCAAATTTTTCACTGTGAAGAATGTATATCATGAATGTAGCCACGTCTCTTCTTTTTTTTTTTTTATCAATAAACCTTCGTGAATCATGTTTATGTGCCTGTAACTGAGCACTAAGTAGCAGTGATAATGATTCTTCAACCTATACATTGCTTGGTTGTCTTTTTGTTTTCTTTTGTTTTGGCTATCTGTGCTTACCATAACACAGCTGAGCACCTGTCTTAGACTTGCCTTTGCATCCTGACTGGTTATCTGGAATTTAAAACAAGAAAATAAGGACTGAGGTATTATCCTGTCTGTAATTTTGAGGTAAAAGCAAACAAACAAACAAAAACCCCTCTTTATGCTAGAATTTATGCAACAAATCCAAGAACTTATTTCAGTGCCTAAAACCAACTATAAGCCTAAGCACCAGCAAACAAAACTCAGCCCCTTTCATGCAAATTCAGCGCAACATTTTTCTGGATTGTGTGCTTCTTATCATAAGCTCACCTCTGTTGCTTAACCACCTTCTCTGACTTTCCCTTTAGGCTGTTCCCACCTTCTTCTATCACATTATTTCCTTAATGCAACTGTGTAACTTTTTTTTTTTTTTAGATGTGTTACTAATATAGATGATCTGAATTGGAAAAAAAAAGGAGCCTTTCTAACTAACAAAAATAATTGTGGGATTTATAGAACTTAGAGGTAAAGATGTGACTAGCAAAGTGCTGTGACATGCATTAGACCGAGTATACATATGTAAGAGTCCATTATTTGTTTTAGAAGAGCTAAACAGAACTTCTTAATGGCCTTGATCTTGCTGACAACAGAGCAAGATACCATGCCCCTTGGGTGGGCCCAGCTGGCGCAAAAAGTTCTTGAAGAAAATATTGTGCTTTAGTTTTATAATTTGGAGATTGGGATTTCCTTGAATTGGAAAAGCTGGAGTTAAACATGAGAGACTGAGCCGCGTTGTCCAATCTGGACAACATGAACCAACATAAAGCAGTTCAGTAAGTGATCGGGCTCTGGGTTCTTTACATGAATAACTGAGCTTTAATAGAGAGATTTTAATCAGGATTCAGGAAAGATTTTTCTGCTTTTGCAGTTTATTACAGTGAAATCTCTCTAATTCGTTGACAGAGCTCCAAAACACACACGAGTTGGTGCTGTGGTGTGTTAGCAATTAAAGATTTGCCAAAAGCTATTGAAATTCTCAATGTACTTCAAGTGTTGGCATTCCGTGCAGAAAATGGTGCCACCTATCAGCAAGAAGGAAGAAATTAAATAGCAAAATGATTTGTTTAAACTGAAGAAACTGCTATTTTAATTGCAAGGCTGATGGTTTTGTATTAAAAAGCAATTAGCAAGATGTTCAGCCTGTTCAGGATGATTCTGGGTAAATGAGGTGCTGACCTGGCTGGCCACTCTTATGCTGAGACAGGAGGTCTAGGCTAGACTAACACTGGATATCCTTGTCTTGCTGACCTAAGGGCAGAGAGTTACGAGAAGAGAATCTGAATCAAGGGTGCAAAACACAAGTCAAGCAGATCAGCTGAGGTCCAACTCACTAAAGGTAAATAGTTAAATTTTTTTGTTAACCTGAACCTAAATAACTTCAGATCCAATTTTTGTCTTTTTGCATGGTATAGGTCATTTTGAGTCACTCTTGCAAGCAAAGCGTAGGCTTATTAAGTGACACAGGTATTTTGAAAATGTTTTTCCCTGTTCTTTGGAAAGGTACGTTTTGAATTATTCTGTTGGAGTTTTTGTGTAAAATATTCACAACAAATCCTAGGAGGTCCAAGCCATGTATTTCCCTCATGGTCTCAAGCTATCGTAATACTGAGGCCCAGGATAATGCACTGCGCTGCCTCCTTCTTCTGAACAGAAATGAAGTTCAAAGCTTCAGTGGGCTCCTGAGGGGCAGTGAGGGATTTGTGTTGTGTTCAGCCTTATCAGGAAAAAAGTCAGGACACTTTTCATCTCTTAGGAGCCTGCTTTATGCTTTTATCCCGGAGCCAAAGCTCCTTTCTTAAGTCTGAAACAGTTACACAGACCCTTTTTGTTATCCATCAGGCCAGAATGACATGAGACTGTTGCTGTTCTTTATACCAGTGCTTCACTGGGTTTAGTAGAAGGGAACTCTCTGTAACTATTAGACCTATTAAAAACCTTACAGTTCTAAGGTTTTTGAAGCACTTTCTTAACTTCTATGCCTGAGCACAAGGCAAAACAATGGACTTTTAGTTGTTCTGTTTTTTTTTTTTCCTTTTCTTTTTGAAATGCATTGATAAATGTGGCCAAAGATTCAGTCTGAGGTAAATGTGCACAGCTTCATCACGTCTCGCAGAATTGTTCTTTTGTACATCAGCAGAAGATTCAACCAAAACAACTAGAAAAATGCTGGCTGCTTAGAAAAACAAGGCTCTAAATTAGTTCATTTTTGCCAGGCCAGAGCACTTCATGAAAATTTTGAGGTCTAATGTGTTTATTGCACTCACAAAGACCAGAAGGTATCAAGCAACCTTTGCAACTTGCAGCACCAAGGAAAAAGACGAAATGCAGGTTTTAGGATTTATTTTGGTTTTGTAAGCATGAGAATCAAAGAACTGTTGAAGTGGCAAGCCTAGAAAGTAAGCTGGTGCTCATAATTTCTGTTTTGAAATGTACACTCCTGGTCCTTCAAACATTTCATAGTGAGAATTAAAATCTAAAGAGTAAGTCACAAAAGTAAATTATGAGGAGCCTATCACAGTATCTGCAGATATTTCAAAGTACTGTTGTGACTCTCATTGTTATATATCTGAATGTGTCACAAACACTAATGAACCTGTGCCTGCAATGTCCTGTATGGTATCTTCCCCCTCACAAAGAGGAGGGATTGCAGTACAGAGAGGATAAGGACTGACTTTCTTACGTGAAGGCAATGAAGTAACTCTGATCTCTAACGTGTACCCCAGGCTTACAGAAGGGCAAAGAGGACTCACTTTGGCTTGGATGGCATTTATGGTCTGCAAGCAGCTCATGGATAGGAAAAGGCAGCATGCTGTTCTCTGTAGGGTATACAATCTGAAACAATTTTATCAGAACTGCTAGACAGAAATCTTAATAAGCAGGAGTTAAACAACTGGGTGTTTTTATCTTGGAAGCAAAAAAAAATAAAAGAAATAGTACATTTAAAATTCACCATATGCACAGTAACTTGCAGTTAGTAATTAAGTTCTCACAACATCCTTTCACAGTGCCAGGCAGAGCATATTGGCTTAGGTTGGTCTGGTTGTCGAGTGTGAACCAAAATGATTTCTAACAGCAATCAAATACATTTTGAAACGTGCTTATGAAAATGCTAACTCAGAGGCTTAAAGCAAAAATCATTCATATATTAGCAAATGAACCTGTCCTTTGCAAGCTAGCCCCTGAAATGTAATAAGGGATCAGTCCAAGGAAAGATTAAGATGCTGAGAGGTAATATTTTGTGATGGAGTTTGGGGTGACATCTATTCAACATCAGTGGAATAGCTATGGACTGAGGGGTTGAACTGGACTCTGGAGGCCATGCTCTGTCATGAATGCCTTCATCAAATCTATATCCACAGAGGGATTTAGGTAATAAAATTGCTAGAAGTCCCTCTGTCACTTAGTGGTACCCAAGGCAGGGTCTTCAGTCCATGTACGAGCAAGGCTGGTGAGAGCAGTTATCCTTTATCTTCTGTGCTGTGAGGATGCCCACCAGCTGAACCGCTCAGGTGAGGCCTGTGTGTGAGACCTAGCAGTTTTCAGATAAATAACAAAGCTGCCTTCTGCTACGACTTCCGGACATGTCCAAAAAAAAACACTCTGAAGAGACAGTGAATTTAAAAAAAAAACAACACCAAAATCTCCCCAGAAACCTAACAACACAAGCAGTGGCCGGACACCTCCTTTCTTTCTTGTTTTGACCATGAAATGGGGTCCTGTGATGCCCCCCCATCGAGTGCTCATCGTGCTGGTCCCGGTGCTCAGGGAGGGCCCATGGGACCGGAGCTCTGACACTTGGTGAGCCGTGGAAATGTGGGGTCTCAGGTGGCCCCTGGGCCGGCCTTTGCCATTGTTTATTCCTATGCTCTCAGGCAGAGTGGAAAGAAGAAAATGGGAACAAGAAGAGAAGCAGCATAGAGAGAGAATCAGTAACGATTCGGCTATTTTATGGGAGCAGAAAAATCTCCTTAGGTAACTATCTGTACAGAATCCCCACTCTGTGAATCAGAGATTACGGTCCATTTTATCCCACTGGTTTTAATTTGTTGCCAGAGGCCGCTCAGCTAACTGGCATTTAGTGAATCCAGGGATGAAGGGGATGACAATACAGCTCGCGGACGTCAGAGAGCTGTGACCTTTCCAAGCACAACGTAAAAAATCTGCCGATCTCGCTTACAATGAGTGATCGAATCTGGGCGCCGCAGGCAGAAACTGGCAACTCCACCGCTGTCACCATCTGTAAAATCAATACCTAGGCCCGACTCCTGCCGTCTGCCTGCCCTGGGACTGTGGATGAGGCTGAAAGTTGGGGTGCGTCCTGAGGGCTCCTGCGTATTCTCCGTGGTGTGTGGGCTAGAACAGACTAAATACACATCATACCCTGAATACACTTTTCCTTTTTTACCCTGCAGATATATTTATTTTCCTTTCTGAAGCCCGTATGCATCTCTGTTCATAATGCCATTTTAACGCCTCATGTGTAATATCTCTTTTGTTCCCCTGCAGTTGCATCCATGTTCTCACAGGTGCTTTGGATGCAAAGCAACGTTTAGTCAGAGCTTCAGCAACAAGAAAAAAAATTCTTCCTCAACAAAATAAAAAAAAAAAAGAAACCCAAACATTTGTGATGGTTTCAAACTGTGAAACAGCAACCTGATATTGGCAGAGCATGGAATTTTCTCACGAGATGCTGCTGCGAGATCTGAGGCAGGCATTTAATCAGGACTAGGGGCAGCTATCAGAGCAGGCTGTCACGCCTAGAAAACCTCAAATTATGCGCTAATTATCCACCTACACTGCCAGGGAATAAATAACTAATGACTTCAGCTTACTGTGCTGAAGATCATTCCAGTTTTAACAAGTTTGCAGGCTGAAGGGTTTTTTTGCTATGTGTTTGAGATGCAATAATTAGCAGTGGTGTGTTCAGAAGGAGTGGCTGGGTGGCTTTGAGTCCCACGGCCTCTGGAGAAGCCAAGTCAAAGCTCAAGGTGGTCACCTCAGAGGGAGTGACTCTTGGTCATTGCCTAACTTTAGAAAGGGCTGTATAATGACCTGTGACCAGATATCTACTCTTTTCTGCTCCTCTTGCTGTGCAGCATTGCATTTAAACACAGAAAAGGAAAACAGTTTCAGGGAAACAGGCTTTTTTCTCACCTTGTCCTTGCAAGCAAAGGAAAATGCTGACAAGAAGATCTTTTTTTTTTTTTTTTTTTTTAGTTAAGGCATTAGAAGTATTGTTCAGAGCTGTAAATTTCTGGAGCAGTGATCAAACTAGATTATGTTAATGCATGTGAGTAAAAAATAATGCCAAAAAAGTTTTAAAATGGATTGACTTATCTCTCAGACCACCTTAAAGCAATGGACTGTAGAAAAAACAAACCCAGACATTTTGGCTCCAAAGAGCTTTCTTTTCAGAGAAGAGGGTTCGACCCTATATCCTTCAAGTTCACTCAGTTTTTACAACCTATGACACTAGGATCTCTCATAGCCTTGCAAAAATACCGAGAAGAAATAAGAGACTCTTCCAGAGTTGAAGCTAGCTGACCCAATTGGTATGGCTATTGCAGTTTTTGATAGTAATTTCATTTTCCATAAAAATACCATTTTCAATGGTAAAAATGGTTTTTAAATTTTTTTTTTACTTGTAAAAATACTATTTTTAATTGAAATTCTCCTCCATCAGGTAAAGTTAGTACTCAGTGAGAAGTGGCTGCCAGACTTGCACAGTGAAGAGGAAGGAGCACAGCCTGGATTCTTTGCCTGGTTATTCCTACTGCATTAATACACTGTGCTACCCTCCCATGTTCCCTCGTCTACCCCCAAAGCAGATCTCATTAGCTATCACCTTCCACCAGTCAAAGACAGAGGTTAAATCCCAGAATGGATGTATGGGCCCACATGAAATTAATTCCAGCCATTTGCAGTCTGAGCAGTAAGCATTGTCCTTGGAGGCTTGGAGGAAGGGAACAGCAGTGTTATCCCCTTGTTCCTTAGGACCAGAACAGTTCTTGCAATCTTTGTTGGTGAGTTTATGATGATGACTGAGTTTCATAATCAACTGTAATTGCATATTCCGTCTGAGCTTGGGAGCTCTTTATTTTTTAATAATACCTTCCTGTTTATAAATACACTTGAGGTACCATATTGCTGCAGAATGTTGATTTGCTTGTGTTAATAATAACTTTCTGCTTCTGAGACTGAAAATTAAACCTAAGTCAGGATTAGCATGTCCAAATATGATTTTTAATTAAATAATTGAGATGTCTCAGGTGAGATGAATGTAGTCACTCATTGTCTCTTTAGCTTTAAACGGAGACTTGTTTATAAAGAATTTGAGAAGGGAGTGGATATAGGTGTTGCTGCAGTTTTGAAGGGATGCTGAGATTTTTTGTTGTTGTTGTTAATGCTTGTATTTATAAGAATTCATCTAACTGTTTAGCATGTCATTAAAAATAGATTTGGATCAAAGATTTGTAAAATTGAAAAACTTACCAGCTTTTAACCTTAAAAAAAAAAAAAAAAAAAGAGGATTTTGAAAATAAACATGTGAAGCTTGTGGAAAAATGCAGCACTTCATTCCAGAGAGGGTTAAAAAAAAGACCGAAGTTCACCAACTTTAGTCTTTCAGAACTATGGAACAACGTCAGACTGGAATGTTCAAAAAAGTGACACACATCTATAAAATGTCTTTGTATCCTTAAATCTGGTTGGTTTTTTTTTTTCCCCTTTTTCTGGTGGGAGAAAGCAGCAGCAAAATTTCACTTATTTTTTTGGTATGTAGAGATTTTTTTTCTTGAACAAAATGATCTTGGCAATACTTCCAAAATTACTTTCTAGTTGTGCATATATATATGTTTTATATTTGGATAGGAAACTTAAATGATTGAACAGTTTGACATGTGAAGAAGTTACCACCTGCACATTTTGAAAAATATTTTATGCAAGACCTGCAGCACCTCTCTGTTTGAACTCTAAGCACACACCATGCTGCCCTGTGCCCTTGTGTGATTCTGATGGTGTTAAAGCTCAGCTGAATTGTCGGTGTTGGTAATGTTAGTGCTACTGGTGCCCTTCAGTGATGATGGCCTTTGGCTTCAGCCGGACAAGGTCCCTTTACATCAGTCAGAAACTTTTTGATGATGCCATACATTCAAAGATAGCAAATTTGAGCAAACGGGGGGGGGGGGGAAGCTATTGTTTCAGCTGGGGTGTGCATCTTCTATGTGGTGTTGAGGAGAAGAATGCTAATGACAAGCAAAGTACCATTGCGTTCCTGTGTACCAGAATGCTGCGGCCAAAGCAGCTCGTAGGCAGGGATTGCGAAGAAAAGATGTAGCATTAATTTTGCATACATGGAAGATAAGCAAGGAATGAACCAAAGAGACTTGAAATGCATTCTTTTTCGCTCTTTATCTGAGCAAAGAGCAAGATGTGACTGTCTTCTTGTTTTCAGCCTCCAACACGGGAGATGGATAAAGTGTCAGAAGTGAAACTTGAAGGCATAAACTTCAAGAACATAATATTGTAACTGCTGAACTTAAATGAATAGACTGCATTTAGTTGCTTGCCTGAAGACTGAGGGGAAGATGCCTTCATTTGTCCAGCAGTAAAATATTTCCACGTGGGCAAAATGCATTACCTGGAATGCCTGCATCTGCTGTGCAACTGTTCTTCATCCGGAAAGCTTGAGTTTCTGTGGATTAACCCATTACTCGATCTGCTGCCTTACGTGGAATGGTTGTTTCTGTAGGATAATTTATACAGTCAAAGATTTTTTTCCCTTAGCTGTACAGATTGCACATGATGAATCTACATGGCTTCCATCTCTTGCATGACAATGTAGTCTCTCTCTTTATTTCAACATCAAAGTACAGTGTTTCTCCATGCTGATATGAGTGGAACAGCCACTCATCAAAATAACTTTTTGGTTTAATTAAAGGAGAGACTGAAGTCTGTCCCTCATTATCGTTCTTATAGCTTTCAAAATAAGGATCTTCTATATGGGATTCTATACAGGCCACTGAGGGTTATATGAGATTATTTGTGCTTTGTGTGTAAATGTGGTCTGCTTCTCCCTGGGTTCAGAGGCAAAGTATGAAATCAGTCAGAATCGTGGACGTGAGGGACTTGGGGGCCATGGTGTGATCAGTGTGGCCCAGCTGGCTGTACTGATATATGGAAACCAGACTTTTTTCTACATCACTTTTTTCTCTTTTTTGCAGGGGGAAGCATTTGAAATGAGAGTTTGTTTGCTTGCTTCTTTATAAAAGTAGAAAAAGTAGCAAGTTTTCCATTCTAGGAGTTCTATGTTTGTTTTGCTGGAGTACAAGGGCTACTGGCAATAAGGGAAAGTATGAAAAGTACTGTGAAATTAATTAAATTGACACTTCAAGAAAATACCGATATTGTTGCAATCCTCAAAACAGCAGCATAAATCAAAGTTATGACATTTTGCCAAATGTTATTTTTCATGAGTGAAGGAAACCTAGAAGTTTTGCTAAACTCTGAAACCTGGGGGTTGGATTTGATACCGATTTTGGGGGCGAGAGCGAGTGTTTGTTTATTGAACTGCATGCAGCTTGAACATATTTCTCCTTTCCTGTAGCTGTCAAACAATGAAGTGCGCCTGGATGGCATTTTTATTAATTAATTATCATTAAGACTTGAATTCAAAATCTGACATAGCTTTTTTGTTTGATTTCTTTTGAAAAGTACAGGGCATGCTATGAAAGCTATCAAATCAATTCCAGTTCTTTAACAGTCCCAGGTGTTGTTAATTAAATATGAAGAATATTTACCTCTTACAGCCTTTGTTTAGGTGTTTTCATCTCCTTCCCTAGATCTTCATTCCCCCTGTTTGTAATTTAGAATAATTAGCTGAAGCTGGTGAATTTTATTAGCACCAAGTATAAATCTATCTGGATTTGAGGAAGAAGGGAAGTAGGGGAAAATGAGAAATAGAAGGTAAGCGGATTAATGTATCTAAAACCATTCTTAACTCACATGTCATTGTTTAGGTGGGGGTGGTTGTTTGGGTTTGATTTTTTTTTTTTTCTTTTTTTTTTAACACTAGCTATTGAACATTGTTATCTTTCTTCATGGTGAAATTTAGAAGCCTCTACTCTGCTGTTGCTTAGGGGTAAACAGTATCTATTGGAGGAAACTTGTTCCTGTGCAGAGGAATTGGTGCTGGAGTTTAGACCTCCAAAGCAGGGCAGTAGAAGCAGATGGGTCTTAACACTGGCCTTGTGTGCAAGGGTGAATTTTATCCATGCTTCATGTATCTGGAGACCTGGATTCATCCTATAAAGTAATGAGAAAAATGGCCCACATGGGCAAACATTATTGATTGCTTACTCTGCCCTTCAGTTATAAATGTTACATGACTGTCTGCTCATCCTTTGAATTAATGGAAGAATCCAATATCTGGTTTGGTTTTCTACAGTGTGTGCCAGTATGACAAGTTCTTTCCTAGTCTTCATGAAAAGCAAAATCCAGAGAGGTTTCTTCTGAATGCTGGATGACAAATAAGAGAGCAATGCCTTCCACAGGAAATCTCTTGTGTTTGGCTGTTGTATATGCTGTTATGATTTTCCTTTTAGTTTGATAACGGAGAACATTTCAAAGCTATTAATGCAGGGCATAATTTTATACCTTGAACGTGTCCTCACCATTAGGATCTCCAGGTCAGCTCCTGAAAAATGTAAGCTATGAACACTTGGAAATGTCAGGTGAGCAACAGACTCCCGTAACAGAGCGTGATAGCAACATGCCGTTTCTGTGGCCTGCTCTTTCCCTAGGAGAGACAACAGCGATGCATGTGAATGATCAAACTGTGTACAAAGAACTCAGAGAGTTTAGGTGTTGGTTGATTGAAGGCTGCTGAGGAGTTGGAGGTAGGTGGTACCCCTTATACTAACCCAGAGAATATACTAGAGAATTACTAACCCAGAGCCCACTGTACTTCGCTGTGGTCTGTTTGCTCTGGTCCAGCTGATGACAGCTGATTTATTTCTTGCAAAGCAGCCCAAAGAGAAAGGAGCCCAAAATGTATTTGATATATCAATCTTCCTTTATGCAGCTCATTATAGCAGAAGTTTTATAAAACACAAAGATCCAGAGTCCCTTTCCTCACAGTTATAAATTGGCTGCTTTTGAGGTAGTGATTTACTGCAGCTGTGACTGCAGTCCCTTTTTCATGAAATACAGCAGCTGACAGAAGCTAAGCACACATTGCACTGGTGTAGCTGAGCTGTTTTACAGCAACTCCATGCTATGTTCTAATTTCATGCCTGCTCACCAGCTTTTGTTTATGCCATGAGACCGGGGCTCAAGTCACCGAATCCTATCTGAGCTCCTGTGGAAAACTACTCCATAACCTTTGTCCTGGTACCTTTTCCCAGTACATGTCAAGAGTAAAGTGTATATACTTTGTAAAGCAATTTCAAGACTTTGGAATAAAAATGTAAAAGCTAAAAAAAAAATGCACATAAAATGCTGTGTTGTGCACTTCGGGAGGCTGGGGAGAAACTTAGGCCATATATTCATTATACATATGTTGTTTCATTCAGTAATTAGAATACAAATATCCAGAGATAATAGCAAGGGAAAATATTTCAGCTGTGTTAAATCCCAATGTATTGCTTGATAAGGACAAGGACTCAGCACTACCAGATGAATTTTTAACAGGAAAATACATTTTGGGAAATGCTAATTGAAAGAGAGGACTGTAATATTAATCTTGGGTTAGTTGTATATTTTTATCTTGTCAAGAGTTTTTAAGGAAAAAAATATTGTGCTTCCCTATTATGCCATGGAAAAAAATACATAATTGAGAAGCTTAAAAATAAATTTTATTTCACTTAACATAAGTATTTCTTTTCTCTTCAATCTGTTTTGCAGAGTATGGCATTACTGAGCAAAACTTCTGCTTTGATTTTTGCAGCTCTGATCTGTTCTTGATTTTGTTTTGGAAGTGGTCTAAAAAAAAAAGTATCATGGTTGCTGTTAAAGAACTCAAAGCTCACCTTAGTTATGTTTGGTATTTTTCTTCTTTTTTCAAGATCTGAGGTTTATTATGCAACTGTATTTTAACTATTACTTTTATAATTATTAAACTATGAAGGTGCAACTGAAAGAATTTGAGGATTTTTTTTTTTCTTTCAGTGTTTCTTTTTTGGGATGCTTCAAATGTTTCATTCCTTTTTTTTTTTTTTTTGCGGTCCTTGTGGTATCCAGTAAATAATGGAATAAATCTGCGTCATAAAATGCTCAAGAAGTCTTGCCAAATGGCACAATTTATTGCAAAATTTTATTGAGGAGAAAAAATAGATTATTTAATTTAAATTAATGCACCTAATGCTTGTCATACAGACCCTTGCCAAAATTCCTTATAATCACTTAATATACAAGATGTGTGTGAGACAGAGCACCTGATTATTAAGTAAGAATTTGTCTATAACTTCAAAGTTTTCCACATTTTTATGGCATACTATTTGTGCAAGAATACAGCTTAGTTTGAGAAGAGATTCTTAAAGTTGTGGCTTTGAATGTCATTGACATCAGTTTAAAATCAGTAAAAGAAATGCAGAGAGTATTACCCCCTGAAATGTTATTCTGTTTCTTCATAATTAAAGGTTCTGGAGTAAACAGGCATTAAGGGGCATAAACCAAAATCTACCATAAGCCAGTAAAAATATACCAGTTGAATATCCTCTGCTATAAGTAGCACTTTGGTGGGGGGGAAGGAAAATAAACCTAATAAATTGAATTGTGGTTCGTATGTAGTTTGTTGAAGGGCAGAGCTGAAGTGATGGAAGGATAACCCTAGGATTTTTCCACTCTGAAGTATTGTATTAATTAAATGATATATTATCATATTTAACTGAAATATGTGGAAATGATTATATTCAGACAGTCTGTAACTTCATCAGTCATTCCCAGGATGGTTATTCTAGGACACTGGCTTTTTTAACCGAAGCTTTACTCCTGAGAGAAAAAGAGAGAAGAAATATGAAGAGCCAGAAGCACAGAAAAACTTAGAGAAGCAAGTGAGGATTTCACATTCAAGAGAGCGAAAGACTGGAGCTTGCCTTCACCTTTGGCAACAACTGGTTGGGATCCAAACCGCCTATTTAGCGGTTGGTTAGCTTTATTTACCACTTCCATCAGTAACGCATCTGCAGTCACTGGTTTGTTTGTTTAAATTGTTTAGGAAAGACTAAGACCAGGAGACATGTGTGATTATTTCTCAGCGTAATCAAACTTTGCGCGCTTGTTGCAGTGGCGAGCCGTTCCCAGTTCTCCAAACCTACACATCATTGCTGTCATATGCCGTGGATCCTTCCCCGCTGCCACAGCAGCAGCCTGTAGGAACATAAGCACATAAATTTCTGTAGCACTACGTCAAAGGCAGTCCTTGACTATTGTATTGGCTGTTGCATTTGCAGTTCTAAACAGCAAGAAGCATTTATAGTTAATAACTGTATTTTATTGTAAGGCTGGCAGTTACAAAGACAGACTCTTTCTCCAATACTGCCGATGCTGTTCCATCTAGTGAGAATGTATTGCCATGGCAACCAATGGCATTAGTATTTTTTTTTTTAAGTAATTAAACCCTCTAAGTCAATTTGCCCGTACTTGTCAGGTTAGGAAATAGAATGCTTTTTTATTGGTTTTACTCAAGCAGTGAGGTAGGTAGGAGGGCCAGCAGGATTGGAGCTACCTGAGGAGATATCAACTCTGCAAGCCTTTTTCTTAATAAATTACTATTTTTCTAATGTGTAACAGGTGTGGGGAGGCTCGATGATGACTTATGAATGTTTGCATTCCAACTGGATTGGTAAGATGTTTGCTAGAGGGGAATACATGGTTTAATACGGAGACTTTGCTTTGTGATTAGGTAAATATAGGAAAGACCAGGATGTTCAGATGCTATTGAGACAGGTATGTGTGAGCACAATATGAAAAACAATATATTTGCCAGAACTGTTAGTGGAATGAGACTGATTCAAGCTCTGCTTTGGTCCTATCAATCAGATTTATCTACCAGCCATCATATGCTGTAGAACACAAAGTCTATTTCCAAGACACATAATGCCCTAAGAAATTAAGGGAGGGAAGAGACCAAGCCTGGTCAACTCATGCAAAACACAGGGATCTGAAAAACACCCTGTAGCGTGATGCACAAAAATTGTTGGCTGCACAGAGCATTCTCTGCTCAGAGCCAGCCTTGGCAATACCCAGAACATAAGGGCCGGCCACACAGCAGGATGGAAGAAGCAGGACCATTTCATGCCACCTTTGATTTTGCTTGATTTTCCCAAAGTCACTGTATGCTTTTTCCCATCTCTGTCAAACCACTTCTTAAAAACTACAGCTGTCAGCCCTCAGATCCTAAGAAGTTTATTTTAGCTACACTCTGCTTGTGCCCTTTAGCTCAAAAGAGAATGAGTGTCCAGCAAAAAAAAAAAAGGAGGAAAAAGTGTCTTAAGTGTTTTCATTTTTTAAGTGTGAAAAGCCTCTGCGTGAGTATCAGGGACAGAAGCAACAACCCAAGAAGCTGCAGAAGGTTTAAAGCATTCATTTTTTTTATGGTTTTGCCCTTTGCTCTTCCATTGAATTAATATGAAAGAAGGCATAGAGAGTTCTTTGTCGTGTATTTGATATCTTGTTTTCTCTAGTATAAGAGAAGAACCACACAAGTAATTTGTTTTATGTTTTGTGGCTGAAACTGGAAACCAATTTTATTTCAGATTTGCCTGAATAACAGATTTCAGTTTTTCATACCAAAATGGAGTTGCAGTCAAGTAGTCTTGGTCTAGAGGGAATTTTGTTATTGTTGTGATTTCTTAATGTAACACTGAATTAGCTTATTAAAAATTACAAAACTTGCTTGTTTTTCCTTGAAGTGTAATTTTTTTCCTGCTGCTTAATGAGTAACATTTAACCTATCTAAATTTTGTGGTATTTTTGTTTTCTGTGAATATAATTTAGGGGAAAAAAGAAAAATCCTATTGGATTTGGAGAGATTGGGAGAGGTAAACAAGAGCCTACAAATCCAATTCTGAATTCTTTTTGTTTGTTTTGAATTCCTATTGAATTGTATGCCCGAAGGCTTATTTGTATGTTCCCAGCCTACACCAGTTATTTCCTTCTCCTCTCTTCGTGTATTGTGATACACGATACATGACGGGGTTCTTTCCAGTATTTATTGTCTTCGAACTGGTCTCTATCCTGAGGGTCTCTCCGAGTATCTCACTTGAAACCACTAGAAATGTGTGAAAGCATAGTTAGATGAATCTGCTCAATGCAGGTGTCTTTTTAATTTGCTGTTGTCAATATGGAGCATTTTCATGGTGATGTTCCCTCTGACAAATCAGAGCTTACAAATTGTCTTCAAAGCATGTGTTTGCTGGCTTCCTGAGCAAATGAGTAACGAAGCAGGAGAGTAGCCTGCCACCACGTCATATTTGCTTACTTCCCTCAAAAGCCCGGTTAACTGATAAGAAAGCAAGAGGGCATTTGTCATGTGGGCTTTTGTTTCCCAAACTGAAGAAACTCACTTCTACACCCACTCAAAACCTTTCGGGAGGCAGGGATGGGGGAAAGGCACTCCAACAGTTCAGTCATGCTTGCGCTTGTAGCAAGATTGGAAGAAGGGATCTGGCACCATCAAAACATCCCTCTATATTCCTTCCAGTTCTTTCCAATTCCAATCCCTCAGCTATTAAAATTGGGAAAGATATAAGAAGAAAGCGATAATGATAGAAGTCACAAATATAAAAAGACACAAATAAGAAGTAGTGAAATATTGTGTAATTTGACAGCAATGAGGAAAGTACTGAGAAATCTATCACATCTCTGCTCGTGGTGTTAGGAAGGCAGAGAGAGCTGTTAGGAAGGCACAGAGCGTGAACTCAAAGTGCTTTTATGCAAAGGCTACAGTAATGAAATCCAATCTTGCCTGAGAGCAATTTTTAAGATAAGTACAAAGGAGAGTTTGGAGTATTGATTTTTTTTTAAAAAAGACAATAAATTGGATTGAGTTGTTAAAAATTAGTGCTGCCTGGAACAGTTCACACTATATCAGTACACAGGTAAAGGGGCGCAGGTTCAAGGGGGTGTGTATCAGGGTTTAATTTTGGATCTTGGAAACACTGCTCAGTTGGGTCCCTTCTTCTTCCATTCAGCTCCCTTTCCCCTGCCTCCTTCGTTGCAGTAGCCCCCATGGAAAGCGCTCCAATTAATAAAACTTACCTTTATGTATGCATTATCATAATACAAAGGCTCAAGGGGCACAAAATCCCTTCATGCCTGAGCAAATTTAAAACTCATGATTCTCCCAGGATGCTTGCTGGGAAATAGAGAAAGGAAATAAAGGGTATTCTAACATTTCTACTGAATGATGGCTACTCTTTGCAAAGTGCTGTGCAGCTTGTTAGATTCTGAACATTTATGGGAACCTTATTGCGATTTGATCCTGTGAAACGACTATAATTAAAAATGCAGGTCCTTTTCACATGGACGATCTGTACTGCATGTTAAATCATTTTCTAGGAAGAGCCTGTGAGAAATTAGAAATGTGATTGGTACAATAAGGGCAAACGACCAGAAATATTTAAATTGCCAATATCTTTTAATGGCAAGTACTGTGAATGCCAGGTCTGAATGCACATATATACTGTCCCATGTTTTATACTTGGGACACAACTGCGTGCTAATGATTACTGTTATGAATAATTCTTCTTTTTTATTGTTTGGTGTGTTGTGTGCCTATAAGGTTTGGACTTATAATAGCTGTACAAAACATTTATAGAAAGGCAGCTGCCCCGAAAAACTGTTAAAATCTATAAGGGATGTAATGACAGAGTCACTTAAAGAGATGGGGTGAGGGAGAAGTCAATAGCCCAGTAATGCAATTATGGCAGAGTTATAATTAGTGATCAAAACATTCCAGCTTCCTAACCATTGCCAAGTGGTCTTCAGCGTGCCAAAAAGACCAACTGTAAGCCAAGATTTGAACGATAACTTAGTGACGTTGGAGAATTTTTACAAGTGTGCCTACCATTATGGACATTCAATGCAAGTTGTTGCCCATTAACCAGATTTAATAATGTTTTCCAGAACTGAGGTTTTCATTAACAATCACCTTGGAGTTCTAAAAGGGACAAATGACAGGATGAGCACATTCAACATAGAGAATTTTGCAACTTGGCCTACTGAATGTAGAATTTAGTAAATTCCAACGTACATTTCTCCTAGAGTGAGTGCAGTCAGGTAATGTCTAGTGCCTGGGAGGAGCCCAAAGGAGCACGAGTTGCTTACTCATGATGCTGACTGTCCAGCTACAAGGAAATCCTCTTGTGCCAGGAGATTGCTAAATACCTATTTGACTAAGGCAGGTTCACAACAGATAGCATGAACTAGTTACCTGAAGACTTTTCACTTTGATCTGAAAGCTTGCACACGAACAAGGCATCGGTTCCTCATTTGTAATCATATGTTGAGTGAGAAGCCAGACATAGATTTGTGGTCCGATTTTTATTTTGTTCTAGGTTTCATCCAGTTTTATATGAATTTATTTATAAAAGTCCCAAGGGAGAGTGTGGGGGTATTTCTTACAGCCTGACTTCATGTAAGATTTTTATCTCAATAATTTTTTTAAAAAAGAGCTTGTACAAGGTCTCCCTTCCCAACCCAAAATGTTCCTAGAAAGGCAAGGTCATTCCTTAGTGACTTCATGTGCAGGTTTGCTTTTGGCAATACGAGATAAATTCTCATAGGGGCAAATTTAATTAAACTGATAATCTTTCTAAGTCATGTCGCTAGTAGATAAATAAAATGAACTGAGACTTATTTGTTATTTGTTCTTTAGTCACCTAATAGTAATTCCATAATTGAATTAAAATACTTAACCATTCTAATGCAAGCTGACTGGCTTATAGTTCTTCAATGAGTAAATTATTGCAAATGAAGTACCCATGATATCAACATTATTCACTTGTAGTTAATTTATCTTCATAATAATTGAGCTAATTTTTATTTATTCCAAATTGGATCATTTTTTATTTCTAAAGGTTGAAAATTAAAAACTTGGATGACTTTGTAAAAATAAACTGTCAACTTTGTTTTCTTTTATTTTTTAAATTAAAAAAAAAAAAATTCAGACAAGAAGAAACAGAATCCACTAAGGATACAGATCATAGCAGAAGGCCAGCTTCCACTGCAGTTTTAATAAAGTGCAAACAAGTGCACTGTAGACAACAAGAACATTGCTAAATATGTGAGAAGGAAAGTAGAAATTCCTATCAAATTATACAGTCTGTTAAGAATGAAGGACTTGCCTACAAAGAGGAATTGTCCTCAATAAATGGCATTTTAATTAGAAAAACTACTTATGATTTAACAGATTACTTCAACAAACTTGTGTGCTGTTTCAAAAATATGTTTATTTCACTTCTAAAATACTAACCAGGAAGAATTTCCTAGGGAAACTGTGTGTAGACAAGTCTGTGACTGCAGTAGACAAGCAGGAGTTAACTTCCAACAAAAGGTCAACTTTTTAGCTAGTTAGAACGAGGTAATTGGCCAAGCTACAAGTACCAGGGATTTTGATCTGAAACAGGTGAAAATGTAGCTTCTCATAATTGATGGCTAATTGGCTGCAATTAGCATTTGGTAAACAGGTGCTCTTAGCCATACAAAAAGAGGGTGGAGAGAGGGTGCTTTTGCTGCTGCATGGTTTTTAGGACTGTTAAGAGCTTGGAGAAGCCTTCTGAAATTGTAGAGAAAGGTAATTTATTTTTGTTCAGCTCTTATTGTACCGAAGAGGTCTTTTGACTTCGTGTCTCCGAAACGAAATAATGTAGTATGGAGTATTTCTTAGAATGAAGAAATTGATGGTTACTGACTACTTTTGAGAGGACTTTGTCAGCTACTCAGAGGGGTGAATTATAGTTCTAATATAGGAAAAGCTGTACTGATAAATGAGCTTGTAAGGGCTATAACCATTTTATTTTCTCTTATAATTGTTTTGCCTAGTGTTTTGCTTTTAATTGGTTTTCTTTTGTAATTTGTGTTGTTAGGACCTCATTCTGCACCAAATATTCATTTGATGTGTTTGGCTGTGAGGTGTCTACCTATAGATATAGGAGGGGGAGAAAAAAGCTGACTCATTCTCGAAGGATCACTAAGCCTTATCATAAAGCAAGTGTAATTTGATAGAAGACTCAGGATTATCTTATGTGATGATAGCAAAGTACAGATGCTCTTACTGCTTTGTTTGATTCAAAGCAATAGGTAATTTCTGATGTGAATTCAAAGCTTCAAGTCACAGTTAAGATACTGGGATGGGAGGTGCACGGTATTTGTGCGCTGTAGTATGCTTTAAAACTTCTTTAAAACATCACTCTTTGATGCGTGAATATTTTATGTGATCGTTGTCATGTGGAGCCTTTCAGGAAAAAAAAAATAGTAAGAAGCTTTGTAGATCCCAGTGTCTGTTGTCTGTGTAGTCTCTTATTTTCACTACTTGATACACTTCAGGAAAGTTTGCCTGCAGGTTGGTGTAACCAAGAGGAGCTTTAATTTCTAAAGGAATTAAGCAGAAAATGCTTTCATTATTTCTGAAATAATAGTTGAATTTCCATGTTACAAGGAGACAATAGCTTAACGTCTTCCTTCTTTTATACTCATGTTGTAACTGTCTGCTAGATGGCTTGGACAAAACAACTTGAGGCTCCAGAGCACGAACTTGTCGGTCTGTCAGTTGGCTGACTGGCGGAGGTGGAGCACTGATGTGAGATCATATGGTGCTTTTTTTTTTTGCTCCCTTGCTGGGATGACTCAGAATCGACTTAGTTTGCTTCTGCTCTTTCTTGGGTGTCTGAATTCATAACAGACTCTTCCCTAAGAAAAATCCCTGTCATTTGACTGCTCAGTTATACTTGTTTGTGCAAAGCCTGCAATGACTAATCCAATAGAGCCTTGGAATAGGATTGTGAATGCTTCTGCAGTTATTAGCTGCATTTATAATACCCTTAGTTTTTAACTTTCAAAGTTAAAATATGTTAGTTTCTGGCATTTTTTTGGCAGTGTCAAATAAATATCAGGCACAGTGGGAGTTCAGAGCACAAAGTGGCTTGCTTGAAAGGGTTTTATCCAAAGTTAGAAATTAAGGTTACCATCAAAGGCAGCTAATTGGATTGCAGGGCTTGTTTCCTGTTTAAGAAACATCAGATGTGCAAATCCTCCCATTGTTACGCTTACCACGTCCTAACAATTAAAGCTTTTACCTGAAAACACCAGGATGATACCTGATTAGGGTAACAAATGTACAGGAGCTGTAAAACTCTGCTTCTACTTTGTCTGGGTATTCTAAATGAAGGGTTTAATTTGAAAGCATTGTTACAAATCTTGGTGGACTCTAAGTCTCACTAACCTTTGGCTCCTTGAGTTTCTGCTAATGAGGTGCTATTTATCAAACTCTACTATGAGCTATACTTTAAAATGGTTCTGCTGGCAATATGATTACTCGATTGTAAGACTGTCACCTTCGCAATCTCTGATTGTTAGAATTATCCTCTTGTCAGTTACTTTCACTTTGTAGTTAAAATATAATTTCTGTCTTGGATGTGTTCTGGCTTAGCCCAGAATGCCCTAACCAACAATTCCTTGAGTGTGTGCTCTTTTTTTTTTTTCTTTTTGTCATTTATGATAATGAAATCCATCTCAAATATATTGTATTCCAATGACCTGCCGAAGCTTTTTTTTTTTGTTTCTGAAGATGGCAGTGCTGTGACCTTACGTGAAAAAGCAGCAACTTATAGAATGGGATTATGGGAAGTGGGTGTTAAGTATCTCCCAGAAATGTGGGATATTGGTTATTAAATATTTTCTTCTAATGCTTCAGCACATCTATGACATAGTGCAGATCATTGTGGTGCAGGCACTGGGAATTTGCTAATTCCTGGTGCTTCTGCTTGTAAGATACAGAAAAAAGGTGTGGTTTTTTTTTTTTTTTTTACCGTTAGAAGCATGGGGCTCTGAACCAGCCTTAGAATACCTGTAGTGGAATAAACAATCTAAGTAGTTGTAAGCTGTGTTAATAAATGAAATTTTTATTATGTATTTTAACAATAGCCTAGGCTTAGACTTGATTGAGGAGCTTGCCTCAGTACAGCTGTTGTATCAATACTATTTAGCCCCATTCTACCTAAAGTGTGGGGCAGGCAGAAAGGTGAAGTGAGTAAATGAAGCCCTGGCAGCTGTTACTGAAGAGGGTAAATTAGAGCTTGACCTGCAATTTGTGCTCTACCCTTAGGTTCATGAGAGCTTAGCCAGGTGCCATGAGCTTGGAGTGTCACAGCTGCTGTTTTCCTGCACAGGAGTGGAAAAATAATCTGTTTTTTTTCCTAGTGTTTCATAGGATTGCCCTATTAGACCACGGTGTGTCTTTTAGATTCACATGGCTTTCATGCTTTATAGTGAAATGGTGGAGATCAGGGAAAACATCAGTAATTTATAGCAAGGAAAGAAAAGCAATTACAAAAAGAAAGAAACCACCAAGGTCTATAATTACACAGGATCACTGGCTGTGAGTTCTGTCTCTGCAGTTGAGCTAGGCTGATAAACCACCATCCCTTTCATACTTGTCAATGCAGAAAAATTGAACTCTTTTGGAGTGGAGGCACTTGGTATCTTCAAGTACCACAGCCTGTTCTCCAGTGCATGTTCCACTGTGACCTTAGCGCCAGTGTCCCTGCAGTATTGTTTTGTCACTTACATAATATGAACTGTGGGCAGACTTTTAAAATGAACAACACAAAACTACAGCCTCATGCTGATCAAGCCAGAATGATTTAGGAAGCTGCTGTCTCTTACTCTTTGTGATTATCTTTCAGCTGAAGATTATAGTTTATGGGAGAGCCATTGGGCTGTTGTCCTTTATGCTCAGCTAGGTCAGTTTTGGTCTCTGAAGCTGATCAGTGGCACTTCTTATCATTTTGGTGATGGTATCATCTCTGCAAATTGGAATTGTTGGTGCTGTCCATGAAGAGGCATACCACTGGCACCTTGTGAGGCACTGCTTACCAGAGTAAAAGAAAAGCTGCTGGAGTTCAGTGCCATTTGGAAGGGAGGTGGGTAAGCAAGCTGAGGTCAAATAACTGCTCTTTCTGCATTGTGTCTGTAGACAAAAGTCTATATTCAAGGACAGAAGAGGTTTGAAACTCTTACATGGAGAAATGCATGCTTGTTCCAAGCCTTTAATGTCCCTTTGCTAATTGTCTTCACACTTTACTTTGCTCAGTAATAACAGGTGTGATGCTGATGGTGATGTTGTGACTGTAGCTTAGTGTAATTGAGAATAATGATAACATGAGAATGATCTCATACTGTGGCTATGTCTCTAGGCAGTGGAAGTAGGATGGTAATTCCTTGTCAATTAATGGAAAAAAAAAGTTTATTGGATTCTGCAAAGGAAGTGGTAGAGGATTTAGGAAAACTGTTGTGAAAACATCATGAAGAATCTGATACAATATGTTTGGGACCTGCTAAATATGATTTTGGGAACAGTAAAGACAGTCGTATTTAACCAACCATTAGCATGATCTGTGAAAACAGATGTTCTCCCTCAAGGGCAACGATGAAGCATTAATTACAGGTAGAGATTAGTTGAAACAAAGACTGGAAACCTGCTGCTACTGAAGCTTTTTTTTTTTTGGTAGGGCTGATTTATTGTAGCTAACTGTGGAATACAAGTTCTAATGAAGATGACCCTTGAAACCAGGCAGGTAAATGTATTGTTCTATGGCCCAACACGATACATTCAATTTACATCATGTTGGAAATTAAGCTTGATACGAATTGCAGTTGTAATGAGCAGTTTGCCCTGTGATTTCAATGAAAGCACCTGATGGTGATAACTGCCTTACAAATGCCAAGGATGCTTACCCCTCTTTAGAACAAATTACTTCCTGGCTGACATCAGTTACAGCATGATGGGAGGTGCAGTGTGCCTAAACGAAAAGGAATAAATTCGACTAGGTGATTAAACGTTGCTGCCTGTGGTAACTGTAAAGCAGAACAATTGCCTTAACTAAGACAGAATAGGTCAAACGATGGTTGGGTTTTCCTAGTCTGAACAAGGCAGTCAGCAGAGGCAGAGGACACTCGCTCCTCTAAATTTCAGCCCAAGGAGTAGCGGGCAGTGTGTGTGTATAAATGAACGCAGAGAGGTGGCACTCAAAGCAGAGTAACTACAGCTTTCTGGTAACCAAGGCAAGATATGAAAGTGTAGAAAACAAGAATTACTCTTTAAAAGCTTTTCATCTCTTAATTAGTGTACAGCCTCAAAATCTGTTGCTGATCTAGTTCAGGTTTAAGACAATTGCTAATTTGCTTAATTGCATGCTTGAGCTGCTATTATCTCTCTAGAAAGCACAACTGAAAGTCTGAGTGTTTTCTGGACTGTTGTTATTCTACCTGGCATGGTGCTGTGACACTCAGAGGGACGTGAGCAATATTTCAGACCTCAAAAGCAGTGTAGCTGTGTTAATGGACTACTCTCCCGTTACTGAGGCATCTTGTAGTGCCGGTATCAGGCCTGGGTGTAACACTGTGCTAATGCAGACTTGCTGCCTACCACAGGGACCTTGGTTTGTCACATAGCTGTACATACACGAACTGCTGACTTCATTGTCTGACAACTTCATTGTTAAATGCAAACTCTACTGTTTAAAATGCGTGTTAATTAAGAAATTCAGAAGAGAAATAAAGTATGTTGTATCAGTTGCATCCTGAGAAATGGGCGTATGCTGGAAATAGCTGGGAGCTTCATGTGATTAAGGATGATCATGCAGAGTCAAAACAGCATAGAGTTCATCTTTTTCCTAGTCTTGAAAAAAAAAAATAATGGAAATGAAATGGAACAGAAAACGATAATTAGAAGTGAAGTTATATCTTAGAGGAAGGAGGGAAAAATAAAATTGTTCTGAAAGCAAAACAGCTATAGGAAGGCAATAGCAGTACTTATTTCTTCTGTTATTAGTGCAGTTAAGCCAAGGGGTGAAGAAGCATAAATAAGAACAATAATAGCTGGTTGAGAGTCTTCACAGAATTCCATTCTAGTCTCTTATACTTACCACAGGAATCTAATTAAGTTATTTAATATTCAAATAAAGCCAGAGTACAGAAACAGACATATCAAAATAATTTTATTTCCTTTTTAGTCCTTAAGAGAAGCACTTACCTCCCTCACTTGTTTTGTTCATGCAAACTTGGTTTCTGCACACCTTATGTATTTGGTAAATATCCATCTGTATTTGCTAACTGATTGAGTTCTGAAATAAAATCATCATGGAGCAGTTTTTTTTTTTTTCATGGAATCTACTTCCTTTTATAGATATGAAAATCAGCAAGTATTTTCAATAATTTCTCAGTTATAAAATCATCTTTCCTAGGGAAAACTGATGTCCTTTAGGGACAGGTGTGTGTGAAGTTTGATTGCATCAGTAGGTGATCTGGTGTGCTAAACAGTGTAACTAGCAGCAAACTGGTCAAGGCTTAAGAAATACAGGCATTGATCATGCAACTGGAACTATTGGCAAAGTTGACTGCATGGGGACAAGGGTTATATATTGATCAGATTATAATGAAGATTGATCGCGAAGAAACTGGGAAAGTAATAATCTATTCTTAAACAGAATAGGTAATTCTGGTGTGAAGGGAAGAGAATTAAATGCTGCTTCAAAGATTGCAATTTCCTGTGTTCTGGGATTCAAGACAGTTTAGTATATTATAGTTCTCCTACTGGCACTGGAGGATGTCTATGCAGCAAGCTTTCTGGGTCATACCTGTAATAACTCTAAGGGTACTTAAAATTCTTCCAACACAAGTGCTCTACCTCCTCAAACTCTGTGGTTCAGGTTGCAATAGAAGATGCACGTGAATTCTATCACCTGGCAGAACCAAAACCTATGGAAACCCTTCAAAGCCACTAGGAATAATAATGACCTCAATACAGAGGAAGTGCATGCGTTTCTTTTAATGGCAGCCATTTAGCTGAGTGACAGACTGATCTATTTTCTCAGACAATTCCTCAGACTTACATTCAAACAAAACTTTCTCCTGAAAAGACAAGACCTACTAGTCTCAAAATTGACAGCTATGTCAGAAGACAGGTGGCCTGAATCTCCCCTGCCAATAGTACAAATCTATGGAGTGATTTCCAAGGGGTTGAAAATGGATTAATGTTATTTCAGTTCCCAGTGCATTTTTCACAGGAATTTCTGAGATGAGCTTAGCTCCATGTTATAATAGGCCCCTGGTCTCTTCTTCTAGTCCATGTGTGCTCCTAGTGCACCGGAGCTTACTCTTCATGTGGTTTTAGAAGAACAAAGAGTACCAACAAAAACATTGCTACCCCTCATTTAACATCCCTGGGTGAGACTATGCTGAACTCGCTTGCTGGAGACAAAAACTAGGGAAAAAAAAAAAGTCCAGTTGCTGTTGTTTTAATCTTGTAGCAGTACAGCTTACAAATGTACATTAACGGGTCTCTGGGCTGCACTTGTGCATGTATGTTTTAGGCTCCTTTCTCTCTTTCAAGCTGCTATTGAGCAAGTGTGTGCTGATTGTGTACAAAAGCTGGGGAGGGACTTTTGACAAGGGTATGTACTGAGTGGACAAGGGGTGATGGCTTTAAACTGAAAGAAGGATGGTTTAGACTAGATACAAGGAAGACTCTTCACTGTGAAGGTGGTGAGGCACTGGCACAGGTTGCCCAGAGAAGCTGTGGATGCCCCATCCCTGGAAGTGTTCAAGGCCAGGCTGGATGGGGCTTTGAGTGACCTGGTCCAGTGGAAGGTGTCCATCCTCAGGGCAGGGTGACTGGAACTGGATCGTCTTTAGGGTCCCTTCCAACCCAAACCATTCTATGATTCTGTGATTGTACCAGGTCACAGATCTGCTTGAGACAGGCTCGAATTCCCTTTTGCTAGGGAATCTTAAAGTCGTCTTTTATTCCAACAAGATGCCAAGATCCCAGGGGGGGATTTTAGAATTCATTATGACAGCTTAAACAAGAAGACCGAGGTAGGTAGGAAAAGAATAATTAAAGATGACAGTTGTCGGGTAGAATAGTTTGCATGCCTGCTCATCTGCATTGATGTATGTAGTGTATTCCTCAAATAAAAGCTGACACTGCAACAATGGATTGGTCATTCCTAGAGATAAACAGTAGTCCTTGGTTGATTAGCTGTCAAGAAAACACTGTTTTATTCCAAAATTTTTTGATGAGTATTTACACTTCACAAAATAGGATTATGGAATCAAGCTTGGCTATCATCTTTAGCATTTCCTGTGGAGAAAGTTAGAGATAATCTACCTCTAAAATAGCCTCAGCCCCAGGAAACAGCATTCACTTCATCCCTTCATTCATTTTCTTTGCTGTTTCATGGGTAAATATAAAGCTTCATTTAAGTTGTAAACACATTACTGCTGATGAAACTGATTTTTTTTCTTTTCTTTTTTTTTTTTCCAGTTGACACTTCTATGAATCTTACAGCCATATCTGTTGACTCTCAGCCAACTGCAAATGTTACTTTAGTTGTCACAGCAAGTTTTTCCTGATTTGGGACTGCCAGCTATGTTTTGTGAGACATGTGATTTGGATGGAGGCAGGATAGCAAGGCTTTAGATGAAAGAAGCCAAAAACTGGAACATAAGCTCTTTTTAAGTAAACAAGGATAGTTATTCCTAGCATATCTTGTTTCAGAAAGCAGTATCCCCTATGGGATGAGGAGCTGCCCAGCCACTGCTCAAAAGGTAGATTTATTCCCAACTCTGCCATTTCCATTGCAAATGGAGGTAGATGGTGCAATGGTGTCTCTGGACCATGTGCTCTTTGTTTGCTCAGTTGGTTCTTCCTTTGTCTGTTTTAGTAATTCTGCATTGGTTTCTCCACCTGCTCATTTGTGGAAGATGAATGGTCTCTGTGCTGAATCTTGTCGGTTGCTATTCCTTTATTTCCCCTGACCGCACTTTTAAATGTCACTTTCTCTGAATTGTCAAGCAGTGACTTTTTGGGCATTTAAGTCAAAAAGACATGACCAAAACAGCTTAAGGTATTAAGGATATATACTCCAAGCAGTTGCAGCATAGTCCTTTCAGATTTCTGAATAGTACATCTTTTAATTGGTTTAATTTCAGTGACTTTTCTGTGAGTGTTCACCGTTTGTCACTTGTTAACGTTTCAGGTCTAACTGCTAATAGATTGAGAAGAATTGACTGTAATTGTTTTGGGTGGTGTTTTGCTTAGCTATTGTAAGTTGAGTCTGCCCAACTTGGGTATTGTTAAGAAAAATCATATGTTCCTTAAATATTTTTATTAAAGCTTTTTTCCCTAGCTGGAAAGACAGAATAGTCATTCTAAGATAACTGACAGGCATAGTGCTAAATCAACATTATACTGTCAGGATACAGAGATAAACTTAGTCAAAATAGGCTGTTAGCACTAAAACACTCCCTTCTACTCTATAACACAAAGTAATGCATATTCCTAATAATGTTGAGTGAGCTCTTAAGTAATCTCCTTTAAAATTCTAATTAGAGTACATTGTTGCTAATAAAGATGCCCTGTTTTATCCTGTAGCTGACAAGCAATAGAGACGTAATTTATCAGTATAAGGGAAGCAAGGCACCAAGACAGAGTAGCGTGTTTCTGGTGGCCTGTAAGATTCCCTTGTGCCCTTTTATTTCTTACTTTCTGTTATGTGATATTAATAAACTCCTGCAGTCCTGCTACAAGCAAGTCATTCCTATCATCCCATTGATTTAAACAGAGGAGTACATGTGAGAATGAGCTGAGGAAGATACGTAAAACCTGAATCAGTTTACCATACCTGCAGCCCTTGCAGCAGTGCAGTGCCTGCAGAAATTAAACTCCTCTCTGAGCTCTCTTTGCTAAACTCCTCTCTGGCTGCTGGTCTGTAACAGGATTAAACATCTTTACCAGTTCTTTTAGTTGCTCTGATCACTGATAGATTTGAACTTGGACATTCCTCTTACTGACATATCCTTGTTATTGAACATGTCCTGCTACTGGTGGTATCGGATTAAGCACTTGTCTCTGTCTCCAACATCTCCCTTTTGGCTTTGTTCTGTGTCCTCGTGCAGGCATAAAAAGGCCGTGTTAGCAAACCTTTCCAAATGCGGTCAGAGCTGGCTGCTACAAATGTGCTTTCTGTCTCTGTCAAGGTGTAGGCAAGCAGAGATGAACCAGCAAAGAGAAACGGAGTAAAGCAGGTAACTGACTGGCCATGAATCTCCTTTTCCCCACAGTTTACTTAGGTGCACGGCAGATGTTTACCTACAAAGATTTATGAGTAGTTTTATTTAGAAATATTTGATCTGGCATTTGAACCACGTTCAGAATTAGGAACATTTCAGAGGATAAGTTGATGAATAGGCCTGTTTGTTGAGCCAGGTAGGCTGAAAAGTAGTCTTAAGGTGCAGAAGACTCTTCTAGAAGAACCAACTACAAACATGAGAGAGAAATACCTATTTGAGCTAGAGAACAATGTTGGCACAAAACTGAATTATGTACAAACTGGCTTTGGATAAATTTAGATTGGAATTTGAAGATTTACTATTATATCAAATTGAATATTTGTTTAGCGAGTTTTTTTGACAAATCTGAATTTTAGAGGAAGATGGCTGAAATCACTCCTGTTCGACACAGGACAGCTCATGTGACACTCTAAAGAACAGGCTGGTGTTATTTTCATAGAATCACATGGTTAGATGGGACCTATAAGATCATCTAGTCCAACCGTCTTCCCACTACCATTGCTGCCACAGCTACTAAACCATATCCTGTAGCTTCTCATCAAGCCGCCTCTTGAACACTGCCAGGGACGGTGACTCCACCACCTCCCTGGGCAGGCCATTCCAGTGCCTGACCACTCTTTGGGAGAAAAAGTTTTTCCTCACGTCCAATCTAAACCTCCTCTGGTACAACTTGTGGCCACTTCCTCGGGTCCTGCTTGTTGCCTGGGAGAAGAGGCCAAACCCCTGCTCATCACAACCTGCCTTCAGGAAGCTATAGAGTGCAATGAGGTCTCCCCTGAGCCTCCTCTTCTCCAGACTAAACAATCCCAACTCTCTCAGCCGCTCCTCATAAGACTTGTGCTCCAGACCCCTCACCAGCTTTGTTGCCCTTTGAGGAGGTCCTCTGAAACTTGCAGGACTATCTCAAAACTCCCTGCAAGGTCCTATTAAAACCACATTTTTCAAGAAAATCAGTTAAGAGTACAGATGTCGTCAACACTGATAACTCCTAGTATACCCTATAACTTAATGAAATGTTTATGTTGAGACACATTGTCCTCTATAGTACCAAGATCTTTAAGATTTCATTTAATTGTATTTTATTAGACAAAGATTATCTCTTTAAACTTAAATCAAAATCTGATATTTGCTGAACTGCCTTCCCGTTAAAAAAAAAAAGTGCATTAGTTTATTAATTCCAACCATTTCAAAATATCTCAGTTTTGCACTTTCATATAGTCAAAACTTATGTGAAATCATGTCTTTCCAAGCCATGTGTTAGAAGGGACCTTCTAATAATTACAAAACTGTAACTGCAGACTTTTATGGTAAAGCAAACCTTTTATCTGAAAAAGACAGTTTTCCACATTTTCCATTTGGGAGTGTGGAGATAAAACATATCAAGAAACTGCCAGCCAGTTCTCCCCACTGTCACATGAGTGAAAACCAATGGAGAACATTAATCAGGTTTTACCAAACCTTATGTACAGTGTGCAAGATTAGGGCAAGTATTTTCCAAAGGAAGATTCTTCACTGAGATTAGTTTTTCTAGCCTTCATCCCTCACCCTAAAAGACAAGGAACAAATAGTCTGAGATAGGAATAACAAAATAATGTCAAGAGGATGTTCTTGCAAAGCAGTCCAAGGGAGGCTTTAATACTTTCTGTATAGACGATGATGTATGTTGATTAATCCGTATCACTTCACTCACAGATGTGCAGTGATTTCATCAGATGCTTTATTGCCTACAGAGGGAGTTGCAGTTAGAGTTCACCTGTCGTCTTTTCAAAATTTATTTAAAGTGGGAAAACAACAACACTTCCCCAATGAGCTGCAAAGGTTGAAGTCTGTTCCACATTCCCTTCCATTACAGGGACTAGTCAGTCCCCTACCAATCATTAGCATCCTTTACGCACAATGATGTTGTCTCATGTTTTCTTAAGAAACTTCATTTTCCAAGATACCAGATACTGAATGGGCTGTGGGAATGAGTGCCACTCTTGCTGGAAAAGAGATTTCCTGCAGACCAGCAGCTGGGGTAAGGGGCAAGTTTAGATGCAGATGGGGAGGGAAGTGAACACACAGCAAGGAAGTTAGCAGTGGGGGGGAGAATGGAAATGAAGAAGCAGGAAGCAGCTCTGCAATTGGGTATAGATCTTGTGCTGCACTGCACTGATCAACAAACCAACGCAAGTTAAGCACAATTATAAAACCAGAAGAAAGACTGGTTTTGTAGGACTCAGGCTAGGAGTGGAGTTTGTCAAAGCCGTGTGGGTTCACCTAGTGAAGAACTGATTAAGTTTGTTTTGAAGAGGATTGAGATTATCCCAGGATGATATTCATCTTCTGTAGAACAAGAAGGTCTAAAATAATTTGTATTGGTCTGCAAAAAAAAAATCAAGGATTCAACTTTGTAACATGTTGTGCTTCTGTTGTAGAGAGTACCCCAGACACAATTTATAGGAAGTTTAGCTCCTTGAGCAGCCCAATGTTGTTTTCATGATTGAGAAGGAAAAAAAAAAAGCCCCTATAAATTAATATTGCTAGCCTAAGTACCCACAGTATGGCTGCCATGCTAGACTTGTATGTTTATTGCTTTCACTATTCTCCTCATCTCTGAAACAAGTGGCTCTTATAAGAGTAATTGTCATGAAGGTGAATATGGCAGCTTCCTTTGCAAGCTCTTTTCAGAAGATTTGGGTCCTGTAAGGATGAGGAATCAGTAAATATATTTTATGTAGGATGAGCAGCTCTGGCTGATGGTTTCCACTAGAAAAAAAAAAAAATGACCAGCTCGTTAGTGGATGTTCCCATTCCAGAAAGAAACGACCACATATTATTACACTAAAATGAGGGGAAAACAATGCGTGGTTCCCTGATACTTCCAAGTGAGTAACCCAGAGAACTTGATATTTCAGAAGTAATACAATTTTTTTTTTTTCAGCTCAACCTTTCTCCATGCTGTTATAGCTGTTTTGTTTTGTCTTAACAGAGGTACAGCCATTCCTTGTAAGTAGAGAAAAAGTTGTAAGTAGAGAAAAGTTTTCTTGTTCACAAATAATTTTCTTGCCATGGAGTCTCTAATGACCTCAAGTGATCAAGGGCTTGATTTAGATTCTGTAAGACTGCTTACCCCAAAGCTACTGTCAGAATTAAAATAATTATCATAAATGAAGAACTGTAGAGCAAAGGCGAAATACCAAGTGAGAAGAGAGAACTGCGTAAATAAATGACTTGTTATGGATATAAATAAGAAAATATTCTTTTCTTGCCAGCGGGGCAAGGAATCACTGGAGCTGCAGATATTCATGTACCTTGCTCTCATCCAAGGATTTATGTGGATGTGGGTATACATATGTATGTATGCAGCTAAATTTATAGACTGCCTTCCCATGGAAACTGGACGATGAAATAATAGTTGCTCCAGTTGAAGTAGTGTTTGACTGTGAACTGGTCATGCATCCAGTCTGTCTGCTTTTGTTGGGGTTGCTTCCCTTCCTTCTCCACCCCCATCTCCATCTATGAGCTCAATTGCATCCACCCTTTAAATTGTAACCTCTTTAGAAAAATACAAATTGACCAAGTTGCTTGCTACAGGACTTGATGTTTCCCAAACAACTCGTTCACAGTGCAGTCACTCAAATGTTCTTGCTGGCACAACTGGTAGTCACTGTGCCGCTTCCAGGAGGGGGAGACAGGAGACACTACCACGGACTTCATTCCTCCTGTGCTACCCCTTTTCTACAGTACAGCGTGTTTATTGCTGGTCATGTGAGTTATAAGGCATCACGTGGTTAGAAGTTGCTCTTAATTTTCGTATCTCTGGTTATACTGTGACAGCATCAGCCCTTGTGCCACGGATGTAGGAAAGTTGTATGTATGACACAGTGTAGTGTAGTTGCTTTAAGTTCCTCCAGGTCTGTTCCCTATGGTAATACGAGGAAGGTAATAGTCCAGCCTTTGCTTTGGGGTAAATCCCGAGTCCCACCAATATTTTTACTTTGCGTTTTACTGAACTGGTGTCTTCTCTCTCTTTGGGACTGTGGCACCTCGTCCATGCAGAGTTATTTCCCCAAGTGCATTCTCCTCCCGTTGTTTTCCTGTGTAGCTGTGTCTTTGGCAGGGAATCAGGCCACAGAACCACCCAAGGCTCCTTTGGAGTCATGACCTTATTAACAGTTGAAGGCTTGCACAGAAGTGCATTGCTGTCATCTAGTGATGAACAATGACAGGTTTGCCAGTTGTAAATTAATTGTACAGATCACAAGCATAGCTCATGCAGCTGTTACCAGATTTACCAGCCAAATCTGTTATGAAAAGAGCAATAGTGAGCTCTCCAACAGATGCTTGGGTCTGGATTGTGGCCAGTCCTGCAAGAAAAAAGCCCACCAACATTTCCTCTCCTTCCAGAAAAGGAGTCTGGAGTGGAAAGGAGGGAAGAGACCTCATTACCATGATTCACCCCTTCACTTAAGCACAAGCCATCAGAACTCGCCCTCCCTGAGTAGGGTCATGGAAGGCTGCAAAAGACACTGAGGGCTTTTGTACTGCATGTGGTAAGGCAGCAACTGAACTTAAATACCTGCCTACTGCACAAGGGAAAGCAGATTATGGGCTGTTTCTTTGTTTGGACAGCAGCTAGTACATAGCAGGAACAATGTCATAGTGCATTAACAAGAATCTCTGGGAATTGTTTGTGGATGTGGCAATTGCTAGCTTGTGCATCCATCATTGTTGCAGATCAGGGTACTAGAAGGATGTACTACAGTACTCCAGATGAAAATTCTTTCACGTGCTAGGAGAAGGAAGAACCTGTGCTACCTCATCCCTGCCTTAAAGGTTTTGTCCTGATGTCTAGTCACAAAAAAAAAATTGCCTGAAGACCAGAAAGTGGAGATTTGGTGGTCATTTGAAGCATTAGGGTAATCTGTGCTATTACATAAATGTCTGATGTCCACTTCCTCTTCACCTTTTGTTCAGTCTTAAAGAGCATCCAGTGGCCAATGGGTTTCTCAGCCTAATTATACAGTCTCAGACGAAGTGCCTGCATGTGTGTGTTAATTTTTTTTTTTATCTGCTATCTTGCAGCTCTGATGAATGTTGGTTACCACCACCAGCTTTAGGATTGATGTATGCTAGCAGAAGTCTCAAATACAGAGGAGTCCTTTTTGTTCTCCCTTGCATATCCAGTTTTTGGACGTACAGTTATGGTGATGCTATCCATGGGCTTTGAGGCAAAAGCCAACCTGTCTTGGTTTGTAACTGCAGGAAAACCTTCATCCCCTAGGCATCAACAGTGTAATACAAATCGCATCCAGGAGCACTAGAAAAGCTTTTACTTGATTAATATTCTCACGTCTGCTGGCATTCTGTTTGATGGGGGATTATCCTTTTGTGATTGTAGACTCATCATAGCTCTTCCTTGTCTATTAGCACTCTGTCCCCAGGCAGTGGGAAGAGAACTATATCAGTTCTTTCATCTTTCCTTCCAGCGTTATTGATTATCACTTTCACAGGCGCTTTCTGAGATTTGTCTTGTGTGGAAGGTGACCCTCACAAAGAAATGGGAAGAAAAACTTGGTGAGATTCTAATGCTGAGCAAGGTCCTGGTTGGTCATCAACTGCTTTTTTCCTCTTTTGTTTTTACATATTGATGAATCAAAGGAGAAGCTGGCATTTTTGATGGTCTTTTCCGTTCTCTGTGATCATACATAATTTTTGTGTTCACTGAGAAGATATGAATGTGTTTCTCCTCAATTAGTAGAGCTTGAGATCATGCTCTGCGTGATTAGATCTATCTGCTTAATCCATGCACCAAAATCTTAAAAATGAGCCATTACAAGTGTTGAATGTTACCAGGATTTAAAGACCATAGTACTTTCTGCTTTTTGACTCATGGCTTGAATGATTGCAGTAAATTGTTTCTTACGAGTAAATACTTTTTTTTTTCTTTTTGCAACTTAGTTATTTATGTCAAGTTTAATGGTCTAGATACTGGCTCTATGAAAAGGCTTTCCGTGCATTCTGCTGTGTTGTCCGTTATTCATTTTAAAGACACCTTGCAGTTTCTAGATTTTTTTTTTTTTTTTAATTTCATAGCTGACAGTATCTCCTAACTGAGTAACTTCACCTGCACAATATCTTCTGGGGCTTGAGATCTATAGGTTGGGAGAAGAGACTGAGGAGGAAATTGATTGTAGAGCAGCTGTATAAAAATAAATTTTAAAAAGCTACAAACATAAATCTGTCAAAGGGGAAAATAATAATCTTCCATCGTGTGTGGAATCTCATGTTCTTTATTGAAATGAACAAAATATGCTTTGCTTCAAGGTCTTCTGTTTGATAACTTAGCCTCTGTATGCTGTTATCCCTTTTATCTTGTCTAAGCTTTCTTTTTATTCTCTGTTTTCTGAATTGTACATCAAGTTCTCTTGTTTGTTTAACATGAAGAACTCAGCGTGTCCCCTTGATCATTTTTTAAAATTCCTCTGCTGCATTTTAATGGAGACAAGTATCTGTCTGCTGAAAATATCTTCCCGGTGATAAAATGATTTGGGACAGTGTAAAAGGAAGAGATAGAATGTCTTGTCTAATCCACTTCCCTTTTTATCTTTAATTATTGAGTTTGAGGAAGAAAAGGTTGATATTACTTAAAATAACTGTTGCAATGTCACCCTCCTGGGGTATGTGATGAAGCCAAATATCCAGAGTATAAAACAAATTCTGAAAAAAAACCAGGACACTAGCAGTGAAGTGAAGTACATGCCTTAAAGAATTCTTACAACAAATCATAGAATCATAGAATGGTTAGGGTTGGAAGGGACCTTCAAAGGTCATCCAGTCCAACCCCCCTGCATGGAGCAGGGACATCCCTGACTAGATCAGGTTGCTCAGAGCCTCATCCAGCCTGGCCTTGAATGTTTCCAGGGATGGGGCATCCACCACCTCTCTGGGCAACCTGTTCCAGTGTTCTACAACTCACACTGTAAAAATTTTTTTCCTAATATCCAATCTAAATCTACCCCCCTCTATTTTAAAACCCTTTGTCCTATCACAACATGCCCTACTAAACAGCCTCTCCCCATCTTTCATGTAGGCCCAAATGCAACTTTGGTCCTGCAGAAAACTCTAATGTTCTGAAACTTTTTTCTATCGGAGATGAAGATGCCAAGAATGAAACTTGTGCTGATTTTGAAAACTTTGTAATCAATTTTTTGAACTTCTGTGTCAGGATGCTCTATGCAAGCAAAAGTTTAGTGTTTCAAAACTACCACAGCATTCATTTGACAAGACCCAAACGTTTTCTTGAATTTTCCCATTTGAAAAATTATATCTAAATCGTTACAGCTTAAAAAAAAAAAAAAAAACTATAGACCCCATTTTCTGATGAGAACTTTTTTATTTGTGGTCAAATTAATATTTAAATATATTGATAATACTAGTCCATAGAAACATGATAGTATATTTATTTTGGTATTTCTCTCGATGAGAGATGATACACAAATATAAGACAAAGCTTATGGTTTGTGTTTACAGAATGTCAGCTCTGTAGGAAGGAGAGCAGCATGCTTCCATACCTTGTTGTTTTAGACACAATATCTAATAAGGACTCAGGTTGCTAGCTATTTATCTGGACATACATGTTATTTGCTTGAAGTTTCAGGTATAGCTGCTTGTGAATTCATCAGATGATAGTCACATGACATTCAAGTGTCTCTATTTTCATCAACTTCCCTGCATTAAGTAAGATATCTGCAGTTGTTCCTACCTCTAGAGTTTTTTAAAAATGAGCTCTGCCATTTGAATTTTTTTTCATTAAAAAACCAAATGTTTCATTTTTATTTTAATGATTGTAAATGGACTTAAAATTATAGGAGTTCAAATGAAAAGTAATTTTATAAAAAGATATAAAGGAAACTTCAAAATTGGCATTTAAGGCTAACATCTGTGTCTGTACCTAGCTTCGATGAGAAGAGGGCAGGACAAAAGCTATGACAAGTCTTGAGAAAATTGGATCATCCAAGTAAATAATAGGATCAGAGGACAGAAAATTTAATACTTTGAGGTCTACAAGGGGAGAGAACTTTTCAACTGAGACTTGAAAAGAAAGGTAAAAAAAAGAAAAAACATGGAGTAGAAGATAAGAGTCTTGCTCTGAACGTTAGGTACTAAATGAAGGAAGATAGGTGGAAAATGGAGGAGGAGTGACCCAGCATGACACTTGGTGCAGAAGCCCCTCCAAAGCTTTTGGAAGTAAAACAGTTTCAAGCTTTGACTCTTGGTAGAATAGGAAGCCAGTATGGGTGATGTGATGGCTGTGTTGTGTAGGGGCAAGAAGGTAAGGCTTAAATCTTTGAGGAAATTTTCTCTGGAGCATTAATTACAGGTGAAGTCACTTCAGCCAGCTGCTTTAATATCTGCTATAAACTACACTTCTCACTAATCAGCCTCTTCTGTCCCAGGGTACTATGTGTTTACAGAATATGTTAACCTTCTCAAGGTGAAAGGCAGGAAGCAGGGGTGAGAGGTGTGACCTAACGATGAAGAATGGATCTAGCAATGAAGACGTGCTGCCCCAGTGCATGAGAGAAAGCATCTAAAAAACCTGAAACCTTCCGTTGTTGTTTTCAGAAGTTTCCTATATTGATCTCTTCTGCTTAGCAGCAGGTACCTATGCAGCACACCAGCTCTGTGGGAAGCCCTGATCAATAGATCAGTGCAATGGCCTGACAGTTATTTACTCATCAGCTCATTAGGGTGGGGAGAGTAGATTACTCTTCTCATAATTTCACTATTGACTGGCACACTGCACTATGGTTTTGTTGTTGTTTTTTTAAAAGTACCCTGTAATGAAGATGCCTGAAGGAGGGGAGAAAAACCACAACCTTTTATAATGAAAGATTCCTGTAAAAGTGGAGGAGACTCATTCACAGCAAGACAAAAAACTTCAGCTATGATAAAGTACAAACAGGAGAAGAGAGGAGTGGTGGCAGCTCAGCCCTGGGTAAAATGAAATTCCTAATTTCCATGAACAAGATGGACAGGACTGGAGCTGGCTGTGCAAGCCAGAATCCCTTGCTGTGGTGAGTTTTCGTCCGGAGCTATTGACCGAGGTTGGAAGAAGTGAACTCGGTTTGCAGTCAATGGTGGCGTGGTGCTGAGTAGCATACTTGTACGGGCACTGGCCCTGGAAGGGCTCCAGCATGGCAAAGGCACTTTAGGGAGCCCTGCTAGGCAAATGTGTTGCAGTCTGAGTCTTACAAACTGCTGCCGACTATAAAAGCGTGAACAAGATCACTTTGACTTCCCAGGAGTGGAAATCAAAAACTTTAAAACTTTTCCTAGCTTTTGGATGAGTTTCCATTGCTTCAAGTGAACTTGAAAAGACAAGAGCTGAAGAGGAAATCCAAATAAGTTTGAAATGGAGTGTGTATACTTTTATTTTAAAAGATGAGCATAACTACCAATTGGAACAAGTTGCTAAGTAATAGGTGGCTTCTTCCTCTTCTTCAAGACTTTGAGACACTCTAGCCTGTCTGGACAGTTTTGAGTTAGATTTAAATGAACACAAGTCATTTGGCAACAAAAAGGGTAACAGAATAAAATTCTGTGCCTGTGTTCTACTAGTAATTGGACAAAATAATGCCCTCTGGAATTAAACCCTATTTTTCCATCATGCCATTTTTCAGGGAAGTTGACAAACTTTAATTGGGATTTTGTCACGCTCTGCCCAGGTAGAACTGGAGGAGGACTGGTGGATGTGCCTTCTGTGGGGGAGTGTGTCCTCCTCAGTTGTCAAATATAAGTGGTGGCACAGCAGCATCGCTTTACCAGAAACAGTATGGTTCCTTCATTAATTCATAACCTGAGAAGGAAAGTTGCTATATCAGCTTTGACATCTCTAGTGCTGTGACCTAGGAGTTGTTAGCAGAGGAACAGAACTTGGTACAAATAAAACTGACAATGTGATATTTCCAAGGCTACCAACTACTGAATTAGCTCTAAACATTGAGCTCTTGATGAATGATCTATAAAGTCGGACCCCCTACCCAAAGAGTCTTGTTCACCTCGCTGGCACCCTTGTGACACAAAATGTGTGAGCAAGGGCTGCATCCAGTGAGAAACCATGGGATTTCTGTATGCATTTACATACTCCACGAAATAGGAGCCTCATTCTTCTGCTGAGCCAGCCCAAGCAGACCTATAAACCAGGGCTGCAGTTTTCTTGATTGGCTTGCGAAGTTGCTGCTTTTTCAATTGCCTATAGGGAATGTTTTTATTATTTTGTACCTTTATGAGATGAGGCATTAGTATTTGAGGCTGACTTTCCTTCATTTGATATGATCTTGCATTTTTTTTAATTTGCTTTCTATGTAACTCTTCTTGGGATGAGCAAGTACATTATCGTCTGGGGAGTGACTGGAATGTTGGATCCTGACACTTCTAAATCTTTTGTGAAGCAAAGCACTCCAGGAAGCTAAAAAACCTAATTTATGAGAGCCATTCAGAAAAGGAAAAATGTTAAGAGAAGTGTTCAGCCCTTGCATTGATTTTTCTGTAGCTGCTTGCTTTCTGAACTGATGCTGATATTCATTGCCTGAAAAACTGTCTCTTCTGCAACTCTCCTCCAAGGATGTATTCTGTATTTTTGATTATAGGCTTATAAGATCTTTCTCTTCTGTTTTTCATTGGTGGGAAAGAACCAATTTTCCCATTGTAAGAACTAAATGGAGCTGAGGGCTTTTTGTAAAGGCATTAACTACAAGTTTTAATCACCGGATATTGTGAAATAGAGGTTGGCTGATTATTGCTTGTCTCAAAAGCAATCTTCCAAAATTAGACAGCAGGCTATATAAATGGGCAAGTTTATTGCTAAAACACTTGAAATTAACCCAGCAAAAAGAAGCTGTGAGTGGAAACTTTTCCATTATCTTCAGTAAGCCCTAATTGGCCCCTGTAATAAAGCAGCACTTCTGAAACAGGCTATGTCAGGAGCAGGTGTAACTTATTTGTGGAGAACCAGATAGCAAAGATTAATAAATAGAGTTAATCTGGGAAATTTTTATAGAACCACATCTGTAAAGCAGCATTGTTTCCATTCAGAGCCATTGCATGCAGGGATTTTAGTCTATTGATGCACTGTGTTATTCTCATAGTTTAAAAAAATATATATACAAAAAGCTCTGTAGCTTCCCAAAGGGAGAATGTGGTGGCACATTGTCTTGGCAGACAGTTTTATTTTTCAGTAAAATAAGTCCTGTGGCAGAGTGTGTGAGCTAGTGCTGAAAGCAGCACCGTAGCTATTATGAGGCTGCTGCATTACAGTAATGTTGCAAGCAGCTGTGGAAATATGGGACTCAGCAAGATCTGTGCTGATCAATTAGCACTGACTGATAAAACATTATTTCCCAAACCTGCACTGCTCCTGGAGCAGGGCTGACTCTGCCGCAACAGAGCACTTTCTGCACAGCCTGCCCCATTTCAGTGAACTGAGAGGTGAAAGACTGGCAGTTTTTATTTCATACGAGAGGCGGTGAGAACCTTTAAAATGCAGACAACTTCGGGTTAAGCACTTAGTCATCTTTTAGCACCTAAAATGGGGCTGAGTTAGGACTGAATTTAATTCAGTTAGGACTGAATTTAAAGAGAGGTTTGGTTTTGCAGGTGAACTTGTGGCTATGGCTTCTGCTTGCTGGTTCTCACAGGGACCCAGAGAAGACCACAGCATTGCCAGCATTTACATGGGATGAAACACATGGAGAGGACTCCTACCAGAACATTATACTAATGGATGACCAAGAGAGATAGTGTCTATCACCCACCTGTTTTATCCTGGGATAAGGCATTTCTATAGCCAATATGATCCTATTCTTAAGAACTTCTGATAAATTCCTCTTCATAGGTTATTTGTTATTTTCCCTTAAATATCACTGTTTGAAGTAGAAAGTGATAATTTAGCACCAGCCAAATGGACAACTGACTTGCTCAGGAAGTTGGGTTTACAATTTTTTTTTTTTAAATCCTCTGTGTGAGATGCTGCAAAGCAGATAAAAAACCAAGTTGCAGGCCTTGTGGAGACTGCATGACAGGAAATGTAAATACATGTTGCTGTAACCGTTCCTTTTGCCATGGATATACAAATCTAATGCTTGCGGGGCTGAAGTGTTTGAATTGTTCCCAATCTGCTGATGAAGTCAGGAGTTCATTTCCATGCCCTTTGAAAGTGGTTGATAAGCACGTTTGCTAGAGGTCTACAGCTCTGATGCACTTATCGTGTGCAGTCTCTGAAGAAATTATTTCTGTTAGCCTTTCAAAGGAGGAGAGACAGACAAAGTAGCATACTGATCAAATGGGTGACACTTGCTCCAAAGCTTTTTCCCTGAAGCAAATATCTCGTTATTATAATCTCTCAGCTTTGAAAAAAGAGCTCAGCTTTCCCAGTTGGACCTTGATTTGTAACTTCTCTTCTAGAATCTCAGCAATTTAGATGGAAATTCCAGTGTCACACTGAGAATGGCATAGGAGCTCTGGCTCTGTGGCTGTGCAGTATTTAACCCTGTTCATATGAGTTATCTACTACCTCAGGGAAAAATATTTCGTTTTAAATCGGGGGTTTTCTGAGTCTTTAGATAAATACAGTCCAAAATGAAGTTGTCTTTTAACTAAAATTGATTTTACCCGGGATCAGTTTGTCTAAGTGGATTTGAAGTCAGCGCAAATGGGGAGGTTGTGGTACCCCATTAAAGGTTTTCTTTTGAAAGCTGATGAAACCAAAAGAAGAGAAAGGGGATTACTTGCCCAAGGGAAGGCAAAGAAAGAGAAGAGAGTTATAAGCAAAGTGAAACCTTTAAATAGCTACGGAACAACTATTTTTAAAAAGGAAAAGCTCATCCATTACTCTCATCCTAGAGAGCAGAGTATTCACATTTAGAATGAGGCCAAGGGGTTGCAAAGAATCAGCAACTTCTGTGTCTTGTGCTCTCTACAGGCTATGGATGAGAGGCCCTGGGTTACGTCAGACAAAGGATGTGCTGTCCTTCCCTGAGCATCTCTTTCGCAGGCAGAGCTTGCATTCTGCATCCTTGCAGTGACTTGATGCTTCTGAAATGTAGCAGGCAGAGAGCACCACGAGAGGGCTTGTGAACAACTTCAAGCCATGGCTTAAGGTGAGGCTTCTTTTCTGCTTCAGTTATAACTTCCACAGGACAGAGAACAGTTTAGTTTGAGCAAAAGTGAAAATATAGACCCCAAAGCATGGCCCCTCTTGTGGGGGCCCCTTTGTGGGTGGTACAAAGGGAACAAAACCCAATTAGTCTCGAAGCATTTCTTACTCTAGACCTTCAGCATTTTTGACTGATAAGCATGAAGAGAATTAGATTGTAAATACATAACATTCTGATCCATGTGAACAGACTGGGACTGAAAGCCAGACCAAAGTGCTGGCGTTCAAGACTTTCTTTAGCTCGTGTGCTTGTGAGATGGATGTAGGTCAGCACCTTACCACTTACTGTTATCGCTGCCTGCCAAGGGCAAAAGCCTGCTTACTTCTTACAGCCCTCTTGGGAACAATTTAGAATTGAACGTTGCTGGTGCCAGCAATGCTGCTGGGTAACTGAAGGATAAGGCTGAGCAGGAGTAGGATTTATTAATGGACAATTACTAGGATGTAAAAAGTAGGGCAATCTGTTCTGATTTTGTAAAATGAAGTGTTAGGTTTGGGAATTGCAGGTGTTGAAGACCTTTTTTTTTTTTTTTTTTTTTTTTTTTTTTTTTCTCTAATGCAGTTGGGAATCAGTGGTGTAAGTAAAGCTCATGCTGAGCTCACTGGGGAAGGCAGGAGCTGCCTGTGCTCCTGAGTTCCAGCTTCCAAGTTTGTATCTCCTGGAAGAGGAATATGGACAAAGTATGAAAGGATTAGCCCAGACTGAGGCAGGTTATAAACAGGAAAAGATATCTCAAGGTCCTGTGCAATATGATATTTAAGGGGAAAGCTTATTAATCTTGCCTGATAGGTCAGTGAAGAGGCACACTGGGGGCTTGTTTCATTGCCGTTATTAAAGGAGATGAGAGAAGGGAATAAAATCTTTGCTGGCAGAGTATCCTAAACTACTTCAGTCTTACCAGGTAAACTTAATCTCTGACCTGTGAAACATTTGCAGCCCTTCATGCTTCCTGCAAATCCCAGAACTTGCCCACAAAGAATTATTACATTCAGATAGAATCCCAAAGCGTTCCCCCCCGCCCCCAACATCAAAGAGCCAATAGTTTTGTTTTGGTTTTTTTGGTGTTTTTTTTGTTTGTTGCTTTTTTTCTTTTTTAACCTAGTATAAAATTAAGGTACTTAGGAGACCAAATTACAGAATGGAAGCAATGTGCATTCAGAAGCTTATAAAAACAGTTAAATATAGTTTAGATTTTTTTTTTTATGTAACTGGCTGGAGTTCTTGTGTGCAGACGTAGAAACTGTGGTATTAGGGGGAAAAAAACATCTTGCAACCACATTGAGGATTTGTGCTGCACCTATTCACGCTGCTGTTGTTCCACAGATTTACTTTTCATTCCTAAGAAAAAAAGTTAGGTTTCTGCTCCTCAAGACCAGAGAGAGTGAAAATGAGATGGGGAGTGCCTAGCCTATAGCACTAGCCAGGAGAAATGTGTACCAAATCACTTATTTTTAAATGTCACTGCCTTTTTGGTGCAGATCACATGATTAATTGACGTAAGGTCATATCCAACTATGCATTTTTTTTTAGTTAAAATTTGCTTTTTTTTTTTCTTATAGAAAAGTTTGGCTTGCTTCAGCAAAACATGAAAATACATAGGTTTTGTAGTAATCTAATCTTGTTGATGCTAAAGGATCAGATAAAGAATATCTGCTGCTTGCAATGAGTATGAGCAAAGAAATTAATTTCTTCTAGAAGGTACTTGAAAAGTTACTAGCTTGATAGTTTACATGGCAAAGAAGGCAGATGCATCTGCATGCAGATGTTCTAAATATAAATATAAGTACTATAAATATTTAATCTTCATATTTGTATAATACACAAATACATAAATAAATATATGGAATACACATGTATAAACTTGTGATGCAAATCTGGTTTTATCTGTGGACCTGAGAAGAAAAACATGCTCAGTGGTCTTCCAGATGAGTCTATTCTCACCCTGAGAATGGTGCAAACCAGATTAGCTATCAGCGTAACCCACTGCAGAGCCTGGAGAAATGCAACCTGTGCAAATGCATAACCCTTTTGTCTGTGGCACTGATGACACCATTTGTCGTATGTTTTCACTGTCATTTAAATGCCAAATCCTTCTTCAGTTACACAGAAATCTGGGCTGGTGCAATACAGGTTATTAGGCTCCTGGGCAAAAAAAATGAAGCATTGGTTGTGTTAGTACTTCTGTCTACACTAGACTGTAGTGGAATTTCTCTGGTTTTCTTTAAGGCATCTCTTTGTGGTTGCTGATTGAGGCCTCAGACAGGATTACTTTGAATGTTTGTGTAACAAGAGAGAGCAATTGTTTTTTTGATTAAATGGTTTCTGCGCTTTAATGATACATAATAAAATCCAAAATTCTGGCTGCTTAGCAAGGCCTCATAGCTTAATTCTGTTTTATAGGTGTTACCACAAGAACTTTGGTAGAGTAAATGCCACAAAAGTGAGTTCAGACCTGATATTCAATTTTCTTCTCTTTGCTCCTACTTCTGCCTATACATTTTTGTATACCTTGGCCACCTTGTCTAATATGAATGAGATCTCTCTTTCTGTGCGTTGTCAAGTGTGCTTGCTTTTGTTAATTCACCTTTATGGAAATGCAGGTGTAACACATAACAAAGTACAGTTATCTGCTGGACTTCCCTGCCCTTCCTCTTTTGCCCCATTACTATTATTTTACCTGATTCTTTCTGTTCTTGAATATTTGGCTTCACAAATTGTCACAGTCAATGACCACAAAGGAATGAAAGTCTTGCTGCTTTTTCCTCTCTGCATGGTGAATAAGTGATACCAGTGGATGAAGAGCGCTGCAAAGTTTTATATGCATGAATATAGCAAACGCAGGCAGGTCAGGACATTAAAGAAGGTGGATAATGCAGTCCCAGATCTTTCAATAGATTTATCTAGGAACTTAACTCCTATCAGAGTGTGCAGCTTCCAACTTCATCATTGTTTTTAAAATTTCTTGAGAGAAACTTCTCTTGTTTAATGTGAGAAGTAATTCACATTCAAAAATAAACCATGTCATGTAAAAATACGTATTACTCACATCTTGTGACAGCATAAACTGATTTAAAACAACTTGTTAAATGGATTTTCTGGATCAAACATTACTGATTGAAATGCAAAAAGTAGGAAAAAATCAATCACTGTAGCTGCCAGGGAAGATGTGATTTACAAATGTAGACTGCAGTGTGAGAGTGAAAGAAAGCATGGCTTTAAACTATGCAAAGACCCATTTTGCTACTGCAGCCTGCTCTGTCATGTGAGACATATCCAAAAATCACAACTCAAGCCAAAACTCATATAGGAAGTGAAATCGTTACAAGGAAAGTGATGGGAATAGACCTCGACATGGGAGGTCAGAAACAGCCCACCTTCCAAAGTGGTTTGTTTCTGGATTATCTCATGGATGGAAATCATGCAGACAGGTGGCTTTAAACGTGCCGAATTACCTGTTTCAAGTTATTACATCCAGTGACTTCCTTGCCCTTGGATAGGACAGCGTGTATTTGGGTTACGCAAGGATCTGGCTCATACCAAGGTCATCCTTCCTAACACTCTGCTGTCTCCAAGCAATTTTTACAGTTCTGAAATTGTTTCTGTTACCAGCTTCTGTCAGACTTGTTGCCTCGTTAGGCTTCACAAGCCATTGCCTGGGAGGGAGCAGTGCCCTGGATCGCATCCCACGGAAAGCGAAACCTTCCCCAAGCTCTATGCGTTCTTCTACAGAGTTGTCTTTTAAGATACCATTGCTGTTTCATTTTCTAAATCAAAGCACAAACTACAGACACTTTTCCAAATTACGGAGTCAAGCATGTCAGAAAAGTCCTTGTTTTACAGGAGATAACCAGTAATTAACCCCGTGTGCGAAGTAGACAGCAAAGAGAACTCACAGGTAGGTAGTGGGTCCAACTTCCAGCTGTTACCTTTTACTGTACACAATTGCAATTCTTGCAGTTATTTGAAATGAAGAGTTCCTTTCAATGCAGCATGCTCTGTGCTTTCCTCTATTCTTTGACATCAAACTGAAATTTTACAAATCATTAGTCCTTAGAGGACATTTATTATCTTGAAAGCGAAAATAGGAAAGCCTTTATGTGTTATAGCTCAGAAAATAGTGGATGTTTATGTACAGAAAGCCTCTCTTGCATAAGTGTTTTATAACATTGAACTGCCTCAACCTGATAGACCGAAAAGTTTATTAAAGATAAATAACCCATGCACTAAATAGTTTCTGTCTCCTGATAAACACAGTGCACGCTAAGGGCTTCTGCAGTAGTTTGTTTGCAACAAGAAAAGTTCATTACATTAATTCTTCCTGAGGGAGGGCCTTTCAGACTTTATAGGACCTTTTGTTTTGTTTTGTTCTAGAACTACAGTTTTAGAAGAAAGTACTCACCAAAGTGCTAATAGACAGACACCTACAGGCTCACTGACAGTAAAAGCATAAAAGCCAGTGCTTAAAGGACAGACCTAATTTAAAGCAATCAGTATTAAACATTCTTTGGCAAAAGACCAGGTTTTCTAGCCCACTAAGTTCAATTATCTCATTCAAAACTTAAGTTGTCCATAAATGATAGTGCTAGAACAGGCTCTTACACTAGGTGCTCACCATGCGTGTTTCACAGTTACCTGCTTTTTCTGTCATGCCAGGGCTGGGATTGTGTGGAGCATGACTCCGACTCTTTGTTACCTTCCATTTTCTTGCCACATTCAGCTGGCAGTTAACCATGTGCTAAGTTCAGGAGGCAGCAGTCTATTGAAGAGCACTACCTCTCTTCTATGCCTAAACAAAACATAAAATGAAGCAGCTGATCTTGCACTGTTCTGTTTGGCAGTTGGCTAGAGGTGCACAACCTCTGCAGCTCTTGGGGATGGCTCTTTCCAACAAGGGTTGGGAACAGGATAGGAATTGCAGTCAGGTTTTTTTGGGGGAGGTGGTTTTTCGGGGGTGGTTTTTTTTGTGGTTTTTTTTTTGGTTGGTTGGTTGGTTGGGTTTTTTTTTAAGACCATAGTCATTATATGCTTTGTATATTTTGATATCTGGCTGTGTTTTGATGACTAACACTCTATTGTGAATTATTTGAATAGTCCAGCTTCTCACAACTGGAAAATACAACCATGTAGTACATCAGAAACGAGAAACCATTACACCAGTCATTACCTGGATGTAATGTAAGGCTGCTTGACTATTATCTTTCTGCTGTTCCCTGCCTAAGTAGATACCTTTTTAACCAGACTCTTGTGCACAATCAAAATGTTCTTGACACACTCCATCGCTGGTTTATGGATGTGATAGCTGGGACTTTGCAAAGTCTCTGAACACATGGTGGGATTTGAGCTGTATGGTATATCATCTTCTCCTTCCACCTGTTCATGCAACTGCATTCCATTTTATTTTAATTAAAACCTAGCAGGTGTTTCATTAGGGTTGATCCAAACAACAAGAATGCCAGTTTCTCAGCAAAACAAAAACAAAGTAAACGGCAACATCTTGTGCTCCTGTCACCTGGTCCAGAAGGTAGTATTTTTGTCTGTAGCACAGACTGCTTTGCTACATGTCTAGAAACTGGTAAATTGGAGAGTTTTTATTCATGACACCTGGTTAATGCCTGATGACTAACTACCCATAACCACTAACAGAGCAGCAGAATGTTCCCCCCTCTGCTGAACAGCCCCAGCAAAGCTTGTAGGCATGCTGTTAGCTCTGTTAAATCATTCTTCATCACTAAACAAAATTCTTCCCCGCATCATTATTAAGCCTAGTCTGAGAAATAAATAATTTAGGAGACAGCACTGGGCTTGGGAGGTCTGAGGTTGGAACCGCAAGCTTTGTGCGGATGCGCAGCATCGCGTGTGACGTGAGGGTATTGAAGCACATCAGGCCATCTGCTACACGCGGCTGCTTTTTCTGTTCATCCAGCAACACTTGAGATGGAAGAGCCAAATAAAGATGCGGCTATCGGACAGGGTCCTGGGCTGCTCTAATGCCTTAAGTAAAAGGGCTCAATGCCGATGCCTTGCATGTCCATAAAAAAAGCTAATGGTGAATTTCTGTATCAATTAGCCTGACAAGGAGAAAGATGAGTAAGTGGAGAACTCTGCATCTTGTTTCCACGTGCTCATGCTCTCTTGTTTTAGGGAAGCTAAACTAGTTAGCACAAGTTTTACAGACAGAAACTTTTTCCACCTGCTGTAGTCACTAACAGCTGCTAGAAGATAATAGGAGTGGATTTTTTTTTTAATTTTTCACTGAATGCATGAAAGGGCTGTTTAGTGTCTGCCTTTATTAAATATTTTGTAGGTTGCTGTATTTTTTAAAGCATCCAGCAAAGTCGGAGAAGCTTCAAGCAAGGCTATGTGTGATTTCAGAGACAGACTGGTTTTCAGCTCTCCTGTACTTTGACCACATGTACGCTGGTGAAACATGGTACCTAGCCGTAATAAGGGTATTTGCATAGAGACTACCCAGTAGGGTAGGTGAAGAGGAACCAGGCATAGAGATTTCTGATCTGAGGTGTGAAGCAAATCAACTAATTGATATTCAAATTCAACAAAAAAGAAACACCTCGCAAAAGTTGTTCACATTTACACTGGATCTATGTATGCTGGAACAGGACTCCGAAACATCGACTGAAATTGAATTATGAGTTTGATACCACCTCTGCTGCTAGGGTTTCTATAATTCATGTACTCATGAAAATTCAGTTCAAATCCAGCATCTGATTCTCATTAAAGTTCTTCTATTAACCTGGTTTTCTAGTATGGTTATTCAATGTCAAGTGACTTCTTCAAGGTCGAGTGGAAAGCAAATCCTTCACTCTGGCTTCTGACCCAGAATACTGAGTTTGATGTAGCGGGTATGTCAAAGGTATTTGCCAGGTCTGTTTTTTTTTTTTTTTTTTTTTCCAAAATAAGCAATAGCAAAGCCTAGAGCACCATATCAGTACACCTCTGGACAGACTCACTACTACTTTTAATGACCTCGCACTAGGGTTAATCATCTAAAAAAGGATTCCACAGATTTATCCTCTATTGCATTTACCACATCTTTAAAGCCCCTATACAAATTGTTTCAGAAGGAGGGATGGATTTTAAAAAATGGCCACAAACTGTTTTGGGTGTCTGATGCACAATAAAAGGCTTCTGCCTGTACTCATCAGTAACTACAGGAGCCAAACTGATAGCCACACATAGAGAAGAGCATTAATTGGGTCTTTGGAGCCAGACACTGCTAGCTTGTTACTCATCAGAGGTGGTTCTAGAGTGGGACATAAGCATCTGGGTATTTTTAACTTTGAATAAGTTTTTCTTTCAAACCTGACTTTGTTTTTTGGGAGCTTCATGGATCTGTTTCCTCTGTCATGATAGCATACACTTTCAGCGATTTCTCCATTCCCAATTCTGCCTTCATTCAACTGGTTCACATCCTCTTCTTAATTCCGAGTAATTACAAGTAACTTCTGGATGTACTGCACATCCTGGGTTTGCAAAAAATACATATCTTCCAGAAACCTGATCCTCTCCTCACTTTGATATTACACATCCATGTAAATCTTTCTTTTCAGCCAAATGAATTTTGCAAACTGGAGGCTTAGATTTAAAGGCACTTGATAGAGTGGAAACCCAGGTTTGTAGGACCTGAAGAGCACTTTTTGCTGGTTTTGTGACAGCAGTTGAAAGCAGTGAACAAACATAATTGAGATGGTGGTGACAATATGTCATTTTCATCAACTTTGGAGAATTGTTTTGACACAAAGGTTACTTTCCTTCTTATAAAATTCACCATGTAAAGGACAAGTCCTAATACTTCATTACAAATATGAAATTTTTGTTGTATTTCTATGAAGAGAAAGTAGACCAAAAATCAACACATGCCAATGAGGCGTATTGTCAGTCTACCATTCATGAAATAATGTTTTCTCCACTTACAAAGGATGGATGGTGCTTTTTGCCAATGCTTGATCTTGCTTCTGCTGTTCCAGTCAATGCCTAATCATCAGCTTCTGAGATTCTCTCAGGGCAGCTTCTCTTTGACTGCCAATTGGAATGATTCCCACCTAGGTGAAGTTGATATCCATCAAATTTGACAAGAAGGACTAGAAAAATTCAGAATTTAGAGACAAGTGCATGGTTTCTGGAGGCTTAGAATGCAGTGATACCAACAAACTAATTTTTCCACGCAGTGTTAGAGAACGATGAAGTAAGATTGTGAGTTGGACACTGAAATATTGGCTTTTGTAGGTACTAGAAACGTTGTACACTGGTTGACAGTTTCAGCTGGAAGAGGTATATGTTTACACAATCTCTTCTATTACAAAGAATATGATGAAGCATTTCAGACAGATAATCTTGTACTGAACACAATAGGCTTGGTCTTGGCTATAGCATGTGTTTATAGAAGGATGAGCAGATTTGATTTGAAGGCAATGAGATAGAGAATCAGTCTTTTTTCTTCATAGTATATTTCAAAGGTTAATCACCAATTCATAGTTGAACATTCTGAAAAATGACTACATGCTGATTCATTTATTTCTGTCTGTACCAAATCATCAGCTATTTCAAGGTTTAGGTGACCTTGCGAAATATCTGAAACATAATCTTTATTTAATAATTGCATCAGTTTCACCTTTGCCACCTTCACAGACAGTAAGAGACAAAAAGAAAAAAAAACCAAACCATTATTACAGTATATATTGTAAGTATGTAATATGTAAGGAAGGGCTAAAAATCCTTATTTCAAGTTTAGAGGGTTTTTTTTTTCTACAGTATATTCTGACACTGGCATTCTGATGTACTAAGGCTGTGAACTTTGAATCACATTTTTTCATATGCATAAGCGTATCCAGGATATGGGAGTCAGAGTGCCATTGTGATCTCCCATGTTTCCAAGGAAAAGAGAACAGAAGGGATAGAAAGGAAAGAAGTTATATCACACTGAAGGAAATACTCCTGTTTCCCTGGCAAAGAGAGGATTTCACCCAAAGTGGGATGATTCTACTTAGGTGAGGATTCTTGCTTCTCACTTGTATGGGTAATCCACGCTGGGATATAGGAGAGACTTATAACCTGAAGCCACAAGTCCAATTCACTTTCAAGGATGGTCTCTCTTAGTCTGTGTCTGCTCGGTGCTAAATGCAAAGGAACATGTTAGAAAAATCAAAAAGAGAAAAAAAAATATTTGCACTGCTTAAGGTGCTATTCTGGTGGTATGGGCTGAATTAAAGGGATAGGGGCTGAGATGTTTTAGTATTCCTAGTGTTTAGGGTTGTTGGGTCTTGTAAAAGATGTCTGTTTGTTTGTTTTATTGATCTGGTTTTTGAAAATCTTTGAGCATTTTAAGAACGTATTTCTCCTGAAGCTGGTTGTATGTCTGTGTGATTGAGTGATGCTATGCAATTAAGATGAAGAAAATATGTTTTCATTTAACTTTAAACTGAGAGATTTAGCTTCAGCTTCTTTAACTGAAAACTGACTTGAGCAAGATGTAGTATACTGTAAAATAATATTCTACATGTAAGACCAGTAATTATAATACCTGGAAGCCAATATGAGGCATGAGGTGTGGTTTTAGCAGCAGAGAAGTGAAAAGCCCCCACACTTGTATGGCTAGATGACAGCAGATTGAAATTCTGTTCGTTAATGACTGCAGTAATTCTTAAAATGCTCAGCATACACCTAACAAACCAACATATGTACTGGAAGGTGATGAGCTGCAGCTACTTGGATTCAAAGCAAGATTATTGGAGCATGGAGACTGAGCCAAGAGAGCCCTTCTGAGGGAAGAACGAGGGTTAGGTTTTTGTCAAAGCAGACACAGAGATAGCTCAGCTGTAATTCCACAGCAGAGCTGTTCTTGGCTGATCCTGTGCACCCACTGTTTTGAGTGTTCTAGATGATTTTTCACAAGCTGAAAGGTGGCTTTTTGGGGGGATGGGGATGCACTTGTCAGGTAACGCTCATGTGAAAAGAGAAGCACCATGAATGGCTGGATATTCCCACAATTCAGACCTTCCAGCCCAGGTAAAACCAAATGGTTGAAACACAAATACTTCTAGACAGGCTTCAGATGGTGCTGGGGGAGAAAAAAAAAGCCTAAGCAGAGCTTATAGATGTTTGGGATGCAGATGTTAATCAGATTACTTGATATTGTAATAAAAGCCAGCTGTCTGGGTGCGATTGCCCAGCTGTGCCCTCTGCCAGCTGGGGTCAGACGTGGTCAGCACTGTTGTGCTTCCCTGCCGACTGCCTGCAGAAAAACCCCTTTAGCCCCAGTGCCTTTGGAGGCAGGAGGGAGTACGGATTACAAGGTAGCATTAGTGTGCAGAACAGCAGTCAAATGCAAGATTAAATTATTCCCTTCTCTGCTCTTTACCGCTGCCTCACTGAGAAGCAGGGGAGCTCGTGCAAACCATTCCCATGACCAAGCCGGTGGGCAAGAGCTATGTCACGTGCTGAAGCTCATTGGGGAGCTTCTGCAAGTCTTCTGAGACCTGATGGTGGAATTTCTTCTGTCAGAGAACCACGAAAGATTCTGTAGTTTCAAGGATAGCTCATTCGGGACAGCTCAATCTGCTGGGACCCACAGAGCTGCATTGTACTGAATAAAATAATGTAAATACTCCTAGAGGCAGAAGCATTACACCAAGGAGCCTTATGAAAGAGTTAGGACTCTCACAGACAGAGTAGTACGCTATTATGTAAATTACTACTTTGTTTGACAACTGAACGGTATTAAAACTGTCTGGAAGTTTATTGCTTGGAGCAGAGCGATCCTAAGAGCTACATTTGACATCGTTTAAATCGCAACAATCCTGTGTGGTGTGTGAAATAACTGTCTTTGTTCAGAAAGGTGTGTGCTCCTCCAGTTGCCTCCTCTCTCCCTGCAATCATTTCACACCCAGGCAAGATCTTTTCCTGTAAAATTCAGCGTTGAGCAGATGGAGTATTACAGAATTTTCAAAGAAACTTGCTAACGACATGAATGGCCTCCGTGAAGAGCTACGTGGCAGCCGGCTTTACCTGCCCCGGGAGGAAAGTTAAAGCTGTGCTCTGTGAGAGGTGTGGTGTGGGGGAAGCATGTTAACGAAGGCCGTCAGCTGAACCTTGGCAGGAGAAGAGCGCTGCCAAAGCCACGAGGTACTGTACCGTACTGGGGGCTGGCAGGCACTGGGTCCTGGTCCCCGTGTGCCTGCTGGGAGAAGGTGAAGAGCTGGGAATTTGGCATGCTTGGTTTTTCCTGCAGCAGGTCTCCATGGTGTAACTCTGGAACAGCAAGTAGGCAGCTCTGGTATTTTCTGATCCAGCATCCTAGCGTTAAGAATGAGTCACTAGATCACGAGACAGCACAGCCCCTACAAGGGCAGCCTCAGGCCAGCTTGGGACAATGCTTTTTCTTCCTGACTCACGTTAAGGACGTTTAGGGTTGTGAACCAGTCAGGTCCTCACCTGGGCCTTAGAAATCCTGCAGTTTCTGAAGCTTCTAGAAACTGCCAGGCTCTTCATTTTCCTCAGACCACGTTAATCTTTCTCTTACACAGAACTGATGAGAAATCAGTGCAATTGTTAGGCCCAGGATGCTGGGGACGGCTTTCCGGGCTAGGTTGGGTGATGCAAGCCATTTGGTACATGGATAGGAGGAGAACGGGGCCTATAGCTTCGTTTTTGCTGTTTCTACTGTGCAAGCTCTGTCTCTCTAACAGACCTTGGAACTGGGCTTTGGGACCTTGTGTTCAACTCTTTACCTGGGAAGATTTCAGTCTCTGTTGGCACAGGGTCTGTGCCAGGCTGCAGTTTGAGCTTTGCAGTGGGAGCACTGTATTTTGTTTTCAGAACGCTAGCACTGGTAGGTAATGCTGCGTAGTTAAGGTTCCCTCCAGCTAGGAGAGCCTGACAGAGGCAGCGGTGGTGACAAATGAGTGACCTGGAAACGCTGCCCTTGGCCCTTCAATAGGGAAATAAGAGCTCTGACCTTGCCTACCAGAAGCACGTTATTTCTGCACATAGAGCATGGAGATAAGAGAAGGCTTGGTGTGAAGCTTGGTGTGCCCACTGTAACAACTGAAGGAAAATACACAGCAGGTTTGTGACTTGGTGTGAGTATCCTTACTGTGTGGGAGAAGATAGGTGCCTATCAAAATCTTCAAAGGCACACATGAACACAGAAATCTCCTGTTTCTCTTAGTGGCTGCCCAGACTCTGCCATGCTCTATGTGTTAGCAAGCAGGAGGTTCAAAGTCAGCATTAAAAGCAAAACTCAGAGGCAAAGACTAGGATCCTGTCCTACTGCTGTAGGTGCTCTCACAGTCATCATGTTGGCCCACAGTTTGCTTTTTCTCCTCTTTCTGTGGAAAGAGCAGCAGAGAATTAATGTGTTGCATCTGCAAAACCTGCGTGAATACGAGCTGATGTGAGGAAGCTAGGTTTCCTCATGCGTCCAGTTTCAGTGCTCCTGTGGGAAGAGCTGACTTCAGGTTTTTGGTTACTTCCCACCTGAGAAGTTATATGACTAAGAGGTTCAAAAGGGGAAACCTGACAGCTATTTTCTTTGAAACAGCTTTATTTGAACCTTTTATCTTTTGCAGAGTGCCCCAGAAGCACACAACCGTGCAATCAGGGACTGTATGAAATACTCGGTCTTTCCATTCTCCTGCAGTTTTTCCTGCCTGCTTGGCATATGGAAGCACTAGATATGCTTGCCAATGAAGAACTCCCATGGAAGAAATCATTTAACAACAGATGAAAATGTGATAAATGTTTTATAATCAAGGTCTCATAAGCAAAATTGAGTGTGAGGCAGCTCTTATCCATCTGAGTGGGAAATGGCTGGAAGTTTTAGTCACTTGGCACTGGATTTCTCTGGGTTGTGAGCAGGCTGCTTCTAGTAAGTTCACTTTGACAGGCGTTCATCTCTGCTGCAGCTGTTTCTGCGATAATTTATACAGACACTATTATTAATAAGCAGTCTTGTTCCCAATACTTTTGATGTTAAAATCTTTTCGTTGTTGTTGTATTCCAAATCAAAGGATCTATTTCTGCACAGTGTAGGTAATTCATGCAGTTTCATTTATCTGGATGCTGATGCTAAAAAGCCTCATCTAAATAAAAAGCTTTTATCAAAAGTCTCTTCATCCCATAGGCAGCAGATAAAGTTGATTTACCAACTTTGTTTCTAAACTGAGGGCTAATGAATATAATTTTACTGATGAGGGATTTCTGTATGATTCCTCATGTGAGCTGCATGTGTAATCTAATGGAGGACTGGCTGAGCTTGCAGTGACAGTCAAGTCGCTTCTCATGCTGGGGCAAGTCTATCTTTTAAATCAAATTGTTAATCTCTATTAATTACTGCAGCGTATTTATCTGAAACACAATAACTGGAGTGGCAGTGCTTATTAACAGCTAGGCACTTGTAAGCATGGTGGAAAGATCAGTGAGAATTGTGAGGAACACTAATGATGATATTCAGTTATGTGCAGCAGGGACTTCCAGTGTCTGGGTACCTGGCTGCTGATGCGAACATCTGGCAGCAGCCACAGCGTTGCATCAGCTCACAGCGTGTCTGTGGAGGCCTCATGGCAGCGATGCATCAAGGAGGCTACCACAGCACGGGCTTTCGGTTTGCCTTTTCACCCAGGGATGCTCAGGGCAGGGCTGATGGAGACATTTTTCTACCTACGCAAAAGAAGATTTAAGTAGACAAGGCAGTAGCTGGTCGAGTTGTGTGTGCTGGTGTGTGTGTAGAGCTGTGCTCACGTTCAGAGGCGGGTTGCAGGGGAGAACGTTGCCCATGGAGATGAAGTAGACTTATTGACCTCAGGAGAAGGATGAAGCTGCTTTTATGTAACAATAACTATATTAAAACTTGGCGTGGGACATGACGTGAAGAGAAATAGTAGGCTTTATTTTTTCACTAGATGAAACATGAGGCTTGTAGAATGATACTTTCTTCCAAGTACTCAAAAGAGCAGAACCCTCTGCCAGGCCTGCTAGCCTCACTGGCATTCTAGGAAAGGCTTCCATTTTGGAAAAAGTGTTAAGTTTTGAAGGGAGAAAAAACAATGTCCATAGTGCTTACTAATCCTGTAGTGCATCACAGTTTTCCCAGTGCTTCATTATTCAAATAAGGATCCACCTAAATCTAATCATCTCACCCACCCCCTATTTTCTAATCAGAAAATCAGTGTGGTCATGAGCTCTTAAGCTGCTCCTTATTTACTTCCCCTGGCTAATGTCCACAGAAATTGTTACTGCTGTTGAGAAGCCAGCAGCCTTATCTGAACCAGGGTTTGTTCCTGTATTACAGATGTTAAATCTCTTGTATGAAGGAAGGAAAAAATTACCCTGTCTTTCGGCAGTTAAATGCTGCACTGCATGGCTGTTCAGTCAGGTCACACAGACCAGAATAAGTTTTCAAAAACCAGATGGTTGCAAACCTCTAAAATCTGCATGTGTTCCAACATCAAAGGCAGCACTTTTTGAAAAGTCAAGTTAATTAATACCTGTGATTTTGTAGGAAATTGAATGCAGGAAGCATTCCCTTGTACCTTGCCCCTGACGGAATGGCTGGAGCGACAGTCATTTCCTTGCACTGGGAATGTAATTTTTCATTTCTAGCAGGCCTTGTTTAACCAGACAGGTTCTTAAATTACTGTTCATTGTCTGCTCTGTAGTGAAGCAAACCTTTCAGTATGATTTTTCATACGTGGAATTGTGAATTCAGAAGGTGGCCAATGTATACTTTGCGAAGGCACTTGCTGTGCAAGGCTCTTGCAGGCTGCGTAGCTTCATCCAAGGGCTGTTGTTTAGTGAGAGTTTAATATCTGGCTGATCTCAGTGGAGAGGAGAACATGAAAAGCACCTCACTGTTTAACAGACCACAAAGATGTTTGAGATTTGGTTTTGACCCATTTCTTGGGTACCTGGATAATTTTCTGATTGGGTAAAGAGGGGAGAAATCACTAATACTCACCTTATGCTCTTGATTAAATCTCTAGGCATTTTGGTCTAATTTTTTTCCCAGAACCAGGGTCGTTCAACTGTTACTGATTAATGATGGATATTTTTCAGGGACCTACAATTATCAGGAAATAAATCCAGAGAGACTGTGGAAAGAACACAATAGGCCCAGTTCTAAGGCCAGGGATAATTCCTTGGCCACAATAGAGTTGCTTTTTCCTGAAAAGCAGTTCTTAAATTTCTATTTTTAACCAACATTCCAAGTGTACCCATCTTTAGGAATACAGGATTTTCATGGGACTTTAAATGAGGTGTGGGCTGATCTCCCTGAAGAAAAATTATTTCTTCCCTCCTTTCCAATTTGAATAAATCCAGTGTATTTCCATGTATTTACTTTTTATTAATTCTCCTTCCTCAATCCTCATGTTCTTTCTATGCTGTGAATAGTTTGTAGCCCACATATGTTTTTCTTCCCCACTGCTGATATAAGCTCTGCTGCATAGTTCATACATTTAAAACTCCTTAACCTGCAAAAAAATGTCCCCTGACTCCCTGCATATGTTGCATGCAGGCAAGGCTGGGGTTTCTATTATTATTATTATTAAAGACTAACATAATTCTCATGAAAATTTAGAAATCTGCTAATGCAGATGACTAATGCATGACAGATTTTCATTAAATATGCTTTATTCATTTACAGATGTTGAAAGGAACCAATTGCTAAGAGTACTGAACTGATCCGATCCAGTGCTAAGCCCTCTGACAACAATGTGAACGTATAATTCTTGTGGTGAGAGCTCAGCAGAAAAGCGTTCCCATTAATATCTGGTCTCTGGCATCAGTGGGGCTTAAGAAATAGGAAACTGGCATATTTATTCACCACTTAAATTTTTAAACAGCAAACATTTTTAAAGCACTTGTTAAAATATTTAAGCCAGACAAATAACAAGTAGATGATGGATAACAGGAAGAATAAATGCCTTGATTTGTTGAGGAAAAGGGAATTTAAGAATTTGGTGTGAAGAACTTTCTGGTTAAACTGACTGACTATAATTCTCTAATTGAATGGTTCATACTAGGCTATTGGATTTGAGAATCTTTAAAGGAGTTCCAGCCCAAGGTTATAATCTGAGCCATCTAACCCTTGCAAATGTCCTTCACTAGGTTTACAGAGCTGTCAGCAAGTTCATCCAAAATCAGCTTCTTGGCAAGAATGGATTAAGAGGAGACATGAGTGTGTAATGCTGTAACCTGCAGTCTCCTTCATTTTCTTCTGGGAGTGGGAGAGGGAAGTCGGGTTTCAGGCTTGTGAACTGCCAGATTCCAAGTTCTCTACCAAAAAGGAGTTCAGAACTTGTATTTCTGATTTAAAGCTCTTCATTCACTCCCCTTCCTTGGCCTTTTTTTTTTTTTCTTTTTTTTTTTGTATAAGAAGCAGCCATGTGAAGGGCATCCTTACCCAGAAAGAATAAGAAGGAAAGAGAAGTAGCAGATGGACAGCACTTATAAACAGTCTCTGCTTCTTGGCATTTATGGGCTGCATCATTTTAACAGCGGGATAGATGTTCCTTTATTTGCAGTTCATCTCTTAAAGTAGCACTTGTTCAGTGACTTTTATGAACCCCAGACTTTAGACATCTATGCATATTTTGAACAAAAGGTGGAAATTAATAAACTACGTCAGTCCTCCTTGGAATTTTCCAAATTTCTTAAGTCTAAGTTTGTTTGCGTTTCAGAGCAACGCTGCAAGGTTTTGTGGGTGGAGGGTGCTTTGGCTCTTCTGAAGGCAGTGTGAAAGGAGCAAGTTACACTGATTTCCCCTCTTTTTTTCTTATCCCATGCAGGCTAAACTAAGGGATAGACCGGTGCTTTTCCTGCCAGCAGCAGAGTTACTAATGAGCGAGCTACTGCCTTGTGCTCGTTTCAGCTGGCAACCCCAGTACTTACTGTGAGCTCGGGGCAGAGTAACTCATTGCATCTGTGGCAGGGACCAGAAACCAGATTGAAACACAAGTCTGAAACACTTTACAAACTTAATTTTCCTTTCGTATTTCTCTTTCTAGCTGGAATAGGCTAGCAGATGCTAGCTTAAGATTAACAAGTGCATTGAATTCTCCTGGGAGGAAAGGTGTATCTATTTGTTGGGAACCCCAAGGAGCAGTTGGCAGCTGACTCTAACCAACAATGAAACAGATTCAGCCTGCTCTTTACCATTTAGAATCACATTGCAGATGTGCAGAGGTTTTAGTGAATTTGGGAATTATCCAGAAAAATTCATGTTGGTTCTTTATGCTGCAGTGTCAAACTGTGCTCCAAGTGGGTCATAAGCCTGGTGGCAAGTAAATGATAGTACAGCATAGTACTAGCTCTACAGAGCTAGCTCGGATGAACCATGGAGGAGCTAGAAGATGATGGAAATCTTACTTCAATGATTGGGAAATAAGTAGGCAGATGACTCTATTTTTGCGACAGAAACTGCAACATCATAATGTTTAAATGAGCATTCACATAAAGGTGAGGGGGCTTTGCGCTTCCTGACCTTCCTTACGGTCTAAAAATCCTACTTCAGCTCTGGAATTATGTTAGTCATGCATACTTGAGAGGTGAGGGGAGATCAGATATAATGTGGTATTTCTTAGGCTGTGAGCCAGCAGTTCTGTTTCAAATTGGCAAGTTACGTTACTGTGTGTTCTCTTTGGGTAATTAGAAAAATCTCCCTATCAGAGTTGTGAGGAGTTCTCTTCTGCAATGAGACCTAGAGATCGCTGTGTTAATTATCGATCCCCCCCGTAAGACATCTCCAGTAAACAAGCAAACGGAGGAGCTCACAAAGCACGAGCATAACACCTGAATGCTTTAATACTCATCAGTTGTCGACCCTGAATATCACCGGGTTGTCTTTCCAAGTGCATGACTGCACTAACCTTGCTGTGTCAGGAAACTTTCTGTCCAATCCCGTAATGCATAAAGATGTTCTGGCAGGAGAAAGGCAATAGAGTTTCTTTGCTGAGCTCCAAGTGCAGCCTGTCATTATTTATTAAAGAGCAAGCAGCTGAAAATTCAGCTATTCTTGACACTTCAACCTCTCCTAGCCTTATTTGCGTACGTGGTAGTCATCTGCAGAGAAAGACATCGCCAGTTTCTGCTGAGGGAGCTGAAATAATACATTTTTTTTCTCATTTAGGAAGGACATCTCTTTATTCTTGTTTAAACAGTGGGACAATGTGGTTGATTCCCCTAATGCTTGCAGGTCTCATTCAGCACGCCTGAACAGAGAGAGTCCCAGCAGAAATCTCAGGAGCAAGCTGTAATTAATTGAAGCAAGCAGATGGCTCCAACTTCTTGTGCCTTAGCAATGTGACAGCATCTCGCAGAGGAGCTGTGACAGCATAGGACGCTTGTAGGGGAGGGGGTGGGATGAAGGCTCTCGGCATGTGTCTGCAGTGAGCTCGAGCCGTGTCTGCATTCAGGCAAACGTTATCTCACTGCTCATTGAATTATCTGTCCCGAATGGCCTTGGATGAGGGAGAGCAGTAAGGGAAGGAGAAAGGTGAACAAAGATTTATATTTATATTCAAAAAAAGTACAGAATAAGATGCAAAGTTTTAATGTCAAGCCCTTTAACTGGTCCTAATTGGCTCTGTGGGTGGTTGCTCTTATTTTGGAAGAGGAATGCCTTTTCTGAATAAACCTCTCTCCTAAATGGATTAAGCAAATTCAATTAAAAAATTGAAAATGCTAAAGTATGTGTGCAATTACATATGGAATCAGCATCCAAAGTAACTTCTGGCATAAATATGACCTTAGAAGAGTAAACAAGCAGTTTTGTTTCTCTTGTGTTTCACAGTTTAATTTAGTGTACACGTTTCTGATGTTAAAAGTCAAATCCCTTGTTTTGATTTTGATTACTCATAAATGAGCTTATGTAGGAAGTATTTATTGTTCCCTGAGAATTTTACAGATCTTAAAATTATCATGGAAAAAAAATCAGAATTTTATTTTTTCAAACAAGGAAAATTAAGACGGTAAGAAAGAGGAAGCTTGGGTCAACTAAAACATTTCTGGTTTTTGTCTCTTGGTACAAATTTAATTCTTATTAACAGAAGTAATTTAGACTTACTTTTCAAATATAAAAATGGAAGATTTTTTCACAACTTTGAACCAGTAAAATAGCAATACCAAGCCCTTCCTCATTACAAATTTGGACTCTAAACAGGTATTTTCATTTAAAAAAAAAAAAAAAATTAAGCCAGAAAGTTGCCATTAAGTTCTGCTCGCATTCCTGAAGTGAAGTACATAAAGCGGTGGTTTGCTAACGTGTGCCTGTGCCTTGGGATGACCATCTGAACCTCTCAGCTTCTTACTATGGTACATTAATATTTATTTGTGAAACACTATGTGATTCCCCATGTGAAACACCTTTCACAAACATAAAGTCTTAGTTTTTTTTGAGACTAGAAAGAGGCTAGAAATCACACCAAAATCTCTAGGTGAAATGCCTCTTCAAATAGCATCCTGCCTGAAGTGAATATTTAAAATACTGCACAAAAAAAAAAACCCACCCTGTTGGTAAATAAAAAATTTTACTTTTAAGCTACATGGTTTGATCGGTGAAAATGTGACATCAGTTGATGCCTTATCTGAAGGGTGTGTTTGGTATTTAAGTCAGGATTAGCACTGTGGTTTTGAACATAAAAATTCAAGAGTGTCTTTTCTTTAGGAGACTCCTTAAGGATACATAAAGTGTGGCAGATGGTGAAACTTGCTGAATCTTGGATAAATTACTGAGACATTGCAGAGCTGTTGTAAATATTGTAGGACCTCATGACAGGCAAAGGAGATGAAAAAGAAAGACCTCTACACAGAAGGGATGCAAAGTGTTTGTAAGCCTCCAACTTTTAAGGAATGATTATCTATCTGTCTACAGTTTTGGGTCCTGAGACCACAGCCCTCTAAGGAGATTCATGGTGAAATAGGTCTACCCACGCAGCGTCAGTGTCTAAGGAAGAACGCTACGATGTTTCATTGTGTACAACATCATTTACTGGTGGTTCACTCATCCTAGCCATTTCCCAGGTGTCATAAGTACCATGACATAAGTTTTTGGTTCTGAGGGAAAGTCAGACTCTGGCCTGACTTTTATAACTGTAGGTGACAAGGACGTTTCTCTTCCCTTCAGTTATGTTCTCATTCTTTCTTTTGTTTGTACGTGTCAAATCTGTGACATAAGCTTTCTGCCAGTTTCTCACTAGGATTCTGAATCCACAATTCGGACTTTTCTTTTTAAGATCTCCATGTACTGCAGTCAGCAGAGTTTTCTTCAAATATTTGTATCTTATTTAACCTCATGAGTTTAAAATATTTCATTCATTATCTTAAGTATTATTTATCTTATTATTTTATTATTATTTTTAGATACTCTAGAGTTGACATGCCAGCTTTTTTGCTGCACTTTCTGGTTGTGAGGACAAGTTGTCATATGTAGACTCTGCAGAGCAGCTCCTTATTCTGGATGGTTTTGTACAGCTTTTACCCATGCATGGCAGGATCAGGTCTCTAGTTCTAAGGATGCTGATAATTCTTGCTGAAGTCTTCCATCAAAATTTTTTTCTGAGTTCAGCATTAAGCATAACTGATGCAGTCAAAAACAGTTGGCTGCTAGTGCTAAATTAATACTCATGTTTTCTCATTCGACTCCAAAAAGATGGCTGGATGAACCTTGTATGTGCCCTATTACAAATATTTTCCAACCTTTTATCCTACATATGTTCTAATTTTTGTACATGCATACACTTTTTAATCTTTATGATTTGAAGGAATCTAAACTAGTTCTCACTTTGTAGCCTGCAACATAAAGGTTTTTTTCCTGGGGAAGGTTGCTATCAAGTACCTGAAGGTACATATTCTTAATTTTTGGTGTGTTCTTAGCATCTTATCCACGTTCTACGCTCACAGTTACAAAACATTATCTCACACCTTAAGAAATCATCTGAAATTGTGGAAAAACTTGGCCTTTGTATACTTTTCCTTTCAAACTCTCCTTTAATTTTTTTTTTTTTAAAAAGTCAAATTAGTTGGAACATTAATTAGCAGAACAAACACTCCTGTACTCAGAGGAGACCTTGTCTGCCAAACTACTGACTCAAGGGAATGGTTACAGCACAGACCTCCTTTCTGTTCTGGAAAAGAGACCTGACTTAGACTGAAAAGTGCTGACAGACCCCCAACTTCATCTTTGCTGGTGGGTATCACACTATACTAAAGTATAGACTCTAAGCACCTAAAACTGGGACTTAATTCAGAATCTGATGCTTAACTCTGCATCACTGATCTTCCTTCTCTGTATTAGTTGCACCAAAATTCATACTGTTTGCATCTGTTAATACTCCAGAGCCTGTTTGACAACTGAATGCAGCTGAAAGCTCTTAATTCTTGATTTGTATTTTGTTTTTTTTTTTTTTTTGTGGGGTTGGGCTTTTTGTTTTAACACATGGCAGTTAACACAGCAAAGCTAGATGCGAAGAGCTGGCCTGTTCTCCACTGAAGTTTGCCCAAAACAGAAAACCAATTTGGAAGAGCAGGCTCTACTCAAGAGCTTGTTAAATAGAATTTGAGTGGATTGACAATTATTTGAGGCTGCTGTCTGTTTAAAAAGTACCCTCAGTATTTAGGAAACACTATTTTTCAATAAACATGGAAATTGGAAATATTATACAGATGATAATGAATGGGACTTCAGCTCTGTCAGAATTAGTCAAATTCATGCCTGTTGTGTAATGCCTAATATTTTACAAAATAGTGAGATCCCTGGACCCTTCTAGATGAGAGATTGGTTGTGCAGAGCATTGCAGCCCTGTTAGTTTTACTGGTGTGCTGCTTTACATCAGCTGTGAATCTTGTCCTCTTGCAGTCCAGAAAAGGAGGAGTTGATAGGTGGAAAAGTATGCAACGATGGCAGGGTTTGAAAGTTCAAATCTGACCACAAAGCTGGCCAGTAAACGCATGCGTTGGCCCAAAGCCAACCTTCACGTGGGCCTCTACGTACCTTCATCCCAATTGTTATGGGCAAGGTCACTGAGAAACTGCAAAGTTGTTAGCGCTGCGGATGCTGACAGCACACTTCTGCTCTGTCCCCTTGTACCTTCCACTCTTTTCTAGGCAATGCTTGTTGAAGGCTCTGGATTTTACTGAGATTGCTGAGCTTCAGGGCTCAGCCTTCTGCACTTCTCCATTAACTGGCTCGATGTTGCTGGGATTCGGACTCAGCGTGGCAAGGAGGGAATTTAGGAAGTGTCAGCTGGGCAAAGAGAAAAAGAAGCTGAAGACACAGCAGGAGAGAGGGTTTGTCTGGCACAGGCACTCTTGTAGCTGATTTCCATGGTTCCTCTGGCAAACGCAGAAACCCTTTGGACAATTAGGAACCAGGAGGGTATTCTGCTTCCACAAAAAAAAAAAAAAGGAAGTTTCCATAAAAAATGGTCTGGCAGTTCTGCACAGAGGAGAAGGTTCCCTCAGCTGTAGCATTCCTTCATTTCCCTTAAAGTTAGTTCCCTTCCAGGTGAATTCAATGGGCAAAACCAACCACTATCCCTGTCTTTGGGGGTTCCTGTACTTCACCTGAAGCTAAACCATGCCATTGGTTTTTAGACTGAAACACCACGACCTTTAGAGGAGAAGTGCTCCCTGGGTGCAGGGGGGGCGGGCAGGACACCCGGCTGGGTGCACCCACAGTAACCTCTTCTGCGGCCATGCCCGCTTGGTTAAATGTAGCCGTAGCCACCCTGTCTGAGAACGTAACTAGAGCAGAAATCCCATCTGTACGCTGTAGGAGCGTGCAATGGATAGGAAAATCTAGTTATGCTAAAAATTTCTCTTGCTCTCTTGTCTTCTGACCTTTTGTGGTATCTGCCAGCTCATTTGTCTGGCGGCACTAACAGAAACGTGAGTCAGGAAGGGAAAGAAAAGCTGAGCCTCGCCAGATTGAACATGGATTCAGATGAGACTAGCAAACCTGATTTTTTTTGCAGAGAAGTCCCTTATCACTCTTCTACTCACTGAGGCAGGCCCAAACTTTTCAAACTAGGAAAATATTTTAAATTGTCTGTTGAACCCAATCAAGCCATGATTCAATTAACTGGAGAGAGAGAGATGCTAGTGAGTTGTTTGTGCACCTGGCAGTGTGTGTAGAATACTAATGGTCTGGGTAATGTTCTCCAAATGCTTGATCAGCAGCAGCTGGAGCAAATTTTTTACTTTGAGCAGGAAAAAAGAAGAAATCTATTTCAGTGCAGCGACAGTAGTATATTTACATTACAAACATGGCAATTGCTAAGCATTACGGGAATTCAGCTGCCAGAATAAAGGCAGTGGCATTCATTTAGTTTCATTTCCAATTATAAGCGATCCTGGTTTTTTTTTTTTTCCCCTCAAAATAAAAACCTTGCAAACCTAGCTTAATTACAAAACTGGGCCGCTACCCATCTTGTCTGACTAGGGATGCCGTCATCTCTCATCCCAAGCATTGTGAACTCATTCCCCAAAGGGGGAGAGGAAAGACAGGCTTCAGTCCTCTGATTACTGTAAAACTTATTTTATTTCATAGCTTATTTTATTTCACAGCCTGGTGCTGTGAGGGATAGCTGTCTACGGTAAACGGAGAACATCCCTCCCTCCTCCCTTTGTTCACCATGGGAGCTGCGTCTTTGGCAAGCAGCTCCTCTTACTGGAGTAAATGCTGATGTTTCTGACGTGCTTCCAAACTGGCGCTTTTGTGAATTTTCCATACACCTACCCAGCGTCTGACCCAATTGTCGCTGAAGCAAAGTCAGTGCGAACTCCAGTGTGACAGAGAAAGCCCCGCGCTGTGTGGTTTGTACAAGCAGGGAGCGGAGCAGGGGTAGGACAATTTACTGGTGGTCAGGGAATTTCTTACAGCAGCAGCATTGCAGGGAAGGCCAGTGAGAAAACAGAGGTTATAGGATGTTAGTGACCAGGCCATCAGTTCAGTCTGGTCAGGATGTTGCCTGCAGCTCCCATTTCAGGATAGATGACTCAGTGATTTATTTATCCTTATTCAAGGAAATCTGATGGGAACAGATATTTTTAAAAATGAAGCATGTTGGAACAAATCCTGCTGTCAGCCCAGGAGTGACTTTACTGAAAGAACAGGGTAGAGTGAATCTTTTTTTTGAAGCTCTGCTCCAAAAAGGGTTCTGAGACTCTCCCTTTCCTTCCACACTGATGAGCGAAACCCCCAAACCGTGCCTGAGACCCCAGCCTGTTGACTCACCTGCAGAAGTTTTGGGAAGAGAGGAAACTCTGACATTGCAATGGGCACAGTGTCTAAAATCTCCTGCACAGGGCCCAAATATCCTCTCCTCAGCTCACAGCAGGAATGAAATATTTCAGCTGTGACATAAAGCTCCTCGTGTTAGTAGAGCAAAGCGATGCACGGATTGGATTTGACTCATTAATAAACTTTTGTATGCAGCAGCTCTGTTATTTCTTCAGGCTCTTGCTGCTATGCAATGAAGTACATGATTAAAACCAGCAAATGTCAGCTCAGAATCAATCTGGTTTGTGTAGATACTTTTAAATACAAGTTACTTTAGTGCCATTTTCAGTTGGAGTTGCTACTTGCTGAACATTTGGAGGGTATCAGTTATGTTAAAATCCTCAAGAAAAAAAAATTCTATTTTCTAATTCTATTCAGACCAAGCAAATTTTATTGTGCATGCAGCTGTTCAAGACTAAGTAATTATTTGATGAACCTTAGGAGGCAATGAATTTTAGATGAAGCATGTACACATTTTTATTATGCATATATTTTTCTTGATCAGTTTTCTCTTCATTTGGTCACTCGTTTATGTGGAAGCAATGAGCAAAATCTGCATATTTCACTCTTTGGAAGGAAAATTTCCATTTACAAAGCCTTAATGCTTTCAGCCCACACACCCTTCAGGGAAGTTTCAAAACCCACTGGTCTATTACACTCCACATAGCAACTTCAATAAACAGGTCGTCTCAAAATGACCAAGGTTAGACCCTCATCTGGGCTTAATGGTTTCTTCTTTTTTGAGCTCTTTCTGAGCTCACCTAGAGCCATTTTGCCTTAAGTTGAGCAGGGGTGGCTTGTAGGGCATCATGACCCAGGTCTCATCAGGGGATGTCCTACATGGGTTTTTTTGTTGCTGTTTAGACAAGGTTACAAATCAAAAGTTTCCTCTCCAAAAAAAAGGCAAAAGGGAGAAAAGCAATTCTGAAACAAGGAGCAAAAGGCTATATTTTTGGGAAGAGCAAGGTGATTGGTTTTGAGCCTTTTAAATACGTTGCAGCCCATATTAACTAAAGTATATACATGTAACTGGTCCAACCTTACCAAAGCCAGCAGTAGCTTTGGGTTTCAGGCTGGATCAGTTCTTAAGAGACGCACCATGACTTTGGCTCCAAATCACATAGAATGACTTTTTCTGCCACCTTGAGCACTCACCTGCCTCCTACTTAGCCCAGAGATTTTACCCTGGGGCAATACTGCCCTGGGACTGTCCAGCAAAGGCTGAGGATGTTATTCTCTGGTCTTTATACCAGCTCCAGCATGGTCCTTTGAACCAAATCAGGCATGGACACGCAATTGCACCTCTAGTGAATGAGCCAAAATATAAGATAAAGAGCATATGTTTATTTTCCAGTAGCTGAAGATGGTATGGGATCTTGGAAAATGTTGAAGTGCTGCAGACAGGCGGTACATGATCCAGCGTAAAGCCTGCCAGTGAAAAGTTAACCTGTCAACATTTATTTTTTTTTAACAAATCTGAATCAGCAGAGCAAATTTATACTGGGTTAGTGCTTTGTGTCTCACAGCTGCAGTAGTTTTGATGTAAGTTGGATTTATTATATCATTGAACCATGATGTGAGTGTGCAGAAGATGTGAACACAGCTCAGGGAACTGTATTTCTGTCAGGAAAGCACACCCCTTAAGATACCTCACCCTGAAGCTGTTTGTCTCTGGCTGCATTGCTTTTAAGCCTGTTCCTGAGAGCCTTTTTCCACGAATGCCTTGCTTTCAAGCCCGGCTTCCGCAGCACAGCGCTATGCTGTGGTACACAGAAATATTAGTGCTCTCTATAATGAAGGTTATATAGCAAGAAAGAACAGTGTATTTATGTAGATATAGGTATTTATAGATAGATAAATACAGCTACAAAGCTGTATTAAAGAGTTTTGCAGGTTTCTTTCATAAGAGCTCACATGGTGCTGCAATATCCAGCTGTTGTGTTGCCCTGGCTGTTGTTCCAAGGGGATGCTCTCTTTCCTGCTGTCCCGTGCAGGAGCAAGTATGGACTGAGGTGTTCAGCTGTGCTCAGAAGAAAAACCTTCTCATCCTTCTAATGCCCTGCTGAGCCTGCGGCACCCCAGAGGTGCTACCAGGAGGAAAGTAGATGAGCAATTTGCCTGTGTAAACTCTGTTTTGCGCAAGGGCCTTGGGCTGCTCCGGATCTGGTGCTGCTGCCCTTTCCTGGGGTGCTGCTCCCTGCACCTCAGGGCACAACTCCTGCATCCTCACAGGAGATGACAACTTTGAAGGTCATTTGATCGGGTCTGGTTTGTTTCTCTACATATTTTTAAGAGGAGAGGAGCACAGCGTTCACTGCTTGCTGAGTCTGTTGCCTGTGTGTATACAAAAGCCCCAGATTTTGTTTATAGATGGGATCTTCCAGCGATTTCCCATTTGGTGAGCAGAACTTGCACTAACAAGCAAAATTTGCTTTACTTTGTCTCGTATAGTGCTAAAGCCCCGTTATGCTATTACCAGAACACTAACAAGAAACACAGGTCAGCCTGATACATGCTACGGTAATTTCATTGTAATGTTATTTTCTGTCAGTAACTCCTAAGAAAAGACTGATATTGTTCAAAACAAAGTATATGAAAAGTGATGTGTCTTTGTGATCCCATATACTTCAGTAGTACATACATAGGATAGCTTTCTTTTAGACTGTATTTTATATTACTTAGACTCTGTCTTGTCTGTTCAGACCGATGCCTCTTGTTCTGTACTTTCATCTAAATTGATGTTATAATCTGTGTCTGATACGAAGGCAAGAGCAGCAGAAAGGTATTGAAGGAGCTGAGGGGCTTTGCTAAATCAGTGCCTCTGACTTTGGTGGAGTAGGGTGTGACCCTCTTACAGGACTTTTGATAGTACATCTAAAGGCAGTGGTTTTATTGCAATTGCCGCTAAACGAAACCAGCAGATTCTTTATCAAATGGACCTTCAGAAGTGAGAGGAGGCTTGCCTGGATATACAAAGATGGAAAGAAAAGGGGCCAAACTGTCCAGAGCTCACTTGGACTCATTTTTTCTTTGTCTATCACACCTATAAGTAATGACTATTGCATTGCTTGTCCATCTTTTGTATACAGGGAAAAGCATATGAATAGGTGAAGATTTTTTTTTTAATTTGGAGCCATTGTAAAATGATGGGTGGGGAAGGAGAGGAAAGAATGTTTTGTGAACAAGGGTCATAAAAACTAAAACTGGAGAAAATAGCAGAAATCAGGACAAAACCATTTTATTTTAGCTTTTGGTATCCTGTAAAAAAAAAAAAACCTTTCATGAAAAACTGTTCTGCATCGCAAAACAAAGTATCACAGTGAAATGTTTTTACTCCTTTTCATGGCTTTTAGAGTGGAACTAAAGAAAGTCCAGCAAGTTGCACAAAAAAAAAACAAAACCATGGTGTTCCCCTGCCAGTATTTCTTCTTCTACATGCTCCAAAAGCACAGCAAAAAAAAAAAAAAAAAATCCTCTGTTTTATCTCTGAGGTTTTTCAGTTTGAGACCAAAGCACATCCTTCAAGTTCATCTTAGCTGCCCAGGCTGAGGTGAGCTGTTGCTACGCAGTCCTGACATAACTGAGTTTGTCCTCCCGAACACAACCTTGGGTGTGAGGCAGGACTGAGCAGCTGCATGCGTGGTATTTACAGAAATGCTGCTGTTCAGAGCCAACGTGCTCCGGTGTGCTCAGCGACTACGTGCGCAGCTGTAGCGGGGTAGGGCCATGCTTGCAGGGACGTGTGCAGTAGGGGTTTCAGGAGACACACATCAAAGGTTTTGTTTTATAAGAGTCAAAACTTATAATTTCTTACTAACAAAATTACTCTTTTATATACGAGGTGTGCATGAAACAAAACTTGAGAACAATGACTTTTATGACATCTGCCAATATTTTTATTTTAGCTTAAGGGGGGATTTAAATTATTATTGAATCCTATTTTCTGAAGAGAGCAAATGCACAGAAATTTGATTTTATTGAGCCTCTAACTGCATAAACATAATACTAGCCCCAGTGGACTAATTCCATTAAGACTTGAACTATCCATCTTGACGTTGCTCATGAATACAAACTGCCAGAGCTTCTGGCATTGTTGGGTTTGCAAAATAACTTGTAGATTTTTGTGTCAGATAATAAAAGCCAGCTTTATTTAGAGAGATATTAAAATAAACAGGTTTAATAATATATTTAAAAACTTCATTGTTACTCATATGTTGTTTCTCTTTGCTTCAATGGTCTTCTTTATTACAGCTGTATATTACCTTCAAAATGCCTCTTGCTCTGAACCTTGTAAGGTGCTGAATCTGTAAATATGTGATCTGTCGCATAGGCAGGTGGAGAATTTTAATTCTTGCAGTAGAAGGTTCCGTTTCAGTATTTTGCCTATCCAAACTCTGCTCTGGCTTGCCAGTTTTTTAATTCTACCTATCTTTGAGATAACTCTTTCCTATCTAAATAACATATTACTGCTGAGGTTTGGGAGTCATTAGGGAAGATCTGCCAAATTAGCATGTTAATTAGGATCTACCCAATTTGAGGATAGGGAGGTGATTGTTTTATTAGCATTCTGCGAGATGAAAGAAAGATAAATGACTGTGCATGCACCCCTTGAGGGGTGTAGAAGTAACACTTCTTTTTTTGAGATATCTGCATGTGAGAGGAGGTGTTTGAAATGGCTGGGCTTACTGAGGGAGTTGCCTGCTGATTAGTTACGCCTGGAGCAGAGAAAAGTATAATTGAGTTTGTTTCTTGATGAGAAGGAAATGATAGAACAAAGCAAACGTAACAGGGCAAGAATATCTGCGGTTATAAATAAGAGAAGTCCCATTGATAGACTGGTATCAATTAAAGCTTTGGTCCCTTGAACTGGGCGTGCTTACCAGTGGGCTGGCAGGACGAGATTCGCGGCTGGTGTGTGTGCTACAGGTACCCAGATGCCCAGATGTAGGTACCTGGGTGCCTCACTGCTATGAAGGGAAAGGGTTGGTCTGTAACCAGCAGGATTGTACCTCTCTTCCAGATGCTGTGCTTTCTCATGGCCACGGAGCTGTGCTGAACAGGTTATGCCCAGGGCATTAAAATTCAAAGGGTCTAAAATAAAGTCATCTGGGGAAAAAATAATTAAATGTGTAGGCAGGAATCGTATTGAAATGGAGAGAGAAATAATAACACTACTAAGCAAAAAAAAAAGAGCTCTAGGCAACATTATCTGAGATAAACATGCAATCTTTCTTGTAACTTTATGATCGCTAGCCCTTCCCACAGTGTTTCACATTAAACTAATGAATTCTGCTGCAAGAGAAAATACCCATGTGCTCATAATATGCTGAAGAAAGAGGCCAAGGTGGTGTTACCATAGATCTTTCCGTAAGACTATTTAATCATTTCAGTTTTGTGCTTGATTTAAGACTTGTCCTCTTCTGCTTTAGTCAATGAGCTGAGCTCTGGAAGCGGTCTGTAGCGGGAGGCTCTCTAGTTGCATTTTGCCGTTCTCTTGCTGCTTCTTGCAGCAGAACCTACAAACTCCAACGGTTCAGCGCTGCACATGCTGCTTGGTGCTGCACGCAGAGGGAAAAGGGCTGAAAGCCCTGAGGAAAACATTGGGATCATGTAAACAGAGGTCAAAACATGGTCTTTTATCAGTCCTGGTCAGAAGTGCTATGTGCTGCTTTCCCAGCCTCACCATGGAGGATATGTTACGGTTTGAATGACCATTGGTACCGTAAAGATTTGTTCCACATGTGGCTACGAAACAGATGCATTCCAAGATTCTCCGCCAAACACAACTTGTGTCTTGTCATTTTGTTGCAAAGCATCAGCACTAATTTATTCCAGGGCTCTCAAATATTCATGGACCCAAGACAAATACCAGAATGTTTTTCTTTCATTCTTCTGAGGTTGCTGTGGATAACAGCCATAATATTGATTCTATTGTATTTCTCTGTGTGTCTGTTGGCCCTTGATGTGTCCATAAAGTAAGTTCCTGATATGAGTTCTCATTGCAGAAGCACAGACTTTACGCTTTCAACACTTTACTTTGCTTTAATGATAGGATATTTAAACCAAGTAAAGCTGGAGTGAATTGCTTATTAATAGATTTTTTTTTTCTTTTGTGATGCTATGTCATCCTTATCCATGTGAATGTTTCTGGATCTGAATTGTAAATTAATCTCTTACTGAATTTTAAGTTGGGATATGGGCAGCTTATTCTTCTCATTGAGAGCACAGAAAACTAAAAGACATGTATGTCTATGCTCATATGAGTTACAGCCAGACTGCTCAATAAAAATCTACGTATGGCAATGGTATGTGGTGGTGATGTGGTTTTTAAAGTCACCCTGAGATGGAGTTTGCTATTTGTCAAACAATAGCTTTTTTGATACTGGTAAAAACTGCATATATTGTCTTTCGATACAACCAACAGTACCTGTGGGAGACCACAGCTCTGTATAAAACAATTGATTCTACCGATATAAGCAAATTAGGTTTTTGTGACACAGGGAGGAGTTTTCCTTTTAGGCTCAAATGCTCCCCATTGAGAACTCCCACCAGGTGTACTGTGCTTTCTGAAGTCATTAATGTAGATCAAAGAATAATTAGGCTTTGGCAAGCATAAGGGGGTTTGATTAATCAGACTGAACAGCATCCTTTTATCTCATAATACCAACTGCCTGTTGATTCAGCACGGTGTGACCAGGTTTTAAGAAAGTACTTGCACAATTATTTTCCTTTTGTACAAAAGCAAAGCATTGAGACCAAACAAAATCCATCCTTTTGTTTCTTACTTTTCCCAAAACTGAGGACTAGGAATAATTGTTACTAGCAAATAGTAACCTTCATTGGAACTGCTGTTGAATTAAGCCAGATACGTTTTTAGCCAAACTTAAGATTTCTTCAGGAGTATTCACTTAATAGATGCAGTTTTCAGATACCAGACATGAACACCTAATCCTTTGTGAACGGTAGAGACCATCCCTTCACCCAGATGTGGAAAATCCTCATAGTGGATTCATTTCTTGAGGACAGTCCTGTGTAGCGAGAGAGCGGTTCTTACTCTGTATGTGTGAGTCAACAGCCCAATTCTTTTTTGCTCGCTTACAGCAGTTTGATTTATCTCTTGAAAGCTCTGTTTGCAATTCATAGTCCATTTTTCTGAAGATTCCTGTACTCCTCGCCGACACCTATGCCGTAGCTTTGTAAAAAGGGCATGCCCTGCTACCTCTGCTTGCAGATGGCCTATCAGCTCCTGGGATATAAATGTTTATTTCAGATGGATGAAGTGGGACAGAAAGTCAATGGTGTTAATATGATCTTGTGTCTGTAGAGTACTAGTAAAACTCTCTGGCATAAATATGATCAGGGTTTGGCATGCAGAGACTTCCTCTGGCTTAATCACCTGGCAAAACTCTAGAAAATTGCTATCAGCATTTTAAAGTACATTGATTAGAATAGACAAGAGGAGAAGAATCAAACTCGATTTTTTTTTAATTGAATTTTTATGCTTCTGTTAAATAAGAGCATACAGTCCTTCAGGGAGAAGGCAGCTGCTCTGGTCTGTTTGGTTGTGCACCCCTGGAGAGAGAAGGGAAGAACAGGTTTTGTTGTTAAATCTTAAGTTGACTGTAACGGCCACTCTGACATTTAGTTTTGAACAGATCCCAGAGGGAGATGATAATATAAGTGGGGGAAATACTGGGGTTTTTTGACTGACCAGCACTCTTTTCTGAGAACAGCTGACTGCTCAGGGTGCTCCTCTCCTCTTTCTGCCACTGCAAATGCACCTAAGGGCATTCCTGTTGTGCGGGTGTGCTATGGTGTAGGTGATCTCAAGAGCAGCCAAAAAGCAGAGGGGGAGAAGGGGCAGCAGAGCAGGGTTTGGTGGGTGCCATTTCGGCAGGTACAGAAGCAATGGCTGAGACTCGCTGTGCATACTGGATATAGCGAGGTGTAGCAATGTTATGAATTTTCACCTTCTTCCCAGAAACTGTTCTATGCTTTTCCCATAAAGTTGTAACATAAGAATATGAAACACCAGGAATGTCACTGCTGCCTGAGAGCACGCAGTTTTCATGGGAAAGGAGAGGATTTCCTTGCAGTTGGAGTCCATGAGCTCAGGAAAGGTGGGAATTTGTACCTGGGTACAGGTTGACCTTGCGGTATGGTCAGATGGAGAAAATACTAGAAACCTGTGTAAAGGGAATATTCTTTAATTGGTCTCAGAAGAAAAAACATCCAGATTTGTTGTTTTCTCTGAAAGGACCTTCAGAATTGTTTAATTGCTCACTGCTTTCCATTAATCACAGCTCCCATCCTTCAGTGTGTCACAAAGCTCTGGCTTTCTTCCAGCTCTTGGGATGGTTTTGAGTTAAAATAAAAATTATAGCAATGATGCTTGCCAGTGTGAAGATGCTTTACATAAGGAATGACGCCAAGTGATGTAGCTGGATGTACGCGGTTTTGCTTACTGGATATATTTGCAGGAATTCAGCCTCCTCCTGCAAAATGGAGGCTCTGGGCTTGGCTGGGGGGAGATGCCTGGCCGTGCACTCAGTGGGCAAAGGTGCTTTTTGAAATTTCTTCTCCTTCTAGATGGTAGGAGCAGGATTTGTCTTCAGAGACCAAGCAAAGAGAAAAGGAACAGGCTCTTTTCTTTCTGCATTTTCTTCTGAAGTGACTGCTACTGGCAAAGCACCAAGGTGCAGGACTGGGGGAGCATGGACTGGCAGTTCCCACACAGCAGATCTCTGCCCACGCCGCTGTTGTGGCTCCTTCCTGAGATGCAAGGAAAGAAAATGTTACAGCAAGTAGGCAGCCTTTTGCTAGCAGTGTTATGTTGTTTGTCTTCTTCACATATATCAATATTTCAGTGAGGAAACAACAAAGTGTTTCCTTCCACCAAGTGGTGAAAGATACCTCAAATAAAATAGGAGAAGTCATGCTTTTGTTACCAAAGGATCTGTAGAACAAAGTGCTTCCTTTATCCTCTTTATTTCTAAATCATATTCACATAACTGTTGCATCCATTCTCTACATCTCTGTCCGTGTGCAAGAAACTTGGGGAGAAATTACCTCAATAATGTCTTTCTAATCTTCCTTGTTTACAGCACACTTTTTGTTCAAAGTCGTTATGACAGTCGTGGAAGATTCTGAGTATGATGCAGTTATTGAATTTTAAATGAAAACTAAATTGGCTGTGGTAGAGGTGAAAAATATTTCATAACACAGTAATTTTTCCTCAGGGTACAGTTGCTACATTTTATTAGAAATAAGCAATTTTCACTATGTCTCCGAAATGTATAGAGCAGATAAGTGTGAGATATTAATCTAAGGAAAAAAGGCTTTTACTAAGTATTTAACACCAAATAGTAGTTTAAAGTTTGCCTGTTTTCTACATTTTTTTCTGGTGTGCTGGAGAAGCTATTTACTCATTTTGCTGAAGTAAAACATAGCTTAGCTTTCTGCACTAGTTAAAAGCTTCCCGTGGTGTCAGTTAGATGGGATTTAATTGAGCCATTTGGAGGTTTTTTCTGCTTGATTTGTGCGTTTGGGAAGCGAGGAGTATTATCTAAGTGTGAAAGGTATTCAGGTGCTCGTGTGGCTGCTAAACAAATCTGTCTGCTGAGCAGGATTCGCCTGGCTCCCGTAGGATCCCCAGGCATCTCCCAGCCCCATGCAGTGAGGGACGCCCTGACGGTGTCTCCGGCTGATTCCGCTAACAAGGCAAAGGGGAGGTGTTTGAGAAGATAAACATTGAATAAAATAAATGCACCTTCCTCCCCACCCTGGGCCAGTTGGCAGGTATTAATTTTGCAGAGCAGCTCCGTCAGCGGGCAGATCCCACAGGGAAGAGCGCTCGCGCGCGGCCCAGCTCGCAGGCCGCCGGGAGGGCCCGTGGGGCAGCCCCCCCGGGCCCAGGCCCCCCAGAGAACAGATTTCTGCAGCCGCTCAAGCTGCTCCAGCAGCATAATTGAGCCATGCCTTTCGAAGCGAGCAGCGCTGCTGCCCGGGTTTTACGTTCATTAGATTTGCTTCATTCCTTCTGCAGCTCTCAAGTTCCAGTTAGGCTGCAAATGAGAGCAATATTCAAATCAGCGTTTAGTGAGTTCTCACTGACCAGCATTAGTTCTTGTTCAGCTTCGGCTCCAATTACAGTTGGTGTCAAACTGGAAGTAGATATGAATTAATTGTAGCAGAGGAAGAGGTGTATTTTATGTATTTGCAAAATATACAAATTAGTATGGAACATGCATCCACACGTGGTTAGTGGAGTCTGCAGGGTCACGGTTTCGTTCAGCTCAGTTCAGAGCTACAGCTGTTGCCAGCCCACGGCATCGCCATCATTCCCATCCTTCGCGTGCGTCTGCCTTTCAGCTACAGCTCTGCTATGGAGGAACCAAACGCTGTGTAGCCCATCATGTTAACGACCGTGTGGTTTTTCTCTGATAGCTCTTATTCACCAAAATATGGATGGGGAACACATATAAGCACTCGTATTCCTGAACATCTTCGCGTATCTGTGTCTTCCTGCTCCCAAGCAGGGCGTGTTTTTTAGTGCCTCTGTTGATGGCCTCCATAGGCTTTGATCATGTTGGCACATCAGCGTCCCCTGCCTGTGTCTCCTGTTTGTTTCATGGCTGTAGATCACGGTGCAAATCTAAATGCACGGAGTAGGGTGAATGCAGCAAGCAGGCATGAAGAGGTTCAACCTGAGCAGAGGCTGCAGGCTTGCAGCGGGATGCAATTATGGAGAAATCATGGTTTGCTTGGCCTCAGGTTGCTTAGTGCTTTGGGAAGTAAAACCTGCATAGGCACTGAATGTAAAATGAGTGTTAGAAACTCATTCAGAGGAGCATGGATGTAGCATTTTTTTAGGTCCTCACAGTCTGGTGCCATTTTCAAAAAATCTGGCCTGAGGTTGGATTTTTCACACTTTTGCCAGGATGCTAAAATGGAAATTCAGTGGAGGCTTATAAGCTAGCTCCCAGCAAACCTCACACTAAGTAAGCTAATTCAATTTATCAGTACTTATTGGATGCTGGAATGAGAGACCATTTAGAACTGAATGTGTTAATGTAAGTCTCTCTCCAGATTAATCACAAGCAGTTATAAGTTTATGATTTAGCAGTGTTGTTTATGACTATCGTTTACTGAAGATTACTAGTAGATTTTTCAATAAAAGCTTTTTAGCTAAAACTAAGATTATAACAATTTTAGAGATAATTGGACAACCGTTGAATTCAAAAGCTGACAAATACAGGGAGTTTTTTGAAAATGTATATTGCATGCTGACATAAGGGCAGGTAGGACTTCTAGATGCATCACTATATGATGCATGTATAGCTTATTAAAAATGATGATGTTCATCAGTTGGAGTAAGTCCCAGCCTCTAAGCAAATGAAAGGGATCCCCCCCCTCTTTTCAAATTAAATCCATTGTTAAAAATGTTTTGTAACTAATAAGTCACTTAAATTTAGAGCAAATAGCAAAGTCTCTCATAGTATGTTTTTCTCTTTTCTGCTTTTTCCTCTTTGTAAATATGCCAGCAACTTGTCATCAGTTGCTTTGCTTCCCATGCAGTCTGTGTGGGTTTGCGAACTGAAATGGGGCAGAGATGTGTATTAAGAAAAATTAAGAAAATGTGATTGCAAAAACTTGGAGGAAAACTTATGGTTCACATGTAATTTCTGAAAATAACGTTTCTTCCCCCTTTCATGCTGCGAAGTGATACACAGGTACTGGTGTCTCTTGGAGGCTCTGGACCCACGATGATAAGAGATCAGATTATCTCAGCTGAATGAGTGGCTGAGCAGCAGCAAGGCCAAAGTAACCATGAGCTGGAATTACACATTGTTTATCTTGCAATGAATCTAGAGATGTGATCGATGAGCTAGAGACAATGGCAGAAAAGCAAGGTAAGCTTGTAGTCATCACGCTTAAATAGTTTTACAGCAATCTGCATCAGCCTTGCAAAGAATTTATAGTAAACAAGTTGAAAAAGGTTTAAAATCTCTAGCTTTGGGGAAAACGTTATCCCTTCTCCATCCCAAACTGGGATTTTTATGGTCTTTACATTTTGCTATCATATGTGCCGTAAAAGCTTTTGAATTTTAGTACAGCTGCTGTTTCCGTTAACTTCACACAAAAGAACACTCTTCAAAATTTTTCAACATGTGTATGGGTGCATCTCTACTCAGACAGTGTTGTGTAAGACTGTCCTTCATTTAACGATATTTTAATTAATTGTTTCCTGGTTTTCAGCTTTGTGTTGACTGCCGCCCATTCAATCTTGGTTTTATATTTTGGACAAACCTTGCTGTAAATAGCACTTCAATATCTACACAAGGAATGTAAATGTTGTTCTAATTTCCAGCATCATTCAAACGCCCACATAACAGTTATCCTTGTGAAAGCAAATTGAATCTGTCACGTCATCTTCTATGGAAGTCTAATTCTTGGTAACAAAAGATATTGCAGCTGACAGATGGAGCCACATGCTACATAATTAAGTCTCCAGTGTGTGTCAACTATAGCCTTTCAGACACAATTAGAGTCTGACCAGTTCACCCATTTAGGTACTTCAAAATAACAAAAATCCCTTAGGTAGATGCAGAGGTTTCTGTGAAAAATGAACTCCAAAATGTACTACACAGAAGAAAATAGGATTGTCGTCTTTGCCAGATCTTCCAGTGATAAAATTTGATACAGCTCTTTAAATCCTCACTTTGCCTCCTTTTCTTTTGCATTTATTATGTCCTGAGTGTAGCTAAGCATAAACTCTTCTCAGTAGGGAAGCTCATGGAGGCAGTGGATGGAAAAAACATTTTCTTTAGAAAACTAGCTTCAGGAACTCCCGGCTGTGCAGGAGATACAGTTGTGTCAGGCTTGTAAGAGCAGATTGTAGAACTTAAGGAAAACTACAAAACAACAGAAAACTTTAAGAAAATAAAAAAGGCCCTTAGTGGTGTGTGATGCATCCAGAGTTAAAGATAAGCCTGACACACGACCTTGTGATCTGGGTCTCAGTGTCTGCTGTGCTCGGAGATCTCTGCGTTGAGGACTTTTCTTCATAGAGTCCCAGAGATAGATACAGAAGAGGTGTCCGATAATCTGTTCCACTGCTCCCTTGATAAATGGTTGCAGATCTTGCAGTATCACCTCTGAATACAGAAGCTGTTCTGGTCTATAAGAATACCTGAGCGACCCTAGATCTCAGGACCTCAATACCTGTATTTTTAACTTCCAAAGTTGGTTCCTTTATTATATATTATATATTCCATTATATATATTATATATTGTATTCCAATATACACTCCTTTGTTCAGTCTTTCTTCCTTCCCAAGAGCACACACTATAACAACAGTCATTATAACGATGCACCAGCAAAAGCAGTTCTCGGAGTACAACTGTTTTTTCACATTCCTCTTAGATTTTTAGATATGCTTTATTTCACTAAAGAGAAGTTCCATGCCGCTTTTATTACTCCAGATACTAATGAAGGATAGACTTATTAATTCAGAAGTTTTAATAAAATCACTTTCAGAAGGACCTGCTTGACATTAAAATATGTTCTGTATCTGACTATAAGGAGTCCCCAGTGATGCAGCCTTCTTTGCTGGCCACTTGCATTGGACACCTGTCTTTCAAATTGGCATTGGTAAGGAGGTCGGGAGGCACGAGACACCAGGACAACGTGCAGAGTAGCACTCCCCCAGTGCAGGGCTGTAGGTGGTCTAGAAGTCGTCTAAAGTCTATGGAGAAAAACAGGTTGCTGAGAAGCAAGGCAGTCAACTTTTCCTACACAACTCACATAAAATGGGATGGACTGCATCATGGCTGACCCTAGAGGGGAGCCTATCAAATGGCTAGTTCAGGCTGGAGAGCCACTTTTAGCAGTTTAAGTTAGGACTCAAGTGGAATTTATCTGCCTTTCTTGAAAGAAATCTCCAGAAGGCATATATGCTTCTGTAGCAGATCTGCATTCAGAAGAAAGGAAGCTAGGTTCCAGAACTTGGTTTAGCTTTATGGCTTATATCCAATAGATCTGACTTTAAGAAACCAACCTTCCCTTGGAAAAAAAAAAAAAAAAAAAAAAGAAAGAATGAATCTGTCTAATTCTGGGAGCTGTACTTGATGGAGAATTTGACCTGCCTCTTTCATGCTGCCCACCCCAATCTGGCATAGATTTATAAAACTGATTTAAAGGCTCAGCTTTCTCATCCCATTTCCATGCTTTCCCCCAAAGTAACTAAGTTACAATGCTTTCCTCAGGCAAAATGCATTATTGAGAAGGCTGTTACTCAATAAAATACAGGTGGGGTCAGGCAGGAAATATTTTTCCTTGCAGTCATCTAAAGAATAGGAAAAGATGGAGAAAGAGTCTTGATTTCACGTGCCAGTCTACACCCTGCTTGCCTCCTTTCTGGGCCGTATCTCTTGGATCTCCACTGCGGTTTGAGCCATTAAGTCCTGGCCCTGCCAGCGCTGTAGTGCTGGGAAGGTCTGATTCGGATCTTGCACGCCGGTGTAAGGCAGGAGAAACCCCATGGACAGGACCTCGCCACTGCAAAGCCACCTAAAAGCCGTAACGACCACAATACATCAGATAGAAGACCTGGAGAGGGCAAATGCTCTTATCTCAGACACTGAATTTACAGTAATTAACAATTGCAAATGCAATTGCAGTATTTTATAGGCTGTCCTTCCTACGATTGTGGGGAATGGAAGTTAATGGAAATACACTTGATAATGCTTGTTGGCTGAAGGGCTTACATTAGCTGATCTAGTACCTCCAAATGCACACTTAGGTCGTAATGTAGTAGATGAATCAGGGAGGAATGAGATTATTTTTTTGAGAAATAATAAGCATGTTTCTCTCTCACTAGGCTCAGCTGGGATATTACTGCTGTTCATATAGCCAAGTGTTTTGTTGGAGAGATGAAGTGGTGCATATAAACTTGTTCATTACCAGAAACCTGACAAATACTGAGCTAATATCATGTCAACAATCAGCTGGGGATAATGCATTTCCTCTCCTTCTAATAGATTTTTCCTTACATATCATCATAAGCAATACTGAAAAATTACAACGGGGGAGAAAAAAAAAAACGGCCACTGAAAGATGTCTGTTCTCTGTGATACGCATTTCTTTTTTATTTGAAGTATCAGGGACAGAGAGGATGAAAATAATTTGTTTGGGGATTATCTACATGCAGAAAGAAACTTGGTAATCACTCAGTCACTCGAGTGAGGAACTGCTGCATTTGTTTACCCTCTTGCCTAGAGATTGTTGTTCAGTTCAGTGAAATTATTGTTTCCAGGGGTGGGGAGCGAAGGAGGGTTTGTTAAAGTGCCTCTGCTCCCCTGTTCAAAAACCTTAGCAGCCGCAGAGCAGGGCTGGCGCGCTTAAGGAGGTGTGCTAGTCCAATCTACAATATTCACTGACCAATTAATGGAGTTTTTAAAATTTTCCTTATGGGAACACAAACAGGAAGGTTTAATATACAAACTTGCTTAGTCCTCAGACGAGGCTTAGCGCATCCTCAACACAACATAGCACTGAATGGCACGTGTATAATTATGTTTTATAAAGATTTTATAAGAATGGCCTGAATAATATTAATTATGTGTGAACATAGGTGGCAAGACTAGATTTATGTTTTAGGCAATTACATTTTACAAGCTGAAGTAGAGAACAGAGGTAATTAACAAGAATAATGAAAGCACTACCTTGCTGTAAATCACTGTTATAAAAGAGTAAATAATAGAAGACAAAGGAATTAGGAGTCCAGTTCAGTTGTTATTCATCAGTTTTAGAGCAGAAGGGTGGGTTTAATTAGTGAAATGGCATAGCACTTGTTTGGTGCTTTTCAAATAATCTTGATGCTCTTCTATCAGGGGGAACAAACATCTGACAATGCAAATGACGGCGATTACCTTCTCCGCGTTTCTAATCAGTGCAGGAAATTTCATTTCACCCTCCCTTTAATGAAGCAAAGGGAGCAATTAGAAGGCGTGCTGGACTGGGGAACTGAGCAGTCCTGATTGCAGATATGAGGGTGACAGTCTCCCTAATCTGCAAAGGAAAAAAAGCACCCACTTCTCCAGCAGTTTCAGTTTTCTATGAATCGTTTAGTTACAGTTTTTAATCTGCAATGCTTTGTGGATCAGAAAGCAAATCAGCCTCCTCTGGGAAGACCCTTATCTATTAATTACTTTTTCCTCTTCTTATCCTAGGATGAGATATTTCTCGTGGCTCTCGTGCTGAGCCACAGGAAGTTGATGCCAAATTGCAATAATAGCAGATGTTACCAGGGCACTATCAAAAGTCTGAGGTAAATGGGCTCTTTGTGACCAGCCCCAGGAAGAACCGCAGCATCTTCTCCACGTGTTTTCTCTGCATGTCTTGAGGAAGCAGCTCATCTTCAGCTGAATTTACCCTTTCTCCTCTTTCTCTTTGATCTTGTGAGAGCAGTAGCTGTATCTCTGCCCTGCAGTGGACATTTGCAGAGCAGAAATGTTGGACCTTTACAACGTATGAGGTCATGGAGGCAACATATGCTTAAGATATGCCCCTGGTGAATTGTCCAGGATCCTCAAAGATTGTCAAAACCTCGGACTGGCTCTGTGCTTTCTGTTCCCGGCTCTCAGAGCAATACAGCGTTAGCTTTTCTTCTTTCTTTATGTAAGACTCATCCTCAGTGCCTGCAGGAGGGAGGTATCAGGTTCTTCCTTTGCCTGTTGTTTGTAGCTTACATTTGCCTACAGCGCCCTTTGGACAGATCAGTGTTAACATGCTATTACAAGACTCTGTTATATGCAAATCTTACGACTCATCCACTGCTGCGGAGCGTTGGCCATGGACACCTGGACACCGTGCTGATGGGCACGATGTAACTCCTCGGAAAGCAGAGCGCGGCAGCTCTTGCAGCCCCCGAGAAGACTCACCATCTAACACAGGCACAGCAGTGTAAAGTGAGGGGCTCAGCCATCCCTATCAGGGATGGATATTTCCCCAACTAAGGAGTATGGAGATGACTATGCCTGACCCATTGTCACCTGAGTCAAAAATTTACAGCCTGTGTTTGGGGATTAAGCCCCCCCATCCCAGAAATGTGAAGCTTGGTAGAGAGATCTCAGGGGAAGCCACATGCCACAGTGTAAATATGGATTTTCACATGGATAAAATATTTAGCAAAGTTTCTAAGTGTCTTGTCTTGATATTTTAGCTGATACAAGGAGTGTTTCTTTGGAAGTTGTTTTGTATGCTAGTTATTCCTCTCAGGGCTGAGCAAATATGTACTGAAAACATGACTGACTGGACAGAGGGCTTTTTTTATCGTGATCAGCTCGGGCTGTGATTTTGGCTGACTTTACAGACTAAAGGATAAGATAGTTGGTACTTGTAGATGCATCTGATCCCTCATTGCCAAGAGGACATGCTGTCATTCTGATAAGGAAAAGTAATGCAGAGTTATTTCTCCATTCACAGAACACAAATCTGGTTTTGCAAGCAATTTGCCAGATTGTGATATAAATCAATATAGCCACTTTACTAATCCCTAGTTGAGGGCCATTTCATTTGCACTTGGTATCTGTGTAGCCTAGTTTGAGGTGAGGGGGGGGTTTCTTTGCACTGCTGGAGATTTGCTACAAGCATCATGAGAGATGGCAGGTTTGTTGCTGGGTAAAAAAAATTCTAAATATATGTAATGTGTTTTGTAGAGCATTAAGGCATCCTTTGACTGAAAAGTAATGAGAAGTGGACTACTAACTATTATTCATTATTACGTATGCAAAGCTTGTGAGCTGAGTTTAATTAAATTTAATAAAGACATATGCAATAAAAATGAACAATTAGCAGTAGTGAAGGATTCTGGTCTGAGTCTGTGAAGACTTTCTTCATCCCTGTAGCACAGTGAGAAATAAGAAGAGTGCGTAATCTTAGCTCTGACATGTATAGAAAGAGCATTGCCCGTGGTGCAAGTGAGTAAATTCAATTTATCTGCATTTGTCCTTGATTACACACTGCTTTCTCCTCTGCCTATGGACCTCAGCATAAATGTCTAGCCTACCCAGTTACCTCCAGACACTGATGGAATGCTTTCTGCCACACGGAGAGCACACCTACTAAATATAAAAGGTTGCAATGCAAAGTCTAATAAACACTTACAAAAGATTTGCTAATCTGTACAAAGAGACAGCAGCTGGCCAGTATTCCAGCATGCTCCACTCTGGAGGCCACGGGACGAGTGACAAATAACGGAGGGATGGAGAACTGAGCTGAGGAAAAAGGTGCTCCCTCAATACTGCAGATTTATCTGTGTTCTATCATCAGCTCTGGTGACACTAGGATGAGAGTAATGGTATCGATCCATTGGGAAAAAGCTCAATATTTCCTTGTGCACTCAGTGTGGGAGAAAACTGTGGTTCAGAAGCTGCATTGGCTGGTCAGAATCCCTTTGCAGCCCTTCGTGTTGGAGCCTCATGAAATTAGACTTTCCAAACCTTTCTAGATCTAACTCAATCAGAAACTTAGCCTGAAACTTGGTGCAAACCCTACCTGCTTCAGGTGTGTACTGCCAGGGTGGTGATATGGAGTCTCAGCTCATAAACCAAACCAGCTTCTTTTGGTGTCCTGCCTGCTCCAGCACGCACCTAGAGCTGACTGGGAACCGGCCAACAGTAACAGCTCCTCTGGTAAAACTCTGACTCATTGAAAGCAAAGCACATTATAAAAAAATGCTTCAGTTTTGAGGAAGCAGGACAATAGCTTTCAATTCTAAGCTCCCTGGGAAATAACACTACAAATTTTTTCTTTGAAAATAACATTTTCTTTCTTTTTAGTATTTGTACTTATGCAGTATGTGTGTGTATGTATAGGGCACAATGTACAAAAGAGCTGTCCAATTTCAGACCTAATGGATAAAGGCATTTCCTGGAAATTCTTGGCATTTTCAGTTCATTGGGTGCATATTCTTCTTCCTCGGGTTGACCTCCATGTCTTTGTCTGTATCTAGGCTTGGTGAGTAAAACCAGAGCTCCCTTTTAAGGATTCCATTGAAAATCAGAGGAGGGGGGAAATAATCTTCAGAGACTAGTTGTGGAAGTGTGGAGGGAGGAGGGATCTTTAACGAGATTTAATGGAGCTGAGTTATTTAAGACTGGTGCAAAGATCCTTTGTATTGACAATTCACTGTATGAGCCATAAACTCTTCACTCTATGCATATAAAAGATGAAAGGACCAATTACTTATTGAGGCATTAAACACCCAGGGGACAAAGATGCCTGTCTGGCAATAGTAAACATATTGACTGAAACCCATTTGAATTTCAAATTGCCAAATGTCCCAATTTTTGAAAACCTTCCTATGATAACCAAGGTCTGGAAAGTCAATTGAAACTTAATTCTCCTGGATATCTCATGGGGGAAAAGTACACGAATCCGGACAGATTCAATTATTTAATTTTAATGAAAAAATGGATAGCTGCTTTATCATTTCCTTATAGAGCAGTAGATAGGAATTCAGCTCCTTTTTCTACGACGTTATCCTAGGATTAATGACAACAGAGGTCTGCCAAACACGGGTCGCCAAGAGCTTTATGTTGAAAGATTTTTTGCTTCCTCTTGTCCCTAGATCTTCTTTTTTCCTCCATCTGGAACCAGGTCTTTCTGACACGCTAGCCAAGTCTGGGCTAGCGTTTCCTCTCTGACCACAGATGGTGCAGATGGTACGTATAAAGCATTACTCAGGGGATCTGTTACGGGGTGCTATACATCCACACGTTGCAGAAGGACATGTTTATTGCCTCGTCTGTTAGAAAGACTCTTGCAGAGCAAATCAGCCACAGGTCAGTGCTGCTGCTATCAGTGTCGTGCCGGTAAGATATCCTGTGACTGCTATAAGGACAAAGTGAGTCATGAGAGCAACTGAGGAAAAAAGGCACTCCAGTCTGCCCAGTACGCTCACTCTGACCATCTCCTTGGGGTCTTCAAAATCCCATCATCATCAGATGCTCAGGCGCTCTTGGGGTGAGCCAGGGACTTGCCATGGTCTCAAAACTCATCAGCTATTTGCTGCAAGGTTCATTCATTTTTGGAATGAAAAGTTGCAACTAACTCTCCCTGACTTGCACTACTCTCACCACATTCATTAGTAAAAGAGTTCAGCATGATTAACACCACTACTCTGAATACCAATAGAGTTAATTATTTGCTCTGTATTGGACAGCATTGCCCAAAACGTTGACTCACAAGAAACTGTGAAAACAATTAGTGCAGTGTAATCACGGATATTTATTGTTGAATTTGTTATCCTTTTGTTTTTACTGTAGTGTCATACACAGAGCAAAGGTACAGAGCAGCAGCAGGGTTGTTATCAAAACCTCAGAGGAGTTTATCCTCCCCTTTATACGCTCTGCACAAATAGAGCGAGCATCCATAATCCTAACAGATGGCTGCATGCGTACTGCTGGGCAGAAGAGACGCCTAGGACTGTACGGCTGTCCTTGACCTTGGCACGGTCAGACTTCTATCAGATACAGTCAACAAAAACGCTACTCGGTGCTTCTGTCTGAGTAAAACTGGTATTTGTTGTTGCTTTTATTCTAATAGCTCCTTGTTAAATAAGAGAGGATGAGTTGCTGCGTATCAGCTACATTCAGCTGCTTGTGAAAAAGATTTCACATCTCCGCCTTTGTCTCCAGTGGTTTCTGTTGGGATTCCCATCATGCAGTCATTTTCCTGTATTCTATTTTCTCTCTCTCTTGGTGTACAGTCATAAATGAAGGCAAGCATTTATCACCACAGCAGCTTTAAATATCAAATGCATGATGAATTTACTCTCAGCTGGCCGGAAGCGATACTATGATTGCAGCATTTTATAATAATCAAGACTTGTTTCTCTAAGCTGAATTAATTTGCATGAGCAATGCATTATTAGCAAAGTTGCTGGTAACTAGCATGTACAAGCAAATTGTGGGAGAAGATTCTCGCAGTCTGTGCTTTCCTTGGGGAAACTTGACTTTGTGAGATGTTTTAAATGTGTAGGTGAAGAACTGTCTCTGGGGGAAAAGGTTTAAAACGTGTGTGAGGAATTCAACCCTGTGTTGGATAAAGACTGCAGGCTCCGTCTCTGGCCATACAGGGCATGCCTGTGTTTCTGTCAACATTTATCTCCCGCCGTGGTCTTACTGTACAGTAGATCCTGCACTAGGATTTGTAATACCAAGTCAAAAACACAAAGAGAAACATTTCTTTTGTATAAACTCAGTCCGTCATTCAAGTGTGCTCAAGAATTCTTGATGAGTTAGTTGTGTACCAGCAGGTCAGGTATCACCTGTCCTCCTTTATGCAGCCAGTGTAAAGCTGATCAACGCTCTATATTGTGTGTGCTGGCTAAATCAACAGGAGTAAACTCTCGCTTACCCTTCTCTAAACCTAGTACTTACATCTAGGTGCGCTGGTACATACGGATCTGGAAGGATGACTGGGCTAGCGTTTGTTCTGACACCCTCAGCTGACTTCTTTTTAAGATGGTGGAAGTTTTCTGTCATGGCTGGGGATGGACTTTTGGTGTCTGCAGCAGAAGCTTCAGATATTCTTTTCTGTGAAGGTTCTTAAATGCTTCTGACAATTATTTTAAGTGGAGGGCAGTGTTTATACTTCCCAGCCTCAACGAGTTTTTCCAGGTCATTGTAGTATTTATTGCTGTATTAATTGCTCGTGTACAAAAGCTTATGGTGGTGTGCAAAGTACTAATAACAGATCCTAACGACTGTGCACCTCCCTCTCCTTCTCCAGTCTGTGCTTTACTGATGTTTTCATTAAACTGTCCAAGCAACGAGGCTGGATGCACATGCCAAAATGTTTCATTGTCATCGGAGAAAAAGACAGACCCTAAAAGAAATTGGGAGTTGGAGGATGCCGGACAACTAGCTCTGAAGGATGAAGAAAAGCACTCTGAACAATCATGTAAGAATTGACAGGATGGATGGCAGGGGGAGAGGCTGCGCCTCCACAGAGAGGCAGGTGATGGTAGGACGTTAAAAAGCAATTTTTGCATTTTTGAGAAACTTTTGTGAAAATGGGTCCTGATGTCGTTAGGGATGTGAGGAGACATTCATATGGCAGTTAAGAATATTGCGTTTGTGGAAAAAATGCTTATAGAAAACTCTGATTTATTTTTTTTAGATACTTTTGTGTTATTGTAAAGGACCGCAACACACACGGAAACTGATACTGAAGTACATCCCTTAGGAGAGTGCTCTCATTGCCTCGGGAGGGAGATGCTGGACAATAAAAGCCACTACTAGCATTTCCAGGAAATTCTTCCTTAAGTATGCTGAGAAGGAAGGTAAGGAGGAAAGCCTCTGGGCAGCTTTGGGTGCATCCTTGAAAGATAATGGGATGACCTGTTAGCTTGAAGGCTCTTGCAGCCTTTCTGAAATATTTACAAGTCCCATTTTGCCACTCTGCTACAGCGGGGATCTTCAATAATTCTGAAGAGGGGAAAAAGTTCTGAGAGAGGGAGGGGGGTCAGGGATCAGAAGCTGTTGTGGCAAGATAGAGTCATACAGAAAGACATTTATCACATGCATGTGAGACAGGTGAAACTTTCCACAGACCAGAATAGCAACCCCTAAGTTACTTTTGCTCCAATATCTGGTATGTGGCTTTCTGGCATCCACTGCTGCTGCTTCATGAAGTGAGGGAAACATCACAAGAGGCTGTTCAGACCCCAATGTAGTCATGTCTGATTTACAAGGACTTTCAGCCTGCGCAGGGTTGCAAGTGGCAGAATTTTGTTGTTCCGCATGGGGAGAGCTGATAACTCAAGGCTGAGCCAGGCAGGCAAGGTAGCTGGTGGAGAATGGAGATTTGAAGATGTAGCTGGAGTCAGAAGTACAGTCAACCTTGTTATCTATAACAATGAGAAGAGCTTATGCCAATCATAGATCTGCAGACAATAGAAGAAAACCATTTTATTTCATCAGAGGATTGGACCGGGAATTTAATACTGCTGAGAACAAAGCCAAGCCTTTCAGTGAGATGTAGAGAACTGGCTGCAGCTTATAAAAGTCCAAGGTTGTTAAATCCTCAAATGGCAAACATAAAATAAAGCTATTTTAGGTCAATTTTAGTGGTTCCTAAAATGCATTAATTTTATTTTTTTTTTCTTTTGCTGGGTCTGTACCTTTTGACTTGTCTTGCCAAGGGAATTTAGTTGTATCAGTGGAAAGATATGAAAACTAGTGCCATTGAACCCTGATTTACTTCTAAAATATTCAGAATAGAGGAACAAGGTGGTGGGATGTGCAAGTTTTTATTGGAATTCACTTGGAACAACCTGTATAACTTGCAGTGCCTCCATCCAAAACTTGTGTTATTCTCCCAGCTTTTATCACATACCTACCTATCTTCTGTTTCTCCTTCTAGGTGTGTGTGTGTAGAGAGATATATATATATATATATATACACACACATTTCTCTATGTGTTTGTGTAAACATTAATTTATCCTTGGTTAATGCTGCATTTTAGCAAATAGCATAGTTCCTTTGTCTTCCAAACTGAGGGCTCCACCATCCCAGTTTTTGTTCCCTCCTGGAGCTCTGGGATTGGTAAATGTAAAAGGTGGAACAACTCTGTTCTTCATGCTTTTCTTCTCACTTTGTGACTTTTGTCAGATATTAGCTCAGATGTGTCTCCTTTACTGAATTCATAAACTACATTCAATCTTTATTTGTCTGTTCTTCAGATCACCCTTTATTTTGTTACTCCTTGGAGAAGAATCCAGCATGAATCTGGATTTATGTACAATCAGCGTCTCCCATGCTGATTCATTGTTCTAGGTGTTAACTCATTTAACTATTTTCTGCTGTTTGATCTTGATCTAATGATCAGAACTTGCTTTTTTTTTTTTTTTTCAGACAGAATATCCAGAAGTATTTCTTTTGCAGCTTTTCCTGAGATCCATGCTACAAAGCCCCCTTGCTGGCTGCATGGGGGTCCACCAAATCTGATGGATGAGCATGAGTAATAACTTGTAATTCTCTAGAACTTTCCATCAGAGACATGTCAAAGCCCCTCACGATAGGAGTATCGTTATGTCTGTATACCAAAGGAGAAATCAAAGCACAAAGCTATTCAGGAGTTAGAAAAAGCATCCAGGTCTTCCAAGACTTTCCTTCAGTGCTTTGTCAGCTATCTTCACTGCTGATCTTGTCTTGCTGTTATTCCACCTTTCTCTCTTCAGTTTAGGGAGGTATTGAGGAGAAGACTGTGGTGTCTTATCTTCTTCATCAGTGTCATAAAACACATAGCAGACCTAACGTTATAAAATAACACTATTTTTTTAATGCCTAATATGAGTTTATGTTAGAAATCCATAGAAATAATTGATTAAGTTTCGATTTATACTCAGAATAATAACTGACATGGTAGTAAATGTGTTCATTGATATCTAATTTAGTGTGGCTAATTTCCTCAATGCCAGCTAAATGCCTGGGTATTTCTTATCGCCTTAATGTATTTTCTGAATCTTGTTGCACATTTGTTCAGTGCTTAAGTAACTATGACTTAATTACATGGCAACTGAGTTTATACCCTGGTATGGAAGCATTGCTCCTCAGACAGTTTCCTCAGATAAGCAATAGATAATTGCCATGGTCCTGCCTTAATTGATGTAAATTATAAGATTATTTGAATTATCTTGGGTCCAACCTTGGTGAGGCACAGATCACTTGTCAAGCTATGCTGAGCTCCCACAGCGCCCACTGATGTCAGTACTGTCCATCAGTAAAGGCTTTCATCCAGCTGTACAGAAATTAGGACTTTTGCATATGAAAACATTGTCCCTGAATATGAGGGAATGATGCATATATAATAACATTTAAAATTTTGCTCGTTGTGGCAAGAATGACCTGTCCTCACGCTTTGGAGAAGGATGTGCATCGTGTTCGTGCCATGTGTGACCTATTTAAAGCAAGCAGGAGTCAGTATCGATTAACTTATTTCTGTTGTATCAGTCAATACTTTGTCCTTAAAGCAGTCGTTTTCCTTTCCTTGCTGCACAGTTCATGATTGCAGGAAAAAGGGAACTTTTCTCTTATCCATCCCCCAGCGCTTCTTCCCATTGATACAGCTGAGACAAGACAGACAAGTGCGGGAGGGGGACACTGCAGCTTTCTCGGCGCTCTCACATGCTAGATGAAGAACTCCAACTTCCACAGGTTTGTTATCTCCTCCTCTCCCGGTGGGGCAGGATGGGAGTGCAGGAAGCTTTTGTCAGGATTCAGCATGCGAGCACCAAGAAGGATGGAGAGTGCTGCTGTGCAGCACAATTCCTGAAACGACGGGGGGGATGCACACGGAATTGGAGATGCTGGGAAAAAAAAACATGAGTGATCTTTCAAGATACTTAAGTAATGTTTCATGACTCAAGTGAAATGCTCTTGTTAGGCCCTCTGGAGGAGAATTTGACATTTTCTGTGCCACCTGCAAGATTAAAAGAAAATGCTGTTGGCTTCTGCATTGTCTCCTGGAAGGCACAGGGGCTGACAGAAATGTAATTAAATTACCTGCAGCATTCATCTGTTGTCATAGCAGCCCTTGCAATGAATATAAAAATAATTTCATCTACAGCTTAGCTTAATACAGCTAGAAGGCAATTTTCTATCCTGGCAGAGATCTTTCAGGAGTTCCCATTTCAGTTTCACCAGCAGTGGTCTATACCAGGGTGAAATCACAGATCGTGCCTTGCTGCATTCCTCCAGCATCAGGCAGCACCCATCACCTGCGGGTGTTCTCGTGTGATTCAGGAGGTCAGGTTAGATGATTATATTTTCTTCTAGTCTCAAATCCCAGGATCCCTGCATCAGCTTGTACGCAAGTAATAAAAGCACAATGCAGTGTTTTTCCCATCTTGATTAAGTCCACCAAGAACATCTGGCTGTGCTGTGAACATTTGCCCTTAGGTTTGATGGAGCCGTGTTTGAGTTTGGATGTGTGGAGCACAGTAAGGACACGGCAGTTCTGGCACTGATGGAGGGCACAGCAGAGTGGGTAGATGTTTTAATTTTTTCTTTTTAACTTGCCAAATAGTATGTTTCAAACTGAGATGTTATTGATGGACCCAGGTGGCTCCAAGCATCTCATGACTGTCCTTTTGGTGGAATGAGCTCCCCAGCTCAGTTCAATATCCCATAGGTAAGTGGTGCAGTGCATGGCAGAGGGGCCAGCAGGCTGTCTCTGCAGAAAGGCTAAAGAAGTGAATGATCCTGAACACCTGGATCATGTCTAATACCTAAAGGTGGGAATCCATTAAGTCCAAGAAAGGGTAACAGACTACTACTAATTTTCATGATTTACTCTTCTTTGGATATGGAGGACTTTGTCTTTGATTTATCACTGTAAGAAATTTCAACAAAACTCACTTCACTTGCTGATATCCAATTTTATTTTATTTTTCACTGCTATTTATTTACTACTTTCTTCTGGAAATGACTGTCATTTACCACCTTTCTTAATTAAACAGCCACAAAATTTGCATATGTAGGAGTAGCGTTTCAAGAGAACAATTTTTAAAAGTCAAGAATGGAAGAATATGATAAATGAGACATACAGCATCTGCAAGAAATCTGTGGCTCCACCTAATACATCTGTGAAATATTCCCTCCTTTTTGCTTCTACTCATTCCTTTTCTGTTTGACAGCTTTAGTGAGCTGAGGTTCATCCTACAATGACTTGTTTTTATCTCACGTATTCAGGAATTCACAAGGTGAAGAGTGTTTAAATACCATGTGAAAAAAAAAAAAAGACTAAGTTGTGCATCACCAAGATAAGCTGATTTGTAAGCTGAGGCTTCCCTGAGCCTGGTGTATGGAGTGGTCTTCCTTCGGGCGAGCTCTGCTCAGAGCATCGAAGCTTTCTCTGGAGCAACTGTGACCTTCCCAGGCTAAAATGAGCTGTTGCAAATTGCTTACATGTTGTCATTTTACTTTTCTTTGTATGAATAGACCTGATAATATATCCACATGCACACTACCTTTCCCATGATGCTTGCAAATGCTTTAGACAGCTGCATAAATAGTATTTATTCCTGTTTTGCAGATAAGGTAGGGATGGCAGTAACAGAAGAGCACGGCTGGGTCTCAAGCAGGGATATGAAGAGTTAGATGTGTCCTTACCATGCTGGATCACACCAAGCAGTACTTTCTTAGAGCTTGGTAAGTATCAAATAAATACTGAAGGTGGTTCTTGCATCAGATTGTCTATCTGGAGATGTACGTCTGTCGTTTCGGACTGACCCAGAGGCAGGTAGAGAACAGCTGTATTCCTTCAGCTAGAGAGTAAGGAAGAAATGTTGTTCCCTACCTCTGCTGCTTTCTCTCCTCCTGCTATAAAAGGGCTAAAGTGTCTTTCAGAAGGGCACTAGGAGATGAAGAATCTATCATTTTTCTCAGTGCCACCTTCCCTGTTTTTTCCCCTCATTTCTTCCTGGCTTGAAATCTGGGAAGCACACAGTCGCCCGACATGGGAACTCTCACTCTCTTGCTCAGAGAGATTTGTGTAGAGAGCAAGCAGGAGGGATAAACACGAGCTCTCGTCTGTCCCTCCCGTGCAGAATGAATTCCTGTTCGTATGCAAAATTTGCCTTTTCTGAGTTCAGAGATGAGCTGGTCGTTGGTCAACTCCAGTTCCCATTTGGGCCAAATATGGTACATTCAGAGCTGTAAATTATTGTGAGTTGTTGCAGCCAAGTGGCCTTGGACCTGTGAGGTTTACAAGAGCTTGCTCGCTGAGAAACCCTGCCCACCTGTCAGTTCCTGCAGTCCAGAGCTGGGAAACTCAGGCTCTTTCACAAGACAACAAACCTTCTGAGTCAACAAAAGTTTTGCTCTGAGTTTCATTGCAGAAGCTGCAGGGTTGGTTGGTACCAGAAAGTATGGAGTGGCTTACCATCATGGCTTGGCCAACCTACTTTGCAAAAGCTCCAGTTTCTCCTTTGGAGAGTATTACAGCTTTAAGTCAATTAAATTTGACTTAAATAACCTGCCTCTGAGAGGCACCAGCAGCAGGGTTGTTCCTCAGCTGGCAGAAGGAGCTCCCAGTGGCTTTGGTCTCTCTGGCTGCTGGGCTTGGATCCCGTGGGGCTGCCAACCGCGACGCCTTCGAGCATCGTTCTCTACTACATCAGGGATGGGGGGGGAGGGAAAGAGCCAGCCTCCCACAACTCCTTCCCAGTCCCAGGACTCCTTGGCTGTTTGGTTTATAATCTGTGAGGGAGCATTGGAAATGGAGAGCATGTTTCAGGGTTTAATGAGAGAAGTTGTGGGTGAAAATTGAGACTTGAGAAAGAATGTAATGCCACCGGTATTTGTGGTCTGATGCAGAAATGTGGTTGGTTGTGAAGGAGTAACTTAAAGAAAGATAGAGGTTTAAAGATCCAACAGTAAATATGCTGAAGGTCATGGGATGTAACAAGTTAATAAACTCAACTGGATAATTTGTTCAATACCAAGGATGCCTCTGTATGCGCTGAATAGTAGGTAAGAATTTGACATGACAAGATGGGAAGGCTTTGTTATCCTCTTGTCTTGCTGGGATTTGCTTCAATTATGCCAAAGAATGTTACTTCATTCTTGCCCTAATAACACTGTAGAGGAAATTAAATTACTCGTATATAACAAAAGTGAACTGATTTTGACATCTCTTCTAGGCAAACCTCCTGCTGTTTTAGCTCCTAAGCGCGTTCTCCCTCACTTAAGGTCTCATGCATATGTATGATTACCACTCATAGTAAATATAAGCACTTTGCGAGAACTCAAATTAACTGCAGGATGTAACGGAGGTTGCCAAGGGTATTTTTTTGTTGTTGACTGTAACATGAAATCTAAAATATGGGTACAGTAATGAATGGATAGCGAGGCATGGAGAAATAATCCCATCAAAGGATGCTCTGATATCAGGAACCACAACAGCAAAACTGATGTCACTAGAACCTTGAGCTGCTTTTATTGTGCTTTTATTTCATTTCATTGTCAAAGGAGCTTTGGTCTAGCTTGAAATTTGTCTTTATATTTTTATAACTCATTGATTGGTGAGAGGAATAATTAAAGGCTGTAGAGCTAAAAAAGACATAATTTTATTTTTTAAGGCTGACAGACCTTAGCCTTTGGTTTCAGCTAGATTAATAATGGTGGGTTGTCTCTGACGCGATGCCTCTTTCTTAACGTTTGATTGCTTTTTCATTACATTAGCTAGGTTATGGAAAGTTTTTTATAGTAAATATAGCCTCCAGAAATAAACCTCACAACCTTGAAACTAAGGTTGAACCCTGCAAGGCACAGACTGTTGCATCAATGATCTGCTCTCACCGGCTTTCACTGGGAGGAAGGTAACACATCCCAAACAACACAGCTGTTAAAGCAAGGGAGCTTTGTTTTTAAAACCCATTACTTTTCCCAGCCCATTCCAAATGCAGCTCTCCACCTTTGTTCTTTCACTAAACCAGCATTTTTTTTTTTTTTTTACCTTTTATTCAGCTCCATCCCCCAGCCCAGCCATACCTCCGTGTTCGGAGCCTGCCCATGCTCGGGCTGTGCCAGGAGGGATTTCTGCTCAGCCGAGTTTTGGGGCAGATGCACGTGGCCTTCATCACCCGTAAACTGGTGTCCTGGGCAGCAAGAGCTAGTTTTGAGATGGACATGCCTGCAATAATTTCTGTCTTGAGCCTCAGGTTCTTCCTATGAAGCGGGGATGGAGTTTTAGGGGCATTGATGAGGCTTTTTGTTTTGAACTCAATGAAGGAACCAAGAAAGGCTGTGAGGAGAGCGGGGGCCGGCAGGGAAGAGGCCAGTAATTACGTGGGTGTAGCAGAGGGGAGTGGGAAGAGCTCTGCCTGCCTTTGCCTAAGGATCACAGCACTGCTGTCCGAGGGAGCGAGAGACAAGTCCTCTTTAGGCCGTGATGGATCTCCCCGTGCACAGGGACATACAGCCATTGTCAGGCGTGTCATCGTTATAAAGGAACAGATCAAAGAGAAGGTGGCAGAGTATATATTGCAGGCACGGGAGGAGGAAGGGAGTTGAACTTTCGTTGAAAACGGCAACATCCTCTCCATCCATGATTGAGTAGATGGAGAAAATGGGAGAAAAATGGAGACAGATGTCCCTGGGTTAACTGTAACCTTGCATTGCTGCAGTTCAGCATCACAGGTTTCTCTGCAAAGCGCGTCGTGCGGGTCAGCTCTCTCGGTGCTGAGCAGTCGCGTGCGGAGCGAGGCTCTGAGATGGCAGGGAGCGCTCACCAAGGCGCAGCGGAGCCTGCGAACGGGTCAGACGGCTGCACCCCGAGCACCGCGCATCCAAGGGGTAAATCGTTCTGAGGCAGCCTTCAAAGAATAATTCCAAATACCAAGCGTTACGTGAGACATTTACAAAATAAATGAAATATAGAAACTAATAGAGAATGAAATTTCTGCTTATTTTACCCGTCATCATTTTTGTTTCTAAAGCAAAATGAGTCTGGCACGCAGACGATGGGAAACACGGTGTTTTAATGACACTGACAGCATCCCAGAGGACCACTCAAAGCAACAAAAAAAAACTGGTGATGTCCTTAAAGACAGCAGATGGTTTCTTCAAGGTGAATAATTTTATTGTTTATTGCCTGCACTGCATACAACAAGGAATGACATTTAAGAAACTGCTCCAAGATATTTTTCAAAGCACAAAGAAAACATTTAGGAGCCAAATTATCTATACCAGTGACTATGTCATCATCAGAGCTTGGAGGCACACAACAGATTTGGGCTGTGGCTGTAAGGCTGAACTTTCAGAAAACGTGGAGTAGGAGTCAGGTTTCTGTTCCTCCTAACATCACTGTCTCTGCAACGACCTCCAGAATGGGCTCAAAATCTGGAGAGAGAGAAGGGAAAAAAGAAATCACTGCCCCTGAGTCTGAAATTTGTAGTTAGGCAGCAGCACTGGCAGCCGCTTCAGTGCCGCTCCCTGTGCTGCAGTCACAGTGCTGTTCTGAACCTTCTTGCATGCAGCTCAGCTGAAGCAGCGTGTTAAAAGGCTAAAGGCACGTTAAATACCAAACATAAGGTCTCCTGCAAGGAGCTGGTGGTTTCACTGTATTTCATGGCTCAGTGGGTTTTGTGACAATGTCTTTGTTGATGGGGGGGATGGAGGCTCCAGTGGCCTCTGTTGGGATGACACTGGTTCAGGTGTGATGCTCCTTCCCAGCTGCTGAAACATGACTGGGTCCTCTGAAATGTGACCGGATAAGTGCTTCATGTGGATTTAGATGGAAACAGACCCTGAGATTCAGGTAGTGATTAAAAAAAAAAAAAAAAAAGGCAAGGGTTTAGACAAAATCTCAGAATTGGAATGCTTTTACATGGCAAATAAAAATACAGCCTGTGAGAAAAAAAAAATGTTGTTGCAAAAGCAGATGATCTTATAAAGCTTTTATTATATTGCTTTTTTATTTTTTCAGGAGAAGGAAATACCATTCAAAAGCTTTCCTTTTACAAGATATTCTAAAGTTTCCAGATCTGGCCAAAAAAAAAATAGTGTATAGTGCAGTAACTCCTGGAAAGTGTCCTTAAATCTTCTGTAAGCTTGTGTTCAAAATTTCATCAGTACTGAAGATTTTAATGCATTTGTATTTGGCCAAACCTCCCTCTTCATTGTCAGGGTTGTTTAGTTTTTTTTTTTAATTTTTCATATTCATATTCTTCCTTCAGTTCCTGTCCCAACACATATCTTTCACTTCTCCATGGAAGTGTTAACTCTAAACAGAAATTCAAGTGTGACTTTTTCCACAGGTAAAAATATGTATTACTCACCAGTGCAAACTGTTTGGAGGCTGTACCTCCCTGCTGCTCTGTCCAAAGCTGGCTGTTGCCAATGGCTTTGACTGTTTTGTTCCAATTCTGCAGTCAGATTTGAAGCCTGTAAAGCAGGAACATGCTTTTGAGGGAGGCAAAAACCACTCTCTGAAGGTAGAAGAAAGAAATATCTGTTTATAACTTTTTTGTTTGGCTTTTTTTTTGTTCTTTTTTCAGAGATGCTTCTGGAAGGATGGCGAAAAGGTCACAGCAGAATTGCAGGAGAAAGGTGTCCATAGATCACCCATAAAAGCTACTTTCAAAGCAACTTTTCTGGACAAAAAGATAAAACATAATCAAAGACAACAGGTTTTTTTTTTTTCTTTTTATCTGAAAGGCCATGTAAAATTTCAGCCTTGAGAAGGTTGGAGGGAGACACCACCTCTTAGACCAGGCAAAGCATCACTCATCAGCTGTCTGCCACAGCTCGGGCGCTGCGTGGCTCCAGGCTCCTCACCTGCATGGTGGGAGCGATGCACCTCAGCACAGTGAGTGTGTTATTGGATACATTTGGAGATATTTTTTTTTGTTAAATGAAATCCCTCAGGGAGCCCATCCTGCATGGGTGTCAGGCGCCGCCACAAAAATTTAAACCTGTCTTTTTGTTTTCCCCGATACAAAGACAGAGCCTCTCCTGGAGCAGAAAGTCTGGGGCAAATTAATGGGCAAGTGCTGAGAGAAACCTGAGAGATGTTAAATGAAAAAGCAGCAGCAGGAAGGCACAGAAAACGCAGGCTTTGGGGTTATCGCTTTCATTTTTACTACTTATGCGGGAGGCCTGGAGTGCGGTGTTAGCAGCTGGAAATGAGTAAAGCAGAAGCCAGCCCTGCACAGGCTGTTAGTGAAAATTAGTTGGGGAAACGCTCTCTTAAACCCAATAAGCATAGATATGAAATCTAAACTAGAAGTATCTCACCGTAAGAGTTATGTGCAAATTAAACCACAGCGAAGAGGGAGAACTTTGTACTCAAAGTCAAGAGACATCATCAGGAATGGTTGACTTCCCTCGGCGCAGCCGGAGCCAGGATTGCTGTGCCGCTGCTGCAAGGGTGGGCTTGAATCCTGGGGCAGGCGAACACCGTCCTGCCTTTGCGCCTCAGTGGAGTGCATGACCAAACCTGCCAAAACATGTTTTATTATGCAGTTGGCTTTTTTTTTTTTCTAATTTGTAAATTTCATGTCTTTAGCAATGAGAAAGAATGTAGCTGGGAGCACTGGTTAGAAATATTAAAATGCCAAAGAGAGAGAAAATACTTTTTGCAAAGTAAGAAGCTGTTATGACTAGGACTTCTGAGATAATTAAGAATAAAAAGACTTTGGTTTGAGTGCCTAGCTGGTGTGGTTTAATGGACTGTCAAAAAAGTAGCCATGGAAGATGGTGATGGTGCTCTCAGCTCCCACCAGTCTCCCAGATTTGGGATTACGTATCACAGGGGAGCAGGGACAGCAGCTTTCTATCGTGGGTCGTCTTTGAGATGTAGATGTTAGTCCTTAGCAGAGCCGATAAGGCAGAGCTCTGCGCACCTGAGTACATACAGTCTGGAAAAGCACACACTGCCTTTACCTTCTTTAAACTGTTAAAGCCATTTTCCTAATTGACTTACAACTGTTGTAATGTGAGAGTTTTAATGCTGTGAATAAAGATTACATATGATTAGATAAGCAGTTTAAAAGTTCAGAGGGCTGAATTATTGTATTTATTAATTGTGCTCACTCATTTATCTTTGTGCTTTATTTATTATGATACAGTTCCTGAAACCTTAATAAAATTGATTCACAAAGAAAAGCTCATTACTTGGAAAAAAAAAAGAAAAAAAAAAAGTACATGTCTCTTAATTAGTTGGGTTTACGTGACCCTGCACGGAGGGCTCTTGCTGTAACCCAGGTTCAGAGCTGCCTGCGTGCACCCAAGGCTGCAGGGCTGAGCCCCTCTGTACGAATCAAACCCATCTTTTCCACTCTGACGGATCCTCTCAAAGAGGAGGATCACAGCTGCAACTGGGTAATATAAACTGGTAATTTAAACCATTAAGTTTGATCAGTTTATTGTTTTTAGACTGGTTTCTAGTCTAACAACACGTGTGTTGCAGGGGCGTGGCAGTCTGCCTTTAAATGTAGCGCTAAATCTTAATGTCCTTCCTCTGCTTGAAGGGAAGGGCGAGGGTTTATGCTTTGTTTTGTTCCCTAGCTGAGAAGAGGTCACACTGAACTGTAAAGAAGGACTGGGGTTTTAGCCTTGTGTATACGTTTTTTTAAAGAAGCTGCAAATTAAAAGTAATGACTTGGGCATTGCATGTTTGCACTTTCAGCTGGCCATAATAAATCTTTACACTGAACTGTCGGAAGTATTAAATCACTACAGAGAAGCTTGTCCTTGTTCTTCACTGCAGAGACAATAGGATTTTAATAAACAATACCTTTGATTAGGTTCAGCAGAAAAGCCAAGGATAACTAAGCATTTGTATCTGTCAGAGATTCAGCAAGAATCCTTGCGATTCACCTTGACTGCAACAGCTCTCACAAATGCACCTGAGACTTGATAATAGGTTTTGGGTGAGAGAGGGTTTCTCTGACTCTCCACATTTGTTCTGCTGGAAACGTACCTGCACAGTGACAAAGCCTTTTTTTTTTCCCAAGTACATTGTAGAAAATACAGAAATACTAATAAGTTTGCGATCTGTACAATGAAGGTGTCTTTCTAAAAATAATGGTGGCCCAACATCAGTGCATCAAAGCAAAAGTGGTGTAAGCGATGCCCGCCATTCACAGGGTCACCTAGAGAGCTGTATCTGCCAGGGCAGGGCTGTCGGAGGGCTGTGATGCTCTCCCGGCCGTAAGCGGCACAGCTGACTGCTCTGCTCAAGGACTCTGCGTTGGCTCTGACCATACCAACGCAGCAGGCTGCCTCATGCTAATGTCAAGTAATGACCAAATCATTAAAAAAAAGAGCTGGCTGATACAGATGGCACAGAAGACCCTTTAAATAGGGTAATATGGTCCTGGCCAGGGATGCAGAATAGCACTGATTTGGTGCCCAGGAGTTGCTGCTGCTGAAGCAGAAATGCTTCCTGACTTGCCTAAGCAGCTACAAACATGACACTGCAGCTTTTCAGTGCCATTAAAAATTGGGACCATTTAGGCCAGTTGTCACAGGGTTTGCTCCCTTTGAGGCTGGCTTCCCTCTGGATACTAATACGGCAAAAGCCTCAAGTGGGTGTAGCAAGTCAGCCTACATCCTGCAAAATACTTGGCTTATAGGAGTGCAGGCTGGATTTAGGGCTTTGAAGCCCTTGCCCAGTCCTGCAGGAGCCCACTGTCTACAACATGTGGTGCTCACAACAAAGATTTTCTTTCTACCAAGCCAGCCCTGCAATGTCATCGCTTGTCCTCTGTGCCTTCATACAACCGTAGAAGCTGGCTTATGATTTAAGCTGTAGCTGTAATGCATCGCTTGATTCAAAGCCTCTTGCTGTCAGCTCCAGGGTTTGACTTCCAAGGCTTGTGTGCAGATGTTAAATGCCAGAACACACCACATACAGCAGTGTCGATCCTTTTTGAAAAAAAAAAAATAAATCTTGTCTTAAATACAATGGCTTGAGCCATAGAGAATATGATGATAGCCCAGATAATAAATAGTTATTGTGATAAATGGAGTCACGTTCCTCAAAGAAGAAACAACTCCCAGAAACAGTCAAGGAAAATGAGACTTGACAGCTGAACTGGCTTGATGAACAGGGATGATATATAGCCAACAAAACAGATTTGCAAAATGCACTTTGACTTAATTTTAAAGTTGCTTAATATTCTAATGATGGCTGTAAAAGGCTCCAAGATAGATTTTACACTGCTTTAAACATATCATTATTTATGTTCCAGCCACAGAAAAAAATGGCTGGAATATGCGGCCAGTACTTAAAAGGAAAGAAATGCTGAAAATGAAAGTGGGCAAAGAAAACTGAGAGCTTTTGTTTCAGAATAATGACTGTCCCAATGGGATCATTAATTTCCCTTAGAGCAGCTTGTTATTTTTCAAAGATATTATACTTATGCAGATTTAACTGTAGAAATACTATATTGTTGTAATTTCTCCAGTGTGATGCAGTGCTAATTACTCACCGTGCAGAGCATGAAAAGGAAATAAAAGACAATCAGCAAGTTATTTTTTATTTTTAAAATGAAGAGGAAAGATAAGTTTTAAAAGAAGAAAAACAGACCATTGTATCAGACTGGGAGCATGGGTACGTTTCATGGGAAGAGGCTCTGTGGCCATGCCGGTGTTCGCAGGGGGATGCTGCCAAAGGTGAGCGGCAGCCTGGGAACAGGCTGGAGGTTACTTACATCAGAAAGAAGCACCAAGTGCAAAAACTAATGCTTCTGTCACCTTCTTCTTTGGAGTTACCCTTCAGCTGGCTATATATATATTAGTTCCGACAAATCTTCTCCAAAACTAGGGATGCCGGGGTGCCTACGGGGCTGTTTGGTTCGAGGCTGCTGGATCCGATGCGCTCCCAGGACAGCATCTCTCAGTCATTTCAGACAACAAACTCGCCTTCGCAGGCTGCTTTTGCTGTCTCTGTTGCACCTCTGCTTTGTGTCTAGGGCTTATGCTGTACCCTTTAAGTAATCAAACCATTTTTCTCAGCCTATGAAAATAATTTTCTGCCTCATTTTTCCTTGCCTTTCCAAGGCCTTATGCAATGAAGTGCTGAGCAATGCCAGTACCTGCAGATATACGAAGCTCCTGATCCTCTGCAGGCTGGAGCAACAGCACTCAGCGCAAACTCTTGAGAGCTTCGATACATCAGGTGAACAGCTTGGACGCTGCCTCCTGCCAAAACTGTAGGTCTTTAAGCATTGGTGCAGTGGGGAGAGCTCTGTATTGACCATCTGATGCTGGGAGCCGGTTGCCCTCATGGTTTGCCCTGCTGGGATTGCAGGCACGCTGGTTGTGCCCCTACAGCAAACCCTCGGAGTGGAAGGAGCAAATCCAGCAGGTTTCACCCTCAGAAGTGCCCATGCACACCACTGGAAAAGGCTTGCAATGGTTGCAGTCTGAATAGACTCTCAAGCGTCCGTCACACCAGCGGGCAGCTGCAGAGGCAGCGGTTGGGGGGTTATCAGAGCGCTGGCCGTCGAGGTGCCGCAGGACACTGACAGTTCCCAGCTTTGATGGGCAGTCACAGCATCCCACTGTCAGGCTCTTGGAAATGAGTTGCACTTGGTGCCAGGATTTCCAGACCTGCCACATTGCTATCACATAATGATCATTAATTGACTGTTCGTGGAGATACTTTTTTTTTTCCCTCTCTCAGCCACACAATCCTTAAAAACACTCTTGATGCCAGTGGAGCTTTTCCTAGGAACCTGCACACTTTTTCCCTCTATGCCTCCTGGTCTCCTCCTGCACTTGGATCTTGGGTGCAGGTGAGGATTGAATGGTAATAGGCCAGCAAACTCTTCCACCTGCTACCCTCATGTCTGTCCTGTCACTTCTATACCCCTCCGCCACCAAAAAGGAAGATAAACTGCTGCCCAGTTTCTTTACCACGTGTCTCACAGCACCTTGCCACCCACCATCACAAGCCTGTGTTACTCCCATCACCTGCCTGACCTTTAGATTCAAGCTTCTGTGGCTCCAGGGAGCAGAAAAGGCTGCTTTGTCATGAACAAGTGTTGCCTTTATCTGCTGGGAGCTGAAAGAAATGTCATTAGACATTTTACACACAATTTCAAGATTTAAGAGTTTGATTCAAAACTTTATTGTTTTTCATAAATAAGCCTCTGCTGTCACATGAAAAAGCCTTTATCACAAACCCTAAGGCTGCTACCACACAAGCCTCTCTTCCCTCTTCCTTCCTGTAGCAAAGAGCTCATCTTTAGGAGAAATAATTTGTTGTAATTAAGCTGAGGAATATCCTTAAACTGGGCATGAGAGTTGAAATTTATTATTCCTGATGTACAGGACATCAAGGTTATGGTCCACACAGGAATTTAACTCATTGTTTATCCACATAACACGGCATGAAACAGTAGAGGAGAGCCTGCGGAGCCAGTTGGAGAAGCCAGAATACAGAGATTTGACATTTAAAGCCATCCACAAGCCCATGTGGAGCTCGATCACAGAGTAGAGTACCCCAGCTGTGTCTGGTACGCGCTGCCAGCCATACTGGATGCTGCAGCCCTCTCCAGCACTCCCCACAATGATGCACCGTGTTGCCCAGCAGTGCTCCGAGGCCACCCCACTGTCACCAGTCACACAGCCCCACTGGGGCTACGTGTGGTCTGCGACCAGAGCAGCTACTGCCTGGGTCAGGAGTATGGGGCTGACGACTTTCCTCCAGTTCTGCTCGCACGTCTCATGAATTCAGACATTTTGGGAGCATGCAGCCAGGAGGGGATGTGAATTTTTGTGTGCCAGCTCTTCTGAATGAGCTGGTGCCTCCTGGGCCCCAAATGCACAGCACGAGCCTGCGCCACAGCCTGCCTTCAGCCAGGTGCTCTCACCGGCTGGCAAACGACTGAGTTATTGGCCAGAAATCGTCCCTCACTCAAAACAGCCCTGCACCGGGGAACCTGCCAGCGCTGCATGCCTGCAAAAGGCAGGGGAACTGCTGCACGGAGCCTGTTTACTGAGGTGCCGCAAATAGGTCAAGGATGTGACCCTCGTACAAAGGCAGCTAATTAAATGTACCAACCTAATAAAAATAAATATGCTGCTTTAATATGCAGGTCCTGGTGTTCCCAAAGATAATAGGATGTGAATCGGTTGCTGTAGCTACAACGATAATGGCAAAGAAACCCAGGCTAGCCCAGGGAAGAAATAACATCAACGCCCAGTCCCGCTCCAACTCGTGCTGCAGGCGGCTTCCCTGGGCTGCTGCCTTGGCTCTGGCTTCATGGGCTGAGTGAAGACAGGCAGCACTTCCCTGGCCATTTACTCTCTTTTGCCTTATTTCCTTATTATTTTGCTTTCAGCACTATTTTATTCACAGTGATCGATGCCTTTATTCTGGAGCTGCCGAGGGGTTCGCTGTGTGGTAGCACTGATGCTCCCATCTCTGTATCACGTTGGCCCCCACTGGTGTTACTCTCATTTAGAAATGAGAAGTGAATGGGGGTTGCAAACCCACACGGGGATATGAAGAGCATCCTGCTGCCCTGTGCTCCACACTGGCCCTGGCTGCCCTGACTCCCAGCCCTTCCCTGCCCCAGCCTAGGGCTGCCTGGGGAGGGAACATAGCAGCCATGGATTTTTATCATCATCTGCTATGCTGAAGTCAATATAAGTAAAAAAAAAAAAAAAAACCAAAAAAACCCCACAAAAAACCGAAACCACCACACTCATCAACTGGGCTTTTTCCAGTTCGTGGGGGGGGGGGGGGGGGGGGTGTCACTGTACACAGCAAGCAGGTGTGTGTGTGGTTTTTTTTTTTAAAAAAAAGGGAAATTAAAGTTGCAACTGCACTCAAAATGCAGTTTCTCAAACCAAAGGGATAAAAATGCCACCTCATGATCACCTTTTGTCTTTCTAACCAACACTGTAGCCCATGCCATCCTGCGTAGGGGTGCTTAAGGCAATCCTCACCCTGATGGCAAAGCCAGGGACGCAGCGGCAGGGCGCAGCGCTCTAAAGCAGTGGCTCCTCAGTGCCCGAAGTAAAGTGAGCTGCACACACACACATCCTGCTCTGAGTTCCTGAAGTCCAAGTTTGGGTGGATTGACACAAACTACTGCTCCCATCTTTTTTTTTTTTTTTTTTCCCTTCCTTCCCAGAAACAAACACTGTTTCTGTAAATGACCCTTTGTTATTGTATTGCCAGGCAGCAGTCTAGGTGCGGTGCAGAGCTGGCAGGGCAGCTGGTGCTCCAGATGCTCCAGTGTTTGTTTGTCATGGACACTTGGACACTCGTGAGCCAAGAATAGCCCCAGCACTCGTCAGCAAGCTCGCAGGGAAGCAAAGGCTGCCTCTGCCCTGTCAGCTGTTCAGAACGAAGCCTCAGACACAATTTAAATAAATAAATACGCAAACACTTTTAAAAAGGAGACAAGAACAGAGGTTGCCAGTGGGCAAGGATGATGCTACAGAACTTTAGTGCTGACTCACGGGCACACTGGCACAAATTGGCGGTCTTTGTCCCTTCCCACCTTCCGAGGCAGCTCGGACGCAGTGTTTCCCAGCTGCGGGGTCAGTCAGCGCTGTTACGGCAGCATGGCCTATGGGCAAAGCCCCTCCGGGGAGCACCGTCAGGTCAGTTTGGCTTTGGGCTGCAGCCATGCTCCCAGGGGAGCTCAGGGTTACCTTACTGGCACCGTGGGACCCCTCTTAAATGACCAGCACAGCCTGTGCTTATTTCTGGCTCCCAGACAGACGCCAGCACCTCCGGCTGCACCAGCTGACTGAGAGCAGAACCATGCTGACATTGACAGTGTCCCTGAGCGGTGTGAGCCTGCAGCATTCCTGCTGCTGGCAGCATCCTTCGTCACCGCCCCTCTCCCACACTTTTTTGGCCAAGAGCTGAGCCGGGACGGCCCCCAGGCTCAGCAAATGCCACGGGTGATAACCCCTGTGTGTAGTTATTGCCCTTTCCATGGCCAAAGCCACCCGTGGGTCCAGTGCTGTGGGAGAGGGTGTGTGGTGCTGAGCTGATGCATGGGTTGGGTACATCTGGGGGTTGCTGATGCTACAGCAATGGAACTAATGACCTGACATCCCACCCGCCCCACCCTGCCCCCCTGAGCTTCTCTCTACCTCTTGCATGTAATAAACATAAACTAAAGCTACGCTGGAGTTTTTAAGCAAGCCCAGTTAATACAAGCTGCCAATAAATAAGTCAATGCCTGAGCAGTTTGTAAAACCCCTTCACAGGCTGCCTGCTCCACCTGCAAGCTGGACAAACCGTAAATCAGCGGTGTGCACAGGCTCTTGGTGGCTGGAGGATCACATACATATTTTTTGGGGGGGCAAGTTACACAGCACATGCCGTACCCTGGCCTTTCCCAGTGCTCCCAGGCTCCAGCTGCACACTTCAGCCCTGGACAGAGAGAGAAACCCCACACGAGCGCTGCTGTTACGCAGGTGGTGGTGTAAGGCGGTGCGTTAAAAGCTCATGTACGGTTCTCAAAATTGAATACCTGGCTTCTCCAATTGGTCACTTTGCCATCACAGTAACGCCACTAAATCCCGGGGGAGGAACCAAACAACAAAAGCAACAACACACACACAAAAAAAAAAGGTAAAACAAACCAGACTCCCTTCAAGATTTAAAAAAAAAAAAAATACAGTAAGATGCCAGGAATTCATGTTTACAGCAACTATACCATGTGTAGGGCATGAAATCAAACACATCCGATAAAAATTAACTAGCAAATTCAATGCCATGATTCAATTCTCACCTAACAACAGCTGTAACAAGGGCAGGAAATGGAATTCCTTGACTCAGTTGTCATGACAATACTCTTGAAAAAAGTATCTGCCATAGGATAAACCCTCAGTGCCTCCGTCTGACTGGAGAGGAGACGGTTCTGCGCGTCCTTCCCCCGTTAATGCAGCACTTTTTTTCTCTCACGGGAGTGAACAATTCCACTCATCTGCTGGATGTGAAGGCAGCGGATACCAACCGTGCAGTTTATAAAGCAGCTGCTATAATTAGTTTCTGAAACTAGCACTGCACCGGGAACTCCTCAAGCTATATCATTATACGTAATGGGCTAATTGCAACATGGGCGCATTGTGTGTCTTTTTCGCTCACATTTTCCATTGCTAATATGCTTGTTAAATAGTGACAAGTACAAATGTTTATAGCTGAAAAATGAAATGCAAATACTATCACCACTCTGAAAAAAAAAACACAAAAAAAGGCCCTGCTGTATCATTTTTTTTACTATTACCACTACTTCTGTGCTGGTCTTAGGAATTACACTTCTAGTATGAAAATGCAGTATATTCCTTGGAATACAAACTGTGATTAGAAGAAGACAATAGTTTGGGCCTTATTCTTAAAACTTGTAGTTTATATACATATCAAATATATAGATATTTTTACATATATTTAAAAAAAAAAAAGGAAGGAAGGAGAAGAAAGAAACTGAATGTCTCTGCCATTCAGTACCAGCTCTATTTTATAGAAATTTAAGAGCTAACTGAGCAGCAAGGGAAAAAAAAAATACACGCTTTCATCCATGAGATGTTCTGCTAATTTATTTCCCCTCATTGACTTCCTAGCAAATATGTTACTAATGTCTCTTCCAAAATACTGATAAATTGACTGCTATGTGATTTAGCTATTACTGGTATGTGTATTTGTGGAAACAAATGGAGGGAAAGGGAGGGAAAAAAAAAAACTAAACCAGAAACATGAGAAAGGGCCCTGCTGAGTGATGGACAGAGTTTGCCCCAGAAAGAAGAACAGAAATGAGGAGTAATCGAGAGCAGAGTTTGGCCCACAGTGTGTAAAACAGGCACGTTACCTCCTTGAACCAGTTTCAAGGGCAAAATGAGGCAGAAAGCCTCACTCTGCTCAGTTCTGCAAGCACAATTCAAGTCGATCTTGAGCTGTGAAGCAGCAGCTTTAACACGCAGATCGCCAGATCACGTTCGAAGCAGTCCGTCACCCTTCGCAGCAGATGCTCTCGCCCCGTCCCTTGGCTTTCACGAGCGGCTTTACCACCACTCAGCCCAGAAGTCATCTTTCCCACTATAACCTAATCTAGCAAACACACAAATTGCTTTAGAAAAGAGCAGGGTTGTGTCGGAATTCCCACCTGACCCATGCGCTCGAGGGGCCCGCTGGACCCGGAGCAGCCCGTGCAGGCAGGGTTCAACAGGCCCACGGCCAGCTCGCACCTCTCTGAGTGTCTGTGCTATAGCCTGCACAGATCTTTCAGCTGACACTTTGTACAGAGGAGCCAGGATAAAGCACAGGCTGTTTACGTAGTAAAGCAGGAACCTCAATAGACAGGACACTATACAAATGCTATTTGATTTTGCATGGATGTGCGAGTGCGTGGCAGAGTTTCAGGCCGCCCTCAAGGCAGCAGCTGAATGACCATGTCTTCACCAGGCTCCGCTCCACTGGACAAACCCGATCCCAGGGGCTGCTCCACTCATAACACGAGACCGAGGGGCCGGTGCCGCAGCGCAGGCAAAGCCCCAACGCCAGATCCCAGCGCAGGTCGCAGCCCTGCTTACAAACACGACTGCTGAATCAGTCTGATTTCACCATATTAAGTCACCTAGAAGAAAAAAAGATTTTCCTTTTGACGTTGCTCTTGATACTGCAGCAATAGGATTATTACCACTGAAGTAGGTCCTCGCTAATTGCCATTTAATGAGGCCAAACAGGGCACAGAGGTGGTGCCTCCCCAGGCCCTGGCAGTTGGTAACGGCATATAATGGCTACCGACCTCTCCATGGAAAGGAAACGAGCAGTAACCGGTCTCTGGTACTTATACACAAGTATCTTTTCTTCTAAGGCTAACGCCAAATCATTTCTTCTTCAAATAGTACTAATTTAACACTAAATTTATTTGCTTTCCCTTCTCCCCCATCAAATCTCTTTCCCAACCACTGTTGTCATTTCACAGCCATTTTTCCCCACCATGCCGTTCCAAAGGCTAACAGCTCATTTCTGGTTGTTTATCTATCTGCATTGCCACCAGCATCAGCAGCATTGCCATCACTGGAGGGAATCGAGGTCCTCGTTAATTAACTCACATCTCTCTGCTTGCTCGGCAGAGAGCATCCCACTGGCAGTCCTACACGCGCGGCCGAGGTCATCTTCTCCAAACCAGCTCAGCGCAGTAAAGGGGTGGGGGTTAGAAACCCCACAGCCCATGTTTCCTGAGCTCCTTGGTGCAAGTAAGGGGCTGATTGCTGTTATGGACCTTAAAAATGGGGCAAACAGGCTGCTGGCCTCCTCTCTTTGCGCGGGAATAAATGCCTCAGCCGCAAGGCAGCAAGGGAGGAGTGATGTTAACTACTCCTGATTTACAACGACGTGCAGGAAGCAGCGAAAGTCCTAGAGCTGACTGAACGCATGAGCAGTGCCTCTGCATTTCACCCATTTATCCACCCCTTTTTCCATAAAGGCTGGCATAACCATGATTATCAACTGCTGGAAAAGGCGCTAGCCTCTCGGTGGATCAACGCCTTTCAGCAAGGTGTCCTTGCACACAGGCAAATGCACCAGTCACGGCTTCAGCTATGTGGAAAACCCTTGAACTCCTCCCAGCAGATTAATTGCCGTTTGCATTGGACTAAATTGAAGCAACTTTTGGACAAAACAAATGGTATGTGCAAGAAACAGGACATCACATTTTTTTCCTATCATCTTGAAACCCACAGAAACACTTAATTCCTGTTTAAGCCAGACCCTGACGGCTCTTCAGTAGTGTCCTTTGAAGATAAGAGCAGATAGTAGCTCAGATGATCAAAAAATGTTCCATGAAGTAAGCTGAAAGTTCAAAATAAAAATCAAACTGGGACTTAAAAAAAAATAACAAAAAAAAAAAAATCCTAAAAAATAATCTTGCCCTTTTCTCAGACAATCTGAAACAACCTAGAGGAAAAATAATATCGTACAGAAGCACAGCGTCAGGCACTGCAAGGATGTGCTCATGGTCTGGCAATGCCCCACATTTTTTGGCAAGAGCTGTAATCTGAGAGCAAAGCCTTTGCTTCAAACCTGACCAGGACAGAATTCTCATGGGACTGCTTTCCAACGGTAAGGGAAAAAAAACCCACCAGGGAAGAAAAACCCACGAGATGATGAATATTTCTCCAAGGCGGCTCCAGTTTGGCTAAGCACAAATTACAAGACATGAGAGGTGATTGAGGGGAGAGGCTGGAGAAGGGAGGGAGGACTGCAACAGAAATTAAACTGTCAGCTCAACAAAAGACACCAGGCAACAAAGGTAGCATCTCCGCAGCTGTGAACACGCACGGTGCTGCCACTGCACGCAGGGAACCGTCCTGCTCCTCCTCCTCGAGGCCTGGAGGCCAGGCTCTCACCCACCTGGGACGGGAGGGAGCTGCTGCTCAGGAAGGTCCAAGGAGCCAGCAGTTACTGGGCTCTCGCTAGAGCACAAGCAGAAGACAACAGCTCCCAGAAAAGCCACCATCGCATTAAGTGGTGAGTTTCTGCTTCAGCATGAAAGGCAGCCCCAGCGTCGCTCCAAGCTCTCCGCCAAAAGCCCTGAAAAGCTGCCATCAACGCAGCGGCAGCTGGGAGAGGGAGCGGCGTCAGGACCAGCCCGGCCGGGCACAACCTGCCGCTGCAGCTCCAGGACGACACAGAGTGCAGCCATGCAGCCTGCACAAAGCACACGCAGGGATAAATCGGATCAGAGCGGACAGCCGGCACGCATACCGACACATTGCCTTCAGCGAGTCCATTTCCAAGGTCACCAGCGTCGTGTTCAGACGCAGCGCGAGCTGGCCTGGGACAGCATGCTCGATATTAAAAGGAAACAATCCGTTAAATGTGCCTCTTGATGTCCTCTCATCCTCGCTGGTGATCCGAGCCCACCTCTGCCAGCGCAGGGAATTAGTCATCAGTGTCGTAACGTGACCTACGAGTTGTCAGCGGGGACAGCAGGTACCTGCAAGCCCGCAATTTGCTAGCCATCAAATAGCTGTGGATGGCTTGGCAGATTCCAAATTACAGTGTGAGTAGGAACTGAAGGTTTTACAGGAGAAATTATTATTGTCAGGTTTTTATGGAGAAAATAACCCCACAGAATGTATTTTAAGGTAGTAGTTTAGACAGGAGCGTGATAACATCATAAACCACAAGAGGAAAACTTGAGGCATTTAAAAACATCACGGGAAAAATGAGCGTGAATTACTACTGTCTCGCCTTTCCTAGTTATTTGTTGTCTTAAATGATATGTGTGTGCATTTGTAAATATATTTATTTAATTCTTTTTAGATAGATTTTACAGATGAAAGAGCTCACAGTGTTGCTGTATTAAACAGTAAAATAAATAAATAAATAAATCTATGAGTGTTTACAAGCACCAGCCGGAGAGTACAGGTAAGTAACCGCATCACTATAGAAGATGAAGGATGCCATCACACAGCAGCCCACCCAGCTGACTGCAGCCCCCAGGACCGGCAAAATTCCCTTGGGAAACCTCCCACCCCTCCTCCTGTGTGTTTCAGAAGCCTCCAGAGCCCTACCAGAGCAGGTACATGTCCTCTTAAGTAGGTTTGGTTTGTTTTGGGATCTCCTCGGTGGTCCTTTATGCATCAAAACCTACAAAAGCTGCAGCAGCGCAGCCTGAAGAGCGAGGTGCGGGTGCCTGGTTGTGGCTAAGGGCATGCGGGGAGCTCAGGAGGATGCACCAGCATGGTGGCCTTCTGCTGCCTCCGTGGAGCAGCCAAAGGCCTCAGGGATGCACGTGGGAGCACTCTAAAGTTCACCTTAGGTTGCACCGCCCAGAGTCATCCCACGCAGGGATGAGCCTTTGCTCTAACACAGCATTGCCCGTATCTCCTTCTTGGATCAATTTTCCTAGAAAGTGGAAGAGGCAGATGGCAATAATCAGGCTGTAAAACATTCATCCACGTTCACTTCAGTATGGAGGCACTCACGTGCTCCACAGAGCTGACGTGGGTTGAACTCCGTATCTCTTCTGTTTATCATTATTGAATGTCATAAACAAGTGTCCTCCAGCCAGCCTGGGAAAGGAACTAACGCGTCAGCATCTCCTGACCCTCGTTAACCAGTCATGCTGTGTCAAGGTCTTCCCAAGGAAAGCAGAAGGTCTAACTGCACAGAGAAAGCCAGTGGGAACCGCCCCTTCTTTCTGAGGTGGGAGGCTGGGAGGTGGCAAAACAGCTGATTTTGGGAGCTGCATACACACACAAGGGGGTTTCTGGGCCTGGTTTGAGCTTTTTTTTACTCTTTTGCAGGGGGCTGCTCATTCCTGTTAAGGTTCATGTTACGACCCATGCATGGGGATGCCCTTCCTTCACACAAACCAATTTCAAGCAAGCAGAGCTGCCCATTGCCTAAGACAGGTAGAAAAAGGTCACCATGGGACTGTCAGCATCCTGTGAAGCTCTGTGCCAGTAACACAATGATAACACCGCATTTTTCACAGATCTTAGCACTTCTGAGGAGCCATTAATTAGCCCTTGCCAGGGAGCAGCCAGGACAGCTTTTTCTGCACGGCTTTCCAGTTCAGCTCAAAGCTCATTTGAAGTTGGCAGAAAAGCTCCCACAGGCTCCCACAGATTTGGGAACAAGGACCTAAAAACCTGGCGACAGCTTTAGCCGAAACAGTGAGCCGAGGATTTTCCACCTTTCCCCTCATTTTCTAAACATGCTTACCAACCACGGGCAGGACAGTTTTTATCAGCGCCGTAGCTTTGCTGCAAGACCAGCCGTCCCTGCAGAGACACCCGGGACCCAGCGGCCCCAGGCTGCTCTGCGCCGTTTCCCACGCAGCCCTGATTCCTTTGGGTCCCAACACGGAAGAGCACAAGAAGAACGTGCTCTCCTGCTCACAGATGACAACTCTGCACTGTAAGACAGGTTCTTGTCAATTCAAACCTCTGTCTCCCACTCAGCTCAGATTAGAACCAGTTGCAGGCCAGACCCAGTTGAAGCTAAGTGCCAAAGGATAAATACCTCCAAGTGAAAGTTACCTTTCCTTCAGCAAGCGGGGTGGGAAGGTACCATCCCCAAGGCACCAAATCCCCAGAGGAGTTAAGAATTGAGTTTTCCTCAGCCTCCGCTCAAAGCCTTGCTCCTCCACTTTCTGCAAACACAGATCAGGTCACACTCCTCCTCTTCCTCCTCTTCCAGCGGTCTCAGCCCAGCGTGCAGCGCTTTGCCCAGCACTTGCCTCAGACACTTCTCTTTCCTAGAAATAAAACCAAACTATGGACCATGATGCACATCAGCTACGCAGGTTTGCACTACACTTGTTTTCACTGAAGTACCGTATCAAAAGCACCACAGAGCTGCCCAAGGTCTATCAGAAATGGGAAAGGGCCATTCAATGCCAGGTCCAAGAAAAAGACTTACTAGCTCAGCTCCCTGCTCTGCATACTGGCATGTCACCAAAAGCTTGTGTCTCATGAAAGAAAACATGAGTGAAAGTCTAAAACATATTTAAGCAACTTTTAGAAAGGGTTTTCTCTCTTTTTCAAAAACATCATTAGGATTCACTACTGTTTTGAGACTCGAGTCCAACATTTTCTCTGCAAATCACTAACCAAGGGGGAAGCTGATGAATGGAAGTGTCGGGCTGACACGGAGAGAGGCAAAGTGATTTCACCCTTCACTGAACTCTTGCAGCTTTCCAAGGTTTCTCTCTCAAAGTCCAGCTTTGTAACTTCTGCTGGAAGTTTTGAATGACAAAATCCAGCTTCTCAGTGCAGGAGACGAGGACAAAGCAGAGCCAGGCAACTCGCGAGGCAATGAAGAGCTGTCACCCACGCTGGGCTGGCTGTGCGGGATGCTCTGCCTGCATCCTGGCCCCCAGCACGCTGTGGCAGAGCGAGCGGCAATGTCGGGGTGCGTGGCCGCGGCACAGCCCAAGCTCCCAAGGGAGAGGCTGGAAAGGCTGCCAGGGGTCCCAGATCCAGCTCACCACCCTCCTCCTGCCGCTCCTGGTAAAACCACAGCTCATGGGCTCTGTAAAGTGCCCAGCAGCTTTCATAACCTGCTCCTTTTCAAACTCACAAGCAAAGGAACCCAGCTAGCATGCTGCGGGCTGGCTGCAGCACGTGTTAACGTACGTAAACGCAGCACAGCTGACTGCAAGCGCGGCTGAGAGCAGGCGTTTCCAGGTGTAGGGACAGAAGCGTTTCTCCCCAGAGAGCAGCTTTCTAGGTGGTGCAAATCATCCCGGATGCCGATTTCAGTGGGGCGATGCTGATTTCTATCATTTAAAGATCTGTCCTGGACTATTTAAAAAGTGGGTCTGTGTTAGGGCAACTCCCAGGGCGCCCTCATGGTGCAACACTCCCTTTCAGCAAACTGTCAGCCAGGAGCATGAGTTATCTCAACGGCTACATCACTTCAGACAAAGCCTCACCATCTGCTCTACCCTCTAATTACAAATGCAAAAAACATAATTCACAATCAAATCACATAAAAAGGAAAGTAAATGAGCAATTAAAATGCACATTCTGCCAGGCAAATCAACCTTCCCTTCCCAGCCACGCTGTACCCACCGCTGCTCTTGCCTGTTACGGGCAGGGTCAGGCCAGTCCCAGACCACTAGAAACCTCAGTCCTCCTGGTTTCTCCCACTGTAGCTTCCCAGGCTTGATCTTCTCATCTTCCAGGGACTCTCTGCAGCTCTGCTCTGCTGCTGCATTCACTGGTGACTTGCTAACCCTTGGGATCATTTTTTTTTCTGAGGGAGCAATTTACCTTTCCAATGTACAGACATATCTTTGTTATTTCCTGCTCCTTGCCTCTCTTCTGGGGTCCTCCTGGCTTCCAAGTCAACAAAAAACTTGAGGGTTTGCGGGGCATGAGCAGGGATTGATGGCAGTGTGTCTGCCAGCAAACACCTCAGGCTGAATTCATCTTTGGTGCAACATCACTCCACTTAGTGAAGTTATCATCCACTCCATAACATTCATATTGAAACGTACATTAACATTCAGGCATCATTTGTACCCTGTAAGTAATTCCAGCCTCCAGAAGCAATTTCTTGCATGTTCAAAATTCAAAGTCTCCTCTAATGTCAGCCGGTTCGGAAGGGCTGAAATCCAGCTCTGAGGCCGGAGCGAAGGGGGTCCTTGGAGAGGGATGCTCTGCTGGGCAGGAGCCTTTCACCACTGTGCCTTACCCCTGCATACCCTGCATACCCGACCTGTGAGCCCGTAGGACAGACAGCTCTGTCAGTCAGTCTGTCCATCACTCATGCAGGGGCTTTTCGGAGCAGACCCAACGCCCATCAGGTCCATCCCAGAGGATCAGGGCCAGCGCTCTGCAGCAGCGCAGAGCAGAGGGGAAGAAAACCTCCACTCTATTAATGTCACTCAAGGAACTCAAACCCCGTACCTGACATGTCTACAGAGCCCCTTCTCGTGGCACGTGCTCCCACTCCTGCATAGGTGGAGAAAAACCCCTTTGCGAGCCAGCACTGCGCTCTGACCTTCCTTCCTTCCCATCCCTGCTCCAAGCCCTGCAAAAACCTCGTGCTCTCTTTTTGGCAATGCTCAGGTTTCCGTGATGCTCAGGACCACGCAGCGGATGGTCGCTGCCTGTCCCCCGCGCTGTGTAGCTGTGTACAGCACGGCCATGGGAAAGCTTAGCACGACGGACAGGCTGCCAGCCCGGCTCTCAGGCGGGAGAGCCCCGCAATGTGCTGTGGCACTGCTGTGGCAGGGGCTTCATCTTGCAGAGGAAAACTCCAGCAACAAGCGGGCTGCCAGGCTGAGGGGGATTCCTGGCTAAATGATTTCCAATTTTCCTTTTAAAAGCCTGCTCCAGTAATCTTCCTCCCCTGCCTGCCCTCAAAGCTGCTCCACAAGTTCCTCATTGGTAAGGAGAGCACGAGGCTCTGATATTATTTCGGAAATGTTTCAGGGCTGTACAATAGTTTTACACTATCTTGCAGCAAAGCGGCAGATGGGATTCTGGACTAATCAATACGCTAAGCAGAGCCAAGAGCCGGGTCACTGCTCCGAACTGAAAGAATAAACAGTAAGTCGAAAGAATACAGAAGCACCATCGGCTCTGTGGAGCAAGATCTGTAACTTGTTCTGCAAGGGATTCGGCTCCCAGATTTGCAAGCCCGTACCACAAGCTCAGCACGGTAAAAGGAGGCGGCATTTCTCTTCCCACACCAGCGCTGCACCCCAGGAGGAACCGCGGCCATGATGACTGCTGCGGGCAACCACAGCCGCAGCTTGTGATGGGTTCACCTTCCCTGGCCTGACGCTGCTCTTCTTCAGGAACCAAAACCATCTGATGTTACATGAGAAGTGCTGGACCCGAGCAGGGCCCCGCAGCTGGCCCGCACACCGCTCCAGAGGCAGCTCCAGAGCTTCCTCCCTCGGGAAGCAGCCTTTGCCGACTTCTCCGGCAATTAGCAAACAGGGCCGAGCCGATTCACAACTCTCATGTGCCCTTAGAGCCGTGGCAAGGCCTCAACCAAATGCCAAGGGTCACAACATCGTTGCTGGCAGATGGCAACCAGTGGCCAGGAGGCTGACTGGGTCATTAGCTTGCCGCTAAGGGACGAGTGACCAGCTGCCTGGCTGGGAAACCCATGACACGCAGCTCCGTCTGTCAGAGCCGAGGCAAAGGGGAGTCCTGGCCACTCACAAAGTGCAGGGGCACCTGTGACCCCCCTTTCCCCCGCTTTACGGCTACAATATTAACCCAGGACTTACAGGGGAACCGTGCTGAACCAGGGAACCAAAGAGCTCCTAGCAGGGTAGAAGGGATCTGGCCTTCCCGTTGTCTTAACGGCCCCTTGTGCTGAGTCAATACCCATCACCTATCACTGCACAAGAAAAGTCTTCTTTTCTACTATTCGGAGATTATAAATGCCAAACAAAAGGCATGCAACAAGTTATAAATTCAAAGGAGATCTTTTTAAGTGTCAAACTGCAGCTGAGCTGTAGTTATGGTTATTATACAGAAAGAGACATAAAGCTGTAATGTGGATCAACACATTTTATCACAATCATTCAGCAAAATACTGAGTCCACGCAGCTTAGCTATTACCTTTCTACAGCTCTGAAAGATTTACCATGGTTTCAGCTTAATCTGGAATTTTATTATTATGTAGTTATTTTAATCTCACTTTATTTTATCACCGCTTGGAGCCCTATTATCAAAGTAAGATCATGTTTGGATATAGCAATGATGGATAGTGTTAGAAACAGCTAAAGCAGAAACAGACCCAAGCTCTATTTTGCTATACTCAGTAGAAAATTGTCAAGAGAGCCTTTATGATGCATTATAGAGCGATAAAGGGATAGTTCTGACTGGGTGGCTGGGATAAGTGTTTAATTGGATGCTCCCCTCTCCTCGTTATTTGTCTGTATGAGCATCACTCGCCCAGCATCATTTTCAAAGCTAGAAGAGACCATGAAACTATCTTCTCTGAGCCCATAGCTGAATATCAGGCGCTAGCCTGATTTTTATGTACTCTTACACACACACTGGTTCAGCAGAAGGACAAACCCCCACCAGAAGATCCCTCTCTCCTCATTTTCCCCATAACACTGAAGCAGGGCTGGGGCTCTTTGCCTGCAGCCCGTGACCCCTGCCCATCGCCACGAGAACATGACTTTTGCAAGAGATAGATACAACACTGACAGCACACTGACCATGCCCTGGGCTCCGAGCTGACCGTGCAGGAAGGCTCCCAGCACGCCGACGCCAGCCGTGTCCCCAGTCCAGCTCTGCGGCCAGACAGCCAGTCCGGCACAGCCCCCCGCCAGCCAGCAGAGCCTCTCCCACAGGTTCCTTGCGCTGGGATCTGGTTGCACCGAGTGCTTGGTCTCACTGTGTGGTTTTTGGAGAGCGAGCTGCTGCTCAGGCCGAGGGGAACCTCTGACAGCAGGCCTGGCGCTTGGGGCTGCAGTCTTTGCCCTGCTGGTATTTTGTTCAGACGTCCTCTGATGGGTGCTCTGCCACCCCAGTTCCTCAGTCAGGAGTTCAGGGGAGTGCTAAAGACAGTCAAGGGCTCTACAGCTCAAATTTACATCTCACCTGCAAGACAGTTAAAGCGTAGCTTTGAGTGCTGTCCTCAGTCAGAACCTTTTCCTAAACTGGGACCAAAAATTTTTAGGATGTGCTTTAAAAACATAAGGACAAAATGCCACATGCACCTACTTTTTATTTCGCCCTCCTCCCTTTTTAGCATCCCCCAGCCCCGCGAAGCCACCCCCACGCAGGACAGCGGGATCACGGCGGGGCGGTTTCCTGGGCAGCTCCCACGGCTCCTCGGTTTGCGGGGGGGATTTGCTGTCCCGCGTGGCCACGCATCGTCCACGCCGGCGCGGGTGGGCACAGGCGTTCCGGGGAGGGGGCTTCGGGACCCGGGGTTTAACCTCGTGGCAAACGAGCTGTGCCACCTTTCCCGCACGGCCCCGCGTGTCCGGCCGAGCCGCGCGTGGCCGCGCACAGCGAGCCGGGCCCGGTCTGCACCGTCCTCTAGCGGCCACCGGCCCCCCCGGCTCTGGCCAGCGGGACGCTGGGCTGGAGTTACAGACTCCGCTTTTCTTTCTGATCCCTGTCCTTTAGTTTCAAACCAGAGATTTTTAATCTGATTTTCCCCCTGAGAGCGCGCACTGCTGGCTTCTAAAACCAGAGGCTTTTCCACAGCCTTGCATCAAGGAGATAAGAGACCAGCAGCGGATGAAACTCCTGCATAGCAATCGCCTGCTGCCCAGCTCCGCGCAGAACAGCCAGGGTGGCATTTTCCTCCAAAAAAAAAAAAACCCGACAAGCACGTAGCAGGGCAGCCGGGAGGAACCCCCCCAGCTGCTCCCCGGGGCCGGGTGCTGCAGAGAGGACCGCGCAGGATGGCTTGCAGCTTCGCTGGCCCGTGGGACGCAGCCTGGCAGGCTCCACATCAGCAACTCAGCCTACCAGGACCAAAGCCCCCAAGCAAAATTTGGCAGCGAGAGCAGTGCACCCTAGGAGGAGGATGGGGTGCTCCAGCCTCCCACTCTGGGGCACAGTGAACAGGGAGGAAAATAATCGCTGCTCCTGAGTGTGAAATAAAGAGAAAGTGTGAAGTAAATCAGGCCACAAAGCTGCAAGACAAAAAAAATCTCCCATCAATATTCATACCCAGTCCCTCAAATATAACAGGAGTTCATTTACTAAATACCTTTGGGAAACTCAGCCTTCGGGCAAGCGTGGTCCAGGGTGCCCCGGTTTAATCCCAGCCGGCAGCTGAGTCCCACCCAGGCACTTGCTCTACCCGCAGTGGGACGGGGGAGAGAATCGGAAGAGTAAAAGTGAGAAAACTCATGGGTTAGGATAAAGACAGTTTCACAGGTAAAGCAGAAGCCGTGCACACAAGCAAAGTGAAAGAAGGAATTCATTCACTACTCCCCCTGGCAGGCAGGTGCTCAGCCATCCCCAGGAAAGCTGGGCTCCATCACCCGTAACGGTAACTGGGGAAGACAAATGCCATCACTCTGAACATCCCCCCCTTCCTCCTTCTTCCCCTAGCTTTATACGCTGAGCATGACCCCAAAGGGTACAGAATATCCCTTGGGGCAGCTGGGGTCAGCAGTCCCAGCTGTGTCCCCTCCCAACTTCTTGTGCACCCCCATCCTCTTTTCTGGCAGGGCAGTGTGGGGTGAGAGGCAGAAAATGCCCTGACTCTGTGTAAGCGCTGCTCAGCAGTGACTAAAACATCCCTGTATTATCAACACTGTTTTCAGCACAAATCCAAAACATGGCCCCATACCAGCTACTGTGAAGAAAATTAACTCTACTCCAGCTAAAATCAGCACACAGGGGATGGATTTCGGCCAAGCGGGATGCTTCAGGAGTCATCTTAACAAGGAAAAGCTTCCCAGGAGAGGACTGTATCTCTGGAAGGAGGCACACACCACAGCTTTAGACATGATGCAGCCAGCGCAGGAAGCCAAGCCGTGGGATAGGATGCAAAAGTGAATCTGTTCCAGCTCCCTTTCACTTCGCCGAGGCTTGGAGCCACCCCATGGAGCGCGTTGGGCTGGCGAGCGGTCAGGCACCCTCCAGGCACGTATCAAACAAGATCACTGCGTGGACGCAGGGATCCAGCCAAGCACACAGCTAATTGGAGCTGCCCTGCTGCGCTCCACCGCAGAGCCACCGGGCACACGCTGGGTAACCAGCGGCAGCGACCATTGCTGCAGACATCCCTGCTGTCTGCTCCCAGGCCTGCAGCTCTTCATCATCAAGCTTCTGCTTCCAGTACCACAGCACGTGCTAGCGCCCGTCTCCAGCCGAGATAACTGACATGTAAATCCTCACTCTCCCAATCTGCAGGAAGCCGATGTAGGCAAAAGGGATGTGATGATTCATTCGCTTCGTATCTCAGAGCCCAACACACTTTCCCCAAGAGCAGCGCAAGGATGCACCTTGCCATCCACCTAAATATTTGATAAAAGTTAAGTACAGTCACCTGTGATTGATGCTGCTCCTCACATAAGCACCCCAGCCACAATCTGGATAATGTGCAGCTTTATTAAAGCATCAATTATCTTTAGCACGAGCAGAGCTACATTAGCAGGACTGCAGCCTGCTCGTTTTGATAAGGTTCGCTCCACTCGTTTATCAACCAAGTGGGGATACCAGCAGGCCAAGGAGTCTGCAGGTTTGAACTCACCTCATCCACGCGTGCACCATCAACCCCGGCATCCTGGTTGTCAGGGTTTATTTCTCAGGAAAAGGAAGGTTGGCACCACAGCTCATGAGGAACCAGTGGCCATTGCTGGCAGACATCCTCCAGCTATAAAGCACTGGGCCAGTTCCCTGGGTCCCAGTGATGTGCAAAGCAGCCAGGGAGCTCAGGCTTGCTGCTGAGCAGGTGATGTTCCCCAACAGCTCGAGTTTTGCTCTTCTCATGTGTGTGCAGGATGGCAGCTTAGAACGTTACAGGAAAACAAGACGGTCATCTCTGAAGCTGGCCATGCACTAATTCAACTGCAGGTGCCTTTCACCAGCTCCAAAGAGAAGTTTCCCCTCTGTTTTCCTCTTTTGGCTCTACTCATGTGTTCCAGTTCTCTCTTTTTAGAGATGCAAGCACGGCCCCTAAGAAATTGCAGGAAAGCCATTATTTTTATTAACAGACCTAAAATTTCCTTCATAAACTTCACTTAGACTCTTGGCTTATTAATAGCAGTAAAACTCCAAGTCCAATAGACTTCAGTTAATGAATATTGATTATGATAGCGCTGGAGAAGGCTGGTGTCAGTCCAAGCGAGATCCTGCAGCCCTCTTTGCCTGAGCAGGGCTGTAAATTACCCGAGAGCTCATTTGTTTTTCAAAACCAGGTCGTGACAAACACAAGGGTTATGGCTACACTTCAAGCTTTCACTATCCCAGTGCTGGGAAACCATCTTAATGCTAGCAGCAGCTGGTCCAAAGGGCTAGGCATTTCTTACTGGGTTACTTTAAGCACTTGGGACCCTGTGGACCTGTCCCTTTTGGAGCTAAGGCAGGATTTATCAGCTCACTCAGTGTCCAGCTCCTGCACGCTGAGAGGAGCGTACATCCCATCCAGAGGTGCAAAGGCAGACTCCCATGTTCAGACAACATGCAGGGATGCTGGTTAGGCAGTTCTTAATACCTACGTGAGATACCTGAGCATATGGTGTGAAAAGCAAGTTACTTTACACAGAGAAGCCTAATTTCTTGGAGGACTGCTATCAGCCTGCAACCAAGCCTACTTCAGTCCCACTGGGCTGGAAGAGGACAGGCACTGACTCTGCCCCAGAGCAGAGATCCCTTTACTTGGGGCAAGCCTGCCCCCAGCCTCCAGCTGGCGTTTGCACTTTTCCATCTGTTTATGGATGTGAATGTACGCTTCCCTCTAACCCCCAGTGAATATCTTAAAAGTAAGAATCTAAGCTGATTAACACAAACACCACAGTCATCCGGACCTTTGGCTCACGAGATAAATCTCGTCATGCTCTTGAGAAGCAGCTCTATCTTTTACCTTCAGGCTGAGATGACTTTAAATGGCGTTTAAAGGAAGGAAAGCTCAGGAAAATAAACCAAGGGCAGCAGCCCACTGCAACACAGCGAGACCTTATCACTGTCCCCAGGTGGGGGAGTGAGGCAGTGATGAGTGGGGAGGCTGGGGGACTATGTAAATGTTTTCATAAAACTATCTTTTATGCTCACTGAAATAACCCAACAACTACAAAAAAAAAAAAAAAAAAAAACAGAACAGCCCTCTCCCTGCTCCCCACATGTGATAAAAATCAAATAATAACAGGAGTGACTTATGCACTCTCTGCCTGGTACTTCAGTCTGGCCTCCCAGTTAATACCCACTATGATTAAAGCATCTGTAATCTGCAGTCTGCGGAGACCTGGCGAGCAGTAGCAGCAGCGGGTGTGCAGCCTGATAAGGGTTGTTCACTCAGTGCAGATGAAACTTTTAATATTTATAACTGCTGATTCTTTTGCCTGATGCCTCCCATTGAGGGGAGGGAGGTGAAAGTTTAAAGATAAAAGCTTGATGAAGGACCAGGTGGAAAGTTTTTCCAAGGACAGGCAGGGGCTTAAAGCTATCTCCACATAAGAGCTGGTTTAAGAACACTGCTTAGGCAAGCGCAGCATCAGAGATGGGGGATGAAGTCTCTGGAAGACCTACAAGGTTTGTCTAAAGAGCACCCAGGCTTTAACCTGTAAGCTCCTCTGAGCCATCTGCACTTTGTCTCGTCTGCACCAAGCACAGTGGGGCTGTGCCTGGGACTGCTGAGCATCACCATGAAATAATGAAGTCACACCAGGTCAGCTCCACGTCCTTTAAGTGAAATGCTAACAGCATTTCCAGCCCAGCACTGAAATACGCAGAGATGTGTGAAAACACACGGGGTCAGCCTAACCCTCCACCTCAACATCAGTGGCAGCTGCACTGGTCAGCACACAGGGCACTGGGAATGCACTCAAAAAAATAAATTGCATCTTGCTCCAATCAATGTTTGTGCATTAAAAAAGAATCCTGACACTCTCAAGTGTCATTATTATGAAAGATAGGAATGAGATGTCCACCAGTAATTTCAAATAGATAGAACCGGGCTAACCTAAGTAAAACAAAAAGATGCAAAGGTGTTCAAAGTATATATTCATTCATTCATTTCATCTGAAAGATATTAAACTTACGTACTTCTTTCAAAGGTAGTTATGTGGTCCTCATTAGCACCAGAGCACTTCCAAATGTTTAACACATTGTTTAACACACACACATATATGAAATAGGGGGATACATTTTAGAGCTGAAATACAAAGCTTGGGTGAACCTGAACTTGCAATGTGAGAGATCTCAATTATCTCAGCCGCTCTGCCTTCCTACCACAGATACCAGAAGCCAAAAAAAAAAAAAAAAAGCAAAGTAGGCTGGCCAGGGAGGAGACAGGATTGCTTTTTCACAAGAGAACAACAAAGATTAAGACGACTTCAACCAACCAACCCACCCAACCCAACTAAAAATCAAAGGCTGAAGAACATCCCCAATTGAATTCAAAAGTATCAGAGAAAAGAGGTAGAGCTCTACACTCTGAGGACACGTCCCTTGTTTGGAAAGCAAGACGACGACTGAATGAAGAAAATGTAACACCTACTGTCTCCAAGACAGTTGCAGTTTTCCTTGACTTACACAGACTTGTCTGCCAGAAATTAGATTTCTTGACCTCCACTTTCTTGACTGTATTCGTCTCCTCCACAAAATATGATTTCAAAATACGCAATCAGTGTTAAAGTCTAATAAGACAACATTAAGTTGTTGAAAGTGATTACAAAAAACCAATCCTGAGTTTTATCAGCATTCTTAATAAGGAGTTTATCTCAACCTTGGGGGTGAAAAAAAAAAAAAACCAAACCACAAAACCTTATCAGGAGGAATTTCTGCAGGATTTCTGGAACTATATGAAAAATTCAAATTAACAAAACCACCTAGTATCAGTAGACTAGTTAAAACTTCATCAGCAGCTGGATATGCACTGGCCAGAGATCCTACAACACTTGCAGGCTGCAAGCAAAACTATGTTAAGCTGCTTATCATTCCAAAGCAAAAATCAAGGATTAAGGCATACCTCCCACTGCACATCAGCTGGCATCCCTGGATAGAGCAGTCCCCAGGATTATGCTCATTTCCAAAGCTCATGACATTTGAATTAAGCAACCTTGCAGCATGAGATGGATGTACATGAAGGAACATCAGCAACACTTCATAGATGGAATTACCGAGCATCGTCATCTACCAGTTGTTTTTGACAAACCAGAGCTTTCAATGCCTCAAATGTGGGAGTGCTGAGATGAGTACATAGAAGCTAAACATCCCTCTGAAGCTGCGAGTTTAAAAATTTATATAAAAAAACATAATTACAATATCATCAGGTGTTTACAGCTATGTATTGAAATCACTTGCTACAAACAGGTTGTCAGCTCCAGTATAAAAGTAACACATCTGAAAAATAAAAGCAGTAGTCAGAGACTGCACTGCCCCTCAGCCCCATCGAATGGCAGCAAGACGGTCTGTCAGTGGTCACTGATCACAGCCAGCACCAGCAGCTCTGAAGAAAAGGGCTGGAGTCTCAGTAAAGAATAAGTCCAGTAAACATTGCTCTGAGGGAAAATCCCTCCCAAATATCAGGCGGCAGTACGCAAGCACGAGAAACAAAGGAAAGTCCATCCATGGGCAGTAGCAAAGGTCACTGAAGAAGGCTGCATCTTTCTCAAGCAGTCCAGCTCCCATCACATGGGGATACTTCAAAGGGCAGAATTGCTCAGCACAACACGTGAGCTTTGTGCATGTCCCTAAGATCAGGCAGTTGTGCAGATGTGTTTGTAAGAGATCACGTCAACCTAGACTGAAGTGCTCTGCAAAAATATCATTTTTCTTCCCAAATAGGCCTCGTATTTGCTCAAATTCCAGGGGCACATCAACAGCCTTTTTCTTTACTTCTTTATCAAAAAGCTACAAAGGAAAAAAATAGAAGATATTGGCAAAACTCAGTACAAGCTCCTCACCCTGGCTGATACCACTGCTCGCTTTAACCTCTTACAAGGTCCGGCAATAAACCTTTAACACAAAAGCCATCCTGTCACCACTGCTGCCTCGTGCTCTATTATTTAACAGACATCTTCCAGTTTTCCCTGGCTCTGGGTAACCCAAAGTGAGCCCAGCTCCCTCCCCAGCAGCAAGGCTGATGAACAGGACACAGCTATAGCATCCAGGAACCAGTCTCCTTTCCTCTGGTTCCAGTCACGCACAAAGACACAGCAACGCTACCTCAGAAGCCGAGAGCTCCAGGAGCCCTGATAAGTCATCCTCTATTTCAGACAGCGACTGGTTCAGGACAGCAGCTGCCTTGGCCACATCTGGGTGATAATGGTTTTGTAGAGACTGCAAAAACAAGACAAATAGGACATGGGTGTCATAAGTACAAGGTAACAGACCCATCTGGCTTCCCACACAGGTATCTGCCCCTTTGTTGGTCAGATCTTCAGGGAACATCAAATTCTGGCAGAGGCAAATTTGCTGTACTGTGTTCCGACAGAGCTTCAAGAAATCCTGATTTCAGCCACCGTTCAAACGATCAAAGACCCCTCCCACCCAGTTCACATCCAGCTCAGGACAGACTCCTCCACCGGCCATGCCTACAACGCACAACCCAATTCTGCCACCTCCCACAGCCCTGATGCTGCACGTGGGCTCCTGCTCTCTGGGCTTCCTGCTCCGGCACAACATTCTTTTTGCTGCTTCAACCCTTACACAAAATCCTTGTAGCATTTAAATGGAAAGGGACAATCCCGCCATTAAGGTTTTGGACCCATCAGGAGTAATTTAACCAATTCCAGCCTTCATACACCATCCTACGAACAATCCAGGTGAAAGGTGGATGTTACAGTTTTATCCAGCATTTTTAAACACAATTCTACAGGATGACCTATCTGTACCCAATTAATTTCCATCAGCACTCAGCAAGTTCCTCTCTCCCCTCCAAAGCAAATAAAAAGCCTCACACGTTTGCAGCTATTTAGTCTGTTTCAGCTGCTAATTGCACACTTTTCAGCTGCACGGTCAGATGTGTGCTCACAAGTCACCTACTAATTAGCATGTACGATTTCTCCAGTGTGTAAAATCTCTGCTTATCCTAGGACAGAAGAGGATGCAGAATAAAAGATCAGCCAGAAACTCATCTCATATGCAAGACCTACGTCAGTAGGTTCTTGTAAGTGGGACTGCCCACTGCCAATGCATGTCAAGGAAGCAGCAAGGGTGGAAGACGACCATAACAGATACAGACGTTCCTTTTTAGCTGACATACCTGAATCTCCCAGAGAGAGCTCTCCAAAGCCCTGCTTCGAGATGGCTCCTCCTCTTCCATAATATATGGATCTTCTGACATATCTAAGGAAACAGAAATACAGAGCTAATACCTTCTGCGTGATGTACAGAGACCCAGAGCAGTGCTGCAGCCAGAGCTGCTCCTTCCCAAGACATACAGGGTTCAGGACAAACTGACAGACCCCAGCACAACCCAAGAGTCAGTGTTGGCAGCACTACAGAATTGAATTACTTTTAAAGAGCACAAGTAGGGCACAAAGAACTGGAATAGTCAGTTCAACAGCACTTCAGGCAGCTTTGAATGGTCACTACTGATGATCAATACCAGCCAGTTAAATCACAGAGGAGTAAATCTCAGGAGACTGCTGAGGCCCTAGTGCGGCCACCTACACAAAAACACTACAGACAGAAATTGAGGTGGTCTCTGGTTTCTGTGTTTGGTTTCTTTTCTCATTTCTTTATAGTCCTGGGGCGAACAAGACAAATTCAGTGTCTGGTAGAGTTCCCCAGTCCTTTAGCACTTGGAAGTAGCCTGCATCAGCATGTCAGGCTCAAAGCAGCCTTCACCTGCGGAATCACTGAGGCAGGGGAGCCAACTGCGAGGCCCAAGGTCAGAGAAGAGCAATGCAGGCAAGTCTTCACAGTCAGAGAACTTGCAGGAGCAGCCAGCTGGCTTTCCACAAACTCAAGGGAGAGAGGGATCCTTCTAAACCTCAGAACTGGGGCTAGGATCTCCCATCCTCCTCCGCAGGAATCCTGCTCTTGATGCTGTCTAAAAGCCTAACACAAAACTCCCCTGCCCACCTCCCCTCTCACCTTCTGGCCCGTGAGGTCTGTGTACCAGCACTTTGCACGCAGGGTGTCTCCGGAAGAGATTACAGATGAAGGGAATGACCATGAGCAGAGCCTCAGGAGGAGCAGTGAGGGCCAGCCGGGACAGGCGCTTTATAAATGCTGCCACCAGGTAGGCTGGCAAGTGACTGTTGGAAAGGAGACAGAAGAAAGCAACATGTCAAAGTCCCAGCAAGTGAGCCAGCAGCCTCACCAACCCAAACAGCATGTCAGGTTAAAGATCAGCAAGGCTCCTCAGAATTTTTGGGCTATGGAGTAAAGAGAAGCTGTAAGAGTCCTGGTTTCAAGCAGTAATACAGGGTCTTGTACGCTCTCTGGAACAAATCTGAGGGCATTTCCATTCAATGCATGAACAACCTCCAATCACTCTGATTCAACCCAGATGCATGGCACCACTCCAGGCACTCGCCGTAGCCAAGCACAGCTCTTGTACGTGGTCACCCACTTGGCAATCTTTATTCAGTCATTTTATAAACTTCTGAGTGCTTGGCCAGGCAACTTTAATTATATTCTTCTGTTGTTTTGTGAGTTTAATTAATACATGAGCCGCGGTGTTAAATCTACGTAACGCTTCCAGGACTAAAGCAAGCAGTGCAGCTTTTAATGGGAACATAAAGCTGCTGTAATGTACGTGTGCAGTTCGGTTCTTTTTTATGGTAAAAATGCAAATTTCTAACAGCAACCAGCTCATCTAGGCACTTTCTACAGGTCAGAAGAGCTGGGATGAAAGATGACAATTTTCAACCACTCAGCCTTCAGCCCTAGGGCTCGCCACACCTGCAAGGCTCAGCAAAGCCAGCCCACAGGACACTGTCGGATCTTGCTCCTCTCTCCACTGTACACTGTGAATACAAGGGGTTTGATATTAAATGCCTCCTGCTGAACTGTAAAGTGTTACTCTTGGTTTATTTTACATCATATGATGACAACTATATGACCAACTGCTTATCTAGTTTCTTCCTCATGTACAATGAATTGACAGCATCAAGACAGACTGTCAAACACTTGATATTCCAGTGTTGTATGTCTGCAAAAGGTCATCAATTTATCAACAGCTTTATGATCTATAAAAAGCCTGCAAATGTTATTTTCCATATTCATAAAGACAGACAGAAAAATCATCACTTTCAGCCAAAGCAGAATACAGATCAAAATACGTCCATAATCATTTGCAGATCAAACTCTGATAACTAACTGCATTTTTACTGTCTGAAAGTAGATGGCTGTGCGGCAAATCTTAAAAAATAGCACAAGAAAAATTACACAACACTACCACAACACTCTTGGATTAGGTTTTCTCAGTGAAAATAAATCTAATCCAGTAGGCACAATCAATACCTTATATCCAGACATGTGGGGGACTGGTTCAAGAACAGTCTCTGGCCAACAGAAAAGCAGGAGGAAAACATATGAACGTACATAATAAAGATGCTACTTACGATGAAGACAAAAACAGGTCAGCCAAATGGAAAAAGCGGGCTCGGTACTTCACGTGATATATAGAAGGGTCTAAAAGACTGTACAGCTTTTTGTAAAAGTCAGGATATTCCCTGTTAAAAAAAGGAAAAAGGCAACATCCATTGCTGATCAGTGACATACAACGGGACTACATTGAGTCTAAATGCTTCTGTGGTTTCATTATAGACTATCGCACACCACTGCTGTGCTCTGTTTAGCTTGCTTAGGTTTCTCTCCACAGCCACCACTCGAAAACAAGCTGTAAGGTGAATTTATGACTCTTGCAGTGCCCAGCCATTTTGGGGAGTGAAGCTGTGTCCATTGACTGCAAGTGGTACAGGATCCAGTGAAAGGCACACAAAGAACGACAGCTTCACTATGTAATCAGATCAATGGAAATCAATTTTCAAGTGCTGAGCAACCACAGTCTGAAGAAGAGGATATTTAGGCTCAGCTGAAAAAAAGGTCAGACTATCTAAAGAGCTCAGCACACGAACAGCTGAGTCTCTTGTGCAGTGTTTGGCTTTCTCACTGGGGAATTTTAAAGCCTGAAGATGTGTAGAATCCACTTCAATTCCTTTCTATAAAGATATAAATGACAAAATCCATGTTCCTTTAAACAAGATGCTCTTTTTACTTACAGATTATGCTGATGAATCAGAATAAATAGTCCATTTAAGGCTAGAAGACTGATTGCTCCACCTGTAAGAAAGCAGACAGGTGTCAACACAACAAAAAAATAAATGTCAGCTTCAACTTGTTTCTATTATAAAACCTTCCCAAAAGGCACAGAAAACTAAGAGTACCTGAAATTACAGCCAGTGTGACGGTATGGTGGCACAGTTTCAACTAGAACCATCCAGAGGCTCACAAGTTACAAAGATTAAGCTGTAGTTTAGAAGAACAGACTCTGAAGGACTGAGAGACACAAACATGCTACTCCAATCCCACAAGAAAGCCACACTGGGGAGGGAAAGGTCTCCTCAGAAAGGATATTTTTGTAGGGATCTGCACATCCTCTGTCCAGATGCAGCCCAGGTATCAGCAGTGCTGGCCGAAACCCACATTTAAAGAAATCACTCCAGTGTTCTACTCTTCCCAAAGCCTTAAATGTGATTTTCCTTACATACAAGGAGCAACAACACTGATAAAAACATGTCACTTTCAGGGACAAGGGAGTTCACCCTAGTTCCTTAGCTTCATCCCAGTCAAAAGTACAACTATTTCATCACCCAGGCCATGGTGCCGCATCCAGCAGACCTTCCAAGTCCATACGCACCATGCTGCAGGCACACATCACAAAGGACATGAAGCCTGTTTTCGCTCACCTATGCCATAGGCCACGGTCAGGAAGTCGATCATAAGAGTGGGTTCATTCATATAAGGCAGGATGGAGTCATGCAGAATGACAAGAACTTTTTTGTACAGGCCAGTGGGAAGCTATGAAGGACAAAAGATACAGTGAAACAATCACTGCAGTGAGAACTCAGAAAGAAACAGCAACCCATGGCTCAAAAGGCAACACACAAGCAAAAGGGAATGTGCCAGGACAATACAGAAGGGCTTGCAGCAACAGTTCCCAAATGGAACTTTACAAGTGACACCTGACAATCAAGGCCATGAAAAGAAGCAGGTGCTCCCAACTAAAAGTGTCATCATCACTCAGATGGGAAAGTCACCAGCCAAAAGGCTTGGAAACCCTCAACTTGTGAACACAGATTGTTACACCGCAGGTCAGTCCTTACGGGTAGATTTGTTTACGGTGGGATAAAAAGGCTGAGAGTAAGGAGAAGCAGCAGACTGTATATCACGTCATGTTTCTTGGCAGAAGAACAATCCAACAGAAACGGTGACTGGGCGGTTCTCATCTGACACTGAAAGCACAGTGGGGTGCTACCAGGAGCTCCACGCAAGGACAGCCACAGCCTCTAAGGATTAGCAACTGGAAAGCAACACATGTCAGTGGCAGAAGTGACACTCACCTTGTGCTTCAAAAAACTGAGCCACATTTTTTCAAACGCCTGCTTGTGTGCCTTAAAACAGAATTGCAAACAGTGAGTTAAACACACTGGTGTAGATAAAGCTCTATTTTAAGTAGATAAAACGTTCAGCTCTGAGCACCAAATAAATAGTTACCTGCAGCTTTGACACTTTCAATTCCTCTCTGTTATCTAAGAAAAAAAGGGAAAACAGACGCTGAACTTTAAATGGATGTTTAAAAAAATTAAGATGAACCTTTTTTACTTAGTCCTTTGACATCCTAAAAATTTGGGCTGAAGTCCTTGTCTTGATGCAAGGCCATGACAGACCCCACCGTAGACTGAGGCACTGGATTTTGTAATACTGTTTAGAATCACTGTGATCACAGAAGCAGACATTTTTCATCAGCAAGCAATAATAAAGTATTTACAGAACAAAAATCTTAAACTTGACTTTCCTTTTCATACACAGTTCATCATGTGGAGCTTACTGACCTTGCTTCACCATAAATTTGACCATGTCACTCTCTTTGTTTGGCATGTTAATGGGCGCAATGAGGGAAAATACGTTCTGCTGGTAAAACGGCAGTGGCCTCTGAGAAAAACAAACAAACAAACAACATACCAACATACAATCAAACATGAAGCAAGGTCCACAACAGAAGGTAAGATGCTGGACTTCAATATTCCCCTATTTCTCAAGCACTGAATATATTTATGAAAGAAAAAAGAAAGGAAAAATCCTGATGGCTGAACTACGTATTGGTATGTTCTCTATTGCTGCCTCATCCTGGAGTACTACTCATTTGTCTAACACAAAACCCACCTCTGAACTAATTCTGGTTTAACAAAAATAGTGGATCCACATAAAGAAAACAGACTCTTCCCCTGCACCGGAGAGAGAACAGAGTTAAAAGTTCTGTGCGTACCACCCAAGCTGCAGAGATTTGGGTAAAACAGAAGCTAGAGCCCAGACCAGGTTTTGCAAGAACAACAGTACGCGTGTCTTGAACTACCTCCAATTTCAGACTGAAGACATTGTGAGCAAGGGAAAGAAAAAAAAAAGGGAAAAAAAAAAAAAAATCAATGCCTTCAAATGGGCACACTCATTTCTCTTGCTTCTGAAGTCTTTCCATACACCTCTAGTCCCTGCCTGCTTCATGCACAAGATAGATGTTTTTGGAGCAGTTTTTCCAGACCCACCTGAACAGTAACGATTTGTTACCTCTTTCGTCTTTTGCATGACTTGTCCGATACTCTCGGTGACCGCCTTTATGACAAAGTACCGAATGTCATCATACTCCATGTATTCTTGAAAGCGAGAGATCAGGAGTGAAGCATCCTCATCTATGGGAAGTAGGCCATCAACAACTACCTAACAAAGGGTTTGTAGAGGAAAATAACAAGTCAGTCTCTTGCAGCAGTGGAGCAGACAGCGAGCTGTGAGGGCTGAGGGCACCTCCCAGCTTTCTGAATGCATGGCTGTGTGCTGCTTGCTCCAGAGCAACAGTCACAAGCCATTTTAACAGACCCTACTGATCTCCGAGGTGGATCATTTAGAAATGACACAGTGGCTGAACCAGGGGCAGTATCTTCCCTCCCATCTCCCAATCCATGCAAGTGAGGCCATAGACTCCAAAAAAACCACAAGAACCATAAGCACTCAGGACCCCAGCTTGAACACGTACAAGGCAGCTGCTCCCACACCTGCAGATGCCGCCTCACCTGGGACAGAAGCTCCAGGTCTCAGTGCTCTCTCTAGACCACCACTCTCCCTCCCCAGTGAAAATCTCCTAGCTAGAAATTTTAGTCCCAGAGAAGGTGAGCACATGCGGTCCTGTGTGCCATCAGGTAATAAACGGAGGAACTTTTCAGCTCTGCAGCTTACCTTAAGAAGTTCACAAGGAAAAGTTAAACTCCCCTTCCACTCTACTTTGATCAAAGGATATTGTGCCTCCAACTCAACAAACTTCATGAGGGTGCAGAGTGCCAATTCCTTTAAAAAAAAAAAGAAAAAAAATCCCACCTCAAAAAGGACACCAGGGAGCACACCCAAAGAAGACAACTTTTAAAGGAGGAAGAACAAACTAAGTTTTCTTCACAGAAAGCTGCGTGCCTGCTACCGGCAGGCTGGTGAGCAGAGGCAAGCCAGAGCACCAGCAATGTCTCACAGCACGGCCGGCCATCCCACACCGAAATATCAGAGCGAGAACTGCTTCTGCATCGCAAGGGACCCCCACACGAACTCGTGTCCCAGCAGCGGGCTCAGGACCTACCTTGACCTGGAAGGAATCGTGTCCCATCAGCTCGGCCAAGCCATCCACGCAGTCGTTGTAGCGGTGCCTCATCCATATCTTGTATTTGTCCTCCGCGCTGTAGTTCTCTGAAGGGTGAAGCACAGAGAAGCCGTGAAAGCCCAGACCGGCCGGGACGAGCCCCAGGGAGACGCGACCCCAGCCCGAGGGCCCTGCCTCTCCGGGGACACCGCGGCATAACACCCCCCCAGCCCCCGGCTCACCGGCGAGAGAGGCCTCTTGGGCGGGCAGCGGGCCCACAAACAGCTCCCTCCGCTCCAGCAGCGCCCCGAAGAGCCGGCTGCAGGTCCGGGCGGCGCAGAGCACCTCCTCCTCCTCCTCCTCCTGGCCCTGGGGAACAGGCGTCTCTGAGGGGCGGCGGGGCGGGCGGCCCGGCGCGGCCCCTCTCCCCCGGCCTCCCCGCGGCCCTCGGCCCCCGGCGCCGCCCCACAGCCCGCCCGGTCCCGGCCCCCGGCCCGCACCGCCAGCAGCTCCAGGATCTCGAAGACGCGGTTGGCGTTGCCGCGGCTCCCCAGCACGGCTTCCAGGCAGGAGGCCAGCGCGGCGGCCCGCGCCATGCTGCCGGCGGAAGGCGGACGAGGAGGAGGAGGAGCCGGCGGCCGCTCCGCCCGCAGGCGGGGCCGGTCCCGGGAGCCCGCAGCGCGCTCCCGGCCTCCTGGAAAACCGCAATCTTCGAGGAAAAACCGCCCGAGCCCCCCTTTTCCGTGAGGCGGCGACCCCCGCCTCGCGTTACAGAAGGCAGGGCAAGGCGGTGTTATAAAAATGTACACTTTATTACACCTTCAGGTAGGATACATCACTATTCCGTACAATCCTACTGGATCAAGTACAAATGCTTATGTTCATAAGTTATTTACAGGTTGACTTCCTAACACACTCCTGGGAGAAAGACACATCAAAAGGAAAAAAAAAAAGGAAGAAGAGAAAAAAAAAAGGTGATTTTTATCTTCATTAACTGACCTAAACAAGAAACAATCGTCTCTTTAGACACAAAACCAGACCAGCACGACGACGCAGTCAACAGCCCTCCCGCTGCTGGCAGTGTTCCCCACACACGACTTCCATGCACATAGTAAGAGCTAAACATTTAAAAGTAAAACTGGGGCTAACTAAGCAATATTTCTGGATAAGCAACACTATACTGTACACAGCGTCAGTTATCTGTCACCGCTGCATTTGCTTTTCAAGTTAAACTATTCCGCTGCTAACACTGCCAGCATCGCGGTGGTAACGAAATTTGGGTATTGGCACAAACCAGTGGTTCAGCTGGGTTGGGGGAAGACTACTGCATGCACAAACAGCCTAAAAAAAAACCAACAATGCCCTCGTATTTGCAGACCTGAGGGTCCAAGAAAAAGGATGCAGGAGAAAAGAGGTATAAAACTAAAAAATCAGGAGCGCTGCCTGACCCAGCGTTTACATTCATGATGATAACAGAATGGGCTGGACCTATCCCTACCGCACACCAAGGAGCTGACTGGATATTCTTTCTTGTTTAAGCCATTTGGATTGCTAGGTACCAATAGGTGTGTACATACAGAGATAAGAACAAAAGAGATGCTTTCCTTGCCTTTAAATAGGCTCCCCTCCTAAAAGAGTAAAAAGATTACAGAACGGAAAAATAATTTTAAAATCATCTCAGAAAAGGAATGTTATAATTTTGCCTGAATTTTACACGTCATGCAGATTTATGGCCAAAGTAAAATAAATTCATTCAAGCCACCAAGAGCTTTTTGATTCCTCACTCAGTGCTGTTTGAAAACGGAGTCTGTTTGTCATTTTATGCAAAAAAACAAAGGAAACCCCCACAGTTCTATGCAGCTTTTTGCTTGTTTGTGGGTTGGGTTGTTTTTTTTTTTTCATAACAGTAAGGCAAACTGATTTGGAGGAAGAGGCCATGCTCTATTCACATCCAAAATACCCACCTGAAGATACATTCATCATTAGCTTTAGTAAAAGAATAGTACAAAAGTTAGATCTTATTCTTTACAGAGTTGAAGAATTAAGTCTTAGATTTAATTTCACTATTCTCCCCTTCCCCCAACCCCCACCCCCCAGAACTGAAAGTGGAGTAGAAAGTACTGAACATTTAAAGATGTTGCAAGAGCAGAATGAAACCGAGACATTAAATTTTATCAGTTGGAGAGTTTCCTTGACAGAAGTCCCATGAGAAACAGCTATGGATCATTTGTTTAGCTGTATCCACCGAACAATTCTTTTACCAAAAAATGGGCTACACTTTAGTACACATCTACTATCAACACAGTATTTACTCAGTTCATGCCTAAAATATCCATTATCTTAAAGTGAAATATGAGAATGAGCGCACAGGTTGGGTGATTCAGTAAACTGTACACAAAACTACTAACAAACATTTTAAAAGACTTACAAAAATGGAGAATGAAACTTTTTTTCCTTTTTAATTACATATACTTACAGGTTTTCACATTTATTGGCTAAACTTCGCAGGGAGCACTTCAAATATACGTTAGATTTTCCACAGGTATTTACCTCAAGCGAGAACAACACGCAGCTTTTATACAGATGGAAAATACTTTGCTATATTGGCCACGCTTGGCTCTCTGAATGGCTTCACCGTGGATACTGAGCGCACATCCAAACTACAGCAAAGAGCTGCATAATCCCACGGGCAGTTTATGGTATGCTAACATGAATTTTACTGACATTTATGGCATGTTACCATTTTACGTTCGTGAAGCTGGGCAGAACTTAAACATAGGTAATGTTTGCTTTATCTGGTTTGAATGAGCACAGAGAACACTGGCAGAATGTATCTTGTACAGATTTTTGAGTGCTAAACAGTTGCTAATACACTGATGTGAGAGTTTCCATGTTTAAATGTTCACCAGCAAAAAATCTTCTGCTAAAAACAAAACAGAGGTGGCCTGTCTTCATTTGGATGTTGGGAGTAGCTTCTCACTTGGCTTAGTAAACAAGAAATGCTGTGTTTCCCTGTTATTGCATTTTAGTCATTAGTTCAACTTGGTTTAGTAGGTGCCTTTAATCTGACAGTAGGCGTCCTCATTTGTACTTTTGCTTGCTGATTCTGGCCTTCAGATGTTGCTGGTGTCTGGGCTGGATTCTGTACACCTGGAGCCTGAATCTGGGGAGATGCCGTTGTCACAACCTGCTGTTGTATCAGTTTCTGCTGGACAACCTGAGCAGTAGCAGTTGTTGCAGGAATCACCTGAACCTGCTGTTGTCCTGCTGTTGTCTGAGAAAGTGTCACAGTTTGGGGTTGAGCTTGTACCTAAGACATTACGATGACAAGGCAATGACAAAAGAATACTTTGGCATTAAATGGAACATTCATTAAATCTCTGCAGTGCAAATCAAAGGACATTCCCCTAGATCCTTTACAGAAGACAGGTGGAAGGTAAAAAAAAAACTACTGGATAAAGAGGAAAATTCCTGTACTACAGAAGCAGAAGGGAAGGAACAAGATAAAAAACAGAGAGATAGATGGAGGATCCAAGAGGCTAAAATGCCCACTCTACACCCATATCATGACAATAAATACAGCCACTGAGGCTCCCAGTCTCTGACATTACCCTTTCAGACTACAGCTGCCAGTCTCTATTGCCAATTTAGGGTAGAATAGTTTGAACTTCATCCAGAAATCTAATTTTCATAGCTCTACTGAAAGCAAGGGAGAAAAAAATTAAACATCTTGTTCAGAGGACAAGGTAAGGAAAACTGAGCAGCTTCAGCTGCCTTTGTCAGAGGAGAAGCCAAACGAAGCTGCAAGGGCTTCTCCAGGGGAAAGTGAACTCTTGACCAACCCAAGAGGAATCCACTGGGAAACACTAAAAATGCAGGTAAAATAATGCCACACACATCAAGACTGTAATTTTTAAAATACTTAGCATGTATTTCCTACTGCTACTGGCATCACTGGCGCGTGTGGGAAGGGAGCTGTTTATTTGTCTTTTTATCACGAACTTCAACAGCCCAGAGTTATGCCAACATCAATGGCTTCTGAAAATTTACCTTTTAATGTCCCTTGAAAAATTATCTTGGAGCTCTTACTGACTACAGAGGACAACTCAGCTTGTGTAGACTGATGAGGTTTCTACTCCCTGCTGTCCACCTTGCCCTTGAAGCATTCACCTCTGAGATGGTTTATCAGTCAGCTTACACCACTTTATCATCATTTTAAGACAAACAGTCACAGGTTTTACTCTGCACTAAAACACTGCACTATGAACTGTGACAGATTAAAAGCTGATTGGCTCAGATTTTTGTGCACTGAAGGCAATAACTTCATCCACCATCCAAAGTTAAATCATTCCTGCCGATCAACTGCACAAGTTATGCCTGTTGCTAATGGTTTGAATGACATTGTTCTGAGCAGTGTTAAATAAACTGCCTGGTAGATAGGGGAAGGGAGACCAAACTGTCTGACTTTCTCTTGCCCTAGTTCCATCTGTAATCATAACACACTCAGAACACATACCACGCCATCCAGACTTTCACAAAGTACCTGGCACAGCTTTTTAAACTGTTACAAAACAACCTGTAACCCTGGACTTGTCCCAATTTTTGTAGAACAAACTCAGATGGCGCTCATTAGTTCAATTATTTGCTATCTTGACAATATATCACAAGAAACCAATTCTTAAAAATTCTTTCAGTACTGGAAAATATTTTTACAATTCTGTTTTGCAGCTTATCTACAGTGATGAACAAACATTGCCCATTTACCAGTATTCAAATGATTCATTTTTAGACAAGAGAACTTGCTATGTGCTTCAAAAATACTGCCTATCCCACTCATAATGTAGAAAATACACCTCTTCCAAATAAACAAGCTTTCAATAGGATCATGTTTCTAGTGCTCTATCCGACAAGCGCAAAACCTACCTGTTGGGAAACTGAAACCATCTGTTGAATGTTGGCAACAGTAGCCTGTTGCTGGACCACTTGTGGAAGTTTTGCAACCTTTAGTGACAGCAAATAAAGAACAATTTGGTCAAAATAAAAAATTGCTGACGAGCAGAAACACATTATACCTGTCAAAAACTGCTACCAAGTGAAAACCTTTCTGAAGGTTTTCATGTTAAGTTGCAGCTTGGCATTGTCAGTGATACTCAATTTTCGTAAAAAGAAACTTTTTAGATTAGTATATTGAAGAACTTAGCTAGGAGGTGAAGAGGAAAAGTCGTATTTTCAAATTTAACTGCAACATACTCATTTCTTCCTAACTACACATAAAATCGAAGGAAGCACAGAAGTTATAATGGGCTACATTATCTCTCATATACTTTTGAAAGAGTAAGGCTTCCAGCTCCTAACTCCCTTCTTTTTCCTTGGTTAGACTGATCCAGTTATGCAGAAAAGAAGACAACTGAACTGTCACCTACTCTTGGCTGCCAGAGATTAGGCTGGCAGGCAGCATCAAAAACCAGCAAGAACTCTGGCTAAATGTTCCTTAGTAAACATAGTATGGAATCTCTTGCTTAATAAAAAGGAGTGACTCTATTTATTTCAACGAGGAAAGGCAAACTTACAGCTCAGACAGTTCCTCTGACCTGTTGTAAGGCCACATATTTAGCACCAATGAATTTTATTATAAAGTCAATTTAAACAAATGTGTGACTAGAATTAATATGAGTGGATGCCAAAATGCTACATCACCTGTCATCTTTACAATTCTCCAGTCACAGCAGAGTTTAAAGGTGTAAACCTGTGTTACCTGTACCTGAATCTGGGCCTGCACTTGCTGGGTTCCACCTGGTTTCTGGGTTTGGGAAATTGGAGTTGTTAAGAACTGTGTTTTAATGGCAGGCTGTGTAGTATAAGTTACTTTTTGTTGCTGTGATGTCTGCTGTTGTGTTTGGACTGTAACCTGTTGAGCATTTATCTGCAGAAGAGAAAAAACACACCAGTGAATACAAAATATAGGTGTATTTTAGGTACGTAGCTACCAAGATGAATTACATTTAATTACTGAAACAAAATCCTCCCAGGATTAATAATAGTAAAATAAGCACTAGGCAAAAGCTTTCATGCACTTATGCAAATATTCTGAATCACCTGAAGTGTTTACTGAGAAGGTTCTCTCTTACACACATGCACACTTTATACCATAACACACTTCCAAAAAACCGCACGGTGGCTGGTTAACAGCAAAGCCATGAGAACACAACTTTTCAGGAAAAAAAGTATTTTCACAAATTATATCAGAAACAGTAAAAATCTTTGGGAATTTTCCACATTTGATTATATTAGAAGTGACTAAAGAGAACCTTAATCTTTGTTACTTAGAAAAGAGCACCCAGTTTGGGGCACAAGAAATCATGCCAAACTATTAAAAAACTATTAATCACCTGACAAGGCAGACATAAACCATTCTCTCAACATATACTTAAGATCCTCCCCTAGAAATACTGACTCTAGAAGTGTCCTTGTAATAATTCAGAGCTGAAGCTTTACAACCACAGAAGCATTATATAATTCAATGGAAGAGCAAACAAGAAATACCTTTTGCTGCACAGTAGCCTGACTCTGTGCAACCTGAGGCTGGATAGCTTTCTGTTGCTGCGCTGCCTGATGATGCTTGAGTTTTAGAAGCTGCTGGACATGCAGTGGCTGTGCAACTACTGTCTGGCCTCCTGAAAATTACAAAAATAATTAGAACTGTAGGAGTCTTAATTTTATTGCTTTGTTCTAGTAGTCACAGCTTGCAAACACAGAGTGTGCTTTTTATAGACCTATACATCTGCATAGCTTTGAGCACTAATAACCCACTGATTTTAATGGGAATAAGACATACGATTTTGAGAGTGGTGAAAAACCGTTCTGTTATCCAAGGGCACGAGTAAGCCAACTTTGTGTTCTAACAATAATCTTCCTACAGGAAAAATTCTGTCCACAGTGCAGGAGACAGCTATGAAATACAAGTATCCCTATTTCCAACTCACATTTTTATAAAAAAATGATATTCCTATGTCTTCATTTTTAAAACTATATCCGCTTGCCTACTGTCATGCACAGACTTAAAAAAAAAAAACAAAACAACCACATCTGGCTAAAGAATCATGCTCACCTCCAGATTAAAGGGAGGTTAGAAACAAATTAGAATACAACCTCTATCACTTTAGTTTTTAAAAAGTGAATGTCCCACAGAAGACATTATTTGAAACATCTCACCTTTAAAAAAGTGAGATTTAAAATTTTATTATTTTTTTATTTATTATTACTATTTTATTACTAAGTTTGTTGACATACCTGCTGCTTTCTGCGGCTGCCCAATGGCAACACTAATGCCTGCAACAGTAACAGGGAGTGTAGTGACTCCAGCAGACGACACAACAGCGGCTGGAACAGATACCACCGGAGGCTTTGCCAAAGCAACCTGTGCTGCTTGTGGAGTTTGGGCTTGGATCTGTCCTTGTGCTTGGAGCTGGGAAGCAGGAACACGAGTCTAAGCAGTAAGGAATGAAGATTACTGTACTGGCACAAAAAATATTTGCTGCATATAACAGGTCATTATAAAGTTATAATTGTAAATGTTTCTAAATATAATTGCTTTTTTACAGTAATACACTTGAGAGATGGTAAGTGCAATTTAAGGCTATTTATGTTACAGCTGTATCTTTCATACTGCCTAAGTAATGCAAAGGGCACTTCTGTGCTTGAATGACCAGCATCCAGTCCATTTAAATGAGTAAATAAGGTGGTTAAGACTGTTTTTCCAAAGTCAAAAACAACTTACAAGACGAGCAACTTGCAGGTTTGTCACAGTAGTGCCTGTGAGGACTGCGCCAGGACGAGGAGCCGTAACGGCAGTGAGTTGTTGAGTTTGCTGTTGCTGTTGCACTTGCACTTGTGCTGTTTGCTGCTGTGCCCCTTGCTGTGTCTGCTGCGCTGCCTGCTGCTGGGGAAGCTGCAGTTTCTGCTTCTGCAACTTGATCAGCTGCTCCTGCAAAAATCAAACACTTCCATCATTTCTAACCTTTTACGTGACTACAGGAAAAAAAAAATGGAGATGAATCTGGAGCTTTAAAGGAGAAACATTCTATGCCAGACTTTAGTTAAGATCAAAGAGCTCAGAATGCAACTCCTTTACGCAGTGGGTTGCCAGTGAATAAGAAACAGCAAGTGCTTTACATCCCAACTTACTGCGATAGCGGTACTGCTTGAAATGGCTGTCAGATTCGCTGCCTTCATGAAATTTTTGTAGGATCAAATTTAAGAAAGAGCTGCATATCACTATAGCCCAAGAAAACGGGGTACAACACACACTGCTAATGATGCTTACACTAGCATGAGAGTAAGATGCCATGACAGAAGCATCTCCTTACCTGTGACAATTTCCCCACAGTTTTTATTTGAGCTGGAGACTGGGCTTGTGCCTGAGCCTGAATCTGTGGGACCTGCACCTGAGCAGCCTGTTGCTGCTGTTGTCTCAGAAGCTGGAAGTGAGCAGGGGTGATTGTTTTGCCGGACAGCTGGACTGTTGGTGTAGCTGTGAATAAAGAAAAAACAAAATGCTCTGAAGATTTTCAACATTCAATTTAATTAATTGATTTCATCTGAAAAGCCAAGCTGTTAAATGCATATTTTTCTGCTCCAGTTTGTGGACTAACTACAAATAACAACACATTAGCATAAACTTGATGTAGAAGCAGAGTAAATAACAAAATATATGCTCCTTTCTTCACAGTGGTTTTTAGTAGAGACAGTCAATTCCAATATTTTACTACTAGATTATTAATAGTATTTTTTAATTTTAATGCCTAGAGGCCAACCAGTTCCTCTACTGCAACACTTTATTCAGAAATACTGGAGAAAAATGTAATCTGAGCACCAACAATAAGCAAGTTAAAAATCATGGCATTCTTTAATTGTGCTGCCAACAAATCCACATTTTCAATATTGTGGGGCTACAGTGGTCAAACAAATTACAGGAATTCTCTGTCTACCCTAGGAAAAAATCCCTAAACACACCATTATTACCTGGTGTGACCTGAGTCACTAACGATCTTGTCTGGGTCTGGACAGGTGTCAAGTTTGTAGTGACTACTGCTGATGCTGTAACTGATGTTACCGCACGCACTCCCTGGGTAGATGCTATCGTCACCAGTTCTGTGGAAGCAGCCGGTGCTGCTGCAGTCCGCTGCTGGGTGTGTACCACTTGTGCAGTTGCAGTGCCTCCCGAAGTCTGAAAAGGAACAAAGTCGTTACTTCTCAGTTTCCATACCTCATATAAAGCTACGGAACCTTATGGAAACGGACTATACAATTTTGGAAACAAACATCAAAAATGGAAAACATTGCAAGAGCAAAGGAGGTCCAAATCTTTCTAATACATCTATCTGTTTGGATAGGTCTCATAATCAGCATCTGGTTAAATATTTTTTTAAACAGGCTGATCACCAAACCCTTAACTACGTTACAGAAATTTGATTTTACTACCTTTCAATCTTTTGCTTTATCTTCCATAGTCTTAAACCATTAAAATAATAATAAAGATCGCAATTAACAAAGCACAAAACAGTTACAGCCTGGAAATGATAATGACATAATACATTGCCTGTGACAGCACTCGCCTATGAACTACTTTTAACAGTAGTATCTATTAGGCACTTTGTTCTGACAAACTGTTCCAGTGTATTCTGATTTTTGGTAAGGGAGAGGGGTTTGATACAGAATCACATGATGCACATGAAATTTGCAAGAAGCAAATAACATGGAAAGCTAAGGAGGAAAACAGATACGCCGATGAAACACACAATCAACATTAGTCCAGGGACTCAACTGGGGATGCAATCTACTCACAGTCAATGTTCCAGGTATAACAGGTGAAGCCAGACGTTTATTGATGGGCTGAAACGTAGCAGCAGGGACTCCAGCAACAGTATTCACTATGACATTTCCACTCACTGTAGCTGAAAGCAAGCCAAGATTAAACGTGAGATTCTAAAAATGAAAATCCGAATGTCCTATGATCTCCAATGCCTAATTATAAAGTCTTCTTACCAGTCTGTATACTTGTCCCCGTAACTGCCGTTTTGATTGTGCCCGCCTATTTAGAAGACAAGGTAACAGTTCAGAAAAACAATAAAAGAAAAATGAATATAGCTCTTAAGTACTATGCTGTTTAATAAAATGCTGTATTCCAGAAGTGAAAAAACAAAATGCAATAAAATGCAGAGATATTTCTGCAATTGTTCATCCATTCTACATACCAACAACTGATGTATATATTAGGATTCTGCCACACTACAACTGGAGATCAGTCAAATGTTTGGTAAATACTGGTCATTTGACATCCTTGTTAGCAGAAGGGAGCAATGTGTTACCCTGGTGCGCCACAGACAACCACTCACACATGAACATCACTCAGCAGCAGAAACACAGCAATACTTATGGGTCAGAACCCACCCTCTGGCTCTTTCTGTAAAAGCTGTAGCATTCTTGCCCTTCAACAAGCAAAATAAAATCATCACTGCCTGTACACATTAGTATGCAAACTGGATTGGCTCTAAAAACAAAAGTCTCAGACCTGTCATTACATTCATCAAAACAAGACTCAAGATTTAAGGGAGCAGTGAAAATTTTGCACAGATCTGCAATAAAACAACCATGGTAGGTCCTGTAGAACACAACATTCAAGTTGCCTTGCAAAGGTTAATAGATCTCTGGGTTTTAAGCTACTTCAACAGAGTAGCTCTTACAGCTACATTCTCTTTATTCTCCAAGTTCTCTGTATAAATACTGTTCACTGATTGTGTAAATGTATTTGCTCAGACTCGATTCAATTAAATTGAAATCTAAACTGAAAAAGGCAAAAAATCTTTGCAAAGGATATGGTGTTTTTCCACCTCAGAATGCCAAGACCTCTTGCTATAATGGTACAAACACAGTCTGAATAAATGAGCAAAAAAGAAGATAACCAGCATACCCAGGAAAATTTAAAAAAAAAAAAAAAAACAAAAACAAAAACAGAAAGAAAGAAAGAGCTTTTATTTCACTATACTGACCCAAAAGTCTCACTTTCCAGAGAAAATAAAACACACAAATATGGTACAAACAGAAGAACTGAAGTTACTACATCAGAGGCACCAAGCCCTCCCTTTCTTACCAGTACTGCAGTGTTGGCCACCGTAGTTACTGCAGTCTGCACGACTGCCTGGGGCTGCTGAACTACCTGCGCCTGAGCCTGCGCCTGAGGCTGGGCTTGCGCTTGCTGCACAGCTGGTTGCTGAGCCTGCTGCTGGCCAGCTTGCTGCTGCTGAGGCTGTGGGCCTGTTTGTTGCTGTGCCCTCTGCTGTTCAGCCAAAGCCTAGGAAATCAAAGTGTGAGCTTTCACAGTCTTCAAAACAGCGCATGCAACAATCAGGTTGTTCTTTTTTAAAAAAAACAAACAAACAAAACAAACAAACAAACAAAAACTCTTTGATTCTAAGCATGTATTATGTATGTGTGTGCAGAGACAGCATACAGATCTGTTTTCACTGTAACTCTAACGCCAAGTGACATGACCTAACTAGTTTCAAACAACAAACTATATACTCATGGTTACACAGCTTAGAGCATAGCACAACAAGCAGTTTACCAGCAACAAGCAAGTCAAGTATCTCTTTCTGAGTAATACAAGAAAGGAGGCTACAGAATGGTCCAGAATAAAACAAGATTTTTACATGTTTTTATATATTTTCCAAAAAGATGCTTCTGAACAATGAGTGTGACATACAGGCCCAAGGAAAGGTCCCACTTTGGAACTTGGATACCTAAACTTCAGTATATGAACAATTTGCAGCTGCTCATAACATCTACTGTACTGCCAAACTTCTGTCAGAGGCATCTTTCATAAAGTGATAGAATGGTTTGCGTTGGAAGGGACCTTTAAATGTCATCTAGTCCAACCCTCTGCAGTGAGCAGGGACATCTCCAACCAGATCAGGTTGCTCAGAGCCCCATCCAGCCTGACCTTGCATTTTGCTCACACTTCCTCTGTTGTCTAATTTGTTTAATTAGTGCAGTTATATGTATAGCTGAGATGGAGACTGTACCTTTTTCTCTTTCGCAATACGTTCTGCTCGGAGGGAGGCTACTTGAATTGGAGGAAGTGGCTTATCATAGTTTATTCCACTAGAAACAATGACAGGATAAAGCACACAATCGTTAAAATTAAAAAACTGGAAGTTAACAAAGAAAAGAAAAAAAGCACTTTTATACAATTCATAACTCCTTTAAGACAGAGAGTGCCCACCTTTCTGCAAGCACTGAGGCATGCTTTGGATTCTTCTGGAAAGGATTCATGCCAAGTCTGAAATTGAGCAAAACTGTATTACTGGAGACAGAAAAAAACTTAAAAATAATATTTAATTTCACATGTTTTAGCAGATGACACTGAAGCTTTGGTGAAGTTTTCACGATATTCCCACCAGCACTGGAGCCTGCATACAGACAGACATTTCAAGAAAGACTCAGTAAATATTAAATGAATACAGAAAAAGTCACTGCAGGAAAATAGATAGAAAACAATGTACTACTAAACAGCAGAGACATCAAAACGTTTACACTTCAGGCAAACGGAAAGTGTAGTTTAATGAAGTAAATTAAAAAAAAACTGAGTGCTCTTCTGCTCTTAATCACACAAAACAAATTCATGCAGGGAGTAAAAGCTAACCCAAACACATGAAATATGAAGGTGTTCCCATAACAGAAGACCAGGACACAACGAAAGAGATCAAGAAAAGAGAAAAAAAAACCAGGATCTTGAAACAGAGTGTAAAATAACTCTCAGTCGCAAGAGCAGTTCAGAAATCCAGGAGATCTGTGGTGACAAGGAGACAGAACGATCCCAGTTTAACTTACAGAGGTTTGATAGGTGGACTTCTTTTTCCCGCAATCATTTTCATCATCTCAAAATGATTAGTATAAAGTTGCGTGTGGGTTGCACCCTCATCTTGAGCATAGATCTGATTGGTACGAAGTGGGCGACTGTTTTTAGTCTAAAAAATGAAAACAAACCAACTTTCAATTGCAAACACACACATTCACATGGCGTTTTGTCTACATACAAACACATGGTGCGCTTGTAGATTATTTAAAAGTGTACTCCAACATATCTATCACAGACTGGTTTCTGCCTCGTGTCACTGATAACTTACTGTTACAAAAAACTCTATGGGAAATATATAAAGAAAAAGCAAAATAAGGAGCAGCTCTCACGGTCACACTGGCATCAGCACTTGGGGACATACAAAATGGCAAACTCTAATTTGAAAAAGAATCTTTGCTTTAGTTTAGATTTTGCAAGTTTAATTCAGTACCCAAACCAAGAGCCCATTAGTTTATAGTTATGCATAGCGCACACATAACAGAATAAAACCATCACTGCACTGCTCTCCCAACAAAGCTATGTTAACATCCAGCACACCATGCCACTCTAACATTTGGCTTCTCCTAAGCAGAAACTGCCAGTCAGGGACAAACCTGCTTATTAGTCAGAGAATAGGACTACAGCCAGAAGTTCTACATTCTCTACTCAGTTCTGTCACTAAATTGCTGTACTGTTTGGAAGAAGCTGTTTATAATAATGGAATTTCTTTTTGTTTCTGTAGCATACTATCATCCTTATTTACTAAAAGGTGCTTCAAGCATTAAATTCACTATATATTTGTAATCCACTTAGACTCTAGCATGAAGTACATTCTTACAGATCTTAAGTACCATCATAATAGTCAGGATATGTTACATGGTTGTTAGGTGGAAAAATACCCACTACAGTTTAAGTGAAATCACAAACTTCTCACATGATTTAAAATTTATCTACCAAATCCAAAAGCTGAAGTCTGGTGTCAATCCACTGTATCAACAAAGAAAGGAAAAATAAATTTGGAATTTTAATTGATGTTTCAGAACTCAAGTAACACTCAACATGGATCTCATATGAATTATCTGCCCACCTCCATTGCTGCTAAATACCACAGTGTCTAGATTTGATTTTGAAAGAATACCAATGCACACCTTATAAATACTTTTTGTCTTCTTTTTAGGATTAGCTTCGTACATTAGCTGTAAAATAAGAAGGAAAGTTAGATGATCTTTCGTGGAAGATTTTGTTCAGGTGCTTTTTCTTTTCAAAGAAATCACATAAAATAAGTGGAAATCCTGATGAGGATAATTTTATAATCTTTTAAAAGTTATTTATTTACACTGTTGAAACATTTAACAAAAAACAAGTGTTTACGGAGATAAGGAAAAAAAAAGCTCTACAAACTTAAGGTAAAAAAAGACGCATCATTCTATGTAAACTCACCTTTCCTTCTTCCCTTGGAATAATGACATTTTCGTATCTGTTTCGGCATTGTTTTGGTGAGCGATAGACTCTGCTGCATGAGTTAACAACATCACTAACAAGGTCCCAATTGGCAGTGTGTGCTGGCGATACTACAGCAAGATTTAAAGGAAGCTCCAGCAGCTGCTTCACTGCCTACGATAGATAAAGGTACAAAAGATTCAGATGACAAATCGTTCCAATTTTCCAGACCTACCCTTATCTGCATGTGTCCACACACCATTACTACAATATATAGACAGCGAAGAGCTCAGGCTATGGGTTCACCTACATTCACAGAGAATAAATAATTATAAAATGCTATTATGCAGACTGACATGCAAGCAAACACTTGGAGATTGGTATAAGAGGAACGGAGAGCTGCCATTCAAGCGCTGCTCTCTTCTGAAAGGTTGGGAGAACCTTAGCTGCATTATCCAATGTCCAGCCAGCACAACTAAGCTGGAACATAATAGTAGTGGTCTCTGCAACAAAAATAGGACTTAATCATGCATTTTGAAGTTTAACCTTTAACTTATCCTTAGAGGAACACAAATGACAGGCAATCTGTTCTGAGTTATGTCAGCAAAATGCCAAACTAGCCACTAAGAGTTAGAAACAACCTTGAAGAGATAAAGTGCAGAAGGAGCCATTCCTGAAATTAGAAGCAAAAATACAATAAATAACAACAGCAGAAAGGGCAGTATCATCTGACCTGCAGAAGTGCCCAGTCTTCACTGATCAACCACTCCGGATTATCCTGTCCAGCCTCAGCAGCTGGTTTGACAAGAGTTGGCAAAGGCTTTGCAAACTGTGTCTGCTGTTTCAACAAGATGTTTTTCTTTTGCTCTTTGCCCTCTCGGCGCATTTTCAACATTCCTGGAGTTGCTCGATCAAAAAGTGAACGAGGTGGAATAACGGTCTCTCCGTGACGCTGCTTTTTCTTCCTACCTGCAGCTAAGACAAAAAAAACCCCATTTTTGGTAAATAGTTACTACCTTTCTTTGATTCCTCTGCTACTTATAGCAGCAAAAGGCTCCTACATGTGTACAGAGTATTCCTCACTGCCTCTTAAAAGCGTACTGTCAGTAACTAAACAGAACCTAGTATAAAGTAAGATCAGCCTTGTCCTAACTCACACAGTAGAATGCCTGTTTTCTGAAACTGTCCTTTCAAGAACACCTACATATCCAAACAGAAAGACACACCCTAAGAACTGGGGTTTCCAGCGATTCTGTTGCTTCAAGACTACGGTGAGACAAGAATTTTCATCTCTTCAAACCTGCAAATTTGATCTTTACTGCACCAGATGGGTAGGAGGTATGAAAAATTCCCTCATTTTTTTAACTTTCAGCAATAAATCTCAGAGTACTTTTGAACTAACACTTACCTGATGGATCTGTTTTGTGTCGTTTACGTTCCTTCCTGACATACACTGGAGGTAACTTTGATTCTGGAATAGGGGTGGTATCATACATCAGGCACATAACAGAATCTATGTAGATATCATTGTCATCCTGAGGTGGAGTGGGAGGAGTCCAAAGCTGCAGGGAAAGAAGCTGTAGTTACTACAATATTACCCTCTCCACTGATCTTTATGTTTAAAACAATAAAAAGCCTGTTTAGGCTGACTGGTGTTACTTTTACTTACTGGCATTATTTCAGTTTGTCCATCTGGACCTTCGTAGACATACTCCTACACAGCAAAAAGAGAATACAATTCAAATGATCCAACTGAACCCTGAAGGAAAAGGTATTCCTAAAATAATTGTTAAGCAATACACTATTAGGAAAAATAAGACTAATCAGGAATTACTTTGTTATATGCATCCTCTCGAGTGTAGGTTAGAAGTTCCTCTTCATCCTCCCAAAGCATTTTTTGCTCTTTTTCCTTTAACTCCTTCATATGCTGGACTTCCCATGCTTTCTTCGCAGTTTTCAGTTCCATCTAGATGAAAGTTAAACTCCTTATAAACTTCATGCAGTAACAGACACTAGATTAACGGCCACATCTCTTTCCTAACAGATAATTTTACAATCACTTAGAAGACATTTTTTGATCTCTGTTGAGAGTCTTCAGACCCTCAAAATAAAGCAAACTCCGAATTTCAGTTAAACAACCAAGACAACCAGAACACAGCTCCTTTACCCAAATAAGCAGGCTTACAGAAATTAATTATTTTTTCCCTTACTACCAATTAAGTACAACAAATATTTGCTGACTTGTGCTAAAGAATGTAATTCCCATTTTATAAAAAAGAAATTACTGACACCTACTTAAACTGAGAGAATCCTCAGATAATAAGCTCTCTGTAAGGCATTCCAGTGTTCATAAAGTATAGCAAGAGAAGATCACAGAAGTGCCTACAATATATTCTACGTCACTGGAGAAACTTGCACTTCACATTGAAAATATAACCCTGCCTGTATACACCATGACAGAACAACATGAAAAAGAAAGATTTGTTGGTTTACCTCATTCAACCGTGGCTCGTTCTCATCAACTGAAACATGGAAGAGCTCTAAATAATTCAAAGCATACTTCTCAATTGGAGTCAGCTGAAAGAATGAATCAAGGAAAAAAAAAGTTATTATTGAGGATAATAAAAGAAATGTTAACTGAAGGAGAGTGTATCACAGCTCTCCTTAAAACTAATCTCCCTCTCTGAGAGCTTAACATCTTAAGTCAGCAGGAGATCTCCCATCCATTTAATGGGAGTATCAATCCCATAGACAACAAAGTTGCTTTAAGGCCAGACTGCAAAGAAATTTAGATATTTGAATTAAACATTATTTTTTAAACAAATATCCATGGAAAATCACGGTACCTGATCCACAACAGCAACTAACTCCTGCAGCTGTGAGGGCTCTTCATTGTATTTTGTTTCACAGAGCTCTGAGATTAAAGGTTCAATGCTTGACTCAGGTCCTGCTTCTTGTATGCAATCATTTGGCTCCTCATCTTCTTGTTCAATACTGTTGAGGGCCTTTCAGAAAGACATATTTTAAAAGTAATGAAGACTTCAATAACATGGAAAAAAACCCCATAAGGAGTTCACTGAAATCCGACAAATCTCTGGAGTAAGTTTCTGCTGAGGTAAGAGAAACAGTCCCTGAAAGTATACAACTCAACTGTGGGATTTTACAAGGAAAATGACAAAACCACATAAAACTACCAGAAAAACAGACTGACAGAATCTATCCAAATAAAAAAAAGATAAGGCAGCTCTTCAACACTAATGGTGCACAACTGTATTTTTAATATATGTATTAATAATTACCTCTATGAATGGTCTTGCAACTTTAGGTGAAATATTTTCTGCTGGAGATGGCTCTTGAGAAAGTACTACAAATTCTTCTGCTTTCACTCTGAATCCAGAATCCTCCATAGGAGAATGAACTTCAAACAATTCCTGAATTGTTTGCTTGGTAAGTAGGGGGGAAAAAAAAAAAAAGAAAAAAAAAAAGTACATTAAGCTTTCGGGACCATTCAATTTTTTAATATCACTTTGAATTAACTCAGGTTCAAGTGACCTTATAAACTACGGACTGACTAAAGATAATATAAACCTCTATCTATTCTTTCTGGAAAACTGTCCGTTTTCACTTCTGTAACTTTCTCCTGTAGGACTACAGAGTACAATGAAATGTTAACAGTTCATTTATAGGAAAGTTATAAATACGCGCTTGGGAGTGCCAGAAGGGGACAGACTAGCTTCATCAGCGCAGCCACTGTCTTCCGCATCACTAAATACCCCAACGTTAAATTTCACATTTTTGAAGTTGTTGAAACATTCATCCCTACAAGCACTGCAGAATTTTGCAGCAGGGTACAAGAAGCCAGAACATATTAAGTCATACAGGTGATTCCTGTGCATCACTATGCAAGTAATGGAACAAAAGCAGATGGACAGTACATGAGAGAACGTGGCCCTAAGAGCTAGAGTTCAAGCAATCATGAAATCTAATATGCTTACCTACCAATTCTAGCCCAAACAGACCTCTACTAAACTGTTATTTATTAAACACTCCAACACAGATGCTTGAATTTATTAAACATTGCAAGACAGGTGTTTGAACGAATTTTGAATATTAACTTACCTGTGTTAAAAAGGCCATTGAATAGTCATTTCCCTGAGCAGCTACTTCTCTGATCAAATCCTTTGTGCCATTTTTCAAAAGCTTCTCTTCCACAGAATTACCACTGACAAGTCTAAAAAAAAAAAAAAAGACAAAGAAAAAGAAAAGAGTAGAAATCTGGTAAGTAATTTCCAAAACAGCTTCCAGAAAACAAAAAGAGAAATTGCCCTTAGAGAATAACAACGAACTCTTAAAATGTGGTGATTTGTGGGGTTTTTTTTAGTTCTAGTATAGGCCCAGAACAAAACACATATTACCACCTCTAGTTAAAAGCTTTCTTTTAACAATTAGTGTAATTTAAAAAAGACAAAAAACCCCTCACCTAAAGAATTCCATGTAAACTAACAGACAAAAACCACGCAGGTATGATTCATTCATTACATCTGGTGTTAAGAAAGACCACATTTTTATATGATAACCTGCCATCTTTTTAATTGCAATGAGATGAAGTTTTCATCACTGTTTCCACTTCATTTCAGGTCATACAGACTAGCATTATCTGAATTAACCTTGTATTAAAACACATTACAGAGCGGTCATTGATCTGTAACCATCACCTGTATATATGGATATCTTTACACCTCCCAATTCTGTCACACCATTCCTGAGCTTTTGCATCCATCACTGGGTTTAGATCATTGTCATAGAACACAACGGTGTCTGCCTCAACAAGATTGACTCCAGTGGAACGACTGTGAGAGGAAAGGATGGCACAGAAAATGCGCTTGTCTCTGTTGAAAATTTTCATCAGCTCCTAGATAAACGGAATAAAAGCAAGGAGTAAATAAATCATGCACCAAAATAAAATACCAAATCAAATTCACTGTAGCCTAACAAAAACAGACAAAAACAAGTGAAGTGTTTCAAAATAAGTAAGGACAAGGTACATTTCCTTCCCCTGCTCTGGCATATAAAGCCTGAGCAGCACATATGGCTGTACCAGCAGACAACTGTCAGGGCAAACTTACCTGCCGTTGCTCACGGTTAGCATATTCATCAATCCTCACAAATGTGAGGAAATGGAAATTCAGGAACAATTCCAGTATGTCCAACATCAGAATCATCTGCGACAAAATCAGCACCCGGCGCCCTTCGGATTTCAACTTTTGAAGCAAGATAGCAAGAGCTTCTAATTTTCCTATGTTTCAAACAAGAAAACCAATAACAGTTTTATACAGAAATTCCATTCCTGTGAAAAGGGAAATTACTGAAATATTATCACCAAATGTCCTCCTTTACCTGAGTCACACTGCACCAGCCGGAGGTCAGGGAACTGCAGCAAGTGAGGAGTTGTAATCTGCTGCAACTGATGCAAGTGTGGAGCTGCCTTCTGTTTAAGACTGTGCTTAAGGAGTTTCAGTCTGTGACTATATGAAGGGGGAGGATTTGCTACATACAGACATGGAGGAGCAGCAACTGCAGCTGGCAATACCAAGAGAGCCCTGTGAAAGGCATCAAAACGTTAGAATACCAGTTTTAACAGTTACATACAAAATTATCATCTGCAGCAATAACTTTCAGCCTGTCAACAATGTAATTTTACACTGTTATCTAACCACTGTGTTTAAGTGGCTAGATAATAAGTGCTTAGGGCATGCAGCACTTATCTGATGCCGCAGATAAGTGCTGCATACGTTCAAAGTGTTAATATTCTCTATCTCCCTTTATCTTTTGATTTCATTTTGTTTGGTCTGCTTTGATGATAGCTTCTGTTAAGGCGTTTGCACTCTGACCACTGTATTCAGTCACTGGTGGTCAAACACAAGGAACTCGCATCATACCAAACTTATTAACAGCAATTCAAAAAGGTTTGAGGAGTTCTAATTGCATTTCATGTTTCTAAGAAACAGCAGCTATTACTCTGCAATATTTAGCTATTGCTAAAATGTTAGCTTTAGCTAAACCGGCCTCTGCCTACATCTCTGTGTCTTAACTCTTGTTGGTTGGCTCCAAAAGACACCCACTCAGAAGTAAATCCAAAGCATAAGACTGAAAGCTGAAGTATGGTCAGCTGAATTTAGCTATACTGAAAACTCTAATTATAAACATCCTAAAAGGAACAGATGTGACTGTATTTTTATGTTCATACCGCACATCATTTATGGCTAAATAAATCAGTCTAAATCAAACAAGCTCGTGAACCAAAACAAGGTTTTAAAGTTTTTGAAAAAGAGTGTTTAAGAAATAACTAAATGTAGTAAAGGCTTACAAGGCAGAATCACACATTACCTGTTAACAACATCCTTTAGAGATTCTTGTTGCTGAACCAGAGTCAGGATCATTTCTTGCAATGGGTTACCTGGGCCTCCAGAGGCACTTGAAGAAAGGCAACAGTTCACAAAGCCAGCCCACCTCCAACTGTTGCTGGAAGACAGCTGAGAGGGCTTTCTTTCACCAGTCAAAGAACAAACACTCAGCAAGTCTCTGCCATACATTGGGGCCCGTGAACAACGGCGCTCATTGCCAGAAAAGATTCTGTCCAGGCGCTCCTTCAAAAGGCGGTTCTTTTCTTCATATGTTTCCTTTGTCAAGAAAAGTTGAAAGAAACATTTGCTGCGCATCACAATCGCTTAGGAATTCAAGTTTCTGTAGAATGAAGCTATCAGGATCAGAGTACTGTGTGTTTTATACCATCGACATCCTAGATTATAACAACTGCTTAGATCAATCACAAATCACAAAACTTGTAAATTTCAGACAAAATTTGAAGAATATAGCTAAATTCAATTCATATTAAAAAGGCAATTCTATCTTATTTTAGGATCTTCTTGCCTTTTTTAAAGTAAATTTTCATAGTTTTGGAAATAAAACAAAATTAATAACTTATATTTGGGATATTTCAACTATCACATCAATATTGATAAGGTTCCGGTTCTTGCACAATTTAACATCAAATTGTTGTTTCCCTATGCTTTATAGGTTCCTTAAGTATCTTCTCTAAAACCTGTTAATATTGGAGATCTAAAAATTTGCCCAATTGCCCTTTTGCTGAAAACACACAGAAAATCTTACGATTCCTTTGTTCATACATTACTACACAATTATGATATATTACAGTTATAAGAACGCATCGGCTATCACAAGAAAGCTGCTAGGTTTTATACACTAGGATTTATTTTAAACTACGGATTATAGATGAAAATGCATCAGATCTATCAACCTGTAACAGTGACAAAAGTTGGATTTTTTACCCACTCTGTAATGGCCAAAGTTCCTAATCAATTCCAACTTTGTACATTATAGCTTCCAACTATTACATGGACTTTCATCAATCCTGAAAAGTTGTATTTCCATAAGAAAATAAAAATTAAGTACCTGTGACTGTCCATGTGTAAGTGCTGGTTTTAATGCTGCTCCTATGTCACCAGATGCCAAATTAGTAACTGCAGTTCTACCTGGAATACAAACTGAGGATAAACCTTGCGTTTATATATTTATTCTTCGGAAGATTAGCCTCATCTATTATTTTCGAAAAGCAGACATTTCATAGCTGTAACACATCATAATTGCAGACAAATTTTTAGTCTAAATGTCCACTGGTTATTGCAAATTTGTACTTTGTACACATCAGATATCTGACAGATATTTACATCAACTGTTTTCACAAAAATCCAAGACAGATCAATGGAATTTTACTTTGCTTTGCACAAAGACCTGCTGCATTCATTGTTTCTTCAAATGTCATGTGTAGTGCAATAGATAAACATTTAGAAGTTATACTCTAAATCAGGAAGCAATGGTTCTAATTCATCTTAAAACAGACAATCTAAGATTTTTCAGAAAACATATAAATTCAGTATATCTACAAATGGATTAAACTATGTGATGGAATCTCACAGTAGCATTCCTGTGAACTCAGCTGCTAGCAGATGTTTTCCCAGACAGCTAAGTAAACTGTAAGAAAATACACACACGTGAACTAATTGAAACTACAGTAATACTAGCAGACTACAGACACTGTGTAGCAGTTATTTTCTTGACAGGATATATAAGTTTCTACCTCAGCCAGAATGCATTGCTCATCACCATTGATTATTTGTACCAGAACAGCAGCGTAACCCTCCACTAGTCACTGTGAAACTGTACTTAGTGGTGAGTCAATACACCCATGAAGAGCTGCATTCCTGATGCATTTTTATTACAAACAAGCTAATACAGATCGCCAGTATAAATCCAATTTTACTACACAGCTACATGTGAGTCCAGCAATAATAGTTTCCAATCACCTAAAGCAATGGAATTTATTTGGCATTTTATCCAAAATTCAGAGAGTCAAAGTAAGTATTTTCAATATGCTTTACATCCTCCTCCAAAGACGAACAGCAAAAATAATAATGTTTGCTTTTATCAACTGGAAACAGTACTTTACTTATTGTTGCTTTTAACAGAGCTCTCTTTTTACCATCATTAGAGCAGTAAGATGTGTGAGCTTTTGTAGAAATCTTACATCAGTTTTCATTGTGAACTGTGGCCATATTAGGAGTACCTGTAATGTAATCAGAGCTGGAGGGCGAAACATTTGAGCCACAGATCTTCCAAACTATGACAGAAATCCTTTACCTCCCAACAACTGGGAGGCTGTTGAAGCTTCCTCTCCCTTTTTATGATGAGATGTTTATTCTTCAGAAAGTAAAAATATTAACTTTAAGGGCACATTAATACATCAAAAAGGAGCAGTAAACAGTCTGTTTTGATGGAACAGTTTATATCCTGAGAAAATTACAGCAGATGGCCATTTCCAGGGAACAAACTCCTAGCATTGCATTTATCACCATTTAACAATCTGCTGTTGTGTTGTAAATGCATCCTAGACAGCAATTTCTCTATTGTTTTTTGAGCAACATCTTGATTGTGTTTTTAAGCAAGGAACTGATCCCATTTGCAGCAAGGTACCAAACATCTAAGCAGTATTTGCAATGGGAAAGGGAAAACAGTAGCTTGATTAGATAGAGAAGCAATGAAAACTAGATAAAAGCAAAATCAATGTGGAAAAATTGAGGGAATTTCTGGACATTCTCTGTCACTATTAGAAACAAACACCTTGATCTTTCTTTGAAAAAAGTAACAAAGTATTTCAAACTTACTTCTTCCCACAAAAATCTGACCTAAGATACAATTGTTATAAAAAATTCTATATATTTAATACAGTTTCAAGTTCTTCTAATTTTGTACTAAAAAATTATCTAAAACTCTCATACACATCACGCAGAAGGATTTGCTTCATAGTTTACCTGCTTCTGAACTCAATTTACAAAATTATGATCTATAACAATTCAGAGTTATATATCAATGTGATTTTAATAAATGAATGTTCAGATAGAGACATTCCTTCGGGCTAGAAAACCTACCCTGCTGTGTCACTGCTGTGGAAGTTGGGACACCTGCTTGATGCTGGTTTCCTAAAGCGTTCAGAGCGTTCTGAACAGTTCCCGCTTGGGAAACCGTCTGCATGACAACTGGACCCGGAGGTCTCAAATACTGCTGACCAGGTGCTGAAACAATTTGAAGAACACTTCCTGCAATAAAAGATTTTTTAAAAATTAGTCTGGATAGAGTGGAAAAGAATAGCGTTCTCTAGCAAAAGAGACTACTGTTACAAACTGATCATTCCTTTTTCAAATAATTTTAAATTTTCCCAGACAAGTTCTTAACATCAATCTGATTTAAAGTTCCATAATATCCAATACAAGGAAAGCTCCTAGGTCTTCATAGTTAAAGAGGAGATTCATGTTGTTGGGTTATCATTTTAAAACTAGGTATTTTATATGGAATTCAGATGAAATCCAATCAACCAAAAAAGGAAATTTCTGTTTTTCAAAACAGCGCTACCTTGTTTTCCCTGTCTTATACAGAAAACAGGTAGAGCAGAACCGTACAAGTAGTGCGGATAGAAAAATCTCCTTAACATACAGCAACAAGGAACGCGCTGCCCATACCAAAACATGAGCATTCTAAACAATGGAAAATTCCCTATTTTGAAATAAGTACCTTGTAACTGCAAAGGCTGCCCTGCAGTGAGCTGGCGAAGTTGACTATGTGACAAAGTGAACTTGTTCCCTTGGAACTGCAGCGTTACAGGGGTCTCTGGCTGAGCGATTCTGCCTTGTGCTCCTGCTATAGAAGCCAGCTGGGCTATTTTTACTACCTCACCACCTGTTAAGGAGGGAAATAGGCATTAAAAAAGAAAAAAAAACAACAAAAAAAAAAGCAAAGTAGGAGGCAGCTTGTTCAATATTCACAATTCTAAGTTTTGGTTAGTAAACTGGTGCTGAAGCGCCTTCCATGCATAATTATACTTAGTGCATCAAAAGTGTCATATAGAAGTTAAGCAGGTATTGCTTTCTGTATTTGTTGGACAAACTGGAAAAAAGCTGATTGTTTAAAGGGTAAGAACATCAACATTTTAGGAGTTATCACTTTCATTAGCAAAAACGTTAAGAGCTACCTGAAAACTCATGTGACACTTTGTAACAGAACAACTAGAGACATTAAAGTGATTTTCACTGCCTTTCCAAGAGCATGAAGGAAGGTTTAAGGAATAGACAAAAATATTCACAGATGTGGCGCTCGAAATACACATTTGAAATAGCCTGCTTAATATAAATCAGGTTTCATTAGCAAATTTCAATCTGTGCTTAGACAAAACAAAAAGCTTTAAAGTGACAAGGACCAAGCTTTTTGTGATTTAAATGCAGAAAGGTTAGAGGCATTTAAGCATTAAGTTTTATGATATTGAGAAAATATTGGAGTGAACACGTAGCTTTTGTAAAGGCAGTGCATTACCCCAGAGATAAAATTAATACATCAGTGCTCAGTACTCTACACACATGCTAATAGGCAGTGCACATACAACCTTAAAGCAAAGCCTCATCGCTTTTCTCTGCCTAACAGTTGCAACATTCCTCTCCGCGAGAGAGGCCTTTAGCAGATGGATTAGTGTTTAATATGAAAGGAATAATTAGGATAGAGCTAAAACATTTGGTCTGAAGGAAGTCTTGCAGCAGAAGAAACATGCAGAAATAGGAGATTAAGTTGACACCGCTAATGTATGTCCACAGCAATTCTATTGTTTCTTATCCAATTTTCGATTTTCCTTGGTCATAAGCAACGTACTGAGCAAGGCTAATCAGAAGAGTGAAAAAAAAACAACGATTCTGTACACATTTTAGGGTGCCTAGTAACTTAACCTCATTGTAGTACAAAGGTGGGAGAAACCTTGAAAGGGGAGGCCACTTACTAGGCAACCGTGCCTGGGCCTGAGAGGTCAGAACCAGCCTCTGAGGCAGCACACTCTGTGGGATGGTGTGCGGGGGGGCCTGCGGCTGGGCCTGGCCCAGCTGGGAGGCCTGCGCAGAGGTCTGGCCCCGCGGTTTCACAGGGTTGGCTGTGCTAGTTGCTGTGGTGAAGGTCGCTGCGGGCTGGTGTCTTGGAGCACTGGTGGAAGCCTGAGTTGTCTGAAACTGTGCTGCTGCAGCTGCAATCAATAAGGGTTGTTTGGGCAAGCTGTTAGAGGTTTTAACTCCACTCTTTTAAACAACCTGCATTAAAAAGAAACCTTCCAAAAGGATATTAAAATGGCTTCAGGAACAGCTTGTCCTTACAGACTGGGATTTCTATCCACACCTTTTACTCCATGCTATTTTCACAACATTATGTATTTGGAAAACATTGTTTAAAGGTTAAAGAAATACACAAAAGCACTGTAAACTCCAGTCTTTGACAGAACATTACATGTGATCAGGATTTAAATACCAACTGTGCCATATTTACTCCATACTCTAACAGTTAGGTTACACAAAGCTTAGTTTTGCATTATACTGGCAAATCATACTGTAGAAACTAGTGAGGAAATTTACTGGCAATTAGTCTGTTGGTATTTTTAAGCTATTAGTACTCTAGACCATTAAGCTAGAGGTAAAGGAGTTCTATTAACAGACTAAATTGTATCCGTCTATGCAGAGGTTCAGGTACCCAACCCAGCACTAATTCTCTTACCTTGATTTGAAGACACCGTAGCTATGGGTGATCTTCCTCGTACTTGTCCCTGTTGGGTCACTGTCGCTGTAGTCACCGTGCGTTGTACTTGAGAGCTTGGGAAAACTACAGTCCTGCCCTCAGGTTTCTGACCATACTGAACAGGTTGAAACAACCTGAAAAGAATATGAAAAGTCAAAGTTTACAGGAAGATCACAGTCTGGCCTTTAAAAATAAACTCTATAACGCAAGGGAAGCATTAACTGATCACATCAGATGCTAATCTCTTTCTCGCACATGGCTGAAGTGGGCAAGACTCATCGCTTCAGCAAAACTCCCGTGTGGATATTGTATAAAGTCATTTTGTTAAGTCTAAGCAAGAAGAAAATTTTCATTGCAATGCATCCAATTTAATGCAGGATGCATCAGAATTACAGCAAAGAGCTTAAGCGGTCTCGCAAGAATAAAATTCATCTGCTATTGAAGTAAAAACTATGGGAAATGTATAAACAAACTTCAACTGGAATGATATGCCTCAAAAAACTATTAAAATAGAACACCTATTTTCAAGGGTAAACAGGAAAGCAACAGAATAATAAAAAGCAAAGTCAAGTCTGAGGTTTTGTGCGAATCGCATTACCAGAGATGCAGGCAGACCTCCGTAAACATAGCAATAGATCTACATTTCCCTCCTGTAATTCTAGCTTAACAGGAGGGCAGTCGTACATACCTGCTTGGTTTGAGCTTCACTGGGTTGGGCCTAGCTGGTGGCGGCGGGGAGCTGTAAATTTCTTCAATTAACTTTCTAGTAACCTTTTGTTTTGGCAACATTTGTGCTTCATAATGAGTCATTTTGTTTTCCATTCCAATGAGATCAAAAAGAGACAGGTCTGATTCCTAGGGATATTGTAAAACAAGGTTTATGTGATGACCTGAACAGTTAAGGCTCTCTCTGTTCTATGCTGAATTCATTTTCCATATTTTACTTTTAAACTCGAAATAAATGCTGCAAGTTAAAAAAATAAACTATTAATTATTAGCCAAAACTGTCTAGAAACCTTCGAAATATATCTGAAGCTGACAGCCCCACTTGAAACATCGGCATTGGAAGAAAAAGAAGTGAAATCATTAGCGAGTTATGGAAATCAAAGCAAGGCACATTTAACAACTCTTCATATACCATAATTTCCAAAGAATTAAGTAGAACTCCTAGAAGATGATTGTGAACTATTGAGCTCAAATGCCAAACTATAAAGACATGCATATAACTCAGGAGTAGAAAAATATGAAGGATGGAAATAAGGCCACCAAAAAGATCATCTCATCTGCTCCATCACTCATACTTCTCTCTACTGCAATTATTTCCTTTGATTATCCTCAAAGAAGGGGATCACTTCTTTAATGGTAACACAAACAGTGGTACGTCAAATGGATTGACAGAAGTGTGTTAATTTAGTCACTGTATCAGAGTGTTTACTCTTACGTGAAAAAGAGTAAGCCTTGCTCTCCTTTAGCTACTGAAAGAAGAAAGAAAATTACATACTGTCATGAATAAGCACTGTGCTACCCAGAGTGTTTTCAGTGTCGGAAAATTCCTGCAAACTTGAGTATGATGAAAGTAAAGCTAATTCCTCTTTGACCAAGTAGTTAATGAAAAATTACTGACTACAAGCCACTTGAAAAGCTGAACTACGATTACAAAAAAGAGATGCAGCAAGTAAGTGCTTGGCAGGCACAGCTATGGAATAGTGAATTCCTTCTATTTATAGACTTCAGGTAGACTTAGGAAGTATAAGAAAACAATATGAACTACTGAAATTCTGTAAGGGCACTAAGAGAATAAAAAACAGTTCACTTTCATACTCACCTTCCAAATATCCCTTTCTAGGGCACTCAGTACCAGAGATGCAGTTCTGTATTCCAGCCTTTCTGATACATAAGAGGTACTTGAGAGTCGAGGGTTTATCAGATCAGGGTGGTTACAAATCCGTTGCAGCTGCATCAGGACGTGCAGGACACTGATAAAGTGTCCACTTTTGAGGGCTTCTTGGGTTCTACCAAATAATTTATACAGAAATACATTAATACGAAGTACAAATTTTATGGAGATGCCGCTAAATCAGCAAAGTGAGAACATGTAATGCAAAAGTCTTAAAACAAGCTTAAATTTCACCCAGGTCTTTCTAGAGCATTTTCAGTAGCACTGTACCAAATGTAAATTTGCAAACATGAAATGTAAGGACCAGTGCTACCTTACAGTCAAATACGACCTAACCAGCTCCTTATCTTTTACCTGCTTTGTTTCTGCTTCCATCCCTGCACCTATCAATAACCACTTGACATCATAGCACTGGTAAATGAGTGGGTGCAAGGAGAAACAATTTGGGCTTTAAGAAATAAAGAACCTCTCATTAGAGACAAACCTTAAAACAAAAAAGCAGCAAACCTGACCATTACAACTTGATTTTTAGGTTCCAGAGGTAAATATATAGTTTTCATTAGGCCCCCCATCATCATTTGCCTGTAATTTCAGTTTACAACTTAATCACATTCTATTTACTGGTCACCATAGAAAATTCCAGAAAAACACTGAAACACTTCCAACTGTGACAATCATTTATCATCTTGCCTGAGCACCAAAAATGACAGCATTTTTCATTTACTGTTTCAACTCCTTACCCTGGCTGTAATATGACATCTTCATACATAGCTTTTTGTCGACTAGAAAGACGACACTTTAGCACATGTTCATACTTCTTTGTTAGCTGCTTTTCAACGTCTCTCTTTGATCTTCGCAAAATAAATGGCTGAATCATCTGAAACATTCCATAATTGAGGGAAAAAAACTTCTCACTTCAAAGATGCAGTTTTACAACAGGAAGCTAAACCTATTCACACCTAACACACTTGATGTGATAAACCTCACATGCCATTTATAATCATATTGCTATGCATACAGTTGTACAGACATTAATTTGTTCTATAACTTCTGTATGTTATCCTTCAAAATCTGAGCCTTGTATTACTTCTAAAAAGAAATATTCATACTATTCTAGTAGCAGAAACCTCTGCTTTCAGGCAGACTTTCTGTCTGACCTGAACAAAACGTAAAGAAAGGCCAGAAATTTTGAGCTGAATCACATCTTTTCATTTCTTCCTTGGTTTTTCCCCAACAGCTTAACTACTGTAGTAGGATAGATGAGAAAAAAAAATTATAACATACTCTGTGTAATCTGATGACCAGTTTATGGCAATAGTCCTGGTTCTCCTCATTAGCTGCTTTTACTGGAAAATCTAGGTAAGGTCTAGAAATTCCTGGAATCAGAAAATGTACCATGGTCCACAACTCCATCAACGTGTTATGCAAAGGAGTGTCTATCAGAAGCAAACGATGCTGGCTGTGAAGAATAAAAGAAGATTTGTAACCAAGAGAGCATTTAGCTAGCATCACTATGAAACCAACACCAATACTGAAACACTGTTTACTGTAGCTTTAGGTTTGTCAGATACACAGAAGAAATAGTAGTGCTAATAAAATTAAATCTAGGATAAAATATCTTTTTAATTTTGAATACAACACCAAACTAGCTTCCTCATTGCAAAGTATCAGAACATACAAGGAGATCTGTTTGAGCACACAGAGTACCAGCAAAGAAGAATTACTGTGTTACCACAGTGGCAACAAAAAGATCCTGAGCATGTGTCTGAATCTCAACTGTTTCAACTAAAGACACCTCTGTAGGTGCATGTTGCGCAGGAATTTGGGCAGACCAAATCAAGAGGTTTTTATCAGTTTTCTGTTAAAAAGAGAACTGTGTGACATGAAGAGAGAAAAGCTCACTGCCAGTAGGAAAACAATTCTCTGCTCCATACCTGTGGAGGCTGAAAAGTGCCTCCCAGTGTTTCTCAGTCATGTTCTTTATTTGTTGCATCTCATCTACTATTAAGTATTTCCATCGCATTTTCATAAATGCTGGGTGGCCTTTGAACAGTTGTTTGTAGGAAGTGATACATACGTTGAAGCTATTGGGTTCTGTCCATTCCTAGAGAAAAGGAAACAGATGACGAGACAGAAAAGTTAAGGCGGAATTCTCAAGTATCTTACAACCAGTTATTTCATCACTAAGAACAGAAAGATGACCCAAAGCACTTTAAAAGACAGTCTTGGTCTTCAAATCACAGTCACTTGAGAAAGCAGGTTAAGTATTGCTCAATACCAAGGGAGTTCCAAAAATGCCTTTGAAAATCTAGAACTGTTAGGTGTGAATCTCCTTGTAAACCAACTTCAGTATTAAAAACTTGTCATATCCCATCAGGATACAAGGAACATCCAGATAAATGCAGGTTAAAGGAAGAGTCTTGCCATCTAAATGCAACAGTGTAAAAGTTGCAAAATACAGTACCTGTCTCTTTGCCCGAAGTTCCCTTTGGCTGCCAAAGTAGAGAAGTATTTTCAACCCTGGGCACCAACGTTTCAACTCCAGCTCCCATTTCAGTATGTTACAGCTCCGTACAACAACAAGGTGAGGGCCCCAATTACCTGCAGGAGAAATATAGCAGCTAACAGTAGAAAAAGACTCCTGACGATTCATGTGGCTTATATTCTCCCTTGATTTTTTAAGTGCAGTGCACTAAATTAATCCTTAAAACTAAGATCCAATAACAACAGCGGTATTTTACTGACTGATCTATTCTTTATTATTTTTCCCAATAATAAAAGCTTCGTCTTACTTACATTCTTAAACCATCCTCAGTACAACACTATTAGTAATATCTGAGATTATATACAAGATACATTTGTCCAACTGTTCACGTTTACTCCTTGAATGTAACTATCTGTGGCCATCTGGCCGTTAAACAACTTGTAAAGTACTTTTATACTAATAAACTAGGCTTCAGAAGAATTTTATCACCTAGAAGGTAACAGAAGATTGATCAAATAGTATACTTGGTAAGAAGGCACCTCTATGTCACACAACCTAAGAAAGTTTTTCTGACATAATCTTCTCTGTGCATCAACTAAAGCCTGATATGGTTCAGCAGAAAAAAATGTCACCCTGTGCTACAATTCACAAAGATAATGCTGGCCAAGTACCTCTCTAAAATTGTTAAGCAAATAAACTTACCTTCATTACAAGCCAAGTGGGCAAAAAAGGCGATAATTTGTACTGTTTTTCCAAGCCCAGCCTCATCTGCCAGAATGCCATTAAGATTCTTCCTGTACAGCTTTGCTAGCCAATCAAGCCCAATCTTTTGATACTCTCTAAGAGGTCCGTACAGTAGTGATGGAGTATTGTATTTCACCTGTAATGTGAACAATTTGATATTTTTTTTCTGAGTTAAATTCATTAAGCATGTCATAAAGCATAACCATCCTATAGTTCAATAACTAGAAAATATTTATCGTGATTTGTTGCTAAAATCCATGAAATCATGAAAAAAGCATTCTTTATGTAAAAGCAAGCGCACACAGTAGCAGAAAACAGGGAGTCTTACCGCTGTTGTTATCCTAGAGCTGCCTTTAGGTAACAGCATTTCTGCTGCAGCAGCAACTTCTGAAATGTCTCGCATATGCTTCTTTGGAGGACTTGATCTGTCTATACCCTTGTACTGGTCAATGCTGAGAAGAGAGTCTATGAGGACAACTTCTTTCTGAGGACTTTCCCTATCAGAGATATGGTCTTCCATTTCTATGAGAGAGAAAAATTACACTGGCCTTTAAAATAAACTTAACATCTGTTACACAAAGGAATTGAGATGGCTAGAATTCAGACAGGGGTCTAAAAGGAGGCTCTTCTATGGCTTCCTATTGTTCCTGAGAATCTCACACATCTTGACTTTAAGACAAGCAAACACTACCCTCTTTTCATAAATTGAGAAATTAAAAAAAGAAAGAAATTTTTCACAGATCATTAGCCAAAAATATTTAGAAATAATAGGAATACATCTAGTTTTTCTAATTATCATTCCAAATGCTTAGCAAGAAAGCCACTGTACTTTCCATTCATTCTTGTATATAACATTCTTCTTCACTTTAAAAATAAAAAACATTTTAAATGTGATTCACTAAGTATTTGTTTTCCCCTAGTATAAAACATCTTTTAATAGAGACCTGAAGAGCCAATCAATTTATTTCACCTTGTACGCCAGCACAACTTCATCTAAACAAAAAGTAATTTACCTTCCTCACTGCTATCCTCTTCACTGTCAGGCTTTGGCTGGGGCCAGTGAAAATTTTCTGCAAAGGCACCTTCATACATCTTTAGTAAATCTTCCAGAGGCAATTCAGCTGAAGGTCATTAAAGGATGTAAGTTTAAAAATATCAAAACTTATAACAATCATTGTTACAAAACAAGCATTATTTTTAATGTTATTACATTCTTTACAATTGTATTAAGCCAGTTCTCTAATCAGAAGCTAACTGAAGAGGTAATTATTAGGTGGATGATGACAATATTTATTTAATGACCTCAATTACGGAGAACACTTGGCATTACACCAAGCAGTTTGCTCACCCAGCTTGCTTTGTACTACATTACAAACCTACCACACAAACTGGCAGTAAACCACTGGTTGGGGAGGTAGGGGCATCAAACCCAGCTGAGTGGTTGAAAGACAATTGAAAGTTTCAAAATTGAGCTGTACCTCAACCCCACTAAACAGTACCCCATGATCCCTTGTTGGATCTACTGAAGCAGGAGTGCACATGCTGGCAGTGGCCAATCAATCAGGAAATATCCTCATTAGGAACCTGGCTGACTGGCCAAGAGTTATAATCCCTCCAACTGGCCAGCTGGCTGCAGCCACTAAGCTGCCAAACAGACTAAACAAACAGATTTGGGAACTGCATATTAATTGCCAGGCAAGCTTAGCTTAATGGGAAGCTTGCCTCCAAAAATCAGCAAGGTTTTTACCATGATAAGTGAAGTGATCCCTACAGGATACTTTGCATACATCAAGCTCAGCAGAGCAGTTATTGTTACGTTGCTAATGAAAGAGAGCTGCTAGCCAGAGCACTGTCCCTAAAAGCACCTTATCTTCAAGTATTTATACCGACCAAGATCAGCACTTCGGGGCCCTCTCAGACTTACTAGGTGGGTCACAAAACTCTTCTGAGATACTCAAGACAATTGATGATAAAATGTTCATGTTCAATCTAATACATATCTGGTTTTAACTATTTATCATGCATTCCTAGAACTTAGGTGGAGCGTCATTTGGTGTGAGGTTTTAAAGAAATGCAGTGCTTCAGTAAAGAAATACTTTTTCTCAAGCCACCTCATGTGGTAACCAGTTAAGTATATGGCCGTCTTTATAAAGTACAGATGTCCATCATCACCCCGTAAAGTAACCACCACACAGAAAAAAATAAGCACAGATTACCTATGACTGAGCATCTGAATGCATCCAACTTCCCACCTATAACCCTATTTACAAATGCAATAACCACTGCATGTTTTCACCTGTTTCGGAGCCCACCACTGAGAGGAATCAAGCTACACGCCTACCTTCTTTGGCTAGATTAGACAATTCAGTCTGATGGTTTATGTTTCCTTCTTTAGCTTCTTGTTCTTCAATTGTTTCTTCTTCATCTTCAACTACAATAAAAACAAATGCTAACATTGGCATTCCAATTACACAGCAATTCAGGAAGTTTGTAATTATATGCCTCTGAAATGTACTAGCATAGAGTATTGTAAGTCAGCAGGATTCAAAAAGAAAGAGACCTGCATGGAAAACAAGAAAACCTGAGAGCAACTATACATAGAACATAAAAGGTAAGTGAAAAGGAGAAAGGCATTTCTGCCTCAGGACGAAAGGCAGTCTTGAACTCTGAAGTGTTGGTTGACAATGGCCACCAGAGACAGGTTATTCTGTAGCTTACACTGGGGAATTTCTTTGTCAGAAACATGTCACACGTCATCACAAGAAAGGAACTAAAGTAGACCCCTAGTAAGGTTTGAAAAATGAAGGAATGAAGACCAAAAGAATTAAAATCCAGCAACAATGATGGCAGTGTGTTTCCACGGAAAATTTTATTTTCAAATTTTCACTGAAGCTCTTTTAAGGAAAATTTACTATCTAATTGACTCTCTCTCTAAGAAACAGATGAGGGCTGGTATTCAGTTTGTGAACAGCATTGCACTCATGCAGTAACAGACTGAAAACCTGTGGGTTCAGGGTTTTAATATACAACTTAAGCACAATGCTACAGATGTACAACTTCAAAAAGTGACTTACCTTCCTCATCAGTCAAAGATATGCTTGCCTTTCTTTTCCTTCCAGATGACAAAGAACCCTAGCATTAAATAATTAAAATATGTAACATCACAGAAAACAAAGTTGGGAGGTTTTTTGTTTGTTTTTTTTTTTAAAACCAAGCAACAAGTGCCTTGCAATCACAACAGCGTTTGCTAACAGAGAGACCTATTAGCACTTTCCTGGTCATGTAAAAACAGATACTCTCCTTCTATACTGAAGGTAGCGTGCAATTAGCCACTTCAGGTGTTTGTGGTTCAAATTACTCAGGTCTAGCTGCGGCACAGAGCTACAGTACACTCTTTCCCTTAAAAACATTGTCAAGGCACAAAACTTTTACCCAGGCTGGAATCAACTACTAAATTTTCACTAGTCAGTAAAAAAGGCAGCTGTCCAGCACACTCTGTGGCACGGTTTAGCCTGTGTAAATGAACATTCACAGACAGTGCTAGGCCACAGCTGGACTGACAGCACATGCTAAAGCTTGTTCCTAACAGGAAATTCAGATGCAGGCATTCTGCATGATGAAAGGGGAGTATGTCAGCAAGCAGGCATCAGCTGGGCCATGCCAGATGGCTCAGGGTCTCAGAACAATCCCTTGCCCATTTTTTTCCAGTTGCACAGACGTAGCCAAGGAGTCCTAGCACACATTTTGTCTAAGGCAAAAGATATTTCAGTTTCATTCAGTTTGATCCATTCTGTAATATACACCTACATCTTTCAGCAGATAAATCACAGCTGAGCTGCTGAAAACATGCTTTCATGTCCCACAAAGTTTACCCCTGGTTACAGTAGATGAAACTCTGGCCAAAACAAGTCTGGCAATTAATTTGTAGATTTTTTTGGTCTCGCAATCTTAGAATGATTGATTCAAAGCCATTCAGTAAGTATGAAAGACATGTATCAACCGCAATCCACTTCCCCGTTAACAGCTGTGGTTCGGAATCAGAAAAAAATTGTATCAGTAACTACACAGAAGTCTGCTTATCATCAACAGGTATTTAAGAAAAACATTTCACATTTATCAAAACTTTTTCACACAGGTAGTCATATTTACACTAATGTGATGGGGTTTTTAAGAAACAGAAAGACTTACCATTTCACTTTCTTTTTCCAAGAAAAAGTCTTCTGCATGTTTTGTATCCTTACCTGGAAAATTATTATACTTGATGTATGCATTAGTCACTTAGCAATTTTATGTTTCTTACCTGAACTTTTAAATGCATTCAACATAAAACACAAGAAATATCAACAAAACCTAGCACAAAACTAGAAAAAAAACCCATAACTCATAGTTCAGATCCATTTACAACCTATTATGAGCAATGCTATCTCCAAAAAGATTAAACTCCATTGAGCAAAATTATGTAAAATAATATCATCAGAATTTATACTGGATTTCTTATGAAATAGAATACAATTACCTTTCCTTGAAATTCTCTTTAAATTCAAAGCTTTTCTCCTTTTCTCTTGAAATTCAATTTGCAGTTTTATTTCAACAACCTGAAATGTAAATCAAGTCCAATTAAGCACTCAAATTTTATAAATTACTGAAGATGAAAAAAAATACTATGACTCGCACAAGTATTAATAAGTTGGTATTTTACCTGTTCAATGTTAGACCAGAAGTATTCTATTTCTCTAGCAATTGATGCAGCAATTCGTCTTAGTTTGTTTTCTTCTTCCCTTTTAGCTCTCTCTTCATTAAGTTTCTTTTCTTCATGATAACGAGCCACAGTTCTTACCATCTAAAATACCAAGAGAGATACTGAATATGGTTACCTCAACATACACATCATTGTATTTCTTAAGATTACAGTGGTTATCAGTAGCCAGATGTTGACCATAGCTTTACACACGCAGCACTTACCTCCAAGATTTCTAATTCTTATCATGCCAGTAAAACAAGACATGAAACTCAAAGAAGAAAATACAAGAACTAAAACTAGGCAATCAGGTAGGAAACTCATAATTCACTACTCTCTCAACACAAAAATTAGAAAAAAATCTACCTCAGGTTAGCAGCAAACATACAAAAGAAAACTTTTTTTCAGACAGCACAGATGAAGTCATAGAAATCACACCACAAAATCTCAGAGACCAAAGGTAAAATGAGTTCAAAAAGAGTGTACATACATGAGTGAAAGATCAGTCAACGGCCGTTAAAGACTGACGTGATTGCAACCTTTACCTCAGGAGGTCCCTAAAACATTGACTTCCAGAAGTTTGAAGCATACTGCTAGGCGAAGGATCATTTCACGTTTGCCCTTCCTGTTTCTCCTATTCTCAAAAACCTATCATTGGCTACAAATGGAGTAAATGCTTCATACCCAGGTTTAAATTATATTTAAAATGCAGATTGTCATTTTACAAAATGATACACCTATTTCAATATTTTGCTTGTAAGGAAGAGAGTTCTGAGTTTCTATTATTTCGGAATATACAGTAGAAAACAACACGGCAATTTAAACAAATGCCTTTCAGTTGCTCTCTTCATTACCTCAAACCAGTTATAAATGGTTTTGGGGGAAACTAAAACTAAAAGAAGGAGCAACATTGTCAGAATTCATAGAAAACTCTTGCTTATTGTAAATAAACAGATTTTGCATATTTTGTCTCACACCACCCCAGCTTTCATTCCATCACTGACTTAATTATTCCCACTGTGCTGCTTTCTTCCCCTATGGAAACAGTTCTCTACCATGTTTCCACTGCTGTCCTTAGAACTCCATGGTTTCTCCTTCATCTTTTTCTGAGATCAAGAGAGAAGAATTAGACAGACAACCACACCCAATGGAAGTTATTTACCCAATTCTGTATTTACTCTTCACTGAGAGGGAATAACTGATTTGTAAGGCAGGTGTGGCAGCCATACTTTTTCAAGTACATGTTGACTGGCTCCCCTAAACAAACTATTTGATTTCCAGAGCATTAAAATCCACAAAACTCAACACTATTATTTGCATCCACAACCAATACAATTATCTAGTCTGTTCCAAGTGCTAGAATATCCAAAGCTGAAAACATGACTTCTCGTTTAAGTTAAAAATCGGTGCCTTATATTCCCATCACTTCTATATGGAGAAAAAGAACATTTGAATAGCTTTGCTACCAAACTGAGTGATAGCAAGACTGATTGCTCCAAGTCAAAAAAATATTTTTCAAGTACCTTCTTAGCAGTTGCCATCTTCCACTTTCTCTCTTGGGCAAAATCAGTTGCCATCCACTGCATTTCTTCCAGCAAATAATCCCAGTGAGATTTTGGTCTTGGAGCCTCTTGGAGTTTAGGCAGTCGCCTCAGGGACCACAAACCTTCCTTTCTCAGTTCTGCTATTCGCTGATGGATTTGATTTTCCTTAAAAAGAAGTACATATAGTTACAATGAAGCTGCAGAACTCACCTAAAATAGTATCCAAATAGAAAAATAATAATTGCTCCCACATCATCAAAATAATTGACAGAAAAAAAAGGTGTAACAGCATGACACACACATTACAAAAATCAAGTCTGAACACTGCATCCATGAAAAAATTACAAGACTAAATTCAATTTATGTGTGAAGAGAATTATAGTACTTCAACCTGTATTACAAGGGATAAAAAACTTTTACTGGGTAGTTACAAGATACATGCAAACTGCAGCCAAATAATCTTTTTTTTTTCATAAATTGAAATTACAGATGTATTTATCCACAGAAAATAAATATATCTTCATTATTAATACTGCTTGATTTTGTGAAAATCAAGTTTTCTACGATGTTCCTGTTAAATAAGCAAAACAACATCTCCAGTTAGCTATAAAAATAAATAAGGTTGCAATCACCCTGAATGAGTAGATAGAATCAATGTAATAGAAAGAAAGCAACAACTGTATGAAGATAAGTAAGTCTTCTCCAGCTTCTCTGTATGCCCATAAAAGCAAAATTCCATATGTAAACCAAACTATAAAAAAAAAAAAAAAAAACAACTGCTCCCAGCCCCAAATAGCCCATTTTCATACATCAAGCATATCCCCCATGTCAATTGTTATTTATGTGTCAACTGTCTGTAAGTTTCAGGGAAAACTAAAAAAATCTTACCAGCTTTACTTGCTCAGCAAGCTTATCTTGAGAGTTGTCCTGTGGTACTACTGCTGCATTCTGAGCTGGACTTTGCGTTTTAGGTGCTGCTGCTACTGCTAAGCCTGGTGGTTTCGATGCAATAGGAGACAGGGACTTGTTAGTTGCCGGAGAGGTCCTGCTTGTTTGTACTGGATATGGAGAAGGCGGTGTTGTGCCTGAGAGAGTTGTCGGGGCAATGGATGAGGTAGGCGGGAGCGTATTTGCCGTAAGACGCTGAGAAGTCTGAGCAGGATCTGCAGACGGTCGTGTCAGAGTCACAGTCTGCCCAAGAAACACACTCGTTAGTGATGAGTTCAGGATTCAATACTGTCTCAGTCTACACTACAGCTGAACATAGTGTGGACTTTAATTTAATTTAATAAAAAATTTACACTTGCATTTTTATAAGGAAAGTATTTAAACGTCCAGTGGAATTAAAAATTGTTAACATATTTCATGTATTTTCAATAAGATAATGTTCTTAGATTTTAGTGGGTATTGAAACAAACATATTTTCACCCCAATAAAGTTCACATACCTGTTGCGGTATTGTAGCTTGTGGCTGTGACACTTGGTTTGGTGCCTGTCCCTGCACATGGATTGCTGGTGGCACCTGCTGTTGAAGTGGTGCTGGAAGTGGAGTGGAAGTCAGGGGTACGCTTTGAGGCTGGATCTTCACCTGAATCTGAGGCTGAACTGGAGATTCAACTATCTGTGGCTGCTGCTGTGAAAGCTGTAGTGCAGCTGGGAGAGATGTCATGGGGATATTTGCAGGTTGCAGTCTCCCTGGCAGCTGTGGTGGAGGTGTATGAAGACTTGCTGCGTTCTGCACCGGAGGGCCTTTAGATGGGTCATACTGTTGTTGACTCTGTTTCTGTCCAGTCAGCTGTACAGTCTGAGGAGTGGGAGGCATTCCACCTACAAAGCAAGAGGAAACACAGCACAGTTGAAATGAAAATGTTCAATGCTTTTTAGTGATATAAAGAAGAAATCAACTGCAAATACACTAATTTGTTACTTACTTTGCCACAAAACACCATCACTTGAAAATACCACGTCACAATCACAAAATAAATGACCATTACAATAAACAACAAAGTATTTCATGCACAGGACTGCAACTAAAACTTGGAGCACAGCAACTATAAAAAAAAAGGTCGTTATGCGTCTTCTGAATTTCTTTTAAAAAGAAAAAAAAGACTGGTGAGCTAATGGAATTTAACCTAAAATAACAGCATCAAGTCTAAATAATATTTAGTTCTCAACACATTCACTCTAACATGTATTCTAAAGCTTGGCACGGATAATGAATAAAAATTTGTCATGATGTTGCAAATTATGTGGTTTCCTTTTCATAAATCATTGGCTCAGTTCCAGAATTCTAAGATTAGCCATTTTGCATCAGCACCTGTGACGTATTTCCATGCCCACATGCACTTTTGGAGCCCGTCACTCAGCTCCTTAAACAAACCAGGCATTGCATACCAAGTATTAATTTACATGGAGAAGTGTGTGGTGGGACTAGGATCTTGGAAGGCCAGAAGCCCAAGTTTCTAGTCCCATCACTAACATCTCCTTGTTAAATTAATGTGCAATTGGCATGTGGTGACACAGTACCTTGTGCCGTTGGCATTAGCTGTTGAAGAGGAACTCCTGAAGCCACACCCGGGTGCTGAAAAACCATCCCATGACGGCCCACTTCAATTCGTGGTCTCTTAGACGAATCTGTGATATTCAAATTCCATTTATGGCATGGTATAATGGAATGGGTTCAATTTTACAAAGAAAATTACTACACATGATTCCAACATCAGCTCAGAAAGCTACAACTACATACATGTGTAGCATTTATGAAGAACACGCTCCGAGGGCATAGTCCCTGTAACTTCAAGTTGGCCATCTCCAATCTTCTTAGCCAGAACAATCAACCTAACAATGTCTCCATGCCTGCCAAATCCAGTCTTATATATTGTGAGTGGAGTGCGCTCTTCACACAGCACCATTCACAATAGATAGTCCTAAGGATTTGGCAATTCCCAAGGTGAGGCAAAACTGTATATCAAGAGTTACAGAACAGTGGGCTCCATTAACCGTTTGGAGGGAAAAAAAAAAAAAAAATCTAAGTGAAATTCTGTCCGTGGAACATACCTGCTGGTGCAAGTGCCTGCTGTCTCTTAAAAGCTTCAATTTCTATGGTGTTCACAGTCCCCGTTACTGGAGTCCCTGTATGTGTTTGCTATTGGAAAAAGAAAACAAACGACAAAAGTTCAATCTGCAGATAGCCTAACAGCAAGATGTAATTTACAAATGGATCTAAAGAGGCCAGCACAGAACAAATCCTTCAGAATGGTCATACAACGAAGAAAATAAGACTCATTCAATATCTGCAATGAAGTTTTACATGTCCATAATGCACAGATACTCTTCATTTAAATTTTAAAACAGTAACTAAACTGATGAAATTAGTTATATATAATACAGGACTACCATTTTTTAAAAGTGATACCAAACTGACGAAAATGCAATATGTAAAAAATAAACTTGCCCAGTATTTTTTTTTTTCATAAATGGAAATTTTCTTTAATGTATTACCCTTCATCACTTGCATGATGCTGCAATGAAGTTAAAATGATGTATTCATATAGTGTATAGCTGCAATAAAAAGCTGACACAACAAAAATTAAACATTGTGATTTCATTACAGTATTAATTAGAAGGTAAATTAGGTGAGGAAAGAGAATTTATATATAAACTGTATCATAACTAACAAGATACAAAAGTAAGAAATGAAAGTCAATACATTCATGAAAGCTAATCCTTTTCTCTGTGTGAAACACCAGTAAAACACAAATTAACTCTCATCCAGAAGACAGTTTAAGCTTACTTGAGCCTCTACCACTGTCACTCTTAGGACAAAGCTCCATGAGAGTTAGTCTTGAAATATTTCAGGAAAAATCGCTAAGACTCCGAAAATAGAATAAAAGAATTTCAGTCAAGTTACACAAGTTCCAATTCCAGTTTTCCAGATGCTAAACTTGTATTTGTTTGCACAGCTGGCAAAATGAGTACCACAAAAAAAGCAGATGAGGAGAAACACAATATTGCCATAAGGCTAACGTGACATCGGAGCTCATCAGAAATTACTAGATGTTTTGTCTGAGGATAAACATCCCACAACTATGAATTAACGAGCCGGGAAGAGCACTGTTGATATTGAGATGCAAAAGAAATCACCAGGGTTTGATTCAGCAAGTTGCAAGTTTAGCTGCAGTAAGGTTACATAGAGCATGAAAACTTTAGTATAAAATTACTACAATTAATATCAGCAACCATGGCAGAGAAGATATCCTAGATAATCCTTTTAGCTCAAACTTAGATGGTACACCCAGATACAGGATTACTGGAGCAAACAAGTTGGGGTATATGATGATTTCCATGTTCTTCAGCACTACTGGCAACTACTTATCAAGGTCCTCCAGTGTTTGTGGAAGCCCAATTCCTTTTAGTGAGTTTCCAAGTCATATTTTTAAATTCTCCTCAATATTTAGCCTTGCTATAGCCCATGAGAAAAAATAAGGGCTATGCCAAGAAAGGTCTTAAAATATTCTATCCAAAAATACAAACACCGACTTTATGTATGGCAGCCTCTACAGCCCAGAAAATGAGCTAATTTAGCACTCAAGTTCTCTAAGTGTAATATTCTGATGGTGAGAGCCTTTGCCTTATCAACGTACAGTAAGGGTTTGCAAATGCTGTGAAAATTTATTATGACAACATAGCAAAGACAGCAATTTCCCCAAAGAATCTTCTAGTTTCTTCACAAATCTTTTCTGTTCTGATTTCTAATAGAAATTCTATTAATGTAAATTAAGCCTAAGGAAATAAACCCTAGCCTATATTGAAATAAACTGTAGTAGTCACAACCCTGCATCTTCAGTGCTTCATCAAACGGTATTAACAAACATAGCCATCGTCACCTAAAATGACTGGATTTCAAACACTCCTTTTTGAGCTGAATACATCTCATGCCACTCAGGTTCTATCAATAGCCATGAATTAGTAACATTCAGTCTCTTTGCTGCTGTGAGGGCATTTGTGGCCACTCTAGCGATACAGCTACAGCCTCGAGATGTGAATTTCGGTTTTAAGCATCTCTGACATATTCATCCCGAATGCTCATGGTTCACTGTCACATCACGCTTGACATGGATTAAGTTTTCAGATGTTTTCTTATAAGGCAGACATGCAGCTTATTTGAAGTCCAACAGCCAGCGTCTGGCAGAGCATCACACACTTGGGCATTTATAGAATTTCCAACATAAGTCACAAAAACTTATCTTCTACAATGCCACTGGACTAATTAACAAACTCAGCTTATGCCCTGTTTGCATCAAATGCTTTCTGGGACATCAGTTTAAGAAAGTATGTTCTCCAAACTCTGCTTCAAACGCCGTTTATTTCACCTGCACTCTTACTCTGGATGATTGCATACTCACGGTGTCAGGCTGCATCTCTACTTTAGGATTTTTGACTGACATTTTCTTCAGAGTATGCCTCCCAGCTGTCTGCATTATCACTATGTAACTTAGGCCAGGCGTTTCAAAGAGCAAAGATGTTATGTCTTTATAAATTGCAGTCATATACCACTAACATTAGACTAAACCTGTTCTAACTTTAATTAAAATAACGTAGTTCTCTGGAGGTCGTGATTACGCAGCACGCCCACAACCATTGAGCGCTGCACTTACGCACTCAAATTTGAATGATGATGCTGCTTGGGACACATTATTTCTCTATAAACAGTTACAAAGACAAAAACTGATGGAAAGAGATGATACTTTCTGTTAACAGTTTGTGCTAAAAGGTATCACAATTACACAGAGTTTTGTACATTTTTAGCATGTGCATGCCATTTTATCTGAAACGGCTCTGAAACGGTACAATACTTTCAGAAGCACTTCATCACACATGTAGCTAGAGGCTGATGATAACCCTAATAACTATAACAAATAACTTGATACAATATTACATATTTTAAACACCTTAGAGGAAGTCTGACTACCTAAGGAGGTTTCTAACACATGTCAGTATTGGCCACAGCGAAGAGTTCTCAGTGCAAGCCCCTTTACTACACAACTTGTTCGTAAAACATCCCAGTGAACATCTCATTTGTCATGCACGGGAACACAAGCCACTTGACATTTCATCTAACTCTCCATTTTGCAAAACCTAGACGAAGACAGCGCAGACCGTACAGCAGCAGAGTAATTCACCCTGCTACACCTGCTATTTAAGTGAGTATAATTGAGCTAAAAGGTAAATAGTTTAGTTATGGAAGAATTAGGGTATATTACTTCTCAGGGTATATAAACAAAGGTGTTTGTGTAACAGGGAGTTGAAGGTAGCTGCATAAACCCGTACTAGCCTGAATTTAAAAGTAGCACCATCACTGAGTCACAAAAAAAATTTTACTGATTAATATCTCTACTTGGTTCAGTATTCACTTAGGAAAAAAAAAAAAGAAGAAAAAATTGTCAAAAAGGATTTATATAATAAAAATAAGCACTTCAGTTTCTTCTTCCCAACATTTATAGTAGAGCTAATGGAAAGCTGTCAGTTACTTAAAACCATTATGTCAGAGGGTTATTATTGTTGTTCAAAACATTTCAGGGAAGGCAAATCCAAAACCTTCTGTAGCCATATTCAAAACCTTTAATAGATAGGAAAAAAAGAAAAGAAATTTAGAAGAAATCCACAATTACAATGCCACAGACAAAAGAATCCATATTATTACTACGCAGAATGCACAAATGAATCAAATGCATTAGGGAAACAAAAGACAAACAAACCAAAGTGAAAACATTCAAGCTGAAAGTTAATGAAATAAGCCAGCAACCTGGAGACAAAGATTTAACTTCCTCAAGGCTTCATTATTACTGATGCATTTGAAGATTGCAAAAGGTTTTTTTTGTTTTGTTTAGATGATAAGGGATGGGCTCTTGGGAAAATTCTAATTCATCTAAGAAATATCAAATCTGAATGAAGAAAAAAAATCTGGGATGAAACTACATTTTAGAACCATTGAAAAGTACCTGAAATGGTTGCTGCTGGGATGAAAAAGCAGCAGAAACATTTGGAGGAAGCTGGGTTGCTATAGCAACAGGAGTACCAGTCTGCCCATCCTTTCCTGTCACAACCTTTACCTGAGAGAAATATTTTGGGAAAAAAAAGAAGGGAGAATCATTTTCTTTTTAAAAGTTTTTCTTCTTCTTTTTTTTTTTTTGTACTGTTCAACACACTCATTTTGTACTGATGGTACCTCAGTGAAGAGGGGATTATAACTAACCGACCACCAGTACGGCTCGGTTTGAACGTAGCCTGTTTGTGAAGAGTTCTGTCTCACTTTTAATAGCAGAACGGTCTTGACTACTGATAGTGGCTCCTCGTCACGGGAAACCTTTTCTTAAATCCAGTTAACATAAAAGTGTGTTTTAAATTTAATGATTGCTGCTCCTAACAGACAACAAATTAGCATGACAGACAGTTTGAACTTAAGAGAGCTCCAACATTTATTTAAGCAATGAGCACAGCCACCATTCACGCTCCCCTTGAACTCCCAAAGTGATCAGCTTTTCCAGGCAAGGGATGAAGTGCGTTGCTTTAGCAGAAAGTGATAAAGAGGAGGGAGGGGGAAATAAAAGAGAAAAAGACAAAAAAATACAAAGAGAGAACATCCTCAAAAGATGTCTTAGTCTTTCAAAAGTATTCATCACCTGAAAACACATAAAGGCTTTTGCTGTTGCACTTCGCAAAACTCTCCACCAGTTAAACAGACAAGTGGCTTTCACAAACAAAAGGCAATTCCATCACAAGAAGGCAGTGAAGTACAGCAAACTCCAAACCCGAAAGACTGAGGGGTAGAGCCTCAACTGATGTAAATTGTCATAGTGCCACTGACTTCAATGAACCTACATAATTTATACCCACTAAAATGTGTGTACTGTAGTTAAAAATACCTGGTATTTCAGCTGACAAACATGCCACTCAACAAGAACACCTAAACAATTTGACAAAATACAAACCAGGTGAAAAAAAAAATTACTGACTATCTATTGTCAATAAATTACAGTAACAGCGTAGCTCTTATGTTCCTATATATAGAAATAAATTATTCCTTTAAAATTATCAATAACTATCACAAGCAGAACTATACTATATTTTTACTAGCCAAGTTTAGACCACAAAACAATGAATAAATTAAACTTCAGTTCTTATACTGTTAACATTTCACAAACATTCCAACCGACGATACGATCACTAACAATTCAGACCTAAGAGAGTCACCAATTTTCACTGAAGACGCTCATTTCTAACAGGTATTTCAGAGCAATATGAGTTTCTTTACATAAGAGGTTCGGTTTGATTGTTTACAAACTGGCAACTATACATCCCTACATACTTTTACAATTCTTAAAAGGTGCCAAGTGATGCAGTGGCATCGGTTACATCTACTCTATCACAATTACTTGCCATGCAGGCTTGCAGGTAGGCTCTGCGCAAGGCGGGCACTGCTCCAGCACCCAAGGGGGTGCTGCAGGTCAACAGCTACACGAACGGGTACAACCGTGCACTTTAAGTTGCATGGCATTTGTCTGTGGCAAGCTTATTTCAAGTTCTTTGCCATGAATAAACAGTGAATTCAAGTTCGATAGTCATTTTAAACCTTTGTGTAAGTAACAAAGTTAACTGGTTAATGTCCAGTCTGTAAGTGCCATCTGTTTAACTATTTAGACAACAGCAATAGATGCACAGAGCCCTAAGACAGCCTAAGAAATCTGATTCATTACTATGGACCCCCATACATGATGATTCACATGTTCTCTCCGAGTAATTACATTAATTCAGGTTTTTGGTTGGCCACAACAACACTGAACTTCAGCAGTACCTATGGTTAGGAGTCATGCAAGTCAAATAAAGGTTAACCTTTTATAAGACTTTTTGCTCATTCTTCTTTGGTTTGCATGAGTCTAGTAAGTGAAATTTGATCTATGATTCCTATTCATACTCATTCTGGTAGCTTAAAACAGCTTCCACACCAATGCCATCTCTATTTGTGTGCTGGCTTACATACTAGCTAGGACAGCAAAAGCTCCCTTCACCTCTCTATTCTTTTCTTTTAAATAAATACATCTAAGTGCATGCTCAAACCGACCTGTCGAATCACACTACCTAGCAGAACTGCAATCTCTCAGACCAACTATTTAAAGAAAAACTGCCATACTTCATCAAGTAAAAATGATTTTTCAGGTACTGTCACATTCTCTAAAACTTCACAATCCAGGTGCCACAACTTCATCTACAATTTTATTGCAAAAAAATTAGGCAATGGATTTCTTACCTCGTCATTGATGACCTCAGATTGTTCTTCCTCTTCTTCCTCCTCCAGATCCAAGTCATTCTGCCTCAAGTACGCTTGCAGTGGAACACAATGTTTCTTCTTAAAAGCCAAAAAGTCCATCATATTCCCTTGAAGATGTTGCAGGAAAAACAGTTCAATCAAACACTCCTTAAAAGTTTCCTTAAGAATTTCCATCTGCCTGTGGTGATGATCCAAACATTGTTTTCTCATTTGAGCAGTCTCTTGGTTGGCAGGAGGAATCTCCTCCAGTTTTTTGGGTTGTTTTTTCACTGCCGTATTAACTGTAGGAGCAAGAGGAAGACTCGACAGCCCCTGTGGTACAGTGGCCCGTGAAGGACTTGTGGGAGGAGGTGGTGACGTCATTCCAAATGCAGTAGGTCCTCCAACTCCTGCTATCAATCCACCAGAAGTCCTGTCATACCCAATGGGTCTACCCAGCTGCTGTCCCTGAAGCACTTGCTGCTGCTGTTGCATAAGTTGCCCTTGGATAATATTGCTGATTTGGGGAGGCAAGCTGGTCGTCGTAATATGGCCCGGGCTAGTCAAAGATTGCATATTTGCTCCACTAGCTACAGGACTTTGAGGACCGAGATGATGAATGGTGCCACCAGACTGCGAATGAGGTTGTGAAAGCCTGCGCTCCCTTACCGTAGCGGGTGTCCCAGAGGATGGAAGCTGTACTTGCGCAGCAGCTCCTTGAGCAATTTGTGCAATTCCCGGTCCTTCTTGATACACAAAGTGTCCACCATTTGAAGGACTCAAGCTGATCTGTCTCACAAGCACGCTTGCATCTACAAATCCTCTAGTAGGGCTCTGGCTGCACATACCCAAGCCAGGGCCGGGAGTGCCTGCCCGAACATTTGGTAGCGTTTGCACTGGCACAGGGTTAGGCTGTGTAGGGCTTTGAGACTGAACTTGTTGAGGCAGCGGCGATGTGACTTGAATGTAGGACGGGGACCCATGCTCAAACCGCCTCTGCTGAGGACTGAACTGAAAACTCGGTGACGTTGGGTTTGGAATTGGCAACGGGGTAAGCGTTATCTGCTGGTTTCCTGAAGCCACCGGTCCAACATTTTGCAGCGTGATGTTCACATTCTGCCCAGCTACTGGACTTCGACTCATTATAAATTGCTGTATTTGGTAACTGGGGGACTGGGGCGCAGACGGACTTGCAGAAGGTGCAAAAGAAGCTGCAGGGGACTGGGGTAAATTTGCCTGTTGCTCTTCTCCCTCACTGCCCGTGAAGGACCTGGACCTCTGGAGCTGGCGCTGGGCATTCTGAGGACCATTACCATGGTGCATTCTCACTGTTCTAGGGTTTTTTTACAGTATACTCTAAAGAAATACACAAAAACAAAAATTTAGGGAAGGTAAAAACATTTCTGTAACTGAAACTATTGTTACTATTTGAAAGGCTACCTTATAGCAAGGACTCAGATATCTTGTCTTTGCAGCTACTTAAAATGTTTTATGTCAGCAGTCACATTATCTGAAATCCTCATCATCACAAAAGCTCACCTAAATCTCTCATCCATTTCTCTAGACAACAAAGTGCTTTTGAATAGTTTACAAATGCTGTGTTCCTCTTAGCTAGTCAGAATGACTTCAAAGAATTATAAAATAAAAACTTTTTCCCTTTCTGTAGAACTTCAAGAATCAACAGTCTCCAACACCAAAAGCATCTATTCTTTTTTGTGTTCGTTATTCTCAATGTTTCAGTGCTGCTTTTAACAATGTACAGTAGGTTTCTTCAACAATAACTAAAAATATTATAAAAATGGACACAAACTATTCAACTTTATTGTTCTAGCTACTGGAGAAAAAATGCATCTTTAACAATCTCCCTACCAAATCATCTAGATGTTTGCAAGTATTGTAGCTGATATTTAACTTTGCCTTCTCTTTCCTTCAGAACACTTAAAGAGATTAAAATTAATGCAAATCTACACTTCATTTAAAATGCTTATTTATTAAAACAAGCTACCCAGAAATCTAAAAACGTTCTGGTTTTGTATTTCAACCATTGACCAAAAAAAAAAATTCCACTGACATGCACTGACAGGTAGATTCAGCGCTGGGAGTCACATAACAATAACAGCAGAAGTGAAACGAAGCTTGATTTTTTTTTTTTTAAATCCCTCTCATATTTTGAAAACAACAGTTTCATCTTTAGTACTCCAGGCCCAACACACATACAAGTATGTGTCTTTGCTCCTAACTCGGAAGTTGGTTACAAGTGGCAACAGGCAGCCGCACCCGGCAGCAGTCCTGGAAAGGTACGCGGTGCAGCAGCTGACCGACGGTCCCGCTGCTCCTCTGCTCCTCAGGCAGCGAAACACAACACAGCTCTTCCTCTGCCCCGTCCGGGGCCACCTGCAGCAACCTGCTCCAGCCCCGGGGACGGAGATATTCCCTTCCTTGCCGCCGGGAAAGAGTCGGCTCTCCGGGAAGGTGAGGGAGCAGAGCCGCGCTGTCACACGCGTGCCAGCGACAGGAGGCCGCGGAAGAGGAAAGGGGCCGCGGGAGCGGGAGATCTCACACGCCCGGCAGGCACCACGGAGCCCGCTCGGGGACCAAAAGAAGTCTGGGCAGGTTTTGTCTCTCCCGCTCCTGGGAGCTCAAATCTGAGGGAGATCCTTCAGCAGGGCGCGAAGGGAAAAAAAACATTCCACTCCTTAGAGGCACCTTTTCTAAAAGATTTAATAATACTGCAATACTTCGTGCTACTGTGACTCCTTCATAGCGCTGATACCAAATAATTAAGATTCAAATGATATCACCTATCGGCAGGAACAAGGTCTTATTATTTTAATTACCTATACCTCGCTAACATTTACGGCCCAAGTGAAAACAATTAATTAATTACACGCTGATAAGGCAGCGCCACCAGCGCGCCGCCGCCGGCCCGGTGAGCGGGGATCGCCTTTTGTGTGCGAAAACCGAAGTGTGCGAGGGGCCCGCGCCGCGGGCCGGGCCCGGCCCAGGGCGATCGCCCAGCCCCGCCGCGGGCCGGCGCCCGAAGTTGGCGCGGGGCTCCCCACGCCGAGGCCCGAGCGGGCGCCCCCCCTGCAGAGGCAGCGCCCCGGGAAGCGCCGCCGCTCCCCTCTCCGCGGCGGGACGCGGCCGGCCCTACCCGCCCCCCGGGCACGGCGCCCCCCCCCCCCGCCCGCCCCGGCGCAGCGCGGCAGGCCCGCTTCTCCGCGGCCGCCCCCGCCGCCACGACCGGTGCCGCCGGGCCTCGGGCCCAAGGCCTGCGGGTCTGGTGAGGGGGGGAAGGCGGGGAGGAGCGAGGCCCGGGCGCCCCCCGCTGTCCCCCGAGCCCGGCGGGCCCCACTTACCGCGGGCGCCGGGGCCAGACTTTCCATTCGCTCCTCACAGGAAGCGGGGGCGGGGGGCGGCCGGAGCGGCAGCCGCTACCAGCGCCGGCAGGAGACAAACCGCGCCTCCTGCGCCTCGCTCCGCTCCCGGCGCCTGCGCCCTCGCCCCGCCGGCCCGGCAGCGCTCTGCGCCTGCGCCGCCGCCCGCACATGCGCGCTAGAGTCCCGCCGTGCGGGCTGGGGTCGGGGTCCGCGCCGCGCTGGTCCCCAGGCAGGGAGGCAGGCGGGGGGCCTAGGGTGGTGAGGGGCTGCGGGCTCCTGGCGTCCCGGCTGCGTGTCGGGACGGGCGGGAACTCGGGCACAGCAGGCGCACGAACGAGACTCGGGGAGAGGAGGGAAAATGAACTTTTATTGTAGCGCGGAGAGGGGAGGGTAATAGCGGTGCGAAGGGTAAGGCCTGTCTGGGCTGGTAACGGACAGGGCTGACGCTTTCCTCCAGGATTTACTGTAAAAAAATCCATAAAGAGAACTTGTCTGCTTACGGGACAAACTAGACACTGCTCACCTGGAGCACGGGCAATAAAAGCCGCATACAGTGCAAAGGGAGAAATAAAGAAGTAACCTCGTGCTACTCTCGATTACAATAAACACTGCCTAAAAACCCGGGGAATAGGTTAGCAGTAAAGAAAATATAACTTCTACCTGCTAACGAATAATATTCGGTTTTCATTTACAAAGCAGACATTTCACTACTTTTAACAGCAGCTCCTGAGGCTGTCGTGGACGCTGGATCCAGGGTGCAGGTAAGCCGTGCTTCCAGGGGCTGACACACAGCTGCCATCGGGATCACTTCTGCACGGATTTCATCTGTGCCAAAGCAGCCCCTGTGGTCTAAGGAGCTGGACTTGGTTCCTGGAACTCTCTGCAACTAAATCTAAAAGTAAATTTTAGATGAATATTAGTTACTAGCTAAACGTATAGAGATAAACTGAAAATAAGTGACAGAGTATACAAAGATAACAGTGTTTAAAATTCTACATAATTAAAATTAATTACACTTAAGTAATACAGCATCTGGGGATAAACTATTTTCTAAAGAGTAAAGGACTTACTGAAAGACCATTCTCCCATCATTTCCATTTATTGTCAATAAATTTTAAAGTAAGCAATAAGATTTGAGGATTTATTTTTCAATAGCTAAATGTGAACTGAAAATAAAAAGTAAAAGGTTACCTGGTATAAGCAGAATCCCCAAAAGGATCTGCGCAGTTGTCCAGCTATGGCTGGAGAGAGCTGGCGTCCTGAAGCCCGAAAGTGCCATAAAATACATTGTATTTTTAACATTTACAAGTGTTACAAAGTGATCACAAAAGAGAGCGTGAAGATTTAAGAAATTCTTCCAGTGAGCGAGATAAATACAGTGGAAAAGTGCAATTATATTAGTATCATAAAATTACATCTGTTCCAGTCTATATATGGAATGCCTTTTTCAGCATCATAAAATCCCCTTTGGGATGAAGCCCAAAATCCTGTATCTTTAAGAAGGAGCTTGTCTATAATTACTCTTTGAATAGTATTCTTATATCCTTGAACAACAAGACTGTATTTTTTAAGTAACGTTTAAGTCCATCACCTCAGCTCAGATGAAATGCTCAAAAAAAGCCCAAACGAAATGCTCCTGTTACTCAACATCCTAGTTCTCGAGATTTGCCAAGAGTCCTACACACAGCTTCCGCAAAGGCAAAACAGACGCAGTAAGCGCACATGAATCTGGGCTTACAGATTCGCGTAGCCAGGAGAAACGTATTTCTCTGCCTACAAGTGCAGGAGTGAAATGAATTCACATACCACGTGGCAATCATGTTGGTGCTTCTCACCTGTGTTTCCCCCTGTGTTTGCAACTGGGTTTGGATTTGCTCCACTGTTTGTTCCTCTTCTTGCTCCTGCCTAGGCTGTTGCTCCTGCAGTTGTGGAGGTATTTGTCCTTCAGTCAGTGCCTACCACAACAGAAATAGACGGATCGGGGGGGATCACAGCAATAGGCTTTTTAATTATCTTCATTCTGAGTAGACATGGTAACGTGACTGTTACCATGAAGTGACGTAAAGGCTTATCCTAGAACAAATTCCTAATGGTCTATACCAATAATTGGGACAGAAAACTCTGACTTGACAAATAATTATTATATATCAGGGTTGCTTGCTTCTGACATTGCTAAAATGCCAAAAAATTAGACAACCACAGACGTGTAAAGGAACAGATCTGGCATGGACAGCTGATGCACTGAAAGGGGATTAGGCAGCCAAAACCCATACTGAACAATTCTCAGTCTTCCAAAATCCTTTGTTATTTTTCTTTATTCCCAGCCTTTGCAATTGTTTTTACATTAAAAAGTAATTGAAAAGATTTGAAAATGAAAATAATTGAAAAGCTAGTGAAAACAATGCGCAGAGTGTAATTCACCTGGAAAAACTGAACAGACCTTTTCCTGCGTCATCATAGGCTCTGCACAGCTGGAAACTACCTCACATGTAGGTAGTGGCTTGTCATAGTTCTCTGCACTGAAAGTAAATGAAGTAGCGTAAGCTAACTAAATTTTGTGCAATCATTTTAATATTGATGACATTTTAAGACAAAGAATTTAAAAATTCTGGAACAGGAATCTGCAATTAAGATCTGACAAAGCTGGAGATTAGCAGGGAACTCCAGCCAGTTCTTTACCTAGAAATATGACAGCTGTTTTGTCAGACATGAGAAAAAGAGTTGAAAGCCTGGGCTGAGCAGCCACTTCTTGAATCACATGTTTAAAACCGTTTTTCAACAGCCTCTCTTCGACAGAATTACCACTTACAAGCCTGTAAAATAAAGAAACTCATTAAATACTTTTCCCTAGAAAACCTTGACGCGTTCTGAAACTCAACTGTTTCATGGCTAATGTTCCTCACCTATGGCAGTAAGCACCAACACTCATTTAGAGTCCATCAGGTATTTTCACAGGGAGCTTTGTATTAGTTTTTTAGTTTCTTAGAGGAAAGTTTTCTTTTTACATCTGATTTAGTATTTTCAAAACATCGGGTTCCTTTAAGTTCTTATTTTCAAAATGAACAATAAACAGTATTATTTCCTATACAACTGGATTAAAAAAAAATCCTTACACTAGCAGGGGATTTGCTAAGTGTCTGCGCTGCACACCCACACATTCCTGGTCAGTGGTGGAAGTCCTTCCAGGAACAGAAACAGTCGCTTGGAAGAGAAGCTTTCAAATACATCTTGGAACTACATGAACATCAGCATCTCATCATTAATGGATTTGAAATCCAATGATAGACCATCAAGACAGACATTTACTGTTCATCAAGAGCAGTAAACCCCCACAGATACTAATTCTTGTTTTGTCTGTTCCAACACAGAAACCCAGATGGCTTACAAGATGGAGGGAAAGACAGGAATAGAACAGACAGTAAGGGAAAGGACAGGGTTTTCATTTTCCCTTTAGTCTGAAGGGAAGATGTATGACTGATCCAATCTTTAAAGGGATATTAAATGACCAAATGACTTAAGCTAAAAGGATGACCTCAATAAAAAATCCTAACAATATCTTCACCTAACAATATCTTCCCTCTATTTTTGATTTTAAAACACCTACACTATGTCTTGTTTCTTAGCGTAAAAGTCACCTGTATATGTGAATATCTCTGCCTCTTGCAATTTTATCACACCATTCTTTAGCCTTCGTATCCATCAGCGGATCGAAATCAGTGGCATAGAAGACAACAGTACTTGCATCTACATGGCTGACACCTGCGGAAGGAGTGTGGGAAGAAAGAATAGCACAGAAGACTCGCTTGTCTTGGTTGAAGTTTTTTATGGATTCCTAAAATGAGGAGACAAGCAACTTAATTACAAATTCACATTAATAAAGCGTAAATCTCTAAATAATATTTTTTTACAGAATGAGAAGATCAGAAAAATTGCTTTCTTATTACCTCCCCTACCTACATTAAGCATACAAACATTTTAATTTGTCTGACTGCCCACATTACAGATTTACACAATTCAAAATTATTTTGCGTACAACTAAACATTAATTTATGGTGCAGTCAACTAGATAAAAATCTGGAGATCTATTATGGCAGTCCTATTATATCCTATGACTAAGCACACCTGACTGCATTATTACATTCTGTGTGCTTCATCATTTTTTCTTGTCTATTTACTAAATTGAATCCTTTCTATTGTGCTGCCTTGTGTTCCTTTAAAGCAAAATACTCCTTCATGTTTTATACTGCGTCTGACAGAAAGCATAGCAGTGTCATTTGAAATAGAAAATAAGAAAATAATAACTATATTGTTAATGTTTGCTCAAATTGTAGGCCCCAGCGGATATAGAAAATCTTACTGGGGAGGGAAATGAGCATACTTTCAATTTATCCTCAGGCAATGCCAGGGCACTCTACGAAAAACAAAAGCCCCTGGAGTAAGGCTGAGGAAGTGCCAACATAAAAACAGTAACTACACATGAAGTACTAACAATGTAGATAGCAACAGATAACGAAAGCAAAAGCAATTAATCAAAACACATTTGTGACAAAAGGTCTGTATTTCAAGCACAAATTACTCATAAATGTAGGAGAACTAGTGGCATGCCTCGTGGAAACACCCTGGATGCCTCATCAAATAGTAATATGACTGACATATTTCACATATAATTACATACTTTGTGCTACAGCTACACACACAATTTGCTAAATAACTAGTGAAATTATGCAAATGAATTTTGCAAATGTATTAGACTTCCCTTTAGCATTTTCCCTCCTACTATGAACATCTATTCACTATTAGCTTGAGTAAGAGGTCCTCTCACCAGATAATGCCAGCTGTGAGCACCACTCTCAGTAACTCTTACGTACGTGAGAAAATGGAAGTTCAAGAAAAGCTCCAGTATATCAAGCATCGGAATCATCTGTGTCAAAATCAACACACGATGTCCTCTCGCTCTCAGCTTCTGAAGCAAGACAGCCAGAGCTTCCATCTTGCCTGTTTATGAAATAAGAACCTGAAGGTTCTGCAGGTAGCATTCAACAATTAAAGAAAGCACATACACGCAGCTGTAACAAGTGGTGGGTGTTTAATACCTGAGTCACTCCGCATCAGTCAGGGATCTGGAAACTGCAGGAAAATGAGGCCTTGCTATCTGCCGCACTGAATGGATGTAGGGAAGTATCTGTTCCTTTAGATTAAACTTCAAGACCTTCATTTCATGGGTATATGTATAAGGAGGATTTGCTACATACAAATATGGAGGAGCAACAGCTACAGCTGGCAATAGGCACAAATTTCTATAAAACAACAAAAAAAAACCCTTAATATACTAATTTTTAACAACTTGGGCTACTAACCACTCAAAACCAGTAATAAAAGCAGATGTCTGCATGGAAGCATAAAGGACCTGGCTAAAGGCAGTTGAAAGTACATCAGTAGATTGAGTTTTACACTAACATCAAGTAAATGTAAAAACACTCAAGATCAGAACAAGACAAGAGGAAATTACCATTACCCATAAAGTTACCCAGATAAGCTGACTTAAAACTCCTACTTTTTTGTAAGTATTCACACAAAAAATATAAGATATGTCAAAATAAATTAGAATTGCTGTATAACTAATAACACCTGCCATGGAACTATTAAGAATTTTAAAATCTTAGAATAATCTAAAATTATACATCAGGGATGCAAATAGATTCTACACAAAGGAATTTAGCCTGCAATTAGGATAAAACAAGGCAACTCATTTATCACTTTTAGCATTTTACAGTTCTTTACATAAACACCCTGGTTTGGATGGCAGTATACACTCATCAAACTTGTGCAGAGACTGCAAGTGGATTTGTCTCAGTTACCCAGTAACAACATCCTTCAGGGCGGCCTGTTGCTGCTTCAGTGTCAGAAGGAGTTCTTGCAAGGGATTCTTTAGAACCTCTGAAGTACTTGAGTGTGGAAGGCAATTTGCAAAGCCAGCCCAGCGCTATTTGTTAATCCCGGCAGAAGAATGCTGAGAGATTTTTCTTTCACTGATGCAAGGGCAAATTTCCAACAAGTCTCTGCCATACAGGGGGGTTCTGGAACAACGCCACTCATTCCCAAAATATATTTTGGCTAGGTGTTCCTTTAGTTGTCTTTTTTCTTCTATGACACCCTTTAAATATTATTTTTTTTTTCTGAATATATTTTGACCAGATAAAGCTTAAGCAAAAAATAAATGTATGCAAAAGAAAGTTGAAAATAAGGATAGCTTACTTAATGTGATAGTTCTATGACTGATTATGAGCAGGAGAAAAGCTGACAATCAGAGTAGTATTTGTGATACAAGGACAGATGTTAGGCTTGGTATTTTAGTGAAAAATAAATCTGCTCTCCTAATTTACGCCTTTGGCAAGAATATAATGGGACTTTCAAACTACCACTGGAGAGTCCACTAGTACAGATGGATGAGTCTAGCTGGTTACAATATTCTACAAGATTTAAAAATTAAAGCTTTGACTATTTCAATGAACAGATATGCACACACAAATCCTGTATACTATACATTGTGAATGATCAAGTATATACTCTATCATATAAAGAGTTAGCATAGTACCTGAGCTGGACAGGAAAGTGTAGATACAGATTTAGATTTAGTGCTCAAATCATCCACTGTCACATTAATAAATTCAGTCTTCCAGGAAAGCAGCAAGACAAGAAAAATATTTTAATGAAGAAAAATAATTATACTTCATAGACACATGATATTACAATATGAGGATATTGTAGCTTCTAGAATTTCAATTTCTGAATAGTTAAAAAATGGAAAAGCAAAAAAAAAATTTGAGCTCAAGATCATTTATGAGCTTCATTAAAGTTCCATGCTCCTCGAGGAAGAAACAAATTTAAAAGACAGGCAAAAGATTCACTCTGTTAAAAAAAAAAAAGAAAAGAAAAGAAAAAAAGAAAAAAGAGAAAGAGAAAGATGGAAATAGAATCATGTAGCACCTTACCTTGATGTTTCAGAGACTGTCCACCAAGAAGCCGACAGAATTGACTGTAAGACAAAGTAAATGTTTTCCCTCTAAACTGTAATGTTACAGGCTTCTCTGGCTGAGTAATTCTCACTTGTGCTTCAACTGTGGAAGCCATTGGGCCAAGTACTCTCTTGCTGGCTGTTAAGAGCAAACAAAAAATGTAGAAGGTTTAACAACAAGAATTTCCTGACTGTACACCGCAGGATTTGAATGCTTATCCCATGCATGCAATGTGCCATATTTCCAACGAAGGGCAATTTTACTCCAGACATAACTCTTAGGTTGCACTTAACTGCGAACAGATTAGGTCTCCCTCTAATACTGTGTTCTTAAACTACACATGAAATGTTCTTCCCCTCAGTACCACTGGTAGACCTATTTAAAAAAAAGGATTATTTCCTAGATACCAGTGAAATACCAGTCAAACTGTATGATACTGTGCCCAGCTAAAATCAGTATGTAGAGAATTTAGAAAAGGCCTGAAGAAGAGTGTGCTTGAAATACTGCACTACATCCCCAATCATCTGAAAATGGTCTGTTCCAAAGGGCTATATCACACAAAAAAGACCCAGTTAATAATGATCTTTAGTAGTGGCTCAGCAGAGACACAGAGAATGGGACAGTGATAATGCCTAAATCTGCTCAGGCAGTTAGGACTGACGTGTGAAAAGCTGTCTCACACTGCAGGTCAGGTCAGGTCTGAGGAGAGAGTTTCATTAAGATGGCATACCTGGAGATCAGCACAACTGCCAGCTGAATTTACAGTGTTCACATTACAGTATCATTCTGTTTATAAAACACAGACAGATAATGACACGCTTTTTTTTTTTTTTTTTTTTTTAAATTTCGTGAGTGAATTCCTGTTAGGAAACTGCTAATGTGACTTGATACTCAAATACAGAATGCACAAACACATTCAGTACCTCAATTCTTCCCCAAATTCAAGCAATATTTTTTAAGAAGACAGCAAACCAGAAGGCAATTTATTATATATACAACACACCTTTCCTACGCTGATTTTCAGAAAACATGGCAAAGGGTTGTCGTCCTTGCATCTTCTCATGATGATCTGCCGTAAGTGTTGCTGTGTCCACTGTCTGCTGCAACTGAGACCGTGAGAAATCTCTAGTCCTACCTTTGGGTTTCTGTCCGTACTGCACTGGTGTAAATAACCTAAAAATTAAGAATTGTCCTTCTACACATACAAAATACATACATGAGGAAGTTGTTAATCCATTCAACCTAATTAAAAAAAAATCAAATTAAAGAAAATAGTTATTTTTAGCTGATGTCACAATAACTTTCACATATAGTACTTCAGGGAAACTAAAGATGTCTAAATGGCAAAATAATTAGTTCTTTTCTTCTTTACATAGATGTTTTAGCTATCACTTCCAATTCTTAAGTTTCATTAACTGACAAAGCTCCCTTCTGGCAGAACTGCCTAACAGAACTAGTGCAGGACATCCTTCTTGTCACCTGTTACAGCCACCTGTTACACAAGCTGTTTTGGGCTTCAGTAACCATTCTCTGTTCTTATCAGGTTAATTGATTGTAAAATGTTTAAGGCTACATTGTTCTGACATATTCTACAGCAGAATTACATTCACTCCAAGACTCAGAAATGAACCCTGCCAACTGCTTGTCAGAGAGAAGAGTCAATAGCAAAAATAAAAGGTCAAAAGTAAACAGAACACCTTTTTTCCTCCTGTCCCCTCAAGCCCCCCATCTTAGACTTAAAATTAATTAGAAGGAAAAGACTTCCTTATTTTGCTTAGGAAACTCTACTGCAGAAGTCACTTTCACTGTTTGATCAAAAACACAACAGACTTCAACTCAATAGAGTTTGGCAGGAAAGATCACAACTGAGCCTTTGTCAATGAAAGGAATATTAAGTGGTAAAAAGCAGTCTGCTTTCCCTCAGAAGACTGCCATATAGTCTTTAGCAGTGAGCACTTTGGAAACAAAAGATAGCAAGACAAATTTTGAATGAACCCTCCCTGCCCTCATTTTCCCCTGTTACATAAAAAAAAAAAAAAAAAAAAAGAAAAAAAATGATTGAAACACTGCATACCTATTTGGTTTGAGCTTCACCGGCTCAAGCCTGGGTGATGAAGGAGAACAGTAGATCTCTTCAATAAACTTCCTAGTTACCTTCCGTTTTGGCAGTCTTTGTGCTTCGTAGCAAGTCATTTGGTTTTCCATCCCAATCACATCAAAGAGAGACCAGTCTGCACGCTTAAGTTATAAAAAATTTTAAAAAGAAAAAAACTCAACAAACTAAAGAAATATTCTACTACCATGCAGTTGCAGTAAAAAAAAAAAGTAGTAATAATACCACATTATCTGAGAATGAGTAAAAAGCTCACAGCTGATGCCAGAATTAAACCAAAACGTGCAAGAGCCACATGTCATGTGATTTTGCACAGAGCAGCTGCTGTTACTTTAAAAGGTTTCAGCAATCTACACCATGAAAATAAAGCACTATGCTCAAGTTACCACGAGTCAAAAACAGGCCAGCACCCTCACATTACAAGCTCTGCAGTTAATTTAGTGCTTGTAATTAAAACATTTGCCACTGTAGAAATGGCATTCTAGTCTCTATTCGCATGTTGACCCAATTTCCTCCACAAGCCTTTGACACGCACCCCGTCCCCCCACCCCAAAATGATCTTTTCAACAGGCTTAAAGAAGTAACTACTTGAATTTCTCAGGGCACAAAAAGCTGCTGTTTTAGCTTTGCCCAGTCTTTCTTAAGCCTCTAGTATTGCCAAAATCACTAGAAAAAAAAGAATGGATTAAATCCCTTGCAACCTAACTTTAACAGACTATAGTTAAAACTAAACTGTGGAATCTGATACTGCTTCTCATCTCCGGAGCTGTACACAGCTTCACTATACCCTTACAGCTCCTCAGGAGAGGACAAGAATGGCACCCTTCCCTTGATTCCAAGGCCCATCGGTTTAGGTTAATTGGGAACTTTAAGCAAAAGGAGAAAATGCTGCAAAAACAGTCTGACCTTCTTTGATAAAGACAGCAAGTTCCCAGCATACCTACTAAATTCAGTACTACCATAAAGTCAATGGTTATTATTTATAGTCTTAGTAGTTGCTTCTAAAAATAAAGGAATTAGCAATTCAGATTTAGAAATTTAATTGGAACCTGAATTATGTGTAAAAAATTTTATGTCCTAAGCCATCTGCTCTCCCAGTCAAATCAAATCAAGCCCAAGAGAATTACCTCACTACTCACCTTCCAAAGATCCCATCCTAACGCATTCAGCACCAGGGAAGCAGTTGTAAACTGCAGCGCGTCTAATACAAAGGAAGAACTTGGAAGCCGGGGACTTATCAGATCAGGATGGTTACACACCCTCAGCAGCTGCGTCGGAATATGGAGGACACTGACAAAGTGCCCACTTCTAAGACATTCTTGAGTTCTGTTATTTAAAATGAAAATATAATTTAAATTGTATTCTAAAAACTGTGCTTTCTAGGAGCTTAGGTCTTTCTGCACACTCAAATTGTTTATTGTCAAAATAAATCAGATAACACCAAGTTATCAAACTTAGAAAAGTGTGAGTTTAAAAATGCAATCTTCTATTCCTCCAGCTTCTCTCACATTCACACAAACTTTTAATAATTTATAAAATATATTCTGATTTTTAAATCCACATTATCATGAACCTGAATTTCTCAAATAACCACTCTATTTCAAGTTAAAATGACATTAGAAAATATATGAAACACATATTGTCAATATTAAGGCTGTTTTTTTAATGCCTGAATAAATACCACTTTCAATTATCAAATTCACTGGAAAATACAAAGTAGACACATCAGAAAAGCAAAGTAAAATATAACCTAGCATATTCAGTTCCTAAATGATTTAAGAACTAAATTCAGACAAAAACAGTGACACACGCTCAATTGTCTATGTTACAAATATAGAATACTGTGTTTTGTCCCATAATCTGCAAATATTGTTTATTTATGCTTCTTTTCACCTTGTAAAACAATTAGATATTAAAAAAAACAAACACAAAAGAAGAAATTGCTCAATACATACAGAACGTGATTAGTCTGCACTAGCATTATGCCATGTGCTCCAGTCTTTGTGTTTGGCCACGGCTCACTTAGAAATTACATACCAGCAAACAAGCTCTCTTAGTGTAACTGGAACAGTTTCTAACTTGTAACAGTGAATGAACAATTAAGAACTACTTAATGGATGTACCTTTGTTGAGAAAAGATGTCTTTATACATTGACTTCTGCCGATTAGAAAGAGGACACGTCAGGATACGCTCGTATTTCTTTGGTAACTGCTGCTCAACGTGAATTTTGGACCTCCGCAAAATAAACGACTGCGCTACCTAAAAGAATACAAAACAAGAACTTCCTAACTGTAACTGAGACACTAGTATTAAGAGACTGTCCTCAAGGAAGACTTACTCTCTGCAGTCTCATTGCCACTCTCTGGTCGTGATCTTCATTCCCCTCCACAGACGCTATCTTCATAAAATCCAGATGGGGTTGGGAAATCCCTGGAATCAGGAAACAGGCAATGGCCCACAGATCTTTCGAGGCAGTAGGCAGACGCGTGTCCATGAAGAGTAGACGATGATGACTGTGAACAATGAATATAATGACTATGCTAAGATTTATTTCATAACTTAAATTACATCACAGCAAAGATATTTTTAAAACCTGCCATTATAAGCATGAAGTTATTTCAGTAAGTAAATAAGTAATAGACAACAGCAAAAATAAAATTTTTAATGAATGCTCCAGACCTTTGGAGATTGAATATTGCATCCCAGTGCTTCTCTGTCCAGTTATTACCATTCTGCCTCTCATCTAAAACTAGGAACCTCCATTGTACTTCCATGAATGCTTCACAGTCTTTAAAGAATTGCTTGCAGGAGGCAATACAAACATTAAAGTTGCTGGGGTCAGTCTATTCCTGCAACATAAGAACACAGAAATCCTAAAGGCTTTTTTGATGGATTTCAGAGCAAAGATTAAGTGTTTCCTCTTCTGGGATCAAAAGAGATTATCTTGCACTTTACCCAGTGCAGTTCTTCAAAGCTTTCAAAATCCCAAAAGTGAAGAGAATGCTCAATTTAACTCTCTGGTTGTGATGTTGAAAACATTACATAAAATATCTTTAAGAGAAACTGTTTTTTTAAAGCAGAAAAAACTTCTCCCACAAAACACAGTAAGCCAAGTCTCCTAACCATCCAAAACCAACTGGTAACGAAAAGCCATATTTCCTTAAGTGCTTTTAAATTGTCCGTTGAAGAGTTTGGACATGTTTTAGAATACCTATACTTGTTGTCACAGGTTATCAATAGTACCTATACTTAATGGATAAATTCTAATCTCCAAGACTTATGTGTCAACCTTTAGGTAAATTCTACCCAGAAGTATCGAAATTATTGTGAACTTGACTGCAGAAGCCATCAAATGTGTGAATTAACATCCTAATGTTTGCTTTCAAAGGCAAACAAAAAAAAAAATAGAAACACAAGACATCAAATTAAAATATGAATTAAAGGAAAAGTCACAGATCTAAAGGAATACAAATGCTCAAAACTATGTCAATGTCATTAATTTTCTTCTGCTCTGCTTAGGTCACAAGGTAGGAAAGATTTATTACATTATTTATATGGCCCAATCCTACAAACTCAAGAGAGAAGTGAAAAATTGCTACTGAGTATAAGATTATATGAAGGCAAGAAATTGAAAAGTAACTGGAAAAGATACATCATCCCAAAAGGAGGGATAAAAGTTTTATGTTGTAAAAGCATTCATGGAGGAACCCAAGAAGTTCCTTGTAACTGTGGAAGTTGAAAATAAAAATATTTGAGAAAAAAAAAAAAGAGGAAGAAGTATATTTTGCAAATAAGTTCAGTGAAGTTTTGAAGCCTAAAAACACATACATGGCTTTTAAGCTACAAAACACACACCAAACTTCTTGTTGCTTCTTCTGAATTACACGTCAATTTCTCATCCAAAAAAATGGCTAAATTAAACACATTTTCTTAAAAAAAATTCTGCAAATACTAAGATGAGGTACTAGTCACCAGAGCAAAGATGCCAATTTCCCATACAGAGATTAGGCACTAGTCAAAAATGTCTGTGCAAAGGGACATCATGCTAGTAAGTACCTACACACTAATTAAAAAGGCGACCCAGACACTGCTGGTCATCAAAGCAGATTTTATTGGTAAATATCAAACTCTGCTTATGAACCAGCATTCATGAAATGAGGAAGCATCTTAATTCTTCCAGTACGCCACACAACAAAAGAGAAAAGAATCCGGTTGTGATTATCACCATGCTGAATTTTTTAACCACAACAGTATAACGGTGATTCAGGCTGATTTTCTGTGTAATGCTTGTGTTAGCCAGCACATGTGTAGATGAAACAGTGTTCCACAATACCTGTCTTTTTTAAAAAAGTTCTTGTGGATTCCCAAGATACAGAAGAATTTTCAAAGCAGGACACCAGCAGTTCAGTTCAATCTCCCACTTCAGCACATTAAAGTGTTGTGAAATAACAAGAATAGGACCCCAGTCACCTATAGAGATAAAAGTTACAGCATGACTGGAAATGACCGCATAACACTTCAAAACTTACAAGAAAAGGCAATTCTGTATATACCAACAATATATACACACACAAACAATGAAAGGAATTATTTCTCCTTTTTTATAAAATTTATTCCAGATACATTTCTTTAACTTACACATATTAAAAGCATTTTTTCCTCTTACTGAAAGCACATTCACTAATGAACTGTTAAAAATACAGATTTATAAAATAGAAGATCTACAGTATTTCATACCTTCATTACATGCCAGGTGTGCAAAAAAAGCAACAACTTGCACTGTTTTTCCAAGTCCAGCTTCATCAGCCAGAATGCCATTGAGATTCATCTTATACAGCTTTGCCAGCCACTCCAGTCCAGTCTTCCGATAATCTCTAAGAGTGCCGCGCAATAACGACAAAGTATCACTCTTTACCACTGTTGTGGTTTGAGCCCTGTCTTTGGGTAACAACGCTTCTGCAGCAGCGGCAGCATCTGCTAAATTTGCCATGTATTGCTTTACAGCAGATGTGAGAAGACCTGGAAGCACCACTTCCTTCTGAAGGCTCTCTCTCTTATCCGGAGCATCTCTTCTCTCTGCACAAAATAATAAAAAGCATGCTGCTGCCATATCTGAGATGAATAATTCATTAACAGATTTGATGTTATTTACAGCTAAGCTAGGGTCAAAAGAACACAAGAATTCTACACTGTAAAAATAATGTAAAATCCAGTTTGTCAAACTTGACTACATACACAACGGCAAACTGCAGTGGGACACAGGTGCACACACGATAGTTTTAGTGAATTCAGTCTCATGCGTAGCCCCCAAGGGACAAATATCTAAACTCTGATACAAAAAAGAGCTCAGCAAAAAAAAAGCCTTTACATTGTGTTCATCAAAGCTTTAGTAAGCTATAGGAAGTTAGGGAGCTAGAGACAGGAGATATTTATGACTCAAAACTAAGACCAAAATATTAGCTCCTAAACATTTGTTTTGGTAAGCTTATACTTCTACTACCAGGATGCAAAAGAAAAGAAAAAAAGTAATACAAAAAGAAGCCCTAAATTCCTATTACCTTTGTTTGAGATGTTCTGTGAGTTTAGTACTTTCTTCCTCCTCTCTTCTAACTCTACTTGCAGTTTTGTATCTAGCACCTGAAATGAAGCGAGAATGGGGGCGGGGGGGAAAGAGCAGAAGGAAATGACAAACATGAGTGCACATAGCTTCAAATACAGCTCTCAATGACTTAACATTTCGTCAACAGCAAGACAGGCATCAGACGTGGCTACAATGCAGAGCACTCGGAACAGTGTGTACAAAACTAGCCATGAGTAGAAGCCATCCACATCATCAGCGAGAGCTACCCAAGAGTAACTCAGATCCAAACTTAAACACCTGCAGTGAGCCAACTGCTCCGACTAGGATTAGTGAAGCTCTCTCCCTCATGCCATACAAGGCCTGAAATTATTCAGGCACCCATAACATGAAGCTGTCTTTACCAAGAGATAATATACACCACGTGGGCTGAGCAAAGCTCAGTTGTAAGATTCCTGCTGTTATGGTCCAACAGGTTTTTATTCAGGATGTCTTTAGATTTTTTTTTTCTTTCTTTTTTTTTTTTACATTTACCTGTTTAATGGTGGACCAGAAATGTTCAATTTCTTTAGCAGTAAAAGCAGCAACAGCCCTCAGTCGCTTTTCTTCTCTTTTCTGGCATGTTTCCTTATGAAGTATCATACCCTCATGATGGAGAGCCACACTCAAAATTAGCTGAATAAAATAATACAATTATTTTAAGTTTTTACTGTGTTCTATCTAATATACATATTTCTAAAGAAAGAAAAAAAATACAATCCCTTTAGGAGCACTGCTCAAACTTTACAAACACACTGGAGCGGCAAATCAAACTCACACATCCTCCTCATGAAAATGCTGCCTATTCTTCCTCCCTTTTCTGGTTGGAAATATCAAATTCACATTGCTCTCTTGGCAGTTATCATCTTCCATCTTCTTTTTTTAACAAAATCAGTTGCCATCCACTGCATTTCTTCCAGAAGATAATCATGGTGTGATTTGTGCCTTAGAGCCTCTTGGAGTTTGGGCAGACGCTTCAGAGACCATAAACCTTCTTTCCTCAGTGCTGTTATTCGCTGCAGAATTTCATTTTCCTTGAAGTAAACATAATTAAACTTATGTTTCCTACTGCACAACACAAAACCAAGATAGAGACTCTGTGAAAAATGTTACATGAATAATCAATAGAAATGATTTTTCAGTGCTTGGAAACATTCTACGCTGTTTGAAGTTGCACTTTATTAAAAGATAATTCATAACACGTCTTGTGCAACGTTATGTAAAGTCTCTGAAGGACTTTGTGATGCAGCAGTATTATGTAAAATCAGTAAAGAGGTTTGGGATGCAGTGGTACTCAAGTCTTAAGAACTCTATTGTTTCCTCCTAAAATACAGTACACCTGAATCTCACTAGAAGAGCAAGGCTGTTTCAGTGACAATTTTCACAGAACTGAAATGCTCTGCTACATGGCAGATGGACAGAATTCTCTAAAAAGTTCATTTAAAAATATGATTAGTCTATGGCATTTTAATTAACACATAAAAGCATCCTGCAACTGCTGGCAAGCAAGCACAAGCAGCACAAATTTTCATTGTGATTTCTCCCCCCTTATTCTAAATAAGCTGCATAAAAAGTTAAAATCATTGATTCTGTTTAATTAAAACTCCTTCTAGGATTTCATTACAAGAACAAATTCTGCTTCCCTAGGGAATCTGCCTGATCTCTTCTCAGTCCTTCTCTTTCTTTAAGAAAAATCATATGGCATGTCTGCATCACTAATTAAAACCAAAAGAGAGATGCAGCTATTTAAATGAACACGAAGTTTTATTGTAAAGAAAGATTTATACCCAGCTGTGCTATACAATGGCTATCTGAAGCAAATTATTAGTGCTGGGCAAAGTGTTTTGCAAAAACTACTGAAATGATTTGCTTCTTTCTCCCCAGGCTGGAGTAACAAATTCTATCACCCACAAAGTCTCAATACAAAACACCAAGGACAACATTGCCAGGACACAGGGAGAGGTGAGCACGCTGTTCCCACTTGCTGCACCTTGTAACTTACCCCCAGCCTTCTACACACGTTTGAAATCTACTTTGAAGCATTAAATGAATCTGATTCAAGGAAAATGAAAACCTAGCACAAGAATATTTAAACTGAGAGTTGGGCAGCCATGACAAATGACATAAATGAATAGATACGTTCTTCATAGAAGTAAAATTGCAAGAGAAAGTAGTGGTAAAGTGCAAAAAATTAATCTTGTCTACGCTTTAACAAGTCAGATGTTATAACTCTGTTTCTGTGGATACTCTCTTCCCAGTATTCAGACAGACTATTTAAAGGTGGAGAATGGACAACAACAGCAATTACAACACACATAAAACAGCCGTTCAAAACCACATACAATATAATATGCAAACCTCATACCTGTTGCTGTACAGGAACTGGAGTTGGGACCAAAATCACATGCTGCTTACCACAGCCTGCTGAAGAAAAGCTGGGCTCTTGCTGTGCGGAGCACGTAAGGAACTATGCAAACTTGACAAGTTTGGTCCAGTTTGCTGGTGGCTTTGCTCCTGGCTAATCTGTTGAGCCACTTGAGGAACAGGAGGCATTCCACCTGCAGAGGAACTTTTAAAAATTGCAATTTCAGTAATTAAAATAGTGGAATATTAAAAAAAAAAAAACAAAGTGGCCGTACAGACTGTTATATAGTCGTTCAAATCAACTTTCTCCCATACCGCAACACAACTGCGTACCCAAAACCTACTGGTGTAGAATGTCCTTATCTGCTCTTTAACCTGTCGACACAAAGATTTTTTTAAAAAATATCCTACAGAGAGGTGATAACTAGGTAACCAATCGCTATCAGGGTATCAAATGACCAAAAAGGAAAAATACAATGCAACAACATCAATTAAAGAAAAAACAAATCAGGCACAGAGGGTACAAATTTAAGCCTAGTGCATGGAAAATGAGATGTGCAGTGCTCAGATTTCTCAGATTTTCTCCAGAGGGTTTTTAAATCAGATAATAAATGGTATTGGATATGCTGTTACAATTACAGCAAATCTCATTAAAGCAATTATCTTTAATTACAAAGCTTAAAACTTACATTTGATCGTAAATACTTCATCATAAATCATTAACATATGTACTAGATGTACCAACGTTATTTTAAAGGTGCGACTTTTTAAAAAAAAAGGTTATTCAAAACTAATTTTGAATCTTTACATGAAGTATCATTTTGGAACTAAAATAAAGTTAACCTAATAAAGTATCTCATTATCAATAAAACGGTGCATCAGTCTACCACTTCCAAAGCTCTGTCCACACTGACCTTTGATTTCACTTTTACATTCTCTTTATTTTGCTATGAAATGGTTTTTATGGACACAGAATTGCTTCCTGCTCAACTTTCATAGAGAGAGTTCATCTCAACGGTCATTGACCCTTTAATCATTTATCCACTTCAATTCTTTACCGCTCCAGTAGATTTATCCGGTTACTTTATTCCTAGCAGCCAGACACGGAGGTTCCTGCAGCACATACGGAGTCTTGAGTGGGTATGGCTGTACTCTGAAGATCACACGGGACAGTCAATGGGCGCTTCGGGCTCCCTGCAGCACATGGACGCACGACGACTGACACCGCCGTCGGCGTGCAGACAGAGAGAGGCCGGTGCCCACAGCCACACGCGGGGACAAGGAAGGCTGCAACAACAGGGCGATGCCTGGCGTCACGCGTGCAATCCCCAGGCCTCTCGTTTCATAAAGCGCTGCCGTTTGAGGGGCAGAGTGATTTAACCTGTAAGTACCTTACAGCCACGTATGCCATTAACACAAACCCAAGCGGGGTTTAAACGCTGCCTTGAAAATGTGGTCGCGTCTGCAGTGCTACTGGCCATGCTGGGAAGAAGCCTTAGCGCAAAGATAACGTGGAGGGAACACAGCAGAGCAACGCGTTGCCAGACCTCCCCGGCTGCAAGGTGCACCAGGAACCCAGCGGGAGCCTCACCTCCAGCCTTCCCGCCAGGACCCTTCCAACAGGCCGCAACGCAGCGCCCGCCGCCGCCCGGCCCCGGACCGACCTCGCACCCCGTCACGGATGGGCTGCGGTACCCGGGGTAGGAAGAACGTGGTTTACTTTACGCCCTCCATCTTCCAGGAAAGAGAAAACCAGCCGCTAACGCCCAGCTCAGCAGCCCTCCCTCGGCGCGGCGCGGCTCGGCTCGGCGCGGCTCGGCTCGGCGCGGCGCAGCACGGCCCCTCGGCCGCCCCCGGCCCTCGCCCCGCTCTGGCACCGCTGCCCGCCCCACGCCCCCGCGCCGCCCGCCAGCGCCCTGCCGGCCACAGCCACTGCGGCGCCCCCCTGGCGGCCGCGGACACGGCGGCAGCTGCCGCTCGCCCCGCCCCCTCAGCCGGCCCCGCCCCGCGTCCCACCCGCAGGGAAGGGCTGAGCCGCCGAGCTCGGCGCATGCGCGAAGCGGGCTGAGCTGGGGCGGGCGTCGTTAAGTGGAATTTAGGCAGCAGCAGTCTAAATTTCCCTTAAAATACAGCATTTCCCCCCAAGCCGCATCTCAGAGACCCACCAGTGGGGAGAATCCGAACACAGGGGCCGTGCAGGCTGAGGTGGGGAAGGGGCCCGGTGCAGGCCCACCCCAGCAGCCTTCTGCTGCCAGGACAGTGCACAGTCTTTATTTTCTTAGCCGCAACACAGCTTAGCGTTGCACCCTTTATAAAAGTCAGTTTTAGAATTTAGACCGCCTCTGTATTTTTTAAATTATTTTTATTTGGCTTCTGCACTGAAAACAGAGCTGAAATACCAAATTTATAGTCCCCATTAAATAAAAGAGAACGCAAAACGAGGTAAGAAATATCCTTTTTTTTTTAATTATTACTATTATTTTGTTTTCTCCAAAGGCCATAAGTAGAAGTTGTGGTTGATTTCAACGGAGATATATGTCAGTGTGGGAGCCTTTATTATAAGCAAATGTATTTTTTTCAGATTGAAAGGGATAGAAAGATAGAGCTTTGGATAGAGGACTAACGCAGGGGAGGTCAATAGTATGAACCACCAAGGGATATAAGTTAAAATCTAGGTAAAGTCCCTCTCCAGAAGACTGTTACACACTTGCTCTCATAAAATGAGCAAGGCTTTCACGATAAAACTAAAAGCTATAATTAAAACCCAGATAAAATAAACAAGCAAATCCCTTTTTAAAGGACAGCTGTGCTCTGGCAAAAAAAAAAAAAAAAAAAAAAAAACCACTAAACCAAAACCCCAACAACTTAATTCCAGAAGGAGCCATAAAATTAGAGGCCACTAAAGGAAGGACCAAAGAGTTGACTACTCATTTTCAGAAACTACCACATTACAAAGCAGGTCTCCACACAGACCCAGCTAGGGAAGCACATCAAGCATTTGTATGAATAGCCAAATGCTTCCAGAGTCGTGTTCCACCCCTTCCAAAGGTGTTCTACAGGCAGGGAGGGGAAGAAGGCCGCTGCCTTTACTTATTTTTTTCCTTTCCCTACCTCCCCGGAGAGTTGGAAACAAGAACCGTAAGTCAAACCACAGATGGGGAAAGGAGAGCAAGAACTCAGAGTACACAGATTCCGAAAACACAGAAAATTGAAATCGATTCCTAAAGGAAGACAGTCCTGAGACATGTGCTTCCTACAGCATTGCACACATTACTCTGTTCTGAGCAGCTTGATGGGAATTAGGAACTCACACACACAAAGTGAAGGCAGACTTGATTAAAGCCCAGAGAAATTCAGCACCATTCCTTTCACGCATCCTAAATTGACGCAACCCCAAATCTAGCAGATGGCTAAGCAGTTCCCACTAAAACCAGAAATACTAAACCAGCAGCAACACATTTAGTGATCCACCACAGGCAAAGCTAGAACATTCATGACCGCACACTTTGAATTGCGGTTGTAACAATTTATATCTTCTCCTCACATCACAACTACAACTCTGTGAAACGACACCTCAGGTAGCAGTGGCCCAGTTACACACGCAGCTGTGGAGCTATGTTCTTGAGCCTGCCCAAGAACACAGGCAACACTAGGAGCATGACATCTCCCAAAGAAAAGGTCTTGTCTTGAAATACATGGATCAGTCCATGTTCCAAAATTAAGACCTCTCACTGAGTAAAGAATAATTTCTTTTAGATTTGCAAAGCTTTAGAAAACACAGAAAGTTTGTTTCAATACCAAAAGAATTCGCAGCAGTCAGCATGATGAGTTCCTAACCTGTACAGGTTATTCCACAGGAAAGTCACAGATGACAAGGACAATAAAAGCTTAATGCTGTTTAGAGATCAGGTTAAGTAAAGGTGAAGGAAATAATAATAAAAAAAAAGAAAAATCAGAAGTTCATGGAGTCGTAACATCACAATAACAATTAAAAGAGTAAATTAAAATTATTTGCCCCATCTTTACGTAGAGATTATACACATGTAAAATACTATTTTCCAGGTAAACATAGAATAAAAACATTATTCAAATAGCCATTAAGATATTCTGCATTACAAGACTCTTTTAGGAAGCTTCTTTCTTGTTACACTATTTTCAAGTATATCAGTCAGGTGAACCAGTCAGTGGTATAAAAAACTTCTTTTACTTTTTCTACTGCACTGTCTTCCCCACCCAGTTTCTCCTGGGCATCCAGTTCTTGTTCTGCAAGCACACAAGCCCCTGCTTTACTGGATTCTTGAATTTAGAAAGGCCACTTTTTTGTAGACAAAAGGGAATTGCAAGCAGTAAGGGTCCCATGTCCAGCCACTTACTGGCTCAGTCGGAATCATCATCACAACCATCACTGCCTTCAAGATCGCTGCTGTTCTGTAAAACAAAAAGGGAAATGGCTTGTCAGTATTTCATTTACATCTAGAGACTGACCTAAATCAAAGACATCGACTTCAAGCTTCTCTAAAAGTAAAGAAAATGGGGCTAGAGCCCAACTTCATGTCTTAGACCCATCTATTGTAACAAACTTCTGCGATGGTAAATGATGCTTCTTGTAACAAAAAGAGATGTACATTGGATTACACGCATCAGCAGAAGAAATTTCTTCTCATTTACAACTGCATGATTACAACCTGCAGTACGTGGGACACTTACAAGTGGGACAATAGCATAAAATGCTGATGTTTAAAATAAACGCAGGTGAGACAAGTTAACAAGTGCTTTTTTTCCATGCAAGTCCCTCAAAAGCTAAGTGTTACATTGTCTAAAGCCAGATTTGAGAATTTTGTTTGTCTGCTGCAGAGAATTTATGTCCAAACTGTATTAGAGAGATACAAGGGCTCACAAATACTTGTTTAAAGATGAAGTCAGTTGCACAAAGTACTATCAGGGAAATACTACAAATGTTAGCAAGTTACAAGGAAACTGAAGTCTGAGTTCTTAACTGGGAGCCACTCCTTCAGGAGTAGGTGAATATGATACAATAAATTTGAGGGGTTTTTACGTAATTTTTTGAAGCAAGTGTTTTGACTGCTATGATTGGCATCAAAGGATTTTATAAAGAAAGGCTAACATGACAATATGCCTGTAGCTACTCCTTTTTTTCCTCACCACCACTTGCTGAAAACATACAAACCTTCAAATATCATGAACATAACAGTGACACTTTAATATCCTACTACAAAACAAATTCTGAGAGATTTAGACAGTTGCCTTCGTAACAGCAATCACAGCTCATTGAAGTGCAAACAGCCTGCAGAATCTCAAAGGAGTCTGTCATATCATCCCTTATTTAGCCTTTTCCAGACAGCTTGTGCTAACTATGATGCCAAAATGGTATTTGGTTGAGTTTATCTAAAGCAAGCAGACCTGCCTCCTGCTAGCAATACATCAGCGATTTGAACCCGTCAGCAGTTACGTCCTGCCAGCATTATCAGCGAGGGCCCTGAGCCAGGTGAGGACTCTGCACCACATGGTCTCTTTGGGTCCCATTTAACCCAACTAACGCAGCATTTGTCATAACCTCCTGTCACAAATGTCCTCATACAGCACTATAGTTCAGAAAAACAATTACCACAAGTACAAAAATAACCCTGAGAAATTTCTGGTATCTTGCTTGTACTATTCAACAAGGTTGTAAATTTTATTTTGTATGTTGAAACTCTTTCTCGTACTCAAATAAAAAATGGTAGAGACAGGATTAAACCTAATGTTCTTCAGAGCAGGATCATTATCTACATAAAATAAAGGTAATTTGAAGGACTCCATTAAGTGAAAAAGGTCATTATTTTCTTCTGAGTTGCACTACACAGAAGTTTTAGCCCTGCCCATCATTCCTCCTTCAAGGATATGCCAGCCCTCTGACCAAGAAAATCTGAATCACAAACAGAACTGTAAGGTATCTTTATGTCATCAAGTCCAACCCACACTGAAGCAGGGCTTGCTTACAAGTTAGGTCGAGTTGATCAGGGACTTCTCCAACCAAGCATGGGTGTATTTTAAGTCACTCCAGTGCTTGTCCATTTAAAGAAATACTTTGCGGGTTTGCCTCAAGATTCCTCATGTGGTTTCCAACCTACGTCTAGCACGCCCCAAAGGTCTTTCCACTCTTTTCTTGTGAGGCTATTCTACATCTCAACCAGAAAAAAAAAAATTAAAAATCTTTAACATAAATTGAAATTTTCTTTTTGTTAAAAACGCATTCTACACCTTTGTTTTATTGCAACTTACAGCTGACAGCAGTTGCTGTTGTCAGAAATCAGATTCTGCAACACCTCATTTTACTCAGCAGGAGTTGTTCCGATCACCCATTTTGAGCTCATGGCAGATTTACTTAGAAAAGCTGGTCCTAAATTTCCCACTGATCCCAAACCTTATCTAGTGAACAGAGCATTACACAAAATGAGAATCAGCCCAAAATCTGAGAATACAAAAAGCCAGCAGGTATTTAAAGGGAAACTGTCAACCTGAAAACTAGTCTCTCAAACAGTTTCACAATAGCTAAGGCTGGTAATGTGTCCACAATCTTTGTTGCCAGTTTATGATTCTGCAAACTGGCCTGTGCCTTAAAGCATTCCTTCCTCCCTCCCTCAACCGCCCCATGCAAAACCCTGCAAAAATAACACTCGGTGTAGTCATTCCACTATCACCAAGGGCACAAAGACAGAAACGCTAGTGCACATTTCATACTCCAGATGACTGTCATCTTCCACAGCATATTTGTGGAAAACAAGAATGTTACTAAGGAAAGAGCCACTTCAACCTGACAGCTTCCGTTTGATAAAATAATGGCTTCAATCATTACCTTTGAATTTTTGTTGTTAGCTTGCATCCCAACAGCAGAAGAGTTGAAGTCATGAATGGAGAGGGTGTTTAGCCAGTTCGCCATGGATTTCTCCTCCCTTTCTGTGTTGATAATGGTAGGATAGATATACTGCTCTTTGAAAACAGAAATCTTCTCCTCCTCCTCTGTCCACTCCAGTGGCTCATGCAGCCCATCGTTTCCAAAACGTCTGTTGTATTTTTCAAAGTGTACTCTTTCCAAGACCAGCCCAAGTCCTGGGGCTTTGGGGACATCTACTTTCTCCTCTCCCCAGCTGCGCTCTATGATGGACTCAGCAGCATAACCTTTCACAATAGCTATCACCAGCCCAATCATCTTCCTTATTTGGTGCATCATGAAGCTCTGACCTTTCACTTTGATCACTGCAAATTCTATGCCTTCCCTGACAAACGGCTCTCCACAGTACATCTCCATGATGTACCGCTTGGCACTGGGGTCCCTGGGTCCCTTCTGAGATGTGAAGTTGTGGAAGTTGTGTGTTCCTTTGTAGCACGCAAGCAGTTTATTGACTTTTTCGAGGGTCTCTCTGTCCAGTCGATAAACCTCTTCTTGCACATCATGGTCTTTATGAGCAAAGGCAAACGTTGGCAACATGTAAGAGTAGGTTCTGGCATCACATTTGTTCTTGGAGTTGAATCCCCCCGTGACTCTCTTCAGACCTTGTTTTAAAAGTGACATTAGGTTTTTCAATCAGTAGATTACAAAATGATTGTTATCTCGCTCCTAACAACATGAATATTTTAAAAATAAAATAAAATGAAAAGATAGATTTATTTTATAGGACCCTAGTTTCAAACTAACAGAAACATATGGATTTATGTTAAAACTAAACCGCGTATGAGTAAAATTCTAATGGTAAGGGAGAGACCTTCTGCAGGAGAAAGCTCCTCTTTGAAAACGTTTTCTCAGCCCACTCCAGTATCCTTACCCAGAACTCTGATGTGAGAAGGAAGATGGTTATTGATCTTTTCTAAGATGTCATCTATTAGCCTGACCTTTAGTGACACAATCTGTCCAGCTGCAGACACACCCTATAAAAACCATAAAACACACAAATACATAATTATGTACCGTGGAAGCTCTGAGATAGCACTTGCAGAATTGAAACAGCTGAAGAACAAGTTTAATTCTTTTTCTCACTGGTGATTCCAGCTTGAAGCGAGGCAAAGGGAAGGCCACAGGCAGAAATCCAAGTCAGAATACTCCTGGAAGACCTGCTGGTGCTGTATATCCATACAGCACCTTGTCAGCCTCATACAGCAGAACACTGCACTCCCTTCCATGGCATCTCACTGTATCTGACTGCTGTTAAGCAAAGCACCAACTGAAAAGAAATTACTTATACATAAGATCAGCCATGAACTCCAGTTCAGACTTTGAACCCCACTGTGGCAGGCTTAAAAACAACTGAGACGCAGCTAAACTCTCAAGCACCGCATCAGGCAGGCAGCAACTACGAGGGGCAACAGCAGCAGTTTGGGAGGCTGAAGAGGTGAATGTGACAGGAACACAGACAAAGTTTAGGTATGAAGCACCAGCTTTACAAACACCATCTAATCAATATCCTGTGCTTTCTAAATATTTGCCTGTCCTTAAGTTTAGTAGTGGATGAAAGGAGAAGTTTCAAGCAACATTCACTGTGAATAGTATTTGCTGTTGGATCTCACTCTAGACAATGCTTTACCAGTCAATCCCAGTAACACTGGTGGGGTACACCAGAGTTTGAGAGCACAGGCCCTAATCGACATACCTTATCTGTTCGAGCACAGCGCTGAAAAGACATTTTCTTCATATCTTCCCCATGGTTTTCTGGGATGCAGCCTGACTGAACAAGGGCAGATACTAAGTCATCTTCAATTGTCTTGAACTGTGAAGATCCCACATTTCTCTAAAAGATGATATATAGTAAAAATAAGAAATAGAACAAATAATAATTGGACAACTGAAGATGACAACTGAAAAATTCTGTTAATCTAACATTGTTGTGAAACTCTTTAGTCCTCCTTTCACAGCACTAAAAGCACTGTCATTCTCTAATAAAACTAACTATACTTTACCAGATGTTAATAAAACATCTCCATTCTGATGTACCTTTTACTGTTGTTGCAAGTAAAGCCTCATTTCTAATTTCACTGTGCAGTACTTCTGCAATGGAGTTTTTTGAAGCTTCCTTCAACTGCACGAAACAGCACCAATGAAATATCATTCTGGTGCCTGCAAGTTAACAGCAGCTGCTCCAAACCTAGCCTCTACAAACTCTGCTTCTATAAATTATGTTGGGTTCTTCTGCTCAGTTCACCTGAGCTGTTGCGTAACGCAGACTAGGGTTTTCTCCAGTGACTTCTGCGCTGAACTCACAGATTAACTGTAACAGAATGCACAACTCCCCTTGTGCGTAAGGCTGCAAAGCACGCACCCTCGACACACACCATTCAATTATGAGAGCAGTAAAGCTGACAGGCACTTACACAGATGTGCCCACAAGCATAAGGTTTGCTGCTGTTGAACAAATCCGCTTTGTGGCATAAGCATGAAAGACTCCTTCCCTGTGTGCAATCTTATTACTATCCCGTGGAGCTTTTAAAGTACGCCTCAAGAGCGTGTACGGAGCTTGCAGTACGCTGAGAGGAGCAGCAGATGGAGCAAAATCATCCTCTTGCTGCCAGTACTGTGTGCCACCATCCCTGCCCAGGCACAGCTGGTGCTGAGGCACTGCTCGAATGCTGGTGCTGTAACAAAGCAACATCCTTTTTCTTCTGCATGCAAATACAGAAGTCTTGCCACAGTTTTCCTGTTTCTAAACTGCTACAAGCCACTCCATTAGAGTGCATCTGAAAAGGAGAATTTAAAATCCAGTACAGATGATATTTTTAAAAGTACATAAGATAGCAACATAGATGCAGGTTTCTTTCATCCAACTACGCAGCTCAGTTCTCCAGAATCTGCACATAATGAGACAACTTGAGGTCTAACCTAAAAGAAACTTAGCCCAACTGCTTTGAAATGTAAAGCTTCAGCCAGAAGCTGGAGTGGTCAGAAGGGGATCACTAGGCAGCACTTCAGGTTTTGACAGAACTGCAGTGCCCATGCTTTCAGTCTCCTCAAGAGCCTTATCTCCTCCTCAAGAGCAGCAGTTTATGAAAGATCTTCTGCTGATGCTCTACAGTAAAGGCAGACTCACGAGAATCACCAAATATCAGAGATGTACCACTGACTTTTTTTATTCAAGTTACTACCAAGCCATTTGAATCTAGGTATGCACTGTTCCTGCCCCAGCTTTTCAAGCTGCAACTGGTTCTCTACTCAGTCACTGTGACTACAGTTATAAACCTAACAGACTTCAAAGAAAAGCAGGCCGCGTCGTTTCGCCAAACCACATACTTGCATCCCATGGTAGCCTTTCCCTGAATATGCCATCAACAACACAATCTTCCTTTTGGGTGACTTTTTATTCTGATCCTCTGCATCTTCCTCATCTGCATCTCTCTTCAACCTCTTATTTTCATGTCCATTTTCGTCTAGCCTTTCAACCACCTCACTGCTGCCGCTGTTCAGTCTCTTTGTCTGGCTGGCAACCGCTGCTCTCGATTCCTCAGCCATTGTGAGAACCTGCAAGAGATGGAAGAGCAGACAGGGCTCATCAAGAAACTGAGGCCAAAAGCGACAGCTCCACGCCGCGGAGCAGCGGAGCGAGGCACCCAGCGCCGGTTAACCACCGGCGGCAAGAAGGGCGCCCACCCCCTGCTCCCTCCTAGGCCCTGCCACCTCCGCAGGGCTGCCGCCGGCCGCTGAGGGACACGGGGAGCGGGGCCTGCACAGCCGGCCCACACGGCAGCCCGCAGCCCTGTTGCGAAGGCCGGCAAGGGTGAGCGGGGACGAGCCGAGAAGGTTCCCCCGCGGCCCGCCCGCCCTCTCCCAGCGGCAGGGCCCGCCGGGTACGTACGGTGCGCGGCCGGCGCCAGGGCCCGCCGCACGCCGCGCTCCCCAGGGCGGAGAGACCGCAGCTCACAACCCTCAGCCCCCACCGCAGCCGCAGCATCGTCCCCGAGCGCCGGCCCCGCCGGGCGGGAGAAGGAGGAGGAGGAGAGGAGGAGGAGGAGAGGAGGCCGCCGCCGCCGCAGCCCCGGTTCCCGGCTCCCGCCGCCGCCACTTACGCGGGCCCTGCCAAGCGACGCCACCGCGCGGACGCGGCGCGAGAGAGCCACGTGCCGCCCTACGGCGGCCGCGCGGGGACACGGCGGGGCGGGAGCGGCGCGGGCGGGGCCGAGGGGAGCGGGGCGGGGGGGGGATCCCGCCGTGGGGCGTGTGGGGCCCGGTCCCTCCCGGAGCCGCTGGCTGGAGAGCAGCTCGCCCGGCGGGATCTGGAAAGGGGCGGCGAGCTGATCCGGGGCCCGCCGCGGGGGTTTGCAGCCCGGAGAGCGGGCGCTGGGCCCTGCCCGCCTCCTGTGTCGGCCAGCAGCTCCTGCCCCGTGCCCCCGCCGCATGCGGGCCCCCAGGTGCAAAAAGCCTGCAAAAGTTATTGAATCAAGCAACAGCAGGGAGAAGGGCAACCTAACAAATACATTCCTGCGGTAAATATGAGCTGTGCAGGCAAGCCAGTCCACTTTTCCCTTGCAAACCCAGCTGCGGACACCAGCACAGCCACAGCGCGACAAGGACGAGAAGTCAGAGGAAATACCCCGCACGACACAGCTCTGTCACTAAAAGCTCAAGGCTTCCCTTCCCAGAGGGGTGTAACGATGGTCCCTGTCCTCCCTTTCCATGCAGCTTCTGCTTGTGCCAGCATCAGGCCCAGGCACCTACGATTTTGTTTTCCCGTTGGGTTTTTCTCCAGCCGGCTTTTTCAAGCAGTTGTCACGCTCACGTCTTCTGCAACAAGTTTTATCTGCGGTGATGCGCTTAGCGGGAAAGCTGAGCACAACAGGCACCCTTATCAGGCAACAGCATGTACCTCCTGGAAAGCCAAGCGCACCTGGAAATTGTTTTGTTGCGCGGCGAGCTTCAGCGCTTCACAGGACAGAGCTACCCAGAGAGGACGCGGGTTCCCTGGCACGCTGCGAGATTAGCGTAAGAGGGCTCCGTTTGTTCATTCAGGTGGAAAATGGAAGGGTTGACATTTCCAAGCAGGCCAGATTATCAAACACAGGCTTGTTATTTCTGCTAATAAGGGGAAGAAATGCAGCGCGTCCTTTTTTGAACTGACACTTCTGAGTTATTTCAGTAGCGGCACCGGGCAGGGGGAAGATTTATCACACGGTCCCAGCTGCAGTTTGTTTAGAGAAGTGATAAAAGATGGCCTGTCACAGTGCAGCACTGCTGCCAAGGGAAACAGGAATACAAATTTCTCTATCACTTCGACCAGGGTGTCTGAGTCTTTTTTTTTTGCCTTATTTTCTTAGGAGGTGAAGCTTATGCAATCGTGCTGCTTGTCTGCCCACCACCATCGCTTCCTCCTCCCTCCCTGCCGTGATTTCTGAATTTGGCTCATTTCAGCTAAATCTGGGAGAGGGAAGGAGGCCCCAACCCATATGGAAAAACAGCGGTGGGACAGGAGAAGGGCTTAGATGGATAATGGATATCTCCAGGAGGGAAAAGCTTTGGTGTCCCAGCCCCTCACCCATTCCGAGAGCAGCAAAGGGGCTTCAAACCAGGCAGCACAAGCTCCGCTCTCAACCTGCCATGGCACGTGCTGCCTCTTTCTGTTTAATTTATCTATTTTATCTTTAACAGGTAGCTACCAAAGGCAAGGAGAAATGGAAGTGACTTGCCGGAGGGGAGGGCAGCCCCTCGGGGGCGCGTGGCTCAAGTGAAAAGGCGGCAGAGACACGGCTGCGGTCTCCAGCGTGGAGCAGAAGGTCCAACTGCAGCTCACCATGCGTGGGCTGCAAAGACAGCACACTTGCTTGGATTTGATTTGCAATGCACAGCAAGCACCCAGCCTCTTCAGGAATTAAATTAACACACGGTTTCATTCCTCTCTCACACATACCCAGGATTAAATCGGAATCAGTGCAAACAATTCACGAAGTTCCCTGCTGTTTATGTGAGGAGCAGAACGTTGCGTATGTGTTTAGCAGGGCCGATAAAATGGAAGTACATTGAATGGCACGTCTGCCTGGCCTTAACGGCGAGTGCTGCCATCAAGTTTACTCAGCAGTGAAATCAGCCTCGTAAAAAAAGCTTTCTAGGGACACGTGCATCTGGGGACTCACGGACAGTTACGCCTTTGGTGAGCAGCGAGCCGGCACGGGGAGCCAAATAGCCGCAGGACGGGGGCTCGAGGATTGCCACGACTTGAGGTGCATTAATTTCGTTTTCATGATGACTTCGGTACCAGTCCTCACTGGAAATGGCTTTGTAAGAGCGCTCACGGGGTCCTTCAAGGCTTCTCTGGGGCCGTTGCTGGCTGCACCCCTCCCTCGCCGGCCCACGCTGCTCACCAGGGCCGCGGCCCCGTTCGGCCGGGGGCGGGGGGGCCGCTCCCAGCCCCGCTCCCCGGTGCCCGGGCGGCGGCCGCCTGCAGGTGGGGCTCTGGCTGCACCGGCCGCCGCTCCTCCGCGGAATTCCCGCTGCTCCCGCGCCGCCGGCTCGCTGCCCCTTCCCGAGGGATGCGGCGAGGCGAGGCTGCTCCCCCCGGCCCCGCACGGCCCTGACCTGACTCCGGCAGCTTTCTCGTCCCCCTCCCCGGCTTTGGAAAAGGACAGATTTCTTTCAAGAGGATTTTCTTTGCGTTTTCATAGAAATATAATTTCTTTTTAATCGATTTTAAAAAGCTCTGAAGGAACACTGTGTTTTGAAGGACACTGTCTTCAAATTGTTTTTTACTAAAGGGAAGAAAAAAACCTGCTGAATTGACTAACGAGATTAGGGGTGGGCAGCGCAGTGAGCCCAGAGAGCCACGGTGGAAGCATCTTCACTGCAGTGCTGGGAAAGTAAATCCAAAGCAAATCTGGGGAGACAATTTTTTCTCATTTAGACAAATAACCTCTGCAATAACATTGCAATTTACCTCCGTGGAGACTCTGCTGCTCTAGAAGGGATGAGGAGTACCTTCATCTGCAGCTTCCTGTTAGCTGGAAACCAGCACACAGAAGAACAGAAGGCAAAGGCACTGGAAACTCTTTCAGCTGTGGACAATGTTCCTGTTTGCGACCAAGTCAGGCGTTCTTCCTCCACCAGGTGCTCCCAGCGTAGCGCAGGCCAGTCCCTTCTCATTGGAAGTGACTCGACTGCCTAAAACAAGGTCTGAATTGTGAGAAGTTTAGCAACAATTCATTTGTAAGTGTTTCAAGGTTACCTGCAGCAGGAATCCTAGCAGGCGTGCAATTCCCTGGCACGGTGTATTAATGATCCCTCTGCCCCTGCTAGCAAACGCTCACGCACAGCAGGTGCTGAGGAGAAGCCGAAGCCACGAACCCCGTGTGCCGTAGGTCTGTGGCACGTTGCCTCATGCACAGCAGAACTGGGAATGACTTTTCCAGGGCTTTGGATCTGACCTGCAGACACAGCTGGGCGTGTTTAACAACACGAGCAGTGGCTGAGTCCAGCTCCCATGGCTCTCCAATACAGCATCTGGGTCTCAGTGAGGGCTCAGGAAGGACAACTGTGAACATTTGGAAAGTGGGTTACCCTCGGTCCAGAGCAAGGGAAGAAACCCGTTTGATATTATTTGCTTAAGCCCATTCGTAGAAATACAGTATTTAACGTTTCCTGAAAGCATTCAAATCCCCTGCCAGGTTTCAGCTCCCAGGAGGCAGAGCGGTTCTGACTCTATTGTCCCTAAAAACGCTGCTTTTAGAACAGAAATGTCCCGTGGAAGTTTGTATCCCCGCACTACGTGCCATTCCTCGTCCAGGGAATGGCACCCGTCATTAGCGCTATATTTATGGTAATAAATTTAAATAAACCCAACCGCTAGGACTTGTCAGGAGAGCGTTAGCTCCCGCCCTGCAGAGCTGTGGTAGCGTGTTGCCTCCCTGCCGCGCAGCCCTTCCCCTCCTTCAGCAAAAACCCTGTAGCTGTCACGACTTCCCGGGACACTCACCCTGCTCAGGTGAGCGGGACCAGCTCAAGTTCCATGTCAAGTCAAACACCATGGAACTAAAATGTGCTGTGAAGGAGTTAACTCCTCGTGAAATACAGCTTTACAAGAGCTGGCAACTAGAAGCGGAATATTTGATCTTTGTATTGCTTTGGTTCAACACACACCCACTCATTTCTACTTCCTTGATGTCACTAAACCACCTCTGATCTTTCAGAGCTGAATGAGCACGGTTCTGCTGACGTACTTACCAACAACTAAATATAAAATGTGGAATCTGAGCCAAATACCCTGGAAGAATGGCTCGGGTTTGTTTTCTCCTAGAGTCAACAGCAGTGTAACGTCACAATAAACATCTAGAAAGTTGTGCAGTTTTCACTGGTGCTTTTGAACTGTCCAGGCCCCGTGGTTTAGAGCTTTTAGAAGAGACTGTTTATTTCTGTTGTTTAAGTCTTCCTAGCTAGCACTTTCCCCCTTTGCTCTGCTGCCTATGAAAGAGTCCCACGGGTTCAGCAGTGTTCTCTGTCCACACGGGCACGTGACACACAGTGGCCCATCTTTCATTTGGCCACAGGGTTTCCACCTGAACCCTTAAAATTCTTCACAGGCAGCTTCTAAAGAAACTTCTTCACTTACCCTCACAGCATGGGAAACTTGTATGTACATGTTCTTTTCCACAATCCCATGCCGCAGGAAACAAACACATACAAGGTTTTTCCACAAAAGGGGGCTTTACATGTTTAAAAAACAAGCAAAAAAAACCCCCACAACCTCCCCCCCACCCCCAAAACAAAGATCCAAGTGTGCTGAGCTGCCAGACTTTAAGCCACATCAGCATTCATGTTTATTTAGATCTGACCAGCTTTCCAAGGGCTGCCATAGAGTCTTGCCTGGGTTGGACCACCGCAATGTTTTCACCACATTGAAGTGCAACTTCTCAGAGTTGTCTCCGACGCTGCTGCCACTGCAGCGTGGGGCAGCTCCGCAGGGAAAAGGAATGGACTCTCCCTGCGCGTGAGTCAGCGTAAATGACAAGCGAGCAGAGCCCCGTGTTTCCAGGCAGGACCGTTCTCACGCAGCGAACACGTGGAGTCCAACTCCCCATGGTGGGAAAGCCAGAGGCAGGAAACAGAAGTTATAAATAGGGCTAAGCAAGAAAAAACAATTCCAGCTCATGGTAAATTAAGATTTTGAAATAAGGTCTTTTCTTACAACAGCACAATACAGTCCAGGAACTGAATGGGGTGATGCTGAGTCACACAGGGGCTAGCGGGCAGGACACTCCCCAGGGATGCTCACAGCCAACAATAACATGCGTGGTCCAGCAAGCAGACTTTTGGGAAATGTTTGGTGGAATGATGCCATTTGGCTCCTGAAAGTTTGCACCTCTGTGGCTTAACTTTCTGTAAGAGTGGAAGGACTGGACTCATGAATTCAGGACCTCTCTCACGGCCCAGACGCAGAGCTTAGCTTTTTGTCAGAGTATTCAGGTTCAGACAGAGCAGGGATTACAACTGCTGTCTTGCACTCGAAGTCAGGATCAACGCTCACAGCATCCTCCTTGCACTTTCTGCCATGTTCAGTGACTTTGCACAGCTAGGTGGGCAAGAGAAAAGTAAGCCATGTGCCGCTCTGTTCAAATAACCAACTGCGATGAGCACAGAAATAGCAGAAAAATATTTAATCTTCATTAAAAACACCAAAATCTTACTCCTATACTCACACTTCAAGTATCTGTTTTGTACAGCAACAAGCTTTCTGACTCTATTGATTAAAAAAAGTTAGAGTTTACAATAATGTGCAATGATTAGGACTCAGAAAAGCACCACCATGAACCAACACTCGGTCCTCACCCTCCCACACGGGCAGCAGACACCCCAGCTCCAGCGCGCTTCATGCTGCAGCGCCGAGTAACAAACAGCTCTGACGGGCTGATCTTGCAAATACTGAAACATGGGCAAAATTTAAACATCTGCCTGGATGGGAAGGGGTCTGCTCTCATGACAGCTCCTAACCGCAGCAGGAGGAGAGCGTAGCCAGGTAACGAGGATGGATGAGCCAGTGATTACAGCTCCCACTTCTCCAACTTCCAAGGCTTCACGTGTGGCGTTAGGCAACACAGCTTGTTCTGTCCCATTCGCCACCCTCTGTGAAAAGCGGGTAACAGCACTTTTTCGGCTGAAAGTCACAGCTGGAACCAAACCCATAAATACCTGACTCGGATACGGCACTACCTGACATGATGAAGTACTGGAAACAGGCCACTAACAATTTCAAATCAATTTTATTTTCTTAAATTGGTGTTGTACAATTTAAAGCCAAAAAAAAAAAAGTCACACAAAACACAAATAAAAAAATGTTGACGAAGTATCAAGCATTACCTTATAAAGAACATCATCATACGCTCTCACAAACCTGAAGGTACGTGTTTATTAGACTGAGGTTTCTTGAAATCTATTAAAGACACTACACACAAACGCTGCGACAGTAACAAAGCCATGACAACAGCAGGTGGACTACACTAGCAACTTCAACAATTGTTGGGGGTTTGGTTTTTGGGGTGTTTTCTCTTTTTTTTTCCTTTTTTTTTTTTGCATACCTTATTGTCTACAAAGCAATAAATACTTTTCACCAAAAAAGTTGGTTTCACGCTACATGCAGTTAGATAAAAAATAAAGTCAAAGTGATGGCAAAATAAATCACCTGTCCGATTTTTCTTCCCCCCCCCCCCCCATTTTTGGGGTTTTTTTTGTGGGTTTTTTTTTTTTCAATTCAAGCACAGTGGCTAAGTTTCAAGTATTGAGAGAAAACATATATACACGTTTGTGTTTGTGTGTGTATCTACAGGTGTACACACACAGACACGCACACCCTTGCATGTATATACACAAACACGTACATCTAGATATCGGTTGAAGGTCTGTAAACCACGATTTTTTGGAGCAATATATACTCGCGTACACTGGATGTGGACAGTTTTGATACATTCAAGTAATGAAGTACAGCTGGAAGGTTAGTGCTGAGCTTGCCACGCGCAGGGTCTGTTACACCTGCGGCACAGCCGCGGATCCCGGGCCGCGCTGCCCCTCGGCAAGGAGGCTGCGGGGGGAGCGCGGGGGCGGCCGGAGGGGCTCGGGGTGCGTAGCAGGTGTCTGTATTGCAGAGTCAGGCCTGGCTTCGTGCTCTCAGGCTGCCTCCCGCCTGCAGCGTAGCCCTTTGCAGAACTGGTAAAACCCTTTCGGAAGCAGTCTGGGTCTCCTCAGCATTCTGGCCACAGGCTGGGGATAGTTGGTTGGTTGTTTTTATTTTTTTTTTTTTCTATTTTTTTTTTTTTTTTCCCCAGGCACAAGCACAAACAGCCACAGAAGCAGCAGGCTGCGAACATACAATTTAACAGCAGCCCAATACTGAAGCATTTGTGAAAGCCACACTTAAACTTCCCTGGTTGGGGCAATCAAATATTTTTAAATTTCTTTATTGGCATTCCTGCTCTGCGATCAGAAACACCCATGTTGCCAAAGCTGATGCCAGCTCCAAACTCAATTAAGTTGCTCCTGAAACCCTTGTAAAGTTATCACACTGAACATGCCAATATTGAGAGAAAAAAAAAGCAATGAGGACTTAACCACCATGTGCAAAATATTTTTAGATCCCCAAAAACAAAGCCTGAGGTTTCAAGTTGCTTTCAAAGATACTTTTCTGCCCAGCGCTAACAAAATACTGCCACGACTCTGATAAATTAAGACACACACGCGCACGCGGACAGACGGACAGGCAGCCAGCTATCCTCTCACACACATGCTCACGGCATCCGAAGCCTCAACCATAACTCGAGCCACTCGCACCCGCAGTCTCAATTGGCTACGGAGTCTCCTTAAAAGAAATGCTCAACATGAAACTGAACACTACAAGATTTCTTTATAAAAAAATGAAGCAGCAAATAAAACTTCTTAAAAAATGCATTTCCAATTGTAAGTGTGTAGGATTCTTAACGCCTGTTCTTCAGCTCTTAAAAAGCACGGAGCTTTATATTGACTGTCCTTAAAAGAACACTTAAATAAAAAACAAAACAAAACAAATCTTGGTACTGCCAGACTGCAAGTCAGCTTTGCCTGGTGTGGAGGAGGAACAGCACAGGCTCTGCAGTGCTTTTTGCCTCACACTCACAAGGTACAGTACAGTTAAATACGTACAGTTACACACAAATCATATCTATATCAATATATATTCACCCTTTGGAATACATATTAATATACGCACACACGTAGTGCAATAAAACAACCAGGAAGCAAGGAAAGGAATAAAAAGAACGGCATTCCTAACAGTCGTGATGTTCCTGGGTTGTTGTGTGATGCAAAGTCAACTTCTCAAAGTTCCCATAGTGTGTAAAGTGCTCCTTTGATTCACAAAGCTAGTGTTTTCGGTTTGGGGTAGGATGAGGGCTCCAGGAAAGGGGATATTGAGCCAACGGCTGAAAGCAGGACAGCACTAGTGCTTCCTCCTGGCAGATACGTACAGACAGGCCGAGTCTTTCATGTTGATCCCGCTGAGCTTGGGGACCAAGGGAGGAACGGATTCATTTTGGCTTCTGACAAACACAGGGGCATTACACTTTGTCGTCCTCCTGTTTCCTGCGCAGTCTCTTTCCCTGTGTCACTTGCCCATCCAGGCAGAGAGGCAGTCCGCACGGCAGCCGCAGGAGATGCAAACCTCCCCAGCAGCAGCGCGTCCTCTGCCTTGCTCAGTAAGTCTGTAGAAGGTGGGAGCTACTTCAGCAGCGCTCAGGCAGAAGGGAGCCAACTCCCTCCTCTCTGCCATTCAGTAAGCACTGCAAGGCAGAAACACCTAGAGAAGGGACAAAGGAGAGAAAGGAGGGGAGCCGCGGGTTGCCAGGAAGCTTGAAGATGCCTGGCTCTCAGCTGGGATAGGGAAAAGTACACAAACTGGCCTTGATTTCTGAATGACACCCTCCAACATCAACTGAAGCCAGCAGTTTCAGCACATCCATTGCCTGCAATGGACACAGCACTGGAATACCCTGTTCTTAAGCAAGAGGGATAGGCAGCAGTCTTATCCTTCAAAGTGCTGGGAAGAAGCAGATTTCTATCTTTCACCCCCTCTGCCAACGAGGGAAACCTTTCCATATTGGCTACGTCTTCGCTCAGGCCTTTGGGCAGGGAAGTATTTCTGCTTGCTGCAGTCACACTTCCCCACAGAGGAATCCGAGCCTGTGGAACGTCTTCCCAAAATGTCAAAATACAGAAGACTGAGCAGTTCATCCTCCAAGTCTCCGACTGCCAAAATCGTTGCCAACCACAGCAGCAGGCCGTTGGAAACAAAGGGATCAGCTGGGATGAGGTGCGTGAAGAACAACAACACTGAAATCAGGCGCAGAACCCCGACAGCAGAGCCGACAGCCTGCGCTCAATGCACAGTTTACCTGGGAGAGAAAAAAAAATGAAACAAAATTAACTTCTCATTTTCGTGCCAATATAGAGACTACTGGAACATACTGGAGATTAAAAATAAAATTAAAAAATATATATAAAAAGGCAGAACTTCAGCATTTGAGAATGGTTACCATGAACCAATTTAGACTGGGTGAAGATCTGACCCCAAATGCCATGCTGGGAAGGGACAGGCCGAAGGGTTGCATAGTCAGAGATCTAACAACGAAAGCCAGGAAGCAGCAGTTCTGACAGAGGTATCAAGAACCGCCATCCGCTGGGAACAATTTATTCACTTTTAGTTGCTGGGGTGGCTTTTGCCAGGAGGCAAGATGGCCCAAGGTCTCCAGTGCCATTTGCCCTGACCTGCAACTGAGAGACCGAGCCCAGCCCAGCACAGTCAGTGCCAGATCCTCACTGCCTGAGCCCAAGACTCTCTCAAAAGCTAAATGTTTAGTGGAATTAATTCCTCTCACAGGAAGACTTGCTACATTTCTAGATTAATCATTCTACTTTTCAGATATAAGTAATCATAGATTCAGGATCTGAAATGAAATGCATACCCACTACAGCCTACCAGAGAACAGCTCCATCAGGAAGCTGGAACATATGGCAAGACAGGGAATACCCAGATATCAACTGGGAAAATAAATCTATTAGATGCATTAACCGTACCTCTGGACAAAAGATGTGATTTAGGTTTGGTAAGAAATGATACAACAGAAACTCCTTAGTATTCCCTATTCACCTGGCCCTCCAGTACCACCCACCACCTGCCAGTCTCCGTTTGCTCTCCTTCAGCGAGCCTCCAGCCACCTGTGAAGGCTGGTGATAATTAACCAACTGATTGCCCGCGAGCCAGAAACCTCTTCTCTCGTTACCTACCCGAGAGCTCTGCCTGCACAGGGAGCTGGAGCAGCCTGGCAGCACTCTGGACGCCGGCCCAAGAAAGGCATTTGGTGGCTAGCAGAGGAGAGGGCACAGTTTGCCAGCTGCGGCCCTTCCCTTCAGCCACGCTGACGCCATCGGGGACTGCTGGCTGGTTTAGCTGTGGCGGAGCAGTGCCGAGGCCAAGTCAAGCTGCTCTAACAGATGATGGCCATCCCCCAGCCCCTCTGCCCACCTCCCGCACCGAGAGACCACAGAGCTGACTAAACCCCAGCCAGAAGGGCAAGGAAAGCGTGCTCAGAGCCAGCGAGGTCAGGCCTTTCCCCTCCACAGGCGCTGGCTGCAGAGCCCGCAGCGGCGGCGAATAACACCCCTCCCAACAAAGGGAGAGCGCGGGAGAGGTGACAGCTTGGGGCAGCAGAGAGAGGGGTCCATCTGTCCCTGGGAGAGGAAGCCAAACAATAGCAAGCAGGTAAAAGTTCAGCTTTCACTGCTACAGCAAGCACTTGCTGATGAGAAAAGTATTTGTCTGCTGCCTTCTCAGCCAGGCCTGGGGAACCAGACAGGCGAGCAGCCTTGTTCCAGGAGATGTGGTGGAAGGAGCCCTCTCTGTGCAGCCCTGCCTGCTCGACAGTTGCTGCCGTTTCACGTTCCCAAGTGCTCTGTGCAATCAGATGGATGGTTCCGGCGGGAAACCAAACCCAGGCCTCTGCTGTTGCCAAACCACTTCCTTCAGCAAGTTCTTTCACACATCAAAAACTCCAAGAAAGCCCTGGCAATTCCTCTGCATGAGAAGCTCTCATAACATGGCTCAGACCAGGGACCTGCATTTTTAACAACTTTCCTGCTGGGAAAGCAGGAGGCCAGTCTGCTAGGAGCTGTAACAAGCCAAGAGATCTCTGCTGTGTCCACCAAGATGTAGCCAAAGGGAAAAAGGATGCTGGGTACTGAAATTTCTGACCCATGTAGCTAGAAAAACATAACATAGTTTTGAGAAAAAAAAAAAAAAAAAAAAAAAAAATCACAGAACTCTCACATTTACTGATGTTTTCTATGTCCCCCTGTTCAGTGATGATATTCAAGAGCCCCTCCATCAGCAGCAGAGCCTTGTGGTACCTCTGTGCGCAGTCCTCTCTGTGGTGGAACATCTCATCCAGGGCTGCAGATTGCACCTGCAGGCAACAACAACAACCAAGAGGTTACTCCCAGACCAGTCCCAGCTTTCCCAACATGGCCCCTCAGCTGCATGAACACCTCCCTCGCCCAGCCTCCAGAAGCTGCACAAAGCATCGTGAGTAAATCCATCTGCTAAGGCCACCGGCAGGAACCGTGGGTGCCCAGCACCGGCTCTGTGCTACCCCTGCTCCCAGGCCCCCTGTGCTATTACCATCTGCACAGCATAGCTGAAGATGAGCTTCTCTGCAGTGATGCTGTTGATCCGATCCATGAGTTTCTGTTTGTCCAGGAAGAACCTCTGGAGTCTCATGTTGAGGCAGTGGCAGGATGATACACTGGATTTATAAAGCTCATTCAGCTTCTTCACAACTAGAGTAAAGGAAAGAAATGTTTTAGGCGCTACTTCCAGCTCTCCCTGTGCCTCCCAATCTTCATGCACAGGACCCCAAATGAGTAACTGCAAGACAACGGGGTTATGTTAAAGCCAAAGACAGACTGGCAGGAAAGTACTTGCTGCACCAACAGGGTCTTTTTCCTTTCCTCTGTCACCTTCACCAGTTATAAGCCTGCACGTGCCAATGCCTCCACATATGCCTAGGTTCACCTGAGGCCAGGTCTATTTTTGTTTCCTTCAGCTGCCACACTGCAGAGAGCACTTTGCACCAGGCATGTCTCTCATACCACCAGAAGCAACAGACATACCAAGTACAAAGCTTCTGCTACCTGATGGGTGATGACGTGCCGTAAAGACGTACGTGACTTGCATGTGGTAGCTGTCAGAGCTGAGTGTGGATGAGCAGCACTGACTAAGCAAGGGAACTTCTCTGTTGGGACTCTGCTTGCTGTCCCAGAAAAAAAAAAAAAAAAAAAAAAAAAAAAAAGACACTGATGCCTGTGAAAGTGTGGTGGTTTAGCCACATGATCCACGCAAAGTACTGAATACAAACTCCCACCAACATCTGATGAGTATTAACTGCTGTGTGCATGCTTGAAAATACCCGTGCTGCACGATTTGCTCCTGGAGGAGGCAAATTAACCCATACCGTGAACCAGTCTCTCTCAGCTATGACGCAGAGGGGCAACTTCACAGGACAGCCAAGCCTTGTGACTACATCCAGCCTTCCCAGGCAGAGATAAGAGAGCAGACAGACAGAGAAGAGACTGCCTCTAGGAAGAAAGGCTGCTGTAACTCTTCATCAGAGAAAAGGACTGAGGCACAAAACCGTAACCCTGTCAGGGTCAGACTGTCTGATCACCCCTCTCAGAAGGAATCTGAGAGGGGGTGGGAACCCCAAAGCTTGCGGCTGACAGCAGGAGGGTGAAATGAAAAACTCCATGAGAAGAGATTCAGGAGAGACTATTTAAAAACCAAAACAACACACAAATAGAGCGATATTCTCCTCCATGGAATTCAATCAGAGCTCCAAGCTGTGCCCAAATTATGAGGAGAAAGAGGACTGCTGTGGGTACGGACCCTGCCTGGGACACACTGCCCAAGGGCAACATCGTCGTGCTTCCCCACTTTTTCCATATACATGGGACACAAGTACCTTTAAAACCCTCGTGTCCTCACTTTGCCCTGAAAAGCCTCAAAGGAGCAGTATGTTGTGGGGAAAGAAACAAGCAAAGACAGCCTTGCCCAATTCCCACATACTGAAGGGCCAATTACACTACAAATCTAAGAAGTTGCAATCTGCCCTGGAAAGGAATAACTTATTTGGGTTACAACAACTTTCCTGTTAGCCTGAACACGTGGAAGATGTGTAGCTAAACCTGTGCATCTTGCTCTATGCTGCTTGCTGCAATGTATGTGTGCTCATGGCATTTAACTTCTATTTTTTCACACCCCATCCCAAGGCAGCACGAGTACTTTCAAAGACCAAGCTCTTGGGGAAGGCAGCTGATGGGTCAAGTACTTCAAGTGCTTCAAAAAGCTTCCTCAGTAATATTACAATGGGAGTTTTAAAAATATTTTTTCGAATCACTGAATCACAGCCAGCTCACACCACAAGCCAGCCAGTCAGATGCAAATGTAAGGCTGCAACACTAGCAAAGAAGTGACTCTGGCATTACCAGTATTTTACTTCCTGTGTTTTTGTTTCACTTGAAAAATCATCACTGCCAAGACAGGTCTCCATCTGCCAAGTAAGCACCTCCTAGGACATGTACTGTGTAATTAAGCTGGACTTAATGTCAAGTACAAAATAAGCACCCGAGATAGAGGTGTACACAGAATCAGATAAGATACATTCCCCTCTCGCTAATTAGTGCTGTAGATTTTCACAGGGGCATGAGCAGGAGTTTTGAGACCCAAAGGCAACATGAAGAGAGAAACATTCCCCTCAGTGTGAATGAAAAAGACCTGGCTGTGCAAGAGGACAGTAAGAATTAACTCTGTGGGCACGAGAGCGGGGCTTCAGGCTCGCTCAACCCCCTCCACACTTCTAATATTTCCATTCCAGGCGAGTCCTTCGCGCTGTGTGCCCAGCAGCCTCTTACCTTGCTTGACGGTGGAGGAGAGGCACAGCTTGCCCGCTTTGATCTGCTCTATGGCCATCTGCAGCCCTGAGGACAGAAGCTCCGCTACTTTCAGGTACAGCACGAGCTGCTCTGCATAGCTGCAAAGAAAGCACATTGCAAGGCAAACTGATCGATGGGACAGTGGTGAGTGTCCCAAAGGACTTCTGGTACTTAAGGATATGTGGGGTGAGAGGGAGTGACACAAGATTTGGGAGCTGGGCAGCTCTCTCCCCGGTCCTTACCTCCACTCCCGGCTGAGCAGGCTGATCTGGTCGGCCACCACGCTCTCCTGAAGCTGGTACTCAGATGTCACTGAACTGCTCATCTCGCTGGAGCTGCCTTTAAGGGCGGCAATTTCCATCACGTAGTGGACAAAGGCCAGCGTGAAGCGGAGGCTGCGCAGGATGTCAGTGTGCTCTTGCTGTTGAAGAGAGGCCAAGGTGGGGGTTACAGAGGGAAAGCTGGCATGCCAGGGAGGGCTGCTCACCTAGAGCTCTGCCAGGGACTCATCCCAGCTTACAGAAGTTAACACCTGGGCCTAAAACACCCCCAACACCTCTGCTTTAGGCAGGGACAGCCAAACTCAGACCCTAGCTTGCACACTGCACCAGTTCCTCCTCCACAGTAACAGCAGCAAGTGACAGCCCCAGGCCAGAAATTTCCAGGCAGCTCCCTGGAGAAGCTGCTGAGACCTGCTGCAAAATTACATGCCCCCTTCCCAAAGTGCATCCCAGCTCTGTGGGACTCTTTCAGAAGCCAGCCAGAAAGGGGGAGAGACCATCTGCACCACAGGCCCAGCTCTGGTCCCCACCACAACAACGCTGATACAAAACGTAAAGCGGGTGTGGATTTCATGAGAGCGACAACCGCTTACGCCACAGAAAACTGCCAACGCAGCGTGACCCACCCTACAGCCTGGGCCTCCCTTAGCCCTTGGTCTTTACATCCTCCCGGTGAGGTCCTCTGAAGAGACAGCAAGGACAACCTTTTATCTGCAACTCCTGTCCAGCTAGCCAGGGAAGAGAGCCTCTCACACCAAGTGCTATGTTCACTTCAAAGTAGTTTTTCCTCTGCTATTAGAGATCAAAGGGGATTAGATTATCCCATTTCTGGGAAGGTACATTGCCTAAGTTATTGCAAGCATTTTTGGGAAGTTTGTATTTGTGGAAAAAATTGAATGTTTGTGAGCCTACAAAATGAGTTGCTGCCTGGATCAGATGCAACTCCATTGTTCATACCCTCTGTAGAGAAGTGGCTAACCTGCTAGAACTTCAAATATTCAGTGGCTCAGTTCTTTCAAAGGGTTGTTTCAAAGGGATGTTTCCTACATAAGCATGGAGGTTTTTTTCTAAATTCAAGTGCTGCAAGCTTTTGTTTTTGATCCACTGGCTCAGGCACTCGGCTGCTAGGGGAGCTTTGACTATCTGAAACGGGAATCTCTCCTCCCACTATCTTGCTACCTGGACAGTCCAGTATGGTAAGGAAGTGTTATCTCCATCTTCCTCTATTTTCTTTAAAAGCAGAGGAGGAACTTGGAGATTAAGCAATTGCCAAGTCATACAAGAAGTTTGTGGCAGAGCAGGAAACTGGTATCTCTAACCAGTGCACAGTCCTTCCTCTCTGCTTGTACAGTCAGCTTCTATTAATTATCCTGGCATTCGTGGCCTCATTTGACATCACAAGAGTCTTTCCTTCCACAGTCATTTCTGTTTTGTGTCTCTAAAGCAATGCAAAACAAACTAAACCTCACATTCAACTTGCCTTGTCTGCACCTAGAGAAACTTTTTCAAAAGATGGCAGAATCACCTCTCTGAATGCAACAGCTCTGCTCAAGATAAATAGGGGTGCTTAAATAGCAATGCCCTGAAATATTTGGAGAAATCAAAAAATCTGCCAGGTCTGCATTCTGGCCAATTCTACAGAGCACAAAGGAATCTCAAAATATGCTGTAAAGGTTTGGTGTCAGGAAGGTTTTGTGACATGCAGATTACTGTGCTCAGTAGAAATGATGACTGAACCCAAATGACTCATTACAGCTAGGAGAAGCTGAACAGAGTCGTATTAACAAGATGAAGCTGATACTTCCTTAGGACATTTCTCTTCAGATCACTGTCTGAAGTGGTGGCAGCTGGCAGGGCCCCACAGTTCCGGGACCTCACAGAAGTAGGATGCTCACTTAAATGGACTACTGCTGCGATCAAATCAATACTGGAAGTCCTAACCCTGTGGCTCTGCAGGTAATTAAGCAAAGAAATGCAATTCAGTGCATAATTGACAAAAAAAAAATAAGCTAAATAAAACCAGAAGAGCAAACCCACATCCTAAAAACAACACATGCATATCTCTGTGGGTATCTAGGGGTTTTTTAGCAACACCAGCAAAATTCAGGTATAAAGTGATTTCCTCAGTCCCAGACAGCCCAAGGAGGTATCAGGAACAGAGCTGAAACCGTGGCTGAATCTGCCTCCCACCTCCACTGCAAACGGGCAGCCTGACCTACATTTCAAACCCATCTCAGCTACAAAAGCATTTGCTCTGCTTCAGCCTGCAGAGAAGGGGAGCCTGGCAGCCTTTCAGCTCCACAATCTGGTTCAGCTGTTCTGGTGCAGAACGTGGTGTCCTCCCACCCCCATCAGTAACAGAAGCATCAGTTTTACTTTTTTTCAGATCCTTTCAGCAGCAGCCGTATCGCTGCCTGACTCCCCCACTTGATATGCGAAGCTACTCATGCTCTCAGACAGATATTGCTAATGTTCAGTCTTTTAAAAGGGAAAAGGCCCAAAATACGCAGGTTTTCTTCAGAAACTTTGCATATAGCATTTATCAGAGACCTGCTGTTTCAGCTTTGGAAATGGTGAATTTTAACCCCAGCTGTCTCATGGACTAAACAGCTTGGTAGCAGGCTCAAAAGTCACCGCGCTAAATATGCCCTGGGCTTCCCCAGCCTTGCACTGGCCTGGCTCTCTCAAAACCAGCTTGCTCCATCTTTGCAGCCCAGGAGGTTGCTTCCAAACATGGAATCATCTCTCTGGATTTACTTTGCTTTTATTCTCCCCTGTCCTTTGCCCCTAACAGGTCCTTGGGATACACCCACCTCCATCAACGTCTCTTCCGGCAACTCTGGTGCCTCAAACGTAACAGCACCTTCCAGGTTGGCGGTGATCGGATCAGCAAAAGCGTACCGGAAACTTGAGGGGCCTTCCACCACATCCCCACCAGTTCCCACTGCCAAGTGCCGGCCGGTGAATGAGCCTCCAGAACTGAGAGAGCTGGAAGACCCCACTGAGAAGAAAAATAAGCAAAGAAATTACTAAAGATATCAATATTAGGCCAGGTATTCCTCGCCCAGAAGAGGGGACAATTCTGTAGGATCCAAGACCCTGGATCTGATAGGAGCCAGCATCAGGTACTTTGGAGGAAGATGTAGGGAACTCTTGATGCAGAATAACCACTCCGCAACATCAGCTCCTCAGCAACTCAGCTAGACCAGCTTACAAGCTCAAGCGGATTTAATGCACCTTCCAGAATGTCTGTCATTCACAGAGACAATTCAGAACAACTCTTTTTTTTCTTCTTCTTTTTTGTCCAGACCCCTTTCTGAATCTTGCCACAATATCTTTGGCTGATTTTCATCATATACCACCACAGTCAACTTCCCCATCATGGTTTAGCATGGTTTGAACCCTGGTTCCATAGCTTTTACACTATCACTGAATGAGAACTTCTGGTAAATGAGGTTTTTATCATGGGTTTAAAACATCAACCACTTACATGCAAACCAGGAGAACTTTCCATTCCACACCCTGCACTTCTGCTTCCTTCTCTTTACAAACAGGAGATAAGTGACTTCAGCTGAGTCAAGACCCTAACCTCAGGATTCAGGAGATCCTGCAAGTACAGTGTCCATCAGACAATTCCCTCACCATCATCTTTTCCCCTTCTTGACCACTGAGTCCACTCTATGAGCACATTGCATATAAAAGATGGACACTTCAAAATGAGTTTCTGTCTCACCACTTCCAGAGGGCTTCCTATCCCCTGACACACTGCCACAGAGGGATATATTCTGTCTGATGGGGGGGATCCCAGTCCCAGCTACAATACTCTGCTAATTCTACCAAGGCAATATTATCCAGTCGCTGATCCTTTGGAGGGAGATGTTTTTCTTCTTCTCACAAATTTAACTTGCTGCCCCACCCCACCTTCCAAAGGTTCAGCAGTATAACACACAACTGATCTGCAGAGACATACAGTCTCCTCTCCTCCCAGAGATCTATCCCAGCTGACAGCTACGCTTCAAAGCTAAGTGGATCATCAAAGACCAGCAGAGTATTTCCAGATCTTTCACAAAGATCCAACAATATAATATTCTGGATACTCTGTAATTCCAACAGGCTGTTTGCAGAAATTGTTATGATGACTCATTAAAAGGCTCTGCCTTTGTATCTGTCAAGCGATCTTACTCATGACGTGTCCAAGCACTTGGGGTGCAGAGTTTCAGCTTGCAAAGCTCCTCTTTTCACCATGTACTTTGTGCACTAGCTGTAACATAAGGAGTTACTGCACAGACCTAAAAAACAAAGCTTGTCAAGCAGCTTTGATTGCCTTGACCTAATGCTGTGTACGTGTTGTGGGTTCACTATTCAACAGCTTTCTCTTCCAGGTGTCCCATCTGAGATCTGGACTGTTTGGCAGATCCTTAAGGATCCAAATATCAACCCACTAAAAACCGGTGCTTGGATCTGCTTCCAAACTGCTATTATCCCTGCAAAAGCAAGATAGGAAGTCTGCATTCTCTATTCATAACATTTCAGTAGTAGCTAGAAGCTGTGGCCAGGATAGTAACGCCATTGTGCTACAGGCCCATCAGACACTTTCTAAGAGTCCCTGCCCTACAGAGCTTACTCTCCAAATAGACGAGACAAAGAAAGGATTATGGTCCCAACTTTCCAGACAATCAAGGATGTGAGTGGTTTTAGTAATGATGGAAATGCAAGCCATACCCAGGAATTGAGCCCGTATGTCCCCCTGTCCCAGTCAAGCAGCTTATTCATGGCTACATCCAAACCTTCCCTGCAGTAATTAAGAAAAACAGAGTCGACTACATTCAGATGAGGAAGAGCCAAGATGAGAACCCAAACAAGCCAAAAATGCAAATAAAAGTGTCCAAATATTTTCTGAAGCTGAACATAGACTCCAGCTCCCAGACACACTATCCCAAAAGGGCCAATTACCACAGCCTCAACTGTTGGCTGATGAGGCCAGAGCACTGGCACCTTTCAAGAAGTATCTGTCAAGCAGGAGTGCATTTCCCCGTTTCCTACTTAAGCAGCTCTGAGCGTAAGTTAACACCACTAATAATTTTGTATATACAGAGCCATCCTGGCCCTTTCCTAACGGTACTCATGCACTGAGACTGTTGGGCACGGACGGTCACGCTCGTCTTTTATAGCTCATCCAAAACCCACGGGGAAAAGGATCAGAACACAACACAGTCTCTGTGTTTCTTGACCTGTCAGCAACAGTGGGTCTATGAACAGCTGCAGCATTATTCCTGAAGCAGATAGCAATGAAGAAAAAGAAGTTTGCCCATCTCTTCCAGTACTGGAAAACCACTATCTGGCATCAGTCCGTGTGCCAGTGCAAACAGTTATCAGGAAAACCTGGGGTTGGCAGGAGACAGCACGAGAACCTCAAAGGCGTTCAGACCAGCTGAGCTCTACGGACTGTGCTCTGAGCAGCCCTCTGCCACCACCAGCGCTCAGCAGCAAGGAATTCAACACATTGCTCTGCCCCCAGGGATTCCCACTGGAACAGGCAGGTAGGTATCAGCCCTTTACCTGAAAACATCCTGGTCCTCGTGGTCTGTGGGGGAGTGGTTCCACTGGGAGGGGATCCGACAGTAAAAATCACTGGGGATGGGCTAGCAGAGCCCCCAGCCCGGGCACCAGAGTGCAGGGTCCCTCCGTAAGCACCTGAGGGAGCTGGGGAGACAGTTGAAAGGTGCAGACTGGCATTACAGGAAAGTTACTCAGAGCATGGTGTGCCTCACCCAGCGGTTTTGTGTTCCTGCAGACTCTCTTGAGAGACAGTGGTTACCAGCACAGGCCAGCGCTCCCTTTGGAGGCATCCCCGGAGCCTGGCTGGCGTGGACTACAAGACACAAGCCTGGGCAGCGTTAGGCATTGCTGCAGCTGTTCTCCCCTCCTCGCTTCCCCACCTGCAAGCCCAGGAAGACCCACCCTTGCAGAGCCATTCATATTCGAACCGCCTGGCAGAAAGTCCCCACTTCCACATGTTATCACATTCAGAAGAGGCCAAAAGAGGAAGCCCTGCCTACAAAAATCACACCACTAGTCAGCAATTACACACCACGCGCAGCCCACAGACCTTCGAGCGCTCCAGAAAAGAAAGCAAACACCATTACACTCCTCACACACGGCAGTCACTTCCTTTGCCAAAAGCCACCAGAAAAGCAGCCTCCCATTTGTAGAGGGTACGCAGGCAAACTGTTTGCCCCAGCCCAGCCCAGGACATCCTGCCAGATCTGCCTGGCCTCCCCACCTACCTGCAATTTCCATTGGCTTCTCATTGTTCAGGCTGTCGTTGCTGCCAGCTTCTGAGACCTGTGGTCCAAAGGCCGCTTTCAGAAGCAGGTCAGTGAGCCTGCCTGTGCTCAGAGATCTAAACAGAGGACAGACAAAATGATGCAGAAAGTCACCAAGTGCAAGGTTTCAGCTGACTTCCACTCTGGTTTGTGCTACTCCTGGTCCACAACCACTTAATGCTACACAGCACAGTCTGGAGCTGAAATAACCACTCTTCCTCTTTCAACAAAGCATCTGAAGCACCTCCTGCTACTTGCAGAAAGCATACAATGATTGTGACTAACTGCAGGAATGCAAGTACTGACTACAGCACTATTACAACACAAGTTTTCTTTGATGGAAGATACAGAGATTAGTATCAGAGGACTCCTCCAGATCGCTGGAGAAAGCTGCAGTCTGCAGAGAAGCATGTAAGAAAAACTTAACGGCGGAGTGACTTTGTATCCTGCAATGCTCACGACAGCCAGCACATGGGTTTCAAACAGATCTCTGGTCTGAAGACCAGTGCCCACTGTTTGAGAGACAAGGAACACCCACAACACCCTCTCATCCATGACAGACACAGACTCCACAAAGAACAAGGCACGCGTCTGCATGATTGCGGGGAATCTGGTCTAATTAAAAAATCCCACATCCCCACTTGATGGAACCCTGGACACTAAGCACAGTGTGAAGCTGCAGACAATCTCTCATTTTATAAAATCTAGGCCATGGCCTGCCCCTCTAGGGGAAGACTTCAAAATCTGCATCACATCTGCTTGCAACCCAAGAGCGCTAGCAGATTACTACAGAATATTTACAGATGCTAAATTACAACTTCAGTGTTAGCTGGGGTTATGAAATTTGCCCCATTTGCCCTGTATTAGGGAACAAAGCACCACTGTATAAAGCAGATTATAGCTCACCTGCCCTTGATCTCTTCCACAGGCCTCAATCCCAAGCCAGTTTGCTGGCAGTGGAAATGACCCATCTCCTTCAGATCTGGCAAGGTCTTGTTCCGTGTTGGAGTCATCATGACCCCCTGATGGGCCAAGAGGGTGAGGAGATTCTGGGAACTCGGGGTTTTGGGAAACTCAAACGGGGACACAGCCTGAAAAGAACAGAAAAAAACAGAGATCTATCTTTAAAACAAAGGATGAAGGTTCCTCTCACCTCATTTCTTAATCAAAATTAAATCCTGTGCTTAACAACCTGCATGAAATAAAGAGGTCAGAATCCCACCCCATGCAGTTACTTGTCCTAGAAAGACTAAAATGAAAGGACAACAAACTCTGCTGAAGATTCGTAGCAGCCTGACACAAGCACAAAGAAAATGCTGTCACAGTGCCAGCTCCGCATGAGACACCAGGGCTGTCACCTGCTTAACCGTCTGCCGTCTCTGCTGGGGATTCCTACCGCACGTACGCTTCTGTCACAAGCCGAGTCACTGCGTGCAAACCAGCCCAGGCACCGCAGTTCACTAACGCGCTTCTGCCTAATCTGGGCAGATCCTTTTCATTTAAAACGCTGGACCCTGCTCAGATGGTGAACGCTGCTGCCAAGTGAGATCTGTCCACTAAGAACTAGGACACCACCCCGTTTCACACAGATCACTGAACAGCCCTTGAAGAAAAGCGAACAAGCGGTGACAAATCCAGGTCAGAGTTATCTGATCATGCAGTGCTTCACCCCCAAATAACCCAAAAGATCGAGCCGTGAGAAACTCAAAAGCAGACTCCTTGACGTACCTTTGTAGGGGAGCCCATTATTGTTGGCAAAGGGCTCCTCTGCATGAACTCAGACAGCTTCGGTGAGGATCTGAGCTGCCGGCAGTGCTGCAAGCCATGCATCTGCAGTGGCTGGCTGACTGGGGTATGACCTAAGTGAGCAACGAGAGGATCAGAGTGCTGCTTGGTTATCTTCTGCCTGCAGGAATGCAAATCCGACAGGTTGGGAGCGCTGTGGAGCCGGGAGCCCATCCCTCGAGGAGAGTGTTCCGGCACCAAGGAACCTGGAGGGCCCAAACACAGCGACAAACCACATCGTTTTCTGCTTCTAACACAAAAAGCCAGCCTGATTCCACCACTCACTGCTAAAACATCTACAGATCAAAACCTCCATGGATGGCTAAGGCACTCTGATCAGAGCCACAATCTGCTAGGCCTGATCAGGATTTGACTCTACAGGAGGAACAAACAAGCACAACTGGGGCACAGAAGTGTAGCTTCTTTCCTTCTCTGCAGCCCTTACAAAGAAAGAGACCTTGACTGTCCAAGTTTGGCAGCAAGGAAATTACAGATCAAGCAGGACAACAGGAAGAGGAGAAGTCAGAGGTTTTGAGATGCTTTTCTTTCACTTAATTCATTGACTTAAAAGTCACAAATTTGAATTTCTGTGACACACGGTCTGTCAGCACTGGAAGAGGCTGGCTGATGGGACGTGAACAGATCAACCCTGACTCCTACCAGCACACAGAAATCCTGGCTGGCCAAGCACCAAGAGAAGCTGCTGAAGGACCATGCTCAACCTTGAATGCCCTGAGACTACAGTTCTGGCCTTATCTACAGGAATAATGAAGGAAGCTAAGAACCAACATACCAGCAACAGGAATCCGGCTTCTCACTTCTGCTCCAAGAGAGGAAGGGATAACAGTCTGGCTGGGCTGCTCTGGGATTGTTCCAACTTTGAGGGAACACAATAAAAAACGTTTATTCAATATAAAGTTTCCATAGACAATAACAACACTATGCATCATCTGCTTTACAGAAAGATGCTAGTTATCTCTCCAATCTTCTCAGCCCTAGCTGTGTAGTGAAAAGATCAACAACTGTAAAATGAGGGGAAAAAAAGCTCTGTCTAGTATTAGTTTAGCCTATTTTTGGTCTGACTTTCCAGTGATATTAATTCAGAGGAATAGAAGATGAATATTCTGCATTTCCACACCAGCAGAGACTAATACATACAGGATCAGAGACAGTAACACAGCTAGTTACATCAGAGTCTGTTCTTTCATAGAAAATAGAAAATCACATCAGTTGCACACTGGGGTTTTTCTTATGCCTTTTCCACTTGAATTGCTTGTTAGCATCTGGACCAGGCTAGCAGATACTCAGACCGCCACTCTTCAGTTTGAACAGTGAAGCTGAAGCCCTTCCAAAGCTGGTCAGAATCTTCCTCTCACAACAATTGGCTTATATTTTTTCTCACCCCAGCTCAAGCCAGTAAAAAGATACTCTGCACTTACAGAAGGCCTCTTCAGATGGCAGCAAAATGTTTGATGCAGACACCAAAACAAAGCTTGCCTCTGCTGGGGGCTAACAGGTATTTTCCTCTCCATTTTACTGAAGGCAAAACACTTGTCAAATAATCTATTGAGAAGAGCCTTGGGAAAACACAGCAATCTGAATTCCCAACTACCTGGCAGCTACAGCTGGTCATAACCCCCCTCTTTACAGGAAAAAGGCGCATGATTTTATTAGGGCAGTAACAGGCCAGTTGACATCTTACCTTGCGGTGATGGCATAAATGGCTTGGCACCGCCAAAGGAGAGCTTTCTAGAGCTGGGCACACATCCATGCTCTCCAGGATAAGGAGGGGAAGCACCAGTTTTAGGAAAACAAAGAGGACTTGTACTGCTAGACCTCCGGACCGTACCAGACCTTACAGGAAACAACAGCAGCACACAGGTTACTCCAGATGCCAGTACAGAAGAGCAAGGAGAACAGTAACACCAGACACACATACAGCTACTTCCACAGGTATGGAGCCTCATGACCAAAATCCCACTGTTCTAGGACTACACCAATACAGATTAAAATGATACTTTGTTCTCTAGAGTTTCAATCCAAACACAAAAGTTTTGCAAAACAAACAAAATTTGCTTAGCTTTAGGCAGGAAAGCCGGTCATTTTTCAGAAGTCACTTTTAGATGCTTCCAGGTGCCTACATCAATCCTGAACAAGACAGTTCTGTATCTTGCCAAGTCCAAGGTGTTTATTTTAGGCAGTATTTCAGAATGCCCTGAGAGGACTTTATTCAAGTATCCTTCCTGTGCTGAGCCACTTGTTCTTTTGTCAGAGCAGCTGTTTAGGTAGAAGGCTCTGTGAGTGCAGGTCCTGCGACACAGAGGTAAGCTGTGCCAAAGGCACTGCTCTGTAACAGAGCTTTGACTCAAATCAGAAGCTACAGAGCAAAACAGAGTAGTGTGTGCCTGTCAGAATTGAAACAGTTCAGTACCACCCAGAGGAATTTCTCTTTGGGCTGAATAGTCAGAAGCGCCTAGGCTCCAGCATCCTTTAACTCCTTGTGAAGCCTCACCTTAGAGAATTAAAATTAATTTGCACAGCCCACACATGCAAGAACCTCAAGTATTACCCAGCTGCTAAAATAAAACAGAAGAGGAAAACAGAGTATGGAGAAGTGTGTAGAGTCACACTATCACTCTGGAGAGAGATGGGATTATTGTATATTAATAATTTTTCTCAGTATTTTAATGTTTTCACCACACGTTAAGAACACACTACCTAAACTCCGCTTACTGAAATGCCATTCTGCCTCTGCACGCTCCTTCACCAAGATTCCCATTACACTCCTCTAGATGAGAAAACAGTCTTTTCATCAAATCCTTCATTCTACTCTCAAATTGGAAACATCTTGTTAAAAGAACATTAGTCTCAGCCAGTAGGTGGTTTTCTGGACAGGAATCAATGAATACGCTGAAAAAACCCTCTCTGCTGAAGCCACTGAAAGAAGCTGTCACTAAGATATCCTGCCTCCTCTCCCAGTGATGCTGCATTAAGTTGTCCGTATATATCTGAACCAAAATGAACACACAACAAGGAAACAGACACCTGGCAAGGTGAAAAGACACCTGGATGTTCAGTGTCATAAAGCATTGCTCTCCCATGTTTTTAACTCTCCACAATATGAGCCATCCAGAAGGCTGAGTATCATCTATTAGGAACTTGCATTAAAACCCACCAGCTGACTGCTGCTGCTGAAAGATGTGGAATGTCAAATGCCACCCTACGAGACATGGGATAAGCAAGCAAGCAGACGAGCAGGACAGGTGATGTGGCCAAAAGTACGCACACATAATTACCACCTCAGCAAGCAACATATCTGTCCACAAACAAGCCGCGTTACACAGGCATAGACCAGCCAGTCAGATGACAGTGGCTGATTTTTCAGAAACAAGAGTGTACGTAAGGGTTTGCCATCAAATGACTCGGCAAACATGACGAGGCACTTGGCTGGAACGGCCTATTTGATACATCTGATGAAAAAGTGGAATTGCATACTAAACGCCTGAAGTTCTCTCCTTCCATTCCTGAAGGGTGTCTACTGAATTTGCTGATTAGAGGAAGTGATGGCGAGAGATAAATATGGCTTCCTGGGGCAGGAAAAAAACATGACGCCAGAGATTTTGAGCAGATGCTAAAAGCAGAGTTTGAATCATCTGATTGCATCCATTCCTCGAGTTCCTCTGCAGGGATGATGCTAATCTCGTCATTACACAGCGGTGACTAAAAGGAGCAAAACACGACGGTTTGATGCTCGACTGGTAGCTGCAGGCCGTGAACCCGAACTCAGCAGCCCATCACCAGACCTGGGGTAGGCATGGCAAACTGAGGCGTATCCTCTGCACCTTCTCCAGAGTTCTCACTTTATACGGACAACTGGGACTCTTTTGCGAGTTCCAACACTAACAGGATCTACAAGTTTGGCTGTAAAAAATACAAGGTATGTAGGAAACAGGAAGGAGCTTACCACAAAACCTGCCATGCGCTTGAAGAAGTGAACATAAAATAGTATTAAAGTAACACCGGCACAAAACAATCTCTCTGCTGATCCCTGATTAATATCAGCATGCCGTGTCTCTACTTCCAGGGCAACTCTGAATAAGCCTTATTCTGAATTAGGCTGGCTGAAGCCCAAACTTAGGCTGACGCAGGTATTACCCTACTTCTGAAATCTAAACTTTAACTAAACCAGATACCAAAGCAACTCATACAAAAAAAAAAAAAAAAAAAAAAAAACAAGACACGACACCTCATAGACACTTCTGTTTGAATGCCCCTGCTGTACGAACTCTAAGATCCTGTATGAGTCTCCTTCCAATCAGTCTATGACCTGGGCTGCCACTGTCAACCCAGATTTCAAACCTGTAAGAACCAGAAATTATACGCGAGAAGAGATATAAGCCCAGTGTGTCCTGGACGTGCAAGGCATCACCACTGAACTCAGAAGGTAAGCTGTATGGCTGAAGTCTGGCATCCAGGTTCTCCTGACGGCCTTCACAAAGCATGCTCTGCCTCACAGGCATAAATTGCTCATGACTTAATCAGTCCTGGCTGCATAACCACATTAATATGCAACTCGTGTAAGACACATCATCTGTGGTGTGACTAGCTACAGGAACCAATTAAGGCAAAGTCAGGTAAGTTTTGCAGTTCTATTCATTTTAGTTGTTTATCTCAACGTTTTCCTTTTAAAAAGGCATCTGCCAGATGGATGGTTCTCACTGCCTGGACACCCAGCCCACAGCTGGCATGGGAAAAAGCTCTCAGACTCAAAGGAGCTCAGCCTGCACTGAAAACTGATGGGAGCTGTCTCAGATACAAGCACACAGACAAAATTTACAGTACATGGTAACAAATTTCAACGCCCCTAAAAGATACCCCCAAACTGTTAACACATAGCACACACCATACTGGCTCCCTCACCAAGGGGGAGAGCCCATCACACAGGGAAAATTTTAGCGCTACAGAGAACAAACTGCAAAGCAGTTTGTTTTACCACTCCCAAATTGTAACACAAGAGCCCCTGCACTGATACTACCCGCTCCTCCCAGCCTCAGCACTTACCGTGGAGAGGCGTATTGATTGGGAGACTGGAGGTTCTGCTCAATCCGCCGGTAGTTGTGAATCTGTGTTGGGACTGGAATGGGCACCGAGTGTCCGTACTTGCTGCTAGAAAACTGACCTGGCCGGCTGTTGAAAGGAGACACACAAAGAGAGGCTCTTGTAAGGGGAGGGCCTTCAACCAGCTAATTGGAGGTTTTATCTCTGTAAAGCAACCGTACACAGGGAGCGTCCCCTTGGCAGCTCTCGGGTTGTGGGTTTATACTGGGAGGTAGTTTGAAGTCCTATCACAGGGAACTGGCACCACACATCATCCTGAGAACAGGCACCTGTCTTCCAGCACGAATCCCAGTCACAGGCTGAAGTTAAAACATCCACCCAAGCACACCACTCCCTCCAGGAAAACCGGAGCCCTGCTATTTCAGGCCACAACTGGCCTAGTTTCCAACAGCTCAGATCCACAGCCAAAGAGCACATCATTGAACAGGGCCTAAACGTTTGTGGCTCAGAAAGGAAACTAGCAAAGATTTTGCTGCCAAGAGCTACTTGCGATTCATGCAGAGGCACTGCTGCAGCAATGGCATCTCCAGGAAAGTCTCTGCACGCCATGAAGAGAATACAAACTTGTGGTGTACATCAGAGCATTTTAAGTTAACTACAGGGTGGAAAAGACAACTTGGGAGAGAATAAATTTGAGGGACAGGAGCTGGTATCTATATACCCGTCAAAGTCAGCTGGAATATCACACACACAAAAGGGGACAGGCCCATTGTGCAAACTTCAGATGTCTTTCTAGTTCCATCCAGGCACGTTAACCAGCTCACGTCTGGTATCTATTTCCCTGAGTGACAGCTTCTCCTGTACAGGTGTACAGCTTAGCCTGTACACCACACTATACACAAACCATGCTACACAAAAACCATGCAAACACCACTTTTAGCTAAGTAGCCACCTAAAGTCTTTCCCAAAGGCTCCAGAATTCTAGGATTAATTGCCATGGCAATGGTATTTACAACTGCCAACACCAATTGCAGGGATGTTGCACAATTACAGAAAGATCTGATTGGTAATGAAGGCTTCTGCAGTCTTCCTTGTTGTCAATCGAGGACACGCTCCTGGATCTGCCCCTGAGAAGCAGGAAGAATCACTTCTTTGGGTCTAACACTCACAGTGGAAGTGTTTTACATAAGATGAAAGAAGATATTTAATTCAGCAAGAATGTACATACACGCACAGGGGGAGAGAGAAGAGTTTGTGTCTTATTTGGCAAAGCATCCCATTATCAGAATTTCCTTTTTGGGAAAGGTCAGCAGTACTCCGTGGTTTACAGTGACAGTGTTGAACAAAGCTGATCTGCAGGAATGTGTCCGCAGATCTCCACACATGGAGATGCTCCTCCATCACAAGAGAGCCACATAACTGAAAGAGATCTTTCATCAAGGCTGAAAGCTCAAAAGGGGATGACGATTTCTCCATTCCTCTCTCAGCATGTCTACTAATCTTTTAAGTTCTGTATATTCCTCCTCATTTCTTCCACCAAGAAAACAGACTTTTAATCTGATGTCTGTCTAAAATGCAGCATGGAAGCCTAGATTCTTCATTGACATACCATAAAATAAAGGCATTCAAGGCTTCTGATTGCTGAGTGGAAGGGTGAGGCTTTGGTGTCTCTGCCTTCCATCAGTGTAAGACATGGAGTCAAACAGAAATAAAGCAAACACAGCTTTAACCAAGAAATCTGAAGGTTAACATCAAACTTTATACATATCCTGATTTTCAACATAATGTTCAAACACTATCTCTTCAATCTGGGCAAAATCCTTTAGGGGAAGAGAACTTCCCAGGTGAAACTATCCCCCCCCCCCTCTTGAGGAGTTGTAACAAGTCCTTCTAGGAGCCAGGTCTCTCCACAAGGTGCAAAAGAAAGCAGCCAAATGAGGTGACATACACTAAACCTGCTAATTGGCCTCAAGCCTTAAAGACTACAACTGACCACAAATCTGCAAAGATCAAGAGATAAAGCTGGGACAGGAAGTTTAATTACTTAGTAGTAATTAAAAGCTCTTTGAAAATGGTATTAAATCCATTGCTGTGGGATACATCCAAGGAAGCATCTTTTGTTAGACTTATTAAGCATATCCAACAAGGAAGTGTTTTTAAAAAAAAAGCTCAACTGTCAGCATATTTTAAATCTGCCTAGTCCTTACCCTTTTATTTAGCTAAGAACAAGCAGAGCTGCTCTAGCGTACCACGACATCCTGAGAAAAACCCACTGCCGGCCACTCTAAAATAGCCTCTGCTTTCTGTCCTAGTTGGACTGCATCCAGCACTGCTTGCTAGCCCAGAGCCACACATGAAAGGGAGAACTGCTGCTTCCGAGTGAGCAAAGACAGAAAGAAAATCAGGAGTCCTCTGTGCCAGTGGAGCCACGCGCTGAACCAACGGGCCTCATGACACCTACAGTGAAGGGCACCAAAACTCATGTTAATGGTAAGGGCGTACCTGGCTGGCACCAGTTCAAAGCACTTTCAGGGGACAGATCAAAGATCATGCTTTACACTGCATTCAGAGTGACTGCTCCCGTCTTTCATCACTTATGTCTTATTCCCCATCCTGGACAGGGTAGGAAGTGAATTTTTCATGTTTCTTCAAAGCAGATAGGAAAGTGGGAAGTAGAACTAGAGGCTTTGGCATCTGCTCCACAGAAACTGCTCGGAATGAGCAGAAAAGACATTGAGAGCAGAAAAATGTTTAGATCACAGCCACTGGCATTGACTGGCCACCATGTGATCCAGTAGAATATGATGAAGCCAGTTTGGTGAAGACAGTGGTGAACAGTGAAAAGCAGGCAACATTTGTAGTCAGCTTCCATGAATTTGCACTCACTGCTGTCCAGAAACAAGGCCAAATCCTTTAATACTGATCCCCAGAATGCAAAGGCATCAGTTAAGGAATAAGCTGTTAAAAAGCTTAGCTGGCGATGGCATAAGAAGCCTCATGCAATTAAACTCCACGCTGTGGTACGTGCTTGCCAATTAATCTGATCACGTCAGCAAGGCTTTGAGCTATGTTCTTCTCCTTTAAATCTGTACACTTCGAGGCTATGTTTTGTCATTTTCTGGGTTCTGTTTATGTGACAAGTGTATTCAACATATAGCCTGGGACTACACTGCCTTCTTAAGGAAGATTTTAGGGTCATCCATCTCCCACTGTGAAATCCCATTCAATTCTCCTCCCCCAACAGGTGCCATGTCAACAGAATAGAAGATGAAAGCTGTCCTGCTTCCCTAGTAGGCAAGAACGAGACAGCTCCTGTAAGCTAAGCACGTACTCTAAAGCTTCAAGCTCTAGAGTCAATGGGATTGCCTTCCACAGACCATTAACGTCTTCTGAACATAAATGTGTCTGGAAGCAGTGGTGGTGCTGGGCAGCTGGTGCTGTTGTCTGCAGGCAGCCGTCACTTACAAAACTCCTAAAGGCTAAAGCTGAGTTCATAGCAACTGGTTTAGTTGGAACCCAAACCTATGACCATGCCTGCTTGCACTTGTTATTCCTACTCCTGCATCCTCCATTACTAAACAAGGCCCACGTAGTAGCATTGCTTTATACAGAGATGTTCAGAGTTTCAAGCAAACTACGAACAACCAAGTAGGCCCAGATCTGTCCTTCAACAGCAAGGGGAGAAGAGCAGTGCTCCTCCACATTTGCCCTCCTATGCCTTGCCCAGTAAGTCAAGTCTGTAATAGTTTCAGCCTTGGCTGACGTGTTGTGCTCTAATTCATGGCATGAATTTTATAACAACGGTCCTTAGCTGGAGTACTCATTACCTCTGCAGGCCAAGCACAGAGAATGAGTAGCACATATATGTCAGTGGAGTACATTTACTTTCTTGCTTGAGAATAATCCCTGGGCCCGCAGGGAACAGAGTTAATTCCAGCTCTACTGCATTCTCTCCTAGCTCCTCCTTAGGGCCAGGAGAGGGAGAGACAGGCTCTGTAGTCGGGACTGATCAGTGCCCGAGGCTGGGGAGTTTCTCCTGGGTGTTTCTCATTACTCTTTCATTAAAAGGGACGATGCGGATCTTGCCCAGCACACCAACATTTGTAAAATCTCCTCCTGGAAGTTAATGGGTGTTTAATTAATCAATGTTGCATAGTCATCCCTGAACAGTTTGTCTTACCTGGATGGGCTAGGAGAACTGCTATATGGGGGTGAAGGAGATGGTGTCCTTCCCTGGCTTTCCAAGCCTGCTGAAGTCACCAGAGAACTCCTGAAGGATGACAGAAAGAAGCCAGCTGTTAGAGCCTGGGAACCAACCCTGCTCCCCGCTACAAAGCACAGCAACAGAGCTGTGTCTGCCCAGCACCCTCTGCTACGCCTGGTCATAGGAGCCCTGGGGGCTGTCATGCTGCCCCACGCACGCTCTGGCATTCAGATGTCACATGCTGATGGTCAAACGGAAAATGGTCAGAACTAGGTAGGTGACAATCATCATCCCCGAAACAAAAGTTAACTCAGCAACATCTTCCCTCCCATCCACCAGAACCCAAAAGTCCCTAACGCACAGTATGCTCCAGTGGCTACTCAGCTGCCTTGGTGCTCTTACCCGCTGTACATCAGACTGTCTTGGATTGGTTTCCCTCCTGCAGCCTCAGCAGTTAAATCACCTGAGGAACAAGGAAGAACGGAAACATATTAATTCAAGATAGTTTTCTTAAAAATCTTTACATATATTGAGACCAACTGAGATTTTGGGTAGAATCTCCTGCGCCTCCAAGACCTGTTGAGTTGCTTCTGAAGTCAGTGTTTTGCTAAATACATGTGGGCTGAAGCTGATCACTCTTCCCAGGAAAAATATAAACAACACTGAGCTCTTCCTTCTCAAAAGGATTGCACAGCAGAGACCTTTCACAGATTCCAGTTCTACCCCTTCAAACCTGTTTTAATAAAAGTAGTGCAACTGTGGAATGAAGAATCACAGCATTTATCACTAAGTTCCAACTCAGCAAAGCATCAGATACATGGTCAAGGCTGAACAATATCCTTCTGCTAGTTAAGTAAGGACTCATGCATGGACATACTTAGGCATGCGGTTGAACTGGGCCCTGGCCTCTATGTAAATAGATATTTTTAAGAAATTCCTATCAAAATATAAACATGTAGATGTGCTAAAATTAAATTCAAGATGTTTGAAGAAAAACCCAACGTATTTTGTTATCAGGGATTTTTCTTCAAGTATAAAATCCATCCTGCTAGCTGAAATCCTGTCTTGGACTGTGATGCTGGGAGAAACTGAAGACAGGATGAGATGGCTTCTGTGAGACGAATACATTTCCCTGGGAGCCTATTTATCTTCTTTTTCCAGTTGGATTTCAAGGTCCAATCTCTTATTGAGGTCCCCAAGTAATCTTTACTCTCAAATCCTATTTTGGAAGGTAATTACAAAATATCCAATAAACTGGCCAGTAAGACAGATATCTCTTCTAGCTTGAGAATAAAACCACTCCTGTTACTCAAGCAAAACAGACAGGTTTAATCACTCCTTCAGCTTTCCTTAACATCCACATCCCACTCTGCTCAGAATGGTGGCATTTTCAGAAACCAGCTTACTTGAAAACTGTGCTGGGACCATAACGAAGTCATCTGTGTCGCAGGACGAATTCTTACTGCTGCTTCCAGCAGAATCCTTAGATCCATGCAGAAAGCCAGGAGAATCCTGGGTAGGAGACGCCAGTGCCTTCTCCTGCAGCTGCTGCTGCATCTCTCCAAGGGACTGCTAATTCAAGAAGAAAACAAACACTGGCTTCAGCAGAGCTACTTTGTCATTCTGCTCGATCCTTTAAACTGAGCTGTACAAGGCTACAAACAACATTTTGCTGATAAACCAGGGCTGATAGTTTGCCAGAGGCAGCTGTTTCATTTACTGAAAAGGAACAGTCTTTTATGACCATGTCAGAACATCACACCTTTTGTCACACAAAACATACTACCAGCATGTCTGATCCTCCCCAGATAAGAAAAAAGTCACCTAAGGTGTTGCATCCTTCTGCTGAGGCTTTCTGGATCAACCAGGCATTTTCTACCAACTCAATTTATTACAGCCACGAAACAGAGAAAAGCCTTCAGAGATGCTTTTAGTTATTCTTTTGAGTTACCTTTTTTAAAATTTGTTTTTAAACATTATACATCTGGTCTCTACTCATGCTTTTAGAGTAAGCGGCACTCGGGAACACGTACATACGCGTCCGTGCACTTTCGGGACAACCCTGTTCTGCTGTAGTGCTGATAAGGAGTTAGAGAAAGGTCTGAAGGAGATTAAGCATTCAATAGATGAACACCTCACAGCCATCAGAAGCAGGGCAGACCCTAAAAAGTCATATCTTTCTTCTCCCTTCAGCCAAACAATAGACAGCCCCACAAGACCTTGTTCACCCCTAAGGACCCTCCTGCTGCACCACTGGGGACTCACACTGTACATGCAGTACATACAAGCAGAAGGAATTTTCCAGCTGCCAAAGTTTTCTCTTCTCCACCCAACCTGCTAGCTCTGCCGTGCAGACATGGCATTTTTCACATCCCAAGCCAGCACACCTCCATCAGCAAAACTTCAAGATGCTGAGTAGGACCAGTGCAGTACACTTCTAGCAGGGGACCCTCCTTGAGTCTGGCAGTGAGCCTGTACCATCCCTGAGCTTCCCAAATCAGGAAAGCTCAGGGGAGATATTTTGCTTTTCGCATCATCTGCCCATTTCTGGAGTTCTATGGACAGGAGGGCCTCAGTCAACAACCTTCCTCCTACGTCTGAAGAGGGGAAGAAGCTTTTAGAGATACAATTATGTGACATTCAGAGGGGAGCAGACCTCTCCTCTCTGTTCACCCCACATTGTGAGCACCTACATCAACTTCAGATAGTGCCTCAGCCTTTCCCACACCAGGTCCTCACTGCAGATGCAATATCTTGCACAAATAGAGAAAAAAAGATTCAGCCATGGCACTTCCTGGAGGACGTTGAGAAGCCTTGGCCCAAGGAAACTCAGAACAATACAAAAAAAAGCAGCAATTCCAGAGAGGAAAAAAATCAGTCCTTCTCCCTTCCCCTACTCATCACACCACCAGCATTCCTGAATTCAAAGTCAAAAGGCAGCTTTCACCAAGAGTTAAAACAAGCTTTCAGTTCAGCGAGCTGGAGGAATGTCACTTCACTGGTCAGGTAATACTCTGCCCTCCAGAAAAGTTTTCACCCATTTCAGGTAACCAGATAGAAAAATTGTCAGTTCAGATCATCTCTCACAAGACCAAACTGTGGCAGGCCTGGTCTGAATGTCCCTCTGCGCCTGGGAACGCTGGTCAGAAAGAAGGAGGGTCACCTTACAAAGCAGGGTGGATACACTGCCAAGCTGCAGAGACTTTGCTTGAAAACAGAGAACTTGCAGCCAAGTAAGCAGCGCTACACTCTGAATTAGTGACCAATTTCTGGTTCTAAGGAGCTTTCCATCTCTGCCAAGACACGCTACTGTCATTAATACCAACTTCTTCATAAAGGCTTTTTGTATAATAGGTACTGGCAAACTGAAATATTTGTTGTGGAGAGAAAGACAACCTTTAGGATCCAAACTCTAAACAGACTGAGCCAAACCCAGGCAGAACTAAACTGTTCAGTGACTTGCACCAGAAGACCGTAAAAACAGAAACCTTGTTTCAAAGAAGCAAGCACGGAGACTGTTAAAACAAGCAGCACGTCCTTTGAGCTTTACTTACTGGAGGTGATGCCAGGTGGGAAGTAGAAGAGCTGCTGGAGGAACTACCAGAGCCTGAACTGGGATAAGAAGGCATTGGCACGGAAGCAGCTAAAAACAACCAAAGAAAAAAAAAAAAACAACAAAAGAAGTTGTCAACTAAGATTAATCAATAATAAAAGGTCTTTTTCATCTTTTCCCACAAGGTTCAGCTCATGTACCATCATGTATCTCATGTATCAAATGAGGCCCATTAAAGGAGAACAAAAGAAAAATTAGCATTCTGCTCAGTTACATGATTCACATTCACCCGCTCCTCCGCATACAGTTACAGCTCTTGGGGTGGAAGGTCTCGGAACGTCTGACCAAGGTCAGATGGCCACTCAACGGCCGACCTACACAGGTAGCAGGATGGTTTCTGCCCTAAAGAGCCTCCAAAGCACCTTTGCAAATGAAGGGAAAGATAATCAGAAAAGCAGACCGAGTTACTCGTGTCAGCGACAGAGGTTACAAGCTAGATCACACCCTTACAGCTTCTTCTTCATCAGACCCTGTGGCTTAGCACACACGCGCACACGTTGGGAGGTCTGCGCTACGTTAAACACGCGCCTGCTCAAGCCCTGTGCGCTTGCTGCCCAGACAGTCACTTGGGCATCCCAGGCCACACACTATAAAGAAAAACCCCACCAGAATTAATCATTCCACACGGAAATAATTCAGTGCTTCCTATACCACAACACGTTCTTTCCACAGCACTGGCTGCTCTTGCATCCCTTCCTTTTATGTTTTATTGTTCAATACCAGAACTGCCCACTTTGTTCACTGTAGAATTGGCTTCATAACCCTCAGAGAGGCACAAAGCTCACACTGAAAGGACTCGTTAGCATTGAACTTCAGGCAGAAAAGATAATTAAGGCATCACAAGAGGAAAAAAAAAAATTTAATTCCAATGACTTATGCAAGTGAGGTTCAGTAAATAACTCAGAAGAGCTCAGCTCCACTGAGGAGGGAGACAAGTCAAAGGCAGCACTGGCTCTTCAACAGACTTTGAAGTGTTCGGTGGTTCCCGCTCCCCAGCCCACTCGCACAGGACTGAACAGTGCAGAAGCTGCAGCAGAGTCCCAACATCCCCACTTCAAGGCAGCTTGAAGTTAGACCTTAGTCTGCAACCATTTTGGCATCTGAATGACTTAAGATAGAGATCAGAGGCAAGGCTTGAGCGAGGAGAGGAACACTCTGCTTTGCTTCTCTTCCATTGTGCTGGCAGAGAATTAGCACCTTGTATCAGATTTCTGCCTTTACAGGATCTCTGCTAATGACTCCACACTTAATACCGGGAGGGTTAATAACACGTAGAAGAAGAATGCTGCCGTTTGAAGTAAAACTACCTCTGCCATTAATCACATTAGATACTACAAAGGACTTACCTACTCTATTCAACCGGCTAGAAAAATAAAAAGTACACCTCCGCGCAATTAACTGTTGAAACAGTGTCCTAACGATAAAAGAATGGGAAAATACACCTTTTAGTAAAAGGCTTTAAGAAGTCTTTCCATGTAGCCTATCAAACGAAGAAGGTTAAAGGATGACTGGACCAGTGTCTCCCAGCACAAAGAGAGCAATCACTCAGATGCTGCGCTCCTCTGTGGCAGAGATGTAACAAGATCTAACAAGAGCAAAATGAAGCCAAAGAAGCGCAGACTTAAAATATATGTTTTAACATAAACAATAACCACTGTAACAGTTTAACCAGGGTCACAGTGATCTCCTCCGCCCTTCGCTAACGTTAACAGAAACAGAATGTTTTTCTAAAGAGTTCAAGTTATCCTGCAAACAGAGGTCGATCCAGCAGAGTCCCAAGGCTCACGCAATAGGGAGCCATAGCAGGACGGCTGCGTGACAAACTCACACACAGACGCCTTCCCCTTTTGTGCTGGGCCACAGTGGCAGCGCTCGCTCTGCCCGCACTTTGAGGGTTGGGTGCACTAGGAGATAAATCTTTCCAAAGTTTTGCAAGAGGTTACTTTTTAGCCTCTCCATCTATTCTACACTTGACGGACCGTGCTGTTAGAACACTTCGCCCTGGCTCCAGTAAAGGAGCTGGGATGGCGGTACCCTGAAGATGAGTATTCTGGGAGGTCGGGCAGCGGCTGGGCAGGGCAAGCTACACCACCCGCACCCCACATGCTCTCCCAGCACAGCTGGTTCCCACTCTCGATGCTCAGGGAACACAGAGGTCTGAAAACTCATCTGTAAAATGGAAAGCTCTGTCCTGCCTATACCACACTGCTTTTGATCTCCATGATCTTCCCAGGGAGCCTGCAAAGCAATCCCTATATATTTAATACCAGAAAACTGAGAAGAGGGAAGAAGTCTCTCCAGTTTTATCCTGCCAACTGTTACAAACTAATTCACCCTTTCACAGACAGACCTTCCCGTTACGGAAAGGCACTTTTCAGAAAAGGTAAGTGACTTCTGAACTGCATCAACACATGCCTGCTGCAAGACTTGCATCACTGTTCATTTTTCCTGGAATTAGTGTTTTTGTTAGAGTCATTACAGTTCTCTCTCTCAGGGTGCCCTCCACTCTATTTTTGGTCCATGTTTATTACTGATTCAAACCTGGCTGGAATTGAGACTTTTCTATTTTTGTCTATTTGCTTTGGACAGTTTTCTGTTAATCTAGGAAGGAAGACAAGCAGGCAGGCTTCACCACTATCAGCTGAAACTCCAGTTAAAATTCTGTCTCCATGGATCACACCTTTAGATACAGCTTCTATTAATCACGTCCTTATTTAAAACCCTCTAAACTCCCCAACTTCACACTGTAATGCTGTGAGGTCCAACTCAAAAGGTTGTGACACTAAAAACTGGCCTTCATGCATGCAGAACTACGAGGTTTGGCTCTGACAAACCATCTCTGACCACCATATCCCTGTCGGTGCGTTTTTCAGTGTCAGCCACACAGGACAGCTTGAAAGCAAGGCACTTGCTTCCATCTCCTCCACACACCCAGGCACTCCCAGTTTAAAATTAAAAAGGGTGCAAACACTTGGCTCATCATGTTTTCAGCTCAAGTCTGAATGCAGGGAATGTTAAGATGAATTGTAGGCCCCCACCCAAATCCAAAAATTGCTGGATTGTAATTGTAATGTAAATAAGTCTGTTTTCATAATTGTCCTCTCCAACTTGTTCCAGCAACAAACCAGTCATCCTGTGTGTTGCGTAACCAACACCAACTGGTTTCAAAATGGGTGAGCTGGAAGCCGTAAAGGCAAGCCTGTACTCCAGCTGTGTGGATCTTTATCCTGGATCCTACACCTGCAAAAATAACGTACGATGATTTGTCAGACCAGGGACTCGCTTGTCCTAAAAACATCCGAGCCTCAAGCTTTATATAAAAGCTTTATTTGGAGTCTGAGTTTTACACATGCTGGAGAGAGGCGTTTTTGTGATTATCTGGATTCAATTAAAACCAGTCATCAAAATGTTACTTAATTGCAGTCTCTGACAAGGCAATAGTTTGAGTGCAAAACCTGAAAGCACTTGCCCAAAGAACAAGCTGCTTTTTAAAGTTAAAAACTCTGCACCATTAAAGTCTTTTATATGCAGAAGTCACTGTCATTTTTTTGCTAGTTCTTACCCAAGTATTTTATGTACAATAAGATTACAAAGATGGTAACAGTCAAGTTAAGCCTGACAGATATTCCAGACACTGAACCACTTGTACACTTCTGAACTACAACCGCTTCTGTTTGATGCTCTCAGCTCAGAGCAAAGGAGGTACCACCTTACCGGTCATTACAGGCAGGAGCAAAAAAACCTCCAAAATACTCTGCATGGGTACCAATTACAGTGTGTTTATGGAGAGAAGACTTGCACAAGCATCTAATTATGCCTTCTCAGGCACTATTACTGTAACGCACTGCCCCACGCCACATGCTGATCAGATCTGGCTACAGACAGACGACGGTCTGACTAGACAACGGTATTGTAAAGACTTTATTAATAAACTAATATACATCTAAAGTACATGCTTAGTCACAGGTACAAAACCCACAATGTAAAGTAAAATATAAACAAACAAACAAAAAATAAAGTGCACATTTTAGTTAAAGCCACAGCCCTGAACCCACTCTCCAGGGTAAAGCCTGGGGCAAGCAGAGCGTTGCGGTTCACCCTGGACGGCAGCGGGCTGAGGTCCTTGCTTCACTAAAGGAGCGAGGTGAGAGGAGGGACACGAGAACAGCCATCCCTCGAAACCACAGCGGAGAGGATGAGCTTGTTAGAAATGTTGTATTTAAAGATTTTTGACAGAAATGTTGATTTTGCTGAAGTGTCTTGAAAAACATACAAATTTATTTAAACGAGGGGGACTCTCCCCCTGAACAACTTCAAAATTATTCACTTAAGAGAAGTACCCATATTTGAGGATCCTTCAATTTTCTGGAGTTCCAAAATTACATTGTATTTTTAAAATGTCTGTTTAAGTCCATGAGATGGTGCACAAACACATATCCACACAGAATGAACAGCGGGTGGCTTCACTTAAGTCGTTGTGTTTTGACCAGCTCTGGGCCACCCCGATGCAGTTCCAGAGCCCAGATGACATGCTCAGCTCAGCACACCAGTAGCAGCTCTCTTCTGCCCCGGCTACCTGAGGGCAGATCTGCCTGCAGGGTTCCAGAGGCCACCACGATCTGCTCCGACTGCAGAACTTTCTCACACGGAAAGGAAGCAGCGCTAAAATTGGTTTGGGACCTAAACGGATGCAGTTACCTGCATTACAGTGCAGGTGCACCTGACCTGGAAGGTCCTTCAAGCAAAGGCTGCACAGTGGGTCCCTGAGCTCCGTGGAGGTCTCAGTGCGGTCATCACACAACAGCTGCTACTCCGAAACACAGATCATCCAAACTCTTCCGAGAGAAACTTGCACACTCAAGTGTGAATGATCTAGTCCTGCTTCCGCTGAAGTCAGCGGTAGCCCAATTATCAGCTCTCAGGGACAACAAAAACATGAGGGCACGCTGTTTCTTCCTCTAGTTCTCCACTGCAGGCCTGAAGACTCTCTAATCCAGTTAGAGCACGACCATAATGATTCAGATGCAGCCGAATCTCTTCTCTGATACTTCCGACACCCACGATGCTGAGCCACATTTCAAGATGAAGTAGCACAATAAACTTTTGGACTCGTCTTAGTTCTGCACACAAAGCCAGGAGAGCCAGCCCCTGAGTAACTGCAACCTTACCAAGTTATCCACTCCAGCTAAAACTGTGCAAGTATTAAGCATGCTACTGTGTTAAGCAGCATCCCATACATCTCAGATGAGACCCAGACCGTTGCTGACACACTGGCTCTTCTCTCACCTATTCAGGAATCGAAAGGAACACCATTGTCACATGCAGCCTCTCTCATCCAGGCTCTTCGCTGCGCTTCCCAGAGGCTTTCATCCATCACTGCCATCAGGCAGCAGCAGAGACCTTCACTGCAGACTACAAGAATCATCTTCTTCAGTAGCAGACTTCTGTGCACAACAACTTGAATACCTCCAACAATGGGAAGATATTTCTCCAGTCTTCTTTTCAAAACCAGTAATGGTCTCTCCTGCCTGGAGAGGACTCCAAGTTGTGGACGTATGCCCGAGGATGAGAACCAGCAGGACAGCAGAGAGGTTTGGAGTTCAGATAGTGCTTATCTGCCAGTAAAGGTGCTCTTTTTATTGGGCCTTGACCCCATACCCTTAATTTTGGTGCAGCTGGGGGCAAAGGCTGAGCTACAGTCCCCTGGTCATAATGGTGCCTCTGGTTTCTGCACAGCAAATGCTCGGAAGTTGGAAACTGAGGCCAAGTCAGGAGAACCCTCTCCTGTTCGCAGGGGGTTTTCTGTTCCCCTGGCCAGTGAAGCAAAGGAACTGCTGGAGGCAAGAAATGAGTTGGTGGGCATGCAAGAACATGCTGGGGAAGTCCTCCTCTGCCCACAGAGGGATCAGAAGGGCTTTTCCTACACAGCAGTGGTGTTGCAGGTGCTGAGAGATGAGCTGGCTTAGGAGCAGTCCTACACAAGCAGGGTCCTTTCCTGCCTGCAGAACAGTCCTGTTTTGCAGGCCTCACCCCACATCTTGCTGGCACAGATGGAGATAGGGGCCTGGCTGACTTGCAAGCTCCCCTAAACCAGAAGCGTCTTTTCCTGCCTGCAGGATGGTCACCTAAGTACACAGTTAAAATCTGTATCAGCAACAACTGAAGTCCTGCTCTGGAACCAGGAAAGCAGGAGACTTTCAGTAGTGACATGGACATCAGACAAGGGGTGTCCACCCACAACATACGTCCAAAGAGGATGTTCAGAAAGCACTGGACACGCTTCCTCTGAAACTTCCAGCCCTTGCATTGGGCACCCCAAACCAGTCACTGATTAAAGTCTTGGCTCTATCATTTCCCCAAGAGATTAAAGGCCTAAGAGGATTCTTCCAGAAGATGACAATCATACACAATTCCACTAAACCAAGCCTCTTGGACAGAGCACTATTATATCCCGTACACAAGCAATTCTGAACTGTTTTCCACTGAAAACAAACCTCTGAATCACAGTGCATGTGGTTAGAAATTTCCAAAGTTTTGAATCAAAAGAGGAAAGAAAGAATTTTCAATGGAAATCTGTCTTTGTTTCAGCCAGTTCTCACAGAGCACCCAAATTTAACTCCACCAAAACACGACTGATCAAGAATTTGGAGGTAAATGTTGAAAGAAGATTTGGTAACTGGAGCCTGCCACTTGGCACACCCAACCTAAGGTACCACCTGGCAAGCAGGGACAAGAGCGCCAGTTTGCACCGTTCACTCTCCTGCAGATGTAGATGAAAGCAAGATCGTGCTGCGTAATCCTGTTCACCTACAAGCATCCCCACTGACCAAGCATACAAAGCAGCTGAAAGCATTTCAAAGCTACATTTACTTCTACTTTAGGTTTCTAAATAGCCCCCTAACCATCCCATTGAAGATAACTTAGCAAAACTAAATACATTTTCATAGCAAAATCTGGACATGACACAGTAACAAACGCTGAATCTCTGCCTAAACAACTAAGAAAACATGAAGCAGTCGTCGCCTTTCCTTTTGAACTAGCAGCAAAGGAAGTCATGTTATGGTTCAAAAAGAGTTGTAATCAAAAATGCAACACTTACATTTTTTCATAGAGGCACTTGCATCCAAGAATGGGTGATGGAAAAATTCATCTGAAAAAAAACAAGAACAATGACTCAGTGAAAGGAAATGGCTGTAAGAAGTTTACAAAGCAGTTAAAGCACAGCAAGTTACAGTATTTTGCAGTGATTTTTTTTTTTCCATGCAATCTAATCAACCATGGAAGTTCACTGACTGCAGTTGCATACAGTAGTGGTCAACAATGCAGACTGGGGACTGGATGCAGGACCTACTCACAGAAAAAAAGGATGGGAAGCTATTTGGATCCAGGAATTGCTATGTAATTATATTAAAAAAAAAAAAGTGGCTCCTCTGCTACCAGTCATCTCTGCAAAATCAGCTGGGGTAGCTACAGGAACAAAGAAAGGGAGGGGGGAAAAAAAAATAATCTCTGCATGGCCAAAGGACATGAGGGTTTGTACCTTGGGACTCACCACCAGTACTAACAGATTTTCCTTCCATTAAAGAACTTTATAAGGTTTTGCTCCAAGCTACAACCCTGGGCTGCTGGGGAGAATATGCTAAATGAATTGTTAACACTCCTTTGTCTTGCAATAGCTCTTACGCTGGTAGGAACAGGAATTGGTTACTGAGGGCTGGACAGCGTGACTCTGTCGAGACCTGGCACGGCCACCTCTGTGCATGTGCATCAACAGCTCCCATCAGCGAGGAGACAGAAATCCTTAGACACAAAGTAGAACTAGAAGACAAAGTCACCCCAGTTGTAGGGATCCAGGGGAGCTGTATTTAGCACACTGTGGTGCCACTCATTCCACAGAAGAGGAATGCTGGACAAAAGCACTTCCACTGAGTGATTTTCCATCACACACAGACCCAAACCCATTGTGCACTGAAGGCAGAAATGTATTTTTTAAAAGGCCACCGCAGAACTACAGCCCAGAACTCCCTTTCCTTTTACACCAGACACAATTGCTGCTTTGTTCGCTCATTATGGGAGGATATTCTACAGATCCAGGCCAAGAAAAGCCTCCGTCCTGGCTTGCTGGAGACCCTCTACAGGTTTGCATGTCCTCACAAGCAGCCACTCCTCTTGACTCCTTCATCTCCGATCCACTGCAGCTCTCCTCGGACCACAATCAGGAACTGGGCCTTTCAGGAGCGTTAGTCATGGATCAGCACTGATTGTTTGGCTAAATGCAGGCAGCCCAACTTGTTTTCCTAGCATGGATTTCCTGTTGCAACACCCAAGGTTTACAAACTTCTGCTTTCTGTAAACAGCTCCTCTTTGGCCAGTGAGCTTTCCAGAAAGTAGCAACTTGGGTTTTTTGTTTGCCTACTTCTTAAACTTCTTAAACAATCCCTCTTCTCCCCAGCCCCTCCTTGCCACTGCTTTGCCAGGATCACGTAGCCAGAGCACACTGGTATGGAGCTCAGCACAACAAAGTGATGGAAATCTCTGGCAGGGAAAGCTGGAGTCTCACAGATTAGATCTGCTGTGGATGGAGAACATCCCTATCCTGCTGGGAGCTGCTCAGCTGCTGGAATTTCCTGCTTCTTCAGCCTGCTCCTCTACAGGGTACCATCGTGCAGCTGAGCTGATTCACCTGAGGGGGTGGAAATGACCCTTTCTTTCAGTTTTCCCCCTCTCCCCTCCAAACTGCTTATTAGTTGTGCTTGCAAAGCAAAATATAACGACCCTGCTTGTCATCATCCACAGGAAACTTGCAACTTGAGACCCTCCTGGTTTTCCTCTAGATAATCTTGAGATTGCAAAGACCACCAGTTCCTGGTAGCGGAGCAGCTGAGACACACAAGTCAATGATGTTTCCAGCTGATGTGTTGCTGCTGTGTGAATCAAGCTCTGGGGGAGCTCCGGGGAGGGCACTGCACACATCTCCAGGTGGGGTACAGGGGGCCTCAGGGAACACAGAGCAGCAGGACACCCCGCTCCTCTGGAGAGGGTGGTGCAGGGATTATCCCTGACCCAGCAGCAGACATGAATCTTCACCTCACAGAGCGCAGGGGGGTAAAGGCACAGTGAACAAAGGCACAGACGATCAGCTAAAGTAGACCTTTTATACATAATGTACGTGAGGAGAGCAGCCTACAGTCAGTTTGGCAGTAGGAGGACACAGCACCTGTCTACTTGGAGTCAGCACTAGCCATTCCCATCAAGGGAAGGGGGAGATCTGCTGCAGACAGGATCTGGAGCTGTGGGACATTAACAACAATAGCTGGGCACAGGGAAGTGCTCTCATTTAAGTATTGCTACTATTTTGTCAAGGAGCATAATCTGGAGGTCTCCTGAGCTAACACTCTAAAGCAAGGGAGAAGTGTCCATTCAGTAGGTGTGGGTCAGAGAGTCTCCAAGACCTCAGGAACACAGAAGAGCTTAAAGATCTAGCACCAGCAGACAGCAGGGAAACAGTTGTGTCACAAGCAGGGATGAAGCTCAGATGCTTCAGCAGAGAGTTAGAAGAGAGGAGGCAGAGGTGGATGAGACCAAGAATACAACTGGATGCTGAGGAACTGTATTGGTCTAAGTAAATCATGGCTCTAGTACTTGCCTTCCTCTCAACTGACAGGAGATATTAGAATATAGTACGGGATGCCAGACAGCCATTGAGATCTGCCTTCTATAAAGCACAAGGAATATCTCAAATATAAGCTTCTGTACAAAATATATCCACAAACCCTAACAAACAATTACATCTTACAAGGATGTGCCAATTTGTAGAGAAAAGGATCCCGTATGTGATTAAGGGCAGGCAACATTCTCAGTAGAGCAAGATGTGCTGTAACTGTTGTCTTGAGTGAAATCAAAGTTTACTATCTCAAGTGTCCAAGTGTTAGACACTGACTCATGCAGTCTATTCCCAAGAGGTACAAAAAGGGCTTATGACAGGCTAAAAGGATTTACCAGACTCAATTTCTGACAGCATGGAAACTGGAACCCAAAAGATATTTTATTCTGAAAGGCCCAGTAGCATGATAGAAGAGGTACAGATCCACAGGAGACCTGCAGGGAATAATATTGAGAGGTGCTTATATCCATGTCAGCCTGCCAGTAGCTTCAACAGCTCCCTTTTCAAAAGGCTTGTTTTCTCACTTCTGTACCCTGGTAACCAGTAGTCCTTTACGTTCAGCACTGGATAATTATGATCAGCCTCGGCTAATCCACACACTCACTTCACCCAGGTGACATTTTCCCCAGAAAGGCTTTCCCAGTATCTCTAATCCAAAAGAGGAATAGAGGCTGCAAAACAATTTCTCTTAATTAACTAGCATACGCTGCCCAGCAGGAAACAATCCACCTGAGCAGATAAGCAACAAAAAACCAACAGAAAACCAACCCCCAAAAGACAGAAATATCAGATTCTTTTATCCCAAGCGTGACTAAAGAGCAATATCCTGAAAACACACAGCAGCACACTATTTTCCGGTTAAAAAAGTGTAGTGTCTGTGCAAAAAGCCGATAGGTCTATGACTTGCTGTGACACTGCCCACCTGATACTTCACACAAATCCGTGGGTTTTGGCGCTGCAGCCTTGTTTCAGGAAAACCACTTGAACAGGCTTGCCTAGCACCAAACCTTGTTCAAACACAGAGGCTGAGGGACAAACTTACCCTTTCCACCAGCAGCGCCAGCCCATGGAAGCAATGTTGCTTCCTGCTACTCTCCTCTGCACTCACAGGAGAGGCATCACCAGAATCAACTTCCTTGGTGAGAGAGAGTATCCACAACCTGATTTTTACCTGAGACAGGTCTAGACTACCTTTGTCTAAGGGGAAGGGAGAGGTAGGGGGAAGAATAAAAGACCACAGAGCTGCCTTTAGATGACCTGCTCCTTTCAGGGGCTCTAGGAAAGGTTCCACCTCTGCCTGCTTTCCTCTAGGGCACGGCTTCACTCAGAGGTTCTTCAGACCTTTTGGCTCAGCTAGACGTACCTGGAAGAGGCTGCCAAACTCAAAAGTGCCTGGCACACAATGATTGTTCTCAGTTTAGAAAGCATTAAGACGTCAAAGATAAAAAAAGAAAAAAAGAAAAAAGGAAATCTACAGGGATAGAGCCAAGAGACTGCCAGCTTGAGCCCTGATGAGAATCAGGGCATCCTTCCACAGAAATCTCGAGGAGAGGGCAAGGTTCTGCAAGCAGCTACGGGCTCCTGGCTCAGATTATCACTGCACAGCCTGAGAAACAAAGGTATTGACCGAGTTGTTCATTGAACGGGTGCAGCTTGCAGCTTTGGGAAGGAACTATGACACAGGAAGAACACGGATGCAAAAGATATATGGCTCACCTCAAAGCATACTTAACACATTAGAATTAGAATTAGAGAGATTATAAAAGCAGAAGCCAGGAGAGAGTAGCAAGTAAAAAACATTTGCTGAAGGTGCACCAAATCTGAGTTTACAAAACTATACTGGAATCAGCAATGACCTTTCTAGCACATACACTAAAACCCCCAAGATTATGCAGTCTTCCAGGCACAGGTGAAATCCAGGTGTCTGGATGCTTCTCCTAGCACCAGCCAAAAGTACAGAGGTTTGTGCAATGCCATGGCACAAAAGAAGACACAGAAGCAGCAGAACTAAAACCAGAAGAAGGTCTTACCAAAGTCCATGCGGTCCTTATGATTACGCTGCAGAAGGCCCAGCAGCAGCTGCCTTAGGTGGCTGGATGTCTCCCTGGGGATGCTAGGATTGAAAACAAAAGCAAATTAAGAGAGACTTGCAGTCTACTTAAACTGCTCTTACATATTCAGGAAGGCAACCTGCAAATGCAAACTCACTTAGTGCTGGGAGAGCTCACTGGAGAGAGGCTGAACAGAAATACCTCTATTTGCATCTCTGTTTGGCTTTTGCTCCCCATTGTCCTCATTAAGGCTACAGCTGATCTAGTTTTAGTGGCCTCTCCCCTGAGCACCCGCAGACCCTTCTCTTCCACTGTGGTGCCAGTGTCATCCCTCTGGTTCTTAGCTAAGTCCATCCAACATGCAATATTTTGCACATGATAAATAAAATCTCTTCTACTTGCTCTAATGGGAATAAAGAGGTCATTAAAATGAAGCAGTTACCAAGGGGAAGCTTCCAATTAAGACATTGCTGCTGAAATGTATTACCAATTACTACCATTTTATGAAGGCATTTCTTTTCCAATGCAGCTGATGTAAGACTAGCGAGTAACCTTTGTCTATTTGTTCCCTTGATATAGAGCAGTTATTAATCGAAGGCCACTATGATGTGAGCAACTGCTACCTGAGCAACCTAAAATTAGTGCACCACTACCTCACTTTCCAGTATAGCTAGGAAGAAAATACTCTTTCCCACGGCCATCGCAGCACGAAACAGCTAGTAAATCATCGCGCTCTCCCTCACCCCACAAGCAGACGTGGGGGAGGCCAGGGTAGCTCTTCACAACCGCAGCAGATTGCGAGAAGCAGGGAATAACTGAGTGGATTAAGGCAGGGAAAGCAGAGTTCAGCTCTTGCATAAGTGGATTCAGCTCTGCTGACTTTCCTCCGCAACCAGAAGCACGGTCGGGGCAGTAGCAGTCAGGGCCTGCCCACAGCCAGAGCAGAGCTCTCCAAACGAAGCGTAGGTGGCTCCAGCTCCTTTCAGTATTGACTCTGTTTATCATGGCTGCGCCCGGCACAGCCCCCACGGCCTGCCAGGCTTCCACCTCTCCCTGTGCGCGGGTCAGTTGAGGTGACGGCATGCGTGCTCCGCACAGCGATTCCAACCGTGCGGAGCCTGAGCCTGCTCAGTCGCGCTGCACGTGGCTCGCTCAGGCAGGGCTGGCATCACTCGCTGCCCCAAAGCCAAGCCCAACTGATGCCAGGAGAAACAACCCTTTCCATCAACTCTACCCCTGCCACAGACAGGGCAATAAAAGCAGCTAGGACAAAAATAGTAGGGGAAAAGAGGTGCTAGCTAGCACTAACAGACTCCTGTTCAGTGAAACTAGAGATGTGAGGCAAGATCTGTATTTATAGCTTTCAGTACTACCCGGTTATTTTTCCGTGAAGCCCTAGGCCTCGCTGGTACAAGAATTTTAGCCCACGATTCCTAGAACAGAGAATGATAGCAAGCATCCCTCATCCTTGTTTGTATTGGAGGGGTTGCTTTTCCATCCCTGACACTAGAATGGTTCCATGAGTCTTCCCAGGTCAACAAAGAAGAGGCCACCAGGACTCTGGAAGGGATGCAGTTAAACTGAGACTCAGCTTGAGCCAAGAAAAAACACCCTCTCGTCAAAAAAGGTGTGCCTCAAGAGCACACTGTGTAAGGGAATAACTCAAGATGCCACAGCCAGCAGAGTCTCCTGAAAAATACATTAGTGCTGGAGAGCTGCAGTCCTCCAGCGTCATCATCCTAATTTATTTATCTACGACATATAAAGCTCTCATCCAAAATGGGCCCATTTCCCAGCAATGACTTTAGCTTTTGTATGGTTTTAAAGCCAAGAAACAGGCAGGTCAAGTAGTAGACCTCAGATGTCACAACACAGACTGAAGATGGAGCAGATGAATAGCCTGTTTGCATCCTCTTATCTCTCACCTCTAAAACATCAAGCTTTGCTACCCTACAGTATTATTTTCCAAGGCCACCTTCTTAAACATAAGCAATAAAGCTGCCTCCTTCCCCCCATGATCCAAAATACACTTTGCAATGCAAATCAGCACAACGAACATCAGCTAGTGAGATCAGCACTATTAAAACTGCGAGGCCTTTGGGCTTGCTCCTACTGCCACGGGCTCCCCACCTCAGAACGACATTTCACCTGTCAGCACCAGCACCAGCCCGGCGGGCAGAGACCGCTGCTGGTGAGCATCTCACGAGCTTTCTTCCCCACCCTGTTCCCAAGCCAAAACACAGCATTTTCCACGGTGATGCTGGGCGGTGGGTGCCAGCCTGCCTAGCCCCAAGGAGAGTGAAACCAAATCCTGGCACTGCTGCAGTCCAAGAAGGAGGTCTCTGAAGTGGTTTCGTGTTTCATCCCGTGTTGGCAGGGCTGACGGAGGCAGTTTATTCATGTTTACACAGGAAATAGCACAGATTGCAGCTCATGTTGGAGACAAACTGACTTTGGAAAGCAGGGAACCAGCATTTACACAGAGGCCACTTCGGATCTGACTTCTACAGTGTGAACACAATGGGATGGATCTAAATTTTGGAGGAATGTGGTAGCTAAAAGGTGGACGTAAGTGAAAATGGTAAATGCAGACCGTGTAAAGGACTCACAACAAAGGAGAAGGGCTAAGCCCTACAAGAACAGGCATGCTCTCCTCTTACAGCTGAGTTTTGTTTCTCCCCTCGCCTGCCTCCTACTGTGTGCACCGTGAGCCAAAGCAGCAGCAGGGCAGTGTGATCAACACAAGGAAGCTTATTAATTGTAGGGATTAATTTCTCTCTTAGTAAGAGGGACTACCTGAAAGGTGAGCAGCCATGTTGTAGGCTGTGTAGGGGAAACAAAAGCTCTACTTTCTGCTCACACAGACCATCTGCCTCCAACTATGTGGTGGTGGTTTTGCTTTGAATTATTCTGTTTGGGTGCCTTACTCCACCATGCCCTCTGGTTCAATCCAGGAGAGTATGCAGATGTGCCAAATTTAATCCTGGTAGGAATTTGTCCTTTCTCCCCTAATCAAAAAAGGAAGTACTTAAAGGGAAAGTAAATGCATAGTGCAAGTCATCCATAAGAGCTCTAGCTTCTTGACAGTTCCTTCTGCTATCTCTTGGAGCTGTCTAAACTGACAAGGAAAAAAAAAAATAAATCCATATACAGCAACTCAGTGAACTTCCTTGTATGTGGCTGCATTAGCAGCTCTGCCAAAAGGAAGCTAACTTGCTGGTTGAAAAAGACCTTCCAATTTTTGGATGTACATCTGGAACTTCAGCCCTGCCTCTATACCAGATTGAGGTTTCCAGAGCAGGCGTGAGGTTTAAGAGCTCAGAGATGGAAAGGAAAGACCACAGCAACAAAACCAAAATACACTGACAAATCACAGCACGGAGCAGCTAGGTAACATTTCTTCCCGGTGGGACGAACACAGTTCTCTTCCCCTTGGAAACCGCAGCAGTGTTCATTTCCATCGAGGTTATAGTATTTCCTGCTGTTAGCAGGATGGACACAGCAGTTGCTGCCCTGACATGTGAGAAATGGGAATATGATCTGCGCTCAGGTATGGCAGGTTAGAGGAGAGACATCAGTTTGGCTGCTCACATGATTCAAGAATTGCCATGATTTCTACTCAAAGCTCCCTGCCTCATGGAAGCCATATGTGGGACAGGACCACCAGCTGGCTCTTGAAGTCACTAATGATCCTGAATTTTTGCAATTGAGGAGAGAAGTAGTATGTGCAGAAAGAGAGAACACCAACTCTGGCAATCCGCTGCTGTCTGACTTTCTCTGCGCCACGTCACTGCTGGTTTAAGGAACGGCGGAAGGCAGGTGGCCAAATATTTCGGTCACCTCCCTGAGGGACAAGCCAGGAGCATGCGAGGACAGGTGTAAATACAGAGTAAACAAGTGCACACAAATGGTGACACTGGAAAAGTGCTTACTTCGGCATCAGCATCTTGTTCTTCTCATAGAAGAGCCGAAGATCCTGTGGGCTGCTGGCCTGTAGAGGAGAAAGAAAACCAGTGCGTAAAACAGTTGACAGTGAAGGAAAGGGATTAGTATTTTTATTTCATAGTTACTCTGAAGAGCAGAGAGGCACTTTGCAATTGCTGAACCAGCACAGACAATGAGAACCTGCAGCTTGCTTTAGACTGAAAAGCCAGCACTATGCCAGAGTGAAAATGCAGTATTTCAACCCACTGTCTTTTTGTCCATGACCTGGTTCTGTCCTGCTCGCCCCTTCCAAGGGCTGAGCTTCACCACAGTGGACTCTGACGCTCAGGTCTGAGCTGGCCTAATAGCCTCACCCAGGAGGCTAAATAATTGCGGTCATGAGGAACCCCAAATGCCAAATGGCAGCTCCTGCTGAGAACATGGATTAGTGCTACAGGGCATTTAAAAAGGGGCAGGGAGCCCGTTGATGGGCAAGGGGGTCTCTGAAGAGACCGGGAACACAGGGAAACAGCAACTGAATTAGGATTTTCCACTCTAATTCCAGGAAGTCAGAAGGTCTCAAATCACAGCTCCTAGTAGTGCAGTAATACACACAACTGCTGGAGAATCCAATGACAAGATCCCAAATTCTGAGAGATGGGATTAAAAAAAAAAAAAAAAAAAAAGGGCTGGGCACAAGAGGTTTACAGCTGAGGTTAAAAATAAAGTCACCACTATAAAAGCACAGACATATAAAAATCTCCTAACGTCATTTCTCCATTTGTTTTTATGCAATGAATAATACAGGCCAGTAAATTAACCCTAGTGTCTCAAGCTTTTCTGCTTAGGCAAAGTCTCTTTATTAAAGGCAGAGCAGGCTGGCTGGCATGACACAGACATGAAGGGACATATAAACAGGGAAGGAAGATCAGAGAGATTCATCTGCAACCAATTACTGGTGCAGCAGAGTGTGCAGGAAAGTGTGAATGAGGAGGCAACAGCCAGCTCCTCCTGATGATTTCTGAGCTGGGCAGGCTCAAAAAAAAAAAAACCTGGAGCCTTCCACCTACTTCCATTTCTAAATTAGAAGCATTTAAGGTCAATTAAGATGCTTAAAACAGCAAATCAGACAAACCAATCTGCAGATGGCCATCAAAATACCACTAACACAGCGTGGCTGGAAAAGCAGCCATGTAAGATGCTGCTTCAACATCACCTACTCCCTCTGGCTGAAGATGAAAATTAAGGATAACAGAGCTCAGTACAAAACCTCAAGAGAAATCAAAGGGAGAGCCTCAAAAGCTGCTAATATTGATAGACTCATGTAGTACTGATCAGGACAGTACTTCTTACACAGTGCTAGCAACCCAAGCTTCACAGCTCTCCCATCAATTTGTACCCATGAGAGCTACTGGATTCCTGGAAGAAGGAAATAAAGATCTCCTGGTTCTCCTTTCTGCAATAACCTATCCTTTGCTGTTCACACACACACAGCGAGGACTCAAATAGAAGATGCAAAAATACTGTCTTCACAAACCATTAAAATGAATGTTATTCAGCAAAGCACCTTGTTACACAGACGCCAAACTGCATCAAAATTTCCAATCACTGCCACCCAATTTGATTTGGTTCAGTAAAACTCCATTCTACGCCTTTCCCCTTGCAGATCTTGCCCTGTAATTAGATTCCTAATATTTGGCAAACTTCAACAAGGCAAGTGTACACACTGCACCAAATGGCTTGGCCACAACGCTCTGCGTGATGAAAAATCCGCCTGGCAGACGTAGCGCACAAGGACGAGCAGAACTCCACTGCAGGGAAGCAAAGTGCACACTCACATCAGAGATACACAAGCCTTGGCTGTTTGCTCTGTTCATTTCCTGCCGCACAACTCAATTGTTTTGCAAATACAATGCGGCTCTGATCTACTTCAAACACTGTTTTGTCAGAAATTTTCCCAGCAGTAAAGACACAGAGTATATGAAAAGCAGCACACACGCAAAGCCCAGTTCATTACAGAGCACCAGCTTGGATAGAAACAAAATCCTCAGTGAAGTTCCCTCCTCTTTGTACAAATTAAAGAGAGATCCCTGTAGGGATGTTGTTTCTGCACATTCTGCTGTCTCAGTACAATTCCCACTTGTTCTGCAAGGACCACATCCAGGGTGTCAGGCTCCAGACCACGCTTCCTCAGCGGGGCTGCCCCCAGGAGCCCACAGTTCAAGGCTGGTCTCTGATACAGGCAGCTGCCTGCTGGGGAATTCAGTCATTTTAGTGGGTGCCCAGCACAGACAACTGTGGATCACCACTGATTTGGTAAAACCAACTGCATCTTCACATAACTTCATTATTAATTGACAAAGTCACACAGTTCTGCTGCTAGCACCAGGCTCCCAGTAACATGCCCAACTGCTCTCCTGCTGTTAGCATCCATTTCATAAACCACTGGGACCTTCAGATGCTTTGCTCACCTCTTCTTTCAATAAAGAGTGCTTCTCTGAGAATCATGGAAAAAAAAAAAACAAACAACCCAAAACACAGAAACATTTGTAAGACACAAAAAATGCCATTTGAATTCTTTCTTCTAGGAAGCCAAGCACTTCATTTGAAATCTACCTTTCAGGTAGATACACCTTACCCAAGACAAACATCAGAAAAAGCACATTTTAGGCACCTAGCAACGAGACCATTCAAGGTGCACAGAGCCAGCTGCTACCTGTAAGACAGCATCCATCTGTCAGAAACAGGGATGCAGAATTGACAGCTCAGTTTTCCCCCAGAACAGGAGACGCACCAGCAGGCCAATTCATGCCCTTGTTCCCCCTCCCACTGTGAAGCAGGTGCATTAGTGTAACTGGCTCTGTTCCTGTCTGTTCTTTCTATATATAAAGACAATTGGACAAATTCAATCCTGTCACTCTGCTTCTTTGTCCTGAGCAGCAGTGGAAATATGTTGATCCAACGAAGGCATTCAGCGTAACCCTGTCAAATCCCACTCGGTTCTGCCTGCCTGACAGTGAATTGCACACAAAAAGCACACAGGGTGGTGTTTCCAAAAGCGCTCAGCACTGGATTTGTTGCATCTTGGGGAAAGGCTGGATGTAAAAACACAATGCTCAGTCAGAAGAGGGCCAGAGACATTCACACCCTCAGTGAGCAGCACTGCCTAGTCAACACTTCACAGCACACGTATGGTATCTGCTATTTGTTTGAATCCTTTCCTTTGGGATTCCTGGGGATCTGGAGCTGCAGAGAAGGGATTCAGATGTGTTAGAGAGAAAAGAAATAAAGTAATAATGTTTCTAGCTCAGCAGTTCTAAGGAACTGGCATTCAGGGGATCCTGAAAGCACAAGGACTAGAAAACAAATAAACAAACAACCAAAAAAAACTAAACCTCTCTCTTTGGCTGTCTGTGGATGTTTTGCTTCTGGTTGTCACTTGTCTACACAGCCTACGTCACCTCACGGTGGGCACTGGATCCCAATCTTTTCAGTTCAGGTAAGAGCAAGAGAAAACCACTACACTCTCGAGGCTTTTCTCAGCACTGGTCAACAAGACCAGAAATGCACTGTTCAAGTCCTGTCTTCAGCAACAGAATTGAAGAGACGCAAGTGCAGACCACTTATTAGGCAAGGCAAATTAACAATTCCACATTAATACAGTGCTCAGCAAATCTGTTTATAGGGATTATGAATCCCATTAATCTCATCCCTGTGGCAGTCTCACTGGTTTGTTTATGGGCATGTTTAATACAAAAAGCTCCTTAAGACAGCTTCACCAGCCATCCTACCAACTGTTCCCATCTAAGCACCAGCAGCTTCTTTCCTGTCTGCGTGCAGGGAGGCAGGGAAGGGACAGGAACGGCTCTGGGAAGTTGCCTTGGGTGACCCAGCTATAGTCAATTTTGAGTCAGCCAGAAATCACACTCACGCACATATACACATCTCTGTCTTGACTTGCAAGCACTTTCTGGATTGACAGCTGCCTCAGCCTTTCCACACATTTGATCTTTTCTCCATCTAACCCAGGCCCCTGAAGCCCTATTTTATTTTTAGACAGCTCATTCCTCCTCGCTGCAGATTACACTGGAGTCCTTTTGGTTTGCATCCTCATGAAGGTGCCTCATGGGCTCACGTAGCGAACAGCCAGAGTGCTCAAACATGGCACGTTTCATGCCACTGTGCTCCAGTTTCCCATGGGAATCTCAGCTAGACAGAGGCTGTTCTTGCCAGTCTGGGAGGGCAAGCACCGTGAGGATTTAGCCTGGAGAGGTTAACATCAGAAATCCAGTTCCTGGCTGCCCTGTACAACTGGGTCTGCTGGTGGCACTATGCGGAATCAGCCTGTTATCTCCTCACCCATTCGCAGATGTCCCTTCCAAAAGCACTCACTCCTGTTCACGTTCTCCCATCCCCTCTGTCCACTACCCCTCTCTCCTCCTAAAAGCCCTTTAAATAATAGCTTCTTGCCTGCTCAGTGACCATCAGCAAATTCTCACAACACAGTCATGCCAACAAAGAAATAAGCAGTTAAACTTTAACTAGCTTTCTAACATCTGCCCTAGACAGGCTTCTTTCACCTGAAACTCACAGGTAGGAGAAGGCAGTTTGCGGCACACATGGTCAAAACAAATAGATGGTGCACGGAAAACCATCTGGGCTGAGTTTTTCTTTCTCCCTGATCAAACAAATGCACAGGTGCTACTGCAGGAATAAATGGGGGATGGCATTTTGCTTCAAAATACAAACTCCAAAAGAGGAAAGGGTGTGGGGAAAAAATTAAAATAGAGAAACAAATGACCCTCATCCCCAGCCCAACAGATGTTGGATGCATATGGGAGAGAGAGAGCTGATGGTTTTCTGACCACCAAGCTGACCGGTATTCAATTTTATTTCCTGTGAAAAATCATCTCTATAAGAACAAATGTTTTCAGAATAACATTTTTGTGACATGCTTCAATGACCAACGGTGAAAGTCACCCAATTCTTTTCAAAGAAATCAAATGCCCTGAAGTTGTGTGTGAGCTATTAAGCAAGAACACCTACGATAACATCACCATGTTAAATAACTAAATCATTAGAATGAGTACAGCACCAAGGTGCCTTTAGAGACTGAACAGCACCAAGTTACAAGACAGTAGGAGTGCAAGGCTCTCTATGCACGCAGAGTCAAAGCTTGCTTTCTCCACCTCCACATTTTTTTCTTAATGAATAAATATTTATTTTGTTTTATCCTAGCAGTGATTTTCCCCTCTCAAACAAAGATACCAACACTGACAAGTGGATGCAAGCAGTAAACAGGAGCCATTCAGGAGTTTCAGTGTACTTTGTGCGGAAACATGCAAAGGAAATGAAGTCTTGCTCTAAATACAGAGCGAGTTAGTGGACAGAATATAAAGCACTGGAATGGAAGATTCTTACAGCAGCAGGGAAAAAATTACCCTGAAGGAGAAAAGTGTTCTTGGCTCTAGACAAAACCAAAACATACCATTAGTTTACTTCTGTATTTGACCGCTCTTTCCTGCAACAGATTCAGAATTCAGTTTATCCTTCCTGATGACGTAACTGCATAAACATCCAAGGTCTTGAGTTAAATTCTAAAGAGCTGTGGATCTAAAGCTCAGAAAGTCCTGCAGTTCATAACATTTGCCTTGTTACATGAGCATAGATTCCCCTCCTTCTCCCCAAACTGACTTTTTTTTTGTTTGGGTTATTTGTTTTTGGGGTTGCTTTTGGTTTTTTGTTAGAGAGTCAGGATAAAGAGGTGTCAGGACATGAGAAAAGATGGCCACACTTCACATTTGCCCTAACTGACCTACGAACCTGAAGAGCTGGCATGAGCTGACACATCAGTATGCAAATTTGAGGTTTGGTCTTTTTTAATGGATTGGAGACAAGCTCTACAGGGCTCACACATTGGAGAAGCAAAGAAGTATCAGCAACTCAAGCATCTCTCTGCCACAGTTTAAGATAGCAAGGACAAAAACCTGACAAGTACAGTACTTTAAAACAGTGGTTGCAAGGGAGAGTCTGCAGATCTCCTTCAGCATGGAAGAAGAGTAACACGCAGTGTAGTATCCTAATGATTAGGAAGAAGAAAAATGCACTAAGTCTAAATGAACTCCAGCTATATAGAAGATTAAAAATACATGAAGTAATCCTGAAGCAACTTGCATAAGGCTGTGATGAATTCTCCATCATTCATAAATTTAAAATCAGATAATACCTTTCACAAGGATATGCTCTAGCTCATCTAAAAGTTATGGCATAAATTACAGGGTGGGGTTTTATACCCGACTGTCTTATATTTGGAAGGGTTTGGACTTTATGAACATAAACATTTCAGACTAGAAGGGATTGCTATGAGATGGCAGATAAAATCCTTTTGATAAGATCCTACTTAACTGCTCCAAACACAGTCAATTTAGCTGCAGCATACCAGTTACCACCAAATCATCCCAAACATTAACTTGCAATTATGATCTTCCTTGTTGTCCTTCCATATCCAACAGAATTAGAATTACAAATTATACCCTGAGTATACTTGTAAATAGAAACTGACTTTTTAAGTGCAGGCCTAGGAAAAAAAACCCACTGTTTTAACTGATTCATGATAATTTTCTGAGGAGATGATCCCTCCTAAGGATTTATAACCAGGAAATATATTTCACTGAGACACAGCCCAGAGAAGGAGAGTCATATTCTAGTAATATGTCCAGCATTACAACATGGAAAGCACCACATTATCAAGGTGTTGGACAGTCAGACTTCCATGAAGCTGGGTCTGTGGGAGTTAGTATTATAGATGACAGAATTCTTAGAGTAAACAAATTAAAAGGAAAAAAAAAAAAGAAAGAAAAAAGGTAAGAGAGTCAGAAACATTAGATCTAAGCAACTCACCTGAAAAGGAGCCTTTCCCGTCAAACACTGATAAATGATGGTTCCTATACTCCAGAGGTCAGCTTTGGCATCGTAGTGTTGAGACATAATGACTTCTGGTGCCTTTTTGGAGAGAGAACAGAAATCTGTTTTATAAAAGATGTAGCATTTGGGTTTTTTTTTTTGGCAGCTGCAGGAAAGAAACAGAAGTCACTATTATGCTTTAAGAAAATCCCTGACCTAGATTCCCCAATAGCCACAAAATGTTTGCTCCCAAGAACAACCGTAACACTACCTTGCATTGGCCAACTCCCTGTCTAAGCAGGTGAAGCAGAGACCTTCACTCAGCCAGACAGAAAAATACCAGACGCTGTTTCGCTACTCTGGGCAAACTCAGTACTTTCCCGTCTCAGTGTACCATTTCCTGCTGAATCCACCTGCGCTCAGAAGAAGCCTCACTGACATCGCACAGACGAGATAACAGGTAGGTGATGGAGAAAAGCACAGGCAAGCTTCAGCCTCCATCCTCATCTGGAATGTGGTGCTGAAGATGGCAGCATATTAATTATGCTCCAGAGCCTGCTGCCAAGGTCACAGCTTGGGTTCAAAGGCAGATCTGTGCATTTCAGTCCAACAGCTTGAGCCTTGCTGTGCCTCAGACTCCAGTTTCTAATCTCACATCATACACCATGCCCTTGGTTGCTCCCTTCCAGGCTTGTTCCAGAAGCTGGAGATTCTGCAAGCCCCATGGCTCAGGAGGCAGCATGCCTTAGGAGCGGCAGCAGAAGAAGCAAGACAGCAGGGCAGGTTTGCTAATCGCACATGTTTATAGCGGATTTCATCATAGTGCTGCCAACATGGAACAGGACCAATTTTCTAGCTCTGCTAGAAGTAAAGGCTACATGTAAGGGGGCGGGGGGGGGGGGGGGGAGGGGGGGCGGAGCAGCAGACAAGCTGGGGATAGGAGCTTGGTCTGTCCCTACAAGAAGCAGGCACAACACCAAACAAAGTCAAGGAAGCAGGGCAAGAACTGCACAAGGAGGTTTCAAGTCTCACGTAACATGGATCATATCAGGGTTCAGACAGAAAGCTTGTCTTGTTCTGGTGTGAATAAAATACCCTTTTCAAAAGAGTAAAATGAAGAGAGCAGCAGTGGGCTATGAGCTACAGCAAGAAATAAGGGCTTGCCTTGCCAGATGTTCCCAGGACTACCGCACAAGATCCACAATAGCAGTAGGGACAGACTTCAAACACCCCCTAAATCCCAGCTGAATCCTCCCTCCCCATCTTCCTTCAAATCCATCAGCAAACAGAGAACAATATGAAACATTCTGAGATTCCCTGTAATGTCCAGAGCTGTTTAAAATTAAAAAAAAATATATATATATATATATATGAAAAAAATATATATATAGGAAAAGGTCATCACTGGCTTCCTCCAGGCCTTTCAAGAAATAAGCTCAGTGTTTTCATTTACTTTCACAAAAGACTCTGAAAGAAAAAGTATCCCTAAAAATAGACAATGCAGGAAACTCTCATAGGAGAAAAAAAAAAATTACATCATCTTCACATACAGCACAGTCCAAATAAACATCAGGCTTCAAAAAAAAGGGAGAGGGAGGAAGTCTGTTTTGCCAGAGTTAATACTGTGGAACAGACTACCAAACACGCTACCCCTGTGCAGCACAGCACAGTCCCACCTAACTCTGCCCAAAAAGTACAGACAAAAAACTTAGGATGAGATCATGTTTAAAATCAGGCGCCTACTGCCCCAAAGCACTTGTAAAAATTTCAACCTAAATTGATCCACATCATCTTTTCACTTTCAGCTCAGACACCCACGTCCCCAGGAATTACTACAGGGTTGGCTTTGACATTTTTATTTCTGGCCTGATTTTGTCATTTTTAATTTCAGACTTGATCTTGACTTTTCAGTCAAGACCAGGATCTTGACCGCTGCCACGAGCGCAAACGACATCACCTCACATCCTGGTCCCAGAGTGGAAAGTACAAAGAGGTTGAAAGGGATTGGTTTGGTTTTTTCAAATCTGTTTCACAAGCTAAGAAGTTATCCCGGAAGCAGCTGGTTTGGTGAAATAATCAGTGGGAGTGAGGGCTAAGGAGTGGGAATGCAGAAAACACAAATTGCAAACAGAAGCTGTTGAACTCCATTTACACGCATCTGCTGAGCTGTACAGAAAAGCATCTTTAGGAGTAAGTTAGGCAGAACGGCAAAATCTCTGTCTGCACAGGTTCATAGATCTGAAGGGATTTTGCAAGACCAAAGAGCTAAAAACAGCTGAAGATTTAAAAAACAAAAAAAACCCAAAACACTGCTAAATAGGGACCTTGCTCCTGATGCTGCAGCGTTAGCAAAAGCGACTGCAAAGCCTGAGGTGACAGCAGGCTTGCTGAAGCACTCTGTCCCAAAAGGGCCTGCTGAAGCACTGATTTACTGAGGTTCCTCTCCAAGGAAGCAACACCTCAAATACAGCCAGATGTGTGAAATATCACCCCAGCCCTCTCTCTCTTCTGTTGTTGCTTTGCTCACAGCAGAGGAACTAAATCTCATTTCCCAATGCCTTCAATGGAGACACCTGGTCCCCTGTGGAAGATGCAGTTCTGGGAACAGACAGCTATCAATACTCCATTTTGCTAAGTTTTATTTATCAACAGCTCATCTGAAAGTTAGATGACAACACAGTTGCCCGACATTACCAGCAGCCAGAACTTTATGAAGTCTCCCTGTGTAATAGCTGGAATTCCAATAAGTAAATATAATTTCAACTTTGAGGGAAAGACCAGTGAAAAACAAAGCCTTGCTTCTAGGGGGCAAAGCAAAAAGAACACAGAAAAACCTGTAGGCAAAAACACACTTACCATGTACATCGGTGAACCACACAGCGTTGCTGCCATCATGTTGCTCTGCAGATATCGGGCAAACCCAAAGTCAGCTACAAAGAGAAACAAGAGAGGTAGGGCAGAATCAGACATCAGTTCTAGAGAGCCTGCACCTTCCCCCGTTGATTCCCGCTACATCTTCACAGCAAGTGAAGTGCCCCATCTTAACAAGACTTTGATAGATCTGTTCGAGCTGTAACATCCCTGTGCTAGTTATTAATGCACACTAAAGACAGAAAGAAAAGGAAAGGAGAGACCAAGCCACAAAAAAAAAAAAAAAAAAAAAGCATTCAGAAGAACAAATTCTCATCCATTTTCCAGAGATCAACAGTCACTTCTTCCTGTATCCTTTTGCCTGCACTCTGAAATGTCAGCTGCTGGAAGCTGGTAAAGCTCTCGACTTCAGTGAGAGCGTGCCAGTTCATACTGCTGGCTATCGCAGCTTTTAATTTGGAGGACTGAAAGTTCCCCTTCATTGAAAAGGCTGCAATGTAAAAGACATTCAAGAGAAACCACTACTCGCCACCACCCACATTTCTGGACCAGCCCTACTGAAAACAGCCTTGGTCTGCTCCTTTAGAAGGGTTTCAACAGTGCTAACCCCAGCACGAGGACAGAAAGCTGAGCCACAGTTCACCTGGTGCCTAGAAAAGCCAGGGACAAGGAATACCAAGATGAATTACCTCTGCAGGTTACTCAGCATCTAATCACATGATACTTAGAGGTTCTCTCAAGGTTACTAGATATTTCAAGCGGAGACTGACACAGCTGTTTACACTGTCACCTGTCACTAACAAATCGGTACAGCTAGCATTCCTTGGACCATGTACTTCTCAGGGAAGCAGGACGGGTACATCACACCCAAAAGCAGCCATGCCTGCAGCCCTTCTGCCTGCGTCTGCGTTCCAGTCACTTCCACCTTCTGGATAAAACTCCGCACTTCACAAAAAATGCTTCAGACAAATGGGCAGCAATGTTTCAAACTTTTCCACTGGATCTCATTTTTCAGCTGAATGAAAGCATTAACACCTTCTCTGCTGCACAGGGTTCAGGTGAGGAAAAGTTTTATCTAAATGTCAGCTTCAGCTCATGAACTGTAACATAATCAAAAGCCCACGTGTTGAGGGTGATATCATCCGGCACTCATTTCTGAGGGACCACAGGGAATACATGCGCTCTGTAACTGGATTACTGGAGCATTTGTCCTATCTACTGGCCTATCTGTGCCACTTGCCTGATGTGCAAAAAGTTAATTTCTTCAAGATGCAACTCAGAAGCCTGCCTCTGATTTGGACTGTGGAAATGCCTGCTTTCAGGTGTGCCTGACTCCCACTGTGCTCTCTGAGGCCAGCCAGGAGAGTAGCTAGTTTCAGGACTTAAGACACCAACATTTACCTCAATTCTATTAAAAACTGAAGACAAAAGTCACGACGGCTGCTCATTTCTGGGTAAGCCTGGATATTACAAGCCAGTTAGGGCAGGCTGTATTTGTTTTTGCCAAGGGAGGCACCGTTCAGCTTTGAAGTGGAGCAAGGCCTGCCCAACTTTTGTGTCAGTCTGTGTTCTAGCACAGCAGAAAGCTCTTGCTCCTACCGCTTGGAGCCAACTAATGGTTGTCTAGCAGAGGAACTAAGCGAGGAAGATGAAAAACACCAGGGCATTTTAAGAAGTGCAGCAATTCTTTCCTCCTCCTAGACAGCTCCCCAAAGACAGACTGAGGCTTGCCGCTTTTTTGTCACCAAATTCTCCTGAGAACGCTTAGGCCGACATTTGCAACGGGGGTCTTACCGATCTTTATACGAATGTTGTTGGGATTTGATTTCCTGCCTCCCACATAGGAAAGGAGGATATTCTGTGGTTTCAGGTCGCGATGGATGATGCCTTTGCTGTGCAGCATTTTCATGGCACCTGCTATCTGCTGGAGAAAGAGCCTGATGGTGTCTTCGCTAAGTGTTCGCATAGCTAGAGAGGAGGAAAAGAAAGAACCACAGATGAAAAAATTACAGTGCCAGTTCTCTGAAAAGCCCAGAGGGCAGACTCTCCATAACAATTAGCCATAATTCATCATTTTTACTTCCATGTATGGTGTTTTTTCTCCACACAGTATTTCTGAATGATTCCTACAGGCAACAAGGAAGAGTGTTCGCATTCCCTGCTTATTCTGTGGTCAGGGCTGTTTCCAGCCCTGAGTCTCTCATGATGAACTCAGGCCAGTGGTAGGTACTGAATTTTGTAATCAACTGGGTCCAAAACCGAGATTTGGTGAGGTTTAGGGCTTCCCTCAGTGAGTGCTGCCAGCCTGCTCTAGGCATGCATTAGGCAGGGCCTGTGGCCCAAGGAGTGGGAGGGATGCTACATTTGAGCTATGGCCAATAAATTCAGAGCTTTATCACAAAGACTATGTCTAAACCAGCAGCTAAGAGGAAAGGACTAGGCTTTACATCTGCAGGAATTATTAAGGCCCGGGCTGGGCCTGGAAAGGGTTAGTAGGTTAAATTCAGAGTCACTTAGGGTACGCGACCAGCAGGGATCTGTAACTTTGGGGTATGAGTCCAAGTCTAGGTCTAGCCCTTGTGCACCATCACCCACTAGACCAAACCATAATCCTAATCCTAAACCCAGTGTGGGAAATGAACCACAGTCCAATACCTAACACCATGGCCCTACCAAATGGCCCCCCGCAAACTGCCACCTGACACCCTCCATCTTGCATCCATAGGTAGTAAAGAGTAGCAAGACCGTCTCAGGACACTTATGAGCAATTTTTTTCTTTTTAAATATTAGTAATCAAAATCTGCAAGTATGGAAGCTCTGAACTGCCCTCTCCTCAGATATGGGCTTCCCAAGAACAGTGGTGTGAAAATAAATATTGAAGGGATTAAAAAAATATTCAACTGGCTCTTCTGATCAGAGCGATGCGACATCAGCTCTTGTTATTTTAAGAACTACATGTGTGAAACTCTTGCCAAAGCTGGGAGCAGCCTGCTAAACAAACCCCAGGATCAACAGTGCTACCAGCCTGCCTTCTTGACAAGTCAGGCTTAAAGCAAGCCCTGTTCCACTCAAATAAAGTAATTTCTTCTGTAAAAGGTCCCTGTAAATTACTTGGGACTTCATTAGTGTTTTTCCAGCTGTTCTCTAGTAAGCCATTAAAACAAGCTGGCAGGAGCTTCAAATGCTACCCTACCTAATCAGCCAGAAGGGAGGAATCCTTATGAAAACACAGATGAGGTTGCACACAGCTCTAACACAACACAGGAAATAAAAATAAAAAAAATCTAACTTTTAAAATACGTGCATGGGAAACAGCAAGGGACACAGATAAGTTCACCAGCACTTAGAATAGAAAATAAACTCCCAAACCTCACTGTTCTAGAAGGAGGCACAAGCAGAGCTAAAATGTCACCTCGGCTATCGGCTGGTGCTGGACTCCTACACGTGAGAGCAGCGCACATGTATACAGAGTTTCTGCCCCCTCACGGGGCCTTTTTGCTCATGAACTGGCACTCAGCTGGAATTCAAGAGACTCCTCTGCAAGAAGGGGAGATTCTGTGAAGGGATTTTAAGGATATTAAGAGGCAGCTCAGATGCAAGTCTTCCAAACCCACTCGTATCTTCTGAAGAAAAACACTGCCTCATCTTTAACAAGGCTTTCCCCGACCTCCTGCTGAAATACAGCAGTGCCCTCAGTCTTGTACTATTTCCTGTCTAGTAGAGGTCCAGTGTCCTAGCTGTGCTCAATCTTCTCTCCAACAAAAGGTCTCTGCAGTATTTCTGTGATTCCTATTCAAGGAAATCCATTCCGGAATGGTTAAAACATCATATTTAAATAAAACAGCAAGAATTCCAAAGTTTTTTACCCAATTCTGGTCAGGCCCAGGAAATGACCAGCTGTCTCACCTTCCCCCAAACATGAAGCAAGACTCGAAGCTCGGCAGTTCTTAATGTTATTAAGCCAGCAGGCAATTACAAACTCCTGGCTAAACACACTCTGCCTCCAGCACAGAAACAGTGGTGTTGGGAGCCTTGTTCTGACCTGCAGTCCCGACACCATGCCACATGTTTAAGGCGTTACCCTCTCCTTCATATAATTTGGTGGCTATACAGCTAACACAGCACTAGCCACCATCCCTCAGCAAACCAGTTAAGCCTCCCTAACGTGGGCCTAACTCTTTATACTGGAAACATTGCTACCAAGATCAGAAAAATCCATTCACCCAAAGAAAACAGGGCCTCTAAGCTACTAATTTCTGCAGAATTTAAGCTTTTTGGCTTCACAGAAGTCTGTACAAAGCTCTCAGTCCCGCAAAGGTGCTGTTTTCCTGACACACGCAGAATTTAAGCCGGTGTCTTGAGCCTGCAGACAGATTCCCTGGATTCCAGCAGCACAACTGCTGTGGCCCAGCAGAGCTACCGTGTTCCAGTGCAGTAAAATTAAACAGAGGTTTGTTAGATCCTCTGGCAACAATTAAGTCTTGCAAACCCAGGTAGTGCAGCAAGGTAGGACTGTGAAATGGAGACACTGCCCTCAGTAACAGAGAAGGGAGTCGGTTATTTGGGAAGTCGAGGTTCATACCCCTTTACCTCCCTCTGTTAACAAACAGGCTGTAACACAGAAAAACAAAAATCCTTCTCTCTCATACTCAGCTCATCAGTCTACTGCATGACAGTAGCAATCTCCGACTGAAGGACAGAGACATAAATACAACCGACACTTTCAGCAACTTCAGGATATTAGTCTGCAAAAGATCTCCTAGACCAGCTACTGTTGGCAGAGGGAGAGAGAAGATACAGAAGATTCATTCAATTTAGGTGCCACCAAGAAGAAGTGGAGAACAAAACCACTCGCTTTTGCTGCTACATCCCAAATAGGGAACTTGTACTTCTGTTCCTGTAAAAAAGGAGACATCTCATCTTCACCAGAAAATTGCTTGCAAAACACTAAGCCCACGCTGAAGTCTGGGCATCTCTATGGAAGTCTGCAGCAACACGTTCTTGCAGAGAACGCTGTTTCACAAGCCATTACTGAGAAGTAATAATATATCTGTGTTTATTTTCATGGGCTCCACTTCAGTGACGAGGCACTCAGCTTACTGCCCTAGGAACGGCGGCTACAGAGGTCAGTAGATCAGAGCAAATATTTATTGTAGGTCAGTGCAGGTCTCGCATGCCTCGTAGCTCTTGAGGGGTAGGAAAGGGATGAAACTACCTAAAAAGTGCCTGGTCAGCCTGTGGTGAGATGTTCAACCCGCTAGGTAAACTCTAGCGAACAGCCCTTGTCAGCTGATCCAAAGGTAGATGCGTTGGAGTACACCCGCTGATGTTACATGACAACACCATTTTGGAAAAGTTATTTAGGAAAAAGAGCTTCTCCTCTTACCCACAGGTGCCACAAGTATCTCTAACACGGGCCCAATCCAAATCATGCTGAGGTCTGAGAGACCAAGCTGATTTATTTGGGGCCAGTCTTGTAACTCCCCAAGCTCCACTCATGCATACCATGACCAGTGAGACCCCTCTGAAGTCTTCTGTACAAGTCAGAAGACTTATTCCAGATAGGTCTAGTGTCACTGCAGATATTCTTAGTTACCACGCTGCAGAGGGTAAAGAGCTACACAGAAGTGCCTCACACCTCTTCTTTGCAAGAGGGTCCCCGCACCACTTGGGATGAACCAGAAGATCACAGCTCCTTGCACCTGTTGTTGTCAAACCAAGAAATGCCCTGCTCTGACAGCAAGTTTTCTTCACAGATGTGCTCTCCAAGAAGTAGTTTTAAGCAAGGTCATGAATATGCACTTATGAACCGTCCATAACAGCCTTTCTCAATGCCAATTCACAGAATTTAAGAGGAAATTTTAGATCAGCCTGCTCTGACCTCCCAAGTAGCCAAGGCCACAGAATGCCAGTTATTCCTGTACCGAGGAGGGTCACTTCTGTAACGCTTCCCACAGCTCTGCCGTGCACAGCGGCAGTCTGCCACTCTCAGCTCAAAACCTATCATACGAGGGGCTTTAAATGAAAGCAACATCCACAGAGATATATCAGAAGGGACATCATATTGTACCATTAAAGAAGACCACAGAAGTTACGCTCCGCAGAATACACACACACGTATCAACATACATTGACACAACCTTGGGCTGTATCAAAGAGACGGGGCTGACCAACAGCGTACCCAGCCGAAACGCATGCTGCATTGAAACGTGCACACACGCACGTCTTCCAGTTATGAAGACAGGGAGAATTAGAGTGCCTTGGGATTCAACACAGAATTACCATATTGCCTAATGCCTGTAATTAGAGGGCAGAATGGATTGGGAAGCTTACAAGCATCTCGTTCAATGAGAAACGGGGGATTTGCATGTGCAGCTTGCATAAGTGTTACAGGAACTACCAGCAAAAACATCTGAGGAGCCAGTGGGAAAGTAGATGTTGCAATTAAATACCATCACATAATTATTAAAATAACTGAAGCAGAACAATAACTGCTCAATAGAGATGAGCCTCCTGCATACCAGTGAAATACCCTGGAAGAAATCTGAACTTTCTGACACTTGTACCTAGGCTCTGGGATCTGGAAGACCCAGAACTCTGCTGCAGTGACGGGACTACTCAACTTTCTCACTGCAGTCCCCTTCCCCTCTGGAAATCCGTGCCTGCTGAGTTTTCTTTACTGACAACTGGCAGGCAGATGTGAAGAGTCAAAATAAAAGCAAGCACCCATTTCTGAGCCACAGCAGCTGCTCTTTCCAGTTGTTAAGGTATTCTACTGGTAAAAACTGAGGTAAAGGTAACTTTTTCAAATTCACCCAGGCAAAGAAGGACCAAACCTTAGCCCAGGCAACACTCAAACAAACCAAACTGGGGTAAAACCAAATTTTATTTGGAAAATACAATTCATCACCACTTTCTCAAACCAGCCACCACTTTCCTGACTAATCTCGTTTGATAAACACTTAAGCAAGCTGTATTAACAGCCTAGCTAATTGCACAGTTTACTTCTGTGGTTTTTTTCTGGTGGGGTGGTGAGGGGTAATGGAAGGGAGAAGATGATGATGGACATAGTAGTAGTTTGAACAGGAAGGTTTTCTACAAACCCATGTTTCTACAAATCGTTCAGGCAGAAGCTGTGTTCTTGCTTAGAGACGCAGCTTTGCCAACAAGAGTGCACAGCCCAGTGCTTTAACATCAACATTCATTTCATGTGCATGAAAGCTAAAAACTTCAGCTTTCAAAGCCCATGCATTGGAAAAACTGAAGTTTGACTATTTTTTAAAAGCATTTCATTATTAAAATTTGCACTTGTATTCAAGGAGAAAAAGAAATTATTAAATAGAAAACCATTTTCACCTGGTATTCAAAACAGCATTTCACCACCACCAACAATGCTCCTTTTAAAGCACAGCAATACCCAACAGGTGCAAAATGCCATCACTTATCTAAGACACAGCACACCAAACCTGGATTTTGAAAAACAAATGCCTGTCACTTCTATCTCACTCCCATTTTAAACAAACAAAACACATGAAAGGCAGAATATGCCTTCATTTTCCTTCAAGTACTAAATCTTTTCTGAAAATTAAACTCCACAAAGGTAATTCATTAGCCTGCAGGAACAGAGTGCAACGTACTAGCATTAAGCCCCGAATAATCATTCTAGGGATACCAACAGTAGCTGTAGGGTAAATGTAAATTTAGCTTTTAATCCTTCAATTTTTGCCATTTCCAGGCATCACGTAACTCAAGTAAGGAGCCTGAAGTATTATCCAGCTGACTAGCTTTTAATTTGAACAATGTGAACAAACTTTGTTTAACCATGACCCTGAGCCACACAAGAAAGGAGATTAAAGTTGTCTCTTCACATTTAGCAATCTTCTAGTTAACATGCAAAACAACAAGAGAAAAAAAAAATACAGTCAAGTCAACGGAAAATAGGGCTGTGTCTGACTGCAGCTAAGCAACCTGTTAAATTTGTCATCCTCCTACCGCTCGGGTACTCAGGTGCGATGGGATTTCCACACAGGCCATGACTCTGCACCTGTGCAGTGGGCTGCACTGAAAAACAGCTCAGGAGATTGATGCCTGAGTCCCAGCAACACAGCTGGATAACATGCAAAGCACGTTTCATCTGATTTGATGGCAAAGACACACTTCAGTCTCACCAAAAGGTTCTTCAAGGCATGACAGTCATAGATACCTGTGCTATGTTCTCCAAAAGACCCTGAAGTTAGTGGTTTCTGTCACCCTCACAACACTGCTGGCTACAAAACAGTCACCCTCAATACAATGAAGTAAGAAACGTGTTCTGTCCTAGATGTGGGGACACCCGTAGGGGTAAACTTAAAGAAAGCGAAATATACTCTTGGGATCTTATTTTAATCCAACCCTACAGAGCTGCAAGGCTTCAATATAGATTGTCTTTTTCTTGGTCACTGGAAAAAAGCTAACCATGTCCCTAGCAGTGCTAAGATATGTTTAACCGATAAGGCCATTTAACCAAAATATGTAACTACTGACAACACTCACCACTGACCTACATAGGAAAGACTACCAGATTAGCTTTTATGGACACAAGTTGTCAGTTTTCAAATTATTATCAAGGGTGAAGCTCTTAGAAGAGGAGCAGTGATACTCTGTTTATTTTGCAGGAATTTAAGAAAAAAAAAAAACCCACAATCTGCTTGCTTAGATCTTCCATAAACCCTAGCAACTTTAATAAGCTAAAATAGTCAGTCTTTTCTTCTGAATACAGAGGATATTCTCCATATTGTTCTACTTACTGTGGAGATAGTCTGCCAGGTCACCACCATTACAGTACTGCAAACAGAAGAGAAAACTCAGTTAATGCAAGGCAAAGCAAAGACTAAAAAGAAATAGTAAACTTCACTATACTGGCAGGCTTATCATGGTATTTAAACATAAATAATCACACATATGTCAAAATATGTATTCAAAAGGTGGCAGGAAAAAAAAACAAAACAAAAAAACCAAAACAACAACATTCCAGTAAGTTCCCTTTATGTCCTATTTCTCCCACACGTTATATTGCATTATGATACACCAGCATTAATCAGCTTTTGTGCATGTTCACATCCCTGTGCATGTACTTCAAAGAGAAAGATAAAACTTTCTAAAAATAAAGATAAACTAAAGATAGAACAAAGTTCAGCACTGGCGAGACCACCAGAAAGCTGGTTGGGGAAAGCCTAGGAGAAGCCACAGCTGAAAACTTAAATTCCCCACATCACATCCCATATTAATCCAGGGAAGTCAATAAGACCTCAGACTGCAGACCTTGAAGACTGCAGAGCAAAGAAAACGTTCAAAAGCTTTGCAGCTAAGCAGTGTGGAGACAATTTACTTTCCATGTATCTTTGAAGCAGATATTACCCAGTAACATCCATTTGACCCTTGAGGAAAGGCATCTGACTGATTAAACCTGTGCCAGCATGACCTTCTGACAGCAGCGGCATGAAAAATCCCCCTGCCTGCTACCTTCACCCACACTGCTCCAGTTCTCAAAGGCATGCAGCTACAGATTGGATTTGCAAACATCGCAGGTAAGAGAGTAAGCAGAGAGCACTACTTGTGTAACAAGCCGGTCTGTTTAAACCAGGTTTAAATTAAAAAAAAAAAAAAAAAAAAAGAGACACACACAAACTCACCTCCATAACCAAGTAGACAGAGTTTGCCAGTTCCTAGGGGAAAGAGAAAATGGAAAAATAAAACATTTATGCACCGAAATATTTCACATGCATTACAGCTGCTGCTGCATTTCTTTTCAAACAGGTAAACTGTGCTCTATATGATCCAGACTGAAGAGAGCGGGAAAAACTTCATTGTACATTAATTCCTGAAGGACTGCTTACTTTGAAAGTGCCCAGTATTTAAGCATTTTATTCCTTTCTATGCATGCACCTATTTAACCAATCATGCCTTGTATTGTGGCTGGTGTCTTCATGTTCCTTTCTGGCTTTTAGGATTAACAGCAGCACGCAACGCAGACGCTGGCACACTACTATCTTAGAGCCTTAATCATTTCCACATTTAACTTGGCCCTTTTTAGCTGCTCTGCCCACACGTGCAGTGCTAGTCCCAACAGAGATAAGAGCAACCTGACTTTGGGACCTGCAATCTAACCCCGTGGCTAAAAGTGCCCAAGAGATTCACATTTGATTTGAGGGCAACAAGGAAAGATTCTCAGATCAAAACCGCAACACCAGCCAAGCAATTTCCACAAATGCATTAACAGAGTGCTATTATCAGGTGGCTAAAGCTTTCTGGGTTATCATGGAGGTCAACATCAGCAACATCCAGGCCAAACGCTCATCTTCCTAAGTTTGCTACAGGTGCTGCACTGTGATGCTCCTTACAATCTTGGGGGTTTACCTCCAGCCTTAGCCGATCTTCTCCACTGACTCCCTGGCCTTAGGAAGCACATACATGGCAGTATATCTACAGCACAGGAACAGGATACTGCAGAGAAGTGCCCCGCAAACACACAGCCCCACAGAGCCACACCTGGAGCTTCGGTGGCTGTGTAACCTACACCAACACCAGCCTGCGCTTGTTTAGCGGAGCTGCCAAACGACTGGCAGAGAACAAACGTGGAAACAGCCAGATGTTTCAGCCCTGGGTAGACCCAGAAGGCTGAATGACTCTAAATCCTCTTGTTGAAACAGACAGATGCAGATCTACTACACAAAGGCCGGTATGCTGGAAGTCACTCCTGAACGCAAGGCCCAGTCCTGGACAAGTGCAGGCAGCAGTTACTCAGGGGAGTGGAGAAGCTCTGAGAGCAGCGGCAGAGCAAGAGACTTCACTTCCATAGCTCCAGGGCAGCATGCCTTTACTTACAGCTGTTTACACACCTGCCTGCCCGATTCCTCTTCCCAGCCTGACCACAATCTCAAAAAGCCCCAGCACCCAGCTTATCAACCTTTCAGCTTCCAAGCAGCCTCCGCTCAGCCCCTTTCATCTTGGCCTGCCCACAGGACTCTACCTCCCGCCAAGCCTGTACCAACTGACCGCCTTTGTCCACACCTCCAGTCCTCAGCACCTCCCATCCTTTCTCTTGCACTCCTCTTTTAACCTCACAACACCAAATCCGAGTTCCCAGACGCTTGCTGGAAGACAGCGTGGGGAGAAGGGAGGAAGCTGAACTACCTGGCATTTGAGAGGCTCAAGCTACAGCTGCGCGCAGCACGGGCCACCAGCCCCCGGACCGGCTCAAGGCACCGGGCAGTGCAGCAGTCTCGGCTCGCATGGCTCCCAGGTTCGAGCATTCACCACATCCCAGGGCTGGCCACCCCCAGCTCTTACAGCTCTTCTCACTGTGAGCCCAGCTGAGCTTTTTGAAGGTGTCCTTGTTTGTCCAAAAAGTAATTTTCTGCAATACTTCAAGAACGTTTTTGCTGCGAGTACTGCTTTACAGAGGCCTTGTTTTCCAACCCCTGCTTTTAAAAGCAGCACACGTTAACTGATCCACTTTCACACACGCTTCAGATGAAGGGGGAAACCAGACTGTTGTTAGAAGCACCAGCCCAGGGAAGCAGCACGAGAAGAAGAACTCAGGCATCACCACAAATTTTGCACATGACAGTGCTGGGGGATAATTTTCAGAAGCATTCAAAGCCCACCAGCTCCTGCTGTCCCTAGCAGGGACAGTGGAAGGTCAAGGTTTACGAGAGACACCCAGGCCCCTCGCTTCTCCAGGAGCTCCAGCCACAGACGTACCAGCAGATGCGAGGACACACCAGCCGTTCAGGAAGTGACAGCGGGGCTGCAGGCCACAGAGCTCACCACAGGGCAACTGCTGGGCACAGGGGAAGCATCTCAAGTGGTTTTTGCAGCCCGCACCGAGTTCATCACTGCCACAGCAACCTCTTTAATAGACACCTCTTGTCTGAACGTGCTGTGATCACTGCAGCTCAGTACCTATACGCGTTCCTATGTGTAGTGCCACCAGGATTTGGGGAATCTTAATACGTTATTACATACACAAAAAATGAGGAGGAAGTTCAGCTTACACAAACTAAGTCCAAAAGATATTTGTAGGACATTATCAGCCAATAGCTAATGTACAGTGTACTGTTTGTTTGGTTTTCCACTGTACATTATTTAAAGACTCTGCAAACAAACAACATCAAGCAAGTAATTGATTTTTTGGCTTTGTGTACAGTGACGAGGGTTAAATAAGGACCTACGCAGGCAAGGGAGATGCTCTGCTCGACCTCCCCAGCAAAGCGACCTTGGCGGTTGGCGGTTTTATCCCTCCAACACAGGGTGAAGAGATAAGAGGGCAATGTCTGAAAAGACTTCTAGGACAGAAGTAGGTGGCCACCCCAACCAGTCACTGGCACCAATACACTCCGAATGTTGAAGCCTTACGGGGAAGCACCCTCACCCTGCTGCACGCACACCCACCGCAGCAGAGGAACATGTAGCAAGCGTATTTCCAGATCGCAGACGCCTGTAGCGGGGTTGACATAACTTCCACATTTGTAACTTCACCATTTCAAGACCCATTTACCAGAAAGAGATTTGTAGGAATTTTGCCAACAAAACAAAGCATTTACTTTAGGAAGGGCCCTGGAAACAAGCTCGTTAGGAAAAAGCCTTCAGCCAGTAGCCTACTGTGGTTACAATGGATAGAACTGTCTGAAGAGATTTCTGGTTTCTCAGACGTGCTGATGGACTTCTCTCAAGCTGATCCAGCAGCAGAAACCATTTCTTTTCCATTTTTGTTTCCACAGTATTTACAATTTGTTCATTAACAAAACAAGGAAAAGATACTACAAGCCAAATTTTGCAGGCTACCAGTCTCTCTGAAAAGAAACAAGACACCCAACTCACTCATTTCCACATCAGTAATAACAATATTATTACAGTTTGCTGTATTTCTGCAGAGGCTTGTGCCCAAGAGCAGCTACAGATAATTTACTCTGGACCGCTCACTCATGTGCCAGTCCGTGCAGCCAAAGATAATCCTGCCACTAAACAAGCTTGACAAAGGAAACAGTGTAGAAGCAACCCCCCAAATTTTTCCTCTCATCACAAAGTACAGCCGTACCCTGACCACGCTCCACAACAGCGCCAAGAGGCCTCTGCCAGAGACACTAAGCTGATAATTAATCAGTCTGGATCGCTGCCTAACTCGTAGCTCTCGCAGCAGAGGCCCCACCAATGAAGTTAAAATTTAACTGAGTGTAAAAATAGGCAACAGCCTCTACTGTCTACAAATAATATACATCTGCTGATGGAGGACAAGGAAATGAAGACACTTTGTTTAGCAGTACAGCATAAGTCACCCCAGGACAGTGCTGGGTTCAAATTCCTCGCTGGGACGGATGGTGTTGGGGACATCAAGACCCAGCAGTCCCGTCTCCCTTTAAATTTTCTCTCCACCCATAGTGGAAGGTGGCATGATCCTCTTCTTGGAAAGTGTGCGTTTAGGTGTGTCCAAAGGGAAATGTCTGGGTGTACCACAGTTAGTCATCCTCCTACCACAGCTTAAAACGTCTACAAGAGGAAACTTCCTTAGAGAAATCCTCCCCTGCGCTCTGCCCCAGCGCCTAGCCTGCCACCAAGTTTAGAAAGACGTTTAAGAAGGAAAAGAAGTGGAAGTTTAATTACAGAACATTCCAAAACTCTCTCAGCAGTGCAGTGTTCCCACCAATCTGAGTGGGACCAGTGTTGCAATAGTCACTGGGGTAAAACCAGCAAAGATGGCTGCCACTTCACACCTCTTTTCTAGGAAGACTGGGGGATGCAGCAGGAACACTTTGAAGATGAACGCAGCTCCACTGTTACACCCACGTGGTGGAGCACCATGTAGCCGATGAGGCTTCTGCTGCCTACAGGAGAAGAGCCGTATGGACTCAAGCCCCCAAAACTTGTTACTCTCCTGAGGAACGGTGCACCACTGCCTGCTTGTTGGCCTCCCTCTGATGGCAAAGGTTCCTGGTTTGTACCTCTCTGAAGGTACAAGGCAGCTCAACGCTGCCTCTCAAACAGCGCCCAGAGCAGCTGCAAGGCAAAGATACTTGCCAAACACAGATCTCTAAACGGGGCTAGGACGCATCGAATGTCCCAACGCAACAGAAGCACAAAACAGAACTGAGGGTCTGACAGTGGAAGATAAACTCAACACCAACTGAAATTAAGCTTTTCCCCTTTTTTTTTTATTTTAAATGCTACCTCTCCCACTCGCCGTAGCAGAACTACAGCACACCGCATCCTCCCGTTTTGCCAGCGGGACCTCATGGAGCCAGTGCCCTTCTGGCCTATGGTCTCTACTCATCGCTCTTCCAACAGTGGCACTGGAGTCATGAACATGGGCTGCAAGGAACACATCTCTGCTTTACAGAAACCAACTCCTAGTCCAACACCATCCGGAAAGCCTCTAGCTAGGGCAGGGGCTCAGGAAACAGAACCAACCCTTCTCAAGAGAGGGAAGAAGCTTTCCGAACAGTAACATCTCTTTATATGATTTCGCTCTGGCTCACAGCTTGGCTCACGCAGGCTAACCTCTGAAAAGGGAAAGGAAAACCATCACGCTACGCAAGGATTATCTCCTGACACAGCTATTTGAGTGGAAGCAAGATGAAAGACAATAGTAAAATCAATCTGAATTGTGGGAGCAGCTACCAACGCTCACCCTTCGGAAAACAGATCTAAAGCAAATAGCTAGAAGATATTCACATGCCTTTTGCCCTCACGGAAAGGAAAACGTATCTTGGAGTCTATTGTGTTTCTCTGTCCTCTGGCCCTGGTTGCTCTCTTCACTCCTGAACCTTGCCAATAAGGAACTCAGGAACATTTTAAGCAAGTTTCCCATTCAAGAAACAACAATTAACTCAGACGAAGGAAGAAAAGGAGCAAAGAAGAGGAAAGTACCTGTTCATTGCAGTATAATCTCCTCTCTGTACAGACATGCAACACCACAAAATTTCTCTCAAACCCACACACAGCTTCACAGCCAGAGAAAGGCACATTTTAGGACAGACTTTTGGGATTCAAGTCATGCAGTCAGCAAGGTCCTACACCAAAAGAGTTAGCACGTTGTAAGGAACCAGCAGCCCCTTTCCTCTTGCCTATGGGCTATACTGCAAGCCATAGATCTCGGGCTACAGCAGCAGTCACACACAGGCATGGTCCAGGAGATGATATGCAAGCAATAGATACCATCATCCAACAGGCTACTCAATTATCTTTACCTGTTCTGGTACATCCAGGTCCAGCAATAAAACCTACTGAACTGACTGGAAAGTGTTATCACCACAGTCAGTAGATCTTTGACTTCCCAAAAGAATGAGGGCTCCTAATTTCTTTGTGTAGATCCCAGGGAATAAGCATTAAAAGCAAGATCCAGAGACGCTGGATATCTGTGTTGGCTCTTGACTCCATTCTGCTTCGTACAAACCTGTCAGCTTGCTCCAGGATGGGGAGTACCAGCGGAAGCAGAGAGCAAGCAGAAGGGAGGCCCTGAGGCACAGAAGTGGTTTCTGGCCAGCCTTGCAGTGGGTACATTTCTGTAGGACCAGAAGAACAATGATGCCAAGGGCCAGTTACCCTATTCCAGGCACTACGGTATTGTCTGCTTATAAAACAGATGAGTTGTTTCAGGACAGGTTGTACTTCAGGGCAGATTAAAAACAGCAGGAAAGCTATCCTCTGGTTCTACATGGGCTTCAGGAAGGGAGGGAAAGTACTTCCCATCCTCCTGGCAACAGTACTAAAGTCTGACTGTGTGACACCATAAAACAAACAAGACAGTGTCACGTCCGTGGAGCCGCTGCTTGCCAGGCAGCTGATCCCACCACAGACAAATGGTAGGACAGCTGGTAAGATAGCTCAGTCTTCAACTGACCTGAAGAAACTTCACCATCTCTTCCACTGGACATGAGCTTTCTGCACCTTCCTTCAAACCAGCGCCAGCTCTCTCCTCCTCCCAGGCAACAGCAGGCAGCAGTGGCTGTCAAAGCCCCATGGACCGGGCACTCTGCTGTTGGCTTCACACAAGTTCACTGCAGGCCTTCATCGAAGCCCTTAGATTCAACACATTTGATGAACGACTGATGGCTACAGTGCCTCCAGAGAGCTTGAACAGGAAAACAGGAGTCTTCTTCAGAGGCAGCCTGGGCCTCTGCAGAGCAGCACAGCAAGTCAAAGCTGAGAGCTGCATCTGAGCCTAACCACAGAAACCAAAATATAGCATTAAAGTCATAATAAGGGCATAGAGACAAAGTGGCAGGTTCCACAAGTCACAGAGCTTCAAGACCAAAACCATCCATCAGAGCAAACTGAAGACTCGTGCTGCTGGGACACTGAAAAGCAATCCCTTCTCAGGGCAGTCGTGTTCTTCTGGGGGTCGCGCTGCACCACCTCCACCGTTTGTGTCCCCACTGCTGGGGACAGCAGCAGTCACCCCTTTGCCAACAGGCAGAATAAGACCTAGAAGCTTGTTTAAACAAAAGCAAGCTCCTTTTTGCAAATGGCAATGCATCATGTTAACGCTACCAAGAGAGGAAACTTCAGAATTCTAAAAATAATGATAAAATATTGAAGATCTGGTTTGCTTTGCTATATTTAATCCTCATCTCCTTTTGGTATCACAATCATCATATAAAATGAGCATTTAAGGTTGAACTCCCCATTGCCTTAAGCTCAGTCACATGTACTGGAATGAAATCCTTGCATACCATCAAGTTGCGTTTTATGAGCCTGCCCAAAGAGCAGGAGTCGTGGGGGGAGCGCTGGGTCGAGGCAGACAACGAGGCAGGCTACCAGAGCGAATATTTCGGTTTGAATCACACGCTCACCGAGACGTTCACCTACTGAGATGCGTGCAAATACAAGCAAAGTGACAACCTGGAAGTTTGATTTTGGTAACGGCTTGATTTTTTAACAGTATACCCCAAACATAACCTCATATCCTCCAGGATTTTTATTTTTTAAAACAGCTCTGGAAATTAGAGACCCAGCCTCCATGGGGTTTTCTATGGCAGCTGCATGACTGACTGGCGTTTGTAAGTCTTCTCTTTTATATCCATGTATTTCATACGTGATTTACCAGATTCAAGAAAACAAACACACAGCACAAAGGTGTTGTAACAAGGATTTTAAATAAAAAGAGCACAGGTTTTCTTTCAAATAAAAACGGTCTTATTTCAAGAGGGAAAAAAAATCCAATTACTGGAAGCCAGGGTAACATGGCTTGAATCTGCAGTATTTGAAAATCAAAGAGAATTGAGTATGTTTTAACAAATTTAACGCGCTGGTTACAACTGCCAACTACATGAAGGAAAAAGAAAATAATAATAATAAAAAAAAAGAAACGCAAACAAAGAAGCCTCCAATAAGAAAGCAGCCCATCGGCCCGGCTGCATGCACATAGAACAGCAAGCGGCACACACGCACAGGACGCGCACAGCCTCTGCGCCCCAAAGCCACCCAGGAGCTCAGCGGGGCTGCGGCTCAGCCCTGCCTGACACCACCTCGCCCCACCACAGTCTGCAGCGTTTCCCATCGCGCCAGCGGCGCTCTCGCTCTGGGCCACCAGCGCGTACCGAGCCGGCTGGGAGGCCTTCCCTTCCTGGAGATGTAAGATGCTTTGCTAAATAGGATCTCTAACGACTTAAAATCCTGTATCACTCATTCCCCCACCGGAACCGCGCTATCTGGCTGATCTCTAGCATGCCAGCTCAGCTGACCTAATTCCTCCCGTTATTCTGATGCTCGGAGACAAGCCAGGTGCTCCCGCAGCCAGACAGAACGCTATTGCCCTAAGCAACCAGTGATGCAGAATTTGATTCATTGCTATGAGCTCCCCTTGAAACAACCCTGCTCCATGAACAAACGCAGCTCTGAGATCCTCCCTTTGCGTTTTGAGAGCGTGTTTCTATGTTCATGGTGGTACTGAAGGCCTGCACATCATACAGCAGGAGACATCACACTATTAAAGCACCTCTTTGCTACGCAACAAGTACAAGTGAGGTTCTAAAGCCATCTGTTGGCAGGGCTGTTCCCGGGATTCTTCTGGGGACATTTATTATTAATTATTATTAACATCTGAAGACAATTAAGGTGGCTTCTCCTAAGCAATGGATGTTTAAGGCTGTACCTGAGAAACATTGCCTTGGAAGACCACATCGCTGATACTCACTTTTCAGCAAGTTTGCCCTTTACTATTGCTACATGAACATGAGGAATAGGGAAAAAAACCCACCAAAACACTACAACCAACACAACCCAAAACCCCACCCAACCAACAAGAACACAAGCAAAGAAGTACATAAACAAAAAAGCCCTCCCTGGCTTTGCAGATCAAAGACCACCACCTCTGCCAACCACCCCTGCAGCTCAGCTTCTCATCTCCCACTGCATCGCCCCGCGTGCCGTTGATGAAAGCGGTCTGCCTCGTGGAAGAGACACGTCCGCTTCAGAGGGCCAGAGCTTCTCTAGGAGTTCCCCCAAAGCAAACCAGAGCCACCCAGCTCAGATTCTTACCACCACCAACAACCCTGTGTTTGCTAGCCTGCCTGCTGTGCAAAAGCCTGGTATCAGCAGGCGGAAGGGCACAGGGTGCAGAAAATGGAGAGGAAAAAGGAAGACATGTGAAAGTGAACTGTATCTATTCTCTATCTAATCTGTTATCTAACTCTCTAAACGTGCTTGAGCATTAAGCTGAGCTTTTGAAACACACAGTTTTATTGCAGTTTCACAGCTTAGGGTCAAGTCTAGTCCAGCCACAAAATTAGATCTTTTAGTCAGGCTTTGATTTGGACATATAAATATCTGAAAGAAATTCCAACAGCGGTTATCCATCTGAATTCAGTCCCACCCAGGCACTGATTAGGAGGCATCTCTTCCCATCCATCTTCCAAATCTCCACCTCCCTGCTTTGCTCACTATATCCAAATGCATCCAATCATCACAAGGATTTGAACAGTGGAATTTTTCATAATGGAAACACTAATGGAGCTTCAAGAAGAGCAGCACGAATAGCACCTCAGCCGTTACAAGAGCTCTGCTGTCAAAGCCCGAGCACAACAGCCTACCAGTTTCCGATTACTCCTGGGAAACATTCCTTAATCTGTCATTATAGTCTGAGTAATGCTACCTTCCACAGGAGCTTTAGAGGCTATTAACTTCCACCTCGCCGGTTCTTCCGTGACATCTTCATCATGTGAGAGGAACACAGGTATGTGCTTTACACACGCGATGAGTAAAACTGTGATCATAACTTCAGAAATGCAACAAGACCACTCCCTCTAAAAAAAGCCCATGACTCCTCGGAGGTCTCTACTTAGTGGTCAGCATTTGCTGGATGTTTCTGTGACCTGCACGGTGGGGTACTCGGCTAGTGAAGCCAACATTAAATAGATGTTCAAGACTATAAAATTCTCTACTCTCCATAAACAGCCATTTTGGTCCACTAAAAACTCTCAAGCCTCAAGCTACAAAACTACTGGCAGAGGGTGCTTAGGTTTTCATCCTTTTCCCCTTCTAGCTCTAAGTTAAGCCACAACCAGTCCTCAGTACCAGAGTGATTCCCTTCAACAGATGCGAGGATGCTGACAGAGCAGGACAGCAGACACCCCGCTCTTGTCCGCAGCGCGCACAGAAAAAGGATTGCTTGGCAGCTCAGAGAAGCCTGCGCTTTACACCCACTCACCAGGCAGCTTGCCAGCCTCGCTCGGGGATGGAATTAAAACAGAATATAACCAGGCAGGCAGCCTGACCTCAGGAGCGTGATCTCCCAGACACACAGTGCCTCCTTAGTCATCCCAAGTGTCACAGCGGAGCCCTGTCTCCCAAGCCGGGGCACTCCAACAGCAGTGCCTGAGGAACAGGAGATCCTGCATTAGGTGGCACAAGAGGTGGCGAGACGAGGAGGTGACGCTGCATCAGCACTGATTCATCCGACATCATGCTCGTCTGCGAAGCACTGCAGCAGAAGCGAGCGGTGCTGGTGGGCACACCACAGGACACTGCTGTACACGGAGCTCCAGATGTCCTGGGGCACAGCAGGAGACACACACGCAAGACATGGAGTAGCACCTTAAGGCTCCGTGTCGGAAAAGGGTGATGGTGCAGACAGCACACCAGAACGTCACAGCCCCACAGCCACGCTGCTATTGATCACAAGGACTTTCTATACAGCAGCAACAGAGCAAGCCTGCTATTACCCAGCTCTCAAGACCAGCCCAGGGTGACTGATCATTAAGCTGAGAAGTGTTTGTTCTGCCACCCGTGCCTTAATCCATGTGCATGAGAAAAACTGCCCTGCAAGGACTCAGTGTTCTTTGTCTCCTGGAGCTCCAGGTGATACAGTCACCCCAGCAGAAATATTTTTGGTGAGTCTGTGCTGCACGAGTGAGTTAAGCATTACGCTGAGCTCACCCGGAGCTGGTGAGTACAATAAGCCAACCTGACACAAAATTATGGAAAGCAGACCCTCAGGTAACATAGGCTGAACCAGAAACTCAGCAGTGCAGTGCCCTGGCTGATCTGCCCCTGTGTTTTTACAACCAGTTCCATCTACTTGTGCAAACATTAGGAAAAAAAGCCAGCCCACCCCACAAGCACAGTCATAGCTAGGCTGCTTTAAAGAGCAAGCTCAGATCACAGCATACAACCAGGGAAAACGTGCTAGTAAAATAATCCTTCTTCCTGTTTAATGTAGGAAAATGCTTTCTAATATCCAAAGCATGCTTTCTGTCCAGGAACAGCAAATTTTCTGCCCTAGCACCAACACAGTCACATCCAAGATCTTCAGCTGACATGTATTCAACAAACCTTCCCCCAACCGGGAAGAAAAGCACACCCAGGACCTCCCATTGCCCCAAAGACCTTAGCTACAGGTGAGAACCTACTCCTTACGAGTGCTGCCTAGCACACAGTGCTCCCAGGATCTGACAAGTTCAAGAGTCACCTTCCTACCATCGCACCTCTTAGGTAATCAAGTGGCCTCTGACCACAGGCTCAGATTCAGCATCCTGAGTTACAGAAGAAACCAAAGCAAGCCCCATACACCAGACCACATGCTGCTAAGCTTTCAGTGTCAACATGCGTGAGGAATCCAGGTTTTCCTCAGAGTTTTGGAAACCTCTTCTCCAAGAAACCTTATTTCCAGACCAAGTCCCCATCTGACAGAAACCATCGTTTGTATCCTTGTTGTCACTAATTTCCACCTTAAGGAACAAGAGCTCATTTAGTTGTCTTCAAACAGAGTAAAGAGACTTCTGGTATCTAGATGTCCCTCTAGACTGCTGTACTCTCCTCATCTGCTGCAGTCTGGAGAACCAACTCCAGCACCTCTGCAAGCCAGCTGAGGAGTCAGAGATTGCTCAGTAGCAGCGAATGCACTCCACATACGGTGGAATACAGCTTTTGCTTGATGCCAAACATCTCCTGTGCCTAGGAAAGGCTTGCACCACAACTCCAGACAGACACGAAATGGACGATACTTTTAGAAACGCAATACAGTATGATTTATCCTCTTTTTGAGCAGGGGTTCTCGCATCAGCCTCCTAGACTATTCACAGCACCACTCATTAATACATGAGCACATAATAATGGGAATATGCATATTTCATTTTGTGAGCCATACTCACATAATGCTGCTGCTCTTAGGACTCCAGTGAGGAGATCTATAAAAGTCCAGTCACTGCACTTTAACGCATTAAACATTCACCAGTATCATTTATGCCTAGGAAGTTTCTTATTTTGTCATTATTTATGAACCAATACCACAAAGATCTATGAAACGAGAAAGAACACAGCAGTTTTCCTGGATTTGAAGGATAAAGTGTGTCAGGGTGAGAGCTGCTGCCAGTATTAAATATCAGCCCTGCAAGTGTCTGGGGCAAACCTGGCATTACATCAAAAATCTTGATTTGTACGAGGCCTGGTTAGCACTAGCTTTTAGCCAGGAAAACACAAACGAAAGCTCCACTGGGTGTAATCACTCGCTTACAGCCGCTGTGGTTTTGGCAACCATTTCCTTGTGTGTAAGGAACGGGCGAGTAAAAGTTAAAGTCACTGTTGACAGGAGGTGCAGAGGAAGGGAAGACACAAAGTGCAGCGACAAGCAAAGCTACAGGGCAGCGTTAAGGAAATATTTTTTTCCTTTTTGCCCTATGATGTTGTAACACAAGAATAAGCCTCTTACAGTTCTAGAACAACTAAAAGTAAGGGCTCAATTAACTACAGCTGTGACATTTTTGAGAGTAAACATATATGCAGCTACAAACAAAGCCACAGATCTTGTATCAGAGGAACAAAGTGAGTAATAAGGAGTCTTTTCCACAAAGTAAGGAAAGCTGGGCAGCAGCCAGCCTTCCACAAAACTGCACTTTTACCTCTGCAGATAATTTACGCTCGTACAGCTCCTAAGCAGACACAGAGCAAGGCCAAACACCCAGACCCACTACACACGCAAACCAGGTGGGTGGACCACACCAGACCACATCTCACTACCGATCTACCTTACACCAGAGGAGACTCCACATCATGGTGTAACATCCAGTGCCACCTACATCATCTCCTCTTGTCCAGGAAATCAAATTACCCAGGCCATAGGAGGAGTTTGACAAAGCTGGTAGCGAAACATAGGGTCCTGGGCTCAAGGCATGCCCAGGTATTCTCAAGTTCCCGTTTTTCTGGTATCTTACACAGCTTCTTGTGAACATCTCACCAGGCTCCACTGCTGTACACAGAATTTAACTAAAGCTCATTCGCCATCACGTAAGAAAGAGAAAAATGCATTGCTGCAGTTGTAACAGTGATAAAAATCACTCCTTTTTCAGGAAATGTCTTTCAGCTGCTTCCTACCAGGCAGATATTTGAAACAGGGCGAATGAACAAAGGTTTTGAAAGACCTGCAGTAAGCAAATCAGCAGTGCAACGCTTCATACAGATCCAAACTATAGAGGAAGAGCAGGAGCAGTCACTCACACTCTCGACTGAGAAGTTATTAAGTAAACTTCGATGGTACAGAGGAGAAGGAAAACACACCAAACCTGACGCCCAAGCAGCCTGTGCCCAGAGGAAGCTTCCCCAGCTGAGCTACCCCGCAGCGCGTACGGGGCCAAAGGCGGTCACTGCTCGGCAAGACCAGCTCAGAAGGGTGGACCAGGAGCAAGGCACAGCCGGCCTCGTACCCAAAGGACATTTCCAAGAAGCAATCCCGTTCTGGCAGCCTTGCCTCCCACCCAGAGCGGCCTCAAATCTCCCACCTCCCCCTTCTCGCCAAAATCAACGCCAACCACTGGAGCGCCTTCCAAGCCCCTGCCCCAGCAGAGAGGGGGGGGACGCGGTGGGTGACACAGGGAGACTACAGCACCCAGCAGCCACCGCAAACAGGCTGGGACGCGGGTGCGGCGTGACGCGCTGCCCACGCAGCCAATCCACGGGAGAAGGAGGAATGTCAACAAACACGGCGGCCTGCGGGACGCGTGATACGGGGCGGGGGGGGGGCGGCACGGCGGGCGGCTCCAGATAAGCGGCCCCGGGGCCGCCGGTCACGCAGCCACCGCGGGCCGTCCCCAGGCACCGCACGCCAGCCCCTCCATCCAGCAGCGGAAGGGTTCCACTTTAGGGTTTTAGATCCTGCAGCGCTTTGGTTTTTTTTTTAAAAAAGCAATGTCAGAGAAAGCTTGCCCCGTGAGCCAGATGGATTTTTTAACTAAAAATTCAAGGGGGTGGGGAGGGAAGGAATTGGATAACTTGGGTTGCAGACCAGATCAGTTTTAGCCCCGTAGATTAGATCTTCAGAGCTGACTTTGAAGGAAAAAGCAACTGCAGGAAACCACAGTAATCTAAAAGTATCTGCTGCAATTTTTAACACTTAGTGATTGCCACAAGGACAACAGAAAAATGCAAATTAAAATCCTCTGGAACTGAAGACAATCATATGCTACCAAGTCACGCTCGCACTATTTTTTACACTGCTCAGGGAAAATACATTTTCTTAGGGAGTATATCCAGACCAGAGAAAGAAAATAAAAGGTAGGCATGCCAAGAATAACTACTGTAATTTTATTTCTAATATTTCTGAGAACTTAACAGCTTTCAACACAGACATATTTACCACACACTGCCTAACATCCTGGGAGCAGGAGCTCCCCCCTCAACTCCCAACTGCGTAAGAGTTCTGTGGCCCAAACAACAATTAATACCTCATCTGCTCAGCAGTGTTTATCTTTCCCTAACTTATCAGAAGACTTTCACCCGCACCCCCAAGAATACACATCTTCGATTACAAACATCTGTTAAAAACTGAAATTCCACAAACTCCATTCAGCCTCTCCCAAATCCAGAATGCTTTGCCACAATTGAATGTATTTACCTGGAAGTCATACAAGGCAACGATGTTTTCATGTTTCAGTTCCTAGAAAAAGTAAAACAAAGACATCAGCAAGGAGCAACAAAGGACATACAGAACAAAGACTGAAGAAAACAAGTCAGTCTACTTTTACCTTAAGTATTTTTATTTCCTTGCCCAGCAGAGTCTGAGATTTTGCAAGGTTTTTCTTGTTAATGCATTTCACAGCTACTTCCAGCTCAGGCTTCTGAAAGAGTGCATATGTAATTCAATAATACATGTAAATTTCACCATTAATTTACATTAGGATAAGCTGCCTCTTAACAGCTTACAAATACTACTGAAAGAAGTGTCTTGCAGCAGCGGTAAAGGCCTCTCACTTTGTACCCCGGTGCCTATCCCTCGCTTGTTCAGACTTGCCCTTTCCCGAATTATGCCTGTCAGCCCAAGGAGAAAAGCCCAAGGTTTGGGTTTTTGTTATGACTTTATACGATGATTATCCTCTTATTTAATCACTAGAAATAAACGCACTGTGGGAGCCATGGCTTATCTCAAGCCTTAATGATGGAAAATCCACTGCTGGATTGGTTTCCTTTTATTCACCAGTGAGAGATCTCCCCTCCTCCTGGAAAAATTATGCGAAGAACAAAACTTCACAGACACAAAAAACCCCAAAACCCCAAAGCAAGAGCCCTGTACACACTTTATAGGCGGTGCGGGGGGATTTTCTGTTTGCTTGGTTTCAAGGTAAGGGCCAGTTTCGGGGAGCAGGACATCTCTGCGACACCTCCGCAGCCGGCTGCCGGCCTCCAGCCCCAAGGTGAAGCCACCTGCCCGGCTGCTGCTGGGTCGCACGCCTGCCTCCCAGAAAAACTCCAGGATAACAATAATCGATAATAATAAATAACGTCTGCTATCACCAGAGCTGCCCGGAGCTGATGCCCAGGCTAAGAATAGCCGCCGCAGCCCAGCAGGGACGGGGCGACCGTTCCAAACCGGTCCAGATCAATAAATAAAGAAAAAAAAAAAAAGATAGGAAAAAAATAAAGAAGAGACCGTTCACCTCTTTGTGCCTGCCTTTGAAGACGACGGCGAAGGCTCCGTGCCCGATCAGGTCCTTCCTGCTGAACTCAAACTTTCCCACCGTCTCCATGGCGCTGCGCCGGGGGGAGGCTTCACAGCTGCCAAGGGACGAGCAGGAGGATGGCGCTGAGGACGGAGCTCCCTTCAAAGAAAATTAAACCTCTCCCAACCCAAACACAACGGGTCGCCCCCTGCCACCCCTCCCCCGCCCCAACTCCTCCTCGCCGAGCAGCCAGAGACCCGCGGGCGGGGGGAGCCTCCCTCCTGCCGTCCCGTGTCCCCCCCCCCCCCCACCTCCCCGCGCCGGGCTCCTCTCCCCCACCTCGCCCTCGTCCCTGGGCCGCCTCTTCCCGCAGAGCGGCCGGGCGCTGGTCATTGTTAGAAGCCGGGGAGAAGCTGGCTCCTCAGCAGCGGGCCTTCCCCATCTCCTTCTCAGGACAGACCGGCGCGGCTCCTCCGGCGTCCGCTTCAGGCGGGGCTCCCCATGCCAAGCCCCGGCCCTCCCCGCCTGGCAGGCGCGGCTTCGCCCAGGAGAGTCCACCTTAAGCGAGATCCACCTTAAACACCCGGTCCGCCTTGTGGGAGTCGGTCCACCTTAAGCGCGAGTCCACCTTAAGTGCCGCCCGCGCCCCCCGACTGTTTGTACGCAGCGGGGCCGGGGTTACGCCGAGGGTCTCTCCGCCCGCCCCGGTCTCGCCGGCCGGTCGGGCCTAGACAAAGCTCTGCGGAGCGCGGCGCGGAGCACTGGGAAGCGGCCGGCCCGGCGGCGCAGGCGCGGTGCGCGGCGGCGGGGGAGGCAGGCGCGGCGGCGGCCACCTGAGGCGGAGGGGCCGAGCCCGACACGTTTAAAGGCGCCGCCCGCCGCCGGCCCTGAGTCAGCGGGGTGGCGCGGCCCCTCGTGTCCCTCCGCGGCAACGGAAGGGCTCCTGCCAACCCTCTCGCCTTTGAGAAACGTTTCCAACAGCTGAATAAATGGGTCCGTTCGGGTGAATTTTAGAAAATTCACCACAGGAGCCATGACAGGGCCCAGGCAAGACCCGGTCTCGCCACCTGCAACGCCGCTTCTTTTCCCACGGGATGGCCCATCTCCTCCACGCGCTCCAGCCCTTCTCCACACGAACCGGTGCTGGGGGCCCACAGCTGCTCCATCCCCTGCTCTGTCCCCTCTGAGGGTCGCAGACCAGGCCCACAGCTCGCCCTGAGTAGCGATGGAGGGTGCCTGCATCGAGCTCTCCTCCCAAAAACCTTTCCAGACACCCTACTCCGGAGCTCAACGTGAAATCGTTGTTGCGATGAGGAACGTTTCCCAGCCTGAGCCTGGTACTGGGTCTGGCCGTCCTCCGTCTCTCGCTTTGCCCTGTGGGTGCGGGACGCGGGTCATTCCCCACCATTGCAGGCATCCCTCACGCGTCTGCCCCATCCCCTGCTCCAGGCTGCCCAGACCCGCTCCCGCCAGCCGTGGCGGTGTCTAGGCCGCTTGCGCGCATACCGCATCTCGTCTGCATCCTTATCAAAACGTCCAAAGCGACCATCCCGTTCCAGCTACGGAGAAAACAACGTGCCCCACGGGCAGCACGCCTGCTCGCTCGTTCCACGCTGAAATTTGCCTTTTACACACAAAGCGGTGCGGTATCAGCCCGTACGTTGACTCTATCAGCACCGCGATACCAAACGCGCCGCCCTCACAGTGCCGGCAGCTCTGCAGAAACGCGATGCAAAGGGTGCTCGGTATCGTGATGCTGAGCGTCTGCGGTTATCGCTGTTTTCAGCAAAAATTAGGAACAAGCTGCACCTCACAGCGTCAGGCCTTGTTTGCCACACAAAGGCAGTGGCTGACTGATAGAACGTCTGGCCTGCGGTCTGTGGCTGTTGGTTTGTAGATAACTCACGTTCAGGTGCCATCCTGCGCTTAAAGTTTTGGTGGAAAAACGACAGTGTATGCCAAACGCTGATATAAAAGTTGGAGTGCCTGACTGGTGGCGATTTGCATCTCTTATTCCAGCAGTTAATTAGTGCTTTGGGGGAACTGCAGAAGTGGCAAGGGAATTTGATGACAATGTCTGTTGAAGTAGCCTTTAAACCCAAACAAGACTAGAGTACCTTTGTGATATCAGCAGAAATGAATTTTAAAATTACTTTTTAAAAAAATGCAATAAATTTAACTACTTTAACTACTTGTTTCCTTTCTCGTTTCTAGGCCTCTGCCATCCCTGAGGTCTACAATTTCAGACTTTTGTCAAGAGTGGTAACATTTGGGTAATATATAACAATAGGGTAACAATAGGGGTGACATTTGGGTTAGCAGGGGTAACTTGTTACAGGTAACACCTGTAACAAGGGGCTAATTCAAAAATTAACACAGAAACTGTTAAAAATGGCAAACATCATCAAACTTGCGAAAGAAATCAAGCTACTTGGCAAATGACAGACACAGGAATTTATTTCACCAGTTGTTAAAAGCTGCTGTCTGTGATGCAGAACATAACATTGCAAAAGTTTAAGGCAGTAAGTGAAGAAAATGTTTTGAAAATTCTTAAGTGATTTCTAGGCAGGCAAAATCTTGTATCCCCCTTCACTGGAAAACAGCCAGGGCACCATGGTGAGCAAGCGTACCCTTGCAAGAACTGCGGTAAAATCTCTCGTGACCACAGGTGTCTGCGCCTGCCCTTTCCTAGCGCGGCGCAGGCACAGTGCTCGCGCTGGGCGAGGGAGGAAGTTGATCTGAATGCTGTTCAGTTAGAGGTCAAAATATCACAGTGATGAACGGTCTTTGTTCTGTACTGTGCGTGCTTATTTATTCCTTCATGTGCTGATGGTTGTGAAAAAAAAAAGTTTAACTTAAATAATTTTTCATTAAATGTGGGTTCTAAGGTAGCTTTCTGCATGCAGCTACACACAGAGCAGGGCGGCAGTGTCAGCCTCCCGTCTGTCGACATTTTGTTGTTATTGCAAGCAAACTGGGTTTGTTTTTAAGCAGACTCACTGGGTTTCTAGTAAATAAGCAAAACTTCAAAGTAACATAAACATTGTGAGGGTACTCCCAGGCCTCTACGAGGATCAGGACCAAGTTGGACTGGATGCCATGGACACACACGAGGCACCACACTTTCTCTGAACTGACAGTTTAACATTTGTAGCAGGTAAATGTCTCTCAAATGTGTCTTCCAAAAAAGATTTCAAACTTCTACAGGGGTTTAAAAACCTACCCTAGGGCAACTAATAAAGTGTAATGCCACTTGACAGCAAATACAGTTTTGAGATATTTGGAGTGCACTCTGCACACACGTGTTATTAGAAAAGCATTTGTTTATTTTGGAACAAAGAGGGCTGAAAAGCTTTTTAATTAAAGGTAGGATTCCTCAAATGTTTTTTTTTTTTGTGGTTTGCTGATCAAATACTTGTGCTCTATCAGTTCTCCCCTGATGTTCAGAATTCAGTTGAGAGTATGTTTAGGCAAACATCCAACACATGCAAGTTCTGTTCTCCCACAGTGTCTCATTTGCTAATTATGAAAGTACCACCACCAGCGTGTATTCAACTGCTTCCTCAGATGGAATTAAGGCATTAATCCTTGAGGGGACAGAGGGTATAGATCAATTTACTAATGCAAGACATGAGTGAGGGGAAGGTCTGCTGCTGTGATTTATGACAGGTGTAAAAAAAAAAATAAGCATAAACCCAGTTGTGGGAAACCTTTGAGTATTTTCTTGAAATTCTTTTTTTTTTTTAATTTGATGCAAGTTTATTCTTTTTTCTAATTCACGCGTGAAAGAAAGCAACAGACAACTGATATCCTGATGACTCAGGTGATACTGTTTTCCAATGCCATGTTTTAATCAGTACTCATAAATATGGCTGTTTCTACCTACGGGCATCCAAGAGCACCATCCTTACCTCTGGGCTGCGGAGGTATGATATCATTATCTCTGACACCACCTCTGTGCTGTGAAATTGGTTAAAGCTACAGAAGTATGAGGGAATTATGCAAGATCAGGCAAACTCAGGATAAAGATTTAGAATAAAGATTTTCATTTAGAGCTGAATTGTTCTCATCATGGTCCAACCTATGGAATAAATTATGTATGTACCTAACCAGTCGCTCAAGGTGTGACTGAAGCTTGTGTAGGTACAAGCACACTAGTTTTAAACAAACTAACTCTTTTACCAGTAACCTGGAGCAACGTAGACTTCATTTTGGACTGTAAAAAAGCTGGATGGATGCTGCGGAGGGCTGGTGCCTACCCAGCCGCTTGCTGCTATGGGTACTTCACTGTAGGTACCAGAGCTTCCATGAACAGTTAAATGACACTTCAGTCCCATCCTGATGTACCCAAACAGCAAGATGGACCCATGTCTTCTAGGACAAGTGACATTTTACATTTGCTCCTCTATATCAAAGACGTGCATTCACACATCCCAAGGAACCTGTGCCAGATCTGTGACCTGTTTTTCGTTGCTGTTCTAGACAGTTCTGGCTACCACAAGCATCCTCTGTGGGCCAGACAGCTATCTTTCCCAAGATCCTAATGTTTTTGCTTTTCTAGTTCAGCAACTCCATCCCAGTGTTCCCCACACTGTCCCATGAGAGATCAGAAGCCTTACAGTGGTCGCCCGTGGAGCTGAACCACTGTATCTGGAAGGCGTGGGGGAACCCTTGGCTGGATAAAATCACAAAGAACAAGTTCTTTCCCTCGCTATGTATCTCTGTTCTGAAATCAAAGTTCTGCTTGACGCAGAGGGAATCTCGCAGGCACTCCTGTGTAATCTTTTTATTACAGCAATTGCCTCGCAGACAGAGGCACGAAGGGCCCAGGAAAAGAAATCAGCGTTTCTGGAGGAAGGGAAATGCCAATCTATGAGGCTGGGGCACATGAGCAAGATCTGACTGAACAAGTTTCTGCACTTGAGCTGAGCCTGTTAATTGGCCACACATCTCCTCCTTATGTGAAATGAAAGCTTAACCCTGAAGATGAGCTTTAACGTGAGCTGTAGCACAGATGTAGGTAATGCTGGGTAATTCATTTTATTCACAGAAATGGATGTTTGAAACTGATTCTGCATATTTCATAGCAAAAAAAAAAAGATGGTTAGAGTAGCACAAGAGGAAAGACTGGGTATGGCTTAGCTTCAGAGTACATCTGGATGAAGAGCAGACACTGTATTCGTGCAGATTCAAAGTCCCATTCAAATTCAGACACGTTCCGACAGTTACACATCCGTTTTCCACAAACATCCTAATAGCTGAGCATAATCACCAGCATCTGGGCAGAGCCAACGCTAACCTGAATGCTGGAGTATTTGCCAGATTCATCAAGAAGGAGTGAAGGAACTGAATATGCAGTGCTTGGCTGAAAACCAGTTTGGTGGAAGAAATATGTGGAAGGTCCAAAAATATCTATAAATGGTCAAAGTCAATATTAGCCTAGCATTAATGGAATAGAAGGCAAGCTATAGGCCGAATTTAATGAAAAATGAAAATGCCATCTTTTAATCATACCCATTTCAGATGTCTGTCCGTAGATGAGATTCTGGCTCGGTTACAGTAAGGCCAAGACACAGACTACAGTAGAATTGCGCCAAAGTCACACCAGGGTGAGTGAGTTTTGGACACAGCCATGTTGTGTTGCATTCCTGGAGAGGCTGAATGAGAGCAGATTAACTTGGAGCACTGAAAACATCTGTACATTTACAGCAGCGGTGTAAGTTATGTCGAGAGTATTTGTTCATACCTCACTGGGATCTGCAGAAACAGCACTCCAACACTGGGAAAATGCTTTTATCGTAGGAAGGGAGCGATCCCCCACTCACGGCATCAGCTCTTGATCGGTGAAACTGGAGACACTCGATTAAGTGACAGAGTTTACAATCTGCTCCCTGCCTTTCACAGCCTGCTCCCTCCGTTGCACGCTCAGCTGAGTTGAAGACATTTAGGTGACAGCTAAACACGGGATAACACAGCTGGAAAGACTGGATGTCTGAACCATCAGAGCATTGAGGTTATTCAAATACCAGTTGCTGGAGCAGTGCGACACCTAACATCACACACAGGAGGGGAAGAATTGCTTTCCATGCACTTTCGTAGCCGTGTCATATTACGTTCTGGATTTATTTACACTGTGGGCCCCTTTATTGATTAATACTGCTGAGAGATTTAACTAGCCACTCAATTATCCTGGCAGGCCAGGTCTGAAATGTTTTATTACCCACCTCCCCACACATACACACCAGCTCACTGAACAGATTGATGAATTATGGAAGGTGGCATTTTAATGTACTCAGCAAGGTGTTCTGGCAAGGGGCTTCCTAGGTTCCCCTTGCCTTTTAATATCAGATGCATTTCATCTACTGGCAGAGGGCTCTGGGCCCTAAAGGCTGCACTCAGCGTTCAGATCCGTTAGTGCTCACATCAAGGACCATTACCTAACCTGCCTCTCAAACAGCTGATTATATTAAAATCAGGTTTGCCAACAAGTAAAAGAAAGTCTGCAAATCCTCCACCTGGAGCAGTCTGTTTTCAGGCTAATTGGAAGCTGTCTCTTGCCAAAACGAACACTGCTTGTCCATAGATCAGCAGGTATCATCACGCAGTTCCTTACAAGACCTCATCTCTGTCCTGGGTGAGAACAGATCCACCCTCAGCCTCTCTCTACATCTGCACACATGGTTTGGTCCGTGCCATCCATGGGGCCCCCACATCAGTCCTGGAAAAGCCAAGGTTTGTTGGGAGGGGACACAGACCATTCTTCAGCCAGCACCCTGGTCTTCTGGGATGCCCACTCAGGTCAACAGGATCCTCTGCAACAGCTCCAACATGCTTCAGCACTAGCCCTTGCTTTCATGATCCCTGTGTTAAAAATAACCACTCACCTCATGGAGGGAGGAGTAGGAGTGTCACATCCCTTATCTTTCACATCTACAGAGTCATACCTTTAGGAGGCCAGAAGAAGGTTGCTCAGCATTCAGCCTGTGGTTCCCTCCAAACAGGGCAGGGCCAGTGTGGGGTGAGGAGGTGGCATGACTCATGTAAGGAAAACCTCCAGGTTTAAGGACCACCTCCTACTTCAGGAGAGAATTGAAAATCATGGTCAGAAGGAACCTCTCAGCCCAGAAAAGTCTTTCCAAAACAGTCTAGGTGGATAATGAAGTCACATTTATCACCTCCTCTGTCTTTGACCTTCTAAAAGCAGCCTTAGGACAAAAATCACCTATGAAAGCTAAAATATTAGATGCTAGCAGTGACTTCCCAAAGCAGCCTGAATCTGTCCTGTTATGAATCAGAGGCCTCCTTGCTTTTCCTGCTCCAGAAGCTGCCCATCTGAAAGCAGGTTTCACACCCTTTCCCTGCTGGCTTGTGGCAAAGAGCCGCAGAAGCGAACGTGCTTATGGAAACGGCCACCTCCTCCTCTCTGATGTGAATCTGGGAAGTGCCAAGACCTGTAACAGCTTAAAAATGGGATTGTTAGGCATTTTTTTTTTTCCAGCTGGGCTCTTCCTGGGCTTCCACACATCAGCACCGCTGTCCCTGGGGAGGGGAGGCTCGGCACGGCTGGGAGCACCTGGCGCCTGCGACCGGCTCAGTCGGGATGGCTGGCTGCTTCCAGCAAGCTTTCAGCTTCGCCTTGGGAAGGGACTGTTAATGAAACTTTCCTGTTTATGACTAACTGGCTTGGAGGTGTCTGTGTTTTCAGGTAGACCAGTGGCACATACAATTTCAAGAAGGCATTGCTCCAGCCAAGGTTTTACTGATCCCATGTAAAGCCAGGGCAGAAATGATAGTTTCCTTTGTTTACAAACGTGTGTAAATAACAGCTGTAACAGTGAGGAATGTCCATAGGAGATAGGACAAGACATGATGAGCTTTAGCGGGAATGAAGAGCTCTGCCCCCGCGGATGGTTCAGGAGGGGAGCAGGCTGCCCTGCAGCAGAACACTGCCACTGCGGGAGCCTTTCTGGGACAGGTTGGACAAACATCTGGCAGGAATGACACAGGCAAGGCCAAACCGTGACCTTGGACAAGCGAGCTACGTCATGCCCAACTCTCTCCCTCTTTCTGTGATTTGCTTCAGTGTTCTGGTTTTGGGCAGAAGCCAAGAGTTTCTCTCCCTGAAAGCCCAAGAGGAGCAGTTACTCCTAACTTGGCCTTGGAAGTTATCGTCTTGGTTTCACTCCTACGGATACAAAGAGCACTCGGGGAAAAAAACTCAAGCTCTTCCTCTGAACCTGTTATCAGCCAGCTTTTTCAACTGACAAGGACAGGCTGTCTCACGGAAATGTGAAATTCAGCACAGGTGCACGCTGTGGTGAGTCTGGACGTTGCTGTTTGCAGCAACACGCAGCTGGGAGTTGTATTCGCATTGCAACACTCCAAAGCAACAATCCCTCGTCCTTGCACATTTCTAGGAAGCCAGAGGAACAGTTGTCCGGGACAGAAACCTGAAGCAATGAGTGACATGGAAGAAAAGTTTCCAGTGGAGCATCAGAGGAGTTTCTTCACTGTTTAGTGCTTTCAAACTAATCAAAAAAAAAAAAAAAAAAAAAAAACCAACCCACAAAATAAAAAAAGAACCTTTTTTTTTTTTTTTTTTTTACATCTGAGCTCTCTGCCCTATGAATTCATATAGCAGTTGCCCAGAAATGCAGTTTGGTGAAGCACTTGGCTGGAACTGAAGATGTCAGGCTGCTGCCTGACAAATCAGAGGTGCATTTCTGAGAGGTATTTAGGTATTAACTCCCCTAGATGGCTGTCTCTTCCTTTCCCTCATCTGTCTAAGTGGCAAGGTCTTTGCAGACCCAGTTTCTCACAATTATTTCTGTACTGCTTCGATTTTGGTAGCGACCGTAACACAGTAGTGGTTACCTCCAATTAAAAATCAGAAGTGTACACATCTCAGCATTTGTCATTTGCCCTTTGTCAAATGCAAGGAGGTACAATCACTAATCAAACCAAATACCTGAATGAAAGCAAGAGGAAAACGGCTAACCCACATTTGGGAATTCTGTGTCCAGAGCTAATGCTCTCCCCAGGGCTAGGTGCCAGCTGGGAGAGTTGTTCTGCTAATCAGCTAATGTTTCCCAGTAGAGGATTTTCTTTTTATTGACGCTATGAAGTGTTGCAGGACGTATTCACCATCTCTGTCCAGGCATTTGGAAGACACCTGACCTGGCAGTACCAAGTCGGCAAGATCATCCAGACCTGTGAGGCCCATGGAGCTTTCCCATGACTCGTGAAATGGTAGTCAAATATTCCATGACTCATGGATTAACCTGACAAAACCCAGAGGGAAGAAAAGCTATTGGGTTGTTGGTTGACAAGAGCCTTTTAAAATTAACATGGCATAATAAGCAGGATACCAACATCCTCTTTCTGACTGTTGAGGAACTCGTAAGGAAGAGTTTTATCCACTCACTTATTACCAAGGGACCTCAGCTGAGGCTGTGTAATTAGAATGGGACACTTTTCACAGCTTCGAGGCTTGAATAGAATATTAATATGATCCAGTTATGGAAAGCATGGCCACATGCAACAAGCTATTAGTGCTAGCTTATGTTTAAATGCAATTCCCTTCTACTGCAAATAAAATCTATAGAAGGCGCCCCATTATTTTTAATTTTACATTCAGTCTTGGCCTGACCCTTAACATATCTGGGATTCCTAAGCTTATTTGAACTCTCTTATACAGACATAATACAGACTAAGCCTAGGGAGCAGTGCAATACATTTTGCATTTGAAACATCACTGTCAGTTTGGTTTAAACACGTATTCTATCATTCCAACAATACTGATTAACAGAGATTTTCTCCTTCAGAAGCTATGTAGGATGGATAAAGAGAAAAAAAATAGGCAGAAGCATAAAGTTTAAATGGCATCTATGGGAGAGGAACACTGGAACTATTTGTTTTAAGATAGCCTGTTTTTTTTTTTTTTGTGACATTATCCCGTAGTTCCTAAGATTTGTTTGGTATAACTTCCTTCAGATCTCAGGGTTTACACTGAGAATCAGATTTTTCTGTCAACAATCTTAATCTTTTAAACTAATATGGTATCTTTCCTGGAAAACTCCAAGGGCTTCACAGCCCTCAGGCTGTATGTTTTAAGACCATTCTCAATTTAACATCGCACTCATATAGGAGCCCAGAGCCTCAGCCAGATGAAACAATTCTAATTCGACTGACTCGTGCCAGCTGAGGAGCTGGCTAATGCCAGCCAACGGGCTTGAGAAGAGAATCAGCTTGAGAGACATGTGTAACCACTGTGGCATCGGTCTAATGTGTCACAGGACACCAAATTAAGGCCATGACAAAATGTGCTAATACCTGCATGGGTACAGACTGTCGTGTAAGGCACAGAGGGCTGCCCCTGTGACTCTGACACAGAAGAAGCCCTCAGACACGAGTGGGAAGAACAGCCGTGGCAAGATGCATGCTCATTTTCTCTCATGCATGCATATTCATTCTGATCATTGCACATGAGTGAGAGCTGGGAGGATTACGCCTTTGTAGATGAGAGGCTTAGTTTTTCTTACAGTGAGCTTCAGAGGGAGGGTTCCCCATGTCCAGGTAGCGCACCCCAACAGCAGTTAAAGAAATACAACACAAACGCCATCAGGCACTACAAGTCAGCACTGTCACTGAGGATGAGAGCTGCCGCCAGCAGACCCACCCACGTCACACCAACCTGCCTGATTGGATCAGAGAAATTCTTTGTGGTTGAATTCGGTTAGAAAGACCATGCACAAATAGGCCCTGGAACAAATTATACCATTTTAACAACATAAGTATACTCTTATCTGAATCATAGAGGATCTGTTATTACAGAGTGAATCAAGTGTCCTCCTTCTAATCGTTCAGCCAGTTCCCTCATGATACAGCAGAGGCACACACCGTCTGCATCACGCAGGAAGCATCCTGCCTGTCCCCAGCTGTCAGCACGGCATCAGCCACGTGAAGGCATCACTACGCGTCGCAGCAGCAGCGCATTATTTAGCGGCCCCGCCGATAGGTCCTGAATAGCACAGGATTCTGGATTTTCTTTAGCAAAGCTCTCACCAGCTCTTTAGCTTCTCAGAAGACTTGCTGACATTAGGCTGTTTCAATACAAATGCGTCTTCACTGGAGCACCAGAGGTTGCAAGTGGGAATGAGGAACCACCGGGCTGCTGGACCACGAGGCTGCCAGCGTACCTGCCCAATTCCCTCTGCCAAGGGAGAAGAGGTGAAGAATTTCAGGAGAACAAAAGTAATGAAGATGCTCCAGGTTCACAGTGTGCGATGATTAAAGCCAGCATTAAACCTATTCTGTAACTGCTCAAAATGACTGGCTTGTGCATTGCTGACTTACATAACATCTGCTTTTTTTTTTTTCCCCTCCACTTCTGTTATCCAAGAAACCAAGGCCTCTTTGCTTTTTACCCATGAGTTTCATTGAAGTGTAATACCTTTTATGCAGGTCATTGTAACAGGTTTGCTGTGTACACGCGTTTTCCAGGAAGCTGCCAACAGGACTCCTTGTGCTGATTGCAAGAGCTGCTATCAATCACCTGTTTTTAAATATAAAATGATGTGTACATAGCCTCTGCAAATGGTTTGTTTTAAACCTGTATTACATTTACCTTGAAAAAGGAAATATGTTTAGGAAATACGTCCTTGTACCCTTGTGTCTTTGACCTGTACCCCTGCCAGCGCTGCAGACCCAAGGGCAGCGAGAGATTTATCCCTCTGCTACCTGCTCCTGAAACACATCAGTCCATGAATGTTAGGGTCAGGCTATGCCAAGAAATTTAATTTAAGCATTTCTGATGTGGACAATGTAGCATCTACCCAACTTCTACTCCCTGCCTGGAATACCTACATTTTAATACGTGCTTTTATGACAGCCCCAGGAGGCGTGACTGTCAAGTGTCAGGCTGAGCCTAGAAGGAAAGCAGGACAGGGCACTTAGAGAAGCAGGCTACTGGGGATTCCTCAGCTCCTACATGATCTCAGAAGTGACCAAACTGAGGAGGAAGGAGCTTAAAGAACCTGCCAAAATAGATCCTTTTTGGAAATACAAAAGGCAGAAGCTGAAGCAGACTCCAACAGTGCTTCTTGTCTCTGCTGCATATAAAGAACAGGACAAAAAGGAAGCCAGAAAAAGCTTCATCTCTGACACTTTTTTTTTTCCTGAAGCTCTTTTACATTTTTGATAGTTTTTCAGTTACCTGAAATAGCCTTATGCTATAATATTAGGGAAGTACTGCCTGTTGTGTAAAATGAAACACTAGAGGGATCTTCCAAAGCACAGCACCAAGAGAAGGTAATTCTGGACGGTATTTAAACCTGAAGAGGCAGCCCTTTAGGTTTCAAGGCTAATGAATTCCTGATAAGAAGTTTCTGAGCCAGAAAACTCATGGTGGCATTAATGGAAAATACCAAATTAACTTGAGAAGGCACTCAGAATTTGTCAAGCACGTGAAGTTATCCAGTCCAGACTGATGGTAGGAAAGGCTGGCAGCACTGTGACTTTCTGGTCATGAGAGAACATCCAAAGTAGTACAGAGAAAGGGACCAAAAAGGGTGGCAGGGAGAAGAGGAAAAAGGTAGAACTCACAAAGCAGAGCACATAGAAATCTCCAGGCCTGGGCTACTGAGACCTCCCGTCTGGTTAGAGATCAAGCCTTGCCATAGATAACTTTTTTTTTTAATTGCAAAATTTGGCAAAAACTGCTTACATAATTTAGCAAAACCAACCCAGCTATGTTCCCAGATCATTTTACAGCCAGAGTGCCATCAGCACGTCATGCCTATCCCTCTGAAGTGAACCAGGTGGAGTATGAACTCTGCCCCAGGGCAGAAACATCCACTATTGCTTCCTCTGTCACATATCCCTGCTCTTGAATTAACACCATGGGTGGCACAGAGCCAGGCAGACCCCACAGGACAGAGCAATGTGGGATTCCTTGGGATTTTTTTTTTTTTTTTAATTTTAACTGCAGACTCATGGGTATCTTATGCAACATCTATTTTAGAATGACAGGAAAAAAACCAAACCAAAACAAAAAAACACAGTCATTGCCCTGAAGGCTGCCTACCTCCTTCTGTGTTGAGAGAATTTAAACTACATAAAACATTTCTGTACTGCTGTAGCTGCAGCATGGGATGGTTGCACTCCCTGCAACGCTTTCCTACTGATCTGGCACATTGAATCCCATAAGGCTGGATTGTGCCTTTCCTTTCTTATCCGCCAAGTTTTGAATAGGCCTGTGACACCACATCAGCTCATTTTTCTGAGCTGGTTCACACCCAAGGCTGTTTCACCATTCTGTTCCTGGGTTTACCAAGTGCTGAAGCACAGCAGCTTCCCAGATACTGTGAAGCAGAGATCTGAAGTTCATTAATTAATTTGTTCGGAGGCATCTTTACCTCCTTGATCAGCTCAAGCCAAATGGAAGGAAGAGCTCCAGTCCCAGAGAAACTCAGGCCTCCACGTGCCTTCGAGCTTGGGACTTTGCAAAGAAAGTCAGCTCTGAAATATTTGTGTGCAGGCCGGCAGTTTGCATCCCAGACCCTAGGACAGAAATCAGTAACAGAGCTCCAGAGTTCATGGGGAAAATGCTGGTCTGTGTGAAACTGCACACAAAGACCAGACACTTCCCTTTTGACACAGGGAAAGTCTGATGATTTTTTTTTTTTCAATTTTTAAGGGCCATATTTCAGTCACTCTCAGTCATTTTCCCTCAGGTCAAAACGCAACTGTTAATTGTAGGTGTTTCATCTTGGTGAGGTGGTGAAGCTGGAGCCAGCATGGTGGAAATCCAGGGCTCAGCACCAATAGGCTCTGCTGAAGCCTGGCATTTATCGCCTAAATGGAAAGAGTAACAACCTAATGCAAATATTTGAACTTCTCTTTGTTCCTAGCAGGGCTCTTGCAGCACACACGCGAGCGGATTGCATTTGTTTTTGCTGGGGTGGGAGAAGCAATAGAGGCAGAGCTGAGTAGGAGCCGAAGCCAGCATATGGGAGAGGCAGCTGCTGTTCCCAAGGCTGTGTCCACGTGCGCGGGGCTGGAGCACCAGCACGGGTAGGGTGAGGTGGTTCCTGGAGCCTTATCAGGGCACTGATCAAGGACCGTTGTTGATCATGAAGAGCAGCATGGGGCAGAAACTCCAACAGGTAAATCCTCTGCTTGTGAGGGTATGAGCAGAACCAAACTGACCATCAAAAGACTCCAGATCTGAGCAAAAATCCAGGTGACCCAAATCTGGACCTTCCTCAGAACTGCTCCAGCCTGGTCGCATCCCCCTTGTGCAGAGCAAAGCATTAACCAGACAAATAGCACCTCACAAAATAATGGCATTTTCCTGTCCTTAGTCAGAGTGAGGGCAGTACCACCGGAAAGCTCAGTGACCCCGGCTGCACGACCACACGTTTGTCCTAGCCCCTCAATTTTACATCTGCCACAAGTCCAATTACACAGCACTGCTGTTGTAGGGCTAGTTTGTCTTTGTAAGTAGTGACAACGTGGTCACCTTGTGTTTGGTGCTGTGGAAACTGATGCAAAGTGTTCCCTCATCCTCAAAAATCACAGGAGCAGGCGACCAGAGGCCACGAGCAGACCTGGTTTCGCTGATAGTGCTGGCACAGTTTAAACAGCTGGTGGAAAAAGAAACAGCCCCTGGGTTGATAGGCCTGGCTCACGGCCCTGGGAGGGAAGCTGGGAAGCCCAGAGGATTCAGAAGACAGCCCTTGAGCCAAACACCCGCCGCAGAGGTCAGTGACCTGCACTTGCACAGGGGATGGAGACCAAGCCGAGGTGAAGGCACCATCTCCTCAGCTGGCTGCCGCTCCGCTCTCCCTCCTGGCACTGGGTTTCTCCAGCAATCACAAGCCGCTGCTTGTCTTTAGTTTAGAATACAAGTCAAAAAAAAAAATCTACTGTGCACTCATGGCTTCAAGAAGAAAGAAGTGAAGGAGAAAGTCCAATAGCAATGTGGTCCTTGCTGCTCTGCTCAAACATGGGCTCAACCAGACACAGCATCTGCACAAACTGGTCTGCTGCAGCTGAGCCGCTTCTGCGGCGCTGGGAACCACAACCCAAAATACTCACCTTGAAAAGTTCAGTGGTGTGATGGATATTCACCGATATACATTTGAATTATTTCTTAACATTTATCACAGCACATCCATCTATGCCAACGTGCTTCAGAAGCCGGGTTCAAGTGAGGTGAGAGCCCTGGCACCAGGCAGAGAACAAACCTGCACTTTCTCTCTGCTATCTGTGACGCGATTACAGCCCGAGCTCCGCCGGGCACACCTGCCTGGTCCAAACAAGCCTGGAGATAGCACGTGTGTAAACACACGCACCTTGCATGGCCAGGCCAGCGGTCACTCAGCGATGCCTCTTGGTGGAACCTGCTGGCAAGTTTTTGTTTGCTTGCCCTTAGTGACACAGACAAACAAGGAGGAAGCAGACTGGAATTAAAACTCAGAGCCTTAATTGTGTTTGCGAGGCTCAGGATAGCATCAGAGCATTCCGTATGTGTCGGGAGCACAGCAGAGGGGAATACTTCTTCAGAGCTGATAAAGTAGCCCCTTCAGATATTTTTCAAGCCGTTTTATCTCAGCAGCCTCCTGTTGGGACCCAAGGAATTACAAAGGGATCAGCATTTCCTCGCAAGCACTTTCCGACTCACTCCCTATCAGTCTTCAGATACCCATGGAAGGGGAGATGTTCTCCTCTGGGCTTTGCCCAGGGTCTGCGGAGGCACCAGCTCACACAGCTACAGTCACTCACCCTGGTAGAACAGGGCAAGGCACAAAGCCCTGCACTGGTGGTAACATGGCAGGCAAGGAAGCCTGCCCGGCTCCCAGCAGAGTGGGCAACCATAGATAAACGGACCACCTTTGGCAGCGTGGAGAAGAGCATCTCACGTTGCTAATGAGAAATGGCTAATGCTGGTGGAAGAGAAGCACTTGGGGCCACCGCCCTTTGCAGCGGCAAACAGAAGGACACAAGTTTCACCGCAGGTCACAACAGGGCAGTTGATGGATGAGCCATGCTTCGGAGCTGCCGTGACAGAGCGTGCAGAGCAAAGTTCTTCCATTACGTCACCGCTACCTTGTTTGACCCAAGGTTAAGAATAACAATCGGGCTCCACTGCCTCATGCTGCCAGAGTGAAACTATTTAGAGACAGGCTTCCTAGGGCAGCCATGAGCTTACTCCCCTGGCAGGCTTGCAGGGAGAAGAGCTTTGAGAGGTAGCGCCCATCAGTACCCCCAGAGGAGGTGGAGGCCAGCAGGGACATGACTTCATTCCTATAAATGCAAGGGGTGCCAAGTGTTTGGCATGTGCTTTGCAGAATAGGATTAGCATGGGCCCCGCAAAGCCCTTCTTGCCTGAGCATGGCTGTTGCTTAGGGGGTTTCTGATCTCACTTGTTTATCCTGGTTGTATGTGATCATGAAAGCCTTCCAGAGCCAATAGAGATAAAGGAAGCACATTCCCGATGAGCTGCTCCCTCCCGAGCCAGTCCACTCTTTTTTTAGGAGAAGACTCAACAGCCTACACAAGGCATTGTGGGTTTTTTTTTTTTTTTTTTAAATGCAACTAGAATACGATCCATGTATTTCCGGACAAGACCTACTGCAAGCTGCACTTGTGTGACAAGGACACCTCAGAGCCCCCCTCTCACATCCCCCCCATGACAGAAGGGAGGATATGAGGGAGACTGGGTGTGGGAGCACTGTGCAACCTCTTGCCAAGTACTAGAAATGCTCTCTCCTCCCTGGCAAGCGAAATATCTGCCTCCCTCCAAGGCAGGGGACTGGGAAAAGCAGAAATTCACTTGCTTGCAGGGGCACCTCAGGAGAAAGAGTTGAGCATCCAGAGTTACAGCCAAATCGCTCCACTCTTCAAGGTTTCCTTACACACATATTAATTGCAACCTGGGAATTCTGCTGCTGCCCAGCAGGCACACCTGGATAGATGTTCTAAAGCAGCACCAGAGACACCCATCGATCCCATCACACAAGTCTCCCTTCTGTAGATGTTCTCAAGTCACTCCAATCCTGCTTTCTCCCAACTTCACATTCCCAGGTCAGACTATTGGAGATTCACCAAATACAATGTGGTATTTCTGATCCTCGTGACCCTGGGCTGAGGTCATGCTGTCCTCTAATGGTGGTCATCTGTTACAGAAAGATATGAGAAGCTCTCTAACCACTGGTGCTTGCAGAGCTCCAGGATTTTCTTCCCTAAGAGACCACCAACTCCAGCCCAACCAGTGTATTCTTGCAAAGGGGAGGGAGAACTTCACAGCAGCAAATGAGGAAAAAGGGAGGATGAACACAGCAGCAGAAAAAGGGAGGGTTAAAGCAGCTGATTGCTGTAAAACACAGAGCCCTTTGCTTCTGCATGCTCAGGAAATTAGAGCAGTTAAGAGCCTTGGTTGAGCATTAGTGATGACATTTCAGATAAATTCGAGCCCAGCAATGCAAATAAGTGAGGCCAACAGTTCCGTGGAAACCTCTGCCCGAGAGCTCTGCTCAAAGGCAGGGTTTCAGGGCAGAAGCAGGGTTTTGTCACAGCAAGCCCTCATTGGCCGCAGTTCCTTCATTACCTGGCAACTTTGAAAACAAGCAAACCCATCCCATGGTGCTGCCGCCTTGCTGTCACGTAGGAGCTGAGGCGTGCGGCGTATAGCTGTCATCCAGGTAAACAGGTTAAGTCCCCAGAAGTGGAGAAGTTACAGTAGGTGAGATGGCCAAAATGCTTTAAGACAGCTGAGAATGGACAATCTCCACACAAAGACCACCCAACACCATAATTTTCTATTCCCCAGACAAAATAACCCTCAGATACAGAATAACCATACATTTCTCTGACTTGGCTGGGAAGAGGAAAGAGACATTGTCAGCGAGTTGCCCCGTAGCCACCAAGCTCCCTGCCCAACTCCACGGGGAGAACGTGCCAGGGGCCATCCCAGCGTGGCTGTTCCTGCAGCACAGCTGGGGTGGGAAGCAAATTGGGCATTTCAGCCCTTTGAAATTTATTGGAGAGGCCCTGCATACAAACAGGCTTCTGCAGTCATCACCTGTGCTCCCCCCCAAACCCTCCTGTTGTTCTGGCTGAGAAGAACAGACCAAATGTCAGACCTGGAGAGAAAGGGTCTCTGCTCCCAAGGTTTCCAACTGCACAACACATTGGCTCGGTTCGGCTTGTCAGAGGCGAGGGGGGAAGGCCTCTCCTCTGGATACATTTCCTCACGTGAAGCTCAAAGATGAGTTGCCACAACCCATAAATCCTGATGCAGCTCCCTGGGAAGCTTGTCAAGTCTTGTCCTCACCACAGCCACAGTGTCCCACTGGCCCTGTTGTCAGTGCAGCTTGTCTCCTGCCAAACTGTGCTTGCTGAAAGCTGCTTGGAGCAGGCTGAGCACTGTCCCAGCAAGAGCCAGGCCTAGGTCTCATTTTATTTGACTGGTGTGGGTGTGCAGTCAAGCTCAAAGCCCTCAAAAACAACAACAAAAGAAGGGGGAAGGCGGGGGGCTTACCTAGATCCTTCCATACCATTGAGAAATAAGCCCACTCAAGCCGGCAACTTAGTGCTGAGTTAGGGTTTCATTGCTGACAGGATCATAAATCCCAGAGGTTTGGGACTTGTTTTTCTAAGCCAGGGAACAGAAATTTGGGTGGAGGACAGGGAGCTGCTCTGGCAGCTCTTGCACTAGCTTTGTTAGTGCCACAAGGTCAGCAGTCACTGGTGCTGCAGAAACCCAGAGACAGTCCCTCCGCTTCCCCATTTACAGCCCCAGCTGTAAATCCTCCACATGCCATCCAGCTCTAATACCCTCTCCTATTCTTAGCTCAAGCTGCTCTTCTTATAGGCTCTTACTCAGCTATGTGCTGCTGCTTTTGGCCTGTTCCAACCCCACGAGGCCAGCCAATTTCTGTCTAGAAATTTCAGAGAAAAGCACGTGATCCACAGCACCGAGCTTCCCAGGAACTGCTGGGACACAGAGAGCCAGATCAAGCCCCCCTCCCCTGGACAAACCATCCCTTGGGCTTGCTTCTCCTGCTTACAGCAGCATCAGGCACAGCCCTGGCTCACGCGCCATGCTCACCTGGCAGAGGAGATGGAAAAAGCAAAGTGGCAGGGCTGGAGACAGCTCTGGTATCGGTCCTCTCCCAAACTGCCACCTCAGCAGCAAAAGAAGAGCTCCGTCTCCAGGAGCTGCAGCAACCCACCTGCTGATATAGGGCATCACCCAGCGCAGCTCCACCTGAGCCACGGGGCTGGTCCCCACGCAGGGCTCTCCTGGCCCACAGCTGCGCAGGGGCATCTTCTGATGGGGCTACGGGAGGCAGGGACCCTTGTTGCACACATGCCTGCCTTATGATCTGAATCAGCAATAAAGATGTCTCTTCTCAATAACTTGTGTTTCTCAAGCTGTTAAATCCCAGGTCTTGTCTGAGATGACTTGTTATTATTTTTTTTTTTTAAATCCAGACATTGCCGTAGCTTTGTCATTTGAATGCTGCTCCTGCCCACCTTACTATTTTTTTTTTCCTTCTGCTTTTCTTTATGGTAGCAAAACAGAAAAGGCCTCAAGGGCTGGCTGAGCCTAGGGATGGGAGTGAGAGCCAGGAAAAACTTTGACTGAGACCCTGGAGCTAGCCCCAGCAACCACAGCTGCGTAAACTCAGGTTTTCAGCTTTAAATACTCGTGGATTCAGCTAGCCAGTGCTTCCTCTCTAAATTCCCATCTCTGCTATAACATAGGAGAAGTATTTGAAATCTGAAATGAGCTCACAAAATCCTCTGAGAATTTAAATAGTCATAAAATATCCAGACTGGGCAATATGCAATAGGAGTATGATGCTCAGGTTATTTTTTTGTGGAGGGTGGAGGTGGCGTTTCCAGAGTAAGGATGCTGTTGTGGAGGAGAGCCGGCTCAGGGACTCTGGGTAGGACTGGAGGAATACAGGGACAATGCCAGGGAGCCTGGCAGCAGAGCATCAGCAACGTTCAGGAGTACAGAGACCGCATTTATATGTTACATTCTTATTTTTAATCCACTGGGAAACAAGCCTGTGTCCCTGCAGGCAGAGCTTCGGGCTGGGGAGCGGTGCCAGCGGCCCTCTCTGCTGTCCTCCTGCGGCCGTGCCGGCGATGCCCGTGCTGCCCTTTGCCCAAACCTGGCCTGCTGCCCTCGACCTCTGCTGTGCCCCTGGCAGCAGTACCTCCCCTACCCACACACATGTTTGCCTTTCGGTGGCTGTGCACCCACTCAGCGCCTCTCAGAGACAGCGCCCATCCTCCCCAGATCCAGAGGAACACGCAGTGAGTCTGGCTTTAGGGGAAAACCCGGGAGATTAACTTCCCCAAGTAGCAGGTTCGTGCTGTGATTTGCACCCGTTGCCTCTACCTACAAGCGATCTGCAAACGTGGTTGGAACTGGCTGGGGATTTCCGAGCGCACCGTGCCCGGAGGAGCAGCTGCAGAGGCACCATGCGGGAGCCGCAGGGCCCTCGTAGCTGCTGGGTGCAGGGCTCTCTCTGCTTTGGGTCTTCAAAGCATGGGACGCTTTCACCGATGGATCTGCACCTCTTGGCCCATGTGTCCCCACAGGGGAACCATGCAGCACCCTGAACACCACAGTGCTTGCTGTAATGGTGTCTGTGCCATGGACATCGCCTCCTGACGCCCCAGCCCAGCTGACCCCGCACTGAACTGGTGACCTCGATGGGAAACACTGTGGCTCCCATTTCCATCCCAGGGAAGCCACATACCATCAGGAAACAGCAGCATTTCTCCATCCTCCCTGAGGGCTCTCCAGCAGCAGCGGAGCCCCGATTCCTGCTCCACTTCTGTTCATCAAATATGAAGTAAAGAAGGCTGTATTGAAAGCCTTTCCACAGACTTTATTTATAAATCACAGTCCCCCCAAGTTAAATAAACTTAATTTAACTTGACATCTCATTAGTGTGGGTCCCAGCACCACTGTGAGCACATCAGCATGGCTGCAGGGCCACCAATCCTTGACACCACAACAGGCTCCTTGGATGGGCTGGAGAAGCCATAGAAGCCATGCTAGTTACGTCCCTGCCTCCTCTCATCCTTCAGGTGCAGCTTCTGGATATTTATTTTGTGAAGGAGGACCAAAAAGTAAAACCACAGGAAAAAAAAGGGTGTCTTCCCAGGTCCCACAGTGACACTGCCTGCGGCCGCCTGCCCACTGCTGGGTCTCCCCGGGAGCCGGCTCTGGCAGAGGCAGCAGGAGCCATTTCTGCAGGAGCTTTGCAGAAGCAGGGCAGAGAGGAACAGCGTGCCCCTACAGCTGCTGCCCATTTCCCTCCTTTATCACCCCTTGACAACATCAGACTGGAGGACCCTGGCCTTTCTGATTGCAGTTCCTAGCACAGGTTCTCACTCACCACTTTCAAGGACTCTCAGACGCCCAAATTATACTGCAGAAAATGGATCAGCAGTGAGAAAACAAAACAAAACAAAACAAACCCCAGCAACATCCTAGCGCAGTGCTTGACCTTGTTTCTGTTGCTCCAAGCTCCTGGCAGAGGCATCGAGAAGAGTTTGAGGCTCACTGCTGCGCAGCATCCCTCCTCCCTCCAGCGCATCCTCCGCAGCGCAGCCAGGTATGACAGTCACAAACGCATGCGATACGTCCTCATCCCTCCCCAAACGTAAACCGACCTGAAACAGGAACTCCAAGAGGAGGAGTTCACGTGCAGGGATTAGGCTGGGGCGTGGGGGTATTCGCATCCCGTCTGGCTGCACTCAGCAAGGCTGCTCCTTGCAGAGAGGCGAGGCTGCTCCCGAGCTCAGCAGTCAGTGCCTCACTGCAGGTGGCAGCCATGGTCTGGCAGAGGATGGAGAGATCTCTGTGTAGGCAGCCAAGGTTTATTAGAGAAATTATTAAATTCCAGTGACTCGGATACAAAGATAAGCTGCGCTGCCTTCCGAAAGGCAAAGGTGTTTCTGACCCATAGAAACTGATACAGGTTACCAAGACATCAGTTGACCAGCAGGTCTGACAGAAAATAATCACCTTGCAGTTAATCTTAGTGGAGTCAAAGTTTCTTCCTACCTAGTACATCCAATGGGATGTGTACGTTGTGTCAGCGTATAACTACCTCTCGCCTATAGCCTCGCTGCCTCTCCTCCGGGATGTTGCCGTCTGTCTCAGCAACGTCTCTTCCGTTCCCATTTCATCACAGCAGCTCTCCCCTCCCTCGTTTGCTGTGTTTAAACATCCAAAGCAACACCTCTCTATGGAACATTTCTAAATTCAACATTAGGCTGCTCTCATCTTTAACCGGATAGGGGAATAAGAAGGTGCAGAACTCAAAATCTGTTATTAGACCTTTAAACTAAAATTTAAAAGAAAAAAAAACAAAAAAAAAACCACTGTTCATTTCTCATGGAGAATTCAAACTCTTCACTGGCATGTTCCTAGGAATGTTTTTCTGCTTGCAGCAGTTAGCATCACGGGATCGTATCCACCTCCCCTCCCTGGAGCACCACGGCGTTGTCTCGTCGGTGGGATGCGATGTCATAGGGCTGCACACATCAGCGCTGCTGTCCACACGCTCGTCAGCATGAGGCTGGCCGACAGTCTGAGCACAGGGCAAGCCCGGAGGGACGGGGAGGCTGAGGTGCAGGAGCAGACCTCGTAGCCGTTTTCTGAGCGGCTCTCGTCGTGCTGCCCCGGTTTGGAGCGTGCCCCAGTCCTGCTGCTCCCGGCTGCTTCTGGGGAGTCGGACTGCATGTCGCTGCACACCAGCCAGTCTCTAGCGATGGACTGGGGGTAACCAGGCTGGGCCTCCAGGTCACTGTCCAGCACTTTCCAGTATTCCTTGCCCCTGAAGAAGTAACTTGCACCTGCGAAGAGACCAAAACCCAAAGGTAAGATGAGTGGTGATGGGCACTCTCCCGGTGGAGAGGGCATAGGAGCACTTGGAGCAGCAGAGGAGCACTCCCACCCCAGCTGAGCCCTGGGGAGCGGAGGCAGATGCAATACCACTGCTTGTTGCCAACACCCTCTCTCACTGCAGGAGCACAGCAGCTGCTGGTGGGATGCTCTAAAAGGTGATGCTACACGCAGCCGGCATCCGTCGCACCAGGCAGGAGCCACCAGACAGATGGGAGGCAGGTGGTGGGATGTCACCTCTTCTATGGTGGCTCCTAGAGCCAAAGCATCCCCTGGTACCAAGGGTCTGCAGGGTAAAAGCCCTCAGTAAACGCACAGCTGGACACACCCTGCACATCTGTCAGTGGCAGTCAATGGACAATCTTCTAACAGGGCACGGTAAGGCTGAAGAAGACCTCACCTACCTATTAATGACCTGGGGTGTGTGCTGCTATCCCTGCGCTCAGATAAATAACCTGAGCCTGGCACAGCCCTGGCCACCTTCTGCTCTTTGTGGACATTTTTTCCACTCTCAATTCTCTAAGCAGGTCCCATGCTCACAGAGGACTCCTACCCACATGTATGGCCGATCGCTCTCAACAGCTTCAGGAACTCAGTCTGAAAAGCTTCTGGAAATGTCCTTCCCCTCTGCCTGGTTTATTGGTTGCTATTACACTGTTAGGTCACCGGTAAATAAAACCTGGAAGTGCCACTTTGCTGTGAGCGAATTGCTGGTTTTAAACGTCTCCTGTGACAAATTTTTTGTGGTCTTTTCAGGGAGAAGAAACAGCTGAGAGATCTCATCCCTGGAAAATAAGTCGTAACTCTGGGGAAACATCTCCTTTGAAAATATTTTCTGTCCACATCCTCATATATTGAGCTAAAAATCCAATGACAACAAATTCAGTGAAGAGCAAACCAGCACGTCTTAGGGTAAAAATCACTGCAAAACAACATCAACTGTGTTCTTTTAATAAAATCAAATTATTAGGCCCCCGGGATATTTTTGTTGCCTGCTTGAAATTATGTCTTTTAGCGAGCGGCGCACAGCGCAAGGAGCTCTGGCTGGAAGCACACCTCCCTCTTCAGCTTTCAGACACCAGAAAGTGTCACCCCATCTGGGGCCGAGCAGTTTATGTCAGCAGGCACGGTAGATGGGGCTACAACTCAAGTGCAAGTGAAGCACTGAATTTTTTTCTTGTATTTTTTGAGCTGGCATATGGACTCACCATCTGACCACCTCATGGCATCATCTAAAGGGCTTGGTATTCCCTTCCACAGGATGGTCTCTGAAGGGTACCCGGGATCCATCCTCCGCTCGTGGTCATCATAGCGCCAGTAGAGATTGTCCTTAAAGAAATAAGTCTTGTCATTGTGGGCCCAGGAGAAAGCGGCGTCGATTCCTCCCGGTGGCAGCCCGAAGTCTGAGATCGGCCGTGGGTATCCTTCCTCCACATTATTGTCTTTGAAGACCCAGTATCTGTCCCCTGCGGAAAGGAGAGAAGCACAGAGCAAGATCACATTTGTTTCATAGCCGAAACCAGCGTTTCCCCACACACGAGCTGATGTTTCATTATCTGTTGCCGTGACAATCCTGAGGACTGAGGTTGGCAGTGAAGGATGGGGATGGGAAGGCAGCAGCCCGATGGGGAACCTTGATCTTTGAATGGTTGCTGGTTTTTGTGTCAGGCTCTCCATGGAGCGTAGCCCCGCTTCCCTCCTGAACAGCTGCAGGCGCGACGGTCCCAGGACACGAACACGCCGACAGCGTTAGTACACTCATCGCTTTTATGCACGCAGTGGTGGCAGTTGGTTTTCTGCCCCTTTGATTTCTGCCCGACATCCAGCTGCAGGGAACAGAAAGTTACATGCAGCTTTAGTGGGCAAGTTGAGCACTGCCTGCTGCAGGCTCCTGAGAACCAAAGCGCCGTCCCACTTTGGAAGAGAAATCACCGCCGCTTTTTTTAGAGCCAGCCAGGCTGAAGGACCTATGGATTTTGAGAGATGCACAGGGGCTGGAAAAATCCTGAGAAATTCACTGCTCTTCAAGTGTCCTACACAGCCACCCCCCCCCCCCCCCCAACTCTGGCCCTACCCTGGGCAGGAGAGAACTGTCAATATGGGGCTTTTTCAGATAAAAATGAACCACAACTGGCTCATGGTCTGTGGCAGAACAAGAAAACGAACCGAGATGTCTCAATTCCTACGTAATCCTCTAACCACTGAGGCAGTCTTTGTGTTTGTACAATGTCTCTCTGGGAATCTGCAGTGTCCTTCTGGCTATCACACAACCTGTTTTAAAGATCAGGCTTTGTCCTCCCTCGGTTTTCTAGAAAATCCGACGAGGCACTTAAACACATGCCCATGCATCAGCAGCGGGACCTTGGAGGCCGGGGTAATTTGTGTGCTCTGGTGTCTGTCCAGGGATCAATGAAACAGCGCTGGAGGGAGAGAACGAGACTGTATTTTATAGCTGGGAAGAAAATCTCGAGTTTAATCTTAGGAGCTGGGCAGGACTAACTCACACATCATCCACGGCCACGGAGCGCTGTGCCTTGCAGGGACAAGAGCCCAGCTGTGGCACAGCTGTAATTCTGGCCTCACAAGCCAAACGCGGCCAGCAGGAGCCACTGGACCCCAGCCACGGGAGCTCTGTCCGTGCCCAGCAAGGAGAGGAGGGACGAAAGGAAGGCAGCGAGCGCATGCGGCCGTGGTCTGCAGGGAGGGTCTGGTGCCAGGCTGCCGCGCTCCAGCTGGCCCTGTTCCCTCTGGATTAGCAGGCAGGCAGAGCAGGGTGGGCTGCCTGGAGCAGCTTTTCACGGGCCGTTCCTCGGGGAGATGCAGGGCTCGGCACGGCTCTGCGGCACTCAGCCCGCAAGGGCTTCGGCCGCGCTTGGAAACGCTTCTGTGAGCGCAGAGGCTCGGGCTCCCCCAGCCTCACTGGAGGAATCAAAACCAAATTATTGCTTTCAGAAGTGCTTGGTTCAGCACTTCTAAAACCAGTAATTGCACCATGCTCGGAGCAGAACGGTTGGGAGACAAAAAGCAATTTCCAGCCGGGGAGCATGGAGGGCTGGGATGTATTTAGCTCTTCAAGTGCAAAACCCTTCTGAAACAAGAGCCGGTGCCTGCCAGGGGTTGGCTGACTTTCAGTGCATGGGTGATGTCTAACCAGGATGGATGACAGTTTGTGGGGGACTTGGACATTTGTGTAGGAACCATGAGATAATCTCTTTCCTCCAGCTCTTCTGAAAGAAACTTGTGAGAGGTTTTAAAAAAAGGAGAGGATTATAAAACTTATTTTGAGAAAAAAGAGAAAAAAAGTAACAAATAGAAAGAGCAAAGCCAAGCTTTTCAGGTTTTCATTTTTGTCCCCTCTGCAGGTTCTTCGGGACATGGTTTAGTAGGCATGGTGGTGTTGGGGCGACGGTTGGACTTGATGATCTTAGAGGTCTTTTCCAATCTTAATGATTCTATTCTATTCTATTGTATCCTAGTCACTTCTCAGCAACAAACACCAAAAAGAGGAAAAGCCGAAGAAGGAACACAACACCCATAAAGTGTGTACATGAGTGCTTCCTGCTTTTATTTCGTTCTTGAAAAGCAAAGATTTCAGTTAGGTTTGCCTGAAGTTTTTCTTCAATGGCATTTCCCTCGCTGTCTGGGGAACATAACTGCTACTTTTGGCCTGCCCTCCCTACGACCTGGTTTCTCCTGGCCTGATGCACGGACAACAGATCTGGGACTTGCCCCGGGAGATGCTCAATGGCTGACACTGGTGTCTCCTGCCTCAGAAGAGGTCAAAATGCTGCCAATGTGCCTTGGCACTGGGATCTACAGCGGAAAGACACACGTGCTGCCTACAGCACCACGCTTGTTCTCACCTTTGAAGAAGACGATCTTGTGGTCGCTGGTTCTCTCGTAGACCGCGTCCAGGCTGTCCAGGTTGAGCGGCAAGCCCCGCCAGAAACGGTGGATCTGAGCCGGCTGGAGGGAGACCAAGTGCTTATTGCGAGTCAGTCTCCAGAAGTACTTGCCTGGAGGAACAGACTGGACATTACTGGACCACACTGCAACCCACCTTCGCCGTGGGAGATGAGCACTGGGTGCGCAGCAGCAGAAAGCAAAGCGCGTGAGATGGGAGCCATGATAGAGGCATCCTGCTTTCCAGCAGCAGCTGCTAGTGCTTTCTATTTCTGGCAGCCATTACAAAAAAAATCCCCTTTTTGGGATCAAAATAATCCTCTGGACATCGCACTGCAGTCGTTATACTCCTGGTCGTGGTGTGAAGCTGCGCTGCGGAGCCGGAGCAGGTGAGAGAAACCTTTAATCTCCTCCCTTGCTGCTCCGCATGGCATCTCCTGGGAGCTGGCAGGACCAAGCAGCGGCTGAGGCCACAGCAGGCACCAGCAGCCTTTAGTGAGAGCCCAGAAGAAACGTCCCTGTTTCTCCTCTCCTGGAGCACCCGCAGCTTCCTGCACGCAGGGTGCCCAGCTGCTTTCATATGTAGAAATGCGTGTCATGTTATGATGAAACACAGAAATATCAGAGCAGGAAAATAAAGGAGGAAATTAAATTAATAAAACAGGAAGGGTTGAGGCGGGGAAGGAGGCACAATGAAAGAGTTTGGTACCATCTAGAGGTGTAGGATGGGCAGGGGAGCTCAGTCTGCAGTGCTCCCAGGGGCTGAGGGTACCGGTGGCGCCAGCAAACGCTTCCAGCACCTGCAGCAACCCTGCCCCAGCTAGAAAAGAGTTTGGCTTGGGGTATTTCTGGAATATTTGGGGTAATACAAAAGGAAATAGGTTTGTCCTCTGTGGGAAGGATGCCAAACTTTCTCCGCACAAAGGAGCCTTACATGGGATTTCCTGAGGAGTCTCGATGATTTTTGGGGCAGCTCAAAACCTGACTCTCTGCACTGTCTCAGGGATTCTCAGCCCGAGTTTCTGCAGCACGCTTCGTGCTGTGTTTTCCCCAGAGAGTTCCACACAGTGAGATCTGAGCCAGAGCAAGACGTCTAACAGCCAACTCTCAACTTTGTCTCATATTTGTTATCGCCTGTTCAAAATGATAGTGTGTTATTTACGTCTGCTCTTGCATGGATTCCCAAGAGGGGATAAAAAACAGAAACCAAAGATGCATCTCCAGATTTGTATTCACGACACTCAGCCCTTCCTCCAGAGCCAGCAGATTGTGACACCATCCTTTAAAATTTTATGGAAATTGGATCTCAGCCTAATAATGCAGGAGGCGAAACTCAAACATCTGCAGAGGGTTTTATTCTAATTATTAGGATTTATACCATATTCTTGTTCTTCTGCTCCAGTTTGCACATTTGCTCTGACTGAAACCCACAAATGAATAATACATTCAAATGTGGTAGGAACTGCCATAATTACAGATTCTTTTTAAGAATGTTAAAAAAAAAATGGATTCACATTTGGTGGCCATTGTACATCGATGGAAACCTGTATAATTAAATAAAGATGATCTCTACATCTTTAATTAGTGAGGCACTAGATAAAGCCAGATTTTTACTTTTTTAACAAGAAATATAGCTCAACACAATTCCTTCTTTAGTAGATAAGTATCTGAACTTCAGAGTGCCCTGGGCTTCATCTGAGACAAGGAGGGAAGCCCCAGTGCTTCCGACGTTTCAACCCTTCGCCAGCAACAGGCTCAGCGGGTGTGCAACTGCAGCAAAGAAGCGTCACGTCTGTCCTTAAAGTCAGGCACAGCCTGGGCTGTTGGTGAGTTTGGTTGGTTTTTTTATAAGCTATCAGGAAAAAGCAAAAAACCATAGCAATGAAGGAGCAAGGAATTCTGAACACGATGGCCCCACTTGCTCATGTTTTGTCAGGGCCAAGCCTGCTTGCCAAATGCTGCGGTTGCTTGGACAATCATCAGCCAAAGCCAGATCCGTGGGAGAATTGCTGCCATTAGCATGCAGAAATAGAAAAAAAATACATTAAAAAAAAAATTTCAACCCTGTGTTTGTTTAAAAAGCTTGATTTAAAAGCACCTGCTGAGCTGGCAAACTGAGCAGGATGCAAGCCAAGTGTAAAGTCCCGCTGTCCCGGGCATCTCGTTTTGTATGGATGATAGGTTAAGGAAATTGCTTTCTTTAATACCAAGTGATTTTGATCCCAGCTGTGCACCATGCTCTCTGTACTTCAGCTGCCTCTGGCAAGACGGCTGCACGTGCCGTGCAGACACACACAGAGGCAAAGTTGTTTTAAAACTTCAAGAGTCTGTGGCAAGGCACGTAAATCAAAGCAAGTGTCATTTCCAAGGTGTGGAGAACCCACTGTTGCCTTCACTATGACAAGCCTGGGAGCTGTGGGGAGCTCCAGTTCTGGTGTCTTCATGGCGGGAGAAGCTGCTCTCCAGCTAGGAAACCAAGATGTCCATCGATGGAGGGAGCTCAACACCGGAGGCCATTACAATCCTGCCCGAGAGGCAACATCGCTGCTCCTTGGCGCCAGGACGGTTTGGTGGCAGCAATGGGGGCTCTGAGGGAGGTGCCGGGCTCCAGCAGCAGCAATGCAGCTGGCACCCATGGACACTATGCTCTTTACATTTGCATTTTGGCCCACAATAAATATATCCAGAAATAGACACTGAGATGGATTTCTCTTTACTTTCCCCCCCCCCCCCCCGCTCTGAAAGACAGACAGCCATTTGTCTCGGACACCAGTTCTTGTCTCTTATTTTCTATTTTCACTGTAGCCTTTTGGGGACAGCATCTGAACAAATACCAGAGGGGAACAGCCTCTGTATTGTGCTCCCCCGAGGGTACAGACAACATCGAAATCTCTGGAGCCCTTTTTGCCTCTTTTGCCTGCGACTTGAGACTTGTGCTGTGATACCCAGATGGGTTATATACGCCTGGACACTGCTCCTGATCCCTGGGGACACCCTTCCGCTTTCCAGCTGGATGGCTTTGTGGTGGCCAAACAGTGGCCAGGGATGGAAAGAAATGCCCAGGGGGCATTTTTCCATCTTGGAAAGATGGGAAACAAAGCCTACAGAGTCCAGCCTGCATGGGCTCTGTACAGCTGAGAAGGCACTAATGGGATCCTTGTCAACAGCCAGCTCCCCACGGACACACTGCCGGCAAGCGTTTGCCAACGTGGAACCAGCCGGCCCTGCAGTCGCACGCGCGCCGTCTCTGAGCAACGCACAGCAAGCAGCGTTAGGGAAGGTGAAGCACAGGAGGAGAGGAAAGTTGGAGGCATCCAGGAAAAAAGCAGTGCAGCACTGTTATTGGTCTGCTCATCCTTGGTTGGACACAGATTTTGACTTTGATAGCGCGCATATCAGATTTCAGTTTGTCACTTGGGCAGTGTGGTGTGATGGGCCGGAGTGCGATACAAAGATTGTCACCAGCCTGGCTGCTTCAGAGGGAAGCGTTAAACCCCGGGACGTGCTGCATGGACACGCGCCTGCCCTGCCGTTAGGACACGCGTCCCTTGCGGTGCCGCAGCGGCTGTGCACCGCGCTGGGCAGGAGGGTTTGCCGCCACCGGCACAGCTTGGGGTGCTCCTCTGGCCTTTCCTTCCTAACCACCCGACAGAGACCCAGCCTGGCTCGCGCTGCCCAACCGCTCTTGGCTGCAGGTCCCACAGGTTTATTATGTGCTAGGTTAAAAACAGCCATTTTCATAATTTTAATATAAATTCTGTTTCAGTTTCACTGACTCTCCTTTATTGAGAAAAGAAATGGTCAATTTACTGCGCAGTCTTTTGGATACCTCTAGCACATCCCTTCTCCTCCTCCTCCTCCCTCACAGCCCCTGTTCAGCTGTGATCTCTGCCCGTCCCCCAGCAGTGCCACCGCGTGTCCCCAGATACCAGCCGCTGTGACCGACCGAGCATGAGCCGGGCATCTCCTTCTGATCCAGAGGCAGGATTCGCATTGGCATTAAAATTTCCTTATCACCTGTCCTGAGCCTTAGCGGGCTGATTAAAGGTCTGAGCCCTTTGATTTGAGCCAAAAGGAGTCAGCAAGACTCCGCAGCCTGCAAACCCCCAGCCAGCTTATCCCCGTCGCCCGCCCCAGCCTGCCCGACACAGCTGCTGCAGCGCTGTCACACCAGCCTCACCGCAGGGCGATGCATGCGAAGACGGCCGGCAGCAGGCACTGACCTTTGAAGAAGAAAGCCTCTCCCCTGATCTGGGCCACCGCGTCGAAGTGGGTGTTGCATCTGTTGGGTACGTCCCGCCTGAGCCTGCGGAGAGATGCTCAGGTGAGCACAGGGCAGCAAGGAGCCGCGTCCTCCCCGGTGTCCCCCACCCCTCACAGACTGCATATTCCCTGCCCCCAGAGCCCCCAGGCTGTGTCCATCCGTCGTTCCTCACGCTCAAACCCAGCCACACGCAGGGGGATGATTTCCAAGGCCAGCTTGGGCAACCCTCAGCCTGATGACAGCTTTGTGGCAGACACGCTCCCTGGGCCGCCGGAGACCACTGCTGGGAGTCAAGCAGGGACACGCTCTACATCTACCAGCTAGCGTAACCAGTGAGGGCAGAGCTGGCTCCCCGCTCCCCAGCGGCCCAGCGCGGCTCGGGCGGCTGCCCCGGGCAGCAGGACACGTGGTGGATAAGAGCCAAGCAGCATCTCGCTCCAGTGGCTGGGGACACTGCTGCTCCGAGGCTGAGCTCCGAAATGCCAGGGAGAGGTGACGGAGCTGCCAGCCAGAAAGCAGACAAGACCAAACACAGGGAGACAATGCCACGTGGAGGCCGTGCCACGTGGTGTGTGGTGGGAGCCACCTGGCAAGCCGCGGCTGAGATACGGAGCTGCTTTTAACAAGGTGGGCGGGAAAGGCACAGCGCATGAAGGACCAAAAGCGCTACAAAGCCCATGTGAGAAATGATGATTGATAGAGGACAAGGAGAGGATGCTGGGAACACGCACAGGAAAGCGGCTGCGGGTGACAGGGAAGCATAAATCTAATTTGCTGACGGGAGAGTTGTGCTGGGCTGGCAGCACTGGCTTTACGGACCCCTTTGGGCACAAAGCGACGGATGTGGAGGTGAAGCCCATCCGCCCTCCCAGCCACACACAGGGCAGGAAGAAGGAGTTGGCACGAACAAATGTCCTGCTCCTCCTGCCGCTGGTGCGAGACCATGGTCTCCTACAGCAGCAGGGAGCAATGCTCTTGTCTCTAGGTCAAAACATGCAGAGCCTTGCGGACAAGCTCCGTTAGAAGCTGCATGGGAAGAAAGACAACTAATGGCATTCTGCATGTCCAAGGAAAAGGGTCCCTCAGGGCCCTCATAGCCTTTCTGCAACGCCTGGCAGCTGGGACATCTCCACCAAGAGCAGGTGCTCAGCACCACCATGCTCTGGGCATCACACCGAGCAGGGCAAAGTGGGGGGAAGAAGGTGCTGAGGTGGAAAAAGTAACTGCAGCACAGGGATATTTTTTCAAGATTATATTCTTCTTGGTCTCACTGCTGTAGGAATAATCCGGTTGTTCACGCTTCAGTGCTGTTATCCCCTGTTTGCAGATGGGGCACGGAGGCACAGTGAGATGAACCTCAAGATGACCCAGATGAGGTCAGACCAGGAGGAGGTGACCTGCTCCATCTCTGCTGCTCTCACGGGGGGCGCTCCTGGTATCCGGCAAAAATCTGTGAGACCATGAACTCCTGCCTTTTTGTTCAGGGTCCATTCCTCTTTTAACTGTCCTTGCTGCCCTGATAGTAAAACAATTGGGTAACTCCAACCTTTATTAATGAGCTAGATCCAGAACTTCCCTTAATGAGGGCACGCTGGTTGCTTGATGACACTCAGTGTAAGCAGTCCTTTGCCAATTCAAACCTGCGCTGGAGTCAGGCTATCGGTCCACTTGCTCCAATATTCACCCCACAGGTACATTAGGGAGTTGCTCACCGTGGAAAGATTTAGGTAAGTTATGCTTGCACAAATCAGGATACTGCAGAGGAAGTTTGATTAAATTTTCAGCAAGGATGAGTTCACCTAAGGGTGATGGGGACAAATTTCCATTAACATGAGTAAAATTTTGAGTCTTAGCGAAATGCAAAGCATTCCAAGATAATACAGAATTTCTGCATGTGCCTTGAATGATAAAAATTAGCTAAGGGATAGACAGCACCTATCACCTATTCCTGCTCCTAACCACTTCAGTTGTGGGCGGGCTGCCCAGTCCCCACACATACTGCTTGAAAAAACCAACAGCGTGTGCAGTTGGAGATGTCCCTGCTTCTTGCAGGGGGCTTGGACTAGATGACCTTTAAAGGTTCCTTCCAACCCAAACCACTCTATGATTCTGTGATCAGGAGACGCAAGGAAGAAGGGGCACTTTCTGTGTGTGTGTGTTTTCCAGAAGACAAGGGGTCCAGAGGAAAATACCAAAGCCAGAGTAGCAGGCAAGATACTGATGCTTGAGTGCAGCTTCACTACTAGATGTCCTTTGCAGGAACGTCACTGACAACTGAAAGGAAATAAACTTGACTTACGGGACAGTGGAGCGGTTCTCTGGCAGCTCTGGCAGGATAGGATGGTCATCGGTTTTGCTTACTTCAGGCTTGGCTGTGGGGGACACAGATTCCCTGACTCCTATGCATAAAGACAAAGAAGCAATAGAGGCGTACAGCATCCTCCCCACCAGCCCCACTCACCCAGAAAACAACTTTTCCAGCATGCCCCATGGCAGAAACGGGCTGTAGCCAGGTGAGGGACACAAACTCACCATAGAGTTGCCAGATTCGGACTTTGTCCTCGTAAGGTAGGTCGTACTTTAGAGGATCCCCCACTGGACCTTGGTAGTAGGGTCTCATGATAGACTCTATGGCAGAGATGTGGGTCAAGCCAATGGCATGGCCAAACTCATGGACAGCTACAGCAAACAGGTCCATCCCATGAGCATCTGGAAATAAAGACAGAATTGAAATAAAAGTCACTACATGCTGATTATATTTTGGGGGTTTGGGCAGGCTGTAAGGGCTCTAAGAGAACGTATAGGTACATATTGGATACACTGGAGAGAAAAGCTTGGAATAGGCAAAGTTTGAAAAAGAAATTTTTCTCTAGTTGGAAAAAGGAGACTGAAGTGTATCACATGAAAATGGAAAGCAGTCACATGTCAGCCCACAGTGCGAGTCCTCGGCCCCACACAAGGCTGGGGATCACCTCTCTTATTCCCAGATCACCAATGACACCTGAGAAAGAGATGGACAAACGGCTGAGACAGCAACCTCGGCACAACCATCTGTCATCCCCGCTAACCGGCACTGGGAGCTGGCACGAGCAGTCGTCTCCCGTACCTCAGGTCTGCCCCGCAGCAGCTGCAGAGATGCTTTGCGATGCCCAGAATACCAAACTTCTGCTGCCAGCCAGAAGCTCGCCAATGCCTGCAATAATGAGCAGAGCCACGTGCCAAGGAACCGGTGAGCGCCCAGCAGTGCCTGCCTGCCCGTGGGCTTTCCTTGCCTGCACAACGCTGGCATCGCACGCTGCTGCCCTGCCCAAACCCACCACAAACGCCTTCCTGCATGCACACCAACACAGAGCTGTTCACCTGCTCAGCGGCCACCAACCCTGCCCATCCAACGGCTGCCCTGGCAGAGAACAGCAGAAGGGCAGGTGACCATGTCCAGCTTGTTCCCAGAGGACTTGCCCCTCTTCTCCCCTTCCATGCCTTGGGCTGGTGGCACTGCAGCTCTGGGGTCTGCTCCCTTAGGGAAACACTTTGATCCTCATACACCACTCTGGGCATCAGGGAGGCTTTATAAACTGTGAGATCTCCTCTGACGACTTTCTCCTCAGTTTGGGCTACCTCTACTCTATTCTCATTCCTCAGTTTCCTTATTAGCAACCCAACCCCTAGTGCTTCACACCGCACCCAGACCCATTCCCATACTCTCCAGAGCCTCAGACGCTCAGGTCAGATCTCAACAGGGGTTAATGTCCGCTTCCAAACCTACACCGCTGCCGCCAAAGCAAAGGAGGAACCGCTCCCAGGAGTCGTACAGGACTGATCCTGCTCAGTGCATTCCCACCGCCCACCCCCGACAGCTGGGCCAGGCGTCCATGCAATTGCTGCCCCTCGCTGCATGGCACTGCCCTGCAGAGCAATACCAGAGGGCAGCAATGATTTTAAGTATGGTTCTTACAAAGATCGTGACTGCAAGTATTGTAATAAAAAGGCAGTGAGGTTGGAAAGGTCTACCGTGGAGCCCCACGTCCCCTGCGCCGCGGCTGGGGCCAAAGGAGATGTCACGCAGAAGCAGCCGTGGCTGATCCTGCGCAGTCCTTGGTGTTCCCCACCTGGTTTGGGGTGTTGGGGGGGAGGTTTTTGCTGAATTCTGCTTTTTCCTTGATGACTATTATTTACAGTGTCTGTAAACAGCCAGGATTTTTATAACCTGTGCTGTTTTCCCCGGCACTAGGAGAGAACAAGACATATGCTTTCTGACATTTTAATGCCAAACTGACAACCTTGGGGATATTTTTATATCACCTACCAAGTTGTTATTTTTGAGTCACTAGGGAGAACAAAATAAATAAAAGATGAAGTTCAGATAGCTCTAAGACCTTCAGAATAGAGGGCAGCTTTCTCGCCGTCAGGCTCATCCCCTCGTCCCTCGGTGATGCTTAGAGGGATGCTCCCTGCGGGGCTGCCGGCCCTGAGCTCGCTGCTCCACGCAGCCCGTTTCACAACGAGCATTCCCAATCGCCAGCTACAAAGGGAGCACCGCTCCTTACTTCATCACGTAACTCAGCTGCTGCGGCAAGCCACCAGACCTCAGCGCTTGCCTCCGCCCTGTATGTCTGCAGAGCAAGAGCTGCTGCTTTTTTTTTTTTTTTCCTTCCCCATAAAAGACATCGGTTGGGGTCGCACAGCGGCATGAACCAAGGAGCGGGATGAATCCTGAAGAATCAGCCTGTCCAGACCTTTACCCCAACCCCACACCTCCTCCAGCACGTCTGCTGAACACTCCTGCCCACGAACACTCAGTGGGGATGGATGGAGGTCAACTGATGGGCAGGGTGGAGAGGGCTGGGGAGAAAAAAAAAGTATTAGCTGGTTTCCAAGAAGACAATTAGGTCTAAACGAACTCATTAAGCTGAGGCAGCAGGAGCCCACTGGGAGGCTGGTGGAGGAGATGGCGTGACAAGTAAATTAGCAGCTGGCGACTGCAGAGGAGACACTGTCAAAACGTGCCTGACACAAAGGTTGGGGACCTGATGCCCACAGATGGCTCACACAGCTGAAGAACACTCACTTCTGGAATTCCTTCTGCTTATTAAAACTCTGCTCTAGCTATATAAGATGAAATAAAAGAAAAAAAACAGAATAAAACTAACTTGCAACCATCCTGATGTCAAGTAATGGACATGATGGCAGGAAAGACCTAGCGTTCACAGGGGGCTTTTTCCCTGCAGACCGCAGAGCCCTTTCCAGGCAGGTCAGCTTATAAACATGCTTTAAAAATAGGAAACCTGGATATGTGGCAAGGAAGCCACCCAAAAGATACCAAAGTCAGAGAATACAGTTCCTATCCAAGTTCTCCAACAGCTGCACACCCAACCTGTGACCTTCCAGATCCCAGAAGAGATGAGGACTTGGGGCAACAGGGAGCTCTGCAACCGCTAATACGATGGGGAGAAACATGGAGATATAATTGAGGCTTCCAGGAACATGGAGGGTCCTTGATGCTGGCTGCTGTTGTTTTGCTAGCAAGGCTGATGGAGGAATCAGAAGAAGGTGCTGGGACCCCCAAGCCCAGGGTGAAGTCTCTAGCCACCAGCACAGAAGAGGGAAGCTGGGAGCACATGCATTTGGCTGCACCTCTCCCACCCTGACATACCTGATGAGCGGAAGGTCCAATACTCGTCATCGTCAAAATGTGTGTCTCCTGCTGTGTGATGATCTCCAGGGAAGAAAGCATGTGCCACCGTCCCACCAGGCCCATCAAAGGGATAGCCGTCGTTGTGGTCTGCCTTGGAGAAGTCTATCTGGATGTCGGCGTTGTTACCTGCCACTTCATGGAAATTCAGCGGGGTAATGTCACTCCAGACCTTCAGGGCGTAGTACATCAGGGCTCGGACTGTGTCGTGGCCCAGGTGGGACTCTTTTGGGAAGGTGCGAACTCTGAAATAAAGAGAGGCAAACAGGATAAGTCAGTAGCATGAAAGATCTTCTCCGAGGACCACCAGGAAGGACTCCGCAGGTGCCTGGTGCGTTGCAGAGCCTTGCTGAGGCCTCCAGAGCTCTTAGTGCAGCTCCAAAGAGCACCTGCATGCTTTTTAGATGCGGGTTTAAGTCTCCGAATCACATCGGTCCCAGAGCTACGAGGATTTCAGAGGCTGAGTTTAGGTCCTCTGCAAATATCTAGCCAGTCTTGCTCACCAGGGTGTGAAACATTCCACAGGTGTGAAACACAGCCAGGATTTGAATCCTGATACCTCCTGATCCTGCTGTAGCTGGTGACAGCCTCAGAGGCACACTTCACACACAAACTGCTTGTTGACGCCCAGGACCACTACCCTTGCCCAGCCCTGGAAATCCCAACGCCAGCAGTCCCTTTCCAAAGCTTGCCCATTTCTTTTTGCAAGCACTCTTTCATATCTATCAACTATTTTCTCATCACATATTCATTCCAAGTGCAACCCAAATATGCAGATTATTGACTTCTGAAGCCTTTGCACCCCACACAGGCCCATCAGTTTTCCTGCAACAAACAGCAGGTCGTTGCTCATTCTTATTACACTCACACAGAAATCCAGGACGGATTTGCTGCCTCCATATATTTCCCAGCATGTCTGCTGGAGGTATAAAATACACTCTGAAACCAGTACCCTGCCAGCAATCCCTGAGACTGCAATCCATAACAAGGAGGAAGAGGAAAGGATGCATTTTATGGAAATTGGATTCAAAATGCCTCCAGCCTGTTGCCGGCAGGAGATGGGCTATCTATGGAGCACCGCAGTTGAGAAGCTCTTCCCTTGCTTGGTAGAAAAAGCATTGATGAGCAGGGGCTTACAGCACTCCTGCACCCATCACATGGCTCTCTATCAGGACGGCATCCCTTGGTCCTCAGCTCCACCTTGCCCTGGAAGAGACACCAGGTGAGACCGGCCATGTGCCGGCGTTCGCCCTGCATGATGCAAACTTCGCTTTTGGTCTGAGCTGGAATGAAAAAAAAGTCAATGCTTCCTATACAATCAGACCTTGGAAAAGAATTCCTAATATTGTTGATTTAATAGAGGAGGTGAAAAGACAAAGATGCAACAAGGCACCTTGGATTCTAAAACAGTATGTTTAGATAATCTTTCACTGGCAATTTTGACAAAAGTAAACACACTCCAGGAAAATGTACTGTTGACTGAGTAATTATTGACAAAAACCAATTCTGCTAGAAAATTTCTGGCCAGCTCTACCCTGGTAATAATGGATACTTTATTTCTTGAGTACCAGCACACCAACCAAAGTGTTCATGAAATATTCATGGCTTGACAGATTTTTTAAAGGCTGAAGCAACAATTATGATCACCTCCCTTGCCCTCCTGCATAATATAGCTGGGAGAGCATCGCTCAGTACTACACCACTCCCCATCACCAGTGTGAAGTAATGACCCGACTAAACCTCTAGAGGTAATTACAGGGGTCAGAAAGGGATGTCACATCACTCAAGCTCTTCCTACAAGTAGTAATTTGGGTACTGGGAAACACCAGGGATCAGTGTGAGTAGGAATGACTATGCTGACTGAGGTTGGATGCTCTTGCTGTCACAAATATTTGCATATATCCCATGCCCTCAGAGACACGCAGCTCAGAGTGGGTACCACCTCCTGACCTGGGCAAAACTAGCGAGGGTTAAATCCAGGACAGAACAAAAAGGGATTCGGGAGAAGAAGCAGAAATCTCACAGTTTATCTGAAGAGCTTGGGAACCCCATCCTAGAGATGGTAGGAATGAGATGGGTGAATCGGGCAAAACACATCACAGCTCGATGAGCAAGTCACTCATATCTACACCTTTGCTATCCCTAAACTATTCTGGAAGAAGAAAAATCTGATCTACTAAACTAATGAGCTAGCATACACATAGCATCAGATAATTGCAGGACTTCAAACAAAACACATTTGTAAAGAAGACAGCATGGAGGTACAAACGGTGTGAGCATAGGATTAGAAAAGACAATTTTCGGGCAATTTTTAATTTATAGAAGAGATGGTGGCTGGATGTAAACCTTTATAGTACAAAAAAAAAAGGCCACCTGGTTTCCAGATATTCTTTAACTAGGTGTCTTCATCTTCCACAACACCCCTCTGAACTCAGGAAAACCCTTTGCTGCTTTAATCTCTACTGAACCAGTCGTTATAGGTGTAAAACACACCATGTTTAAGTCCAGGGATTGTGACCCATCTCCAACATCTTGGTGCCTAGGGCAGGGACTCAAGATGTGGGGACATTATCTGCTCTTCCCTCCTCAAGCCCCACTCTACTGCGTGAGCTGCTTTCCTTTCCTTTCCCTCCCTTTCCAGCTTAGAATGGGGATAATAAATCTGATCTCCCTTGTAAAAGGACAGTGGATGAAAAGCCCTGTCTAAAGAGACAAACATTATTAACACTCATCCCAACCCCAGACTCCAGAAACATTACATTAAGGCAGAAATGGTATCAATACTTATTTTGCTTCTTATAAAAGGTCCTGCACCTCCGAGCTGACCCACATTTTATTAGTATGCTGCAGGTGTAAGTGAAAAATTCTCCATCCTTTATTCATTATCACTGTTACTTTTCAGGAGAATCCCATCAGGGTTTTTCAATTCAGCATCTGATTTGATTGCCAGAACCCTGCTAATTGTTTTCAATGAGATTAGGAGAAGCCTATTATGCCGACAGGATATTTGTCGCCCTTGCGTTCCCCACTTCCACTGGAAAGGAGGCACATTTCTAACACCAGGCAGATGCAGACGGGACTAAATAAGCTTCCTCCTACCTTGATTATTATTTTTATCTGTAGGAAATGGCACTTAGGTACCCAGTGGAGAGCAGCACTCCTTCTTCTTGGATGTGAATCCCTCCTGAGTGATGTGAGTAATTGGAGAGAAGCCTCTCTCCTCCAGATGGTCCCTGCCAAGCCCACGGAAAGGTGACGAGGACAGGGCTGCTCAGTCCCCCTCTGGCCACCCTGCCAACACGGCGCCAAGCCCTCTGCAAAGCCACACGCACGACAATGCCGAGGAGAACATCTCTGCTCTGCTTTAAGGGCTCACGCAGGCACCGCACCACACCACGCAGACAAATACAAGAGGACTTTCACCCGGCAGCTGCCAGTCCCTCACGTGTCCCCCAGGTCCCCTCCTCCACTTGTCCCATCCCAAAGAGATTTTGGGTCCAAGCTGGTTAATAAGCAGAGGCCAGAGAGGGCTGATCTGCCTCTGTTCGCTACTGAGGGACACCCACACCAACGGTATTCTGGGTTCCTTTGGTTTTTCTCCTCCCAAAGACAAAAATGAAAGAGTATTAGTGATGTATGAGAAATCAATTGCTCGTTAGTGAAAGCACTCCTTCACCTTCTGCAGCCCTGAAACCACAGAGAAATAAAATAAATGCTGATAACTACCAAACACAGCAGGCTAAGGGTTGCCTGATAAACCCGAATTGATTTTTCTGGAGGGGCGGGAGGAGGGGACAGTTGAAGGGACAGATGCTTGCTGCCATGGCACAGGCTCTTTCCCAGCTGCCCGAACCGCAGCGCGATGGCCCCGAGCGGGTCATCCCGGTTGCACGCCTTAACCCAGCGGTACGTGCCCAGCTGCCAGCCCTCTGCGCCTGGGTAAATCCACACCTCGCTCAGGCAGCGGCACACGTCCCCTGCGGCTGGGCCGAGGATGCTCGCGGCGATGGTGGGCAGCGACTGACAGACACCGCCGCTCCCCTGCCGCCTGCTCCGGCACCCTGCGTCCTGAGCATCGCCGCTTCAAAGACTGCGGCTTTGATGAAGCGGCACTAGGGACTCGTCCTTAACTGAAGATGGATGAAAGTCAGCTCGGTTCAGCACCGGGCTGAGACTTCAGCATGAAGAAAACATGGGAAATTTAGATAGCTGGGCTTCGGCAGCTTCCCCCTGCCCCAGGGAGTTTAAAGCACACGCAGAGGGGGCATGGCCCTCGCGCCGCACTTCCCGTGACTGCAAGCAAGCGCCCGGGAAGAGACGGAGACACCGGCTGTGAGCTCCCCTTCTGCGGTGCACAATCAGAAGCAATAAAGCACAATTAGCAAAAGGAAAACCAGGCTGCAAATGCAGGGGGGAACTCGCTGCGGGCAGCGGCGATGCCGGCAGAGGGCATCCGCAGCACGCTGCTCCCCGCGCCAGCCATATCCCAAATCTGTCCCACTGCCGCTTCATCAGCTTACTGAGTGCCCTGATACCCACAGACAATGCAGAAAAAAAATCCCATAGAAAGATTTCTATGCTGTAATATCCTGGAAACTTCCCCCGGAGAGCTGGCACAGAAGCCTGTGTGTGTCTGACGCGGTACTGGGATGCTCTGACGCGGTACCGGGATGCTCTGACGCGGTACCGCAGGCGGTGCAGGATGCAGCCTGTACTGTTTTGCCCCCTGAGCCCTCCAGTCCCACCGGCTGCCTGTACTCAAGGGTGGAAAAAAAAAAAAAAAAAAAGAAACCTGAGCAACCCACATACCTACAAAATCTTGTTTGCCAGACGCTGCCTTCTCCATCAGTGCAGATGCCTATCCTGAGATCATCCTTTTGTACAGGTTTCTTACCCATTTATTCCAGCCTCGCAATTATTCAGTTTTTTCTTCAGTTTTTAAATGCAAGCTATAATAAAATTTGGGTTTCTTTTCTTTTTTTTTAAAAATCTTCAATCAATGCTCAAAAGGTAGGCATGTAAAACTTTATGCTTCCATTGGCAGATTTTCATGGCAGTTTCAAAAAAGCTATTTTAATCTCAAGTGTTGGATGTAAATACTACGTTGGAGTTTCTACAATGCTGTAGCCTTCTGTTGGCTTATGCAACCTCCAGCTATAAAATACAGCCCTTTCTTGAACAAAAGCCAAGATCTTGGAAAGGATCGAAGAATAAAAAGCAGAAACGTGTTTGTCAGGAGATGGAATTTGTATATCATACATATAAAACAGTCTCAGACCTGAGCCCCTTTTTATGGCAGTCTTTGCTGCAGCATCCCAGCTTCTCACGGGGTGGGAGGCAGGGGGTATTCTGGGGCTGCGGCCATCAGAACCGCCCGACTCCGCTTCTCCTCCACGCTTCGCTCTCTGAAATATGAAGTTTATTCCTCTTACCCATGAAGATGGGGCTGGTCAACAAGAGGACAAGCTGAGCTTTTACAATGTGGGTCACTACACTACAAGAAGCAATCCATTAGCCAAAATTGTTTCTTACTGAAGCTGAATTATGTTTATCTTTTCTGCAGGTAAGGTCTCAGGGGACCTGTGCTGGAACATGGACCAAATCCCTGGTAAGGCCACAGTTTCAACACGTGTCAACAGCAACAGCCAGGTCAGGATTTGTTACTGCAGTGGGAGGTGGACTCGCTCTAGGGACTATGCCAGGATCAAAGAGAAGCTCACTGTTAAGAAGGAGATCTCTCTACAGCATCCACGTGCATTTGCAGGACAGTATGAGCATCTCATGGTGCTCATCTTTTTTCAGCAGCTCTTGGGGGAATAATTGCTGCAACACATGGTCCTCAAGGGAGGAAAACTGAGTCCCAGAAAGCACAAGTCTTGGCGCTTTCTCAGCCTGTCTCCAACCCTCAGCTACAGTGTGACTGGAGTGGGGTCTGGAAGTTGGACCTGAACTTCTGCATGTCGCAGGTTCAGAGTGACCCACACACATCACTCCCCAGTAGCAAGGGCTAGGAGGAAAAAAAACCTGATTCTATCACCCATAAAATGTTCTCAACCTTTGGGCTCAGTTGGGGCAAGAGAAGAAGCCCGATCTGTGCTGAGCCAAGTCTGTGGCAGCTGCTTCAAAGAGCACAAAGTCCCAGTGAACTCGAGAGAAATGATGCTCTAACCATTGCTACGCAGCATAAAGCTCCCAGCTAATCCACTGGCTAAATCTGCACCATTCCCAGCTGGCAGTCCAAGAAGTCAAGCCTGGGATCAGCAGGAGAGTTTAAATAAACAGTCTGTGGGGTCCTGGGAGCACGGAGAGACACATTTTAAACACATCACCTCAAAGCTCATCACAAAGCCATATTTAGCCCAGGTCTGTGCCGGATCAGCCCTTCAGTGCAAGATTTCAGCAGGGGAAGAAGAGTTCCTACCTCCAAGACAAGTTCCTTTTGCTCCACTTGGTGACAGCCTGCGTGAATCGCTTCCTCCTGGTCTCCGCAGCGGCGAAATCGGGCAGAGAACAGCGAGGGGTCTTCATCAGCTCCAGTGTGGCTTCGTCTAGGGTGGGGGGGGGAAAGAAATTATGGGAGTGGTGGGTTAAGAAACCCCAGGGAGGGCAGGGAGATGGGAAGCAAAGGGCAGAGGATGCAGCAGTGGAGCAAAAGGCGATGCCCAGGAGCTGACTGGGCATGGCACTGGCCCCAGCATCACTCATGGGGGCAGCCGGGGGGGTCAGGCGCTAGCTCTGCTGTTGGCATCAAGGGACAGTTCTATAGGTTTCAGGAGAAAATGCAGCAGGCTACCTCTTGCGTGACACTTTACAGATCTTGAAAACTTGCGTGGAAAACCACCTGTGGCCAGCTTCGATTAAAACAGAATAATTAAAAATTTATGCTTTAAAATATATTCTCTTCTGCTGAATTTCCCATCATTCCCCTGGCAAAGCAGAGAGACGTGTGCATGTAAATAAACTCTATCTCCATTCAGCTAGGAGCTCGTTTGGAAGAGGTTCATATTCCTTCTGATTTATTTTTCAAACTGAATGAAAGCTTAAAGCCCCCATTCTCATCTGCTGAAAGGCAGACAAGTTGTTTGTTCACCCGTTCTCTGTGCTGGCTGTTACCTCTTTATTGAAACACTTTGTTTTCAGACCCAAACCCACATCCGTGACCTGCCCAGGGCAGCCCCCCAGGCCCGTTTCTAACACCCCCTCCAAAAATGAAAATGCAAATGCTTTTGAAAGGCCATCCCCGTTCGTGGGCTTCCTGCAGCTTGGGATAAAGTAGATGAGAAATAATTGCATGTGCTCAATTAAGAGCAGAGAGGGAAAGTCCCAGTGATGGGATGTGGCCAGTGGCTGCTGAGGCAGCAGCTGCTCCGGGAGAAGTGGTGGAGGGCGGCCGGGGCACCGGCCTGGACACAGACTGGTTTGCTAATTAGCAGCTTCTTGCTAATTCTGTCCTGAGCAGCGGAAGCACGCTGGCCACGCGGCGGGAGGTCGCGGCCATGCATTGGGCAAGGAGGGGAGGAGAGCAGACAGGCGCACTTCCAAGGGCTGGGATAATGCTGGCTTTCTCCTTCCCTCAATGAGGACATTGAGAGCAATGACCCCAGCCACGCCGGGGAACTTGTGTCGCTTCAGCCTGGCCCTGGACTGCTCCTTCCCAGCCAGATGTGGCTGCCACGTCAGGCAGAAGCCACCCATCACCCTGTCCCTGCTGGCCAGTGGAGCTGCTGGGGCGGGTGACGGGCTCTTGGCTTACCGGGGGTGTGACCAGGGGGTGCCTGGAACCGCTGCAAGCTTGGAGAGAGCCAAGGAGACCCCCGCCAGCTCTGCAGGCACCTGGCGGCTCTACGCGGCATGGGCAGGAGCGAGCGGTGCTGGGGGGACACGACACCATCTTCCTCCCTCCCCTGCGCTGTGCCCCAGCGGTGAAGAAACCAGAATATCTACAGCTACAAACTGGGAGGCTTCATCGGGATTTTTGTTCAACTTTATGCGGTGCTGCAATTAAGGCTTTGAACAGGACAACCTATCAGCCTTAATTTCTCTTTTTTTTTTTTTCCTTCTCTTCTTTTTGAGTGCACCAAGAGCTATTTTAAGCACGATGGGAACCCCAAGGGTGTGTGGGTCTGGTGAAATAATTGCTTGCCTCAGGTTCTTGAAAGCACAAGGCAACAAAGCACCTGAGCCATGTAATTACTCATAGCTGCAGACCGGGCTGTACGTTACACCCGTGTGAGCTTTTCCTGCAGGTGATGCTACTCCACAACTCGGCGCCAAGTCCCCTCTCCTCCCCGGACCCGCAAGGAGCTGTCCCTGCATCCCCCTGCACCGGAGAGAGGAGGGCTCATGAGGCACTGACCTAGGACCCCCGTCGCCTCGAGCCCCCCGAACCGCTGCATGGCAGTGATGGCCTTGGTGAGCTCCTCCTGCGTCTGCAGTTGTCCCGTGACGGGGTCTGGAGGAGGCAGATACCCGAATTTTGTCAGCCAGTCCTGTGAAACAAGGAGAAGGCAGGGTGAGAAAAGGAAAGGAAGGAAATATAGATGCAGGGAAAGATGCTCCAAAGGCCCTGTCCATTCCACTTGGGAATACTTTTCCCATTTACATGTTTATGCCCGGTTCCCCCACCAAACTGTGTGGTCTCTGCTAACAAAGGGACGCATTAGGACGGATCTGAACACATCACTTCAGTAATGGGATCTGGTGACCTTCACACATTCCAAGGGTGACATCTAATTTTCCCACTTGGCTACAGACCATCTGTGATGGCAGCGGCAGTGCAGCCCCAACCTAACGGTCACGCAGGCGCCTCTGATTCTCCCCTCAGATTGCAGGGCTGGGGTTGCCGAGCTTTGGGATAGTAGTGCACCAAGGGTGCAAATAGCTTGGCAGAGGCTCCCTTGACCTGGTGGAGACAAGCTGGGACACAGAGATTAGGACATCCCTCTCGTCCAAGTCCTCTTAATGCACCCTGACAGTTTGAGGACACCAGGTTAACGGCTGGACTTTATGATCTTAAGGATCCTTGGATCTTTTAGAACCTAAGTGATTCTATGAGGGTGACTTGTTTTACCTTGACCTTCACAACACTAGGACTTTGACTGGAAACAAACCCAACCATGAAGTCTCCAACCCCCATCTGAGCCATGCAGTCATCTGAGACCTAAGGTAGATCATCTCAGCACTGACACAAAACAGAGTCCTCTGGAGAAAAAAGCCATGGTGATGTAACCAAGTGCCAAGCTGTTTCCTCAGAGGCCACTGTGGGACCTCGACTTGGCCCCTTCCCAACGGTTCCCCAGCAACACAAGGGCTGTGGTTGTAAAGCCTCGTCACAGACAGACAGACTTCCCCCTAAAATCTGGCCAATGCCAAAAAGTTATTCCTGGTGACTGATGGCCCTCATCATTTAGAAAAAAAAATATTAAAAAATGGATTTAAAAAAAAAATTATAAGATTATTATGTGTCAATGACTCCCCTGCCACTTGGACCTCATTAAAACCAAGAACCAAGACCACTATTTGATAGCAATTTGTCTTTCAAAGGACAATGCATCTTTGTGAAGATCTTTGTTTTCCTCTTTACACCTAAAACAGATGACAAAATTCCACAAGTGTCCTTCTTACAACTACTTTTAAAGTATCTGGTGAATTATCTTTTGAAATCCTTTCTTACGTTCCTTCTCGCTCCCTTCCCCTCCCTCGGCAGAAGGATCAGCAAAGAATAACGACACCGCATGCAGGGAATGCCATAAACACCTACCCTCTATTTTCTTTATCTGTATCAAAAGAAACATTGATCTATTGAGCCTCCTGAAGACTGATATTGATCGGGACCTCCACGGCAGTCAACACACCACAAATTTATCGGAGTCAGATTAGTGCCAAAAGTCAGTCCCTGCTTATTGCTACAATCGGAAAGTCTCAGCTTGGCGTCGCCTGCAGCGGCCACCCCGAATGCAACAGCATCTTCAGCCCCTCTCTGGCAAGCCCCATTAAAGAATTTCACACTTACAGAGCTTTACGACAGATCTCCCCATGCTTGGTGTGGCTCTCCGTTGGGGAACGTGGTCTCCTGTGCCGGGTTTCTCTCCAGCAATTCACTTCCCTCCTCACCCTCCTTCACAACTGCCTGATTTTAGCAGGATGGTCTGTTATTACAGCCAGAGAAAGCTGCTTGTCTGGCCATTTCTTGTCATTTAATGCAACTCTGTTAGCCACCGTCTTGCTAGGAGCGCCTTCGCATCGTCACGGCCTTCCCTTGCCATCAGGCTGAAGGCCAGACCAAGTGCTCGCTCCTCTTCTCCCTGCTCCTGTTTGTCCCTTTGCATAGCAAAAACATTTGTGACGGAAACTAGAGGTACAATTCGCCCTTGATTGTCCATGAAAAATGAGCTGTGACATGGAGCTCAGCAGCCGGCCCATCAATTGCAGAGGATGGTAGGGTTTAATTTGGTTTCTTCCCCGACCATGGAGACAGTATCATTTATTCCCTAATGACAGTGGAGCCACTGCTACGCCAGAGATGTACATAACTCAGCTTTGGTCAGGTCCTCCTGGAGACGGAGGTGGCAGCAAAAGGCTGGGGAAAGCAATGGGACAGGGAAGTCCAGCAAAGGTCCTACTGCTCTGGCTGCAGCCAAGGCAAGATCTTCTCTCTTTCTTAACCCAAAGGGACAGAAAAAGGACAAACACAAGTGGACACTTCAGAGCAAATGGGGGGCTCACTAAAGAAAAGATGGAAGGAACGGGCAGCTACCACAAGTCCTTCACCTGATCTACCTTAGACTACCATGTTTATCATGCCTTACTTAGGTTCTCCATAATTTCATGGACCTCTGTAATATTCCTCTCATTCATCTCTTTTCCACTGTACGGGTTCTGGCCACTTTCCTCTCTCCTTGTGAGCAAAGCTGATCCTTAATATTGAACTTTCACATTCCACCTTTGCTGTGGCAGAAAATTTCATCAGAGAAAATGCAGCTGGACTTCAAGATGAGAAAGACCAGCAGGAATTGTCTGGATAATTTCTGTGTCCCCTGTGAAAGCTTTTCAGACATTTTCTTGTTTTTAATTAGGACAAAAGATGAACTTATAAACTTCCATAAATGAAAAATATGAAAACATTTTCCATTGAGACAACTTCAACACGTTCCCTTCTTATTTCCACTTTTTTTTTTTAAATAAAAAAGTGCTTTTTTGCCAACTCTCATTAGCTTATGAAGTTTAAATGAAATAGTGATTTGAGTTGAATGCTAAAATTCTTCGAACATATTTCTTGCCTGAGTTGGCAAGATAAAAACTTTTCCTTAAAAATGTGCTGTGCTAAATGAATTGACCTAATCCCATGAGGAGATTCAGCTTCAGCAACTCCCTATCTTAAAAGGAAAAACATTACTTCACCAAAAAAATTCAGATTGAGGCAATGTCTGACCATCATCCAGCTCCGAGATGAGCTGGGAACGAGCGTGGCTGCAGTACATGGCTCACGCCATGGCCCAGGGAACGTACCTCAGTCTAGGGCTCGTGGGATCCCAGCTCACTTTTTGGGGCCAGAGAGACAATGAGGTGATTGCCACCAATTCCTCATCTATAAACTACTTCTAATGGTATTTCCTGATCTCCTATCTACTGCTCCTTTCTGCTTACACTGAGAACACTTTGGGGGAGTCCACATCCATCCCCTGCTCTGCTTTACCCCAACCGTTGGCTGGACCAACGCATTTCACTGCCACCACAAAGTGCAGAACCACACAATGGATTTCTCCTTCAGTACTGGGAGTTAGCAAAGATGGGGCTGGGGAAAACTGGAGGGACTGAGCCAAGTCCACGATGAATCTTCAGCTCCACCACCGAGCAATATAGAATGAAAGGCTTCCCACTGTGCTCAGGGCCAAGAAAAAAAAAAAAAAAAGAAAAAAAGAAAAAAGGAAGAACTGCATGCCTCAAAAAAAGATGTCCAAAGACATCCATCCAACTGCACCTCCCCTCCACTGCGCTGGACAAACACAGTTGCCAGCAAGAGCCTTCACGCCGCTCAGCACTGGGCAGAAGCACGTACGCACCCCTTAAAAACCACAGCCTGGATGTTCACTGACAGAACACTGTCCCTGCGTGGGGCTGGAGATCTCACCCTGCCCCACTCCGGACGGTGGGACCTGCACCGTGTCCTAGGCAGCGGGGAAAAGCCATCGCAACACATTGAGCTCCGGGGACCGAGGCACCAGGAACAGAAGCTCCCCATGCCCCATCCTTTCGGGTCTCACGGGAGCAGCCACCCACAAACATCACAACTCAAGAAATGAAGAAAAATTGGACACCCCGCTCAAAAACCCGCCGTGTTTCCCTCCCACGTATCTCTATAATCTTTAAATGGTTTGATTTTATCTCCCGCATCCCACCACAGGTGGCAGCCAACAAAAGATGTCCTAAAGCAGAGTTTTCCTTTGGAAGGGGACTGAGTTAATGGTGACACAGCAGTGTCATCCCCCCACGGAGCTGCTCCGTGTGCGTGCCTGGGGACAGATTGTTCACTTGCTTGGCTAAAAATAAGCTGTATTATTATTTTTTTTTTCTCGTCTGAGTTCCCAGACCGCTGTGGCACAGCGTAATGGTGGGAAAAAAAAAAAAAAAAAAAAAAAAAAAAGGTTAACAGAATACAAAATTGTAGAATTTTTTTTGCATTTTTTTTCCTTTTGGAGAAGGCACAAAGTTAGGAAAGGTGGTAATGAAGTCCTCTCCTCTGCAAGCAAGCCCTGCTTCAATTTTTTGACTTTTTTTACCCCTTAACCCACTTGAAGGGAATAGCAGGGAAAGATGCTGCTGTGGCAGCAGCCAGGGACCAGGGCTCTCCAGGGCCAAGCGATGACCCAGAGCAAAACGCTGGCTCCAGCAGCAGCGAACCCTCTGGTATCACTTATGCAGAGCCAATTTTCAGATTAAAATGGCAATTTCATTCCTTTCATCTACCCACTTCCTTTGTATCAGTACCCTTTTGTCCTAGAACCTACTTACCTGCTTCATTTTAAAATAGATGTAGATATTGTCCCTCTTTTATGGAAGATTTATGAGCTCTCTAGTTTTGCTTTTACAAATATTAATATTATATAAGCTGATGGGCTTGTTCAACTGCCACCGGCAAAAAAGAGACTCAGTCAGCAAGTTTTCTTCCTGATGATTTCTTTTTAAGGGTCGCAGGTTGGCGTTTATAAGAAGACAAACTAGTTCAGGATAACGAGGAGAGGATAAACAGGATAAACAGCAAATCAGGATAAACAGAAAAACTCTGCCCAAGCCAGTTCTGTGTTTCTGCCTGTGTTATTATAATGACCATGTTTCTAAAGCTTAGCCCCAAAAAATCAGGGTTGTCTTTTTTTTTTTTTCCCTTGATGTTGCATAAACATACAGGGGAACAAACAGCCTTAATCCTGCCGAGCTTGTAACGCTGCCTTTGCTCAGGGATGCGGATCGTTATTCTCGGTTTACCCGACACGTCGCCACGCGGAGAGAGGAGCAGAGCTTTACCCCCAGCCCCTGCCTCCTCTGCGGATTCCCACACCCTGAGCTTGGCATCAGCATCCCAGACTCCTAGACCGGCTCCACCCCCATCCCATCAGTGCCAGAGGAGGAAACTGGGTTTAAATTCATGCCCCTAAGGGCTGTGGCTTGGGACGCCCGTGGCCACCCGTCCCTGGCCCGCGCTGCGTTGCTCCAGTCACCGCTCTACAGCGAGGAGCCGCTCTCCGTAGCTCGCGGTGAGCCTCCAGAGACTCTTCAGATGTGCAGCATGCACGAGGAGGGTGCTGGTTATATCTCAATTTCCAAATTTTCAGGGCAGTCCAAGGCTGAAGCAGAAGCATGTTTTTTTCACCTAAAAGACTCCTTTCATTAATATTCCTTGAAAAGCTTTACTGAACTGCACCTTTGCTCATTAATCAAGCTACAAGTTGCTTTTATTAAATTAAAAAGGCTCCTGCCACAGCCGGGAGCCTAAACCCTGGCCCTGACCTGAGCCTGGCCCTTGCCTTTGCCCCGCTGAGGTCCCTCCCGCTGTCCCAACGGCCCCGGCCGCCGCAGGAGCACAAACCACCCCGGCGCTCATCCCCACCGCTCGGCTCCCGCGTCCGCACCGGACAACCACAGAGAAACGGGCTTTGTTTTTGTAGGGTCACCCAGAGGAGAGAGGGCTTTGAAAGCTCCCTTTCCTGCTGGAAATCCCTTTACACCCTGGGCGCAGTTGTGCTTTGCACACGCGGGGGAAGAAAATCCAAACACCCTATTCAACAGAATTAATGACCCAGATTACTAAATAAAGCTACAACTCAAACATCCGGAACTAATTTCCAAATTACACTTCACTTTATCTCTGCAGCTACCGCTAAACAGGGTAGAAGCTTTTAAAAAAAAGAAAGAAAAAAAAAAAAACCAAAACAAAACCACCACAAAGCTAGATTAAAAGGAAATGGCTTTTGGCTGTTTGAGTTTTTCTTCCAAGTTTTCAAAGGTTTACAGTATTAAAATTTTTTACAGTCATTTTCCCAAGATCAAACGACCCCAGGAACAACACCCATTAATTAGAGCGACACATATGGTGCCGCAATACTCCGAGGAGCGGCTCCTGCAATGTAACGGCCTCCGGGCCACACAAAGGCAATCATTTGCTTCCAAAGGTTGCCACACACCTCTCTAATGAGCTATCGCACACACGTAATCAGCTGATTAAGTCATTAGGAGAAAAAAACTGCAGTTCGGATTAGAACCAGGATTTTGGTTGCCGCCGCTGCTGAACCGCGGGACCGGTTTCATTAGCTCACGCTGGAGGAGTCGCTCGAATCCCAACACCTATTTAATTTGAGCAAGTGCTGCGCACGGAACCCAGGGTAGAAGTTAATGCAGCCGCTAATTATTTCCTCTCCCTCCCCCTTGCTCTAAATATTCGATCAGGTTAACGACAGCGGCGTTGTGAAAGGCCACAACCTACAAGTCCTGAAGACAGCACGTCCTCTGGCAAGGGACAGACTACACTGCTCAATGACATTGGACCTGGGACGTGCAGGTCATTAAAGATCCAGCGGAGAGAGCACCTCCACTCCGGCATGGCTCACTTTCCCACCAGCCACTGGATGCTGACTTGGCTGCCTGCAGGTCTCGTCAGATGTGACCAAGTCTTGCTTGTAGCCTCCAATGCTCGTTTGCAGGGCTCTGCTGGCATTGCTGCTCTCCAGGGCTTTGGGGGATGACATCCTCCACCGGGCAAGGTGGGCACGGAAGACGCGTAATTGGAAGATGTTGTGATTTGGAAGCAAACTTCATCCACTCTGCAGTAGATGTTACACAAGATGTAAGCATCACTTTGGTTGGATGGATACTGAGAACCTTCCCAGAAACACAGAGTTAATCAAGAGATGTTGTAGAAGCAGAAGGAAATTCTCTGCAGACCGCAGAAACAGTCTTTTCAACCTCTTTGAACTGAAGATCAAAGAACCAATTCCCGCCCATAGAAAGCAGGCAGCGCAGCACAATGTTTACTACAGCTGGTTTAGGTTTCTTCTCAGAGTAAGAAAAGATAACAAAACATATAAACAAGGCACAGTTTATTCTGTTTTCAACATAAATGTGTATTTTTCTTGGTGGAGGTTTAATACACCAGGGCTTGAGGGAGGCCTTCAATCACTGGAGGTTTTTCAGCACATCCTGAAAATTTCCACTCGAAGGCAAGGAATGATGCAAAAAATTTGTGTGTAATTGAAACTCCACATGACCATCAAAAAGGGGTTTCAACGGGAATAGTTTTTTGTTTTAAAATCATCCCTAGTTTTGCATAACGCTGCCTGTCATGGTGAAGCATCCCTTGTCATCAGTGAGTTACTCAGGAAGGAAAAGAAGAATCCTGGTGTATAACAGTCTGTTGAATTGCGATGGGGAGTTAGGTAAACAACCAAATTAGCATTCTTTTATCTTGCTGCAAAAATAGCTCTAAACCACATAACTCATTGCCTAGCATGGTTTATGAAAATAACCCTGCTCCGTTCACAGGGGCACAGTCGGGGGCTGTTTGTGGCAGGCACAGGAGGCTCTCCCCTGGCAGCACCATGTCCCGGTGAGGGATGCCACCGGCCAAATCCTGTGCTGAACAAACTTGGGACTTTGGCTCTCCCTGAACACCCCCAGCCCTGCTCACTACAAAGGAAGGCGCCAGCACTTGCACTAAAAATAAAAACGCACCGAGCTCTGGTCCTCTGGTGGGCCCAGAGGCCCATAACATCACCAGGGGATCTGAACAACTCCAACACTCGATTCCCTTGAGAAGCACAGTAAATAATAACCATTGCAACACTTGGCACATAAATATCAGCAGCAGAGCCTGGATGTGCTTTAAAATCCACTTCAGAGCATCTGTGCTGCTGGTACCCAAGCTGTGCCCTGCTTCGTCTGCATGGAGCGTGATGGCTGCTGGGTTGAATCACAGGCCTGCTCGAGCTCTGTTTACACAGGATGAACCAGAGTAAGGCCTCCACCAATGAGTCCAGGTAGGACAGGCAGTGGCCAAGCAGAGTGGAGTAAAAAGCCCAGCTCCAGCAGTGAGAGATGGAGCAACCAGAAAACCATGAGATGTGCCACCCATTGCTCTCGGAGCAGCTGTGCTTGATGATCCGCAGCGTTCAAAGCTCATATAAAATCCTAGGCAGGCATTTCTCCTGGATACCGGCTCCCCTCCGTGCTGGAGCCCAGCAGCCGGTGTGCACCCAGAGCCAGGGAGTGCGTCCCTGGCACACCTCCTCCCCACCAGCATCACCCACTGCCGTGATCCAAACATATCTGCAGGTAAGACTGGATCAAATCTAACCCCAGATCTGGGGTGACAGGGTTAAATTAACTGTCACCAGATATGGCTCTTACAGCATTTGTAAGCCCAGGAGGACTCTCCTCCCCATGTACCTGGCCGCCGTCCACACGTAGCCAGGGAAGAGGTTTCCCTGCTCAACACAGCACAATAAATCACGGTGAGAGGTTGCCTCATCCCTGAAATCACATCCTCTCTGTACGAAGAAAAATCAAAGCCAAGACTTAACAAATTCAGGGTTTTCTGGGCACAGGACACGTACGGGAATGTCCGTGGTTTCCTGGATGATTTTGCACAATACTCAGCAGCGTCCGAAGCAGCCGGGGTGCTGCTGTGAGTGGATCCAGCTGGACAGTGCTCCTCAGGAAACATCTGCTGGAGATGGATGGAGGGAGCAGAGAGTGCCTCGACCCTCCGCTCCCTACACGTCTCCACCTTATCTCATCCACACAGCAGCCGCTGTGAGTGAGCAGGGAGGGCAGCCGCTGTCCCTTGCCCGAGGGGACTCCTGCACCAGGAGGCTCCCTGAGCCCTGCCACCATGGGAACTGGGACACTCAGGACTCTGCAAGATGAGGTCTCCAGAGGCTGGGTTCATGTCAGAGCACAGATGTTCGGACATTTGCTTAAAATCTCCAAGCCTCCCGGGTATCCAACGTGGGGCTGTTGACATCACCAAAGCAGACTGTGTGAAGAACTTCCAAAGACTCCTGTCCTCCAGCTGGCTGGGACAAAGATGAGCAAGAAAATGATGGATTCTTTTAAAAGAAGTACAAATTGCTCTTTACCACAGTGAGAACATAGAGCAAGGCTCTCCTAGGGAGTGACTTTAGAGGTCCTGGTTTTGCTTAACGAGCCCGTCCATCTCATTGGACCCGAACGGCACGTTTGCTCCTGGTACGCAGGGAAAGTCAATGACGCATTGAGAACACAATGGCGTTAATCTATATTCTCTCCTGGTCTCACCGAGGTGAGTTCCGACTCTTTTGGTTTCAGTCATTAAACAAACCACGTCTGGTAGCTAACTGAACAGACTGCTATACATCAAAACAAATCTCTCGCTAACTCCTTTTATTGGATCTTTTATTAGGACAGTGTCTCCTCCAGGACGGACTCCAGACCTGGCTTTCTCTCTGCAGCATGACTGGTAACACCAGAGTTTGCCTTAGCCCACCCACATCCTCACTGACGGCTCTCAGCCTCCAGCCCAGGCTTCGCAGCTGAACCTCCAGCACAGCTTAATCATTTCCCCACTTACAGTGGCCAACAACGTTTTACCTTGATAAATCAGCTCAGCGGCACATCTCTCCTCCACTCATTAGCTCAGAGATCAGTGCCTTCCTTCCTCCCCCTCGTAGCATCATGCTTCCCTCCAGCTAGGTAGCCTTGGTTTTCCAGACAACCTCAGGACACACGCTGCCTGTTTAAATACGCTCACAGCATGGCTCAACATCCCTTTCAAGAGACTGCAGAAATTCTCCAGTCCTCCGCAAACTGGGAATTCAAACGCTGTTATCACCCTGCTCTGTGCTCGGACTGGTCCCAGGGCTGCTAACAGCCACAGCCGCTGGATTCACCTCAGCAGCTTTTAGACCAGGTCTTAGCTGCATCTTCCCATTTAGTTTTTAGCAGTAAAAATACTGTGATGTTAAGAAATCCATAAATCAGCAGCTGTGCTGGGGTGTGAAATAGAGCATCCATCTGGGAGAGAATTAAGCCCCGCTTATGTCTGCTGTCCCTGGATCTATGTGACTACGGGAACAACAGATTTGCTACCTGCTTGGCTTTGCTGCTTCCCCCGGTCTCTTGAAAACAGCAGCGCTACGAGCTTTTCTTGTTGACAGGCTCTTTCTATTAGCTGTACAAGTGTCTGGAACAATTACCGATGCTGTGGGCAACTGGTGAACAGGAAAAAAAAAAAAAAAAAAAAAAAAAGAAAAAAAAAAAAGAGTGCCTTCTGTTCACGAGCAAGGCTGCTGAATCAAATAAAACAATAATATTGCAGTTCTCAGGTGACCAGTCCTCAGGTGCAAACACTGGGAACTCTGCAGAAGTGCTTTGGGAGCATCCCACGGGCTGCACAGGCTGGAAGAAATCACCCACTGAACAGCAGCAGGTTAAAGAAAAAAAAAGCTCTGCATGACCACAAAGCATTGGACAGGTTGCAAAACATGACAATTTTTTTAATTATTAAAAAACCTAACTGAAATGAATAATTCCACCTGCTCTGACTGGTCCAGGGCATTTTCCTGTGGCTACCAGGATGACTGCTTTCAGTGAGAACTGGTTAATCACGACCTGGGACCAAAGCAGTTCTGCAGAAAACACCCAGAACAAAGCAGAAACCGAACGAAACCACAGATTATATTCCTCCCCAGAGAGATTCAAATTATACAGTACCTGACTCTGGCAAATGAGCTGAACCACGCAATGCAGAACTTGCCCCCTCCCTCCCCAAATGCTAATTTAAATAATAATAATTCTGCACGTCGACACACACCGTTATCTCCTCAGGCGTTACAAGCCGTACCACGTTACGCAGCAGCCCTTGTGCGTGTACCAGACCAGCGCCGCTGGGCAAACGGCGACACAAGTAGCACCCGCACAAGCCATCCTCGCTCCCAGCCAGGCCCCGTGCACCTCTCCAGCCACCCACAGCTGCCATCCCCCTCCTGCAAACCACCCCAGCCACCTCCCGGGACGCCGGGTCCCTTGCCTTTCCTGCCCCGCCAGGACCGCAGCTCTGGGGAGTTGACATGACATCCCCTCCCAAACCCACACGCTGCGGGGCTGTGAAAGACATCAGGAGCCGGCGGTCAGCACACAACTGCTCTCGCCCACGTGGCGTGACCCAGGGGAAAACTCCCGAAACCAGAAGGCATGTCCCTTTTACCCCATGGCTGCTATCAGGAGCACTTCCATAGCACAGGACCTCACATGGGCCCTGTTTTTACCCATGGGGAAACTGAGGCAGGGGCAGCAAAGGGAGGAGAGTGCTGGGTCACTGGCGGCTTCGCAGACAGCAGCACGAGAGGTTTTTGGCTGCTTTACCCACACCACCCATCCCCGGGACATGGGCATCCCGCAGAGGGAAGGATGGGAGGACTGCCATCCAGGTCCTACCCGGGCAGTTCTGAGGAAAACAAGATCCCAGCCCCACGTCCCCCTTGCAGTAACACGAACTTCTGTCTCCCCAGCCCTCGTCACGGGGTGGCTCTGGGAACATCCCCAGAAGGTCCCGCCAGCTTGGGAATATCTCACAAGGGGTTGGCCAACTGGATCCAAACCAAGCCAAGCCTGGAAGCGTCTCTGGCTGAAACCTCACCAACAATTTGCCCATTTGGCAAATCTCCTATTTTGCCCAAATCTTCCTGTTTTCCAGACCCTGCTGTGCTTAGGGCAGCTCAGGGCCATGTACCGGAGGGAGAGGGAAGCTGTTCACCAGGTGGGCTGCGCAGCGACCCAGTGGACTGCAGCGAGGGCGGTTCATCAAGCACAGGCATCTCGGGGCACTCAGGATCATCTCCAGGCTCCCACCCGTGGGGCTGAAGCCAGGGCTTCAGGGAGGTGCCAGGGAAAGGGGCTCCTCATTCTGCATGGGGGTGCCCAAAACCAAGCCTTGGCAGGTGGAGTCAGGCTTGGCTCAGTACCACCTGTGAACAACGGTGTCCCTAATTAGGAGTCCTCCTTCCTGGCTCTGACTAGGAGCAGAAAGAAACCTCGGAGGTGCTTTCAGCGACTGACGGCAGCGGCGATGCGGCACTCATTCGGTCAGAGGCGATGCTTTATGCACAGGCTGCAGATAATAAATAATATTTGGGTGGCTTTTAATGTTCCCTTGAAGAACACGGGTACAAAGCATTGTTGTTGTGACTCATGTCTATTTGAAGGGACTGAGGACTGGGTAGCCCTGTGTTGAAGGACAGACTGTCCTCATGTACCCCCATGCAGCTTCAAATAACCCCTTCAGGAGGCAGGTCCTCCTGGGCACCAGCATCCCTGCGGCACCTCCAGGCACCCCAACCCTGGGTTTCTGCCCATGGCTCTGTGCCACATGCCCATGGCCATAGGATCACCCCACTGCTGCTGTCTTCTCCTCACCAGCCTGCAGACCTCAAAATCTTGTACTATCTTTCACATAGGCTTGGATGTGCGAGGCGCAGCGGCACCCCAAAGCTGTTAGGCAGGAACAAGCCGTTTCCCGAGGCGATGGCCGTCTGCGCGACCGCAGCCGCACGCAGCACCTCAGATCCAACCCTCAAATTAATTACAACAGTGTCTCTTTGCTCGCTGAGGTCCTGATCCCACCAGCGTGGGATGTGCAAATTAAAGCCAGCGCCTGTGATTTTACGCATCAAAAGCCACTCCATGCCCGCGATAAAGGAGCCGGATGTCCCCACCGCCCTCCAGCCTGCATCTCGGCACGTCCCCTTCCCAGCATGGCTGGCAAGAGGCATATTTATGCACAAAGATCATCTCTCCCCCACTGGGCGGCAAATGATGAAATAAAAAGATTATAAAAACTTAGGTATTTGAAAAAGCTTTAATGGGAAAATATCCCCAATTTTCTCTGGCCTCTCTGGTGCTGATACAGCCTGACACAGCTGGAGGCATCCCTCACCCTTCTGTGCATAAACAGCCAGACTTTATGTACCTATGAGATCTATTTGCAGCGCAGACAGATATTGAGATTAAGGGGTTTCATCTTTGCAGAGATGTACCCTGTGCTGAGACCCAGGTAAAAGGATCCGGTCCAACCGCCCCAGCTAGCACTGGGCTCCTTGACCCTCAGGATGCTCGGGGGCTTGGTTTGCCTCTCGCACCAGTAACACCAATAGCATAGGCAACAAAGGAAGATGGATGTTTTAATCTCGCCACATCATCACTAAAGGCATGTTTCCCCTCGCTAAGGGCGGTGGGTGTTGGTGGCGACAGCAGGAGGCTCCCCTTACAGGCAGCCACTGCTCTGTACGTCAGAGATTTATGCAGACATTCATCCCCTGGCCTCTTCCCAAGACCTATTCCGGCAGGAACAACGCAGACTAACTTTTGATACCAATCAAACTCATTAAATGGAGAGGTCTCACATTCCTACATAAGCAGAATATGAAATGCAGAGAAACTCCTGGAACAGACCATCCTGCACAGCAGAGCAGAAAATCCATCTGGTAAATTGGATACATTTAATCGCACCAGGTTTGTTTTGCCTTTTTTTTTTTCTTTTTTTTTTTAATAGGCCCATATATTTTGACTCCTTCAGCTTCATGACACAAGCTCTGTCAACACATTTGATTGAAAATGTCAAAGTGACCATCTGTATCACGTCACGAGCGGAGTCGCTCTCCTTGCGACACTGGGACAGCTCTTCATCAGGAGCAGAGACATGCCCCGGCATGCTGAGCAGGCTGCCGTTCTCTTTGGCTGTATATATCAAGTACCATTTGTTAACGATATGGAAGCCAACCATCCAGGCTCTAAACACCACATGAACGATCTCGCCTCCTGGTGAACCTTGTGCAGAAAGGTAATCGGCATCATCCTGCCACCACAGGGTCTATAGGTGCTGCTGGCTGGACTAGACTAATTGCCCACAATTTGCCGACACGTCTATTTCCAGAGCTCACAAAGCTGGGAATTACCCCAAAAGGAGCCAAATCCCTTCCCACAGGGACGAGGAGCCACGTGCGGCCACGGCTGGAGCACCCTGGGCTCAGGGACTCAGAGTGGTGATGCTGCGACAGACACCATTACGGAGAAAGGTGAACAAAACCTGACAGAAAGGCTGAAGGTAGCACATGCATGTCCTTGGAGGGAGTAAGGCAAAGCACCAGGTTCTGCTGATTGAGTTGCTTAGGGCTTTGCCTTGACCACGCAACGGGCTTGTTCAGGAACGCAGCTGATGAGTTTCTTTTTTCATAAAGAGCAGGGTGAATCCTTGTTCCTCCTTATCAACATGTCAATCCTTCCTGCTTCGCTTGGGAAGGGAAGGCTGCTGCTACGCGGAGAGCACAGGCGAGCCATAAAAATATCAGTAAATAAGTGTTATTCCCTCTTTTAACACAGGGAATGAGACAATTTGACCTTTCCAGACACCTGCAGCTTTCTACAGCTCCAGCCCTGCCTTTTCGCAGATGTTTCGGGGTACATCCAGCCCACAGAATGCAAAGGTAGCTCAGAGAGCTTTCCAACGGCTTTAAGCAGGTTAGATGTGAGACCTGTCTGGCTGCGATAATAAACTAGCTGTCTTTTGCTCAGGTTTGTTGTTTTTTGGTTGGTTTTTTTTTTTCCCCTACATGCCACAGCCACTACTGCAGACATTATCCTTTATTTTCTTTCACAGCAAGGATGCAGGCATCTCTGTGCAAGCAGACCTGCTGCTGCTGCATGAGTAACCCACTTCAGCAGCTGTCCCGGACCAAAACCCCAGCAGCAGCCACGGAGGTAGGACACAGTCCCCCTCCTCAAAAGGATGAGGCTTTCAAAGCATCATTAGGCCAATTTCAGCAATCAAACTATTAAACTGTGTTAACATTGTTCTTGGTAAAATAACCAAAGGAATGAAAATGTAAACTCCTAAGTTAATGCAAATTCAAGCTTTTGCGCTGATTGCCCATCACATATTTATGTCATTGCTTAATCTCGCAGCACCAAAATTAACATTTTTCTAGCAGTAGTACAAATAATAATGCTCAGTGTCTTTCAGTGAGCGAAAGCATCTCTGGCTCTGAGGCTGCTGTCCTGCAAGGATGCAGAGAGGCTACACGCAGATAGGCAAAGCCTCTCCTTCCCCCAAAGAGATCTCTCCATGTCAGCAAGAGAAATGGCAGAAGAGAAACGAGGAGGAGGATGCATGGGCTGGAGGTCACACCGTGGGGAGCACATCACATCCCCCACATCCCAGGCAGATGCTCCAGTCACCGAACCTCAATGCCTCTCAGTAATTCTTCACAGCAGTGCTTTATGTTATGCACTATTGTCTAGCCTTTTTTCCTGGTTAAAGCCTCAGGTTAAACATAAAACAAATGTTTTTTGTTGAAAATCTGGCTTTTAAAAAAGTTTTTACTTTATTTTTTATCTTTTGGGAAGTACTTGCAACTGACGGAGCACTGCTGGGGAGGCGGCGTGGCGGTGATGCTGTCACTGGCTCCCTGCCAGCACGCATCAGGCCATAATGGTTAACGAACCCCTCGTAGCCTTTGTTTTGCTCCCTTTTCTGTACTTAATGCCACCATTTATAAGGCCCTTGGGAAAAGCAATGCGTTTGCATGTGAGTATCCTGTGAATTTTCATCAAGAAACCAGGATTCTGTGAACGGGGATGCAGCCGAGCGCCTGCATTTAATGAGGTTATGTCAGAGCTGGCTGGGTGGGAAGAGCAAGGAATTTGCAAGAGCCTTTCCTTTTTCTTTCTGTCCTGTTTTTTCCCTTAAATGAATGCCTTTTGTCATCTTTCCCCTCTCCTTTCTGCTTTGCAAACAAGCCGTCAGCGTGGCTCAGTGACCATAGCCTGGCCCGATGGATGGCTGTGCGCAGAGAAACTGAGGCATGTGGCGTTCCCCATGGATTCCCAAATAAAAGCCTTTGTGCTCCCAAAGAAGTGAGACTCCAGGGTGGGGAGAGTCGATCACATTTTGCTGTTGAGGGCTGCATTGCCCGATTGCCCGCAGACATGGGGACGTCACAGCCAGCGCAGGGAGACAAATGCCAGCCCGGCCCGATGAGGAGGGGAACAAAGCCAGCGGGAACCTTTGCCACACATCTCCTGGAGATGCCCCAGCATGATGCAACGCTTGGCCTGCTTACTCCCAGCCGCTGTCTCTCGTTTCCTCAATGCTCCAGGCTCGGTCACCCTCCAGCGAGGGGGAAAGCCTGGCTGCTGGGCTGCGATCAGCCTGGGCGAGCCCCAAGCCGGAGCCAGGAATTCCTCAAAACTGTTCCTGGTCTAACAGGGGAGTGAGTGCTCGACCACCAAGGGAATATGAGGGAAGGGCCACGCAACTGTGCCATGGCGCACAAATGAATTTATCATCAGCAGCTGTGTTGCACCTAACACAGAGGGGTAGGTGCTTGGCAGGACGAGCATTACTTGCTGTCGCAAAGAAATTCAGGCAGTGTGTGGCTCCTCTTCCCCTGCACGTACAACTAAAAATAAAAATGGCATCTGCCCTATCTTCGACTTCTCCTTCCTCCCCCAGATCTGGTGGCACAAAGCTCCTCTGCCAACAAAGTGCACCGGGAGCACAACAAACACAGGAGAAGCAACAATAGACCTGCTGCAAGAGTGAAGTGACTGCACGACAGCCGAACCCAGACATCAGAGCCCCGTCCTCTGCTGCTCTTGGACAGCCTGGAGAGGGGCTTCACCCAGCCCAGACTGACCTCAGTCATCGCGTCGCTTAATTTCTGATCTGTCTCTTTTCTTGCTTTAATATAAAGACCTCGCTTGGCTTTGGCCAATCTATCCATCAGACCGAGCTTTCAAAGCAATAAAAGAAGATGTCCAAAGTCCATCTTGTAGACAAGGGAAGAAATCTTGCAGACAGGACTTGCTGCAAGTCAGGACAGCATTGTTATGTATATATTCTGTGAATTAATGCCTTTTAGCTAAGCTAGCGAGACTTGAATGTTTTCCAGCCCGTAGGCTCATGGTTTTACTAAGTAGTAAGTATTGACTTTTAAAAAAGCCAAGATAATTTTATGACCATCAGGAATATTTTGAGCTACACAAAGCTAGATAATGGCATGGGGGGAGGAAAAAAAGAAAGAAATCAAATCAGTTCATATATGTCAGGCCTTAATTACTGACTGACAACAGCCAGGAAGGACTTTTTCCTTTCAGAAGCAGCATTTCATATGCTGTTAGAGACAGGGCTGGCGAGAGCTGAGAGCATATTTGCTCGGAGATGGAGACCTGTGCTCCTGCCGGTGCTTGATGTCAGCGCCCTGGGACCCTGCCTGGCCTGACCCGGCATCCGTCCCCATCGAGCCACCTCTCCCTTGACTGCCAGGCTGGTACAGTGGATACACAAGCTCCCTATATGCTGGATGGAAAGACACATCTCTCCCCAAACTGCCCAAATAAAAAGGAAAAGCCATCAAAACAGAGAGTATGCCAGAGCTCCAGAGGAAAGCAGGGTGAAAACATGCAGGGGACAGTTTCTCTGTGGCCAATTTGGAAGATTAATAGTGGAGAGGCTACAGAATCAAACAGAAGTCAAAATATTTCAGATTAATGGAGCTTGCTGGATGGGTGGGAAGGAGCACTGCAGCCGGCAGGGATGGAGCTGGTGGGCAGCAGCCGGGCGCTCCTCCGCACCCGTCCCTGCGGAGCGGCAGGAAAAAAACAGGTCCTTGGTGCAGTGAGGACAGTGAAAGTTAAAATACTGTATTTTTCTCTTAATTCCATGGCCATAAACCACCTTTCAGCACCAAGTGCAATCCAGCACTTCCATTACTGCAGTATCTTATCTCATTTTACTCCCAGTTTGCCACTTCATGGGCTGGCAGGTTTTGGGAGGATAGCAGCAGGTGAAGGAGGGGTGAAAACTCAGCTCCTCTGAAACTGAGGCAAGACCCCCATGGCTCAAAAGGAGCCAGGATTTCTCCCTGACGTCCGATCACCCAGGTGAGGTGGTCTGAGAAGTCACTTTCCTCCTCTGATACCCATCACCCCAGCCAGACTCAGCCTCAACCACGGCCACAGTTGTGGCCGGCTGGGAGTATCAACCTGTCAGCGCAAAGTGTCTTCCGATGGATGGATGGAGAGGGAGGAGCAGAGGAAAATCTATTCAGATCACTCTGACACAATTTAATCTGACTAAAAGCTGTGACCTCAAAGGCAGCAATAGGCAGACGCCCATCGCAACCCCAGCCCCGCTCAGCAGGGCCATTCTACCGGACTTTTTGTTCGCTCCGTGTTTAAGTGAGTATATGGCACGCTGTCGTGCTGTACTACAAACAGTGTTAAAGCAGCTTCCCAGTGACAGATGAGACGGCTTGGGGACTGGCTCAGCAGGGCGCGGGGGTGGGCAGGCTCCGCCAGGTCACCCCCAAAGCCTGGTATATGAAAAAGCAGCACGCATGGCAGGTTAGGAAATGCGAGGAGAGGGCAAGAAAGCATTGCACACGCTGGTAAAGAACATCACAGACCGCGAGAGCGGGCAAGTGTCGGCCAAGAGATGAAGATTTGGCTAAACAGAAAAGTTGCAGCAGAGAGGTGCATTACAGGGATTTCTAAAGCGAAGGCAGGTTTGAGAGGGAACTGGTGCTGGAAGAAGCCTGGCCGCCCACGGATACTGCCAAGGCTTTGTACGCATGGCCCACCAGCTCCTGCCACCCGCAGACCCCCCGAAGCAATGCCCCATGTGCAGCACCGGCATTCCCACCTCCCTTGCCAACCAGTCCAGAGTGACACCGTCCACAAAACCACCACAATTCCCACCTTGGGGGTGAGGTAGTAACCTCATGGCTCCCTGCCCCGCTGCTCTGGCACCCAGCAGAGCCAGCCCCCTGCCTGCGCCCAAAGCGCTGGGGATGGACCCCGCCATCTTGAGCGACCTGGCACAAAAGCCTTTCCAACAACAAATCCACCAACACACAGCAAACCAAAACTATTAGGAGAAAGCAAGCAAGTTCTTTGGGCAAGAAAACTTTAGCCAAACAACTAAAAGCAGAGTAAATTCAAGATGTACTTGACCTGAACAACAAGAAAAATCATCATCTCGGCGTGCTGCTCCCACCTCCCTTTGCTGCTGGGGGGTCCCTGCACGCAGTCCTGGCAGCTCCTTGCCAGCCCAACACTGGGGACAGGAGGACAGCAGAGGCAAAGCCAAAATCCCCTGCCACTTGGGCAGACGGAGCCAGGAGGAATAGGAGGCGGTGGGTGAGTGAGGAGCAGCCGGGGACGGGAGCCTCCCCCAGAGCCCGGACACGTAAGTGCATTTTAATGTTACATAAGGGTGGACTTTACAGCAAGGCTCTTTTTGAAACGGATCTTGTAAGGAAAGGTTAAAGAAGCTTAAATTATTCTCTCTGAACTTGGAGGCTCAGAAGTTACATCTTTCATGTTGCTTAAGGTACTGGAAGCGCAGCCCCGTGCGGGGTCTGGCTGCTGCGGGGCCTTCGGGCTCCAAGGGAAAACAAAAACTTGGCAGATTATATTCTTCTTCATTCATGCACTTACCACAGTGCAGGCTCCAGCTGGGACTAACAAGAAAAGTGGTGAAAACCACTTTTTTAATTAAAGAGCTGGCTAAGTATGCTCTTATTCAAGCTCATTTTGTGGCTTCTTTGACTGGGAGTCTCCAGGAGACCCCTGGGAAAACCAAAGCAGCATCCTCAGACACTGCCCTTCCCTGTCCCCTCGGTTAGAGGAGCCAAGCAGCTCCAGCGTGGCCAGACACTCCCTGGGGCTCTCTCCCCAAACAAGGCACCTCTGGGGCCACGACCCCTCATCCAGCACCCCTCACAGGAGACCTGCCCCACGTTGCCTTTTCCATCATAGACGTAGGATGCTTTGGGATAGAGTTTAAGGAGGTTTTGGTCCAGCTCCTCTCAACAGCCACCTCCATCCCTGCCCATCAGCGCACCCTACGCTATGTGCCGGCAGGGAGAGCTTCTTATCCTGAGGGGAGAATTCCATGTCTGTTCTCCACAGCATGCCAATAAATAGATTAGTTAATAAAGAAGGAAGAAATACCTACCACTTCTCATAAGGGGGTGTATGAACTCCCCCAGCACACCCTCAGAAACTGTGAGCACCTCGAAACCTGGAACCAGGAATACGCTAACGAAGGGATGCAATAAAAAAAAAACATAATTGAGCATTTTTAAAACTTTGCCTTTCTGCCTTGTCGTATAATGGCTCACTCTCCAAGCACAGAAATTAGGGGAAAAGCAGGGAGGCAGGGCTACTGTCCCTGAGGGACCGGCCAGGGCCCCACTCAAGGTGGCTCTGTGGCATCTTTGGCAAGAGCAGGAGGCAAACCTGGCCTGGGAGAGGCTTCAGGGGCTGATTACTCAGCCTAATAAGCTAGGTGAGACACTGAAGCAGCTACATGAAGAATATGTAGTTATGCATCTTTTTAATTATGTACATAATGGCTTTATCTTTTTGCTACCTTATTTCATTATTGAAAACCTTTATTTCACATATACATTTAAATTCTCAGATCCAGCCACCAACAAAACTACTTATAAATAATTTAATACACAACGAGGCACCAATTACTCCAAAAGCAGCAATCCTGCAATGAGAGTACTGGAAAATCTCTCAGCACCTGACACTTTAACGTTGTGCTGGAGCACCCAGAAGGTAGCAATATACAGCTGCTCCAAGCTCCACAAGCTCATTTAGAAGCCGTAGCTGAGGAACTTGCGCGAGGAGAGCATCTCCTGGTGATCATCAATATACAAGAGAGGTCTTTGGCATTTACTGAGGCAGGAGAGCCTGCCAGTCAGTTTGCAACACCAGCGTGAGAGCCGCACAGGGAGAAAGAACAGAAACCTTCAGCTGCATGGTCCTCTCTGCTCTGGAGACCCATAGCCAGCTGCACAGATTGGGCTGGGCAAGAACATTCCCCTACCAATGCCTTTTGGCACCACAACACCATGTTTAGGATGGAGAAGAGTTACGACAGCACATAAAGCCACACAGAGTAAAGAAGAAGGTCTCGAGCCCCGAGAGCAGCTGCTGAGCACCAGCATCCCTACAAAATAACTCTGGGAGAGCTGGAGCGAGACCCTCCCCTCCCAGCTGTACCAGGAGGAAACGCTGTCAGTTCTCCTAGTCCACAACCAGCATCTGCTTAATAAATAGATTTTTCTAATGATGTTTGTCAGCTTTTCCAATTACACAAAAATATGCAGCACAACACCTTAATCATTCCTGTACCCGCCTCCCTTTTTCCTTCCAATAAAATTAAATTAAAGATGAATCCACCCATGTAATCTCTATCCCCGTGGAACCAGGAAGACTTTCACCACAGGCTTCTGCACGGCCAGGCTTTTACCTTACAGTTCTTCATTGCATTCATTCCCCCAGTGAAGCTGTATTAAAAATGTATAGGTCAAAACAAGACATACCTGGAGAGAGAAGCACGTTTTCTGCCACTCTCGTTTCATCCTGCTACAGTGAGCGTTTGTGTTCAAGACCCAACAAGGTCAATAGGAAATGAGCAGGTTTTAAGTTTTAGGCATGTGAATAAATTAATTGCTATTGAAGTGAGTACACATGTGCATATTTTACTGATTGCTGAATCAGTGCTTTTAAGCTACCAAATTGGATCAGCCTGATTGCCATCACAGAGTACCCTTTTGCTTCCCCACCACAGAGGCAAGACTTTAAACGGATTATTTTTGCATTACTCGGTGGAAGGGGCAAGACGCAGGGAGCTCCCCCGAGCCCCTACATCCACCAACCCATCCCACGGGGGCACCTGTGTCACGTCTCCAGCTCCAGTGAGTGGGAGATGTAAGAGCAGCTGCTAAGGAGACAACTCCTGCATTGCAAAGGGGAGGCGAGCGCATCTGCCTGGCGTGGGATAACTCCGGGTTTTCCGATTCCGTGTGCGCGACGTGGAAGGTGGCGTGGGCACCGCGCAAGGCTTCCGCTCTACAGCGAGATGGGACAGTAAGACATTGGATTTTGCCAGTAGTGCTAAAGAAACCACAGCCGGAGTTAAACTGATAGTGATGCTGGGTAGTGACAATAGTCTAAATTGGTGCAAGCACAAAGCAGCAGAACATTTGCAGCTGATGGTGCCAAATGAAGCACAGGCAGTGCTTCATCTGAATGATCACCTGAGGGATGAGTTTCCTCCTTCCTTGCTTGCTCCTTCTAGCCCTCATCCCCAAAAACCGAAGGCTCAGCTGCTCGCCAAGCACACCCCAGACCACAGCCCCTGTCCCCCCAGCCCCATTACGCACGACTACGAGGCGCTGCTGCCGGGTTAACTCCCATTTTTGAAGCCCGTAGAGACTGCCAGACGAAGGTCCCACCGCCATGTCATGTGCCACCCTCCGCTCCTCCCCACACTTTCATCCAGCGTGGGAGCACCAGGACCCTCCTGGGAGCAAACAGCCTTTGCAAAGGGGCTTTATCTTTCCTTGCAGGAAACCTTGAAGGTTCAGAAGGCAGCAAGGGAAATTTGTGCTGTCAAAATCAAAGCCGTGGTAATTAAACAGGTGTTTCCTCTGCCCAGGGAGGCGGTCGGCAGAGCGTTATTTGTGAGCAGGGACATGGGGTTATGTCCTACATGAGGGACTGCACATGCAGCAGGCAAAAACTCATCCCGCTCCGTGGCACATCGCACCAACCCCGTGGCGGCAGCTGGATCCAGCGGCAGGGTCACCAGGCTGCTGAGCCGCATCCTGCTCCCACAGACAAGTGCCTTCTGAGGACCCTCACCCTCTAAACTTTTCCTTTCTTTGTTCAGAACCAAGAAAATCTTCCAGAAAGAAGAAAAAAAAAAAAAAGCATCTTCTAAAGCACTTCCCAGTCTGATGTGCAAAAGCCAATTATCCCAAACAGAGGTGAATCGATGGAAAAGCTCCTGGGTGTCGGGAAAGGCAGTGGCCGGCCTTTCCCAAGGTGGTGCACAGCCTGGATCGATGCTGCTTTGCGGCTGGCATCTGCTCCCCCTATTACTATTTGTTCCAGTGATGGGTTGCCAAGGTGTCAAAGTCAAATCATTTGAATTTCTTGCCAAGTGAAAGATACTCAAGGTACAAAATTACACCTTGACCCAGCTGGGTCATTTTGCAGCAATTATCACCAATTTCTCCAATGGAAGATTGTAAGAGTTCAGAGGAGAAGAAAAAAAATTGCTTGTCCTTTCCTCACCTTGCATACGAATGAAAAACAAATGTGATCTTCTCGCTGTTGACATAACCATGCTTTAAAGAGCTTCACAAACATCTATTTCCTCATTTGAGCTCACACAGAAGATATATTATCTCTTTTAAATACGCCTTCTCCTTGGCAGCGTGCAGCCTATCTCCTATCTCGAACACTTTAAGAAGCCGCCAAGTGGTTATTTGCAAAACTGACGTTAGGAGATGGATATAATCTATTTTAAACCTCAGCAAAATTGGCCAATTTCATGAGGTTTTAACATACAGCTGAATTAATCAAGTCGCACAGATTATGAATAGTGAGATGCAGCCCCCCCTCTCCCCCCCACCCTCCCAGGTCCCCACTCGCATGGGAGTGATTTGGAAAAAGCCCAACCATCTCACGGCACAGCGAGGAGAGAAAAAAATAATAATAAAGGTTTCCAATAATAATTTGGCTTCCAATGCACACAGGTTTCCTGAGCAGTGATGCTCTCTCTAGGCAAAATGTCTCTGTCTCACAAGACTTCCACCTCAGCTTGCCTTTTCAGCATCACCACGCTCCAGTCCGTCGGCAGCGAAGCCCAGGGTAATGGGTAGCACCCTTTTGGGGCTCTGCCCCCACCCAGCGCTGCCTCTCCTGCAGCAGGGCCGGGTCCAGCCCTTCCTCCCCGATGCTCTGGCTGCCTCCTGCCTTTCCCTCTGCCCGGGTACCGGCACCGCAGCGTCCCCTCCCCAGGAAAGGAGCTCCCACGCTGTCTGGAAGCAGCTTCACCCTTCCACAGAGAAATAAACCCAGGAAAAGGCATTTTCCTCCTCCAACATTAACATTCCAGACTCCTCTGTCTTACTTGATCTCGTTTGCAAGGTCTTGCTACTCAGTTGCTTGGAGACTTTTGTTCATTGCCTTGTTTTTCTTTTGTTTTAAATGGTTGAAGTTAGTGTTTTAACTGAGAATGAGGCCAAAAATATCGATTCCCAGGGAAAACTGTCTGGAGCTTGCCATGGTTTCCATCTTTTGCTAAAGACTTGTCTGATGTGAGGCACGGTGCCCTGTGCAGGAACCAGAGGACACGGCATCGCACGCCAAACGCTCCTTCAGCGCGAGGCGCTGGCTTGGTCCAGGGGACATCAGCAGAGCAAAGCCATGTTGTGCTGGTGCTAGTGAGGGAGTTCCTCCTCGCTGGGTCTGGATTTTTGCCTCAGTGCAAATTTCTTTGGCTGCACTCTCCCTCAGGCTGTGTGTGGGACATGGACATGGACAGATGGGCAGTGCCATGTCGGTGATGGTCACCAGGAGCGCTTGGAAAGATAATTCTCCTTCTATGTGCCACTGTGCAGCGGAAAATAGGGTGGAGGTTTCCAGTGATGGCAGGACGGCAGCAAGGGGAGCTGGGCATGCGGCAAGGTGGTTTCCTCTCACGCCCCGCCATCCCCCTGGGCTCTTCTCCAACACAGCAGGTCATTTTTGAGGGCGTATAGCAGCATCGTTCCCACAGACACCTTCTCTCAGCCGCCTGCACTCAGGGGATTTTCAACAGCGCCAAACACGGCATGAAGAGAGCTGAATTCAACCTTCCCTCGCCCCCTGCCACCCCGGGACAGGCAGCATCTCCTGGGCGCTGGCTGCTGTGCAAAGCCAGGGAAGGCAGGATGCGGTCTGAATGCAAACGTGCCGGGGACCAGAAGACAAACGGCTCCGGGGGAAATACGATGACCTCCCCGGCAGTGTCAGGAAACATTTGTCAAATGGCAGAAGTCATTAGCTGTTTCGCCACTCACCTATGGGGAACATCACATCGCTGGTGACAGCTGGTTAATGCAGACCTGACAGGGGTTTTGCTGCCAGAGCGGAGGTTGACTCCCCGCTTCGGGTGACAAGAGCCAGGCTGGCCCAGCGCAGGCTTGGCCACTGGTCCGGCCCCCCCGGCTCTGCCCCTGCCTTGCTGATGGGCACAGCAAACCAAACCATGCCAGGAAAACCTGCCTGGTTTCTGGCATCCCTTTTGAAGTAACCTCCAGTGCTCATTTTTCTATAAAATCAGAAGATTTCAAAGCCTTTTACTAAAGGTGGAAGACTACTGCAAGCCGATCGCTACGGGTGGGAAGCCAAAGACCTGAGCAGGTAAAGGACTGACCTAAAATCCATGAAAGGGCAACGCAAACCCCATCAAACGCTACGACCCAGCCTTTTGGACGGCTTTAGGGAGCGTTGTGCTGAACTGTGTCGAGCACAAGCATCCTCCTGGGAAAGCTGCTTGCCTCCTACACGCAGCAGAGCAGGAGCGAGCCACCGGTCACCAGCCTTATGTCTGAAGGAAGGAAAGCAGATTTCTTTTTGTGCAGTGGTTGAATTTTGCCTATCAGCAAACCCGCCCGGCTGCTGAGGTTCAGCAGCGTGGAACTGCCCCGCTGCTTTGGGTGCCCCCGGGCCAGCCCTCAGCGTTTGGTTTTGAGGGTGAAGGTGTGCTCAGCAAAAACAAAAACGGAGAAGCCATCAGGTGAAAGCCACGCTTCTCTCTTTGTGAGCACAGAGGGATGGGATGGGGATACATGAGCTAACACCAGGGCACACAGATGGATTTGTACAAATACTTAAATGAGAGCATATACCCAAGTACTTAATGTAATTTAATAGATTGCAAATAACATCCCACTGTAACTCAACCACAGCAGCAATTATTTTCCAGTGCTGCCATGAGACCAAGACCCTCCCAAGCTCCTGAATTATCAGCTCTGGCAGCAGGGAGATGGCCTGGTGGCATCTGGAGCCTGGCCCACGCTGCGGCCAAGCGCTCTCACGAGAGGCTTTTGCTCTGCAATTGCCTTGGAATACGGGGAGAGGAATTAAATTAAGTGCACTCATCACCTGGCAGTGAACTGTTACTGTCAAGGGTCCTTTTGGGGAAGTCAGTGAGGCCTCCTCTCCTCTCTGAGGAAAAATGGCATGGATATCTGGACCAGCCAGAAAGGGTACAGTGAGAGATGACGGAGGTTAATCCAAACCCAGGTGGATCAAGGGATGCTGAGACAGAAAATGAACGCGCGAACTCATGCATGAGGCCACCCTGCCAAGGTGAGCTTTAAATTTAGCATCACTGCATTAAGATGCCTTCAAGATACGATGCATTTTCTGCATTACATCTGAAATGCGCAGGGGAGGTGGTACCCCTGAGAAGGGCAGCTGTGACAGGGGGACTGGAGGGGTTCAGCAGCATCAGGCCCTTGCTGAACCTTCTCCTCCGGCGGGAGATGGTGCCCAGCACCTCGGCAGCACATCAGACCCTCGGATGCGTTTGCAGTACGCTCATCCCTCGCCCATCTCGGGTCCAAACTCGTCCTCCTACATAGAACAGCAACCTGCACCTGAAAGCACAGTCCTGGGAGCCTCAGCCCTGCAAAACGTACAAGTGAGCAGAGCCGCACGGCACTGCCTCCGCGGCAGGGCACTGCTGCCAGCCGCCTTGATGGAGTGCTGCTTTCGCACAGCGGCCGCCTCTCAAACAACATTTTCTCTGGAATGGAGCTGCAAGTTAAAAGTCGCTACATAAAAAATATTTAGACCTTGCCTGATCATAACACGCCTTCCCTTGAGCGCTGAGAGGAAACTCTCAGCCTGGTTTTCTTGCTTTTGAATCCACAGCAGCGCAAGGCAGGTTCCTGCAAAACCTTCCTCTGTCCCCCCCAAACACAGCCAGGGTCGCAGCACTCCCCCCATCTGCCTAAAATGCTTGCACCACCTTCAGCCGTGCCCATTTTTCTTGTCCTGAACTCTGATGGCATGGGTTTTTTGGTGGTTCCCAGGGATGCTGCGGGCACTCGGTGCCTGCCACAGGCACGGGCTGCTGGCATCACAAGCACAGCACTCCAAAACCAAGAGCAAACATTAAAGAGTTAAATCAAGAGTTCAAAACACAAGGAAACAACACTAGCACAGTGCTGGAAACACAAAAAGGTTGTCGGAGATGTGAGCGCTGGGACTGAGTCCCCTGGGTGCTGTTTCCATAGGGCAGGAGGGAGAAACAGGATCACCAGGAGGCCCTGAGCAAGCGGGAAGGTCCCTCCAGCCATCGCCCCACCAGACCCTGGCAGCGTTCTGTCCTCCCTGTCCTGCCCAGAGCTGTCCCCTGGGGCAGGGACGATGCTGGGGAAGCCCTGCAAGAGCCTCCGACCGCTGCGCGCCCTCCTTCCCCCTCCCCGGCGCAGGGCTGGCAGGGCACCAGGGAAATTAAGCAGACAATTTCTAAAGCTGAGAGAAAAGCAGCCATCTGGGCCCTAACAGACAGGTCGTTTAATGAACAAAGGGAATTTTCTAGAGAAGCTGGAGAAATGCAACAGTCTGAATAAAAGAAGCGGCAACCGCTTCGATCCATCCAGACGCTGCCGTAAGAGAAGAGCTTTCAGAGAGCCCTGAATACGGGGTAACGCCCCATCCTGTCTAATTAAAGGATGAAGCGGGAGACAGGCTGAAGCGGTGGGAAGCGGGAAGGAGCCCAAATCAAGAGCAGGGTGGGCTGGGGGTGAAGTTTAAGGTTTTCTGTGCCACAAAGAGCCGGGGCAGCCGCCCACGACGGCGGGAACAGCCACCCCGGCAGCCCGCTCTGCCTGGGCCCCTACTTCCGCACTGTGGGGTCGGGATTTACATCGCTAAATCCCCTGGGAGACTTTATGTGCCCTCATCTTAACTCTCAGCATGTTCCCCTGCAGAAAGCACGATTGCTACTCATGTGATGGACAGAAAACCCAGGCGACTTCCCCAGGTCACAGCTCCAAAGCTGAGGGTACAAACCTGGCAGCCTTGCCCGCACCTTGCACATCCACCCCCGGCTACAGACACCTCCTCTCCTTTCTGCTCTTCCTCGGAGGAAAACCATCATCGCTCACAATTCAGTTTTCGAGTACTTTCTTGCCCCATCGTTTCATGCTCCCCCACATTTCATAATCTCATTTTGCACGCCCACGGGCAGCGCTCCCCTTCTCCTGGGGCTGGTGAGCAGGTCTCTTCTGAAGCTCTTCCAGGTTATTGAACCACTGTGTTAATGCAGCTTGTTTCCCATCAGTTGAGGGCAGAGTGCCGGGGACAGCATTTATTTTCCATGTTTATTTATGTCAGGAGAGTCCTTAAAGGATTTGTTTGCAGCTGCTCTGGTCATTGCTCTTGCCGAGGTTACCTCCCACCTCGCTGCGTGCCAGCGACTCAGACCCGGGGAGACTGGAGTCCACCAGATTCCTTCAGCTGTTTTGATGCCGTGGAAACAAATAATCTCCTTTATGCTTCTTAATGAGGAGCAGAATCTCCCTTTTTTTTCTGGCTAATAGGCCCTTATGCCCCTTGAAGGTCAGGCAAGTCGGGAACTGGCAGTGATCCCTCAAGTCGAACACCTCTATTTCTGCACAGTCCTCAAAAAAGAGCCGATTCTGGTCACCTCTGTTTTGGATGGCTTGAGCCTGTCCCATCTGGACTTTGATGATACAATCACAGCAGAAAGCAATGTTGCTCCCACAGCATGTGGGCCCCACCAGGAATGAGTCCTCCTCCAGGACGATGTGGATGGAGACCTCTAAGACCTTGAACAATGGAGGGATTGGGATTATCTCAACAGAGCAAGTCAGCCTAGAGAAGAGAAGGCTCTGGGGAGACCTTATTGTGGCCTTTCAATACTTAAAGAAAGATAAGGACAAACTCTTTAGGCAGAGCCTGTTGTGATAGGACAAGGGGTAGTGTTTTTAAATTAGAAGGAGGTAGATTTAGACTAGATCTAAGGAAGAACTTTTTTACAATGAGGGTGGTAGAGCACTGGCACAGGTTGCCCAGAGAGGTGGTGGATGCCCCACCCCTGGAAACATTCCAGACCAGGCTGGACAGGGCTCTGAGCAACCTGCTCGGGTTGGAGATGTCCCTGCTCCAGGGACATCTTGGGCGGGGAGGGGGGGGGCGGGGGGGGGGGTTGGACTAGATGACCTTTGAAGGTCCCTTGCAACCCAAACTATTCTGATTCTGTGATTCCATCATTCTGTCTCCTCCTCTCATCCTTGTGGAGGAACCAGGTGGGTATGGATTTTACTGAGCCTGTCACTGTCTTTATTATTATTTCTACAGACTCAGTCACGGCCGCAGGTGGCCACATTTTTTTTTTTTTGTAAACGGAGGTGACCTCCTCTGCACCAGGCCCTGCTCAGGGCTCCACACCAGCTCTGGTTCATGACCCATGGACAACGGCCAGACCCTGCACCTTTCCCCAGGTCTGAGCCAGCACATGGCCCTGCTCCCAGCTGCTACCCAGCAATTCCAGCTCTTTGGAGCATCCCGAGGTGATGTGCTGGGAGCTGGCTGCCAATTAGTTTTCTCTTTAGGGTTCAAGGCTACCTCAGTGGAGGAGAGCGTGCCATATCGATTTCCTCCGTCTGGGCAAAGAAACATTTGTTATTTTGTGACAGATCCCCGTGGAGGCCGCTCAGGCATCCTACCCACTTGCACAGCAGAGCTGGCAATTTTGCCAGAAACTCTGCTTTAAAGGGTTTTGCAACGTTAATTAAATTTCTGCAGTTGTATCTCTTGGCTCGGAATAAGATCCGAGCCTCTCCGCAGACGTGAGGAAGGGCTCAGCTCTTCATCCCCACTCAAACCTGGCTCGAACAAGTCTGGCTCCCAAGACTGAATTCCCTGTATGCAGCATCAAAAAATGCAATATTGTCCATCACCAAAAAGGAAATGAATTCAAGACTGTCAGGGTTCAGATACAGTACGGGTCTAGATAACCTAGAGGCTGAGAGATGATCCCAGCGCTATGAAAAAGCAGACGTCCTTGCCTGGAGAATGGGTTCCTCTAAACAGACAAGCAAAAATGAGTATCTGTGATTGCCCAGACAGGCACGATGCATGAGGGACAAGTCATCCCAAGGACTCTGGATGAATTCGACACAAAGCTCCCATAACTCTGGCTCCCTTTCACCTCTGACAGTGCCCATCCCCGGCCTGGGGCTGGCACCGATGGCCCCCACCAACACAGCGGGGCTTTTACGGACACTGCTTTCCAGGAAAGTACCGAAGGGAGAGAGGCTGCCAAGTGCCTGGGAAACACAGGAGACAACAGATTAGTTTTAATAGTTAAAATTGGTTAGAAATTTAAAATATAAGCTGTTTTTTCAAGAAGAAAATAAATGAGATAGGAGGGACGCATGGAGAAGATAAGGAGAACCGTAACTCAGGGGAGCTGTGGGCCTGGGGCTTCCCAAGCAGCAGGGCTGGATCCACCACACTGGCTGTTCCCGTCGTGGAGGTGGGAGATGAGCGGCGCGAAGCCGTCCCAAGAAGAGCGGCAGGGCTGCTGCAGATGGGCAACGGAGAGGCTGTGCCTGCGCTGGGGCTACGGGAAACGCCCAGCGGGCTCAGCGCCGCGGATGCTGTTTCAAGAAGAAAGTCAGAGTTTGTGCAGCTGTCGATAAAGGTATTTGCTGAGAGGTAGAGGGCAATTACCGTGGAGTAAGAACGAGGCGGCGCGGAAGGCACTTCGCAAACTTTATCTGCTTAACGCGGGGAATGCGGCTGCCGCGCAGGGATTCAGCGACTGAAGGTCTGTGCCAAGGGGCAGGATCTGAGAGCCCCTTGTGACAGATCCCCTGGCTAATGCCATTTCCCTCCCCCTCCGTTAATTACAGCAATAAAAAGGCACTCGGGCAGCAGCCTGGAAGGTTGGGCACGGCACGGAGCCGGCGGGAGAGCCCACCCACCTCGTTCCCACGGGTGGGTTTCCAAGCCCCGCACCCAGCCCCGCACCAAGGTGTTTTCTCGGATATTTCCCTGGTTTCCACAAGAGGGCACCGGCAGCACACCCACGGGGACCACGGGGGGCCCGAGCTGCGCCCCCGGCCCCGTCCCACCCGCAGGAGCCCGGGGACGGGGTCCCGCTCTGGGGCTTGGTCTGCAGAAGAAAAGCGGCGGATGTTCATCTCCCAGGAGAGGTCCCTGCAAAGGCCGGGAGCAGGGAGACCTCTGCTCCGGAGCCCTGGCTCACCAAGACATTTGCTGTTGCAGAAAGAAAATCCCCTCTGCTCAGAAAGGGGATTTCCTGAGAACTGTGCTCACACCAAGGGGCTGCAGGGGGGAGAAGAGACTTTCCCCGGTGGGTGCAGAGGGGGACCCATCAGCACCCATCTCCTCCAGCCTCTGCATCCCCACGTGCAGCCCAGGCAGGGAGCGTGAACCCTCAGAAGCTGCTCCTCTGGGGAAATGGCTTCGTCCAGTGTGCCAGCGTCCTGGAAAACCCCGATGCAGGGAAAGCCCTACCTGGGAAGAGACAGAGGAGTAAAAGCAAACCCCCCAGCAACAGAACCATGAGTGAAAAGAGCTGGCCCCACTCAGGTGCAGAGCAGACCCACGGGGTGCATGCCCACCCCAACCCGGGGGTTTGGCTGGCAGAGCTGTCAGTGTCCAGAAGCCACTCCAGGGCATCACCTAGGAGAGCTGCATCCCGCAGCTGCAGCCAGATGCCATAGATGCCCAACATCTCTGGCTCCCAGCAGCGTGACGAGCTGTGACAGGACTCAGTGCTGCCAGGACCCTGCCAAGGTGCAGCCTAACCACATGCAAAACTGGACACCCTTCATGAAGGGAAGCCTTCGGCCATTAGAGACCTGGTGCTGGGAACTCAGGTTGCTTTTCAGCAAGTGATGCTCGCTGAGCAGTTGCTCAGTCAACATCTTATGCCTCAGAGCGTGGCAGATCAGGCACTTGGTGCTCCAGGTTTCAGGCAGAGAAAGAGAATTTTAGTAAGTTTCTTTAACCCAGGTGAGCTTCTCAAAGACGACTCAAATCACTGTTGCCCCGTTCACTGCCCCTGTTGGACCCTGGAGCATGACAGCTGATTTCCTCTAGATTATCTTGATCTTGCTGGACACTGAGTGAGTGCGTACCAAAGCATGAGGTGTATTAGAAATGCCAAAATAGCAACAGATTGTCTGATGGGGCTGTCATTCTGTCATGAAATATGACATCCAGCCCAGGAGGAAGAACTGGATTGCTGTACACTTTAGTGCCAGCTGAGGCCATGCAAGATTATTCCTCATTTCGGAGTCCCATTGATCAGAGCTGGAGGATACATTTCTGTAGCATAAACAAAGTGTGGTAAAAGTCACAAACCACCTACCTCTCTTCAGCTGCACCTCTATATAAAGCACGTTACCATTTCACATGCACATCTATGAGGGATTTCCCCTTTTGTGAACCCAATTTCCTCTCACTTTTGAACAAAAATGCATCTCTGACATGAAGGATGCAAAGGCAGAGACAGCATGGCTTGGTACAGAGCAACAGGGAATTTGCTGAAGAGCAACAAAATGGAGAACAAACAAGAAAAATAAAAGGCAATTTAATGCCAAGAATTTATCAAAGGAGCAAAGATGCTTCTCGAGCAGCATCGCTGACTGCCCTGTTGGCAGACGTGCCAGAGGGAGACTATGAGCATGAAGAAGGAACAGCAACAACAAAGTAAACACAAGTAACAAGGTGGGAACAAGCCTATGGGCTGGTGGGACCTCCCCATGCTCCCCACCATGTGCCCTGCCAAAGGCACAGCCTCAGCCAAGCACCAGCTAGGACTAATGGTGAGCGGATGCAATTTCTCTGGAGAAAATCCCACATGATCGGCTCAAGAAAAACAGGGGAGACTGCTTTGTTTCTCTGTTGCTTAGTGATAAATGAGACCTGACACCCTTTCCCAAAGGTTGAATTCATCAGCTCCAGAGCTTACAGGTAATTAGACCTGCAGTTGTGGTGGGACTGGCTCTAGCAGTTATGGTATCTTTTTGGTGCCCATGCTTTCCTTGGGACCCTACAGCTAAACTTCCCAGCAGCTACAGTAGGACAACAGGAGCATGTGCTTGTGTTACACCCTTTACCCAAGCAGATTTCCACATTTTTGATAATTATAGGCCTTTGCAGAGGCACCATGCCCAGAGGTGCTGTGGAGGAGCCCAGCAAAGCCACCCAGCAGCTCGGGGCACCAGAAGTCACGGCTTCAACTTCAAGGGAAACATGAACATCCATCTCCTGAGACATACTTCAGCCACAGTATCAGCAGCAATACTTCTGCATGTGACAACATCTCACCAAGAAAAGCAAATCTTCCTGAAGGGTTGACTGATATGTAGACAGTCAAAGCCAGAGAACAAGCAGTATAGCCTACAACTCAGTGTTTTGGAAAGTCTACAGCTGCCAATCAACTGCGCGCTTCCTTAGATGAGCAGGCTTTCCTCTCAAAAGGGATCCCATGGGAAACCCTTCCTCGCACACCAGTCTTTTGTATCTTTTTATCCCATTCAGGACCCCTCCCCAGAGTTCAGCTGCTGACTTGGTCCCAACACCACTCTCAAATCTGCTTCCTCAACCTCAAAAAAGCCTCGGGCAGTGAGATCCCCGAAGTCTGGCAACAGCCAGTGAAGCTCCCTTGTGATCTCTTGGTCATCTGCCATCTGCAGCAAGGGGCATTTGGTGGGAAGTGGAAAAATCCAGCAGCAGGTGGTTTGGGGTGGAGGCCCTGGGGAAGCTGTACGGGGGTGAAACACCTCTGCCATGGCGCAGGACGGGCAACCTCCGCAAATTGAGACAGACCTGTGGTTGAAGCAGTCCAGACCTCTTAGGTCCTACTTGTATTGTGGATGAGAGCCTTTCATCCTGCATCCTTAAAGGAGGACACGTGCAGCAGGCCATGCAGGACACACTCCAACTGCAGAGCAAACCCAGGACGTAACGGCAGCGCCTGGGCTCTCGGGTGATCTTCAGCAGCCGGGAGCTGAACCTCAGGAGATGCCAGGTGGGGTTTGTTAAATGACAACATGATATAATCCAAACATGTCCATCACCTTCAAGCAAGGACCTTGTGACACAGGTAAAATTGCTTTTTTTCCACCCAAAAGATCAATATTGTCAGGATGAAATAATATGTCAGCCGGTGTGAAGAACTCTGCCTGACCGCTGACAGTCAACTGGCAGAAACTCCCTCTTGAAAAAACAATATAAGAAAAATCCTGAATATACTGCCACTTTCCAAACCACTGTATTCAGACCGCTCTCACCAGGAGCTGTAGATCATCTCCAGATTTCTTGGAAGAATAATTTTCTGTGCACAGGGTTTATTCTGATGCAAGAGATTCCTCAGATTTAATCGAGTTTTTTTCTATTAAACCATCATGGCTAATCAAACTGCCAGAGTCCCATCTGAAGACCACACTCCTCGGTGAACGGTGGCCTTTACTCCACGTCAGTCACGGCAGGACTTTCCTCTGAACAGACCTGTTGTCAAAGACAGTTTCTCATTACGCTCATCTAAAACTCCCCGGTCCTTCAGCAGCTTCTTCCCTTCGCCCCCGCACGCCTGCTTTGTTTTGCACTGGATTTAACTTTGCATATGTGGTTTGGTGTGTTTTGTTTTTTTTTTTAATATAACATCAAATCTCTTAATTCTCTGACCCAGAAATCAGAGACAATCCTCATAAAAATCTGGGACAAAGAAGACACAGCTGCACGCGCACAGCAGCAAGAGCTTCTGAAACTCACAAATCTACCCATTTAAAGTGATTTTGATTAAAGAAAGCATTTTGAGAACTGTTGCTGTCAGATCTCGGGTTATTTTGAAAGCAAATCCTCAGCTTTCAAGTGCAGCTCTGCTCTGAACAGGACACTTTAAAGAGTGACGACGCGGTGGCCCAGGTTAACCATCAGCTGGCGATTTGCACCTGAGATGCGAGGGCTTCTCCCTCCCACGCTGTCACCTCCGCAAGGCCATGGAGGACCCAAGACCCACGCGGGGTACAAGCCTGCTCCCACAGCATCCAGAAATAAAGGTTCCCTCAGCCGCAGCGTGACCTTTCCCGGAGCCGCACAGCCCATTCCTGCAGCACTTGTGCCAATGAGTAAATAATGAGAAATTAACGCGCGGCCTCGGCGATGAGTCAGAGCGAGCCACCACCGGCACTAATGAACCTGCAGGGACAGAGCAGGGTGTTGGAGACATCCAAGCCCCCCGGTTTCATGACGACATCACCCATGTCACCCTCATGTCACCCCTGTGTCCTCGGCGGGGCCACCGCGCATGGTCCTGTCAGTGAGTCACGCCCAGATACCAAACCAGGACAGCCCTCTCCGACGCCAGCGGATGGGAATGTGGTATGTTACACGGCGCCTCTTTGCACGTTTAATTTAACGAGGGAGAATAATAATGAAATAGCACGGGCTGAGTCGGGTCTGTCAGCCAGGAGCTCCTTCTACCCCCCAGCGCTTCACTGCAGCACCCAAGGATGAAGAATGAAGCCCAGGTGGGAGCTCACCCACTCCATCCCCAGCACCAACCATGGGGAAGCCCCCAGCGACAGCAGGGTTTCACCCACCCGCATCGAACCCCTCGCGAAGGCACTCTCTCATCAAGGGCAGTAACTCAGCTTCACTACCCTGGGTGATTCTCACGGCTGGTCCCACGACAGCAGCCAAGCGCAGGAGGAAATTGCGTTACAGTATCTGGAGGTCTGGGGCGCTCAAATCTGAAAGCGGAGTAACGGTTCACACCAGCCAGGGCTTTAACACCAGATTAAACGCTTTCACAGGAGCCTGTCTGTTTGAAAGCTTCCAGCCAGCCTTTTGTCAAGCCAATTTAGTTTGCATTGTACTTCGTCTTCAAGAGGTACCTTAAAATGCAACCAGCAGTGCTCTTTTTTTTTTTTTTTAACATAGTAGCTTAACTTTCTTGGAGGAAATTCATGGACCTGGGATGGCCACTGCTCCGTACGAGAAGGGAATGAAGTGCTTTCGTGGCAGAGGGGCCAGGCAAAGCTCCTCTCTCCAATGCCACAATGCATTATTGTTTAGGGAATCTGTTGAGCACTTTGTCCTGAAAGACGTGCCATTTTAGAAGGCTGAATGAAGCTCCAACTGGGATTATCAATTTTTAATTTCCCCATTAGCAGAAACAGAAGGTTACGAGTCTAGTGGTTTCTCCTGATAAAAGAAACAGCCTACTTCCATACACGAATTTTACTTTAAGAGGGATAATTATCCCAAGCCTTGAACCAAGCAGTAAGGATGGAGACACCATGTCCAACCCCAGGTGCTTAAAGACAGCAATTTAGGAGAGTTCCTGGCTGATCCCACTGGACCAGCATGCGTGGCCATACCTGGGCATCCAGCAGCGGGATGCTCCTACCTTCCCGCAGGCAGGAAAAGTGCCCCAGAAACAGCAAGAAGGAGCCCATTCCCCACGCACGGGCCAGCTTCTGCTTTGAAATTCAGCACCTGTGAGACGCAGGGCAAAGACTGGTAGGAAACTGCTGCTCCTCCTGCCCCTCCACTCCCTGGTGTGGGGACACAGAGGAACCTCTGTCTGTCACCCCACGGCAGCCAGCCAGGGGGGCACAGCGGCACAGGGCCCCGTGCCACCCCAGCTCTCCCCACAAGCGCATCCTTGTCATTCAGATGAGAAGCTGCCACAAAGGCGAGGGCCCTGCCCTGAACAAAGAGCCGCTTGGGATGGCGGCGGAGGGGGACGCGGGTCTGTGGTCTCCACTGATGAATGCAAATGCCTCCATCCCCTGGGAGCAACTTCTCTGGGAACAACACAGACGGGCTTTGTGAGCGGGAAGCTGAGCAAGGCATCGCTCATACGCAAGCCCCCAGGAATGCCCAGCAAGCCCCAGCTGGGGAAACGCCCGGGGGGCACGCACAGACCTTCCCCGTCACCCCTGACCACACAGTCAAGAAAAAGCAGCTCACACTGGTCTGTTTTTGCACCCGCGCTCTTGCAGCCAAACTAAAACTTTCCAGGCACTCCTGCGTCCCTTGGCCGCTGAGGCCAGAGCCCATGTGCACAAGGGATGATCTCGGTGACGCCGCCACCACCACCACCTCCCATCCTGCAGCCCACAGCATCTCCCTCGGGGCCAAGCTTGCTCAGCTTTGGGCATGGGTCCATCCCCAAGCCACAGCTTTTGCCCGGTGTCCCACAGCACAGTGGCCAGGACGCAGCGGGCAGGAGTCGCATGTCCAACACCCAGCTTCTTTACAAACCAGCAGGTCTCCAGGTCAACACCTTCCACACACAAACTCCACCGTGCTGGCTCTTCTGAAGAATAAAACTTGAAGGCAGACCTCCCTTCAGACCTGGTTCAAAGCCCAGTGAAGTGAGAGCTCTTATTACTGGGGTGCTACTAACATATATGAAGTTTTTGCTGCTCGCACCCCTGAGGCGCTCAAGCCCAAGCAGCCACAAACAGATGCGATGGGCAAACACCAGGCATGGCGGTGAGGCAGGGCTGGGGGGTTTACTGTAAACGCAGCGGTGCAAAACACAAAGTAGTAAATCTCAAAAGCAACATACTAAAATTCAAGGGAAACACTCAAGCCGAGCTCCATTCCATCTGCTATTTAATGCTCTCTTTGTTAGAGCAGCTAATGGAGAACAATAAAAACATTAATAATCAAGCTAGATTTATAAACTGGGCAGGATATTCCACTAGTAATGCAATCTGGAGAATCATTCAATTTTATATTGCTTTGGGCAGCACTCTAACAAGACCTGCCTTTGAATTATAGCCCTCTTTCATTTTGCTGAACTTTAATTTGGCCCAACATCACTGTTTCATTTAAAACAAACCTATGGCAGGAGTGGAGCGGAGGATGCAGCTCGGAGGCGCAGTCCTGCTCCTCACTGAAAGCCTCTCGGCTGCGAGGGAGGGGGGTATTTGGGATGTAAAAGCTCTGTTGACATTGTGCTCTATTTACTGCAGAGAATTGCTGGATATAATTTTCAAAGGTTAGAGGGGCTTTCTATTGCCATGGTTTCATGCTTCCTAGTTTTCAAATATTTGGTTGAAATGCATCACAGATCTTTAATTTCTTAGTTGCTTCATAAAGTGGATGTCAAATAATTCTTCTTAAGGCTCTCGCTTCCCACACAGTGGTATTTTCCTGACAAACACCTCTGAAAATACCTGGCATTTTCTGCTCCCTGCTGCTCATTAGAGGGCATAGACACCAACCTGCTTTACCGTCAGCCCCTTCCTAACCCCAACCAGTGCCGTCTCCAGCCAGAGGGATGTATTTGCCCCAGCAGGAAATCACAGACACCCACCTGACATCACCTACTCTGTCCTCCCCAGCCCAAACAGCCCCTTCACGCAGGGCTCTGTGATCCCCTTCTCCCGCAGTTCACTTCTGCACGGCTCTCGCCATCCTCGGCACCTCTTGCTTGGCGAGACTGTCACAGCTCTTCAGCACGGTGTTGAGCTACCACTCAAATCCAACCCAGGCCAAAAAAAAAAAAAAAAAAAAGCACCTTGATGCCTAAAAGCTGTCAGCGATACCTAATAAGCCCCCTCGAGTATTCACACTTAACCTGTAAAAGCTGAGCGCAGCCTGTACGGTAGCAAGGGTAAAAGCAGGTCAAAGATGAAGTTTGAGCCAAATTGATCGGGGCAGAATACACCAATTTGCATGCTGTTTGCATCAAATATTAATTCCAGCTTTAACACGCGGTTATAGAGGAAAGCAAATGCTCCCTAATGATGCAGATGTGCCTTACTTTCCGCGCGTTTTCTATTCTGCTAGGAACCGACGGGGGACGACACGCTCTGTCCTTCCCGGCAGGTGTTTGAGCAGGAGCCCGCCGCCGAGCCTCGGCGGCAGCATCCTGGCGCACAGCTCCATTAGATAACCCTGCCCTGCTGCAAATCCTTCCTTCCTCCCTCCCTCCCTCCTTCACAGCAGCACACGGGCGGCGTTTTGAAATTCGTTGAATTTCAGGGAATTTCTCCAAACCAGTGAGTCCAGCCCCAGGACTGCTCGCCCATGCCGGCTTTCCGATATCCAGGTTTGATGCAATCGTGGAGCTACGGCTGGCATCAGCTACAAGAAACTTTTCCTCCTCCAGAAGAAAATCCTCCATCTCTCCTCTCTCAGAGGAGACAGCGTGGAGCTGTACGGACCTGCTGGCACACGACCTAAGCCCCCACTGCCTGCTAAAACCTGTCACCCCCCTGCACACCGAGCAGGCACCCGTGGGCGGAGAAGCAGGACCACAGGGATGCCCAGGCTGTGCAGATCACTGCAGCGGGGTCCCTGACCCATCCCCATCCCCAGGGATCGCTCCCACTCCAAACGTGCCATTTTACTCTGCCATCGGGGAGCCCTGGAGAGAGGCCAGCCCGTCCCAGTGCCCGAGACATCACCACCTGCTTGTGGAGGCTGGTGGGGCCATCACCCCACAGATGCTGCTGTGGGAGAAAGTGGGGGCACCGCATCGGGGTGCGGGGTGGGTACCATGCAAGGTGGGGGGGGGCACTGGCTTCAAAAGGGCCCCGTGCAGTGGGTATGGGGCAGGGGCCACTGGGTGCAGGGGGGTAAAGGGATCCTTCAGTGGGTGCGGGGGGGTCGGGGGGGGGCACCAGGCGCAGCGAGAGGCGCCACGCAGGGGGTGCTGAGCGGTGCGGGGTGTAAAGAGGCAGCGAGCAGCGGATGCAGGCTGGAGGGCACCGGCTGCCAAGGGGACAGCGGGCAGGGGGGGCTCCGGGGGTGCATTTCCAGCGCCGCGGAGCCAGCAGTGACCGTGGAGGGTGGGGGAGAGGGCAGAGAGAGGCGGGTGCCGGGCGGGGTGGGCTCTGAGAGGAGCCGGGGCGGGGGTGGGGGGGGTGTCGCGGGTAACTCACAACTCCCCGGGTGATGTCGTCCGCCGCGGGGGTGGGCGCCGCGGGCGCCTCTTGCCACGCCAGCCACAGGGCGACCACGAGGAGCATCTCCCGGCGGCGGGCGCGGGGCCGGGCGGCGGGGCTCAGCATCCCCCCGCGCCCCGCGCCCCCCGCCGCCCGCCCCCGCGCTGGGCTCCGCCGGGCCACCGGGCTCCGCGCCGCATCCGCGCTCCCGCCCCGGGCTGCGGCCGCCGCCAGGCAGAGAGGCGGGCGGGGGTGGGGGGGGGTCACACACAGGAATCCGCGCTGCTCCGCTCCGCGCTGGGGAGGCTCCGCCGCCGCGGCGGGTGCGCGGTCACATCGTCCCGCTCCCGCACCCCGCGGAGCCGGAAAGTTGCTTCGGGCGCTGCCGCGGAGCAGAGCGCGGTTCGGCTGCGGTGGCGGCTGCTGCTGCTGGGGGGGGCCGCCGCTGCTCCGCCGCTCCTGCCATGCACCCCTCAGCGCCCGGCCAGCGGAGGAGAAGAAGGAGGAGGAGGAGAAGGAGGAGGAAGGGATGGTAATGAGGGGGGCGGTGTCGTTCCCGGCGGGGCGTGGCCGCGCAGCGTCGAGCATCGGCACAGCTCCCGCGGCTGGGGGGTGGGGGGGGGCCCAGCCCCCGGCCTCTGTCGGCTTCGTGTCTTCCCCTTCTTTCCCAGCATCAACATTTCTTTAAGTACCAGCCCCGTCCTCCGAGTTTTTCAAGGCGCTGTGGAAAAGACCGGGTGGCTGGCGCATCTCCGACCGCTCTCCCGTCGCAGCTAGACGAATGTCTGGCTTGTCCCCATAAACGGCGTGCCGGGAGCCCGTGGGCTCTGCAGCGTGCCCTCCCGTGGGAGCTGTGAATCTGCCACGCGCTCTGACAGGCCAGATGGCAGGGGACACCCTGACATCTCCGGCTCCTGCCAGTTCAGGATGAAAATGTGCTTCACGCTCGGCATCTGCGTTCCCCACTTCCCATTAGCACATTAATACGCTCAGCAGCTTTGGAAATTACCTTTAAAGTTATTTTAAAGCAGAAACTGTAAATGTACTCTTTAAAAAAAAAAAGATACGAAATGGAAATAATGAAGAATTGGCAGAGATGAAAAATTGCTTCTAGATGCTGCTGGGGCAAAATTGTAATGGACATTGATATGACACCTTCTGCACAAATAGATTAATTCGGCAATGAACCGTAGCTGCTTCTGGAGATATTTAATATCAGACAGGACTAGAGCAAAGCAGTGGAGGAGGAAAGGAGAAATCTTTGTCCAGGAGAAACTGGTTAAAGAGAATTGACAGGGAGACCTCGCTTCCTGCAGGTGAGTCCATGCTCCGTGTGTCCCCAGGAGCTGGGCTGACATTACCGCTGCAACGCCAGAGAAATCGGAGGGAAAGACCCTGGATTACACGGCTCAGAGCTTCACCAACTAGAGCTGCCTTTTGTAGCTCAGGAGCTGTTATCTCGAGAGACTGAAGTTCAGCTTCTTAGAAAGACCTGCAAAGCCCATCCTCTGGTTCTGCAGGTGCAGGCGGGGGGTTTCCGAATGGCTGGAGCTCCCCATGCCCGGGCGCTGAGCGATGGGTCTGGCAGCTCCCACTCACCATGTAATTTCGCTTTGGAAAGATGCCCACGGCCACCCTGCCATGCATACCGGAGTGGTTCCCTCTCCCTGTACATCCCTCTCCCCTCTGCAGGGCTCGCTCCTCCTTTGTGCATCATCTCCTCCTGTCCGTCCCGCAGCTGCTGCTGCTCTCGGGGGAAGATCTCTTTCTCACTTCCAATAACTGTCGCATCGTCCCCAAGGATGACGAGCATTATTATTTGCTGTATTCCAGAATCCGCTGCTCTGAGCAGAAAGCAGCAGCCACCCAACACCCCTCGACCTTTCCCGGTTTTTCCAGCAGAGAAGCGTTATCCCGGGCAGCCAGGCCAGCCTGACATTGCTTAGCAACATCACACATAGTAATTTCCTGCTAAGCAGCTCCAGAATCTCCTCTCATTAGGGGTCATTTCTCTTGGCAGTTGACATGGCTGTGGGCAAATCAAAGCGATCCTCGGGAGGAAGGCAGAGGCAGCACAGCCGCGTGGGACCAGGAGGAATGCGCAGCAGTGACTCAAAATCCCGGAGTTTGGGACATGCCCGCAGCCCTCGGGGTGAGCGGCTTCTGTGGTGATGGACTCCTCAGGGCAGAAACTGCCAGCACAAGTTCAGTGATCTCAATAATGGCCACAAACTGGGTTTGGGGTTATGACTGACAAGTACTCCAGCATGTGGGAGTATTTTCTAGGGGTTTGGGGCTCTCTTACAGCTGCTCAGCACAAACACTGTCCCTCTACATGGCATGGTCTGCATGCTGACCTTGTCCCCGTGCCAGGCAGCCTGCAGCTCTGGGCCTTGATCCTGTGCCGTATCTGTGGTCCCACCTCTTCTGCCCTGGCCACATCATCCCGTAGCAGCACAGATCCCTCAGCTGCCTTCCTGGTGTTTCTGGAGGATGCTGCATGCTCCACCCTGACCTTTAATCCCATTTTGCAGCTGAGGGCAATGAAGGAGAAAGGGTCATGGTGGGCAGCTTGTGAGCTGTTGGACCAAAGATAAAGGCTGAGCCCGCTCCAGCTGGAAGAGTTTTGCTCTTAACTTCAAGGGGTCAAGATTTTAGGGCACATGCTACCATTTTGTCTTCACCTCCTAGGTCATCCTCTCACAGCAGCACATCAGGGACAAAATCTTCACGGTTTCCATCAGACTGGGTGTTTTAAGCAGATTGACAGCAGGGCAAATGGAAGATGCTGCTCTGTGTCAAATGTACTTTAATCCTTTTAGATTCTTTCCTGTGGCATTAAATGTAAGAGTGCATCAGCTTTTACCAAATGTAGAATATACTAAAAGGTGCCTATTGCAAGAGAGTATGTTTCCCGCAGCCGTTTCTCACCTACATGTGTTACGTACAGGCACGGGCTGTAATCGCAGAGGTTTGGGTGTTTGCAGAACATTTCACTGCAGCACACCCCAAGCTGCCAGCTCCAGCCTCCCAGTGAGGAGCACCGTGCAGAAGCCCAGCTTCCCACCAGCTCTCCTTTGCACAGCCTCCTGCCTCCAGCAGACCAGCAATGAGCTGCACCCTGATTGCAGCGGATCTGTTTTGGTGGAACAGATGGTCAGATGGCCACAAGTAATGTCAAAAAAAAAAAAAAAAAAAAAAAGAAAGAAGAAAAAAAAATAGTGTTTTGTATCTATTCCTGGTGACAACCCTTGCTGGGGAGGACTGTAACATAAGGGTAGCTGCAGGTATTATAGTGAGAGCCAGACTCACAAAGAACACTGCCCCAACTGAGATCTCAGATCACCCGCACAGGGGAATTTTGAACTCCTGGCTGGTCAGGACAGTTTTGTCTGCAACTTTGAATGCCCGTGCTTTAGCCCCCTCTACATGCAGCAAAAGGAGCACCCATTGCTTTCCCTGGGTGAAGCAGGGCCCTGAGCAGTCAGCTTCGGGGGGCAAAGTTGTAGCTAGTGGCAGCTGGGGGGCATGGGTAGCATCCTTGGTCCTGCTCAGTGAAGGACCCACAAAAACCTCAGAGCTTTTAGGTGACCAAATCCCGCTGAATTTTCCAGCCTCTGACTTCCACGGCTGCTGCTACCTGCTCCACTTCACTGCCTGCCCAGGTATTAGTTACTGTGTTATAGCATCTATAACGCAATAGTTATTGGTTGCTGGCATCAGGGTTGTGACAGCACCTCAGAGAACCGGCTATGTGACTAATTATATATGCTGGGTGAGCAGGTGCTTTATCTGTACCCTAAAGCTATTCAAAGTAATTCCCGACATATTTATAAATATTTTTAGCAAGCGCTTAGACAAGATGGCAGACTTCTACCAGTTAATCAAAAATTATGTCACAAATTATGATACCAAAAAAAGTCTACAACCATGTCATGTACAAACAGCAGGGAGAGATTCTTTAATAGTTTAATTTTATTTAATGAGGCTTCCTCCTCCAACAAAACACTGCTTGATTGTCAAGGCTCAAAATTCTCAGACATTGAAGCGCTCAGACTGTTGTAGGATATATACTTAACTTTAAGCGTATGAGTAATCATGCTGGCGTCACTCTAACCAAATGAACGTAATAAAAGCACATCTCTTCCCAGGGAGGTGGGAGCTGTGCACAACACGAGGCAAATTGCATGGGTGCCATCAGCTCCTTACAGCTACCGAGAGCAGATTTAGGCAATATGAAGAACCTAGTTAAAACAAACTGAACCGTGAATATTTATTCTCTCTTTCCCATTCAGTCGATTTAAAAAAACCAAACCCAAACACCTCGACGGCGCACGTTTAACTCCATGCTCGTGTCGTAAGAACAATATGGGGTAGACGGAGTTTTCACGCCATTCGTCACACAGGTGAGTTGCTGAATAGAGTTTATTTAAGGAAGGAACAGCGTGATGATTTTAATTCTGTTAAGTGTAGCTTCCAAAATGCATTCTTTACGCTTCATTTGTTACAAATGAATGACTCGGTTAAAACAGCATTCAACACATTTTAGCCAAAATATTTGCTTTGCACAACAACAAAAATTCAGATAACCACAATCATCTGTAAGCAAGAACAAGCACTGACAGGCACAGAGACAGCTGTTTATTCTGCTACCTATAGCCTCTTTTAGCACACAACTTTTATGCAAAACAAGAAATGCTAGTAAGGCTGATTTGCAAGTTCACACTTCCCTGATCTGCCTAGTATTGTCAGCATTTGGGGGGAAAAACCCAAACAACTTAAACCAGTACACTGTATTTGTTTTCTTTCTGCAGGCATTCCAACCAAAGTGCACATACTTAAAATATATTCACTTTTGTGTGCCAAGATGGTTGGTATGAATTTAAAATGTCATTATCCTCTAACTATACATGCTACGTGCAAGATGAAGATTTTTCCTCTCGGTGTCTTTAGTATAATTAGCATGTATGACAACATTCAGACGATTTAATTTCCCAATTAGACAGCTATACTGAAAATATCCTTTGCATTAAATATGCAGCAATTCTTATCAGTAGATACTCCACAACTGCTTCTGCCCTGTTAAATCACTGCAGATGCTCATGTTTTGGCAAGTTGAGAATTGTTAGTTTTCTGCCCTGTCAACCAGGGAGACAGAAATAGCGGCAGGGCGCGGTGGGTGCCCCCTCGCCGGCAGGACACGCGGCGTTCCCAAGGGGCAGCCGTGTAGCGCAGGCTTCTTTCTGAGCCCAAGTAATAGATCAGTTAATGCTGTGAAGTGTGAGAATGAGGACATTTGTGACATTATCCTGCTGTTCTAGAAGCTTTGGTAGGAAGCATGGGAAAAATCGGTTACAGGAATCTAATTTGCTTGCTTGTTGTTAATATCACCCAGAAGCTACTTATTTGCTTGCCTGCTTTTAGGACTGATGGGTGACCAATGATAACAGAATAAAATAAATTGTTTTCCAAGGACCAGTAGTAGATATAGTTGCACGTATGTTAAGTACTACTCATGGGAAATTTGGAAATTTTTCTTTTCCATAGGTAAAAATGAGGCAGAACCCGGCATTTACACACAGCTTGAGAGTATACAGCTTTTTTTTTCTTCCTTGTTCTATGATTGAAAAAACAGCCTACTGACATGTATTCGACAGCTTACACAAAACAAGGGAAGCTGAAGTTAGGAGGAGTGGGGAAACAGACATTTTCCTGCAAACCAGAGCTCTGGAGTGGAGGAATGCTGCAGAGATGCTTGCAGTGCTCTTGGCCACAGGAGTCTCGTTCTCTGCGCAGTCACACACTGGCACAAAGGATCTCCAGCATCTCGTGGACGTTTGACTGCCAGCTCCAGCTCAACATGCTAAGGCAGCACTGTCTCCCCGCAGAGCTCATCCCACTTGCATCCACCAACGACGCTGCTTAGACCTCTCCAACCCACTCTAAGGTCTAAATCTTGCAGATTTCTCCCACATAACACCTAAAAAATGCAGCCTTCCCTAGCCTCCAACGCAGCTGCAGCTCTCCCCAGCTCGCTTCTCTGCTGTCAGGCCCTTTATCTCCCCCTGCCAGCCCCGCTCCTACAGGTACCTCTATCCAATGCCGTTGCAGAGGTCTTTTTCCGAGCCTATCGCTTTGACCATCTCTCCTCACTCTTCTCTGAGCGGCTGTCTGCTGAATTCTCTATATCAGATCAAACATAAACAGCTCGTCTTTATTTCAAAGGCTTTCACAGAAAACCTTGCTTTGGCTTCTGTTCCTCATTTAGCACCAAGAAATCGACTCCCTCCTCTGGCCAGCCATGAAACCAGCCTCTCTCTCCCTTTGCTAGGCTCCCAAACACTTTCTTCCATGCTGCCCCTTCTGAGTGGGAATTTTTCTAAGCAAACCCAAGTGAGCTGTGCTATCCTCTCTTTGTTTATGAATATACTCTATAAGATCAGGAACTCTCCTGGTTTGGTTTTTTTTTGGTTTTTTTTTGTTTTTTTTTTTCCCCCCAGTGCAACTTTGCTCCAAGAAGTGGAACAATATTATTTTGTAGTTTTCTTCATCTCCCTTGCTTGCAGTCACAGCTTGCTTTGTGTCTTCTCCAGGGCAAGAGAGCTCTTTCCCCCACGTTTGTGAGGCACCTAACACGAGGTCATCTTCATCCGCTGCTGGAGTCCCTTGGCACTATGGTAACATCTGTGATGGCTGCAACATCTAATTGCTCAGCTCACAGCCACGTTGCCACCAAGCGTGCACCATATCGCACAGCATCGGCCACTTCTGCCTCCCCGCTGCATCATATACTTCTCGCAGAACAGCGTTTAAGGCATTAACACTCATGAATTATAAAACGGTACAAAGGAGCCACATGTTTTCTGGGTTTAGCTTTGCTGCAAGCTTCCCCAATACAGCAAAGCCTCAATCAAGATCTTGTAATAACGAGCGAGGCAGAAGGACAGGCCAAACTGCCATGTTAAAGCAAACTAAAGTGTAATTGTCTCTTCACCACCAGCATTCCCATCCTTGCTCCCATTGCTTTTTGATAACATCAACATCCTTTCATGCGCTGTCTTGCTTAAGCAATGAAGAGAAGTCCAGAGGTTAATTGATGAAAAGTAGAACATAGTCATTTCACTCAAAAAAACCCAATAACAACAAAGCAAAAAAAAAAAAAAAAACCCATGAAAATCTACAAACTAGGATTTGATGGAGTTTTCCAGTGGAAAAAAAGTACTAATTTTAACACTATTTAAGCACAACAGGCTGTCCTTTGGCTTAGTAAAATCTTGACATCTTTGACCTGCTTTTATAATAATGCTTTAATAAGTGTTTGTGCTTCCTGTCAGTCAGGAAGACAGCAAATTGTGGCATACATCAAAGGTGCCAATCCGTGATATGCACAGGTACGCTGTACCCTACAGAGGCAGATTGGCACTTTACTAATGGCAGAACATCCCATCAATTAAATCTAGCCATATATCTTCTTTCAACATATGACATGTTGATTGGCAACCTTCCTAGAGACGTGGCTCAGGCACCTGGGAGAATTTGCTGGCAAGGTCAGTGAAACTTCTAATGCAATCTTTTCCATCAGAGTCACGGGTGACAAGCTGGCAGAACTCAGCCGTGCACCGTGCTGCAGTGCCCCTCGCCTGCAAACAGCTCTCGCAGCATCAGGGCTCCTTGCCCTGGTCTCAGGTCCTTGCTCTGCTCTCTGTGCCGTTCCTCTTCCTGGTTTACCCCAAAATTCTTCTTCTGCCCAACTTTTCTTACGTACATCCTGCCAGTCCCTAACAAGTGGGGTTTGACTGCAGTGCTATTCCTTGCTCCCCATTGAGTTCAGTTTTCTCTGCTTGGCCCTGGCTGCTCCTCTTGGAGAGCAAGAGTTATTTAAGGTGCTGAGAGTCCCGAGTTTGAACTCTGGATAATCCCTTCACCTTCTAGTTCTGGGAACCTCACTTCTAGAGAGATGGGGATTACCTGCTGTTCAACAGAGAGCAGCAAAAACCATTCAGATGTCGTATGGGAGAGGATTTAAGACTGACCATATCCATCTTTTCACAGGAAAATATTACCAGAAAAGGCAGGAAAGAAACTGTTCACAGGGATAGGAGAAGCAGAAAGGATATTAAGAGTGAGTACGTGAGACAGGCATTATGAAAATTGGGAAGAAGAGTGAAGTATTTAATCCCATTGCCTGGGAAAGCTGTTGTATCCCCACCAGATCAAGAGGCTCTCTGGACCAGTTCAGGCATGGCTGGCCGCCTTGGTACAGAAGGATGGAGAACAGTCTCCTGAGGGTCTGTCTTATCTTGTTTTATGTTTTGTTTCTTCTGCTCACCTCCTCCTCTGACCTGAATCTTCTTGGCTTTAAGATCTTCGTGAGGCCCAAGAGCCATTAGCCTAAGGCCATTGTTGCATTCATACAGATGCAGTCCCAGCTGCTTACGGTATATAATGGGATTTAGGAGCCTGAATATTCAAATCCAACTTTTTCTTCATTAGGCAAAGAACCTTTAAGATGCATTTGAGCCACGTGTTTGGATTCAGAGCCGAACACTCACCAACTTGCACCTCCAGGAGTTCGCCCTGTCCTAGTAGGTTATAAAGCCCAGCTGGCAACTGAGGAACGTGTTTTGAAATGTCAGCAAAGCCCAGGGATATTTTGGAGCCAGTGTTGCAAATGCAGGGCTTTTTCTTGCTATAAACTGTTCATCTCTTGGAAACACGTTGCCCACAAAGCTAATGTGGCCCTCAGCAGAGCCAAGCACAACCTAAGGAGAGCTGCCAGGGCTGCTCAGCTTCCCCCGCTAGCGCCCCAATGGGAAACCTTGCATCTCTCAAGCAAAGCTATTCCAGTGCATCAAATCCAGAAAAAATCAATGCTTGCAAGACTTCTTTCTTCGTAGCCTCCTCAAGACCTTCTCAGCAAAACTACCACCACAGGAAAGTTTAACCCACTCGATCAATCCTCCCTGCTTGAAGCCTGCAGAGAGAGAGTGTCATTTAAATAAGGTAAATGTTTACCGTAAAACTTGTTCTTCGTGTCAAAACTCATATTTTGCCTTTGTGGCTGTTCTTCCCTGTGGTCAAGTTTCCATCAAGGTCAAAAGTGAATGGCTTCTGTTGGAAGAGGAGGGCTTCACTACTGGAAACACAAGGCACGGACCCAGGAGGAACATCCTTCTCTTACCCTGCTCTCCTCTGGAGTGATGAAGGGTGAAGAGCAAAAGCCCCATTTAGACTGGAAGGATTATGTGAAATAAACAGTAGCGTAATTTATGGAGCAACTTTAGGAACTTTATTTCTCAGGGTTCAACTTTAATGACTCCTTTCTACTCCCTGGATCCTAAGCAGCTAGTTATATCATGTTGCATTAGAAACTGAAGCTGCAGACAGAACAGCATCAGACCAGCAGGAAGAAAAAAAAAAACAACCCGAAATCCCCACCCTAAATGGTTTTCCTTTACCAGGAACAAACATATGCAGTAGCACAGTGCTTTGGAAATAAATTGCTCATGAACCTTCTGGCTTGCAGCTAGCAGTAAATCTTCCTGTTTGCAAAGACACTCAGGTATATATGGCAAAAAATCTCACTGCTCTATTAAAGGTCTTACTGAAAAATCTCCCTGCTTTACAGAAAAGCTCTTATTTACCCCTCGTCTCCTCAGAATAACAGATTGCCAAAGCTCCTCGCAATCACAGCGCAGCTCAGCTCTGTGTCCACACTGTAGACTAAAGTGCATTACATAGATTGCAAGCTGTTACATAAAGCAAACTTTTATTATGGTGGTTATAGCAGCAAGATGTCCAAAGGGATGTTTTATGTACAGCCTGTCTCTGTGCTTAATCAAAGTCCAATCAAATGCCTTTTTTTCTCCCTAAGCTTGACTAGAGAAATGTTTTATTATTTTAAAATCATCCAATACTTTGCCACTAATTCCCTAAGTTATTAAAGCTTGAACGAGGAGACGAGGGTCTGAACGAGGGTTGAACGAGGGTCTGGCTCTTGCAAATCCTCAGTCAATTGAGTTTGGGGTTTCTAAAGCCTCGGAGCCCAGTGATTCAGACGTAAGCTCGTTGCATCCACACTGTCAGAAGACAGCTGGCAGTGGACAGGAGGCTCAAAACTGTCCAGCTCCCTTCGTTATTTGTCCCAAGAATGGGCAGTTACATTGCTTGGGAGCATGCTGGAGAAGGTGGGCAAGCAGGGGATGCTTTGGCCTGGAGATGCCGTGTGGGATCGAGCAAAACCAGCAGCCCCTGATCACCCAGATCTAACAGCAGCATCAGGTTTCTCAGAGGCTTCCTGAGGAAAGTACAGGCCAGAGCACGAGATGTTCATGTGCCTATGGAAAGAAATTAGGCTGCTGTAACAAGGGTCTGGGGTCTAAGATGCGCTGACTTTCAAGAAATACCCTGGTCCTGATCCACACCAGTGGCCGACCACGCTCTGCTCAGCTGCGCCCAGCACGTGGGAGCATGGACACAGGTGTGGGGGTTCTGGGATGGGTGTGCTGCAGAGCACCTTAAATACCCACCTCCTGCCCCCCAGCGATGCACATTGCCCCAAACGCACCCCCCATCCGGCCAGAGCCATCCCCAGGGGCTCTCAGTGTGCACACATTCACTCCCAAGGAAAAGAAGCAGCGTTCCCCTGCCCAGCAGGAGCCAGCTCTCTCTAGACTGTAAAGCCATATAATTGCTGTCTGGTACAATTAAGCTTATTCCTAATGGTAATTTAATTTGTGTTAGAATGCCAGTTCAGCGCAGGACTTTGCATGCATTTGTGGTTCCTTCCATTAGCGGCACTTGGTAGTCACTCAGACAATGGCTGTGACAGGGCTTTGTCTCATCCCTCCTGAGCGATGCTCAGAGAGCAGCGGGCACAGGGCTGGTGGGACTGGGGCAGGGACATGCTCAACCTCACCCCCAGGGGGGAGCCGCTCCAGGTAACGTGGCGGGGCATTCGGGATGAGCCAGCCCTGCCATCACCCTGCACGGCAGCAGAGGCCACCAGCCTGGAGCCCTCCTGTCTCTCATGCATCAGGGACAGGTAAAGATGGGGGGGGTTGGGGGGGGCCAGGAAACAGAAACAGAAGAAAAGTAGAAGAGGAGTGGGGGGGAGGGGGAAGAAAACGCCCCCTTCCCCAAGGTTTGCTGGCCCGTAGGTCTCAGGTGACTCCAGAAGGACACATGCTTCACCGAGACCACCAGCAAAGTCCAGACAATCCTGTGCTTAACTTCAGGAAGGGAGGAGAGAAAACACCCAAGAAGAAATCAGAATATGATTAATGCAAACCAGTATTTACTGGCACCAGTGAGGTTCACTGATCTTTGTATATTCCTTGTAGGATCGGGAACATCTTAGGTGCTGTGGGAGAATGAGAGTTCTTAACTAAATAAGCAGATCTCCTGACATCTGTCCTCACATCCTTTGCTCTGCACGCAGATGCTAGATGTGGGAAAGGTATTGTATACCTCCAACAAGCTTTTCTTATATTAAAAAAAAAAGTATTTCCTTAGCCTTAAAAAAGAAATCCTTATTTGGAAAATAAGACCTGAGGAGGTCCGATTTGAAATTCATCACACCATTGCGCCTCCTGCTCCAGAGACGTGCCTGAGTACAGAGACTTCAGAACACACAAAACTATTTTAAAACTTCACCATGTCCTGCCTGTCTGTTTTCCTCTGATATTTGCTTCAAGCACAGAGCATCACAAGGGTTGCTGCAAAGAGTTTGAAGGTAGAAAAGACCCCTTTGGTGCCAAGAGAGGCAGTGGTCCCTGAGAAGGAGAAAGGCACAGCGTTGTATCAACTGGGAATTTGACAGAGAAAGTGTCTGGTTTGTAGAAACTAACAAAAAAAAAAAAACTCCAAAGCAACCTAATTTCTCTGGTTATCATGGGCAGTAAGATAATTTCATGTCTCCCTCCCTTCAAATAACATTGCCAAAATAAAACACGTTTCCTTCATTCTGGTGCTAAAGGTTTAGCAGTTAAGAGAGAACCATTTATTTCCAAAGGTCAGAGTAAAAGATATATACTTTCAGCAGCAATTGCCCGTGGGCACTGGAAAGAGAGCTGCTGAAGGTGCCATCAGCAGGGAGATTGAGGAGAGCCGGGAGAAGGCATCCACCTTCCCCAATGGGCTGTAAACTGAAATGACTGAGTGCAGCCAACTAAAAACTGAGAATATTTCCACCATGTATCAAAACAACAAGCAGGAGGCTTGCTGGAGCCCTGAGGATGCTTTAGAGGAGCATCCCGTGCGCAGTGCTGCTTTATACAGGGAGCTGTGAAGTTCTCACACGCTGCAGTCAAAGGGGTCAACTCCATCCAAGGAGCCGAGCCCCAGCTTGAGCATTGGCCTCCTTAGGTAGCGCTGTGTTGGTGAATGGAAATCTCCAAGGCTGAAAACCCCGCAGTTTGCCCCTCTATTAGCCACCGACAGTCATTTTCCCTGTGTCCCTCTTAGATCACTCACTAGCAAGCACAAGGTGTCAGGATGCACCCATTTGTGGGTTTCCTGGTGCCGACAAGCTCCCAGGGACCTGGCTCAGTCTCATTCCCAGCTGGGCAGCAGGCGAAACACTCGGGAAGAGCCCACACGGAATAACCAGGAGCAGAGGCATCGTCACAGCCCAACGCCAGTATTGTGCCGTTAGCCAACGCGTACCAAAGGGGTGACTGGAGGGCGGGGTGGGCAGCGTTCAGAGGAAGGGAAAGGGACAGCCTGTTTCAGCTGTGGAATTGGGGCTGGGTTACAGCCAGGCACTCACAGGCACTTTGAGCAGACGTGCCCCATCCTTGGAAACATTCAAGGCCAGGTTGGATGAGGCTCTGAGCAACCTGATCTGATTGGAGATGTACCTGCTCCTTGCAGGGGGGTTGGACTAGATGACCTTTGAAGGTTCCTTCTGACCCAAACCATTCTGTGATTCTGTGTGTAGTGCCTTCCCAAATGCCACAGGGCTGAAGTTCATTGGCTGATGCCCCTGAGACCACCCTACGACTCCCTGCACACCTCTGATCTGCTCAGAGGCAGCTTGGTCACTTGGTGTAACTCCTGACACCAAATCCCCAGTGAGCGCAATAAATTGTCTCTCTTCTCAAACCGTTGCACCAAGGGAAGAGGGGCGCACCCGGCAGACCCCGCTGGGCAGGCTGCTTTGGCAGAAAACACCACCCCAGAGGTGCCCGTGGAGAGGGGCTGCTGCTCTTCCCAGCAGGAAGACACGTCGTGTGACCAAAGCACAAGGTCGTGAGAGCAGCCCTGGGACTTCAGGTCACAGATTTATGCCACAAAAAAGAAAACCAAATGAAAAGACCAGCTGAGCTTATTTACAGCATCAGTAAATAATTTAGGAGTCAGGCAGATGCCCCCACACAAGTTCTCTCCAGGCTTACCCCATGTGAAAAGCACATTTTGGTTGCAGCAGGCTTTGCCGGATACTCTGTAATTTCTGGAACTCCAGTCTCTCCCCTAAACCCTCTTAAATCCAGGTTATCCCCATCACTGGATACTCAGACTCCAAGAAATCTGTGTGGGTGTGAAGGAAGGAGGCAGGATTTGGAGGCAGCAGCGTCCCAGAGGAACAAGCGACGGCACAGGCAGGTGCTGCTAGAGAAGCAGGCGCAGCGGCGGGGGAGGCTGGGCGTACGGAGGGTTTTGCTTGCAGCTGTGGGGCTGCCCGAGGCAGGGGCTGCTCATGTTGGGGAGATGGAACCAGGAGAAAACTGGAGTCTGGTCCCAGGCAGTGCCTGGGCAGAGCAGGAGGCACACCTTCAGCGCTTGTGCAAGCTGTAAGAAGGAGAGACTCTCCCAACCAGCTCGCCACAGCGCCTATTGTGAGCCTGACAGTGTTTAAACTCAGTAAGTGATGCTTCAAGTCAGCTGCCTGCACTTTGTGAGAGTCAGGAGCCAAACAGCAGCTTCTTGCTCACAGATTTACAGCACCTTCCACTATCCCACCCAGAAAGGCGCTTTGGGGTGCATCAGGGCACTGTTCCCCATCAGCTTCCTCACCTCCACCATGGCTGGAGCTGCCCAGCCCAGAGCACAGGAGCATCCTCCATCCCTAGGAGGCTCAGCCCTGCCAACAAAGTGGCAACAGATGCAACAAGAAACATATCACTGAAACCCAGTCTGGAGTTTACAAAAAGAAAAAACAAACAAAAAAACACACAGACAAAAAAAATCAAAGCCTCCCCAAAACCAAAACCACAAAAAACACACAAAAAAAAACCAAAACCCCCAAAACCTGAAGTTCTAAGAAACCAGTTATTAAAGATTTTTTTTTTCTTATCTGAAAGAGTTAGATGCTTGAGGAACTTCTTTTACAAGAACAATATATATTTATTTTAAAACAAGCATAATTTTCTTTAAAAGAAGATCCCACACTTATTCAAGAACCCACTTCCACTCTGAAAAAGCAGAACCACTCCACTCTCTGGCCCCTTACTGACTGCACCCCAGAGCACTTTTCCCCTTTCCTATCTCACTCTCACCCCTGTCCTATCTCACTCTCACCCCTGCCCTCACACTCAATACCCCTACAGAAACCACACAACACACATGTTCCATTTTACCTGTGCCGTTTCCCTCAGACACGCCATCCCACATCTCCAAGCCACGCTCGCTCCTCCCCTGCACAGCACCCAGCCGCTCAAGGCAGTGACGGGGTCCAAGCAGCAGCTCCCAGCCCACTGGGACCCATTTACCCCAGACTCTGACAGACTTTCCCTTCTGCCCCCAAGCAGCTGAGCCCCATCACTCTCCCTGAGTGCCTCCTTATGAAGCAATCAGACCTGCCGAATCTGCACCCCCAGCTGCACAAACTGGGGGATTAAGAAAAGCCTTGGTGCGAGGCACAGGCGGGCACCTCACCTGCAGGGCATGGGGAGGCTGATGCTGTACTTCAACAAAATGGCTGGACACTTTATGCAGATGTAAAAGGGCACCAATTCCTCTGTTTCTTAAAGTGCTTTGAGCTGCTTCTTAAAAAAAAAAAAGTTTTAAACTATTTGGAGTTTTTACCAAAAATGTAAGGTTTCATTGTTTAAAAATATGAGCAAGGCTTCTGCTGGCCTTGTGTTTCGTAGCTAATCTTGCACACGTGGGGCTAAAACCTGATCCTTTCTGGGACGTGTCCTCCTGCACGGACTCTGCAGTAGATGGGGGATCAGGGATGGCCGCTGTGTTTTATGAGTGGAGAAATTCAGTCGCAGCTTCACGTTGGGTGCCCTGGGACCAGGGCTGGAGAGCCCAGCACGCTCGCGGGGAAGGTCCCGCTGGAGCTGCAGCACGCTCCGGGCAGCGGCAGCTCTGCCGGCACAGGTTGGAAAAGAGCAAGCAAGCTCTGAGATGTTGGGCACGTTCATATTTCAATACATTATTTTTTTCTGAAGTGGGCTGAGTCAAGCTTTATAGCTTTCCTTTAACAGTTTGGCTTTCCAAAATTTTTCATACCGGGAGAGGAAAGAAACACCCACGCAGGGGAAGGCTGGAGCGGCCAGCAGCTGGGGCGTCCAGCCTTGATGCGGTCCCATCCATCAGGTACAGAGCAGCCAGCGGCAGAGGCAGTTGTGAAAAGAAGTCACATACCCCAAGGGCAAAGACCATCCACCACGCCATGCCCAGCACTGCTGGAGGATGGGAAGTGCCCCCAGGGACAGCACAGCCCTGGTTTTGCGTGAATCATGGGATTAAATGATAAGGTGAGAAATCTGCTGGGTAAAACCAACTGCCTTGGGGCCTCCTGCTCATGAAAGGACTGGAAATGGTGCTGCGGTGATGGAGAAACAGTGGAGTTCCAGGAGAAATCTCAGAGAAATTTTGTTTAAGCTTGGAGTACTTCAAAAAGCAATAGGAAAACCGGTACAGAAAGCTTTGTGCCCTGGGTCTGCCGCCGCTTGTGTGTGTACCCGTCCCCTGCTCGGGTCCTGCTGCTCCCACGGGGGCTCCCTGAGGACGCCAGGGGACGTCCTGATCCCCAGCTGACGGCCGCACTGCATCCCCCACACAGGGGCTGTGCAGAACTCAGCCTTTCCCGAGAAACCTTCTGTGTGGCTCAAGTACCGGGCTGGAGGTCTGAAAAAAAAAATCTCGTCTTCCCACAGCTCATCCTCCTGCAGGCTGGAGAGCTGGTGTGGGGATGAGGAAAGGCGCCTGATCTCTGCTACGGTGCTGATCTATGGAGAGTGATGCGGCGTCGCTCAGCTCCCAGTAAGAGCCGAGCAGCATCCTGTTAATGAAATTATAACCACGGCTCGCGCAGCGCGTTTGTGCTGAACGCATCTGAAATCTCTTTCCCTCAGAGGCTACATAACCAACGGCTGGGAGTTATCTCGCTGCTGGTATAAAAGCAATGTGATTAGAGAACCGAGGCTCATTTAAATCCCGTCGAACGCTATTGTAAAGCGGCAAGAGACAGGCTGGTGCATAATGTGTCACTGAGCCACCCTCAGAGCGGGCACGTCAGCCTAATACCCTGAAGTTGAAGGGCTAAATTCAGAGACTTTAACATAAATTGCAAATCCTGCGTGAGAAAGTTCTGTTTGAGAAGATTTCCAGGTGCTTAAGGGACAAGTCTCATTTAATTGTGTGACCACTCGAGGGCTCGCGGCTGGCCACAGACTGCCGTATCTTCTCGAGTCCTCAGTTACCCTGAGCATCCTCTGGGTACCGTGGCGTCTCTGCTCCCGGTGTGAGCAAGGGGTGTGGGGCCGGGGGAGATGACTATGACCTATTCGAGCACCGGTAGCGAGGCCAAGGTGAAGTTTAATCGCACAGGCCAGTTGTGTTGGAGATTCTTCTAATGGGCTTTGCAGGGATTTGGGGTGTGTGTGTGTTTTTTTAAGAGCTGCATTTTGTAGCACAGCCAGGACGTCACCCCCAGAGGGACAAAGTGGCCCCCGCGCTTTGCCAGGTGGTGACAAGCACACCAGACCCTGAGCTGAGGGGTTTTGCCTTGACCTTCTCTAGCTGCCACCGCCCCCAGATCGCCACCTTGCAGAGCCCCAGCTAACAAATCGCTGACTCAGCGGAGGGAAGCGGGTGGGTCAGTACCCGAGCGTGACAGCAGACTGCAGCACTCCCCTGCTCTCCTGAGCCCGGCGTCGCAGGGATGGCTACTAACGTTTGCGTTTTATAATCTGTAATATGAAGGAGGGCTGAATCGTGCCTTTTTTTCCCCTTTCCCAATGCATCTGACCGCCGCGATGCAGCCGGGCTGGCGGGTGCTGAGCGCAGGGCTCCGGGTTACACCACGGACGGCCACGGAGCATTCGTCCCACGTCGAGCTGGCCCCATGGCGGGCTCTTGGCCATGCCTGACACGGATTACCTGCAAACCACAAAGGGCAAGAAGGAAGGTCAGCCACCTCGCAGGGGACATAGACCTTACCCTGGGCACGCTCCTGCCCCATCAGTTGCTTCACAGGCTGTAAAAAATCCTGTTTGGTGTTAAACAACTGAACAAGAGCGATGAGTAGGCAGAGCTTTAAAACAAGCTTGGCTTGAGGGAGCCCCCCACAAAGACAGAGGCCATCACCAAAGCACAGAGGTGAGAGGGTCTGCCCTTCTGGCTTCCCACCCGCGAAGCAGGAGAGGGAAGGGGATACAGGGGACGGGTGATGGATCTCCTCAGCAAGAGCTGAGTGAAGGTCAGCAGCCTCCCAGATTAACTCCAGAGCTGGGTTCCTTCAGTTACACTGCCATACCTCTGGCTTCAGCTTTCTGGGCAGCTCCGATGGCTTCTCCTGTGAGACAAGGTAGCTGCTTCTGCTCCACAAATGGCTTCAGAGTCAGTGCTGGAGTCTTCAGCTGACAGGGTTAATGGATGTGAAGCCAGGTGAAGGTGGAAGACCAAAGGAGTGATGTGATCCAGATGGTCTAATCCAGGGTCAAAAGGAACAACAGCCACCAGCCCAAGCTGGAGACATCTCTTTCAGACACCAAATGCTACGGTCTCCCTGCCTGGCCATAAGCTACACTGGCATCACCGGCTTCAAGGAAAGATGGGGAAGACTTCTAACTCTGCCCTCCCACCCATCTAGAAATTCATATTTCTTTCCAGAACTGCCTTTCTCCCCTGAGACCTCTCACGCAGCCATGTTACTATTCTCCAGCACTCCTTCCTGCTAGGATCTCACCAGCTCTTGCCCAGATTTTGTGCATCTCCTGAGGACCCCTACAGCTGTTTCTTCTCTATAGGTCTCATTGATATTGTAACGAGGCTGAATTTTTAGTTCCGTGACTCACTGCAAAGTCTAATCTTCCTCCAAGATCCCATCCAAGCCAAGGCTGTAGTCACACAGTCTGTGCCTTGCTAACCGGCCTGTGGCTCTCCCACTGAGGCAGGTGGGACTGTCCGCATTGCGCTCTGTGCAAGTGAGACTGTTTGCGCATCCATTTATTATTTTATATTTACAATCCATTTAAAACACTTATTTTTGTGACTAGAAACAGACAGAAAAGTATTCCAGGAGGGAATACGCTCTCAAAATAAACTCATCCTTTCAGTTCATGAGCAAGCAGCACGGGCTGTCACAGCTTTATTTTTAAACGGCCTTTCCCTTTATCACTGGAAAAATTTATTCCCACTGACCTGAACAGCACTAGCAAAGTCAAGTGGAATATAGATATTCTTTCCTACTCACTGAACATAGTCATTGTTAATCTGAGCATGTTAAAACCAAAAAGGACAAGACGTGGAAGGTGGTTAACACTAACGTGATGGGAGCAAAGGCGAAGGGGTGAAGACCAATCTTGTCGAAGGCAGAATTAGACGTTTAAAATGGAAGTGAAGTGACTATCCATCCTGGACTTGTGGTACCTACCTCTGTCTCAGAGGATGTGGCCGTGGCACTAAGACTTTTCACCGAGAGGAGAGAAAAAACCAATGGTCTTGTGGAGTTAACAGCAGCATGAGAAACATGGATACATGCTCACTTGTATAAAACTGTGGGAGATCCAGAGGAAGAAAGCAGCAAAAGCAGGTGGCACAGTGTTTGCAGAGCACACTGCTGCTGGGTCACTAGGAAAATGTTTTGAAAACTGTGAGCCGAGACAACAGATACTCAGAGACTTTTTTTTTTTTTTAATATCCTTTTAAGTCAGGTCTTTGCATGAGTTCAAGGTCATTGAAAATGCATTTTTAATAAGCCATAATCAGCAATGAGCTATGGAAATAATTTGCACAAACAGCATTCGGGATCAGTCCACAGCAGGACTGTCTCACGTGAGGGTGAAGGGAGGACCAGCCCTGCAGTCAGATCTCAGCCTGGTGCCGATGTCCACAGTGCTTGGAAAAACAAACTCACCTGGAGCCCACTCCCCAGAGTGAGCTGGAAATGACCCTACAAGCTTTAGCAGGTCTTTCTTTCCAAGGAGGGGGGAAGGAAAAGACAGACAACCCTAGAGGAAGAGTTTCAGCACGCAGCAGAGACGGGAATGTTTGGCGGGGAGAGGACAAGCGCACCGATCATTGCATCCCGAGGGCTTTATAGGAGTAAAACGTACCTGTACAATCCACCCACAGCCTGACAGCACTTAAATCGGTCTGAAGGCATCTGTGGTGGCTACTGGAGGGGAGAGGGAGGAAGCTACAGAGCAGAAAGGATTGATCCCTTCTGCAGGACCCTGGAGGCAGGAGAGCTTCCTCCCCAAAATCGGTTCCCACCACCCTCCTCCTCTCAGTGTTTGTGTGAGAAACTCAAAAGCAGGAGCTATGCTTATGCACTGGAATGATTTTCAACACAGTAAATTCCAATTTTAACAGTGAATTTCATCTGCTGTAAAAAAAAAAAAAAAAAAAAAAAAAAAAAGAGAAGTGCCAAATCACTCCAATCCGTCAGGAACTGTCGAAACTGTCTTTGCTGGTACAAATGTGTGTCTTTCTCATTTACACAGTGCAAGAGGTTTAGGGCAGAGCAGAAAATCTCTTGCAGAGTTCTTCGGGTAGTATTTAACTGAATTACAAAATGTGGGTCTAATTAATCCCTGAAATTGGTGACATTACGCTTGGGGTGAGTCTGCTTGTTAAGCCTGAGGAGGCGGGAGGGAAAAGAACAAAAATACACATATGCGTCAGTTTGATTTCGGTGCAGCCAAAGACCCAGCAAACACAGTTGCTTATTAGAGATTAGTCTTCATTTAAAAGTTAATTAGAACTGTGCTGAAAAACTTTGGGGCTGAGGATGGTAAAAGTGAACTTCAATGAAGGTTTAATCACTGGAATGACTATGAAGGACGCTGGTTTGCATCCCTCTGCATCAGTGCAGAGCTGCAGTGGCGTCTCTGCTCCGGGTACCACACCTGGGATGTCAGGAGGAAATAACAACACCACAAGGAACATCGGAGTTCAGGAGTCCTCAGCAGACAAGGTTTTGTACAAAGCCATCAACAATGCAGAACAGAATCAGACTCTGTTTCACGCGTGGGATGATCATTACTCCACTGCCAACGGTTTTTCAACTAAAAAAGCCGAAGGGGCCTCAATTGTGGAAGCGATGAGCCGAGCTTCATTTCTTCATTTTGCCCATAATGGCAGTTCAGTGCGTTAGCACCTACACCTCCTCTTTAAAAAAGTGAATTACCAGTCTACAGCAAAATCCCATTAAGGAAAAAAAAAAAAAAAAAGGAAAATGTCTTAACAAAGTGGGAGAGCACTATTTTAATGAAAATGGATGCAATTTCATTAATAAGAAAAATATTTGCTTTTTCCTAGGCACATCACAGTAGCAGCCACAGTGACTTTGTGACTCCTTCAATGAGCAACGCTTTGTAACTGGAAACAATGGAAGCAATGCCCAGCACATCTGAAAAAATAATTTAACTTCAAGGCACTGCTAATCACAGCAATGAGGGCCAGAGTCACAATGGATAAGACCCATTCCATCAAGCTATAGCTTCAATTAATTGAATTACTATGAACTTGGAGTTCAAGTTAACATGAAAATGACAGGTCTGGCACTACATTTTTAATTTAAAAAAAAATTGTTGGAAAAAATAGTATCAATTATCTAGAAACAAGTCAAAATAAGATGGTCCATCTTCTGTTCTCCAAGATGCCCGTGGAGCATTCCCGCTGAGACAGACCCTTCCGCTGCTGCTGCTGCCCCCACGCGCAGCCGGGGCACTCGGGGCTCGGAACCAGCTCAGCATCTCCTTTTTGCCAACCAGTCTCTCTGCCTCCAGCTGCGCTCAGCTTGCTGAGCCCCATCCTCCTCCTCACGAGCAGGCAGGCGCAGGCATGTGCAGAGCTCTGGGTCCTTGTTGGCTGCCCCCACCCAGCGTGCGGTGTGCCAGAGGACCGCGATCGGGTATCTCTAAAGATTTTAGCACTGCAATTATACGATGGCAAGAAAAAACAATAAACCAAACCCTGATGTAAGCTGTTCTTGTCACAATCTTGAGACTCCTGCTAGGAGCAGATGCCTTATTAGCCATTTAATTCTCAGCTTCACGGCAAGGCACTACGACAAGAGGAAATATAAAATCAACAAGGCAGCTGCAAACTATCATCATGTTTTCTCTCAAATTTAATAGAGATTCATGAGGCTTTACATTAATGTGCTGAGAGAAAGGGGTTACAGGGCTCCTGCACCTCGCCTGGGTGTAAGGGAGGTGAGCAGCCGCAGGCAGATGATGAAGGCCTGGCAGAAGTTTTACCAAATCCCGATTGTGCTAACGTCAAAGAAGGAACTTCAGCTAACGCGGTATGGCCGGCTCCGGCCAAGCTGTCTCAGAGACATGAGCCCACGGGTAAAGGAGCAGATCCATAACAGAGGACAGGCAATGCTGCGTGTGAGCTGAGAAGCCGAGTGCTTTCGACACTGGGCAGTCACGCTCCCCGAAGCCACCCGTGCCAGCGCGCTGTGCTTGGTCCCACCGGGTCCCGCAGCGGTGCCGATGCCTGGCTCGCTCTCCCCACGTACATTAGCACAGGGCTCAGGGCAGCATCTCCAGGGGCAGAACCAGACCACCATCTCTCCACTCCTAGCACCTGGCTGACGGCTCCGGTCGTGCTCAGTCAAAAACCAGTGACACAACCAAGTTCGCTATGCCAGTGCTACACGCTCACTGGTATGGCCACCGCTTGGTTCCTCATCTCTTGGGTATTTCACTCAAGACAAAAAGCAGCTGAGCGTTAATGCTGCAACTGTGGTACCCAGCCCCCCACCTCCATGCTTCCTCCTGCTCCTTCCCCTCTCACTCCAAGAGCATTTTCCATGGGGGTGCCAGGTTCCCACCCGGGACCTGCCCCCAGCATCCCTGCTGTGGGGTCAAGCAAGCAGAACCTCAGGGCGAGCCGGGCATATCAGCAGGGTCTGGTTGCTGAGCTGCAGATCTGAGCGAGTTGTCAGCCCTGTCAGCGATGTTCACAGCAGCAGATGAGAAGGAGAGTCCCTCATGCTAGAAAACACGCCCCATGCGCTTTCCAGCACATAGGGAAAATGAATAACCCTTTTATTTTAAAATGCAGTGCACTCACATGAAAATGAACGTGCACTAAGACAGCCTTTCCACCTTGCATCCTTTGCTGTACTCTCAGGAAGTCATAAAACTCGCCGCTATATATTTTCTTTACCAGGCAGGGACCTTGGCTGCCATTCAGCACTGCGACTGGGATATACTGGTACCACATCCAGTCCCAAGCCAACCTGCACACCGCTGTGCTTACCGGTACAGCCCCCTGAAAGGGCTTGACTGAGACCGGACCTACAGTAGCAGGTACAGGACACAGCTACTACCAGAGGATCCCGACCCTAAAAACCTCAATCAGGCAGCAGGAGGGAGGGAGGAGTTATTTTTCACCCTGGTTTATCGGTGTGGAAGCCGTTTGCCAAAGGATGACACGAGTTGCACAAACCCAGGGCTGAGCCAAGGAAGGAGCCCTGGGAATAACGCCGATGCTGCATCCCTGGGGGCCACCAACCCGCTGCAGGTGGGGACACTTGTCAGACGTGGGGACGTTTCTCACAGGGCTGCACATCCTGAGCTGCTCTAAATAAAGCAGGGCATCGCACAGGAGTTAATCCAGCGCTGTTTTGCTGATTGTGTGGAAGATACCGTCCTGTTTATGCTCTGTACATCTCTTATTGAAAATAATGGAGCAGATTTCACCTTAAGTGGCTGACTTCCACCGAGTCAGCCACCATGGCCCTAAATGAACGATAATAGCTGCCGTGCCGTTGTAATTCCCATCCAGTAAAGCATGTTGAAACCTGCTACCTCCTGTTTGTTCTCAGCATGGATCATTGCTTCTTCCACTGCTGCGAGAGCCAGACCAAAAAAAAAACAAAACCAAAACCCAAACCAGTGGTTTCCCAGCAGAGGTGTTTAATAAATTTACCGCACATCTGTGAGAAGATGTACATATAAACAAGCACAGGAGGCTCTGAAAGGTGCTGGCTCGGGACAGATCCCTGGCTTCTGGAAGTGGCCACCGTAATTAGCAAGAGGGAAGCACGAAACGTCAGGGTCTTTCAGTCCCAGCCAGCAGCCAGGGCTAAGGGCACAACAAAAGCTGGTCTTTGGTCCCATTTGCTTTATTAGAGAAAGGATGGCTGCTTCGTCTTCCTTGTACCTCTGGGGTACTGCCAGCCTTAAGCCAACGAGACACAATGCAACAGTCATTTTGAGCAATTCAGGGTTGTTTTTTGTTGCTTTTTATTTTTTAAAACTTTCCAGAAGCAATCCATTTTTATTCTGTACATGGACACATTCACTATCACAGGCACTGAGTACACTTAGGCAAAGCAATGGCACGAATTCATGTAAAGCAAAAAAAAAAAAAATAATCTGGGTTTTTGTCCGGTCTTCCAATTAACTTTGCCGGCAATTTATAACAAGGAATTCATAAAAATCCTGAGGCACTTTTTACAGGCAGGATGGAAAGTGGTTTACTTTTTTTCATCTTGTAGGAAATTTCCTTTTCTTTCTCTGAAGCAAAAGAAAACACGTCAATAAATAAAGAATGAATCTCCAGAAACTTTGACTCAAAGAGAACCTGAAATTATACAGCCTAATTCACTTCAAGCACTCCCTGCTCGGCGGGTGAGTGCATCGTTCCCAGAGGCAAACACGGCATTTCCAAAGGACAGTCCATTAGGCACCACCAAAGCCCCCCTCTGCCTTCCACGCACTGGGTTAGACGGCACATCGCCTCAGCGTCCTCGTCCCCTCTCTGCGTCGAGCCCCTTAACCCAGCTCTGACTGCTGGCACACACAGCGGAGTCCTCCGCAAGCATCACCACGGTCTCTCCTACACATCCAAAATCTGGCAATATAAAAAGAAACGCCGGCTCTGCTGACTGGAGACATGGTCTAGTAGGCATGGTGGTGTCAGGTTGATGGTTGGACTTCATAATGTTGGAGGTCTTTTCCAACCTTAAAGATTCTGTGATTCTATGACTGCAAAATACCGGCAGAAAACGAGCTGGGATCTTTGCTCCCTCCCTGCCCTCGCTCAGTTTCTGTCTCTGGGCTCCGACGCGTGTGTCACGATGGACGGTAGTGGGGAGCAACACCTCCGAGTCTGGCGGGGACCACGGTGGTCCCCTGCTCGGCCTAGGTTTACTGCTCATCAGATGAACACCTTTACCACTGAGATGCTGTATTTAATTACACGGAGCAGGTCAAGCCCCACGGGACCTGGCTCTGGCAGGCAGGGCATAGCGCTCTGTCCCAGGACAGAGCCCAGCCCGGTGTGGTGTGGGGCTGCCTCTACGACAGTAAAGCACAGAGGCTGCAAGAAAGGTTTTGGTTTTGAAAACCAAAATATATTTGGAAAACTCTGAATTTTCTCCATAAAACAGCTTTTGAGCAAAGCCACTCTCACAGCCAGCCACGTCAGTTTTCCTGCTCAAAAGCTGGTGGCCTTAGACCACACCTCCAAACATCTCCACTCAAGTACAGGTTTCCACTTTCCCTCTTCCATCAACAGTTACTTCATAGGCTTTGCTCTTCCCACACCTCCACGTTTTATCTTCCACCTGCTACCACCTCTTTCAGTATCCCATGCCCCTCTCAAGTGAATGCCTGCCATCCGCATCCCTTCCACCCTACACCTGCTGACGCTTGCATTGGACATACTTTCAGACGCCTGTTTGAAGGCCACCTTAAAACCTTCATCACAACTGTTTCTACCACTCTGAGATAATTGGGTGTTAGACAGCTTCTCATATTTATTTTCAGCAAAAGGTAAGACATTTGTACAGGTGTTTCAGCACACAGGGGGAGGGGAGGAGAAAGATGACAATTATATGATCAAAAACTTTCCATATTCCATCCCCAGCTCCCTTCCCTCCTGCGCAGACACTGCCGGTGTGCTGAGGCAAGAGGACATGCCCCAGCAGCATAAATGTCGTGTTTTACCTGTCCCAGGGGTCCTTGTCCTCAGCAAGCAGCCAGATCCCCACCATTTCCAGAGGGTACCAGCAAAGGCAGAACAGAAAATGCTCCAATCCAGGTCATTTTAAGTGAATGTAACAATTATTCAGCAACCTTGTGTAAATTAGGGTTTCCTTGGGTACATCCAGCTAATTATCTGGGATTTTAAAGCGGAAACATGACACACTGTTCAACAGCCAGCAACAAAAAGGATGCACTCTGCGCCCTGCCCCGTTGGAAATGCCTCTTGATCAAAAGGATTTAAATAATGAAGAATTGATCAGTGTACCTTTGTGCATGCAAAAAAAAAAAAAACCCCAAACAAAAAAAAACACCCCAAAACTCAGGAAAAAAATATAAAAAGGGGCTGGTGAGGGCTTAGCTGCTGGCCAGGGTCAGCCCACCACAATCCTTTGAGCTGAGGCCATGGGACGGGAGTCCCTGCTTGCCCGTTTCTGTTGGAAACAGGGACCAGGCAAAGAGATTGATTTGCCCCAAGTTACTTAGGAAATTTATCGAGGTGAAACCTCAGAATTGAATTCAGATTTCCTGAATCCTCCCATGGATCTGTAGCAAGAAGATCACCACCAAGAGCACGTCGGTTTAACCGTCTGCGGAAGAGGAGCTGAAATACTGATGAAGGCAACAGAATGGCACCCACCAGCTGCAAATTGAATTCGGCAGGGCTGGCTCTGAAATAACACATGTACAGTCATTTTCTAACGACACTGACAGGAAGAGCTGCATGAATGCCAGTAAACTTGTCATTAGCACTGTAAATTCATACAATTTTTAATAATAACCATCAGAAAAATCTAATCTACGTTTAGCAGAAGAAATAATATAATTATTTAAAGGAACCTCTTTGTTCTTCTGTGCTGTGTACAAAATAATATGGGTATGTGAAAAGGACACAGGGAAAAGAAATGCAATAAAAATTCCTGTGCATGTAAGGCTCCTTCTGCAGTGGTGGAGGACACAGCATGGAGAATGGACCAGAGTTGCATGGGGCAGTGTGGATAAGACATCCCGTTGGCTTCCCACGCAAGGCGAGGATCACCGGGATGTCTGTAATGCTCTGAGGCAAGGGTCTCACTTCACTTTGACCACACGCAGAACTGCTTCCCCTGGATGCGCACAGTGTTGTGGGTCAGCGAGGACGGGGCAGAGAAGGGTGGAAGGACAACATGGAGCCGGCAAGCACGGCCGTGCACCGACAGCTCTGTCTCTGCGGTCCCCATCGCACACCCAGGCGCGCCGCCTCGCAGGAAGCCCTGGTTCGCCAAAGACTTTGGGATCGGGCTCTCGTCCTGGCAAGCCGCTCTCAGTTCATTAGTGTACATGCATTCACCAGCAGCTACAGAAATACTTGTACAGGGAAGCCAAAGGAGCAGGTGGATTTCTCCATTAAGTCACCTGTCTGTTATTTCTGCTAAAAAAAAAAAAAAAAAAAAAAAAAATGGTGTGCATTGCTTCAATTCTACCTACACACATTAAAAGAAAATGTGGGGGTCAACAAATCAGCTGTTAGTATTGCACACGTGTAGAGATGAAGGTGGCAGCAGTTCATCACTCCCAGAAAGCTGACAGGAATATGGCAGCACAATGGGGACTTCTGCACCTTCAGACTGTGATGCTGCTCTGAACACTGGCACCTAGAGAGCTTTTTGTCGAGGAGGAGAGGGAAAAACAAAGCTTTGCTTTGGACCTGATAAATGGATGTCCCTGGAGTACACCAGGAAGATCTGCAAGAGAAAACAGAAAAGCCCAGAATCCTGTGTGTACATGAATTATGTATCAGGAGCTTTTGTAGGACTGGGGCTTTGCCATGAAACAATAATTTTCAGAAGAATAAGGAGAGGCAGGCAGCATGTTTTTGAAGGTTCTAACAATGGTACAGTGCGTTATGGACATGGCCATAAATGCCTGTATTTCCCTGATATATCTCTCCACACTTGCATCTACGCAAGTTTATACAGGCTTCTCCCTGGCATGCACTTTTCTCTCCTTGGAATTCTCAGTTTTCCCTATTCCTGCCCATTACCATGGCTCCTCTATCCCTTCCTCATCCCTGCACCCTCGTCTGTGTTCCCTGGGCTCCCCAGCTGTCCTGTTACATATTCCTCCCTTCTCTCAATCTCCTTCCCAGTTTGCTCTGATGCCCTGGGCCACCTTGGCAAATGTAGGATTTTCCTTTCAGGAAGGTGACAGGACTGGTCTCTTGCTAGCGCTATTTGATCAACAAAAGCCAAACCCATCAGCCAGGAACAGAGCTGGGTCACTCAATTTCATTGCTCAACAAGTGTCCCAAGCATAGCACTATTTCCTTCTACGGCCACTTAGGGCCAGTACCTCCCAGAATCGGCTTTCTGGATTCTAACGGGCTTCTCATGACTCAAGAGTCTGCAAAAAGAGACCATTGTTGTTCATGCTGACCTACCTGGTGGGCTCGCATTCTGTGGCGATGTCAGGAATAACAGAAAAACACCGTGCCAGATTCCAATGAGCTCCACTAGCACTAACCACTTTCCTACCAAGGAGATGGAGATCCCATCACACCATCCATATGCTGCTGCTTCCACTCTGCCTCTCTGGAGAAAGCACTGGAAAAAGCTGCTGTGTTGCATGGTAATACTAAATGAGTAGCTCAGAGTAAGAAGAAAACCGTATGTTCAACGCCCAGCATGCTGATTATCAAATTCATTGCTGGTTTAAGAGAACACAGATTGAACAGAATTAATGAATTGTGCCAGCTGCAAAACTTCTGGCAGGTGGAGCAGAAAAAAAAACCAGCCCTGGATGCTGGGAATGATCTTGACCTCTTTTGAGGGAGATATTCCTACAATGAATATATTTAAGTCATGAAATAAGCTCTTGTGCAAAGATGATCTTGCTTTTTTCTTCAATCTTTCTTTGAAATAATTATTTCAAACACAACAGCTCTTCAGGAGATCAATAGCTCGGATTATAAAAATATCCCAGCACAGACTGATTGCTGCTGAAGAAAGAATTATTACTAAGGTTCAGCTTTACTTTTTTTTTTTTTTAATTAAATAGAGACTATTTACAGCCCAGAAAACTCCATGGTTCAAGATCTGAGATGATCTGAGTCATTTTTAGCTATGCATTCATCTTTTTGGTTCACATCAACCACCATCATCTGTTAAGTCAACAGTTATCTTCCCTGCCTACCTCTGAGATGTCCTGAAGGAACCCATCACTCAAGGAAGGCTTCAGTGCTCTTGCTGCTGGAAAGAAGAAAAAGCACACACATCAGAAGGAACCAGGCAAGAAAAGTTTCTTCATACATCACCACCTAGCTTGTTTTCTTAAACAAAAGTACAAAGCATTGCCTTCTCTGTGTGAAGGTATTTAAGATGCAAAACCAAAGAAAATCGCTGTGCTAGATTCTGTGCATTTACTGTTAAGATTCTAATATTCAGGGATCTAATCTATTTAAAATTAACTCCAAAGCCATTTTTAACGCCATGACACAGCTGAAAATCAAATAAGCTCTAAGATCTAGAAAAGGGGGAAAAAGCAGTTTAAAAAGTTAGAGGTCTTACACATCTCTGGTACTAGGAAATCTCAGCTCATCCCCAGACGACTGGAAGTGCGTTTCTTGTCAAACAGCTGCGTACGCAGCACATCGCGCTTACAGAACAGGGGTACCAACGTCCCGGTATGGGATCACTACCCGAATTACAGTGCAGTCTCCAGAAGATTTTAGCCTCATTGCACAGCACGGCAAATATCTGGGGCGCATAGTCGAGAGCAGCAGTCTTCATCTGTACATCACAAGTGCAACATCACACTTTGTTCTCCCTCCTGGGCTCTGTTTAAGCTTTTCCTTCTTGTCACCTCTGAGCTATGTTCAAAGGTCTCAGAAACACCACTCTGCCCTTAAGCCCTGGGTTACGCACCACTGAATAGAGCAAAGAAATGAAATTACCTCAATTTTTCTCATGTAGAAATGAAGTGGTCTATAAAAGATCGTGTAAGTAGATGGTTGGAGAGCCGAGATCTGAACACGCTCCCACCAAGCGCCAGCCTGGTGCTCTGACCACATCACAGTACTGCCTTACTTCCAGAGAGCCAAAATTTTCAGCTTCATTTTCTCCTCTTCCAGACGCCCTGCTTGGCATGTTAATAGGCTGTTATCAGGGACGATGCTTCAGCCTCCTGGTCTGGAAACACGCAATCTGAGGGGATGGCGACAGGTGATAGGCACAATTCATGAATAGTTGTTAATTATCACAGCCTTTTGATAATATTTATCCCAATAAATTAACAGGTAGAAAGCTCAGCGCAATTAGCAGGAGAGCCCACGGCCTGCTGTTGTGCTCTTGACCAGACTTTAATTAGTCAAACAGCAACTTTTCTTGTACAAATCCTAACAATTAAAGCCAGCAGCTAATAACATTCACAATGCTAAGCTAAATTGTGCACAGATTAAGACTGTAATGAATATGAATTAAAACTGAAGCTGTAATGTGGACTCTTAAAGGCGCTTCCTGCAGATCTCTCCGACCAGCAGTAACTGGGGACAGCAGAGCTGTGCTGCTGGGGGCCGGGTTATATTTTGGTTGTGGAAGGATTGCTTCGTTCCTTTTTTTTTTTTTCCTGCTTTAACTCAAAACCGAATTACTTCTCAGTTTTGTAGCAGTCAACACAGGAGTGACAGAACACCTCCAAACCTCCCTTCTTTGTGCCCTTACCTGTAGTTATTGCATCTCTGTTGTTGCCCTCGGCCTCACGATGCAAACACCTTCGGCGCTCCTGCAAGGACACGCTGGCTTCACGCGCCTTTACTGGTCCTCCTCCAGCCGCAGGGCTGCAGGACGTGGGTGGAAGGACACAGAGAGCAGAACCCTTCTCACCGCAGTCCACAACGCAGCCTCCAGCCCGACCGGGAGCAGGGGCAAGCGCTCGCACCAACTCCGCTGCCCGAGGGTTCCCCCCTACTAACACTCCTGCTTGTTTGCTACAAACACGGGTCGATAAAGGTAACAGGAGATTCTGAAATTTTGAGCTCCTCTTTGTCACCAGATCTTGTTACTAAAACTCTACGCAATATAATTTAAAATATTAAATAGAAAAGGCAAATTCTTCTGCTTTTTACGTGGCAGCAGAGAGCTTTTCCTCTCCCTTTGGTGAGGGCGAGAATTTTTGCAGGACGACTTTCAGTGATTATTTTCCCTGATGGCACCAGCCCCTCTCCCCATTTCCCATTCAGTGCAGCAGGCCATTAGCCTCAGATGTACAAATAACAAAGAACATTTTACAGGAAGGAATTAGCCTGTTATGATTACTGTTGATAGGGAGAATGGAAAGTGCAGACTGGCACCGTGCTACAAATTAGCTGCTTCAATACATTCCTTTTCTCCCTTTTGAGTTTTCGTGGGTAATTTTTGATGCTGCAAAGGCTCATCCTCCAGATAGGCCAATTAAAAGAAAAGCTAGGTTTGGTGACTCAGTGTTTCAAAAGAACTCTGTTTATAGCATTTTTCCTTGTTATTTCATGACATCAACAGTTGGCAGAATAAAAACAATTCAATTTTATTTGTTGTTCACGGGGCTGACTTCTTCTCCGTTTACAGGCGGCTGACTTTTTTGAAAGGAACATTTTTACATCGCAATGACAGTGTTTCATTTTCTTCATAAAACCAGGTTTCCAGATAGCTGTGGTTACAGTCACACATTTGAACCAGGCTTAAGTATTTTAACATTTAACTCTTACCTCTCCCTCCCCTCTTAAAGGACTTAAAGTCTCCTGAATCTTTTGGTTGTCAGGACTGCTTTCTCAAACAGCGGTGAAGTTATTTGTCCCATCAGTCACGTAAGTGCTTAGGGCCATCGTGAACCAGCAGACGTCCTCGAGTAGCTTCGCTAGCAGAAGGTGAGATCTCCTGCAACGCATCTTGCCAGCAGGACCGCACCACACCGTGTCCTCTCCTCCCCAGCCCTGCGGCAGTGCGGCGAGCGGCCCCGTCCCCAGCTGGCACTTCTTACCCATTATTTTCATACTGCTTTGGCTGTTAAATACGGAATATGTCCCTCTTTTCCTGCCCTTGTCTGTAGCCATGCCTAATAAACCCACATATGTAACTCGAATTATAGCTGCATACCAGCAAATAGCTACCTATCTACATAATGCAGCATAATTTGACACAATGAGTGATCATCTGGAATGCTTTTCAGAGAGTTCAGCTACGCGCTAAATGCCGAAATACCTCTCTAAGAAGGTGGAGAAAAGGGAGCGGGATTGACACGCCATTTTTATTTATTGGCAGACCACAGAGGCCAGGCCTGTGAATGATATGAACAACAGGAGGATTTGGAAGGCTTTTTACAAGCAGTCCATTCTGCAAAGATCATGCATTTTCGAGGAGGTTCTGCAAAACCTCTCCACTGCAAATTTCTGTCCAGGCAACAGAAACAGTATGGAAAGCTTTGTATAACCGAGTGAACAAGATTTCAGCTGAACTCAAACTATGTGATATGGACAGAAAAAGTAATGGGAAGCTGCTTCTTAAGGTAACTGCTCATTTATAGAAGACTGTTGAGAAGTTGCTTTTGTACTGCTGACAATGCCTGAGTGAAATGAGTGACTTTTCGGTGAGTTGAAAGAAATTGCAGCCAGATCCTTCTTTGCCGGAGCTTTCATTAAGGTGTAAAACTCATTACTAGCAAAGGGCTCACAGCTGTAAAACTTTGGTCTTGAAAGCTCCAGTGTTGAGATGATGAGAGACCTTGAAAAAATGGGTTTTGAATGGGCTGTCAAGTTCAGAGTGAGAACTGAGCTTTGAGCTACTCGTTATTAGAAACGCAAAATCTCAGCACAGGGTACCACTACATCAGGGTCACAGCTGCTTCCTTCTTCCCTAAGAAAATGCCACGACTTTTGGCATGAGAGAGGGACTTTCATGAGGCCCAGGACGAAGCTGGACCAGTCATAAGTGAGTCACTAGCCAAGCAGAAAGTACGTACTACAGGGAAAAAAGTGCTTATAAGCATCTGGGGACTCGCTGCTTTAATCCAGCAGAGATCCACTCGCAAACAGAACAATAAATTTGAGAGACTGCATGGAGATACTTGGCCACCAGCCTTTTAAGGAGCCAAGAAAGTATTTCCCTGAGAGGATCAAATCAATCAATGGCTTGTTGTTATTTTCAGACTTCACAAGATGTTTTCCAGGTCTCCAGCAAGGTGAGATGGGAAAGGTAAACGCTGAAGCATGAAAAACAGCAGCCAAGTACATTACCTTCAGCCACAGCTACAGACCGCTGGCAGTGGAAGCACAGCTCCCCAGGGGGGCTCTCACCCCAGCACCCACCACTGGTTTTAGATGTACAGTGTACACAAATAAAGACTTGGTTTGACATTTCAGTCCACTGTGAATCACCTGTCTTTGTTTAGATGATGGCTCAGCCAAGCTGTTAATTCCTTATGACTCCGTTTTTCACAACTCAGTTCCTGAATCTGTGAACACATTAACTCACAGTACTGCTCCCCTTCCTCACCCCCAAATAAGAATGAATATCAGCAAGCCTGAGCCAAACAATAAACTGTCTTCTATTGTTAGATACTGACCTTGCTTTTACAATATTAAAAAAAAAAAAAAAAAGGCAAAAAGAAGCACCCGGTATTGGAATAATCTTGAACTGTGGTTTAAACTGGACATCATCCTACTTGGTTCAGTTTTACCTGCGGTCTGACTTCCCAAATGATGCCAGCTGTGGTGTCCAAGCTGTAGTTGCCTGAACATGAACAAGTCTCTACATGCAGTATGTAACACCCACTTGAATCTATTATTGCCATTTTTAACTCTCTATGCTATTTTATTTGATGTTGTAGAATATATTCTATTCTCTCTTCCCATGCAGGCAGGCCACTGATGGAAGGGAATTTCCCACAACATAACTGCTATTTAAGGATAAATAGTAGTATTTACTGTATCTGCCTATTCTTAAAGCATAAAGGCAAAGAATATTATTTCGCTATAGAACAGCTGATATCTTGTGTTCGCTTGTGGCTTGAGTAAGACCATCACATTCACGCTCTTTTGCACTGCCACAAGAAAATACTGAGAAGTTAGCAAGATAAAAAAACTAACCTCCAGAGATATTTCAGAGTGCCTCTGACGGTGCAAACCTCCACACACTGTTATGCAGCAAGATCATGACTCTCCAAACTGAGCAGCTGGGGAATCCAAGTACTCCCCTGCCTCATCGTGGGCAGCCAGTCCACAGAGCAGAGGTCTCTCACCCATGCACATCCTCAATAGCTGTTTCTATTTCTGTCCCTCTGTGAGGTGTCACCCACTTATCCACGGGAAGAGCAAAGTGCTTATTGCTTCAAACAGACACAGACAATTAAACCAAACCCCTGATGACAAAACAGCATTCAACCCATTTGCCCTTTACAAAAAAGGACCCACCTAATTTAGATGCTTCAGAAAGCGTATTCCTAGCTTCCCTAAATCATAACTTCTGCCTTGGGCTTGGAGGATTGTCAAAAAGAGGAAGCAAGTTCAATGATTTTGAAGGCCAGCAGCTCAATCATTTCTGTAAAGCAAGCAGTCTGATTGCACACTGCCTGTTATCCTCAGCTCCAGGTAAAGTAGTCATTATCCTGGGAAGGAAGAACAGGATTGCTTCTGCCTCTAAAGATATAAGACTGCATTTGTTGGCAAAGTCGCACTGGCCTTAAAATCCAGAAAATTTTCACTGTCACAGTATGACAACAACAGCTTCTCAACACCACTTACTGTACCCATGCTCAAAAAACTATCACAGTGTCATCAAAATCATTAAGTTGTCAGAACTGAGTGAATGTCTCTTTGCCAGTTAAGAAACACTGGACAAATGCCATCAGATCTGCCAGCACAGCTCACTCATTTTTCTAGTATTGTCTTAAATTCAGCATATAATATCACTATATAATATCACCTTGTCCACTTTGTCTCCTTATCTACAATGCCTTGAAACAGAAAAAGCTTTAGGAAAGGATGAAAGATGTGTTTAATTTTTGCCAAATGCGATGCCATTAAAGTCACTAGCCAATATTGGTTCCAATGGGAGATTACGAACAGCGGGAACGTAACATGCTCCTTCTGCAGGATTAATAGATAGATGCCTCATAACGTTTTTGTGCGCAATGACAGCTTGAGGTTGTCGACTTCTACCATTTCCTGATTAAAAAACATCAGGCAAGCTTGCGTCCATTCAAGAGGCACAGAAGATGCAGCTGAAGGCAAATCGTTACGTGATGTACAAAGGTTTAAAGCATAGGAAGGTTTTGGCAATGGGCTGTGTGGGTTCAGGGAGCGTTTTAATTGGATCATGAAGCTGCGGATGTTCAGCTACGAGGTTTCCCATATTACACAGCGTATTATCATATTTTTAAATGTATCTGTTATGAAGGGGAAGGAGTTCAGTAAAAGCTTCTTTAGTATACTGGCTTTTTTCAGTCTTCGAGACAATTTCTACTGCCTGTTGTGGTAAGGCAGAGGCATTCACCTTTGGACTTAATATACCTCTGTAAAGCTATTGTAGAGACACAGGGAACAGCTTCACCCAGAATATGCAGGGTGGAGGCAAACCCAGTCGTTTCCACCCTGGTTAAGATGGGCAGTCTTGAAGCGTTAGCAAACACAAACCACAGAATAGCCAAGGTCGGCAGAGACCTCTGGAGATCGTCGCATCCAGGCCCTCAGCTCAAAGCAAGATGAGCTGCGTGCAGACTGCCAGACAGGCGTGCGGTGGCAAGGCCGCTCTGAGGTCCAGCGGGGAAGTCACTCCGTGGTCAGGGTCCAGGTCCACAGGGTCCACAGTCAAGCGCAGGCTTGGCTGCGCCGGACCTGGAGACAGACATACCGACAGCCAGCTGGGCCGGGAGCGAAGGCGCCGAGCTGAGAGGGAGCCTCCAGTCAGAGGCTGTGGGTGAAGGTTCCATGCAAGGCTGGTCAGGGCCATTAAGGTCTATTACTGCATTCAGGGCACTGACAGAACACAAATGAGCTGGAAATATCTTTGCACTGATAAATTGCAGCACAACTCAGAGGGACAGTGTGAACTCAAACAGATAAGGGACCCGCACAAAAGAATAATGATCATCTATTCTCTCTTTGCAATGGCAATTCTGAGAAAACTATTAACTTACAAACTCAAAGGCTTTCACAATTCATGATTCAACTGAGTAAACTGGTGGCTTCTTATTATGCAAATATATGAAATGTTTTGTCCTGGGAATATAAAACAATAGATTGGGGCATCTAAAGAACCTTTATTCTTCTACCTTTCATTATTATACCATCACACCTAAATCCCACATATTTCACCAGAAGAATCCAAGGGAATAAGAGGTTTCCCGCTAGAGATACACCTCTGGAGTAGTTGCCACTTCACTGAGTATCCACTGGGAGAAGGTTTCTAGGTGAGGTCAAGGTCACACAGCTTTCCAACTCCTCTTGCAGCACGGACTGTAAAAATGCCATTGTAACACAGACTTTCCACCACTGCACCATTTTTTAAGGCAACATCTTATGATTTTGGCAAGATGTTTTAACGGTTGTACTTGGTGATTTATAATCTTCACTGTGCACAAGCTAGGGCACTCAAAGACCTGTGGACAGCGTACTTTTGATTGTCTCAATAGCTTAAGGCTGAAATACCTAGCTTAAGGCTGAAATACCTTCTCATACTTACTCGACTCAAGGTGGAAAAACACTCATATTTTCATCAGTCCTCACAAAATGAATTTTTCCTTTCCATTTTTCCTTAGAAAATGAATTAGATTATTAGAGCTTCAGAAAGGAGGAGCAGAGATTACGGATTACTTCTATTTCCTTCCTTGTGATGCCAAACCCTCTGACCTGTTTCTTGATCAGAGTTAAGATTAGTTTCTTTTTCAAGCTTTGGCATTTCTGAGGGAAAAAAGCTGTTACAACAAGCGAGAGCAATAATTTAATAGACAGTCGTACAATCACCAAGGCTACCATGACCTAATAAATAAAGTTGCAGATAAACATATCTGAATTGCATTTTAACAAGAAACCCCAAGTACTCCTACTTTTTAATAAAGGAAATATGAGCATATGCAGCATTTCTTCCTGGAAGAATACATAATTAGAATTTACTTTACAAAAAACAGGACAAGAAAAAGCTTGGATTCCCAAATTCTGCCAGTTCCACTGAGGTAACGCACCATATCTGCCACTCTGTGTTGTCTGGGGGAAGTCAGCATCTGCCCTTCTCCAGTCTTGCGTACTGGACTTCTCTTACCCTACCAGGCAGCTGTATTTATAACACTGTCAAATATCATCAAGAAGTCAAACTTTCTATTTAGAGATCAACAGTTTCATACTCAGTCTAAAGAGAAAAATGAGTTTGTCAGCGTGCATCTAGATGTGTAGGCATTCTATCCTCATCAGAAAAAACAAGTCATCGCACATCTCCCGAGGAGGGTATGGCAAGTGATCCAGAAATGACAGATCATTACTATCGCTTTTAAAATGGTCTGGCAGAGCTTTTTATAATGTTTGCCATGCTACGTGTTCAGGATTAATTGTTGCCAAGAGGTTATCATCTTCATTCAAATTAAAGATATTAAATTAATACCATGGAAGTTTCAAGTTCACTGGAAGGTGAAAGTGGATTTGTTATAAACAGTCAGGACTTGCTTTAAGATTACACAAAATCCAGCAGGGTATTTCCATACCTATATTCACCTCCTGTGTAATCTAGAGTGGGGAAAATTAAGGCAAAAAAATCAAAGACATGCTTTGCATCAGGAATTATCAAGAATCCTTCGAGGGTTCAAACAGAATAACAACAGCAATACTACACCAGCTGGCCACTAGAAAGACTGAAACCTAATTAGTGTGCAGGCAGGTATTAGTTTCCAACCAACTGCTCCAATAAAGCCTTTCCTTTTACACATAATACTTAACCAAAGTACACTTCTGGTGCTGAAAGGATCTGTCTAAAAGCAAAACACAATATTCACAACATGTTCATATTTAAATCACAACAGAAAAAAATTTCAAATACTGCGCTTTAAACTTCTAAGAGTTGCATTCAGGAGAATTTCAAACAATTTTTCATAAATTTATAGCCAAGTTAATTTATCAGATGAAAATAAGGATGTTAGATCAATGCAATGCTGTATTTCATGCTTTCAGATCATGAGGCAAAAGAAAAATTAGTAAAGAAGATGCTTTAGCATTTTACTAACCTCAATCCACGGGTCTTTTACTTCTTTGCTTCATAAAATTAGTTGCTGAGTAGGGATGGGAGAAGAATAATATATGATAAATACAATTTAATTAAGCACAAATTTAATTAAATAAGATTTCCCAATAAAATTTCTAAGAGACATTGCCTGAAATCCAAGAAAACACAAATTCTAAATGTTACTGTTTCTTGCCCCACTGAAAAACAGAGTATAGTTTTGATTGCCTCTAATGCATGAAGTTGACAACTGAGAAAGCGTACATTTCAAAATAATTGGTGTCAAAAGCTGATGAAGTAGAAGCCTGTACTGAGAAACACGCTCTGAAGGGAACTGGCAACAAGGATTAGAGGACAGATTTCCACAGCCACCTTCCATTTGACAAAGGCGGAGAACTTAAGGCTACATGTTACCTTTGCTGTAGCAATGCCTTTGTCATGAAGTGATCCATCACTGAGAAAGTATGTCTGTAACATCTGCAAATATTCAAGTCTGCAAATGATTAGAGGTTCAAAATTTATTGTAAGTACTTTCTCGATACCTCAGTTGAACCTGAATCTCCACAGAGGAAAAACTGGTACCTCTTGAGCAGCTCCTACTGCCTTTCTCTCAGGAGAAATCTTTTTTTTTTTGGAGAGAGAAGGATACTCTGCATCAATACGGAGAGAATAAAGTTTTGTTGAATAAACTGATAATTAAAAAAAAATTAATCTTCAAAACTATGATCTGGAACTCCTAAGACAATGCCAAAAGATTGGCTAGCACATTATGGACAAAAGGCCCTTCCAAAGCACTTTGGAAAGCTAGTGTCAATATTCCAAGTCCTTCTGGTTTGTTACACACATGCAAAGCAAATAATTCAAAGTACCTACAGCTAAAGAGCTACTTAAATGACTGTATTTGACTGAATTTAAAGCAAAGTAATCTCACATTATAGTGCTTACACAAAACTGAGAAATTTGAAAAATTAAAACTACTTGCTGACAACTCAGAGCTACCACAGTGCCTTCCTCAGGACCTCCCATAATCCCAACAAGGTTCTGGCAATACAGCCAGGTAATACAGGACCTCTTTACATCCCTTGGTGCGTGGCCGTATCACAAGGAATTGAGTACGTACAGTTTTTGAGGATGGGAGGTGGAGTGTGAGACGCAGTCCAGTTCCCCTTTTCTGCAAATCCCAGACCTGCTGCTTGTGGTTCCAGATGCCTAGGCAGGGTCCTGTAACGGGGTCCAGAGAGGTGTCTTTCAGGGGTTGCACTGAAAATCTGTACCTGGAAAACAGAAATAATCTGTACCTGGAAAAAGAGAAATGTGAAAATTTTCCAGTCCGAAGTTCTCAAGACACTTTCCCAATACTGGTTACACATTCTCCTGATATACCAGGCACCAGAAATTTTACCGATTATATCACAAGCTCCATGCTGTATTTATGAACAGTCACAACACAGCTGTCTAGTGCCTGTGAAGAAGACAGACCAAAAAAGCAGCATAGATTTCTAAGTGTGAATACATACAAAGGAGTTAATCAGGTAAAGCAGTTCAAGTCCCTTTAATATGTTGAAAATGTCCATTCTCGTTGGAAAAAGAAAAAATTAACACAATTAAAAAAAAAACTACTACTTTTTAGATTCCGGAGAATACAACTACCCATGAGAGTGCTAAATGCAAACAAACCTCAGTAAACAATGAAGAGAGTATAAAAATGCAGTTTAATCTAAATTTTCCTGGAGCTAAACACTCCGTCTCACTTTGTATCACAAAAAGGAATAAGGAAAAAAAAAAAAGAAAGAAAGAAAAATACTTGCTTACAGGGAGAGAAAATATTTTAAATCATTAAAGCAACAGCCTTCCCAAAGAGAATAAATCTGCAGAGCAGCAGCAAAACAAGCTGTCCAGTCTATTATTTTATCAAAGAGTTGGGCTTTTTGCTTATTACCTGACAAACAACTGTCATCCAAGCTGCCAATTATTTAACGATGGTGAGACTTTTAATTCCATTTAGGAGGGGAAAAATAAAAGCTGTTGTAAATTTAACGCTGTGCAACAATCTACAACAGCTGCCTACAAAATTTACTTTATGTCCTTTTTTATCTGTCTGTACTAGTACATCAACACGTACAGAGAAAATGTTGTCTCTCTCACAGTGGTTGAAAGTTATTTTTGTCCTAGTCAAAACATTACAAATAACTTTGAAATAATTAGGTAAATTGTGGATAACATGATTCTACATTACCATTTAGATGGCCCTGTTTCTGAAACACATGACATTTGTCTGCATCAGACACAACATTGTACATAGTTTGTAGGAGTTTAAATTCTGCTCACTATTACTGGCCAAACTTTGAAAAGGAACCTGATTGATTATTGTTTCCAATGGTTTAAATACTGCTCTCTCATTCCACCTGAGCACCAGCAAGTGGCATACCAATGACCATTCTGACATCATGTTACTCAAAGCTTGAATTGTATTCAATGCATTGTTTCTCCTTGCCTTGCTTTGAACAAAAAGATTCCGGAGTTATTAATCTGTGTAGTTCTATGTAGTTAACTTAAGAACTAGTCTGTGAGTAAGCGTAAACTTCACCACATCGATTTCTCTAATCTATCTCCAGCTTCCACCTACTCTCTATAAAATTTGAGGAAATTAGGACATGAGTCACTATAACCACAATCTTTTTGATTATAGATCACAGTTTTTGAGGGGTCATTAAAAGCTCCGATTCCACTCTTTATGGAATGGTGCCCAGTAACGGCCTATTTTCAAAACACCAACTATTACACAACCTCATAGTTAAAGTAGGCTTGTGAGAAAATTCACACATGTATTTTGTACTCATTTTAAGAATATTTCAGTTAAAAAATTAAATAGTCTCAGTGTATAACAAAATGCATAATAAACAAATGTGCAATTACACTGTGGCCACAAACTTTCTGACAAGTGTTAACTGGTATATGTCAGTAAAACATAAGTTAGTAAGCATCTTTCTCGACCATATGAAAGATGTTAAGTCAGAAGAATGCTGGATTTCTGAAAGTATGCCTGTTGAATCAACACAAAAATATACTCTCTTTTCTGTAGCTAACTAGAGAGAACAAGGCACATTAAGACAAAGGGGCTATGAACCATCAGGTATTGACTTCAAAGGGTCAGCTCCTCAAATGGAGGCTCAGAGATCTTTCTAAATGATGGACAGAAATTTATGTCCTTTGTCCAAAAACTGTCCACTACTAGCATCCAAGCAAACAAACATTCTTAGATGGTTCTGTGCAGGAAGGAAGATAAAAAGTATTTCTCAGCTTAAGGCTGTCAAGCAGGCTAGACAGCTGTTACTTTAAAAAGCAGGAAGTACTAAAGAAAAAGACAATTTATTTTTAACAAAAGTCAAGCACAAACAATTAAGGACTCCACATAAACACTAGCTAATGAAAGATGTTTCCTTCTTTATTATTGTGTAATACTTCTTTCACAGAAACATGGTATTTACAAATATACACATAGACTGTTGATCATAAAATGTTACTGAAGAATTAGTCAAAAAAATCAATTTACAAAAACCAAAAACTTCCCAAAGATATTCCGGCTGAAAAAGTTTAATGAAATTTCCAGGAGACGCTTCTGTACAGAAATATAGGTTTTAGCTCCTCGAGTTCTGGTAATATTAGACGAGTTGTGAACCAAGTGAGCTAAGCTCAGCTGTACATTTGAGATGAGGCAGTTTTTTTTTTTTTTATATTGTTCTTTTTCCACACAATTTCTTGATGGTCAGTTCAGCAGGTCTCAGGAGGCACTAGTTTGTATGTTTTTGGAAGCTGCAAGCATTGCTCTCACTTTGGCCATAAGATCCTGCAGAAAAGAAAAGGAATAGGATCAGACACGTCTGGGCTTTGAACACAGCCAAAGTGTGCGATTGCAGAAACTGGCATGAAAGGGTCCATCACAGAGAATACTGAGATTCATGATCATCAGCTATTAACAGTCCCTGAGCTAAATGAGTGAAATAATTTGGAGAAAGTTCCTATGACAGCAACTGAAGCTTGTTTTTACTACAATGCTACAAAGTGCTCTGCATAACTATTTAGAGCAGTTTCTATACAACAGAATTCACAACAACTGAAATGGAAAGAAACTGTGACCGTTATCTTCACAAAAAGCGTAATGAACACACAACTACTAACCACTGAAGGTTTAAAAAAGAAAAAAAAAAAAAAAAAGAAAAAAAAGAAAAAAAGAGTTGGTAGGAAGACAGTGCTAACAATGACTCTGTAACAGAAAGCTTTTTTTATTTGCTTTATAAACCTGAACCAAACATTTACATAGCAGCAGTATTTTCACACATGACAGTGCCTGAAACATGAAGACTGTTGTGAAACCAAACATCAGTCTTGTCTGAGTATCCAGTGGGAACAGCATTGCAAAAGGAAATTAAATTTCCTGTAAACAGCATCAAATAATTGGGTTGCAAAGAATGATCACAAAACAAAGTGTATCAATAATGAATTGAAGTTACTTGAAACATTCCTTCACGATTGCAATATAAATGAATTAAAATCCTTAGTCCTTTTAAAGCTTTTTTCATCTGAAGCTCTCAAAACACTTTGTAGGGGAATTCAGCATCATTATTTACTTTACAGATGCAATGATATGAATGAGAAAAAGATACTGAATTGGTCAGGGTCAGCCAGCACACTGGCAGCAAAATAATCTTATAAATTAGGTAAATTACATTTCTTTGGGTCCTTAAAGATAAAAAGATGCTACACTAACCTATACTGGGAAATATCTTGCAGATTCACAAAAATTCCATTCCTATTTTTTACTTTTTTCAAACAGTAACTAAGAACTGCATTTTAATAGAGCAATCTTTCCTCCTCTTACAGCTGCACTTCGAGCAAGCAGACTAATATTAAACTAGCAAATGCTATGCCACAAGCAATATTTAATGCAAGAAATGCATGAACCAATTACCTTTGTCTGAAGGGTGTATGTTTTTAAAGGGTGTATGTTTTTAAAGGGTACTTTGAAGACCATGATGTAGTTTGTATCTCATTTCTCATTTCCATGTATTTGTTTGGTAGCTTAAGAAGTGCTATGGCACTAGTACTTAATTTTCTTTCTCTGCTGTCTATACTTGCTATTTTCTATTTTCCTGAATATTCTTGTTTTGTGTTTCTCTTCGAGAATGGATCAAATATGGTATGCAAGGTACTAGTCTACTAGTATTAATTCCCAACTACCACTATTTCCCTAGTGGAACTACATCTTTGAACAAGATTAATTTATTGAAAGAATAATCTATCCACTGAAAAAAAAAAAAGTTAATAGAAAAAGCAACTTTCATTTTATATAGTAGATTTTCCAAAGCATAATTAAGAGCTGTCCTCCTCTAAACTTGGCATATTCAATTGAAAGAAGATTAAATATGCATGAAGACTACAAGAGGAAGAGTGAAATTAAAAATTTTAAAGAGTGATACCATGCAAGAGCTTTTAAAAAAGGAATGGAATAATTTTGACAGATGCTGCGTATCTTAAAACTGCTTTAGGGAAGCTGAATGCATTTACATTAGTGCACAGCACATAGAGGCACACCCCCGATATGCCACGATTCACAGCAAACTTGAATATACCAACAAAATTGTAACAATAGCTCAGAGACATAAACAGCAACAAGGGTAAGATAAGTGAGTTGATGATACACACGCTTCAGTTTGCAGGAGGATATTGCTATCACTCTACCGCCAACACTACAAACTTAGCCTTTGCCAAGGTATTTCTCCTTCCTTCTTCCTTCCACAAAACTTGTGAAGAGCACTACGTGGTAAGATGGGCTCTCAGTAACACCTGCTATCGGTAATGGGGGTATTGCAGCATAACATGGACTTTCATGGCTTAACAGTAGATATACCGCAGCAAAATGAATTTAGCTTGGTCTTCAGAGGCTTGGTTAAACTTGAAAGGACAGTAGCTAAAGAAGCAGCAAAATTGCTTTTCTCTTAAGCAAACAGATTAAGAATTACAATGAACATGTCTCTACATCATATGCAAAGCTCAGAATTGTACAAGGTAGTAAGAGAAGAAAACGATATGATGGACATACTTAATTAGGCAACATACTCTCAATTTGTTTATTTGTACCTGAGTGATTTTACTCTGCACTGAAGACACAATTGCTGAAGAGATTTGGCCATCTTTTTCCTGAGAAACTCCCCTAAAAAAGTAAAATTAGAATTAAAATGTATAGTTAACATTTTAAAAATGCATTTCACTGACTGTTTGGGTTTTGTTGTACAAGTCTCTCATATGTTAGTCAACAGTTCTCTCATCCAACTAGAAGCCACAGGTCACAGTCAGAAGAGTCACTCATACAACTGATACACAGAAATCTGAACGACAGCCTAGGAAGTTGTAACAGGACTATTCCATATCCTGTAGGAATCATTTAATTACAAATCTTGCACACATATTACAATTCAAAACGCTCTATTAAAATTCACAGAGTTATCCCATTCAGTGAGAGTTTCCAATTTCTGACTTTGAATTAGGTTGCAGGGTTTTTGACACCAGTTTAACTGTAAGAGTATGGTCGAGATGTTTACTCCAGCAGGCAACAGAGACCTAATGTCCTCATTAGACTGATGCACACAGTGCTGTCCTCCCAGTGTCTTCTACTTTTAATATGCACACATTACACACACACAGAGCTCCTCACCAGACAAGTTAGGTCAAAAGACTCACTCACAGCCAAGAGACATCAGCAGTATTACAGCAGAAGAGCCTATTACCTGGAGCGTTCCTGGCTGGATTCCCTGCTCTCCACAGGAGAGACACTATTTGAATGTACAGAATTTTTGTGTGTGGATGGTTTGCCTGGTGACATGGATGGTGAAGGAGACCTAGCTTTGGACTTGGTACGTGACCTAGACCGCCTCTTCTTCTTCTTTTCATGGGGACTTCTGCGAGAAGAAAATACTTTATTGAAGGATATTTAAAGCAATATTACACTAGCTCAGTTCAAGTTGCTTTTCACTCCTACAAGCTTATGTAGCCCTCTTCCCCAGTATACTTTTCATGCATTCAGCAAGCATTGAGGTCTTACTCCAATACTGCACTTCTACAGTTGCGCAAAATACTTTTTCAGAAGCTCTTTTTAACATATTACATTAGGCAACTACTAGTGCCGGAGGTTGTCATTTGGAATGCTGCTTCATGGGTGCACAGGAATTACTGACCAGTATGTGATAGTCTGAAGGATAACAATGAAAAGTCTTTCACTGGAGATTTGCAGAATAACTTTGATAGAAGAAAGTTCCTTCCCAAACAACATCAGACACTTCGAATATAATGAGAAATGTAAGAGTTTGCATCCCTTACAGTTTTCCTAGCTCAGAAATGAACAAACCATGGAATCACAGCTAAGCAAAAGATCTACAAGGCAAATTAACAGTTTGTTTGTTCACTTTTAAAAATAAATTATTCCTTTCCTTGTGATCCAGTCTACAACGCAACAAACTGCAGGCTCAAAATTATAAACAAGCTCTTGTATGCCACTCAAAGAAACCTAGACCTAGCAACACGTTTTAAGTGCAAATCGTTTATGACTTGGAAATTAGATACAGAAATGTTTGTCACTGTGAAAGCTGGAACAAAGCAGTATGGGTACCTGATGGGTTCATTATTGACAGAAGGGGAAAACAGAGGTAGCCTCCTCATATGCAGTATTAAGCTCAAAGAGAATTTGATTAGTAATATACTAGAGACGGAACTATCAAAATGTTTATATATGGTTATGCATTTATGTCTGTATGATTTACATACAAGTACTGGTATTACTGTAATTAGAATCACTAGAGTAATGCCTTAATTACAGTTAGGGAATACTTCATTGTAGGTATCTCTCTCTAGCACGCACTGCTAGAAATTTATTCAGAATGTTGTTGAAGCTTCCAGAATATCTTATAACACTGTAAAACTTTAAACCATCTTTCAAGTAATACATTATTAGTTCCTTTATTTTGATTTTCTTAGGAATTTGCTAATTTAAAGGAAGCAGCTACACTGTAACATATTAAATTCCCACATAAATACTGCAAGCCTCTGACACTTAGAATTTATCATACAAATATCTGATTTTTATATATTCAAGAGTTAAATCTGCAAAACGCCCTTACACTATTCTTGCATAAATAATAACTAAGTGACAGAAGAAAAACCCCACAGCTCTACTGGCCTCGGTTATTCCTTGACTCGCTTGTAGTACAAATTACAGTACAAATTATGTACCATAATTGCTCAGTTTCTTAAAACATCATAATGTAATCAAGCTGTGAATATATTTCACACTTAACTCTTGAAAATCTCAGCAAACATTCATCATGCAAAAAGAGTATTTTACAGTAAGTGTTTTTGGTGTTTTTCATCTCAGACTATGATGAACAAACACCGTAACAGCTGAATGACTGTGTCTATCAATTTTCTATTTTTAGAACAGTCCATTTGCTAATACTAGGCTTATCTTAAAATATTTTTCTAGGTACAAAAGATGGCATAAAAGAACTATGCATATTCTCTGTGGAAAGTAATTCACTGCAGTCAGATTAAAACACTAATTTACATTTTGTCTATGATGGCAACTGAGGTATCGGATAAGCAGAAGAAAAACAACTGTTTTATTTATTCTGAAGTACACCTCATTCTACAAGCAGTGAGACAGTAATTCCCAAACTAGACAAAGTAAAGCACAGCTTCCTAGTTCTTCTGGAAATACACCTAAAAATTCACAAGCAATGATAGCTATTCAGCATCACAACTGATCCCAGATTAATGCCCTGAGCAAGTTTAAAACATTGCAGTATTTATTAATTCTAATTTTCAGTCCTCTGACAGTACCGAATTCTAAAGCTTGCCTACTTCTTAGTGTAACTATGGTTAATAAAAAACATTTGGCTGACTGCTGCCATGTAAGACTGAAACCTGCTCTCAGCTATCGGGCAAAATACATATTAGTCACTCACAGAAAGCCCAAGTGAAATCATTAGTTTTTAACAGACCTTGAACCCAAACCTTGCTTTCACTACACCATGGCAAAGAATCTACTTGGGAACTGACGATGAAAACTGGTCCATCACAGTATCTGTATTTCTACTTGAACATTTAACATGTCTGTCCCAACAGGGCTGAAACAGGAGGCTTTCTGCATCAGAGCTGCAAAATATCCTCATCTGTTTCACTACAATGTTCTTTCTTCAGTCTACATTTTTTGCACTCACTGCCATGTTTTGTTGGGCAGTGTTCCGTTTTCCTGTTTGAGGCCTAACTAAAGCTTCCACCTCTATAAAGAACATTCCTTACAGAGGAATCTAGTTTGTATCACAATTATCATCATAATTTACCACTTGGAGGGGCATGACTCTAAAAATAATTTATAGCTTAAAATGCTGTATGGTCAAGCAGCAGACGCACCAACACCGCATTAAAAATAGCACAGGGCTGTGAAAAAACTATTGTGTGTTTTTCTTCCTGTAAACACACTTTTAGCTTCCGTATCTTTTCTGCTTAACCAAATTTGCATGCTAAATTTTATAGAAGCCTCTATTATCTCAAGTCGACAAATGGAAAAAACTGAACCAAATGAAGTACACTGATGAAGTTCCCAGTTATACATACCGCACATCAATTAATTAGAGGCTGTAGAGAGATGGAAAGTTATCTTAAGAAACATCAGAAATTTTTTAATAATCAAAGTTGAAAGTGATCTCCCTGCTTCTCATTCCGTAAGAGATATGGAGAAACAGGTTAAACAATAAATCTTTAGCAAGGAGGAGAAAAATCCTGTATGCTCAGTTTAGTAACTTCAACGTGTTGCGCACACTTTAAGTGTACGTATACAGACATAAAAAACGTTCACTGCCTTGTATGCTGAAGACACAATATGCCACAAAACATTAGAGACACAAAACATATCAAAGCCTTCTGGGCACACACTTTGCAGATGTTTTTCTTCTGCAATTGGTGAGCTGAAACAATGGTTGATAGGTCATTCTGATTATAACAGGTCCAGAGAGATTACGTGCAAGGTGCTCTCAAAAAAGGCACCTCTTGATTAATATTTCACATTCTACTCTGCCAGTAAAATAATTGCTAAATATAAAGCACACCATTTGCATATATTTGCTAAACTGGAGTTTCCCCTTATTTGCACAGATATGATGAGATGTCAAGCAATACCAGCAGGAAAATCATAATACCACTACACGACCTCTGTGGAGAGGTCACATAGCTTGCACAAGCAGAGTGTGAGAAAATGACCCAACAAGAAGGAAAGTCCAAATAAAATCTGAACTTTCACAGCTAGCAGATAGTAACCCATTAACATTCACTGATTTGGTTGTATATTTACTGTTCAAACATATGCAAGAATGGGAGAAGAAGAATGACGAGGGCTTTTATTATTTTTTTTCTTCTCCACAGAAGCATTTGTCTATTAAAATAAAGCTCCAGAACATAAAAAAAAACTGAAGCTCTACCTAGGTAGTATAGAACACAACAAGCAATGTTTAAAGTCTCTTAGGATGCCAGGACATAACCTTGTCCAGGACTGGGTGTACTTACTTGGAACGTGGGCGTTTTCTACTATTTCCAGGACTATTACTAATGCGGTAAGCCGTCGGAACACTTCTTTCATCTCTCCGTCTTTCTGGTGTGTGAGTCCTTCTCCTAGGCGACCTTGATCGTGACCTGAGCAGGAAAAAAACATCCAAAAGTTTGCTTTTTGTTACTTATTTCATTACTTTTATTTTAATGGAATTGTGCTGCCAAACACAAATATAACATCTTTCAAATGCCTATTTCATACCAGCATGGGGTATTTAGTCTCCAAGACTTGTCAGCTGCAACAAAATTTCTTACCCACCCAAGACATTTAGGATGTAGTTGTCCATTGCTTTTCACTCCCAACAGGGCGGGAGGAACCAATTCTTTTTTGGTATTGTGTGCTAATGTCAATTTCTGTATTAGTAGGTGGGAAAGTTTTACTTCAATCTAGTCACCTTTTGTGGCAACAGAGTTTACTAACATTGCTATGCAGAAGTCCAATTTGGCTTGAAGCCTGGCATTGTCAGGCCTGACCTTGCCTTCTCTAATTAGTGCTATGTTTTTAGAACTGCTGCATCACAGAGATAAAGACAAGTTTTTTGTTTTCAATGTATCTCCAACACTGACAAGTCCAGGAAATTTTGTCCCTGATGCTGCAGAATAATCCTAGCACAGCCAGTATTTTCACCTATGCAAGTGACCAACAACCCATGACTGGCATTGTTTGGCACTTGCACTTTGACTTGAGGCATTTTTCCTAGAAAAGTGAGAGAGAAAAAGAGACCAAGAGGGGAAAAAAAAGAAGGCATGCTCAGTTAAGAACAGAGATCAACTTAAGAGCATAACTCTTTTTCTCTATGATTTGGAATTTAGTGGATGTGCAAGTAAAACCTAAGTATTTCTTAATAACAAAATAAATGGAATGAGAAAAGTCCTGAGAGATGGAGGGGAGGAGGGGGGGGGAGATGGAGAAGGGGGCAATTCAGGGATCCAGCTTGGAAAAAAAAGAAAGAAAAAAACCAAACCCCAAATCCGCCCAAAATTCCCCAATAGTAACAGTTAGTTTTCTTCTCACTAAAATACATACTTCTAATAATTTCCCTTCTATTTGCTTATTTATTTTAAAGCCTTTCTTATTTATTTACGATAGGTATGTAATTCCATGCAGACCAAACATTCATGTTCTTGAAAATATCTAACTTGCAGTGAGTAAAAGACAAGCCATTCGTGAAATCATTGATCTTCTGCACACCATATATATAATATAAATATACACACCCACACACACTCTGAGCCATTCCTCTTACACCTACAACAAAAGAGATCAACTGAAACTGAAAAAATGTAAGCACAATGGCAGTTAAGTGGGGCAAATTAACTGCTTTATCACTTAGAAATCTGACCTTTACCAGGCCGTTCAGAAGGATTAAAAAAGGAAAAAAAAACCCAACAGATTATAAAGTTTGGGGTCAGTCAGACACCTTGACATTTTACCAGGATTTCCCTCAAAAGAGCTCCGGCAGTCAAATCTTTTCGTTGTCGAAGTTGCCTGATAATTTTCCCGTTCTGTTGCTGCTGCCATTGATGAGCTGCTCAGACTCGGCTCCATGCTCAGTGTCCCTGTGGATGCTGTGAGTCTGTGATACGGAGGCACACACTTCACATTCAGAATAAAATGTGCTAGTTCTGGTATTAACTAGAATCCTGAAAAGGCTCAGTCCCTTAACCAAATGCTGAACCTTAAGTGAAACATGCCTATATGGACCAGCCTAAAAAAAGTCCAAACAATCAGAAAGAAAAAGGCATTAGCTTCATTTTTATGAAGTGACGTTTGTGGTTCTACAACATTCTTCCAAACACCAAATGTTAAGAACTTTGGCCATTAGCTTCAAACAATTAAAACCCGCTTAACAGTTTTACTGCAATACATCAATTGTTACTTTAATTAGACTGTTATTTCAAAAGGCACTCTATTCCTTTAAAGTCAGTATACTTGTTGATAGTTCAAAGGGTTACAAAGCTTGGCGTGTCTCATTACAAAATAGGAATTAAAGATACGTGAACAGACACTGCCTCAGCAATAAGAAAATCAGTTCAGAAGGAGAAAAAAAAAAAAAAAAAAAAAAAACAACCCAAACAATCTTTTTTACAAATAACAGCTACTTCCAAGTCCCTTAAATTCCTAATATTGAGGCTAAAAGTCTCACACAAACACATACACTGCTGGACTCTATCCAAACTTATTGAAAAATAACCTGTTAATAAAGTACGCCACTACTAATTACTGTTTGTAACTCATCAACTGGATAAATTATGTGGTTTAGTACTACCCTATTACTAGACAGTATAGAGAAAAATTATCAATAGTGAAGAGAAGTTCAGAGTTTCCATCTCTGCTCTAGTTTAAAATGAGCATCCAAATTTCATCTAACCAAATCACGAAATAATTTGGTACAGAATGAATGCCTCTGCTTCCCTTCCTCTCCTCTCACGTACACATCCAATCCACACTCACACATACAAACATATCATTAGCTTACATCATGTACTACAAAGATATGTTGGTAGAAAACAGAGATTCAGGTGAACATCATCATTATTTACACTTACTGCCAACCAGCTGTGAAACCTAACTAGGACAGCACAAACTCCACAACTGACAACCTACACCTCTTTCAAGAGCACCACTGCCAGGTACAATTGACGCTGAACTTTGATTAGAAAAAAAAGAAACTGATGAAGCATTTACTACAGATGATCAAAAGGCTGTTTGTTTTCCAAGATGGATTTAACAAATGTGCCCCATCTTTGACATTAAGCACTTATTTGTAATAACTAATTATCCCTTTGGGACTAACAGCTCCAAAGCAATCCATGCTGCAACACCTTACAGCACTTCTGGACAAGATTTACTGTTCCATGACTTCTGTTTAATCTGTCATGCTGGTCCAGAATTAAAACTGTGCAATACCAGGAGTTTTATAGGGCTAATTTTGGTACAGAAATTTTGTTCCAGAAAATAACATGCATTTATACAGAGAACTGCTGTTAGCGCACCGTGTGCTACAGTTAACCCAACAGATCTAGGTTCCTTACGTAGCTACAATTTCTTTGAACTTGTTCCTCTAAAACAGGTTTGGTTGTACTACCCAGAAAAAAAAATACCCAAACTATGCTTTGAATTAACTTCATGTTATTAAAACAGATTTTTTTCTACTTTAATACTGCTGAAGATACATTAGAAAAATATAAAAAAATGCAACAGTACAAAAATTGCATCTTACCACCAAAGGCTATTTTTTAAGGAAGCAGAGCCTCTAGACCTCTAACGATGCAAAAATAAACAATAAACAAATGATATAAAATGATATACGGAGAAGTACATTGCAAAGTTCACCTGTAGGATTTCTAAGCACAATACGCATTTTTGAAAAATAAATTTAAGATGCACAAGCCAAAAAGGAAGAGCCTGAAAAGTACACGGAACATTACTTGAATAAAAAGCAAAGAAATTTACTGCAAATTTCTATGTTTAACTTAAGTTCCCACATCTCATACCCTATTAACTTGTCACAGTAAGTTACATGGTACAGGTGGTTTTTAATCTTACTTTTTGAAACGGCTTATACCATAAAAATAGTAACTCCTCAAAGTATTTTCAAACAGCAGCTCAACTAATGTCTATACAGAAACCTCACAAAATCGAAGGCTTTAAGACTGTTCCTCAAATACAGGGCATGTGTTGAGTGGTGATTATTACAATTTAGAGATTATAATTCAATATCATCTGAATGCAATATAGTCTGATGAAAAATTATGAAATAAGCATAGCTCCTCTTTTGGCTGTCACAGTTAATTTAAATACAATAGTTCAAATAACTTCAAATCCAAAATATTTATTTTCACTGTGCAGATACTTCAAACTTAATAAGCTACTCTCTGAGAAAGTCATGAAACTTTATTAAAAAAAAGATCTTGTTTGTTATTCTAAATTATTTGATTAACAAGAACTGAAGCAGAAATTACTACAGAAAGGGAAAATCCCAGCTTTTTTCAGTCCACGCTGGAGGTAAAATAAAGCACTAATAATAACTTTATATTGAGATTTGTAGGTCAGAATATATATTTTGAACAGAATAAAATAAGGCAACAAAATCTCAAACATACAATATTAGAGTGAGATATTCAAATAAAGCACAGTTAACCAAAACAGGGATGTTCCAGTATAATTTTACATTGATGTCCAGACATTAAAGACTATATTCAAGTGCCATCCACTTCGTTCAAGATGAACACATTAACCTCTACAAAGAGTTTACACTTTATTCCAGGAGGATATGACTCTTTACATCACTATTTATTCAGCAGTAAGCTGTAATATTAGATGTTTTGGGAATTTAGGAAAAAAATATTATTCTAGGTGAAGCAGTGGGAAAACTGGAGAGCAAAGAGATATGAAAGATGCCATGATTTGAATTGAAATAATTTTTTCTGAATCAACACTAAACATACAAATAAATTTTAAAAAGAAAGAAAACCAGTTATATCTTCTAGCTAGGCAACAACATTTGCCTTTTTTTTTTTTTTTTGCAATTAAGACAAGGCATTATTTTTGCCTAAACATCTGAGAGACAAAACGCTTCAGTATCTAACACGTTTATAAATTAGCCTCCCACTCTTGATTGCTCTACAAATTTGCTGGTTTCAGGAGCAATTTTAATTTTGGAAATAGTGAGTATGTTAAAGCGTAGCAAATACCTTCAATAAAGCAAACTTTCAATCATCACCATTTCTTGCACAATGTGAGACTACATGGACCTAATTAGAAAGTTATACCTAGAAGAGACTTCAAGAAATAAAACTATTCAATGTTCTCCAAACCGTAACTCTTGAAACATAGATTTCCCACAATGGAGTGTTCACAAGCTGTTTTAACTACCTTTACCAATGAGACATCACGGAAAGTTTCTCTGTTATCAATTTAAATCCACTACTTGTCCAAATCCGAAGGACTGTAGAAGAATGTTCTATTCCCTCTTTTTTTGGCACACACAAAGAATCATTTCATCTTCCTTCAGTCTTTCCACACAGTCACTCCAACTCTCTCTCTCTCTCTCTCTCTTTTAAAAATTCAGAAGATCTTTGATGATTCCCTCTAAAATTCCTCCAGCTGGTCTAATTCCTTCTAAAGGATGCACAAAACTGGACACAGTACTCTAGCTGAGGCCAAGCAGAACAATATCTCTTCCAGAGGAGGAGACACTTGAGGCATACTGATCACACTGAAGTAAACCAATACAGTCACTATGTTAAGTATCAGATGCAGGAGAAAGGTATCCACTACAGCTGTAAATCAACCAAAAAAAAAAAAAAAAAAAAAAAAAAACCAAAAAAACCCCCCAAAAAAACCAACCAAACCCCAACCAAAACATAATGTGACTATTCCCTGTGTATGTGGTAGACTTCAGTAGACTGTTGTCTTTTCACCCGCAGAACCAAACGTAGACCAGTTGGTGGAAGCATTCAAGCCTCTAGAAAGGTCCAGGTCTCTTATCTCCCTGAAGTCACTGAAGACGTATCTCAGTATGCATCAAACTGAGTTTGCAAGTTCCCATTAATCTAGTTACTGTCCGATGCAAACTTATGCAACGTGCAGGATTATCTTTATCCTTTGGTACTTTAATACCAAAGTTCTGGTAAGGATCTTCTCAGATGTTTCTTTGTCCTTTTCAAGGTACCACAGAAGATGATCTAATTTCTTTTTAGTATTGCTATGATGTTTCTCCTTGGTTTTACCATATATCAGTAAAATCTTGGATAAATATATATGCAACACTGCTTGGATGAAGTGGCATGGGAGATTCAAGTGAAAATATGGCTTGACAGGGAGTTGAAAAGATGAGTGATTCACCTGAGGAGACTTTTCCCCAAGGTATCCTTAACTCTGAGACGACTTGCATTAACTTCTTAAACAAGAAAAGTTTAATTCAGCATCATTCCCTTTACATGCTGGTAAGCACAGAAAAGGAATGGCACACAGTATTTTGGAATGTGCCTTATAACATAGAGCATCATGACCACCTATTGTAAAAGGAAGTCAAACAAGGAGCATCTCAGACTGATCGTTTCAGCCCAAGTTACGTTAATTTAATTCCTTGCATGTCTGAATAGCAGAGATGTCTTCAGTAAAGTATTGTGTTTAATCTTAAAAATCTAGCATAAAATAGCAAGTTGTAACTGTTAACATTTTATCATATTAGTGTAGTTAGACACTTTGTTAAATAAACAGAGAAATGCACAAGGAAAATAGAAGATGAGAAGTTTTGTCACACCGCCATAAAGGGCTAGAAGCTGTTTTCCAGGAAGAAGCATGTCATAAGCATGGCCACAAAGATAAAGGAACATATGATTTTGCATGCATCACATACATACCTAGCTGTGGTAGTACTTATATGCACAATCTGTTTGAACAACAAGTTACTTAAGCACTGTTCTGTAGCATGACCCAGAGAATGCAGCCTCAAGAAACAGCCCTTCCTACTGACCAAAATAGCTGCTGTGTGGCAGGGCACTCAGACATGACAAATTTCACAGACAGTAAACTTCAAAGGTGCCTAGACCCAAATGTCTTAGATGTAATTAACAGCATTAATACAACACGGTATTTATAATCTTACAGTTGTATAATTAATATAGTGAATTTAATCTCATTAATGATTAAATATAGAGTTAACTGCACTGGGCTACATTCTTCTATGGTCTCCTTTCCTCATCAGCTCTTTCCTGCCATTCATCTATCACACTTTTTCACATGCTAGGACTGCTTGCTTTCCTTCTAAGCTTTGCTGTTCAACACTTGGTTGTCTCTCTCTCTTTCCTATCTTAATACTGTCTGGTTACTTTACTCTAGCAACAGCCACAGACTTATTAGCAAGTTCTCTTCCTGCTGTAATGACATTATCACCAGGTATTTCACAAATCATGGTGAAAAAGCATTTACCAGTACAAATTTTACACTATGTAATTAGAAATTAATGATTTATTATTTCATTAGAACTACTTTCAAAGACCTTCCACACTTGATGATATTTATTTACTGTCTTCAAGGTGACTATAACCTTTGTAATGGGTACAAAGATGCTCACATAATGGAACAAGTGCAAAAATGATTTAACTCTTAGCCTCCACAGAACTCTAAAATATACGTTTGGTTTCCAAACCCACCTTGAATGCCTGACAGTTCTATAGGCAGTGGGAAGTGAGTGCTTTGCTTTTGAATGTGATCTAGATCTGGACTTAGATGATGAGTGATACTTGAATGGTGATCGAGATCTTGTCCGAGACCTTTTCTTATGTTTTTTTCTTTTCTTTTCTCTTTCTTCATCCCTAGGAGGATCTCTACTTCTGCTTGACGGCCTTTCTGCTTGTTTAACTTCTAAAGTGGGTAAAGTTCTGACTGCAGTCACAGGACATGGTGTAATATTGACACTCTGAAATAAAAAACAAAGAACAGAGTTCAGTTTCCAAAGCTGCACGCAAATTTTTAATTTGAGAAAGTTCTCTAAGTGTGGACAACACATAAGCATCTCTAGTCCTTTATGCTAAACAGAGGGCTACATCTGCTCCTGTGCATGCCACAAACATGCACATTCTAGCAAAGAAACTTAAGATATCCTGCTCAATAGTCTTGTCAATATACAATACAGGTTTTTTTCAGAAATGCTGGCTAACAAGTACAATAGCAAGGAAAACAAATCTAACAATAGCCCTGCATTTTTTTGACTCAGGAAAGTGTGTGAGAAATACATCCATCCTAAGAAAGTAGCTGTTAAATTTGTAACAATTTAACCTCCCACGAATGCTTTAAAACCTCACAGTGCTGCATCAGTATTATGTAAAGTGTGCCTAAGTAAGGCTGTCATCTTCAAAAACATGCATCTAGTAGTATTTAATGGAGCCCTATACAGTTCCCCAAAGACACATATGCAAGTTGGGATATGCATGCTAAGACTGTCAGCTTATCTAGGACATAGTTCTGAAGTTTTCATCTTCAGTTTTTACAAGAAACATGTTCTAAAGAGATGAGTACTATTAGATACCATCTCATTTACTTGTCCCTTTTATTTAAAAAGCGATAAACTTGAAAACACAATCAGTAACTACTGACATTCAATATCAACTTTCAGTGTCACTTTCACCCCTGAAGTGTGCTGTTTAGATTACAACCTCAAGGAAAACAGAAAAATGAATTAATGCCAATACAAATTATTTCTGCATTTTGCAAAATAAATGTTTTGGATGTAAAGGGTTGGGAAGATCACAAAAGTTATCAATCTCAAAGATAGAACAGGTCCATGCACAATTCACGCACAGTAATTCTGACTGCAGTCAGTTAAGCAAAACACACCAGACTCCAGGAAATTTTCAAATTATCAGCTTGTACCTGAGAGAATTCTGCTCAATACCTTGTTTGGAACAATTCAAGTCAGACACTATAGATATGCTCCTCATTTCAAAGCCTGTCATTCCCCCAGCTGCCATTTCAAGGCAACTGGAGAAATCAGTTTCCCTCTGTCATAATTTCTGCTCCACCTGGTCTGACACTTTCACTGTTTGATACAAGGATGCTTACCGTGATCAGAATAAAAAGTAATACATTAAAACCTGAAATAACCAAATTAGAAACAGGTGATATTTTCCTTTCTTTCTACCCTTCTTACACTGTGAATATGTCAAGGCCACATTTGAATAATCAGAAATATAGCTTTGCTTCAAGTTAGAGAGCCATGACACTTTCCTGAGCTTTAATTGATAACTGCTATCATAATATTTACAAAAATGGCAATAAAGCAGTACTGAAGTAGTTTGCTTCAAGGATTATGAACATTCTATAGCATGATCATTTGAGTGACTGGTTTACCAGAGGGCCATTTCCAATTTCACTAACTTCGCAATCCACATATAATTGCAGATACCTCATCTCCAAACTTCAGAGTTCCCTAAGAGACCACTGCAGCCGCCTTTTGTTCCTTGACAATGTTATTCATCTCTTTATAGAGTATTTTAGTCTTTGCTTTGAACACAGCTGAATATATAATAGGCCAGTTTGCCTTGAAGTAGACACCTTTAATAGCTTGAAACGAAATAGCTGTAGGCAAAGTAGAGTTAAGAGGAAAACACGAGAGGGAAGGAAAAACAATGGTTTCGAGTTCACTTGGCCACATAAAGCACAAGCTATCATGCTACTGCCAAAAAGGAAGTTAACATGACACATTTACTTTTAGCTCACATGTAGAGAGTGATCAGAACGAAGAACCCCATAGTGCTAAGCATCCTTATGTATCCAACCAAAGCATCGATGCTGAAACCGTGGGCTCTCCTTGACTCTCAAGATGCTTACACTAAAGAGCCACAGCACTGTCCAGGTATCTGCGAAAAGCACGGCTGCAGGCTGGCTGTAGATTCAGACACCACTGCTTCAGGTTACTAATCAATCATGTTTGGAAAGCCATACAGAAGTAACTCTCGCTACCCTCAGGTGAACACGAAGGTTCTGGAGTGCAAGATAACAGCTAACATACAGGGAGAAGTCACCTACCTGTCAAAAACCTAAACAATGCACCACTGCGACCAGGAGCTGAGACGATAGTTGTCAGGTCGCAGCAGCACGAACAAATGTGCTGATTTCCTCAGCGGCAACCTAGTTGCCTTCAAGAAAAAAAAATAACCAGCAAAATGACCTGATTCACCATCAGAGAATAACATAGAGCTCAGTGAAAGGATTTAATGCCAGCAAGTTGCCAGGCCACAAAGAAAGTTTCTAGGTGTATAAACAATGCTGTTGAATGAATGCTTGGAAATAAACAAACTGTTCGAGTGTCTGGCAAACAGAATAAGCTGTCAGTGGTTTGTGTTTTTACTAGAGAAAGTTGATCCAGGCAAACTGAGATAATGAGAACTAAAATTGGAGGCACAAATGCAGAAAAATATCAAAGCAAGCACAGATATGGGGAGACTATTAAGCATTTCCAAAAGGAAGAAACAATGTTTTATTGACCAGGCCAGTAGAACAGTTTTGGAAAGGATGGTAACAAACTGGCTACTTAATGAATTTTATTATGCGTCTCAAGGGATGAGAGAGGAAAATTTTTTGAGAGCTCTTCTAAAGAGTTACACTGCAAACTTTCAGAGAGCATTCAATGTTCATTTTGGGTAACAGCATATATCTTTTGGCTCTTATTAAATGCTACAGTGTCAGATAATTTCACTGGTACAGTTGTTCTTCAGCATTTTATTTGCATGACTGAAGCAAATCTGACCAAAATAATGCTTCCTACAGTAAACAGTTGGTATAAAAAAATTTGAATTTCAGAGATAACTTTCTGGAGAACAAAGATGATTCAACAACTCTTGTTTAGCAGGAATGGGTTAAGAAAGAGCTCTGTATCGGCAAGAACTTATAGCTGTATGAGAACAGAAATGAGCACTTCAGATCATTACAAGACATTTGCATATTTGCAATATTCATAAGACCAGAACACACATTAGTGATTCTGGGGTTATACTTTTTAATCAAGTCACAAAGTCAGCATTAGAAGTGAACCAAAAGGTGTTTATTCCAACAGAACTAAACACTAGCATCGTTCTTAGTACAAAATCAACTGGTAAAGATCATTATCAATAACGTTACTAACACTTTTACAACTGGCTAATATTTCTTCTGTTCCAAACAGCTGAATTTTGCAGTAATTTGAACCCTATATTAGATCAAAATTGAGAAGAGTGAAGAATGTCAGAACTGTGAAGAGTTAATCAACAATTCTTTTACTTCATTAAAATCTGAAAATACTTCAGATTTTTTTCTACCACTGCACCTTTTTTTACTCTAGGTTTCCCAAAGTTTATGGTAAGTATTCCCTGACTGAGAACTACTAAGCAACTGTCTACCAGCAATGGAAATGTATGATTTCTCTGTGCATCAAAGTGAACAGTTACTGCTTTCAGAAGAGTTTATGAGTCTTAGCCTCAATAAATTGGTCCAAAATGATTAAACAGAAGTGGTAAAAACACTTCCTATAGAATATGTTCCTATAAAACAAATTAAATACTCAATACTCAAAGACTCAGCAGATTAACCAGGGTTTAGCTGCTGCACTGAAACACAGGTATTAACAGTACACTGACTATGACAAGTTCTTCAAAAACAGACAGAATTTTCATTCTCAGTTTTGAAGGGCCAACTGTAAAGAAATTAGTGGCTGTGAATCTGTTTGCTGTATGGATCAATACGCCTTTGTATCTTGAGTACTCTGAAGACTAAAAATCAAGGCATAGAACATTCTTAGCTCCCTCTCCTGTCAATTAAGATGGCAGTTGCTGATATTTACCTTTCCCCCCCAATTAAATATTATTTGAAATATTTACAGTATGAGGAATTACAGCTCTGATGTAGCTTTTGATAGTAGAGTTCTTTCAATAATAAAAGTTCAAATGCCAGCAAGCTATCCAACCCCCAAGAGCCACACTGGTATACGACAGAATCATAGAATAGTTAGGGTTGGAAGGGACCTTTATGTTTTTATCTGTCCTTTTGAAAAAGCAAGATAAGGGAAATTTACAAAAGAAAGACAGAAAGACAGACAGGAAAAAAAAAAAAAGTAAAGTAAGAAATCAATGGCCCTGAAATACTCCAAAGCATTTTTTCATTAAATACTTACTGGATGGTTTTCATTAGACAATTACATTTTGCTCACAAACTAACATTAAGAAATTATGCAAACATAAAATCATGTTCCAAATTATGTTCTGCTGTTATTCCAGAGGAATGCAGTAACATCTACAGTCCATTGCTAAAAAAAGTAGGATCAACTACAGCGGTAAGTGTGAAAGACATGCACTATGTACAGTTGTTGATAGCCCTGTTACGCTTGGCAAAACTTGAATAGCATCTTGTTTTTAAACACGGCACACTTCTATTTCACTTGTAAACAGACTACTTTCCAGAGGGAAAAAAAAAAAATTGTTACATATAGGACAAAAGTAAGGACAAGCCATCTAAAGAAACAAATGATAAAACAGAGCTTCAAAACATGGAAGATGAAAGAGCCAAAAGAAGTTAAGTTTTGCTTTGTGCTATAGGATCTTCATATTCAGAGGCAGAGCAGCAGATGACATTTGGAACAAGCCATTAAAATAGAGTTACTTTCAAATCATGTGTTTGTTTCTGCAGCATTATGACTATGGATTTCTCTCCTTGTTTAAATTGGATATCACAGTTTATACAGTAACAGTTTGGGTATAATCAACTGTCTTCTACATGAATAGGTACATTTGCAAACAAACAATATTTTAACCCCTGAAAAAGGTGGCAAAAATGGCATACTATACCAAGGGTACCATACCAAGGCCTACTACCAAGGGTGGCACTTGTATTCAGAATTCAGCTTGTGCCAATAGCCAGCACATCTGCTTTATTAAAATGAAAAAAAAAAAAAGAAAAAAAAGTAAACTAAACCAAAACAAATGTACCATCTTAACTGAGCTCTCCCAATGCCTGAACTACTTAATTCAGGTTTTGGTAAATACAAACATGAACATGCACAACTATGTTTTATTCTACTTATATATAAACATAAATTTCATCCTAATTTTTTAAATTTAAATTAATTTTAATAATTTTGGAATAGAGTTTGCATTTAATTTTGAAACAACTTACTTTATTTGTACAAAAATAAAAAAGTACTTCAATGCAGTACTCCAGATGAGCTGGAGTACTCCAGCTCTGCATATCTAGAAGAACTGCACTTGTTATAATTACAGGTTGTTCACTATCGCAGGCCAAAGAATGACTGAATGACTGCAACTTCTCTTTACTGAAACACCACTCGATACCAGAGATGTCCCAGTTGGCCTGATTTTCTTGTTACAAACGTGTCTATGTGAATTATATGTGTAAACACAGGAGAGATGCCACCCAGTTACTGTTTACCCGTGACCTGAGAAGGGGCAAAGCCTTCACTAGCTACAACACTACTGGTAGCTGATTCATTTTGGAAACTGAGCTAAGCTACACGTTTTCCAAGTACTGGTTCGAGGAAAAATTATGCGTAACTGTACTGCTGTAATGGATGCAAGAATGGTGCGGAGCCTTTTGTGAAAAGCTGTGCTGCTTCATTGCTTATGCTCATTTTCAGCCTTTTGTCCCTCTTGCTTGATTTCACTTTAAGGATAAACAGGAAACCACATAAAAGAAACAACTGAGCTATGGAAAAAGTACATCTGACTATTTTTAAGCTTTAGCTGAAGCCAAGAAAGCTTAAAAGCACTATGTTCCTTGGTATTGACTGCCCTTTACATGCAGTTAGTGGAATCAGTTTTGTTCAAAGGTATAATATGTATTTAGTATCAGCATTTCTTTCAAGAAATATTACATATCAGGAAAATCTGACAGAGGTCAAAAAAGCTTTGCTCATTTAATGCATCTCTACACAGTGCGATAAGCAGCTTTTCAGCACAAATGTACACTGTGTATACACATAAATAGCATTACTAGGTTTTATACAGTTACTAGGCAGGGGCAATCTCATAGGAATTACGCATCTCCCATGGACATTCTCAGCTCCTCGTCGTGCTTTATTATACATCTCTGCCATTACTCCATTTTTTGAGACACATTTTAAGCTACAAAAATCATTCCACTACATTAACTCTATGACAGTGGCATATCAATCTTTGTTTCCTGGACTCCTCATTGGATGCTCCTTCCCCCAAAAAGGCAGATGAAATATGTTAAGTGACATTTTTGGTGGACTTAAATTTTTTTTTTTTTTTTTTTGTTCTCTAGGATTTCCCCAATCAGCTTCGTTGACCAAACTACAAAACTGATTTTACATATCTCTTTCTCACGATGTTTTTAATAGACTTTTTTTTTCTTTAAAGAATTACAGCCACTGTAGTTACTTTTTGTTACTCTTCCAATCAGTGTTTTAAAATGCATCTTTTTATTTCTAAGATATGACTGAAAAAGCTTAAAAAACCCCTGTGCTATGTATTTATTTATAAACTGATTCAGACATCACAATGCAATTTACTGGAATCTCAGTATATATACAACAGATTAACAAATTCACAATATGATTTCCCTTATCTTTTTTCCAATAAACTTTCTTGAATGAAATGGGCTGTTACAAATAGGCAAACCAGGCAAGTAGAGTAAAAGGCAGATTACACATTGGAATGAATGCAGATGGAAGCTTTTTCAAATACAGCCAATGGAAAGACAACAAGTTGGAAAACATTAATGTTTCAAGATAAACTTATATATGCAAAAATCTATGGGCATGTATCTATATAAACATACATAAGCATGTCAATAAGCAAACTACACTCAGGAGGAATATTATTTCCAAGGACTTGATGGCATTTTAGACTGTTCATTACACAGGACTAGCATTCCCAATACAAAAGTCAACTTTATTTCAAAAAGCAAGGTCACACCAGTACCATTTAAATACCTATTTCATATTTTAAATAAACCTTTTTATAAAGAAAGCATCTCCAAACCATTTCTATTGGTAAAAGGCAGTGAAACTGATTGCTTTAAAATTCTTAAATACACTGGATTTTTTTTTGTGTGAGAAAAAGAGATGCCTTCTCTGAAACTATATATATGTGGGAGAAGGAAAAAAGTTTTTAGCAGGGAAGTTCACTAAGAAGTGAAATTAGTGTGCTGTTTTTGTTGAAAAGTCCACTTGCTTTTTAGTAAGTTAAGCTTAGAACTTCAGCAAGTTCAGATGCGAGCAAGGACCCTCATTTGCTCTTCTGAAAGAGAGTCAGCTGTTACTGAAGAGTTTTTAGTTATTTCAGACATTCTCTTAAAGAAAAATATCAAAAGAACCTTAGCGTAGAAATACCTGTGTTCTTGACAAATCCCTTTGAGAAAGACTGCAAAACAGCAAGCCTGGGGAGTTTTACATTGTCATTGTCTCTATGCACTCACTATTCGATATATAACTGGAAAAAAATACTGAACACTTCCCAGTCAGGGAAAATCTATTAGCAGTAGCAATGACAATCCCAAGCAGGATCTCTTTTGGGATGTGACCGCACTCAATTCACACACCTGCTACTCTGTGCTGATATGGATCACCTAAACTGCAGGTATGTCTGTTTCAATTGTCTGTTTTCTTTTTGAGGTGTAATTACACCTCATTTTGAGGTGTAATCCATAGTTTATTTGGAAAAAAAATCAAGAACTGGGCATTGAATTATTTGTTAGGTACTGGAATTTTTTCTGCAGGAAAGGAAACATTTAAAAGCCATGCCATTCATTCTTGTAACCAATCTGTCATAATTAACATCTGAAATGTTCTATCAGTATCCAGAGATGAAGATTTGCTTGATGAGAGCAACCCAGAATGATTTACTGGCTTTTCTGGAAGCAATATAATAGCAAAACCAGGGAACTGAGGGACTACTTCCCAACAATATTTCTATTCTCAATGTGCATAGGAAGTCTGACTGCAGCATATACAAACACAGAACTTCAATCTGGTTTCTGAAGGATCCTGCAACAACACCCCAAGCTGCATACATTTCTGGCCCTACTTAACTTAAGTTTCAGGAAACTACTTAGTCTACACCAAATCTCATTCCTACTTTTTCCACACAACTGTTTAAAGCTATTGTAGTGAAGAAATAAGTCTAAGGTGATCTTGTTGAAAACAGATTTCTGACAGTTTTTCTTCCATTAAGAAAAGAGACTGACTGGACTTGTTAGAGGTGCTGGAAACACAGAATCTCCTGTCTTCTAGCAAGCATGCATCAGATCCCACTGGACTGGGATGTGCTTATGACATATATAATAAATTCAATTAATAGAATCATAGAATGGTTTGGGTTGGAAGGGACCTTAAAGACCATCTAGTTCCAACCTGGAACTGGGGTTCCAGGGGACTCCAGGGGACTCCCCTGGGGGAGGGACACCTTCCACCAGATCATAGAATCATAGAATGGTTAGGGTCGGAAGGGACCTCAAAGGTCATCTAGTCCAACCCCCCTGCAAGGAGCAGGGACATCCCTGACTAGATCAGGTTGCTCAGAGCCTCATCCAGCCTGGCCTTGAACGTTTCCAGGGATGGGGCCTCCACCACCTTTCTGGGCAACCTGTTCCAGTGTTCTATAACTCGCATTGTAAAAAATTTTTTCCTAATTTCTAATCTAAATCTACCCCCCTCTATTTTAAAACCATTACCTCTCGTCCTATTGCAACAGGCCCTACTAAACAGCCTTTCCCCATCTTTCTTGTAGGCCCCCTTGAGGTACTGGAAGACCGCTATCAGGTCTCCCCGGAGCCTCCTCTTCTCCAGGCTGAACAGCCCCAACTCTCTCAGCCTGTCCTCATAAGAGAGGTGCTCCAGCCCTTTTATCATCTTCATGGCCTTCCTCTGGACCTTCTCCAACTGGTCCATGTCCTTCTTGTGCTGGGGGCTCCAGAACTGGACACAGTACTCCAGGTGGGGTCTCACCAGGGCAGAGTAGAGGGGGAGAATCACCTCCCTCAACCTGCTCGCCACGCTCCTCTTGATGCTGCCCAGGATGCGGTTGGCCTTCTGGGCCGCAAGGGCGCATTGCTGGCTCATGTTAAGCTTCTCATCTACCAGCACTCCCAAGTCCTTCTCCTCAGGACTGCTCTTAATATCATGTCACTCAAAGCCCCATCCAACCTGGCCTTGAACACTTCCAGGGATGGGGCATCCACAGCTTCTCTGGGCAACCTGTGCCAGTGCCTCACCGCCCTCATAGTGAAGATTTCTTCCTTCTATCTAATCTAAATCTACCCTCTTTCAGTTTAAAGCCATTACTCCTTGTCGTCTCCCTACATGCCCTTGTCAAAAGTCCCTCCCCAGTTTTCTTGTAGGCCCCCTTTAGGTACTGGAGGGCTGCTATAAGGTCTCCCCAGAGCCTTCTCTTCCTCAGGCTGGACAACCTCAACTCTCTCAGCTTGCAGTTATTTTATCGAAATCAGAAATGGTTTATATGAAACACATTATTTCTTAGCTATTTTAAACAGTATTTTCTATTTATCAGTATGGAGGAAAAAAAAAAAAGGTAAATGTGTGGCTTTGATCACTACAGGTTTTTAAGAGTTTAGTTTTCTAATTCACTACTGAAGTTTCATTACTGAAGTCTTTTGGCCCAAGATTCCTCTTTAACCTTGCCTACTCAAAAATTCTTATAAAACTGATTTCTAGAGGCTCTGCCCAAAAATATATTTTTATTACAACTACTCATCAACAGACTAATAATAATTCTGTTAGCTGCAGAGGATAATGCCAACTAACTGTTTAGCAGTTACTTCTGCATGATAAATCCTCCTTGTGATAAATTCTAGTAATTCTATGTACGGCTAAGAGAAATTAGCTTTCAGTTTCCCTTGGAAACAATAGTTCAAACAGCCAAATGGCAAAGGAACTTATTAGCAATTTTACTGTGTTCCTAAAACCTAATATTAAGTCATCATCAATATCCACGTTACTCTCAGATTTGGCCTAAGAGTGCAATACCATGACTACCTACTCAAAACAGACTTTCTGAAAACCCTCAAACCGACATTACTCTAATATTATCTACTGTGGTTGGCTATCCAAGCAATGAAAACGGGTGCAAACAGACCAGAGAATTACAAGGCAGAAGAAAGATGGAAAGCAGTCCGCCTCTGCCACACGACTATTTGCTAGTAGTTTTCTAGACAGAAGCAGAGGGTTCAAATTTTTAACACAACTATCAAAAACTGTTCCTTGAAAGAAGCGCAGGAATACTAACACTCCAAATCGATTTGCTACAGAAAGATACTTGCTTCTACTCTCCAAAATAAAAATAAGAGATTCTGGTGAACAAACTGAATAGATTAGGTCATTTCATAATCAAATAGGCACAGGCAGTGTGCCTACTTCCAGTTCTCTGGAAGACAGCTAGCAGAATGATTAGCCCCCTCAATTATTTCACTGAGAGTTATTTGCTTTGATCCTTCATTGACTATGCCCAGTGAATAACATGAATATATTTGTTTGAATTTTGTGCCACTATCTGTAAATGTAGCTTTATTTTAAAAATCATATCCTTTTAAAAAAAACAAAACATTTTCTAACTTTTATGTTAAACTTGGACCTAAAAGACAGAGAAAAACATCCTAACATTCCAAGCTTTTAAAGAGCCTACATGAAATATTCAACTAACACAAAGAAGATGAATAGGAACCATTGCACAGCCTAGTTTTCTCCCACCTATGTATTCATTTTGTTGATTAAGGATGTCTCAGCTAGAAAACTTAGATTACACAGATCAGTTCACTAACTATTCATCTCAGTTTCATGCCAGTTAAATTAATGAAAATCAGACAAAAAAAAAAAAACCCAGTAGAACAGGTGCAAAACAAACCTTAAAGCAAGCTCAGTTGCCTGCGAATCATTTCTGAACTTGAAGATGTCTACTCACATAAAAATACACATTAAATAAGTAAATACAACCGATACCCAAATACTCTTGAAAGGTAAGCACTCCAATTCATGGACCACTAGTAGAGAGTTAAACTTATAAGCTTGTTTTCCTTTCTGTAACCGGCTAACTGACCCCTGAATTATGCATCCTATTTCTCTACTGGTTCTTTAATGACAAATGAGAGACATGGAAGATAGTTGAAAAAGATTAACAGTGTTTAAAATTCAAATTTCTCCCCATTTAGAAAAGCTTCTGTCTTTCCAGAGAACTTCATAACATACTGTTAGATTCACACTCTATAGGTAAGATTTTGCTAGCTTTATGGTAAAGAGAAATTTATTTCCCGTTTACCTCATTATTGAAGGAATTATCTTCAACTTTCTCAGTTTCTGCCTCTGCCAAAGGGTTTTTCAGGGTCTGCAAGAACAGTGCAGCTTTCCTTTTGCGTTCTGCTTGTAGCTGCTTTTCTTTTGATTCTTTGGAGGCCTGTGCAAGCTTCTCTCTTGCTGCAGCTGCTAATCTATCCTCTAGTTTCTGCTTTGCTAAGAAAGACAATTAAGCATAAAGTTTAGAGTGAGTCACACTTGGTGAACTTAGGTTTCCTTGAAACAAACACATACACTCCAACACAAACAACCAAACAGCCCCTCCAACCATTCTCAAACCTTTCTAATACATCCATTCAAGAACATACAATGACATATCAACTTGAAATTACGGAATTCCAAGCATCTTAATTCATAGATATATAATTTGCTTGATGAAAAGCAGTACAGGTAAAGTAAAAATTTTTAAGCTTGAAGGAAATGACATGAAAATCCAATCATGAAAATTCAGGATTCTTGCCCTTTTCTTTTTACAAAAACTATCTAAAAAAGTAGCACTATAAATTTAGACGGTTTTTCTCGTACTTGTTAAAGCAATGCAAACTTTCCATTTTGCTCTTTTTATACAGATCTGATCTTTACCTTCTATTTTCCAGCCCTATTACATAGATCTTAAAATGTTTACAAAAAGGACTGTCCAGAAATTTTCAGAAACTGTTTCACCATTGTTACAACCAACAGTTATTGTTATGTGATTACAGAAAGAAAGGCAATTTATTTAACTATGAACCTAATGGATATTTTATCTAACCTTTTTAATCTTCCAGTTCCACTTTTGTGTTCTGTGCATGTACAAGACTGTTTTTTTTTGTTCAACTGCACAATTTTTCCAACACACAACTTTTCTAACCATGTTTTACACTTCATTTTTATTATCACACAAAATTTAGATATGTATCACCATAGCACACTCTGTGCTATTAAAGTTTAGAAAGGAACTGCTACTTAGAAGCAAAAAAAAAAAAAAAACCACACCATTTTGAAAATGAGAAATTCAATTCCTGTGGCATACTCAGAGTTGTGAGAGAAATATTAAGTTTTTACACTGGTAAACACTGACAGCATCTCCTCTTTATTAAACAATCTCTACTGTGAAACAACCTTGGGGAGGAACAGGGGAAATCTGATCTCTTTAAAAGATCATAACATTGAAATTCACACAGCACACCCTTCTGCCCTTACATACATAAACATAGTAACAGGAAAATCCCATACAAAGACGGAATGGTATTGCATTGTAAGAGTAACGAAACATCAACAAGGCAGTATTAATCTGCATGGGAGTGCTATATAACTGAAAAATAGCTTGAGGCATTTCATCGTTCTCTGAAGAAAGTGACAAACAGACATGCCTTTTCCTGGGCTCTGTTAATGCAATCTGGCAAGCAGGAGTTCAGTGTTTTACTCAAGAGGTTGTAATGGAAAAACAAAATAAAATTCTGAAAGACTTGCATTAGGGCAAAGTACTCAACTCCAGCATGTTACAAGTTTGATTTTAGCTGAGCAAGTAATGAAGATTTCATTCTTAACAATAAGCAGGAAACTGGAGAAAATAAAAGAATTCTGATTCCTGTTAACATGACAGTGAGGATTCAAAATACCTAAAATGCCATACTTATTCACATGACTGTGGTTTGCCTGAAGGACTCAACCTTTCATTTTGTTTCTGGTGTAACATGGGATACCTTGTTTAGCTTCCAGCTCCTCCTGTGTAAGTTGAGGTTTTTTCTCTTCAGCAGCGGCACAAGGAGTGGTAACAGCTGGAGTATGGTTTGAAGTAGTACTAGCATTCTCTTGGCCTTCTTTGCCCTCTTCTTCCTCCTCATCACTGTCATCATCTAATTTAACACGGTTTTTCTCCAAAGGAAGAAGGTCATTTTCTTTGGCCTTGATTGCAAAGCTTATTGGAGCAAACGATGCTGTGAATGAATGGGGAAGATTTTACACATTATTGGATTACAGTATAAAGCAGTAGACTGAATTTCTGGACTTTATCCATTACTCATGCAGACTACACCATCAAAAAAAAAGAAACTTAAATGATCCTTACATTATGCTAATTATTTTGTGGAAAAGCACAACTTTTTATTTTTAATAAATTTGGAAACTTAACTTGCTCTGTAAAGTTCTGTCTCAGAGTCTTTTTCTAATACTTCAGTAGCAGCTGGGATAAAGAAAGGTACTCTAAACCATCTCAGGAATTACATTTCCTGAGACGAGATAAATAATTTAGTGTTCTGTCCCAAATAAATGTTAGTTTCAGTACTTTTCCCAAACGAACAATCTGCTCTTCCAGGCTCAAGATGAAAACGCTCTGTGCTCAGGCTCCTATCTGACATCCTACAGTATGACATGGTCCCTTATGTTTCCTTCCCACTCAGTCCATGGTTTGCACAACAATAGCGTTTGGCAGGCTAGGCTCACAGAACAGTATTTAAAGACTTACTTCCATCTATATGAAAATTAATTACTTCAGGGAATTAACAACATTTCATTCTCTCAAGAGGAGAAAAACAGAAAAGTGAAGTACATTTCCCCAAATGTCTTAGCTTGTCTGTAGCAAGATTAGTGGTTAACTATTCCTTTCAAGTAGCCCCTACTAATCCAACTCAAAAGGACAGCGTAACATACTCATGCCAGCACACTCAGAAAAAGAACGCCTGCAAAAAACATGGAACACTACAATAAAAAGGAAACTGTGGATCATTTCAAGATAAGTTGTATTAAAGAATCTTTGAAAAAGTATTAAGCATATAACTATAGTTAAGTCTGAACTAATCCTTTTGCCTCACAACATTTTCCTTGGAACGTTTTTTGAGAATCATTTTCTGAAAAAAAAAATACAGAATTAATCTCTAAATCATTTATCCAAAATGCAACTTCTAAGAATAAAGAAAGGAACTTATCACACACCTCAAGCAAAGCAACCTACTACCATATGGTCTGCTGCAGTATTTGTCTTATTCAGAATGCCTTTTGCACATACAGTCTATAAATTTTCAATTAACAATATTTAAATACAGTAAGTAAGTTACATACCAAGGTTTATAAAATATAAGCTTTGCATCTTGTAGTTCTAGGGTAAGAAAATGGGCTCAGAAATAAAGAACTCAAGAATTCCAAAAGAAATTATAATAGTGATTTTCCAACTTTTTAACATGACAAAACAAATCCTGAAATGGGATTTTACTCCCTTGGAGGCAGGAGAAAAATCTAGTGTGGATGTTATGTCAGTTTTGCAGCCAACTACTGTATTTAGGTTACAAGGAAGTGGGATTTGTACTGTACCAGAGAAAATTAAAGTAAGTTTATAGCAATAGGATTGTCATGAAATGACTCAACGGTTACATTCCACCATCTGAATTTGAGCGGATTATTATTATTAAAGCATGGGCTCCAGTTTGCCATTTATTAATAACATAACAACAAGAAACAACATCATTTTCTGTTGCATATTATGTTCTCTTAACAGGGCATCTCTGAAGATAGGGAAAATTGCTCCTTTCCTGGGGAAGCTACTCAAGCCCGTCCAGAGAAGAAACTGCAGAGTATGGACAGCCAGACAACTATGGCTAAAAACTTAGAGCTTGCAGCCCACAGGGGGAAAGAAATTGCAGCGAGGAGCGAATAATTTCAAGGGATCACAGGGAGTAGGTAAACTTATCAGCAATTAAGAAAGCTACCAAAGTGGCAGGAAGGCCGTACCCATCCATGGGAACACAGGTCAAGAGTGTTTTTCCCGTTGTGTTTTTTTTCCTGTTTGTTTGTTTGTGGTTGGTTTTTTTTTTTTTTTCCTCCAGTGCCTTTCAGTTCTAGTTAAATGACTGAAGTTTCTACTTTTTACTGAAAAAAAGAAATCTTAAGATATCTTTTCCCAATAGGCCAGGAAATCAGTTCCCAGGTATAAAGAGTCACTTCTCCAACTCAGGACACTAACAGTGTGCTAGCTGACTTTGAGTGGTGCTTCCAAGAGATCCTCCCATTTCGTTCCTCTGCTGCTATGACTGCAAGAGGAAAAATATTCCACTTAGACATGAAAAGGGTCTTGTTTTCCAGCATGACTAACGTCCAACATGAGAAGACTGAGCAACTGAATAACAAGCCTAGTGTACTTCCTCCATATGTAGGGTTTCAAAGAAGACTACTGCTTTTATTCAGAAGGAATAACTTAATTCTTGCACAGAGCTTGTAACTCTCAAGTTTAAAATGACAAAAATAAGATTCTACTGGGGTCACTGACGAAAGCCTTCCACTTTGCACAAAACTGAAATAAACCAATTTATTCTGTCAGACCATAAATACCCAATAGTCTGATAAGAAAGAAACGAGAAAACAATCAAATTACTTATTTCAGTCCTTTTTGATGCTTCCAGTGAAAATACTTTCCAAATGAGAAAATCCTTTCCCCTATTTTCCCCCTGCCTTTTTTTTTTCCTTAAATATATGTCAACAAATATTTTCACGCTCAAACAAACCATGCTAACATACCTTTCACCAATTTACCATCACTGACAGCTTTAGAAGGAGGAATATCCTTTTTAGTTCCTGGAACTCCCTTAGCACTTGTCTCAGATGCATCTTCAGGTGCATGTTCATCTGCAAATTGAGTCTCACTTGGTGTATCACCGGCAGTATCTGCTGGAACATCTTCAGAGGAAGATACTCCCTTTTCAAAAGAAATTTGCAAGCTTACTAACTGGGTAGTTCATGAAAGAATTAATGCAGTGTCTGCAGAGCTGCAATTTTGCCAACCATTTCAAAAACCACATTATCAGCTAATCACTTAACAGCTAATTTTACATCAATAAGCACTCATGGCTAAAAATCTGCTTCTTACAAATAATGCACTGCTTCATGTAAACCCACAGGCTGCAAAAACTGCAGACCCACAGTAAGAACGCGTTGTCATTTTACAGCGAATAAAATGTTCTTCAGCTGGTACACTTTTGCCAACAACTATTTTAGAAATCATGTTTTTAAAATTAGACCCCAAAAGCATATACCTTTTTTTTTCCAAAGTATATTCTTTCAGGTCTTGATCTTGAGAACAAAAATCCATTAAAGTTAATTCACAGTGACAGAATGAAAGCTTATGACGTTTTTTCACAATGCCCAATTGCACGATACCTTCTTTACAAAGTAACGTTTTACAGGGATCAACACAGATTAACATGTCTAATTTGTTCTAACATTTTTATTAAGAACACTGCGCCTACCAGTGTTTTTTGTGGCATTACATTGATACAGTACAGGTGTGCTGAGATTTTCAAGAGAGTAAAGAATTACTGGTTTACTATTACATGACTGAATCATTCCAGATGACCTCTAAACTCACAGTATAAAAAATTTAAGATGGATATTGTAGAACATTAAGAATATTTACATGGTGAGTCAGGAGATGACATAAAGTAATTTAACATTTAAATGAGCTGCTCTCAATAAATAGCTTGGTTGCTTTCCACTGGCTGCTGTTAAGTATACTTAATGTTGAAATACCAGGTATTGAAGAGATCCTTTCATTGCTCCCTGCAGCCATTCCCTGACCAACAGAACTAATTTCTGAAAATCCTCGGAGGGGAAAAACACAAGGAAATCAAGGACTTCATCCTGTATTTACTGAAGCCAGTAGTACAATTTCTTATTAACTTTAATGGCCAAAAGGAGAACAATCAATTGCATTAGTTGCCTACATGTACATTACTAAAGCATAAAGATAATATTGAAATCATTATTCTAAAAAAATAAAGAGAACAGCATTATCTACAAAACCATGCAGTAGGAAAATATGTATTGCTACACACGACCTCAAGGGACTTAAACCAGTTTCTGCTTGCTTCTTAGCTGTACTCGTTTGAACGCTTAAAATGAATCCTTTGTTATTACACTTCGGTTAGCATACAATTTTCCCCCCAAAATAAATGTTAACATGTTCTTACTAATTATGGAAGTATTAGGAATTCAACCCACTGGTTTGCAAATAAGAAGTTCTAGAATAATAGTCAGAAGAAACAGTCATTGCAGAACAGGACAATTTTGCATGTAATTTATCAACTGAATAAGATAATATTTACAACAGCTTATCTTTAAAAAAGGTATTTTCAAAACATTTTTCACTATTAAAACAAAATATTAGACACAAGTGTTTCAAACAGCAACTAGTATTGAATTTCTTCATTTTCCACAAAGAGATTTTGAGGAGTTTACCCACAGGCCTACCTTCTTCAGTTTAAGGCTCCCCAATCTAAGCCTTGAGATGACAAATGACATAGGGCCTAAAAAAAAAATAGCTCTTTCCCATGAAAAGTTAACATCAGATAATGTATTTCTGAGACTATTTGCAATTTTATTTTCAGTAAGAGAACACTCTAATGAGATTAGCTAACATGAGAATAGTTAAAAACAAGGGTGCCAAGTCTGAGTATCATCTTCTACTAACACGGACCAGAAGAACCAAACTAAGCAGGAAAGGGATTTGAAATTTTGAAGTTCCAATATTGTTTCAGTCAATCATGACAGGACTCTTCTTTAACAAAACCTCCCTCAGAAAAAAGTGTGTCAGAGAAGTAGTTTAGCAACTGTGCTACAGTCCTGCAGAGAACCACGAGGCATACGAGAAGGTACGGCTATTAAAAACCTTTCTGGCAACAGAACACTAATCTAAATCCTACAAAGCTCTGAATCTCCACAAGCATGTATTTCCTTCTATAGAAAGCCAAAAGACTTTCAGGTTGACATTTTATATCACAATCACACTCAGTGGCTGACTATACTACAAAGCACGAACTAAATATCATACCACCTGACATATCTTTATTTGAATGCTATACTACACTAAAAAGCAACAACAACAACAACAAAAAAAAAGCATTCACATCCTTTGTTGAACAATTTCTCCATAATTCAGAGAGTTCCATTCTTAAAATGTCTCATTGTAACACTACAGATAAGCAAGTCCTTTTCTCACTTACACAGCATTTTTAATGTATGTATATACAAACACACATGTACCTGACAGTTGTCACTGCTCTCTTTTTGAAGGAAGAACTGTTTTTTAAATTCATAATAAGCATTATACTGGTGCCACGGTTGCAGGAACTCAAATCTGTTAAAAGAAAATGGAATATATGAAAACGCACATTGAACATAGTAAATACCAACAATCCTTTGCCATCTCATTTTCTCTAGCAGCCGGAACGCTATTTGATACTTGGAAGCACTGTAACTTATGCCTAAACTTCCAGAGGATGTGCATTCAGAGTATGCTTTCTAGAGACATTAGGTTGGTTGTTCTGAGGATTCGGGCAACAATGCTCTGGGATTACCTTTAAGTAGGTCTCTGAATTTCAATTTAAAAAATGACAGTACATCTCTTAACAAGACCCACGTGTCCTTGTAATATATTTTTTAAAAATTAAAACATCAACTTTTAAAATATAAGTTAAAATAACATTTTTTCTCTTACCTGAGATCATTCTTGGCTCGAACACTGGTTTCAAATTTTATGCCATTTCTAGCAACATACTCAGCTAGCTTATCAATAACAGGTTGGATATCTGGGGGTGGAGGTATAATGGCAACCACTGGAGCAATTGTGCTGAAAACATCAAAAGTACATCATTTTGATAAATAAAACAAATATATTTCAGGCTCTTGTTTTAATAAAGAAACATTACATAGATGTTTGCTCTCTGGGTTCATTATGCAGCTAAAATAATCTGATTTTCCATCATGCAAAAACTCCATAGTAGCTGAATAACACTAACCACGTACAATACCAAAGAACAAAGTGGAGGTAACGAAAACTGTACAAACACTGGTGAACGTTACTGAGGAACCACCAGCAACATAACCGTTAGTAAATACTTCATACTGAAGTGCAGGAAAGAGACCCCTCCACCCAACAAGCAATTCTGTACGTGGTACCTTGTAGATGTCGTGGTAGAAGTCAACCCACTGCTGCTATCGGTTGTGTCTGGGGGAGGTGGGGGTGTAGTGCCAGGGGGTGGTGGTACCGTTGCTACCCCTGTAGTGCTTGATACAGTCACCCCTGCAGGCAATGCATTGTAGTAGGTGGCAACATCTATTCCTGGAGGTGGAGGCGCAAGGCAGTAGGTTCCATCAGGCAGCATATAGTAACTATAATACATGGCTGCCACAGTTGCTATAAAAAGACAAATAAGAACAGTGTTCTAATTAGAAGAAAAACACCAGATAAGAAAAACCCCATCATTGCATTAGTACAAACACCGAGAATCCATATTCACACAACACACTAAGAAATGCTATCTAATTTTTTTGTGGAAAAAAAAAACCAACCAAAAAACCCGAAGGAAAAAAGAATGTTCATATTAACACACTACGGATGAATAAGAAATATGTAGACTAAGAGACAGAATCAGAACGTACTGAAGGTTAGTTGCAAGCCAAATAGGTACGAATAAAGAAGTGAACCAGAGAAGGCCTATTAAAAATTACCTAATACGAAATCATTCTTCCTAATCTAATTCACCTCTGGCAGTCTGGCAGTTTAACTCAGTTAAAACTACAGATGCATCAAGAAAGAAATGTGCATATATTCAAAATCAACACTGAGAAATTAAACCACTAGTATCAAGAGAGAGAGAGAGATAAAACTCCCCACTGCATTAGTACACATAGACACACACTTACTGAAAACTCAAAGTAGACAGGTTTTGCAATTTAACACCAATACAATGAACTGATCTGAGCACGTTTTCCACACTAGAGGCTTCTTTGACTCTAAATATTTATTTCTTGAGAGCGTAAAGGCTTATAGCTTGCTTTCTTTAGAGAGAGCATTTTTATAATGCTTTAATTAGCATTAGTTGTGAAACTAAAGATTTTCTGCAGAAAGATACATAAATAGAAAGTATTCAGGCAAAATATTTCAAAGGATTTACAATAGGAGTTTGCATTTCTGGAGGCGAAGTTTGATCAAAGAATTAAATTATAATGAATTATACTCTCAACAATTTCATAAACATTCCCGTGTGGCAGTATCTACTTTCTTCAAATAATAAGTTATCTACAAGGAGAGTAGAATAAAGATCTGTTAAGTTTTAAAAGCAGGGAGAGGAGCTGCAAACTTGTATTGTTACTAAATTATGATCTCCCAGTTTGCACCTTATACATCCACATTCAAGCATGACACGAAAGTAATCAGACAACTGACGAGCATTACTCTATAGAGATGCTTATTCTGATTTTAGTCTTTCTTGAAATAATCAGTAATTTTCAATCCGTTCACAGAAATCTTATTTCAGTTTTATTAAGATTCTCTTAAGGTACAGTTTTAAATAAAAATTACTTCCCTGCATATTTCCCTCTATATAATACACTCTGACAACCCCCACAATCATTTGGGGGGTTCTGAAAATATACTGCATCAAAATCAACTTAGATCATGATGGTGATACTTACTTGCAACAACACTACTAAAAAAAACAAGAACTCCCTCATCACCACCACCAATGTGACGTAACCCTACTCATAACCTACAAATTTATATCACTATGAAACCCCACTGTAGTAAAGGCTGAAATAGAAGTTTTCTTGCCTCTCAATAGTATCAAATGGTAAGTCCCATAAATGAAAGGATAAGTTACATCTCTATATTTGAGGAATCAAGGACTTTCAAAATTCTGAAAACAGACGCACATAAATCCAATTGAGTTCACCTTTTTGAATATCAGAATTTAAAAAAAATTGCAGGATCTTTATATAAAGTCTGCATTAAGCAGCTTCAAAGATAATCAGACATATTCAGAACAGTTAAGATAACGTTGCTAAAAATGTCATAGCAAAGTTGATTCTTGAAAGAGGTTACAGACAGAACAGTATTTACATTTATCCAAAATAGTTCAAGAAAAATCTAAGACTTAATCACAATTTGGAGATAGGAGAAAATCTTGGTATTTCAGTATCAGGCACAGAAAAAGCATTTAAGCATACAACTTTCCATACTGCCAGCTTATAATTTAAATATACCACTGCTTTTGCTGTTCTTTTATGGAAAAAAGAAAAATAGAATAAGGAACAGCCTCCTGTAGCTATGGAACTTGAAAGTTACTACTCCCTCTCAGATCTTGTGATGAGAAACAAATTTAAAAAAATAATTTTTTAACTTTGAATCTTGCATATTCCTGAATTTTATTTTCTACACAGAACACTGCATCAGTGCAAAGAATAAAAGATAAAATAATGAGAAATTAAAGGAATTGACTGTATAATAAAAGACTTATTTACTATAAAACTACTCCCAACTTTAGAACAGAATACTATACTAAAACCTGGTTTTATCACTTCAGTGGGATCCTTCAATTTACATGATTTTACCTTTGCAGATTTTTCTTACTGTTATACACTCCAGCAAAACTGTTCAAAGCAGATTTATCATCTGCATTTTGCTTCAATACAGTAAACTTTTAAAAGCTCATGAATTGCTTTATAGGATAGCTTTATATTCCACAGTGAAGGCATTCATTAGGCTTAATTAGTAGAAATTCATGGAAGTTATAAAAAAACTAAAAAAACAAACAAACAAAACGCCCACTAAGGGTACTGTGCTAACCATACTCTGCTAACTCACAGAGTAGAGACCCAGCCTCCCGCCTGCTCACTCCCTCCATCCCATTTCTGTTTTTCCTAAACAGATAACAATTCACAGATACTCAGTGAAGGATGTACCTTCAAAGATTCAAGAGACTGAAAAAAGAATAAATATCAGTTACAAATGACCAAGCACAAAGCTAACATATTTTCTTCCCCATCAGCGTCCACATACAATTCATCAAGACACACCACCAGCTGCCTAATCACAATGCACTTACAATCAGAAGAATATTCTGCCTGTGATGTCTGTACAGGTGCCCCATCTGTTGACTGCGGTGCAGAGGAGTTATTATCTGATTGCGCTTTGCGCACCAGTGCTGCAAGTGGATGATCAGGGTCTACGACCTTCAAAGGCTGAAAAAATGATGAGAATAGAAAAAAAAAAAAAAAAAAAAATTAAAATTTTAAGTACATACTTATAGCATGATAGTATCAACCTAATTTTGAAAGAAAATTTATCTAAGTTAATAGCAATAATATTGTCCAAATACCAAAGTTACTGTTTTTGTAGCTCTCACATCAGAATTAACTTTTTTTTGTAAATTAGTGGAAAACAAAACAAAACAAATAATACTTTAATTTAACGTGAACATAAATCCATGACATCAAAAAGCGAGCATTACTCATTTACTGCCAAGGCTGGGATAAAGCACAGAACCTGACTTGTCTAAATATCAGACAGCACTACTGCCATTCCTCTGAAAGCCTCCACTGTGTACAACCATCTGTCATTCCCTTTATTCCATCACTGATCAAATACAGAAAATAAAAATAACAAACACATCCAGCAAAATTTACATTTATTGAGTAGTACATTCCACTGAAATATTATTCACTGTACTTCACATCAACATTTTATCTACTAAAAATAAAAAAAAATGAAAACATTCTCTCTCAGCTTATATACAGAAGGCATTAAATATCTTAATCTTTTCAGCTTCAATACAGGTTCTGCAGGATAAACCCTTGAGTGATGCCCTCAATACCAGAGGGCATCAAAAATAGAAATATAATTCCTTACAAAGAGAAAAATAACAATTTATGTACTAAAGAAAAGGTAACTTGAAAATTTACCAAAACAGACAAAACAGAAAAATCTTTGTTAACAAAAGACCTTAACACCTGGATATTAGAAAATTTGTGCCCATGAATCATCTGTTGTACAAGGTAGAGAGTAATTTTAATTAGGTCAAGTACCTTCATGAGCTCTTCAAGCCTACTGCATTTTTTAGATGCAAAGAGACTCGGATGCAGATAATTTCCATCATCATCGTCGTCGTCATCCTCTTCTTCCTCAGATTTCACTCTCGAGTCTAAATAAAAGCAACATCTGAATTTTAGTTGGGTTTTCTATGGATTTATATTGGGAGAGAAAGATGGTACAGGACAAGCATGTGTTCTCAAGAAAACTACCATTTTCATAAATCTGCTTATTTACAAAAACACAGATAAAAAGATATTGCTAGCATCAATATTACTAAAACCTAAATGCACAGACCAACTTTCTGTTGCACCAGACCTATACAAGTGTTTCTAAAAGCTCCAAGATTATACCAGCTCTTGTATCTGAAAGTCTCCCCACACAACCTTTTAAAAATGTCCTCCAATTTAAGCAAACTTTTGAATGATCACATCAATCTCAGTTGCAGGATAACAGCACTGGCAATTGCAATGCACCAAAAAGTCATGGCTATTTTACAAAAAAACCACCAGTGGATGTTTCAATGATTCACATCCTGAAGCCATCCATTTGACAAGCAACAACTTACTTTTTTTCTCATCCGCTTTATTTTCAGAAGGAGCAGCATATCGTCCCTCCTTCATGGCCTTCTGAATGAATTTGTAGTAGGGATTGAGGTAGTGATCAAATCGCAAGAAGTCAAACTGGGAGTTGCGTGCTTGCTTGGCTTTTAGCATAATCTCAAACTGCGCTCCCTGCTTGCAGACAAAGTTTGCAGTTCGTTCTATGATCGCATGCATTTTTGCTGTTGGTGGCTGTAGGAGTAAAATAACATATATTTGTATTTTCATAAGCAGCTTGTGTTAGAACACAAGTGTGTTAGAACTCCAGAGGGAATAAGAAAGAGCACTAGGTCCCTCTTCTCAACTTTCTCTAGCAACTCAGTTTCATAATCACTTTCATAATGAAAACACACCAGCACTGAAAAAAACCAGTCTAAATCTTCCCTAGCTGCTCATTCATTCCCTTTTGCAAGATCCCCTCCTTCTATCAGCACAACTATTTTTGCCATTGCACACCAAACTAAAGAGGGCAACAAATCTTGGTTGAGTTTGATGTAGCAAAAATATTCTTTCAAGCCGTAATTCTCCATAGCCATATAGACGTTTCTGCTGGCACAAGAAAGGAGACCAATGTGTTTTTTGACACACCAGTGCCAACCTAAAGTGGCCCGACCTTACAATACCCCAAGGTGCTCTGAAGGCTCAAGATGTATGGTCTGCTTCCCAACAGCTGTCCTGTAATGACTGAATCTGCAAATACATTCCCTAACTAGAAAAGCCCAGTACTATGCATTTGCTTCAAAGAAACATGTTGTATCTTATAACCAACGTAAGAATTGCAATTCCTATCTACTGTCACATTCCCATAAAGTCATTGAACATTTTAGCAATAAAAGAAAAAAAGAAAATTAATAAAGTTAAGCAGCATCCATACATTTCTTCCACTCCTGAAATCTAATGTAAGGAACACTGCCATATGAAACCCAAGAAGTGAAGAGAACAAGAATATACTTAAAGAATGAATGAACTTCACCATTCACTGTCTTTAATTTCATACTCAGATAGCTCTGTTTTGTCTTGTGTTCAATAAACTGTAGAAACACATACTCTGGGTGCCTATAAAGACTGAAGTGACATATTAATGATCGTTTCAGCTTTGCAATTTTTATTGGTCCAGATACAGAAGCCTGTTGTAAACCTCAGAAAATATTTTTCAGAAGATTGTAAGCACACAAGACAGTGGTGCTCTGCTTAGGGGAAAAAAAATCTGAACATGATCAAACTGCACATTTTTTGAAATTATTTTCAGCTGCTTGAACCCTTCACTAGAACTACATGTTCAATATGGAAAATAATTAGTTGTTTCAAGTTTTACTTGTCCCTCTGAAACACTACTAAAGATTATTTTCATTATAGGTAATTAAGTTCTCAACAAACTGATGACATTTTGTGCACTGCCAGTTTCACTATTTATTCATCAAGTTTCCCTGTTTCCATGGTTCTTACACAGGAAAACAAAATACACTTAAGGCCCAGAGATTCATAAACAGAACTATAAATCAGCAAGGAAGCTCAAAAAAGGTTGTATCTGAAATTACTATCTGGTCTTCAGTTTGAAACTGATACCAATGCAAACTCTGGAAAACAGGTACTATGAATATTAATATGCTTTTAATTGAATACTAAGATCACTAACAACACCGATCTACAGAACTTAAGAAACTTTACAAAGTTACAAACACTAAATGGCAAACAGAGATGCAGCTATGATAGAGGTAACCTAGTTTGCTACTACATTTAATAAAAGCACTCAACATTTAAACTGAGAAGAACTGTTAAAACTTCTGAAAGTAAGAGTACTTGCCAGAGCAGAGAAAAAACCCTTCTGAAAAATACTTCAATTACATAAGTGGTATCATCTAGTCAGATATTCTGTTCCAATCTTTAATTAGTATTGTAACTAGAAGTTTTTCATGACTGAGCCTACCTCACTGCAAGTTAAGCAACTATCCTCCAATCTTCAGTAAGTCTAGAAAAGAATTTTAAGTCTTATATTGTCTCTCAATATTCCCATCTGCAAATGAAGCAATTCTCAAACTATCCTCGTAAGTTTAACTGATAATTTTCTCTTAGGTCCTACTTCTGTAGCATCCGTGCACTTCTTAAAATGCAATGGTCAAGAACAGTCACCTCTGCCCATAACCCTGACATCAATAGTTTTAAGCAGTGGAAGACCTCCCATATCCTCAACACAACTCTTCTGTTTTAAGTTCCAGAACAACACTGCTGCTGCAGTTGGAGTGGCCATACACTCAGCACTCAACAGCTCACTGCAGCCTCTGGATCTTTTCTGCAGTAGCGCTGCCTACCAACTCAGTCTTGATTCAACATTTGCACTTTGTATTGCTCTGTATTACAGGAAATCTTTTATATCTGTCTTTATTCAACTTCACCTTGCAGACTGTGAACAAAGCCTTGAAGTTAGCAAGTTGATTCTCAAATTTTATTTTATTTCCAGGCACTACAGTTTCCTCCCCAAAATGATTCACAGTTTACCGGTGTCCTCCCCCACCATGACCATCAACAAGTGCCATAACTATACATCCCATGTCTTTTAACTTGAGTGTTAATCAGCAGTAAACTCAGGAGAGATGTAGAACACCACAAGTCAGCAATGTATCTGTACACCTTCTCCGAGTGCTTGCAGATTGATATAATGGCAATGTAATTTATTATGTATTTTTCTTTTTTTTTTTTTTCAAATGGGAACAAGGTAGACTGAGAAGTAAAAACCCCACCAGTAATTCACCAGGCTTCTATTCTTCACAACAATTGAATTAAAAAATACAAAATAAATACATTCAACAGTAAAACTTAATTACTTGACTAGAACAACAACAACAAATCAAGGCTTACAAAAATACATTCTCACGATTTCCAATTCAAGGTCAAGAACACATTGTTTTCAGAGATGCTGTATAGACATTTCGGTTTGTTTGGTATTTTTTTAGAATCAAAACCAAACATGCCCACATTTGCTTTCTGTTTCTTTGAATATAGTAGAGTACAACAGCTGACTGATAAATTATTTCAGTAAGCCCCACACTGCATTCTGCAAATTACATGTAAAATACATCTGAAGCTTCAGAACAAAATTCTTAATCATAGAATCATAGAACGGCTAGAGTTAGAAGGGTCCTTCAAAGGTCATCCAGCCCAACCCCCCTGCAAGGAGCAGGGACATCTCCAACCAGATCAGGTTGCTCAGAGCCTCATCCAGCCTGGTCTGGAATGTTTCCAGGGGTGGGGCATCCACCACCTCTCTGGGCAACCTGTGCCAGTGCTCTACCACCCTCATTGTAAAACAGATTTTCCTGATATCTAACCTAAATCTACCTCCCTCTATCTTGAAACCATTACCCCTAGTCCTGTCACAACAGGCACTACTGAAGAGTCTCTCCCCGTCTTTCTTGTAGGTCCTCTTGAGGTACTGGAAGACCGCTATAAGGTCTCCCCGGAGCCTCCTCTTCTCCAGGCTGAACAGCCCCAACTCTCTCAGTCTGTCCTCACAGGAGAGGTGCTCCAGCCCTCTGATTATTTTTGTGGCCCTCCTCTGGCCACAAAGGCCCTAAAGCCAGGTAACAAGCAGCCCTATTATGAGGGATGCTATACTGGACCTGATGGTCACCAATACAAATGAGCAAACTGGTTACGATTAAGTTTACAGCTCACTATGTAGCAAATTCTTGTGACATCACATGAAGGACCAAGCTTCTAGATGCTATTACTTTCAAGTTATTTCAGAATTTGCCAGGAATAAACTTTTCTTCTCCAGTAGGCTAGTCTTAAACACAGCTTTACATCAGATCTCTTCCTACTCCCTTCAGATGGAGACTCAATTAAGATGAAACCAGAAATGAGCAATCTTTTAGTTTAACGGTCATTTACATTCAGAATGCCAACTCTGACATCTCCGTAACTATCCATTCCACAAAAACCTGCCTTTTTTCTATATTACCTAAATTAATATCACAAGTGATACTAAATGCACTTAGCGTAAGCACTGCAATAATTTTAGCGTGAAAAGAAAAGGTTCAAGAGAGTTGATAGAACTCAAGAATTCAAGAAAGAACATTTGAAATTAAGCTACTATTTTAAAATAATTTTAAAATGTACCACACTAAAGTTAACGGAAAAAAAAAAAAAAAAGCAGTAAAGCAACATAAACTCCTTGAAAATTGACAAAAACGTAGGTTGCATTAAATGTACACACATACCAGTTCCACATCAGAAGGTACATTCAGTCCTGGGGGGGCAACAAAAGGTTCTTCATTTTCTTCTACATTTTCTGTCTGAGCTGTTTCTACAAGAAATGACAGAATAAAATACTATAGGACAAAACGTGTTGAAGTACCCAAAATGTTAACAAAAAAAAAAAAATTAAAATAAAGTATATCTAAAAGGATGTGCAATTGAGGAATTTCTCAAATGACACTATAACCAGCATTTGCACTAAAGACATTTTAGTATGGTTCCTCTGCCTGGTGTTGTGTGTAGTTTATTTAAGACTGCATCACTTACATCTTAATAGAGGTACCGGAAGAATAAAATCTTATAAACCTTAGCCCTGACTACAGTGCTGAAGACAAACAACTGTCAAATCAAACAGAAAACATTCATTTTAATGAATATTACTCTTTGTTTTTACAAGAAAATCCATGCAAAATTAAGGGGAACCTTTTTCAATGCACTGGGCAAATCCTTTCCTAACAATGGTTAAAATATTGCAGATACCAAATATCTCTAAAATTGTTAAGACTGAAATATCTGGTCTAGCTGAATTCAGTTTGCTGTTAATCATTTCAGCCTATCCAAACAAACCTTCATTGGCTTCCTAAACCAAGTGAAAGCTGTACAGGAATGCAGTAGACAGGCTAAAATCCACCTTCACTACCTACAGAGCTAAACCAGCAGCTGCCTTAATAACTGATTAAAATAAATGTTGCCATTCACCTGTGAGTTCAGTCTAAAGTTGGTATGGTCCCTTTTATATCAAGTTTAACATATCCAAATATTTAACAGATTTATCATACGAACTACTCATCTAAAATAGTTATTCTTTTACAAAGGCTAATTTGTATTTAATGATGTTATTTGGTATACCAGAAATGTTCCTCTGAAAATATTTTGCTTTACAAATTTTTCTAATAATTGAAGTGGAATGTTTACTATTCAAAGTAACTTTTAGCATTATCTATTCTACTATCTTTAAGAGAAAATGTATTCCAGTTTTATCCTAACTGATTAGATAGCACAAACTGCATGAAAACCTGACAGTGGGAACTATGGACACAGACAGCAGAACAGTGTAATCATGCATGAGATGGCATAGCAATTACAAGCTCTCACTCACGCTAGAAAGAGAGTTAAATTTTTTGTTGCTGTCTGGAGCTTTGGTTGGTTGGTTGGCTTTTTTTTTTAATGAACTCAAATAGTTTAACTCCACAACAGCACACACAAATTTTGGCATCAAGGAAAGGCAGAAGCAGCAGCACACAAAGCAGAATAGGACTGTTTCTTCGGTAGCAGCTCCAGCTAACATTTGAGGTGTTCACAGAACTACAGGCTGTAACTCACATTACTGTTGTCTGCATCTTCCAATACTGGATTTTACTACAATTTATAAAAAGTGAATTTTAAAAATTTATAGTCCTGTATTATTGGAAATTGTTACCATATAGCAACCTCTTAGAAGTCTGTACAGTTCAACTACAGCAAAAAAAATAAAGCTAATGTTTCTATCTCACTTCTGCCTCAAGTACTTTTCCCCCTAGTACTATCAAGTGTTAATAGAAAATGCCCCTTTGTTATCCATCTGTACTGAAGTTTTATAGAAGACAAAGTGTTTGGTAAGAAAGTTCACAACTGAGAATGTTCCAGTCACCTGCTATGAGGATCTCTACTTCTCCTGAGCACACTAACAATTCTCACATTACACCGCAAGATTTTGTAATAGCTTAGCATGACACTTCTATGCTGCATCAAGTATTAATTAACTAAATATTAACTTGTTGAAAGACGAGGTAGTTGTACCTCTCTTTGCCAATGACTAAGTCATCACATTTTAACATTAGTCCTAAAAATATTACTTCATTAAGACTGAAATACATTATCCGAGATGTCTCATCATTCCAGAAAAGAAAAATCATGTAGAGCAATCTAGACACAACTTGAACTCATGACAGCTCTCTTACCAAATGAAACCGGAATTTTTATTTATTCCTTACACATTTGATCAAAGGTGGAATATTACGGCACTTTTTCATGCAGTTTTGCAAAGGTCTCATTACAGACAGGCTATATAGTTCAGCAGGTTCCCTTTATCGTGATCAATACAGAGGGGGCATTCACTTTTTCTATGCAGTAAAGAAAGGCGGAGGAGACAAACTGCAAACATGTTCACCTCTATCATGCCCAATTTTTCAGTAGGCTTATCCCTACATACACACAGATCCACGCAACGTGAATAACATCCCTATGACAAGAAACACTCAAAAACTGTACATAAAGAGAACTTAAAAACTACTTGGTTATGGAATCTACCAGACAAAGGGGAATAAAACAAATGAAATAAAACCCAGAAAAGACAATGCAATTCAGCATCAGTACTGAAGAGTACTGGAGAAACTCTTGGTAGAACGCAAGCAGCATGGACACTACCTTAACACAACCTCCCACACACAGCAGCAAAAGCCACCAAAAACCCTTCAGTGTCTAAAATGACCCTGCAGCACACATCTTGGTAGAAAAAGCACATCTTATACCACAGTCACCCACCAATACACAGTTAGACAACTCGATTGCTAACTAAACAATCCTAACTTTACTAAAACATAGCTCAGTAATACTTGAAAGCTTCCTTAAGACTTCATGTTAAAAATGCAAAGTTACCATAATTAAACATGGAAACATGAGAACCTGAACTACGCATTTTTTAATATCATGGAGAGGGGCACACTATGTTGAAGAGAGACTTGTTTATAATTATTAAGATGACAAAATCTATATTAAAAAATATATATTTTGGTTAATTACTGTTCTGTTTACATTTGTAATGATCTTTTCCTTCTTGAACAAGAAACAGTGTTAAAAGACAGCCACGTGATGAATTACTAGTTTTTTTCTGAAAAAGAATCTGCAAGAGAGCAAAATTGAATTTCCTATCCTGACTACTGTAGTATTGACTGTGCCACAGCAGGAAAGCAGTTAAGCATGTCAAGAGAGAAGTTTGCAAAAACTCAGTAAGGCAGTTCCATAAAGACTACTGAAAAGCTTTGAGATTTTTTACACACATTTTAATGAAACACACATTTTCAACCTTCAACTGCAAATGACAGACACAGAGGTGGTACATTCTTCCTCTTAATTAACTGTTGCTATTTTTACCCCCTACCTCTTTGTTTTGCAGGCTGATGCTCCTCTTCCTCAGTGGGCTCTGAAGGGTCATAATAATCACTGCCATAACGGAATCCCACTGCATTATAGGTACCATCCTCTGCCAAAGCTTCACTCAGTCTTTTATATTCCTCCTCTTGAATAAAACGCAATTACCAATCATTAGAATATATTTAAAAGCTAATTTCTTTTTAAAAAAAAAGAAAAAAAAAAGTAATATTTCTTACTTTATTTTTTTAAATGAGAAGGTTTCACCTAATCATTTTAACTTTCATTAAACACTGAACAGAAAAATGCAGCATGTACATATGCTGAGCATTTATTTCTTCCTGAAGAGATAAAGGCTGCAGGTTAAAACATTCTAATGCAATTATGCATACAAAAGCACAGAATTTCATTTATACAACACTAAAAATGAAGCAGAATGTGTTTATTTTGGGGTTTTTTGGGTCTCAAATTCCAGTGTGCCCTCAGAATCTGGGCAATTTCTGTGTGGATCTATATTTAAACTATCCTGAGGTCCTCTCACATACGCAAAGACTCCCGTTTTTCGAATCCACTGGGTACTGTCAAGATAACATCAGAAAAAGAGAGTATAAAATTAGGAGTAAATTTAATTTCATAATTATTTATTTAAACATGTGCTAAACTCAGGAAGTTTCCTTGAGCAATACCTTGCCTCGCCTCCTCCTCAAGCAAGTCCGTATGCAAGGCTAAATACCTCTCTTCATCACAGAGGGCTTCTATTCTAGCTTCCTCTTCAGACAATTGATAATCTCTGTTCCACGTGGAATATTCAGCATCATATTCAGAAAGGTCATGCAGGTGACCGCGCCCATCGTACCTGCAAGATGAAACAGCTGGTCAATGTAAAAAACTTAGGGCTTGGGTTTATGCGACTACTTAAATACTTACCCAATAAAAATGAAAAACTTATATGTTAAAGCATATCTCCTTTTAGAATTTACATTTAATTTTGCTAATCATTTGTCACCAACTATCGAAAAATTGTTTAATAGTCTAAATTCCTCTCAAAGAAACTAATAAATTATTACAATTAAAGGCAAAGGTATCCTTTAATAGTTTAAGTGGGATCCATTTCCTTAACAGCTCTTACCGTACGTGCTTCAACCAACCAATCAATGTCACTTGCAAAATACGTTTTCTGGAAAGTCAAATAGCTTACATTCACACAAACCCGAATACATAAATACCTATCCGTAAGAACCAAACGGTCGAAATTTCCTCGCTTCTTTCTGCTAGTCCCGAACTCTCAGGAGATATCTTCATCATAGAAACTTGCGTCCATTGGAGGTAAAATCATGGCTAGGCTCGGCCCCTAGCCATTTGGCTGAGGAAATAAGTTCTGGGTTATGTGATAGAGAGACACACATACATAGGAACAGTAACAAAAACATGCAATTTAAGGAAGTTCACCGTAAAAACGGCAAAGATCAATGACGTACAGTTCCTTTCTACTAAGCAGAAATAATTTTATTTGCAGGAAAAGCACTGCATTGGGATAACGTTTATGCATCAGTAAGAGAAACTGATTGGAAAGTGACAGGAAACTCAACTCCGCTGAGGTGTCTTCCCACACACAACTCTTGACTTGTGCCAACTTGATAGACCAAAAACAAAGTAAGTAAATATCCTTATAGCAAAACGTCAATGAAACACATAGGTCTGATTAATCAAGCTCTGTCCACAGGCAAACTTCAACTCATGTCTTCTCATAGCAACATACTTTCCTCAAAATGGTGAAAATGAAGCCTTCCTGCTGCTGGAGATAAAAAGAACCTAAGCTTCCAACAGAGCTTATAAGATTAGTAATTGCAAGCTACCTTAACTGACAAATCTATGTTATTTCTATTTTTCGGTATTATATGTACATCCATGCACATACTTGGTTTTTGCTCCCAACAATTCCTGTAACGCCTGTAAATCGAGTTACTGTTGCACAGGACCACAAAAATGGCCTCCACCTACGAATGAAATTTGTCACAAAAGTGATCTGGATTAGAAGCGCGCATCATAACACTTCTATTCTAAGTAAGAAATTAAACACAGCTACAAATGTTTATGTTTGGGTTTTTTCATGTTTTTGTGTTTATTCCAATTGAACAAATTAATTTCATTTATAAAGATCATTGATGTCATAAACCCCAAAATAGTGCAAGGGTACTTCTTTTTTCTCCAGTCTTACAGAAGATATGCACTTCTGATATTTTTCCTTACTGATATTTTTCCAAGCCAAATATACTTGTTAAATCAAAACAAGAAAAATCATGTATAGCACCAAAGCAACGATGAAATTGAGGGAACAAATATCTATAGTATGTCATGTGCCCCTTCTCAAACCAAAATCCTTCCATCTTTCCCGCTGAGGTTTTCCGGGTCAGCCACAACTCTTAAACTGTACTTCCAGTGCTCCACTCAGATACACCAAACCTGACCTCTCATATTCCCCCTCTCCATGAAAATATTCAGAAAATTCATGCTGAATGAATTGATTTCTAAATCCCACTCTGCACTGCTGAAACAACTTAGAGACCAAAAGAAACATCCAAGCAGATTCTACTACTCTCTCTGGCCACGAACCTGCACCTACTTCAAAACAATCAGAAAAAGCCACTCCTAACATAAAAATTGAAAAGTAAGCACCCAAAATCAAAGCCATTCTGCCTAATACAGTGAGTCATGGCACAAGGAAAACATCATTAGGCCAATAATTGCTTTTGGGGTATCTCAGCAACAGCCTGGCGCCAGATTACGGAGGAGAAATATGAAAATCCCGTTTTCCCTAAGGTGGATAAACACGTTTCCACTCCCCATACTGCACCCTTCTCGCTTTAGAGAACACACAAAGCATCTAACAAGTACTCCCATGCAATAACGCTCCCTTGGTTTCTGAGTGAGAAAAGATGATGTTTGCGGTTCGCGCTGCAAAGGAACAGATCACTCCCGCTCTCCGCTCCACCCTAAGAAGTGAAGCCAAAAGACCCAATGCGCACGGACTGTCAGAGGGAGGGGAGCCTCCCAACACTGCCAGAGCAGGGAACCCCAAGTTCCCGCTGCCGGGGGGGCGGCCCTGCAGCGTTACAACAGCAGCTTTCAAAGCAGTTGGAGCTGCCCTCCAACTCTGCCAGCAGAGAAGACCCCCACACGCCTGCCAGAGTGAGCCCTTTGCTCATCCCCCGCCCTCACCTGCCCACAGCATAAGGGGAGGAACAGAAAGAGGCTATAACAGGAGAGCTCGCAGCAGAGTCTGGGGATTGTGTTACACCGACCTATCGATCATGATCTTGGGGTCTCCCATCCAAGGAATAAGGTGTCGCCCCTGCTCCTGGTACTGAGCCTTCTCATCATCTCGAAACAGCTTGCAGGCATAGCCGAACACCAGCAGCTCCACACGACTATTCCCACCTCCACCTCCTCCTCCACCTCCTCCGGGGGGCCCGGGGACCGCTCCCCCGCCTGACAACAACATTAGGGGCGGCGGGCCTGCTTCTTCTGCAGTCCGTCGAGAACCTCCGACCCCTCCGTACATCACCAGAGGATGCAGCGAGGAGGAGGAAACTCGCAGTAACAAACGACTGTCCGAGAAGCGAGTCCCCCCAGAAGGCCGGGCCCGCACTAAACTCCCCAGCTCCAGAGCACCACAGTCGCCATCCCCCGAAACAAAATGGCGACGCTTCCGGTTCCGCTGGCAGAGCAGAGGCAAGGCTGGCTTCCGGCGGGGAGCAGATTCGGTTTTGGCAGCCCGAGCGCGACACCGATGGAAAAGGCAGCGTGGCGATGCGGGGCGAGGCTCTGCTCTCCCGGCAGAGCAGCGCAGCGGCCGGTGGCGGCGGTGGCCGGTTGCCAGGCGGGGATTGTGGTGTGGCGGGCGTGACGAAAGTGCGGAACCAAGGCGGGGAGCGGCGGGGCGGGGCCGGGTCTCGGCTGTGAGGGCTGGAGCGGGGCTGCTGGGGTACTGCCGCCAGCCTGGGGCTGGTGGGAGCCGGGTTTGGGGGCTTTTGTGGGACAGCTGGGCTGCAGTGGGTGTGCAGAGTTTAAAAAGAGAGGGAGGCCGCGGGGGCTCCGCGCGGGGCGGCGAGCTGCCCGTTGCCGTGCGGAGGGAGATGGGCAGCGGCGGGGACAAAAGGGAAATGGAGGGGCTGAGGGTTGCGGGGCTCGGCAGAGATGCGTGGCGGGGTGGGTGGCTTCGCAAGGGGCAGAGTTGTGGGGAGGTGGGGCAGAAAGCCGGGATTCGCCTCGGGCCGCGCGTGGGAAGTTCAAGGGGAAGTGGGCCTGGGAGCCAGAGCGGGAAGGGGAGGGGCTGTGGCGCTGAGGAAGATTAAAAAAAAAAATATTAGACTATTTTGGTAAAATGGTCTAATCTGGGCTGAAATTGTCAATATTGTTTACCTCAGGATTATTTTCATCACTCTTCAAGAAGTGTGAAGAAAGACTTTTTTGTTGTTGTTGTTGTATATTACGTAATAAAAATGTGTAAGGAAGGCCTTCGTGTTTTGCAGTTCATACGGGGAGTTAATCCACAGCCTTTGTCCTCAGGGATTCTGGATGCCCATAGGTACTGGCAGAGCTGCTGGGGTTTTCCTGTGCAAACAACTAACTGGCGTCACGGTACACAAAGGAACGAACTGTGTAAAACAGCGTGAGAAAAGCAATGCACGAGCGCTGGAAAAGAGACGGATAGTTTGTGTCAGCATTTAGAAATAACTGCTGCCATGTGAACTTACTGAAGGAGGAATCTAGAAACTTCCTTGGAAGTTTCCTTTTTCATCTGGAGTCATGAAATTGAAAACAATAATACATGGGGTTTCTACAGTATCTTTCGATGTGAACTACAAAATCTGAGTAAACTTTATAATTCTGCTTTTAATTGTGATGCATATACAGTTCCCCCTGCCATTCCATGTCCTATAAAAATGGTTGAAAATCTACTAAAGCTAACATCTGTATCCTTCGCAACAAATAATGTGGAAATTTCCAATAATTATCTGATACTTCAAAGCTATCGCTGAACAAATCTGCTGAAGGTAGATGCTTCAGACATATCTTACTGTTTTATAAAAATAATGACTGAGTTCTTTTAATGAAGAGAGAAGTTCTAAGTGTAACCTTCACCATTGAGAAAAAATGCAGACCTGAACACCAAGGAGACAGGCAGGAACACGCTTGAACATTGTGCGACAGTTTTATACCAGCTGGGAAACATTAAGAGTAAAGAAAAGAGCAGGAAAAAGCAATAGAAAGAACTCCAAGAAAAAAAAAATGAAACAAAGCAGTTTTTGATGGGGAGTATAAGAAAGCAATTGAATACTGATATATGGTGAGGGTTTCGTGACTTCCGTAAGTCTTCTGGTAATGCAAATGATTCAGCAAAAAGATAGTATGGCACAAAAATGGCTCTGTGCAGTTGAAGTAGCAGTGTAATAAGGTAACTTCAGACCACTTTACAGAGATATCAGCATTTGAGACAAGGACATGAACTGTGTGTGAGTCACATAAAGGACAAAAATAGAAACCTTAGTTACAAAGAATGCAATTACAGAAAGATGGAGGGAGTATTTTAATGATCTCTTTAATGGTGAAATGGATAAAGGCAAACAAACAGCAATTTTCTTGCCAGCTGAGCCATTTGTAGAAGAATCAAGAGGCAACCAGAACACCCAGGAATAATAAAGCACCAGGTGTTGATAATGTTCCCACTGAATTATTAAGAACAGGAGGGGATAAGACTTTAAAAACTAATTTGTGTTAGTTTGATGGTTTGAAAATAATGTAGGGAAATGGAAAGGGGAACCATGTGTCTATTTTTGTGAGAAAGGGGACAAAATGAAACCAGAGGCCTGGGGCAGCATCTTGCTGTTTATTCCAGCGTGTGATCTTCTAGGCTATTTGTTCACATGAAATTAGCCTGTGAACGTAAGAGAGATTAAGAGAGGTTTCTGGAAGAACAGGACTACAGCACAACAGTTGTTTTCAGATTATTGAGTATTATTAGTGTTTTTTACTGTATATCATCATTGGGAAGGAAGTGCTAATCATAATATAGGGTATGCTTTTTTACCATGTTTAAAGGCAGATCCAACTTTAATATCTACTAATACAAAAAAATACTCTGAAATTACTATAGGCTTTTGTTTTAAAGCCTTTATATGGTAGGATGCCCATGTTATTTCATTCAGACCCTTGATTAGTCCCAGCTATCCTGGCTATGATGATAATAGGCTAGCTGTAATGCAAAAATTTACAAAAGTGATCTCTAACTCTCCCTTTTCTATTTTCATTTTGCTTTAAGAAGGAAAGCAAGAATAAAGCAAGTGAAAACAAGCCTTTCTTTCCTAGGCTGATACCAGTCTTTTTTTCTCTGTCTTAATAGGAGTGTAGTCATCTGGTATTGTTTTGCAGTTTATCTTTACCTAAAAGCGTATGATAACACATTATTTGTTAGTTCTGAAGTAGGTTTAAATAGACATGTGTTGTGCTGATTCTGAAGAAAAATACCATTTACATCACATTTCAGAGATATAAATGAATTTTCAGCATACAAAAAAAAAAAAAAATGCATCCAGTGTTATTCCAAGCACATGTGAGATATGAAATCTGAAGCTCTGGAGTCAGAGACTACAGAAAGCAAAGCACAGGATGGGTGAGTGCTTCCGTGCAGGAACACATGCATTTTTTCAGTAATTAAGAAGCTATAATTTGTGAATGGGATTTGGTATAAATTCAAAGAACAGGCTTGTAGTCTTCTATATTGGTTATAACGGGACAAAACGGTATGTAAGAGAGCTACCATAAAGGATTTTGTTGATCAACATGAGCACAATGTTTTTAATAGTAAAAATAGAAAGCATGCATATCCCTATATTAATCTTGGTCTTGGCACTCTCAAACTGTTATTTTTGTAGAAAATGTTCTGCTTAGTGAGTCTGAAGCCAAGATGTAGGGTTTTTTTTCTTTTTCTTGGTCAACATTTGTTCATTATGGAACTTGGCATGAACCTGCACTACCATCAGGCTTCTTTATTCCATCTCAGTGGTGTCTTGTAGCAAAAGTACTACTGTGTTCTTTAGGGAAGGATGCACAGAACCTGTGAGGTTTCCTTGAACGCTGAAACTCTACATAATTAATCTTTTAAATAAGAAAGTCTCTGAATTATCATGACTTTTGGAGCAGATTTTATTGTTACTTCTGCCATTACCGTAGCATCCACATATAAAACATAAGGTAATTCCAATGCAATTGAATTGGAATCACATTTTAAATACCGAATTGCTGTATAGGAGTAGCTAGGTAAACAATTTATGGGTATGTTAATGACTGCAGTATGTAACTGGCTGCATTAATGAGTGGGTGCAGAGCAGCAGTTAAGGATTTCCAGCTCTTTTTAATTATAAGCTTGCTGTAATTCATAGCTTAGTCGCTCACTTTATATCCAGAGAGTTACTTACCTCTTGTATGAATTGTGTATTCTATTTACCTCTTTCTCTTAAAGAAATTAGGTGAAAACCCCTCTCCTCTTTTTAACACAGTGTTTTTATGTATTGATCATCTTTCTTTTCCTGGCAAGTTACACAGATGTGCCATGTATCCTTTGGTAGAGTTTTTTTTCCTTTTCTTTTGGGGTTTTGTGTGTGTGTGCATTTCACAGCCTGCCAATTTTTGTGACTAATTTATTTGGTTACTATCTTTGGGCCAGAGGACTCCTTTCTTGAGGGTGGTTGTATGAAGCAAAGATGCACTTAAATCTAAACAGAAAACAATACACAAAGCTTGTCCTTTTTCTCTTCCCTTTGCTTTCTCTTTTCTTTATTCCAAACCATCTTCACTGTTGTATTTTATAAGGCATTTTATTACTGTGTGCTTAAAAAGGCTAAAGCTTATGAGTAGCACTAACAATCAATGTTGGATTTGCTGTTGAATTCTCTTATAGCAGCACCTTTTTTTCTTACAGTTTTTCCCCCAAAAAGTGCTTGTGTATGGGACATTTTCAGTTAAAATGTGCAACAAGCAATTTCTGTTACTGTACAAAAGATTTGTAGAGAAAATGAAATAGTCTTAAAACATAATCAGTTTCTAATTAATCAAATTATTTACATTCAGCTTTCATCATAGATTTGCCCTTGTTGTTGCTATGGAAACCCATGACACAAGTTTCATGAGGAACCTTTGTGGTTTTGTTTGCAAAGCGTACTATCACTGGATAGTAACTTACGTTGTTTTGGTTTTGTTTTTTAAGTAATGTTCTGTCTTGCAGATAAAATAATCAACATGAACTGATAACTTTGTAGACAGCGCTGATGTGTTTAAGAGCAATTTTCAAAGCTGGTAGTGCGTCTGGCTTATGGCAGGGAGGTTTTACACTAAAATCTTCGTGCAACAAAGCAGCCACCCCTGTGTTACAGTCTGCACAATTGTATTTAATCTCCTCTTAGCCATTAAGAGGAATCCACTCTGCAAAAGAAGAGAAGGTCATAGCTGAGCAGGTTTACTGCATACAGAAAATAAACTTATTTTTCCTGTAAGTGGTACCATTTGTCTAACGGTGTAATAACTTTCCTAACTAAACCTTGATGATCATTGATCGGCTGCTTGAAGAGAACACCTCTTGATACCCAAAGAAATAAATGCTTTCTGCTTTCTGCCTTTCTTTTTTCTTTTTTTTTTTTTTTGGTAGGTTACATCATTTGGAATATACAGGTATGAAAAAGTCAAAGTCTGCCCTTATGTAATCCTGTATTAAAGCCACTGTTATTTATTTATAATAGTAGCATGCTTAAAGAACTCAAGACAGATTCATTAGCTTTGATGGATTGTGATGCTATATTTATTACTAATAACAACAAGGAAGGCTGTCATTTTATATGATAAAATGAACACAGAAGCTAGGGAAAGGCTTACTTGCAAACTTCATGGCCCTGGCAATTCAGTTTTTTTTGCGAATGAAGTAAATGTTGATCTTCAGTAGACACTGCTTTTTTGAGACTTCTCTCCCAAATGATGCTAAAGCACTCCTGGCCCTCTGTGTGCTTTAGAGAAATCAATACTGCACTCCTGTGTGGACATGGACCAGTTGGAGAAGGTCCAGAGGAGGGCCACAAAGATGACAAAAGGGCTGGAGCACCTCTTTTATGAGGACAGACTGAGAGAGTCGGGGCTGTTCAGCCTGGAGAAGAGGAGGCTCCGGGGAGACCTGATAGCGGTCTTCCAGTACCTCAAGGGGGCCTACAAGAAAGATGGGGAGAGGCTGTTTAGTAGGGCCTGTTGCGATAGGACGAGAGGTAATGGTTTTAAAATAGAGGGGGGTAGATTTAGATTAGAAATTAGGAAAAAATTTTTTACAATGCGAGTTATAGAACACTGGAACAGGTTGCCCAGAAAGGTGGTGGAGGCCCCATCCCTGGAAACGTTCAAGGCCAGGCTGGATGAGGCTCTGAGCAACCTGATCTAGTCAGGGATGTCCCTGCTCCTTGCAGGGGGGTTGGACTAGATGACCTTTGAAGGTCCCTTCCAACCCTAACCATTCTATGGTTCTATGATTCTAATAATCACTAAAGGTTTGGGCTGGGTACACCACCACTCATTCCTAGAGGAAAAAAGGTGGAGCAGCAGCAATTTGAATTGTTTATTAGCTGCTTTAATGTTCTGTGATCTTCTATTCTATGGAGTATTTTTTTAAGATTTAAATTTTATTTGCACTTCAATTTTAAAATGTTTTACCAAAGATTAGTCATTCAAGGTAACATGTTGTAAAGTTTTGTAGGTAGGAAACATCAGAGGAGCTCTTAAGCCTCCCATGGCAGGGGCTGTACTGGGTAATGATGTTGTTTTGTTTTTATTGTTGGTAGTTGAATGTCAATAAACTTAGTTCATTGGTTCCTTGAATGCGTAAGAAGAAACACGGGAATGTGCAAAAAGATAAAATAAACCACCAGAAATTATTTTTTCCCCTTTTGTTGGTATAATGTTTGTGAACAGTTTGGAGTATGCTTTAATATCTTTTAGTTTTGAAGTTTTAGTTGTTGTTTGCCTCAGAATTACTTTCTAATTCCTGTGAATGTTCACAAATAGCAATTTCTTAAGTCTATTAGTCCATGTGTGCAGCAAATCATCATTCACATCACTGGGGGTTTTGTTGATCCATAATGGAAAGCAGAATGGTCAGTTCATATTGTAGGATGTGACCTGTGAATACAATTATGATTTGCTTAGGTTTGGTGGAAAATTAACTTAAAGTTTGACGAAGTTGAGCTGTAATGTTGATTGTTGTCAAGTAGAAATCAACATGTCTGCACCTTTGTGTATGGGTAGAGAGGAGAGAAGTTTTCTTCTGAAAGGTTTATATTCAGAATTGCTGATGGAGTCTGCCTGAGCTGCAAGAACGACCGGTATATGGACAATTTGCCTTAAAAGCCTGTAGGTAGAAATGGTTCTATCAAGCCTTTGATAGTGTGCATGGAATGATGTGGACTTAGGAGTAAAAGTTGGGTTTTGTGAGCTCCCTGGGAGTGACTGCTGTAACTTAAATTTCATACATGCTTTTTTATTAGATCTTACTGCAGCAAAATGTCTAAGTCTAAAAGGTTTGAAAAATACTTATTAAAATAAACATTTGTTTGCGTCGGAGTATAATTTTTAAAAATGGTAACTTTTGGGGAGAATGCTTACGAATCAAAGCAGACCAGAACTGACGTATCAGTTGTGTAGCTGAGTAGTAGCCTGTCAGGAGTGTGAAAGCAGTCGCTGACAGGCACATTAAGCCAGAGCCAAATGGCACAGTGGGACAATAGACTGCATGCTGTTGCTTGTGGCTCTCTGCATCTTGAAGTTGACTTTGTGCAAAGGCCTCCAGCAACGCTGTCTTTTGTAAGGCCGTATGATTCACGGAGATGCCGAGTAAGAAGGCTGAAGTGCCTTAATATTGATATTGCCAGTTTGAGTAATCAAATCCAGATAATTCTTCCTTCCAAAACTTCATATTTTCTTGGATGAAAGATCCTTAAGTTTCTCCTCCAGTGTTCAATGTTTGGCTTCCAAACATCTCAGCAGTGTCAAGTGTTTTATACTCAACAGCTGGTGCTTTCAGAGTGCACCTTCAAATCAGCCAGTGTAAAGCCATATGGAACTTGCCACTTTCTTCTTGTGTTTTTTCTCTAGTGCAACTTGCTGTCATCCCTTGCAAAACTCCCTGTCTTTCCCAGTCACACACTGGCTGAGATCAAGTGAGGGAAACTCAAATCTGGAAGCCAGCAGAGCTCATGTCCCGTCATAGTGGATCTGCTGGGTATAAGTTGTTAGTGTCTCCGTAATGGCAATATCTAAGACTTGAATTAAAAATAAAAAAAAAGCTCATTGCCACTCTTCATCAAAGTGTGCTTAAATACCTTATCCTCTGCTATATATGACTGAGATAACATCCATTTCTGAAGGTGGATGAAGTTGGAAAAGATACCTGTATTTAAAGGCGTATACTTGGATCTGATGATTTATTTAAAATACTTCAATCTGAGACACATCTGAGTAGAAAATGCTAATTAAGTGATGAAAGAGACATCCTATATTCAAATTTATTATTCTAAAATTCATTGAGTTTTTTTCCAGAGTTGTGCCTGTCATGCTGTCTTCCTCTATTGATGTCAATTCCCACTGCTTCTTTCTTTTTTGATGCTGCCTTTCATAATACATAATTCTGTGTGCAAGGCTGAGCACGTTCTAGCTCCGAGGGGGCAAACCTAAGCTACCAAATCTGGAAGCAAACTGCTCCAAGATCTCTGGATGCTGTGTAAAGATGCCTCTCTACCTAATGCAATGGTTATGATTTTCTTAGCTTGAAAGTCTGAACTGTGTAAGACGTTTCTGTTAATACAACTTGCCTGTACAAAAGAAGCCAAAACAAATGCTTCAAAGTGCTAGGTAAGTTAATAAAATCAGCTTTGATTAGTAAAGACACACAGACAAGGCGTATTTGCCGTCTCCATACTGTGTGCAGTTTTGACATGAAAGGAAAGCACACACAGTAAGGAGACAATGTTGATCAGCAAGATAGGCTGAAGTCTCAGCAGACAAGCAATCCAAGACTTGTGATGTTTTCCCTATTTTTGTAGGCTTTATAATATAGGAAAGCTTCAAAGACAAAGATCTCAGCCTAGCATCTGCCTCTATGCAGCCAAAATGATCTGTGTATCAGTCCAACTGCTCAGGCATGACTGTGTGCCTGCGCCGATCCAGTTGTAGGATGAGATTGCTCGTAATGTTTACTTCTTGACTTGCTACTGTTTGTAATCCTAAATTTGTATTCATTCACATTTTGTGTGGGAATACACTTGTTTTGAAGACATTAAATCCTGTCTCAGAATAACTCAATTATACTGGCATTGTGGTTCTTGAATAATCTGATGGGTCAAAGAAAAACTTGACAAGCAATACATGTGTTAAAAATCACTTTACATTCACTTCTTCAGTAAGCCCAAAGGTTTCTACTGCTAAGGGCCTGAGGCAGAAAAACTCCATAATTATCGTATTGCTTCTGTTCTGATCTGCACAATCTTGGTCATATCTTACCATGTTAAATAGGTGTCACACCTAAATGTGTTAACATGGAAAGGATATAAATGCTACTCAGCAGTCAGTCATTCCTGAAGTTCCTTCCAGTAGCAATAATTTCATTCAATACCTTGGTGGCTTCTGTTAAGAACTTAAGAATTTGAATATTGCATCAGACAACTGGTTCATGTTTCAAAAGAAAATAAAGCAATAACATCACAAAGGTGTTCGGTATGTCTTGGGAAATAGAATTAATGTCTTAGAGATCTAATTTGTGGCATAAGCAGCAATATTTTGGTGATGGGAACTTAAGTTAGGAAGGACAACAATAACATACAAACTGAAATGAGAGTTTTAATTATGCACATAATGCACTATATTCTGAAACTGTTTTATATCTTTGTCCTAATGAGAAAAGCAAAGAAAAATAGCATCAGCCACACACAATGATCCCTGAAACCTGGAGTAATGAACTCCTCCCTGAGGCTCAGGTTTGGTATTTTCATAGCAAACTTCTTATTTTCCAGGGCACTTTACAGACAAGTTGATTTCTTTAAGCTTCATTTCATGCAGTTTCCATAAATTCTGTTTCTGGAAGGGGAAATACCTTCAGATAAAAAAATCTGAAAGACATACAATACCCAGCCCTAGGATCTGGCTTAAGCCTTGACTAACTTTGTCTGGCTTCTTAGCAACCCTGCTTTGACCAGGAGGTTGGACTGATGACCTCCTGAGGTCCCTTCTAATCTGAATGATCCTGTGAATCCATACATCTCTTCCACTGACACATGCTCAGTGTGAGGAATACACTCCCAATAATTTTGAGAGGGTCTGTCTCTCCTTTAGGGCTGCAGGCAGTGACGGATAGATAGTGAGGACTACGCTGCTGTAAAACTAAAATGTGGATTTTGTTCATTGTTAAGTTTTCCTCTGTAGCCACCATTCCACTTGTTCTCCAGCATTTTGGTGTGGGTTGCATTGCTCTTTATTATCAAGGCTTCTTAAAGTACACATCATGCAGGAAGCTGCCTCTGCTGAAGGGTCTTCATTTTTTTTCCATCTCTTCAGCGCAGTTTCTAACTCTTTCCTTGTCACATTTCCTGGGAGCTCATGCTTGCCAGCAGATGAGATGACAGTCTTCAAAAGACCAATGGTGTTTCATTGAGCAAAGCAGACAATAACACAGCTAGATGAATCACATTTTTACTCTTCTGCCAAGAAGTTGTTGAATGAGAAGCTTTTAATTTTAAATAGCATGTATGGATGTGTACCTGCATGTACGTGAGGGTGTGACTGCCTTGCTAGCAACAGGAGAACGAAGAGCTCGCTCTTCCTTGAATTTCTGGTCTTGCCTCATAATCTGAGAGCAGCTTTGAAAGGCCTTCACAAGGAGTGCTGGAGGAGAGCTGTCAGGGATTACACTGAATTAGTAATCGCCTGTGTTTGACTTGTGAAAATTGATCACTGAACTTCTGTTTGAGTCTGGAGACTCAGCAACAGACCGAGTTTGAGCTAAATGACCATCAGACAGCCTTGGTCATTGAATGGAGGGTTAGAGGCATGAACCAGGCACAGAACAGAACTACTAGATGCAAACTTTAAGCAAGATGCAAGCATTAAGCTAAAGACTTAGAAAATATTTTCTTTTAAGACACAGAGGCTAACTAAAAAGCTTTGAAAGCCTTTGTGGGGGAACTTTGACCGCACGGTAGATGTCTCAGACGTAAGTTTATATCAATTTCTGTAAACAAGACATCGGGATTAGAGAAATCCTAGAACTCCTCCACAGGTAAAATCTGCATTTTGAGCTCAGATGCCAGTGAACTCACTCTGGGAAAAGACTAATTCTGTCAGATGTAGCATCTTCTTAGCAAAGCTGAAGGGACCCAAATTTACTGTGCTCGAAAAAGCTATGTGATTTAACAGCGACAGAATGGGATCATCCTTGTACTGCAGCAGGGTACAGACACATCTTGCTTTTTTGGTTGTTTATTATCTGGGTGACTTCTGGCAACCTGATCTCTTTATAAGCTTTGTTTCTACATCATGCTATATTAATTAATTATTGGCCTAATTGTATCTGCAAAATGTCAGTGTGATTTTGGAATATGTCCTAGAAATTGAGTGCTATGTTTGCAGTGTTAGTCCTCACAACTACAAAAAATCTATAGGTGACACTCTTGTTCCTGCCTAGTTACTGCTGGTTTGTTTGGAAAAAGAAACAATGCTTATTAAAATAAAATCAGACTTCCAACCATGTCAGAAATAGTCACTTGGAGCACTTCGGTGTTGTTTTCCCTGTTGTTTTCCATGGGCACTGCTACTGCAATAAGAAGCTTGAGGAGGTCTAACTCAGTGTTTCAGAAGTGCAAGAAGATACCATTGTGTTCTCAAATGGATAGGTGTCTGCAGAAATACTTTATCTAAGAAACCAGTGCACAGAGTTTTGCCATTCGGCAGGATCTGACCGCACAAACCTTTCCCAAATGCATTTTCTGAGCAGGATTAAAGGCTGACTTTCTCCTGGGGCGCTTCTGTCACGGCAGAAGCAGTGAAGCAGCACTTCCCTTTCTCCTCTGCTATTGATGTAACTTCCCCAAAGTTCACTTCTTTGTTGTTTTTATTGCTGATTTTATTAGTGTTTTTTTAAGGTTTATACTCAGCAAAAAATGGGTTTTGTTATCCCAAAGAAAGACTTCTTTCTATTACGAGTCTTAAAATTCAGGCTGCCAGAAATGGAATGCCGGAAATGACTCTGCTCTGTGCCTTTCTCCTGTCTGATAATCTGCTCTATCCACTTTTTTGAAGCCTCTTAAGTTTATTCTTTCTTTGAGACCTGATTGTCTCACAAGACACAGAAAATTATAACCTTTTCATCCCCCCTCCAACATCAGTTCCACATTGCATCTGATCTTAGTATTTCTTTATAAGCAATTTATTGACAAAAAAGGTATTAAAATACATCTTTCCTTTGCTGGTCTTTGTGTTCTTCTCCTATAACTCCAGCTCAACTCTCATAAGAGCATCTTACTGAGATGTAACAAAGCCCAGTCACAATAAATAAAAATAAAATTCCCAAATCATAGAATCATAGAATGGTTAGGGTTGGAAGGGACCTTCAAAGGTCATCTAGTCCAACCCCCCTGCAAGGAGCAGGGACATCCCTGACTAGGTCAGGTTGCTCAGAGCCTCATCCAGCCTGGCCTTGAACGTTTCCAGGGATGGGGCCTCCACCACCTTTCTGGGCAACCTGTTCCAGTGTTCTATAACTCGCATCGTAAAAAATTTTTTCGTAATTTCCAATCTAAATCTACTCCCCTCTATTTTAAAACCATTACTCCTTGTCCTATTGATGCTTCAGTGTGTTGAACAAGCAAAGTGTGACTACTTAGTGTGGGACTGCAGTGTGGGGTTTAATTATTTTCTGCTCAATTATTCTGGCATTTTTACCTGGCTTCTTCCTTAGGCGAACATCTCTGTTGTTATTGAGGTATTGCTGAGAGAAGCCTGAGTACAATATGAGTATAAATAGCTTCAGATCTGGCCAAAATTCCGAAACAATGAAAAAAGTATTATATTGGCTTTGTAGCTCTTTTTTTAAGGCTGCCCAAAAATTTATCCTGAAAAATAATTTTCAGCTTTGAAAACTCTAACACTACCGAGCTTTAATTGTTGGGCATGAAATTTTCCTCTCCTGCTTAGATATTCAGCCTGAGTCTTTGTTACTGGAAAAATGGTTTAGATAGGGGCATTGAACATGTTTTGATAAGTTATTTTTTAATATTAAAAAGTTTACATGGATAGTAATAGCCTTAGATTTTAGAAGAAGCCCACCCAACTTAGAATTTGACAGTAGTGTTTGAAAATGGTAACATGTTTTGTTATGAGTGTCATCCATCCTGGATGTTAGAAGCCTTTCAGAAGCACCCACTGGCAAAATTTCCTGAATATCCTGTGATAGCCTCAGCTGTGTGCCAATGCCCCACTCCAGGCCAAAGGGAAAATAAACTCCAGGATACTTCCTTTTGGCTGGTGTTAAGAAAAGGGCAGTGGAGCTCCGTGATTTCAGAAGAACTGAACAGTTCAGTCCTGTAATGGGAATATTGCACATTTATTTCTGTTACAGAATAATTTGATGCTGGACAATATTCAGGGTGAACAGCACAAGGTAATGAGAAGATCAACGGCAGTGATGCTTTCGTGTTTGGTGCAGTGGTGGTAGAAGGAAAAAAATCTGTCTTCTAAGTCTGTGGAAAAAAGATTATCCTCTATCATAGTTTCCTATGTGTTCAAAAGTACAATTTAGTTCTCCTATGCTATTTTTCATGTACTGTGTGCCCAGAAAGTTCTGCTGGTCTGGTCAGCAGGCTGCAATATCCCTGAGACTTTATTTATGCCTTCTTGGCAAATGGCCCGGTAGCAGCCAGGCAGGATGAATATATGCATTGCGTATTGGACTGCGGGATTTTCACTGCTCTCTCCTCAGTAAAGAAGGGCAGAAGTTAGATGTTTGGGAAGAGGAAAAAGCTCATGGAATTTGAAAACTAACCTGTAAGATTGAATCTTTGACATGCTTCTCAAAATTTTGCTGTATTTAGCGCAACACAATGCCTTGTTCTTTTTAAAGTTCACTGGGAAACTGCTCAGTAATTAGCTAAACAAGAAAAAAGTTTAAACTTTCATATTGATTATTTACATTTCCCATGTAAAAGAAATATGCAGTTTTTCTTCTGTATTTAGCATAGAAATCCGAAGGATGTTTGTTTCTTCCTAAATGTTTGGTACTACGTGCTTTCCAGCATGATGGCTTTAATCCCCTGCATGGAGAGGAGGAAAACTTGGCTGGATTTCCAGAAAAATGGGAAGCTGTGTACAGTAGCTACCAACTGCCAACAGATTTTTTTTTGTTCTCAAACCATTATGTTAAAGAAATACTGCTGTAATTTAGTAGTACTTTATGTGGGATTCTTTACAGAATAAATCAGTATTTCTTCATTTTAGCGTTGGTCAAAAAGGCCGTTGAAAAGATATGCTTTGCTTTCAAATTAATAGGAGAAAGCCAAAAAAAAAAAAAAAGGCAAATATCTTTACTAAACTCATTTAAAAAGAATATTCAACCTGTTGTCCTTTTTTGATGACTTTCCATGTTACATCTGATTGCCTAAGTCCTTCTCTTTAGCTGCCTTTGCCAAATGCCTAGGTCTGAGAAGTATTTTGTCAGCTTCAATAACAGAAGACCTCTGATGTATTTTTTTTTCTCATATAATTAGAGTTTTTTTTTCTCTGTCTCTTTCTTTCTTTGTTTCCCAGGTGGGAGTTACTCAACTTTTCTAAGAGGCGCACTTTCTGTGTAACAAAGGGTAATGTTTTTGTAGTCTTCAGTATAAAGAAAATACTGCTAGCAGAGTGTTTTCTCTGTATCAAGGAATCAGTTACTACTTAGATTTCTTTTTAATGGTTAAAAAAATTAAAGCTCTTAAGTAGCACCCGTTCACCTTTCTAGAATGTGATCATAACTTTTACTGCAGAAGGAGGAAAGCTATAAAAGAAACATTTTCTCTGTGTCACAAGGTTAAGTATGTAAGAGCTTGCCATTGTTTTTCTGATTTGGTGGAGTTTTGAGCAGCCTGCTTGATTTCTGGGCCATGTAGGCTCTTTATAGCCTCTTCTCCAGCCCTTAGAAATGTCTGAAACCTTTTTCTTCTGAGATCACCAGCTCATTTTTCAGATTTGGAGGAAGCTACTAACTTAGATGGATAAATTAGTCTACCTTGACCGTTGGCTAATCATTGATGCTTAAGAGGGAAAAAAAAAAGCACTAATTTGATCCAGCTTCCCCATCGCTGGAGCAGGCAGCTGTTTTTAAAATCTTTTGTGCAATCAGCTCTGTAAGAGAATGGACAGCATTGGTCAGGATTGCACCAAAAGTTAAAAAAAAAACAAACCAAAGCAAAACACAAAAAACCCCAAACCAGACCCCGAAAACCAAAACCAAATGCAAAACCCAAAAACAAACCCAAGAAATGCACAGAAAATACCAGGAAAGTAACCTAATTTACAGCATTTTACTATTCACTTAACGGATCCTGTGTTTCTCTCTCCAGATCTGTTGGCTATTTAGGTAGGTCCCAAACAAACATGTCCCTGTAATTAGTTACTTCATTCTTTGATTTGTTTTCTGTTCAATGTAAATTTAAGGACATAACCAGCTATGTTTTTGAACAAATTAACATTTGGATAGCAAATATTTTCATGATTATACTTTAATGTATGCATATTGTAGAGTCAATTTTCTGCTTAAAAAATCTGAAACCACCAGGTGGAAGTTCCCACCTAGCAAGAAGAAGTTGTTTATTAGCCAGTCATGGCCTCTTGTGATTTTAGATGAATAGAACTGAATTTCATCTCAGTTTCTCCTTGACATGTTGTTTTAGAACTGTCCTGTAATTAAATGCTTGTTCATGTTTGAGCAATATAAAAGCCTTGACTGAAAAGGCAGAACCCCTCCCTTGACAATGTGATGTAAAGAGCTTCTGTTGTTGAGAAACACTCCCTTTTAAATCCGATATGTGAAAAATTATCCTTCCTTGTCTTTCTCAAAGCCTCCTTTTTAGTGTCATCTAGCTATGGAAGCACTGGCCATTGTGCAGAGGTTCAGCACAAGCCCCCAGTACAGAGCTCTGAGATGTAACCGGGTTTACATCCCCCAGCACTGGGAGCTGCTGCTTACGGCTTGAGACCTGACCTCACGCGCTCGTGTCCAGCACCTACCAGATTGCTGAAAGTGGCCCTGCCTGGCAGGTGGTGTGTAGGGTTCTGCCCCCTTCTCTACACGGGAATTTGGAGGACAAAATACCTCTTTTCAAAACACATTGAAGGTGCTCTTACTTACTCTGGGTGCCTGTCAATGAAAAAATGTGGACTAATCAGTAGTTATTTTGAAACCACCCTGTCTTTGTCTCTGGGAAGCTTGAAAATTTCCCTGATATTTCTACCAGAGCGGTAAATGCTGCCAAGCAGCACCATCCCTGTCATGATCTGTGAAGATAACTATCAGCTCTAGGCAGGATCTCCTCAATCAGAGCTCCCCAGTCGGTGTCCTTCTATCTCCAGTCACAAGGTTAACTATGGGGAGGTTGCAGCGGGTGATTCTGAGCACCAGTTGAAACCTTGTTGTTAGGGGAAATTAAAGCAAAACAAAATGTTTCTGTTAAATCCCAATTTGGGGCAGGAGGATGGTTTGAAAATGTGCACAGCCCGGATTGCAAGTGTAACTGGAAATGGGCTGAGCTTTAAAATTTTTAGTGTATGTAGTTATTAAAGAGATTGAGAGAGGTTTCAATTACAATGATGTAGTATTTTCATTGTAAAAGAAGTGTTGGGTCCTAAGTAGTGTTTTTGTAAGAATCAGCAGATGGAAACTGAAGCCAGACATACGCCAATTAAAAAAGGTTAGACATACATCACAACTGCTGCAATAAATCCATAGTTCTCTGCCCTGAAATGCCTTTGAACTATGCTTAATTGTCTTTTTGGAAGATTAACTTCAGCAAAACATGCATTAAGCTTTAGTCAAATGTAAATAATTGCACGAGGTTTGAGGGATACTTTTCTGTAAAGCCATTTGATCAGACCTTCTGGGTATGGCTCGGGATGGAGCATGACTGCCTCCAAGGGGGCTGGGAGCGGAGGCGAGGAGTTGTGTTAGGCAGACACACGATTCTGAATGAAGAGTGTATTTCATATTAGAGTTGAGTAAAAGATGAACGGAAAATTGTGCTGGACCCCAAGAAGGTATTGTGTGTATGGAAACAGCGAATCGAAGAGCGTTTTCGGGAGGCTGAGTAGTGTACGTATTGCACACCGTACAGAAATAGCGTTAGTACAGGTACCAGGCTAATAACCTCCTGTGAAAACATCTTGAACATGATGGGAGATGGCAACATTGCAGCTTCACACTTGTGTAAGCTAATGCAGGCTCCAAACCAGGATGTTCCCCTGTCAGCCATTAATGATGAAGAGGGATTGTACTGTTCTACAGGTTCCTTTTTCCTTTACGAGTGGTGGTAATTGAACGGCAGGCATTCGGAAGACGCATAAGGAATATTTTCAGATTTATCTGTGAACCAGAGCATTTGCTCCGCTCTTCACTTCCGCAGGTTATGTGTTCAGGCTGATGCAGAGCATACGTACGACTCACCTCGGCGGTAAGGCCTGACCTCTGCTACCTCTTCACAGCCTTTGATCTGACCTCCGTGTCCATAGATCCAAACGTGTCAAATATATCGCTGAACACTATTCACTGACAGTTTATCGGTCTTCATCCTCAAAGCTGTGCTCAAGAAACCAACGGCATAAATGTAATAAAGGATCTCGGGGTGTCCGCTGGGGCAGTTCAAATGCCTGTTTTCACATATACCAGACAAGGTGCTGTGCCAACACCCATTGTTTTGTTTTTATAAAAATGTATCCTTGTGCTCCGAGCTACTTATTACTGTCTTCAGTGCTGATAGCACAGGGGAAGAATGGCACATTTACTATAAATCAACACATCGTACTGGCTTTCTGTTGAGAGAAATATTGTTTATTAGAGCAGCAGTTGGCAGCGCTTACTAACAACTTTTCTCGTCTATTTAAGTGATAGATGGTAGCAGCCTTACTGCATCTTTGGTCGCGTGCTGTTTTGTTCTTCATATAGGAATAATGTGTGGTTTGAGCCACTTATGGGTGTGTTGTGGTCAGCTGTAAAAACCAAATTTCCCAATAGATGAAGCATATAATTTATTTTAAGGTTTGTTTCATTGATACTGCACAGCTTGTGGGAATTAAGCCCTTGTAAAAAATATACTGACCCTTTGTATGGAGAAATCTGATTGTACACTGAAAAATACAAAAAGGCAAATATATTATCTTGGATAACTCCCACCTACTCACTATTAGTGATGCTCCAACTGAACAGAGTTCTTGTTCTGGAGAAACAAAGCAGAGTCTAACCAGGAGAAAGGAGACTCTTGTTGTCTTCCTTAGTCAGAAGACAGTGTTTGACAATGCGTGAAGAGTATAGCAAAACTGAGGACCAGATTTTTAGTCCTAGTCCAGTATTTTGAGCACAGGCCCAAATTTTTAAACTGTTCAAAGCTAGCTGTCCCTCAGTGGAGTCCACATAAGTTCCTAAGGTTTTGCCTTAGGAAGTTTTTGAAACTGAGATGCGTTGGTTGCTACCAAGTTTAAGAAGACATCAAATACCTAATTTTCTAAAGAAACCCCACAGGAAGTATAAATAAAACTATGAGCTGAAGCTGAGTGATAAAACTTGGATGCTGGTCAAAGCTAAATTATACCCAAAAGTGTTTTGTAATCATTTTCGCCTGGTCCTTTAGTGCAGTGAAAGGCCAATCACAAGCCTGACCACAGGGCTGGACCTGGGTGGGCTCTCTCACGTAGATCTTGGACCTAGTTATAATTCCTATTTCAAACCATAGGGGTGTATTGGATGTCTTGTGTGCCAATTGCATTCCTCGCTGGGAACGCCTATGAGTCAAGGGCTCTCCAGTTCATCTGCTGAGAGGCAAATTAGTTATAAATGCTTTACCAAGTAAATGATGGTTAGTTCTGAAGCACAGATTGCTGTATTCGCTTGAGTCTTGCCCCAGCAGTCATTAATTATTCTAGTAATTATTTTGCTTAGGCAGTAAGTCAGGGGTAGGTCTAATGGGATAGTTTTCTGCCTTAGAGGCTCCCTGTTCCACGGGCAGTGGGAACTGCAGTACTGGTCAATCTGCAGTTACTGCAGGTCTTCAGGTCAAAAGAACTGGATGCTGTATGACTTCCAGCCTAACGGCACTGAGGTCCAGGCTTATTTTTAGGTATGTCAGCAGTAACTAATAAATGCAGGACAGATGTATCCAATTATCTCCTATTTCTTGTATTGTCTTAGTGTCCTTAGCGAAAACAATAATACAAACCCAGCTCTTGACAGCAGCGAGTAGTAGTGTCGTGAGAAAAAAAGCCCAAAAATACACACCAAACAAGGCTAGAATTTTGCTCAAATGAGGAAAAAAAAAGAAGAAATCTTGTTATTCTTCCACCGAGCAGCTGCTGTGATTGGTAATTAGGGAAAGAAATGAAAAGCTGTCAGTTCATTTCTGCACTTTGTTTTTACTGCACCAGCGGAGGAGCAGACACATCAGAGCCTGTGAGAGACTTTTCACTTTATCTTCAAAGGGCAGGGGAGTTCTCTGCTGAGCAAGGCAATGCTGCTTCTAATAACAGGTGTGAACCTTGCAAATCTATTGAGAACCTACTTCTTTTCTCTTTAAATTATCTAGTTTTGGGATAACCCCAAAACAATTAAACCTAAAAGCTAGTCTGCTGACCTTACTCTCCTTCATCCTGCAACGTACAAGGGTGAGCATCAGACAGGCTTGGCATTATTGTGAGTTTGCTTAAAATGAGGCACACGTTGAGCTCAGCGATTTGTAGGACTGAGTTTGCAAGGCTTTTCTGAGGGACAGAGTAATACATAATCTCTCTAGCCACGAACACAGGCACACATACCCACTTCCGTTAGTCTGTGCTGCTAAGGAGCTGTATAGATGCTTGCTTATTGCAGCTAAAAGGATGGCAGTCTGTGACTAAATCACACCTACTTGTGCCGTCGCTTAGATTTGGAACCGTCCCTTGCTTTCTATCTACCACTCCGTGCAGCACGGTGGCTTCTGGAGGTGTAAATGTGTCTGAATGGGACTGGCTTTACAGGCTCTCCTGAGGAATACCTCTGGCTTTGCAGGGTTTCAGCAGAGGCTTTTTCTTTGCAGTGCACTCACATCTGTATTTTTATTTATCTATCAACTCAAACCTTTTCCAAACAGTTTGGGAGTTTCAGGACATCACTAGCAACATCGGTTTTCTCCTCTTCCTCTTCTTTGAATTCATATGCAGTTTTTGAGACTTCCCCCAGTGATAGTTTGGAATTCTATTCTGTTCTGCTAAACAGAATAGAGTGGAAGATATGCCATTGATTTTCTGTAATTATACTGCTTTAATTGCCAGTAGGTGTGAGAAGGGGCAGAGAACAAAGAAAGAAAACTCTGTCCCAGAGGTCTTACATGCCAAGAAGAGGCCTGTCAGGGGAAGCTGGGAAACACAGAGGGGGAAAAAAAAGGAGATAACTATTGCTGAATAAAATTTTGACGTTCAGACTACTTGGAGAACTCACAGTACAGTTGGTTTTCTTTCAATAACAGCACACTAGAACCATTTTCCTCATTATACAGCTGTTCTTACATGGTGCAAGTTACAAAAATACTGGGCGCCTGACAGACTAAATTTTTTTCTTGTCACAAATGTGTGTTTTTCCCTCTCCTGTTCCCCATCCGCTGTAGGTGTAACCTCTAAGTAGGCTTTGTAACAAGAGAGGAGGCTAGGGGATGTGCCACTTGTCTGGCTCTGGCAGAGGCAGGTTCTAATTGCTTGGATAACGGAGGAGGGAATCAGGAAGGATGGTTAGTTTTTGTAGACAAGGTGAAAAGTCATTAGCAGATTTTCTGTGAATGTTAATGGCCATTAAAAAAGAGAATCAGTTGCACCCATTCACATCAAAGGGAGGACTGCTGCTCTCGAAGACTGCATTGGTCTTCTGCTGGTTGTGTAGGAGGGCTGATTGCTATGGTTGATTCAGAAGCTTTGCTTTTTGATAAAATAAAGACTTGAACAGAACTAGTTATCGATGTCATTATCTATATCCTCATGACTCTATGGTATACGTAACTGATTTCTGAACTGCATTTAAAAAAAAAAATCTGTGCTAACTGGACATTGCAGATTGTGCAGATTACAAGATAATTAAAACAGTGGAAGTTACTGAACACTGCTTGTAGCATGCAAAGCTCTGGCCAAATTCATATCTGCACCAACCCACCTGGTCTGTGGAAGGCAGAGGAGAGGCCTTAGCTCCCTGGAAGTGCTTGTCGTTCCTTGATACTCAAGTGCACTCTGACAGATTGTAACTCCTTCTCACCATTGCTATGGGTTTCTTTATTAGTGATGTCATCTTTATTTCTCCCACTTTTCTTGTATGACAGAATTGACTGGTGTTGGAGACAACTTTGATGTCCCTCTGCCATGTGACAGCAGCCCTTTTCTAGGAAGTGGAGAGAGATGTAAACAGCATGAACAGAAATTCAGAAAGGGTCATTGCAGAAACTAGTTCCTTTCCATTTTTGGATCCCTGAAAAGGAAGGTCTTTGAAGCCTGAGTTTTGCATGCTTTGTCACCTCTTCTCCTTAGTGAACGCTGGATGGAAAATGAAACATAAGCCTTCAAGTCAACAGTTCTCGAAGAGACTGGAAGCAGATGCTTATGTAGAATTATTGGCAGCTGGACAGTAAAAAGCCTATTAGTGTTAGGACAGAGTCTCCTTAACAATGCAAAGTCCTACTTTCAGTAGACGTTTGTATAAATAAATTTTCACAGTGACAGGATTGAATTTTCAGAGGACTGAGTCCAGTCCCATTTACAGATGTGATGTATGTGGGTGGAAATTACTGCACATGGACTGCAGTGTGCTTTCCTGCTTAGGCCAACAACATCTATTGCTTGCATAATGTTTGTTAGAGGCACAGGATAAATGCTTGTTTGGTCAATATTCCATGCCTGTAAGAGGATGAGCTGAAGGAGATTAGCTAGCAAATAATCACCATTGAAATGCCTGAGTTATGGGAAACAGAATTAATTGAGAAAGTTCGTTTGAGTCTGCATTAACCACACACAACTCCCTGGAAACGGGAGTGTGAGATTGTCTGCCGGCTTTGGAGTGGCAGTCCTTTGGGAGGAAGCAGCTATTAATGACCATTGTATTACTTACTAGCGATGGATTTTTTGTTTGGCATGATGCTTTCTTTGTTCCCCTTTTACAGTCTCCCAGTCAGCCAGATTATGATCATGTCGCACTCTCAGTCATAAGCATTACAGAAGAGGAGGACTAGTAGAAATTAGCGTAAATGTTTTATGCACTGGATCAGGAAAATATTTTGTTATTTGAAGTATCAGTTGAGGTACGGAATTTCATGTTATCTTAAAGAAAAGCCTTTGTGATAGGTGTAATCTGTTTCTTTGTGTGCATTATACATTTGTGTAACAGTGGCATTTCTTATGTGTGAATTGCCTGAAAATATGCTGATTATGGCAGCATGTTTGTCTGCAACAAAATATTATTCTATGCCTGCGGGTTACACATTAAATGACTTAAATTGGAGAAGACTGATTAATCTGGAAACTCATGCGATGAACACCATACCATGGATGACACAGTATTTCTATGGTGCGGTGCTGCTATGACCCTTTCTCACAGTTGGAGTCTCTCTCTCTCTCTCTTGCTGCTGTTACACCTCCAGCCTGGTTATTGTGTTAGCAATTCTGCAACAGAGGCAGATGTCAGTGATAATTCATGCCAGTATTTTGGAGTAGCTTGAAGCTAAGTTATACATAGTAAGGATCAATTCCTGATTTCATTAAAGTTGATGGCAAAGTTCCCATTGACTTAAGTGCAACCTGAATTCTGATTCCAAAAGGGAAATGAGTTGTCCGAAGTGTGTGTACTATAAATATGCAAAGCACCTCTGGATAACTCAAATGGTGTAGGATTGCAAATAAAATACCTCTTTAATATCTCACCAAAATTACTTGAGTAGTATACTTTCCAAATAAATCAGTTGATGACCTCTCCTTCAGAAGCGCTTGGTTTTTTTTTCTTTTCTTTCTACTGCATATTAGGTTAAATGACCTTAACGTGATGACAATCCAATCACAATTCCTTCAAAATAAATGTCTTGAAAATACAAAGTATATTTAATCTCATTAAGGGTGACCATATGGAAAAAAAAAATCAACATCCCGTGTAATGAAGCTGTCAGTGATGTCATATGGAGGATGAATACTGCAGATCAATACAAGTTGTTCTGTTTGTCAGCATTCAGGAAACAAGCATGTTAAAACCTGGCAGCAAAATCTTAAAATATAGATAGAAATTAATTGAATTTTAAAACTATTAATTTCCATACTTCATAGTAACTCAATTTAGCTAGATTTGTACCGAGCCTATTATTAGCTGCAGAGGGGAGAGCTATTGAACAGGCACTCAGAGTGTCACAGACTAACACAAATATGAACAAAACTTAAATTTCATTAGGGCACTTAAACTTCACAGCTCCCCCAGCGTCCATGGCAGATCTGCTCTACTTTTAGGTGCCTGTGTTATGTACAAAGTAATTATCAGTGGAGCTGTTCACATCTGTATATAGTACTCAAATGAGAAAGACCCAGAAAAGTGGCATAAAAAAAAAATACGTAAGTTTTGTAGCGTTAACTTTTGTAGCTTTGTTACTGTAAAGAGAATTTCATCTCTTGCTACTCTTTGGCTTCATAGCTTGTTCTTGAGCAAAGTATGGAGTCATTTTTAACAGCAAAAGGAAGGACATCATTTTTGAGTGCCGCATAAATTTCTTTTGAGTGGAAAAAAAAAAAAAAAACCACTTGAATGACATCCTTCGAATAACTGTTCTTGGAATAACTGAACAGTCATAGCAAGATGAGATCAACAAATAAATGTTATGATCCTTATAGCTGGAATCCTTTTTCCCCCAAAAAAGCTGTTTGTTTCTTGCATCTTGTACATATGAAACGGGCCACTTGGATTTATACCTTAATCTACTGTTAACTGGGTGATATCTCTACTCTCCTTCTCAGCTGCCTGTTTTGTATTATAATAAACTGCTCAAATTCCTATGCTGTAGCTCAGTGGTGTTGACTTATCTCTGTGTCCTCCCAGAACTGGAACTTTCAAAGCTACAGTTTAAAAAGCAGGACCAGTTGAGAAGACCGGATAGGTGGTTCATATTGCAGAGTGCCTTGCCATAACAGCAGCAGGATCAGGACAGTGCCTGTCCCCTCAGATTCTCATTATATATTTCTAGATGACAAATTGCAGACCCACAGTAACATTTTGCCCTTTATTTTGAGGTGCAAAGGGGTATTTTTCAAGTGTTTTGCCTGAGCTCAGATAGAAGCGCTAGTAAATAGTCCTTTATTTGCAGGAGTGATTAATGCTTTCAGCTTGGGAGCAGCGTTTGTGTTATAATCACTATGGCTCAGTTTTGATGGCTAAGTCTTTGTGCCCTATGCCAGGTTGATGCTTCTAAAAAATAAAAAAAAAAATTAATGAGCATGTGAAAACATGGAAGGGAGAATATAGCACCTGAGACGCTCCGTTACTTCTTCGCCATGGTGGGGGAAATAGATCAGGTCCACTAAAACTGTAATTGTGATACTTAGCAGTTATATTTTCAAAGGACTTTATAAGCTTCACCTGAGCCTGTTCATAGGGGAGAAGCTACTGTGAAGTAACACAAACAGGCGTAGAACAGGCTCAAAAAAAGCACCACCTTTGCCACTGGTTAAGTGAGTTAATAATTCACAGATTTTATGGTCTATACCAGCCTGCTTTCTTCTTAAGGATTCTCAAAACATTTTCTGCACTTTAAGAATATAGAGGTGATGACTTTGCTATCAAACTGCTGTCCCTTGTCAAGCAAATCTTGGCAGCTACCTAGCTGCTGTTAGCAGTACTACAAAGGTGCCATACAGCAGCTAGCACAGCTGCTTACATACAAAATAAAAGTGGACAGATAACCAGACAGTAAATTTCTTAATTAGAGATTTAAGATGGTGCTAGAAGGAACTTGTACGTTATGATGAACTTAACTGTCACTGTATGAGCTGTTACATGCATCTATATAAATCTTTCCATGGAGTACTTGGCTTGATGGATCTACTATTGGTAAAAGTAATTTGAAATCCTTAAAGGGCATCACAAGTATCCACTTCAATGGGAAACAGCATCATTAGCACAATATACCGTATAACCAGACTTGGATGGCAAGTACTTTTACCAGCTCTGATGAGCTATCAGCTCCAGAAAGTGCGTTAGGTGTGTTGTAGAAGTCTCCTACCTAGATAGTGGTACTGTCTAACTCTGCTTAGTGGGGAGGTCTGAGAGATTTGGTACCTTCAGTAGCAGGCTGCGTGCGTTAGACAAATTGGTGTCTGATTTTTAGAGAGGAATATTTTTTTTTTCTCCCTGGTTATCAGTTTTTATACCTTTCTCAATGGACACATTTGTAGCCAGGCAATTATCATTTTGCCATAGTGGTTAAATGGAAAAAAGCATTGTATACAAGTGGCAGCACTGTGTATGTGTCACTATTGCTGAACCTAACAATATGCTTTTCATCTCATAACCATACCCATCTGTAATCTTCCCTTCCCTCCCCTCTCTCTAGAGCAACAGCAGCAGAGCAGCTGCTGGCTGACGTGGAGAGCATATTGCAAGGCATCTAAATTGTATTCAAACCGTGAGATGATGTCCTACTTAGAAAGCAAAGGGTTCCTTGGGCTGGAGGTATGCTGCAGTCTCTTGTGGAACTGGAGACAGCACAGCATCAGTAGTAGATTAGGTTGGATTTATTTTTGTTATGAGTAGTTAATTTACACTCATGCCCTATTTATTCTTCGATGGCAGCATATCTGAATAAAAACATGCCATCAGTTACTCCTAATCCCTTACAAAACTAGGAGGCTTGCAAGCATGCACTTAATAGCTAAAGGACTTTCATCAAATGGAGTAAGTTAAGAGCCAAACTAGAAATGCTCACTCCCTATTTTGATCTGAATTGTCACAGCTCTGACCTTATGGAGCACAGGTCAAGCTCCAGAAACACATGTAACATACCTGCTCTGACTATAATTTAGGCAGTTTGGGCAATGTAAAACTGATGATATTGTAGGAATAAATCTATGTACTAGCCTGCACTGATGTGTATGCTGTCTGCATCTGCTGTGAATTTACCTGGAATATCTGGGCAGCACTCACACCCTCCAGGATGGCGTTTGAGCAGGGTGATGACTGCTCCTTCTCTGGGAAGGTCCAGGGATGCTTCCACCCCGTAACACTCCTTACTCAGTCTTACCTCCTAGCCTAGTGCTTGCGTGTCTGAAGGGTGCGTGGTCTGGTACAGGGATGCTGAGGGACCTAGCTCAGACCGGTAGCACAACAGCTGCTGCTTCTGGGTGTATTCCCCCGCTGCGGGCCCCCTATTCTCACCTACAACACTGATGCCAGGCTGGTATTTCTGCGTGCTGCTGTTCTGGGCTGCACAGGCTGGTTTCTGAGAGCTCCCTCAGTGGTTGTTGCAGAACCAGACTGGTGTGGACCTCAGAAGAACAGAGATTTTTACTAAATCTCCGTGTGGCAAATTAATTTTAAATATAGCAGAACAATTGTCACTTATCCTCATTTTTAGGAGCAGTTGGAGTGATAGGGGAAGCGAGGTGTTACCCTTCCCTTTGACACTTTGGCTTTTATGAAGTTCTCTGAGGAACTAACAACTATAGGGAGGCAAAATTTATTAAAGCCAAGGATGGTTATACATCAGTTCCCAAAGGGGTAAGAGATGCATAAATTAGTTCCCTGTTGTGTGTGTCTGTTTTTGCAATTCTTTTGAATCAAAGAAATGCAGGGGCTCTAAGGAATTATGTATATTTTCATGGTCATCAAGAAGGTCAGAGAGAAATTATTTCTCCTCCTGTTGTGAGTAATCACTTCAAATGAGAAACACATCCATTTCAACACTGGCCCCTTAAACCGTGCAGTGTGGAGTAGAAATTGGAGATATGCTGGTTTGTTGACATCAGAAAAGGGAGATGGGGATTTGTGGCAAAGCCTGTATTAATTTGGGGGGCCAGGACTCTGAAATGCACCTTTTTCTGCGTGGAGAGAGTGCTGATTGCCATGTAGTATTCTTTCCATCCTTACATCCCACTGATAGATGTAGCCTATAAAGAAATAAGAGTGTTGGAACTGTCATATTGTTTAGACCTCTAGATCAATATCATTTTTGAGAGCAGGCAGTATGGAAGAAAGGTGCAAGAAATTGAGTATAACAGCTCGGCATGGAATAACCTGGATCAAGATGTATACAACCCTTCAGCCCATATCAGTTATGATTTGTTTTTTTTTTTTTTTCACTCTAAGACATATGAACTACTTCTCCTTCCAAAACTTGTTTGAGGAGGAGATGGGTTTAATTTTCTTATCTGTTTTGTAATGTGTTATGTTATCTGAGCATATATTTAATTACAAGAACATCCAGAGCAGTGTTTTACAATCCTATTGAGCTTTTCCTCCATTGTTTTTATTTTTGACCTCTCTAATTAGTAGAGTTATTTATAACATATGGGAGAGAAGAGTGTAAAAACCCAAAACAAACCACCCTCTTCCCCCAAAAAACCCTCAACACAACAAAAAGGCATTGTGCACTATGGAAAAATATGTTCTTGCAAGTTTTGTTTTTGAAGTGAAATGTTCAAACAACCTCCCATGACATTTGGAAAAATGTATAATCATTTATGCTAAATTTCCCAAAGCTTTTGTATTTGTGAATAACTCTCTTTCATCATGCTGGAACAGCGTAGGTGAAGAGCCACAGACTTTTTATCCTCACCACTCCCTCCCCATTGCTGGTAAATCTTTATTTCCGCTGTCTTGGAGAGGACACCTCAGTCAAGCGGATGGTCTGGTTGTAACACCACTAATGCTCAAGCACTGTCCGCTGAAGGTTAAAGCCTTTACTCTTTTCCTGTTTTTCCCACCCAAGGACATCGAGGGAAACCACTTTTCTGTGTTTCTGTCATGTCCCAGGCACCTGGCAGAGCTGGGAACGGACCCAGATTTCCTAAGGCCAAGCACAGAGTTCTCCCCGCTGCGCGGCGTTTTGCGCCGTACGGGATGTGAATGGGCCTTTCCTTTACTTCGCACAGTTATTAACTCTGCAATCAACTCACCGAGTGGAACGTGCTTGCTGAATTGGTGTATTTGCTTATGTCAGTCTTCTGTAGATTTGTTTGTGTAATGAAACCTCAATAAAATTTTAATGGTTTTAAAAAAAAAAAACCCCAGACAACAAACCAAGCCTTTCATCAGCGGATCATTATCTCATTGCGGGCGGGTCGGGCCAGGGTGTCACTGGCCCAGAATCCAAACAGCGTCTAACCGGGAGAAGTCAGCCTTCAAACACGAGTCCCAGAACGAGCCACTGCTTTATGTAAGATGTATGAATTATTCAACGGCTCTGATTTAACATTCATCCTGCCACCGAGGCTAAAGCCAGCCATATATTTACTGGTAAAAATAACAATTTGCATTACAGTGGGTAATAATGCAAACTGTTATTTTTTTTCCCTTAACTGACAACATCATTACCATGATAACTTCAAGCACAGGTAGAAATTGTATCACTTCACACTTTGAAATCCTCTGAGACCCAATAGTCATTCCTGTAAAGTTGTTTTATATTGTCTGTATGTACGTGTGTGTCTGTTTCTATATGTATCTAAACAGTCGTACACAGCAGAAACTCTACCTTTGGATTTTGAATAATACCAGAGAAGCAAAATAAAAGGACTGTGCAAATAACAATATATCCAAGAAGTCAATGTAGCTTTATACTTTTGGCTGTATGCTAAGCAATCCTTCATGTCTGCTTTTCTTTCTCTCTCCATTCATTTTTCAGGACAGCTTTTCCTTACACAGTACACACTGTGTGGTCAGTTCCTCCTTTTTTCTCAGCTGCAAATGTTGGGAATTATATTCTTTGACTTTTTCCCTTTGTTTTTGCATAGCAGTTGAATACATTTACTCCTGAGGATAATAACCTACAGTGGCCAGCTCTGCCTGGAATCCTGAATGTATGAATCAATATAATTGGTGGTATTAATTATTTCAGCAAATTTTCCAGCCCATGTTGCAGCTTTCATTCCATTACATATTATTTAGTCCTCCGTAGTTATGTAGGACAGCAGCAACACAGTTATGTAACCTAAGGACAAGTTCTTTTTTAGTTTTCAATTAATTAGTGCTTAGTTCCTACAGTATAAAGGGTCAAACCCTCACCCCAGGCCCATTAGGCTGACTGCAGGGGGCTCAAAAGGTGTCTCAGTTGCATGGCAGCTCTCTGAGTGTTGGTCCATTGACTTGAATGGAGTTTTTCCAGTTTTGACCTGTTTCATCATCTTGTGGAACCAAAGGGCAGTAAAATTAACTCTCTGCAGTTTACCCATCTGGCCTGCATAGCTCACATCTTCTTCTTGTAAAAGTCCTTGAAATAAAGGTCTGAAAGAGAGCAAAAGAGCAAGCTCTCACTAGACCCAGGTGGAAGGGAGAAAAAGTGTAATGCTGACCTTAAGAGGCAATACATATAATTTTAAAGCCAGATGGAGTTTATCCAAGATCTCTAAATACATATGGTATGACAAAAAAGAAAATTATTGGCAAACATGATTGACCAAGTTCTCCATTTGGTTGCGTGCTGAATAATGACGATGAGGAAGACTATCACAGCTATTCATTATGCTTTTCCCTTGTGTTCAAAGCAAAACTCTGCTTTTTGTAGCATTCACTGAGATTTTGTTTTCTTTGACTTTGTGTGGAAAGCTTTCTATGCAGAGTGTGCTGCAAAACAAAAAACCAGCAGCACTCCAATGCAAAACCAGTGTGAACTATTGTCTGCCTGCTCACAGTCCCGCTGGGCTCTGGGCATGCATGCCAAAACAGCTTGCACAGACATCGTTTTTCTTGGCACCGTTAATGTTCTGAGCTGAATCTGGTTTGCTCTTATTAGCCTTCAGCCCTCAGAGATACAAACATCACTGTTTATGCACTGTCAGAAGCAGATGTTTCTCCTTGTGCATCATAGAGATGCTTTCCTATGGAGAAATAGAAATGTTTCTAAGGAGAGCTACTTGTCACAAAGGCAGGAAGAATTACATTTACTGGTCTGTGCTGCTTATCTTAATATATTTTGTGTGCTTGAAGTAGTAGAAAATAATTTTAAATCACTGTGGGTAGGAGAAAGTAGATGTATGTCCCCTTGTCACAGGCACGTGCTGCTTTAACCAGTGGAGGCTTTGCTCTGTAAAGTAAAATCCAGGATGTCCCTATTTTACCATGTGCATGTACAGGCTTGCTTACATGGACAGACTCTTTCTGTTATTGAATATTTTTGCAGGTCTGGACATGAGACTGGAGAGTAGTTTGCTGGCTCTTTCTAGGAGATATATCAAACGCCGCCGTGTAGCGAGCCGCCTGGTCTGGTGCAGAGCCAGGCTGAAAGTGTGAGAACAGAGAGACCAGAGGAGCAGGCAGGTAGAGGAAGCCCTCCAGGGACTTAATAGTTGCCAGAACCCAAAGGAATGACCCCTGTAATGATACCTGTTTCAGTAGCCAGGTTTGGGTCCGTACAAGCAGTGTACTCGTAATTTACAGCTCTGAGGGGTCGGCTTCCCTCGACTCCGGGGCTGGATATCCCCGGTGCCTATGCAAACTATCCAAATCCACATTTAGGATTTCAGAAGAGGGATAGAAAATGGTGAAGATCAGTCTGTCTCATGCATGCATGAGACAAGAAAATTAACATTAATAAGTCTTCATGTATGAAAGAGTAGGAGCATCCTTAAATGAAAATGCAGCTTCTCTCTGCTGTTGTTCATTTTGAAGTACCTGCCACTGCTGCTTACATACCGTGCATATCCACCAAAGTGATGTTTCATAACCACTGATTAGATTGCTTTCATTCTCTCCACAATTTCTTATACCTTTCTCTTTTCTTTTCCTTTCTTTTTTTTTTTTTTGATCCTTTACCATTTTGCTAAGCCTAATGTTAACGTGGGAAAACTTTAGAGAAGTCACAGATGTATTATTACGAATTTAGCCCTATAATTTCCACTTCAGATCAAAGCTATGTCACGAAAGGCATTGCATCCGCAGTTCATCCCAGAGGACTTGGTGTTACTGTAGAGGCTATTCGCAGGGATCATGATGGGACATTTGGTTTGATACCGTGTAATCTGTTGCCTCGTTCCTGGGCTAAATGTGCAGCTCTTGAGGAAGCCAGGTATCTTCAGTGGTTTCAACAAAGTGGAAAAAATCTTCTTCAAATTTCCCACATTGTTATTCTATGCTATTGCTCATTATGGCAGAAATATAACTCTTGCTAATTAAAATGGGTACTAGCAATTAAATTAAACAATGCCTTAAAATGCCCAGCTTCGCGTAATATTCAATAATGGCTGTTTCTGCAGGGGATACTTTCTCATGTGTACATATTTTTCTAAGATTATTATGACATGATTTCCTTTGTTTCAGAGCACTGAATTCTTCAAGGGCTTGCCCAGAACCTCAGCTTCCTAATGAGATCAGTAGTAGGGGAGGAGGGAAGGAAAGAGAAAATAGTCAGCAAGCTGAACAACTTGAAAAATAGAACTGAGAGGATCACATCCTCAGATTATTGCATAACCAGCTAATTTCAGTTTTTATTAAGGCTCATTTGATCTATGAGTCAAGGATATACAAAATATTTTTCTTGATCTCAGTACTTTATTATTCGTAAAATAGCCAAAGTCTTTCTCTGTTATTTCTCAACTATTATGGTGAGGTATAAAGCACCAGAGCATTAGATAATGTGTGTACCAGTACATTTAGAAGTGTTGTAGTAATTTTTCTGTTATTTCAGATTAGAATCCAGATGGGTACCTGTTACTGAAACATATTTTAACTGGCAAAACTGAAGCCTATGCAAGTGCTCACTGCAGAAGAGAGAACACATTCAAGTAGATCTTGGTGTCCCCCTCTCACTTGTTTCAGACGTTGCCCATCAAAATACATTCTCCCAGCACTGAACAAGATGAGATTCCTCTCATCTCTTCAACACACAAAAGAAAGCACAGATTTAGATATAAAGGACCATTTCACTTGAAAGATCAGCTTACAAATGAACCATCTATATCTACAATTCTTTTTCTAATTGCCTGTCTTCCAACACTGACCTTGGGACTGGGCAGTCACTGTGGTTTACCTGTTTCAGGTTCCTAACAGTGACAGATGGGTCACTTACCAAATTCTGCTCTGTAATCTCCCTGAATTTCTCTCTAACTGTTGATGGTGTAAATTTAGCATGACTTTTATGTTTTTATTTCAAGAACTCCACTAACATTAGGAAACAAAACCGCTGTTCAAGCCAAGTTCTCATCTGACTTTGTATGACTGGCACATAGCTTACAGGTCAGATACTTTGCCAAATTTGAAGTGAATTTCTGGAAGAAAAACAAATGGAAGCCTAGGAGCATGTTTTTTCAGCCTGACTTTCTAGCCGAGACCACCATTATAAGATGAGGTGAAGTTACTTATTTGCTGGACCTCTTCCTGATGGACCAAATGATCTGTGTTTTGAGGTTTATGCTCATGTTTTTGATGAACCAAAATGGAATCCTGAGTATAGAGAAGTCAGATTCACATCTGCATTTGATTTCTTCAGTTTGTGTTGTTTCCCCCTCCCTTTCCAATTGTATTTATCCTATCATATGCTGTGTTGTGCCTTCCAGTTGACTGCCATGTGGAACTGAATCCTAGTTAATTTTTTCATATTCCTTTGGAAACCGAGCCAGCTGCTGCGGCATCCACCGTGAACAACTTGGCAGGTAGAAAGCCCAGCTAGAAGAACCGATTACAGTAGGTTTCTGTGGATGCCATTTTAAGTGTTCTGTTCTGTTTCTCTTCTGAATGGTATCACAAGTAGGCACAGAGTAGTGCAGTACTTGCGGTTATAACCTCCTGGGACTACTAGTTTTTCTCTCTTTAGAGACCTGTCCTGAGAGATGAACTGCCCAGCTGGAGTCTCCACTCTCCTGTTCAAAGCAAGTTTCAACTCCTGCTCTGAATGCTATTTATTTTGGGAAGGAAAGGACCAAGTTTGGTTGGTTTTTTTTTTTGTTTTTTTTTTTTTACTGGATTTATCTGACAGAGTCTCCTCTCTTGATTTAGACCACACAGATGAATTCACAGACATAGTGGCATTTTGCAGAGCTGCACAGCACAAAGCAGCTGTCACCTGAGGAAACTGTTGGAAAGCAAACCCCATCCTTCTGAAGCATCTTTGCTTTTTGTAAAGGAAGATTTTTCTGACTGCTTTCTTATGCCTTCGCTTGCCCAACTTTTCCTTCTCTGTGCCCGCTCTTGCACTGCTGTAACCAAGGGCACAACTTTCACTGACTTCGCCAAATGGGAAGATCAGACCTGTGAAACTCCTGTCATTACGGGGTACATTGCACTTGCACACAGTAATTAATCTGTGTGGAAGGAACTGTTGAACCAAGCAATGGGCTGAGTCCTTTTAATCCCAGTCATGTGGCATTAGTAGAGAAAGAGACAGAGGCATAAGACACTCCAGCCTGGGATCTCATTTCATTTGCAGTTCCAGGGTGGGGAGTGCCAGATGGGTTGCAACGAGAGCAGGTTTCTAGCAGCAGCAGTCAGCATGTGACTGGTTTTGTGGCTGGCATCTTTGTTACTCTGTAGGTACCAATTTCTGTACAGTTACTAGAGAGCTGTGAAGCTATCTATAGGTGACAGAGCGTGAATTCGTTGCTGCACCATTACCATTTATTTTTTGGGTGTGTCTTTCTTTAATTTTCTATGCAAAAAAAGCATTTGCATCATCCTATCTAGGACTGCTTTGTGGTAAAAGCAGCCAATTCTTCCACTGCTTACAGTTATATTTGCTATAAAAGTGCATTCAGTGTACCTTAAACACCTCTAAGCTGATGAACATGGTATCTTTTTAATTGCCTGGCTTGTAAATGCCACGGGAGGTCTGGTGTGGATTCCCTGACTGCACAGGAAGAGCTCAGCACAATTTGCATCACAAGGTCGATGTCACCCTGTTATTCCCTTGCAGTCTCACTGCTTTAATGCTGATGAGATGAGTAGCACAGAGCCTATAACTGCAGGTCACTACAGGCAGGGTCTCGAAAGGGATGGAAGGCGCAGGAGGAATTGCTGGCTGTCGTAAAGAGGGCAAGAGTAAGATGTGGTGACGGTCTCAAGGCCAAGGCAGGCTGAAGGGAAGGAGATAATGGTGAGTGCCAGTTTTTCAAGTCAGGGTTGGCTGCAGGAAATTTGGGAATAGCAGGGCTAGTAGAGATGGCACAGCCTTCTGTTTATTTGAAAGCTGTGCTGTGCTCAACAGCTGCTTTCCCAAAATGAGCTTCTTTCGCCTCCGCTGAGCTGCAGTGTATTTGGTTGGCTTTTGGAAAGGACTGGGACAGGGCTTCTCTTCTGACACAGGTCCATTTTATTCTTGGCTAAGTGATGCCAAATCTTTATGCTAGCATCCTGTTAGATGAACACCAGACCGTCCTTCGGAAGGTGTGATGGCATTTCTGGAAGTGAAAACTGTGCTACATCCAAGCAGCGATTTTGGTGGTGATAGAAGAGGGCAACATTTGACTGGTAGCACAGCAGAGCCCTGCGGTGAGCGATCATTACAGAGATGTGCTCGTGACTGCCGATCTTGGAGGTGATTTTACTCCCTTTTGCTTCTCTGTTTTGTAACACCAGATGAGAACACAGCTTCTCAAAGGGGAACGTGGGTATTAGCTCCATGCATTTGTGCCCCGAGTCCCCTAGGAAGCAGCAGGATGTCTGCACCCCCTGGCAGGACAGCGACGAGGGAGGGAGAGGGGTAACCTCCTTTCCCTCAGCGGAGGCTGTAATTTGGGTCTTACTCCCTGTTAGCTGCCAGCTTTTGTTAAGCCCAGAGGCATTCACTTAGAGACCTTTTCCTCTGCCAATTTTGTTTGAAACCAGCCAACAGGTTCAGAAATGAGGTGGAAGGAGTATTAACAGCACATGAATAAGCAGATGGCACAACTGTATGGATTTCATTTCCTCTGGGAAACCAGACAGTTTTCCATCAGAAACTTGCAGTTTTGAAACATTTAATGGGAAGTCATTCGAAGCAAACTTCTGTAAATTTCTGCGGAAACGTCAATGCACTGCCTCAGTCTTTGTGCATAGTTAAGTAGTGTGTGAATAATACATACACCGAAAAACCCCTCTATCTTAAGTGACTCACATTTTGCTAAATTTAGCATTGCCTCTGTGCCGGCATTCCCTGTCTGGGAAATGGGAATAGCACTACCCCTTACCTCCTGTCAGCCCTGCAGATTTAACTTCACAAAAATCCTGCAAGTGCTACTGAAAAGCTGACAAGGAAAGAGAATTTTGTTTTCAAATTAGGATTTACCTGTGATGGAGGAGGAAGGGTCGAATGCTAGGCAATAAAACAAAGAGTGCATGTCAGTCAGACTGAGTGCTGCCCGTTCTGTGCGCTGAATGAGGCTGGAGTGCTGTGGAAAACCAGCGTGTGGTCACATAACTAAGGCACTGACAGAATGCATTCGTACAAGATGGTTTAACTAAGGTTGTGTAAATAAAATTGGTTCTGGCATCTCCCGATGCTTGAATGCTTGGCTTTTTTACTTTAATAACACTCTTGCAAGCTCCTTTGCATGTGTGTCTGTATAACAGCTGACTCCTTCCTCCCCTGCCAAAGTGCCTCTCTGCACAAGAAATACAGGGACAGGCTCCGGGAATGCAGAAGGTCAGCAGAAATGATCTGATTTTGGTTAGCATTTCCATCTCTCTTTTACATTTCCCCTGTAGGATTTTGCCTTGTGCCTGAAGTTAACATATGCTTTGTGATAGAATTTTTTCCCTCTTCCAATAAGTAGCCCACTGACAATTTAAAAGGATATATTTATCCTGTGTCAGCATCACATCAAGAGATCTAGCTTTAAATACAGCCCATCACATGATCTGATCAGGCAAAACCTTTTAAATCCCGGTCATCAATAGGAGAGAAAAATGGAGTTCATTTGACTCATCTGTGAAATATCTATTTGACCATAAAGCTGTTCCAAATTCAAAATTTCACTGGAACAGTCATGCAAAAATCTCTGCAAAAGTACCAGGAACACCACCTGTCTTCTGCTTCCTTGTACCCAACACACTGGAAGTAGAAGTTGTGAGCAGTTCTTTTGCATTTCATATTTGGAAGTGGTTTAACACTGCATTCATATGATAAAAAATATCTGAGAAACTGCATGCCACAGATACACAGCTGCTCTGTATAATTTTTTATTTTTTTTTAGTAAAGAGATCATAGATTTCAGGAATGAATAACTCAGTATCCCACCTGGCTTCTTTTATGTCAACAGTTTGCTCACATCACAAGACAACATTTCCAAAATGTAGTGAAAGAATCAGTCTTTGGTAATATTCTCCTGACTTTGACAAATGGCGTGTCATCCTGAAAACATACACTCGACAATTCCTTGGTGTATCTGGAGTGCTACCAAATGTGTCTGCTCTTCCATGAGAGCTCAGATCTCCCTGGGGCTAGCAAGCCTCATCAACTTTTTAAACCTCTGTTTTGGAGACCAGCTTGCCATGAGAGGAATGATAAATAATGTACTGGTCTGACACGGGAAGGAGTTTTTGTGTTCTTGTTCTCATTTGGCCATTGACATGTGGTATGTTTGGGACACAAGATTTCTTGCAAATCAATTAGCTTACTTGTTGGTGAGACCTGGATGGATTATGGAGGAGAAAATTCATGTCAATGTATGCTTGTGAAAACCTCTAAGAAGGTTTTCCACAGAGATTAGCTAGAACACATTGGGTAAAACCTGTCTTATTGATGCAATAGTCATCTCTTCTGCAGTGTTAACGGCCAGTGTAGAAGTGTTCTTTGTTTAGTCTTCAACTTTATATCCCACAGTACAGAACCTGATGTTGGATTGCTGACACTATCTGGAAACAAGAACAAGAACAGTTAATGACTTCTAGGCTGCCTTGGAAACTCTGTTTTGATTTGTCAGTCATTTTGCGGTGTGTGCCTTTTGTGTCAGTGGTCATTTCTGAAACACTGGAGAATAACTGTTACCTGCCAAAAGGACACAACTCCTTTATTAAGGACTTCTTAGTCCTTAACCATGTACTCAGAAAATAACCTTGCGATTGTTATCCTACACTGCTGAGTTATAGTAGAACAAAGACACAGATTTTGAAATTTTATCCTTTTGGTGCTCAGTGCTCTCTCTTATTTGACTTCATCTTCTGAAGGGCACAAGGAGGAAGAAAAAGATTAAAGCCTGCAATGGTTTTCTGTGTTCATTTCTTTGGCTGAGCAAGAAGGCTAATCGCTGAGCTGTGGTGTCAGTTACGCATGGTAGGTAAGAGGGATAGGTGGTAGGAGTCTCATGTGAAAAAAAAATGATTCCAAGATTCAATACAGCTGCTCTCTTCCATTCCAAGGAACGCGTCTGTCTCGTAGGGACTGTTGTTTATTAGGGCTATGCTGAAACAGGCCTCTTCTGCTGTTTTGCTTTCTCCTTTGCTTAATTTCATGCACAAGTTTCTCTATTCCACTTTGAACAATTATGTGCCCCGAGATGCTGGAGTATGCCATGCTGTGGATATTTTGACATCAGATCATACGCAGTGCTATTCATAGAGAAGTAAATGACGACCTAAAGAGACAAAACAGTAGGAAATGTGGTACTTCAGACAAGACTTTCAAGTGTGACTGCTGACTCTGTGGCCCTCCAATTCAGGTACCTTGAAAGCACAGACCATCTAATCTCCAAAAATTGTCTTTCTGTGCTCTCTTTAAGTTGATGTCTAGCATTGGCCAGACACTCTGAACGTCACTGTGCTCTCCTGTTTTCTAGCAAAGGCTTTTATCTTAGGAAGAGAGACTAGAAAGGATGCTAGGAAAATCTAATAAGGAGAATACGACAAAGACTGAAAAAGTTTATTCATAGGAACTTTCCAAAATGCATAACTGTCCACACACCTGAAAATATGACTGCTGTTTTGCCCTTGAAGCAACAGATAGGATAAGTTATTAATAACGCTTTTATTAATAGGGGAAAGAGGGAATGTAGTCACCTTAACAGCCTTCTGTTCTCGTTACTGAAGCAGTATGTCCTTTGTTTTTGTAATCTTTGTTAGAGTAAAAGGTGCAGCTCCTTGATAAGAAGCAATATCTAGTTAAAGATGCACCATCACTTCTGCTTTTCCAGGGAATGGTTTCAAATGAAGAGACAGTGTCTATCAGCGCTCTGTGAAGAAAGGTCAGGCCATCAGCCACCATGCTTGCCTTATGCCAGCCAAACGAATCATGAACAGATTGCTGCTGCCTCACAAGTTCCTTGAATATTATGCAGCTTCTGTTGCCAATGAGGAGCTCATATAGGTCCCCTAAACTGCTGATTCCTCTTCATATTGGGCTATATGTTACAATAGCTACTTTTTCCTCTCTGGTGATTCTCTGTCCATATGTCAGATGTGCTTTCTTCTTACATGCACGGAAGAAATACTTTGGGGAATGAAATTATCCTTTAGAATCCTGGGATGTTCTGTCATCCTGGGATGACCAGTTACTTGATTAAACTGTCTTTCTACTTAATTGGCAGTCAGGCTACTAGACATGTGTCAAATCAACTAAGACAGCATTCTGCACAGTCTTGTGAAGCCACGAAGCCTCTGGGCTCTCGGGCAATATGCATGTTATGACAGTTTTGCTTCCAGCCCTCTGTGCATCATACTATCTGCCTTTGTGGGTTGGTTCTGGTCATTGCGACGGACTGCTAGATGCTCACCATTAAGACTTCTTATCTGGGAATCTGGACTAATCAGGTGTCCTATGGGAGTGAGACTGTAAAATAAAATAATGGTTGCTTATTTTAAAATTGAAGCATGCTTTCCAGAATGGTGTTTTTAAGTTCACTGTGAATTAAGAATGACAGAACACTAAAGATGAAGATGACATTTTGAGGCAAGAAATCAAAACTGACAGCCTCCAAAATGGATTAAAGGGGTAGGTGACTCGTTGCAGCGCCAAGGAGCAATGATAGGCAATCAAGTTCACCGATGGAGGTTGAGTGATGAGAAGCAGTCAATAGAGAAACTGATAGAAGGCAATAACCGAGGTGAATAGCAAAGTATTTCTAGTTCAGCTCGGCTTTTTTCCTTATTAACAAGCAAACAGCCAAAAAAAGCCCACCCATTCCTAAACAGCAATAGCTATGAGGCTGTATTTCTGAAGAAACTGAGCAGTATATTAGAAGCTTTCGCTATATTTTGGAAAGATTAATTTGCGTAGTGTTCCTATGAACTGGAATGAGTTTTATCTCCATGTATATTTGGGAACTAAGGCACAGACGGGTGTAAGAGCATGAGGTGATTTGTTTAAGGTCACACAGAGTATGACTCTCCCTAGCTTGGGCATGGTCCTTCGTTAATGTGTCTAAATGATTTTTTTAGTGCTGATTTCTTCTCTACCACCTTCCAGGCAGGAGAGCTAGCTCTGACTGTATGGCACTGCAGCAAACAGAGCTGATTGTCTGTGTCGTAATGCACACCCAAGGTGCTTTCTTTCATTACTAGTGGTCATAATGGTTTCTTGTTGCTTGCATTACAGCAAAGACTAGGGATTTAAATATCAGTTTAAATTACACTGAGAAAGATTTTGTACAAACACAGTAAAAGTGGGCTGCTTGACCTAAAGGTCTCATACATCTGATCTGAAAAGAGAAGCGATGTCTTCGTCCTGCCATTAACTGGCGTCTTTGCTTGGATGTGGATTTTCACACTGGCTGCAGAGCAGTTAGGATTCCCCTGTTCATTAGCAGTGTAACTATGTGATCGGCAGAGCTCCGTTCAAATGCACTGAAGTGAGGTCTGTATGCACTGGTGGTGTAATTGCTGCATGGGAATAGCGCCTGGGACTATTGCGTGTTCTGAGGAGTTTTCCTAGGGAGAGCAACAACTAGAGGAACACCAATCAATGCATGGGGTGACTGAGGCATTAATCAGAGTTGCTGCTTCTGTATTGTCTTAGAACTCGTCTGTCTGAGGTAAATTGTGCACAAATTGAGGAGACCACTAGTGTCCTTCATGATATATGAAGTGGAAAAAAAGACTACAGTCAACTCCCAAGGTTTGGAAACTATTTTATGTTTAACTGATTCACCTATTAAAAACTAGTAGGCATGAAATAATGCAGAATCTTGTGGCTGTTCAGTTTGAATCAGTTCCTTTTTTTTTTGCTTGAATTTGTGTGCTCAACCATAGCAACCAACCACTCAGTGCTAGCCATTGACTGCACAAGTGTGTTTCTTTATGTGCTTAAGCCATTTATTGAAATTTTTTCACCTTTTTTTTTTTTCTTAAAATACTTAAAGAATTAGATGACCAGTTGCATTTGAAATTCAGTGGATGATGGACATCAATTCCCTTAGGCTTCTTTGAAAATCCCATTTGGTCTGTCTTGTGACAATTATCTAATGTCTGTCTTTCAGCTGATAAATAAAGCTAGGCAACGAACAGCCTGTGTCTTTCTTTGACACAAAGGAAATGGCACCTTTCCATGCAACTGTAGGAAAATTGTGCAGGTGAAACTGATAACAAACAACTAGAAAGGCCAAAATATGGATATATTTTTATATTCCTTGTCCCACCTTTCCTACACGAGAGATGTTTGCATATGCAATGCAATATTTCCATGTAAATAGTAACAACATGCTGAGGTGTTCATGTCTCTAATACAGCAGTGCATACACTGTTTGGCAAAATATTTGTATATTTGGCTTTACACCTAGGTGTAAGAAATTAAGATCATAGTCATAGTTTGTCAAACAGAAGGAGGATTTGGTGGCCTAGGAAAAGCCAGAAAACAGGAAAGAATCACGAAAATACAAAAAGCCTTTAATGATATGACATTACTTTGGACATTAGGTGGCAACGATACCTGGTTCCTTCCTCCTGTCCCCAAATGTCTGTGCTCCAGCAGAATGCACATGGTTATTGAAAGTCACAGCAGAGTATAGGTCAGAGCATGTAAAGAGATAATGATTTATGGGAGAGCAGCAAATCTTTCACACAAAAATGAGAGAGATGGGAAAGAGCTGTAAAAAGAATAAGGAATGTTTTGTATAGCTGCCTAACAGATTCTGCCTTATCTTTGTCAAGAAGGTCAAATGAGAAACACACATCTCCATCTCCTCACCTTACCATTTTCTCCTTTTCTTCCTGTGTAGTCTCTTAAAGTGACTGATTCATGCTAGAGAAAAAAAATACTGAGATACAACTGACTTGGAAAGAAGTTTTTAAAAGAGAGATTAAGAAATAAACGGTGTAATTTATGCACGTCGATTCCTTAGTTTCTTTTTCTCATTTGCAGATATAAAAAGCAAAACCCAGTTCCACTTTTAATTTGTGGGTGATCCCTTCAGATGGACTCATTTATTTGGATAAGTGGAGGTTATAAGAGTGTAAGTTTTTTTCTCTCTACATCTACTCATCTTCTCTGTGAGTGGTCACAGCTTGGTAAGAGGAAGAGGTAAAATTGCAGAGGATCAGTTCAATGGTTTTATGCTGAAGACAACTGAGCAAAACATTTCCAGCTTTTGATGTTGTCTCTGCCTCTTTCAGTAGCTTCAGCAGCTTCCCAGTAAAATCTCGTTGGGTAACTTAACGGGTTTTGTATTTTCTCTATGTTTATGCACTGGTAACATGTAGAGGTCCCAGAAACCATGAACACACAAAAGAGAACTTTTTTTTTTTCTCAATTATTGTATTTAAAACATGTTGATAATGTTATCACCTTGATATTTGTGCTTATAACTCATGAATTAGGATGAGGTCTAGTCCCTCATTCATGCATAAAATGAAGTTAAATTTGATTTTGATATAGATTTTGATATAGAGATAGCGATCTTTTAAACAGGGAAGTAGTGATAGTAGAAAAGGGGAAGTAAGCTTTTAATTCTTCAGTAATTCATCTAATAAATTTGGAAAAATGAAAGGAAAAGCAATCCTGATACACGTTACTTCTGAGGTAAGTGTTAGAGAAAAGTGCTCCAGACTAAATCCTGCTTCTCCTACACTATATCTGTACATCAGCCCTTCAGTCTTTTGTCTTAAGGGCATGGTTTTGTTTGTGCAATAGAGGATTAATTAATAACCATTGACAGAGGTGTTGACTGTAGGGTGCAATGGGCCACCATATAACTATTCCGGTTTATGTATTTGTAACTACTCTGTGCCTCCTGTCTATAATGTAGTAAACATTTCTACGATACTGAGAGATGCTCAAGCGGGAGGGAAGGTCAACAATCTGAGGTCTCAGATTGGTAGGTTTGTTTCTGTAGTTTCTCTACACTTTTTTTTCTTTTTATGGGCAAAAATATTTTTTTTTCTTCATTAAATGGCCTTCCCAACTAGCCATATGGTGGGACTGTCTTTCAAATGGACTCATTCTTCCTCACGCAGGAGGATGTGTGCTTTTAACAAATGTAAGCAAGAGGTCACAGAAGAGGATCACCAATAACAGTTATTAGGTTTTATGGTTCAGACTAATGTCAGAACCACAGACCACCATTAACTTTCGCCCTGTAATGTAGCATACTACTAGCCAGGGATGGAATGCTTGGTTAGCATATGTCAGAGTAATTACAGAATTCATATGAAAAGTACAGCTCTTAATTAGGTATACAGTCTAAAGGAAATGAATGACATATGTGTAATTCATGACCTGTCTCTGTTAATTTGATGCTGTCATGGATGAAGTTCAGCTCCCCTGTTTCCTACCAGTCATTGGAAAAGTGTTTGTGCTGATGCATCTCTGAAAGGACAGAGACACGAAGGATGAGGATATTGTACACTGTGGCAGAATGAGATGAGCAAAATGTTCTTAAACTGTTGTGCAATGTCTCCCTTGTTTTAAATCATGAGCAAAAGACGTACTGCTTGCATAAGCAATTGCCCTCGAGATGTTATCAAAGTCTTGATGAGAATGGAGTTGGTCCTTAAGTCAGTCTTCCTGTGAAAGTGCAAGCTGGTGTAAAAAGTAGTTCCATTAAATATCTGAGGCTGCTGAAGGAGACAGATGTCTTTGCAGAAGACTAAAAGCATTGTCCTTCTGAACTAAGGTAAATCACTTTTTAACCTACCTGGCTTTAAAAAGACCACAGAATTTTGCTGGAATCTTCTCAGTGACCTGAACGAACATTGTATCCCACTCTGAAATAATGAATAATCTAGCTATGTTCATGTTATCCTTTCAACCAAGATTGAAAAGTAATAATTTTGGGTTGAAATTACTTTGTTGCTGATGAGATGCTTTTTATGTAACTTTGGTAAGTGTAAAAAGGAAAACTTGCATTTCTTATGACTGCAAATGAGAAGATTGTGAGAAAGTCTTGATGGGAGAGAGCTTTGTAAGGAATGCTTTTTCCTCTATTTTATTTCAAGGCTCCTGAGACTTTTAGACTGCTGCCTTGTGAAACCCCTCCACCCCACCCGTCTCCTGACATAACACCATTTCCATCCTTATCCCAATATGAGCTCCCATATAGACTGAGAAACAATTTAAGTTTCTAGGAGTGCTAATTGTTCCATTTTTATAGGGAAAATTTTAAATAAAAAAGCCACATCATTTTGCTGCGAGATAATGAGGTAAAACTTACTATCCATCTGTTGTACACGCATTATAGGTAGCAGATTTTTATTATGGTAACACTAAAGAGGCCCTTGAAAACTGCAGGATTGGTTTAATGTAGCTCCCCTTGATTCTCATGCAGCCTTTTGCTTCATGTTTCCTCTTGTGGTCTTCCAAAGGCAATGAGAGTAATTGCGCCCACCTCTTGGCACATTATGAAGCTCTAGTGAATGCTCTCACTGCTTTGGTCTGGAATGCTTCTCCAGGGTATGCAGCACACGTGCCTATGTGGACTTGGAGCAAAGAAGGGCTCTGAAGGGAACAGATGCTGACTGCTTGTGGAAATGTAGCTGTACCTTCATGCTGCTCTTTCTGTTCCACCATACCAACCCCTCTCCAGCTCCTCTTCTGCCTTTGAAGGCAGTTTGGAATGCAAATACATTTATGTTACCCTTTGATCTAATTTCATCTCAGTAATTTCTCATCGTGTTATAAACCACTCAGGGTGAATAAACCAGTAATTAGACATTATGACTGGAGTTAGGTGTAATTAGCTATGTAAAGGAGAGCTAGTAATGCTGTTAATGGAATTTCTCATTTTGGGGACAGAATGTGTTAGTGTTAAAGTTCACCTATAAGAAACTGCAATTAATGCATAGAATTAGCACTCTACTAATCTTATGTGTTTTGTTCTGTAATTCTTCAGGTAAAAGATGCTCGCTTTTACTGACAGATTAACTCTAACTTTAGTTTATGGGAAAATATTTCTTGTTAAGTTAATGTTAACATAATTTTTCTGAGCTATGCTTCTCACACTGCAACTACTGCTTGCTTCTAGAGTGGATTTTTTTCACTAATTATTTTATGTTGGTTAGGAAAATGTCTGATTATGTACCCTAGGTCCCGTGGGAGGAGACATTTGTATGTTATATATGAAACCTACCTCAGATAATGTTTACATCACGTATCTTGAGCCAACCTGGAACATACTGAACAGAGGGCAACCACCTTAGCTGAGAACCCATTCTGCATAATATGACTCTCTCTGTCTGTCTTCCTCACTCTCCTTGAAACAATTTAATTGGAAGTGTTGCCTAGCGATGGGTACTGTTTCTTCTAGCTCTACCTGAAAAAGCCTAGACTATTACTGGTTTTTCATTTTCTGTTCTGCTTCCCACTATGCTCCTAAATTTAATTTGGCAGTAAGTGATTCTCACTATTTTAAAAATTCTGTCTATGATTTAGTCCATTTGTGCATCAAATGTCTGTGAGTAGATGTATTTAACTCCCAAAGTGCCATAATTTAATTCAGGAAAAGATCAGCCTTTGAGGGTCACTTTTTCTATGTATGAATGTTAACGAAAGAATAAAAACCCCTGCCTTGCAAGTCATTATAAAAGAAGTTATTTCAGTTTGTTTGGAAATGCTTTCAGTAACTATTTGAAAAGGTCTTGGAACCTCTCAGTCAAAATGCTGAAAACATGTTTAGGATCTGATGCATGTGGAGGTGAGAAGGTTAGACAGACAAAAGCTTCAGTTAAAAAGGGGAGTGATGAATGAGGTATAGAATCACAGGATAATTCAGGTTAGAAGGGACCTCGGGAGGTCTCTTGTCCAACCTCCTGCTCAAAGCATTGTCAACTGTGAGATCAGACCAGGCTACTGAGTTTTATGTAGTCTGATCTTAAAAACCTCCAAGGATGGAGACCACACCTCCTCTCCGAGCAACTTGTTCTATTGCTTGAATGCCCTGTTTGTGAAAAAACTTTTCTTTCTATCCTGTCTGAACCTGTCTTGTTTCAATTTATGTCCATTATTTCTTGTCTTTCTACCATGCAGTACCGTGAAGAGCCTGGCTCCATCTTCTCGATGACCTCTTTGTAGGCATCGGATGATTGATATTGGGTCCTTTTAAGCACAAGATGCTAGTGACCAGGACTGTGATTACCACTCACACTGGCTCCTCCAAACAAGAAAAAGATTTTAAAAAAGAAGAAAAAAAGAAAGGAAGACCTTTCTTAAGAGGAGGTTAAGAGAGAAATGTGCCCACACAGGCTCATGACTGTTCTTGAATAGTGTCCAATCCAAAGACTTATCCAACTCTTTAAGTTTTGTGCAAAATAATAGCTTATAAATAACAGTACTAGAGGAAAGGAAAATGCTGGTAGCAAGCTTGGGAAGATCAATTTTCTGTGAGAGCATTTCCTATGATAAAGAGCTAACAAGCTTCCTAAGGGCTTGGTGATAGAAACAAATGATTGAACTGTAGGATCTTAGGGGCTGGGACCATGTTTTATTTGGTTTAATGGGAGTGAGGGCTTGAACCTCTGTGATACAAAATATAGTATTAGTAAAATTATTACTTCTTAAAGTAAATTCTACTCTGTGAGTTTGACAAGGACAGTGTGAAAAACTCCCTGAAAATAAAGCAAGCATTGGTTCAAGCTGTGAATCTTCACTGACATGGTTTTTGGTTTTTTGACATGCAATCTCTGCCATTAGTCTTCTCAAGTTCTTTCAAGTACAGTTTGCAAGATCCAGTTGCCAGCCTCATTGCAGACTAGCACCATCCAGCTTCTTGAATACAGGAATGCAGGCAGAGGGGAAGAAAAATGAAATTTCCTTCAGCCAAAACTGAAGGGGTAAGTCTGCAGTTCAGTGCTGGGAATGTTGTGCTTTTGCTTGACTGGGAAGTCTCTCTGTCTCTCCCTTTTAGTGCTTGCTGTGGATGGAGGAATCTCTGCTCACCGCAACGTTGGATAAAAAGTGAGAGACTGAATGGGAGGACAAAGTCTGTCCTATCTCCTATCCCCTGGGCACCAGGTGTGCACAGATAATCCAGAGTGACGTGATCTAAGTGGAGTACAGCAGGGCTTCAGTATGGCGAGCTGTCCACCTTCCACTGACCTCCTGGTCGGTTTTGAGGACCCCATGTGGGTGTGCTAGTGGGAACACAGCTAGCTGGGAAGTATAAGGCAGATGTCAGTTTATCAGAGATTATTGTCACATGTTGCGAAACGAATCACCAGCTCTTGTTCTGCTTTTACTGAGAATGTTATGTCAAAATAATGTAAAACACCCCAAGGAAAGAGAAGGAGATTTTGGACAACTGCATATGTATGAGAGCTGCTCACATCATCCTCCGCCTGACACAGGCAGCTGTGCATGCCTCAGACATTTGATTCGCTTTGACTGTGGACCATGGAATGAGTCAGTGTAGCCACTTTCGTGTCTCTGGAGGCTTTTTGTATATTCAGCTACTTCCGGTCTTTCGAAAAAACTACGTCAATAGTAGAGTGATAGAAGGGATGTTGCACTGCTCTACTATCATCATGAAAACAAATGCTAATTACTTCTACATGAAGTAGAAGGACATCATGAATCTATTTAAAATCAATCACCAAAGGCAAGGATGTGTTTTCAAGATTGGGTTCAGCTGGATTGGTTGTAGAAAGTTGAGAGGTTTGGGTTTTTTCTTCCAGAAAGAAGAATTGGGGAATATTTTTTTTTCTTTCCTTTACATTAATGATTTATTCCACATGGCATCCCATTTAGTTTCAGAATGAAGAAAGCTCTCTTGTGGCTCTCAGTAGTCTAGTCCCAGAAGAAATGATAAAAGGGTAGCTTGTTTCTGTCCCACGTTAAAGATACGTGCTTGTTACAGGTATTGCTTAGCCTGTGAAGTCTTGCCTGGAATCCAGCTGCTTCAGGCTCCATTAGTGTGTGTTGATTTTTTCCTGGAGCCCATAGGGAAGGAGGTTTCTCTCTTTCTTATCCTCTGTGCTCTGAAAACAACAGCTGTTCTGTCTTTGGGGGTCTTCTTTTCCTCTGCTAATTCTTCCTTGAGGATTCATGGATGGAGAAATGCATCACAAAACAGCTAGCAAAAGGCTGGAGAGATGTATTAGTCCTGAAGCTTCTTCAAGAGAATCCTTTCTCCTCATCTGGGGTATTTGAATGATAGCTATTGCCAGTCAGAAGTCTCTGATATAAAAGAGAATTAACCAAAATTACATGTTTCATCACAGGAGATGACTCTGAAGTGGCAGCTGACAAAACCTGGCTGCTAGGAAACTCCTATAGCATCAGATTCACCAGCTCATTGAAGCTAGGTTTTTGGGCAGGGATTCCAAAGATATCAGAGAGAGACACAGGCCTTTTACAATTAAAGAGATGACACACAACACAAATGTTTTTTTGGCATTAAAACCAAATTCAATTTTTAATGAAAATGTGAGGACAATGGATGGGCAGGAAGTTGAGCCAATTTTGGCAAGAAAGCGTAGAGTTGGGAGTATTTTAGAACAAAGCAAAGATAGCTGGGTCCTGTGCTGAAGTTATTAAAAAACTTAATCGTTCATAGAGATAGGATTTAGTTTCAAGTGAAAGCTACATCGAACCTAAACTCGTAATCACTTTAAAATATAAACACTGAACATTAACCAGAAAATGACTGAGCCTCTTCTATTTATGTTTTTAAAAAATCAATTTAAATACCATCTGTCTAATTTTGTGGAGCAGTGAAGAGGAACGAGTACAAAAACACCAATCAGTGCTTTGTACACCTTCCAAGTAGCCTATAGCTCCAGATAATAGATAATACCAAATTCACCTCATAAAAAGTGGTATATTTTTCCAGAAGAGCTGCCCAACAGCCCTTTCGCCCAGTGTCCAGGATCCTATTCTCATGAAGCTTGGCGCAGACTGCTGAATGAGTCACGGCTGCAGTCCCCATCCCGTACCATCGAGGGAGCTGTGAGGGTCTGTGGTTGGCCCACAGGAAAGGCAAGTGGCACTGCGTTTACAGGGGACGTGGGGCAGCCCCTGGTCATGCGTTTGGCCCAGGGCTGCAGGCTGCAACCATCTCAAGGAGTGAATTCCTCAGGCGGGTGCTCGCTACAGGAGTTGTTGACAGTGGGAGTGGTTGGGGAAGGCAAGTACCTCATGCCCTCCTCTGCGGCTATTTTGTGATCTGCCTTTAATGCTTCCCTGGCTGGTTGTTTCACTAGCAGGACGAATAGCATCTTCCACCATCTCTGCTGTCTAGGAGGAGAGCAGAAACTGGATAATAAGCAGTGATGCGCTTGAAGGCAAGCCCAAGCTCTTCAGGTATCTCAAATAATAGTCTCTACAAATTTTTGAAGGGAATAGACACAGCGAAGGTATCTATTCACCCTAGACTTTCCATACATTAATGTGTCCATATTGCTTTGTGCTTCGTAGTAAATAATTATTTCTTCTCTTTGATGTTTACATTCAATTAGATAAAGCCTTTTATCCCCATCAACACTACTTTATTGCTCATAAATAAATTTCTTAAGTCCCTGTTACTTTTTTTTTTCTGTTTCCTGAACTGCTTACAACTTTTCAGCACCTCTGTAGTAATAAGTAATAATAATGATAATGATGGTAATGAAACTGAGTGCTTACAGCAGGCTGGAGAGAGAGGGAAGTGATGTGATTGAAATACCACTCTGTAGCCCTAAAGTCTTTCGATATTTTCTGTTGTTGTAACTAACATTGTCTCTAATCTGCTGTCTTTTTATGCTGTTGCATTTCTTTCACTCGTACAGCTTTCCCTGCATCTCTTCCACTGAGTTTTACGTTCGATGTCATTTCTCAGGATGATGAACTGTGGTTTTTTAAACTTTACTTAACCTCCTTCCTGTGTTTCCAACCGTATCTACCATGTTTCTTTAGTGTACTCTTGTCATTAGCTTTTATTTCAGTTTCCATGTTAGGATAGTCTGCCAACTAGTAAAATAATTTACAGATGGTACTTTTTTTTTCTACTGCAATAACACTTTTCATGCACCATGGTGAGGCATTTTGTTCCCTAGCACATGGTGCTGCCACCAATCTTGCCAAGGTTCCCCACTGAACACATCCAAAGTAAGACAGGGAAGATGAAGTCCTCCTCCCTTGCTCGAACTGTCTGTGTCTACAATTTTCTTATAGTACGATCAACAGCAATGCCAACAGACTAAATAAGACTCTCTGCAAAGCCTTAACACCTCCTCCATCTCCCAAGTTTTCCAATTTTTGTCTCCTTGCCTCTGTGCTGCCCTCTCCTTCAACCTTAGTTTCTTTTGCTGTCATTTCATCAGCTTGGGAAAGAAAGAAAGAAAGTTATTAAAACTGGAATGATGTAGTTAAGCATATTTTGAGACATCAGACTGTAACTGCAACAGCCATTCAAACTTTTCTTTCTAATTAGCATAAGTAATTAATAGCTACCCAGGAGCAAGTTTCAGATTAATTAATTCCCATCAAAGTTGTTGTCCAAAATACTCCTTTGACCAAATGTTCAAGGTAGCTCATTATAATTTGAAAGTAAGGTAGGAAAGTGTTATTAGCTACAGTACATATGGCCATAAGGTTAGTAACTTTGCTGAACTTTCTTCTGCTGTTTTCATGTGCTTTTTGGTGTTATCTAGGAAAAAGAGAAAAATTAAAACTTTTGCACTGAGTGAGACTGTATTGATTTCTATTTCTTACATTATCCCACTGAATAATTGAAAATAGTGTAGTCATCTCTTCATTAGGAAGGAAAAATAACAGGAGTTCTGTTACTTTGGCCGTGCAAATTATTAGCCATCTATTAAATTATTTACACAAATGTGGACAGTGAAGAGATGAAAGTAGACCTAAGAGGTCTTTGCCATTGACCTCACTGGGACCCCACTGATTTTATCAGAAGTATGATTTATTCTGCAGTCCATACTGTGTCATGTAGAGTACTGATCTGCCGCGTTGACAGTGCTAGCTAATATTTGTTGCCTGAGGCATTGAAGAAATTTAGGGACAAAGCACTAACTTTACTATTTGCAAATGAAGCTGTTTCTCCAATTCACTCTTTCCCCAGAACATGAGCTGGGTTCTTTTCCTACCTTGCAATACAAATATTTTCTGTGTATTTTATTCCAGGATATAAGTTTTTCTTCTTTGAGTCTTGAATAATAATAATAATCTTAAACAAAAGCCCTGTGTGGTGATACTTGCTATTGAATAGCTACTTAGGAATAGCTGGATCAACATGGCAGTCTTGCAACTTACCACGTCTTTAGAGCTGCACTGGTGATAAATGCTTGAAAACTTTTTTTCCCAATGTGTTTGTTTTAGGTGTTCAACGTTCACCGTGTCCGTCAAACAAGACAGATGAGTACAGTTCCAAATCCTCTGTGAGGATTACATCACCACAAATGATGAAGCTTTGGGGAGACTGTGTCTGCCCTTATCCCCTAAAATCTATCTCAGGAGGATTTTCATAATCTTTCTGAAATCCTGGATTTCCAGAACTCTTCACAGAACTCAGTAAAACCTCTCCTTGTCAAGAGCTGTGCAGGCAGGCTCCGCTGCGATACGGCTTGATGCTGTTAATAGTTTCTCTACAATTCTTTACATCATCATGCATTTTTAGAAGTCTTTTTAAAGAAAGAGTGATCACATGAAATAAATACATAGAAAATCTACTTTGAAGAGTCTGGTGTCTAGTTTTCAGGTTACAGAAATGGCACTAGACATTTTGTTTGTTTAAAAATACAGGAAGAAAAAAGGTTGTAGGCAGAGGTAAAATCTTTTAATAGTTCAGGTGATGAAGTGGGAAAAATGAGTCTTATGTACCCAGGACCTTGTCTGGAGAAGGGATATTAAGAAGAACTTGTGCAACTAGAAGCTTTCTTAATTTGTCCAACCAAGTCAGCTGGTCTAATATAGCTATCTGCAAACTCTTCCCTTTGTTTAAAGGACAATTGAATAGCTTATATTCAGCTGAATATCTGCAGTTCCCCTGGGGTGATCAAGGCTTTATGTAAAAACCTAATTATTATGTTATCACTATGCAAATGGCAAGCAGTAAACTACAGAGCTCCAATTGCAAGGTAACAATAGGAAGATATCGATCGTTAGTTATGGTTCTGATATACATGAATTTTCATGTTTTATTGAAAGCAAACCATCTCTCTTAGGGAAAGAAATTGCCTTGAAAATCAATGAAGTCACTGCAGTTGTAATTTAGTGTTTTGCTAAAACTGAAAATTAGTCGGTTGAAATTCTTGTCAATAATAAATAAGAAACGCGAGTGATTGTTTGTGCAGTTTCTGAATGATTGTTGGTATATATACGTATGTATACAATTTTCTTTTGCTCTAGTCACAGAGAAGTAGGAAACATTGTTAGCAATGGAAAAGACAGCTCAGAATGAAAAGATGAGTGAAAATGCTTCTTTTCTTAATAGTGCCATTGTGTTCAGGTAGTGACTGAAGAGAGGGAGCCTTCGGAGACGGCATCATCATGACACTGCCACAGACAGGCAGTAACAAGTCTAAAAATAACAACGTATGGGCAAAGTCAAAGAACACAAAGCTGCGTCTCTGTGAGATGCTGAGCAACTCTGGAGTGTTTAGTGCTGAACTCCTGAACACCAACACCGTGGTTCTGTTCCTCCACCTCACTTTGATTTTACCTTCGTCTTTCACAAGCATTGAAGATGAAACAGAGAAACAAGCTGAGCTGAACAAGAAAGTTTGAAATGTGTGAAGTTATGTAGCAAATTGAAAGTGAGGGGGTCACTGCGGTCTTGAATTGCTGAAAGGATTTACTGGCGGACGTGAGGCATAGAGAGAGTAGCCCGAAGCTTAGAGCACAATAGTACAACTTGGGAGAAAGAGTCTCAAGTCTCCAGCAGATTTCTCAGACCTTTAGAATAGCAACTAGATTTCATGGGGCTCAGTCCCATATTTCTAACACTGATGTGGAAAAAAACACCTCTTTTCACATTCTTCTGTGGATGAAAAACACTTTCCAAACCTGTGAGATGTGCAGAGAATATGTGTGTGTGGTAAATTGCGTTGTGTAATTCAGTCTAAGCATTCGGAAGTTGGTCAGATTTGGTGTCTAAATCACAGCCATGTCTTCCAGTTTCCATAGTGCATGACTGGGATGAATATTTTTTTTATTACATTCATTTATATAAACAATATTTCAAGTGCTTTTTGCTGGTCTAGGACTGCTTGCCATAGTGCATCTTCTGCTGTTTGGGTGCAGAATCAGTCATTGTGTGTGTCATTAGCCTAATACTAAATAATTTGATTTAAGTTTTTACTTGAACCATCATTACCTGCACATTTGTTTCCGGGGCTCCTCTTTTTCTGATGATAGACAGAACCTTGTTTTGTATCGGCATATCCAGAGAGGGTGCTGTTTCCTGTGCTTTGGCTCAATTCCACTCCACATAGTTGTTTCATTTCATGTAATTTCAATTAATGCTTGCAGGCATATAGTGACATAAATTGGGGAATGACTGAAAATACTGCAAGTGTTATAGAAAGCAGAGAAATATTCAGGGATGTTGGTAGACTCTGTATTTGCACCTTATTAAATACCTTTGTCCAAATACAGAGTCAGGAGACTTTGAGCCAGATTGAAGATGACAAACTCAAAAGCCAATGAAGAAAACGCTCTTAATACACAGCATATAAATAACTCCTGCTTCTTGGAAGAAGTCCTGAATTAGGTGACATAAGGACTTACCGTTACATAAAAGAGGAAGTAAAAATATACCTCTGTAAAAGCTTCCTCCTCAATTTGACTCAGAGAAGTAGTAAAGCACAGCCTTCTAACTCATGAAAGCCTTGATTTAGGAGGCTGCTTGAGCATACACCGGGATTTTAGGCTCTAAGTAATTCCATCGACTCCATTGACATTCCATGCTTGCTTAAAGTAAAGCGCATGTGAAGGGGTTTATTAGATGTTAGCCTAAGAAAATTCTTAATAATATGGCATAAGGAAGACTTTTTCCATGAGAGCTCTTTTGGAATTTATTCCTGTGTATTGCTTTCTCTTGTTGTGCCCGTTGGGGATGAAGGAAGACCTGAATGCTTTTGTGGAGCTTTTTAGCCTTATTAAGCTATCTTTAACGTAAATGTCAAACAACTGAGAAGTACAATCAGTGCCTTTCACTGGATTGATGACAGGCTCTACGTGACAAACAAAGACTTAGCATTGGTCTTGGTGCAGGTAATGATGGTTCAAGTAAAACCTTAAATCAAATGATTTAGTATTAGGCGAAAAATATTTAGCATCACGTTCAGGTTTAGAAGTGAGAATGGGGCTTTGGTATCTTTGCAGAGATAATGCACTTTATTTCAAATGCAAATGAGATAAATCCCAAAGTGCATGTTCATTTGGCTTTAAATCTCTGTACGCTGCTGCTAGGCTTGCTTTCTTTGCTGAATTTGGGAGAGAAACCTGTGGTCATCAGCATAACTTTGTACTGGAGGGAGTTCCTCTTCTCTATAGCTCCCTGCCCCCATTTACAGAACGTGGTTTATATTGGTAATTTCTCGGGGAGCCACGTCTTCTTTCTGCCTACAAGATCATGAAAGTAGGGTACTGATCAGCATGGTTGTAGGAAAATAACCACCCCTTAGCATATATAGTACATTTTTTTTCACCTTTACAAAGTATCATAAATGGCCAGTGTCTACGACACATAAAAAAGATCACAGAGGAGGAATATACTGTCCCCTTACCTTTCTCTTATGCCAGTCATTACAAAATCAGTCACGTGTTGCAACAGAGTCACAGCACAATTTATCAATTTAATTGTGTGTCGGTGATAAATTTAATGTACTCTGTTCAGGAAATCCCATTATCGTGATTTTATATGTAATATATAAATATATGGATTCTATTAAAACCAAGAGAAACACCAGCACTGATTGAACTCCTTTAAAAAGGACTTACCTTAAAAAGTAACATGATGTGATCCCTAGTAAATTCTTCCAACTTAATTTTCCTTTGCAGTGTTCATTTTTATAGCGCGAGCTTTACTCTATTAAGCTGTCAGATAAAAAGGGAGCTAACAGCCTGGCCACATTTTCATCTAACAAAGGATACACTTAGCTAGCTCAATTACTAGTGGAAGCTTTAGATAGAAATACAAAAAGAAGGATGACAGAGCAATTTATTTTTACAATAAAACTATTAATTCTTGCACCCTCCCCTCCTTACAATATTCTGACGCCTAACACTACATTAATGAGGCACTTCTAATATAATTATAGTTGCTGTTGTTCCAGCTCTTCCTGATTTTTAGATGTGGCCTTAGAATTAACTGTCCTTGGCCAGAGTTAAATGTTCTCCTTAATTGGGCTGAAACTGTCAGCTTTTTACAATGTCCTGCAACATGTTTTGCCATTTTTTTACCATTTGGATTTAGGGAGAAGAAAGAGAAAACATCATTTCATGATGCTTCTCTCTTGACATAATTTAACCAACTGAAATTTGTAGCGTCATTGCTGGGATTTGCACAGTCTGAAGCTCAACATATGGTCATCTAGCTGGTTTTCTTCGCAATCTTTAGATGCAGTATAATTTATTTTCTTTTACAGCGGGCTGAAGAATCCAGGATCTAACTCCTAATACAAGTAATTCATTAGCAACAGGCTATGTTGATCCTGGAACCAAATATAGCAATTGCCCAAAAGGTCCTTAAACTGCCTCTTCAACAATTATTTGAAGGAGTGGGTTATTTACACAGCTGGTAACAGTTCGGGTGGTGCTGACTCTTATTTGTGTCCTGTGCGTGAGCTGGTGCTGCACACAGCCAGCCAGTTTGCGGTCTCGGAAGGATGGAGGAATAAATGGAGCATAGCAGCTGAATTCCCTTTTAATTTTTAGCATGCCTCCTTCCACACAGTGCAGGGAATACAATGCTTTGTAATTCAGCTCGCCATCTTTACTCTGGTGTTTTCTTCATCTTTATGTGTGCTGCTAGCTATAGCTGGGTTTTGATATGGTTATGAAATGGCAGTGTGAATTACATCTCTCTCTGGATGTATGAAGTTTATGCGATTATCCCCTTATGCATATTAAGAAAAAACTACTTTTTTTTTTTTTTTTTTCGGACATAACTTTATGAACTGGGATCATCACCGCATTTACAGCCCCAGCAGTTTCAGGTACTTTGTTTGGGTGGTTGATCTTCCTCTTAAGCATGCAAGAGAAATTCTTCTGCTTCTGTTTTCTATTGCAAACACAAACCCCCAAACTAGCTATACTCCCCCGTCTACTTCATGTATACATGAAGCAACAACGTGAAGGTGTTGCAGGAAAAGACATTCTCTGCTGCCTCCTCCCTAATGAGCAATTTGGCTTTACACCCCTGAACATGGCTCTTCCAGAAGCAGGCATTATTTTTTTGTCTTCTGAGGTTTGGCTCGAGGAAGAGAACTGGTTAGAGACACAAGCATCCCGCTGGAAGTAAGGCCTACTACTCCTTTTCATAAAGGTATGAGGAGAATTCCTTCAGCACTCCTGGAAAAATTCCAGGCATTTGCTTCCTCAGGAGGAATATTTTAAAGCTGTTTCTGTTCTGGTGAACTTTCATGCAGTGATTGGTACAACCATGTTGTGCTGTCCAGGGATAGGATAGAGGTAATTTGGGAAAATACGGAGCAATGTGTGGTGGGAAAGCACTGATAGGAAGCTAGAAGTTGTGCCCTGGAAAAAAAGAAAAATGCTAAAATAATAAAAAAATAAAATTTTGGCTTGTCTTGGTGGAATAAATGGCTTGTTCAGATAATCCATTTAGGATCTGAAGGGATTCCTTTGGTTGAAAAGACTGGTAAGAGAATTATTACAATTCCCTAGGCAGAAATATATGAGATGAATCGAGGCTATGTGGATGGAAAGATGAAGGCTCGATCTGAGCTGCCTAGGCAGAATGCAAAAGCGAAGTTTTCAAATTAAACTGAGGCAGGAAGAAGCAGTTGTTCTTGTGGAAGTTTGGAGGAGTTCCCTGGGAGCAAAGGGTTTCTAGGTTTTGCGATCCAGTGTTGATGTGCTGCACTTGCGCGGGACATCGCTCCTCGGAAAACTCCACAGCTGTGTGTTGTGACAACGACACTGAGGAGGTGATTTTGTGTGAGACAAAATGGGGTTTTCATTACCAAAAGAGGTAATAGAGGTCAAAAGAGGGTAATAGAGACTTGCCTTACTTTCCTATCAACCCTTGGAGACTGCCCAGGTCTTGGAAAAAATCACAGGGATCAGTTATTTTGCTTCAATGCTTAAGGCCATGTGGTCTGGTTCCCCCGGCGGAGGGATTAATATTTAATGACAAATCACTTTGAAGAAAAAAAAATTAATGGTCATCTTTGGCCTGCTATGTTCAGGGTTTAGTAGAGTTTAATCTTTTATAAGAAGAAATCTTTGCCAGATATTTAAATTGAGCGTTGTCCAATGAATCATTCAATGATGAAATATTCTGGAACCGTTATAATTTTTAAAAATTAATCATGCATTAGACTTTTTGCACCACTCAATGTAGCAAAGAAGGGTACTATTTAAATATTACAGGCTTCATTAATTGAAACTAAATTATTGTGCAAAATCAAGTGCATCAATCTCATCCTGAGAGATGTCTGACCTGTGTTTATTTCTGCTACTGGAATAATTATAAAGAAAATTGTACTGTCATTCTTAATTCTAGTCTTGTTATCAGGAAAACTTGTAATGCTCGCTGTTCACTGTCTTGAGGTATAGGAGTGGTCAGGAGCCATGTTAGCGCCAAGGGAGAGATTCGCTGAGTATTCCCATTTTGTTTGTATTTTATTGAACAGCTTTTATAAATATACAACAACTTTCAAGAAACTCCATTCTGCACAGTACCTAGAAGATCCAGAAATAGGAATAAGCATCAATACTCCCGTGACTTAATCCTGCATAGTGTGTAATCATTACCATTGATAAGGTGAGAATCTGGTTGATATAATAGGACTTTTAAATCTATATACTCTGAATACAAGGTTTCTAACAAGAATAAATTTAGGCTAGTATTCTTTCTTTTTGCTTTTGCAGATTGTCTGTCTCTGTGCCACTTTTCAGTAAATTAACTATAATGTGACAGAATTATGCACTGCTGTATGTAGTTGAAAATGCTATATAAAAATGCTAATTTTCTCTTACAGAAAAACAATGATTAAGTTCTGTTTTAAATGAGGTTATGTGAGTGCAGTTGGTGCGTTACCTCTTCAGATATGTCTGTATTGTTTTAAGATCAATAACTCATTGATCGAAGTGATAAGAGAACTACTATTACATTTCATGAAGTCATTAATTAGCAAACTACCAGTAGTGCTTACTGAATCACTAGGGTATTATTGCTTAATTATATGCCTAACTAAGCATACCCTCTGCTCTAATTAGTGGAAAACGAGTTAAAAATGCACAGGATATGGCCTACTTCTGTAACCAGTCACAGCTTAACTCATTTTCTTTAATTTCCAGATATTATATCAACACTATAAAATATTCAACACATGTAGTTCATAGATCTGCTACCATTAGTGTCAAATTTGTTGACGCAGCTTAACTGATCGAGAAGTAAGTTTAGAAATTAATATTAATGTATTGTTTATGAAGACTGCCAGTTGAAAAAGTACTTTAATCATAAAGAAGGCATATTAATTTCAAGTGTCTGTGCTTAAATATGATTAAATGCCAATGGTAAATATATTCAAGAAGACCAGAGGTACACTGTAGAACTCCTTTTAGTGTAAGAGAGTCATTCTTCAGCTCTTCCTTTAGTAGGCAACAACCACTGAGGATCCAAAAGTCTCCCTCTTGCAAGGTTGAGTTTGGTTTTAAGGGACACTTCTGAGCATAAAAACATGTTGAATAGATTTATTTTCATGAGCAGGCTTGGCTGTGATTAGCTGGTAACGTTAAGCAGTATCTAACACTCTGTCAGCCTCAGAACATGCTTGGTGTGAAGGAGGCTGAGATCTGAATTCTGCCCACCTTACTTGTGTTGATTATGGTTTGATTTTTGTTGTTGTTTTGTTTTGTTTTGTTTTGTTTTGCATCTTTTTACAAACAGTAGCATTTTCAGGTGATCATAGTTCTGGAATCCAAGCTCTCTTCCTGGTTTTACCTCCATTTACTCACCTGCAACATAGGAGCATCCATCCCAGAGGATGCTTAGGAGGTTCATGCAATATTCCAGGTAACTGGCTACTGGCTAGAATTTATGTAGGAAATGTAAAGTGTAATCAATGAATGAGAAAAAATTATGGAAAAAAGAGTTCGTCTGAGGATGTTAAAACCAAAGACACCACCTCTGACCTTGGAACTGCCTGAGCTGCAGATGGCTGAAGGCTGAGGTCAGTAGTGCGAGGCGTGTGCCTTGTTCTCACAGACTTCCTTAGGCATTCGCTGCTGGAGACAGAATCCTAGGCTCAGTGAACCTTTGATCTGACTGGGTCCAGACATCACAGTGTAATTATTACTTGTCGGAGCCTGCAGTAGTCTGCAACCCACTGCATTTCTGCTGCTGAATGTGGGCTAATGGGTGGTCTCTTGCTCTACTCTCAAATAACGTAAATCAGTGTCTCTGCTGAAATCATACTCAAGCACTGAAGTTAAAGGAGCTTCCTTTGCCAACACTAGTGGATAATTTGGCCCAGAAATATGAGAATATACCAGAAGGAGACTTTTTTCATAAAAGATTTTTCCATGGGGGTATAAAGGCTCTGTCAGCTATAAAATTAGAGTGGATCGTATAGCTATAAACCTACTTTGAATATATTTTCTTTACTGAAAGGAACATTTTAAGTATTCCTGTGCTTCAGCTGTTTTAATTTTAAGTAATTTGCTTATCATTTCGGAGTTTTGCCTTGTATGAATGTAGCAACTCATTTTCAGTGTGAAGTCTTCTACTCCTTTAAAAGATAAAGCCTATAGTAGCTTTGATATAAAGTTTAATTTCTACACAGACAAAAATCCCTTTTAAAACTGCACATCCCAAACTGAAGGGTGCAGTGAAGCTATTTATGTAGAAATCCTTGACAATTAAGACAAAACTAACTTGATAGCATGGAATTAAGCATGACAATAAGATACCAAATAAAATCTCGAAGTATCAGGACAGAGGGAGAGTGAGAGACATGCTAGAAATTTGTTCAGCGGGAATTGATGTAGTGAGCTCGGGTGAGGAATATAAAACCAGTGATGTGAGGATACCCCTGCCTGAACAGCACGTAATTCCTGGAGAAGGGGAAAAGTTTTTACAGAGTCATGGTTAGCCCTCTGGTGATCAGAGCAATAAAATCAGTTCTTCTAAGGTGATCCCACTGGGCATCTCTAGTGCGTACTGTCAGGACAAGCCACTGAAATGGCTCACTTGTGAATGCTTTATTAGCCTCTCTGATTCTCCACCCCCATGTATATTTGGGGCTTTCTTCCCACTTATTCCCTGCAGGGGACTGCAGCAGATGCATAACCCAGTGCTGGACCACCACTGGGAAATTGTGAAGCTATCTCACTGTAAAGATTTCTGGGTGGAGATTCTGTATGGAGCAGCAGAGAAATGAGCTAAACCTTAAATCAAATGGCAAGAGATCCCTGCCAGAGGCTGGGCAATATCCTGAGCAAGCCACTCTGTTCAGCCCTGCTTTGAGCGGAGGGTTTGCAGCAGTGATCTCAAGAGGTCCCCTCTGGCCTCCACTGTTCTGTGATTCTGTAAAATGAGGTCTATCAGTGTGTGTGTCAGAGTGAATTTTCTCAGTATGGCAGAACATCTCCTGGCAGGAGTACAGAAAGAATTTAGGCTCCTCTAGAGAAGTCAGTTGCTCATAACAAACATCTTGATATATATGGCAAATGCCTGTGGGGAGATAGGCAACTCTGTTATTGTCTGCTGGCAATAGCACATTTCTGCAAGTAGTTTTATTGCTATCAGTCATATTTCCCTCAAGTGCACTCAAGGGGCAAACAAGTCTTGAATATCCAGGAGATGACTAATGTACTGGTGTAGAAGCAAACTTCTTCAATAATGTCAACTTCTGACACTTAAAAGTGATGCCATGAACATAGATCTGTGCTTCCACCCTCACAAAAAGCATTCCAGGGAAGTAGAACAATCCCTTCTGCATAAATCCTTCTTTCCCATTAGCTAGATTTTGAGTTTTGCAACAGTCCTGAGTTGTACTGATCTGAAACATAGGGGAAAATTATATACCACAGGAATTTCCTAAATTATCACTACCTGACACATTTTTATGCAAGTTTCCTGTTGCCTAGCTGAAAAGCGTCTCTAGAATGTCTGATGTATGACCATTCTGATATATAACAGGTGAAAGCCCCCAATCTTTTCCAGCATGTGCCTTTCACAAAAGTGCCCAATGTTCCATTTTACAAATTCTCAGTGAACACTGCTCCCTCTGTGCAGGCCTCTGCTAAAACCCCATGCAGTTAAGCTCATAAGCTTTGATCTGAATTCCATTATCTCCTTGTGATCATTTGACCCTGTCAACTTACTTGGAAATCTGGTCACTTAATTGTTATAAACAAGTTGAACTCAGAATGCCTTGAAATCTGGAGATCGTTTAAAGTTTTGTCCCAAGCTGTCTAACCTCAGGCATCAAAGAAAGAGTCGCCTTTTAAGTCTGAACCTCAGGCAACCTTGTGTACGTAGTCATGAATTTCGGGAATATTGAAGAAGGTTTTTGTTAGGAAAGCCCGAAGGGAGTCTCTGGGACTAAGTTCAGAATCCCTGGGTAACGCCAGCTTCAAGAACTTCTCAAATAAACAGTTTATAAAGGAATACATATCTCCTCAACATAGCAAGTTCCCTGCAGAAAGTATTTGTCTTTACAAGCTGACTCCTAAATGCATGTGGACAAAACCTACTTGGAAGGACAGACTTTGAAAGAAACGAAATGGTAAACAGATGCATTAGTTGTGTGCTGAGGTTTTGCAGCTTGGCACGCTGAACAGACTCACAGAGCTGCACACGACTCTTCTGATGCAAGCGGGGAAGGTGAAAAGTGTTTACACACTGAGATGCTTGTAGCTCTTAGGTCTTTTTATTAGGCTAGAATTTCTCTTATAAAAGCTATTTAAAGCACTCTAAAACCTGTTTGAATAACATGCTTTATAAAATCATGCCATGAATTAAAAATGTCACTTCCATTATTAAAAGGATTTGAAAGGATATCTAAAAATGTATGAGCAGTGCTTGTGGAATTCCTAGGAGAGCAGATCCCTGAAAGTTTAGGGAGTGACTGATCCATCTGACCACCTGCGCTGGTTACCTTTGAGTGGTGGGAAAGCGCATGCCACACGGCTACCAAGATTTCTGACAACAGCATCCCTGCTGAAATATTCCCAAGGTAGACCCCTGGTATTTGTCATTTTTTTTTCCTCAGTGGTCCTTGGGAGAATTTCACTTTCACATGGTTTTCTTAATCGGTTTGTGAGCTCTTGTTACTTGGTGAAGTCAGTTGTAAGAACCAGTGTTGGTTTTGCTGGGTTTAAGCATACAGTAATGGTATTTGTTTTGGCATTAAGTTGCATGACTAAATGTACATTTGCAAGAGCTGGTGAGCAACGTTCATCTGAAAATCACCATTAATACTTCATGGAATAAACCAAAATGCCTGTTGGATCTATTCAATTACACCTAGGGCAGTGTATGTCTACATATAGACACAGCAAGATTACTAGTCCATCCATCACTTACAGATTTTTCTTTTTCATCTTCCTCCTGGGCTTTCTGTTCTTCTATTATGCTATCATTATCAGAAAGATGAATTTCACAGTTCCTCGGTGGTATAGTTTCTCCCATGTAAGTTTTATCCACATATATCCACTTGAAAGAGGGGGGGAAAGGCAGATAATGTAATCTTTGAAAATAACACAGAGAAGAATGATCATAATGAGGAGGGTAGACATGTTGTGGCAAAGGGGACACTGGCCAATGGAAAGCGAGTCTGCAGGCTCTTCTGATGGAAGAAGAGCTGCCTACACAAAGAAGCAGACCTTAGCATCAAATATTTTGATATGCAGTGAACTGGGGATGCAATATTTTCCCCAACAGCTATCAGCAAGTTTAACACTGACCTCTAAAATGCGATTATGTAGGCTGTTTGGCTATAGCAGTGGGTAGGTTACACTGACTTGGCTCTTCTGGAATGAGACGTGCTCTCAAGATACTGGCTAAAACAAGCTTCCAGTGCCAAAGGTGCTACTGGCCAGCTGCAGTTGCTGTCTGGTTGGTAAGGGACAAGTTTCCTTTCTTGCCTTGGCACACGGTTGTAAGCCGTTTGTGTCAGCAGATTATTGGAAAAGGCAATAGCTGTAGGCTTTAGTAAGGACTAGAAGTATGTTCATTTTTATTGTCTGAATTTAAAAACTATTAATGCCTAAATATATTTGGTTTTATTTGTTTTTAAATGCATTTGATTTGCATAGTTTAATGATATAATTTGTAGCTCTTTGTTTACCATTCCTCTCGTGATAGTTCAGAGGAAAAAACAAAGTTTATTTATCACAATAGGTAGGTCTTCAACTTCTGCTCAGTTCAAGTCTTCTAGGATACAAATAATTTCTTTCTTTTCCAGTTCACAGGAAAGCAAAGATAAATATAATCTTCCCTACCTGTAATTGCACTGATAAACTGTATTTGTACGTGGCCACAGATAAAAATATCACATCCGTTTTAGTGACTTCAGTGCAATGAAGATTACTCTATTTATTTCTAACCATATGAATTTGACAGTATCCCCTTTAGATTTCTATTCTACAGCACGTCCATCTTTGAAAAATGGATTTCTTCTCTCTGTGAGATGGAGTTGATAAGGTAAACTATTAGAATGGAGTTTAAACATTTGGGGAAATTTCAAGGACATCTGCTAGGGAGGAAGAGACTTAGTTTTCTCTGTCTAGCTGATGTTATTAGGTGCACATAAGTAATGGATTAGTAATAATTAAAACTATTTGCATTATCATATTGTCTTTAAAGAGTTGCTATGAATATGTATATATACCTAGAAATTTACAATTGGGCTTTATGAATTAAATAAATGCTTCTTCCTTCCTTCCTTCCGTACTTCCTTCCATCCTTCCTTCCTTCCTTCTGTCCTACCTTCCTACCTTCTGTCCTACCTTCCTTCCGTCCTTCCTTCCTTCCATCCTTCCTTCCTTCTGTCCTTCCTTCCTTCTGTCCTACCTTGCTGCTGCTGTTCCCTGCCCCGGGAAGCCAGTGCGCGCTGCAGCCCGGGAGTGCTGTCTGCCCACTGCTGCTTGCTCTGCATCAATGCCTGGCTGGCAATGAACAGTTTTTCCCCTTCAGGCATTGACAGAAGCAGCAGCACTTTGCCCACCTCGATTGCTCCTGGCAATTCCAGTTAGTTGGACAGAGCATTCCAGACGTGTCCCTCCTTCCAGGCAGCTACGTAGCAGGCATAGTGGGAAACGCCTCAAGGCCAGGGCTACCAGCTCTGTCCAACATAGCGGAGCAGAGAGAGAAGAGGGAATTGAATTAAATTATTTATTCCCTTCTGCATGAAGCATTATTCTCAGTGATTTTTTTTTTGTCCTGTTTCTTTGTCCTGTTAATTAAGTGTTGATGGAGACTTCCCACTGTTTTCTCCTGGAGTCTGTTTCACAGTCATGTAGACCTTAGACAGTTTTTCCTGGAATTCAGCCTAAATATTTCTGTCTGTTTCTTGGTGTCATTATATTACTCTTGGTTGCAGGCTCACTGATCCCCTTCAATGATCTCCAAATGCATGTTAACTTACCCACAGAAGTGTTGGGTTATCTTGATACGATGCTTACAGCTGGGCAGGGGGAGCAGAAGCACAGGCTGTCGATACCCCGGGCGAAGTGGTGCCCTCTGTATACAGTGCAGTCTGCCAATGCATCATTTAACTTTTTTTTTTCATTTATCTGGAATGTAAAAGGTGTGTATGCTTCATGACAGCTGTCTGCACATAAATGAATTGCATCCCCAGCAAATTTCTAGAGGCTGGACTAGAGCCCAAGAGTCCTTGTATTCAATCTTAGACTGCACTACCTTCTAGTGGCATTTTACAATATTTCCTCCCTTTTAACTTTTTAGCACTTGCTGACAGTGATCAGGAGACTGTGAGGCAGAGCTAAACTAAACAAAGGTAGCTTTTCCATTTCTGATAAATTACAAAGCTTTTTTTTTTCTCTCAGGACCAGTAAAATAGCATGCCAAAAACCTCATTCTACTTCATGGACTTTGTTCCCATCAACCTGTAACTGAAATTTCAAAAAATGTAATTTGCTGTCTTTTAATGCCAGTCTGTATATCGCAGAAAATCTGATTGACGTAAATGAATTCATGGCTGATAGTTAGACTTAATGGATAGGTTTGCTGAAATGTGAGCAGGCATTCTCCAAATACAAACTGAAGTTAGAAGTGTCGAAGTGTTTAAGAGTCCATGAAGCGATGTTGGAATAGATACTTGCTTGTTAGTGGTTTCATTTTACTTTGTGAGGTTTTTTTTTTCTGCAAATCAGAAATAACAATAAATTATAAACCCAATTGGTTTAGATTAAATGATAATGAGAGTTTCAGGCTGTGTTCTGCATGGATGGCAGTGCAGGAGGACTGTAACTAACTGCAAATGTGCCTGTAAGGGATTGGATTCCGGCCCGGCGTCTGAGCTTGTGCGTATGAATTAACAGGTAGAGCAGGACTGATGCACCGGTTCCAGCTGAGCACAGGTTCTCACTGAACGTGACTCACTGGCTGATCTCTCTTGACCCAGAAGATGCAAAAGGGATGAGAACAGGAGTTTCTTTCCAGAGCTAGCAGGCCAGTTTTGTTTGCTAACATGGTGCCGCCTACATGTGACAGTGTAACCTGATTTTTGGACAGCAAGAACTGAGCTTACAGTTTAGAGTGAAGAACCCATCTTTCTGTGAAAGAGCCACATAAAAGCTCAGTGAATTATTTGGCTGTGGGCTGGCAAGGAGGGGAGGGAGGAACAAGTCGTGCTAGGCTGGATTAGTCAAAGTTATACTTACTAGCAATGACAAAGGGGCAATGGCATAAGCTGTTCTTTATGCCCATGAGCAAAAAAGTCTGTAAATTATGCCTTTTCCAACTCTTCACAGTAACAGGGTGTTATTACCTTAGCATCTGATTCTTGAATGTATAAATGTCACTGCTTTAATTTCCATCGTTTATGACGAAGACCTGTTAAGAGCTAGGGCTCCAATGCAGTCAGGTGGGCAAGCAAGTGAAATCTGTGTTCTGCCTATCTGATGCGTGTATATATATTATATATATATATATAATGACCTATGAAACCAGAGTGCACAACTCTGTAAACAAGGGAAAAACCAGAAACAAAACTGGCAGCAATATGTTTCCCTTAGGATAGCCTTGTTCTGGTTTTTCATCAGGCTGTAGTGCTGAAACTTTGCTAGATGAACAATGAGCCATGGAAGCGTACATATTGCTATCATCTTTGTGGAGAAATGTCATTGTCTCCAAGTGAGACTAGCTGTATTGTTTTTTTTTTTTTATTTCTCCACAAGCTGTAAAATATTACATACCTGTTTAGACAAACAGTGTAGGACAGCTATATCCCACTATCAAACTTAAATGTTGTCTCTCTTGAAATTTGGTGTTATCCTTCAGAGAGTTACTGTCTGCACAGGACTTAGCTTATTACTTATGCAAGTATGCACAATTGAGTGGTTTTAAAAAAATAAGATTAAGTTTAACAAAATCTGTGAAATATCATAGTTTGTCTTTAGAAGGAACTACAGTGGAAAATGTTAAATTGCTTGTTTTTATGATAATTTAAGATCAGCCAGTAGAAATTTCTATCACTCCGTTCAGTAAAAGTAGAGTTACACCCACAAGATACTAGGGCAGGAGGTGGGGATATGGTACAAATACAACAAATCTGTAGAAATAATGTGGCTGTCTCTGATGTATTTACTTGCTTTGGTGGGCAATAGGAAAGCCTACAAGAAAGGTGCCCAGATCAAGATGCAATTTAAAGTATTCAGTAGAGCAGCTGATTTAAGGCCAGATACCTGTTGCAGGCTCATGAAAATCAGAGTTGCAGCACATCTCTTTCCATGATACTAGATGTTACACAGTCCTTCCATCTAAACCCAGTGGAGACTTTGTAGTTTATTTCATTAATTAGGGCTTTTTAGCTGATTTCCTTTAATTGAAGCTTTATAGACCATTATAGAGATATTTTCTAGAAGGAAAAGCTGCAGTTGCAGTTTGATTGACCAGCTTTGTGAGCGTTTACTCATAAGAACTAAATGTGATCAATAAGTTCACAGGTTATCTATTGATAGGTTATGTTTTTTTTTTTATTCTAACAGCTTCCAATATGTAACTAAGCACTAATTCTATGGGAGTTTTACATCTGCTCTGAAAAATTCAGCACATCAAATGTGGGATAGAATAGGAGAGAAGCCTCCTAATTTGCTAATAATATTTTTTTTTTGTTAAGACTGAAGGAATTTTTAATTCCCTAACCACCTATGTCAAAGCAAAGTGGATATAAAGCACTTCTGTAGTGACAGAGTTTCACAGTGGAGCTGGGTTTGCACCGGGTTTTTATGAAGCAGCTCCAGCTGCTGATGCTCTCTGTTACCCTGGGTTACGTGGGAACATTGCTTGTGGGACTCTGTGGCATCACAGGTTGAGGGATGATTCCAGTTAAAATGAAAATGAGCCTCAGAACACTGGAGCAGTGCAAGCGAAAGGGTGACTGTTGCCAAGATAAATGTTCCAGGCTGACTTTTTTATTGACTCTGTGTTGATGTGGATGCCTCTGCATGGGCAGAGCTGCAGGAACTCCTTTCCCTTCGGTTTGTGTGTTACGGTGGCAGCCAGGAGCCCCGGTCACAGACTAGGGACAAGGTCGTCCTTGTTGCGGTACAGAGGGCAGATGTGGGCCTTGTCGTGAGGAACTCAGATCTAGGCGTATGTGTATAGAATCAGCCTTTTTTTTTGTATTTTACACTCCTCAATAAATCTTTCCTTTTCTGAATACACCATTCAGGTGGGACAATGAATGGTACATGGTATCACTACCCACTCCTGCCAGTTAATTTAATTCTTGTGCGCACACACTGATGGACTTTTTCACAACATTGAAGGGGTTTGAATTAACAAAAAACAAACCTTCTTTATTTATATCTTAAGACCATGAATGTTTGGTGAGTGGGGTTTTTTAAATTATTAAAGTAATTATTTTTAATAAAATTTTTAAAGTATTACTTTAGCATAATTTGTTTTAAGAAAAACGCTTCCTTGGCTGGAAAAGTAAAAGCCTCGAGGATGTTCTTAAGTCATTAAAAACTTGAATGAGTTTAAGACTGGATAATCCCATTACCATCACAATCACTGCTATGGTGCAACTAGGAGGGGAACAGATCCTGTAGTTCAGATATTTGGAACAGAGAAGCAAATAGCATTTGGGGAAGGTTACCTCCTTATAGTAGCTGAAAACAAGTGAAAGAAGAAATAAGCTAATCTTATGGTTCTGATGCCTGAACTTAACAGTTATTCCAGATTATCTTAATGAAATTCCTGTCAAAGAGTTTGGCTTCTAAATATTATTTTACTACCTACATTTCAGTTCAATTGCTAGTTATGGCTGAGAGATTCCTGTTGGTGTTATAATGAATGGTAATTCAGAACCCATCTCAATTTTGTTAAAAGTATTTGTGAATTGATGATCTAATAAAATAAGCAGATAAACCATGATTTTTTAAAAAATGTATTTCAGTAATTGTTCTGATTGCTTGCATGCTCAGGTTCATTCTCCTCACCTTCCCCATACCTAATTTCCAGTTTAACTCAGCTGTGAATCTTGCAAAATACAGATCTGAAGCAAAGGCAGCAAAAATCATATTTGTGCAATTCTAACACATCACCTGGTCCTTAAGTACAGTCAGAGAGGGAAGGAGACTCAAGAGGCTTTCGCTATGAACATTACCCTTGTACGCATGTTTTCTGAAGAAGTCTGGGTGCTCCAGGTCTGCGGTGCTGCTAAGAAGGGCGGAGGAATCCTGCACCGCAGTCTAATCCTCTCTCTTCTCCCAGAACTAGTTTGTGTGCAGCCGAGCAACCAGCCAGTTCAGGAAACTGATCTAGCCCTAAAGCACAAACATTTTAATATTGAGCTTAACCAACGTCCTGACTAAGCTGGCTGCAGGGCCCAATGTGCTGTGCTGGTGCCAGCACAAGAGGGAGAGCATGCAAGCTTGCAGATTGGGAAGAAAAAGGCAAGATCAGCATTAAATCAATTTGACCATGAAACTGCACTTCAGGTCTAATAAACTACATAATGAATTGCTGCTGAAAGCTCTGGTACAAAAACCTCTAATGTGTGTCTAAAGCAGAGCTGTACTAAAAAATAATTGGCAGAGAATGGCTAGTAGGGTGATGGTGTGCCTGCATTAAGTTGTGTTTTTTACTACTACTGGGGACACATCCGTCCTGTACCTGCATTTCTCTGTCAACACCAGTGAAGGATGGCTCTCAGTCCAGCACGGCTCTGGTGCTGTGTGAATGATGGGCTCCTCGCTAGACACATGTGGATGAGCGGGAGCCCCTTTCTTCGGTGAGTGCATCTGCCGTTATTTTCTATTCAAATTTACCTACTCAGTCTCTTGAGCATTCTCTGGGGGCCCTTCTACACTTCACTTCCAACACTTTCCCAGATGGCTACTCTGCAATCCAGATGTTGTTTATTTATTCATTTGTCATTTCAAAAGGAACAATACCAAGAAAAGAATAGAATGAGACATGTTTGTTCTCCATCGAAGGAAAAAGAAGGGGACTTGTCAGAGTTTCCAACGTGCATTTTTGGGGTCAAGAAGGTTGTTGTTGCTGCTCTCTTAAAAGAATCTTCCACATTCTTTTTCTACTAGAAGGCTTCTACTTAGTGAGAAGCTGGGCTTCAGAAACTCCATTCCCAAAAAGATGTCAGTGCTTTAGGCACCCAACAGGAGCTATGTACATGTTGTATCTGGGACACTTCTCTTCGTTAATGATGAGGTTAATAACAACTCTGTTTGTGACAACCTGTGGTAGAAATTCACAAATGTCTCTGGACTGCCTCTGTGAGGTATGACGATGCTTCTGGTTGTTCTTCCATGAGGTTAAAATATGCATATTTTGTAGACATGGTATCGCATTAAATGTATGCAGGCAGCGGAAGAGTGTTGCCATTTCATTTTCAAGGACCTGTCTCAAAGGCACAGGTAGCAGCCCTCTACTGACAGCCGTGTCAGATCGTGGCATTTTTTATTAATATTGCAAAGAATTCAGTATTTATGAGATCAGCCTTTTGCAAGAGTTCAAATAACAGTGAGTGGAGGAACCTTGGGTGCAAAAGTTCAAGCATCAATAGCCTTCCCTGTGGGGCATTCAAGACCACTGAGTTCTCTGGGGCATTACAGACCTTTTCTACCACACTGCTGTGCAGAATAATGAGACTTTCAGAATTGCATAGTTCTTTCAAAGTGTTGCTAAAGAGACTGAGGAGGATTTGGGCTGCAATCAGGCTCTTTAATGATATTACTATAAAGATTGTATCTCTTGTCCATTCATTTGCCAAAAAGCATTTTTGTAGCAGATATAGCTGTAGAACATTTGTAATCCAAGACGAAATATAATAGAAAACCTGGTACTTCTCATTCAACACAGTTCTCTCTCTTCCTCTGAATGGGACGTAGGTGTTCAAGCAGAGACTGTGGGCTGTGACATTTTTGTGTATTGATGCTGTGGCTCATTTTCTAGACTGGCAATAGGTGCGTTACCATCTGAATGAACACATGTCAAAGAGATGGTCAGGTCTTGCATTTGATTGGCTTCTGCAAGATCTATAATAGCATCACTTCTTGTTTTGCTTACAGATAGGAGGGGAGAGTTGATGTATTTGTATCCTCCATACCACTGATCACAGCAGCAGTTGGAGTAAATTTCAATCTCGTGTTTAGCAATGCTCAGAGGCTGAAGATAAGTTTTAATTGAGCTCACAGAAGCTTTTCTTTTGTTGGAAATTGTTCATATTCATTTGTTGAAGCATCTTCTAGGAAAGCTCATGGGCAATTTCAGGCTTTGACAGGATGGAGCTCATTAACTTCCATCCAAGCTAAATGTCAATTTACATACTAATGTCAATTTTCTTTTACCTCTGTGTCCCCAGTCACATTTTTTAGAAAACCAAATGCCTAAAGTAATTTTTAATCCATGAAATCACAACAGTTAAGAAATCAGCCCCAGATGTATTTCTCCAATAGGAGCTATTATGTCAGGCACTGCAAACTGTGGGCTTGTTCCCCAGCTGCCTTGCAGGAGAAGGGGGCTCTTTAAGGAATTCTGGTAACAGTAAAACTTCTTACATGTAGTAAAAAAGAATTAAACATGTGAAAATTCTAGAGAACACTGATTTTTTTTTTCAACTTTAGATCATCAGAACAATTCCATCTGTAATTGGTAATTAAAAAGATTAATAGCAATGGTGTAGGAGGCAATGAATAACAATGAAAGAGAAGAGACTGTATTTATCCTTTTGCAGTACATGCACACAGGAGGTAATTCCATAAGAAAAAAAAAAAAAGAAATCTTTTTACTTCTAGATAATAAACATGCCAAACTTGCTCCCAAGAGACAAGGTTAACAGAAGTTGGTTCGTATTAATTTAAATGTCCCACTCCTTTGGGCAGAGATTTTTTTGTTTGTTTGTTTCAGAAGGAAATTTAGTGGTCAAAGATTCATGGCGTCAGCCAAGTAACAAGAGAAAGGAAAATATTAGAAAGGATTTAAAACAATTTTCCATAACTCTGTGTTTTTTGTGTTTCTTACATCTTTCTTTGAAGCAGCTTGTGATGCTTGTCTCAAGGTGTGGATTTTATTCTAGGAAGATTTTGTTACTTTTATGCCGCATCTTAGAAATAAATTTCTTCAAGCCATGTTTGTGTTTTGTATTCCTTTTGAAACAAATAATTTTGCTGTATTTCACTGGTTCTTGGAAAAGTCAAAGCAACATGTTGCCAGGATAAGGAAAAGTATGCATGCAGAGCATCTGAGCCAGAGGAGATTCAACACTCATCCAAATAGGAAACAAAAAATGTACCAGTTCTTTGGCTGCTGGCAGGAACCCAGTAAGGTTTGTGCAGCAAATGTTTCATATTCATAAAAATACTAGCAATTGATTTTTAGTTTACAAAGTCCAGCAAGGAGCCCTGTTTTGACCCAGTCTACATCAGGAGGTGGCAATTTCTCTTTTTAATGAAAATTTCAAAAAAGGAAAATATTTGTTTAACACCAGAATCACTATGGATGGATATATTTCTGCTCCCATGTAAATCACAAGGGATTTACCATGATTATGAAATATTTGGTCTGGGAAGCTGGGATTTGTTGCTTCTTATTATTGCTCTCCTTCAATAGGACCCAAGAGTTGCTAGTATTTGCAGATTAGTGGGTTCTCGCAAAGAAGTAAATTAGTAAGCTCAGCCAAGGAATATTTGCACCACTGCCATTTCTGGGCACTACTTCGTATAATCTTTGTACACATGCCAACAGCTAAGAGGAAGCTTCCTTGGCCATGGAGCAGATTCTCACAGGTAAGGTGAGAGGGAAGGTAAAGCAGCATGACTAAACTTTTCCATTTCTGCTGTTAATAGCGTCTGTTCTTGGTCCAGTACCCTGTGATCCAATTTCTAAGTTATGGTGTGTGTATGATATATATTTTTGTCACCTTAGAAACGTGAAAATACTTACTAAATGGCTGAAGAACTTCATGGTGGCTGGAAAGTAATTTTTTGTAGCTATGAGCAGCCTGCCATTTATAGAGCTAAGCATGATAGAAGCTACAGATGAAATAGCAGCATATGCAGATGAGCACATTTATATAACATACTGACAGTGCCAGCCAACTACTCCATCCTGCACAGAAAGAAATAACCTCGTATTCAAGTCATTGTAGGTGACATGACGAGGCTCACCTTCTGTGTTGCTCTAAGCATCATGCAAGATTTCAAAACGAGTAAGTGTGCAGACTTATTTTCTGAATATCAAATCTGCAAGTGTTTGGTAAACTCTTAGTGTTGGCTTTACTGTAGGTACATTTAAAAATCTTTGTTTTACTCTGCATCTGTGTGAGTGTTCCAACATTAACATATAAATAGGGTTTGATGACAATGTTCTGCAAATAAAAGTCACGTATAGGAGAGAAACAAAATGAGCACCAGATAAAATGTGATCAGAAAAATTAACTCCAAACAAATAAAAGGATAGTGCAGAAATATAAAAACCGTTTTATTTTCAGATATATCTGCAAAACTGTCGTTAGTCCCATCAAGTGATGGTAGGTGATAGGCTGTGATGCATCTCAGTTGCTTTATGTCAGGATTGAGAGCTACCGTGTTCCCAGAAAACAATTCCAGGCTGATCTCCAGAACAGACAGAGTTTGGCTAAGCTCCAAATTAATCTCTTTTTAAAAAATGCTTATTGCATATAATGTCAGAAAAAAGTTTAACAAATATCACTTCCCCTTTTAAGTTGTTCCATGATGAATGTGGTAACTGAAGACACAGGGGAGAAGTCCACAGCTCTGTACAAACCCGAGTCCATTATATGTACATTATTTATATTGCAGACTGAGGTGAAATTTTGGTCTGTTGAGCACTGAATTTTTACAGTAGAGTGCAGAGAAATTCAAACCAGGTGTTTCTGTAATTGCAGTGCACTAGGGACGATGCTGAGAGCTGAAAGATCCCAAATTTACCCTTTAAGCTGAACGATGCAGGGGTTTAGTGTTAGTACACAAGGCAGTAAAATAAATTGCATTGAAAAACAAGGCAGGCGGCTGGCTTTAAACTGCTGATTTTTGATTGCACTCCGCATCTTTATCTTTTGTTTGCTTTTGTTTAGGCTTTTATACCAGTATAATGATATGAAAAGATGAACCTGTCCATTAAAATTGAGAGAAAACTACTTGTAATGGCTAAAATTCAGCACAACTACCGTGTGCCCTCTACTCTGATCGTTGGCCTGATGTATGGTGTTCAGCAAGACGTGTATATTCGTCCCCATAGCAGGGTTATGTGCCTCCTTACTCTGCAGAGGAAGAAAGGAAGGGAAGAAGGAAGAAAAAAACTGAAAAATCAAGTGTGACTTCATAAATTTTGAAACATCTAGTAACACTCCACTTTAAGTACATTTTAATGCATTTCCACAAAGTACTTGCACATAAGCTGGGCTGCTTAATGCCAGTCTGAGTTCCTCTAGAAATACGAAGCATGAATTTTCTACTATAGCAATGTGAAATTGAATGTGGGTTATCTGGCTTGTATGTCTTCCAATTTTTTTTTTAAAGAAAAGACCTATGTATGACCTGCAATATTGCTATGCCAATGATGTTTTAGTATTTTTGATAAGGTATTTATGAATACTTTCAGTGAAAATACTAACTTGGTGGAGTTTTTCATTTGACAGCCACATCTGTGTCTTTCTGACAGAATATGAAATCTGTGACTTTCGCCACCTGTTTTATACAGTCAGTGTTTATAATTTCCAATTAATATTTGAAAGGGTGGAAAAATATGAAAAAAACCCCAATCAATGCAGATAAGTCTCTGGAAGACAAGAAAAGGTCTTTAAATCTTTTAAAGTTCAGCCAACTGAATCCCAGATCTTACAGTTGGCCACCAACATAGGTCACCAAGCTTAATGAGTAAACAAAAATGAAGTCAAGTCTAACTCTGCTGCTGCTGCTAATATGGTTTGGGCTTATCTTTGAGATCCTTCTTGAATACTCTTTAATTAATTAAATTATATAATTAATTTTGAAATTGGATTATCATGATTTTTTTTCTGCTTATTTCAGAAAGATTTAATAAAGTTGCTGTGACAAAATCTACAAGACTAAAACAAATAAAATCACTGTTAAAGAGTGAAGAGTAACTTTGCTCCTAATCATGAGATTCAGCTCTACAAAGGATTTTATCTCTTTTTTTTCAGAGCCAGGACAAAAGATATGCAGGTTTATTTCTATTTAGATATTTGGTACTTGAATATGATGTGATTTCAATGTGCTGGAGGAAAAAGCATTTTGAGGAAATAAAAGCATGTTTTTTACACGTATGCTTCTTACTTGACTAAAAATTTCTTGAACTGGTATAATGACTGAATCTAGCATGAGCTCTCTCTCAGTATGCTGAGGTCTTCAGACAGAAGATTCGTTTGTTAAACTCCGTATGTGATCAAATCCTGGAAATAATAATACTGCAATAGTGTCCCATGTGGAAGTTTAACATCTAGAAAGGAAGATGCACCAGGCTGTATGCAGTCTGCTAAAAACTTGGTTATTAAGTTTTTTAAGTGGACAACACTAGCATACTATGCAGACTATTCTAGGATAAGTGGATATTACCAGCTATGCCCTGCTTTAAATAGTGTTTTTGTCACAGTAATAAATAAATACTGCAGGGAAAATAGACTGCTATTGCTATGGGGGAAAATATGCAACCCTTGTTTCACCTATAAATGAATGGTCTCTCATAATTTTGAACACCTTTTCTTACAGTCCAAAGTAAAGTAAAAAACATTATTATAATTGCAATATACTTACTAATAATTCCTAGGTTCCTTTGGGGTTCCACTCCAGTGGCTTACTGTTATGCTAGATACTATGTAATACATCATGGATCCTGCTACTTGCTTTTAAGCAATTTCTCTTGTATTACCTGAGTATTAAGAATGAATTAAAATTAATGTATATAAGACTCACCTCATAAACATGGATGATTTTCAGTAAACATATCTGATTCCCACAAAATAAAAGTTTCAGGTTTGTATATCATCTCTTAGTTTAACCTGCCCTAAGCTAGTTTTTGAGTGTCAGTGTGCAATTATGATAAATGTGGAAAACATACAGTCTGTATAAGGAGCTTTGTCTTTGAACCAATATGATGGATAATCCTGCACTGGAGCCAGGGTGAGCTTGATCAAGGATGGGTTTCAAGTGAAATTTCCGGATCTAAAAAACCCACATTATTCTAAAATGGAAAACAAGATTTTCATTAATTAACATTTAGAATTTATGAACTGAGCAGCTCTGCCTTACTAACTTTGATAAGCTTTCCTTGTTTACTGGCTGAAGTAATTCCATTATCTGTGAGAACCCCCTCATATTCCTTTCATGTATCACCTACATTATATTGTTCATGAAGAGGACAGAAGCCTTCCTGCTTATAAGTCACGTTCTTTCACCTGAACTCAACTCCATCATTTTAAAATTACTTTTTCCAGAAAAATGAAAACTTACAAGTAAAGGAGGTGTCAGGAATTCAGACAGGCTTGAAAATGAGTCCTGCAAGGCTCTGTCTGCAAGGAATAGGGATGTAACTTTCAGTGTCTCATTTCATCGACCTTTCAAGTTCTTGAGAGTTTTAAAAGCTTTTTCTTCTACCTTGAGTTCTGAATGTTTAAACAAAATGCAAATACACAGTACAATAATGGGATTACAGATGCACAGGACGTCACGTTACAGCTGAGATACTGAGGTAGTGTTCCCTCCTTGTAAGAACTTAAACAGTCTAAGAGTCTTAGTGCAGGCTACATCCCACCTTGTTGAAGGTTCCTTAACTTTTGTTAAGACAGGCTCCTGCTTAAATTTTCTCACACTGACTGTCCGCACGATGGCATTTCAATTCTGTACTTGCTGCAAAGATACAGTGCATGCCTATTTTCTTTGCTTTCATCCCTCTCACTCAATTCCTGACAAATGGCTTAAAAACTGCCAAGTATATTCTCTTTCAGATGCAGCTTTCCTTTTTGCATTCAGCATTTAATTGAGACCTGGAGCACTGAAGGGTGCAGGGAATTTAACGTTGTCATTCGAAGGCCATTGCAAATGCAGTAGCCATCACTTCTGTCCCTTAGCTGTCTGGGGGAGGTACCTGCAAGTGGTAGGTATGAACACTCCCCTCCTTCCCAGCAAGAATTCGCAACGTGCATACATCACAATGTGCAGTCCCTATGTTGAACATCTCTGCTTTTGCTTGCTGGTGAGAAACTAAAAGTTTGGCTGAATGCTGTATGCCTCAGTAGAGATATCAATTCTCTTCCAGAATCCTCATAAAACAGACTATGAAGAAGACAGTTTTGCACAGAGGTATTACCTCGGGCTGCAGAGCCTAGGATGCTTGCTTTGCCTCATAGTTCCTGCTCCTAACAGGAATAGGTCTCTGATACCCTTCTTCAGTTCCCCAAATGCAGGAGGCAGTTACGTTACCTCAGTGAAGGTTATTGTTTGGATCCTGGAAGGTTCAGATTCTAGGGAAATGGGACCTATTAGAAAAGAATATTAGCCTTTAATACTCAGGTGAAACCTGTGTTTAAGAAACATCCACAGAACATGCAGAAAGTGCAAATGAGAGAAAACTCTTACTGCAGCAATCCGTATGATACTGTAGGGATGTATGCTCAAGAGGCTACTACATGGGCCACCTTCTATAATCTGTAACTGTCAGATATCCAGAATCAATCAATGAAGGCAAATATAATGAGCCTGAGTGCATATTTTGCAATGCCTTTTTCTCACCTTGTTCTCTGGAAGAGCAAGGTAGAATAGTAGGCAAAGAATATGGGGAAATAAATAAAGGAGTAACAGATAAGACGCCAGGGGATGTGATTATTCCAGGAAAAAAAAAAAAAAAAGCAGGAATAAAAGCTGGAAGACATAAAAAAAACTTGGGGTGACAATTGTATCTCACAGGAAATGTATCAGTGAAAGCAAATAATGCTTTCTACCCTGACAGGAGATCTCACTTCTACTCTAAATCCAATTATAACATTTTTCCTTTGTCTCACTGATCCTTTTATGATAAAGATGTAGTTCATCTGCCTTAGCTGGTTCCAGGACACTGATTAGAGTAGTGCTCCCAGCAAAATATTTTAAAATGTGCTTAATTTGAAATCTAGCTGACTGTAATGGGGTTACTCATATGTTTAACATTAAGCATGCACTTAAGTGCTTTGCTAAATTAGGCCCAATATTTACATCCTCAGAGCTTCCATACCCTAATAAGAACTTAATCTTCTGACCACATAACACATTGGGTTTGCGTATTATATTAAATACCACTGCAGGGATTTGACAGGCTAAATTTCATTGTAAATAAGGAGGATTAATTCAAAACCTCATTGGTGTCATTGAAGAGATTCCTACTGATTTCCACAGTTCATGCATCCAGAAGAAAAGAATTAGATAAATGTTCCCTAGGAGGAGAAGTAGGAGCTTCTTATAAACTACAAAACAACAGATGTCTTTGTTCTGTATCAATCATTTCATTTGTGATTATTCTGCAGCAGGACTCTGCCCATAACGATTTAAATGATGGCATCTGCGGAGCCCTTAAAAAGAGTCCTCACTGCATTGCCTTCCTCTGGGAGTGTTACACCTGACCTGAGTTTGTCTTCTGGGAAGCAACGGGTAAGGTGTGAGCATCACGCAAAGCACAACAAAAACATCAGTGGAACTCCAGTCATAAAATATAGAAATTATACTGAAATGTTATAGTTCATTCTTGCTGGTTTTGGTAATTAAGAAGATAAATCTTTATGCTTAGTTCTTTCTGCAGAGTACAGTGTTGCATTGGCCAGAGAGTTACTGTTGTCTGTATTAACTTTCAACAAAATCTTGTAAGGAATTTCTGGGGTTTTTTTTTTCGGGTAGAATTATAATAATGAGGTGGGCAAATATAAGCTACAGTTAACTGTGCATCTCTGTTGTAATTTTCAACATCTGAAGTGATTTTAAGGATAACCTTAGTCCGGTGTTTGTAATGCAAGAGCTTCTTATTTGCCTTTATTTTCCTTGAGTTCTGTTTTTGCGTGCACTTGCTGGGTATCTGAGCTTGTGTTATACTTAGAAGAGCATATCACAACTGAAAAATCAATTCTCTGCCTATAGCAGTTAAGATGGCATTTGGAACAGCATGAAATGGGAGAACCATGAGAAGGAAAAAAATCCTTTTTTGTATTTGGAAAAATCCTAAACAAAACAAAAAGCTTTTGTAACGTGTTTGAGAATTGCTACGTTTTCTGAATTAGGCTGGCTTATTTCTAGAGAAGGGTTCACAGTGTTATTGCTTCCTCTGCCTCGCTCTTTCTCCCTTCCTTGGTTTCTTTCTGTTAAGAAATTTGTAACATCTCTTGTCCATCCGTTTCTAGTTCTTGAGATCTGAATTAATATTTTTTGTCTGTACAATACCCAGAGTCTGATTAATTCACAAAATGAGAGCCACTGAGTGTACTGAGTACACTGAGCATAGGTAACTCGGCTGGCAAGGCTGTAAAAACTGCAGGAAGAAGATGAGGGCTTTGGCAATTAGTTATTTATTGGAGGCATTTGGAATTGCTAATGGCCTCATTAAGAACATGAGCACCGTTGATCTGTTTGCTGCACAGTGTCACAGGGAAGTGTCTTTACAAAGAATTTAAACTAAGGATAGGGTAGTAACTGTGTCTTATTGGCTTGATGTTTATAAACCTCAACAATATTAGTCAGAGAGGCTGGTGCAGTTATGCCAGTTTAGTTCCAGCCAGGAGTGGGTCTATGGCTTATGTGACATCCTTCCCTCACAAGAAGGCTGTGTGTGGGTGTATGCGCATTCACGCACACACACAATCTGTCAAAACTCGTTTTGAACAGAAAAATGCCCTAAACTACCAGGCGCTGCACTGACAAAATCTCCCTGCTCCCTGGGAACACCACTTCTTTCTGGCCTTGGTCCAGAAGCTGGCTGCTCTCAGCTCTCCCAGGTTTTGATGGGAGCTGCTGTTTTGGTGCCGTTGGTGGGCAGCAGCACCACTCCACATGTAAAAAAGTGTTTTCCTTTGGCGTTCAAGTCCTGTGCCCAAGTCCCAGATTGTCTGCTTGCTGAGATATACCTCGCGTTCCTAACGATTACAGCGTTAATATGCAAACGCTGCAAGTTGTGATAAGTAGTGCCAGAGCTATTTATTAGCAGGAATATGTGATCTCAGATGAGGCTCCTAGCTGTGAGTATTCTTTTAAAAATACCGCCCATAATTCTGCTGCAATGTTTTGGTTTGTATATGTAAAACTGACTGAGTCATATTGTTTGTTAGCTGCAACTGCCATATTATGTATATTCTTCTTACTCCCCTGAAAAATCACAACTGTTGTATATTCCAAAGAGACTCATTTTGGAAGAAACAATAACACTTAAGTTGCACATTCATTTTAAAAGTGCTACATAGTGAACAATATTTTTTCTGTTTTAATTGGGAAACTTTTGTAGCGGAAAGCTGTAAAGTGCCAGGACTCTAAAACAAATATAAAACGCACAACGATGTCTGGAGCCATGTTGCTGTAAATGAATCAAATGCTGTAATCAAGCCTTTTTACACTCTTATGCAGTATCTAATTTTAAATCAGAAATAGCCAGGCACCTAATGTACCTCCTTTTCTAATTTTTATGTTCGTCAGAGATCAACAATGGGGAATAAACTCTTTGGATCACTTATGTTCCTTTTGTCACAGACTGGATGTTCGCATACACATCATGGACATGAAGGGTTGTTGTGTCCAAGGGCTGGTGCACAGCTTCAGAAAATGAAGATGAAATGAGCTGTGTGTTGCAGACTGGCATGTTACTTCTACTTCTGTGTTTGTATCTGCACAGCAGTCTTCATTAAGCAACTAAGAACTTTTTAGGCTTCAAATTTAGTAATATCTGTAAGATGTGGTAGAATTGACTTCTCCAATTTTTTACTGGAATGAGATTGAAATCGAGTGTTTTAATAGGTTATTTGCAGCTGTTTGTTTTGCTGCTTTTTAGAAAACAAAGCTGTTTTTTAAAGATCTTCATACAAGTATTGAAGGCTTGCTTCAGATGCCCATTTAAAATATTACTGCTTTTATTTATTTTATTTTTTTTTCCAGAAAGTGGTGACTTACAGATATGGAGTAACAAGCCAGAAATAATATTTAGAACTATCTAGTCTGACCTGTTTGCAATGGAAGCTGTAGATGTTTTTTCACTCATAACTCATTGGTTCATGGATGTCTACAGAATAAGTGGCCTGACTCGAGTTCATCTTAAGATAGCCCCAGTGCGTATTAGTTAGAAATGAAGCGTTTCTTTGGGAAGATTAAAGTTAACATTTTCAAAGCGAGGAAGAGAGGCAGTTGGAAAGGAGGAAGCAAAGCAGCCTTCATAGTATTCATTTATAGCATCAGTAATTTAAAGTATCTGTGTGTGTCAAGTACCCCAAGAAGTTTTGAGATCAATTGCTCTGCATGCTTTTAGAGGATGGAGTAGGAGGAAATTTTTCTTTTTTTTTTTTTTTTTTTCCTCTCTTTTTCTCCTCCCCTTCTACATTTGAAGGTCCAAATCCATGCCAGCAATGAGAAAAGCAACAAGAGAAGATCTGTAAGGAATGATGAACATATCCCTTTCTCTGTATTGTCTTTCTGCTGGCAGGGATGCTGTTCCTTCCTCCACAGACACTGACTCCTATGCCAGCATGAATGATACAGTCTGAATGAGCACAGAAAATAACCCTGAATGACCCAGCACACTAACATTCCAACATAAAACTGGAATGAGTGCTGTGTAAAACAAGAGCAGTAAGTTGCTTCACTGGGTGAATCTATGTGAGAGGATGGGTGCCATTGGAAAACATGGCAAAAATAGAAGGAAAGAAACTGTTTTCCTCCAACAGTCATTTGATTTTGAGATTCACATTGCATTTCATCCACTGCTAATTAAGGTTAGCTCCCGTGGTAACCACTAGTTGCTGCATTAACAAGAAGAGAAAAGCAGTCGTTAGGAATAAAATTATCCATGTGGCTCTATTGGGATTTTTAGCCCTAGCCCCTTTTCAATCTGTTGGGTGAACAGTGCATAACCAATGCAATATGATAGGTCTAATCCATTAGATTTTTGACAAAAATTATTCTCCTCTGTTTGTTTTCACTTAATTGATGTGTGAAAATATCTGCACTTATAAACAGCAGAAGGCATTGTCATGACTCAGCATCACCAGCTGTGGTCAGAAACCCATGTTTTGCTGGTGTAAAAAGGCTGTAAGGTTGGCTGTCAGGTAACCCTTGCTCCTGGGAATCTCTTCTTTGATACTTGCATGGTTTTTGGTAACAGGTCATAAAAAGAAATTTGAAATCAGAAACAACAGTGTGGCATATATTTTGGAAGACAACTAGAACCCGAAACTCAAAAAAAAAAAAAAAAAAACCTTAATGGGCATAGAGGAGGATATAAGGATAATTTTTCTGTGCAGAGTGGAATCGAAGATTTTCTGGTGTTTATTACTGTCCTAACTTGGTTTTTAGTAGAGTAGATATGAACTTTTTCCTTCATTTGATTTCCATTAGAGCATTTTGGAAAAAGCTATTTACTTTCACTGTGATCGGTTCCGTGTTTGTCTAAGGAGAGTGGTGTGAACCATTCCGCCATGTAAAGACTCAAATTTTCTAAAGCATCCATTTAATTTGGAAGCATGTTATGTTTTGAAAGCCAATGCACAAGTACCACATAGATGGCTTTCCCATCTTTAAATGAAGTTTTAATTAATAGAGCAAGTACTGTTCAGGTGATTTTGGGGCCTTTCATCCGCACACTTACCCAAGTGTTCTTACTGTTTTTCTTATTAACGCTTACTGGAAGCTTTGCTTGCCTAAACCAGATGTGATATGTTCATTGTATACTCCTGCAGAGGAATAATGAGGGGAAAAAACCCCTTTTAAAATGGAATAACAGAATTAAGAAACAAATGCAATACAACTCAGTGGGAAACAAGGACGTACAAGGACTCTTTCGTAATGTAGGGAAATCTTTAGAAGAAACAAGGTTAACTAGGTTAAAAATAAATTTCTCTAATAAAATAAAAAATGCAATCTAAGCTTAATTTTAACCAAGGATATGTTAAGCACTTGGCAAGCAAATATGGATTTTTTTACAGGGATTCTGTTTCAATTTTATGTGCAAATGATATTTGGCAGCAGTAATTGAAATACAGCATGACTTTGTCAGTTATTTCTAGTAGTTATTTTGTTTGCTTGTCACCAACTTTTGCTTCTCTCTTTGGCTTTGCTTGTGAACTTTCTTCCAGACATGTTAACTCTTCAGTGTCTCCAACTGCTGCTCTCATTTTTTTTACTTATAGGAATGTAGATCCCATTGCATATGTATAAAAGGTGAAAACCTAAGGAAAAAAAAACGAGTGGTTTTGAACAGGTTCCCATTTCATGTCAATTAAAAAATTCATGGTGATTCCACATAAAATCAATCTATAGGAAGCCAATACTAAGCACTTCTATTGACATTGGGGGAATATATGTTTTTTTTTTCAGGAGTGATGTCTAAAATAACATACAATATAAAGACTAGATAAATTTAGATGCAATTTACATACAGAGAGAAGCTGAACAGAGCTGCAGAGGAATATTTTTGGAAGTGAGATCCAGGCAGTGTTCACAGCAAAGGAGAGAGCTGTGACCCTCTTAGGCTCTCATTACCTTCACACCGTGACGCAGAGTTGCTGGGAGTGTGGCAGCTGAAATCACAGTATTCCTAAATGCAGACAGATTCTTGCTGTTAATGATGAGCTCAGGATTTAATCCATTCTCTAAATTGATTAAAATCACTAAAATTCCCTGACAAACAAATACGTAGAGAAAAGTCATTGTTTTGATTTCCTTTTTTCCTAGTTTAGTTTGTTTAGAAAGATGGGTGCTTAAAGATACAGAGTCTGGGCACAAACAGTGATGTTAAATCATACAGTAGTTGAATTAGTACACAACTCACTGCCTGATTAAAAAATGCATTTTTCTTTGAGGGAGTGGAGGTGGTTGTTAATGTTGTTTGACAGTCCAGAAAAAAATATTATTCTACTATTCCTCCTTCAGAAGTAGCAACTTTCAGAAATTTTTTTTTTCGGATTGGATGAAACTTGAGAAGATGAATGGCTTCTCTATTTTACACATGAGTAAAATCAGGCATTCATAGTTAATTGATTGAGGTTTTACAGTGAGCTAGCAATGAAACTAGATGTCTAATACATTGAAATGTGACTGTGACCATGCTTTTCTCTATATATACATTCTCACAAAAAAGCAGGAGCACCCCACAATCTTTCTAATATCATTCCTTATAAAATACCTGAAAGGTACCCTGTGGGATCCGTTATAGAGATCACAGAAAGCCAAGACGACTGGTATTTAAACCTGTACAGAGGAGATTAATCATGTGCTTACATATCCCAGACTAGCACACTAGTCTCTAGACCACCTTTTTTATTCCCTGGGTCCTATTCTGCCTCCTACATAAATCAGTGTGAAAACTCCAGTTGCCTGTTATCAGATCTGTGTTGAGTGTTTTTTAAAGGCTGAATTACCCATGCTGTTGAAAGAGGATTGCCTCTTTAACTGATGGCATGGTGTCAGTTGTAACAAGGCTCTAAATGTCTGTCTGACCAAAACTTGGGCCCCGTTCCAACCAAAATAAATTTTTAAAATGCAATTAGTAAATGTGTATAACATTATTTTTAAAAAAAACTTTTTCCTTCCCCAGCCTGATTTAAGTAAAATGACTTTAATATTTACTTTTTTTTTTCTTTCACTGGAACCAATTAAGAACTATGATTGAGTATCAGGAAATGATATATGTTTATTGGGTGAGGATTAGCAAGAGGAGCCCAGCCTACTTCCATCTCAGAGAGCATGGAAACCCAGGGTGTGTTTGTTTTTTGGTTTTTTTTTGTCATCAGTGACTTAGAAAAACAAGAGGAAACTGAAGCCAAAATTTTGGTCTGGCAGACAGAATATAGACAGGTCTCATGTATCAATAGAAAGATGAGATAAATATTAAAGAAATATTATTCAGCCTAAAACAAGACCCATCTGCAGCTGTTGGAAGTGGTGATTTTATTCAGAGGCTTGTGGAAGAGTTGTGTAGTGAACAGCATGCAGCAGAAGATATATGATACGTTTCACAATGAACCCCAAGTGCCAGGTATTTTATTACCTTACACAGGGAGTTACTTCCAGAGGTAGTAAATTTTTCATTTAGTCTTCCTTTGTTTGCTATAATTCCTTTGATTTCTTTCTTTAATTAAATCATACAAATTTTCTGGCTGTCTTCCCCCTGTTCTGTTTAACCACTCCCAATCTTTTAACAGTGATGGGCAGAGAAAAAAAATAAATGCCTGACAAATATACCTTGGCAACAAAGCCAACTACAGTAAATCCTGTGACTGAAATACCAAGTTGTACTCTGAAGGATATTTATTGCATTTAGCTATCCCAGAAGACAGCTCTGGAAACTCTAATCTCCCCCAGAATCCCAGATTAGATGCGGTAATATGATAGGGGAGAGATACAGTGTTCAGGAATGGATTTTCTTCTAGGTATTGAATCTCTGGTTAGTAACCTTTCTGACAGCTTATCCAATTGAATGTGCCAGCAGTATTTCTGTAATTATCACCTCTGAGTGTAAGTTCTATCTCATATTCTATCTAGTATAGTTATCTATTAATAGGATAAGTCTCTGTTCTGTGTTATTATTGTTTCTCCTTCAGTAATGAAATGGTTGTTTAATGCTGCTTCTCTTCTTAGTCAAACCAAGTTTCTGTTCACTTTAGCAGGCACAAGGAAAAATATGGTTAATCTCAGAGCAATAATGAAAAAAACCTCTGATAACTAGTTAACCATAATTATAATAATTATGTATCATTTATTTGAAATTGAATGTAGGAGATAACTGACTTAAATAACAAGAGCTTATCTGATTATATATCACCAGTCAGTGATGTACATTCTCTGTGAAGTGTCTATCAGTACACAGATGATAAAATCCTGAGTTTTGCATTTTGAATTAATTTGGAGTAGCTTTGATGTTTGTTTTGACAGAGAACAGTTAACTTAGAGTCAAGTTTTTAATCGATAGATGAACCTTACTGTTCTCATGAATTGCTTGCAAGCAATTAAAGGCATTTTGAATAAATTGTTTACATTTTAGTTATGCTCTGGAATAAATGATTTCTTGAATGAATGATTTAGCAGATAGGGTTTTTTTAATATTTTTATTCATAAAATTTTTTTATCAGCATTGCAATAACATAGAGGGAATTGTCATTAGACCTTAAACGCTTTTCATAACTGGTTCAAAAAGCTTTGTTTTTACATTCCCAAAATAGATTTTCTCTATTAATCTGGGAACCTAGAACCAATAAGACCGAATGCTGAAGAGTTGTTGTGAGATGCTGTTGCTCTTCTGTTTTCCTATAAGGAAAAAGTGGACCCTTCCATATAGTTATCAGTAAAGCTGTCGCTAATGAAACATCTTTGCTCATATAAATACGACTCTGTTGTAATTTAAATAGCTGTCTTCCTACTAAGTGGTCCCTGATATCCCAAGATGCCTGGATAATCGCTTGGAGAGAAGAGCAGAGCTTGCCTGTTGTTATTACATTAAACTTCAGAGAGTTCTTTTTCTGACTGACTCGATTCTGACACTTCATTATTAAGCTTGCAGAAGATCTAAGCCATCATCTCTGGCCCCTTGGAATGGAGCTGTATTTATTCATGTCATGTACATACCATGTTATTCCTCTACTTTACATGTGTCAAGCAAAATACATATTAAGAACAGTTCTCCAAAGATAGTGAAAGAATGGCTTTTTTAGGTGCTTATTTGCTAGCCTAGGAATCCAAACACTTCCATGTACAGTTTTGCCAGTCTCAAGCACTGGCCTTGGGCAAATAATTTAATCCTGAAGTGATTGTTTTCCAGCGGTAAAATAAGCACCTGCTTTTCATCCCCTGTCTTCAATCTGGTAATGTTTAAGTTTTATTTCTTGGATATATAAATCTTTTCTGATAAAAATGTCAAAGTAGAACTTTTAAGAAGCTTCTGAGTTTTTTAATCTATGCATTAATTGCCTCATCAAAAGGATCAAAATAATACTTGGTGTGATGCTTTGAACTTGGGTGAAAAGGTATTTAAGTTTTGATTGCTAGTAGTGTTTGGGAAATGATGCTCTCATTCAACACTTTAACAATGAATTTCCTGTTATTATGGGTTTAAATCTTCTGATTATACAGCAATCCTAACTGGTCTTAAATTAATTCTCTGCTCTGGTTATGAGAGGGAGAAAAAGCCTGAGGATTATACATTTTAGATTTCTATCTTTATTTGCATCTGAAATTGTAATGAAATAAAAGATTCAGAGATGCTTACTTGTCATGTTTGATAAAACTACAAGCGAATTTGTTTCCCCTTCCAAGACAGCCCACTGCTTTTATTATGTATATTAAGACGAATGCCCTCAAAACAAACAGTTTTCAAGATTAATCTCTGAGATTAAATAATTCCCAATGGCATCTCTTCACTAATGAAAATAAAAGGTGGTGCTAGAGAGACAAGACAATGGAGACCAGACAGCCTCCATAATAGTTTTATGCGAATAAATGTGCTTTGTATTGCAGTGAATGAAAAATGAACACACCCAGCTACTGCTTCTCAGGTAAAGCATGCTGTACTTCAGAGTGGCTTTACCAGAAGTGCAAACGCTTGTGTATTCACCTTGTTCTTTTCTACATCAGTCAAAAAAAAAGAAGTTGAGAAGGGATGAAATGGATAGTAATTTCCATACCTTTGACTGTGTGAAGTCCTTAGGTTCACCTCTAGGGATAACCAGGTGGAATATTCACAAAATAAAAGTGTGTAATGTAAAGATCTTTCTGGCCTTGGATAAAACTCTTTCTGCAAAAGGATCCTCCACTCTTCTGCCGATTGCATGCAGCTTTTTCAGTAATTGCTTTAAAATGTTGAAAGAGCAACATGATTAACAGAACACAAGAAATATTGTTAAAGTTACATCTTTAAATTATGACAGCACCTGTACAATAACAACCAAAGAAAGGTTGTGCAGAGAAAATGGAGGCAATTTATTTATGATTCTGTTTAATGATGGAATTGCTGCTCTGTGCAGTTTCTAAAAGGAGAACATCATTATACTGCTGAGCCAGCACTGGCTGATTTTAAGGCAAGATACTGGAACCAAAATTTGTTCTAAATTAGTGAGTAGTTTGAAATATCTTTAAATACTGTTTAAGATAAAGAATACATTCTCTCTGTTTATCGCTGAAGCACTGTGGTGCTTCATATGCAAACTTGAGTTTATTTTCATAGTCCCAGACTTACCTTTACTAGTACAAGTGATAGGTTCCTCGTCCGCACTCTGCTACTGTGCTTTCCAGGGCACTGTTCTGCTTTCATGATGGGTCTGAAAGGAATTTGAAAAAATCCTAATCTGAAAAATGCATCTTCAGAAAACACAAAGGATATTCCTGCATCTCAAGCATTTCGGTTATTTTTTCAGTGAAGTTTTATGCAAACTGTAAAGATTTTTACATCTAAGAAAGTACTTGTCGAATAAACCACTTCTAATGAGTGAACAAATTCTCAGGTCTCATGTTGGATCCAATAACTCAGTGTGGCTATCTTGTAAGTTGTCTTTCTGTATCACACAATGTTTTTTGCAAAAATATTGATATTTTTATGTAATTGTTTGTATAATTTCCTTCAATCATATAGAGCATCTACTAATTATAATTAACTAGGATTTTTTTTAAATGGGTTGTAATTTTCAGATAGCATTAGTTATTTATTTTTATATCATTTACTTTTAATATCTTAATATCCAAAGAGCTGTTGAAGCTCTCCCAGCCTGTAATCCCAGCAGCACTTTTGATTTTTCTCCCTGCTGTTTCTTGTTCTACTGAATTTTCTCTGAATAAATCCCAGTCAGATTAGCAGGAAAAATTTGTACTGGTTAAGTCATAGCAGAGGACAACAGGAGTAAAAGAAGCTTTGCAATTAGGTTCATATATATATATATAAAGTGAATAAATTTCTGCTTTTATGTCCATTTCTGAAAGTTCTGGGAAGATAAGAAGTGCTTGTATAAGGATGTCTCCTGCTGGTACCAGTACCTTAAGATATTCAATGAAAGAAAAAAAAAACAAACCAAAACCAAATGGTTGTTTGAAGGCATAGTTTTGTGTCTAGGTTTTGTAACATTAAATTTCTAAAGAGAGTCCAGTTTCTAGAGAAAAGTCATTTTGTTATGATTAAAACATAGGGAGTTCTTTTTTTTTTTTTGTGAAAGGTTTTTTGTTGGCTTTCTGAGATTAGGAGAGGAAATGAGAATAATACTGAAAACAGTGTGTTTTCCCCTTGAATTCTATTACCCTAATCAGGCCTGGGCAAAAAAAAAAAAGGAGAAAAAGCCAGAGGGAAGCAGCAAAGTTATGAAAAACTTTAAAAGTATTAGTCTTGGAAATTTCTCAAAGATAGAGTTCTACAAATGAAGATGTTATAAAGGAACAAAAGTAGTGAGTAAGACTTCACATCTCTTTTCATGATTAGAAAATATAATTAATGTGCTGTAAATTCAGTGAAAGGTGAGAATGCAAATTAAGTTCTTTGATTAAACAGTGTAGTATTTAATCCAAAACTGATTCAGGGAAGCACTTAACTGTAGGCTCAAATCCTGCTGATTTTGAATGTTATCTTCTGCACTTAAATGCGCATTTAAGTTTGTTGTGTGTGGTTTTTTTTTTCCTCATATGCACTTTGCTAAATTGAGCGCAAAAGGACTGAGGCAATGATCAGATTGGATTTGGAATGGTATTGCCTGTTTATATAGTCAACTAAAAAAATCTATTTTGAGTTGTCAAATAGAAGAATAAACAAAGCACTTATTTCCTTAGGCTGAAACTGACTCTACCACCAAAGGGACATATTTCAGCCTAGTTACAAATTTTGGGATGGTCATGCTCTTCTGAGGTGTTTGAAATAACATAATTTGAAACAGGATGTTGACTTAGGTGGCCCATTGACCGTACTCTGTATGGTCCTTTCTGTGCCAGTATGGTTGGAGGGGCGGGAAAGAACATGGAAGGAATGAGAGGCAAGATGGCAAAATAGTGTGGGAGACTGGTGGGTAAACCTGCTGCGGCGTGGGTTCTCCATGGGTAGCAGTTCCTTCAGGAAGCATCCACTCACTGTGGTGTGGGGTTCTCCACAGTCTCCAGTGTGGAGATTGCTCCACTGTGGCCTCGCCATCATGGCTGCAGGAGATGCTTTGCCCCAGCACTTGCAGCTCCTCCTACCACTTGGACGTGGGTGCTTGCAGGACCATTTCTCACACTTTTTTTCCTCGCTCTGTGCAGGTTTTGCCCTTTCTTAAATGCGCTTTCCCAGAGGCCCCCCCAGCCTCGCTGAGGGGCTCAGCCATGCCCTGTGGTGGGGCGGCTGGAACCGGCTGTGTCCGGAGTGGGGCAGCCCCACCCGCTCCTCAGGGCCCCTGCAGCCCCCCAGCCGCCAGCGCCTGGGCACGGGCACCCAGCGCAGAGATGAAGAAGGAAGATGTCATTTTGTAAACCTTTTTAGCAGCTATTGCAGCAAATTCTGAAAAGACTGTTACAAATAATTGTGTAGGTCTTTTCAAGGTAAGAAGGGAATGATAAATTCCATACTCACCTGAGATGCAGCTTGCCTGGGGCCGTCCTGCTGGTAGTAGGCACTTACCTCGTGTTAGTTATGGATCAGGGCATTAAGACATTTTGTTTTGCCACAAATTCATGCCGTTTGGTGGTACACCCCAGGGCTGATCCAACTACTGCAGCTAACTGGGACCTACTTGCAAGGTGATTTTAGCGTTGGTAACTTCAGTGTGTTCTTGTGTTGGGTCTTAGTTCCTACATTGTATCTGAGGCTATCAAGATAAAAATACTGCTTATGTGTTGCTTTATTTGAGGTAAATGTGTTCCAGAAAACAAAGCCTGGAGAAGGATTAGTTAAGACAATGAACTGTGTTTACATCAAATAAAGCTGAAAATCAATTCTGTTTGCATTCAGCTTTGTTAAAGGAAATATACATTATTTTATTAGTCAAATGGCACAGTTAATTATAGAGAAGATTTTCTCTCTGGGGCTGCTTTATGGCTCTGTTACACTGGTTACAATTAATGCTAATGGAAAGATCAGTCTACAAATTCATGGTCTTTTGTAAATTTTTACAACCTGATTATTGCTTCCAAGTGCCCAATACAATGACACTTGTTTTAGAAAACAAGCTTTCTAAATTTCATTCAGTGGAGCACAGTCCAGAACTGTTGTTTTCCTGTGTCATTGACTGACAAGCCTGCCTTGCCGAGGTGTTCCAGGCTTTCTGCTTACAGATGCTTGTTCTTGTGTCCCCCTCGCTGCCAAGGGAACTGGGAGCATTGCACTTTGCAAGATCAGACCACTGAGGCTTCAGCTGCGGGGTTTTATTGATGAATCTGTGTTAGGTGTCTACTAATGTGGTTAGAAACTGAGTGGTTGCTGCTTAAACCACCATGACTTTTGCCACAGAGTTGATTTATGTAGACATCTAAGTATTAGAGATCTGTCTTTAAAGTTGAATGAAAGGTGACTGAAATACTGTTAAAGACAAGTTGCTCACCTTCACTTTAACTGATCTTGAGATACAAACAGACTGCTACTGGCAAAGAAGGGGTGGGGAAGAAACAGAAAGCTAATATCGTATTCCTTTCATCCCGTTGTTTTATAGACCTTGAGGTGTCCTTCCAGTTTATTGAAATTGCAGTTACTTTTGCAGTTATGAAGGCTGGCATTTCTGGAATACCGTAATTCAGCTGTGACACTGATGTGCTGCTAGCAAAAGTCTTGCAATATATTGTGAAATCCTTATGATAACGTCTATTTCCTCTTCCCTAAATGAGGTGAGAGGACTTTTATGAATCTTTCAATATTTTGATCTAATTTCGATAGTGAATATGTTATTTATTCCTTTAATGGGAAGTGTAATGAATTGGGATGGCTATTTTACTAGGACATCTGCCAGGGAGTGGCTCTAGCTTGATGTGAGTGAGCAGTAATGACCGTTGGTTACAGGGGACAATGTTAGCAAATGTTCTACTTAGTAGATATCCTTAACTAGTGCCAAGAGATTTAGGGGTGATCAGTCAGACTTCAGGAGTTAAATCAGTCAGAGAAGTGAGACCATGACTCAGACCTACTATTACACTAAGTAAACATTAAATGCAACGAATGTTCTCATGCATTATTCACTATGATATTTTATTGTCTGAAATCTTGTTTAGGTTTCTCTGACTACTTTTTTTTTTTTAAATATTCTTTTAAATTCCTTGCTCCAAAAAGCTTTGATTAAGTCACTACTTAAATGACTGGAATGATCAAGGCCAGAACACATTATCTACTGCCATATTAATAATTTTAATAGTGTTTTCAAATATTTCCTCTGTGACTCTCAATTTTGATGTAATGTGTGGTGAGATCCAAGCCAATAAATAGAGTGGGTTGTCATGGGCTAATGAAGGAACATGACTTTCTTTTTCTTTATTTCTGTACTGAATTAATAATTGTGCTTTATGCACTGTCTTCAGTTAGTACTTGTCGGTTATGCAGCTCGCAGCTGGCTAGTGGAGTGCGCCCCGAGGGTCTTTTGGTCTGTGTCGCCACATTTCCCTGCCACAGAAATGAGAGGATGTATCTGTTTCTGGGCAGCAGGAGGAAAGGAGAGGGACTTGTAGTTTTGGGAGTCAATCCGTGCTCGAAAATGTTTGCTAATCCCAAACTAAAGCTAAACCCTAACAGGTTTTGGCTATCTAATGTGCTACACAGACTGAATAAAGTTTGTTTTTTTTTTTTTAATTCAGAGTTAGAGCTTGTAAGCATAAAGAGATATGAAGCTAAGTATTTTAAGATCTGTCACATTGTCTGCAAAACTGTGGTGGTCCCTTTTGAACATGAAAGTAACAGGAAACATTAAAAGAATGGATCAAAAACGTGTTGAAAATATATTGATGGATGTATGTAGTCTTGACTGATTCTGAAATTGTAATGCATACAAAGGATGTAAAAGTTGGTGACATGGAATTACCATTTCATTTATGGTCAATATGGTTCTTTAGGATTAGACTTATCAGTGACTTAGAAGCTTTAAAAATCCTAAACTGTGATCAAATTTGCCTGAGGGTGAGCCCTCCTTCATTGGGCAGTGACAATCCTCATTTATCTTTTATCTGTGGCATCTTGGGCACTTCAGCCTTTGACCTGACGCACCGGCATGATTTACAGCTATTCTCAGCTCTGGTGTTTACTACAGTGAGGATATAAGACATATCAGTCATCTTGAGGGTTTTGTTACCTGACATTGTTTCTTCTGTTCTGGCAGGGAACAGGCTTAGCAATTCTGGGCTGTTTTAAAGTGTGAAATGAGATTTAATTCCTTCTTTTGTTTTGTCTTTGTGTCTTTCCTTCCTTTTGGAGATAAGGGGGTAAAGCATCATCTCTTAAAAGGGTGGATCTAGTTGTACATCTTATTCATGCCCCATTATTACTGTTCTTATGATCATAAATAGGGTGGTACCATACAAAAAAGCCAAATATTACAAGAATAATTTGTAGTTACAGTGCAGTAAGGAGGTCTTACATACTGTGAGAACTAACATTTGTAGTATGAGTATTACTGGAGAAAGGAAGTCATAACTGAGGTTATCTTTTCTATGGATGACTTATCTACAAATACGTTATAGAACAGTACTTCTACAGTAGCTTCCCAGCTATTTGGCAGTGGATGTGTGCAAATCCTCTGCATAGCCTCAAGCAATAACAACTGGTAGTGTGATGCTGAGAAATACCACCAAAAAAGCCAGAAGAATAATGAGAAACCTTTTAAGAAAAAGGATGGCAGTGATCCAGTAGTATCATCCCTCCAGGATAACATTGACCAGTAATGTGTATAGCACTTTTCTGGAAGTGCTGCAGTTGAGATTAAATCTGTGTGAATTCAAAGGCCGAGATAAGTTTTCTTATTCCAAGCATCACTTGCTCCTTGACATTCTGACTAGATTCCAATTTCAGCAAATCACAACCTTGGTACCTAACTTTTCCTCCTCAGTCTTCTTCTGCTATGTACTTTTAACAAAATAGTTTTGCAATATTATTTTGCATTTTTAATTAACATCTTGTATCAGACATACAAGATAATCTTTTCAGTATTTTTTTAAATGAGTTTTTTAAATGAGCCTCATCCAGATGACACCAAATTGGCTGGGAGTGTGGATCTGCCTGGGGGTAGCGAGGCCCTACAGAGGGATCTGGACAGGCTGGAGAGCTGGGCTGAAGCCAATGGGATGAGGTTCAACAAAACCAAATGCCGAGTCCTGCGCTTCGGCCACAACAACCCCAGGCAGCACTATAGGCTTGGGGCGGAGTGGCTGGAGGACTGTGTGGAGGAAACGGACCGGGGGTTACTGATTGAGGCTCGGCTGAGCATGAGCCGACAGTGTGCCCGGGTGGCCAAGAAGGCCAACGGCATCCTGGCTTGCATCAAAAACAGTGTTACTAGCAGGAACAGGGAGGTAATTGTCCCCCTGTACTCGGCACTGGTGAGGCCCCACCTCGAGTACTGTGTTCAGTTTTGGGCCCCTCACTGCAAGAAAGACATTGAGGCCCTGGAACGTGTTCAGAGGAGGGCTACGAAGCTGGTGAGGGGTCTGGAGCACAGGCCTTATGAGGAGCGGCTGAGGGAGCTGGGATTGTTCAGTCTGGAGAAGAGGAGGCTCAGGGGAGACCTTATAGCTCTCTATAACTTCCTGAAGGGAGGTTGTAGTGAGCTAGGGGTCGGCCTTTTCTCTCGTGTAGACAGTGATAGAACTAGAGGCAATGGTTTCAAGCTGCGCCAGGGGAGATTCAGGCTGGACATTAGGAGATATTACTTCTCGGGAAGGGTAGTCAGGCACTGGAATGCACTGCCCAGGGAGGTGGTGGAGTCACCGACCATGGGGGTGTTCAAGAAACGTTTGGATGTTGTGTTGAGGGATATGATTTAGCTGAGAAGTATTGGTGATGGTTGGACTGGATGATCTTTTAGGTCTTTTCCAATCTTGATAATTCTGTGATTCTGTGATTCAATTTTTTTTTTTTTTTTTTGGCAAGGGGCAGCCAAGTAAAATTGCTACTGCACTGTGTGCAGGAAGGTGCCCTGTGGTCTTCCAGTAAATTAAATCATGATGACTAAACTCTGGGAAAGACAACAGATCTTATTAGTTCATCAAGAAAACAAGTAGTGATCTGCTTAAAAAATGGCTTGAGATTGTAGTCTGAAACTATCAAAAATTCTTCCTTTGCCCGTAAACCAGGCAGACATCTATTGGAATTTACATGAATAGGGTAGAAGTTGTTGAAAACTTCCATCAAAAACAGCCTCCCTGAATATGTGTGTTGAGGGTCGATTATCCTTTGCTAACACCACCCATGTCTTGTGAGCAGTAATTACATAAAACACAAAATACAAATAGGAAGGTGAATTTCAGGTGTAAGAAATTGAGTCTTGTATGTTGTATTAAAAATCAGGATTCTCTTCCCCCAAGACTGGTTATCAATGCACTGCAAGCTTACCTGGAAAAGTACCTTCAAGTCTCATTCACTTGGTCATCTTCCTTGTGCTGATATGGCAGGCCCTACCTCAGGTCTGTTTTGCGAGAGATTTTAAAATAAACAAGCACACAACAAAATCCTCAGGCTAAAATGCTGTGTAAACCAAAATAAAGTCAGGCAGCTAACTCTTAAGCTCTTGAGAGACACATTAAAGCCTCCCATCAGTGAGGAATTTGTTGCTCCTCATTGAGGAAGCTCCTGCTGAGGAGCGGGCTAATTTGCTCTGCCACAGATAGGTAAAAAGTCTTGAGTGATGCGAATCAGATTAGTTTTGCAAATCTGTCCTTCTTGCTTATTTAAAGCCTAATGCACATTTCCATGTGCAAATTAATTCTCAACAGAAATATAGTCAAAGCAGAAAGATATTACAGTGGAATGTACAACCGGGATCTTGACGTGTCAGTCCTTCGGATTTACTTGAAAACATCAGCTTTAAATACTGGGCATTAGTTTCCTTCTTTTGTTAAGCACTTATCATATCCATAAGGTTAGATCAAATATGCTTGTCTGGTTGACTTTAGTGAATCTGTTTACATGTATGAGCTTAAACAGGTGAGGAATCAAGGCTTGAGATAGGGAGGGAAAATGCAAAGTGTATATTGTAAATGCTGCCTGATAGATAATGAGGCAGACTGTAGTACTCAGCGTGTAAATACATGCTCAAGCAGAAGTAGTGCACATTTTTGACAAAAAAAAAAAAAAACAACCCAAACACTCCAAACTCATAACATGGTACCTGTCCTGTCGTGTCATGTCTCTCCCCAACCCCCCCCCCGCACCCGCCCCCCCCCCCCCCCCCCCGGAAAAAAAAAAACCCAACCAACCAAACAGAAACCATCAATCATGAATTTTTTTGAGCTAACTTGCAATGGAATACAAGGCACAATTTTAAAGTTTTAGCAATTTGATTCATTAGATTGTGGCCTGAGAATTAATGTGATGCTTAGTCTCATAAATTATTAGAAAAGGATGCTTCTTTTTCTAAAATAAATAAAATTGCAAGCTCTGAAGATGCTTGCAAATCCAGAGCACTGGGTGGAACTCTAAACAAAGGGTAATGAACAGCCTATCCTATTTGTCCACCCAAAAGTCAGCAGATTGTCTGCTCTGAGAATCCCACATTAATCTTCGTCATTTGGTCTGGCAATCTTCCCCCGTATCCAAGTCATATTTAATACAGGCGGTTTACTGAAGCTCTGAACTTAATTGACAAGCTCATTAATTTATGAAGCAAGTTATTTGGGAGTGTAACATTGAAGGGGAATACAATACAAAATCCTGTCTGGATTTTGCCTGACATATTTGGCTAGTTATTCTGAAGTTGGAACAATTTTTTGAAAAACAATATTAATTAAATGCTTTTAAAGGCGGGAATGTAAGGAAGAAAAAGTGACAAAAAGAATGACGAGGTTTCCTCTGGCTTTAAATCATGTGCTCTCTCCCTTTTCCATTCTCTAGCTCATCACCTAAGTTGGAGTTTGAAAGTTGTTTGGGTTTTTTTTGCTTTTTTTTTTTCCCCTCCCCCAGAAAATGCCAACAGAGTTTCTGTGCTCTGTACAAGCACAGAAGATTATGATTCTTGCCCTCACAGTGGTCAACGCGCTCCAAAGGTGACTTTTCAATGGAAGTGTTATTTCCTGTTCCAAAGTTTTGACAAGCTTACGCTGTCGCAACCAGCTTGAAACTTCTGCCATTAATTCCTGTGGCAGCACAGGAAGACCTGCACCGTGAGTTTCTGATGTAGTGGAAGATGTCTGTGCTCATTGCAGGGGCGGTTGGACTAGATAACCTTTAGAGATCCCTTCCAACTCAAACAATTCTATGATTTTCTAATGATTTATTGTGAGTGTTTAGCTTTTTGAGATATGTTAATTGGTAGAACGTTATGGGAAGGATAAATATTGCTCTGTTGCAGCCAACGCTTTTTAAGACACATGCTACACAGCCTGAAGCTGCTGTCCTACTCAGTGGTTTTCTGAGGTTCCTGAAACAGCAGGCGTCATGATGTAGAGATCATAGAGCTTTGTTACACTGGGATTCTCAGAAAAACAAAAACAGCTGTCTTGAAGCTTTGTAGTGCTATTACAGTCACATTTTTTTTTTCACCTTGGGAACTCTTCTGGTAGGTGAGCAGAGACTCCAGGCGTCTTCTAAAACAGAGCAAAGTTTTCTGTTTATTGTCTGCTCTGCATTTTGTCATCTTCATTTTAGCAAAGATGTATTTAGACAACCTGGAGAGAAATTTGACTGGCTTAGTCATAGAAACTTCTCCCAGAATGATGTTAGCACCAGTTAGGATGTTAAAATGTGGGTTTTTTAACACAGTAAAACTTAGAGATGCACAACAAAAAGCCCTGGCTGAGACAATAAAACAGACACAGTACTTATGTGAAGTGCTTTTCTTGTCAGGAGGTATTTTGATCTCTTGCTGAAAAAGGCTGCAGTAACAAGAAAGACAACACAGTCTGTCTTGTTCTTTATACTTCAGCTGGCTTAATTAAATTTCTGTCACTCTTTGCGTGTGTAAATATAAGCAAAGCCTGGAGGATTTATCTTCTGTTAGTGCTTTGTGTAGAAGGGAGAAAAGGAGGCACCACTTCCACTTTGGGTTTTATGAATATGAACTAATGGAAATGTTTGTCTAGACCCATGTCCTTTCTCTGGCAGTGGCCAGTAGTAGATATAAGAATAAAGTTTAGATAGAGTGATGCTACCCTGGGTGAATGTCCTCAGCAAGGCACAGGAAAAAGCACTGTACATACATGAATTATTCCTTTCTTAATTTGAGGTTTTTGTTTCATTCAGCCACAGTCAGAAGTTAAACAATTTCAAGTGCACAGACTACTCATAAAGATACTGATCATTGAATAGCTGTAGCTCATTTTGGAATAGGAAACAAAATATTGTGTGTGTTAAGCTTATTTTTTTCACTATGACAAGTGAGAGCCTATGATATTTCTTTAACTTTTTCCATTCTCCTCAAATTGTGAAGATGGGTTTGAGTGTGTAAATGCACAAAAAGACATTTTTTCAAGTGACACGAGATTCACAGAAAACCAATTTCTTCAGAGGAAAGGTTTAAAAATTGAAGAAAAAGGTGCTTTGGCTCACTCTGACTTTTTTTTTCTTTTTTTCTCCCCTCCCTGGAAGTTCAGAATCTTAAATGAAAAACACCTACTTCTTGATGTAGGTTACTCTACTGAGCTGTTTTGCTGTTTTTTTCAGGTCACACGTATTCTAGCAGTTTATCAGTGGGTAGTTCTGACATAACCGGAGTTCCCAGTGATGACTGGAAAGAGTATTTTTATTTGCTGTTGAAACTATAACTTAGTAGTAAGGAAGTGGAACATTCTGGGGTTGTGTGGTTTGTGGTGTCGTTTTTGGTTGATTTTTTTGTTGTTGTTGTTGGTTGGTTGGTTGGGGTTTTGTTTGTTTGTTTGCGTACCAGCAACTGGGTATTTAGTAAGTACAAGCATTGAAATGATAAAGGTATGAAGGTTCATGCCACATAGCACTAGGGAGAAAGGAGACATTCTTGTTATCCCTGCTTTACAGAAGAACAATAAATGGACAGAAATTGGGCTGCTTGCTGAAGATCGCTCAAAGAGCCTGCAGGAGAGGTTCCAGGCAAACTTGCTGCATTTACTCCGTGGCTACATGCTAAAAGGGCAGCGTAGTCCTGTTGTAGGTGTCAGCACACGCAGCTCAAAGCTTTTGAAGACAATTTTTGCACCTAGCTCCCCTGCTAGAGAAACCTCCACTATAACTAGGTTACAGATTTTTTTTTTGCTTTGTATTAGCTGTCAGGGTGAAACAGTTACTGTTATCACAATGCTAAATGAGTCAGACAGAGATGGAGATCAATTGCAGAACAAATTAGCAACAGTATTATCAAGAGGAAAGAAAGAAAGGTCTGTGAGAAACAATGTCTGCTTTGTTATCATGCAGTCCTAGGATGGAAGATACAGTCAAAATATAATTTAGACCTTGATCGAGAGCATCATTGTCATTTAGCTACATTCAGTGAGAGTCAAAGAGTAAAGAACTCATCCATATTTCTTTAAGCTGAAATTGTTTTCTTCCAATATGTGACTGGAAAGTTATTCAAGTATATTGATTTATTGGCATATAATTCATGTGCTGACATTGTTTCTATTCTAAAAAAGTTAGTAAGCAAAAATCATTCTATAAATTACTTTTTCCTCGTAACTTTTTTGTCATAGCTTATTAAGAAAACTTGGATTAATGGTCCAAGAAATTGGAAGCTGAATGTTCATAAATGTTGATAAATGAGAACTTTATAACAAATTTTTTAGTGCGTTTCCTAGGAGTATTCTTATTAACTCACAATGCTAATGACACATCAAACATGATATATTAAGATACACAGATCTATTTGTCAACTCGGAGAATGATCAGAAGCTGAGGCTGTCCTGTCTGTGCTTGAAACTTGATGGCCTTTAGGGTATAAGGGTGATCTTTCTGTGAGAGAACCTATGATCAGCTAAAAGTGCATATGGGTAAGTTTGAAAAGATTATGTTTAATAGAATAAATTCTGTGGAAAATGACATGGCACAAACGATTTACAAAATCATTGCACAGCACTACAGAGTATTATGCAAGAGGCTGTAGAAGCTCCAGTGGAAGCAATGGCAACGCTTGTGTTAAGCTCTGCTCCTCCTTTATCTGCAGATAATTATGTAAATAACTGGTATCGCTGTTCTTTGGTGCTAAGGAAGAACTGCAATGCAATAGAAAATATATTCTAATCACTACATCTTATTACACTGAAATGAGAATTACTGAAAATCCTCAAGTGGTAATTATTCTTTTTATTATATTTAAGGCAATCAAAGCAAGAAATGCCATGTTCATAGTTTAATAAAAAAAGATCTGATGTGGGGAATATCTAAGAACTTTGAACCTACTGGAGCTTTATTGCTCTAATATTTTTGTCCTCTTCCTTTCACCCAAAACCATGTAGAATAAGCATTTCAACTTAATCATTGGCTGATGTTTAAGAAGCCATGACTCCACACAAGGCTTCCATATCTTGTTAAAATTAGCTCTGTATTATCTCAACTTGGCTTTATGTGACTTTATACTAATTGGTTTTTTGCTATACATAGTCTAGGTAACTGCTTACTCTGTGTTGCCGTGGCTGTAAGCCAGAGAATTTGCATGTTGGTCTAACAGAAGAGGTCTTGTCTGAAATGAGGACTCAGTGGGGCTAAACATTCTGTGCAAGCAGTTATATGCAATGATTGCTTGAAAAAGCCATCTATTTACAATTAGTGCCTTTGCCAAACATTGTTCCAAACTATTAAAACTACTATAAAACCACACTATAGTCCAGGTTAAGTACCACACACACTGATAGAAAACTGCTGTGTGGGATTCTAAAGCAAAACTCTGAAAAGATTAGTCTCCGAACAACTGAAACAGGTAAACTGCTGAAGCTGAGACCCTACGTGGAACAACCCTCCCTATGTTATCGAATCTTGTGCAACAGATTTTCCCTGTCATTTGAATTTACAGAAAGAAAAATGCTAGAAAAGGTAATCCAAGAGCCTTAACAAGCAGAGACTGAGTCAAATAAGGCTCTAACCTTACTAGAATCCATAGGTTTTCCATGATAAAGAGTATGGAGGCTTTCACACAACACTACATATAGTTCCTTTGAAAACTGAAAACTTCTCGAAGAACTTGCCCAGTCTAACCTCTTTCTTCCTGTCACTGTAGCCCTGATCTCACTAAGTGCAAGAATGATATACACACTGAAATATTTCTCCCTGAGATCGAATCTGGATCAGCATACCTTGGAAGAGTCACATCTCTAATGGAAACGTATCTCTTAGTCTACTGATTTTTCTTCTTTTGCTTCTTGTTCCATGCCTTTAAAGCACAGCTTCCAAAGAGATGTTTCTTAATGAAACAGCATGCTCTATTCTCTCTTTTCTTCATCTGATACTGAGGGATTGGTAGATTTATAATGCTTTCTTTGGTTTTTTGAGGTCTGTTTTCCAAGTTCAGTTGTCGTATGGAAGACAGGTGTTGGTTGTGTGGTATAATTATTATAAGTATAATATTAAGCTCTTTGTCTAGATTTTTTTTTCTCTTCATTATGAGGGAAGTGAGGCACAGGTTGCCCGGAGAAGTTGTGCATGCTCCCTCCCTGGAAGTGTTCAAGGCCAGGTTGGATGGGGCTTTGAGCAGCCTGGTCTAGTAGAAGGTGTCCCTGCCCCTGGCAGGGGGGTTGGACTAGATGGTCTTTAAGGTCCCTTCCAACCCAAACCAGTATATGATTCTGTGTTACCTATTGTTAAATTCCATCCCCCGTACAACTTTCTAATTCCCCTAGCGACAGGCTTATCTTAAGGCTGTTCTGGGATCTTTGAATTCGGGGGAATGCATGTATTGCAGGAGGTCCTACACAATCAGAATTGCTGAGAAAGGAAAGGGATAATAATGGTTGCTTTATCTGTGCTTCTCAAATGGCTACAGTGTATTTGCTCCAGTAAGGAAGACTAGCTGTGTAAATTTGACTTATTCTGGCTCAGCCAGTGAGTGGAACTTGACACTGCTGTGTGTTGGTGAAAAGGGGTGGGTTGCCTTCTCTCTCTTCAGGGAGAGTATGTCTCTCCTTTCCTCACCCTGCCTTGGGGCCAGCCTTTCTCTAGGCTGTTTCAGCATGCTGTGCTAGAACAAAAATAACCATGGCCTTTTGTCGATTCTGTGGCAGCTCCTCTTAACTTCACGCTTATTTGTTCACTTTCCAATGCTTTGTTTTTGACATTTAGTATTCTTAGTAATTCTTATATTAATTTCCTTTTAATAGGATTTTAATACATAGAAAGAAAATGATCTCTTTGGAATGTTTGAAGTCCTAATTTAGCTGTGTAAATCTCTTATTATCTAAGCATTTCCTAATGTAGACAGCTATTTTTAAAGCATTAACTTTTTTTTGTGGGCTTTCACAGGAGTCTAGATTTGCATTTGATATCTGGACATATAGACATTTGGATCTGTTACAATATACCACTTAAGTCTGTGCTTATTGCACGAGCAGCCTTTTAGTCGGGAAGATAAGACTGTAAAATACGGGAGTATGACATTGATTGGAGGTTTTACCGACTGAGAAATTTAGTGTAGTGAGCATAGGCAGTATGGCTCCCTCTTCTGAAGCCATGAGAAGTATTGGCTAGGAGTATTTCTTGTAATATCTGTGTAAGAAAGATGACCAAGTAAAAGATCAAAGTAAAATTCAGTGCGAGTCTTGACTTCAGCAACGTAATTTGAACTTGCTTAAAGTTATTGTAAAAATATTTTGTTTTAGCTAAAACAGATGTGATCTCAGGCGATTGCTGGAGATAGTAAACAAAAAATTTAAAAAGAAAACATAAAAAAAAGTCCAAATAAACAGAGACTTAAGTAGGTGCTGAAGGGCTCTGTTTTAGAAACAAAGGAAAGATGGCATATTTACAAAATTCTGTCAGGGCAGCCTGCTTAGAAGTAGGAAACTGTGAAATGCTCTGCTGCTCTGTTCAGTAAACACTGCAGGAATTCATGTGTGCTTGTGTTGTACCATGAGATGCTGAAATGGGACTTGAGCTCAGAATGGTATTGCTTAGAAATTACTGCAGGTCTTAATTGAAGCTGGTTTTTGTTGTTTGTTTTAAATAAAACCTCAAGCATTTTTTTCCCATGCTGTAGTTTGTTATAAATGTGAATATGGAAAACCTAGCAGAATTTAGACTTATACAAAAAAAAATCACACCACTGATACTGACTGATTTATGGCATTTCTGGTATTAGTCCACTGAGAAAAATGAAAGCAGAGTAGATATCTCTGAGGACTGTGATAGACTATTGCTCGTGAGGGAAAACTACAGTGCTGGTGAAAGCGCTGCAGGTAACTCCAGAGAACTACAGGTCCTCATAGTGGAGGAACGGGAGAAAAAAGGGACAGAATAGGGATAGACTTCACATAGAGAAAGGTGTGACAGTTGCAAGGCTTGGTGATGGCTAGGGAGACTCCAATTGCAAACTAAGGCACTCTCAATGTGATGTATAAGAAGGCTTGTTTCACAAGATCTTACTTGTCACTTTGAAAGAATAGTATATGGATACTAACAATGTCCTCATTGCTGTCCTGGTTTTTATTATTACGGTGTCTTTTTTTCTATGCTGGTGTGCGCGTCAGTGTTTTGCTCATGCACAGGAGCATCCTCATGCAGCTGATACTCCTGTGTCATTCCATGTAGACAACTTCTGGAAGCAGGGAAATAGGATCTTTGTACATTGCTTGTGATTGTCAGATTACTTGTCTGTTTAGAAAAAAGGTTTGCGTACCGTTAATAGTTGATGCTTACCACATCCAGAAGACAGTATTGTTGCCTGTTATTTACATTATATCGCCCATTGTTGGAGTATGCCGTTATCTGTTCCATCAGAGATGGTAACAACAAAGATGATGCAGCAGTTGTACTCCAGTGGCTGCTAATGCAGCGCTGGATGGAGAAGAGATGTCAACAAGTTAAAAATGTGGAGTTAAAACACTAAAATTGAGAAGGTGTTGTTAGGTTAAAACATTGTAGTATGAAGATGGTGAAAATTTGGGTAGAGGTGTCCATGTAGCATTGTTTCTTGATATCTAATAGCCCACAAGACAGCTAAAGTGCTGTTTTAATTGACTGAATGATAAAAGCTTAATCAAATTAACTTCAAGAAACTGCAAATAAATGAAAAATGTTTTTACGCAAAGCTTGATGCCAAGAATTCATTGATGAAGTATATGGCCGAACCTCTTTACTTAAGCACTAGAAACTACGTTTGCCAAATCTGACATTAGAGAAGACTTAGTCTAATAACATATAACCATTATTTCTTTGACGTACAGCCATGACAATTATCTTAGTAAAGGATTATGGCATTGCATTAAGCAGAGGAAAAAGCTACTTTAATACCACAGTATTAAGCCACCACAGTGAACTCTGGAAAGCACAACTTATCTAACATATTAAGGACAAATTCAGGTTATTAAGCCTAATTAAATCTATTTTAACAGGATTTACCTAAGTCTATCTAGAGGTTACCAGTCTTGATTTAAATTTGTCTAGAGCTTGCAGCAATACTGTATAAGTCACTGAGAAGATTACCGCGCACTTTGGTGGTCTTTGGATCAGGCTGATCTGCAGACAGATGCACACCGTGACATCAACATAACAAATAGCAAAACACATATTTCTGCAGCCATCCTATTATCTGGCAGCTGTTCCATTAACATCTTTCTGAACCTACAAGACTGCGACCAAGTTAATGGCTCATAATGCAGATATGTAATTGTTGACTGTTTCCTGCTAAGCAAGGTAATCTCTATGCTCTATTCACAGTTATTTAACACTTCACTTTGCATTTCTGGAGTACAGTTCAGAGCTGAAAAAAGAGTTCAGCATCTTCCTTTTATTCAGTGTTAGGTCTCCTGTTTGCTGAAATGCATATTTGTAATCCCTCTGAGCTCTTTTAGAGATAATTGTTTTGGATCTGTCCTGAAAGTTAGGGATATTTTTTTACTGTACCTTAATTTGTGCTGATGTTCTGTTGATCAAATTTTCCTTTTATTCTAAATCAATGTACAAGCTGGGATGTACTAGTTTTCTCCTTCATTGATAACTGCTACACAAGATAAGCTGTCTGAAGAAAAGTAGCAAATGGCTAGAGACAGCAAAATCCAGAAGAGTTGTTTTGACAAATGGTTTCACAAGAGAAAGAAACGCAAAACATCCTGTGTAGCCTGATGTTTTCATTAGCTGTGAAATTTCCAATGCAAGTTAATCTGTAGTTTCCTGTTAGAGTTTAGAATCAGAATGGTTTGGGTTGGAAGGACCTTCAAAGGTCATCCCCTGCAAGGAGCAGGGACAGCTCCAAAGAGATCAGGTTGCTCCGAACCTCATCCTTTCCAACCTTTCCAGGGATGGGGCATCCACCACCTCTCTTGGGCAACCTGTTCCAGTGTTCTGCCACCCTCAGTATAAGAGTTTTTTGCCTAATATCTAATCTAAGTCTACCTCCCTCTATCTTGAAACCATTACCCTTTGTTCTGTCACAACAGGCCCTACACTGAGGGGTTTTTTCCAACTCTCTCAGACTGTCCTCAAAGGAGAGGTGCTCCAGCCCTCGTGATCATCTTTGTGGCCTCTTCTGAAGCCTCTCCAACTGGTGCATGTCCTTCTTGTGTTTGGAGCAAATATATGGCCTCCCCGTCGGGGAATCGAACCCCGGTCTCCCGCGTGACAGGCGGGGATACTCACCACTATACTAACGAGGATGGATGTATGAATGTTTGGGCCACAGCTATAATTTTTTTTTTTCTGAGAAAGACTGTTTAGAAAAATTGTGTTTAAAAAGCATATTTAATTTATTTTTTTTTAAACTGAATCATCTCAATCTCTTTGGAAAAGAAAATACAGCAGTCCCTGCAGAAGCTGGAGTACAGATGAGTGCAGATACTATTCTGTTCACTACTGCCTTCCTTTGTGTCTGCGGTTTGTAACTCTGTACCTTGAACTGTTCTCTGTCAGGAGAGGTTCTGTCAGGGAGAACTTGAGAAATTTAAATCACCTCCCTAAAGAGGCAACTCCTTACAAAGCAGTATAGTCCACTGATACACTAGTAGAGAGCATAATAACCACTCCTGGTGGTCTTTATTGTAATGTGATATTTATATGAACTGGAATTTAATCATTAACCAATAGAAGTTGGGGGGGGTTGAATGTAAAAGATACAATAGCTGTCCTAGTTTTTCCTTTACTGAGAGCTTTTTCCTTTACAGAGGGCTTTTTTTCTTTATTTGCATATTGTATTTGGATATAATTGGAAGTACACTTTCTCTGGACCCTGCAAAAGAGGAACATGCATGTACAGTCCTGTCTCAGGAAGAAAACTATTGAACTTCAAAACCTGACATCTTTGTCTGGATTTTGTGCAGTGTCTTTTTTTTTTTCCCTAACATAACACAGCAGAAAGCTTGTGTTTGCTGTCAAAAACTGACAAGAGTTATTGGAATTAGGGATGACATACAGTTTGTGCACCTACGTAAATCTCCTCTGTATGGACCAGTCCTTGTTTAATCAGTAGTTAATTTTTCACTGCTGTATCAGCTTTATATAGTCATTGTGTGCACTACGGTAACATTTGCACGTGGCTGGATTCAAAACCAAAGTGGCTGTGTCTCTGCAGTTCATATAACTTTCGAAAATAATTTCCCACGCAAAACATGTTCAGAAATCCCTGAAGGTTTCTTAAACAATGGAGAAGAGTTCAGGACTCGGAAAATATTTGTTCCTTGAAATGACTGAAGGAAGCTTATTTTAGCAGGTATATTTCCATAGTGGTGAAAGGCTGGTACATACACATTACATTATTTTCTATTAGTTACCTCAGGGCAATGCCAACTTTGCTGAAGTGAATGCCCAAGTTTTGCTTCTGAAAGCTCCATCCCTCATAAAAACACTTGTATAGCACATGCTTTTAACTGTCTCCCTAACGTCCTGCTTGATCGTGTCATGTTTTATGTTCTTTGCATTGACCTCATGACTTCATCTTTAGGCACTTTATAATTAGACGTGATGTGATACAGTGTGAGAACTTTAACAGTAGGGGATGCTGATGAGGAAAGAAAATTAACTACTCATTTGTGCAGTGTCAACTTTCTGTTTGCCTCAGAATTCAATTCCATATATCACCTTTCTTGCTGCTTTGTACTACAAAATAATAAAAATTAAGTAGTTGGCCCTGTTTTCCAGGACTCTGGATTTAGATTTTAAGTAAGTTGATTCTCTATTCAGCAGAGCCTGTGATTACATCCACTTGACATTTATTATGGAAAAAAAGCTTGGCCTAGAGATAAAGGAACTAGCTCGAGGCTTGTGAAGACACATTTCCTTGTTCTGTTGGTTCTGTCATAATATTTGTATGTGACCTTGAGCAAATCAGACTGTTTTGAAGAACAATTTAGTATCTCAGCTTCATTTACTGAAATGTGTGCACTGAAGAGCTTTTTTTAAAATGTTGTGGTCAGTCTTTCTGTGCCCCAGTGCTCAATTTATGAATGAAAAAAATAGTAGTACTGCCTTATCTCTCTTCTGTCACAAGTGCAATAGTAACTATTGATTACTCAAATACTAGAGCAATGAGTGCTTGAAAGACTTCTTTCTAGGTATCTGGGACTTAAGTACATTTTAAAGTATGCTACTGAAAGGGAACCCAGTGCTGGAAAAATTGTAAAACAATTCCTCCTAAATTTCGGGATAACTTCGTTAAAATAAACTATGCACTTTCTAGAAGCTTGTATTAAAAGTTTGTCTTCTGAATTCAAGCTTCTATGGATGTCTAGAGCTCCATTAGTTATGCCGTGGGATCTGTTTTGGGGAAACAAAACCAGTCACTTAACCCAACTTTGTTGAACAAACCCAGTAATAATGTTTCATGTGCAGTATGTAAACTGGTCTGTTGATCAAAATGAGAAAAGAAGCCTTTATGTTTTATTTTACTTTCTAGTAAAGTGAGTTTAAAACAATTCACATATTATTACTGACTTATTTTTATGTCACTGCATGTGTGTAAAGAGATCATATTTTTTTGGAGACTTTCAGATTGGGATTGGTAGAAAAAAAATGAGAAATGCTAAATATGATAAACAGAAATTCAAGGCAAACTAAAAATTACCTGAGGATTTGGGCTCAATTTTGAAAACTGTGCTGGAAAAAAATGGGATGGTAATGTGAAAATGTGAAAGCACTTAATTTTGGTGTTTTGATCATATTTCGTTTCAAAAGCACCAAAAAGTTATTGAACTAAAATTTCTGGAGATGTCTTGTATTTTCAAAGGGAGTTGAATTCACTATTTTTATATTCACTATTTTTATAATTGAACTTGAACCAGTAGGTCTTCAATGACGTGTTTGTAAAATATTCTGATACGAATGGTTTGATAATCCTGATATTTCCCTGACTTCAGTATTTACAGAACACAAATTTTTAGTAAAAGTTGAAGCATTTCAGCTTTTCCACATGATCTTCATTTTGAAAAGTGGATTGGAAGTAATTGCCTCAGATACTTTAAAAGCTGTGGTGAAAATTTAGATCATTCTCACCTGCTGAAGAGGAATAATAACATCCAGGTTGGAAGCAGGCTTGTAACTCAGTAGCTAACACTATGTAGGATACCTTAGAACTCTGATATAAAGCCAGCGGATGCATGTAGGAAGATAAGAACATGTAGCACATGTCCTGGTTTTCCCTCATCCCTTACTAAACGAGCTGACTTTCGCTTCCAAGATTTCTTCTTCACACATCACAGGTGAAACAAGAAATAGCATTATAAATTGAAGAATTGTAGTTATTTTAAGCAATAAATTAAAGCTTCCCATTAAAAGCCTTGTGGGATATAATGTTATTTTAAATCAGAACTGATTTCCTGTGCCGTTATTTTAGTTGGATTGGAGAATTTCAGCTTATCCTTAATATTAATCATTGAGTAATTAAAGATGGATATATCATTAGACTTATCAGTTTTTCAATAAAAAGATGGTTAATTCAGCGTATGGAAACCGAGCATCTTCTCATTTTGAATTAACGTTTTTGGTAAAACCCTGGTTTGCTATTAAATGCAAACAGAGTTCCCACTTCACAAAAGGCTGCTATGGAAGATACCAGCTCTCTGCCCAGTTATCTTTGCAACACTTTTATGGAAAAAAAAAAAAAAAAACATTTTTTTTCCCACTTAATTTTATTACTTACAATATTTATTTCTGTATTTGGTAATCTGAGCCTATGTACTATTGGTGTTTTTCCCACAGAAAAACAGATGTAATGCTGTACATAATGTGTTATGTTAGTTTTGTTTCCAACATGTAATTGGATGAATGATTTAAATAGCACCCCAGTGAGAGGAGAAATAAATAGGCCAACACACTCTATTTTCTTTTCTTTTCTTTTTTTTTTTAATGTTTATAAGTGGATGTGTCATTGAAAAGATGAGATTTGCTTTACTGCAAAGAGAAGAATATGTTGTATTTTAGAATAGTGATTGCATGGATTTTTTGAAATTATTTGAATCTGATTACTCAGCTGTATGACTCTTCTGTGAAGAAGACAACAATGTTTAAAGTGTACTTACCTTGGAGTTAATGTTACATTAGTCAGAGTCTTTCAGAATGGCAATTTGGCGTTTATTTTGCTCTTAGTTTACGTGTCTTTCTCAAGAACCTTCCTGCCTACCTGTGGGTTTTGATTCCCAGCTCTGGAGGCATTCTCTGCATCTGTACCACATCTTGAATATCTGAGGAGCTGCATTTTTTTTTACTTAATCTTTGTTTAGCTACCATCTAGCTAGATTCTGAAGTGCTTTGGGAAGTATTTGCTACAGGGATGCCCACTGGACGTCTTTAGATTTATAACTGGTGATATGAATGAATTGCCAAACACATTGCTTGCATGGTTCCTCCTCTCTCACAGCTCCCCAGTAATAAATTTTTTAGGTTGTGAGCCTGATTTGTGTAGTGTGTGTTTTTTTTTTGTTTTTTTTTTTTTTTTTTTTTTCCTCTTCTCGATGGTTAAATGAACAGTGGAGTGGGAAGTAGGATGGATGTTCATGTAAGAGCTGGGTATAGGGCAGAGGTACTGATGGGGTTGTTCTCCATGGGCATTCCTCCATCACTCCTCCAAAAGAGAGCTCTTAGGAAGCTTACGTATCCTCATAGTGATCGACAGCATTGTTTCAAGCCAAAGCATCTAATACTAATCTCAAATGATGGCTTTGACACACATAACTTAATTTTGATCATTATCTCTGGGATGAATATTAATGTAACTGCTGTGGTATTCAGTTGTGCAGCTAGCTGAAGCCTCAAAGAAATAAGCTGTGGCATAAATATTTAAACAGTTGTACAGGTGTTACACTATTCTTCTCAGCTAAATTTCGCTTTGTAAATGTCTGAGTTCTGTAACTGAAACAGGCTTAATTGAGGAAGCAGAGCTTTAAATTCCTCATCAGCTGCACTTGTCTAGAAGGCACCAATGCCTGAGACACAGAACTATTTCTTAATTAAATTGAAAAAAAAAAAAAAATCATCCGCTTACCTCCTTTGTACTTGTCTGTTGAGCAACAAATCTCACTCGTGGTTTCTTTCCATGTGGCTATGGTAAATCTAAGAGCCTCTTAAGAAGCAGCGGTTTATCTTGTTTGGCTTTAATGATTACAAAACTTAAAATATAATTCAGTTCATACAGGGGATGAACCTGATATGACTTTTTCATTTTTATTGATTGTAACTTGGGAAACATGAGAAAGGAAAGTGGATGGTTTTTTGGGGTTTTTGGTTTTTTTTTTTGTTTGTTTTTTTTTTTTTCTTCTTCAGTGTTGAGGAGGTGGAGGGAAAAAAATGCTTGCATTGTCTATCAAATAATGTTTGGGAACAAAAATTTTGGTTCTGACACTTCAGTTTTCAGGGTTACATAGAAAGGAGACACCTGTTAATAAAAATCAGATCTAGATTTTGTGAGTTAAGATGATCTACAAATTAATGTGTTAACTGGTAGCAGGTTTTTTTTTTTTACCTGGCTGTCTTACGATTTTCAAAGCAGTAGCATTTCTCTGCTTGAACCAAGGCTGCGTGTCTCTTCTGTATGCGTTGACTGAATCCATGTCCCAGAAAAGCATTAAAGGGCTACTGCATAGCTGGAGGAGCACTTCAGAGAAAGATGCATGGTGAGATCATTACAAAACACCCATGGCTTTCACAAGAATAGGAGACACCTGGAGCTCCAGTTCCACTTTGTACATTGCTTTTAGCCAATGGGTGTTTTTCACAGCCTGTCAGCAGTACACAGAGAGTGCCATCTGGGAGCAAATTATTGCTGTGTCTTGCTTTATCTTGATGCTTTCAAGGATACAAAATGTCCATTCTCTCTACTCAGGCTTTTTGCTTTCTACCAATAAAGGGACCATAATGCCTTTATTTTTAAGGAATGGCTGTACTACACTTGCTTTGAATTTGAATAATTCCTTGAGGGTCCAGTAGACCTGGAGTAGACCTCTCCTAGACCACAGCCATTCTGACCCTTAAATACGTTTAAAGGTCCAGGCATGCAATGCATTGAAATCCATCCAGACTGCACTTCTGCATGACCAGCAAAATTTCCCCAGTCTCAGAGCAAGCAAGAGACACATGTAATGTTAAAAATAAAATGCAAATGCCTGAGTTATTTGAATATAATCACTTTATTAATTTAACTGTCTAGCAGATACTGATGACAGTCTAATTAATAAGGTCCAAAATATTCTTTCTCATTAAAGGAGTTAATGAACTCACACATCTTAAGAATTTCATTTAAATTAATTAGGAATAATTTATATGAGAGAGAGAAGTGCAAAAAAAGTATTCTTACTGAGGAGTGGAAAATTGGTAAATCTGTTAATGAGGGATGCTGAGTGCCATGACTTCTATGAAAAGATTCCTACAGTTCTGATTCATGTGTGGAAAGTCACTGGGTGGCTAGATATTTTCAAAATGTCAGCACCGTGGGCATTCTCACTCATTGCTACTGTATGTGCTAAATAGTGTCTAATCCCTTTAGCAGGCACAGCAAACATTTGTTTCAAAACAAAAAAAATCTGTCCCTACATATAAGTAAGGTATTAAAATGTGATAAGGATTTATTAGTAATATAGCTTTTAATTTCTCCATAATTTCAAAAAGCAGAAAAATTCAACACAAGTATTTTCCTTAAATTGTGAAGCATGGTTCCTTGTTTTGCAATCTAACTCCATCAAAAATTAAATTTCAAAAGTTGCACTTCAGAAGCACTCATTTTATATCTTGTCATGCCCTCTGTTTCTAAAACAAAGGTTCTTTTGGCCACTACACTGTGTTACAGTGATTTTTCTCAGCTTTCAGGAGTTAATAAACAGTAAAATGGAAGTGGTAAGCACAGTGCTCTAAGGAAGCAATTTCAGTTCTGAAAGTTTCCAGATTTGTTACTCGCAGAATAACTTTCATGACCGACTTAAAATGAGTAAGGTATATAGTTTTCTTCTGTGCTTTATTGAGTTAATTTCTTTTGGCTGTCATGTTCAGATTTTGGTGTATATTAGCTTCAGAAACTTGTTAAAAATAACTAACCTGAAACTACTGAAGCCATGACTGATATGTAAATAGAGAAGCCTTAAACCTGCAGGAAAAGCTGGAGGAGTATGGAATCAGTATGCAATGTTGTTGTAGGCATATTAACGTAGGATAACACCTAAGGAGTCTTTACTGTTATTACAACCTTTATTTTTGTATTGCATATTGCAGGTACCCTTCAGTAAATATAATACCAGCTGTAATTTGAATGGACAGGAGAGCAGAGGACTAACCGGATAGAAGGGACCAGTGAGTTTCCCAAGATCAACCGGCCGCTCGATGACACAGGTAGGAACAGTGTTTAGACCATTTGTTTGCACTCCTGTACTCTAATGGGTCCACTACACAACTTTCAAAGTGTTTTGTTTTGAGCAGTGGCTGTTTGAGTTGTTTTTCACTTCTGCCTGATCTTTCTGGAAATTGTGCAGTAACCAATATATTGGGCAAGTTTGCTGTATGCGCAGCTCAGGTTGACAGTGTGTGTGTGCTTGATGAGAATGTATTGCCTTTGTACGTCAGGATTGAATGTTAGTTGAACTGAAAATTGTTCTTTGTCAACACACAAGGGAGAAATCAAAAGGAATACTTACTGATAAATGCCCACAAGTTGAACATAAATTAGCTGTTAGAGGTAAACTCCATTTGTAATTATTTTTGCTATCTCTAAAGCATGCATGCTGTGTGTGTATATATATATACTTTTCTTTTCAAAGCTTTCTTTAATGAAATATTTACAGATCCGTACAGCTTCCAAAGGCTTTTAGCCTCATACTAAGATAATATAAAAGTATGCAAGCGAAGAAAACTTCAATGCAGACACACATCAAAAAGGAGTATTAGGATACAGTTACAAAAATAAGTTCTGTTATCCTAAATTTGTATGTGGTCAACAAGGTAGGGTTACAGACTGGAAATCAGGAGACTTGCTCTTCCTTCTACTCTGCTTGCTTCGTTGTCGAGCAGACAGTTTAATCAATTAAAAGCTCTTCTGTGCAAAACCTCCTTTCTTCTCTGTATTTGTGTGTGCAAATAGACGTTACGTGTTCATCACCTTTTTGCTTATGGCCTGTTGATCCAAGCATTACAATAACAACACAAGACAGGAAGGCTTGTGTAAGCTTTTAGGCAGAAACTGCATGGTAAGGATGGAAGAAGGTACTAAAAGTGTAGGTTTATGGTTGTAACATTCAATCTTGTGTTCTAATGGCGTTCCTGGTGGAGTCTTAGAAGAAAAGACTGCTATTGAGTCATTCTGTAGGGCTGGGGTATTTGTGCTTTCTTTGTTGTGATGTTGAGCAATCAGCACTGCAATTTTTTTCTTTTCCATTCTAAATGGAAACGATGAGCTCTTCCATTCTAAATGGAACTAGAGAAAAACCATATTTTTAGGCAGGAAAACATAATTTTAAAAATAAGTATGATGTTGAGTTCAATAGCACCGGCCATTTTGATGGATAGAAAAAGCTTACAGATGGATGGCAATGTGTAATGATGAGCACTGAAGAATCTTTTTTTGCTAACATGCAAGCAGCGATTGACAAGAGAGTATAAATTGGAGAAACCTGGGCAGATTTTGGCAAATTGAGGGTGAGCAGTGCCGCAAAAGACAGAACACAGTGCCACCTAGTGCCTTCTGCAAAATCGAACTGGATATCCTCAATGGACTTTCAGGTGGGTAGGATTTCTGAAAAAAGAAAGTGTGGAAGTAGTATTAATGTGTTAATGTAAAAATCAGTGGGCTGTGTCTTCCGTTAGGAGGCAGGTCTCTTCTGACTTCCCAGGAGAGCCCTTAGGGTGTAATAAACCTTCCCAGCTTGAGTGCATCCCTCCCAAGTCCCTTTTTACTGCTGAAATATGGGATGTCACCTGGGCAAAGTGTATGGCATGATTATGTGTCAAATCTCAGCAAACAGTTCATTCACAAAGGATGTTTTACATGGCATGTACGTGAAGGCAAACTCCTGCACAGGGTCAACCTCCTGCTGAAAGGTCAGGTCTGAAAATTTTCCTGAAATCCAAATTGCAAAGTTGAGATTTTGTGCAACGTTTTATCAGTCTTTTTTTCATTAACATGATGGAGCATATGTTTTTTTAATGAAATTTTGATGTGAAGAGAGAAATTTTTATGTAAAAATACATTACAGTATTGTTAGTAATGTGACATTTGTACTTGGAAACACGGACCAAGTCTGCTCTTCAATGGATTGAGTTGCCCTCTGGACTTCTCTGCTCCCATTGACTGTTGAGGGAGCTGGAAGTGACTGCTTTAATTTCTCAGGTGGAATGAATCCAAACCAGAGTGTGGAATATTTGGATTTGTGTACTTCTATTATAATAGACTACTTTGAATTGTTAAATTTCAGATTAATTTTCTCATGTTAAATGCAGAAGAAGCAGTAGCTTACATATCAAATACAGAGGAAACAAAATAACTCAGCCCTGTCTGTAGTTGTTGGGTGATTCATATGATAATGTAATAGCACTGGCAGAATGATAACTTCCTCACTTTTCAAATTGAAAGGAAATGAGACAAACCTGAAGCATCTGATAAAAAACTGCCTATGTGATTCTGTTTCACCAGCAACGGAGGAGTATCTCTGTCATCTTGGCAATGGTTAAGGATTAGCAGCTACCGCTCTTGTGTAAATGTGTCTCAGCTCTTCAGAAATGGACTGGTCAAAAATGCAGTAGTGGAGAATCTCTGGATGTAATGTGGTGGAGTGGATACGCTTGGAGATGAGTAAAAGGAAATCCTGACCAAAGACATCTTAGTTTGGACAATTAGTATTAGAATCTGTGTGGTCTAGTGCCCTTGGATTGTCCACATTTCAGTGCTTTGAAACTGGGCGGGGGGAATTATAACTTTTCTTTTTGAGGTTAAGTCTAACTCAACTAAGAGAGACTATTCTTTATTGTAATGCTGTAAGGTTGTAAACTGTGTATGATATGCAGTGTTAAAATAAGTGAAATTCATCTTTCTGAGGAATCTAAAGTGTTTGGGGTTTTTTTTTTTTTTTTTTGTTTGTAAACTACTCTGGCAAAGATTTAATTTTATCTTTACTGCTTGTCAGAACAACAGCATGAGAAAAAAAAAGTAATAATAGGTAAGTTGTGGAAAGGAAACTAAGTTTGGTCTGCTGTGATCCATACAGTCCCACTATTTGATATGTGATTTGCATTATTCATCAATTTCTGTAAATCGCCAAAGCTTCTTAATATTACTGGTGAATGGCATTTCTATAGGAAACCTCTAGCCATTTGTTTTCCTCCCACTTCAGATGTCTCAGTTATCCGGTGCAAGGGCAGAGACAGTGTTGTGTGATGCTGGGTGATCTATCGGACAGCATGGCTAACGCTTACCAGCTAGTCTAAGGGAATAGCTCATAAGTAATGAGTGAATTGAAAAGTATTTGTTCCAATTGTTTCATAGATACTTAATCAAGAAATTTACGGAAAAAACAACAACAAGGTAGCATAATAAAAGGCTGCATGTACCCTTAGTATCAGTCTCCTTAGCTATTTTTTTTTTTTTTAAATAAAAAGATTTGAAAACTAAAAGAGGAAAACTGCTTAAGAGATTTCAGTTTCCCTGAATTTCACTCCTGTTTTGACTGGTTGGAAAAGTAGTAGGATCAGAAGAACTTAAGAGATGTTAATTCATATCTTTTTCATATTACTTGATTTATTGAAATTCATTTTTTTTGTTCTTGTGATCTTTTATAATTCACTCTTTCACCTATTTGCATTTATCAGAGTTCTCTAGTCAAAGTACAAAGTGAAAGCTGCAGCACTAATCAAAAGTGATCAGATGAAATAGATGTGTATTAAATAGACCAAATGAAAGACTCGTTCATCCTGCCTTGAGTGCCAGAGCCCTGACACGCTCCAAGAGTCGTCTTCCTTTCCTACGCAGTCAGCCCATTGTGTGCTGACAGCCCTCGCTCATGGCACGTTGCTCATGGTCTTAAATGAATCGCAAATTGTTCCTTTAAAGAATCAACTTGACTTCTTTTCATCTATTAGTTGGCTTATATTTCTGAGGGTTTTGACATATACTGGAGAGTTTATCTGCCTTACATTACAAAACTCTACTGGAATAGCTGTATTAATAGACAGACAGTATTGATGAAAGCAGCTTGACTTTGTGATTGGAAGTTGTACAAATGTAATGTGTGTCACTGGAGGTAGTTTGGCAAATGAAGGGCTTTGGTATCGGTTGTGCCTCCAGCCTTTGCAGACAAATAATTACAACTATGCTGCTTACATCAACAATTGTGAATTCTTTTATTATAGTACTTTTTTAAGTGGAATAAAGAATTCCAGACTCTGAAACTGTGGAGAGTATCAGTAAACCACTTGAGTTGAACCTGGACTCTGAACTAGTACTTGAAGTCATGTTTTACAACACTTAAATGTTAATGAGAGCAGACTTGTTATGTTGCATGGTTTCAACTTCTTTTGTACTCTCTACTACCCTGTTGCCTGACTCTGAGCCCTTGTGTTTGTATTTAATATGGATTAAAGCTGTTGCATCTATCCCTTAGGAAATACCTGGAGCATGAAAGTTGTTATATTAAATTAGCTCATTACAGTATTACATGCATAACTGCATGAACATTCATTTGGTCCTTGCTTTGATCACCTCTGATCTTGGCTGTTACTGCTACTGACTTCTCCAAGTCTTTTTTTTTTTTTTTTTTTCTCCCTTGTATTTTTTTAATTCTAATTTCAAGTTGTCAAGAGCAGGTTCTGTTTATTTCCTGTGATAATGGCTTGCCTTTTTTAGAATACTTTTGAATTTAGATCAGTTCTATTGTGGCATTTTTACCTCAGCATTGACAAAGCATTGATGTGCCAGCGGTGTTTTGCTGCTGCTGTATGTGTTTTGCCTGGAAAAGCACCTTGGTCTGTCACTGAAGGGCACTGCATAAATGTAATATAGTATTTTTTATTTATTATCACAACACCACACTGACAAGCTACCTTCCAAATAGATCAGTGACCAATCTACCTTGGCCCCTTTGACATTCTAATTTTCTTTGTCTTTTCTCACTGTGTGTTTTCTTTCGTTATGGCTCCTTGGAACATATGTCCTTTCTCTATAATTAGACACTAACAATTTGTATCAAATCTACCTGTTTCAGACCTTTGGGTCATTAATTTCCCCCTCCCTCCCCCAGTGCTTACTGCTGTGAGTTAATCCTGGTGGGCAGCTAAGCATCACGCAGTTACTCGCTCACCCTCACCCCTCCTAGTGGAACAGGAGAAATAAAGGAAAAATAAAAGCACAAAAACTTGGAGGTCAAGATAGAAACAAAACAAACCAACAAAAAAAACCACAACAAAAAATGTTTAATAAGTGAAGGATAAGTGGAAGAAGAAAGAAAACAACAAAATGACTGATGAAAAGGCAATCATTCACCACCTCCCATGAGCAGTCCAATGCCCAACCGATTCCTGAGGAAAAGATGACTAACCCCTCTAAAATCCCGTCTTTTCCATTCTGTTGCTGATATGACATGATACGGTATGAAATATCTCTTTAGTTATTTTGAGTTATCTGCTCACTTGTCTCCCTCCCAGTTTATTTTGCACCCCCCAATCCATTCACTGAAGAGCAGAGTGAGAAACAGAGGCGGCCATCATGCTGTGCGAACACTGTTCAGCAAAAGCTAGAACATTAGTCTGTTAGCAGAACTGGTTTGGTCATGCAATAAGTTTAAAACTTACCTAATTGTACAAAGTCTGACAGAGGTATCCTGTTTCATGTTATATTTTGCTTTTAAGTTGTAGGGAAACCTGCCATTGCAACAGATGACTGAGTTAATGCGCTGTGTGCTGAACTGTGCTGCTGCTTATGAAAACATCTCAGGCAGTATAATGCGATATGTGGGTTTAGATAATTTCCTCTGGCTTTTGTAACTGCTATGCCATGGTGCCCAAAGTACGGGTACAAATTTCCACTGGATGTCATTTGGCAAAGCTGAGACTGCTGAGTGGGAAAAGAAACCTTGCATAGTCAGGAAATAAGCTTATGAGCTGAATGTCGTTAATACTTTTGTGAACCATTCTAAATGTACTCATATTAGAAATGCATGCTATTATCCATAAAATAAATTGCCTTTGTCTCATAATTGTCTCTGCTAATTACCTTTTTAGCAAATTAAAAGGTGAGAGGGCTGAATGCTTATATCTACATTTTTCCAGTACTGCATGCTTATATTGTCGCTTTGTTTGCGTCAGTATGAATCCCTAGTTTAAAAATTAGATTTCCACTTTTCCCTAGTACCTCAAGCAAAGCCTGACTGTGCAACCTGTAAATACGAGTGCTTTATAATGGATGCGATCCGCAGGCCTGTCTCTTTCTTTTTCCAAATGGGAGAAAAAGTTCCAAATAAAAGCTGCTTGCAATTAAAAATCATATCACACCTTTCCAATGCTTGCAGTGCCCTGAGGCCTCGTTTTCTTGTTTTCTACCACAGCTGAAGACTGACTGGATTGAAAAGAAAATGTATGTTATGGAACTGGAATGAAGTATAGAGAAAGCTTGTTTTAGCACGAAGTGAAACATGACAATGGCTGCACAATTAACTTGGTTCTCCTGCCTTAAATGTTAAATCTTTTATGTTCCAGAATTTGCACAAGCTCTGATCAATGAATAGGGAGAGATTTAACAGCTAGACAGATAGAGATCTAAGCTGCTTAGAGTTAGTTCATCTTGTTTGGTTAAGATTTATCATAACAGCATCCCAGCCGTGAGGCAGGACCGTTGCAGTACTACCGCTATTCTTGTTGTTCTCCATTTCTCTGACTGAATTTCTAGACAGATAACAAAGGAGTTAGAAAATGACATGAATTTTAAAATGACTCTGCTTTCTGCCTGTGAAATGATACAATATTCAAGTCATATTCAGAAACTTATAAAATACAGTTTAATATGTCTATATTTTGACAATTTAGTTGCTCTACACCAGTGCCAGCCACTGTTCTGTAGTCATCTTGGTAACAAAAATCTATATAGGCAAATCTTGTACAAGTCTTGCTCCACTAACTAGCAATACCTCAGAAGTTAATTTCATCAAAATATTCCTAATTTCGGGGGGGGGGATTTGCAGCCCATATGAGTTAGAGAGCTTTTCTTATGCAGTCTACCCAGTTTAAAACTTGAACAGCAGAACTATGAATAGAGAAAAGAGTTTTCAGCACTGCCCCAGCACTCTCCCCTGCTGCTCTGGCAATCCCCGTGGGAAGCAGGGCTCCCTGCTACTCACTGCACGGAATGATCCTCCTTGAAAAGGAATCAGCATCTAGGTTAACTTAGCTCTGCCGTGATTATCCCTGCTTCAAAGCTATATTGCAGTTATTGTGTGATCATTTGCTCTGTGCTTTTAGCACAGAAATATCCTCTCTGACTTCTGGAAGCGAAAGCAATAAGGCAGAAACAATCAGCTTTCATCCTTTCCCACTGGATTACAGGATAATTTGTTTGGCATCTGAACATGTGACGAATTACAGGGAAGGCACATGGTAAGTGCTTGCACTGAGAAAACCCCTCTAAGCTACTCCCTGGAATGAAAGCAGCACTCTTGTTTTCATTTCTATCCCCAGACCTCTCGGGTTAACCCAGCAGAAGATGCCCTCTGTGTTCAGTTAAGAGGTTTTTGTGCCTGGATGGGAGAGGAGTTAGAGGTTACCCAAGTGAGAGCCTAGGTCGGCGCTGAAGTGAAGGCTGTCAGAGCAATATGGATTGTATAACATGCAGTAAAGAATGAGTACTGCTTTTCTGCAGAGGATGGTTGTATGGTCCTTTCTTTCTTTATGTGATTTCAACCAGGGTTCTGCACAGAGTTTCTATCACACTGACACTTACGCTTTGAGCTTTTTTTTTTCCCGTGCCATGTTTGCTGAGAAGAGACGGAAGACTGGTCAATCCAAGGCTTCAGATAAGGCATGAGAATACCCATATAAAACACAATTCACTACAGAACCCTGATAGTAAAACCAAGCACATAACAATATTGAGACTACACAGTGCCCTGGAACTCCTCTTTAGCTAGAATTGTTAAAGCTGGCTAAGCTTGGAGTAAAAAATCTACCTCTTTTTTGAGTCCCTATTCCTGCTCTTTAAATAGCGAACTTTGAGCCAGGGAGCCTAGAGGGGACAAAATAATTAAAATTGGTATAGAATTTAAAACATGAAAGTGATGCAAAACAATAAAGCTAGAGGCCAAATTCTCAGGTGGTCTGAACTAATGTGTCAGTGACTTCATTTCTATGACCTCGCTTCCTTAACAGCAAAGTATTTGGCTCTAGATTGTGTTACTTGCCCAGAGACCTGCTTACGGAGCCCTTGATCCAGGGAACTGCTCAGCACTGGGTGAAGACTCCTGAATCTGTATGTCAAGATCGGTGGTTTGGCCACTGTTTCTTTGTTGTTGTTAGGTTTTGGGGTTTTTCTTGTAGAGACCAAACCTTTTTTTTTTATAATTTTTTTTTTTAATTTCTCAGGCAAAAAAAAAAAAGGAAAAATAAATAATTTTGTATTAAATCAGATCTTTACATTTTTTCATTTACAGAGAAAGGCAAAAAGAAATGGGGGAAAAAAAGATAATAGGGTCCTGTTCCACTGTAGGCGGACAGATTTCACAGCAAGGATTGGAACAGACCAGACAGGCTGCCCAGTGCCTCTGTTGTGATATTATAAGGGCATTTGGCTTATCTTGCAAGTCTAGCCATTTCCATACACCTTACTGTAACAGAAATTGGAAATCCCTTTTTTGTATGTTTGTGTACATGCGGGTTTTTTTTTTTTTGACAGATTCTGAATAATGTAGTAGCAATATCTGGTTTTTTTGAGTTCTCTTTCCAGTCATTCTGGCTTGCTAATTGTTGCCTGATGGGGAGTTGTGGGATAACTGCTTTGAAGAGATCTCCCCTGCACTGGAGTTCCCTGCTCTGAACTTGCTTTGGCTGCTCCTTACCACTCCTGTCAAATTCTATCAGCGTCTGCCCTGCAGCACCAGAAGCAGCAGCTGCATGCCTCAGAGAAAGTGTTCTCTTTTTCATCTGAACACTGCTGTACTCTTTATGTTGCCTGGTGAGGGTGAGCACTGTGGTTCCAGCTGCACGTTTGGAGGGAAGGCTGAGCTGCAATGCTTGGGCAGCAGGTGTGGTCTAGGTGATGTTCTGAAGATTGTTACTTGCAAGATCATAATGTATGTAGCACCTTCTTTTGGGGCCTCAGGCATGTGATGTTTATTTTCTGATAAGTGCATTTCTTTGCTTCTTTATTCTGCTGTATAGTTCAGAAGACTGAGAGGAACTGCTGGATGTGAAAGACTGAAGGGGACAACCAAGGCAAGCTTCTGTTAGGCTGTTGGACTTTTCCTTTGCTTTCATTTATTGCCATCCTTCTTACCAGAGTGCTGTAAGAAAGCAAAAACAATTGTGGAAAAAAGTAATCCTAGGTAGCATTTTTAGTCTGTAAAAACATGTACTTCTTCCAGCTCAGTGTCATTTTTGTAAGAATATCTACAATCCAGAAATAATCGCACGTCTCTTTCGTCAGTTAGCTGTCTACTTCAAGATGTGAGTCCAGATGTCTACCAGAAAACAGATGTACAAACTACACGAAAACAGATAAGACAGATACATTATTCAGTGTGTAAGTAAATCCCACTACATCCCATATCCTCCATGCATTAAAAAAAAATTGCTTCTTTTTTAACTCAAGAAAATGCTTCTGTTGAGAACAATGACATACCATTTTCTGTTGGTTTTGAAATCTCCCTAATTTCCTTGCCTAACAAGTTTCCCAAGACTTGTTTGAGGAGAGTCGATAATGTACTCCTGTTCAGAAGCCATCTGTTTGTTTAGACACAGAAATACTCTATGCTGTCACTTCTTGCTAGCTTTATTTGTTATTTGAATTTCTTCTATTTACAGCAATGAGATATACATTACTTTTAACATAATTAATTCTTGTCTTACTGACCTATTGTTAATACTACAGGAAGATTTTCAACCTTTAAGTGTGACAAACATAAGGCACCATATATTTTAAAAGTCCAAAGAAAGAAAGAATTTCAGAAAGTGATGTAAATGGAGTGACAAACATTCCCTGTCTCAGAGATGCCAACAAGAAGAAATCCTATCTATCTATATGGTGGGATTAGAGAAACTGGTATAAATAACAATATCACACTGTCTTTCCCCAAAATACCCAACCTTTGGTCCCTGGATGTCTGGAAGCTACAGATCCAACTGAGAGAAGGGGGAAGCTGGCCTATATCACGTGGTTTACATTCACATATATCTGGGTTTTCTCCTTCAAGATGAAGCCAAGCTCAGGGTTGCGGTAAGAGTTAGCATTTCAAATAGGCTAAAAACTGGGAGATGTAGTAAGAAGCTACAGAGCACTGAGTAGCAAGAAAGACTGGAGTTATTTGGGGCCGATGACATTTATTGGCTTTTCTTATACAGATGAGTCCCCTCTTGGTGAGGATTGCAGTTAGACTTAACTGTTGGGGACCAAAGCATGAAGTTTTCAGGTTAAAACTGGAAGATCCAGTTTTTCAAAAAAGCTATGACTTATGAAGACGTCTGGTATTAACAAGGGCTGATGTCAAGTGAGTTTTTTGTTTCTTTGGGGATTTTTTTCATTTGTTTCACTTTGATTGTGGGTTTTGTTAGTTTTTTTTGTGTGGTTTTTTTTGTTTTTGTTTTTTGAGGATGGGTCTTCTCTTTATAACAAGGTTAGAGTTGGGACTAGAGGTCAAGTTACAGTTAGGCAATGCAGAGTCTTGCATATACTGGTTTGAGAAAGATGTTGCTTGCTGCCTTAGATGTGACATGTATGTATTATCTTGTTTCTTAGTATTTTGTCTGTGTCTCAGAGTATTTAATCTGTCACTGTGCCGCTATCATTGTTATCTAAATGGCCCTGCTTCCTGACTGCATAGCTTTTATGTTGTTAATGCTACCAGAATTCTACAGTAAAATTATTTCTTCATTTAAGTTCCTTAACTCTCTCCTTATCTTCTCAGTAAATAAGGCTGATAACTTTATTGCAGAGCATGGTCAGAAACGTACACACCCTTATTTTACGGTCCTTTACCGTCTGTGTCAGTACTTGGTCGATTAGCAATAGATCCATTCAAGAGCACGAGTGTAGAATGTAAAAGCACTTTTTAGACTGGCAATAAGACCTTGTCTTTCTGTGCTTAAAATAATTAAGCTCTTATTCATTCACCTCTGGCATGTCAGGGCTTCTTTTCGTACTCCTGAGTGATGAATTTGAGGAAAGTGTATTTCCTTCCTTTTGACTGTTAGTATTAACTTTTTCTGTTTCTAAGAAAGAAGTGACTCACGAAAAGGTTTAATGAAACAGTCAAGTAGTGAAAGTAGAAAAATATTTTCTGCCCTTTCCCTCCCTATGCCTGACCTTGCATCCAAAAGAATGTAATTTTCCAAAATTATGTAAAACTGGACAAAGATCCAGTTACCTGTCACTAGTCTATTGTTAGCTTATGCAGATATATTCACTGACGTGGTCAAAATTTCATGCACTCTGTCACCGCCTGATGGCATTGTAGCTGTGTCGTGCTCTTTCAGGATTTTTTGCTGTTGTTACCATTAGCACACCCTGACTCTGAGGCTTAAAGTCCTGTATATCCTAGTAGATGGTCAGGTGCATAATTAAAGTATAAAGCTTGTTTGAAAGTTCCACCAGGAAGAAAAGCTTATCTTTCTAAGATACTTCGCTGAATCACTTATGGCTATGTTACATGGCCCATTGCTAATTTTTCCAAATGTTTAAAAATTTTCAGTGAATTATCCTTGTAGAAATTTCCCGAGAACGAGATAGAAAGCAGAAGTTGCTCTATTTTAGTAAAAAGGAAGTGAGGCACAGTATGTGCAGTCTTTTAAGCTAATTTTAAATGTTATGTCCCTGCTCCTTGCAGGGAGGTTGGACTAGATGACCCTTGGAGGTCCCTTCCAACCCTAACTGTTCTATGATTCTATCTAAAGATTACAGGGAATATTCAAGGGGGGAATGTTCATAACTTCTGGTTTGACAGTAACATCTCATAGTTTATTAACCGAGATGGATGTTGGTGGTATATGGGAGGTGGAGCTCAAAAATTTTTATTGAGGGAGAATGGAAGAACTTAATTAAGGTAAGGTGATAGTACCATAACTTCCCCTATCACACCTGCAAATACAAATTAGATGTGGTTTATGGAGAGTGCGAGGCAAAGATGTAATTTCATTTAGACTTTGAACAAGCAGGCTTTAAGGAATTATTCACTTGTCTATATCTTGAATTTAAGGAACAGTTATCTAGCAAAATCCTGGAGCCTGGCAAAAAAAAGAAGAGTAATTCTGGTAGATTTCTACAATGTGGAGGGGCTGTGTTTTTGTATTCTCTGCTAGAGCTTGAAATTAATTCCTGCTTTGAAACACATTTTATCCCAAATTTAAGTGATACTATATTCTTAAGACCAAACTTTGCAATCCAGAAGTGAATGATTTTGATAATCCTTCAGTTCTTGATCATGATCAGGGAGAATGTTGTAAAGCCCAAAAGAGCCTGTAGAAAGGAGGAAGTGTGGTTTCATCTTTAGTGAAATTCCTGGTCGATGTGATTTTAGACTGCTTCTCTGGAGCAACTGAGACACTTTAAAGCCAGTAATTTTTAAAAGTGTGAATGGGAAATGTTTAAAAATGTGAACTCTTATTAATAAACAGGATAATGAAATCAAAACTTAAAATGAGCAGCGTGAGATCAATTTTTATAGAGCTTTATAGTATTTTGACATTCCATAAAAGTTTCCATATTGATCTTTAAATAGTAAAGAGATGTCTTTTTCATCAGAGAGATAGCTGAAGCAGTTGCAATTTGTGATCTGGATTAGAAAATTTTTGTTGTTTCCTATGCTTTCTGCAGAACTGAAAACTCTCAATAATGCCAGTGGTTGAGTCTTGATTGAAGTCTTGGATTGTCAGTCTGTGCCAGCATTTTCTGATCATCCTCGTTTTCATGAAGTGCTGTTCTGCCTGAGCTTTCTGTCAGAAGTGGGTTTTAACATTTTTGAGTTTTTCAAATAGAAAGTCAGTGATGAGATCTACAGTCATAAGATGTTCTGTTAAAGAGCTCTTTGCTCCTGGAGCCAGCAGCATGTGTGGTTCTATTACAGCAAGAAAACAAGCAGCTGCTGACGGCAAGGAGCAGTAGGGTAGCAACAGGGGGCTTAATTATGCCCAAACTGCACAATATTTAGGTGCACCTGGCATCCTTACGTAGGTTACATAGGTTTTTATTACAAAGATGTCTGTGGAAAAAGCTATTTAGGCTTTAGCAAACAGTCTGAAAAGACATTTTATCCCTATAAATGCTAATTCACTGAGTCTGATGAGATATTATTTTTGAAGTGTACCCTCTAGGTGTCAGGTGACACTTCTAGAAATAAAGTTTCAGTGTGTCAGGTCTGTTAAGTAAAAAGCAGTGCAGATTATGAGGAAGCCTGATTAGCTGCAGGAATTATATGCAGCTATGGAGCACAGTGCGTTGCTCACGTACAGCCTGTCTGAGGCAGAACATCGGAGGTTGACTGTACAGCACGAGTCGGTGAAAGCTGGAAAGAAAAATCATCAGTTTACTGCATACTGCTTTCACAGAGAGTCCGGGTGAGCTCACCCCTCTCTGACTGGTTTGGAGCAGTGTCTTATCTCTGGAGTCTGACATAAGTGTCCTATTTAAGGGCTTACAGGACTGAAGAGGATTTTTTTTTTTCTCAGTGACTTCTGTTCCCTCTTATTGGAAGCAGTCATGCTCGTTCGACTTTTATGCCCTGAACAAACTCAGGAATGAGTGTTATGGAATTGTCTTCAGTCTTCTGTGAGTTTTGGATTAAACATGAAAGATCAAGGAATTGTTTGAAGTGCATGTGTACAGACTCGTGTGTATTTGTAGTTTATATCCTGTCCCATTGAAGAATAAAGAGAAGTATACCTTTAAAAAAAACCCCTTAACTCTACTGTCCATTGTATTTCAGATTGTCTCAGTAAAATTTGAGCATTTCAAGAAGACAATTTAATTCAGGGTTTAATTAGTCCCATTCAAATTTTTTTTATAAATCATCTTCTATTTGATTACAGATAACTTGGCTAGTTTTGTAGAATGGCACGTAGAGTTTAAACTGGAAAACATGGGCCAGGTGACTGGCAAATGCTGTAGAGTTAATTTTATTTCATTTGTTTGAGTGCAACCTCATATCTAAGAAAGATTTCTAAAAGTGTCAGTCTTTGTTGAGACAACAATCAGTATTCATAAATTATTTTTAGCATTTTTGTGGTATTCCTCTAAAGGCGAATTTCATTTTGGATTTTCATTAACATCAAGAATTTCCCCCAAGCCTGATATGTTTTCTGCTTAATCAGCACATTTAAATGACTGACTTGTAGAATATGCTGTGTTAAAACTCTGGTTTATATTTTCTATTGCATGGGATGCTAATTTTTAAAGAAAATATTAAAGTTTAAGTAAACCTCTTAGTGTATCCTTATCTTCCACACCCTTAAGGTGAAAATAGTGTGGGGAAAAACAATGACTTTCAGTTTCCCTAGCTTTATATTTTAAGAAAGTAATAACGTTCTGAGAAGTTTTCATAATAGCAGAAAAACCTGAATAAAGTAAGCAGAAAATAAAATATGTGACTTACCAATAACTTCTAAGGGAATATATAGATAGATAGATATAAGACATATTTTCACACAAATAAGAAAAATTAAATATTAAATTAACTAAAGGCATCTTGGACTCTTCAGTTTTGAGCTGCTAACAATTGATCCAGTATTCTCTAATACTCGCCTAGCATTTCTCTGGAGACTTTCAGTACTCAGAGAAAAGATGACTATAGCAGAATTCTAACACAATAAAATATATGAAGATCGGAAGCTAAGAGCTTTAAATCTTAAAAAAGATCCAGGAATTCTGAAGTGAGCAATGAGTGTTATTAATACATTCCTCCATGTGTCATTATTTTACATATGAAATTTCCATCACCTGAATTGCTTAATTTATCGTACTAATTGAAAGAGATCTTATTCTACATCACATTTTTAAATTCTGAATTTGTTATTGGAACAATATCTGAGGCATTAGGGACTTATGTGAGCTAAACTTTAGATTTTTTTTTTTAATAGCCTAGAAAAGCTGGCATACTTTCCATAGCATAAACCACAAGTATCTTAATGGTGTGCTGTTAAATGACATTATCTACAATTAATTATTTTCCTTTCATTTCAAACTAGAAGGTATAAATCTTAGTCCTTGTAGTCATGTTCTGCCTTCAGAATTTTGACACACTATCAAATAGTACTACATCTTAAATGGAGCTTGAAACATGTCTAATTTAGGAAATATTTACATATAATCAAGGAAACATGACAGGGGAATCTATTTAGTAGCAATGCAATCAGCACTGTAATTGATATTGGAAATCTTTCTAAGAGGACACAGTTTAGCAAAACAGTTATGGCTTCGTATAGTGCACACAGAGGAAACTGGCAAATTGCACTGCTTATTTATTTACCACCTTTATGGTTATATTATTGTGTGGATGATGTTTTTACCTATTTAACAAATTTACTTTGTCATGACTCAGTAAACCAAACTGCTTGATGCAGTAGACCAAGTGCAAGGTCGGGGCAATCCCAAGCACAAATACAAGCTGGGCAGAGAATACGTTGTAAACATCCATGAGGAGAAGGACTTGGGAGTGATGGTGGACAAGAAGCTCAACATGATCTAGCAATGTGCACTTGCAGCCTTCTGGCCAACTGCATCCTGGGCTGCATCAAAAGAAGTGTGGCTAGCAGGTCGAGAGAGGTGATTCTCTCCCTCTTCTCTGCTCTTGTGAGACCCCATCTGCAGTACTGCATCCAGCTCTGGAGCCCTTAACGTGAAAGACGTGGACAAGTTGGAGCGAGTCCAGAGGAGGCCACAAAGATGATAAAAGGGCTGGAGCACCTCTCCTATGAGGACAGGCTGAGAGAGGTTAGGCTGTTCAGCCTGGAAAAGAGAAGGCTCAGGGGAGACCTTTATAGCAGTCTTCCAGTATTTCGAGGGGGCCTACAGGAAAGATGGGGAGAAACTCCTCAGTAAGGCCTGTTGTGATAGGAAAAGGAGTAATAGTTTAAAAATAGAGGGAGGCAGATTCAGAATTGATATAAGGAAATTTTTTTTTTTTTTTTTACAATGAGAGCGGTGAAACACTGGCCCAGGTTACCCAGAGAGGTGGCGGATGCCCCATCCCTTGAAACATTCCAGGCCAGGTTGGATGGGGCTCTGAGCAACCTGATCTGGTTGGAGATGTCCCTGCACCTTGCAGGGGGGTTGGACTAGATGGGCTTTAACGGTCCCTTCCAAAACTAGTGATTCTATGATTTTGTGCTTGATATTCTCTTCAGGATTCATACTGGGGAGGAGTGAGGAGCAGGGAGAAACTCAGCCAAAAAATCCAAAACCAAAAAACCTCAACAAAGCTCCAGTACTATCTGAATGCTTGGTTTGATAATACAACTGTGTGAACACAAGGAGAAGTCACACAAAGGAGATGCCACAATTTGAATGAAGTGCAATAGAGTATGAGGATTTCATCTATTAAAACATAGTGAGTCTTACCAGTGCTTCAAATTGTATTAATTTTTAGAATATGTAGCCTAAATGTTTTCCCTACAAAACTTCAAGAAATCACTCCAGTTTTTTTTTTGCTGTGACCCATGATATCCTATAGTGCTTTCAAATAACTGTGGAGATTTTGCGTGGAAAAAGTTTTTATCTGTATTTGCAGCCTGTGTATTCCTGGCAGTTTTGGGGGCTAGCTGTGCTTGAATGGCACAGGTTTGCTGCCAAGTGAGCAGGTTGATAGGAAGGATGACGTTTAGCAATGAAGAAGTTTAGCACTGGTTGTTTCTAATGTTTTCCTATTGAAGGAATTTCTTCCTTCTCTTTCCACCTTTCTCAAAGACATCCAGCAGCAGCAGCCTAGAACACTTTTGCCAGCTGTAGTTACTTGGACTGGGCCCAGTGTCAGTGACTAGAGATCTCCAGGGTTTGTGAGAGCAAGGTTTTCTCCATTGAAAGGCTAAGACTCAGTTTGGACAGAATTTGCTTTCTGTCTGTTAATAGGATTGTATGAGCTTTGTGCACTCTTTGCTTAATTCCTCAGTGTTGAGTTCATAGTTGGTTTTATGACAAGTATAATTTTCTTTTCGCTTTCTGTAGTTTCACTGATATATAAATATTGAATAAGTTAATTTGCTTGTAAGCAATATTTTATTAAATGCATTTATGTCATTCATGTATCTAGCAATGTGCTGATTCTTGGATAACGGCCACATTTTTATAATGTAATAGCCTGGTGCTCACTGTTATGATGTGTGAGTCAGTACCCAGGAGATGAGGATTGCCACTTACTGAAGCTAGCTGTGAAAATAATAGATACAGCTCTAGGCTTTGAGATGTGAATGCAGTTTACTTCCATTTGTTTTTTAGATATCTTGGTTCTTTTCTTAAGCACACAAGTATCTATTGTCTGCTAAAGGAAATAGGTTATAAATAAAAATCTGGCTTGTGTGTTCAGTAAGAACTCATAACTCTTCTTTTCCTTTTTTTTCATTTTAAATATTGACATATGCAGCATTTTTTCAGCCAACTGCTGAAAGTTCCCTTCATGTAACTTAGTGACAGCATAAGTATCTGTACGAACACAGAAGAATACAATCTTTTATTTTCTTTACTAGGGTTATGTGTGTTTAATATGAAGTTACTAATTTGTTGGAGGTGAAGGCAGTCAGTGTCAGATTTAAAAAGCTATGAATCTTAATATTGGTCCGAACAGAAAATGGAATATGTAATACTTACTGCTCTAGTGAGACATTGAGCAAAACACAAAATGATTATGAAGAAGTAACGGGGGCCTTAACTCTGCTAGAAAACTGTGGGATTATGCTGGTCTAGAAATACCTCAGGAGCTGATGAATCAAGATAGAAGAGACACTTGTTCACCAATAGTTAATGAGCTCTCTAACTGTGACAAGGATTAGGGTATTTAAATCTGATAGCTTCCGAGATATAATCTATATTACTTTGAGAAGGTGTAATGTATTTCTACAGAAAGTGCTTAAAAAAATTATTTATTTACAGTTTTTATAGCATTCAATAATCTGGGGAAAAAAAAAAATCTCTAATCATTTCAATAGGATAGTTTTAAACCAAGTATAATAGCATGCTGTTTTCTAGTCAGTTCTTTAGTACTTTATATAAAGATAGTAATTTTAAAATTACTTAAAGTCAACTTTTCAGAGCCATTACACACAATCTGAATTAAATTATTGGATTGGCTCAAGCATCTTATGAAAAATCATTTTGAGTCAACTCTAACACAACACAAGGAGTACACTAGAATAATTTACATAAAGAAAATGAATTTGTTGGCCTATTCTTTAGTCAGGGTTATTTGCATGTTTTAAACAAGAACTAGTCCCAGACCATAATTCACAACAGGACTTTTCCATGAAATGCCAGGAACATGAGCAAGTCAGGGCACAGATTCCCATATAGTTCTTTCCCATATGAGGTCCAGCTCTTTTAGTATACAAGAAATTGAGATATAGCAGGAAAATCAAAGGCAATACAATTCCCTGGCTGCCAATAAAGGCATAGGTTAGTAATTAATTTTTTATTAACATTATTAAATGGAAATCTACATCAATATAGCTATTAAATGCATGCCATCCTTCTAATGCATGCTGTTCATGAAAGAGTGTCTCTTTTTTGGTACCAAAACCATTTAGAATTTCCAGAACAGACTATGTTCTTAACATTTTTTTTTTTTTGTTCTTAACTGTATGACATTTTCTTCAGCTGTTTTTCTTTGTAAAGCTTAGTTTTCCTTAACTAAATACTTTTGGATCAAGAGTCCTGTTATTGCAAGATATAGTAGTAGGGTCATATAAATTTTGGTCTACTGGATACATAGAAGAGTGCTGTAGTACTTTAAAAATGATTAAAATATGCACTTTTGAACCAAAAAAAAATTTCTTTTTCATGGGTTACAGAAGCTGCAGTTTTAATTCTTTGATCCAAGCTACATTGCAGTTACTATTGTAATCCTAAATATTTTCGTACGAATGGAAAAAACATTTACAGCATTTTATATGGTTATGTGATTTATGTGCTCAACTCCCATGACTTTGATTGGTTTGTTTATTTCACTGGTAGGCACATCATGCACAAGCTTTCTTCATAGTTAGGGGCTAACTTCACTCCCACTGGCACATATATTGAGTTTTTGTATAGAGAGTGAAGTCAGAATTCAAGTTGCACCTTTGCGCAGTAACACTCAGTCCATAGCTTTTGGGCTTGTCTCAGTGTCTCACTTGGAACGACGATGCTCTCAGCTAGGATGTCAAAGCTAAGATGGAAGAAATTTTCCTTTTTATTGTGCAGATCTCATTAGATGAATTACAGAGAGATCACAGCTTTTCATTACCGATAATCACTTTTATTAAATCACAGGCACCATTGTTTCTTCCTTCATACATATTGAGAGCCAGACTGGAAGTAATCCAAGCAGCTTCACTTTCGCCTGAAGGTAGCAAAAGCAGTGAGAAATTGCATCTTTTAAACCATACTTCAAGCCATTATTTTTTAAGGTTCCTAAGAAAAGTAAAGGAGGCTAAAGACAGTTAGTAAATTGCTCTAAGAATCTAAGAGACACAACTATAAAGAGATTTTTAAGAACATGTCCTGACACTGTATTTCAACAGAATACCATAGAATTATTTAAGCAATAATTAGATGTTTAAGGAGCATCCTGGATATATTATCATCTTCTGCACTGGAATAGTGAGTTGAAGTATCTATCCATTACCTCTAGAAGACAATATTGTGTCAGTTCTACCAACTGCTCCTTTATTGTATTACGCAGGGAAAGTAAGTACATTGAGCTCTTACAAGAAACCCTTTGGGGCTGCCTAGAAGTGGGTAGGGTAGGATTCCTTGCATCCATTCACTTCCTTTCCATTTCACTTACCTCACATCTACAATTTGTCCAGATTTTTCATGCTTTCTTTGTAAACACATTTCTTTTGTTATTGAGCTAACTGGAGAAATGTATTTCTGTTGACTCCCTGACCTTGACATCATAGATTTACTGGATTTCATTGAAGGGTTTTGTTTAATACATGTATATATAGCAGACAAGAGATTGAGAACTTCTATAAAATACTTCAGAAAAAAATCATGCAGAAGAGAGTAGCATTAGCAGATTCCCATGACTTCTAGTTTTCTCATAAAAAGCTCCTACTTTAGCTTGTAATGGATTGTGAAGCATGAGCAACCAAACACAGAGATTATAGTACCAGAGAGTCAATATGAGTGTTTTATGAATCCAGGTGGATAAGAAACAAGGATTGATCTAATTCTATAAAGTCCTTTTCTGACCATGTTACATGCTATAACTCAAAATTCTGTTTATTCTGTTTGAACTCAAAGTGGAAAAAAAATCCATAAAACGAAATGCAACAGTAAATAAAGAAGGTTAGTGCTTGGAAGAAACCTCAAAACTGTCAGTATGTGTAGAAGAGTTACTTTGGGAAAACACTGTTTATCTTAATGTCTCTTTTATCTTCATGCCTCCTACTGTCAGTTCTGAGTCTGTGGAAGCTAGAGAAACTTCGTAGTTAGTTTATGCCTTCAATGTAATGCACATTATTTCTGTTCGTATACTGTCAATCTTTCAGTAATAGCTCACTACCTGCACAAAAGGTGATTTCTGTAGTATATTACTGCAAAATTATATAGCAATGGGGAGTAACAGGAGTAGCTGCAGCAGCAAGCATTCCTTAAAATATTTTTAGTATTTGATGTCATTATAATTATGCTAGTAGTGTGCATAAAAGAATCGTACTTTATATTTTTTGAAAGTGAACCACAGACTATTGTTTATTCACTGAGCTTCTACAGTTCCTATGCACTTCGAGAATAAACCTTATGTTTCGAAAGCATCAGGGAAATGTAACCATAAAGCCCTGTGTTGTCCAGTAGTGTCAAGTGGTTTTGCTTCACATATTTCAACAGAATTGTGCCACGTTTATTGTATAAAGATAAAAGCCAGAGCCAAAATAGAAAGATGGCTCAGCAACAGCATGGCATAGATTAAATGCCCAAATCGCTTCACATACACTGCATTATCTTTAAGAAATCACAGTCAGAATTTTGAGAATTCAATATTTTTCTTTAACCTAAACATGCTTATAAATAGGTACAGAGTGTGAGATCGCCAGAGACCTGGAAAAAATAGAAATGTATGGAATACAATTACTCATAGGAATCATACTGGTGACAAGTTTGTTTAGTTTTATTACTGCAATGCAAGAACTACTTCTAAAGATATAAAGGTTTTGTTTGTGTGTTTGGACACTAAGTTAGGTAGGTACTGTAATTTCAAATCACATTTTTAAAAGTGAATTTAGGAGAGGTCAGATACAGGTGAAAACTGAGGAGTATTCACGTCCATAAGTAAACAAATTAAGTTTATCATTCACTATCAAAAGAAAGTGACACATGAAGGAAGGTATTTGTATCACATCTACATTGCTTGTGCTCAAGTAAAAAGTCAGTACTTCCAGTTTTGGATCAATGGCTCGATTACATAGTCAGGCATATTCTGACCTGAATAATTTTGCTGTTTTGGCTGTGCACTATAAGTTCTTAAGATATGTACTATTTCTGCATGGTTTTAACATCCCCAATGTCCTATGTGAATGCTTTTAGCAGTTGTCTTGATGTGTGTGCTATAAAACAGTGCAACATTGATCCCTGAAAAGCTGAAATATGTCTGAATGTCCTATTCTTACAGTGCCCTGTCCCATTACACACGCTTGAATAAGCAGAGCCATGCACGACCTTGCAAATCCCTTAAAGACAGATATCTCCTGCACACTAAGAAGGTTACTGCTTCCCTGCAGTAGCAAAATGGTTTCCTTCTGCTCATCTACAGCTGAGGGTGTCTGAATTATAATCTGTTTGTAATTAACAAACTTCAGCGTCTTCACCTTGACAATAGATACCACCACAATTATTCTTTTTGTCGCTTTTTCTAAACACATACTAGGCATCGCGGATGTAAGTTTATTTTAAAGATATTGAGAACCAGATGTGCAATGGGGTGCTCATTAAACAGAGGAACATGCACACCAACATGAAGACTTCACAGATACATTTCTCCTGCTGTTCTTATAGATAGCTATAGGCGAGAGCTAGTTACTGCTGTGCTTTCTGTTAATTACATGCATTTATCTTCCTTTGTCTCCTAATGGATAAAAAGTAATTTACATATTCCTTTATATGAAATCTTTATCTCAGTGGAGATGTTTGTTAGTATAATTAATTGAGGTGTTGCTTATCCAAGGTAGTGTCACTACTGCTCAGTGACTATTATGTGCATATATTTCTTTCTGCAGGATGGTATACAGCCAAAGAACACTGGTAATTTTGCAGCATAAGAGAGAAGGCCTCTCTATGATGAGAATTTGTCAAGATGCTGCAATTACTAATGAGCGCAGGGATGAGTAGAGGGAACCCTTCCCAGAGACAGGGGTTTGATTGGCAGCATCGTCAGGTGTCAATCAGGAACAGGCTCCCTTGTACCAGTATGAGATTTCCTTGCTTGTATAGATTCCTCCTGCTATATCTGCAAGCATAATGGTGCTTGCAAGTGACTGGTGCTTGAAGATCAAAACAGAAGCAAGAAAACTTCCCCTTTTCCAAAGGCTTACACTTTTACCTTGGAGGAGTGTATGAGGTAGTGATGCTAAGGTAAAAGCCAAATGAATTGTATTTTGGATAGCTTTATAGGGATATATAGGCTGAAAAAACCTGAAGTCAATACAGTAGAATTCACAGGGAAAAGGCATCTGACTTTGAAGGCTAAAAGGAAAAATAGCGTCACTAATACTTTTAATCATATGTTTTGAACCTGCATACGTACACATGTATAGGTACGTATCATGTACAGGGTCTTATATAAAACCTGGCACACAGGCTGTGCGCTGTGGTCTGATGCGGTATGCGACTATTTGAAATATTAAAATTTTGTATTGTGCTTTTTCATTGTAGACTATGTATACGTTTTACACCAAACAGAGGTTCAGCTACAGACGATAGTAGAAAAGGAAGTGAAAGAAATTTCTTTCCACACTTGTACTCTGAATTCTCTGAAACATACATTGGAAATTATATTGAGAAAAAAAATCTGGATTGAACTTCTTGCCAATTTATTGATGCTGTTAAATATGTACTGCATGCTTTCCTAGTACAAAATCTCTATGGTGGAGACTTTCCATCCCTGGAGGTTTTGTGGGGACTGAAACCACTAATCTGAGTCTCGTTCCTCTCGCCAGCCATTGATTTTCACATCTAGGAAGCATCCTATGTTTGAGATGTCTGCATCTCTGTCAGATTCAGCTGAATTCAACCAATAATTAAAAATATAGTTAATGAGTAACAGAGAGAAAATACTGTAATGTAAGCCTCCTTTCCTTAGGAAAAGTAGCTCTATAATGGATTAATTTTTTCCTACTTTAATTATTCAGATAAACTACCACAGTACAAAGAGGCAAGATGCAAATAAGGCTTTTGTTTCCCTGCATGTATTCTGTGATGGATAGTGATGAGCATTGCAAAGTTATTTTCTTGTGAGGCTGTATGTTTTTATTTAATTTTTTTCAAATTTCTCTATTTGAGCTACTTTTCTCCTGTTTACTGCACAGTATGAATTAGTTCTGCGTCTATTAAAATGTATGAGAGGCCAGAGACATGCAAGCTGAAATGCTAGCAAGAACAAAATAAAGTATTGCAAATACCAAACACTTGACTCAGAAAAGCCAGGTAGGGCATCCTTTCTGCACGTATTGTACCCTTCAAAATCTGGTTTGACACAAATCATCTCTCCAGCTATGCTGTAAATAGGTTTCTGTATATTATGCACACAAACTAATTTGTAGCTGATCAGCAGGTAACATTATCCCACTCCAGGGCATCCACAGCAGATATGTGGCCTTTGTTCTTGAATAAATAGATTTACCATGTGTAAATTTTGTTTTAGGTAGTAGATTCATCCCATATTGGCAATTAATCTTCTACTGCTGACATCTCATAAATGCAGCGCAGGTCTGTTGCACCTGGTAGCCAAAGTTATTGTTTTCAGAGGTTCCTGCTGAAATAGCTGCTGTAGTCTTGCTGCAGTACGAATAGACGTTTTTTGTAACAGTAATGGATATAGGTACAAAAGTTGGCAAGAAATAAATGCCAGGTTTTTTTTCTGATATTAGGCCTGTGAGGTCCTTTTCTGTTTTTCTATAGCTGCTCCTACCGTAGCTTCTGTAACCACATCTCTGAATCACTGGATACCTGCTGTCGGAATAGTCATGAATATTAGTTGAACTAAATGTTTCCAACAAAACATAGAACTGAACTTAATCTAGTTTGTTTTGATTTCACTCATTGCGTTCTCCAGTCAATCTAAGTACAGGGAGTGTTCTATTATAGAAAGATTGGTTTTAAAGGAAGCCTGGAAGCGTATTTCTGTAATCAGGTGCCTTTTGTTCAAATGTAAGTAAAAGGTTTGTACAAAACTTGCATGAATCTAAGCAGACAGAGTTGACAGACGTGCGATTAAAACTATAGAAAGGAGGGCTGGATGCTCAAAAGTCCGTAGTGCACAGCCAAGCAGTTAATCCATACCTGTCTGTGTGCTACATGTGGGTCTCATGTTCTTTGATTGCATAAAGATGAAAAAAAAAAGAAAAAAGGAACCAATAACCCGTACAAGACACAATCAGTTATGGAGTGCCTATTCCTTCTCTCATAGATTTAAATAATTTCATTTAAAATGGAGGGGATTAGGGTCAAAGAGGGAAGTATTTCTGTAGGAAAGGAATATATATTATTAAAATACACTGTTATTTAGTTTAAAGGAGGGTAAGGTGATTTACAGTTTCTTTTTTCCTTTTTTTTTTTTCTTTTGTGTGTGTGTAGATAGTGTTTCCGGGTTTCTACATTTGGTTTTGATGGAAAAGAAAAGGTGCTTTGGAATTCTGAAAGTAAACTCTTGTAGTGCTCTCTGAGTTGCCTGGCAGCCTGCGTAACAGTTGTTTAGGCTACTGAAGACTGCCCAGAGATTTTCTAAATCTATCAGCTTGTCTGACAGCAATGCAGTTCCACTGCTGTCAGTGTAACTATATAACAGTTGACACAGGCTGGAAAATCTAGCCCAGTCTGGCTTCAGTTTTCTTCCACCTTGGTTTGAAGTGTAACACTATTAACCGGAGAGCTTTTGTTGTAGTCTTCTGTGGCTGCTTACAACCAATTTAATTATGCTTGTTTTTCATACACATGAAAAAAAAAATGTGTATTTATGTTAAAAATACTCCACAAAATCACGAGAAATAGTTTCACGGTGAGAGAAATGTGGGAAAAATTGCCATTTACCCAACACTGGAAAGAGATCCTACACCACGCAAATCACAGTGACTAAAAATGCAGCCAGCAGAAAGCCATTAATTATAACATCCTGAAATCCACAGTTGATTGCAGCATGCTTTTTAATGTAGATGGCAAATGGGACCAATACAGATTTTATTACTCTTGCTGTAAAGCAGAAAATTAAACTATTCTAAGTTGCTTTATTTAAATGTCAGGTTGACCACAAAACAAGTTGCTTTATGCCTGTAATATAGGAAAAATGTGATTTGCTTCCCTGCTGAGTTCCTGCACTTGCACAGAAGGATGATCAGTTTAAGGCTGTGTTGTATTTCCATATATCTTAATGTGCTAATAAGAAAAAAATTAGGCAAGACACTTTGAGATTACACACATGGCTACACTGTAGAGAAATACAACTGTTGTAAAAGAAAGAGAGTATTCACCCTGCTGATGAGTTATTCTGAAACTGTTTAGGTGTGATCATATCTGCTGTAGTTGCTGACACTTTTCCTAATCCTCAGTCCTATATATTCACAAAATGCTACTGAGGAGGATAGTCACGCGCTGCAAGAGGTGTCACACGAGGTTTGGAGGTTTTCTGGGCTCAGCTGTACAAAGCTGGTGTTGGCAATGCATCTTCACCAAGTGGGAGGCTGGACTACAGGTCCTTTCCAATGCTAATGATTCTATGATTTTTCTCTTTCTAGGAGTGATGCGTTTCTGAGCTTTTTCCTTAAATGGAATATTTCCCTGTGTTAATTCAAATATACTGAAAGAAAATTTTCAGTTAACTTCTATATTAGTAGGATGCTCTCTCAGTTAAAGAATCCATTACCACAATGGAAAGCTCAAAGTCCTTTACCCACTTTGAGTAGTGTATTCAGAACTCAGGGAAATTCAGACATAAAAGCTGGGCTGGAGTTTTATTTAAATTATTTTCAGATTGAAGAATTCATTTTTTTTCCCATGAAGAGTTGCAAAATAAGATAATGGGAGGTTGTTGGTTTTCTTGGTTTTTTTTTCTTGTTTTTTTAACTCTCCCAAACTAATTAATCCAAAGAAAGAATAACCGTCAGTCTGTCAAAATAAATTATCCAAAGATGATATATTCTGCCGAGTGTATGAACGCTGTCACAATAGGCTAATAATGGAAGATATTAGCACCTAGCCAAAGGCGGTGACCTGTGCTCTTCTTTTGGCTACAATCTGCGTTTAAAGATGGATTGTCTTCTGCATATTTTATTTTTATCAGATGAGAATTGAATGTATCTCTTATTTCCAACCTGATGATTTAGTCTTTTGCACACACACTACTGATTAGAAAAATTTAATATATGAAAAATATTCAGTGTATTGTAAAATATTATTTCAAACGCTACTTGAGAATGGGAATGAAGGTGGATAGAGCAATGTAATGGTATCTGACACCTTTCTAGAGCCCGCCTGTGTGATTCCACAGTATCTAGTTTCAGAAGCTTTGACCTTTGGTAACTAGAGAAGATTTTTTTTTTCTCTTACATCACCTTATTTTTTACTAGATCTCATGCCTATGTGCTCGAAGTCATGCTATTTCTAGATCCAACAATCTATTAATTTCTAAAATGTAGGAACCGGCTTTTATGACATTTATATGCTTTATAAGGTGGAAGGTGATATGTTAGCAGTAGAGTGGAAGCACAAAGGTCACTAGGTTTTGAGTGATTCTTACAAATGTACACAAACGAGAGAAGAATATGAGCAATAGTTAACGATATAACAAAGCAAGGTTAAATCATCCACACAGGCCAATTTTTGGTTCAGGTAGAAATTTCTGTTCAAAGTATGTTGCCTCCAGCTTTTTGAAAGAACTGTTACTAAGTCCATACAGCTAAGCCTCTTACAACATGCTGTTCAAAGCCTGTAAATATGGATAGGAGATTAAGATTTATTTTGTAGTTTTTATAGAAGCAACGAAAACATATTTAATCTAAAATGCAAATGTGGGAAGATGCAGGAAAAGACTTTGCATAAACTAATTCAACCCTTGTCAAATTTTAGAATTTTTTTCTGACCTTTCACTCTGTGGAACTAAGAATTTATCTTTGTTTCTTATTTTGTTAATATCCATATTTAATTTCTTTTGAGTTACTGTAGGATACAAAGAAATTTATTGAAGAGAAGGCAGTGAAATGTGAAACTGTTATTTCCTTGCCAGACAGAAAAAGTAAGATAAAGAGAAATTTTGAGGTAAGACCTACTAGTTTTCAAACATCAAAAGGAGTGAGTAGGGTGTCCTAACCACAAGCCTGTTTATCATCGCACACCTAACTGTTGATCCTACAAATACAATTAATTAAATAGCAGACTGCAGTTTCCAGACCAGACAACTGACATCATCTGTGGAAAAAAAAGACTTGGTCCTTTTAACAATATTCATTACCTAAGGGCAGTCATTGTTTCATTCTCGATGTTCATTTCAAAAGCACTCTTGTATATTCTGAAATTTTCTGAAAGAACTGAAGTAGGTATTACCAAGGTAAAAGTCCAAAATATCATGCCAGCTAATCTTTTTATTGTCTGGCAGAAAAATCAACTATTAATCATCATTATGGTAAAATCTCACTTTAAATAGTATACACATTAATCTAAGCAGCAAATTATAAAGCCTGCATTGCCAAGTGAAAACCAAGTATTTAAGCTTCAGTTCTTTATAGTGCAAATCGATCTACTACATCAGAGAAGGTACTTTGTATGAGTCAGCTAATAAGAAAAAAATCTACAAACCCCGCCATGTCTAATGGGGCAAGCTGCAAAGTAAGAAGTTAATGACTCCACATCAATTAAATTACATTTAATTGAAGATAATACTACTGGGCTTCAGTTTTTTCAATCCTTATTTCAACTTTTCTGTACCATTGCAGGTTTGCTTGCTTTAAATAATAGGCCATACTTCATTTCATTTTGGCAATGCAGAGGAAAAGAGATGAACTGTTAATACTGCAGAGCTTGAAATATGCTGAACAATACCAAGCCATGAGTCCTTGAAAGTCCTTGGTAGATTTGAATTCTTTTTCCTTCTTGAATATAAAAATTTCAAATTCTTTCTGAATATCAATTTTTTTTTTCCTTGAAGAGCATGTTCCTCTACATAAATATCAAAGAAGCTTTTTTAATTGTAGATTCCTACAGATGCAAAAAAGTAAAAAAAATAAAATAAATCAGTTTAACAAGTGTTTCCAGGCAGCAGTTATCCAATCCAGTTTTCTTCTGTTTTTATTTTTGCACCAGTTTGGCCAATCTTTATTTTTGTAATCATTTCTGTGCATTACAGTTATTCTTCTATAATAACTCCATGCAAACGTGGCTAGACATCTTTTTCTGACAATATTCTTACCTGAATTTCTGTGAAGCAAGCTTAAAGGTGTTTGACTTTCTTCTTCCATCCCCTACACCCCCCAAATAACTTCTGAAACATTTGAATCTCTAAACTACACAATCCCTTGGGTTTTACTCACAGTGTGATAACAGGAGCATCCGTGCACTCAGTCCCCTGCCCCTTTGTTCAGTTGGTTTTTCATTCAGACCCTTAATGCAGATGAAGTTTTCTCTGGCCTGAATGGATGGAGAGACTGATTTGACTTTTGTCCTTGTTGTGCTGGAGGGGATGAGGAGTCCTTCCATACAGTTTAGAACCACTTAAGTGGCCCTGAAAATCTGTTTGCCTTAGAGCTTACCTATCCTCTTTAAACAGGCAGATCATACGCTATGTAAGCAAGGATGAGAATGGCTGTGTATCTTGGAAGAGGAACAAGCCTTTCTTCTGTGGAGGCAAAGCACATCTATTTTTAACTTTTACTGTGTATATTTCTTTCAGCTGTATGAGTTCATATTTAATGAAAGGTTTATTGTACAACCAGCTCATTATGTTCTGATTTTATTGTACAGTAGAGTGAGGACTAAGGTGATGAAAGGCTAGTAAATGAAATGTAAACTTTTGTCGGTTATTACATCTATAGAAATTTTTTTTATCCAGTGGCTGAAGACCATGTTAATGAAATGATATGCAACATAGATAAAAGGGTGCAAAGTGCAGTGTAGTGGTACTGACTGTGATTTATATGTAATCAAGATCACCAGTTATTTCAGTGTCACATCAAATTATCATGTTGGCTTAGACTCTAACGCTGACTAAATTTGATGGGCATGGATAGTGCTTTGTGATGCAGCAATAACACAGGTATTTTCTATATATACATGTTTAATGAGGTACAGGTAAAAACAATAAGCAAATGCAACTGGAAAATTTTCTTTCAATTTTTAAAATCATATTTCAGAAGCATACATTTGACTTCTGATGGTTACTATTTTTCTGGTGGTTGTACATCACATTTTTGTTAGTTTTAAAAATAACTGAATGTTCCTGCATTCCTAGATTCTGGAATAGATAACAGAAAAACAATCTATGTGCAATAGTGAAGGTAAATTATGCCTTTATGTATGTAGATAAATTGGACTGTGTTCTTCTAAATACATACATTACAGTTTGGAATAGTTTTGTATTTACAAACCTTGTTTTAAACCAAGGTGAAATGAAGCCTTATAGGTTTCCTCCTTTTTTCTTTCGGACAATGTGAAGGTAGTTGGGCTGACCAGTCACACACACACAAAACTTCGTCCAAATGTGAAGTGCACCAGATTTAAAACATATATTTTTTTCTACCTAGAAGTATGAAAGTTCAAAAGGCAATTTCCTTTTAAATTACAAGGAGAAATAAAAGGACAGAAAACAAATCAAAAAGAAGAAATTACTGTAAAAAGATGGACTTATGAAGGTGAACTATTGGCAAAACTGTATTGATTTTTCTCTGACAGAACTAGCTGCCTCTCATGCCTGGTAACAAGTAACCTGTAACATTAAAGTGTAGTTTTTATAAGTTGTATGACTGTTAAGGTATAAATCACATCTATACATTTAAGGAAGTTCTCTGTTGCATCATACAGTTTTTAAGTTTGTGATTTTAACTCTGAGTCTCTGCCTTGAGAGCCATATTTTCTTTTGTGAGTAATTTTTGACTCCTGGACACTTCCATCTTTTGTTTGCTTGTAACAGGAGTCTGTTTTGCTTTCCCTTTTTTTTTTGAGGCAGTTGTTACATGGATTATTGTTTTTCAATAGTTGTTGCAATATGAGAATGATTTACAGTGGGCAGATTTTCTCCTAACAATACTGTTAACAACATAAATTTTTGGATGAGCTTTCAGAACTATTCATATAAAAAAAAATTTTGTTCCCAGACAGTCATATTGCAGCAGCGAGCTCTATTCCCTCTGGTATAATTTACTGAAGAAGATGATGTGTTGCAACTAGTTGATAGCAAGTACTAATAAGCATGCTAATTTCTTTGGATTAGGTAATTTAACTAAACGAAGAACATAGCTCACTGAAAACAGGCTACTAGCATGGGTTTGCTGAATTAACCTAGTTTGATAAACATTAGTAAATTGATATTTTATCTTTGTACTTCTGGCTGACTTTTCTGATCATAAAAGTCAGCTCATAGGGAGGATCTTCTCTGTGGAAATGAGGTGAGGAGAAATCTGGATGTGGTACTGGATCGTGGAATCATTATGATCTACAAGTGCGATACAACTTAAAGGCAAATGCCAAGCCATGTCTCACAACAGATTTCTAGGGTCAGTTGAAAAGTGTTACATCCTTCATATAAGACATAACTGCATCTTATTCTGGTATATGACAGTTATAGTCACTCATTTCCAAACTAGATTAATTGAAACCAGTATGGATGTGGAGCAGTGGGATGATCAGAGGAATAAAATTTGGTCTCACAAGGAAGAAACAGAAGAGCATAGCTTTTTTACCATGACAAAATAAAACTGAGAGGGTATTGTTTGCTACCTGTATGCCCATCAGAGGCATGAAGATGAAGAATTCAAAAGATGGCACTGCCGCAAGAACAACAGGATATGAATCAGTCATGAAGACATTTAGACAGGAATTAACAAGATACTATTTTTTCTCTAAATGCTTCTAATCATATAAATTTCTCCAGTGACTCAGACCTTATCTGTCAAATTTTGATTCCGAAGCTTGCAAGTATGTTCCAGTTACTGAGTAGAGATACGTTTCCCTGTGATATAATGCTTCCTGGCTTTCTCTCTCTCTTCTTTTTCAGGGTATAAATACCTGTTCTGATTGATGTGTGAGACAATTGTGCTAGTTGGTCACAATTTGATTTTATGTTGACGGGGAATGTTTTAGACATGTACTTCTTCCTTTACCGTTTTATGGGATGAAGACATTTTCTTCATTCTATAAGATAATTTAATTATATGGCCCAAACACTTTGCTTCTATCCATCTCTCAAGTAGCCAATGTTGAAATAGGACTGAAAGAAGACCGTTTTGGTAGTTTTTTGTCTTTCCTCACAGTAATAAAGATAAGTGATAAGTCCTTGTATCTACTGCTCAGTCTATGACAGTGATGTTACCAGCAACTTGAAACACAGCATGAAAAAGTTGACAGCGTTACTCTTTTTCTTTTAAAAGTAAATTTATTATATGTCTCCAATGGTTTAGGAGAGAACTGATACAGAACATTGATTCAGTATATTAATGTTGAAAACAGGAGTTCACTTTTGGAGCATAGTTTTATATAAATTCTCCTAAGTTTTATTAATAAAACAGAAAGATCAGTAAGCTGTAGCAAATCTTGCAGAATTTCAGGAGACCAGGGTGACATATCTACACTAATTCTTAAGAGATGCTTCTTAATCTCTCAAGCATTATTCCTTGAGAACAGAATGCCCTGATAAAATAATTTCTAATTTTCTTTTAAAAATCTAAGGACCAGTAGATTCTAATCCCTCAGTTCTGATCACTGAAATGGTAACCTTTATCAGAAAAATAGTTTTCCTGAGCCAAGACTAGATTTCTCCATAGGTTATTTTCAGGCCCACGCTGAGTGTGATGATCCTGATCCTGGGCCTACAGTAGATCTTGCAGAGTCAGCATTACATTTTTAAGTGCAGCATGAGAATGTGTGATACAGGGATACCTCTTGTCGTGTCTGACGTGAAGAAAGGGACAAATGATCAAAGTAAGAATCTTGAATTTGTCATAGATTTTTACAGGCTTTATTAGTAAAGGATCAGCATTATAAAATGCACGTAAATAGCTTTTGATCAGGTACAGCACTGAGTTAGTTGGACTTCACTGAGCTCATCACACAGAGTATATGGGGTGCTTTGAGTTTCAGCCTTCCTATAGCTGTACTCAGAAAAATGGCTCAGGTCAACAGGCACCCGTTGCTTTAGATGTTCTCCATTAAAGTTTTCTGCTGTTTTAACCTCCTTGCCTATTTCTTTGTACATTATTTATTTACTTACTTTATTTACATTATTTATTTATTCAGTAGAATTCAACTCTTCGCAGTCATTTTATCTTAAAAGTAGAAATACCTAGAATCCAAAGTGCCAGAAATACAGCTTATCTGCTATTCTTCTGCTAATGCTAAAAGATGAACTATAAAAGCACTCCTATCTAGAAAGTTTGTAATATATTTTGCAAAAAGTCAGTCACGTAAAACATCAGCTTAGCTAAGCTCCTTAATGTGGGATCTTGAAGTTTGTTTTACAAATTAGCATGAGATAAAAAGTTACCTATTACCATATGCATGTAAATAGATTCTTTTAATGTTTATTAGAATAAAACAGCCTAAAAATACATCAGTAGCTAATAACAGAGAGCTGCTTTGTCCATTATCTTTTCTGGGTTCATAGTCTGTGGCTTTTGAGTTCTTTCAGGTGTGACTACATGTGTATTGAAATAATTTAGTACCAATATTTTTAGAGGGAAATAACTGCTTGTTCTGGTTAGCAGTTAATCTTTCAAAGGTTTGTGTTTGGGCGTTTTAAGTCTTTCTCATCAAGCTTTCAGGGAATAATTCAGGGAAAAATGGCATTTGTTTCGTTCTCGGTTAAGCTTTTACATTGAGAGCTAAACTGAAACTTAATTTGAAAGACAGCAAAACTAAAGCTCCAAAATTTTAAATTGATGGGAAATTCAGTACCTTTCAAAAGATTAATTCTATATTTTTCTAAATCCAAAGATATGAGTGGGAATTAGGGCTCACACAGTGAGGTCTAAAACAGAGACTCCTTTGTTTTCAGGAGTCTCTGTTTTAGAAAGTTGTATTGCTTCACGACAACTCTATTAGAAAAAATATTCTTCATTATGTAAAAAGTAATTTGATATGTATTCTCTATTTAAGAAGTAAATCTTTCCCATGAATCCTGTGAACTTATCCTGAGAGTCACTGCAGTGATTCTCCATCCCTATCAGCGCTACTCTCCCTGTACTGCCTGGCAGTTCATTAAAGGGTTGAGCAAAAGCAGCCTCTAGCCCCAGAAGAGCAACTTCAAACATTTAATGTTCAAATCTGGATTTAGTTTTAGCAGTCAAGGCTCATCTGTAGTTTGCAATTCAAATTCTGACATTTGCTTTTGTTATTGCATTTTGTTGCTATTGCTGTGCAGTTTATGACTTTCCTGCACTATGGGAAAGAGGTAGAAGCTTTTAAGCAGCATCACAGAGGCACAGGTGGGTAGTGCTCTCTGCACAGCAGCTATCTTGTACCATAATTACCATACGAGTGATGCATGATTTTTGGTTTTGAGTTTTAACTTGAATTCTGAAAAAAAGTAGCAGCTTAGGATTTCTTGTGTTTATGGCTACTTGTGAGGTGCATCTCTCTTAATCATGAGATTCTCTCCACATTAACTTTTTTGTTGTTGTTTTGTTACTTATCCTACAAATTGTCACCATGCATTTGGATCTCTCAGAAGAACTCTTATGGTTGATGGCCTTCCCTTGATGTGCTTGAAAATCATTGTTTATATTGTTTTTACCTTCATATCTTATTTAAGTTTATCACATTCTTGATTTATCAGATCTTAGCTGTTCCAGTGAGATCTTACACAGCTCTGTGGTTGGAATCTGATGATAAGAAGTTACACAAACCAGCCCAAGAAAGCCTGCAGCCAAGAGCTGATGTTCCCAGGCAGCCTTCAGCTGCCATCAAGAACTATTCTCTCCCACAAGCAGCTAATCGGAAAAAGCAATACACTGAACTGTTTGCTTATTGTGCATGACTCTCTGAATTATAGTTCTTACAGTGCTCATATAGTCACTGTGCCAGCTGAAACTAAGCATAATATGAGCTAACAGTGTAACTGCTGTTATCTGGTGGTGCTAGACTTTTCCTCATGTAGTACTTGATTTTTCTGCTGTTATTTTTCTGTTTAAGTCATTGATATTACTTTCAAAGAACTGGTGCAACATGAGGAAAATAAAGGAAATTTTTTTTTTGGTGAATTGTGATTCTTGTCATAGTTTTAAAAAGTTTCACATCTTTGAGACTCTGAAAATTGACAGATGTCAATATTGGCCAGTAGTGTGTGTAGTGTTGTGAAATATTCTGGGCTGAACTGATTGAGGAATGAACAGTTTCTGGTGACTTCCAATTCTGCTGATAGTTCAGATGACATTTCAGGCAAATGAATTTGAAAGTTATCAGTCATGTAAAACTATTTAAAATGAGAAAGAAATTGAAAAATGTCCTTTGGATTTGAATGTCTAAGTTTTAGCCAGCTCCATCAATATCACAAACCTGCCAGAACCAACCTTAAAGCATTGTTTGACAGTGTGAAAACTCTGTGGGAATCCCCAGCAAAATGAAAGATAAAATCAGAACTGAAAGCATCCTACAATAATTGTGGTTCTGTAAGATACATTTTTTTTTTTGTCAGATATTACATATGTGTAGTTAATAGTCTGAAACTTCATGAATATTAATCCTGAGACATCAAAGTAAGGCTAATGTGTATAACAACAAGCTAATCTCTGAATTCAATAAACACAGTGCGGTTTTAATTTAGATAACGAAAGGCATTTTGCATAGTGGTAAAGGAATTGATAGTTTTACAATCCTTATTTACTCTGATGGAAATGCTGCAGCACTCTGTTCTTTCTCTTTAACCCTAAAGATTTAAATCTTTTTATAAGATGTATTTCATAACGGATCACTGATGCTTCCACGCTGGTGTTTTAGGGTATCACGATCAGATTCATCACTCCTGGAAGTTTTGCTTAATTCAGTGCATATTTTACTTAAGGATACTGTCACTTTCTGGACCGTGTTACAAATCCTTGGATGCCTTAGGGATTGAATCTCCAGTCTGAGACCTGTTAAGAAGGCCTGTTTTTCAAGAAGTAGAGTCACTGACTCAAAGATGAGCTATTGGCTATTTTGAAAGTCCTTTCACTGAACAGAAATGGAAGCTGAGTGCCACTTTTGTGTGTTTGTTTACTTTGGCACCTTTATTCAAACCTGTGCTGTTGGTCTAAACTGGGCATGCTCCCAGTGGTCTTTGTCTCTTCCAGTAAATGAAATCAGACCCATATTACTTGTTAGTGATACAAAAACCATGGATTTGGTTGCTATGACTAACTTAGATAATTGAGAAAACAAGACTTACACAAAGTAACACAAAACATTGCAGGACTTGAGTTTACGTTTGATAGGAAAAAATTGTTTTCTGTCTGTATTACAGGTAATTAAACAGAAAAAACTAAATAAGAAACAATAAGACAACCATGATGTTGTGATGAACCACTTACATTTTAAAACACAATTTCTAGATTACTTTTGACAGTTCAGGTGTTAACAGAAATGTATTTTCAAAGCTGGCTCTGTGTTTCCATAACGAATTTGACAAAATACGGAAAATGCTACAACTAGACATTTTCTTTCTCTCTATATATGGTATATCTGTGATTTTGTTGGTTTAAATGTGCAATTACAATGCACCATGTAAAAGAGTGGAAATTAAATGTAAGTAAGAAAAAAAAGTGTTAAGAGAAAGAGGAATAGCAATCCCCTGGAAACACAGAAAAGCCTGCTCTTTTTCTTTAAAATGTTGGATAAAATTGGACTGAGATAGCTTGAAGACATTGCACAGATGGCTGTACCTAGAGATTTTAATAATGATCTTGGTAGACAAAAAAAGTAGTAGTACATCACAGCCATTGAATAACTCGGTCTTAGAGAATGGAAAGGAAAAGTGAGTTCCACATGGTTAGTGCTCTGATGCACAGTATAACGTACTGGTGAAGTACTTAAATGGGAAAAGGATGTATGGAGGGTGTATTTGTGAAACAGATGAAAGATCAGCGATCCCTTTACAACTTGGAAAAAAAAGTTGTGATTAATTCCTTGTTGGAATAAGCTGGCACAATTTCAGCAATTTCTGAATGGCAATAATAGAATTGTTCTTGGTAAACTGTAAGCAAAAATCTGGCCTTTGTTGTCTCTGTTGATAAAGTGGTAAGGGTCATTATGGCTTTTAATTCTGAAGTATACTGCCATGTATCACTGAAAAAGCCTTAAAAAAAGAAATACAATAGAGGCTTTATACAAAATTAAACTAATTAAGCAGTTTGCAATACTGTATATGCAAAGGCACCACAAATATGCCAGGAAAGCTTTGCTTGCATTGTTGTCTGATTTTTACATTCCTTTTGAAATGGTATCATGTAAATTAAATTATCTCTAACAAATAACAGTCAGACTGGATGAGAGCCCTATGGCTACTTCTATGACTGAAATTACAGTTGAAGTGGTGAAGTTGTATTTTCTGACAGTGTAGATACTCTGATATTTCCCAGAGCTTGAAGCCAAATATGTATTTCCTGGGTACATAATGGCCCGCTGGAGTCTTGTCTTTTGTTCCTTATAAAATTCACTCTCAAAGTTTAAAGGGTGGAAAGGACCAACTGGTAAAGAATTATGTGACAGATCATTAAAGTATGAAAACTGCAAGGTGTTGCTGAACACCTTCTGCTTGTGCTGTGCTCAGTGGGATGCAAATACGTCTGCTACTTCTCAAGATCAAATTTAATATCATCTCTACTTTCCCCTCTTACACTGTGACAGGATTATAAAATACTAGGGCATGGTTTGTAACAGAGTTGGCTCTTAAGTAACAGATGTTCCATAACGATAACAAAGACTGCATGTTATAAATTGCCTGACTATTAATGTGTTTCTAAAACTTTACAATAATGCAAAGTCACTAATTGTTGTCTTTCTGCAGCATCTTTAGCCTAGAGGCTAATATGCCTCTAATATGCCTTTTTCTCTATATGCAAGAAAAAGTGTATTGAGTCAGACTTTCGTAGACTGCAGTAATGTAGACATTCAGCTTTACTAGAGAACATGACAGTAGTTTTTCCACAACATCAACCAACTGAAATAATTGTATGTGGTCTTTCAGAACAAAATGGTAAGTTTCTAAAGTTGGCATTATCTCCTTTCATTTCTGTAGTCCTTTCTCCTGTTGTGAAATCTGCCTCAGTTACTAGGAAATGTGCTTTTCTCTGAGCCTAAAACGAGTTGAAGAGAGAGTCCACAGAAGACAATTTTGGAGTTCATAGCCCAGGCTGTATCATGGAAAGTAATTTATAGATAACAAACAATTAACCTTGAAGAGGGGAAGGTCAGCAAACTGGCAGCACTTTTATTAAAAAGCTGTGTGGGAGGAGAGGAGCAGTATCTCAAACCTGTCACAAACACATGAAATGCTATGATCATTTTACACCTCGGTAAGCAGAGCTTCTTAAAGAATTCACCTTATGAAATAAATTTAATTGTATGGGAACATACCAAACACTCACAGTAGTAAATTTCTGCTAACAGTATTGTGAAGATCCTGACATGCATGTATGCAAGTCCGCATGTAAACATTTTTAACCAATTAAAAGCAGAGCACATGGGTAATGCTACTTCACTGCTGATAGAAAGACTTGTGCCAATTTTCCTTCAACTACTGCCATCTCACTGCTGGCCCCTACAGGTATTTGACTATTTATAATAATCTGTTTACAGTCATTTCGTGTAAAACTCTCCTGAGTCTTACTTCTTCCCTGTGACTCTTAAACACTTAAATTGCATATACTCCACTAAAGGATATCAGTGGCTTCTCAGCATTTTGACACCATCTGTCAATGCATTTCTGCAGTAATTTGGTGACTGTAAGTTTAGGTAAAACTGTATATTTCAGGTAAAAATTCTAGTATTAGTATTCTGACTAACCCAAACTTCCATCAAATTCAGTAAAAGTCAGCTACATAAAACTTACAGGGAAAACTGTCGTTCTTATCAATAAAGGCACAGTCTATACTGTCCTTTAGACCTTCTGTATGTTCTTCTGTTGGTTTAGATTATAAACTAGGATGAGCGTCCAATTGTTTCTGCTTTTCAGCTCAGTCTCAGCATAGCAGTTAAATAATAAATTTAGATAATCCAAAAGCAAACTACCTTTAGTGAGTGAGTCAGTGGCTTGTCTTGCTTACTGATTTTCAAGCTGTCTCCTTGCCTGAAAACACATAACAGATCCAAAGGGTCCTTAGTTCTTCAAAGATAGCCCTGATGAAAATACCCAAATTTTAAATGGATATGTCCATCATACTGCTTCCACCAGCATTCTCATCTGACGACTCCTACCATCTAGGCAACTATAAACTTTTCTTAGCCATGGAGTTGCTGTGGATTCCCAGATGAACAAACAAAGCCAAGAAGATTGGCAAAACTGCAACAAATAGACCTGAACATTCTTCCAAGGTGAAGAGTATGCACCGTGGTCTTAAAGATCATAGAATGGTTTGGGTTGGAAGACACCTTTAAAGACCATCTAGTTCCACCCCCCCAGCTGTGGGCAGGGACATTTTCAACTATATCAGGTTGCTCACAGTCCCATCAAACCTGATTTGGAACACTTTCAATGGTGGGGCATCCACAGCTTCTCTGGACAACGTGTTCCAGACAAAGTATTCCAGAATTATAATATTATTAAATTGTAGTTGTGATTTCTGGTATTTATATATAATAACTACAATCCAAGCAAGTATGCTTATAATTAAATATTATTTAAATAGGTATACTTATAATAACTGTAACAGTAAATAAATAATGAACACAGTAATTCAAAGGAAGTTGCACATAGGAAATGCACAGCTGCACCACCTGTGTGCTTAGCAAAGGGAAAATTGACAGAGGGGCAAAATCGCACAATTAATATTAAGCAGATAAAATTAAAACACATTTTACATTGTTTTTAGCAAGATTTCCCCATGAAGCAAGGTTTGTACTGTCATACTGACTGGTGTACCTGTCACTCCCAGCTTTCTCTCTTCCTTTCCCAAAACATTTTGACTGTTTGGACCAGTATCGATCAGAGAAGGAGAAGGTTCAAAGACTTAAGGTACTTACAACAGACTTGTACAACAGCTTACAACAACAAAGTATGACCCAAGAGATTCATGCAGTCTTCATGCTGGTTTTACCTCAGCAGTAACTGCGAGGCTTAAGCCAGAGACACAGGAGTGCCCTGGATGACAACATAGAAGTTAACCTAGCGCTGGCCTCAGAAGATGCCATCTCTGCCACAGTCAGCAGGTGTAACACTGGTGGATGCAAAGCATCGAGGCAGGTAGCACAGTACTGCAAGGACTGGGGTGAGTGGACAATCTGGGAACAGGAAAGGAGATACATCAGCCATGCCATTTGGGGAGCTTCCTCATCCCTTAGATCACCACCATATGATAGGAACTCTATAATTTGTAATCCTCTGTTGGAAAGGCAAAATGATTCACTCAATTATTGTCTTTTCTATTTAGGTAGTTCAGTATTTGGAACTAATTTTGCTTTCTGGTTAGAGATGATGGATATGGGAATACAATGCGAAAGTACAAATGCCTTCTCTGACATTCAGCTATAAGAAATACAAACCTCTTAGTTTGACCTTAATACCATGCACAGCATTAGAATGTATTTTAAAGAAAAGAGAATAATAAAGAGATAAATGCAATTTGTGGCTGACACAAAGTTAACGGAGTTTGCCAGTCATGTAGACAACTAGATTGCCATATGGTAAGAATAAATGTCCTCGTTACCTGTAGTAATAGAACTGTGTTTGAATTTAATAATATACAGAGCAAATTCATGCCTTAGGGACTGAAAATGAGGATGTCTGGCTACATGAGAAGAGGAGAAGGTCCTGAATTGCACTGATGGGTGACAGGATAACTGTCATTGAGATTTGAGCATGAAAAGGAGCCTTTTGTATACATTGAGTGAAGTAGCATCCCCAGGGACATGAGTCCTTGCTCTGAAGCACAGGGTGCAGTTAGCTTCCTGGAAAAGTCCAGACCATTTGGGCTAATGCTAACCATTTTTTTTCTGATACTGAAGGATTTCAGGATATTTGTAATACTGTTTGTTTTCTATTTTTCTGAGGTGTATTATATGTTTTGAGGCTTTTGGTCTTTTTTATATAAGTGGTTTTGTATAATTGGATATTTCTATGGCTTGTCAAGAAGCCAAGAACTTTCTAGATTTAATGCCATTTACATTAACAACTGTGATTACAGAGGTTTGACACAGTGACCCAGAGACCTCTTATGCTCTTCTGTTTTAAGTCAGTAGCACTACACTAATATTAATCAACGTATGGTTTGAACCAATGAACAATATAGCTGATGAATGTCACCTTTTTACTCAACAACATTTTCCAGCAGAAAGGCACTGTACCACAGAAAGTGTGAAAAAATAGATTAATAGTTACCATCCGTCTCCATTTACCCTGGATGACAAGTGCATTAAAAAGCATAGACAGTGCCACTAATCCAGTGGAGGCAATAGACATGACTACCGTTTGGAAAGTCATCTTTTTGTTCTTAACTACCTCAATTGAAAGCCCATTACATAAGCATATTCAGTGCTTCTTCCCTGCCTCCTTCTAAATCAGTGAAAATCTGGATATTCCGTAATGCATACTCATGAGGTAGCGATCATCAGTACAGTCATGCCCTAGCAGCAGCTAAATATAAAGCCCTGGAAAATAAAATGTTATTTACTGTCCCATCTACTCTAGGCGGATACATACACAAAATAGCATAATCGAGCCTGTGATAGGCTCTATTGCATAGGGGTCAACAGTAATGAGAACTTCAAACACAGTAACAACTGTTGCTCTTTAACAGAGAGCATCAACATTATATATTCCTCATTTGTTACGATCTGCTTGGGAATAAATTATTTCATTATGATATATGATTAATAAGCATGCAAAAATAATTACACTAGTTAGTTGATGGTTGGCTGAAAATGAAGAAATGGTCTATTGAAAGCTTTTCGAAAACCTAAATATCTGGAAGCCAAACTCCTCTACGGGAGGGGAGCTTTCCTCCAACTGAGGCGACAGAGCTGCTGCTTATATTCAGCTCAGTTGGCGTCTTGATGATGGCATTATAGACAGAACAAAAGCTTTGTGGTGCATGGAAAAAGTAGCAGTTCACTGACGAAGACCATAATGTGTGAATGGCTGTATGGATTAAGGGTCCAATCCAGTCCAGCAGCCTGTACGACAGTGGCAATAAGCACATAGTTATGGAAGAGGAAAATCACAGGCAGGCGTGTGATGTTCCTCTGATACTCTGCCAGCCTTCTAATGCTTTGTCTGTAAAAAGAACACGATTTCCATGGATTCCAACTGATGGTCAGACTGAAATTGTGGGTTTTTTCTGTTCTTTTTTGACAGAGCTATTGTCTTCTCAAAATAATTTTGCAAGTAAGATTTTGGGGTTTTTTGAACACTCTCCTTGGCTATTCTTAAATCTAAAAGACTGATGACTTTTCAGTTTTCTATCTGCTTTTTTTTTTTATGTTACTGTCGACTATTTCATTTATATTTGTCATTTTACAGATGCTCTGAATTGTCTCGTCTGGTCTACTCTGCAGGTTTTGACTTCTGAAAATCCTGTGGTCTTTCAGAATCCCTGCCTTCTTTAAAGTAACATTCTTTATATTTTGCTTGCTGTCTCTTACTGTTTTCCACGTTTTAAGAACAACTATTGGGAAAAAGAATTGGAAATAATTATAATGATCACACAATTTGAAATTAATGTAGGTAAAAAAATTAAATACATATGCCTACCTGAAGAAGTAAATTAGAGAAATAAATTTATATGCTTTTAAATTGAAATTACACGTAGTTTTAAACCATTTCATTGCATAAATTGCTTTTAAAGACTTTCAGAGTGTGTCTACATACTAGAAGAATAGCATAATTAATTGAAAAAATCCTACCATTTTCTAGAGCTACACATTTTCTTCTGACTGTCTTGAATGTTCTTTGAAAACGTGGCTTGATTTCTGGGTTTTCTGCTTCTAGAAAATATACCTTTTTAAAGCACTGGCAGATACATAAATGGAAAATATTTCATAATTGCCACAAACGTAATCTGTTGGATTATATTACATACTTTATGTGATTTTCAGCCTCAGCTGACTACTCTCTGGACTCTATTGAGATGACAGAGTTTTGGCAGACAGCACAGTGAATACTTTTTGGTTCCGGTGTCTCTTTATTCTTAAATTTTCAGCTTTATATCCTGTGAAGAACATTTGCAGCAAACCAGTGAGCCCCAAAAGAATAGTTTTTATATGTATCTGAAGTTTAGGTCATCTACTCAGGATAGGAAAGAATACTTTCTGGGTGTGGTGTTTAAAGGTAAATGTAAATTAAGACTTGCTGACATAAAATCCAGATGTTTGAGAAGATTATTTGGATGTTCTACTTCACTTCTAATCCTAAGACTTGTAGGTGTTTTGTGTGTAAGACAGTTTGTTAGTTTGGTTTTTGCAATCCCAATAACAAATAGTAAAAATAATACTAAGCAAGTAACAATAGCACTGTAAAAACATACCTCGTGTCTGTAAGCATCCAGACAAGAGTTTACAAAACTCTTCTGTATGATCGGCAAGGCATTCTGAAATTTAAAATAAACGCATTTTAGAACTATGTCAGTAGCTGGAGAATGCAGCCTATTGAAAAAGGATTTGCAACTTGTTTCTATTTATTTGTTAGAAAGGTAAAAGCAGACATAAAGAAATAATGCACATTTGACTGAAGAGATTGAAGGTGTTACTGCAGCCTGGTATGCTAACAGCTCAGAAGGAACCATATGCACAGATAAAAAAAAAACAAATAAAGCTGCAATAATCTATTCTTTCCAGCCTTTCTGTATGCAGAGTGAATGCAGGCATCTAAAAGACAATGTATTTTTTTTTTTCCCCAATGTACAGCACATTATGTTTCTAAGACAGAGTCAAAAATATTATCTCCATGTCAGCTTTTCCTAGCAGCAGAGCCATGCTTTCCTCCGCTGTGTCTTACCCCTCCTGTGGTGTCTGGCAAACAGGCAATTAGTGCTACCTGCCAGGTATGAGGGGAGAATCTAGTCAGTGTAATTAAACACACTGGAGACCGTACAGGGGACAGACATTTAAAAAATACCCAACAAATTACAGATTCAAGAAGACAAAAGAGAGTGCATGTTACACAGTATTATGTATTTTCTTGCAGATATCTCTTTCAGTTTTTATAGAAGATTCCATGGGTTGCTGGCAGGTTCAGAGAGATCAAGGTTTGGTGTTTTACTTGGATATTCAGCCCCTGACAGGGCTGAGGGTTGCTTGTTATTCTCAGTGGAACTGAGGAAAATTTAGATACCATAGAAGCCTGGCTTGGTCATGACTGCTTTCAGTGAACACATTTATGCACTTATTCTTGCCAGAGCAAAACTACACGAAGGCTGCACTCCCTTGAACTTTCTTTTCTTCAGCTCTCTCTCTAATCCTTCACTTTCAGGAGCGCATGGCAGAGTTGATTAATAAATAGCAAATAAGGTAAAAAATGAATACAGAGCAGAAAGCACTTGAATTGGTGCATTGCATTGCAGTCTAAACACACATAAAGATGACTATAGAATGTTTTCTGATTTATTTTTTTTTTTTAGCTTAAACAGCATTTTCTTTGTCAATATGTTTTTTTCTTAATTGCTTCAAATGAAAAATTCAGCAGCTGGGGAGAAGAGAACTGAAAAGTAAATCCCAGGTTTTCCTGTTTCCAACTGTGAGCAGAGCTACTTTCATAAAAATGCCTTTCATAAAAATGAGATATCTGTCTTTGAAGACTATCCCAGTGATCAAAAGAAGTAAATAAATATTAAGGCACAAAGAAGGATTGGTGGTATGACTGCTGGTGTCAAAATTTTCTGATTTATTCCAAAAGAGAATAATGGCAATTACATCTCTCACTGCATTAAAACTTGTCAAAGCTACTCATTGATTTTTAGACTTAAACTCCCCAAGCCTAGAAGTAGGGCATGTATTTGTTTCTTTGCCTGCTTGCTTCATTTGTCCAGGTATACTCCAGCCTTCAGGGAAGTTTGTAATCGAGTGGTAGTAATTTTTTAAAAATTATGAGACTATCATTAAAATGAAGGCAGTGTAGCCAGGAGCCCTATGCCTCATTAAACATTACCTTGAAAATTTTAATTCAGTCAGAATAAAATTCTATTAAAATGTCATTTATCTCTTACTGAGAAGGTGGTGAAAAAGCAATGAAAAGATAGGAGAGGAGAATTTTTGCTCATTACAGATGTGATATTGCCCAGTATAGCGTGTGTGTGACAGTTCTCCTCGTATTGACTTTGCCTACAGGATAACGTAAGAATGCAGCTTTCAGAATAATGAGCTTTTTATGTTTCAGACAAGTGAAACTGGCAATAAAAATGTTTGTCACTCCTATATAGCTGTAACTAATGGTGACTGTCATTTCTGCAGCTGATGGGCTCTAAATTATGATGGAAATCTCCCAGTTTGTATTTCTGCTGCCCTCATCCCATGAACGGAAACAAAGATGGGCTCACAGTATGGACAGAGCTGAAACATCTCTAGCGTTATACTTTTCAGTGTCACTTGGGTGTTTTTGTCAAACTGACTGAAATTTCTGATTCTTTACCAAGATTGGTATCGGAGATTGTATTTACCTGAGATAATATGAGATAGCACAATATTTTTTCCTTGATAAATATGTTCTGAAATATTTATAACATGAAGGTGTCCCTGATGTCCTGCTCCCAGTTTCTTTCTCCTGTTTAAAGGATGTAAATTTTTCATGCTGAAAGTTTCCTGTTCATTTTCATGAAATGTTACTTTCGTATTAGCTAAATGAAGGTCAGATATTTTCTCTCTTCCTTAATAAATTCTTCAAATAAGCTACATCTGTTATGAAACCATTATGGCTGACCAGAGGACAGTCATTAAAAATACATGGTGTAGTACAGGACATCATTTATACTTAATATGTGTAGTAGAGTGATAATTTAGGTCATTTATTTTACCACATTTGCCCCATTTAGGCTGTGCAGTCTCTTCTTAAATGTGACTGCTGAATAACATTTTTCTTTCAAGTTTGTTTTTTTTTTTATGTAAGAAAGCTTTTCCATCCCTTGCCAAACTCTAGTTCCTCCCAAAATAGGTGTTTGGGTGCATTTTACTCTGTCTTTCATCTATATTATAGTTCTGGCCTACTCTGAGCCTTCATAATTAGATTGTCAGTAGTTATGAGATCAGATTAATAACTAGTATGATAAATATGTGAGTATCAGGTTGTACATCGTGCTATCAGTCAAAAGAAGGAAAACTTCAGGGATCTTTGGTTGCAGTCTCTCTAGCTGCTGAATGTACCTTCTGCATATTGGCTGAGTGTCATAATTTTTAACTTAATAGAATTAATTCCCTGGTGACTATGCTCATTTGTTGAGTTTGCAGAAACCCATAAAGGCACAGACATATGCTCTATAATCAGTACTTCCTGATGCCTTGAGTATCCATGATTCAAGTTATTCTTCTATTTTTATAATAGAAGCTGATGTGATACAGTCAGGTAATCTTGCGTATTTGTTGTATAAATTTAATGACAATTCTGAGTTTATAATTTGATCCACGGGCTGAGTAAATGTCACCAGGTATTAATTTAATCACAATATGCATGAGCTCAAAAAATACAGCAGGCAAGGACTTGAAAATCACCTATCTTGAGACAGATGCCCCAAGATTAACGGATAGAATTAAGATTTAGTTACTGATTTCCCATTTCATTATACCCTTCAAAATAATTACTAATCAATATTGAAAAGCAACAGAAAAATAGATTTCCTGTAACCTTGTAGAATGGCTAGATTGAAATTAATAGGAACAAAAGAATTAGTATATTAAATAAGATTAGTCCCATTTATCTTGATACTGACACAGGTTAATATCAGCTATTTTAGAGGAAAACTTTAGAAGCAAACATTATTTATGGATGTTAGAAGATAACTGTTTCCTTAGAAAGGAACTATCTACTTTCCCTTCACAGTACATCTGAGAAAACATGGTCATAAGACAACATAATGTTTCTGTGTTACTGAAATCAGTTGGAAACCCCAAACACAGTACTGAAAGCCTAGCTTTTTTTCTTGTTCATGATGCTTATTTCTTGTTCCTTCTTTTTGCTTTGCTTTTTTGATTCTTTTACCTTCTCTTGAAAAATAACATAAAGAGAGTGAATTGTGTGCTTCCAGAACTGTACGCTACAATTTACAAAGTGCAGTTCAAAGGGAAAATGTAGCTCATTATAATTACAGCATTAGCCAAAGGCTGATCATGCCATAAGGAATTGTACTTCCATCTCCTATTTTGCTAAATAAAGTCATGAGAAGTCATTTCTGTCAGTAGTATCTCTAGAGAATCTTTTGGGAAAAAATAATATAAAATTACAACTATCTTTAAAACCTATTTTCATACCCCACACAATACTACATTACTGGGCTGAATGTGCGAATTGAGGTATCACCTAAAGAAGATGATCCGTTTCAAATTTGAACCAAACTGCTGACAGACTGAGTGACTCCAGCCTCGCAGAGGAGATGAAGTGAGTGGCGGCACTGCACACGCGGCTGTGGGAAGCGTTATTAACCCTGACCTTTTAAGAGGTGGAAGGCAGTTTAGTAGAGCGTTAGTATTTTCCCGGTCTCCTGATTCAGCCAGAGCTGTAGTACAGTTTTGGTGGTGTCTAAATTGACTTCTGTAAAAATTTGCAGTGCTCTAAAGATAGTAAAAACTATGCAACTTTGCAAACCTGTCAGACAGCATGAATAACACATAGTAACTCTTCCTATACACAACTGTTGTCTGGATTTTTTTGTTTTGGTCAGTTTTAGGCTTGAAATTTACCCAGCATAAGTCTTACTGTGCTATATTAAGCTCACAGAGTGTTTCAGACCTTTGCATGGGGCAAAAAATGATTTTTTAAGAACATGTGTATAACAAATGGATGTGAGGAGTAGATCAGGACTGCTTAAAGACCCATTCTCTAACCAAAAAAAGTGTTTAATGTGACATGAAGATTACCCTGGTCTATAAGATGACCAAATATTTTTTTTTTAATATAGTCCTCAAAACCCAAAATGGTAGCTATTTATTATAACAGGGTAGAAAATACTGTCAAAAATTGACCTCTGTTATTTTTCCATCCAAACCAAATCTGTGACAGTCCTGACAAGTATTAATGACTCAATATGGCTTTTTTCTAGATAGGGTATGCAGAAAATACTTTACTCTGACTTTTAAAAAATGCTTCATGTCTTCTAGAGTGGAAAAAAACTCTCTACAAACAACACTGTATTAAAGAAAATTGAAAGTACTGGTACTGCAAGGCTGTTCACATAATAATTAGGACAAAAAAAAAAACAGTTAAAAGATTTCTATGATAGCTTATGTAAGTTGAGATGTATTGTACTGATTCTTTCCCCTGTTTTCAGCATAAAAAGATATTGATTTTGTCATTCCTGTTTTTGTATCTTACTCAGACGAAACAACTCATTAACAGACAGGCTTATGATGGATAGCCAAGCCTGCCCACGGAATAGATTTGCTAATGTATGCCCAGCCCTGTAGGACTGGGGTGAGAGAAAGAAAAGACCAGGTAATGCCCTGAGGAAAACTCACTGTCAATCACATTCTATATTCAGTGGAAACACGTGCTGTTCCCTGAAAGATTGTGACATAGTGGATGGTATTTTGGCAAAATATTTGCGCATATTTATTCAAATGACTGCTAGTGCATTGTGTAGGTTTATGGCTGGATGACATGTATTCTTGCTAACAATTCTGCTGTAGGATAGAATATATTTGGCATTGAGCAGAAAGTAATAGCTCTCTCTTAAAGCAGATACATGATGATCTGGTCAGGTATCTGCAGTGACTCCGTGAATATAAATGAGTATGAGAGAGGATTCCATTATTTAACTTTTTAGAAGGATCTTTTGAAAAAAAAATATCAATTCAAGAATTTATTTTTCATTTTTTAAAGCAATAGATTTAAAAACAGAGTTGCTAAATATTACCATAGTCTTTTCGTATTTTAAGGTATTAAGGTACAGTTCCTTGCTCCATTCGGATCACTGTTATGTTTGTTTTAAATGTGTGACCTTCTTGCATTAGGCGGAATTAACGTTATGCCTCTAAAAATGCAAAGTAAGTGGTCCCATTGTATTATAGATGAACAGTAGAGCTTTCCAAAGCCTTGGAATTTTGGAGGGTGATGGACAGGCACACAGCTGCGTACCCTAAATTGCTGCTTCTAAAAATCCCAACAGTGCACCCAAATTCAGACACACACATATCGTATTGAATTGAACTGTATCTGGCATTGAAGCTGTGTGTCAGTGTTTGGCTGAATTGGTACTGCCAAGGAAAACTCAGAATATTGACACAAGATTTATTATCCTGGTCATACACCATTTACAACAAATGCTTCATATTTCAACTTAATCAGATGCTGGCAGGTGTACCTGGCAAAACATAGATTAAGAAAATTAAGCAATAGTAGGGTAGGAGTGGATGCAGAGGCAGTCTAAAGTCAAGGAAAATTTTCCCAGATATGTGGAAATCTTACCACAGCAGTTGTCATGGCAAACTCACGTTTTTTATTCTTCAATTCTTATCCTTTCTCAGTAGATAATATAGAAAAAATAAAAGTTGTACAATTATGTGAGAAGTTGGTTTCCAACTTAAGGACTTAAAAATTTGAGAGATCTAGAAAGTTAAACATCTAAGAAATTATTAGAGATATTCTGTATTAATTAGCAACAATTGTCATTTCTTGCATTGAAACTAAATGAGATGATCACTGCCTTTGCCTAGTAATGAGAAACGAAACCTAAAAGCAGTGTGAAATCAATTACTTCTATGATTGTTGTGTTAAGCATTATGCAAGCAGAGACTGCTTTGCATTCATAACTCATCCAGAATCTCCTGTCTGAATATGCTCAATTATTCTATCTCTTTCTCTAAACCTTTGTTTCTTCTGAAACTGAAATATTTGATTGCAATAATAGTGCAATTTACTGCAAATTTCTTTTTCATCCTATGGTATAAATTGGCAGAATCAATATGTAATAATGTTTTGAAGGTCATACATTTCAATTACACTCAAACTTACGCATAGGTTACAAATTGCTCTAATTGGGCATGTGTGAGGCAAAAAAATTGTTTCAGATATTGTTTTATTCTTGTCACTTCTTTATTTCTTAATAGATGTTTCAAAGAACAATGAAACTAGTTTACCTGAGACAGATAAAAAACATGGATGCTTTCTCTAGCGAAAATATAGATTCATTCCCAAAATGTGAATATGATAACTGGAAGGATAAGATCAAATAGTGGCATCATACTGCCATGTAGATATTTCCATACATAAATCAGAATTTTGTTGAATGAGAACTATTCTATATGAGAACTCTTCTATATGAGAACTATTATTTTGATCTAAAGATAATTTTGCATTTTCTGTTTCATATCTTGCAGTTGATTTCTGAAAAGTTTGGAGTATGTGCAATACTAAATTCCTTCAGATTTCAAGTTCATAAGTAGGATGACAGATAAGCAACATTGTTTACTTCTTAAAAAAAAACCCAACAAAACAATAACACGACCAAGACATTTAAATGTTGATAAATAATATTTACAGAATTAACCTGCTTGAATTATGATTATTAAAATATTCACTGTCATTCACTTTATTTTAGCATTGTAAATATAACAGCCTCTTAAGGAGCTGTAATTGCTGGAGACTTATAAATTGGAGCCCTTTGGGTTTAAATAGGAAGGGAGTCTTGCACTCTTGAGCCCTTCAGGTTCACTGGATTTCTTAATTTTCTTGAGGACTGGGATAAATGCAAGTCTGTGTTTTGGTAAAGTCATAGTCTCAAGAACAGAGCTAATTAAAATAACAAAGCAGGTAGTTTGTTATGATGGATGTGCTGTTCTGCTGAAACTCAAAAAGTTTCACAGAAATATATCGAGCTGAATAAAAATTTTAATAGAGGGAATGTCTGAGGTCCAGGTTAAAATGTTGAGAAGAAAAAATGCATTCTTACAGTACCTAATAACGCTTTAGTGCACACAAATGGAATTGGGGAAATATGGTCAGGTTCCTGTTCCACTTCATTTGGTTTGTCCCTCAGTCCTTTTGCAGGAACTCTTCTCTTTTCTGTGCATATTAGCAGAGGCAGACTGGAGGTTAGGACTTTTGTCTGGGATGTGGTCCCAAGGATGCTGGGCTGAGCTCACTGCTGCCTGAGCCACTTCTGTGCTGAGTCAGCATAAAATTAAGCTGACCAAGAAAAAGTTTTCTGCAACACTTTATGAGATGAGTTTTCTAATAGCTTGATGTATTCAAACAAATCTGACTGACAGTGCCATGAGAGCGGAGGTGGGAAGAGGAAGAACGTGTAAGTATGGAACAGGACAGTTTCATATCAGCAAATATAGCAAATATATAATACTTGACTTTTTTTTTTTCTTAAACCAAAATGTCTCTGGTTTCACCTACACCTATTTGAGTGCAATTGGAACAACCATGATGGTTTTCTGTCTCAGACTAAAATCTATTTTCTTAATATTTTCTTAAACATTTTAAATTGTTTTAGTCTATGTTAATCAAAGCCATTTTTTATTTTCCCCTTGTCTTAGGGAGACACAGCAAGGTCATTGGATACTTTTTGTACATTAAACAAATTTAATGCAGTATGCATTGCTCACAGATACTCCAGGACCTAAGAAGGACGCAAAGCTCAATAAATTGTTTGCTTGTTTACTCAATGGAAATTCAAGCACAAAGATATGTTCCCTACCTTCCGTTTTCCTTTTTAACATTAAAATAATCACCAAGTTAGGAACCCTTAGAAATTTATTATTGCTTCTGATGAATTTTAATTTTACTTCTCAGAGAGTTCTTGGTGTTGACCTTTAATTTTAAAATAGCTTTTTATTCACTTTAAGCTTCCACGAGGTTTTCTTTTCTATTTAACAGTTTGGTTTAACTGCAAAGTAACTTAGTTTCTTTTGTTTTTCTTAAAGGTCACCAAAATCTTGAGGTCAGAACGTTTGCATTCATAAAGGCTTCTTAATATGCTGAAATATAATACATATTATAGTAAATTACTTGCCAAAATTAACAATAGCCATGTAAAGCCGTTGGATTTGAACTGTTTAAAGTCAGAACAAACCAGAATTGCTCAAGACTTAATGAGTCATTGTGCTTTCTTCGGCATCTTAGGAGACTGATATTGATCATCCCAAGCATTTTCTCTGAGATTACAAGGGTTCAAGCACTTTTTGGAATCCACAAGATTTTAAAGTTCTCGTGAGCGCAGCTTCTACTTCATTGATATGTAGTGCGTTGTAATGTATGTGCTTTCTTAATGATCTGGCATATAAGCATTCCTGTGGCAGCCACTGTAAATCATGAGCAAATGAGAATTTAGAACTCTCACACAAAACAAATTTGAAAACCAAATTTAGAAAACCAAAGTCATAATTCCTCCCTCATTAATGTCACATGACTTGCACACATAAATGGTGGTACTGGCTCAAGACAAACTTTCACCTCGCAACTAAGGCCGACAGCGGATGTTTAAGGAAGAATACAAGAAAATCAAGCACGTAGTATAACTTTCAGATACCAGTCAATCCTCTAAGTTAAATTTATGTTAACACAGAATATTCTTTTTTTCCTTCCTGTAATTTAAGTGAATTTCAACATTAGAGAATGCCTTTAATTGTGAAATTTGTTAATACTTTTAATTCTGAAATGGTTTCCAGTTAATACTAGACCCTGTACACTCATATCCAGGTTAAAATACTTCACAAAAAAAAAAAAGTTATTTCCTCTCTAGGTGGAATTTGAGCAGATACAGGTGAGTCACTACCAGTTCTTATAGCCAAGAGGCTTCTGTGCATCATCCGTATTTCATCAAGCATGAACAATTCCCACTGAAGTCAAAGGGATTTACTTATGGTGTCTTTAGATATGTTGGGACTTTTATGATGTCTGTGATCTAAAATGATACTTTTCTTCTGCACAGATTACAAGGTGTTCTGAAAGGTTAAGGATAGTCAGATTGTCAATTGGCAGTCATCAGTGTCATTTGCTACCATTTTTTAGGTGGGAGAATTGAGGCACAGGGAGGTTAAGACATCTCCTGCTGAAGTGGTGAGAGTGATAATCCAGAGATGAAATCACTGTTCCTCTGAATGGGAACATCTGATTCCAGTTGAGCTAGCAGTGTCACCACAGACTTTGACCTAATTTTTGACACTTCTGCAACCTATAGCGAGGAAAGAAGAATCCATTTCATTTCCTGAATTATAAAGGCAGCATAACTTTCCTCCCTCCATAAGGAAGCACATAGTTCCTTTTTGGCGTTATGTAGCAAAACCAATACTTTCAGAAAAACAATGCTACAGATTCATGGCTTCAAGGGATACAAGGGCAATAGTAACACTACATCTTAACTCCTTTAGAAGCCCATTAAGCATGGTAAAATAATCCAACTTTAAAAAAAAAAAAACCATAAAATGCACAGTATACCCCGGGAAGACATATGTCCAAACAGTTAAAGCACCATATTGACAGTATGGAAACAGATGATGAATTTTCCTCTAAAACAAATGAATGTAATAACACAGTTGGATGGTCACAGTACAAAGGTGTGAGTGAGAAGACCTTGGAACTGAAGCCATTTGAATTTCTCGTATTGTTTAATGTTTGGCTGGAAAAGACCTTCAAGAAATATAGCACCATATTTTGGCATGATTTCCCCTTTTATATAGATACACGTTTCCTTCCAAATGAGACTCTCAAGTGTGTTTCATACAGGCAAAAGGTATCCTTTTCCAAGCCTGAATTCTCTTCTGCTTCAGCAGTTTATTTGACTATAGCTATCATTTACATTGATGTACATTAGATAGCAAAAATATCCATTACTGGAAGGGGTGGCTGTTTCCATCCCTCTCACCATTTTCAGCTGAAAGGAAACGCATTGTGTAAAACAGTAATGGAAGTTTTCTGGCCTTTCTTTCCTGTGCTTCACACTAGCAGCCTGGGGCACACTGAAAGATGAAGAACCACCTTTTTTTCTTGCCCAAGGGCGTATCATCAATATTGTCAGCTTTCCTCATTGCTGCTGTCTGTTTCCTTAGTGATTTTTCCCTGTGTCAGATCTTTTTCTAATAGCAATGAGAATAGCTTATATTTATAAACAATGTTCTGCTTGTCTGAGTGATGGGTATGGGCCATCTTGCTGGTATACAATATGAACACCTAGATCTGGATCACGAATGTACTTGGGCAATGATTGCAGTTAAAAGTTCAATGAGAATTGGAGGCCAAAATGGTACTGTGGCATATGGCTTTACCCTACTCGTTATGTGTCTGTGTACACAACAAACAGTTGGTACGCAGACCTACTTCTGGCCAGAACTGAGCGACACATTAAATGTTCTCCAAGGCGTTACTCCAGCCTCTGCCAAACTTTGCCAGGTGTAAAATGCTGTAGAACACTCCACTTTTGCCTTCAATTGAGACATTCATCCTCAGCTGCCAACAAACTTGTTGCAAATAGGAATGAGTTGAATTTTATGATAGTGTTGGATTACTATTATTAAACCTAATGTATTATTACTGATGAAAAACCTCAGGCAGAGAACGTATTAATTTTTCCTGTTCCTTTAGTTTGAGAAGTAGATCCATAAATAATACATAAATCTGTGGCTACTGTTCCTCTCCTCAAGCCATTCCTGATTTTTTTGCAAATGTATGATTTCTTTAAAGGTTAGTAGGACAGCATCACAAAAGAAACAGTATAACCCTGGGAAATATAATTGAAATGGTTTCTAAATCGTTGTGACCTTGTGACTGCAGTTTCTGCTGATAGCAGTCACTCTATTTTTTCTGAAGATCATGAGTGAAATATCATTCTCATACTATAAAAGAAACCTCGAATATTTGTACCAATATGTGGAGAAGCAAGGCACAAGACAGTTTTTTGAATGCTTCCTAGCACCACTCAGAGAAATTCTAAATGGTGGTGGGCAGTGCGACATCAGTATTGCTTAGTAGTTGCTGTGTAATTGGGCACTTAGCACTCCCTGACGGGCCGCAAATACCTAAATTAATATCATCTTTCTGACAGGGGGGTTAAATGCAAGGTATATATTGAGACTCATCATGTAAGTTGTCCTGCAATTCTCTTCAGTTTTCATTGTTGAACATCACTTCTTCCCAATCAAAACTGAACACTAAGGTAAAAGGTTTGGAAATCCCTGAAGCTGGTTAACTCCAGGAACATGGATCCTTCTTTTTCACTGTGTGAGAAAGATTTTGAAGGTGTTCTTAGAGCTGATGCCCCTCTGAAAAAGACTTTCCTTCTCTACACCATTTTTACCCAAAGCTCAATTTTAATTTATTTTCTTTCAGTCAGAGCCTTACTACAGTATTTTTCTGATTTTTCTAGTTGGATAAAACAAAAATTCTATTGTAATGAATGAAACTTGCACTGAGTTTTCACCATTCTGACTTGATATGATTTTTCATTTAAATACTAGTCAGAACCTGATATTTAATATTCTGAAACTTTTGTTTATGGAACTAATTTTCTAATAGAAATACAATAAATTGTTTTGCTGTTCAGATTGATTACTGTTTTGGTAATTAGTGTAGTGGGCATGTGGATGCTATTGGAGGGGTGGTGAAATGACAGATGTTCATGGCTACAAAATTAATGCCTTTACTGATCAAATATCAAAGCACAGAAGTGATTTTTTTAAAACAACGGATATAGAGTCAATACTGCTGGCTGTCTGAAAACTACTCTTGCAAAATCAAAGTGATCCACTGCTGGTTAATATGTGCTAGCACTTTACATAGTAACATCAGATATGCACCCAGGAGTTTGTTCTGTGTCCATCATTGGTGTTAGAGTGAAGAATATTTTCCCTATAAAACTGTAAAGAAGAATGACTCTTTCTTTTATTTTATTTTATTTTTTTTTAAATAAAATACCTTTTGTTATGATATGGAGAAGTAACTTGCTATGCTTTCTTTTTTTTTTTCCCCTGACATACATTGGTGTAATTTTTTTTTCCAACTAAAGTGATTTACAATCCATAGCCAATTTAAGAGAGTAGGTGTTGAGCGCAAGGTTTCATTGATAAGACATTGCATATCATATTTTATTTAGCCCAGTATTAATATTTAGGAAGTAAAAAAAAAACCACAAACCACAAGCTAGTGTAAAATTTATACTTGAAGTTCTATTTTGACGTGGCAAAACTTAAACCCCAATTTTATTTTTTGTCTAATGATATTCTATCTATCTTCATCAAGAAGATATCTCTTGCAAATCTAGGACTTGTAGGAATTGTTTCTTTACATGAATTAACAGTATCTTTATGTCTAGATTGTGTTCAGAAAACCAATGAATGAAACTGTTAGGCATTAATTAACTCATCCTCACCTATACATTTAGGAAAGGAGACATCACATATGATTTTTCACAGAGAAATTAAGAGTCATACACAATATAAACAACCTGCATTTGACAGAGGAGGTAAACATTACCTGAAAAGGAAGCTCATATAACAACAATAATTCCTTCAGTTAATTTTAAAAAAAAATGTTTTTAGTGTTTGATGAAAGAGAATTTATTTATTGCTGGGATTATTTATTTGCAACTGGTTATTTATGCAATTATTTATTTGAATGCAGACTTGAGAATTCAAACAAATGCTTGCTATTCATCATGGAATTATTTTAGAGGGATTTATCGGTATCACAAGTAATGATGTATTTGATTATTTTTTTTCTTCCCAAACTAGTGCTTTTCAATGAGTCACATTAGACAATCAGCGTAATACCTGATCAAAGTGAATTGTCAGAGAGTAATAGGAGCTTTCTGAAAATTGAGCCTTTTAAAATTGAGTGTTAGGATCGTTAGAAGCTTTTTAAAACCATGTCCTTTTTCCTTCAGTGGCTTTGACTGATGTTAAATACAGGAGAATCATTATGGCAGCTACCTCTCAGGTAAGCAGTGATGATTTGTGAGGAAATTAGTACAAGCAAGTTAGGTAAATAGGGATTTGAAGGAGGAAGGACATTCTTGATATATGGAAAACGATAAGCTGCAAGTAGGGGTAAAGGATGATAATAAATTCCCACAGGAAAGTAAAGGATGTACTGATTAGGATGCAAATAAGTCTAAGGGAACATCTTAAATCTGATTTAAATGCCAAGAACAGTTTCCAGGAGATGGTCAAGTATTAAAACAAGGCCATATAAATGAGATGACAGTCTAGAAAAAAAGTTAAATCTGTCAGAAGTATCAGCATGCTAAGGTCTTTTATATACGACACAAAATGATATACCAGTACAGAACCAATATCTGTATAAAAAAGAGTACAAGCTTCATCACAGAATCAGTGATATGACAGGGACTAAATATGGAGTGTTTAATGGCATGTAGCGTTCTGAGATGAAGGACTCAGGGGTTTCCTATTGTTTCCTCCTTTTCAGATAGTTTTTCTGTATCTTTTGTTATGTCTCCTTCCTTATCTATTCCAGTGAACCCGAGAACAGTAGAAGGAGCAACTTTGTAAGTATTTATATAGAGCTAAAATGGATATCTATGAAAATTAAAATTGTATAAATAGATATTTATAAAATTAAAATTCTGTAAATTACTATGAAAAGCCTATTTAGAAGAGGCTGTGGAAGAGATAGAAATACAATTAAATAAGGTAAGGAAAACTGATTGTGTGAAGTGACTAATGTAATTATTGTCTGCTTATATTCTTTATCTTATTGCATTAATATGACATCATAAAAAGGACTGTAAGTTTGGAACACGTTTCTTAGTGCTTTAATGAACACATTTGCACTTGTCTGCGTAAAATAATATAACCTGAAGTACCAAAATGCTCTGTAACTATTTTATATTTTTGCTTATTGGATATATTAGGAGATACTTTTTTTTTTTCAGAAAAGCATTCCCATATTTCTGTGCAACTTCTAGAAAACGTGCTATTAAATATATTTATTCAGTCAAACACCTAGACAGTAGAGGCACTTTGGCACTCTAGCTATTGTTCATCTCGTTGGGGATTTGGTAACCAAATGTCTCTGTGGATTGGCCTTAAGTCTTGTTTAAAACTCCTTGGAGTCAATAATTGATTGCTAGAGATTGCCGTGGAAAAATATGTTGGGTTATGTCTTGAGCTGTAGATGAGGACCTAGTCTGTCTCAAACTGTGACTGCAGGCTACACCGACCCCCCTAAATCGTTGCTGGAAAAGAGTGGCTGCAGCCTTAAGACGACAGTGAACACACAAACCATGTCCGCAGCGGTGGAGTAACCTGTCAGGTCCAAGTGCAATCTTCTCACCTAGTCTCTCTGCTCTGGGACTCAAAACTGGAAGACAGAAACACCATGTAAGGAAAAAGTCAGACTCAGGTAAAAAATAGTTATTGTCTCTGCAGAGATACCAGTGAAACTACCTTATTAGTGGAGCACTCTTTACCTTTAAAAGTAGGCTGAAGGCAACCAACTCAGTATAGATGTCAAGCTACACATATATATATATTTTCTTGGTTTGTAAAATTACGTTGAACCAGTGGAATAATTTAATACATTTTGCTTATTTAGATTACTAATACATTAGGTTGTAGAAGTTAATTGGACGGCATCCTTTGGAAGCTACCTATTAATTAAACACTCACTAAGTGCAGGAAGATACCAGGGTTAAATTCAAAATCATGATGTTCAGTGAACACTTATTGATGCTACGCGGTGACCAAAGAGCTATAATCCATCTATTATTATATTTGGTTGAACTGTTGATTAATGAAACTGTTGACAAAGCAGAAAGTAAGATTGCTCCACAGAGCATGATCAGGAAGTAGATGAGACTAAAAATGTGGTTCAGGTGTCTAAAATTTGTATTACAGCTCTCGACAAGAAGAGAACAAAATGTCCTGGTTCCATAGAGACCTCAGCAGAGCCTGACACAGGTATTATATCACTAACTGTTACCCTTGTATCGAAAGCAGATAAATTCACCTCTGTAGTTACATGGCTTGTTTTAATGGCTTTTTGACGGAGGGGCCTTTTTATTTCTGGACACAGTAAAATTCTTGGTGGATTTACTTCCATTCTGAGACTTAACCCTGGCAGAGAAGGTTACACTTTCAAATTCATTACATATTTTTTAATCAAATATTTCCTTTTCTTTGGCCCAAGTGTAAGACAGACCTAATATTAAGGACTTCCATGCCACTTTGGCATCTTCTGGAGGAATGACTGCACATTGTTCAGAAGCAGGAAAGATCTCCAAAGGTTAGGGAGAGTGCTAAGGCCACCCAATTCGGATGTGCCCGTTGGAAACAGGAAGAGGCTATGTCCAAGACAAACTGGGATTCTTTTTGTGGAAAAAATGAAGGCATATTTGATTATAGCCCATGTTTTAACCCTTTCTGTTTTCTAAAGAAACATCTTTGTTATGTCTGAGCTTGAATAATGAGAATATTGAAGCATATTTGAATCACTCCTGTAGTTCTCCAGCTGGAGGAAGAGAAGAGTTAGGCCTCCAATATCTTCTTTTGTTTACAACTTGCATCTAAGAGTAAATGCTACCTTTTTGTTTAGGTACCAAGACATTCCTAGGCTTTGTTTAACCTGTTATCTATCTGAACTACCAGTATATTTTGTTAGAGTTTATACTCAATTGGCTGCGAGAGTTGTAAAACAACCATGAAATAGAATTCTGATTTTAATGAGCATTTAGTTCTTGTATCATTTCTGTGTGAGAAAAACACTTTGCACTTCTGAAATGTATTTTTGCACCAGTTTCTAATAACCCTGCTTGATTTGTAAGGCTATCAAAGATAACAGCATGAACTGGTCTTGAAGATAAGGTGTATGAAAAAACATATCTATTGGCTACTTTGGTCTCTCTATCCTTCTTGGTCCTCATTGGTAGCACTTTCTTGTAACTGCTTCTCTTTCTACCTTTACCTTAAGTACTACCAATAAAAATCCATCCCTGTTCCTTTCATCAGTACTTCTTGACATCAAAAGATGCTATTCTTTTTTTTTATTGCTCATCTTATGTATATCAAGAAAGAGCAGTTCATTGGTGTTGCTATGGCTTACTCTCACCCTTACGCAATATGGTAAGGCTTTAATTTCATCCTGCCTTGGACAAGGATTTTGTGGACGTGAAAGTTCAATGTAAAATAAAACTTGACCTTATTATCATATTTACTGCTTGCACTGGATGCATTCGTGTTATCTATTTGTTTTGAATTTCCAGAGAGGAAATCACTGTGTTTTCTGGTTTTCTTCAGAGGATGATAAATCCAAGAAAGCTGTAGTCTGAAAACAGACTTTCAGAAAAGATGTACAATTCTCTGTTAGTACTTTTAGGATGCATGATAAGAAAAATTTTTCAGCATTATATCTCCTATCTAAAAGCTAGTTATATTATCAGTAATCTTGAAAGCAAAAGCTGTTTACATTTGTCCTGAAGTGATAATTTTCCCGTAACTGATTTGTTCCAAGTTCTGAGTTAAAGTGCAGATTTTGTGGTGGGCCTCTGCATATCTTACGTGCTAATTAGCACATACTCCATCTACATGGATAGTTCTCAGAACTTTTTTGTAGTGGATTAAGTGGTCACAAAAGCTGCCATGCTGTGAGATCCAGCTCTAAATAGTCAGAAGAAGCAGATGTACAGAGAAAAAAACTCCAAAACATTTCTGAATTGGAAGTCAGACGGAATTTCTTTAGTTTTTACAGTTTTCATATTAATGAGAATCTCATTGTATATGATCTACAGCGTACAGGTTTCCTCATACCTTATGTAGTTATTAATTGCATGGTCTTGCCTCAATCCATTTCATATTTCCAGCAATTTTTCTTTTTTACTCTGAAAATGACCAATTCTGTTAAAAAGTTGTAATGATAAAGTGAAATGTGAAAAACAAAGTAGCTCAACTCCAGCAAGAGGTTTAATCATTTCATGAATTAACTTCATTAACACAGATTGGGTACAAGCTTTTTCTCTTCAGCAAGGATCAAAGGAGTCTAGTAATGTTAATGAGACAAAATAACAGCTTCTTCCATGGATTGTGAAAAACTAAACAGCCAAAAGCTGCCTGTAACAAAAAAAAAAATCAATTTTATGCATAACTGAAAAAACAATGCATTATTTTTCACCAGGATATTGATTTTCACCAGGATGTTTTTGTTGCAGTTGGCATTATCACATTATTGCCAGTTGCTTATTTCCAGCGCCTCCCAAATACCTCACTGAGGTATTGTGTCCTTCAGAGTGACAACAAAACAACCCTATTAGACACTGAAGGTGAGGTAAATGTTCTCAGAATGCTTATGAGGGAACTTTCTTCTTTCTGCAGACTTTTAGCACTGTTTAGTACAAAAGGTTAATTGTGGGATAAGCTTCTATCTTCCTGTTTTGACTTTGCAGCTCTTGTAAAAATAGATGATGGGAAATAATTGTGATGATCTTTAGACCTCAATTTTAAAGATTTCAGTAAACTTTAGACAATGCAATTCCTTTCAAGCTGCTTCTTAACATGCATTTATCAAACAGGTATTTATCTGCATGTAAAGCAATGCATCTGATAGAAGGTGGCTTAGTACTGAGTGTTACTTCTTTGACACTTTAAAGGAATAATTTATCCAATTAATAGCTTTCTTGAAAACTGTGTGGGTAAAATAACCCACTGAATAATTAATATTCAGAAAGAAATTATTAAATAAATGTTTAAAAGTGTATATCATAAAAGGCTATCTTCAAGTGAGTTAAAATGTTCTTACAGAATAATATTTTTAAATTAATTATGAAGACCAGAACAGTTAAATAAAAAGAAGGCTGAGAGCATATCTGGTAACCGCCTTTGCAGATTAGAACACTGTGAAAAGGAGTGGTGATTCTTCCTTCTCCATGTTTTCCAAGCATAGAAGAGGATGAAATTGGTCTGGTTTACATGGAGAGTGATGTAATTTTGAAAAGCCTTCCAAAATATAAGACTCGTAGGAAGAAGATGGCTAATCAGTTTGTGAAATGCCTGATGCTGGCTAATGCCATTGCTGAATGTTTGTCAGGGGTGCTAGAGATGATGAGATGAAGTGCTCAGTGGGAGGAAAAAAAGATAGACTGCATGACATTTTTGAACCCTCTTTCAGTTCATATTTCAATGATGCTGTACCCTCAAAATCCTAATTTTCTAATTGAACACAATTTATATAATTTTATTCTTTATCTTCTGTATTAATTGAAAGAAGTCTGTTTGGTAATCTATATATTACCAAATATATCTTGTCAAATTATAACAGAAATTGATTGACAATTTTTAATAGAAATGTCTGATCTTGTTACAGAAAGGAAGAGCAAAATGCAATAAATGTATTTGCTACTTTATTTATTTGCTATGACAAAGAAAATTCAATGTCCTTAAGGGTAATGTATTTTCTTTCTAAGTTAACTTTAAAATTACATGTCTCAAGTAAAATACTCTTAGTACATCGATTTAATAGTTCTATTCATCAGAGTGTCCTGCTAGAGAATAGATGTCTTGTACTGCTGCCTCTTAGTACTTTTATAATTTTCTACCCTTTCTATTAACAAATAATGTTAACTTAAATTTTAAAATATCCTTGAAATATTCAACTGTCAAGGAATTTGAAACACTAGGAACTATCAATAGCCTCTACAAAAATTGGATCTTCAGTGATGTAAGAAAGTCTAAAAATAAAAAGTCAATTTGGAGGACAGAGGGCAGACTCAGTACTGTTTTGCTGCAGTACCTCTGAATGTAAATACCTAGTTTGATGCTGTTGATTGTCACTATTTTTGAACAAGGGCCAACCAGCAGAAAAATATAACACTTCTTATATAATCAGTGAAAAAAAGCCATTGTACACATGCTTCACTTGTATATTCAGGGCAATATTGTTTGGTAGAGCATTTCTTCATGCTCATAGAATACTTCGGATGAAAAGCACTCAACACAGTTCTGCCTGACAATAAACAGAAGTACAGTTAGCATTGTAACCATAGCAAAAAGCTCTTGGTGTAGATATAATATATGTGCTGTCTCATTTTCAGCACATAGAGCATTACCGTTTCTTCAGGTAAAAAGACTTAGTCACATGAGGCCTTTTACGAAGCTCATCTGTCACTACATTTAAAATAATATATATGGAGATTAATATATTTACGAAGCTCATCTGTCACTACATTTAAAATAATATATATGGAGATTAATATATTTAGCTTTATCTTTTTTTTTCTACATTTGGCCTTTGTTGCTCAGAATATTTGCATTAAATCTGTTTTTCCATTCTGTTCATATGTGATGCTCTATGATTCAATTCTTCTGAATGCTTGTTTACAAACAAAGTCAGAAAATAATTGATATTGAAATGCAAAATACAATATAAGCAACCTGCCTCCATTGCATTAAGATACATAGAAAATAACTGTATTATACCATTCTGCACTCTGAATGTGCACCCAAAATAAATACAATCCATCACTAAACACTTTTTTCATCTCATAATGGGCCATTAGTGAGCTGTCTTCATATGCCAATAACAGCTGAAAGCAAACATCTGGAATGGGCTAAGGGTAAACACGCCACTCTTGAAATTAGAAAGGAGGTAGAGTTTTGGCTGTCTTCACGTTTAGTCTATATTCACTGGCTTCTAGGGAGCAATTCTGTAATTCTTACCAACCTAGGGGAGAAGAAAATCAGATTAAAATGTAGTTTCAGACAGCATTATAGTGGAGTATACAATATAGATAGAATAGAACATGCTGCAAACGCTGTTACATGGAAGCCATAACAGCAAAGGAGATATGGGATGCCTAAGAATTTAGATCCAGTTGAATTTTTTTAGAAAGGTCAGATTTTCATTGGAAAATGCATATTTCATTGAATTGAAGCATTCTGTTGTCTCCAACAGGTAAAGTCTGCAGGAAGGATTCCCCCAAGCCAGCCATTTCTGGGCCACTCGTTCCCTTGGACCCCACACATGGTTGTTGCTCTGGACTGCTTGGCAGACAAGCATCACTGCCATCCTCCTCAGGTTGACTGTGGACTATTCTTGCCATGCCAGAAATATTAACACATCTCTTTTTACATGCTTCCAACTTTTGTTTTCATTCCCTTCTCTGGAAAATTTCTTACTGCTGAAATTTCACTTTGATACTGAACAAAAAGCAGCTTCACCCCTTCTCCCTTCTCTTCTCACTGCAGTTTTGGAAATGAGATATTTCTGCAGGATGGAAATTTTGGCCTACTGTCTATCCTTTCACAAAATTACCATAAATGTTGATGGAGCAGAGTAATCAGCATGCTACCACTGGAGCTGTAGGTTGAATGTTAGATTGGCAGAGTAATTCTAAGGGGGAGAAGTGCATTGAGATCTCGCTTAAACTGGGAATTGGCATTACAAATCAGTGACGGTGCACTGGTGGAATGGTGTACTAGGAGCATAATCTGGCTGCTTATCCTTCTAAACAAGTAAAATCTCTGTAAGCTTTATCTGAGTGATTGCATCTACTATTTTCTGTCTAATTTGTGACGCTTGATGGTGATTTGTATCTTACATTGGGATTCTTATGGATTGCATTAGGAAACAGAGACCACAATACAGAGTTCTACAGAATGCATTAGTTTTTGAACGGATGATTTAAGCTATTAACAGTTTGCTGTAAATCACCAGCACTGGACTATTTATTCTTTATGTGATTTCAGAAGTAATGCAATATTTGGATTTCAAACTTATTTGGTAGTTTCTAAGCATTATTATAATAGAGTGTTCCCTGGCTGAGCTAGTGCAGAACTTGCCAAAAATATTTTTTCAGATAAACACAGACTCTCTGACATTCATTTATTGGTATAATTTCTCATCTTTAGCCTTTTCTTGCTACGTTTGAAAGAGACTGGCAATCAATTAAGCCTTGAATTGCTTGGATGTTTGTTTAGAGGAAAGAAACACTTACATTTATGTAAATCAAACTATAAAAAGATCAAGAAGCTTGACAACTGTGAAGTGTTGAGATTATCTCTAAAAATATCAAGTAAGAAGCCTGTTAGAATGTAGCTGTGCAGACACTCAACCTTTTCTTTTCAGGCTATCAAACAAGTCAACTCAGCATCCAGGGAGTTAATAATAAATGAAACTGGCTCTCTGGGTGTCCTGGTTTTGGCAGGGATGGAGTTAATATTCCTCTCAGTAGCTGGTGTGTTTTGGATTTCGTTTGTGAAGAATGTTGATAAACACCCTGATGATACGAGTTGTTGTGAATGAGACCAAGGACACCGTCCTGCTTTCCAAGTCTCGCTCATTTGCAGATGCAGGAAGCTGGGAGAAGGACAGACAGAATAATTGACCCAGACTGGCCAAAGAGAGCATTCCATGCCATAAACATGAATCATAAACATAAGCATCACGAAATCATGAAACATAAACATCAAAGTCATGCTGAGCATATAATGGGAGCTGGCCAGGGCGGGTATCTGCCTTCCTGGCATCCATCTTTCTCCCTCATTTTGCTGGCATCGTTCCCTCTACCTTGCTGGCTCCCTTTTGCTCCTTTGCTTGCCGCTCAGTTTTGTTTCCGTGATCGCTGCTCGGGACGGGCTGTACCGGTCATTGGGACATCGGGTGGTGTGAAAACACATATTGTTCACTTTGTATATTTTAATATCCTTGTATTCTGTTATTATTGTAGTTTTCCCTTGTTATTTTAGTAAATTGTCTTCATCTCAACCCACTTATCTTAATTACATGCCAGAATAGTGAAAGCATGAGGGATGAGATCACGCAAATCCCAATGCTGACAAATTCCGAAATTCAGCCTCTTTTCATTTGTTTCTCTTGAGGCTAATGTATTCTGTGTACATACATTACTCTTGACCTGATTTTTCCTTGACCCAAAGAAATACATTAAGTCAATCAAAGTATGAACTTCCAGTGAAAACCTTCCAAAGAAAGGTTAAAGAAATTTTCCAGATTCAGAATAATTTTTGAAAAAAAAGAAAGAGGAAAAAAAAGGAAACATTTTACAAACACGTAGAGTTTCTTGAGTTTTTATTATCAAATACAGACATGTCCTTGCAATGTTCAAAACTCAGTTAAAAAAAAACAACCTGTGTTTCCACATATGAAATGTAAAGCCCTCACATTTCTGCAGTTATTTCTGCATGAACTGTCTTGGGTAGAAGCCACAGGTAGCTTCAGTTTTCAGTGATATTTATGTATTTTTCTATAAAAGGTCATAGTAACCATGAAAATATTGCGTGAAAGTTGAAATTTTGAGGGAATCAGTCTTAATTTCTTTTTAAAATAATATCAGATTTGATTTGTTATTAATTTAAAAAGTGAGAACGACTAGATAAAAGTTCTGGAGTATTTTAGATTCCTTAGGTGGTAACGAATTTCAATTTGTGTCTTAGCCTCACTGACATTTCTGGAGCGATACTTATTCAGCCCAGCTGAAGGCTCGGGACTGACGTAATGGATTTCAGGTAACGTAAGAAGGACTTATTTAATAATCTTCTTCAGATATTGACTTAATCAATGTTTAATAAAAGTTGCATTTAGTTTAAAAATACTGTGTTTCACCTCATTTTAACAGAAGCTATAGATAATTTTTTCTAAAAGTAGAATGTGGAGAACATATCTTTGAAAAGAGTCATCAGAGCAGTTTGACCTGAAATAGAAATCTTTTAAGTTGTTTCTGTTTTTCTGTTTCATAAGGAGATCAGAATTTTAAAAATTCCATTTGTTCCCTGATCTCTTAAAATAGCCATAAAGTCTTAAACCTCAAAACACTGATAGAACCAAGTTCTGTTGAATCACTACGAAATATTTCCCTTGAGAGTCTGATACTGGCAGTGATTTCTGCCATTTTCTCATCATTCGCCATAGACTCATTTGTGCTAACTGTGCCAGCTGTGCTTTTAAAAAACCCACACATAAGGCACTCAGGAATAGCAAGGACTTGGCAGCCTAACTGGCTAGTGGGCATTTTGACATCTGTTGTTATCTGATTGTTGCATGGATAACTTGGGGAAAAAATCACTGCTGCCCGGAGAGGAGAGAGGTGGAAAGATACAGTGTCTTAGGGCAGTGCCTCCATGCCTGAGCAGCTCCTGCCATGGCTCCTGGGCATGCCCACCTCCTTCCCTGTGTTTGAGGGCTCACTTTTCCTCTAAACATTAATTTATGTCTATGTACTGAAACCAGGGTTTTGTATGCAGAGAAGAATGACCCCTGCAACACTGACCATCACTTTAAAACTTAAGGGAATGAGCTTTAATAGCAAATATTTTATTTTCTCGGCAGGTAAACACTTTAGAGTTCCTTTCAAAGGGTAATAAAAATAGAGTGGCTTAAAGAAAAAAGGAAAAGAAAAGTCATATTTTGTATTTCAGATGTTTGATGACAGGTCCTTAGCTGTTGTAAATCAGCCCTGCTCCATTCAAGTCAGCAGACTCCTGGTGATTTATACCAGAAAGAACCTGTACCTTTTAACTTTAGTCCACCCGTGGAAGGAAGGCTTTATATGGAAGTGTACCACTTCTAAAAAGGTAGAGATAATTTTAGCCAAAATGTATCTTATCAAAACAAACCCAGAAATTTAAAAAAGATTAAAATGCATGTGTATATGTGTACCCATTAAGGGGAGAAATTGGCTCTGTTGGTTAGGAGGTACCTACAGTGCTTTCTTTTCAGCTGTTGCAGAGGGAACCCAGATTAATTACAAAATTTTCTTGCTTTATTAGAGAAAATACATGTTAATTTCAAGTTTCATTAGAATCTGATTACAAAAATCAGTGGCTATCTAATGGAAAAAAGAGATCAGTGGAAGGTTACTTTTCTAACACAGCTCTATCAGAGGCTAAAGACTCTTTCAACAGAGGGAGTGAGTTGACATGTTTGAAAGTGTGCTCACGTTGAACCGGTCAGCACATTTGAGTAAGATGATCAAAGGTAATTGGGCTGGAAATGATGGTTACTTCTTGAATGCTGTTTGCATGGACTGACCTGATCTAAGACACAGTTCTAGTGTACAATCCTTGAGACATTCTAAATAGGAATTGGATTTCCCTTCATCATTCAAGCTTGTGTAGCAGATTTGGAATAGGGTGGTAGATTGCATCTGGGAAGAGGCGATGATCACACATTGTATTCTGCTTTGCATTTAAGTGCAAAGGTGATCAAGGTCAATCACTTTATTTCATTTGAGGAATGATAACTTGTCTGTAATCTGTCATTTTACCCTCTAGGACTAGAACATTTAATATAATTTTTAAGATCAAATCATAGCAGAACAGACATAATTATTAAACCAAGGATATGACTATTACTACATGCCCTTGCCCAGAGTCCCTCCCCAGTTTTCTTGTAGGTCCCTTTTAGGTACTGGAAGGCTGCTGTAAGATCTCCCCAGAGCCTTCGTTTCTCCAGGCTGAATGACGCCTGATACCTGCATCCTCAAACATCCTTAATAGATCCTAGACTTTGATTGGACTTTGTTCTTTCATTTGTTGTTACCAATGAGCCAAAAAATATAATAGAAAAGAAAAAAAAATCAAATTATTACCTCTCTTGAATTATTAGGAGGAAGTAAACATAATTGTAACAGTGGCTTCTGCATAGTGAAACAATATGAAATCTTAAATGATAGCATGAGAGATGACACATCAAATGGCCAAAATACTGCATTCATTTTAACTTCAAACTATTTGAAGACTTTAACAAAGGGAGAAGGAAGCCAAATTGTTCAGGATTTACAAATGCTCACAGACTTGTCAAAGATCAGCACTTGGCACATGTGCCAGTGTCCTCTTTTCATTCCAGTTTTCCTCTATTGTAGTTCATTGCTTGTCTACAAGACTAGACTTCTTGTAGACCAGTCTTTCTCATTTTACTCTCTCACAATGCAATCTCCCCAGGTAATTGGGAAGTATCCTGGTTAAGTTTTGTTAATTTGAAGAGAAAGGGCCATTATAGACCTTGGATATATACGCTATACAAGGATCGATTATTATAATGATGATGATTATTAAGCATTTCAGACTGTCTATCTGCTCTATTGACAACCTATTTGCAATCATTATTTTTATATGAATATTCATAAGGACTGTAGAGATATAAAGTATGATACTTGGCAACATTTATGCAATTAAATACACGTTTAAATTCTGCTGGTAGTAGTGGAAATTAAAATCTTCAGACTGATTAGAAGAAGGTTAGGCTCTATTAATTCCCACCATCTACATATACATCTATCCCTCCAGCTATCTGTCCTCTTTAGATGTTTGAAAGGTGTTCATCTATGACCTTGAATAATTTAAACTCTTTTATCACAGTGTAGAATGGCACAACTTCTTTGAAAATGAATATGTATTAATAAATATTATTTGCATAAATATCCACAGTGTTGTCTTAATCTCTCGAATGTAGAAGTGCCATTTTTCGTGCAATCACTAAATTTAATATATTTTCAGCGTGAAGAAAAGTATCCCATTTAAACTAAAAAGAGTAAGGAGAGATTAGGCTTATGCTTGATGGATAGAAATCTAATTTGAATACTGTCAATAATTATTCCTGAATTTCTGAAAGAGCCAAAAGTTAGATATCTCTAGAGTTACCTTCCAGCTAACTGGTGCATTCTTCCTTTTCAGCCTTTGCTCAGGGCTTCAGTGAATGGTGGCTTCATTATTGTCTACTGTTGTCATGGAAAAAAAAATAATCAAGCTGCTTGCTCTGCTTCTGAATCTTTCTCACTTTGCATCTACTTCAGAGAAATGGGAGATCTGCCATAGAATTTTTGCCCAAATGAAATACTCTTGTTGTTGATTTTTTGTTTGTGTTTTACAGTTGTTGTCAGGAAAGAGAAAAGAAGGGCAGTGGTAAAAGCTGGCTCAAAATGTTCCTGTCTATTGTATTTGAACAGACAATACTGCTGCATTCGTCTGAAGTATCCTTCAGAGTGCCTGTTCACCCTTCACATAGCCCTGAGAGTCCATTTATGTCACACATCAATTACACACTTGACATTTTAACACCGTGTCTCTGATTTTAATGGGTTTTAGGAACTGCATTATGATTAGAGAGAAATGCTTCATTCAGGAGAGGAGACACCAATCACTTATATTAAGAATAGAAACATAAATTGCAAAATGCTAAAATTAATGTAAGTGGAACTCAAGAAAGAGATAAAATACCTGTAGAATTTCCATCTCTTAAGCTGTTTCTCCTGTGTAAGGGTCTGCTTCTGTAGAAAGTACATTGCTACTCTGATACTGAAATTTTTTTTTGGATCTGCGCAACTAAGAATACGGTTTCCCACATGGTTGTTGCATGCCAGAGCCTAGACCATTATTTTAAGGACACTTCAGTGGAATTAGAATGAGTCTGAAATCACTACAAATGTTTTGAGTTAAAGAAATTCCAAAGCGCTAATTTGATGTTTTCAGCTTTCTTCTTTGTAAGATCTGTTGTTTAGTTTGAATGTCAACTACATGTGGCTAATGGTGGAAATTATCTTTTTACATCTTGCCTGTAAGAGAGTTGTACTATTTGTTTATTTCTTTTAATAAAATATTTCCTACTAGTAGCAGTTAGTCCAAAGCAAAGATTTTTTTGGTATAACAAGAAATTTTTGAGTGCTATTTAAGTTGCCTTGGTCACAAATGGACCTACAAGTCATTTTACAGCAAATTTGCTGGTATTTTATTAGGAGCTGCATTTCAAAAACTTTTGTATTAATGGAACTTGATAACTGGACTTTTACTCTCTGTGGAGTTTATTAATTTAGTGTTTAAATTTCACACAGGTTCCTGATTTTGCAGAAACTGGAGAAAAGAGTGCTTGACAAAAGCAAACTGTGTTAGCTGGTTGCTGTCTGAGAGTAAGGAAAAGACAAATGTAGGCAAAAAACCTTCAGAGAAATAGGAGAAATCAGATTTTATCCTATATATTCTTGCTTCTTCAGGTGGTGCTTTAGCTACTTTAGGAAGCGGAAGGGAATGAGCTTACCTAGAGTAATGCCATTTAACCTGTGCATGTAAGTGTCCATAGAAAACGAGAACCCATTACCATTTCAATCCAGGGAAATTAGGACTAGACTTTTAAGAGTATCTTACGCCAGACTGGAATTTATAATGTTGTATTTGATCAAATCTACATAATCATAGCAGTATGGCACTTGGCCCACAGTTAGGGCTTTATACCTTGACTAGGTAGTCTACTGACAGCTTCCTGAGGACCTCACTGCAAATCAAATCATTTGACAGAGGAAGGATGCCAGGACTCGGATCTGAGTGTCTAATTCTTACTTCCCCAAATGGATGGGAAGATGGTAGAGTAAAGCTCTAGTCTGAAACGTTAAGAGGCTGCTTAGATAACAACTCCCCATCACTCACAATCAGTGAGTGGAGCTCCCAGCTCCAAATAGTGATCCCAGTGCTTTTGAAGCCAAAGTGTATAGGGCTTGTTTTCTGATAATTTACATTAATCTGTTTGGTTGAGAGCTAATAGGGACCTGGAATGCCCAGACAGTCAATTAGCAGGTCTCAGATGAAAACATGTTTGATGATTGTTTCAGATATGTTGGCATCTCATTGCACGCTGTGCTAAGTTATTGTACTACCCAGAGTTAGGACAGGAGACCCACATATAATGTCCATATATTTCTGCCTTGCTGCCTATCGCTATCTGTAAAGCAAAGGATCGGAGGGGTATATGGGCTGTCGCTGTTAACAGCTTCCAACCAGAAGAGAATCGTCTCAGAAAATAAGAACCTGTTTCTGATGTGAAATAGCTTTTTTTTTTTCCCCTCCTGCTGAAATGACTTCTGACTTATAAATGAAAATGAGAAGTTTTATGGTGTTGCTGTTTAATGTACTTAAATTCTGATCTGACAGACTATACTATCACTACAGGAGATAAATTAAATCTTCATCAAAGTGCTATGCAGAGCCTCTGGGCTAGGCTAGATAGGACATAGTGCATAAATTGTACCACTTGGCCCACGGCGCTATGAATCACACACACTTCTAGGTACAATTTCTTCCATATTTTCTCTAGCTCCAAAGTTCAGAAGAGGAGCAGAAAGTTACTGGTTTCTCTACTGCTGCCAGCAACAGGAGCTGTTGGCTACAGGTGCCATGTTAGAGGTAAAACAGGATGTATGCTGCACCATCCCAGCATCTGCTCTTCTCTTCCCATACCCCACCCATGTTTCTCAAAAAAAAAAAAGGATGGTGATAGGCACACAGCATTGCTGTTTGTTGTGTATGTGCAATGTGGTATTTGCATTAGACTTCTAAAGGATGTTTATATTCTCTTCCAAATCGCAGTATAAGCACATAGGTTAACCTATATCTGGGACCATATATACAAATATTGGGGAAGTCTTGGTGGCTATAAATTCATGGGGTCACATACTGATCTTTTTACTTAGTTATATAGTGTCTTATTGAATAAATGCCATGGTGTGAAGTTAAGGGATTAGTAAGAATATCTGGATGTCAACTGGCAATTGGAACCATCTTAAATATTTTCTTTTTCTTTCTTTTTTTTTTTTTTTTCCCAGAGAAAGGGTGCTGAGTTGTTACAAAATAGTTTCTTTTTTTTTTTTTAAAATAAAGTGCAAAACCCAGTCTCTTTCCACAAAATGAAGTAATGCTAATTAAAGTAACACCAATTATAAAAAAAGAATGCCTTTTAGCAGACAACTTATTTCTTTAATAAAAAAATAAAATCTGTTCTAACTGTTTAGAGGAAAACCATGGGACCATTAATATGTTTAGATATTCATGCAGAGCAGATTTTTTCTTCTAAGTCTAGATAATTATTCTCCCTTGTGATACATCTAATTGATATTACATTTACAATAATAAACACCAAGTGTACATTTGATTTATAGTGTACTGATATTTAGAAACTGTACCAAGATGCTATGCCTAGAGGTTTACAGACAGAATTAAAAATACAACACAGAAGCAGGGGATAGAAAAGAATAAAATATTCTTGGTGAAATTTACTTTCTTACAGTTTTCACCTCCAGAGACCTGTTCAGTACTCCCTGTGCTGCTTGATGAAGCTAATGTGATGAGCTAAGCCATTGTGTCCGTGGCTGAGGAAGTGAGACGCAGACACCTTCCAGACTACCGTTATTTCTGTAACCGGTAAATCATAATAATCTAGAGGGTCAATTCTTTCAGGGACCTGAGGTTATGCCCTCAGAGATGTCTGTACGGTCTAAGTCAGAATTAAGAGAAAGACTTTGGTAACAGGTGCACAAGTCTATATGTACTTAAAATATAAAAAGAAGCAGTAAATAGCCCAAACTGAAGATTTTTGTTGATTGTCTCTTTCAATTACGACTTCTTGTTTATCCACTCTAATGGTCACTTATTTCTACTTCTTGGTAAAAAATCAGGACATTTTGAGAAGCGTCTTTCATTTATCGGAGTGGATTTAATGCGAGTCGGCCACATCAGAATGATCAGAGAGTATCTGATATTCAGGGCTGCTTCAAGAGAGGTTGTAGTTTCCATCTTCAAGCAGTTGCACACAATCAAGGTTGTGTGAGGTATTGAAAAAAATCTAATTTTAGGCAGCCAGACTTCAAAGACTAGTTTACTTATGTTCCTTACAGAGAGACAGGTTCCTGCTGAGTTAAGCTCCTACACTGACTCATTGTCTACAGACAAAATCAAGAATCCGGGGAGTTAAGCTTTCTAAAATTCAATTTGTGCTTAAAAATAGCTGGTAGAAACATTTGTGTGTTTTAGATAACAACAAACAGGCCAGGCTTGCTAAATAATAATTCACCTAAACGCTGAAGTGACGCAAAAGTTAACTTATTTTTCAAAGCTTTGTTCTTCAATGAACTGTACGTATTACAGGATCGTAACAGGGAGAATAAATGTGTCTTACGTTCCAGTACACTCAATTTATGCTTGGATCTATGCAAAAGGCTTAGCGTCAGCTTCTTTTAGGTAGAAGATCAGATGTGGTTGGGCCTCTGATGTCAATTTTTAATCTAAATGTAAAATACTGATTGCTTTGTTTAACTTCAAATTTATGACCGAGTGTTAGGCTGGTGTGCTAGTCCCCAAATGGTATGGTTTGCTTTTGAAGGCTTTTTTCTTATATGAAAATTGATATAGATTGCCTAAGTGCTTTGTGATCTGATATCCCCATCTTCTTTCATAAATGTTAGCAAATGGGATGTTTGTTTTGGCATGCAGAGAACGTTGAGCATTTTTGTCGCCTGGTGCATACCTGAATCTGCTTACTGTTCTTTATTGTGGTCTGCAAAGCTATCTTTTTGTTGAAACCAGCACATAAAACACCTGAGTCTTTGGGGGAAGACTGATATAATAAATACCTTGAATTCTTCACCTTGAATCCTTCAGCCTTCTCTGTCGTCTCATATTTGCTGTTTTTTCCTATTAAATAATCTATACCTTTGCCACCTTCTCATGGTACTGGAAGAACCTTTTTCGTGTTATCTCTGATACTCCTTGCTAGGAATAACTCCTCTTTAACCTTCATTTTTCTGATTGTATACCCACCAGTTGTATAATACCTTTCTATTCCTCCTTTATGATGTGCTCTTTCTGGGTTTTTAAGTTCTTTGAAGAGTCATGCCAAGTCTTTTTCCTGTATAGTAGACTCTTTTGCCTTTGTATTTTTAATACAATCTGTTTAAATAACTGCTAATTCTCATACACTTCTTTTTCCCTTAGCATTTCTTCCCAAAGGATCCAAACTACCAACTCCCTGAATCTGTTGGGTTCCACTGTTCTTTTTGCAGTGTTCTATTTGCAATAGAGAACTCAAACAATTTCTTGATTTTTTTTTTCTTTATTTCTACTTTCAATTTATTCTACTTTCAAATTCTTACTTAGCTTCTACTTATGAGTCAGAATCAAATTCATGGCACCAGTTCCCTGAGTAACTTCCTCTGCCATCTGGGCAAATGAAACTGTCCCTGAAATACAGTAAATGCCTTTTGGGCAGCCTGCATTTTCCATTTTTTTTTTTCAATATATAGTTTGGTAATAAAACCTGTCTTTATGATTTTGTCCTTTGGATTCATTCTTTACTTTCTCTACTTACTGGTAACTTGCTCTATACAAGACCCTTTCAATGATACTCTTCTTTAATTTTTTTGGAGAAAGAGGAAAATGCTTAGGGCTAGACTTACAAAGGATGAGTCATCTTTCACTCAGTGTTCTTACAATTAAGCAGACAAGACAGCCTTGAAGCGAAAGGGAGTCAATATTATTGCCATCCCTATTTCATAAAGGGGAATTGAAATGCAGTGCTTGTCCAAAGGTCATTCTTGATGTCTGTGGAGGATTTGAGAATTGCTTTAAATCTCCTTAATTCCAGTCCAGTATCTAAGTGACAGGTAGTTGTTTCTCGTGTTCGTCTAGCTTAACAGTTACTCAGGTTATTTGTCATCAGATTTCGATATCATTTAATTAATTGCTTTGCATTTAGGGTTTTTTAAGCCTTGCTGAAGAATAAATTGCCTTCTTTAGGGTTTCTTTGGAAAGACGGATTATGGATAGAAAGGTAAAAAAGTAGGGGTGAGGTTTTAAAAGGATAAGAAAGGGTATTTCAACTTCAAATGTTTACGTGGATGATTTTCCTGTCCACAAACACTTTATATATATATATATATATACACACACACACACGTATGCATGTATGTATAAATATATGTATTTAATTTTATATAATTGACTATTTGTTTTCTACCCATCAGTTTAGGTAACAGTGAGACATGTTGTTTACTCAGTTACTGAGTAGTCTTAGATGTGAATAATGTATTCTAAGCCTTGCTTCTTACAGTTATCAAGTGGAAAGAGAGAGAATAAACTGCAGGGCCACAGCTCTCAGGGTCAGGGTTTCATCCCTGTAGGAAGGGTGGAAGGAGAGAAATATTCACAGATCTCTGCTACTCACACTGTTAAATCCTACACAGCACTCGGTTGGCTGTATCCTTGGCTCATAAACTTATCCCTAGAATTGGCTTGGGTTTCTTTACTTTTTTGATATTTTTTTCTTTAATGATTTTACACAAAATCCTACCCTTCCTCTTTCAAATGCTGAGCTTCTGGTTCCCCTCCCAAGCTTCTTAAACCCAAAGATACCACACAGCAAAAGGAGCCCCGCTGACTCCCATGCTCTGAGTACCTGGTGTAGAGAGGCACCTGATTTACTTATGGATGTTGTGGATGTGATGAAACTATTGAACCTATTTTCTAAATCCCATGAAATTGGTCCTGGTAGTGATTCAGCTGAGCTTTCTGTTCATAAGTAACAATATCTATAAAAAACACATGAAGAACTGCCCAGAAGATCAAAACCAACATTTTTTTTTTTTCCCAAGTAGCACTGGTTTGCTCATCCAACTACAAAAACATAAATAATTTTTAAAAGTAATTTCCCTTACCATTGCTCAGAATTAAACAGCAGCAGAGATGGCAAAGAAGGTGGCCAGAAAAGAAAGGAGAAATAGGTGTTCATAAAAGCTGGAGACTGATTTGCCCAAAGCAAATCAATCACAGAGATCTGTCAGTGTTCCTGGTGCTGGTTTTGTTTTTCCATGGTACAATTTCCGCTGAACATTGGCTGAAAAATGTGTCATTGGCTTGTGTAACTGCTATTTATTATTTGTCATGCACCTTGGTAATTGCAGCTATAGGCTAAGACCTTTTTTGCCTGGAAACATAACAACTCAAAGCAGAAGGATATTTGCTTCCACAAAGAGGTTAAAATAACACAAATATAAAATGCATAACATAGAGATGCAGACAGATATGCATCTGTAAACTGTCACTCAGTTCTGGATAGCAAGGTGTCTACTGGTCAGATCACCAATTAGCTGAAGCCAGCTGTATAAAATAACACTATATTTAAGAAGTTAATGATATCCTAAATTTGGAGCTGTTCATAGCAGATCAGGGACCAGGTAAAAAAAGTAAGAAACCCTCTTCTCCTTTTCTTTTTTTTTTTTTTTATACAGGAATAATTATTTCCTTGCCCATAGCAAGTTTTCGTCCACACTGGTTCAGCTGTACCTGGCGAGTACAAGAATCCTTACTCAAGCTTTTTTTATCGCTGTTCTCCCCATAGGGATATGAAATTCAGCTGAAGTTTAGGAGAAAAAGATCTGTAGTTTATGTCAATTGCATACCGTGGTAGTTTATATCAGGGAAATTGAAACTTTACAGGCATGGTATTTATTCAGTTCTTTTACTTTCCTGGAGTTGAATACAGTAAAATATGTAAGTTGAGCAATTAAACTAATGAATAGTGTCACTGTTCGTTTAGTAATATAGTATAAGATGAAGAGGGGGCGATGACTGTGGAATGATTCATTTCTGATACACACCCACAAATTAGCATTCCTTGTGCTTGCTTTTGTGTGTGTAATTTTGCACTTCAACAGAGAATTATAGACTGTAATTAGTTCACAACTGAAAATACAAAGGTTCAAGGGCCTCCTCACTGCATGGGAGAACTGTGCTAAGAAATTTGCTTCTGCTTCTTTATGTCCTCTAAAAGATAGATGATCAAGGGCTCAAAGTTCTCAACGATGTTTAGATGATGGATATAGCAAGAGTGCAGTAAGGTCCAGAAAGCTGCTTAGGCTTCTGCAATTTGGGAGTTGCAATACTTAAAGAAATGAGGCTTTGACTGAAATGGAGTGATTGAAGGTCAGGAAATTTCCAATATGATAGAATAAGATACCTGAATCCTGCCCATGGTGCATGCTCTCACTAGAGCTTGCTAAATAGTGGGAACCACCAGCTATGGGGGTTGTCTCAGTCCCAGCCCCATGGGGCTGCATGCTGGGTGCTTCTCTGTTCTACAAATTCACAGTCTGGACTCCTTTCCTGCAAACAACAGACCACCTTTTGCGATACACTTACAGTTAAACCCCTCAGTCAGTTTGTGGGAGGGCAGGGTGCCAACTCCTGCTCTTTTGGCTTTCCACTATACAGAAGTGGACCAAAAGCCAGAACTATTCATACAAGATAGTCTTCCTAGGCTCCCCTTGTGTCTCAGCTGTAGGGCCATGTTCTTGTTTGCTTGCTTGCTCTCCCCTGTCTTCCTAATCCTTGCACCCTTGGCTGCAGAGTGAGGTAGCTGTGGCAGGTCAGGAGGGCGTCCTAGGGCTTTTGTAGCCCCGTGGCTGAATGAGTCCAGTGAAGCTGGATGGATCCCCCTCTACTCAGGAGGGCAGTGAGTTTCCAACCTTGCTCTTGCAGAGGAAGTGCTTTTTGTACTCAGCTACTACACAATCTGGGCACCGGCACCAGCACCAATCTCAGTTGTCACCTGTAAATAGTGTTGCAGTGGTTATGTTTGTTTTGAAATATGAAATGCTGGCAGTGTATCTTGGGTCTTATTTGAGCAGTCCCATGGGAGTTTTTAGGTATTTTCTACCTTGCCCCTGGATCCCAGGTCTGGGAATGGCAGGAAAATGGAACCATTTCCCTAATATTGGCGCTTCTGTGAAAGCATTAGTTCGACATTCACAAAATTTTTCAGTGCAGCACATTGGAACTGAATTCTTTTGGAGGGACTAGATTAATCCGGTAAATATTTGGACATTTAATGTGTACAATTCACATCCTACCACAGATTAACTGCAGCTCCCAGATCAGCAGAGATGTATGTTCAACCATCTTTGCTGTAACTGCGGTATAGACAGACTGCACTTTCCAACAGGAAAGAATAACGCTTTCCTCCTGAGCAGGGTTGCAGCGAGGTGAGAAACATTGTTAGGTGTGCTGGTACACTAGCAAAGAGTGGTTGGATGGATGCTAGCATAACATTGCGTAATATCCAGGAATCTCAGTTCCTAATAATCTTACCTTGCTTCAAACTCTGACACCAGTCTCTCCCAAGGTCAGGTCATACAAGGGTGAACGGGAAACAGTGGGACAAATGGTCTGTGCAGCTGCACTGCAGACCTGGTGGCTGTAGGACGTAAAACTTGGACCCATTTTGCCATAGATTGCCTGTCGATTTTCAGATCAGAAATTTAACAAGCTCAGAATGGCATGTGGCAGTATCTTTATATATATATATACAAATGTATATATATTGAAAAAAATATATAAAAATATGTTCTGAACATATGAGGTCCTCTTGTCTTTTGCTTTTTAAATTTTGGTTATGCTCTTTGATTGCCTTTGGAGTATCTTCAGGGTTTTCTTGCAATTGCAGGGAATTTACATTTTAAATTTCATGTGATGTGCTCTCTTTCCACTCCTCTAACTTCTAAATGTCATTTTCATTATCAGAATTTTTTTGACACAAATCAAGGTACTTTGCTCCTTTCTAGCCACATAGTTTCCATATTTCCATCAAATCTATTTACTTTCCAATATGCTTTATTATCCCTTTCTATAGGCAGATATTTAATTTTCAGTCATTCCCTTCACTTGCAGATTAGCTTATTTTGTGTAATTATTTTTCCTTTTTAATCTTTGTACTTCAGGGGAAATAAGAAGACACATGCTATCTGGATTTTTCACGTTCTGAAGTTTATATTAATTGACACAGCTCTTCACTGAAAAACAGCCGATTCTTTTCCAGCTCTTGCTCTTCTCCAAAGTGAGCTGGAGGGGATGGAGACCATCCCCTGTCACCAATGGAAGCTGGGGACTGTTGCAGCCTGGCCCTCCTTCAGGGATCCTTGCACAGCACCAGCCTCCAGCCCAACTCTTTCATCTTCTTTGTCTTCTCTAATTCGAGTTTCTGTGTAATATTTATTCCTGGCCACCATTGCTCACAGGCATTCTGATCCTTGCAAAACCTCTAGAGAAAATATACATAGAATATCATCACAGTCATTTTCTCTGTTTCTTAATGACATTGAAAAGCTTTTCTGAAATTAAACAAGTGTCTTGCACAATGTAGTTAGTTCTAGGCAAGGCTCCAAAAGATAGAGTTCATGTCAGATGCTGCTGGCTTGTGGCCACTTGCCTTGTTGATGTTGCCTTCTTGCCATTCTTAGTCTACCTGCTTAGAATTTCATTTACATAGAATCACAGAATCATAGAACGGTTAGAGTTGGAAGGGACCTTCAAAGGTCATCTAGTCCAACCCCCCTGCCAGGAGCAGGGACATCCCCGACTAGATCAGGTTGCTCAGAGCCTCATCCAGCCTCATCATTATGTATGTAGAACATACATTATGTATGTAGAACATACATAATGATACAGAATTTTATGACAAGTAGTTCTTGGAGGAATTTGAGTATTTTCTCTCTTTACCCAAGTAAGCATTAATACAAATTGGCAGGTGCAGGCATTTTCAAGGTTGATATTTACTCTGTTGGGTATGAGTGCGACTGCTAATTGTGTCCTGATGAAATACTTGTGATTGTGCCTTTGGGACTAATTCCTATTTTGGGAACTTTGAAGCAAAGATTGAATCAAATAGAATTTTTCTTTTACACATAGTGGATTACAGAAAGTTACAAAAGAAAATGCTCTTTCTGTTGGAGAAGCAGAGACACGGAAGACTTAAAAACATGTCAAGTCTTTATCCTGAAAAATTCAGATTTACACCATTTATGAACATAGCTGTTACAGGGACTATTTCTCTTTTACTGGATTTAAATATTCTCTCCAGTGTAGTTAAAAGAGCCCCAATATTTTATAGCCATGAACAGGAGCTGATTCTATGCACAGGCTTGCATTTGTGGTTGAACTATCTTTAACATTTATTTGCTATTTCTTTGTTGGATTTCAGCAAAAATAAGTTTGTCGGAATGACTTATATTATTCTTGCCAGTTTGTAGCTCATAATGTTGGCTTATATGCTTATTCAATTGAAGACAATACCTGTTTCCATTACAAATAAGGGGGAGAGAAGTGGCTTATATAAGGGTTCTCTTGTCCTGGGACTCTTGTGAGTCCTAGAGCTGTAAAGCTGTTTAGATAAACCATTTAGGTTTATACCTATATATTTATCCTTTGACTCTTATACATGGCTATTGAATTTCTTTTGTGTCTTCTCAAGTAAGGCAGTGTTCAGTGGAAGAGTGAGTTTCAGAGTCTGGCTGTTGAAGTCAAAAGAAATTCCCTTCAGTTATGTGGATAAGGAAGAAGGAAGTTGTGTACTCCTGCTAAAAAAAAAAAAATGAGGTTAAGGAGTACTGGTTGTTTACACAATGTACAATTGTACAACGGATTAGTAGACATTGCAATTGTATTTGATTAACAGTTGCTACCTGATTTTTCTCTGCCTTTGGGGATGTTATGTCTGTTATCACTACTCACTGCCAAAGGTGAAAGCAGAGCACGCACAATGGGACCCAGGCCATTCAGCGGAGCCGAATTGGCAGCACTGCAAGCTGATATCAGGCTGCCTGCCAGGACAGAGAGCCAGGGCAGACGTACAGCTTGCCTGAGCTGGCAAATGGTGCAGTGCAACAGCATGCTGGTAACAAAGCACCTGGTATTTCTTTCCCAGGATCAATAACTTCACGCATTTTCCGTTGTATAGAGAGAGCATTTCATGCTTCTCATGAGCATCAAGCATCTAATGCAGCTAACACCTTATATCTCATGTTGTCCTGGTTTTGGCTAGGATAGAGTCAATTTTCTTTCTAGTAGCTGGTATAGCACCATGTTTTGGATTCAGTATGAGAATAATGTTGATAACGCACTCATGTTTTCAGTTGTTTCTAAGTTGTGTTTATATTAAGTCAAGGACTTTTCAGCTTCTCATGTCCTACCAGCAAGAAGGCTGGAGGTGCACAAGAAGCTTGTAGGGGGCACAGCCAGGACAGCTGACCCAAACTGGCCAAAGGGATTTTCCATCCTATGTGACATCGTGCTCAGTGTATAAACTGGGGGGAGCTGGCTGGGGTGTGCTGCTGCTTGGGGACTGACTGGGCATTTGTCAGCAGGTGATGAGTAACTCCTTTGTGCATCACTTATTTTGTATTATTATTATTATTATCATTGTTATTATTTCATTTTTTTTTTCCTATTAAACTGTATTTGTCTCAACCCATGAGTTTTCCTTTCTTTTCTTATTCTCTCCCCAATCTCACTGAGGGGCTGGGTGTGAGCGAACAGCTGTGTGGTGTTTAGCTGCCTGCTGGGTTAAACCACAACACATACATATATGTGTGTGTATGCCTATAACTGTCTAGCACACACAGGTATTCTAAACTTTGGTTTTGTTTCATTTATTAGGTTGCTGCCTTCCTATTTTGAGCTTCTCGCTAGAATCTCAGATGATACTGAAGAATCATTTCCTCTATTAAAAACCCAGAACCTGCTAATATTATTAATAGTGCTGATGCTCTCCTTCCTCCGAGTAGCTTCTGGGCAGTGCTGGTGGTGCTGTCCCAGGTGCAGCTGCCCAGCAACCTCTCTTGCAAAGTTTTAGATTGGAGGTCTTGGCTGGCACCTTTTCTCACCTGGGTTTTCTTTATTCTGTCGCATTCTATCTATGCGTTAAAAGCTGGCTCATCCTTTTTGCTTTCAGGAATGCTGGCAAGGGTGGGTGTCACCTGTCAGGTCTGTCTGTCATTATTAGTTCATCTTAATGTGTATTTTTGCCCTTTTTCTTTTAATTTCTCTCTCTCTTTTTTATGTTTTATTTTTTATTTTTTGCTTCTACGGGGATAATAGGAGCTATAGTGATTGTGAATAAGTTACTGCAGTAGTGCAAGTTACATGGTCTCTCTGGACCATGGACAGAGTCGGACAGGACAAGTGTGTAAGATCAACTTGTACAAACAGTCATGGCAGAGATTTCACTAGGAAGCACACAGAGAAAAAAGAGATAATAAACACAAAGGAGTTTACTTACTCCTTTAGAGTCTCCTTTAGAGACTCCAATAGAGTCTCTTACTCTATTGATATGCATAACAGGAGCTATTTCCTGAGGCATGTCTTTATTTTAATAGAGTAATTTGGAGTATTTTTGAAAACATATGCAATTAACATCGATTTTTTTTTTTTTTCACCATGATACTGCTTAAGGTACCTAATGAGAGCCCGAGATGTACTTTTCTTATATTCTCTGAGAGAGTACTCCAACACTTACACCTCACTATCTCAGGTGGAAAATGCTTTGCCTGTCACCTCTTTGCAAGCTCACATGAATGTCTCTTTTATCTCACTTTACTACAGTGGTGATTAATATACTTTCTGAGCCAGTGAGATACTCACATTCCTACAAATCCTTTTTATTACTGCTACTTTTATTAGGTATCCATGTCCCATTGTGCTACGCACTACATAGATGCAATTTTTAATATTGCTCAGGATTGGCTTTCATATGTACAATTAGATTGGAGTGTCCTCAAACTCTTAGAGGTTAGAAATCAATTGTGCCTGGAGTTTGGATCTCAGAAAGCTGGTTTTCTCTGGCTGCTTTCCAAAACACAGAAGCAGATCACCACATCTGATTTGTCTCTCTGTGTTGAAGGCACTGATGTTCCCTCCCGGAGCCGCTCTCTGGGATTTCTCGCCAGCAGACAGTGCTGGGTCATACCTCCTCCCTCCTGTCAGACTGGAAAGCAGCAGGGACACACGCTCACACCAAGGGGCTGAAAAGACCTAAACCCCCTATTTCAGATGTAATGCAAGCATCTCTACTTGCCAAATGGTACTCCAGAGGTGACCCCAAATCAGAAATAGCTCACCATCTGTACAGTTTAGGTCCCACACTGGCCAGATGTGCAAAGAGCGTGCATACTGCTGTGGCATTCCTTTCACCAGATGAGAAACTGAGGCACAGAGAGCTTATGTGACTTGTTGAAGGCCAAGGTAAGTTTACTGCAGAACCAGCCACGCTAGGAGTTTTGTCCCAATTTCCTCGGTTTCTATGATTAATTGAATTCCTAATGATTTTCTTGTTTTTCATTCATAAAACACTATGAATAAATCGTATGCCAAATTTATCTTTCATGTATTTATTTACTTTTGGGCACATGTTGTGGCATTAAACAGTAGTCAGCACTGTAGACTCCTAATTGCCCTAGCAGGTGAGCTGACAGGAACTGCAGGACTTTCCAGAACTGGCTCTTGTTTGAAGATCTCCTCCCTTACTCTTCCCTCTGCAGTTGCAGAATAGTGTTTTTTCCATTTTTCATTGCTGTGACGTCTCACTGAAGGCAGAGAGATGATGTTGCAGTTAATGCTGCTGTGAGGATTAGCTGGCAGCTGAGAGACGGATGACCCCATCACTCTCTTCCTAGGTGGAACAAGCTCACAGCACTGCAAGAGAAAAAGGTCTCTCATGCATGTCTGAGAGGAGGTGGGAGGTCTGCTCTCCTCTTTGTACCCAGAAACAGGTACACCAGCTTCTGGAGGGAGGGATGAGAAAGAAGATAATATATCTTTGAAATTTACTGCCCAGGTGCAGAATGAATGGAAGAAATTTGGAATGCGAAATGAATTTTCTCATAACAGCTGTAGAAAAAGAATACAGCTGCTGCTAAATGTTCTTGGTTTGTCAGTGCTACATTCTTTGTCAGCTCTGTGTTTTCAGCTCTCAGAAGCTCAAGAGAGTTGCTGGGAGTGATGTGCTTAGGATTTGTAGGAGCTATGCTCTTCCTTACACTTGCTTCTCTCCCTTGTCTTATTTATGTAAGGTTAGGCGCACACATTATTTCAACCCCAAGAGAAACAGGCCAGCTCATTTCAGCATTTCAAAATCAGATGAAAAGGAGACTAGGTAGTTTAGATGCTATTTTAAGGCTCACACATTAAAGATTCTTCTGACATAATGAATCTGTCATTGTTTTCAGAGGGGGATGCAGAAGGTTATTTTTGTACCAGTAACTTTCACAAGAAAATCAGAACTGTCTTCTTGAAATTAAAACAAAAATGTTGTCTGCTAGAATCTATACAGTAGAGACCAAGCTCATTTGCTCCAAATACGGTACAGTCTCCTTCTAACCACTCTCTTTCCCAGGGTCCTGGCACACAGCCTTTGAGAGCCTCACCAGGGGCAAGGCAGTCAACTGCAGTGGGATCACCAGTCACCACCGTCTTCGCAGGGGTGAAGCCTGGAAGGTCTGGGGAGGTCTTCAGTCGCATCATTTGGAGAGTGAGGAAAAGAAAAGCCCTGACACGTCCAAAGACTCCGGGTAAAGAATGAAAAGTATTGCCTCAAATAAACTGAATTTATGTGTGTGTTTCCTATTCTCTGAAGATATTTCAGTTTAGAAAAGCAGATCAAAATGAATGAAACAAAGTTCAGTTTTTTAGCTGGGATCAATCTACCAAGACGTGAACAAAATATTCATGTTCTGTTAAGCACAGACATCCAAAATCTGCCTCTGGTGTAGTCTCTCTGACCTCGCTCTGCAGCCTGCACTGGTGAGATAAAGAAGCTTGAGGCGAAGAGTTTCCATTTTATTTCTTTTTGAATGAAGCCGAAAATGTCCCTTTTGTGGATATGAGTTCTTGAGACACTTGGGCTCCTGAGCCCTTTCTCAAGCACTTGAGTTCTTTACTGTAGAAGAAGGCCTGAAGATTTAGCACTGCACCACAGCACAAAAAGTATGGTTAGTGAGATAAATTGTTTAAAATTATTAAAAATAGGTTGGGTTTGTTTTTTTTTTGTATTTTGCAGAATATTAGAACTTATTCAATTTAGAAAGTCTCTGGACAATGGAAGAGTAAATTTGCAGTAAGGGCAGGAAAGCTTGGCCATGATGTTAGCAAGGAAAACATCAAGTTCATATTTTCCAAGCACAGTTAAGAAATGATGCTTGTGTAATTTTTAGCATTGGAGAATAAGGTATAATTTTGCCCTGGAAAGTTTGTGGGCTTGTTAACTAAGTCATTTCTGTCTTACTAGATTTGCAAACCTGAGAAGTTTTGCAGTACAAACTTACCTTATTCAGTAACTTAAAGTGTATAAATTCACTCCTGATTAGATTAAGTGGATAAGCAGCACGCATTGTTTTGTTTCATTGACTAAAGTTATTAATGGCCAACATGCAGGCATACTAGATTGCACGTTTGTTCTGCACTTCAGCCTACATCAAACACATTTTCCCTGTGCTGAGATGCTGTGGCTGAGAGAGACCCATGCGCTGCTGCCATTTCATTTATTCCATGATTTGATATGAATCATTTAGCAAAGCAGTGGGAGAATTTTCAGGGACATGTCTGTGTGTTTTTAGAAGATAAGAGTATACCAAGAATAGCTAAAGGGATCTGCTTCTCTTTAATCAATAAATGGATAACATGCTGGCTAACATTACCCAGCTGACTGTGTATCTGAAGAATCCAGAGAACAGGTATCACAGCTCTGTGTGCAGTGTGCACAGACAGAATTGGAAGCGTCTCAACACCGAAATCAAGATCCTTTCTTAATTAAACATTGTGCTTTCTTTCACTGATGTTTATTTTTACAGTGTTTTCTGGCACATGAAAAATCATGAAATTCAGGCTCAGGTGGCCGTTTTGTTGAGAGTTTAAAACCATGGTTTTCAGTCCCATGGAAGCTGCCTGTCCCAACACACCGTTCATGCCACACTTTAGCCAACGGATAAGTGTGGGAGCTGCTGGGAGCAGTCATGACTGCAAAGCAGGAAACACCTCTAGAGATACAAACATCTTTAGAAAGGAATTTCGACACTCAATGCCCATTTATTTTTAGATGGGATGTAAATCCATGAATTTGTAGATGTCCCTGATCATCTAATCCTTGTTCGTTTGGGATATCGGCCGAAAAAATATGAGCAATTGCTTGTACTGAAATTACTGTCATTGATTTTGTTTGAAGGGAGAAGGAAGGGGATGGATTTTTCTGAACACCTGCCAAATGGAACTGACCTAGCGCAGACACCTCCTGAAAAGTTACATTTTCAGGAGTTTCTTTTAAAAGAATTAGTCTGTAGAACACCGAGTTCTTCTGAAGATTGAACTTGCAAATCATGCAGTGTTACCTTGAGTGATATTTTATACTGTGACATTCACTGCCACTCTAGCTTTCCCAGTGACTCTGTAACTTGCTTTTGCAGGTAGAAATTCATTGTATACAGGCCATGTAGCTCTCTTGATTTTTCCCCTCCATCACTCCCCCCCCCCAAAACAGATGTTGCTGTGAAGTGATATGTCATTTGTTCCTGAACTTTTCTTAATGATTGTGGTGGCATTTCTAATATTTCTTACAGGCAAGTGCAGCAGCTGCCACTGTAATTGTTTTACTAAGTCAATGAAATAAATCTTACCACAAAAAAAATCCAGCTGTGATTTCATAGTTATTGCTTCCCTTGTTCTGCTCCAGAGCTGGACAGTCATTTTGGTCAGTCTGGATATATCTCATTGTTAAATCCCAGGACCTTACACAACTCAGTGCTATGTGCTTTTTGTTATGCATGTTGAACAAATACCTCACAGAGTTGAACAATTTTGCCTGACTAACTTGTCAGGAGACATTTTGACTTTCTTTGTCCTGTTTTAAACTCTCCTCCTTGACTAGCCTTTATGCAGACCCACCGTACTTAACCCAGAAAGATTTTCTATTTGGGCTGCCTTTCTGGTACAGCTTACTTAAGGTGAGGTCTGTCATCCTGTTTTATCTATTGTTTGGTTTTGGTTTTTCTTTTTCCTAATTTTTCTTGAACAGATTCATAGAAAAGGGTAGGTAAATTTCCCAGCTACTCTGTAGTGTCTTTGGGCTTTATTTCCTTTTGGTTTCTACTGAAGTAGTGAAGCAAAATTAAAATGTCTTATACATGCTTCCTACTGTAGACAAAGATGAAATAAGATGTAAGACAGTCCATACTTTCTTTGACCTTGGTCCCACACTTTCTTCACCCTTCACATCTTATGCAAATGCTGTACTTCAAGCCAATACTGATTTTTTTTTTCATTCATCATAACACCAATTTATATAAAGTTTATTTTTAATATCACTGCATAGCTTCTCAGTAATTTTCCTTATACTTTTGAAAAATTCAAGTTGTTCATATCAATCACTCTGTACTTCTATGCAGTTAGCTGCTGTGAAAATATTATCAGTCATCTATTTTAAAGAACAAAATAACAACTCTGTCTCTGCAGAATACTCATAGATATTCAGAGCTTGTGATTCTACCGTGACCTGCTGAATTGTTCATGGTTCATTAGGTCATGGTTTGAGGAGCTGCAGATGTTTGGACATGGAGTTTTAATTTGATCCATTATAGTAATTTAGGCCAGCTATGAAACTATGATCTGGATCCATATCTAAATTCTGAAAATGTTGCACTCCCATCAGTGTTAAAATTATTAAATGATACACAATTTGGGTATTTGGGATTGCTTATCTTCTACGCTGTCAGTTGCAAGTGCCACTACAAAGCATTCATGACATGATATCTTTTCTGTTAGCTGTTCACAAAATGTCCACAGCCGCAAGAATCATTATCAGGGACAGCAGAAAACCAATCATAGCGCAGTATTTAATAGCAATGAGTTTAATTCTAAAGACTAATTAACACAAAAGCATTGCTGAAATTGATGTCTGTTGCTAAGCCAAACCCCATAAGCTGTGAGTTTAAACTCTGATTCTAGTAAGCTTAGCAGTAGCCTGGGGGAAATATAAGAGCTGTAACTAATTGTTACAATTGTTACAATTGTAAAAATTGAAACAATTTTTAGAAGGAGCCTTTGAAGACTTAGAGATATGACTCTGACATATTTGAGAGAAAATAATTACAGTAAGCAATGATTTCCAGTTTTGTTTTAGCATACTTCTGAAGCATTCAATCTGTGCAATCATCTATATTTTTCCAAATTCAATCAGATAATAAAATATCTGGAGTCAGAAAAGACCATTGCTTATTACAGTGTCTCTGGGGAAAGGAATGTCTGGTAGAAGATTTTTACTTCATCTGGCTGCTGTTGGCTCATCCAGCTGATGTAATTTGAATTTATGCTAGAATTGAACCTGGTACTGAAACAATAAAACATTTGTTAAAAAAAAAAAAAAAGTGAAAGAGTATATGGAAAACTTTATTTTACAACAATAGGACAAATACCTGTAAACTGAAATTTTTGCAGGAAATGTAGGCTTTTAAGAAAAGAAAAAAAAGAGAAAGTACGCTGAATTGGATCTTGAATCTTCTAGGCTTAAAAGTCTAAACAATAACCCTGAGAATTTATCCATCATTTTGCATATCTCAAACCAGCATTTCCTTGTCCCACAAACAGAGACTTTTTCTGTTATTGGTTAGTCTTCTGTTTCTCAGTGAGTCAGATTCCTTATTTGTATCTACATCATCTATCTGTCTCAGGACATGAAGTTCCATTTTTGAAAGTGCAGACATATTCTCTTGAAAATATCACAGTGGAAATTAGAAAGTGCTGTTTGCCCATGTCAGCTAAGCAAAAGCACTCAGAACTGGCTATCTCTATGTTCAATGAAGCCAGTGGTAAAAAGATCCCACAAAAGACATTTTATAAGACCTTAATGTGCTTGTAATGTATGTCCAAATATAATTTGTTTTAGGGATGAATTTATGAATGTAAGAAAATTTGGATAATCTCAGACATATAATTTATCCAATGGGCAGCAGATCCATAATAAGTGCAAAAAAGGCCCCAAGAAAGGAAACTGCAAAGTATTGCCCATGTTAACATATTAGTGATGTTATCTTGCCTTTTCAATTTCTTCAATCATGCTGATTTAGTTTTGACAATTCAATTAATCCAAGAATATTGCCCCTTTTTAGATTTGCTCTTTAGCCTACTGAGGATATTAAAAAGAAACTAGGTATATTAACTGCAGCATTCAATTTTCAGCATTAAGAGTATTAGTGTGATTCTTTGATTTTGATCAAAGTTGCGGCGTAGTGCATGCCAGGCTACTATTTCTCATGGATTCCTTGTACTCTGATGAATGAAAGTGCTATGGCAACTTTATATTAAAAAAGACTTCAGAGTTGTTGCCTATATCTACGCATAGTTAAATGTATAAAGGTGTTCTTTTATGCTACCTTTTCCCTGCTGAGTCTGGACAGAACTGTAGAAAGCTGCCTATCCCCATCCCAGCTGCACGTCTTTTGAACTTCCCTTGAAGACCAAGCTTTGCCTGTCTTTTTCTGTGGGCTTTCATACTATGAAACTTGATTCAATTGTTCCTTATTATTCAGATAACTGTTCAGATAATTGTTCAGATTATTCAGATAACATAAAAAAAAAAAGAGCAAGCAATTTGGATGGCTTTCATCCCTTTTTTGAGAGGTCTTAGAGGAGTACTCAGAGAAAAATGGGTCAAATCTCAGAAGACACTTAATGAGGCAGATATTAAACCAGTTCAGTGAGAAAGAAACAAACAAAAAAAAAAATAGGACCTAAAGAACCCATCCAAAAGAGAACATTCTCCAGTACAGCATTCGGGTCAGTATTAGAAGTAAAACTTTCTTATCCTTATGCCAAATGTTACATAATCCTTCACCCAGGTTAAATATTAAATTGGCTTCTAGCAATGCCATCACTAATGTACAGCAGTGTCTGTTTTACAGATACAAACAAGTCCATACATCCAAAGTATTTTGGAAGATTGCAGGTTCCAAAAAAAAATGAAAAGAAAACAAATTATTACCTAAAAATTAATTTATACATTATATTACAGAAAAACTTAATTGATTGTATGTCTCAAACCTTTAATTAGTCGAAAAGCAATATTGATTCAGTGGGGAGGTGTGGGGTCTCTGTGTGGGGGATGTATGTAGGCATGCAGAGGAAGAGAGGGATTTCTGCAGTAATAACAGGCAGAAATGAAAAATAAACCCTGTAAAAGCCACCTAGTGCATAATTTTGCATTTAAATAATTAGTTGTGAAACTGGCACTCTGGAGAAACAACGGTTTCATCCAGCTCTCCATGATCTGATTGTGTGTGATCATCAATCAGCTTTCCCACCATTGCCTTTTTCCCAGATAACAAGTGGTTACAAAAAGATCAATCTTTTGCTGGAAACACTTTCATTTAAATGATTCATAGGATCAAGTTTATTATGAGGAAAAGTTTACATGAATGTGTACAATTCATTTTGATTAATTGACTTTCATTCGGATTCAGAAAGAAAATGAATGTTGGAATGAGTAAGTGGCAGAGATCTTCCGTATTCTGGCCAGCCCTAGTGTTGCCATCAATTATTCACAATAATACTTCATAACTTCTGGTAAATTTTGCTTGCAACAACACTGCAAATTTGCTGGAGATATCTGTGGTAAATAAAAGAGGAGAGCAAACACGTTACCTGATTTGCTCAGGAACGACACAAGAATAAGCTGCAAACAGAACAATCATGGGCTCAATAGACTCATGACAAGACCTCAGCTGAGAGATGATGGTTAACAAGAGATTTCTTAGTAAAAGAATGCCTTGATCACTCCAGGTGGTTAGCTGGGTTGTTCTATTAAAAATTATAATGGATTTACAGTCATCAGGGAGTTGGGATGGGAAGGAATGCACTCTGTGCTGGCATATTCATAACGCCCATAGATGAGAACCAAGTGCCTGTGGGACAGGACAGTCAGGAATGGTTTCCCAGAGCATGTAACACTGGACCAGCACAAAATTGTAGTCCAAGGCCTCTAACTGATCTGTTGCTAAGTGTTCATGGAGCAGGCAGATTCATTAGGTCAGTCATCACGGACTTTTTAGGGAAGAGGTGGGTTTCCTTATGCAAAATTCTCTGATAGTTGTGACATTTGTAAGGGATGAGCATTTTCTCAGCTTTGACACTGCTGTAGTATTAAGATATGAAAGGGGTTTCAAGCAGCTCTTGTCAATCATGTAGTTGCAGCCCACAACTGAATTTCTGTAAGATTTTGTTCAGCAGTTTCCTGTGCTTATACAGCTTTTCTGGCTTATTTACCTGGATCCTTAGACTGAACATTTTCAAAACAGGATCAAATATATAGAAAGACACACAGCAATTAGAGAAAAAAAAACCTTGAAGTTTTCTCATAGTCTAACTATGACTTGTTTCATTGTTCCGATAACGTCATAGTTCTTGAAATTAAATTGGCAGAACGAGAACCATAAGGGAGGTTTAAAGGCATTTAGATACTTTACTCTTACTGAGTTAGCCACCTGAATATCCTAAAAGCTGACCCTCTCTTCAAAAAAGAGCTTCATTAAGCTCTAAATGCAATATGCAAATTGCCTCTATAACCTCTTCCTTCTTACCGTCTGCTTTTGCATAATGTAACAACAGGGCTTTGAGATTCATGCTGTGCTCTTTCTGCTGGGCAATCCATATACATACTGACATTGCAGAGCAGTGATAAAGCTTTTTGTTTCCTCATGTAAGACCAGATAATTTAAACAGCAGCTGTCTTTTGAGGGAAAAAAGGCAGAGTAGTTATAATTTTGAGTAAAAAACTACTCAGATTTTTTCCTTCTATCCGCTATATACAACTAGAATGTATCAAGTAAAAGACCCTCTTGGGAGAAAGCGTTAATAGCCATTTTGTCACAAAATCAAGTTTAATGATGTTTACAAAAAAAAAGGTTTATTTTAACATAAACATTTTGACATAAACTGTATGCAAATAAATAATCCTTTGGTTGAGACTAATTTTAAGGATATTTTCTAGTCTTTCAAAACTAATGAATTGCTGCCAATAAAGCTAATAGACAGAAATAACAAAGTATTACGCATTCCATACCAGGCTTTCCAAAGTCCACTGAAGTCAGTGGGGAGCCGCTACTCTACTTTAGTGAGTGGTATTTCAGATCTGAAGGGAAAGCAGCTTTGAGAAAAAGAGTTACCTGCTTCTTTAAATGGGACCAGTTTAAACCATTCCCTGCCCTGCCCCTCCCTTCTTGTTTTAGGGAAACCAGTTGGGCTGAGCCCCAAGCCGTTTTGTCTCCACTGCAGCAGGCTGTAGAGTGATGCATGACTTACTCCTGAGAGGTAATCGGTCTGTTTTTAAGATATGTTTGCTACCTATTTGCGAGTATCTTGTGGTGTATTCTGGCTCCCTGTTCTTACCCCTATTTCATCTCAGCTGACAGCTGTTATCTCCAGCAGTTTTGAAACACGGTTGTGCTAAGGTGGATTGAATCAGTGTATTTCCTAACAATGGTGATTTCAGCTCAACAGACTGTATAGGCTGGTACAAAAAGGTAATTATTGCTTGGCTATTACTTACATCAGCTATCCCATATTTTAGAGAAATGGGATATAAATGTTGAAGCTTAGTGTCATGTGGTTCCCACTGTATGTTCTTGTAATACAACCAGGCGAACAGCAGGTGTTTTATGCAGAACAGCCTCTACCAGAATAAAGTCATAATTGAAATGGACATTGATGTCACTGAACAATTTATCTTCCTTAAAAGGGTTTTGCTTTACAAAAGAAGCTAATTTAGTCTGGGAAATTAAATTGATAGCCATGTGGGAACATTTGTCTAATTCACTTACAGAGTTGTGTCATTAACGGTGATTGCTTGATCAATATTTACAAAACAGTAGAATTTACTCAGTTGACAGATGTCAGAGTTCCTCTCCTCATTACTGAAAGTAGATTCTTTGTGGGTAACCTGCAACATCTACCTCCTTAGAGACTCAAAATGCTAACATGGTATTAATAAAAGATTTTAAAATACCTTATACAGTGTTTCACAATCTTTTAGTGGACAGCTAAAACCAGGAAAAACTCTTCCTAAATCCATAATATTAATGTGTACCAAATAAAGAAGTTTTTTTTTTTAGTGGCCTTACAGCATCGAATAAAACCTGAAGGATACCAGATCTCCTACATTTTATAGCTAAAATATTAATTGCTTCTATTCTCTGGCTATGTGTAGATAATAGCAAAGAGAGTGCTTCAGAGAAGGAAATACCTCTGCAATTACATCTGTACTGCTAGGGTTGCCTGTTCTCTCTCTTTAATTGTGCTGTATTCTATCAGTTTTACTCTACTCCCATTGTGTCTATTTTCCCTCTTACCTCTGTAGAAGCTGATGTGAAAGATCTGTGGAAGCTGAACTCATGAGAAATGTAGTTTAGACCAGTGTGAGAAATTACTCAAGTCAAAAAGTTTCCTACATATAAATATTTAAATAATACAGGAAATATTTTTCTCTGCATCTTCAGAACTTTCATTCATTCCATTAAAGCTTTCCTTCACTCCAGTCATGACATATTTGGCTGTACCTTCTGTGAATCATGACTATAAATTACTTCAAGTGGCTTATTTGATCTCAATTCAGCACTGTACTGTTTTGGGGAGAATCTTTTTTTATCAAGTAGCTAAAATATAGAGAAATGTTGTATCTTCCTCCATTCTCAAAGAAAATTCACTTAATAAGAACCTTTCTTTTTACCACAGCTTTAAAAAGTTCTTTATAAGATTTATCACTATCAATGCTTTGGAATCTGGCTGCTTCTAAGAGGTGTGGTATACGGTATATTCACGGTAAATGATAACCTCCTGTTTTGTCAAAGAACTTTATATAGAAAGGAATTTGGAATGCTCACTACTAAAAATGTCTGTATTCATGGTAGAATATGAGCTGCAAAAATTGGTACCTACATTTGGATTTGGGTGTGGAAATGTAGAGCAAGGAGCTCTGTTCACTTCTGTTACAGACAGGAAGGCTGTCTCTGTCTCACTTGGTAAAAATCATTGTTCCTCCACTGTAGCCGTTAGAACAATGGTGACGTTAAGGCAGTCTTCTATTTATCAAACATTCTCACAGAAGAAAGAGCCCTGTCTAAACAACATGATTTTTTTTTTCTGTGAATCCTGACTGTTTTAATCACTTTCATGTTTTTTAACTTTCCTGTCTGTGGCTTAGGCTTTCATTGAATTAGCATGGGTGTAAAACTGGAGAAATTTATTTTGATGTACAAGGAAGTTGTTCCTGATTTGCCCTGGCTACACTGACATCAGATTTTCATTCTTTATCAGTTCTTATAAATTTTGGTGCCTACTCTCTCTCTTTTCCTCCCTCCCCTACCCCCCTTCTCTTTTAATGATGGATTTTCTTCTTGTAAGCTTTTCTGCGTCTTGGCCTGCTTTAAAAAAAAATGTGCAGTTACTTCTGAATGACAAGCAGAACAGGAGTAGTTTCCTCCATTTTCTTGTTTTTCTCACTTGACTTGCCTTCTGCAGTTAAAATAATATATCTTACACTCACATAATTTTATGTTCTTCTTAAACCAACATGCACAAATACATAAAACACGACTAGCTTGGCTAGCTCTCATTGATATTTAAAACCAGAAGCATGATTGCGTTAGGTAAAATGTGTCTTTCTTTTCACTACATTTTTCATTTTATTGCTTTTCTCATATTGTAAATACTTTTTAAGAAGTATATACTACTCTATTAACCAAGTATTATGATACTTTGAGATGCCCAACCATCGTAGTAGGTATAGCATCCATGTTTTCTATAAGGAGTTATACCAACTTATGTGAGCTACAGGTCTGGTTTTTTTGTGGGGGATATATCATGCCTTTGAATGGTATATAGTGATTTTACTGACACCTGATTCTTGCCTCAGCATTTGCTGAGTATTTGTCATGCAAATGGTACATGTCAGGCCTATAGAAGTATTCCACTGTGTGCAGGATGTGGGAGCCAGGTATCTGGCCTCTTATCCAACTCCCTCTCTCTAATTAGTAAATGCAAAGGTGAAATGGAGCCAGATTTCTGTCTATTACTCATACGGTCATGCTCAACTGTTTCAGACCACGAGTTGAAAGCATAACTCCTCTCCGTAACCTGTTTGATTCTAAGGCCAGGATATCATGCCTAGCATGGAGTTGGTTCTTTAATTCCCTTGAGTAAGAAGTCAGCCCCAGCTGAAATCTACTTTTTCATATCTTTTGAGTTAAGTCATTCAGATTTCTTGAGTTTGTAGTTATGTAAGAATATAAATACTTTGTGCAGTCCTGTTCTCAAATTCAATTTCTTTAGGTCAGTGTACTGTGAAGAATCAACTCTAGGATTTCTAGGTAATGGATTGCCATATGCTTGAACTTGTGACTTTAATGAAAGTTGTCAATTCAGTGCTTTTGAGAAGTATATTTCTTCGATTTCCTTCTATTCTCTTTGGTCCTGGCTTGAAAGTAGGAAAATAGAGACAGACATGGTGATAGATTTGACAGCTGACCTATTACTCTCCAAGAAAATTATACCACGATGGACCTTCTCTAATAAGAATTCAGAAGGTATTAATGTCGCTTTCAATCTAACAAATGCTTGACCTTTATTATCGTCTTACAGAAATGATAGCTGCTCATACTCACTCTTCAATTTTAAATGCATACTGAAAAACGTTTAAATGTGGAAAGCCCACACATTCAAGGCAAGTTCAAGAAATTGCTTCTGACTTCAGGCATTTTAATTAATTTATGAATGACAGAATAAACTGGCTTATGTTGAAGGTGGCACTCTAAGGAACTAAAAATTCCATTTCATAAAGCTACATAGAAGATTTTCCCTTCTTTGGGAAGCTATGCTATATGATTCTGCAAGTTTTCATAGGTGTACTTTAATTCCAGGTTCTGGGAAGAAAGCCAGAAGATTAATCCCATTTTATAAGTGACTGGGGCCAAATTCCTTTCTCAGAAAATTAAATGTGAGTTCAGAAGTATTGGGAATTGACCTCTATCTAATATCTTTTAGAATAATTTATTAAAACTATTTCACTTTTTCCACTATTACATTGCCAATGTAAATTTGTACATTGGGTTTCAGACTCTGGGGCAGCAGGGAAAAGCAGCTAAATAACGACTGAAACTCCAATTATGTTAGCTTTATGCTTAATTCATATTGCTCCTAAAAACAATTCAATGCGTAAGTTCCTGATATTGTGGGAAAGTGTTGCAGAAAGGACTATATCTGCATATATGTGCTAGATACATGAAAGAGCTTGAAAAATGCAATGCCCTGATCTCAGTAAGTCAATATATAGGGCTAGATCAAACAAACCCTTCAGGACCAGGGCTACAGAGGGAGTTTAAACTCACCTTTTCATTAGAACGTGTTGTACAAGAAACGCTTAAAGTATGGAGTGAATTTAATATTAAATAGCAATTCTTATAATACATTGCATAAGTGATTAATCCTCAATGGTGCAATTCCACCTTGCTTTCCTGCTTAAACTCTCCTTGAGCAACTTCTTAAGCTTATTAGAACTTGTTGCTTTATTGAACTTCTGTGATGAAGTATTTCATGTGATTAGCCTTGTGTCTGGAACACTCTCCAAGGCAAAGTATAGTTGTTCTACCCAAGCAGCTTTGCCTGTGACACTCACTTGAAAATCTCATTGATGCTTATGGAGTCGTTCACACTTAGCAGGTAGCTAGGTATTTAAGAAATTCCAGTTGAGTGTGAGTATATGGATTAATTTAATACACAGTCAATACAGTTACAACAAATGGTTCCTTTAATGAAAAGGCAACTCTCATTCTTTCAGATGAGGATTTTCAAAGTCGTTTGGAGGGATTAACGTATTAAATTTTAACAGTGCTTTTAAGATAATGGGGTACCTAACTTCCTTGTGTACACATAACAAATCCTGACTAAGTTTTGTCTGTTAAACTTGCCTGCAAAAGAGAAGGAAGAGAGTAGGAGGGTTGGGTTTTTCCAAGCTTTTAAAAATTGTTTTGGGGCATTCCCAACCCTAAATCAACTAAATGGTATTAGCTGCTTTAGATGTATCTCTTGGCTTGTCAATTAAATAGAAGTATAAGACCACATAATTTGGGAAGAATGTAGAATTTATATCATAGCATCTTCTAAAACAATTCTTTGCAAAACCTGTGTCAAGGAATAGTTCAAGCTTCTTTGAGAAAAGGGATAGACTGTGTGACTTCACAGCATTTCCAGACTTATTTTTAAACATATTTTATTAGTATATTTTATAATATTTCAATTTCTAAATATTATGCATTAATTTCTGCATTCAAAATCTGAGGAGAAAGCTGACACCAGAGAGTGAACTGATTTGTTAGATAGCTGTCTAATGTTGTGGGATGACAGTCTTTATTGAAGTTTTTATAGAACAAATTATGGTTTGTCTTAACATCCACAGAGAAACTAAACAACTAAACAATACAGATTAGCAGGGTGGGTTTTTTTGTGGTTTTTTTTTTCTTTTTTTTTTTAACTGCAATTGACAGGGAAGCCAAGGAGAACAATTTTTGTTTTTGAAAACTGACACTTTTCTCCTAAGCCTGATGATATTGATGTACTAATATTGGGATTTTGTGTGGTTTTTAAAACACAAACAAGTGCCTTTTTATTGCTATATTTAATTAAACACCCTCAATTGTCTTTGGACAAAGTCTCTGAGTTTATGAAACTTGTGTTATTCGGTCACACAACAAAAAATCCCCACAGAAGACAGTCATGTTCATGTTTGTTTTTCTGTCATTTGGTGCACCAGCTGTCACTAGCTGTGTATAGAACAGAGATGCTCTACTTCAGAGTTATTCCAGGATTCATTCTAATGATTAGGTTCCTTAAATCAGTGTGTGCTGGTTTATGACAGTGCCATGTATCATTTGTGTGAGTTTATACCATCCTGTATTAATTTACAGCTTAGCTGTCCGCTTCTCTGGTGTTTCTTGCAGCCTTCACTCTGAAAGGTTGGTTGGGAGGCTTTTAGTTTCTCAGCTGTGGGAACATAAATATATTCTTAAAGTTTACACTCAAAGAGGCATCTCTGTTCAAGGATGGGATTTCTAGTGAAAACCAGAGAGGTCTGTGCCAAATTGGTAGAAAATTGGAGGCTGATGTGGACAGCATCTCTTTGAGGAAACCAGTCTGAATCAGAGGCAGCACAGCCGTAAATCTTGACCACTCATTTCTCAGATTGGCTTTTCCTTCTGTCTCTCCTTTCATCTACCCATCCACAAAAACCTTTGAAAGATCTTGGCTTTGCTGTAATGTACAAAAGAAAGCTTTTTAAAAACTTCATTTTGTAGGAATGGAATCATTTGCCAATTAGCTTTGCTCATGCTAAATAATGAGGATCTTACTAAAGGCTGAGGTAACGTCCCGCTCAGCAGCGAGAAGGCATTATAATTGGGCTCATGGTAAGAAGTGGAGCGTGCATGTGTTTCTCAACTTCAAGCAGTGAAGTTAGTGGTACTGGTAACATGACTCTCTCATCACACTTAATTGCTTTGCTGAATCCCATTTTTTAGGCACATAGAGTAATTGAAGATAATCACTTTGACCTGTTCTAACCTTTGGAACTAGACTGGAAAACAATATCTTATTTTCTTAGCTCTGAATGAAATATTTAGATTTAGGTACAAAATAAAGTGTATTTCAAATTTAACATACTGGGATTTTCCTTTGAAAAATTCAAATGTAAGTTGATAACAAGTATTGAGAGGAATTTTATTGGTTTTGAGTTAAACATTTTTATAATCTCCATGTTTTCCAGAAGAGAACTTTATCAAAGCAGAGAGGAGGGCAGTTTCTGATCTCACTATTAATCACCAGTCTTCAGTGACTTTTTTCAGTCAAGTTTCCATACAATTAAAAAAATGACTACCTAACACATATAGTTTAGTGATGTGACTGAACACAGTAGTAGCAACTCTAGCATAGCTAGACAAGTTGTTATTTTTTTTTTTTTTTCAGAAAAGAGTGGAGTGACCACATCTTTTAGGAATATTGCTTACAATGTTGAAGTTGTTCCAGGACGCTGTCATTTCATTAGGTGAAATAAAACCAATTCTGAACAAAAGTTCACATATACAAAGTTCTGTTTAATTTTCATCTGTATAGTGGAGGCTTTATTTGGACTTCTAACAGATCTACATAAATCTAAGTGACTCATGGTTGTATTTTGGTCTCGGGCAATATGTACATGCATGACCATGTATGTATTGATTCTTAATATACTCGGTTTATAAATTCCAATTTCAAAATAAACTGTGCTGTAGTGAAAAGCTCAAAGAAAGCTGTTTGTCACAGCTCAATACATATTAGGTCAGCATATACAGTCTTCAAAATTATACTAGAAGTGAGAAATGATTTGTCCTTCATTCTTTAAATTAGCCTACTTAGAGTACTGAATGTCTTCTGCTTTGATAAAGTTTTCTTTGATGAAAAAAATCTTTGTGTTTCCTTAGGAACATTGGGAATGACACAGTTAATGCTGTCCACTTAGCATCATACACAGTGTCATTGATTATAAATTATGGGTGACGCTTTACAAAGGAATTGCTTTGTGCTTCCATTTTCAAGAGCTTATTAGCAGGAGTGTACGTATTCATCTATTTGTCTATATGTTGATAGATATATAGACATACTTTTTCTAAAAGGTGCTTAATTTAACAACAATAAAAACCAAATCACTTAGAACTGAATTTTGATGTGCTACCAAGCATAATGTGTGAAACTTGGATTGTATAAAGTCTTAGGAGAAAAACATTAATATATGCAAATATTTTCTGGCTTCATTGCAAACCTGAAATGGTCCTCATGTTTTGTCAAGCTTGCATAGGTTTTCTGAGTAAAGCAGAACCTAATTCAAATGACCCTGAACTTCATTGCAGTTGATTATATTGGTGTTAGAAATCAAGAAAAAAAAAGAAGCTATGTTTATGTACCTGCATAGCAAGGAGATTGCTTTTCTTCCAGCAGAACATGACAGCTGAGTGTTTTTATCTAACAGAGCCCCATGTGCCAGAGGGTGTCAGGAGGGAAGAGATACCAAATGCTCTAGCTGCTTATATATTAGGCTCTAAAAGAGATGTCACCTGGCCCTAACTCATAGACAGAAAACTCAGTTTCCCTGTTATTTGATGGTTTCTTCCCATTAACCATAAGTCTTCTAAATCAGACTGGTGTAACAGGTGCGTTCTGCCTTGGCAGCCAAGCCAAGTCCTCTTCCATATCCTGAATGTCAGCTGGGAGTCCTCACTGATGCTGTTTCATTGAAACTCCCTTGAGAGTTTTTTCACTTGGGGAAGCTGTTACGCAAACATCAAGTGAAAGGAGCTACAACCACAGTCAGCTGAAGTCCAAGAGTCCTTTTGGGAAATCTGGGTTTCCAAATTCTGGGAGCATTCAGATCCTGCAGATGTTGATACAGTGATTCCAACTAAAACATAAATGAATGATGACAAAGAGAGAAAAGGCAGGGATAATTTTATACTTGTTGTGGATGGAGATGGAGAGGAAGGTTGACTTATAATTTGAAACAGATCAGTTAGAAAGTGAATGCTTAGCAACAGAAAGAATCTCTGCTACAGTTACCAGCAAAGTAAAATGCTCTGTGCCTTTTGCGTGTATGCTAGTTGTCTTTTTAGTCTCAAAATGACATTTACTGCCTTGTTTAGTAACTCAGCACTTAGCAGGGGAAAAAAAAATCAGAATATTTATATGTTGAGTGAGAGGAAATGACCCTTAAAAGTTACTATAATCATAGCTTCAGCACAACTGTAAAGATTGTAAATAATAGTGTGAAGTGTTTTCCCTCTTGATCATCTAAAGGACTTACATGATTTCAGCACTGTTCTGCACTTCCTTTCATCTTGGACTTCTCAGTTTCGCAGTAGTATTGATTCCTGGAGTGGATTAAAATGCACGATGAGATATGCCACATTCACACTTGTATCACAGCAAGCCATAGCGGCCACTTTTTGGTAACATTTGCATTGATTGCAGAGTGCACGATGTGTGGTGATTAATACAGTAACTTTAAATCTATTAATTATTTATTGATAAATTGCTTTTGATCTGTAGGTGGAAAAAAATGCGGAGTAGTGTAGGGTCAGTTCCTATGTCCAATTTCTCCTGCGCTCTCGGCAGAATGCTGATGGGCTGGTAAGGAAAAGAGGTGAACAAACTGTGACTGCAGTATAAGTAAGAAGAATTATATTTTGATAACAACTGGTTTAAGTCCTTAAGCATAGAAAGGGTGAGAGTAGCCCTGTCATTAAGAGCTTATTATCTATGGAGATTAAAAACTAGGGGAAAGACAAAGGCAAGTAAAAAAAAAAACCATGAAGCACCTTGGTGTCCTGACGCCCAGTGCCCAGGAAGCAGATTCAAGCTTTGCAGTCACAATAACTTTTCTGTTTGCAGACAGAGCTGTCAAAGTATGTGAAAGGCTTTTCATGAGAAAATGTAAGTAAGAGCATAACAATCTAAACATAAAAAACATTTTCCATCTAAAAAAAAAGTCACTAGCAACATAGAACGGGAATTGTACATGTTTTTGTTTTGACTTATGCATTCTCTTTTAACACAGTCTAAATAAAATTTAGTAGAAAAGTAATGTTTCATTTAATTAATTTAAATTTTGTGGCTTCAAAACTTACTTTAAATGGTTCTGTAGCAATAAAATGACTACTTTTTGTATGCTCCATGTGAGAGTAATCTGTGCATTAGATAATAATTTTAAATATGTCCAACGTTTTAACCTTTCCCTTTTTATGTACAGACTGGAGAGAGAGAGACATTTCTGTACTGTGGAAAATGATGATACATACATCAAAGGAGCATGCTTAAGTGAAAAATTCTTCAGTGTCTTTTTTGTCTGTGATGATACCTGATACGCAAGCTTGAGCTGTGTGCTATACATTAGGGAATGACAGCTTTTGAAAAGATGCCATGAAAACAATTTCTGAAAAATATTCTAGGCACTTCCACTTAAAATTCTTAACCTGTTTAATGTAAGATGTTCTTCCAGTTCTACTAGAAAACAATGTTTCACATTCAGTCTGAAGGGTATGGCTGTTGCTGTGATTTTTATATTATGTGATTTTATTTTTACTGCTTATTCTGTTATTACACATTGCAGTAAAATTTAAGCTATATTTGATAATATTTTTGTTTTTGTCAGGGATGTGAAGATATGACATCTCTAACATCAGGTAAACGAACAAACATGCAATCAGCATAATTGACCCATAATATGCATTAAAAGCACACACTTTATGGAAATTTAAGCCCAATATGTTTATGTATGACTTGCCAGATTTATTTAGTTATTTAGCTGCAGTACCAAAACTATTAGTGACCCTTTCAGTAAGGGATAATCCCAGCTTCCAGTTCTCCACTGAAGAGAAGAAGGAAATTGTTTTCCCACTTATAGACAAAGAGGCACCAGTATAGACTGCTGTTCTTGGACACCCAAGAAGCCTCTAGTAGAACTGAGGAAAACATTGAACTACAATTTCATGATCGAACCAGAGGACAAGCGCTTCAAGAACAGGAGTACTGAGCAATGTGACTAGTGGACCAGTCAGATCTAATCTAGCCATCTCGAGAACATCTCTGTGGTCTAGTTCTGCCTCCACAGAGGTCTAGAAGATGAATACTTCTATATAAAGTTTAGATTAGTAGCCAGAACCATCTGTGGAAGAAAACTGGGTGTATTAAAATATGCCAGAGTACAGTACAGTCAGATGGGTAAATGATATATCTGAACCATAATGAGCTGCAAGTGCTTGTTCATTTAACCAGTAAAATTGCATCCACACTAGAAAGATTTCACAGCTTTAATTATGGTTTGGGATTAATAAAAACAGTAAAACTTTCTAACGTAGATGAGCCCTTGTTCATCTCATTTCTTTTCTTCCAGCAGGCAGTCTGTCGGATTTGCAGTGGAATTTAGAAGCCCTTATTTTGTCATTTTGCATACAGCTTGAGCTCCTAATGACCTCACCCAGTCTTGTGTTAACTTTTGCTTTGCCATTTTCACTTCATGACTGCACACCCATTATAAATCAGCTCACACTACAGCTCTTCTTGGAAGCACATTTTCTTAGGCTCTGTGGCTTTCAGGCATGGAGGGGTTTTATTAGCAAATTTGGTACAGTGTAATCAATATTACACTTGAAATGGTCTTATTTATCCGCTGATTATGACCCCTAGATGTCTGATGTGCAAACAGGTGCTCAGATACCTCTTCTACTGTAACAGAATTTGCATTCTGTCCACATCAGCAATTTTACTGAGGCAATGAGCATGATTGATGGTCCTGACATGTAGGGCCAGTGGTGTCAGCATATTTATAATGGCTTCTTTTATTCAGTCTGGTACATTTTTTTCTTTTTTTGGCCCAAATATGGAGGTTGAGAAAGATAACATGGGTCAGATGGGTAGGTAAAAGATGAGAGTGCAAGATAGAAAAGGACAGTAATGCATACCATACATACAAGCAGGTACTAGAAGAGGTATATGAAGTGGTAATGTATTGTGTATTTGCTCATCTTCAGCAGGCTGCTGTTTTCCATGATTGCCATCATACTTAAAGCCCCTGTCCAGTCAGGAGCGTGCAAAATGACATTTTCACTGCACCCTGTTGTATCAGCTTAGTGGCATAAAATAATTTTTCAGGTCATGGCTTGGTACAGTCTCTGTGCCTCTCTGGAAAGGCTTCTGATTTCCATGAAAGATAGACATAGGAGTAGGAATGGCAACCCTAAGAGTTCTAAGTTTATGATTAAGGTCTACAAATTATAAAACTGGACTGAAACCAGAACATGTTAAAATTAATAATTCTCTTTTACTTGGACGTTTGGGACACATTTTGATAATTTTAAATATTTTCTCTACCATCATGAAAACTTTCATCTTTCCTTTCACTTCTTTAAAAAGTAAAGTTACTACTTTCACAAAATGGTCTGTTTGGAGACTTAAATTACAACAGGCTTCCTCCTAAGTCACAAAACTGTGCAAAAATATTGAAGCATTAAAACAGTCTTAAAGATTTTTTTTTTTAACAGTAGAACTTGTACTATGAAGTAATACCCACCAAAATAATTATTTCTACAATTTAAAGGTAAGAAATGAGCTAGTTTAAAACCTGAAATTATGGGCCTCGCTATGCTCTTGCTTTTTTGCTGTGTGACGATGGAAGAGTGAAACAGAACTCTACCCTCTGGTATTTTGCTGCTGATGAAAACGTGCAGGCTTCTTCATAATGTGTTATAAAACTTCTGCATGTGTTGGCTGATGGTATAGTTTGTAAGGCTGTACTGGGTCACTGAAGTGTTTAATGCACGTGTATGTTTGCCTGATTTAATAACAACCTGCTGAGAAATAAATGAGAAGGTGAGACCCTGGATGGTTATAGACCCTGGATGGCTATAGACCCTCACAGGGAGGTACTGTTGGATTAACAATTTACTGTTCTTAGTTTAGCCACGGTTCCTGATTGTGTTGTCACTTGGTGAAAAAGCAAGTAACAATATCATTTTGGGTGGGCGGGTGGAACAAAACAAAACAAAAACAAACAAACAAAACTAAAATAAAAAACCCCACCACCACTAAAAACTCCCACTCCTTGGTAAGTAGATTTGTATTTAAAAGACACGCTATTAATTATTCATCCATCTATGCCTCACCAGACCCAGGAGAATCATAACTGATTTGCAGGATCCCCTTTTGCCTCCTTGGGGAGCACCGCAAATTTCTCCCTGGGAAAGATGCAATCACAGAAAGCACCAGAAAGCACTCAGAGGCAAAGTTAATCCTGTGAGCCAGCGAGTGAACCCATACCACATTCAGGTTTTCCTTACAAATGGTTTCTCTCAGTTAGAAACATATGTGGCTGGTGTTGCTGGCAGGAGTTTAACGGTACTGCAATATCGCAATCTCAGCCAGAAAAAATGATGAGGGGCTCCAGCCAAGTCACTTCTACAAGGTCTGCAAAAATGTGTGATAGCTAGTTTTTATTTTTTAGTAGCAGAGTCCCCAGTATTGATTATACACAGGATTAAAATATGGGAAATCTTCCTGATTACAAGGAGGAGGACAGTCTTCTATCAACATTAAATGGATTCTAGAGGCAATGAGTACTATTTTTAGGACTGAGTTCGTAAATAGAATAGGACAAAAGGTCAGTCTGGCACATATGGCTCATTTACTGTTAAGCTGTACAAAGAACCTTGTAATAACCGGGTTTTTAATAACTGAGAAACCAATGGATGAGTGGGTGCAAAGAATTAACTTCATAATCTGAATGTTGCATTTGAATGTTATTGAAAACAATTATAATTATTTGAATCACTAAATGATATTTACATGCTGTGTGTTTTCCCTTTGGGGTAATTCCCTGGTTTTCTCCCACACATCACTGGCTGGCAGATATTAGGCTGCAGTTAATAGCTTTGCATTTCATGGCGATGTTATTTCAAGCACCTGAATGCTGCAGCAGCAAAACACATCATGGGTTGTAGCTGTGGTCAAATCAATACAACAGCACAAAATGAGGAGAAAATTAATGTTGTGCTGTGAATAGCTCTAGTTGGAAAAATGTCTCGTATAAGAAGGAGAAGACTTAAGAGTCTGCAGCAAAAACACAGAAGTAAAAAGCACTGTGGCACTGTAAGGAACGTAAGGGAGCTTTGCTGTGCTATCAAAATCCCCTGTATCCCTCCAAGAGGAAATGGGATTTACTCCGTGATATGTTCTTCTTAAGGAAATAGAATAACACCTATAAATAGATAAACATCTAGGGGAGAACCAGCCAAGCAACACGATCTGGGTTGGAGTCAGCCTTTTTGTAATCATCTCTCTGCCTCCTGGATGGGAGCTGAGACTGACGGGAAAAGCAAGAAGAGCGGCAAGCTGCCTACGGTCCCAGGCACCGACGTCTGACTGCAGGGAGCTTGCCAAAGGCTGGCAAAGCTTGGAATTTCTCTGGAAAGGACTACTCATGGCCAACCCCTTCAAGCATGAGTGATATTGGCAATTTGTGGGCTTGTTTCTCCAGATGGAGGGGATGTAGCAAGCTGAGACAGAGGGACCAGTGAGGATGGGAGAGGTGCAGCAGACTGAGAGGTGGCCGGGGTGCAAGGCCTGGGAAGTGGTGGCTGACAGAGGGGAGACCCCTCAGCTCTCATGCAAGGGAACTCTTCTTCACTCGCAGGTGGAGGCTCTGGGAATGTGAGACCGCAAAACAAAAAGCCCTGTGGGAAGACTGACTGGAGATCACTGCTTCCCTTGAGAGACTAAATCCAAGAAATGGAAATGCTGCCTGAAATACTCGAGGCTAACAGTAACCCTTAAATATCAAAGCCAGCACAAACTGAAGGATGAAATGCTGTGCAGCAGTGCTTGCTGTGAGGGTACAAACCACTACAAGTATCTTAATTTGTGCCTTGCCTTTCTTTTGCTGACATGTGTGACCATAACGCCTTTTGACATATACTTTTTTGTTTGATATCTTTATTTTAAGTTTCATGGAGTATTTTTATCGCTAGGAACAGAATATCTCTCACTACCAAGAAAAAAAGGCTGTCTTGAGCTCAAGTGTGATACCAGGCTGCTGTGTCTGATGGAGCAAAATCTTGACCAACTTTTTGTAACTGCTTTAGCAAGGACTTAGGAGGGCAGACCTTGCAGCTGCAGTAGGAAATGTCATTTTTTTTCCTCAATACTGTGATGAATGACTATCAACAGTGAACCTCTGTCAACTAAGAAACAGTTCTTCCTCATACTGCAATCATCAGAGCACTCCGAGGTAGGACTCTGCTGCCTTAATTTAGACATCCGCAGTACAGACATCTCTAGCTGGGCGTACAGAGCACTTTAATAGTCCACGGAGAGAAATAGGGAATGATTTGTCTTATTCTACAGTAAATGTCTGAAGTGCCATATAAGTCATGCTTTAGAAATGCCTATGTCTCTCCTAGGACTATTAAGATGTTGTAGATAAGTAGTTGAAGACTTCTGAATTCACCCATCTCTAGGCAGGTGAGATGACACCCTCACGCTGGCCCTCGAGCGAAACAGCGAGCGAACTGCTGACAGGCACTGGCACTGCAGACGGCACTAAGCCACGCGTGCCCAGGGGCTGCCATTCCAGCACTGCCCGTTCCCACAAGGTCCTTTCCTGCATTTTCTGTTTCAGCTTCTCTGTAGATCGCTTCCTCTGGGCCTGCTGCCCCTCGCATAGCTTGTGGTGCAGCTTTCAGCCTCCCTAAGACAGTCTGTATATAGGGAGATCACTTACTGTCCCTTCAGGGCCCCTGTTTACCTCCTTTAACCCAATGATTTGTACCCCATATCCACAGACTGTGCGTAAGGGAGCATCCATGGTATGTGATCCAGTTTTCAGACTTCATTGTGCTCAGTATGCTTTTCTCTACCAGGCTTTTGATACATCCAGATAACTGCACAGCGTGCAGCTCAAATCCAAACCTAGCAGAAAAGGACATCTTCCTTCTCATGGCCTAGCCTTGAGCTGCTCTGTGTCCATCTCAGTCACAAGGCATTTCTCTTAAGTTTATTTATAGAGGAGAAAGTGCTGAGCTTGGTTTTCTGTTTCCTTGCACAACACAGCCATTTACACTAATGACAAGAGGATTCCAACTGCTCCACAGTCAAAATGAGGACTAAAGGCAGAAATTATGGGCCAGATTAAGTTTTAATTTGCATTTAATTCTGGATGAAGTGCCCCTCCTTCTCTTTTCTCTCATATTAGCTCTGTTTCAGTGTTGCTTTAGGGTTTCCTCTGTCCTGCTTTTGTGTTGTGGATTTGTTCCTTGATTGCAAAGTGATTTCAATAATATCCATAATTGCTCAAGTTTCAGTAGCTAGCTATGTTAGTTGAGGAGCTGGACAGATGGCTCAAGGATCTAATAGTAAACTTACCGTGCTGAAATGATGTAGCTGTCAGGGTTTGAAGTGTTACCATGGGAATGCGCTTCCAGAGGCTATTGAGTGCTAGAAGCGTTAAACAGTGACACTTCTACCAGGGCTGTGGTGACATTAGCTTTTAAGAGATCAAAAGAGCCAAGAAAAGGTCATCTTAAAAAATCCCTGGAGAAATACTGTGATATGCTGGTATCCTCCAATTAGCTGCCGTATAGTAAACCAAAGGGTCTTTACACATGCACTCCACTAAGAGCATCAAAGCTATGATGAGCCTTTGTTTCTAGAATAAAGTAGAACGATCATTTTTATAACTTTCATTATAGACATCAAATTGAAATAAAATCTTTCTGGTCTTCTGAATCCTCTGTTTATCTCTTTGGAAAGACTTTTCAGTGGCCTTCAGAAAAGGAGTATGGTTTGGTAGATAAGAATTGAGATGTCATTGCAATAAGATCCACAATTGTTCAGATTTCTGTAGGTAGCTGTGAACTTAAAAGTCGGACAGATGGCTCAAGCAGCTTGCATGAAGCTTACAGTGTTGAAATGATGTAGACGTTGGTCTCAGAGCAGCATATAGCTTCTACTTTGTATGATTTTGGGCAAGTCCTTTTATTTCTTTGTAGCAGAATAATGGAAATTTAAGCCAATATCTTTTACCTTATGGTTTGAGTAGGCTGAGAAGGTGCAAGCTACCATGATGACTGAAGGAATTCCTTACACGCTTACATTCAATAGCATGTCCAGACAACAAAGTAGAGAGTAAATGTGGGCCCCAAGCTCCTGCCACCTCCATAACCCCTGTAGCCTTGCCCCATTATGCTGCATCTTTCACAGGGAAAATGGAGGATTTATGCGTACTGCTGAGTGGCACATTTCAGAAGAATAAATCACTGAAGTTTGTTCCCTGCGTGCTCTGCCAGCCTTTTCCTCCTGCTTCTCACTTCAAGGACAGTTTCTGGTCAGGATACACTGAGCTGGATTCCCCTTAAGCTCATGCTGCATAGGCACAGTGAAGGGAACAGCTGCTACTTTAGGAAAGGCATTTCAAGGCACTGAGGATGTCCATTATAAATATCTGCAACTGTCTAGTCATACTGATGTATCAAGGGATTTTCATCCACTCTCTTAATTCTCTGTCTTTGGGTTTTTTCCCTGTGTAGGTTTTCTGTGTTTTCAAGGGGCTCTGTTGAAAGTTATCCAAGATTAATAGGTGGGGTTTTTTTTGCTTACAGTCAGCTTTTGAGCCAGTCTGTAACAAATCTCTGAACCGCCTACTTGTCTTTCCCTTAGATAATATTATCGTGTGCACACGTTGCCTTTTAATCTTTCATACAGTCTGTTCTGCGGAGGGAAAAATAATAAACACAAACCTAACACCGCAGATCAACTGGAAAATCTGCCAATGGCTTCAGTAGAATGTTTTCATGAGTAGAGAAATTATCTAATCTGAATCATGCCCATCACCATGGTGACTGAGCACTGTGTACAAAGTTACCTATATCTGTAAAGGTGTTTGCACGTACACTGTATGTTCTAAGAAATTCAATGGATTTTTCTCTATCTTTGTGAAAGTTGCATGAAATAGAGGCTGTGGCCTGTGTTTGCTTTGTTATGTAGAGTAATTCCCTGGGGTACGCATATTTAGCATTTATCATCTGTTCATATACATAATGCATATGTGTAGCTGAGTCGGCTAGCAGATAAAAAGTTGTTTTAGTTTTTTCTTTCTAACCTTTCAGCTGAAGAAGATGCATAAATATAAATCCCATCTGCAGATATAACATCCTGAGTGCTGCGTATTTCCAAACCCCTCCAGCAGCTGAGCTTTGTATTCCAGGTCACATGAAATTATTTTCTTTTACTGAATTACCGTGATGTATTCCAAGAGTTCCTGGGTATGATGCCTCATGTGAAATATCTGTGGCTGGAAATTCCAGCCAGCTAATGAGAAGTGGACATGAAACAACATAATTTCCAAATATTGGTGGGATTTTTTTTTTTACCAGAAACTTTGAAGTTACTATTTTTCTGAAACCAAATACACTCTGTTGAAAGGCTAGATTGCATGGTATAAGGTCTGCTCTTGATCCCTCCATTTCTAACTGTGCTTTTCAACAACAAAGGAAGGGCTGTCCAGTGTGGTCACTCACAAATAGACCTGTGTCTATTTGACTGCCACACTTTCTCAATGACAGCAAAAGCAACAGGAAGGGAAAAAGAAAAATTATTTAACTATTCCATTTTCTCCTAAAATGAGTTTTTATTGCAGTGTTTGGTATTTTTTCCCCTCACTGGACACTTTTTTAGAATCTGTACATTTATTTTGGAATTTAGAGGGGAGTTGAGATCTCTAGAAAATATCTCTCTAGAGTATAATCTTCACAGTAATTGTCTGGTCATAGAAAAAGCCATGGAGAGGAAAAGGTCTATTTGTCTGCCCAGGGCCTTGCCACATCTCTCACTTAGCCGATGCAATCTGTGTTGCTGTGATTTCAGAGAAATGTTGTGACTGAGTGGCTTTAGGCAAGATGGCCAGCTGTGCTTGACATTTTTTATTCTTTCTAAGTAGCAGTCGCTTTGCAGGACTTGTAGCCAGAAGGAAATGTTAAAATTGTAAAATGAATCATACTTGAGTAGAAAGGAATATAAGCTGACACTGCTCGAGACAGGGGCCGGAACATAAGCTTCATTTTCACAGGGAAAAAAAAGTCAATTGGTGGCTACATACATTTGTGAATCAGGGTTGTAGACAAATCCTAGCCCTGCTTGAATAAGATGGCAGTGATTTCTGACTTGTAAAATATGAACTCATGGCATGATGTTGTACTGTTTTCATTGCAGTTTTGTACTGCCCCTCATTCTGAACCACAAAAATTAGCAACGAAAGTCCTTCTGCTAACATGAACTAAAAGCTCATCACCAGCTGTTCTGTTCCTTAGGCCATTTAGGGCACCATATTATTTTATTCATTTTCTTTGAGAGCATTGTATGTTGCTGTTGCAAATTTTTGACTTTTCAAAAGCTTCCTTCTTTGCCACATGTACACACAAAAGGTCTAGAGGTGCCCATGCTTCAGATCTTATGCTTTGTCTGAAGGGCAGTTTCAGTCAAAAAGTAATTATACAAAATATATGGGAAGCATTTATTTAACAGAACAGCTTCTTGGTAAACTTTGAAGCGCATCTGCTTATTTTGCCTAACAGGCAAAATGTGTGCTTTTTTTTCTCTGCGGTTATCAAAAAAGAACCAATATAGGGCGTGTGTATTCCTCTCTACCCTGTCCATCATCATCAGAACCATCAGTGATGAATGGACTATAGAATATTTTAGGCAAAAAGTAGATAACTTGTTTACACGCTCCAGGTCACTCTTGCAAAAGGGCTGTCTGTCTTCATAATGTTGTTCATTAAATACTTGTTTCACTCAGTATCTCTTGCAGCCTCCAAAATGTACCAGGTTTTACGCTTGATTTGTCCACATTTCTAGTACTGCTAATTTTTTTTTTAGTTTTCTTTATCTTAAAATATAAAGAGAATGAGGACAAACCTTCCAAAAGGATCTATGGGTATTTTCTGTTGTGCAGTAGCAGAAGAGAAGGAGAGATGCTAAGGGCAGCACCATCTCAGGCTGCTGTGTCCTCATGATACGTACACCACCTGTTTGAGATACTGGCTGTCCCAAATTATTACTGGAAGTCAGTGTGGTGCTGTGCCTAAACTAATAATTCTTTCTCCTCAGTTTATCAGTTTAGGCACAGTGCTGAGCAAAGGCAGTTAATCTGCTGTGTCACTACCAGAGCTGGCAGCTTGTCTAGTGGCTTGGTGTCTCTTTGCTCCACTTTATTGTTCCAACAGCTTTTTCAGTTTCAGGGTCCTCTTTTGAAAGGACAGTTTTGCACTTCTGACCCAAAATTAATTGAGAGTCCAAGGGACATAGGTTGTTATAGGATAGTTGTCAAAGATCTTCAGGAGTTAAGATCCTAAATGTCAAGTTTCTGTTCGGCTTTAAAAATTTTTACTTGTTGGCTCTCTATTGATTTCAATGCCTCGAGTTGAAAGTCCCATCAGATGCCATCAGCATCTCTCAGTTGCGAGTGAAGATGTCTAGATGCTTTTGAATGTTAGGTGTTTGTATCAGGAAACATCTGCCATACACTGCCATCTTCACCCCTGTGAAACAACACCACGTTGAAATTACCAGACTCATACAAGGTTAAAGTGCAGTCTGAATTTAGCTTCTTTGTAAAGTAGGCTGGTTTTGTAATACACTTGTATTTAAAACATTTGAGCAGCCACTCTGGGATTCTTTGCCACAATAAAATGAAATAATAAGAGGTGCTAGTTTTGTATTGTACAACAGTGTAGGTTCCATCTAGACCTCATCAACCTTTCATCAAAGCTCTGCGTTTCTTACAATCTCTTTCCTAGCAAATAGATATTGCATACATGAGAGGGGATGAGGCATGGAAATGGGCCAGGTGCTGGCTTCACCATCTCAGTGAGGTAGTTACTACCGCTGACTCATCAGATAGGATGTTAAAATTTACCAGAGCTGGCAGCACAGGTCAGCCACACCAACAAAGAAAGAAGTGAGCAATACAAAAACTCGGCCTGAGACTCGGCCCTGGGACTCTGGGAGCTGCGTCATTGAATCACAGGGCTTGGAAACTATTTCTGGCATAACACAACCTCTGTGTCGTATTTGGCTCAAGGCTGTAGGTAAAACTAAACCATTCCATGATAAAATCACATAGTGGTCTTTACTAAAGTATAGAAGTACTGTTCAACTGTCTCTGCAAGATGACTGGTGAAAATGCTGTTCCAGGATGCAGAAAGCCAAGTTCTTTGATTTTCTAAATATTACAGTGATGCAGCTGGCTCATTAACCTCAACAATGTCAGCATGTTCTCACCATTGCATTTACATTAATTAGTCTACATATTTTTATTTAACAGCACGCTTCTGTTAGATGAATTCACTAACGTACTTTTTGGCTCCCACTACGCAGAGTACCTCTGCTTCAAAAGTAAGCTATTAAATGCTAGAAAAGGTAGGAAGATTTCTGGAAAGACATAGCAATGTGTTCATATTTGAATAGGAGCACATAAAGACACTGATTGAAAACTTTTTTGCAGATATCTCTTGCTGCTTACTGTGCAAAAGTCTTTGTTTCTACCTCGTGTGCAGGCAGGAAGGAAGACAAAAAGCAGAACATCAAAGCCAGAGGAGGAGTGGATGTTTACGGACCTGGGAAGTGAGATGAATGAATGGTTCCAGCCAGATTGTTTTAGCATAAATTAAGACACTTTTCACAGTCCAGAAAAGGAACAGGAAAATACACTGAGTACAGCTCCTGGCAGCTGCTCCCTGTCTACTAAGACTCAGGTTATAAACAACAGTCTGCATTGCTTTCTTCTGCTGCATCTCTTCACAGCCAAACTTATAATTGAACTTGGACTACATCATGTTTGGATTAAAATGCAGCATTTGTAGGGGTTTTATTTTAAATCTGTTTTTGTAACTATCATTCAGAAAAGCCTCTTGGTCAGAAGTTCAAACACGGAATGTGATGCTTTAGTTTTTGCCTTATCTCTATGCTGTCTTTGGCTGCAGAACTCAGCCTGGTCCTGTGGGTTGGAACAGGGACATCTGAGCTCCATCTTGCTCTTGGTGGCTATGAACCTGGTGTTGCAAATAAGTTATCATGCAACTGGAATGGAATAACTGAAAAGCATAATCAATCAGATAACTGAAGAATTTGGGGGTTTTCCAGGAAGTATATTGGCTTTGAGTTGTGGGTTCCCTTTTCTTCCACCCTCCAAATTTCTTTTGAGAAGGAACAAAGAACTCCCATTTTGTGCATTGTGTGATGTAAATCTAACTGTAAAAAGGGGGAAATGCACTATAAATGTAGAAGGAGAGTTCAAGGCAAAGAAATCAAAGAATCTCTGTATCAGACTTATGGGGTAAGAAAAAGTCAAACTTCTTAATGAAATAATTGTTTGTTGATTGATAAATATTTCAGTTTGCCAAATCTCTTGGTAGGTAAGCAGCATTAGCCTGGGGAGAACTAGCCTGTTCTGAAGGCTGATGCACGGTTCAACCAAAAATGGGATGAAATGTAAAGGTTACATCTTTACATCAGCAGGATCATCATTTAAATGTGAATCTAGAGCCTTGCTCTCTTATACTCTCTTAAAATAACTTGCAGACAAGAGGCAATTGTCTATAATGGATGAGATAATGAAAGCCAATCTTAAATATGAGAGCCTAGATTTAAATTATGTTACTGGAAGTAAGTTTAGGCAAATTTGACTGGAATCCTGTTTAAGGCTGAACATGAAACCTCCTGGTGTCATTTGCATGATGCAATTCAACAGGTTGGAATTATGTTTTAGATAAAAGAACTGCTAAGACCTCTTTTCTGGGTGTATTTAGAAATCAGAGTTGCAAATAAATGATGCTTTTGAATACAAAAGAGGCATGTACAAATTAATCTTATTCTTTGCCAAAGGGCCAAAAGTTCATTCGTGAATGAATATCCATCAAATACGGTCACTTTAGACAATAAAACAGTGAATGAAGCAAGAGCTTAAGGCTTCCCTTACCCATGAAATTGAATGTTATTCGAGAAGAATCAAATTAAAACTGTTGTATTGATTAAGTTAGTCCTATAGAATGCAATCTTTTGATATTGATATTTTAAAGCTGAAGTTACATTAGCAAATGCAGGCTGAGGACTGAGTGAATTGCATGGGTGCCAGTACAATGAAAATGTTCATTGCATGCCTGTGGTGCCAACCATGAACAATTAATGAATGTGACTTTGTCAGTTTAGAAAGTACTTCAGATATTACACACATGCCCTAAGTCTTGATGATACTTCAGAAAAAAAAAAAAATCTATTTTGTAGCATTTACGAGAAAACAACTGTCTAAATATTTTGTTGTCTTTGATTTCATTCAAGGCTTGAGAGATGCAGGGATGATGTTATCTTTTTCTAACCCAAATAACTCTGTTCTTGGTCTTGGGTTGTTATATACTTCCCTAGGACAAAAAGTGCAGAATGTTATCCACTAGTCATGATACTAGATGGAAAATTAATTGACTCATTAACCTTAATCAGCTTGTTTTAACTGTGAAGGTCTCATGTTCTGAAGATGATGGCACCTTAAGCTTGCAGTCATAAATAAGCATTTACCACCCACTACTTCAGGACAAACCTTCCTTTAATAACACTGAAAATGTATTTAGAGGAAGATTTTGTGGTTTTGTTGAAGAACACAATACATGCAACCTTCTAGACACGCAGGTCATGTTAAAGAGGTAACTCCCCTGTTCCCCAATATCTGCACACTATAAACTGGAATTTGCTTTAGTTAACCCAGAGGATATTGGTTTGCCATTATTGCCCAAGTGTGACACTGGTTATTACTATTATCTCATTAGAGTATATATTGGCAACTGTTTTTTTCCCCTAATTGTTATTATTATTTTATCAACAAATTTGAGAAATATTTTGAATCATTCATGCCAATCTCAGCACTGCAATATTGAGTGTTCTTACTTTATATTCTTCGAAAATTCATCTTTCAGCTTCCATTAGTAATGTGTTCTGTAAAGTGCACCTATTTTTGGTTGACCCATCTTTAATTTTATTCTCCTTGGCAAGGAAAAACCAAGCACTGACATCAGGATATTCTGTAGCATATGAAATGGGAGTGGGTGAGATTTTCATGCAACCTTAGCGTATGTTATTTTTGGTAAGTTATAGTGAAAGAGGTGATCCAAAACTATACTTGCTCATCAGTTAAAGGTCTGACTTAAGCTTATGTATACATATCTTAGCCAGCTTTACCTCACCTAGGCTGGGGACTGACAAAAACTATGCAAGCTGACCCCTCCAGAATTTACCCACATCCTCAGACTTGTAGCCTGCAAAGAGGTCTTGTGCTTGGTGTTGTGTGTGCTTACAATAATTTGTTTTGTTGGCTCTAGTTCATCTAGGCAAGCAACAATTGCAGACTGATTGCTGTAAAACATGGGGATATTTATGCAATTGTGACTATATGGGGTCTAATAAAAAGTGGTAGTTGGTTGCTTATTTTGTTTTCTCTTGTTATGCCCAGAAATGCTGTTGTAAGGATTTGTATGCATTGCTTGATTGCTACCATTCATCTCAGAGCTCTTTATACTATCCTTAAGCAAAACAGATCTAAACCTGTAGAGATTAACAGGCCCCGTAGCAACTTCCACAAAATAGGAACGAAGTAGACCTGGCATAGGCTATCCAGTGCTCCACCACCTTCACAGTGCTTGGTGAGCGCAGCACAGGGATGGGAGGAAACTAGGAGAAGGAAAGACCCTGAATTGTAGCATCTCCTAGGTAGCTGGAAGAGGCAACTATAGGAGAGAAAGCCTCTTAAGCTGAACCAATATTTGAGAGGCACAATAAACACACAATTTTTTTTTTCTTCCTTCCTTAGGCTGTGTCTTTTATGCTTCAGATCTAGAGATGCACAGCACGTAATCTGGTGTGTAGGAGGCAGAGACTCCATGATTGAGCTACCGATTTATGTTAAGTTATATATTGCGTATAAATGGTTGTTTTCTGGGGCTTATCTTCATTAAAAATCACTTTGAGGTGAATATTTCTATTATTTCATCAGCTTGAAACTGGCTGTTAATGCTTCGCAAAAAAAAAATCCATTTTACACTTTCTGAGTTTTCAAGCTTTTATTGAACCCTTTCAAAAGGAACCCCCTTTCAAATCTTTTCAAAGAAGACACTACAAACAACATTTTAAATAGTTCCTCTTTTTTGAAGTATTCTGGATTAAGTAATGAGTGGTACTGTGGAAATCAACAACTTTTTAAAATTACCCAAATCCAGAGTTAGCGGAGATTGCTGTAAAACCACTCATTATGTAATGATGGCCATAAAACAGCAATTACACTATTTCGTTCTGAGTTTTAATTATGTAATTGCAATGACTGCATTGATTGAATTCTTAGAATGTTCAGTAGTGTTAAAGAAAATATTATGACATGTTAGCCCATGTTCTTCAGAAGTACTTTTAAATGACACCAAAATCCACGTGCTTCCCTTTCCTTGTATGGTTTTTTTTTTTGTTAATAAGGGAGTCTCTTTTGAGAGAAGCAGAGTTAAAGTGAAAGCACAGTGCACACTGGATCCAGTTTCCACATCTGGATCCTCCTGCATCTACTAATTCCTATCTTCCTGCTTGGCACACTGGACTATGTAAGACCGCTTTACGGACCCCTTGTATACTGGCTTCTTCTGAGTGGTCCTACTAGGCAATAAGGTTTTCAGGCCCAATGAGTTTGTTTAAATAAACTTTAGTCCGTTTGCTTTTTGTCTGAAAATAAGATAGGTCATCCCAAATTACTTTTAGTGATACACTATGACTATACATGGTTCACAAATGCATTTAATAGAGAATATGTAACTAAATACTAGCACAGAATTTTGTTCCTTGGAGATCTATGCATAGGTCTTGGCTGCATTAAGAGCAAATTTCTTGCTTAATGTACTCACTGCATTTCCTAAATCAGATTATATTAATACGCTGGTCTCTTTGGGACAGGAGCTGTTGCTTGCCGTATTATTGGTCAATGTCTATCATGCTGATGTTGTAACTTGATTGAAATTTTCTAGGTGTTACTATGAGAGCTGAATGTAAAATTATAATCAGAAAAGCTTGGTGGCTTTTCTCACCTCATAATTTATCAAACTGCTCAATATACTTTTCTCTATCTCTCTATACTTTTCCATTTGACAAATATTGATGAGTTTTCCAGAGTTTTAATGGAGGTAAAACTGTTATGAAAAAAAAATAATAATTGCATGCATTTCGGTAACAGTTATAAGCCAGAAAGCTTTTACTTTGTTCGAGCGTAAGAACTCAAATTAATATACACTCTAAGCTCCTTCTCAGCTTTTTAAAGCCTTCCACTCTGAGTCAATCATAGCTTCTCTGAATTATAGTAATGTGCAGTACCTTTAGAAAAGTACTTGACTATTGCTTGTTCTAAGCAAGAAGACTTAACTTGCAACTGTCTATTAGCGTCAGCAAACGTTTCATACAGGTATCGCTAAGAAAACTTACAAGACCAATGGTAGCAGTCTTTAGCTCTGCTAAAAATTATAATACCTAACTCCAAAGTAGCCTTGATGCTGTAATTGTTACTCTGGCAAAACTTTAAATAATAAGCAGAATATTTTTTCTTTTTTGTCTTGATAATCTTTGATCAAGTCCGAAATTTGTAATAATAACATTAGAAGAATCCAGTAAAAGCAATATCAGCACTAAATAAAAATGTATAAAATTCATTTTGATACAGAACTGATTTTTTTTCTTTGGAATGAGGAGGCATAGAGTAAACTGGAAGGAGGAGAAGAAAAAATAAAACTAAGCTCAAGATAGACAAGCTCATATTGAGTGGCTAAGCAATATCCCCATCTACCTGTCTCCAAGTTAATTACACGTGTATACAGGTATCTGTCAACTGAAGAGTCAACTAAAGCAATTTTTAAAGTAGCAGCTGGAAATGGATAAAGGCAGCAGTCCTTAGTAATACATCTGGCAGCTTTAAAAGCAGTTGACCGTGTGTCAAGCCAAGCTGGGAATTCCCAAGCACAAGCTATCAAGTCTCTGGTTCACTTCAGGAGTATGCAGTTTCCCTCAGAGCAACAACTTCTCTAAAGCAAAGCAAGGAGTGAGAGAAGGATGTTTATAGGCATTGACTGATAATGCTGTCACATGCCTTGCATCACCGGAGAAATGCATACGACTTGTTAGTTGGTTTAGAGGTGTGCCGTTTCTCTCTTCATACTGGTCGTACTGTTGTGCATCACGGTGCATTTATGGTATTGTAGCCACATGCCATCTTTATGGAAGAACAGAGTAATTTTATGGATTAGAACATGCCATAAAATTTCAACCTTATTCTGGAAGACAGTGCTATTATTAGTCACTAAGGCTGACCCGAGCAGAACATCAGACAGGGAGTCAGAAAAACTGGATTCAGTCCCCAGCCCTGCCCTTGGTCTTCTAGGTCATGGCAGGCAAATCAGCCAGAAGTGTCAATCCTCATTTTTAAATGGACCTTAAATCTTTGACTTTGCTTTAAATCATTCTAAGATTTGCAAATGTAAAGGACTGTGTTAAAAGTAGATGGCATGTTATTGGACTAGGAATTCCCATTAAAACTTGTCAATTTTAACTAGGAGTTGCAATAAGATCCTGGTGAAATTGCTAAAGGACAGACACTTTAAAATAATTGGAAACAGGAAAGAACTGATAACTGATGAGTCTTTTTGGTGACATGACTATTAGTCTTTTTATGCTGTATTTTTTCATTCTTTTTAAAAGATTAAAACTCCTTTCCTTCTGCCTTTTGTGTTCAGATTCCAAGGCATTCATCAGAGTGACTGTCTTTACCCTGTGTTGCTAAAGCACTTAGCATAAAGAGACCCCCTGCCTGGAAAAACAGTTGTGTAGAAGACATATTCTCAGCTCAAATAAAATGAATAATTAATAGGACAGGTAGGAAAGGGTTGAGGTGTGTGCTCTCTTAAATAATGCAAAGGACCATTTCCTTTCCCCAAAGAACCTGCTGACACATTTTAAAAATCCTCAGTGTGAATTTGACCACATTATCTAATATAACAGCAACTACAGATAGGTATCCATTCAGCTTTCTAGTTGATTCTACCGATTTCAGTCTATCACTCCCACTTATACTGTGTGCTGTGCCTTTGAAAACATTGTGTTTTCCAAAAGAGTGCAAAGAATACCTGAGAGCTCAAAGACAGATTCCTGGGGGGTTGATTCTACCACTAAAACATCCCTCTCACAGAGGACAGTAGTGTTTAAACCCCAGAAAGCTCTGCCCTCGCCCAGTCTGTGATGTGAGCCATAGCTTGCCCCAGGACAAGGTGATAGCGTAGCTGTCCCTCCTTATGGCAGCTAGGGGTAAAGCGATCTGCAAACTGTAAAGTACTTGTAATGATTATGTGCTATTTGACAAGGAGGTACTGGTATTCCTTCACTATCATGTAGGGAGACCTCTAACCCTAGATATACATGTTCACAAAACTGGATTTTTCTAAAAGATGAGCAATGGAAGAACCTACTCAGCAAGCCAGTCAAACTGGTTGGTGTGATCTTGACCATAAAGACCCATCTGGTTTCACTAGAAGCATGCTCACACCAGAGTCACCGATCATCCTAAGTTTCTACAGCTTTAAGGTAGTCAGTGACATCTGCCAATGGAGGGAGGTGGAACCCCAGGAAATTAATGTAATAAATCAGCTGTTATAACAGAGTTGACAAGCCTGCTATAAAGTAAACCATGACTTCTTGTGCTTCTAGTTCTGCTGACTAACAAGGAGTCTGTCTCTTTATATTCCAGATTTTCTCCTACCTTTTGGTTGTATGTCTGTTTCTCTTTTCTACTGATGGATTTATATTTTTTTGGCCATGTTGGACTGACAAGACAGTGACATCTGGTGACCACTTATGTGTATTCGTTCTATTTTTTTTTATACTTTGCCATAAAGCTATTGCCCCAGATTCTGGTAATCTGTTCATAAACGGATCAATTATTTTCAAAAAGAAAGACCTCAGCAGGTCTCATAAAGTGAATGTCACAATTTTAGCCTAGTCTGCTGGAGAACTAAATATTAAGTGATTGCTTATCCATGTAGCCCATTCCCACCAAGATGTTCATGGTCAGGTCCTACATTGTGTCTGTGGGTAGGGAGCGGTGTCGTTTACATCTGCTAGCTGTTTGGCCTGAGCTATCTACTGACCACAGAGGTATAGGGTTGTGTGTTACTTTTAGACTTGGAGGAAGCAGTCATTGAAATATGTTCATGATTTCTCTATATACGTCAAAATAACAAAGCAAAAAAATACCAAGTAAAAACCTCCAACTTCTCCACATAATCTACTGTTGCAGCTTTGTTTTTTTTCCTAAGTGGGCTACCAGCAGGGCTCCTGCTAATAGCCTGATGTCTCAGCATGCTACGCTTTTTGGACCTATTAATTTCATAAACAGAAACATCAGTGCTTCTCCTCCCTTCAGGCTTTAAAGGGCATGTCTGTACTCGGTCTCTACCAGCATGATGCTGTGGCTGCTAGCGCTGCATCTCTGCTACAACACTGCTTTAGCTCTCAGATGTTGCTGGGGTTGATGATGTTGGTATCCAGAGATTCATGAATAAGAAAGAAATCAGGAGCAATAAAGGCCAGAGCTGCCTCTTTCATCAAATGAGTTTCCTGCACTGTCCTGTAAGGAGCTGAAGATACACGGCACTGTGTTATGCCCTTGTCCTCCTCTGCACGGCTACCTGTGCTCTCCGTTAGGATAAACAAAGCTGCTGTTCTGGAAGTCCTGCCTGTCCTGTGGCAAGGGCAGAGCAGGAGGCCCTTGACCTCCTCTTCCTCAGGAAAAGGAACCAAGTACCTGTGGTTTTCCCCAGATCATCACCAGAGCTGCCCTGGGGTGGTGCTGCTTCTTAGGGCAAACTTGTGTTTTGCTGCAGCTTCTTGAGAATTCACTTTCACAGAAAAATGTTTAAAATCTTAATCTCACTTGCTGAGATATACTCTAGTAATGCTTTCAAAAATTAAACTTTTCTGTTGAGATCCAATACTTTTCTAATTTTCAGTAGAAGAGGGGAAATACTGCTTTTTGAGAGCAAGTTTTTTTCAGTTAGAGGACAGTTTATGAATAAAAGTACAAGAAAAGTGAAATTAATTTCATAGTCAGGTTATAAACAAAGACGATGTGATTCCTCTGTGCTGTTAGAGCCTGCAGAAAGAAGTAGTGTCTGCTCTGGGGAACTGACAAATGAGTTATCTTTCTCAATTTTTTTTAACAAAAAAATACAAAAAAAAAAAACAACCCAACCTTATCATTTGGGTACGTACACTAACAAAATCAAGTTAAAACATAGGTCATGTCCCTAATAACTGGCTGATACCAGATTCCAGGGATGTCAAAGCACCACTGTGCAAAGTAGGTAATTCGGATATTTCAGGCAACACACTTTGCATTGTTCTCCCTTAGCTCACTCAATAATACAGCCATTTTCTTCATATTTCTTAGAAAAAAACCTGTTGGAACAGGGAGGAAAGGGTGGCTAGATCTCTCAGTGAAACCTGTGACATTGTACTGTAGGGAGAAGCTTTGACGCTCCATCCCATTCTGCTCCTGTTTCTGGCCTTTTCTCTTGGGTGATGGATGTGGCTCTACTGCTGTGGTTGCGCTGAGCTTGGATCTTCGTGACTTCATGGGTCTTCATGAGCTTCATCCTCTTCGTGGCAAACCCTGCCACGAAGAGGAACTCAGGCAGAGTCTCACACAGCTGCAGCCCTCAGGCTCCTGCTCCAGGCTCCAAAGGTTTCTGCCCACAGCAGCATGGTGGCCATGGGGACCCACTGGGACGCTGGCAGGATGGAGCCTGGACTCCTGCAGTCTGGGACCACCTGTTTAGCAGACACACAAATAAACCAACTTTTTATTTTTCTCTTCTCAGAGCACAGCCAGGCAGGTAGCACAGGTCACAACCTTTTCCTTCGTGCTACGCCTGCCTTCCTCTGCTTTTTCATTATATTGTCTGAGAAAAAAAATTAAATAATCATAAATTACTAATCTGTCTGATTAGTATCTCCACTGAGGTGAATAAAGTGCTACAAAATGTATTAAATCTAATTTCTTTGCATATTAGCTCTTTCTATATTCCCATCTCCTGCCGGGTTTAGTAGATATGCAAATTATGTTTGATCCATTTTTGGAAGTAAGTTTAATTATTAATATTGTAATAAAACAATTAGAATAATTTTTAGAGTTGTTAAAAATATTTTAAGTTGATGTCAGTTTCCAAATTGTACTGCTGGGTTTAAATAAAAAGTTATTGCAGTCTCCTGACCTGATGGGAGTAACCTGGCAAGTATTAATCATTCCAAAGATTCTTTCAGTTTTTCTTTTTTTTGTCATCATTTTGGCAGAGATGGAGTTTTCCATAATATCATTATAGAATATTCATAAACAATAATGTTTTCCTTATTGTAAGTGGTATGTTTTAAATTACGTTTAAAGCATCTGAAAGTAATTTAATTCCAGAGCTACGTGGTGTCACTTGAGAAAGGAAAATCAAAATTGCTTTTGAATTTGCTATGGCTTCAGTACTACTTGTAATGGCAGCAGAAGTTGCTGTTCAGAAAAATTGAGTCCCTAAGCATCTTGAGGTACAATACGTGTGGGGGAGATATAGATATATATAATTTCCTCAACCTCCTGAGTACTTTAAAGCTTCACTTTCTCGTTCAGGTGTCTCTGATTCCCTTGACCTTGTAAGCATTTTAATGTTGTACTTTCCAAAAATGAGTATTGCAGCTGCAATTGAACATTTTAATTTGTTTTGAGTGCTATTTTGCAGTGGCTAATGCTATGAAACCAAATTAGGCAAATTATAATGCATGTTCATAGAAATTAATTATTCTTAATTATTTCCTGCCCAAATATGTATTCCTTTCTATCAATGAAATACAAAGCTGGTTCTTTACTCTGGGTAAATGTCCCTATGTTTACACAGATCTTAACTTACTATCTTATTATAATTCTAAATTATGTGAAAATGTACTTTTATTACAACTTCATGGGTTCTGCTTTTTTTTTTTTTTTTTTTCTTGACCCTTGTCCTCTCCCTGCAACCTGTGGGTGTGGAAGCACTTGCCAATCACCTACCCAACAGATCTGAAATGAGCTGCTTGGAATTGTAGACATTTACTATTCTGGTCAAGGTTGCTTTGGTACTGTAGGAAATGATCTGGCTTTCCCTGTGGCTTTACAGAATCTGTTGGTTGTCTTCAATGGAATTAAGAGTTCCTACCCTTGAATCTCCACTGTGTGTAACATTTGCATCTGCAGCTCCAGGTAGATGTTACATTTCAGCTCATGAAGTGCTGCAAATGCTGGGCAAATAGGGTTCTCAAGTAGAGACGGCTTCTTCTACATCAGCAGACTATAAAATATTACAATTATGGATCTCTTAAAATAAAAATCCTTGCATTCATATAGTGATGATATTTTTCTGATAATATAAGGCATTTGCTCCACATTCTGATTATCACCGAAATCACCATCCAAGACTGCACCACCTCAGCAGCATCCATTTTCTTTAAAAAATGGAGTTTTAGTGGTTATACTTTTTTTTTTAATGTAGTGATTTTTTTTAATATATTATATTTATTCTAGCTTTTATTTTTCTTCTTATTCTTTTTATCTAAGAGTACATTAATTATAGTAAAAGTAATTAATAGGCTATTGAGTCAACCTCATCCAAACATCTCTAATGTCATCTCACATTCAAGGTATGAGAAATAGCACACCTTAGATCTATGAAGTGCCACACTAGCGAAGTCACTGGTTCTTCCTAGGTAAGGTTAGCATTTTAGGTAATATCAGTAGAGAAGTAGACGCTTCCAGCTTTGAACTGTCTTTGCCAGTAAGAACCACCGATTCTCTCATTTCAGCTCTTCTCCAACTATCAGAAGGCACAGCTGAACATGCTTTAGAGAAAAGCAGAAGGATGGCTCAGGGTCTTCTCTGTTTTCTTGCACTTTATCTGTTTCTTTCCATTTTGTACACATAAGAGAACTGTTTTTATCAGAAAACTGGTCATTTATGTGTCCAGGTCAGGTTTAAGTGAATTAATATTGTTTCTGTGGCTTACAGAAGATAATACTGTTAAAAATAAAATGAGGTGCTTATGTGTGGGTCATGACCTCTTTAAGAAGCTGTGAAAGAGCTCAGGTTTCACTCATGGTCTTATTTTATTATTAAAATATGTATGGTTTGGTATATTAAGATGAAAAGCCAATCTAGCCTTGATCTTAGGGCAAGTCATTTTGTTTCTCTGCATTGTAGGCGCTCCTTTATGATGAGAGGCTAGTAACATCCTTTCTGAAGTTCTTTGAGATCCCTCGTTGATAAACATTATACAATAGCTTGGGCTCCTGACTTCTTCCAGTAAGAGGTCTTGATTTTAGGAAATTGTTTCTGATGTACCACTTGCATTTTTTTTCCGATTATTTTTCCACTCCACTGTAAATAGTTCTGTAAACTTCACAGATAAATATCTTTTATTTTGCAGATATTTATTAGTCACTGGTTGTTGGATTTGTATTATTTGCTGTTAGGTTACATTGTCAGAAATAAAGAGCTAGATCAAATTTAATCACATATTCTTTCTCAATATGACATTGTAAGAGATATGGATAGAAACTGCAAGTCATTTTTAGAGCTGTTTAGGGAAACATATGAACTGTTATACCGGATGGTTTCGTGGCTGCAAAGAATATTGAATCTCCTAAAATAATTAAACTGTTTTTTGTGAGTCAAGACATTCAGATGAAAATGAACTAAAAATCTCTCGTAGTATAATTTTATTTTAAAGTACAACAGCTTTTCTGTATTGGTGGCTTTGCTGTCAAACAAGTGACAGAAGATCTTAAATGAAGAGTAGTGAGAGATGGAAGGGATCATCTAGAGAAAGGTACTTGAGAATAGTGAAGATGAAAAAAAATGATTGTATAAAGATGAAAGATGTTTAAAAAGTCTGCCCAGCTTTCAATAACTAAAGGTGTCAGGAAGTCAGGAAGTTCAGTATCTAAGACATTATTTAATACCGGTTTGATGAAGTAGAGTTACATATTGAGAGCATCGCTACCTCCTCTGCAGAGTGTTTTTCTGCAAAACAGTAGTTAAAAAGCCCTACCTCCTGGCTGGATAGTCTTTTATTAGATCTTGAGTTGTAAAACTGTGAAACTGAATCACTAAGTATGGAGTATCTTAGAAAATAAAGGCTTGATAAGGCAGAGGAGTAATAGCAATAAACTGTGTCTTTCTCTCCGTAGTACAGAGACCTTGACAGCAGAGCATGTGCTTCCCCACGAGAAGGGAATACAACTCACTTGGATGGCCTTTCCTTGCCGTGCTCAACTTCAAATGCAGCCCTGGGGAAATGTAGAGGGAGGGACTCAGCAAATCCAAAAGTTCATTAATGTGAATTCCCAGCAAGAGGAAATATATGTCCTTGAAAAAGAAGAGAAGGAGGATGTGCTGCAGTGGCAACTGATGCAGAGAAAAGACAGGATCAGCTCCGATTTCATGCTGGGAAAGATGCTGATCTCATGCAATTTGAGGAGGTCTGGCAAGTTCTGAAAAACTTGCTGTGACTGCAGAATGAAGCCTCTGCAAAATGTTTGATTGTCATGGATAGCATTATCCCTAATGACAGAGAAATCTTGTTTAACTCAGTTTAACCCTTCCATCATCTAACAGCCTCATTCCATTCTTGTTAGCTAACACCAAGAGTTAGTAATATGTTACCAAGGGGTGTGATTTGTATTTCCGAAGTTAGCAGAAATCTGATGGCATAAAAAATACCTTTAAGTATTTCCCAGTCTACTGAGTCCAGGTAGTGACTTGTGTTTTCCTCCTTATGAGTAAGTAACTACTTATCCTACAACAGACTGGGAAACAAATAGTGCCTGAAGCACATTGCTCTTCTCCGTGAAGCATAGCAATATCCAAAAAAGAATGAAGAAGCAAGCAGAGAGGAAACGTTGATTTGTTTGTCATTGCAATGTAGCCGTTTACCAACACACAACTGGCCGGGGCAAAACCTTTACGCTGACTGTGTTAACACTTTGGTGAAGATAATCTTGCGTTTGCATAAGGACTCTGATGAAAATAAGGCTTTCAAACCCAAATCAGGATTCAGGCTGACTCAGGATGGTTTATGTCCATTAGTCCCAATTCCAAATTGTGCAGAAATAGCAGTGTCCCTCTAACTCAATACATCGTAAGACTGCACTATGAAGATGTGAAAACATTCAAAGACTTCACATCTTTTCCTCCCATTCTTTGTGAGAGTGAAAAAAGTTACTCAGTTAAGTTGGAGGATTTGTCATAAGGTCATTTATCTCTTAGTAGTAGAGTCTCAAACTCCTGTGCAAAGAGGTAGACACAAAATATTTTATGTTCTTTGAAGTCAGCCATCTGACCTCCTGCCTCACAGAAATGGGATGGGTACTTGAGAAAGAACATGTTGACAGTGTCAGCCCAAGGCATAAATTTCCTAAGAGATTTCTCGGGACCCCTGACTTCTGACAGAAGCAATCCTAGCCTGAGCTGAGAGCTGTATCTTTTTTTATAAGCTTGTATAATTTCAGAGTGAAGTTTTCCATGTTTTTAATTATGTAAGCCAGACTGAACTCCTAACATTTGTAAGCATATCAGTGACTCTTTCCTTCCTCCTCAGCTGCATCCACCCAGGCTTATTGTTAATTAATGTCCTTTTTTTTTTTTTTATTTTTAATTGTGTGGCTGGTACTGACTCAAAAGGATGTCTGAGGAGACAGGGCCTGACTGCAGCTGCTTAGGCATTGCAAATTCTGCAGCGTTTCCTCCTCTGACCCTCACTGCTCTCTGGGGAGAGGCTATTTGCCTTGCTGTTGTTTAAAACCACGTATTATTGCTAGCCAAATGGATGATCTGGAAATGTTAAATAGGAACTAATCTAAAACCAGAAGAACAGCAGACTGCAACATGTTTGAGGCTAAAAAAAAAAAAAAAAAAAAAAAAAAAAAAATTGGCATCAGCTAAATTTGGAGGGCAGAGGGAAATGAATTAATAGAAGTGTATTTGAAGGAACATACAAAATGAGGCATAAAAACTTATGTAACTTATGTAACAGGTTTTGTTTTGGCACAAAAACCAGAACAGAATATGGAAAGAATGCTGGAAGTGGATAATATTGGTTTGAATGTTTTAAGCAGGTTGGAGTTTGTAATATTTTCCACGTGAAGTGAATGCAGACTTCATGTGTTGTTATTCAAAGGCTTGGAAGTCTTTTTTTCTTTAACCAGGAAAGACAGTAATAGATGTAGGTCAACTTGCTGGATAGTTGGTTGCATAACAAAAATGAATCCAATGGGACAATAAAATATATATATATATATATATATATATATATTTATTTATTTATTTCCCCCTTCTTCCCCTCTCTCTGCAGTGCAGTTGTTTGGAGATGTTGATGGTTAGGGTACTTCCCTGGCAACTTTACTTGCACTCAGAAGCACCATTCCTCTACTCCCATTAATAGTGATTGCAACCATGTTCTAGTACAAGAAGATACACTGATTTATGGAATTATAACAGAGATAATTTTTCATGCTCAAACTAGCAATTATTAGTGATTTTGATGATGCATTGGAATCTTCCCAGCTATAAAAGGCTCTTTCCAGTTAAATGTGTTAAAGCTAAGTTGAGGCATTTGCTATTGCAAAAATCACTTTATTAGACTGTTTCAGAGCTCTTTTATTCCAGTATAAATCCATTTGACTTTCCTAGAGAAAACTGTCGTCCTCAATAATTTTAAGTCATTGATGTCGTGTGTGGCCATATCTTGACCCCTAATGTCGATCTAGAAAGATAATACTTAGTCATTACACTTTTTTTTTTTTCTAGAGGGATGCTTATGAGCATGGGTGCACAATGCAGCCTGCTAATGTGGATTTTATGTCTCCATGTCCTCGTTCTGTCAAAACCATCTTAATGATGTAAATCATTGGCCAAGAGAGCTATAATGGGTGATTATGTTTTGGCATCCAGGTGCTCTATCCAACTATCTGTGTGATTCAGTACAATGCATTGTTTTTACCACTGTTCAGCATAATTTTAAACTGACTTGCTCTTGGTGAAGAGCTAGATCCAGTGCAATCAACCTGGCAATCCTGGGAAAATTGAAAGCTTATATAAAGCCTAAAATAGGTAAAGAATCGATCTAGAATGAAAAAAAACCCTACTTTTGTTTTATAAGTTACAAGTAATTAACTCATGTTGTCAAAGTTAAGTGGCCTTCTAGGTTTGACATGAGTCAAAGTTCGTACTGTGCGGAGTGTGAAACGTCTCTGCATACGCTGCAGTGAGCAGGCCAGCCCGTGGAGGCAGTACCACCAAAGGGCTCTCACGGGACAGGTGATACGCTGCTTTTTCTGGTGACTCGGGGAATCTCTTGCTGACAGTCTCCAGCTCTGTGCCACTGCACCTATTCACAAATGGGTTTGAAAAGCCATGCAGTAGCACATTATTTCTTCATCTCTACACGCACTCAAAACCATTTCTTGATTGATAATCATTAATATATAGGCTGTTTCCAAGAATATGTTAGTACTAATGACAACATGAGAAAAATCACCCAATAAAACAGAATACGTCCTTGTGCTGTTCCTGTCCTTGCATTTTGGGGCATTGCACTGCAATGCTTTTGACCGTAAGCTCTGTTCTATATTCTTACAGCAACATGTGCCATCAAAACTCATCAGTTACTACCCATAGAAATATGCTTTGCTAGAAATTATTTTTTTTTCCATACATAGTTAGAGATGCAAAGGCAGGAAGAGATGGAGAAGTAGTCAAGCAAAATACAGATTTTGACTCCTACCTTGAAGCTTTTTTGAATCTTTCTCTGTCCCTTCTCTCTTTCTTCTCTTGATTTTTCCTTTTATCTTTGTTTTCTTTTTCCTTTGTGAACAAAAATGGGTTTTGAAACCCCTCAGACTAGCCCAGAGACTTTGAAAACAAGGCCTATATGTGAGGCAAGCCATTAGAAAAGTAGTGCTGCATGAATGCCACAACCATTTGTGTTCAAGCAGCTGCAGGTGGAAGACCAGTAACTTATCTACTTCCAGGTCCTCTTCCCCAGCAGTCCATGATGCATGCAGCCCAGGACATTTCCCATCTTTGTTCACTTGTCTCCCACTCTTTCCTCCATTTGTATACGAATTTTTCCTTTCCTTTCCTCCCCTTTTTTATTTTTTATCTTCCCCTGTGTGACTCAAACAAGTAAACATTTGATGAGTTCTCTCATTGAATTGGTAGGGGAAAGGGAAAGATTCAGACCCTGTGTGTAATACCTAGAGCTAAAGCAAATAAGCTGTAAGTTATGAGAATCCAGGTGAAAATAAGTAATATTTTTCTTTTTTTTCCCCTGTCTAAGGTATTTCACATAATTGCTATTCTGCTGTTGCTATGGTAATGCCAGCATTTCTGTGTCTCTATATTGTCCTCTTTTCTGTCACTTAGATCTACTTACTGCATCACCCCACTTCTACCTAACAGATGAATTGCCTATCTAGAAGAGTGGGTCTCTTATTTTTTTATTATTTTTTTTCCCTCTCCTTTGGTTTTTGTTTTTTTTTTTTCCATTCTACTTTCCAGCCTCATGCAAGAGACTGACTTACTTTAAATCCACACAGAACTTAAAAATAGATATATGCTTAAAGGCTTTGCTGGACTGGTACCTGTGCAGTGTATCTCACATGATCAAGGTGCTACAAGAGCAACAGGAGCTCTCTCGCTTGTCCTATAGTATTTGAAAATAATTAAGGCAAACATTGTCTCTTAAACTGCTTTAGAAAAATCCTATGAGAACAACTGAAATTAAGTGTACGTTATATTAGCACCTTCCTCATCTTGTGTGATCTTACATTTAGAACTTGACTGAAATTCAAAGGCTGCAAGAGAATGGAGCAGGGGCTGGCTGCTGAGCATTACTCCTTACTTATAGAGCATACCAGGGCATATTGTATGATTAGGATACAGGTATTTTTCTTTGTTTGGAAGGCTGTTTCCAATAGAGTTTCACAATCCAAACAAAAGAGTTCACTAATAGTGTGCAGACAATTACAATAATAACATAACATTGTACAGTTGGAGTGTGGACACTTTGTTTTCATATTTTAGAAAATTAGAGCTGTTGACTTTACTGGAGAAAAAAAAAAAAGAGGATAATGAAGGGCAAATTTTTTAAGATAAGCAAGTTTTTTGACAAAAAGTGTTACTGATTATCCAGATCAACCCTACTCTGAATAGGTTTGTTCATATTAGTACCATGCAGTAGCGTAAGAAGAGTAACCTGAGGGTGTCATTTATAGCCAAAACCATGGTGCAAATGCTACATGAGGGAGAAAATGAATCCAGTATTTCCTGGACAACAGAACCCATACTGGGTGAGTTTGTCTCCATTTAAATTGTGATATTTGGAACTAGGTTGGATTGGCTGCCATCTCAGTACAGAGTGAATGACATCCTGGTTTAACTACCTTTGTGGCTCCTGGTCTGAACATGTTCTCCAGGATCCTTCTATCACTTAGCTGAGCATCTGCTATTTTTGCCATAGATAAAGATAACTTTGAATTAGAACTCTGACCCTTTCAGGATCAAAGTATCCACACTCCAAAAGTGGTCTCTGCTTCTGCAGGATGTGTAGGAAAAAGCTTGCAATGGACAGATGGTAAGATACTCTTCTTTCCAATACTATCTTCTCTCAGCTTCTTATTGCCTTAACATCTGCAGCAGATTTTATATTTTCTTGCAGAAAACCAAGGACATGAAAACATGAGAAAATGCAAATATTATAATCAGATAGACTGAGCTAGCAAAACAAATAATGCTATTTTGTTCCCAATTTTCAGATAAACATTAATCTTGTCTTATCCCATTCCTGTAAAAAATACAGCTATTACTAGTGCCAGTTATTCAGTGATAAGCTCCAACTTGTCTGGAGTCCAGCTTCTGGCTGTTCAGACCAGCAACTGTAGATAGTGTCTGTAATTTCTCTCCTGTCAGTTTTGGTGGGTTTTTGTTTTTGTTTTTTTTTTTTTTTTTTTTTGTCTGCTTTCCCAGGAGATGCACTCAGTTTTTTAAGCTTGAGCTACAAACAGCACCATAGCCCTGAAGAAGTCACTGGCTATGGCAATTGCACCTGGGGCCTCGACATTTAAAGGCATGTGCTGGCCAAGTTGATACCGATGGGAGCATCTTGGCTCCTATGGGTGGCCCAGTCCACTCAAGGAGAGCAAAACGTTGTGTGGTTTGAGTTTACACTATAAAAATGTCTTTTTAAGGTAGAGTAACCAATTGTAACTCGTGCACAAATCCATGTGGAGGTAGGAACAAGGTGCACCACATGCTTTATAGTTTTATAAATGTAAAAAGAAATACAATAAGCTCAGCTGCTAAAACTGATAAATGCTAATGCAATTTCTGCTCTTTTCTGCTTGTATATTATATATCGTAATGGTATTTATGTATATACTGCCATTTGGGTTTCACCCAGTATGTGAAGGATTGGACCTCAAATTAAAGCAGACTCAAATTTTACACTGGCAAAAACTGGTTGAAGAATCATGTTTTTAAGAAAGTCGTTGAGAGGATTCAAAAGTTGAGAAGGTGATCTTTGGGAGGGTGAAAAGACAAAAGTTTTTAATGGTTTGACTGGGATGTCACTCTCTGAAGTTACTATATTTTTATTGCTGATTTTTTTTTATTCTTACAACAAGGATGATCAAGTCATACAGTTCTTTTAAGTTCTGATTCAAAGTCCACAGTATAATTCTGGCTATTCTTGCATTTGCTTTTGGATCAAAGTCATAATAACATTTTAAACATAGATCTCAAACTATATTTCAAAGGAAGCTAGACTTTTATCCACATTTATAGACCAAAAATTATCAATGAAACTTGACATGAACAAATTAGTGTGATTCACCCACACACTTGTATAAAAACCCAGCTCTGCAGATTATAGCAGAATTACTTAATTCGGTCTGCTCTGAATTTCCTGTTGCTGCTCTGGTCCGTACTAGAGCAGCAACAGGAAAACATTAGCTACCCTAAAAATGTAACAGACTGTCTTAAGATCCTAGTGGAGCCTTCCTTCTCTGAAGAGTCAAAGATCACTGTCATACCAGCTGATAAAATTTTATTTTACTTCATATCTTTCACATATTAAAGATGTGAATTGATTATAATTAATATTTTTCTTTTATAATTAATATTTTATTTATTTTTTCTCTTATAATTAATTTTTTTTAATGTTGTTTAAAAGTAGAACAACACTTAAAAACCCCTTTTATCTGAAGAGGTATTTCTTTGTTGATGTTATTTTTGGTTTGAGATTATATGATTAACTAGAGTAAAATGTAGATCTCAACTCCACAGACACTTCTGCATATGCTGAATCGCATGGGATTACTCATGTGATTAAATAAAGGCTTGAAGGGACCAGGGACACTGTGTGACTGCAGTGAAGCCTCTGATTCATTGAGAGACCAACAGAGCTATCAGTCTTCTGGGGAAAGTATATGGCACATTTGCACATAAATTAATTTGGAGATTGAACTTGAGACTGTGAGCTACCCATTGGGAAGAGACCCTACTACTCTTTACAGTAGATGATATTTTCAATAATATGAATTTTCTGATCATGAGGAGATGGATTCTGACTCATAATCGTATAGAGCAACATACCCAGCTGATCAAAATTCCACTTTTCCCCTGAATTTTGAGTAATGTGCATTCATTAAATACTGGTTCGAGGAGTTACATATCCAAAATTACCAGTACTTTTTTTTTCCTTGGACTCTCATCTCATTACTTCAGCCTTCACCTTGAGAGATATTTTCTTTGCTATGTTTTCAGAGGAGGCTACTACTGATATCTTATTTTTAAGTGAAACTTTATACAGTGTTAATAATACTTTATTTTAATGGAAATAAAACTTTGGATTGTGGTGTTTCTAGTAAAATATTAACCAAGTATTCATGTAAGTCAATATTAACACAGTTTCCTATTCCCATCTTGTGATGGTGGAGGAAAGCATTTTGTCTGTGGAAGAATCCCCAATTAGTGATCTTCAGGCTTTCAGCTGATACAAATAAAGTGATGCAAACCAGGTACTTTACTAGAATTCAACTGTATTGCACACTGATGAAAATATCAATTTTTAACAATCACCATTAATACAGGCATAGTTTTTCCATGTTCTAGGGGTCAGCTTGTAATGCTTAGACTTAATGGCTCAGAGAAATTAATGTAATAGAGGTTTCTAGGGAGCAAGCTCATACATGTTTTCATTTGTTTTATGGCAAAAAGGCTTATCAGCCACAATAGCCACAGTACTACTTTCTCCTCATTGTTTCCAAAAGGAAATTCACTGTTGCAGAATCTGTATCTAAGCTTATTTCTAGTAAGGTATTCACGGTCTCTCAAAGTGTGCCCAGGTTTGCTGCGTGATATTATTAATATTATATTGTGATGGCAGAGATTTTCAGACTGATGCCAACTGTGTATGCGTATCACCATCCCAAAGCATTCACAGTTCTTATGTAAGAATAAAAAATAGCTGAGAAAAAGGTGGCTTGCTACCCTTCCTGTGCCACAGCGAAGTGAGATACAGAACAGTTTAATTCCCTGCACAGACCAGCGTGTGGGAGAGTGGGGAAGTGATCTCAGATCCCCTGCAGTGCTAAGATATAAGCCTATCCTTCTTGTTCAATTTAAGTGTGCTTCTGTATAAATCATTTAGTAATAATCCATCCTCTTGAAATCAAAGCTATAGCAATCAGCTGGATATGAATAATTGGTACTAAAAGACAGGTTAAAGTGTCTCTTTCCTTATAAAAATGTCTTCCTCTCTGAATCAATTCAGCATTTTCTCTCTCCTAGAGAGAGAAGGATATTTAGGCCATGACAGGATGGAAGAAGAGTTTTGTTTTCATTAAAAATTCTTTTTCCAGAGATCAATAGGAAAAGCCACATCTCTTCATCACATTGAGCATAAGGAGAAATGGGTTCCTCCAGCAGTTCACAAAACATTCGCAGTGTGTTGTCAAAGAGCCTGGGGCAATTACAATGCCAGGCAGACTTAGATTCATTACTATTACTAGCTTAAATACTTCTAATAATTAGCCACGTCCCTCTGGTGAAGAGTAGAGAGTCTTTAAAAGAGAGCGAGTTGCTATTCACATGAGGTGCAATGGGTGGTTTGGAAATCTGTTTTCTCCAGATGATTGACAAACCGGATGTACTGGAGAGCTTTATGCTTTTTTTTTTTAATCTCATCATTGTGCACAAAAAGTGCATTTTAGTTGATTTTAGTTATCCTTGCTTTAATTTAGTGACCCATTGAATCAAATGTGTAGCTGGAAGACATGGAAACATTTACTGATTTATCTTTTTTTAAGGGGTGGGAGTTGGTTAGTTTTTTGGTATTTTTTCCTTCCGTTTTTCAGCCGCTGAGGCCAGTGAAGCTATTAAGACATAAGCCTTCCGTTGCCTGCAACGTGGACTGCTGTGTGATTAAAGCCATGTCCTTGCACCAGGCACCTCACTGAGATGGGGTCTGGGGTAGCAGAGGGTCAGGGGATGTCGCAGAGGCCCTTTGCTTTGACAGAGCTCTTCAGGGAATTCCTACAAGGAGAAAAAATAACTTCCATTAAGTTAAGGGAGGCAGAAGCTGAGGAAGGCTTCATCTCTGAAGACAATCTATATTATATTAAATTGAATGGTTTCTGGTGAGTGTGTGCTCTGTGGTGTCTTGCTTAAATGGGGGAACAAAGTGCAGATTAGAGAAGCTGAAAAAGCCAGGCACACAAGAGTGTTTATTAATGTTCTCTATTACTGAGTTTATTCTTTCATGCGGCACTCCTACAAAAGGTAAGACGTACAAACACCCTACAAGGAGAACAATCAGAGGGATGAACAGATCTGAGACAGATGATTTTGTTGTCAAAAAAAAGGTTTAAGAGGAGTTTAGTGCTTCAAAGAAATATTAAAACCGTATGTCATGGAAGTGGAGCTGGAAAGCCTGGATACCTTAACAGAGTCTCCACTGTTCGTCACTCCAGCCGTGCAAGCTGCTACGGAGTTTGGTAACTAAAGAGCAGAAGATTTTTGCTGAAGCTGAGTAGTTGCTGTAAAATGCGAATCCAAGGTCCATACATTCATTTATAAGCAGGTGTGTAAGGCCATTGACTTTAAATATCTTGCACAAGTTCCTCTGTTACGGCACCGTGCTCTAGGATACAGACTTACTGTTTTCATCCTGTCGTTGGCTCTTTATCCTTGTGTCCGGTGTCAAAACTTGAAATAAAGACATTCCCTACCTGAACGAATTTCTACAAGAAAATCATCCATGCATGTAATAGCATTGCTGATTGTCTGTCATCTTGACAGATACAATAATTTTCTTTTGATACGTTTGATAGTAAGGGGCCCAAATCCTGGCTTCTCCTTATTAGCTACTGACAGTTAGCTAGTCACGGAAACCTTCACTGTTGTCATTTTTACCTGTATTTATACAATATAAGGAGGAAAAAAAAACAATTGGTAGCAATTTGTATGTTTTGTTTTGTGTTTGTACTGAAATGTCTGACTAGCACCTGGCTGCACTGTGAGTCACAGCGCTGACTGACTGCCATGTGTCTGCTTTTGTCTACTGCACTAAAAACAACAAAGCAGCAATCAGTCTGGTATCACAGATGCTTCAAGCCTAAAACAAAATCAGAAGGATTTGTTTCTTTTCTCTCTCAAGTAAGTACTAGCACTGGCACATCTTACCAGCCCCCGGTGAATTCTCTTGGCATTTACTTCTGGCTGCAGAACAATTGTATCACAATTTTTTTTTTCTCTCAGTATAGTAGCTGAGAAAAATGCCTATTAGGCATTTCTGTAGGCATCTTTTTTTTTTTTTTTTTTTTTTTTTTTTTTACAAGTACACCAAAAAGTTTCACCCTTTTTTAAAGTTTCATCTTTTCTCAGATGGGCAAGGGTTATCTCTAAATATTTTTTTTCCTTCTCCCTACTGCTTAGCAGCTTTTAGCAGGTGGTTGATACATCAGTTGATACACATACATAGACCATGGTGCAAGCACAAGAGTTGGAAGTTCAAATTTCCATCACATTATTTTTACGTATATTTTATACAAACCTCTTACAAGCTTCAAATGCCATTTGACACATTTGTTCTCATGGAATTTCTCATCCTGCTGTCAACAAGCTGTGTACTGTTATTTGGAAACCCACTTCAGATGGCCATTAATTATGCTTAGTTAGTGTCAAAACAGTTATTTTTGTTTCTTCAGTTTTTTTAGACTTAATAGCGTGCTATCATCTGGCAGCTTAATCTTTGCTTTAATGAACAGGAGCAACACATTAAAATGATTTGAAAATTACTACATTAACTTTACAGACAAAATATCATTAGTACAAGAAGCACATTATAGAAAGTTAAGCTGAACATTTGGACTTCATAACGGAGTAAGTATAATAATAATTTCTATCTGAGGTATGTGCATGTGTACAGCAGCATATGTAATTATAATCACTATATAATGTTGTTATTTAAGTATAAATGGACAGATGCTCTCTCTTTGTTGCACCGATGTCACTGCTATCTGTTTTTCCACCAAGACTTCACTTGTCTGTTGCAAAAGCATATGTGCTGTTCTAGGTGTTGAATTGCTTTGGTCTGTATTGCTGAAAACCTTTCAAGGGCATCATATTACTCAGTTTACCACCATCAGTTTTATAAAATGAGCCAGTTTTAGCTGCATTGCTGGACTATTTCAGGCTACTACTGCTCCACAGAGCTGTTGTACATCTGGCGTAGCTCAAAATAACGTACAGTGTCCAGACTTGTGGGTGAAATTCAAACAGTGTAATATAAGGTTGTAGGACATAATATTTTTGGCTTTCCTCTCCTGCTGGCTCATCACTGGCTTTAGTAGCCAGTAGTTGTCAGGAGTCAGATTTGCAGAGCATCAAGCACCTGAGGGCTCAGATAGGCACTCGCTGACATTTGCCAGATGCCAAAGTTTGTTAGCAGATATCTAACTCCTCATCGACATTCTGTCTACCTTAGGAGCTTCTGTAAACCCAGCCAGACATGTATGTTCACCTTCAGGTATCCAGACGTTTGCAAATTTGGCCCCAGTCCCATGAAGTGATCTACTTGATTACAGCAGAAATGTTCATTCAAAAATTGTCTTGCAAAAATTGGAAACTGATTTAAAAAAAATCAGAAATATTTCTGTTCCACTCCTTCTCATTTTTAAGTCAGCCATTCCTGATTCTGTCTGAGACAAATGAACTGGACTGTCTTTTAGAGAACTTTCTGACCCATCTAATACAATTACATAAAAAGCCCATAGCAGATTGATCTTTCTCTGTTGTCTCTTTTCATTATTTCCAACCTCTCTTCCTGTTTTACTTCTTTCCTGCATAAGATCGTTAAGTAATATGTTTTCAGCATCAGTTCCCATAGCCAAAAGCACTTCATATGAGTCTTTCTCTGCCATTACTACATTTGTGCTGAATTTACTATTCCCTCATAACTTTTAGGCCTAAAGGGAGCTTGACATCATGTGGCCTGAGCCACTGTTAGATCAGGCTATAGGATTTTATTCTGTTACTCTTTTATTGAGCCCAGTATCTTGAGTTAGATTAAGTTAGATATTTCCTAACATCATTTTGAACAAGAAGGCTTAAAGACATGGAGGCCCACTGCCTTTCTTGGACATTCATCCCTCATTCCCTCTCATCTCTCTCTTAACGTGACAGCTGGATGAAGCCACCATTCCTTCTTGTGGGATCCTGTGAAGATTTCTTGCAGTGTCCCCTGGTTGTCTACACCACAGCACCTTGGCTTGTGCAAAAAGGACTTTGTCTACACTGAGCAGATGCTTCAGTCATCCCACTTCCCACCAGAGAGGAGCGCTCATCGCGTGGGTCTGCACTGGGTGGGTGCTGTCATGTTGCAGGATCACATCCACTAGCATACTGAAATGGATCTATAGTAGGTAGATATCAGCAAATCTGTCATATCATGTACCATACTGCTTTCTGCTCTAATTATAATTGTATCTTTATAAAAGCCATTGTCTGACACATTGTTCATCCTCCTTTTTTTTTTACAGACAGAGCAATTTCCCTTGATATTTCACCATCTGGGAGTCCTTCTATTTTCTGAATGTAAATGTTCTGCAGTCTCAGAAGGACAGCTCTGTTCTCTTAGTTATTGGTTATTCTCATTATCTTGATTCATTTTCTTATGATTGAGTACCTTTTATTATTTTCTTCAACATAAGAAGTGTCCTGGATGCCGAACCATGAAATGGAAGCTTCTGATATTTGAGGTCTGGACCTGGATTTGATTCTGGAATTTACTGACATCCTCTAACTCTCTGGGGGGTTAAGTCAGGATTTTCTGGCTACACCTCCTGCAATTTGCAGAACATATATCTCACACTTGTATCTCCATCTAGTTTCAACTAGCAATTAGCGTTGCTTTCCCTTCCCTGGCACTGTCACGTAGGCTGTAGCATGTACACGTTAATGTTCTCCCATAGTCTCTTGGTTTTACCTGTACTTTTGTTGTTGTTGTTGTTTTTCCTTCGCCTAGGTAATGTGATTTCTTTAGCCTGTATTTCTCAGATGTCCTTTCTATTTTTTTTTAATATGACTTTCTCTCTTGTCTCTAGAGGAATCTGACCTACAGTGTAAATCAGTATATTGCTTCAAAGCACCCAGAATGCTATGACCCTGCATCTCACTTCTTGATCTTAATTTCTAAAACTCTGTGAAATGAAGCCTGCATATAGATATGTTTTTCATCGAGACCTGAATTCTTTATTGTATTTTCACCTCTCTGCCAGTCCATGTTGTCACACACTGAGTTGTTATTGTTTATTTTCAGACCTTCTTTATCTGAAGAAAGAGATCTGGTTTGTATCCCCTATCTGTCATTTAGCATGAATATTTATACTGATAACACCAGCAGATTGCCAGATGTATTTTTAACTTCTCTGCTTTGGAGATAAGATTGATATTAATCCCATCTTCTTCAGTAATCTACTGAAGTATTTACCTGCCTGGAATCACCTTCTTTGTTTATTTTTGGATTCTAAATTCTTTTTTTTTTTTTTTTCAATATCCCTTCTATATGCTTTTTATTTCAAATTGCTTAGATGAGTCATTACTAGTCTCAGGTAGGGAATGCATTTTCTGTGCCAGCCACTGAATAACAACCTTAGATGATTTCCTTTCCGTAGATGATTTTTATGATTATTATTTTTAATCTTAGCTGTGTCTTCTTTCATGATGTGCTGCTGGGTACTAGCAATAGATCTGACTGTGGTTTGCACTGAAATTCTATTCTGGCCATTTAAAAGTGCATTAAACTTGGAGTAAATTATTTTTTGCTTTTTTCTGATCCTCTTGAACTGCCAACGTAGTGAGAAAGGGATTTCGTGTAAAAGACAGCTGTATTCTAAATGTCTCTAAAGAAGTAATAAAGAGTTTAGTCTCTAATGGATAAAGGTTTATTTTTAAAAATAAAATATTATAAACTAGAAGACCTCATTTAGAAAGAAATTATTTGAGTAATTTTCCTATTCTCCCCAAGATTAGAGGCCAGTTAGCAAGACTACTCTTGTCCTAGATATTTTTCTCTGTCTTGCAGTCCTGTAAATCACAATGCACATTAACATTTTCTGTATTTTCATCAGAGGATGGTTTTATGGTACTGCAGGTGCAAGGATGTACCTCAAAACTCCCAGAGCATCATGGGAGTATAAATATAAAGAATACAAGCAGATTTTGCGTGAGGACAATCCCTTCTCCAGTGATTCCCAGATCTCGGGTCTTGTCTGCATTTAGCATTTTTTATTGCGTGATAACTGTTCCTGAATAATTTTGTCTATAGGCTCCCCGACAGGCTTCATATCACCCAATTATAAATGCACAACCATGTAGGTGTTTGTATCTGAGCTAGTCATCAAAGCAGTCAGTGGCAAGAGAGGGGCGTTCCTAGTGCCTGGTTCCTTTGGCACACCTCAGAGGTCCTGGTCAGGCTGAGATAAGAAATGCTGCTTTCTTTCCTTTGACTATAAAAAGAATCTCAGCTACAAATTCAGATTCTGGTTTCTGCATGGCAGATATTTAAATTCAAGTATGTGTTTCCATGCCGTGTTTCAGAAGTGGACTCTGCTCAAGTGGAATAAATGGTGGTCATCCCAAGAAAGAGTATTCCCATGGGCTTGTTCAGAGATCCCTTTTGTAGTTTAAAGTCCCTCTCCATCATAATTCAAATATATTATTAGAGAAATTATTAAAAAAAAAGATATGAAAATACAATATTCTGTGGCTGAACACTCTATATTTTCTCTGCTAAGTATACGCTCTGCTTGCCAAATACTGAGCTGTGGTAAGAATGGTACCTTAAATGTCCGAGGACAGAATACATTTATCAATTTATCTTACATTGCATTTGCGATTACCTAGGCTTTTTCTCCCCTTTTTCCTGTGCTGAAGATGTTGCATATGATGGCATTGTGTCAGTCATACACCAGTAATTGCAACAACAAAATTTCAACTGTCTTCCCTGTATGGAATTTTTGTGATAATGTAGCAAGATGTCTCCACAAGAGCTTAAAGCTTCAAAGTAGCCAGGCTCATAATGGATAAAATTGGACTTTGGGACTTTAAAAAAAAGTTTAATATATGTTCAAAAGGCTGGAAAGAATTAAAAGTACTAATTAAACTGATTAAACAACAGTGAAAATTAAATGCCTATAAAGCTGAATAAAAACCTGAAAATAGAAGAAATGAAATTTAAGGAAGCTTCCCATCCATTTCTTTCTACTGAAACATTAAAAAAATGCAGTGTCCTTGCTATTTCCAGTGTAACTACATTTTAGCAATAAAACTGAGAGCCCACCAGTTTAGTGTGGGCTGCAAATACTTTTGAAACTGCAACATAGCCTTCCTAAAATAAGGGAAAATTGCATGTAAGCCTTAGAATCGTCTTCCCCCAAGGCAAGAGCTAGAGGATAGTTGAAATTACGTTTTAAAAGGTTTTTTTTTTTTCCTTCATAATGCATACCAATTACTCCTACAGTAAGTAGATCTGGTTTCCTCTGCCTATTTTGAGACGACATTACTTACATTATAAATAAGAGCACAATTCTATGTCCAGCGTTGCATTGGCAAAGAAACAATTCCTTGCACCTGAGGGCTCTGCCTACCATCTGTGTAGTTCATCACGCCAGATTTAGACATCTGTCTTGGAGGGGTCCATCAGCAAAAACTCCTATTCAAAACATCCTCAGGTTTCCTCAGGGTTTCCCCCTTAGTTTTCATGAGCAATATTTCTCACCCAGGCATCAAAAAATTATTTACCACCTGGTATGTTCCGAGACTGGGACTTCCAAAATTGCTATCCTATAGCTTAAAATCCTGAGTTTTATCTGCTAGCGAAGTCAGGAGAATTGCAATAGATCCAAATGGAAACAACTGGGGAAAAGAAGAAGAAAACTAATTACAGAGGTAGTTCAGAGAATGAATCTCCACAATATACATTAAAAATCAGTAGATAAAGCTGTTGTTAAAAAGCACATGACATATCCTCTATCACTTATTCTGCATCCACTTTCAAATCAGCTGCTAGACTTTGAAGCACTTGTTGGTGAAGCAAGTTAGGATTTCTGACTGCTAAAGTATCAGCTTTGCTTTCTCTCTAAGTTAGTACATGATGAGAACAAAAAACAGTATGGAAATAAGTAACAGTTTGCTTTCTGTTTTTAATTAAGTTTGGCAAAATAACGTCAGAGGAGGAGTATTTGAAGTTGCCTTGGGGATTTCTCAGAATTTTTCAGTCAAACTGCTGGTATAAAATATAAAGAAAAATATGAGATACAGTGGGACCATCATTGTAGTGACTATAATTGTTTTAGAATCAGTCTGGTATGCTCTAAAAGAAATGTGAAAAATTTCTGTTGACATGTTTGGAAAATTGATTGACTCTGTCTCACTTAGTAAAATAATTTGATATAATCATGATCTGCAGCTGGTTTCCAGCATTTGCTAGAAAAAAAAGGCAAAGTGAATGTTGAATGCTGGCACTGATGTTTTAAGGACATTAAATACTTGTGTCAAATAATAGTTTTTCCATTTTTTTATCCAAATTAGCTTAGACATTTTGTATTGGTTACTTTTTTTTTTATTTGTTCTTCTAAACTGTACAAGTCTAGAATCTTTCAAAACTATTTGACACAGACATGTTAGAGGCCATGCATTAAGCCATTAATCTTACCAGGTTCCTGCAAAGAATAGGCTCAGAGGAATGGGAATTTGTGTAGAAAATTCATGAGGAAAAAGTCCAGCAAAACTCCAGCTGAGAAATCCTTGCAGAGCATTAGCCAGTCCTGTGCATCAGCCAGTCTCTCTTTTTTTCCTACACCCTCTTTATGTGAAGCATCTTAGTAGTGGCCAAATGGTCTCAAGCACTGCAGGTTTTCAGTCTAACCCAGCAAGGCAACAGCCTCAGTGAAAATCGGCCGTGTCACAAATAGCTATGCGGATTTCAGGTGAGCTGAAATGTGCTAAAAGCTCAGCATTAGTTTAAACGCTTCACTAAATCAGAATCACAGCCAGTGGTCATAACGCACTTTGAAGGCCAAGAAGATGAAAAGCACTTTTGAAAGATACATGAAAATAATTTGTGATGATTATATTTGTGTTAAAGCAATGACATATGCAACTCTCTATTTTTCAGTCCTTATATATTTAGTAAGGTTAATGTTGTCGAGTTCGTTTACAGCAAGACATGACTCTTCCATCCTTAGAAACTTAGTGCACATAAGATGGCTAACAGCTGCAGCTTAGCTCCACCAGGCAGGGAAGCAGCAACCTCGAAGGTGATGCACAGAGAATTTAGTCCACAAAGCTCGAGTGCTCTGCCACAGAGCAAGAAGAGATGGTGGATACACAAAGAACAAAGGCTTTTTTCCCCATATACCTCCTTATGCTTCGTTTTGGGGATGGAAAACAGCTCAAGTAAAGAGTTTGCTTTGAGGTTCACTAAGTCTTGTGGCACAGGGTTGTATGATGCCATGCTGTTTGTATTCCATTTGTGCTGCAAAAGAGCTGTGTTACAGGCATACAGACTTAATCACTTTGCGCATAACGGGTTATAATATTTTGCCATTTTTTTAATTGCAATGATTTGATGAACTACGTTTTGCTGCCCTGCTCCATTTTAAAGAAATGCCTTTGATACAGACTGGCATAACAGACAAATTAGGTACCACTGCTAGTTAATCTAGCTTATTGCCAGGCATCATGATAGGAGAAGGTTTAAAATCTCTGGCTTAAACCTTTAGCAAAGAACAATTTTTCTTCTCATCTCTCTTAAATCTGTACTAATATAATTATAGAAAGCAACTCATTTTCACCATCACCTAAGGGCAGAAGCCATAAGCTGCCGCTTTTTTTCCTGTACAGCTGTCTGGTTCAGTAAATAGATCTTTGGGGACACTTTTGCATTAGTTACCAAGAGATAATGTGCAGCAGTGAATGGTGGTTTGTGCTTTATAACGGGCTTCCTCAACCCTCAATTTCTAACATGCTTCTGAGCTCTTCCTTTGTTAAGGGAGGAGCACGGGTTCGACGCCATACAGGAGACCTGAAGGTTAAGACTGAGTAGGCAGGAGGGACATCATCTGGCATTCCCCATAGTATCTTGTAGCATCTGATGCCATAACAGACTTTCTGCTAAGGTCCAGCAAGGCTTCTGTTTTTGATGCCTGACAACTGTTTTTTGGCATTTCATTTGGGATTTGTGTTATACTGCAGGAGCGTATGGTGCGCTTTACGTAGTTGTTCGTAGTTATCAAAGAAGCAGAACAAGAAAACCAAAGGGGCCTGCGTTTAGATTATTTCAGTATTTAGTGTGTGGCTGCATTACATGAAAAATAAAATAAACAAAATCCCAGGAATAGAAGGCATTTTGGTTTTAGGGAAAAAAGAAAGAAGAGATGCTAACCCCTTTGTGAGCAGAGGAGCTCTGTCCCCAAGACGGATGTGCTGGCGGACACATCCCTGCGCGTAGGAGGAAGTGGGGAAGGGGAAGGAGAGGCACGGTGTTTCTCAGCCCATCTAACCACTTCTCTCAAAGAGTTCAGAGGAACCTTTTGGAATATTCTTGAAGATCTGGAGAGAAGACATCCCACTGCTTTTCAAAAACACATTGTGCTCATTTCTTTAGATAATCCACATAGTTGTGATTTCAAGTTTCTTAGGTTTTCAGTAACACACACTAGGGCGTTTTATTGTAAGCCCATATCAAAGTGTTTCTCCTGGCTGGTCTACAAAAATCAGTGATGGCATGAATTTGCAGTAACAAGTAAACTCATTAGCTTCCAGTGGGGGCTCTCTTACTGTGCACTTGGAGTATTTTTGTGTTCAGACAGGAAGCACCGCGGAGTAATTGCTTTGCTTACTGTGTAGTGATTTCCCAAGTAAAAAAAAAACAAACTACATTTTCACTGAATAACCTGTTTTTCAGATTGATGTATGTTTTGTTGTGATGTAAGTTATTCAGGGTTTCCTCTGGTGCAAATCAGATTGAGCTTGAGCTAAGGGCTTTGTCTTGCAAATTTCTAACTTAATGGAAATAATATTAGAGTGTGAAAAAATTATATAGAATTTATCAGTGAATATAAATGATGTATCTCATTGGATAACATATGTTCCAGATACTTTTGATTGTATTTTGGAGTGAAGGAAAAGGAAGAAAAGGGAAAAGATACTGAATTGTAAATATAATTTTAAAATATTATTTGAAGTGGCAGTAATAAACACAAATGCCTGTGGTCCAAGTTCAGGGATGAGTTTTAAAAAAGCATCTGAGGAATATGCATGATTATTAATTTTTTTGAGTATTCAGTGCTATTCTCCCCAGAATTGTTCAAAACCATATTGATAAAGAAAAGCCACTCAGTCCTTTGGGATCAGCTATCTGTAGTGGTTTAGCCCATCATTACAGCAGTCTTTCAGCTTTGTCAGTTAGTGTTCACTCTATTCGCATCATTTCTTGTTATGCACCTTTTTTCATATATAATGATTATATCCATCAAAGCCCATTTAGATTAATAGGCTCAGCACTTTGTTCCCAACAGATAAATCTTTTTTTTTCCCCAGATCATTTATCGGATACATCCGTCACAAATACTTCTTCCCTACAATAAATATTATTTTGAAGTCATACTCCAAATGTGAAAAGGACAATCTCTTTGCTACCTACTAGAACTGTCTGTGGTTTATCAAAAATGAGGGAGTTGTGAAACAATAGGAGTGGGAGAGATGATTGATGTCACTAATTAGAGCCTGTGCTTTTAGGCTGGGTAGACATATCAAAGACTAAATGGACATGAAAGCTGAATTCACCTCTTACCCTTACAAATGAGCTATCCCAGCTGGGCTTAGAGGATGTTGTTTAATCAGCGAGGAGCAGCCGCTGCTGATACTCCTGATGTTGTTCCTATTTGTCATTAAACGGAGGTCATCAGTCTCCGTGACTCTCCCTTCGACCTTAGTGTTAAATTTGCTGTAAAGAAAACAAAAGCACTGATTAGTGAGGCCTGGAGATGTTTATCAGGGCTACAGGTGCCTTTCTCGACAGGCAACTGAGTATAAAAATAAATCTTCGTAAAATCAAACGCTTCCATTTATCTTGAATGGTAGGGGGAGGATTATGGATAATTGAAGGTGGGAGAACAAAATTGCCAGATTTCAAACATAAACATATTGTCTTTTTGTCCATCAGAAAATTGGATTAGTTGGGTTTTTTCCCTCAGCTGATTTATCTTGGACAAAGCTCATATTTTAGAGATAATAAACTTATTTTTTCCATGTCAGATAACTTGCAGAAATAAAATTTTGCTATTTAAACTCTCAGCGCTGCTGTATAATTTAGTATCATGCTTTTCATCACTGTATTACCTTGCAGAGAATTGGGTTGGCTGCTAAATATACATCCACGGTTCTAGTCAGCCACTTCCTTCGTGCAACATCCAGCTGTGCATCTTCTCTGTCCTTTGCGTATCGCTATATCCTTTGCCTTTCCTCCACCAAAATGCAATCACTAACATCTGATCAGAAAATGTCATTTAGACGAATCTTTTATCACTTCTTCATGGCGAAGCCAAGTATGAACCAAATGACGATGTCCTGTGAGGTATCATGAGGTGGACTTTTTTATTTTTCTTTTTTTTTTCTTTTTTCTTTTTCTTTTTTTTATCTTTTTTTTTCTTTTTTTTTCTTTTTTTTTTCTTTTTTTTTGAGCATCTGTAAGGAAAAAATACTGTTGATTGCATCAAGTGCCTGAAACATGATCAGAAAAAATTCTGCTCTTTAGATTTACATATGAAAGTCATAAGCCAAGGTCAAATGGCTTCTTTATCCGTGTCAATGTGATACCCTATGCCAAGTGTTCTGCTTGAACAGGTAGAGCCAACTGCCTCCATTGGGAATGCAGACTGGGGCTCAAATTGGTTTAAATCTCTATAGTGTGAGAGTATTATGCACTAGACTTTCAGACACTTTAGAGGTAACCTGCAGTGATGGTTACATACTGAGTGAGCTTTTTATCCTACCGATTTTTTCAGGGCTTTTGTGAGTAAGTCCTGCTCTTGTCTGCTCACAAACTCTTCCCTGACATACTTGGAAATGTGATTACTTCCTGATTATTTAGGCTAAAATGTGCATTTGGTTGCATAGCCACCTAGACATGCGAATAGATGAGATATGTTTTTAAACTAAGAAATACTTAGATTTAGCTTATCATAAAAACAGAGACACAAAATGAATTAGTTTGCTTTCTATTTGGGAATAGTACAGCTGGGAATAACATTCCTTCCTGTTGCAGTACATAGAAAAGTGTGTTTCTTGATATTGATCAAATAAAATACATTTTATTACACTATAATTGCAGATTGAGAGAGAGAGGGGCACCCTTATAACTGTGAGAATTAGATTTGGAAGAAAAAGTGCTCTAGGACTGATAGCTAAAAGAATGTGGCTTAGATAACTCTATCATGTTCTTTGTAGAAAACTCTGAACAGATTGGACTGGAACTTACTAAATAACTAGGGATGTGATTACAACCCTCGGTGAATTGTCTGAAAGTGTACTTTGAGTGGAGTATAGATTTATTTGCTAATCATAGTAGTCTCAGCAATTTACATGATCTAGCACACTGCAAGCCTTCACCTACCATCAGATTTTATTTCTTGCTGGGTTCATTCTGCCTTATGTGACTTGAACAAAAGTTTTCATAAAAACTCTAGATTTGTGTTACAGAATGCAAGTTCATCTGTGGGTCAGTCCACGAGCAGGAGAGATGAGTTCACTGAAGAACTAGTGTGGCTGTAACTCCTGTGTATGTTCATGCCTGCTATCTGAAAGCTGGTGAGAAGCTGCGCTGGAGCAGCTTTGGTGTGCGTTCAGATGGGCAGAGTGCAGACAGTTCAAAGGGTTTGTTAGCCACTTGTTCCCTGTAAGAAGGCAATGTCTGGGTTTGCTTGCACTGAATAGGAACAGGTTTAATGTTCAGAATAATCCAGTTACACCAATACTAGCCTGCCATACAGCTTTTGGCACCACTTTAGATGCATTGGTTTAAACTTTACAGACACTCTGCAAAACACTGCTTGCTTTGTGAACAAGTTCAGTTCGCTGGCTCACTGGAGTGGGAAGAAGAAGCAAAAAAAAATAACATAAATTATTATTTGTTACATAAATAATAACAAAATAATAATAATTAAATAAAAATAAATTAATTGCCATGTAATAAACACATTGGCTTGCAAGGGCAGCTACTGGGAACAGTCACGGCACCAGATCTCTTCCAGGTGAATGTGCTATAATTCACACTGAGGAGTACCAACGCTACGTGAGGGACGTGGGGCTTGAAAGATGATGCTGAGCTGCTCCAGCCTTCAAGGGTAACAGTCAGCACATCAGACCCTTACTTTGAATGACTAAAATTCCCCATCAGAAAATCTATACAAATGCACAAGATGAGCCCACCAACCCCATTCTGTGACATGAATGCCTCAGCAGCTGATCTGCAGCAGTTCTCACTTTTGATCGCACTGCAAGGATTAGCAGCAGCCAGCTAATAATCAGATCAGTGCCCTGCCAGATTCCCATATCAGTGCATCTTCATTATCTATTTATCCTCTATTCTGTGTGCTTACAGAGTAACTGAGCACCCAGAATTGTTATGCTTATTCCCAAATTTACTTTTTTTTAAAGTTTACACTGTGAGAGCATAGACCTTAGATAGGAAAATTGATCCATCCTATAAGATAGGAAATACTTGGGCAGCAGCATAGAATCCTCTGCAATGTATGTTTGGTCTGAACAGAGGGTGTAGCAGACTGTCTGTGCCACAGTTAAATCCAATTCAAAACTTCACCAAGTTTAGGTGGAATTTAACTTGGCTGTAAGTGTTGTTCTGGCTTCCTGCAAAGATCTGAACTTTTGCCAGAATTTATGCCAGAAACGGACTTGTTATAATGATTAAAATTAAGAAAAGATAACATTTTGTACTTGCAGATGGCACAGAGGAACAATAGGAGCCGATCTTGTAGCAAAGAAATTAAAATGAAATGTCAGTTAAATTAGTTAAGTAAATAGCCTGAGTCAATGTGAGATGCTTCAGTGCAGCTTAAGACCTTGAGTTATAAGGTAAAAGTAAATCCAGTGATCACAGCAACCAGTTTTGCAGCCCTTTGCTCCCAGAAGCAGGTAGGACATGGCATCATTCTTTGCATTTGATCATTCTGTTCTCTGTTATGCATATTCACTGGTGTTTATAATTATTTTTATTAGATTTACAGCCAGAGATGTTTATAAAAACAGGTAATTGTATCCATTTTCCTCTTCCCTCTTACTCTGCTTCCTGAATTTACCCATGACTTTGAATTTAGCTACAGTCCTGATGTCCCCTATGTGGGAAATACGGACTGGGTGCTGTACATGTCCACAGAGTCATTCCTCTTGTTTTCTGGTCGCTGAAAGGCAGCAGAGCTGTTCAGGGCCAGCTAATAACAGGGAAGCAACGTATCCCTCCTGGCCATGCAGCCCTTGGGTTGTAGTCCTACTGAGAACTGCAGACAGATGTTGATGTTGTACACTTACTCTGGAAGGATCCCTGTTTCTTTGAGCTGATGTAATTGCTGGTGACCTCACCAGAGTCAGGGAACCACGCTAGTAGTTAACAAAGGTAACCTGTCTTGGAAGCATGGATGTGTTGTTCTTCATAGCAGGACACAGTAACAGATGCAGGGGTTTGATTCCTGCCCCAGTTAGTAGTGAATGTATTTCTTTGAGACCCTTTCTATGTGACACCGTTCAGTTTTTCACATTATTCTCAGTGTATAGCCATTCAGGAGCTTTATTTTATGTGAAAATAGACCTTGTTGCCTTGAACAAAACCAAGATTTTTTTTTTGTACACACATTTTTCTCTTCTTTTGAGTTTCCAATTTGAAATGAATCTTAAATCCAAGTCAATTTTGACTGGGCTGCAGTCTGGCTTCCAAGACCAGACTCAAGGACGACAGTTTTACATGTATCACTTAACTTTTCTTATTCCTCTGGTCTGAGCTCTCACCAGTTCCTGGGGGAGTTTGTTTTATCATGTTTCCAAGCCTTCACTTTCACACATCTAACACCTCACTTTTCTGTTCTGAACACCCAGCATCCCGTTATGCTCTTAGTGAGCGAAATGAAATCATAGAGGCAATGGCATACCAATTAGATCACTACAGAAATCACAGTTGGTTGCAATTTCCAGGAACATGTAGTACTTCTGCAAGACAATACTATTATTACCTTGCGTTTGGAAGTACTGCAACTTTCAGCAACTTCCATGGATGTTTGCCTCGGAACTGAATGACTCCAGTTTAATTTAAATATAAATGAAAAGTACATAGTGTTTAAATGTTTAGCAGAGGGTTTTGCACAGGAAAGAATTATTCATTTACTATGTTCTGTAGTGGTTATTATTCATTTATTGCCACATCTAAATTCCTTAATCAGATCCAGATGATATTCTGCAGATTGTCTCCCTCCCCCCTCCATGTAGATGGCCTTCAGGAAGACTTCCCAAGAGCTATGCCAGCTTGGCTTCTGCAAGATGCTGCTGGTTTTCTACATCCTGGCTGGAAAATAGCTTCCACGATTGCAGAGCATAACTAAAGCCTTCTAATACTTTCTTTGCAATGAATAGCAAAATCGAAGCAAATGACAGGCCTTCTTTCCTGCATCAATTCTGGACTGGCAGACTCTCCTCAGGAGGTCCTAGCCTCTTTTTGCTGGAATAAACTGCATGTTTGAAATGAAGGATGACAGGCAGTCTCTTTAACTTAAAGCTTGCAGAAGTTTTAGAGAGACTGTTCTCAGCTCTTGAAAATCAGTGCTACAGCCTTAGAGCTAATAAGAATGCTTGTCCACATCTTCAAAGCCTCTGCTTTGTATAGCTGTTTATTCGTAGGTTTTCACTATACTTGTGAAGTCTTTATTACTGGCAATTTACACATCATTCTGGACATTACATTTAGTGTCATTATGAGTTTTGATGTACTTCGTGTCTGTATAGTCTCCAGGACATTCTCTTGTGATTAGAAAATGTTATTTTTTTTTAACAAAAGTGCAAGATAGGGTCAGGTCAATAGTTCTGTTACACATACCTACAGTACAACCCTGCGCTTCTCCACGATAAATCTCCTGGATCTGAGGACATCCAGGTGGGTAAGCAATAACAGTACAGCTATTTTGACGGTGTGATGACGGTGATTTGACTACTTTCAAGTTTCTGATATGGTTTTGTTTTCTATTAAATAGCTTCAGAATTGAGATTTCAAAAAAAACCCAAAAAAACAGTCATCTTGTCTGCCTAAATTGTTGCAGATTCTTGTTACAGATTCTTGTTACAGTCTCTTTATTTAATTAATCTAACAAAAAAAAAAAAACCATTGAACTTTTCATTACTTTCAGCCTTTGCCAGTCTGGAGTTTTTCTTATTCCTTATATCTGCTCAAATTAATAAGTGTAGAAATTGTTTTTAGTGCCATAACATTTAAAATAGATATATTGAATCCTGCTGAATTTCCCATTATTTTTTATAATTTTTTTCCCATTATTTTTTAGCATGGAGATCTGTAGCCTGAGAACTTTTAAATAGTACAGACAATTCATTCTTCATACTATTCAAGAGCTATGAATGTAATCTTGTATATGGCAAACTTGTCAGATTAACCGATTCTTCAATTTTGTTCTGCCTGCTGCTGGTGGCAAGCAAATAGAGATACAAAATCCACGCGTCTGAGTAAGAACAGACTCCAAACTTGGACAAGTTATCGCAACCACAAAAGTAGGTGATGGTGACTGCTGTAGTGAAAGCTGTAAATCAGGGGTTTTTTGTATGCAAAATTTGCTGGGAACAACACTGCATGATGCTGGACCTCAGCTCTCCCATAAATGCAAAATGAATGAGAGCGCTCGGGCTGGCTGCAACAGATTTTGGCCGAATGATGCCAGAGCCAGCATGGTAGTAGTAATTTGCCAAGATTTTCTAACTGTCAAATGAATCCAAGTCACTTTCTGACCTCTCAAATTAAAGCTTAATTTTCCTTCTAATTCAAAGTAAAACCTAACCTTACTGATTCGCAATGTACTAAATACCAACAGCTTTGTATATGTGTGTCTGTTCCGCCTAGTTTGTGCAAAGAGGAGATGAATTCGTATTAACAGGGCTGGTTGGTAACTTAACACCCTCACTCAAAATATTGTGCTGAACATAGAAGCCAATACACCATAGTGCACTACGTGACAATAGAAGCTTCCCCAAGTAAATGTGCCTCCATACACTATATTTTAGTAAAAAATAATAATTAATTTACTCTGCAGAGCAAGAGTGTGATAAACAATTTCAATCCTTTCGTTTCTCACTGTAAAGAAGCTACATAAATAACTACTGATTTACTGACAGCAATTAAGTTGGCCTAGGAACCCAGGATTGATAACACGCTTACGTGCTCCTTCTCTGGAATAACAACTTAGATGCCGTTTCTAAACATCATCTATCCTTATCTTGGATTCCAATAACTGTCAGCTCATTGTGACCAAAGGAGCTATGAAAATGTAGCTAAAACGGAGATTTCTTTCATCTCAGTAAATCTCTTTCTGCCAGCGCCTGGTTTTGCAACAGTCAGGCTTCTAGTGAGGCAATCTTAATTTATTAGTTTAATCTGTTAAATCAGTTGCTGTAGGTTTTTCGTTATAGAGATCAATGGGCAGTAAAAACCATTTTGATTTGAATAAGATTTCTTTTCCTTTTGCAAGTATGCGAAGAGAATACTGAAAATAATTTGACTGTTATTGTTTTAGAGACTAAATTAAAATGCAAGAGCATACGAAATAAATGATTGCACTGAAATCTCTGATAAAGGGAAATTTGTTGCTACCTAGCTATAACTGTATGCGATGGTGTAAAGACATAATACATTAAAAGTTTAAATAAGTGACATCTGTTATATTAGTAACAACCTCCTCTCCAAATATTATTATAAATTGCATTTTACAGAAAGGAAAAAGGAAACATTTCTGGAAGCTTCTGGCTGATTTAGGAATCGAAGTCACGTCATTAAGTGACATTGTACCAAAAACCACATAGCTGTATCTTCAAGAACGTATTTTGAAGGTAGAAGCTGAACTATAGTTGCTTTTTGAACTTTTTGCTAGGTACCCATTTGCATTTAAGGAGTTAAGTATATTTTAATGTCTGTGCCTATGTGATTTACACTTTCAGAGCTGTTCAAAGCCTTTTACTACTCGGGCTTCCAGCTGCTTAGTCGCTTATGAAAGCAGGATTTAGCCGTTCAAATCCTTTAGACCTTGTGATGCTTAGTGCAATGGCATGGAAAAACTGAACCTGGCTGCCTAAAGACACAGCTAAGTACTCAGCATCATGTTATAATATGGCCACACAGGTTAGACTTCAATTCAGTTTAAGCAAAAATCCCAGAAGTCCCCATGCTGTTTATTGAATAAGATCTAATTAGTCTATGGAGACAGCGATCACATGCCTTTTATCCTTCTGCAAATGAGGAATGATTCTCTGCTTGTACATAGTGCTGAAATGTGTATAAAAATGCAGGAAGGTACCTGCAGAAAAAAGAATCAGGCCAAAAAGATAATGCTCTTCCTTGCACTATGTGACAGCTCCTGTGCTCCTGAGCATTCCCAGTGCTGCCGCCCGATAACGCCGCGCATTCATCTCTCATATGAAAGGCGTGAAGAGACCAGCTCTTAATGCTCTTTTTAAGTATTACATTGGGCAGCTTGCAGTGCTTGAGAGCAGAACGCGCTGTGCTCCAACACGAACATTGTGCTCCAACACGAGCTGCCGTGCTTTCCAAGTGAAAAGAGTCAAAGCAGGCAAGCACTCCATCTCGTACTGTTGGTAATAGCCTGGATCGCTGATGTCTGCCCGGGAGAAGGGTCTCAAGCCAAAATGTCAGGAAGTGTGGGAGCTGCTTGCTCTTTGCCCCTGTGACAAATAGATTTTAGACAGCTCTGTTAACATTTGGCTGTTTGCAGAGGTCTTTTATTCTGGAGGTTTTTCTAGAGCTGGAGGGCCCTTCACTTGACTCTTTAACTCTGGGTTGCCTCTCAATGTACTTGTGTTTGGAGTGTAACAAACAGCCTTCAGTGCTTTTCCCCCTTCTGTTGTTTAGAATAGACATGAAAAGCAGCGACTTGTTGAATGAGTTGGGGAAACTCCACTGCTGCTCTCTGCTTTCCACGGACTTCTCTGGCCTTTTGTGGGGCCTTGAAAGAAAGGGAATAATCATGACACATTCCGTTTGTGACTGTAAGTCACCTGGCTAGTTGAAGATGGAGGTCATAGACACCTACTAAAACCTGAGAATTGCACTCATAAATGAAAACTGAAGAGGGTTGGATGAGTTTTTAATGCTAGAGTGATCAGTATTCAATGGATTGAGTTTATTCTAATCTTTCTTCAAGTTTGACGCGGTTTGGGTAAGGGTTAGGTCTCTCTCGGCTTTAGTCAGATTTTTAAATGTTGACAATAATCCGAAGGTTTTATGTAAATTGAAATCTAGCCTGAGCGGGTAAATAGATGCCTTCCTTTACAGTGTCTGTCAACTAATGTGAGCTGTCAGCAATTCTGTTTCCTTCTTATAAAACATCTAGAATTTAGCTTCTCTGGCACTATCAAAAACTTAACTGAAACCTATCCATTACTCAAAGCCTGTTAGGAGATTAAGGAAATGAATTAAGGTAAACATCTTAAAGCAGCCACTTTATCCTTTCTAGATCCTTTGATAAAGTCACAGGTGGGTGCCATAACCTTCAGAAACGCAGAGGGAACATCCGTAAGTGTGGTCAAGAAGGGAAAGGCAAACTGTTAGTTGTCATTGTGACCAAAGAGGAATATTTTTGCAAGTACCCATTACCTTTGTTTTTCTTAAAAAAAAAAAACCCAAACAAAACATTATCTGCTGCTCTCAAGGTTCCTCCACATCCAAATTCTCTGTGTTTGGAAATGTTCATATCCACTTCAACAGCCAAAGCCTGCGTGTGTGCCTTGGCAGCGTGTTTCTGGCTGTGGCAAGGTTGGCCATGCAGATGAGCAGGTTTCCGGTACTTGCTTAGCTGAACAAGTCACACAGAACAAGGATAGCGTGGAGCGAAGGGCTGCTTCTTGGAAAGCAAAAAACCCTCCTTTCTTGAGACCTGGGCTCAAATCTCAGCTCTACTGTTTTACGTGTGTGAGCCTGAGTAAGGTGGATTTTCAAGTTCCTCAGCTGTTAGATGAGACTGCATTTTTCAATCCTGTTATGAGCATGAAACTTGTCAATTTGACTCAAATGTGTAAGCCAGTACAATGCTTTCGCTCTTTCTTCTGTTTCCTACCTGACCTGCAGTGGTGATTTTAGGGAAAATTAAGGGATCTATTAAGCTGTGGATGAACTACCAATAACAATATTATTTCTAGAAATACATAGAATTCGTAATGTCTTTTGTAATTATTCTGATATCATTATTATAGTTGTCTTTACTGTTTTATTACAATAGCACTGCAAAGCACTAAATACAAATCAGGACTTGGAGTACTCTGTGCACACAGTACATCTATGGGTTAAACATTTGATGCTCTAGCAAAAAAAAAATGCACACTTGTATTTTGAAACTAGGTGCTAGAGAGGGAAAAAATGAATAAATGTAACAGAAGGAGACCAATGGTAATGGAACAATAGTAAGTAGCAGACATCATTAAATGTGGCAGCTTGGTTCAATTCCTACTTAAAAAAAAATATATTTTTTTGCATGCTTGTATTTTGTGAGAGAGCAAATGTGATCTGTGGATGGATCACCCTCGCTGGGATCACAAGATTTGCAATTGTGAGAGGGCAGAAGGGAAATTATTTTCCATGAGACATTTCAGTTTAGACTTTGTAACAACATTAGGTACCCACTTCTCCAAAGTTTTGCAACTCTTGGCTGTAAGGTCTTAGCTTTTATCCTGGACTGGGCAAGTCTCCAGTGTATTTGTTTCCTAATGTCTAGCTTGGATAATGTGACCAAGGTGTTTGGTTTTTTTTGCAGTTTGCTTTGGAAATGAAAAAGACTTACGCTGTTTGACAAGTTCCAATTAGAGAAACGCCAATACATGAAGGAAGGTCTTGTGCTATGACAGATGATCCAAGAAGGGCTACATTCTTACATTATTAGTAAAAGACACTGAAGCATGAACTTACACTTCACTTGTCTGTTTTGCAAGACAGAGAAAACAATCTTATGAGAATGATCTTGTGGAGATATAATCCAGGGTCAATGATGTTCCTAGGGCGGTCAGAGATAAAGCCATTGTGTTATCATGCTTTGAAATGATCTTGTGAGAGATAGAAAAGTATTAATGTTGTTGCTGTGGGTGTTTCCTTTATTCATAATCTAGGACAGCTTAGAGGTAGAGAAAAATGAAAAGATCGTGCTTTAAAAAAATCATAAGGGTAGATAAGTCCTGCAACAAAACATTTTTTTAAATAAAGAGATGTGGCAGAAGATGCTATCAGTGGCATCATCTTCAATAGCCTTTTAACTAATTTCATCCATTCAGGATGAAACCAGCCCAAACTCCCCTTCTGCTCTCTGAGGGTAACTGCCACTGAGCATTTGGTCACTGTAATGTCTGTGTGTACTGTCTTGGACCATGCAAGTCGGACATAAGTCAAGGCAGTCTAACTTTGATAGAAAACATCTTTTGAATTTGAAAAACATAGAGTGAAAGATTTTACATCTGAATTTAAACAAATATGAAATGGTACACTTCATTGACAGAAAATCATCTTTATGCCAGACTGATGCTACTTGTTCGGTTCTCTTTGTTCCTCTTCGAGTCTCATGAGAACAGAGAGGCAGGTGTGACCTTCTTAATGTTACTTTCAGTCCTGCCTTTAAACCGTACCCTTCCTATTTCTATTGGAAGCATTTTGTTTACCTAGTTCTTAGAATAGATTCATCAGCAGGGCAAATGATTTAAGGCTGATGGACTGCTGTGGTTTTTTAATGTTAAGGCTTTGTTTCAGAAGCATAATTTTCTTCATGATAAAACTCAGTATGAGGAAGAGGTTGCACTTCAGAGAACATATACCTTGCTGCAAAACATTAGTTTTTTTCACTTCAGTATTTCCAGATTGCCTGGTAACATCCCTAATGTATTCATTAGAGAGAGGATGGATCAGCGTGCCACAGAAACAGAAGAAGATTCACACCAGGAGATGTGAAAACGTGATTTTGAGATAGAGAAAATAATTCTTTTCTTGTATGGAATAGAAATACTCTGAAGATACAGTATCTGTGCTTGCTTTCTGCAAATATTTTTCTTCCTTTTCTTATATTTCCATTTGGAAATTGCATTTCTGTATAAAGGCCTTGTATTTTTTTTTCTTTTTTGAAGTGAAATGGCATGTACTGTAAACTGATGTCTTAAACAATAATGACTCACTCTGGACTCCTTGCTGGTGACTAGTGAACCACAAATATATCCTGAGGTGAACAATGGGAATAAAGATTATCACATTATTTACCTGAATTCAGCCGCAAATTGAAGAAGGTCTTGTTTTCTAAGAACATGTGAGTGTTCAACCTGAACACAAAAAGTAGTCATGAAAGGTTGGGAGCGATTTACTCCAGTGCTGGAATTCTAACCAGACATGTTGATACACGTCTTTCCAGTTCACTGCATGTTTTATCAAATGAGGAAACAGACCAAACAATTGACAAAATGTTTTCTAGCTGGCACAATGTAGATTCTATTGTAATAGTCAATTTTTTTTTTGCAAGTACTCTATATTTTTGCAATTAGTTCCTTCCACCTGATTCATACAACTAAAAATGGTGTGCGAATGGCAAAGTGTGAACGTTTGTGACAAGATTTTAGCAAAGAGTCTGAAGCACGGTAGTTACTGTGAGGTAGTTAATAAATGTCAATGTCTCATCCAGTTCCAGAATGGCATAAATCCTACTGAAGTAGTTGGAAGTGTTTCAACAAATTGACTCCATTAGGCTTCAAACTGGAGGACTCATCAACTAAAATGAGATAGTATACAGTTATTTGTATTATTTGTAGCATATTATTAATATTTTTTGATCTTTTAATGTTGTCACAGATTATATTTATTCAAAATGTCTGTAGCCTTTCTACGACAAAACATTTCAATCCAAAAATTTCTCATCCTGTAAACTGTCAGTCAAATTATGACAGTCTTATGGCAACCTGGTTTTTTTCTGCTTCACCTTCCTCTGTTTAACTGAAAGATAAAAGATACAAGGAAATTTATGATGGAACAGCTTCTGTCAATCCATTGTAGCTTTCTAATTGACTACATAATTTTTTGTATTAGCTCTGAAAAGCCTGTCTTGGTTTTTCTTTCTTTTATTTCCCCACAGAAAAATTCTGCTCACTTTCTGTGATGATCTTAAATGATTATACCAGGCATATGCTGATAATGCAGAAATGAGGTGGAAGCAAACAAGGCCTACATCTTCGTACATTCCGGTTCCTGAAAACAAATGGAGTGGGAGGGTATGTTAAATGGCACTTCTCAGCAGACAAATTATTCCTCACTCACATATCAAATGCTCCTTCTTGAATACTTAATTGACCGTTAAACTTCCTAATTAGAACACAAAAGCTAGACAGAGAGTGCTGCTGGCTAAGCAAGAAGAGATGGTACCAGAAGAATGCGGAATACGCTTAGGTCCACAGAGTACTGAGATGTCAGTGCTGTAAGAGCAAGCAGAGTCAATCCTCAGATAAAATACTGGCTTTTCACATCTGGGATAAATGCCCACTTTCTGTCTATATTCCTAATAAAAATGAAATTAGCTTTATAATATCACCACCAGGCTCTTCTAAATAATATTTGGCATCTCGGAAGCTTTGTTCTCACTCAGCACGGTTTGGGCTACCTGCCCTTTCTACTCAAGAGCTGACCTATCTGAAAGGTAGGTCCCACCCCCACCTCGGCCTCCCACTACCGCCTTGGCCTCCCACCCCTCCTCGGCCTCCCACCACCCCTTGGCCTCCCACTCCCTCTTTTTCCCCTCAGCCACGTTTCATCTGTTATTTTTCTCTTTTATCTCCTTTTCATAAGGATGATTGTAAACTTCTCCTTTTCTGACAGAGAACTGGGCTGCTCTGAGTAAGATAACAAACACATGCTTTTTCTCCTACTTTCCTTAAATAAAATAACATTTCTTATTCTATTTGCTTTGCGGCCAGCTCTTATCTGTAATTTGGATCATAAACTAAGACTGTCTTTTTCCGGGAGCACTGAATAATGTAATGGCTGGTAAATTGTAAGGATATTTTTCTTTTTTTTTTTTCTTTACTTCTGAATTTTTTGATGTTTCAAAATAGATTTAGGAACTATTCATAGTCTATAGAAAAAGGAGAAAGAAAAGCCTTTTATCCTCCTCATTTCTGACTGCTCTGTCTGGTTGTTTTAACATGTTGTCTTTCCATTCTTTACTAAAATTTAGAGAGAGCTTTTTCAGTGATACCAGTATGAGTCAACGCCTGATCCAAAGCTTACTGCTGTTCATACCAAAAATGTCTGTCATCATCTTCTGCTGCTGAATACGGCTGGGAATCTTACTGTATAGTGAGGGATTCGGTCCTTGGATAGGATTCCTGGCCAAAGGCTCTGCTTAGGAATGGCTTCCAAAAGAAGATGCTCAAATGTTCCTTCAGGACTGATATTAGCAGGTTCTGAAAGGGACTGCAGAGAACTGCTCTACGCAAAGGGTGCTGGGAAAAGGGGCAGAAAAAAAAATCCCAGATATTAAGCAGGAAAAACAGACTTTCAGGTTAGTGTCTATATATTAAATATTTGTCCTGTACTTTTTTTGGAGAACTGAACCTTCCCTTTGCTCTCAGAGTAAGAGTTTCTTCTTTGCTTTTCACTTTCCCTGTTTTGTCTTTCACAACTGTCTACAGGGGTATCTGTTCAGAAACCAGAGATGCAATAGGTTTTATTGTCTTAATCAGCCAGTAGATCCATCAAGGCATTTCTGTCATGCTTATTATTATGGTACCTCAGCTCCTAGAACAGTGAAACAATTCATTCTTGACCAGGGCCCACAAAGGACTAACGTGAGACCAGGAAAGTCAAGGTCTCTGGTAGCAGTTGGAGGCAATCGAGCCCAACCGGGGGTAGGAGGTGGAGTGTTTCTTGCCTGGGACAAGCTGCTAATTAAAAAATGCTTTTCTGGTAGCTGATGTCAGAGGAGCCCTGACATAACCTTCAGTAAGGGGCCTCTATTTCTCTTGAATGACAATTAATTTATTAATAAGGAGATCAATTTTAAGTGCTGCTCCCTGTTTGGGTTGCCGTGGTGACTGCTGACCTGCTGTTAGAGTGAGGCAGACTTGGGGAGCAGCCCCTGTGTTCTCAGTGGTGTCTGGGCATGTTCTGTGACTTGGATGAAAATGCAGCAAATTACAGCTGTGCTTGTCCGAGACAGGTAAATCGAGATGCCATGAATCTCAGAATTGATGAGTTTCTGCTTCAGATAAAGCCTTTCTTTGCTGCGCCCTTGCAGACTGTGAGAGGGCAGAGAGAGAAATTAAGTTGGAAAGCAGAGGCAAGAGGCACCCGGGCAGAGCCTGCCTCAAGTCAAGGATGCAAACAGGGCCTGGACGAGGCCACGTTCCCATGGTACTCCACTGGTTTTTGAACAATAAAGGGGGAGATAACCTTTATGGGAGTCTATTCGTCTTCCCTTGCCTGTGCCCATTGCATGGAGCTGAGGACAACAGAGAACTGGACCCAGTGATTGGCCTTTCTGTGCTCCTGCTTACAAAGAGCTTCAGAAACTGCTGGGGCAAAGCATAATTTTTGCAATATTAATCATCCTCAGAAAACCAGTTTTAATAAATTCAAGGGCTACTTAATTTTGTGCCCTTGATCTATCTGTGGGAAAATACCTTCCACACAAACTGGTGTCTTCAGAGCCCCAACAACCATCCCATACCAAATTCAAAACACAAAAGCAAGTAAGGCGCTGAGAGGTGGTGTTCAGCCAGCAGCTGCCTAGCAAGACGCCAAGCCAGCCCCATCCTGAGCTAGAAAGCAGAGAGGGGAGGTAAGGAGCTGAACCAAGCCCTCAGCGGGGCTGCAAGTTCGGTTGTTAGCTGCTGGAGAAGTCAGCCGGAGGCAGGCCCTCAGGTGGCACGAGCCACCGTAACTTAATTGATTCCAATTCACAGCACTTCAGGATCTCCTTCACAGAGGCGTCCGGCCTCATGGAGAGGATGTTTTCAGAAAGCTCTCAGCCAAGTGTGGTTTTCTGTAAATGAGTGTTTACAAATAAGCCACTTACCACCTGGGCTCTACAGATAGCCGCAGATTTCCTGTTATCACACAACCTCAGTCTCTCCAGCCAGGCAGAGCAGCGTCAGATGCAAATGCTAAAGGGAAAAATTAAAATGTAGGCATTGCAGAAATTAACATTTACAGTATCTGAGGTAAGTGCTGGCAAGTCCAAGTTAGAAACACCCAAGGAGTTAAATAAACTGGAGAGATATTTATGGGAAGAGAAATAACCACCTTGAAAGAATGAAGAGGGGAACAAGACCTGTGAGCGTATTTCATTACCATAAACAGGGACCAGCTGCCTCACATCCTAGACAAAACCAACTTGGCTTGTAATTAATTTCATTGTATAAAACCCACCTTCTGTAGGAAGAAAAAGCAGAAGGCAGAAGTGGAGGTAGCATAATCTCTTCCCCATGCTGGTCCCAAAATTAATACTGCAAAAGCAGCAGCACCTGTAGACCACGTGGGAGATAAATGCCTGTAGTTTATGACATCTGTTCTGGCTTCACGTGGCTTGATAACACCAGACAAGTGAAACAGAAGAGTTTGGAGAGTGACTACACAAGTGACTGAAAAAAAAATATTGTTCATAAAGCGTTGTGGGAGGTGCCTAGTGGTAGTGATGCACTTCGAAAAGAATGTTAATTGCCAAATAGATGAGATAACTGGAATTTTGGCTTTTAAAAATATGTTTATTTTAAAATGTCATGAACTAGAAATACTATTCAAACTGAAAATGCAATAATGATAAAAAAAAAATGTTTGCCACTAATGGTCAGATTAGAAATTTAGCTTTCAAATTGCTTAAAATTCTGTCCATCTATGCAATTAAAACAAAGGGCCGTAGCTCTGATCCAGCCCTCATGCTCTGCAGAGGAATCATACAGACTTCAGTAATTAACGTAGCGATGAGGAACATTGAAGTAACATGAAACACACCAAACATTTCAGCTTTTCTTTCTACAAAGTTTCCTGGTTTTCGATCAACTATCAAGCTACTAGGTCTTTAACACTCACTCTTGATGGCTGCTTGAGCGAAGGGTGGTTTAACATGAGCTGCAACTTTACTGGCACAGAGAGACACAGTTCATGTGGTTTTTTTATACTTTTCAACTCACTCGAAGTCAGAAGTGGGCAGGAGCTCTCTGTTTAACTGAAACCCTATCAATGGTAGAAATAAAATAGCTTTAGAAACAGTTATAGCCTGGATGATAGAGGGCTGGCATCTCATTCAGACAGAAGCAGAGAGGTCCTGGCTGTATAGATGATGTGTTATTATGCTTTGGTATTGCTGTTATCATGTATGAGATTTTTTTTTTTTTGTTTTCTGGTACGAAAAACTTCAAGGATTAACAGGGGTTTTGGCCGTGACAGCGGGTAACCAACTCTACTGTGGTTTACGGGAATTTCTTATTTAGTGTAAATATTGCTCCTTTTGGCACTCCCCATCACCCTGCCCCTCCCAGGCTGGTAGCTCTGTTCCTCTGAAGATGGGGGTTAACGTGCACTCCGACCCATCAGCAGATCCTCTGTGTCCCGCAGTTTCTGCAGGGGTGTTTCTTCCCTGAAACTGGGTATTTCTGGCCAGGCTCCTGCGCTGCTGGCAACCAGGGCGAGTTTGAAGATGTGTATACGCAGTGTGTGCTTTGTACATCACTTCCTTACAACAAGGTGAGTTACTGCCTCTGGCCCTTGGCCCAAACAAAGATTAAGGCTGCAGCCTGCCTCTGTATTACTCATTTTGCCCAGCAGTTTTCTGTTTTGTTTTTTTGTTGTTGTTGTTGTTGTTGTTTTTTGTTTTCTCCTTAAACTGCATCTCTGGATTCTTGCTTTCTCATCTTGGAAAGTACAACGTCTTGCAAAGTATAGTACACAGAAGGAAACTAGAGTTGAGCTGTTTCAAGCTTCCCACTGAGCATTTCTTGTGGTGCCATTACCGAGGCTGTTACCTGAAAAATAGCCCTATTAAATGAAGAGCTTTGATACGTAGGAAGAAAATTATCTGACATTTCTTTCCATGTTAAATTATTGTGCTGATGTACAGCCAGGAGGACTGTATTTTTCTTGCAGAAAGAACAGTTAGGTGTTCATAGCATCAAACATTTTCTTAACAGGAAAATGTTGAAAGTTAAAATTAAAAATTAAAACTTGCTCTACAAAATTTTTTGGTTTTTTTGTCGTTATGAGTTACGGCTAATGTAACAGTTCCAGGGGAGAGACAGACTGTTCTCTTACGATGATTGCTCTGCAGACGCAGAAGGATTTGGGTGGTCAGAGGAAGAGCGGGGGCTGCAGGCTGCGGGGTGCGAGTGCTGCACCACCACTGGCACCGCTGCAGGGAGTCAGGCAGCTGGCCCTGCGTCGGGGCCGAGGGGGTAGTGCTCTTTTGGGAACTAGCCTCAGCAACTGGGCAAAGAATCTGTTTGGTGAAGATGCACTGACCAGTGTTTAAAAGCCACCCTTACGAGCCAATATTTCTGTCATGTGTCAGCACCTGGTGATGATGCTGATGTCAGTGGTACATTCAGTATTGTAATCACCTGTGACAAGATGAAATATGGCCTCTGAATTCCAAGAACATATGGGATTATTGAGAAAGAAAATTGTGTGAACAAGGGCAATTATAGCAATAACTATCCATGACATACTACACTGAGTCATCCAAGCATAACACAGATATAATGAAAATATTTTTAAAGGCAAACATGATGTAAACCAGTGCCAAAATTACCTAATATATTATTCTGTCATGAATGATAAATGTTAAACATATCCTCAACATTTCACAGAATAGCAAGAAAGCATTCCTTTATGTGTGCCTTGCTACATGATTTGGAGGGATACAAAGGCAGCAAGGTTTCTTTGTAATGGGTATTGAAAGATTGTGAAACACCTTTCTCATCTAAATTCCAATCTTTAATTTTTCAGGATATAATTGCTCTAGTTATTCTTCATCATATAATTCCCCTCCTATTTAACTTCCCATCATCACCTCACCACATCTACACAGCTATGCAACACAGAGGAGGCAGCTGGCAGCTTATTAATCATAATAGAACCAGCTTTAACCTTGAAAACATGTCCTCTGCAGGACTGCACCTCTATGATGATAAGCTTTTGGAGCTGTTTGCTCTTTGAAATGTAATGTTTCTGAATTTACATTATCATTTTCAGATAAACGTGAGGTAGTAATAAAGTTTGAATACAATATGCACTAGTTTAAAAAGCCACAATATATTTTATTATAACCCATTGCCCTGCTATAGAGGGAAACCAGTCCTAGAGCCAAAGCTCTGAGCCTCCGAAGCGAGGCCTGAAGCTTGCACTGGTATTTTGCACTGGCTGTACGAGACCCCAGAGCTCTTTCTGCTAGTAAGGCTGCAGGTCAGCTGTCCTTAAGGTAAAGAGGAATATCCCACCTATTTGATGCAGCTCTGAGGCACCATCAAAGTAATTCCCTGCTTTGCCTCTGATGTGGCATGTGTGGCAGGTGGACCTGCTGGCCCTACTTCACATGCAAGGATGCTCCCAGGTGTATGTCAGCCACAGAAGGAAGCACATGTCTGCAGCTGTTAGAAAAAAAAGTAAAGTGGACAAGTCTCTGTCCTAATGCTGTAGCAATGAACAGATGCTTTCCATTGCAATAGGGCACAGCAGAGCGTAACTACATAACACTGATTGTGGGGACAGGGTGAAGGTTAGGGGCCACTCTGTACAATGATTTTGTCCTCTGCACTGGAGCCAGCAACAGGTGAAAGAAACAAAATGACTGTGTACCATTAGTATTTAAGAGTAAATGCTCTTCAATGTTTGCCAACTGTGAGTTTCAAAGCACTTAAAGAGGACAGCATTGTTATCTTTATTTCACTGAGTGTGAGGAAAAGTTGCTTGCTGAAGGTCATGTAGCAAGACATGTAAGTAACAGCAGAGCAATGACAAAACCTCTGGCATTTCTGACCATGCCTGCATTCCCAGGCATCCAGAACATGGATAGCTGGTGGCAGTTGATAGTTGCTACAGCTATTTGGCTGCAGGAGCGTGTAAACTGCCATGGAAAGCTAATTGTTGCATGTGCACTCCTCTTCCATCCAGCAAATTCTCTGACCCCAACTACAGAAAATAGCAGAGAAGATGATGCTGATGTGGTGATAGGAAGAGACTTCTGAAAAAGGTATATATATCTATTTTTAAATATATATATATTTATATATGTAAAATGTGTGTGGATATCTGTAAGTGCCTGTATATATAAAAATATATACTCCATATATATAGATATACACACACACACATACACACCCCCATATACACATACTGCTATATTCAGAGATCTGGTAGACTGAGAATCCTCCCCTCTAAGTCTGAGACATAATCTGTTTGTCATATCCATAAATGTCATTTTTTCACCTAAGAACTGACCTTGACCTGGTTGCTGGAATAGCTGGGTTAGAAGAAATAATCTGCAGCAGCTGCTTCATACAGGGGAAGGAATGACTTTCCTCAGTATATTCTGTGAGTATAAACTATAATACAAAAATATTTACTGCACATTACCTAGGCACACCTGACACACATAGTAGGACTTCTCATATGAGTAAACCTCGGCTTGTTTAATCACAATAATAGTACTGGTACGGAGCCATAATTGTTACAAGGTTGTTTATAACCCATGTCAAAAGAATAATTTGAACAAATACAAAGTTCTTTTAGGAAATTAAGATTTCTTATTTATTTGAGGGGGAAAAACCAACAAAACTAAATTATTTTACTACATACTGGCAAAGTCATTCTTGCTACATTACCTATTTTAAAACTCACATCTCATTCAATTTAAGATTTCATACCATTGACAAAATGATGCTGTCCTGAAAAAAAAAATTGCAATAGCTGCTATATAAAAGCCCATAAATAAACTGCAAGATTTTCAGGCTTCAAAAGACTGAGGACAGGAAGAGATTGTTTAAAGACTCATTTGAGTATTTCTTATTCAGTACATTTGCTGCATTCAGTAACAACAAAAATACGTTGAATCAAACAAAAAAGAATGGACTTAGATGGCAAAGGAACACATTTGTACTTTGTGGGTTTTTTACTAGTTTATAAAAAAAACCAGTAGAAACCCCATCCCAAACCTAGTATTATAAATACAGTGTTCTAGCTCCTAACCTCTTGTGACATAAACAACGAGACAAACTGCTTCAGCACAAGTAACGTTCAAAAGCTAAAGCACGGGATGCAGGTTATCCACACTGGATCTCAGTAGATACAGGATGATAAATGCTCCCTCAATATGTCGTACAGCTATGTCACATTCTAAAGTGTAAAACCAAAAACATTTTCATGCTTTTCTTATTCTTCATGAACAATTTTAAAATATGGTATACCTGGATGAAAAACAGATTTAGCCCTTTATATGACTGTCATTTGTATGTTGCATGGTTTTTATAAATGGACCTTGGGTAGTGACATAGGTGACCAATATACATCAGCACAGGAGGAAATGCAAGCAATGAAAATTTTGTAGGGGTGAATATTCTTTAAGATTATTTTTTTAAAAAAAAAAAAAAAAGCTTTTATATGTCCATTTTTATATGTGCATTTACAGAACTGTTTATGCTATAACACAATGATTAGAAAAGAAATGATCAAGGAGGGTTTCAATCTATATCCATGGTCACAGTGTTAAAAATAAACAAAATAAAACCTGACATGCTCCAGTATAAAAAATATGCTTAAATATGTTGTCTGCACACAATACAAACACTGAACTCCGTTATCACAGTACTGTTCTGCTACAATCTCCTCCATACATTCCAAGGGCTCCTTCTACTGTGTCTTTTGGGGGGGAAAAAAAAAAACAAACATTCTCAGGCCAAGAAAAGCCCATATATTTGCACAGCTGTAAGGCAGTGCAATGTAGAAAAGGCATACACAAAAGCCAAAATAAATACATAGCCATTCAGATATTTAGCTTTTACTGACCCGCCTTTTAGAGTTCGACGTCGAAAACTTGAGTGATTTAGCAATAGGAAACATGAGATAAGTAGCCTATACATTTAATGTATGTATATGGATGATGTGATATGCAGTATGTCACATTCTGCTCTATTCTAGCTGCATAAATCCAGCATAAATCTGGTGAAACTAAAATAATTTCTGTAGAATGTTTTAATTTGTAGCCACAGACAAACTTGGGTGGACTGTGGGGTTGCAGTGTGGTGACAATACCGACAAGTCCTGGCTAGGAAGGGGAGAAGGCACAGGAGGTGGAAAAGATTGGTCCAAACTGAAACAGGTCGTTTTTCCTTAGTTCAGGAAGGAAACGTGGAGAAAACTCATTTTAGATCAATCAAAAATTAAATGCATTGATGTTTTCTAAAATTTCAAACTCCATTTCTTCTGGATGAAACGCTTCACTAAATTCAGTCCTAATTGATGAATCTTTCCTGTTCACTAAAGATCAATGTACTTTTATTTTCTTTTTTTTTTTACAAATTTACTGTCCAACAAACAATTTCCACTCTTCACGTTAGGGTGCAAATATCTTTTCTTTTGGAAATCAATAGCAGATTCACTGGGACCAGAAATTGTCTGAGCTGCTGAAGATACAAATCTTTAATAAAGAAGAAAAAAAAAACAAACAAAAAACAAACGCAAGAAAAACCCACAAAAAAAAAAAAAAACTCTTAGCAAGAAATGAGGTTGAAGTTTCACATATTTCCCTCCTTTTGTAGTATTTTGATAGCCCAGTGTATTAAGAAAGCCAATATAATTATTTTGGTAATTCTTGCAAACCAGTATACCCAGTGTTAGGGAGAAGCTACTGCAAATGAGAAAGAGCTGGGCATACAAAGATATGGCTGCAAAAGGGGACTTATCTTTGGAAATGGCTCTGGAGACCTTGGCTGCTGAGTCAATCCCAGAGCAGGACATGTTTTTAGGGGCTCTGACTACCTCTGGGACTTCATCAGCTCTACCCTCAGCTGGAAAGGTGCATTGTGGGTGCAGCCAAGATCACAGCCCCTTGTGCTCCAAGCATCACTTCTGAGAACCTACAAAACACTGGTCAAAAGAAAAATTACAGTGTTGGGTTTTTTTTCTCCTTAAAGAGACTTCATAGCAGTACTAAAGCAGAAGCTATTAAGTGCTGAGCAGAGTTTAAAACCACAAAAGACTCTGCAGAGACCTATTTAGAAGATGGCTGTAGGTAACAATACATAGCCTTGTTTGTAGTCTGGCTGTCTTCACGGCGTAGCATTGTGTTACATTTGTGTGGCTGGAATTCAGTGTCTCAATTTGACCTGTAAAGAAGAAAGATAAGTCACAGTGCCAGGTTTTGATTTCCAAAAGCTACAGCACATTTGCGAAATGCACTTGACGGTCAGTTGTTGATTGTATCCAAAAACTTTAGGCAAAGCAACACAACAATTTTGTAGTGTGATACCTCAGGACAAAAAAAAAAAAAATCAGTGATAGAAATCCTGTAGATTGCTATAGGACAACCTTAGCCATTTCTGCCTTTTACAGCTACAATGTAAACAGGAATATCTAAAACACTAATAGGGAACGTGCAGGAGTAGTACACTGTGTACTTTGAATAAGCTTCACTTTGATAATTGGAGTCTGTAAAGTAATAAATGTAAACAGAGAGTGCACAGCAAGACCAGGATAGTCCCATCACAAAATCACAATGGGAAGCATTTTGATTTCAGAGTGTACAAATCCATCTTTCCAGAGGTATGCTGCCTTTCCTTGGTTCTGGGAGCGGGAATGATTCAGAGAGCAGTAAGTCCGTTTTGCGCACCTAGTGCTTTCATCATCGCTGACAACACCATCCAGTGTATACTTGTGCGAGTTATTGTTACAGATATTGCTAATAGCCCAGTGGTTGAACGTGTTACAGCTTTGAAGGCAAGCAAATGAGGGCTATTTACTCAACAAAACAACACGACAATTTCCAATTTATTAGGCAGTGATCAAAAAAGCAGTTTTCTACTGGTATTAACAGTGAGAAAAACGGGTGGACACTGTGTCAGAGGTCCTGAATGTATGGCTTGATTCTCCCCGAGAAGCTGGTATGACTGTCAGACCGCTGATAAATCAATGCGGTTGGCTGAGTTGGTGCTTTTATCCCAGCTGTTCAGCTTTGTGGGGGTTGTGCCTGGCCTGTTCCCAGTCATCTGGAAAACAAAATAATATTGAGAGTAGATTTATTTATTTTGCTAAAACACTCTTGTCTGGATGAAACAAAAACTTGAAAGCATCTATTTACATTACAGCGTCGTCAGGGAGTCTTGCGAGCATACGCGTAAAGGGTTTTTAAGCAGTTATGGCCAGGATCTAAGGTGATGGGCAGCAATCACTTAATAATAGCTATCACTTCAGAAGTCTGGTTCTTTATAAAAACAAATGTCTTTCCCTGACGACAATTTAAGGAGAGCTAGAAAAGCATATTCACGTGTTAATTCATTTAAGATTTTATTCCTGAGGCTTAAATGTAAAAGTGCCCTATCAAAAAGCCATCATCATCAGACAAATACGTTGCCAAAATGCTGCTTGAATGCATAATATGAAATCCATCACATTTGATGGGAACAGTCTCATAGAACCATACTCCAGATTTCATAAATTTTTGTTTACTTTTATTGATAGTTTACCAGAAAGCAGAATTTTGTCCTTTGCTTTCAAAAGGGATATTGTAGCTGCAACTTAATACTTGCTGATTCCCCCTGCCCACACCATGCATTAGGTTAGGTACTAAAAATACCCACGTGCCTTCTTCTGTCCTCTTCTTTCCAACAGAATTTAATGCGGAACACTTTCAAGTACAATAGTTAAAAAAAAAAAAAGAAAGAGGGATACTCACAATGTCTGAATTGAAGGGTTTCACATTGATATTGCGAGTCGAACTACTGGTAAGGGACCAGACCTTGGTTTTGTGCTTAAAGGCAGCTCTAACCTTTGTGGAAAAAAAAGAAACCAAATAGAAAATTTATTTTTAAAAAGTGGTGTTTATTTCCACAGGTGCAGCCTGCAAGCATTTCCTCATTGTCTTTCCTCCACATTAACATCACTCTACTAAAAAACAAGAAACAATCTGCCTGTATATTTTTATTTCTATTTATGGCCTTATTTTAAAATTTAACTTTACTTTTCAAGTATCCATAATTTAAATACAAGGCATTGTATAATCTCACTTACGTCTCATTTCACTGGCAACATTTTCACATCACCCTCCTAGATGTCAAAGGTATGACTGTATTACCATTCATCTTGTTAAAAATAAAAAATAATACAGGCAAAAATCCCAGAACTGCAGGGCATATAAGCATACATCCCCAGTATTTGCAGTTCTAGTTTGGAAGATTTCATAAGGTGCCATTATATTGATTTTCAGCAGCTCACTAAGACACTTTCACATTGTCTAACTAAATACACAGCCCCAGGCTGGACCACAAGCTCCTCCATCTGGGGGGCTTCTCCCTGGAGCTCACACAGCCCTGATGGTACCCAGATGCCACAAGGATGTAAGCCAGCTGCCAGCCTTTGAAAACTGAAATTACTTAAAGGTGCTGCATGAAATTCCCTATCGACGTAGGAAGATTCTGCACCGAGGTGAAAATAATCATCTGCATAAAGAAAAGATGGTGAGACAGCCATTCTTGAGGCAAGTAGGCAAGATTTATTCAGGATTACTGGCTGGAAGCGATTGACCAGTGTTATCATGTTGAGACAAGGAACATCTTGTCAGGAGGAGGATGGTCCGCAAAACACACAAAGTAATCTGTCCTCCCTGCTCTACACTAGCATGGTCCCAGCCGCAGGTCTGCTTCCAGCATCCTAGGAAAAGCAGGGCGCAGCTGAAGACAGCCCTGGAGAGCAGTGAGGATGATCGCAGGTCAAGCAAACACACATTACGAGAAGCTCAGGTTGTTTAATCAGAAGAGGAGACGGAGGAAAGACAGGGCAAGTCTTACAGTCTTCCTTTTCCTGCAGAGAGGAAGGGAATTACCTACTCTTTACACACTAGGTAGCTAAAACAGGAAATAAGAAGCTCAAACTGCCGTAGGAAAGATGAAAACGACCATTTCAGAGCGGCAGCGGTGAGGCTGGTGAGGCGCAGAGACAAAGTGCTGAGGGAGGTCGGGGGCTGCGATGACAGAGCCCTCAGGGCTGGCGCTGGTGCTTTGGACGTGTGCTGGGAGAGGGGCTGCTCAGGTCCCGTCAGACCCCTTCTCCTCTGCTTCCTCATACTAGCTGTGCATTCTTGTCCAGGCACACTGGGAATAAAGTTCTCTTTTTTTACCCAACTACTTGTAAATATCTGCAGATTTTTACTTCTATGGTAAGAATGAAATTCTTAAGAAAAATTCTTGCCATTTAGCTGAAGAAGTATTTTAGATATGCACAGCATATGATGGAGCCAATAAGACCTGCTCTCCAAAAATGACAGTTCATGTTAGCTATATATATACAAATTCTGAAAAGTTTCTGATTTTAATTTCTCATGAGGTTCCTGGAGAATTGGCAGCTATTTAAATATTTGTATTTGACTTAAGACATTTGAAGCTTTACAGCAGCAAAAAAGCTTTCTGAGCCAGGGGAGAAAAGAATAAAGAAATGTTTTTCCTCCTTACCTTTAACCTGCCTGGTTAACTTAAGTTGATTTCAATAAAGATTAAGAATTTCATAGACAGTCCTGACTCTCCAAACTGATTGCAGCAAAGATCATATTAATGCTCTAAGACTGAATAGGTTGGCAAATATTAATAAATAATGTCTCCACAGAAGAGCTGGAGTGCTGTTGTTGCACAGGAAGAAGCAGCAGGCTATGGGGCAGAGCTACTTAGTGGCATCCAGAAGAAAGAGCTGTGGGAGAATCAGAGCCATGCGGGTGGGTGTTCACCGAGCAGCACCCCCCATCAGCATGCTGGAAATGGTTTTTGTGAGAAACTTTTGTTATCAGTAATACATGTTGCTGAACATTTCCTGCTGTCTGCTATAGAAGGAGAGGATGCTGCAAGCTCCATGCCCAGTGAAGACGGTCCCCACAAGCCCCATGCACATCAGCCTTGCCCTGGCTTTGCAGGGGACAGCCCTAATCCAAAAAGATGCCTCCTGGTCCGCTACGAAATCCTGAGCTTCCTGCCAAGAAAAACACCTGGAATATGTTCTACTCTGGTTTCCCATTAAGGATTGCATAAGCAACTTCCAAAAGTGTGTTTTGCAGAGAATAATATTTATTTTTCTCTCTGGAACTGCAGATGTAACAAAGCCAGAGGCCCCACAACAGGGACTGCCAGAATGAGTCCTGCTCCCGCTATTTAAGCATCCTCCCTTTGCAGCAGCACAGCCCATGCCCTGCTCAGCCCCTCCAGCCCTCGGGAGTGCTTCTCTCTTTAGTCTTGAGCTGCCTTCTCTCCTGGGTTTTTTTTTGTTCTTTTAAAAATTTTTCTTATATTAAATAAAATAAAAGTCAAGCATGGGTCAAAACACTGCAAGACACAAAGTCACTAACAATCGTGTATTAACTGAAAGAGAAAAGAAATCAATGGCATAGCAGGCAACAATAATGGAGAAAGTATTTTCTTGCTTTACACTCATGTTACTTGAATTTGGTAACACCAGCTTTGTTAACACCATTTGGTTACATACCTCTGAATTCAGAAGGCAGTGAAACAGGAACATGAAAAATCCCTGAAAACAGATAAAATGGAGAAGGTGAAAACTGACTATGAAGAAAGAAATACAGTAATGTATGTATTGTAATATTGTATAAAGTAGGCATCAAGTAGCTGGAGATCTATAAACATTGAAGAGTAGGGAAACTGTGCCCTACAGTTAAATTGGAGAAACATGCAGCATTAGTTTACTATGGGGCTTGTCTGGACCTTTTCCTAAAGTTCCTAAACTCCTTTTAGCAACTCCTAAAGTTTGAAGTGCTAAAGGAGAAGAATCTGGCTGAAAAGAAGCAGGAATTCTATTTTCACGAGTACAAGAGAACCTTTTCTCTGTGCTTGCAAATATAAGGACAGAGGGAACCGCTCCTTGGGAAACACCAGATCATTATTTTTCACACTAGAAAATTGAGGCATCAGCATTAGGAAAATTTTCACAACAGAATTTTACTGTCTTAGGGCTTTTTGTCCAATGGAAAGTGAAAAGGTCCCATCCTTTTCCCTCTCAAAATCATTTTATTTTCTTTTAGGGAATATTCAGCCAAACTTATGGTTTTTATTTTGGATGAAAGTTGGAACTTTTCTTATCAGTATATTGGGAGAACTCTGTTGCACTCTTTTTGTGACTATAGTAGTATTTATGCCTGAGGAAAAAAAAAAAAGATTTATGAGAGTTCATTTGTTTTTCCCCTTTGTAATCATTATTCGGGAACCTATAGATTTATGCATCTACAGAAACATCGCTTAAAGCTAAGCAGATGTTTACATTCCTCCTTGGACAGAGATATTTTTCTGGATTGGTGTCTTAAGAAGAAGAGGGTCTAACTGCCTCCACGCAGGAGTTGTGTGCTGGTTTCTGCGGCGTGCGGAATAGCTCCACTTTTCTCCTTATGTTGCACCATTCCCACAAACTCCTGTTCGCTTTCATTTAGTCTAAGTAATGAAGCCTCAAACTGACACTGAAAAATGGTTCTGGTATTTCTACTAAAGAATCTTGCCTGCGGTACATGGTGCTGGAAGAATGAATTTCATTTCTCAAGCTCACTGTCCCATTTATTTAATTATTCTTGCTAGTGGAAACACTAAGGAGTGGGATAAAAGTTCTGTTCATACAGAGACTAAACAATTCCCAGCACTCTATGGTCAGTAGAGACTTAAAAGACAGAGGAAGGAACATAGAAACAATCCAATAAACACAAGCGTGTGAAAACATTGGTAATGATCCATTTACTGGATCTCAGCAGCAGTTCGGTAGCCATAAACTTTCCCACCAGGTACTCACTTGTAGTGAATTGAAAACAGCAAAGATATACTGAAATACTAATGCGTGGGCATTGACAGCCAAAATCCCAAAGATCCACGAGCTTCCCAAGATTGGTAAGAGAACAGCGACGGCTTTAGCTGTTAGTCTGAAAGAAAACGAAAATAGGAAATGTGAGACAGCTAAACAAATTCCAGCCCACACACACCAGGGAGTGTATCAGCTGTGTCCTGGCAGCAAGGCAGCGTGTGTACGGCTCTCTTCACCACATAATTCTTGTAATGAGCAAGTCTCTTAATTGCTCATTCCTCATCTATGAAAATGTGCATAACAGAACTTTGATATCACCTGGGATAAATACAGATCGAGAGTCAGTAACTGAGGGTGCAGGGGCAGAGATGGTCATATAACTATGACAGCCATATCTTCAGTTTACAGCAAAATATCATTTTATCAGTGAGGAGTCAAGTGTAAGAGTCAAAAACAGAGGGCAGAAACTGAGAAGAGAGGCAGCATCACATGGGAAAACTAAACCCCCTATATAGTACATCCGAAATACATTTGCTCAGCACTACGGTTGAGTCAAAACAACACAGTATTTCTCATATAGACAGTGACTTGGGGTTTTTAATCACCACAAATTGGAAGAAATATGATGTACCTCTGCCAAATGCAAATACTCTAACACCTCGGTACTATTCTGCTACTGCTGTGCTTTGTTCAGAGTTGATTCGGAGAAACGTATGCCAAATATTGAAATAGCCTGTGTTTCCTGGAGGTCCCTGTTGATATATGTTCACTCTGCTTAGCTGGGAGGACTTGGCAGAATTTCAATAAAAGGTGATATGAGAGCTGAAAAGCTAATAGCATTGAGAAAATAAGACGGATTTTTAGTTTTGGCTTAATGAGTTATGTACAGGATGTTTCTTATAGTGGAAGATGAAAAGTAATTGTAATATACCAGAGAATTCAGTGAGCACAGAAGGTTTTCTGCGGCAGCTGAATCCTGTGGACCAAATTTTATATAAAAAGTAAACAAAGACAACCACAGAGAAAACAAAGGCATTGCATTTAGAATTATCAGATCACAGTTAGATCTCTTCAGTGTATTCATACCTTTCTACATTAAAGACCAAAGAACTATGCACTTTCTACAGGGAGCTCATTTCCTTCGTCTGCAGCAGGAACTATGGCAGCCAAACATCACAGAGCACTCAGGACCCTGCAGAAAAGGTACTGGCAATATTTGCATCCATTTTCTGCTTCGATGTGAACATTGCTAATATCTCTCTCTGCAACTAAATAGCACTCAGCCACTTCCAAGAAAGACAGGCACGACTGAGGAAATTTAACTCACAAAGATTATTGCTTATCCCACACAATTCTCTTCTCCTTATGAAGCCCTCAGAGCATCATCTTGGATTCATGCTAATTAATTGCTCTAAAGAATTGTACTTTTGTGTCTGCATACAGCCTGGAATATTGACTTCAAGAGTATCATAGTAATAGCTCTATAGAGTATTTCTAGTGTAATTACAGAAAAATAGGAAGACAACTGCATTACTCAATGGAAGTCCTTGCCATAGGATGCTATGGACGTCTAAAAAGGATCCTATAAATTCACAGAAGATAGATCTATTGTGGATTGTTATATGTGACGATTCAGATGCAGCCGCTTGTGCTAGAAGTCTTTAATATTTTCTATGCTGAAAGGTGGGAGTAAGTATTCGGAGAAGAATCACATTGCTTGACCTTTATAGTGGGGATACAGGGTTGGATGGACCCCTGGTCCATCCGGTTTAATCCAAGATGGCAGTCCTTCTGCTCTTAGCCTAATCCATCTGGCTTTTTGATAACAACAATAAACACCTCCACAGTTCATTTTCACATCAATTTGACCTGGTAAAGGTGTAAAATAGAGCCAGGTGACCAATAATGGAGTTAATAAGTCATCACTCACGTTTTCCCAGTAAGGGCTATGCATCTAGTTCACAGCATCAGGCAACCGAAAGGCATTCGTGATGTCTATCCACTCGGTCATCACTCAAAACCCCCATGAATCCCACAGGGCAAAACATTCTTGCTGTCAAGACATGACTAACTAGACAGCTCCGTGCTATTTTGCCTGTCAAGGATGAACAGGCGTTGAACCTTTGCACATCCCAGCATCACACTTCAGTGACAGCTATCAAAGGACAAACTCTTCCTCCTGGGCAGCCGAGTACAATTTTGGTGGTACAAGACAGAAAGCACAACTAAGGGACTTATCCCCACTGGAAACATCCTGAATCAACAACGCAGATAGATCTAATCCCTGCTTACCACAGCACTTACAAACGCTTACTTAACTCCTATTGTAGCCCATGGGATTTAGGCACATGCTTACAATTAAATATGTGTTTAAAATATTTCAGTGAATTTAGTCCATGGTACCACTGCAGATAAAGTAGCCAAGAGAACAGGGGTAGTGAGAAATTAAAAGTCAGTCCATGCTTGATAAGGAGACATTTTTCAGAAATTAGCAGATTTCTATTTAGCTGGCAACCTACGCAAGAAAGAAAGTTGTTTTAAGGAGATTAATGTCCTACTTGTGCCTTTTACCCCCTCATAGAGATTAAAGTACAGGTTCAGAAGATAAGTGCATAGAGCTTCATGACAAGAGACCACTTGTAATTACAACAAACATAAAACAAATGAGAATTTTGTACAACACAATTCAATGAAGAAATCTTTTAATTAAAACTTAGAAACAAGACGTTGTGTTTATTTCAGTGACCTGAGCATACACTTTGTTATATCCTTGATTAAAAGTGTATGTTGAACTACTGCATAGGCTCCAGGTTTATAGGGAAATGTGGGACAGGGAAGAATCTGGAATCTTTCCTTTTTTTTTTTTTTTTTTTTTTGTTTTCTGTATTGATTCATATCTTTATGTCCTGGGCCATGAATATTCCTGCACAATTCAGTTTAATTCTGCAAAGTGTTTGTTTAGCCAGAAAATGAAGGTATACCTTAAAACTTGAGCTTTTCTGTTTAACTAAAAATGCATTTTAAAAGATATAATTTTAAAACAACTGATACAAATTTATTTTCATTACTCAAGGACATTTTGGTTTTTTTTCTCTGTTAAGATTGAAGTTCATCACCTCAGCTCTAACATAAGACACGTTCCACTGGGGAGCTGCCAGCAGACCACCTCTTGCCATTAACTTTTTGCAGAAAGATCTCGCTAATCCTACAGAGCCTTGTGCCTGCAGGAAAATGCGTCTGTGCAGGACTTGGGGCAGAGCTGGGGGGAGCAGAAACAAACACCTGGAAGATGGGCTAGGTACATTCAGATTCCGTGATGCTGCAGATGTCCTCTCTAACCTGGTACAGGAGGTGATTCGTATGCCCAACACAGCTACACTTGTAAAACTGTCTTCAATACAAACCACCCTTTTTTTTTTCCTCTTTTGTTCTCCACTCTCATTTTTTGCAGTTTGGAATATAATTTTCCCCAGCTGGTTTGTTGCCAAAAAAAAGTTTCCATTATTTCTTTCTGAGTCAGAGCATAAAAAACTTCATCTGTAATTTGCAGGTGGGGCAGGACAGAGTTAGGTACTCAATTTCAATGTTTTCAAAATCATTCTTACAGTTCGGATTTTCAGAAGCCTTTAACATCACAAATGCCTTATGTATTCTTTTTAAAGAATATATTAATAAAGACTGCTCACTATTATTCACAGGGTTCAGTACATGTGCAGCAGAAAAACATCCGTAAAAATGAAAACAAAAGACGTGGGATTTTTCATACAAATGTATTAATGTTTCATGCGCATCCATTTAGAAGAGCAGCTATGTGAGGGTGAAATTCATTTAAGACTATCTAAGGGTCAGCTCTGCATATATATAACTTAAATCTCATTAAGTCTTTTTTTTTTCCCTAATTATTACATACCTTTCTATGCTTGTGTGGTCTGAATTTCATCCTATATATGAAATCATTATGTCAAGGTATTTATGAGCTTTACCCACCGAGCAAAGGACTCAGCTCTGTTGTTCCTGATCCTCTTCTATTGTATTCCACTTACCCCTCCCCTTCCCCTCTTTATTTCATTTTGTCTTTGAACTCTAAAAAAGTAAAATACTGAATGTAAAATGCTGTGTCAGAACACCATTAAGGTGGCAACTTTAAAAAGTCTTAGAAATACAGAAGTTAATGTTCCACTAGGCACATTAATTCTGACACACTGCACATACTTTATTTTTTTTTTATTCCTATTTTTCTTTGCTACATGAATATTTTAGTAGATTAGTTCTAGTACACTAAGATATAGAGCGCAATCAAATCCACGTTGGTTTTGGAGAAGGAATACTGCGTGACTTAAGCTGTGCAACCTTAAAAAAAAAAAGTCACTACCATTGCTTGAGCTTTATATTGTCTATGAAACTGGTGACATGAAGAAGCAACACTTTGGTGCAGGGGCAGGTCTTTGCAGATATTGAGGTCCAGCCCTACCAGGACTTCATAAACCTTGCAAAAATCTTTCTTTGTCCTGGTGCCCTAATGCGTCAGAAAACAGAATGGCCATTGCCTGATACAGGACCCTCTATAAATTTCTCCTGCCTGCCCCTTCTCATGCTCTGGCCTCGGAAATGAGAAGCAAGCTAACAGCCTGTATCTCACGTACACTTTTAAAAGCTCAGATATTGTTCTCTTCTACAGTCTAACAGCATTAAGCTTGGCAAACTTTTTTCTCTCTGCGTCTGTATACACTGAATGATCAATCCTGGGATTAATTAATTAGGAACAAAGCAAAACCAGCACAAAATGTTCCTTTTCTCCTTTCTATTGTTTCCTTTTGCCAATACATACCTTTTAAAGTACCTGTTATTACTTTGTAATACAGACAGCTTCTGGAATATACAAAAATACTTTGAGCCTGATTAAATTTTTATACCCAATGTATACGGAATAGCCTTTGGGATATTACTGGCTGTACACAGCCTATCTATCAATTCAGTCTATGATAAGGGCTCACGTTGCCCCAACACTAACAATCTCTTCAGCTGGGCTGCAAAGATTTCTGAAGCACCACTTACCATGAACCACCGTGGCCTGACTTGATTTCATTCAGATTTGCATGCTTGTTTATTGCAAAAAGCAAGAAGCAATGGATTAATACCGCACAGTGCCACATCTTCTGCCATCAGATCCGCAGAGGCTGCTGCGCAGACGTTGCTGCTCCTTGTAAGCTCATGTACAGTCCCACTTGCTCGAGCAGTCGTGTACGAATCCCTTTGTTGGGGGCGCAAGGTGGAGTCCTTTAAAAATTCTTCCAAAAAATTTCTGATACACTTCTTGCAAGAAAAGCGTTAACTTTTTTCGTTAATCAAGCTGCCTATTTAGCATGCACTCACTCTTTAAATCTTCTGTGGAAAAAAAAAAAGTATTTTTTTTCCTGTTCTTACAGTTTAATTCTAATTCCTGAGAAGTTCTTGCTCACCAGAGATCCTCCACTCCAAATTTCTTCAATTGGCTTGCTTTGGTTGTTTTGTTTTAGCATTCACATTGGTGTAGGACTTTGATATTTTCTGTGTATTCTGCTCAGTCAGAGGTGGACTATTAGCCAGCGTTTTACACCAGCTGAGATCCTGAAGTGTGCATTAATCAATCAAAAGAGGAAGGGAAGTTTTCTGAGTCAGATAATTATCATAGCTGTATTGAAGTCCTGGTGTGCAAAAATTACAGGTTTGAGCACCTCTGAGATACATTTTCATTACTAACATCATATAAAGTCATTGCACTGTTACTGAAGTTACTGGGAACATTTTTCCAAGAGCAGGGTTGGGTCTTATAGTTTTATTGTTTTTGCAATTGGTTTGGAACAGCTCTATTCAACTGAGACTGTGCCTTCTCCTTGTTCAGTCTCTGCCCTTTTCTGCTATTGCCCTGAGCACACTGCCGGTATCTTACACCAATGCGGAACAACTACGCTGACAGCTACAAGAAATAAATTTCACTGCTTGCAGAAGAAAAACTTTATTACCTCTGTGAAGGGGACCCCTAATTCACAAATCAATTTTATTGGTTATATATGGAGCACTAATCCTTTTAAGACTTCTGACATCTACTTTTCAGTCATGATGCCTGCTGAAGTAAGAACTAAATTCAGACCCAAGGTTATACAATAATATTGGAAACACTATCTAAAAAAAGCAAAAATCCTTCACAACAATTCACCGAAATTGTTACCCTGACAAATAGGTCTTTTAACTTAAATTTCTCTCTTGTTTCTTAAATTCTTCATTAGCCACTGTCAGCAATATACTTTGCACTTTATATAAAAAACAAATAAACCCAAACCCCTATAACTAACATTTCAGACTAACGCTGGGACAAGTTGAATTTAGCTTCAGCGTCCCATTTGTTACGAGTACTGTTCACTAACCTCCAAGTCGGAAGCTGGAGAGCTTGCTGGGAAACCACGTGCAGCAATTCTGACTCCAAATGAAAAAGTTCTTCACTCAAGTTGAGCAATGCTTCCAACATGCACCTTGTCTACTCCTTCTGACCACCACTCAGGCTTTCACGTCTGCTGATGTCTGAGGAATGGTGCTTCTTCTGCCCGTGGCACTCAGGAGTGCTGTGTGCTGCCGCTCGTTTTGTTACCTGATTCTCCAAGGAGCAAAACCACCACTAAGCCATTTAGGTGGTGAGTTGCCACCAGCATCAAACAGACAAATGGCAGAACACTGACTGAACTCATTGTGGTGGTTTAGCCCGGATCACCACAGTTTCTTATTCACCCTCCCCCTACCCAGTGGGATGGGGGAGAGAAATTGGGAAGAAAGGAAAACTCGTGGGTTGAGATAAAAACAGTTTACTAAAAATACTAAAAACTACAAAGCTAACAGGATATAAGGATATTAATATATACAAAATATACAAAATGAACAATGTACAATTTCTCACCACCCGATGTCCGAATGACCGACGCAGCCCGTCCTGAGCAGCGATCACAGGAACAACACCGAGCAGCAAGCAAAGGGGGAGAGCAAGCTAGCAAGGTAGAGGGAACAATGCCAGCAAGCAAAAGAGAAGAAAAGGATGCCAAGGGTGCCCAAACGGATACCCGACAAGAATGTCCAAAAAGAAAAGGAATACCCCCTCCCATGGGCAACCCCCACTTATATACTGAGCATGACATTTATGGCATGGAATACTCTCTTTGGCCAGTTTGGATCAATTATTCTGTCTGTCTTTCACCCAGCTTCCCGCATCTGCACGTTAACGAGACCTTAACGAGACTTGGAAAGCCAGACAGTGTCCTTGGTCTCATTAACAACAACTCGTATCATCAGAATGTTTTTATCAACATCCTTCACACACGAAATCCAAAACACACCGGCTACTGAGAAGAAAATTAACTCCATCCCTGCTGAAACCAGGACACTCATCTTTTTTAGTGAACTAGGCAGTGAACAGCAATGAAAACAAACACAACGATCTTCAGGGCTCATCCAAAGCCACCAGTATCATTTGGAGTCTACAGGACCAAGCTCCCTTTCACTCCTCAATAAAAACCAACCAAGTCTCATGTGTCATGCACGGTGGGTGGTATAAGCGGCTCAGCAGAGTAGCCAAAGCACAGGCTTGAGTATCAAATCCCTCAAGGCCCTTTCTAATTTAGCCACAAATTTACTCCATACACGTTGCATAAAAGTGACATTGAGAGTAGGTGTTTGGGTTTTTTTTTAAATGAAATTAAGCTCTGAACTCTGCTAGATATCTTGGTCTAACAAGTAGAGCTCTCAGAAACGACAGATAGATTTTTTTTTTTATTCTACTCCTGATATTGAGCAGTAGCACATGAACTCCAGCAAATATACATGCACCTTTCTCTGCTCCTACACTTTGTCTTGGCTATATAGACAGTAAGGCTGATGGCACAAGGAATGTCTTTTAATTAGCACATACAGAGTTCCTAGTCTAATCTCAGGTGATTTCTAGGCACAGCTATAATAAATTATACATAAAAAAAAAAAAGACAAAACCACTGGTAACTGCAGATGGCATTTTCCATTTTCCCAAATGTCATTTGCCCTTTCAAAGTGATGTTGTGAAACTGAATAAGCAGACAAATATTTACAGACACTTCAGATCATTGCTTTCTGGTGGGTGCCATTTATAATCCAGGGAAGATGCCGCTAGTCAAAAGTACTGTAGCTATGAAAAAGAAAATCTAGGCCACAACAGCAACTAAATTCAGATTGATTTTTATCACGCAAGTGATATTGTACTCAGTGTACAATACCCAGCGCCCTCACCACAGACCCTCACAGGAAGGCAGATGCTGCCAAAGCAGTGCCACTTCTCCTAAGTCTTCTCAAAAGCTAAAGCTGCCTTTAGTAGACACAGCATTTGCCCAGAATATAGTAGGTCTGGGCTCAAATCACTCTTCTGCGTAACGGATGGCAGTTCCTTTCTTTTTCCCAGAAGAGCATTTTAACTCCCTGCTTGATGCTTATTCTCACCTATTGAACCTATTCAACTGACATTAAATAATTAAATATTCGCTGGGTCAGAGAGAGGTGTAGTCCACAGATTAGTTATGAGGCACTCCCCTGAAGTAAGAGTCCTACCTAATCCTTACTTTCTTAATATTTTTCATTTTATATTAAATATTCGTTGTAGCAGAGACTGAAATCCAAGTTTCTCTTCGAATCCCCATCAAGCCTGACAAAATAATGGTCATCACCACAAATGGGGGTACCTTAAGAATTTTAACACTGAGAAGGCAATTCCAGGGGCTGGCAGCACTGGGAATCCACGCCTCAATAAGGCCTCCCACAGATCAAGTCCCATATCACCTCCATCATTTGCTGATCCTAAAACTACAAAAGAAAAAAAAATACTTGCCAAAGAAAGTAATAAATACTTAACTAGAACATGTCCTTTTCCCTGTCTTTAATGTAAGCTATTAAAAGAATGTAAAGAATTGAAATGTAATGACCTTGGCAAGCTGAATTTTCAGTGGTTATGAATTTCCCAGAGGAACTGAATTTGCAGTGGGATTTTTCCATTCTCTTTGTAAAACTCCTTTCTCCAACACTTTTTAACACCAATTCTCTCATTGCACTGCTGCTGAGGCAGCATTTTCTGCTTCTCGATCCTCAAGGCCAAGGTTAGAGCTAATATTCTATTGAACTTTGCCATTGAGTCATCAAAGAAAATAATAAGAGCTTATTCTCACAGTAGAAGACTGTTCCACACCCAGTCAAGAAGTATTAATAACTGGGTTTGGATGGGGAGGTACAGTACCTGAACCGAGAGGCTTTGTACTGCAGGGTGCCCAGTTGTACGTGCATTCATTCCCAAGAGACACCCAAAAGCTTCTCTGTCGTTAGCAAAGTCATAATTTTTAAAAGGTGACTGGGAGCTTTTGCTAGTGAATAGTCTTGTTGTATATTTTTTCTTTAATCATAAAAATATTGTATCTCTCTGTGCTTCTTTTCATGCTCTGCTTCTGCTGAAGCATCACTTGAACCTCAGGAACAGCCCCAGGGTAACAGAATATGTTTTCTCTTTTCCCATAGCAACCTCTAAAAGAACATGCAGTAAAAATATTTCCAGTTAGACAACCACTTAAGATATGCTGAGCACCATCATAGGCGAGCAATGACACAATTCTTTTGCATACAATCATTTATAATAAATTCACAATCAATGGTGCATTTCATTAAAATCCAGGTAGACTAAAGGGTTGGCTGTTTGTTGCAGTTACATCTTAAATTTTTTGGCAATCCAAAAAACGTGGCTGCTGAAAATGGTTTTTTGGAGACACCAGTAATGGATGACGGAACAAATTTTCCAGCAGTTGGTACTGACAACTATGGCCAGAAGCCAAAACAATCCAATTCTCAGAAAACCATGTGGAAAATGAAAGCAGTTTAAAAGGAAAAGAACAAGCCCTGATCCTTACAATAGTGAAGATTTATTAATTTCTGTAACACAGATGGTTCACTTCCCTATTTCTTTTTCCTTAAAAGCTGATTCTGGAGTTAATGTAAAGGAAGTAAGAGGGGGGAAAAAAAGACAAGAAAATATTACCCACTTCCACTTTAGGGGTTCTTTAATAGTCTCACAAAAGCAGATTGACCAGCATGTCTTGGAGGCATTAATTTGTTGTTTTAAAAAGAATTTAAGTTGCGATGTTCTAATGGGTCAGGTCTTTTTTATACAGCAGGCTATTACTACGGGTCATTTTATTTCCAAAGATGGAACAGTTCTCTTGTTTTTCCGGTTTGCCCCTCACAGAGCAAGCACTCGAGAAAAGAGGAGCGTTTTTTTTTTTTTCTCACAACCAGACAACAAAAACTATGCAGGAGGATTTGGTTTTATCCATATACAGTTAGCCATGTGCTAGCTCTGGGTTGAAAAAAGTTATGGTATTATTTCTGTTTCTAGGTCAGACAAAGATATCAAATAATTAATTGCCAAATATGACCATAAAGTTTGTTATAGGAGCAACATATTAATAGGATAATCTAAACTTGGCTGCTCTGGACACTCTGCATATGTGAAAACAGATGTTCCTTCAGACTCCCCCCTTCTTCTAATGGCGACCTAGTGCCTAGCTCTGTGTTGGACTCAGCCCAGGAGAAAGAATTTGTTACGACAGCTTGTTCTCAGAAAACTCATTACCTGTCTCTTCCAAGGACAAGGCAATGGAAGTGTCCCAAAGGGCTAGGTCCTGCCTGTGGGAGCCAGATGGACCGGGCTAGATGTCATCTACTTCTTTTCTCCAACATTTGCACCTAATTATTTCTTCCATTACAGTCTCCATTGTTTTATCCATTTTCAAAGCTCCCAGTGCAGGACTTCTTCCATCTCATGACAGCTTTTTGCGCAGACTATCCGTAGGTATATTGTCAGTGTGAGGCATGAATCTACATTAGCCCCACACTTACTGTTTTTAATTGGCTAAATCTCCGCAAGTCATCTTGAAACAACATACTAAAAATTAGTCTTATTGCACTATTTACAGTCATCTGAATTTTTTTTATAGTTATTATATCATGCGGTGAAAATCTTTGTTTTCCCAGCAGTAAACCAAGACGACAGACCCAGTGCTAATAAAGAAGGACTGTCAAATTACAGAAGTTATGAAAAGGACCTCATAGTGTTCACTTCTCCTCACATAACAGGAGATTTGAGGGAAGAATTCACATGACTGAAATACCAATATGAAAGGGAACAGGTTGTTCAGAAAGGGCACGTAGGGAAAAAGAAAGAGTATATCAACAATGTAGACCTGCTTAAAGAGCCAGAATCTATAGGTAGACAAACTTTTCAAAAATCTCTGTGTAAAAACAAAAGCAAAGGAAACGGGAACAGTATGGCAACATCTACTTCGGCCTGCCAAACCAGGCGGCTAATGTGGATGGGGCCTTTTTTTTCCCTAAACATCTCAGGAGTTGTCCAAGGCACAGGATTAGGTGTTAAAATGGAGCTAGCTTCATTTAATTAATTATAATGAAATACAGTTTATAAAATTGATTTTTTTAAGACTTATAAAACTCCAGTCAGGGATGTAACCCCATTACAACTTTTTTTTTCATACTCTAGGATATCAAATCAGAAATATTGTATGTTAAAAACGTCAAGTAGCCCTTACTTTGTGCTCCATGCTGGTGATGCCAGAAGTGGAGCATCACGTTGGGGTTTGGGTATCAGATTTCAAGAAAAGTGTGGTCCTCTGGAAAGACTGGAGGCAAGCAACAAAAATGACTGGTAATCTAGCAAACATAACCTGTCAAAAATTGGACAGATTTCAAATATATACATTTGCAGGGAAAGAAACTGTTATTGATGTCCACTGGAGAAGGACAGGCTCCTATGTGTCCTTTCTTAAACTGCCCTTGTAGAAATGTCAAGTTTTTTAAGAGAAGCCATTAGGAAAAAAAACTTCTGAGCTACCTACACCCTGGAGAGACTGAAATTTCCATCACCAGAGGCTTTTACCAGTATAAGTGATTGTGTTGTACACACAATTCAAAATGGTCAGGAGCAAACCATTGCTCAGCTGACAAGTGGCAATGAACTTCATAGCTTGGTAGTTCTGAATGCCTGGGAACACCCTGAAAAAGCAGCCTCACAAAGATGCGGTTTACTGGAATTCTGTAGGTTTGGCAAATATTTCTGGCTCTTAGCTTGAAGTCAGTGAGGCTCATAGTTTAATTTAGGATGACAAAGTAAAAATCACATCAACCTATACACAAAATTTCTGTGGAATAACATTCACCCTCCGAGGAGCTGAACTCTGAAAATGATCTCTTGACCTGAACTGTCTCAGTGACCCTTAATTATGCAATGATATCAACAGAAAGATCATTCTCCCATTTCCATGGCAACGGTACCAGTGAACAGCAAAGCTGTCAAGGTCAGGCATATAAACTGAGAAAGAAAAGTAATTTTCTGTGTAATGGTTCATATGAGCTTTAACTGCAGTACTGGCAAATAAATAGCCGTATACTTGCTTGATCGCCTGTCTCAAATGTACATAAGGGAAAAAAAAAGAATTACTGAAGTACAACTACAATCACACTGCCCTGCTGCCGGGTTTCTAAAAACTGCTAGTGACCACTGCTTCGGAGGAGAACAGGAACTGCAGAAAAGCATTCAGATATGCAACACTGCAATATGAGGAACTTATATTTCTTATTAAGCTGGCATTAAAGACAACCAGCATACAGCTTTTACAGTGTTTATCAAAGTTAATGTCATAGCTGATGCCGTATTACTTGTAGAAAAGCCCAGTCAGAAAAGTTAAAAAAATATATTTTACTAATTTTAAAAACAAAAATATTTTACTAACTGGTTTGATTCCTGCCTTCTCCCAAGGACCTGCTTGCAAATGGAAAATATGGAAAAACCTGCTTTCTTCTCTACTAACCTCCTCGCAGCATCCAGGCTCAGTCGTGCCAGGCTCCAGTCCCCTTCTCTTTTCTCCCTTGCCCCTTTGCAATATCCGTGAGGGCTCCAGGAGCGGGAGGTTTGCGGGCTGCTGGCCAGCTGTCTCGTGGAGCACGAGCTGGCCGCAGAGGTAGGTGGCTGTTGGGGAGCTGCTCCAATGCCAGCACTTGTGTCTGAGGCTCTTTTGGCTTTTTGGAACTGTCTCAAGCCCTTTGCTTCAGTAAGAGGCTGCTGTATTGGGTACGCTTGTGGTTCCATATGCATTATGAAAATGAAAAACAGACTCTGTGTTCATTTACTTTTTTTTAATTTCTGAGCTGAGGATTTGCTGATTCTCTTGTTCTATACAGTGAGCTCAGACAATAGCTCATGACAAACTCCTTTATGTGTCTCAGTACATGTTTATGTCTGTCCTACCGCTGCTTACTTTTTTGAACAAGTAATCTGAATCATTACTATCTCTACTCACTTGAGAACACCCAAGGCTTCTTTGTTTTGTTACTGTATTCAGATATGCCCTAGTTTTCAAATATCTTTATTAAAATAAGGCAACTAACTTGGGATAGCAGCTGGAGGAGCTACGTGAGGCTCACAGGGGATAATAAAAACAGTGGAGTTAAAGAACATGGCTCTTGGTGGAGTGATTACTGCACCTCACTTCGAAAATCTCACTATTCTTCACATTCTCATGCTTTCAGTTATCATCTGACTTAACTGCCTTTTTGATTATTTCTAATGTTGTTCCAAAAGAAAAGTGCTTCTTATTCAGTTTCTTTCACTAAAATATGTTTCTGCCTCACATCCCTTTCAATTGAAAAGAATCAGGCATAATCTCCAGTTCCTATTTCCAAAACACCTGTAACAGATCTACAGTTAATGACATTTTATTACTTACCTGAAAATAGCACCTAAAAGTTTAAAAGGACTTTTGATTCTAAAATAGGACCTTTTCTTTATTACACTTACCTGCCTTTTTCATTTATTTAATTTTATTTTGAGAAAGCACTGTCAGGAAAATGTGTAAATCACACTTAGCTGTGTCAGACTGGGTAGTGATTTACAAGGTTGCCTAGACCTCTGCACAAGGTGCATGTTTAAGTAAGCATTTACTTTCTGCAATGCCATAACTATAATATTTGTCTTATTGTTCTGCATAAAACTGACATAGAACTGTAGGATTATAAATTGGGCCAAAGATGTAAATGCAGCAGTTCAAGCAAACTCTTGAAGTTATTGCTGTTCACAGTGAATTGTACTGTTTGATGATGAACGATCAGCATTTAATTGTTACTCTGGTACCAGGCATAAAGCTGTGACTAATAACACTGTACTTTTCCTAACAGTATTTTCATGGCTTAAAATCAGATATTAAAAGATTAAAATTAAGAAAAAATTAAATGTCCTAAAAATAATTAGGACATTTTTAAAAGAAAAGAATGTGAAATTCAAAGCTCTTTTTCACTGTAGATTTTCAAAAGCTGAAACTTTCTGTTGTTACAATTCTAAAGTAAACAAGATATGCTATTCTTTAGACAACCTTGGCAGAGGGCCGTGGGGGGGGGTGTGGGGTGGGACGACACCACCCCTGCATTGTTCCCCTATGTCACAATATTATATCACTAACATCATCTTTGACCTGACTCCTATGTGTGCTGGCACCTTGTATACAGCAAACGACTCCTCAGGAATGATCCAACCTTAGGCATGGGGTCAGCAGAGAGTTTTGTTCTCATTAAATGTCATTTAAAACCTGATTTGACTTAAGGAGGCCCCATCTCAGCATAGTGCACCCTCAAGCTCCTGGAGAGAACAGCTTTCACCTGCAGCGACTGCTCTTAGTGTCTGCTAGGGACTGAGAGGGTGGAACCAAGAAATTGATTCAACCATCGATCAATAGGCACTGCCTAGGCTTCTAGACATTGAAGATGAGAAATAGCTGGAAGGGTGGCTTGGTATGGCCCCTTCTCTCACACCCTTCCCTTCCATTACTGGTTCTGCTGTGCTCAGAGCAAGGCTTCATCAGAAGGATTTAATAACCCAGTTATTAAATTAATAAACCTCATTATTAATAAATCTCATTCTGTCCTGACATTCAGATATTAAATCCAACATCTCTAATGAAAAGTTTTATATCTTTATACTCTGAAAATCCAGCACCTCTTAAATATAAAATTTTCCTAGTATATTTTGTACTTATATGTTGTGTTTTACTGCCCTTCCTAACAAGAGAAAGAAACAGGCATAGGAGTATCAGAGCTGCTTGTTGCTTTGGACCCCACAACCAACAGGCCTCCATTGCCCTGGAGCAGTGAACTCAGTTTAAGGAGAAACATCAGATGGAAAACAATTCCCACAAAGGATTATTTTGGCTTAGGAGACAACCAAGAACAAAATAAGCTATGGAAGGACTAACAATGTCATCTTGTCCATGATGCATCCTGACAGGATCAGTTGTCACTTCTGGCACCAGAATCAGCCCTGACAGACATTTGTGCAACCCCTTCTGAAAGCCGTTCAAAGGCAGAAGCTCAGCAGCATTCCGGGTGATCAACTCCATTCCTTTGCAAATCCCCTCCCACTATCAGAAGCTTAAAAATATTTGATATTTTTTAAATCAGTTTAAGCCTATTGCTATTTGTCCCTTTTTCTGTGGTTTTGCAGAATAGCCTCCTCTCAGTAGCTATGTTTTATATACTTCTAAGTTTTTATTCTTCCTCCCAAAATGTGCCTGAACAATCACAACATGGCCTGGAGCCTTTCTCCAGTGCTATGACTCTTACATCTGCAGTAAGGAAAGCAATACCATTATTGTAATTATGGTTCCTAAAAGATTAGCGCTTCCTCATTAATAGTCTCATTGGCAACATTCAAACCCATGTATTTTTAGTCTAAAACTCCAAGTCTAATAAGGAGGTATCTAAACTGCAGTTGTATTTGTCATATTCAATGAGCCAAAAATTTAATTATCTTGAAGACATTATCATTGGCAGTAGCACTTCAGCTTACTAATTGTCATTGCTTAATACTTTCATTTTAATTATTTCCTTTATTGTTAGTCACTCTTCTCCTTCCAAGAGTTTCCATGAGGTACATCACTCCTGCTGTTTCAAGCCACGTTCGATGAACGTGATTTCTTACACACAATTAGAAATTGTCAAGAAAACGAATTGCTGAAAGCAAATTTCACTTGCCAGACTGCTCTTTCTAACTGATGGCTTTCCTTCAGCAAAAGGGAAAAGCTCTTTTCTTTTTCAACACCGCACACAAAAAGAGGGGCTCGGTGACTCTGGGGCTTGCAGCTGCAGCATCGGCCACCCAGCAAGGCACAGAAAGGGTTTGTTAGTGCTATGGATCTTATATTCCAGTGGACTTTCAGAAGAGTTTGACGGCAGATTGCAAGTTGCTCCTCACTCCTCTTGGAGGGAGGAAAACAAAAAAAAAAAAAAAGAAAAAGCAATTGCCTAAAGGCATCACAAAGGGGTGGAATCTAGTTATGGAGGGAGATTATGGTATCTCCTTGGGCAGGATAGCTCTCATGAGAGCTTCAGGCAAGTGCCCTGATTGACAAGTACGTTCTGTGAAAATGAACAGCTGCAGATAATCCTTAGAAAGAGACGTCTTTGGCTATCAAATGACATGAAATAGGAATGGAATCACAAGAAGAAGATGCAACATGTACACAGTATTTTGCAGAATGATGCCGGATGGTAAAAGCACCGAAGCTATCAGCACTAATTTGAGGGACTGATATCCGAGACAAAAGGTGACTGGGCTGAAAGGCAGGTGGTATGTTTATAAACAAAGTGAAATACTGATGCAGAGTCATGGCATGGAATGGATCACTGATTAAATGGATGAGCAATTTGCCACGGTGCATTCGGTGTGCTGCAGGGATATAATAGATGGCTTTGTAAAGTGCTTTGGAGTGGTCAATTACACGGTTAAACCATACAGATGTCTGCAGCATCATGAGCTGTTGGAGGACAACCCTCTTCTATTTGTATCTGTCAAAGCGAAAATCTTTCTGTACAGCTTATTTTAAGGAATGGATTTGCATTAAACCTACATGCTTTGTTTTCAGTTTCATCCAAAGTGGTTGGCGCTACGTTAAAGAATGTGGAACGAATGAACACAACAGCTTGCATGACTTTCTTGCCCCACTGAGCTTTCCTTGAAGCCTTGTTTCGCTCCCATGCACTGCAGCTACTGCCATTTGTTCCAATTTTCAGTCATCAATTTAACCAAACAGAAAAAATGTTTTTGTTCACTTAATAGAGAATTAAGAGGCTGTTTTATTATTTTACTGAAGATCAAGTTTTGAGGGACAAAGGAAATGAGTAAAATGAAAGAAAGAATGGTGTAAAAAGCAAAGAAAGATTTCTAATTTTGTCATAATTGCTTTCTCCGTGGATGATTATGGTAGCTATCACTTCAGGTTCACTAGCTTCTGAGGTGTACACTTCATCTTTTTAAGATAGAGATTTTTCCAACTCATTAGACCATTTCAGAGCAAGCACTGAGAAAGTATTCAGTAGGAGTTGGACTTGGCAATTTATTCAAGAAAAGTAATGAAACTGTCTCTTCTGTACAATACAATGCGAAGGTGTACTAGCTGGGAACGCACAGCAGTATGGCTAAGCATGGTGTATTTCTTTCTAGACAAAAACTACTATTCCTCCAACAGAGACGTGCTTTGAATTTCTTCCTCTGTTACAATTCATATCAGCCTTAGTGCAAAACTAAGATCCTTGAAAATTGTATCATACTTTAACCTTTGTAATCCACAAGCCAGGTAACTCCTGTAATCAGATGACGACCTGTGACAGACTTAATCGGGGAAGAGTTCTCACCATGGGTAATGAAATATGCACATTTCTAAAACACTGTCACATGAGATATCTTTTCTCACTGTAACAAAGAAGTAACTTCCCAAGTAAACACAGCAAAGAGACTTTGAAGAGGTAGAGCAGCAAGAAAAAAAAGCTAGTTAGGACCTAATAAGAGTTAATGAATGCACTGAGTAGAATTAAGATTTTACACACAGCAGAAGTAAGTAAGAAAGAGTTCAAATGGTCCATAACTCAGAAATGTAATCACGTGCCTTTTCAAGCACGTGAGCAATTCCATTAAATTAATCTGCTTTAATTGCATTAAGCTGAGAGAGACTATTCATACGCTTAAACTCAAACATATGATTCATTACTTCGCTAAAAGAAAGCCTAGTCAAGAAGAACGGATAATGCAATCAAATGTTGTATGTATGCCGTTAAATATTTCAAGATATTTGATTCTGCATTCAATAAACTAAAACATTCAAATTAGGTTTTTGGTTGAAAATCTGTTGACTGGATGCAAAACATTCTCAGAAAGCAGCATCTGAATTATTACACAAAATTATTTTGCTGACAGTCAATAGCTAATCATCTAATAAAAGGTTCAAATTTAATCAATCACAACTAAGTGAAACAGCCCATGTTCTATATATGTGTTCAGTATGCTTCAGAAAATAATACAAAAAGTATGTTCTTAAGTAAACTCAAGAAATAAATAGGAGCTGATAATAACTCTTTGCTCAGCTGTTACCAGTGAACTGCTCTTGCTGAATTAAAGTTTCAGACGCTAAAAAAGTGACTGTTTTCACACACACACACAAATTCCTACAGCAACCAAATACTTACTGTTCAGACTGTCACAGGAGTCTATTAGGCATTAATTAGCTTCTCTGCTCATATACTGAATAACTATATTCATTTTGCCTTAAATTATTGGGCATTTTGCAGTTTATGTGTCATATAAACTTAGCCTCTTATGCTGCTTCTTTAGTTTATCCTGAATTTTATTTTGGGGCTGCTATTATCATTTACTTCAAACAAACAGACAGACAGACATGTCCACATCAGTATCTCTGAAACTAGAAAAAAATGTTCAGCTAGATGCTGTCTGATATCTTCATCGTGACAAGCAACGTCCGAACCTGAAGAGGTCAATCAGCCTATGATGTACTGCACTGTGAATGGGAAAGATCAATAATAAATTAATTTCATGATAAAAAAAAAGGAATTTTGTTCACAACTTCCTTTTCTATTTTGGCTTTTAAACATGAAGTTCAACAGACGCTGCCTTCGGAACGAGCGCTGGCTCACTCTGATGCATATTCTGTAGTCATATTTGAGTCAGCATTTGAGAAGACCTGTTGCCATATGGAAAATCACGAACAATTACTCTAAATAATTACATCAGTTTATTGCTGTCTGTTGCCAAGAGAAACAAGCCTTGTTGGTAATATCCATTTGCGTTGCCAAGTAACTTAATCTGTAGGGAAACCAAACATGGTCCATTACTAGCACTTCGCTAACAATAAATATCCTTGGGAACTGATATCATCAGGGCTCATAACTGCATCTTTATTCTGACAATTTCCTAAGTAATCTCTGCTCTGTGATGGGCTGATGGCCTCAGAGGTGTGAGTTGTCTCACCTAGCTCTAGACGTGCACAGAGATGGGACCTTTAAAGGTCCCTTCCAACCTGAGTTATTCTATGGTATCTGAGTATGAGCTGGGCAGTTTCGGCTTCCCTCAGTCACTGGGGAGAAACCAGAACTTTTAGGGCAAGCAAGATGAACATGTAACACAGTAGCTGAACTGCATGGTAGAAGCACCCGTTTCTCCATTGATCGGGAGTCCAGGAGGAGGTGTCAGCTTTACTGAGCTCTAAAGTTCAGGGAGAGAATCCGGGTCAGGTGCTCTCCCATCCAGGCTGCCAGCAGAAGTGGAAGCCAGTCCTTGTCAGCACGATTAAACTTTTCATTTGGCAGCAAAGCCTGGCAAGAGGCAAGCCTCATGACGAGCCTGGTCCTTAAAACCCGTAGGCTGGGATTTTCAGACTACGACGGCTGCTTGTATTCAAACTCAACAGCAGCTGCAAGGGTGAGGCCTCTGAGTCAGGTGCTTAAAGGCAGATAGAAATATTGGCTGGAGTTCCCAAGAAAAGGCAATCTGGTGCTGGCACCTCCCTCACGCTTCTGCCACAGGCACTTCCCTGGCTCTCCACCCAGCTCTGCTGTGCCTTTCCGTTCATCACCGCTCGGAAACTTCGGCACCCTGCTGTTGAAGTGCTATCAGCCAAATTGTTGCAGACAGCAACTTACTGTTTCTCATTTCTCATTTCCACTTAAATTTCATTCCAGTTTGAAAAGACAGCTCTGAAATCCCTCTTTTTTTCCCCTCCCAAGTTCATTGGATTGAGCAGGCTTCCCTTCCACAGCTCCTTGCGCTGCAGTTCTCAGTTTCTGTCTTTGGTTTTCTGAAACCATGGACACAGCCCTAAATAAAACCACTGCCGCTTCATGTACCGCTTCACTGCGGCAAACAACTGCAACACGGTGACAAAGTGCTTTCTCGTCTCACCAAAACCACGTGGTGCCATTTTAATTCAGCTGTGTTTCAAAGTGCTTGATAAATCCTTTCTCACATAGTGCCGTTTCCCCCCCAGCCAGTACCAAATGAACTGTGCTACGCGGCCGGATGCCTGACAGGCTCTTTACGTAAGGCTCATACGACACAAAATATTTTGCAGTCTTCAGCAATTCCTCCCTAAGCCAATTGAACTCGTTGATTCAAAAAACTACCTTGTAGTCCTTGCTGACAGCAACTTGACAGAAACTACAGAGCTTACTGCATTTTGCTGATTTCTCTGTGCTCTCTGTCACTGATCCGTCTTGCTGTGCGTACCCACTCCCACACGTTAACAACCTCTAATCAGCACCTAGGATCCTTCAGCATTTGGAGGCATGTTTTTTTTCAGTACAGAAAACATTTCCCATGTAGCTGTCAGAACAGAACTCTGGTTTATTTTTTCTCTTATTTTTTGGAAAGCAGTACCATGGACAGAATGATCTCACACTGGACATACAAACTTCTCACCTGTCTAAAGAATACGGATGACAAGAAAATGAAATCCAGTGTTACAAAGGCCTTATATCTCCCTTTTTTTCCAACAGACCAGTTACTTTCTCCATGGAATCTTCTGTACATGAGACTAATTCATCATGTCTCACCGCTATGTTCAATCAGGGTATAAATACTCTCTAAGATCTGATCTGGACAGCTTTTTATGCCCTTCTTGTTTCAAATTTTGTGTTAGAACCCATTTCTGTAATGATATATACAGAAAAAGAGCTATTCTGCATGTTCTGTGTACTTTCAATTACATCTTCTTGAATTAATTTAGTTCTATGAGGAAAATTGTTCTATCAGAGCAATTTTGTTTAACCAATAATTTAATGATTGAATGCTTACAGATATATCTTCCCATTGTTTATCATTTTTCTCCACCACCATCACTTTTGTTAGGTCAAATCCTAAAACTGTATTTTAAAAATTACTTGGTACAAGGAGCATCTCTTAGCCAGGGTGTGTGGAGAAGTCACATTTTCATTACAGAGCTCCACCATTCCAAATCTACAGTTGATAACATTTGAGCTAAGACCACATACTCCTGAATAAATTATTTCATCTTATTCCTAGACCAGTCATTCATAAATGGTTTTACTTATGTACACACACAGTTTTCCTTTGAAAATTAATATATATTCCTGTGCAGGGTACACTGTGTATTGAGTCAATTCCTTGTAATACAAGTAAGGAAATATCTAAGTACATAGGGCAATCTGTGTAGCTCCTCTTCTATTTATGAAGGTTGTTCCTTTGTCTTCATAATTCTAATAATTTATACAAATTGTCATTGACAATACACAGTTATTTGCTTCCTTAGGCCCTACATTTCCTTTGTATTTCTGAAGGTCACAGGGACTCAGCCAAACCTGAAACAGTCATTTTAATTCCCATTCTTTTCATTTGACTACAGTGTAATTATCATATAGATTTTTGTGTAGACTTATTTACTGTTCTGCTTTTGCTGTTGGATAAGTATACAATAACTAAACTCACTTCAATTAGGTAACTGCCACCAATATTTAAAACTTAATGGCATTTTTAAAATTACATAAGTAATCCAAGCATTAAAATTATTCTTTATGATACTATTTCATAGCAGTGGCACCAAATCCTTGTCATGCAGTAGCCTGTGACTCAGAAACATTAAACACAAACCATTATCACATTTTTCTTCTACCTAAGTTACACATTCTTTGAGTTATAGACAATGACCTTTTTATATTTGGACTAAAGCATCTTTAGGAGATACAAAATGGAATCTTCAGCATCTTTAAACTCCGTATATTAAATTATCTACATATCCGTATGTAATCCTATAGATTTTAGAAATCAGAATTTGTCCTTGTGTATTCGGATGTAGTGATGTGTCTACCTTACCTTTCCCCTCTAGCCTTGATAGCGCAATGTTTTAAAGATGATACACTCTCAGAGATGCCACCAACCCAAGAGGCACCTTGATATAAAGACCCACTTGAATTTAAGCACAAATTTAAATCCAGCATACGTCTGTGTGCTTTTTAGTATGAAGAGAGTCTTAAAGATAAGCATATGCTTAAATATTATTCTGAACTGAGGCTAGAAACAAAGTTTATCCTCTGAAGGAGCAGAATAGTTGCAATATCCCAGTACGGATTAATGATGCTCTGTGAGATTTATCTCTGAACATAGCAGGAAGAGGAAAGTCTCCGTTAATAAAAGGGAAAATCATGGATCAGAAAATGTTGGAGACCATAATAAGCAGGAAAACACTTTAGCTCATGCTGAACCACAGGTTCATCCGGCGCAGCATTCAGCTTTCATAAAATATAGGTTAATTGTCTGCGCTCAAGAGAGTGATAGGCTACCTTTAACACTATTTGCTTTTTACTGAAAAGGAATCATATCAGTGTTCTGGGAGAAGTTCATGATACACGTCTCTATGATATAACAATGCTAGTGTGATATTTTTAACTTGTTATAATATAATTTGAATGAGAAAAACTTACTTGAAGGCATTGGCATCTCCGTGGACCTTATAGTTGTCTGCACTGATTCTGGAGATAACTCTTGTGACAGCAATGAGAATTCCAATATTGACCTGAAGAAGAAGAAGAAGGAACAAGACTTGGTCAGGAAAGTGAGTACTGACTGTATCAGCAGTGCAAACTGCCCTAAGCGTGTATTGCACAAGTACAACAGAAGATAGGAACTTTGTGTGTTGTATTTATTTGGCAAAAAAGGTTTCCAGTTTTGGACTGGCACAGTTTGACCCTTGTCAATGGATCTCCCTCTCCACACAGTGAGTAGTTTTTGCTTGTCCTTTTCCTTCCTTCCTTCAGGAAGAGTCCTTGTCTGTTTAGGATAACGCTCAATTGATACATAGCTTCATAGCTAAAGAAGTGCTCAGGATCTCTACTGTACAAATAAATACTCTAATAATCTACTACCAGCTGACAAATTAGACAGGAATTTCAGTGATTTGGAGCATCTGTCTGCGTGATCTTTGTTTTTGCGCTTGCATGTGCACAGACTTCAGAAAACATCTTTCTCACTAGACTTAACAGTGTGCCATTCCTGTCTCTTACCAAAGCCTACTTGCAATTTAAGCACAAGATTATTGTAAAACAGCAATGAGGAAAATATGTTAAGCCTGAACTCCGCTCTTCAAAAGCCCAGCTCTTTTTGATGTCAGGCCCACTAGAAACATCAATAAAATGAAAAGAACTCCCACCAGAAAAGTAGGAAATCTTGAAAAGACTAACACTGAAAGTGTCTAACAAAAGAGTATTTGCTCTGGAGTCACAGGTGAAGAAAGAAGGAAATCTTTATCACTTAAAGGAAATGTGGCAAAGATTGTCCTGCTGTGAAAAGACCTTAGGTTTAAAGAAAAAGAAGTAAAAAAAAAGGGGGAGAATGTGAAGGTGAAAGACGTATTTCGGCTTTTCTCACACATTGACAGAAGCAGCAAGCGATGAACATGAACAAGTTACACTTTCTCTTCTCTTTCTCTCTCTGCTCCAAACTCTCCAATTTTCTGCTGCATGTCCACAAAATGATCTTCATCATTACTCCAGCTTTTTATGGGAAAATGCCTCTCTGTACCCTCAACTTCTTTCCTGACACATTATCTTTCAGCAGTCTTTTTCAGTCTTTTATCCAAAATATCAGTCACCCCTTTTGACACTTCCCTGTGGATGTCTCACTGACAGTTCAAGTTCATCCGGGCACAGATGCTTCACGATCCCTATTTCTGATGACTGCAGACAACAGCACACTCCTGCCAGGCTCACAAGTGCTTAACTCTAATGCTTTCTTCCATTCCTTATTCTAGATTTTGCTTTCTGCATAGTGTTTTTTAAAATATGAAGGTTATTCTGGAATAAGGTACACTCAAGTACTCCCCCCAAAAATCCAAATAAAAAAAAAAAAAAAAAGAAAACAAAAAAATGAAGCCTCATTCTTAAATTCTGAATTTCCTACATCTTACAGAAGTCACTGAAAGTTTGAATGGTTAGCACCAGCAAATGAATACTCAGAATTTTGCAAACTCTCACTCAAACTGGACATGAACCCTAAGATCTGGTCATAAAAACAGCACAAGAAAGATAATCTGAAGGGAGACAAATTAGATGGTTTTCTAAAGAACAAACTGTTCATCATTTCTGTCTGAATTTTAATTTCATTATACAAACAAAAGTAAATCTGAACTCAATTTCCTAGCTATTTTGGATGGTCTAAAGTGGAAATTTTAAAAGTGTGTGTATATATACGTTTTATGTATATTATATATAGTTTTATATATAATTTATAGATTATATTTATTATAATCCAGGGTGCATTAGTAATACATTTAAAAGATGAGGAGGAAACACTGTGATCTCATTGTTGATAAAAAACTAAGGTACTGGTAAAATTAGCAATAAACCATTATACTCAGGTCCCAAAGTTCTACATTTAAATTTCCTGAACCACTTAAAAATTTCTGGATAGATTATTTTGAGAAATTAGAGTAATCTCATCCAGGCTAAATAGACAGATTAGCTACAAATATCTTGTTTTGCTAATACTTCAGTAAGTAAAGCATGGAGGTATTTCCACTGCCCTGATAATAGAAAACCAAAATACAGTCACTGAATTGTTCCTCCAGTGATTTTTTTTTGGCATCTGATGTAAATACTTTGCCAATTATTTGAATAGGAGAATGCTTAGTTGACAAAACACTCATTTTTCTTTAATCTATATCAGAATGTTTGAATTAGGAGAATAAACATTTAGATAAGGGATCTGTATATAGTTCCTATTTTTCACTTTTCTGAAAGGCCAGATTACCTGACAGTTGCAGTTATTTTGCCTTTAAATTACACAGGAACTTAGAATAATTTTGCTTGCAAGTACTGGCCACACTCTACTTTTCAAAAAACAATATAGCTAATAACATTAGCACTTATTTCCTAAATCACAGCACTCCTTTCAAGACAGCTTGTCCAACCACAGGCAAGTCTCTGTGAAATCAGCAGGAGCTCCCAGTTCCCATCATTGCAGTCTTGATCCAAAGCCCACCAGAGCCCATGGAAAGATCCCAATGACATCAGGGAGCTCTGGCTCACTCTACTGACAACTTCATCTGACTGAAAATTGTCAGATCAGGAAGAGAGTTAAATGAGTAAAAAGGCCCTCTTTCAGTATCTTTTCTCATCAAAAATTTGTCAGACCAGACACAGTGAGACAAATTCTTTCCCTCACTTAGTTGTTTTTTTTTTTTTTTTCAGGGTTTCACCTAGATTTCCTCCAAGTCTCACGAGATTTTTGTTTAGTGCAGAGCAGAAATCCCATGTGTAAAACCCTCTGATGTGGTGTGTTGCATCCTAGCCAAGAAAAGGCTTGGCAGCACAGAGGAACTTAAAAAAAAAAAAAAAGGGTAAAACATATTGCCTTAATTAAATCCATTGACCAGCTTTCCTTTAAAACCACAAACTATTTCAGGCTCCACTTCAGTTTTGGGCAATGGTACAGGGAGTTAGAACTGACTCTTCCAATCCGAGGTTTGACATACTTTCTCACGGTGCAAGTTAATTTGATCATGACACCATTAGTAGCACACCAATGCTGCAAGGTGCTGCAGCTGCAGCCCATTGCTAGGTCACATCAGAAATCATTACTGGGTATTATGCGTTTCCAACCACAGCTAGTCGATTAAATTAGATCAAAATTGAAATCTGGGAGAATGATTTTGGAAAGCCCCATTCTACTCTGAGCTATCCCAGAGCAACTACAGATGGAACACACTGAATTGAGTTATTTTAGACTTCTATGCACATGACTTCATATTAATGCATGTAGTATCACACCAGTCGGAGCTGAATATCACAGCAAAACTTTGAGGTTGGAAAGGAAATACACAAGAAAACAAATAATAAATAAAAGTTGTAACAAATCCCTAACTTCTACTCTTTCCTAATATTAATCCTTAATTTTTCACTTCTTACTATCTGTCCTCTTGTTTAAAAAAAATATTGTATGCTTTCCTGTCGGCTAAGTAAGAAGAAATTTAATTTTAAAATAATGAAGGAATTATATTTTTAAAAAGTAAAAGTGCTCATAACTGAGCACTAATAAGAAAAAAATGAGAAGTTTAGCAGCTGTGGTCTGTTCATTTGCGCTCTAATCCACCACAGCACTTAAGTATGTACTTGATTTCAGTTACTCTGAGGAATCTTAGTGTTTCAGAGCCTTTAAACACTATGGGTCCAATTCTGCCACCTTTTTCCATGATGAGTGATGTCTAATAAGGGACACAAATTGTCACTTTTCAATCAGTGGGCTTACTTGCAGAGTAAGATACTATTCAACATATGAAAATGATCCTAATTTTGCACTGGTACGTAAAGGTGTGAATAAATAACATGAGGCAACAGAACAGAATCATGTATGATCAGCGGGCATAAAGGAGAGGATATTGTTTCATATACAGAATATTTGTGAGAAGTACCAACTTGAAGACAGTGATGGCAATCTCAGCTTGGGACCCAAGTTCCGTGGAGCCCCATCTGAAGACTCCAGTTACAAAGCTGATGTCCCCACAGCAGAGAACTGTTACCAATATGCTAATAAAAATAATTTAGGTCCTTAAAAATGCTGTTTATCAGAAAGACCTGTAAAAAACCACGAGGAAAATAACTACTTACAGGAAAAACACAGAAAGGACTTGCCACTACAGCCCAATATCTCCCCCGCAATGGATTGTTCACTGTCTGCAGCACACCCACCGCTCTGTGTACACAGATGATTTCTGTAGAATTTCTTTAATTCTGCCATGTCTATGGAAACATACCAAGGCAGCAGATGGTTGATAACAAACAAAACCTTCTGCCAGAAGTTTTAATGTCTTGTTCCAGAAATTCAGGTGCTTTGTCAAGTTTTTTTTTCCTTTGAAGGCATGTCCCAGGCCCGCTTTGGCTGAGATTATAGTTTGGTTTTCAAATTAATTGCAACAACTCTTTTGCAAAGCTGCCTTAAGTGGATGCTATAGAGGCTTGAGTGTTGTGGTTTGGGAAGTGGAGGAGAGCGATCTTTAAAGCTTAAAGAGCAACCTTAACAGGTTGCCCAGAGAGGTGGTGGATGCCCCATCCCTGAAAACATTCAAGGCCAGGCTGGATGAGGCTCTGAGCAACCTGATCTGGTTGAGATGTCTCTGCTTCTTGCAGGGGGTTTGGACTAGATGACCTTTAAAGGTCTCTTCCAACCCTAACCATTCTATGAGTAAGATGCAGGTAAGAAGCCAAAGACCTACACATAGAAGGAACAATTTCTTTCATCACATCCCTTGACTCAAATCCCAGTGAAAAAGCACTTTGGGTATGGGAATCCCTATAGCGCTGGGAGGTTCTGTGAGTTACACCCTAGAAAAGTATGTGTGAGTACTTTCTTCCCAGTCACACTCCCACCACATCATTGTGTTTTAAGGCTCCATGATGTCTATATGGCCTGTTGGGCTGTGGCAGGACAAAAGCAAACCATGTCTGCCTAGTCTCTAGAGAGTGGGATTTGAAAAGAGCAGTCTCTGTTTTCTTGGCAGAGGGAAACTGTGAATGGAAGTAGTTAAAAACTGCTTTCTGAGATGTATTTTCAGAGCTAAACACTAGTTCATGCAACTAGTGGCTCATTTGTTATTTAAAGAGCACAGGCACGCATAAAATAGTGTTTAGCCTTGTTATTTCCCTATAGGTACTAACACATTTTTCAGCTAGCATATCCAATGCCCAGGGAGAATAATTTGTCAGCTAGCTTGCTGCTATTTTGGGCAGAGCTGGGTTTAGACTATTAACAAATTGCGCTACGTAGATCAACCTTGTGAGATCATTTTTCCTCTTTCTCAATATATTTGTATCCCTATAAGAATATAACTTGAACTGCACAAATATATCATAAGTGAGAGCCAGACAGTTAAACCCTTACTTTGATAGCAAGCTGCTACGCACGCAAATTATTGAAGGCTGTGCTCACTCAGGTGAGTAAACACTTCACTATCCAGCATGTTTTGATTAATATCATCTTTGGACAGCAGCTGGGAAAGATTTGATTTTACTGGTTGCATCTCATTTCCTCCTTTGCTGCTGAACAATGGCAGATAGCAAGTGCTAATGTGAGGAGACATTAGAATATTAAATTATTTCAATTGCTCTCCAGTCATTAATATCTATATATCTTAGAATATAAACTCACAGACAGAAGGCCCAAGGTACAGGCCAACAAGAAGTTAAGTTTGTTGGAACAAAGTCCAGAGCTATTCAGCCAGCTCTAATTCAGTGACCAGCATTTCTTATTTATTTATATATGCTTTCACTTAGGTAAAATAAATTCTGCCCTTACTGCACAGGGATTTTCCAGTGCTGCCATTAATAATTTGAGTAAAATGCTAACATGAAGCAACTTCTGCCACATCAATATAGCAACTGTTTTCATTGTTTTCTTAATATGTGTTTGTATAGCCTAGTTTTTCAGAGGCTGTATCTTGGGTGGACAATGCTGGACTAGTCTGGGCTGGGCTGCCTAGAAAAGGTGCTGATTTCACTGTCTCCCAGGCGAACACTAGGATGTCCACTCAGCTGCAGTGTAAAATTGATTGTGATGGAAAAGGTCAGCCAAGGAGCCACCTCTGCTTGCCAAATAGTTCTGGAGGTACGCAATGGTGAACAGCAGTGGTCTATCTGTACAGCTTTCCTTCCTTCCCTTGGCTTGTGAGCAGGATTTGGGGGGTTTTCTGTGCAACGAAACTTGGCCAAGTTTCTTTGAGCTTTCCACGGAAGCCATACCTTTCTTAGGGAAGCACAAGGTACAGTCAGTGGCTCCTTTTGAAGCTCCTCCATGCAGGCAGTCTGGATCTTATTTTACCTGACCTTCCTAAAACACCACAGCAGGCACAGACTCTGGTCTAGATTTGGGCTCATGCCTTTGAAATCTAAGTAAAGCTTTAAAGGCAACCTGATTTCACTAATCGGTGAGAGTCTATTCCACGTTTATACTGTCACTCTGACATTATAACCTGCAGCAAAAATCAGAGGTAACCTGATCAATTAAAGTATTGGAAACAGTACTGAAGATGAATAATCTTCCACTTAATCCCTGCAAACACCCCTGACTCCTCAAGTAATCATTGTGATTAAACCACAACTCACTGCAATTTAATGTGTGGGCATAATTAAACTGCTGTAGAGCATTCATGTATCAGCATCAGAGCCATGAACCTACACCGTCCCCTGGAAACATGATGTTCATTAGAGCTGGCAGAGGCGTTGGCGGCAGCCACCTGAACCCAGCAAACTGCCTTGATCAGCCAAACTGCCACACCAGACATTGAATTCCAAAACCAGAGGAACAGCACAAATTCCTCATCGCTGTAAGAAGGCAGGTGCAGCTTCTTACCTTCCCCAGAACCCACCCAAAGACTGACAGCTCATACCGCTGTTTTAACGCATTCCTGCTAGCTGCTGACTCGCTGAAAACTCTGCCGACCATCATCCTCACTGAGGGCACTCAGCTTTACTGGAAAAAGTGAGGTCTCTAAAAGCAAAAGCTTCAAATATCAGCGGGGTGGAATCAGCCTTTCGGCTTTTACTGGTGTATATGAGACACAAACCACAGAGTTTGTTCTTTTGGAGGATCTTTCTGAGAATTATTAACACTCCCAAGATTATTCGATTCTATGCAGTTATTAGTGGCCTCAACAGGGGCTAAACAGGCTAAGAGAGAGCTCTCCAGGTATTTTAAGTTATATTTTTGTCTTGGAAGAGTGAAATGAATGGTGTGAGAATTAATATGCATAAACTAATACACAACTGCGTAAACCACAAAAATCGTAGGAGAAACAAAATAATTCTGGACCATTCATCTCTGTCGTTCATTCAGTTTCACTGGCACAACGACGAAGGTCAGAGCTTCAGCTAGTTCTGCTGTGGGGCTGACACCAATGTGCAACAAGAAAAGAGCAGCAGCCGCGGGTTTACCTACCAGAATGACAAACAATGCCGGTGCTACAAAAGCCCAGATTGCTCCATCGTCCAGCGAAAGCCAGCAGCTGCAGAGAAAAATCAGAATGATTCTAGATGAAACTCACGGTCATTTAATTAGTAATGTTCTTAATTAAAAAAGAGACTGAAAGAGAGTGCAAAAAGACTGATGAATTTTTAAAGCAAGAGACATGATGGAGCATCAGTAAGAAGCTCCTTTTCCCCCCCGCACATGGGGGATCCGAGGCAGGATCTCATTTTGATTTGTATCTTGCAGAGACTCAGTGACAGCCCTCTGCCCCAGCGCGCCTTCAAATAGCATTAGGGGCGGAAAGATGGGAAGAAAGGAAAGGTTTTATTTGCTATTTGATGTTCTTGTACCCTGTATCACAGGCACTCATTTCAGTGCTGTGAGCACTGTCACTGTAGCAAGGGACAAACTGAAGGCCTCCCTGCCTTGCCTGGCTGGTGGTGAGACAGGGGCTAGGAAACGCTGTCAGCCTCACGATTCTGTCTTACAGCAGTGATGATACAAGCTAGTTTACCACACACAAAAAATAACTCTTGCTCCAAATCTTTTGCTTACATTATGGTAGAATTGAATGCTACAGCATTTTCTCAGATAACATTGCTGTTCTTTTTCCAAATTAGAAAGAAACTTAGTTTTCAAAATTGTTAACAATATCCTTTCTAAATCTTCAGATGTTTAACTGCAGTTTTCTTCAAAAGATGAAATATATTTAACGAAAGATTATTGTAATCTTGTTAGAAAGGTTCCATCTCATGCTTTACTCCGTGCTTGGGGTAAGCAGGGAGCTCACCATAGGAGGCTTTGTGCCTCTGCAGCAAAAGAGAAAAATAGGCAAAACATCTCAGGAGTGTTTTGTGCATCATCTCAGCAGTGAAAAGCAAGCTTGTAAAGACTTCCAGGTCTAAGAATACGCCTAAACAATAGTCGTGCTTTTGCAGGCTATGACCCCCACTCCTCAGCAGGATCAGTGACACAACTACCTCCCTGTTAACAGAGCTACGAGTTTTTCTCCCCATCAGATTTTTCATCCTTATTGCACCTGGAGTGAAGACATTTTCATACTCACTTGCCACTTTCTCCATAGCTGTCAAGGGATGATGTTGCAGAAACTACACAAATCACCAGCGGGAAGCCTGCAAAAAGGCAAAGTCAGTAGCAGTATCGGTAACAAAAGTACATTTTCCAGTAAGCCCTGCAAGTTCAGCTGAATTTCATATGGACAACAGAACAGCTCAGAGTCATTTTAGAGTTAAGTCTAACTCAACATCCTCCTGCAGCTGTGTAATACAACATGTTTTAGTCAATTAATGTCAGACAAACAAAATTACTTTTCAATAAAGCACTAATTTAACAGTTAAACTGTATTAGTGTTAATTTCACTGAGAATCATAGTCTTTTTTCAGGCTGGCTTTTGTTTATGCAATTTCTGTCTCTTGCTATTCAAGCAGTGATCTCTTGTGGAGCAATATCAGGCTTATTTTAACCACTCTCCCCCAAGTAAGTGCACCTTGTTCAAGAATTCAAAGCAATCTAGAAAGCAAAGCTGAGTTTCCAGAGGGGTGCGTGACGAGCAGGCGAGAGGACAGAAATGGTGACATTCGTTATCTAGAGCATCACACACAGCAGCAAGAGACAGTAATGAGGAGAGAGAAGCAAATTCAGATCCTACTCAGATGCCCAACTAAGACTTATTTTAACATAAATATGTCATAGCTCTACAAGATTTCCGTGTTTAAAGTAGGCTGTGTTTACAGATGGGTTTTGACAGTTCCAGTTTGCTGCATCCTGGGAGGTGGAGGAGTGCTTTATGGGATTACACAGGAATTACACAAAGGCAGACAATTATGGTCCTGCTGTCAGGGGGAGCTCCGCGTCTCTGGCCCCAGCACTGTGATATCCTCTTGTGCCACTTCAGCAGAGCTCTCCAAGCCAGGAGCTGGAGAGGAACTGAGGTTTTTCTTGCCAACAGTTTCTGAATATAGTAAAACCTCATCCCTTTACATATTAAATGATTGTCAGTTAATTCCTGTATGGTTTAATAAAATGAGAAGGTTTGGGATTTTATCATCTTAAGGAATTTAATAACCAGGTCCCAGACAGTATTATACATGATAGCTTAAAGTTTCAATTTTCTTTTAAACTCTTCAGATTTTCTGCTTGGGGCTTTACAAAATTCTCTAACAAGCAATTTCTGCTTAATCTTACCAATATCATCCCCATAAAATCCTGTAAAATTTTCCTGTAATGACAGAACTATAATTTTTGGAAGAAGTATTTTCATTCTGTAATGACTGTGGCTAGAAATACCTTATATTTATAAATAAGAAAGATACTCAGTAGTTAAGAAGCAGCATCTACAGGCATTGTTTAGGTCTTAGACTTTGAAATCCAATCTGCAGGATAGAGTTTAATATCTCATAAACTTGATTCTGCTCTCCCATGCTTGTCCAAATCAGAAATAACTCCTTAGAAGTAGTATTTGTGTAAGACCAAAGCAAAGGCAAGATTTTAGTTTGCTCTCACATTTGTCTATTTAAGAAAGGAAATTCCTACACACATTTGAACAAAACCAAGAATAATTACGTTCAACAGAGCAAATACACACAGACATAAGCCTAAGTGCTGAAACTCTGTCTGCCATAGGTATGTGAGCTACCTGGACTAAAGGTCCTACAGGTATGTCTACACATTCCCAATCACATCTTCGGTTGCTGAGTAGACATCCTTGATTTGCACTGTTTCTTGTCTAACACAAGTTGTCTTCCCATGGCAGGGACTTTGTTACAGAAGAAAAAAATACCTGTGCCCAACTAAATCACCTTTATACCTTTAGTCTGCCTTTTTTACCCAAGTCAAACGCTGGATATTCAAAGGATTTAGCATGGCTCTTTATCAATTTTAAATGGCAGTGAAGAAGAAAATTAAATACAGGGTTCCTTTGGAAGATAATAAAACTTACGCAGATGAAACATAGAGCAGTCATCTGCATAAAAAGAGCTGTTAAGTCAGTGAGAATAAAATGGTCTGCAGCCTATAGAGCAGTGTTTGTCTTTTCTTTGCATTAAGAAGATATCAGATGGATAACAGCAATGGAGGCAGAATCAAGGGTTTTTTTACAGTGGAATTGGAGTATTTCTCCTTTAAGAAACAACCATTCAATAAATTCCATAAAGGTTGAAAAAATATATTTGGCCAAAGGGGATCATAAGATTTTATCTGGACTGCAGAATTCATATGGATTATATATTATATGCAACAGTAAGTGTGATTGCTTAATCTTTTGTCAGTAATAATTACGTAAGACCTGTGAAGTTTACACCCATCATGGATATCGTTAATGTTGTGCTGTCACTGGTTATCATCCATGAAAGAATTATGGCTATGCTTTTTTACTGTATCTGAATGTTTTCTCAGCTAGTAAATGCTACAAATATGCTCACTAACCCTACTCAAATTGCCAAATTTATGATGCAATAGACAGCGTTTCTCAGAGCACAGTATCAGATGGAACTGTTCTAGCACACCTTTCTGGCAACTGATCTATAGAATTGCTGTCCTCTATGTCTCTGCAGTCCCAGAGCAATACAGCATCACATTCAAATGGGGTAAATCAACCCCACGGAGCCATGTGCTGCTGTAGGTCAAGTTCTCCAGGTCCCCAAGACAGCTAATTTAAAGCTGCCTCCCAAACACCATCAAAATATAGCTTGCAGTGCAAGCATAAACTCTTAATACTTGCCAGAGGAAGCCAAATAACACCATCTTTGCTCAGATGAAATTCTCCCTGAATTCAGCTCAAATACAGTCACTAGGGTGAAGTCTGAAATGAATGTCAGCTAGGTCCTCCTCTTCAGCATTAAACTTCACATCTACTCCATTTGCTTTATGTTTCTGAGGCACTAACAATAAATAAAATGGAAAATGCCTGTAAATCTGTAAGCTGTATTTTGAAAGCTTCTGTGCCTTCTATACATAGCAAAAAACCAGACAGGCTATAGAAACTCAGTGGCAGGCAATTCGAAGCAATTTTAGGACATTAATTCTAAAAGGCTAAATATGTCTTTTATTGAGAAAGATGAAGCATTAGACACAAATCAAAGTACTTTTCCTTCCAATACTGAAAAGATCTACTTTGCTTGATGGAGAAAAGTATACTCTCCCATTTGTTTTGTAGAAGTTAATTTTCTATGATTTTCTTTTTATTCTGCTGCGTTGTATCGTATCTATGCAGAAGTCTGGGACTATATCAAGCAACAGCAAATAAAGAAATGTAGATCTTTTGACAGCTCAGAACAAAATCTTCATTCTAAGGCAGTTTCTAAAGGAAAGGAAATTGTCTGAAATAGGAAAACATGTTAAGGTCAAAGTGCCACAGCAAAATCACCAGTATCACAAACTCCATCATCAACATCCTACAAATGGGTGAGTGGGAAAAGTTTTGCTACAATACTCTGTGTGTGTTATGCTGAATCACCAAGGCAACAAAGTTTTTTTTTTTTCCCCCAATCAATCTCAAGGTAGTTTTAAAGGTAGGATATTATCACCTTCCTCAAATTACTCTTCTTTCGAATTCCTGACAACTGCAGTCTTTGAGGTAATTTTAGCACCCTTGGGACTAAAGATAATGCACAGGAACTTCAATCAGCTCTGCACATTTGGTATCCTGTCTGTCTGATTACTGCTGAATTCATTTTACAGCAGATCTCTCAGAAATTTCAACAGATGTTAGGAGATCAGTGATACTCAGTTTAGAGTTCCTCATCCCTGCCTTCTTTCATTGCCTCATACCCTCCAAAGCATTACTCAAAATACCACTGAAGAGACTTTTTGGCAACCACATTTAACATCCCATTGGATTACGTACCAACAAACTATGCACTCATTGTCCTAATTACTACTAATGGAGTGGTAGTAATCATATTGCAATAAAATGAGGCAAAACGCAACATTTAGTACTAGTCATATTGCAGTCAGATGCCATGTTATCCTTGCACCTTCTAAGACACTTTGTATATCACTGCTATTTTAAAATAAATAAATCTTACACAAAATGCCAGGAAAAAAAAAAGTTAAAGGTGCATTGCGGCACATATAAATTGTCCATTTATTTTCATAAGGTAATTAATAATTGATTGTAAATTTAGTTAATCAAAACATCTGTTATAAGCAAATACTCCAGTGAATTAAATTCCAGTTCTTATTATTTTATTAACTGTTGTGGCTTTTTACATAATATTTCTGAAGAACAAAGAGTTCTCAGGGGCTTATGAGAACATTTTCCTTGGTCTTATTCACTTGGATTTGTATTCCATGAGCTCTGGACTAAGTAAACCAACAAGAAACCTCTCTGACATCAGCAGGTTTCTCTACATATAGCACTGAATCTAGAAGAATCTACAAATCTCCAATGTCTTCAACCCTTAGCCTGATTAGGTTCTCTTTTGGCTCTATGCACATGAAAAATATTAATTACCCCACTTAGCCTGTTTTGAGTAGTGGTTTTGGAAAAAAAAAAAAAAAGAAAGGAAATAGTGTACAGAACTCTACAAAAAAAAACTCAGCAAAACAGCTTTCAAATGTTTTTAGCAACTGAAGCTTTAAGGTGCATACTGTTGGCATGCAAATTGGCCATTCCTGAAGAAAAAAAAAATATCTTCCAGGATAAGGAAACATATATGTAATACTCTTGAACCTGTCACAGAGAAACAACGAGAGCAAAGAAAAAAAGCTTCTAACCAAACTGCAGTTTGTCCCCTCTATCTAGCAGATACCATGTTCACCAAAGGACTGTATCAAATGGCCCTTAGACAGAACTACTAAGAAGAAGATTTTAAAATGAAAGAGGAATGATGCACAGAATAAAAAGGCTATATTAACAAAAAGACAAGTAGGCAGCTGTTGAAAAAAAATATATATATATGTGAATAGCCTCACTATCACCCAGATCCGCATGGTGCCAAGAGGTATTAAATATCCCAATTACGACTGCAGTAGGTCTGTATTACTGGTATAATTGGTTTTCATTAAGCTTCCAAATTAAATCGCAGGGGGAAAGATAATGTATGTTTTAACATATTTTGTAGTTATCTGTAATTACATAGATATTCCTTTACTATCTTTTTGTATCTCTGCTTTTGACTCAATGTATGAGGTTTTCTTCTCCTTCTGCATGTGGAGGTTTGTCAAGCATCATTGCTGTACTTCCAGGACATTGAAAGCAAGCTAGCTTTCATCTGCTGTGAAGAGTCTGGAACAAAATATTCAGTTTCTAGTCCTCAATATATACACAGATTATGCTTCCATTACTGTATTTTATATTATTTTTAAAGCTGTGAATTGTTATTTCTGAGATTCCTGTGTCACAGGACTGGTGGTTTTTTTATTCTTAATAATAATACTGAGGTTCCATGCAGCCTTTTTCACCTGTGGATTTCAAGGTACAAAATTCATGAAGTCTTGTGATACTCCTGTGCTACTGCGCCAATTTTTTATGTACAGATTGCGAGTACACACAGAATAAGCCAGTGTTGTAACCAAAAAAAGAACATACCAGTGCAGTGAGACCTCACTCCCACACTCCTGCTATTGATTTTGTAATTAAGGATCTGATCTGTCCTAGTGAAGTCATGGAATTCGCTGCAGTGGGATTAGGTTTAAGGACTACACATTTTAAAGTCTGATTACAGACCAAAAAAACATGCATTTCCTTATCCAACAGACCTACTAGCAGCAAGGCAAACTTTGATAAGACAGCAATTTTACATACGCTTCTGAGACTTAAAGCAAACACCTATTACGTACTTACCCCATCCAATTCCATAATAATATAAGTGCTTGCTCTCTTCTGACCCAAATACTTTGATCACCATACTGTAAAGATGAAATCCTTCCACCAGCATCCATGCAAAAGCACTCAGGAAAAAAAAATGAAGGAGAATAGCCAAGATCTTGCAAGGCATCTAAATTAAGAAAAAAAAAATAATACATTACTCCTTTCTGATGCAGTGATATTGATTTTCCTTTTTTTTTTTTTTTTTAATTTCTGTATCCATTTACACCCTAAACGCTTACTCACTGGAGTAAAACATTCTTAAAGCACAAAGCACTAGCAAAATTCATTTTTCTGCAGCATTTTCAGATATCTTCAGTGTAACAAATCCTCCCACCTTTTCACAAAAAAAAAAAACAAAACAAAAAACATTGCCAAACGTGATGTGGAAATCCAAACTGATCATTTGTTTATGCATAAGCAGTACTCCTACCAAAGTCTACAAAATAGTTAAGGATTCAAAACTGAAGGCCTGACAGCCTGTTGCTGAGCCTGTGTGAAATACAGGAGAGTGAAAGAAGTGGTGGTATAGGCACTGTCCTGTATCCTGCTCCCTGTTCAGTGATTTTAGAAAAAAACACTATGGTTCATGCCTTATTTTTGATGAAGAACTAGTAGAAACTCAGTGGATCAATTAAGCTTGAGTGAAACACAGAAATTTTAAAATAAAGTAGCATGTTGAACCTGCTCTTCAGTTACACTTCACCATGTGGCTTTCCTACTTTGCTGTTCTTCATATTAAAAAATAGGATAACACACAAATTAAATCATATTATATTCTAGTGTCTGTCTGCCCTAGTTAGAAATTCTGTAAAAGTCCCATATGCTCCTCCATCAGCAATACTAACACAGACATTTCAAAAAATTATCACAAGCTGTCGTTGGCTCTTGGGTCCTAATTACTCTACGATGGACACGTAGTTTGCCTGCCTGTTTGAATTCTCAGTTTCTCATAGTCTGATGTATGAACCTGCTGTATATGAAGACAAGAATACTTCACAAGAACACATCGAGTGTTTAAGGCAAAGAACTGAAAGTCTTCTCCATAAGGAGTTTACAGCCAGTTCGAATCCTCCTTGACAGCCCTTTATTCGCTCTGTGCTATCAAGATTCTGGAAACAGGAGCTAATACAAAAGTTTAAGCAACAGAAAAATACCATCTAGAAAGTGAGCCTGCCTGGTGTAAACTGGACTATCTGTTTCAATTTAAACTACAACATACCTTGAAATTAAATAAGTGTTGCCCCAGAAGAGAAAGGAATGCCACAGCAAAGGCAATGCAATGAGAAGTCAAAACAACCCCGAGTCCTGCTTACCCCTAGCTCACTGCCGCAGCCCACTGCGGGCTACAGGAAATCCAGTCCGGACTTAGGAGCTGGCTTTTCCTTAAAAGCTGTCACAGCTCTCACCAGTTGCTCCTGAAAAGATCTTTATATTTTTCTCTGACATGTCCTATCAGCCTACAGGAAAACCTAATCCTTTCTGCTTCCCTACTCTTCATGCATTCACACAGCACATTCTCCTTTCCCCACTAATTGCTTTTCGAGGATGTCTCATTACAAGTGGTTTTGCTCATCATACAGTAATTGAACAGCTGTGGCTGCCAATGATCTCACCACAAGATAACCTTGTTTGCTCTGCTTTCAGTTAAGGCACATTTTAAACACGCTCCTGGAATGAGTCCCAGCTATACCTCAGTTTTGCATCTTGTAGCATACTGACGATGGTCACTCTGCTCTGTAGTTATAACATCCCTGCTGTGACACCTACAGAATTTCAGAGGGGTTGCCTGCATGCAGTCCATGTAAATTGGAGGACTTTTCATTCCTTACCTGGACAAGTCACAGTAAAGTATCCAGGCAGGTGGAGTCTGTGCTGAGGAAGCATTACCAGTAGGAACCAGTTTGCTGTGGCAGTGGTCTTCAGATGTTAATCATTAGTTCCATTTGTTGCATTACCTTAGCCACCCTGTTCTGGCATTTTATTGTTTTTGTTGATGGTTCAGGATTTTGTACACTGATGAAAATTAAAATGTTGCGACTTGAGAGTATAATAAAAATTGAAGGTTTCCTGTACCTTCTCACTGTACTCAGCAAGGACATTCTAATGCAAATCCACTGTAACTATACATATTAAAAAGCAATAACCTTGGTTCTATTTCATGTAAGTGAGATCTGTAAGTGGATTTTGCAGTGTTTGGTGACATATAACTAAACCAGATTTGCTTATTGACAAAAACTGTAAACACCTTTCCAGTTAACTTTGTCATAAGGCTATGAAACCCATTTTAATGCCTTTTGATTTCTACTAGAAGATTAGTCCATGAAAATAAAAATGCAACATAAAGCTGACTTAGAAGCTAGCTCTATCAAATGGATATTTTCCAATTTTTGAGTAGCCATACAATATGAATCACAAAACAGCTGAAAAATAAAACACAGTGATGTCGCAGGAGGCTGCTCGGTATACAATCTTGTATAATAATGAGTTGCAGATTTTTACATAAAATCCATAACAAAGTTGTTACTCATTCTGTATTTGTGCTTTAATTATTACTTTGGAGATACTCTTAAGTGACAGAATTGCCTTCTTGAAAAAGGCATTGAAAAGCTGAGACTTTACATATTAAAAACAAGTAGGTGTCCCTTGCTATATCATATGATGCACACTACTTTTGGTAGGATACATGTGAAAAGACAGATCTCATGACTGGTACTCTTACAGCTGACTACTTATGAGTCTGTGAAAACAGAAAAATCAGTCCAGCTAGTAGCGAGGCCTATCATGTTACAGTTGTTGAGAAAGTAAAGCAGACTCTTAGAAAGGCTGCTTAGAAAATAATAGTCGTCTTATAGAAAGACTGAGGACAGTCTTCAAAAAGACAGGTAAATTTGCATATATTTTTAAAATTCAACTTATAACAGTGTTTTCAATTTAAGTGGCAATCTTACTGCATTACACAGAACCCTCTAAAAATGTCCTTCCCCACAATCTATATGCTGCTTTGATACACAGCCTTGAATCTCTGCAGATACATGTATCATAAACAAAAGCAGCTCATCTCATCTCTATCTGGAAGTGTTTGAAGCAATGCCATGCAGGAGTACTGAGTGAGAAACAGCTCAATACACTGATGCAGAACTGCAAATAGGAGACACATTCAATTTTCCAGTTGTGCTGGAAAAACACAGTGCTGCCTAACACTCTGTACTGCCATTTTCATTTTCCTATGTCTAAACAATACTTCACTTTCTTCCACAAACATGCTTAGGTCTTTGGAAGGCTTTAGTAGCCTAAAGAAATGTTGATGGTTAATTATTTTAAACACACACTGCTGTTTGCGAGTCTGTTAAAAAAAATGTTGCTCTCTAGTCTATGGCAGAGAGTAAGTAACTAAGAGCAAATGCCTCTGAAGAAACAAATCCATCTATTGCTGCAAGTCAAAGGGAAGACATTAGACTGGCATGTGGACAGCAAAGAGATCTTAGGGACTTGGCAGCATGGGAAGAAAATGCTGTGTGCAAAGATATTTGCTTTCTCTAGAAGAAAGATATCCTAGTTTCAGGAATAATTGCCTCCCTGGAATATGCAATGATCATTTAGGACTACTGTTTTAGCACTACTGATGTTAGGTATCAGGGACCAGCTTTTAGAAGAAAAACTCCAAATCAAAAATATGGTTTTGGATGTATTAGAAAGATTAAAGTCCTATTAGTGGAAGTAGAGTTTTGTGGTTAAACATTACTTCCACTCCACAAAAGCAAAATTGCTGTAGTATAAACTGTCAATGATTAAATACTGTAATTACCACATGAATACTGTATAATATATCTGGAATCAAAACCTAAATATCCCTAGAGACGGAGATAGGAAAAGGATGGAGAATCTAAAGGCAGCCATGCCAGAAAGCGATGCCAGCTCAGGGCCTGTTTCTGCGATGCCATTCCCCATGGCAGTGTACTTAGTCAAGCAAACTGGTACCACTTGTCCTCTCAAGGAAGGGCACATGTTTCTTAGAGAAACAGATTAAGAAATTTACACTCTCTAGTGTAAATATTGCCTCCTTCTTTTGGTAAACTACAATTTAGCAGTTCAATTAAAGCAGTAATTAAAGGCATTAAAACTGATGTCAAAGCTAGTGAGAGCAGAGCATGCAGAAGGTAAGGAGGCGAGGTTAATAAAAGGATGAATCACAACACCTCTCGTACCAAAAGGTTAAAACAATAAAAATAAAAATGTAGCAGATAGTATGGACATCATGCTTTTCAGCTTTAAGATCTTTACAGTATTGTGCCCTACAACTATTGCTGTTACAGAGGAGACAGGGCTGAAATACCCATGGATTCTGTCAAAGCCTGTGGCATAAAACAGGTCTTGCTTTCTTTGTGCTACTGTTTCAATTAAACTAAAGTAAATTTTCAGTAGGTTTAAGAGAAATTAAAATAAGCACCTAGTAAACTGGAACTTAAGCCTATGTGAGCGTTTCACAAGCTTAGCTACATCTGCTTAACTAAACAAGAAAGATTTCTGTGTGCGGACAGGGCACATCATAAATGCAGGTGAACACTGGGACGCATCTCCTGCAAACACGGGCTCTACCTACATCCAGCTAAAAATAGGAAACACAACTAGTATTTCATAGTGTTTTAAAAGACTGGAGGTGCCACTGGCCTTAAAAGGTGTAAGGAGGCTTTTACACATTATCTGAAGTGATACAGTTGGATTGTCTGAAAATCTGGATTGGATGAAAAAGGAAAAACTGTGAGAATAAGACATCCTGTTACGCTGAGTGAATGCTTTATTGCTCTCAAGCCTATGTCTTTTCAGCAGAATTTTAGCTCTATACTTACTCAAAGAGGATTATTTTAATGCCTGGTTTCCAACGTCTTCAGTTTCAAGTTGTATCTTTCACTGCTCTCCGCTGTCTCCATTTAATATTCCTTCTAAACCATTCCCTACTATTTTCTCCCTTGCACATTATCTTACTCATTCAGGATCTACCTGAATGTTAAACAGAAAAGGAGTATGAACTGAGTTTCACAAAGTGCTTTTAGATCCTCAGGTAATAATAGCCCATATAAAACCAGACATTACTGTTATTTATAAACTTAACAGAAGTTCAAGAGATCCCATTTGAGCTGAATATAAATTTAAGTAGCTGTTGTACTGGTAAAACGAAGAGTGTGCAAATCTCATATTTGCTTGTACTGAGAATAAAAAGAATAAAAGATTTATAGAAACTGCTTTCTGCTTGTCAGCAACAGCTGGTCTCAAAGGTAGCCAAGTTTTGACCATTATAAAAATAGAGCACACTGGAAGGTTATTTTAAAATCAGATTTTGTTTCTGCTTTTTGCAGGTGGGACTTTCCATCAAGAGACCTTGTGTTACTTAAAATAGCATTTTTTTAAACACAAGAGGGGAAATAAATTGGATTTACCGGTGTATAATACTATCAACTTGGCATATTCATCTTAATCTAAGCCAGCTGTTTAGGATGCCAGTTTTAATGGTTTAGATCCTGGTACTCTGCATAAGGAACTCCCACCTGTAGTAGCAGATCCATAAAATCAATCTGTAATTTCAAGTTCCAATCTATGTGATTGAGCAGAAAAGGCCTATACATGTTTTCAATATAGAGAATGGATGAGAGGAAGCACAAGCCATGTCAGGCAGAAGTCAGCCATGCCGTTTGAATGTACAACTGAAGTGCACTCCATTACTGTGGTGAGTTTTCCATTTGGTGGGTGCATATCTCTTTCAGTTTTGCAAACATCCAGACATGGCTGGATACTATGATAACACCATTTGGATGCACAGAAGGCTTTATCCAGTGTTGTAGGATGTAATTTTTTGGCTAAGGCACATTAAAAATAGGAGATCTCACATGCAAGACACTTTCCTGCATGTGACGTTCATTCCATGGAGGTGCTTTGTGAAAAATACAGTCACTCTTTGTAAGCACTCACCGTTCCAGGGCTGAACTGAAAGCTGGTGAGAAGCAGGATCTGAGCCACCAAGACAGCAAAGGACAGATTGGCATGGATATGATAGCGCTGGTTGCGGATGGTGCTGACAGACCTGGCAGAAGACAAAAAGATACAGGAATAAAACAGTATTCCAAGAAGCAGGAATGTATTTATAACTTGTCAGCAAGCATTTTGATTTGTTTTGGGTCACTCCTTTTGGTGGGGTTATCATGATGCCTTTTGAGCCCTCCTTGACTTTACTATTATCAGTTTTTGAGCACAGGAACTACAGCTACTTATAGGCATGGGCAGCGTCTATCTTGACAGAGACCTGACCTTGACTACGTCACTTGAACTGCTCCCTCTTGGCTTTGCAAAAACTGGCTGGAAATCTGACAAGAACATACTTTCTTGGGAGTCTTCTGACCTCATGTTTCTGTTCTCATCCAGAAATAGGAAGTAGAAAACAAGCAAAACCTTTTATCTGAAATTTCAGGCCTTTCGCATAATTTTATTCTTCTCTTTAAAAAAAAAACAATAGTGCTAGTGACCACAGGTTTTCTATTTCAATCCATCCTGTCTGCCAGCTCCTACCGTCATCTTTAATAATTTCAGGAGACCTGGACCATTTGGCTATGTGAATAGCAGTCCTTCCTCTACACAACAGTACACACTCCCAGATTTTTGTTGTGTTGCGCTGGATTGTGATGACTTTTGCAACACATCATGCATGTCCCTGCAGCAGGGTGACACAGACTGGACAATGCAGATGCTGGCTTGCTGTCAGCCCCACTCTTCCAGCACTGTTGTAGCCAGTGCTCCATTAGAAGAGAGTGACAGAGGAGGCGACAAGAAGTATCGATGTCCTAAAAGTAATTCAAAGAGACAGGTTGTGCTGCCTGGTGCCAATGGCTTTCTAATAAGGAACTTCATGTAGTCACGAACTGGAGCATCGTTACCCAGAAGGCAATCAGGACTGCCCTTCTGGGAAGTGACCATCGTTGCCAGTACGAGGAGTAACAAAGAACGTGCCAGATTCCTCTCTATTTACCTCATGGTCATCTCACACTACATTGCAAAATTTCACTTCAGCTGTTTAATGAGGTCCTGCTCTCCAGTGAAAACCTAATCAAATTATTTTTAATTGGCAGTTTGAATGACCCTGTGTGTAGGTGGGGTGCTTAACCCTGTGACAGTCAGCTGGATCCAAGGTCTCTTTCCAAGTCTCCTGCTTGCCTCCAGTTTCTTTCTTCAGCCCCACTGCAGCAATACCATCTCCTTTTGCTCCTTTTTTCCTTTCCAACCACCATAACATTCTGGTTTGCACTCATATCAAAATGCAGCAGACCATTCCCCTTAACCTAAATACACCAACAGCACAATGTCAGATAGGCAGACATCGGATTTTGCCATGCGTTACACACTCAATAATAAATAATAGGGGGTTTGGAACAAACAAATATTGCAATCAATTTGCTGGGTGTTGTGGTTTCACCCCAGCCAGCAACTAAGTACCATGCAGCTGCTCACTCACCCTTCCCTCTCCCCACTGGAATGGGAAAGAGGGTCGTAAAGAAAGGAAAACTCCTGAGTTGAGATAAAGACAGTTTACTAAGACAGCAAAGGAAAATATAATTATAATAATAATAATAATATTAAAAAGGAACAAAACACAATCTCTCACTGCCCGATGACCCAATGACCAATACAGTCCAGCCTGAGCAGCGATCATGGAACAGAACCAAGAGCTATCACAGAATGATCCCAAGCAGTGATCTCAGTACTGCAATTTCCAGAAAAAGAGAGAGTTGCCCACTGGCTGATCCCCACTTACATACTGAGCATTACATTTATGGCATGGAATACTTCCTTTGGCCAGTTTGGTCAACTATGTTGGCTCTACCCTTCCTAGCTTCTTGCAGCTGCACACTAGGAAAACCTGTGAAGTTAGAAAAAACTCTTGATCTCTTAGCAACAACTGATAACATCAGTGTATTATCAACTTCTTCACATACCAAATCCCATACTAAATCCAAAACGCAGCAGCTAATGGGAAGAAAATTAGCTCCAGCCCAGCCAAAACCAGGACACTGGGTTTCAGCAAGTACTTTTTCCTAGAAACTGCCTCTTAACAGGATGTCCAAAAGACATGCTTAAGCATAGAAATAAAAAATTGAACTCCTGTGTAGGAAGAACATGTTTTAGTCTGTGAAAGGAGACAAGAATCCTATTCCTTGTTGTGCTCCCGATCTGCTGCACAACCTCAGACAAGTTACTTCACCCTTTGTCATGTTTTTTATTTTTTATTTGGACAGAAACCTCTACGAGAGCTTTCTCAGAAATGTTTGTATCAAGCGTAGCTGAGCCTCAAACTCAGTTGTCACTACTGGAACATAAACAGGCACAAGGACCCTAAGCGCCCTGTGACAGAAACCTTCCCTGTGCAGAGCCCTCAAAGGGGCTGCCGTGTTACAGGCAGGAGGCTGCAGAGATCCAGAGGATTTAAATGTAAGACTTGGAGTGAATTTCCCACTGCCTATAGTGTCCTTCTTCCTATTAAAGCAACATATTAGAAAACTAGTCTAACAGAGAATAGCAAGATACTTGAAAATAAATGTGGGCTGTATGATGTAATTGTGTACAAGCTGTATGAAACAAGTGAGGCAGCTAATGTTGACCGAGCCTTCCTTTCTGGGCACACTTTTATAAACACACTGCCTTACAGACAAGACAGCTGAAAAGCAGAAAGTACTGCTTGTACACTCCAAGAAATCCAAAGACATATGTACGGGTTAAGCGGGGGTGATCCTGCAGTCCTTGCTCATGTTGTACTGATTTAGAGCTCCAGACCAAACCCTCCTGCAGCTTCCTTGCAAGACTCCTGAACTACAACAAAACACGGAGAGTTTTTAAAAATCCAGAAATCCCTCATTGGATTGAAATAGCTCACTATATAAGGGCCACATAATTTCAGGAAATGAAAGTAATTTAGAAATAACCAACCAACTGTTACAAATACATGGGCAGAATCTAATTAAGGGAGGTTGTAGAATTCATAGCCTTTACTTTATCCCAAGCACCTGAAGGGATCCAAACCAGTGGCCTGAAATGCACTGCTTGGCTTTCTACGTGATAGCTGCTCAGCAGGTATTAAGTTAAAATTACTCACGACAATATAGCAAATGTGACCAGCGTGATCGTCAGGCAGAAGATGGACAGAGCGCAGCCAATGTAAGTGATGGAGGAGAGGGCCACCTGGTGTTCTCTTGTTAGCTGTACACAAAAAAAAAAAACAACAAACCAACAACAAAAAACCACAAACTAAATAAAAACTATTAATTGATTTATTACACTACAGAAACTCAGGTCAGCCCCCCTGCACACCGCGTTTCCTCCTCCATCCACCCATATACAAGCTGATGGTCACAACCATCTGCTGATATCATCTAACATGGAAAGTGAAGAGCCAATTCCAAACCCAGTCGCACAGCCAGGGCGTCCGCATGCCCAGGGCATTCTGGTTCCCTCTTTCATTTCATAAATCAGTATTTCCTCTGAATAAGTTACTTTCTCTGCCGCTGTGATATTGTCAAGGCTGAGATCAGAGCAGTTTATTTGGCTGCACAAACAATGTCAGCAATGGGATCCTTCACAGCTCAGAGCGCACTTCGCTAATGCTCTCACGCTGCAATAATTTACATCATTGTGCAAATACCAGAAGTGCTTCACAGCAGTGAGAGCTGACAACCACGATAACCCATAAATCACAGGCCATTTATAGCCCACTTGTTTTGTTTAATGTATCGTGTTTTCAGGGCCTGTTAAAGGAGCTGGACTGACATCTACAGAATGAAAAACCTCAGAAAAGACCTAACATGAGCAGCCAGAGCGTAAGCCTCTCAACTCAGCCTCTGTTTTTATCTACAGGCACCTTTTGTAGAAGTAATTCAATTTTCATGAACATTTAATCTGTCATTCCATAGTTAAAACCTGGATAGATTCAATGGGGGAGGGACAGTGTGTTTTAACCATTCACCCTAAATTAATCCGAAAGTATGCTTTAATTTTCCATGCAAGTTCTCATAAAAGAATGACAAAAAAGCCACACCCAACAAAGGGAGCCAGGCAGTATTAATATCTAATAAGTAGAACAGAGCTAGGCAGCAAAAAGTTTTCTCATCACAGAAGAATTTTCAGACATTTTTCCTGACTTGAATTTGGACAGAGTTGACATTTTAATAAACTGAACATTTGAAAAAAAATATGTGGGCAATCAAAAAGTTTTAATTTTGGTGCTTGAAATACTACGGTTTTACTTCAGCATCTAATCACTACAAATTAAATTCCTAGCCAAAAAACTCATTCAAAATATTTATTTGTTCTAAAAAATACTGAAAGGAACAATATACTTTCCAATTTTCTTACAGTAGCTCTATCTAATAAAAAATAATCCTTTCTCACAGTTTGGTATATTCTATTATTTTCCCCACAGAAAATAAAAATTCCCTCACAAAGTATTTGATTAGAGATTATCAAACTCGACCAGTTCTGTGAATAAACTTCCCACTAAAATTCCTTTTTAAGGAGAGAAATAACATATCATGCAGTTATGAAGAAAAAAATAATTTTAAATACAGACAAAAATGATATGTTGTATATGTACACTTTTCTTGTAATCATCTGCCAACAATACCAGCTCACGTGCAGTATGTTTTATAGCATAATAGACTGTGGCTCGCTCAGCAATCTGAGAGCTATTAAGTGATGCAGCAGCAGCACTGAAAGACAACTGTTGCTATGGTGTCACAGTTCCTAGGAAATATGATGCAGCTCTTCAGTATTTTCCTCTTTCAGCCAAAGACACATTTCTTTTCCCGGACTTGGACAGCATCAATTACTGAAACAAAAGAGTTCTGTGTGCTGGTCCAGCTTGAAAGGTCCCTATAATTTCTACAAAAGAGCTCCTATCGTCCCTCTTTCCCCAGAGAAGCCATGTATAGCCATGCTTCACAGATTATTCCCGAAATAGGAATAACTTGTGTGGTAAATTGTGCAGTTTAGAAGTGATTTCCTCATTAGAGATATTCATATCCAAAATGCATGGACCTTATTTCCTTGTTGCTCCAATACACATCCCTTTCTCTTGCTACAGGCAGCTTGCAGTTCTACAGAGGGAGGAGGGAAGCAGAGGAAGCTTTTCCAGCTTCAAGCCACTCTGAAATTGGTATTTCTCAGCAGTTCAAGGCTTTCTTTCACTCCTTTCACTCTCAACATCTGCAGCCAGAAAATATTCCCTACAGAGGTCAAAGCTGCTCAGCACTCATTGAGATTTACAGTGGTCTGTCACAGTGTTTGTGTTGGCAAAGGCAGGTAAGATCTGCAAAGGTAAGGTAACGCCTTACTGTCACATACAAGTACAGAGTACAGAAGATACAGGGATCCATCTAGTGGAAATGGGCAAAAATCAAAGCCTTTGGTTTTTCTTTCCATAATACATCCAAGATTAATTTCTATGGTAACTAACATGCCTCTAAGAAAGTCTTTCTCTGGGTTTTAGCTCAGTCTTCCTCTAGGAACCCCTGCAGGGCAAGACAAGACGCAAATCAAGTTCTCTCAGGTGGAGTCTGTATTACTTAGAAATGAAAAAGGAAAAAAAAAAATCTCTTATCAACAAAATGTAGAAGACTCATTCAAACCTAAAACCACCTACATAGGTCCCCAAACCTATGAACTGGAAATTGGTCTTGCTCTGGTAAACGCAATCAAAATCTGATGGTGCTTTAGAAATGACGCTCTGAAATCAATACACACATCGGGCTGGTAACAACTCTTTCAAAAGCAAAATCACTGTAGTTCACATTCTCCTGTTGCCTAGTGTGAGGGACAGAAAGCCTGTAGGTAGCTTTGAACCATTTCTTGTTTACAGCCCTCGATAGCTGTTCTCAAACTGAATTGTCATGTTGGAGAGGTGTGACAGAGCAATCCCTGTTTGCAGAGGCTCCAGATGGTGACACCAGCTCCTCTCTGTGGGTGATACGGATTGCAGGGGGAAGGACATAGCATGAAAAGAAGGCCTGCAATGATTTCCAGGGTGTGGCAGCACCTCATTTCTAAATACGTACATGGTGTGGGAGAGACGAGAACCTGTATTTAAAATATCAGGTCTCTGCTAACCTCTCACAACCCAGCTATTACAGCACAGCTGGATGTTCTCTCTCTGTATTCGTGTTGTAAGGCATAACAAGCATGCAGTTTTTCAGAAATACCTGGATTGTCAAAGCATTGTACATCCTCAATTAAGAATTTCCTCTAAATTCCAATGCTTTGATATGAGCTGATTTCATCTTACCTCAGCTTGTCTTTTTGAAAATTTTCAGACTTTGTACATGATGTGGCATATAAGACAGTAATTTGGGATGATCTTGTAGTCAGCACAAAAATGCTAATCAGGCTGTAATGCTATTAGTAAAGAAAATAGCATTTAAAAGTATCAAATAAAACATTGAGCAATCTGTGAAGTAGTCCCATGAGCCTGATTCTCACTCTCGTCCCAGTCTACATTAAATTAATCTTTTCTTCTAAAACATTTTGCTTCTTTGAGTTTATAAGGCCATTCCCATACGCTGAAGCAAGCTGAAAAACTAGGAAAAGAGCTCAGGCAGCCATGAGTGTTTGTAATCCTGAACACTAAAAGACAGATGTTTCTTAGTTTCAGCTTTAACAGTCAAACCAAAATAAAATTCCAGCCCTTTTAGTTTAGGCTGCAACACCCTTTACCTTGCAAGTGTCGCTAATAGCATGGACAGAGATGTGATGGTTTCAGTAGTTACATCCATCTGCAGTATTGTAGTCGATTGTATTACCCTCCTTCTCACTCATAAAAGAAGTTAGTGCATTGCTCAACGTTTTTATTTTGGAAACTCTCAGGGATGGCCTGAGAAATGATCCTGGAAACATACCAGTTCAGACTCCAAATATATATTTTTTCCTTTATGATGTTGTTAATAACCAGAAAATGAGTGACATCTAACTCCTCTGTTTAAAAATAACTCCACAAGAAGATGGAAATATATTATTATAATGGGATGCTACTTTTCATCTCTGGAGTATCTGGAAAAGGTCAGCTGAGGCTGAAAGACTTGTTCAGCAGGCTATACATGAAAAATTGTTTGATCTGTATTTAGAACAGAAAAACTACTTGTGTAACAATAATGAGCAACTATATATACAAAACAGCACAACAACTCATCAAGGAGCTAGATGGAATACATAAACACAAAATAGCAACTGGTCAGTTCAGAGCATCTGCCTGGGCAACACAGAGCTCTCTCTGCTCAGTGTCCCCTTCCAGATGTCCTCCTCTTCTGTGTGAAATTTACTCTCCTGTCCCTTTTTCTCGTTATTCACCTCTCAGATAGTTGACTGCACATTTTCTGCTTTGCAAAGGGGACACATTTGGCTTTCTGCAGAGGAAGGGACACTTTAGGGAAGTACTAATCTAAAATTTTCTTCTTTACATACTGCCAAATATCCCTCTGCCACTGCCTTCAGAGGCAACACATCAGACAAAGGGCTGAGTTAAAATACTTACAAGAAGATTTGTCACAGCTGATCCTGAAAGGGTTTGTCAATAAACCAAACTACAACTTCACAATTTAGTCACCAAAAGAAGTCATTTCATTGCCTAAACTACTTTTGAATACTCCTTTCTGTGAAAAGCAATTCATCTTCTTCCAGAAAAAGACAAGTTCTTGAACTAAAAAAAGTTTTACAGCCTTAAAAAATGAGCCCTGCAATCTAAGAACTATATCATACCTATCATCTGTATTTTAGTGTTGCTTACTGGTAGAACACAGAACATGGTATTTTTGCATGTGCCTCTATAATGTATACATTTTATGAAACCAAAGTCATTTGTTTACTGGTGGAAATGTAAGATGCAACAACTGTATTTTGCCCTAACATAAGAGCAAGTTATATTTTAGCGTTCCTTTGGGTCAGTTTTCCATCTCAAAGAAGCGTTCCTACCGTGAAGTTATTTACAACGATGTATGGTTTTTCACCCTGTTTATCGAACCAGCTCAGATCTGCCAGGAGACAGTCAGCTGCTGGCCTGGGCTGAAATCCACCCCCAAACCCTTCCGCAAAGGCTGGAAATGGCATCTTATGAGACACTTCTTGCGGGCAGGGAAGGGAGAAGATGTAGGAGTGAAAAATTAAGGCTCAGCCAACCCCACTGAAGCTGCACCTTTAAAATTCAATCTGAATCCAATTAAGAAAAGGATGAATAATTAACTTTGGCAGCCTGAGTGTTTCAGAGACATTAAAACGCTGGCCTTGGCTGATGAAGCTAATGGTTTTAATTGCCTCCAGAAAGGCTGCTGAAATTCAATTTCAGTCCAGTGAGGCTTTATTTATATATTAAATAATAATAACAATACAAATCTCTGTTTTCCTTCAGCTTGCCAAGCACTTGGTTAGGTACATAACATCATGGATTTTTTTAAATTAACATCTGTGTTTAATTCAGGAGGCTCAGTCTACTCACCGAGACCACAAGAACGGTTTTGGTGGGGCCGTACCTAATGGCACTGCACAATCACTACTCACAGAGAAAAAAAAATAATTCTTATTTGATTCAGAGATTTATTTTCTCAAGCCACAGCATATCAGATACCACAAGTTCAGAGGAAAAAAGGCCTCTGAGAGTGATGCTTTGCAGTGCAATCATCTTGATCAGTCATTTCCAGCAGAACTGCTTTTGAATTCCCGTTCTCTATTAAGGGCACAACTCCTAGTGATCAGCAATAAAGTGCCACGAAGGGGGCTTTTCAGGATTAAAGGAACATTTTCCTTCAGCCAGGCCAGTCTTGCGGCTGCTTATTTAAAACTTTTCACTGTGACATGAAAAATTTAGAATTTTCCAAATATCTCTGCCAAGGTATTAATTAAATTAATTACTATTTTTAATGGCTCACATCATCTTTTAAAGTACTTCTGGGCAAGATGTCACCAAACACTAGGTAATCTGCTCATTACAAATCACACAGGGCAAGATTTTAGTTCAAATGAAGCCTGAAGGAAGCATGGCAGGGAGGAAGGACTCAAGTTGTGAAGCAGTACTCAATTACATTAAAGTTTGCGGATCAGAAAGGCAGATATTTGCAAGTTCTTCCTCATATCTCTGTGTATCACAAAGCAGTGTGTTTTTTCTGCCTTTATTTCAGGTCTAAGACTTGCAGTGCTCTCTCCAGAAATGTTAAATGCGGTATTTACAGCAGATTATCCTCTGTGAAACTGAAGGAGCTTCTTTTGCCCATACGCCTAAGACTCGTACATCTGCTCTCTGCTTTCTGTTCCAGCAAGAGCAGACTCATCCTGTTCTCCAATTAACAGTCAAACTGAAGTCCATCACAGAGGGCTACGAGGAGAATAAAACCCAGCATGGGGCCAGCAGGCTCTTGCAGGCAGAGAAATGATGGTCTCTTGCCAAACTCTGAGTCTGAGATTTTTCAGAGCAGTTGAAACCAGCTCTCAGTAAAATTCAATGAAAATTAGTATGTCTGCCTTGCTTATCCCAGGCTTGGACTTTGATTCAGAAAGGTCCAATTCGATTCAGGACTGCAGCTGTGTCTTACACCGCAGCCAAGAGTCTCCAGTATCCAGCCCTGAACTTCCCCTAAACCTTGCTTTGGGCAGAAAGGGCATAAAAAGGCTGATACAGGAGACAGCCTGAACTCAAGAGTACAGAATTTCTAAATGTAAAGATATTAACAGAGAAAAGTGATGGATGAAGGTGCAGTATCACACCATTTACACACTGCATGGGGAAATCCTTTAGTCAGCAAGAAGACCTAGCTGCCAAATGGCTCAGAGCTTTCATTTTTGCCACAGACATGAAGTTATGCTATTTTGTTAAATATTCTGATTAAAATAGAGTCCTGTTTCATGTTCTTCAAACAAAAGGGCTCTTTTGACCATTATAGCGCTCTTAAATATTTGTGTTTTTCCAAAATAAGTCATTTTTTTTTTGTTCTCCTCTGCTGAGTGAAATTCAGTAATTGCCAAACAATTCTCTAAGGAATTTGTGGGTTTAGTATCCTACAGCCTTAGTCCAACTTTTCCCCTGTAATTCTATGGGATTAAGGACAGAACCAGAAAGTCTCCTACTTCCTCCCATTGAAATCAAGAGAGCTGTACTGGCATAGGAACGGAATAGCAAAAGAATGAACAATGGCTTTGAGTTAAAAACCAAGATCAGTGCTCAATTTTCAGGAAAGATGAGAATGAGCATAATAAGAACAAAAGAAATATGATGCATAATCACACCGTGAACACATCAGCAAGATGTGTTCCTCCATGGGGGCAACGTTCACTGCAATAAAAAGGAGGGAGAAGTGGAGAAAGTGAGAAAGAGCAAAGAAAGTTTACAAAGCAATGTAAGAATAAACACATAGGCTGGTTTATCTTTGCTCATCTGACTGGTAAGGGCTGTCTAAACTGTCTGCAGACATCTCCTCAGTTAAATAAACTGTCAATGGTAATAAACAAGGACCAAAAAAAATTGCAATGCCTATCCAATTTTTAAATATGCAACACAAAAGAAAAATTACTGGACTAAGGCATTATTCTTTTTATGTTCCCAGCAATGAAAAGCATGCTGAGAAAAGTAATTATATTAAAATTACGAAACAGCAGAAATCAGACAATGCCAGATTATTTCCGTTTCATTGTCCTATTAGAGTGTATAGCCTGAACCTCAGCTGGCTGAAAAATTTAAGAAAAAAGGTCATCATTTCAGACTGCTATTTTACTGCCCCCTGAGTACAATGTTTGATTAATAACTGCAGTACTAGATTTAGGAAAATAATGCTCCAAACCTATAAATTACACACCTATGCCCCATATTTTTTAAAGATTTCACAATATTAGGACATTTTCAAAATAGCCTTTATAAACACAAATAGATGCACTTTGTTTTCAGTCAGCCATATGTTGTCAAAACTTGCTGTCAAACGGTGACATTTCATTATAGTGAAAAATAAAATAAAACCACACATATTGCCCCAAAGAAGAAATTTGTGATGTGTTTCCTTTTGTTAACAGAACCCCACAGCAAATCCCCACGCCTTTTCAAAATCCTGGGCTCCCTGAAGTTCCTATGAGTTGTCTATAGAGACAACTTGCTCCAGCTGCAAGATCAGATTTTTAAATATTTTCCCCTTTACAAATGCTTCTCTGCTTTCAAGTCCGTTGATGGGCAGTTTGAACTGTATTGATTGATCCTCCCTTCTGAATTCTGAAACCAGAGCTACAAACAGAATGAAAAACGAAGACATTTCTAGTTTTAGAAATGCAGAAATGTGTTTCAAAACCTGAATGATTTCTACCACAGATTGTACAATGCTATTAATTTGCTGGAAATGTCCATCCACTTGTGAACTTTATAGCAGTCATTTTTATACCCTCACAGTTGGAAAAGAGAGAAAGAGAAAAAAATAAGGAAACAAAAACAATTTAAGAGAATGCTCTAGGAGCCATAAATACGACAGTTGTGCCCTGCATTGGCCACTTAGGGGAAGGGGATCCAAACCTCAAACTCCATTTTGCTGTGGGAGACAATGATTTCCCCTTTAAAAGGATTTTCGAACTCTGGGTCCCCAGGTGTCCACCATCCTTTTGCTGAAATGACATTTATGTGGCAGATGGTACAAATAGCCTGGCATGCTTTCCAGTTGTTGGATCACTATAAAAATAAAAACTGCCAGATGGCTGGCATGTTTCCTGGCAGGAGCATAGGGCCCTACTGACTGATGAGAGGAAGTAAAGCTGCCCAAAATAAAATAATAGCATCTGAATTTTCTTTGGAGTGCTTTTGAATTGTGGCTTACGCCGTGTTGGGTTTGAATCCTGCTGTCTAGGAAGCACCTTGTGACATCCCTCCCTCTGACTGCACCAGAGGAGCACTGCTTGCCTTTCTCCTCCCACTATTGACAGGCTGAGAGAGTTGGGGCCGTTCAGCCTGGACAAGAGAAGGCTCCAGGGAAATCATATAGTGGCCTTCAATACCTAAAGGGGGCCTACAGAAAAGATGGGGAAAAACTCTTCAGTAGGGCCTGTTGTAATAAAACAAGCGGTAATGGTTTTAAAATAGAGGGAGGCAGATTCAGATTAGATATTAGGAAATTTTTTTTTTTACAATGAGGATGGTAGAACAACGGCCCAGGTTGCCCAGAGAGGTGGTGGATGCCCCATCTCTGGAAACATTCAAGGCCAGGTTGAACGAGGCTCTGAGCAACGTGATCTGATTGGAGATGTCCCTGCTCTTTGCAGAGGGGTTGGACTAGATGGCCTTTAAAGGTCCCTTCCAAACCCAAGTATTCTATGATTCCATGATTCTATCATCTGTCCCTCCACCTCAGGAATGGGACCTCTCCCCCACCACGGGAGGTACCGCTGGGTCCTGGGTGCAGGAAGTGGCATTGCAGGTTGAGATCTCCCCAGGCTCTGTGCCAGCAGAGGATGCCCACTTGAGGAAGCATCTCAGCTCCCATCCTCTGCTGCTCCTACCCAGGATCAAGCCTGCAGCACAGTGGAGGGCTGTTGCACTACAGTACCAGACAAAAACCACCGCAGGGAGCACATCACCCTGGGTGCCCTCTGCTTGGACTTTCTCCAGAAGAAGCAAACATAAACCAGTGTAAACACGTCAAACTGAATGGATTATTTATTTTTCCTACCACAGCTATATTAATGCACCATTGTCTCCCTAACTATAACATTGCAGGGCAGCTGGCAGTACGGGTTTGTTCTCGCTGCAGCGAGCACTGTTTGAGGCAAACCTGAAGCACAGTTCTGTGGATCACGGAAGGAGAAAGACAGACACGAACCCCCAAGAGTGTAATTTTAGCAGTGATTTGCTATAAGGAACTTTTTAACTCTACCTCAGTTTCCCCAGTCAGAAAAAGAAGCTTAATTAGAACAATGAGTCTCTCAGAGGAGGGGTACACTAGTTAGTTAATATCTGCACAACTACTCTGAATGTCCCACCACCACATTTTGCAACTGTAAAATTCTCACTTTTACTAACATGGTCAGAGTTGTGAAAAGACATCTCAACTGAGTTTCCAAACTCTGATCGCTTGCTGACCTTAAATACATCCATGCAACCTTGCAAAGGCAATTGAGGGCTGAACACGTCCCTTCACAAACATTCTGCTCATCTTCCTCTGCTTTTTACTTTCAATCAGCTTATTTATTAATTTAAACCAGTTGATCGTCACTAATCATCAAAACTCCAAATAAATGCATCATTTCTCAAGTTAAAACGACCATGACAAATGAATCTCAGCAAGCAAGCATGAACTTGGGCCAGTCGTGATACAGGCATAACAGCGGAGTGATAAAGACACAAATAATTTTGGCTTTCCACGTGGGCCAATTCATCAGCGGGATAACAGGTCAGTGCCAGGCTGACATATGAGCACCACATGGTTGTAAGTTTTTCCAGGATTGTCATTTAATTCCTGAAATAAACTTGTTACAACTGCTAATCCCCTGCATCACCAAGAGCAGCTAAACCCCATACATGGAGCTCAAGCTAATCAGCGGTATTGTTCGCATCACTCTTCCACAATCACTGTGACTTTAGTGCATTCAAGTTCTTGCTGAAACTAATATAAAATTCTGAAGCAGTCTTCAACTACACTTGCCATCCAAGCTTGGCTGTAGCTAATTCACAGTATTCAAAGTTCTTTTTCTTCACATGCTGTTGTATAGCACACAGATACCAGAGTGAAGGTTCATTTTGTCACATTTAAGTTAAAATTCCAGAATTTAAATTTTTTCTTTGTGACCTCTCTCTTTTAATCCCTTTCTCTGGAATAAAAATGCTTTTTCATATCAGCAGATTTCAGTCTCTGGAGATTACTTCCGGCTGGCAGACAGTAGAATAGCAACTGAATTGATCTAACCTGTTTTGAGTAAAGATCAAGAATAAAAATCAATAACTAGTGGCTTGTTCCTAAGAACTTTCTTGCATTTCTATGCTCCCTGAAAATTAGACCCACCTGACAGTCTGCTCCATAAACATCTAATAAGCATTCCTCATCTCACAGTATCTGGAGTATTCAAGAGAATGCACTGTCAGATGCAAGATATCTTACAATTCTGTTCCTATGAAACAAATGTTGTCACTGAAACAAAATGATGTGAGATATTGTAATTCTTCCCCAAAGCAGGTGCATAAATCATTAGCATAGTTCTGTACGTTATGATAAAATTGCAATTATAAAGAATCTTGAGAATATAAAGGTCTTTGTGCCCACAAGAATTGCATAAACTGTGTAAATATATAGAGAGATCTGCTGGAAATTGGTGAAGCTGTGAAAATTAGCTGGACCAGTACTAGCAGGATGGGAGGCACCGGGGCAGGTTCACTGTGTGTCAAAGCTGGCAAGGTCTGGATCATGCTGTTGCTCTATAAGTGGAAAAATCTAGACTTAACCATGTGAAGGAACAAAGAGAGGGAGTTAAATAAGGAGACCCTTGCCCAAATTTAGCATAACTCAGAAGAAGTAGTCATCATCCTTGACAAATAGTTATCGCACAAGCTCAGCTCTCTGGTCATTAGAACAGCTGTGTTTATGTGCAGGTTACTTCTGAGGAAGGTCACTTATTTTCAGTATTTGTTGCTTAGAGACACCTTGGCTTTTGCTGAACTCAGAGAGTATGCCATACTTTCTGGTTGCGAACAGCAAACTCTTTAAAAAACTGCAACATGTCACTAATGGAAAGCTCATGGTTTTTTTTAAGCAAAAAGAAAATCAGTCTCGTGAAGAGGAGCCAAGAGAGTCAGAACACTTATCACACCAAACTGGTCTCAACAGTTCATGGATTTCCACATCGACAGTGCTCTCCCAGGGGATGTTCTCCCAGGTCCGGAGCTGCTGCATACATACTGGTCTGTACTACATCTCTTTAGACTTGTCAATATCCTCCTCTTTTTTAATATATATTGTTTCCTGTGCACCTGTCTGCCTTTCTGCAAGGGCAGTAGAACTATTCATACCTGGTTTTGCTCTTCTGCTAACTGGTGCATTAGGGTAAAGGCTCTTACGGTGCCCTTGGAAAGGGCATCTGCCTGTTTGTGCTACCCTGAGAGCTGCACTTATCTGTATGATGGAGGGAAAGGGAAATGATACCTTCTGTAGGAGAAGGAAAGTATAAAGCACCCAGAGTAGAATTCTTATGAAGAATGAAGTCACTGTCTTGTACCAAAATACAGCTTTTGATGAAAAATTCTCCAGTTTTTGGGTAATCCATTTCCAATAATTTCTTTACATTTAAAAAAAAAAAAAACAAAAAAAAACAGACTCCTTTTGTAATAGACAGAATCTAGACAAAAAAAAAATAAACGTTCTGTCAAAAACAGTGTTCATGTGGAAAAATTTCATTCAGTTCTATTTGTATGGCCACAGACATGTAATAGCTATATAAACAGAACTGTTCAAATGTGGGTGGTTGCATACTCCCACCCTCTCTTTTTCTTGTCTTATACTATCTGTGAACTGCATTTATTAAAAGAAAAATAAAATATACAAAAGTTCAAGATTGATATAGCACCATTGTAACAATTTCTTAGAGCGTTGACAATCTGGCATTCGAATGGGTGATTCATGAATTCTGGCTCATGAATTTCAGAACATGGTGAATAAACACGTATATGTGTTTAAAATCCACTGCATTTTAACATTTACTTTACAGGGTTCCAAGGACGCCTGGGAGAAGTTCACAATTGTCTAGTTGATTCAGTAGGCTCTATTGCTTAGACATGTGAAGCAAATACTTAGCAAATGTTTTAGGAATTTGTAGCTGAGCATAGTCTGCCTGTATAGCTCAAAAGTCATGCAGCTTGTCTTCGCTTGAATCTCAACTTCATGCCAATTATACAATGAAGGTACCAATATTTTTCACTGGCTAAAAAAAATTACTACCACAAGATAATCCTAAACAGTCAATTAAAGGGTGTATCTCCATCAAAGACTTGGGATGAGATCTTTTGATGAAGTCAGAGAGGAGCTACATAATAGCCAAACCAGAGGAACTGGAATTAAAGCACACTGAAAGGATGATTTTCTTCATTGGCTCGTTAGTGGCAATATTACTTGAGACCCCACATGGGCCCACGCTCATTGCCACTTTGCTGTAAGATCAAGCTTGTACAGTGACAGGAGGGCAGTGCAAAGCAGCTGTGTCGAGGCATAGTTCAGGTTCATTGCTCTGCAGACCAGTGAACTCAAATTTCTCCGTGCTACAATGCATGTATAAATTCTGCCAATTGAGGTGCATGCAAAAATTAAGAGGTTAGAAATGAATGAATATTTTCTACCTAGCCTGCACAAATCACAAATCTTCCATTGAAAGCTGCAGCAAGCATTTCAAATTCTCACAGATTTGCACCAGGCGCATAGGGACTCTATACTGGAAATACTCCTATCACCTTTCAGCATTCCATTTTTCCTGCCATAGATGTATAAATTCCCTTCTTTTTTTCTGTTCAGAAATGAGATTTTAGGTGCAAGGGGTCAGAATATAACATAAAATAATGGTAATTAATCTTCATTTAAAAAAAAAGACCAACCCATTTAATAGAGAGTTTTACAGTACTGTGTCACATAGGGAATGTTTTTATGCATCAGAGTGACTCAGTCTGTCTGACTTACATGTCCACGTAAGATCTTAGCAGCACTCTCATTTTGTTTTCTAAATTATAAAGATAAAAAAAAGCAATGCAAAAACATTCCATGCAAACATTGGCAGATGAAAATTCATTAGACTAAAAAGTTTAAAAAGGAGAAAATGTTGAAAATAGAACCATTAAACAACTATGAGGAACTGGACAGTCAGTTCATGTCCAGCCTTTCCTAGTTATGCATTTCAGATCTCTTTAGGAAAGTTTGATTCCAAAGACTCTGCTATGAAATACCTTCGATCTCCGATTACTAATATTGCGTAACATTAAAACTTACTGCAGCGTCCCATTAATCACTGCAATCTCAAATCTGTTTATTTGAAAGCTAGACCTCTCAGAACTATTCCCTAGTGGAGAATTGACTAATCTTTCCCTGCATTTAATTGGTGGACACCCTGTTTAATCCTGGCTAATTCCTGTATACTGCTTTTTAAACAGGGTTAGTAATAGCACATTTCTCCTGTTCTACTTTTGTCTCACAAGATGGGAAGCTCTTGAGGCAAAGCTGCATTTTATTATGAGTACGAAGAGTTCCTAGAAGAATGATACTTGGAAACCAGACAGGGTCATCAGATGCTTTACAAGTAATAAAGATAATAATGGTTAGATAAAAACTGGGTGACCTGAACAAGATATGCCCATTGGTTAAACTAATAGAAAAGGCTGAAGGCATTAATTAAGCTCTTCAGATAGCAGACCATTTTGTTCTAAACTGTGACCCTGACTTCGATGGCATTACACTGACTAACCAGGATTGCTGGGTGAGTAGTTGTGCTAACAGGGTTACTGGTGCCGAGTTTTACAGAGGGACTCCTTCAGCAGGCACAAACCAGCACTTCACCTGCAAGGAGCAGACATTCTGCTCCATTTCTGAGGAAATCTCAAGGCATCGTAAGGTATCATGAACAGAAGAACATATCTAGTGAGGAGTTTGCCACCAAAGCTTCATCTGAAAACAGTGATGAGTATGGTTAGCAAGCATAAGGTCCTGGGTAAACAGGTAAAGTGTCACAGCCCAGCTGAAGAGGCTTGCTTGGTAATTCTTTGGACAAATGAACTGAGCATAGCAAAAACGACACATAAGGGGTTCACTCTCAACTCTAAAGCATCATTTTTTTTCTCATGCTCCTTCTACACAAGTCTTTGCTTGGCAATGAGGTGAAGAAACAGCAGCAGGGAGGCACTTGGAAAGCTGGCAGAGACAATGGTAGGGGCCAGCTGGCAGCACAGCTTGCTTCACATGGAGTTCAAGCTCGGCTGTTCATATTCCATGGGTCTATTTACCAAAACCCTTACACAGCCACATCTCAGCTGTCTCTGTCTTGAAAATGAATCATAAAAGCCAGGGTCATCTATACAATGTCCTCTACTGCTTTTCCTGCTTAACACTTTAAGAAATCATGCCAAAAGTGTGAGAGTAAAGAGAATTCCCGCCTATCACAGATGTGTTTCATTTCACGCCCCTTTTCAGTTCCCAGAAATTGTGAAAAATAAATATAGTCAAGAAGTATTAAAACATCATCCCAGGAAGCAAGATGGGAATAAATTGGAGTTGGGCAAAAATGAGCCCAGTTACAATCACTTAGTGATGTGGTGTGAGGATGCAACTGATGTATTTATGCTTCATGTTTAACAGACAGATTTACTCCTTGGCTTAATCTCACCTTCAGAGGCACCACTTGCATCAGAATGGCGAAGTTAGTGAGGTGGTTACAAAGACACACTGAGTAGTTGAGGTCCCCACTCTCACGTACACAACCTTCATTAGACCAAACACCAGTTCCATTGCTGCAAAGCACACAAAAATGGAACATAATCTCTATCAAAATGCATCTTATGCAGGTTAATTCTACATCCATTGTACTATACAGGAGATACAAAGATTTGAAAGCCATCTCAGGCTGTTGCATCCACAGACTCTGCTAGTGTGTTCTTAATTCTATCATGAAAATAGTTAAGGAAAATATTGACTAGCCCAGAGTCCAGATCAGATCCCTACATGAATGTCACTAGAGATATCTTCCCAGTTTTATAATCAATTGAACAATAACTACATTTTTTTTCTTTACATTATGCAACCCGTTTATGGCATTTCACACTCCTAGACCCAAATTTCTGTATTCTGAGAACTACAATATCAGGCAAGTCAACAATCTTGCAAAAGTAAAAAAAATTAGTGTATCATATCTGCTGTCTCTCCCTTATCCACTGTCCTGCTCATCCTGTCAAAGTAAGGAATTCAGACTGATTGAGCGTGATTTCTAATGACCCATCCGTGTCAACTGGTTTTTGTCACTTCATCTTGCTCAGGAGGAGCAAGAGTAGCTCCTGCTCCACTGAGGATATGGCTGGGCTGGCTGTGCAGTCTGGTCCCAGGGCTGCGCAGGAAACAGATCCTCATGACTTTGCTTTTTCTCAGAGCCAGAGCAACCCAGAAACCTCTGTGCTACCATAGCCCTGCCAGGAGTCCTGCAGCGGAGTAGGGACATAGAAGCCGCAGGCACACATCTGGAGGGGCTCCATGGGCTCAGGCATCGTAAGTCACCCACCTAAACTCCCTGCTTCTTAACCATTTATTGCTTTTGACATTATTCTGAGTCCCGAAGCCAGAGTGATCTGTAGTTTTCTTGGTGCTTATTCTAAAGATAGGTATTACTTCCCACTTCTTCTGTCCTTTAGGATCTCCTTGAGTTCTCAAAGAGAGTCTCTCGTAGGTCAGAAACCAATTGCTTATTCTTTAACTACCACGCATTAGGGAATAGGACCATCTTGACACAAATAAAACTAATTTGTAAGGACAGATTTCATATTTCAGTTTCTATCCTGAGGCAAAGCCTCAAGGGCCCAAGCCCCAGCAGAAAACAGTGCAGGAACAATGCCCCTACCATATTAATTCGCTTCAGTAAAATCTGTTTCTAATTTATCGTAATTTGTGAGTAACCATAACAACAAGTAACTGCCAACAGCTGGAACAGTTCAACATACTTGAAAAAAAAGTTCAATAAAACAATTACAGTGACCTTCCCATGTGCGTGCCAGATAGGAGGGATCACAGCACTGCGGGCCATTGCTACATCAATTAGGCTTATACTGTTACAGCTCAAAAACTATTAATCCCCATGAAATTAAAAATTCACTATTTGTATTCTATCTCAATTAATTCAGTAAGAGCAGCATGTTTGCAAATCAAAAATAGATGAAATATATGCAGACCTTAAAAAAAAAAAGCTACTGCTTTTCCATTGTTCCTATTTTATGAGATAAATTTAAGGTTATATTTATTTCCCCTTTATTGTAATTTGCATTCAGGGGCACAATATTTCTTCATTCCATGTGTTGGACAATATTCATGGCTCTGAAATGCTGATCTCACATTTGGTGTGACACAGGCACAGATCCAGTGAAAACAATATCTCTGCTGGAGGTTTGCCATCTTAAATATCCAAGCATCTGCCCAAGAGGACAGATAAACCAAGATAAGCATGACTTGTATCAGTCTGCATTTTAGTTTTGATTCCAAAATTTTGCAGTCTTTCAATTACCTGCCTAACACTGGGTCTGTGAATAACAAATCTCCTGTTTATGGTAAGAAGTCACTGTGAGATCGTGGGTTTTGTAAACCAGTGGCTCCATTTCTTTAACTATTTCCATGAATAAAAGAGAACAAGAAGAATATAGGTAATATCTAGCATCACAAACCATGTGCAATTTAATTAAACCAAGTTAAAGAATTTGAAATTATGTTACATACCTATAGTCCAGAAATGCACAGTAAAGGTGAACTCTGTTACTCTTATTCAGTGCTTGGCTGTATTGTCTGGGAGTCTGCAAGAAAGAAAATATAAACCCTGAAGGAGTGTTTTAAAAGGACCAAATTCTGCTATTCAACTACTTTAAATCCTCATTGTTATAATAACTTCAACAGACTTATTCTAGACTAACACATAACTGAAAGCAAACTTCGTTAGTCTTCACGGCTTTAACACAAACTCCAAATGTGCAAAGGCTGGTATTCAGTCTTAATTTTACACACTGGGATTAAACTCACGTCACTTTGAGTGAGAAATCCATGCCCCATTTAAGGAAACAGCAAATCAGAATTATTTATTGTATATAAGCACAAATGTATGTGGGCTATTTCACAGCACTGGGGTGTTAGTCTTCAGCATATATTTGGCTTCATTGGATTTTGTTTTAATCAGGTAATAAAAATCTCACATTTTAAGATTAATAACACTGAAATATGTGCATTATAATGAGCAACTCATAGGCATTTTCTTTCCACAACAGTGAATATTTAAAAACATACAATCAAACCGGAAGAGCAATGCCATCATTCAAGATTTTATTTTAACACACCTTAGCTTTATGATGACATAATTTCTATCTTCCATAAACAGATTTAGCCACTAACACAATCTCCTCCATGCAAGAAGATTTGAGACCCCATCCTCCACTCTGTTACACCAGTTTCATGACAAAATAATTCAAATTACATTGGAGTGAAGTAATAGTTTGTCATAGACGAAATATGCAAACTAGAGGATTTCCAGGACCTGTTCAACTCTTTCTATTACACAAATCCCCAAAGTCCGCATTGTGTTAGATCCTACCTTAAGGCAATTTTTTAATTACAAGCATCTTCAACAAAAACAAATCACTGGTGAATTAACAGCCCTCAGATTATTGCAACACACTTCTGCTGTCAAGCCAAAAGATAACAAGTATTACTTTCCTTCTTTTAGAGAAGAAGGGGAAAAAAAACCCCACTGCCTCATCATGCAGAAACTCAACCAAGTACAAGAAGTCCCTGATGCAATTTTCCTTCTCTCCCACAAGTCCAGCAACGAGTGTCAGGCACAAGGTAGCACAGTCCCCTCTTCACTAGTGATAATAAAGCATTTTTTGTCCAACCCAGGACATTCACACATTCACACTGGATTTCCACACACTTCAAGTAACTATGCTGTAGATAAGGCCATTTACTTCTTCTTAACTCATATCTCTGGATAACATAACTGGAATTTTCTTATCTGCTTGAGCAACATCCCTGGACAAATTTTCTTGTTCCCTGACTCGCCCTGTTTTCCCTAAATGTTTATCATAGAAACAGCTGAGATTGCAGGTCAGGTACTCACAGAAGCAGAGTTTTGTGCAGAGGAAAGAGTGCCACTTCTCTGCTGGGGGTCTCTGTTCACCTCTTCAACTCCAGTGACACCCCGCAGCCTTGTTCCACGAGGGGAGCAAAGCACATGGTAAAAGCTCACACTCCCATGAGTGTGCCACACTGAGAAGTGATAATGGGACAAGATTCACATCCCCCATCGCCAGGAAATATCTCACTGACCTAATCCCCAGTCTGCTCATGCCACTTTCTTTCCAGCTGTGGTGAGACAGATGTAGTGAAACCAAGTAGATGATGTTAATTAACACAGAGGAGTCCTTCCTCATCTGTGAAAGCCCTTCCCCATTGCTGGCTGCCCTCTGAAAGCCCTGTGCAAGGCTTCAGGATCAAAACTGATATGTTCCCTGCTAGATCCATCATTTCTGAACTTCTGATTCCATTAGAAAGTGGAAAACTGCCTTCTGCAACTTCAGTTAATTTAGAGTTTTGTTGGCAGAATTAATTCTGTTTTACCAGCAGCAAGGGCATGTAGCATAATGTTTTCCCATTATGCTGTATAAGATTATGTCCATCATGTCTACAGCTTTCCTGAAGTAAGCAATTGAAAGAATCCATAGCCAGTTTGTATTACAAATTACTTCACTTGTATGACAGAAAAACAGTAGCTAAAAAAAAAAAAAAAGACAGAGAGAGAAAGATCTGCTGTAATAATAGCTAAGATCATACAATAACTATAATTTCTGATTTGTAAGATATCTCTAGATAAATCCTGATTCTTAATACACTAAATGGAAAGGGCATTGTGAGGTCAGGTTGGAAGAAGAAGACATAGTACTTCACTTGTGTATCTTTTTACACAATAAATCCCAGATGTATGTTTTACCCTCAATTAAGTATCCCTGGCAAGGGACAAATCATTGTTTTTCTCCATCTTTAACTCTAAACACAGATGTCACTCATTAGACAAAAAGCTACACCAAGGGAGGTTACACAGTCCCTGAGCTGTGCAGAATTGTGTGCGTACCCACATGGAAAGAGAACACATAAATAATGCCTACACAAGAAGGGTCCATACCGATTTGCCTATTTCCTTCTCTTATAGAATACATCCCATGTTTTAACACACACGATGTAGACCTCGCAAAGCTTTTCAGTGCCATTTATAACTGCATAAAATACTCATCTTCTCGGGGTTGATTGGAAATTCAGAAAAAAAAAGACATTAGAATAGAAAGCTCCTCAACATGTAAGAAACTGGCTACAATGAGGAATAAACCCTCTCTGATCTTCAACAGCTCAACTTCAAAGTACTCTCTAATCTATGAAAAATGAACTGACTGTACCTCAATACCGCATTTCTTAAGTTAAACTATGTGTGACAGCTTCTATGTGACTTGGATTCAGTAGCACTGAGGATATTGATTTAATGACATTGATAACAGAAAGCTTAATATACAAGTAGGCTTTTACAGTAAAAAATTAAGTCACTTGAGTGCTTATAAAAGCCTGTGAAAGGATGGTTTATGCAGCTTTCAGTAGTGTGGAGAAGGAAAGTACCAGCAAGCTGAGTAATCCAGGATCTGTGTATCAGCTCTCCCTAATCTAGGTTCTTTATATCAGTCATTCTGCATAGAGAGGGGTACATGTAGCTTCTTCAAAAAAAGAATTATATTAAAAAAGGAAAGCAACCTCATCTCACCGAGAAACAGTGCAAACTGCATGCAAGCAGGTATCTTGATGAAGAACTATCTCTATGTATATCATGGCTGTTCAGCATCCCTTACAGTAACCACCGACTCTCGGTACATTTGTCAGGCTTACAATCAAACCACAGAAACCAATTGTATGTGTTGAAAGCATACAGAGGACACGCATGGATGTGTGATGGGGAGACGGTACTTACACTGCTGGGAACTAGGCACAAGGCCATGGTTAGTGGGTGAAGAGGCCAAAAAAGGGGGAGTGGGGGGCTGAAAGGACTGCTGGAAACCTTCAGGAAAACCTAGTTGCAGGAAATGTCATGAACATAATTGCAGAAGAAAAACAGCCAGCCAGCTGCTGCTGGGACGGCTTGCCAAGGAGGAGAAGCCAAGCAGAGGGTGGGGTCAACTTTTATGAGATTAGCTTGTTTCTCCTCTCCTCCTCTGAATTTAAAAAGCAAATATTTAGCTACATCGTGGTGGCCACCAAAGAAAGAGGGTGTGCACCTTCTAGTTCAATATGCATTTTTCACCAACATGAAGAAGGACGAATCTGTGGGTCAGATTTGCAATTGATCTAAACTCAGTAGCTCCAAGCCCAATGCATTGGGTGTTGGACTTCCTCTCACCCAAAGCACATGAAAAATTATATTATTAAGTTCAATTTGGAATTCACTTGTCACTGTTTACCAAATACAGCATTTTGTCTAATTCAGAGATTTTGAAGCCTTGTCTTCTCAACCTCCAAGAATGCCATGGATTACTTTGAAGGTGGAGAGAAAAGGCGCTAGGACAAACAAGCCTCTCGTCAGTACGCTTGTATCTTTTGTGCAGTTCGCAGCCTCACTGAAATACTCTTACAGGTATATGAATCAAAACCACTTTTGATTCTGGTTTATGGATTAAATTAGAGACTAAAATGATGTTTCTAATTTAAGGATTTCCTGTCCTCACAGTGACATCCTGACTGCTAACATAACTTATCCAGGACCACATTTTTTATTAAATTTCCTTTCCACCTTATACGATCTACTTCTCCTAATTACCTAGAAAACTAAAACTTTAAGCTACATTCATCTACCCAGTTCCCTGGAAAAAGACAGATAGAAAGAGAGAGAAAGGAAGAATAATTACCTATTTCTAGAGTGGTTATATTGGCTGTTTTCTTCCAAGCTATGAGAAAATTGCATTGCAACAGACCTTGGGCTTAGATCACCCAACAATTTTAATTTAGAGTCTGTTTGTCTGATTCATCCTAAGATGTAACTAGCATATGTAACAAAAAAAAAAAAGTTACAAATTGCGCAAGAATGAATTTAGCTTATCAAAAGGGAATTATGGGGTATCATGCATAAAAGCCAGACCTTTAGTTGTTCCATTGTTTTCAACAGCGCTATGCTAATGCACACTCAATGAAGTTACAAGCAGGATGCTGTAGGCTCCCGGGGTCAACATGAAAGCTCACTGAATGTATTTCTTAATGGTAGAACCACACAGTTAAAAAAAAAAAAAAAATCCCATTATATCAAAAAAGATGGAAGGCTGTGACAAACAATATAAAGGAAAAAAATACAGTGAAATATCAGAGGCTATAAAGGCGTCTGAAATTAGAAAAGGTTGCCATATGTAATTGAACATGGATTGGGTTTGATTCTTCCTTTGCCTGAGGTTAAAAATAGGTAATGTATCAATTTTCTAAAAAAAAATTTTAATCCAATACTACACCAATAGCCTTCCCCAGTTCTCAGAGTTCTCCATTTAACAGCTGGTGTATTGGACAAGCAGTGTGAGAACAAAAAAAGTAATGAAAAAAACCATGAGCAACAGACTGAAAAATATCTTGGCTTCTCTACTATATAGCATTTTTATAAAGAGAGAAAGAAAAGGAGAAAGGAATGGATGAGAAAATTGTCCTGTTACTTTTTTATTTCAATTATTGTAGATAGCGAAAAAAAAAATTGATTACTTCTGAATGTGTACAGCATCAAAAGATCTTGCTATTTTTCTTAGACTAGCAATACCTCATCCCTCTTAACCAGATCTCATCTTTCCTATGGCACTGAACAAGAGGCTTCACACAACAGCTGCCAAGACAATATCTGCCCACTTGCAGACCTCAGTGCGGGCTGTCAGGCACCGTGCGTCTGTAAAACAATCGCTTATGATCTACAGAAACTGAAACTACTACTTGGTGCTCATCTTCCTCCAGCTTGTCTCTTTGATCCACTTCAAGTTACCTGCTTATAGCACAGGTAGGCTTCAGGGCACCTTGAAAAGCTGGGGTGGGGATTGCTAACGTGCTCGAGGTGCAATATCATGACAGTGTTAAAAAAGTAATAGATGTTCCCTCTGGTTTTAGGTGCTGAATAGTATAGAGACAGTTTTTTTCCCAAACTATTCAAGAAAAGCTGCAATTTCGGCAATGGAAACTTACTGAAATCTTTGAGTTAAAATTTTAATCTCCCTAAACACACATGCACGGCTCCCAAATGGCTTTTCTTTAATTTTACAGCTAAAAAAAATTCCCAGCCTAACATAGAAGTTACATTCGTGTAGGCCCCTCAGGCAGCTAACTCAGCGCAGCATCAGTGAGCCAGTGCTGAGGACTCAGGAATTTCTGAGCACAAATTACCTTGCTCAGCTTCACTAAGCCATGTATCCTCTATGGACCATGCTTTCACACATTTCTCAATCTCAAAGATCTCAAAGACGTACCAGTATCTTTCTTCCCTTTTTCCTTCTCTTTGGCCTGGGTGTATATGGGCACGGTGAGTGTTTTGTATGTGTTTGTTAACACTGGGCAGTGATAGGTAGTTGCAGGCCAAATTCTTTCAGCTTGGAAGCCAAAACTATTTAAGATGCAGTACTGCAATGGAAAACCGTGCCAAACTCCCATTGACTGCAATTTGGATTAATAATACTCACAATATTGTTGTAAATCATGGTAATAAACGGAAAACACAGAAAGGCTGAAAAACAACCACAGAAAGAAGAACGTTCATTTTCATTAGAGATGCACAGAGCTGACTTCAACGGAAGTCATGCACAAAGAGAAATTGCAGGATAGACCTTTGAAATTCAATTTGGGCAGCCACCAAGTTACATCAGCAAATATCTAATGTTTAAGAATTTTAAAGGCCAGTCAGTGAGAAACAGGGCTCAGTATGGCCTTTCCTTACGTGAGCATCAACAAACCCAGAATTGAACTGACCATCTGTATGAAAAGTTGCTTTAATGCTTAAGTGAAAGAATGATTTCTCATGTCCCTCAAAGCACAGTTCTGTTCCAAAGAAAGGCAAAGTGAAAAATATTAATATTCTCTCTCTAGAAATTGTCTCATTTAAGTAACTAGCAATATAGGAGTCAGATGGTTTTGATATGTCCTTACAGTTAAACAGTTCTATCCATATGTAACGAAAAGTTTTATACGCACACAGCCCTCTAAACCTGCACGTGATTTAGACATCTAAGGATGGACTAAAGAGTGCAAAATTAACTTGCTGATACTAAAACACCTGAGATATATTTTCTCATTTCTTTGTGTTTTAGCAAGTCAGTTCAAATAAGAACGCAAGTGAGAGCTAGATTCTTTCCTGCATGTTACCAATAGAATTGTTTACACAGAGTCAATGTCATCAGACTTGTGGGGACAGTCCACATTGCCTCCAGCTGACTCAGGGCATAACCTCCAACTAGATATCACTCTTCAAAGTTATGAACACAGTCTCGATGCAAAGAGATTGGCTTTAAATCAGATAATCTAAAATTTAAGTTATTTCGCTCAAGGTGTCCATGATAAAGCAGTTATTTATTGCTCAAAAGACCTTATTGTGATTTAATGTAATGCAAAGCCTTGCAGAGCAGCTTTTCTGCTCTCCCCATCTCCCCTCCCATCTGGCACACACTCAGAGCTACCAGAACTTCACACCAGACAGAAGAAGAAATTCAGCTTGATTGTCAGGGCTCAAGAAAAGTTTGTCAGACTAGTAAATAAATAAATAAAAGGAAATCTGTCATTGTTTTCATTGATAGACCTACCTGAAGTGGAGATTGCTGAGAGACTGCAAACACCAAATCCCACAGGGCCGTTCTTGCTTAACCAAGATCTCATTTATGTCTTTTATGCTCTGATTTGTTTTAACACATCTGAGTTAGATGGGCCAGGCTGAAAGTAATCTCTGAGCGTGGATGAAGCAAAACTAAAAATATAAAACTACCCCAAATCTGGGCATTTGGCCTGGTTCTTCCAGTAAGTCATTTTGTGAGATACTACTTGCCAAGGCTGGTTAATAATGCAACCAGTTGTGGTATCTGTTCCTCTGGTCCAAGACTGTGTTGCTTTATGCTGCTTCTTCACTCCTAGGCTCCTTGAAAATACTATTTTTAATGCAAATAAAATAAAATACTTATGAAGTTGCCTGTGCCAACCATCCACCAGCCTTGCAAAATTCTAGTCGCATACACTGCTAGAAGCTTACGAACCTTTTTCAACAGATGAATAAAATATCATTTCAGCTTTTCCCCACCCTCCTTACAATGAGCATAATAAAGCAGATTTTGTGGTCATGCTGATACAAGTTCATGATAGTTTTCCAAAACTGCTTAGTAAAATAGATGATGGTGACTTTTATTAAGATTTTTATTTCCTTTTGCTGTGTCTTTTCCTGATACTATGTATTATTATATTTAAAATGTATTGCTTTTCTAAAATGAGAAGCAGATGTTGCTTCTATACACCCTTTCTTAATCTCCTTTATTTTTCTTAACTCATGTGAAAGTACCGCTAAAAGAAAACAGCTGGTCTAATTGATATTGAATAGGCTATTTAAAAATGGACACACTTTCTCAGCCAACAAAACCATAATGAAAGAGGTAAACAAATCTTTTTTTTCCCCTCCCATTCACCTGTAGTATTTTGACATAGCCAGAAATATTTCCCTTTGCCATACATCTGTCCAGGCCCAACGCCGAGCTCTGCAACAGGAAGCAACGTCTAGGTCATGACAAGCGCTGTGACAGGGACCAGAAGGCAGGCATAAAGCATAATCCCTTAAAGGGATGCACAAAGTAGAATCAGTTTTAAGAATACTTTTCCTATTAGGTAATATTCTGACAATTCTTAGTTTCCAAAACAGTGCTTGGACTTTTCCTCCTGATGGCTTTTTTTTTTAGAGGAGAAACATTTGCATCAGATGTGAACCATTCAAGACACTCAGATTTAACATTTAAACTGCAGTTGTGAGTCGCAATCTCCATGTTACTAGGGCAGAGAGAATTCAAATCAGAAACAAGAAACTGGGAAAACTCAGCGCTAGCTGGATAGAAGTTGGGTGCTTCACTGTCCGTGGAGGGCAGTGGGACAGGCAGGCATTCAGTGCCTGTGAGGGTTTGCTCCAGTTTCCACAGTACCATATCCCAAACAAGACATGTCTGGATTTTTGATAACCACATTTCACAAAGCTCAGTTGAAACTGAAAAACCTTAAAACAGACGTTCGGTCCCAACAACTAACAGGCACTGGCAACAGCAAGAAGTTGCACTGAATTCAAAACTAAGATGAAGCTACAAAACCCAATAGCAATGGCAGATCTCACTGGCACTTTTTGTTTCAGTCTTACGTATTTCTTTACCAATACACAAATGAAGTCTGAATTAGTAAACATCTCTGTTTCCTGCAAAACTGAAAGTCATAATTGTAAGAATAATCAATCAATATTCACTTGTATTTATTACAGAAGAGGCTTTAGAGACTATTTAGGCAAATTTCACCCAATGAGCACGCAGTAGTTAGCCCAAGATAGATTTCCAAGTGAAGAATCAATATGTATTGCCTTTCCTACGTAGAGAAAAAGATGTCCTCATTTACCCGCACAAAGACCAAACAAGGTCTGCATCCTTATTTTTGAAGAGCACAAGTACTTTAACAGCCTGGAGAAGTTAAATATTAAAATTTCATGTACTCTGCTTGATAATAACAGGAAAGATGGACTGTTTATGGAATAATTGGCTTTAATGCATTTATCTTCTTTTTAAAGACTTCAGGGCCCTGCACTTCACTTCCAAGGACAAAATTAGCCTCTGGGAATAGATAACTGGGAGTCTGGGAATGCAAGAGGTCTCCTATGGCCAAAAACCGCCCATGAAGCAGAATAAAGAATGAGGCCGCCATGGGAATAGGAATACAGCAAGGGAGCAGGGCTGCTGGTCCTGAGAAAGGTTCCCTGAGCTCCTCTGGGAGCCCAGTTAAGCCAGTGAGGCTTTGCCCAGGGCTCCATCTGAAGCGCAATCCTGTCTCCCCTGTACACACCTGCATAAGCAAGGGCTTAGCAACCTTGGTGAGGAGGAATAGAAGTGACAGCAAAGCTGCAAGAGCTATGTGAGCACCCAAGGCACGAGGCCTTCAACACACAGGCAAAAAAATCCTTTTGTTTTGTGTGTGCACAGCACGTAACGTAATGGGACTCTGGTTTATGACACAGATACGTTAATATGAATAAAATTTTACTCTTGAAAGAAAATACCACCTTCTTCAGATGTCAGAAGCCCTTCATCAGCTTCAGTGAGAGTTTGATCAGGTCTGCATTGCACACTTTGAAAGAATCAAAATTTTTTAAGATATTCAGTTGGTTTGTCATTATACATTTGTATTGTCATCTTTGCTAACACTTCTTCCAAAAAAAAAAGGACCATGTTTTAAAGGGTGTTTTGAAGATACCATTTAATTAAAGCTTTAAGGGGAGTTTTAATAGTTCACGGCAGAAACAGAGTACCAGGCTTAATGGCAAAAATATTTACCACTCAGTGCGTTTGTTGCTAATATTTTTTTCTAGGACTGGATTTATGTGTTAGCATTTTCCATTCTCATTGAAATCCTGGCTATGCGAATGTTGCCTCTGAAAAGCAATGCCTCACATTCTTTGTGAATTATTTGAGGCAGTCTTTGTTTTATATTGACTCTTTCAGCTCTTACATCCCTTGACTAGCTGCTAATCATCATTTATCCTTTCTGACTCTGCTAATCTCCAGGGAGCGGGTGGGACAGGCAGTCAATGGAAGCAATGGAGTATAAATAATGACAGAGTACAATAAACATTCCAGTTACAATGCCACATCTCATGACAAAGACTTTGAGAAAGATACAGCGCGCAGTCCTTCTATGACAAGACTGTTATCACCAGAATGGAAAATACAAAAAAAAATACGCTTGCTTAAGGTCAAGATATTCAGACCCACTAGAAGAGATAAAGGAATGTTTATTCTGTGTAATCAAAAAATCACTTGGACACTTGGTTTTATTCCCAAATTCACTTTTGCCATGTGACTTTTCACAGGCTCTTTCCTGTCTCTATGTGTTTTTTTTCACATTCATTATCCTACCCATTTAGCCTGTAACATTTCAAACTAAAATATTACTCCTGTACCTTGTTACGCTTTGCATGGTGGGAATCCAGCTAAAGTCTGCAGAGGCTGTGTTCACATACAGTCTAATACTGTGGCATTTTCTGATAAGCAGCCTTGGATCATCTGAATACTTCCTTAAGCACCCGGTGAACCCCAGGGCTCTCTTCCCCTGACTTCTCTCTCCTCAGACTCCAGGTAGGGAGATACAAATGCACCACTTCACTTGTTCCAGTTCTAGCAAACATATAGCCACAGAGAGAAAATTATCTGAAAAAAAAAAAAATTAACCCCAACAAAGAAATGCATGTTTTCTATGACATTAATAGGCTGTCCTAAGCAGAACGATCAATACATGGAACCCACAGCGAGGGAGGCAAGGACAGAAGCAGGATTGCTCTGTCCAAATACAACCCAGATCTGCACCAGGTTGGGTCTAACATTAATCCTCATCTTGAGACAAAAATACTCTTCTATAATGCTTCTCGAGCAGCAGAGCGATGTAACACTCCCTCTTGCAAGACTCTCTCTTTCTTAGACCTTAATGTCTTATTAAGATATTATACTCTCCTGACTGGATCTTTGTAGGATTAAGCTCATGGGTTTTTTGTTGTTTTTTTTTTTCCTTTTCATTGTGGGAAAAAACCTCTCTCAAGAGCATTAACATTTTTCTTCTTCTGATTTGAATCTTTTCTCCCATTCCTGTACATTTGCCAAATATGAGTTGTCTTTTAGTCTGTTGCATGAATGGGGATGAAATCCACAGAACTGTTCAGTTTAGTATCATTTTTCATTCACAGGAAGCGTCAGAGTGCCAGAACTACTTGATTTCTGCATCAGCCACATCCAAGGAATTGAGAACCACTCTGGAATTAGGCCTAGGCCATTAACTCCAGCTACATACTTGAGTAATATGAGATTGAGCCATTGAGTTCATTTTTTTAGATGAGAAAATGGAAGTTAGTGGAGCTTTGTGTCTCTAGACATAACCCAGATAGAGATATTCTTGCTGATACAGCAGCGACAGAATAATAGCCAACCATAATTTAAGCCAGGGCCCCTGGCTCTGTTACGACTCCCGTGTGGTGCAAGGACAGTGTCAAGAGCCACCCTCCTCCAGTGCTCCATGGAGCACTGGGCGCTCTGGGCTGGCGAGCCCCGAGCGCCCGGCTGCACCAGCCCTTGGGACTGCAAAGACCATACAAAGGCAACTTCAAGGTTGTGTTTTCAGAATTGTGATAAGTAGCTGGAGCACTGAATTTTCACTATGCTTTATTTTGAGGAGAACTAGGATGAAAGTTTTAAAGTAGGGGTACGTTCAACCTTTCAGTCCTTGGCCACTTTGCAAATAACACCAGCTTTTTCTCTTTTTCCTTTGCTGAAAGTTTACGTGGACATTGCAGCGAAATAGTTGCGTGCAGCTGTACAAAAAGCAGGCAAAGCAAACCCAAAGACACCGCAGCAAGCTCAGAAGAGAAACCAGCAGCCTGATAAGGTATTACTGCCTGCCGGCTGATTCAGCCGGGTATATCATAAAGTGCCACAGAAAGGCATCTTCTGCCATAAATTTGAATACCTCCATAATTACTCAGCTCTAAGTTTGTGCTGTTTGTCTGGAACTCAGTTTTTCCATGTGACTCCTGAAATCAGCAATGGGTCCCTCTGGAAACTGATCTAATGGTTTAAGGAATGTAGCTATGGTCATTAGAGCTTGGCAAAGGTTTTCACAAAATCTCCAGACTCACTTGTCAATTACTTAGTACTGCAAATTAATATGGGCAAAAAATGAGAAATCTTATGTTTTCCCTTCAATGGAAATGCTGCTGCACTCCTTTCCATTCTCTTTTTTGTACTTCAGTGAAATGTCACTGTGTGGTAACCGGATTTTTAAGCGTCTTGACAAGATGCAACGGCCGGTAGTTAAGCAACATACCAGAGTGCCACATTCCAGTAAGCTCCTGTGACAGAGGCAGCCTGTAAAGCAATTGGCATCTTTTCTTTTCTTGTTTTTTTTCTTTAAATAAGATATATTAAATAAATAGGGGAAATGCTTTTAGATCTAATAAAACTGTAATCATATGCAAACAGAAACTACTAACTGCACAATTTAATTTACCAGCATAATTCTATATAACTTCAGAAAAACGACAAACGAAAAATCAAAAGCCTTCAGCAAACTGCTGCATGACAGCAGCTCTATAGGGCTCAGAGGCATCCATTCTGTTCTCACTGAACCTAGCAGGGGAACTCCCAGCGACTTCAGGAGGTACAAGGCACAATATTCCCTTTCTACTGTGATTAAAAGTTATTAAAAAGAAAGACGGTCCAGTTTTAGGAACACAGTGCCTCAGAACACTACAGCAACTATTTCAGTATCATCTGAGTGCCAATTTGGGATGCTTTATGTCATGAAGCATGGAGATTTCTTTCTTTTGCTAAACATGATATTTTTGGAAACATTCTTGCTCATGGGAATATTTCCAATGGGGCAACACTTCCAATTAACATCTCCTTTTTACAGTTTATAAATACTTTAATAAGTGGCAACAGCCTTAAAAATAAATGTTTTTTTTTTAATAAACAGATGAGTTAACCTGTCACAGAACAATACACAGTCCAAATAAGTCAAGAGATTCCTTGCAACCACTACTTATAACTTAAGAACGTTCAGTATCCTTATAACGAAAAATGACACATGCTATGCATATCTACCCCATGTCCATGTTATCTACTGCTTATTTAGGAACGCTGAGAAAGGAGAATAGGAGAAAGAGCAAAAACAGTGTTCCCTGGAAACGTATTTAGATCCTCTTCAGCACAATAAGCTCTCAGGAGCATCAATGCTATCACTGGAATCCCTGGGCTGCCCTGCCCACAAAAGGCTTTGCTGCAGTTAATGGGAACAGCACACAGGCACTCTCATAAAACTCTACCATAAGGCAATTTACCCCGTGGTGACCACGATCACTGTGGGGGATAGCCCAGGCTGTGCCTGCTAATAAATCAGAAGTTTAAAGCACCAGAGTGAAGCAGCCTTGAGCCTCAAAACAAGGAAAAGGAATATAATTTAAACACAATCTTATAGTTTACAGCCAGCCTTTCGTTACGGTCTGCTCATGCTACATAGAACCAAAAAGCAGAAGAGCTTGGGGAAGGGGATGGGAAGATGGGAAGGGAAAACACACTTCTTTCTTCCTCTTGGACTTAGTTGTGTATATGACAAGCTTGTAACCTATCTAAAAATAATTCACGTTAGAGTAATGAAAGAAAATACAACTTTCAAAAGCAGCAAAATCCTATCTGAAACATTATTTACCAACAATATTATTACTGCTGTCTCTTCAAACCATGCTGCACAACACTCAGCTACTTCTGGTGCTCTCCAGTACATGTCAGGCACATTTTAAACGAGATGCACCCAGTGCACACGGTGGAGGGCAGGGAGTAGCTCAGGGAATCTTCTAAGTCCTTGCAGCAGGACTTCAGTAGCACAGCCAGGTCCCTTATTTCTTTTTTACACAGTAGTGATTCATTTCTGCTTATTTCCCACCAGCAAAATATTCATCCAACTAGACTTTTTTTTTTTTTAAGTTTTGTTCATACTTGTCTTCCCATTGTTTGCCTTGGCAAGCCCTCCTGGTTCTTTCCATATTCAACCTCAGGAGAGCAGGAAGAGCAACAAAACCAAAAAGCCACATCCAGTGTCTCAGGTGGGTCAGTGTGTTTCAGGAATATCTAATCTTTAATGTCTGTTACCTGTAAAAGCAGCTTTTAACAATCTGGTCATTAAGAATGCTCAGCGTGACTTCTTAATGCAAGGAGCTTTAATGCCGTTTTATAAACAGAGCTGTCATCAACACACTCAGTCTCTTTACATTGCACTGGACCTATAAGGACCTTCAGGGTGAGTGCAGCTGTAACTGAGACAGAGCTGTAACATAAATCAACAATGTCTGTATGTCCAAGCCAATCTGCCTATGAAGCAAGCAACGTTACAGAATTCCTGTCTTGATCCCAAACCCATTTAAGCCAGCTACAGTCTTTCTTTAGATGTAAAGGAGTTTTGGATCATTGTCTCCATTATAGGGCCAGAAAATTCCTCATTAGCACCCTCAGAGACTTCGGATTCCACCAGATTTTATTACTGCAAAGTGCTGCCAGCCCAACAAGAGCTTTCCAGCACCAGAGCCCTTTACAGCACAAAAGTGGAGCCTGCGTGGAGGGTACATTTTCTTTTTTTTTTTTCTGTTTTACCAGGCTGCACTGTTTTCTAGTATTTTGGCTTTGATTGACTCAGATACAGGTTGCCCTACAGCTTACAAATGTGAGCTGCTGTATTCAAAGAAGGAATTTGTGTAAGGGAATATTCAGGACAGAAAAGCAATTGCTGTATGCAATGGCCTTTCCCACTCCTTAATCTCTTCCATGGGTTCCAGCTGCATCCTCTTCCCAAAAGTATAATTTACTTTTCTGTGGAGAGGATTTTGCAGTCTTGTTGGAGAACATTTCAACCACCTGCACTGAGCTTAAGCATTGCACATCACAGAAGAGAAACCCAGGGACTGATCCTGCATCATAGAAAGACATGAGCATCATTCCCACTTGAGGCTCCCAAAGAAAGGAAGGAGGTACTCAGGCACCAAAATTACACACAACCTTTGGACTGTGCCACTGTAAGTATCTTCTTGTTTGCTGTTAGTAAAGATGTTTAGGGGATGCAACATAACTATCACAAGAATTTACATGAGAAGACAAAAAGATAAAGTACAGGCGAAGACATCTAAAGGCAAAATGTAAACATTCAAGTGTACTGAGTGGCTATTTGACGCAATATTAAGGGCTATTAGATGTAATCTGTACTGCAGACGCATGTCTTACGCTTGACAAATCAAGGCTATTAAAATACTGTTTCTCTCTAAATCCACATGCCACTTGTACTGCTTTTAGCTCCTCTTTCTTCCATGCCCTCAAGGACTGAAATCATAAAAACAATCACATTGTGTTTTAATTTAATAGAAGGAACAGTGGAACTAATTCCAGCCTTGGGCAGTACAGACAGCAGTAATCTACTCTCATCCTTGACGTGTTGTATATAAATAAGATTGCAGCTAGATTGCATCTTGTTATCAACCGCATGCTGAAGAACTGGAACATGAGGCTTTTCTCTGTTTTTTTCACTGGGTGCCTAACAACCCCTCTGCCTCAGTGGGAACATGGTAAAATACTGAAAAATCTAAAGACAAATTAAAGCATACATAATAACATACCCCATGTAATAGAACTACAGCAGATGGCTATAGACGTTGTGCAAATTGCAGCATACGGCTATGTGGTACGTGCATATTGCAGGCTACAGCACTCGCTAGACTTGGATTCGTCAACTTGAGCTGACAAAAATGGCATCCCAAATACCTACTTTTGCCTACTTCTTCCTATAATTAACACAAGCAGCCTTTAATGTACGTTACACCAGGGGACTGCTCTCCAACCGTTAATAACGCACGAACGCATGCAGGCCAGCAAACGTAGCAATCACGCGACTCTGACATGGCAGCCTCCCGTTCCCTAGCACCAATTACTACCACAGCTCCTCTGACACAAGCTATATAAAGCAGCTTGCTGGCATGCTGAGGGCTGAGGCAAGGTTTAAAATATCTTCAGAAATCTAACGTGTGCAGATTTCCCACAATTAAAAGCAATGTTTTCTTCTGTTCATTTTGATTGTAACATTTACAATTTTCTTTCGTTTAAAAAAAAAAAGCTTATTTTATCTTGTTAGTTGGCTGTGGCTTTTTATCATACTTTTCTTATTTGATGAAAATAAAATAAAATGTTTGTTTCCCCACACTTGAGGTCACAAAAATTTATTTGAGACCATACTTCCCTGTTAGGCTGAAACAGGGTGGATATTACTCAAACAGAACTACTGGCATCTAATCCTAACTTCATATAGTTGTAGTGTTTCTTTTTACTCTGTTCTCAAGCTGAAGCATCTAATGTGTTTGGGCACAGCACAACTGCAAACTAAAATACATTCTCTGGACAATGCCAGCAGTATTTTGGCTGTGGTTGGAAATTATGCAAACACATGGGTGAACACAGGAGAGAGCGTCTCAGAAAATATATTCTGTTCATGGAACAAACTATCTGCGATTAGATTAAATTAGACTCCAGTTTAACTGCTAGTAAAAAGGATCACATCCGAAAAAGAGCCACAGCTACAAAGGTTGAGTGCACAAACAGTCTGTGCTCAGCCTAGTCAGAAGCCTAATGAAATATAAAATGACCTGGTGGGAAGATTCGGATAGTTTTCTCATACACAGACAGTGAAGAAGAAAATCATATGTATGCCTGTCCGTGAAATGGTCTTGTGGTGTGAAATTACCCATTTCTAAGTTCGTCTATCAGACAGAAAACTCAAAGATTAATAAAGACTTGTTTCTTAGTTTTCTTGAAATTTTACATGAAACAAATATTCCTCTTCACATTTTGTTTGGATGTGGGGGGAGTTTTAATTTTGTTTGGCTTTTCCATTTTTCTTGTAATGGGGGACTGGAAAAATTAAAGTGTCATGAAATTCTAAAAATGAAAATATTTAAAAGTCCTAATTTTCAATATCATTCCCCACAAGAAATCACTGAGTGATAAAAAATTGCCCCATAATTCTGAACAAAAATACCATGACATTTTCCAAAACATTTTTGGTATTTCTCTTCTGGGTCACATTCTCTTGTTTTTCAGCCTATGTGTAATATAGCAAATTACTAAATTCAGTCACACTAAGTCTTTGCCCAGAACACTTGGTATCTCAGAGGTATACATTATCACAGTTCAACAACAAAACTGCTCAGTAACTCTTTCCCCATAGCATATAAGCAAAAAAGCCTGCAGACATTTTTATCACCTACATTTCTAAGGACGTATGTGTCATTTCTCATTTTGCACATTTCCCCTAATCGTTATCCTACTGCTTTACCCAAGGTTGGGGTTTTTTTTTTCCAGTTTAGGGAGTTCATTCACTGATTCTGGTGGCAAGAGGATCAGACCCATGAAATTTACGTAAACTACAACATCAGTCCCACTTGGGTGATGACTTCCAGAGATTTTCATTGAAATAAAAGAGAAACAATGCTTTGGGGGTTGGTTGGTTGGGAGGGGGTGGGGGTGTTGCTGGGGTTTTTTTTCATTTTAGAGCATGACAAAGCCTGAAGCCAACAGTGTCATTTATTTCTCTGAGTCTTCATGATGTAAAGCTTTATAAAGAACTTGCTTTCTTTTTTATGAGAAAAGGGGAGAAGGGGAACAACTTTGCTTTGAGCTGGTTTCTAGTATTTCAACTTTTAACTCTGAGATAAACTGTAGACACCTAAAAGACAGGATTTCTAAAGAAAATGCTGGCAGGCTATGAACTACAAAAGTTATGGAGGACCCTGTAATAGCAATAATAGTATCTTTAATTTATATATAGCAATTTTTCTCCCAAAACATCTATTAAACTGTAAGTCAGTCTCATTTGTGGCAGTGAAAGGACTAAAATAACAAGTATTGTAAACTTCTGGATTGGAGAAAGCTTCCACCCTGGTTCAGTTGCTGTCCAGGACTTTTTTTTTCCAGTAAATTTGAGTTAAACTAACAAATTAATTTGGGCATCTCACCTGGTCATTAATGCCTTCCCTGTGAACTGTTCTGAGTGTCAAGAATGAGAGCAGGCATGCAGTAAGATCAGATGTCCAGAAACTCATATGGTGAAGAAAAAAAAAAGATTTCCCGTAGGGCTTTGAGATCCGAGCAGCCAGAGAGTCACAGACCACAGCACAGGGGCTGATAACTCTGAAACTCCAGCTCTTGAGATTTCCCTCCAGAGAGTACAGGAAGGAACAAACCATCACTATAAAAAAATACAGGCTCTTTGTCTAGGTAAATAATAATTGGTAAAGAAAAAAAAAGATTTTTTTTTTTCCCAGCAGAAACTAGTAGGAGTGCAACGGCTTTTCCAGTTGCAGTTAAATCTTTCTGTTGATATGGTAACTTCAACAGAAAAATAATTTTTTCCTAGAATTTCTCCAAGACATCAAAGTTACAATAAATAATAATAATAATAAATAAAGTAAAACATATGTGAATCCTATATGAGTCACAGAAACTATGCGCATAGCCACTTGAGGAAAACTGAGGCTGCTTCTTTGATGTATGCTATTTCCTTTCACATTACATGGTATACAAGAGATCTAGCTAAAAACATGAAATCATTAAGAAAATAATTTTAAACAGAACTTAGTGATTCATTTTGCATAACAGTTTCTTAAAGATCCTACTAGCAAGCTGAACAATAAATATCTGATTCAAATTTATGATGAGAAATGGACACAAATCAAATAGTAAAATATTTGTGGCATATGTGAAACAGCAACTGTAGGAGCTGCCCAAGTTGTTTTCAGTTGGCTTTGCTTGGTTTTAGTGAAAAAATAACATGCCTACATCAACAGCCAACTCCTGGTCCCTTTGAAGTCAATGGGAACTTCACTATTGACTTTAGTAGGACTAGAACATGGCTTGCTTGGATTTTGTTTGGAAGGTGGGGGTGGCAAAACCAATTGGTGGTTTTTGTTAAGTATGTGTATTGGAACAGGAAAACTTCTCAAAAACAGTATCACACATTATTTTCTAATTAATTTCTACCAGTGATGCAGCAGCATTATATCCCAAAATTTCTGTTCCAAGTCTTTAATCGTGTTAAGTGCCAACATACCAAGCACTGCACACACACAGTTTCAGCTCTGAAGAGCCAAATATCTAATCAGAAAAGAATGGTTAAGAACAGACAAAAAAATTGAAAGATCATTGTATCCACTCCACAGATGGGAAAACTGAGGCGCTGAATTATTATGGAATATTTCCCTTCTTTATATAATTCTTCATATTTCCTCTTATTTAATCTTAGTAAACCAACTACATTTGAATATGTGATTTGCTCAAAGTCACAGAAACAGATTATGCCAGATCCAGAAATTGATTTTAGGTATCAAAAGCTTGGTTAGTATAACACTGTCTTTTCACTCTTCTTTTGTAATTACAGTCATTCACTTTGTACAACTGCAGTTCGCTAGCATGATGATCACGGGTATCACAGCAGCCGTAATCAAGGGAACGGGTATATGGATTTTAAAGACAGTAAAGGGATTGAGCAAATACATGAAAACAAGCTTCTTATGCAAATAGAGTCATCTTAATATTTATCTTTACAGAAAGCAGATTTACATATTCAGGACTGCAATTACAAATGAAAGCAGTTTATAAATTAATTCAGTAACACTCTAAAACTGCAGTGAATCCACAGTAAACATGTGAATACTGAATAAGCTTGACCGCAGATAATCCACGCTTTTGTTTCTGAGAGTTAGAACAAACCAAACAGACTGTGAAAAGTTATATGCTTAGTTGGAAAGATACCAAATATCTGAATTTCCTCCCCAGAATCAGAACTTCCAAGTGCTGGGTTCTGTATCACAGGCAGGCCCCTAATGCCTGCTTAGGATGAAGACAGATTTTTCTGATGGCTCAAGCTTGATCCAACAATATCACGAGGTCTATTTAAAACTGGAGTGGGCATATCATAGGAAAGAGATAATAACAAACAGCGGTGCATTGGCAGAAAGATGAACTCTACTAAAACCAGATCATTTCCAGTCTTTTTTTTCTTATTTTAACTTGAGAAAGGTCAGAAATCTGGGACACAGCTCCAAAACTGCATGGTTTACTTATAGCATATCTGAAACTTGGCCCACAAGCTGCATCTTTTTCAATTTCATGGGAATGACAGTTGCATGAGATTCGCCATAGTGCCTGGTTAGTCACAAACCAGAGATGCCACATGAAAAGATCTTTTCATAGCATTTATGTCCAGTTCAAACACAAATCAAGAAGTGCATAGTCTTACACTGTATTTTTGAGTTAACAATATCTTTCTGAACCTCATTAAAACTTAGGTACTGTTTGGTTCAGCATTTCAGCAAAGGTTTACGTAGCTTTCATTTTTATTAACTGTATTCAATTTCCTATGTTCTTATAGTCAGTCCTTCAGAACTGAAGAAGTTGCCTTATTCCACAAAACCTTCAAGGTTTTCTGGAACAGCTGGGTTTAAACTTTGTCCTTATAATTTAACTTGCTGGCCAGATCTTTTGTTTGCTTTAGGTTTTTCTCTACATATCTTTTTTTTCTACCTTTCCTAGCATTTTATAAGACAGTCATTTGTATGTCAGCATTTTTCCTGCTCTCAGTGCTCTGTATCTCTACAAGATGATGATTTTCTCAAGTTAAATACTTTGATTTAAACAGGTATCTACTGAAGAGAGATCTTGTAGAGCCTTAAGATTTTTTAAAAATCAGCATTAAACAGAAATTTAAAGGGTAGATTAAAAAAAAAAAAAAAAAAAAAAGGATATTTACAGGACTAAAAATTAAGCAGATCTTGTAAAGGCACAAATATCCAGAGCCTTGTCTAGTCATTTTTATATGTGCAAGCTCAGCCTCAAATGCTACCAAACAGGAATAGTATTGCATCAGTGCTCACTGTATATAGCTACACAAAGTACAAGGCAATGGAAAATAAGGGCTATGTTGTCAACTCAGTGCAAGAAAGTCAAGCTATTAAGAATTCAGCATATTTTGTCACAGTTTCATCTTGTAAAATACTGCAGACCCCTCTTGCTTGGGGATTTTCCCCAGATGCTTCTATCCATTACCAGTCATCAGAGCCGGAATAAAAGGATTTGGATAAGGGAATTCATCACTACCAGAAAAATGAAGAAGGCACCCTAATGTGGACACTGAGCAATTTACCTTTAAGCAATTTACCTTGTGGCTAGGTTTCTAGATACAACAACTCAATATAGTTTGAAACAGTTAGAGACAAGACAAATCCCATTGCAAATAACGTCACAGAGACTACAATTAACTTATACATATGCACTTATAACACCCACTAGTATAAGCTTAAAGCTATGTGCCAAGTCCTTTTATTTTTTTCAGGAGCTATTTCAGATTAGCTGAATGGCATTTCATGATTAATTATTTTTTAAAAAGATGAATGTGAAAAGAAAACCTATTATTTTCTAAAATAAAAAGGAGCTCCATTTTTTAAAGTCAATCTGGATCATTCAATCTACTTGAAAGGGCAAATTACAGCTTGATTGTAGGCCAATTATTCCACTGGAGATAATGTGAATGACTAGAAATGTATTGTTTCACAGGTAATATTTGTCATTTGAACACAAACGTTATTTAATTAAAGGACGAAAAATATCTCAGGCACTTCAGGTCAAAATCTCATTGAAATGAGTGTTGTTCTACATATGTGCTGTTGTACTTTTCTGAAATGTTTTTTTTCAGCCTTTGAGGTCTGAGTCCCAGGCCTCAAAAATAGTTTTGCTGATGTTCATGGAGCTACACAGGGAAAAGCACAGAGCCAAACCCATGGCTGATTTTCTTTCACTGATGTCAAGATGCCAGTGCAGCAGTTTGTAACAGCAAGCCCACAGCCACAAAGAAAGGTGATATCCTCTGGAAAGGGCAGCCACGGGGTCTGCAGGTTGAAGCAATTTAGGAGAGCACAAGTAATTCCTCGATGAACTCATCTGCATGGGTTGTATTTCACTCATACTAAATGACTCTCAGAAAAGATGCAGTCACAGCCTTTCTGAGGCCCCCACTGCTTGCTGCATCAATCACTCCGCTATTATCGCCTAGACTGCAATTGAAAAAATATGAGCCTAGAGTTTATATTCTGAACAATAAATTTTCACTCTCCAGAAATGTTATATCTAAGGAATAGTAATGCAGAACTTATTACCAAGAGCTAATTATGAAGACTGTGAACCACGCTCTGGGATATTATAGTCTGATTAGTATAATAATGTATTTTATCCAGCTCCATGACATTTCAGTACAGATTATCTTGAATACTTCAGCTGGTTGTGCTAAACCACTGAGTTCTTCCAATTGCATTGGCTAGCATTAACTTAAAATGAAAATGTTTACTGTGTTAAAAATAACCCTTTCAGCATTTAGGAAAAAAAAAAATCCCTTTATTTTTATTTATCTTCTCATTCTTCACATTCTGAGTCATGTCTCAAGATCAACTAAAGAAGGCCTTATTGTGGTTCCAATGATATAAATCCTCGGAGTTTATGCCAATACTTTTACTTGTCATATTTATTATAACTGACATTTTTCTGGACTCTGTTCACACTATGAGTTATGAGATTAATTTGGTTTCATTTGTTTTGCTGTTTAAAATAAATTAAGATCAGGGTGTGGGGGATTTATTCTCCCTCATGATCTTTATTTTCTAATATTGTGCAATGTGAATTCAACATCTAGTTGCTATTGAATTATGCCATCTTATTAGGAAAGACCTTATGTAGCTATTGTAAAGATCCTCTTCATTTCAGAACTAATATTTCATTTAATCCCTAGAACATAAACCAGGGATCTCATCTAGTTATACTCATGCTAGGAATGAGGAGCTGAAGCAGGGAGACAGACTAAATTAGCAGCTATGCCTGATATGAGATGGTTGTGCAAAGGACTGAAGTTCAGCCTTGTAAATGAAGTCTTAGGACAGGTCATGAGTGTTCTAAGCAGCAACAGGGGAACAACTGGGCAAGCTAAGGCTTAAAGGATCTTAGAAGGTCTTAAAGAAAAGAAAAAACAGAGCAACAATATACGATAAATTATGCACTCAGATTTAAGTCACAAAATATCACAATTCAGGAAAAAGTTGTTTTCCTCTGATACTGCTGGTGCTGGAAATAGCTGCCACATGTCTAGACAGCAGAATTCCCACCCTTTCCCTGACGGTCCCCTACAGGCACGAGCTGCCCAACAGAGGCCAAGGAAGGAAGAAGACTATGATGTTGGGTACCGCATCTGCCCTCCAAAGAGCAGGTGACGAATGGCTGTACACTAACCAGCACCCCCTGTCTGAATATCATCCACTCCATTTCTTCTTTGGAATAAAGATTCATCCATCTCTGCTGCACCCCAAACACCTCTGAAGCCAAATCCAGTCTACATCTTAAGGTATTATATTAAAGAAAAAGAGAATAAGGTGGTACAAAATCCTTACACTGTTACAGTTAGTTCCTGCACTAGTTCCTCGTAGTAATAAATTGCATAGTTTTGCCTGACTGAAACCCAGAAGACTTGTCCTACATAAGATTTTATGCAAAACTCACTGATGTCCAATTGAGTTTTTGCATCAGGGAGAACACTGTCTCCAAGGAGCGAGCTGCTGCACCAGAAATGAAGGCACACTTAGAGCATGTGTATTTGAGATAAGAGAGAAAAGAAAGATTTGCTTAATCTGAAATGCCGAAAGCAGAAAAGCCTTTTACTCTTGATTCCTAAAGGCTCTTCATTGATTCTTAGAGCACTGTTCGGGTTCTTCTTTGAGGTCAGAATGAATATTTCAGAATTACGTTGTGTAGGGTTTTCAAAACACTGTAGCAAGGGCTACTGCCTAGTTCTTGTTGAACTTGCTCGGTGGAATCGGCAGTCACCGTAACAGCAAAGCACAACGCTCAATTGTCTTGCAGTAAAGTACAGATTCAAGAGCTTCTTGCAGGGTATGCAACACTTTCCCCCAAGAAAACCCCAGCCTAACAACAAAAAACTGCCAAAGGCCCTCAAAACCTGAATATTGTAAGCATAGGTTAAATGCATTTGCTGTGTTTAGGTCTGAAAATTGTTCGCCAATAAATCACATGCTTGGGATTTTAGGCAATGGGGCTCACTGAAAGATCTCTGATGACCCTTGGGCAACTCAGGCGTTATAAGGCAGAAAGGCAGAAAATCTGCTTGACAACCACGAGTACATTGTAATTATAGTTATTATTACTGCCATGCACAATTCATGCTAAAATCTTGGGTAAAGTGGAAAGAAGTGAAAAAGAATGATAATAAAAAAGGTTAGTTTGGTTATCTCCTTTATGTGGATAAATAAGGCTGATGATCATCCAGACAGAGCAAGTACTACCTCAGTTAAATAAACTATTAACAAAAAGCATTAGGAGACAGCAGCGATAGCTGGTGCTCTGTTAACCCCCAGGTCAGACACTTACTCCTCCTAGGCAGGAATTAAAGTCTTGAAGAGGGAACTGAATCAAAGTTAAAAACTCTTGATGATTGCCTGAAAAATAACAGCTGACATGACTAATTTCTGATGAAACAAGCATTGATGACAATAAGGAAATGATGTTTAAAAATAATACTATGCTATGCCATTGAAGCACAGTTGGCTATTCATTGAAGTATTCATAAGAGGAAATGCAAAGCAGTTCTGCTGGAGGAACGGCAGCGCACCTCAGGGATAGATGATGCAGACAGAAAAGGAATGTTCTCAGTAACTATTCTTTACTCTTTTTTTAAATCATGTTTCAGAGCAGTTTATGAATCCATCTCCAATAAGCTACAGAGGATCAGACAAAACCAATCCCAGACAACACTTTAAAAGAAACTGGATTTATCCCTCGGAAGAAACAGCCACACTGTATCTTTTACACGTGATTTCTCACCAGCTCTCCATTTCTAAAATAGACCTCTAAGGGTACACTCCACACACCTTTACCTGATCTAGTGGGTCACTTTCTACAAAAGCCTGCTGTTCTGTAAACCTTACATAGTAACTAGTTTCTTCCCAGCTTTCAACCTGTCTGGTTTATCCCATCTGCCAACTCTGACAGCCAGCTCTTTTCATAAAATCCTAAATTACTTTACTGCTCAAATAACCAATTGATCCTCACCCTTTTCTTTATGCATTTGGTACCCAGCAAGTTTTTAAGCTTTCATTTTGGTGAAATGACCTTAGACCTGCTTTTCACTTCTGGGATGACAAATTAAATATCCCATTTGCCTCCAAAGGAAGGCATATGTACAGGTTTCAGCCTGTTTAAGAGGGTATGGAAAGGTGAGCACATGTGAAGTTGCTGACACTTGCAAACTCCAGACAGAAATAGGAGCACTGATCAGTGGAATTATATTCAACTGCTGGCCTCCACATATATTTCTCTTTCTAAGTATCTTTTCACATAGTTTTGCCCTTGTACATTTGTTGTACCTTACTGGGTTTTACTTTCCATTCTATTATTCATTCAGTCCTACCAATCTTGTAATTTTATACAGATGGCATTGAATAGGTTGATCCATCTTATAGTTAATCAACTTAGTCCTTTCTTGACAGCAGGGATTGATTGCAATACCCTCTGTTTCTCCTGAATTATCTTGCTTACTTAAATGCTCCCGAGGAATTCTCCCGGAATGGAATTGCCCCCTTATCCCTCCGACTGTGCAACGCTCTGCTACGTCCAACGAGCACTATAAGACAATAACTGCTCAGTTCATTTAGTTTGCAGAATCTCTTCTTACTAGTATGAAATCAGGTGTCAAACATACACATCAGACAAATCAGGGTTAGTCCTGTTCTGGGCAAACATTCTAGTAAGATAAACAACTCAAACTGTAGATTTGGTGTGTATCCTACGCAGTTATGAACAGACTTTCAGCATTTATCTTCTCACTATTTACCTGAATAGATACTGTTTCTATGTTCTGCCTTCTAACTCAAGAATCACGTTATGTTATACATTAGCAATTGTTGATACAGACAAGATCCTGGTATGCAGGATCTTGATTTTCAGAGACCTCTTAAGAAAATCAGAAATCATTGATTTCTGAAGAAAATACAAATAGACTAATTTTGTCTTTTCAAACATATATACCAAACTCCATGAACATGCTGTCTCAGGATTGAGAAAAAGAATTACAGGTGACTAAAAATGCTATGGAACCACTTTACGACACTGTTTCAGTTAAATACATCATAATTTCCAGAAAACAGAAGAAAACACAGATCCAAAATGTCGGAGACCCACAAAGAATTCTCAAAGGTAATATAAAAAGCTGCCTACTAAATTTAATCTGTATTAAGTTGGATATCACAATACAAAACACACCCTGAAAACTTTGCCCTTCAGGGAGATTTGTCTGCATTTGGTTCCCGAAGGCAGCAAGCACTATCTGGTTGCTGCTCATGGAATGAGAACAGAAAAGTAGCAGAAGCTCCTGAAGACCAGTAGAAGGTAGCTCAGGCAATGAGCAGAGTGTAGCAAGGAGCTGAGGAGTCTGGTTATAGTGACCAAGGTAGCAAACAGGTCAGGGAGTTGTAGTGAGATATTCTAGCTTGTCCAAAAAACTTATTTTCTTCTTTGAGACATGACCCTTTACACAAATCTAACAAAATGTTGAATCTTGTTTCATTTTTGAAACAAAAAACACGTTGAAAACATCCAGATCCACTATGTCATGTTAAAACTAAAATATATATTCCATGTTTAAACACTGAAATAAAATGCTTCTATTTTAAAAGTACTACATAGGTTTCTAAATACTTAGCCAGAGCTATTCAATACTTTCACCACAAACGACACCTAATTCAGCCCATCCAAAGCTACGAGTTCTGGTTAATGAAAGAGTAGTAAAGGAAAACATTTCCTCAGCACACAGCATAGTTAATTCTGCATCACCCTCTCTCTCAGGAGCCCTGGGCATTTTGCCCCAAGCACACTGACAGCAACAAGCCCCGTCCTGCTTTGCCAGTCCTGGCCCTGGGACTCTGACCTGGGCAGAGCGCTCTGCTCCCCTCCCCTTGCCTCTTTTCAATGGCAGCTTTCTTTTAAGCTGAGAAACCTAGGTGAGGGATTCTTACAGATCGTTTCAACAAAAACAGAGGAACATAATCCTGAGAGATTTCTTGAATTGGTTTGTGCAAAACTTCAGCTCCTGGGCTTCAGGGCATGGAGAGCAGCACAGTAAACACAAATTTTGGGATGACAACTTCATTTATGCTGAAAAGGTTTTGCCAACACACTGCTACCAGAATTTCCTAGTAGATAGGGATGTCATTTATACCAGAAAAAAAAACCCCAAATATTGATCTGCCAAGCAAACCCAGGTCCCTGAATGACACAGACTGTTTTTGCATTGACACTGGCATGCTTGCCTGCACAAGTTTATTGCTTGGGGTAAAGAGCAAACGATGGCAGCGTGGTGGTGGCTGAAACATTTCTGAGGACCAAGTACATCTTCTCCTGTGCTCTAGAGTTTATTGCAGATGGTCTGTGATTCAGCTAATTTCACACTTTAGTCAGAGCTGGACTTTGACCAGGATCACCAACATTTTTGGATAATTGTTAAGGAAGCATTAAAGTGCAATCCAATTTCTTAGAAAAGAACCAGTCTACGTGAATTAATGCCCCACATTCATCTAGCTGACTTGCTAAACAGTTTGCACTATAAATTGTAGACTCAGAGGCAAGCAAATATAAAGGGAATGCACCTCTCTCTCCTATAATAGGCCTGCATACTATCTCTACGTTAACTTTCCTGAGGGTTAGGTGGCACAGAGATTGAAAAACTGGTTACATGGACCATACCATCCTTAGTGACCACTTTCAGATATTTCTCCAGCTTACTTTGTCCAAAGGGAGGAATGGAAGAAGAAACCTCACACTGTCCGGGACAGAGATATGGTCTGAATTCTCTACCTTGCACCAAAAAGAGAGATGTTCTATATCTGTCAGCAGAGGCCAAATACTGAGAAGAGCCAGACCAATACAGAACATTTCTGAAAATATTCTATATATATATGTTACGCTACATACCATTTTTTACAACTGTGACAAACAGACTGAGCATTTGTGCAAATCAGGGTACTAGGTTTTACATCCCTTCTTTGCAAATGTAAATGACTCCTGTACGCAGCAGCAAATTGAGTATTGTGGGATTTTTTAATCCTTGTTTATCACTGTGTCCGCCTAGGACAATATGGAAAATAGAAGTAACAAATACCTAAGCTGCTAGTACATTGTGGTAAAACAATTGAAATAAAAATATATCATCAATCTCCTTCAAAATTGTGATGCAAAGGTTTTTATGGAAACAGTTACTCTCACTAGCATATATGTATTCTGGACACAGTAAATTACTTCAGCATGAGCAAACAATCTATTTGTCTAAAGAAATATTCCCAAGAAATATCCTGAAATTATCTATAATTTGTAAAGACAGAAACAATCCCCCCCCAGGATGTTTTAGTGCACGAAGAGGTGTATAGAAGCAAATGTACTTTGTACATGACAGGCTATTTTTCTTCTTGTCCTTTTGTTTGAAGTGTATTTGCTGTTGTGCACTAAACAGCAGTGCAGATGTAATTGAAAGTGGTTGGCTGCGTCAAATGAGAATGATTTCATGAGAAACCTTAAGAAGCTAACCTATATTCTACTTGGGAGAGCTGAATTCACTGATCTGCAAGAGGAAAGTTGCAGGCTGACTGCAAAACAAGAGCGCCCACTTGGCCTTCCTCCACCCCTCCTGATGAAACCACACTATCCGGGGGCCAGTATAGCTCCACAGATGTGCTCTGCCTTATAAACAAATGAGTGAGGTGCCTTGGGAACAGGCACTTTAATGTAGGAAACAGATTGCATTCTGTACTGCCACAAGCAAAGAGATGACTGAGTGAACCACTGACATCTTTCTTCGCAAATATTTGCAATTCTTTCCTTGCATTGGGCCCCCACCACTTTCATCACAGAACTGGCTTCTCCAGTTCCTGGAGCTTGGTCCCACAGACTCCACAATGGCATGTTTCAGGAGATGTGGACAGGCCATCCTTGCCTCAATACCTCTTCTTACCTACATGGAAACAGGGACTGGTATTTTGTGAACTTATGATGCAGCTGGTTAGATTTAAAGGTTTTGCTCTGAAGTAAAAGGAGTGATGACGGATGTCTTCCCATCTGCAGGTGAATCAGAGCGGTGTGGATATATCCGTATATTACACAGAGCTGCCAGTTCTTTGGCACCTGGATAAAAAAAAGGCCAAGCAATAAAAAACAAGCTTGAAGTAGGGCCAGTGACAATTTTACAAAAAGGTGACATGGGTGTCTGAGTGTTAGACATTAAAGTCACTGCCAGTCAGAGTGCCTTTTTGTGACATCCCAAGTCATACTTCTCAGGGTTTCCTTCTCAAGGGAAGGTGAGAAGGCTCTCTCATTGCAAGGGCTGGAAAATGCAGAACTTTGCCAGACTAAAACAGCCTGAGAAAAGTTGCCCTCATTGTTTTTCTTTCTGACCTGAAGAATGAACAATAAACATGATAAACAAAGAAGCAACAGATGTTTTAGTGCCCATTTGGAAAATCAACACATTCACATACCCTAAGAGACTAAACCAGAACTGTAATACTTATGACTAATGCTTCTACACCATAATCCAGGCTGCATGCTCCCTCTTATTTTCACAGCTTTATCTTTAAGTACTTGCCTCTTCTGTTCTTCTTAAACCAATTAAAAAAATCCTTACAATTTTTGTTGCCATCTGACCTTCAACCAAGTGCCTCCCGAGACTGAGCATCCTGGAAACATCTTGCAATGTCTGAAGCACTGGAAATCTTAACATCTTTTGTCCCTTTGAGATTATCTCTCATTACAGTTCAAACGGATAGAAAAACAAAGAAGAATATAGAATGGGTAATTATTTAAAATTCAATCATTATCCAGGGGCCTTTTTTTCCCAGATGTTGTAGCTCAATCTGACTGCTGTTCCAATACATCATCTCAGAAACTTTCTAGCCACAGTGGGTGGCCCAAGAAACCTGTAAAAAAGGGAGTACTACATCACAGTGAAAAGTGCTTTGTTTTATAGATTCATCCCAAGCAACATGGGTCTCTTTGCAGAACTAACTGGAAAGACTTAATTCTCATGCAACCCTTCCACTGCTAAAGTCCATATCAGGTCATGTCAACAGGGCACTAAGAAAGAAAAGCTTTGATCAGCTTGCTTTAGGTCACAATAAATTTGGAGAAATAGATGTTCATATTAGAATTGCAATATGTCCATGTAAGGTGAGGCACAACCATTAATTCCTTCAGAAAACAATGCCTGAATTGATCTTTCCTCTAAACTAGGTAAATACTCCCATTTTTAGAGCAGCTAAAGGAAGAAAAGAGTTGGTGCTGACCTCAGTCTCCTACTATACCACAGCAAAAGTGGGAAATGCCAGACAATAGCTGAGGTACTTCCTAAATGGCACCAGAGCATGGCTGCCTGCCTCTGCCTTTAGCTGGAGCGAGCACAAATTCAAAGCATCAGATTCAGGGCTGACTCACCAGCCTGTGTTTACACCTCCTGCTCCAAGAAGATATTTTGACAGCATGTAGTGTATGCTATCACCCACCACAAAGCAAGAACATTCCTGGAAGGGAGTTTCTCTCTTTCTTTTGCAACTGATATAACTTCAAAGGTATTTTCCTGTTTTAGCATCTGCATTCTTTCTTTCTCTCTCTCTTTTTTTTTTTTTTCCCCTAAACAGACTTTATAAGGCTCTTGTTTTTTCACAAGCAACAGCTATCTGGTTTGATGAGAAGAGGCTCTGCATTTTACAAACATGGCTACAGAACAAAGATCTTCGGCCAGTGGTTTAGCCACACACAACCAAAGAAAATCTTCCGCTACGTTACACAAGAACTTATAACATTAAGATGCATTTGGTCTCTTATCCAGTTCTACTGTTAACATGGAACATGGTTCACAATGAAATGGTCTCTACATGGCTGTTCTAAAGTCAGGCTGAAAATACCACACCATCCAAATTTTCAGCCCAATTTCCACCTCTGTTGTATTTTCCATCCACAAATATTAAATACAGTACCCTCAACTTCAGGAAATTTTTGATATGTTTAAGTATATTCCTATGTTATTCCTTTTGGGACATTAATTGCTTTAAAAAAAAACATCTTTCTCCTGTTCATGTATTTTAGGCAAGGCATTTCTTTCAGAAAGTTTGGTTTTAATTTACCATTGAGTGACTTCCATCTGCACAATGGCCATTCATGATAAACACATCCAATAAACTTAACAGCCTTATGATGTGCCATTTCCTGAGATTAATTCCATTCTATAACATCTGTAGAGAAATACATTGATTTTTAAAAATCGCTTTTGTTGTCTAAAGGAAATGTAATGCCAGTAGTACTAGAATATGAAGACTTATTCACAAATCAAGTTTTTGTCTGCTTTGTCAAGTTTTTAATTGCTTCTGACAAAATGGCTTGCTAGGGATATTATATCTATGAATGAAAATAAAGTCAGTTCAGAGCTGTACTCCTCAGTCTAGCTCTGTCCTTACCCCGAATTAAGTAAGCATGCTAACTCATGTCAACAGTAGTTATATTATGTAGATATTTTGTCTGAAAAAAAATCCAACAAACTCCCAACTTAGATCTTGTCCCCATAAAGAATTATGTACATGTATCTTTCAAGATGCTAAAATTATGCTATTTCTTTTTCAAATTAAACATAATGTGTATCTTATTCTTGATTTTTAGAAGATAAAGGTTACTCAAAGTTTAATTAAAACCAAAGCACAGTATATTACAAGATTTGTTACAAGGACACTCTGCTTTTTCAAACGCTATTAACCGAGAGGAGCCATTGTACTGTATCTGTGCAATCTGTAATTACATTAACTGTGAGGAATTGATACATATAGTAACAGTAGCTGCATTATTTGAGTATTGGTCTACCAAAATGACACTGCAAAAGCCTTTTCCTAATTCCATAATTTTTAATATATTTTATATATAGCTGGCAATTCTGTTTCATGGACCTTATTTCCTTTACTTTCAAAAACTGCGTATCTGTAACAGCTTAAATCAAATCCTTGGAAGTCAATCACAGCCACCCACCATCTTTGATCAAACTCAGCGTACGGAATGAAGGGACTGTTTGGATCTTGGAATCAAGACCATAACGTTACAAGGTACCAGTTATACAGGAGAAATTAAATATAGCTAATTTTAGGCTTTCAATCTAAAATTGCTTCTTTTTTTGCAATTTTTACTTGAAGGAATAAGCACATCTGTTATTGCAATAACACTGTAATTGTTTATTTTTCAGGTGGAAAAGTCAGGAAGTCACCTAGCAGAATGTCAGAGAAGAGCTTACAAACATCTTATAAATACCATAAAAATGAGAGTATAAGAGCAAATTTCAAAGGAGTTGCCTGATCATGGGATCTTAAGAGCAGGCAGACACATGTGCCTCTACAACCTCCCTGCAAGAAACCTAAAGTTTTCACACATTGCTTTTACTCTGTTACACTAGGAAACAAAAAGGATTTCAAAAGAGACTTTTTGTTCATAAAGAAAAAAAAAAATGCAGGGTACTACATGGTTAGCTGTGGCATTATCTTTTCCTGAAGGTGATTATTACTGGTTTATCCACCCAGAATTGGAAAAGTTAAGCAGATGTAATAATTGAGCTGTGTTTGGTTTATTCAACACACATCTCCAGTGATAAAATTTTCAGAAGAAAAATCATCTCCATTGCCCAGTGCTCTCCATCAAGTGCATTCCTTCCCCATCCTGGCCCGGCACGGCCAGGCACAGCCGTGTTGGAAGGCACTGCCTCCTTGCTAATGTTTCCTTAAAGTCTGGAGTTTTTGTAGCTGGCATGAGCAGGACAGAATGAACTCTGGAAAGTACTTACACAGATTATACCAAAGGAATGTAGGGCAAGCATTAAATTATAAACCAAAGTGACTTTAAATGAAATAATACAGCAGGTTCTGGTGGCCTTTTGATTTGGTCATTTAGCATCCGACTTTCAAGATACGACAGAGGAGTAGGTGCTAAATGTAAGGAAGAGGAGGGGACTCCTGGCTTGCCTGAAGGCTTGTACGATATCCCAGGTGGGGTCTACATTCCTCCTCCTTCCATCTCTCCAACCTACTTCTCCTTAACTTGGTACCTAGAAAATCTGGTCACTTGGCAGCATATCAATGTAAAGTCCACACTGACATCTGAAAGTGATCATTTTACTGCCCACATTGGAGGAATGTTTCCCCACAGGAATAAGGCATTTTATGAGTGTTATAAAAAGTTACTGGCACTATAACCTATTATCACTACGGTATAAATTACTGATCTGCATGTTAGCTACGAGCCAGCTAGGATGGCAGCCAGAACCACCTCTCTGCTCCGAAAGAGCTGCATGGGCAACTACCTCCCTTTGCAGCCTTCATCCTTAGTGTCACCCAGTGCACACCCTGAGGAGGGACAGATTGAAACCAGAAGGCAGACAGACAGCTCTTGCATCATGTATCGATCACAATACAACTGCAGCAGCAGACAATGCGTTGATCACATTTGTCCTGCAGCCAAAAAGAGTAACAATTTACACCAATTTTCATCAATAGATAGCAGAGCTGCAGTTACTTTTGCCATACTCTCAAGATTGGAGTAAATTAGAGTATAGTTGAATATACTCAAGTATACCTAGTTCTTAAAATATATAAGATACTTGAATTCTCATCAGGTCATGTTTCACCTGCACGATTTTTTTTTTCAAGCACTCTGAAATTTACCTTTATTTTTAGCTTATGTTTGCCTGAAGTTGGCAGACATTCTGTGACAGAAGGAAATATGGTGTAAAAAATGCAAAATATTGATATCTATACTGTCCCTCATATTCCTAAACCAAACACACTCCAGCCATCTCCCAGGCAAGCTGGTACATGCCAGCAGCGGTATGGGGAGGTGGCACCTTGCGCCTGGGCAGCTCCTTCCCCTTTTGCACGGAGCCAAGGGGTGCAGGCAGGCACATACCATGTGCGGATAAGCTAACACAAACGTGATCTACACCAACCCACGCCTGCCCAGTGCAAAAGGGGAACCCAGCTGAGAGTGTAGGCACAGTCTGGTTCCTAGCTGGTCCTTTACTTTGGGGATAAAACCAGCATCCAAGCCCTGATCCATTCACCAGGAGTTACGTAACTGAAGTAACACTGAGTTTTGGATCCTGTAACTTAGCCCAAACTGCAGCTAGATGACACGTCTTTATCCCCCGTTCAGAAACCCAGTGCCACGAGGCAATGTTGTATAAAGAATACTATCAGACAAATGAGAGAAACTGCAGCTTAAACTGAAACAATTAATCTGTATGCAGGGGTTGTCATCATTTCCCATTAGTTTGGAAGCTCCAGCCTTGTCAGTGATCCATCAGTGGTTCCAAGACACATTTTTATTTTCAGGGCTTCATAGCTCTGGGCTGAAATGTCACATTTGTAGTGTCATCAAAACATATAAAATCTGGTTCAGTCATGCAAGAAAAAATATGAGGAAAAATAAAGGACTTGGATAGTCTCAGTACCTTTCTCTTTTAATTTTTTTTTCTCTCTCTTTCCAAATACATTCATTAGGCTTAAATATTGCACACTACAGAAAATCCAAAATGGGGCAAGTTTTTCTCAGCAAGTAATCCAAACTTCAATCATTACAAATATAAATCTCCATATCTCACCTGTACAGTCTTCTCTAAGCACAATAGTACCTCTAATTAATTCCTTTATGTATCTCTGTTGCCTCCTCACCGCGCTGCCCACAACAGTGAACTTCCCTGTGAGTGCTGATCTGCATAACTTTGCAGTGAAGTAAGACACACAAGGTGGGCTTTAGCTGAGCAAATCTAGATGCTATCTCTCCAGGTTCCCTTCATACCAGCAAAGAGAAATATGAGTAATTCAGCCAATACATTTTGAACAAATACTTTGGCATGAGATGGATGATATCCTGGAAGTACTAACATCTCTTCCTGACTGCACAGATGGTCTGTGCTGGTGAGAAAACATGGAGATGTTCTTCCCATCTCTTGACCCTTGGAAGGTCCATTAAGAGTTTTGTCTGCTCTTCATCTAGCATGAAGAGCAGCAAATACACCTCTAATGTTTTGGTTTAGTATTCTACAATTCAGAAGTTAAACTTTTTGCTAGCATTAAGATTCATGCTGCAAAAGTTGGTCCCAAAAAGCTGTGGCATTAACATAAGTTTCCCTGATGATCTGTAAGAAAATATGGTAAGACAGACATAGAAGCTTAGATAGCAAGTACTAAAATTATGTTCTGCAAGACTTGCACACCAGCAAAGATAGGGATGAAATGTGTGCAGCAGGAAAGTGCAAGCAAAAAGCAGCTCTTTTGGAAGGAGCACAAATCTTTTTAGGTCCTCTCAGATAGAATAAGGAGTCTACAGGACTCCCACTAAGCTAGGAGATTGCAGACTGGCAGCCTAAGGTTCAAAAAGCCTAAGAGAATCACGGCTTGGTCAGCCACCACCTTTGTCCTTAAGGCATAAAAAGGGAATCAATTTGGGGTGTTCCATAGACTTTCAAAGAAGCAATAAGCAAGTTACCTCCTAACTCTTTTTATAGTCAGGATTTGGCTGAGGTTTCTGGAGTTTTTTACTGTATGGATTTTCAGAATATACATCTTTTCCAAGCATTTCAATGACATTAAAAATTCAAGACACTAGTACCTTTGATGATCCCTGAAGTCATGGATTATTCTTTCTTTCTTCACTGAATCAGCACAATTTTAGCTTTTTGGAGTCTGCCTTCCAGGAACAGTCTTCAGTAACCACTTAAAATTTGCTGCTCTGCTAAATATCCTTGCCAGTACATTTATTTTCTGCTGGCTAGTTGATAGTTGCAGGAAGCAAACTTTAAAGTATTTTTTTTTCTTAAGTGGAAGAATATTTATGGGTTTTTTTTTTTTTAATATTTACTGGGCTCTAACTTTCCTCAAGACAAAGCCAAAGAATGAGTTAAAATATGTAAATCCATTTCTGGAATATACAAAATATTCAAGTTAAAGGAAGTAAAAAGCTAATCAACAGTCTGCAGACTATGCCAGAAGACTGGAAATACACAATAAAGAAATATACTATATACTGAAGTTGTGCTTTTGTTCCCTTGGGTATAGACTTTACTATAATAAAGCACTAAGTCTTTTTATAAATTTTTCTGGAAATATTTCTATCATTCTGTCAGGTTTGATGTCCCAGGATATACTTGGGTTTGATGTTTGTGTAGTTAGCTGAGAAATACATGATTTAAAGTAACATCACATACTCCAAGGTGGTTAGATAAGTGAGGTTATACATTTCTTAAAATAAATAATCAGGCTTAATAATACATTTATAAGGAGTTTGTTCCCTCCATGCTGCCTCCAAGGGATTGTGTGGGACCTTTATACTGAAAGATTTGCACACAGCATCCCACTTCACCCCTCCCAACTGGTCATTGTCATGCTGCTTTTTCATTCCTGTACATTTTAATCCTAAAGAGAAACCTACAAAAGAACATAAGGCAGAAAACTCCCTGTTAGACAAATTATATACCTCTAGTCAGGATTTAAGGGTGGGAATGCCATTGTCAGACCCAGACCTGTGTTTGGTGCTGTGGCTGTGCACACTTGCTCCAACAACCCCAAGCAGAAACACGCACACGTCAGGTGGATGACTGCAGAGAGAGGCGTCCTCTCGCAGCTGTGAATGAATGCCTGTATGGGGACACACCTTCGTTGCTCCTGCCAGCTTAGCTATGAATGGTGTAACAAATGGGCCTTGAGCATCTAACTGAATCTCACTTAGTAAAAGCATTGACCCCAAAGATTAAAAGTGAACCTACCCTTATCACATGCCAAGCTCTGAAATGAGTAAGAGTTGACAGCACTCAACCGTTTTGCACGACAACTCAGTCCCGCCGAGCATGCTGAATTTATGCCTGTTTGTCTCACATTGGCAACTGTTCCCAAGAGCAAAGTAATGCTTCTATGAAACAGAAATGGTGTTTGTGCCATATCTTCTCCTGCTAGAATAAATCATTCCCAGGATGATTTTCTTCCTTCTCCCACACCTCTTTTACCCTCACTAACACTTTGTCTAACTCTTGGCAGATTTTCAATGTAAATATTTTTCCTCTCTGAAGGAATTTACATAAAGTCCAACTGCTCTGCAAAGGAGAAATGAGTGAAGCTGCCATAGCTTCTTGGTGACAGCTTAGGAGGATTCAACACTGCATTTGCAGGACCAAGAAAAGGAACCTTTTGACCTCCTCTCTAAGTGTGCTCTGCCATTCACCAAACATCTTCAGTTTAAGAGTTAGTTGTAAGTTTCAAAGCTTTTATATAGCAGTCTGAAATAATGGTCTGAAATTTTTACTGTTAGTGTCCAAGAGGTTTGCAGTAGTCACATTTTCACAAATTTTAGCTGGTTTTGGAAGTACAATGACTGTACAATAACATTCTGGGGGCCACTGTGTCTGAGTCTGAGTCTTGACGAAGAATAATAGATCCAGTTCTGAGGGCCTTTAAGTAGTACTCCCAAAAGATTGATAATTTGTCTGCCATATGCAAAAAATCAAGAAAAACTATTTCTAAGTTGAGGAGGGAAAAACTCATAAAAGAAAAAAAAAAAGCTTTCTCCCAAATCTGAAATTCCACAACTTGTTGAGAGTAGAATTGTCATCTCTAATAACAAGTGGGAACCAGTAAGATTTGATCGGTGTAGCTAACATGCATTGTTCAGTAAAACTTAATTCCCCGGTGTGTCTGGTACTTTCTCCAAATTTATTCTTCTGCTAGCTATTCAAGCTGTACTTGATATCAATTACCACAACAGACAGAAGCAATGAATGAAAGATACAGACGGCAGTGTACCTGAAATTATCGCTACTGAAATTATTGAAAACATCTTTAGGCTAATAAAAAGTCTATTGTAAAAATCATTGCCAAAGAGCAGCGCAATTCACACACAGTCGGACATGGACCAATCAATTTCTTAAGTGTCACAGGATATTTTTTCCCTTATAACTTCATTAATTAGAAATCTCCTTGAGCATTCTGTTCATACATTCTGTACCTTATAGCCGTAGAGATACTATAAAAGGGAAGTGTCCAGTGTGCATTGGTGTGTTGTAAAAATGTTAGATCTTATGGAGGCTTTTCGTACCAACTTATAATGCATGGCATAACAACCTCTCCAATGCATGCAGAAAAGGCACTCTGATGCTTTACATAACCTCTCCCCTTCCTCCTATTTATACAGCTTGGGAGTCCTGCGATAGCTTACAGTAGCATCTTCAAATTTTTGGTAATATCACCAGTTATTACATCATTACACTGAACAAAGAGATTTAATCATACTATATAGGATTAATTTATTTCACAGCTCTTTGGTTAGCATGAATGCAAAATAGTGAAGTTAATGACTGACATTGGCCTAAAAACTAGTGACTAAACATTTTTCCTAAACAACCACGCATCTAGGGATTAATTCCACCCTAAATCATTACGTGATCTGTCAAAGTACATTTCATCAGCCTAACCCTGTAAGTTCTTCCTACAGTGCACCATGCAACATAAAGACAAGGGGTTGTTTAATTCTAGGATGGAAACGTTATATCTTCCTTCTACCAAAGTGCTCAGTCCCACATTATCTGCACAGCACTCCACTTCTTTCCTATTTTTCAGTGATTATGTAGTTTAATATTAACATTAAGCATATATATGAATCTATAAATACCAGGCTGTAAGATGACTAAATCAGGATAGATAAAAATACACAGATATAGATATAGCAAGCAAAAAAAAAATAAATAAATTACCAGTTGACCCCATTAGACTTGTTCTAACTAAACCTGATAATTTATTTTAACTAATATTGGAAATACTTATCTATTTATTTCTCTGAAATCAACAAATAACTTTTTTTACTAAAAATATCTGTGCCTCTGAGACATCACTTTCTACATTAATCTGTATAAAGATTTCCAAACTGATCTTTATATAAAGCACATTCTATAGCCCCCTGCATTAGTAATATGCATAAAACATCTCCAGACTCAACCCTAGAAAAACAAGTAAAAGCAAAACATCAAAATCCAATAGTCTGGGGAAAATCATTCTCAAAGAAAAAAGTGCTTAGAAAACAAAAAACCTGGGAAAATGAAAGAAATTAGAAATTGGAGTATAATTGATTTTTTTCAAGAACAGGTTAATATTCTGAATTAGAACTTCAAACTTATCCAACTTTAATTTACTGCAAATTAATTAAATTTCTATTTCATTTCAGTTGTTCATGGGATTTGTCTATTTATGATTTTCACCTCTGCTGTCTCTGCTTGTTTAGCACTAACACCCAACTTCAGCAAAGCACTTAGCAACACACTTGATGGAAACCATGTGAGTAATCGCTGTAAAACATGTTGCTACATTTTTCGATTTCTCCCCTAAGCTGTGATGCTCTGGATGTCATACTGAAACGGTTATCATATAAGCCCTGCCTTCATCTAGAGTGCATTTTCCCCCTCAGAGCATACATTAGTCATTCAGTGATAGCTTGAGCAGATCAAGATCACTGACATTTATTCTGAGTCACTGCAGAGGACAAAGGTGTGCAGAGCTTGCTTCAGGCTGAGTCACTGAAACGCAGTTGTTCTTGGCCGGCCATGTCCTGATAGGAATCTGGTTGCTGACCCAGCTTGGGCTAGCCAGAAATTTACTGTTCATAGATTTCTCTGAAGTATGACGGCACTGCCATTTTGGAGCTAAAATTACCAGTTTTCCAAGCCAAAGTTTTTATTTATATTGTGTGAACTAAATACAAGCGTTGTTTTAGGCTGGTGATGTTACTGTAAGAGAGCCTACACTTAGCCATTCGGCTGCCTTGTAATAAAGCACAGTTACAGCCACAAGTGACGTCGGTTTTGCTTTAGAAGAAATGCCACTGTGGAAAGGCAAAGGCACTGCTGAGCAGGTGCCTTATGTTTCCATTGCTGGTTAAATGCAACAGCTCAAGAGTGTAATAAAAATGGTAGAATTAATTCCAAAATCTGTGCAATTATTTCTCTACTAATGCCACTAATTACCAGCAGCAGAGCAACAATCAATGCCTCTATTAGATTGTGTAACTGATATCTCTCCCTCAACCTTCCCCACTTTTCTGTTATGGTTGTGAGGACTCCACTGTGAACATGGACCAGATTCTAGTTGTCCCATTCAGTAGTCTAAGGCAATATTCACAGTATTTTCCTGCAGAGATTATGAATATTTAAAGAGGAGGGGGGAACCTTTTTCAGTTCCACAAAACCATACTGAACTCCCTTGCGCTCACTGTTAACATCTGATGTGTGTAACGTGCCATTATGCAGCTTTTAAAAATTCCTAGTCAGATCTCCCTGAACTGTATGCCAACACAGAGGAGCTTCATGTTCAAAAGTCTTAAATATTCTATGATTTAGTAGTATATCCAAATGAAGAAGTTTCCTGTTACCATCTATATCCTTCTAGGTCTTGTGCTTTTTTGGATCTCCCCCCCCCAAAAAAAAAACTGATTCAAGGGATTAAAAATAATAATAATAATAATAAGCTATGGCCTTTCCACAACAATGTTCTAAAGCAGAGTATGTGCAGAAGACCTTATGCTTTTCAAAACATGTTTCATCTTCACAACAGTTAGCCTTTCATTACCTTATCATTTTCAGCACATTTTTGCATGTTTCCAAGGCAGCAGAAAATAAGTCAGGAAGACAAAAATAGATTTAATACATTTACCATTTTCTGAGTGAAGCATCATTTGATTATATGCAATTAAATATCGGTCAATCATGACATATAAATAATTCCTGCAAGTTTAAGAGGTTTCACAAAGACATGGGCAGACCTACAGACCTACCAAAAGTCTAGGAACTTGAATACAACCATGTGATAATGTCTTGGATTGGCAAGTGAGAAACGTAAACACACAATCTAACAGGCAAAACAGCATGAGCAAAGAGTTCAAGCTACATAAAATTAATAAAAGTAGTCTACTCCATCAATACTTAGTTGATGTTTTGAAGTCACCACTAGTGCAAAAAAAACCCTAGCAACTGTTACAGCAAAGTATCTCAAGGAGAATGCACAACAGATTATTCAGATCCCATATTACTGAAAGCAACAACAACAAAAGAAGAAATATTATTAAATTAAATACATAAAGAGTGGCAGATGGCACTTCAGCTGAAATAACTAGTGAGAAATTTTCTAGTGAATTTTCTACTTATTTTCTTAATACACATGCTGACAGAACTGTGCATTTTCAGAAATTATTTGTATAAAGGGCCTTTGCTGTCTTCCTCATAAACATAGGCCCATTTAACTGCCAGCACTCATCTGGTGCAACAAGTGGTATCAGGGCAATTGTGCCTCTCACAGATACATGTAAGATGTTAGAGACAAAAAACTGGCTTAAAAGCAATTCTCAGGACTCCGGTACATGGTCTACTGTGATTTAATTAAAAAATAATATGATGATAAGTAGCTTAAAAAAAATCTAGATCTTAAAAGCTTGCCACTGTGCGTAAGACTTCCAGTATGAACCCAGACAATGTACAATGTGACACAGCTGAAACACGAAGGATCACACTATAACAAACCCAGGAAAACCGACAAGAATGTCTTCCTGAAGTTCCCTCCACCACAGTAACTTATCTGGAACCGAATCACATTGATCTGGAAGACAAACTGAGTTGAACTTGCCTGGAGTTAAGTCAATGGGTCCAGAGGACGTGTAAAGTCCTTTCCCTTTCTGCTTTTACATGGATTATTCAAGACATAACTAATGGAGAGATAGCAATGCATTACCATTAGATTTCTACTCACTAAAAACCACTGTCTGCCAGTACAATCAAAAGACAAACAATCTGAAACAAATCTTCATTTTTAGTCTTGGACTTGATTGTTTTCCCTTCAAATTTTTATGATTAATGAAGAATGCAGTTGTACCAGTCTGAAAGCAACATGAGATCACCATTAGAGTGAGGACTGAAAGCCTGGCCCCCTGGGAGTCAGCAGTTCTACAATGGATTGTAATTAAATCAGAATTTTACCCTCTATATTTAATACGTCTCTTTACAAAAGTTTTGAAAACATACTCCCTCCAAGTGTCCGACTCTAGTGAATTTGAAATTGTCAATCAGCAAAACAATTTCTGACTTTTTTTTTTAAATAATAATTTGAGTATATTGAATCTAAATCCAGCTTCTTGCTATTTCAAATGCTACAATTTATTTCTGCCACTTCAAAACAGCTCGACCTCATCAAGAGAGATATTACAGAATCCATTCTCACATTGGGGATTAGGGAATGGTGGTAAGTTATTCTGATTTTTCTGTTTATAATTTTAAACATCGAAGTTGTTAACATCTTCACCTCTGCAGTAACTTTTTTTTCGTAATATTTAAAGGTGCAGTAACAAAACCGTGTTTGCGGCGGAGACAGGACTCTACATCACTGGACCAGATTTGATTGTGTCAAATATAAACCTCATAATTTTCTGCTCTCCTCCTGTGGCAAATGCTCAGTCAAAGGCAGAGAGTGAAGTAGCACAAGATGCCACAGTTCTGTAAAACAGGATAACTGTGGAACTCAGTTCTCAGTTTATAAGTCAGCAAGATTTTTCAAAATTTATTGCTCAGTACTGAGTGACCTCCAAGTGCTGATGCACTGCCATTTGCAAGTAGAAATTTGAAAGAAAAAGCAGATGTTTTTTTTCTGTAGACTGATAACACTTGGTTCCAGCCACCAGTGGTTATTTTCTTTAGGCAAGAGGTAATTTTATAGATACTAAGTGGAAGCTGGTATACAAAACTACCCACATACCCAAAGAACAAAGGTCAGCAACTAAACTTAAAATTGAAAGGAAACTTCACTTGCATGCTTCCAAAAACATTCAATCACTTCTTGATGCCCTCTCTCCTGTTGCAATATTCACTTCAAAGGCAAAGGACTCATTTACAAAGAAATATTGAGGGCTTCTTTCATGACAAATGAGTGATAGGTAACACAGGGAAAGTACTGTGCCTCCAAAAGCTTAAGTCTGTTCTGACGTGGGAATGAAATGTTCTATGAATTACAATATTTACAAGGCAATCTTGATTCTTACAACAAGCAATCTTCAATGTGCTTAATGAAAATCTATATTTTTTGTTACTGCACTTTTCTGAGCTTTTAGAATGGATTCCTATGAGAAAATAAGTCCTGGGATGTTTCTGTTAATAACATTAACAATACAGAACTACTGCTGTATTGTTAAGAGACGCTGTATATCATCATGATGCCTACTGGTATTTTAAGGTTGCCCAGGAACAAGAAAATTAGCTGCAACTATGTTCATTTCTCATTTGAACAAAATAGATTTTCTGTATTCTTTATAGCAGTGATTTAAATTGCATAACAAAGTGCTGAACTTTGTATTGATTTTTAAATTACAAGCTTTACTTTTTTTCTTTTTCCTTAATTGTGGCACACTCTGTAAGAGTCACAGTTTTAATTGTACTTTATTCAAGTTTTTCTGGCAAAGTCCATCCAGTGAAAAATTATACCTTCGTTCCACAGATGTGGGCAAAAGTCATTGTTTTTCCTCGATCAATATATAAATTAGTCAACAGTTAACTTGCCATAAAAATAAATTGGCTCCACATTGATTTATCTCTCTCATGGTAGTACTAATATTTGCGTACAAATGGGAATTGGTTCTTCTCTCATTTCATTTTGCTATCAGTACTGATGTTAAACAAACCTCAGGATATGGCACACTGCTGGCCAGGCAAAAGCCAACAGAGGAAGGATGGCGTTCAGGTACCTTTTAGAGGCAAAAGTCCCACTGTCTCATTAAAAGCTCAAAGAAAATTTTCTTTAACCTCGTCTCTCTCTCCCTGAACTACAAGAGGACTATCAGCACTTTTCTGTGATAGAGAAGAGGAGGTCTATCTTCTCCCTGCACTTTACCATCTCCAAAGGAGTACTGCAAAAAACACTTCCCAGACATGAAGGCTGCACTTGTAATAATGGATGCTGAAGCTCCTACAGAACTCCTGGTTCTGGAGATTTAAGAAAGTAATGTAGCAGAATATGAGATGGGATTAACAGAAAAAGATTATAAAGTTTAATTGATGAAACGCTCTAGCGAGGAGCATAGAGGAAGCAGTCACTGTGGGGTTCTGATGGGAAGCATTCACTGCAGAAAGTAAAAGAGCAGAAGCAGAGAAATGATCGAGAGAGGAGTTGGTCAAAAAATAAGGACAGAAGCAGCTGTTCGCATGATTCAGTGTAATAATATTGTACAAAAGATGAACACTTTACAGTCAGGCAGACAAATCCCCAAGCACTATGTTAAAATGAACCACATGGAGCAAAGGAAGGAGATGGAACAATGCAAAATTAGTCCTAACTTGGTAGCATCTTAGTAAAGCACTTTTAAAAAAATTTTTTACCACAATCAAAAATATTTTTAAAATAGCATCTACATTAAATACATTGGGGGAAAAGTAGCTATATTAATGATTCCCAATTTGCATCTAATCTTCATGTAAGGTCCTCTCACAGAGGGTGTAACAGCAAGGAGTTTATAATTCTCCAAAACTGTACCTGCACTTATTCCCATTCTGTAAAAAGGAAAGGGAAAACAAAGTCCTGGAGAAAACCACAGAAGCCTCGAAGTTGTTGCAACTAGTGTACAAAAACTTTTCTTCTAGCCGTAAGGCAATTTTCTCTATAGTGCCAGTCAACAGTAAGAGATCAACAGAGCAGTGAGCACAGTGTGCTCTGGTGCATCATCCAGGGTATGAATGCTCTTTTTTTTTTCCTCTTCACCTTAGTCAGTCCTTTACCTTCTCTGCACCAAGTATGCCCAGATTTACAGCAAGCTGGTATTTTTATGTGCTGAAAGATGGGCAGCTGTCTTGTCAGGAAAGACAAGAATTTATAGCTACTTTTCCCAAGACACTGTCCAAAAGTAACTTCAGTGTGGTCAAAGATCAAGGTCTGTGCTACATAGCCATATGGATTTTACAAAACATTGGTGCAGTTTTACACCATTTCTCCTTCTGTTGTCTCTTCTGACATTTGCCAGAGCATGCTGTGTATGCATTTCAGCCTTGACATTCATCTCTTCTAAATGTCTACCCTGTGTTGTAATTTCTTGGATCACATAAGTGAAATGTTAGTTCTTCTCTAGTTGCTCTTGCTATGAAAAACATCTTTCTAGAAACAATTTTTTTAAGGATAATAATTTTACAAAATGTACTGTTGCTTCATTACAAAACATCTGGATACGTCGAGATTAAGCCTTCTTCAGCTGCATACTACCATCATCCCCCACACACTGGAGGTGTTATTTGATTTCTGTTATCTTTTTTGCTGGACAGTAGTTCTTCCAAGTTGCTGAAGAGCAAAGCATATTCATTTTTTAAATCAGTCTAAAAATGTCTGTCTTTCACTGAAATGTTCCTGAATAACAACTGACTATTGTAACTTAGTGTATCAACTTTGGTCTCTTAGAGGGCTTAATTTAGATAAAATTTTCCTGATAAAAACAAATGTTTATATTAGAATAAATACTGCAGCCTATCGTAAAGAAATAATTTTTTTTTTAAAGGCATCTTTAATGTAACTTTACATCTTTACCATTATGAAGAATAATGTCTGTCTGAAGACATTCTATGTCCAGGATTGAATCACAAAATCATAGAACGGTTTGGGTGGGAAGGGACCTTTAAAGCCCATCCAGTCCCACCCCCCTGCAAGGAGCAGGGACATCTCCAACCAGATCAGGTTGCTCAGAGCCCCGGCCAACCTGGCCTTGAACGTTTCCAGGGATGGGGCATCCACCACCTCTCTGGGAAATCTATTCCAGTGTTTCACTACCTTCATTGTAAAACATTTGAAGTTTTGACAACCTTCTCTGACCAAGATGTTGGAAATGTAATCTAAAGCTTTTCCAAAGAAATCAGACTTTTGCGAAGTTTAACACCTTAATACAAGCCCATTTTCAAATTCTTTATATCTATCCAATACTAAAGCCAAAATTATATGCCTCAGGGTAGTTCCACCAAGGAGCACAGATCTAGTTTCACTGTGTCTTTACTCTTTTGGTCTTTGGACTTGTTATTAAAATTTCCAATGCATGCACCAAGCTGTAACAGTGAGCTTGATGTGAGTAGCTACTCAGTAGGAACACAGCCTATTCTTTTGATTCAAGTTCATCAAGGGTTCCCGTAAGTACCGTCCAGTCACATTTTGAGCCGTAATGCGCATTGGCTAGAGATGAGCCACCATTACTGCTGTTGCTCCTCTTAGTGCTTCACAATCAGCAGGTATATCAAGGGAGCTGGTAAGTTTAGAGGAAAACGTATTCACACTTGATATGTTGCAATTACAGGCAATACTAGCTGTCAATTAACATAATTTTCTTGCATTACACCCTTTGTCTGATAGTTTTTCAGGTCAGCTATAGAAATAAACCAGTATCCATACACAGAGCAGAAATACGTGGACTGGCAAGACTATATTATGGCAAACATTGAATCGACAGCATAAAATATTTAATGAGATTTAAAACCCCACTATTAATAAAACAGCTTAACAGAGTGACAACAATAGATCTGAGTCTACGGTGTCACAAAGCAGTACTGGTTCTCTCTCATCTCCATCTTGTACCCTAAGCAGTGGAAAGGAAGGGACAGAATTACATTAATGTAATTCTTCAATAAGTAAAAAGTCTCGAGCAAAAAGCCCTTCAATGTTCCCCAAATATCACAGGAAAAGCTACCTTATATCTACGGAGAAGAAAAATGAGAATTGCTTTTCACCCTAGCTATGTCACTGTTATAAAAGCAGATGCTCTGGATAGGAAGAGTAGATAAGCTTTCCTCAGAATGGCAGAAAGAATAAAACACTTAATCATTTAATGTTCTTACGCAAATAAGTTAATTTTAAGTCCCTGATAAAGTCTTATTGCAAAACAATCTTTCTAAGGCTGTTAATACTTTCGTAAGATAAGAGGAAAAGAAAGAGTAACAGAAAAACCTCTTTCAGGGACTGTGCAACAAAATAAACTGTTGTTAGAATAGTGACAATTGAAACAAAAATAACACTCTAAGAATTAAAACATGCATGTCTATCTTATTGACAGGGAGTCATTACTTCATGAGAAGAATTAAACAAGTAAAATTTTTATCCTATTAAAAAATTGGGATGACTTACTCATCCTGATTCATGAGAATTTCTATTTTAAGTCAGAAAATAATTTTCTACTAATGGAAATTAGCTTGACCAGAAAATTTTGTGCCTGGTCTGTTGGCAGAAAGGATGTCAACCAGCAATATTGGTCCCATGAGAATCCACTTGGGAGCCTGAACATCAAGGCCTAATTGCTGTAATTACTGATGTCTTCTTCTTATATCCCCTCTGATGGAGGTGAGTCTAATCTAGTCTCCCTACTCCTTGTACCCGTGAAAATAACAATGTACGTGTTAACTATGAGGCTACTTCTCAGCTCCTGTGCTCCACAGCACCAGTTTAGCCTCCAGCCTGTCCCCCAGGCTGGGCATCAATCTCCTCTGTGCACCCTGCCCACTGCCCCGTGGTGCTTTCTAGAAAAGGAGGCATTAACATGTCATTTATAAATATTCCCTGCATTCTTACCCTATTGATTAGATATTTGCATCAGTTTGTATTGCCTCATGTTTCAAAAAGAAAGATAAATTTAATCATCTCACAGGCTCCTAAAAGCTACTTTAAAAAGCTCAGACAATTTCATAGAAACCCAGAGAGACTCCTTGCCCAAGAGATTTAACTAACAGTGAGTTAGGCTGTAGCATGATAAATGCTCTGTGAAGTTTTGATTTAAGAGGTGATATTCAGTTTACAGACCTTCTCTTTGTAACTATTTCCTACAATAGACATGTTTTATTTTACTCCTTTTTGTTTTCTGTTGCTCAATGATTGGCATTTTTCCTACACACACTAGAAGAAAAAGAATTAAAATATTACAATCAGTACAATAAACCATTTTCTCCTTTCTCTCCTTGCATTTTTATACTTGTGAAATCCAGTAGATTCCATTGGAGTAGTCATAACTAAATCAGACCACTTGAAAAAGTCAGACTCAAACTTAAATTTTAATAGAGAAAAACTATTTGTTTGGATTTGTTATTTTTTTCTTATTACACTTTGCTCTGTTAAACTGACAACATTATGTGGAACAAACAGGCAACTATAAGAATGAGATTTGTGTCCACTTAAAATGTTTCTTCCATTACTACAAGGAAGTAAGCATTACTTTAATGGATGAAACAGGTTTCTAAGCCAAATTTTGTGCTTTTACTTCAATCATTATGTTCAATCATGAGCTTAAATAAATAGCTTGACTGTTACTCTTTATTTTAAAGCACATACTTTAACACAGTAATCTTGCAGGCAGAATTTCTTTTACATTCTAAATTCTACCTTTTTTTTTCATGAGCAATCATACTCAGCTGAATGACACAACTTCAAAGAGTGAAATAATATGTAGTATGATAGATAAGACCTGTACCACTATCTTATGAAAGCTGTCAGAGGCCTGCAGTCATTTCCCTATCTGCTTAAGTACATTCATTTGAATTTACTTCTGTAAATTTGCTTAAGTAAGTTCACAAGTAAATTGTCAAAATTTATATCATTTAAAATTATTCCATAGAGTTCATTGGAGACAGAGCAGTGTAAAACAGATTTGTCCCACTGTTGCCATACTTACGCATAACTCGAAGGTATAATCTATTCAACCATTCCTTAACATTAAACATACTCACTAATGAAAAGTCAGAAGAGAAATTATATTCCCAAAGCCACAGGTCTCAGAAGCAAGCAGTCTTCCTATCAAATTCAATGTATCAACCACTTTAGCAGAGCTGCACACATTTTACTCAACTCCTTACTACGCATCTTCCCCACAGAAAAATGTTCAGTGTATTTCTATCTACATCTGATCTTTATTTCTACAGATCACTCACTGAATTTAGAACCCATATACAAGATACCCAGAAGCATTTGGGTTGGCTCTGTCACTCACTGATTAATAGCTTTTTTCAGCAAATTCACACCAACAGCAAAAAAAAAAAAAAAAAAAAAAAAAAAAAAAAAAAAAAGGAAAGCAGATAACTAGATGTATTCCCATTGATCATATCTCATACTACAGCTTTATTAATTCTCTTTACAAACTTTTATGCCTTGTTCACCTTTTAAACACCTATTCTGATGCTAGATTACATTCTTCCACTGGGAAAACAATATAAACAGAATATGGCAAACAACAATTTAAATAAAATATTTTATGACATCGAAACAGATTTTCTGTTTCAACACATTTGATGATTTCAGAATGTTTTGGTATTTGAAAGTTTTTAGCATTGGGATTTTTTACATCTGATTTAGAATTTTAAAAGGTATTTTAGAAACCAAGCTAGAAGATATACAAAGTGCCTCACCACCGGGTAACAGTGAAATCAGGTTCTGGAGCAAGCATAGAAAATCTCTCACACAGTTGCATTTAGTTTTGCTTTGAAAAACACTGGAGAAATGGATTCTTAGACCAGTGTGGGACCAGTTTCTAATGCAAGTCTACAGATTTTCCATGGGTAAAAAAATGCAATGAGATTATAAATTTTCTAACCATACTCATGGAGCAAAACTTCATTACATCTCTTAAACTTCTCATCAAAGTAAGAGGATGGTACCACCTAACAAGATGTAAAAGCCAGCAGCAGATTATAACTGGAGGGCATAAGTAAGCAGGTGAAGAGTTCCCTGCCTTTCAGAGGGGTGCACCTTCTGTGCTTTATCCATCTCCTTTCAAGTTTGTATGCTTAAGAACAAAATCTAGCACAGTTGTTATCCCAGTACAGTTTACTGAACAGAGTTTAAGATTGTGCTCACTACACATTTAGAAATACTTCCCTCCTTATAAGTAAGATTTTCAGAACTTTAAATACAAATGTATTGTCATGTATTTATGGACTGATTTCAGATAGCACTGAGCTACTTTTTCAATGCTGTTAACACAATGGGACAAGTTTCCCTATTTCCTGCGAGAATTTAAAAAAAAAATAAATTAAATTTAAAAGCAAACAACAAAAAAAAACCTACAGGCACACAAAACAACCCACTACAAATCAAAACCAAGTCACAACTGAACAGGTGTTAGCATGATTAGTAAGACCTGAACATTCCCCAAAATGGAAGTAGCTGTAGAAATATTAGGGTAGATAATAGATGGCTGCCTGTGAATGCATTGCGGATCAGTAATAACAGCTCTGTAAGAAAACAGCCACTCCCTTAATGCACCATATAAAGCACACACTGCTCTAGGTAGACTCTGAAAGTCCCAGTCAACCTGTATCTGTTATACACAGGATACATTCGACAGACATGTTCATACCACATTTTCATGGATTCTGCTGCCTAAAACAGAGAAAGAGATAAATGATGACTGTAACATTTCTGTCTGTACACCAAGATCCCAGTGGTCTTCACAGTGAAAGTCGACAGGCATAAAGAAAAAAAAAAAAAAAACAGGTTTGTTTAACAGCCTGCTAGTAAATCATCATACTAAAGCATGAGGAGGTACCAGAATAAATAGTGCAAAGTACATTTTACAGATGATCTGCACAAAATACAGAGTCTTCACTTCGCAAGTGCCTGCCTCTACAAGGCCACTAGGGATATACAGAAGAGTCTCAAGTTTGAAAAACTGTCAGCAAAACGACACTTTTCATTGAATTCTTGTTTTTGACAGCTCTCATGAGAAAGCAGTAATTCATACCATCCTATTGTAGATTGCACAAACACATCCATAGAATAATATATAACAGAAAGCCCTAAAGGTAGACTTGTGACTTCATCTTCTTTTTCAACATGTGCACTAATCAGCCTTTTGCAGTAATAGAAACAGAAGTCATTGAAGTGTAATGGCTGGAAAAACATAATCTTGTAGTCGCAAATGCCATCTGAATTGGTACTAAAAATGCCCACAAAAATTACAAGAGAAATACAAAGAAGTCATCACAGACACTGAAGTTTTGAACAGCCCTGACGATAGCTTAAACTGGTAGTTTCCATGTCACTTACCAATTTGTGGGTGAGCTGGATGGTAATAAGAGGAGATCCTGACAGGTTGTGGGACAACTTGGGTAGAGGTTCCACTTTGATAGAGATAAGGTAACTGGTTGCTGAGATCATATAACCTTTGTAGGCAGCAGCTTCAGCAATCCTTGAAAAGAAACAAACATATTAAGGAAGTAGCACAACAATTTTTTTTAAGTTCATAGAGAACACCCACAACAACAGGAACACAGGACCTCCTTTTTCCATTCAGGTAAATGAATTTCTACTGGGGAGCAAGATCTGGACCCAGAAGCTCCTACAGGACTAGAAGTAACAACTACAAAGTATAGGGGACAGCTTTAGACAATAGGAGACTTGATACCATAAGGATTCCTTCATTCTCCTGAAAGTGCTTTAGATAATTAGAATTCTGTGAAGTAAGGGATCTAAAAATAACCCAAGCAAAGCAACCTAAGCGAGGAGAAAATCTGCAGACATTTCAGGCTGTCTAATTAAATGTACATATCAGTGTGTAAGACACATGTATTATACATAATGCATACAAACATATATGTAGGAATATATTTAGAAAGAATTTATAGATTTACTTTGAAAAATTGATTATGTCCAGTTAGGTTTGTTAGAGACTAAGTCAGGTCACAATACAAACAGCTGAACCTGATAAACATCTGATTAGTCCAGGTAATACATTTTTCTATGCTGAAGTAATTTTTGCAGTAGGTAAGAATCCTTTTATTTCTGCTTTCAGCTAAAACTTATGACTTTGGCATTTTTGCACATTTAGGAGTAACTAAGATCCATTTGACTGTAGGGTAAATTTTTTTACACTATGAGTAACCAACTGTGCAGGAGTAAAACGGTTTCTGTCATCTACCTCTTCAGTATGTGATTGAATGGTATTTACTATGAGAAATATGAGCCATGGCAAATCAACCATTAGTGTGGGTTTCCAAATATAGCACACCACTGGAAAGAGTCAATTTACAAAGCACATGGAAAAAAAACCACCTTATTTACATCTGCCACCTGTTTGCAATGGTTTCTTATTTTTCTTTCAGTGAAAAACAAAAGCCACGTCAGACATTAAAATAACTTCATTCAGTTCCTCAGTCAGGTCAAATAAAAGAGAACTCATTTAGCACAATTCCAAGCGCCATTCCTTAGTTCTGACCACAAAAAAAAAAAAAAAACATCAGTATCAGAGATTGCTGCTGCTCCCAGTGACCAGCATGTGAATTGAATTTGTTCATCTGAGGGCAAAATTTGCTATTGTGATAGGAGAAGTTTAAATTTAGAGAAGGACTTATAATGTTAAGACCACTAGTTGACATTTTGAGATTTCTCCTACACAGATTAACAGGATGGAAGTGTTTTCCACACTCATTATCTGACATTTTAACTTTAGACAGCTAGATGAATCTTGAATCGTGAAGAAACTTCAGCACAAGGAAGAAACAGTGTTTGTGTTTCATGCTTGCATACGCAAGGCTTTCCTCACGGTGGCCCTGGATGGGAGATGGCAGTGGGTCTGCCACCTGGTTACCCTCAGTGGGATTACTACAGATTTACACAAACTGTATATGAGCAGGAGCAGAACTAGTCTCAAAACCTTTTTTGTTCCCATTTTTTTTTTTTGTAAAGAGCCAAAACTGACTCCCTTCAGAAACTGCTATTTATGCAGTCTGAAAATAGAAGTCATCTGTCTGTGCAGCATAAAAGATCCAAGAGTTTTGGTTTTAGCTTTCCACCACAAAAGAAAAAAAAATTGCCCTTAAGAAGAAAACGGACAGGCTTCAAATTACAGGTGTTTAGGCAGCCCAGTGCTAGAAGGAACATAAAAGAAATTCTTTAAAACAAACTACTCTGGGAAAACATTGTTACTCTACTAAAATGCAAGCAAAAAAGTTATTAGTACAGCACAAAAAAAAAAAAAGGAAACCAAGCAGAAGTAAAGTACATACTTATTTTTAAAACATATTTTGCATACCTGGGGTTTGATTCCTCAGAGGAAAATCGCTAAGCTAGCATTCCCTGGATTACTACTTTTTAAAATGCTGTTTTGGACAGATCTGTATCTAGAATTTTACAGATGTGATTCTGTAGTGCATTACATACTGCAAAACGTTCAAGTAGCTTGGATTAATTATTGAAATGTGGGAGATGTTTCTCCTCCGGTGTCTTTGTGTTTAACATTGCAGCAGGGCCAGATCCTTCCTTCTTAAAAATGAATGCTAAAAAATAAATACAACTCAGTGGAACAGGAATTGGTCTCCAGGTTGTTCTATTCCACAAAATTCAGAGAACGTACACATGGATGACATAACTGTTTTATTTTGCTATATCAGAGCCCCAAGAGCTGTAGACTCTGTGACAATGCATCAGAACAGTGTTTTGACATGCAGCATTTCTAATCATACTGTGTTTGCTAAACTTTGACCTAAGTCAAGACCATATTCATTATCTTCCGCTCTTTGAAAAATTGAGATTACAGCTTATTATCTTAATAAACTGCACTGGTCCTCCTGTTTGAAAAAAACATAACCTGTCATAAATTATTGCCTCTATTTCTTCATGTCAATAAGAAATACTGCACACTAACGACATGGTTCCTTTACAGCCACCTGCTAAGTGCCATTTTTTTTTTGAGAGAGAGCAGAGTAAACAACAGTACAGCTTGCTACTTGATTTTTAAAAGCTATTTAGTAATAGTTGTGTGATTATCTCAGTGTGATCAATCTAGTCAGAAGCCGGGATTCTTTACCCTGAAATTCACAAATGAGTTCCTGTGATCATGATCTTCCATGTAACTCCGTGTAAAGAAAGGAAGGCAACACCTGAAATTCATGACAGCTAGGACGCTGCATCCTTTCCTTCTGCTGTCATAAACAACACAGAAAATTCACAGACTGGGAAAGACTGAGAGAAAGTGTAAACTAATTACGTATTCCCGTGAAGAACCAAAAAAAAAAAAAAATCATACTAGCTTAAAAGGAAAGTGTAATGATTTACATGAATGGCCTTGCAAAATTCCCTGGGGAACTGTATTGCTGAGAAGTATATAGCTCTGCATTTACTTTATCTTATCTGCTAATGATTTCATTGATGCAGCATGTAAAACAAAAGGTCTTTAAAGCATTGCCTGGTCTCCTGTTATAAAATTACCTTAAAGGTTTCTAGGATTTGGATTCCAATTTTATCTGAAGAGGGATGTTATGTTTTCTTACTTGTTTCATTTAAGTGCAAGCTTTATCTTTATATGTGTCAGGAGAAGAGATGTCATTTCTTTTTATGAGACAGATTAAAATGATGAAAATCTAATGCCAGACCTGATGAATAGAAGGAGAAGACAAAGAAAAGCAAACATGTTGCTATGGGAATCTATTTTACTAGAAGATAAATTAAAACATCTAATGTAAGCTTTAATCTCTCTCCAGTTAATGACTACATGTCTTCAATATTGCAGAATCAGGATTATGGCTCGTAATTTATTTACAGTTGATAATGACATGACTGTTATAAAGGTATATCACTAAGGTAATAAACAAGCTGTTGCAGCATGAGAGGTCTGAGATACTTACTTGGTATCCATAGGGTTGATATTATGAAAGAAGTAGTGCATGTTATGGTAAAGCAGGCCAACAATGGTAATCCAAGCTGTGAAAGGGGAAAAAGGGTTATTCCTCAGAGCAACAGTTATAAGGGAGATACACTTCTCTCCTAGACCTGAAACTCTGTGTTAATTAATAGTCTTGACTTCTATAGACTTTCATATCTTTGCTTTAGCAGATTTCTGATTATTCTTTTAAGTAAATGAAAAAATATCAACGTTTTGCAGTATGGCACAGGAGACAGATATCAAAAGTAAAATAGAAGGATGTCTGCCTTGCACAACTCTACTTCAAAAATAAGTTGTTAAAGTAATCAGTTGTCAATTTTAAATCCCCCACATAGCACTAGAAAGGGTCGCATGACATACCAGAGTTAACGTCTCCACTGTAGCTACAGTACTCTCAAGGCTACTTCACCGCTACCTACATTAACTGGCAGTTTATCAAACTCAAACATGGGCAACCAGTTTCCACTTTGGTTGTCTGTTTGCTGCCTGCATTCCAAGTATTTATGGGTTCTCCAGCATCTGAGTAAAGAGACAGATGTGTATTTTCTAAGTGTCAGCCACACAGATGTCTTTTACTATCCCTTTTGCTGGGTTCCAAATATTTATAGTGTCAATTATTTAAGGTGAAATCATAAATTTTTAGGTTAGCTCATTTGGACAGTGTAGAAGTGTGGCCTGAAGGCTGAAATTATTCAGAAGCGAGCTTTAGCTAGAAAAAGAGTTAACCATTTAATGGGTTGGATCATTTCAGGACACCAAGCATGATAATGTTCGAAAGAAAAAAAAAAAAAAATAAATCTGCATGGTGAGAAACTCTGTAAGTGGGAAAGGCAAAAAAAAAGTCCTCTCATGCTATTTTTGGCATTACAAGTTGGTCTGCAATTATAGTTATTCCAGCCTCAGAGCACTTGCAGTGAAGTCTCCAGCCAGAGCCTCCTGCCAGCGCAAAGAAACAAAGCTGTCATCACAGATCAGGTAGACAGTTCAGTAATTATTAGAGTATTTCTCACTGCGGGTTATCTGCAGCTGACTTTGCACTTTATGAATAAGGACTAACCTTCCTTCAACAGAGGCGACTGTGGAAAGTTCTGTGGGTGTGGAAATTCTGTGGGCTGTTATTTAGGGCACATAGGTCAGATTTTCAAAGATTTGAGGATGCAAGTATGTGTTTTTGTAAACAAGTTCCTTCAATCCCTCATTAAAACATAGATCATTACCTTCAAACATTGTTATTTTAGAGTTTTTACTGAAGCTTCAGATTTTTGCCATACCTTGCTTTTGAGATTATTAAAATTTTAGCCGAGGTATGAATTTCCGAGTTCTGCCTTTTGCCTTAACTGTAGTTCACATCTTCATTCTGTTTCCGTAGCTGCTGTTGCTTAAACCTGTCATTTTATAGTTTAATTTCATGCAACATTTTAAGAGTGATTTTGCATGAAGGTATAAGTAATACCTGAGCTGACATCCTGCAATTTCTTAGAATAACCAGTTCGGATGCTAAAAATAATTTATTAAATTATGGCTTCTCTGATTTAAAAAAATGTCAAAATTAGATGGCTTCTGTCTCTGTGGCATAGCTGTATTATTCAGGATTAATTCAAGTAATATGAAAATTCTACCACATTAATCATTCATTAGTATGACAGGACAACTGCTGCTACTTTAAAGCCAGTATGATCAATAGTGGTCAAACTGGTTACTTGGAAAAATAAAGCAAACCAAAACCTGTTTTCAAGCAAAATCATTGCTGGATACCCTTTTTACATGACACTGCTCCTCCCTTTAAGTTTTTCCTTACCTTTTTCATGAAAAGCTTCACTGGGAATGGAAATATAACTCTGTCCTCGAGACGGAAATCGATAGTGGGACAAATTCAGAGTTTGAGGATGCATTTTGACCAAGGTGTAATCTGTGTGATAACCCAAATGAAAAAACGATAAAATCAATAGCCTCTACAACCTATTTGACTATTTAACTAGATTCCCCTAAAAGCTATTGCAAATTTTGAATTTAAAACCCTAGATTTTTGCAGAAAATACAGCAAATTCCTCAAGTATAAAATTGCCTTTTATATCTGACTCCTTTATGAGAGAGAAGTTGGTACGCACACTGTTAATATACCATGGATCACTTCACCCATGCTTAAATATTGAGCTTACCAGGGCAAGAAAAACAGATTGATAACACATTCATCCACTGACATTTGAAGGCATTAGTTCAGACCTCCACTACTCCATTTGAGAATGCCAGTGTCCAAGAGAGCACGCACAGTGATTAATGGTACTGGTGACTCCTGAAGCTGTTTCCCCCCTCACACAGGTCTCAACAAGCAGAGCTGAATGCCAGAACAGATAAATTACCTTTGCTACCTGTAGCATCCAAAGACACAGATGACATTAGGGTGCTAGGATGCCAAAGAGTAGTAAAATAAAATTATCCTAAAAGATCAAAACTGTTCCTATTATTTGCAATCTCTTGCAAAAACCTTGCAAAATTAAGGTTTTGTAGCATCCAGAGATCTGCAACTTCAAAGCGCTGCATAAGAGTTCTAGGCCCTAGCTGCCTGTATGTATATTATAGTACTACTAGATTAATTTCATAAAATTCATATTCTAAACCTCTCTCCAAATAACCTCAAGGAAGTTCAAGTACAGTTAGAACTGACTACCTCTGGGCTAACTGCACAGTCATCTTTCTACAGCTGAAACACTGTTTTGTATTAGAAAGAGAAAATAATCTGTTTTGATTTCCTCCTTCATGTTGGCAAAGGAGAGGCTGCAAGCACAGATGCATTTAGGACATCCAGACAGTCCACAGAGAACATTGCTGCTAAATCCTACCTGCTACAGATGACATGCCTTCAACAGTTAAAGGTAGCGAGTTTTCGTCCAGATTGTGCGTCATATGGGCCATCACACCATCAATAGTTTGAATTAAACTTCCAAATGTGTGAGCAGTCTGAGGGAAGAAGAAAGAGAAGGCTCTACAACCAAAGAAATTGCAGTTCATAGCACAAAATGCCAAGGTGCCATGTTAAATTCCTGTGCAACTTGTCATTCAACCATTCAAAGTCAAACATGACTTTCTCCACAACCTTTTATCCACATATAGTGGATAAAATGTTACACAAATTGATGCCACCCAGAGCCCGACCTTGTAAAATGCTGTTTTCTAGAATGTCTCCAAATGACACTCTGCTCCCACCAGCATTTGCCAGTCAATTATACTCAGGATTCAGCAGAATGAGGCCAAGAACTGAGCAAATTATTTTGACACTATATAAAGACTGGTATCAGATCTTTATTGGAACATAAGCTGAGTCACTGCAGTGTGGCCTTTCTCTCATCTTTATCAAAATGGTCCCCAGTATAAAGCTAATGTCAAAGTGTTTATACATCCCCTGGAAAACAACCCTTTGGGTTGAAATTTGTTCTATAAAATCTCAGAGTCAACGCATGTTTCAATGAAAAAGAAATCTATTTTATCTGAAACCTATTTCTATAAGATATGATCAATGATTGTAGACTAAGGACTTAAATCAATTAAACATCTTTTTGTCTTAAAAGCATTTTAGGCTTCAGTGAGGCTTCAATTTACTTTAGCCTCTCCTTCTCTCAGTTTAAAAGCTCTCTTTCTAAAATCTGTGCTCCCTTTAAGATTCAAACAAAAATCTGAAGAAATTCCTGTGTTCCTCCTGCAAGTATTTCTCTGCACTCTATATGGTAGACCAGAAGAGGAAGAACATTGATACAAGTTACTTTTCCTTATATTAGGTTCAATCTCCCTCAAAGCTTCAGTTCACTAAACAGGCAAACACTACCACATATTTCAGTGCATTGAAAAACATCCATCTACAAAACAAATATAAACTTTTAAATATCAAAGTTCAGTGCTAAAAAAGGAGTGATTAAACATCTCTTATTTTATAAATATGATTTTGTTTCATTCATGCTGAAATACGTGGAAACAGCAGCAGACAAATTTCCCTTGTTTTAACCCTCAAAACCACATCATAAACGAAAATGACCTAATTGTTTTGTCTGTGGATCTTCACTGCAAATATGAAAGTGACATATGAAAAAATAAATAACTTATACTGCCAATAAGTCCTAACAGGAAGAATAATTGGGTAACTGGTTTCATTGCTCTCCATGTGAAATTATGCAACCAAAGTAATCTACAAATCTAAGCCCATTTGTCTTACCTCCGGCATATCAATCCAGCTGGGCAATAACAGAAAGTCTTCAATAGCTTTTAAAAATGCCTAAAAGATAAATTAAACTATATTATTTGATTATTTATTAAGCAGCTACATCTCCTGGTAAGGAGAGAAGGCAGATCACTGCTAGGATTTTCTCAGGTTTATTTTAAGATGACAAGTCCATTTGCATTCAAGCCACAGGTTCATCTCTACCTGCGAGCACTCTCATCATGTTCTGTATGGTGACATTTTAAATTAATAGTTTATTTATTAAAAGTAACACCACTATGAAACTCCCAAAGTGCAATCATTATACTACAGCTGAGGTGACAACACTGGCACTAAGTGAACTTATTCTCTTATTTTATCTAAACTCATGTGACATTAATCTGTCTTTTAGTCTTAGATGACTAGATATTTCAGCAGTACTAGATAAATATCTGGGTCCCATCACTTGTACAATTTATTATCTGCTTAATTTTTGCACTTATATGTTGTTTTTCAGGTCAAGATCTGACATTATGTGGCAAGTGTGTATTATACACAATCCATAATTGTGCATAATAAAAATTGTTCTGAGCACAATACAGTCCCTGTCCTAAGGAGTCTTGCTGATGAAGACAAACAGAAGGAGGAGAAAAGGGAGCATAGAAAATTACAAAGAACATGAAAAGAAAAAAGCCCACATCTCCTGCTTAAACTTCTCTGTTAAAATGTCTTAAAAGCATCAGCTGAATATAGGCAAGTTCCACTGAAAAATGCAGAAGAAAGTTACAAGACTTTTCTGAGCATAATTTTACAAGCCATAATTCATAGGGCAATACCAGAGCTTTGCTACGTGAGTTTACTTTTGGGCAGCACAAACTTGCAATCCCTCTCAGATACTCGGCGTAGAATTCTACCTAGCATGCACAGAAGTTATCCTAAACCCAGGACCCAGCCCAAAGTGCCCAGAGCGTTCAGTGAGTGTCTCTTTTCAGGTCACAGCATCACTCCCGAATTACTCCAAACAGGATGTGTTGGACCGCGGGCAAGGGAGGGAAAGCAGGACTGCTGGAGCTCCTGAGCCAAGCAGCATTGCAACAAAAAACATGTCAGGTTTGTCAGAAGCGATGCATTACAAATGTGTGTCAGTAATCAGAAAGTTTATTGCATATCACTTAAATCAAATGTTCTTGTGCTGTGAGGCATATGACAATCAGGACAGAGATAACTTAACAGAAAATAGCATGCATGCTCAGTGCCTGTCTTTCAGGGAATTAGCTGCAGACAATACAAGGCCTAACCATCCATCAGAAAAATGACAGTCTGTATGTATGATCAGGGCTCTCTTGTGTTTATTTCCCAAAATAGCTTTGCAAAAGATAATCACGTCCCACATTTCTGTCTGCAAATCACTTTCATGGCACACAAAGAAGCATCAGATAGCATGAATGAGCAACCAAACGGCAACTGAAATGATGTGGGAAAGAGGTACGATATCTGACAGGATGATGTTCCATTTTCAATTTAAAGCCCTCACAAATTTTTCAGCAAAACAAAGGAAACAATGTATTACAGCTTTTTAGAAGGGTTTTTGCCACATATTAAACTGTGATCCATGAAATCCAAGCTTTACAGTTTGCAAACACGAAGCTTTTAACACAAACTATCAATTGCTGTCCATGTAGTTTTCAGAAGCATTTATTTATATTGTTTGTCTGAGTAAATAATCCTTGTCACCCTGGTATTACCCGCAGGCTTAAAGGAACAATCACTCGTGAGGGCAGAGCTGATTACTGTAATAATAGCTTTCTACTCTGCTGAAATCAGGGAATTAGATGCCCGTCATTTTACAGAAGGCTAACTTTATGCTAGGAGAACATGACCCCTTGTCCTCAGCTCAGACTGCAGAAAATGCCTTTTTTTTTCTTTTTCCTTTGTGGATTAGATTAAGCAAAAAAAAATTACTCAGTTAAGCTTTAGACCTGATCTTTCCATGAAGCAGTTGCAGTGGAGATTTGTGATATGTCTGCATAGGAGTCCTGGCTGTGATTGGAACCCTGTGCAAGACAAATCTATTAACTCACAAAAGCTCAGGACACCGCCATCACTAACAGGCCTCTCCCACAGCTTTCCAGCTCCAACGCGGAGCTGGCGGAGCAGGCTGTCTGCCTCTGCCGAGCCCCGCAAGAATAACACGTGACTTTGCAAAAGAGAGGCCAGACGAGAGGCACAACTTGCCCTCTGCTTACTACAGGAGCAATAAAAGCTAACAAAAGGTTGGGCAAACATCAGTAACTGATAACTTTTTAACTCTCTAGTGCAGGTGTGAATCTCGAAGATAATAAGTTTATACTTGGGAAGTTCCCTGGGCCCAGACTAATGCAGCCACACCTAGCGTGCTCCCTGCACCCGAGTCAGTTTGCTATTAGCTCGTGCAGGCCTCCATTTTGCTGCGGTCACCGCAGTGGCATTACAGAGTCTTTGTGTCCTGCACCTGGCAGACAACTGTCAAACTCCACTGTAGTTTGGATCAAGCTGGGCCACGCAGAGAAATGCTGATTTTTTTACAGAACTGCATATTCTTCATTGTATACAATTGCAGCTGAAATAAATTAATAAATTATTTTCTCCTCCTCTGTTTCCTGCTCAACTAAATAATTATTTTTTGATGTGTGGTCATGGTTCCATATATTTTATGAATTAAATAATATCCCCAAGAAGTAATTAGATCTTCAAAACTCTTTCTCTGGTTGAAGCTCACCTTCTGCTACTCCCTGAAACAGCTACTGCTCTTTTCATACGTATTTTCTTCAATCAGCAAGAACTTTGAAAGTTGCATTTGCTATTCCAGCCTCTGGAGGAATTTCAGGGTCACCTGGCTCAAAGCACAGATGTGAAAGACACTTACTTCTGTTAGGCTCAGGGCAGTATTTTCAGACAAAGATTTGTTGGGTAGGCTGAAGGACACGTTCTCCAGGTAGCCTAGCATGGTGTCGGGGGAGCGGAAGCTCCCTCTCTCCTCCGTCAGGTTCGTTATGATGGGATGATAGGCATTCGTAGAGAGCTACAGAAGACAGACACAGGTCATCAGAAATTATCCCATACGGCAGCCATTATGTATAGTTTTAGCCCAAAAGGGAGTTTGAGGCATAGCAGACTGCTATGGTTAAACACAAGAGGATACACAGGCCAAGGGAAAAGGAAAGTACACAGCCAGATAGACTGGATAAACAGAATATACAGGACATTTCTGCATGAGCAATTCAGGCCCTAACTGCCATGGTTTCCTGAGAGCCTCTGTGAACACGAAGAAAACGAACAGAACTTTGACACTGCAGATAGCAAGAAAGTGAAAAAACACTGCAACAGGCAATTTGCATGTAGGCTGATTACAGCTAATCGTATGTATTTGGCATATGAAAAATTAATTTTATTTTAATCCTTTTCATTATGCATTTACTAAAGAGAGGAAAACTAATTTTTTTGTTGTGGTGGGAAATCTTTTCTAATTTTAAAAGAAATAAGAGAAAAATTAGCAAGATGGTTTTGAATGTCTGTATCTTCAAAGTTCATTGAAATACTTCAGAATTTTCTACATTCTTCCTCTTTTTTAAGATAGAAAATATTTTTATTTAACAATTCCCTTTGTCTGTCCCACATTAAGAGTTCTGTAGTTTTCCCATCTTCCAATAGTGGCTAAAAACTCTCCCTATACATATCTGAAAGTGTTTATAACTGGTACTAAAATAAGTGCCACCAATGAAAATTGTAGAGTGAGGAGGATCTGTAACTCTGTATTACATACACATTTTGACATTATAGAAAAGAGTTATGAGGAGTGTCCTACCACAGGTTTTGTAGTGCTTGTCATTACAGACCATGGAAGCGTTGAAGAAAGCAAAACTTGCACACCTGGGGAAAACAGATACACAAATGAGATTTAACAAATGTGATATTCCCACTGCAGGCTGAATCTGTTGTAACTGAAAGTAACATATTTGCTGCTCTGTGCGTTTTATTTATTTGCAGTACTGTAGCTACACAGGCTTGTTAAAAGCATTTCATTTACTGATTCTCTCATCAATTTTATTTTGTGATCTTTAAATAGATGAGCCTTGCAATTTAGTCTAAGTCTTAAACACTTAAACCTTTGTTTACAAACAGGAAATTTTCAGTGCTACATCTCAACAGAAAAAAAAGGACAACCATGCAATTAAAATATTGGCTTCAATCTTCCTTCTTTAACTCTTCAACATTTATGTAAAGCATTTAGGGAAAACTTAAAAATACATCCCGTGTCGTACAATTTCATATATGACCTTTCTGTGTTTCCATATATATGATAAACTGAGACTGGGAACATACAGAAACTGGAAAATATGAGACTCAAGTCTCAGCTACAATCTCCAAATGCTAATGTTTACTTATATCTTGAGTCTAAATTACTTGAGTGCCAAATAAAATCACACTCATGAAGGCAAGTTCAGAAAGATTTTTCCACATTAAAAAAGAAAAAATCAGTAAGAAATATTCAAAGCCAATGGAAATACTTTCATTGCTTGCGGCAAAACTAAGGCACCCTCATACAAAAGAACACTGGTAGAAATGGTGGTATGCTAAAGCTTTTGGGGCATGCTAGTTTTACATAAAACAAATAACAGGGGTCAAAGAGTCAAAACACAAACCTGCATTAGTAGTTTGATATTGATACTGCAGATAATGTCTCTATCAGGTGTTTGTAAGCTCATTTCAAGCAACAGTGAGGTTGCTATTAATCAGACAGGCTTTTCTAATAAATGTCACCTACTAGCACTATATCCATTGAAAATTAACATACGAGCATGTCATAAATGATTTGTCGAGACAGAAGAATAAACTTGATTTTGGATGGCTTCCAGTTGCTCTGTTTCAAAAATATTGGTTCCTTTTTGTGCAAAAGGATTTATTGGTCATTTGTGATAGAGAAATATAATTTTCTTCTAATCTATGTCTTACCAAGATTTTATATTTGCCACGATTGAGGTGTTTCAGCACAATCAAACAGTAGTTGCATATATAGGACAATTTTTTCCCACAGATCCAAAAGGAACATGATTATTCATCCTTTTAAAAGACAAGCTGCCTTTTTATGTTTCTTATGTTAAACCACATAAGCCCAGCTTCAAGTCTGCTTTGTTTGTCATCAAATAGATACCAAGAATAACTTTTGTTTATTAGAATATTCTAACTTCCTTGGAAGTTTTACAAAATCTGATTGGTCCACTACTTCAAAGGAAACAGCAAAAAATTCAATATTCTACATTTCTCAAGTGCTCCAAATCACCTGAGCACTTTAAAATAGTATTGGCTTGAAATTCTTCAAACTTACAAAAATATAGATATACCTGACATCGCTTTACGTTTTAATTCCTAAGCCCCTAGAAAATACACATCAAGCTTCACTTTCAATTAAGAGACTAGAAATTTTTTTTTCACAGAAAATTGATAGTTCCAGATGACCCTGAAAACCTGTGAACTAGGGGTTTAAGAAAAAAAAAAAAAACAAAACAACACCAAACGTTATGCAAATTGCAGTACACTCACAACATATCTCAATGTGTAAATCAGAGAGTTTGCTATACAGCCTTCTAAAAATCAGCAGGGATTGAAAGGTAAAATTCTGTACAAATCTAAAAATTTTTACTTTCACAGAATCCAAGGACCCAGCTTTCTGCAGTGTTTCAAAATCTAGCTACAAGCATTAATGTCCAGTAAGCAGATATTTTGAGCCCCAGTAAGACTCTTTCCAAACTGAAATACAAAGGAAATAAGTAGAAACTTAAGTCCTGAACAGGACTGGCGTTCATGGAGAGAGCTTTCCATGATGCCTTCATTATTTGTTGTAGTGAAGATGGGAGGGTGGAGGGCTTCAGAGAATGGCTACTGAGTTCACCAGAATTCAAAGGGTTAAAAAAAGAGTTCTCTTTGTATTTATATAAGTCATACTTCTCTGGCAGTGAAACAGGGCACACATATAGATGGATCAGGTCAATTTAAAAATCTACTGTGCTCTTGAGTTTAGCTACATAACATTCTTCTTGAGTTACACTAAATCAAAGAATGTGATTTATGGTAGCTTTGAGTTGGATAGTGTTATAGTAACCCCAGATTGTTGTGAAAGATACAACAGCCAAATACAAAAGCATTTTTTTCCAACATGACCTGAACATTGTAAAGTTAATAAAATTTTGGTTTTTAAGATGAGAACTATTTCCTGTATCAAATGAATACTCTCCCAAACAGAATTTTTGAAGACTTTCACAGGAATCACTTTTTAAAATAAAAAGGTTTTGAAATAAAAAAAAAACTTGAGTGCAATTGCTATTATTTATGTGACAAAGGAAATAGATTGCTTCATTATATACCAGATTTAGGTTTTTCTTTTTCAGTGACTTCAGTTCTACATAAACTGATTCATATTTTCTTTTTGATAAAATATACTTGTACATATTTGATTGCTGTAATCAAACCCGGAAGTCACAAACACATATATTCTCATTTCCAGGCACGCATAGAAGTTCTGTGATATTCAAAGAGTTTCCATTGTGAAAATGGTTCCCTTGGGTTTAAAAGCACAAATTACGGGTGTAACTGCTTTAGCTCTCCGTTACAGAGTAAGAATAAATGACAGCAGGGAAACTGCCAGCAAAGTCAAATGTTCCAGATGCCCCACAGCTTTATTCCCAAGATGGATGTTTTCTAATTGCCATTCACACACAAGCACTTAATAGCAACAGCCTTTCTTGTAGTGAAAAGTTTATCATAAACATCCATAGAACAACTGACAGGGTTTACTGGCCAGTCTTCTAAGTCTTTGTTCTAATCCTGATTCTTTGCCTTTCATATTACATTTCAGCTGATATCTTTCTTTTTAGTTCACAGCATATATTAGTTAATAAGTCTTTATCATTCCAGGAACTGGAGAGATAACCACATCCCCTGGAATACACTGAGTGACTTGGCTCTCAGTTACACAACAACCAGAGTGCAAGTTAGAAATCTGGAATCTGTCTTTCCCAACACCGTTCTGCCTCAAGTCTAATTACTGCTCCACTTCTCTTGATCCTAGGAGATCTAACTACAGCTGGATACTTCAGGTCTCAGTAATTTTTCATGACATTTTTAAGGAGCTAGAACCCAGAATGAAAAGACCGCACATCCAAAGGCAGCTTCAGTGACATTCATATGTGACTTTTTCTGCCTCTAAAAATTACATTCAACAGCTGAAAGATGTAAAATGAACACAAATCCTACATGCTAAATGCTTTTAAGTCAGCATCTTTACAGAAGATGAATGATTACAACAGCGCATATACTCACCAACAGCAGCTGTAAAGTACTGCTCAATTTCATTGGGGGTGAGTGCCCTTTCCCATATAATGAATTCATCAAATGCCCCGTTCACATAGCGCTTAGTTTGATCCCCCTCTGTCCCAGTCAGTAGATTTGCACTGGGGTCTCCGTAATCGTAGAAAACTTTTCCATCTGGATCAGTCGTGTTTAGAGTTCCATTGACATAGACCTTCAGTCCTTCTCTTGATTTCCAAGTAAAGAGAATATGAGTCCAATAAGGACCTGTAAAACATTGAAAGTCACAGCAAAATCCAGGAATCAATTCCATTTAGAGTCTTTCCTCTTCAGTATGTTTTTGCTGACTTGTGCAATGCTATAGAGCTGCATAGGAAGTGCTAAGAGTGAATTATGGAATGCTGATGCCATGAATATTAATCTTTATACCCATGTGGAAGCCCATACTTGGGCAGAATGCCTCTTAGCTTTTGTCTGAACTCTTACTTGGGCTCACTGCAGCTTCATAAATTACACTCGCTAAGTATTATTGGCCACGATTTGAAGTCTCTTCAATACTGTCTCAAAACTCAGTTCAGCAAGAACTGCATATAGACTGCAAGAACTGGAAGTACAAGCCAATAGACTAATTGAAAGTTGCCGCAGTTTCTTTGTTGTATTTGAGAGGTTGAAAGCATAATATTAATTTTCACTTGGATTGGATAATCCACAAATGTGAGAATTATACTTAACATTTAGCAGTGTTTCTCTTAAAAGGAGATTTCTGAACAGATTTATTAAGCTTTACAGAACTCTGCTACTATAAGATGAGAAAGTCCTATTTTACCAACATACAGGCAGTCAAATTAAGGCAAGAAAATATTTAGTGATCATCATTGGCATTACTAGAAGACCAGAATTTGTTCCAGTCACTAGGCAATACCATTCCCCAACAACACACAGTTTAGATAGAAGCAGGAAGATATGTGATATACCGAAATGTTTATTAGTACTATGCCATATACAAAACTTGACACTCAACAGATAACAAAATGACCAAAGCGCTAAACACCCAGTTAGATAGTTACCAAATAAAGTCTTAATTTAGGAAGCAGTAGAGGACAGCACACACATCCAGTTTTAGAACATACTGAGAACTGTCAGGGATTAACCTGCATTCTCCACTCATGCCTCCACCTAAGCACTCATTAATCTCTTGATGTCAATACCAATTCCACTTCAGAAACAACTGGAATTTGGGTCCGAGGACTGTTACTGAATGGCAAGTGTTCTATAATAGAATATCACTGGTCTTTCAGTTTGTACTTTTTCTCTCTCTCCCTCTACATCAAGAGAATTCTTAAGCACAGAGCTTTGTAGCTATTTTTGTATATCCACTTCTCTTTCCTGAAGCTGCCCTCTTACCATTACATTTCTCTGCAAGAATAAAGGAAAACATAACAAAGAAATTAATAAAAAAAAAATTATAAGTGTTACCTGGTGGACTAAAGCTTGCTTTCCACTTCATCATTGCATTCCCCCGGGTGTAAAATTCCACTGAGCCTTCACCTTCATTTGAACAGATTTTGAAACCACTGGAAATTACTCGTCCACCAGAGGCAGGGAGAAACTTAGCCTGTTGGTCTTGAGTCTTCCAGAAAAAGGAAAATGTTACTCCTGATAAAAGCAAGTGAGAGGAGATTTTAACGAAAATAATCAAGTGCAATTAAAAATTTCCAATATCATAAAATACAGAGAGTGGGAATGCTTTTGAGGACACATCATCTGCTAGCATAAACAAAGATAAGATTTAAAAAATCAACAATGCTTTAACAGTGTAAACCAAATAAACATCTCTTCCTAGGTTTCTCCTCACATGCGCATAACCAGGACAGAGTAGTAATCATTGCTTCCTGAGCAGATTCTATCAGTTAAAACTAAAGTTCTTTGAGCACCAAAAGTAATGAAGTATTTTTTTCTTACAGATTTATGCTTCCATTCCCTTTGCCTTATCTCTCCAGTCTCCTTACCCTTCTCACCCTCCTGGGATGATCCCCCTTTTCCTCCTGTAGCCTTCGCTTATTTCAAAAAACAAGTTGCTCTCGTATCTCCATATCCCCCACCGGCATCTACATCTTTTTTCAGTGTTCACCAAGTGCCAACAGAGCCAGAAATAGTACATTGACTGCTTTCAAGCTACCGATGCACTAACTGGCTGCCAGCATGCTTATAGAGTGGCATTCATTGCTAATTACACCTTAATTTTTCTAAGCATGTGTTTTCACATTTCAGTGCTCCAATAATTGCTGAAAGCCAAGAACCAATGTAAAAGAAAGAGACAGCAACACATGCAGAGCCCCAGTCAAAATTCTGAGATCCCCACCTACACAAAAATCAAAGAATTCTGCCCAAAATGCAATTGCAGTCCTTGCCAGTGCATGTGAGATTAACTCTGTCCACAAATAATCCTGTTCAATTCACAGTAAATTTTACTATTATAATGTAAAATCAAAGATTGCACATTAGTGAAGAAATATGATTTCTGTAAGATGGTTTGTTTCTTTACTAAAGGTTACCTCAAAAGGCTTGACCAAAACACTAGTAGCAAATCAAACCTCCCTTGCACTTCAGAAGTTCATGGTGGCTCTGCTGTAGAGGTTCTGCAGTCAAATGCAATTACGAAGAAAATGGCTCAACTAAACAGCTCCTAAAAATGTTCATGTCAGTGTTTATAGTACAAAGTGCTAACAATAAAATTTGAATTCAGAGCAGACTGAGAAAAAGTTTGTGAAGTACAAAAGTGGAAGAGGTTCTGCCACAAAGAATCATAATGAACTAAGCTGGCAATGACCCTGAAGATCACCTAGTCTAAACCACCTGCTCAAAGCAGAGCCGATTTCAGAGCTAGATCTGGTTGCTCAGAGCTCAGCTCAGATTTTAACGTCACCACAGATACAGATTGCACAGCGTCTCTGTGCAAACCAATCCAATGCCCGGCCACTCACATTGCAAAGAATTTGTTTTTTCCTTAGTTCTAATCAACACTTCCTGTGCTACAAATGTGCCTATGATGTCTGTCACATTTTCACTCTTCATCTCCAAGACTGTTTATCTCCATCTGCTTCTATAACCACCCATCAGGTAGTTGAAGACAGCCCTGAGCATTCTCTTTTCTTCATGGCATAAAGAAAAGCCTCAGCCTCCCCTCCCATGTCCTACTGTCTAACCCCTAAGTCATCTGCTGGACTGACTCTGCCTTGTCAGCATCTCTTTTGTATCAGAGGACAAAAATGGGACATAGTACTTCAGATATGGGCACTGAACAGAGAGGAATAATCACTTCTCTTAACCTGTTGACTAAGCTCTTCTGACATGTGGTCAAAATATCCGCTGGATGATTTTATAGTTAGCAGTTCTGCAGCCCCCCAGGCAGTATGAACCTAGTCAATTTGCTACCCAATTTTTTTACCTAATTTTTACCCAAGTAAACGAAGCCCTCAAACTATCATGGACATTTCTTGTTAGAATCATATAATTTTTTTATGTGTTTCATAATTTTATGATTAAAGATGGAAAAGCCTCAGACAGCTCACTACAGTAATCAAAAATATTCCTCCCCATTACTGTCTGGAACATCTTTTTTTTTACATTTCACATATTCTTTTTGTCACAATAACTTAGCAGAAAAGTTAAAAATTCTATTATTGCAGAATAAATAATTTAACTTTGTAGTATCTTCCTGTCTAACTGATCTTTCTGTTTATCCTCATGACAGCACCCATCAATTTACATGATCTACATACCATCTCCTAAATGGTTTATACATGATAAAATAACCACCATGGAAATGCTAATCAATTATCATTGGCCTCCTAGAAATCAATAAGTATATGAACATTATCAATCCTAGTTTGCTAAATCTTGATGGGTATGGGTTTAAAGCTATAAAAGCTGTGATCTCCCAAGTGAATAATTTGTTGTAAGCAAGTTGCAATGCCTTCGTGAGTAGATAAGACTGAGTTCGTATTTCAGGTTCTTTACCAACCAGTAACAGGTTGAAGCACTGATCAAACTCCCTTTCCAGAAAGCCACGCACTGTCGCAGTGTCTGCACACCACCTTTCACCACCCCAGCGAGAGGGCCACCAAGGCTGGCCACGTTAACCTGTCACTGCTGTTAACGCGACTCCTCTGCCAAAGGGTCTCACAATCTTTTGCCAGTGCTTCACCACACTTCTGAAAGGTATGGAAGTGCTGTTATTCCTTCTTTACAGGCTGAAAGATGAAGTTTAAATGATACAGACAGACTAAGTTATACAGCAGTGGAGCTGGTTTCCCCTATCTCTGACTGTCTATCCAATCGGACTACTCTCTAGCTACCGATCATTCTGTAGCCACAAGAAAACTGCAGCTCTGAGTCTTCCTTATGTGCACTTTGGTTTATGAAATGCCAAAACTAAAAATAAACATTAAAGCACACAATAAACACAGCTTTATGAAATGCTATGTTGTGCATTGGGCTGCTGTTTTATTTTTTTTTATTTCAACTTCACATATGTTGACTAAATCCAACTTCTCCTACTGTGTTCAAACTAATGATTAAGATAACATTCTCTTACATCTTTCACAAATGTTTCTTTTGACTGAAAACGCCACTTTAATGAGCCCAAAACTTCTTAAAGAAAACCATTGTTTAAAAACTACTTGAGAAAGGAGGGAGTCGGAGGAAGAATGTTTCAACATTTAAAAAATAAGAATAATTTTTTTTTCTCAAGTCAAAATAACGGTTCCAAAATGTTATTAAATTTAGTCTAGGAAAAAATACTGAGATTTTTGTTTCATAGCTTGTAATATTTCATCTGAAAAGACCCCAAGATCGTTTCAGAAAGTATTCCCTGGTTAAGTGTACTTAACACCAGTTTCACATATATGCAACCAACGAACATCAAGGGATGTTTAATCAATAGCAGGCTTGAATAAAATTACATTTTATCATTGTCACAGGCTTTATTTGATTTGGAGAAAAACAAAGACACTCTCTTTAGATAAAGGAGTGTTGGCTTTTTCCCCTCTTTTTTACACCTGCTATGGTGATTTAGTATTTATTTTTTATATGATTTCTTCTCTTCACATTTTATCTACTGAACATTTCAGTGTTTTATGTTTTTAATGTTCTTGTTTGTGAGACACTGGGAGTGCTCTGGTACTATAAAAATAATTTATTCTGATTATTATGTTATACTATAGATGTAGAACTAATATGACTTACTGATAATTTTTATTTCCCAGAGGTATGAAAAAAAGTATGAACAGATAGAGATGTATTAAAAAACATACCGACAGTAGGATACTGAATTACTTTCAGAATTATTGAATTACTAATTCAATGTTAACAATACTGCTTAAGCTTAGGAACTACTGGAGTTTATGTATAGAAAGCAGCATTTTCCATTGACCCATTTCTACTCAATTTTAAATCTCTAGTGGGGGTTTTATGCTAGTGACTAGTTGTATGTTTGGTTTGATAGTCTTATACAGATTTAATCATCTTCTGTAATCAACACATTGTCAAACTTGTGCCCCACTATTCCACCGGTCATTTTGTGATGCTAGCCCAAGAAGAAGAAAGGGAAGAGAAAAAGAATAAAGAGATTCAAGCATCTATGAGGACAAATAGATTCCAAGACATCAGAGACATAAAAATTTTGTTAGCTCCAAAGATAAAAATATATATTTAAAAAATCCCACTAAAAGGCTACACTGAAAAACTGTCTCCTAAATTTGAAACCTGTAAGACAACTTCTTTGTTTGTCAAATTGCAGTTCTTGGTGCCACAGACAAGATTTTGGGCACTATAAGCTTATTTCTGCTTTTGTTTAAATTAATTATACTGTGGATCATTGATCCGAGGAGTTGGTGATTAGTTCTAATTTACATTGCAGTTAGAAAAGACTAAATTTTCAGCAATCAACACTCAATTGTTTTAAATGTCAATAAAGAAAAGTGTCAAGCTAGAATTGTAGAATTCATTCCCATAAGGAAACAAACTATGATTATTGAATTACAGAATTTGACAGTAAAAAACCCAAATTAATCATAATTAATGAATTTACCAACCTTCAGGTCCACAAACTTCCGGATTACTAATGCAAGAATTTTGATAGCTTCCAAAGAAGAGAAAGGTAACTCCTTTCTTTTCAGTGACGTAAATTCCTTTGTTCACCATTCCTTCTACAATATCTAAAGGAAAAGCAAGACATAGTTTAACATTTATATGAACCAAAATTTAATAGAATCAGGATTTTAACAGACTCATACACCTCATATGTTTACCTTGTCCCAAGTATAGGTTTGCTTTTGTTGGGGTTTTTTGTTGTTTTCTTCTGTCAGGTTTTTTGTTTGCTTGTTTGGGGATTTTTTGTTTGGTTGGGTTTTTTTTTGTTTGGTTGGGTTTTTTTTGTTTCTTTGGGGGTTTTTTTTTGTTTGCTTGAGGTTTTTTGTTTGCTTGGGGTTTTTTTTTCCCCAAAGACCCATACAGATAACTCCTTCATTTCAAGTTTGTAAAAATTATACTCATATCCGTTACTCAGATTCTTGATTAACTAAGCAAGCTTGACAGAACTCATACATCCAAAAATTATTATTTTAAAGTAATCTGAATAAACATTACCCTTTCCAGAGTTGTGAATACCAGACACATCGCTGAGGTATTTCTGTCTTACTGTTAGGCTGAGGTAGTGAAGAAATTCTTTAATCAATCAAAAATGTAACAGAACAGGGTTGTTTTTATTTTTTGAAAGGGAAATTTTGTGATCAAAAGTCATTTTTCATTAAAAAAAATAAAAAAAAAATCAATGAAATATACTTGACAAGCTGTATTCAAAAGGCAGAAATATATATTGTTTTCAGACATTCTTTGGTATAGCATCATTGTCATTTGGAAAGGCTATTTCTTTGTCTAACATGGATAATGACTAATCGTCTTGCAATCTGATTGTGATTTTCTTGTGTTCCCTGCTAAAGAAAAGCACAGTTGATTCATCCTCTACTAGCTAAAGCACGAGCCTTCTTAATACTAAAAAAACATTACACTTGTTCCGTATAGGAAAGCTCACTAAGGTCTGAGAGTCCAGCTGATAGATCATGATGTTCATCTTATTTGTCCCAAAATAAAAAGAGGGATTAATTCTAGCACTGAAAATGAAATCACAATCAAAACAATTCCACTGTTTTAAAAAGCCTGCATTTCTCAGAACACAGAATACTCTATCATCTATTTCTGAGCAGACAGAATGTAATTGTTCAGTTTGGAATTTCATGTTAATACCATTGTTTATGATGGCATTTCTGCAAGGATTGTGAAGATTCAGAACCTTATTTTTAAGATTCTTCTCTAGAATTTCTTCTGAAAAAGTGTTAGGAGAAGAGCTGCTCCAAGGGAAACACCAGCGACGAGAACACAGTCTTCTCTGAGGTGCAGGAATTGCCAGCTACGTGCTGCTTGGTATTTGAAAATCTAATGAGGTCATAAGGGGAAACGAGGAAGGACACATGGTCTAAAACATGTGAGAGGTTGGATGTAAGAGACTTCTCTCCATATTTATCACTGTATCTGATTTAACAGAAGCCTTTTGCAAGCAGAGCACAGTGGAAATCACACCAAAGTTGCACAGTCAGTGCCAGGGACAGACCATCTATCTGGAGTGATGACCACAAATACTTTAGTCACTGCTTCATCTAGATGGTGTATCCTTTTATGCAATGGGGATGTGAGCAAAAGCACATCTCATTTTCAAACTGTAGACAATCATCAGGCATGAGGATAGCAGTCACAGTGCTGGTCCATCTGTAGGACAACACCACTCAAGGAGACAGCAACAGCATAGCATAGCTCTCAGTGAGCGTATGCCCAAATATTTTCTTAGTTCATTCCAAATTTCAACACAAATACCACAGTTTTCAGATGTCTTCCCCTCCCTTTGAGGAAGAAGTCATCAAGTTCTGTCTCCAATTGATAGATAAAATTTAGTTTCATTTACAAATTTGAGTGTGTATTATGAAGTGAAGTAAACATTTCTAAGTTCTTCTTGAGTCGCCTGAATTCTAAGTTAATTTAGAAAAAAATAAATCCCATAACATAATGCATTTCTGTTTCCATAGCACTTCCTTTGTCATTGATGTCATTATTTTTAGTGTTCATACTGAATATATCTTATTATGTGAGAACTATGCAAATGGTCTATAAAGTAGATAAGAAAGAACTGAAAGGAATTAGGGTCATTTGAAGTGCACTATTAATATAGTTCACATTCGCCAGCATACATTTACTGTTAGAGACTAGAAAAATAGTGCTTTTAGCATCCTAATATAGACCTCCTAGTATCTGAGCAGCCCAAATGACAGTTCTACCATTTCCATCCTTCTCCTTGGGTCAGATTTTCCAACAACTAGATGCGAGTTAATACCTAATTGTAAAGTGGACAAGAGGTTCTATTTCAATTGCACCTACACAAGCAGTGACTTAAATTAAATGACTTTAAGCTTAATGCTGGTATAGATGTAATTAATTTCCAATCCATCATGTTTCTGCCTAGAGAGTTTTCATTTTCTGTTCTTCCTTTTATCTTATAGTGCATTGATGTAAAAAATAAATAAGTAACTTAAATAATTAAAAGGACATATATGTGCAGATTTTTTGCTTGCCTTTAAAAAAAAAAAACCACACGTTTATCAAAGATGTCAAGATTGACAAGATCTTACTTCCAGGCTTTGCAAATTTGCTTGCATTTCTCTTTCTTAATGTGTCCTTTAAAAATTACTATGAAATAGTGAGAAACAGATGGCTTCTTTTTCCATCTAACCTTGAAAGACAAGAAAAAAAATTAACCTATTTGTTCTTATATGTTCCTCTGAAATGTCATCTCTGTTTCTTTTAAGCTTAATACAAATATTCTAGGTTTTGGAGAACCACTGGGCCTCATCCTCTCATGGGCTGCTTAGCATGGGGATGCCTGTCACAGTATGTCAGAGTAATTCAGGTAACACTGCACACGTGCTTTTTCAATAACGTGTGCCAATGTAATGATAAATAGACCTTTACAACATGACCACTTGAACAAAAACTCAGCGTTAACTTTGAATCCAATGTGACAAGAACCATCCAAGCCTGACAAATGCAGAACAAAAAAAAAAAAAAAAGTAAATCCTCACCTACAGTTGCAGAGAAGTTAGAGTATGCAGAGTCATTGGTATATACAAAGGTAGAGTTATGGGAAGGAAGCACAGTGAAGTTGTGGATTCTTAGAGCTGGGTGGAACAACAAAAGAAAATAAGCAAATAAGCAAAACAATGAATAAACACAATCAGTAATGAATTGACCAGTTCATATCTCTCAACATAGCACAAATCACAGATTTGTGATTTGTCAGTGGCCTTTAAAATTATCATACAACCACTTCTCCCAAGTCCTTCTCCCAAGGACTTGTATGCACATGAATGTTACATTCTTTAACTATACAAGCAAATACAGTGTCACTAAAAAAAAAATTTTTCTTTACAGTAACTGACAAGAAAAAACTATAAAAAATGCAACTGCAGACTAAGGGCTCTGAAATATAATCACGATGGTAAGGAACTCCGCAACTGTAACAAAAATCGTACTGGTGCAACAGCTATGGGCAATTCAAGTCCCATGTCCAGTTCTGGACTCCTCAGCACAAGAGAGACATGGACATACTGGAGCAAGTCCAGTGAAAGACAGAGTGCTGGAACTGCTCAGTCTGGAGAAAAGAGATGTTATCAATGTGTATAAGCACCCAAAGGGAGGTGTAAAGACAGTGCCAGACTCTCCTTACTTGTATCCAGTGAACAGATAAGAGGCAATTGGCACAAACGAAAATACAAGAAATTCCTTCTAAACATGAGGAAAAAACCCCAGCTTTTTAATATCTGATAATAAAACTGTATTGTCTAATTTTTTTTTCTTATTTTGATAAAAGTCAACAGTATCTTGCGCACTGTAATTATTTACCCAGGGCAAGCAAATAGAGCTTGATGGAAAGCCCATGAAAGTAAATAGAGACACATTGATTTGGAATTAGACCAACTGAGCTCACAGAAGGGAAAGGCAAATGCTCTTTAAAAAATTAATAATAATACAAACAAAAACCTCAAGAGAAAAATGCATAGAAAACAAGCGGTCATATAAAAAACCTTAACATGACCACATCTTTATTTTATTTGCTATATTTTAAGTTGATAGTTTCCCTTCAATTGCTTCTACTGCTGAGGTAACAAAAAAAAATAATTTGCTGACATTCTCACAACACAAACCCATTGAGAGATATAAATCTGGCTTCACACACAATGACTTCAACAAATAAAGTGGATTAACATGACGGACAGATTATGATGCTTCAAAGATTTAAGAGGAGAAACATGGAATGAAAATAATTGCATGATATGATGAGTGGAAAACAAGAAAGACACCAGCAATAAACAGAAGAATTGTGTAATCGGAATGGTATCAAAAACAAGTAAATAGTCACCTGTATTAGATTACAACAATAAAGAAAAATTTTCTTGTATATCAAAGTCAAATATCAAATAGACACATAAAACCTACACTGGAGGCAGTTGAAATAACATGTATTATAAAACACAACATTAAGGAAAGAATTCAACATTGTCAAAGTTGAACTGCAGAGAAAAAGACTTTTGGCTACTGGTATCTACAAACAATAGTGAGACAAAGTCCTCCAAACTTTTTTGCAGCAAAGTCACGCAGCCAGCTCATTTCTAAAGTTATTTAATGCAATCAAGGGAGTCAAAGGAGATTGCTCATGTGAGCCAGTCCCATTCCTATAAGTGAAGTGTGTAGCATCAGGAATTTTGTATGTTCTGCTTTATCTCTTCCAAGATAATACTGAAAAGATTTCTGAATTTTGCTGAAATAATGCAATTTAATATAAGTCAAAAAACAATCCAACATCAATTGTCATTCCTCCAAGAGCTATATTTTATATATAGCTTTCCAGCACTTTCAAAACAACTTTGTTGTAACGTAAGTGCCAAAACAGTGCTAGATATGCAGTGCTTAGAAACGATATGAAGTCTAGTGTCAGAAAATTACTTTAACATACTGTTAGAGAACTCACATGGCAACTTTTTGTAAGTCAAATTATGATTCTATTGAAGTCAACAGGAATGCTGCCCTCAGCCTCTAATGGGAGAACAACATTGCCCAAATTTATTTCTGGTCAGCTGATTTCATTCCTTTAAGAAACTTTCTGGAAAGATGGGTCAAAGTTTAAGCTTAAAGTATTTGAACACCTCTGGAATAAAAGTTTTTAGATATTTATGGATCTTTTTCCCACTTAGAAACAGAGACTGATATTGCCATCTTTGCGTAATAAATAGCAATAACTTTGCACTTCTATAATATTTTTTTTTATGTAAGCTTGTAAAGGTCTCTAACTTCTGATTTAATCTTCTTTAGTGTGAGTAAAGATATTACAGTCACCAGTAGTAACACAGCAGCTATTCCTTGCACTGGCACAAAACAGTTTAGCTCAACTGCCAAGGTCGTTGGCCATAATGTGAGAAATAGTGGGGAATATACATCAGCCCAACTTGGTATTGGCTAAAATGTCAGAAGAGAAAAAAAAGTTCATGTGAAAATTACTAAGGGACCCTTGAGTCTCAGAAGGAGGTAAAGCACAGCTAAAAATTTCATCTGAAAGCAATAGCCCACGATGCTGCAATGGGATAGAGGGGTTCAATCAAAGCTCCATCGGTTACATCACCCGCACATCCGCGGGAAGCCCTCATCACCCTTCTTGTTCCTGGTACATAACATCAGAACTAGAAAACTGCTGAATCCAACCAGATTGCCTTGTAATATAATTCCCTCTGGGATCCTGCAGTCCTGACAACTGACTGTTTCAAATCAGTGAGAGTTTTGCCTTACCAAGCCTCTCTTGATTTTGCTCTATTGGAAAAAAAAAAGTTTGAACTAATGCTGCAATACTGCTTTTAAGGAAATTTCCAAAAGCACATAGAAGCGCTGAGTAAGAAGTATTCAAACAAGAACTTACACTTTTCTTTCTATGGAAACTATCCACAATTTTGAAAAGTGCCTGAAGAATTTGGGCATTTATATTCCTTCCAAAAAGCAAAAAGAAACAGGCATCTTCACTGCTGGCATAGTGAAAGATCTCAGTCACTGAACATATTAGTGCATGTTACGCATATACCAAACCAACTAATAACAATGCGATTTCAATGACTCTTTGGATCATAAACCCTTTCTCTTTATAACCTTAACAATGCATAGACAGCCCATAAAATGTCTGAGAATACTCTATAAAAGTCAGTTCACAAATACAATATCATTTGGACATCGGAGCACTGCAAGAATATTAACTGAAAAAAAATCTCAACTGCTGTGGTACAAAAGCTAACCCCTTTCATTTCTCCTGCTCCCTTTCTACTTACAGACTGCCACAAATACTTATGTTATTGCCATTGTCAACGAATCCTTTGTCTACCTCCATTCGTATCCCGAAATTCATGAATTCCATCCACATCTTCCAGTGGCCAGTAATGGGAAGCTGATGCGAAAACTTTGAACCCTTTCAAGAAACACAGATGAAAAGGTTATTAAAGTAAGGCCCAACAAGGAGCGTAACAATTCTCCACAGAAAAGAATATTAAAGGAGTTCAATAGGTTAAGTAAAAAAAACATTTTATGTAAATCATGTACTACACATAAAACAGACCATAAATCAAAATGGCAGAGGAGATTAAAGTCACCTCGCTGATGAACCATTGAAGAAAACTTGGTTTTAAAACTCAACTGATTTTTATTCTAATTGCACTTAAAATGTGTGACCATCTCTCACTAAATCTCTGCTAGCGTACCCAGCAGCATTTGTTGAAGTAACAGTTGCGAAGTCATTCAAGAGTAATTTCACGCGGGAATGTTTATCCTCTATAGCACACTACTACTGCTCCTGCCTCCTCCATAGGTAACTCAGCTCTCTGCAGTTCAAGAGAGGAGGAGATGCTAGAGAGCTCCCAGAAATCTTATCCTCTTCCCAAAACCCACTGAAAAACCAGTGCAACACCTTCAGGTTAAATTAATCTAACTGTTTTTTTCACCTTTGGTTTCTATGGAGAGACACTAGTCAGACACAGTACGGAGCAGTACTTGGTGGAGAGACTATAGGTGCCTGCAGTTGTTACTGCAGTCAAGCCATCCTGATGTCTCCAGACACAGCTTAACAGTCACATAGCAGAACTACACCCTTTAACAGAAGGGATTTGTTGTTCCTCATGAGAAGGAGTTCCAGAATCTTAAGTAACATACAGAAGAGAGTTCACTGCTCCCCAGACGGTATTAGCTATTCCTTCAGAACCTTCTCCACTACACCAAAACCAGAACAACTCCATCTGGCTGATGGCAACATCTTGTTTTCCTAAATGTCCTCCTTAGCAACAGGTGGACAGGCTGACAAAAGTAAAACATCTGTCAGTTTCCACTGGCAGATTTATCTGGACAGTCTAATTGATGAGTTTGAACAGTCTGATATCCTCCATCCTCAGGGCATAGTTTCAGAGCTAGGACACAGAGGATCCTAAGATGTTTTTATATAAAAAAGCAAAGCTGATAAAATTGCTCAACATCACAACAAGCAACTGTAGATTTGAGAGCACAGATCTAAAAACAGCTCTGCATCTTGTGAGGGTACGGGAACTACTACTCAGACTTCCTTCCAAACCCAACTATACCAAAGATATCTAACGAATTATTCATAATTGATCAGGGTCTATTATTGGCCTACCTAACTAGAAATGCTTGCAGTTGTCATAGAGGTTTTCCCACAGAGACGGAGCATGAGTATAAATAGATAAGATGGGGATATCTTCAGAGAAATGGATGAGATTCTATGGCTACATGTTTCCTTTGAATATTTAGAAGATACAGAAGAAGGCACAATTGCTAACAAAAGGAGAAAACTACTGTCAACGTAAGAGAATTATGACACAGAATAACCCAATTTGAAAATTTCAGGTGAGTCAAACTCAACTAAGCTGAGCGTGGTAAAGCACACTGAGGAAACAGGATACAAGTTTTTGCATTTACATGAACTAAATCTGGGCATGTGCTTTGTTCTGTCAAAGAACATATTCTGGCTGCTGCAAAAGAAACAAAAGTGGTCCATTTCTACAATATTAAGAGCATCCACATACACAACTTGTGCAAATGTACCTCCATCCAACTTTCATCGAACTACCAGTTCCATTTTGCAGAGCACAGAACATGCCTACAGTTTCACACTGTGCATATATGCAAACATCTCTTGTTCCCATTAACATGTCCCTTTTGTATCAGGGGAAAAAAAATATTAAGAGAGGTAGTAGGAAAAATATAGAGAAAAATATAAAAGAAAAATCCCAGGATAAAATTATTTTATGTCAAAAAACTGTCACAACATGGCACAAGTATTTTAGGAGGAGGAGGAATAGTAGCAGCATCAGGACAAAGGCATTTCCATGGTTGGCATCAAACTTATAAGGAGAAGCTATATTCTAAGGAGTTTACATTTAAAAATTGGGGAAAAAAAATGGGGAAAAAATGGGAAGGGAAACAGATATGCAGCAAAGTGAATTGCCTAGAGCCATGCTGCATGTCAGTGGCTTTCCCAGCTCCCTGTTCTGAACTATACAAAGCCATGCTGTTACCCCACTTCCAGCCAGTCAGCCCTGAGAAGACTTCTGAAAACAAACACCTGTTGCCTTGAATTCAATTTATACTTGCAATATGCTTTCAATAGGTAAACACTTTGCATTTAGAACAAAATCATAGGACTTGTTTACAGCCTAGTTCAAACCCAGAAAGCATTGCTCACAATTATGCTTACACACACACACACACACTGTGCTACAAAATAAATGTTGTGTGATTTGCCCCTTATTGCGACTTTTTTTCCCCCCACTGTTCCACCAGCTAGTAGCCAGTGATCCTCATCTCTAGGAAATGGGGCTATTTCTTGGGCTTTAAGTGGAAGCAGAACAAAAGAAACTAATCCATCTGAAGCTACTGCAACAGCAGACAACAGGGCTTTTCCACATCACTCTGTGTTTTATTTTGAAAATAATTATATATGGTTAAAACTTAAAAGCACGTAGCAATACATGAATTGGTAAAGCAGTAAAATTGTACTTGTACACCACCATGAGGCTTGAGGTTAAACTATTTATATAAACAGAAGAATTCTGCCATTACACACACAGACCCCAAATAAGCTTTGAGTAAGTTTTTTCTACATTGAAAACAGATCAGAGAACCTTAATGTGCTCTATAACGGATTTAAACTTAAGCAGGAAGGCTGGGAGGAGGGTGATGCATACAAGATGGCATATCTAACTGTAAATCAATGAATTGAAATGCTGAACACTGAGGCAGTGTGGAAAAAAAAATAACATAGTCTATGTAAAGGTCTGATTCAGAAACTCACGCTCAAAAAAAGTAATAATAAACAAACGCTGCATGTAGGATTTCTCTATGTATCAAATACAATCCATCTTTCTCCAAATACATTTCAATGCAGAATATTTAGTAGGCAGCTTACTGAATTTAAAATGACTGGGACAGTCTGATACTTTAGACTTTATTATATTTTTAATACAGAGCTGACATACAAATGTAGGACCAGAGCTTCTTTGGGACGACTAAGAAAATGAAAAATAGAAACTGAAAAAGCAAATAAATAGTTAAGCATATTGTCAGAAAATGTAAACAGAACATTCCTTACCTGGGTGTTTGGATAGCTGGGAATAGTTTCCATATACCTGCACAGAAAACATTACATAATGAGACACAGTGAGGCAAAACATGCTAAGAGGAATTCAAATATATCTCACTACTGACCATATGCAGAACATTACCTGATATTTGTACTGAAATAAAACCAGCAAAGAATAATGACAACACAGCAGAGATAATAAATTCTCCATGGTCTATTTAAGGTTAAATGTACAACAAACAAAATTCCTGCAAGATTTCAATCATAAGTTTTCCTTTGCTATTTTTTGTAGTAAAAAGGACATTTTCCATGCAGGCTCAAAAAGTCCGCTCCTTCAGTGGTGGTGAAATATCCTTCCAGACCCTTTGAGTAGTATTTGCTCGCTTCACACTTTGATCTCTTCATTTAACTGTAAATAAATTACTGTGACTGGACGAAAAAGAAAAGAAATGTGCATCAGATCCCAAAGTTGTACTGTTCCATGGAAAGAAGTCAAATATTTCTGTTACAATCTGTGCCAAAAAGAAAAGATCTTGTTGTAAACTTTCTTCCTATGGTTGCTTTTCCTTTCAATTACTTTCACGTTGTCGGAGATCGGAAGCCAGTTTAGTTTGCTAGCGAGAAAGCGTGCTTCCTTAAAGCATACAGGGCGGATAACTCCCGCTGTTTCCTCAGAAACTGAGCTGAACAGAGTTGCTAACTCCTCGCTTGTCCAGCTCACGTTTGCACCTCCATCCCAGATCTTTTTGGGTGGAGAGCAAGTCTGAGTGATGTCATGCTTTCTTCTCAAACTTTGTCCCATTCTGGTACTCTATTTATATCACGCTGCTGCTGTCTCTTTTCTGGGTCCTAACACCAGCCAGCTAGGAACAAGTGGAAACAAGTCAGTGTGCTTCAGCAAACAGATCAAAGAGATCACCCGCTCTTCGCAGTCTGCACGCTTAGAGAAGAATAAAAACCAGAACAAGTGTTCTTAATTCAAATGTTCAAGAAAAATAAAAGAGGTTTTGACAGAACTTTTTGAAGGAAAGCTAAGATATATTTATTAAAATAACAGATTGTGTTTCTCTCTAAGTAAGCATAACCTTTAAAAAAAAATACTGTTTTAAATCTCATGGCACACTGAGGGATTAACTTTATTATGTCTCTGTCAAGAAGGGGAAACCGAAGCAACAGTCATTTCACTGATTTACTCAAAGCTGCACAAGAAAACTAGTAAAAGAATGAGGAAAATACTTCTATAGCTGCCCCTTCACGTTCATTTTTGCAAATGAAAAATAATTACATTTAAGTATTTTTGTAAGAGCCTCCCAATTACTCTCTGAACCACGTCACATCATTTTATACGTAAAAGAAAAATAGTATCTCAAACTAGTCAATATTCTTCCTTTAATCTGCTCCTCTATAGTAAAATCTTGTTTTCAATTCCCTCCAAGTTCTTTCTTATTTTCAGTGAAATAAACTCAAAGAGCAATATTTTAAATAACATTTCATAAGCTTTCTATCCCTGATCATCTCCTCTTAATTTCCGTATCAACCTCTTCTTTATCCTCACACGAGCTATTTAAAGGTGATGTAGGCAAGATCAGAAACTAAAAATCTGAGTTGCTATGCTAACATCTCAGCAAAAATGAAATTATTTTATTTTGCCAAAAGTCACGTCAATAGATTAGAACTTGTTTTCAGCCCCAGATGCTTACTTGTGCAGGAAAACACTCTCTACCTAAAATCAATGGACACACAAGATACCAATCTGTAGAAAATGAACACCTGCTCCTGTTTCCACGCACACTACTATCTCTCTATCACTTATCCTCTGACCTTTACTTATCCTTCCCTCCCCACGCATCCATTTTGTGACTTTGGCTCCATCTTTTCACGTGCCTACATCAGCCTGTATCTGCCTGCTTCCTTTTCTTAGCTCTAACCCTTCCAGTATATCAGCCCTCTTACTTGTCTACTTCTGAATCACAGCTTCTGCACTGAACTCTTAGCTACAGTCTGATAATTTTTAGGATGAAACAGTTCTCAACTGACACTTTATATAGAGATTATATAACAGAAAGCCCAGCAAGTTTGGTGGCAGCTGTGGCCCCGATTTACTCAGTTGGCTCCCTGGACGTACGCTGAACTTCCAAAGCTTCTGGTGGTAACTAGCTCCTTATAGGTGACTGGTGAGTAGATGGGACTCCAGGGTCCAAGGACTGAAGAAGTCAAAATTAATTTTGGAAACCTTCAGACATTAATGCTGCATGAATGCTTCAATGTTACCAAAGTTTAATATTACAAAATTTCAGTATTGAAATAAAATGCACATTTTGTTTGTAATTCTGATTTGGACCCACAACATAATAATTTTGAAAATTTTGAATTTCAGTTCCTACTAAAATTTAGCTTCCCACTTAGTTATAACCCTTCTGCCTTTTGTTTATTTCCCTCTAAGATTTATTTTTTCTAGACTTCTTCCATCATTACTGTTAGTCACAAACTCTTCTATGTTCTGAAGGAATAGGAGGAATTCTGTGTAAACCCTAGGAATTCGGCATCATGTACTGACAAGTAGAGCCACCCTTAGAAATAATAGAGAGCTGCAGCAAAAAATCCTGAGAAAAGCTAAAATGTAAAAAGAGAAAGACAGGAATTTGAAATATTTGCCAAGTGAGGCCTGTCGGGGAAAGAATATGCTTACCAAAACAATTGTGAAAATCCAAGCAAACATGTTCACTGCCAAAAATTTTAGTGGAAACAGCAAATTGCAAGCAGACATCGGAGATTATTTGCAGAAACAAAATTCTGAATTTACTCCTGTAATCATTTGGAACCCTGATCTGAAAAGTCACACTGCTCCCACCCCAGACCAAAGGCAGCACCGGGCATCGTGCGTGCAAACCAGAGCACCCGATCGGATGCTCGGGAGACAAACAGCCACAGCGGATTGCTCTTGAAGAACCTGTGGATGAAATAACATTTATTTAAAGTACTTGCATGTCAATAAAAGCACAAAGGTCTGTATACACTGCGTAACCAGGCAGCCTGCGCTAACTGCTGGAGAGGCTTCTCCCCAGCACTTCTCTCGCACTCCACTGACCCAGGGCCTGGCCAAGGGCGTAAGGATGGAGAAAGCTGTGACCCCCGTGTTACGGTACTTGGGGGCCCTGAAAGGCCTCCAGATTTTCTGTCCCACTGAGGTAGAGAGCAGCCAAGGGTCCAGGGAGGAGCTGCTCTGCAGCTCAGACATTTGCTGACAGGTAGAACAAATTCCCTGAACAGAACAGAACGCCTGATGATCTGCAGCACAGTCAAAGGTTTGCAAACAGCACTGGGAAATTATATGCCCTAGGTTTCCCTCTCTCTTTTTTTTTCCCCTCCCTTTCCTTCTTCTTTGGGGAGTGGAGGGCTTTCAAAGACAAGGTTTCACTAAAAAGAAAGATCAATCCTTACATGTCAGTGATGTCGGTTGCAATACTTGCACAGCAACGTGAGCGTGACCTACCGTGCAATAATTCAGCTTAACTTTCAGTTTCAGCTTTCCTTGTTCACCTCGTATTCATTCAGGATGATTATATTATTGAAACAGAAAATCAGTAAATGCTGTAGCTGACTTTTACCAGGAAATGAAACATAACATGAAGTTAAAAATCTTTATTGCTAACTATATAAATACAAGCAGGGAGAACAGTCCTTTTGAATTCTTCAAGGAATTAGTTACACTGCAGAAGAGGAACAATCTGTAATACAGTTTTCTTCCTTTGTTTTCACTGGAATCATTAACTTCTCACAAGAGAGTTGGTGCATAATTGGAATTCAAATATTTTAACAAACATCTTAAAGGAGTATTTTAAGAACAAATCTGACAGCTAGATTTTGTAAAACTTGTCTAATATCACAATCTCTACTAATACATCAATAAATATTCTGGATTAAAATGAATACCTGGTCAAACTGTTTCTCTGTCAGTAGTAGAAACTGTTGACAAGGTGGTTACAGCTCATCTATCAACATCCATCCACTTAAATTTGAAATATTAGTGCTGACTTTTCTGGCTTGTTACGGACATCTGATGTAAATAGTTGTAGAACTGATTTTATGTAATTCACTTACACAAAAAGCCCCACCGTTTTGTCAACTAACTCAGCTGTCCTTTGCCGTGGGGAACACCAGGGCAACTCTACCAGCTCGCTTGGAACTGCTCGGCAGTACATAAGTGCAATTTGATGAGATTTGCACATCTGCAAGGAACCAGGACAAGAGCCTGTACCAACTTGCCGCCAACTTGCTGCCTTCTTACACCTTTATAGCAGCACAGTTATTTTTAATGAGTATAAATTATTTCCTCCCAGAACGCTAAAGCAGAAGCAGTTTGACATATAAAGGGGTCACCTCTAAACACAGTTTATTACACTGGAGTAAGATTGTGTAAAGAAAAGGTAGAATACTAAAGAAGAGTTTGGGGTTTTTTTTTATCATCACTTTGGTGATCATTCCTAAACCTATGAAGCTGGTCTTGGACAGGACAGCAATGGGAAGGTCTTGCACTAGCGCTCAGACCAAGTTTGATACGTTCACTACCAAAGCAGCATGTTGGCACTGTATTTAAACTTCTGCAGTGCTCACATTCAACAGGAAGGTCAAGGACTTGGTGAACAGAGTCCTCTCCCTCTAGTTCCTGTACAAAATTAAACGCAACCCAGAGTGAAGCAGCTGACCCTGCCGATAAGTGTGCTTCTCCATCAAATGTTGGGAACTATCTGTATCATTCACCTGGTTCTTCTTTGACTTGTGCATCCCTGTCCCACAATTGCTGCCTGCATTCTGCTCTATCCAATTCATCGAGACCATGAGTTCTACTCTGATTTTTAAAGGCCGCTACCCCCGTATCATGACAAACAGGTCCATCTTGCATTTGGCAGTACTTAAAAGGACTGTAGTTTGAAGAGCTGGTTTTGTTCCAGTTTTTATTTGCACAATGCTATCTAACATAAAGACAGGGTGACAGTGACCATTGTATGCATCTTGTCTCTAGGAGTAAAAGATATTTTTTGCAAAATTAGAAAGTATTAGCACATTCGTTAAAATATTACATGAAATTTTCTTTCAGTTGATTATACGGAGAAGGACCAATCTGAACTGTTCAGATTGAAGAAAAAGTAAACAAAGATCCTGGAGCTAATTCAACAAGGAATCATGGAAAATATTTTTCTAATTAAGACAAATGAGAAGTTGCTGGTCAATGCCAGAAAACAAAACCAGCCTTTTGGCAATAAAATTTAGGCCTAATCAGATGAAAACACTTTTATTATGTTATACATGTAGTGTTAAGCTGATTAATTTATATATTCTTTCTGAAAACATTAAGAGCTTGACAATTCAAAGACCAAGTAAGCGGGTGAATAATATCATACAATAAATGACACATTTAAGTATACTTTGGATGAGGTCTCACTTACTAATTAGTAGTTACTGGATTACTCTTTTTATTGTCTAATCACTGTATCATTCTGTTCATTAGACTTTTTCTGTATTCTGTGGTAGTGCCTTGAACATCTTATCCCACACACTGAAGAAATATTTGATTTTTGCAAAACAGTTTAAGCTTTTGTGCAAATCCCAAAGATTTCTTTCAATAAAATATTTTATTATCTGAGCCTTAATGTCAAACTTACATAATATTGGATAATTGTATAAACAAAACATATTTTTTTATGTGATTAGGCTAAAAATTATCTGCCAAAAAGCCACTGCCTGCCTATTTTTTATATTATTCAGGTAGTTAGATTTTCTTAATAACCCAAGTATTTCACTAATATAAAGTTTTGCCTTTGGAATTTGTGCCAGTTTTTCTCTTACAGTCTTACTTAATTCTCTCTTGCTCTTCGGGGTAAAAGCAACTCCATGAAAGTTTCATTCGACTGCTTTGTGAGACAAGTTTACTAGCACAAATGGAGAATACATCCAGAAGCCAATCTGCAAATTACTTCTCAGTAAGAACATCTGAGCCTGTTACAGATGTACATATTAAAGACTTTTCATTCTATGGGGAATAACACAGTTCCAGTCTTCTGTAGTTTCTTACTTTAGGTCTAAGTGGCAAAAGCAATGAGAGGATGGAGACAGAAATCAGAGAAATGGCTAAAATGTTGGCAGTAACTCCAAATCTGCACTTTTATTAAGATATGAAGAGTTATCAAATCTGAAATGAAACTCATTAATTAATTTTAAAACATGAAAACTGAATTCTAGAATTAAGATCCAGACTAAGTCCTGCAATTTCAGGTACTGAGTCTTGGAGTTTTAGCTCTCCATTGGTAGAAGAGGGTCAATACATAAACCAAACCCTGGCATAAAACCTCTTCCATGCACACTTTTGACCACTGTGACTCCTATTGGTTTGTTCCTTACTCTGCTGCAATGCTTAATAATCTTACTAGAGAAATCACATGTGTTGGCCACAACAGCCGTCTCAAAGATCCTAAAATCACAAGACACACCCTGGAATCATGGAACAGGCCAAAAACATGTTTTCAAAATAATGAACAAGAAAAAAAAAGATCCTATTTGTATCTGCCACCGTTCTCAATGCATACTGCAAAAAAAAAGCAACCCAAAATAAAATCAACCATTCAAAATTCAATTTTGCCTATGAAAATGGATATGATATGGAGATCAAAGAAAAATCCCTCTTTTCTTTTTCTAGAGGATTTGTCAGTCTCTCAGTGATTTTCATAGGCTCCTTAAATAACTGTTCTTTTCAGATGTCACTTGCAGCTAAAGATGGCTGTTGTGACCTTTTTCAGATATTTTTTGATTTGTTAGAAATACTGATTTTTCAAGAGATTGAGTGTTTCCCTTCTTTCTTTTGGGCTCTAAGCCTTTTTATCACATGCAAAGTCAGCTGGGGTGAAGAGCAGGAGATAGAATCATCAAGGAATACCTACCACATCAACATTCACATCTGTAGAATTAAACAAGGAAGAAATAGCTCTGTAGTCAAGCCAGTACCTGTAAAAATGGCATTTCAGAACTTAACGTGTCAGATTTTAACTAGCCAGTGATATATGTCATATATTTAGAAGGAGGATTTATCCATTGCTCAGAGAGGATAAAAGCATTAGTCCTCTGCTAGCAGTAAATCACTAGCAGCAAGTATCCACTCAATAGAGGTCAACAGCAACCGAAATATAAATAAATTTTGAAAGTGTAATTAACCCAAGCAGATAGCATTATTTTCTTATACCAGTTTTACAAAGGCAGAAAAGAAGGTTTTACACCTATGTGTTTTCATTTGTATTTATTCCGCAAGGCTTGATATATAATACTTACGTGGAAAAATAGAAGTATTATTTCACATGTGCTGTACCGACGATTCTGGGTCAGGACATGGTCTCAGTTGTACAAGGCACTGCACACACACATATATCAAAAAAGACAGCACCTACCCATTTAAAGGCCTATAACCAAAGCACTTGAAAAGCACTTGCAAAAGTAGTCAACTGAAATAACTGAAAGGAGTAATAAAACAGGCAATAGAAAAATACTTGCCCCAGGGGATAACTGCAACACAGAATGTTACATGCTTAAATCACATTTATCCTTTATATGTTCCTAAAGGTCCCTGCTGTTTACTAAAGTACCTGATCTGAAAAAAGAAAAAACAAAACCAAACCCAAGTTATTCACCTACAAGGAAGTGTCAAAACACTCTACCTGACACGTAATCTTCAAGTTGCAGGGTGTTAAGGTAGATTTTCTCAGGCAGCTTCAATTTCAATCACAGAATTTCTAGTGAAGTGAAATGACCTGTGCGCAATGAAGATTAGTGACGGAACTCAAATATTTTCTGTTAGATCTATGTCTTCTCTTTAAAGCTTTTTGCTGTGGTGTCCTGTCAGCACTACCTAGAGTGCTGTCCAACACGTCACAGGTGAGCATGATCAGCCTCTCATGTATGGGTACAGGGAGTTCTTGCAATTTGCTGGTCTTATTTTAAATTCTCTGTGGTGGAGAACCATCTAGTGAAGTTCTCAGTTGCCAGAAAAGTTTTGGCTTTTCCCCCTCCCTCTCCAGTCTGCATCCATCTTTCCCCCTGATGCTTTCTTCTCTTTGGTTTGGTATCTAATAGCAGGTCTCCATTAAGTATAATTGCTAATAGTTAGTAATGATTTGGAATGTTGTATTAATTATTATCACTTTATTAGCATACAAGCATTTTGTTCCCTAGTCAAAATTTATGTGTCTTCATCTATTCTCCATACCTTTTCTAGTGGCCCAACTTCTGTGCGTGTTTTCTTCTTTCTGCTTCTGAAGTCCCCCATATTCCTTCTCACAGGTTCAGCCCTTTACAACAGGGATGTTGTCTCACTGCCTAACGCAACATTTTGCTTGTTGCTTTATCTTACCACCAGCCTACCTACACTTCCAAAGATGCCACTTTGGTTTTGTGCCACACTGCCCAGGCTGCTTCTGAGCAATAGTTGCCGTTAGTTCCACGAGCACTACGTCAGCTAGGGATTTGCCTGTGTGGAGTCAGTCAATTGCTTGTTCCACACTCTGAACCAGGGACCTCAGCTGGATAGCACAGATGCAGTTTGCCACCTTCAAAATACACAGAGTGCATTGAGGAACGTTTTAAAGATAGCATTCTCCAGCATAACTGGAGAAAACTGTCATAGAGCAGTTCTTCCAGCCATCCTCATTTCAACTCTGAAGGTCTGAGTGGAAGAACATCTTTCTCCCTTCTTTACAGTCTCTTTCCAGCAAAACAGGAATGATAACACTCAGGACACTGATCCTTCGAGCTTTCTGTTCATTTTGCTATTCATACTGAAACTTGACTACAGGATTAAACCATGAGTTACATGACAGAGTGCTGTACTACATTTGACTATTGCATATTGCTCATCACATTTTTGTTTCACATCAAGCACTTAATGCACGGGTATTTTTTTTTTTCCAGGTGAAGTTATACTTTACTTCGATGTCAATTATCAAGGTGTTGACTGGTTCCACATAGTAAGCTCCAGTTTTAAAGGTTTTTTTAAGCTAAATCTGATGGATGAAGAGCAGGTAAAAAATGAGAAAGTGTATGATGGCACTGCCTAAGCTTTGCTATGCTAACAGCATTAGGATGACAAAAATCTTCCTGTAATTGACTGTCTTGGCCAATTTCACACTCTGAGTGGATTTAACCTAAGTAAAAAAAAAAAGTCTAATCAAAGTGCTATTACATTTATTTTGCAAGAAATAGAAATACCGTGCAAAGAAATAACTTTTCCCTGCTGTGCTTTAAGTTTTTATCAACTAGCATCTGCTGCAGCACATGCGTCACAGCCCTCTGCTGGTGTTAATGCACCCAAAAAGCACCGCACCGCCCCGCGCCTGCACAGGCGCTGCGCCCCCCCGCGCGGCCGGGAGCGGTAGGGCAGCGGCTGCAGCTCCAGCCGGGAGGGGCCCGATCCGAGCCTGGAACGGCCCTGCCTCCTCAGCTGCGGCAGGCTACGCGCGAGCGAGAGAGCACAGAGGGCAGTTACCACTCCATCTCCATAACGAAAATATTTTAAAGCTCTGCCAGATTTGTCCAGCTAGTGAGCTAAGAACTACCCTCTTTCATCTGGTTTAAGCCTCACCTACCCAACAACAGCTTCTGCACTTCTGACTATGTTTTGAAATAAGTTTTATAACTAGGTATCAAATCAGGTATTCCAGTTAAACAAAACATCCAGACACAAATAAGAAATAATTAAAAAAAAAACCACCCACTAGATCCAGAATCAGAAGGCAACAAATCATGCCCCAGAATGCAGAGTTCTTGTTTATGACCCACCCTGTTTATAAATGGAACAAGCCTCTTGTGCTTGAGCTGTTTCCCTAAATACTTGCCCTCCAAATCCAACCAGAGATCTGGAAATTTTAACAATTTTTTTTTTTTATTGTATAATCCATCAAAAAAGCCTTACAGGAAAGTTAACTTCCTTTTATATTCCCAGTATAAGCAAAACACACATTGCTTCCCCTCCAGCACTATTTTTCAAAGTAACCAAGATGGAAAAGAAGTCATCATCAAGTTCACACTGGTTTTGTGTCGTGAAAAGCTTATAAAGTAGCAGCAATAGGAAGTTGTATTACAACTGGGAAATCAGACCGCAGTGCTAGCTCATGCAAGCTCTTACCTGAAAAGAGTTCAAACAGAAATCACTTGTATTAGTCCCTTGATTTGCTCTCTTTAGCTTAATGTGTTGTACAGAAAACTTAACAGCTGTATCAAGAAAGATCCTGATGCTTTAGATTATAATCCGGGTTTTTTTTGTCACTTAGACAAACGTAACAGGAAGTTACCTAAGTTTTATCTTAGATGTTATTGATCACAACGCTTATGAGCTTCCTGTTTATGCCTGTCTACTTCATAACTCAGAGTTTTTGATTTAGCTGCCCTTTTCAGTCGTTTTATTAATAAAGTGTCAACACAAAAATACGCAACTGAAAGTAAACCAAGCTCCTTGCCTCCAGTAACATGGAACTACACTGATGAAATTCCATTTTGAATGCTTGCATTGAATATATTAAAGCCATGACTTCAGAGACAGTGGGTCAAATATTAAAACTTTTGTTAGTGTTACATAAAATACAAGAATATGCTTATAACTTTTGGGGAAATTTGTCCTTACATTTTCTTTTTTTTTTCCCCCTTCAAGTAGTAGAAATATGGGAATCTGATTGTTTTCACAGAATTCCAGGATCACAGCAAGACAGACATGAACTACAACTACCCAAAATAAAACAAAAATCAACTTATTCCTATACTGAGCTACTGCTCCAATATGAACATTGGCCCATTTGTGATGCAGCTTGTAGAACACTAGAATTTTGGAGAAGTGTCATTCGCCCATCAAACAATCTCTTCACTTTGTGAACTAGGAGAGAATTACCCACACAGCCCAATTAGAGGTATTTGTCTTGTACACTTACAGCTGTAACCTGAAATTCAGGCTCTGTGCCAGAGCCTTGGTATAAATAAGATGCTTTATGTTTCAACATTCCTACAATTATTCAATAACTAGATATATCAAGAGGCTACAGTTTGGCTCATCGTAAGTCCCACTAAGTCTGTTAAACAGGTTAGCATATTAAACCTTCCTTTCAAGCATAAAATTCTTCCAAGTATAACTTCACATTATTTGTCAGGCAGCTGAGTGAGCTCTAAATCCGAAAGAGGAATCAGCCTTTTTCGCCTTCTTTGCTCAGAACACAGTAACTCACACCACAAGGACTCCTACAAACAAGCCAGAGAGCAAAGACTCAGAGTCACCACAGCTATTTCCAGTCTTACCATCTGGGTGTTTTCTGAAAAAGCTACTGGCCTAGGACAGCTTAGTCATACATATTCTCCCAATGCAAGTCCTCAGCTGAAAATGTTTCCCAATTTTGGCCACTTGCAGAGATGATCAGAAGTGTTATAGGACATATGCAAGGAAGAACTTGGTGAGATGCTCATATAGCAGCTTGTACTAGGAAAGATTCTTAAAAGGCAAACTTTTCAGCTCACCAAGGAAATCAACATGTACACACACAAAGCCACCATATAAATTAATGCACTGATGTGAAAATAAACTGATCAAAGCAGCAGCAGATTTAGCTTTTCTTTTACTTGCAAGACACTGCTATCGATCCTGGTTTAACAGGGCCCAACCAACCGTTATCAAAACTCTGGTAAGAGGAAGTAACCAGTACAACCAATCCAGGTCAGGAAAACAACTGGCTTTAGTCAAGCAGAGTATTTCTGGTTTAGGAAGGTGAAGGCCGAACTATTTGTCTCAGCACTCCACTGGTTTCGTCTAAGACTGTACCATCAACAAAACCAAACCATTTCTGAAGGAAAAAGACAAACACAAGCTGTACTGTAACTTGCAGGCATAAGAGGGGTAGGCTTCAACTTCCTTGGCATAGATTATCAGTGGTTGCAGAAAAGCATTCTCCAATGTTTCTAAAAAGGACTGTTGGAAATCCCGAGAGATCCAATGGCAACCCTCGCTTTCCTAAGGAAGCCTTTAACACTTGTTCATTTAAAGGTTCAGCAAGAAGTAGCACATCATTTCCTCTGGCAGTTTCTTGGATGAATGCTTTTGCCTTACCTACTTTGCACATGTATTAGAAGAATAGTTGGAGAACTGATGCATGCTGGCCTCCATCTCACAGCTTTACCATGGAACTAGAAACAGTGAATGGCCTAGCACCTCATCCTGCTTCTGAAAGTTAAAGCTGAGCATGGTCTGTAATGACAAGTTACTAAAAAGCGATCTGAAAGCAGAGATCCTAGTGTGGGAAAGCTCACTAAACAGTGTGTAGGGAACAAGAACTCCTACAATTAATCTGACCTAACCATACAGCAGTCAAGCAAGTAGAACCAAGTAGGTATTGCAACAAAGGATTTCAGTCTCATCAGTCTAGTCCTGACAATGGTAGAACTACAATACAGACTGATGGGACTATTTAGTAAAAGACCAGTTTCATTTTCCTCATTACATAACTAAAAATGATTTTATTTTGCCCAAACACCATCAGTGGAAAAATTAAGAAGTGTTATAGTTAAGGAACTTCAACTGAGGAATTTGATTTTGTGTATTAAAGCTACCTGCATTATTTCTAATCAACAATTAACTGGGACTAAGCATGACAAAGCAAGTATAATGCTGCAACAAGTGGACTTCATTCCACTCCCAAAACATTTCAAGTTGAAGAGATTACTTTACAGCAGGACTGGTATTACTGCCTACTTCAGAGATGAATTTTATGGACTTGGAACACTGAAGATTACAAAGCAAAGGTCATAGCAGTTACACGAGTCTAAACAGCTATTTCACTCTTCATAAATATTTTCAGCTGTTTTGTAGAATTCATACTAAGGCTAGTACCTGCGTGCAGCAGGCGAGTTGTAAAGGTGACACCATACATATACTATTTGTATTGTTTCATAGTGTAACTTCGCTGCTTTTTTTTCTTAAGGTATATCAATACTGCAGAACTACTGAAGTTTTCTAAATCAATTTGTGTTTAAGTAGTGCATTTTCAGATGTGAGACAGTTCGAAGACAAAAAAAACCTACCACACCTAGTAAAGCAGCAGTCAAGCTAGCAGTATTAACCAAGATACACACAGATGAATTAGTAAACACTACAGACAAGAATCTACAAGACACAGCTGAAGATGATGCAGCAACAAGACTGAATGGTATGTTAAGCGGGAGGTTGTCTTTTTACAAATGGAGTGACATTCCTTATTTTCATTAATGACTATCAGGCCCCAAATACAACTCAGCTTCTCACTGACTAGCAAAAAAAAAAAAAAAAAACCACCCCACCACAAACAATCACTCACCTTGCACTAACTTAAATTACTCCTTTACTACAGTACTGCATAAAAATCATAGTCCACGCTTTTTGCTACCATATACCAGAAGAGCTGAACAGTTAAATATTCAAGTAGGAGTTATGTACACAAACATGCAAGTTAAAAGGAATAAATGAAACGCTCCACTTTATTAAGAAACCAAAAATACAAAACTGAAGAGTTCAAGGCTTCATGTACTCCAACACTACTGAAAAATGGTATCTTAAACTTAGTTCTGTTTACTAGCAGTACTAATATTGACCAAGATTAATCTCTACAAGATAGTGTTAAAAGTTGACATTTTCCACCATTTGTGCTGTAATAAGCTAGAGTTTCAAATTAAGAACTTGGTGCAGTTACAGTAAAGTCTAGATATTTATATAAGTGTGGTTTTATTTAATATGCTGTTTTGTAGCCAAGAGCTTTTTCGCTCAAACTACAGCTGTTTCTCAGTTAGTGAACTTTAAGATGCTTAGAGTTTGTTTAATCTGCTATAGTTCTACTGAATGATGTTCCATGCAAAGATACAGCTTTTAAGTCACCTAACAGACCTAGATACCATTTGTTTCTGGCTACTAAAAATAACAGAGCGCTGTGAAGGCATATCATAGAACATATTAAAAGTTAGAGAGTTGAGAGACTGTATCTAATGGTAGCACACGCAAGCTGAACTACACACTTCTCTCTCTCGAGACCCTGCAGACCACAAACACTCCCACTTCCATGAGAATGTTGGTCCAGTCACACTTACCAGTCTAGTGTTCGCTGCTCTGGTTTTACCTGGCGGTTTCACCTGGCAGTTAGTTCAGCCTTCCTCAGATGCTTTAATTATATGCATCAGGAAATCAAAGGAAGGTTAACTGTTAGCTCTGATTTAGCAAGAGGAGCGTAACACAAGAAGCAGGAGGGAAAAGGAGAACAGAAAATGAGAAATGCAGTAGACAACCAAGTATTAGCCTCAACTGAAACAGAGGACACTTTGAAGAGTTTTCTTAACAATGCATGAAAGTTCACTTGCTTAGAGATACTTGAAATACAACTTTATTATCTAAACAAAAAAGAATGGGAATGACAGAAACAAGATTTACCACTTAACACTCTGATGTGACTGCAGCAGTCTTATATTTGAAACTCAAAAGGGGAAGTAATTGCAGTCCAAAAAACAGCTAGATATGCAGGTCCAAAATATGAAGTTTTTTTGTTTTGTTTAGTTTTTTTTTCATTTTGTTTTGGTTTTTTTTTTTATTTTAAACTGCCACATTCACTCCGAAGCCCATTCATCTCTTTCAGCATCCCAAAGATTAAGCACATGTTCTGCTCAGCTATATAATAAAGTGGCAAACACGCTGCACCACTGACATCACAGGACAGTTGCCTATAAAACTAGACTTCTGACGCTGGGCTCCAGCTTCATCCCTCACAGGTCATCATCTTCATCTGGCAGTGCAGTGGTTTGAGCAATCTGGAACAAAGAAGTTACGCTTAAGAACCGTTCTTCAGTTATTTGCCCCAGAAGTCCAAACACTAGTTTACCAGGCAATCATTTGCCCTTTGTGCCATTTCTCATTTACCTGTAAGTCTTGCTCATACTGTGCTGCCAGTGCTGGGTCCATAACAACTTCAGGTGGTGCAAGAGCAGGCATGGCAACAAACTCCAAGTTAGGATCTCCAATTAGCTTTCTAGCAAGCCAGAGGAAAGGCTTCTCAAAGTTGTAGTTACTCTTAGCGGAAATGTCGTAATACTGGAAAAGAGTACATATTATACATTATTAAAAGAGAGACACCTCTAACTGGTATGTAGGGCATATAAAGATTAACATGCACACTATCAGGTCTACTTTTACCTTAGTATTCTTATTGACCACATGACTTTTGTTTATGGTCTCAGAAAGAGTTATGACCTAAGTCCCTAGAAATGTTCAGTTTCAGGCAAACAGGCAGAAATTAGTAATTGAACAGTAACATATTCAATCTGGTCAAAGCTGGAACTTTCAGGAAGCAGCAGTGCATCTTTTTCCTGTGACTTGACCTACTTTAGTCTGTCTCATCTGATTATTCTGACCAGTGAAAGCCAAACACACAAGCTATAAGTTCTTAGAGCTTCTGCTCAAGACCAGTGATGATCATCTTTAACATCATCACTTTCTCCTTTCCTGAAGTTAGGTTCAAATGGCCAACAGGATGTAAAGTTGAAATATTACAGCCTGTAGTGACAAAGGCAAAACACTCAATTACTGCACAGAATCCAACTGCAATCAGATGCAACAAACTTACTCCTACAAACTCACGACAACATACCTGGAGATTCTTCTTCCTGTGGAAGACAATGGATTTTGCCTTGACTTTTCTGTCCTTAATATCCACTTTGTTGCCACACAACACGATAGGGATGTTTTCACATACTCGTACCAGATCTCTGTGCCAATTAGGTACATTCTTGTAAGTAACTCTTGATGTTACATCAAACATTATGATAGCACACTGAGCTGCAAGAAAAGAATATTCAAGAGTTATATTTGGGGTGTAAGCACTTCCTCATTACATGGGAGAGAGAAGAAGTACCCATAGATATCCCACATTAGGGTTAGGATCTGCATTAACTTTTCCCTCTCAGATGCACAGTACTAAGAGCCCATGCTCTGTTTAGAAGTTCAATGCATGAGTTTGCAGAACCTGGCCCATGACCACATCTCACATCTTCAGTGCCCCATCTTAAACACTAACTAGTTTTATCAGTGCAACTGTCCCACTGAGTAGCATGGTGTTGCATGGTATGAGAATATACAAGGATTACAGAAGTCAACTTTGATTTACACAAGTTTTGACAAGGATAGTTAGCACCTATCTAAGTGTGATCTCAGACATTCAGTGGAGGCTTTTGGGTAGGTTGAGAGCTTGTAGCTGACATCTCAGGATACCCTTGTCCAGAACAGTTTTTCACAGAGCATGGGGGCTTGACTCGATCCTGGTACTTTCTAAAGGAAAAGCAACAATGTCAAACTCTAATAATCCCTTGCAAAATTTTAAAGATATGCAGGTGACCAAAGTACACACAGAACAGAGCTTGACCAAGCAGATGTAAAGCACACTGTTAGTACTTCTTTAGAAAGACAACTAGACCCTAGCATGGAGAGGTACAACATCATCGCACCTAAAAAGAAAAAATAATCTTAGCTTGCATGTTCCAAGTCCTTGCCTCAGCACAGTACGTTAATACATACAAATCTGTACTAACTGAAGCACATACTTTTACCTCTTAACCACTGAATTTCATCAGCAATATCTTGTCCTCTAAGGTGCACCATTACTGTTCATGAATACCAAAGTCTGCAAGAGGGTACTGAAACACTATCTTAGAATATTCCCACATGAGCACAAGTTGCCTAGTAAAGGAAGTTACTATATCTACACGAAAAGCCTGAAAACCCAGAAATCACTGCAAGCCACACTGACACCTTTCAGAGCAGTCAACACAAAAAGAATAAAACATTGAACTGTAAGAGGTACAAAATATTCCAACAGATCCACACATCTTACCTTGGATGTAATAGCCATCTCGCAGGCCACCAAATTTCTCTTGGCCAGCTGTGTCCCATACATTAAATTTAATAGGGCCTCTGTTAGTATGGAACACCAGAGGATGAACTTCAACACCCAGCGTTGCTATAGCAATAACAAAAAGCAGTGCATTTAGCAAGTCATTGTTAAATTCTAATTGTAACATATTAGCTATCAAATGTTTCTTCAGACATACCTACATACTTCTTCTCAAATTCACCAGTCAAATGACGTTTTACAAATGTTGTTTTACCAGTGCCACCATCACCAACCAGGACAAGCTGTTGATAGGTAAAAGCAAAAAAGTCAGAGCAACACACTTCTAGAGACATTTATTAGTCATTTTAGTATAAATGCTAATTATAGTATAAAAACCTTTGTCCTACAACATGTTGGAAACAAAATACTGAATTCCCCATGAAGTGACTCAGGGAAAGCCAATTTGTTAGGTTTAACATGCTATAACTCCAGTCAGACTTAATCTAGTTCCCGCAGCAGAAAACTACAATACGCTGTGAAAATGGTTCTACTAAGCTACAAGTACCTAATTAAGAATATCTGGGTTTTTCAACCTGAATGTGACTGTATTTAGAGAGAAACTCATTTAAGCACCCTAACTGGAGAAACCTATCATAACCTTATGATTAAAAAAAACCAAACCATCATCAAATCACCAAAAAATAAACCCCCAAACAACTGCACTACTAACAACTGGAATACTCCAACTATCCAGCCAAGGATTGTAAGAAACACAAGTAACAGCCTTCCATGAAGCATCCTTAAGGCCTTCCGGCTGTTAAGATAACAAAAAACAACCCACCCACACAAAACACCAGAAAATTATGTTCTGAAACATCTTAAGTCTTCTTCCCTAAAAAAATATACAACAGCAAACAGACTATTCTAATTCACTCTAAGCACTTCCTGCTGTGAATTTCACTTCTGAAATTTAAAAATCATTCTACAGGCAAAGGATCACTGAAGTTTATTATACTAAACTACTAATAGCATCAGACTGACAGACTGCAAGAGAATCTTTTTGTACAAGCTATATGCAATACTCCAATAAATTAACTGCACCGTTAAGGATAAGAACAACACTTCAAAACCAAACCTACCATCCAGGCTGGCACTCAAGAGTCGCTCGTGACACTTTTCTCCTGAAGGGGAAAAAAAAAACAAAACCAAAACCCATTCCCTTACCTTAAACTGCACTTGGGGCTCTCCTTGGGTGGCCATGCTGGGTCTGCAGGGGAAATGGAAGCATGTGAGCTCACGACAGGCGAGCCGATTCAGGGCCCAGCCGGAAGAGGCCGGGCGCCGTTTTCAGTTCCCAAACCGCCTCCCAGGGCGCCCGCTCCGCGCGCCATCCAACCCCGCCGACGAAGGGGCCGAGGCTCGGCCCACGCCGCTGCTCCCCCCCATTCCCCCCCCACCCCTCCAGCATCACGGCGCGGGCGGTCCCGGGCCCATTCATGGGGCAGGAAGCGCCTCCACGTCTCCCCACATGCGGCGGGAGTGCGCACGGTAATGGCGGCCGGACCTCCCCGCCCACCCCTGAAGCCCCGTAACGGTAGGTTGCTGCCGCACCCCTTCGGCTGCCGGGCTCCGAAAATGAGAGACCGAGACGCGGCCTCCGAAGGACGCCTCAACGAGGGCCGACCCCGGCCTCGCTCCACGAAAAGTTGCCCCCAACCCGCCCAGCACCGGCGCGGGAATCCGCCTCCCGACCGAGGGAGCTCAGAGCGAGTCCTCCGGGGCTGCCGAACGGAGCCTGCCCCTGGCCGGGCCTCAGCCTCCCCCCAGCCGGCCTAACGCGCTCTTCCCCGCCATGAGCCACCATGACTGAGCAGCGCGCGCCACCCCCCCCACCCCCCCCCCCCCCGCAGACTCGGGCCGTTGGGAGGCCCCGCTTAATTTCTCCTCGCAGATTTCGCCCACCCTTTTACCCGGGATGGTGCAGAGCCCAGCTCCTACCCTTCCACCTCTCCCATTCCCAAGGGTGAAGGAAGAAAGGACGCCGCACAAGTCAAGTATCACCGCTGCAACCCTCACTCAAGGCCCAGCCTCGCTGCAACCCAGCCCATCTCCTACCCCCGCTCCTGGGCGGTAGCTAGCGGTGACCGCCATCCCCACCGCTCGAGCTCTTTAAAGCTGCCACGCTTCCCCTCACCCGCTCCTAATAGGAAGCGGAGGACACCCCGACCCCATTACCTTTCCCGAGGCTTCTCTCCGCGCCGCTCCCCTCAGTGACTGGGCGCAGGGAAAATGGCGGAAGCACGGTTCAAATACCCGAAGAGCAACGCCGCGCGGCCGAGGGGGAGGGGCCGGCCGTCACGTGGTGAGGACCGGGCGGGAGGCAGCCGGGCGCGCGGGCTGTTGGGCCGCGGACGGCCATGGGCGCCGGCCCGGAGGTGTTCGTACCTGCGACCCCTCAATGGGGCGGGCGGCTCGGCCCTGCCCCGCCGCGGGTGGCAGCGGCCTGGAGACATTTTTTTTTGATAAAGAGGAGCGGGGCCTCTGTGGTGTGTGCCGGCATTGCGCACTGAATCGCCTTTCCGCCCGGCGGCAGCCCCGTGTGCCCCCTGGCTGTTAGAGAGGGGCCTGAGCCCCGGGTTCCAGGTGGCTCCGGCTGCTGCAAGGGCCGAGCTTTGCCGGTGAGGGCTGAGACAGAGCCTGTACGCCAGGCCGAGTGCTCAGGGAACTCGGCAGGCTCCCTGTTTCATCATTAAAATCGCATCAGAAAGTGTTTTAATCCGGTGGTGGTACTCTTTCTGCAGTCAAAGTTTTAAAATTGCACGTAGTTACTTACAAAACCTATTAAACTGCCTCCAGCACGGTTTAATAAGGTGGTCTTTTAAAGCAGCGTGAGAATTTCATTGGACAACTTATAGATAAAAACAGCTGCGTTCAAAAGGACTCTCCTTAAATGTACCTCATGACCGTTATTTTTAGTTCTTCATAAAAACTGATCTGCATTCACTGGAAAGTGCATTAATCAAAATAAAAGTTGTTTTGGAAGCCCTGGATTTAGAATACTTCTCTAAGCTCTCAAGTCCAAACTTCAGTGGAACAACATTGTTCAAAAACTGACCTTCAAAGAAAACAAGTGTTTTGCAGAGTTCTGTAAAGTTCATGGGTTCACACTCAATTTTAAGGTCTCTGACTTTTTTTACTCCAGTATACTTAAACAACTTTTATGTGCTCTGTATATGTTGGTGCACTCCATACTCTAGAGTAAATAATTTTAAAAATATATATCTCTGGATGTAAGTAACATAGAAAATATTTCATGGAAGGTGATATATACAAACATAGCTTATTTCTTGTTCATTTTCTACAGACACAGAAGCAATGTACACAGAAAGTTTTACAAGAGTGGTTGCACTCTGCTGCAATTTTTGCTTATTTGATAGTGTAATGCCAATTTAAATTGGCAAAAATATTTTCTTTGCTGGAAAAAATCACTGGCTTGTTGAACTTGCTTTCCTTTTTTTTGGATGAGTAGGGTTTGTGGGTTTTTTAGCATTTTTGCTGATCGCCTCTAGGTGTCAGGAAGGATATTTTTCAGAATATGTAACTCATCCTAAGTTTTTTCTCAGCACAATGCTATCTTTATAAAACCCTCGTGAATTCCACCTCTCTCCTTGACAAATAGGCATGCATTTATAAACGGGAGCCCATAAGGCCACATTAGTGAATTTTTTCTCAGTTTTTAAGAATATAAACACTTCAAAGCAATCTGTAACTTTGTATAGAATACTCAGCGAACTTTTGAAACTTCTCAATACTGTTACAAATTTATTAGTAAACTACTTTTTTTTTCCCCCTGCAAACAAAATGGTATTACTATCTGATACTGTAATTTGGAATAATTAAAATAGATACCTAATTTTAAAATCCCCTATTATAGCATTTGAACTCCTGGCAAATATTTATTTTGTTGTTAAAAAGATAAACTACTATGTGGACTCTAGTTTTTATCATCTGTTTTATCGTCATGTATAAGGAAGTGTTCAGTTCAGAGGACCTACACAACATCTCCAGATAACCCCATTCAGCAAAGGCAACAAAACACTTCCAAGCACTCATCAGCAGTGCTAGATCACTATCTAGAACATTAGAGTCCTTAAGATATCACTAGGTAATTAGCAGAATAACTACTTTTTAAAGATCTTTGCATTTTCTGTATCGTGACTCAGGTCATCTGTGAAAAAACTTAGCATCTCACTGAGGTGGATAAATGCACAAAGTTAAACGCAGCCCTTCCTAAGGGAAGTGTCTGAAGATGCACGCGAGGAATGGCAGAAAAACAGTCACAGAGCTCAACAGCATGTTTGAATACAACTGCTGCAGTAGTAGGAAGCAAAATAATTTTGTAAACTGTAAAAGAAGGCAACCATATATGCAGGTAAACAATGAAAAGGAACATAACTGCACTTCTCAGTTAAAGCAGTGATTGCGGAAATGTCTCTGGAACAGGAGCTCAGGCAGGAATGGAGATCTGCACGCTGGTGTTCAAGGCAACACAGGAAATTACTCTGAAGGGTTTGAAGAGGAAATTAGTCACCTTCAGCATGGATAAGTAAAATGGATCATACAGCAGCAAAATTCAATCAAAGCATATATTCAAAAGACAAACTTTATTCATTTTTTCATCAAGTAAAACATGTCTGACTCTAGGTTTCGTTAAGAGACTACACCCTAGGAAGATAAGCACATACTAGGTCAATGATGAATGGCAAATGTAGATCTAAATTTTTTCAGAAAACAAAAATTTAGCAATTTACTGTCATTAAAGTGGCTTACATTGCTAATTTAGCATCTTTACACTCCTGATCCATCACTAGAATAAATTTCTTTAAATACATGAGGAAAATTATGCATTGGATTATTATGCTCAGTGACATTTTTAGAATTTACAGTTGCCAAACCTGTAGTCTAGAAGATCAAGTCTATATATGATAGAACTGAGACACTAATAATTACAGGCAATTGGCTGTAGTCTGAAGTAGTACTTTTTAGCAAGCGTGTAAGAACACAGTACCACTGAGGACTTTCTACCTTCCATAGTACGTGCATGCTCTATTTCCTAGAAATTCCCAGGTCTTTAAAGACACACGTGTTACCGTACAGATTTAGGACTTCGGTGAAGTTTTGGTGTTTTACTAGAGCCCTGAACACCACAACAGGTAACGGCTGTAAACACATTTTAATTGAAGAGTTAAAGTAAGTTGATGGGCCATCTTCTGCTCCATGGAATGGGAGTGTGCAGCTTGGTTTTAATTTTCAGTCACGGTACGGATCACTGCTGGCTGTTCTGTGGGTGAACAGCAGACTGCCAGCCGTAGCGTAACGTCATGAAACGGCACAGGGATGTCTGTGGCCTGTGACAAACAATAGTGGCAGCAAAGAGAGGACGCAGTCTGAGCACTTTTTGGACTAAACATGAATTACACTAAACATGAAGCCCAGTTGCAGCCTACCCACATCACTTATCAGAAAATAATTACATAAAATTCAACTAAAAAATAAACATATCCCAACTTTCTACAACCCCTTCTCTCATGACGATCTCCCCAGATTGCATGTATTATGATTTCTTTTTGGGATATGTCTAGTCGCACTGCTTCCTTGGATGGAAATTTCCTCGTAAGCACCTGTGGCACGGTTCAGACACCTCAGTTCTCCAACACCGGGTATTTCTCTCCTCTGAAGCGCCCCTCTTAAACATTTTTGTGGCGATACTCTGCTCACTCATACCTTCCTGACCGCTCTCGCGTACCGCTTCGCAAATATTAGCTCCTTCACGGCCTCGCCGCCGCCGTCGGCAAGCGGAAAAGCAGCTGAGGAATTACCTCAGCACCGCGGCACAGCCGCGCCCGCCCGCGCAGCACCTCCCCGAGGGGACTCTTGCCGCGCCCGCCCGCTCCTCAGGGCGCCGCCGGGACGCATACTCGTCCCCGCCCCTTTCTCCGCATGCGCGGCGCGGCCCGTGGTTGCCGTGACATTGGGTGGGGGGGTGGGGGCGTGGCCGCTGCCCGTCGCGGAAGGAGAGCGGGGAGGGGAGGCGGCGCGGCCCGTCTGCAGTGCCCGGCCTGAGCGGCGGGGGAGGCGGCCCCGGCGGCCCTCAGCAGCGAGCACAGGAGCGGCCGGGGGAGCCTCTGGGCCGCTGCGGGGATGAAGGACCGGCTGGCCGACTTGGCAGAGGTGCGGCGAGGCGAGCGCGGAGAGGGTCCCGGGGAAGGGAGGCGGCGGGCTAAGGCGAGGAGCGGGGCGGGAAGGGAAGGGGAGCGGCGGAGTGCGGGAGTGCGCGCGGGCCGTTATCGCCGCCGGAGGTAGCGGCCGGAGGCGGGAAGGTCGGTGTTCCGCCGCGGGGTGTGCGGAGCCGGCGCCTCGGCCGCCGCCCTGATGACAGGGAGCTCTGCGGCCGCCGCACGCCGCCTTCCCGGGGAGGGGGGCGGCTTCCTCCCCAGAGCCCGGCAGGCGCGGCGGGGCCTGGGGCTCGGGCTGCCGCCGTTTGTATGGATCCCCTTCCGCCGCTTCCTCCTGACCTCTGCCGCCTTTCGAACGTTACCGTTTAGAATGGCAAATAAACTGGATAATAATTCTGTTTTCAAACTGTCCCTGGTGTAGTGGGGTAGGTTTGTCTGCTTGGAAACTGTTTAACCAGTAATGCGTCAGTAAAGCTATCTGCAGATTTTATTTTCCGCGTGTTTACAAAATGGTAGCCGGTTATGTTTATACGCTCTTTTCCTTTCCCTTATTTGTGCTGTGAAAGCAGTATCCTAAAAAAGAAGGAAGAGTTGGAGGGAGGTACCATCACGTCTGTCTTCAACAGGATATGGCTTGGTTAAAATAAAAGGATATTTGATTTCTTTTTTTTTTTTTTGCTGAAAAGAAATAGAAATTGAGAGCACACAGGAGTTTCTGTGATAGTTCTAGAACTCTATATAGATGTAGAAGTTGGCTTGTGCTGAGCTGCATGCAGCTTTGGGGCTCGTTTGTCTTAAAAAATTAAGTTCGTATCTTCTGGATCACAACATATATTTTGGAAACTTCATCTCTTAATTGATGGAATTGCCAGTATCTTTGTCTTTCTCTCTAAGAGGGTGAATTGGCATTTGAAAAGTTTTCACATTATTAGATTACAGTATCTTTACCAGGAAAGATGCTTTGGAATCTTGCCAAAGAACTGTGTAATTTCTTCCAGGTATATTTCTTGCTTTTTCCTGTTTCTAAACATGGGCAGGTTGTAGGAATATGTGCTAAATTTCGGTGGTAGTGCACACTTCCCAGAAAGAGGAAACAGCAAACAGTGATCTGAATTTGCTTTTTAATTTATAATTCTAAACGCATAGACTTCATTCTGAATGAAGGGAAGCAGCAGTGTCTGTTGCATGTTTTTTTAATTTAAAAAAAAAAAAACAAAACAAACACCAAACCCTAGCCTCCCCTGCCTTAGAAATTGTTAAAAGCTTTTAAAGTAACTGTACATAGGGAGTTTTAAGCCAGCATTAGTATTTGATATCTGAAAAGATTGTACTGCAGCAAGCTACTTCTGTAACTGGAACATTATTACTGCAGCAAGCTGCTACTTTAAGCACAGTGGTCACTATTGCTGAAGTGCTTCATGTGTTCGTCAACATAATTTTCACTGCCTGTGGAATTAACAAATAGCTTAGACGTTTGAAATTGAAGATTTCTTTTAAGTAGAAGAAAATATTTAAACATCAAATGAAGGCAGACATTATTGAATATTTAGTCTACATTTTATCACTTAAAAGTGTGTAGTTGGCATGGACTTTACAAAAGTTACATACCCAAGGAGATAACTTTTGTAAAACTTGATTTCCACTGGGAACTAATGGAAGTAGCAACTTACATCTTTATCTCAAATATCCAAAAAGTGCCTCCAAAAGTGTTTAGGAATGAGTGAAGAACCACAGAGTCACAAAAGTTAAAATTGGTAGAATTGGTGGTGTGGGAAAAAAGTGCAAAAGGATCCCTTCCAGAAAGAGAAAAACATTACTGAGTTCTCTTTTTCACCAGGCTAGTTTCTTACATTAGTCTTTGTTCAAACATGGAATTTTCTCAAGATGAGCTGTGTGTTTTCCATGCCATACTGGCATAAAACACTTTCTTGTAGACTGTTAATTTATGATGTTTTCCTGGTTGTACAGTAATGCTACTAAGTGCTTGTTAATGATTGACCTGTCAGAGCTGCCTGACAGATCTCCTTGGCCCTTATAAGCCCTCCCTGGCTACTCTGATGTAAAAGAATTTCTTGAAAGACTGATTCTGTAAAGAGAAACTGGCGCTCTATGACGCGCTCCTTGGGTCTCGTTCGTTGGGATAATGGTGGTTAGTTATTATCCTTTTAGCCTGCCAGAGGAATACAGGTTATCTGGACTGAGAAAAAACTCGCCTTGATTGGAATTTCAAGGACAAGTAATAGTAATGTTTTTCGGTAAAAAGCTGTTTTCAGTTTCAAAGTTCAGTAATTAATTTGGTAGGACATCTCAAGCTAGACTTATTCTGACACTTCCCATACCTTACAGAATTGCAGAAGTTTCATGAACCATCAAGATAGCTCCTACATGGAGCTGAGAAATTATATTATATAAATATCTGGATTCTGTCATCTAAACCAACTTTTGAGGGAACTTGATATATTTTATAAGTCTGTGAATGTTTGTGGAGTTGTACGGCCCTGTCTTTGAGTCCCAAGGTCAAGGCATGAGCTGCAAACAGACTTCATTAGATTGCTCTTGGTGTTGACGTGAAATGTTTTATCAGTTTTTTGTGATACTGCTCAAACTGAGGAGGTAAGGTCTAGGAGAAACAATATCTTCCTGCTAAACTTGATGACAAAACTGAGTTCTTGGTTGAATTGTGTGCTGGTCGAAAGAAAGTGCATCACTTAAGCTAAAGAGAGCAAATAAGCTGTATTTTAGGTAAGTAGTGATTTAAAAACATAGAGAATGGATGTTGACAAGTCATCAGGTATCTTTCAAGTGGTGATACTCAAGGCAGACTGTCCATAAATCCTTCAACAAATCACAGACAGTAAATTGATCTGTCATTGGTGTTGTTGCAACCAAATGTGAAAGTGAAATGAACGTGGAACTGACTGCAGGGTGGGTAATCATCATTGCTTCCTTCCAGTCTAGCATCCACAAACAGGATTTTTTTTGTATCTTTCATTTGTTTAAGGTTCACATAAGTGTTTAATGTTTTACTAAGATCTTCTGACCAAGCTAGAAGCTGACCCATTGAATCTCTTGACTGATATTATTTTCATTATTTCTAGTTCAATTAACTAAATATAGGATGTGGTTATAAACAATTAGGAAGACTATTCTTTACTCAGTAAATGTAAGCAGAAGGTGTTCTTTGACATTGATAATGAAATTAAATGTCTTCAAAGTGTAGCTCATTCTTAAATAGACCTGTATTATTCAGACTTCCGTGTTTATTTGTATTAAGCAAGACTGTTAATTGATTACAATCCCTAAGGACATATTCTTTAATATTGAGTTCTAGCCATCATCTTCCCAAAATGAGTAAATACAAAAGGTCTTTAATGACATGCATTATGAGTGATTGGAGAGTGGTCCAGGAGAGCAATAGCATCTAAAATCCTTTATTTCAGTGGAGGGCATTATAGTTCCCCTGAGCATGCAAACCAGATGATTTCTTACAAAAATATTGTCATAGCGCTTTACGCACTCCCTGAATTTGCAGGAAAGGAATTGTCACAGTGTGTAAGTAATAACTTTCCTTGAAGATTTGGGGCAATCTTAGTAGTTTTTGATGTGTAGACCATCATTGAGTATAACCTTCTTTATTAGATAATAGCAGTGCCTGATGTTGGATTAAATTGCAGAGCTGTCATGCAAATAGTGCACATCTCACCTAATTTAATAAAAACAGAAACAAAGGGCTTATTGGGTAATGGAATCCGGGGTTAGGAGTGGATGTTAGAAGGAAAAAGGGATTTTGAACATGAAAATCCCTTAATGTTGCCTATCTTCTATTGTTTTTCTAATAGATAACCTATTGACTTCATGGTAGAATAATAATTTGTTCTAATCTTGATTCGATGTGGTTCAAATAGTCTGTGCTTCACAGAGGGAACTAGAGAACACGGAAGCTGAACTCTTTGCCTTTATATGATGCATGTTAATTCTCTGTTCCTTTGAACAAATCTGAATCTCAGTTACTGTCAAGATCCGTATATTCTGCTGGACTGGCTCCAGGGTTAGGGAAGCGTGACGCTAGGCACATACTGGGTTGTGTGCCTTGGAGATCTGTGAGAGCCTGTCAGCTTGAGCTTGTGCCTCCTTGGCTGCTATTCTAAGGGTTTATCAATTATGTAATGCATGTATAGTTTAGTGTAGCGTAATTATGTCTAAATTGGTGTGGAATGGCAGCCTTGAAAACACCCAAGGGCAAAGCTAGTAAGCAGATATTGATAGCTTTTTGTTCCAGCTTTCATTAGATGTTGGCCTTATTACATCACTAGTCAATCATCAGCACCTCTTTTAGTATTTCTTTGAGAGGGTTTGATTTACTATCTCACTAAACCAAATATTATTTTCAGTTCATGTGGGAGTCACTGTGGAAATATCTTTATACTCTGAGAGAACATATATATGCAAAATTGTACTTGAATAATTTTTGACATGTAATGAAAACTGATATCACTTACAGACTGGTTCTGTTCTGAAGTTGTTTACGGAGGAGTACATACCTTGACGTTTGCAGCTTCATTGTAGTTGGGTGACTTTCTTTGACCTCTCCGCTGTTCTGTTACAGTCCTCAGAAGAGGAAAACTTACTTTTTTAACTTTACAGACTATTGACAAAAATGTGTATGCATTAGCAATGCAGAAGTAGTCGTAGTTGTTTCAGAACAGTATCCTGCGTTTTTATTTCATAGATTTGTTTTGTTGTCTTTTAACAGTATAAAGGAAATGAAGATGGGGAGACAGTTATTGTTGAAAAAGACCATTTTATGGATGACTTTTTCCAGCAGGTAAAGTTACAGTTTTCACCATGCATTAAATACTTAGTTTTCTGTCTGTGCCTTTTAATTTCTGTAATTAGGTTTAACAATTCATTGACATCCTTCCCCCCCTATGCCTTGTAATGCTGTGCCAAATCAAATGTTAGTAACACTTTGGCTTGTTTATTTCAGGGTGTTTTCTGTCTTTACTGCATAGAAGTGTTTTTAACTCCTGATTGCTGAGGAATTTGCATATAGAATTTTAAAATGTTTTTTATTAAGAAGAGTAGCACTTAAATTTTTGGCTATATCGAATGTATTTGCTATCAGGAATACCAGGTTTTTTGGGGGGAAAAAAATGTGCAAGCTGGTTAAATGTCAACATTTCTGCTGGGATTTATGTCAGATACTTACAAATACTACTTGCAACAAAATACTTTATGATTTTTATCACCAGTTATGGTTGTGTTTTTTGTTGTTTTTTTTTTTTTTTTAAATCTTTGGAATTTATTCTAATGTTTTCATTGCCATATTTCTCCTCCTCTAGGTTGAGGAACTTAGAAATAATATAGCAAAAATAGCAGAAAATGTGGAAGAAGTGAAGAAGCAGCATAGCATTATCCTGTCAGCACCAAATCCGGAAGGAAGTGAGTATCACTTTTTTTAGATTTTTAGATATGTATGGCTAGATAATCTGAATTGTTTCTTGTTTGTTTTAGCTATCTATAGGAATAGACCTTCAGGTGTTCAGAATGAAAAATGTAACGCTATTTATTTATTTAAATACTTCAATATTTGGTATTGAATTAGTCTTTTCACTTGCTTATTTCTATCTTTTATAAGTCTCATTTGAATAAATACATTTTTAGAATTTGTTGCATCATCCAAACCTTTGCTAGACCAAAACTCAGTTTAATATGCTATCTTGAAATTGATTGTGTCTTCAGAAACTGAGGGACTACTTGCATTTCTTTTAATTACTGAAGATGTTGAAGTTTCCAACCGAAGCTCACTTAGTAGAGCCATCATCTTCCTTTTATTCTTCAGTAGGGGCAATATCCTGTCTAACACTAACACTATAGCCAGCTGCTTCAGTGGTAGTAAGAGTTCCATGCAGGAGCCCTATTTTTAGAGGCTTTAACTGCAGACGTCAAAGTGAAGATGTGCTTTCTGAACAGAGAACTCGCAAGTTTAGGGAACTTGCCCAGAAACATGGAACCTTCTCTGTTCTCAACATTACTTCAAGATGTGCCTGGGTTTGTGGGCAGGGTTTAAAGAAAAGGGAAGAAAAGATGCTGAGATATTTTTGTGGAATGTTGCAATGCTAGCTTAACATCTATCTTCTTGTTGATGAAAACTGAACTTTAGATGTTAGTTTTTATTTCCCCCTATTTTCTTTGTTTATGTATGGACGTACATCTTGCAAATGATTTTGCAGACTCCTTTTTGTCTTAACAATGAATCTCAGGTTTAATAAGGGGTCATCTGAATTTTTAAAATCTGTGATCTCAGCTCATTGCCCTGTGTTTGTGCTAAAAATTGTGCTCATTAGCGCATCTGAACTGTGTAGGAACGTGATGCTGCTTGTAAGTAATGTCTGCTCTTGTTAATCTGATGTCTTCAGTAAACCCAGTAACGGAGATCTAGCTATGTTCTTCATTAATACTCTGTATTGTATTCTTCAAAAAACATAGGTAGTGCATGGTACAGTTATGTTAATAAGGGTGTAAAAGCAATGAGTCCGTGATAAACAGCAGAACTAAAAACGTGAGATAAATCTGTATTTTCACTTGATAGACTGCAGTGAATTTCCATTTTGACCAGCAAGTGAATATTACCCTGAAAATCTTATGTTAAGGAAAAAAGTGGAGTATTTTATCACCTGGTTTAGTTGATGATTTGGCGATGTTTCCCAAGTGTAAGGGCCTGTCATAAGACTCAGGAATCTGATAGTATGCTGTTATAAAAATGGTATTTAGAATGGTTAGGAGTATAATAAACTTCTCTGCATGGTTGTACTGAATACAATTATGAGACTGCAAGGTAGAGTTGTAGATGGCTACTGTTTTACTATTATAAATCATGAACAGTTCTAAAAATAAAAAAAAATTATTTTAAAGGAACAAAGGAAGAACTTGAAGAATTAAATGAGGAAATAAAGAAGATTGCTAATAAAATCCGAGCCAGGTTAAAGGGTAAGTTGTGAGGAGATATAGAACTACTGTTGCTTGTAATGATTCAGGATGGTGGTGCTGTTACAAACTTAATACATTGCAGCTGAGCTTCTAAACTTTAAAATTGCCATTATTTATGCAAAAATTGTGTTGTGGAGCTCTTCTAAAAAAAAAATTTTTTAAAAAGAAAAAGAGCCAACTCCCTGCCAACTACTGTACAGCCCATGTCAGTAACAGTGATGTCCTCTACGTTGTTCCTCCTTGGCAGGCTTCGCTGCTGCTAAATACCAGGTCTCAGCACAACCGAGTTTGTTGAATAGGACAAAGACTTTGCTTGCTTTCAGAAATAACCTAGAAAATTACAATGCAAAGTAATTCCTCTGTGTAGAGATGTTCTGCAACTGAAATGCTGGGTTATGGTCATGATATTTTGGAAGATTAACTTTCACTGCAAAAAGATAGTCTCTGTGGAATCAATGTTTACATAGGGAATTGCTCTAGAGTACCTATTGTATTTCAAATTCTGATTAGCTAGTTTTGCTGTGGCTTTCCCCTGTGAGTACATCTTAATTGTTTAGCATAGGTTTTGAAATCTATTGAGTGTTTTAATGTTACTGTATACTTTTGTCCTGTTACACTTCCGTAAACACTGTTGTTTAAACTGTAAGAGCAGCCCATGTTGTTAAGCCTTTTGAAATTTTTCCAGAGTAACAGACAGTAGTGTGACTCTGTTAAGAGTTTTGAAGTAGTTACTGGGTTTTATGATCTGTACCAATTCCCAAAATTATTTTTAAGTTTTATATAAATCACTGCCACTCCCTCCTCCCCCAAAATGTTTAACATGTCTGTGGAGAGGTTGTACATGAAAAGAGTAATAAGTAATAGTATTTACAAAGTTACCAAGCTACACAATTAAATAGTTATACTGAATGTTGACTCATAATATTCTTTTATTGTTCATAGCTATTGAACAAAGTTTTGATCAGGGCGAAAATGCTAATCGGACATCCGTGGACCTCAGGATAAGAAAAACACAGGTATGATTTTTCTTTAAACTTAAGTTTAAAGAAAATAAAAGGATTCTATTAAGTCAGAGAGTGAGTTTCCCTTTTCTGGAATACTTTCAGAACTTCATGTTCTGTTTTGGAATGTAAATACAGCTTTTCAGTTGTTGTGCAGTAATATTTTCTGTATAAAAAAAAAAATAAACATTTTTATTCCACATTTTTAAATCCTCAAAAAACAGCACTCTGTGTTAGCTCACAAGTTTGTGGAGGTCATGACCGAATACAACGAGACCCAAACTCTTTTTCGAGAACGCAGCAAAGGTCGGATACAGAGACAATTAGAGATAAGTAAGTGACCTGAATACACTTTCTTTAAAAAGATTAATTGTGTTGTTAGTACCTCCCTTGTTTCTTATTACTTAAAGATGGTACAAAGCATTCATACACCTCGGACATCATCTTGAAGCACGTGAGAGAAAAGAAACAATGTTATTGTATAGCATAACTTCTTGATACTACTTTTCAGAACAGCTGTAAAAAAATAGAGAAATCTTACTAAATAATTTCTTTCATGTTATAAATCATTAAATAAAATATATTTTTCTTTTGTTTCATTTATTTACAGTGTTGCAATTTTAAATGAAATACTAAGAAAAGTTGCTTTCTGAAGATAGCAAGTGTTAAGAAAATCCGTGCCAAACTGGACAATATCTCTTTTTATACTACCCTATTTTTGTCAATAAGAACATTTGTTAAATTCAGCTGACATATAAGCAGTGCTGCCATTAGATGTATTCTTAATCATTTGACTGACTCTATTTGACTTATTTTGTTATTGATTATTATGAGGAGTGTTCAGAAAGGTACCTGAATCTGCTCTGAACTATAGCATATACTTCAGAAGGTGTCTAAAAGAATCCATAATGTCTTGTACCTAAAATTAGCCTTTTTAAATATCTCTTGTAAAAGCAAATACATATATTGCTGAAATAGGAAGTGCAAACAGAAAAGTGGGCAGATTAAGACAACTTTGCTTTTCATGGGCTACTTTGTCATTAGCGTCTCATGCTAACGGTTCCATTCAGTGTTTCAGTAAAGTTTGTCAGGCAAGTTAAATTCTTCTTTACCTATACGTTTTAGGGGAGGGACCCTAGTACCTCAAGACATGGTTCTCTTAAGTTAATGTTGTTATGACCCAATTAGAGCCTTCAGCTTTTCCTCAGTACTAAAAATTTAAAAGCAGATTTTGCAGCATTTTTGGGTATTAACATCAGAAAGTAATATTCAAACTGTAACTTTCATTAGATAGGACAGAATTATATAAGTTATTACAGATACTAAACTTATTTTACATGGGAAGAACAGGGATTTGATATGTAAGTTTTAAAACTGTACAATACAAATCACTTGAATGAGTTGTGTAACTCATAACACTTGCATTTGTCATACCAGTGTGATCAATAGGATTCCATTTGCTTAAACGTGTGCTAATAAACTACATCAATATTAGATGTATTATGAAAAGTAGGAGCAAAGGGTAATAATCTTCCTTGGGTGAAATATGGATGTAATCCTGTGTTGGTAAAATCAAATGTACGTAAAGGTTTTACTGCCCATACAGCAGTGGCACTAAATTAGGTCCCAGTGTGACAAAATTGAATAGGTAAATACTGAATGTTGTATAAATACCCTGTATCTCAAGTTCTTTCTTCTGTAGAACTCTCTGCTTAACAGGGTTCACGTACTACGTTGTAAATGTTTCTGATGAAACTCTCTTCAATTTGACCAAAAAAACGCCAAAGCAAACAAACAAAAAACCCACACCAACTAGGAATTCTTTGTCATAGCTTTGAATCTACAGTTGTTTTCTGACTACTACTTAATATTTTCTCGGTTTTTATATGCAAAATGCCACTTGGTAATGGCTAAATATGACCTTGTTTTATCCTGAAAAATGCTTAATACGAGAATTTTATTTCAGTTGTCATCCTTCTGGTATGGTAAAACTTTATGTTCAATAATGAATAAGTGATGTTATGTGAAGTACTGTTATTTTTATCCTAGCTGGAAAGACCACCACTGATGAGGAACTGGAAGAAATGTTAGAGAGTGGTAATCCTTCAATTTTCACTTCTGATGTACGTATCAATTTTCACTTCTGATGTTATATCTCTCTTCTGTTCTGCTGGTTCTACTATTTATAAGTGTGTCAACACATTTATGGCCATATCTTTTTTTCTTTCTTCTGAAGATTATATCAGACTCTCAAATAACTAGGCAAGCTCTGAATGAAATTGAGTCACGTCACAAGGATATTATGAAACTGGAATCTAGTATACGGGAACTACATGAAATGTTTATGGACATGGCGATGTTTGTTGAGACTCAGGTAAATGACCCGATTCAAACACGTTTACGTAAGTGGGAATTTTTTACCCCAGTCTTCCTCTTTGAAATAGGCAGAAACAATTGGTTATATTTAGATCATACAGATTTACAGTTTTTTAACTGTGATTACAATATATGACAGTTAATCACTTTTTTTGTTCTAGGCAATCAATCTAGACGTACTCATAGTGTATGCTATGAATAACTAAGCATCGGCTTTCTTTTCATGTGGTATACTTAATATTTTCTTCAACATGCTTATATTCCCATATGCTTGAACATTTTGTGCATGTTTAAGTAAGAGCAACTCTGTCCTGGAATGCTGGCTAATATCTTGGGAACTTAGGATTCTCACAAACGTGGTAAAGGACTATTGTGGCAGAATAAAGTGTGCATTAGCAAGCATGTAGGCAACTTGAACATAATATAAAGGTATGATTACTGTTATAACTAACATGAATGTAAAGGAATTGACAAGTCACTCAAGTTCTCTTATAAGCTTTTGTCTTGACATGTATGTAAATTCATTCTATTTGTAGTCTTTATATACCAGTAATCTAACAAAAAATATTTAATTTCTGTTCTTAAAATTCTTTGACTTATGCAGGAAAGTGAAAAGAATAATACTCAGGAGAGAAACTTTCCTGAAAAGGACTTGTGTTTCTTTGATAGTAAATATATAGCCAAGGTGAATTGGTAGCTGTTTTCTTTTGAGTTAGAAATGAACAAAAGTTACTTGTGCATCATTTTTTAATGCTTTGCTGTTTACTGCTGCTGATTATTTCTTCTGATGGACAGAAACACAGGTAATAGACTTACTGTAATTCTTCACCAATCCTCCATTTCATTACCAAGTTTCATTCATCATAATTAATTTGAATTTGTTATGTATTGACATTCTAAACCCTCAGTTTTGAGGAACTTTGCTTCCTAAAATTGCTATTATATGTGTGTGTTTTCTTAGATAATTGTTGAACCTTGTGTCAAAATAGTCAATATCCTTTCCCACTTCCAGACATGTCAGGAATTTCTTTCTATGTCAGTTTTAGTTTTGGCTGTTAAAACATACCTTGCATTCAAAGATATGTTTTCAGGTGTTCAGTATTTGTTCCTATAAAAGGGAGAAGTACAGCTGCCCTGCCCATGAATGTTCCTTGTTTGATTAGAACTTTGAGCCCTTGCTTCTCATTGCCTTTTTCCTTTACACATCAAAGCAGAAAAAATGTCAGCCACTAGTATGTACATTATTCCCTTGCTTAAAATAATCATTGGTGGTCTACAGCTTTTCTTCTCTTAGGTTCATTAAACAAAGGTTCATAGACTCCAGTAATAATTGGGTTTTTTTTCTTCAAAATTTCATTTTAAGGGTGAAATGATCAACAACATAGAAAAGAACGTGATGAATGCATCAGATTACGTGGAACATGCAAAAGAAGAGACAAAAAAGGCAGTCAAATATCAAAGTAAAGCACGAAGGGTATGCTATCCTTTTATAATTGTGCTAGTCAGTACATTAATTTAGAACTGTATGAAGCCAGTTGATCTTCAATTTTAGGTTGTTGTTTTTTGTTGTTTTTTTTTATTCAGTCCTTCAAGGTAGAATTAAGATGTGCATTTTACTTCTTTGTACTTGTGATATTTAAAATTAGCTTAGAAAAATGTTCTTTTAAATTGGTATATGAGAGAGGAAGATTTACCAAAGGCTTTTACAAACAAACAAAAAAACCCCATAACCCAGAAGAAATCAGAACATTTCCAATGTGAATTAGTTTGTTATAGTTAGTACTAAAAATTGATATTACCAGTAGAGAATGAAACTTCTTGTACTACAAAAACAGGTAAGCAGTTAATGTACAGCTAAGGCTGTGTTCACGATTTTCCATTTAAAATCTATCATTACAGAGTGTAAAAATCTCAAAAGAAGAATTACTGTTATGCTAGTAGATAAGTTCACAGGTGGTTCTTATGAACGACCATGCCTTAAATTATTCAGACTCTAGATAACCTTAAAGGTTTTTTGACCTTTATCACTGGGAAACTTACCTGATTTGTAGCTATAAAATCACCATGTTAGCAGGGAAAAAATAAAATAACTAGTTTTGCTGAAGCAGGCTTACTTTCTTAGAGTTCCATCTGTAATTATTATTTTTACAGAACTACTTTTGTACTCTTACAAAGGTACTAGATTAGGGGGATCTTGCGTCTGGAAGGGGTGTGACGTTAAACCACAATAGTCTTGCAGACAGTTTGAGTTCAAAGTGACATTCAGACATTTTCCATTGGCATGGAAATTTGTTTTGTGTTTCAGTATCTTTCTTCTAATCAGAAAGCCAAATAATGTATTCTGAAATCAAACTACTAAGTAATTTTTTATATTTTGTAACTGTATGATTGCAGAGGGAATGAAGTGTTCCTCTGACCTTATAATTCCCCCTTTTGAGATATGCAATTCTGAGGCTTTTTATGGCAAGTTGGATTTGAGGGAATATCGTATCTTTATATAGATAGAGAGATATCTACATATACGTAACACGCCTGTTATGTTTTTAAAAAATTACTTAAGTGTCAAAAGAGCCCACTTAATGTGTTTGTAAATAGTGATTTTTCTTATCTTTGCTAATTACGTAGGTATTAATCACACTAGTTTATCTGTAAATACTGTTTTCAAATGGTTATTCTTATGCATGCAAGTGCATACAGATAAAGTTAAGTTACAGGTAAACTCAAGTTACAGATAAATTCAATTTGAGAATGCTACAGGCTTTAATAAAAATGAGTGTGATCTAAAACCTGACTATTTTAAAAATGGAAAATAATTGCAAGTCTTAATGTGCTTAATATTAAATAATGCTGCCTTGTTTTTTGACAGAAAATGTGGATAATTATCATTGTGTCAGTGGTGTTGATTGCCATAATTGCTCTAATTATTGGTTTGTCTGTTGGTATTCGGTGATGCTCGGATAACCTCAGCATGCATGACTTCCTGCCAGTGTGGCAGTAAGTAACTAATCAACTAATTTTGCTCACTTTTCCTCTAGTAACGTTTATTGTTCTACTAACCTGTACAGTTAGTATTGGGGGGTGAGTAGTCTTGAGCAGTGCTGGTGGATCTTTTCTGTCTCTGGATACTGGAAAAGTGAATATTGAAAACTGACAGCTAGTGATAAGCTGCTGAATTGACAGAATGCAATCACTACATAAGACTTGTAAACACAGAAGGAAATGAGATTTAAAAATCCAATTATTGACACCTAATCTTCTGAATTTTTTTTTATACTCGAAGTTCACATCAGCAAACAATCTGCACTAAGATATGGAATACTAGTTACACTTGGAACTTTACCAAATGGGGTTTTCAATGGTTTTAAGCAGAGCTTTCATAAAAGTAGATGTCTACAACTGTGAAGCTGGCTATTATGCCTTGCAGAACATCCTAAAATTTCTTACTTCAAAGCTGTTTAATAATACTAAACTAGATGAAACAGTGGGAAATAACAATGCATTTGCAAAGATTCCAACTGGAATTTTAGGACATGAATTTGAGAATTACTTGAATCTTGAGATTTTTGCTGTACTAATGTAACCGTTTCTTGTCAAGATAACACCTAGCCAGGCTAAGTTGAAAATAACTGCTGACTATTCTGAGTCCAATAGAAACTCAACTTTAACGGGTAGTTTCTTCAAAACTGTATATGAGGCGCTATGAGCGGGATGTCATTTCAGACAGCTAATCAGAATTTCTGTACTAACTAGTATTTTTCTGTACTAATGCTCTAATATTGAAGTTTTCAGTTTTGACGTTACAGTTTTGTCTCAGCTTTGGTTTATGGGCAGATAACAGAATTTACTGTATCATTGCTTATAGTCAGAAATACCTGACCTAATGTCAGACTTTGCATTTACATAGAACCCATCTCTTCCCCTCCCACCCCACCTACATCTAGTTCTTCTGAGCTATTACCTACCCAATGCTTTTACTGACATTTTACTGAGTTGCCTTAAGTGTGCAGTTGTGGAGGTTTGAGCAGGCTACAAATATTTATCCAAGGAGGGTGGCAGTAAGCGATGTTAGTGTACTTAGACTTGACCTTGATAAGTAAATATGCACTATTGCATCTGTTTCTATACTTAATGATACTTACAGAGGTTGGGTATGAGTAATAACAATAATTCTGTGAAGCAAATACAGACATGTTACACATATAGCTCTATCTTGTAACTATAGTTACATATATGTTGGGAAAGAAAGACTAACAACAGGAAATCACAGCAGTAAGTACTCCTTAGGAAAAAAAGTCCAAACACTCAGATTAGGTATCTATTATTAATTGGCTATCCATGTATTTAAACAGTTCTGTATCTGACAAGGTTTTTCAATCTCAGTTTTTCTCTCTTTTTTTTGCAGAAATTGATGTTCATCATTATATGTGTAACTGTATTGCTTCTGATACTTGGAATTATCCTAGCAACAACACTATCGTAGCAAGCACGTTCCAAGAGTTACGAACCTTCAGAAACTCCAAAATACATCTTCACTAAAAACCAAACATTTTTTAATAAATGATGCCTTACACTGTTCCATGATGATGACCTATCACTAATGCTTAAAAATGAAAAGAAAATCACTCTTAATGTTTACTCATAAATGAAGATCAGAATGTATTGGGATATGTATGGATTTTCATCGTAAACTATACATTTGTAAGACTGAAATTTGCTCTTAATAGTTTTGAACTGAAGTACCTTAGGATATTTTTCATATCTCAGTGTTACAGACAGTTTAGGGAGTTGAGAGACTGTTGAGTTTTGACTGTTTGGCTTTTTTTCCTATTGCTGATACAATTCTAATCACAAATTTTGTACCTTAACAGTGCTGCTTTTCTTAGCACTCTTGTGAACATTTGAGATGTATGTAGCCTTGTCTTTAAGTGTATTAATTATTTAGTCACCTTAACCTATCTAAGCTTTATACTTAAAATTTTTTTCTCCAACAAGTGCTAAAATATTTTATCCTGAAAATACTACTTATTTAACTGTCTGCCTATTGCATTGCTCTTGAGGAGAAGAAGGAAAAAAAAAAGGCTTTTTTACACTTTCTGGATTTTTTATTTTTTTCTTTCAATGTGGCTAAGGTTAATCGCTTTAAATATTTCCTTACCTTTATAATAAAGTTAGTTGCAACATTTCTGGTAAAAGAATGCAGTAATGAAGCATGCCAAATTCAAACTTGGACAGATAATTTTACAAATAAGTCTCGTGGAAAGGAAACTGATGGATCAGGTTAGCCTTATTGTTTATATGAATGTGACGAAAATCACACTTTTTCTCTATAAAGCCAAGTCAAGATTTCTTATTCAGAAGCTTGCTAATGTTGGTGTGTGAATATAGCACATAGGGATAAGCTCCCTCAGAAAAGTCTGAAATATAATACAAGCTAAGACACTGATTTGTTATGAAATTTATGTTATATAACATAGATGAAGTGTTTTAGTATATACATATCTATTGTAATACTAGCTTGCAAGACTTGAAAGCTTGAAAGACTTCAAATGTAACCAAATAACTGCATTTCATGTTACAAGTTATTTTTGTATTTTGCGTGTAAAATATTTGTAACTTTAATTTTTGACTTTTCATTGTTTAAGGATATCCATGTAGATATGTAGATATATTTACACTGTAAGAGAATTAGAGGAAAGTATAATATGTGCCTTTTTAAACACAATATAAAACTACATTTGTGAATGTTTCCAAATATTCAGCTATAATGTTAACTGCAATAACTCGGTTCTAAAAGGTTAGAATCCTTAAACTTACATTTTGATGAAAGTGTCTGAGATCGAAGTTAATCAGTGAACTATAATTCAGTCTGACCTAATGAAATTCAGCAGAGTTTACAATTGTATGTATGAATATTCCTGCTTTGCTGTCCAAATATACTGTGAATGTGCTGGAGCTGTTCAGATGTCAAACATGTTTAAAAAAGAAAAAAAAAAAATTATTATTGGTCTTCTTGCAAGTCAGCCATAAAGAAGTTGCTTGAAAAATTTCAGCTTCGTTAGTGAACAAATTTCTTTACCTCTAAGTCCAGAACACTCACCGATGTGAGGAAGTTTACATGCAAAGTAAGGAAAGATGGTTGCCTTAGTACTCATTCTAGGTAAAATATATTTTTATTCTATAGTTTTCTAGATTTTTATCAGTAAATATTATTTATACAGATATACAAATTAGATCGGGGGGAAGAAAATCAGTTCCGCTGTTTAACAGCTGGTTATGTAGAATGACCCCCAAAATCCCATCATGTCGAATTTTTTTTATTTATAATGCGAGAATTTGCTCATGAAGACCAGAAATTTGAGTACTTTTTCCATACTTTTTACTTGTTATATAGCTGCCTCAATGAGTTTGTTTTAAAACAAAACAAAACATGTTTTTCACATGAACCTCTTTGTTCTGTTAATATTGGAGGGGAGTAAATCTCTAACCTATGCACTAATAAACTTATCTAAGCAAGTAACTTGTGGGGTTTTTAATATTTGTGATGTTATTGTGACTGTTGTGACTATTGCCAGTGTTTGAATAAGGCTGGTATGCTTTTGCAAGAATGTACGTCTAACAACCAATGCCTACGCATCGAAGTAAACGTCTTTGTAGTGTATTTCCTGAAACTTTTCACCAAAAAAGGTGTAGAGATGATCAAACTAGGTATAGAGATAACTATTAAGACATTAATGGGATTTATTAATTTAACTGTGCCCATGGAATTTTGCTGTAATATTAAACTTGAAAAACATGAGAATTATTTATTTGAGTAAAGGTATTCATGTATTCTCAAAAATTCCTCATAAAAGCGCATCTTTCACAATGCAGAACTAAAATAACTTCTTACCTATCTACCCACCCCAAATCAGAAATCCTCAACAGATGAGTTGTGACGTACAGGTGGTAACTGGAGTCATTCCCTCTGTGCTGATGTTTAAACTTGGCTTAGGTTGCCACTCTGAAATCTTTTTGCTGGCCACTTGTTACCCAAGTGGCGATGCTGTACCTGCCCTCCCTTGGGACCCTTGCTCCTCGGCTGCAGCCAGCTGCCTGCACACCGCTGCCTCTCGCCAGTGCGCTCCTCTCCAGCAGCAGTGGTAAGAAAGTGGCCGGCTCAGAGCTGACAGCTGTGGCGGGTTCAAGGGCTGGCAGGTGGGGACTGGTTCTCATCTCCTTCTGGTGCCTCTTCTCCCTCATCTTCCTCCCCACTATGTCAGATACTGAGGTACATGAGCCTTTCATCTGGTCCGTGCTCGAGCAAATCCAATACCAAGAGTCCGTATGGTACTGTGAAAGAGCAAAGGTTGGTAGTGCTTTTCTTTTTGTGTGGAGGCTTTTTCGGAGAAATCTTGAGGGAAGAAGGTCCAAGGTTTAATTTGCTTTCATTTGAGTCAGTGCTGTCTTTGTAGAGAAATAAACTGTCATAACTTTAGTAACAATCTAACACCAATGAGAATGTGCGCGCAGAGCTAATACCAAAGCACTTAGAAGCTGGGAATTGGCCAACTTCTGACTAACTGTAAGATAACTGAGCAGTTATGCTTAGTTGGATATTTCTTTGTGGTATTGGGAAAGTTGGATAGGAGTGGGAATGTTAAACTTAGCAATTAATAAGGCAAACTTGTCCATCAAAGCAAACCAAGTAAGTAAAAATCTTAGCATAGGGAAAATGTTAAATGGCTGTTCTTAGGGATCTGCACAACCAAAAGGCTCAGATTATTTTTAAGTGCGGGTATCTCTGCTATTCACAGTGGTGCTGTACTGCCTGTGGAAAAAGCACCAAATCTGAACATAGATGAATTCAACAGAATGAACTAAAGCTGTTTCTAAAATTAATCTGTCTTTATTCTGCTTCTCTTTGCTCTGTAGTGTAAAACAGAACGGACATTTCTAGGCAGTGCAGGATTTGCTCAGCATAGCACTAGGTGAGTTTTGATGAATAGAAGCCTGATAAAAAACATTTAGAAGACAAAGGGAAATGAGGGAACTGTTGCCTGTGAGGAATTATGTTTTTCTGTATAAAAATGACTGTTGTGCTTAATGTAGTTTTGCGAGAACAGTTTGTATGTGGGTTTTTGGGGTGGGGGGAGTGGTGTGAATGGGGGTTTCAAGACTTACGTTACCTGATGTTAAATTAGATTTGCTGCCTTCATCTGGCTTGTACGCAACTTCTGAAAATAACCACAGCGTTCCTCCCCACACCGCAGTCAGTGGGGCAGCCTGGCACCTGTGAATCAGCTCCGTCTTTCTGTCACGTACTGTAAGTGGCTGCGCAGCTACGTGGTGCCGTTCGCAGCCCCTTTTAGCCGCCTCCGTCAGCCACGCCAAGTCCTCTGCCGGTAGTAAAGCACTTAGAATGAGCAGTCCGGAACAAAGTGAGCGTTGTGTAAGTACTTGTAACTAGGTTCTGAAGAACAAAAGTACTCCTGGAATAAAGGTTTTTTACAAAGACAAATAAATAGAAATGGTAAGTAATTACAAAATAATTGTGTTTGTGTTGTAAAGAATTATTGCTTTCATAGGCTGCGTTTTAATCCATTTTGCTGCAAGCAGGGGGAAGGATGGATTTTTATGTTCAAGAATAAATAGTTCTTCGAAAATGGCTAAGTTATGATACCAGTAGCTAACAAGACATAGCAGACTTTGTGGGTTGGGAAGAAAACAAGGATTATTTTGCATAGAAAATTCTATTTTCTTTATCCATACTTTACAGAGAACATGAGACTGTGGGGTTACCCCTTGTCCGTTACTGTCAAATGAAAGTAAACTAAGCTGGAAAACATTAAACTAACACTGACTGCAAGTCAGTTCAGAGAGTATGTCAGAATGAACAGGGACTCAACAGAAGTGCTGCTCTTGTAACAGCTCACTTTATAGCCCTTTTCTGTAATATTACAGAAAATGTAGAGGCAACTTCAATACATATTTAAGGTTATTTGATGGTATTGCACAGGATTGTTAACTTTCTGTAGTTACAAGGTTTTTATTTCTTGGAGTCTGCTATTATACACTCTTCATCAATATTTTTAACATTGGGGAAGTCTGTTAATTTCTGAAAGGAGATGTGCAGGCTTGTAGATGAGAAGGCATACAAGAGTCAATGTGTGTATAATAATATTGACAGCTTGCAAAGAAATCTCGGGCCTCTTTTTTAAGCTCCCTCCTTTCCTGAATTGTGACGTGAGCCTGTGGTGAACATGTGTGTATCACAGAATCACACATGAACACGTGTGTATCATAGAATCAGAGAATTACTCAGGTTGGAAGCGATCTCTGCAGGTCATCTACTGCAACCTCCTGCTCAAAGCAGTGTGATTGGTGAGATGAGACCGGATTCCCGCATTGTTCTACATCTTGTGATGAAACACTTTTTTTCTGTCATGACTGTTGATATAGTAGAACAGTATCGCTTAATATTCTATAGATTAATGGAATTATTTTTCTATAGGAAGTCCATCAAACAAAATAAGGTTCTGCTAGTCTAAAAATTCCTACGAGGAGAATCTAGCCTTGAGAAGAATTATTTCCTTGGCCTGCTTGTGGAACAAGTTTCTGATAACTGATGCATATAAATGGTTACTTTGAAGGGCACTTACTCTAGAGCTTTAGACAAGGGGTGTGGGGGGGTGACTGGCTATGGTATTTCACAACAAACATAACCAGACAGTGGTTTCTTCATTGTGAGTTGTTTCATGCTGCCTGAAATATGTCTTTGTCCAGTCAGATGGACAGTGGATGTCCAAATTGGTGAAGACAGCTTTGAAACCTGAGATTTTAAAGTGCTTTTCAGGAATTCCCAACACTATTGTTGTGGCAAAATGTTGTTTGCACTGTACAGATGTGGGAAATTATTCAGGGAGGAAAGTTGAACTAAAAGAGCTAGTATTGACACCTCAATTTTATGCACGTTTTGTTCTTTCAATATTAAAACTTGGGACCACGTATACTCTTTTGCGGTTTGAGTTACACCTGCTGCTGTAAATGAGGCCTAAATTTTGTTCCTCATTAAAAGTGACAAAGGATTCCCACAGAAGAAGAGAAACTGCCGTTGCAACTTGACACTCCAGCGTCTGAAGTAGCTTGGGAGTAAGAGATGCCCTGTCCTGCGGGAACAGGGATGTAGGAGGGAATCTTTTCTCTCAGTAGCTGTAATCCTGCATCAATGATGCATTCAGAAGTGACAAAACTCTTTACTGTTACTCCCCTTCATTCGGTGGCCTGCAATAATGCTGTTTTGCTTCATAGTTCATCTTCTGAACAATTTCATGCAATTGGTTTAATTATCTTAGTCAGCATTTCTCTCTTCAGAGCTGTTCATGAGGGTTTTCCAGTAGCACTCTTCACACACACCTCCAAGAATTTGGCCACAATGTAGATGCTGTGCGTTGGCTAGAATATCTTCCGTCTTGGCAGGTTGACTCGTGCTCTGTCACTGTTCCAAAACAGCAGGCTTCTGGTCATGAACGGCGCTCTCTTTTTTAAAAGTATGACTAAACCCTGTTTTGTTTTTAATTTATTGCTAGATGTTCTATTGGGAAAGTGGTAAGCAAATCCTTTGAACACTGACAATGGGGTAGACAAAATCATTTCACTTAAACCTCCCTCACAACCATGTCTATTTAATGCTGTAAACTCCAGCTGGACAGAAATGGTCTCAGAAAACAGAATTAACTCCAATTTTATTCTTTCAGGCTATTCTCTGGGATTTCTGGTTTAAGCACAGCAAGCAATCTGGACCTGGGTCTAGGGAAAATATTTGATACCTGGAATCTATTTAGTGTGAGCAATTAAGCTACAGTGCCCTCTGCAAAATCAACTTGAAGCTCAAAAAGAAAAACCTTGTTCCCAACAGCTGCCTTGACAGAAGCAGGTCTTTTGCCTTGTTGCTCTGACTAATCCAAGAGCTTTGCGTTAAAGGATAAACCCTGGATGAGCAGGGGAGTAGCCTGGACTCTTGAAACTGCTGGGTACTATAGCAGGCCTGCTTGGGTTGATGCCTGCTGTGTATCTCGATTTTTCAAAGTACCTTTTCTCCTGAGGTGTCACAGGCAGCAGCACAGGTACATCGCTGAACACCCCTGCTGCAGCCAGCTGGGGGAATGGTCAGTTGCCAGATCTTGCAGATCTGCGCTGGCGAGAAGAATTGTAAGTTTTGACAGACAGGAGTTCAAACCTAAGGAGAAAACTCTGTGTCTTCTACATTTACAGCAAATATAGTAGGACCTTTGACACCTGTTCAAGCAAGACATGACTTTACTAATACAGTAATTTTATTAAAAAAAAACCCAAAACCCTGAAAATCTACCGAAGCACAAATACACCCCAAACCTTTGCACAAGGGGTTTTTTAATTAATTCTAAATGAAAATTTCAGGGAAAGATCAACAAGACACAGATAAACCAATGAAAGTAGCATTAGTCAGCATTGATGATGGTTTATTTTAATTAAGTTTACTAATGTGAACTACCTAGATCAGATCTTCAAAAAATGAGCAAATTAAATTGTCTACGTAGGTGTGGGATGGAAAGAAACATTTTCAAGATTTAAATCCATATATACTGGATAATGTTAATTCTGCTTAGCTTATTTTGTAATGGGCTACTGCCTCTTATTAGCATGGAAATTACTTGGGTTGCTTATGTTTAAAAGAAAGGACCAATTTGCAAACAGGTGAGTAAAAATTCAAAACAATTTGAATTTGGTATCAGTTTATTATACATGCATCTTTAGTAGAGTGCTAGTCTGACTTGTGTAGACATTTGGTTTATTGTTGCTGTAAATCTAAGTGAGGGCAGCTTAAGCCCTAGACTGAAGCATTAAAGTTTTGTGATTAGCTAAACAAACAGGGAAAAAAGAGGTTAGTTGTCCTGGTGTATCGTATATCAAGCTGTGAAGTACGAAAGATGAAGGTACCGCGTGAAGATACATTTGCTGGTAGACAGCTTTGGTTGAAGGAGTTTTACTTCACAAACAAGGAAGCCAGTGGGGAGTTAAATCCTCTTCTTGTAATTGAAAGACCACTACATGTTTATCTTTAAACTGTAATCATTATAATGTTTTAACAAAGACTATTAGGACAACATTGATGTCTTATGCATTCATTATAGAAGCACTGTAGGCTCTTATTAGATGGTGGATAGCGTAATAAAGCAGGAGAGGAAGAGAACTGGAAATTACAGAAAAACAAGTCAATGTTTACCAGCCTCCCATGGAGATGGGCTCTGGTAGGGTTACTGGTCAGCCTGGATTTCGCCACCGTGTGGAAACTGCTTGTAAATGCTGACATGGCAGAAAAAGTGGGTAGGGTAGAAAAATGCTTCATTGGGTTTGTGAATCTCTAGGTTCCCTCTTTGAAGAGGAACTTAAGTGCTATAAAACTTGCATCTTTCTTCTAACACCAGCACATGAGTTTATTTTAAAAAAAAAAAGTAAGTTATTTTTCCTTTCTTGGCTGCAAATGTTGCTGATTTGTCACTGTTCCTTCTCTGTCTAAAAGACTGGATAATTGCAATCTTGCTCTGCAGACTTACTGTTCTCCTCTTGCTAATTAATTTCTTTAATGGACTTTTGGCAAAGGCCTTTTAAAATACCACGACTTGTAAGTATCAGCCTTCTGCAGTGCTACAGATTGACTTGGGACCTGACCAGGAAAACATTTGCCACTTTTTCGTACTGTTGCTTTAACTACTGGCAGTACTCAGAATGGTGTTGAAAAAAGTCTGCATTTGAAAAAGTGAGTTTTTCTTAGCTAGTGAGCCATTTAATTGCAGGTCTTAGATTTTCTGCCCATTTCTTCTCTTGGTCTTCCACCTTCCTCTTGTTTAAGCTCTTGCTTTTAGAGGCACAGTCTCTTCTATTATTGAATCTACCCTATTGTAATGAAGAAAAATGTCATTCTTACACATGCATGTTGCCAGTCATTTGTGATACAGACTAACCCTGGTTCTATCCACACTGCTGTCAACCATCTTAAAAGGGATAAATGTAGCTGCTAGCAAACGAACATAACTGCATCAGAAAGCAATCTGAAGAAAAAAAAATACATGCACTAAAAAAAAAAAAAACAAACTGCTTTTAACCTTCTGAAAATTTGCAAATACACATTGCATTTCCAGCTCCCATGCTTGCTCTGCTTTTGATTTTCCCTTTTGGCAATTTATTCAGAGAAGAGTTAGTGGATGGAATCTCAGAGGAGAATAAAAGCCAGTGTTTTGAGAACTAATGAAGTAATTATCTAAAGCATTATTTACAATTATTATTGAGAAGATAATGAGACCCTTTAATTATGTTTGTTCTGCATAGCTAGCCTTTCAGTAACGCAGAGTATTGCCATACAATTTCCTCTACTTTGCACATTTTTGTGTAGAAAAATGTCACAGCTGTCTGTAATGCACAAATACGGGCCCTCATTCTGGCTGTCACTTCTCACATGAGAATCACCTGCTCACTTTGGTTGGAGTAGGAGGCTTTTAGGCTCAGAGTTCTATGTGATGTGGAACAAAAATTATGAGTGAAATAAAGCTGAGCCTATTAAAGGCTCTTATGGCTTTATCAGAGCACTACTATAGTATCAACATGTATGCATTAGTCTAGTAATGTTTCTGTTAGCATTTATCCTATTGCAGATGAAGTTTGACGCACAGTTTATTTTCTCTTTGAGGGTTATGATAATTTTGTTTCAGACCTAAGTTGTTTTTTTTTTTTTAAAGAACAATAATAATTTGTGTATAAGAAATTGAGCATCATTAGCATTTTAGTAGCTAATAAAAATCTCACCAGTATTTTCATACGCATCTGTGAACTTGCTAAAATAGACAATTCTACCTAAGCATGTCATTAGCAATGCCTAAATAGTACATAGTCCCTGAGGAGATGCATCTTGTCACAGGCTAGATGTTTGTTCGATACACCAATGAAGCACTGGTTCACTGACCACAGTGATGCTACTCCAGGTTACAGTGGTTGATGTAGTCCTGAATGATTAGAAATCAATAAGAAAAACCTTAATCTCAGAGTCTGAAGACTTGGAGTTTCTGTTCTAGTATGGCTGGCCGTTTATTTAGAATCAAATCAACTCCTATATGAATTTTTCCACTGACTTCAAGGAATGCTGCAAAGGGTGGCTGATCTCCTACCTACCTTCTGTTCTTCGAGGCAAGTAGACAGCATGAGGGGGAGTAGATTTTAATGTTACTGGAGTGTATATAAAATATAGAACACAGGACCACTCTAGAATATGGTAGAAGTTAAAAGTTCAAACGGTTTATTAAGCAATATAGTCTTGGGTTTCACATAGTAGTTATGAAATCAAATCTAAAAATAATGTATTTAAACGGTGGGTAAAACTGTAAGTAATTTTGAATAAAGAGACAGCTCATTGAGCTTCTGAAATACCTGTACATGTACAGATGAGCTGCTTCAATCTAGTTTCTCTGCTGGACTTTTTGTCTGCTGAAGGAGGGACTTTTACAGCCTCTCTTACTGAAATTCACAGCAATATTCCTGTTGGCTTCAAAGGTACTTGGTTCATGCCTGTATGTGAAGTAGACTTAAACCTGTGATTCCTGAGATGAATAATTTGTGCATTAATCTATTGTGCTAGTGAGCACAATTCTCATTTAAATCTGCTAATTCCCCTCAACACTTTCCTTCTGTTAACCACAGAAAGGACATCTTTTGCCCTTCTGAGGTGTGTAATACAAGTACAGACTGCAGATGAATGCCAGTAAGGGGATTCAGACCATCATTAAACAAGGAATTCAGGCATTAGCAAACTTGCATGTTCACTAGGAATCTTTCCATTTGTATCCTGTAGACACCAGCCTTTTGGTCCCAGCTGGACAACCTGGAATACATTAGATAGAAAGCTCTGTGTGGTGCTCAGTAGGAGCAGTCATGCTGCTGATTGCTTCCTCTCTTCCGCTGAGGCAGGAAGCTTAGATTGAATTCCTCTGTACAAATGTTGCAAGAATAACTTCTCCTAAGGCAGGTTTTAGCTGTTACTTAAATATAAGGGTCATCACTGGACACACATAGCTCAGTAACTTGGTGCCTGACCCATGAATTCAGAGAAGGGAAGTGATTTTTCTTTTGGAACTGAATAATTGATTCTGTGCTTGAATGTTTAGCTGCTTTTTTTTTTTTTCCCTCCTCTAAGAAAGAGACCTTGTTTCTTTTTTCTTTTTAAATTTTCCCATGCACTTTCCATTTTACTTCTGGATATGTTTTCCCCATAGAAGAACACCAAATTTCAAAACTCACTGGGTTTTGTATGTTTTGCAGATATACTTTCTTTTAATTGCTTTTTGATGGATTTTCAAACAGTCTTTTGCAAAATGCTGTAGAAACTACGCAGTCTATGAATTCAATGCAGTGAAAGCTAGATACTAGCTTCTCAGCATATAAATGCATCTCAACGGACTGGAAGCTGCATACTGTACTCTCTTCACTCTTGAGCTCTTTCTTAATTGAGGAGAAATGCGATGCTGCTCTGTCTGTACAGAGATTTCTCCTGAAACCTGTTCTAAGCTTTTTCATCTCAAACTGGGTCACTGTGTCTGCAGTACAGAACAAAACAGAAAGGTAGGTGGAAAGCACCATCTCCTCTTGAAGGTAAAACTTGGAGCCATCAGACCGCTCCATTCTGAAACTGTTTGAAATATCAAGTCTATGTTTTCAGTAGACGTTTACCTTTAATCAAAGAAAACCCCAGAATATGTTGCTTGGTGTTGATGCATGGCATATTTTTTAACCTGATATGAATCTTTTAGGTGACTGGCCTAAGAAAATGCTATTATCCTCTGTCCTAATTCTGTATTGGGGGGGGGGGGGGGAGGAACTACTCCCTTTCTAAAACACTACTGACACTGAAAGAGTCACTCTATGACTGTGCCTCTGGCTGGCACACACTGCCTTGCTGTACAGACATTATACGCAGCTTTTATAAATACCAAAGTAAGAATAATCAATTACTACTGGATATAAACCACTTCACTGTTCCCGTTGGGTGGAGAATCTCTGAGCACTAACAAGAAGCTACCTGCTCTCCAAAAGGAAACCGCTGCTGATTTTAAAGAGTTTGACCTATTGCCTCCCAATACCTACCAAACGTTTGGGAGGCTGTCTTACACAAGTACTAGCTTCCAAGGTTCAAAAGCACTTCGGCTGCTCATCTACAATAAAACTCCTTAGAGGAAAAGGGAAACTTTGAGCCATGCTTATTTTTCCAGTGACTAAATATCTTGCTTGTCTTTTGAAAAGCCCTGGGAGGAGAAAGGGAAAGACAGTTTCCTTTACAGGCATATCAGAATACCCACCCAGCATCTCCAGAGCCTGAACTAAAGATGAAAGACATGCCATGAATGTTTTAGAAGTGAAGGAGGAAACAAAGGCATATAGAAAGGAAAGAAGAAATATCCGAGTAATATGTGTATTACCTTGAAGCTGTAACTAATGAAATGATGCTGGCTAACTTCATTAAAAGCCAGAAGTCCTGTAAGCCAATTTAGGCTTCTCTCTAGAGAGTTTAAATGCTCTCAAACCACTTTTCCCTTTTTTACAGAAGAAGGCCATCAATCATGGCGATTCTGCACAGGATTCCGCCAAGGCAAATCAATCATTTTCAAAAGCGGATAAGCCTTTCACCAAACAGGAGGAAGACAAAGCGGTGAGTAACCATTTCCAATGCAGGACATGCTAGAATTTGTCTGAAAACTTGCCTGGGTGGGGTTTTTTTTTGTTGTTTGTTTGGAGGGGTGGAGTTATAAGCAATTGTTTAAAATAAGTGTATTTTTAATTTTTGCCAGTTGCCATTAATAGTTACAGAGGACTAAGTAAAGCCTTGTTCATTAAAAGCTTTATATTGCAGGATATGCATCTAGTGTGCAAAATAATTTGGTAGACAGTGTAGAAATGTGAGATGTTCTTTTAAGCAGAAAGTACGTGGACAATAAGCACAACCAGAATGCAGCTTTGTGCTGTATAATGTTTACACACCTACCTCCTTTGGCTACACAGATGGGGTAATTTGGTTATGTTCTGGCTGTAATCAGGATGCCAGTTCTGTCAAAGAAGAATTGCTCTAGAGCTTGTGAAACTTCCAATAGCAGGTAAATTTTGGTGCTGTGGTAAGCCTGAAGTAAGTTGTAGATGCATTTTTTTGAAACCCAAGCTCATAGTCCCCGGCAGCCATGGCTGCTTTTTCAATCTGTCCCTATTTCTTGCATTTCTGTTGAGGAAATATTTTTACCTGCACAACAAATAATTTACACTAGGAATTCTAGTTCAGTATGTGCCTCTATCTCTCCTGAGTTTGCCACAAGGTATCGTAATAATGGTTTATACAAAATGCTTGCTCGGTCTGTTTTCAACTGTATTACCCTCATACGGTATCACTGTTTGTGGTGAGTTGATGTTCTTGCCCCCGATGCATACATTTTTAGGCATTCATTGTTAAAATAATTGCCGTTCCTTTTCATGTTCCCCACATTAAAAAGTCTCTGCTTCCTAAGCTGCCTACCAAGTGGCACATTTTTTTTTAAATAAATTAATTTGCATATGTAGAAGAGTGCATTTAGTCTACTCCTACAACATAAAGCTATTTCTCACCATGTATTTACACAGTTCCTCAATAGTTACGGAGGGCAAAATTTAAAAATAAGTTCACCTAAAATTAGGTTGAGACCCATTATAAGAACTATAGCAAGTTTCTAGAAAAGGCTTTCAAAGTACTTAGCAGAATATTGTGTGATCTGCAGTTCTGACATGAAGCTGGATAGTTGACAGCCTGCGTGTTAATTTAGGAGGCTAATTTTAGGTTACAGTAATCTTGCCCTGTGCCTGAAGACTTGATCCACTCTGTCTGCCAGGACAAGCTGGGAGAAAAGCTCTGATGTTCTGCTCAGACCCAAAGCACGACAGCTGAGCAGGCTTGCGCTCACTTGACTTTGAAGCTATTTATAAGGCTTCTGTCAGAGTTCCCATTTATACAGTTTCCCCCAGTGTATTTTTGGGTCTGATTTTATTTTCAATATGAGGCAAATAAAACCATGGAACAAATCTGTCTTCGAAAGAAAACAGATAAAATCACAAGATGATAAAATTCAGCAAGTGTTGAAATGTATTTTTAATTACAGTTGATATATTAGTGTTTTTTAATCCCTAGAAATAACAGAAATTAATGTAAACTTCAAGTGAGTTTGATGAAAATAACGGCAAAGTCTCTATGTTTCCCTGTAACCCAAGTGGAGTCACATATCCCAACAGAAGAGTTGGGTTTAGATGATATATTTTTTTTCATCTAAGTTGGTTCGTTGCTAAGCTATAGGCAAGCGTGTGCTACGCAGCATGACTCATGGACTTGTAGGCCAGGATGCTTTTCTTGTTTTTTCCATTGAGCATTCTTCTGATCCTACACAGATATAAATAAGTGCCCTCCTTGACTTCCCTATCATTTCGTACTAGGAAAGTAAATCTGAAATTATTTTAATTGCATTAAAATATGTTTTCTGTGATTAAAGGGGAACTTTTTCATTACCATCTGTTATATCCTTAAGTTCTGTGCTTACATGTGTACGTCGTGCCAAAACACAATATAGTAACATATAGAAGAAGGAAAAAAAAAAAAACTGAACTGAATTGCTGTAAAATAGTGGTTATTTAAAGAAAAAAAAATGACTATGTACGTAATGTTCTCATTAAAATTAATTATTTTTATTGCGGTTTGAGAGAAAGCTGAAGGCTTTAGGAGGAGGCAGCGAGGTTTCACAGACCTCACTGGTTTGGAAATGGGAACTCGGAAGAGAACATGGTTTTCCTATTTCTTCCTCTACTGTTGGAAGGTGAGATAGGACATAGGAACAGAAAGGGGAAAAGAAGCTGTGAGCAAGGCTGGGAAAGAGAAGGTCCCTTCTAGCAAGCCTTCAGTTTGGTTTTTCCTGGAGGTGGCAGGAGGTGGCACCGCTGCTGCGGTGAGGATTGCTCCTGCTAGCGTTAGCAGTAGCTCTCCTCTGCCCTCACCATCGCCAGTCACAGTGAGCTCTGCCGACTTCAGCTATGCCTGGGGCCAGCTCAGGTTCCAGCCAAGAGCTCATTCAGTTTTATTTCTATTTTAATCTGGTTGTATTATCCAGGTGCAGTGGTGAACTAAAGGAAAGGTATTCATACTTGTCTGCTGTACCAGCCAGGCTTATATAGATGATCTTATTCAGAATCCAGCAATGACAATTTGTTTTAAATGTCTAATTTGCATCAAAACACTTTGGATGATTATTTCATATGTAGTAAGTTTCTTTGCATATAGCCCCCTGTGCTCTTATCCCTCAAGTATGTTTGCACGTGTTGTACATATTTGCTACCCCTCCAGTTTCAGTGTCTTCTGAGATGTGGTGGGTTCCCACCAGCAGAACATTAGATGAAACCAGGAAAAATGTAGAGAATATGGGGGAAAGAACATTGTTTTAATTTTTCAGAAAAGACTTCTGAATTCCTCCCAGGCGTCCTGGCGTATACCCGAAATCATCAAAGCTAAAACAGTGACAGGGGTTGGTGTTTTTAGTGTGAGCAGTTGTAATGAACCTTTGGTTCACAGACAGTGACTGCAGAACAGCTACATAAGAGGATTCTTTTCAATTCCAAGCAGCTATCTGCTTTATTAGAACCAATTAACTTTTCCTTTCTATTTGGTTGGTTTTTTGCTTTTTTCTCCTAACATCCTCTGCTGGTGGGTAATTAGATAACTTTGAGGGCTGATTAAAGAAAATAATAGACTCTAAACTTCCTTTTCCGAAAAAAAAAAAAAAAAGCTGCTTGTTTGGTATTGTAAGGTTCAACTTTTCTCAAATATGAAATGCACACCTCAAACTGTACAAAATGCCAAGTCATGTTGGCCAAATAGAGACAGCCTGACTCACCATCAGCAGAAAAAGGATTAATATAAGGGTAGCGGTGTTTGGAAAAACAGATCTCAGCCACTTTGTTTACCCTCTGGGAGGGGTCTTGGTTATCCAAGATTAAATGTTATGTAAAGTAAAAACAGCTGCTTTGCCGGTGCTTATAAACAGCACATAGTGAGGGACAACAGGAAACTCCATTATGAAATTTCCTTTAAACATCCATGAACAGAAGAAAAGAGGGTTCAACCTTCCTAAAAGAAAGAGTATGGAACTACTTTGAACAGAGCAATATGGTATGAGGCCAATTCCCTAGCTGCTTCATGTTGTTTATTTAGGTTTCTAAGTTCTAGGAGCCAAGACTGTCTTACATTAAATGTAGCATACTGTAAAGCTGGCATGTGATTTCACCAATACCTTGAAATTTAAAACAGGAATCAATGCTAAAATGTCTAGCACACTTAAAATAATACTGTATTTTTATTCTGCACCTTTTCATTCTGCATTGGATAACAGAAGAAGGAACAAGGGTCCTTTTTTTGTGCACTTTTTATCCCACTTAATTCCAGGGATGTAGCAGAAATTGCCCTCTTTTGACTGAGTAATCTGATGAAGCAGTGCCATTTACCCTTTAACTACATGCTACTTACATCCCTGCTGTTTTACCCATCTTCCACATAAACCCAATATGAGATTCTTCCTGAGATTGACAAAGAGACAAATTGCCATGCAAAGAACAAATTGCTCCTAATCACATTACTTACTTGGATTGCAGTGGTACCTAGTCTCCTGTTCTGGAGCATTAGCCAGTTCACACCGTGCTAAGCGCCGCACAGACACGGGGCTCGCCACAGAGATGCTGCGTCCTTCTGTTGACTGAGCGCCCCGTGTACTTTGTTCCGTTTGCCCTCTTGAGCTTCAAGTCTGTACTTGAAAAATTGTGCTTTACCGTGCAGGAACAAATGGTTTTAAAGCCAACAAAATCACTGACATCTTAGATGTGTTCTCATATATTTTAATGAGCTATTGATGAATTTTCTTCCACAGTCCAAAAAGGGCAGCAAGAAAGCAAAACAAACATCTGAAAAGCTTCCACACTGCAGATCTGAGGGCAGAAGCAAACAGAAAAGCAGCTCAATAACTGTTAAGAGGAGTAAGGTGAGTGTTACATGCTCTAAAATCTTCCAGTGCCTTTACTGCCAATTGCTGAAACCACTGTCACCGCGTTGGCCCGAATCAGAAGTGACTGCATGTCTGGTGGAACGACCGTCTGCACCCTCCCCGGCACCTGACACACTGAAACTTGTCTCACGTTTTGCTTCCCTGATATGTTTGTTTTGGTTTTATGGTCCAGCACAAATTACTTAACTCTTCATAGTTTTAAGAGTGATGCTATGAATGTTAACCAGTCACAGGACTACACCACTATGATTGATTGATTCATTCATTCATTTTTACTCTTCTAATTAGAGTTATTTACTGCTTTCATTGTCAGATACCCAATCTAAAATATTGGTCAGTTTGAGGTAATCCCCCAATAAAAAAAAATTACCTGCTGATACCAAATTCCTTTTGCCATCATTCTGGCATATTAGTTTGCACACGAGGCTTGTGAAAGAGGAGGATCAATGCTTTTCCAAAAAAAAACACCGAGTCCAAGATCGGCATAGAAAAAGGAAGCGGTGCGGGTAACCTGAGGATTCCCTTGTGATGGAGACAGAGCACTCTGTTGATCTACATGGAAACTGCTTTTCCAATGACATTGGGATGCATTAGTGACAGGGGACTTTATCTGATGTTTACTCTGATTCATCTTTTCTACTCACTAATGGATTCATTCTCCAGAGCTTTCAGTGCTTCTCCCTTCAGTAGATACAAACATGATAAAAATTGCTTTAAAAAAATCAATAAACACTTAAGTGTTTGGCAACTTCCAGACTTTCTACTGTATCGTTTACTCAACAGTATAGTGCTTAATAGAAGAAACTTGCCTGTTAAATATTCATGTGCAGATTTAGCAGATATAACACACCACAATTTGATTCAGTGTTTCTAGCTCCATTCATGACAAAATTAATTGTTTCAGAGCATGAAAATTGCATGTGCTGGAGAGTAACACCTGATTTACTTCTTTGAGGTTAGTGTCAGGATCTGTGTGTAAGAATCTGCCAGTATTCCAGTTTGGGGCAGCAAAGTTTTCATCACTCAAAATTTGCAGCTTTTTTTTTTACTTTAGAAGTGAGAGGTCAGGCCAAGCTGACCCCGTGTACACAGCTGCACCTCGTTGACGTTATCTACCACCTCCCTCGCCCGGAGGGACTGGTTGCTGTGCTGGGATCTATTTTCAGACAGGAGGTGAGGAAGGCTGCTGGCTTCAGCAGAGGTTTTCCTCTGAAAATTAGATTGTTGGACTGTATTTTAAATGCGCGTAGAGGATGGATGTCTGCGCCCAGGTGAGATGGCGGCGGGGGCCTGCAGCGGCCCCTGGGGAGCGGGCGGGGCTGCCCCACGCCAGACACAGCCGGTTCCAGCCGGTTCCAGCCGCCCCACCGCACGGCATGGCTGAGCCCCTCAGCGAGGCTTGGGGCGGGTCTCTGGGAAAGTGCATTTAAGAAAGGGCAAAACCTGCACAGAGTGAGGAAAAAAACGTGTGAGAAGCGGCCCTGTGAGCACTCAGGTCCGAGCAGGGGGAGCGGGACGAGGGGCTGCAGGCGTTGAGGCAGAGAGTGCCCGGCCGCCATGATGGCGACACCACGGGGAGCACGTGCTCGTGCTGCTGCCTGTGCCAGAGCAGATTTTTCCTGAAGGGGAAGGGAGAGCAGTTGGGAATGAAGGTGTGAAGCTGAGTCTGGGAAAGTTTGGGGGAGAAAGTGGTGTTTTAATTTTCGGCTTTGTTTCTTACTACCTAAACCTATTTTAATTGGCAAGAAATTAAATTAATTTTCCCCAAGTCAATTCTGTTTTGTCTGTTCTTTGGTAATACTATGTCAGACAGGTCTCATCTTAGAGGTTTCCAATGGTTACTACTTGAAAAATAAGAGAATCCAGTGGTTTTTTATATTATTTGAATATTAGTTTGCCATTTTACATGTAAAATATGGCTTGTAATATTTACTGTAGCTTAATAGCTTTGATTACTCAGGCTTCTAAACCTCTTTATCACACCAATATGCAATGATGCCCTTGGAGGGTGTCTCCTGCCCCTCTTGAGGGAGTGGGCAGGGCTGGGGTTTTGAGTGAGCTTCATTGAGTTTCAGCACTGAGGAGGAGCCATGTCATGGGCTGGCTGAGCAAACTCTGAGAGAAAGGGAGCTCCTCACTGTGAAACTGTAGTTCAGTTCAGTTGAAAGTTTCATTTTGTTCGTTCACCTGTGATTAGTGTCTAGGCCTTCATCAAAATGTGGTTTGAGAAATATGATATTGAGTGTGCTTCTTTCTCTAGCCCAAACAGGAGAAAGAAAAAATTATTATGTGAAATTTATTCTGTGATGCCGAGTATGATCTTGCCAAACCAACTTCTGCCACTGGGCTATGTTCTCAGGCTGTTGCTGAAGGTGTACAATCTTACTGCACAAGAGAGCCCATTGCGACAATCAAGGAGTAAGGTCATTACTGGGCGTAAAGCAAGAAGACTTAGGACATCAGAGCTGTGAACTGCCAAGTCTCAGAAAAGAGCTTCAGTTTCTTCCACCACTCATACAGTGAGTTAGACTGCATAACAGCTGATTCCCAGAGAAGGGTTTGCAGCATGGTCAAACACACCTTTTGCAATACAGCATCTCAGATGTAGCTGGAGCACAGCTTCCAAGTGAGGTGCATGTTCAGCAGCAGGGGTAACTTCTCAATTAGCCATGTGACACAATGCTGAGTGAAGGACCAAAAGTAGTGACTGAGCAGCAGCACGATGTTGCCATCAAGTGGTAAATACGTACTATATAGTCGGAGTGATCATGGCTGGCTGGCACCCACTGAATGAAGAAAAAAAATATATCAAAAGAGATTGTCTGCTTTTCATTTCTTTGTTATCCCTATCTCTTTACTGATGATTGATCAACAGAGATTGTCTGTTGCTCACTTACTGTTTGAATGAAAGATCTAAAGAAGAAAATTTTCAAATAATGCACTTACGATATGACTTTTGAAAGAATTTGAATTATACTGTTCCCTCAGATACAGCTTCAGCAAAAATGACATGAAAAATATATTTTGTCTTTACCAGGATGTCAGCCCTTCAATTTCATTGACATTGTCGTCCAATAAAACTGCTGTCATCACAAAAACAATACCCAGAACAGTTCCTTTAAAGCAGAAAATGCACTTTGTCAATGTTAAGGCCCAGCATTTGCAAAATATCAACAAACAATCCACAAATATAAAAGATATGGAGATCCAACTGCTGCAAGTGGAGTGCGAAGAACTCAAAAATCAGCTAGGATGCCTGAGGGTAGGTAAAAATCCAGTTCTGTTCTTAATATCTAACTGTGCTAGTAAACAGTTATATTGGAAATAGTTTATTCATAGAGTTGTTAAAACCAAGTAGGAAAAAAATGTTTTTCTGGTCAGTTTTCATTCAAACAAATAGCTTATTAAATATTATTGAAATTATGTGTGGAAGAGATTTGGGTCTGAATTCACAATAAGTCTGGTTTAGCCTCAAGTTAAGACTTTCACTGAGGACATAAACTTGTACTTTGGAATACTGAGTGGCATTCCTATATTTTCAATCACTGTACTAGCATCAAACTCTCCTCAGCATTCTCTTGTACTAATTTTGTGCCCTACCAGCAGCATCTCTGAGTCCTTTGTTGCAGCAGCTTATCATGTAAGAGAAACTTCTTCAGTTCCCAAAGGCTGGAATCGCCCATGTTGTTTTCTCTTTCAACCTAACCTGGCTTGATTAACAGCCAGAGAAGTTTACTAAGCATGAGGTGTTAGGGCACGCAAAGTGTAGGATGTTGTGCTGCTGGTGCTATGAAGAGACATCTTGGTTTTTGGTGGCAGAGGATTATTAAATTAAGCACAAAAAGTCACATGCATAAATACAGGTACATTGCTATAGCAGATATTCTTGTTTTGTTAGAAATTGAGCTGCACCAAATCGTATGTTACTATCACCATATATTTCAGAAAACAGAAATTGACAATTTCCTGTCATGCAGGAAGGGCTGATGGGGCAGAAGCCAGGCGACGCGGAGGAGTTACTGAAACAATCTCAGAAAGAGCTGTTGTGGCTTCAGAGACAGCTGTCCTTTATCTCCACAGGAGGCCCTATGTGTGTTTTGGCAGCTAGTAAGGTGAGCTCCTCTATTTTTTCAGTCTATCTCACGGTACAAAGTGGAATTGGGAGGGGAAGAGTCTATCATCATTTTGGCTTGTTTTATTGAAGCAACGCACTGCAAGATTTACTTTTCATACTAAGGGTCCTAAGAGAAAATTAAACTTCTAGGATGTATTTTTAATAATTGTTTCATGTAATTCAGAAAGACCAGGAAGAACATGAAATTCTTTATGGCCTGTGAAAGGTTACATAGTTAAAATGGCATTTCATGGAGCCCTATACGGGATGATGTCTTATGTTCTATTTCTCTTTCGAAAGATAACTGTTTGTCAGAAGGTAGGACCCTTATACTGGGATTGTTACTCTGGGGAAAATTCTTGGCCTGCCATACAGAACTGTAATTCCCTTTCTTCTCTCAGCAGCGCTGTTTATATACGCATTCCTAGTTCCCAGCAATCCATCACCAGCATAGCTGCATCCAGCCCTGAACGGGCAAAAATCACTACCAAGCTATGTACTTGATGCTGATATTTGGCCATATAAACTACCACATTAATAATAAGCTTTTTATGTTGACAATGACCTAACACCTTACAGTTCCAATAAAACATGGGTTCTCATCTGCTGTGGCCTAACAAGTTGAATAGGTCAAGTTTTCATAACTCAAGTTTCTAAATGTTTACTTGAGATAAAGAATATGTTTTAAAATCTTCATAGCAGTGAATCTGTGCTGATAGTTTAAAAATTAGTCACTATTTTATTTTCAGAGTGACTTAATGTAATTTATTAATATAATTTTCCATATTTTTAAAAAAAGATTTATCAAGTTTATGATAATTAACATATTGTTATATATATATATATACACACTCACACACCCCAATGTAGAGATATACATGTTTTAAATCCACCTATGAAAAGCAATGAGAAAAGGTGATTTGGTTCAGTGTAATGCACTAATAATGCCATTTTACAGTGATCTGACTTATTTCCAAGTACCAAGTTGGCTTAGCAAATTTTTGTTTTGTTTTTACAAATGCATGTAAAGCAACAGTCTCAGGCCTAGACAAGATAGATTTCCAAAATGTGTCACCTGGAATCTTCTGGTTTCACTTTGTGTCATATGTTGCAGATCTGTATTTGTTGCTGCAGCACAGTATGGTAAGTGCTGATGTAGTCATAGTCAGATGAAACGTTTGGATTTGAAACTTGCATGTAGCACAATGGAGGAAAAAAAAAATCTAACTTGCCAAAATTAGACTTTTCTAAAAAAAAAAAAAAAAGAAAACCATTTATGCACTTGCCTGATGATCAAAGGCATAATCTAATCTGGGAAGGAACATATGATCCTGAGTAGGAACAGCTTTTCTCTCTGAAAATACCAGAGTTTTGTTGCTCCCGCTTCAGTCGTGAGTAATCTCAGGGAAGGTCATTTGGGGCTGGGATTTGCACAAAAGAGTGGTCTTGGAGACCTTATTTTTAGAAAGGACACATATCAGATCAGATTTTTAGCTGTTTCATTCGTATAATGAGGGACAGATTTTTCAGAAGCCATCAGTTGCTTTGAAGATCACACTGCAATACTCTGCACCATACTTTAATTCTAAACCTCTGAAGAGAAATGCTTGTCATCCAAGTGAGAATTGTGGTACTCAGTGTTGATACAGAAGCTTTGCGGGTAATGATCTTAAGGCATGCAAAAATATTGATGCCTGGGAAATGGAATATCCAGAAATATAGGCAATGCCATTTTGGAAGGATTCCTTAGTTGCTTAGTAAACATCATGGTTCGAGGTTCGCATTTATCATGGACTGGAAATCTGGATAAGACAAAACTTGAGAAAAAGATCATCTGATGAGTCCCTGTTCTGTGGTTCTTAATACCTTCCAGTGAAGCATCTGATGCTGACAGTTCCTGGAGATCAGGGTACTCTCCGTGCATTTCAACTTCATGAAGAAGTATTAGGCTTTGGGGGAAATCTGGCTCCTTTTGTTTCCTTTTCTGAAAATTCTCCTCCTCTTCCTCATTATGCATGTTAGTAAAACTGTGGGGGGAAGACTGATATTTGAAGAGAAACTGGAAAGCAATGTAAGGAGATTATTAAATAGAGAGATGTATTTCTACAGATACTTTAACAGAATTCAATAAAATAGTTTTTTCAGAGTGCAATATTTCCTTCCCCTGATAAATACTGAAAGGAAAATACAGAAGTTCCACTCAACATAACTTCATGTGGTTTTTTTGCTAATTTAACCTTCATTAGCTTGAGAATTCAGTTACATTATAGTGAATGCACTCTGAAAGTGGTCAGATTCTGTGAGTCACTTATCTCTTCTGGGGGGGAGGGGGGTGGGAAAGAAAAAAAAAAAGAGAAAAGAGAAAAAGGAGAGAAAAAAAAATTAAAGCTAGATTAAAAAAAAAAAAAGATTTATTTACAATCTTTCGCTGTATCCCCTTACAGTGTCTCCCTCTGGTTGCTGGGGAGGTGGTCGTTGCACATGTAGAAGTTTTGTGTGAATATATTGTATACAGTTTTCTTGAAGAGGAAGGACAGAATGGTTAGGATGCTCCAGGTAATCTGTCTTAATACCCTTCTGCACTTGAGTTTCTAAGCCTTCCATTGGGCAGGCTTGGGAGCGAAAAAAAAATTGCAGCTCACATTTACAGTTCATTGGTTCGTGCCAGTAGGCCACAGATGACCTACTGAGAAGATCCTGTGATAGCATTACTTGGAGGTAAAATAAAATCTCCCAACACCCGCCTCCCTTCTTGCCCCCCCTCCCAGAAACACACCCTTGCTGCGATCCCACTTGCTGCTTGTCAGCTCCTGTCCGTGCTCCCTGCTGCTGTGTCGGGGTTAATGCGATGTGAAAGAGAAACCGGCAAATAGGGAAAGCCATCTTTGTGTGCGTATGTGTGTGCGAGCGCTGCTGTTTCATAGGCTCCGGCAGCTGCTGCATGGCCGATGATGCTTGCTCTCTCTTTTTCACCCTGCCTCCCTGCTGACAACTAATGAATCATTTCTAGCCTCAATACTAGCAGTGCAAACGCACCAATGCTGCTGCTGCCGACGCTGCCGCCTTTCTCTGCGAGGTTGTGATTTGACACAGTAGACTGCAGCTCTCTCGGCAATGATCTTGCTGAACATTGGAGGCACTTGATTTGAAGGTATGCTGAGATTTCACCCTTTCTAAAAATAGCGATGTCTGTTAAATGCTTTACGGGCCAAATGAGGGTGGGAGGGCTGAAGATTCGTAGGTGTGTGCGGGGGAGAATCCTCTTTTTAGTTACCAGTAATGCAGCAGTAACTCTTATCAGAGGCAGACAAACTTTATTATTCTGCTGCAATTTGATGATGCCCTTCAGTGGATCTTTTCTTCTAGATGCTGCTTAGAATGCTAAAATGTGTTAGTATCATGCACGAGCACTAGGTAAAGGGATTAAAGTCTTGCTAGATTATTCCATCCTCCCTTCTATTGATGTTTTAATCTGATGTCATTTTCCAGGCACTTTTAAGGTTTCCAATTAAATAAATACTATGTTGACAGGTTTGATGGTGCCGTGTTTCTTTTCTGTATTAGTGTCTGTGGGCAAAGTTAGTAATCGTACTGGCTAGCAGCTCCCCCCTGCACCCCCAAGCACGGTGCATGTTCAGTGTCTGTTTGCTTTGCAGATGTATACTGTCGTGTCATGGCAAAGTCATCAGTGTGACTACTCTTCCATACAGATATTGTTAATGAAATTATATGGGGTATTTGTCTGGCATCTAATGCTAAATTAGACCAATTGCAAGTAAATAGCTCATCTTTTTTTTTTTTTTTTTTAGCAGAAGGGAGAGATCTTCTGCAGCTATATGTATTTATATAGGCACACTGTACATAGCAGTGTTTGGGGGAAGTATGTTATGTATATGAGTATGTAGAACAGAATAACACTTTATTATAGCATATGCATATAAATACCAGCTAATTAGTATGCTGTGCTCAGTATTATAGGGGATACTGCAGGTTTTTTTTATTAACCTCTTTTCAAAATTAGCTCCTGCCTATGGCGTTGGGCAGACAAGGTTTGCATTTCCAAGAGTGATGTGATGGTCGACATTACGGTTGAACATGGTGTTAGCACAATTTTAACTGAGGAAAATGTAGGTGCATATGGAGGTTTTGGTTTTTCTTTTTCAGCTACTGCTGTCTGTTATTTTACTGGTATAACACTGACTGGGCTTTTTTGTCCAGTGCAGGTAGTGAGGCAGTGTATATATAAAAAAAAACTCAGCAGAATAACTTACTAATGAGTTTTGTCACTGCATCTAGTAAATACAGAGTCTGCTCCTTAAGTGATTGGATATGTTTTGAAGAAATACCTAAAATCAAAGTCATAGATCTTAACATTAAGAATGGCACCAAGTATGCTGAGACAGGAAAGAATACTATGATTGGCATCATCTAAATACAAATAAGGACTGTTGCTTAGCAAGATAGAAGAGCTGCCTTAAGAAAACAGCATGAAATATTAAAACAGAGACCAAGCAGTACAGTGGAAATTAAAGCATCTCCATAAATTCAATACAATAAAAACCAGCAGTATACATGAAGTTACATGAAAGTTACCCTAGTCACTTTATATTTCACATTTTTGATCAGGAAATGTTACTTTTTTATTAGAGGAGGGCTTTCAAGTCTACCCAGCTGACAAATAAGGAAGGCAATTCAGATGAAATAGTACAGATGTCAGCCAGGATTCACCACTATAGACATCCTTTGAAATACATATGCATCACTTCTAGTAACTTAAAGGAGGATGTTTAGACTTTTTTAGGTGATAGATTTTTGTTGTAAAAGAGATCTGGTGGTTCTGAACAGTGGGTTTGTGCATACTACTTTGTTCTTAATAGGAAGAAGACCTACTCTAAAGGGAGCTAGTGAGGTGGTCATGCTGCGCACAGGCTAGAGAGCAACCTTGATTTTTCATAGCGATATATCTGAATGGATTCCAGCCTGCTAACATACAGCATGACTGTATACTAGAGACAGCGAACAGAGGTGCGGTGTTAGTACATATGACTTAATATATTTGGGTGTACCTGGAGCACCTTTTTGAGAAATTTGTGTTGAATTTTTTAGAATTATAACCAAATTACAGCTTTAAAATGGCACATGGTTTTTAGGGATAGGAAAAGTGAGATGGAACAAAACACGGGACAGTGCAGTGCCACAGATTTCTGCATGAAAATGATCTGAATAGCTGATACATGCTACTTTAATTAACTGATAATTGCAAGCTCTGAAATCATAAGCATTTCTATATGTGGCCAATCTCGTACTGATACAAGCTAGGTATGTACTTTTGCATATATACAAAATACATATCTCTTTGAACATCAGCTCATTCTATTTTAGATATGTTAGATGTGCATACTCACTGTAGTTCAGGTAGATGTGTGCATACACTCAGTATGAAATGAATGTTTATGCACAACAGTGTTCATTCTGGTAATAGCTTATTACAAAAGTCCGAGCCTTTGTGGATTGCGGGGCATGGAAGCAAGATGTCTGTGATCACTGGATAATTAGTATCCTCTGGTGTAAGGGATTTTCCTTTATGTGCCACCGCATATCAAAATTAAATATTCAAAATCACTCTGACTTTATTATGAAATAAGAAACTAGTTGGTCATGCATTAGTGTCCTGTCCTTTCAGTATTTATGTTGAACAAAGTATGGTTTGAAGTCAAGGCTGTTATTAATTTAATTGAAATTGTTATAGGCCCTCGTCACTACTACAAAATATGTCAGAGGAGCTGACTGTTGATGTTCTAAGCTGACTGTTCATCACAAATGAGATTTGTCATGAAGCATTGCTGACAGTAGCATTTGCTCATTGGCATTAGAATTGAAAAATATATACCAATATCATGATTAGAAGTAGAGTTGGAATGCAGCCACAGTGCTGGAAAAATGCAGCTTCTTCAAAGAAACGTGCCATGAAACCAGTTTCTGGTCACCAGTGAGAAAAAGGGCTTTTGTCAGGCTTATTTGCACAGAGTGGGCTCTTGGGAAATGGCAGTGATAACATTCCCCTGGGAGAACATTTAATGATCTTCTGGAGCAGCTGTTTGACACTGAAGTTTGAATGTGGTCATTGAGGGTTCCTTTGTTAACTGTAACTGTCCTGTAAAACGTGTTGGAGCCATGTTCATTCTGTAAAGTGTGATTGTAAAGCCACCTGTGGTTGGAATTTTGGTGAGAAACTTAGAGTGGTTTATAGGCTTGTGGCTCAACACTTTGACTTGTGCTTGTGACATGGCACTTGATAAGGAAATCAGAGTGTTGTCTTCCAGCTCTTCCACCAATTCTGTGAATGGCCCTGGGCAAAGCACTTAGTATCTCTTGGGTTCTGTTCTCTTTCCACTACATTCTACTTATTTTTATCTGCTTAGAAAATGAGATCTTCAGACCAAAGATGTTTCTTCCATCAGGATGCCCAATGGAGGCTGCTAGATACATAGAAACATACAAACATACAAATCGTTTGACAGCCTGCATTGTATGTTGTTGATCTATACAAAAAAAAAAATTGAAGTGTCAGAAGAATCTGAATTGATTCCGAGCTTTTTGGAATAACATTTGATTTGCTAAACTTTCTGTTGTGCTCTTGGGTATGTTCAGTTCAGAGTGAAGAGCCTCGTTTCCCTGATGGTGGCAGTGGTTTGGTATAAACACTTACAGTGCAGAAGTCAGGAGAGAGGAAGTGGGACTGTAGGGCCAATTTTTAATTTTTTTTTAAATTATCATAAAGTTTTCTATTTTCTGTGTTACAAACAGCATAACACTTGGTTTCTAAGGCAGTAAGTATTACTGTGCCAAGTGTTTGATGTTCATTAGCAAGCAGCAGCGGTGCACAATATTACCATGAAGAATCAAGGGGAAGGCATTGCGAATATAATAGTATGGCATGGTCTCTCTTCTCTGTTCTTACCTAATGACAATTAGAAACTATCTTCCATTTTTTCTTTAAAGATCGTCCTGTAGCAAGCTCATCAGTGTGATACCTTCCTTAAGGCCTGATCTGAGCCCACTGGGCTGATGGGCAGTCAGCACTCCTTTCCTTCCATACTCTACCTCCACTGACAGTAGACTGATTTTTTTTTTTTTTCCCCTCCTCCTTGGAGAGGCATAAATAATTTTTATAGGCAGCTGCAGTTAAGTTTTTACACTGGATGTGTGGGGAAAAATATGACAATAATACTCTCTCTTGCCAGTTTTTGAAGGAAAATAAGCCCTTTTTGGGCCAACTTAACTTGTTTATGGTTGACTTGAAAAAATCCTAAATTGAGGCTAAATTCCTCCAGAATTAGGAATTTATTCTGTGGCTTCACCATTTCGGCTCCTGCTGAATATTTCTGTACCTCCTTTTTATACAGTTGAAAAATGTTATTTGTTACTTCTGTATGGAATGTCATAATGCCTTTTCACTGACATGGAAAGTGCATCTTCAGTAAGTACTGTCGCTTAAAAATATTCTCTGATATTAATCAGCAGGGACTTTTATAGATCTGAGCCAATTTAGACCACAAGAAATGGCTCAGCACAGTCTAGTGGGCTAAACTTCTACTGAAGACAGATAGAGCTGACGGTGCTTAGAATTCACCTGGATGAAGCTCACAGTTGTCACTATGACAAGCAATACGTGGTTGAATCTGTCTCCTGTTTACTGCATTTTCCTTCTTCTGTGACAGTCACAGTTTTGCGTATTCATTAAATCCTCATTTCTGTTCTCCCCGCTTCCCTGCTCCCAATTCTGCATACAGTTTAGAACATGAAGAATATTCTCTCTCCATTCCAGGACTGCATTTCTTCCTTTCTCTCTTGTTTACTGCTTGCTAATTAAATTTTGTAGGTGGCAGTTTGAAATCTTAGTGGGACGTGTCATGTGACTGCTAATGCTCTGCAGATCTCCATTACATAACCTTTAAGTAGTTTGGGAAAATGTGCTTGTGTCATACTGGGCCTGACATAAGGCTCTGTCTGAAGCCAACAGTCTGATCAGGTTTTTTTATGTACCGTCACCACAGAAATCTTGTGGACGGTTTGTTCTGGCACAAGATCTGTGCCCTCGGTTGTCAGGCCAATTGTCGTATTTCCCTGAAATGCTCTGCGGGCTGCACTGCCTGCCTTTCCTGCAGGGTAGAAGAGGGGAGGGGTTAGATTTAAACCCTCCGACATGCCAGGTAATAATCAAATGAATATTAAATGCAGTATGATAAGATGCCTTCTGTTTTCCTGATAGGTTTGTTCATTTTAGTTTTGAAGTGGCCAGAGTACAGAATAAACATAGAAAACCTCTCAGTCTGTCCCCCCCACCCCTTCACCTCCTACAGATCTTAATTGGTGCATTATGTAAACTGAAAACGTAAATCAATACAGAAGTTTAAAAAAATGCTGTGTAGGGATGATTAATTTTTAATGCATGGTAATTAATTAGGTTGCTGTTTTGCAAAAGGAGCACTTTTATAAGTGACAGCAATGTCTCCACTCAGAATAATAGCTCCTCTCACTTTTTCTGAACAAGCACCATCTTTTTGTCCTACTTCACATACAGCTTCACATTTTTGTTGCCTAAAACATATTTATACACTATTTAGTGCAGCTTAAGCACTTCATTGTTGATGGACCAGCTCTGTGCTCTGAAGAAAGTCTTATTTTGATTTCCTGGCCAGGATATGGGCCCTGGAGGCTGGGTCTTGTTTGTGGCTCTGACACTTGACATGCTGTGTGTTATCAAGTAAATCTCAGGAGATCTTTCTGCCTCAGTTTCTTAATCTGCCAGGAAGGCTCGGTGGCAACGAGCTGCTGTAGCCTTGCAACAAAAATTGCAGTTAGAAACTGAAACAACTAGATGAAATTTTGGGTGTTGTTTCTTTTTTCTTTCTTTCTTTCTTTTTTTTTTTTTTTAATGAGGTCAGATTTTCAAGTTTGTAATTGGTTATTGAAATCTGTGATTGTGTGAACCTGCATTTTGTTCTAGAGTAGCCCTTAGTTTGAAATAGCAGTTTTCAGTTAAGGCTTTTTATAAAGTGCTTAAGAATGATGGTGGATATGATTCTGTCGTTTTGCAGATGAGAAATTTTCAATGACCTCCAGGTTTATTTGCCCAAGATCATTCAGCAGGGTCAATGCAAATCTATGGATATTGTTTGCAGAGTCCTGTCCAGCATGTTATCCATGGTATTGCTTCTCCTAATTAAATGTTGTATAAGAAGGGAGGAGGGGGAAGTATTGATCTTCTAAAAACAGGCTTTCTTTTGTTTCACTTTGACTCTTTGCTTATGTGCTATTCATAGTAATGTTTGTGAGTGTATTAATCTCTTTTAAAATTATTACTATCATAAATCATGGTGGCTGTAGTCAGTTTCTCTCTTCTCCTAATGGCTGCCTGCTTGCTTACCGGGTATACTGAAACTACAAACATTTCATTGCTGGAAGGGGTCTCTGTTGCTCAACAGTCTTAAATCATCTATACAAATGTACATACCGTACATTCCCTGCAATTCAGTAGCTTTGGCTTATTTTAAGATTAAATGGGTACAGTTAACACTGCTGTGTTATCGTGGTTGTTGGCTGCTCTGGATGAATTAGGATGAGAACAAAGAAGCAACTGTAAAGCAGTTTTGTGTTTGTGTGGTAGAGCAGATGGGTACAGCTAATGCTTTTGTGTTTTAAAGGAAACCTGTCATTAAGGCAGTTGTTTCTGTTAATAATGTGCATAGATGAGCATTTCAGGATCTGGACCTCGTGCTTTACAGAAGAGAGCTGTCATCCTGGCAAGCTCTGTCCTAAACTGTTGCAGGATGCAACAAGTGACTGACCTGAACAAATGAAGCTATGAAACATGAAGACTTAACAATAACAGAAGATCTTTTCTTGCCCTATCAGCAGTAATCCAATGTCTGTCTTATCTGAACTGTCTGTGCTCTGTGGTACCTTGCCAGTGATGAGTGTTAGGGAGCAACAGCTGCGATGGTTTTTTTTCTTGAGGATTTCTACAGGGAGGAAATACAAACATGGATTTTATAAACTTTAGAGTAACATCCTGTATAAACACCGTTGATAAGGGAGAGGGGATTTGGAAGCATGGGTAGATCCTTCATGTTATACCAACTCTTATAGCTCTGATGGCTCAAATGGACTTAAGCTTATTTCCTACAATGGTGGTAGGTCACAGCTTTTCTTCATAGTTCCAAAAGGTGAAGTATCTCATGCAGCCGGAGTAAAGCAACCCTGCTCAGTGACTTTTTTTTTTTTGTAGATGCTGATCCCAGCTGTTAGATGCAAATGAGAGTTTTGCCAGCTTTGATATTGATAGATACTAATTATCATAAACTGCAAACCTTATGCCTAGCTTGCAACCTTTCTAGCTTACCTTTTGGAAAATTTCTCTTTAATTTCAGTAAATACTCTTAAAAGGAAATAAAGTATAAAGAGCTTCAAGCTGCTGATATTTCTGTGATCTAATGGTAGAAGTTTAGTAAATACGTTGGGTTTTTTTCTTGATATATGGGTTATGGAAATTGTCTTAATATAAGACAGAACAATTTAGAAAACAGAAGAAGACAGAAGCTGTTTATGATGATAAGAGCTAAAAGGACCATGAAGTGAATGAGGTCATTGTACTGCTGACACCTATGGTGTAGCACACTTGTCTATGGGGCTGAGGTTGTTTTATTGATTCTTTGGGAAAAAGTGCTATGAGCACAGAGCAGTAAACATTACTGCGGACATAATATTTGTGTTATGTACTGTAAACAAACAAACACCCACTTTTCATTAAACAGAACTGTCAATGTTGATGCAACAAGCGTGTGACACTGAAAGTGACACTGAACAGCTGAAGGGTTTCCCGTTTCTGATCTACAGGAAGAGCTGCTGGCCAGGTCCTGAGTATCAGCCTCATTGAGTGAGGCACTGAATCCTTCCCAGAGCTGTTGGTACAAATATACAATTGGACACAGCCAAATGATGCAGCATTTGAGGGAGCACAAAGTGTCCTTCTCCTTCCACCTTATCTTACTTTTTAGCCACTTCTGATGTGTCTTCTTTCTCCTCCCTCCCCGTATTCTGGTTTGTGTAACTAAGATGTAGTCTCAGGGTAAAAGTTACCAGCACATTTACACAAACAATGTTGTTGATTTTGAATATAATTTTATTTAACAGCATTTAAGAGACTGTGCTGCTATTGAGAAGGGTGTTTCCTCAGCTCTGATTTTCTGTAACTAAGTAACAGGAAATTTTCCCTAACATGACTGGGTTATATACTGTACTGTGTGGATGAAACTGGACTGAAGTTGAATTGGAGGGGATATTAAGCCATGTGTGCTTTGGTGTTCTGTTAGTATTTAGCATATCTTATTCCAGGCTCTGTAGGAGACTAGAGATTATGCTACAGGAATTTACTGTGGTTTTCTTGTGCCTTATTCTGAAGCATCTGATACCAATTTTGCCTGAACTGCATGGGTCTGGAATCTGATCTAGTATGGCTGTTTCTCTCCTTTTTCCTTACAATCCCAAAGAACGACTTTCAGAAAATAATCTTAATGTACATTACTATTTGAATGGAGTTTGTGGATTTTTTTTTTTTAAATGGGAGAAATTATTTAGCCACAATAAGGGAAAACCAAAATCAGAGATTAATTTCTCAATTTACTTTCAGGAGCTGGAGGTAGTGAATTTGTGTAGAGTTTATAAAGCCATGGTTAGTTTTTAATCTCCTCACCTACAAGAAATTACTGTTTGAAAGATAAAATATCATGCAACCCATTAGGAGACATTATTAATAAATTATATGCATTTTATTCTGCAAAGGAGAGGTCTTTTGTAGAAAGGAGAGGTGTCTGGAGCAAAGCATTCACTTGCACTGGTGCTCTTTTTCAGTTTGAACCAGCTTTGTTTGCTTGCTTTGTAGCTCTGTGTACCTGTTCTTTGTGCAAGTTAGATCAGATGCTGTAGGATTTTCCAGGCAATTGAATGAGGAAGGAAGAAGAGGAGAGGCTTAAAAAAAGACCCAGAGAGAAGGCAGAGTGGAAAATGAAGGAAGTGAGGTAAATAAGAAATCCTGACAAAAAACCTACAGAATTAAAAGGTAACATCCAGTTATTTTCCATATGTATGAAGAGGTTCTAGTGTCTGTCCAGACATATTATAATTGTTTCATGTATGTGATAGCTTGGTTGATTTAGTACTGAGTTCAGAAATGCTCTTTATTAAATACTGATGAATGACAGTATCCTCCTTAATTCTTTGTCATTGATCCTGTCTTTGTCCTCAGTAATATACTACAATTTAGCTTTTTGTAAGCTTATCATTTGTGAACTGCTGCCCCTTCAAAACTAAAATTCACAAGTAAGCAAAATGGGACTGTCCTTGACATCAAATCTGCCTTGAGGATAAAAATGATGATTTTTTTTTTTTGAGGTGTGTAATAATTGCCAGGAGGACAGAATTTTCATAACAATCATGACTCAGAAGAATACAGATTTGAGGCATGTAGCACTATGTAATTCATTTTCATTACCTGTAACTTCATTAAAAGTACAATTGTTGGCATTAACTGGGAAGCATAATGCATGCCTGTGAGCTGCAGTGTTTTTAAAGGTCCATGTTGTTCCTATTATCAGAATTTCTTAGTTTATTGGAATAACTTAAGGGCTGACGAGCTTTTTTTTTCATAATGGGTCGGTGCAATGTATCTTTTTCAGATAAGTGGTAAGTCTTTTCTCATGTGCATGAATCCCACTGTTGTAATCAAATACACGTGTGCATGGGAAGAAATACATTTGGATTTTTATAGTCCTATCAAACCTACTTTACGGAAGAAGGCCTGTGAAGTCCCACAGGAACATTTAACTATCCCTATCCATCATTATTGGATTGATAATAGACTACTATTACATAAATAATACAAACATCAAGTAAATACTTCAGGGGAGCTATCACAACATCCTACTCTGTTGCATGTGTCTTAAAATTGCCATACACAATCAAAAGGGAAGGAGAGAAATGTAAGAAATGAGCCATATTATTTCCATCATAAATAACTGAAACAATTTATGTATGCTGTGAAATACTTAAAATACATTTTAAAGCTTTACCTTTTGGGGCCAGTGTAGAGTTAAATGTTCACAAAAAATGAACTACAAGTGCAACAAGCAAAAAAGAAAGGGCCATATAAATAAACCAGGAATTTGGACAGTTTATGAAAGAACACTAAAAGAGCTTATACTTTGTAGTCTGTTAGTGACAAAACAACTAAGTAATAGTCCAATTTCATCACTAATTCTGACTCTTGCAGTTTTTAAAGTAAAGCATATACTTAGTGCTCTAATTTAAACACTAGAAGATTGTCAAGATGATAGAAGTGTTCAAAAATGCTATAAAGCTGTTGCTTTTTGTGTAATTTGTCAGTAGCATCTCTCTGTCTAAGGTTTAACCTATCTTATGTTTTTATCTTCTCTAAGTGCTTCATGGACTTGTTTGCTATCTGATTTCAGTAATTCTCAATGAACCCTTTCTTCAAAGTGCTACATGAATGCTATTTATGAAACAAAACACCTTTTAGTTTTGCAGTCTTTACATGGTGCCTGTGGTATCTGACTGAATATTTTAAAATGCAAAGTTAGTAACTAAAATATATATCTGCTCTGGACTCCCTAAGTTTCTCCTAATCTCTCACCACCACAATATTTGCTGTATTGTGTATAGTCTGCTGTGCATTTTTAGGGTTTTCCCAAAGGTGTTCCTGGGAAAAACAGATTCTTATTTCAAATTGTTATTCTTGTGGGGTCAAATATATTGGGTTATTATTTGTACTGTCTCAAGAATACCTGCTCAGGGTTTATACCAAATAAAAGCCAATCATGAAGGTGGAGGCGGAGGGGGAAGTATCCAGGGAAATGTTAACACCTTAATAGGAATCCCAGAGGGGAACATCTGTTATTAAATTGAAGAGATGAGGAAGTGATTTAAAGAACATAACAGTTGACAGAACTCGCTAATAGCCATGTAAGGGTAATTTAACATATGATGTGTCTTCTTGCCAACCAATGCAAGACAATGAATAACTACTTAGTGCACCTCCCTAGGTACCTTGAGCTCACACAGTTCCTTTTTCTGGAAGGCTAGCAACAAGAAGTTGTGCTCTGACCTGTATGGCTTACTGCGTGGCTATGTCTTAAATTCAGGCCAGTTCTTGGAGGCCTACATAAGCAGAACTCCTGACGAGTTGATGCATGACCTTTTTTTGCCTCTGCTTTTTTTGTCATTGTGATGGGTTGTGTCTGGCATGGGGCAGCCTCAGCCTCTTCTCACAGAGGCAACTGCAGCCCTGTTGCCAGCACCTTGTCATGGGCACCCAGTGCGTGCATTCCAAGAGAGAAAACTCCTCCCTGCATACGCGCTTGCCAGCTTCTCATAACAACATGTGGCTTGATTTCCACTTCCTATTAAAAACTTCAGGATATTCCAAGGATGCTTTCAGGAATGTCATGAGCTGGAGAGGCGGTTAGGATGTTAATGGCAGTAGTGGTCTTGATCCTTTGATTCAAGTAAACAATAGTTAAGGGACATTCTTTCAGTCAGCCGATACATGTGAATTCTCCTTTTTAGAAGGGATCTGGGCCCGATTTTGGAATAAAGAGATTGAAGAAGCCTCCAGCACAAAACGCTCTTTAAACTGAGTAGTATATAGTGCCAACTTTCTTTGATTCAACTCTGAAGAGAAAATTGAAGTTACATCTCTAAACTTAACAGCAAAATTTCATTAAAGTTAAAATAATGAGCAAATAACATGTGTCTCAAAATAAACACACATGCCATAGTCATGTGAAGGGAGGAAAGAGAGCAGGCACAAAATTGAAGACAATTTAGAGTGACAGCCTCTCATGCATATATTTCAAGTAGAATGAGTTATTAATTGATACTCAGTTTTTCTCATAAAGACAGAAGAGAAGGTTATGCTAATAAATGGCTACATTTACGGTAAACTTTCATTGTTAGAGATGGTCTACTTTTTGCCGTTCCTTTGTATTCTTTATGTTTGTTACCTGGACTGATCATCATGGATTACTGCTGTCCTTTCCTTATCTTCTATCTTTAGAAGGATTGCAGAGCAGTTCTACTGGAGCCCAACCTGAAGACCAGGTTGCAAATGATAAAGCATACAGAAAACAGGCTTATTTTTTTTCCTTAGTCATAGAGTTGTTTTTGTACACAACCTGCATGCTTGTCTCCAGGCAATTTTGTTTGATACTGGTAGTGTTTAAATGATTCCACTTCAGTGAGGTGAAAGAAGATTTGGAGGCACAGAATCCCTAACTTCTATTGGCTCCTGGCTCTGTGTATGTCAGTCTCTTTGGAAAGGGATGGGAGTAGTTTGCCTTTTACAAGCACAGTGTTAATGGTTAAGAAGCGTTAAATGCATTATTCCATAGATACATTATTGTACATTTTATGGATTCGTATGATGCGCTTTGTTTTTCATCTTGGGATTTTGAAGTACTTACATTAATTAACAAAGTCTTACTGCACACATGTTTAGTGAGAATGATTATTATCCCCATTTTTTTTGGAAGGGCACATGGTTTCCCCCAGGTTCTGCAATGAGTCAGTGACAGAGCTGAGAATGAAACCTGGATGTTCCGCCCACACCATAGCCCTGCTCCACTGAGTAAACTTAAATCTGTAGATTTCTGTAAAACATATATGACACTTTTTCAAACTTCAATCATTTCCTGGTGCAGAAATTAAAACAAAACAAACAAACAGAAAATATAGCAGTTGTATGCTGCTGTATACAACTATAGTTGGGGAGAGTGAAGTGATGAAACAACATTTTGTGAAAAAGACACAGATACTTTTATTGACTGCTTAACAGGTGCTTGTAGTTCCCTACAGGAAGGTATTTGCAGAGTCTGACTCACTCTGCAAATACTCCTTTTATCTCCTTTCTGGATACAATGGAGGCAGAAGTCAAGATCTAGAGCTAGCAGGGAGTTGTTCCTGTTGTAGAAAAGTAAGCTGCATTTATTACAGTTGCTGGAAGAGGTATTCTTTGTTGATTCAGAGAGATTGGTGAAGCAGTGTGGCTTGTAATACATTGCTCAAAATTCTTCCTTTGTGTTTCTAACAGATATTTGCCTTTTAACCAAATGTGTGGGTATTCTTATTTGTTTGTTACATAACAGGGTTCAATTGCTCCCCATCCTTATTTGATAAGGTACTAGTTTGTAAAATCTACTTGGGATTGTGTGCAACTCAATCATCTGATCACTTGGGGTTCTGTTTGTTTTGGAGTTGATCTGGAGGTTTCTGGACTGACCTATGATGAGCTAAATTTGTCTCTGATTGTAAATCATTGCTGATGACTTATTACCTTAGCTTGAATAGTACAAGTGTATGCTTTTGGCCTTAAAATCTTCAAACTGTAATTTGTAGGGATGCTATGACTGGGTTTTGAATTATGCAGATCTGCGATGGGGGATGGATAGGAATGTTAGATCTGCTGCTGCAACCTTAAAAATAGCAAAAAATAAATCTTTCTTTGGCTGACAGGGAGTTTGCCTGGTCCTAAAAATCCTACTGAGAATCAAAGGATTGCCGGAGGTTTCTAAGGAATTATTCTTCCTGTGAAAAGCAGGCCAGGATTTGCCTTTTTATTTAGAATTTAGAAGAGAAAGTGTATTTAAAGACTTCCTACATGAAGGAACCTACATTCTCTTCCTACATGAACAGTGGCTAGAGTTTAGCATGCTGACTGCACTGGAAGTTTATTAATGTAATCACTCCAGCTGCAGATAGTTAAAACGCTGAAGGAATCAGGCTGGCAGCGAGCCTAATCACTGTGCAAAAACAAGCAATACCACAGCAATATTAACCTTTACCGTCTGGAGCGTTCCTAGTTTCCCTCTAGTGTGCTTATCTAAGCTTGCCAGCAGAACATGCAAGGTAAAGACTTACAGGAGATGTGGTTTGTTTGTTTATTTTTATTCATGTATTCCAATCTTTGCACTAATAGCTTTCATGCAGAATTAAAATAGAATGTGCGCTGATCTGCTCTGCGGAAGGTAAAGAGGTGGAAGGTCGGTGTAAAGATTGTACTCTGATTGCTCTGGTTGTATTGTTCTCTTACTCCAGGAAGGAAATGGCAGTCAAGGCTTGGCAGTAAATCACTTAGAGATAGTGTGGTGCTCCCTTTAACATACCAGAACTCTGTCCAAACAAGGGCTTCACAACCTATTTACAGACCTCTCAGAATCTGTCACAATGGAAGTGAGACTTTCACAAGCTAACTCAACCTCCTCCTTTTCTCTCACCTACGGCTGGTTCTGTGTTGTTTACAGCGTGACATGGTGTGTTTCATTGCTGTCATATGTTAACTGCATCTTGTCAGCCTGACCTGCTTCTTAATTCCTGCATTCCTAAGTGTCTCATGAGTGAGACCATGCGGCAGAGGAGGGTCCATGGGCAAAAAGGCAATTGGGAATATGCTAGCTAGGAAGGCCTTTTTCAGAGGAATTGCACCGATTGTACATTAGCCAGCAGCAGCCTTGGTCTTTGGCCTTTCCTGTTATGTGCCCTGATTACCTTGCTCTTTTCTGTAACTCTTGGAGAGAAGCAGCATCTTTCTCCTTATGTACAAGTGTCCATTCACAACATGATTGTGGGTTCCATACTCTGGTAGAGAAAGGGTAATGTCCTGAACTGCTTCACTGCTGACCTACCAGTTGGACTATTAACTTGATGAAGACTTCTTTTCAGTTCAGCTGTTTTAGCATGTGTGAGGACATGGTTTAAATGCTACCCCAGTACTTGTACCAGTAGTTAGAAATACATGATGCTTGTGTAAGAGAGAGAGAAAGCAAAAGATTTTTCTAGAAAAGTTTCTTTACAAATTCAAGATGGAATTTAAGTTTGTGGAGCTCAGTCAGTCTAGATTGCTTTAGAGAGAAGATTTATATTAACAACTTATACTTGGAGTGATAAAGAAATGAAGTATCCAGGAGAAATAGAATCTGGTTATGAGGAAAACTATTGTAAGCTTCAAGGAATCTTCAAAGTAACCCCATTCCTTAAACGATGGAAAGCAGAAAGTAGCAATGAATCTCAATTTCATTACTGGATCAAAGAGGAACATAGATGTGACCTGCATATCATCAATTCTGTCCTTTCACTTATGCAAGATGCAGATGGAAGCTGGAGAAAGAGAAAATCCTTTAACTAATCTTCATATAACTTAATAGGAAAGTCAGAGTAAATTGGTTCTCACTTCCTGGGCTTAACTCTGAACCTGTGATAATTTAGTTATTTAACTTGCTTTTATTCAAAGAGCTCCTGTGAAAAAGCGCAAGTGTCAGCAGCTATTATAGGCACAGTTGCATGTGAAATGAAGATGTAAGCACAGATGTATATGGAGTTCAGGTGATCTGTTAAATGACTCGTAAGAAAAGCAAGTGGGAGGTCAAGGTAAATTTGCTGTAAATCTAGCCAGAGAAGGGACCAGTCATAGCACCATGACAAATGACTAGTGCTCAGGCAGTACTTCAGTAATAAGTTATAAAAATTAGATGGAGAAAGAAAGCTTTCTGTATTTAGTATCTGTCTTAGAGTGGAAATAAATTGCATCTTAGAAAAGCCCTTTTTTTCCATCGACTGTAAGAGGGCCCAGACAACTATATCAAGTGTAGATGTTTATATACTTCTAAAGAGAAAATAATCCCATGAAGATTTACATATTAAATTTTGTATTAAAAATGGATTAATTTTTAATATTAAACACCTGTAATCTTTATAGTTGGAATAAATTTTGAAAAATGTTTGGTTCTGATAAACGTTGATGCATGATTCATAATTTCTATGTAGACGCTCCAAAATTCTTACTATCTGAAAAAGCAGTTGTGTTTCTTACACTAGGTGGTGGCTAGGACCTGAAGGCTTGAGTCTGATGTCAGCACATCTCTCTCTGATGTTAGAGTGAAGCAGTCCTGTTTTGTACTCCACAAGCTGAAAATCTCTTTTGATTAGCCCATTAGTGCATGGCCAGAACGACAGATTATTCACCTATAGAGCTAAAGCTGTGGACTGCAGTGTTTTTGGAATGCAGGGGGAAGCCCGCAGTGCTCAGGTGGCTGTGCTGTAGGGCTAGTCTGTTTGCTAATGTTTTTGGCTGCATATGTAGGCACAAATCCAGCAAGGCTTATGTCAGAGACTTGCATTGGAAAAAAAATGCTTTTGCTCTGCAGGTTCAATTTCTGTTTTGGCAGATACATTTAAACTTGGTCATGAAATAATTTATAATTGTCAACAGAACCCTGATACTAGGAGATCAGAGAATTAACAGTGGTACTGCTGTTTACCACATAAGTCATTGGAAGTACTACACATAGGAGAAAAAATCGTGGACTTTACAATACAGGTTCAAGATGTTGTTTATCTAGTGATGGGAGATTGTTTTTGCTGAAATGGTACATTTGCTATTGCCAAAATAGGGATGGCAAAACTCAGATGGTTTGGCTATTGAAATATACCAGCTGTTATCAGACGCCTTCTGGATTTTGTTTGGGTTTCAGAATTCTTTACAGAGATGAATCTTTAGTTCTTGTCCTGTTGTTTATGTCAAAGAAAGTTAGATGTCTTCCTGACTGTAATTTTCTCATAAAGAGCCACCTCATCCTTTTTAAAGGAATTTCATCTTATGTTGATCATACTTAGGGCTTAAAGGTCTGATTTTCCTTAGACTTCTGGTAGTATCACACAAGGATAATGCTAATAAGAAAGATATTAATTACATGTGTGCAAATGAAAGAAAAATTGGTCTGGCTGATACATAATTCATTTAAATAAAAATCAACAGCCCCATGGAGAAGATAGGTTTGGTAGTTTGGGGTTTTTTTGCTAGTGTGTGGTTTCTGCAGAATGATACAGTAGCTTGTTGATCCATGCTGCTAAAAAATGAGATTTAAATACTTTGCTGAATGGGGATATAGCTGTGACACCTCTGATCTGTTGTTCATTTCTTGACATGTGGACCATGGAATCCTTTGTACTTTTATAAAACCTGAATATGAAGCATGTATTAATAGATGATGTTGTGAATTTTCATATTAAAACAAGTATTTTAGAAGATTTAACCTTGATGGATATCCAATTTTCATAAAGACTTTTTTTTTTTTTTCCTTCTTGTTAGGAGATTTATACAGGTTTGAGTTAATAGCTAATGCAGAGCTTCCTTATAGTCTGTGAAAAATAGTTATGGGCACATTTATCACAAGAGTGATTTCTTATACTGATTTTTCCAGTACATAAAGGTTGTCCATATTTGCAGCATGAATAGCATGCAGAAATCATCCAGCTTTACGCTAAATAAGCTTTTTCTCATTTGTAAATTAGGTAAACTATTCGATCTTTGTACTTTATACTTGGTAGTATAGAGATGTCACTTGTGTCTTTATCTTAGTTTATACTTGTAATTTTTATCTCAGAGGGTTTTTTTTAAAAAAAAAAAAAAAAAACAAAACAAGAAAAGCAAAAACTTAATCCAGATAGCCAGATTGGTATTTTTGCTCTTGCCGTAGTATTTATTGACATGTCCTGTGATACTCTGGTTTTTGAGACATATAGTTAGGAGTCCTTTTTAGATGTAAGTCACTAACACGTTAAACACTTTGACTGGAGACTGGCATCAAATTTAAGATAGATTTCTGTAGCTAGGTGTTATACTAATTACATTCAGAGCAATTTGGCACAGTAGCTAAAAATACAGGAACCCTCAAGACTGCAGTGCTTTGGAGAACTAACGTCAGCTAAAGCAAGAGCCATTAAGAAAATTAGAGTGATTGAGAATATTTTAAGGTGAAAGGGCAAACCAACGCACTATTGAATGCATAAAGAAGAGTAAAATTCAGCCTAGGATATGAGAAGTGATAAGAGGCTTCTGTAAATACAAGTTTACTCCATGGAGCCACCAGTGCTAGTTTTTGTGAAGTTATCAGTTTGATGGAGTCTTTGTGTGCTAAGAAGTTTATAGAATATCTGCTTCAAGAAGTGAAGAGGGAGCACCAAATGATGGTGATCATTGACAGAAAAATATATGGAAGAATAGTCTGAGAATTACATTGATATAGTTGTTGAAGAGTTCACTGCTCATGGAGCAATAACTTCATATAATTTGTCACCTTCTTAGGGATACAGTTGGCTTGTTTTAAAATGGTCACTGGAATATAAACAATTGTAAAGATGGCCTGCTTAGTTGTTGGGCTTGAGATGCACAGGAAATGGGGAAATAGTACCAGAGTCAACGTGGAAATGTGCAAAGACTCTTTGCATTTGATGGTCCTGGTTCTGAATGCTAGGATGGACCATGTTCTAGGAAGAGTTTTTTTAGGGAACACACAAACTCAAATCTTCAAAGGTCTTCAAAGATTTGTGTTTCAAGTGGCTAAATGTCTACAGTTTGGCATTGCTTTCCTGTTCCAGAACCTAAATGAAAGCTAGATTTTTTTCAAAAGCACTGAGCAGATATTATGACTTCAGTGCACTGGACTTTTAGAAAATAGGGCCAGAAATAATTGCGGAGTTACACTCTGGAGGGGAATATTGCACAGGGGGACTATTTCAGCCCTTACAAGTACGTATAATCATCCCAATCAAATGCAAGTCCCTGCTTATTGGCTGAGACAGTAAGATGCTAGTATTTTCCCTGGGGTAATATAAAGCTGGAATCCTTCAGGAAGGATAATGTTGTACACTAAATGCACTGTCAGAGTTCGAAGTGGGAGGTGAGCTAACTGAATGGAAATGCAGACCAATGTCATTGTATCTCCCACCCATCTTTCCTTGTAACAGCTGCACGTGCTGGAAAGCATCCATACTGTCCAAGCTGGCAAATGCCCTGTTTAGGAGAGGAGGGTCAAGCTAGGTTTGTCGCAAACATGACCAATGTGTGATTGCATAGATTGTTGTTACTTAACTGCCAAGTACCAGATAAATGGGACAAGAGTAACCTCATTGTTATAGATCCTCTGTTTATTGACTTGAAAGACAGCTGTGGGGTTGGGATTCAACCTTTTGAAACAGTTGAGTGGAAAACAGATGTCCCTAACCTATGTTATAGGGAGGGTAAGTAAGTAGGGTAGGGCTCTTCTCATGGCATACCTGGTGTCTTAAACTATACTACTCTGTTGTAGTTGTGTGGTAGCTGTAGGGTTGTTTATTTTTTGGTTTTTTTTTTGTTTGGTTTTTTTTTTAATATTCCTTTTTCTTTTTTTTTTTCTTTTTTTTTTTCTTTTTAAGCCCAAGCTTAGCTATTTTTTGTTAGATTCATTTGGAAGGAAGTAGTTCACTTTGCCAGACAGTTCAGTTACCAAATAAAACCAAATATTTTCTTCTACAATTTTTCCCATTGGTTGGAGTGTACATTCTGCTGCTTATAAATTGTTTTTCTCATGTCAACTGTCTGTTTTTATTTTATCATTCTGGTGATGTAGACTATGGGATGTTTCTGTTCCAGTGCTGTGATTGCATGCCTGGATAGCTTTCAGCCCAGCCTATTGTTCTTTCTCACTTTGAGTTGCAAGTGACAAGTGAGCTTTAATTTTTAAATTTATTTATTTAAAACTCTGAACAACAGTCTTCCCATTCACAATCAAGCTCACCATTCATCCAAAGCTAGATCTGTATAATTACCCTGAAGCTAAACTTAGCATTTTCAGTAGCATTTCCTATTTCCTGTCATGATAGAAATTGTTCAATCTGGCTAAGACTGGGAAGATATTTGAAGAGAGATATTGGGAATAAAGCACCATCAAAGAGTGGTTTTACTGATATGGACAATTAGGAATCACTTTTCCAACTTATGTATCATGCCCTCATTCTGTCATCTGCTGACATACTTGTATAATCCATCATGGCTATGGTACTTCTGTGGTTCTATATCAATAATATAGATTATTCTGAAACTGCTTGGCTTGAACAATTTTTTGCCTCTTTAAAAAGAGGTTGAATGAATTAAGCAAGGTCAGAGCTGAGTCTTTGTAGCTAGGCAGTAGATCTGTATCCCCTGAATCCCATTCTTTGCTCTGATGGAAAACATTTCTTACTCATTTATTCTTGATCCTATGAAAGAGATGACACAGTTACCAAAGTGCTGTCATTAGCAGCCCAAACTAGTGGATGAAGCAAGATTATTAAACGTCACAACCTTGTCACAGCTGCACCAGAAAATGAATCTGGGATCACATTTTAAGCTAGATTTTTTTTTGCATATCACCAGCACTAATTTTGAGAAGCAATAAGTGGGGTTTTTGTACCTGAAATCAACAGGGTCTTCATATTGTCATCCTCTTGAAAAATTCGTGTTACCTTATTGCCACCTGTTTGTTGTTACTCTGCCATTTTGTGGCTGTTCTGCACATATATATTGCATGGCAAGCATAAACATAAAATTCAAGAACACTACCTTGAAAATAAAAGCAAGAGCTGTAGAGTAGTTGCCAGTTTCCTGATAACCGAGAACAGTGGAGACTACAGACGCCTGTCCCGTTCTTGTCTCATCCAGAAGAGGGCAGTGGCAATACACCAGTCACTTCGTGTTACTCTTACCAAAAATGCATGAGAGTTTCCTTCAAGATGGCAGACTGCGTGGGAGACCTGACTGAAATACCGACTATGGAGATGGATTTGATAACAGAGTTAAAGTGTATTGATAGGAGAATGGGACAGGTGTATTGTCAGCAAAATCAGAGCCAATCAAGAGCCTAGTAATTCGTATAAAATATAGATCCTCCTCTATGGAACCTAACGTCAAAACTTCTCTGGCACTAGCATCTGTCCAAGTAGAAAAATTGTTCACTATTGATATAGTCTAATTAAAGGTAGGTAAAATATTGCCTTTTTCCTTCAGTCTCATTATTACCCCAGTCTCACTGCAAAAATATTATTCACAAAAATTTAGATAATCAGCTGCTTCAGTAATATTCCAAACTCATTTGCTTCAAATGACTAATGACATAGGTCATGTTTTATTGAAAGAAATGCTGGCATGAAAGGAAGTTTTCATACGTCTTTACATGAATATGCTTTGAATGGATGTTCCACCTAGGAATGCTGAAGTGGCAATCTTGAAATGCTCTCATGCTTCAGAAATCCCAAACTGGAAACAGAAACACGTAATAGAATCATGAATGCTCAAGTAATCACGGCTTTTAAAGCTAACAAATGGTAAGTGTGGTAATGATGGGTATAGGAATATAAGGAACGTGATAGAACGTAAAATTACTTTAGCGCAAAGGTCCACTTAGTTCGGTATACTTTTTTCAACTGTGATCAGCAGTCTACTTGGACAAAAGTAAGAGCAAGGAAAATGCATAATTAAGTTTTGTGTGCATGTTCTTCCAATCTCTAAAAACTTGCTGCTGAAGAGACTTTCTGAACAAGAGGTGGTGTCCATAATAGCTCTTAGTGGATACTTCACATAGCACGTGCTAAGTAACTTTGTGCAGCAATCTTTTTCTTCAGCAGTCTCTCCACAAAAAAAAAAAAAACAAACAATCTTATATAAACAGATGTGAACTCTGCTGCTATAAATATTTACCTCAATTTTTGTCCTGGCTGACACTCCAAATATTAGTGAAGTGCAAGATCTTAACACTTTCTGATGAGCTGGCTCATAGATCAAATGTTTAAGACTATTTATTCTGGATCAAGGACTTTGCTTTCTAATGATGCCTTGTATCTTCCTAACCGTGTTCTAAAATTTAATTTATTCTTTTTTACCACTATAACAATAAGTGACATTTGCATGTCTGAATCCTATGGCACACAAACATTTCCCTTTGAAAGGGAATGCAAAATAGAATTAAAGATTTCATACTGAATTCAGTAAGTAATATGGATCCTCATGTTATGAAGTCCTAAGACACAATCCTGTTGTCTTATAGATCAATACCCTTGTTGCTTGTAGTCTGAAATGTATTCAGAAAGCTGGTAGAAATCACTACGCAACTCCACCAGGTGTCATCAGTGGAATATTTTGGGATGTTGGCTTGTTTAACCAATGAACATATTTTCTTATATGCTCAAAGAAAGTTATTTAAGAAGAAGTTGTGATTCTTTGTTTTGAAATCCATTATATGATTTTTCAAAGACAACTTGGTTTCAAAACTTCCGATATCACGGAGCTAATTAGTTAGAGACTATGCAGGCAGTCACCCTTTCAAAAAGTGATGGAATGAGCAGAACCAACAACAGAATATGTTTGATCTCAACTTGGTGCTCATGAGACTATTTGTTTCTAAAGTCTAAGCTAAATACTCTTCAGATGTTTAAGTAGTAATCCTATAAAGCTCACTCATATTTTTTATATAAACATTTTATATATCATTTATCTTGCAATTACATCCATTTCAAACACAGTTTATTACCAGATAGTTCTTTAAGCATCTCGATCTCTAAATATGATCTCACCTGTATATGCATTTGATATTCTGTCATTTGGTTGCTGTGGTCTGCAGAGCCTCTTTTTGGAGTATTTCTGGGTCTGAGGCTTCATGAGACTGGAAGGTAATTTATTAAATGACCAAGATCAAAATATTCTTTGTTGTGTGTCTGGAGCATATTTGGGCTTGTGAAAAGGAGGGGAGCATGGATAAAGGATGGCAAAGTGGACCACAGGCATAGTGTGTCTTCCTGGTGTGTTGTAGGCTGATCTCCTTGGTTCGTATTATCTAGATTTTTGTGCAGGCAGAACTGACTGAATTCTCTGAGCTTTCTGGTTTTTCTTACAGTGAATAAGTTGCTTGAAATAATAAGTTGCTTGAAAATAATTTTCAAGAAACTGGATTTCAAACTAGAGGGACAAGCATGAATTTAGTTTAATAAAAGGGACTAAAATCAGGCAGGAAGGGAGATTATCTAGCAAGAACCCTTAATCTACTGGGAAATAGCACTGTGGCTAGTAGCAAGCCCAGTTAATAGATGCAGCAGAGTCTGGAACATTTTTGTTTGCTCTCCCAACTTTGTCATGTATGCAGTTTTCTCCTCTCATTTTTTTCCTTTATTTCATTAAAAATATTCACAAAAATGAAACACGGTTCCATCTACTGCTGGTTGTGCTGTCATAATTTGAAACTATTTTTTCCACCCATTTTCAGTGGCAACTAAGAGTCTGAATTTCTCTTCTGTTCTCTACTGTGTCTGTGTCCCCTGACAGGCCCCCAAAATAATAGTTTTCAGGTCACCTTCTTATGTATCCTAATTCAGAAATTATTGCAATGCTACATTAGTACTCCTTTCCTTCACCCAAATTTTCCTTTGTGAAATATCTCCCATGTCATGAATATTTTCAGAGTTTCCTGTACTGTGCATGCAGAGCTGTCTCACAGCTCTCAACCTGCAATTACAGCTCTCCCTTATAAATATTTAAATGGCAGTTCAACTTTCAGAGAGAGTACACCAGTGACAAAGATCAAGCTTTCTGACCTTTTGTTAATTTGCTCAGTGAAATAAGATTCCCTTGGTCTCATTTTTTGTATTTAAGAGAAGAAATTTGCATGCAGAGAGGATGTTGGCATTTCTCTTTTTTTGTTGCTAATTTACTTTTGGTACACTTAGTCTAATAGATCTCAAAGGAAAAATTCACTAGAAAGTTTTATCAGTTATGCATGAGAAAATGAAAGATAGAATTTAAGTAAAATAACATTTAGGCTCTTTATCAAGAAATGACAAGTAATTTTTGTTATACCATGATGGCAAAAAAAAAAAAGAAAATCAGCAAACAAAGCAAAATTAGAAATGTGTTTAGACCAATAGGAAAATTTGCTATTCCAAATTTATTTGGTATTTCGTAGCCGTTTGCATAGATCTGTTTGGTGTTTCATAGCCCTTACTGAAGATCAGTTCCTGCTTAGCACATCAGAAAACTCAAAAGTAATTTACAAGCAAAGAGTGCAGTAACAATAGTTGCTAACTTCACAGATAGAAAAGGGCAAATTGTGCGCTTGGGATGGCAAGGATTTTGCCCTAGTCAAGAAATAGTCTGATGAGCGCCTGACAACAAGTTTTGGTAATCACAGAGATTTGGAGGGACATGGGGCATGTTAAAAAAAATTACTTGTGTGTTATGTAAAGTGGAAAGAAATGGCAGAAATGGCTCCCAAGTTGTAGGATTTAATATGGAGGATGATATGTGGTGCTATCTGCAACATTGCAATAGAGAAGAAACATAAATTATCTTTTAGCTGTCTTGTTTGTGAGAGAGAGAAAAAAAAAATACTTGTGTAGAGCTAGTTAAAGATAACAGAAGGACAGAGGCTATTCCTGGTCATTCTGATCTTGTCTTTCACTGAAGACCAGCACCTTTCCCTTATGCCCAGTTAAAAAGTGTCAAATACTTAAGAGTTCATCTTAGAAACTTCTTAGGAGACAGAACCTCTCATGTCTCTGATGAAATGCCCACCAAGTAAGATTCTGCAGGTTAATGAGGAATACTTTAATTTTTTTTTCTTGAAATAGTACCTTTGTTGCAAATGGATTATTAATCTTTTCTATTAAAACACCAAACAGTAAAAAATTATATTCAGTGATTGTTAATTAGGGTGTTAGCTGTTGATATGGAGCAATTCCGTATCGACACACTTCTCTTAAGATCCAATTAGTATTTCTCACCATGAGAATGCTTGTGTGTTACTCATTTCTGGAATGAACATTTAGCTAGCAACTCCACTGATACTCATTCAGAGATAATGCTTTTTCTTGAAAAGAAGGCTGATATTTGCTGCTTATGTGCCTACAAGGGAAGTGAGTTTGCAAGTATTAGAAGAGAGTTGTGTTTATAAAAAATGTATCTGATTTGAGAAGTATGAGCAATGGCTTTGAATAACAATGCTGTCCTTTTTATTTGAAATAGTAATTTCTTAAAAAAAAATACACCTCCTTGTAGAGATGTTGTAGAGATATGAGGGTCTGCAAAAAATTAGCTTAAATTTGGGCTTTCCTGGTCAAAGGACTGAGGTTGAGATTTATGTATAGCAGCAGGATTTTCAGAGTGCATCTGTAATAGGTTTGAAATGCCAAAAACATTAGGAATGGCAAATGTTCTTTAAGGCAATGTGGTTTGAAAATTTTGTCTTCACACCTGATGCAGACAAAGATATGGACAATGCCAAACCAGCCTGAACTTCAAGGAATGTCCAGAATCCTATTGAAAATAAATTCATGTGAGATATATGTTGGGATGTTTTCAACCTGATGGGATCAGTCAGTGGCTCAAACATTAACTCCTTCTAAAAAATGGAATTGCGTTTTCCTGCAAACTATGTAAAGGGAAAGTACATCTTTTCATTAATTAATGAAAAGCACTGATGTGCATATATAAAAATATTTATATATATACACACACACACACACACACACACATACTTTAATGATTTAGTAATACAAACAGAAAAAAAAATTGCCAGTGCAAATATGTACATATATCTGTATAGAATATGTTAATTAGTGGGGTGAATGAATTTGAATGACTTGTACATCTCCCTAGTACAGAATGGTTTAAAAGGGCAGCTTTCAAAGAAAGCAGCATATAATTTAATGGCTAACATGCCATAAATTGCAGAGCACTTTGCTCTGGAAAGAACCACAAATTTATTTATTTAATAGTAAAGCATGAAGTTAGAAAATATCAATTATTGCTTCGGAAATGAAATTATCTTTTCTGAAAAATATAGCACCTACATACCCAGAAAAGTTAATGTTTCCATTATAAAATAGAAAATTTATGCAGAAATACAGGATGGACCTTCTGCACCCATTGAAACAAATTGGTAAAAATCCATACAGGTATTTTTGTATATAGATACAGCTCTTTCAGTGAGAAACAGGGAGGCTTATCTAAATCTCTTTCATATTTGCATAAAGGAAGACTTAATATATCTGAAGGATTTTTTACAACTGTTTGCTTTGCCAAACAACCCCTACTGATTGTTTCAGATTCAGGTGTCATAGATTTGTATGAGTGAATTTGAACTGGGAGACATCCTGAAAATAGTTTTGCCAACTTAGCTGCACCTCGCTGATCAGTTTACCTTAAACAGCTATGCTTCCTGTAATCCATTATCTATTCTGCAATTTACACTCCTTGTCTCAATATTGATTTGTGTTTTCCGTGTCAGGACAGCATGTTTAAGTGTATGATAAAAGCTTGATGTAAAAATCCAGTGTATCCTCACAGTGTAAAAGACCTGCCGTCCAAGTTTAGCTTTTGAAATAACTGGAAAACTGTGACCAAAGTACAGATTCTTAAAATTGAAAGAAAACTAGACAGTAAAGTATAGAAATATAATCCCTAATCCGTTGCATTTTCAGGAACTGCAAAATCAGAAAGTTGTCAGTCATGGTTTGTAAAACTTAGCTAAAATTTCTGTTATCTTCACATTGGTTAGGAGTTTATTATGGATACTTATAAGGAATGTATGCTGCCATTCTTGGAGCAGAGGTTAAGGCCGCCCAAATACTGTGAAAGCTCTTGTGCTGGCTTTACAGTTTTGCAAGTTGCTCTTTGTTTCTTACTTTATATGCAGCCATAAATGAATGGACATAGCTATAAAGTTGATTAAAGAAGGGACTTAATTAAGGGTTATAATTAAACTAGTGGAGGAAATTGCAATGAATTGTGTGATATAAAGGCTAATGGTGCTAAGGCAGTAATCTCTATGGAATAATTGATTCTGTAGCCATTAGTCTTTTCTAATGAGGATTAAGGACGAGGTGGCATGATCCGGCTAATTAATTTGTTTTGTGACTTTGAAATATGAAGTAATAGTACAAAACTGGGAATTGTTTAATACACCAGAAAGCTCTCAAATCGTAGGACAAATGTCATCAAAGTATTTCCATATTCTCAGTTGTAATAAGGATGGAGGACAATATTTGACTTCATATGAGAAAATTAAAACAAACATATATTGCATGATTTAGCTTTACTGATGGAGAGATACCAGGAGATTGAATCACCCGGCAGCATTTGAGATGTTTTTTGAGGACTTTATACTAACCATTACTGGCACCAAGCCTGGTGTGTGGAGCATTTCTAAGAACATAGCACCTTTCAAAATTTTCTTTTGGTATTAAATTGAGCCCTTGCCTGTTACTTCAGTATCACCTTTGAGCTAAAAAAAAAAAAAAAAAAAAAAAAAAAAAAAAAGTGGAAAACTGAGGAAATACAATTATTTTAATTCCTTCTTAAAGAATCATCAGTTGTTACCATCACAGTGATGCAGAGGTTCTCTTATTTTAAGTCATTGCTTTCTCAGGCGAGACACTTGATATTTCTTTTCTCCCCTCCCAGATTTCTCCATGACAGCTCTTTGTTTCAGTGAATTTTATATTGATGCTTCTCACCTATGCAGCAACTATTGGAGCACCTGTGTCATGTTGCCCCCCTACATTCTGATCTGACAGAAAATATCTCCTCTTTTCTTGCAGTCAAATCCTGGTCGTAGAGTACAAGATCAGAGGAGTAGTGCAACAGAAGAGCAGAATACATTCAGAGTAGAAAAATTAAGTCTGCAGTGTTGTGGCTAACCAGTTCAAAAATGATAGATTAGGAATCATGCAATACCATGTTGTTTTACTTGTTGAGTCCTTTGATTAACAGCAAGTGTCTTCTTGCAGAGCAGTAATAATTTTGCAAGTGATTAAATGTTTGGGTTTTTTCCTTCCTCAAACAGTGATTTTCGTAATTCCTCAAGGCTTGCTTCTTAGGAGGTACCACTATTTTAAAAGCTTTTTGCTGTTGTAGAAAGCTTGTTACCTGTCTCCAATATCTCCCCTGTTCCTGTATGTATAATTTGCAACTAACCTCAGCCATATTCCTGTGTCTATGGCTGTGTAGCTTGGAGAGCTGATTTGGGTAAGATTTGGTGGTAATGCAGAATTGTAGTGATTTTATTTTTTTTTTGCAATGAAAAACTAAAACATCAAGTAAGATTGCAAAGCACATGAAGTGTTTTTCTGCTGGCAAGGCGGTACGAAGAGTAAAGTGTGTGTTTATGTATCATTTGTAAAGGTGGTTGGCTGCAGCCAAATCACTGCACTGTGACCCTGTCAGGTGTTATAAACTACACAAGGTCAGGCACGGACCAGTGGTCCATAGGTGGGAAACTAAGGCACCATCCTGGAAGCTTCAGGCAGTTGTGCTGAGAAAAAAAGATAGCATTTTATGTTTCCTTGGGGTTTGATGTTTGGATCAGTTTTTTTTCTTTACAGATCTAGGAGGAATTGGGGGTCAGGGTGCATCTGGAAGTAGTAATGATGCTGTCTTTCAGGTAAGGTGCAGCACCTCATATACGTTTTTATGGTCATAAAGATCACCTTAGTTTTTGCACATAATGTAGAGCTATTTCAGTGTCACAAGGGATTCAGTTTTTCTTGTTGGTGAAAATATGCAGGCGTTTTATGTAGATGTAAAATTTCATAATTTTTCATTTTTTTATAAAAGATGCCATATGTGAACTACTCTGGACAAGCAGAGATTGTTAGGTTTTTTTGGGGCATGCAATGTTTTTCTGTGCTGTGTGCCATGTCCCTTGACTGATACTCTGCAATATTGTATTGCATTACCACAATACAGATAATGAATTTGTTCTCTGTGGTATTTTTAATTCAAAAAATTGAGAGGCATTTCCACAGTGCTGCTAGTCCAGGGTTTCCCTTATTTGTTACCTGCTGAGACTTAATAGGACAGTAATAAATTCTAGTAAATCAATTATAGACAGTAAATAAAATACATTGTCTTGCTTACTGTGTGTATTAAATATATCTTTGTCTGCACACATGCACGCACCCACACAGGGTGTAGAACTGCATAATTATTATACATTGTAATACTACTGATTATTTCACTAATACTGAATATTTCTCTGATAGAGGCAGAAGAAAAAGGGCATATATTAAAAGCGGAGGTCAGGATAATCCTTTCAGTTTAAGAGGAAAGACTGAAATCCTTTGTGAAGGATTTATAGCAGTGCTTTACATTACAAACGCATTTAAGAACTGCTTCAGCAGACCGATAACTTTATAATTGTTGACATTTTGCCTTTCATGCTGAATGTTATTGTCTTTCATGTAACTTGGCTACTAATTCTTCAGTCACAATGCATTTGTCATTTGCAATATAAGATCAAAGTCAGTTGCTGAATTATTTTTAATGTATAGTTAGAGATTGTAAAATATGTGACATGATGACAGCATTTTTCAAATAAATTTCCAAAACACTACTTCACAACCCTATCAAGTAAGGAATATTAATGTAATTTGGTTTTGTAGCTATATTGTTTTATCTTCAAAGTTGGTAAACTATTTACACCTCACCAATCAGAAAGTTTAGCTATAGTAAAATGCATTTGATATTGTAATCTGCATGAATTACTGTTTTAGACTCCAATGAGACTCAGATTTAAGGAAACTTTGAAGGTGTGACTTTATAGATGTTCCTTAGAATGTCAGTACTCAGATTTAGACCTCTACCTTTTGCCAACATTTGCATTTTGCTGATTTCAGCTTGGGTGGAAATACATAAACTGATAAAGACTTAGATCTTCAAGACTTAGACCATGATAAAATGTCTCATTATGTTGCACCTTTATGTATCAATACTTTGTATCACTGTATTATGAAATAGCATAATAACTAAGTAATGTTAAAGTTTAAGATATCCCAGTGCAGTTTGAGACTTGCACATTGCTTTTGCCTTTTACTGCTTTCTGGAGGTCAGTCACCCTAAAATTCAGAACTACTGCTTATGTTAATGTCTGCTTTCAGTTAATAGCCAATAATGAACCATATGTACTTAATCCCTTTTAGGTTATTTCAAGAATAAGTACAAGCAAAAGGTTTTGCATAGGGATGGGGTGAGGAAGAAGATTAAATTAGTTAAGATCACTGGAATACATGCAGAAAGATCAGCTATTGAAGCAACGCTAAGGAAGATTTTTAGATGAATGTAGTGAAAGATACGAAATGTTGGAAGGCAAAATCCCTAAGGAAATGTTTGTCAGGAAAGTGTCCATGGCCAGTCAGCTGAATAAAAGGAGAGAGTCTGTTTAGATTTATTTAAGTAGAGTAAATGTGTTTGCATCTCCTCACTGATCTTTCACAACCATTTGTTTTCATGCTGTCTGTTCCAATGGTCTTCAGAAGTTCCCTGTTCATTTAGTGGGAATCTCCTGGTGCTGTAGCAATAATACAATGTGCACGACCATGCCTAGAACACTTTTCCTGGGAACTGAAGTGATACCTATCATCAAAAATTGATACCTTCCATAAGCCTAGAGGGAAACTAGAATCATTATTTGTGAAATAATTCCTGTGTCAAACTGCTGTCAAGTGCAAACAGGACAGAAAACTAGCATGTTATAAAGCACAGGGCTTCAAGCCAGTGGGGCAGAGAAAGAGCTGAAATATCTTTTCTCCTCCTTTCTATGAGAGAGATAAGTCTTGGTTTTAAATTAGAATGAATACACGAAAAATATCAAAGCCCCAAATCAGAGGATGAAACTTAAAAGCAGCCATTCTTCAGGGTTCAAAAAACCCTAAGGGAATGCACACACCTCAACTCAATACCTATTTTTTTAATATTTGTTCCTTATTTCTAATGGAGGTGATGTGAAAATTAATGTAAAAACAGACTTATTTGCTGTTATGAGCATAAGTCCTCTGTATTGTGTTTCCTTTTGTAAACCATTACTGTGCTTTTTTGGCTTCTAAGAGAGCTGTTAAGCAGTAGTGAGCAGTAACTTCAGTTTATCAGTTGACCTCCTCTGCTCTGCCTCCTCGGCAGATTTCCTAGAGTGATGCTTTAAGTTCCTGAGCTGGCTTTCCTATCACGTGCATGCTATAGCAGTGATCTCTGGAAAAGATCTGTTTGTAAAGGGTGAAGTATTCTTGCTGTTTCTGTCACCTGAAACTTTTGTGAGTGAAAACTCTGTCATTAGTATTACCATAAGCGTATGGCTCCAAGAGGTCATTTCTTACTTGTGTTCATAGACATGTGTAGATATTAGAGCTATAGTCTTATGAAATTCCGGTTGACTCCTTATTGTTTATACTCAGCTAGGCCTTTGGAAAGACTGGAATTTCAGAGGAATGGTAACAGCTCTGTTTAGAAAGCTGATTGCAAATTCTAATATTGAATACCAAGCCTTGAGCACTTTAGAAACTATCCTGTTCCAGTGTTCCTGCAGCTGTGAGCTTGTGCCCATAAAACATCCTAATGCCCATTGACACAAACCTTGCAGCAAAATGTTGCTCTTACAGGTGTGAGTGTGCTTCACATCATTTGTTTATGTTTCTAAGAAATAATGCTATCTCTCAGAAACGAACTCTTAGAAATTCATATTTCAAAAAGTAACTTCTCAAAACATATCTTCCCGTAACAATAGGCTTTGTATTAGGAAACTGAGTTCTTTAGCAGTCAGCTTGCACCTTAATGAGTCATTCGGATAAACAGGTTCCAGGGAAGATTGAATTACGATCCTGTTCAGCTGACACAAAGCAACCACTAGTTCTTCTCAGGAAACTCATGAATAAATAAAAGATCCTGTACTTCCAGGCCTGATCCCAACAGAAATTGTAAGGATGCATGCTTTTCAGTGTGATTTTCCATGTCCTACAAGTACAGCCATAATGTTGCCATCAGAATTAGATTGGTGCTGATGAAGACATCAAACATTATGTAAGTAAAGATATTTAAAAATAGATGGAAATTTGGGGGTATGAGTGGAAGTATCTATCATTAACTCTGAACAAGCTGTTAGACAATAACCTCTGATATTTAGCTTATGCATATAGAATGCCATTCATATGCCTTGCCGTTTTGTGTGTGGAGGGGCAATATCCAAAGTTATTTTTACAATTCAATTTTAGTGAAAAAATAGGAGTTTTAAAGAAGAACTTACTCATGCTTATCATCTACTGAGGCCAATGAATATGTCAGCTCTTCTCTGTTGCTACATGAATAGTTTTTCGCACAAATTCAGACTCGAGTGTTGTGCTCCTTGAGTGTAACAGCAAAGAGTGATATCTCTGAGAAGTTCACAGTTTAGCAGGTAATACAAGATTAAGCAGACAGAAAAAGGCAGTGGGAGGAGGTCATGGAACAGCACTGGTGGGGATGAGAGTAACGTTGGTGTATCACCTGGCTGAGTATTACTTATTTTTCATAGTTACTGAAGCAAATGAGAATTTTAAGGAGGACAGTTGAATACCTTTGACAAAGGCTCATAGGGAAGCTTTTCTTGGGTGGGCATAAAGAAGAAGCACAGAGATCCTTATGTGAACATGAGGCTATAGGGGTATGGAAGGTGGAAGTACTGGCTGAACAGAGGTGGGAACTGATACTTGATGATTTTTTAACAGGATTTAGAGAGGACAAGATCTAAATGCTGTTTACTGGGTGGAAGCAAGCTATTGTCGTGTTTCCCCCGCTGACTGCACAGTGGAGTGTGTGTGTACACTATACTCTATGGGCTGCATTTGAGTGTTTCTGAAATTCTTTCCTATCCTCTTGCAGTGCAGCTGAAATGAAGCTGTCTCTGCAAAGATGGGGGGGGGGTCATCTAAATTTAATTTGCTGAGCTTAATCAGCAAATCCTTCTACTAAAATTTTTATTTTCTAGTTTTTTGAATGGAACTCATATCAACTATTATGGAAAGGTGCCTTACTACTTCACAGCTGCAGTTGCAGCGTCACTTATTTCTAAAACTGTTCTTTCAAGAGCTCTAACATCTTTGCACACAGTTATTTTGATTTGAATATTGCAAAAAGAGGGATGTGAATACAGAGCATGTGGGTTCAGAGTTGTGAAGACTGTGTGCAAAAATGAGGACAGAGAAAATTCTTACAGAAATTAACTGCAGAATACTCTGTTTTTTGCAGTAGTATCTCACGTACTGGTTTTAGCTGATGGAGTCTTCCAACTAGAAAGGTACTAGAGGAAGATTAAGTTACTTCCTATCAGATATGTCATGGTAAAATTTATTAAAAAGATAATTATGGAAAGATCAACAACGGTGCTAAAGACCTCAGACTGGTAAATCTTTGTGGGAAGAAAAAAAAATCTAATGGGTTACAGAAATTAATCTCTATTAAGCATATGATTTAAATATGACTCTTTCAGAGAAAGTTAGAAATTTTTCTGTGGAGAGTAATGTTTATATGAGGAAATGAATAATCATAAATAGAATACTCTGTATTATGAAATACTTATGAGTGTGCTGTGGCCATACAATTTATGTATTTAAGTTTTTTTGTGCTGTAGTCCTGCCTAGAAATCTCAGTCAATAATCAGGTACTCATTGAACAGTTTAGAGTCCTGGCTTAGTGACAAGATTCAATACAAAAGCGCAGATGAGCAAATGAGCACCTCAGTATACTTCACCTTTTGTCTTTAGTCTAAAAAGTGAGAAACTGAAAAAAATTATCTTTGCAGTTGTTTCTTCTGTTCTTTTAATAAATGCATCTAATATTGTGGAATACTCAGCCTTTCCAATGTATATATGTGGCAAGTAATGCGCTGTACATGTTTTTATTCAAGGGATGGCTTGTGAGTATGCATATAAATCAAGTGTCCCCATGCACTGCTCAAATGCTTGATGTTGTGCATCACTTGGAAGTTTTGAATTGGAGTTAGAGGGAATTTAACCATGCCAGTAGAAGTTTCTTTCTTGCACATATTTGCATGCTCCTCTTCCAGGCAATTCATTCTATGACTTTGAATTATAGCCTTGTAAATTAAATCTTACAAATCATAGATTTTTTTTATGGACCTACATCTGATCCTTATGTAGTGAAAACAGCCACCTATTCATTGCTGTCCATGAAGTGGATAGTCACATAGGTATTTTATATGTAATCATCTTAGTGATTTCTTGGAACTTCGTTGTCAATTTGAAGAGAGATTCTGACAAACTTCAAGACTCTAGTGATAAATATTAGTCAGAATTTTTCTGCTTAGTTCTATATCCTTACATTTTATGAAGAAGCCATTGAAACTGAATTTTTTTTCATTTATCCTCTGAAACCAATTTCCTACAAGGTACCAATGACCACAGTATTTAAGTGTTACTATGGAGATCAATGTTGGACTTCAGCCTTGTTGCCTGCTCTGATGAAATGTTTATTCAGCAAGGCTCAATTTATTAGTTTGGATTGGCTTCTATTGTATGCAATGAATATTTAACTAGCACTTTGAAGCAGCTTTTGGGGACACGTGCCATGAAAAACATGTTAATAAACATGCTGTGTTGTAGGAAGAGCAAGTGCTAGTCAGCTAGTATAAATGCAGTTTTAACAAACTGGTCACTTGACTTGTTTTGTTTTATTCTACACAGTTTGGAAATGATCCATCATGCCTGCGGCCTGCAACATCACAGAAAATATTTGATCAGACCCAGTTTTTAGAAGAGACCCAGATTTCTAAGTCTCATGTCACCACCTTAAATAAAGAGCATCATCACTGGCAGTTTTTAGTAAGTCCTATCTTTGTTTTTACTATGTAACGGCAACTGTTGAATTTAAAGATGAGTCTAATTTTCCAGTCTGTGCTGCTTCTTTTGGTTGGTTGGGGTTTTTTTGTGTGTGTGTGCACTAACATTGGGGAGTTGAGGTTTTCTGAGGGGACATGTTCAGGAGAAGGAGGGTTTAGTTCCACGATCTTTATAGCAATAGATTTTGTATTGATTTCTTAGAATCTTGCAGAATGGTAGTAATACTTAAACAATATACCTATGTACTTGGGACATAATTTAAGTATGAAATGAGAGTTTAATAAACAAAAATGTGATATAAATAGTAATTCCAATGCTTTGTTCTGGATGCATGATAGAAAAAAAGATACAAAAGCGCAGGATCCAGTGCTTAATAGCTATGATCAGCACATTCCAATCTGTTTTGGTGTATACATCATGCCACTTGATTCTGAATGTCAGCAGATTTTTTCCAGTTGGATTTCTATGTGTTTGCACATGTTCTGTTTTTTCAGGCACCTTTTGTATTCAGAGAAGAACCTTTTAGAAGGGTTCTTTTAATGTAACAGCTATAGGATAATGTTAGCATACCCAAAGACAGCTTCCAGAGAGGAATACGTTTTCCAGTGAGGTGCCTTTAATTATTCCTTTTAGATAAAATACTTTCATTTAAGAGCAAAGACATTTGAATACATAAATGGACAAATTTCTGTTTTTAAAATCAGAAGTGCAGATGGAACACTGCATTTTGTTTCCTATAATTAATAGCTTTTTTGTCTGCTTTTGCTTTCATTGCACCAAGGAATTTACTTATTTTTGGATTGTGATTTTATAATGGATGTGATTGATTTATTTATTTGTTTTTAAACTTAGTAATGAAAACAAAAATATTGTGAAGAAGGAAGACAAGCTTTTGGAAGTTTTTTGAGAAATTAGATTGAACCAGTTGTCTTGAGTTGAATTTTGGAGTAAATCTCAGCAGTAAATGCCGTTTGGTGAGCAGAGGAGATCTACTGTGTACAGGGTTATCCTCTAAAAACTTGCCAATTGCCTGAGACAGCTAAGCCATAATTTCACGATTGTCCTTTTCATAGAAGTGCCTGCTTAATCAAGCTACTTCTCGCCCTGCCCACCCCAGCATTATTTTTAGCACAGATCAGTTCCTCGTGCAGTTCCTTCTACAGCTGCAGAAGCCGTTATAATGGCACATTTAGAAAGCGTGGCATGCCTGTGGAAAGTGAGCAGCGGGCGGGTGACTGGTACTTGTGCTACTGTCAGCAGAAACAAATCCTAGCACTTAATAGTGCATAATAATACTGGGGCATGAGAATCCTTGTATGGACTTCTAGGATTGCAGAAGCTGTCTGTATTTTAGCTGTCATTTCAGAAACACTGAAAAAACACAGCTCGAGTGACTTGATTCAATAGTGATAGTGAAGCCAATAATATTCATAAGCTTGGAACTCTACATTGCTTTTATTTGTTGTTTATTATTTAGTCCTAGTAGAAGGAGAATGGTGTAAAGAAATGTCTAAATGTAAAGAAATGTCAAAACTTTGTGACTTGGCAAGGAAACATCTGTCTATTATCTGTTAGCAGTTGGTTTTTTGCTAATAGCTGAACAAATTGTGTTAAAAACTTGTTCTTTCTGTATTAAGAGTAAAGCATCCAAAATTGTGTTTAGACATAGTAGTTCAAAATGAAGTAGCTTAAGCCATTTCTGTTGTTTGAATTCAGAATTACCTGGAACAAACTACAAGTTCCAGAGCTTCCATTTAGATACAAACTTCAGGGCATTGTTTCTCAACCTAATACTATTTTACAGAGAAATATTTTTTTCAAATGAGATAGAATAACATTACTCTCCAGTGCTAAAACAATTATACTTTTTAAAATTCAGTATACAAAGCAAAACCTCAAGGTTGAAATGTGCTCCCTTGATCTCTTTATGTCCCCACATTGGCAGCCATTGCTCTGAATTCTCCTTGCCAAGACACAGATAATTTTATTAGTCCCGAGTTACTCTTTATTTTAGAAAATGTTTACTGTCGTGATACTTCTTTGAGTGATATGTAAGTAATGGTTGGCTTGGACATGTTCTGCACAAAAACAGGGGCCACATGTTCGGGGATGATACAATGAGTTTATTACTCTTCAGAAAACATGTTTCCTTATGGGTGACTATAGGGAAGATGGAGCCAAACTCCTTATGGAGATGCACAGAGAAAGCACAAGAGGTAATAGACAGACTTTAGCAATGGGAATTCTTACTAGATCTGAGGAAAAAAATAATCATTTAAATTAAAGTGGTCAAATACCATGACATTTTGCGGAGAGGTTGTGGATTCTCTTTCCTTGGAGAGATGAAAACCTCAACTGAACTGAAAGTAAAGGCTTAAAGCTTTGCTTTAAGAGCCTGTTACTTGAAGCTGGAGGTTCTAAATTTGGTGCTGGATTTATCCATTTGAAGGATATGAGTTTGATTGCATCAGAAGTAATTATATTTAATATGACCAGAGAAAAGTGCATAAATGTGATATTTTGAATGGCTGTTAATGGCTTCTTTGCATCTCTGGTTCTGAAAAGAATAATTACATAGCTGTGATGTGAACTGAATGTTAAGGTCTGGTGAAAGACATTTCTGGTAAAAAGTGAAGTCAATCTTCTAATGCTGTGTGTAGAAGTTCCCTTCAGAGCAGGCATTTGAGACGTTAGGTAATTGTTTGTAGGCCCAGAGCCGGTACACTTGCAAAAGAGGAACTTGAGGCAAAAATTAATGAGAATTTTGCTGTTAATTTCATTCATACAAATAATTCATGCTTTCAAGAAGCATAAAGCTGTGTTGTAAAACAAAAAGCAGTGGTTTGGACTAGGGTCTTGAGAGCAGAACAGAGAAATGATTATTTGCAGCAACTCATTTCAGTCCAGTGTAGGCTGTGTCCTTGAGTCCACGCAGTGTATTCTCACTGCTTGGTTGGTCAGTATTTAAGGGCAACACAAGAAGCATAAATGGTTACTGGGCAGTGGCAGCCTTCTGGATCAAGGGTAAACTTTGGACACCCAAACCATCCTCTATTTAAAACACTATTGTTTTCATAGTATCGCAGTACGGATAGCGAGAGGGCTAGATACTCTGATGCCAGGATTAAAGTTTCCTAAAAAAATAGTAAATAACGTTTCTTTCATACTGTAGTTACAGTACTTTGAGACTAAACTGGAGCTTACTATTCACTCGTATTTAATTTTTAATTAATTGCTGCAGCTATATCAATAACAATAACTTTTAATCATTTACACTGAAGATTAGAAGAAGTAAGTACAATTTTTCATTCTGGTACTATGTGTTTCAGCAGTGGTTTCACTGTAAGAGGAAAATACTGTATTTTAGTAAACAGAGACCATATTTTTTATCTACAGACAAATGTTCTCTTGGTCTTCTATCATTAGCTTTCTGTGTACATAAATATAACAGACTTGCACCAGTTACCTGTTAGTTACCAGGCAACAGCAGCATTTGACACTGCCTGCAGGTGCAGTGAATGACGTGCAGGCTCCCTGATTGTAAATTAAAGTGCTCTGAATTTTGAACTGAGGTTGATAAAAAGGACATTAGTGCGAGTATAATGCCACTTACGCCACAGTAGCAACATGTCAGCAGAGTTTCTATAACAACAGCAGTTTGCTGAGATATAGCCCTCTATCACATGTTCATGATGAAAAAAAATGTAATTGCTGTAGTCTTTTGCAGTACATAATTTTCTCTAAAATACACACTGTCCTCCATTTAAGCCTTTTTGTGTAAAGCAGGTATCTGTCATGCTGAATCTGAAGAAAGTCAAAGATAGATTGAGGAACTGAATGCAGTTGCTCTCATTCCCAGGTACTGTTTGCAGGGCATGGTTTTTCTTTTTCCATTTTGTACTTCGTCATTTGAATGCACCCAACCAACAAACAGCCAGTGACACAAACCTTCAATGGTTCCACCTCCTCTAAAACAATTATTTTTTGAATCTGAGATATGAGTTGGGTTTCTGCTTAAGACACAGTCTATGTATTTGAAAAAAAAACAAAAAACTTGATTTTGTGTTTGTAGATGTAGTCTATCTTTTCATAAATCTCACTATCTGGTGTTCCATTCATTGCTCTCTGAAAGAACACCATCTGCATAAGCCTAGCTGTATATATTATCTTTTTTCTAAATGTACTCTGCGTTGCCACAGTCCCAGTTTCATTCTAAATTGCCTCAACAAATGTAATACTTGTATCAAACAAGGAAGCTAAAGAATCTCAATGCATTATCAGTTACAGCAAAACAAAAGGCTTATGGAGCAAGGTGATTTATTACTTAACTTTTCTGAAACGCGTTATAAGATTAATATTTTTGCTTATACTTTTCCCTATCCTAATTACATTTGCCTCTTGTTTAATCATCTTTAAGACAAAATAGTATGTCTGAGGAGAGAACTTGATTTAATTAACTTTTGTCTTAATGAATCAGACTGCAGAATTTTGTAGTAGCTTCATTTGTAAGGCGTCTTGTCTAGTAAATTCATTGGAGGCAAAGTATTGAGGTACTATTAAAAAAATATAAGCCTTTAACTTAAATCCCTTTCTAAAATCTTTAGGCTCAGTGGTGTTACTACTGAATTCAGAGGTGAATTAGATGAGGACTCTCTGATTTTCGCTTGAGATTTAATTTACAAATAATTTAGAGGATTGATTGATTCTGTTTATAGGATGCATGAGAATTTATATTTTACCTTCAAATAGTTATTACATCAAACCCAGATGATGAAAATGATAGTGCATATCAAAACTTTCTCCAGTAGGAACAGCAGTAACACCTGTGCTGTTGGTTGCTTCATGTTCAGGTCTAGATTCAGATTCTCTGCTGAGGCTTCCAAAAAACGAACCATTTAATACTGATTTTGCTGCTGGGTTTTATGATACAGCCTGATCCGTATGAATAATCAGTTTTCTCTAACAGCATATACATGTAGAGTAGATCATTATTTGAACAAACTTTTCATTCTGTTTCCTGGAGAAGTACTAGTGATTAGATCTGCAACAAGAAGGCTGCTCAAAGCTACCAGACTTGCTTTTTACTGGCTAAAAATTACCATAAGTGCTGGATCAAAAATCCAGTTTATATAAATTCTGTACAAAGTGTACAGCACTTTGTAAAGGCAGCACAGCTGGGAGAAAGATATTTTAAATGAAATCCCTTTCTGAAGATGGATATTAGAGCCTATGATGAGCCCATGTCTTGGTGGTGTACATCAGAGATAAAAAGACATATTGGGGAAAAGTGTATCAGGTGTCAAAACGATATATGAAAGATATATTCTGAGCTGTCCTCTTTCATCAAACATAACCAGAAAAACTGACATGTGTGAACAGGAGCATATAAGTGTGTGTTGGAGTTTACAAATTCCTGTCTTAACCTATGCTTAGCACTCATGCATATTTTATATGCACATATGCTCTATTTGCATCTATTTGGATATCTTAGTACAGATTTCAAAGGCAAAAGGCATTTTACTGACAAATATTGGGTTAAAGAAAAAAATTATCCTTCTATGAAGAGTTTAAAACTGACAAGGTAAGTCACGCAGAATATTTGTGTTTTGATCAAAAGTAATTATACAACTACAAACTACAGTTCCAGAACCTTTAATTCTTAAGGTAAATTAACTTGAAGTTAAAATTGAACTTACTGTAGTCCCCAGCATTGTCCTTCAGCAAACATTCCTGCAACCTGGAACATTCACTTTATATTGGGAAGCAGTGCAAGTTACTTTCTCAGTGTGAAATACTGTGATGAAAATAGAACGAATTTGGGAGTTGGACACGATCAGTTGACTAAAGAAAATTCTGCTTGTTTGTTTAAATGATTTTGAGACTGCAACTCTCATTTGAAGCAGCAGTTGTGATTCTGCTCCCTGAAGAAGCATTCCAGTTCTTTTTCTTATTGATTAAGATTGGATGAATAAAGCTCCAAATGTCCTCAGACACTTGAAAACATTCAGTGCGCACTGGCAGCATGCAAGATTGCAGTTAAATAGTGAGTTGTGTGAAGGTATATGCAGAACTTCAGTTACTGCTGTAAATAATTGGCACATGTGATTCCACTGATGTTGCAGGCAGCTCACAATGTACTTTGATAAGCATAAGATTTTGCAGAACAAGGCTCTCAAATAGTGTGTATAGTTGTAGCTAACCTGTGTAAATGCAGTTAATACAGTAAATTCTAACAGTAAAAAACATTCTGTGTAAAGACATGCTAATGAACGTGGAAGGGTGCCCATCAGCCTTGCCATTTTCTGTCACGCCGGGAGAGAGGCAACCACCAGCTCTACGCTGGACGGCAGGCTCGGTGACTTTTGGCAGCATGCTCTGTGTAAATGGCCACTTTTTCTCTCCTTGGGGAATATGTACCGGTATTTGGGGTCTTGGTATGCCTTATTTTATTTAGGAGGGCCTGAAATTAACTACACTGGTTATAACAAACCATTCTGAAGCAATCATCACTTGGCACATTCTCTGTGGGCACAGCTGTCTATATGCAATGCCTGCATTGCTGTTGAAGAAACCTTGATAGGTGATTTTCTGTATTTGAGGGAATGTTGCAATGTAAGTGTTTTGCTTCTCAAATCTAATGACAGTGAGATCTCATGTTTGATTTTCACTGAATGTTCCTCTGAAGCGGCTGCACTGGTTAATTTTTTTCCTTCTTAGAAAAGTAATAGTTTCAGATACATTCCAACCATTAGTTCATCGTTACCTGAGAGGGAGTGGGTGGATGAGGGAAATGAGTCGTGCTCAGCATAGCAAGGAGATGATGAGCTACATAAATAAATAGCAACACATTTTAAAAATATGCTTATATAGAACCAAAAGTAACTTGGCTTGAGTGCACGGATGCAGAGATGTAATTGAGACTATTCATTTCAGCAAGGCAAATATGATTTAACTCTTTCTCTGTGTGGGCATTTTAGAATTCATAAAATGTGAAATGTAATCATAAAGGAACAGAATATGATTCAAAGCAAAGCACACTACATTAAGACCACTTGTGAACATATTTAAAAACTTCCTGGTTCCTTGTTTAGCAGTAGATGGCATGTTTTGTGTAGTTGCCCTGAAGAGTTGCAAATCATTTCTAACAGTTGAAATTAAAAAAAAAAAAAAATGGCATGGGCATCTTCACTGGGAATAAAAATGAACGCGAGCATTTGAAATATACTCTAACAGCTGTATCATTTCAGTTAACAGAAGATAAAATGCAATTCTAGACACAGCCAGTGCCTCCCAAGACAACTAGAAGATCAATTTCAACAAGATTTGATCTTTTACAAAAATCCAACTCTAATATTATTTATGAAATTTTATTGAGAAAACAACTTTGTAACTGGGTATCTAATTAAGAAGGAGATGACCCATTGTCTCTTTGCTAACAGTTCCCTGTGGGCAGGCAAGATTTTACTTGCAAATAGCAGGAGTTTGTCTGAGGAAGCTGCTGGGCTCACAGCTCTCATCGCACAATGAAATGCTTCTGTTTCTGGCCACGTCACTCTGTTGTGTTCATGTTGCCTATGACTAAGCCATGTAGCTCTGTTTTAAGTTTTCTGGCTAAGCTACATGTGATATTTTAAAATCCTGTGCTTTTATTTGTTTGTTTATTTCTGTGATAGCATATTCTTCCCTAATTGCTGACATATTTGTGTATCATTAAAAAAGGATCTTTGTTCTTGAAATTTCTAGTTCAGTTTTATAGATTAGGAGTTATTAGTTAGGTGTAGGTGGTTTGGTAAGTGTCTAGGCCTTGTCTTTTGGATGTGACACCTGCTACTATACGCTGTATGGTAGATAAGGAGAATCCAAAATAATATTTTCCAATATTTTGACCACATTTCTAATAAAATATATATTAATTTTCATAAATAATAGTGAAAAGACTGAGAGTTACACACATCTATCTTTGGTATCATAGCAACCTGCTGGAGAAAATGTGTAATTTCTGATGAGACACCCGGTAGATGAGAACCACTTGCTTTCAGAAAGGAGTGCTGAAGCCAAGTAAGACTTGGTAACTTTACCTCAGTGCTTCAGTAGATAAAATTAATGTACTCTTTTAACTACACATTGAAGATGCATGTGCTGGCCTAAGAGTGATGTGTGCTGCTGGATTTAAATGTGTGCTGCAAAGCAGCTCATGGGCAGCAGTCCAATCCCAGAAATGCATTGCTTCCTTTGATTACTTTCTCTGCTAGTAAAAATAAGAAGCAAGGCCAAGGGTATGAGCAGGCAGAGTCAGACTATCACTGTGATGTATATGTTGGGGTTTTTTTTCTTTTTCTTTTACGGATATAAATGGAGATATACTGGAGGGAAGCTGGCCGAGCTGCTGCCCTGACAGTGCCTTGTTTTCTTTATGGATTAACAGGGAACTCCAATCTGCAAGGCTGTCAATCTGGCCCCTTTCATCAGCACTGAATCACTTTAAAAAGGAAAACAGTGCTTGTGATTATCAAAAACATTTCCATTTATAACACACTGGCAATTCAGCTTAGACTCCAGAAAATAAGGACATTATATATTAAAAGGATGTTGAATGGTGGAAAGTTATGAAATATATAAATGTGGCAATAAAATAATACATATGGCTGTCACTTTATGGAGCTGTGAAGACCTATTGACACTTTTAATGACGATATTCCCTTTAGATAGCCTTTTTGTGATATGTAGACATGAGCAAAGACATTGGAGACTGGAGTCCAAAGAAACAATGATTAGCATATTTTAAGGTTTCCTGTGCTGACTGCTTAAATGCATTTGCATTAATAGAAGGATGAGACTCTTCATGATGATCTCTGCGTGACAAAGGCTAAAAATAGTTTTATTAGAACTTTGTCTGCAGTTCTATTAAATTTTAACAGTTTGAAGGAAAGGAAAACACTTCTGAAAGGTTATAATTAATGAGTTATGTGGTGTTGGTTTTTTTTAAAGCATACCAAAATAATGTGAAGAAATTAGGACAAGTATGCTATTTTGTGCCTGTGGCATTTTGATGGTTTGCAGCCTGGCTTCCCACTTGAGATGGGGGCGGGCTTTGCTGTTGCCTGATCTTAGCAGCTAGCCCTCTGCAGCTGCTTAGAAAAGAATTCAGTGTGTAAATTTGAAGATGATTGCACAGAAAGAAAATTCTGTTCTGAATTGACAAAGCAAAACATACCTTCCACTCTCTTATGTTGAAAGGAAATCCAGCATGATGTAACTTTTTTTTTTTTTGAGAGAGAATGTAAATTGCATTTAAATAGCTGATAGTTTAAAAATTTAGGTCAAGGTCTGTAAAAATTCAAGGTTTGAAAAGATCCAGTTTCCTGTTCTGATGGGTTAAAAAAAAAAAAATCACCAGTGGCAATACAGCATGTTCGTAATGCTAGGCATACTATTGTGGAGAGAAGAGAAGAAAAACAGGCAGCATGTGTGTAAGTAAAGAATCCAGGGCTAGATCAGGCACTGAAGCTGTTGTGTGGAGTGAATTTTTAGGCCTGCTCATTCCATTAAATGTCTGATGAGAAAGGGGAGTTTAGAAAGTAGGAGCTGCTGTTTTTAATTCACTGCTGTAATCGTAAACGCTATTGTAATGGGCAGGGAGTAACAACTGGAACCCACTAGTACTGTCATTGCCATCACTGCTGCTTGCTGTAAGATCTGCACATGTGCTCTGGTAATTTGCGCTTTCTGGATGAACATAACCATCCTAGTACATGCAGTGTGTTCACAGAGGAAAGATACGATGCTGTAAAAGATATTTTTGTATATTTTTAATGAATTATCATCCTGCTTTTCTGATGAAGTATACACTTATTTGTTAAGATGCTGAAGAGTTCAACAACTATATTCTCAGCCGTCTTTGGAGGCAGGCCAGGCTCGTGCTTACAGTTCAGAGAATAAATGCCCTAATATTTCATAACATATCCTTGAATATATGACCTATAGAATTTAAAACAGAATGTGCAGGAACCCTTTAGAACTAGAGTAAAAAAAGTGGCATTTTCTTGCTTCTGAAGTTTTCATGGTATGAGAAACATTTCATTGTAGATAACTAAACAAAGCAGTGTTGTAGCGTATATGGGAACAATGTATTTGTTAAAAAATTGATGTATCAGAAGTCCAGTGCTCTCTACAGATGTTAAGGAAATGACTAGTATCTGTTAACTCAATTGAGTGGATGCGAGGCTGGAGAATCAAAGCTCAGTCTTAAAAATAAAACCTAATTAGCGTTTTTAATTAAGGTACAGACACTTACAGTATTTTTTTTTTTTGTAACTTTCTGCTTTTAGAATGGATGTAGTCAAATGCTTAATGAGACATTTTAGTCAGACATTTGTTGCAGTACGCTTAACAGGCTCACTGAAGAACTTACTATCAATTTATATATTTTATATAAACTCAACTGAGAAAAAGAATTACTACAGGAGGGACTTATTAGAAATGACAAGCTATGATTTAAGACTTTTACTTTGCTTTCTTTATGGAGATGTGCTTTTCATGTCTTCAGCTTACCTCCTGTATTTAAACAATTACATTATACAAGTGATCACTACTCACAGTATTGCATTTAACATGTAGGTGGTCATGTCTGTGCATTTGGGGATTTTTTGGGGGGTTGGTTTGGTGTTGGGGGTTTCAGAATTCTGCTTGTTTTACCTTTGGTGCATACTTGAGTTCTGACAATAGCATATTCATTAGCCTAAATACTACTACAAGAGTTTTTTAATAGCTAAGGTTTTTCTTGATAAAAGTGATTCAATGAGCTTAAGCTTGGTAGGAGCGTACTCTCCCACCACATGTGCACGTTAGCTCTTGGTGAAGGCGTAGGACTGCCTAATGGTCCTGTCTGTACAGTTCTGAAGGTGTTAATGTTCATTTTCATGCTTAGGAGTTAAGAGGCAAAACTTCTGCATCCGTGTTTCTTAAAGTCAGTATATAAAATATCATTGTGACGTAGTGCTTCTTTAGAGGTATTGTGTATTACCCTGTTTTGAGAATAAATGAGGGGGGAAAGCTTTGATGTTATTTAAAAAAAAAAAGGACAAAAATGGGGAAAAAAAAGGAAAAAATGAGGAAAAAAGGAAAAAAAGAAAACAAGAAATTAAAAGAAAAGTAGTCTTTATGCTGCAAAAAGAAGCATTTGGGTGTACTAGTAGTACTGTGCCTGATGTGGTATAAATATGGATGGGTGACAGAATGGGAGACGTGAGGATGATTCATAATCTTAGCAAGGAAAAAGAGGTAAAATAGGTAAGCTGCTGTGATGGTATGGTGTTCAAAGCACTTCTAGACATTTTCCCCAGGACATTTTGACAACCGATGATAATTTGCAGAGAGTTTGGTATATTTCAGCCCAGCTAAACACCCCATGTGAGAAGCTTATTCATATTTTTTGAAAGGTTGGAGCCTCTGAGATCATTAAAATCTGGCCTTGAAAGCTCAGCTTGAAATAGTTTTTATCCCCCTATTTCTGGCATAACATTTTCTATTTCACCACTTAGACTTTTATTATTCTGTCAGTTGGCTTCTAGCAGAAAATGTGGATTCATTTTATTTTTAAAGATAAAAAAGATCTTTTAAATTTCTAAATTTTTACAAACAAAAGGTGCTCAGTTCATAGCTAATTTTATCTCAGCTGTGATTTTCTAAGTCTTAATCTCTTATTTTCATCTTCAGCTGCACTCCCGTAGAAAGAACTCTGTAATCATACTGCCCACTGTAGGGAGACTTCTGAATAGAGCTAAAAGAAGCGTTTGTGTGTTAAAACCTTTTGTCTTTTTTTTATTAACAGTTTTCTATATTTGCATTATGATTTGAAAAGATGAGAGAGAATGTGTTAGTCACACACTGGCATATATTTACATGCTAATCTTGGTATTCATGCAAGTACAATTACTTTGGGAGTTTTAGCTGGAAGAGGAGGAAAGAGTGAAATGTGTGCACTGAATCCATGAGGTATAACTTTATAATGTAAGTAGTAAGCTTGCTAGAGGCAGTTTCTGATTATATGAGAGAGATCTTGGATTTGCTGGATGATGATTACGTTATGGATCTCAGAAACCTGTCGTTAGATGCAGCAGGCTCTGGGGCAATATTAGGCTCCAGAGCTCCTTACCAATTTCGTAGAAAACTTGATTAAGCCATTAAATTGCAGATCATTGCTGACAGTAAATTAATTCTTAATCCGAGTCCTATTCTGCACGATATTGGGAGACTTTTGCCAGGAGGCCAGTGGCTTGAAAATGGGTAATTAAATTCTACATTTTTATCTACCCTTCTGCTTGCAGGAGCTGGCAAACAAGTGAGAGCCATTAATTAATACCTGTAATTTGATTTAGTGGAATAAGCCCTGCTCCTGTCAGATTCTGAAATGTAAACCAAGGCTATGCAGTGGGGAGTAAGTAAAAAACAAAGCTGACAAAGCTGACAAGAGAATATGTTCTTATTTCTTTCTGCAAAAAGTGTTGGCTGGTTTGGAAAGTTGACAATATTTTGGTCTGAAGTCAATGTAGAGAAGAGAAGTTAAAAAAAAAAAACAACCCTAAATATAGGAAAAGTAACAATAGTGGCAAGATGTATTCTGGACATTTCACAGTTATGTAATTAATCCCTTATGACCCAACTTTACAACTTCAGGAGATAATTTCAGGAAGTTGATCATCTCCGGTGCAAATAGAGTTGTGCATTGGTTGTCACACAGGATTTTTTTGTTGTTGTTTGGATTCGAACGAAGAAGTATTGCTTGCAGGTTTTATTCAGAAGTATCAGAAGGAAACTAGAACTTTGTTTTCTAGCACTGAATTAACACTATTCTCTTTCTATTCTTCTGAAACAAACTTTTTTTTCCCTGCTTTTCCTGCAGAGTTTTTGCATTTCCTTGAAGTCCTGGAAGTTGGACAATTGTGAGACTCAGTCCTTTGTTAAAGAAAAATGCCTCCTAATTCTCATTAAAGAGAGAAGCAAGCCTCTCCACATTATTTGCCTATATAAATAGTTTCTTATATCTTAAGAGTTATGGGGTACGTCCCACTCTCCAAACTGGTTTAAGTCTTTCATAGGGAGTCTAACTTTCATTTACGTACTACTAAGATTCCTGTCAGGACTGAAGCTCATCCAGGGCTCAAATGGAAAGTGATAGAGCAAGAGGGAGGTCAAAATTGTGATCCTTTGGAAAGAATGGAGCGAGTGACCAGCGGGGAGAGATATCTAGAGAAAGAATTGAGCATGAACAGTTAGGTCTGTCCATATCCAAATAGTGCAGGGAACTATCTTCATTGCTTTCTAGTACGCGTAAAATTTTCTACTATTTTGTAATTGAGTGAATAATCTTCTAGGGAAAAAAAAGGAACAAGAAGCCTGTGGGGATGTTTTATCAGCATTATTGGCAGGCTGTTTTTTGCTATGAGTCAATCTGAATTATAGTCAAGGTGTTTCTTGGCGACCTAATGACATTAGCCTTAGCAGTGCTGTGGCTCATTTAGTCTTTGGTGGTTAAAATCACAGACAGATCTGAGTTTTTGCAAACAGATGTTTGGAAACTTCTGAAAGTGAAAGGTTTAATTGGCAGCAAGTATGTCTATAAACTTTATCTGAAATGAACGAGTCATATAAAATGGAAGATATCTGATAGTGACACTACCAGGAAAATTCAATTTTTCTGGTAAAAATAATAAGAGAAAGAACCATAGTTCAATAAAAATAATGTTGCTATACTTAGTCTACCTCTGCTTTCTAAGGTAATAAACTCAGAACAAGGGTAGAATTAGCTTGAACATCTAGCATATAAAGTTGCGTAGGTTGTTAAAGGACTCAAAGACTCTACTGGTAAGGGCACTATTTTTTTTTTTTAAAAAACAGATTTAATATAAAGGAAAAAATTGTTTCTTTTTGAATTATTTCAGGCCTCAGAACCAATAACATATTTACTCTATTGAAACCTCATCTTCTTCATTTAGTAGGATAATTTATATTTTGCAATGCAGCTAAGTATTATCTTGAAAGAGAAAAATATTCTCTTAGCTTTTCACTTACCGAAGGCAAATGACTCTGAAATTAGTTCAGAAATCTGCCTGGATTTCTTCATGTCCTTGCAATGTCTGCACACCATGTAAATTCTGTCTGCTTTTATATCTGCTGTGAAACCGTTACCAGCCTCAGAGCTAGAGGCTTGTCCATCATGATATAGAGAACAGAAAAATTTGGTCAATCAAATACTTGGCTTTGCTACTTATTTTCTGTGAACTGCAGTTTTCTTCTGAAGTGTGTTTCTCCTTGGCAGATAACTGAGGGAAAGAATGACTTTTGCAAAACATCGCCAATACAGAAGTAAACTGTGAGTTTTCCCCACCCCACTCCCCTTTGCTGCTCTATCAGTGAGGGTTTTTTTGTTTGTTTGGTGCGCTTTTTCAACTTCAATTTTGGAATTTTATTTCAGCTCTATTTCTTGGATTCTAGTCTTGTGAGTGCAGCTTCTTGTCGCATGAACCAAATTAGATTGACAGATGAGCTGGGACATACCCTTTAGAAGATCTCAGCTATTCAGATTCTGAAAATAATTTTCTTGAAATAGGACTGCATCCTTATCTATATGATGAATAAGACTGCAGTCCTCCCATGTAACAGCATTTTTAGCACATTACTGTATAATTAAGTTTAAAACCAAGGCTACCCCTCCAGTGAGATTGGGAAATCTCTCCCTCTGGGAAAAAGTAGCTCCATATTTAATAAGCTAAAAAGAACAGTTGAGAAGTCACTGTAAAAAAAATTGTTAAACCAGGTTTAAGTAGGTGAACACTGTGGGATGTTAGCTAGGTGTAGTGTTTTATCAGATATTATAGGGACTGAAGCCCTTTTTGTTCAGGGCCAATATTAACCATTTGAAACCACTGAGGATTTTAATTTTGCTGTATTGCGTGGTGCATAGGAAAGTCATCTATGCTTTAGTGCACTGGATGTTTTTAGACTGCAGCTCCTCTTACAGAAAGCATAGATTTGGTAATGTCAGAGTTTTCTGTGAATTCTTGTCAGAAGGAGAGTTTGATAGAGCTAACAATAAAAAAAAAAAAAATTCCAAAAAAGTGTTTAGTCATTTCAAGTTGATAGTGTCTAGTGACATTTGATGATGTTTGAGTTCAGTGCCAAACTTCACTTGCAGATTCTGATTTATACACTTCTGATTTATTTAAAGTCATAGATATACAATGGTCAATACTGAAGAAAAGTACGATGATGACTTGGAAGAAAAGCAGAATTTTTTTCAAATTTTCATTTTCACAAATTTAAAATAGCTGTTTCAACTTGAATAATAATTTAAAAATATTCTGAGGTGTCTGGAAATGTATTTAAAGGGCTTAATTTTGCTTGTATACTGCAAATAGTACACATGATGTTTTGGGAACTCTTTATTAATGGATACTTGGTACAAAAATTAAATTTAAAAAAAAAAAAGGTTCACTGTTCTAAAATACTGATGAAATAAGCCCTGTACAGAAGCCCTGCAGAAGCCTTGTAATAATGTGTTTATTGTAATTTTCCAAGGCCAAGTTGCCAACTGTGATCTGTGAATCATTAGGAGTCCTCTGGGCATGTTGCTGATTTCTCCATCTGGTTTCCATCAGTCATGTCCTTCTCCAAGCTTCATAGTTCTAAGAGCGTCTGTCAATGAAGGAGAAGGGAGCTTGTGTCCCAGTCAGCAGTTGCAGTGATCTGGTCCAACTGCGAATCGGATGATCATGAGGAAGCTGGGGGATGAGGTTTCCACACAATAGCAAATGAATGAGTAGGTTTCTGCAAGAGAAGGGTCGTTCAAGGTATGGGGAAGTGTTGCTTGCCTGCGGTCTCAGCCCATTAATGGGAGGAAAGATACAGATGTTTGATAGGAATGACTACTATGTATAACTAGATTGCACTTTAAGTGGTGCCTTAGAAGAAATTGAGAGTGTTCATTTGGTTTTTTTTCAGTTGCAAACATCAAGTTAGTGAATAAAAGTGAGGTGGTTATTTCTGATAGTGGAAAAACAGCTTTAATATTTTTATTTCCCATTTTATTCCCCCATGATTCCTGTTTTGAATCTTTTCTTTAGAATATGGTAATAAAAGCCATCAAGCAGATTTGATCCAAGTGACATTTATGTCTCCCACCCTGCAAATGCCTCTTCTGGTTCCTGAGCAAGCTGAAAAATCAGAGCCCGGGTTGAGCTGTTAGAACACATGCAGAGATCTGTGAAGAAAAAATTAACCTTCCTCACAGACTGCAAGACTAGTGAAAGAAGAATAATGATGAAAGCTATTGCTGAGCAAAACAAATTATTTTTAGAAGCCCTGTTCTCTTAGCTCACCCAGTTGAAAAGAGAAGCCATTCTGTGCCTATGTATCTGCCTGTCACTGTGTAGCATAGAAACACCAAGTATATATGTAATAAAGCCTTTTTGGAAGAATAGGAAAATCCCTCAATTACTTTTATACTATCTGCTCTTTTGAAGAGTCACTAGTTGAAGAGCACTGAATTTTAAGTCACAGTAAACTACCCTTCTTCACAGGTTTAGAAGTGGTAGCTTCTGTTACAACAGTGTAACTGTACTTTGTTTCTTTGTTCACATTTTTGAAAATACACGAGATTTTGTACGTTGTACCAAATCAGGCTAAGAATCTATCTCAATGCCAAATTCAGTCTGTAGGAGGAATCTGGTTTGAACTGGACTCAGGTCTCAGGGATGATTAAGGTGCATTCGGTTCCCTGTATGATAGCAATGACCTCTGGTTAGCTGCACCTTCTATCAAGAATTACTAAATATGGAAATGCTTTCGTTACCTTAATCCTTTGTGTGTTGCCTCTCAAACACTTTCTATGGAGTAAGAGCTTTCTGATTCTGCTGCTTTTGTGATTACTTATCCTGAGTGAAGCAATATTTGTTACTTTTATTATTCTTTCCCCTTCTCTGTGAATTTCAGTCTGATAAGATTAGAGCCATCCCATAAAATCGAGGAAGAAAAGAAGTTATTGCATTCATCTGGTAGGAAGTTTTAGGCACATACTAGTGACCCAGTTTAACTTTTCAGGATTTACTGTTTGTAGCAGACGGGGTTTAATGCAGATGAATGACACTTGAATGGTCCTTAGGTCGATCCTAATATAAAAACTTTTTAATATAGATAAAATAAACTCAGGAGCTCAAAACAAAAACAAACAAACAAAAAAGCTAAATCCCAGAAGTCCAGCAGATCCTAAACTAAAATGGTCTAATACAGTTCTACTGTTTTTATCACAGAATTTTCATATCTAAAAATAACCCTTTATATGTCCCAGCACTGAACAGGGATTTGACAGGGTAACAGTTTTGCATAGCTATTGTAGTTATGATGATACAACATGGTTATGTGGCCTTGGCTTGTTTGTACATACTGATCCTCTATTCTACAGTCAGATAACAATATTAGTAAATTTTGAGAACAGTGAGGAATAAAGCAAAGAGATTACTGCGTTACATAGATATTATCTATTTTTGAAACCAAGAAAAGGAAGAGAGTTAAGGGTCTGTGTCAAGTTAGTGGCCTGAAGTTTGCAGTTTACTGAATATTTTCCACTTTCTCTTCTCAACCAAAATGTATGAAGAATGTGGATAGTTTGGCAAATGAGATGAAATCAACTGCATGTTTCTTTTGGGGCTGCTAGTGAGGACAGAATAGTCAACACGGGAGTTAAGCGAAGGTGCAATCATATCTGCTTTTGTTGAACATATTTTCTTGTATTTATTTGTGACATCTGTTGAACTCCCTAACACAAAATTCCTGTGTATAGTGGGTTTTGTTTTAATTTGTTCTATGGATCGTTTTGGTAATATTCATATTTACATTGGCCATGAAATGAAATGGATACAATTCCAAATGGAAAAAAAAAAAGTAGAATTCTACAAAAGCTTAATATTTTTTGTTTGTGGTTTTTCATAGCTCTGTAGTAATACTATTTAAATGAATGCAGTTTCATGATAAACAGGAAAGGTCCATTTAGGTGCACCAAGACTGAATTATGCTGAAAATGGTAAAGAAAAACCCTGATTCTGATTCTCTGAATCAGGCACAAAAACTGAATACAAAACATGCTGGCAGTGAGTTTCATTTCCTCTGGGTAAATAAAGCATCATCTGAGTGTTTGAGGGCTGCAGTAGTTTGCATTTGGTCAAGCTCCTAATCAAGTGACAATTTCCATTTTGACAAGGACTGGAACAGAATCCTAAGTTTGAAGAAATGGAGTTAACAAGCTTCATTCAGCTGCCGCCTTTTCAGCAGAAAGTAAAAGGAGAAAGGTAACATGGATTCTCTAGCTAGTTACAATGTCAATAAAAGATGTAGCGCAAGATTTCTCACTTGTAGTTCAATTTCACTCCACTGGTTTTGTTTGGTTTTGTTTTTTTTTTTTTTAAACCACCCTAAGTCTGTATATTTTTTTTCTCCTGACTCATTTTCTGCTTTGTGAAGAGTTTCACAGGTCTGTGAAGTAAACTTTGCATGGCTGCATGGAATCTGAAATGCCTGCGTGAAAGAAATGGATTAAGCAGATAGTCTCCTATTATACTTGAAACAATTTGAAGCATAGGGGTCTCAAAAGCAATAATTTTATTTGGAGACATTTGAAAAAGAAGGAAAGTTACATTAATGACATACTGCCAATAAATAATAGTTTTATTTTCTTAAAAGAATTTCAGAGCACTTTAAAACAGTAAGGGAGTGTCTTTATGTGTAGGCTTGGCCATGAGTAGATTGAATGTTCATAATCAGAAGAATTTATTCTACATCTAATTCAAATTAATGATGCTGATTTATTTTTAGTTCTATCTGTTCTCCACTGCTTGCTAGTATTTGTGAAAGAAGGAAATATGTGAGGGCTTCGTGCCTTCTGCCACACGCTGACTGTAGTGCTGTAAAGGCGAAGTAGAAGGGAAAAGAAATTGTCTTTTGTGTAAATATCACTTTTGACTTTCACAACTTGTTCCAGATGAAATATTTTCTTTGAGAATTAGCCAAAGATAGGCAGGAAGAATAATCCTCTGAACCACAGTAAGTATAATAATCAGACATCGATATTAAAATAATTTCCACCATTAAATTTAGCATAAATGGAAAAAGAAGAAAATTTGGTTAAATCAGGCATGGGAGTGAAAGCCTGCAAGATCTTTTTCTATGGAATTCAATTTAGTGTTAATTTGCTGGAAGCTTACAAAATAGAACACCATTAAACCATTAATGGAGGGAAAGGATAGCTAATGAGGAGATGTGCAAATTTAGGAGAGTGTCAAAACCCCATCATTGCTGCTGAGATAAAGGATAAATTAAATGCTGTTTTCACATCCTGCACTCTAGAGGGTTTCATGGAGTCTTTCATGGAGAGAGAGAGAGAGGAAGCATATGTGTTTCATCTTGCAGGTAGAGACAGGTGTTTGAATTTTTCCTATGACGTGTTTTACAACATAACTGCTGTTACTTATTCACAAACTTGCTTTAATTGCAAATTCCATTATTTACTTTAAGCTGGTAGGTACATAGCAGTTTTTTCCTTTGTTTACCACTTGCTGTTTCCCTAGCTCTTCCATGAAGAGTTCCTCTTTCCAGTGTCACTTTGCCACTGGGAATGTCGTGTCCTTTAAAGACCCACAGCTTTATATTGCTGAGGTTCACCTGATTTTAAATACATTATTGTGACTGTCCTGTGACCATCTATGCAAAGGTAGATCTTCAAATTGATATTAAGATCATTTTGGTATTATCTTGAGACCTGCCATCTCTGATGATGTTTTTGTCATCTTCCGTATTTTTTAAGGAAACTCAGGAGAACATAAGCAAAAAAGGCAATTCATCTGTTTTTAGCTTCTGCAAAAATAAATTGTGTGACTGACTCGTAAAATGCTTACACAAGATTTTTACACTCATCTAAATGGTGCTAGTCTTTGCAAGTAGGAAAATGGTAATTTATTATGAAAATTGAGTTTGCATTCCTAAAAGCAGATTTTAGCCCTGATTTCTATGAGATAGGATTCACACCAAACTGGCAATAGAGGATGGAAAGAATGGGCAGGAGTACCCAAAGTTATCCTTTAATGAGGTGAAAGGTAGGCTTACTGTCTGAGTAACAGAGGCTTGTAAAGAAACAGCAAAATTGTGGTGTTCTTTGGATAACAAGAATAAGTGATTTCAGAGCTGATCAGCTGTCTGGGCTGTGTTTTGGCAGTTAAAAGATTACACACATAACAATTCTTTATGTCGAGGATTTTCTTTTTGATTGATCCAGCAGTGATCTTTAAATCTAATAAAACCTCTGTAATCAGCATGGTGCTCACTTTCATTGTACTTGAATTTTGTTTTTCTGAGTGGAGCGCATGTGTGTGGATGTAGCTTGGCAGGTGTATGCAAACATATCCATTGTCCTCACTGTAACTCCCTTTTTCTGGAGGAAGGGACTGGTAGTCAGGGCATTAAAAAGTGATCTGTTCAAATTGTACATGGTACTTTCTGTTGCCACACTATAAACTGTGCTGTAGTGGGACAAATTGTGCCCCAGATTACAGTAGGAAAGAACCTGAAATAAGTGAAGATTACACAGAATAGTAAAACAACGCAGACTTTCTGTCATGGGTTCATTCTTTTGTGTATAGATTAAAAAGTCACACCGACATTGTGGAAGAACTTTTCTTATTAGCAACTAGAAATGCTAATAAGTTTTCTTATATGCATCTAAACTGAACAAATGAAACTCTATGTTCCTGTTTGTTTGTGTTTATGGTAGTGTAGGCTCTGAAATTCTTAAGGCATATGCATGCAGGGGGATAGATAATGTATTCGTGAGAGCTTCTGTTCAAGAGAGTGGAGCTGAAATCAGTAGTTTACCTATGAAAGGTTGGAGTATTAAAACTGAATATTTCATATGATTCTATGATTCTATGATATATGATGAAATGTAAAACATTTAATCGTAAGCAGCATGCTTAGCCACTGCTTTTCCTTCAATAGATCATGAGAGTATGCCCAAGACTTTCCACAATTGCAATTCCTCCATTTTAAAATGTACGTTAATGCTGAAATGATAGTCCGCTGAAAGGCAGCCTGCTCCCAAGCATAGGTATCATTTGCAATGGGGTGCTCAGAAATGGTTCTCATCGATGTACATTCTTGTGAAAATAGAATTTAGTTTAGTGCTGCAGGTAATGGAAATACTTTAACTAGCAGCTCTGGAGCTATATATTCTGCATTGGGAAATTCAGGAGAAATATCAATCTTTTATGTGCTTTTATGCCTATAAGAATGACAGACATTTTGATTGTCACTGGAGCAGGGGGATCTGTCAAGACATCTGATCTCTGGTACCCCAATGATCTCTGGTAATTACTTTTTTCAGGTGTCATTCTTCACAAGACAGTTGGAAAAAAGAATCAGTTCTATGAGATTTGTGTTTTAGAAAACTTCATAAACGTGCAGCCATCTGAGGCTATCTTTAATTTTCAGTTTCATTCTTCACTTTGCTTGTAGCCATATCAGAAAGAATTCAGTGATGCTCAACCTTGCTAGAGATCCCTTTCTCACTTCATGATTTTCAGCTGTAGGTTCATTTTTTTTTATTTAAGAGTTGGGAGAGTTCAGAAATTATGCTGATATTGTCTGTTTATGGCTTAGGAGGTTGCTATACAAAGATGAAATATGAAGCTTATTTTAATAAAATATTTTATTTTTTCTCAGTAGATGATTCATAAGAAAACAATTTTGATAGTTTTAAGTAACACACAGCAAACAAATTTTATCTTTAATAAATAAATTATTTCTGTTCATTGTTTTCCTCAGTTGCTCTGATAATGCACAAAATATGAGGATCAGAAACTGTAAAGTGAAATAAGTTCGGGTGAAATGAAATTGGAACGGATCTACATCTTCCTGGAACTGAAACTGAATTAATTCTCTTTCAGATTTTGGGATGGTGTATATCACTGTAGGTGTTTTTAAAAATGAGCTTGTCCCTTTGTATGTCTGTGAATGGAAAAAGAAGAAAATGGGTGAAGTTGACAGTAAGTCAACTTAAGTAAGTTGACTTAAGACAGTTGGTCTTACTATTTCCGGTATTGATTTCAATCCTAACACATTAAGTTTTATACTAAATCATATCCTTTATTAAACAGAGTAATGACTTCATTAATCTGTTTCTCAAACTGGTCTTGTACTTGCTTAAAACTTGAAATAAACTTGGATAGCAGGCTTTTGGTCCAGGCTGTACAGTCTTTGAATTATTTTAAAAGCTCTTCAGTGGCTCAAACCAGATCAGAGATACATACTGCATCACTTATTTACAATTTTGAAGTTGTTTTTTTTTTTTTTTTAAATTATGATCAATAAACTTTGTTTGATCAGTTGGTTAATGTTGATACAGTGTCCTGAAAGAACTTCGTCATTTTGAGGTTTCTAGATGAAAGCTGAATAATAGCTGAATGAAGGTATTGTTCAGATGAAGAGCCATTCATATGCAGGTATGGAGAATGTTACCATTAACAGCATCCTAATTTCAGCCACAAAAGAAAGTCTAGAAGCTATTATTTGAAGCAGTATCTCTCAGTTATTGGGAGATTAAAGTCATAATTCATTTAGAAATAAGTTTTTAATTGCGTAAGTATAGGATCAAAATTTTTACGTCATTTTGGTGAGTATCAGTTTGACATAGACAAAATAAGACGTTATTTGTGACTAGTGTTTTTCAGTATTTCTCTTTTTTTTTTTTTTTTTCTATCCTCAGAGCCTTTTCTGGGAACTTTCACAAAGCTTTAAAATTGTAGCTGCTGCAACAATTGATTTTTATGAACTGAAAAAAAAAATAAATATGACAAGCCCTAAACCTAAATATTATTAGCATTGGAATTATTTTCTTTTTGATTTTTTAATTCAGCATGAGAAGTTTTCAGGATTTAATTTTGTAAAGTGGAATTCTATATTCCAGGAGTAGTAATAGTAGTAGTAATCCTTCACATTGTCCCACCATTTTCAGATATTTCCTTGAGTAGGGTTATTTCCACTGTCCGGAGTTGAATGTTTTTTTATTTCCCCTTTATATATAATTTGAGTCAAGATTTATTTTCAGTCAGTTCACAAATCAGAAATATTTTGCATACTTCTCTCTTTTTTCCCTCATCTTCTCTCTTTCAATTTCTCTCCTTAAGTAAGATTATTTGCTAATCAACTGGTATTTTAGACAGAAGATGAATTCTGTCCTCTCATTAGGCTCTTCGTGGTTTGTTGTGCTAATGGTCTTCAGACTTATGAGCTGTTTTCAGGTTGTTCATATTTTAAATACAGAACTTTGAACATCAGCAAATGGAAAAATCACAACAACAAATATTGTATATGTTTTTAAACAGGGCATAAAATAATGTGAATTTTATATGAAGTAAGAGCTAGAAAGATATTTTAAAAGCTGCATTGAAGGTATGAGTAATGCGTGCTTGTATTGAAAAGGTTTCATGGGCAAAGAGAAATTGAATTTCCCAGTGCTCAGATTGTTTTGAGTGATAGAAGACAAAATCCTTTGCAGTCTCTGTAACTATTTTGCACATCTTATTTGATAAATAAGCAGGTAACAAAAACATAAACTCTGTGTTTCCCTCTGTGTTAAGGTTTTATCTTGGAAACAACTATGAATAAACCTCAGTTATTTAAATGAATACATATGCCTTCAGTCCAGAATGTCCTGGTCTGCTTCAGGGATGTAGTCCTAGCAAGCTGGATACGGAGACTGAGGGAAAGCTTGCAGCATCATTCTGTTCAGCCTCAAGCAGTGAATTATCCACTGCTAAAGAATAAACCAAAATGTGTGTATTTACTGCTGTGACAGATCACAAAGAGCTTCCCTGCCTCAGGTACTGAAGGAAGCAAGAAGCTGAGCATGGCTTGCCAGCCTTCCTCGTATAAATAATATTAATCATACCTTACCAAATTACCTGTTTTCGTGTGCTTTTGCCTCATCTCATCTGGTGGCTGAGAGGTGTCAGGCGCAAGAAGGCCCTCCCCTTGCACAGCCCCCAGGGGAGTGATGTTCTCTTTCCAGGCAGTGGCTAAAAGGTCAGCCCCAGCCAGGAGGGGAGATTAATTTTAATTTACAATATGATGCGCTACAGCTTGAATGAGCAGAAAGAAACTCGGACTCTTTCCCTTTGCTTGTGTCATTAAGGAGGGAAGATGGATGCAATGGCATACATACAGGACTGCTTTCTGAGTAAGTGGGGATGGAACACATTTCATTGCTGCTACATGTAAATCTAAGTAATGAAATAATTAATGGTTTCAGATAGAGGGTAATATACACCTAATTAGTCATGTTGAAGCAAATTTAAGATTAATTGGCAATGCCAAATAATATGCTTGCTAAGACTTGGAAATAGCAAATAAGTAGATGTGATTACAACTTTAATGCAGACTTCTAGCTGGTTCTACCCAGTTGAAAGCAGTCAGGACTCTGAATTCATGTCAGAGTTTAATGATGAGAAAGATACTAGGGGGTTCGGATAAATTGCTTCAATATTCCACTGCTCTGAAGCAGTTCATTCGTTGCCTGCATTAAGGCCTTGATGATCCAGTTTTCTTTTGGTTTTGTACTAATCAGAGTAGTATATAAATATCTTCCTGGTGGCATTAATTAGATTTAGGAAAGAGAAGATAAAGAAAAGTAACATGAGAAATATATTGTTTAGATTTTGTGTTGTTTTTTGATATGTTAACACAAAGTATTTTTGTCCTCAAAAATGCCTGGAAAATTGTCCTTACAGGCTACAGAGATGTAGAGCAGATTTATAACAGCAAAATAAGAAGTTGTTGTAGTTCTTAAAGGCTTAGACTTGTATGTTTGTGTAGAGTGTGATACACAGGAGGATTTTTTTGTGTTGGTATCTGTCTCTGATTCTGCTTTTGTACTGCTGTTTAGTGCCAGTCAAATAATCTCAGACCACATTTCCAAAGTGTTTGTTGCTGGTGACTGCCTCAGTTTTTCAGGCATGTCTACAACCAGCAGAGTAATCTAAAATCAATGAACGTTTTTTGGTCTTAATTACTCAGTTTCCCTTAGTGAAAAGAAGGTATTGTATATTTCTCCCAGGTATCCTGTACAAACTGTTGACATCCTCAGCATGTACGTATATCAGTATATAAGTATTATTCTCATGGAGATACTGCTCTCATCCTTTTCATTGGTACTCTGTCAAATAACCTTTCTTGATATCATTTTTGTAAATCCAACCTGCAAAGTATCTTGAAGAAGCCACTGTTTAAAAACTGTAAAGCTTTTTTTTTTCCTTTTTCCAAATGCGGAGGATTTCTTGCCTCCAAATATATTAATTAGACTTGATTCTAGCCCCTATTTAGTCTTATCCTTTGAAAAATAAAACATAATACATTTAGGCAGAGACTTTCTTGTAATTGGGTGGTGCCTAATGTGAAGTTTGGTATACTACTGACTTTCAAGGTTGAACTAAAGTTCAAGTAATAAAATAATGACATATTTTTTGAAAAAAAAAATCATTCTTTGGTGAATTTTAGTATTTAATAGCTATTGTATTTCTCCTGGCTGTCCTTGCAACAGGACTTCAGATGATATTGAATAAAAGGATAAGAAACAGTATTGCTTTAGTTAGGTGATAGAGCCATCTTCTCTTTTTTGGTGTTTAGGAAGGATGAATGCACAGGTCACTCATTGCTTGTCCAAGGACTGAGAGTAATGAATAAATTTCAAATTCTGACTGGCAAACTTTAACTCATTGTTTTGTGATGTATTTGTCCTGATTGTCTTTAGAAAAATAGTATGTGTAAGTTTTGGCACCTGTAAATACCCACATAGTCAAGCTATTGAGCTTTATTAAAGTCATTACAATTTGCTAAATGGATGGAGAAAATTATATCTGTATTGTTTAGAACAAACTACGTAACCCTTTCAGATTTAATGTTATGTAAGAAATCACCTAAAGACCTAAAGTTCCATTTTTTTTCCTAGTTTTCGAAGTGTGTTAAAAATGGTTTGAAAAGAGCTTGATTAATGAGTATGATGTATGATGATTTCTTGTTGTTTGGCAGCCCTGCAGATGAAAAGGCAGCTTTGTGACTTACTTGCCTGTTTGTTCTCCCTAAGGAAGGAATGCAAAGAGTTGTTCAGATCTCTGTAAATGGGAGTGAAGTGTTTTGAGGTGGGCACTTGTAGAGAATTTTGGTTAAGGAAGATTTGATTGGACCATAGAAGAATCAACGTACAGTTTTGTACAACTTGAAAAATAATATGGGAAAGCAGTGGCTGATAATAGTCTGTTCTGGTTAACTCATCAATTTGTTCAGTGTTTAAATATACCATCATAGCTTAACAGAAGATGAAAAATTGACTGTGCAGTCTTACTTGAAGGCTGTAATATTATCTATTCTGAAAACAGAACTTCAGGAGCATGAAGAGCTGTCTTTGAATGATGCTTCTGGCACCTAACCCTTAAAATTATTCAGTATATTTTTCTTGTGTCTTTCTTGAAAAATTATCTTCTGTTTTTCAAGTCACAATTTTAAAAAATCATGCTAAATTTTGCATAGATATTTCCAAAATTATGCAACATATCAATATAGATTTCTGCCTAATAAAATTACTAATTAAATAATTACTAATAATTAAATAATTACTAATGTCACCAGCGTTCACGTTTTTAAAATTGCCTCTCTAAATGTGTTGCTTAAAAATATACCAATATAAAAAAAAAAAATGTAGCTTGTTGAGTTTTAGTTGATGTTATGCTTAGGTTCAGTACATTTCATCCTTTTCTGCTGCCACAGGACTGAGTTTTTCACCTGCTGGGGCATGACGTTACCATGACAACAGTTGATCCTGTTTGCTATTCTCTCCTCTTTGTGCATGACAAAAAGGAAAGCTTTTCAAGAAATATTTGTGAAAGCTGATCTAACTAATTGCATTTTAATTATCAGTGAAACAGAACAAGAAACGGCATGCTCTATTTCAGTAAGAATAAGAAATTTCTATTATAAGAAATAGCACAATGAACTTGACAGTTTAATCAAACTTGACAAGATCTCTCCGTGAGTTGTTCCTGTATAAAAGCATCTGTAACTGGTGTGTTAGCAGAATACTAACGTACATGGTCTTTAGAAGATCCTGTAAGGTATTCTCCTGAGAGATCTCCAAGTTCACATTGCCATTCACCAGTCTTTTGTATATGTTCTGTTCACCAGCAAATGGAAACCTCAGTGCCATAGCGGATAACTGAATAGATGCTTTCTGTTACATCCATATCCCTAATGAGCTCCAGTGGTAATCAGAATAATTTTTTTCCATGTTTTTTAGCTGATGTGGTTTGTTTTTTCTGCCACTAGTGAAATTGAGTTAAGTGGAAAATGTGGCTAGCAAGTTCCTTTGGAATTATCACAAAGTGTGAGTGGAAATTCACGTGTGTGCAGAAACCACTAAAAGCACACTATGCATTTTAATTATTTTTAAATATTGGGTGGCATTTGGTTTGACATACTAAAATAAGTTAGCTCTTTGGCACATACACTGGACTCAAGGCAAAAGAACAAGTTACTACCAATTGGAGATATGAAACAAAAAATATACAGTATGATAATAAAATAAAAGGAAAATATTTGATAAAGGGGCGGTAGGGAATGTCCCCTTCAGACAGCACCAGCTTGACAGCAGTATTTAAATGGCGTTAATGTTTAAGCCACACTGTGTTTCCTTTGTGCCTTTACGCAAGACCGGGGACCTTGTTCACTGCTTTCTCCCCTAGCAGGAGATAATATTATATTTTTCTTTCCCTTGGATATAAATTTTCCCTGAAGGAACCAGAACTGTGCCATGGTAAATGAGAATTAGGCTCTCTGTCTCTCAGATACACGGATTAATTTATTGTGTTGAGAAGTAAGTGTAAAAATAATTGAAAGAAAACCCCAGAATAAATATTGATTTTGCTTCAGCCTACATACCAAATTGATTAACTTTCTAATACTCTCCGAGGGAAAACACTGCTGTACCGTTAAGATTAATTCACTACTAAAGGGCGCGGAAATAGTTTTTTACTATGTCTTTGGCTGTGTTTATGTTCCCAGCAGCTGGATGGTATTTGAAAGGTGGACCACAAATATGGTTGTTTTCTAAAGGAACTACTAAGTAGTAGTTTGGCTAACTTGAGCTGAGGGGGTATCTTCAAGAGGGTAGAATAGAATTGAAGAGATAAGACTATTTCAGTTGGAAGAGACCTGCAATGATCATCTGGTCCAACTGCCTGAGCAATTCAGGGCTGACCAAGTTAAAGCATGTTGTTATCGGCATCGTCCAAATGCCCCTTAAACACTGAAGGCTTGGGGCAGTAGCCTGAACAAAAGCTAAAGCATGTCGTGTAGGTGCTCCGGGTGGCTAAATTTAGGGCAACTGTGGTGTTGGTGGTCAAATTACTTTGGTACGGAGCTTCTATTAAAACTTATGCCTATGAAAATAATTTTTATATGGTTGCTGATGAAAGCATTATCACTATTGCATAATTTTAGTTAATGGAACAGCCTTAGACTGAAAATATTACAGTAGTAAGATATAGAAATAACTCATTAGTGATGAGAATTGACATCTCCCTTACCTCTTATTTTTCTTTGAAGTTGGTAGGCCTAAAATTACCTTGAATTGTTTCTTCAATTTTCAGCTATACGTTTGTGTACTACTTTTCCAGGACAAGATTATATATGATTTCACCATTAAGGAGTTAGGTAGATATCCAATAATAACATTTCATTGCAGATGCTGAGAAGCTTTTAAAAGATGATACAAAAACATGTTATACAATTACTGTCTTCGCCTATTTCAATAGTGGTGTTGGATGGGGAATGTCTGCTTTTTTTTTTTGTGAGGTCCAAAAGTAATGTCTTGAAGAGAACTTGCATTATTTCGTAATTTATTGTAAACAGCTGCAACTAGAATGCCTGCTGTATTATTTATTCACAAATATGGATGCTGTAATAAAACTATCGCTGGGGGAGGGGGAGCACAGTTCAGCCCACTGCTGTCAGCATGGCGCCAGTGCCAGCACCGAGGGTCCAGAAGCTGAGGAAGGATCGCAGATAAGTGCAAATAAACCTAAACTGCGGTCCAATAGCACCCCTGTCGCTCCAGCCAGCAAGTCGGCTTTGTCGGGGGCCCAGCTGAAGTGTCTCTATACCAATGTACGCAGCATGGGGAATAAACAGGAAGAGCTGGAGATGCTTGCACACGAGCAGGGCTACGACCTCATTGGCATCACTGAGACGTGGTGGGATGACACATACGACTGGAGCGTCAACATGGAGGGGTATAGGCTTTTTAGAAAAGACAGGAAGGGGAGACGAGGAGGGGGTGTCGCTCTCTACGTCAGCAACCGGCTGGAGTGTGTGGAGCTCTGCCTGGGGATGGACGAGGAGCTGACAGAGAGCTTATGGGTCAAGATCAGAGGATGGGGACGGACAGGGGACGTTACGGTGGGGGTCTGTTACAGGCCGCCTGGCCAGGAGGACAGAGCAGACGAAGTGCTCTTGTGATGGTTTAGCCCAAACCACCACACAGTTTCTCGCTCACTCTCCCCCTCCCCAGGGGGATGGGGGAGAGAATTGGGAAGGAAGGAGAACTCGTGGGTTGAGATGAAGACAATTTACTAAAATAAAAGGGAAAACTACAATAATAACAGAATATAAGGATATCAAAAATATACAAAGTGAACAATATGTGTTTTCTCACCACCCGATGTCCCAATGACCGATACAGCCCGTCCCGAGCAGCGATCACGGAAACAAAACCGAGCAGCAAGCAAAGGAGCAAAAGGGAGCCAGCAAGGTAGGGGGAACGATGCCAGCAAAAACAAGCAGGAAGGATGGATGCCAGGAAGGCAGATACCCACCCTCGCCTGCTCCCACTTATATACTGAGCATGACGTTTATGGCATGGAATACTCTCTTTGGCCAGTTTGGATCAATTATGCTGTCTGTCTTTCTCCCAGCTTCCTGCATCTGCAAATTAGCGAGACTTGGAAAGCAGGACGGTGTCCTTGGTCTCATTCACAACAACTGGTATCATCAGGGTGTTTATGAACATTCTTCACACACAAAATCCAAAACATACCAGCTACTGAGAGGAAAAATTAACTCCATCCCTGCCAAAACCAGGACAGCTCTATAGGCAGATAGGAGCAGCCTCACGGTCACAGGCCCTGGTTCTCATGGGGGACTTCAACCACCCTGACATCTGTTAGAGGACAACACGGCAGGGCACAGGCAGTCCAGGAGGTTCCTGGAATGCGTGGATGACAACTTCCTCCTACAGGCGATAGAGGAGCCGACAAGGAGGGGTGCCATGCTCGACCTTGTGCTCACCAACAGGGAGGGGCTGGTGGGGGATGTGAAACTAAAGGACAGCCTTGGCTGCAGCGACCATGACACGGTGGAGTTCAAGATCCACAGGGCAGCAAGGAAAATACACGGCAAGCTCTCTGCCCTAGACTTCAGGAAGGCGGACTTCGGCCTCTTCAGGGACCTGATGGTCCAAGTGCCATGGGAGGCGGCCCTGGAGGGAAGAGGGGCCCAGGAAAGTTGGTCCATATTCAAGGAGCACCTCCTCCAAGCTCAGCAGAGGTGCATCCCAATGAAAAACAAGTCGGGCAAAAAGGCCAGGAGGCCGGCATGGATGAGCAAGGAGCTCCTGGACCAACTGAAAGTGAAAAAGGAAGCCTATAGAGGGTGGAAGTGGGGACAGGTAGCCTGGGAGGACTACAAAGAGGCTGCGCGAGTGGCCAGGGATAAGGTAAGGAAGGCCAAAGCCCTGGCAGAACTGAATCTGGCCAGGGATATAAAATGTAACAGGAAGAGCTTTTATAGGTACGTAGGGGACAAAAGAAAGTCCAGGGTAAATGTAGGCCCCCTCCTGAAGGGAACTGGTGTCCTGGTTACCCAGGACATGGAGAAGGCTGAGGTTCTCAATGACTTTTTTGCCTCAGTCTTCACCGACAAGAGTTCCTGTCCCACCGCCCAAGCTGTAGAAGGTGCAAGCAGGGACTGCAGGAATGAAGAACTGCCCATTGTACTCGAAGAGCAGGTTCGGGAACATCTGAGGAACCTGGAGGTGCACACGTCCATGGGACCTGATGAGATCCATCCGCAGGTCCTGAGGGAACTGGCGGATGAAGTTGCCAAGCCACTGGCTATCGTATTTGAGAAGTCGTAGCAGTCTGGTGAGGTCCCTGATGACTGGAAGAGAGGGAACATAACCCCAGTTTTTAAAAAGGGGAATAAGGAAGACCCAGGTAACTCCAGGCCGGTCAGCCTCACCTCTGTGCCTGGCAAGGTCATGGAGCAGATTCTCCTGGAAACCATGCTAAGGCACATGGAGAGCAAGGAGGTGGTTGGTGACAGCCAACATGGCTTCACCAAGGGCAGATCGTGCCTGACCAATTTGGTGGCCTTCTATGACGGGGTGACGGCATCGGTGGACAAGGGATGAGCAACTGACATCATCTACCTGGACTTGTGCAAAGCTTTTGACACTGTCCCGCATGACATCCTTCTCTCTAAACCAGAGAGACATGGGTTTGATGGACGGACCACTTGGTGGATAAGGAGTTGGCTGGATGGCCGCACTCAGAGAGTGGTGGTCAACGGCTCGATGTCCATGTGGAGACCGGTCACGAGTGGCGTCCCTCAGGGGTCCGTGCTGGGCCCGGCCCTGTTCAACATCTTTGTCAGCGACGTGGCCAGTGGGATAGAGTGCACCCTCAGCAAGTTCGCCGACGACACCAAGTTGTGTGGTGCCGTCGACACGCTGGAAGGGAGGGATGCCATCCAGAGGGACCTGGACAGGCTGGAGAGGTGGGCCTGTGCCAACTTCATGAAGTTCAACCAGGCCAAGTGCAAGGTCCTGCACCTGGGTCAGGGCAATCCCAGGCACAAATAGAGGCTGGGCGGGGAATGGATTGAGAGCAGCCTTGAGGAGAAGGACTTGGGAGTGCTGGTGGATGAGAAGCTTAACATGAGCAGGCAATGCGCCCTTGTGGCCCAGAAGGCCAACCGCATCCTGGGCTGCATCAGGAGAAGCGTGGCCAGCAGGTCGAGGGAGGTGATTCTGCCCCTCTACTCTGCCCTGGTGAGACCCCACCTGGAGTACTGTGTCCAGTTCTGGAGCCCCCAGCACAAGAACGACATGGACCAGTTGGAGAAGGTCCAGAGGAGGGCCACAAAGATGATAAAAGGGCTGGAGCATCTCTCTTATGAGGACAGGCTGAGAGAGTTGGGGCTGTTCAGCCTGGAGAAGAGGAGGCTCCGGGGAGACCTGATAGCGGTCTTCCAGTACCTCAAGGGGGCCTACAAGAAAGATGGGGAAAGGCTGTTTAGTAGGGCCTGTTGCGATAGGACGAGAGGTAATGGTTTTAAAATAGAGGGGGGTAGATTTAGATTAGAAATTAGGAAAAAATTTTTTATGATGCGAGTTATAGAACGCTGGAACAGGTTGCCCAGAAAGGTGGTGGAGGCCCCATCCCTGGAAACGTTCAAGGCCAGACTGGATGAGGCTCTGAGCAACCTGATCTAGTCAGGAATGTCCCTGCTCCTTGCAGGGGGGTTGGACTAGATGACCTTTGAAGGTCCCTTCCAACCCTAACCATTCTATGATTCTATCAAAAGTTATCACTTTACCCATTTTCATAATTAAAAGAGATGAGAGGGCCTTGTCAAGTTCAGGTGAATCTGATGTTCATCTGCCCTTTTCCTCTGCAAAACATGGCAATGAGTACCTTATCTTGTAAATCAGTGTTCTTATAGGAGTGACAGATTTGGGGTGGTAGAAAAGATTGTGTGGAGAAGTTATGAGAAACAGTTATATGAAAAGCTAATACTCCAAAGGACAAGACAGAAGGAATGTGAATGAAATGAGTTGGTAGCACAAAGCTTGTTATCTTAAGAGTCTTATTGAAGTAAAAAATAATACCATACATTAATTGTTGGTGCATCCTCCAGAACATCTGGTCGTGGTCACTGCAGTGCCAAGACACTGGTGATTTCCAAGTGCAATAAACTGCTATAGTTCCTGCATTCCTTATTTAGCACTGCCTTTTAAGAAGTGCTATTTTTATGTACTGTTTCTTATGCTAAATTCAGTCTACTGATTAGAGGGGTAAAGCTGCATTTGTTTTCCTGTGTTAGAACAAAGTATAATTTGCATGGAAAAGTTCCTATTTTTAAAATGCAGGAGATAGAATTGTGAACTGATTTTATTTAAAATGCAAGCATTTCTGAGTAGATCTTCCTTTGTGTTAGGAGTGGTAGCAGAAAAACCTTATGTATACTTGTTAATATTCTCTGAAGAGATTCCTTAGTTTTTAAATGTTAATATCATAAAATGTCAGACTACTTTCCTCTGCTACTTGCTAACATGTATTTCATCATGACAATTGAGAGAGAGAATCCAACAGAAATAGGAAAACACGTCAAAAAAAAGTGGGTTTGGTTTGTTTTTTTTTTCGTTGCATTTAGTAGTTTTCTACTAACTTATATTATGTTGTTTATTAAAAGTGCAACTTTCTAACTTTCAAAGGTGGTAACTGTGGAAGCCAGTACTGGATAGAACTGTTCCCTTCATGGGACAGGGAGACGACATTCAGCATCTTTCAGTGTTTTCTTTGATCCCACTTTTGTCTCACTGATACACATCCAGAGCTGTCAGACACAATGGAAGTGGTGTCAGAACATTACCTGGCAGTAACACAACAGCAGCATCTCTTGTGAATGCCATTTTTCTCTGCTTGCTTCTAGTTCCACTTTGCTCAATGCTGTATTATATAGTGCTTAGAATTATGCAGGACAGCTTGTCTCTTTCTCACATCATCCACATGCTAGTTACAAAGAGAAAATCAGAAAGGTTTTAATGGCAGTTTGTTGTACAGGCTGTGCCTCAGCCTAGCTCCATTAGTTTCTCCATGTTGAGGTTCTTAAATAGTTCTACTGTGTACTATTTGGGATGAGTCACTTTGCCTTTAAAATACAGCTCTTAGGAGAATAAAAAAAATGAATTCGTGGTGGCGAACCTGACCTTAGAAGTGAGTCACTTACAGGGCAAAAATACATGAGAAAAGATAAGAAGTTTCTTCATTTTTTCTTTTAAGTACCTCTAGACTAGAGGTTGTACTTTTCTCTTGGATTAATTCTATTCATGTATCATCAAAACAGAGAACTATCACAGGGGATTATAATCAGAGTGTTGTAATATATTCATTCCAGGTTACTGGCAAAAACAAGTCTCAAATAAAAAGAGCTACAAATAAATGAATAGTGTGTAACATTTTTTTTAAACAAAAATAATTGGTGGATGAGCAAACGAGCACATAGGGCAACAGATGCCTTTCTCCAGGCAATGTAGAACCTTGTTACCCAGACAGTGGTGTCAGATTGTATTAAATCTACAGAACTCATCCTCCCACCGTGATTTTTTATAGTCAGTCCTCATATCCATAGGAGAATTTCTACTTTTGCTCTGTTATGAACACACGTTTTTGCCTTCATTTCTGCACTTTAAAAGATGCAACTTATATATAAGGTAACACAATTTAATGTCTTTTGTTTTTATTTTTTTATGGATGTTTCTTCGTTAATTGTCTCTTGTTTTGTGAAGTATGTACTGGTGTGTGAGCCTTTAAATCTGTATAGTGCTCTGGGCAGTCCTTATGAAATGGTACACTGCAGGACTGCTTGTGTTTATATACATTTGGAAGAGCTGTCAATTTTCTGATTCAGTTTACTTCACAGATTCTGAAAAGATCATACTTAGTGTTGTTTTTTTTAAAATCAAAATGCCTGTCTGAGCTGAGAATGCCTGAAGCATTCCTTGCATCCAACAGGAAAGATCCTTGCTGTTTGGAATGTTGTCTGACATGCTAAAGACATTTTGGATTCTTTTTGCAAATTATGCTCCTTATGGTCCTGACATGAATACAGCTTGATAGACATACCATCACATATGGAATAGGCGTAAGTATGGTTTCTGCTTCTTGTATTTAACTTGGTAAGAAGGCTTAAGCAGGAGCAATCTAAGTCTGTGCAACTTCTGCCTGCATACATTAGGCAAAGTTTGGGGTTGGTTTATTCTATAGCTAGTTGATGCTGATCTGTGACAATCCTTTCATTTTTTTTTTTTTGGGGGGGAAGGTGAAATAGTTCTACAGACAGATTCTATTGTTTCTTTCCTTATCATTAATTTTCCACATGCATTTCTCCATAAAATTTTCAGATGCATGCTAGACTAATAATTAAATTACTTCAAGCCTTTGATTTTTTGAAATGAGTATTGTGTAGCAACATCATTAGAAGGGGCTTCACAGACTGTTCAACTAATAATTGAAACCTGATGTCAGGACTCTGGAGACTGGTGAGAAGCTCTTTGGAAGTATGAAGTAGCGCTTCCTTTTCACTTGCACTTGTCTGCTAACATGTAGTCAGTATTTGCCATTATACGAAGTCTTGGACTAACAGGCTTGATGAATTCTTAATCTTCTCTCTACTTGTCTTTATTAACAGCTGCAGTGGATTGATTTGCATAGGTTAAATGGTAGACTTCATTTGAGTCTAGTAAAATATTGCTGCTTAAGGCACAATTGTCAGAATTGTTACATATTCTGAATAAATGAAGAATAGGGGAGAGGGCAGCAGTGGGGGGGAAGGACAAAACTCTCATTAAATTTGTAAAAAGAAGTCAAAAGCTATTTGTATAAAAATTAGGATGAGGGAAGAGAGCATGGTAATGCTTTCCATAGGTTTGTTTTATGGACTGGTACTGGTTTATTGTCAAGAAGTTTAAAAATCTGAGTCACGTCAAGTTTTGAAATAGATTTCAAAATCCCACAAAATCTCCTCTTAGGTCCAGGCAATAAGACTGATGCCTCTTTGCATGTTCCCTTTAGAATTTGGTAGAGTTATTAAATAGAGAGTTGGGAAGGCTGCAGCGGAGAACGCCTAGCATTCACAGGCAAGAAGCACATATCCAGCCTGCTGCCAGCAAGTCTGTCATTTGTGAAGGCTGCCCTATGTATTTGCTGACCTCTTCTTTCTGTTGACTTGGAGATTCTGTTTGGAATTGGCAGTTGTAAGAGCTGAAGTGAGAAGTGTTGCCCTGTTGTTAATGCATTCACTAGCTGCCAAGTCAAGGGGAGAGAATGGAAAAATACTCCATTTAAGTACAGCATCTTAAGGAAGCCCAGTCTTGCAGTGTGAGAAGAAACATAACTGGGATTTTCAAAAGGCATCTGTCTCCCTTAAAATGTGTTTGAAATTTCAAAGCTCTTTCAGGGTCCAACCATGAAATCCTAACGAAGACAGATCACAACATAGTAAAATTATAATCAAATGAGTTGGATTCCTCCCCAAAAGAAAAACACCCTTTTGCATGCCACTCTGGTCCCAGCCAAATGGCCGTATACACAGTGGTAGTATGACAGCATTTTTGAGAAGAGCAGCTATGAACTGGCAAGTTTCAGAGACTGACTGTGGGTCAATAAGAATTTACCAGAAATTAGAGTTTTCTGGTTTGTACATGGAAGAAAATATTAAAAATATCCTTTTCCTCTACATGGCTTCAATCCTCTTTTTTTTTTTTTTTTAATATATGCATTGCCTATTGGGTGGAGCTTAGTTCTGAGGTGGCTGGGATTAACTTTGGTCTCTTTTGTTGAAGGTTTATATTTAAGTAATCCAGAAAATATTGAGGCAGATATTGTTAAGGGACCAAATCACTGATGTCAATGGATTAGACAGAAAATCACAAACTGCAATGATGCAAAGCTATCATTTGCAAAAATTCAGGTGGTATTTTACCCACACAAAAGCAGAGGAGATGGCGAGAAGAGGAGATGTGTGTGTGTTTCTCCAAGTAACAGTGAGCATCTGGAAACATTCAGCACTGGAGAAACTGGTCATGAGGAATTTTGAGAGAGAATGTAACTGTTTGTTGAAGTACTAGTCATGTATCCTACACAGAAACTGGCCTGTGTTCTCTTTGGGCAGTACTATGTGCTGCTTCAGTTAACCACATCATGAGGTACTTTCAGGGACGTGGCTGATACTACTATGCAGTAGCTAAACTATTGCAGCTGAATCTACCAGAATTTTTCAGTCAGAGCCCTTGTTGTAAGGGTTCACTGTTGTTGAGAGATGACTCAAGTCAACAAATGATTGAAACTAATAGTGTGGGAATTCCTGAGTTGACAGTAATTATGATTTGGATCATTTCCAGAAGACATAGCCCAATAAAGGAACTTGACTAAAATTTACAAGACTTCAGTTCAGTTTCTGGCTTTTACCACTTGTTATTGCTCTGGGACTTTTGATGAGCCATTTATTCTTTGTTCCTTAATGCTTTTTCTGGGAGTAAGCAATCTGAATATTGTAAGTGTACATGTATTTATGTAATTTCCAAACACACTGATAATATACACAAATATATTCTACCCTTACTGCAAATAACACAAGTGGAAATTTTGTACCTGAGTTTTAGTTGCTTGGTCTCTATCTGTGTATTTTTTTTGGCTAGAAGTGTGCCAGTAATTCCTGCTACTGTTTCAGGTGATTATTGATCTTTACAGATTTAGTTGGGATGGGAAACATAGACGAGCTTTATCCTGGCAAGTGGAAAAGAGTATTGAGAGAAATTGCCACTATGATGAACAGAGATATAAGTGAAAGGAAATAGGCTTATCACTAAGGACGAATTAAACTGGGATAATTATTGTCCTACTTCTAGTCATCCTGGCAAATAACGTAAAATGTATTTTCTTCAGGCAGGACTAGCAGCCAGTGCAGTTGTTGTGCCATCTTTTGTAAACTGTTTTCCATTCTGCAGAATTTAAGTAGGGTGTGAAAAATGCTGGCCTAGATTGCCATCAATTGCTCCTCCTCTCCGTTCCCCTCTCCTCCCCAGTTTCTGCTTGAATTCTTTTTAATAACATTATTAAAACCTGGTAACTCATTGTCACTTGTTCTTCATTAAAGTCAGCTGAGCAGTGTTGATTTGTAACAAATGCAAAACTGCCAGTGTCAAATCTGGCTTGACAAAAGCTTGCAGTTGTAAGGGTTTCAGAGCAGGTAGTGTAGCTTATTTTCACCTTGTGAAGTGCAGAATAGACACACAATGCTTTACAAGTAAGTTTCAGCAATTGATAGGATGCAGTAGTTTATTTGCATATCCCAGGAACTGTTCTGTGCAGTTTGTTGATATTGTGAAAATATTTACTAATTTAATTCACACCTTTGAAAATGCACTGTGAGCTAAGAAATTCTTCTCATTTTGGCCCTCAGAACTGTCTAGCATCTCACAGAGCCTGACTGCCACTTTTAATTGCACCCGGAACAACAGATTTAACAGACTTGAGAAATTATAATTGCTGAGCTCCTTATGTGCGAGATGAAAGGTGTATCTGCAGCCAGGAGACGGCGAATATTCTGCAGTTTGTCATCTTAGTTTAGTTTGGTGCAGTAGTACTGAACACTTTCTCAAGAGAACAGGTTCCCACAGATGATGAGATGTTCTGGTATTGTGCAGTGATGGTGCTGGAATGTGTTGTTACTTAAGCTGAACTAATTTTCACTATCCTTTTTAATGTTCAAGTTGAACTATTGGATTGGCATTCCAGGTGTGGACAGAAATGCAGGATCTTCTGCAGAACTGATATGTTAAAATCACTGTTACTCAGAATGGCCTTTTCTATGTGAAATATTTTAGAAAACTGACATTTTAATCTCTTTTTCTACAGAAAAAAAAATATTCACATAATCATACTGTCTGTTTAACTGACCCTGTCCATTTTGAACCCAGTGGTTCATTTCAATCAGATTTGGATGTCAGACCTTCTTAGATACCAGTCAAGTAGCCAAGGCAGAAATCTGTATGGTTCATTAGTTCTGATGCTCGGGTAATAAAGCTTAGGAAACAATTTAGATAAACAGTGTAACAACTTTTGTCCATTGAAAATGCTAGTTTTCTATTCAAAACATGGATCTTGGGTCCAGAGAGATTTGAAATTGATTTAAGAAAGATATGCTTAAAATAGCAATTTTTTTTAATTCAAATTTTATTAAAAACTTTAAAATATCAATCTTTAAATTACTTTTTAAGGGCTTACATTGATAAATAAAAAATTAGCATTTTAATTTTTTCCATATTGAGAATTTTAAAGAGAAATTGTGATAAAGCATTAGTTGAGCAGTTTTTCTTAAGACCTCAGTAGAATTGGTAGAGAAATCTGCTGATAGTGTGGATTTTAATGGTGCAAAATCATAAATTATTTCAAATCACTCGGAAGTGGGCCCAGTTTTGCCCACTTTAGTATAGTTTTTGGCAAATACAACCAATGTTTTCAGAAGATAATGTGTACTGCACACTGTAGGATGGAAAGGTTCCAGATTCCGCAGCATGACTGATTGCAACTTTCATAAGGAATTGAATTTAAGATTTAATCTCAGATGCCTACCTTTGTGAACTTGTGGAAAGAAAAAGAAATTGTCATAAATATCAAAGGATGCTGCTGGTTTTTCCTGACCTGCGTGTATTTTGATTTGTGTGACCTGAGAAAGCATTTCCACCCCTCTAGTTTGACCTTTGACTGTGTATGTGAGTTTTGTTTACTCTTCTTTTTTTCCTTCTTATAGTGCTGTCTAAATAAGTAAAAATACATTCCTGAAGCTGGAGTTAATACCTTGCTCTTTAAGCATAGGTTATTTACCTTTTACTTCCATCTATTTTTCTGATTTGCCTGCCACTGTAGTACATAGGTGCTCTACCCAGATTCTCAAAATGTTTGCATTAGAATGTGTGTGTATATATGCACACATATATTATAAATAGATATATATTATAAGTAAAGTCAAATGTGTGGATATAAAATTGTGTGCATGAGTTATACATTCTAGTTGTTGGCTTTTACTCTCAAAATGCTTCTGAAGACCTAAGTTTGATAGCACTACTTTTCTCCTGGGAGTCAAGTCTTTCTCTTCCCAGCTTTAAGTGAGGCAGCTGGGTTTGAACTCTTTGTTACATCTAGAGGGAGATGTTTTTATTACTATTTTTATAGGCACCAGGCCTTGGAAGTCAGGTCATCTCTTTTTGCCTGCACATCTTTAATCAGATCATCTGCTGAAAACGTGGGTTTACGATAGAGCCAAGTGTGACTGCAAGCTAATCTGCTCCTTCTGCACCTTCAGTGCCTTTGGCTCTGTGCCTGATATTACTCTTAATAGTTTGTTAATACCAAATAATGTAAAAACATTGCTTCCTTAAGCACTTAATGGGATGTACTGTAATGGAGATAAATGGTCTATAACAGTCTTTGCTTGTGTTTTAGGAAAATGAACTGAAGGATGCTGTGCAAGAAAAGAATCGCCTGAGCCTTCAGTATGCAAGTGTGTCCCACAAAGCACGGCGATATGACCAGGTAACATCACAAGCACAGAACTCATACATTCATTTGTTACAGAAATGAGGCTGCAGAGTGGATAAATGTGGATTGTACAGACATTTTTTCTGTATTGTTTGCTTCTACTTGAGAACATAAAATAGTTTAATTAAAAATAAATGACAAAATTTATTTTATGAACAAATGTTATTTTCATGTGAAAATTTAAAGAAACTGATAGACTTTAGAGAGGTACATCATTCCTCTGATGAATATTTTCTTAGTATTGTAAACTGATACTAGGCTTTTTTGGTGATTTTGATTGACAAATTCTTTCCTTTTTCTGAAAAATACTGATCGAAATAAGTGCTATCTAGTAGGAGTTGTTTTTTTTTCCTGCCCTTCTGCATTTTTTCTTTGCAGTTTTAAATTTCTTGGTAAAACGTTGAAAAGCTGTTGTCCAGCAGCAAATGTCCAAAACTCTGTTTAGCAGTTGTTGTTTCCCCTGCAGCATAGCACACAGCATGGTCTCAGCTATTCCCGGTCCTGATATAAAAACTGCTTTAATAGTAAGCATTTTTCTTCAGTTCTTCTTTGTGCCTATTAAGGGGCAAATAATATCTTTCTGACTATGGTGTGGTTATATCTATGGCGAATATTACACGACATTGACTGGCATGGGAGGAGGCTGATGTGCCTTACCCCACCACATATACATTCAGTGAAAGAAGCATCATGAAACAGACACTTTACAGGGCCACATTTAGCTAAAAATAAAACTCCAATCTGGGATTTCTACAGGGCTTAAGTCAGTTGCTCGGCAACCTCATTCATATCAGAAGAGCTGTAACTCACATAGGCTCTGATGAAAGCCCGTCCTCAAAGCTTGCGAAACAGTGGGAGCTGCATGCTTTCATATCTCTGACATGCACGTGTCAGGGTAGCCCACTGCTGAATTTCCAAACCAGGGGAGGTCTGATTACATCGTTGAGACAATGCAAATTACTAAAATCCAGAGATGGCTATGCATGTACTCTGCATTTGTGTGGCACCTCGTATTGAAGCAGACCTGAAATTTTCTGTTGCTGGGGAATTTAAATTGTTTTTATATAAGAAGGCAGTATAATCATACTTTATGATAGGAGGAAGCCATGCGTATCATAGCATCACTTAATTTTATTCATCCATCTGTTTAGAATTTCTCTCTTTCCTAATGTTTTTCTCTTCTCTTTATTGTTGTTTACACATTGCCTTTACTCTTTACTTCACAAGGCACAGGAAGTCTTACTTAGGTTTATATTCCAGCCGACACAAGAATGGCATGCAGCATTGATGCAGTGAAGGCTCAGTACATTGGTGACACTAAAAATATTCACCCTTTTACTCTCAGAAAGTGAAGAACTATGTGGTTAATAATGCTTTACTATAGGTAATGTTTGTCTCTTACTGTGGTGAAAAGCTTGACGTACATTGAAAAACCTACTAAAAGCAATTTAAAATATAAAGGTAAAATGTCGACCTTTGACACATTAGCCACTAAGTTAGTAATAAAATTACCTTTTACTATTGTAGTGTCAGAATTTGTTATACTGTGGATGTTTGTTTCTTCAAATATGTTAAATACTGTGAAAGGCACAATGCAACAATCCTGGATGCCTGTGCTGCTGATTTAATATCACAGCCTCAGCAGGATCAAAGACTTGCTTTGAGCGTAGCCTCTCACTTTCAGCAATTTTAACAATGTACAATGTTTGCAGTACTGCCTGAATGTAAACAAACATTCTGTTTTCCTTCTTGCATAACAGGTTTTCTGAGGGAATTACTTGGGGTTTTCTGTTAGTTTTGGTACTCTACGTAAGAGAAAGGAAGTTGTATTCCTGGAGTAGAGTAGTTGTGAAAAGATTTTGTGTTTTGTCCTTAGGAGTGCTATGGCACGGGGCACTGACTTGTTTTCCTGCTCATCTGAATATATATGGGGTAGTGCTTTTCTGTAAAAATGGAAGAGGCATTATACACTCAGAATTTATTTCCACAATATGTGAAATCACACCATTTTCATGGTAGTTTCTGAATAATGTTTTCTGAACAATGTCAGTTGTTTGAGAAATTGACAGGTCACTGAAGTCTAGCACTAAGGCAAATGATGGATTATCAGCCTAATGGGGCATTTACCAATGAAATAAACTACTGGTTCATTTTGGTGTGCTGGTTTTCAATAAATAGTTCCTGTTTAATTGTCCAGGAAGTGGCAGACACGTTAGCAGTATTCTGGCCTCCATAACTGACTGGAGTGAGGGTACATTTAGTAAGTGTGAAGATATGGGACGAAAAATAAATTGGTTGATGCGTTGAACAGAGAAACATCACAGATCAAAATGTTCCATGTTTCTGTCATGAAATCAGAACTGTTTATAATGGCACTCTATTTAGGTCAACTGCTCTTGCCACTGGGAACACTGATGTTTTGATGTGCTCTGTGTGTAGTTCAAGTTCATGTATATCCCTTATGTTCTTAAACAGCCTGCTTGGAGAGAGCATTAAATTCGCATTTAAGAACAAATGTTGTCTAAACAAAAAAAAAAAAAGCAAATGATAGACTCATCAAGTTTTATGCTGCCTTATGGATTATATAAATGTGTATATCACAGCATTCTATGTGATACACAATCTTCAAAGGAGAAAGTCCTGTCAAGAATGCCCTGTAGAAATATTAGAAGTTATCAGTGTTGCTGATAACAACACTACGTAACAAGAGTAATTATCGGAATGTGGTTGGTAGATTTGGTTGTGTTCTTTCCAACCTGCAAAATGACAATATACACCGAACTTTGTTCGAAAGCTGATCTGCTAAAAGAGAAAGTAGAACAATTATCAGAACTGTTTGTGTATTCCTAAACTTTAATTTAGGTATGCACTTTGAGATCCTACATGACAGATCCTGAGATGTATAAAATATCTACAATTCTACCTCTCTAATTCATCTTTTTCCAAAATTACATTAGCAGCCTGACAGTACCATTTTTTTTTTTTTTTTCTGATAGCCCCTTCACTGCCAACAAGGGAAAAATACAAAAAATATTCAGACCATGATGGGTAGTAAGTTTTAGAAAATTTTTTACGAGGGTAGTCAGTTGGTATCAATTGTTTTAGAGACAGGAAAAGTTAAAGCCTGAGGAAAATAATCTTTTCTTGAAACTTGTTCAAAATATTGTACTTCATTCATCCTCAGTAAATTAACTGGGAACCACAGACAATAACAAAATTGCATCATTGATAGCGATAGCTCATTGCTTCCTTTTTCCACTCCATTATTCTTCAACAATATACACTGACTGATCTGAGCAATGAAATACAATGCAAAGGATGCAGAAAGTTAATAGATTCTGAAAATCCATTGTTTAATAGTTTCCTTAGTTATAAAGAAATGAGGGAAGAGCAAAAGAAAAATCTGCACAGAAAAAAAAAAAAATCCTGAGGTTGACAATAATTGCATCAGTTCTAGTGGAAAACATGATTTGTTCCATTTTCCTCTCTCTTTTTTCTAGTCCATTGCACTCTAAAGAACCCTCTTGCAAAGATGAATACAAGGGCTGGCTGCAACCATTTAGATTGTTTGGTCCATGGCAAAATTTGCAAGTTAACAAACTGGAGCCAGAAGGCAAACAGGCTGAATCAGTTTCAAAAACATCACTTTAGAAAATGTCCAGGAGATATCCATGTCAGAGATTGCTTAATACCATTCGTTCTTTAAAAAACTCAAGAAATTACAGTGATTAAACTGGGGAAAAAAAAAAAAAAAAAAAACCCCAACCAAAACTTGTCACTTCCTTAACTGAAGTTAGAAGGAAACACGATCTGCACCAAGATGAAAGCGTGTGCCTTGTCCCAGTACTGTGTGCTGCTCTGCCTGTCCTTAGCCAGGAATCCTGCCAGCCTTGTGTATGCCTCTGTGCTGTGTTGCACTTACCAAAGGAAAACAGATGCTTCTTGCAACACTGTTCACTAAAAACATTATGGCTCTTTCTTTTGCTTTCTTACCTTCTATCAACATCGCAGGCAAGTGGAAATATTATGTGAACATTATGTATTTTTTTTACTTAGATTTTTTTTTTTCTGATAGGTTTTCATTCTTAAAAATTGCAGTTTCTGATATGATACATCTTGTGTTGTTATTCATCAATATAGCATGTAAAGTCATAAAATGACCAGGGGTAAGAAATCAAATTTTCAGCTGATCTGAATTGAAGAATGAACTTTTCCATGGCAGGATAAAGTAGTTTAATATTATATTTTCTTATTTTCTATGTGTTTATGAAGTAGTCACTATCACTTATGATTCACAAAATCCTATATAAAAAGACTTAGTAATACTGAAATGGTTAAGCTAGCACCAAGTAAATTAAATTGGAAAACAAGTCCTACTTGATGAGTACCTGATCCTTTAAAAACCTCTGTATGCGAATATTTTAAGGAGAGCAAGGGATTTTATTGCAGAAGAATACCTGGTTTTGAATTGTAGGGACATTGATTTCAAATGTTAGCATGACTGATCATGTATATTTGAGTTTATTCTGAAGTCCATTTACACTAAAGAATAGTCCAGAAAAATGTAGCTGAGTTATATTTCTGTATATATGTTAGATCTCTGTTTCTATATAGCACACCCATCTCTGATGCCTCTGAGATCCAGAGAAATTAAGAATTTTCTGATTGTCATTTATTTTGTGCATTATATAGTGTATATATAAACAAATAAATTAATAAATAAAAATTTGTGTAACTTGTGCATAGCTTCAGTTTGTTTGCCAGATTGTAGACTTTATTGAAGAAAATGTGTTTCATGCATACATGTGTATGAGACACACATAATTTCCTTAATGAACATTCCCTTCAATTTTTATGCTTCTTTCCTATTTTCTTTGAACGTTTTTTCCTTTTTCCATTTTAACATGCAGAAATGTTTGTGTTAGATACAGTTTTTCCTTCATTAATTAGCTGTTTGGGCAATAATAACGTTTTATTTTTTCTAGGTAAAATCAGACTATGACCATCTTAGAGAAACCCTTCTCAGAGTGACCAAAGAACGAGATTTGGCCGTAAAGGGAAAACACCAGCTCCAAGCCAAGCTGGAGAACTTAGAGCAGGTCCTAAAGGTATGTATAATGCCGTAAAGTCTAACAGGCCAGTGCTCCTGTTGCTTGTTTAATATTCCTGGTGTTCATTCAGTGAGTCACAGAAGCATGAGTGCATTGCAAACTAGGGGACTGAATGCCCCTACTAGTTACGATAAGAAAGTGACTATGCTGATGAAAGAAATATGAACAACTACCGAGATACTTTACTTTAGAGAGGGCTATGTCTGCCAGTCTAACTGGATGCAAAATGTTTTTGTAGTCTATTGAAACAAGCTGCTGGTACAAGCTCCTATTGCTTCTGCAGAGTGCATCCTGTTGTTGTTTTATTAGAGAGCTCTTTTTTAGAAGGAAATATAATGCCTGGTACATAACCACCTTTATTTTGCTATGCTTCTAGAGAAGCTTAGTACATTGATGTCTGTCCATGCTTATTTTATAGATACACAGTTGTTTTTACGTCATCCATTTGCTGCTTCCTTTTCAACTTAGAACAATTCAATAATGCATTTTGAATTGTAAGTGTGTTCTTCAGTAGAGGTTTCACTGTGTAGTTGAAAATTATGTCTTGCTTCTGTTTTCCTGGCTATTGTGCATAATGCCATGGGACAAACTGATTCTTTTAAATAGTTGAATTCATCAGGTGAATCTAGCAGAGACAAGATCTACCTGAGATGATGGGGTAGAGTAAGAGTAAAATTCAGCTGGAAAATGGAACCAACTAAGAGATTATTACTTACCAGCTCATTCGAGGGGGCAATAATTTGTATATGTTGAAACAAAGTGGAAAAGAAGTTCTGGTAGTGGGAAGGAAACAGTGCTTTGCTAGAAACAACCAAATTCCCAAAGTGTCATTGATTAAATTAAGATGGATGTCAGTAACTTGATAAGCCAAACCTGACAGGTGGAGTTAATGGAGGAGGGTCTGAAAGGTCCCTTGCAGACAAGGGGTGTTCAGTGTGATAGGGCAGAGGGAGCCAGTGGAAGGAAAATATTATGTGGTGGAAACACAAAGTGGTTTGAATGGTTCCTACGTTTTCCTTGTTGTAGAAAATACAGAAGTCGTGATGTGGAAAACTGGAACCAAAACATGCCTTGAAGAGGGTTAAGCCACTAAGATTATTTAAAAAAAAAAAAAAAAGTCATGCAATTACAGCTGTTTGAATCAGTGGAGGAACTGCACACGTGAGGACTGCAGTGAGAGACAAAACACTTGTAAACACTTGTCTGTAATTCAGATGATTCAGAAAAATGAAGAATGTGTTTGGTTAGAATGGAGTATTGATGCAGTGCTGAAACTTTTTTGACAGCCTGCCAAAGAGCTGCGTATTTTTCATCTTCTCAAGCCATTTTCTTTTGTCAAACCACTGAAGTGGCTAGTAAAGGAGGGATGGATGCCCTGAGAGTAGGAGAAGATGGAAATGAAAACAAGTGGGTTTTGAGATCTTAAATTTTGAGCAAGACTTTTCTTTGCAGAATGTTTTAATAATGCTAAGTGGCTTCAGCCAATGCTTGTCGTAAGTATAATCACTTATTTAAAATTGGATTTAATGATTTTGACTCACTGTAAAAAGGGGAAAATAGTTTTGCTGTTGGCTGCATCAGAATAAAGCTGGGCTTTTAGAAATGTTCGTAGTGATGAAAATGGCTACCTGTCTGTCTGAATTTTGAGAAGGAGAGATTTCATTTTTTGGCTTGTTGCACTGGTAAATATATTGTTGAAACCCTCTCTCAAGCTTTATTTGGTATTGCTCAAGAGGTAAGGAGAAAGTTTTACAGCTACAGGTGGAAATAAAAGGTGGTTATAAATTACATCCCTCTTGCTGAGCCTCCAAAAGGCTGTGGGGTTCTCAACAGTAAGCTCAGTGCTCCATAAACCATCTTATTCCAGCAGCTTCTGGAAACACGAGCTGTTGAAATCGCATAGTGGGCAATGCCGAGGGGAGTTAACTGTTGTGTGTGTTGTTGTGCAGTGAATTATCAATGCCCTATTTACCAGTCAATAGGTAGCACTGATGGAATAAATCCAGAATTATGTGCAAATAGGAGATACATCTACTTGGAAAGGAAAATTAAACTGCTTAATTAAGTAGAAGAGTGATACACTGTTATCTCTTTTTAGACTAATACAACTTTCCCCGCGAACAAGTAGGAAGTTTTTCTCTACCAAAGGAAGATATTTAATTTTTCTGTTATTTCCTTCTCTTTCTTCTGGGGAATGCAAAACTGACTGTTCCACAGACCTTTATCACTAATTTGCTATTTTAGTGTGAACTGTGTGCTAGTACCTATAGAAAGTAGGATTAATACCTAGAAGCTATTTCAACACGTACAGTTTGCCTATGGCCTCTATATAGTGACTGTGGGATTCCAGCTTGATAGCTGCAGAAATTAACTTCTTCAAGGAGCACAGAGTAGAAAGATAAGTGTAAAAAAAAAAGCTTAGAAAAGAAATTAACTGTGAATTCATGGTTCATAAAACAGCTGAGGATTAGGCTGTAAGTAAATTGACATTAGTTCTCATTTCATCAAATCAAAATACTATTGTCTGGCCTCCTATGCTGCTAACACTTTCATGAGCGATAAACTCATTTCTTGTACCCTGTTCAGATACTGATTTTGCTAGGTTTGTATGTTTTTGAACACTTGAGACTCCTCTAATGATGGACTGTGTTTTATTTTCTTAAATTAAAGAATGTATGTTTTTCTTTGATCATACCAAACAATGTTAATTTCTCCACTTTTTAATTAGGTTATCTACTGGCATCTAACTTAATGGGTCCTCCAAATTTCTTCTGTAGAAGAGCTGAATCTGGTTATTTGATTGATTTTTCTTAACTTCTACTCCAATAATATTTCTGATGGATGTGGGAGAAACATACTGTAAATCTCACTGTTCTGCTTAAGAATGCCTGGAAAAGTTTTCTTTCACTGAAAAAAAAAATTGTCTGGTGGATGTAAATATCCTGGCTTTTTATGGTCAGTAGTGCTCTCCCTTGAGCAGAACCTTTCTGAGCTGGCAGAGTACCTTGAACAGATTTGAAACCCTAAATCTCCTTTTTAGCACTAAACCATGCCCAAGCAGATGCAGTTAATTGTGTATTTCATGTTGTGTCCTCATATACTCGTGAAATTAATAGCTCAAAAAAATTGTTTGCAGCTTTCCAACCATTGGAAAGTTTTGACAAATATTTAGCCTAGTTTCCCTGTCAAAAGAGAAATTCAGTTTATCTTTTGAGAAATTCAGGATGTATGAATAAGACAGAAAAGGGAAGATGAAGAACTGCTGAATTAGCTAACTTATGAGAATCTTCACAGTGCCTCTCACAGAGAACAGTTCTGATTTTTTTTTTATGTGTTCAGCCAGCTTTCCCATTCATTCCACTGTAATGGTGCCCACCCATCTGCAAGCACAGATGACAAGTCCTTTGATAAGAGTACTTGGGTGAGAATCAAATTTGCTCCCCATTCAGCATCACGTATGAGTTCTGTCTCATAAACAAGACTTTAGTACTTGAAAGCCATTTGAGTTTGTTCTAGCATTCAACAGTTGCACATTTTAGAACAGCTATAGGAAAGTCACAGCTGTAGGAAAGAATGGGTTTGTTTTGTTTGCGGCTGTAGGTAGTACAGTGCAGCAGCCACTGAAACGTTTGGAGCTAGGATGGGCTATTCATTGTCAAATCCCCGTGCTGCCTGTGAGGAAGCTGGAAAAACGAGAACTATTCGAGCAAATCCCTTAAGTGCTATTTCAGAAACAGTTTATACTATACAGCTGTTTAGCTCTATAGTTTAAAGAAAACTGAGATATGCACAATGTCCCCAGTTCATTCTTGACTCCATAGCAGGATTCTTACCTTTGATCTGAAAGATACACTGAAGAGGTTCCTTCTTCATGCTTTCTTTGAAGGATAGAGCATTATTTGCCAATTGTTTTGCAATATAGAGACCTTACTGGATTTTTTTCTGTGCTCTTTTAGACATGAATTTGCTTTCTGATGTTAGAGTAACATTATTGGGACCTCTAGAAACAGTGCAAAAAGGGAAATGCAAATTTACGTTTTTAGAAAGTTCTAACCTGCCTCTCATTAAGGACAAAGATAGCATGGACAAATGGATTGCCACCACCTACACAAACCGCAGCAACGTGATCATTGTGGAAGTCAATCGTGAAGGAAGATGCATAAATAGTTCCGCAGCTCAGTGCTTTCTTCTTGCTGTTCTTCTAGTGATCTAGAAGTCCCCCTCCACTGCCGTAACCTGTTCCCCTCAGGCTTGGAAGAAGAAATGACAGCAGCTGATGTGCAGATAGAAAGCGTAAAACGTATTTGCAGACAGAACCGATTTGCAAACAGAGTGGGAGGGGAGGAATTGCTTCTCATTTGGGGGAGATTTAATTGCTGTGCCAGGGGAGGGACAGATGCTGGGGTGAAGAGATCGCTGCTGCTTTAAATACTAAGTAGATCATGACAATACTAAAATGACTGAGAGATACTTTTAGGTTAACATAGATGACCAAATGGTCTTTTCTGACCTTAAAATCCGTGAACTGTAGATCATTAAATACGTATTTTAGGAAGCAGAGAAATTAAAAGCTGGGGAAAATCACAGATCATGTATCACAATCTGTTTCTTCATTACATTTTGTAGATTCACTCTATGGTCACACTATTAATTATTTATTGATCTCTACAAAGAACTAGAAATGTTCTGTAGTAAGTTCTGTAAAAGTGGTAAGAACTTAAAGGTATCAAAATACGCTGTACCAAATCTGGTACTAAATCTTAAGAGAGTGAAGTGAGACCTTTTTTTTCTTTTTTTTTTCCTTTTTTTTTTTCCTGATAATTAAAGATTTTAATTAAAGATGTGAGAATTACTTGGTTGCCTCACCGTTTGCTGAATATAAGAAGTGTGCTGATGCTCTATCAGTGTTGAGTTTTACATAATACCTGATGGAAGCTGCTGATCTCAGTAAATGATCTCATGCTAATTTAAATAATGAATACTAGTTAGTGAAATAGGTGGTGTTCATTCAGAGATGAGATTCATTCATGAGATGAGAATTGGAACAATTATTTTTGGTTATTATTAAACACTGAGAATAGATATTACCCATGAACAGATCCATTCAACTTACATATCATATGCGCGGTTCAGAAATTTCTACAGTCAAAGTACTGAATCCTAACAAAGCTCCTAGAAAACAAGCCATAGTTGAGAGTCAAATTGGAAAAATCTTTGATTTTTTTTCTGTTGTTTTTTTTTTGTTTTAATCAACACATCAAATTAAAACAAATAAATCCCAAGCAGAGGCCAAATGGAGTATTGGAGACATTTCTACTTCTTTTGCAAACACACCCAGATTGAGACAAGTCAGTCTGTGCTGTCCCCCGTGTAGCAGAGAAAAACAGCTCATTAAAGGTTAGCAATATGCTTGATAACATTTTCTCTTGTACACAATAAGAGACATTTTGGGCTGTTCTTGTCAATTTTAGCCACATATTTGTGTTTCTCAGTGCTGATTCCTAATAGGTTTGTGTATAATAACTTGTGGTGCTGCAGATAAGGCGTTCTGCCTCTGCTCGGGGAGTATTATGGGAATAATATGTAATTTGGGAAATAAAAATCTTTAATACCAATTTCAACAGAGAAGAGATCAGAATCTATAAAGAGATCTTTCTTAACTCCCATTTATTAACAGGGTATTTGAAAGTTATCATGATATTGGGAGAATAATGTTAACCTGTAATGAAAACTATTTCTGTCTGCAAAGGTTATCTTGACATTGTTCAGCTTGTGCTCTTCCCAAAAACCTTTCTGATACTGCTTTGGGTCATTAGTAGCAATGGTACTTTAAAAGTTGGTTTTGAGTGCTGTATAGTAACTTTTGTCCAAATCCACCTATTCAGTTTTGCTCTGTCTAATTTGCTATAAATAATAGGCAGAGATTACCAAAGGTAAACTATTTCTTTTGGGTCATCATTTTGCAAAACAAATCACAAAACCGTATCCTACTTTAAAAGGAACTTAGGGGACTGCCAAGCTAATTTTTTTCCAAGCTTTAATTTTTCAGCACAGTGCCACATATAAATGTGTTCCTGATGGATAAAATGGGTACCGTTCATTTGTGGGTCACAGAGGCTGCATTGCTGGCAATGACAGTGTCATTCATACCCCTTGAAAGGACGAGGGGTAATGGTTTTAGAATAGAAGGAGATAGATTGAGATTAGACATCAGGAAAAAAATTTTACAATGAGGATGGTAGAACACTGGCACAGGTTGCCCAGAGAGGTGGTGGATGCCCCATCTCTGGAAACATTCAAGGCCAGGTTGGATGGGGCTCTGAGCAACCTGCCCTGATTGGAGATGTCCCTGCTCCTTGCAGGGGGGTTGGACTAGATGACCTTTGAAGGTCCCTTCGAACCCAAACCATTCTACGATTCTGTATAACCGAAAAGAGATTGCTGTCAAAATGCCTGAGTTTAGCGTTAGCAATATGCCTTGAAGTACTGACCAAATTAAAATCCAATCCAGTTTCCCTCTTGCCTATCAGCAACAGCAGAAAACTTTTATGTTGAGTTGAACGTCTGCATGCCTGGGAATGGCAGCCTGTTTGACTGCAGGTAGAATACATTAAAGTCTCCTGATAGTCCTTCTGCTTCCTTTGAAACAGCATATGCGAGAGGCTGCTGAACGGCGGCAACAGCTGGAGTTGGAGCATGAGCAAGCCTTGGCTGTTCTCAACGCCAAACAGCAGGAAATTGAACTCCTGCAGAAGGTAAGTGGAGAAAGGGAAAGTCAGGTGAAATAGCAAACTGCAGTGACAGAGCACAGGTCATGAAACAGATCTCCTGGTTTAAAGGAAAACTTCAGTTACCAAACTGGTTCCTGTTCTGAATTGTTCTGCATGATGGCTGATGCAGTTGTAACAAGTGGATGTTTATTGTTGGATTTACATGACTGTAGTAATTGATTTATAAATGTTTATGCCAGTGAAGGTTAACCTGACCAGTATACGTAAGTCCTCGTATTTCCTAATAGGGAGAAAATTGATAAATACATGTATTTCCTTTGTATTTCCATTGCTTCCCGCTATATTTGGCTCAGGAATATTTGTGCATTCCTTAAATGTTAATAAATAATCCAGTCTTAATTTCATGATAATCAAAATATGGGGAATCCACCGTTTCCCTGTCAATTTACTGGAACAGTTAATCATTCTCGCTGACATACGAATGTTTTGTTAGGATTTTTTTTGCTTCCTTTTTCAGACACTGGCAATTCTTACTATCTTTCTCTGCTAAATTAGATTAGAGTAAGTCCTTGTTAAGGTACTTACACATCACAGTTGATCTTTTTCATAAACTAAACAGTTGTTTAAGTACCTCATTTCCAATCTCACTCTCTGATTCACAAATCACTTTAAGACTCTTTTTTTTTTTTCCCCACACTGCAACTTGTCAGTATTCATTGTAATATTAAAAACATAATATTGAGTTTCAGTCTTGCCAAAGTCACTTAAAGCTGTGAGTGCCTCAATACTAGTGTTGATTTTCCCAATTGCTTGACTAGATCAAATCGCAGAAATAATAATGCTAATGATAATTTGGTGGAGAATTGGCATGGAGGAACAGTCTCATCAGAATAGCAAGATATATCTATTATAGTTTACTTGAAATAGAAAGCTTCACTTGACCAAATGAAATCTTCCAGTTCATTTTCTTTTTGCCTTTTGCAATTAATGTATTTTGGCATATTTTAAAATATCCTTTCTAGTTATATTCAGTTGTTATTATTTGAACTTCCACATAAACTTTGGACTTAAATTTCTTGGCAAAGTAAAGAAATCAAAGAAAGGTACAGCTTTTCTTCTTGCTAGTTTTTGTTACTACTTCTAATAAATTCACGTTACACAGGTCTTTTTGTTACAGATTGGCAACAGGAGACAAATCTTTGTAATGCTGTTTCTCCAGTTGTTTTTGCTAAGCTGTAGCATGATAGACTGCAAGCACAAATGAGGTTGTATTGCATTGGGTATTTTATTCAATGTGAGTAGCTCAGCATCTGTAGCCAGTGATTAAATTCTTGTTCAGTGGACTTGAAGTAGCATGGAATACAAGATCATTTATGTTTAAAATTATTATCTAATAATCATTTACTACTAAACTTCAGTAGTTCCACTAGAACTTTAGCTTAGAATTCCTGTACTAAAATCCATCATAACAATTAATCTATGTATTACTTAACAGTGTTTAAGAAATAATTCGTCCTTGTTACTGTTTTCATTTATTAGCCTGAAATATCCGTCCTAGGATTTTGCACAGACATTCATTTTCACGCTGAAACATCTAATTCTTTATGTGATTAAGTTGCTTATTGTGTCCAGCACACCTCCTTTTCAATATTATAATACAGTGTATATTGTCAGAAAAATAATTTAAACAAATCTGTTACCTAAGTAACTGTAATACTTTGCTTCCATCATTAAACAGGAATTGCTGGTTCACATGTCATCCAGAGCCGACCTCCCAATGTACTTACTACATGTGTATTAAACTTTTTCTTCCTTTTTTTTTTTTTTTTTTATTAGAGTAATGTAATTACTTGAAAAAGTACCATGAAATGAAAGTAGTAACTCCAGGCAGTAGTAGGGTGACAATTCACAGCATATCTTGTTAGTGTCGTAAAGTTGCTGATGAGCTGCAGAAACGTGAACTTCAGAACAAAGCAAGTTACTGGCACAGTCTGACGCATTTGCTGTCGCATTTTGATATTATAAGTAAAAATTCATTGTGTTTTTAATATAGGTACAGACTGATCAGATTTTCAGCCTGAAAGGAAGAATATGATATTATTCATCAAGATTTTGTGTTGACAGGGAATCAGATAGTCTTTTTCTCCAAGAAAGCCTTAGTACAGGACGGTTCGATGTAAAAGAGAGATAGCTATTGATGCAGGTTTTCTGATCGTTTATCAAGAACTCATATTCTGGGTAGATTTTATTAAACTTGTAATAATGGATAACACAAGGCTTTCTATTACCTGTCACTGTATGTTTGTTAATGCTCATGGAGCCAATATTTTATCAGGTGCTAGCAATAAGACTTATTGCTGTAGTGCAGGAAGATACATGACTCTGCTTGCAGGACAAAGGAGGCTTTATTACCGTGCACAACAGTGAAGTATAGATTGGGTATATGGATTTGGTTGTGGCTTCATGGCCTGACCCAGCTTCCTTTGAAACTAATAACGGAGTAGGGTAGCCCTCTTAGATGAGGAAGTTAGCATAGCTGTGTTGGTGTCCATCATGGGAGTATCTGGCCCATTAAATTGGAAAGTCTGTGGGGTGTTGCCCTCTGCTAAGCTGGAGGGTTTTAAGACTTTTCTCTGATGAGGACTGTGCAGAATGTGGTCTTTGGGTTACAGTAATAAGTAGCAAATGGGAAAAGTTGGTGCATCACACCCCTATCGGCCTCATACAACGGTTAATAAAAAGTTTGGTTTATCTTGGGCAAATTTCAATAAGGAAGATAGTGAAAACTTAAATGGAAATAAAGTGAAGATAACACAAAGTTTGAGTGGTTTTTTTTTTTTGTTTAAGGTTTAGACAAAATTTGACCAAACTTTGAATCTCTGAGCTACATAAAATACGTTTTTTCTGCTCTTATTGATTCCCTTGTTTCTTCTTTGACTGTTGACTGCACCCTAAATGTTGCACTCCTGTTTACAGACAACTTTTGTTGGGTTGCCTTGAAGTGTTTTGTGTGCTGTTTACTTAGGTGATTAATACTCTTGCTGCATCTAAAGAATAAGCTTAATTTTTGTTGCTTTCTCCTAGCTGGTGTGGTAGGTTTCTACATGATGAACCTTCTGCAATGTAGAATAACAGGCTCATTTTTCAGTTTTAATTTAGAGGGTTTCAGAGATACTTCTAATGTGTTCTTGCAGTGTGTTGAGCATGGTGTAACAAAATACCAATGCTATTAAGCTTCCCTGAGATTCAATCTCCTAAAAATAAGCAGTTATTTCAGTGGCTTGGAACCAAAGCACTGTAGTAATATTGGCAGGGCCATCCCTTCAAGACTGTAATTGGCTTTGGATTTGAGTGTACAGTATACTACTTTATGTGGTTACAGCTTACAGTATGTGGCATGACTAATTGATTTCTCTTTTCTTTTTTCCTCTTTTTTTTTTTTTTTGCTTTTCCATCTTTTTCTCTTTTTTTTCCCCTCTTTTTTCTCTTTTTCTTTTTCATGATAAAAACAAGGCTCAGGTTGAAGCTAAGAAGGAACATGAAGGAGCAGTTCAATTGCTAGAGGTAAGAAGATATCCTTTGTGTTACCTTTGCTTGTGGGGGTTCCATTCTGAATATGATAACTTTACAGTGTCATCACTTCTAAAAGTTTCAAGAAATATGTGGGCAAATAGGGTTTGGTTTTCTTCTCTTCTAATATAATTGCATCCTTTAAAGATTATAATTCAGTTAGGAATGCATTAAGCTCACCTGTTCGAAGTGATGCGCGTACCTCAGTTTCTCTTTGCATAGAATGGAAATTTTGGTACCATTTTTTGTAAAATACTGTCAGATATATAAAAAAGAGGTGATTATTTGTGAGAATTATTAACATTTAGGCTGGAAATACCAATCAATTGTCTATGGTTCGTAATTAATAGTGTCTAGTAAACATAAAGCAACATGCTAAAGAGTTTTTCCCTGTGCTGTCTGCTGTTTAGAAATGCAGGTTGACCTACAGTGTTGTGCAAGATAGGACAAACGACAACAACATGTAGGAGAAATTAGAACTCCTGTAAGAAGGTTTCTAAAGCAAAAAATTCCTCCCCAGTTTTTCAAAACTAGTCTCAACAGGTTCTTTAAGTTCCAAACATATAATTTGATGTCCTTGGATAAGGTAAAGTGTCAGGAAATATAGATGCACAAGTAAATAGCACACTAATTGCATCCGGATTTCCTTTTACTCTTTTTGTTCTTCATTTTTTCATGCAAAATAGGTTTTCACTGATAACTACCGAACTAGTTTTTCTGCCTGGCAAAAAGGCATTAAAGGGTTATTAAGTCTTAACATGATATACATATCTTAAAGAAACAATTTATGGTATCACATGTTATAGCAAGTGCATTTTATTTAAAAATCTCGTTTTAGCAGAAGGTAATTTCTAAACTTCTTACCTTCTCACAGTAGTTTTTCTGTCTGTGTACTTACTGATTATGCATTGATGGGAGGTGGTTTTTCTGCTACATTGATAATATTTAAAAAAAATGTTTATTTGTATTTATAGAATTTAATATTCCCACAGAAAATGTTTTACTCATAGGCTTTATTATCATCATATATATTAAGTTGTTTTGCCTTCAAGAATATAAGATTAAATTATTATTTAATGTCTGGTGGAAGTATATGATGCAGGAAAGCGTAAGTAGAAACAAAACAGGCAAGTGATTATTTACTCCCCTCAAGCTAATCAAAATTCTTATTTAGCTGATCTGTCTGCAACCTCCAATTTACATAATCCCGTCAAGGTTTCCTAAGCTTTTGCTTTTTATTGCCATAAGCCCATTTATTTTTAACATTTTATTTAATCTGTCTTTTGCAACTTAAGACTAGCAGCGGTATTGATTTCTGAAACATTCTATAGCGTGGTTTGCATTGGTGCATGTTTTTACACATTAACTGTTCCAATATATTTTGCTTTGAAATGTTAAAGTGTTCAAAACTGGTTTTATTTCTTTGTTTATTTCACATCTCTTTGTTTACTGTGTCCTGTTTGGAATTTATTGCTTTGCACTTCATCCAGAACACCTTGGACAGCATGCAGGTATTTTAGGGCATAAATTCGCCTTTCCCTGTCCTGAATCCTGCACTTTTCCCTTTAAATTGAGTACGATAGTCCTGCCTAACTTTGCATGGGATGCGTGCTAGAACCATTGTTATGCAAGCATGCTTGACATTTGTTGGCCTAATACCAAATCACCAAAATCACTTTTTTTTTCTACAAGAGATTAATCTTCAAATATGGTGTGATTTAATGAGAACTCAGATAACATTTTGGAAAGTTAATTTCTTGTGAGCATGCCCAGTAAGAATGGTTTAGTACTTTATTCAAGATTGTAGCTTTCTGACTGTGTGGAATTTGTTTGAATTCAGATTGTTTTGTTGTTAATGCAGAGATAATTTTATGTGATATTTTCACCCGGGGTTGATTTGTTGAGCCACCTACTGGAAGGCCTTGCTGCTACGTAAACAGTTAAACTGTGAAATTACATCTCTGGAGCAGAATGTGTGAGCTAATTACTAGTCTGAATTCAAGCCTATCCGCCTGGAAAGTTGCTCATCATCTTATCTGTCTTGTGTGAACGGTATCTGTCTTGTAATGGATGAAGTCTGCTTCATTTTCCATTTAAGAAGCTGTTTAAGTTTTAGAAATAGCACTGTTTATTGTATGAGAAACTTGGCAAGTCCTAAGTGCTATCCATTCGATATGGTTTGCAGTAGAGAATGTCTTTTCATACAGCCACTGCTATAGGTGGATCCAGTTTTTGGGAGATCTGGTAGACTTGGCACTTTCCTGCCATTGGTATTAGGATAGGCTATGTGGGCAGAACCATCATATAGAATAAAAATTCCTTACTTCTGAGAGTGAGATCACATGCCTCACTCTACAGTGACATATATGAATACATAGATTTTCTACAGTGAGGTGAGTCTGGCTGGCTAACAATGAACCAAGCACCCACCTGAAGTCAAGAAACAAAGATGGGTATGGGGATGCCTCCTGTTAGCACTATTGTGGATCTTATGGCAATTTTTTCTTTATATAGAACCTACTTTGTGCTCACTTCTAACTCACAACCTTGAGTAAAAAAAAAAAAAAAGGCGTTTTTCTTCCAGGCTTTGTACTGTCATGAGAGAACCACTTGAATATTTTAGATATTCAAAAGAAAAGTCAAAGAAGGCATATACTGAAATGCAAATAGGTTTCAAATTAATAAATAATAATAATACTTTAAATTATTTTTTTTTAAAGAAAAATATTGTTAAGGCAGCATTAGCATCTTGTTGAGGTCTGGATTGTGATGTTTTTATTTTTTATTTTATGCTAGAGTTTCCATAACTGCATGTGGAAAGGTCAGTATATATTCTTAGAGAGTTTAATAGCTCATCCTTAAACTTTCCATTGGAAAGAGGGGATCTAAAAACCCAAACCATTTTACTGCTTTGTTTGCTTAATGGTTTTTTGTTTGTTTAATGTTTTTTTTTTAAATTGTACATAGATGCCTTGTTCATGCAGCAAATAAACAAGTAACAAAGGCTCGCATTTTGATTGCTCAAAACCACAGTGAAGAGATGAAAGACAAAAAACAAAAATCAAAGTATTTAATGTTTGTGTCAAACTCCCACAATGTCTCTGTATCTTATTGTTTTCTGTTTCATAGTCAGTCAGATAGAGACCCTGAGGCTTCTTTAGCAGAACTAAATTAATTTGTGTTTTATGAATACAAGAAATTATATCCTCAAAATTTAATGAAGGGACGTGATGTTTGTTCATCATAAAGTATCAGATTAGGAAATAATACATTCACCTTTCATATGAGGAGCCTATTACTGCCTCTGTTGAGCTGCTACTGCTTGCAGTGTTTGGGTCACAGCACGTAAGACACGCGTGCTCCCAAGATCTCACATGGCTCCCTTTCTCTGGCAATTTCAAGAGTCCAGACCAACTGCCCCTAAGTGAAAATCGAACCTCACACATGAAATTCGCAGGAGCTTTGCTGATTCTCCAGTGTTTGCATGAAGTGTTAATATGCTCTTTCCTAACTCTGTGGGCACTCTAGATTTTTGGTTTTTCTCTTCGGGAATATCTGATAGAGTATGCATACAGATATACAGGCTGTTTATAAATGCAATTTGAAATTTAAATGTGTTATATTGAAAACATTACATCCTGAATTTAGCTGGTACAATGAATGTACAGGTTTGGGTAAAAGGGTTTTTTCATGATTTAGTGTCTTCACTACTCTTTTATATGTTTTGAGTAAAAATTGTAGAAGAAATCCTGAATTCCCATGCCCTTTGTCATTCCTTTCAGCCAAGGAATCTTTCCATCTCCTCATCCACTTTTTCACATCAGGAATTCATAAACTGTATCTAGGAAAATTTCCCAAGTCAGCACAGAAACTTCTCTTTTAAGTTCTGTTTTGTTGAAGCCTGATACCTCAAAATTAAAACAAAAATGTTTGTCAACAATGATGTTTTGGTACTTCCCACAAGCTTACAATCAATCTCCTCTTGGCTGGTGTCTGGCTTATTTCTGTGTGGCTTTGCATCTATAGTGAGGAGCATTATTTTTGAAAGGGAATTCAGCCGCTAGCTAGGTCCACATTCTGCATGAACCACTGTGGGAATTTTTGTTGTTGCTTTTTAATACATCAATGTTAATCTAGCAATTCAGGAGGCTTCAAGTTAATAGCAGAGGATGGGCAAACCTCAGAAATATACCTGAGCTTTAGAAAAAGTTAGAAAAGCCCACAAAAGTGACAAACAGATGTGTGTAGAAGTTGCAGGTGTTCTTGGCAGTGGTTTCTTTAGCACTGACAAAAAATTATGGTGAGCAATTTGCCCTTTGGAAATTGGGGATTAAAGGAATACTTACCTCAATATTACAGGGCTACTAAAAGGTTTTATTCTAAATATGGGTGAGAATTTAGCCGGAGAAAAGTGTGACTGTGGGCCTGTTTATCCCAAGTAGGTTGCCTGTCCTGGCTTCCTGGTACTTTAGAAAAATCTGATGCAGTCACAGCTTTCTCTGATCTCAGTCAAATGTCCGTGTTGTGTCTTGCTTGTGCAGGCCAAGGTCCGAGAGCTAGAGGAGAAATGTCGGACACAGAGCGAACAATTTAACCTCTTGTCCAGAGAGCTGGAGAAGTTTCGACAGCAAGCAGGGAAAATTGATCTCCTGACCAGTAACTCAGTGGCATCCTCAGATATCCCTGGTTCTCCTGGTAAATCTCTATCCCAGTTAATGAATGGAATAGCCACTTCTATAGGCAAAGGTAAGGACCAGCATTTTATTTGTCTCTGTTCTGCCCTGTAGGTTTTAAGATGCAACTCAATGATGTAAATAGAATTTGATTGTAAAAGTGGAGGATAGAATTCGCTCCTGTTCCTGTTTTGTGACTTGTTTAAATTACAGAATATCTCTTAAGCCTTCAGTGAGATTGTTCCAGTTTTATTTGGGCACTGCTGTGAGAAGAATTCTCTCTAATTGTTTTTGGGTATACTGACGAGAAACCTGTTCAGTGTTAAAATGATGTATCCCTTATGTAAATATCTACTTCTGTTGGAAGAAGAAAGACTGTCTGCATATACAAGCTTTGTTGTAAAGCCTTCACTGTTTCACAGTCAGGAGTAGATGTGCTCTCTTGTTGAAGTATCAGTTCATGGGGAAAGAAAGCACAGAGGCCTCCGCACTGTGTTAGCCATTACATAAAAGAAACTTGTAAATAGAGATGGGTAGAAAATGGGAAAACTGAGAAACATGAAAACATTTTTTGTTTGGTTGCGCTTGTTCAACCAAAAATGTACACTTCTCTGTAAAATCTATAAAGTAAAACATTAAAAAAAAAATTCCGTGAAAGCAGACTCTGTCTAGAAAAAGACAAATTTTGTCACAAAGTTGTTTTGCTTGGAAAGGAGTTTCATGGGATGTATTTTAACACAACTGAATAGGGATAAAATCTACAGTTGCTTACTAAACTGTGCAAATGTGTGTTTAAAATTTAGCTGTGTTTAAAATAGTATCTGAACACGTAACTGACAGGTATTTTAGAAACAGAAAAGTCACAACAATAATATTATTTATTTGAGTTTTAAAAGAAATAGAGAATGTTAAGTGAAAAAAAAAATATGTCTGTATTGATATTCTTACACTTACGGTGCCTAGTATCTTCAACGCAGTATGTGTTTCCATGATGTGTATTGAACTTCTGCCAGGTCATCTCCTATTGCCAGAGGCAACTGCTTCTCCTGAGTACACAACTTTGTTAGCGATTCATTAGCCATAAGAAAATTGCAAAGATCGAGGCAAGAGTTTACCTGAGGACACTTGAAAATAACTTGCATGTCAATCACGTCCGATTGTGTATTATAACTATGTTGTTATCAAAGCTGAGGAGTGTGCTCACCAGCTCAGTATCACCCATGCTAGAATGACTTTAACTACTTGTTCTGCACAGGAACACTTGTCAGGTAATTTCCATTACTTACAAGTTTCCCAAAGTTATTTTAAAGTAAGTATGAACAGGAGCTGGAAGAAAGAAATAATCTTGCCTTTTTTTTTATTTTATCTGCCTAAGCTTCTAGAAAAATTCTGAGGCATAGGGCCTAGAAATCACAAATCATTTCCCTATCATTATAGATGAGCAGTTATTTTCAGTGAAGGGTGCTGAACTCAATGTGAAACCACGTCAAAAGGAACCAAGGTGACATCCTTCTTTCATTTCACTTCAGTAACTTTGTATGCCTTGAGTTTTTGAACACGAGCTGTTTGCAGCTTGCCAGCTGTGGTGCATATTAGTTTATAGGCTTTTCTGAAGCTGCGAGTCTTACCTAAGTGGATATTAAAGTGCACTAAATGGAGAATTCAGAAAGCATTACCTGATAGCTGTAGAATTTAGTAGAAATTTCCGTAGTATCAACAGTATTAGCTCCTCATGTCTCTAAGGATAGGATTTTCAATCAACAATTAATTTTAAAGGAAGGGTAATTAGATACTGAGATGTTCTTTAGGCAGCTAGTGAAAGTCCAGTCTGTGTCTCTGGAATTGATCTCAATTGGCCCCAATCCTCAAATAAAAATAAACTAAGCTTTTTGAGGTCCTCAGTCAAACTCTCCAAACTGACTTGTATTTATTCTTGAAATACTAATGGAAACAACTTTTAAAAAGACCTTAAAAACATAAAAACCAGAAATCTTCCAAGAAATCCTTGACTAAAAACACAGAAAACACAGCTAGGTCTGTACTGAGTCATTAAAAGGCCTTGCTCTGTAAACATTTTCTCATAATCTATTGATTTCTATGCAACTTAGATTTCAGGGCCTGCAGCACTAGTGTATAAACATCAGAAATCCTTGGACAATATTCATTCTCCGTATGAATGCACTGATAACAATAAAGTAATGTTTGAACAAGTGGGCAGGATTTCTAATTATTGAAAGCAACCATTTCATGATAATGACGGTAATACTACAGCAAGTTCTTCACAATAGAAGTGTAATTACTTTTATTATGTGTGAGGAAGAAAGAACACAAGAGGGAACACAAGGACAGCTTTCAAAGCAAAGCAAATGACGGAAATGAGATCAGTTTATGACCAGCTGCTTTGCCTTTATTGGTGATGCCTGAATGTATCAGGAAATGAAATAAACCTAGCCAGAATAGATTAGAGCGTAAAAAGTTCACTCTAAACATACAATAATCTCTCAATCAGATACAGAAACCTTAAGATTTATTATTCATCAGATAAAAGGCTCATTTAAATGGCCTTTCTAGAGAATTTAGGTAGTCCATAATGAATCAGCAGTTCCAATAAATAAAATGGAGAGTCTAATTGTACTACAAGTATGGCCAGCTTTAATTCTGCTGAGACATTTAAATTAAGTCTGATGTGCTTCCTTGCCTCTTTCCTTGAAAAGGTGTTACTGAGGCTTCCTTAACAGATATTTGCCGGTCATGGGAAAATAAAGGCCATTTTGAGTGTATATGGGTTTTACGAGACTTTACAGACAAAACCCCTGTGGCTTCCTAAGGTTCTTCTCTAGTATTTAGAGGAAAAAAGAGACATTTCCAGAAGCCTCTGCATGTTCTTGTGAACTGATGTATTTTTCACTTTAACTCTTAGTTTTTTCAAGAGTGCAAATATAAAAGGAAAGATGCTCTCCACCTCCCTGCCACCTTGCTTCGTTTCCAGGAGGTTAACAAGTTTTAAAACAGACTTTCTAGGTCTGATTCTTCCACATTCTGTTGTTTAAGCCCAGGGACATCAGTGAAATTGCCTTGGATGAACAAGAGCACCTAGTTTGAAATTGTTTCTTATTTTGGAGGTAAAGTTAGGCCAGTTTTAAAGTGCAGCCATTTTTGCCTCTGCTCATGTATTCACAATCCACAAAAATAGACATCCTCTATGGAAATGATCAGGAGATTACAGAGATTCAGGAGGTTTCAGGAGGAATGTACTTCACGCACAGTGAATCTCAGTTTCACTCTTTGCAAAGCCATTGCTTGATGATGCTTGTGTTTGTTTTGTTTTTTTTTTTTAATCCAACTGTGCCTGTCTGTACATGCATAGAATCAGCATGAATTTACATATATTATTTAAGGATCTCATGACCTTTCCAAAAAGTCTCCTGTCCAGAATACACAGGAACTAACTGCTAACATTGTATGGTACAGCTTGCCTGAAAATCTATTCTTTCCAATTTATTGCAGATATTAGAGTACCTTGAAAATGCAGCAATTTTTAATCTGCTTTAAGAAATAGATCACATTGTAGTCTCAGATAAAAGCAGTCCCACAGCATGGGAAAGAGCCTTAAAGGAATATTATTTGACACTTTTTTTCATAAAGAGACAGGAGTTGATGGCACCCAGTGCAGATTTTGTTGAGCAGGGAGATGTTACTTTGCACAAGAAGTCAAATGAATAGAGAAAAAGATGACACTGAAGGCAGCAGTAAGTCCAGTTAGGAAGACGGATCCTTTTTGCATAGCTGGATTTGAGGCACAAGCTGTACTTCCACACGCATGGATGGATATGGGCATAGATGACTCTGAGGGGAAGGGAGGTACCTGAGTAGGCTGTATCTAGTTATTAGCACCATCTGGAGCCATAGATGTGTCCAATTACAACTACCACACAGTTGTCTCTCCTATGTATTAAGGACTCAAGGTAAATTTTATGTACCCTGTGGTACAAATGGAAAAAATGAGACAGTTGAATATCTTCCAGTGTCTTGATATTTCTGGAGTTCTTGATCATGTGTGCTCCTATCCTGGTTATCATCCTATATGTATGCAAAGCAAGGGCTATATTGTCCAAGAGTCTTTCCCCACATTTTGTATGTAGTGCAACTAATTTAATAACAAAGCCTGAAAAATCCAGGAGGTATGAGACCAAACAGCAGTTTCCTTTGAATGAATAATCACAGTTGGACCAATTATTTATAGCCTTGGTGCTGGCAGACTGATATGGCAAGCACATAAACAGCAAACAGAAGGAGCTAAATTGGCTAAAGGTTTCTGAACAGGGATGACTTTTCTGTTACATATGTGAGAAAGGTTCCAAGAATAAAAAATGTGCTCTTTTCCAGCCTGGAGATTGCTGTAAGCGGGACTAGTTGTAATTAATCTTTTGTATGGTGAATTGTGTATTTCCTTGCTGTCAATGTGCTTAAGCTGTCCTGCTGTAAATTACAGTGATGCAAAGAAAATTAATCATATTGGACTAAGGAGCACACCAGAAAAACCCTCTGATAATATATTTGAGCTTATTCTCCTCTACAATATGAATAAAGAGGTTCAAACTGATAATTCCTGGTGATGTATTTCTGGGAAGCTTGTAATTCAGTAGCAAAACATTGCTGTCCAGACTTCTGGCAGAACTGGAGAGGAAATGCTGAACCTACACATATCTAGGGTCTGAAAAATTAGAGCATAGATTCATTATGTTAACGAGAGAGAGGAAAGAGAAGGCACTCTGCACATCTGATTGTGTCAGCAGCGCCCTAGGCCGTGCTTTGCTATAACTTCTGCTGATGCTGCAGGTATAATTAAGCTCAGTTTACAATTTCCTGCTTGTTTTCATGTGGTTTGGAGACTGAATGAACAGTAAAAGGGAAAAAATGTAGAAGTATTTTGTATTACACTTTATTAGTGTCTCTTGCAACCTGGATGAAGTTTTTCTTTTTATTTGTCTCCCCTCAGCATTAGGCCTGTTTTTCACATGAGTCAATAGGAATAAGAGTGTTCAGCCTCTTGTAAGGCTGACTCCTTACGTCCCTTAAGTGTGCAGTATAAACTGTCTTTCCTTTTAATTTTTAAGTGCTTGAAAAAAAGCGCAATAGAAATATTTAAAAGTATTTCCCGAGATTTTTCCTTTTTCATAGCCTGTGTGTTCTGTTTTTTAGAAGCTGGAGAGATGGCACTGTGATCAAATTATGTATTTTAGTACTGGTATTAATGAGGAGCTCTTAAGAAATATGAAGCAGGTACTCTTGGAACTTACTGCCCTGAAAAAAGCCAAATCACTTCCCTTCATTTCAAAAATAATATCCTGTCAACTAAATTATTAGCATTTCAGTTGCTTTCTTAGAAGATAAAGGCACAGCTTGATTCTACATTCCAGTATATGACAGAATCCCCAAAAGAAATAGAAGGGTCCCAGTTTTTTAGTACTGGGCATGTTAAACAGAATGTCAGATAACTTCTCCAAAGATATCATGGTGCTTAGAACAAAGGTGGACTTTTTTTTCATTAGGGGAAACTTTAACTTTGATTTTTATTTTTTTTAATTTAAATACCTTCACTCTCTACATTATGTTCCATTACACATTGTTGATTCATGTAATTTACCAAATTAGTAGGCTTAGCTACTTTTATGCTCTGCAGTCTACCTACCTTAGTCTTTTTCTAGAATAATTCCTAACAGGAGGAGAAAATAACTCACTGCTGCTTATTAGTTGGTAATGTTTCTGCTTGAGAACAGTTACTTATTCTCGTGTGTGTTTTGTTCACTGCTAGGTCATGAAAGTCCTTCTGGAAGTCGTTGTGTGATTTCAGAGTTTATACGACCCCTTCAAATATCTGGAGACAAACCAGAACAATTATCTGTCAAACCTACATTCCTGTCCAAGTCGAGATCTGGTACCCCAAGATGCAGATTTGATTCAGACGTGAGTCTTCTAAAATTTATTACTGAAAATTTATGTTATGGGGCCGAGACATCTCTAGGGGATGGATGCAGGTTGATCCACTTGGTTTTAAAAAGTCAAGACATGAATGTTCTCATTTTCTGAGACAACTTGCGAACATGACCAGTGGGAATTTAACTGATGTTTTCAAAGAAGTCTCAGCTGAAATCCTAGTTACACAGCATAAAAAAAATGGGTGTGTGAGAACCTCAAGCTTCTGTGAAAACCTCGGCCCTCAATGATGCGTTCTGAGTGTTACACTCCTTCTGTGCATAAGAGGTGTAAGTCAGCGTTTCTGTCTCTTTTAGTGTATGCCTATGTTATGCAAGTTTGTTATTATTTTATTGTGTCTACCAAAAGGTGTGACTTTGATACGATCTGGGCAAATGGAAAAGAAATTCCATGCAGTGCCCTGTCCAGGCAGATGTGCTCTGACAGAGAAGTAGCTCCTTCTGCAGGACTTGTTCTGCTTTTCGTGTCATGTGAATCATCTCACTACAGCTAGGCTGATACCACCCACTAACAGCAGTTTCCAGCACATATTTCCAGACTGATATTAAGCCTGTAACCTGGAAGTGAAAGTTGCAGGATGTTGTCACTAAACTCTTCCATCATTCAACTTTACAGCTTGTATTTAATTGTACTTTTGAGAGGTTCTATTCTTCCATTCTTAGAAAGGTTTTCTGATTTTCAGTAGAATTCTCGTAGAAAGCCAATGGGAAGCTCAGAAGAGCTTTACAAAGGTGCCGTAGCAATTTGATTGTTGTTATTTAGGACAAATGTTAAATATAAGGAGGTATAGGACACCTTTTGGAAACTTTATTATTTTCTTTTAAATACTGTAAGTTTGTTTTACATGGGCAAACAGCCATGAGGAAATGATCTTCAGATTTTACCCCTCACCTTACAGTCCTGAATCCCATTCTTAATCTTTACAGAAGTAAATATATTGAAATTGTGTGCATATTTTCAACGTATTTTATATTCATTGCTACTGAACCTCTGAAAGTTGATAGAATCAAAATGTTTTAAAATGGATCACAAGCCTGAGTATGGCATAGAATATTCACCAAAATATTCGATTCATGTGTAGTAGGAATTCCATGGATATATCTAAGGATTATCCACAAATAAATATATTGTATATTTATGTGTAGCAGCATTACTGAAAAGTGTGAATATTCACTGCTTTTTGAAGAGGTCACAGAAAAAGCAGCCCGGAGTAGCCAAACCGGAAAAAACAGCTTAGCAATGAGACTTAGGGAAGCAGAACTAACAGGAAGGAACAGAAAAAGTGCGTGTCAAATTTAATTCCTTTTTTCTATGATTTTGGAGTTACCTCTCGCTGAGAATGTCAAGCCCTCTTTTGCAGAATTGTTCGTTCTGTGCCTTCTAGAGTGTAATTATGTGATGCACACTTACATTATGCAAGCTCACAGAAATTAAGCTCCATTCTTTTTTAGAGGTATCCAGACCTAGGGGAGAGTGTACAAATAAAATCTAAAAATGGAGCATAATGCTGTGAGGTCTGAAATAAAAAAAAATGATAACTCTGCAAAAATACACCTGCAACTTCCCTGATTGTTACTAGTAACAAAGTCTTCTAGAATAAGCATTATTGGGTTAGTTATGAGCGTTGTGACCTGCCCGTAAAAAGGTATCGGGATGATAACAGTTGAAAATTTGCCTGCATCCCCAAGTGCTACACAGGGGAGGATACCCGTTAGCTATTACTGTCCTCCTCACTGGAAGTGGAGTGCTGGCAGAAATAGTGTATGTTGTGCTAACCCAACAAGCTCACTCACCTCTTAAGAGTTAATTCAGAGGACAAGTGACATGACTGAATATTTTTCTGGTGCACTTCTGTTCCGTGCTGGGAATCAAGGGGGGATCAGTGCAGGCCTGAAAGTTGCTGTTCAATATTCACTCTTTCCAGACTAAAATTTTGGTCAATTTTTGGACAACTTATCTTATTTGATCCCCCTGTAAAACCTAGTATTTCTACCTTAATTAAAGTTCTCTTAAGCTCAGGCAGCAAGTTGTTTACTTTTCCTAAAAGAGTTCACAGCATACTGTAAAATAAGTGGAGGAAAGAAGGGCATCTCTCACTTCAAAAACTCTACTAGGCTCGAAGTGTAACAGAAAGAATTACTATTTTACCAGTGAACTACATAGTGCAGAGCTAAAATAGGTGGAGTCTGTGTTGATTCAGCACCACAATTTAATCTCCAGGTTTCTTTAGCCAGCGACGTGAAAGGGAGTGATGTGGTCAATATCACATCTCCTTCAGCCATCTCCACCGACCACATGACAAAGCCCCGGTCTATTGGTGCTTTATCAGTTTTGCAAGCTTTTCAGGAAAACCAACATCCAGCTTCAGACAAGTGACCTGAATCTCAAGATGTCAAGGAATTAGCTAATTTCTTTACCCTGTTAGGATCTGAATTGCAGTTCCTTTTTAGCCTAAGCGTTTTTAAGTAAAAGTAACTAGTTCTGTTCCATGTTAGAAGTTAGTATTTTTTAAAATGTTGCATATTTGCCTGTCAGAAAAACAGTATGTGCATTTTTTTGAAATCGCGTTGTCTTTTTATTTTTCCTTTACAGATGGATAATGATCAGAATTCCAATACCTCAAAGCAGAGATATTCTGGGAAAGTCCATCTTTGCATTGCCCGTTACAGGTAAAAAACCCAGCTCATTTTATATATATGATACATATTTGTAATAGTCAACATATGGTTTTGCTTCACATTTACTCATGTGAACCAGTGTTATGGATAGCTTGCATTTGCTGCAAAGTAGTTCCATTTCTGTGTGCTTTGATTAGCAGAGAAATTTAACATGGTGTGGCTCTAACTCACTGCTGTATTTCTAGCCTTCACTGTCTAAATGAGATGAGAATGTGTACTTCCTACTTTGTAGAGGATATCTCAGTCTGTTCTTATAAATTGCTTTTTCATCAATGCCAGAAAGATTTAAAAGTTCCTCACATCTTTGCTTTGCACTTTAAAATTTCAGGTATGAAGTATTGTCATGATAAAAATTTCTGTGACTAACCATTTCTTTCAGGATGGGTATGGATTTAAATACTTTATAAGAAGGTTTTGTCTATGAGTGGCTTGTTTTAGCTGTAACTCACTTTTTGTCTTTATTTAACTTATCTCAAGAGAATGAACTTGTGTAAAAGACTGCCATATAAAACAAGTGGAATATGGGGACTGGAAAAGACCCTCACAACTGAGTTTGCGTTAATTAACTTTAAAAAATAGGTAAGATTTTGGACAGTGTATTCAAAGAGACCCAAGTCAGAAATGTAAGTAAATTATACAGAAAAGGATGGTTTTAAGTGTATAGTACTTAAGTGAACAGGTTGCATTTCGTGGAGCATGGTGGTGATACAGTTACAGTTCACAACAGCAAATTGACCTTGACTCCACTCAGAATATGTTTCAGAAGGGAAGCAAAAAGATTGAACTGAGGAATTACCTTCCTGTGCAGCTTTAGAACTGCAGAACCCATTTCTGCTTAGTATTCAGTGATGTGGGGGTTGTAAGTAACCACACCTTTTCCATCTGTACCCCACTGCAGTTACAACCCTTTTGATGGACCAAATGAAAATCCAGAAGCAGAGCTCCCCCTTACGGCAGGAAAGTACCTGTATGTGTATGGAGATATGGATGAAGATGGCTTTTATGAAGGTATTTTTTTTAAATCTGTGAATTCATGCTAATTCGTGCAGATTCCAATCAGTTCATCTGTCACACAGGCTCCCAATTCTTTCCCTCGTCTACTCCCAAATCAGTTGCTAAAATTAGTGTGATTATCATTGTGTTAATTAACAGAGTCTCTACACCAGCAAAGCCACTCATTGCAGGTAAAGCTAATTATAAGATGGTTTGTATTGTCAGCTTTTCCTGCTGGCAAGATTTAAGTTGACAAGAAAGCTTACTGGCAGTTCTGGTTTTTGCCTCACTGAGCCTTTACATTCTCAAACTGTGAATGTTGTTTATGTACACTTTTCACTTACATCTTCTTCCTTATCTTGTCCAATTGCAAGGCTTTGACATGTAAGAGGTATGCTCCTTCAAGGATTTTAACGGCATTGTTCTTTCTCACCAGGGGAACTTCTAGATGGACAAAGAGGACTAGTCCCTTCAAATTTTGTGGATTTTGTTCAAGACAATGAGACCCGGTTATCAAGCACATTAAGCAGTGAACAAGATCAGAATTTTATCAACCATTCGGGTCCTACTTTGGAAGGAGATCTCTTGGAGATAAGTCCACCAAGTCACATAGACTCTAGTGTAATCAGCAATGGCGCAGGGACTTTGGATGTGAACATTGATGAAATTGGAGAAGACATTGTGCCTTATCCTAGAAAAATCACCCTTATTAAACAACTAGCCAAAAGTGTCATTGTGGGCTGGGAGCCACCGGTAGTGCCACCCGGATGGGGAACTGTTAGCAGCTACAATGTTCTGGTTGACAAAGAAGTACGGATGAACATAGCCTTGGGAAGCAGAACGAAAGCTCTTATAGAAAAGCTTAACATTTCTGCTTGCACATACCGAATATCAATTCAGAGCATCACAAACAAGGGTAACTCAGATGAACTGCAGTGCACTTTGTTAGTTGGGAAGGATGTCATAGTAGCCCCCTCTAATCTTAAAGTGGACAATATAACCCAGATTTCTGCAGAGCTGTCCTGGCTCCCTACAAATAGTAATTACAGTCATGTGATCTTTCTTAATGAAGAAGAATTTGACATTGTCAAGGCTGCTAGCTACAAGTACCATTTTTTTAATTTGAAGCCCAATATGGCCTATAAGGTGAAGGTCATGGCAAAGCCCCATCAGATGCCCTGGCAACTTCCCCTGGAACAACGAGAAAAAAAGGAAGCCTTTGTGGAATTTTCTACGTTGCCAGCAGGTTTGATACTTTTTTCCCTACCCCAAAACTCTCCAGTTAAGTTTGTCTGAAAATACTAGATAGATTAATCTAACCTTTAGCTTTGTGCTGTAATCCCTGTCACTTTCATGAGCAGACTAGGGATTATTACATTGCTTTATGGTATCTAAAATTAATTCCTCTCCTGTATTATTCTCTTCTTTGTTCCTGGGTAAGGACTGAAGCATTTTTGGGAGATAAACTAGGGAAAGGCATGCTTATTATCATCACACAGTTTTATCAAATTAATCTCCATTTGTATTTAATTTCCCAGCTATATTATTTCTGGTAGGAGCTTATTTTTATTGCTGTGAACAACACTGGGGAAAAAAACTAGTTACTACTTCTGACATTGTTATTTGCCTGTCTTAAAGCACTTCTTACAGGGATGATCCAGCCCTTTTCTGTAATGAGAAGTAACGCAGGCTTCTTAGAGGACCACGCAGTCATTTAGGGGATGTAAATGTGTTTTGGTTGTGAAGTTGTAATCGCATCGTACAATTTGAATTTGTAAGGATAACAAATTGGTTGCATTTTGGAAAGTTTGAGGGTTTTTTTCCCACCTTGATTTTACATTAGGAATATTGATAAGTGTTACCAGTCGTTTCCCAGTACTTAAGAACGGTGAAGTAATGTTGAAAAGTAGAGCAGAAATAATGTAGTGCCGTGGAAAGATCCAAGGCTAAATTGGATGGGGCTCTGAGCAACCTGATCCAGTTGAAGATGTCCCTGCTCCTTGCAGGGGGGTTGGACTAGATGGCCTTTAAAGGTCCCTTCCAACCCAAACCATTCTGTGATTCTGTGATTTAAAGGATAGGCAGGACAGTAATGCTGGTTGGGTAGAGGGGGAGTTAAGCTTGTATGTCTACTGCTTTTGATGCTGTTGATTTATAGTTTCAGTAAAAATATCTGCAGCTCAGATATTTGCTCTATTGTCTTAAATGATTTCAGTGAAATAAGTGGTAGTGCTATTTAGAATCTGCTAGAAGAGGGTGCATTTTAAACTTTGTGTATGTGCTGTGGGAGTTGGAAGATACTGCCTAGATCATGGCTTGAACTTTTTAGATATGTTGATTTCTTTGTTATTTGGGAAAGGCCTTTCAAGTGAGGTTTTGTCAGGCACACACTTAACATGCTGCATCTCCCTCTAGCTGCTGAAGTATGCTAAAGCAATAAATGAGCTGAGGAGCTAAAATGGAGTGAAGCCTCTGCTTTTAGAGAAGCGTTACCATCATAGTGTGTCATGCTTTTGTCTTGCAAATATTACTGACTTCGAGTAATCATGTGTCTGTTCTTCCAAAATACAGGTAAAAGAAAGAAGTTTAAAGAAAAAATAGAGGAAGTTCCTTTAATGTGACTAATACTGTTTTTTTTTTTTCTCTCACTCTGGATTATTTTTCCACCTTAAATACCTTCAGTTGATTTGGAGGTTGGACTAGATGACCTTTAAAGGACCCTTCAAACCCAAATTATTTTATGATTCTATGATCTACTTTGTAAGGGCCATGCTTCAAAGATTATTTTAGAGTATACTGAGAGAGCAATACAGATACTCTGTGTGAAGGGAATCTTTTGTTATTGTGCCTCTCTAGAAGATGCACGGGAGCGAGTGATGTCACATAAACCTTTAGTTGTGCTGAATGTCAGGTTTAGTAGACAGTGCAGCGTGAACTGCAACATAACTGGCTACAGGCAGCTGCGAATGTTTGTACTGACAATTTTCTAAGGGCTTCAGAAATGTTTACAAATGAAGACATGCTCACTTGAAGCTGAGAAGCTCTGCTCTTTACTTGTGGGTTCAGTAATATCCTTACAGAAAAGGTTAGCATCAGCCACTTATACCAAAAAGGGAGCAGGGATCAGTGAATATTTTAAAATTTTCACACTGTGTCCAATCGCAGGGGTTTTTTAGGAATACATTAAGTGAAAATGAACTTGAGATAACTGCTCACATTTCAAAGCTAGAGAGAACAGTTGCATAAAAAGTACAGGACTGTTAGAGGTCACCTTTCCATTTTTCTCTTTGCATAGATACATCATGTTTTGCATGATTTATATTGAAAAGACATTGCTTCTTGTCGGACCAAAGCTGAATGACAGCTCTTTAGTTGCTGAGCTATTGAACTCCTCTTCTTGATTCATCAAAGCATTAAAATTGCTTAAGTTGAAACACTAGTTGTTCTCTTTTCAGTACTCAGATCTAAAAATAGACTTAAATATTGACAGGATTGGGACCAATGGGATTGTTATGGTTTTTGAGCTAATTTAGGTAATAAATTAATGAAGACCAAACTGTGGCAGAATTCTGAAACACATTTATGTTGATGATCAAGACCATCAGAAGTCATCAGGAATAATGTTCTTTTTAATGATGGGAGAAAATAGAAACCATACTAAGCCTTGGGCATTACAATGTAAACTGATTTCTCCTTCAGCCTCTAAAGGTTGCAGTAGACTCCCTGGGGATTGTTTGGTTTTGAGAGAATGGAAAGAAGGTGACTTCTCCTACAGGAGCAGATTAATGTTGTTGTCATTGACAAGATACTGGGCTAGATCAGATGCATTCTTTCTTGTAAGCTGAGGAGCTTTGCTGGACCGGGAATGGTGACTGTCAATAAAATAGGATGATTGAGGAAGCTGAAATTCAATCCTAAATCAAAATCTACATCTTGGCCAAAAATAGTATTAGGTCAGTTTGCATACTTTAGCCTTGCAAGTTAAAAATACATTATAGATGGTATAGGCAAAAATTTCAGTGTCCTGAACATGATGATTATTTTCTTTCCATGCCCACTAGAGGATGAAATTCAGTGACAGTAAACTGCTGAAATGCATTGACTTCAGCCTATCTGGAGCTGAGGCTTGTGTGGTATTTACACTTGTATCATGATCTGTTTGGTAGGAATGAGTGCGCACAGTTAAAATATTCGTAGCTTTTTTGGTAGATGAACAGAAGTTGGTTGTGCTTAATTCACTGGCAAAAGCAAACTCACAGCAGCCAAGGTTTGTATTCTCCCAGCTATTACACAGAGATGGCTACAGCTGAACCCTGCTTCTGAAGTGTTTTAGCATGAAACACTTCTCAGGGTTTGACTGTTAAATTAACACAACAGCATCCCTGAAATATTAATGAACAAATGATATCTATGGCATTTTTACTTTGATTTCTGTCCAAAGTAGAGATATTTATAGTAGGGTAATAACGTCTTTTCATTAAGGATATATTTGGTGTGCTATTACACTACCATACTGTAAATGCCTTAAAAGGCTAGTAGGTGTATTTTTTTTCTTCAGTGCAGAGAAAAGACTTTGAGTCCAGTTGTCCTTTAAACCAGCGTGCTACTGGTTGAAGTGGTTAAAGTTTCAACTTGCAGTCCACATTGCACCTTAGTGTCAATATGCTTCTGGCCCATAAATTGTGACTTGGATCCACTGATGGTCCAGAGAGACAGAATTTGAAGGTGATTTCTGAGTATGTAGTGTGCATTAAGTGCAGAGATATATACCAAAAAGTCACTTACTGTCACTTGCAGCAGTTTTCCACTAATAGTGCCACTCTTGGGCCTTTTTCTGACTATGTTTTTCTCTTAACATCTTCTACGTTCACAATAAGTAGCAGTTATACAGCGTGGAAGGATAAAAATAGGTCCAGAGCAAGTTGCTAGTACAGACCTCTTTGCAAAGAAATACAGCTTAGTTAATGGCTGTAAGATGACGGTCAGTTGGTCAGTTCCTAGCTCCATGACCTGCTGACCCTATGCTTCTGTTTTTTATATAACAACTGCAATAAGGATATTTTATCTTCTAAAAAAAATAAAAAATAAAAAAAAAAAGGAAAAAAAAAAAGGTGCTTCGGGATCTGTAGTTTCCAACATGTGGGCATATCAGTTGGCCTACATACTTCTGATCTAAGGCTCAACAGTGACCAGTCTTGTCTTTCTTAGGTCCTCCTGCTCCACCTCAAGATGTTACTGTACGGGCTGGGTCCACCCCAGCAACCATACAGGTGTCCTGGAAACCACCAACTCTGACAGCAACAGGAACCTCCCATGGCGCCAATGTCACAGGCTATGGTGTTTATGCGAAAGGTCAACGGGTGAGTTCTCCTTCCAGTGTTAGTGACCATCTGCCTTAGGTGAATTTCAACAGACAGGTAAAGGCAGCAGTAAACATGTGACAGCACTTGAATATATGCAGGGTGTTTTCAGCTTTTGCTAGAACCTACTCTTTTGTGCATAACTTGCTTGTTAGCTTCCTTTCTATAAGCACTTAAGCTTTTTGGACAAATGGGTTGAAAGGACTAAAGACAACTGGTGCTAAGTAGTGTGGAGCCCTAATGTGGGCTCTTGTAGCCCACTCTGTGTTGGCAATAATTCACTCCATGTTAAGACTTTGAAGGTTGTACTTCAGCGGGGTTGAGGGGAGGGATACAGATGTCTTCATGCTAGTAAGTTTCTTGTTTTGTACTTAGGTGGCGGAGGTGATCTTTCCAACAGCAGAGAACACCTTGGTGGAGCTAATGAGACTAAGGAGTTTGGAAGCAAAGGAAGTTACAGTTCGAACACTCTCTGCACAAGGGGAATCGGTGGATTCTTCTGTTGCTGCCATTCCATCTGACCTACTGGTGCCTCCAACCCCTCACCCCAGAACTGCTCCCAAATCTAAGCCATTAGCAAGTGCCGGAGCCCCAGAAACCAAAGAAGAACATTTAGGTCCACATTTAAAAATGGATGAGTCATGGGAGCAGACTCGTTCGGCATCCCCTGTTCATGGACACACGCTTGAGCCACCTGCTCCTAACTTTCACAGCACGCTTCAGGGGAGGAGGTCTCCATCGCCTAACCGAATACTCCCTCAACCTCAAGGCACACCTGTCCCAAATACTGTTGCAAAAGCCATGGCAAGAGAAGCCGCGCAACGAGTTGCAGAGAGTAATAGGGTAAAGGCAAACTTTTTCTTAAGGCTTTTTTTTAGACTGGCTTTATTCACTGTGGTGCTTTCCCAAAAACATCACTAGAAATATTGTCTCAAAAAATGCGGGGCCTTACTTCAGAAAAAAAAAAAATTATCAAGCTTTGTGCTTGGATCCTGTGGCAGTCAAAAGGGAGGCTTGTGCCTACATGTAAAAAGTCAACCAAGTTCTGCAGTACTTTGAAAGAGACCAAACCAATAAAGGGCAGTTTAAAAATGGGTCCGGAATAGGCAGATAGACAAAAGTCCTGAGTAGAATTACTGTGAAAGCTAATGTTTTTGACAGTTTACAGAATGAGGACAGAGTCTCATTTCTACAAGGGAATCTAACCAGCAGTCAGATAAAAGACATGCTTGTATTCTAAAACCATCTACTTTTTCAAAACAGCAAATAGCAGTTTAGATGCACATAAAGCACTATTTTGTGTGCTGTTCTGGATCCACAGGCTATTTTACATATTTGCCCTTCAAGAGTGCGCCTTTCTCAGTGGTCACACTTTCTCAACCTTCTCGGATGTTTACAACTGCTTGAACATAGCTACCACATGAAGTCTTCTCACTAAAGCTTCTTTTGTAGCTGCTAGAAACATTACTGCCCAAAGGAGATTCCCTGATTTTGAGACCATTATGACCCATGACTGCTATAGTGACTCAGATGTTTACCATAAAATCCCATATTTGAGGCTCTTGGGTCAGCATAGCTGATGCATATGCATCCTGACAACATGCTCTGGTTTTCCTACTCAAGCATACAAGATTTAAATACTCCCAGTGCCCTGGGCAGTTACTTTCTCATCACAAGCTGCTCACAACTGCCCATTACTTGTTTCAAGCTCTGGTGTCACTTTTTTCATACATTCTCTTGGTCCTTCATCTGACAGTCATCAGTTATGTCCAGTCTTTGGTCTCCCATCGTATCTCCAAAATAACTCCATTAATTTTGACAGTTCACACATGTCTTAACAGCCCCAACTTATTGACTGCCCCTGTTTTGGGGACAGAATTGAGCCAGTGGGTGATGATACAGCTTTTGGGAAGCTGAATAATTCTGGATCAGTAAGGTTTGCTAAATACATGTATATACATGTGTATATCCATTTCTTTTGTTTATAAATAAAGCAAACTGGAATAAATGTAACAGAGGGAGAAAAGTCAGTTAGTTTCTTCAGCACCCTGAGGTGAAAGTTGATTTAGCAACCATATAGGGAAAGAGAACTAAAATCCTTTTTCTGGTTTTGAAAATTGCTGACATAATATGTGCTCTGAACCATGTTTAATTACATTAATTTTAGTGATGCTTGAAATGTTTAATTCATGGATCTGGACAGAAGTTTACAGATGGATTCACTCTAAATTAAGTCAAATTCTGCCAATGGTATTAGTCATGTTTAGTCCTCAGTAGTAGAAATTCTTCCCTTGCGGTAGGCTGCTGCAGAAGTCTTCTCCCTGCCCTTCGTCCAACCTGTTAGATCGCTGACGGGTATTGTCATGGGAGTAAGCAGCAGGAATCAGTACCTAAGGGCAAGAGTCACGTCAGAGCAGAGGAAGACCACGAAGTCTCATTCTACAGATTTTTTTTGTACTGAGGTCAAAAATGCTGCAGAGGCTAGGTCATCCGCTAACCCTCTGCCAAGAGGAGATTAGTGTCTTTGTTAGCAGCCTCTGACTGTAGAATACTGAGAATTTTTACCTAAGTGGTACAGGGAAGAAAGCTAGCAGCTGAGCTGGTGGTCACATAAAAGCATATAATTGTTTATGAGTGTGAGTAATAAGACAAGCAAAAAGTTCTTGAAAACTCCTAGAGGCTACAGTCAGGGGAAATTATCATTGCTTTGAATTACGAGTGTATTTAAATATTGTGTTCTTGAGTCCTTATGTCTTATATTTGCCATTTCTTCCGTTGGTTGCAGGAACAAGTCTGCTTCACAGTTTTCCATTTTTTTGTTGCTTTGCTAGATGGAGAGGAGGAGTGTTTTTAGCGAAAGGAGTACTGCAGCCCAGTACGCTAACTCAGATGATGAGGAAGATGGCTATGATTCTCCTAATGTCAAAAGAAGGGGAGCTTCAGTTGATGATTTCCTGAAAGGGTCAGAACTTGGAAAACAAGTAAGTAGCCTGGTCTTGTTATTGTGTCAGGTACATGAAACAAGTATTTTAAGCTCAGCAGGCTTATCCAGCTCACCATCTGATTATTATAGCTGTATTGGTAAACTATACAGACAAGCAGCTAAATTGTGGGGAGGTAGATGAATGCCCTGTTAGTGGAGCATAACACTGTCTAATGGGAACTGAATGCTTGGCACCAGGCGTCTATAGATCGTTATCCCATGCAGCAGTCTTAACCACTGGAAACTGAAAAAACTGAAGCTGAAGAAGTTAAAATAGCAAATGTGGCTGGAATGTCATGTTTGGGCTCTGGGCTTTTTCTGTATGATGCGTTACTACAGCATATGAAAAATTGCTGTGAAAAAAGGAGAAGGGGGAAGGATATGAGCGCTGAAAGACTGGGAACAATTATAGTTATATTCCTTGCAGCCTAAAAAGAGTAAGCTCTGTTATCTACTAGGAACGTCCTCAAAGCTAGATTTTAAATCTCTCTGACTACAAGTATTAGGTCTGATTAGGTTTCACATTTAATTTTCATGTAAGGGTGAAGAAATTCCTCATTGCTTTAAAACACTATGACAAATAAATGCACTTTGAGAAGTAGCAATTAAATTATGTATAGCAAAACAGCTGCAGTGTGTTAAGTGTAAATGGACTATTAAATGTTTGTATTATAGCTTCAGAGATACACCTATTTGTAGTTTAATTGCTCGTTTGCATGATTTATGAAAGAGGATCACTTTTGCCGCTTGGTTTGCTAGTTAAGAAATAATTTGAGAATATTGTAGAAACCTAATCTGTGGTGGTTTTTTCCGTAAGAGATTATTAGTTTGCTAATTGCTAATGTTAACGCTCATGTGCTGCTGGTGTATTCCAGAAGCAACTGCTATTCTGTGTGCTCACTCCCTATCAAAGGTCTTTGGCTTTCTATCAGTTAGCTTGCCTTACTCCATAGATAAGAGTAAAAAATCTGCAAGCAAATGAAGTAACGTTAATGGGTTTTTTTCATCAAGCTTTTTATTAGCATTAGATATGGCTACTAATGGAAATCCTTCGTATCTGTTGCATTGTATTTTGTAGGAAGTTGTATTAATTTTAAACTCTGCAGTTTAAAATACCCCTCAGGGAAGGGTGACATGGATCACAATTCTGAATGAGCTGCTGCAATATCAGTCTCTCACAGACTTTCTTTGTGAACTTAGACTAAAAGTTAGTCTTTCTTGCCCAGATCCTCACAAGTATTCATGCACCTAAATATCCCAGGATCTGGGTCAGTGGGCCTTAACCAAGACTAAAATAGAAATAATCTTTCTTTTGTTACAAAAATGTATGTAGATATTGTTTTCTGCAAGCTGTTGATTTGCTCTGTATATAGATAATAAGGACAAGGGAAGTAAGGGTTAGAGATAGACCTGAGAAATTGTCTTTTGTATTCGGAGGGCAAATCCATCTTAACTTTGCAGAAGTTGCTTATTGTAGATATTTTCTTCTCATTACTGGGATTGACTGGTTTATGATCTGGTTTGTTAGATGTAATGTTTAACAGAGGCCACTCCTCTTTAGGATCAGCAATTCAGTAGGACATACTTCTAATTGGAAACTTGAAGTAGTTCCAGCTATAGGAACTTGAAATATTTGGACTAATTTTAAAAGACAATTAAGGTTTTATCCAGACTGCTCCTACAATGTTTAAGAGAATGAAAGCTTCAAATTCCATCAGCTAACTATATCATACAATGATGGTAGCATCCTGCAAGAATTAAATGCTGATCACTTTTAAATTACAATGTGATGTAACAACAGCTGTGAAGAACAGATGATATATGAATTATCCTGGGGCTTTTACAATTTGGTCAGCAAGTCCATTGATGCATGAAGGACCTCTTTAAATCAGGGGAATTTACTCAAGACTAAAACTATATTTGGTACTGGGAATGCAGACATCCTTTTTAGTATCAGCTATGGCATTAAGATTTGTTTTCTTGAATTGCGAGCATAAATGGGCAAAAAAAAATATATATGATCTGTCTGCTAGAACAGAGCAGGAAGCCACATGATGTAATTTATGTGGTTACTAGTGTGCTATTCGTACCTAGGGAATGCTCTAGTACTTATTAGTGTTATACAAGAGTTTTCAGATTCACAGTCAGTAAAGATTTTTCTCTCTCACCCTGTTAATTAGCCTCACTATTGCCATGGTGAAGAGTACCACACAGAGAGCAGCAGAGGTTCTGACTTGTCTGATATTATGGAAGAAGATGAGGAAGAGCTGTACTCCGAAATGCAACTAGAGGATGGGGGAAGGCGACGAGTCAGTTTGACTTCACACAATGCACTTAAGGTAAGTGTGACTGCAGAGAAACCTTAGGAGTATCTCCATATCTTTATTCTTTCTTCAAAGAATTTATTTTAGTCAGTTATAGATTTTACAGACCGTTAAAACTCACACTGTCATACAGACCCAGAACTGGAGTGAACGTTGTTTATGATGTCAAGGTCACTTTAATAAATTTATTACTTTTTTGCATTATTTGATAGCTAATCTTTTAATTAATTGACTATTTCCCATATGTAATTATTGTAGTTGCAATTTCTGTTTTGTATCTGGGGACCTTTCCCGTGTCTATATCACAATGTACTACATGTGCTATGCAGCCAATTAGATGTTTCTAAGCAAGGAGATTTACATAAACATACATACATACAGAAAACAAACGGCTTAGATTTTTTTTTATTGTCTGAGTAATTTGCCACTGTTTTCAGTGCTTGTCCCATCTCTTCCACAGACTTTAAAGCATGCCTGTAAAAAAGGGAGTTGGGTCAGCTTTGTTTGATAAATCTGTTATCAGAAATCTTCATGCTCTGATTATTAAGGAATCACCAGAGACAGTATGAAATACCTATCAGAAATATGGCTTTAACACTACACAGAAATATTCGTCATGAAAGACAACTGTAGTATAACAACTGAAGCATATGTAGAATGTTGAACCTACCCAATACAGAATATGTATTTCCCATAGTATATTTGTATGTGTAAGTTGTATTTGCATTTTATGTGTCCAGCAATTACACTAAATTTTATTTTCTTAGAAAGCTGGATAACTTGAACGATAAGGAAACCCACGGGTTGATTTTTCTTTCAATATGCTGTTATTTAACTAAAATACAATACTATTTTCTCATTTATATGAGAATTTTGACCATTCTTGTAACTACTTTCATGTACTATAAATTCAGTCCTTTTATTCTGATACTGTCTAGAATAAGACAGATACTTTTTCAACAGAAAAAAAATAATCAGTGGTTCTATTATTCTACTAATGTAAAGGTTGAAACAGAAATCCTTCTGCTTGCTGCTTCTGTCCCTTTCCTCTGGGAAAAAGTGAATTATCCCTTGACTGTTCTTGTTCTTTATGCGTTAGAAAGTATCTTTACTTCTTGGTTTTAAATTAGTATTGCCAATGATGACGTTTGAAAAGAAAAATCCAGACCCTTAATTGGTACAGTAAATAATTTTAGACCTGTTAAAGTCAGCAGGCATACTTCTCTTGATGTAGTAGAGTATGTGAAGGGTTCGGTTGGTTGACTCATTCTGCGGAAGTGGAGCTCAGTATGCGAGTGCTTCCTGGGGAAGGGCTCATGGATGTCTGGGTCTCATTTGGAGAGTATGGCCCAGCATGCTGATAAGTTTTCTGGTGTAAAATGCAGGTCAGATTCTGATCTCAAAGTGCTTGATACTTTCCCTCTCTTTCACTAGATCCATTTTCACTTTGCAGCATCAGTAATTAATAAAGAAATGAAGAGCATGTTTACTGAATTTTCCATAATGTAATCAGATTCCTATTCCTCTTGCATCTGAAAGTACGCCAGCCGTGCCCTAGCAGCTGAAATTGAGTATGCTCTCCTGAGTTAATAGAAAGTGACAAGAAAACATTTTGCATGCAGATATATATTTGCTTTATTGGGAGATTATTATTGCCTCCAATGGTTCCCTAAAACAAAGGCTGACACAGGTGGTGAAGGGAAGATTCAACTCCCTTACCTGATCCGAGCATTCTAAGGTCTGGGATATTTGAGCTCCAATGAAAACTATCCTTATTCATATTTATTGACTTTTTTTCATTTTTATGGCAGTTTGTCTCAAAAGTTTCACAAGTGTGGTACACATTTTTTAAAGGAATTATAGTAGATGAAACAAATATAGTCATAAAGCAACGTATAAAGTTCCTAATGGGGAAGACATCCAAAACCCAGTTAAGTTTGACGTGCTCAGAGAGAAAGGTGTTGCTGAAATCTCCAAAATGATCCTATTATTATTTATGGGTGCTGTTGTGTCCGGAGACCTACCTGATCTGGCATTGAGTAAAGTATAAAGAGATGTGATCTCCATGATGTAGAATCTATAAACCATGTCAATCAAAACCAACACCTCCTGCATCATTATTCTCGTGTTCCTTCTCAGAGTCCAACGCAGATACTGCATAGGATTCTTCTCAGACCAACCTATGTTTTTGTAAATGTAACAGAAAAATTACAAAACTTATCTACCATGTTCAAACTGCTTATTTTATTCTGGCTGGGATAGGTTTTACCTGCTTCTGGTATAGAAGGAGACTTACTTCTGCTAATAGGATGATTTTCAAATATTGATTTTGTCAAGCAGGTACGAGATGATGATGAGAGATTTGATGGTGCAGATCAAGTGACATCAGAGAGCAGCCTGCTTCTCAGGATTCTTTTTATGGAAGCCAAACTTTAAAAATGGTGCAGGTTTTTTTACAATTTTACAAAGATGACTAGAACTCCTTTAATGGTGTCTGCAGAATAGCTCTTCTCCGGCAGGAGGTTTAGGAGTATTTGCTACTCTTATAGAATACTTTGACAGATACAAAGCAAGAAAGCTTGCTAGAACAGAATTTTCCTTCTCAGATGTGGGTTCTGGTTACAAAGAAAAATTAAATAGCGATTTGGCATGGGGCAAGGAACATACTAAGCGTTAGTGCTGTGTTTTAATGCCATTCTCATTCACCATGCTGGAACCTTTGTGCAGCTTTTATTGCTTTACTTTAAATGCATGGGTTTATTCTTGTTCAAGAACATCACTCAGTTGTTTGTACTGACCTCTCATGTTGTATTGACACCCAGCAACTTCTTAATCATGTCTTTATTTTTCACAGATCCTCATTCAAAGCATGACATCCTTTTCACTAAATAAGCTGCATGTCTTATGTTTGCCATTGCTCTAAAACTAATTCTGTCTTTATTTTTCTTTTCTTCTCCCTTTTCCCTCCCATTTTGTTTTTGTCACACACTATTTGTTCCCTGTCTGGTTTTTAACATTGCATAATCTTAAGGAGTGCGATAAGAATAAGACCACAGAAGCCACTTTTTTGGAACAACCTGACTTTTCACAGCAGATACATCACAGTAAAAAGCTTTTCAGTATTCCAGAAGTAGCTGAAGAGGATGGTGAATACTCTGAATTGCTGTACAAGCAGGGTTTAGGTATGCCCTATAAAAAGAATCCCACAATAGCTAGAGACTCTAGACCATCTAGGCCCTACAATCAAGACCAGCAGCACAACTTCTGGTACCCAGCCAAGCACAGAATTTCAGGCATGGAGGATTTTGCTGCAGACGACAAAGGATGTAAATATAGCCGATCCTTATCGAGGAGCCCAGACAGTGGACTAGACTGTGGAAGTGAAGAAGAAGAATCTCGGTTTAATTTCAGATATACTTGCGATTCAGTTTCTGCCAACGTTGCATCTAGCTGTTGTGCAGAGACTGCTAACTGTTCCTGCAGGAAAAGCATGAGGCCATTGCTTGCTCGCAGGAAAACTTTAACCAGACAAACCAGCATCGAAGAAGATTTTGGTGACCTGGGTCCTTCCTTTGTAGAGCCCAGGATTGAACAGGTCATGCCCAGTTACGAGAAAAAGTATGAGACTCAGAAATGTAATAGAACAGATAAATTGTCTAATGAAGATGTTCAGGGAGGCTGGAAGACCGACTTAAAAATGGCTGACTCTAGGGCAGCTGGTCTACTTGCAAAACCATCCCACAGAGATGCAGAAGACTCTCTGGTGTGTGAAATAAATCTTCCTTCTAACATCTGCTTGCCAAATCAGTCTATTTTCTTTCTTTTGTTCTTTTTCTTTTACTTTTTTTTTTCTGAATTGATTTTTAGAGTCCATTCTGTGGACTGACCTGCTACATTTTTCCTTTTTTTCCCCTCCCCATGCATTTTTATTTATAATTCTGCATTTTCCTTTACAGTCCTCTTTTGTGTCATGCTAAAATCAGTTTAATTTCCTTTACAATGATTTTCCCACAGAACAAATTACAGTAGTGGCTGCTTTTATTAAAGGACAACTGAATCTAAATTTTAATTAAGGGTTAGCTGAACTATAATTTTTCCAAAAGATTGTTTTTATTTATTTTGCCCATCTAAATGCTGCTTTAAAAAAAAAAAAAAAAAAAAAAAAAGCTGCATTTTTAACTGGAAAAATACTTCATCAGTAATTTTATTTTATTTTTTTTTTTTAATGTGTTGAGGAATTCATTTCATCGTGTTGTTTTTAGTCACCTCATTCCCAGAATTTTCAGGATATGGTCTTTATCATGAAAAATCTCCAGACAAGAATCAAGATTCTCCCTCAGTGTGACAGTGACTCAGGTTTATGGAGTCATGAGTTTCATCATATTTCCATTTTCTACCTTATCTCTGCACTGTCACTACTTTGCCTTCCTTTTTAGACCATCTCTTCTTGCCTTTGAAGTTGCAGACTGCATCTCTGCATGAGAATGCAGGCAAACAGCTTCTTCCAAAGGGAGAGGCCAGGGCCATTCCATATCTTTCAAGGATGCCTCTGCGTGATATTGCGTATTTGCATTCCTGTCCATTAATCTATAGCAGAGTCTCCACGCTTTGATAGATGCATCCATAGGCTCCCTGCTCCCTAAAGGCTAAAGCAAGTTCTTTACCCTCTCAGTCTGCAACAGCCCAGAGTGGAAACGTCAAATCTAATGTGTTTCAAGTCAGAGTAGAAATCAGCTGCCTGCTCTTCTAGTGTAGCAGTTTATGCTGAAATGATCCTTAAAAATTTCTCCCATTAAAATTGGTACCCAAGCTGTATTAATCTCAATGACTGCATGATGAACTCTGGAGAGCAGTAGAATAGTACCATTTAGTTATTAAAATAGCAAGATTTTCTGCAGGGGTAGTGAACAGAAAGAGACAGCTGTGATGTGAGATGAAGTGTGTCTACATTCTCTTCTACGTGTTTCAATGACCTTTTAAAAGGCTTTAACAACCGAAGGCCAGTGTAGAAAAGCAGTGTGCTCAAAGACAGAAGGATGTACACTTGTTCAAATGCTGCAAACTGGACAAAGCTATCCAGCTGAATATAAAAAAAAAAAAAGGCTTGCCTTTTCAGTGCAGTCCAATTTCTCATGACTGGTTGTACTACTCTTCAGGAGATTCTAACGTCACATTAGCAGCAACGACAAAGGCAAAAGAATATTTCAAAATTATTCTTTTATTTTCTTTTTGTTCTGATGTGTGGCTGCTGGTTACAAAACTCTGCCATAAATCAGGGAACCATTTTTTTCTTTTGCAGGTTTGCCAGGCAACAGTATTTACTTTTCAGCTAACCTTTCAGTTAAAAGCTAAGTTTAGTTGCCTTTAGAGCTTGTGCTTCCAAATGTGATTGACCTGATTAATGTCCAACCATATAACCATAATGTTACCATGCATGTAACTTACAAACCTGTTTTTTCTGTTGTTGTTTTTTAGCTTTTAGGTAATCCATCATCTGCAGGACGGCCTGAAAGGGTGGAGCATGCAGGGCGAAGGTCCTCTCATGGCAGTGCAGTGCCACAAAGGTCTCGACCAATGTTGGTCCCTTCCATTGGTTAGTTGGACAGATTGGTGCATTTCTGTTCTTTGCAGCCTCAGGGTTGGGAAGGCGGTCCTTAAAACGACAGACGCTTGTGTTGAACCATTGTTACTCTTAGTTTAAATGGAATGAAATAGAACTAAAAACATCTCCATCTAAATATGAGTGTACTGGGGTCTCACAGGGGGCTGAATTAGTAGTCATTGACATCATTGGGTTTCTCTTCATTTAATTTAGTGGATATTGGAACTTTTCTAAACTTGGTTAAGCTTAGATACTGTTAGATCTTACCTAAGAAGAAATTTGCAGGCAAGCTACTATGCGATCAGTAAAATAAATGTACCCATTCAGCCATCCATTCAGCCATCCATTTTACCATTCATCAACCATCATTTTGCAGTCACTTTCCATTTTCTTGACTACTTTTTGGAATTTAGCAGGAAAAAATGGAAGCTGTTAAATGTAACAAGCTATTAGAACTTTCATATTTACTAGATTGGATATTTCTTAAGAATAATCCCTATTCTGTTTTACTTGTGACTTAAACTATGTGCTGGTGTGCACCAGAAAATCCAAAAAGTAGTGCAGAAAAGATAATGGAATCAAGAAACTATGGACAAATACGTATCTGTTAAAACTTGCACTCTATACTGACAAGTAGAAAACATTCACACTGAAAATCAGGAAACACATGCAAAACAAATGCAGAAAGAGTTCTGTGAGCTATTAACAGAACTTTACTGCATGAAGATGTAAAGTTGGTCCGATTCCTGTCCCTAACCTGGACTTCAATTTGTGAATACTGTAGGCATGATCAGGAGGAGAAGGAAGCAGTGTCAGGCAATTCTTACCTGACATTTATGTGAATAAGAGATGTCACAAATGGGGAATAGCAGAAGGAAAGAGACTGATCATTAAGGAATGCTTCTGTTTTTAAATATTAAATTTTTTCCCTTTTCAGAGAATCACCTAAAATGCTGGTACTGTGAATTAAAAGCAAAATCCCCCTAGAGGGCACAACCATTTTGATATCTAGTAGATAGTAATTATTATTATTATTGATACCATAGATGAGAAAACACACACAGCTGTAATGCATGAAACTTTCTTAGTGTCTTCAATATAGCATGGTTGGTCAGAGGCTGCTTGTTGTCCCGCGTCCTGGTGTAAACCAGATAATCCTCACAGGTGTGAATGGAATTACACTGCTCTGAAAATGGTATGGGGGAGAATCAGCTCCAGGGAGGCTCTTATGCTTCTGTTGACAAGTTATTGTTAGCTGAATCAAATAGCTTTCAGATGATGGTGTGAACACTGTTACATTTTCATGTCTTTTTTTTCTTTTTCTTTGAAAGCAGCCTTTTTTTTTTTTTCTCAGGAGTAAAGATTTCTGATTTATGTTTGGACTACTTAAAGCAAGTTTTGTATCTAAGTTCTTTCTTTTATATTATCTGCTAAAACTTTTTTTTTATATATAAATAGCGAGAGAGTAGACAGGTTTGTTTTAATTAATCCTTTGGATTTCCTTTCAGTCTTCATTTTAATTAACAAAAAAGGGAAGTGATTAAATTTATCAGAGCTCAGTTTCTGTCAACAAAGTTAGGACACAAAAACCACAGAGTAATGACTTCACTGTTTGGTAGTTCAGTAGCAGCAGCTTAAGAACCAGATGAAGCAATTAATTTCTTATAGTCAATCTGTGCTCAAACAGATAATTAAATAGAAAGTAAAATCTCAGACTTTATTTCTTTCAGTGTAACTAACTTAAAGAATGAACTAGTGTATTTTGTATTATGTACAATCCACAAATGCTTTTTGAGGAAGTTCCATTAGGAATAAATTACAATATTGTCTAATGCTGGTAACAAGCAAACTACTGAGCATTAGGTACAGTATCTAACAAAAAAATTATTTTCTGTGAAGCTGTTGAAAGGCCTTATGTGGCTTAGAGTTCAAGAGTTCTAATTTCTGGCTAAAACACTAGTGATTAAAATTACTGAAAGATATGTATGCATTATTTCTCACTTTCAGCATCATAATGTAATAAATCACTTTGAAGATAAGTGAAGCAAATATAAACACTTGATAAAACTCTTCACAAAAGTTGCTTCCTGTAAGCTTGCTGGGAAAAAAATCTAGAAGATATGGAATGTGTCAAGAGTTCAGATAAATGGAATGTGGTAAAAGTAGGGCATCCAAAAACATATAGTAGGGTGTTATATAAACTTAAATCCACTGTCCAGAACTCCCACTGACAGAGGAAGTTTCCCATGAATAAGGGCTGCAAGTATGGTTTGTGAAGAGGAAGTTGTGTCATTATAATACGTAGTTCCACAAAGTGAAAAGTAGAGTAAAATAAAAGGAAAGAAGAAAGTAAATACAATTGAGCCAAAGGTTAGACTGCTTAAATACATGAAACTGTTGCTGTCTCAGCATATAGCTCGAAAATTCCAAATTTTTTGGCAGCAGCTTATTCCTTTACATGTATGGCTGGAGTTTTTCCTGAGTTGTTTGGCTAAAGGGTCACTTTAGTGACGGAAAGTTTAAATAAGAAAGATGGAGGTTAAATTAGTGGTCAAGATTTCAAAATTTTAATGTTCTTAGGATTCCAGTGATAAAAGCTTTCTCAGAAGTGTTCCAGAATTTAAATTCTTTGAGGTATTTTCTCCATTAATCTATAAATACTGTGGATTAGTATCTTCTTGCAGATAGGATTTAAGTAAATTAATTAATTTTTGTTTTTAGGTTGATACTTTAGAAGGTGAAACACAGTTTACAGTGCTCTTGACCTTGCAGATGTGGCAGGTAGGATTGTTTAAACCTCATAATAAAAGATGATTCCTATCCAAAGATCTAACAAACAATATTTACGCTGTATGAACTTTAAAAAGCACAAAATTCAGATGCTTTAAGAAAAGGAGAGACACATTTCTGTGACTCCCCTGCTGAAGAAGAATTTCTAGAGGCTGAGACATCTGGCAAAGCTTATGCAGTGTTTAGCCTTCCTACTATATGCAAGTCAGAAAAAAAAGGTAGGCAAAGCCTGCCCGCAGGAGCCTCCAGAAAGGCAACTATACAATATGTTTTAATAGATCATTCCCTTTTTCTCCATAGAAATTACAATGGACAGTAACAGTGAAGGCGGTCGGTCTCGGTCAGGTAGTGAGGGAAATATTTCACCTGTAAAAGAAGAAGCTTATTATCGCAGCATTGGTGGACACAAGAAATGGCCTCAGCAGCGTACCATGGCCTCTGAATATAGATACGGTATGCCGAACATTATTCATCCTTTGTGACAGACACATTTTAGAGCTGCGTGTTAACAAGTGCGGTTTCTGTATGACAACATTGCATGCGATGCACAGTGCCAGGGGAACTAGCTCTGAGTCCTGCCTGCTCTCAGGTAAGTTTCTCCAGCGCAGCTGTAAGGGACAACAGCCCTTAGTCCTCTGTCCTGGAACTGCTGTGCAGCCACTTTTCCATACCTGACTGAGTCCAAGCACACTGCGTTGCATGAACCTCTGTGAAGCTATGCTGCTACTAACGCCAGTCAGTATTTACTGTATACATCTGAACAACCGTTCATCACATTTCCACTTGGTTCATATAGACCAGACAGGGACAAACAGTAGCTGGAATATCACAAGCCAATGTCCTGAAATAGGAAGCAGTTACCAGATGTTATTCAGATTTACAGCTTGGGCTAAACAAAGATTCAGGGTCTTTTCAGTGACCACACAGGATTTTGGCTGTGTCACTTGGTGAAGGCAAAAATTATTCTTGATTTAAGGAATAATTGCATCATAATGGCAAACTTGTATTACATGAGTAAGGCAACTACACCCACTGCTGATAGTATTTGTTGCTTCATCAACATAGAAATCATTACATGATCAACAATTCAGTTTTCATAGTTCATGACACAGTGATTTGAAGTGTCTAGCACAACTCATAAAAGCAACCCAGGCCATATGTAGAGCTAAGAAACACATTAGGGTTTTGTAGATAGCTGAAATGAAATGAAAGGGGCCCTGAAAGTTTAGGTAAATCATAATTTGGTGGGTTTCAAAGCAAACATATCTGACTTACTGACAACCAGATCATCAGCTTGTGTATGTCGGTGTATATCTCATTAATTCAGTGCAACCCTGGTTGCAGCTGTGCATCTGTTGGGAATCTGGCTGGCTGCATCCAAAGACAAAGATTTTACATACACAGTTACGTGTGTGTGTGTGTGTATGATGTAGGTATACACCGACTGAAAGAATAAGATAAGTGAGTAATGAGCTGATCAAGAGGTTTTTTTTCCTTTCTGGTTCACTGAGGCAAACATGGCTATTCTGAGTCAGATTGTCAGATCTCTTTTGACAGAGATACGTTTGGCTATAATTCATGTTTGCTCTTAACCCCCATTACTGCAGTTGGGGTTGGATGCAAAAATTGATATTTAAATTTGAAAAACAAAACAAAACACCCCTTAACCCACTTGTTTTACATTGCCTGGCGGGCCTGAGTATGAACCACAGAACGACTGCAACCTGACTGTGGGAGGAGAACAGAACAGAGAAGAATCCCATCCTTTGTGTCCCATTGCTTTCTGTCCCACGTGTGCCCTTCTCCCACACTTCCTTTCTGTGCTTTGTGCCTGCCTAAAGCTTCTTGGCTGGAATTTTTCCCTGCCCTTCTGCTGTTCTGCATTTTTCCCTATTCACATTTTCTTGCGCTCTGGACCCAAGAGTTAGTAGCTGTTCCCTTAAAGCTGTGACCTTCCGAAATTTTTTCTGGTAGTTTAAACATATCAAATGTTGTATAAAATACATCTGATGTTGAGGCAAGAGGAGGAATTTTATCTCAAATGTTCCGTACTGAATGGTTAAACTATTACGAAAAATGGGAGCCTTCAATTTGTAAGGGGTAGTTACAGTAAAAATTGTATTAATATGAAAATTGTTCAGAAAAATTTTTATATAGTTGAACTACATTTTCATTGTAATTCATAACATCACTTTCTCAATTTACTCATTGTGAAGGATCTTGTAAGCCGGATCACAAGTATTGATTCAGGAAAGAACAAAAGTACCTGACTCCCACTCAAGTTAGTGGGATTTGCACAATAAGCCAAGTTTTTCAGAAGTGGCTTGTGATTTTGAGGGCTTTATTTTTTGGGATTTAAAGTTCATATGTCTTGAAAGAGCCTACTTTTTGGGAAAGCACTGCCACATGCTCTTCCAAAACAAATTTAAAAGCCTTTGAATCCTGTCAATCAAAACACCCATTGCTAGCCATTTGGCCTGATTTTCTAATTCAGTTTTACTGAAGTCCATCCTTAAGTATGTTGTTGAATCATGGAGTAAATGCATTCTCCAGGTCATTTGAAAAGTCTGAAAGATGTATGAGACAAAATGTCAGTTCTCATTTTTTATATCATTATTGATTTCGTGCCCTGCAGTGGACAGAGTTCAGTGCAGTTTCAAGCATTGGGGTATTCGTGGGTGATCTTTCCTAGTGAGCTAATGGTTAAATGCAGTCACAGCTAACCATTCCTCCTGGTTTTTACCACATCTTGGTGGTGGTTGTCTTGGTTTGGGGCACTGCTGCCTGTGTAAACTATTGATCGTGTTTAAACAACATCACAGGCAATGTAGTTCCAACCCTGGCATAACTAACACTACTGAAATCCATTTCTTCTTGCCTGTCTGGAGAGAAGAGATTATAACCATGTTTTAAACCTGGTACCTAAAACATGGTATGTCAACACAGCTGGGATGTGCTTTCTTGTGTCCATGAAGAGCAGAAGCAGCTGTGCTGAAAAACAGGTGGATCCAAAGCATGGTTATTTTTGCAGTAATGATAAAGCCTATCAGACATCATTATGTCACTCTTAACATGCTTCATTAATTTATGGCAAACTCTAGTAAACCTAACAAAAATTGCTTACTTACCTGAGCTGTATTCACATGTGTAAATGTCAGTGTGGTATAGGAGATCAACACCACATCCAGTGCATGCAGATTGTATATGCTTTTTAAAAAATAACAACTTGCTAATTAAAAAAAAAAACCCACCAAGCTTAATAGAACGTGCATTAAGTTATTGGTTTTTTTTCACTGAAATGTCAAACATTTTTCAAATATTAACTGGGATAGTTGAAAGAAGCCAACTTGTGTTATTGAATTGTTCTTTTCTGAATTTACTTTCATAGATGGCTATGGTGGTCATGACCATCTTTCTCCAGATATTTATGAAGAATCAGAAACAGATCCTGGCACAGAGGATATTTCTACTCGAATATTTGTTGCACTCTTTGACTACGATCCGCTGACAATGTCCCCAAATCCTGATGCTGCAGAAGAAGAGCTGCCATTTAAAGAAGGACAGATCATTAAGGTGGGATCTAAAACCAAAGGAAATTAAGGACCCAGTTTTACAAACAGGGTCTCCTTTGTGCCCCATGGAGAAAGCAACTTGTGTGACTAGAGTCCAAGGTTGTTGTTCTCCAGAGGTTCAGGCTGTAAATCTCACTGGATCTGCAATCTAGTATCTGATGCTAGTGGCTTACAAATAATTAAGTAATGGACAAAAATCTCAAAGTTGCTGTAGATAGTAAGGGCCAAACTTGATTAGAACTTTAGGTGCTAAGACCAGATTGTGACTCTGAAGCCCACTACGTTCATTGCCACAAACCCTGCAGGAAAAGCCACTTCAGAGAAGATGCCTTTCCTGCAAAGGTACCACAGAAATGCTTAGTGTTGCACTTTCGTACATACCAGAGCTGCTGTATTGTTTTTAAATGCTGAACATTTCTGGCTACTATACACTTAAGATTAATTAAGGTGCAAAATTTAGGTATTTCTCTTCCAGAGTCATCCTCTTCTGAAATCAGCCTTGTTTCAGGTGACAGGAAGAGTGTCCAGCTCTGTCAATGTTTTTAGCCAGCCCTCTCTCCCAGCTTGCCTCATCTTACGCTTGTGCAGCTGCAAGCTGTATTTGTTGAGTTTGCTGATCTGGTTTTAAAAAGCTAGCATATTTTTCTGTTGAATCGGCAAATGTAAGCATCTCCTCCTGCAGCCTTGTATCTTATTGATCTGGTGCAAAATGGGCAGAAGTGAGAGAGGCAGAAGGAACAGCTGCTGGTAGTCCCGAGGTAACTGAGATTTCTGTGTGATCAGAAACAGAACCTGAGAAAATGTAGACTCATTTCTTACCCATTTCAAAGATAAAATGACTTTCACTGTGTTGGATTGGATCCTAATACAAATGTCTATATCCTACATCACAATTTTTTTTAGTGTTAAATACTTTGTTAGGTATTTTGCTTACCTCCTTATATGATAGATTTATGTCAAAAATATGGAACTTGTTTAAGATCTTGTTTTTCTTTGCGAAAATGTTCGTTTCACTCAGGTATTTTAGTTATTTCTTCATACTGAAAAGTCTAGAGAGATCCCAGCTATCTCTCTGTCTCTTTCTCCAGGCTGAACAGCCCCAACTCTCTCAGCCTTTTTAACATAAGTCAGAGTAGTCAAAATCTGATATAATTCCATGTCCAAACCATAGTCATCTGTCTATACTTCAGTAATCGTTTACCCTGTCTTAAAATTCCTAAATGCTAAAAGCTTTATTGACCAACATTATCACTCTTTGAATAACAGGTTTATGGGGACAAAGATGCTGATGGATTCTATCGTGGAGAAACCTGCACAAGAATTGGCCTTATCCCATGTAATATGGTCTCTGAGATCCAAGCAGATGATGAAGAGATGATGGATCAGCTTCTGAAACAAGGCTTTCTTCCGTTGAACACGCCAGTTGAGAAAATCGGTGAGGAAAAATATATACGCTTCACTTCTCCTGACTTTTGGGTGCTATTAACTTGGCTGGATCCGCTTTGCCTTTTGTTTTTACTATATGCAGATGCATCTAAATTTTACAGCAATTTACTACACCATGGGTTACATTCTGTGTCAGTATCTGGATTACTTTATTCAACTAATATTTAATCTTGGTCACATCTTTTGCTGCGAATGAGGACTTGTATCTTCATCACTCCACTTATTGCTTTCTTTTCTTATTTAAAAAAAAAAAAAAAAGGTTTTTGTCACCTGAAAGATTTCTAGACACAGAACATGATCCCAGTGCTTTGGAGTGTGCTGTGCTGAGGTGCTTTGTGATACGCCCACTGCTGCAGAGCATAAAAAGAATCACTTCTTTGTTATTATTTTTACTTTTCTACATTTTCCTGCTTTACCAATAATTTTAAGGGATACTGGCAAAGGGTTATATGTAGTCTCATTTGGGATAGCACTACGTATTATGAGATTTGACGGATATTGCAGTAACAAACCCTTTAAAAAGCGGAGTTTGGCCAAACAATTCTGTGTTATGAACCACTTGTGTTACAACACTGGTTCCATGTTGTACACAGACACAGAATGCAAGTATCTTCACTTAGATTTCTTTCTAAAAATAAATTCTGTACAACTATCTCAATATGTTTTAAAATTGTCAACATGATTCAGTGGATATAAAGGGCTGGAATTGGTTCAGTCCTGTTTAAAAGTGAACTGTAAAAGTGGTTGCTAAAAAAACAAAGAAATCTTCCACAGTTGTTTTCTTGGATCGAATAAAACCTTGTCATTTCCAAAATCGTATTAGTAAATCAGAGACAATTTTTTTTTTTTAAGATATTGAGATATTTTAAAATTTTATGTTGTCCATGAAAGGGAAGGATGATTTAAGTTCTTAAATGCTTAATTGAGGTCTTAATTAAAATCTGTGTATTTATTTACTTAGGCCACATAAATACAACCAATACTTCCACCCACACACGCTAGTAAACCCCTCTGCTCCTGTAGGTACAGCACGTTACGCCTACACGTACACCCGTAGGACAAGAGCTTGGGACGGGCGCGCGGTGGCACTTGTGGGCGTGCCTGAGCCTGCGGCGTTATTCTGCACGAGCAGTCCCGCTGGCGTGGGTCTGCAGCATTTGCAGTCTGTTAGAATGAGATACCAAACCTGCCTGAGGTACATCTGTAACCACAACTGGGGCCCTGATGGGATGGAGAAGTGCCTAAAATGTTTCTGCTTCTAGCAATGAGGTCACACATGGGTACAGAAAAAAAGTCTTCCTAAACAGCGACGATTGAAACTTACTGCTTCAAGTCCTGCTCAGTGCTTTCAGTTCTCATCAAAGTCAGCAAGCTGATGATACAGAACATGAGTGAAAATGAAACCACTGGTCTACATAAGTCCCCATAATTTGAATATTTTGGCTAAGATCATATTTTGCAAATATAATGGGATTTTTGTTGTGCTCAACTGGTAGTGACTCTTAATAGCTGAGAAATCAGACATTCTTTATCTTGGATAGTGAGAAAGGCAATTTGTGACAGAAATATTGGCCTGCCTTACATTTTTAAGGAATTCCTTTTATTCTGGGATGTTTCTGAGCGAGCTGTTAGCAACCTACCCCCAGCAGTTCACCTTTAAATATTTGAGCATTTTAAAAGCATCATGTATTTTCTCTTTAATACGGGTTTAAATTATTAGCCACTTAAAAAAACAAAAAACAAAACCAAAACCAAATGCTCTAACTATTTGATTTGGAAAGACTAGTTAGTTTGGCTTAATTTTAAACTAAATACAAATTGTGAATAGCAGAGTTCCACGTGCTCAGGCCCTCGCTGGCACAGAGGCTGCCCACGTGGATTTTTAGCAGAAGCAGGCTCGAATTGCCAGTCTGTCTCGTACTGTTACTCATATTTTTAATGTCATATCAGACACTTTACATGCTGTGTTCATATGACTATATTTTTCTTAATCCTTTGCCCACATTAAATCCTTAAAACAGAACTTTGAACAGCTTCATATCTTTTCTTCTTTTATTTGTATGCATTCCTTTCCTGAAGTCAACTGTGACCGTTTCAAAGAGAGCACACGCTCTGTACACCGCAGATCCAGAAAGTCTAAAAGAGGTCTGTGCTAAGAACCAATCATTTCCTTCAAGGTGTAAATTAGCTGAAATGATTTGAGCTGTCTAGATTTATTTTTTTTTATGCCTTTGAACTTTTGGAAGCCAGCAGTTGGAGAATATTGTCAGCTAGCAATTACGTGTAGGGTCCCCTTTGGATTCTTGCCTTGGTCGTAGAGGGGCCCTTCACCCCGAAGAGCGGGCAGTGGCTTGCTGAGAAATACCGCAGACTGGAAAGTGCGGCTCAGACAGTCAGTTAGGTATGGGTTGGTGCAGGCTTTGGGGAATCAGGGGGATCGGGTCCCGTGTCTGTTACAGTCCGTGCCTTCATTTTGGATCTCTCCTTGTGTTCTGTGTAAATCCCTTGCATTGGTAGCTGGGAAAATAACTGCAAACCACCCACTGCGAAAGTAAGTGATCTCCTCTGACAGAGTGCTTCAGTGCCAGCTGGCGGGTGATGTGCCAGCTGTGAGTGCATGCTACACTCAGTGTTTGCTCCCACATTAACCGAACCGTAAATGTTCGCCCTCCCGCCGAACAGCCGTAGGGTGCTCCTAACCCAGGTTCCCTCCGTCACTCCGCACAGCGCTCATCAGGCCTGCCCTCAACGCCTGGCTGTGAGTAGCACTAACAAGCATGTTTCTCTTGCTGCAGCAATCATCCGCAAGAATCATGCTAATATCATTCCAATTTCAAATGAAGCCCATTTTTGGACTTCTTTGTAAATGTTTTAATAGCAATCAATAAACATTGATTGTAGGTTCCTGGAAACTACAAATTTTACTCCTTTCCTTCTGTTCCCCACAAAGAAACTGGTAAAATTAAATAGTGCTTGAGAAAGTGTTTTTGTAGTCAGAGTCTTGTAAATATTGCAAAGCACTTGCATAAGGGGGAGCCTCTTTGGTCTGGGGACAGCTGGGAGTGTCCGGTTCTCCTTCCAGTCTCCCAGCAGAAAGCTGAAGATTTTCCCAGGCACAAAATTCCTGGTGATTGGGAGGGGAGGGAGCAGACAGTAAATGCAGAAGTTTGAGTAAATGAAACAAACATGAATTTTGAATGTTTGGCTTTGTATACCCTGGTAAGCTCTGATTCTTACAACTGAGAATGGCTGAAGGTTTCGGAACATTAGGTTTGCAGATAAAGACTGTTTGGGGGATTCGGTGGCTTAGAATGAAGAGGGAAAGCCAACTGTTAAAAAATATTTAGGAACTGTACATGCTGTTTTGAAACCTTATCTGTGTGGATAGGTTTGGTAATCTGTGACCTTTGATCACTGTGCTAGAGAAATATCAGCATTGTTACTGCACTGTTGTGAAAATGACATGGGGAAAAGTTGCACCTTGTTTTTATTTTCAAAATAACTTTGATAGCTTTCCTTCCCTTCCTCCCCTTGTGATTGGAACAGAAAGAAACAGGCGGAGTGGCAGACAACATTCAGTGTCTACAAGAAGGATGGTGGCACTGTACGATTATGATCCAAGAGAAAGTTCTCCTAACGTTGATGTGGAGGTATTGACACGTTTACTGTGTTTACATTTATGGAGCCATAATTTACTTAAAGCATAGTTGTTATTAATAAGCACTATTACACTATGTGCAAAAAAGAAAAGTTCAGAGTTACAAGCATTTGTCAAGTGTTTTCAGGCAGATGTATATGACAAGTTTAGGACTTCTGTACAAGTAGATTCATGGTTCTTGTTCAAACAAAATCAAGGAAAATCCTTTGTAGGATTTATTTAATATGGCTCAATATATTATATAGTCAGCTAAGGATATATGTTGTGCAATACATGTGTATACGTATGTACATAACAAAAGTGTATAAGGAAGAAAGCATGGAGTTATGACTGGTAGGGAATGATCATTTTTTCAATTATTGTTTTCAAATTTCCTTTGTATGTTTCCACGTAAGAACATGATTATTTTTGAGATGCATCCTAGCTCATGCTGACAAGCTGTCAGTGATGCATGCTTGCAAATCTCTGTAACCTACAATTCGTCCAAAAATCAGCTCTCCTTCTCAACCCAAACCAGAACAAACATAGAACAGCATTCAGAATACATTGCATTTTTCTTTTAATTGATGCACCTGAGCTTTTGTGACTGTATGTTCTGTCTGTAATCTTTTTTTAACAACAATGTAAGGAGGTCTTAAACAACAAGGCACTTTTTAGCTAGATCTTTATTTAAAAAACAGCCGACTGTTAGCTAGATCTTCGTTACGGGTTTATCTTCCGTTTACCTACCTGCTGTCTCCCATCTCTCCATATCTGTTATCAGCCACAACAGAATCACTTTGTACATTGTCTTTGATGTTACATGGTAAGTCTTTCAGTCAAGATTTGCTGCTGGTTTATATGTGCATTGTGGTAAGAATGTCAGGGTACGTTCAAAGCTTTAAAAAAGTACTGTATAACTAGAAGCTTCCTCAGTTAGCCTTTAAAATGTTTTGGTTTTTTTTAATTGGTGAATTGTAGAACAGTTTAGAGTTTTTTTTAAGGAAGAAAGTGAATTTTGAAATAAGTGGGACCTGATGCTTTAAAACTCAGCCAGAGTTGTCTCCTATTTCTCACTGATTTCTCACTAGTTGTCTCCTATTTCTCCCAATTCTGGTTCTAGATTATGGTGTTTCAAAGTTGTTTGGGCAAGAAATTAAAGAAATTGTACTGATAGGTTGCAAAAATGTTATTTGTTCTCTCTCTTTCCTATGGCCACAGGAAATTAAAAATAAGTTAAAGAAAACTAATTAAATTACATTTAAACTACAGGCAATTAAAAAGAGCCCAGTACACTGTTTGCAGGTCAGACTGGAGATGCCTGTTCCGAAGCCTTTATTGAACAGAATCCAGTAGAGCTCCACAGCTTTAGTTCAGGAACTTCGTGTTTCAGGAAAAGCTGTCTCAGCTGTTCTCGCACGCGTCAGCTCTAGTGCTCAGTTCAGTGTGGAGTGTGGCCCTGACCCACTTCCCACCCCTCCATCCTATTCCTTCCTCCCAGAAAGTCTGACCGTGAGGGACCTTTGCAGCCATGTAGTTTAAAGCTTCAAAGTTTGTTTAGGCTGTTCAAGGCTTGGTGCAGATGAGGTCTGAGACTCTGCGAGGTCTGGTTGCACTCAGGTCACTTGGTGTAGGGAGTCCTGTGGGTGTCTGGAACTTGGTGGGAAAGGTGCCAAATTTAGCAAGCCTAAAAAAAAACCAAAACAAACAAACAAAAAACCCAATTTGTTTTTAAAAAAAGTTTTGCTCTCAATGTTCAGTTTGCTTTCACCAACTGTGTCTTAACATAAAGGAGAGGGAAAACTCTTGATGGATTTACTGTTGATAAAGAAAATGTTAACCTTTGCCTAACAACACATGCCCTGTCACGTGTTCCTTTTCCTGCAGGCTGAGCTGACGTTCTGCACAGGGGACATTATCACTGTCTTTGGTGAAATTGATGAAGATGGATTTTACTATGTAAGTTGGCTTCTGTTTGGTGACTTCAAACTGCTACAAACTGTTGGAGCAAGCGTCACTAGCATGAATTATGAAATGAGAGCCTGGGGGGCTTTTAGGTGACAATTCCAGCTGGTTGTTTTGTGGGAATAGCCGCGATCCTAATTTAACAAGAACATCATCCTGAAGAGCATGCCTGGCAGCACTGCCAGCATGGGGTTAGCATCACCACTCCCGCTTTGTACCTGGGAGACCAGGGTGACACCCAGGGTGACACCCACTTAGAGCTGGGACGTGAATTCGGCCGCACAGCTCCGCTGCCACGTGGTCTGCAGCAGAACGCGAGACGCTCCCTCCGTTGGAGGAGATCGGCCGGTACTGAAGCAGGTTCACCCTTGCTGCTTCAGCACATTCTCATGGAGTGGTGTTCATGCAGCTCACAGCTGCCCCAGGCATTTTGTAAGTAACATTTACCTCATTTAGTTTGCTGGAAAATGTCTATTGTTTTAATCATACACGTATCGATGTGAACACTTGAATGCCTTCTGATGGGTAAGGCATTTCACGTGGGAGAAAAACCTAGGGAGAGCCAGTCCCTATGGTAAAGGATTATTTGAGTAAAATTAATTAGTATAATAGCTCACTAGTCTTTGTGCTCTAGTTAACTGATCATGCTACTGTCATTCCTTTAAGAAGAGGAAGAATTTAATCATGAGAGACAATATTCAGCATTGCTTGCCCAGCTGAACTGTCTTCAAGTGGATAGTAGCTGCCACCTGCATCTTGAACTTGCCTTTTCTATTTCCATGGTGTGTTGGCCACAGAAAACTGGCCCAGCTCTTTCAGATGTAGTTTAGAAGTGACTCCTGTTAAGGCCCAAAGAAGTAATTTGATGGCCTTAGAAGTGCCTTTAGGTTGTGCAGCCCAGCACCACACACATCTGTGGCATAGCAGTCATAAGGACCCAAGTCCAGAAACTGTATGGGACCTCAGTTCCTAATTCTCCACGGTGCAGACAGCAGGGGTTCACTTGCTCCCTGTTATCTTCAAATGTGTGTAAGCTCTCAAGGTCCTAAGTGCCCTTAGATGGGGATTTCTTCTTCCTCGCTGGCTTTGAAGTAGTCAAAAGTATTTCCTTACCTTCTTGGGAACCTACATTTGCTGTAATAAAACATTCACTGACATTTTCATCATGTTGCAGGGTGAACTTAACGGACAAAAGGGGCTGGTTCCTTCCAACTTTCTTGAAGAAGTGCCTGATGATGTTGAAGTTTATTTATCTGATGCACCCTCGCGATACGTTCATGATACACCAACGCGTACAAAAGCAAAAAGGGTAAGCAACCAAATAAGAAAAAATTAAGTTTTTATTTTCCATTCCATTTTTGTCTCATATATAATTTAGACATTACTTTTAACATTTTAAATCCATTTGCCCATTTAAAATTAACTGTCAAATATATAAAACAGAGGTATGACTTGACTTAGCCTTCTGCTAGCTCTTTACATTTGTAAATGAAGAAAATAAGTTTACCGTTTGATGGCAGTCATTACAGTACCTTCAACTATACTTTGAGGTTATGCAGCTTTTCCCTGGTAAAGTAGTTACTTCCTAAAGCTTCTAAACTACTCTCACTACATGCAATATTGAGATGAAAGCAAAAGTTCTTGTGGACAAAAGACCGGTAGAAGCATTCTTTTAAATACAAACCGTCAGTGCAGCTGATTGACAGTGTTCATCTTTTAATCCGTATGACTTCCTGTTCCAACTGGCATTAGTTAACTGCCCAGAGAGTTCTTTCATGAAAGATAATCATGTTTAGAGTATCTCATTTTTGGTTTTGTTTCATCACTGCAATATTTTTATATATTATATATTTTATATATATTTTTATTTCTTTGCTCATCTGCTTGGAAACAGAAGAAGAGTGTTCATTTCACACCTTAATAAGGCAATGTAGCCTTCACGTAAGTGAGCAACTGAAGATACCAATAGAGGTTTCAGTTAAAGCTACCTGGCTATCTAATGCAAGTCTTGAAACTTAATTGTGGGGGAAAAAAAAAAAAAAAAAAAAAAAGAAATATGTCTCCAAAATCCTTGGCCACAGAACAGGCTGTATGCTTTTACTATACCTAGTCAAGTCAATTTAGTTTTTCTAGGAGACAAATCCTTTAAAAGGAATCCTTAGAAATAAATCAATTAGACCTCACTTTATGAAGGTCAACGTTTGGAACATATTTCTTCATGAGCTAAATGTTTATGTTTATGTAGAAAGGAGAGCTTGATGTCTAACTACCCTACAAACAAAAGCTGCATATTGCATTGTTAGCCAACCTGGGATGTAAAAACTCCAAGTTCCTATATCAAGAGAAAAGCACAACACCCTCAACCCTTAAGGAACATACAAATGAAACGTAAGCCGAGACGGACCAGAGTTTACAAGGGTATAGTTGGTTTTGAAACTCATTACACTCAAATATAGCAACAAATTGTCTGCCTTAAAATGTGTTTTCCGTAATCGATTATACCCCAGTTTGCCTACGACCAACTATTCCACAGTTCTGAAAAAAAAATCCCTTCATATGGTACAATTTACTCAGATTTTCCTAAAAGTGCACATTTGAACTATTAGCAACTGTTTGGTTTACCAATGCAATAGAATTCTCAGTATGAACCATGCAGCTCACTGAATGGATGCATTAGACTATATATATATGGTATCTTCAGGTGTACGTTGGGGTGCTTTACCAAGTTGGGGTTTTTTTCATTAGAATTAGACCTTGATTTAAAATCAAAGTAGGCTTGAAGCCCCTTTGCTTAACTCGCTGTTGCACAACAAGCCAGTAAATTGCTACTGTTGTAACTTGAACTACAAGATAACAGAGGTCCCTGAGGCATGGATTCTATGAAAATATAATTTTAATTGATAGCATCACATTTTGTCAGCCGGGCACTGTAGTTAGCATAGGCTGAGTATAAGTAGCTTTAGCATTTTCATTCAAGTGCTTTTGATAATTGAAATAAAAAATTAAAAAATAGCTGTTTAAAATATTTAGGAATGCTGTCATCTAACTATCGTACAAGTATTCACTGTCATTCAGCAACCTCATAGCTGCAGCATACACATCAAGCAGTCAGGGTCTTTAAGCTTTCTTTGATTGCAATTAAGGTTCATTTTAGCTTTTTGTTTTTCCTTTTTCTTTCTTTTTTTTTTTTTTTAATTTAAGCCAGTGTGCCATCTTCTCAAATATGTACATAAAGTTTGCTAGCCAATTTTAAAGATATTTAAAGGACATTTAAAAAATAAGTGATCATGTGGTATTTAAAGTAATTTCTTCTGAAAACAATTTGGCTTCTATAGATTGCTGATCTGATTTTTCTTAAATCTTATAGCTACAACAATCCCTTTTCATTTTTGTACTAGCTGAGTACTGAAATGCAAAAATCAAAACCAGTTTTGTGGCTTCTGGGGCCAGAACTATGGCAAACAAGTGTGTCCAACTCTTTCTTTCTTTTAAAAAGTATAAACCAAAAACCAGGGCTCTATTGGGGTGTTTTCTATTGTCTATACTTTTTCCTCAAAATTTATCTATTTTCTGTAAGCCCATGTCTTATTTTAAGCCACAAAAGAAAGGAACCAGCCCTTTTGTTTAAATGGGTAATGGGACAAGTGATGTTACCAAGTTTCTTGATTATAACAGCTTTTAAGCTTTCAAACATTCAATAAATTATAACAATGTACCTAATAGGTTCCTCCTGAGAATACAGGTACCTCACGGAGAGCACCATCCCCCACAGTTCATCTCCATTCTGGGTCACCTACGTCACCTATGGGTTCTGGTAGTCCCGGGAGAGGCAGGGATATGTCCTCGAAAAAGAAAAAGGGGCTGCTTTCCAAAGGCAAGAAACTGCTGAAAAAGCTTGGTGCAGTGAAATGATTCATGTACTCCTGGACAATGTGTAAAGCTTCCAGTCTGTGTACTTTTTTTTTTTTTAAACGTCAAAACTAGGGCTTTCATGACTATGCAGTACAACTTTGCATTTTTAACTCTGACATCAATAGAATCATGTGAATTGCTTAATCAAAACAGCAAGAAAAAAAAAAAAAGGAAATGAATTTATTATTGCAAGTATTTTTTTTTTCTAAAAAAAAAAAAAATAAAAAATATGGGATTAAGACCAGAAGAACACGTTTTCATTCGAAGTCACCTCACCACCGGCAGTTCCACTGGATAAATCTCAGCTTTTAGTCTCCTTTAACCGTGAGGGGGGGGGAAGAAAACTCTATACATTGTTTCCTGGTTCAGAGAGATCACCCCACAGTTATTTAATCTTTATCATATACAAAAATGGTCTTGAAACTCCTAGTTTAATCAGCCTTGATGTTTTGCCTTATTAATGCACAATGATTTGTACTGTCTAATAAATATACAGCGTATACTTTGTATGTACTGTGTATTCAACTGTCTTCATCTTCCCTAAAACATGGTAATTTCATGTTACTGACTCCATTCAATGTCTAATGTTACTCCTGGGAGTTTGAAAGTGCTGTGCAAAATGCTTTCTTTTTGGTTTTTGCTTTTCTTTTCCCCAAACCAAAACCCCTGTATTGATTTATTTTGTCAACATCTTCACTAAACTGAAATCAATCAGATACAGTGTATGTTATTCAGAGAGTCACCCCGTTTCACCTGTACAACCTCCAGTTTTGGAGTTCCTGGTTCACTATTCTAAATGACCACGAAACCAAAACCAAAAAAAACCCAACCAAAACCAGAAACCTTTACACCCCAACTTTCTTTCCTGTGGAAGTACAGTCCTAAGCTAAAAGGCATTTTCATATCACTGATGTCAGATGCAAGGTAAAGTGCATGTCTGAAGTAGAAAGTGAAAAGCTGTGTTACGTACACAAGCTGTAGCCAGTAAAAAGGCTGCAACAGGTGATAATCAAGTATTAATTGCAATATTGGCTTCTCAAGAAAAACAATCTTACACATTGATGGCAGTCATTGGCTGTTACTATTTTGTAATTCTTGTCCATTTGTAAATTGTTTTTACTGTTTATACATACTTTTCAGACTGCCTTTCTTTTTTTGTAATTTATGGAAGGTTTATAAATGAATGATCAAAGCTTCCCCATTGTGTCTTCAGATAATAATGTAAAATACTGTAAGATACTGTGTGCTAGATTATAACATTTAATTACTGAAGATAACTGGCCTAAGTTTGTGGTAAAGTACTGTGTGGGTGTGTGCATGTGTACAACTGTTGTGTATTATATTTTATATAAATAAATAATTTGATATTTTGTAGAGTGCAGTATGTTTCATGAATCTAGTGTATCAGCTGCTTGATTACTAGGTTATCATTCCCTCCCTTTCCAGAGGATTAGCCACAACTGGTAAGATCCATGGCCTGGGAGCTGTTATTACCAGTACAAGCAGCACCTTCAAACACTGTGCCCATGTGGAGAAGGAACAGTCTGCAGGGAGCACTTCCTGCCGTTGTAGAGCTGACTGAGGAAGCAGGTGCACTCACTCCATCTCTACTGCCCTCAAATGACAGAAACCAGAGCAGAAGGAATACCCATGACAGGTATAAATAAGGGATAAGTAACTAGGAAAAAAAAATACAAAACACTAAGTAGTGAATAGGAAAAGCTACCACTGTGTGACATCAGAAAGACCAAAATATTTGCCTCTCTTCCTTACAAACAACATGAAGAAGGTGGTACACTTCTCAGCCTAGGGGGGAAAAAAAAAAAATTAACAAAAAAAAAAAAAAACAAAAAACCCACATACAAACCTGAACTGACAAGTTCGAGAGCTCCCTCCTTTTTCTGAGCTGTGAACAGCTGCTGAAGTTTATTATAGCATTAAGGCTCATCTAAATGCAAGACCCCAGGAGCTTTCCAGAGGTAAAAAATGGCGAGAACGTTACTCTTGCACGTGTCCCATAGTATGACCACAGCCCAGTCCTGAAGGATGTACACAAATACATCTAACAGGATCAAACCAGTAAGGATTACAGCAACAATTTTATTTAAGTCTCACAAAGAAAAGGAACAAGGTTCACAACAAGTTGAGTTAAAAAACCAACACTAATCCAAATTTTCCTGTAGGCATTAGTTTGACTCTGTGCTTGCTAATGCAAATTAACTTCTATCAACACAACTGTTTGCTTTATGAATTAAGCTACTGCTGAATAGTTATCAGTGAAAATCTTAGAAGTATGATACAAACCAAAGCCTAAGTACTCCCCCTTACTTGAAACTGCACAACAACAAAAAAAAAAAACAAACCAAAAAACAAACCAAACACCCCATGAACAGTAAAACGATATTTTTGCACATTAGTGCACTGATATCCTCTGACAGAAATTATTTTTCTCATTTAACAAACATGCACTTAAACAACATCAACCGAGAAGTGTAGTTCACTCCAGTTATGAATCTGGAGATGTTTAAGGGGACAATACAATCTAGTAAATAAGAAGTTACAAGACTAAGAAAAAGCACTTCAGTAGGAGAGTCCACACAAAGTCACACAGCCACTGTTACCAGCATTAAAGCTTAGTCAAAGCCATGACTTTTTGTGGAGAGAACACTGTGGCCTTTGATAATAAAGGTGTTCCTATTGCTGTGATAAGATACAGAAATAATTCTGCTGCCAATACTCATTCCCGAAATTTTGGTTTCCTCCTCAGCTATGCCAGTTTGAAAAAGTCCCACTTCCCTCTGCTCCTAGGGAGACACAAATGAGCTCAAGAGTTCCCAGCTGGTCTGCAAATGACTTAGAAGTGCAAGTATTAAAAGCCCTTTCACAAATTTTGCAGCACTATGCAATCTTAAAGCCTTGCTGACAAAGAATGACTGATAGCCTGTTTTAAGATATGAAATAGGAGACAAAATTTTGCCTTCATTTTAACAGACAAGAAAAACAAAGAAGCAACAATTGCATTTTGAAAATTAAAAGTGTGGTGTGCTAACTGGAAAAGTTTGGTCAACATAACTATGATGTATCTTGTATGCTAAAAATAATTCTATGTAAGACTTCCCCAAAACTTAATTAAATGAGAACAACCCAATCTTTTGTGAAGAATCCCAAAAATACTTTTGTAAATAAGTATGAAAAAGGAATATTATATAGGTTTTATAGCAAGCAGAGACCTACTCAAAATGCAGATTGGCTATCTCAAACTTTATCCTGCTACAATGAAAATAGAAGTTCCACAACTGCACATACTCATTATCCCATGCACATGTCTCTTAAGGAAAAAACAAAGAACAAACCAACTTAAAAACCCATTCAAAACCCCAGATAATTCTGTATTTCCCTAGAAAGGAAGTACGCTATTTTTTAGCTGGTAACTCAACTTCAAAGATAATAAAGTTTGTCTGAAAGCACCAGGTTTGGTTCTCTGTGAATACTCTGACCTACAAGGAAGGCCAGTTTATGAGCATACTGGCAAGGAGCAGGTACTCTGATAACACCCTGCAAAAACAAACAAAAAATTAAGTCATTTAAATAAGCATGCATTCACTGTAACAAAGAGTTCTGGAATTTAAAAATTTGGATATATCCAAAATTTCCATTCCCTGTAGTTTATGCAGATTTGTAAAAACAACATTACATGCACTCAACACATTTAAAAACCATGCTTTATAGAAGAATAGGTGCAAAAAACTTCCCAACTCCATTTCCTCCCTCACTCCAAAAAAAAAAAAATCCTCTTATGCAGGTTTACATTTGATGATAGACCTCACAGAAGGTGGGACACAGGTAACTCATGTGAAATGTTTGTCATTGCTAAACTATCTAAAGCAGTCCTCAGGCACAAGCTCACTGGAAGCTGATCTTGGTAAGCAACAGAACAAATGGAGGAAATGGAGGAACACACTTCCATCTCCACACAAAGAAGTAATTAACTAAGAAATAATCATTTCTGCTTTCTTTTGGTGTCAAATTTGGCAATAATACTCAAAAAAAGGAGTATTTTCTAGTGAGAATAAAGACTACTTTCATCTTCAGACTTCAGAGGGATCACATAATTATAAAATGCCTATTTTTTGAACCACCACTCTAAGTCAAGAGCCATACCTGTAGGCTTTTTGGATGTGCATGGGTGTTTTAAGGATACCTTTTTCTACCGTCTTGTATGTTGTTACTGCATAGAGATACACGGTCTTGGAAGAAAAAAAAAAAATTACCATTTTGCAGAAGAAATACTTACCGACCAGTTATAGTATATGTGGCAAAGTTTGTAGGTTAAGCGTTGTACATGATCTGGTTTCAGTTTGCTTGTGTCATAAATTACATTATAATGAGTGGGTGCAACGCAACCATTTCTCACTGCCTGACTCACAATAAAGAAATCATACCTGTAATAGAAAAAAAACCAAAACTCCAGAATTCTGATACAGAAAGAGCTGCTTTTCTTAGAAAAATGCAAATCCCCACAAATCTGTCTTACTTATTTTCTTCACGTCACCTTAGGAATATTACATAAACCCCCAAAACATGCCTAACACTTTGGTCACAAAATAAACAGTTTCCTCTATTTCCGAAAAGCCAGGAGATTCGAAAGAATGTTAATATTTTTATTATATAAGCAGGTCTTAAGACCAAGAAGGTCTTAACCATTCATCATGTACAGTTCCTCTCCTGATAACCACCCTGTACATGTACTTAGCTTGTGCTCCCCATTTACTCTTGCACCCCGAGCCATGTTTGGATGTTTGCCACCCATCACACCTGGAGCACGTGCAGCAAGTCAGTAAAATATAAAACAGCAAAACCACCTCTTGAAACTGCGCACTGCCACAGAAGACTGCATTCTTTCCTACGTGCTCCAGTGTCCCTTGACCAAAGTCAAACCTTTCATGATGTACTGAACAAGATTTGCACTTCCCACATACCTGACCTGAGTTTCATGGAGCATGACTTGCAAAAACATTCAATACTAACAGCAAGCCAGTGAAGTCAATGAGATCTGTGTATACGTTTTACCTACACACAATTCTGAGTCTTCTAATCACTCCCCAATCACCAAAGAATACTTCCAACACTTGCTCATCAAATGCACCCTTACAAAGTAAAAAAACTCAAGCGCAATGTCGAAACTACAGCCAGACAGCATTTCATTGCAGTAAAGGACAGTGGGCAATCCTATCAATAGACACTCATTCAGTAGTTAACTTTAAAAAAATAAAAAAGAAACACCAGAGAGTGAAACACACACACACACTTAAAGTATATGTAATACTCCAATGTATACAAATACTATATATTGGAAACCATGAAATATTGCATAATTAATTAATAAAATTCAAGATTCTCCGCTTCTTTCATCTACACATTCACTGTGATTTATTTTCTAAAGGACAGAAGCGTGGAAAGTATTCTTCTACTTGATCTCACAGTCTATTTAATATCAGATAGATTTCCTTTATTATCGGTTTGCCAGCAAATAGACGCGTTACTTCTATATGAACTTACCATTCTGGTCTGGTAACCTCCACGTCAACAATAGTACCAGGGGGTGGGTTTTTAAATCCTCCACCAGACTGTGCAAAGAATCTGGTATTCACTCGTTTCTTCACAACTATCACAGTAAGTCTTGGGCTAAAATAAATGAAAATAAAAGGAAAAAGAAACAGAACTATCCTGAAAAACTGCACTGAGTATTTCAGGAGCAGATTGTCTAGACCTTCAAATTAAAAGTAATTCTAGAGCTGTCCTGGGCATTAATTTTACATGTAAGTCTTCACCAATTCCTTGATAAATAGGACACTACTCACAACTTTAGATTTTTAGTTTCAGGTACAACTTTCATACTATTTCTCACCAATCCAGTTTATATTTAACTTCATAGGAGATAATAAACAGACCAAAAAGGGATCTTCTAATGATAGATCTTATTTCTACCTCATCTCCTCATATAGAAAACACTGTGTTTTAATAGTATTTTTAGTAAAGAGCAAGCCATTAACAGAAGCTAAACAGAAAAAGTAAGCACTTCAATTCCTACTAGCTATAACTTGTTTTGTGCTCTGCTTGCCTGCAGTGTCAGGAAATATTTTCATTTTTCAGAGCAGAATATGAAACCAAGTCACTACAGTTGATTAGTTTTAAAGCAGAATGCCAAAAACTGCAGAATGTAAGCGACTGGACAACAGGTAGTCCTTTCAGAAGTGGAAAGAAAAAAATGGACCTGCCAGACACATGATCAACCATTTGGAAAAAAGTATTAATTACCAAATGCATCAAGAATGATTAAAGAGCGTATCAAATACTCATGTGGTACACGTACTAAAAACTTTTCCTATTATATTACAAGTTAGGTATCTCAAATCATGTAAACAATCAGAAAAGCAGTTATCTGAGCTCAAGTAAGGATAAAAAAAGACGACGCCATCTTCATTTGTAACCACTCTTTGTATCCCAGTGTGTACTTCTCTTACAGAATAAAAAAGGAGGTTGATGGAAACAAACTTACTTGTAGTCTTTACCAACACTCTTCAAGCAATCCAGAAATTGAGGCACTTCATAATTAACCAAAGTATATAGCTGTCCATCTCCCACACCATCACGATACACAATAATACGAGAAGGCAAACTCTTATTCCACTTGAACCAGTCTCTTAGAGCAGCTTAAAAAAAAAAAAGAAATAAAGAGAGTAAAGCTGTTGGCTATAATGACAATTCATTCCAAAACAAAAACGGACTTTTATCACTGGAAAAACAGCAGTAGGTTTTGAAACCTAAGGTTCTCAATCTTTCAGTTACCTGAAACAGCTATGCATCACAAATGTTACCTGCAAAAAGGATTCTGGTTTACCTGTGTACTTACACAAAAAGAACCTAAGGAGATTATCCAGTCCACTAGCAGCAAGGAGCTGTCATCCTTTAAATCTGTCTCCTTTAAAGCATTCTTTGAAGTGCACTGGTAAGTAGTATTTAATTATTGTTAAGAAATATGGAAATCAATGGACTAGGAGTAATGGTTTCAAAGTAGAAGGAGGTAGATTTAGATTAGATATTAGGGAAATTTTTTTTTTTACACTGAGGGTTGTAGAACACTGGCACAGGTTGCCCAGAGAGGTGGTGGATGCCCCGTCCCTGGAAACATTCAAGGCCAGGCTGGATGAGGCTCTGAGCAACCTGATCTGGTTGGAGATGTCCCTGCTCCTTGTAGAGGGGTTAGACTAGACGACCTTTGAAGGTCCCTTCCAACTCTAACCATTCTATGATCGTACACAAAATGCTATTAATTTTCAGCAATATTTACAACTGTATTTTTAATCTGTTCTTATCTCATGGCAAGTTGGTAACATCTCCCCTCAAGGAAACTGAGGAGGTGTGTTCTCAGGAAACTAGATTGTCATTCCTTAGATCTCACTCAACAAGAGCAGAAAGCCTTCTCTTACTTTGCAAGCAGGCTTTGAGCCCATCCACAATTTCTTGCCCACGACCTTGAACAGCACAGCGGGAGAACCACCTGTGAAGAACAAAATAGAACATGACCTTCGAATCATTTCCCTGGCTTACTTCAATGAAGTGATTTTTGAAATTGCTATGACCATTTAGGCGTTATGCGTGCTGAGAGTCAAGGCAGTCAAGCAAGAGTTGAGAACATTTCACTCGCCAGGCCCCTGTGTTAGACAAATACCTTACCATCACGTGCAATTCCTCTCAATTATAATATTTTCAGACAAGTCAACTCAAAAGGGAGAAGAGCCTGTCACTCTAATGTCCCTCTGTTCATGCCAGCCCTTGCCCCACCATTTGCCCTCTCTCCCAAGCACTTTGGAAGAAAAACAAGGCTATTCCTTGAGAGATACAGTGGAAAAAATAGCTCTTGGTAACAACGTAGAGTAAATCAATCTGGACACTTTCATGATGGCCCACCACATTCAAGCTACTTTTCAGTTAAGGGAAAGATAAGGATTCTTTTTATTCCTTTGTCATTCAAATCTTACCGTGTCATTGTTTGATTCAGGCTAGCCACAAATCCTGCAATTGACTGCTTTCCAGATAAAGTGTCATGGTAACAATCAATTCCCACAATCATTACCTGTTTCAGCTTAAAAGGAATCAATACAGAACACGTATTAGTACGTGAAGACATACCCAAGCATTTGTCATCTCCATCCTACAGTGTAACAAGAACATGATACAGGCTGCATGGTTTCAGGACACTTAAGTAAACCATGTGCACTGAATTCTTGAATTAAGTCTCCTTACATCATATTTAACTTCATGCCTCTTCTCACAGACAGAAAACAAACTATACAAAGAATACTCCATTTTCCTTTTTGGGGAAAAAAGTTGCTTTTTAAATAAGGCTTAATAAAGAAAACTGTTACTATTTTTAAAAAACTACTTACTGGGATCTCAACACTCCAAAGTTCTCCACCCATTTTACAGTTCATTTGTAAGGCAATTTTGGTTGCTATGGCCATGGCAGTCTGAGGCTTGCTTAAAGTGCGAGCAATCACACATTGACTTGGAATGGGACAATCTGTACATAAGTATTTCTTGATAGCATCATACTTATCCTTTCGGGAACTAGACAAAACACAAACTGCCTTCAAAGAAAAAGAAAAGTTTTTAGGCAGCTGCATTGTCAGGTCTGTAAAACAGTTGTACTACTTTAGGAAAAGTTTATTATGCTCAGCAAAAATATTCAAGCATTCGTAGTAAAAGAAATACCTGGAAAGTTTCAGTGACTATATTTCAGAGTCAAGTGCAAAGGCTCTTTTCCAGAAGGACTCTCATAGTTAGTCTGGGGTTTGAACAGGGGTAAGAGTAGGCATACAGTAGATGCTCAGGAGCCAAGAGTTTTATTTCCGAGAATGAGTCCCCCCCAGTCGTAAAACAGCAATTACAGAGATTAACAAGATTTGAAATTACAGATTCAAATACATACTATGTTTGTGTCAGGGGTAATACTTTGCTGTAAAGCCCTTAAATAAGCTTCTGTTCTATCATCTACTTCAATCCTGAAAAGGAAGAGAAAAAAATACTTACAGAAAAAGAAGTGACTGATAGCTATTGAAATTTAACCAAAAACATAAATGCTCACTATGCATCAGTACTGTATGAAGTGTCACACTTGTAGCTATTAATAAACATACAATATTCATACATTTTCAAGATTAAGAGGTATCACCCCCAACTTAAGCTTCCAAGAGCAAAGAAACTCAAAATTAAAAGCAAGGACAGGTATTCAAAGGAAGGTATTTGCAATGAGAACAAATCAAAATTCTTGCAAAGTCAGCCAGAAAATATATATTCCTTCTTGTATTACATATAGCTCCACTTGAGGAGGTTTTACTCAATGACCATGTCTAATACTGTTTAGTTTTGGCATGCTTTAATCCCCAGTGAAAGCTCTCACAAATAGCACTAAGAAAATCGGTCACTAGAGAAAACAGAATAATTTGCATACCGAAAGTAAATGTTTTATTAAAAATCTCACAGAAGTCAGCAGCGTGACATACTACACCGTTTCCTCCTTTAACAGCCTAAGTACATCAACAGAGTAAGTATAAAATGATTTTTCCATCAGCTTTCTAAAGACACTTACATGGTTGCCTTGTTCATTCTGATCCCCATAGATGGTGTGACTTTAAAAAGATTTTGAAGTAATGTATTAGCAACATCATAGTTGCGCCGTGTGTATATTAATAACCAGTTCTCCAGAGGCTTTGCACAGATTAAAGGAGCTCCCCTAGTTTCCTTTGACCAATCAGCAAACTGAGGATTGTAATCAAACTGTAAATAAGAGATGGCAGAGACAGAAAATCAAACACACTACCAAGCAAGATATACCACAACTACGTCCTGATATGCTTCAAGAACAGACTGTAACACTTCTTCCTACAACAAATTACTTTAATTTGTTCTTTTACTACTATTGTCATTAATTTAATATAAGCTTTACCTAGCCCTTTCAAGAAATTCTACACTCTTCAAATGTTTCATTCAAAATCATGTAAAGATACTTATGATTTTTAGCCCAGATAAGCTGTTACTATTTGCTGGGCAGTTTTTGTGCTACAAAGACATAGTCATTAATATATTAACTTATTTTTCACCCATTTTTCTTTTTAATAAATTAACTGCTTGGGAAAAGTAGTATTATAAAGAAGATAACAGTTCTTTTCAGTAACAAGAATTAAAAACAGCTTTACCAAATACAGAAACATAGAGATCAAGATGCTGTGAAATGCCCTTTTCTATCTAGCACCCATTCAAAACAAAGACCTCTACTACAGAGCAAATATATAATGTTTTATGGCAATCTGACTTAATTGAAATGTAAGTTACTCATACCAAAGAGTCACTCCACCTTTGAGTAAACAGATACTGAATGTGTCCTATCTACTGGCCTGGAATAATTGGTGGCTTTTCATTTGAAAGCCTTAGTATTTTAATAAATGGAAATTAGTTAGAAACATCTCTCATCTCCTAGTTTATCTCAAATGATTTTGTTTAGACAAACAGATGTTTCGCAAGTAAGACACTATTGTAATCCAAACCAAAAAAATCTTCAGGGGTTTCTAAACAGAACTTGTAAACAATTTAAGAAGTCTGCAAGTCTCCTGTTTGGACAAAGACTTGTATATACTATTTTTACTTATAATGCTTCATTTATGAACAAACAAGTACTATTTGCTTCCTTAAGAACTTGCTTCATCAGTGAGAGATCCAGAAGATTTTTAGAAATTGTTTTACTTACCACATTTCCTGATTGAAGGATCTTTTCTCCTTGAACAACTCTTCCCGTAAAGGATACTAAATTAGAATCAAAGCTTAAACCCCAGTTTCGGAGTTCCTTCTGAACATTGTCATCTCTGTTTAAAAACAAGATTTAAATTAAAACAAAGATTTGTTCTTGCTGAGACTTTACTTTTTTAAAAACAGCAAGTTTTTCACAGCTTTCTTGCAAGAAAAAAGTTTAGCATAGCAATTTTTAATGACAAAGAAGTACAGAAGGTATTAAGGTAGCATACTTTTGGATGTAGTCAATAAGTTTTCCAATTTCACGTTGCCGTTGCTCAGGTGGTAGTCGTGTATGAATAGCCAAGTCTTTCATCATATTAAAATCGTTACGCATCTTCTCAGTTAATCCTGTTAACAGCAAAATCTTTTTCTGAGTAGAAGTTAGACTAAGGACTAAGAAAAGTAAACGTGCAAGTTATGCAGATTAAGTACGCAGGTACTGCATACATGCAGAGTGGTATCAGTAGTAATCAAGCTTTTCAGTTGTTCCCTGTACATACCTTCCCATCTACATAGGGAAAAAAAAAATTCCAGATTTTTGCACTTGACAGGAAACCACACAAGACATGCAGCTCTTTATTTACATTTCCTAGATAAAGCAAAACAGTGCTGAGATGGGCAGGTACTGCTACTGCAAAGTGAATATCTCAGAGGAAAATACATATTTATGTATCTTACAAAATAATCAATTTATAGTAAATTTCTCTTTTTCAATTGAAGTTCTACTGACAAAAAACACTACAAGTTATCAGTGGGCCAATGTTGGACACCGTATGTAAGACTATGCAACATCAAACCCCTCATTTAAGTATCTAATCTTTTAGCTAAAAAACTTGTTTCTAAACTCATACTTATACAAACAAAACATTTCTTCTTAACTTGGCAAGAGGCTGCTGTCAAAATGCCAGTTTCAGTAGGCATTATGGTTTGACAGATGCTTTGATATGAAAAAAATGCTACAGTACCTGTTAGGAAGCACAGCTCTGGAATTAGAACCACAGGTCCTGGGATCATGCTTCCTCTCTTCCTCCTACACTGACTGATCAAGACAGGCTGGTTCAAGTCAGTAATTTCTTGATTATATTGCTGTATTAGAAATATACATTGTATGTTTGTTTATTCATAACAAACACTTTGTTTTCTTAATAATAATGCTCACTTTAGAAAATGAGTATTTTTCCTAAAACAAACAAAACAAAAGCATCCAGTATTTTTTTTCAATTAGCGCATCTAACTTGAGAGGAACTGGTTTTGTCAGAAAGGCCAAGCAGGGAAGCACTATACTCTCTACTGGTGCCATCAAACTATTGACTTGTAAGAGACAAGAGAAACAATGCTTCTGCCTTGCTTGAAGTGGTATCACCCAGAGTATCCAACTCAAGATCAGGATGCTCATTCCAGATTAGTAATGGACAAGAGCAATTTAATTCAAGACATTGTAAGAATCAAACTAGATTCCAAGTAACGTCTCTGGACTTCGGTATGTTCTAGTTTGCTTAAGTATCCCCTAACCTGATTCTCTTCAACTAACAGTATGTCTTCCTTGCTCCAGACTTTTCTCTGGTCTCTGGGGCCTGGGAATCCCGAATGGTGGTCTTGCTAGTAAAGACTGAGGTGAAGGCAGCATTCAGTACCTCATCTCTTTCCACATTCTGTGTCACTAGGAACGCTGCCTCATTCACAGCAGTGGGTTCAAATTTTCCCTAGCTTTCCTTTTGTCTCTTATGTACGTATAGAAACCCTTCCTATTGCCTTTAATATTCCAGGCCAGATTCAATTCCAGTTGAGCTTTTGCTTTCCTAATCTCAATCCTGCAGGCTGGGACAACGTCCCCATATTCCTTCCGTATTACCTGTCCCTGCTTCCACCTTCTCGAGTGGAAACTTCAAAACCTTTCTGAGTTTTCCCAGGAGATCCTTGTTCATCCATGCAGGCCTCTTTGCATTTTGCCTTACCTATGACTCACTTGGATAGACTATTCATGCTGAACGCATGCTGCATAGGTTACTTACTGGTCTCACATTGCGTAGCATCCATTAAAAATAAAATGCTATTGAACAAAATCATTAATTACAAATCCATGCATCATAAGTAAGCCTCTAGCAATGCTCTAACGTTAACTGACAGTTAATTTTCCATACCCTTTTGTAGTAGTCCACGTAGCTGATCTCAGTACCATCTGCTTTTCTAAAGGTACACTGTGGATTGGCATCCCAGTCGATGTCATCAACTCTGTATGTTCTGTTATTGTACCTAAATAAGCAATTTCATCAGGTTTTGTTGTTTTGGGTTTTTTTTAAATGTTAACTCAAATTGAAGAGAAATAGAACCATGAGACCAAGAAGTTAATAGCAATACTCATGTAATGTTAAAGTTTTGTTCCTATCAGCAGCAGTAACTTCAATGTTTCAGTTGTAACAAGTTATCAATTCTAAAGCTGAACTGTATAAAAAAAAAAAAATAAAAACAACTAATCCAGTATGTACTTCCTGCTCTTGTAAACACTGTCACCTTGATTAGTTTGCTAACTTGACAATAATATAATTTTCATGCTTTCTGATGCCTCATTGAATACTTCAGCACATGGAAGACCCCAAAAATAAACAGACCTCTAAGACGACAAGAGTCCAAAGAGACTTACTTTGTCAGAACGATGAAACCTATCAACTCTTTAGTACAGGCATCTTTAAATCTTTGCTCCTCAATTTGGTAATACAGACTGTACATAAAATCCAACACTGTTTCACTGCGGAGAACCTTATGGCTCACATCTGTACATAACATAATGCTTTCCTCATACTGGAGGATAGAACTTGTGAAGCCTGGCCAAACCATCAGCCTGCCAAAAGAGAACATATAGAATCTTAACGTGCTTTAAAGCATCTCTATTCCCACCCCTTGAGTTATTGCTGTCCACCTTCCCAGACTCCAGAAAACAATCAATACACAAAGAAACCATTATACAAATATAAACAAGCTCCTGAAAGCTAACAAAACCAGAAATATTTTAAAGGCAGGTATCTTCAGTCAACTTAAGATTGAAAAAAAAAGATAATTTAATGATGTAGCAATATAACTGAAGTGAAAGGAAGGGTGCCTCAAAACCTAAGAAATCAATTTCATGCTATTAGTTTTAAATGTCTTACATTCAAAGTGTACGGGTATTCCAGATACTTTAAAGATAAAAAGACCAAGAGAAAAAGACCAACAGTTTATGTAGTAGAACACTGTCCAGTTTCTTCCATCAACCAGGTTATGTAGGCTAAGTGAATGGCAAGGAGTGCACCACAGCAAGATGGGGCTCCAGTGAAAATCAAGCTTACTAACTTGTACCATAGGTCTTGGGCTAGCCAGAAGAATCAATCACCTTGCAGGGAATCCTAGCAGGGAATGGGGACAAGACATGACAGCCAGCAATAGGCGAGTTCCAGAACTACCCATCCAGCAGGGCATGGCGAGACACGAATTTACACGGCAGATGAAACGGCCTTCAGAATGAAGGCTGGACACTCCTGAGCTTTAGAATTAAAGTATTCTCTGAAGATCTCAGCCTTTAAACAAGGTTTAAGGCTCAGACATTTAAACAAGGTTTCTCACATTGGAGTGAAATGGTATAGCAGAACAAATACTGGTAAAGAGTAAGGAGATCTTACACACAGAAGAAACTAAGGAGAATGAGGTCTCATGCTTCCTGCAAATACCAGTTTTTAAGTCCATGGTTTTATTACAAAATAAACCACCAGAGTGGTATCAAAATATCATCCTTCCTCCCTGCCTCCCTCCTAAACCCAATCATCCTTTTTGCCAAACCTGTGATTAGGGATGTCGATTGGATCAGTGGGGTTGTAATAATTGCGTCCAATCTGCTGCAAATTCAACATCTTCAGAAGCCTAGAAGTTTAAATACGAATTACATTTACCATTATTATTCAGTTTAGCAAACTATGCATGGTCCCATCCCTCTGTACAACCTCATTTTTTTGTTCTTCCAAACAGATGAAACAGTCACAAATGTGAACCTTTCATTAACCCTAATTTAAAAAGGTCATGGCACTTATTAATGACAATCAGTTGAGAAAAAGTTAGCATACAACCCAACCCTTCACCAAGCAGTTGGAAGGCAGCAGTCTAAACAAGCTTATTTCAGATGAACCAGGTAGTCTAGGTACCAAGGTTAAGTGGAAAGACTACAGCAAAAAAAAGTAATTTGCAGTTCAAGGTCCTGTACTACTATTTGCTTTACGAGGCAAATCCACAGACACAAAAGGAAGGCAGAGATAGGACTAACTGGCTACAACAGTTAGTACTCCAGTGTGAATTTGCTTGCTCAGGGAAAAAGGTAAAAACTAATTTCACACTAACATGTGTGATGAAAGATGCATATAACTGTACATTAAAATGCTGCACACACAGTTGGCAACATAGTAACAGAAGCTACAAAGACTCTGAAATTTACATTTGTCATATTGATTTGTAGTCCATTCTTCAGAAAGGAAAACCTTAAGTCAGATATTTTTAGAATGACTTCTTATAAAGACATAACTTGGACAGCAAACCTTCTAAAAATGATGTTGTAAAATTGCAGACATGTAGGTGAAGTAGGTGGCAACTCATTAGTCAATGTGATTGTTATCTTCACATCTTCTCCATTTCGAGTCCTACTAAACACTTCAGTAACCTGAGAAAGTGAAGTTAGGTTAATAAAACTAGAGGAAAACAGGGCTCTATCTGGACTTTGCCTCATTACTATCAAACTGGACTTGTACATTAAGACTGTAAGTAATAATTCAACACTTAGCTGAAACAGGAATCTGATTTTCTACTATGACTGTAAACTACAACCTAAAATGCTTTGCGAATTTGAGTAAAGACGACTAATGGAGTAGGATGGAGGCTAAACCCAAAGTATCTGAATTCAAGATGAAGACAGGGAAATCAATTACCAATTACCATTGCAGGAAAAAGACTTATCTTGAGCAAATAAACAATATATTGCCAATTTATCTATATATATTTAATTACCGATTCACATGTTGGGAGGCAAGAAGACAAACATTAAAACATAGTGAAAACACCTTTCCCCTCTCCCTTCTCCAGGCTCAACTTCACTCCAGACTCCTGTGTCCCCCTCTGTTAACGCCACTGGTTACACTCAGTCCCTTCAGTGGGGCAAGGAGTTGCACAAGGGGCAAAGAGCGGGGAGGCAGAGGTTACTATCAGTACACGGTGTTTTGTCTGCCACTCCTTTCTTCTCAAGATTTTTCTTCTGCTCTGGCATTTCCCCCCCTTTTTGAATGCACAGATGTGTCACCAACTCTGCTAATGGGCTCAGCTTTGGTCTGTGATGGGTCCGTTGTGAAGTCGGCTGGAAGTAGCTGTGTACAGCACAGGTCAGCCTCTAACCTCTTCACACAAGGGGCCACCCCAGATTCCCCCAGCTACCAAAATCTTGCCACATACAGCCAATACATCCACCCTTTCAGTCATGCTGGATGTTAAAATACAGAACTTATTAAAAGATCTAAGTAGAAAGAAAACTAAAGAAAAATACTGTCTGTACTATCCACTTCAGGCAGAGGATTATTCTAGTCTGCAGAACCTAAGTATTAGACCCAGAGGTTTATTACCAAATTTCTCTACACAAGCAAATTAGCTTATACTAATATATTCAATCCAAGTAAATAAAGGTGGTGAAACACTGGCACAGGTTGCCCAGAGAGGTGGTGGATGCCCCATCCCTGGAAACATCCAAGGCCAGGTTGGCCGGGGCTCTGAGCAACCTGATCTGGTTGGAGATGTCCCTGCTCCTTGCAGGGGGTTGGTCTGGGTGGGCTTTGGAGGTCCCTTCCAACTCAAAACATTCTATGATTCTATAGTACCAATTGTTACTGATCTGGGTGAAGTTAGAGAAACAAAAAGCACCACAAACCGCAAGTCAAAATAAAAAAATAAAATAACATTCTCATATCATACCTTATTCCCTAGTCTTTTTGGCAATAATAATATTGATCCATCAAATGCATGTGTCTTTCCAATTAGCTCTTCATGCTGAAAAAGCAGAACTGATCGAAGACGACGTGCTTCCATCTCAGGACTATAGTCAACATGGTACTGATATAAAGCCCACTGCGGTCGAGATGTCAAACGAAAGTAATTTGCAGTCAATTTTATCATAATACCAGAAGAACCTAAAATGAGAGGCAAACGTATTAGTAGTTACAAAATGTTACCAGTTTGTAGTAATTCAACACACAGATTAGAGGTCAGTTTTATTCTGCAACTGGTCGAGCTCCATAAGCTACAGGAAATGCTCATATAGGCATAGTGTTATTATAGGCACTCACCCATTTATTAGGGCTTTTTAATAATTCCTTCAGCTGTCAGGAAGACTATCACAAAGGAGATACATTTAGACCAGTAACCTGTCTCCCAAAGGACTAGTGCCAGGTACTAGAGAGATTCATTTCCACCAAAACAAAGTTCCTTTGTGGACAAATTAACCTTTCTTTATATGAATCATACACATAGAACAAAAACTAATAGAGTATCAATCACTAGAGATGTCCACATTTCCATTCACATGCGACAAGATGATATTTCACTATTTTTCAAACAAACAAAAAAACCACAACAGTAAGAACTAGCTCCAGATCACTCACTTATTTAAAGTATTTCTTCCTATCTTTTCATGTCTCATTTCAATACCTTTTAAAGACACAAGTCTAATACAAAAAACACACTGCAGACAATTATGGATCATTCATTTAATTTGCTTTGCACTACTCATTTTTTTCTATCTGAAATACAACACCTCAGATGAAAACAAAAAAAAAATCCTACCACACACAAGGCATGTCTATTACACTTGAAAACTGTACAAAGCTATAAAGAGCAAACAGAAGGCCAGCAATACAGCTGCCTACTAAGTACAGCGATCCATGATCCAGCATCAGCATAGCTCTAGATAGAAAATCTAGGTGAGAAAGAAAACAACAAGACTGCTTCTGGCCCAAAGCAACTTGAGTAAAACTAAGCCCTAACATTCCTGGGCCCATGGAATGCTCCAGTTACCATTCAATGAAGCAAAAGTGGACTACAGTTGCTGTTACACTGTTGTGATGCCTCACAGAACCACTTGCCATACAAAATTATTATCAGCACAGAACCTGCACTATTGAAAATTAAAAACTACTTCATTCTAGCAAGAAGGTAGGACCATCATGACAGCCTCCTTTTACTTCTTTTCATACACACGATTTCATCCCAAGGAAAGCAGCATATCACCTTTTATTTAAACTAAAAAGTTTCTTCAGAAGAGGTCTCAAATTCTACTTACTACTCTTTATGAGTATGGTTAGGTCAATGTGTTACAAACTGGAATTTCCAGACTCCTGCAGAGTCCTGGAGAGTTCTGCTTGAAGACGTGGACATCAGGAACATACAAGGATCATCACTTATGTCTAAATATTTGCAACTTAAAATGCTACACAACTTCTGTCTGAAGCACTTTGCCAGCAGACATGTAATTTTACTGTTCCTTTCCAGGCATCGGGAGCAACTTGCAATTTTTTTAGTACTCAATGAAGATTTTTTTTTTTTTAATTTGGCTCTCTTGGGGATACCAAAAGCAGAAACAAAGCAAAACTATTTTTCATTTCAACTTGCTTACATGTCTATAGTCTCATCTGAACATACCAGTTTTTGATTCTTGAACATGTTCTATGGCTTGCCGAGTATTTACTCCGAGATCATGGAAATCTCTACGACGTCCACCTCTATCTGCTAAAGACAATTCCTGAAATCCTGCCGAAATCTGTAACCCTATTGTTTTGAAATTAGAGGAAGAATTACAATCAAATTTTATACACAAATAAGAATTAAATACAATTCAGTTTTGAAAGTCATATATACTACTTTATGTAATAAAATTAAGAGAAATAATGAAATGTTAAGTTTCAGGTTTTGCTGTGTAAATTCATTTTAAAATAGCAATCAGGTAACACACATTACCTTCCTATGTCACAGACAGTAAGCAAACAGAACATCACACTAGCCAGATGATAAAAAGATGTAAGACCTCCAAATCAATAGTCTCTTCTGCAAATACAGGGAGGACAGATCTTTCATTTCAGCCCCAGCTGGCACCACAATGTTTAAATATTGTGATGCAAAATAGGCAAGAAACTTTAATTTCCTTACTAAGATTAAAGAAAAACTCTGAAATATCAAAATGAAATTTACTGTCAGTATTCATGCAGTTAATTGTGCCAACTGCTTTCTAACTTATTTTTTAAACTATTTTGATAGAGCAGATGTACAGATGGAGGAGAGCAAACATAAGGTAGTTTTTTAAAACTCCTAGTTCAGTTACACTGCACCTTAGAATGACAACACTATCATCACAAGGTGTGAACAGTGAATTTTCTCAGATTTCAGTAATAAATCTCATTTTGAAAAGAAGCATTATAAATACAGTCTAAAAATTTCTTAATTGCATTCTCTTCAGAACACTTGCACTTGTGGGCAATTATTTTTTTCACCCTTTCTGACCTTCTGGCCTTCTCTCTTTCTGGCCTTCTGGAACACTCTGAGGGCCTCTCTGTCGTCCACGGACACCAGGTTCTCCTGACACAGGTGGAGGAACAGGTGTCTGCTGAGGTTGCCAACGGCCAGGTGGCTGACTTGGCAAAATCTGTTGAGCCTGCAATAGTTGGAAACAACTTTTCCTACTGCAACTGAAGAAACAGCATACTTAAGTAATACAGTAAAACAAAGTCACTAACCAAGTATGGAATACTCAAATACCCAAGTGTAGCGGTTACATAAGTTTAGATTTTTTTTTCCTATATTAAGTAGCAGAGTTATTACTCTGTACTTCAAACTACAAAATAAGAGGGCTCAAAAATTGTTTTTTCTAAGTTACTATTCATTTAACTAGTAGTAAATGCAAATCTTTCCAAGCTCTAACAAAAATTCCTGGACTTCTCATTTTTAACAACCCCTCTGATACTGAAATTACAAAAGCTGTTTTTATAAAATGTCAGCTACTTGAAGTGTCTAGTGAATAAATAAGATTTAAAAGTATCATGCCTGGAAGAACTGCAACACATGACCTTCAGCCATGAGCGATCCCACAATTCACATTTTCAGATTATCAGATTGCAGGCTGCCCCACAAGTTAGTACTCCCTCCAGGAGAAATCAAGTTCTCTACTTCAAGTGTAAGCAAGCAAAGAGACCACTATCAAGGATGATCATGAAATCTGAGCTGGAGTGCCAGCCTGGCTATGTCTTGTCCTACAACATAGCGGTAGGAACCCTGAACCAGTATCAAACAACCTGCTAGCAAGCCATTCCTCTCCTTTGCTCTCAGAGCTCCAATTCCCATATGCAAGTTTTGACACTGAACACAACATCAGTAACTAAGCAGGCCTCTCTGTTCTTATAGTCTCCACTTTATTGTCACGTTACATGACCTGTGAAAAGTACACCCTCTAAGAAGTCTGTAAATACCCATGAGCACTACTGAAAAGATCGAATGCATGCAACGCTGAAGAGCGTATATGAAAATTACCAGAGTCCAGTCCTATCACAGCAGCAGCACACTATTACAAGTTTTGTGCTCCCTGTAGCACTCACAAAAGCAGTTCAGGCAAGATCAGTTCTGCTTTGCCTCTCTTGCCCATGTTCCATCCTTGCTCCTGAAGCAAGCTGCAATGTCGCCCGCACAGATTCTCTAGTCCAACAGCTAGGCTCTGAGCCCCACTATCCTGAGCCGACTATACTGCTTTCCCATCCATTAAAGGAGCACAGCAGAGCTCCGTGTCAAGTCATAAACTGAAGGAGGAGATCACGCAGGGATAGAGTTCACTGTATGGGTGTGGGCAAGAGGGTCTTCAACAATCCTGTCCTTCATAGAACCACAAGATAATTCAAGCTGGAAGAAACCTCGGGAGGTTCCTAGTCCAACCTCCTGCTCAAAGCAAGGTCAATCACAAGGTCTGATCAGGTTGCTCAGAGATTTATCACATCTCTGAGGATGTACACTGCATAACCTCAGTGGGCAACCTGTTCCTGACTGTCCTCATAATGAAAACATTTTTATGTCCAATGAAAACAACTCCTGCTTCAATTTGTGCTCATTGTGTCTCGTCCTCCCGCCATGCACCATTACAAAGAGCCAAGCTCCATCTTCTTGGTATCCTCCTTAGAGGCTGCAGTCTCCATATTGGGATGAACTTGCCAGGGACTGAGCAATCTCTCCTCTTTCCTACCTCTGCAGCAAGGAAGATCACAGGGTTGTCAAGATAATAGTAAGGAAAGGTAGGCCCCGATGTCCTTAAATCTCACTAATGTTTTTTGATAAAAACCTCAGTAAGAAGAACTTGGCTTATTATGTGTCCTGGTTTTGGCAGGGATGGAGTTAATTTTCCTCTCAGTAGCTGGTGTGTTTTGGATTTCATGTGTGAAGAATGTTGATAAACACCCTGATGATATGAGTTGTTGTGAATGAGACCAAGGACACCGTCCTGCTTTCCAGGTCTCACTAATTTGCAGATGCAGGAAGCTGGGAGAAAGACGGACAGAACAATTGACCCAGACTGGCCAGAGAGTATTCCATGCCATAAACGTCAAGCTAAGCATATAACTGGGGGCTGGCCAGGGCGGATATCTGCCTTCCTGGCATCCATCTTTCTCCCTCATTTTGCTGGCATCGTTCCCTCTACCTTGCTGGCTCCCTTTTGCTCCTTTGCTTGCCGCTCAGTTTTGTTTCTGTGATCGCTGCTCGGGACGGGCTGTATCGGTCATTGGGACATTGGGTAGTGAGAAAACATATGTTGTTCACTCTGTATATTTTAAAATCCTTATATTCTGTTATTATTGCAGTTTTCCCTTGTTATTTTAGTAAATTGTCTTCATCTCAACCCACGAGTTGGGTTCCTTCCCAATTCTCTCCCCCATCCCACTGAGGAGGGGGAGGGTAAGCGAGAAACTGTGTTGTAATTTGGGCTAAACCATTACATTATGATACCTATGTATCAGTCCAGTGTAAAATTCAAATGGTATGGTTCACTTCTACAATACATGGCTAGTTGTTCCCATCTTCCCCTGCAATCAGCACAGACCATGTTCTCATTTAAAATGAGACAGTGTGCATGCCTAAGCCCTCATTTTCCAAACTTCTAATACAAACCCTCTTATTCATTCCGCAACCTCTTTTCAACATGTCTTTGGAAACACTTCTGGAACTAACCCTCTTGGAGGGAGATACACACAGTCTACATGGTAGAACAGTGGCAGCCTAAATAGAAAAAAAAAAAGCCAAACCAGACTTTTCTCCCCTCAGACTGCATCACTATTCATAGTCCATATAAAGTACCTTAGACTCACTGTTTCCTTTACTTCCCTCTTCACCCACAGCAGCACACCGATACCACCCGTCAACTTCTGCTAACAATTCTATTCAAGTCAAAGAGACCAAGTTTGAAGTAATCAGGTGTCTCTGGTTTATAAATTCTGCTCCAGGTTCAAGAGGTGCATCAGTGCTACTACTAATGCAAGACACATTTCACTGCTCTAGAAACAGAACTATAAACTGCATTCTATCACAATTTAAAGTCATCTGATACTGGCAAGAAAAGGACTAGGTACACACCCCCAGTCTAATCGCATTCACAAATGAAACTGACAAACTTGAGGAATTGCTTTTAAAAAATCTCCAGGTAGCTGGCAATGGCTGCAAATAAAGATGTGTCAGCCATTTTCAAGTTACAGTTTGACAAGGGCATACATGCACAAAACAAGCACTAAGCACTAGTTCAAATGTAGAGACAGAGAGTCCGTGATGTTAAAATTAAAAACCAAAAGAACAGGTTAGAACACCTGCCAGAACCAGGTTCTGTCCAAATATGCACTAACAGCAGCAGCCTAATATCTTCAGCTTCTCTGCAGGGTATCAGAGTGGACAAAGTAGACTATGAAACTGTCTACTTATTTCCATAAGCTCTATTATGACAACTGTATTACAATAGAGTACTTCTTTGTAAGCATACAAAAAATTCCATAATAAAAAGGAGTCAATATAACCATACACCTGATTTAATATATACATACACACATATATCATTCTAACATATATACCTGATATTAAAATAGGAAGTAGTTGAGCTATGAAATTTCAAAGCTAGCTCATTAAAAAGAGAACCAACTTACAGATGCAGCTCCTACAGAAGGAAGAGCAGCCTCCTGTACTGGAGGTCTTCCTCTTGCTCTGGCTCTAGCTCTTCCTGTCATCTTCTCTTCTAAGAAAAACCACCTTCAGCATTAGTGTTCAATCATCTCCTTCCCCATCCTTATTCCAACAAACATTATGAACATAATATGTGCACACACCCTTCTTTAATTTCATCTAGTTCAGTAAAACATACCCTCCCCTGAAAACTTCCCTGCTCTTGGATCTCCACACAGCCACAAGTAGTGTGAGGAAGTTACAGCTCCTTATAGTCGAGATCTACTGGCACAGCCCACCACAAATTCCGAAGCTGTGAAGAAAATCAACTACATTGGAGACCATGGCAAGATCTCCAGCCTCAGCCATGGGAAACTCAGGGCCTGCTGCTGTTACTTTCAAGTTACACTTCAGACTAGTTTGTTATGTTATTCTATGCAGACCGCACACTTCACCCAAAGCACATACCAACCCTTACTGCCTGGTTAGCCCTCAACGATGCACACCAGCCCCAGAGACCTGTCCACCAGAGACCCTTCCCTTCCGCCTGAGCTCAGCCCTCCCCGCCCCCCCCCCCCCGCCGCCCCCAAACCCGCCGCCATGCCAGGCCCTCGGCGTTACCTCAGTCTGCCCCCGGGCCGCGAAGGGACTCTGCTCCCGCCCCAGCGACACACAACAGGCCGTCCTCTTCACGAAGCCACACGACTTTGTTCCCGCTAAGGTCAACAGCTACTCTGCCAGCCGGAGGTTCCCGCAGGCCGGTCCCCGAGCACAGGACCCACCCAGCCACCAGCCCCCCCCAGCCTCCCCCCCTGCGCCTAAGCCAGCCGCCCGCGCCGCGCGCAGGCGCACACCTCCCAGGCGGCACGCGCTAGAGCTGCAAGGCGGGAACGCACGCTCCCCGTCGATTGGCTCCTGAGGCCGAGCGCTGCCGAAGAGCCCCGAAGAGCCCCGAAGGGCGGAGCCGGGCGCGGCGGGCCGAGCCGAAGAAGGGGGGGGGGGGGTCGTTTCCTCTGGGGGGGTGGCTGAAGATGGTCGCGTCTTGCCGCTCCGGGCGGGGAATAGAAGTGGCGCTGGGCGTTTGGGCTGACAATTCTGACGCACTGCTTTCCACGGGATGGGGATCGGGGGTCCCCCCCGGCAGCTCCGAGCAGCCTGTGGCGCGGGGGCGCGGCACCCCTGTCAGAAGGGGGTTCCAGGGGCACCGCCGCCCCCGCTGCCGCCCGCGGGTGTTCGCGCCCCTTGGCAGGACTGGCCCTCGGAGCGCTGTTTGTCACCTTTGTGAGAGGAGGGCTTTCCCGCTAAAAAATATTTCCTCCTCGTCCCACTTCTTGCTTGAAAAATAAGTTAACCAGAAGGTGGAGCAATAAAACAAGAAATAAAACTTAAGTTGGTTCAGTCAAGGGCTGCATTTGTCAGCAACGTTTGCAAGGATTGGGCATAAACTTCTTGCTTTTTTCCAGAGATGTACAGACTAAGGACAGAAATTGTTGGCAATGGATGCTGTGCGTACATGGGAAGTGTCGGCAGGAATGCCTTGGCACAATCCCATTGAGCATCAGCAGTTCAAATGCGTGAGCAACCGTCCTTCCATTGAGAGATGTTCTTCGGCAGACTAACAATTAAATAGAAGGGAAAAAAGTGCCTTTTTCTAAGCTCCAAGGCTGGTTCAATTGCTATGATTGTCACAGAGAATCACAACTTGTGACCACAACAGAACTAGCAAATCTTAGGACTTGGAAGTAAGCAGCCTTAAGTGGGAATTCACTCTGGATGCACGCTTTTCCACGCTGCTGTGGAAAGACAGGATGTCTAGATAGCATCAAGGCTCAAATGCACGTTCCTGTAGTTTTTAATGTGCCTTTGCTTAAAGATTAGATGGCTGTAATGCAACTGGAGACACTGACTTCAAGGGACAAGAGATAATATTAGCTAATTAAAACCCTACCTTTATAAAGGCCAATCTGATGTCTTGAGGTTATTTACAATTTTTCAGGTACCTGCAGTGAATAGAGGCCAAGGTTCCTTTTCCTTGTTCTCTGTTATTCCAGGCAGAAACGGGTGCCAGTGTTAACACTAATACTCAACACAAATAATGCAAATATCTCTTTTTGTTTGATTTAGAATGTCAGTTTGTCCCTAAAGCCAGTTTCGTTGTGCTTCTCATTTATGTCAATGTAGCAACCCACTTAGGAAGCCAGATTCTCTTTTACAAGTTAAAAAGAAGAGCTTTCAAACTACGAAAGTGTGGATCTTGTTTCTTAAAGATAGCTGAAGTACTTTTAGCATGTGATTTTTATTATTCACATACAAGTCTGGATAAATATTTAACAAACCCAGAACGTACACTTAGATGGGGTATGCTCAGTGCTTTTAAGAGCACTGATTACTGCTTGCCATGGGCTCTTCACCCACGGTGGGAACTTTTACTGCTCCGTAGCCTGCAGAACTCTCTAGTGGCTCAGAGGGTTAAAGCTGCAGAAACACAATATGCAGATTTCCTTGGCTCAGAAATATTTAAAGATAAACAGAATATAAAGATGTTGTCAAAGTCATTTATGTTATGTAAATCATGAGAAAGCAGAATGTGTGTGTTGGAAATAGTTATGTTTGTTTATTAATTTAAAATATCTGTGTACTTAATGTTTATTTTTTTAGGCCAAATTCCTTACATTTCACTGTAGAACTTAATTATCTTTAGATGGGAGTTGTTAAAAGTACTTAATCAAGCTGGCTACCTACAGCAATTCCTTATAAAGTGAAAATAAACATCAACAATAAGCACCCTCATTTTTATACGTGGGTTGTCAGACAGTTAATTAGTACTAAATGAAAGATAGCTTCCAATTTGGTTTTCACAGTCTTTCAGACTTGCTTTTTTTTTTATCTTTTGCAATTCAAGCCCGGTTAAAACTGTGACTCTACAGGTAGGCTTAATGAATTTTCATATTCAGAGGGGATGTGGAAATGGCAAAGCACCAATTGCAACAGGTGCATCATGTCCTTTAGTCCATGTTGGTTTCTCAGAAACACTGAGAAAAACAAGATTTTGAAAATGGTAAATGTTTGCATTTTATTTTTTTCTGTGTTGCCAAAAAATCTACCAGTGCTGGACTTCAACACATGGAAATATCACGTATGAAATAACTTTTTCACAGCTACTTGGCTTGCACTTTGCTTTGATGTTTGTTTTACCAGTGATGCAATTGTTTTTGCCTTCTGTCTCCTGTTGCTACAATAAGCCATTTCCCATACATGTCATCTCCAAAGGGGAAAAGACCGCATGGAAACAGAACAAAGAAAACGGAACAAAAGAAAATCAGGGATTTTTCCAAAGGCCCATTTGATGTACATGTATAAACAGGAAAAAGATGCCTGAGGAGGTAGGAGCCAGGAACTGTACTAGCAGACAGCTGTTAACTTGTGTAGTTAGCAGCCCTTTGGGATTCTGAATAGTAAATAAATAAGTTATTCCATGCACATAGTGAAGAAAATGCTCACTTCAGTACCTTTAGTGTAATGTTTAAGTGTATTGCAAACTCCCAGCAATGTAAGTTAGACTCGTAGCTTCATGTCTTTCTTGTAACACCAAGTGCAGGTATCAATAGCTCTTTTGGTTCTAGCCCCAGAAAAGGCAATACTTCAGGACAGCAGAACAAAGCAAGAAAAAGTAAGAAACACCTCACAACAGAACTCAGCAACTCATACATGCAGCTAGCTTTTTAAAAAGTCCAACATGTTGCTCCTGAAACTTATTAAATATTTGTTTAAAAAAAAATCAAATGGGAATTGCTCAAAACTGAACTTTCAGATTCAAGTTCTTGTGGTAGCTATTAAGTATTCACGAATCTGGACCACAGTGTTTTTACATTCTTAATTAGTTTCTTCTAAACTGAGAGAGGCAAGGTTTTAAAGACTGACTTACTACACAAAATAATATCTCATGAGTTAACAGTCTTGCTTCTTCCCAATGCAAGCTTTTAATGTCACATTTAATTTACTGCAAGTATGCTTGGGATAGAGGAACTGATCTGCCTGCACAGCGGAGCCTGGTTTACTTACTGCCTTGGGTAGAGTGTGTGGGGCAGAGAAACTAGTGTTTGCATACCAAAACAGAAAGCAAAAGGCATGTTACGGAAAAAAAATGCTACTAAGGAGGGAATACCCAACTTACTGCATAACAAATATACTGCAAGCATTTTCCCTAAGGAAGAAGGAAAAAATATTTTTCAACTCTGTATTTCCTCTGCTGTTCTCTAGCCTATTTTTTTCATCCCTAATTTCTGTTTTTCCTTCAGAACCTTACTTCTTTTGTCTGAGCCCTTACTCTTTGTAACTCTTCTCTTAAAATATCACTCACTCTATTCTTGGAGTCTGTGTAGGCCTCTCTCCTCTTCCCCTTGACAACAATGTGTTTTGCTTTGACAGAAGCAAACTTTTTCTGTTTGATGTGTTCCCTGTTTACCGGGGTATCTAATCACTGCAGTTATCATCACTGCTCATTCCAAGCCCTGTTTTGTTAGACTGTGCCCTGAGCCCTCTTTTCCTGAAAAGAAAATGGCCTCTTATTTACAAACCATCATATCCCTGCCAAAATTTCCTGTGCTGTATCAACTTCACTCTATTTTCTGTTAATTTCTGCCCATTACAAATTCACATCACTCCTAGCTGACATTTAATTTGTACCAAAATCCTGAGTGAAGTGAGCAAGAACTGATTTGATGTAAGTTCTCAATAAATAGCCACATTAAATGGAGAGGACACATTAAATAGACAGGAACAAGGCCTCCAAAAGTTAATACTATAATTAGATTTGTAAAGCATCATGTATAAATAAGTATGAAATTTTGTAAGATGTGGTCCTATCCTTTACTATCTATATTTTAAAATAAGAAGTGAAGATGGAGAATTAGTGTATGGAATACGTTAGAATAGAACTGAAACAGTCTTTTGAGTCAGGTAGTTTATAGTCAAATATTGTGTTTTTCCAAAAAGCAATGGGATCTATTTGAGGAGAGAGACTAGCAAGAGTTCTCCAGTTTAGACAGATTGATTTCTGCTCATTTAGCAACTCTAATTAGGTTTGATCTAATTGTCTTTTTATTAATTGTCTCTGAATATTCCGAATTATGCAGAGAATTTGGGTTATGTGATTTAGTGTTGGATTAAAAAAATGTCACAGCTTAACTTTCTTTAAAATAGTGTAGAACTTTGTTCACAGTCAACGAAGTTCATTATTTTTTTGTTCAAAGCCCAGCTGCAGGCCTGGAGCATTTCTCATAAATATCAGGAAGTACCCGAAGCCACAGTCAGGATTAAAGAGTTGATCTGAACCTTAGATCTCAGCTTTAAAGCTGTAATGTACAGTGAATTCGGTTTCATGGTAAAGGAAATGGTGATTGCTGAAGTATGTTTTCTTAAGTTGCAAAATCATTTTTTAAATGTTTTTATTGAAACCTCTGTCAGCACTGTGCATGAGAATGAGTGGACTTGCAGCGCAGCATTTACGCGTGATCGCAGCGCTGGATTTGTGTATCGGTGTCACTGGTACAGAGACAGAGGCCAGCGATGCTACTCCTTTGTGCAAAATATCAGATCCACAGTCCCAATCTAGGGACTATCTAAGCAAGTGAATTAACAATTTCAATACGCTATTCCAAGAATTTCGTCTGAAAGATGGGTCAAGTTCCTGGTTATCTGGCAAATACACTCTCATGAGAACCAAGAACTCAAATGCACAAGTGATATCCTTAGTTAGGAAAGTGCAGAGTAAATTCCTCGGTATAGTAGTACAGTATTAGAAAAAGCGCTTTGCTCCTGGCTCCCTACAATAGAGTCTGGTCTGCAGGGCTGAAAGGAGTGGAAGAGCACAAGTAAGTATCAAACAGGTTTCTACATGTCTTCTACACCTGGGTAGCTGCATCAACCAAACCACACACCCTGTATTCTGTTTCCATAGTAGTTCGTTTAATCTGAACATTTTACTGCGTGAAGGCGACTGTCTTTGTTGTATTTACAAGGAAAATAAAATACGAACATTTGGTGCTCCCTGACCTATTTCAAAGGATGTTGCATTTAAACATTACTTCTTTTCACAAGTGGCCATATTTACTCATATTCTACTGCTTCATTCATGTAAACGATCCAGACAAAATATAATTCTTAAGACTGACTGCTGCACTCTTGAAAAGTTGGCTTTCTTGAGTATTTCGTATAGCAGATATAGAAAGTGCCCTTTACATAGCACTCGCACAAATCAGAAACATCAGCAAAAGTATTACTATCTGCAACCTACATAAGCACAGACACGTATCTGTTTTCACAGTTTCAGTGGGTCTGTCACAAGCTGCCTATAGAGGCAATAGATTTTAGTTAAGGTGCTTGTGAATTCAGTGTTGCAATGATATAAAAGTATGGATGGACACTTAAGCCTCTGTTGACCCACCCTCAGTTCTATGGGCTTCCATATAGATGGATGCTTGAAGGTTCTGGCCAGCAGTTGTAGACTTTCTTCAAGGATTCGTAGTTTTCAGAAACTTTGCTAAGTTATATCAAAGTCATTAATAAGAGTTTAATATATTTTCCTCCTACATTTGATTGCCAAGACCTGAAGTCACTTTTGTCATCTTGTATTGCACCCTCTCTACGACAATATGAATATTTCAGTGGTGTCTTAGCACTTAACTTCACTCCAGATGCAGTCTTGTTTGGACGCGTTGTTCCATTTTTAAGGCTGTCTTTTTAAATTATGGAGCAGCAAAATAATGAAGGCTTAATCTCAGTTTTAAACCTTTTCCTTAAATCTTATTTTAGCATCTTTCATTTAGAATTAATCAATTACAATGATCTGATATATAATACAGTAAGTTAAAATTAATAGGGCTCAATCTCTACTGCTGCATATTTAAAGGAAGCACATTTGTCGCTACGGAAAGGTATTTCTCCTACATGCAAAATGAATTAAAAATGAGCACCACATAGTGAAGTGATGCAAAGATTGCAATAGAAAGAAAAATGAGTGCATTGTTTCATTATGAAATGTGTCAGCCTAGACCTTCCTCTCAGGGCACATGAGTGAGGCAAGCTGCTAAACCAGAGCTATTAAGGAACTGGGAGCACAAGATATGAAAACATGTTAACAGAGGCTGCACTGGTGTGCTGATCCCTACTCAGGAACGGCATCTGATTTCCTCAGCAGTGGTTGTGCTGGGAAGGTAGTGGTGGTGAGGAGTGAGGAATAATTGGAATGGTTTTTTTTTAGATGTTTCCAAAGTATGGATGTAACCTCAGATACCAAAGATGCATTTCAGTTCAGGACCTCAATACATTTCTTGCTGGTTGCTGTATCACTAGTTTGGTTTTCATAGTAGTTCAGTCTTTCATTTGCGTGCTTGAATTACTGACACAGATATCGGTAACGGGGGAACTAGCAAGAATTATTATCTGGACTCTGATGGGAATCAGCTCTCACAACTGAACTAATTTTGCTGCAGATGAGCAATGGACAAGATGCTGAAAGGCCCATAAGAGAGACAGTGACCAGGAATGAGCGGCAGGCAGGAATAAGCAGCAGTCGCAGTCAGAACATTCGCCTGTGACAAGCTAATTTCTGTGTGCTCTCAAATTCATCCTAAGCCATTCTTCATCTTGGGCATCTTTCAAGCATGCAGTGGCTTATTTGCATGAATTACTTGCGATCTGAATGCACAGCGAGTCCAGTCAAGAAATGAGAAAGCAAGAGAGAAGAGGGGTCGTAAGCATCAGCTCTGCCTTTGAAAAATCTACATGACTTGTGTGATCAAAAAGGACAGATATCACTATTTGAAGACAAGAGCTGAAGGGCATTCACTTGAGAGAGGGTTCAAGTGGAGTCCAAGTGGATGACAGTACACTCTTGAAGCCCTGAATAAGGCCAGGAAATAATTTTTGAGAGTGGTGGAAAACAGGACTGTAGCCTCCTCCATGGGATGTGCTAGTGCATGCACTTAAGGCAACGTGGTGGGGGAACTGCTGTTACTCTGCAGAGCTTTCCCTGCTGAATCAAGCCTGCATCCATCTATAAATGGGAAGAAGGGACAGAGGGATTCCAGTCCACCATGCAGATATTAGGCTGGCCTAATGCACTGGCTATTTAGGACTTCTCAGTCTTATTTACTGTACAGGAGAACTCTGCCAGGCATCTTTATTACATTGAGATCCTAGTTGCTAAACTCAGGTGCAAAGTTTGCAATACTTTGTTAATTTCTAGTGTAGCTATAAACTGCTTGAAGTGGGTCTTTTCAATGACATAAGAATTATACAGCAACCAAATCTGCAGGACCATCTCTGAGATGGTCTGGGAACGTCCGTAACCAGCTCTGAAGGGTGTTGGGAAAGGACAAATCCTCGCCCGCCGGCACGCTGTGAAAGCATAGACAGTGTTTTGCTATGTGTTTGTGTACACACAGACAGGCAAAAATGTAGGCCAGAAATGCCCACTGCATTCAGACTTCTGTCAAGGGAAACAAAACCCCATCCAGAACACAGAAAGATGTTTTGAAAACAGGTTCTCTCTCACATGGCTCTGTTCTGTTTTTCTCATTCTCAAACATAGAGTTAACTCCTGCACTACGGAAAGGAGACTGGCAGATGCTATAAAAACACAGTGATATCTCCCAGCCTCCCAGTAAGATAAAAAACACCAGCTTCCAGCCCTTAGAAGTCGTTAAGCACATTTTTAAAGAAGTTATTTTTTTAGAAGGACACAATTTTTTTCTAAACTTCAAGAGTTTTTAATGGTTCCCACCAAATCCAGCTTTATGGTCTTACAGCGAGAAATAGGACATCTGGTTGTACAGAGCAAGAAATGCAGATCAGTCCCAATACCAAAATATAAAAATCTCTTAGCCATTTATAGTTTTTCTGTAGTGCTAGTGGCAAACAGAGAGTGAAGGATAGAGCAGTGATGCTAGACTGATCAGCATTAAATTGAAATGAACTACAAAACTAATTATTAAGATTTATCCAGTATAATTAATGAAGAAAAATTCAGGCTGAAATCTATTTTATATCATTTTATATATCTCTGGCCCAAGCCATGATTCTCATGAGTGCATTTGCCCCTCTTTCAGCCAAAGACACCTGTGACAGTTGTCTTAACTACTGTCCTTGTGATAGCTCCCTCATAAAAATCCATTTCTTGAACTATTTTTTTAGCATGTAGTTTCTTTACTTCTGTCTGAGTCACTCCTCTGAGAGATGTTACAAATAAAAGTAATTTTAAGCAAAATTTGTACAGGAAGGATGCTTTTCCTGAAACAAAGGTGATCCATCTTGCCTTGGATCCGTCAGCAACAGCCTTTAAGGAAAAATAAAACAACAATCTTGTTTATTACCTGGTCTCCATCAACTGCTGTTGTTACATTCAGGACTTCTGCACTGCAAATTTGCTTTACTCAGACTGTGTCATTACTAACCTTTTAATTTCCACAGATTTTCATCTCTAAGTGTCTTAATTAAGCAGAAATAATGAGCTAGCAAATTCACTTATTAGCATTTTCTGAACTAAATACAAGACGAGTGATGCTAAAACTGCTTGTTTTGTATAGGAATAATGAGCTATGAACATAGCAATCATGAACATTGCTACTGTTCAGGGAAGTAAAAAAGGAAAAAAATATACACAGATTCACATATTTTTCCTTTCCACTTGGCTTCCTTTTTACCCTTCTTTTCACTGGAGGGATAGTACGGACTGTTGCTTTTGGACCAGATGGCTACCGAGGTGCTACCTAGATAATTAGAACTGTTGTTACTTTTTTTCCCTTAAATCTGTTTTGCCGATCCATTATGATGGCTATATTGATATTGCCCGACAATCTGTTTTATTACAGCCTAAACAAATGCTAATGCTTTATTTAATTAAGAAGATCTATAGATTAAGGCAGATGCAATGTCTTTTTGTAACAAGGGACCTGTCCAGTGTTTTTGGAAGCAGACAAAAAATAAGGCTTGTCACATTTCAGCCAAATAAAAAAATGCAAGCAGGGCATTAGTCCAACGCTTTGTACTGTGCATTTCAAAGTTTGCACCCAGTGGGTGGGGCAAAAATAAATCAGGGCCTCCTACAGTGAAAATGTATTTGGGATTCAAGCATCTAGAATCTGACCCTATCTTCTGCTCCCTGGGATTGTCAGCTGCTTCAGGGGTCGTCTGATATATACCTCCTTTTCTCACTTCTGAGAATTTTTAGCTTGGAGTGTGTTTGAAAACACTTCAGAAAAAGGGTGGAAAACACAGAGTGCCTTCTTTGAAATACACTCCTTTGTTAAATTCCTTTCCCAAGGGTAAAGAGACTCTCAAACACCTGAGGGCAACAAATGACTCTATTCAAGGCTCTCACAAATGACCTAATAAACTCCCAAAGGGTTACAATAGCTTATTTGTCATCATTTCTTGTCAGCTATTTATAGTATCAATGTAAATTGAAGCAAAACAGTAAATACCTGAGTTACTTTCTTTATTTTGAAGATTCTTCAAAGCCCAAATGGTGCTTTACAATTTAAAAACCCCAATAATTAATTTTGCGATTGAATTTAAATCATTCTCACACATTTTATGTTATGTTAAACAAAGTTTGTATCTACCTACATGCAAAACATCTGTCACCATTTCACTTACTTCCCTTGGAATATTTGCAGATAATGACTTTATAAAATTCTGGTTTGGTTAACTTTTAAAATGTCAAATCATGGCCTGATGGACCATGTTACAAATTATCCTGCTAAATAGGTTTCCACGTGGACCTTGGTGAGAAAGCATGGTGATCAATATGCTAGTAAAATCCTGATCTCAGTAGCAGTGATTTGAAGAGGGAATAACTCCATTGTATTTCAGATCTTCCCTGGACTGAATTCTGGTCCATGTTGCTACCCATTGCATTGCTCTCACATTTATCAAATGTTAATATAGTATCAAATATATTTAATATTATAATATATTTATCACGTCAAGCAGATGGGACTTATGTACATGGCATCACTGACTTGAATTGAGTTGGGCAGATACGTGTTAAATGAGTCTGGTACAAATGGCTTTAGCGCTCTCACTAATACTTTGTAAGCAATATTTCTGAAGTATCACCGTGCCTCTAGACACAACTGAATAAAATGACTGGGGGCTCATTAGGTTTTTGTTTGGTGTCTCTTTTGTTGCAATTTATTTGCCCAAATCAATGAAGTCAGTGGAGCTGTGCCAATTTACACTATCCTGCTGAAGTGGCCCTAAGAAATCTAGCCACATATTATATTCTCCCAGTTCCCTCTAGAGTATTTTATGTGGACTGCATCATTTGTAATGCAGCACGTTATGTAAAATATGTCTTTCCATCGCTTGCAACATCTTTTGCAATATCCTTTGACTTATCAGCTTCATTGCCATCCCCACCTCCTTCATATATTTCTTTTGATGTCTGTAATGAAAACACCCATCTCCTGGCTGCAGGAGTCAAACATCTCGGTTTCCCGTTTCACTGGTCCATATACATATGCATATATGTATATATATCTATGTATGTATTTAAATTTTTGTAGTTATTACATGGATTCCTCCTGGGAAAAAGAAGAAAGAGACAGAATTCACATGAGGCAATTCTGAATGACACTCAGATACTGCTGTGGTCATAGCTGCAGCAGACATAAAATTGAGAAGAGTAAGGAAGCATTAAAGGCTGTCAAAAGAAGCATTCATATGTCCAAAACAAGTTTTAGAAAGATTTAGGCACCTAAACCCTCAACTCCAGTCTGCATCATTTCTTTAGCATATGTCTAACCTTGGATAGAACTAAAATCGTTCTTTGACCACTTAGCTTCTAGATCCTTACAGTTCTGTCTTCAGGACATAGATGGTTGAGCAGCTGGGTACAAATCCTGCCTGAGCCCTCCTGGAATACAGGACCCAGAGGGAGAGCCAAAGTACCAGTTACCTAGACTCTGTCAGCAGGGATAGCATATGCCATATGTAGAAGATATTCTTTCCCGTCATAAGTATTGATAGGATGGTCACATTCTGCAGGTGCTGGTTTCTTTCCATCAGCAATAGATGTTTAAACTAATCGTCAAGGTTCATGCCGGTTTTAGATGGCTAAAGTTAAAAGAAATTAATTCTGCCTTTTTGTAGACAATATAATTTTGTGTGTAGTCACTATGTTCAAGGAAGGATGAATGCCTTTAGGCAGCTGGAGACAAAGGAGCAAAGGAAAATATATATGCTCTAATGTCTGGAAAAACTCTTCATGTTGCAGTTGTATCCCTGTATCCATAATGGCTTGTGGGACTGAAAGACTCCAGGTTTGTAGGGAATTCATCTTTTCTGATCAGATGCCGCGAAAGTGGCCTAGATTTCAGGCACACAAAATTGTCTGCTATTTATTTTTGTTTTGCACAAGGAGAAATCCTTTTCATTGGTTCTGAAGCATTATCTGAGTACGTATGATTTATAATAACAATTGAATATTATGAACATAGATGAGTAGCTAATGTCAAATAACAATTTTGTAAAAGGCTGTTCAAGAGCTGGATTAGACTTGGTACTCAAAATGCTGACAGCAGTGATGATAAGTGTTATTGAAATATTGTTGATACATCCTTACACATGTCCTCTGCATCATTCCTAACTTAATATGTGATAAACAAAACATCACTCAGACCTAAGGAACAGGAAAAAAAAGAGATGCTGTAATGTGGCCATGATATAGTGATAAAATCGAGTGCCTCACCAAGTCTCAATTTATGTATTTAAATGATCTTTGCCTTAAACAATGGTTGTTACCAGACAGACATATGGTAAATACCTCCCGATCCATTATGTGCTATTCAGACCAAGAAGGCTGGTCGGGGAGGGGGAGGTTCGGTATTAGAAGTGATCTGGTGTTATGTACACTCAAGTAACCCCTTCATGGGGAAAAAAAAAAAAAAAAAAAGAAAAAAAAAAGAAAACCAAAAAACCGAAACCAACTTTGTGAAAAGGGGAAAAAAATCTTACAAAGCCAAGCTGAGCACTTTGCTGCTGTGCGGTGCGAGCGGGGACCGGTCCCCCCTGCCGGGGAGCTGATGAATAATCCGCAGGTCTCAAGCTGAGCCCTGGGCTGGGAGCGGCTGGTATCCCATACTAACACTAATCAACCAGTACGAAACATCCATTTTAAACGCAAATGAGGGGGGCCTTTTCAAAGGAGACCCAAAGAGGGGAGGGAGGGGGAGTTCAAAGCTCAAAATGGTTCTTTCTTTCTTTCTCTCTCCCTCTCTTTTTTTTTTTTTTTCTAAAGAAGACAGAAATATGGTTGGTTAAAAGATAAGCTTTCAGAGGAAGCTCAGTAATTTTCATAAAGAAGGACTTAAAACAGATGTGCCCTCTTTAATCGGGGTGTGCTTGAAAAAATATAAATGCATTTTTAACATAGCAGGGGGGAAAATCATATGGTTAAACATTTGTCTCCTGGGCAAAAAATAATTTTAAAAAAGTCTCACTGCATTAAGTATCTCACAAATAGCCATCACTGGAACTTTCTTATCTAGCAAAAAGTGGGGTGAATGATTAGCCAATGTTAGAAAGCAGAAAAATATCTTATGTTGTTTGCTCTATTTTTCCTTTTTTTTTTCACTCTGGCTTTTTCCTATTCAAATACCCGCTGAAGTGAATTAACACCTTCATCGGGGTCAGTATGTGACTGCTAGTAAAACCCTAATATTTACTGATATTTTATTGGTTGTCTTTCTTCCCAGTAAACTTTTTCTTGTAATTTCTGTGTCCAGTATCATGCTGTGGCAAACAAATTCTCGATCCAGAACTCTGGTCTCTTACCTTTAGTCTGGCAATATGGGGCTGCCCTTCCAGATTCTGCCCAGAAAAAAAGGAGCCACTGATACAAGAGAAGGTTTCCTTGAATAAAGGCTAGGGACTGAGATGTTAAGGAGTCAATGTTTTCTATGTGTTCTTCCTGAACACTACTAGTTTTGAATGAGCTGAGTTTGCCTTGTTTTCCTAAGTCTATGCTGAAGGGGGATGAATTTTCAGTAGGAAGTTATTGCTACAATATGGAATTGCAAGGAGCTAATTTGATTTTCTGGAATAAAGTAACACACCAATCCTCGTAGCAATCCTCTCCCCAAGAAAACCACATGTCCTGACTGGTTGCTCAACTGCAGCTTATAACAAGTCTGACAGCTGCCACGGGAAAGTTTTTGTACAGAACATTACTGACATGTTTTGTTAAGTACACAATGAGCTAATAATCCTCCCGCATTAAACTTGTGTACCTTTTGGCTGGAGAAGCAAGAAGTTGTAACTTCTTTCTTTTCAAGAATGCCTCTTGAAGAGGGCTATTTCTGAGGACCCGCCCTTAACGCACCTCAGCCAGGGCTGTCACAGCCTCTAGCAAATCTCCCACTGGTGTCAGAGGGAACAGCAGGTTCTGCATCTATACTTTCTTCTTGTTGCCACCCAAATTGGCTCAGGCTGCATGAGAGATGTCTAGAATGATCATCACTGCATGCCACCCCATGCGTGCCTGTGTGGGTGGGGACGCAGACCTGTGTCCTCGCAGTATGCCTTGTGAAGGGTCACCCTGTGCCAGGCAGCTCCTGGTGCCGCCCATGCCATGGCACCGCTCTGTCAATGAGCCCTCATTCCCACGAGGTCCCTTCGCTCAGGAAATAACTTTGGCATAGCAAGCTTTTCTAGCAGGCACTGAACTGGCGTTGCTACCTGGAGCCTTCAAAGAGGTATGCCAAGACGGGAAGCATCTCCCTCGTTAGTTATCAGCCCCACAGAAATTTTTTGCCCTTCCAAGTATCACAGGAGTTTATAGAGAGAGTCTGAAAAGGAGGGGAGGATGGGAAAACACCTTTCAAACAGCAACAAGACAGGCAAGGCGTAAATGGCTGTTGTATTTTTCCTTGGGCAAATATGATCGGAGCCTTCTGTGGTTGCCTCTTTTTTTTTTTTTTTTTAACTTGTTTTTTAGCAAGTTGCTAAATTCTGTTAGTGGTTTACGGCTCCAAACGTCTACTGCGGCTGGGGACCACAGGGGTGCTCTTTCCACAGGGCTTCATTTTCCTTTTCTTGTGCTCTCCAGGACTTGCGCGAGAGGGAAGGGAGCTGGGGCTGGTGCACCATGGAGTGCTTCCAGGGAAGAGTTCCAGCTGGAGAGAAATTTGATGTTAAATACATGCATTTACCAGTGCAGTCACATAGGTTCAGATATTATTTTGCTGTGCACAGCGATAGTCTGGAACCTGATACTGCAAATCTGATGGCTGTAAATATGCCGTGAATTTTGAAGGGAGTTGTCTAGCTGTAAGGAATGTGGCCCTTCCATTACCAGTTATGTCAGCTGACAGCTGTACTCACAACTAAGCCACAGAACAATAAAACATCACCTAATTATTAGAGGGAGTCAGGCACAGTAGGAGACCTGCTTTGACATTTGCCCATTTATGACTTAAATATTATGGCCACCCAGCAGTAGGAGAAAAGCAATACAACCTTTTGACATAAAAAGCAGCTATTATTTAGTTTTCCTTTTGTATAAGCAAAAGAAAGATCTCGATACACACTGCAGCTCTTTTAATGAAAAAGTCAGAGGAAAGAAATTTGCTGAAGAAAAATGAGATGCCAAATGCAAATGTTTCTGTCGTCAGCATACAGAAATCATAGGTTGAGGAATGGCAGTTGTCTCAAGAACTGTGTTCACTTTTCTGTCAACATGAATATTTTGGTTTGGAATTCTTACTTTAATTTAACACGGCATAGTTTTAGCATAACAGAAATATAATGTTCCTTCTGCTCCTGTGTTTCAGAGCCCACTTTCAAGGCTGAATGATGACTTCTAATCTCTGTACTAACACTTCACATGTTTACACAAAACCAGCTGCTTCCCATAAATTGTTTGTGGATCATAAAGTCAGGCTTCTTTATGGCCCACATGAGACCTCATTCATGACCAGTAGCCTAAGAATGGACCAAAATAAAAAAATCCTGAACATAAATAGCAAGTACTTGATGATGATCACCGTTTTGGTAAGCCAGGCAAAGAGGGGGACAAAAAATAGAGTGCCCCCAAAATGGACTGTTGTCACCTCTTGAACCACTGGTTCTCTACCCGGGTCTGTAGTAAATGAAGTTCTATCATTCTTTAACAATAAAGCTTTTAAATGCTTTGAAATGCTGATAAAAAATGCAAACTCACTGTTTTGTTTGGTTTTGTTTTTCATTCAGGAGTCTTCCAAGCAGCCTTTATACAATATTGCACTTGGTACCTTGCCAGCTGATGAAATTTTGCTGCTGTGTCGGTGCTAATATAATGGCCCATACTCACTGTACTTACAGTACGGCAATCAAGCGTGATTTACAACTGAACACAGGAACTTCAAAGAGTTGGTGTTACTGATGTGCCTCTATATCAAGGATTATAATGATGTGATGTGCTCATTTTAGTTATGCAAATTTCCATTATATAGACAGGAATTTACTACAGCTTTGCACTTGTAGCCCCTTGCAATATTTACAATTCTCGAAAAACGCCAAATCTTGTTTGCTGTACTCCCATGAGATGTCTCATTGAGTGTGAAGGTAGAACAGCATTTGGGCCAAAATCCAATATATTTTTAAAAAAATCTGCTGTTCTATGTGCCTCTCGAATGTCTTTGGAATTCTTTTAATTCAAAATTCTTTTGGCTTCTTCAGCTTCAGCACAAGTTAATCCTATAGTAGAACAACACTCTTTAAAATTAAGAAAATGTTAGTTACACTGCAGCTGTAATTAAAACCAGTCCTTGATGTTATAAGAGCTGTACACTGTTTTCAAGATATAGTTTATACCTGTGATGATTTATTCAATCTATGCACACATTTTGCTAAATCCTTTAAACACTTCCCATTTTCTTTTTAGGGAACAGATCATTAAAAAGGAGTGATTGCTGCAGTTTAGATGATACACATTTTATGGTGAACTTCATTTCAAGTTCTATTATGCAGCATATTAAATGTCTCCTGATTCTGTTCATGCATTGGTTTGAGTTGATACAAGCTGTATAGTTCCTAAGTGCCATTGATCGCCTCTACAGAACAATAGCCTCTTCCTTAGATGCCCTACATTTCTAACCTAAATGAGTGCATTTAAGCTGAATTTGGGTTCTAGTCAGTACAGTATTTGTAGCACTAACATTTTTGATCTGTCATATCAGTTGTGAAAGAAAACAAGTATGAAGTCTCCTTCATGATTTGCTTTTAAAATGTAACTGAATTCTACAGCCAAGTGCATTAATCATAGCTGGTTCTTTAATAGAAGTTCTCAGATTTGTGAAGTACTTTTTGAAGTTACAGTTACCACTCTCTTTTTCTTAAGAAAGATTATTTACAGCCAGTTTGGATGGGGCTACCAAAACAGTGGGGTTTTATCTTCAAGCTAGAGAGAAGTGGGTCATCTGGTCTCTTGATTTCTGTAGCATTTGTCTGACATGCAGTCCCTGGAGAATCCAAGTCAGATCAGAACTCACAGTTCTTGCTGAAATGAATATATGAGTTAAAGTTTGCTTTCATATGGTATTTTGCAATATCTCTGCACACAGACACCTCCTTTGGTATTTTTTCCATATACAAATGATGCTACTGTAAAATCTTAAAGTTTAGACAAAGCACTTTCTTTCTTTTTCTTTTTTTTTTTTTTTTATTTCAGCACTCAGGGAGGACCTTCTGCTTCTGAATCCAGACTCATCTTTTCCCTCTTGCATCTCCCTCATGCTGAAGATGTCACTATTTCTGTGGTCTTAACTCCTTCCCCAGATGGAGAGCTCTCTTCTGGGTTAATATTTAACTGCAGAGAAGTATAAACTGAATGAACTGAGAAAAGGAATAATGGCTTCATTTTGGTTAGAAAAAAGGCCGAGACATACCTATCTCTCATATCAAGTAGAGATTAAACAGAAAAGGCAACACAAAATAGGAAGGAAATAATTTTCCCACAGAGTGCTCTCTCAGCATAAAGGAATTTAAAGGAAATTATGTCTGTAGATTCTGCGGAACAGTGACAGCGCTGTGCAGCTGTGGCAGGAAAAAAAAAGCAGTGGTGGGTTCAAAGCAAATTTTGGTGGGTACATGGCCTGTATGGAGACAACCTCTTCTTCATTTGAAGAATCTGGTGGTTCATGTTCAGATTTCACAAACTCTTTCATGAGAAAATAAACCTTGTATTCAGAAAAAAAAACCTCATAGAAGCTCAGTGAGAAGATACTTCCAGCCTTTTCCCTCTGATTTCTCTCCCCTCAGCCCCCAAATTTCTGGTGATCTAAACAGTGATCCAGTTCTGAGGGGACTTTCCATGTAATCTACAAACATCCTTATTTTGGTCTCATCTGTGATTTGTCTATGTTAGCACAACTGGTGGCTCTTCTTTTGTTTGCCTTGCACTGGAGCCAAAGGAAATATTCACTTTTGTCTAAGGGAGTGGTATGGAGCAAAACAAAAAAGAAGCATTTGAATAATCAGAAAAATGGCCAAGTATATGCAGGTTGATCAGTGTGGTGGAGATCTGTAAAACTGGGGAAGAGAAGGATAGATCTGCAAAATTATCAACCTCAGCTTTCTCTTTCTAATAATGGAAATATTTATTACCAGAAAATGCATTTTAATCTCTTGCATCAGTATCAATTTTATTCAAAGAAACAAAACTTGCTCAACAAGCTTATAAACGTGAGTAGGAATGATGATGGTTTCCAAAAATGTGTCTGTATTGTAAATTTTCCAAGACCTGAGTCCCCTAGTGCCAAAAATGTGTATTGCTGTGTGCCTGTGGCCATAATTCTTTGTATATGAGAAGGTAACAGATTGTGCTTCTAATACGAAAAAATGAAACAATATTAAATGATTCTCCAGCTTAATTAAAAGCATAATTATTAAAGGGACTTGCAAACATCTAGACTGAGAATCCAGATTGTCTGAGAAGAAAAGTTCATAGATGTTTTGTGTGTCCTCTCCTCCATTCAGACATCAGGTCCTTGCTGAGTAGCAATGGTACTACGCTGGAACCTGTGCCAGGTTACAGCAATAATTGCAAGCCCCCCAGGATCCAAGCTCAGAAATTTTTGTATGTTCTCAGGAGACAAAGATGAGTGATCATCAAAGGCAGAGGAACACAGCATGACTGTCATAAGCCTGAAGTTACAACTTAGACATGCAATAGAAAATATCATTGGTACCTCTCCAGTGCATAGCCTGTAGTAATTAAAAACTTGATCCCTGCTGTTTTATCATCTCATTAGCAATGGGGGCACAAGACTTTTATCCTTGTTTGTCAGGAATCAAACATACCAGAGGAACTCTGATTATAAATTGATGAAAGTAAAGTTAAACTTTTAAATAAGAGCAGTTTCAGTTCACAATGTTTTTAAAGCTGATTAAAGAGATCTCATTTCAGTAAAAAAAAAAATAATACCCAAGTCCAGCACAGATAGGAGAGGTCTATCTGGGAATGGGACCTGAAATAGCATTTGAAAAAGTGCATGTACTTTTGAAGTGTGCTGGTTGAGAAGGAAATACAAGCCCTTTCTGATAGTTTTAATACAACGATTTTCAAACTTTTGATGAATTTTAACTCTTCAAACATTTAAAAAATATCAAGTTTGTGATCATTTTCATTGCATAAAGTTTTTTGGCAGAGAGGTATTTTTATCATGTCAGTGCATACAGTGTGGTATTTTGTTTCCATTAAATGATAAATTCTGTCAGTAACAGCAGTAGTGGCTTCCCCTCAAGTACCTTGCCAACAACCAGTTCAGCATTTGTTTGGACAATGCAGGACTATGGTAGAATTGAAAGCCTCTTGAAATCAATGCAAAAAATCCTATTTACTTTTGTGGGTTTGGATCTGTCCCTTTAAGGAGAATTCTTCAATTCCAGGACGGTCCCAGGTTTCCAGAAATATTGTCACTTTATTGCATTTTAATAAATCTCTGACCTGAGCAGTGGTATCAGCATTGAACTGGGCAGACACAAATTTGGTGGGAGAGAACTGATGGTAACATTATTTTCTTTTGTTTGATACCGTCTGAAATCACATTTTTTCCCCCTTTTTTTTCTCCCATGAATCTCTGTTTCTCCTTCCCTTTCTTCTTCTTCTTAAGATCTGTGACTTTCTTGTCAGAGGTCTAACAGGCTAACATACCTGAACCACTGAGCTGATTTTATTAACAAGTTTTTATCCCAATGAAAAAGCCGGACCTATGTCTTTTCATAGCGAGTAGGAAGCCACCCTTGATGTTTTGAGTCATTATAAGAAAGGATACCATTCATTATTTCAGAGCCATGGTGAATCAAAAGTAAAGAATCTGAATATTTTTTTTTCTTTCAACCTGTCAAGAGACAAGTCCTTTAAGCCAAGAAGACTAATCACGAACTCAAGGACTTTTTTTTCAAGTGAAAAAGGCAAGCAATGTGAAACAAAGCAAAAATGATGATACAGTAACTCATTATTTTACTGCGATTACTTTATGAGAAATAAAGTTATCAGATTCAGCAGAATTCATTATGTTTCAGCAAATGATCCATCAAAGACAGAAAAGAATTGCATGTTAAACTGGCTTCTTTCACAGAAAATTGCATCTTTAAAATACTGGTTTTACAGCAGATAAGTGAGACTGTTGCTTAAACACTCTCTCATCAGTGTAAAAACTCAGAATTATTCCAAATTAAAAATAAACAACTAGATAGGTTATTTTCTGAAAAGTTACAATGAAGGATTTCTTTTTCAAGATGAAAAAAAATATACTTTAAATGTTGACCATTTAATTAAATTGAAATGCATCAAACAGAGAAGTGACAGAAAGGAAATCTGTTTCATAAAAGAGCGTAATTGGCTTATTGAACTCATTTTCACCGTGCAGAGTGTAGATGCAAGAACTTAATGGGACTTCACAAAAAGTTTTGTGAAATTATGATAGCTCTTTTTTAAAACTGCAGGTTTTGAAGCGATATAAGACTTTATACTTCAGGGCATAACTCAGTCTCAAACTGTTGTGGCTTGGGGAGAAATCTTTCCCCACAGGCGGGTTACCCCGGGTTCCTAACTGAAGCATTCCTTTCCCCTTCCTAGGCAGCATCTGTTACTTGCTTTCCTTACAGACAGGATGCTGGGCTGACTATACCACCAGTCTGATCAAGTATGGAATTTTGACTATGCATCTAAATGAAAACAGAACTCAGCAAAGTAAAAAAAAATTTTGAGCAGTGGGATATTCTTTCTCTACAGGGATGTTTAGTCAGAATTGTGTAGCTCCCAAATGGACAAAGGAATAAGAGGAAACATATTACAAAAAAATATATATATATCTCTACACTGATTCCTGAAAACATAGTTAAGACTATATGTTAAAAGCTTGAAGACAATGAGCCTAGATAGTTGGACAGATAATAAAATAGACCTGAGGTTTCGATTACAAAAGCAAAAGCCAAAATAATCTTTCTAAAATTTTAACTATCTGGCTACAGGTACCTTCCTATGGCACATAGCAAATCTGAAATCTGCATGATTTCTTCTTAGCACAATTTAACATTATTCCTAGTGAAATACACATTACGGTGTTCTTACACTATACAATCTCCTAAACAGAAAATATTTTATTTTCTATCTACATACATCTAAAAATGCCTCGATTTTTTAATGATCTAAGGCGTTAATTATTTTTCATAATATTACTAACAATCTGCTGCACAGAATTCTAATATTAAATCTTAGTCCTCTTGATTTTCAGATTAAAGAGAAATAGTAGAGTGAAAAAAGCAAATGAGAGTCTTCCACCAATTCACTTTGAATCCTCAAACTGAAAACACAGATACCTCAGACTAAGTTAACCCACATGGACCAGCATGATATTTCCAGAATCAACTTTTTTCAGCCTCAAACCCTTTAAATTAAGAACAGTTGAGGAATGCATCATGGTATGTATGCTGCAACTAAAGAAAGAAAACGGTCTCACAAGATTGCCGTTCAATTCTATGTTTAACCTTTCATAATGTTCAGTATCAGCAAGAAGGATTCATTACACCGGATTTGGTCTCAGGTCTGTGTGAGGGGAGCATTGTCAGAAGAAGGAATAGGAAGCATGTTTATTCACGTACATCCTTTTTTTATAGGGTGGCTTGTAATCTTCATATTAGGCTGAGTAGTTTGCTTCATTAAATTTCTATTTGTTTTCCCAGATTGATAAGAATAGGCTGTGTACATGTTTTGGGGGTTTCTTAAACAAAATATTAAAAGATAAACTATTTCTACTTCTTCCATCCCTTTCTTTAACCTATTAATCCATTAAGTCTGATTTTCCATACATATGTTCTGTGTTCAGGGCTATATAGCATTACTCCTTGCACAGAATCATGTGTTTGCATATACAGTAGCTTCTCCCTGTGGTTGCATACACGAGTTACTTGTACACTGCTCCCTTTTTTTCTGTGCAACCTAGTTCCTCCCCATGCATTCTTTTTCCAAAACAATTGTCCAGTGAAAAGGAATATCATAATGGCATTGGAGTGAATAAACCTTGCAGAAATATAGTAATTGCAGCACTGCAACTGGGATTTGCAATAAAGAAATCAAAAGATTCCTCCAAGAATTACTAGAAGAACTTTCTAATTCCCTGATCTACCTGAATCCAACTGGATAAATAGCAGAAAAAGCAAGTTCCCCTTCCAAACTGAACACATTATAACAATAACACTGAGTTCTCCGATCTGTTTTGTTGTGTGTCAGGTAATTCAGAGTAATCTGAAACGTCAGATGACTAATCTGAAAATTCAGATCCGATCTTCTTGTTTGTGTTTGTAAAACAAGCAGAGTACTTACTAAGCCCTTGTCATAAACAGTGTAAAATCTTTGTGGCTATCTCACAGAAATGTTGAGCACCCACAGCTGCAGTCGGCTTCATTTGAAATGGCAATGATCTACAGCCTTGGAATGTGGTTTCTCACTCAATAAATTAGGCAAAAAATTCAAAGTGCAGAATACAGTTTGCCCTTAATCACATCATCATTTGGTTGGAACAAAATGAAGGTAACAAAGATCTCAGGGGTCTTAAAAAACAAAATATAGAAAAAATTATTACTGGAAGGATGCACTCAATTGTATTGCATAAGTACAACCTCATTTGCTGGTGGATGAGAAGCTTAACATGAGCCAGCAATGCGCCCTTGCGGCCCAGAAGGCCAACCGCATCCTGGGCTGCATCAAGAGAAGCGTGGCCAGCAGGTCGAGGGAGGTGATTCTCCCCCTCTACTCTGCCCTGGTGAGACCCCACCTGGAGTACTGTGTCCAGTTCTGGAGCCCCCAGCACAAGAAGGACATGGACCAGTTGGAGAAGGTCCAGAGGAGGGCCACGAAGATGATAAAAGGGCTGGAGCACCTCTCTTATGAGGACAGGCTGAGAGAGTCGGGGCTGTTCAGCCTGGAGAAGAGGAGGCTCCGGGGCGACCTGATAGCAGCCTTCCAGTACCTCAAGGGGGCCTACAAGAAAGATGGGGAGAGGCTGTTTAGTAGGGCCTGTTGCAATAGGACGAGAGGTAATGGTTTTAAAATAGAGGGAGGTAGATTTAGATTGGAAATTAGGAAAAATTTTTTTATGATGCGAGTTATAGAACACTGGAACAGGTTGCCCAGAAAGGTGGTGGAGGCCCCATCCCTGGAAACGTTCAAGGCCAGGCTGGATGAGGCTCTGAGCAACCTGACCTAGTCAGGGATGTCCCTGCTCCTTGCAGGGGGGTTGGACTGATGACCTTTGAAGGTCCCTTCCAACCCTAACCATTCTATGATTCTATGATTCTATGATTACTGCTAAATATATTGTAGCCTGCTTATAGTGATTGCATCTTCTGGTCTGGAGCTGAGTAAGGAAAGAGGAAAATGTTATTTCTATTCTGAATGGTGGCCTCCTCCCAGGTAGGGTTCAGTATTGCTATTTTGATTGTATGAGATTCAAAGAGCAACTGCATATGGATGTTACAGACCACTGCTTATATTCTTTCAAATTGTGCATTTGGTTAAAATAAGTAAATTAAAGCTCACAGCAGTGTTTCTAAAGTATACTTAACTTGAAATTTGTTCTTTCTGGTTTAGCCATACTATAGTCTAAGAAAAAATGGATAGTTCAAGTACTAAGTAAGATGAAGCAAATACTGCTTGCTCTGAGATTCAGAATGGTATGATTTTCCGACCAGAGACCACCATATACACCATGCAAGATCCTATATAAGACAGCCTAGCATTGGCGATACCAACCACACTTACAGTCCAGTTACTATGGGTACAGCAACGGAAGACCACAGAAGCCAAGAATATCACAAAGACTCTTGTCAGGATGTCTAATACTCACAAAGAACCGTAGCCAAGAATAGCATATGCTTGCTCCTAACTATGCACAGCCCTCTGCACAGATAGGCAGCTGGACTGATGGCATGTATGCCTGCCCAAGGGCATAAGCTATGAGGACAAAAGGACTCAGAATCTTGAAGACCGTGGAGATACCTGTTAGAACCTGAGAACCAACATGTTTCTAGGGTTTTCAGGCTTCTAAGCAGTTTTGTTTCCACCAAAACTGCAGAAGGAGGCAGGAAAAGGATGTACAGATCAAACCATGCAAAATTTCAGTTTATTCTTGATACGCATTCGCATTCTGATGAGCACTGCATTTGGCTTTTCCCTTGGGGCATCAACAACAAAGCCTCGTTGGCCCATCTTAAACTGGGGATTTCAAAGCTGCCTACAGCATTTGCAGGCCTGCTGAGCTCTCCCTAAAATCCATGTATGGTTTTTCAAGAGGATTGCTCCTTGATTTGGTTTTTTCCTTTCACTACCCAACAAGTGGTCCAGATTAAGGCTTGAGTGCTTCCTGCAACTATGGAATGCCTGCAAAAATAAAACACATCTTAAACAGGGTGAGTACTAGGTCAAGTCTATCTGCTGTAACAACTGTCTGAGCTGAGCGGAGTTTAGAACAAAATCTGGATTACAGATCTCTTCCTATATACAAACTATAAACATTGCCACAGAGAAACCGAAGAAGTCTCTTAAAATCATATATGTACCAGCAACATATAAATCAGGTCTACTATATAGCACATCAAATAAACAGCTATTATTACCTTTTCTTCTTTTTTTGGCACTGTTATTATTTAAAATATGTCTGCTTCTTCTGAGATGTTGAGAAACACTTAATTCCCAGGCACAGAAGGAGAACTTCAGAGATAAATATGTTTCTGGCTCACGCAAATCAAAGCTGACCCTGCGGTTGAAGTTGGTGATAAAAAAAAAAAAAAGAAAGAAACAAAAAAAAAACTGTTCCCCTTCACTATAAGCGGAAAAGAAACTTCAGCAAAGATAGCGCAAAAAAGGAAAGAAAAAGATTGCTCACCCTCGACCGGCTCTTTTAGGATCTTATCATTAATATAACATTTAACAGACAGCCGTCTCAAGCGTGAACCAGCCATGCCTCCTCTTTAAAAGTCTTTTTGCTTAGCCAAGCTTAAAAAACCTTATTTTCAAGCATAAATTCAGTAAAAAGTCACAAAGATGCAGCATGCAGCCAGACTATATAGAGTGTTAAAGTACAATCTTTCCTTGCGCTTACATCTGTGATTTGTGCCCAAGGCTGGATCCAAAGTCACTGAAGTCAACTGAAAGCACCAGCTGTCCATCTGCAAGAAGAGAGGTTGCTGACAAAAAAAATCAGAATAACGTCCTTGCTAATGGGATTGCACAGATCCTACAGCCAGGAAGGACACCCAGGTGATGTTCTGGTTTATGCATCCCTCCTCAGGTTCTGGCAGAGACACTTCCATAGAATTTACTCCCTGTTCTGTCCAACTGGAAACCCCACTAGAAAATTTGAAAGATAGATAAAATTATTTTTTTTCAGGGAAGGAACCTCTTCAGTTATGTAGGAGACATTCTACCCAAAATAGATGCAATTCATACAGCTGCTCAAATGAAATAATTGCATTTTGTATTGTTTGCATTAGTCTCTATTATTTATTACACTCACAGAGAAACAAGTTAAAAGAAAATTGTTCAGGTCAAACTCAAACACTTAAAAATAAGAAAATGCCAGGAGTTGAGATGCTCATGGAGGAGTATTAGCCTCCTGCTGTTTATACATTATGGTAGATTTCTTATTTATATAATCACATTTTTTTTTTCCAGAGAAGCTCATTCAGCACATGGAGGCAGACTGGTGCTGTTCAGTGCTTCCCTTTATCTCCAGTGTTCGGTGTGTACCTCCCTACCTGATGTACAGCACACAAACTGGCTTTGAGACAGAATGATTCATTTCCTGATGGACCTTTCTGTAGCACTTACCACTGAAATATCAGTATTTTAAAAGGATAACTTATGCTTGCAGTCTTCATGAAGGCAAATGACAGCGTTATTGCCACTTTGACAGAATTTTTTAACACAAAACCACAAGAAATTTATCCTTCATTTTACTCCCAGAAATGACTGAGGCAGTCAGCTGAGGTCACACATTCCAGGACAAACAGATACAGTTTGGTAGAACTACAACCAACTGAAGGATGTCTCGTAATAGGAGGCATTGGGTAACCTGCCTCACAAACAGTGCAAGTGGTTCCATTTGCTATTTTGTGCAGGAAATGTATGCTTCCTCTTGAAAAAAACCCAAAACTATAATGGTCATGCCCTTTCCTCCTGCACCAAAGAATTTACGGGCTAACTCAGACAAATAAAATACATAGTTTATTAGAAGTCAGGGAAACATGATTCATCATAGGAACAGTATAATAGACTTTCCCTGAAAAAGGGTTTTAAAGAAGGAATTTAAGATATCTGTCATATTTGGCGTATGCAAGAATGTGTATATGCCTTATGCAAACACTGCTGGATTAAATGCAAGTTTTTTGGTGAAGGCTGAATCTGGCCCAGAGGGAATAGTCAGAACAGATAATGGATACGAACATGATGGGGAGATGTCGGGTGAAATACACTTTGGGGAAAGTAGCCAAATTTATTTGCAGTTGTTATGCATTAATAGCCTTGTGTAAATTAAAAAAGAACTTCACAGGGACAAATAGGATATATCTTATTTATTCTGTAATATGGGTTTGAAAGGGCAGATCCAGTACTGCTGCCTTAGGGGAATGAATTACAACAGACCAAATAAAATAGATACTTCCAATTACCCTATGTTTGTATAGTTTGTATTTAAAAAATATCTACTCCCTTTATATGCAGAACATTTCCATAAACTGCACTAAAATTCTCAGCTGGTACTCTCTCATCCCATTTTATACCCAAGACAGTTATGGCAGGTGAGCAGAAGTCTGGCGTCCAGTGTTAGAAGTTAGCGTCACAGCCATTACTAGCAAGACCTGACACTGAAGTTGCTTTGCCTTTACAGGAACAGGACACTTTCCACCGCTATAGGACTGGCCATTTGCAAATTTTGACTCTAAGGTCTGGCTTTCCATTTGGTCTGTGTACATGCACATGGTGGGTTTTTTGTCTTCCCAGTTGTGCACAGCTAGCAACCTTGGCTCCTACATGGGTGGGCAGAGCCAAACTTCTCCGGTCCCCTGTGCCCCACACCAGGAGGGTAATCTTCTCTGCTTCCAGCTCACCTATTTTGTGTGGATGTAGGAAGGTTCCTTGGGCTATCTCATTGCTCTGATCAACATGAGTCGCACTGAAACCAAGGGAATTAAGGTGCTCAGACCCCCAGGAGGCCTCACTTTGCATGGCCAAGCCTGTATTTCCTCACTGCCCGCTTAAGGAAAAAGGCAGAAGGCTGACCGTGCACAATGGAGACTGCACTATTACTTTAGCTGAAAAAGAGAGCAAAAGACATTGAATATTTTCTCCCTTTGCCACACACACACACAGCAAGCAACATGGATTTACATGAGCCTGCGCCGCACAACTCAGCCAAGCACATTAAGCTATCAGCACATCATCAAACCATCACCGACGCTTCCTGCCGCCTTCTCCCCGCTCCTTGTTATTTACCCTCTGCCAGGCGGCGGCAACCACAAGCTGCAGCTTAACAGCTTGCACTACACTGAAAAGAAACCCCTGCACAAAGACATGTAACCACAAAATTATGTCACTCAGTAGCAATTAGCTTTATTTTCAATATACACAAACGTTGGGGCTGGGGAGGAACTAAAACGTAACAGCAATTGTGCGGGGAAGCAGGTGAGTGACTTTGTGGCTTATGGGGGATCTGTTACTTCTCTTGGGATGGATAAAGTCCATATTTCACAGAAGCCATTGCAAGTCAAAACACTGGCGTACAGGGAAAACCAGTGATTTGTATCTGATCTGAAACCACAGAACAAACAGGAGCAACGTTGCAGACTTTTGCCCTCGTGCAGTGACTGACACGATTTTTTGAACAGCTATTACATGTCTGAAAATTGACATATTACTGGTAGCACACAAAAGGCAGCCTCTTTCAATAGCTGTTACTCAGCAATCAGTGTCCAACCCTTAATGTTTTCTTTTGTTGAAAAAAAAAAATCACAAAAACTAAAGTAAACCACAATCTGGTTCTGTGCCAACAATATTAACCAGCTTCTTTTAGAGCCTTTGAAGTTAGCAGGGGGCATCCAATCTTGTGGTGCAAGTAAAGAATGATACTTTAAGCGATTCCTTTTCATCCCTTTAACTTAATGAAAGATTAATAGCCTTGTTATTTTTGTTTCTGCTTTATTTTCTATATTCGGGGGGAGGGAGAATTTTTGGCACTTGTTGAAACTGAAACGCTGCCTATAATGATTTTACGGATCAGTGAAGCACAGAGTTGTTTGGGTGTTGGGGTTTTTTTTGCTCTATCTGTGAATCCTGTTTAACAATGCAAGGCACAAACAAAGTTATATAGCGTAAGTCCAAAAAATAGCCGTGCCCACACTTTTGGGAAGTAGGTAGAAGGAGGTGGAAGGAAGCTTTTAGAGTGCACAGAGCTTAAAAGAAAATGTAGTGAGGGGGGGTTTAGCAAATCTTTTAAGTCAAAGTGCTGCGGATTAGTTATAAAAATGTAATCCACTTCCTAGCTGAAGAAAGCAGCTTTATGTCGCTGCTGGCTGTGAAGATACAATGTGGGTTTTATAACCACCATTTATTTATATATTTCCAACCAAAGCCAACAAGGCAGCACTCCTGGCTTGTCGCTGCCATTCAGGGCGTAGGAGATAGGCAGCTTTTATTTCGTCTTTCTGTTTTCATTACATATCCCTTTTGGCGGGTGAAGGGGGACCACAGGTCTCACAAACATCTCCTAAAAATATTATTGCAGCCATTTATTCCCTCTGCTTTTATATTCATATTTTCCGGGCTGCATTATCCAGCTACGTGTTACCATGTGTGCAACCCCATATAAAGAATGTGGTGAAGCGTGGTGTAATATTGTCTGACCCGCAAGAGTTCCCTTTTGCCCCTGAGTTTGCACAGCAATTGGATATGGAAGTGCAGTTACTATTTTTAGTATTGTACCTCAGACATTTGATTTTGAGCATGGGTAGGATGAACACGATGTGGTCCATGATAACTAAGCGAGACACCTAACAAAGCTCTAAATAAACGCATCGTAATCACTACTTACAATGTGTTTTCTAACTTTGGATCTTGTATTCAAAAGCTCTTTACACATAATAAAACTAGGGTAGAGTGTGCACATTCACTCCAGCTTAAGCAAATCAGAAGAAGAAGATGTATTTTTTCTTTAATTTTATGAAAACAAAGTCATTAGAGTTTCACTTCTACCACCAAGATCAAGGCAGCTTTACCCTGAGAAGACCTTTGCCATAATATATTTTTATATTTTACATAATATAAATTATAGTAATATAATTATAGTATATTTATTTGTGATATATTAAATTATTATATTCAATAAATTACTCTCTCGGAATCATATAGAGATTTGTGATAGAGCCAGGACCTTATTCCAGTTTTCTCATTTCCTAAGCCAGGGTTTTATCCGTTTATCCAGCATAAAGTTTCATTCAGAACTTCGCATTAGCATTACAGTTAATGATGTACTGCAGCATCTTATAGCCAATACTTACAACAGTGCTGAATTTTGTTATAATTCTTTGATGACCTGTTTTTCCTCAGATTTCCTGTTTAACCTGGTACTAAATTTTGCATCTGATGTCCCTCCAATTCTTCAGGTAATTGCAAAAAAGAGTGAATCAAGTACATGAATACAATTACTACAAGCAGTGAGTGAACTCCTTTCATCATAGATTGTCCCTCAGAGTCTGACAGAGAAAAAGGACGGGATCCAGTGTTTCGAAGCGGGAGAAGTAGTAAGCATTGCGGTGTACGTTAGCAAAGAGATTGCAAAAATGCAGTAGTGGATATCCTGTGCACAACTTAACTGAGTTTGCAACCCAGCTCTTTATGTGAGCTAGCCCTAAGGTTGGCAATTCCACTGAGCCAGCCTACCTCCCTGCCATGTAACTGTCCTGACAGGCAGAGTATTACATGCTTTAAAAGTTGTCTTCATCAGAATGCAGAGGAAAGATGGTCCCAACGTACAAAATAAAACACATCACGGCTCTTGATAACTAGTCTGTTTCAAATGAGAAATCACAGTAGTGTAATACTGTAAAAATTAAACAGAATTTTTCTGCTATTATACCAAACAGCCTACTTAATAAATGGGTAATGAAAAAGAATAATTTATTACAGCTTGTGAATTTTGACAGTTCTAAAAAGATGTTCTTAGAGTTTCCCCAAAGGGAGAAGAAGGATGTTTCTTCCTTAACACACTGGCGTTAGATGTAATTTCTCTGTCTGTAGAATTTTGCTCCTGCCTGGTAGAAGGGATTAGATTTTTTTTCTTACATCATAACCTATTTTAGGCAATTATAATCTATGAGTAATAAATCATTTTCATTCACCTCTCATGGGGAGAGAAAAGATGTGAGAAAGCGTTCTGGAGTTTTAATTTATATCAATGTTTGCATTACTATTAAATGAATTAAATGGGTTCTACAAATGTTCTCTCATAGAGCTGCAATAAATTATGGAGCATCTCAACCTAAGACATTTAATTGTCTCTTTTTGTTTTGTTTTGTTTATTTTTTAAACTGGATAGCACAAACAGTTATAAAACACACTGAAAAACTCCAAAGACTCTTGGGTATTGCAATGTAGGACATCACTTCAATCATTATAAACATTGCATATCCATTTGAATTGCAGGAATTTGCAGAAACCCAGATTCTGCCGCGGAAGCGGTATAACCTCTGCAAGTATTGACACCAGTATAAGCGGTTACAAGGGAGATCATTCCTAAAATGAAACACTGACCCTGGCAAAATCAACTGGGATTTTTCATCCATGGTTTATTCCTAGCTTATCTTACAATGGCATGGCTTAATTATTACGAAGGTATATCTTTTAAAAGGCAAGAGAGAATAACTAAACTAAACAGATGAAGGTAGAGGTGGGGTAAAACATACATTAAAGGGAATAAATATTTGAATGTACATTTCACGTTTTGTTGTTGGGCTTTTGAAGGAACCTAGAACACATGTACAGGGGTTCCATAAGAGCTCCAGAATTTTACTTAGAACACATTGAAAACAATGGGACTCACCTTATCAGACAGATCATCTGTGCTGTCTTCTCCTTCTGACTAAGGCCAACAAGAGATGTTTCCTAGCAAATTACAAGAAATCACATGCTGAACAGAACTGGTATTATCTGCTGATAGAAGATTTCCAACTTCATGCACGTATCATGAAGCAAACCCTTTCACAGTTTTTTATTTCAACCTATTTAACAGAACATTAGAGATTTTTGTTCACTTCCACTTACTCCCTCAAAGTTTTTACTGTCATTTATGTGTCTGTTCCAAGGGGTAATTCTTCTTGCAGTATAGCAAAGTGTTTTACTTCTCTTCATTTACTCTCTTTCCTATACATTAGAAATTATATTTTGCCCTCACTAAACCATGTAATACGAATCTAATATTTTTACATTATCAATAGGCCAAATAAGCCAATGAACGTATTTTAAGGAGTGAGAACTTAGCACTTAAGTCTTCATACTAAAAAGATCTGTCCTATTTATGTCCATTTTTACCCTTTGAAATGATTAGTCTTTGAAGAAGGAACAAATTGACAGAGGATGAAACTGCTAACCGCAGAAATATTTCCTTAGTTCCATTTGCAGTCTCTGTACAAAACATGCTATTTCTTCAGCATTTCAGAACTGCTTTGCACCAAAGTGTCGTCACTATATAACATGATTACTTTTGAACAGCTGAACAGTTTCTCTTCAAGTCTTTCTTAGCATGTGACTTTATTGAAGGTTTTACTTTGCTTGTTTATTGGATTTTCTTTCACTGCAACACAAATCTTTATACTGAACATGTTTTGTACAGGAAAATAAAATAATTCCATTTCAGAAAAACCATTTTAAATGGTTGGTCTGACGTAGAAGAGCTATTGAATCATTCTAGAATTTACACGTACACTAACATAAAGCAAAACCCATTGTAAAGCTTGTCACACATAATTACACTGATATTCATGATTTTACATTTCAGTTCTAAGTTTATAAAGGATCAACATGAATTAGCAAAGTAAAAAAAAAAAAAACAAACAACTGAGAACACTGGACTAAATTTTCACTGCTTTGCAACAGGACAAGTTAGCCCACACGGAGCCCAGTGCTTCTGGAGCTACTTACCTTCGAGTATCCAAGCAAATTTTTCAAAGTTGCTTAGATATTTCTACCATACATGTCAATGTGCAATGTTTTCCAAGTGACTTTAGTGAAAGGATCCATAGAAAACCCTTAGGAAGACCCAGATGTTCAAGGAAGCCCTCCTATTAAGGAACTCCTGCAATTGAGACTTAATTGAACACTGGTTCCAGTTTTGTCACGTTGCACTAGTTTGGGATTTGCACTTTGCTATTTAAAGGATAAGCATTTAAAAAAAAAAAAAACCCTCACTTTTTCCATGGACCAGCATGGGGGCTACTGGAATCAGAATGAAGCACAGATAGAAGAGAACTATTTGTCATTCATTATTGCAGTTTATTATGTCCCTGACATGCAAAGGCAAAGCCTTGATCAAGAAAGGTTCTGCTGTTGAGGTTAAGTAGGCAACTGCCCTTCAAAATGGCACTTGTTTCAGAAATTTTCATTCTCTTATTGATAACTCCTATATACCTGTTCTCCCCAAATAATCTAAACAAAATTCCTCTGATCCTGAGTAATATTAGTCAACAGAGCCAAAACAGTTGATGTACTTTATCGTATTATGTGAATCTGTGCAGAACAGGATATTTGGATTGTAGAGCTGTTGACAAAAGACTGATAGTCTTCAGGCAACCATGGCCCACGTGTCAGGCTTTTGTGGTTCCACTCCAACAGAATAAGCATCTAGGAAAGCTTGACAGAGGGAACTCGATTGCTCTCTCTACACAGATAAATAATTCTTATTTCCTGAATTTGAAAATCAAGCAAGGGTATCTTGTTTCGGGATGCATTCACGAACCCTACTGCAAGTACTGTAACAAAACTTTCTCCATGCTGGCCAGAATTTAGGGTGCATTCCATTTTCAAGAGTTGATTCTATAAAACCTAAATGTAAAAATACCATCATAATAGTAAGCAAGACTTATACCAGATTTTCCAAGCTTAAAACATTGAGTTGGTACAATTTTGATGTAAATGATTTACCAGATTTACAGATTGACCTGCTGAAAGCCTGGGCACAGCTTTAATCCATGACACAGCCTCCTGAAAACTGGGCCTGGGAGAATGCAAGGAGGAGCCATCTCTGCTAGCCCTCCTGCCCCTTCAGACCAGAACTGCTCGCTGTTTTTTGGTCTCCTTCTAGCACAGATCACATTTAACACTGCAATCTCTTTCTGCAGTATTTTTTTGTCATTAGTGCCTTGTGTAAAGATATCGTTAGTTCAGACCAGTAAACTCCAGTAACGAAATTTGCCTGGTATGCCCTTTCAACATTAATATCCATATTTTATAGATGGGCAAACAGAGGCAGAGAGGTTACAGGATTTCCATAAAGCCTAAGCCAATGTCTGTCTGGAATCAGGAAATTTCCTAGTGCCAGCAGTTATCTCATTCTTTGAATGAAATACGCACCAGTGCTGATGTGTGATGCCTCTATGGACATATTGTTAGGATGACTTTTACCCAACACATGCAATGCATTTTAAAACACACTTAATTTTATTTGAAAGTTAAGCATGTGTTTTGCACTTGCTGAATCTGGCCCCAAATGAATGAAGACAGATTACATTCTAAATCTCTCTTTCATTCATTGTTAATGTACAAGTGCGATGCACTCTTCCAGTTTCAGGGTAACGGATATACTCATTTGGATCTACAGCAAACATCTGTAACAGAAAAGCCAGAGAACTGGTTGGTTGTGGGGTTTTTTTGCTTGTTAGTTTAACAAAATGTGGAGCTGCCTTGTAGATGTACATTCCCAAAGCTGGCAATGGCACTTGGTTCCATTTCAATGTCACATTAGTCGGATGTACCTCTTCAGTGGATTATTTTTTACTGGCAAATTGAGGGGCAGGAGAGGAGACCTAAGGATTTTGAAGCAAACAAGGAAAAATATAAGACATCAGAAAAAAAAACAGTGATACCAAGGGTATAAGGATATAACTATGTGCCATATGTTTGAATTAGGAGCAGCTGATCCACATCCAGGCAGATTCATGGAGCCATCATGAATGTTCTTAATAATGCAATTCCATCCAGACTGTGTTATTAGTTCAGTAGAGATTTTACCCCCAGAGCATCTGCAGACTTTGATTCGCATCCAGGGAATAGCTTAACAGCTGGAAAATTTTAGAAGCTGGATGGGAATTTTGTGTTATGTAATTCTCACATCTTGATGAATGAGGGAGTTAGGCATGTGACTTTAGTTTGTACTGGTGGAAGCTACCCTTGCATCGGTGTGTATGAAAAGGAGAAAGCACCCTCCAGATCTTAACGTGTGCTAGCTTAAGCCTATTATCTATGTGTGTGCTACAAAGAACAGTAATGAGTTCAGGACTGGTATGAAGTCTCATGAAATAGTCTAAGATTTTTAAGCATGCATGCGATTTAGGCATCAATAGAATTAAACAGAAACTGCTTATTGCAGCCAATATTGGTAGCAACATTTAACAGAGCTGCCTTAACTGCCTCTACTGTTGATTGTTAATTGTTCCAGCTGAAATATTAATTGGTGAGTATCTGATTATGGCCATTAAATGTTTCTGTCTATTATAAGGATGGACTTAGGGAAAAAAAAATTTGTTTTGCTCAAAAAAAAGTCTGTTTTTTTTTTTTCTGAGAAGGTTGTATTACTTCAGGTTTTATGATACACATTTGAAGGAGGGACATACATTTTTGAAGGAAGGACATCCTTTTTTATCAAGAATACAAAATTGTCAGTTCAATGGGAATGTCACTGAGTGCTAATTGTCAAAAACCCTCTATATGCAAATATTTAATTTGGAAATAAAGATCTCCACAGAGCTTATGGATACGTTAAATTATCAAAGAAACTGAGAAGAATTTTTGGGGACTAATCTTTCCTAGTTAGTAGGACCACTGTGGTGGCAGGCACTAGGAATCAACGTGGAGACAATCCTTACTGTAACCTCTGTGCTTCTTCAGAGGCCTCCCTGAATTCCATCTAACAGGACAGAGGAGAAAAGATGAAAATTGCTAAGGTAATAAGAAATAATGACCTTAATTGTGACACTTTCTAACTTCTGAAGGTTTAACTTTTCAACTAGAACATTCTTTTAATTCATTAGCTTATTATTGGGAGTAGCTGTGGTTGGGAAGCTGTATTGCACAGTAAGGATGCTCACCTGTGGCTTGTTCCAAAGTGGACACATCCCTGTCAACCTTAATTCTGGCCTAATGCTGATCAATTACCTTTACTGTGAGATGAGACAATTGTATAAGATATTGACAGAAAATGAGTTTGTCTGGAGAAAAAAAAAGCCCTTCTGTATTCAATCTACATTATAAACAAAAGTATGCATGGTTTTTTGATAGCTCTGTCTTTATCGCACACAGGCTGTAGCTGTAAGTTTTAAGATTCACAATGTCTCCAGCTCTAACCCACCCATTCAGGATAACAGCCTGTTTGTCACTGTGTCTTTGCCACCTCTCCACTGAGCTGACGAAGTAGTTCCCTATACAGCTTCAGGCCAATTAGCCAAGAGAGGTTAGGCAGGTTACATAGGGCGTTGAGGTTGTCTGCCTGGAACAGATATTGCCTGTAGAATGAATAGTCCCACTAAACACTGCCAGCATAATGGTAGGGTGCAGCTTACACTACATAAGATTTTGAATGGGTATAGTTGTATCAGGGATCTACTTATGAGGACTATGTATGACCAGAGGACCACTTATGACTTGTAGGTCTTGCATATGACTTAAGGAACCACAGAGAGGACAACTGCAGATTTTAATTTGCTTGTCTCTAGCAAGAGATTTGAAAAACCCTGTGCATTCTATATTCTGTCCCATTCTATAAATTTCTGACATGGGTCTTCAATTAGCACTAATTATGTATTCAAAGGAAGAGTAAGGATGTTCCTGTTTTTCTAGAGGGGGTGAAAAATCATGTTTCTCTGAGCTTAGCTTTAATATCTCTGCACCCTCATTCTCTATTTCAAAAGCAAAGCTGATGCCATGAGGCACTGCAGGGATTTGGAAAATATGCTTTGCTTTTGAAACAGAAGCTTCAAATCCACTTTAAATCCCATATAAAAGTTAGTCCAAGAAAGTCAATGAATGGATCATGATCAAAGTCCCTTTATTGAATTTTCTAACAGCTTCCAACAAAATATGTTTTAAAAGGAACTGACTGCATCAAGTGCTTTCCGGAAAGCTGAAATGATAACTCTCCATCCTTGGTAGCTGAGAGAAGTAAGAGATGAAACCTCAGTGCCTACATAGTATATGGATTTGTTTTTTATGAGTTGCCAAACAGTTCTGTATTCCAAAATATTCTGTGGGAAATTTATCATTTCAACTTTCAACAAAGAAATGGAAACATTGTGTATCTTAAGGACAACTGGCAACAAAAATACTCACAATGCGCAGTACAGTGTTCCGGGAGTACCTTTGACTTACCTCTGCCATGCTATCGCTAAGCAACATTTCACTCATGAAGAAACATACTGGTCCTTAAATTTACTTAATCTAATTTCATTTTACATGTGATCCCTCATTGCTTCTTTCCTTCTGCACAGGAGGGCACAGTTAATAGAAAATGCTTAGAATGATCAGGATGGAAGCACTGAACAACTAGTTTGCTCCACGGTGATTGCTCAAGGTACAAAGCAAAGGAGAATCAACTGTGATGCTACAAGTAGCCAAATGGATAGCTGGTTACTGAGCAACTAATTTAGTCTAAAATCTTACTGAAAAGCCTTAGGATAAAATAATTCTGTGGTATTTGTCTTTGTGAGCCATTCGTAAAATCATAGAATAGTTTGGGTTGGAAGGGACCTTTAAAGGTCATCTAGTCCAACCACCATTCAACAGGGTTCTGTACCTTTTACAGAACTTTACAGGACAACTTAAAAAAAAAACCCGTCAAACAAATAAAAAGCCCAAATAAAAGTTTTCACCTCTTGAATTTTGCAGATTCAAGTCCAATGACAGAATATTAGTTTCACACATATTGTTTCAGGACTTGTTAATTGCAAAGAAAAAAGGATTTATTCCTGAAAGTTTCCATGCAGAGCGCTATCAGTTTAAACTGGAATTAGGTTCATGAAAGGCTTGTGGAATCAGATACATTTTGTTTAATACTTGTAGTTTCATGAGGTTTATTTATTTAGTAGTAGACTTGCACGTGGCTGATTATACTGGTTTCTTTTTTATTGCCTTTGTATTGACGTGTGAAGGGGAAAATTTTTGTGTTCTGCATACAACTGATCCTATGAGTAACGAGGCAAAACACTGTAGTCTGCTAAAGAGGTTGTGCTTATCAGTAAGCCTCAGGAAACAATTCCAAAAACTGCTGTCATGACAGCATTGCTAAAGTCATTACAACCTAAACCACCTCAGAAGATAGAGCCAAAGGTTAAAGCAATGGTGGGGAATACATAGACATCACTGTAAAATGATAGATATTTAAATTTACCTGTACAGAAACTGAAAATGGTAAGATAAAAGAGAGAAAGATAGTTGAGCTTATTCCTTATAAGGCCCCTCCCAAGGCATTGGATTGAGAAATTCAAGGTCCAAGTAGGGTTTTCCAGCATCTGGAATCTGGCAGTGGGTCTCTCTGTAAAGCTGCTCTCTGCAGCTCCCACTGTGACAGAAATCTGTGAGTTGCCTGTCAAATGGGTTTTCAATGATTTTTTGTACTGTAACTATGAATGCAAATACTGATACAGTTCTTCATTTGGAGTTGTACTACCTTGAATAATGTTTTTGTAGCATTCAACAGGACTCTTCACAACGCTAACCAATAACAGCAAGGGTGCCAGAATCCAGCCTTTAATCTTTTGCTAACTGAGTCATTGCTGAGGTGAATAATTTACTACGAGGACAGAAAGTTGAGTAATGACAGAAGGAATTTGCTGAATTATGATTTCTAGTTCCTTTCTACAAGTCTCTGCCAATAAAAATTCTAAATGCTGAGCTAGATAAAGTTAGGTTCAATTTATTATTTCAAGCCTGTTGTGCCCACAGCATTTTTCTGCGTTTAAATCCCAAACTAGGAACTGTACTGCACAACAAATCTCGTAATAAGCATTCACAAAAAAAAAAAAAAAAAATTGCCTTCAGAAGGAATGGCCCAATGCATGTGAAACTTCCCCTGTGTCTGTGGCTTCACAGGGAACTGAAAATATTTCTTACCTCTTAACTAGCACTTGACATTTCTTGGTGTTTAACAATAATGCCTCAGTTTCTCTGAATGTTGTGTATCTGTTCCCTAAAGAGATCAGAAAACAGATAATTCTGTTTGTGAAGTGCAGTATTGTGCTAAAACGGAAGATGTTGTGGAAATGTGCGACATTTCTAGATTCAGGCACAAGCTATTTGATTGCTGGGCTCAGGTGTACCTCCGTTGTTTTGTCTTGGGCAGTGTGGCCCCCCGTGTACAACATAACACCTAGAGCAAAGGTATGGGAGTTGGAGGGGCAGCTGGATACCAGTGACAAAGAGAGAAGTGTGATGGGGAAGAAAGGCTGGTTAAGGGAAAATGTTCATGGAAAATTCATGAGAGATTGGTATTGGTGCACTAGCAGGGGAACATGTGGTGGAACAGAGAAAACAGAGAAAGAGAGGGAGAGAGAAAGATTGCAGGGGCAGGTATGATCTTCCAGTATAAATTCCAACCAGTATGGATATTCTTGATCACACTTCAAACAAGTTTTAATTTCAGATTGTTTCAGGAATTTGGTTTATGTCCCATTTAATTTTCTATTGTCCCTGGATTTATATCCTGTCCTGTGTACAATCATCTATTCCTTGGTTTTTGGAACTCTAACAGAATTTGATATAAAAAATAATGTTTACCTTTAAATCATTTTCCATGTAGCCCTCTTTTCTTCTGTGTGTTTTGTGCTAACTTCAATAGTTGAGCACCCTGCGTTTTTAACTACCAGCTCATAGCCCTGACCTATAGCATTCCCCATATTGTGTATAACCACAGAGGGGACTGTGATGTTAAATACAAAAGAGAAATAGGAGTGTTGTAAGGTCATATGCTTCTTGCATAAGGGATTTCAAAGGAAGCAATTGTTTAAAGGACTGGAAGATGACAGAAAATAATCTGTGTAATCCAGCTATCAAAACCTGTATTCATTAGCACAGGGAACTTTGTTGGGTGCCTCAGAAAATGGAAAGGTGAGTAGTCAAACTGAGAGCAGCTCTTTAATTTCCCACATTTCAAGGCGCAAAGAATAGGCTCTGTGTGTTTGGACTATTGTAGTTTTGACTTTCATATTTCTAAACCTCAGGATTTAGATCTGAATCTTGAAAGTGATTCAGACTTTCGCCAGTTCTCCTGTCCTCAGCTGAAATACAATGTCGAGTTTTTTTGAAATAATTGTGCAGCTATGACCATTCCTTCAATAAGGCATTTTCTACATGAGCAGAATTCTTTGAAGTATGGAGCCATGAAGATGGTGAGGGCCAAAGGTGAAAGCTGTGCAATAGAAGTTTACATTCCAGTCAGAGAACAGGTTGGAGGGGTGAAGGAATTAGTCTATTGATATTCAGTGCTTTGACCTGCTAACAATAACTGTAGCGCAGGGGTTATAACAGCGGCACATCCCTACATTGTGTATCGGTGGAGAGAGACAGACCTTATCTGCTTTAGTTCGCTTCGGAGGAAAAATCAGCAGGGCTTTTGCCATGTGGTCACCAGTCGCTGCTACTGGGGAGAATGGGGATAAAATTGTTCATAATTCCTCCATCATTGCATTGGGTCTAATAATAAGTCAGCTACAGATCTGCAATATGACGGACGTTTTTCAAAATGTGATGCTGGGAAAGCGAAAATAAATTAATAGGGTATTCTGTGCTGGATTTTAAAGGGCATATAGACTAAGGAAAGCAACTCCCTGCTGCTTTTTTCCCCTTCAAGATTAAAAAAGAAATCTCTTTTTCACTTTGAAAGTATTTTTTGTAAAAAATAATCAAAGCAACACCAACAATTTATTGACACCAGAGAATACTTTTCCCTTGGTGTACAGCACATTTATAACACAGCTCAGCTAGCCCTGCGGGTAAAATTTTGCGCTGGGGATCTGCAATGTTACTAACACAAACCCAAGAAGACTTAGCCCATACAGTTGACATTTAGCTAGCAATGCACTCTGGGCTCTGGCTCTGGTTCTGCCTCCAACCTCTACCTCTAGCAATCGCTTCCCAAATCCCTGGTTTTGCTTTGTCTCCCGCCATTTGTCACTACCTTGGCAAGCATGGCATATCAGCTAGACGCTAGCATAATGTGTATAATAAAAGATGAAAATATTATGTAACATGAGACACAAATTAGTGAACAGTTTAGATTCTGTTTGTTCTCAGGACTGAAAAATTTAGACATGTAGGCAATTTGATTGCATCACCTAGTTCATTTTTTTTTTTGCCAGTGTAGAACTGTTTTCAGGTTCTGGTCTGGCTTCCTTTTTATTAATTCAAACTGGAAACTCTTTTGTTCCCCCTATCTTGAGCTTAGTATTCTACCTTACCTAATAAACCCTCCTCCATATCTGCCAGCCCACAGAAGTCACAAGCCTAAGATGGATGAGCTGGCCGGACCGCTCACTCCTCAGAGGCAGAAGTGCTCAGTTGTGGCTGGCCGGGGATCCCAGGTGTGGCCAGTAAATGCCCTGCCATTTTATTCAAGGGCAGACAGATGGCAGCCATAGCACTGTAAGAAATGGGCGGGTGAATGCAAATTATATTCTTCACAAGGATTTTGAAAGGAAGATGAAAAAGGGCTTTTCACTTAGCAACAACATGCCAACATTTTGGAAAAATGTTTTAGCTCTGCGGCAGAGCTCCTAATGGACACTGGGAAGAAGTCCTCTTATTTCTTAAGAATAAATAGTATCCTTTATCTCCAGAAGCTGGTCAGAGGTGAAGCAGTGACTCAGAGACCTGGTCAGTACTTTATCTGTTGAGTCAATCTGTACTTTAATAACATGGTCATCTCCAAATGCCTTAGCTTGCTTCTCAACAAATGTCTAAAACCCTAGGCCAGAAAACATGTAGTGGCTTTTGTTTAACATATTCCAGAAGCAGCTTCATAACGCACACCCAAAGGACAGAGAGATCACCTTTAATTTTATATGTGCTTACTCAAAGGCTGCTCCAATCAGGAGGAAAGATATTTGAGTAGGAACAGCAGTCAGTGGAGCTGTAATTGCAGGTGAGGTCCCATCTGGGCAGTAACCAGCCTGATCTCTAACACAAAGCCAACTGCAATGCTGACTGCAAAGCTACTGTAAAAACCTACTCCCAAGCAAGTAAGAACCAATAACAGGTTTTCATTCCAAATGGAGATTTTAATCCTGCCAGCGTTGACTTGAATCATACATTAAAATAAAGCAAGTCTTCCAAGCCCCTCATTAATAATTCCTAAACATAACACTGAGTGAACTAATATGCAGCGCTAGCAAACTGTGAGCTGTTTGAATGGCTTGCGTGGAGCATTCAGCCTAGCCTGTACAAGCAGTTTTCTTCAGAAGATCATAAACCAAACCATTTCAATAATCATTTTGATATATTGCTTTAACCACATCTCTCTTTGCAGGGCCACTGACAGAAGTTAGCTACAGGCACTGGTGGGTCTTCAGCATGGCAGAATGGGAGAGTCCTCACAAAAAATCACAGGCTTTGCCCACTGTGGCATTTTATTACTTTACCCTGAGGTGAACTTTAGAGAGGTAATTTAGGAGGAGAAACACTCCTGAACTGTTTGAGTAGGGCCCTGATATGGCAAAGGCTATCTCCGGTAGACCCTGCTTTACGAAAGACGAGTTGATTCTATTCTTGTTAGCATTTTAAATATCAAGTCTAGGTACATATTTTGAATAATTTTAATTTTATATATATATATATATGATTTTTTTACAAAACCAAAGTTGATGTAGTGGTCAATATATTAGCAGCAGGCTTGTAAAAGCAATATTCAAATTCCTGCTCTGCCCAGACCTCTTGTGTGACCATGAGTAAGTAATATCACATCTCCCTGCCTCACTGTCCCATCTGTGTAATGGAAAGAAAATTATTTGTCTAACTCCTGGGGACATAGTGAACACGATGATCTGACCAATCTCAGTCTATTTGGATGATTGTCTTTTGTGTTACTGTAGTGCTGAGGATGTGTCATCAGGATTCCAAAGAGGGGTCTTAGGCGAAATGTAAGACAATGAGGGACTTCGTCTCAGGGAGCTGCCGTGTGAAATCAGAAGTGGATAGAGACAGATGGGAGAGTCCAGCAAAATAATGAAACAACGTTGATCATTATGACAGCTTGTGATCTTGAAAAACCAGCGGCCAAATAGTTAAAAATGAAAGTTTTCAGTGGTATAATGTAAGGCTGTACCATGAATATTTAAGAGATGCCTCTCTCAAGAATGCAGGCCAGTGTGGGAGATAACACAAAGGTGTTTGAAATTGAACAATTAGGTCGATTAGTTAAAGCTTAGATATTTTTCTACATATGCAGAATAAACAACTAGCACACCAGTGGGAGCCAGTGAACAGAACACAGTTAAATGTGGCTTATAACACAGTCATGTGTTCCGCTCTGCTGTTATCCTTTCATTAAAGTTATTAACGGGGATTTGTTACAACACTACTGTTGTGATCACTGTCCAGCACAGCCTGCTCGGCCAGCGGTGTGAGTGAGGTGTGGGAGGAGAAGCCACATCTTTCTCTCAGCTGCCCCTCTTTTACTTCCCCCTCCCAACCCTGTACTGAATTTCTAGTGGTTTTCTTTAATTTCACATGTTGAAAAGACTGAGTGATCCTTTTCCTCAGATGGTCTTTCTAGAACCCCCAACAGAGTGTGAATAATTATTCCCACTCTGCTGGGGCTTTGATAAGACTCTTATGGCTGCCTTTTGCTCAGCCTCTCAGCCTTTGTTCCTGCTAAAGTTATTTTCTTTCTTAGAAAATGAAAAAAAAAAAAAGGTAAAAACTGCAACGCAATCAAGCAATATTGTAATTTTGATAATAGTAATAACAATAAAAATATTGACTTGAAAATTATAAGTGCTTGGTCAGATCCCTCTGGTAAGTGGGTATTCATCAAATGTTTACTTCTATTTTTAAAGAGACCACAATTTAGAAAAAGAATTGGCTGCAAAGCAGTTTGAGGGGTGTCTGAATATGAACTTTGACTTCTGTCTGGACGCAGTTTCCTGGCCATCTAGTTTAAACTGAATACAATCTGTAATATTTAATGGATGCCACAGGTTTTAAAGTTTTTATAGTTTTGTTGCAAGTATTGAGAAGCACGCATATTATAAAATGTATGTGAATAAACTCGGAGGCCCTATGATAGAGGAATCAAAGCACATAGCTGCCTTCTCTTCTCTACTGAAAAAGGCATGGAAGGTATTACTGTTGACTAAACAAAAAGCTTTGTCTGCACGTATGTATGCTCTGATGCTCACCAGACTCGGGAAAGAGGTTAATCCTAAATTCAAACATCCCTTAAACACTGATTAGCTATCTTCATACAAAGGACCACACATTACAATGGAGACTGTTTTAACCTTTCTACCTCAGTTCATGTTCTACCAAACAAACAGGCCGAACTCTGTTTTCGGTGGCTGTAGCTGCAGTCTCAGGTAATTCAATAACTCTTATCCAGGTGTAACTGTAGGCACATTGCAGCCTAATGCACACACACAATGACAGAAGGATAAAAGGAGGAATAGCTTCAAGAAAATAGGTTATTCCAGACTTCTCAAAAGCAACCTGTCGTTGATGTTTGGGTCTATTATTAAACTTAAATATACCTGAAGCCTATAGGTTTCCACAGCCATCTTATTTTAGGCATTGCAGAGCTGGGTAGCAGCATGAGATCAAAGTAATAGTGCATACAGATATATTGGCGTTTTGAGATTGGAAGATAAATAATTCATACATTGAAAACAGAGTTGGGTTGGGGATATTATAGATTAATTCCATCTCACACTTTTTTTTTCTCTCTCCCCCTCCTTTTTTTTTTGCTAGTGGGAGACCTACTGCCCTTGTCCCTTTCTTCTGATTTCTGAATCTGCCACAGGCACTGTTAGAATTACAGCAGTGATAAGAAAAAATCAGGCGTGGGATTTGAATTAATGCTTTTAGACAAATCTCCATTCCATCTCTAATTCTAATGCTAATTACATTTGCAGATCAAAGCCTGTTCGTTAAAGTTTTGCTTTTGAATACATGTAAAGATCTTACTTTTTTGTTTGATTTTTTTTTCCATTTTTGGAGAAATGCTTCTTCCAGTAGAGACCAGATGTTCCTAAAATATCCCTTTGGAACAGCACAGCTTTGGTTCTCTGTTTTCCTTTCTTTGAATCTTTTGTATGCACTGGGTACAGCATTGTTCTTTTACTGTACAGGCAATCAATCTTTTTGACTTATTTGGTTTCTGTTTAGAAAAAAAACAGTGATAACTTAATAAGTGAGTGCGAATAGTTGCAAATATTTTTAACTGCATGCTCAGCATTGCCAACTGCAGGTATGAAAAATTTGTATCAGCTTCCATAAGATTATGAGATTACAATGAAGAGATTTAAAACAGATATATATTGACAACTGGGTTATTTTTGTTTTCCCATTGACTCGCTGGTATATATGATTTACACTTGCCATCTGCTTCTACAACTATGAGGACTTAAGTTATTTCTTATCTTCCTTTTTTTTTTTTTTCCCCCCTAGGTGAGCAGAACCTTTCTAACATGGACTCCTTATATCTGGGCTTTCAAAAACAGAAATGTAAATATCATCCAACTCGTGGTAAAACCATAAAAGTTAGCAACACGAGCAGAAGTCTCACTGCACTCAAATTTAAGCTTGGCGTGTCCATACATGTTTGTAGGATCAGAGCCTATTTTGCAAGTGTCAGGTAATGAAAGTCAGGGAAAGTCAGAAATTTTTAACACCACAACATAAGTCAGAGATTTTTAACACCAGAGCCTCAGGGGTTGTAGCAAAAGAGTACGAGCTCATTTCGGGAGGAAATAAAAATAAGGAAAAAGAGAATGGTGGAATCGAAGTGTGAAAAGAGGGGATTAGGCACTGAAAAGGGCTGGGTGGCATGCAGGAGGAAGCAGAAAAGGTTCAGAGGGTGAAAAAGCCAATTAGTGGAGTATAAATCTAAAAAAGCCAATTTCTGAAATAAAGAGGTGTTAACTTAAGGCAGCTAGAGAGAGGATTAGTCAAGGAAGTGACAGGCTGCAGTTAGGAAAAGGTGGGATTCTCCAAGCTGATCAGGACTGGAAACAACTACGCTATATTACATATATTTACAAGGTATTTAAACTGTATAATGAAAGCTGGTCCCTTTTCTAGGCATGATGCGGGCTCCTTCCATCACATCCCCCCCAAGAGATGTGCTGTAGATAGCCGAGTGCTGGCTTGTGTCTTCTATCTGCAGGCAGCAGCAAAGGGCCTGCTGACTCAGGCGAATTGCTTGTGGAATCTCCTTAGATGCCGGGCACAGTGTGACTCTTCCTATCTTTGCAGCAACAGGAAAACAGTCAACAAGAAACATTACCTCAGCTACGACAGAGCTGTGCAGTGGCTTCCATTCTGTCAGATCTGACAGTCACGGAGTACAAAAGGTCCCTGCTCAGCATGGGGCAGCCTTTCTGTACCTTTCCCCAAAAACCTAGGAGTATTTCCGACTTGATCCTGATATAGTAGCTAAATCCTCCTGCATACATGATAGTAATAGCATTATAAATGCCTATTGCCCCTCCAAAAAGCTTTGGGTTCCCATTCACTAGGAATCCTTTCCTTGTTTTTTTTTTTTTCCTCCAAAATGTGTATTAAATTAAAGCATATCTGTTACCATCTCCCTGCCACTACTGCAAAAACCTAGAGCTCATCTACTCAGGCAGGCATGATGTTGTTATTCATACCCGTGTAAAGAAAAAGAAGAGTAACAGACTTTGCTTCTCGTCCATTTGATATGGACATACCTTTTTTTTTGCAATGGGAAAAGTCTGGAGGGGGAAAATTAATCCAGAATCAAATTCTGCTCACATGTATCCACATGTATTTGCAACCAAGTCAATTATTTCTGATTTTAGTCAACGCATGCAAAGACTTTGGGATATAAATTAGCAACCCTGAAAAATCTCTCCCAAAAGACTGTGTATTTGGCAGGAAGCATGCAATTACCTGGGTGTTAAGAGATCACATAAAGTGCTGCCAGAAAAAGCTGCTTGCAATATACAACTAGTTCTACTGATATACAGTCCCCGGGAATTATAGTATTTATTTTCGAATAGCATTTGCTGCTCTCATCTATTCCTTAGAAGTTTATATACATAGACATAGAGATCACACGTGCAACTATAGGGATTTTCCTTTGACAGAAGATTACTAGAAAATATCTAACTAGAAGAAATCCTCTTCCCTTCTGTCTTCTACAACACTGCAGGATGGAAGAAGATATGCTAGCTAGATTCAATCTGCCATCCTAAAACGTATGGTCAGGAAGCATCTGCATACAGTTGGAAAATACAGTTCCATAAGGAAAAAGAACAAATAAAAACATGCAATGTAACAGGCCAAGCTTTCAGCTGGGTAAACCAGCACTTCTCCCTTCTCCTCTCACTGGAACTGTGCCTATTTATATCATCTAAGAATCTAGACAGTTATCTGGGCTTGCCAGCTCACTGCAGGGATAAACATAGCTTTAACCAATTAAATGTTCATTAGGGGCAAGACGGAAAGGATAGCAGGAGCCAAAACTCAGAACCAGTCAGCACTTATGCTCTTGTTCTTTTATCAAATGAAACCTTAACGTTTTGTGGAGCATCTTTTTCTGCATGGGTAAGCATAAAGTCTACTGTAAATACTGGTTTAAATCTAGTGGGGAGCTATTTTATCTCTGAGTTTGGGGTTTTTTTTGGCTTACTGGTATGTCAGCCTTCTTAGCATAGCACAGTTATCTCAGTATAAAAGTATCTTACACTTATCACTAAACTTACAGGAGTCATAGATGTGATATGGATACCTTAATCTGTAAAACTGCTTCATAGTAGTTTCAAATTACCGTACTGTGATACAAAATCACATGCTTACAAGACCTAACCTGCAGCCTACCTCTAACATTAATCTGACAGTGAACACCTGGAAATCAGAAAAGGACCAGAGCAGTTAGTCCAAAATGTAATTTCCACGTTAGGCCTAGGAGACTGACATTTACCTCCGTATAAAGAAATAGCAAAAAGGCTCATCGACCATGCATCTCTCATTTAAATCACAGTCAGATTCAATACCGTCTAGCCTTCCACAGTCACCCTCGATTCATGCCCTGCACCTTGAGGGTGGATTCTAGCCACAAGGAATATAAACCAATCTATGCATGACGTGTCAGCAATCCCTGACATTTACCCTTTTGTCGGTTTTATCACTTGAGATAGTCTCCCCTTGTGTTGGAGTACTGCCACGGTGACTCACACGCAATCATATTTGCAAACTTGGACATGCACATGTTACAGGCTGTTCTTTAAACGAGTGTGAGAAGGCATCTCATAATCCTGAAGCAAAACTCCTTCAAAAGGAACACAGCCAGAATGCGTTGGCTGTTTTTTTTTCAAAGGTTTTAGAAGCAGTGATAGAAAGTAGTACGAGCTGATAATGCAAAGTAAACAGAAGAAAAGAACTAGGCAAATACCTTTAAAAAAACCCTTTTTTTTTTTAAGATTGGTGCTCTCTTTTACCCATGCAATGTCTATTTTAGCTGTTGGTTAGCTTTTCCCTAATTCTGTGGCCCTAAAGTTTTTTTTTTACTATGACCACCTACCCTTTTCTCTCATGAGGATGGTTACGGCAGGCTTCTCGTACCTCTGCGACTCTTAATTGTAGTCATCATCCTTAGGCCATAGCTCTCACATTTACAATGTCTGTTCTAATAAACTTTTCTCGTTCAAGGTTCTACTGCCAGATTTTCAAATATTTTGGGGTTGAAGGAGGACAGGGAGGTCGTTTTTGTGAGCATCATGCTTCTGAAGGTATGAAAAATGCAGGCAATAACAAAAGTATCACAGCATTTCCTGAAGATGGGTGAGCTGAAAAGAATCTCTCTCTGGCTGAAGAATGAAGAAGAAAACCTAAAAGAACGTGTCAGGTCTTTAAGTCATAAATTTCTGTGGTTTCTCAACTAATAAAGAAGTCTCATTATCAGCATATTTTGATCTAGTTGTGCAGTCTCTTTGAAATGATGACACAGTGTTGTGGACCATTGCTATAGCCCAGTCTTGAGCAATAGTACGTAGAAGATGTAAAAGCACTACAGCAGGAACCAGCAGCACGGCCTCCAACACTACACATCGGGGTGTGTCTATAGGTGTGTTCTTTTCTATTGCAACAGGATCCAACAGCAAAGTAGCAGCATCACTACCGAATGAAAAGGGGCTTTTATAGAGCCCTCACCGCACCATTAATAGCAGTTGTTACGATGTAAGGCCTATTTTTCCTTGCATATATTATTTTTTCTTATGATCTTTGTCATTCAATACATAGGATGAATTACTTCTACAACAGGTCATTGAGACAAGAGAATATTATCATTTTTAACAGATGGAGAATTGCACAGACATGTTAAGTCTGGAAGTGTTCATTAATTTAAGCTTTGAGACATGGAAGGCCTGATATTTTTCAGAGTAGTTCTTATTAGAAAGTGTAAATTGCTCTGCAATTCTGCAAGTCAGACTTAAGAGTCTCTGGTTAGATGTGGACTGGGGACGACACAAATTAATTACCCTTTCTGAAAAATACAGTTTAAATGTTTGCACTACATTCTGCAGCTGAATTCCGTTCCCCAGGACAGCTTCCTTAACTAAGAAACTATCTTCCCTTTTTCTGCAAGCTTGTGATTAAACACACTGTAAATTCTTCATGAATTCTTCTTCCCCTGATCCCATTGACTCCAAGTGCCCTAATAATTTCAGTCTTATCAAGATCTTTATGCAATTAAAATTCACCAGGGTCTTCAGTCTACCTCTCACCTTGACACCTCTTCTTTCTCCTGACATTCTGTACCTACTTCCTCCTCTAGTTTTCAATATTCTCTTTGTCCAGTCGGTCTCAGGGATGAAGCAAGTGAAAGGATAGTTCAATCAAATCCAGATTCAGGTATTCATACTGCACATAAATCTTTAGAGGCTTTGGATGATAAACTCTAGCAAGTTTCTGCTGCATGCGTGTGAACTGCAAGCTCCAGTGCTTTTATCTTCAATAACTTAATGTGAATTTTCAAAGGAAAAGCAAAAAGCCCATACACAATGCAAAGAACATCCTCCTGCCAAATTTCAAGTCCTCACTCCAAAGTATGAAGTCTCTTCAGTGTTTCAAAGTAAATCTTATCAGATTTCTTAGCACAGGATCATATTGTGGCTAATGTCGGTCACCTTTAATAACAGGTTGCAGTACCAGCTCTGCCTATGATGCAAGCCTTTGAATCCAGAGACTAAGTTATATTCCTGGAGGCATATCTACAGCTTTTATCTACATCTGTGGCTGCCACATGTATGCATCTAAAGACAACTTTTTTCTTTCAAATTGAAGTCAGGGTCCCAGTTTGCTTTCACTTAACTTTGTAATCTGGCTCTAACATCCCCAAATGATATTTCCCCACATTATCAATGAGATCTGATCAGCTTATGGCAGCTGCAATTGAATTGTGACAGAGAAAATCTCTGTCTTTTGAAGTGTCCGTCCTTTCTGCATTGCTCATTTTCCGCTTGCAGTAATTTCCTCCACAACTCAAGCACCATGGAAGTTGTAAATGACAAACGGGAAAACTAATCAGGTTATTAGCTGAAGCATGGGCTTTTCAGCAGTTTCTCAGGGTGAGCTGTACAAAGAGCTTTCTTACTAGGGAAAATACTGACCTGGGTGTTGTCAAATCTCTTGCAGAGACAGGTCAGGTGAGTCTCTGATCACATATTAGACAAAAGTAATTATTTTAATCCAAAGTAGTTTAAAGGAGAGAGAAAAAAATACTTCCTACCAAAGGTTTAATAGCAGAATTCATGTTAAGGGCTTTAAATGCGGATTTTAGTTCACTAAGATGGAAAATTATTACATGAAACATGCATGAAAATTGAAGTTGCTCACAAACAGGGGGAGTTTACTGCTAACTTTTCCAATCTAGGCAGTTAAGGAACAGTTTAAATGTCTGGGATTTCAGGAAAGGTGCCAGTTTATAACGAGCAGAAAAACAGGCCAAGTTCTGTTCTCAGGGTGAAATTCACATCCGTAAAATGTCTATATATCTTCTAAAATAAATCTAAGTTGGCATATACAGGCTTGGCTTGGACTCTACATAATGACCAACTTCTCTTTCAATGAGGCTTGGAAGCAAAATCTGCAGCAGAATAAATGCCGGTATATTTTGCTGTAGATTTTTTGTATATGTATTTTCATGCACTCTTTCAACCTGCTAGTGTATATATACTAAAAAATCCAGAATGAAGTAGAAGTACATTAGTTTATAAAGTCATTACAAATAGACTGATTTCTGCAGTACAAACGATATCTACTAATCTCTAGTATCTTCTAACCTAAACCTTAGTTTCCTCATTGACTATTCTAATTCATAATCTTCAGCGCTGGAAATACGAGTATCACTCAACAGCCAAGTGCCTCGTTCTGTCTTTTGTAACAACCAGAAACAGCATTTTGAATCTGGACCTGACATACCAGGTTTCATCTCAATCCCTGTATTACTACAGAAGAAGTAAGGAAATTATTTTCAAGGAGAAAAATGAATTGTGTAAAGTTGATGAATGTATACATAATGAAAGACAGCTGAACTTGCACTGACCCAAAGCACGGATGTTTCCACCAAACTGACAGGCCTGCATAGCTCCCATTAGTGTTGCACATGTATAGTGAGGAAAATGGACTCCAATTAATGTGTTTAGAGAGGAAAATGCTGCTTCCAGTATACTGTTCCCCAGCTGAGCTGAGAGTGACTTCCCAAGATAAGACCCTGCTGTTACTCAGCTTCTAAATAAGGTAAGAGAAGATGGGGCGATGAGGAGCTCAGACAGCAAAGTGAATTTGCCTTGGTGAATTTGAAGTGCTTACATTGCAGTCTGCAGTTCAGCCGTTTACCTGGTTTCTGAGTGCTTTTTTATTTACTGTCAATTTAACAAACCTTGTCCTCTGCTGATAAGAAGTCTTAGTGCTCTGCTTAGTCCACCAATTTCCCCTCTGCCGCCCCAAGCTTTTATAGTGTCACATTTATTTTGGAGACTACAATATCTTTGTTTGTAAGCCCTCACACTGGGCAGCGGTGCATGTTAATTCATTAAGGCTGACAGAATGTAAAATTACAACACGACAGTAAGAATGTTGTCCCTGTACTGAGGTATAATTAAAGCATGGTCATCCAGGGAAACATGAGTTCCCTTCTTCAGGGAAACCTTTTGTAATTCAGAGCAGTTAAAACCACTAGTTATTCAAGTAAGTTAACTCTCTCTCCAGTATCTTCTCTTAGATAGGTATCTTGTGAAGGATCTCTGATGTGGGCAAATAGTACGATCTGCATCTATTCCACCTCAGGCTCTGATTTCACAAGCTTAACACACCTGGATTGACTCCATACTGGATTAACAGACTTCTAGCAAAACCAACTTGCGCTACAGGAAATGTGGTGACATAACAAGTTCAACTTGGTTCTGATCACACACGGTCATCAGAGGATTTGTTGGCACTTTCAGTAGGAACAGGGGTGCTGTACACTCTTCGGAGTGACTCTTTTTGGGTTCTTTTCATCAAAATGGACGATGTTACACTGTGCCTGCTTAAAGCTTCCTTGTAGCTTCTCTTAGTTAAACTGTTCTTTCTCATTTCCTGCTCTGGGTTGTTATGAACTTAAGTAGCTGTCATGCCTTACCTAAAGTATAGATTAAGAAGTATATTAAATAACCTATAATAGATAAATAAGAAAAGTATATGAACAAATTTAAATTTCTCTCCTTCTTTATTTCTAAAGGCAAATGACATCATTCACAAAGAAATAAAAATAAATACGAATGGGATAGGCCCTTTCTTTCAGAATGGTGGTATGAGTTGGTGGTAAAGGTGGGGGCTTTTGTTACCTAAAAGCACGTTTTGTTACATCTTACTTCACTGCAGGGCTGCTGAAGGCGTTGGGCCAACAGTCAGAAGGGTCAGGTCCCACTGAGTATATATAGGCGATTTCAGCAGTAGCAGCACAGACATTTTGCAGCCACCTCACCTTCTAGCAAGAAACTGTGCTTCATTTATGAAATTCACTTCATGTGCACATGAAGCACAAAGGATAGGTACTACTTAAATTCCAACACCCATGATGTATATTAGGGCTTGTCCCAGCACGCTGCAAAAGAGCTAAAAGTCTGCAGGAGTGCTTTGCTGACACAGGCTAGGAATTGACAGAGTGATTAGAAATGGCTAATTTTTTTTTCAGCAACACAAGCTCAGTTGTAAGCTTATGGCAACAGAATCTCATTGTATAAGGAATCTGCTGCTCCCAGCCTCTCCTTGTCACCATTCTGGCCCATCTTCTTGGAGGCCTGTGTTTGCTGACCACAATTACTTTGCCTGCACAAGCCCATAAAGGTGTGGAAGCAGACGGAAGTGGCTGCACGAAGCAGAGGTGCGATGCCACATATCCTCGCTTGTGATATGCCTGGAGACCGGGGGGACAAATGATCCAAGGCAAAAATAGCCCCGCCACCTTCCTTTTTTTTTTTAATATAGCTTAGCATTCTCTTTCTTTTAATTGTACAGTAATCTGGCTAAAGATTTTACCTGGTATGAATACGGTGACTTTGATTGACACTGGTGGAGCACCAGGTTATAACAGTGAAGTTTCAGGGATTAAAGAATGATGAGAAAATAGAAGTAGTTCATGGGTTATCATATATTTCAGAAAAACAGAAACTTCCAAGAGTGTCAGAAGTGTTCCAATTTCTTTGCCCTGATTCTTCAAATTTTTTCTCTTGCACCAAAATAGACTATTTGTTTATTACAGCAGGAACTAATATTTTTCCTGTAGCCAGTTAAAAGAAATGCATCCTCTTTGTGGCTTTGAAAATCCCTACAGGATTATGAATGAATACTTCAAGAGTGTATTATAAATTCAGACATGTCTATTGGGCTTTCAAGTATCACAGCGGGAGCTTCTTACTGAGGCAACCTGAGGGTAAAGGCTTTCCCACCTTTCCAAAGTGACTCCTCCCACAAAATTTTCTTAGGCTGAAGTTAAAAAAAAAAATACCACCCTACCTAGTTGAGCTTCTTAGAGCTACTTCATTCTAAGCAGAACTGAATATAGATAAAATTTAGCACAATCACATACCCAGACATTGCTCTGGAGCCTGCTCAGTTTTCCTGCCACATGCAGTATCTTGCACACTCTTTAATGACAGGTTGTTGTTTGAAACCAATGTGCTTTTTATTTTAAAGTCTAAGCAGGTTAGCTAAAAAACTTGTTTTCCAGCACGTGCTGTCCTATATGCACTACGAACACCTGTCATTATCTCCTCCAAATTCCGCTGTTGCTCCTGCTTGCCAACTGGCAGAGTCACAGCATTGTGACAGTGATTGCACAGTAGGATTAGACATAGCCTATTTCTCCCATCCCCTGCTGCGAGTGCTGAACCAGCAACTTTGCCATGTTTTGATCAGATGCGCTCAGCACTGACATATAAATCAGGGACAGTACTAAAGGGAGAGGGGAGGAATCAGCAACAAAGAGGCAAAATCAAGGGCAACTTGGAAGGCAAAAATGAGACTAAAGAGAGTTTTATAAGCACATAGCTTTGAATCTATATGTACTTACTTCTAAAGAGGATGAGGGGTGTTGCTACTTTCAAAAGAATTCATGCATTTTCAGGTTTTTGAATGCACATCGCCCCAGTAAAAAAAACCTCCAGTGGGCTAAGCCTCAGAATGAACTGCAAGATGAAAATAAGTTTTAGCTGGAAATTGAAAAGCAGTTGCTAAGAAGTCCTGTCAGACAGTCTTTGAAATTTAAGAACCACCTGCAGCAACTGGTGTAGGTGGTACTTCTAACACTATGCATGATGCTGACTTAATGGCTCAGCAGATGTTGTGCATGGGTGTAACTTCTTCATAAAGATTAGCAGAAAGGCTTAAAGATATAAATACATTATCTTTACGGATGTCAGCTAAAAATGCATGATGGTATCAAGAAAAAAGTCAAAGAGGATGGTGGTCTTCCAAGGATTTTACTTGATTTGTTATGTATCAGAAAAGAAAAGCTGATGTCAAGGTGCTCCAACATTGTAGCAATGGAGGAAGATTTGGGATCAGCAACTGTTCTTACAGTATACAGGACACAGAGCATGAAGATGAGGAAATATGTTGTATTTGGTCATGTCTAGTGCCTAAGTGTGTATTCCCAACACTTTGCCAGCATTTTTGTGAAAGTAGCTGCTATTAAAGAAATCAGCTTTCAGAAGAAACATTTGGAGTAAGAGGCATGAAGAAAACTCGCAAAACAAGACATACTCATTCCTGCACTATATTGCTACACCATTTGCCATCCCACAATTCAGGTTAAAATTAAATGTCTGTAGAAATGTTGACTGTCTAAACCCTCACTTTACAATGAAAAATCCCATGGGTACAGAAGAAAAACATGCATATGAGAATACACACACACACACATACTTCCAAATTCTTGCACATATAGTCGACTTTAAACATGTATAAAATTTCTCTCAAGTCTCTTGAAGAACTGCTCAAATCTTAAATACCTAATATATGCAGGAGCTTTTGCAGGACAGTGGTCAAAAAACACAGTCACTCCTCAAATACTTTACAGTACAGTCTGTGACTGAACTTCAGAAAGGTGTGAGAGAGGAACCACAGATATTATCTGATATGAGTCTATGTGATTTAAAATCAGCACAGCAAAATGACAACAAAATCCTCTGATTTCATCCAAGCTTAACTAGTAGGCAAAAGCTTTCTCTCACTTACTCCATTTCATAGTGAACTCCTTGTTCTGAATGCAAGAATTCTACGTGTCCACTGGTGAAACTGAAGACCAGCTTTGTCCTTTGCTCTCCGTCTGTCTTATTAAACCTGTTAATTTGTATTTAAAACTATAAATACAGAGATTCCCCAGGTCAAGCATTTTCTAAAATTCTCTGGTGTAGACTCACCCAGTACAATATATCCCTTAGTTTTAGTTGGCAAATGTAACAGAAACAAGAATGAAAGCAGTAAGATCTTACGCACTTGAAAAAACAAGATTGTTATCTCCATTTTTCAATTGCTATTAGTGAGAAAAGTAGCCAGCAATATGTAGGTCATCATCAGTAGCTGCTTTGGTAGTCTGAGAACAGTTTAAAGAAAGGAAGAGGTTTCTCTTTGTGTTTGAATAAGTTACTCTATATCCATGAAGGAGCTGTGGCTCACCCCCAAAGGGAGAAGCATTATCAGCGAATGAATGAACAGGGCATTCTGTGTTATGCCAGTAGCACTGTCTTTGAAAACAAGGGAGACAAGAAAAGTAGATTCAGTGTGGCTTTTATTTTCCTGTCTACCATTGTAATGGAGCTCCTCCATTAACTCATTCTTGTCAGGTTGAATTGAAAGTGACAGTTAATAACTTACACCAGCATCTGCTTGTTCTCCAAGCAATAGCAATAGAGCTCTGCAGTGTCCTCACAATGTGTGGAGAGACTTGGTTCATGGCAAGAGGTAGTGTCTAATACCAGTAGAGTATTAGATACAGCTGGAGGAAAAATATAGATGTGCTCTTGGGCCAACAAGATCTCCTTTAGGTCACCTGGAAACTCCAGTTCCTACTGATGTACTGGTAAAATCTGGTAAATATAAATATTCTGCTTCAAATAAGTTATCAAAAGTTTGGTTCCTTACTGATACCACTCCACTCACTTAATTAAGCTGCCCTGAGCTTTCCCAGCAGACAGAAGCTGGATCTGAGCTAGAAAAATAATGAATATTTTTATTTTACAGCCATATGCAATGACTGATCCAGATGATAGCCTCTTCTGCCATGTGGGAATTCAGCAACTCAGATCAGTGACAGGGAGTACCGCACTCCAGCCCGTGTGGTGGTACCATCACTGCAGTGTGATCACGCCAAACGGCAATGCACCAGGTGCCACCTGGCAGTGTGTGTTGCTTATCCTAGTTAGCTTTCTAATCCCTTAGAAAATGTATGTCATTACTGTATATTACACTATCTCCTTGAAGGTGTTCTAACCTAGAAAAAAGTAGCTAAGACATTGCTTTACCTGGCCTAGCTGTGCAAGCAAAACTTCTGCATTGAGCTAAAATTTGCACTTGGGCTTTTCCATGAGACCTTTTAGTGCTCAAGTCAAAGTAACAGATCTGTAATTGGTTTCAAAGCATGCTGGATTAAGTCATTAGCTACCATTGCATAATGAGATATATCAAAGCCCTCAGTCAAATTATTTAGGTGTTCCTTAATACTTGCTCTTATCGTTACACTTTCAGTAATTTTCAAACGTCAGAGACTGTTAGTGACAAATTTTGTTTTGTCCTTCCATCAGTGTGTAGGACAGCATGTTTTGTAACACTCACTTTATTCCCTCTGTCAGGTAGGACAAACTCTGCTTTTAATTACACTCTACTCTAATTGAACACTTATGTCCACAGTGCTGATGTCTCCCAATATTGCTACAGTTTCACAAACCATTTGGCTGGGTTTTTTCACATTGTCATGTTGCCATTTTTTTGTGATGTGATTTATAGTATTTTCCTTTCATCTTCACCTTCACCTTCACCTGTGCCCTTTTCTGAATGGAGTACATGGAAAAAAACCCTCAAAAGTGGGACATATTTTCCCAGTGATAATCTTTACTGTTTCACTTTCTTTCCCTCCTTTTCCATCCCTCCCCTTATTTCACTAGATTCTTTTGCAGTGGCCTAGATTTAACAGCCTTTTACAGATGATTCTTGTAGCTGCAAAGACCCACTAATACCATATTGTACTAGTCAGAAAAAGTTATTTAGGGCAGAGACATTCTTTTTGGTCTATGTTAGCACATGGATGTCCTGAGCCAGAATTGAAACTCAGAGGTCCTGCTATAATATGAATTGTAGCAGGAGAGCTAAATATATCTGTATCTATAGAGCTGTAACTGTATGGGGATAGAGGAAGGTAAGTGTATCTAAAATTTGAATGAAAGCTATTCTGTTTACTCACTTTATTTCTTATCCATCATTACTCTACTCCTCTTTATTTTTTCAGAGGTCACCTACTTCCTTACTTGCCCTTCTACAACCCCTATCCTCGACTTTTTTATTTCCTTAAGATTCTTGCTTCTGAATTATTGGTGTATTGTTCACAGCTACTCACCACAGCAGAAGGTAATAATGGTAATGATCCATTGAAAAAATGCTTAAAATTGTTAGCCAAAAATTCTAGTGCACCAAAGTAACCTAAAGGAGATAATGCACAAACATGGCAGTGTAAGGCCATGCATGGGTCTGCATTGCTGTTCCACTGGCCACAAGTCCAGCAAAAGAGATTCCTGGTTTCCCTTCCAACAGCTGCTCATTTCTGCCTGTTTGTCACAGATTACCATCTGTTCCACTTTGCTATTCAGTGTTTGAATGGTTGTGCTCTATACCAGACCTTGTATCAGTTTTGAAAGCAAAACAAACAAAAAAACAAACCTTGCTTTTACTTTTTCCTCAGTTACTGTTTTAAAACCAGAAAATGTCACAGTTCTGCTTTGGGACGCAACCAAAAGAAAGCACTAATTCAGAAAAAAAAAAGAATAAGGGGGCCAAGAATAAGCAGGAATGAGAACTTCTTCAATCTGTTCTAACAGGACACAGAACCACAGGCTAACAGTATGCAGAGGCGAAAAAAATAAAGAAAGCCTTTTTTGAAGAACTTGCAAGTAACTCAAGAGCTGCTGTTTCCTTCCTCTCAATCGAGTGACTGTATCATCAAAGGACTTTTTGCATCCATAGCATCCAACAAACTAGCTTGAAAGTCTCAGGAATTTAGATAGCATCCTCTTCTTGGATTTTGAGTGGGGCCTGCTGGATGTGATACTAAGCTTTGTTCCATGGTAAGCTAAAAATCCTTCTCTCTGTGTAAGTGCGTGCGTGTGAGACAGAGTGGCTGTGTCAGAATGGATGAGCTCAGCTTGAGTGGCTTTAATTGTATAGGCTAATCATCCCATACAGGCTGATTTCATTTATTCTGTCTGTGACATAGTAAGCTTCTATGTAGCAGAAACAATACAAGAATAAATAAACCCAAATATTAATCATTCCTGGCATCGTAACTGTTGAGTGTTCCAGGGGACCTATGTGAAAATGCTGACAACCAATGCAGGGAGGGTTGGAAAGAGACGTATGTCTCCATTGGTGTCACTTCTCTATGCTAAATTATTTTGGACAAAGGAACATTTAATCCTCAGAGCTCACATACCTGAAAAGCATCTGATTCATATTTGACATAGGATGGACTGGACAGGCACTCAGTACTTTCAGAATATTTTGCAAGGAAAGAATAGTCCTGTCCTGGTTTCAGAGTATGATCAGAAAACCTAACATTAATCCTCCTGGGGACTCAGACTTCCTGTGTCAGAGTGGGTAAGCCACTAATTACTTTCCAAGTACTTTACAGTGTTACAAGCAGAAAACCTTTTGAACCTCTGCTCTCAGAACAGTCCGTTCGCTTATTCCTTCACCCAGGCTGCATGTGTGAAATACGTGTTTGTGCATGACAGCAAGGGCTTTTTGGCAGGTATATCACACATATCGTAATATGTAAATTGCTGACTATTATTAGAATGATTTAGGAAACAGATTAATCAAAACAGTTTAAAATTATGTTTGCCAATCAGGATCAGAAGCCTGTTAAACAATCCATATGAACACAGCCATTTTGAGCCTCTGCCATTTACCATCTGGCTCCATCTCTGGACTCTCCTTCTCTCCAAACACTCACAGAAACTTATCCTCCCTCCTCTGAGGCACAACCCAGATGTGCAGCTTCCCTTCCTGGGCAGCAGGAGGAGGTAGGGCTCAAACACATTTGTCTTCAGTGGAATCCCACTGTACTTACGGTTTGCTTCCTCACACTTGCACAAAAATATAAGGACTGTAAATGTAAATATAAATGTAAATATAAACACTGTAAATGTATCAGCCTTATTTCCTTAGTATAACAAGTTAAAAATGGGTCTGAAACCCCTTCTACAGTTTTTTTCTACCCTTTAATGCTTACAATTAGAATGACCGACTTCTTACCATATAATAGCTTTTCTGTCTCTTCCATCTATTTATATGGTCTCCATTACCATAGTAATAAGAGCCTCACATCCTTTAATGAATGCAATTCCCCCTCTCTCCCTCCAGTGATGATGAACAGTACTGTCATCCCAATTTTAAATGTAGGAATTGGGCCAGAGAGAGAGTAAGGCCTTAGCATAGAAAGTATGGTCTAAGCAAAGAGGCATGTGCATTGCAACACACAGCATTATAGCGCTTTATGTAAAACTTTAAAAACCTGTCTTGTGCTGTGGTTCCCCTCAGCAACCACCATCTCAAAAAGAACATCACTTTCTGCTGTGCCAAATTCAGGCTGAAGAGCAAACATAGGGCAAAACTGTAAAGGTAATCAGATCATGTCCTTGTTTTAGTTTCTTGCTCCCCTTCTCACTCTCTGGTCTTTCCTGTTCCATTTCTATATTTTGCTGCTCTTTTCTCTATTTTTCCTCTTCTCTTATTAAACCAGCCATTAAAAAGAGGTATTTCCTATCTATAGCACTTGAGAAAGATCTTGTTTCAATAGAGCTTGACTCAGAGCCTTCCAGCTCACATCTGTGACTCCACAAAGGCAGGAAATACTTCCTATTAGTTGCTTTCTTGAATTGTTTTATGCTTGTAGTAAATTAGTGGCTCTCATTTGACTATGGAGCTCTTTATTGAGGATGCCTCGCCTTCCACCTTAAGAGGCTGTATTGACCATGCTCTGTAAAAAGTTTATGCCTTGAAAAACAAAAAAAAAAAGGCATCCAATTTTGATTAAGTAGGTGAAGGCTTTCATTGTACACTTTCTCCACAAGATTCTGATGCACCCGACTGTTATTACAGATATAGATAAGTAAACAAAATATCTTTCTTCTGTTAAAGAGGTTTAGCTGTGTAATCAAAAGTAATTCAGTACCTGTTTAGCCTTGGTACTGGCTAACAAGAGGCAGATTCCATGCCCTAGTGGAAGAAAGATCAAAGGTTCTTTTGGCATTAATGAATGCTAAGCAAAAACCCCAAATATTTAATCAAGAGGGAACAAACCTTAAGACTCATGCAGCTGTGAACATTTTTACAAATTTTCATAGTTTATACTTGAATCATATCTAAGAGTTTGTTACCATGCAAACGAACAAGATTAAAGTCAGGTAACAAAGGGTGTGATTTCCAAAGCATTTTTAAAACTGCTGTAGACTTGAATGGGGCCTAGGCTGGGACAATAGGGGAAGAGCTATTACAGGCTGTCACTTCTGAAAAAGCATTTAATGTGATAGAGTGTGATTGTGACTCAGAAGCACAACAAATGCTTTAGAGGGAGGCAAAAAGGAAAGGATGCACCTGACTGGTTTTGTAAGGGTGCGTACAAGTGATACAATAATTCTTTCCCAACCAAAGTGGCAATCAGCTGATACCCTGAAGCAGAAGATTTGATTACCTAGCTTACCAAACACAATGTCAATTATCACACAATTACCTTAAATAATTATAATAATGTATTATTTTCATTGCAGTTATGCTAGGGAGCCTTGGTGATGGATCAGAATCCACTTTGCGATGCCCCAACACATACTCTGATTTTTCCCCAGAGAATTTATGGAAGACAATGGGTAGGAAAGACGCACAGAATCTGGCCACTGATATTGGTCAGCACAACAAGAAGCAATCATATGACACCAAATGTTTAACCAAGGCTATTTTTGTATAGACATCACAGCAGAGTAGACATTTTTTAAAGTATTACAGGGATTACAATGCAATTACTTAGGAGATGTTTAAGAGATGCTCCACCTGTACACAGAGGTCATACAAAAAAGCAAAGGGCTTAACTGAAAAATAATAATTAAGTGATAAAGGTGACATCAAAAGGAGTAGTTGTGGATCTGACACCTAGCTAGTGAGTGAAAGATGTTAGGTAACAAAATCCACAAAGAGCCTTGTAAGTATTTGAAGTGGTGGAGAAGGAGCATCTTGTAAAATCAAGCCACAAGCAGATCACGCCATGACACAATCCAGCCAAGAAATTAGGAAGATAATCTCTGCAGTAATGTGTTGATGATAAAATTGAGATAACATGGAATTCATTGGCATGATCAGAAAAAGGTTATATCTACTAAGACACAATACATTTCCCCCATGTATATAGGGAAGAAAAGAAAGACTTCAGATGAGTTCTGTAAGCAGAAAGTCTTTCCATACAGCTGGGATATGATGATCTACGGAGAAGGAAAAAAAAAGCAAAAATAGAGTTCAAGATGTACACCCAAATGTTGGTTGACAAGTTTATAGGTAAACTTGTCAGAAAGCAGTGTTGAGATTTTAACTGGATAGGAGGGGAGTTTCCTTTGCAAAAGATAAAAAAAAAAAAAATGAGCATTCCAGTTTGAAAAAAAACAACAACAAAATGAAATCAATACTCCAAAAAAAAAAAAAAAAGGAAATTAACTCAGTTAGCTCATAATTTCTGTTTTGGCCACCCTGCCTAAGTAATGTCAGAGTTGTCATCTTTTTGTCCATCATAGGATGATTGTTTATGCCTGTGCAAAGTCATTAATTGCAAAAGAATCTTTCAAGTGTTGATGAGATCAGTGTAATACAGGGCTATTACTAAAAGTATAATCTTGCATATGAGACTTTAATTACAATGATGATGCACAAAATTGAGAGACTCCTACTTAGCTCTTACAGTCCAAGCTGAATGTGGAGGACTGGCAGTTAAAAAAGCATTATTTAACTGTGCAACTGGTGTGTTTACTGTGGAAATCAATGAACCAGGAAAAAAGCAGAAGATTCTATGCAATTTGTGTCTACTTTCAAAGTAAACCACATGAAAAATTCATTTAAATATTTTGGAGGGAAATGTTCAAGTGGTGAAAATTGGGGAATCTCCTACAAAATCAATGCAGCTTTGCATCAGCTGAATATGCCTTGGTTACCTCTTTACCTTTTGTTTTAAAAATGGTTGAAAACCAATATTATTTATTTACGTGTACTACATAATGCTATATTAAGTGATAAATATGGCAGATGAAATTCTAATGTGGATAAAATAAAAAGTGAACTGCTAGAAAAATCTTGTTTACCAAATACTTATGTAAAGTACTCAGCTTCTTAGAACAGAACATAGATGATGTGGAATATTTTTATTATTCATTATTAAGAATGATGACAAAAAGAGATATTGCTCTCTTAATCCTTCAAAGCCCAGAAGGAATCTATGTGGTACAGAAAGTGAACAGAAAAAAAACTAAGCTGTATTCCCTAGAATGAGGTCAAAGTTCATTCTTGAAGATTCAGAAAATGCACTTTGCAGCACATAATTCTGTGCAGGAAATGACATATAAAATTGCAGAATCAGAAAAAAATCTCATGGAAGACAGAATATGTGCCAAGGTTTCACCTGTACTTTGGGTATCTGTAGGATTGTACACAAAGTACAAAATTTTCAAGAAATGTTAAGAAAATAAATGTAAACATTCTTCTTGCATCTACAGATGCTTGCATCTGAATTAGTAATTGGGGCAATTGCCAACTAAATTACCTGCCTGCATATGTTACTAGGTAATCTGCCTACTTCAATTTGCATTTTTGTGGTGCCGACAGCCTTCATAATTGTGTCCTAACTTTCCCTGAGATCTCGTAATTAAATCAAAGGACAGAGGGCCTAGAGGTTTCTGGATCCTTATACAGGCTGAGTCATGTCTGATTCTGTTGTGTCAGATGCAACCGGAGCAGGCAGTTCAATGGAATTACTCGTTATCACTTGGGAACTAGTCAGCTGCAGAACCAGATATTGCCATGTTTACAAATATGAGAAAGGATGGAATCCTGAAGATTTCTACTGCAGGGCAAAACTTAGTAGTGATCCGGAATCTTCCTTCCTCTCTACTAAATTCTAGATCATCTGAGTTTAAAACCAACAGATTATATCTGCAAAATGCCTCTTTTTAATCCAAACATAAATAGATCAATTATTGAGTTTCACAGCTGGAAAAATATCAGTATTTCTTTCCACCAGTTTTCTCATAGAAGCTTGGTGCTAGAAAAGAGCCTCTGAATCCTCAAGTTTGCGTTCCCTCAGTCAGAGACAGCCATCCAACAGCTGCTCATCCAGAAGGGTCCACAAAATTGCTACTCTCTACTTCTCACAGACACTTCCCACCATTGCATAGTGATGATTAGACCTGAAGTAAAAGACTGAGGGACACAGTAATAATTACTATCAGAAAGAGGATAGAAAAGATGAAGTATATTACCAGTGATTTTTGCCCTGCTAAGCACTGTGTCTGTTAGATGACTCTAGCAAGTGCGTGTTGCACACTACAAGAGGGAAAAAAAATAATAATAAAAACATCTAGAAAACTCAATGATCTCTGCCAGTCTGACCTGAGAGAAAATTCCTTCTTTCCTGACTCCAAATCAGGCAATCAGCCTAACTCTGGGTGTGTGAGTAAGACTCATCAGCCAGGCATTTGTAAGACTTTAATACCACTTGCCAAATCCACCTTCAAGCTGTGGCCAACCTCCAGTACTTCAGGGAAAGATAGAAAAGGGGTTTAGAAGCTCAATGCAAAAAGTACATGGAAAAAAAAAAAAAAAGAAAGCATTATGTGCTTTCCATAGAACTTGGTTGTGATGAAGTAGAGATAAAAAAAAAAAAGTAAAAAATAGAATTCACATTGTACACATTGATGACAATATTTCCACTGCATCCCATTTTCGGAAAAAGAAAGAAAGGACCAGAGCTTTTAGGCAGACTATTGGCAGAAAGATGTGATGAGATTTTAGTTTGGATAGGAGGGGAATTTCTTTTGTAAGTGCTAAAAAGAAAAACAAAAATTAGCAAAACAACAACATGTAATACTCATGGTTTTAAAACAGACAGAACAGCCCAAATGATGAAGTAATAATAACCAAATAATGTGTTTTTCAGTGAGTTTTGATTACCTCTGAGGAAAAAAAAGTAGTTAAATTATACATCAAAATGGAAAACATCCTTTCTGTCCCTTACAGTTAGTTAGTGAGAATCCACACACCATGGTGTTTGTAAAAAATAAACATGAAATGAAGCAGAGTGCAAGCAGCTTTTCAAATCGTAGAACAGTTTGGATTGGAAGGGACCTTTAAAGACCATCTATTCCAATCCCCCTGCAAGGAGCAGGGACATCTCCAACCAGGGCAGGTTGCTCAGAGCCCTGTCCAACCCGACCTTGAACATTTCCAGGGATGGGGCATCCACCACCTCTCTGGACAATCTGTTCCAGTGTTCCACCATCCTCACTGTAAAAAATTTCTTCCTTATATCTAGTCTGAATCTGCCCTCTACAGCTATAAATCAAATACTCATGACTTAAAAGACCAGGTGAAATATCTACTTCAAGATTCCCTCATAAGCTATGATCTCTTCCATACACTTATTGAGCTCATTTCATTTTACCTCTTCTTTTGCTTCAGAGCTTCACAATGGAAAACAATGCCTGCTTTTTAACAGCATCTAACTAGGAAAAGAAATCAAGGGAGAAGTCACATACATAGTTTATGAGAATACTTTCAAAGGTCATTCTCAGCTGTCTGTGCATCTATGTACATTGTTGACACTGATGGGATTACTTCTCAATGATACTTCTATCAGAAATAACAGAATCTGTCCCATCAACTTGAAAATGTATGATCATTCTGTATGGTCCATTATTGATTAAAGCTTCGCCAGGAGCTGATTGGCCTTGATTTACTCAAGCTGATGCATTTCATCTCAAAAACTGAGTATTCAAAGTAGAAATCTGCACTCAGTTCTGATAAATGATATGACCCACCTGAAACTGGAATTGCTCTCTTAAAGCCTGTAGCTCACCAGAGGAACCCTTTAGCAGTTAAGTTCCTAGTTTAGCTAGGAATACAGCCTTGTGCCTTCTGTGGCACTCTCCTTTTTTTATCTATTCATTTGTTAGAAAGACACAATCTACTGGAAAAAGAAAAGGCAGATGAGTGGAATATTACTGAACAAATGCCGATTGCACAGGAATCTATTTCCATGGCTTCAAGTCACATATTCTTCTGAGCATGATGTGGATATTCATGTCATAAACCAGTCACATCTATCCTGCCCTCTGTAACAGGATCGGCATGAACGTCAACTCAGCACAGGAGACAGACCAGCTGAGGCCCATGTTTCCTCCCTAATAATATGCCTATTTCTTTTGGGTTTGCTCACCTTGTATCATTTACTTGTAGCCTGGCTTCTATCCTACCTGCATTTGTATTATGGTCAGTTGTTAATAGCCAGGAATATTGATTATGGCTGATATTGATTTAATGAATGTTTGGTAACTTCGTGATTTTGCTCATTGTATATACAGCAGCACAATGATGAACAGATCAGTTATTATTCTGGAGGAAAGGCAACAGAAAGTGGGAGGCTGTTTCAGCCAGCATGGAAAGATAGCACAAAAGTCATGAGTGGGTGAAGGGAAACCAGAGCTTGGGTGGAGCAAAAAGAAAGGGGTAGGGTGTGAATTGAGATGATGGTGAAGCTGCAGGCAAGGGTGACACATTCTGTACAGTTATTACAATGCTTTTAATTATCTCTCATGCCTAACATTCCATTAGCATCATGCTACTATGGGTGGAGACTGATGATGGGTGGAAAGGGACATCGTTCCCCTCCTACCCTTATGCAATTCAAACCACAGTGATAACTGGTAAATCCCTAGAGATAAGGCCCTTTTACTTATTCATTCCTCCCAAATATAAGTTGAGCTTTCTCTAGGTGTTCTGCATTTCCTGTGTTCATGAATGTTATTCATCTGCTGAAGCCAAAGTATAACAGACATACCGGTTTTTGCAGTTATTAAGATCACTGAGGCCAGTCTGTCTTGTCCATACTATGCTCACTGAGGGTGTGTGGCCTAATAAATAGGTGGAGTAGTTTAAAGGAAAAATAGAAACATAGACCATTTTTTTTTCCTTTTCATCATTGACAAAATTCCTAACTGACAGGAAAAGATGCTTTTCCAGTAATTGCATCAGCTCTGATTGGCACAGGCACTCCCAAAGCATAGTGACAATCTCAGATTGTGCCAGCATCATAAACAAAGAGAACTTAGTTGGAAAAAAAAAAAAAAAAAAAAGAAACCTCAAATAACCTGCAGCATTTTTACAGGCACTGCAATAAAATAGACACTGGTAATATCCTTTTCAATATATCTTAAAGATTTCTATTTGGGGAACAAGAGCTATATAGAATATAAACTTGCTGCATCATTTATTCTTTTCTTTACAAGAGCGATTCACTGTACTGATGGGATCAGCTGCCTCAAATCTGTTTTGTAGTTATGTGACTTTTAGGAGCTGGACAAAGCTCGGACTCTACTGCAGCAGATCTCAACTATCTTCACCAGCTGTGAAATGGCTCTGAAAACAAGATGTCCTCTTCTTGTGATGAAGACTTTTTGTTCACCATCTCTGTTTTTCAACATATTTTCTAAAAAAAAATTTTAGAGAATGGTTGATTCCTCTCTGCACTGACAACCATGATAGGTCCAGTCTGCTCCAATGTTTTGGAAATAATCCTACACATTTTCTTTCCCATCCTTTCTCAGAAATGTTCTAGAAGCTTTTTCTGAAGGGAGGGCATGATATTTCGCCTGTCTTTTTGAAGTTCTGAACTCTACCATCATACCTATATATACAAAATGAACCGATGAAAACTGTAAGTCTTAAATTGCTGGGGGAGATTTCTCAATTAATCTCTGGAAAATGCAAAATTTTGACAGATGTATCAAACTTCTCCAGCAAAAAGGAGTGACCGTAATGAAGAATCTCTTGACTATACAGCAACTATACCCTAGCAAAATGAATCATCAATAATCAAAGCTTATCTTGTAACATCTAAAGCTGAGGTGCAATAACTGCTCCATGAAGTGCTAAACTGAGGCTGCTAGTGTGGTATGTTGCAATCATATTGTCACAGGAAGAACTATCTGCTGTCTTTATTGCCCATAATACAAAGTTTTCATTGCCACTAGAACCTTATAATAGATATTATTTTCTGAAAGTTTATACAATAAGAAAATAAAATTTTAGACACCCAATTATATGTTGTATTTCATAAAATATGAGAGTTCAGTAAGTGACGAGGCATTCACATATCTTCAATGGACCAATCTCCACTCTCTTCCAACCTTTTACCATTCAAACTCTCCTTCAAAAGTCCTGTCACTTCTCTTGCTCTGCCTTAGTTTCACTCCTGCATTTTAGACTGGTAATTCAAGGTTTTGTGCTCACTGAATTTATGAACATGAAAGAGCCAGCACAGAGGCAAGATATCAGTCTTGCCCTTACACGAAAAAGTTAGTTCCTCATTACCCACAGGAATCCAGGAGGATATGTGAGCCCTGCCAAGATATCACCTTGCCCCATGACAGAGAAGTCTAGAGCCTTCATGAACTTTCTGGAAGTGGGAGCACACTGGCCGGATATCATTAGTCAGCTCTACCTTGTTCCTGAAACACAGTGACACTCTGCTCCTGCTGTGCTCCCAAAGCACCTCTTCCACAGGACCTGTGGGAACCACTGCTTCATGCAGATACAAGATATTGTTGATGCTGTATCTGAAAACTGGCTCCCAGCTCAGCTGGCTGGGGTAATTTACCCCTCCATCCCTGTGTGAGTCAGCTGCTCCTCAGTGCCTGCAGCGATTCAGCTGTGCCTCCCTTCCGCCGTGTTCGTGCCTCGCTAGCTGGGAACTACTTGTCCACACTGTTGCATTTCAGTTCACTAGCTGTAATAGGATGATACAGCGTTGGTGCTAATATTTAGATTAACAAATGTTATAGTTAGAGGTGATCAGATGTTACACTAACTGAAGCCATATAAAGATCTAAGGTAGCACACTCAAATTCATGAAATTCTAAGCATTGATTTTAGTTACTGCTTCATTGTTCTGGGCCCTACTCAAGGGCCCAGCTTGTTATGTTCTGCCCTATGGAGTGCCACAATATATTTTAAGGGATTATTTACTGTCACTTTTACTGTACTAGCATTTAATTTTCATCAGAGGTCTGAGATATACCAGTAACACATTAATCATGTGTCACTCATCCCATGCGAAACATAGAAAACAAATAGAAATCAACTGTTCCTTTCCTAACATGAACTGCTCTCATTAAACTGGGAATTTGCTTTGCTGATTGCTTTTGTTTTTTTCAGACATTCTGAAAACTCTAAAAATCATCTGAATTAAAAGGAGATAATTTAGGGAGGCCTTCTTTGTAACAAAATGGAAAAGAAAAAACCTCACTACATAGTTTCTTGAAGTGCTGCTTGTACATTTAAAGTACAAATCCAACAGATTAAACCTGCATTGAAATATGATTTAGTGATTTGAAATATCAACATACTCAATATTCTCATTGTGAGAGTTGTATGTATTGTCAGATCGTGATGACAGAAAAGAATATTTTGCCATATACATTTAACAAACTACTCACAGACTACAACTATTTTAGTAATGTGTGCTTTTAAACAGATATAATGAAAAAACAAGTCCAGAATCACTCACTGTAGTAACCTAGGGTTATTACCAGACCCGTATTATGAATTGTAGCCTTCTACATCAGTCACAAGCTGATTCTGTACTTGTTAAAATCAGTTGCAAAACTTGCACTGGATCAGTGCTTTAAAAAGCCTACTTTAGGAAAAACATTTTAATTTGTTGTGGTTTTTGTTTGGTATTTTTGGTTGGTTGGGTTTTTGTTTTAAATGTCCTAGCATGTGGAGGGAATAGATTTCATTTACTGAGATTTGGCCTTTTGGTGTGTGTAGGGAACAAGAGGTTGAGCTCCAGACTAGAGAGCTCCCTCTCCCACCAGTGACAGAAATAATTGTGCATTTCAAAGGAACCTCCCTGCAAGTCTAAGGAACTTTTTGTTATGTAAATGAAACTAACTTGTTTGGTTTTGTTGATGTTTTTAAATACCAAGTTGTAGATATGTCTGTTGTGTTAAACACATCAAACAGGGAACCAGAACGTCAGTCTCCTACATTCTGGGTCCTGCTGTAGACATGGATAGTTTGCTTAAGGTTGCATTTCAAACGGCAGCTCTTTGATGCTTTAAATACCCGGCTGAACAGTGATCATTAACACAAGAAGGTGGGAAGAGGCAATCAAATGGAATTACTGGCAGGGGAGGGGCATTAACAGGGGTTGCCAAGCTGAAACAGCTTCTACCACAAAATTACCTCAAACTAGTACAAAAGTATACATAAAACCAAAAACTGTCACTGCCAGTGTCAGTATTCAAAACCTCCGCTGGTACTGTGAGTGATAAAGGGAAAAAAAAAGTTCTGCTTCTCTTCAGTCCAGAAACAGGAGTTCTTCCATGGGCATGGACTGTGGATGAGGTACTACACGGTCCACCACACAATGGGAAATCCCAGGACCCAATCTGTGCTCCTAACTGGCGTTAAAGTGAGCCTGGGCATGTCTGCATTGCACAAGGGACATCTTCAATCTGCACGGGTTGCAGTGCGGAGCTGAAAGCTGCAAAGCCATGCCACAACATTTCAACAAGTTTCATGAAAAGGTCATTATGATGTTTTCAGCTCTTCTGAGCCTCATGATTCCCAAGTTAAAAAGAAAACCATTAGTTTGCCTTCTGGGCTCCAGAGGCATACGGAAGTTTCAGCAGGCAGAGATCTGAGTGCAGAGTTTGTAGAATGCTTGAGTTCTCAAAATAAGTTCTAAATTATTGCTTTCAGAATTTTGTTTTTCTAGGAAACACATAATATTTATAGATAGACTGAATCTGCTTTTTTTTTTTTTTTTTAATCAGAGAGTATGTGATCCACTGAGTACTCACTCTGGCTGTGATTCTTCTTTGGTGTTACTTGTGTCATGCCTGAAACCCTGTGGATGGCGGCAGTCTGACGAGGGGAAGACAAACTCACAATTGTTCCGTACCATCATGTTTCCAGTATGTGCATACACAGAAGAAGAGGGTGGCTTCTGATTATCAAGGGCTGAAGTAAACAAACACTTGGACCCAGCCCAGTCATACTTAGGCTGCTCTCCAGTTTATTTTTTAAATGTGGCAATCCCCCAATCTCATTGGTGTTTCCTGTACTACTCAATAAAAACAGAATCTGGTTCATTAAGTTCTTTAAATGAAGTGACCTTGTTCAGAGGTCACTAACCATCAACAGTCCATATGAAGCCAAATTTGGATGTTAAAAAAAGGAATAACGAGCATACCTTTTCCTGCCTTTTTTAGTTTTATCATATCCTGCAAATGAAGGGCTTTGAGTAATTTTCAAAACTGATCAAAGAGCTGCATAATACACCTCTTCACAGTCCAAACTATGTGGGCTCTAAGGGTGGAAATTTCAAAGCAACATGCAGGAGAAACTGTTGCCCCAGATAAGTTAATTAACAAAATTAGTAATGGCTGGAGTTCTGAATTTGATTATTCTTCAAACCTTCTCTTGTTACTGCATTGTGATTTGTTTCAAAAGCTATATGTTGGCATGTTCAATTTATCAAAAGATGTACTACTTTAATACTCTTCCTTTCTATTTGTGTAAAATAACTGTGCATAAAATTAGATAATCAAATTCCACTGTAAAGATTGCTGCAGTTATACGTGACAACCAGGGAATCATGGAATCAAAATCTGTATGTCATTTCTGTATCTGTGAGGAGAGTAGTGGGTCAGAGCAGTACGATGGAACCCAAAGCTCCTGGGAACCAGATTATATTAATGTGCAAAAAATAAGTAGTTGAGTGTGTGTATCTCTAGCGTTAGGACTCACATTAGGACAACTCCCTTAAGGGAGTTTGTGCCTTCCTTCCTCCTCTCCCATGGTTCAGTTCTCAATATCTTTAGCCTACTTACAACCTATGCTCAATTTTCTTTCTTTTTTGGAGAAACTCACAATTTTTAAAGTTTCAACTCACGCCATATAGATACACTCAGCTGGTGTTTACTCTGTTGTGAAATTTGCTATCAAAGGCAACCCTACAGCATTTAAGATTCACAAGTCTCTTTCACACAGCTCTCCTTGTTAGGTATACAAAGGAGGTTCTTGAAGAGCTATTACAGAGTGCGAAAAGAAACATACAATTTGGTCCACTCTTGATGTTCCTATCTCAGTAGCAGACTGAAACAAAGTAAAAAGTACTACCCAGGACTGCAGCTACTTCTTTGTAAGACACTTCCCAAATGCTGTGTAGCGGTATAGTTTGCACTATCTATGACTGGTGTTCTAAGTAGTAGTCAGTACGCTTCAAAAGTCTGGGATATGTTCCAGCGAAGATTTCAAGCACTCCAGTACTGCTTCAGACTAGCTAAGCTGAAAGTCAGCTGAAACACAGGCTCACCCTTGCTAACTAAATTTTCTGGATGATTCTTTGGTTATGATTGGCCCAGAACAAACAAAAGATATCTACTGGTCTGTCCCATGCCACCTGGAACTCAGAGCTGAGCTGCACAAAGATACAAAAGAGCACAAAGGAAAGAGCAAACCAAGTTAGATAGCCTCCAGGAAATATTGGCTTGAGCTGACTTTAATCTGTAGGAAAAGGTTCTCATCTGTCCCTTCTTAACCATGACAGTGTTTCTAACAGCCACTCTTGTGCAAAGTAACTTTACTGCTATCTTAAAGAAGGCATAAAGCTTAGATAATCTGGGAGCTGTGTTTGTGAATAAAAATCCAAACTCAGCAGTAGAGCTGTTTCATAAATGGGCAGCACCTATGACCTTGTCATAAAGATACCATAGAATGGTTACTGCATTATGCTTATGGTCCTTACTTTATGCTTCAATTCAGTTTCTAAGAGGGAAATCACTAAAAACACCTAAAAAGATTTGCAAGCTTAAAACCTTCTAAAGTGAGACTTGGTGTTCCAAACCCCATGGTTCAGATTTACTCTACTTGGTCCAGTACTCTGTCCTTAAATTTACCTTTCTACTTATCACCATGCCTACACTGGGAATTGCATCAACTTAATTGAATAGGTTTTTAAATCTGGTTTCAAATTGTTCCAGTTAAGTTAGCACAAAAATCATATGTTGACACATAGCTTGGTTTTTATTCTCTGTTAATAGTCAATTAATAACTTATGAAAATGTTACCAACATGTCTTACGTCAAACAAGAAAGGCTTATTGAAGAAACTAAAAGGCTGCATTGAGATTGATGCAGAAGGATGAGAAGTCTAGAGAAACTGTCATATCTTATTACTAAAATCAGTATCCTAAAGAACAAAAAAGGTTCTTTTATGTAATTTTAAAAAGAAAAAAAAAGATGACAGGATTTAAAAAAAAACCCTAACACCTACAGTAACTAAAAAGCCTAAAACTCAATAGAAATCTGTCCTTTCTTTAAAAATCAATTTGCAAGACAAAATGCTGACAATATGAAATAAAAATATTTTTACTAGATTCAGGAAAATCTTAAAAAGAAAAATTATGTAACTGAAAGAATATAAAAGCTCTAGATTTCAATACTATGACTTCTAACGGTATCAAATTATTGTAGTGATCATAATCCAGTTTTAAAATTCATTTAAAGAACCATGAAGGTTAAAATCAGCCTCATCACTGCTATTTGCAATGTAGTTTTAAGTGTTGCATTGCTGCAGCTGTGAGGAACTAAGGATATGAGAAAGACAGGCTGAAGGCAGATAGAATGTTTCTATTAGACCAGCTGGGTTTAACCGGGAAAAACTTGCAAGCTTTGAGGCATACAAACCTCACCTCAGGCTAAAAGCTTTTGAGTGCAAGGCGGGTTTTTTTTTTCTTCCCTTTTATCAATTGATCAAATGTTCTTTCTCCCTTTCCTGTTTATTATTTTGCACAGATAGATATTCATCTCAGATAAAGGAAATATAAAATAACAAATATACAAGACAGAACCAAACAATGCTCGCCTTCAACAAAAGAGTATTTTCAAGTTTAAGGCACCTGCTCAGAACTGGCAGTCTCTTCTTGACAGTCTCCTGTGTTCATCAGCACCTTTGGTAGCTCAGAACTTTGAACCTCGGTTTCTTACCACAGTCCTTATCCAAAAAGAAAGATAAAACACAAGTTTTGAAATATCTTTTCGTTTATGTCGAACAAAAAAGCTCAAAGCAGTCATAGCTACTGGCCAGTAGCACAGAAAGCTGTGTGTGGGCAGATTAGAGACTAAAAGGATGGGATCACTTGAGAGGAGGGTAAGAGAAGCAAGTCACATGCAGATGATGAAAGACTGATCAGCAGTGGAAGAGAGGGGAAGGGGAACAGAAGTGCTGATCAGTGAAGAAAGGAGGAAACAAGGAGCACATTGTGGGCTCAACTCAAAATGTTACTGTTCATCATTAGCTTAGACCTGATACTATAGGTCTAAGCCCCTTGGAAAAGGTAGACTCATGAACAAAGATGTAAATCGACTGAAGAATTTTTGACAGGGTATCCTGCCAGCAGTATCCTGCAGATTTATTAATACTGAGCACTCTGCAATAAATACAAGTGCAGTGATCTCAAAAAGCCTAAATAAACAAACAGAAAAACCAAATCCACTCCATTCCAACATTATCATCGTCCAGTATTTCTGAATTTCATTTTGAAATGACACTTGGTTTTGCAACATACTATGCTTTGCCTATTCTAATATAGTAGCACATTTCGAAAATATAGTTGAAATAATTTCACTCACTGATTTTTTTTTTCCAAATCATGAATTTATGTCATATCAGGGCTTTCAAAAAATGCTCTGATGTGGGAAAAAAAAAGTCAAAATAATGACTTTTCCTGTAGCACATGCTTTCCCTGAGATAGGAAGTTTGATTCAAAGCGTACACTGAAATTAGCTGGACTCCCATTGATTTCAGCAAAGTAGATCTATAAGGAGACCTTGAAGAATAGAAGGAAGAAGCTAGGGACAACAAATTGAAGGAATTCCTTTTTAACAATGCCTTACAAATATACACAATGATCACTCAGTCCTGCCTTTGATGTACAGCTCCCCAAAGCTTTAACTTTTCTACCACAGGAAAAGCAGAATTGGGCTTCCAAACCAGACAGGCACGAACCACATCTGCTCTCAAACACACCAGAATTAACTGGTGAGGTACCGCGGACTGCAGTGCGTGTTTGTGTCTAGACTGGCAGGTCCATACGAAACTCCTGCATATACAACATTAAATAATCAGTGGAGACTGATTTCTGTGATTTGTCATATGGCCCTTGGTGAAGTCAAAGCCTTGTTTTGCACTATTTTCTAGAAATATCCAATGTATTTCACGAGACAAAGCTATTTGGAACAGTATTTATGAAGCTAAAATCTGAGCTACCAAACCAGGACCTGTGTCTTTCACAAACCTGACCACATGTCTCTTCCGGATAAAGATGTAAAGATACAGATCGCTCAGGCTGAACGGATCCATGGGCAATACACACTATTGTTTAGACAAGAAAATGAAACCAAGTTAATACTAGCACCCAGGCTGATTTTCACTCGTAGCTCGGTGAAAATAAAGCTTTTGTAATGGGAATGTTGATACAACCCGAACTGTAACAGCACAAACACTGCTACTGAAATACAGTTTTGAGTAAGCTCCATCAAGGAGTGTTTTGTAAATGAATAATGACTTTGCTTAAAGCCAATCAACATCAAGTGTGTTAAAAAAGATGAAATAGTGCTGGAAGGCAGTGGGAGGTAGAGGAGCCTCAAAGTGCAAACAGGTGCTGATCTCCCTTCAGGGGGGATTGAGTGGCACAGACCTTACAGGGCTGTCACTTCTGATCAAAGCAAGCTCCAAGACCACATAATCACCATCACCCACCTTTTAAAGGATGCCCTGATTTATCATCTGTCAGTGTTAATAACTTGGCTACTCAGTCTAAAATACTTAAGAACATTACACAAGGATAACATTTCAAATTTTTTTAAAGAAATGTGTAAATGTTTTAAACTAAAATGCACTGAAGTTCCTCCTTTGAGGCCATCTGTTGCTGGAGACCACCTGTCATCAAAAGACCACCTGAGCACATAATATCCCATCATTACAGAACTATCCCCTTGAAGCCATGGATTTTAAGTGTTAGAATAAGAAGGGTGTATGTTACAGAGATTGTTGTTACTGGGCTTTTCATATAGTTTGAAGCCATGGGATGACAGCCATATGTGAATAATGGCTTCATAATAACATACATATGAAATGCTGCTTTGGGAAAAATCTGATAAGAGAGCTGAACATTCTTTGACTGAGCTGCTCACATCCTTTCAACCATGGTGCTTGCACTGTACTGTTCAAAGTGTCCTCATACAGCACACCCAAAACTAAACCTTGAAACTACTGACCTGAATTTTATTTCTATTTATACGAAGCATCAGCATTTCACTGAGAAACAAGACTTATATTATTGTAAATAGAATTTTGTAGGTTTTTTTTCTGAATCCTATTTTTCCCTGCTGATCTCATACTCTTACCTCATTAATCTCTCTTCAGTAAACAAAAATACTTTACCAAGCTACCCTTGCAAAAAAAAAAAGGAACTTTCTGCCTTTCTTCTACCTAGCCCTAACACATGAATCTCTACCTGAATGCTGAGGCATAATTTGCGTTGTCATATCCTACACAGTTTGAGACAATTTCTGCCCTCATGGGTAATCTGCAGCTGCAGCGGGAGAGAACAGAGCACTCGTACACAAGCCTGTGGCACACATCTGATTCTTGATTTACAGTGTATCTATACCTTAACAGAACAAATTTTTTTTGAGATATTTTTATCTGATAAATGGCACTGGACTGTGATAAAATATCCTTTCCAGAAGGACATTCTGGATTAGCCTTCCTTCCTCAACAAGTTTGCGATGGAGTAACTCAATTGTGAATACGTTCACATATAGAAACTTTTCTTAAAAGTCTGCTGATAAGCAAATACTCAATAGGCCTTGACAGTACTTACAGAAAATTCCCATAAATTCAACAAATAAAAATATGAACATGATTTTACTAAAATATAAAATTACTATGAAAAGTAAAGAAGTTTAATATAGAACATTTTGGTGATATTTTCTTCAAGACTTTTTTGGTTTATTACTTTTTTTGGTTTATTATTACCATTATAATTTAACTAATATGCAGCCTTCTAAGACAAGAATAGAATTCTCTGTTAAATTATTAATAATACTATATTAAGTCACTGAAATGTTGTGAAAACAAGTATATTAACAGTTGTAAGCTTCCAACTCCTTAAGCAGCAACTTCAATATTAAACTGTTAAGATTGTTAGAAGTACGATTTCTGAATTAATTCATTTTTAAGATGTCCTTAAAGACAATCATTATACTGATGCATTTACAGTAGATTAGTCCTGAAGTAATGAAATCAGCATCATTTATAGTTGAAGGATCTAGTTTGCTTACCAGTTCAAAAAAAAAAAAAAAAATTCCTGAATAACTGCAAAGCTGAAATAAAATTTAAATACTTAGTTTACAGTTTAGCAAGAATCTATTTGTAACACGATGCCTCTAGCCAAGCATTCATATTTCGTATTTTCATAGAAGAACTTGCAGTTCTGCTCTGGTGACAATGAAGGGCCTAAGCTGACAACTGATTAAACTCAGAATGGCAGCAGGAATTTAGCCACTGCTGAACATCTTTCTTCATTTTTTTTTTCTCTTCCAGAATCCTAGTAGCAGACTGTAAAAATACATGATCAACAATGAAAGCAAATAATGTTCTAGTCTACAAAAACAGGGAGATGTTTACTTCAGTGGCTAATGTATTTCAGAGTGAAGCCTGAAACCATTCTCTAAACAAATCTGTGTCTAGTAAAACCAGCACCAACCTTCATGTCAGAGATTAAATTTGTGTGAAGCAGATATGTAACTGGCAAGGTGACACACATAATAACAAAACACATATTTGAAGGACTCCTCTAGCAATTTGTTGTACACAGACTATTTTAAAACTTGGTATTTCTTGGGATCTAATGCTATGGATCTTAACGAGAACATACACAGATACAAAGGCATTAATTTAGTAGTTTCAAAAGTGGATTTGTTTAGTGCAATGTCCTACTTTGGCTCCAGCAGGATTAACTTCCAGGGCATCTAACAGCTGTGGATCAAACAGTGCTACATAGGCACAAAGGAGGAAAAATATATTCCCCCAAAACCTAACTTTTATACTGAAAGTTGCTTTGCATATGTGCATTTCAGACATAAAGATTATTAATAATACCTGCAACATCATTTTTTGTCATTCAAATGCCTAATCATTGCTAGAAATGTTTAAAAAGAGTACAAGAAGACTGTAGCACTGCACAGATAAACCGAGAAATCGAAAAATCAGGCCGCTAAAAATGATCCTTTTGTTATAAAGTTCCTAGCAATAAGATGACTGTCACAGGGATCTTCACTCTCCTACAGTCCATTAAGACCTCTCTTCTTTCTGTGATGAGATACCTGATAAACGGTTTTGTAGAACAGCCCGCGTGAGAAAGTGAGGTTGTGTTACTCTCGCACCAGGTGATCGCACAGCCAGTTTCTGAACTGCAAGGAAAACTTCAGGTTCACACAAAATCATGCTCCACTAAAAACTTTCTGAAAATGTATTTACAATTTTATCAGATAGCTTTCCTAAAGTAGGAATTTAAAAGTAGCATTCAAATTCTGTACTTCTGTTTCCTCTCTTCTTTCTCCCGATCTTCCCGAAGTCTTTCCCAAATATTAGTGATACTTTCAGTAGCGTTAGAAGGGGGAGAAAATCCCTGAATTCAGTAGGGACTGAATTGTACTCAAAGCGTGCTGAAGTGAGCCAGCTATCTTTAACATGCTGCACATACCCTATGCAAATCTGAAAGGGGTGTTAACCAAGAATCATTGTTGTAATCTCAGTGCTTTGTAAACATGGAACTACTCTGCATCACTGCAGCTTTTTTACATCACTAAAGCTTCCTCCCATTCAGTTTTCTCAGTTGCAGAGGCTCACAGAAAGATGCAACTTCAAAATCCATTTATTTAATTCCAACTTGCAATTTCTTTTGAGTAAATTTCTTTTTTCTGCTTATACTTGCAGGCAAGTATAACAACAACTATTATAGCCAAAGTGTGCTTTTATCAAATAAGTGAGAAAACAAGTTTATTAACCACAAAGCACATCAGAGAAAGTTTGGAACACACAAAATTATCAAACTAAAGAACATATTTTATTTTTAATAAAATAGTGGAGCATGAAAAATAATTGTATATTACAAATATATACAGCACAAAACTGTGCACCTCCAGCACAGTAAAGAGCATCACTCTATACAAAGCTTCCCTTTGCAGAATCTAGTGCTTCTTGATCTATTCATACTGAGAATTTGTTTAACAATAGAAAGAGTCAATAAGCCCTTTGGGTCTCTTTGAATTGATCCCTCCCTTTTTTTTTTGCACAAATCAGTCCAAACGTGTATAACATTGGCTTGATTTCCATTAAAAAGCCACAAAATGTAACACTAAAGGGTTTCTGAGGACTGGACCTCTTAGTTCTTTTGTTAAGAGATTTCTTTTGTTGTCTTTATGTACAGCAAAATACTTGTTTCTCTTTTCATGTCAGGGTAAGAAAAAAAATGTATTGCACATTATTCTTATTCACAAAGTTTGTGTCTGGTGCAGGAAGTTTCTCTTTTAGTGAAAGAATATTGGTGAGCATTATAGATTGAACCTATTTTTAGGCACTCCAAACCCAGTAGGCTCAGATGAGTTGTTAAGGATTTATCTTTTTTTTTTTTTTTTAACGTTAGCACGGAAGTTGCTTTCACAGATAGCATACTCACTGAGGATAGAGCTCTTTGGGACCTTAGTTTCCCTAAAGAGACAATGCTCAGTTGGACACTTTTAAAACAAAATCATTGCTCCATAAAACTTGGCTAAACCTTGTTACTCAGAAACCTGTAGGAAAACCAGCTCAGCTACGTGAAAAAGTTAAATAGGGTGGTGTGGTTTGGTTTGATTTTTTTTTTAAATAATAATCTGAAGGGTGGATGAAGTACTTCACTACAAATTAGTAACAGAAGAAACTGTTTATATTCCCAATATTTCTTTCACTGAAAACCTTTCCATAAGTACATTTACCTTCAGTTTTTCACCAGGTCCTGAATTCAGCATGATACATTTTTTTTTGCCTTGAGATATTAAACTATTCTCTGACAAAAAAAAAAAAAAAAGCACCATTTATTTTTTTTAATTTCTAACTGCTACTGTGGACATTTGTAAGTCTGTAAGGTGAGATACAGTCTTTTCTCTAAAACCTGGTCACACACAAGTGGGTGGTTGTAATGTCGATTCATATTTTGCAAGGTGAGTTTTCTGTGGATGTTGAGGTTTTTTGTAGATTCCGCTACTTGTAATAACACTTGCAGGTTTTCTCCTACTTCTTTTCTTTAATCTTCGACTACAAACATTTTGCCACGACTGAAGTGTCTTGGAAGTCCAGATCCACATACCACTAGTAATGCCCACAACTAATAACATAAAAATTTTGACCATAAAAATTTCTACTGCTGGAATAGAGTTATTCATCATGCAGTCTAAATTTTTAGTTTGATTGTTCATCTTGCATTTTTGTTGAGTTGCCACAATTTTCCAATAATCCATATTAAGTCTTTCATAAAAATAGCAAGCTATCACACAAGTTGCAGGCACTGTATACAAGACTGAGAAGACACCAATCCTGACCATAAGTTTCTCCAACTTGTCAGTATTTTCTCCACCTGTTTTCATCACCCTCCTGATATGAAAAAGGGCCACAAAACCAGAAAGAATGAAAGAAGTGCCAATGATTAGATAACAAGCCAAAGGAATGAGTACAAACCCTGTCAAGGCATTCACATCCATGCTTCCAACATAGCACAACCCTGTCAGCTCATCTCCAGCCACCCTTCTCATAACTAGGATCATTATGGTCTTCACAGCTGGAATGGCCCACGCTGCCAAATGAAAGTAGCTACTGTTTGCTTCAATTGCTTCATGCCCCCATTTTTTCCCAGCTGCTAGAAACCAAGTTAAAGTCAAGATTACCCACCACAAGGAACTTGCCATACCAAAGTAATACAGAACCAGGAACACAATGGTGCAGCCAGTGCTCTCCAGCCCTTCCTGGATGACATAGAGTTGGCCGCTGTCCCTATCACAGGCAATACTTTCAGCACCTGAAAAGAGGCGAATAATGTACCCCACCGAGTAGACGCAGTAGCACATTGAGAGGAAGATAATGGGCCTCTCGGGGTACTTGAAACGCTGAGGATCTATCAGAAAAGTGAGTACAGTAAAAGCACTGGAGAAGAAGCACAGAATGGACCAGATGGCAATCCAAATGACAGCAAATTGTTTGTCATCCTTGCTCCAGTAAACATCAACCCCTGGAGTGCAGAGTGGCGCGCAGGAAGCACTCTTTTCCACATGGTGGAACTTGCCAGGATTTTCACAGGAGGTTCTGCTGAGGCTGTCCTTATGCTGCTGCAGATCGTGGCCGCTGCTGGGTCGCTGCGGACGAAACATGGGCGGCAGCATGCTGGATCCTCTGGGTGGCTCATCTGACCCGTTGTTGGGGGCTTCCATGCACAGGTAATTGGGGTCGTTCTTGTTGGGCAGTTTGCTGCAGTCTAAGGAGTCTGGCCATTTGAAATTGAACTGCTCCATAATAGGAGAGCACTTCAGCCTCGCCTGCTCACACATGACCCTACAGGCTGGGATTGGTGTAGAAACCTGCTCGGTGCACATCGGGGCATAGAGGGAGCAGAGGAAAAACTTCAGGTGGCTGTGACAACCATACTCCACCAAGGGGGCAAACTCATGCAGCTGAATGGCAGCTTCCCTCTGGTTTTCATGTCCCATCAGGTTAGGCATCCTCGTCATGTTGTACCCTATATCCTTGCACATGGGGATTTCTATCGGCTGGCACCTCCCGTCTCCGGGCCGGTCGATGTCTATGGAGCTTATCCCCGCGCAGAAGCGGCTCAGGCAGCAGAGCACCAGCAGAGTCTGGACAAAGTTCCTCGTCGCTGGCCCCATTGTGGGGGCCGGGGCGCGGGTCCCTCCCGCCGGCGCCTGGCGCGGGAGGAAGGCGGGAGTCACTGCAGCGGCCGCAGGGCCCCTGCCCAGGCCGGCATCGCCCCCGACCCTCGCCAGGGAGCTCGGCGGCGGGGGGCGGCGGCAGCCAGCGCCGCGCAGCCCGGGGCGCGGGCCGGGTCCGCACTGCTCAGCGCCCCGCGCCGCTCCGCATCGGCCCGGCCGGCAGCGCGGGAGGTCGGGCGGGCGGCTTGGCGAAGGGCCGAGAAAGGAGCGGGTACCCCCAATCCACAGGCGCGCAAAACTTACTGCGGGGAGCCCGGCAACTTTCTTTTTCCCCGGGTTTCCACTTTTGCGATCCGTCTTTCCACCACCCTTCCTCCTCCTCTTCCTCCTCCCCGCTGCTGTTTCCTCGGAGCGCAGGCAGAGCGATGCCGGACGGGTTTGGGTCCGGGCAGATCCGAGCGATCACTGCTGCAACTTCCACAGGTCCCGGGCGGCTTTTTGGTGCAGCGGGTTTCTCCAGGGATTTTCCTCTTCCTAGAACGGGTCACAGCTCCGTACCTTCTTGCTGAGAGGTGGGGATTGGTTTATCCGAGTGTGGAATAAAGGAGGAGGAAATATCTAAGCCACTGGAGAGGGGGGCCTGAACAATCACCCCCCCCCACCTCTTCTCGCCGCCCTCTGGTCTGGGTTTGCAATAGGTCGGCGCTTTGCCGGGCGGGGGTGGCTCCCGTGCTCTGTGCCCCCCCTCTCCCCCGCCAGCAGGAACTCCTGGGGCTGGAGCAGCTGGGGTTTTTAGGGAGCGGTTGAGTCCAAGGATAAAAAAAAAAAATAAAAAAATAAAAATAATAAAAAAAACCTGCACAAGATCCGCCTTGCATACGACATCCACTTTGCATGAGAAAGGTGAAGCTGACACGGTGATTACTTTCCAATCACTCGGAACGCATTGAAACCTCCTTAAGGACCCCTACAGGTTTCCCTTGATCAGCACAGATTAGAAAAAGCCCCATTTGTTTCTCTCTCCTTCTGTCTTTCCTTCCTTTCTCCTTTCCCTCCCGTTGCCCTCCCTTGAAAGTTTAACAAGATCTTTTCTCTAGAAGGCGTCAGCCTAACCTCCCTCGCCCAGGTAGGAAGCCAGGGAGAGCGAGAGCTTCAGACTTCGTGTCTCCTAATAAGAGGGTTGAAGGTGGTGCCTCCTTGGCTGCCTTTATTGGAGGGGGGGCAATGTTTTAGCAGGGAGGATGTGGGGAGGAGGATGCATTTTATGGCGACTGCTATAAACTCTTCGCTGCCAGGCTCATAAAATATGGTTGCTTTCAGCCTGGAATCTCAGCTGTTTTCAAATGTCGTGCTTTGTCTCGAATTCTTAAATGAACAGGACAGGCAGGATTGCTGAAAAAGTACCTGATTATGTTTTTAATCACAGTATGGCATCACTGGAAAAGTAGCTTGATGCATTTTTTTTTTCCTTAAATAAGAAACCCTGAGAGGACTAGAGACATACCCTTGGGAAAGTTACTTTATCCACTATAGAAAAGATACTTACAGATTTTGGAGATGGAGATCATTCTAAAGTGAGTTGTGTTTACTTTTTAAGTTAAGCTTTGAGATTTATTTTGCTTATCGGTCTATCAGGGCTAGAAGGAGGAAGTTAAATCCCAAACCAAACTATAATTCACAGTTTTACAGACTGAAAAGGAGCACTGTGATCAGGAGTCAAAAGATTAGCTCTATTCCCCCCCCCCCCCCCCCCCTTTCTTTGAGCTTAGATTTAGCGAACATATTAATGAAGAAGGAAAATCTCTCTTTCTCTTCACTCACGCTCACCCACACAAGCCGGGCTCCTCTCCACTAGTGCCTGTTCCTTATCGAAATGAACATAGATTCTCCTGGAAACTACCAAATCCCGCAGGGTCAGAGTTAATACCCCACCGGGCTCTAGAAAGGAAACTGTTGGCTTCCTCAGTTGTGATAAGGGTGAAATGGATCCAAGCAAGGACAACAAACCAGGGCTAGTGTTTGTCTTTGAAAACCCTGAAGATGGGGCTAGTTTTTGCCGAGAAGTAAAAGCCATCATAAAAATGTTCTAAAACAGTAGTTCTTCTTTTTGTGGCTTCTCAGTGAGTCGAGGAGATTATACTTCTAAAGTATTGGTCTTAGGGGCTGACCTTTCCTTGGGCACTTTTAGATTCCTTAGGGAATGTTACAAAAGCAGGCAGTGTTATGTGCAAAAAAAAAGCTTTATTTATTTTAGTGTGTCTGTATGTGTGTGAGAGAGTGTGTGTTGGGGCTTTTCCATTCTTCATTAATCTAAGCCTGTTTTCTTAGTATTTGTATGCATCCTGATTCCTCTTCTAGAGAGCTCAGTTGGGGGTAGCAGGGAAGCGTGGGGAAAGCTTTTACAAGGAACAAGTAAATTCTACTTTAGAAATAAAAAAGAAGAATTTAAATAATGTGTAAGATGAACATATTCAATATTTGTTTTGTTCAACTTGATTGTTTGGGAGCTTGTTTTTATTTTTTTACAAATATTTTTGAAAAGCATGTTATATCATCATTCACATTAATCTAGAAAAAATATATTAAATAAAACATGGCCTGTTTTCTTCTGTAGCACTGATAGCGACCTTTTTCTCCTGAGAGGCAAAAAGAAATACAAGTGAAAGTGAGAAAAAAAGTAGGGAGAATGCCCAAGCTTTGTACTTGTGTGTCTCTTAATTGATCTTTTATGTGCCAATTTAAATCAGCCTTGTTTTTCTACCCATTATTTTAGCCAATGCATCTTTAGATCATTGTGCTTTAGATAATTTCTTTTACTTTCTGTATTTTTAGAGAGCTGTCTAGGGCTCTCTCCCATTCAACGAGCTTGAGTCAGTGAAACTAACAAATAGAACATTATTATAGAAAAATGAGAGCGCTGAGAAATCAGCAACTGGAAGATACCTCTGTAACTAATAAATGAAAAGAGCCTTTTGATGGCTCCAGCTGAAAAGATATTTTATTTTATTTTTTTTCTCGTGTGTGTGGGATTTGAGATGTGTGATTCTATGGAGCAGCCAGGCACCCCTGCTGCTAGGCCCTGGCTAGGAGTTGGCCCCCCTCTGGCAAATGTTATGGAGAATTGGGAGGAATTTTATGGCTGTCTTTTCCCTCAGCTCTTTTTTCTTTTGTCTTCTTTGAAGAATGACTTTAGACATTTTATTTACATATTTAACCATGGATGAAAGAGGAAAAAGAAAGCATTTGGGCCGTTGTGGGAATAGTGATATGTTTAAATTAATGGAAATCTTATTAGGCCTCTAAAATTTTAAGCAAAAGATTTTTAATGAAACTTTATAATTAAACATGATTTCAAATAATGTGCCAACTCACAGGAAAGATGAATTTCTCCCTCTAGCTACCCATCTCCCCATCTCTCAAAAATGTGCAGGAGTCATCTATATCTTAAAGTCCAGCTCTTCTTCTGTCCCATAAGCAAACGATTAAAAAACCTGAATATTTAATAAGGCATGTCATAATTCAAACCATAACTAAGTATTTTGTAGGTGAAGCAAATCATAAACAAGACAAGAAAAAAAGACACCACTACCCCTCATCCCTGCAATGGCAAAGTTTAGTGCTGTGTAATCTATTGCAGTGACAGTGTAATAAAATACTTTGATATGGGTAATGGTGAAAATCAAAGTTGCAGCTATTCTATACATGTTAGAGTCAATGGAAATTACAGTGCTAGGCAAGGTTTTCTGAAATGGGATTAAAGAAAACCCAAATAAGCCGTTTGAGATAAAATGTTCTGACACTTCAGCAGTAAAGGGAAATGAAATGATAGGCTTGGGGAGTTGAAGAGTTAATTAATACATTAAAGATTTTTAGTAAAATAGTCTAAATTACTTATGATTAACAATAGTGTGCTATGACAGAACATGAATGCATATTGACAGTCTTATGTTTAAGAAGTCTGTAGCTACAACTGTTTTTCAGGTTTAATATTTTTAGACAGCTGTTTATCACACAAAAAAAATAGAGATCAGTTTAATGTTAGTCCCATTCAGTAATCCTATCCTCATCTATATTTGTATTTGTTCATTCAGACGCTTTTTAACTGCTTACATCTGATGACATATGTTTCACTCTGGTAACAGATTCTAAAGTATATATTAAAAAAAAAATGTTAGCCATGCAGAAGGTAGCAACTGTAAAAGAAAAAGATCACACACAAGAAAAGAAAGCCGATAACTATTTTAGCAATTTTATAAGCCTGCCTTTCTTACTCAATTTCCACTAAGGATTCATAAAATTAAATGGCATGTAGAAAAATGTTTACTTTTCAAACCAAATGGGCTTATTTTTTCATAGCCACCGAATATTTGTAGCAGTTTTCCTCCAATATTTAAATAAACACATCTGCCTCGTAGCACGGGCATACTGAGAAATATTCCCATGCAAGAGCGAATATTCACAATGCACAAAAGTTTTAATTACCTTAGAAAGCCACCACCACCAACAGTTAAAAGAATTAAAAACAAAAACAAATCATAAATGGATGAGTGGGTTGTATAGTATTGCTCTAATACAATTTAGCTGGCTATTTTAAGGGCACTTGCCTTGAAATGTGGTTTGAAATATTACCAAAGGTTCGACGGGGTGCATTAGTGTGAATTGCAAATCAGAACATTTCTTTAATCCCCTTTTCATGGCCTGGCTTCGGATCAGTGGCATCTAAGAGACTCCCCACTGATTCTGGCTCAGGAGGAACCATTCACTGGGGCAGCTTCCCTCCTCTATTCCCACAGTCCAGAAAACAACACCACAGACAGACACCCTCCAACTAAATTAGATTAAACTCCTTCTCTTCCACAGCACATTAGCCTTTTCACTGCCCAAGATTCATTATTCAGCTACTCCTAATTTAAAGATACAGTATTTTTCTCCTCTTAGGAACAAAAACAACAAACAAAACTAAAGCCAAAGCAGAATAAAAAAGATTCCTGGTCAGAAATAAACAAAATAATTCTAAAATTACATAAAAGCAGGAGAATATCCTTTTCACTTATACTCTAATATTACAGGGATATTATCATTTTAAGGCACAGGCCACAGCAGAAATTTCTGTAGAGACTGAAAACAAGGACAGGCCTGGTAAAAAAGAAAATGCACACAGATTTTTGTTTCTTATATACACCATTCGATAAACTTCTTTCATCGTTCTTTTTGCATGCACTGTTTGCATATCTTGCAGCCAAATCTAGACTCATAAAGGCATAAACGTAGTGAAAACTGCATATCATAGTGAGGATTAATTAGTTTTCTTCTAGTCACTTCCTCCCTTATTTTCCATCCATTACTTCTCCCCTCTTACTTTTCAAGATAAAAACAATCTTTCAAAACTCCCTCATTCAGGTTTGAGTGTCTACCTCTTCACCAACACAAATGCAAGCAGCTAACGATAGACAGGAGTAGCAAGATCCCAAGCAAGCTGTCTCAAGGCTCTAGCTGGCTATTGCTGCACTCGTAGTATCAGACATTCCTGGCACATGAACCAGTTTCATAGGAACTCCCAGTTCTGGGCACTATTTTATATAACCTACACCACTTGTGTACCACCTGGATGGTGCAAAAGGGGAAAAGTTATAATCTCTAGCCCTTATTCTTCTATGGTTTAAGAAAAAATGAAACACCCCGCTGCAGAGGGATCTTTGCTCCTCATGCTGTTTAGTAAAGCGTCATTAAAGTGTCTTTCTAATAAAATTCCAGTACGATTATTGGCAGCATCTAGCTTGCAGAGAACAAGTAAAATAATTTTAGTTTTGTTTTTCTGGAGGATCCTGAAAGACACTCTTAGTGCCTGCAGCTCCCAGTTGTAGTTTCAGTGCCTCTTTAAATTAGCATCTAGATTATGGAAAGATGATGCGGTAGATTAAAGCAATCTGAAGTCTATGGCAGTATTTCTGATGTATGGATGTTACCCTATTTCACTTAAGCTTGCAGCAGATGAAAGATGTTGTGCCTGGCTTTCCTCAGTCCACAAAGAGTCTTCAAACCTAGGCAATAATCTTGTGGAAATTTTCTTTCTCTGCTAGTAAAATTTTGCACTGGCCATGCATCTGATCTCCTGAATATCGTTCAGTTCAGATTTCTCACTAATATTGTATCTTTTAATTGCCTATGCAATGCCTTAAGCATTTTGGCACCTCTGGTGCAGGCAGGGACTTTCAGGAGTAAAATGGTGATAATAAGTACATTTATTACTGCTGTAATAGAGGACAGCAAGATCTATTCCCCTAATACTAAATATAATTCATGAAGTCCCAAAGAAATACACAGAAGTCCATTTATCTGACAGTTACTCTGCTTTGCTTATGTGAAATCTTGATGAGAAATGTGAAATTAGGCTTCCTTGTGAAGGCTGCAGGACAGAATTTTCCAGCCTAGAATCTAAAAAAAAAATGGTAATGTAGCTCTAGGACAGGTCTGAGGATTGAGATTGTTGGAGGCTTCATCTGTTTTTTTTTTTTTCATACTTGTTCACTACTTGTTTTGGTGGTAGCAGAAATGGTCTTTGGGCATTGATGCAAAAGATAATTTCCAACTGCCTATAACTGTTGAAGTAGTCACATCCCAGCTTCTGAAACCATTCTATAATATCCAGAACAGACTGGGAACAGACCAGAAGTAAAGATTTAGAATATGCAATTAGAAAGGAAATGAGGTTTATCAGAGAGCTGCCACGGTAAGCAACCGGAGCTGGAGTTCCCTGATGCTATGACATGAAGCATTGTTTTCATCCTCAACCACAGGATATAAGAGTCTCAAAGTTGCCATAAAGTGTCATTCTGTGTCTACCACTCATGTCCTATTTTACCTAAGTAATTTTTTTTTTCAGTATCTTAATTCTTATTTTTTGATACTTCTACAACACTTTCTACATCAAAGTGTTGTTTAAACATTTGTAAAGGTCAGCAAATTTGTGTAGGTAAAAGGCAATAAATAGGATTACATATTCTTTTGGTACTTCTGTAACTGGACAGATTCAAGAAATCATGATGATATGCATTTATCCAGAAACAAAGAAAAAATCTGAAAATCAGTATATTTTCAGACTTCAGTGACAGCTCCACTCCCTAATTCTCTTACATGCTTGTTGCAATATCCCTATTCCATAAGAAGATGGCATTGTCCTTCATCCACTGTTCAGCAGAAGAGAGCTGGGATGCAATAGACAAGTCAGTTCTCTTTATCCTGTATCTTCCAAACCTATTCATTATTCTGGTATTATTTCTATGAATTTTTTCAGTTCAAAAGACTAGTTTATACTTTTACAGTGCCTCACACTTCGCAATGCCTATATGTTTGTCCCATATAAGAAGAAGAGAACAATTTTAGAATTTTTCCAGTAGCTTGTAAGCTGTCATGCAGGGAAAACTAAGGTAGTGGTAAACTTGGGTTAGCAATCTATTTAATGTGTTTAAGATGATTTTCTAGTTCGGGAGGTAGGCTAAAATTCCACTATGTGAACCCTCATGCCTTTTCACCATCTCCAACTTACACTGTTGTCTTGAGGTAATTTTTCTTTGCATGATTTAATAACACTATTAATTTTAACCTTTAACAGTCCTTGACCCAGTTTTATTTTCCTACCTAAATGTCAAATTAATAGTAGTAATCCTTGGAGGTGGGACAAAAGCACACTGGAAGAGAGCTGGGAAGTGATTTACAACCTAATGCAAGGGCCATTCTGGCCCAGCGGCAGCCCCTGAGAGTGTTACAACAGCTGAAGTGTGGTAGCTTTCTGATGTGTCCTCCCTTTGTCCTTGTCTTTGACACCTTGGTATGTGAGCTGGAGTGGCCTAGGCCAGCTCCTTTGCCTGCTGCAGAGGTTACCAGGATTCTTACATGTTCATTAAGTAAATGGTAAAGATCTCTCGGGCTCTTTTATCCAGCAGAGATCCTTTATAGCATCACCTGTTATATTGTATTGCACTTCACAGTGAAGGTGATGGCAGCCACAGTAACACCCTTTTCTGAAGTTCTGAATAAAGGTTTTCAATTCATTTTTCAGAAGATGAGTAAGAGACATTTACTTTCCTAATACTAGACTGATTTTCTTTGATTTATCAAAATCTTTTTATAAAGTTCTTGCTCTAATGTTATTTTAAAAAAATCTAAAAGAAATCAGTATGGAAACATGCAAACCTTCTCTCATGCTTAATATAGACCACTGTAGTAAAAACATAGCCTGACATATCAGCCTTCTTAGCCTGTAGAAAACAATCCTAGCATAAGTTGTCTTCCTCTCTCAAGTTCAGTTCTCCTCATAAGAGCCTTTAAAAACTGATTATAATAGAGTCCCGCGTCTCTCAGTATTTTACAACCATGAATTAACTACTGCTTTTAAAATCCTTGTGTGGTATTGTAGGTAATTCTTTTTATAATCAATATAAAGAAGGATAAAATGTGATACAAAATATGTACCCCGAAGAAGAGCACGGTAAGAAACTAAATTCTGGTATTCTAATTCAAACTCTGCTCCTTCTCCTAGTAGAGTAATCTTTTTCTTTCTCAGATGTTTACCAACACCTGTCATTCACCGGACAGCACTCCAAAGCCAGGTCTGAAAGGCACATATGGCATGCACGGCACATATAGAATTGGCTATCTTGTCTCCTTGCAACAGTGGATTCTTTGTTGATGATGCCAAAACGGAGAGTATACCCTGGAAACTGCACGTTAACTTAGTGCTGGACAGTTGCTAGCGTGCTGCCTGGTGCGTACTTCTCGCTGAGCAAAGTGAAGAAACTAGAGTGTGCTGATGAATGTCAATGTTAGGGAACAGTTTTTTACTTACAGTTAAGGATTTCTCCAACTACTGCAGCCACACGGCAAATTCACGAGCATTCTGCATCAGTGGAGTACAGGTGTGTACCAAGCAAGCCTGCTAATTTACGACAGCTTACTCCTGCTTTGCAAACTCAGCAACTAGCCTCTAGCATATAGAACAAAATTCAGCTCTTTAGGTTAAGCATGCTTAAAAAGAATTCGTGTAAATGGGGAGCTGCCTGAGCACATTAAAGCTTTGCATCATTGCAGCTGTAGAAGTGCGGATCTTCAACAATGATGTTGTGAACTTTGCTGGGCACTATCAGCTGAATTGGCCGGTGTAAAGCAGGCCAGGGCACATGCACTGTTGCAGTATGAAATGGCACAATGTTTTCTTTTTCCGGTGGATAACCACCACTGTAAAAGCCAAATCCTGGTATTATTGGAAGCAAAGACTTTGCTATGCTGTTCAGTGGAAGCAGTCATTGTCTTTCCAATTACATAATTTTTCAAAACTATTGTGGCCCATTCCTGTCATGGCACTGGCCCACACTAGGATGGGTTTGTCTGCGCTTTGCTTTTGGTTCTTGCTTTATGTAAATTCTATTTTAAACTATATTTTTTCTTGGTTTTCACCTCTAGTGTTATGTGATAATTCTTCAGAATATGGACAGAGAATTCAAGAGAATTATTGTGTAGATGATCTGGGGCCTAAATTTTATCCTCACCTTTACCAGAATAAATCAGTATCTACTTGAATTTCACTAGTGCTAGAAGAGGTATCCAGCAGTTTGAGCAAATATAAATCTGACTTCCATTATACAATTATGCTCCTGTGATGGATGAAATAAAATCTAGTAATTCAAAGCTTCCCATACATACATGATATTCCCCATAGGTATAAGTAATTCCCCAATACATAGTATTATACATGGAGGAAAGACCAATTCCACAATAGTTTTGTGTTTTACCTGTTCTTAGGCTCTTCCCCCAGGCATCTGCTAGAAGGTACTGTCAGGGACGGGATGTTGTGCTAGGTGGACTTTTGGCCTGACCTGCATATCCATTCTACATTCTTGCATTCTTAGGTACCATGAATAGATGATATGGGTTTAATCACTGCTGTATGTTGCTCTTGGACATTCTCCATCTGGCTTTTTAATTTTAAGGGTGTGATGGCAATCACACGTTCTCTAAAGAAAGCATGAAAAGTGAGACATTTAAATACCATTGTTTGGAATGTTATTTATTATTTCCAGATCACAAAAAAAAAAAAAAAAAAAAAAAAAAGAGATGCTTTGTGTATCTTGCAAGCAAGAGGCACAGGAAAGACTGATCCAGTAGTTAAGGCAGGCATGTCAAATTTCACAAAATGAATATAAAGGTCACATATAAAAGTTGGTTCTGTCCAAAAGCCACAGCTGTGTGTAGTATACAGTCTTTCTCTCATCTGATGACACTAAAAACTAATTACAGCTGGTTGGCAGAATCTCTAATCTAGGATGTCTTACTGCAGGACAAGACAGACCTGGTTAGGCTGTGTTTTGGGCCAGAGTGTGTGTTGGCTATTTGAGTCCCACATGCACTCACAGCCTAAACCACAGTCCATCCTCATGTCACAAAATCCAATCTCTTCTTTTATCCTGGAACCCAGCCCATCACACATAACCTCACAAGGCTGTATTTCCCATGTCAAAGCAGGAATTTGATAGAAATGTTAAAGCATTAGACTGAGAATCGATCTGGCTCAAATCCACAAACTGCCAGCATGGTACAGAGTAAGACACGTGAAGCTCTCCTATACAGTGAAGTTATATCAGTATGAAATATGGTGAGGAAGTGTTGCATTTAGATAACTGCATTTAGATTTTTTTTTCCTATTTAGTTTTATTATTATTATTTGGAAATGACTAAAACAAGGTGGGAGAAAAGACTCACTTAGTCAGAAATACTTGTATGTGCATAGGGGAGTCCACAGACAACAGCATGGTTTAAGTATAATGATATTTAACATCTTTGTTGGTGACATGGACAGTGGGATTGAGTGCACCCTTGGCAAGTTCGCTGATTGACACCAAGCTGTGTGGTGTGGTCGATATGCTGGAGGGAAGGGATGCCATCCAGAGGGACCTTGACAGGCTGGAGAGGTGGGCCCGTGCCAACCTCTTGAAGTTCAACCAAGCCAAGTGCAAGGTCCTGCACATGGGTCAGGGCAATCCCAGGCACAAATACAGGCTGGGTGGACAATGGATTGAGAGCAGTCCTGAGGAGAAGGACTTGGCAGTGCTGGTTAATGAGAAAGAAGCTCAACATGAGCTGGCAACGTGTGCTTACAGCCCAGAAAGCCAGCCACATCCTGGGCTGCATCAAAAGAAGCGTGCCCAGCAGGTTGAGGAAGGTGATTCTCCCCCTCTGCTCTGGTGAGAGCCCACCTGGAATACTGTGTCCAGCTCTGGAGCTCCCAGCATGAGAAGAACGTGGACCTGATGGAGTGAGTCCAGAGGAGGCCACGAAGATGATCAGATCTCCTGTGAAGAAAGGCTGAGAGAGTTGGGGGTGTTCAGCCTAGGGAAGTGAAGGCTCCAGGGAGACCTAAAGGGGGCCTACAGGAAAGTTGGAGAGGGACTTTTGACAAGGGCATGTAGTAATAGGACAAGGGGTAATGGCTTTAAACTGAAAGAGGGTAGATTTAAATTAGATAGAAGGAAGAAATTCTTCACTATGAGGGTGGTGAGGCATTAGAACAGGCTGCCTAGAGAAGCTGTGAATGCCTCCTTCCTGGAAGTGTTCAAAGTCAGGTTGGTGGGGGCTTTGAGCAACCTGGTCTGGTGGAAGGTGTCCCTGCCCATGGCAGAGGGGTTGGACTAGGTGACCTTTAAAGGTCCCTTCCAGCCCTAACGATTCTATGATTTTAATATTCTGCTTGATGTTAGTGAATGGGAAGAGCTCAGACAGTGCAGTGTTACAATATACTATTACTTCATGAGAGAGTGATCAGAAAATGTAGACATTTTGGAAGACACAGATAGACCTTCTTAGGTCTTCTCGATTGCAAGTTCAGTACACATAATATACCAGTTTTGGCAATCTCATGTTCAAGAGCACAGAAACAGTGTTACATGTTGCACACATTAGGCAACCAAGCATACATAATCAATTCAAAGCAGCTGTTGAAGATCAGAAATTTTAGGGGAGCTATAGGGTGAATTCCTTCATCTATACATTTTTTTTTTTTTTGGAAGGGGGAATGCAAAGAAGGAGGGAATGAAAAATTGATACTGCTCTGTGCTCCAGATGAAAGAACAAACATAATTTTATTTTCTTTAATGACTGCACTGGATTCTGAAATTAAACCCAGCGGGTAAAAAGATCCTGTGCAGATTTCAAAAGAGATCATATAGTCTGTCCATGTGCTAAGGCAGGCACATTTTTTGAGCCCTGCCATGTTCTGCAAAACTGAAAAAGGGTTATCCCTGTAAGCATTCTGCTCTTCAAAGCTGTCTATCTCTCTCTACCTACCCCAAGTCAGTGGATATTCCAAAATAAATGTCATCCTAGCTTTAAATGTCATTTTGTGGTTCCTCCCTCTAACTTTAGAAGGAGGATTCCTGTGTACTCTGCATTAAATATTATTAGAGCTCAACATACAGACAGCACTCCCTTTTTTTTTAACTTCTCAGCAGAGCCAGACAAAAAAAAAAAAACCAACAAAAAACCCAACCATATAAATAACTGAATATAATCCCCAGTACAGATTTTAAATCAATTGAACTGAGAATAACTAACCTTCACTCTGAACTCACTCCAGCTGCAGGTTAATGCAGTTAATTGCAGAGCACCTGGTCTAAGCCTCAGGTATATGAATCATCCCCACAGCACACCTTTCAATCTTTTATTCTTATGTAATGCCCTGGGGCAGCTGACAGTGCCTGTTTAAGCTTTGTTCCTAGTGGGTGTGCCAATACGCTGTCAGAATTCCCTTATTATATGCAAAAGAAAGGTTGTACTTTAAAGTGTATGTATCTCCAAGGCTGTGGTTTGAGGATATGCTGTCTCCAGTAGCAATACTGACTTAACACGTATCTGCCTTCCCTCCAAAGGAGCCTCTGCTGCGTGTTGCTGCTCCCAGGCTAAGTGCGTATTCCACCAGTTTCGCTAACACAGCTGTTTGTGGGGTCACGCTGTGAACTGGATCAGGAAATTTAGTCGTCTTAAAAATTAGCCCTAACAATACTTACAGAATTTTAACACCAAAACAGTGCATAATATTAAGCTAGTATTGCTTCTGGAATGAGCACATTCTCAAATGGTGGCCTGTGAGTGTGGATATGTAAAGCAATGTATGTATATTTATATGTCTGTATAGATGTGTGCTTTTATTTGTGTGTGTTTGTAAGACAAATATTTTTCAGTGTCTGTGTACATAAACGTTACTTCAGACACTCATACATACATCCTTCTAAAACCAAGGCTAGTCTTCTTTAGTTTGCTAAGTTCTTTTTTAACTCCGTAAGGTAATTCCATAGCCTTTACCCATGGAAAGCCTGTTCTTGGACATAGATTCATTTATAACATCAATAGCAAAAAGGCAAAGTGAATTAACTGTTTACATAAATACTATAATGTATATGCATATAACATATGTACAACCATGTGTGTTTTATAAATAAATACCTAATACCTAAGTACACAAGTATCGGGCACTGAAATGCCTACAGGGTCTTTTGGTATGGGTGAGCTACTTGTAGACACTTGTAAGTTGTTGTGAGTCTGGGATTGATTATGTCCTGCTTCTTAAAGTGCTTTGCAGCTTTAAACTGGTAAATATAATTTTAAAAGGGTGGGACAATGTTTTGAAAATAGTTGGTCACTGCCTTATTTTGCAGAGACGTAACTATGAAAGTACAACCTTATTTATCTTACCACATATTAATGGAATTACATTTCTTTACATAGGTTTAATGCAATTGTGTCACATGACATCTTTCAACTATAGGTGATAAATAGGTAAAGAAGATGAAACTGAGGGATATAAAGGAGGTTAATGGGGAAAGAGTTATAAAGAGAAGGCAAGTGAGCTGCATTCAACATGTACTTCATACACAAAACTAATGATAGCTTGTACAATAATTGTATTATAAGACTGGAAATTATAAAACTGCCTTCTCTTTGGCAATACCGATTTCTTGTTTCTTTGATGTGTGTTAGCACAGAAGATTAGGTTACTCCTTAAATTACACACAAACAACCATCAAATATTGTCACAACAATCTCGATGTCATCTTTTCCATGATGCCATTCCACTACATTGGTTGGCAAACTACCACTCAAATATCAAAGTACACACTCATAATGATTATGAGTTCAAGCTACTTATTTTCAGTCTGCCTGATACTCATTTTTTTTTTGCCTCTCACTTAATTAAATGTCCCCATCTATAGTGAGTATGTTGTGAGTGTAGAATACTGAATTTCTGATTTCGTAGCATTTGTTGTTTGCTTTGCCCAAGTATAATAAAGCAGCAAACCCAAGGGAAGTGTTTAGCTATGTACTGTAAGCCTCCACATGCAGGAGCCTTCTGAGAAACTGGGATGTTAGCCTTTCAGACAAAAAAGCCCAAATCTGCTTCCCTGGAAATCACCACCAAAACTCCTATGGACTTACATGGAGTCATGACGTTGTAGAGGTTGTGTTCAAATGCAACTTTGGAGCCTAAAGTGAGAGCACACCTCAAGGGTGAGTGACAGATCCAAAAGAGCACAGCATGCAGCTACCCTTACAGGTTACAAATGAGTTCCATTATATAGAAACAAGAATTTCTATCTATGATGCCTGGCTTAGGATAGTTATCTTTGATGACCCGTAGGGAGATTGGTGACTTGATCTTAAGCTATGGATAAGAATTAGATAATCTAAATAGTTTCCTTAGTTACATTCTATTTCTTATTAGTCATAGGGCATGAATCCAATCAATATTTAGACAATCTGAGGTTATTGCATTATATCTTCCCCCTTTGTAATCAGCATTGGCTTGTTCAATTGGGTGGGACACTTCATCATGTGTTGTAATGACACAGATGTGCATCTACCCTAATGTGAAAGGAGAATCCAAATAATGGAATTAATTATCTAAAATAGTCTACTTGAGTTCAGGAATAACTCATCTACTGTAAATTAAGATAATCTTTCCGTAAGGGTCTGAAAAAGTGTATCACTTAAGCTCTTTAAGTAATGCCAAAGTGATGCACAGTGGAGAATTTCACCATGAGAAATGAGGTCCCTCTTATATTCTGTCTCTAAAACAGAATATATTAAAAAGTCAGTAATGATTCAAAGTTCATGACATAAGTGGGAAGTTGCTCCAGCAATGCTATTTTTTTTTTTTTCAGTTAGGGAGTCTAGAATTTAGTCTAATGCTTTTAATGTTTTCACTCTCCTTGGCTTTAGCTTTATTAAAAATTCAATCTGATATTCAATTAAATGATACTTTATGTTGTTGGAGCAAATAGAGTTTTATCAACAGTTTGGTTATTTACTTCCCATTTTGCCTTTCCATGTCAAAACAGTGAAATTGTATAGTTACCATAATCTCCCTATTTCTACTGGTCCCAGGTATTCCTGCAGAATCTTTCTTCCAATTCTAGAATAAGTGTTTATAAAAATGCTCTGTCAAAGGTAAAGCAGAGAGTACACACATCCCTTCTTGACTCTTATGATGAAAGTTTGCTGGCACAGGTCATAAACTTTAAGAGCATTTATCCCACAGAAAAGCCTGCTATTATATAGTGGGGGTTATCTGTAACAGGGTAAAAAGAGGAGGAATGCTTACTCTTGTTTCTATAGTTCAGTTTGATTTTAGTACTATTTAGCTGATATTACAGTTGGGTTTTTTTTTACAAAGAGAGAAGGAAAAAAAGTGTGGACTTCATTTTGTTTAGCTTCTAATCTCTTGCCAAATGAATTAGCTAGAAGCATTTTCTACTGACAAAATATAGTCTAAGTTGTAACAGTTCTGACTCATCTGTTGCTGTTCAGTCTCCCTTGAGAATTAGCTTACTGTAGCCAAGGAAAGTTTTGGTCCACATCTATTAATCTTCATGGAGATACTTCTTTGAGCCTGGGATCTCACTGCCTTATGAAAAGGTAGCACAGGAAAAACCCACCCAAGTTTATGGGCTAAGGCAAGTAATCAATCAATGCAAACAACAGTGCCATGCAGACAAGATTTAATAAGAAGAATGGATGGAACCAGCTAAGCCCCCAGGGACAGATGAACCTACTTCTCATTTTCTGTTTATTAAAACCATTCATATCAATTTGTCATGTGGAAGCATTTAGTTCATTCAAGCACAAGTATAATTTAAAAATCCTGTTAATAATACCTTGAATCCTATTAATAATACCTTGAAATGTCAAATTCTTTACACACAGGTGATAAGGGAACTGGAGTGGTAGCTTACGATATCTAATTCCAATCTCACTGCAAGATTTGCTAAACAATTGGTCAAACTCACTTTTTCTGTAACTTCTTGGAAGCTAATGTAGTTACGGAAGGCAAGAATATAGGAAAATGCATCCATTCACTTCCCTCCAAAGGCTAAATATGAACTTCTCCGAAGTCGCTAATTTTTTTTCATAAATTTTCTGAGATTCATCTTTCCATTTGCTCTAACTGGCTGTGAATGGAATTCAACAGACTTGTAAGAGTTCCTAGAAAGCTCAAAAAGCTTTTTTTTCCCTTTTTTTTTCAAGAGTAAAAAGCATCTTGCAAGCTGTTCCATTATTGAGGCCCAAGGATACTCATTCTGGCTAAAAGGCCGTTCCTGTATTTTGCGTACTCACTGCCCATCTCTCTGTCTATGCTGCCAAAAGGAGCCAAAACCCAGACCTGCTTCACTGGGCAGAACTAAGTCGAATCATTAACACTTGCAGTCATTGCTCCTGGGAGAATGCTCTTTGCAAGATATTTCGTGGGAAATTTTGTCCAAAAACGGTAATTGCTAGAGAGCTAGCCCTGTCACTCTGTTTTTCTGTGTCAGTCCTTGTGCAAATGTACATACTTTTATGAATTAGAAAGATCACATTTGACTCAGTGTTCTACCTGTCTCTGCAGTGAGTTGTGCTTCTGGGCTTGAACCAAAGCTTGCTGAAATGACAGTGTCTTCATTTACTTGAAACACCTGTGATTCAGACACTGTATATGTCAGTTTAAGAATATGACAACTGGCTGTTTGTGGACTTTGGGAGTGTAATTGCCAAAGAGCAAGTTGAGATGCAAACCAGAAGTTTTCCTGGTGTGGCCTTGGCTTTGCCTTACCCTCTTACATTCATCTCCAGTAAGCCAGACACTTAGCCCTAGCATAACATCCATCTTCACATATATAATTAGTATCACACCTACAGGCTCTGTTTCTTTTAAATAATCCTTTGATGAATGCTAGAGATACTAAGCTTATTAGAGGGAGATGGTGCTTAGAAGAAGCAAAAAAATGCTATGCTTCCTGACTGCTTTGTTCTTTTGAATTATTGCATAGTAAAAAAAAGAAAACAAAACCTTTTCTGTCTTCCAAAATAATATAGAAAAGGCTGCTCAGATTTGGCGGAACTTTTTCAGGTTCAAGTAGTTACTAATAATCTAAGCTAGGAAGAAGAGGAAAGGCAACCTCAAACTTTCAAAATATTCAATAAACTCATGGCTCAGGAATAGCTCAACACATGACAACCTATAAACCTCAAGGCTGGGAACTGAAACAACAGCTTGATATGAAGTGACCAGACCTCCCTCCTTAAACTAAGAGACTACAGTACCTGGTAAAGTTTTATAGCCCTTAGAAGATCTTTAACAAATTAAAGCCACTGTAACTATGACTTTGTTCTTTCTTTTCAAGCTGCCTACCTTCCCATTCCTATCCAGCAATGCTACTGCCCAACGGATGGTTTTAATTCAGGTCCCAGAGTTGTACAAAGCTTGGTATTCATACAATAAACCTTTCAAAGAAGAATTTAGGTTTATTGGAGTTATTTAATTGTTGTAGAAGCTCTGCTATAATACAGACTTCTGTCATTTTTGTCTCATTGTTATAATAGACTAAATCTATTAGAATATATTCATAGCTGAAGGAAGACTGGGATTCCTGTGACTGCACTTATATTTGCATTATGTATGTAGCAACAAGAACTGGATAAGGCAAAGAAATAAGATCCTTGATCATCATCTCCTTTGATCATCTCCCCCTTCCCCCACCACTTATGCAGAGCCTACCATAGAGGTATTTTGGTTCATATCTGGAGTTCCTCATATCCATTCCAGGAATATTACACCAAAATTTATCCAACATTTGAAAGCACTTTTCTATGCTGTGTTCTGAGGCTTTACTATAGGATTATCTTTTTGACTGTGGCAATACTAGTACCCTATATAAAGGCCTGTGAACTGCTGAGTGTACACACCTGCAGTATAAGCTATCCTGTGTTGCCTTCCTGCCCAGTAAACTGGTAATCAACATGCAGTGGAAATATGAGAAGGAATCACAAATTATGCAAATACTCCTTCACCAGGAATCAATCTAAACTGTTCATGTAGAAAAGATCTGGACCAGCAGCAGTTCAGTTTACCCTCAAAGATATACCAGCTCTCAGCACGGAATCCAAGTTCTATCTGCTTTTGCTCTTCTAGCTGGGCAGATGTGCCTGTGCAGCCCTTCCCATAGTGCTCTGGATGTTCAGTAATTTTATTTCTTTCCTTCCTCTAACAACCTTCTGTTTTCTGTGGACTTTCTCTGTTTAAATTCCCAGCTAAAGAAAGATGCCCCTCAGAACACGGGCAATGGTCCAAGGAAGTCCCTTTGTATACAAATACAAAACAGACACAGCAAGCATTTTCCTTCCATTTCAGTTTAAGTTACAGCTTTAAATCACATTCCATAAACTTTCTTTCCATTCTGTTCAGGATAACTCTTTGTTTAGTATGAGGCTACCAGAAAGTAGCAAACTACTACCAAGACTTTATACACTTAAAGGAAAGGAAAAGCACATTCATACACATGGATGTAAACCGTGCCAGTGAGCAGAAAGCAAAATGCTAGGAAAATCCTTTCCTATTACATATATGGAGATTGATGTTTAGTTCTATACAGTTTGCATTTTGAATTCATCGTCAGATTTGGCATATGCCCTTTATTGCTTACACAGGAACTTAAGAATGAAACAGACATTCTGAGGATGTTGCACTTGAAATCAGATCTGCATTTGTTAGGGAGCTTTCATGGTCCAGGTGTAAAATCTCCAATAAACATTAGACATAACTCAAACAGAGAAAACCACCTCTTAGTTTGACAAGCTGCTAACCACAAGGCCACAAAGTACAAAGCAGCAGCTTCTGACATCAAGATGCATGGTATTCTTAACTGACACCCATAAAACTAAAATTAGTCAAAACACTTTCTTCTCCAAGGCTTGGAGCTGCATTTACTGCACACTGAATAAAAATTCCCACAAAAGAAAAAGTTCCAATTGCTGAGACTAAACTTGGAAATGATGTTCCTGAAATATCCTCATTGCAGGTTTAAATTTTACTTAATGCACTTTGGAAGGCTCTTTGCTGACTTTAGTGATTATTCTTGAAAAAGTAAAACAAGATTTTACCCCCCAAAACCATAGAAAATAACACTATTCAGGGCCAAGAAAACCAGAAATTTTTAGGGTGTTACTGCTCATTAAAACTGCAAGACTGACAAATAAGTTTACTAGAATATGTAGTGAAAGTGTGTACTCATACTAGACCACTTCCACTTAGCTGAACATTTCTTCATGTTGACTGGGAAAACACACTTTCCAATGACGAGCTGTTTTCACATTTTCCGTAATACATCCCAACCATAAATGATATTTTGCTATGAGATGCTAAATCTCTTAGGTAATGCCTTTTTTTACACTATAACTGTTTTCCTGAGTGTAATGTTTTGCATTTCATTAGTGGATAATACAATATTGTGATGTTCTTGAAGATAATAATTGCCATAATCAGTGACTTCTTCTCTGGCTAGTCTGAAATTCTATTTCTGTATTGTGAGTCTCTAACACCTGAGATGGAGCAGACAACATGCACGCAGCAGACTGCATTGTGGAAATGTATACATTCTTTTACATTTGAGTTCAAATTACAAGCAGTTAATGAACAATGTGTTAATGCATGGCAGTTACTGATTACAGAATTTAAGAGTTGGCTCTGGTAGTTTATAACCATAGCTTATTAATGTCTATAGGGACTCTATTTATTTGTTGGCCCTCCCCTACAATTTTCAAGCTCTGAAACAGAAGTGCTGCGCAGCAGATCATCTTGATGACTCACAGTGAGAATGAAGTATTATTACTTGAACTTTCATTAGGAGAACTAGAATTGAATACAATTCTCTTTCTATCCATATAACAGTGTCAACATAGATAAGACTTCAAAAACCATTAACCATGTCTCCAGATCCAAAATTATGGTTTTTCTATTCCTGTAACGTACCAAGTTGTTTAATTACATTTTTACATCATGATTCCCCTGTGGTTTATTACACTGGTCCAACATAAGAGAGGAGAGAAAATATCTAGAAGTCAACTGTCATGTAACAGTGATTGTGAGAAATATGGAGATAATGTTATCTGCAAATAGCAACATTATTACATTTGTGCAATTAGTTGTATACATACAAAAATAAAAATATGAACGCACTCCTTGAATTGCACCCCTTTGCATGTATGTTATTTGAAGTTTGCATATGCTTTTTTTCTCTGTTGGATACTTTATTATATCTGAATGGTAGCCCATGGACCTCTTTTCACTTGTTCAGTTGGTTGAGCTTGAGTGTTTGTCCTTACTTCTTTCTACTTTAATAGATCATCCATTATATTCCAGTTTAAAGAAATGGTTAATCTCATATTACCCTATCACAGTGGTTTTAGCTGTGCTTGTCCATAAGCAGCACAGTGCCATAAGCACCCATAAGGAACATTTCCCATTTACAGAGTTTCATCAAAAGGTGTAGCTGACCGTACACTGTTGTAGGAGATACATATGACCTACTAGAAGTAGTCCAGAAATCATGGATAGTGGTGGTTTCATACACAAAGACAACAATTTTGCTGGGGCACAAGTTAATGTAGTCAGTGAGATAATTTACACGTTTTCAGAAGCTGACTCAGTTTCTGCAAGTCACAGAATCAAGGAAATACTGCCCACTGCCAGCCTTTGCACCTGCTTTGGCACCAATACAGGGAAGAAAGGAACAGAAAATATGCGTAACAGTGGGGAAACCATGACTTCAGAATGATATTGAATTAATCCCTGCTTTTAGTGTCTGTACCTCTCTGTCATAAGGCACATACAGACTCTTGTAAAAGAATTTGGTATACATACTTCGGCTTGGTTCTTTTTACACTTGTATAGCTGAGATTGTACAGAAAAATCCTCATAAATATAGGGTCCTGTATCAGGGTTTGAATATCTGTTGATATAGTCAAGCACCAGACTGTCACAAAGCAGAAAAATCACATCAGTCCTGTGATGTCTTCCTCACTTAAATTATCTCAGGGCTTTACTGGAGCTATAAAATCATAACTTTCCAAGATAACGCAGCATGACGGAAGATAGGACTTAGTTCCTAGCAAATGCTGTGCAAGGTCCAGGATGTGCTCAGCTTCCACCGAGTAGGTGACAATGCAAAGGCCCATGGTCTGTATTCAAACAGAAGACTGCTGCAGTTCAGAGCCTCATATTAACATCTTGTCACCATTAAGCTAAATTGTGATCTAAAACCTTATGCAGGTTTTATAAGACTCAGAAAAAAAGTATTCATTTTCTTACAAGCTCTCCTGATACAAAATTTGGTAAGGTAAAAGCTGGAGGGGTGAAGCAGTGTGCCAATAAAAGTTTGTTTTCTTCTGCCAAGGAAACTGCTGTTTTCAAGGCAGAGTCAATTAAAGGCAATGGATGTTACCTTGAGGAGCTACTTTGTTTACATTTCAAAGGCCTAGTCCTCTTGTTAGACTGATACTGTTTCATGCAGCTCCTTAATGAAAAGCATTTGCTTAGTATTATACCTCAACAGCAAATTAGATTCTCCCAAGACAGCTTGACTATGTGAGAAAGCTTTTGTGATTGCCCAGACTTCTGTGGTGTCATTAAGACAGTGACCCTCACATCTGCTCTTTCAAGTGCTGTTCTCAAGGAAAACATTAAAATTACTCAGATGTATTACAAACTTAGAGGGTTTACCACCCCAAGTGGATTTAGACAATTTAATTTCACCTAAAATTCTGAACTCAACTTGAAATAAATTACAATAGAGAATATTCGGAAAGTTTTTCTTACCCACTAACTTTAACTGGTGTCCCTTTCAGACTCTGACAGTGTTCGATTACAGCAAGCAGCAGTGGAAGTTTTTTTTTTCAGAAATGAAAATGGTGGAAAAGTGGCAAGGAAAATGACTGCAACCATGTTAGATATTTCCTGCCTCTTCTTTCTCTTGTATTGTCATTAAAAAAAAAAAAAAAAAAAAAAGGCACACTTGGCCTCTACTGATATTTCTACTTTTCTACTACCAATGGTTAGAAATTAAAGTAAAAGTCTACTGGTAAGTTAAATTCAAAGAATCTTTGTGGTAAAATCCAGATAAAGCTACAAGCAGTCCACTTAGTTGAGAAGCAAACTCTGCTATAACGTAAAGTAGCTATAAAATGGTTATATGTATGGAAGCTAGTGAGGAAATGCTTTAATGCCCATCACTTCAGTGATGGTATATAGCACATGCTATAAAAGAACTACAATTTATGTGGTGAGAGATCTATGCACTGAATATAGTTCTGGACTACATGTCAATCAAAAATCCCTTCAGCTAAATGATCAGCTAATGTCTAAAAGCCATGTTATCTTTTCTGTTACATGCTATTGCAGTCCAGTTTGGAGCGCCCCCTGAATGAAGCATGGAAGATTCATTCCAATATTACAAATATATTTAGGAGAAAACACCATAACTAAAAAGTATTTATATTCACACCTGAAAATCTCTTCAGTATTATTTCTCACATACAGAAGCAGAGCACACGAGTCACTTACCAACTTTACATTCAGTCACCGGGGCTGCTAAACAAGGTAATTTCCACTTTGCCAAGGAAAGCTAGAAACACTGTATCCTCAACCAGAAGAGCCTGAATGACAAGTGACTCATATTAGGAATTCCTTGTGTTCAATCAGCTACCCTTGATGTGAGATAAAGGGAATTGATGAAAACAGACAGAATCCAGTTTCAGACTTCTCTTGGGAAGAGCAAAGACCTTTTTTACATAGGGACAAATTCATTCCTGGCATAAGGCTTTTTACTTTAGAGGAATTATACCAAAAATGAAAACAGGTCATCTTGTTTTGTACTACATGCTTCACATCAATGATGAAATAAACTGAGTCTCAAAGGAGAGGTGATTTAAAGTCAGCACTCATGCTTTGTTGCGAATTCTTTTAAACTATAAAACCTTCTAACATTTCATTTTTAAAATATATTAGTTTGATTTATCATTGACTTAAGCAACAGTCCGTGCAATGACAACTAAAAGCTCTTCATGGAAAATAAAGCACTACTCTCTGAAATCATCCAGACCCAGCAAAGCATATGTATCACAGTCCTTACAAAGAGACCAGAAATCACCTGCCTTAAGTATTCAACTGGAAGGAGAGGAAAAAACAAAACAAAACAAACAAAACAACCAACCAAACAAACAAAAAAAAAACCCAGAAAACCAAAGGGTTTCTAATTATTCTGGATATCTCAATTTTTTTTTTTTGTATGCTTGATTTGTAATGCTTTAATGAATCCTGGTTCTCAAAAAAATACTAGGTACGTGTTTACTGGGAATTAGGCATATCATACTAGGCATGAAAAGACAGTTTATGGGAAGATTAAGGAGAGCAAGCATAGCTGAATATTTATTTATTTTATATTCTATCCTGGTCTGAACTATAGTTTTGTACTATTCTGAATATATTTATAGTACTCTGTAGTAATGGTTGCAAATGCTGCAGTCGCACTATCATGCAGAGTCGGCAATATTGCTTTGATCATCCTATTATTTGGGGTATTTTACGACAGTTTTAAATGGCTGAGAACTGCACAGAGATTACTCAATTGTATCATTAACCGTGAACAGCAACTACGTGTTAACAACCTGTAACTACCCCTGAACAATGTAAACAGGAAGCCTGGTGCTGGAAATTCATTTTGAGGATTTCCACTGCTCTTGCAGATAATGTTTCAATGATCCTAGGTCACAAATAGAGTAACAACGTAAAAAAAATATCTTTGTGAAGTGCCATCTAGGAGTTTTAACTGTTGCTGGACCGAAAGAATAGACATTTTCAACAGTTCTTAAAGGGGTTTTATATCACTGCCTTCTACAAAACTATATGAAAAGTGCTACAGCTTTTTACTTTAGTTACATTGTAGTAAAATCCCAGTGATGTTTGGCATAATGTATAATACCTGTGATGCATTTTTATGATTAAAAAATAATTCCTACTAAATATTAACAAGAGCATTATGTAAATTAAAATTAACTTTCGACCTCAAAAATTATTGTGTTCATATCAAAGTAGTCATGAGCTATTCTTCTAGTGATCGTACATCTACTAGAAGTTTTCATTCTGCTGTGGAGATTGGCCAGGACTTTGGCCACTGAGCCAGTCAGAATTTTTAAATGTGAAGATAAATTGAGATAACTAGGGCTTACATGACATACATTCAGGAAAAAAAAAAAAAAAGAAAGTTTTACTGGATGGGAAAGTAGTTTCAAATCCAATCCAGAACCAAAGCATGTGGATTTGATCAGAGTTCTTTTGACAATATACAAAACACACTGTAAAGTGCATCCTGGTTTCTTTAATATCTAGACCTAAAGAGCATGTACCACAGCTTCCTTCCAGCACTTGCACCCAGTTTCCTAATTCTTGGAAACTGGATCATGTGGTGAGGGGACAAGTGACCTAACACTGCTGCATGCCTGAGGAGCTGGAACACAGCTGGAATGCCCCTGTTGTGACAAACTGCTCAATGTATTAATTCAAATTAATTCACAGGAAGTAAAAATCTGTTAATAGGTTAAAAAAAAAAGTGCAAAACACTTCAAAAATCTTAAGTACTTTCTTGAATGTGGTTAGAAACATTAAAATGTTGTATTTCCGTGACTTCGGAATGAAGTGACTGTGTGACTGAAATGCTGCCAGAAGAATCCTCTCCACTACCCAGTTTATGCAGCAGACTAAGAATATGCCCTCAACTTTTCTATAATGAGGATATTCTGGAAAAATATAAGAAAATCTAAATCTCAAATAATGAATATTTTTGCAATGTTGTAAAATGCTATGTGTTTGCAGGTTTGGGGGGTTTGGTTCGTTCGGAATTTTTCTGTTTGTTTCTTTTGTTATTGTTTTGGTTTATCCCAAAATCTTCACAATAAGTTCCTGGGAACAAAGCTATTTAAAGTAATCTTCAGAAACTTCCATAACATCATCCAAGAACAAGAATTTCTACTTGGATAAGAAATATTTGAAACCCATAGTAGAAGAGTACAAATTTGTAACTGCAGATTCCAGCCAGTGCATTTTGTGGAATATGGAAGGGGACAAGGACACAAGTCATACTGATGTCACTGCAGGAAGATGTCACTGCAGAGTCAACTACAAGAGAAAAAAACCCACAACCTTGTAATTCAAGAATGTCTCTAAAAGGGTACTGTATTTTCAATATACTCTCAAAATACTGCATTTAATTTCTTGGAAATTGGTCTTCAAATACATATAAACATTACTATTTTAGGGTATCCTTGCATTTTTCTGTTTGGCAAAATTTCCAGACTCTTAGTGCCTCAGAAGACAGCAGTCCAAAAAGGAATCAATATCAACATCAGACCAACAGAAGAGGAGCTTTGACCAGTGCTCTGGCTCTCAGAGGCTTTTCCTTATTGGGAAAAGGAAGTCTTCCAGTCCTGTAATAGATCACAGACTGCCATGGTTACCCTTGCTGAAAGCTTTTCCAGAGGGCTTGCTTCTGGTATCAGACTGAAACAGGCAGCCCTGCTCTTATCTGGTAAGTTCCACTGATCTCTCTCTGTTCAAATTCCTGCAGACTTCTAATCTCCCCAAAATCTGCCTGATTCCACCCAGAAAAGTCTTTCTTCAAACCAAACTGGTCCCTCAAGGTTCCCACCTACCTTATATTTGGGTATCATCTGCACCACCACAGCTCCCTCAGGCTTCCACTGACCTTTTCCAGCTTCCTTGCCTGGCATCTCCCAGACCTCCCTTCCTTCTGTTCCCAACAACGTAGTTTGCCACTGCCGTGAAATGGAATTGCACTTATTTTGCTAAGAAACCTCGAGTCAGTCAAGTACATTTAGATCAATTTCCAAATACTGCATTTGAAGGTTCTCTAATCACAGTGAGACATCCATTTAAATGCCTTGGCATGTCTATTGACTCAACTGACTTCGAATAGGAATTTTAATGACGTAAAGCAACTAAGAGAACCCATTTTCTACTGTATGTTCCAGCCAGTTTGATAAAATCCATAGAGCAGAACAAATTGTGTCAATAATTATATTGGATTTTACTGAAAAGCAACCTCTATATAAACAACAGAACAAATCAAATGAAAACACAGTAATCTGAACAAATGTTTTCAGTACTAGAAAGTGTAAGGTGAGCAAATTGCTGCCCTAAGGACAAGGTGAAAATCCCTAGTCCCCCTTTCTAAAGCAAACAAGTAGTAGTGAAATGTAATTTGATGCCCATTTCCACCAAGGGAAAACATTTTGTCAGCCACCTTTTTTTTGAGGTTGCCTTAACATTGTTTTCTTGTAATCCGATACTAACAAGCGCTCTCAGTAACTATCTTAATGACTCTCAGGGGAAGGCAGTTGATCAGCAAGTGTACTAACAAGGCTGAATTATGCCGTACACTTCAGGGCTCACCTTGCCCAAAGATTCTGAAAAACTGCCTAAATATTGACTTAGATACGTTTTACATCTTTGGCCACGATACCCATTTTACCTATGAATCAAATGTGGTATTTTTCAAAAGCATCTGTTTCAAAAACAGCAAAATGTTAAATCTTTAAGAACTCTGTGGAAGCTACAGGTTTTCAGTGACTGAAAATGTTTCTCCTCAGATACCTCAAATTTTAAAGCACCAAAATTTGAGGATTTTTTAAAAAGTTGGATGTAATTGATTTTTTTTTTAAATCACATACAAATCAATAACATAGTTAGAAGTCGAACACAGAAATTTTAAAATTTAGTACTTTGTACCATCCAGGTTAGTAGTGACCAACTGATTGCAAATTTGTCTGTTGAGAACTGACTATGCTATGGATTTATTTTTAAGTGGGCTTACAAACAAAGCAGAGCACCACCAAACTTGTACCAAAGTTATATTTTTTATGCTTTGATGAAGAAACTATTTCACTTTGATTTCAGAGTTTCTTTATAGCTTTTGAGTGACAGGCAGCCCTTTACATTATTAATAAATGTTTTGAATTTAAAGTCTTTAAACTAAAAAGTTTTTTTGGGAGGAGCTTTGAAAAACCTAGAAACAAAGCAACTCATCATAACACTTATAAAGATTTTTTCACACTGAACTTTGATTTAATGTATCAGAGTCATGATTTTAATCACAAATTCTATCTAATGTTGAAATAAACTCCAAGAATGATGACTAGAGGAGCTCTGCCTTTATAAATCTCCCATCAAATTAAATGGGAAGGTGAAATTCACAAGCGTGTAACCAGGAGGGATCACTTCGTGGTCTCAGAACAAAATTCAGTCCTGTACAGAGGGTAAGTCTGAGTGCATTGAGCAGTGAAGAGGAATAGCAAACTTCAGCCTAAGAAGCTCCTGCTCTGAGAGTAGTCTGTTTTCCACCAGTGATTATGGAAGGAGTGGAGGAATTCCAATCTTCCAAGCTAAAATTAGCCTTTGAAAAAAAAAAAAAAAAGCCACTTAGGAACCTGGTTTGGTGTCCAAAACCAGCTGAAAAGCTCTCCTTGAACTGCACAGAAGCAAATTACTGTACAAGGACTGAGCAAAGATGCATTTGGCCCTAGGGAATTCCTCTAGATCTGCTGCTATTTTATTTTATTGATCTGAATTCCTTTACTCATTAAGTAGACAGGCTTAGTGCAGGGAAGAGTTTTCTTTTCCCCTAGGTCACAAAACAGCAATAGATCTACTTCTGCTGCAGCCTCTGAACACAGCACAAAATCCAAGCAGCTGTCCCAGTTCAGAATTAAGGTCCATCTAGCCCAGTATCCCATTCAGCTCTGTGTAAGTGACCCTTTCTAGGCATAGCCAACAGCATATAAGGACAGAGACTGATCTGAAGGCAAAGCAGATCAGATTAAGCAAAGAAAACAGAATTCTGTGGTCCAGAGATAAAGAACATTACCTTATTAATGAAGCAACACACAGGTACAGTAGAAGCGTCTTGGGAGAGTAGGAAAGCTGTGAAGGTTAGCCAGCTAACTAACCAGCTGAAGGCTGGAGAAAGGGGTAATAGGAGGCAGCTCTATGAAATAAAATGAGAGAATGGGGAAGAGAAGACTGAAAGCCAGGGATGGGAATTGGAGTGTTGGAAAAGTTAAGTAAAAAGGCTCAAGGGCAAAGTATGTTTCAAATGACTTTGTACAGGGGAATGGAGCAATAACTAAAATTGACCTCAAAGCAGCCACCACTCTTTCTTTCATACTCTCAGCTGCTGCCATCTAATACCTTCTTGGAAAGGAAAGAGAAAGGAAGTAGATAAGCCCGCTTCTGTCTCAAGGAGGGAGAGGGTGTGAGGTAGAGCCTAGTGGCGCTTTTGCCTCTGCAGCCGCTAAAATATGGGACTGACAACTGCTACTGCTGCTGCTGCTGCAGAGGTGGCCTCCTGATCACTCTCCTCCCCAGACATTATCAACTCCTCTGTATACACCTAACTTAACAGCTTCTTTTGTTGCAGCAAAAGTAATAGAAAGGAGGAAACAAATGGTGGTTGAGCAGCTGGTCTTCTCCTGCACAAGGGAGACAATCTGCCACTCGTGGCTTTGTGTTCTGCTTATGCCTAAAGCACCCTCCTGCATTCAGACATTGATTCATGGGAACGTCATACTTGATACAAGCACGCAGACAAATGTATACATAAAATGAGTGGAGATGTCTTAAGTGTCATGAAGAAGAGATTTTAAATAACTCTATGACATAAAATACACATGTTATGTCATCCATCAAACCTGCAATGAACTTTGGAAGAGGACCTATATTTCCCAAATACTCCAGTCTCACAGTTAAGGGAGTATGTATCACCCCACGTACGATCATTCAGTATGATACTCCATCAGTGAAGTTCACATACATTTTCTGTTTTCAGAGCAGATTTCTACTTCAAAAACAACTGCAGACTGTCATTCTCATTTATAGTTTCACCCTGAAATTTATTATGTATACGCAGCAAAGTTTGTAAGTCATTTGCATGCCAGCAGAAGTGTGAGTAGCAACCAAACGCCACAGTCCATTGCAGAGACCTTCGCAATGATTATCAGCGAAAGTCAAGTTTCTTGATTTCACTCAAGCAATACATAGCAGCAACAGCATCATTCATGTTAGAACCATAGCTCATTTAGGTACAGAGTTGTCATTGGACATACATTTACATTTACATTTTGGTAACATAAAATCTTAACGTATGGTAATAGATATACTGGAAAGGATTTCATCATATGTTTTGCTTCATCATAAATTGACAGGAACCAGTGAATTAAATAGACCACTCTACCGCTTTTCTTATGATAACTCTCTTAATAGTTATAGAGTATTTCACCTTTCATAACATAAGGGTTTTTTAAAGTATATTTTAACTTAAAAGAGCTTCAGTGTTTATTCAGGGTTTATACAGATTGATCTGCAGTAATCTATCTAGAGTGCTTTGCCTTGATGAGAGATATTTGAAGCGGTCCTTACTGCATTCTGATACTTCACCTATTGCATAAAGAGCTACTACTGAAAAAGCCCATGATGTGCTGGGTAAAACATCAAGAGCAATTAGATTTAGCAAAATTATTCAGAAGAGGCCCAAGATCAAATAAACATTGCTTTTCTACAGCAGAAGGGAACACTCTCTCACTTTCTGCCTAACAACAAGGTACTGGCAGTGGTGTTTCAAGCGGGATGGGGCCAGACTTTGATCTCAGCAGGGGGGCATATGTTAACCACAACTGCAAACTGTCTTAAAACCCACAGGTCAAGCAGGTATTTTTAGTTCTATTTTGAAGAATGTAAAAAGATACTTTCTCTCATTTCAACAGCAGGACTATTTATTTTGGGGCAGGAAGGGAGGGGGAACTGCAGACAGCTATATTGTTGCGATAAATCAAAATAAAACAGACATTCAATATTTACCCATTAAGAAAAAATAGAATACTCCCTATGTAGCAGAATCGCTCCCACTCATTTGAATGGATATATCCCTCATAAAAATTAATAGGTAAGAATTAAAGAACAACTTTCCAACAACACCTTGAATTGTAGCATCTTGGACAATAGTTGCAAATAATTTCAGTAGTCATTGAAAGAAATTAATCGGATTAATTCAAAATTTGAAATACTGCCTGGGTGAGAGTAAGCTATTGCTTAATCCAACAAACAAAGATAAAGAAAAAATGTGAATGGAGACACATCAATTCTTGGAAGTATTGGGCTCTTACTGTAGATAAGTATGATTCAGGTTTATTAAGGCAGCCCCTAACGGCCAAGAAAGAATTTATTCCAGCACCCTAAATAGTGGTTGGCAGCTCCTGTTCTTCCAATCTTATAGTCAAAATAGACCCAACACATAAATTATGGAAATACATATATCATTTAAGTGTATATTACTGTGTGATCAGCAGATAGCAAGTTAGATTTTCAAAGTTTTCTGATGTGATCAGTTTATAAGGAATAAAGTAGAAGGAAAGACAAAGGAAAGCAGAGGAAAGTAATGGAGCAGAAGGAAGATTGGGAGATGTTTCTGAAGCTCAAGTGACAAAACAATGAGGGAGAAAAGGTGGGCTGAGAATAGCACAGTCACCACCAGGCAGATGAAATCCTGCCATGACAGCAGAAATCTCTGAGAATATTCAAAGCAGCACGGACAGGCTAAAATATATGCTTGCCTTCTATCCATACTTTTACCCCAAGGCCGAATAGCAGTGGGAGACAGAGAGGCACCACCTGTTTCCTCAGTTTCTCCCTTGCAAAGGTCTGAATGCAAAGGATTCTGGTGAAAACTGTACTGGAAATAGCCTGCATGTGGTTATGGCCTCGAGCCTGCAAAACTCGCACACATGAGATTCCCACCGACTTGGATGGGAATTTTGTGCATAATCATTTCAGTGTCTGACCACAAAAGCCATAATTGGAATTAAAACATCAACTGAATTGTTAAATATCCAGAACCTTGGCACCAAGATAATATGGTTTAAACTTTAGACTGAATACATGACATTTACATCTATGTATTATCTTATGTGATCCTTGGCATTTTAGTAGATTTTCATTTACTGCACAGAAAGAATAAATTAAAAATTACCCTATACGGTGGCAAGGATATTACAAACACATATTTTAAATCAAAGCAATTTGCCCCCTCAACACCCACTCACCCATGAAAATAAGTTTTAGAAGTACAGTGCAAACCACAACTTTTTCATTGCATTTATTATAAAAGCTTTATTTCCCTTAATGTTTGATCTATCTATAAAAGGCAAAAATGTTTTGTTAGTAAGCCTCAACCTTTGGCAGTCAACAAAATGACTAAATTTCCTACAAATAATTTCAGTTACTCTTTTGTTTACTAATGTGCTTGTTTCCCATAATCCCCCTGGGAAGATATAATGTCCCTGTGCAGATGTTCAATGTTATAATTGGGCAGCATTCAGCAGAAATGTCATCAGTGACATAACACTTTAACAATAAAAGAAAATGAAATAGACATCACAGGGGACTCCCATTTCAAAGCAAACTTTCAAGGATCTGAACAGGAAGCATATTTTCCATATTACAAGTTCTCATTTAAATTACAAAAGTACATTGACATTTATTTCCTGAACAGATGAGTTTATCACTAGTTCAGTAATGAGTATCAATGGCAACTGAAATTACAGTTCCTTTCATACTGAGCTTCTTTTGATAAGTGCCTTTCCTTTACTTACATTCTCATACAGATTCCTTTTATTCTGACTATAACCTCCAATATTTTGCATAAATATAAATTTTCATTTTATTAAAAATAGATGCTACACTAACACACGTTTTTGCAGGACAGCATGAAAAACCAGTTTCAGCCTGGACTTGTGCCAAATGCTACTTTCTAGTCAGTCCAGCTGTAATCGAGTAGCTGGTCTCATAGTCCAAGAGACTAAAGGGAAATAGCAATAGCGGCTGCACTATTCCCATCTCTGCTACTGGCTACATAAGTTGACGAGCTAAGATGACTAGTCCCAGTGCAGCACCCCAGACTCAGGGAGACTCTGCTGAAATGACATTCTGTGCTTGAATGATTATGTTCACGTAAGTGGAAACACACCAGCAGGACACACAGGTAACAATTGGTTTCTTGTGACTATTAGATCACTCAGTCAGAAATCCTGGGCTCCCCAGGAATATCTTCTCCATGAACCATCATCTTAGTAATAACCAGTCACATAGAGACCTAATGTGAGGAGCACTGCATAAGATTGTAAAGGTAATCCCACTAATATCAAGGGAAAAGATCTAGGGATATGTCTAAAAAGTTATGAATCCAAATTCTGTTCTCAGGTACACACAGGGTAAATCCTACTGCCTTTATACAGGTAGTAATTCAGATAAATTATGTGGATAAGAATTCAGAGAAATTCAGAAACAAAGCAAAATTAATATATATTTTATCACTTTCATCCAGAAGACAAGTAAAACCGGGTTTTCTACATTCTCTTCCAGAATTTATACAATGATGATCCCAGCCCAACTAACCAGTAGATTACCCAGAAGTGTATTTAAGTAGTTACCACAGGTATTCTACAGGGAAGCTTTGGTGTACATCAAGGTAGATGCTGCAACCAAGGATACTCATGCCATGCATGGTATAATCCTCTGCCATTTGAGGCTGACAGGATACACTGATTAAGTAACTTAATATTGCATAAAACAATACCCAATTTTTTGTCAGATGCCAAGGAAAACCAGTATATAACAATATGCTGTGCTGTCTTACCTCTTATTCCCCACGTACAGAAGTGTGCAATTTCAGAATCTCAGTGGAAGGTTGAGGAGGATGATCATCAGTTAAACTTGCCTCAGCTGGAGAAGGTTTTGCATTTGGCTGCAGAACAAACAAACAAACAAATCTAGTGCAGTGCACAAAAGAAAACTTTGAAGTAACTGTCTGATGCAGTCTGAGGTACAATGTGCTAAAGAAGTCTGAAATGAAGAATTGTAGGACTCCACACCTGAGGGGGAAAGGAGGGAGTATAAATTGGAGCAAGGAATTCACACAGTATATGTTCCTTCAAAGCACCATGTACATTTGCAAGCCTTGAAGATATAATTTGCAATTTTGTCATAACATTTTGATAATGTAGTGGAAAAATACCAGTATCCAGTCTATATCACAGCTACCATGATTTGGTGTGTTGACTGAACTGTGGCTATGAAGTTTGTTACCCTAGACAAAGTTTCCAGCATGACAAAAAGATTTTGTAGAATATTCTTAGATAAAACAGTACACCCCACAATAACCACCACCTCAATGGTACTTCTCAGATGCTATAACAATTTTTTTTCCTGAATTAGAAGAATCTCCTTAGAAACTCTGTAACTTCTTCTGGCCCTATCTTACGCTTTGCTCTTCTGGAAGTGGACAACCAAGCAAAATGCCAATAAAAATTACAAATTTATCAGACAAAGTGGCATACACAGGAGGGAGAATTCTTTTCACCTCCAGAATTTCAGTCACCAAATTAACACCCTTTATGCTCTGCACTCCTACAGAGTAACAGCAGAACAAAAAAATCTAAACCAAACTCCTATCCTATCTTCCCTGAGCAGAGTTTTGACCATTCCAAAGGAGAGATTCTTGAAATTTTATGAATTCCAGCAGGAACTTGTTTTTGTTATTGATCTTATGTGGAAGCCATACAAATGCTACTAGCCAAGGATGGAGGTTTGAAAAAGCTCTAAGAGAAATGATGTTACATATACACACATGACCTCTAATGACAGGGAAGGAATAAATATGGTACTGTAGCCATCTCCTCTGCCCTCCTCAAATCAAGCTACCTTGAGATTGTGTTGCTTTCTTAAGATCCTGCTGTTCTATGTCTTTTCCTGCCTTCTCCAATCTCTGCATTCAATTGCATTTTCCTCTGCACTAAAATCAAATACTTGTTCAAGGATCTGTGTAGGTGAGGGTAAAATTATATCTCTTACTTGATCTTTGTTTCTCCTCCTCAATCTCTCTCCTGAAGCTTCCCTTAATCTCAACTCAGTCTCCATGTCTTCTCTCCTGCTGAGTTCTTATGCTGATGATAAGGTCAGAGTTTTGACATCTCCCGTTCCTCTTTCCTGTACAAAACCAATCTACAGACTCGGCAGTGATCTCCATATCCAGTGACCATATTTTCCTCTCCTTTTAACTATTGGCATAGTTGTCATAAACAACTTCAGTCTTCAGTGACAAAAGCCTATTTTAGCACAAACAGCTGTCTGATTCCAATTACTCCATTTGGGACTAGAAACCACTAATTCAGCCATACTGGTGTGCAACATTTGTGCAACAGTGTGTCAGAGTCGGTTGATGAGGAGGAAATTATTCCATGTGAAAACAAAATGAATCATACAAATCCACGGTGCTGAGAGGAAAGGGAAAGGGAAAGGGAAAGGAGAAGGGGAAGGGGAAGGGGAAGGGGAAGGGGAAGGGGAAGGGGAAGGGGAAGGGGAAGGGGAAGGGGAAGGGGAAGGGGGAGGGGGAGGGGGAGGGGGAGGGGGAGGGGGAGGGGGAGGGGGAGGGAGAGGCAGAGGGAGAGGGAGAGGGAGAGGGAGAGGGAGAGGGAGAGGGAGAGGGAGAGGGAGAGGGAAGGAAAAGGGGAAGGAAAGGAGAAGGAAATGAACAGGAAAATGGCAGTAGGAAAAGGTAAAAAATGATAAATAGGAGAAATTGATCAATTTTGTATGGAGGTTCTGATTATGAGCAAATCCTACACCCAATACCTACTCCTAACTAAAAGAGCTGACCTTGACACCAGGTATCTTTAAATTTTGAAATAAAAAGTGATAGAAAGGGGAAATTGGGACAACACTTTCAGGAAAGCAGTTATAAAACTGTCTTTCCCAGGTAACACTTATATGTGTGAGATACAGAGCTATCACTCTTAATTAACAATGGAATTTCCAAAATCAGTGAACACTTTTTTAGAAGTTACATTGGATTGCCTATTTTGTAATGAATCAGATCTCAGTCTGTTCATGTACTCTGGTATCTCAGCAGGAACACAGCAGCTGGAGATAACAAATTCAAGAGCCTACACCATTGATTCTTCTGCCGTAATCCACAAACTCAGATTCTGCATTCAGATCCTTTAAAATAAACTATCAAGGGCAGGGGAAGGTGTTGAAAACAGCTTCAGAAAGTTACCTTAAATCATCTAACATACTACAATGTATGTACATCTGTGCTGGCTCTAGCAGATGTTGGAAAGTTTGCTTTTTTTTTTAAGTGAAAAAGAGACAACCAGGCCTCTAACAGACCCTCTTTGATCTCACCTGGGAGGAAAGTTATAATCTGTCCCTGAGAATCTCTACAGTTCAGCTTAAAAGACAAAAGAGAGGAGAATGTGAAAAGAACAGGAAGCAGCACATAAAATAAAGCAAATGGGCTTTGAAACACAGCCTGGTTCCTGGGAATGGCACTGTGTCTAGTTATGTCCTTGGACGGTTGTTTTTTTTTTTGAAAAAGCTGTCTCAGAGATGTGCCAAACCACTTGCTTTTGATTTGAGTGGCAGCAAATGGGACACGACAAGTAGAGCAGAGCATAGTTGTTGCACTGCCCATGGCAAAGAAAGTACCACTTAGGACAGCAAGAAAAGGAAAGGTGATAACCCCTGAAATTGCCCATCCACAAGAGAGAGTTTAAAGAAAACAATGCCTGGAAAGCTGTATTTTAGAAAACAAAGCCTATCGGAACACAGACATATAAAAAAATCAGCATATCTCTAACTGTATATTTTGTTTTCCTGCAAACACAAGAAAAATTTGTATGTAGTTATCATGATTAATAGTCCTTAAATTGCATCCAAAGGAAAGTGTAAGAAGTTAAAAGGTACTGAAAATCTGTAATCGAGTATTAACAGGAGCTGCTACACATCAGAGTCTGTCCATTAATGCCGTTTGGCATGAGCTGCTACTGTAGCTGTCCCATTACCATCCTGACAAATTGCACTGTTCCATGCTATGGATTTTGCAGTGCAAACAATTATATTTCGTTATTGCAAATCAGTATTATTTCCAGGGTTTATTTTAATCTTCAACTTTTTCTAATCCTTGCAACAATATGAGTGTATGGAATTAAATGCTGTCTACTTTACTAAAGAACCTAGGTGCTGTATTGAGTTACCCAAGTATGAATTTTATCTGCAGAATACTGTGCATCAGAGGGCAATGATTGCCACGGGGGTCTATGCCACACTATTTTATGGGACCTTAGTCAATGGCTAGCGCAATTCCGAGTAATGGTCTCTGCTATTAGTCTGCTGTGGAATTACACAGAAATTTCATGTCCTTCTCAGTTTGACCATTTAAAAGCATACATGATTAACTATTATGTATAGATTGCAAAACAAGCAAAAGATGCTCTGAAATTTCCAATGAAGATAGTTAGAAATAGCTCCCAAACAATGTTTCTCATTTCCTTGCCAGTTATTGAAATACATTTCTATATCACTGTTCTATAATTTAATAACAGAGCTAAGCTGGTATAGTTGCAATACATCTCAGTCCCTGGTGAGAGAAAATCTGGCAGTGAAAATATCCTTTGAGTATCTCTATTCTTTCTTAAAAACAGGGGGAGTAATGTGCCTCAAGATCTCCTGAAAATAAGAAAAAAAGTTATTTGTTTGGGGTGTGAAGCAGAGGGTCTCACTTTTTTTTTTTCTTTTAAAGATTTAATCCCAGTATTCAAATTTTTCCATTAAAGCATTCCTGTATTTCGTTCTGTGACCTTGGCTTTCCTCTTACTTAGACTGTTTGGTTTAAATTCTGTCAGTTTGAGACCCTGGATGAATATGAAGGAGGTAAAGTATCTGCAGACCTAAGGTGAATCAAGTCCTTGTTAAATGGATGAACTATATGTTTACAAAGAATGAAACAGCACTTAACTAAATGGAAAGGCTATTACAAGAACCAAAGGAGGATTGATGGCCTGAGTTTTTGCTGTTTTATCAATGGGAAGTAGCTATGTATTTTTATTACAAGAACCTCTATCCTAAGCAAAATTTGAACTCTAAAATGAGAGCTCCTTGAAGCAGAGGTCATAATGATCAGCATACAGTATAAAATAAAGCAAATAGAGAGGAATACAACATGGGAGAAAAAATTTTATGTAGGTGCAGTGAATAGTGAATTATTTGGATTAGATATCTTCTTTATCCTCTCAATAGTCAAGTAAAGCTGAACTACAGCAATGCAGATGAGTGTGTTTAATGTTATTTTTTTAATCTTGGTGTCTGTGTTGACTCTCATGGTCCTTCTTTCCCATGATATTAGAAATAGAAATGCTGTCCTAATGGTTATTTAAATTTCAGCAGCAAAGACAGTCCCATAAACCCCACAGGTAAAACTACACATTCTTAGCAAAGATTGTGCCTCCTCTCTCAACCACAGATAGGAAAGGAAGGTTTGATACTCCACAGTGTTAGGATGGAGCATTTATGGACTTAAAAGAGCTCCACAGTCAACCATTTCCGAGTTTGCAGTGAGACCAAAACTTTTCCAAATTAGCCTAGCTCTATTGGTTAGGTTAGAGTATCCAGAAACTGTATGGGCCCACAAACTCCTCTTGAGAGATAAAGGCAGCACTTTCTTTGATGCTTCTTTTACATTCACATTTCTAAAACCTAGAGAACTTTCAGGACAGAAAATAACTTATATTACACCAATTAAAAGATAAACTAATAAATTGTACCTGTACATCATTGAACATATACCTTCCAATGGCCTTGAGTGTCCATGCTTTAATTTACTCTATTAGTTGAATGGGGTACATTCATAAACCCCTGTGTGTGCCCGTTCTTTCACCATTTCACACCCTGCCAGCTGTCCTCAGAATACAGATATACCTGGTGGTTTTGCTTTGAGAAGCACTCTCCCCTTTTCCTCATCAGGTAGAGCATCGTGCATGCTACCACATGCCTAACTATTGCATCCATGGCTTTACAGGATTGAGACATCCAGTTTATACTTGCACCCTTTACAAATGTCACTCGACCTGCCTGAAGATAATACACACCCACTTGATATCAACACACAGAATCAAACCTGTGTTTTTGACTTAAGTTAAAAATAAATCAAGGGAGGATCTCTTACATAATTTTCTATGTCTTTCTGGCTTTAGATTGTTCTGTACAGAATTTTATCAACAGAGTGCGTATTTGATAAATGAAATATGGAGTGATAGGGACTGGTTTTAGGTGGTGCTATTCACCTATACCAAAAGAACCATTTAGTTACCAGGAGATTCCAAGTATTTTCTTTACAATTTTCTTAAGTGTCACTTAATTTACCATTTTCACTAAGAGACTGGCACACAACTCCTCTTAGCCAGTAGTTTGTCCATATCAACCAAAGGGTGATGTACTTGCTTTTCTTTAACTGCATTTCTATACAACAAAAATTTTACTGCTGTCAATATTCAATACTACCTGATATTTTCTCACTGTTTTTATATAAAATGAGATTCTCTCCTCTCTAGCTTGTACAATAAATCCTATCCCTACAGGCACCTTAGGTAAGCAAGTAGTTCTCTCACAGTTCAAACATATCAGCAAACACTTCAGTGTCTATTACTGGTGTACAGAACCAAATCCTTAGCTGGTGCAAACTGTTTCAGCTCCGCTGACTTCAAAGCTGCAGCAACCTACTCTCATTGAAGATCCAGCTCATATACTAGAAACTATTTATATCTGATTCACAGAGACCTCTGCTTAACAGAATGTACACAGTATCCAAGGCAAAATTATTTAATCATATTAAATCTTTCTTATTGTGCTTTATAACTGTATAGGCAATTCTCAGGAAAGGACAGTGATATTCAAATCAGGGTATGGTCTGTGTACTAGGGCACAACTTACAGCAATAACCAAATATTACAGCATAGATAGTTCAAACCAGGCAATGTCAATCTCTTGTGTTCCCAGCAGCCTTCATTGATGACATGGTACTGATATATCTCATATATTGGTCCGTCACAGGGCTCACAAGTCTACACATTTGCTCTTTGTTCACTGTAAAGAGTTGTTCCTTCTCAGTTCATGGTAACAACAAAGGTACTCTACCAAGTTATCCTTTTTGATGCCTTTATAGTTTGTTCTTCTAGCTTCATTAACAAGCTGATGACCATAGTACAGCAGTAAATTACTCCACCTTTCAAAAGTAGGTTAGCAACCTGAATAAGAGTGATTCCACTCCAGCAATTCTACCTCCTCTCCCTCATCACACACCCTTTTTAATTGCACATTTTCTAAAACAGGCTGAGATCTGGATCAGTAAATGGTCTTTTTGGTGCCAGCATAGAAAATATTAATATGTCAAAATGTCCTGTGCAAACTCGCATATCTCTGTGTATCACAAATGTGATACATATGTATCACATATTTGTATGCTTGGATTTAAACAAATGCATTTCCAAGTACACTTTTTCATAGCAGAACATGCTGCTAAACTGTTTACTACACAATATTTTCTCCTTTCTTTTCTTGTTTTGAGGTGGTTTTTTTTTTGTTGTTGGGTTTTTAGTTTTGGTTTGGGTTTGGTTTATTTTTTTCACTCTTTATTAACAAGGCAAATCCTGTTTTACTTGTTTACCCTCAAGGAATTATGTTATTACAATTATTTTCATAATTTTAATTGCAGTGCAAATATATGAAAAAGTCTTTCTAAAATACTAGCTGTGTTACAATAGCACAGTGGTCCATTGCATATGCAAGACCTGTTGCATTACTATATTATTATGCACTGCCAGAATACACGGTGTCACTCTAGAGAAATCTGTAATCTAAACAAAATGTGCTCTCCATACTCAGAGCAATGAGTGGTTATGATATTCCAGGTAGTGAAAATCTCAGTACCGCACTGCTTCCAGACCCCAGTAAGTTCTCAAAAGGCCAGCCTGTGTGTTGTACGCAGCCCTCTGGTACGGCTGCTTCCAGGAAAGTTTACAAGCCTGGGCATAGTGCCATGCAAATGCACAAAACCAGCTCAGGTGTATCTACAATCAGCTTCCCAAAGCTTCTGCTTCCAGATACATGGCACAGGCACACCTAAACTGTCTTAATATCTGAGTAGATTTATTAGCTTGGGCCCAGCCCCACATGAATGGAGATCTGAGCTGACAGCAGAATCAGTGCATCTGCATATCACACACAGTCTGAGCTAACAAGCCCTTCTAGGGTAGAATGTGTTCAGAGCTGGTTTTAGCAGCTCGGTACCCATGACTGCATTCACTTGCAAGTTGCACAGTCAGGGAGCAGATGTAGAACTGGAGGTAGAGAGTATGGATCAATGGCATATAATGATACAGAGACAAACACGTTTGCTAAGATCTCCACAGCTTGCTGGTGGAAATGTCTGCCACTTTTTCAATTCACAGTCTAGGTCCTTAAGCTTATGAGTAGGCTTTCCCATATTAAAAAAAATAAAATAAAATTGAAATATCAGTCTTAAAATTTTAGCTCTGGCTACATGGAAAATTTAAGAAGTTATGAATTCATTAACTAAAGAAAGACATATCAGATACATCAACATCACAACAAAATACAATACATCATATTTTTCTTACTACAGGGAAAAGTTCTGTCATAAAAATATTAATCTTATAGTTTCACACAGTGAAGCAGAAGGAAAATTAAAATAATAATGCATAGAAGATTTGCTATACTTATGAACTGACAGGCATTAAATAAACACTCTCTTGTTAGTCAAAATCTTGTTCCAGTTTGTAGGAACATACATGTGTCAACATATACATTAGTAATACCTCTGAAATTCTCACTCTGTAGACAGGAAATCTAATTTGCATTAGGATAGTAAACATTAAACTAATCTTGATTTCCACAGATCAAATTTATATTTTTATTTTGATTTACTGGATATCAAGTGTCAATTTAAAGTGAATGTCAAAGAACATCAATTTTCAAACCCCTGAAAAGAAGAAATCCCCCAGAGCAGTCAGCAAAACAGATCATGTTTCCTGTTCCAAGAGATTCTAGTTATAGAACTTTGATGGTTAAATAAAACTCTTTAATCTGTGGCATAATGGTGAAGATAGCATGCTAAAACTTGAAGGACACCAGCATGCAGATGTTCTGAGAGACATGTTTTTAACCCCTGGGCTACCTTGCTTGCCAAGAAAATGTAATCTTCTAACATGTACATTCATGAACAGTCTACTGCTAATAGTGTCTATGGGACAGCAATATTTCCTGCTGACAAGAGTCTAATCCTGAATCTACTGCATCTGGTATTTAGTTATGGTGGAGAATAGATTCTTTTGAATTTAACAGGAATTTTTGCAAAGATTGGAGCCTGGTTTGTGGACATTTTCTTAAAAACTTCTATTGCAAAACCTCCAACCTCTCATATATTCAATAAAAAAGTTAAGAAAACAATTTCAGATTTGTGCATCTGACATATTGAACTTTACTGATGGGGGTAATCATGTCAAAATCAAGAGATGACACTTGCAAGTAAAATGAAGCACACCTACAAAGCTTTGTATACCTGAAGCTTATTAGTGAAATACATATACTTTTACAAAAAAAAAACTCATGGGCTGTATATAATACTTCTTGTACTTTCTTTCTTTTTTTTTTTTTAAATGTAGAATGTAAAAATTGACTGTTAAGCAAAAATATATAAATATGGAGATATGCTTTTTAGTGATCAAACCAATAATTTTGGTATGTAATCTCTTAAAATATTACAGCCAATGCTGAGTGAAGCATACACCCTGAAAATCCCACAAGGGGTGTGAACTGGGAAAGGATTTGTGCTGGCCACTGTGTTGGAGGTAGAAATAAATGGTTTATGGTTCAAATTTGTTAAAAACCACTTGGCTCTGCTTTTTGTAAAGTTTATTGAACGTTCCATTGTGAAAAGGATGGAGAGTCACAGTTATATATATGCACTGTCATTTAGTATATTTAGTTGAGATCATTGTAGCCAGGGTCCAAAGAATAAGGAGATGCTTTGCAGTTCTGCTTGAAGGCACATGTAAGATTTGAACAGTTACTCAATATAGCTCATCTCACAAGAAAGTAGAGAACATGGAGAATCCCAAAAAAGAGAAGGAAGCAATCCTATAAACTGCACTAAGTGCATTTGATTAAACTCTCAGTTGAACAAATGTGGTTTCTTTTGCATAATCCATTAATCCATACATATAGATTTCAAATTCCCAATATATTTGAGAAAATGAAAACAAAGCTAAGAAAAACCTTTTATTCTTTTCTAAAACTTCGAAAGATGGCCATGGGACTGAATTTTAATTTTACCCACTAGAATCTGTTCAGTATTTCAGACTCCACCAAAGTATTTCATGTGAAAGTCTAACTTTCAAGATGTCATCATTTTCTAGTGGGTAGTTTTATACTGTCCATTACTATTTTTTTTTTAAAAGGACACATTTCAGGTTATTTCATCTAGTCTGTAGACTGATAAAGATGATGGACTTTCTATGGATTTACTAAGTTAAATCTTAAAATGATTACGTATCACAGCTGCAACAATGAAATCAGTCAGAAAGTTGACTGCTGTAGATACTCAAATTCCTCTGTAATTAGCACATTGGTTAAAATCCAAATGCCAAACCCTAGCAACGTCAAGGAGCGTGCAAAGAAGCTAAGTAGCACAGCAAAGAAGTGACATCTACATGACCCTGGCTTTTTTACACAGTATCAGGCAGCTGGAAGACTGCTGCTCCTGGAGGAGGAGGAATAGGGGAAGGGGAGCAAGAATAAATCAAGTTATTGTTTTGAAAATTTAGTACTTTCATAACTGGGACTTTAGCCTTGAGTAATTTTCCGGAATCTTTTTTGTTAAAGGAACTAGGAAGCAAAATAGGAAGCATTTTAATCTTATCTTGTTTTGATTCCTCAGCATGAAGACATCAATACAAAACCAGGATTGTACCGAATTGAACATCTCTTATGACCTGAAGTTGCCTGGAATTTGAGTTTTATCTCTTGATTTTTTAAAGATGCTTTTCTCAAAGTGGATGCAACTTTGCAATCTTTGGAAATGCCTGTTGGAACAGAACTATGTCAATTTTTAAAAAAGAATGCATAAGCTGGGATTCTCCAGCTGCTATTGCTGATCCAAGTTTAGGTTTTGCATAATGTATGTGTTCATGACAACAGAACTGCACCTGTTAAATGACATAAAGGCGCAAAATTCCCATTAGATTGAAAAGCAGTAAAAACTCACTTCATATATCCCTCTGTTCCTCAGACTTCTATCATTCAGTGGAAGTTGTTCAAAGAATACTGGTTGCAGTTGGAGAGTCATGTATGGAAAATGACATTGAAGAGGAGTGAAGAGTATGTTTCCCTACGAGCATAAATCCCTAAAAACCCAGATTAAAGCAAGATGGAGATGGGGCCTATATATCTTCATACAGGATCCTACCTAAATCATGGACTTTAGGTCTACCTATATTGTGAGGACAGAGTAAGTCAACTTACTAAAAAAAAAGGCTTGCATTTATTCCACCCCACCCCACCCCAGCCTCCCACTGTCATGTTCACCTCTTTGTCAACGGTCAGTATAGGTCAGCCAGCATTTGTGTATTAGGTGTTAGAATCTGTCACTAGCACAGACTCACAGAAAAATTGCTATGTCCTAAGAGCAGCAGAAAAGCAGGGAGGGAATTGTGACTCAGAGGGATGTGTTTGAATCATGGGGCCTTCTGAGGGAGGGGGATGGAGTTTGTGCAACTCTTGCTTAGGGCTGTGCTAGACTGTCTAGTCTTTCAGATCACAATGGAATGGAAATAGCAATATATGGGCTTCTAGCAAGTATCACAAATTAGCATCTCATGACAGCTCAAGACAGTAAATGCTTATTACTTGTTATGCTATCTATACAGCATAAGGAATTATATCCTTGTTTATCTAATCTGACTCATTTCTATTGAAACAAACAGCTTGCTTAAAGGAGTAAGGAAAGCATGATTTGATGGGGCGTGTAAGAAAACACACTGAAGACATTTTTCAAAGCAAATGAAGAGATTTAGATGCTCAGTCTCTTTTAATAGAGATACTTTGAATGCCAGCCTTGAAGTTTTCCCACACATATTAGTAAACGCAAAACATTACATGTTTCTGGGGTAGGAACTTCAAATTTTACTTGGTATATGTGCACTACAGAATCTAGCATGTAATAGCTGATCTTCCCCAAGCAATGTGTTAAGCGAGGATTTATAGTAAAACAATAACTGTTTCGGAACTGAGACTGAGTATGGTACACTGAAGACTTCAGTAATTATTTTGTACTAGGTTTCAGAATTCAGATACACTTAGACTGAGTTTCCTTTATTTCTGGTTGTTGGGCAGTTGGCTGCACAAATACAGTTGGTATAAAGGATCATATACTCCAAAGTAGAGGAAAGTTGATTCAGAGCTCCTCCAGCAGCAAATCCTACACATATCCTACCAATTCTATTTCATTCTTAAAATCAATCTGAAACTCAGAAAAAAATGGTAAATGGAAAACCAGACTGTTTCCAGTGGTTTACATTTTGGGGTATGATAAAAAAATATAGAGAAATGATACTTTTCAGGCTTGTCAGAATAAGTAATAAGTATTAATAAGACAGAACTTGACCTGAAGCAGCTAGGGAGTCCAGTAGAGAACACTTATGAGCAGCTGATGAAGACAGGGAAACAAGAACCCTTATTGCCACTGACTTTCTATGAGCCTTGAAACAGACTGATTTATTCCTCTACTTCCTCCACATTCTTTTGTGTGCCTATTTAGACTGTAATTGTTATGAGACAGAAACTGTCACAGCTTTAATTGTCACAGCCAGCTGGAATGACTCACATCAAATCCAAGCAAGAGTGATAAAAAGTTAAGTGTATGCTCAGCTCTCCAAAGGGTTAAGAAAAATGTTAAAGAGAAGCTATTTTCATATATGTTTTAGAGAACAGTTCAATAGTTTGCAGGAAGGTTAGAAATAAATACAACTGTATGCCAGGAACATTTTAACAGAGCTTTTCCTGCAAAATGATGATGTCCCTGTTCCTTGCAGGGGAGTTGGACTAGATGACCTTTAAAGGTCCTTTCCAACACAAACTATTCAATGATTCTATGATTCTAAGATGGCTATATCCTAGCTAAAGCCAAAATGATGTCAAAATATTTCCTAGTATGCTGTCTGTACATTTCCCATGTACAATAATATCAGAACTTCTTAAACTCTCTTTAAAAGAGAGAAAAACATCAGGTGACAAAATCATGTAAATACTAAGGCAAGGAAGAGAGGGAGTTGTCTCATCAGCGCTAAAATTCTGACCATCCTAGGCATCTTTAGCAATGGGTCCAGCCATTTACAAACAAGTCTCACAGAAACCACCAACTGATAGTAGAATCAATTGAAAGCTTTGAGCTTCATTTTTACTTTTGTTTTTCCTTAATTATCCTTGAAGAAGGATAGGAATTGAAATATAAATTCTACATTTCACCACAAAATGTCAGCAGTATCAACTTCTCATACCAATCCATAAATACTCTCTCTCTCTCTGACACCAGAGTAACATTTTCTTTCTCAGGGTATTCTCACCTTTTGTTTACTCTACACTCCAACAAAAAGTGGTCTTAAAATGCAGCCAATCAGGCAACTTTATATCTTAGCTTACTTTCTGCTTCTATATTCTTGTTCTAGGAAATGTAAAAGTAAGGAATAATTACACTGCACACATCCTTATGGCATGTCGTATTAGAGAGAATAACAAATACAAGAAGGATGATGTACTTAAAAATTAAAAAAATCAAGAAAGTAGTAAATTTGAGGTCAAGAATATAGTTGTTCTGATTCTCTTCACAGATTTATTTTTTTTTTCCCCATGCCCTTCCACAACAGAGCTGCAATAATTTAGTCCTTTATTTGGCTCTGTAAAGCACTAAGGAATGCTCAGTATATCCAACAGGTGTGAAGTGGGTGCAAAAAGCCTAACCCTTGCTTTCCACATACAGAGATTTTGTACAAAGGAACTGCATCTGAAAAGAAACATAAGTTTTTAAGATTAGATTTATTTTATATACCGAAGATAAAAAAATTAAAGAATGTGAAGTGCTTTCCACTAAGTCTAGGTGTCACTGTAAGATTTCTCTGAATTAGAGGATTTTTTGAGGAATGTAGATACTGCTGTATGTGTGAAGAAAAGCTAAGCATGTTTCTATACACAATATCTACACTATTCACAAGGCAGCTTCTGATTCCAATCAAAGTAACTTAGAACTGACATAAATGGATGGTATATAACAAATGGAGAAATCAAAAGGTGGCAAAGCTTCTTGCTCCTTTTCCTGGTTCCATGCAGCTTACCACAGGCATTGTGACACCTTAATGCCATTCAGCTGCTACAGGTAAGTGATCTTCCCTTCCTGCAGGCTCACTATGCACTGTAGTTCTGTAGTTTCTTCTCCATCTCTTTTTTTTTTTTTAAAAAAAAAAAGTCATTTGATTTCGCTTTTGACTGATCTCGTATCAAATTAAATTCTGAAACTGTACTTTAAAAAACACATATTCCAAGGTCTCTAATCAGCATTGTCTCCTGATCACTAACTGACGATCCTAGAAGCTACTAATATTAGTATCAATGCTATAAATTGACAGTAATCATTGAGCCAGTGCCATGGAGGCTGGATTTAATCCATGAGCATTTTGAACTACAGTCTTATCACTGGTAACTGGATACAGCTCAGTGACTCCAATACAGCTTTGCTAATCAGAAGCATAATTAAGGTTCTCATACTTTGTACTACTAAGTCTGGAATGATTTCCATTCTAATTTCCTGTTTTCAGTTGTTCCTAGGTTTCTAAAAGATTATAATTTAAATGGAAACTTTTCTTTCTAAGGGTGAGCAGGGTGACTGCTCCCTGATTGATAAAATAAGCTATAATTCCTAAATATAAGAAATGCATTGCTTCTATTTTATCAGGAGAGAATACTTGTTTGTGCCTGGCTGAAATTGTTACTACATATTATTAGTATTCAGTGAAGTACAGGTGCTGGATGGATGTGGAAGAACACACAAAGGATATTCTTATTAAAAATGGTTTCATGTGCACCCACCACAACAACTCCAGCTCTCATCTGTATGTTCTATATTGCTTGCTCTTCTTTTTATTAGATCACCAGCACAGTATCCATTTCTCTGGATTCCCTGCATGCCCTTTTCTCTAGAGGGTTAGTGGCAGCATGGGCTCTTGCTGGTTCCAAATTGTGAATGTGCTGACTGGTTAGCCTATGCTAGAAGGCTTCCTGGTTGAAAAGTAGGGCAAACAAGAGAACTGTTGATATTATTGCTATTATTGACATATAAACAAACATTAAAATTGATAATACTAAAAAAGATAACATATAAATGGATACTTCTAAATATGCAGTCATGTAACATTGCTTTCTCACAGGTAAGTTTCTGTTGACTTGTTCACAATTCTGCCCAAATTGTAATCACCACAAAACAGCACTGAACACAAGGTTTGCAGAGAGAAGTAGTATCTTTCACTGGATCTGCTGTCTACAAAATATGTATGGGCCCATAGTCCTTTCATCAGTTCTGACTACAAAGCAGCTAAACCAGGTTTAACCTAATTATGTTAATCAGCTAGACAATTTAAAAGAAAAAAGTAAGTTAGTCAGTGTGGAGCAAACAAAATGTTAGCAAAGAAAGAGGTAAAAGTTCCTGAAAGAGACTTAAAAATCTGTCTAATAAAGTCAAACCATATGAAGTTCTTGGGCTCCTGTGAATGCCTGCTGATCTTTCAGCTGATTGAATTAGTTCTTTTTCTCATACCATATCTTCATTAAATGTTAAAAAAACCCAACATCAACAAAAAATCCCAACAAGTCTCTTTTCTATCTGTCTTTCTGCCTTTGTATGTAAAATCACTGATAACAGCAGGCAAAAAAAAAAAAAAAAAAAGTGCTATGATTTGCAGAATTCCACTCTTTCTGCTTCTTTATGGCTACTTTTGTGGTGGAACCAACAGCAAAAAATTCCCATACTGTCTTTTTTTTTTAAACAAGGCCAGTGGAAAATAACACTTGATCTAAAATAATCATCACTGAATGAACATTTGGTGTATAGTCTGTATGACAACAAAATGAACTACATCAAAGAAAGGACAGCATGAAAAGGAATGTGGGGCAAGGGCAGGGAGCATCATTATTAATACAATGACATTACACTCAATAGTTTAGGGCAGAAGGGGCGATACAGCCCTGAGAACACCATTTGAGCAAGATAAGAACTTACCTTGTTAAAAGGACCATGCTATTAGATTCTAAAAAGATAAACAGATGAGCTCCTAGTCCAAGGAATCTGAAGTAGGCTATCAACACAACATATGGATTAATGTTTGGCTGCATTATTAGATATCTAATTTACATCAACTTTATCTGAAATCATGCCACTAACACCGCACAAGAGAGAACAGTATTTGCAGATCCACTGATAGGAGATCGACCTTTCATTTTTAAATTTATATGCTATATTTTTAGTTTATGAAAGTCTGATTGGCAATTATATCCCTAACTACAATGGCATTTGTATTCTTGAGTCGTTAAATGGAACTCTCCAAGGTGTATTTAACTCCTACGAATAGTAAGAAAGTTAAGAAGGGAAAAACATTAGATACACCTTTTAATTCTTTATTTTAAATTAATCTTGTAAAAATCAGTCATGTGTCATTATGCACAGTGAGACTTATACTTCAGCTTTAGAGAATGTTAGGCTGATAACACTGCCCCTATGTGGCCATAATTACATAATGATAAAAAGCAATATGTGTGTAACATGACTTCCCTAGCTCTCTTCATTAAGTGGAAGGTAACATTTAGTGAAACTCATCTTAGAAAAGTTACAGTAGATGCTCACTGAAAGCTAAGAGTAGTGCGAACACTGATTAAATACATTCCTATGTCTCTTCCAAAACCATCTTGGGCATTTAAAAAAAAAAATCTTACTTATCTGTTGAAACACTGAATTAATCAAGGAAACACACGCTCAGGACAAATTTCTGAGAGCAAATTCTTACTTTTACAGCTTTCATATGCACAGGCTGCTGGAAGAATGGGAATATAAAGAAAATTTAAACAAAAACACCAGGGACAAAGATAAACAATGTTCATAGAATCATAGAATCATAGAATGGTTAGGGTTGGAAGGGACATTCAACGGTCATCTAGTCCAACCCCCCTGCAAGGAGCAGGGACATCCCTGACTAGGTCAGGTTGCTCAGAGGCAACCTGTTGCTCAGAGGCAAGTACCTGTGCTCATGCATTTCAGTCCCATCACTTTAACCGATAAACTGTATGTTTGATGATAATCTACCTTCACACTAGTTTTACTGGCAATACCTAAGACTGTCAAACACCTCAAATTCACAGACAAGCGGCCACTGGAATGAGCAGAGAAATATCCATATGCTGCAGAATTGACCTGCAAATGTGTAGTAAGTTGGATAATATCAGAAGTGTTTAAAGACCTGAAAAGTATATATACTTTTCCAGATGGTCTTACTCTGCTAGAGTCCAAAGGATTTTTGATAGTCTTGAAATATAAAGCCTTGAATATGTAACCTCTTTCAGCTGATTGTACAATTTACACAGTGCTTTTTATTTACATTTTCACAGTATTTTTGCAGGATTAATGTATTTCAGAGAAATATAGCAAGTACTAGATAGAAGGCTTTATTCTTCCACTGATTTCAGTGAGTTTGGCATCTAACTTGTTTCAAAATTTATCCGTCTTAGTTGCAGCTTCCAAAAAAAAAAAAAAATATCTTAAACTGCAGAAAGGGAATAATGGAACTGTTATACTTGAAAGAGACACTGGGAAGATATCTTCTCTAGGGACATGCTCACACTGCTTGACAAGACTAAAAGAATAAAAAGGAATAGACCAAAAGAGTAGAAATCCCATGTGTTTATGACATCTTTGACACAAGACAGTGAAGTAGCATATTTCCCATGATATATCTTGGTTGTGTTCATTAGGACAGCATAAAGCTATTTTGTGTCAGGATCTGGACACAACTTGTACTGGAACTATGATCTGAATTACAGGGTAGAAGAGGCTACAGGCTTTCACTTATGGCTAGAGCTGTATTCTTATGGGAAAACTATCTACTGCATATTGAATGAACATGAGGATACCTAAAACTGCATTCATCATCACTTTTACCAAATGCAGACTAGATTAAGAGGATGAAACAGGGGGAAATTATGTATACCAACATATACATCTAAACTCTATCAAAGAAATTAATGACACAGACTTTATGTGATAAAACTAATTTACATTTCAATATCCCACAGATATCCCCTCTGCTGACTGTGCCCAAAGGATGTGCTTTCAACTTAGTTACAATCTGTTCTATTCTGTTACAGATTCAATTTGTATTAGTTTTCATATCTACAGACTTATACGTAACTTTCAGAATCAGGGAGGATTACCACATTGCCGTGGGGTACTTTGCTGAAATGGAGCATATGGCTATTAATATTATTATGAATCTGTTGCTTTAGGCTACATTAGATTGCCTTTAGGGTTCTGATTCTTAAGAAGAAAGGATTGAACTACAGTCATCCTCTCTTGGTGTAAAAGTTTTGAAATAAATAATCACTCTTCTACCGTTTTTTTTTTTTTTTTTTTTTTTTTTTTTTTTTTTTTACGTACCTCATTTAAGTAACCTTCAACATGGCAACAATTTAGACAGGGTTCTGGCTCATCATATTGTTTGTGGTGTATTTAGCTTTAAGCATTTGATTTTGTTTTCCCTCTTTTGTTAAAAAAAAAGTTTATAATACTTTAATACTTTCAAGTCACTGTATTAAGAGTCACATTTAGCTTTAGAATTGCCTGCTTTTCTTCAGTCCGGCATCTTGATGAATTACTGCACTTTTATTCACTATAACAGCTAACCAGTTACTTTCTTGAAATAACATATTTCAAACTATTGTATCTTGTGTAAGAATAACCAAACTAAAAAGCATTGAACTGCAAAGAGAAGCTAAATTAACATTTTATAGGCTGAGTAACTTGAACTGCTGAGAGCCAACTACATCAAGTATCATTTGCAATCAAAGCTTCAACTTCTTTCTTCAACAGACTAACTAACTTGAATTTAAAGCATCAGAAAACTGAGCTAGATATTTGCATGTGTGAATAAGAGTTGAATTAGAAACAAATCTTAAGGGCTACTTTGGTCTTACAATGTACCAAAGATAAGTCCCAGATTTTCACCTGACACCTCCATCAAGCTGGGGAACAACAGGATACAGAGTAACAAAATTATGTCAGGGGTCTGGAAAGTGTCAAAGGGTTTTTAAGGCGAATGGAAAAGTGGTATTTGGAGGGATAGATTTACATAGAATTACAGAACTGGACTTTCTAACTTTTGTCTCTACTGACAATGCCCCTTTCTCTTCTCAGTAAAATGAGAATAAAAGAGTTTTCAGGGAAAGGGGGAGAACTGAGGTTGCTTAGTACTTTAAGTCCCACAGTATGAAAAAACAAACCCTCTTTTAAAAGGGAGAGAGAAAAAGAAGGAATGAAAAGATAGATTTACTAGAATAAGAGAATGTGAGCAGATACGGAAGTTCTGGAGTGCTTTCAATTTGCAAGCCATAAAAGAGATCCAAAAAAGAAGAAACTATGCAACCATTTTTTATTTTAAGATTTCACATTATGATTACTCAATACCTTTCCTCAAACAAGAATAACAACCTAACGTGACTGTCCTTAATTGAAAGGAAAAGAAGGCGAGTGATGGTATTATATAGTATGTAGTCATCTGAAAATGAACGGTTAGCAGATACAGCTGACAAGACCAAGATTAAAATAAAGTCTTACCTAGTACACAGCCCTGCTTTCAGGGAATTGTGCTCCTGTATGTGGAGTTGATTTTATTTTATAGTTTGGCAATACTTCACGTGGATTGAAACAACTGTGGTATTATATAAACAACCTACCATTGAGCTCACACAAGGCTAAATGTCCCAAGCAATAATACCCCCCCAAAAATACAGAAGTCACCAACTAATTGCAAACTGCAAAACTGCATGTCTGAATAGGCCCTTGAAAGTGCCAATATTAATCTGTAAGTATAAGTAATAATTTTACACACAATGAAGTATGCTGTCTCCTAAGACATGTAGTGTATTTTGCAGGTACCAGTTTGCAAACTGACCTGCAGAGTCCAGACACTACTCTTTAAAAATATCTCGGGTGTATCCTCACTATATGAGACCTGTTCTGCACCTTGCTAGCTTATGGCACATCTTGCACAATATTTCACAAAGATCACTCATGTTTTAAAAATTTCCTTCAAACTGCCACAGCCTGACCACCTTGCCCCACATAGAGCACATTTTCAAAGAAATGTTGATTCAAAACCATGATTTACCTTTTCTCCTTCCCTCCCAAAACAAGGGATATACAACTGACACTTTCTCATAAGATTTTATTTTGGTCTGTCTTTTTGTCCTGCAATGTTTCACCACTCAGCAGCATTCCGCTAATCTACACTTCAACGGTAGAATTCACCAGAGGTACAGGTTTAAATAGCACATCTTGAAATGGGAACAATGGAGGGGGTATGGCTCTACAATAAATAAATAAATAAAGTCATCTCACACATTTAAAGCCAAATGCCTGCTGGGACTTAGGTTCAAAAGCACATTTGGAAACTGATCCCTTGAGAAGATATGTTTGTTACAGTGTTTGGCCTCAGGATTTAAAAGGATTTGCTTTTAAGCTGTTACTTTACTGCAAGTATGTGACTGGAGGCCTCAGGTGTGAAAGGCCTTTGATAAAAGGGACTAGTGTGTGCCAGATACAGCAAATGAAAAGCATTAAGACTAATAGGAACTGGGAAGTGGGAAGCAGGGAGAAAGGATGTGGACAAAGCCCATCATGTTTAAGGCAAGTAAATGCTTGGAATGCAAGAGGGATGAGAAACCACAAAAGCCCTTGAACTTCTTGCTTTGCATACATGAGTGATTACACTAACAAACTCTTAAGGAACTGAACACGAAGTTGCAAGGAAGGGTCATTTCCACTACTTAATCAGGCGAGGCCCAGCTGGAATCGGCACACAAAAACCTCCATAAAGTATTACGGCTGGAAGAAACCACAGGGGTCATCTAGGTCCTTTGCTCTATTGCAAGATCAGCTCTACTTAGGTCACTCCAGACAGACAAATGTTTATCTACCTGTACTTAAAGACCTTTAACACTGCAGTTTCACTGCAGGAAATTTATTCCAATGCTTCATTCTACTTCCATTGGAAAGCGTTTCTTAATGTCTGACTTTGATACTGTGTGCTGCAACCCACACCTACTACTGCTCATCCTGTCTGCAGGATAAAAAGAGCAGCCTAATCCCTTTCTCTTCGCCAATCTTTTATCTATTTGAAGATCCTTTAGTCTCTGAACTATGTCAGTCTCCTCATACTGCACTCCTCATACACCACTCTGATTACATGAGCAAAACAGCCTCGGTTCTCTGGTTAGAAAATCTCTGCATCATTTGCATTTTATAAGTAAGGTGCACCATTTTCCTCTTAACTCAAGATAATTATACTTTGTTTCCTCAACCACTCCTACATAAGAGAAAAACTTTCCTTCTATACCTCTCCTTTCCAATTGCTCTGAGAGAAAACTACAGTAGCACATCATGTTGCACTGAAATTTGCAAAACTCATACTTCACAATTTGCTTCATGCTGGAATTGAACACTGTAAATAGTTTCTTCAGTGTCTTTCATGGCAGAGTACTCTTTCAGTGCTTTAAAATGGCTACAACCACCAAACCTGCAGGCTGCACTTATAGTCTGCCTGATACTGGACAGATTAGTGGTAGTTCAGTATCAAAAGCTTATGCTCGATAGCATATGCAATATATTTATTGGTTTGTTTCAGCTTGAAAACCCTGAAGAACTATGTGTACATGAACCAAAACTAAATGTAGGCACATGGTGAAAAAAATGGCAGTCCCTGTTAAATATAATGTAAATTTGGCGTAATCTGGAGAAAGTGCCTGCAGTCCTAGAACAGAACACTTGTTAATTGTCATTCCTCTACTGAAATAACAAGAAATAATAACTGGAGGACTACAACATCTGAACTACTTCAGGTCATTCAACTACATATTTGTTGTCAGTACCCATGCCATCATTTTCCGAGTAACAAAGAATTCTCAATTATCATGACTATAAACTCCTTAGCATCAAAACTATGGTTATCATATTGCAGATGCAACCACAAATAAGTTACAGGTGCATGGCTTCCATGAAAAATCAGGCTACCTACCTTTTGCATAAGAATGTTCTCGGGGGCACTACTTCACCATAAGAGGTTGTCAAAAATACAGAGATCTTGCTCTGGAATGCGAGATATGCATTAAGTTGACTGAAGGGAAAAGAATATTATATTCACATGACATTTTATATTTTATAGCAACAAATTCAGAGCTGCCTTGCCAATTAAACACTGCATATACTGTTACATGTTGCACAGCCTTCAAAATCAAACCCAGAATATACACTATATAGCCTCTCGGTATAAAGGAATAAGGAAAATTTTTTTTTTTTCCTGACAAATGCTGCATTCTAGGAGATAAGAGACATATTGACATTTTAGATGAAGATTACATGAGATAGAGGGGAAGACAAATATAAAAGACAAACTGCAACAGGGAGCCTAATGTTAATCGTATTAGACTTCATAAATTTTGGCAAAAATGTTTAAAGCAAAGCCAGCAAAACTTTTCAAAAATATGTATTAGTTAAGAAATAGTTATAATATGTCATACTTGTAATAGCCCTAATGATACAAGGACATTGAGAAAGATTATGCAAGCTTTCTGGCCTACAAGTCCACAGCTGTGAAATAGCTCTGAAGAAACTCTTGCATTTCTGAAAGGACAACCTGTTTTCTTAGCAGATCATGTCATTAGATATATTGTGTCTAATTAAAATATTACTTCAATCACCAAGTCATTCTTTTGTTTGATGCAAAAATATTTCAGGAAAGTTTCTGAAGTCAGAATCAAACAATGACCTACCCTCTAATAGCATAGTTATTAGGAGAACAATTTATCTTAAGTGTAAAGTACTCAGTCTTACAGGAGGAACTGGAACCTGAATCTTTTAGAGAATATTTTAAATACTACGATAATGGAAGTCTCTAAATAGTCACAACTATTTCTCTCAAGGTACTAACTTCCCCATCCCTGGAATTACTTTTTGAAACCACAGTCTATTCCAGGTTTGGTGACCAAATGGTATTCATGCATGTCCTTTTTCACCTTTTCACTCTTTCAACTACACAGGTGTCATGGTTTAACCCCAGCCTGCAGCTAAGGACCAGCTTGCTCAGTCCTTCACCTCCCTTGGTGGGATGGGTAGGAGAATCGAAAAAAAAAACAACCCAAACTCATGGGTTGAAATAAAATAATTCAATACAACAGCAAAGGAAGAAAAAATAATAATGGAATAACAATAATAAAAGAATACAAAAAGCAAGTGATGCACAGTGCAATTGATCACCACTTGCTGACCCATGTCCAGCCCGACCCTGAGCAGCAATCCCTCTCACCCCAGCCAACTCCCCCCAGTTTATATACTGAGCATGACGTCACATGGGATGGAATATCCCTTTGGCCAGTTTGGGTCAGCTGTCCTGGCTGTGCCCCCTCCAAGCTTCTTGCGCACCTCCAGCCTTCTCGATGGCAGGGCAGGATGAGAAGCTGAAAAGTCCTTGACTTAATGTAAGTGGTACTAAGCAACAACTACATCAGTGTGTTATCAACATTATTCTCATGCTAAATCCAAACCACAGCACAGTATCAGCCACTAAGAAAAATAATTAACTCTATCCCAGCTGAAACCAGAGCAAAAGGAAGAGGAACATCTCTCCACTAGGGAAGTATACAGCCATTATTTCACATTACTTCAGACAGTGAAAAGTCATTCTCAAACATACTTGCCACAACAGTGACTAAACCCCTTCAGCGTACATAGCACAAAACCTGATTCTAATCATTGTATGTAGCTCTACCTCGTGGCCTGATGTATGTACTGCAACAGTATTAGCAAAAAAATAACTTGCTTGCAACAATTTATTAAATTGGCAGTTGCTTTGATTATTGATGTTAGAGTTGTAGTTATCATTTAGTCCAAAAATATGATCTGGGTCTTTAACCCTAGAAGTGTCTACACTTCTCACTTACTACTTATCTCACTTCCTCATTTCACTTTCATTATCAAAAACCACTTTCTAATTTCAGCACCCAATTATTCCGTTTATGACAAGGAGTAGGAGCACAGGATCTAGATATATGCATAAACCCAACCGAGATCCAGAAACTGTTGTTTTTCTTTGTTGGATTCCTATTAAAGTCTCAGTCTATTCACTAATGTCTGCATATGGACTGTACTGGCCTCCACAGGAGAAAGAAAAAAAAAAAGAAAAAAAAAGTATTTAACAGCAGCTTTCTTTTGTTAGAGAGAAAGCCCTCACATTTTTGTTACACAATCTTTGTGTAATTACACTGTACATCCAGAAACTAGGAGATACAGGTTAAATTTCTACCTGAAGAGCATCTGATCCATACACATTTTCTTCCAGGAGTGGACCCAGATACGTACATTGTTTTGTGTAAAACATTATTCACATTTTCTACCACAACTATGTGAAAAATCCAAAAAGCAGAAACATAAAGAACTGTACAATCACTGTGCACTGAAACAGTAGTTTAGGCAGTCATATCAGGGTTGGAGATGTGGGATTTTCCTGATTTCCAAGATCTGTCTTGTGTCATATTCAATCACAATTTCAAGTGAAATACAGAAATAAATCCTTGCTCTAAGGACTGAACAAAGGCTTCTCCTTTCCCCAGCCAATGATTTTACAAGTATAATAGCAACTGTGACTTGGGCATTCTTTTTCTCCCTACTACTAGCACAAAACCCTTCCTTCGTAGTGGTAAATCTCAAAGTACAGCTGTAGAAAGAGCTTGCTGCTTGCCTAAAGATGGCAATAAGGGAATTTCTTCTGAAAAAAAGAAATACAAGTTTGAATCACTGTGAGATAGCAGGATAAACTGAATTGATGCAATGGTTTGTTATATAATAAGGTACGAGATGGCAACACCCTTGTCTTTTACTTCTCTACTTGCAAGTTTTTAAAAGAAAAGAGAAATTTGTTCATTTCCTTGAAAGAAGTGAAAGAAATACAGCCACTGGCAGAGAGGTGAAGACTATGGCTACAGATGCAGGTATGAAGGCCCTTTCTGGCAGACGTGATTAAAGAATTACTGGAATGGAGTTAGAAGTTTATTCTTGTGAATTGGTCCAGTTGCCTTGCTCTAGGGGAGCTAGCCGACTGCAGTGACCAGTTGTGTCTCCAGTTATCATACTGGATTAAACTCCATCATGCCCAGTTTGTCCTATACATTGCACAGGGAAAGGCCTGACTTGCAGCCAATTAAGTCCTTTTGTGGACTTGATCTTTATTCTGTCTCAGCTCTTAATCCATTGGACACGGAAAAAACAGCACTGACTACATTCACAGGAGTGTTACGAAAACGTGCATAGCAAGGGTGTCAGGGGGTATATGACAGAGTATGCTATTTTGAACAGGAGATGCAATTGCATACTTTGCTGCTATAGTCTGTTATCTATAAGGAAAATACTACAAAAATTGTGTTGTTATTTCTACTGCCTCTAATGTCAATTGCAATGACTACTGCACAGTTAATCAGAAGATTCAATCCTTTCTAGTCATATTTCTTTTACACGTTTGATCATAGAGGAATGAAACTAATCATGGGCTGACATCTAATTGAAATTGTGCAATGTGATTGCAGATCTTATTTAGTAGACAATTTAGATTCAATATTAGAGAAAAACTGAAATAGTATTAAGCAACAGAGAGGTAAATATAGAGCTCGCTTAAAACCAGAATGTTATTTGTACACCAAAAATCTCGAACCATGAATTTAAGACAATCCTCTTCCAACAATACAACTTCAAAGTGCTTTGGTATTTCCAGATCTAGATTATTCACTAAAACCATTTTCAAATAAAAATGCAGTTTAGTTGCAGCTGAGATCCAAGTTGGAGAAACTAATGTAATATATGCAATCATACTGACAGAAATCATGAGTCATTTTCTTTAAGATAACAACAAATACCTCCAAAAGTTGGCAAACACAGGACTGCTGTAAGATTATGTGTCACTGCTCTGGAAAAGTGCATAACAGAGTGGATTAAGGCCTTTAAACACAAAGGAATACAGCTGGCGTGTCAGCCACCCTTCCCATAACACACCATAACACAGCAACAGATCTAAAGGCTCGACAAAATTATATGATGAAAACAGAGGTAGAGGCAGAGGTGCCTGATTTTGGTACCATTTGGGCCTAAAATGTTGCAGTATTTAATCTTGAAATACAGCAATTTTTTTTTTCTTCAGTTTTAGCTATCTGAGATTCTGCACACAACAGAATTAAATGCTAAAGGGGGCATTTTGACATCCTCTGTATTTCCTTTTTCCATTGATCTCTTTCCAACTAAGGAAATTAAACTGACATAACGCAAGTGATAGAATGCAGATGAAGAAAATGATTAATAACATCAGACAATTCTAAAATCAGCTGCCTGTGCATGCCAGGAAACGTGGATTTATGTGGCATTTAGAATGTAACACAAATCTTTTGCATTTCTCTATATTGGGCCATTTTTAAGATTTTTATTCATTAGATAGAACTGCAAAGTACATCTCTAAAATGTGACACACAAATCATATTAGCTCACTAAAGCAGCAAAATGGGAAAAGATAGTTGTGATACTTAAAGATGTTACAACCTAGAAAATGAAAATATTATTCCCTTAACCATGAAGAATGATTTACTAGGTCATACCAAAGGTGCACTATCTTAGCATACTGTCTGTGGTCATGGTCCCAGTAAAGTCATAAGAACAACTCAAAAGATAGTGATACTTCTCAGAATACTTCACCAGCTTCCAAACCAGTAAATGTGCTTCAGTTTAACAGTTCTTGGTAACTATTTACTCCGATCTAATTGAAGATCTCCCCCTCCCTCCCCATTACAGGGGCCTTGGACTAGATGACCTTTAAAGGTCCTTCCAAACCAATTTTATGATTTTGTGAGAATTATGTTAAAACTAGGTACTATAAATCCTCTACAAGTAAAAAATGAAGACTGAAAGAAACTGCAGTTTTAAAAACAAAGCTCATTACGTAGCTGCAGGACAGAAAATCACGGTTCACCCCTTTCAAGGTTCCTTTAGAAAAACACAGGTGACGGAGTTGAATTATAGCCTGGGCTGTACAGCCACTAGATGTCAGCATCTACTACTTTCATCACGTAAACACGGCTTTCTGTAAGACGTGGGCGTATGAGGATGGTACGCACAAAGACTGCACCAAATCCTAGCCTCTCCACATTACTCCTCATCCTGATCCTCTAAAGATATTTCAGAGCTTCAGATTTTGAATTTATATCTTCATAGAGGTAAAACTGTTAACTGACACTGATCTCAGGGAAATTTCAGCTAGACATTATTCTTGAGAAGAAACCACATGTACATACAAGCAGATTTTTATATATGTATATTTATCATTTAAAGCACATTTAGAGAGGGGAAAAAAAGGCAACTATATTTCAAATGTTACATTGAAAACATGCATTCCTTTCTGTGCGAGACTTCAGGATTTTTTTCAATATTTGTTAAAAACTAGGACTATTTACTGGAATTGCACAATACAGCTGAACTTGCCTTGATTTATCTTAAAATTCTTAGCAGTCTTATTTTTCCATGAGTCTGACTCAAGTGAAATTAGGTCCATAACACTGCAGGACTGAAGATTTTGTTATTTATATAACATGGAACATGCTTCCTAGCTACTATAAGTGAGTGGTGAAGTCCTCCATTTAAAAGATTTTTGAATAGTTCTTGAAAGCATTAAGCAACACCTGCACCTGTCTCATCACAAGCTAACCAGCACAAGCCTGTTACTGCCTGGTGCTTTAGCAGATACTGCAGAACACTATGCAGCAAGAAGATAGCTTTTATAAAGTCAATTGGTTTTTGTGGGGTGGTTGTTCTTTTTTTTTTTTGCTTTCCAGCAGCATTACTCCATGGCAATGGTCCATTCAGAATCTAACTTCACTTAATCAGACCTTTAAACAGCATTCACTGTTTGTTTGGGGTTGTTTTTTTTTTTTTTTGTTAGTCTCTTTAAATGTTCTCTGTCGAAAATTCACCAAATACTGCCCAGGGAACCAAGGAAATCATTGAAAGAGCACCACTAGTGAGAGTTCTGGGCAAGTTTAGCATGGGCTCTGGACACATACTTGTCCTTACACCATGTACATTGCTGAAAGGGGAAGCATACTAAAGATTGCATGCTTTTTAAAAATATATTACAGATAGGTGAACTAAGACTCTCCTCCAATTTCTGGACATCCCTGAGGACTTGGGCAAGCTGATGCTGAAATTCTGCAAACTGACATCTTCTGAATAAAAATACTCGAGAAAGGCATTCCAACTATAGGCCAAGTTTGTTTAAATTATTACATTTTTAAACTCATATGATGGAAATTGAAGAACTACAGTGGGCAAAAATGGTATTGCATAATAATTTTGCAAAATACTGACTACTTGACACTGAAACTCCCTTGGCTATTTCTAATTATTTATTAATTTTCTTATGTGTGGGGTGACCAATTCTGCTTACTTCAAACATTTAGGAGAGAGGAAAGTTAAATACAGTTGTATTCTCATGCAGATAATAGGTTTGAATGTAACCCATACTTTCTCCTAGTGCTAATACCTTTAGCAGATAGCATCCTAGCACATTATTACTTTCCTGTGAATACCTTATTAAGAAATCTCATTTTATATCTTGACTCATAAATGTATTTCATTTTCACGAGAAAAAAAAAATCTGTAAGAGTTCAAGTCCTCTTGCTTCATCAGAGAAGAAGGAAAAAACTGACAAAATTAATTAGATGTGTGGTTTACGTATTGTTACTATTCAGATCTCTGACAGTGGTCTGTGTTCAAATTTCAGAGTGAATATAAGAAACAGGCACCTTTGTGGTGCCTCCTCCACCTTCCAAATCAATCTTCATGCTTGTTTAAAGGATGGAGATTGGCTTTAATGTTACATCTCTGGAGATTCTTGTTATCCATAGAAATATCTAACTCCTCGAGATCTTTCTCTACTATATTTCTTAAAAACAAGTCAGGACCCCTCTCCTAATTTTGCCTCATTAGTGGTCATCTGTTACGTACAACACAGGATTAGTCTCAATTTTATTCAACAATATTTAATGCGACCCAACACTAACAAAGCTACGGAAGCTTTTACCATTTTGATAAGAGAAAAAAAAGCTATACTTCCACAAAGTCAATTGGTAGTCCTCTAATCTCTAATTGCTTTCAAAAGGCAGTAGGTTAGGTCCCATGACTTACAGCTTCAGACTTCCATGGCAGAGATATACACTCAGCCTAGCTAATGCCAAAGGATAAATTATCTATGTAATTTGCATAAAAAGTACTCCAATCAGATATATCCTTTCCTGTTATGGTGTTTCATGTGGTATTTCAGAAATCATATTCATAAAGTAACTGAATTCGTTGATCTAATTCCCTGAATTTTATAAGGTTGAACCAAACATAAAATAGACTGGCAGATCCAGGCAAAACAAAATTCTATATTCTACAAGTTATGAACTTTATATCATATCACTTCAACATCAAAGGGCTGATTAATGATTCTGGCATTTCTGAACTTAGCCATTCTTCCTTGCTTCATTGCAGAAGCCATGATAAGTGTCCAAACTCCTGTCCATTTAATCTCACTAAATTATTCCCCATTCATTTATCTTTCAGCTGTGTTATTTAAGAAAGGCTGCATTTTCAGGCAGAAATCAGAGCAATGACATCTTGGTAGGCTGGTAGGACATGCTTAAGTTATGGAGCTTCTGAAACTGAATGCAAGATAATCTTTCTGCTGAGGAAGGACACTGCAATTTGTGCACTGATTGTAGGAGTAAACAAGGTGCCAATCTCAGCTCTATCCCTAGGTAACAAACTTGGGTCATTAATTCAATCCATGCCTAGCAAATAAGCCAAATCATTCAGCCTTGCATTTAAAAAAAAAAAAAAAAGGTTTATTCTAGAAAAAAAATGAGTGAAAACATTTTCTCTCCTAAAATGTGAAGTGTACGATGACAGTATTAAAACCATGTTGATCAAAATCTACGGTCAACGGAAGGTATCACAAAAGGCTTAAGTATAACTGACCAAAGTACACAAGATGAAACAAAACCAGCAAGACTTATCCTAAGCTGAAATCTTGACCAATTTAGGTCTGTTAAAACTTACTCTTCTCTTCAAAATGTCAATTTGTATTATCTTTGTTGAATATTAATAGATTAGGTCTCAAATTAAGGGCTTCATTTGACTCAGCCTAAAGTATATTTCTATCTACTAGGCAGTATACTAGCAGATGAAAAGAAAATGTGTAATGTAATTCATAACGCCAACAGATTTAGTCTGATGTTCACCACAGGCCATTTCAATTTCAGTATTTCTACATAAAATATATTTTCAATACATTAGGTCATAATTATTAGCGAGCTAGGAAAAAAGTCAGTAAAAACTAAGTCACGCATTAAATATTTTGCAAAAAATGCCATGACTAGAAAAAAAATAATAGAATAAATCACTAGTCATTTTATGAACCTGGACTATGTTTTTAAGTTACTTTCATTGGTGAAGACAAATTTGCCATTAAACATACTTGCCAATTCCATTCATTTCAATTAACACTATCTACATCTCATCTCCCATCCTTAGTCAACTAAGTATGGGAATTTGTCTAGCACTTAATCTTTACTGCAGAAACTCATAAATAGCTTCAGTTCAAACCCTGCTGTGAGTTAACACTGTGCCTGTTCAAAGCACCCACCCATTGTCCTCAAGGTCACAAGAGGGGCCTGGGAGGAGTTGCAGATCTTGCTCCCAAAGGCCTTGTTTACACTAGATTCTTTTTTTTTTATACTCTTCTCCACAACTATAACATAGCTGCAGCTCAACCAGTGGCAGTCCTGGATTACACAGGCCACTGGCACTTTAGATAAAGTTTTGAATTTGGGCCATCTGCCAAGTCTCATTAACTTCCAGAAAGCCTAACTCTGCTATGTGGCTTTGAAAACCCAAATCCTAACACTTGTTTCTTCTTGACCTCTTCTGTTCTTTTTTTTCCCCCCTGCCATTAGTACAGAGATCAGAACCACATCCAGAAGAGTCACAGTTAAAATGCCTGCAGTACTTCCATCAGGACCATCTTTACTGAAAATGTAACAAAGTCAAAGTAAATTTAGAAATTTAATACAGATTTTGGCTGGCTTGAGTACAGTAAGAACCTTCTGATGTCTGGACATTTGAGTATTAGGACCTACACCTACATCCAGAACAAACAATTTTTAACACAAATTCTGGTAAAAATTAAACTGGAAATTAAATAGCCTTACTGCTGAGCAACAAGTATGATTTGCTCAAACAGAAAAGGAAAGCAGAATATAAAAATAAAGTTCTGCCTGGTCTTTTCCACTCTAGAAAAGTAATTTTATGCATATTCCTTTATAGGCAGTTGTTTTGAAAAAGGTTACTCTATTGTGACAGATTTACATACTCAGATTTACATACTCAGAAGTGTCATTTTCAAAAACCCAGAGCAAAGATACTTATTTGAGATACAGTATCAAAATACTGCCTTACTTTTTATTAAGACCCAGTAATTTGATATGATCTTACAGCATGTATGCCTAAAATTAGAATTATTGTATTCCTTTTGATTTTCAGACATGAAGGTCTGAGTGAAGTTGTGCATTTACATTTGCTTAGTGGATAGAATATTTGTTATTGAAGGTAGTAAAGTAAAGTATACAAGGTATGTAGGCTAAGCAATCACAGAAGCTTCTATTTAGTCATGAACTAAACTCTGCCAAATGTAGATGTAATATCACACAATATTTACCTGCTGTGAAGGAGATTGTGTGAGCACTGAAAACACTCCACTGGTTTTTGTGAAAGTCCTTCACATTCTTTAGACTTACTTCCCCACCCTAGCTGTTTGTCTTCAAACTGCCTATCATTACAACATCTTGTTTCATGGAAAATTCTTACCAATTTGTACCAGTGCAATACAGGCTTCTTCATGATCAGTGCTATAATCATTAAAAGTTATTCAGACACCAGAACACCATAGTTTGTAACATTGCTCCTAACATCAGCCTGTAACATTTGAATATATTCCAGTCAGATTAAGAGTGAAACTACAGCTATGGTCTGGTAGAGTTTTATCATAGGCTGATTTGCACAAAGTTCTCAAAAAAAGTGACCATAGAAATATACTGAGAGGGAATTTATCCCTTTGAGCAAGTTATCTGGTTACAATCTAGAAAGCACATACACATCCAATCCTTACAGGAAAAATCCTGCAAAGCTTTATGCATATTATCATAGAAATCCATGAAATTAGAGCACTAAACAGAAAATGGTAATCTGTATAGAGACTATTTTAAGCAAATTCAGTGCTGGATCCATGTTTTGAAGAATTTTAGAGGACTTTTACACATACAAGTTGCTACCAAGGTTCTTCAAATTCCGTTCAGAAGTAAGTTTAGAATCATGTTTATTAGTGTGAAGATTATTAGCTGAAAACCTAAATATTTGCTATTCTTCCTCCTTTATGGTGTTAATGATATAGCCTTAGGAACTGCACTTAAAATTTCCCACTGAGTAACAGCATTGTCTTTTTATTTGTAGCTGGTTTCTAGCTATTGTTAAAGCAACTGTGTTAATAAATATGTGTGTATTTTCTAACAGTATGTATCAGAGATCTGATTGTCACTAACAGTGCCTGTTTCCAGTATTCTGCTGGTAACAAACTATGACATGTGCCATAAGAAAATTTAAATCTACACAAACGTATCTTGGAACCATCAAGAACCACAATTCTACACTCCACAACTTTCTTCTTCATTCTTCCCATCTGTAATTACCGTTTGATTCCTCACACTTACTTTTGTTTCTGCTTTTATGGCTGAAATGGATCAATGTTTACATTAATGTGGAACAAACAGAAGCAAGTAGCTCTTCAAAGAAATAATTTTGCACGAGTTTAACTGTGAAAGAAAGTATAATAGAAATATCACCAGGACTCTCAACAACTTTTAGCACTAGTCTTCATTCCTCAAAGAAGGGAGAGACAGGCAAAAGTCTGCATGTGCATGAAAAAAGCAGTAGGAAAAAATAGGGACATAGAGAAATCATTTCCTAGTCCCTAAAAATTCTATTTTGTCCAAACTGCCTTTCCAATTGCTGTTACAGAATTAGAGAACAGGAGAAGAAAAAGAGTCTAAAATCTTCATATAACCCGTGTTCATAAAGCAAGCCTAACAATTTATGACAATCTTTTTGAGCAGAAGTTCATTTAGGAAATCCTCATTTGTCAGGGTTTGACTTCCTTCAATTGATGAGATTGAGCCATAAATTTTAATCAAGAGTTGATTAACATTTCTTTTTCCCCTCTTCCAATAAAGGCTCCATAATAGGTTCTGCCCAGTAACTCCATACTCTATCGTTTCCAATGGAGACAGATGAAGTTATATTCTCTGCAGACAGCCTGATTTCCCAAGATCACATCAGCTGATCACCTGCTATGTTGTCCTGTAGCAGAGATATTTCTTTTTTCACTACTTACAAATTTCCATTTAGTATATCTGAAGTTTTACAATTAAAACCTGATATAATCATACTGCTTAATATGCCAAAGGAGTGTGAGCTCTTGTGGGCATGACTTTGAGCACTGAAGTTCATGACCTAACAGGAAAAGCAAAGAACATTTGAACATGGGTTTAAAACAATGAACTTTACTGGAAAGCAGTCTTATTTGAGGTGAAATCAAAACACCTCCGTATATACAGAATACATAGTAGCTGAATTTACCACTTGCCTCTGCCTCCTGATTAATGTAAAAAAACCCATAAAAATGAGAAAATGGGACTAAATGTTATTTCTGAAAGTACACTCTGTTACAGTGGGTTTTCATTTCCCTCCCACCCCAACTCAGTATTTCTTTAAATCCTGAAAAAAATATCTGTTCATTTTTAACCTCTTGCATCACCTAGAAGAAACAGAGCAATCAAGACAGTTGCAAAAAAGCAGTCTTCTAGCTGAACCCCTATTCCTCCAGTAAGTGTGCAGGAAACAAGATTGCGTGGGTTGACCAGTAGATGACAGCATATACTTAACACTAAATTGTTTCTAGTCTTAAATCTGGACCTTAGTTTTTCCATCTATTAACCTGTATGAATACACTTTGCAACTCATTAGATACATCTGATAGCAACACAAAAACCTGTTTATAAATAAAGCCAGTATATTAATGTCATTAAAGAATCTAACTTACCAAATGATTTTAAATTGAAGAGAATGAGACTGGCCTATCTGTTATACCATGCTTAGGTTAGCGGAGTTTTAGCCAAGTATGCCAAATAAAGATAGATCTGTTTTCTGATCATGAGTTTATGGAGTTGTTTCATTCCCTGGATTTTGTTTTGGTTGGTCTCTTAATCTCTGGGAAACAGCATTTTCATAAAGGCTTGAAGTCAAATAATTAAGAGTTCTCACATGCTTTGAGTAAAAGTTATTTTGATGTCTAAATCTCTCACTGCACTTAGCCCAACCTGACTGGTTGCTGTCACTGAAGCCCTAGCCCTACTTGCTCCTAGTGACAAGATCCTACTTTTTTTTTTTCCAAGTCACTCATTTATTTGCTTTTGCATCCCATAATCTTTTCACTGTTCTTTAGTGTGTCCAATTTAGAGAAATCATCACTCTTCCTCTTTTCATTAAATGTGCTCAGAACACTTTGTATAAAATAAATAAAAATACTGACTCGTTAAAAAAAATGTGTATGTATGATAGGAGGAGGTTTAAAGCCAAGGCACTAATTAGCCAACACAGATGCAGGAAGTTAGATTTTGATGATGTGATCAGATGTAAAAGATGATAATACGCAGTCAAAGAGAGGAAAATGATGCATTATACCCTCAAGAAAGGAATTTGATTTGTTTGCCTTTTAAAGTCAAGTGCTAAAGCCAAATGAGCTGAAACCCAGTTTTAATGCATGGAGAGAAACATCTGTGATGGGGATGGTCCAGAATACGCAACATATGGAATGATCAGACAAAAAGCCCACTTCAACTTCAGAGGAAAAAAACTCAACCCTCCCCTCCAACTACATATCCTAGAGAAAATCCCACAGGAAGGGAGGGTCAGTGGTAACTAGCAAACACTGATGTTTCGGATGTAGCTGTAAGGAATACACCTGTATAACAGCTGGCGTATTGGCCTGTCCCTGTGCTGATACAGCTATTTTTCCTTTTAACACCAAAAGCAGACTAATTTCCTCAGTGGAACAAGGAAGGAGAAAGACATAACTCATGCAGAACAGAACCATAAAGTCACCCTTAACACATGCAATTTAGTCATTTGGTGCACAAGATCTTTTTTCTGATAATGCTATCTAGAAAGCTCTTTCAAGACTACATAATGACATGAATATCCACAATAGGGGTGGATTAAGACAGTATGCTATTATTAGTCTGAAGGTTCATCAGACAGTGATCTCAATCTTCTCACTTGCCCTCTTTACCTTTATGCCAGGAATTCATGTCCTAAACAGCAGTGTGATACTCAAAGCCCTTTCATTTTAACTTTATCTTTAGAAAATATTCAATTAAATCATTCTATTCTTCTAGATTCTTTTGGGACTCAGCTGCAGAGACAGGCAAAAAGCAAGTACCTACTTCAGAGTATTTCTTTCTCAGGGGAACAAACTAAAATAACATCTGGGGGCCAAAGGCTTTGTCTCCTTTCCTGATAGACTTTGACACTGCAAATTTCAGTGACAGCAAGAATTTGTTTGCATCCATCACTATATAAACTGATAAAATACAAAGAAATCTCATTTTTAACAATGATTTTAGGGTGCTGCTAAAGCTTTGTACTTTCCAACTCAGAGTGACAAATGTTGCATGCACAGTTTTTTCCTAATAATACAAGTGTTCAAGTGTTTCAATTATAGGAAGAAATCAAATATTTATTAGACCTTAAAAGAATTATATTTGTTTACTCAACCACCCAGCTGGTTTGGTAGAAAAAGTAGGTATTTCTTTGAAATTCCAACATATTGTTCACTGGTAGAAAGCTATGTCTGAAAACATCCTTAAGAATATTTTTACAAGGAGAAAAAGCAATGGGCAACATTATAGAAGTCAGATTTTTTTTTCCTTCTCTCTCCTAGAAGCCTTTTCTAGGCTGGAGGTCAGAAATATCAGATGTTCTATATTGTTTTTAGGTAAAGAGTTGGCACAGGTGTTGACAGCTAATCCAAGTTCTGGTTTCTTGCATGTGGTACTAAAGCATGTAAAAGAGGACCATCTTCAAAAACTGTTAAATAAATATGTAAAAAGCAATTTAGTAAGATTAACTCTTACCTTTCAAAAGAAGTTTGAAAACATTTTCACTTCACTTCTCTTATACTTCTAGGAGTGCTTCTATGAGAGAAAAAAAAGTTTTTAATTAATATTCTTTATGTTTCTAAAATTATAAACAAGCAAATTTATCAGATCAGAGAAAGTAAGTCATCCATCATTCCTTTTTTTTCCCTCATGTCTTTTGGGAGGTTCTTTGGTTACAAAAGAAAAGCCATGGAGTTATCCCAACTGCATATCTAGTTTATATATAAACAAACCTTTCACAGCTTTGAAAAAACTCTAGTAAAGCATGCCAGTATCATTACACCTATTTTTTAGATGAGGAATAAACAAACTCAAACTCTCTATATTAAAAAAAAAAAGAAAAAGTGACAGGCACCTGTGATTGTAACAATTGGTGTAAATTCAGAATTTCTTAACATTTTTCCCCATGTGTCCTGTTCAAGGCTGCACAGCAGATGAGTATCAGTTACAAGCAGGAATCTGGATATTCCCATTTCCCAGTTTGTGATCCCTTCACTAGATTATTATTTTTCCCTTGGGAAAAACACACAAATATTTTTATTCACTCAGTTATGCTTTTTGGATACCAAGCTGACAAACATTTTATTTAGTAAATAGCTGCCATTTATTAATATTCCTTGTAGAACAGTACAAAACACTTGGGATTTAATGTCAGGCATCTTAAACTAGGGCTAAAGAACTGCCATAAGAATTAAGAAAGCCTCACTGTCAGTGATATTTCATTTGCCATTTCCCACCAATAAGCATGGCAATGTTGTTGTGGAGGTATCCTGCATTCTGGCTTCTCATCCTCACTTTAATGCTGGCCTGATTAATGAATAAACAACTGTAGACACAGCAAAATACACCTGTGCAAGTCCCATGAGACTTTTTTGAGGTATAAGGAATAATGCACGCAGGTCTTTTCCTGTTCAAATGACAAAGCAGTACTTAAGGCATTTCTCACGTGAAACACATTATTTGAAGCTCTGAATATAGAATCAGGCTTTAAAGTCACATAGGCAATGCTGCATTGGCTAGAATGAAAAATCAGATTTTTGCATGTGAAAATCCAGAATAATTGCATCAGAAATAAAGGCAGACTCAGAACGGCTATTAAGGAGAATGGAAAAGAAGCTTTCTTCTAACTGCTGAAGTGAGATATCCAAATTAATATAATACCACATCTGTATAATTGAAAACACTACCAGATAAAATAATGTGTGCTCAAATAAAAGGCAACAAAGCATTAAAGATCTTGTGACATTTTAATCAGAAAACCAAATGCAGGCATTAATAAACAGAAGTGACTTAGGCAATTATTTTAAGTTTTTAAAATTCATTTGTTTTGCATTACTTCATACTTGAAATCGTACATTAGCAACAAACACAGTTTTCCAGCAAGGCCATGAGAATGTACTATGGGTATTTAAAAGCAGCTAAGAGTTATCTACTTGTGAGATACAAACAAAAAAAAAATTGCAACATTGCAATTTAAATTCTTATCTACAGCCAGGATCAGTTACAACTGATCCTCTTTGCTGAACTGTCTTGTCTGCTGATCACAGACATGTTATCCCCACAGACCCTCATTTTTTGGGTCATTTGGCCTCAAGACATTACCTTAAAAAACTAGGCGATACTTTGCTCTGACATCTCAAACATTGGATCTTTGTAGAAGGAACCTGCAAGCAGAAATTTGACAGAGGTTCTTGAAAGGGAAATCCAGTGAATTACTTTAAGTTCACTAAACCCTTAGCATAAAGTCCTAAGGAAATAAACTTAACCTTTTGATTCACCAGTGTTTTGTACTTAGGTGTAACCACTTATATCCACATAAATCCAATATAATGTTAACATTTGCCTCCAAATTGTACAGTACAGATTTGCACAAAGCCTTTAGTGCTCCTGTGAGAAGATTTAAGCTTTTATTTGAAAGTAGTTTATTAGAAATTGAAAGACACATGTGCATGCAAAGCAGAATGATGGATCATAGGTTTTATAGATCCTGCTCTGCAGGATACCGTCAATAGCAAAATTTTCATTATTTATTGGTTATGAACAGCTGCATGTAGATATTTACCACTAACATGCCACCTATTTGTTTTCATCTGAAACTGCCTATTTGCAAATTGGGGCACACACACACACAAAAAAAACCCTGTTTCTTAACAACTTAGACTTAAATTTCCTTTAAAAGTTGCTTAAATAATACTAAGTAAAAAAAAAATGATACGCCTTTTCTGCGAGTGTGTTATGCAAGAAGATACCACTGTTCGTGTTTTATAGGTCAAATGATAAGCCACATATCTCAATTCCAACTCAGGTAGGAAGCCTTCTGTGCCTTACACTGGTCTGTATCACAAAGCAGCTTCAGCACTGTTTCCATTTAGGCCCAAATAAAGCGCATTGAGATCCAGTTATTACTTTCAGTGTTGCTCTGCTACTGGTGACAGTACTATTTGTTATTCAAGTCAGTGTGCAGGAACTTGTTTATAGCAGAGGGCAAGCGATTTTACTTTTAAGTGCCCTTTCTGCAACTCCCTAGAGTACTGAGGATCAACTAATATTTCCAAAACGCTCCTGCAAACTCAAATAAGTTAATTTCTCGTTAATAAATATCTGGTACCTCCTGTATCTACAAGAGCAAGAAGCATGCATGAAAAATTATTCGGAGGAATTTTCTGAAAAAGCTCTGAAAAAACTGCTAGAAAGGAAACATTGCATTGACTACTATAATTATTTATTCATTTTGAAATGCACCATTAGTTGAAACTTACTAACTTGTGGCAAGTATCTGAAAGAAAGTGCAAAGCTATTTTAGGACACAAAGCACAAAATAGTAACTGTTCATATTTTTTTCCTGAGCTCTCTGTATGTCAAAAATATTTCCCAAAACAAAGGAAAGCATTATTCTTAGAAGAGATCCCAAGGAAAAGAAAAATTCATGTTCTGAGACTTTAAGTCAAATCCCAAATTGCAAGAGTAGTCTTAAAATGTCTGGTTTTATTATTTATTTGGGAGAAATTAGAACTCTAAACTCACCTATAACCTCTTACCACTGTCTTATAGGTGCAGAGGATACAATGTAAGAATAGCTGATTTTCTTTTCAAAAATAATGTTAATCCTATTCTATGCATACCTAACAGTACTAAGCATAGAGGAACAAGAAGAGATAACTGTGTCCTACACTAAAACAGCAAAAGACTTAAAAAAGAAAAAAAAAAAAAAAAAGGTTAGTTAAACAACTAAACAACATGCCCTGTGTCAGTTGGGATTAGATCTATTATTTTTCTAAACAAGTTTTAAAAGTAAAATTCACTTGATAATCAGTTTCCAAAACTTAATTGACAAAAATTGAATTCTGAGAAGAAGGTTTATTTCTTAAAACATTTGGGTCAATAAGAAAAAAATCACCTTTTGTTCCAATTCAACAAAACCTCTTTTACAGCTGTTATTTATCAGCTCAAGTGTACTTTTATGAGCCTGAATGCAACATGAAAGTACTCGATGCATTTTAGAGAACAAGGCATTATTGACATTTCTATATATTAGAGGCTGAGGGAGAAATGCATATTGATGATAGCAGAGTTGCTGTAAAGAAAGAAACAAGAAACCATTTAAAATTTTATTAGTATTTTCTGAATGTTGGATTACCCAACTTTAACAGTGACATAAGGGAGAGCATTTCCTAGCTTTAGTATTTTCTGCATTCCATTTAATGAAAATACACATTTTACCAGACAAGACAAGATGATTTAGCTGCTTTTACACATGGTCAAGCACTTCTGAAAACTCTCCTGGAGAAATCTTGAACTCAAAGAGCTCAACAGCAAGTTCTATCTTGATTTCAATATCAACAGATTTTATTTTTTGTTAACATGTTAGTCCTTTAATTGCTACCATGCATAAAACTTCATAAAGTACACAAATGTACTGTATGATTTATTTCCCCAAAAGATAACTTAGTATTAATGAAATTAAAACTTCTTCCCAAACACCACTGCTACTGCTTTTTAATCAGTATTAAATGGCAATTACTTCAAAAGAAGCATTATGCTTAATTTGCTCATTTGCAGTACTGTCAAGCAGCACACTAGCTAGATACAGTTATCAGCTGTAAAAACCTTATTAAGCAGAAAGAGGAATTAATTAGAGCTGCAAGTCTAAAATCAAAGAGGGTCAACATCCTAAGGTTGCTTAAGGATTTTTGTTTGACCTACAGATGATTACTATAATAAAATGCCCTCAGGAAGTTAACTCAGTGGGGAATGTTTTATTTATCACTTACATACACTATATGACTCAATAGCATTATTACAAGTCAGGTTGCATAATACATAACAACCATCTGCCATGCCAGCAGTTTAAAAACAAACACATAGGATTGCTGGAGCTTTTTATTTTTATTGTATTTGCATGTGTTGCAAGCCATGTTTTTAAGAGTTGTCTGTTAAGAGATTTCTCAGAATAGTAGCTGCACACTTTTGAAGCAAAAGAAACAACTTTAAAGTTTCATGCTATTTTGGCATCATCCACTCTGGTACAATCGTCTTTTCTGAGATACTTACATCACATCTTATTAAAAATATAACTGCAAGCATGTCAATTACCTAGCTAGACTCAGGAAGAAAGCCTTAGCATACCAATAAAAACCCTGTTGCAATGTCAAAGTAAAAGGGAAAACATAAGAGTGATCATTTCCTTCCCTTTTTGCTTCAAAACTATTTTGGCAAAAAAAAAAAAAAGAAACTGAACTAGTACCATAAACCATAACTCCACCAACAGCCCAAACTGCAATTTTAAAGACAAATGCTGCCTAAACACAACAGGACCACAATTTGATCAGTTTTTCCTGTTGCAGGATAATGGCAGAACATCACAACAGGCACCACGTTGACTCTGCTGGCCTAGCTTTACCACACACAGGGAACAAAGCTAGGCTCATCTCTCCTGTTCACATCACAGGGAGAAAGGGCTGAAAGAAAATTTTCCTTTCTCCTGCCTACCTAGCCCAGGTAGAGACAACTGTTGCCTGACAAAAGCAAACCAGACTGGAAAGTCTGCTGTCCAGGGTTACCTCAAGCACCACGCCCTCTATTTCCACAAAGGGGATTCTTGTTTCTAGGAGCAGGGAGGACGCAGGTGCTGAAGCCGCAGTCCCGAGGAACGCCGCAGGGTGCCAGGAGCCACCTCTGGTGCCCAGCCGGCCAGGGAGGGGCAGACCGCTGGGGCAGAGCAAGCTGCTCACGGCAGAGCCAAAAAAACGCTGCCAGATGGGCGCATCCCGCACGAGCCGCCGTTGTTACTGCATCCACTGCACACGCGCCGCAGGGCTTTCCCGCCCTCGCCTCGCGCCGCCGACTCGCCCTCGCCTCGCCTCGCGCCCCCGCTTCTTCCCGCCCAGCGCTGCGGGGCGCACCCTCGCGCCCAGCTCTGACAGCTCGCCCGCCGAGCCCCGGCTGCCCGCGGGCTGCCCCTGTCGGCTCTCCAGCCGCGGGAGGAGGCGCCAGTGCCTTTCCAGGCAATGGTGGCTCTCGGGGGTTTCTCCGCCTGCCCTCCTCACGGGACCACCACGGTAGTACGGGTGAGAGAGGGCAGCGATGTGGGGCTTAGGGAGCAGCTGAAGGGTGGTGAAGCCAGAGGAGCTGCCCCTGGTGCAGCTTCCTGTTCGTGATGAGCAGTGCCCGCTGTACGTGGGCTGAGCTGCGGCTCCCCTGAGGGGAGGGAGAGAAGCGTGGGAGGGCTGTGCTGTGAGGTAAAGCTGGGACCTGGAGGGGGATGCCAGGCTGAAAGCACCCCATTCTCTTAGGAAGTGTCTAGTGCAGGTGGGGGCTGCCCTGCCCCTCTTCCCTTGCAGGTGGCATGGGAAGGGGCAGAAGGGCTGTGGAACCTTCCTTAAGTTGTGCTTGTCTCAGGGCCTGAACGAACAACAGGGTTTGTCTGAGGCACAACCCTTACAGCTGGAAGCCAGCACTATACTGAGCATCACATTTATCCCAATTCTGTTTTTTGCAAAGTTATTTGGGTTTGCTGTTGAAGCTGCACGCTAAAGGTTAGCCATACCATAATCTAGATATATGTTTCGCTTAAACTGTTTAGCAGACCATAAAATGATACAGGCCACACAATGTAAGAATTTTGCTCATATTGGGATAAACTTTTCTTGTTCTATTATTATAAAAAGCTAGAGAAAGCTATAGACAATGGCACCTGCGATGCAATACATACCATTTGTTGTAAAATTGTGAGGAAGTTTATAAAGAGGATCCAACTTTATCAGAACCAAACCGATGAAACAAACTGTGCTGCTGCATTGTACTGATGTGACAACCAGCTGGAAGACAGGAGTGCACACAGAGCATTGTGCTTTTCACCCACTGGTCAGGACTCTGACAGGGAAGAGGTGTCCCTAGATTGATGTATCCCGTGGGCTGGGTTCAGCCTATGGGCCAACAGCTGAACCATGCTAAATGAAATCATGAATCATGCCTTTGTTAATGCCACCAAAGTTTTAAATATTCTTTTTAACAACAAGCAAAATGCTTAAGGCCCTGCATCATCTGGGTGCTATGCCATTTAAAGACCACAGATGAAAAATAGTGCTATAACTGTGGGGTCTAGGACAGCTGTCAAGATGCTATTAAATTTAGTTGATAAAAGGGAATATAAATCTTGTGCCACAGTGCAGTAATTCACAATTCTGTATTAAAGTGGCAATGTCTTTTTGTGGATTGTCTTTTTGCAATATAAGACAAACTCAAAACTGGTTCACAACTGAAACTGTTAAACACAAAAATGGGTTTTCCCTCTTCCACTGTATAAACTGAAGAGATCAGATTTATGAATGCTCAACTTCAATTGTTTAACCTACAACTTAACAAAGAAAAGCAAAATTAAATATCTTTAACTGTCTGTGTTTGGGTATCAGTAGATTTTATGATGATAAAACTGAACAGGGTGCAGAACTGTTAGGGCTTATGTACTTTCCTAGTTCACAAAGTAGCCCTTGGGATTTGATCTGTGACAAGTAAAGCTGGTTCTCTCTCTCTTTCCTGGGAACCTGTGATTTAAACAAAAGAGTTTTGGCTGTCTCCAAGGGGAACGAAACGAGCAATAGTCTTGACTGTTTATAGTTTGTGTTCTACTTGCTCACATGATATTCATGTTCCTGTCTTCCAAAATACTGAACAGTCTTTGTTGCAAGCCAGACAGTGTATCATACAAATACATTGCCACTGTGTAGCTGAAGTTCTCATCTCTAAAAGGAGAATGGGAGCTTGAAGCAATTTGGTAGCACATACAAATTTATGATTTTGAAGATAACCTTAATATCCAGAACCTGGATATTAAGGATTTCAACTAAAGCTTGAGAAATTAAAAAAAAAATGGAAAATTCATATTGTACACAGAAAAACATTGGCAGACAAACTCACAAGGATACAGAAATATAACAGGGCAAGAAGGAAAACAAGAGAATCATCTGATGCAGCTTAGATTAAACAATAAGTAAAGAGGACAGCTGGATGATCTGACAAGGAATCAGATAGTAATTAGGTAGTTTTTGACAAGGAATAAGGAGGGGAATTCATTACATCTTTGGTTTTTCTGCATCTTCATTAATATGCAGTGTAAACAAGAAAAATGCTTTATGCCATCAGTGCTTCTTTCTTTCTTAGGAGACAATGAAATACAACATAAAAATATGCAGCAGCATGAAAAAGTTCTGGTACAGCAGAAGCATTGGATATTTGATAATAACACAATCAAAAGACCCTGCAGCTCCCTCTCATTAGCTTGACTTCTCTTGAAAGCTGACACTAACAATGTATTTTTGCCATATTTGTTGTGACAGCATAGGTGTCTTGCCCAGTATATGCTAAAAGTCTTTCTAATGTGACAGTGTATCAAACAACATAACCATTTAATTAGGCAAAGTGATTTTTCTTCCTCTTTCCTTTTCCATCTTCTACAGAAAGTGCTGGAAAATTGCTACTTTGTACATAGAGACCAAGAATGTCACTACATCTATGTCATTGTCGGTCTACCAATGAATCACTGCAAAGACAGAGTTTAAGCCCACCAATCTTAAAGGAAGGGAAGAGAGCTGGCTATAAGCACTTGTTTCTTTTTGGCCTTTTATTTTGTTAGTTCCTTTATTAATAAAATATTCTGTACTGTCCCTGGATTTTTTGTCTGCCTTCCCCCTTTCTATTTTGGTGCTTTGCTGAATTCACTATTGTATTGAAATATCAAACAGATAGCTGACTGATATCTACCCCACTGTGCACTAAAATTTAAATGAAGGTGAAAGAGCCTTGACTGGGAAGAGAACCCATGCCACTTATTCCAGAATCATACAATGATTTGTGGATCACCCAGTTCCAAGCCCCCTGCCCGGGGCAGGGACACCTTCCAGCAGACCAGGTCGCTCAAAGCCCGGTCCAGCCTGGCCTTGAACCCTGCCCCAGGGATGGGGCATCCACAGCTTCTCTGGGCAACCTGTGCCAGTGCCTCACCACCCTCACAGTGAAGAATTTCTTTCTTATGTCTAATGTAAATCTAACCTCTCCTGGTTTAAAACTGTTACCTCTCATCCTATCACTATGCTCATTTTCTAAAAAACTGATTACTTTCTCTGCTCAGCCACAGTTATGCTGATCCCTAGAAATCCATAATGTATTCTGACAGAAGGAATTAGACTTATCTGATCTTATTTACAAAAGCGTATGGAAAATTGGTTTTCTCTCAGAGTTCTCTTTTGTAGCAGTGTGATTGCTGACTGATAGACCTCATATCACAGAGAAAAAGATCAGAATTTAACTTCTCAAAGAGTAGGAGACCTTTTTTTACATCCTTAAACAGAACCATTTAACTATTAAAATGAACTATCTTGCTGACAATTTTTCTTGGAAAAAAAAATCCAAGCACACACAGTTGAAAAAGAAGAAATCCTCCACAGTATCTGGATTGTTGATCCTGCCTTTTTTTTTTAGAGGATAGATTTGAAATATTTTTTTTCCTCCAGAAAGTCACTGCACTGGAATAGACTTCTGAGACATAATTAAAGGCAATAGCTTCAAATCCACTGAAACTCCTAAGTGTTTGTTACACACTCTTAGTTATCCATAATTGAATACACAGTTAAGATTTTAGTCAATTTGTCTGAAAGTATTTCAGTTCATTAGCTTTATAAAATCTCCTGGGTTCATCGTTACATTAGCTGCATACCTTCCCTCATCCCTTTCATTTTCCAGTTAATGCTCAAGCCTATTTCCATGCAAAGGGCTGATGCTTAAGACATGAACAAACTGCATCTTAGTTTTACTTGCATAAGTAAATTGGAATTTAGGTTCCAATAAATCCCCTCATGTTGAAAACATTTGGGTTAATTTTAGGCATTAGACTTAGCAGGAATATTCATATAAGTATGTGTTTTCACAATTGCTTTTGTCCCAGAGGATAGAGATGAAATGAAATTCGAAGGCTAATTATTACTTTTTCCTACGAATATAAATTTCATAGGAGAACACTATTTTTTCATTCTTTTCCTTTAAAATGAAAGTTTAAATCATGAGATTTATTAAATGTAATCTATCAAGACATAATTTATGAACTGATAATGTGACAATATAAAGAAATAATATCCATACTTTATATTGATAATCCTTGCATTTCTGTAAGACTAAAGTTGAGCCTCTGTAAGTCTCACTATTTTTGCATTCAGATTAGGCAAAGAAACAGCATAATTTTCTGAAAAGTTTCAATTTTTTTTTTTTGCTTCTAATGAGCTAGCAAATGTAATAGTGTAGCTTTTATTTCTATTCTTGCTTACATGCCTGTGGTTTTTTTTTTCCTTCTGAAACATAAAATAAATTTTGATGTGCCTTTGGCTTAATAAACTGTGTAGGTTCTTCAGGTGAAAAAATGTTACATATCAGATCTAAGTAATGAGGGTATATTTGATGATGCCCATTATCTGTATTTTAAATTAGTGAAAATAGCATTGAAAGAGGGAAGTACTAATTGTTCATATATTGCTTACACAAATCTACTGCTTCAGCTTCATTCACTTTTATATCCACATGGAATTGAACTGAGATTGTTATTCTTGGCATATATGCAGGGATATATATTTGAAGGCATTGGAGTTAAAGTCTGTGGAATTCAAGCTTAATTTTTTTAAGTTCATATTGTTGACATAGATTATACTGTAATTTGTCCAAGAGATGCAGATGCAAAATTATATGGAATTTATTCTTATTACAGTTAAACTAGTATCAATGTGCTCTTCTACCGTGCAGTAATGAGTTCTTCGCAAGCTTTTGTTACTTTGCCATCATGAAGGGGGCATAATCTACTTTCTTTCTGTAGCTTTTTAGCTGAAGTACCTTTTTCACGTTAAAACAAATGAAAAGTATTCAATACTTAACTGTTGTTGCTGTTTTGTTACCTGAAGCAGTTGCCTGACAAAAAAAAAAAAGAATAAATCACTGAAATATCCCATAAGACTTTCTACCATTATCAGCTTGACAGCAGCATAGTGTTTTTGTTTAGATTAGCGGTGCATGATGGCTGCTATGAAAACTTTTGCTTTCCCTGAAACTGTATTTCACTGGCTTTTTTTTGTGAGATGAAGGAGCTAGTCTTGAAGGTGATTTGGGATGCTTCATGTCATTAGGATTCAAGTTCTTTCTGTTTAGTCATCTTCATTCTTTCTAAAACATGGCTTTATTTTTTTTATCATTTAATATACTCAGTTGAAGTAGAGAGAAGTTACCTAATAATTTTGCAGCTGAGAACGCCTATGTTTCAAAGGCAAAATAATTCAACTGAGTTAAATAAATCTGCCAAAACCGGAATGTATTTATTCCTCACCAAAATCATTCCTTGAAGTCTTTACTTGGCGTGGAGCAACGGAAACTAAATAAATGGTTGTGATACCCCTTCCTCAGTCTGATTGCTGGTAGGGAACTGCCCCAAGGCCTGCAGCAGTCATTTCCCCCAGCATTCAGGAGGACTTCTTAATTAACTACTCTGTTTTTATTTCACCTCACTTTAGACTTCCCTAAACAGATTCCTTCATGTGCCTTGTATTTCTGGCAAAGTTACATCATACTTTCTTTGGGTTTGATTGAGATGAGAAGCAACAACAGGACAAGCAACTGGGCAGAACAGACCTGATCAGAAACATGAATCGTGATGCATGCACTTTTATAGTTGAATAGAACAAAAATGTTCACATTTCTTCCATATGCTATATTCTCATTTAAGATAATATAAGTGAAACACACATATAGATGCAGTTAACTAGGAAGATGACTATGAAAAAAGGTATGTCACAAAAACTTGATGGATGCAGTAGCCTAAATAGCACTTTCTTCCTCACTGATTTTGACCTTAGTTGATTTGTAGAATTCAGTGAAGAACATCCTCAAATCTTGTCAAAATAAGCTTCACTGGAAGTGTTTGAGCTGTAGTTTGACTGTTATGCAGCCCTTTATGCAAAAACTAGAGCTTTGTGCACTATTTCCTTAACAATTAGTTCTGTGCAGATAGCGCTGTGCTAACATGTTAGCGCTGTGCTAACATGCATTGCTTCCAGAGCTGAGCTAATCCTGGAAACTGAACAGCCATGCTTACTAGGTATTCAAGTCTGAGCTAGCTCACTCCTTGTGGAAGCAAGCTGAAGAATCTTCATACCTTGTGCTAATAATCTGTAATTTAAAGAAATTGCTTGCAGACATTGCATGTGAAAGGTGATAGCTCTAGTGGCTGATGCTTCTCATTTAACAAAATCTTGCAGTCTTCAGCCTTCCATGAAACTAATGACAATTTTATCTGAACAAATTTCGGTGTGCTTTTGATAGCATGGAGACAATGAATTACGAACAACTGGATAAGTTTGGATAGCCAAATCAGTAGCTAGGTTGAAAATGTCACCCTTGGCTTCTGTTTCCTTGAATCAGACTACAGGGCACAGAAGTCAAAAGACTAACTTGTTGTTCCCCTTTGCCCTGTATCTCAAGTCTACCAGTCCTCAAGTGTTCAGCATTGAACACTGTACAAATCTTCATTCAAGCTGCAACATGCGGTTCAAGACATATGCATGATGTGGTACCATACAGCTATGACCCAATAATTTAATGACTATCACAAGAAGTACTATGAAATGGTGCTCCACTTCCAAACATTCTCCTTACCTCACGCCAGCCCCATCACCCCTGATTTAAGATAGAGAAATTACATTCTTTCACTAAGCATATTTTCTGGGAGAATGCATTTTAAGTCCTGCTTTCAGTCACAAAAATAAGTAAGGTTTTTAGTTATACCTACCAAAAGTAGCAGTCACTCCAGGAGAATCAAAGGAGTTTCATTAAGGTCAAGTTAACCGTATGTCCTCTACAGTGTAATTATAAAGCTTGCTCTGTTAAATTGAGGCAAAGAAGAATACCTATTGCTCTTTCTTTGTGTAACAGTCAGGACAGAATAACAGCACCAACGTTGTGTAGGTGTTCTGCCTAATAGTCTGGGTTAGGAAGTATTTCTCCCCACTGGAGTGTGAACAGAACAATTAACAGCTACTATTTTCTTTCACTGAGAAAATAACTTAAAATTTTCTTTCAGCTTTCCAGCCAAATTAATGGTTATTTAGATTTTACTTGTGTTATGTCTTAGGCCAAAGAACATAAATTTTCAGGAGTTCAGTGGTCCATCTTCCTGTTGCTGAAATAAAGAAAAAAAAACCAACCCAAACCCCAAAAGCCCACAACAGTTTATACAAATTAGTAAATGGGAAATAGTATCTCAAGTCCACATAAGGTAGACTTTATCACTAACAAATTAGTCATTTGTTCTGCTTTCAAAAATTATTTAGAAAGTTCAATTCAAGTAACAGAGTTATACTGAAATCATTTTTTTCAATAAAAATTTACTAGTCCTTCTTAACCTGCCAGCGCCTTTAATGTTAGTGAATATCGTAAGCATATGTAAGCATGTGAGGCTGATGGAAGATCATACAGAAAGATGTCTAGAAAAATCGACTTGGAAAAGAGTTTTTTTTCTAGGGAAAACTGTTTTCAGATACTAATTCTAAGTTTGCACAGGCTTTTCTGCTTTACTTGTTTGAACTGTTTCGTACACTTAATGAAGCTATGTTGATTTACAAATGCGATAGTCCTGCTTACAATGCAGCTATAGACTCCTTAGAGCTTGACTGATTTCTCCAAATGTTAAAAAAAACAAGAGGTGAAAACATTGCTTCATCTGTTACTTAAATTTTGCATACTTTCAGCAAGCATAAAATGAAAAAAAAAATGAAATAGCTCTTATTGAAACCATTAGCACAGTTTGTTAAGCTTTTCTTTCACAAGGTACCCTGTGGATAGACTCTGACCTCTCACAAGGAGAGAGAGACCTATTGCTCACTTGTTAAGGGAAAAGTCTTCATCACTAGGGCTGTAATTTTTGCCAGTACATTTCTTCAGACTGCAGCTATTTTGTGCATATGATGTGCCACACAGTCTGGCACCCTACTCATTATTTTCTGATTCTGCACATCCTACACAGGTCTATTACCTAGATGCAATGCTAACATTTGCATTTTAGGCACAGACATTTCAATTTCCAATTGAAGGATACTGACTTTTACTTGTAATTCTCTCTTAGCTTACACCAGGTTTCCAGAGATGCCTGTTACCTGCCGTAATATAGAAACCAGAATAGCAGAAGGTTGGAAAGAGATGTGAATCTTCTTGTAAACTGTGAGTTACAAATAATAAAAATGTGTGTAACTAATACATGCACAAGCTGCTAGAATTTAGTATAGATAAAATGAAACATTATATTTGGATTATGGTATTAAATCTGCACTTAGAAGAAGGACTAACTACAATATTTGACATTTTGGCATGTTACATATTTAAAAATATTATTTTTAATTATGTCAGTCACAGATAAAATTCTTACTGTATATCTTTCTCCAAAGAATACACACAGGTGATAAACCACTTGTTAGAGTTGCCATCAGTTATCCAGGCTTATTAAAATATTCTTAAACAAATAAAAACTGAAATGAACTGGGATGAGACTTGAGTTGTAAAAAGATATTAAGAATTAGCAAACAAATTTCCAGTGGTGTTTCACAATATATTCTCCTTTTAAATGGTTGGTAGTAAGTATTCACTGAGAAAACAGATATGAAATGAAGCAAAGAAAATGTCAGGTCATCTAATGAGACTGATGTCAGAGTGAACCAGCATAATGAGGGATTATATTTAAAGGCAGTGGAAAGCATTTGAATCTGTATTATGTAAAAGGGTTGTCTCTTCTGATTCGGTTTAGCAGTGACTAAGAAGCCTTTATGCACAGTTTCCTTAGCAAAGAGGCAGATTCAAAACTGCATCCAAGGAAGATGTTTGATCCAGATATGCTGGTGAAAGGCAGAAAATGTACTTTGGATATCCAAATCCCATTTTAGAAAAATCTGCCTTCATGATAGAAGATGATAGTGCTCCCATAGTACCCACTCATTTATCCAGTCCTCAGAAATACTGCTTTTTAGATATTTCAAAAGCCAGAACAAATATAAAGGCCATATAGGACACATTTCATCAACTGAAGTTATGCAAAACTGCTAAGAATGTGCTTAGGTTGAAGTAGGGGGTAATCCTGTCCTATGGGATTATTCATTCTTTTAAGCTAAACACACTTAATACTTCCCCACATTGGTTCTGTTACTGGTAAATATTTAATACATTTGTATAAGCCAAGCTGCACATGAAAGGATGAAGTCAGTCTTCCTAAACCTTATGCACAATCTTGTAGGACATGTAGGGTTTCCTAATGTTCGTTTGAAGCCTGGGGCAAAACTTCGTTCCTAACTCCCCATTAAGTCCACAAATGCATTTTTCCCTTTTAAAGCAAGGCAAAAGTAAAAAGAAACATGAGAAATTTAAAGAGGAAGAATAAATAAAAAAGAGCTTGAAATGCTACTTTGATAACATTTTCTGTATTTTTGTACATCACATACAGATCTTATCGCTTCAGTTACATGTTCACTGCTTTTTCCTGTGGATGTTCTTTGGAAAAAAAAATGCAGTCATGACAGATAACCATTACTAACAATGTAATTGTCGTTTTATCTCACTGATGACATATGATTATTTTCTAGGATATTTGCCTTTTCTCTTGATGTGTAGCATAAATGAAACAATTTCCAACTGTCTCAGTCTTGAAAAAGAATAATAATTATGTTTAACAGATTAATTTAATGATTGCAACTTATTAACAGAAACCAGGGTGCAAGAGCACTGCAAAAAATATCCCCACAAACTCCTCTTCATTATTATTTCACTCGGTGTCTTTCACATCAGGAGAAAAAAATAAATATATATCTAGGATTCTAGAATCAGAATTATTTCCAGATAACATGATATTAACTTTATCTTTTTGAAAAGTGATTTATTATTATCAGGAAAGAAGTCCAATTCTAGGAATTCAGTCTATTACTTTGCCACAAATAAAAGCACGCTTTGGAAAATCATTTAAACTTTGTTACCTACGATCTAACCAAGGCAGTTAATATGCAGCTCTCATATTTCTGGCAGCTGAACTTTTAGTAAAGATACATATCTTTTTCAAGCTATCTTAATCACCTGAGTCTTCTTTTGTTATATTTTCCCCCATAATGATTTCATTTCAATTAACAGTTCACTAAACTTGTCATTGCCTTTTTGAAGGACATATTCAATTCAATTATAAATTAGGTTCTCATTTTTTTCAGGTTTTTCTAGGTTGTTGTCTAATGAGTAGAAGTCAATAGAGGAAAACTCATATTTTCTGCATGTCTTGGTTTAATATTGCCATTTGTTATTATAACATTTTGAGTACCTGTAATTGCAGTAGGAATCATATAAAAATTAGAACTATATTCTCTGGCACCCTGTGTTGTAAAGGAGAGGTCAGTAAGCTGTTGCAGTGCATAAATGTAAGACTTAGTTGTGAAGCAGTATGAGACAGAAACAAAGTGTGTGAGTGTCATACTCAAAACATTAGGCAAGTCTTGGGGAAGGCAGTGGATGAGAGAAAAAATAGAGATATATTGAGAAGTGACTTTTAATAGCAAGGAAGAATAAGGTAGAAATGTTGAGTGACAGTCTGGAATCAAGACCAGTCCTTACAAACAAGTGAACACACTAGGTCTTGATAGGATGAACAGGAAGAGATAAAATGGAAGCAAATTGCAGCAAAGAGATTTAAATGTTTTTTTCCAGTGACTAACATGGTAGTAGAGTTAATGCTCTGGAATTAATTGTCCTGGGAGGCTATGTGACAGTATATGTCATGTCCACTGGAGGACCACAAGAAGAGGTTGGACAGACATCTGTCATGAATAACCTATATGCACTACCTTGGTAGATGTATTAACCAACTTCTTTTATCTTTTTGATTTTAATATACAGAAAAATCTTTGAAATTAAGTCATAAAACATGCCAAGAAAGGGTTTATCCAATGCATGTCATGAATTCATTGGGAAAATAATAAAAGGAAAGATGTTTTTTTTGTTTGTTTTATTTTTTGTTTCCTAACCAGCTACCATCTCTCCAGATGAATCTAGAACTCTTTAAAGCAAAGGATTAGCATATTCTTTTTCCAAATAAAATAGTTTCCCCATAAGCTTCCTTAAAAATTCAGCGCACAAACTTCTAAACCCTTCCCTTTTAGTTTGTATAACAAGTGTCTAAAGCTAAATGTTTACTATAGTGCAAGTTTCAATATTAGGAGAGAGAAGCAGGGTTAGCTGGTAAAGTTTAGCAGAGATTCACTGTGTGTGCTAGCATCTGGGTTTGATTTTTTGGTAAATTAATGTAAGTGGAGTGATTGACAATAAAGGCACCAGTTCTCTGAATTAAGAGTGTTTGAGAAAGGATTATCAGATTTTATTTGGCAGTAGGAGTACAAGTAATGCCGTCTAGTTACTTTAACAGATAGTGTGTTATTAGAACCTCAACCAGACTCTAAAAAATTACTTAATATGAATAAAATATTTATTTTTTCCTTACATAATGGATGAGCTATCTTAAAATAGTGCCATGTGAATAAACCTCTCTAGCTCAACAGCAAAATGCTCAAGCTGTCATCATGTCTCTGTGTATGAGACATGACTGAATCAGTTCTACTGAATTCAACCATAATAATAAAATCTTAAGACTTGGGAATTTCAGGTACCCCCAAGCAGGGGACCCCAGCATATGCAGAAATATTCATTACAGTAGTACATTCCAGGCTTATGCTTGTTGAAAGGTGTAATTTTGACTGTTGTCCTCAAACACAGTCCGAAAATCCTTTTCTGCAGGATATGTGAAAATCTAGTTCGAGTACCTAATGTATTGTGTAAAGTAAAAGAAAGGGACATTAAGCTACATGGTGGTATCTGTCAGTGGAACTGATTAGCACCAGTTGAGAGACTGGCCCATGCACTGGGAAAACAGATGAGAAAATAATAAGGTTATACCATTCCCGCATGAAGTATGTCACTGAGCATGACCTAGTATGAGTCATAGGTTCTTGGCTGCATGATTCTTTCAGGAAAAATGATGTATGCGTACTAGCTTTTTATTGTTGCTTATCAAAACATGTAAATTTGCAAAAAGAACTGGATTTGACTCTTGATGAAAGAATTGTTTTGTAAGAGGGAGAGTAAATTAATTATTAATAGTTAAATAATCACAATATTAATAATTAAATACTAGATACAAATTTAGATGCATGTTTCCCTAAGCTCAGTGAAAAATGATTGCTAGAGGTGCACCAAATTAAAGCACTGCAGAGATAACTGCCATGTCAGGCATTCCCCCTGCATAACCAGCAGAGATGTTGCCATTCCCCGAGCTTCTTCAAGCTCTGAACTTCTATAAGCTGCCAGCCCCACGTAGCTGTGTTTTGTAGCACAAAGTGCTTTTATTTGGGGAATGCTGTACTGTGGGACCTATGTCAGGGGAATAACCTTGATATTCTGCTGAAGGGAAAGAGGAGATTTTTCTCTGTTGCCAAGGGATGGCAGAAAGTGCACCATTTTCCCTAATTTGAAATATAGGAGGCACAAAATTAATTTGCATTATGCAACAGAAGATTCTGAGGCATCTCTTTAGGTAATGCTGACCTATGCAGACTTGAACTCTTATGCTCACATCACAGAGTGCCTGGAAGAGATACAAGCTTAGGTCTGAAAGCAGTATAGTTATCTTAGCACAGTGCTGTGCCTGAACTGCTTCAACTCTTACTGTTCCCCATTCTGGTGCTGTGCTGGATGCTGCTTGTTTAGTTGCCCATGGACCACGCTTTGTGTAACAGACCTGCTCATGGAGGTTCAACTTTTAAACAGATTCAAGAGTAAATGGTACCTGCTCTAACAGAGCCTTGCAGTGCTGTAGAGAACAAAGACACTAAATATTTTCACTAAAGGGTCATGATCATTAGTAAGCTGTTGTTCTCTCAGGCATAACCATTTCTTTTCTTCTGAGTGTAACACTCAATACAAGGGGCTCTTGGTACATTAACTCTAGATGCTATATTAATGCAAATAGTAATCAAAGGCATTGCCTGAGAAATATTCCTGATTAGTCTCAGTGATTATTTTGAGACCAAGATTACAGAGCAATTTTTTTTCCTTTTTAACTGTCCAGCACACACAGATAGAAAAGTTGAACAAAGAGGCAGCAAATTACCAGCAACTCTAGCTTAAAAGATTTAAGGCCCAAGATCTGGTTTGTGAATGATGAAACCAAAGCCAGCTACTCGTGTTTTTCAGTAAGCATTTCTGTTCAGATCTTAGTCAATGAGAAGTCAGTTCAGTTTAAGTTTAGACCTATCTTGCTTCCATAGTTTCCCTGACTTCTACTCAACTTATGGGAACTTTGATTTAGAGAATAGTCCAAGAGCAGTTGAGGAAATGCTTCTCTCTCCAGTGCATAAAGGTACCATAACTTACACCCCTTCATTCTTCATTAACATGCAGTTAGACAATTTATATACCACTTTATTCGTTAGCATATAAATTGCCATAAATATATTGCATTCCCAGAGCAAAAATAAACCAGTACGAGGAAAGGAAAGCTACCACAAAATACATAGTATTTTTATCTATAGCTGCTTCAGTGAATTATAACCCAACAGAGGCAAACTGTTACGCTTTGCTTCGTTACGGACAAATGCTACTGTGATCATTTCCTCACCACTGTCAATGCCTCACATTTTGAAATATCAAAATATTTTCTGAAATTGAACTATTATTTCCTGTTTGGAAAGCAAGTAAATATTTTGGTAGAATATTCTAAATAAAATTTTAAAATCAGGTTGTTATTTGTGTTACAATATCACTCAAGCTCCAAACTGTGGCAGTAAAGCTAACTGTACAGCAAAGTGATTCTACTCTGACCACGATTATGAAGGCAAGCCTGCTCTTTTAATATAAATCTGTAAACTGTTTGCTTGCATGTGACACAAAAAAGTATGTCTATATCCTATTGTCAGTAGGGATGTCAATATCCCTTATGAAAATAGAGTTTGGGCACTTGTGCTTTGTGCCAGTTTGGTAAACAAATGAAACAAGTTTTCTATGAGCAAAGTACTAGCTTTGCTAGTATATCTGCATTTCAGAAAATATTTTTTATGATCAGCAGTAGTGTGCTGGGCCCATTACCCAGAGGTTAATGAATTGAAACGAGCCTTTTTTTGAGAGATGCTCCCCTGGCCAATCTCCATTTATACACTGAGCATGAGGCTTATGGCATGGAATATTCTCTTTGGCCATTTTGGGTCAACTGTTCTCCCAGCTTCCTGCACCTCCACATCAGCGAAACCTGGGAACCTGGACAGCGCCCTTGATCTCTTTAGCAACAACTCACAACATCACTGTGTTTATCAACATTCTTCACATACCAAATCCCATACTAAATGCAAAACACAACAGCTACTGAGAAGAAAATTAGCTCCATCGCTGACAAAACCAGGACAGTATATTAACAGATAAACTCATTTGAGTCTTCCTGCTGTGTTTTAACAGGATGTTGTCTCATCTGATCACCCTGCAGAAGAGAAAGTGACTCCCTCATTTCAACCATTGCAATGCAAGGTCAATATTCTTAGCTTAAACCACTTCTGAAGACAGATTTGAAATGGGGTGCAAAACGATGTTCTTTGTTTACTAATAGTCATGTCCTGTGTATGAAGTGAGATGTACAGGAAGGGGCACTAAATGCAAAGTCACTGCTGGTTTGATAAACCTTTTAGGCAGGAAATCCAATGTCACACAACCTGTGCTCCATTTGGGACATGAATTCTATGTTGAGATCAGAATAAGGGACATCAGAACTTCCAGTTGGTACCTCAAGTATCCCTGTGTCCTCTTCCAGCTTTTGTGACATTCCAGTGAAGCCAGAATCACAGTGGAATTTCTCCAGGTGCAGTGAGGTGAACTTATTTATTTTGGACCTTCAAAAATAAGAGACATGAACAGTAAGAGCATACCTATCAGAATTACAGTATTTACCTGCAAAGAAAAAAATCTTCTTTTCTCGCTCAGGAAAAGAATTGTAAATTGTGTAGCATGTAGGAAGAAATAGCTTGATATGAAGTTGTAAGATGCAGTCAATAGCAGTAAATTTTAGTACAGAAGATGGATTTATGTTAGCAATTGCTTTTCAAATCCTTGTTTTGTTTCAAATTTTCTTCCAACTATGTGTCTGTGAAAGCAGCTAAGCCCACTTGCTTTTCTGTTGGAGGGCCTGATCAATGTAATACCTTCAGGCAACATTATCAGCCAGCTGCTTTTTTTTAACATATGGTGAGCAGTACAATGTATTTTTATTTTTTAAATCTGAAAATGAACTCTGAATTTCTGGTTCAATGGCAGGATATCATTTGGCCACAGTGAAAAATCTGTATGTGCTACAGCAAATTTTTCATTGATATGACTCTGTCTTAAATTAGAGAACACATTTCAGATCATACACATCTCTTAAATTTCTTGATCCCTCAAAATAATTGATACTTGTTTTCTAGAGCTGTGCATTGAAGGAAAGTGCCCCATGTGAGTTGTTAGAAATATATTTAGTTCTTGTTATTTTTTTGCCAAAGTATCCAGTGTAACGCAAAATCTCTCCACATGCAGGAATCTCATGCTGTCCTTTAGCGCCTGGATTCTTTGAAATGTCAGGATATTCATTACTTAAGTTATCAAGGGAGTATATTTCTATATTAAAAACTGTCAATATCCATTCTATGGAATTAATTTTGTATATTTACAACTAATTGTTAATATTCTTAGAGTTCCATTACTTTAGAGGTTTCTCAGTTTTTTTTTCATGTGGTACCAGACATGAGCAAATGGTCATTCTCAGTCACTTGGAACTGGTATGAAGCACTGAAGAAGTGATAGAATCTTGCAGTCAAAATAATATTTACCGATTCCTAGTTTCCTTAGGAGCTGAAAACTATGTATACTACAAACACTGATGTGTAAGATGTCATGCTAAATTATAAAATGTTCAGGAAAAACACAATGAAACTCTTCTTAATATAAATGCTATTGAATTTAGGCAAATAAAATTCAAATTTTAAATGCTTTGAATTTAAAAGTCATTAACTTTGGTATATCAAGGAAGTCTGATCTTAGACATTATACTGAGGGAAGACTTCTGTAAAGTTTTTATCTAGCTCTAGAAGTTTCTTAAGCTTGTGAAGAATGTTTCAGATTCCATTTTGGATCTTTATGTAAATTGATCAGTTACCTATCCTCCAGGGATACCTATCTCTACTAGGAGTAAATACTTGACTAAGGTATTTGTACATGGTAAATCAATGGAAGCTTATACATAGCTGTATTATCATGTTCCTACACCAAATAAATCTTACCATTTGTGCAGGAGATTGTTACCCTATTGCAGCCTAATGATTTACCTCCTGACTCTACTAGGGTGTAGGATCTTTATGTAAAATTGTGCTGCTTGCATCCTGGAAGGTCTGTTGATGGGGTTGCTCTGTGGAAGATAATGCAACCTTTTATTTAGGATAGTCAGTTTAAAGTAATTATGACCTTCATCTCCATGCAGATTTGATTCATCTGGACTGTGCTTTCAGTTGCAGGTCAGGAGTAACACGCAAATAATAACCTACTACTTATTTTTAAACAGGAACAAAATTTCTGTTGGGATCAGAATTGTAATAAGCATAGCATATGTCGTAGTTCAGCCCCAACGGGGACCAGACTACACAGTCTCTCTCTCACTCCCCCCCCACTCTCCGAGAGAATAGTAGGAGATTTGACAAACAAAAGAAAACCAGGAAAAAAAAAAACCAAACACGCAGGTTGAGATTGAACAAAAACTAAATTTAACAGTAATGACAGAAAAAAACAATAGAGTGATGGAACACAAATACAGTATAATAGCTCACAACAGATCTCCACATCCAGTCTCTTCCAAGTAGCAGGGGGCCTCCCTTCAGCACCCTCCTCACTTATATACTGAGCATGATGTCAGATGGGATGGAATAGCCCTTTGGCTAATTTGGGTAAATTAACCCCAGCTGTTAGCTAATTAGTTAACTATCCCAGCCATAGGGGCTACCAGCTTCAGTTCTCCACCCAGCTCAGGTAAATATTAACTCTATCCTGGCCAGAACCAGGACAGCATAGCAGAAATATATTTGTATTGCTGAACTGAATAAATGAAGCAGTCCACACTGTAATAGCCCTTTTAAAGGTAGATATGTAAGTGTTATCATTGCTTCTTATAAACCAGGCAAAAACCTTCCTCCTTGCCTTCTTGCATTATACCTGGTCTTTGTCTGCACAGACTTCTGACTCTGAATGATGCTGTGGCATTCATATCAGTCTCAGAGAAGACTCATTTGTATTTTCAGTTTTCTACTAAGTAAAACTTATCCACTCTATTGCTTTAAGGAGGACCTGTGGCAATCTTCCATTAAAGTTTTGATGCTTTTAATCAGAGCTGTACATGGTTCTATAGTGTGGTTGGATTCACGGTGGAAGATTATTCATGAAGACCAAAAGAAGAGCAAGTCATCACCAGAGAAAAAAAACAACCATCAAACCAAAACTTTTAAAATATCCACTTAATGAATTTGTCTAACTTTACAAATGACACTTTATTAGAATTGCAATAAAACTACCAGTTTGCATCCTTTTCTCTTTCAGAGATGTATCATTAGCTTCGCAAGATTATAGTTTCAGGTAGTTCAATTGTTTTACAAGAGCAAATCTTTCTTGACAGTCTTGTTCAAGACACAATTAAGTTATTTTAGGTTAAAATCAGCAGCAGAGAAACCCATAAACTTTAAGAGGAGCAGGATCAGCTTTGAACTAAGCTTAGGCATAATTTTTTCTTATTCCTTTGAAGACATAAATAAAATAATCTCTCTCACATGGATGGATTTGCTAGTTAATTATCCACAGCATCTGCAGCACAAAATTCAGTCTTATGCCATTTAAGGTTTGGCAAGACAGATATATGGCTCTGCTATCAGAAAATTGCATCCTTGCTAAAATCACTTTGACATCTGAAATTACCTGGAGCCAAATGCTGGCTTGATTTTGTGGACTTATGTATGTATGTCTATTGCAAAGTGACTACACATTCAACACCAGTTTATCCATGTCTGTTCTTCCCATTGCAATATGCTTTTGAGAATTTTGAAATTATTTTAATTCTCGCTGGAAGTGGCATCCTGAAAAAAAATGTAGAGGTTTTCCTACAGAAAGCAGCAAAAAATTCTTGTACTTGATATGAGGTTTGAACTTCTGATTTGGAACTGTACCTCTCCAAGGTTTTAGTACTGCTCAGAAAAAAAAAATTGAGATTGTCCTATGTAATAGGGGCTGTCACAGATGGAAGTACCACAGTTACGAATATCTTTAAATTTTTTATTTCCCTCTATATGGAAAGATATTTTTTCACAATTATTTAAAAATACACATGAACCTGACAGGAAATTCTCTCTTCTGGTCATCTGTATAACAGCTGGTTCCAGCCCTGCAATGCCTGTTTCAGAGCTAATAGGAACACTCTGAACATATTAAATAATTGTCCCATCCATAGCTTTCCTTACTAAATGCTTCCAGTGACTAATGCCTCTCTTTGTTAAAATTTGTCTATAATTTTTAGTATAAACATTGTCAATGACTATTTACTAGTCTCTACTTTTTTTTTTCCCCCTGAAACTTGGCTTTAGGACTCTTTGATATTATTTTATACTGGTGCAATGCTGCTTGGTTCATTGCTGCTATTGCTGATATTCAATGTTGAAAGTGCAATAGGCCCCACTTTGTTAGTATTATCTCTGCAGTCTTATTATTGGGATAGAGGCTACTTGGAAAAGGACGATATTTTTCACCATGTTGGAAGTGTTACCGTTCCCTGAGGAAATGCAAACATCCCACACTCAGTTACTTTATTCAAGTGTAATTTAAAACCAGCTCTCAAGCATAATGGGATGTTACAGCCAATATTTATTTTTCTTTCATTAGATAAATAGTATTAAATTGCAATCCTTGAGAAAATTATACAAACTGTATCACATCTGAATGTGTTTGAGCTTTAGTCTCGCTCAGGAAAATTCTCATCATATTCAAATAACCATCATTATGCAAATAAGAATATTCTCATTGCCAAGCAAGTTTAAAATGGATGTTTGTTTTTATCATGATGAATTATCTTCCTCCTGGTAGCAGACAGCTACGTGCAGCTCAGAAGATCTGTACAGGTCCTGTTTATTCTTCATAATTCTTTTGCCAGTTGCAAGCTGATTTTTTTTGTTAGCTAGGACAAGTTTTGATTGTTCTTCTTCCCATGTATCTTGCTTGAATAACAGCACAACCAAGCTTTTCTTATTACCAGAGTTTTAGGCTTGTTGGTGTTACCAAACTTGCTTGTAACACCTCTTTTTTTTTTGTGAATCAGGCAGTATCAACCCAAGGTCATAATCTTCCAGAGGCAGACCAGCATTTCATACCAGCATATGCATGCCCTATGACAGAAGAGTAACTCTTGGATTTAGTGCTTAGCTTCATCACTTATCCCAGACACTACAGCAACGAAAAGAAATGTTTTTTTTCATCCACTTTTGGCCTGCCAATCAGCTGTGAACTGTTTTGTAGCTGTTAGAAGTTCAAGACTGAAACAACCTCTGCAGCCTCAATAGTTACCCCTCCTTTTTTTTTCCTAAGGTCAAAGGAGTAATGCCCCAGCAATTGTAAAACATGCAGACTTTGGTACTCAAATGCCAGTGAATAACCTCCTTTTATAGAAGAGATTAATAATCTCAGATTTAATGCCACATTTATAAAGAAAGTTAATAGCTGTGTAAGGTCCTCATGCAGAGTTAAACACTCCTATTTGTTGAAGATTCTGTATCTATAGTAGTTCCAGGAGTCTCGTCTCCTTAGTGTAACAGGGCCTCTGTTGTGCCTTGTGTTCAGCTATACCTGCAGTGCATGGCAAAGGATGCGGGTTGACATCCGTGGGAACTGGCAGCACTCCCAGCCTATCCAAGTATTCACACCGATTTCTTATCTCTGGTTACTGTTTATGTCTTGACTCCATCCTGGAGCAACTTATTGCAAGTGTTTGGTATTTAAAATACAATTAATTTGTTCTGCATTTATGCCACAATTCGCACAATGGAGTCCTAGTTATGTCTAAAGGCCTAACTCACTGCCACGATTAAAATGATGATTAACTAATAATGTATGGGTCAAAAAGACAAAGGAAAAGACTGTAGTGACAATTAATTTTTTTTTGTTTGACTGTTTTCTGCATTATATGCCTGGATCCCATAAAAAAATTTATTCGGTGATGGCCAATCTACACAGTAGAAAAACACATTAAATCCCAGATTTACATAATGTTCACTCACAGTGGGATTTTTTAGACTTTGTTTTGATGTTTCTTGCACTTATTTTCTATAGTACAGGAGAACAGATTAAATACATCTACTACAACTATTGCTATGTCAGAGATACTGTAAAAATTTTGCAAATTCTGGTTTCCTTATATAAAAGAAGGTTCTTCCATGAGAGCCATTTTATTCTATCAGTGAGTGCCTCAAGGTAGAAACTAATTATAATTCAGAGCAGCATAAATAAAAGGCTGCAATAATCAACTTCATTTTTTCTTTGATGTGTATGTTGTGCAAAAGGAATGGTAGTTGTAATAAGAGTTATAGTAGTTAGCCAAAACTTAGAATCTCTATCATATTAATTCTTAATACTTAAAAATAAAAAATATTTGTTGCAGGACATATTTTATGCAGATGGTGGTCCATTTAGCTGAAACTCTAGTTCTATGAAATCAGAAGAACGTAATATCATCAGAATCCCAACTTTTTCACATGATACAAGGTTAAATATAAACTCACCAGTGCGGTCTATACCTAAACCTATAAATCCATGCATTCTTCAATCAAAGATAATGTCTACAATCTATCACCTATCAAATTACTTTCCATTTTTACTTCCATAATATTTAGAAGACAGAAGGTATGCAGCAGGAATAATTCCTTTTGTCCTAGCTTTACAAAATTTTGTTAGTGCAACGAATAATAAATAAAAAAAAAAAACAATTCCCCTCATATTTGGATTAACTGCAATCTTCCATGCACTTTCTGTTCTTTTATCTCAGTTTTTCTGCCAAGCATACTGAGGATTAAGAAATCAAAATAAATGGCTGGAAAAGAAGTGCTTAATTCTCTGCAGAGGCATAAGAGAACGTGTAAGTGAGCTATAGGTCAAGAGTTCTTATTATGATAGCAACCTTTCTCTTATTTATATTTACAGTTAATGTTATGGTTTCTGTAAATTAAAAATGCCACCAAACTACTTCAAAAGGAAACATAATCTATAAATAGCTACTTTATGCACACTGTATCATTTCCAGTTCAGTTAAGCAAAAAGATTTTTCATCCTCTAGTCTAACAGCTTATGCTGTGAAGTTATGTCTGCACGCAAGTATGTGCTACAGGCCAAAATCTGCTTTCATTTATATCCTTGTAAGATCACTATCTTAAAAGAAGTTGAAGAGGATATTTTCTATGACTTGATTCTATCCCTAGCCATTTTTGTGTGTGATTCTCAAATAACTGCAGTTCCTAAGCATGGTTGATTATAAGCAGTTGCTAGTGTGATTTACTTATTTGTGTGTATTTTCTTAGGTATGTTTCAATTTCTTTGTTTCTTTCAGTAGAGTAGTTGAATGTCCCTCAGATTACCAAGTAAATAGAAGATATGTTTTGGAGTAGATCTTCTCAGATACATGAAATAATGAGTTTTAAACTACTTTTCTAACCAGAGTGGAGGATTTTTGACATTTTAGGCTTTTTCTCTTTAAAAAAATACTTTAAAACAAAACATATGACGATTCTTATAGTTATTGAATATAATAGGGGAAAGTCTTGAGAGGAAATATTAAATTTTGTTGTAGCCTTTTCTAATAGCATTGACTTGGAACTGCTTGCTCCCATCAACCATGAAGCGGATAATCAAATTTGCACTTTTAGTCTTAACACACAGCTAAATCCTGGAGTGCTCAAATTTGCTTTGTTTTGGAAGGATCAAAGATCTGACTGAGTTTTTGTATGGAGTATGCTGTCTGGTTTCACTTTGATTCAATTAGGAAATAGATGATAAGCTTTTACAACACTCAAGGAGTCACTTTAATGGAGTTAATGAAGAAACAAAAGGTGTAATATGGCAATGCTCTTTTCTGAGTGACTGATGTTTGAAAGGAGGGGGCAGCTCTATTAGGAGCAGATGAAGGGGAAGAAAAACATACATCATGTCAGCCCCAACCATTTATTGACATGCAGTCTTAGTTTACATGAAAAAGTATCTACAAATGCTCACTGAAATGAAAAGATACAGATTTAAAATTCGTAATTCTTTGGTAGATGTCAGCCTGGTGCACCATCTGATTTGCATTTGATTTTATCTGGACATGGCCTCTGGCAACTCCCATGCTAAAGATCACATGGGTAAAGAGGCATATCTCATACCATTGCATTTGCCACTAAAACATTACTTTCTTGTAGACTCTAGGATTAATTTTTTTTTTTTTGCTAATGTGAAATTAATTCCTATAATGCAAGTGTTGTTTATCTAACATAGACAAAATAATTCAAATTATTTATTAATGGCACATTTAATTGAATAGCTTAGCTGCTTAATGTGTATGGTGTACATCATTTGTGTCCTTTAATTACAAATAATTTATTTATTTTCATCTTTTTAACTAGATGGAATGGATGTGTATATTAACCATTTATGCTGTTTGGTTTACTTCACTGTTTTGATAGGCTAATAACCCCCTTTGTTGAGCAGTTCACAGATTTAGTTTCTATCCTTAACTACAGTAACTTTAGAAAGAAAACAAATTGTGACACTGTTTGAGTGACATAAATAGTCCATTATCCTGATCAGACCATTTAAAAAAGTTTAGCATAATCTAAACTACTGTGTTGTGGTTTAATAGTGATTCTCCCCCTCTACTCCACTCTTAATGAGAACCCACCTGCAGTACCGGGTCCAGCTCTGAGGCGCCCGACATAAGAAGGACATGCACTTGTTGGAGTCAGTACAGAGGAGGACACAAAGATGATCAGAGGGCTGGGGCACATCTCCTATGAGGACAGGCTGAGGGAATTGGGGCTGTTCAGCCTGGAGAAGAGGAGGCTCTGGGGAGACCTTATAGCAGCCTTCCAGTACCTCAAGGGGGCCTACAAAAAAGCTGGAGAGGGACTTTTGACAAGGGCATGTAGGGAGACGACAAGGGGTGATGGCTTCAAACTGAAAGAGGGTAGATTTAGATTAGATAGAAAGAAGAAAATCTTCACTGTGAGGGCGGTGAGGCACTAGAACAGGTTGCCCAGAGAAGTTGTGGATGCCCCATCCCTGGAAGTGTTCAAGGCCAGGCTGGACAGGGCTTTGAGCAACCTGATCTGCTGTCCCTGCCCCTGGCAGGGGGGTTGGACTAGATGGTCTTTAAGGTCCCTTCCAACCCTAACCATTCTATGATTCTATGATTTAATCCAATGATGTTTATAACAGACTTCATGAACAGGATCAGTACTTGTATCAAATGTTATAACTTTTGCTAAGCACAACGCCTCTTAGTGTCCTGCAGCATAAGAGTTGTTACAACACTATGCCACATTCTTAAGTTAAAATGTTGTGCTAAGCTCATGGAGAGAGAGTAGAACAAATAAAGGAAAGTAAAATTAGCTGCTCTTAAATAAAGTAAAACTTGCAAAAGGATGTATCTTACCTTGTGAGCTCCGTTTTATAATGACAGTTGTTTTATTACACTTTTTACTGACCATGCGTTTAATCAATATAGTACTCTAATAATGTAACAAGATCCAGCAATATTTTCTGACAAGTACTTGTAAATTTTTCTGGAATACTACTTGTTAAACAAAGATTAAATGTGGCTATTAAAAGTTGGCAATAATGTTCCAGGAAGAGCGCCTTATTTCTGCACATGAAATGGGTACTGGGAAAGGATTGTTGAACTCTGTAAACCTAAAAAAATGAGGTAGTGACAGAATAGCTATTACTTTATATAAATAGTCCAATAAGCAAAATTGCACTTGCCTTGGACTGCATGACTATGAGATTCTCAACAGCACAGAAAGCAAAGAAAAATTGTGTTCATTCCTATATAGTATCACTCCAGATAAAAGAATATGAATTGCATCAATTACATGCCCTAATTGATACTGTTTGATTAAATCACCTAAACATGCACTGCTGAGATTATTTTTTACTGTCCAATGGTGGCACTAGGCTGACTAATGTCGGTTTAAGCTTCTGAGTATAAAACAACTTGAAATGATGCTGGACATAATTTAAAATTTAATTTGCTTTCTAAATCGCAGATTAGAAAATCAGTTACTGAGAGATCACAAATATCCTCACTCCCACTGATGATCAGCTATGCACATAAAAACTCTTTCTGACCTGCATGTAACCACCTGTATGAGCTGATGTTCGTTAGAGAAGTAGAGAGTTCAAATTTTTGACCTTAGATCAAGAGATAGAAGGTTGCAATGCTGCAGAATAACTACTTAAGGATTAAACAAATGCTAAGAGCATATTCAAAGCTTATACTTGTCTTAGGAAAAAAAGTTAAGCTGATATTTGTAACCAAGAAGATCAGCTGTATGATAGAAATTGAGTGTCTCAGAAATTTGAAGTCAGCAGTTAATCTTGTGGTTAAAACATAAGTTTATGGGATAGGAAAAGCATTTCCTGGCATTTCCCAGACAGGTTTTGTGAATCAGACCCCATAGAGAGTCTAATTTTGCCTAGGTTTGAGTAGACTGACACTCACATCTCCAGCTATAGGCTAGCCTTCCTTTTGAAGCTAAGTCATCGCACAACAAACAATGAAAAACACATGAGTCTGGAAGGAGAGGAAACAAAAAAGAGCTTAACTGTCCTGTAGTGGTTGGGGCATCTAACTGAGAATAGAGAGTCCATGTACTGCTTATCTAGTTACTGTTGACTGATGAATATGAAATTAACTTGAGAAAAAGACTCCTTATTGCCTCCCAGCTGAGTGCCTTAACCACTGGATATAAGAGTCACTACATCATACTCCTCATAGAAAAATATAATTTTTACTTGTCCTTGAAAATTATTCCAGACTTGTTCAGGCTATACCTAGATGCTTGCTGTGTGTTGCCAGTTACATAGTTCAGTGTTAAATCTAGATTTCTGTAATTTTGTGATAAAGAGTACATATTATCTAGTCCTAGGATACACCTTTCTTATTTTTGGAGATCCATGAAAACAAACTCTGTGATAAGATCTATACATAACTATTCTTACAAACTTACAATGATTAATTAACCAGATCTCTCCTTTTTTGGTTTTTTTTTTTGACAATTCTCCTGACCAAAGAAAGTCTTTTGATACTCATCCAAAGATGTAAGAGATTACATTTTTCTCCTTGTGCAAATCACAAGACAGACTTTTGAAGTTAATCGTATTTTAATGATATAAACCAATACGAGTTAGATGAGAATCAGGTGAACTGTTTAAACTCAAGTAATGAAAGAACACTTTTTTAAAAAACATGGCCAACTAATTTCTTTGTAAAACTAATGAAGTAATTATTTCAGAAGATAGAACACTTCAGAAAAACAAAATTTTATTTATACTCATTGATCTTTTCATATAACCTGCTTAGTAGCTATAAAATAATGTTAGGAACAATATAAGTTCTGCAGAACATAAAACAAACGTTTACTCTGCCGCTCCTTACTTTTTTTATATTTAACACCAGTAGAGACTCCAGCTCCAAAAGAGGAAGGATCACTTTATTTGCTATGCCTCTCTAAATTTTTATCCGCATCTGGCCATTTAGTATATAGCAGATGTAAGAGGGGAGACACTTTAAGGGTAATTTTTAAAGCATTTCTTGCTATTCTTGTATACTAACTTTCTATATATTTTCCCTGTGTGTATTGGAATATAAAGTTTGACATCTTACCCTTCCATGTGACCTTTTAAAATATAGGCAAATATGGTGGCATCAGTATACTGAGCTTGGCTGTAGACTCTGTGGCCTATAAATGAAAAATGATTTCTCCAAGCAGTGATTTGTTGCATGTCACTTTTCTTCCATCTCTCTTGGGAGAGGTGGTAAGGGGAGTTTCCCCAATATAAAGCAAGAAAAGTAGAAGTAGAAGCTGAGTCAGGCTCCTCCCTTTTACTTTTTATGCTTCATTTGAAAAGGATAAAGCTCATGTAACCACCTTACTCACTCTTTTATTGGATGGATTTCCTGTGAAAATCAAAGAGACTAGGTCAAATTAGAAAACAACCAAAATAGTTCTGTGAACGTCAGAATGAAGCTTGTTTTTTTTCTGAGATTTGTTGCAACGGTTTATTTTAATTGGTGTCTAAAAAGCTTTTTGGTATAACTACACTAATACTGGTCAGTGTCGCGTTAGCAGAGTTTTCACGATGGCTTTAAGTACTTCTTCAGCGTCCTTACGGAGAGTATATAATGGAAATTATTTTTCTTTTATTATCTCTTGAAGGTCACCTCTTATTTTACTGTGGTCCAGTGTAGCTCACTAGCTACAATCTAGAAAAAAAGGGGAATTTAGCTGTAACTTCAAACTAAGCACAGAAGATCTTTTCCCTGGGATTTTAGTTTTTCTTACAAGTGTGTTTTACAAATAATCAAAACACCAGCAGTGACTCTAATCACCAATCCTTCCAGCCCAAAGTGAGCATGCTGTGCCTACTTGGCAAAGTCCCATTCCTTGCCTGACCCAGCCTAACCCTCCTGTACCTGTACCAGTACCTGATTATCTCCAGCTGCTCTACTGTGGTCAGCTGTCACTAATCTGGGCATTGACTAGCTCAGCCCTACCCAGTCATGACTTTGGGAAGGTCACTGGTTCACAGCTGTTGCTAGGTGAGGGTTGGCAGCTTTTAAAATCTTAGGAAGAGGGAGTAGTTAGAAATGATTCCACACTGATGGTGGGTTTTTTCACACACAATGGGGTATCTTCTTAGAGGTTTACTTACTTATAAGAGGGCTAACTAACTTCTTCCTGCAAAAATTGTCCTAGAGAAAACTTATTTCTCCCTGTTTTAGAAAACTCTTGGTATTTTTACTGGAAAACAAGCTTCAGACAGGTAAGGAAGTAGGAATAGTTACGTACAAGTGAGACTTTGACAAAGATGCAGGGTTTTGTGCTTGTACTATTATGTTTGTAGTATGTTTATGGCAAAATATCACTAATGGTATGGCATTTCATGTGATATATCAGCATCTTACCTCTACTGGATATTTAAAAAAGCATAGGACCTTCAAAGGTACTGCACAATTAGAACTACAGAGGACTGATTGAATCCTGGTATTTCTGAAAGTCATGTCTCTCAGTTGCCCTGCTGTTTTTAATGTGCCTGAGTGATCAAAGTGAGACAATATTGAGTTTATTACACTGATGCTCAAAGACTGCATCCCAAAGAAAAATAATGAATATGCTATAGGCTTGATAATGCTGTTCCTCTTGTGACCTGAAAGAGCTGAGTGTTCTTGTTGATCTTCCTAACAGAAAAGAAATATTTTTCTATGCTTTACCTCCTATGGATCTTCACAGAGTTTTTACAAGAGCTATCAGATCATTGGCTACATCATTTAAGCCTTTTTGACAGGTTTCTGAAAATGCCAGAAGCAAATCGTAACTTGTCCTAATCTCTTTTAAATGGCTGAAGGCTTTAGGTAAATTGAGTCACACCAATATGAGAAAGTACAGTTACTGTCTGTCCTGTTCCTTATGGTCAGTGCAATGATATGTGCTTTCAATTCATTTATGATAAAGACTACTCTTTGTCTAAAATATTTGGAATAATTAGTCCAATTCTGAAATTTTGATAGGAATTCTACGTGCAGAAAATGGAGCTAATAATAGAAATACAGCCTTTTGTCTTTGGCCCTATGAAAACACATATTCAGTTTTGAAGTTAGTGGAAGTCTTCAAAAAAAGCAGGTGTTGGCAGGAGCTTCTATAACGAACAGCTTCTATATGTCTGCAAAGTGAAATCTATGGGTTTCATGGTGTACTCTTTGCATGCCGTAACTCTTTGTCCTAACTGCAGTGAAGAAATTCTGCCCCATTTGGCAGAAAAAGGTTGTAAATTGAAATATTTTATTGCGAAGGTAATGTTAACTTTGGAAAATTTATTTGAAGAAGAGAGAAGTAAAGATATTAATGACATCTTGTCTATGGCAAGAAAGATTTAACAAGCAAAATCTACAATCAGAGCAACTGTACAGTTTATAGATTTACCCCAATAAACACTTTAGTCTGTGAAATGGGGTCTTTAAGTGCTTATATTCACTTGTAACTTTCACATAACTACATATAAAATCATGACAGTGAAACTACCAGGTTCGTGAGACTGTGCTAGCACTATATTAACGTAATATATTGCTTTCTGGCAAATCCTTGTAAACATGTCATTAATTAGTATTTGCAAACAATTCTCAGAAGGTACATATCACGTTTTTTACAATGGAGTTAACAGGAATTTAATATTTATTTAGCCTGTTGAAGATCATCTAGCAAAAATGGGGAAAAGTTTAAAATATAATCCAATCTTCCTAATTTCCAATAATTTGCTTTAAGTAGTAATCTACTTGCATTGACAGAAATACCTCTCATGGGTGTTTTTATGGTTTTGGGTTTTTCTAAGTGAAGAGTTCCTCTTCGTAACACTGGCCAGTGGCACATATTTGGGTAGAAATATATTAATTGGGCTATAATACAACTTCCTTCCCCTGAGGTCTTATATTCTGTCAGCTTCAGCAGCTCAAAAACTTGAAGGCAATGTTTAATATCCACCTTTGGACATATTCTCCATGAATTTGTCCATAGAAACAAATGGACAAATTTAGTCCATTCTCTTGTTTGAACTGGTTTTTATTTTTGGGCTTCATAAATTCTTGTGGCGTTGAGTTTGGCAACAGCTTATCTTGCTCTATCTGAAAGAGATCTTCCTTTGTTTTTGTGTGTGTGTGTTTTTTTTTTTTTCTTAAGTTCTCATATCGTGAGGAAAAAATGGATAGTACTTCCCCATGCCCGCCCTTACACAATTCTTGGTTTTTTTAATAGTCTTTGTTATACCCCCGTCAGTAATTTTGTTTTTAATATCAAATGCTGCTCTATTTAAGAGGTATGTTGTGCATTTATATAGTAACTTTAACTTTATTCTCTTTCTTTTGTAATTTTAAAAAATAAATTACCTACATTTTCTATATGAAGTAGCCATGCCATCTCCTCTCTTCTTACTAATATTTTTTTTTCTAATTCCACATGTAGCATTTATGAGTTTTTTCAGGTATAACTGATAAATGTGTCTAGTAACATTCAGAGATGCTGGTCTTAACTTCTATTTAATTTAGAAATCTGTGCTTTGAGTCTGAAAACTAATTACCTGAATCTTTGCCTAATTTTCAAACTTAGAGAAATGTTGCCTCTACCCCTATGCCTTGTCTTCCTTATGGCTTTACCCTATTGTGATTACAACATCATTTACTAATAAACATTATTAAATTCCTACTCGCTTTTTGGACTACTGATGAGCACTGAGATGATTTTTATTAAAAAAAAAAATAATTTTTAACGACTCTAATATCTGTCTTTCAAGTGTCTATCATGGTATATTTATATTTTCCCCCATATTTATCCCTTTGCACTTTATCTGCCTACAGGCATCATACTGCTGTTCACACTGGTCAGAGAAACATAGATGGAACCATATTTAGTTATTCTGATATAAAAACCTTTCATGAGACTTGGTCAATTTAGCTGGAATCTTGTTTCGGAAGAATACCAGGAAAAATAGTTGAACCCACAGTGACAAAATGTTTCTGTCTTTCAGTTTGTAACGGATTCATTTTTATATGTTATAAATGCTGATACAGAAAGAAAAGATTTTTACAGTGAATCAAATGTAAAATCCTTTGTGAAATAGAACTAATCTTCTCCATAGTGTTACTGCGCATATAAAGCTAATTGGATAAACAAGAATGTGGCACAATAGACTTTATAAAAAACTTCTCAAGATTAGACATAACCAAAAACCCCAGGTTTTGCTCCTAACCGTACTGCAATACTTTGTGATCTAGCTGTGTTACTTCATTTCCCATTCTGTTTAACATTTCCATCTTCTTAAGAGGTAGAAATAAGAGTGCTGTTATATTTGTAAGCTATTCTGAGATGCTGAGGTAGAAAAATGCCATAAACTGAATGCAAAACATTATTACTGAACGTAAATCATAGTAATGATCGTGACTCAGGGCATTTCCTGGGAGCATTAACTCCACAGAAGATGTTTGCTTCTGTTCATTAACCTCAGGAAAAACTAGTTGTTAATGACCTTAGGCACTAAGGTGCTCTCTAAGCTGTGTGTTTGCTCTCAGCAGACTCTGAGCTGGTAGCTGAGAACTGTCTGTTACGTTTTCAGAGGATTTTATTTATTTTTGTGCTCATATTACAGCATTATTGGGTATTTGCATGGAGTTAATACCCTCACATGCTTGACTGAATCAAGGTTTCAGAGAAAGTAATCTAGATTCCATTAAAACTAGATGCTTCTGAGCCTAAGGGACAAGCAGGCTACAGGTGAGACCCTAGGAACCTTTGCAATGGCAGATTGTCTGGAGAACAGCTGCTTTGCAGCAGCAAAGACAAGGCTCTTATATCCAGGACCAGGGCCTGTGCATGCCAGAAAGCAGAAATTAATTAAACTTCAAGCAGCTTCTGTCAGTAATGGCTGACCTAGCTGAGACAAAGGTGACTTGAAAGGTAACAGCATTCAGTTTAGTACTCCCTAAAAGCAGAGTGAACTTAAAATAGTATTCAGAATGATGGCACTTCAGTGAAAGCTCCATTCTGTGCTTAGTCACTGCATTGACCTTGAGCCTAGGTGTCTTGTACAGGTTGAAACAGGATAGGTAATGGACAGACTAGAATTCTTGATAGCTACAGCTTTATATTCTGAAATTTAAAAAAACTTACTTGAGGTTTGGTGGTTAAAGTAATCATAGACATGTTTCAGTGTTACAAGAATACAAGTAGTCTTTTTTTTTTTTTAACACTACAGAAAATGCTATAGTTTTCAAGCCTCTGTGTGTGTAAATGCATAAATAACACTGGGTGACCGCCTAAATCATGAAAACACAAACTCTGTGGAGGAAGGGAATTTGCAGATGCAAGTATATGGTAGAATTACCATTGTTTAGCCCAATGAAAGAATAGTCAATGTTCTTCCTATGTTTTCTTTCTAATGCATTTTAGCTGGATCGCAGCTGTGGGAAGGCCTCTAATTAAAAAACAACAAGCTGTTTGCAATAAGATATCTGTTGGCTGATGTTTAATTGTTTATTTGGAAACTTTTTGTTTATATATAAAAGATTTTCTTTGGGAAAGACTTTTTTCCTATGTGATTTTTGTCCTGAGGAATAATAAAACCAAACTATTTTGGAGGATAGAGGGTCAAGCTCACTCATTGATGTTCTGGTTTGTGCATTTAAGTTGGCTTGACATTAATTTATGTTGTCTGATGCCTGAAGAAAATGAGTTTGACTACTTCCTTTGCCTGTTCTCTGTCAGCCAGGCTCCATGGCAGAACTGTTTCTGCCATGGTACACTAGAGTGCAGTATCCACTCAATTCAACGTATTTAAAAGTTTACATTCCATTTTCCCAGCAGAAAGTGAAGAAGAAACCAAAACTTTCACTTCCCCCATACAACTTTTTGTAGGCTCTTGGAGTTACTGCGCAGCTTTTATTCACACAGCAAATTTAACAGGCAGCAAACTTGTGCCACTTTTGGAGGCTGGGGACTGCTAATTGGAGCAGCAGTGTTGTCAGGCTGAATGCCAGCAACTCCTTTCAGGTGGAATTTTAAGCATGATAAGGTAGTTCCTGAAAAACCTGGTATAGGATCAAGCTGTAAAAAAAACAAAATCAAGCTTTTTGTTAATCTCCTAAACTATCTTATTCTCTCCCTTTTTCTTTCAATTTCACTATTTCAAATTCATTGCAGGTTCTAATCCCTCAGCTTTCCAGTTTTGCATGTAATTTTGTATCTTTTTAACATAATCTTGTTTTCAAAGTTGGGTTTTTTGCCACATGTTCATGGAGCTAGTGTAATTTTCCCCTCCCCAATTTTCTTCTCCAGCAGCTCCAACTGCAAGCACAGCCAATGTTTATAGTGAAAAGGTTAAAACATTCTAGATATCTTTGGTTGCTTCCTCCCATTTACTGACTCTGCAGTTTCAGTATGAAATCTACTATAACGCAAAAGCTGTTTCCAATATACTATAAGGGCTTCCTACCATATGCTCTCCCATCTGTGATAAGAATCAGGGGCTTGGAAAAAAAGGGAAAAACTTCAGTGTGTGATTGTAGTTGGACTGTGTGCAATATCTGCCTTCTTTAAGGAAGCCTTGAAAAGTAAATAATGTGTATTACACGTATAATGAATTCTTGTATGTCCTGTTTATTCCACATTGCTGAACAAGTATTTTCTGTGCAAAAAAAAAAAAAAAAATGGTTATGAGGCCTGGAAAATTAATGAAACTGAATACATCTCAAACTGTAATTCGGCAAACAATTTTACAGTCACTTCAATTGATCGAAGTGGCTTTTAGGCTTTCAGTGATGACTGACACTTTGGAGAGGGTATACCTTTGCTACAGTTTAACCATAACAATATGTTAAACCTAAGTGCAAGTGTCATCATAACTTCTTTAAGATTTTCTGCAAAACCTGCCTGCCCTGGTTATGTCTGCTGTTTCTAATCTATGTGAGGCTAGAGCAGGAAGAGGTGTGTAGGTCTGTGCTATGTATCTGAAACACCTCTTCCCCCTGCCCCCCAAACAAGCAAACAAAACCACAGAAGAGGGGAAAAAGAGGAACTGTTTAATTTTACATGTCTTTATGGAAATTACCTTTAAATCTTACAGGTTACTGTATTACAAAGATTTTTCCTCTTGATGTGTTTACATTATTCCTATCTCTTATCGTACTGAAAGAATGAAGTTGGCAAAATCAGATTCAATGTTAAAAGGTATACTTTCTTATGCAGTAGGTTTGAGTTTGGCTCTATAGAACTACTCATTTTGCTACACTTAATTTAATCTTCTGTTTCTAAAGAGTCAATAAATTATTAAACTCTAATAGTATTACAACATGGATATAATACTAAAAATTGTAATAAGCACTTCAGTGTTGGGTATTACCTGTAAGCAGATAACAGAACCTATCATATGTAACAATTGTTTATCCTTCAGTAAAATCTATTAAGGACCGACACTTTATACATCAACACTTAATATACAATGTGATCTAAAATATGTAGAATTTGGTATGCAGACAGATATTTCAGAAAAATATTGCCAATATTTTGGGCCATAACAATTTTTCAATAGCCAATACAGATCCAGGAAGGGAAACAGAAAAATAATTTGTGTTCTTCAAAACAGCATTTGCTTAGCTAATTGAAGAAATTCCATTCTTTTTGAAACCATTGTAAGCAACATGGTCAGTCAGCATGCTCTGAGGGACTGTACTGACTTTATCCTTTGATATCTGTAAATAGAAAACTTTACAAACTGGAAGTTCCACTTTTTGTTCTAATGCCTTTGTTTTACTGTTTCCTCATCTTCACACTTCCATCTGTTGTTTATTTCAGTAGATGCCAATTCTTGTTTAATTTTAAAGGAGAAAATGTCTTGCACCTCTTGTAATGAGTCTCAGAGATTGTATCAAGCCTCACAGAGTAACTACAGCACTAGGGGTCACTAGCACTCCATCATCAACAGCACGTGGTGGAGAACAAGGTTGGTTTCCGTCGTAGCAACAAGCCTATCTTGATAGGAGGTTTAGTAATATTTGCATTGCCAAACAAGCAACTGTTTTAAGGTCTAATGTATACACACAAGTAGAAACCATATGTGTTTACAAGGATATGTTTATAAAAGATCACAAAGTACTCAGAGCTGCTATTCTTTCGGTATTTGCGTTTCTCATTCCTTCAAAATTCTTGAGCAGTATTATGTTTCTTTGTGTATTTCATACTAACCTACAGTCAGCCTAAAAATTATTATACACATATTCACTGGGTCTTGGGAAACTACATACCTTTTAAATCTGACTCATGTTGATCAGTATGTGGCACTAATAAATGCTGTACCTGAGAGCTTCTGCAGGACTGGGCTCCTGGGTTCTAAGAGATGTTGAGAACCAGTTCATGTTCTGTGCCCAAAAGAAAATTTCTGATCACTGATGGTCTGGCCCCTACTTACAGTATTGTTTTACAGAAATACAATTAGTGTATTTAAGGATCCTTATTCTAAAAAATGTCAATTGATTAAGCATAAAAGTTGCATTTTAAAATAGTTTTGTAAAATTGCTGTATTTTCAGTATGTTTTGTGTTGAAATTGAAGGTCTAAATGATGAATAAAAAACCCTTTGTAGATAATAAAAAAAAAATTACTACCTGTGATAGCTTATTAATTAAATACAGAAAAAGTCTTGAGATGAAGTTAAGCAGGGAAGATGGAAAATATTTTTTTTTTGTATACACCACATCACGGATGTTCTGATTAGAAGTTTTTTATTCAGTTCAAATAAAGATAAGGACATCTTTATAAAGCAAAGACTTTATTTCTGGTTCATGTTGAAAACATCATGGATTTTTCAGGAGTGATAGCTGAGTCCTATTCCTTCTCAAAACAAAACAACACTGGCATATAGCAAAGGTCAAAAGTTGTTGGGTGGAGTAGTGAGGGCTGCGGGTAATGGCTCTGCATGCAAGGTATAGTCAGGCTGTGGAGATCCTTCTCTTGTGAGCCGAGATGTTGCTGTCCAAAGTTAACATGGATTCAAGAGGAAATGTATAAAATGAAAAGTTGTGAAGAGTTTCTAAATACGCAGAGGTCACCTCTGGCTCAGGGATTCAGAACAGGATTCAGGGATTCAAGAACATTCAATGGAATTGCTCTGTATTTGGCCATATTCTTACATTCTTTCCTGTGCATCTTTTTTTTTTTTTTTTTTTTTTTTTTGGCCACTATGGTAGACAGCATTGCAGGCTACACAGATACCTTATCTGTCCTAGTCCTCTATTCATTTTCATTTGATATAAACAAAGATATTCCAAAAAAGAAAAAGGAAGTTGGCAGTGCATGCAGGCAAATGTTTTTATCATCTCCATAGTAATTTTAAATGGGTTTTGGCCTCTTTCCTTCTAAGGCATCATCTCAACTTGTCTCTAGTTACATCTGAGAATAGTCATGGTAACATCCTCTGCTCTGTTATTTCATGTTACCTGCTCTGTTGATGTTAACACTTACACACATTCCAGCCACTTATATCACTTCACCTGTTGTAACTTGGCAAGTACTGGTACTAATACATAGCATCTTACTGCTATGGAGGCTTGAGTTCAGCCCAACCAGAAAGGAGGAATTTTGTTGGTACCTATTAATTTTCTCACAAGATATATGTGTGTGTATATATATACCTTTTTTTTTCCTGCCTAGTGATTTTTTTCCTGATATGCACACATACTGGTTAGTTTATTGACATTTTATTTTGGCTGGCCTCTGCATCTTTCAAGATTTGGTCCTTATAAATCACTGCATATTATTGTACTGTGAGTACAGTAACTTGCAGCCAAAGCAGCTTTTAAAATCCTACCATCAGATGAAGCAGGTGAATATATTAGTTCATTAATTCAAATAAAAAAGCCCTCTTAGATACCCCTTTGTCTATTAGAGTGCTGCTGATTTGGCTGATAGCAACCTAGCTGTGTTGCGATAAGGTTCTTTGTTACTTTTAGAACTCATTTGGAACTAAGCTATTTCTGAATTTTCGTTGGAAACAACTAAAGGAGAGTGAAAACTCTGACTGACATCATATACTTTGTCAGCTATTGTGAACTGACAGCAAGCCCGGCAACATAAAGTAGCCTGATAGGAATACTATTCACCACTAAGGTTAGCGTTTGATCATTAAAGAGATAGGCACTCCAAGGGGTATTACCATTGACAGTAGAACTGCAAGCTGTCAAATAGATTTTTATTTCAGCTTGCTGAAGACTTTGTACTGAATCTGCTTTTCTCATACAACAGAAGCATTATAAGCAAACCAAGTGATTGTATTTTATTTTTTTTATTTTATTATGTGATGTGAGTGAACAGATGAGAACGTTTTAAACAAATCAACAAGGATTTAGTGCTTCATCCTGCTGTCACTGAAACAAAAATCTAAGTGCTGGTTAATTTCAAAAGACAGTAAGATCCAGAAATTAATTGAAGAGTGTGACTCAGTTTGGTCTTTGTGGCATGTCCCATTATCTCGTTCTGGTTTTCATATTATTTATGTGGGAGTATCACAAAAAGACTTCAGCTGCTGACTGTGACTCAGCTGGCCAAGATGCAGTGTACACATGCAACAGAAAGAAGTCCCTTCCTCAAAGACTCTGCATTACTTGGAGAGAAAAGACCACAGATAGATGTGATGAAGAGTGATAGAAACATAAAATAAGTGGAACAACTTATGTTTTACCTTATGAGTGGCAGTCACAGTACACCTGCTTCATGACTGCTATATGTTTTGAAGACAACACAGTAAATTGTATTAGATTGTTGGGAGGTCAGACTGATAATGCTGATTCCTTTTCATCCTCTGAATCTACAATTCTAATTGCTCCTTATTTTGGATGTTGTGCAGTAACAAACCCAGACAATCATTTTCAATGCCTTCTGTCCAATCCTCAAGCAATATGGAGGGCAGGGCGGGGGGAAAGGAGTAAAAATCTGTCTCTCTAAAAATGAATGTAAAGTATGCACTAACTTCAGCAGCACTGGGATTTTTCTCAGAGTTTAATGGAAAGTGAAAAATATTTTTTGGAGAAAAATGTGTAACTGCTCAGTTTAAAAGACTGAATAATATGCTCTGCTATTCCAGGTCTGTGGACACAGAGAGAATTGTTAGAATACAATTGGCTTTTGAAATGAATTGTTTGCTTTCAGATCACTGGACACATTCTGTATTTCCACATCTTTTTCATATCTATACAGACATATATAAAAACGAGTGAGTAATATCAGGCAGAGGAACATTTTTTTTTTTTCTAGTCTACCTGGCTACAGTCTTTTCTTTAGTCTGCTGTTCTTTGCTGTGTCAACAGGGCTTCTCCCAGACTTGCACTTCTAGCCTGTCATGGAGGGAACATTACTGTCTCAAAAAAAAAAAATCTCAAACAAAAATTTGAGTTGATAAACTGATTAGAACAATTAGCAATTTTAATTATCTAAAGCAGATTATAGGTATCAGTTGATATATCACATTGAAGATGAAACAAGAAGTCTCAGGGCAACAATAGATTTTTCTCATTAACATGTTGGATGTAGATTAATCAGTTTTCTACCTTTACAGTTAGCCATACCTTATGGGGATGCAGGTCTCTTCATTCTCTTGTGTTTTCCTAAAGCTGGTTCTTCCTTCATAATTAGTTGTGTTAATTACCCAGGAAGATTATGCATATTTGCCAAAATAACATATTGCTAATAAAACAGGAAGATGTTTTTTTTTCATTACTGAGTAGTATGAATTGATGTGAATTTCCATGAGTGGTGTCTAGGAAAGGTTTTCATCACAAAAGTGTTGGATAGCCAGGCTAGAGTTTGTACAGTTGAAGGGTTGTCACCTGCACTCATAGGAAGAAACTGGAATTGGGGCACCTGCTCTGCAGAGTGAAATTCAGTGAGTGGCCTAACCTTCAGTTCTAAATATCTGTGGAAGCCTTTGTGCGGAGCACACACAAGAAGGGCACCCTGGAAGAGCTGGAGGCAACAGTTTATTTGTAAGTGAGTTGGCTTTGAGAACGCTTGAGACCCGAAGGTGGTTCATGGGGATAACATGATAGCGTATGTGTCCATCACTACCTACTAAAAGTAAAATATCTGCAGAGCACTTTGGAGCGAGAAGAGTATTGATGCATAATGTTTAATAATTAGTTAGTGACCTTTCAGAGTGACTTTTAAAAACATTAAGGAAAGAATAATTGCCTAGACAAATTTTTTTTTTCTTTCACAAGATCAAATTTGGAAATTAATCTTTCCAGTGAGTATGGATATAGGATCCTAAGATTTCTAGTTTCCATATTTTTGCTGGAAAATTAAATAAGTACTTGCAAGTCTGCCCTTTCAACAAGGACATTGCAAAAAAAAAAAAAAAAAAAGAGGAGAAAGAACCTAATCTTGTAAATATTATATGTCTGGTATTAAAAATCCCTCTCACTCTGCAATTCTGTAACTGCTTCTGCCATCCTTTCAGTCTAATTACTCCTGAAGATCAGAAGGCAGTAAAACAGTATGTATGAAACTTCTCCAAATGTTGAACAAAATAACAAAAAGCAATAGCAGAGTACTGGCCGTAGAGTCAGCAACTGTAAATATAAAGACAAGAGAATCTTGTTTGGTTGGGTTTTTTAAATTCCAATATTTTTTTTTTTCTAAAGAAAAATTGGTAAAAAAACCTCTCACTTGTACTTGGAGAGAAAGCTCTTCCTTCTTTGCACTTACAGTTTTTGTAGATTATAGGAAGCTTCTCCTTACCCATAAAAATATAGATTAACTGGCATATTATGCTGGCATATTTCACCCTGCTGCTGAATGAAGCTGGACATTGACTTCCTCCTCCAGATGATTGTTTTATCTTGGATAGAGAGTATTCATGGACAACACTAAGTTTTTGGCCACAGCATACTATATATCTTGTCAATAAGAATTTTTTTATCTTCTTTCAGATAGATGTTCTGAGATGGTACATTCATGTTTCAGACATAATGCCAGTTCTAGAGGTATCCTTCATTTCAGGTCTGGGGAACCTCTCTGGGATTGGTAATACTTTTAAAACTGACGTGAACTTCTAAAATGAACTCACAACATCCCACAAAATACAGCCTTTTCTCATTGCATCGTTGATCATGTATGTCTCAGTGCTGGAAAACAAGTGTACAGTTTGAAAGTTTATTTGATAAATGTGTGTTAAAGCTTCAGCATTGTGGATGTTAATATAAAATGTTTTTTATTGCTCCCAAACATGTGCTCCATGAAGGAACGAAGTGGCTGTAAGTTCTGGTACCTACTTTTCTCACCGCCGCCCCCCCCCCCCCCCCCCCCCCCCATTTTTCTCAGCTGCAGTAAATTGCGTGTTGCTGCTGTTCTATCTGCCAAGGATAATATAAATCTCATTATTAAGCTTGACCCAAAGGGTTGGGTTAGCAGAATGCTTCTAGCATTGATACCTTCTGTAATGGAAAATCTGAGGTCGGTTATTTTTCCCCAGCACTTTTGAACGCTATTTAGACCAAATGTAGGGGTTTTTTTTCTGCTGTTCTTGCAATATCTATGAAATATTTCACTACACAGACTTCACATTACTTCCCTGTTCGGCTGCACCACACTTCGTTTGGCTCACGACGGTTTCGGCGGCCTGGGGAGAGCTGGGTACGTGCTCGGTGTGGATGAGGGAAGGAGCCAAACCCTCCCCACGTGCAGCCGCGCCGAGCGGCCTGCTTTGTCGCTTCTGGCAGCCGGACGGATGCGGTTGGCTTGGGTACCGGCCGAAGCCCGGCTTGTGCCCGGCCCGCGGCGCCGCTGCCCGCTCCGCACCGCGGCCGCCGGGCTCCGGGAGCCGGCCCGTGTGCGGGGTTCGGGGGGCGCTGGCTGCGACACCGGGCACGAGGCAGCTGTGGCCCCCACGGACCCGCGGGGCTCCCTCTCGTCTCCCCTCCCCAGGCTGAGCCGGCGCCGGGGACCAGTTCCGAGCGCTGCCGGGCTCGCCCCTGTCCGCGGTCGGGGGGGCCGGGGCCGGGCCAGGCAGCCCCGCTCCGCCCCGCTCCGCGCCCCGCTGCCCGGGGATTGGGGCTGCCGGGCTGCCCGGTGCGAGGCGGGGCTTGGCTCGTGTGCTTATTTATTTATTTGTTTCCCTTCTCTTTTTGTGATTTTTTCGCGACAGCTCGTGGCTTAAATCTCGGTCTCTCTGTACACAGCCACCGCGGCGCGCGTAGGATGGGCCGGGGCCAGCGGAGGCAGGCGGGCAGGCGGGCTGAGGCTTCGGCTCCCCTGCGATCTCCAGCCCAGCAGCAGCCGCGGGGGCGACAGGGCCGCTATGGGTGGCAATGACCTTCTAGGGGGAGCCGCACTCGCCCCCTTCCTCTCCTGCAGAAAGTCAAACAAGTCAATTAGGAAACTGAGAACTTAAAAAAAAAAGAAAAAAAAAAAAAAGCGAGAGCGCAACAACAAAAACCCTGCCTGCGCATCTGGATGATTTCTGGGCTGATCAGCATCACCTAAAGGAAAACTTTGGGGACGCGCTTTTCCACCGGGATGTGGGCGCTGGCTCGGTGAAGCGCGGGCAGGCGGGTCCGCGCCCGCGCAGGCGGGGGTGTGCGGCGCGGAGCCCCCCAGCCCCTGCCCGGTGCGCCTGACCCTGCCGGCCCGGGGCTGTTCTGGGGTCGGGGCTGCTCGCTTGGCTCTGGCAACTGATCCTCGAGGCTGAGATTTTAACCATAACTGTTTCCTATCTATTTGTTGAGAGGAGAGAGCTTTTCTTTCACAGCATCATCTGTTTTCAAGAAAGGAGGGAGGAGAGGAGAGGGTTAAAGCTAAAGAATTAAGTCCTATCTCCGAAGGAAATGCCTTTTGCGCTGTCCAGATGACCTTTCCTGAAAATGCAGCCTCTCCAGCTGACCGATTTTTGTTTTGACTACAAAGTGTGTTAAACTGAGCCCTAAGTTCTCCACAAACTCCAGGATGTGCACTTCTGGGATTAGCAATATGGGGCATCTGTTGTCACCTCTCCTCTTGAGCCTGGCAGCAGTTTTTTCCAAAGGTAAGGCTCAGTCTCTTCTGTCTTTTTCACTGCATCTTGTTTCTTATTTTGCATACACAGCCTCTGTCCCTGCTGTCTGTAATGCCTTGAATGTTGGTACCCACAGTTCATGACTGAAAGACTTGGGGGAGTCATGTGCTAGTCAAAACCAAAGATACTGTGATGGGAAATCCTGAGTGGCAGGATTTTTTCTTGACTGAATGTGGCAAACAGTCTACCCATTTACTGAGGCATTTGTTACCTGCTTATTGCACTTCTGATCGTGTTGTAGATGCTGGTGATGAGCTGAGCTGGTATCCAACCAGCTTTGGATTGCGAAGGGTTTGTTGTCTGGAAATTTGAAATCTTCAGGGGTACAAGCTATGGGAGTTAGCTGCCTCACTGCTGTCTTCTACGTAATTTTTCAAATTAAAAATCCTGTATCTCAGTCTGGCTGGCAATATTTTACTGTGTGCTTGCTGAAATGTTTAAAAATTGTGATGAGAGCCTGAACCAGGTATCTGATATTCTGCATGCTGAACAGAGTTTTAATGTCTTGACAGCATGACTTCAGATGACTCAGTGATATCTTCTTGTTGCCCTGAAGTGTTTACAGTAAGAATCAGAAAACCAGCATATAGACAAAGCACACATTTTTGTATGCATTTAAATTCTCCTTTGAACTTAAAGTTTTCATTGATGGCCTCAGCCAAAAAGTGAATGCATTTTTGAGATACTTAATTTAGATGATTCTGACTATTCCTGTGGAATATAAATTAGGAGAGATGCACATTTCTACTGAGAAGACATTGTGCATCAACAGCTGTATTCTGGCAAGAAAACAAAATTTAAGTTCACATGTAGTTAGTCTTCAGAGAGGAATAATAGCATATGCATTTAATATATGATTTTGCAAACATACTAATGAAGAGTTCTGCTTATAAACATCACTATCTAAAAAAGATACTAGTTACTCTCAACACCTTTTTACACTTCCAGATGTCAGCACTTTTCTTTTTTCTTGAGTTATTTTTACTAAGTCCTTGATATCCAGGACTGAACTTACAGACAGAGGGGCAAATGACACAAATGTTTATTTCTGTAGTGGTTCCCTGTATCGAATTCAGTTCTCTTCTTCTTTTTCTTTTTTTTTTTTTTTTTTTTCTCCTTAGAACAGATTAAGGAAGAAGGGAACAAAATTATAAGTCTCCTCAAATGTTACCTAAATGCAGTGCCTACATAAGTATAGCTTTAAAGTTGCAATTGGAAATGCATTAGCAGCAGGGATTGGAGTTCTGAGTCTTTTCAAAAGATTGCTTCATTCACATTGCACACCGGTAGCTTTTGATTTCCCAGCTAGGTTGTAAATTATGTATTTTATTATAAGCAATATCAGTACTTTGGACAGGCTAACAGTGCAGTAAGGATAACGACTTTTTCATCTCCTATTTTTTGGTATGCTTCAGTTTGCAGCCTTAACACTGCATTGATACATATTTGACTGAGATGGCAGTTTATTCCAAGATTGGAGTGTAAGTGGTATTTCAGTCCTACAGAGTACAGTGTTTGTTTTATTGCTAGCTCAGCAATTATAACATTTATATAAGATTTTATTCCTAAATGTTACTTACATCTTCTTTGAAAGATAAACATAGGCATAAAAATTGGACTTGGAAAGGAGGTCTCTTACGTGGAAAAAAAAAACCCTAAAAAGTGATGAGTGAGGTTTTTCTACGTATTGTGATTGTGAAGTCTCATTAAATCTCATATGTCTTGAAACCAGATACAATACTAATAATTCTAATGGGATCTTGTGTCTGTTTATTTTGCACTTCAGATATCTAACATACTACTGTGTGATTACTGAGACTCTTTGCTGTTTAGTAATACAGATATCTACTTTGATGTAATTGTCTATCTCCGTGTCTATCTCCAGACTCCGTCTGTATTAGTATGCCTTAGTATACTCTGAAAATACCAGAGTGTTCCAGAGGTATACAGTATAAACTTGACAGTGTAGAAGGTTTATTCCCCCTTGCCCCATAAGAAAATGAAAACCAAAAAAATAATCAGACTTGATCACTACTACAGGGCATGTTTCTTTGATGCCTTTCTGTTGTTAATAGAAAATCTCTCTCATTTATGACATGATGACAAAGTTTTCCTAAAGAGATAAAAAATCTTTTAACATGCAACAGCAATCAGCTGTCTATTGTGTATACGTCTGTTGCTGATTACTCAGAACCATGGCAACACACTTTTTTACTGCACAATTTCCAAATCTTTTGGGTAATAATGTTGAAGACTTGACAATACTATTGCAGTTTTGCTTTGCTTTTATCTTGTAAATGCAGAAAATAGTTCCAGCCTGAGAAATGAAATGTTGTTTTCAATAATAAGCTTCATGTTCTTAACATAACAATTTGTCAGTGATGATATAGTCCATGTATCTTAATATATTGTCAGTCTATATATATGGCTGTGTACATTCGTGTGTATATATATAGAAAAAGGACAGGGATTATAAGGCTATGTAACTGCAGTTATGGGGGGCAGTTGCATTTCACAGCTTTTTCTTCAACTAGAAGTTGTCTTCAGTCAGCTCCAGGGAGCCAATGCTTACCCTTAGTCAGATGGGCATTTTGCTATTCAGTATCAACTATGAAAAAAAGTTCTTCAGAAATCTTAAATTAAAAAAATAACCAGGTTCAGTTGACGTGAATGAAAACAGACACTAATACAACATGCACAATAATGTGGCCGTCTTGTTTCTTTGTTTAAAGGGAAAACCTCTCCTTAGCTTCATTGGAGTAGAATAAAAACTGTAATACTTTACTTGAACACCATGTTCCATGCTTGGCTTAAGTCTATAATGAACTGAGCATCTTCTGTAAGACATTAAAAAATTTTAAAATGTATATTGTGAGACTTAAGATTTTGGAGCCTTTTACATTATGAAAGTTTGTTAGATAAAATACTAGATCTAATTAATTTCAATTTCAGGTCTAAGTTGACCATAAAAAAACAAGTGAACATTTTAATGACTTTTTCTGCCTGCTTTCTGCTGACCAGTTTGTGTTCTTTGCCATCCTGGGCTGAAATCTTCCCATAAGTTGCTTTCTAATTAGATCTACATAGCTACTGTTTTGATTTTCTTTTTCTCTCAGTTTTTACAAATGTGGAGGCTTGGTAACTATATTAGACGGGATTACCTTGTATACCCCTATGAGTGTTCCTCATAGGCTGGAGATGTGGATAGTACATTTGTAGTGATGCCAATCTCCTGTTAGAGGAAAGTGTGTATGTGGGGAAATCTCCCAGAAGCCAAACTCCCAAACATTTAGCTTTGGTTACATTATAGGAGAGAAGTATCCAGATATTTGGATTTTGCCTGTTTCCTTTGGAATGATCTGTGTTACAGTATTCTTTGAACCCTCTTGATTTCCATTGAACCTTCTATTGTAGATGTTTTTGTCTCATTATGGACAAACTCTATCTTTGGCTTTCCCTACAGTTTTACTGATTCCATGATTTTACTTAGCATCAGAATATGTCATTCTATCCGTGTTGGTGAAATACTTCACTGATAATTTCAGTGGATTATGTCTTTATGAATTGTAGTTGTATAGGAAGCCACTTCCCTTCACTTAAATCTCACTTGTGCATCCACTGGCTTCAGTGGAGGTAGTGGTGTACAAAGAACTACCCAGCTGACCTGGTGAGTTATGTTCCATCCTCCAGAAGGCAGTGGGCCCTTTCTTGAAGATCCTTATATGCAGACCTTCCACTGACATTGAAGTGCACTGTGGGCTTAATGTAAATAGAAACATGGAAATTGAAAAGCTGGGGAGTGTAACAACCTGTGTTTCAGCACTACTCACTTTGGAGTTCATTAATCTGGAATGCTGGTAGTGTATTAGTAATGGAAAATAGTGCTGTATATGGGGTTAAAATTGAATATTGTTTTGTTTGATTTAAGATATAGGTTCCCCCCCCCCACCCCCCCGATGGTGACTAGACAGAAGATCAAGGCTGAATTTCAGATTTCAGTTAACATTGACAGATTTTGATTGTGATTATGAGGGACACATTCTTTTTCTCAAAGTAACTGCTGACATGACTTGTGGACAGGCTCATCATAGGTGCCTGCTGCTCTAGCTGTGCAACTGATACGTATAGAAAATTTACTGCATGCTCATTTCAGATGAGCCTAAAGCACAGGTGTGGTCAGTAAGAGTTTGTCTTGTAAGCTTTGCCTACATGCAGAAACCCAAAAAGTGTTCTTAAAAACCCCAAAAGATAAAGGAAATCTTTCTAGCTTAAGTGTCAAGCTGTTCCCATAAAACTAAAGTTTTTGTACTTTGTCCCAGCTCTAGTGAACTTACAGTCACCTGGGAGATTGTAAAAGGGAAGGGGAAACTAAGTTGTGCTTTTCTGCTCTTATTGTGTTTCTTGCCACAGTTTACTTCAGGGAGTAACTCCACTCCGATTTCTTTCAGTAAAAATAATAAATTCAGAAAAACTAAAAAATTCTACAGCTAGACCCATGTTTTATTTGTCAGCTGCAATACTGGCTTAATGTGATTTGGTTTCTAATATCTCCCTGTAATGCTCTCCATTTTTTTTACTTCTCTGTTTTATTAGTTCCATAGGACTGGTGGGCTCTGTGACACCAACCAATGTTTTAGATATTAATAAAAGCAGCTTTATTCAATGAAGATCAGTTTTATTTAATAAAAGAGAGAATCAAAAGATAATCTGATTTTTCATGCTGCATTCACATTAAATCAACCTCCTGAGGTGGTTGTGGATGCCGAGTCTAGTGGCAGTCTATCATGGGTCCTAGGATACATAAACATGACTCCAGATTGATTGGAGAGAAGCTGAAGAGGCAGCTGAGATTCATTGTGGGTTTGGTTTGTAAAGTGTTACGTTAAATTACTTGATTTTCATGAGTCTTTGTAATATTGCCTACTGCATTATTAATGGCAGATGAAAATGAAGTGGATTTTAAATAGTTCAGAGACATTTAGATAACATTAATTATTATGAGTAGATTTAAAGTACGTATTTGAGGATATTGGGCTATTTTACCTTCCTCCATTGAGGGGGGAATTAACTGTAGAATGAGGATTGGCTTCTTCATGTCCTTGATTTCTTCTTTTATTGAATAGACTTAATTCCAGTGTAAGGTGTTGGTCTGATGGCCTCACAGAGCAAAGGGATTGAAGGTCTTCATCCTCCAAAGCAGTACAGCCTATGTAGTATCTATGCAAGCTTCCACTTTCTACTTTAGTAGTGTGACTTAAACTTGACCTAGAGAATGATGTAACTTCCAGCTCCACAATATATTATATCCATCTACTGACCCACAGTGGGTGTTATCCAGAGCCCATGACAGTCAGTATACAGGGTTTCACTGCCTTTAGTAGGCTTTAATTCAGAGTGTAGACAGAGCTTTCTGGGGTAGTATTTTTCAGCCTCTGGCCCACACACCAGTGCTGATTCATAGAACGTTTGAGCAGTGTTGTGAAACCAGTGCCAGAAACCTTATGCATGCAAGCTAGAAAAAAAAAAAAAAAAAGAAAAAAAAAAAGAGGACTAGAAGTAACAAGGATGCTTTCAGAGTGCATCCCACTTTGTGTTTGGTTGTAAACAAAGACCCTTGTGACAATACTGTGTAAGATGGTCTGGATTTCTTTCAAAAAGTCAGATGACTGTTGTCCTTAAAAGGGTTCAGAAAAACCGCTGTAGTGAGACTCACTGTAGTCATTTAAAGTGTTTCTCCGAACTGTTTGATATTGCCTCAGTACTTCAGACACAGTCACTGATGGTGTGAGTGTTTCTAATCCACAGCAGTTCACTTAAATCAACATTGAGTAGTGGTTCAGTGAAGCAACGTAAGAGTAGTCTGCCAGTTACTTGAAGGCATCTGCACTGTAGGGTCAATTAACTTCCTAAGACTTCTGCTGTACCCACAGAGGATGTTTGTTTGTTCTTACACTCTAAGGTTTCCAGAAAGGTTTCTGGAGGGAGTTTTCTGTGTTGCAGACCACTGTCTCTCTGAAAGTTGCTCAGCAGAATGCACGCATTTTTGTTTCTTGTACAGACCATGTAGAAATCGATGCCATCAACTACCAACAATGCTGATACCACATTTCTTGGAATTTACAAAGTAGAAGGCTGCTTCCCTCCTCCTATAGTCACTTCACCATCTCACAAACCTGTCTAGCTCTGTTTTTAAGGTTACTTTGAATTTATTTAGTTTGTTTACTTATTTGGGCTTTTATAAAGACTTTTGTCACAACTCTGTGTAAGATGGTTTGGATAAGGTTTTCCAGCAATTTGCTATGGTAACGGTTAGTAACCATTTTCCAGCCTTAATTTATTCAATTTTATACTCATTTGCTTTTTTTTTTTTTCAATCTTTATTTCTTCTTCTCCTTAGTGGAATGCATTGGGCCTCATTGATTTGCAGTTTGGCAGCTAAAGCAGGCAAAATAAAACCACATGTGAAAATGATGATGTAGATGGTAAAACATGAGAAGGGAGAAGGATATTGCACAACATAGATCCTATAAAAAGAAAAATAAATGAATTAGCTAGTTATGTAGAAAAAAGCAGCAGAGGTAATAATAATGAGTGCGCCAAGAGTAAGTGTGGAAAGATGTCCATACACGCTTTATTCTTGGTGTAAATGACTTTATGAGATAGACTAAGAAGCAACAGGAGAAGTGTCCTCTCCAACTGAACGAGGATGCTCTACAGCATGCCTTTTGATCTATTTCTTTTCAAGGTAGACAGACTGTTGAGCAGGCAGCCTGCAGACTTCTTCCTGAGGAACAAGGCAGATGTCCAGATATTCACACAAATAAGACTGTATGTCTTGCATGCTAAAAAAAAAATCCTCCGAGGCAGAGAACTTAGTCTCATCTAATGCTAAATGATCTTGGAACCTGGAATGTTGTTGGTCCTCAACATCACTAATAATTTTTTATTTATATTTTTAAAAGTGTACATCTTATATCTTCAGTATACATTGTATAAATTCATTGTACAAGAAAATGAATCCAAAGTTGTCAGAGATAACTAGCCAATAGTGTCTCTGTATATTAATCCAATCCATAATATAAGAAAGGAAACAATACCACTTAGTCTTCAATCTATTAATTTATCAAAGATCCTGGATTAGCACATAATTGTATCCTCCATTTTCTACCAAGCCATGGTGACTCATTCCATTTGTCTTCCATAAAAGAAAACAGAGGTGATTTGCATGTACCTACTTTTGAACTGTATTTATCCTTCAGAGTTTTGCATCTCTCTTAATGTAATCAGTTGTGCTTTGTTAATTTTAATTTGGTAGTACACACTGGTAGTTTGTATTCTTGTCTATGTGTGGCAACTTCCTACTTTGTGATACAGGGTCCGTGTGTCAATTGCCGTTAGCAATATGGGCTATATTGTCAGGTTTTCTTGGTGTGAAGGAGATCTTGATGTTGTTTTAGTGGATTGTGTTTTGAGCTACTGCTGAGGGAACTATTCAGCTCTGACAAAACTTCCCTGTGTAATAAATGTGTAAAAGCATCATATATCAACATTCATCTTTAGCACTTTCCTGTCATCCTTATCACATTTTCAAAAATGAAAATAGTATCTACCTTGCTCAGGTTCACAAGCCTGTAGCTCTTGAGCTGAAGAAGGATATCTTTATGTGGTCAGCAATATGGGACTTGGGGCAGAATTCTGCAATCCTGTTTCTGCCCAGTGGAGGAAAGAGGTGCATACACACTCTGCAAGTTTATTACCACACTCTGTTAGTCTGTAAAGTAGCATACGAGTTTCCACTAGTCTGTCCCATTTACACTAATTTTCACCGTGTCTATTCTGTTTAGGATCCACATAATTCAGATCATAGGAGCTATTTAACTCGGAGTTGAGTGCTTTGTTTGGTGTTAAGCTCACCTACAGAATTAGGCTCATACAAAAACACTAGAAAAACTTGGCCTACCTTTTGTAGAAGAGAATGCAAAAGGAAAATATGCAAAAGGAATGTCTCATAATCTACTGGTGTGCTAGTGCACATTTGACATATGACTAATTGAAATTTGTCATCTTCTAGACTGTAGTTGTGAGGCTGTTATTTCCAGATGTTTCTAATGAGTTTCTTTGTACTCGTTCTCAGAAATACTGCTGAAAGGCCAGCTGCTCAGCGATCCTGTAAATTCAAGTGTGAAAAGATGGCAAACCAAAATTTAGCGGACACTTTCTCAAAACTCATTTTAGCCTTTCTGCATTGTGATATCCCTCTTAGTGACAAAGAATAGTTACACCTTCAGTGAATATTACTAAAGACAATGTATTGCTTTTTAAAGCTTAATATGATGCTCTCCATAGATCTTCCCTTGTTTACTCAGGGTTTATCAGTTAAGGTTCTCTTATTCCTTTTTGGGCAAACAGTTGTCGAGCTATCATGACTTTAGCTGTGCTCTGCTCTCTCCTTTGTGGTTGACTGTGTCCCCTGCAGCAGTTGTCTGGTAAGAGATGATTTCTTGCCTACTGAACACTTGTGCACAGTAGGATTCTGTTATGTACTTCTGACTCTTTGACACCATCTGCCCAGTAAAGTGGTTTTAATGGGTTTCCACTGAGCCAGCCTGTACTACAGCCCTGACAGCATGCTCTGTATTTTTTAAAATAAACAAAATCTCATGAACATTGGCTTATCCAACAAAACTGAAGAATACGTACTGTTTGATATTTTGTGGAGGCAGATATAGGTCTATTTGATAGACTTTAAAATGGGAGAATGATAATTTGGAATGGTCTTTTAATAGTACTAGTTTATTTGTTTTAAATAACCTTATAAAGCATTATTTCCTGTCCCATTTTTTAGTCAGGTATTATCCTTTTTACAGAAATGTAATCATCTTACCTTGGTGGAGTTCTCTTTATAAAAGCTGGGGAATGTAGTGGTTCATGATGGTGATCTGGGCGTCAGGGTACCCACTGGCTTTCTGTAACCTCTGGCAAATCACTTCAGTTCTCTGCTTTCCCCTTTCTCTTTTAAACTGTTTTGTCTACTCAGAGTACAAGTTGTTTAGAGGAGGACCTGTTTTACTTGCTGTTTATATAGCATCTGCCCCTCTTCTCAGATGAGAATGTACATTTTACCCCATTAAAATAATTATTAGGGCTGAGTAAAAATTGTAATGTGGCATTCTGATTTTCCTGATCACTGGACAACATGAGCAACTTGGAGGCCTGTAAAAATAGAGAAGAGTAGGATAGGGGAAAAAATAAAGATATAATGAAAGCATCTGTGTGATTAAAAAGTTCTGAGAGCTTAAGTAGATCCCTTACCACAATGTTACAATTAATAAGCTATCTAAACCTTTTCAAACAGCAGCATGATAAAGGGAACATAAAAATTTTCTTAAAAACATCTTTATGATATCTTTTTATATGTTTCTTTTTGTTATAATCCATGTTACTAAACTATTAAAGAAGCCCACCATATAGTGAATATCTGTATTAATAATGCAACAAATTACAAGGAAAAAAATGGGGTTTTTTTTGACAGATGGTACAGATCTTAGAAATATTTCATTCCTTCTCTGCCCCTTTGGGGTTTATTTAAAGCTCCTTCACATTAGTAAGTTGCAAACATAGTGAGTAGCAGTGGAGATGAGATGGACTGGCGAAAGAAACTGTTTGCTAGTCTCTTGTTATGATGGGCCGTGAAAATTGAAATAATCAAAATAAATGGGCTCTTCTGAACTTCAGAGCTGACTTCATAATAACACATAAAGAAACAAACAGAATCCTATTCTTTAGTCTTTAAGTTCTTTTTTTTTTTTTTTTTAAATCACATGGAGCTTGACCTCTGCTGAGATGAAGGTTTCCATCTGAAGCATGGGTTTCTTTTTTCTCTGTGCCCTGTACAGTACTAGTCCTGGTTTGTAGATCTGTGTAGGGAGCCAGTACAAGATATTTGAACTTTTATTTCTAGCTGCTCATTTACCCAAGAATAACTGTTGCTGAGGTCCCTGAGAAAAACAATCTTATATGCTACTGTAGCCTTTTGAGTGAATAAATCATGAAGCTAAGGCAGCTTTTCAGTATATTCCGAGATGTACAATGTCATCTTATAAAAGAACCACTCACAACCGTCATTAGCTTTGGAAACTTCAGTGCAATAAAGACATCTAGCATTTCTAACGTGGAATATGCACATGGTGGTATCATTTGTAAGAAAATCAGCAAGATTCGTTCTTTGCAGCTGAAGAAACAGACGGTTCCATCATCATTTAACAAATGGTCAACAACAGAGCTGTGCATATGAAATTTTCAAACTATGTGAGTCTTTGCTGTTTGCAGGCTTTCTTACATTTTCTGGCTAGTTTGGTTGAAAGCTTTTGGACCATCTTAGCAATACTGCATCCCAGTGCAGGTTCCCTTTATGTTCCCATGTCTGCATCCGTGTAGATTTCTTTGGACTTGCTGTTTTTTTGAAATGGCCCAGCTTCTTGAGGTTCAGAATTCAGGCTGAATGTAATGGATCCAATTTCAAGCTAGAAAAAAAATATAAAACTAATAGCGCTATTAATTTTCTTGAGAATTAAAATAGTATTTCCCTAGTGCTATTCAGCAGGCTGATATTTTGCGTGGTATCTCAGTGCTCTCTTCTCTTTGCTTTGTTAATGCTTCATTTGTGTAATGGATGAAATGCTAAACTAAGGTAAATACCTAAGATTGTGATCCTTATACAGTTGTTTGTTGCTGCTGTTACCTTTTTTCCCTTTGTTCTACCATAACTTTGGATATTGTTGTAAATGTTCCCTGCTGTTTCTGCTGCAGTAGTTTAAAATACACATAGCAGCATCAGCTGTGCCTTTTCTTGCCTTTTTATTTAGACTTTTTGTCTGAGTAGCAATAGATCAGAGTAATGGTACAATAATCACTGTTGAAGCATTTGTTTGTTTGTTTTCTTTCTATTTCTATGCAGTCATATGCTCCTTTCATACTTTCGCCTATTCCTATCAAAATTATGCATGCAGTTTGGATCAGGCTCTGAAAAAAGATAAATTCTTGTAAGTGGAGAATACTATATATAGCAGACCTTTGTCATGGTATTCATGGTCTTGATATTTAGAATGTCTTCACATGCATTATAGGTTCTCATCAAATAATCAAATTGCATCAATAATAATAAAACGGATGGTTCATGAAGAGATTCTTTTAAACTCTTCTCTCTTCAGCAGCTTCTGAGAAGAATGATGAATTTGGCAGCGTATTTGCAGTGCTAACAAATCTGGGCTTTGGCAGTCTAAATCGGGAACAGTGAATTCAAAACTGGAGATCCCTCACAGATGTCTTGATAGTAACTGCTTTTAGGTGCAGGGCAGGGCATTCACAGACAGATGATTTTAGCTGTTGCAGTAGATCGTAGGATAATCTCTGGGGTAACTAGCTCTTTCAAACCTTAAGTCTTTATGGTCTATAGCTTCTATCTGGAAGGTTGTTGGGAGACAGTGAAAATCAAGGTATGAACTAAAATTCCCTCCAAAATGCGAAGAGTGTATTGCAGGATGTTATTTGGTGTAACAGGACTTTTCTAGTGTTCCAGTTCATACTGTGGAGTGCTAAAGCCCATCACTTTTTTCCTAATAAGTATGTTCTCACTTGTATTTTCTCCCTGAGAATAGTAGCCATCCTAGTCTGTGTATCTGTGGTGACACTGCGCCATTGCCTCGACTTCTTGGGTATGGTCTTTGACTTGTTGCAGATGTTTTCTGCCAGTTTGATCAATTTGTCAGAGAAACTATATGTTCTGACACTTGTTTTATCCTCTTCTCACAGACAGGCACTATCAAAATCTCATCTGGAGCCTATGGAATTATTGTAGCAGTTTCAGTTATGCTTTATGCTCCTTTGACATCTGTTTTAGGAATAGCTGATCTATTATATTTGTTCCGATCTAAATCCGACTGGTCCTCTGCAAATGTTGCTTTCTGGTACCTCATAATTTTCTTCCCCAATGACTGAATAAGTGTTTATCTCAGACACTCAGGAAGTGAATTCCTTCACAGTTCTTGCACTTTTGCTTGCCTCCTTAATTCTAGGTCAGTGCCATTACAGTTTTCCTTCCAGTTGCAACTCCAAGTCTTGTTTTTAGCACTAAGATGAACAGAAGGAATCACGGAGGACAAGCTATATAATCTTGAATTTCTGAAATGACATAGAACTTGTAGTACTGACCTGTAGGAGTTATCATAAAATAATTGGAAACCTAGGCTGGGAGCCCAGGAAATTAAGATTGAGAGCAAGCAAGAAGAAATTTATGAAAGCTGGAAGACAAGAAGAAGAAATAAAGATCAAACTCTGTATTGTGTGAAGACCACATAATAAAGAAAATCAGAATGTCTGCTTCCTGTGCTCTATGGCCCGCTTCAGGCAGACAATATGTGCACAGACAATGCCCGTCACCAGAATGGACCCAGGAGGTCTGATGTCCTCGAATTCCCTCATATGTGCCTATACCATAGCCCAGGGGGAAGTTACACATATATTTGACCTTATTCTATAAATCTGGTATCCAACCAAACTGCAAAATTGCCCTCACATTAGTTAAAGCTGTTTGAACTAAGAGGACACAATCTCTTCGATACAAAATGGCCAGGAGTCAGAGCTGTTTTTCTGATGTGGTTCCCAAAATCACTGCAAGTGCTTTTTGCAGCTATATTCTGGCTAAAGAGCCTAGCTTGTACAGGGGAGTGGGGAATCGGGCATCTACCATGCAGTCTAATATTGAAAAACTGGGCAAGAAGCTTTGCTCTGTTCAGCAAAACAAGTAAAACACTCTGGAATTTTAAAATGAGTGGAACATCTTTGGTAGGGTACAATTGAAGTTTTAACTTTAGTTTCAGAGTAAAACAAATATTGAACTACCATAATTTTAATGGAATAAATAAATATTAAATTTCCCTATAATAAATTCAAGTCACAGAGAGCCAAGATAGATGCTGCTTGTTTTCATAATAATCTCATGTAAAATGGTTTGTACTTTATTTCACCCACCTGAAAGGAAAGCTAAAATAACTGATACTCAGTTACTTCTTCATATTCAGTAGTTGAAAATAACTCCTTTTGTTTTTGCAGTAAAACACTTTCTCATTCAAGTGAGCTTCTTAATTGTCACCTCTTTTTTGAGTAGTAAAGGGCTTTTCTTAGCATTCTTTCTTTTGCATAATGGAAGCTCTCACACTTTGCAAATGCCCTCAGTGTCCTTCCTTGATCTGCTGGCAAAAGGTGAAATTGAAAAGTGTGCTGTGGGTTTTTTTTTTTGGGTTTTTTTTGTTTGTTTGGTGGGTTTTTTTTTGTTTTGTTTTGTTTTTTCCTTCTCAGTTGAAGTGGATTGCACAGCTCTCACAGTAGAGCTTGCCTTCTGCCCTGGACAAGTAGTCATCAAATGTGCTGGTAACAGAGAAATGATGTATTATGTGGTACTATGGATACTATGCTGCTTAAGAGAAAGGAGTAATGAATTGACATAGTATTTTATATTGTAATAAAAACTCTGTTAAGTGCTGTAAAAACATAGTAAGGAATAATAAGGCTTTGGAGTCAAGGTCTAGCTTTACAGGAGAAACGTGCAGAATTTTTATAATTTAGCTGTGGATAATGGTTATGACAGACATTTTCTGTAAATTAATGCATTTTACAGGTATAGTGCTAGCACAGTATTTGAACAGTGGTGCTTTCCTGTATTTTGGATGCTGAATTTTGTTCACTTAAATCTAGAGTGTAAGCTGTAAGCAGTCAGAAGAAAATTTGCAATAATTCTTTTTAAGGCTGAATCTGATTTGAAAGTGAGTATGGTCAGTGAGTATGGCTCCTCAGTAGGCTAAGTCAGACTCAGCTGGGGCTACTGCGGTCTCTCTTGTGTGGCATGAGCATTTATGCAATTGAGTAATGAACCATGCAGAGAGCTGAGTGATCCAGCTGAAAACTAGTATCTTTTTTTTTTCTCATTTCTAGAGGTTAGGGTGTTGTTTTTTTTTTTTTTTTCAGACACCAGCTCCAGCAATACTGCAGTTGCGTATTGAGGCAGTTCAGCTCCCTGATCTGATGGAAAACTAACCCATCAAAAATAAAAGCTTTCCAGCAGATATGGAACTGTGCATAATCTCACCTGGAAGCCACATGCTCAGTAGATCTGAGATGAAGGAGAGCTGAGGAGTGTGCGGCTGATAGTGGTAAAGAAGCAGAACAGCTTCTTTGCGCAGTAGCCTGCAATTATATTTTCTTTTTGTAATATCAAACTCCACCTCCAGTAATCTGTTCCCAGGCCTTTTCATTCTCATTCCCTTGTAGAAAAAATGATTATGGAAATCAGATGTTGTTCAAGCTTGTGGAATGACATGGGAGCCAGTCAAAATGGAAAAAAAAAGTTCAGTGACCACTTAATATATTTATAACTGCCATTTTTCAGCTGATAAGCCTTACCAAAGTAACATCCTATTCTATCTACAAAACAGCAACACTTTAAAAAATAAAAGTATAATAGTAATATTTAGTCATGACCAAGGTAAAGCCATGCAAGTTAAACAAAGTTATGATAATTTTATATAACAAATACTATCAGTTTCAGTTCTCCCTCAGTAAACGCCTTTTCATATCTTAGCTGAAATTTTTGAAGGGGAGGGAGAGCTGTTGTTGATAATGTGGTGATCACTATACTTTACACTTTTGAATTCAGCTATAATGCACCAACCTGAAGTAGACACTGCTTGCCTGTGTGCTGAGCATTTTGATGAGTGAGTTGAAAGACTTTTGGAAATGTCTTTATATTCTTAATCCAGCCAAACTAATTCTCAGTAGCTGAATTCTGTAGCAGTGATGATAGAGGCCACAGTATGGTAATGAAGATATAAGATACAGGGGTTTCCAGGAAGAAATTTGGATTTTTATTTCCTTGCCCTAGTCACGTAGCTGTGGTCATTTTCAGCCATCACCAATGGCTGCTGTTGCAATCGTTTCCAAAAAGCTGAGCATCCCCCTTTCATAATCATGGATCTGGGCCAGCCTAGCATCTTCTCTTTGGCTTTCAGTTCTGTGCTAAGCATTACAGACTTCTATTGTATGAGATCTCTCACATCTGCCTATCAACCAGGCAGTTCCCAGTCCTTAGTCACTTGGGTTTTTTTTTTTTTTTATTTCCTCATGAACTAGTGTTGTGACTAAATTACTAAGTCTTAATGGCTCATCATATCTTGCGTAGGCTTCCTGTTTCCAACCCCCATTTTCTCTTCCACCACCAGAATGTACATACTAGTAGACAAATGCCATCTGGGAATTGTACATCTGTCACAAGTACCACTGCTATTATTTTGTGTGTATTAAGATGCAAGGACTGTTACAAATGCTTACTAATCTGCATCAGTTTCAATTTTTAAAAAAATGATGTCTATCTTGATTCTTAAGGCATCCAGCTTTTAGGTCAAAGGCTGTAAGCTCACAGCAGTATTTTATTTTATTGCAGTGGAATGGTTAGATCAACATGGGGGCAAATGGCTGTTTGAGTCAGAAACCAATTCCTAATTGTACCTGTGCGCCTCCTTAATGGAATTCAAATAAATGATTTTGTTGTGTGAAAGAAGTGGTATTATATTTATTTCTAAATTCTTTTTAAGATGTCAGCATGTAGTCTTGAGGATGTGGAAGAAAGGTAGATGTCAGCCTCCCTGGCTGCTCTAAATTAGTTTGAACCTACTGGAAATGAAGGGTTCAGACAGCACAGATAGAATAGATTGAAGCAGCAGCTTTGAGTGAATTGAAAGGGCAAGTTTACAGGGTAATCGTGATCTCTATGGGCAGAAAGATGCCTAATAGATTGAAATTGTCAGACATTGTGAAGTCCTTGAAAGAACTGCTTAAGGCTTTTTGCTTTCCAATTCTGGCTTACGGTAACTGCCTTCTTTTTAATTAAAATCTTTTTTTTGTTTCCACATAATGAAAATAAAACATGGAAGCATATAATATTTAGTTGAACATGTGAGGCATGAACTATTCTTATACTGGTTGATTTTCTTTTCTTTCTTTTAAGATAACAAAATTGCATGAATATATCTGTTTAGAGATTATATTTCTTCACTCTGAAGATGAAGGCTAGATTTTTAGAAGCATTTGATTTTAAATTTAAGAACCAAAATGAGGGGAGAGATTTTCATTTGGCCTCGCTATTGACATGTGTTTTCTTGAAAGTCCATCCAGAAATGCCACAGAGGGAAGTGGTGAATCCTGACTGCCTGTGAACCCTCCCACACTCATTGAGGGAGCAGAGCACTAGAAAATCTAGACCATGACACTTTTGAAAATTTTAGTACAGCTCCCAGCTCAGTGGACAGAATCTTGGCTGGAGTTTGAGGATGCTGATGTGGTATTAAGAACTATTAATATTACAACAAAAGTTGATTAAGAGGTCTTTTAATTTTTGTCTTTTATTTGCTTCATTTAGAGAAGGGAATGATCTCATACTTAACAGGCAATTCTATTTAAGCAGTTCTTTGACTTCAAGCTAAGAAAGAAGGGCAGCCTCTTTTGCTATTTTATTCTGCATTTGTCTCTTCAGGCTGATCTTTAAGAAATGCAGTGAGCTGTTAAGACATATAAACTACGTTCTGATACCAAATTTAAGTGCCTGAAAATAGGAGACAAAACCAGACAGTACGGTAGGATGCTAGTGTATGAAAACCTCAGAATAATTTCAAAATATACTACTGTTTTCATTGTGAATAGCAGCATAATTTTGGTTTTAAGTCAGGATTTCTATTCCACTGTATATATTGAATTTCACTGTGTTATCTTCTGCTGGCAGAATTTCTTTGTCTTGGCATTTAAAGTCACTATCAGATCAGTCACTAATAAAGTCCACAATGTGCTACTCCCAATGTCCAAAATATAGAACTTAAGATTGCTTTAAAACTATCTTGAACTAGTTTTACAGTTATCACATTTTTGCACATTTTTAGATGTTAGAGCCATGTCTGAGTTTTGCTGGAAGACTTGAACTGATGACAGAGCTTTTCTACAACAGTCAGTGTTCTTATTATGAATCCTTTTCACTTCTGCAGACCCTCACATAAAAATTTCCCCTAAACCTGACAGCCTCATATAATCCTAAAATGCACAATGACACTCTGAAGGTTTTGGGGGCCTTTCTGATGTCTTCTGGTGACTTTCTGAAGACAGGTGTGCACATAGGTGAGACAGAATCCTAGCTCTACAAATGCAGTCATTGACTTCAGTATGATCAAGACTTCTTCCTCCCATTATTCTTGAAAAATGAGTTGGAGTGGGCAGAAATAAAGCCAAATATGTGTATTGTCCATTATATGATTTTGAAATGTTATATGAATGAAGTTACATACTCATGCTCTGTGTTAGTTAAGTGACAAATCCAGTTCTTCTCCTAGAATGCACTAGCCATTAGTCCATCAGCTTTATGAATTGCAGTGGTTTCTCAAGTCTCTAGGAACATAATGAGATGCGAGCCAGCTTTCCTAGCATCATCTACAAAACTGCACTGATCAACAGGATGCGAGCAGCCAAAGTGAGATGTGTAGAAGTTTGTCCATCAGAGCAGATATTTTTCAAGCTCCTCATGCTGTCTGGGTGAAGCAACGCTCTATAGCATCACCAGCTAGGGCCATTATTATAATGCTCAGATTTTTATATGAATACTAATCAACATCTCTCTACTCACAGCAGTGAATTGTTAGTCTGAAAGGTATTGATGTCCGTGAACATGTCCTATATTACAAGTTCATGTTATCCCTGTTACCTGCAAGAAGTTTCTTCCAATAATATTCCTTTTGCTTGTATTTACTGACTCTTGTTGAAAGCCACAGATTCCTTTTTATCCTGTACACCTCAGCTTGGTACCACACTTGAGGTATCTAGATGTGAAAAAAAGAAGTTAAAATGAAACACCAGAATACATTTATATCCTTTTAAAGTTCTTAAAGCAAGAGAAATAACACTTACTACATTGAGTGTCTTACCTGGAAATGGAAGAAAATATCTCCTAATAGTGATATTGATGAGATTACGAAAAAAATGTTCTAGGAAATGGGGTGGAGGGGCTCTCTGCAGCAGGAGTTTAGTATTAGAAGGCTAAAACTGGATTAGAGGATTTGAAATTTGGCGGGGGAGGTGGGTAGGGAGGGGTGAGGGGAAGCCATATCTATGCCAAATCAGCTCTCCCTTTTCTTGTTTTCCTGGTTTCTATGAGGCAGCATGAAGCGACTAAACATTAGCAAGTCCTGATGTTCTTTCCAAGCAGAATTACATTGATTGGATTTTTCTTAAGACTTTCATTGATCATAGAATTTGAACTGCATTCTCCTTTCCCCAGGCTTACACAAATTACTTCTGTCTTGCAAGATAGCTTTTTACCATTCCCAAATAAAGCTTTCATGCTTCTTGTATGCACAGTACAGTCCATATCTTCTTCCTAAAATTAAGTACTTCTTACAGTGTTTCTCACATGAGAACCCTTACTGAGAAATGTGTTTGTCTTCCCCCTGGAGTGGAGTACAGTCCCCATCTGATATCACATATGAAATTTTCTCCTCTGAATACATATCGACATGGTCTAGCCCTAAAAAAGCACGTTTAGTTTTCTTTGACACCATGACAGTCAAGGTTGATTGTAGAGAGGAACTATGTCTGTGGACAGCCATCTGCATCTGTAAGCCACAACTTCTTAGGGGTTTCGTATATGAAATTTCTTTCTGGATGCCTCATCCCTGGTATTTATACTCTGATCAGTACAGGGAGGTAGGACCCTACTGACTCTAGACTTGAGAGCTGTGCAGACCTAAGAGCTTACAGCAGATGCATAAAATGAAAAATGATAGGTGGATGAAAAATCAACAATTAATTCATTCCACATTTGCAGCTACTCAGCACAATATCCAGTACTCTATTCTTACAGAAAAGAAACACAACCTTCTTAAAACTACTTATGTGAACACCGGCTTATGGTTGGATACAATAGACTAGAGCATGGTGCTACATTCCTAGCATCTGACACCCTCTTCAACATCCTCATAGTGCTCATCTATTTTAAATGTCTCCCTTTTTCAGTAACATACAAGATAGATCTTGGCATAAAGGAGACTATTTAAAGGAATCAGAAATTAAGTGTTTTAATAAAGAGTAGGTGAGACACTGGGATACTATTAGATTTGGCTATTATTAATTCAAGGTGGGGGGGGAAGAGTGTAAAATTAACACAACCTTGGCTGAAGTTTATGGCTTTGAGGAAAATGGTGCCTCAGAGGAGTAGTAGGACTCAGGCTTGATTAAACTGGGATTTCAGAAATTCTCTGCACTGAATGAAATAAAAAGGCATTCAATCTAATTAGATAGTGTTGTGGAAGGATACGAGGAAGAGGTGTATTTCTGACTCATTGGCTTATTATATAATGTTTAATCCATAGAATGTTTTTGTAACTATTTTTGTAGATTTCTTTTTCTTCTCAAGGGAATTTGGCCTCAAATTCTAACCTTTTGATAACTTTGCTTAGCAAAACTTGAGGAAAAAACCATCTAATTGTCTATTAAAATACACAGACTTTCTGGAGGCCTATTCTGTAATTCTTCGTGGTGAATGCTCATATTTTTGTCAAATACCTTGCTTCTATTTTGATGAAGAAAAGATACGCAGGAGGAAATGCAGCTGTGGATTTTTCTTGAGAGATTTTCTTTGTGCTACCTACTCTCTTTTATGTTAGAAGATGCTTAGACAACATGTAGAATACTGGCCAGCTGAAGCCAATAGGAGTCACCTCTTTTATATATTAATGCCATATTTCTTGATTACTGTGATGCTAAAAGGAAACATATCTTTTAATGGAACTATTTTGGGATTATGCCAATGCAAAAGAGAGGAGATTTAATTAAAAAAAAATATAATTCAGTGGAATAGTACCTTACTCTTACATGGTGTTTTTGATCAGGTGATGTCAAACCACTTTACAAAGTAATTTTACATCATGTTTTGTCCAAAAGAAGGCAGAAATCTGGGAGTAGAGTACAGATTTTCTAAAATCCTACTCCCTGTTTTTTTCTCTGTTGAGTTAAAATGCTTTCTTGCAGTTTTGATTTCTGCAATGTCTATTTTAAAGACTATTAATTCTTATATACTTTTGAGGAGCTAATTGGTACTTGTTCTGCAGTTGTCTATTATGGCATGGGTATAGGAAGATGTGGAGATATGTTTAAAATCAAATTTCCTTCTCATTTTTTTGTCTACATCACCTTAATTTGAGGGTTAATAGGGAAATTTGAGATAGCTAATGTAATGCTTGTTTAAACATACTGTAGACATAATTTTAAAAATGCCAGATATATTTTTGGAAAATCTCTACTAAATTGTGAATTTCTTCAAGGAGAAAAAGTAACAGAAAAGTATTGTAATTATGGGGTTTGAAATGGAATTAACTCTTGACCCTTTGGAGAAGAGATGATGCTGTTTCTGCTTAGAGTGGTATAGGTTGATTTTGACGGAGTGACTCCAGACTTTCCATCTTCTCCTTTACAGAAACTTATCAGGCTTCAAGATTCACGCTGAACTCCATGATAAACAGGCTTAAGCCAGAGAAATATTGTTCCCAGGTGTATAGTTTAGGAGCTGACCCCCTCACGTTGCAGAACAATTTCCAACGCTGATGTCCTTCAACATTTTGGTGTAAATCTATGTTCATGTAATTCCTGAAAGGCTGAGAAGCCAAATAGGTGTTTTTACTGTCAAATCTCTTTTTGTTTGGACAACTTGGCAGTCAGTGGAAATGTCATCTAAAGTACTGTGCACGTTTTAGTTAAAGCCTTTAGGGAAAGCTTTCTTTATTTGAGCATTGCTTAAACAAGCAAACTCGTTGTGACATAATATGTCGCAAGATTAAACAAGTGTGAGTTATGTGTGTTCTTTTTCAGTCTTTTATGTCTAATATTCTTAAATTAGGAGAATTTCAGATCTGCAACTCACTACAAAGACAAAGATCAAAACAGAGTTTGATTTATGATGGTTTCAGCTTGTGTTAAAGCTTATTTGCTAGTCTTACGTTTGCTGTTGTTACATTGTTTTCTACTACATTTTGGTTGCTGTTTTTTTTCTGAGCTGAGTTGTTGAAAAACACGTTACAACTGTTTGTACTTCATTGGTTTGGTGTCTAGGAAATTTTTGAAGGAAGAGAAGCCCAGTGTTCCCGTGTTTCCAGACTAAAATAGTTTATGTGCTCTGCAACAAAACAGCATCAGTAAGAGGATGACTAGATTTTGAAACATGAGCTCCATGCTTGAGGAACTGCTAGAACCAAGAATGTGCTAGGCTGTCTTCAGCACCGCAGATGCTGGAAAAAAAAACCAAACAAACCCACAGATGTGAGAAGAAAATTGGCACAGTTTGGGTAGACTGGGTCCTGCTCCAGTTGCCATTCAATCACTTTGTATGTACATTGCAGCACTTGGGTCAGAATTTGTCCTACTCTTAGGACACTTACCATTCTTTTTGCTGCTGAAAAGCCTGAGTAAAATTCATTAAGTATGGATTGTAAGTTTTATTTTCAAAATTGTGAAGGTTTACTTGAAAGAATAGAAGTCGTTGTTTGGATTTCTTCCTGTTTTATTTGTGACTGGCCTGTATGTACCAAGAATTAAAACAATGAAATAATTGTTATACCATTTAAAAGCCTTGTGATTAATATGGAAACAAGATTTGCTTGTTTTCCAAAATGTAAAACTACCACTTGTGTTTGTTTCTTTTACTATACTTGATTCTGTCATGTCTAAATAACAGTTTAATTATGTATCCAATTAAAAAATCAGAAAATCTTTTTTACTAAATATACTGTATTAGTAAAAGAAGCATCTGTATCCCTGTATTAATAACAGCACATCCACTACCTTTAAAATTCAATCACTGTAGTAGTGTTTTATGCTGAGGAATTGGCTGTAGCAATTTGTATAATGGATAAAACAATTGTTATTGAGTAGTGCTGAATAACTGAATTTTATTGGTTCATAAAAAAACTTGGAGGTTAATATCTGTGTTTTGTGAAACAGATGTTTAATTCTGAGCCTGGGCAACTGGCTCTTCTATATCTGAAGAGGAGAAATATAGATATTGTGGATTACAGTTGACTCTGCATATGACAGATGTTTTCAATTAGCCTTTCTCAAGCTTTTGGTGTTTTGCCTCTCTGAACTGTAAGTTTTACTTGACTTTCTCATTTGCAGGTGGCATGAGACCATTCTGTGCATGCTTCATGTTTCTCAGATAGAAAAAAAATATTCCAAGTTTACTGTGAAGTTATAGACCACTCACATATGGGTAAAAGGCAAATTTTCTAGCCTTTATGCTTCAGAGTCTAATGTAAATGAGGGGACAAAAGGAAAGAATCATTAAAAAATAAATTCTGCATAAGCTTTTTATTTACCTAAATCCCAAAATTGAATGCTGTCCAGGTTTAATGTTCAAATCTGTGTCACAGTCTGCTTTCAGGCCTTGAGTGCACCAGGGCATTCTGCAGGCGTTTAATGAACCAGACGCTTCTGAAGTTTCATTAACAATATACGAATTGTATTTTAGCCCATGTCATCGTCTTCTACTGATTAAAACATAACAAACCTTGTATAAAATTGAATGCTCTGTGTGTGTAGGTAGCACTTGTGGAGCTTAATTTTCATCTGATTTTCAAGAACCCTGACTAAATTTGGCTACTTGTTACCTTGATGTAAAGGCAGAGCAGTTTCTGTGGAATTACTATGGATTTACTTTGCTTTAACAGGAAACAGGATTTATCCTCTTTGATTTTAACAGGAGGAGAAACTTTCTAATTAGAGTAACTTCTGCTTTCACAGCACATATTTTTGATATATGTGCTTTCCATGGTTTTATTTTCCAATGTGGTGAGCCTTTCTAGGATCTTTTCTTTAAAAGCTGGCATCTGTTTTGTTTTCAACTTCAAAAATTAAACTTTGTATTTTAATTCCTTATTTTATGTTTTCACCTTTTTGATGTATCAAAAAATATTTTGGGGAAAATATCTTTGTTAAGCTCATATTATTTATCATTTATTAAAAAGTTATATGTTTTATCACTCATAAAAAATATATGAAATAACTAGCAATACCAGATAACAAGTAGTTTAAAATACAGACAGCTTATAACAAAAATTAATTTTCTCCAATTACAATAAGAGCTGCCTGTTGTTTATTTAACAAAAAGTTAAGTTCTGTTGCTCCCATTAAATTGAACAAGTATGGAGAAAATAACACATCCTAAGAATGGAAAATTCGCAAAGTCTTCTATAAATAAACAGTGCTGTATGATTATTTCCGAAAAGCATACTTGAGATGTCTTCAAAAGATGCTTTAGAAAAACTTGTTCCAATGATACTAAACCAATGACTTCAGTAAATTCTGAATTGAGTCCAAGGAGATTATTCTTTCTCAAAGAAGAATTGAAAAAATTCTTGAAGGGCTCATTTGTGATCATTTCTCACCATTTCTGATCACTTCTCACTATTACAGTTAACTGATGAAAAAAATACATCACTCTGTGTCAGTTTATACCAGTTCAGAATGTTATTCTTGATCCTGGAGAGCCTATTCATACTTAATTCAGAGTTGCAAAAAAAATCCAATTAATTTCAGTGTTTCTGCTCAGGTGAGTAGAAGAGAAAGCCAGCCTGACTTTAGCATGTGTTTCTTATTCTGTTCAGCCAGTGTTTCAGTTAAAGAGTATTTTGTGTGCGTAAATGGTAAAGAAATAAAATATATTGGACATAATTGTAAATAATTTTTTTCTACTGTTCACTCATCTGCCCTGCAAGCTGACACAATGTTCAAAGATTTTTCTTTTGTGCGATTTCTTTATTTTTCAGAAAAGTTGAAATAAATTTAGATGAATTTATTAAAGGTTCCTTTAATTAGTTTGTTAGTGGCTATATTTACAAGACTGACTGGATAAGTTTTATTACCTGCTGGTTAGAGTGTAATGATTATTGATCTCTATACACTGTATCAGGAAAAAAATTGAGATTTACTGCGAACAAAGGAAGCTTTTGAAGATGATAACTCATTCAGGTTTTCGGAAGGCATTTGTCTAATTCTTATGAGTTATTAGTACTAATGGGAGTCATATGTACAGTGGGAGGCAAAATGAGCTATTAACCTACACAGCAAGTTGTAAACTATTGTAAATCCTTCCTATCTGTGTTATGATGGGATCCATTTGCGTGACAAGCAGGATGAAGATAAAGTAGTCATGTATCTTTCAGACACTGAAAGATGACCGAGAGAATAGACACAGCAGGGCCTCTGCAGTGATGAAAATTCTGCCTTTCCCCTTCCTGTTGGCTGGAGAGGGCCGGGTGAGGGTTTGCTGAGAGGCAATATTAATCTGAACCTGAAAGACAGGACCAGTTGTGCAAGGGCACGTGGGCAGGGGGATGTAAAAGTGTTTTACTTAGTCACATTGAATTTGGTGGTTAAATGATCTAATACATCTTCAGGCGGACTGGGGGATAGTTTCCAGTTGCTCTAAGAATATGAGAGTTTCAATATGCATATAAGCTACTTTTATGATGCAGTTTGTATTCTAATGAAATAGCCTCAAATAGGGAAATAGTGAATTCTGCAGTACTTTTCATTGCCCTCTTATGTTTTGAAATACCTAGGAAGTGGTCGCGGAATAAAGTCTCTTTTTCATGTAGACCAGAACTGGCAGTTGAACATTTACTGTTGGTGCAACTATTTTTAAATCAGTTTCAGCAGAAGTAAATTTCAGTGTTCTCTCTCTCTTTTTTTTTTTTTTTTTTTCTTTCTTCTTTTCTTCTTCATGGAGTAAAATTAACTGTAAGGGTGCTGGGATTTTTCTCTGACTTCTATGAATTCTGTCTGTTACAGCACACATACATAGCCTTGAGACCATTAATAAGTCCCATGTGTTTGTGGTCGCCTAGCTGTCCTGTTGACAACATGCTTCAAATCGGTATGTGACTGGCTTTTCTGGCAACAGCCTGTTGGAAACTGAGTACTAGGGAAAGCCTTCTGTAGTATAAATCTGTGGAGTAACTTAAATAATCTAAGAAATGGTATTCAAAAGCCATGTTGAGACTCTGGAATTTGAAATTAATTTTTAATTTTAAGAAGAAAAAAATACCCCAAGCCAATCCAGGCATCATACTTTAAAACTAGTACTCTCTTTGCTATTAGCCCTTGTTGTTTTATTTTATATTCACTTTTCCATCATGTATTTGTATATGTAATAAGTAACTAGGGATGGCTAACAGCATATTCTTAATAATTTGTGATTTGAACTGCGTAGTACAGCCAGCTGGCTGCCTAAGGCTGACTAGAGAGAGGATGGCGTACAGCAGTGATACTTTAGCATCCCAGAATGACAACACAGGACATCATCGCAGGCACACACATCACCTATATGATTAGTACTGTATTTAGTGCCTAATGATACAGCATACTTTGTGCTATGTGTTCCTGTTGCTTAGTACAGTAATAACTCTATAATTCTGAGAATGCAAGTTATGGTAGACAGGGGAAAGGGAATATGTATCTTTGTTTATAGAAATAGTGTCCAAATGCTCTTCAGGAGATGAAGAAAGAACCTTCCCCACAGACACTTGAGTAATCTCTTGTGATTTTTAGAGTACACAATACTCTATAAGGAGTGAAAGGCCAGTTTGACTGTCTACTTTGTACCTTCTGAAAATGCAGTTTTCCCCTAAAATGCTTCTTGTGACTTTCTTATATGATGAACCTTCATTAGTTGCATTTCATTCTCAAGCACAAGATAAATGTAAAATCCTAGCAGAGTCGTCCTGTACTTGTGGCAAGTGAGTGTTGCTATATTGATCACTTAGTCCAAGAACAATGAGAAATTGAGCTCAGGACTCTGATTAATACATAACACATCTTTTTCTCTTTACTAGATTAGCATAATCATTACTGTCTGGGAGTGTGTTTTCACTCAGAGGATCCTTCTGTAGCGGTCAAGGAATTAATTACACACAGTAAAGAGATCATTTTTTGCTAAAAATTTTTCAAGTTTGGTTGTTAAGGGGGCTCTTTGCCACTGAGTCTTCATTAAAGCTTGACCAAGTGGCAGGAGTAAATTTATGGGTCAGTGATCTAATCTCTGAAGAATGGTAGATGATAATCTTTCTCCTTCAGATATGGATTCCAACCGTTTAATGTGGAGGGGATGTGAGCAGGGCCAAAGAAAACAATCAGGCTCTGTCCTGGATTCTGAAAGCCTGTGGCTGTGAAGATTTGCTTCTGTTTTCGTTGAAGATTTGCTATGGACTTCAGTGGGAGCAGGATTAAGCTTTGCCAAAATAAGACCTTGATCCAAGCAAGTAGTAAATTGCAAATGTAACATGATGGGACAAAAGACACTACAGGAACATCAGAACAAGAGGAAATGGCCTCAAATTGCATCAGGGGAGGTTCAGAGTGGAAATTAGGAAAAAATTTCTTCACCGAAAAGGTTGTCAAGCATTGGACTGACTGCCCAGCGAAGTGGTTGAGTCAACATCCCTGGAGATATTTAAATGACATGTAGACATGGCGCTTAGGGACATGGTTTAGTGGTGGACTTGGCAGTGTTACGTTTGCAGTTGGACTTGATGATCTCAAGGTCTTTTTCCAACCTACGTGATTCTATGATCTGAAGACCAAGGATGACCATCAGAGATAGTCTATGGCAAAAATGGAAGCCTAACTGTTACTGATAGCTTTTGACCTTCTTCAGAACTTAGTCTTCACTTTGTATATGCTAGAGCATGACATAATTTATGCAGAATTTAATATTACCCGGTCTCTCCAAAAGAAATGTAATATTAATGACAAGGTCTGTCTCTGGGAAGAAAGTTCTGCTTACAAAGCTCAAGAGAAAAGTTAATGGACTCTCACTATAGAGTGAAATAAGTATATGAGAGGAAAAAGAGCCATATAAAATATATACATTTTGTTTAATAAAATTCTGCATTTAAATTTTCCCACTGTATTTTATGCTGTGCCATACCTAGTTTTGCTCTGTGCAAGTGTGTCTGGGCAAAGGTACACAGAAGGAAAAGGGAAGGAGGGAGAGGATAAATGTGGCTGGGATGTGAAGGTTATTTTTTATTTTGAAAATAACTTCAATAGATACAGCTTGCTTCATGACAGCTATCCTTACTTCATTCCAAATTTAAACTTAAATTTCTCTAACGTGGCCTTGCTCATTTATATATCTTTAGGGAAAGGAAATAACTTCAGTATTGTGTTTGCTTTCCAGTGTTTCACAAATCTTTATTGTAGGAAGAAGAATTGCACAGATAAGAGGTGTTCTGACATCCTTCTGTTGAAGGATGCCAGAAGAAACTGGAGGCTACTCAGCATAAGGAGAGATGTCATCATCTCTCCATGTATGATTATCTGCAGAAAGAAATACTGTGGAGTTTATTTGATGGTAGTTACAGTTTTCTGTGTCTACTAAGTCTACTGCACTGGAACGATTCTGATGGGTGAGTGAAGATGTCCTGGAATTATACTGAGAATGAAGGAAATTTTCTGGTTACCTTTTGCTCCTCATGCAAAAATTTGTGAGACATCCCAGACATAACAGCATAAGCCACCTTCACTTTTTTAATACAATAAAAAGAGCCTGAGGAGGAACGTGTTGAGCCATACCTAGAGTATTATGTAAGATATAAGTCAATAACTATGTATTTGTGCAGTGACATCCTTGTCTCGGTAGCGACAAATATTTTCAGAATACAAATAACAGCATTAGAGAGATGGAACCAAAGATGAACACGAGAATATGTTTTAGTTATGGCTCTGTGAGGAAAGGAACGCAGCTAGTCATGGCCACTCACCCTCTCAGGGAGTCCTCATCGCCATTTGCAAGGAAAGAGGACTGACCTTATGCACTGCACAAAACCTTGAAGGTATAAAGCTTTTTAAAAACATGTCATTATAAGTTGGAAAGTATGTTTGTTAAGAGAGGGAGAAATAATTATGTTTTTCATTTGTAGGCCTTGAAACACTGGGAATGGTAGTGTGGTAGACTTCAGGGCTTGCACAGCTTTTTAGATAGCCCTGTGGTACTTTGTGTTCTTCCATCCTGAACTGCCTTAACATATCACTCATGCAATATTTTCACTGCAGTCAAGATACATGATTATTAATGTACATGCTCTAAAACTGTGAGCAGAAGCTTATTTGCGCAGTCTGTCTTTAGGGCACACTTAATTTCACTTAGAATAAACTATCATACATTAATCATTAGTTAGGAAGTTATAAACATTAATATAAACAAATACTTGGCACCTTTCTTCATGACAATTACCTTTTAATCATGTAGGGGATGTGGCAAGCACTTTTACATATGTTATTTTTAATAGATGTGTTGTCTGTTTCCACATACGTTTATTTAAGTGTGGAGAAACTTGCCAGTGATTCTTTTCTGGTAGCTCCAGATCTATTAGGAAGAGTATTCTGAGACAAAAAACCCACCCCAAAATACATAAGAAAAAGTATTCATAATGTAAATAGAAGATGAAACTTCTTTCACTGATCTGTATGGAATACTTCAGTCTTCACTGTTACTGCTAGGTATGGGTTTTTTTTTGTTTTGTTTTGGTTTTTTTTTGCTGGATTTGTGATACACTGAAGCTACAAATAGAGGCATGATTGCAGCACAGATAGATAAACCTGAATTGGCTTTCATCTGAGTGACGTAGGCACCAATAGCTATGAAGCTTCAGCCATTGGAAGGCTGCTACAGTATATGCTGAAGCCATTAGTTCATGAGTTTACTGCTTCTGGCGGAGAAGGGTATTAGTGAGATGAAGAGAGCATTTCTCCAAACCACATCTATCTCACATTTATCTTTGATTTCCCTGTGAGTTACTGTGGAGAATGCCTCCCTCCCCCCATTCATTGTACTTCCATTTGGGGAAGATTTTTCTCCAGATTTTTCTTCCTTGAAGGCCCTCTGAAGAGAGGCGGTTTATCTGAATGCATATTTCCTCTTCGGTGCAATGTTATTTGTGTTGTGGTATCTCTGCAGAGCAGATTCAGGTCTCTCTCTCTCCAGTCTGTCCATCTGTGTATCATGCATATTTCCTTCTTAAACAGAAAATCCCCTCTAACAGCTGTGATCATTCATGCATGAGCACAGCATTTCTTCCCATTTTACCAAAGGCTATCATGAGTGCCCTACTCTCAAAGCCTGGAAAATTTTATGCAGTAATACTGATAGGTAAGACTAAAAGTATGGTTGTATTCTGCATTTGAAGGATTGCTATGGTAGAATAATCAGTCTCATGGTACTGGGTGCTTTTGAGAAGTTATGGATTTAGCTATGAATCCCACTTTCATTTATTAAAAAACTTCACATTTCTATGGCTGTAGAGGAAAATCTGAACATATTTGAGTCTTTAAGGTTTATATCTAAAGACAAATAAAAAGGAATCCTTAATATTTCTGTGCAAGTTATTGCAATTCCTTCTTTCTGAGACAGAAGAGAAATAGACTGAGACTATAGGTATGAGACATTAACTCTAAGCCTCTAAATGCAGACTGAAACATTAGAGCTGCAATTGCTCTGTTTGTGGTTTTTTTTTTCTGTGATGTTTTGAGTGGAAGGAGAAATTCAAGAAGGGCAATGAAAATCTATGTTGTCAGTTTGACTCCTTGTTATTTATTTTTCTGCAAAGTTTGTGGAACAACAATCTATTATAATGCCTTCAGCATCCTCAAATAAGGAGTGTTATATGAATGCAAAGTCAGATTATATTGTTTAGTTATTGACTTTATTTCTGGTCTGTGTAGACAAAGAACAATGTGAAAGATATCTGCAAACTTGAAATTACAGATAGTACAGATACTTACTCCAAGTACTTATTTACTTCTCGGGCTCACTAATCTAATAGAGTTCCCCTGTTTTTGTAGAATGCTCTGCTGCTGGTAAAGTCAACAAAATCTCTGGAACTATGCCGGGGACTTGACCTAATATCTTACCTTCTGCTGCTTCCCTGAATTGGATCTTTATCTGCATTGAGATCGTTCTTATATCTCTCATGCACATAAGAATAAAAGCTGCATGACCCCCAAGTAAGCTATGGGAGAATCAAGAAGACCTATGTATCACATCTTGCATATAGGTCTTGCATAAACATGGGTATCTCCTTCTCTCCCTCCACAAATTTTCAGTGAGAGGTCAGTCTGTCTCTAAAAAAACAAGCAATGTAATACAAAAATAGGATTGTATAGATGCGTTTTACACACAGCCTACAAGTGTGTGTGTTTCAGTTGCCCAGCTTCACTCACTGAAGCTTTCACTTCAGGCTCATTTCTTAATTCCAATAGTATTTTTCAGCCACTCTAAGAATGCAAAGGCATATTATGACAAAATTGGGGAAAAAATTATTCTCTTGGCATTACTCTCTTCTGAGGTTATGAAAGAAAGATAAACTCAGAGTTTTCTTCAGTTCCAATTTTTCCCTCCTGAAAAAAGAATGGCTGAGCCAGAGCTAATGGATGACTGATTAGAGAAGAGCTGTACAACATTTTTGCAATGAACATATTTCCCTTTTGAGTACCTTTGTCTGAAAAGACATCTTTTCTCCATAGTGAGGCATAGAAGTGATCTCTAAGATGGAAAAGCAATTCCAGTGCCTGCCACATTTTTTCTTATTTAATGTCAAGTATTGAGGCAACTTACCTAGTCTCCTTCAAAGCACGTTATTATAATGCATAGTTACTATGGAGTAAACCTCACCACAAATCTGTATTCTCCTCTGCAAGATTATAAGGCTGAGTTAAAAAAACCCACAGTATTGAAGAAGTATATAAAAGCCCAACGCAAATATTAATTGTGCCATTTATTTCCTTTGATATGTGCCTCTGAATACTGCAAAACTGCTTTTGAATTTTTTTTTATACGCTTGATAACTTAGAAATTATCCTACACACTTAATTGTAGCATGATTAGCATTTTGGAAGAAAATAGGGGAGATGTAAATTCATTATATTAAGTTTGTTTTAAAATGTTTCACCTTAGTCATCAAGATTGAGTGCTTGACTATCCACCTGTATGCTGTTAGAGGTTACAAAAAGGGGAAAATTAGAAACACAGAAACTTGCTTCTATGAACGGATTTGCTTATATGAATGAGGGTGTGAAGTTGCGCCTGGAAAAAGGGTAGGGGTGGGAAGGTGGTGTTTCAATTTCTGTTTCTCACTATCTAAATCCATTTTAATTGCCAATAAATTATTTTTCCCCAAGTCAAGTCTGTTTTGCTGGTGATGGTAATGATTAAGTGACCTCCCTGCCCTTACTTCAACCCATGAGCTTTTGGATCTTGTTTCCTCCCCCATCCTGTTGAGGAGGGGGAGTGAGAGAATGGCTGGGTGGGTGTCTGGCAGCTGGCCACAGTCAACCCATCACAGTCCTGCATACATGTTTTTTTTATCTTGTGGAGGATAACCATCATCCTCAAAGCTGTGAGTAGTCTGAGATTTCATCTTCATTAAAGCATTTGCTTATGTTAAGATCCTGAACTACTTTTCTAGCATACTTGCCCTTGAGTAAACTCACTGGGATTCTGGTAAAATAGCAAGACCTTTCTGAAATTGAATGTTGTATCTAAGCTTCTGCTCTGCTGGGTAAATATTAATTATTATTATTAGCAATATGTATTTAATACCGTTAATTTATGCTGTGCTTTGCAAACATAGATAAGGCATGCTCTCTAACATTAGGAAGTTGCTGTTGAAATGAACCATTTACAAATGACTGTGAAAGGGTATAGGAGCATTAAGAAAAAGAAATGGGAGATTTTGAGGAGCAATTGGAAGAGTGGGAGTTCTGGCTAAGTCTGTCATCCCAGATTTGTGTATGAGATCTGTGAACAGCAGAATTGGCCCTCTCAATTCTCAGCATGTCTGGAAAGTTACACAAGAATTTTTTTGAGAAAAATTATGAAGAAATTATGGGAGTGCAAAAGGGCTATGGTGCATCTGAGTATTGAAGACAATCAGGATAATTTGTTCTTTAACTGATTAATGTTTAATTTCAGCCTGTGAAAATAATTGCCTGAGGATTAAGGAAGAGCACTTTAGGTATTTACTTTTTGGTGTTGCTACCTGCGTGAATACACAGGCAACCGAAGAGTTGTTCTGCGGTATGATTTTGCCATACTTTTTGGGGACTATGCCTTGGGTTTCCAGAATGTTTCCATTCAATTTCTTAAATGTTACAACTTCAGTTCTTTAAGTGCTATAAATAACTACAAAATTATCTTCCTTTATCGAGAGGGAGAAGAAAAGGTTCTTTTCATTTATATGCATATTTTTCATTCACTTTTTAATATATCTTTTGTACTCTGGATTTTTGGAGCACGTCGTCTATGCATAGTGTTTACTGTCATCTCTATACTGAGGCTGAAATTACGGAATTGTTTTTTGTTTTTTTTTTTTTGTTTTGTTTTTTACAGCTTTGTCTAGAGTAGGTCCTGCAGACAGATGAAGCTAATTTGATTGTCTTGCTGTGGACTCTCTCAAATAGTATACTGAAATTTAAAGATATGAATGTGATATATATTACAAGTGTAAAATATCCAGCCATGAATGGGAAATGGAAAATCTGTTACGAAACAGAGATACTAAATATTTTTAAAATGTAATCTATGGCCAGGAAGTGAAAGCTAATATAAAACCATTTTTCCAGACATGTCTATGGAAAACCTTTCTATCACCTAGGCTTACCTCCAGAGCAAATGGATTAATGGTCACAGAAGACTTTCTTTTGAAGTCTGTGTCATAAAAGTCAAGCAAGATTTGACCATTATACTAGACAGAGATCCAGTATAAGCCACAGAAATTGCTGCACTCTATATCTGATTTAGAAGACAGTTGCCTGCTTTGCTTCCATATTTTAAAACAAGATCTAATAGCTCATTGTTTCAAAGAGCTAACTGGTACTGCAAAATTCTTTCAAATGCTTAATGTTTAATTACTGTAATCGTGCAAAGTAACACTGTTGTACTGGATCATCTTTATGTTCTTTACTTCATCTGCTTGCTCAAGACATTGAGTTTTCTTGTTAATAGTCCTGAGTCAGATGAAGTATGGAAGAAATACTAGATGTGATCCTTAATATTCAGTTCTCCAATAATTTTATTGACAAGCTGACTTTCCAAAGGCTTTGGGTGACTTTTGAAAGGCTTGAGACTACAACATTTTCCATACCTGAAATAGTAATTTTCTTTCTACTGTATAATAACAGCCACATAGTAGCTTCTTTATTCTTTAGTAGGTGATAAAATGACTTGGACATTTTAATAATGTCTGGCAAATTATTTTCATTTCCCCTTTAATATGATTAATAATAGTCTAGATAGGCATGTAGATATAGTGCCTCTCTATTCACTATGTGGGTTCATGAATATATAATGTAATATGCAGCTAGGATGGATATAGAAAATAATAAGCAAACAGTATAACGTGTTATAGTCAAAAACTCTAATCTGAGCACTTAAAAAATCTTTAAATGAAAGATTCTGGATTTGGAATGTGAAATCAGTTTTGAATTTTACAGCTTCAGCTAATTACAATTGAAACTTGATGTCCAAGCCAAAAGAGCCAAGGTCTTTTGAATTAAATCTTTCGCTGACTTTCTAAGCATTTTTCCTTGTCAGCCAGTGAATTGTCTATATGCCCTTTGTTCGCAGTAAGTATGCTTCTCACTTGGGGGAGGGTGCGTTACAAACCAACAAACTGCTGTTGTCTTTAGATTGGCTTTAGGTTTCAAATTGATTTGGCTGAAGACACCATGTTAGAGGAGTTTAAGAATTATTCAGAATATTTCCAAAGATGCAGTCAGCAAATTCCAGTGCTACTAAATAGGGCACTTCCATATTAAACAAATAGGGAGTTTATTAAATTCCTTAAACTCTGAGAATTGTATTGGAAAGAAGTAGTAGAGAATCATTCAGAAGGAGCAGGAATAGCTAAAAAATAGATTGCTTTGAGAGAATCATAAAAGATATCTTTGGTTGTCTTTTTCTTTAGGAACTGGAACAGATGAGACTTAGACAATTCTGAGATGAATAAAGTAAGATTATTTTGCATCATGGACCATAGCTGACAATAGAAAACTGTAATGTTACTGCCAACTGCATGCTTTTCCTGGCTTTTGACAGTCATAATTTATAGACTGCAGTTGTGTGGTTTGCATAATGTGTTATATAATTGTATCATAGATTATGTGATACTAGCTAGAATTGGTAATAGTGAAGTTCAATTTCAGATATTATATAGCTGTTAATATGAGTTCTGTATTGGTTTCATTCCAAATACAGGAGGCATTTCCTGTGTTCCCAACTGCAGAGGTTCAAAAATGTTATCATCAATAATAATTATATTTACTTTTGCAATCACAATAAATCAATATATGTTAGACCATTTAAAGTTTTGGGTTTTTATTTTTTTTTAACCCCATTTGGAAGTTGAGTATTTCTAAGGAAAAATGCTTAACATTCCTAAGAAAACTGTGAAAAGCAATTTTAGCCTCATCTTTCAGGTGTAAGAATTTTGCAGTTAGTTGGAAGACTCCTGAGGGAATCTAATTCAGTATTTTTTGTGTGTTTGGACTCGGGAATGACATTTAAGTCTCAATGACTTGTCGTAGGAGCTTGTTCCATCTGGACCGTGGAAAGTGTGGTTTTCAGAAGTAAGCAAGTTGAGAAGGTGAATGTCTCCCTGTGTCACATGATTGTGCTACAGAGCATATAAGTGGTTGATCAGAGAATGATGAGACAAAAAGATGTCTTGTCATTAGAGTCTAATGAAAGACTAAGCTTGCAACTTAATTCTCTTTCTCCTTCAGTTGAAATAAACTTTGTTCAAAGATACCTGGAGATGCTGGCTTGAATGAACAACAAATTGCTCTCTTCCTGAAATTCTGGAAGCACTGCTGAAATAATGTACTTAGAACAATGTGTTAAGTAAAATGTATTTTAGCAGTTCTGCAGTACCCAAGAAAATTGCCTGCTCTCAACTTGATGTGGTTACTTCTACTGGGTTGTAGATAAACTTCATTAAGATTTTTAATGACTTTGTTATCTTTTAAAGGATCTTCATTAGAAGCACAAAGCTTCTTTTATCCAGTTGGTGATTTCACAGCTGTAGGAAACCTGGTGTAGGAGAATGAGTGTAAGTCTTTTGAGACAAGAGCCTTGGACTTACAATGTGTTGCAAACTGCTTGCTTGACCAAGGGGAACTCAATTTTTTGCTCAGTCAGTTCAGGTCACTATTGGAAATTTTGTTTGCTTAAATATCCACTAGCAGAGCTGTAATGTATTTATTTAAGTTTGTGTAGTACTCAATACTTCAATACAAAATGTAGCTTGCTTTATGGCTGTAACTGATTTGTCTTGAGAATTGTCTTGAAAAACAGTACGATTTTTTTTCGTTATAGCCTCAATTTAGCATGAAATTATTTTTGGTAGTAGTAATGGAATTAGGACTGATTTTGGATGTCTGGATTTTGACATTTTGATTCATTCTTGCTCCCACCCTTGCTCCTGTTTTTCCTAATGACAACAGAATCTGTTCCACTTAATAGGATTTTTCTTATTGCATGACTTAAACTTATCTGTGTAATTGTGGCTGGTCTCCCAGTAGACTGGAGGTATTCCAGCAAGGAGTTTTTGGATGCTCTCTCTCCTGCCTTCCCTGATGCTTGCATCTCGTTTTGCTTTTTTCATAATTGTTTGTCATACCGTACCATAGTGATAAAAATGGGGATCTCTGCCTCCGTGTGGGCAACAAGAACAACTCACAAAATGCTCCCTCACTAGCTTGTGAGCCATTGCTTTCCAGTGCTGGTCTCTAAGCACAGCATTACTAATATCTCCTAAGTCTTCATTAATCACAAGTCTGCCCAAATCTAAGATTTAAAATACAACTTGGTAAATACCAATGCTTTATTTTTATTCTTAACTGTTCCAAAGGCCAGACTGAGGAGTTCAAACTGCCTACTTCACAGCATGCAGTTTTCCAGTATTTATTTAGTGCAAAGCTGCAAACCGTACCAAGTAATCCCAGTGCAATATCGACTCGCAAACAATTTTCTAAAGCATCTTTAATGTACAGTGTTACTGTACCCAGAGGTGTAGGAGAGCAGTATTAATGCAGGCATGATAGTTCTGAGAGTTCATATGAGTCCTCAAGGAATAATAAACGGCTTGAAATAACAGCCAACAAATTCTCCAGATGCTTTTTATCCATGTGTCGGCAACTGTGTTGATTCCAGATCAATGCAGGGTATTAAGACATTTATATGATTGAGCTAAAAAGCTGCCAGGTTGTACAAGCATCAGGCTTGTAAAAAATAGGAGAGCTGAGTAAAGCCAACTGTATTTTATTCACAAACTGCAGGAATGGAACTTCTTGATAGCATAACAGATAGTGTCAGTTGAGGTATATGTAAGTCACTTGATTACTTAATCCAAATATTTGAATATTTAGCTAGTATAAAATGAGACTCCTGGCAGTAAGGCACAATTCATTCCTTAGACAACAGCAATACAAAGCCTTTATTTCAGATGCAATCCCAATAGAGCTCAGAGTATGCCTGTCATAACAATTACTGGTTTTGACTCTCTTATTCCTGGATCAGCATAGCTATATGATTCTTATTGATGCCACAGCTTGGCACCATGGAGCTTCTCTGTCAAGTCATGAATATATAGAGTACTTCTGTGACAATTAGTTGTTGTCTTTGCTTGTATCGTGGAACAAAATCTGGACAAAGAAGCTGATCTGAAGGTGATGAAGTCCTTCGGAGCCCCTTTTAATTGGCTGCATGGAGATTTGGATCAGGCTATTTTTTTGATTGCATGGTCAAAACCACACAAGCTTGCATAAAATTGAGTTTCATCCAGCTTTTCTTTGAAATCCTTTGATACTATGAGATTCCCATGGTATAGTAGACCCGGATAAGATATTGACACAGACTCCTGTGTCGTGAAATTACTGGTTTCTGTTCAGCTCTTGTAGCCACACACTTTTAATACAAAAAACGTTATGGAGGAAGCTTGAAGTGACAACATTTTCTAGAATCCTCCAATCCTGACTTGTGTTAATATGAAAACCATGACGTTAAACGCATTTCTTAGTGGTATGTTTTTGGATTCCCCTGAGTTGGGGGTTTTATGTGACAATCCAGTGGTATGGAGTCCCAATTTAAAAAAATAAATGTAATAAAATCTAGTGCAGAAAAGTGCCCATGTAGAAATATGCTCTAAAATCTAAGCAAATATCTACCAGGCTAAGGTTTTAGTATTTAGTAGTATTTTTAACAATAAAATATTTTTAAGGCTCCATTGCTTAACATGGGTTAATCCCACCTAGAGATGTACCATGGCAGTGGCTTGGAGAAAAGATTAAGAACTAAAGCTACCCATTAAGACCAGTCAGTGCAGAGCATGCTTGCCCGAGTTGTGTAGTTGCACAGAATCCCTCATCCTCTTGAGTTAACTTCTCCTGAAAACCCACCCAGAAGTGCTGCAGACCTTCTGCATTTCAAATATTTTCATGAAGTTTTGAAATGTTTTCAGGTACAAACTGCGTTTTCCTAAAAATATGTCTGTAGATATGCGTAATTAGAAGCTGAAAATCTTGTCTAGATAACTTCTTTGGAAAATGACTACAGGTATCATTAAAATATCGTGAAAAGTGGGGAGTATTGTATTTTGTTTTGTTTTTTAATTTACTCTTGCATGAGTAAATATAGAACCTTCCACTGTTCTTAAGTCATTAAATGTATTTCAGAATATTCTGGGTACTTACAGAAGTGCTCTCCAGGTGTTTGAATTTCATGCATTGTACTTCAAGTAATGTTTTGTGTGAAAGCACATTATTTTTCAGTTGTCGTCTGCTGCTCTTAAAAATTTTGTCAGCAAGTTAGGAGATCTAAAAGCATTTCTTTGATTTTGTTTACCTAATTTTGTTGTTAATTGCTTTTCCAGTTGAAATCTAAATGAGTTAATATTCATAATATTCCTTAAATAGAGAGAGAAAACAAACAAAAGAATAGAGACTTTATCTTTCATGCTTTTATGCCCAAATCTTGATCGGTAGAAAATATTTTTAAAAATGGATATTAGCTTTTTCAGAACTCCCAGGCTTTTATGTCATGTTATAGTAAAGTACTTTACAGGAATGTGTTACAGAGTTTTAGCTAGATACTGTACAAAGAAAAGCTTTCCAAATATCATCGCCTTTACCTTTCAGGGTTTATTTCTGCAGCCTTATTTCTGTGACAAATTTACTCATATGAGCAATCTCATTGGCTTAAGTTGAACGCTGTCAGGAATAACAACTGTGTGAGTAAACTAGAGATTATTTTTATCCCTTCTTTTGAAAACTGAGGTGTTAGAAGTGTTCCCTCTTAAATACCTTTTCAGTGCCCCTTGCACCATTCAAGTTACACCGCACTACATAAAATTCATTACAACTTGATGATGAGGCTCAATAGGCAGATGCTGGCATTTTGGTTATCTTACCAAGTTCTACCTGGACTTGTGCAAAGCTTTTGACACTGTCCCGCATGACATCCTTCTCTCTAAACTAGAGAGACATGGGTTTGATGGACGGACCACTCGGTGGATAAGGAGTTGGCTGGATGGCCGCACTCAGAGAGTGGTGGTCAACGGCTCGATGTCCATGTGGAGACCGGTCACGAGTGGCGTCCCTCAGGGGTCCGTGCTGGGCCCGGCCCTGTTCAACATCTTTGTCGGTGACATGGACAGTGGGATAGAGTGCACCCTCAGCAAGTTCGCCGACGACACCAAGTTGTGTGGTGCCGTCGACACGCTGGAAGGGAGGGATGCCATCCAGAGGGACCTTGACAGGCTGGAGAGGTGGGCCCCTGCCAGCCTCATGAAGTTCAACCAGGCCAAGTGCAAGGTCCTGCACCTGGGTCATGGCAATCCCAGGCACAAATACAGGCTGGGCGGGGAATTGGATTGAGAGCAGCCCTGAGGAGAAGGACTTGGGAGTGCTGGTGGATGAGAAGCTTAACATGAGCAGGCAATGCGCCCTTGCAGCCCAGAAGGCCAACCGCATCCTGGGCTGCATCAAGAGAAGCGTGGCCAGCAGGTCGAGGGAGGTGATTCTCCCCCTCTACTCTGCCCTGGTGAGACCCCACCTGGAGTACTGTGTCCAGTTCTGGAGCCCTCAACACAAGAAGGACATGGACCAGTTGGAGAAGGTCCAGAGGAGGGCCACGAAGATGATAAAAGGGCTGGAGCACCTCTCTTATGAGGACAGGCTGAGAGAGTTGGGGCTGTTCAGCCTGCAGAAGAGGAGGCTCCGGGGAGACCTGATAGCGGTCTTCCAGTACCTCAAGGGGGCCTACAAGAAAGATGGGGAGAGGCTGTTTAGTAGGGCCTGTTGCAATAGGACGAGAGGTAATGGTTTTAAAATAGAGGGGGGTAGATTTAGATTAGAAATTAGGAAAAAATTTTTTTACGATGCGAGTTATAGAACACTGGAACAGGTTGCCCAGAAAGGTGGTGGAGGCCCCATCCCTGGAAACGTTCAAGGCCAGGCTGGATGAGGCTCTGAGCAACCTGACCTAGTCAGGGATGTCCCTGCTCCTTGCAGGGGGGTTGGACTAGATGACCTTTGAAGGTCCCTTCCAACCCTAACCATTCTATGATTCTATGATTCTAAGTTGTGAAGCATGTTCATTTATTATCCATGGTATTGTTAAAATTAGAATGGTACACTGAAACTAAACATAACATAAAACGATGGTTCAGAACATAAAACCATGTATCTTAGCCAAGAAAATATTTTATGTAACTTGCTTTGAAATCTCCCTGCGCTATGTTCATGGCTGAAACACAATGGGAGAACTGTACTTTAGAGGTGATAATGAAGTCGGAGCACTTTTGACAGATTGCTAGTGCATGCTGGGTTACCATGGGTTTTATCCTTTTCATCTGTTGAATTTTTCCAGCATGTAGAAAATATATTTATCTACCTGTACAGCTTTAAATATCCTCCAGCTCTTGCTTTCTTTGTTAATTAGCCTTGGTTTCCACAGTGGAGTGCTAGCAACAGCAGAATCCATGACAGGGACTCAAACTTTCTAAGCTCTCTACACAGCTAACAGAGTAATTTGTCCTGTTTCAAGCAGTCAGAGTGAGTGTCCTCACCCAGGGTGGCCTTTACCAGCACTCAGGACCTTCTTTACTTAGTGGATCATTAAAGCAAGCTTCGCCTAATCATCGTCAAGACTGAATCTACTGCTGTAAGGGTGCTTCCATGTGTAAGACTTGGAAACTAGGTCAGCTTTTGGGTTTAAGTACTTCTTTCTAAAACTGGGCATTTCTCTTGGTTCAGTGAGTATATGTGCTTGTAAATGTTTTGTATACTACTGTTATGTGCAAATTACCGCTATTTAGATACACTATGTCTTATCCTAAGATGCCTATTTCATTGCCATGTCACTTTATTAGTAACTTAAACAGGGACAGAAGAAACTTCAGTTAAAGCTTTTTACTCATCCTGTTGTTTCTTGGAACGTTCCAAGTCCTGCCTTTAATTCCTTAATTCTTCTTCTGAAGTATCAAGTTACCAACTTCTTTATACATCTGAACAGAACCTCCCCATATCTGGTTTTGTCAGCCAGTTCAGGCTGAGTTTTTGTGCGCTGGCCCAGCTAGCTGGTTTCAGCAGTAGTAGTTGTACACCTGTGCAGTAATGGCAATCTGCACAAACCAGGAAAGGAACTCAGGCATGCAAATAACAGGACACCAACTTCAATAGAAATAATCTTGCATCTCTGTGCAGTGATTCCTGCTATAAAGACGTTTCTACTGTCTACGCTGGTTATGTGGTGTCAACATTGTTGTACATTGTACATTTAATTTTAAATACTATAGCTATTGCTTAGCTCTTTCCTGGTGAACTTTTCTTGTCTGGTCATCTGAGTAAGGACCACAAATCTTCACAGTGGCTCACAATGTTTCCATCGCGTTCCAGGTTTCACTCCCTGGTGAAGTAAATGGAGCTAACATTTCAGTTTTGATCTGAATTCCCTTTAATGTAATGGAATTCAGCCATCTTGTATCTTGCAACTATTTATTAACTTGTGTCTCAGCATTATGAAGTCACAACTCCTTTAGGTCGTACTTCCTTTAGGCAGAGACTGTGTCTTGATTTTCTGTACTGTTAGCACCTTGATGGGTCTTCCTATCATAAAATAACAGATCAAAAGTAACAGCTTTGAACTAATTGGAAACAGGCATATCCCCAAGGATGAGTGAAGGCCTCCTGAGAAATGTGTGAGAGAGAGCTCTGACTCATGCTCCTATTCCACAGGTGAAACCCGTTGCCAAGCTTAACATGGGGAATTTTACATTGATTGCCCATGACATGTAGGCTCTTGGGGTTAAGAGAGGACTTGCATCAGTCTAGCACACTTCATGCCCTTGTGCAAAGTTGAAAGGTTCTTAGTGCCCAGAAAAAGAGGAAAATACCACTGAACTGTGAAGAAATCCAAACAGACTGGTACCTCACTTCTCAAGTGGCCTAGCTGACATCTGTTGAACTACTCACAAAGTAGGGACTGTGCGAGTTCCCTACTTTGTGAGTGTGGTGGTCACAATCTGATTCCAATTAAGAGCTGCTTTCCAGCCTAAGGCAAAAAGTGTGCTTACATCTTAACAAATCAACTGTCAGGTACTCCCAAGAGTGTAGTGACCGTGTTTTACTTATTCCCTTGCCTTTCTGTCAAAACAAGATGAAAAGCATTGTGTTTGTTCTTTACTCCCCTCCTCAGTGGCCAAGGTAATGAATCTTCTGCAGTCTGTCAATGTCTGTGTCCTCTCCATTACTCAGAGACACTAAGCAAGATAAATGGTGCTGTGTAATGACTGTGTAAGAATTCCAGTCATGATTTGTCTAAATGGGCAGGGCAGCTCCTGGAGTTACACGCTACCATCTGCAGATCTTCTTTCAGTTGGACTTTGAACTCAGCTTTTGATGTTGTTTAAACTGGAGCCCTACTCCCACAAATCTCTGATTAAGTGAAGTCTTTTATAACATCTTTTCTTGCATGGTCATTTCTTGTGCTTCCTATTTGAGAAGATAATGGACACTAAATTCTCCTGTTAAGAGCACCTGTGTCAATGAGAAACTGTGGCCCAGAAAATTAAATTATTCTGCTGTATCAAGCGTTCAGATTTCAAGCTACAGAAATTTTCTGAGTAAAAGCTACTCAGTGCATAGTTTCTCTACTAACAAACTGCTGTATACATTAAATTATCTGGGTATGTTTAATGTACACATTAAATTATATTGTGTGGCTGCATCCTGTTTAGATAAACACATAAATGTGATGTACTGAATCTACTTTTTTCAAAGACAGTAATTCAAATTAGGTGTTACACTGCAGCTGAAACTTTAAAATGAACATTACTCATATGGATGGGAGTAGTTACCAGTTAATGCTCACACCTTGATCAGGAAAGTAATGTTAAGAAAGGTCACAATTCCAACAGCCCCTCTGAAGTTTCTTGCAGAATTGAACAATATAAAGTTTTCAGAGGAATCTCAAAATAATGTAAGGAGGACATTTAGTATTCTTTCATCTAATTGTGATACATTTACCTTCTTTAGTGTCTTTTGTTTTGGTTTGGTTTTTTTCATTTCAGTTTTACTTAGACAGAAATGTGTGCTATACATTGGTAAGTGCTCTTCTGTTCTTGATGGGATCATTTCTATACCTGGTAAGCACTACGGTGTATTTTTGAGTAGGATATATGTGACCTTTAGGTATGAGGGCTGTAAATAGAAATTTACTATGCATTTATTTTTTCCATTAGTATAAAGTTTTCATTGGGGTATAGGAATACATAACTTGATTTTTATTGTCTTTTCCTTGAATTTTATTTATAGAAATATTATTTGACTTTATTATTGGCATGAAAACATGGTACTTCAGCAGATTATTGCAATATTGTCATGAAGGAAACCTTTTTTAAAGGTTGCCCTCTGTCTCTGATCAGTAATGCTTGCTACTAATACTTACATACTGGAAATTGGTCAGAGACTAAACTTTCATAAAGACTAACGAACATAGGATAACAACTTTACTTGAACTGAATCTCACCATAGTACAATGATGAGATAATTAATCTCCACTACAAAAGACTGAAAATAATTAAGTACTCGAAGCGATGATGTGAATTGAGCTGTATTTAGGTCAAGAGACACTATGCATGACACAAAGCCCCTATGGTTTGTAGCTTTGGTTAGATTCTTTGTCTTCAAATATTGTTTTCTTTTAGTCCACTGACTTCTTATGAATGCAGAATACTAATGGTAAGAGGCCATGCTAGTTAAGGTTGAAGCAATGAGTAATTGTTTGTTTCCAGATCTTGACTGTGTTTGCCATAGTTTTAGGTTATAGATTAAAAAAAAAATTAGATTTGGTTTGAGATTAAATTTCTTATATTCTCTTGAGATGCAAAAATCAAACATGTGGGCAATGTCAGAAAAATTCAATTGTTTGGAGCTGCACTTAAATCAGAGCATAAATTATAAAAATAGTTTAAGCTGTGGAGAAATAGACTCTGAGTATGATCACGGAGCACTGTCAGCTCTATCATTCTGCTTGTCTGATTTTGATCTTCCTTTGTGCCAAGTAAGCCTTACTGAGTTAGTGGATTCATTCTTGGCTTCCTTAGAAAAAATTTAACCACAGCCAAGCTGCATGGCACTGAATGGCACTGAAATCTCTTCTCACTGAAGTCAGAGGCAGGACATGTAGCTTCCAAAGCTATATAATTAAAGGAGTTGTACTTTGCTTTACTTTTAACACTCTACAGGTAGCTAAAAGCAGACTGCTTTTCATGTGGATGAGACAGAATAATAGCAAGAGGTTTGGATTTCTTCTCCTGTGCAAAATTATAGTTTGGATAGTGATTTAATTCTGTATATTACTTCACATATTTAGGATGGGAGTGTTTGTGTGTATATAAGTAGATACATAACCAAGGAGCTGATGCTCAGGAAATCTACAGTGCTCTCTAAAAAGGAAGAAAATATTTGACATTTGCGGTATTGGTGAACCTTATGAAATTAATTTTAAAGGCAACATAAATACTTCTAAATCAAAAGACTTCACTGTAGTCTTTTGATTGTCTGTCACTCCAGAATTAATAGGCATTGGGCAGTATGAGAACTTTTGTAGTCTGGTATCTGAGCCACCTACTGCTGGCACTGGAAGGTACGCAGTGGCTGTCCTGATAAAGCTGAATATCTTTACAATTCATATCAGAGCGTTAGCTAATACCAAAATGACCACAATTTTTTTTCTGACTAGTCTTCTGATGAAATTGTAGTAGAGCCAGCTGAAAATCATCATTATTCTAGCACTTAGTATGGGATTTAGTAAGGTACAACTGAAAAAGAGCTGTACCTCATTCTTCAAAGAGCTTATTATCTTCAAATACTTAGAGAACTGTTACTTCATCATGAGCAGTAGTCAGATACTTGTCTACTACTTTTCCTCTTAGCAAGTGTTGTGAGAGTTTTTGGTCTTTACTTCTTCTTTTTTCCCCCCTTTAAGTAATGAGAAACCTTTCCTGCTCAGGTCTCAATCAACCTGCACTCCAATTAAGCTAACTGGCAACATATTTGATATTGTCCTTTGAAAGGACAATACGTTATGTAAAAGTCGCAATGCAAATCCTATTTATAAAGAAAGTCTGTTATGTGTTTGCGTGGTTTCTTTTTTTTTTTTATGTGATCATGCTTTAGCAGGGAGAGGAGAATTCAAACTATTTAAATTTGAGTATTAGTAATAACTGGTAATACACTACTTGCAATTATAGAAAACTGCTGAGCTACTCTGGTCTGTGAATGAGACTAACTTCATCTTTTGTTTTGTTTTTCAACCTAAGTAGGGGAAAAATATGTGCATCTTCTATTTTAATTTCAAGTTTCCTGTGGATTGTTAGTTTTATGCATAACCCCTTTCCATCTGGCATTATTTCAGCTGAGCTGCCTTGACTTAATTTTAATCAGTCTCCAAGTGCAGTTACCAGATCTAGTCTTCTTACAAAGAAGTAATTTGTTGCTTTGGGCCTTGTGACTGGAAGGGAATGATGCTTAAGCAGGGATGCACGTATAGAAAGGAAGACAGTGACTTCTAACACTCTTGAAATGTCAGACTGTGACCTTTAAAAAGGCTGAAAGAAACCAGAGGGCATAAGCCCTAAGGGATATTTCTGCATGAACAAGGGTGGGGGTTTACTATTTTTGTATCTATGAAAAAAGGTGATATATTGCTGCCTTCAGTTATTCAGCCCATGAAACTATGTGTTTTCCTAAGCAGAGACCACATTGTGCTGTGTGGAAACAAGAAGAGTCCTCTTTTCAGAAAGCAGAGCTGAAATAAAGTGCATGTTACGAATGTGCATCCTCTTAAACCTAAATAACTTGAAACAGTCATGCAAGATCAGTTCTTAAAAAAAAAAAAAAAAAAAGTAAAAAAGCAACAACAGCAAAGAAAACACCCCGCCCAGCCTCCACTCCTCCCAAGACAAAATCACAGGTACTGAGGGTAAACTGATCTGAAATCTCTAGCTAATGTAAGAGAGAAGGGTTTAGTTTCACACCGTATTTGAAAAACCTGCCTGCAGCAGAGAAGTCTTCTCAGGTTGAAGGAGAGTGCTGGTGCTGGTAATTACAGTGTGTTTCCTTGCACGGTATCCAACAGCTCTTCAGAATTAGCCTGTAGGTCCTGACGTGGTCACAATGCACGGTAATAGCAGATTTTACGTGATTTAGGGAAGCAACAGGCAGAAAAAATGCTAAGAAAACCACTAAGCTACTCCAGGTGTAAAGTATTTACTTTTAAACTTATGTTGCAGTAACAACTAGAGAGAATTTAGCTTTCTTGCGCTGAGGAAGGAGCTGCACACACATGCAGCAGAATCATAATATCAGCCTGAAAGGACCAGCTGTATAACTTCTTTAGCACATAATCTCCTTGCACTGCTAATTCTCATGGGATGCTATGTGCACTTCATCTGATGAACATTTTATTGGGAACATTTCTCCTACTTCTGTACAGTATATAAGATTCTTCACCTATTACCGGTATCTCCTCCCAAGATATTACCAATGAATCTGATCTGTCTTCCTTCTGCAGGTTGCATACTAAGGTACCAAAATTACTTAAGAAATGCAAAGTTCTTCACTTTCAATTACCATAGTATCAGTAATGCTACTTGCTATTTATACAATTTAAAGCCCTCAAGTCTTAAATTTTACATGTGGCACCTCTGTGAACCATATGTAATTTGGGAGAACACTTTTAATATGTCATTTTAATGCTTTTTCTTCTCTTCGCTTTCAGTGATGTGTCTTGCTTGATTTATTCCTGGATATTTCCTAAAGTACCAGGCAGTAAATGTCTGTACATTCTGTGATTTGTTTGAGCAACTCAACCCATTTTTCAGGGACCAGGAAAGAGATCTGAAGTATTTGTAAACTTCACGCATAGATATGTAAAGAAGCTTAGCTTAATTTGTAAAACAAGAAATAGCAATATAAATTAGATTAAGTAATCAGTACTTTTCTGCTCGGTGGTAATTATGTATTTGTTGCCTTCTAAATACAAATTTACTCCTTATCTTTGTTATGTGATAGCACAACAGTTAGTAGTAATTTGTGGATCATAGTAACTAGGCATAGAAATATTTGCTCAACTATTTATTCCATTTATCCAGTGAATTGATTATTATCAAAATAGGACAATGAGAGGCAGCTAGTATGTTCAAGAATCCTTCCCTAGGTTAAAAAAAAATTCCAGTACCTCTTTTACATGCCAGTTTAATAGAAAGGCTGTGGATTAAAATGGAAACACAGAATAGTTTTCCTGTGAAAGTAACATTCAAAATGTAAGATGGGGTTTGAGAAGAAAGTTTGGAGGCTTTGCATTTCAAACTGATGTTCTGGCTTTAATTCTTTTTTTTCTTTTTAACTTCTAAAGGGTAACATAATCCTTTTTAAAGGTTTTATTAGATTTTTTTTTTTGCTTCTCTGTTGTAGTGATGAGGTGAAAAAATGAATGTCACTTTGGATTGATCAGAGAGAATTTGGGGTTTTTTTGATCAGTTTAGCTGGGCATCTGAGAAATCAGGGTAGAATACAGCAAACTGTGGCGTCAGTTGTATAAATTAGCCATACTGAATAAAATGCAGGGGCTAGTGCAGGTTCCAAATGCAACTTAAATCGGGTAATGCCTTTCTGTTGGTTTTCTGCTTGCAGACAAATTGTACCCATCTGTCTTGCTCTCCCTAGTAGATACTGCTGTTTATTCTGTAGACATTCAATTAGAGAACTGCATCTTTTAATCTGCTACTTACAAGCAGTGATGAGAAGCATTAGTCAATTGTACAATTGCAGAATTTATTTGGTACAGACTTAACATATACAACTTAGTGTGTTTGCTTGCAGTAGGATTTGTTCTTAACTACACACAAACACAGATGCTAAAAAGGAGTTAAACTATTTCAAATGTGCATATGGATTCACCTGGGCAAATATGCATCGAGACACTCATCAGGATAATTGTTCTGAATGCTCAGAGAACCTGTTCAGAGAAGCCTCCAAGGGCTTGCTGTGACAGAGACTTCTGCTCTTTATAAGTGTGAAGACCGGCTTGGCAGAAAGTATATCTGTAATTTGTTTTAAATGTAGGATTTCTGTTTCTGAGCTTTCTATTTTATGTTTTTCACCACTGCTTCTGAAATCTTTTGTTCAAAGCTTCTCAGTGGGACTAGCATGCAAAACTATTCATGCCCAAGTAGCAGGGATTTTTAAGTATCCAAGATAATTGCAGGGTAGGGAAAATAATCTCAAGCTCTCAGTGCTTCTTGTGCAGCTCCACTGCAGTCTTTATTGCTGCTGAATTTCAAACGTCCTCCACATTCTCCAGGAGGAACTTCCCTCCAATTAAATAGCCAGTCTCCCCGGCTCCATGTCTCATGGCATCCTCCTTGGAGGATTTTGACTGTTTCATCCTGGTATAACATTCCAATTTCTAGTCAGGCTTCAAGAAAGCAAGGTATTTAGCTGGGGCAGATTTTAATATGACCTTTAGAATCTGCAAGGAGATGTACAACTGGCTCAAAATTGACAGAACAGACTGCCAAAGAAAACATTGGAGACTTTGTCAGGCAGAAAAGAAAAATAAAAGAGATCTAGCTTATCTTTTTATTTTTAGGTGTTTACAAGTGTCAAACACTGTAGCATCCGTACCAGTATCAGCTTATCTCAGACTTTTAAATAGGTCTGAGAAGTAAGAGAAAGAGGATGATTTGAAAAGGTGGAATCAGTTTCTGAATAAGACTTTGGAGATTTACATAAACAAAGAACTTTTCCTAGATTTGGGTAAATAAATACTAGGTGAGTTCAAGAGTTCATGCCCTTTAGAGTTTGCCTGGTTAGGGGAAAAAAAAATTATGGAGCTATAAAATAATAACTTCAATCCTCTTAGCTCTTCTGTCTATTACACTTTTGAGAAAGTGGAGAGAATAGCGTGCTGGTTTATTTCCTGAAGGACAGAAAGAATTTAAAAGATGCAGCAATGTGCCATGTATTTGTAAAACACATTTCGAAAGAGGCAAAACATTTCATGACAAAATAAACTGTGAAGTTGCAAACTGTCTTTGTTTTTAAAAAACGACAATTCACAGCCCTGCAGAACAGTAAGTCAGGCTTTCAAAGGTATTTTAAGTGTAAAAAGATGCATATGATGCATTATTGAATATTTAAAAGTACTTGACCTGGTTAGTGACTAGTAGTGAAATTCTACTTGTGTCTTTAAGGTCTAAATACAGTTGAAAAATTAACTCCTAAGTAAATAAATCAGCACTCTGCAAAGAAGCATAATCTGTTGTGTGTGTCTCTTGCACTGGAAAATAGAGTAGTAGTCTCTCTTAACAAGGTTGAGGAGTTCTCTGTGTTAACCCTAAGCAGGATGCTATGGATTCGGGAACACTATGCATTCCGGTGTCCACAGTGTGTCTATACCAGAGACTATAGTGAGGAACAGAAATACCCAGGCAGCAGTGGTACTTAGCTCTGGCTGTGTTCCATGCCACCAAAGTCAGATTCTTGTATCTGTGCTTGTGTGTGTACGCGTATGTATATATGTATGTATATTCTGTGATGCGCTCCAATTTCTAAACTTTTCAGGTACCCATTTCAGGTACCCATTAATATCTTCACTTCCTTCTGAGAATACACTTGAATATTTTTTCAGTTGCGCTTTCTTTAATAAATGTAAAATGGTTATGTATTTAGTGAAATATTGCTAATTTTATTGACATTCCTGGAAATTTACTGCACATACCAGCATTATGATGTTATTTAAATAAGACTTTAAAAGACTTTTATTTTCTTTTTTTTTTAAATCTTGTTAGTGAATGTAGCAATAAAAAAAAAATCAATATTGTAATTGTTGGTTGTACAAATTCAGCGTTAGGCACACAGCCTACAGCAAGATGTAGAGGCATGATATAGATTAACAAATTTAACATTATTTAAAAAAAAAACCAAACATACTCTGGAGAGGGGAGAGTGATCAGCCAGCAGCCACAAACACTTCTGTGCTGCAGTTCACATTCCACTGGAATTGGATTAGTGTGTATAGATGTGGCTTCTCTCATAAAAGGCCGGCAGCAGAAACTTTTGCTGAGTCAGGTGTTAATGCTTAGAATTATTTTCCTCCAGTCACTAATGTCCTGGTAGCAGACCTGCAGCCTCCACACAGTCACTGGTATCTTTGCAGAAAACGAAGGGGGAATTTTACAGACATTTGAGGCAGAATCTGATCGGCTTCTGATTGTCTGAATAGAGTCTCTTTAAGCAGTACAAGGCTGTTCAATGCACAGTTCCGTAATTCTGCCTCTGTCACGAGGAAATTGACAATTGATGCTGGACTCCTGGCGCTCTGTGCTCCCCCACTACCCAGCCATACTTTCCTTTTGTTGATTCCTAAACATAATTACACTAGAAATAGTGTTTAAGTCAAGATACTCCAGCAAAAATTTCAGCTTTCTAAATTCGTGGAGGGTTTTTGGTTTGTGGGCAGTGTGTGTTTGGTTTTGTCTTGTTTTTTAAATCTTTGAAGTCTTCATCTTTTCTCTTTTCCTCTGTAAGTAGAGGCATAGGAGGGGAGGAGGGACAGAAAGGGAGATGAAACTATTGCCATTGAAAGCTTGAGAAATCTTTCAATGTGCTAGACACTGGAGCACTAGACACTGGAGCCCTTGTACTCTTACATCTTTCCCCATTAGGGTGCCTTGAGCCATAAGTGTATGGCACCTCACTTAGCACTATTTTAATTAAAAAGAGATTCTGTCATTTTATGGTTCATTAAATACATGCATCAAAATAGGCCAAGAAATGGTGTGTGTCAGGGTGGTCCGGTGAGTTACAGTGATGAAAGTTCACTGTTTGCTGTAAGCGGTGACACACTGAAGGGAGGGATGCATCTTACCAAGTCGGGTACCTTCTACTGCTTGAAATCACGTGGAGCTGATGGACTGGGGACAGCCCTCTGTGTGATTATTGATGTTTTGCATCTGGACTGTCAGAAAAATGTTCCTAGCCAGTCTTTCCATATCATCCAGCAGTTAACATGACTGTGGGTTTTTTTGGGGGTTTTTGTTTAGTTGTTTTTCTTACTGTAAACTTAGTGGTGCCCATCAGTACTTTGTCCTTTCATGTTCAGGCTGACATCAGATCTTGCATCAAATGCTGCTGTATCCTTTTATCTTAGTACTTTTCTCTGTAATTATTACTTCGCTGCCTTTTCAGATGGGAACTTGCTTTGTTATATTGATTTTTCTCTGATCATTTTTATATCGCTTGGTAATATAAAGGTGTATGTGTTCCTCTGTGGCCCTTTTTTAAATGTTTTTTTTTTAATCTGTCTGTCAATGTGAATAACAAAGTAACTTCAGGATTGTTCATTTCCCTCCTAATGAACGATGAGGTGTAGTCTGTCCTGACATCAATGATTAATTTATGAAAGTTTCTTCAAACTTCAGTAAAATGTGATATTCAAAGAAAATACTGTGTCATCAGACTATAGTGCTGGTGTTAAAAAGACCTTATTGGACTGATTATCAGATTCAATGGGCCCATTATAGCAACTGGGAGGACAATCTGCATCTGTGAGTGTGTATCAAGGATGGGCACTTATAAAACCATCAAGTCAAATAACAGAGTTATTTCAGCCTTATGTTTTACAGAGCTGTGTAGAGAATAATGTGATCACTGAACATTTTTATGTATAATAATGTCTTAATAAAGAAATACTTGGTTGTAAGAAACTGGCTGGATTCAGGACAGGAAAACTTACCTGTTGCGCTGATCCTGTGAAGTGCAGCAGGAGCTCAGCGTAACACTGGATCTGTGTGCTAAAGATGTAGTGGCTCAGCTTCCTCTGTGACCTGTCTGTGGCAGAGATGTTGAACAAGTTTTCTTTTTTGGCTGATGTGACAAAGTAGCGGAAGACTGCAAGAAAACATGGCTGATTTAGTTCTCAACTCCACCCGCCCTTTACATTTTCAGGTTTTATAAAAAAATTGCTGTTGAAAAGCTTGTTGAAACGTCCATATTGCATAGTGACTACAGAGGGGAATAGGTGATTTATGACTGGTTTCTGGCCCTGAATGCATACTGGCTTTATGGCTTTTGGTAAACCCCATCGCTATTTTGGCATAATTTCCAGTTCTTAAAACCCTGTCTTTTAACATGAATTGTGGATTATTTCGGGCAAATACTGCTGCTTCTGATGAAGTCTAATTTCAGTTAAGGCTTCTGGTCACAGAAATAATAAAGATTTAATAATATAATTAAATGCCCAGAATCAATGCTAAAATGAGATGGTAACTAGGAAAGAAAGCTAACCTGTCAAACTGGATACCAATTGGTTCATTTTTTTGGATGCATATAAGGTAGTATAACCTGAAAGAAAATTAATCTTGCAACTTTTAGTTTCTTGTCAAGGGATAACAGCAGCAAAAAATTGTCAATGTGCATATCTGTGGGATAGATTCCTGTGTTCACGGCACCAAATCATTAAAATACTTTCCTAACTCTGTGTTACTGCACAGACTAGGTGTGTGGCTGTGTGAAAACCGTTTCAAAGAAAATTACCTGCAGTAAGATCCTGGGTGGGTTTGCAGGACTTTGGTCGTGTGGCGCAGGGTGTTTCTTCTGTGGTTTCATTTCTTGCCCTGTAATGCATGTGAGCTATCAACGTTCTTTACAGCCTATTGCACTGTGCGGTTCTGTATCTACAGTGCTCCCTCCCTCTGGACTTCTTGTGACCTTTGAGCACCACTGCAGAGCGTGACCGATGAACAACTTCATTGCTTTTAAACAAGCGAGATGAGCAACTGCCGCAAAATCTGTATTGCCTTTCTTTGTCTGAGAACCTCCCATCAGTTTGTCACTATGTCATAAAGCTGTTCTCAATAAAGCACAGCACTTAATCAAAAGCTTGAAAATGCAGTGGTAATTGTTCTAAGCAAATTGAAGCTGCCACAAGATTGGCAAAAGAGGGAACACAGTCAGTCATCCTCAGAAAGCTCCAGTTCTATCTATTCATGTGTAAGGGCTGGGCATAAGGGTGCTTGAACATGGGGAGGAAACATGACAAGCAACCAACAAATCCTCTGAGATGGAAATGATTGTACTCAGATATTAGTGTAACACAGTTTTAATTGACTCTGTCCATAGTAAGTGACATATCCTGGCAGGATAGATAATCCCTCTGTTAAGAACTGAGATGCACTGGGGATGTGTCCTGGTTCCTGCTAGGACAGAGTTAATTCTCACCTGAGCTGGGTGAGGAGCTGGAGCTGGTGGCCCCTGTGGCTGGGGACACAGCTGGGACAGGTTACCCAAATTGGCCCAAGGGCTGTTCCACACCTGTGACCTCATGCTCAGTGCATAAAGTGGGCATGGTGCTGAGGGGTGGGTTTTGCTGCTCAGGAGGGGGCCAGGCATCAGGATCCATTGTGAGCTCTGGTACTGTAAATTATGTCCTTAAGTATATTGTTATTGGTTTTGTTTTCTCTTCCTCTGCTGTTCTGTTAAACTGTTTTTATCCCAAACTGTGAATTTTGCCTGCCTTTCTTTCCCAGTTCTCCTCCCCATCTTGCTGTGAGGGGGTGGTGAGGGGAGGACTGAGCGAGAGACTGAGTGCTATTTTAGCTGCTGAGTGGGGCCAAACCATGTCAGGATGGTATTCACTGTGTTTATAGCTTAGCTTTAAATTGCATCACTTTTGAGCATTGGTGGATTCAGCCACTTAACTAGGTTAAGACTGAAATGTCTTAATTTTTCAAAGCTGAACATGAAGTTTTATTGGAGCAGACATCTTTGTAACATTAGTTTCCAGATTTGGAAATAGATCACACTACCAGATACTTTTTTTTTTTTTTTTTCCCCCTTTTGGTCTAAAAACTATTCCAATGCATAACAAACCTAGGAGAGCAGAACTGTTCAGATGATTCAAGGAGAACAGCTGAATCTAACTAAAAAGGTAAAATTTCTGCCAGACTGGAAAGAACCACTTATCTCAATCCCAAAGATACAGCAGTAAACATAATCTATTGCATTACCAGTCTGAGCCTGCAGTTGGTAAGGCAATTTTCCTAAGAAGCTGTTCCCTTCAATCTACAAGAAAAAGGCTGCTTTTTTTTTTTTTTTTTTAGAAAAAAAAAATAGTAGCATTATGTAACTGCTTGGAAGAGTGTTTTGTTTCTCATGAATGCTGGATGATCATGGATTGAATAGTTTTAAAAATAAAGTAACTGTTAGGACAATGAAATCCCAAGGATCTGGCAATATAGAATGGAGTTAGTGGTCTGGCAGATTTCTTCAATTTTCTGAAGCCATGGTCAATAACTTTGCAGTAAAACTGAGCTATGAATAGTGTTTTTGTCATTGACTGGAAGCTGCTATTACATGATAGTAAAGAAGTAAAGATTTAAGATTTTTAGCCAGACTGCAGTACAAAATTAATAGCCTAATGAAGAAAGCAGTATGACCTTTTTTGAAGGTAAATGCAGTGTGTTTACAGTGTCGTGTTCAGGGATATATCATACACAGAAGCTTTGGCTGTGCAGGAAGAGACTGAATATGCTGCCTTTTCATCAGGTTTTTTTTTTTTTTTTTTTTTTTTTTTTTTTTTTTTTTTTTTTTTTCAAATTCCCTGACCTGCAAAGAATTTGCTTCTTCCATCAATGACAAGTATTTTTCAAACAGTGTCAGTCAGGGGAACATTTACTAAAGAGAGAGGAAGGAAAACCACCTGACTACAGAATCTCTTCCCAGGTGGCCACTGATTGAAATCCTCCACAAACCTTTCACAGCATGAGAGGTCAAATACAGACAGAGTTGTAAGGGACTGAGAAATAATAGCTCCTGTCATAAGCACAGCATCAAAATTAGATTTTATTGGTTTCCTTCAAACTGTTGAGGATCATCTCCTGAATCCTGCATGCTGTAATGCCACTCTGCAGTTGCAGTAGATTGTCTTCACCAGACCTTGCAGTGGAACAGTTTATTCCAGTTGAGGGTCAGTCCCTCGAGATTCAGCAGCCCTGTGAGGCATCACTTGCTCTGGTCCTCTGGAAGAATCTGCTTTTTCCTCTGCAATGTTTCAGCTTAAGATAAACTGATCTTCCAGCTTGCCACAACTAGTCTATTCAAAGTTGACCGGATTTCTATGGATCATAGGAATCTATCCTTATATGGATACATGGATAAACTTCTCAAAGTTTGTTTTAATCTCTTACCTAAGCTTTTTTCTTTTTTAATTGATGCAGAATGTGACGTACTCTGTGCCATACATTCACACAGAGAACTAGTGAAGCTGGTTAATGTACTGCACGCTTGCACTCGGTTATTCTGCTGCCAAGTTCCCCATGTAGACAAGCCTTCAGATATTGTGATATAGGAAAGATAAACTGCAGTTCCCAAATTTAACTGTATTTTTTGTCTTGATTTTTTTTTTTCCTCAACAGCACTTCAGTTACCTGTCCTTTATTTTGTTTAACATATTTAAACTGAGAGATTCATTGTGTGATTCTTGTCTTATTTATTCAGCTGGGTTACTCCTGTGGAATTTCATTATGATGGTATATATCTAATATTTGGGGTAGATGATATGAATAAATCTTTAGAACTCACTTTTATGCTGGGTCTTACCCAATAACATACAAAAATTGTAGTCTTCTGCAATTCTGCCTTTGTAAAAACATGCATAATTTTTACAAAAATAGTCATGGTTGCCATTAAGGATGCTGATAGTTTTTGTTTTTAATTTTCTATCCTTCAGAATCCTTAATAAACTTTCACGGTCAAAATCCAGATGGTACTGCAGAGCTCAGTGTAGTTTTTCTGAATTTTTTTTCTGTTTGTGCTGATTATAACTCTCCCTAGATAAAAGTGTAAAATTGTTTGAGTTTTTGGCCTTTGGCTGTTTGGAAAGCTGCTGTCAGCTTCCAGCATAAGCCAGTTCATATTCAGTGCACGGTCCACCCACCCCCCCCCCCCACGGTAGGGGGAAGTGCAACGGCAAGCAACCAGTTTGCTGTTGCCCAAAAACTTGAAAACCAATGGACCCCACTCTTTCTGATGAGATTGTTTTCTTTTTTTTAATACACAGTTCATCTTCTAGTTTTTTGTTTGTTTTTTTTTTAATTTGTGTTACTTTCCTATTCTGAAGAGTGATTGATTTACAGATTCTGAGGGACATTATCCTGTGGAGATGGGGAATACAGGGGGAAGATTTTTTAATCCCTTAGATAATTAAGCACTAAAATAAATGATTAAAAAATTATGAGGTGAAACACTCTGTTAGTTTTAATATAAAAATAATGTACTTCTCCCTGTGGAATGCAAGGGAGGGAGCTGCAATCAAAATAAGGGAAATAAAAAATTGAATACCCTGAGCCTTTTTCCTCTCTCTAAGTTGCCTCCTTGATGCCTTGCTGTGTTTAATGGTGCTTTGCCAAACTGTTGGGAGGAGTACAAAAAGAGTGTGGAATTTATAAATGGGACATTAGATGGAGAAACCATGTTATGGGCTGGGTGATCTGAGGAGTACAACAGCAGAACAGATTTCGCCTTAGGGCTGGATAGGAGAGATGCTTCCCTGAAACTCTAAGTACTATCAAAGCCGTTTAGAGTTGTTAGAAATCTTTGTTGGGGGATTATCTAGCAAAAGGTCTTTAAAAACTTCATCTGCTATCAATGAATATCTGGAAAGAGAGTGGGAGCTGAATGCTGAAAGGACCAAGGCTAAAATAAAGGGTGTTTTTTCAGGCAAAGAATCTCTGCAGTTTACTTTTCATTAAAAATAAGCAGAAAAGACTTTGAGTGTGACTTCCTCTAAACTGAAACAGGATCTAAGCTGAATTTTCCACCTCTAGGGATCATGGGACTTCAGCCTTTTATGGCTGGAGCAACTTACAGTCTCATACGATGATGTGTGCTGAGGCCATCCAGTTCTTTAGATGGAATTTATTTCTAATTCTGGGTGAGGTTTAAGAGTTGACATTAATTAAACTTTTAAAAGTAAAGTTTTATTTTAATTGTTTATTGGGAGAGGAATTTCAGTTTTTCAAGATGGAAAGAAATATTTCCAAAACTGTAAAACTCTTCTCTGCAATCCTTTCTTCCTGGCCTCTTTTGTTCTGAGATTTGTTATGTCTGTCTTAACAGCCTAATGATGCCCACTTTTATCTAGGGTTTGTTTATGTTTCGGGTTTGGTTTGTTGTTTTCCTTTGTTTTGTGGTTGGGAGGTCTTTTTGTGGTGTGGTGGTGGTTTTTTTTTGGGGGGGGGGGTGTGTGTTTTTTTTTTTTTAATTTATTTAATTTTTTTTTAAATAGCCAACTGGTTTTGCTTTTCCATATGGAAAGTTCTTTGCTCCAGTTTTCCACTTTATTGTTTTTTATTACTTGACTGAGACTACAGCCTTGTTGTTGTGGGTGATACTCTTTATATACAAGTAAGATACGTCTGTTTTGTTTGCAGTCTACGCAGATTAAGGGTGAGGGGAAATAAAAAGTAATACTTTTATTTGTTGAACATAGAACAGCAGCACAGCAGAAGCGACTTATACAAAGTCAATGGCAGAGTGAGATTTCTTGTGTTAACTGCTTTCTTGTGGAGGTGTCTTGATGGGTGTGCTGGTTATGGGTGGCATCAGTGTGGCTTCCTCACCTGCAAAGGTGAATTCCTCTTTCAGGTTATGCAGCCCACAGGTAAATAAGATGATTGCTGCTGTGAGAGGCATTTTCCAGATTGTTTCTGGTGAACACTTGCAGCCTGAAACCAGAGGTTTTTAGGAACTAACAGCACCTTCCCATAGGATTTGAAGATAACAAGCCTCTTCTATCCAGTTCTAGGATTTGCAATGAATTGCAGTGCAGAAGAGGTAGATGGGTGGTTAGAAGTAACTGCCATCAGTTTAGGCCACTGCGGTACTTGATTGGCAGTAAATATTTAAGTCAGATGCCAAACAAAAAGTAGGGACTAATAAAGCATTCGTGGACTAGAGCTTGGGAAACTGGGTTGCCTTTGAATGCCATCTGTGGTAACCCTTTGTCACTTTTCTGAATAAGGGTAAGGATTTGAATTTGCTGTGGAAAAAAATGTGATTTATTTCACAATTAGGGTGTGAAGACATAAGCATGAAGGTCAGATGTTCAAACAGGAAAGGTCTTATTGTATTTGCATCTGTATTTTTTAACAGTGTGTATCTTTACTCTTTGGGACTGACAGTTCCTAGAAAGGATGGAGAGCTTATTCTTTAATATGAGAGCTTGCCTCAGGTAATTGCTTGATGGCACGGTTAAAATAGATGTCTTGCAGTAAGAGAGGCTCAGTGTCATTGAAAATGTTCTTTCAATGTGCAGTGATGTACAGCCTCCAGATAATGCAGTTGTGTTAAGGAACAATATAGGGCTAGGCAACAACAGTGGCATTAATTCTCATAGTTATTTACAGAAGAAAAAACCTTCTTTTTGTAAAGGAAGTGAAATAGAAGGGACCATAAATTGGATGCAAATAAAGCTCCTTTTGAAATCCTCTAGTACCAGGGTGTTCTAAAGGAGCTTTTGTGTAAATGGTTATTGTGCTAACTTCTTAAGGTGAAATTCAACCTTGTGCAAGAAACCACTTAAAGTTCATGTGTTGTTTGAGAGTGCTGAAAAGAAGGTTGATGTGAACTCTAAGTGGCCCATGCACAGCATTTGATGTAAAATCATTGCATTGGTTTCCTGTACAGATGTAACTTTAGTGATCAAATTCCATTTTACAAGTGCCTGTGCAGTGATCTTAGGTGGCAAATGCTGACTGGGTAATTTTGCTCTCTAATAATGAATGCATATTGCAGGTGAAGATGTGACCTTTGGCACAGGTAAACCTACACAAGCCACTACATTTAATTTAGCTGCCATATAAAACATATCATAACCTATTGTTTTCCAAGCTAACAGGATAAGTCATCATCTACCCAGGCTACTTCTGCATGGATTGATGATGCTTGATATTGCCACAAATATCAGCTACAGCACTGTCAGTCCCCTCAGTAAAGTCAGTGAGGTTATATCACAGTATGACTTGAAGATCTGATCTTTTAAACTCTCCTTTCCTTTCAACAGTGACTGAGAGTCGAGGGATCCTGGAGAGTATACAGAGATTTTCTTTAATGCCAACTTACTTGCCCGTGACCTATCGTATCCACAATGCGGATGTTTCCTTCTTTCTTAAGGAAGCCAACCAGGATATTATGAGGAATTCTAGCTTGCAGTCTCGAGTGGAATCCTTTCTGATCTACAAATCCAAGAGGCCACCTGTGTTAAATGCCAGCTATGGACCTTTTTCCATTGAACAAGTAGTGCCCCAGGACTTAATGTTGTCTTCAAATCCATTTGGATCTACTAACAAGTTCTCCTTTAATTGGAAACTTAAGGCCTTCATAATGAGTGACAAAATTTACCCGAGCAAGCCCAAAGTCCAGGTCCTGTTCTACATCGTGGGCAGGGACTGGGATGACTATAGCACCACGGAACGGCTGCCCTGCCTGCGGGTGTTTGCCTTTCGAGAGACACGAGAAGTCAGAGGCAGTTGCAGATTGCAAGGGGATCTGGGGTTGTGTGTGGCAGAGCTGGAGCTCCTGCCAAGCTGGTTTAACCCCCCCACGGTTGTTGCTGGCCGTAAGAAACCAATGGATCAGTCTGAAGGGAGCCCTGTGGAGCTTTACTATGCCATACAACCAGGAGATGAGAAGGGGGAATGCACGAAGGAGGATGTAAGGAAAAGTAATGGGATCCGACCAGGGCGCAATGACATTGATGAGTCGGGACCTCCCTTGCAGAGGATTGGAAGTGTTTTCCTTTACCAGACACGTGCTGGCCCTTCTTTAAATGAAATGAGATTGGATGATAATATTGCCATCCAGTATGCACCAAAGACTGTCAAGCAAGGTGACATTTTGACTTTCCTTGTATCTATTGCTAAAAATTCAACAGAAGATCAGTTCACACTGAGGTAAGGCTGTTTTGTGTTTCTTTGGTACCTTATTTTTTGATTCTCTGCTCTTGGTATGGGAAGTCACTTTCTCATGTATAAATTACCTAACAATCCTTCAGTTGCTGCTCTACAGAAATTGTAGTGCTGTTGGTTGACTCAACGTTTCTGATATTGTTCAGTCTGATATTGTATGAATTGTCTGACATGAGATCTCTTTGAGAAAGGCCTTTTCTTGAAGTTGTCCTTTGAGTACTTCTTACAAAAATTGAAGTAGTAGAGCTGAGACCTATCTATGCTAATAGGAGATAACATTTAAAGTCTCCTGAGCTGGAGTTCGCAGTGCTCCTAATCTCTCATTGAGCTCATGTTAAGATCAGTAAAGCTCAAATCTGCAAAGGTATTTATAGGAAGTGAGCAAGAATTAGGCATCTAAGTAGGATTTATATGCTTAAACATCTCTCCTCACCCTGTTGTAAGCCTGGCTCTGTTTTATAGGATGTTTGAGGTTCCTAAGCATTATTGGTATACCAAAACCGTAAAATGAAAAATACCTGAGGGTGGTGGTGGTTGTTTTTTGAATGTAACATGAAATGCCACATTGACTTACTTCATTGCTTTCCAAGCATTGGGATATTACAGTCGGAAGCTCACTGTAACCACCAATACTATACAAGAAAGAACAGCAAAAATTGTTCTGTGGCAACTGAGAGCAAATGTGCATTGCACACAAGTGAGACTGTCCAGTTGTCTTTTCAAGTTTGCTACTCTGTGTTCCAGCGCTATAAACTAGGGTTGTGTGTCTGACACATGAGAGATTGATGTGTTCATTCTTTTATCCCTTACCAATGACTCATGTCAGCTTTTTTAGAACTGGAGGTAAATGTCATATTCTGGCTTCTGAAACTAAGACTGACTTGTCTTGAGTGTATGTTATAGAAATGACTATTGGTGCCACAGCTCACATAGGCTGACAAAACATGCCTCCAAAGGAGGAGGTGCATCATAAGAGGGAGCAGTGAGCTCCCTGCTCTGACCAATGTCACAGATGCACCATAGTCAAAGCTGTGCTGAGCATGAGAGATACTTGGTGCCTTCACCTAAGAAAATCGTATCCTACTCTGACTTGAGACAGAATACACTCTCTGTTCTCTAGTGGTTGTATATCTCCAACTCCAAAAATCTCTGGGTAAAGTCACCTAGATATGTTTCAGGGCTAAGTTATTAAAGTGGCACCAAGCTATAAATGTAACATTGTTGAACGTGGATGTATACCTCATATTGGAGTAAGGAGCAGGTCAGATTTGACTCCAGTGACCTAAGCAGTAAGGGCTCAAACTAGTAATTTAAGATTTTTTTTTTTTTTTTTTTTCCTCCTTCTGTTCCCATCCCTACACCCCCTCGGGAGATTTGTCCGTTTGCCAGAAAACCAGGTCATTTTTCCTTTCCAAGTGTGTGATACATAAACTGAATAACCACAGCGCTTAGTTGCTGACTTGAGAAAATTATTTCCCCTTCATCTGATAGAAGACAAACGCCAGTAGGCTATCTACTCTACTTACCATATCAAGTTTTCGTTTTCTGAGTCAATCTACCTAAGGTTTAGGTTGTTTTCTGAGTGACTAATTTAAAGACAGACAATCTGAGCTCCTCACAGTAAGCATTCAGGGATGCCTTTCTGTCTTTCTCTGTACTAATGACTTTAGAGGGATGCGTGCAGACATGCATGGAAACTTCAATTACATATGAAAATTTATTTAAATATAAGAATTAAAAACCTTTTCTATCTAAGAGAGATTAAGATTAAAAGCTTTCATTGTTTTTACCCTGTATATGCGGGGTCTTAGAAATGTAACATAAAAGCATCTCTGTTTCCATGAGTTGTGATCAGTTAGAAGTAGGGCTAGTTATAACCATGATAATTATGTTATACATAGGTTTATAAAGTTTTAAAAAATCTTGCTTTGTTTAAATTAGGATGAAAACTGAACACCTGAACTTCTAAATGAATGCTTCTAAAATTATTTTTCTGGAACAAAAAGGAAATTATGTGTTTGAATTTTAGCTTTTTATTTTGAGATCTAAGGTATCATAAACTGAAAAAAAAAGCTAAAAATAGATAGCAAATATCAGATCAAAATGAAAAATGTGGCATTTTCTTCTTCAAAAACATCAGTTTGCTGTTACCTTTTAAAAACATATACTACTTTAACAACCTGCTGTTTCTCATGTCACTTTCAGGAGTTTTGATTTCTCTTGACCTGCTTTTTCTAACAGTAACTGGCTTTCAGACTATAATTCGCTGCAATATCAGAGTAGTTATAATATCTGTTCTACTGTGCTTCTAAAACACAATTGCCTGTCTGTCTTTGATCTAGCTACAGCATGTCTGAGGTTTTATTTGATTATTTTCTCGGTCAGAATTGTGGTATCTATGTTCTGCATGGATTCCTCCATGACATGTACATAGCTAATTCAGTTTTTGGTGGTTGCTAATTTATATGTATCTTGTGCTGTAAGGGAAAAAGCAACTACCAGGTAAGAGCAAAAATTGAGCTTGATTAAATGCTGTGGGTCAAATTCTTTTCTACGCTGGGATCTCCTATAATCCCAGTGTCAGACAAGATGCAAAATCCTCTTTCATGGCCCTCTCAAGGAGTAATATTACTCTAAGCGAGTAGATATCCAAGTAGCCTTTCAGTGAATTAAGGCTGCATTTCAGGATTGGAAATTTTACATATCAATCTAGTATATCCATTATCCATAACTAAATGATCTTTAAAGATCCATTCCAACCCAAACCACTCTATAATTCTATGATTCTGCTGTATAGGTTCTCTATATCACTCTATTTGTGATACGCTGCCTGTTCTGGTTTCAGAATAGACTCTCCAGCTGGCATTATGTAAAAGCCATCAGAGACCTCTTCAGTCACCTAATTGAGTTTTAAGTCTCTAAAACTTTAAATTCTCTTGGTTTGTAGAGGTACAGACATTGGGTTAGGGTAGATTGAAAGAAACTTCATCCTGTTAGACCAAGTGAATATGAAGGCATGAACAGACCTGTCAGTTGAGATGGAGCAAAAAGGAGCAGAAATGACCTATTTGTGTGTATAATCAATAAAATGATTAATCCTAATACATAGGAAAGGATAACAGACCTTGTCCACTCAGAAATTATGAGTCTAAGGAAAAAACCTGCAATTTAGGGAGAGGAAGAGCAGTCTCTGGCCTCAGCTGTTAAGCAGAAGGTCCCTCTATATTTTCTGCATGATCCCCTTTCCCCCCTCATACGGATTTTCACCAACTGATGGACAGTTTTTTGTATTTCTAAATGAAAAAAGCGATGCCTGTTATGCAATATAAACTAGATGGGGGAAATGCAGAATTGAACATTAAAACCTATTACGTGTTCAGTTACTTCTAACGGCTATAGAGAAAGCAAGATGCCTTGTTTCACCAGACTGATTTTCAATAGGCTGCTTCGGAAGGGGGACTTAGCTCTAACAACCTCCTGGCTCTTTTCGACTTTGAGGTTCCAAGGTTTGGAAGGGAATCCAAAGGGTGTAGGGAGAACCTTGCTAGATCTGTAGTTTGCAAAGTCCATAGAATTAATTCTATCTAAAACTAGCAAGAGGCTAATACAGCTAGCATTGCCAGCCACTGTCATGTAATGAAGACATCAGATCTCTTCTTGCAGACACAGATTCGGTACCCAATAATCTGTAAGCTTCCAGTGTGACTTTAAGTGAGACAGTTAATCCACCTTCTTCTCTTTTCTCCTTCTCTAACCTGGCAGTGCTGGGAGCAGTGACTATTTCCATGCTGTGTCTTCTGATTGCAACCGCAGCACTGCTCCTTGGGACAAAAAGTGGTGCGCTGGTGGCTGTTGCGCACTGTGGTAGGTATTGGTCTTCATGGTTTCTGCTCCTATAGTGTAAATTCAATAAAACCAGCATGTGCTGCATCTATCTAGTCTCTTCTCACTCTGATCTCCTCTCTGATAAAGGAAAGGGCCCCTCAGCCCCCTCCTCCCTCAACTCTTTTTTTATGAGGAAATTGTATTAATTTTTATTTTGAAACAGTCTTTTATTTTTAGAAGTTCTACCTTGAGCGGCAGCAAGACTTGGAACTGTATTCATAAAGTGAGGCCAAGGGCTGCTGGCAAAATGCTTTTACTATTGCTTTTGCTCCAGTGGACTGGAAATCATGTCTTGAACAGATGGAAAGTATAGGATTTACAGGTCAAAAAAGAAGAAACAGCCATGCAAAACAACCACAAGTCAAAAATTATTCGTTACTACTGAATATTTTCTATTTCAAAACAATTATGTTTGCAGTAAACTCTATCTGCTTTCTAAGAGGAAATTTAGTCCAAGGGGAATGTTCTAGAAACTGCTAAAGACTGAAATATATAGGGAACACTACCTTTTTTTTTTTCTTCTCTCCTTCCTTCCTACTCCTGTTCTATGCAGTGGAAGATTTAGAGCAGTAAACGTGAAACTGATGGACTGGTTTTAATTTTGTGAAATAGTTCGATCATAAGGGCCAAGGTCTAGTTGTTTGGTTTTTTTAATGAGGTAGAGAAATTAAAAATATTTGTCTTGGCTCTGTATGGGTGTGAGAGTTAAAGGAAATAAAGGAGGGAGATAAAATGTAAATGACAGATAAATATGGAAGGCTGCTGTAGGCACTGGGTTGTAAGCTTTGACTGGAGCACTGAGCCTTCAGAAACAGACTGTTTTCTCAGTTTAATTCGCACGCTTGCTTCCTCTTTGGTCCTGGCCAAATCACTTAGCTTCTCTGAAGTCATTTTATCACTGTTAATATCAACAATTATTTGAAGATTACATGCTGTATATCTTCCCAGTGAAGCAGGGAATGCCTTTAAATGCCTTTATAAAATCAGTGATTGAATGTCCTGTGTCTTTATCCTATTAACTTCTCTCGATTTGAATGCAAATTGATTATTCATTGTATTCTTTGTAACTGGCCACGTGGGAAGGTTGAATGCAGAGCCACAAATAGTGTTGTATACCCTAGCCCAAAGAAAGCCGCTATAGAGCCTACAGCCATGTCTCTGACCAAATGCAAACCTCAAAGTTCCTTAACACTGACCAACCGGGAACATAGAGCTTATGTGGGCCCGGAGACTGTTTTGTCATCGTCTCACATGTTGATGACCAGAGAAGGCTGAAGGCTCTATCTTTCCAATCAAAAGGTATTGAAAGATCCCTGAAGTTTGTGGAAAATGTTCTGGTCCATTTTGGTTTACTATTTTTCTCCAAATGTCAAGATGTGTATGCTGAAAACTGGAATTGAAAAGAAATCTTTATCTGCAGTTTTTTTTTCTGAGAATAGAAAACATATAAAGTATTATTTCATGTCAGTCCTTCAAAATGCTGTCTGTATTTAATGCTTCAGAGATTCTAGTGTTACGCAATTACAACTCCTATTTGCTGCTAGCCCAAATTATTGCTGGTTATTAACACTATGCTGTGTTGCATACATTACAATTAACATACATACAGATGCTATTGTTTTCGAAACTTAGGAACATGAGTTTTCTGCATCTACAGTGTAGATATAGTTTTGTTCTGTTAACATGTTTTTACTGAGCCTAATAAATACAACCTTCCTTTTTCTTTTAAAGTCAACAGTATTGATACTTTCTGCTTGCAACCTTTTAAATTTGTTTTCCTGTTTCTGGAGATGAATCAACAAAGAAATGATAAAGATGGAATTGCCTTAAGGTACTTAATGTCAGGCGTAGATATAGTCATGAGTGAATAAAGTTGTAGGGTTGTGTGTGGTTGGTTTTTTTTTTGTGTTTTTTTTTTTTAACAACTATTCCGTTAATTATACTTAGTGAATCCTGTGTGCTAAATTATATACAGTTATTAGTCTTAGAGAAGTGAAGTTCTGAGAGCAGCTGATGTTTATAGATGGTCTAGTTTCCCAAATGTGGGTTTCCCCATTCTGAAGTGGAATCTGGGATACTGGAGTTTACCAGGACATTGGGAAATGGGCCTTTTTTCCCCTCATCCATCTCTTTTTACATTGTGATGTGAACTTTGCCAGAAACCAGAAGTATGACATAGCGTGCCAGGGTTAGATAGGGCAGCATGAAGCATCCCAGTGTGCAGGGAGGGATGCAGGCTCTAATGCTGCTCCTGTTTTCAAGAAGTGCATTCTGGTTTTATTTTAAGCTGCAATGTGGTTTGTGTTACTATTGTTGGATGTCCTTTTCTATAATGCTTAGCATATGAGGAGAGCATTGTATTCTTTGATTATCTGATGGAGTCCAAGTCCACAGTGGTTTGTTCTGAGTTGGTTTTTTGGGGGGTTTGTGGGTTTTTTTTTTGTGGGCCTTCCCCCCCCCCCCCCCCCCCCCCCCCCCCCCGGTTAATTAGTTTTGCCAGAAGTATCTGCAGTAGAAGAATAGGAGTAATTAGACCTTTCACTGAGCATTCAATAGCCTCACCTCTCCCTCCAGTGTAGCTTACAGCATGCACTGCTGTATTGTAATTGCTACACTTCTGACTTCTGGTAATAGCGTTTCATGATGGGAACTTGCATTTAAGGGCTGAGCTCCCCAGAAAGGAGAAGGTTTGAATATTGGGTTTTGGGGTTTTTGTGTGTTTGTTTGGGGTTTTTTTTGTTTTGTTTTGTTTTTGTTTTTTTTTTTTATTTTTTTTTTTGTGTTGGTTTCAATTCTATTTGAGAGAGAAATATATCCTATCAGCAATGAACTAGAATAGTCCTGAATTATTTAACACTGTATAGGATCTTCCTTTTGATGTGTGTATTTTCTCAATCAACATTAAGAATTTTGAAGGAGAATAAAACTCCTGGAAGAGATTAGAATTGGTTTCCGGTTAAAGAATCCTGCCTTTTTTTCCTCATATTCTTTCAGGTTCACAGCATTGTGGCCTTAAGTATTTGCTTTAGCTGTTGCTGCTGAGTGCATAGCTATTGGAAAATCTTTTCATTTGGAGGAAATCCAATTTAGCTTCACTAACAGCAAGAAATGTCCCAATTTTATACTGTTAAGTTGGTCTAACTATCCTAACATATATATAGTTTAGATATGTCTATATTTTTAAACCAAACTTGGGGGTCAGAGATACGTAGGTACCATTTTTATAAACTGTTGAGAGGGTTTGTGGTCTGTCTATGGTATTTTTAATGTTGTCTTTCTGATGATAATTGTGAGGAATACAGTGACTAGTGTGAATTGTGAAGCAGTGAATAAGCAATGCTCATGGATAATTGGGACAATTTTTCCTCGAAGACCCCTAGAGTTTAGGTTGCGTGAACCTCTTTCATGTGTCGTTTTATCTAACAATCGATCAATAATAATCCAGCAAACATGAAAAAGGCTGCATAAATACATGAGGGTAGCAGAGTCAAGATCATTAGCACTCAATTTATACAGCAAGAAAATTTGAACAAGACTGACATTTTATCAAGTTGCTTGTGTGCTCTTCTAGCACTAAGCTAAATCAGATTTTATTCTTAGTGCTGAACTAAATCATATTTTAGTAGTAGAAACAATCGGGCAATAAGTGGTGATCAGGAAGGTTACCAGCCACATAAAACTTTGTAATGAGATGGGCTTTTCTTTAGGCCTTGGATTATGTGGCTATTTCATGGTATCCCAACCCTGAATTTGCACCTCTTCTGCCAGAGTGAAAAGAATCCTACTGTGCGTTTTTTCACTTCTATAGCTTTGGTTTGTTCTGTCACTTAAACATCACCTTCCACATTCTGGTTTAAACAACTCCTAAAATCTTCTCTTTTCCACGACACACATAACTGACCCCCTCACCCCACACCCCCCCTTCTTTTAACTGAACTTTTGGCCTACTTTGACCAATTTAAAACTAAAGAGAGAAGAGGAATTAAAAAAAAAAAGAAAGATGCCTCTGATTCTTTTGAACTGCAACCTCTAAATTCCACCTGTTCCACCAGTGTAAAACCGAATTCAATATTTTCCCTGGGTTCTTTGTCCTTGCAAAGAACAGGGTAAGGAATGTAAAATTTTCAATCTGTTGTTATTTCTTCAGTTTTAAAAAATGCTCTAGATCACTGAGTTGGTTACCCTGACTCATGGTCACCAGGTCATGATCTCGTCCAGTGGCAATATAAAAGGCTACTGAACTGGAAATACACAGCCCCTTAGTAAGCATTAGCTCCCCAGGTTGCATTGTTTCCCCTGCCTTGTTACTTTTTTTGGAACCTTTACTATAATCTTTTCACCATAAGATGATACTATAGGCAAAAGGAAGTTTATTTTGGCAATATGACCTTAGCAGATCAGGAAGTCTGTATCTGATTATAGCAGCTTCTAGAATTTATATATATTATGTTAGTAGCAGGATATTACTCTGATTTTCAGAAGACATTTTAGTGCAATCAAGGTAACTTCAGGAGATCTGGTGTTTCTTCCATCATCTTGCCTGTCTCCTTAGCCAAAATTTGGTAAAATGTAAGGAATGACCAAAAGACAGCTTCTGGTGCTAAGGAAATCTGGAAACTTAGAACCTGCCTAATCCTTCAGAGGGAGAACAGGATAACAGATGCAGCAGTCTGAGTCTTCTTCTACACAGACTAGAGGCAAAGTGACTGTTTAGGAAAGGCAGCAATGCCTGACGCTATTTAACAGTACCTTGAGATTTTAAACAGCAAGATTACAGTATCCTCAAGGTTTCCAGGCCTTGTAGCTTGGTTTGCCCTTTTTGTAAAGGTGGCATTTAACAAGGTGAATTGCTCTGGGCTGACACCTCAGTCAGATTGTATTCGGTGGCATAAACTAGAGAAGTGGCATGTTGAAGTAAGTGGGAGTTATATACTGACACCTAAGATGATGACAGTCTTGTTCTTGTGTCTTTATTGTTTCATCGTAATAAATGTTATTTCCTAATATAAGCTTGTACAGTGATGGCCTTTCTAAAAGTAGTGGTGTGGTGAAATCACACCTCTGCTACTGGCTGGTAAATGGCTTCACTTTCAGACTTTTTTTTTCTTTTTTCTTTTTTTTTTTTTTTTTTCCTGCTGTGTTCAGCATACTGTACAAGTATGAATTAACTGTCATAGCCTGTTTATGAGGTAGTGAAGCAAATATAATTTTTCCCGTCTTCTAGATGAGAAAAAACTTTCCTGCATTTCTACGTGACTTGCTAATGGCCCCAAAACTGTCAGTAGCAGTATGGAGACAAGTATTTAAAGACTGTTGACTTCTAGGGCACTCTATTACCTCCTGTGGCACTGGCAGATTATATTAAGAAGAAAACAGTTATTTCTGTTAAAATTATTCCAGTTAAGATCCCCTGCCTTCAGAATCAGTCCTGTTGGCGAAGCAGGTGTAAAAAAAAACTAGAGACAGATCAAACGTTTCAGCTTGATAGCTCAGACATCAGTGGACAAGAGTAGGTGGATCTCCTTTAGGGAAAGTAAAGCCATGTCAGTATAAACAACTTAAGGTGCTGCTTTTGCCTGTTTATTACCCTGAACATGGAATGAGTAGCACTCTTTTGTGGGTTGGTCCTTGGAGTTCAGTGTAAACCTCATCCTCCAGTAAATCCATCAAAGTGTACCAACTATTGCTGGGTGCTTTCCTGACAGAGGAAAGAACAGGACTTGAGTCACTCTGTCCATCCCAGGAGTCAGCCTTTAGTTTGGATGCAATAGCGCATTATCTTCCTAACACCAAAGTTCTGTTTTTATCCCAGGAGGGCAGAAAGAGAACCTGCCTGACATGCTTTCCAGTCAACCGTCTTGACACAGGTAAGCCTGAAGGAAAGGGCACGGTGAATCTGGCCTCCATGTTTCCTAGGGATTCTGTATTTTTCCGTGGGCATGTTCTAACCACCTGAGAGAAAGGGATGTCTGCGTCATGCAACTATAAAACCTCCGTGATAACAGGAAAAAAAAAAAGTAAATTGGACTGACATGCATTTTGAGAGTATATTTTGTGTTTACATAGCTGCACAATTTGGGATTGCACTACTGAATTGCTGATCCAGTACTTTAGAATTATTGTTCCTGCTACATTATGGAGACATTGGGAGATTTAGTTAGAGAGAACTATTTGTCAATATAACTCTCATTAAATTAGCGAGATGAAGAACATTAGCAGAAATCAACTAAACTTGGTTATAGCTGGGAAATATAGGTTTGTTTGGTTTGGGTTTGTTTTGCTTTGGGGATTGTGTTTTTGTTTCTTTAGTTTTTTGGGGATTTCTTTAGGAGTGGGGAGATTTGAGGTACTACAAGTTAAATTTCTGGAAACAACATCTTTGAGTTTTATTTTCTTCCTGCAGAACTTCTCAGTTCTCAATGGAGAAAACATTAGAGGGTCCTTTGTGGTAAGAAATGAAACAATATGAAAGGCGGCTGTCAGGTCTGTGCTAGATAAATGGAAGACAGATGGTAAGTGTGATTGGCACTGACAGGGTGTGAGCTGCCTTGTTTGCAGGTGCTGCTCCTGTCATCCATCACACTTTCACCTAATAGTGGGAGATGTCACTGTGATGTACTTAAATCCCCAACTGACTGATAAAGTGAAGCCAACAGGAAGAAGGGTTTCGGTGAGGGCATTGTACTGGGAACAGTGTGACTTTAAGGTGTGTTAACACAGATAAAGAAACATCAAACATTGTGTTTTGAGATAACACAAAGAGTGTGTGCTGTTTTGCCGTGCACACGCTCTCCCTAATGCTGTTTGATCTGTGCAAGGATCTCTTATTGTTTTATCGGGACCAGGAGATTGTGCATCTCACACCAGTGTCTTCTCTGAGCTTGGGGCCAGGGACAGCCCTCACAGTGGGTCACTGCCCATCTGCCTCCCATTTCCTTGAGAGTAAACCAGTTTCATGCTGTTCTTGTGGGGCAAGGAGACGTGCACCTTGAGAAAGTTCAGAGGCTGTCAGTGCTGAGTTTGTGTCTGCTCTGGATGTCTATTTCTAAAGCAAGGACACAAGGCTTGCCAGTGCGAACTTTCTAGTTCTGATGTGTGCCTCAACCACTATGTGAACTCACACACTGAGGAACAAAAGACATTTCATCGGGAGGGAAGTAACTTCTTTGGTTTGAAATTATTGAAATGTTTTTATTTTCACAATGTTGCATTCACATTTTTTTTTAACCGTAACAGTTATCCAGAATGAACGTACTCACATGAAATGCTTCAGGGGATCTCAAAGTGCATTTTTGATCACAAAGAAATGTAACATTAGTTTCCCATTTCTAATGGCAAATCTGAGCCCTTTTAGATTTTTTACTATGTTACTTAAAGAAACAGATCTGACACATCCTTGTAACACCTATGTAAAACCATAGTATATTTTAGTAAATTGTCTTGTTACTTTATTTGATTCCACTTATTCATGGATATCAACTTTCCAAACAAATGATCTTTCACGTCTGCAAAAATCAGAAAATCTACCCATCTCTTCTTACTCATTGTTAAAATACAGTACGAGTGAATCCTCAGCTTTGCTCTACAAGGAACGGTGACAAAAATCAACCAAAAACGAGTACAGTTTGGAAATAAGATTATCTGCTTTAACATATCCTCTGTAGCTCTTCGCCATGAGCCGTGTTGGGCATTGGAAGCTGACCTCTCCAAGCATCCTGTGTGCTACCCAGAGATCTTCTGCCGACAAGCACTTCAACCAGGTGGATATATGGGGCTTTAACCTGGTACAGCAGTGCAGTTCCAAAGCTCAGTTTCCTCTGCTGGTGTTCACTTGACTTTGAAATACACCAGGACCTGACAGAGCTGGGGGTGATCTTTGTGCTGGCAGACCTCAGGTAGGGATGTTTCATTTCAATCTGCCTGCTCTGCTCCCTGGCGAACTGCTTCCTTTTCCTTCTCCTCCTCCTCCTGTTTCCACAGCATCCATCACTTTTCAGACCAGTTTTCTCTCTCCTTGTTGCTGTGTTGCCAGTCATAAGGCAAGGAATGTCACTAAGATGCCTTCCTGTTCTACTGTTCCTGCCACCACTGCTGGGAAAGATAACCTTCGTCTGTTCTCCACATTAACTACTTTTACACTACTGATCTGTATATTTCCTCCCTGAGCTTATTTATACAGTTTTATACAGTTTTTATACTTTTAAACTACTGATCTGTATATTTCCTCCCTGAGCTTATTTATACAGTTTTATTGTTGCTATTATCTATTGTTACTTTGTGCTTTCCAGTTTTGCCAAATGTTCCATCTCAGGCAATTGCCTTTCCTGTCTATTAAGTGGCTTTATTTTCCTCTGTTCCAAGAATATGATTGGTTCCTAGGCCTTCTAGGAAAACTTAATCAGATATTATTTTTCTGATTAAATATTCAACAGCACAACAAAATTTTTTTTTTTTTTTTAAATTACCAGGAAATGTAGATCTACTGTCACTCCACGCCCGCCCCCCCCCCCCTTTCCCATCAGTATTTTGGCAATCGAAAAATCTGACATCCTTAGCCTCAGACGTATCAACAGCTTTTGTTTCTACTTTTCCACATTCTGCAAAGCCTTACTTAATAAAAAAAGCTAAGTTTTTGTAGGAAAAACCCCTCTAACGTTCTTGCCTTTTTGTTGTCAGTTGGTTCCGCTGCATTCTCTGAGTCCCTTATCTCATTCTTCTTGCTAGCGCAGCCAAAAAGCCAGTCTGTGCTGGAGAGCAGGGCCAACCTGAGTGCTCCTTTCTCCTCAAGTGAGTTCGTGCAGTGGTGAGAGTTTGTCTCCTACTCCTGCGTGGAGCCATCTTCCCGTCATGTTTACAGTCCTAAGCAGTATTTTGCTTCACAGCATCGTATCCTGAAGCCTACAGTGAACTCAGTCTGACTCATCTCATTAACTGCATCTCTTACCTCATACTTGCTCTGCACCTCTCTGTCCTCTTTACATTTCAGTGACCTTTTCCAACCTATTGCTCTGCATTGTGTTTCCCACATTTTTTTTTCTGGCTGCCATATCAACACCTACTTCCCATGGGATGGAAATCCGATGAGAATGTAGGAAAGTGGAGCTGCTATTATGAAATCAGTGTCTGCGCTGGCTGATTTATCTAACTCCATCACAAAGAACATCAATAGTAGTAGCCTATGGTAGGTATTCCATTGCACAAAATAATTGATCCGAAGTGTATTATAGTAGATATAATCTGATCTAAATCTGTAACAGTTAATTTACAATGATGAAACTAAACACTGGCTGTCAACAGAGGAAGTATTGCCTTTAGGATATTAAAACTGCACCTCCTGAGACAAGATGTCTAGCATCATTACCCAAATTGATAATAATACTCTTGAACACTCAGTACAGTGTATTCTCTGCTGTAGAGATCTTTAGAAGCTTCATTATTGAAGCATAGGATTAGTGATACATTTATGAGTATGTATTTAACAGCACTGAGTGCGGTTATTGTCAGTATAGAGTTTGATTTTGGTATTTTGATAGAAATTGAAATACTTAGAGCCTGTGTCTGAATCTGAGTGTTATTTTGTTTGCATTTTAAATTTTTCTTTAAATACTCTTTGATGAGTAAAAACTTTTACATTCTCATGTTCTTCAAAAACAAAGGGGCAATTCTCCCCATACCCTAGGGGCAATGCAAGTGGATTTGGTGCCATACAAGCTGTACTGGGCAGAAATCAGCCTGTGCAAATTGCTCTGCTCTGTTGCAGTGTCGTCAGAGGATCTGGTTCACAAAATATTTTGCAGCTGCTACAATGGTTCTCTGTGGCTTGTCTATGTCACTGTGCATTTATCTGATATAAGAAGAAAAGAAGTCTGTGCCAAAGTAATGTAGAGAAACTTTATTTTCCTACTTTATTTAATTGTGATCTTCCCATTCCTTTTGCAAATGTGTCCTGTGAACTTTGGTGCAAAAGGCTTTATAAAGGCTTATCAACAAAAAGATATCTCTCTATAAATCTTTGGATCTAATACCTAAAAATTCTGAAGTGTTTGGGTTTAAGGATTGTAGTCTTGTTGAGCAATTGCCTATTTTAAGTATTCATTACTCAAGCTAACAGATACTGAAAATGGCTTTAAATCATCTGGTGGGTTTTTCCTTGCTTGCTTGCTTTGTTTCATTATTTTATTTAAGGTATACAATTGCTTACTTCTAGTTCTTGAACTTTTAGGGTTCATTTATGAAGGTTTTTTTTTCCTCTGCAACTAGAAATGCTAATTGACTTTGAGTTATCAATGTAAAATTTAAAAAAAAAAATCCTGTGTTAAAATACCCTTTCTGAAATGTGCCTGTTACCTAGCTCTTATGGAGACAGTAATTGCTTTGCTAGTCTGTAGGTTGGAGCAATCTGTAAAACCTGAAAGAACAATGTCAGTTGTCACCAGCCGAAGCAATTGTTTGTGGACAAATTCAAACCCGGAAGGGGAAAGCCAATTTTCAACATTACCACTGTAGTTCAGAGAAATGTTTAAATAGGCCTTCCACTGCTTAAATGAAAGGGGGAAGGAGGTGAGCTGTAGGTATGCGCGTTGCTAAGAGAGAAAGGAGCTACAATGAAGAGAATAAACATCAAAGCTTCTGGAAGGAACAATATAAACTTGTAACAGAGTTTCAGCAAGAGCAGCTATTGTATCTGCCTCTTTCATATATCCTGGTTCCTCTTGACTAAAACACCTTCTTGTGATAATACTGTCTCTCCGCCAGCATCATTTCCATCTTTAACGTAGACATTGGAGCAGCAGAAAGCAGCACTTTTTCCAAGTGTTCCAGCAGTGACAAGTGACCAGATTCAGCAGTATGAGGGCAATGTTCTGAGGGCCAAGGTGAGCTGGGAGGGAGGGAGAAGGAAGGAACAAAGAGAGGATGCTCGATCTCCAGGCCAAACAGAGTCAGTGGATGCCATATAGGGGATAATTTTTCCAGTGCCAGACTGGAAAGACTGTAACCAGGGTGATTTCTAGCATTTTTCAGAAACAGATTTATTTCAAAGAAGTGCTGTTCATAGGAGTTATAGAAGATTTGCAATAGCACAGTGTTTTGGGAACCCAGCAGTAACTTGCTATACCTGAGTCTCTGGTGGAATTCACAACTGGGTGACAAAGCTGCTCCATGTACAGTTTGGTGATGGCTTGAAATCAATAGAAAGCATGTAATTTCAGAGGGATAACTTTGTATGGGACAGTGTATCATAGCACATGCCAGCATGAATGTACTGGTTTTGTTGCACAATTAGAAATTCATGGAAGCAGACTGAGATGATCTGTGCAAATGCCTATACACACTCACTAATCTGGTTGCGTGATTTGGAAATGGTCAGGGTGCACAAAATCTGTGTGCACAAATTTCAGTTACCTCATGCTTTTGAATATTAGCATCATATTTTTTTTTAAACATAAGAAAATATACAGATATAGGCTTGATACAGAACGAAGTGCATTAACAACTTTCTGTTTTACTGATACATTCAATGTTTTACTTCTTGCTGCCTAAGGAATCATCAGAGAGTTTTGTACTCTGATCTCTAAACAGATGGCACAGTTGAGATAGCTTGTGCTGCTAGAAATAAGTCCAGGAAATCATTGTATCAACCATACCCTCATTCTGCTGACCTACAGTCCCTTAGGCTTCTGGAAATCCCCAGCAGTTCTCATGCGCAGGGTGTCAAATAGAGAGCAGAGCTTCCTAGAAACTTGTTTGTGACAGTGCAGGTGTTCAACCTCTGCTGAAACACGATAAAGAAACCAAACCCTAGGACTTCACACATCTGTCGTGACTTGGAGCTTACTCTAGGACATGCAGGATCCTGCTCATGTTTCAAGTTTCAGGAATTTAGTGTAAGTTTTCCAATGTATTTTAATAATGAGGGAATAAGGGGAACTTCCTTCATTGTATTATTCTAACTTCTTGAGTCTTTTGATAAAGGGAATATATTAGCTCTCAGTTAAAAATTCTCTAAGCCAAGTATCTGTGGAGAAGTGCTTTATGCATTACTTGGAAATCTTGTAATAATTAGGTGGATAAAACAATCTCAAATACCTGAAAAATCTAATTATTTAGCTAAGCAGGCTTAAACTTTCTTAATCATCTAGAGTCAATGATACTCTTCAGCTGTGAGGGAAGACAGGAAGAGCTTGACTGTTCAGTTGTGTTTTTTTTTTTTAAATAGGCTCCAAATGTCAATTCAGAAATGTTTTAAAATAGCAAGCCATTCACCACAGACTTGCAAATGGATGGTCTAGGACCTAACTGAATAAATAAGTTCGCTGCAGGGAAAGAATTGAAAGAGAAAAAGGAGGAGGGAAGAAAGAAGGGCATTCCCCAAGATAAATTAACGTCTGTGAAATAAGACACTTCTAAATGTATGCTAATGGCCTAAATGTTTCCATATTCAATTAAGTAATAAGTCCCGAGTTGGCAATATCATCCCAAAACATTCATTTACTGAGCGAAGGCTCCACTGGGATAGCAGAGGCACCATAATGAACTGACGTGGGCAGTAAGACATGATAATGCCTACTTTGGAGGGAATTACCACTTTCATAATGCAATTTACAACAAGAATTTAGTTGTTAGAAGGGTTTTTTTTCCTCTTCATTATGACAGTGTAATTATGACTCTGGTGGCTCAGAATAATTTCAAGAGGAGTGAGTTACCAAAGCTTTTGTACTAAGTATTCTTAGGCACTTTGAATATAGGACTAAGTGCTGCTGCTTTGATAAATAATAATTAAATGGAAGGCTCGCATAGGACAGCAGCCTGGTTACAGCTGATCTCATCCTCCTTCACTGTGTTCCACTTATAATATACTTAATGTGTTCTTTTTTTTCCACATGTATTATTACTTATCCATTTCATTTAAAAAAAAAACCCGAAACGCAATACTTGCTGTAAATCAGCCTGGTTCGACAATAACTGTGACAATAAGCTCTGATACAGTGTTTTCATTTACAGATGCTGATGCACCTGTATAGAACAATCAACGTCACCATCCTTCTTTACAGGTGGAAAATTGGAAGTATAGGAAGGCTGACTCGAGCTTTCTTTTCTGAGCCAGGCTGTCTGAGAGCTGGGAACAAAACAAGGGGGTTTTTGAGACTTAGTGTCGTACCCATTGCGATAGAGTCAATTAAACTATGCTAGTTTATTCCAGTTGTGGCACTGGTCTGTTACACAACTGCAGCAAAGAATAACAGACTCACAGGTATCTCCAAAAGAAACTCTTGCAGTGTGGGCCAGATAGAGCCATGTTTCATTGGTATAAATCCTGAAAACATAAAAAGAACATTATTTCCAGGGCCTGCAGCTAACAGCACTGGCACCCAATATTTGTCCAGATCCTTGCAGATGTTTCAGCTGTGTAACCTGAAAAATCTGTTATGAGTGTTTAGAATTGTACAGGTGATTGGTGCTTGCTTGTTGTTATGAGTGTAGGAGTACTGGCCATTTTGAATATACCAAATTTTCTACAGCCATTTATCCATAACAGCTGTCTAGAATTTATTTCAAAACTACATCTAAATGCAGTGAAAGATGTTTGCAGTGGCTACTCAAAGCTGTAAACAATTTATGAAGTCATTGTCTAGTAGACAGTCTTTCACTTTAGCCTTTAAACTTGAATGAGTGTGTTTGAACATGGAAATAATCCTTCTTGATGTTTTGTGCCCTCTCTGGTTGCATTCAGGTTTGGTTTTTTTTTTTCTGTTTTCAGACCAACCAGGCACTGTAATGTCCTCGCTGTTAGCAGTCTTTGTTTGAAGTAACTGCTCCTGAATACACTCGATGTAGTTTGTTTGTTCTTTTTCTCTATAGTTGTCTTAGCGAAAGATTGTAAAACATGGCACTTGGCATATATTGCAATGGTCTTGTAAGATAGAACCTTATTGTGTGCAATATGCTTTTTTGTTATTTCTCTTTCTGAAAACCACTGAGAGTGACTGCAGGTTTGTTTCTTAAGGCAGTATTTGGAAAATCTTTTACAATTATGGCAAACTTCTCATCTTCATATTGTAGTAATCTGGCTTTTTCTAGAAGCCGAACTGGAATTACTGGAGCCTGGAAAGACAGCTCAGCTAAAACAAAAGCTATCTGCTCTGATGAGGCATTTTGTTCAAGCTTGAAACCAACAGCTTAAATGTAATGCATGCCCTTTCGTGCATCATTGACACTGTCACAGTCTGTGGGTGATTGACATATCCGTGAAGAGGAGGAGGATTTGATAATTCATTCATATCACAGGCTTGTTACCAATGGAGTATTTGTTTCCACAGGTGACTGCAATACCATTTGAAAGTCAGGTACCAGTAACTTTGAAACGATGTCTGAGTTATATCCTGATGGATCTAGATGACACTTGGAAAAAAAACCCCAGTGTGTCTGTGGGGCATATAATTCATTCATAGAGGTGTTGACAAGAAACTTTTAGGCCCTTGGTAGTCAAACTAGAAGATGCTCTTTGCAGGACCCTAATGAATACAATGTGCTAGGAAGCTTTGGAAAAACTAGAAATGAATAGTATGTCATTATCAGATGTGTAGTCTGGTCCCGATTGGGGCTGAACTACGACACTTGTATTGCTTAAAACTAAATAAATGCTAAGCTAAAACGCTTAATAGATAAAAAGGACTCTTGCATTTATAAGACTCATTTTATCTTTAGATTTCGTAGTCTTTTACAAAAATCTGACTCCATTTTGCAGTCAGGTGAGCTGAAGCAAGTAAGAAATATGAGGCTAAATTGCTCAGGGTCAAGTCAACAGGAGAGTTTATTATTTTCCTTTTACACAGTACTAGGATGCCTCACAGCCTCCCTGTTTGGTATATTAAACACACTGGTAGGTTTTGAACATAGGTCAGACAATATGTGGGGAATAGCTAGGAATTTTTTCTCCTTTTGTGATTTAATAGACTCTCTTGCTCTGTTTACCCTCTGAGGGAACCAATAGATTTAATATCCAGTTTCTCTCATCTGCCATCAGAATGCAAATGTGATGCCAGATGAATGTACTTTCGAGAATACTTAACCTAATGGGCATGTAAAGCCTGGTAATTCAGTTGTTTGTCTGCTCTCTTATATAATTGTTTTCAGTAGTAGGCAGATCAACCACATAATTACAAAAGATCCAGGAAATGCTATAGCCGGGCAGACCTGGACACAGAGACATCTTAGTGTGGGCCAGCGACAGATTCCTGTGTGACTTCTCTTGCTGGAACCAAACAAAGAAATGCAACGTATTCGGCCATTTTCAGTGCCCTGTGAATACCAATTGGAATATGCTGCTTTGAATACGTAACCATGTTAATAACCAAAATTTAGCATTTGATCCACCTGCGATCTGACCTATGAAGCAACAATGACAGACTTTCAATACTATGTGTGCCACACAGGCAAAAATGTTGAAAGAGCAGGCAGTGCTTTCTGGCTGATACAGAAAGGATGCAACAATCTGTTTCTGACCTTCACAAGCCTCTGAGCTTGTACACAAAAGAAACTATATGTAAAACAAGAAAAATAATTCAGACAAATTTAAATTTGATAACAAATGATAAAAGACAAAAAAAAAAAAGTTACGAGAACAGCAACAAACAGACAAACTAAAGAGAGCTGTCTGGTTCCCTACGTGCACTAGGTTGATGTTAAAGCTATTTGGAACGATCAACTGTACCGACTTGAGCTGGGAGTATATACAGCAGTATATGCTGTATTTCATAGTATGTGTTTCATTAGGAGTGCCACTATAGTGCCACCATTTTTCAACATTTTATTTTACTTCCACGGGCTGAAATATTTAAGCAGAGCTCAGATGTGAAGAGATAAGATACTGTTATCAACTGTATGAATGTATTCTTCCAAGGTGAATTTGGATAATAAACTGTTTTATCCTAGGGTTGCGGTCCCGAGAACAAGGTTAGGGTTATGATGTGCAGTAAGTGGGGCTCAGGAATGCTCTTCAAGTGAAGACTTCTTCCAAAAGCAGCCCTATGCCTGGGGGACGCATTAGTCTCAGTGTAGGCTTGGGGGCTAGGCACGAGTGAGTCTCACACTGGACAGAGCTGGGTCCATTCCCACTCAGAACTTCATAACTGTGAGAGTCTCTCTCTCTTCCCCCCCCCCCCCCCCCCCCCCCGTGCTAAGCATGAATGTATGAATGTGCATGTGTTAGCATCAAGCCTGGTCCCACAGCAACCTGGTGCAAGAAAGATGGAGTTTCTTCATGGCAGCTGGGGTTAGGGGTTCCCCACCAGCTGAAAAGCATTAGGGCTTCCACTGGTAAGAGAAACTCATGGATTTGACTGAAACCTGAGCATCAGCTTTCAGTGTCCGTGACTGCTGAAAGACTAATACTGATTGCAGTGCTGTCAAAATGAGTTTTGTGTTTGAGGGATGCCTTGCTGCTGCAGTGCTGACATTTCACGTATTTGCAACACTGGGCTGTAGCTTCTCTTCCAGTTGGACAAGTTGTGGTTTGGCATATTCCCCAAGCAGTCCTGGCACTGCGGTGTTTTCTTTTGCCACTCATCCTAGCCTGGTCATATAATCTAGTGTCATTAAGGTTCTGCAGGATATTCCAAAGTAGTTTAATGGATAATTTTCTTCAGAGTATTTGTAAATAAATTCCCCTCAAGACCCGTTTGCATCTTTAGGTGCCAAAGGTCTTAATAATAAGCTAGCTGATGCTAAAACAGCAGTGCTATTACTTTCAAGTCAGATTTCCTCACCTTGAGGCTATATCCATGAGGAGTTTAGGAAAAAGAGGTTATAATTTGCTATTGCAGACATTTCTGGGGACTGCAGTGTTCTACCTGGGGCTGAGTGACATTCCAAGAGATGTGAAATTCCTTCCTAGCTTTGAAAATACAAAAGAAAAGTCACAGACATCACTTTAATTTGAGCCCTGGAAATGAATTGAAGTCCCATGGAGTATTATGCGGTAGGGGCAGGTGCATCAGGCTCAGCAGTGAATGGCTTTGGCAGGCGCTTACTGATGGATGTGTAATAACTGCCGCAGGGGAGGGTGAGGACGTGTGTGGGGCTTCATGTCGTTGTTTCTTTGCTATGCAGGAGGGTTGTGCAGGGGAATCATTTTACCAATGTCTTTTTGCTCTTAAAAAGTTGCCTTCACAAGTTACTGTATGTCCTCTTAGAAAGTTCATGTACTCCAACAGCATAATTTTTATGTCTCCTCATAAGTAATGTGTGAGTACTTCCACTTCTGTAGCATTATCTGATTTTCTCTGCTCTTTGGAAATGAGCTGCATTACAACAAGTACAAACAGAGCAATCCTGAACAAAGGGTTGACTGGTCTCAGAAATACTTGATCATAGAGTTTCAGGTAGAAATCCAAAATCTCCTTACTTAACTTCATAGCTACCAGGAAGTTCGTAGTTGCCTAGAGTTTAAAAATATAACATTACTTTGGCACCTGCTACAGCTTTTTCATATACTCTGAACCGTAACCATTTTGACTTTTGGGGGAAAAAAAAAAACAATTGGTGATCCAACTTAATTTTTTTTTTTTTTTGGCAGTAAGTTCTGGAATCAATATGAAATGGCAGGAGGAATTATAAACCATAGACGTTTTGAGTTCTGTGATCACAGTATTTCTGATCATTACTAAGACACCTGAATTGTTGAACCAAGCACTCATGGGTTATTTTTTGCCTGGTATGGGATTTACAATTTAAGAAAGTGTTTGGGTAGATGCAGTCAGAACAGAAGAAATAATGCTTTGATGAAACAAAAGCTGTGTGTTCAGAGCCACCAGCAGTGGTGATGGTGTTGCTGTTCCCACTCACTGCCAGAAAATACCGTAGGTGCTGGAACAGTTGCCCAGTAGAAGCAGTGTATGAACTAGGGGGTTGGGTTATGCATGCACCTCTCCTGTGCAGCTGGATCATTGCATGTAAAGGGCTGCTGGTATAAACTGGATCTAATCTCGCTGTCAGGTGTGCATCACTGACTGTCTGGGATCCTGGCTGGACCATGCTGTGGTTTACTTCCCAATCACACACCTGGTTTTCCTCCTTTGCAGAAGCAGTCACAGGAGCAAGCTAGTATGTACCTAGGTCTTGTCCCAGAAGAAATTCAGGTGCAGATGGAGCACCCAGAAGTAGGAGCTTGAAGGTGCTCCCTGGTCTCTTGGTCTTGACATAGCTAGTGATGCTTGTCTAAATGCTGTAGAGCAGTCTGGATCAGGAAAAGGATTTCAGATTGCCGTCAGTGTTTCCTTTTGTCTGGTTCAGCCATTTCTATGCGGAGAGCACTAGGTGCTGGGAAAGCCATTCTTAAGGGAATAACTCTACCCTTTTACAAGGAAGTAGGATGTCTGATTGAGTCCATAAACGTGACTCCACCATTGCTCTCTTGAAAGTTAGGTGAGCAATGCTCACGGATTTTTTAACTGAGCAACCTAAAATTGAAAATGAGCTGCAACATGTATTTAAGAAGCCATATTTTCTAAGTGATTAGATCTCACTAAATCTGTGTGGCAGCATATGATTAGTAACCAGCCCAGTTCCTATTAGAATAGTCTCTTATTTATGACTGACCAACTTACCCTTATCTGTCATCACTTCACTCTTACAATCTGTTTTCTAAATAAAATCATAACTTAACCATATGCTTGGCAGAATTATGTAGCAGCTTTACTGTGTTTATTTTTCACTCTGCTGTATACATCAGTCTGCACTCCGTTTGAAAGTCTGTTCTTTATTACCGTTGTAAACCCAACTGGGCCATTCATATCCTGTGGGTATGAGAGAACAGCCGTTCAGATTCAGATTTGTCCAATGACAGAGTATAGAAGGCAGCATGCAAAACCTTTGAGATGCATTACCTTTCCTTCACAATGATTATAGTTTAAAGGTTTGAGATTTACAGAAAATTGTTTCATGTACCTTACACTACACTGTCTCTTTTTTCCCCTCTTATTGGCAGTCAATATTTTATAGGATGAAACAGAAGCAAGTTGTTCAGTTGTTGGACTTCTTTGGCTTAGCCAGCATAAAAAGGAGCTGGGTACAATGCTTCTGTGATACAGTGATTTAATCTTTGAAGAATATGTTGTCAGCTGATTGGGGGAATTAAAACCTGGCCAGCTGCCATACAAAACTCAGCAAGAAACCACTAAATCTTTATGGTTCATAGGGAAAGGTTGGCCTGAAGTCAAAAAATAGATATAAACAGTGAGAGAGGACACTTAATATATATATTCCAATCTCAATAAAATGGACTTCATCTCAGATACATGTCAGGATGACTATGTATTTCTTTGAAGATGATAACTGAAGTTATTAAGCCGAAAGAACTGATTGTCTCAAATCTTAATACAGTCTCAGGAAGAGAAAAATGGTGTTGCACCAAGGTAGAAAATGAGACCTCATTCTGTTCCAGTCACTTAGGCAGGCTTTGCAAATGAAAGTCATTAGGGCAGACTGCAGCTGGACTCAGAAAGGGATATGATGTGGGTTTGGCACCTGAATGCGTTTTGTTTAGGTGATGAGTTTGGGATTTTTTTTTTTTCCTTTTTAATTCATGGTTAATGCTTTCAGAGTGCTTTCTAGCACCGAAGTGACTTTGTAGCCTAGATCCTGTTGATTGCTAATGGTGGTGTGTTCCTGCGGTGTTTAGAAGCTCCTGAAATTGTGTTATGGAGAAGGTACATCTTGGAGGGGAGACTGCATAGTTGGGAGTGGTTATTTCTATAGGTTCTTTCTGGTTTTGAATGTTATCAACAAAGGACTGCATAGCTCTAAGCCTGATTACTCTGGTTGTCATAGAGCCAGCATTGGTAGGACTCTGTTCAGCAAAGAACTGTATGCACGTGCTTTACTTTGTCCATGTGACTGACGCCTTCCAGAGATCAACAGTAGCAAGCAGGAAGGGATGAATTCCTGATCTGAGGACGTATTCCCTAAGGACAAGTTGGCATTTTTAAAATATTTCGAACTACTGATAAATTAATACATCTTTTCAATATATCATATTTTCAAAATAGGAAATAATTTCAAAGATTTCAAAAATAATTTAGAAAAATTTATGAACATGTAGTCTACTATATAGCAGAGACAATCTGGAAAATGTTATAAACATGGCACTCATTCATAGTTATAGTCTGGGGACTACTGAAGTATAAACCACAGTAACAAATCAGACTGAGTGGAGCTCAAGTTGATAAATTACATCACAGTAACGCACAGAAACCGTGTAGTGGATATCCTTGGACTCTCAAAAAACTTCTATTTATGTGACAGAATTAAAATTAGTCTTACATGTATGTTATTTATACTCTGATATTAAGAAATAGTCTGTTTCGAGCAGAACTCGAAACTAGAGTTTGTCTATTTAGTGATAGGGGATTTAAAAATAGATTTATAATGGCAAAGACTAATTTAGTGAAGTGACAATAATTTTAGAGTAATAATATGCTTATTCGTAATACCTGTAGTGTCATCTTTTCTACATTCCTTTCTGTACACTAAATGACCCCTTCTTTTTATTGTATGTAAATTATGCACTACCTTACATTGTCAAAAATTGTACTTATCTTTAATAAGCAGTAATTAGTAACTGCATTACAAAGTCCTGTCTTTAATGGTCTGGTAACAATGCAAGAAAGACTGGGCAATAACATTAGAACAGATCCTTTCCTCTGGAGTGTAAACTGGAGACAGCCTGTGAATGTTCTCATGGAATACAAAGGCCTTAAAAACATCCCGTAGCTCTGAAGATACAGAACTGCCAGAAATGTTTTCCTGGGAAGGGAACTGCAGATACGACAAGGACAGATTTGTGTCTTTAGTAGGATGGAAATGTAGTTAGACAAAAGCAAATCAAAGTGCAAAATTTTTATTTAGATGAGTGAATTTTGGGGAAGCTTTAGTACCTTAGGAAAGCTAATAGACGTTGGTACCTCTCCCAGTTTAAAAAATGAACAGTGCCTCCTGATTCCATGGGAGATTTACAGGATCAATTTTACACATCTGTTTTTGAGAATATTTATTAAACTTGTTCAGAAGTTTTATAGATGTCTCAAAGCTACTGGTGAAAATGAAGTATGTTCTGGAAGCAACATAGCTTGATTTGAGATATATTATGGAAGCTGCAAGTGTTCCCAACCTTGAGTAAATTATTTCACATATTTTAAAGTACCTGTCTAGGAATCTTGAAATGAGAAACAGACATAATAAATAATTTATTGTGCAGAACAGGAGCAAATATGTATATTACACCCTTTGATTTCAAAATACATCTTGCTGAGCAAAGCCATGTGATTTAGCACAGCTTTGCAATATGCTGTTTCACCAGTGTCTTAAAATAAACTTCTATGCAATGAACCTGAACGATCCTCAGTGGCCAATGAAATGAATGGGCAGCTTTCTAGCAATAGCAATGTCAACTTTACAATTCAGTGCTCTTGAGTAAAAGCCTTTTTCTGTTTTTCCGGTCCTAGAGCTTATTTTGCAAGGGACTGGTTTCCTAATGCAAGCTAGCAGAGTTTTGAAGCAGCTCCAGTTTGTGTCAATGGCAACAGCCAAAATTTCTAAAGGGATTTCTAAGGAAGCCAGAAGGAAATTAATGGGCTGAGAGGTTCCTTGATTATAAGTGAATATCGTGTTTTTATTGGGTGAATGCTAAAAGGAAAAGACCAGAAAAGAGACATTAGAAATTATGAACGTGGAATGGAGATCATATGGAGAGCTCCTTAGGGATAAAAGTGAGAATGAGGCTTGCAAATTTCTGAGCGGGCAAGAACACACAAAAGTAGTAGTTTTCTATGTTTAGGGAAACAGGATTTGGATACTGCCTGAAAAACTACAAGGAATGCATTACAGAATTTGAAGGTTGTTAAAACACTGAATAAACTTTGTGGGTGCAGGGGTTCCGTTTAATCTATGTTCCTCTGATCTTACCCACGAGAAGGTGAACTAGAGACGTGTTTGCAAATGTGAACATTCATCCTGGGTGCCTCATTCTGAGGTATATTCTGTGGCAGACAATCAAGATTGGATTTTGAGAAGAGCCGGGAGCTTGTAGCATCCTTTGAAGAAAATACCATTTCTGGATTTTGAACGCCAGCAATACTATAGTCCAACTTACTGAATGCACTTTTTTTTTTCTATCAAGTGTGTGACAGGAGAAGAGACCTGCTAGTAACTACTCTATTTTTGATGCATGGCCTCACCCAAGTGTTCCTTGGCACTTGCTTTGCACAGCATAGTACAATTAATATTTTTTTTTTCCTGTAAATATTTATTTCAAAGGAGCAATACATAAGTCTTCTTTTTTTTTTTTTAGAGCCTTGCTGGTACCCTGCTTCATGTCACTCCGATAGTCACTCACTTGGCATACCATGAGCTATGGTGAAGTGACCCCAGTTTCTCTATTTCTCTCCCGAAAGCGAGTGAGAATATTGTTAGAGGAACATGGCATACTGAGGATAGCAGAGCTCATTTAATCTCCTGCTTTTGTTCTAGTTGAGGGGAAATTCTCTGCTATGGTGCCATTAAAAAAGCCACTGTGTCATGATTACGGGGTAAAGTGGTTTTGGGAGCTGAGCCAGTGTGTGCGAGTCCAAAGGAAGGTTGCTTAGCTCTTAAATACCCACCTATGGCTGATGAGTTTTCTTTCTATTACTATTGGCTTGATGAAGCTTCATTTTTGACCTTTGGAAGTACAATATCCTGGTGGGACTTGTAGCTCTTTTGCTTTCAAAGTAACTTCACAGAACATGAAACTGGTAAGAGGAACATTTCCAATATCTTGCTTGAATTAATTCTGAACTGACTTATACCCAATTTCATTCAAATCAGACAGTGCAGATGAGAACTGGCAATTTGCATAGACATAGCAATTTGGTAAGGGGGTGCAGAAAAGCTTTTTAAAAATCCATATGGAATGCATGTCCTCAGTCTCTGAGCGTGAGTAAAATCCAGGAAATTTTGAATTCTTAGGGTTTTTTTTTGTCTGTCTTGTTTGCTCAAGTCCAGTTATTCAAAACTAAAAATATCATATATCATGGTTTAAACAGGTATGCTTCTCAGCAGCGTTGGGGAATTAATCAACATTTGAAAATGTGAACCTGCCATATTGCTGTATTATCATTAGTTTGAGTATATATTGCAAACGATGTTTTGAAGACTAAGTTTCTTTTTAACTTTGAGAGAGATGAATATGAATTATTGAAATGATGGTCTAAAATAATATTTTAAATTGGATTCTGTTTCTTTAAATGATATTTTACTATTAACTTCTGTTTTGTCTAATGTTGCATTTAGCCATCTTTGATTTTTACCAGGTCTTTTCTTGCATCACCAATATCTGTAGCGTTTGGCTTCTATTTTAATTCCATCCTTGTTCAGAGCAGAGCACATCTCAAGACAGTGTTATGGCACTGATCAGTCAATGCATAACCAAATATGATAATGCGTCTGATACGTAGCATCATCATACTGAGTGACCCAGTTTCCAAATTTCAGTCTAACTTTGCTCTGCTTCAAGGACAAACAATGAACATTTGACATCTGATAATTCATTCTAACTGCTGATACGAGTAGAATTTGCTAACGGCACTACCTAGTATTTGACTTTCCAGTACTGTTCATGGCTTTTCTTCACTTCAAAATGGTCTTTTTTTGGCCAAGTGGAGTGAAAGTTAATTAGTGTACCCTCCTATACTGTTGCAGTACATACATATGCATAGCGATAGCTCTGTCAGAGTCTCCTAGAGGGAAGGTCTTCAAATTAGCCTTCAGAAGGGCCTGTCAGATTAATTTTTTTTTTTTTTTTTTTTAGTGTATATGATTTTTAGTAAATCTCCTCTAGCAGTCACTCCCTGACTTCCAGGCAGATATTTTTAGAAGAGGAAATATTTATTTAGCAAAACCTTGGGGGCTGATTTATGGCCCCTTGTACCCACAATTGTCTTCCTCCCTTGGAAATACCCTACTTGACTCTGTTCTGTGCGAGGAATTGTTCTGTATGCCAGATCTTGCACGGGGGACCCAGTGTGCCCATGACGGCTGCTATTCTAGCTGAATCCAACATCTGTTTCCAACATTTGAGCAGGGAACTTCCAAGACAAAGAAGATGAGGTGTCAGGGCTTTGTTCCCAGGAATCAGCCTCTCCAAAGGCAGACCCTCACAGACTCCTCATCCCCAGGGACTGGGCAAAGAGTAGGACATGTTACATGTAATGACTGGTGGATTTGTGCTGCCTGTCCCCCAACCAGCCCTGTTATCACAAGCAGCTCTTGATGATGTTTGCAATATTAGCAAATGGTGATTCCTAAAACACAGTAGGAGGTTTTTGTCATAGAGATATAGCCAAATTACTAGTTTTACCATGAATTTTATACAATCCTAATGGACTGTAATCCTTATAATATGACAGGTTTGCAACAGAGATTACTGAAATATCTACCCGGGTGTCGTCTTTTTTATTATTTTTTTAATACATCTCTTTTCTATCTGTTAGGCAAAAGCAATATACGAACAGAAAAACAGATTTTTTTTTTTTTTTTTCCATCAATCTCTTAGCAGCAGCCAGCACTTCAGCCAACAGGAAAAGTTGGGTTTTACATATTATATATTATACTATTTTTCCATATTTCCTGACTGAGAAAGGCAATTCCAAGGGAACCTCTGTACCGGAGAGGAGACTGATGCACGCCTTTCTTTTTATAACAGTCTATGTAAGATATCTTTATTTCCTCAGCCCCACGTTGACTTTCTGCAACTCTGCCCAGTCACCTCAGAGTCCCCAGTCTCCGGGCTCTTTCCACACACCCTGCTACAGCACACTAATAAGGAATAGATTTAAATACTTAAATCAGTTGTCACTCCCTCTCCGCGACCCTTTGGCATGCATGGCTGTTTTCATGGTCCGATCGTGCTCTTTGCTTGCAGCACGTGTGTCATGTCATCACCAGTTTTCTCACAGTAGGACCCGTGATGGCAGGGGGCTGTTGTTTAATTAGCCTCTCGACAAACTGCCTCGAGTTGCAAAGGCAGTTGTTCAAAGGAATATGCAGTAGAGTGTGACGCATACAGAGCTACCTTTATTGTGGACTTGAAATAGGTCTTCAAAGAAAACTTTCTGTATAAAGGATCGGTGTGCAAAATGGCTCGTGAAGTGCTAATTTCAATGCAATTGAATGAACTGTGGACAGAATTCTTCATTGCCATGTTTATTGATTCATCATTTACCTCTCTGCAATTTCAGAATAAAACCCTGTGATTTTCAGAATGATAGCACTGTGTGCACATTTTGTGCAGAAGAAATTCCAGCTGTAGCTGGAAAAATGTTTTTTTTTTTTTTTTTTTTATGAAACAGATATCTGCCTTTCCCCTGCCTTAAACTCATTAAAAAAATAAAACAAACCCCAAACTCTAGAACAGCCTAAGAGGTGAGAGTGGTATCTGTAACTTTACTTTTCACCAATTCCCCTAGAAATACCTTGATCTAAAAGCTAAGTGGGGATGGGTCAGGTCTGCTCTTGCACTAGAAATCTTCAGAGAACTGTTGTACCAGGAATCCTGTGGATGAGGACACTTTCCTTTCAAATGAGCATGGCTCCGCTGCCCCCTTGTCATCTGTGGGACTTTTATTCTGAGTCTTGGCTAAGTATAAATCTAGTGTTAACTTATGTCTATTGTGTTAGAAAGCTCAATTAGATTTTGCAGGTTTTTCAATATTGCGAATTTTAACCCAGTTATCAAAATATCAATGTGTTGTTATTCTTCCAACCTCTGTTTCCTGTGATGTTTCAGTGGGTCACAGAGGGTAGGTTGTGGCTTCTACAGTGATTTTCATGGGAACAGAAGATACTTAATGTCTCAGAGCAGTTACTATGAAGATGAATCTTAAACCAAAGACCATGGCTCAGAAAGGAGGAATGGGGTATTCAGAGGCCTCCGCTGCCACTGTCATCTTATTTGGAAAAGTGAAGGTTTTTTTAAAGGGTAATATTCAGTCACCTCTAGTTTTTGGTAACAGTTTTAACTCTTTATCACCCTACAGTGTCAATTGGCATGTAAACATTAGTGTTCAGTTTGTATCCTAAACATACTGTCAGAGGGAGTCTCTTATTTGTCCTCACCTGCTGTGCTTCGATTCACAATACAGAGCATCTGTGAAGTACACAGGTCAGAGTCCTTTCCAGTTAAGCTAAACCAGAAGATATGGTTACCAAATGCACTCCAGCAGCTAAAGGACCATCAAATCACAGAACCAGGCTAGGAGAGCAGCAGATACAGCCATTGAATCTTCCATGGCATAGACGTGGTGTCCTCAGTATCATTTCACTCTATATGTAGTCTCCTATTGCACTATAGACAGCTCTCCAGGACTCCCTTACAAACTCTGGTACTAAAGGCAGCACATGCGCATGTTTTGAGGGAAAGGAGTGAGTTATACCCTCGGTGTTCAAGCCTGCAGGAAGGCCTTGCTGGATCTGCCGTAACTTAAATAGCAGAGCTGTGCTGTCTCAGTGTGCTTGAGGGTTGCAGCAGCCCCACACCAGAAAGGCTTGAGATTGGGTGCCAGGTCTGCGCCAGGACGAAATGTGCTCTCTGTGGTCTGATCAGAGGTGCACCCGGAGTGTGTGGCAGCTCCTGTCTTGGTGTCCAGACCCAAGCTCGGAGGGCACAGTGCATGGCCCAGGCCCGCTTTGATGCGCAGTCGGGAGAAGACTGCCGAATGTGGCTAAAACTGAGAATCTTTTTTTTTGAATATTAATTTTGACCACAAGTCCATTAAAACTGCCAAAGTCCCACAAACAGGTTTGAGTTTGTGAGTGCTCATCCACTTGGCGAGAGCACAGGAGTGAATTGATCAGAGGCAAAGCTAAGCAAACAGGCACTGGGATTTTACTGGGTCTCAGCGATGCCTTAATCCCTGAGCAGACTATTAATTTCCTTCTTACTACAACCATATGGGTTTCCCATGCTGAGTGGTAGTGTTATGCTGTGTTGTAAAATCCTTACTGCCTAACAGGAGCTTGGGGATTCCTGAAACTATAGCTCGCATTTCTTGTCGTTTAAAGCGTGAGGGAAAGCCAATGTCTGATAAACTTATGGTTTAAGTTATTTTCCTGGCTTCCTTTTTGCAATTTTTCTCTCTCCGTTATGGTTTCTTCAGCTTCCATATATTCCATCACTGTCAGCACGTCATCATCTACCCATTTTATCCATTATGTTGATGTTTTGGTTGCCTGATAAAACAGCTTGTATTTCTTAGTGGATTTTGTCCTACCAGCTGGTTGCCACAGATACAACCTTTTTATGTTCAAAACTAGCTGCCTACTGGTCACTTCTGCCTAGAGAATTTTAAAAAGTGGCAAATGACTTAAAGTGTTAACATTTTTGGCTGATTGCTACTGGGCTTTTGCTGCAGAAGTAAAAAATGTCAGTCATTGCCACAAGTAAGATTTCTGTATGTCAGCTCACTAAAACTTTTTAAAACTTCTATTTTCAAAAGAGCAATCTGCTTCCAAAAATTGTGACACGTTAAACCTGATGTCTAAAGTTACAAAGTTTTAATATAAAGGACAAATGTTTGTGCACTGTAATTCTCGTTCAGTCTGTATTTTAAGTTCTCATATTCTGTTTTATGACATTTAACTTTGACATAGGTGGACATTGGGGGGTTCTCACAGATTTGAATTCCACTGTAGGGTTTTTAGAACAATTGTATGCTGTGATGAGCAGTCTTTAACTCCTCCTCTTTCTTATATTAAAATGCATAAATGGAATAAAACAGTCGGAGAAAATGCATGAAATTTGAGGCTGAGAGGAGGTGCAATTATTAATTTTTTCAGGATTTGTATGTGGAGAGGATTACCAGCTGCCTTTGTGTTTCTGCAAAATAGCTCTGTCGTGGAGAGCTATCATCAAGGAGGTTTTTGTGTAATTCCAAGTGATCTCTGCTTCTGCAGGCTTGGATCAGCCAAGCCCTCTTCTATGACTCTTCCAGGATTAAAATCCCAACCATAACTGTACTCTGACATGCACTAGGGTTAACTGCTGCAGCTGGATACAAACCCCACTGCATGTACTCTACATTAAGGACACAGAATAATTTTGGGCAGTGTCATTTTTGTATTAATTGAACTCCCTTCTGCATCAGTGGCTTCATTGAGCTATTAGGGTTTGCCTGCAGCAGAACTCCTTGCTATTATTTAGCAAATGTTGCTTTGGTAGCCACTCGTGCAGATGACAGAAAGGTGGTTAAGTATGTCAGTATAGATGTATGGTGTTCAGCCTGAGATTTTATGTATATAAGAAAAATTCCTATTCAAATTGCTTAGTGAATATCTATTTTATGCCGATAGCAACCCTTTAGAGCAATACAGGCTTTTTTTTTTTCTCCATGAATGAATCTGAACCCTTTATACACTTACTTTACATTTTCTTTACTGTAGATCTGATTCTGTAAACCTTAAGTAATGTCATCAGGAATCAGTGGAAATGCTCCCATGAGTGAGGAAACATTTCTATGAAAAAGGGTTTGCAGGCTCAGGGTTTTTGAGACAAAGGTGGCTATACGCTGTTTTTCCATCTCTCTGGTGCTGTTCTTTGAACATCTGACATGCATGACATTGAATGAAGGACAAACACAGCACATGTGAATCCACGGGTCTTTTAAAGAATTTTTGGACAAGTTAATGTAATGGTACAGTTTGCTGTAAATTGCTCCTGTCTTACCTTTTTGAGGGCTTGCATATAGGCGATGGATGAGAGAATCCCTGTATAAGAAAACTAAGTATTCACAATTTCTGTGATGTCCAGAAAATGATTTTATCTGCAGCTGTGAGAAGTTGCTAGGGAACAGTGCTAATTCATTTTCACTGATCCATCTTCGTTAGCACTGTTGAGGTAATCTTCTCAGTTGCTCAGTGATACTGCTGCTTCATTTTGCATTAGGGTGTGATTTGGAAATAGCTCAGAACTGTCCTGCTTATGAAGTTTGAAATAAACTTTCTAATAAAGAACCTTTTTTAGATGACCTCCAAGCACCAAACCCTTTACTGAGAGTGCTGTGAGTTACAAGGTGTCACTGTGAAGAGCTGAAAGTCCAAATTTAAGGCTGAGCACTGGGACTGCAGGAGGTGAGCCCTCACTGGAAGAGCGTTGGGCTCACAAAGCATTTGTCCAGTTGAGTCTCTCCGGGAGAGGACAGGAACAGTTCTGGAGATTCTTTCGAGATAAACATGGTGTCTGCATTTCTGATATCATTGTGTTTGCTAGTATGTTTTAGTCTCAGCCTTGAAGCATTTTCTTTAAGGTGTACACTCTTTCTCACTGAACATCAGACAGCTTGTAGGCACACTTAAGGCAGCAGCTTTTAGGCAGTGGCTGTTGATCTGCTTAATAAGTCAGAATTGTTGTAGTTTTGATTGCTAGCAGCATTTCTCCATTCAAGTCATGTAAAAAGGTGATCAACTGGGGTCATAGTTCTGGAGTAGTATCTGCATCCCTCAACAATTGTATCTTACTGTGTGACTTCAAAACAAAAGGTCCTGCACCAGACACTGCTTTGCAGAAAGTGCCAGAGGAAGAGTCTTACCCACCCCATTGCTTCTTGGTATATATGGAGAATATGTAGCTCTATTCTTACTTCTGCAACGGTTTGTTTTGTAAGACTCGTGCTGCACGATCCACCAGCTGCTTTATTTACTGCACTCCTAATGTTCTCAGCCTATTTAAGTGAATCCAGAAGAATTTCTCCACTTGTTGCTTGTCCACTCAGCATAAAAAATACATGTACACATACATATACACACGTGTATAAATGTCCCCACAGCACTTAAAAAACCCTATTTCTGTGCTATGTTCTGTTTTACTCTGCCTACAATGGATGGCTGGGTAATCCTCAGTTACATTTATCTTGTGGTCTACATGGTTCTTTGGGTGTGGCTCACAACCAACTTCACTCAGACGCGTGTTGTGCTATGGTAGCTATTTGCTACCATTTTTTTCACCTGTGAAATGGGGCAAATGACACTCTATTTCCACTGCACAGAGTCCCCAGTACTGTGCTTTGGTTTTCCTATCCTTTCTTAAATCTAAGTCTAATTTAAAAAATTGTTTGTTGCACAGGCTGTGCTGTTAGCAGCTTTGCTGATGTTTGGCCAGGAAGGGATGTGTTGCATTGTTTTCTTTTTCCAAACAGTTTAGAAAGATATATTTTAGACCCTACATCATATTTTTGCATTTATTTTGAAAACAATAGTTGGAAGCAGTCCACAGGGCTCCCAATCACTTTAAATCAGCAGGCAGCACTATCTTTGTCTTTCATTTCTGTAAACAAGCACCTTCCCTCACACTCTTGAATACATACGTATTTTGTTTTGTTTAGTGTTGTTGCTCATTATTGCCCAATTATCCATTCCTGCAGGAAAAAGTGCCATACAACTGGGAGAGCTGACAGTAAAGCTGGTGTTATGTTACAATACTGCATTTGCTGAGTAGTTTGGGGTAAAAAGAGATCATGGATTGCCTCTTCACCTTGACCTCCAAATATCGACCTGAAGACCGTATCTCCTCTTAAACATTTCTGTGCTTGTTTCATAATTCCTGTTGGGATATGGCTCTGGGCAAGAGTACCAGCTTGGCCCTTAACACAATAACACCTCCTTAGAGCATCTCTAACAGTAATAATGTCAGTTGTAATAATGGTCTCTTATCTATTGTATTACTGGGATTTTTGCCTGCTAGTAGTATACATTTCTGTAGTGCCACTTCAGGTTACAACACTGCTATTTTCCTTTTTTCTCGCTGCTTTGCTGCTGACTTGACGTCACGTGCAGCCCACAAGATGAAATTGGCAGAAGGGTGCACCAGCCAGACTGCTGGCTGACACCAACGTGAAGTTTCTGAAAAACCTGTTTCTGACTTCCCCTTCAAGTTCGGGGTCCCAAGATGACTGCTGCTGGGGACACTGCAGAGGCGCAGTGCTAGTCTTATTACTCACACAACTCCCAAGGTTTGCTTCCTGAGCTCTTAATCAGGGTCTTTCTAAAACAAAAAGATCCAATTCTGCAGGCCATGAAGGGTTCTGGTTCCCACTGAGGATTGTGCCCTCTCATGGATTGTTTAGTAAGAGAACAGAGGTCAGAGCTACAAACTCTGTCTTTGTTTCTGCTTTAAATTGATTTGTGTGTGTTCTTTCCTTTTAATTCACCAGAGACTTGTGCATTTTACATCTTGCAAGATATGTTTTGAATAAGGGCTTTCTTCTTGAAAGGAATAAAATCTAAATCTGTGTCTAGTGCGTGCATGTAAACATATATGCAACTGAGCGCACGCCCATGAACTGTGAGCACAATAGGCAATTTTGTCAAGTGCAAGAGATATGTATTACAAAGGGATTTATTTTATTTAACTCCTGGTATGCACAATTCAACTTTTCAAGCCTAAATAGGTCTTGTGCCCTTCACTAATTAAATTTTGTTATAAATCCACCCGGGCTGTATTTTTGTAATACCTCCATTTGAATGAGGGTGATTTAGTGTCTGGGTGGAATGGTTTTTCCTCCTGAAATGTTAATTAGATGGAGAACACGTTATGCTTTGGAAAAGCTGCATTGCAAACCCAAAGATAAACAGATTGATTTAATTTTAATCTGCTTTCATGGTGATGCATAATGATAACTGGTTTCTGTCTCACAGGGCTGAAAACCACAGACCTTAATAAGAGTTTGTGGGTATATTATACAGCTTTAAATAGCTTATGTTGTGCTAGACCGCTCTCCATAAATTATTCTAACTCCATCAGTATCTCAGGGACTCCCGATTGTCTTCTGCTGTGGATTTTCAATCAGTGAAACTATTAACGTAACCTGAAGAAACTTTGAGGCATCTTCTCTGAAAACGACTGACAACACTGGTTTGTACATGAAGTATTCACTGGAGAAAATAAAACAAAAAAAAAAGCCTTATGGAGAAGCCAGCTCTGTACATTAAATTCCAGCATTCAAATCCTCACTTTCGTAAGCCATGCCAAAATTGATTATGAAATTAAAAGCTAGACATTCAGATGGTTAGTGTGAAGTGTTTTACTACATGACCTATTTTTTGTGATACATCATTCCTGTTACACCAAGAAAGCTGCAATTTTGTTTAGTTATTTCTAGAATGGTTTGTTCAAATGGGGCCTCCCAACTACAGTTCTTTCTGTTGAAAGAGTTTCAGTTATGCAGGCTTGCTCTTGATAGGGAAAACATGGTTTTTAGTGGTCTTTATTTCTTCAGGGGTTTCTGGCAGATACAAATCCAGAAAGCCTTTGTGCACTTGACTTTAATCCACTCACTGCAAATAAACCTGAAGTCTAACAAATCCAGGCTGAATTCTGCCTGTTTTCTCGATGACAGACACATTTTATTTCTGATTGATGTTCAAAGAGATGAATCATTTTCAGGCTCAAATTCTGTCCTATATTAGCTTCAGCCATAAAAAACCAATGAAACTGCAGAGGGAGGCAAAAGAAGAGTATGGCCTTGAAGTGTATCAATCTAGCACCACCCTAATGTTGTACATAAAAATAGAAGTGGAAATGCTGGGAACTGAAATTCCTACCAGTCCTACTTGCACCATGGAGTGGTTAATTTGATCAGCTCTGTTTATATATGAAATTTATATAAAAGCTGCAAAACAAAACAAAAAATCCCCCCAAAATACCACCCCTCTCTTCCCCAAAAGGCAGTAGTCTGAAGGATGGTGGTGAGTAGTAACATGTATTCTTTTTTCCATGCATGAAAAGAGAACAGAACTGATCCCGGGATTGCTTTGTAGAATAAAGCCTCTGGGAGAGGATGGAGGTTGTTTGCAGCAGGTGAAACATCAGGACGTAAATGTCAGAATGAGGTGTTATTATATCAGAATGGTCTCATTTATGCAACGTGCAGCAACCAAATGACCTCAGATATTGCAAAGAATGACTGCATTTAGCACACTCAGAGTGATTTTTGAGTCTCACTTTTGAGACAGTGATCATTCTGCTCATCCTGACTTGCCAGCAGAAGACAGCTACTTGGGAATTGTTTTAATAGTTTCCCTGCTTAGTCATGCTGAAATTGCTGCCTAGATTTTAGGATCCCATGGTAGTATCCAGTCCCATACTCCCTGATTCTCAATCTATGACATTTGATTCCAGTCTTTAAAAAGACCCTGATGAGGTCTGTCAGCTCATGGTTAGAGTCTGGAGGATGGCTATTTTAGCTCTTCAGCCTCTCTGAAGCTAGCGTCAGTGGAGCCTCAGGAAATACAGACTAGATGTTTCCATCTCCACCAGATGGAATCTGTTATTGGATCGAGGTGATGTCATTGCAAAGAGTCTGCATGAAGAGCAACCTGTGGCATATCCATCTGCAAAAATGGGCTCTGGGCAACAACGTGCATTGGGTATTTACAGGTTAGGACTGTGAATATTTTCAGGATTTCTTGCAGGGAGTATTTTGTTGCTGATGTAAATCAGTGTGTTACACTTTCCAGTGAATGGAAATGGACCCGACTTCTTTGTCTTATGATGTGAAGAGCTCTGGTCAGGTCCACTTCCACTCACGTTTTATTTGTCTTTGGTTTGAAATGGGCTGGTGGGGGAAAAGCCTGTCCAACACCCGTTACTGCTGTCACTGCCCAGGGGTGGTGAATATTATAGTAAAGTGAAAACTGCCATCCTATACAGCTAAACACTGCTTTGATCTCTCTCCATTGCTGCACTAAGAGTAGGCTCTGGGCAGGAAAAAGCACTGAACAGAAATAGAAACCCCCTCAAGTTATTTCTGAAGTGCTTTGGGGAGACAGGGTGGCAAGGCAAATTCAGAGCCCACTGCATTGTTAGATGCCTAGAAGCTCTCAAAAATGTACCCCTCTGCAGACAATTTATCTGGCACCTTCTAGTTGCCACTGGTAACAAGATGATAACCAGCAGTAGCACCTGTGTTAACAGCCTCCCTTTTCTTTTTATTCCTTTGATGTTGAAAGTAGCTCGCTTTCTCAAAGGGAGCGTGAAAGGTTCCCACAGATCTTTGCCCTGAGCGCTCACAATAATAGAAAACTGGATTCAATGTCATGGGTCTGGAACATCTTTATTTAGAGCTGTTTGGGGTTCAGATTCCCTGTTTGTTTGCACTTTGTTTTGGAATGGAGGGATGCGTGATATTTGTATGCTGCATGCAGGACATTGTCAGGAGTAAAATGTGGAGAGGGAGCCCTGCCTGTGGCGGGGAACCTGCGGCTTCTGCGGGCTCCTTGCCTTTGATCTCTTGCACGTCTGGAGGGTGAATTTGCGCACTCGCGCTCTCTCTCTTTCCCTTCCCTGTGGTGCTTCAAAGGAGACACTTTGTTGACATTGTACCATGGCACTTAGCAGAAACACGTGCTGTAATGCTGTTATTTTCACCAGCCAGCTGTTCCACTTTATACAACACTTAAGTAACAATTTCACAGCCATTACCAGCCTGCAGTAATGACATGGGCTGAAAGCTAAGTGCTAACTGGTTGTAAACTGCAAAAACTGGGAGATGCTATACCAGACGCTTTGATAAATGAGAAAGGACACTGCCTGCATTTTAATTGGTCAAGTTGAAGCCTCTTTTATCACTAGAGTAAACATAGTGTTTAGTGGGTCATGAGATAGAATTGGGAATCACTATCTTTGTGCACTTAAGAAATTTATTTCCTTGATTTCAGGTGTGATGTATTGATTCTGGGAGTTCCTTCTAGGTTTTTTTCTTTCTCCCTTCCCTTGATTTGTACCCTGTCAGCACTGACGGGTTTTCAGGGATTGAGGACTCCCAAAGGCTTCGTTTGCCATGATTGATTTGGTGCAAGGGATAAGCTACCTACAAGTCTCAGTAACCGATGTGCTGCCCTGTGAGCAGTGAGCCAGAGGTAAATAACAGCCTGTAGAAACACCTATGGAAGTCTTTAGTTGGATAGGCTCCTTGTTTGAAAAACAAAACAAAACAAAAACCCAACCAACCAAGATTGAAATGTTTATCTTTTCTTTCCGCCTCTTTTCCAAAGTAGAATCTGTCCCAAAGTGAAGTGATGGGCACAAAATACAATTTTACTTTCTGCTGCCCAGTGCAAACGTACAATCTGTTGTGCTTATATTTGCCCACAGTTAACAGTCTATGAAAAAGCTTTGTCAGATGCCTTCTTGTGCATTGCAGTTGAGAAATCTGAACGGTGGCTGAACCAAGGGGCTGTCTCACAAGCACTCTCAGGAGCAGTGGAAGGGTTAAGACCCAGCTTGCCCTGTGACAGCCAGGCAATTCAATAAAGCGGATTTGCAAGAAAGTAATGGAGCCCTGACAGCAGTCGTAATCTTTTCACCTCGAGTATCTTCAGTTTTTATCTATTGACAAATAACATACCTTCAGTTATTATTTAACCCTGTTTCATCCAGGTCGTTCTTTGGTAATTGCAAAGTGCTACTGCCATTGTAAATTGAGTGAATAAAATTCTACAATTCCTCAACAGTGGCAATCACAGCACTGAGACATACTAGAAGAAAAAGCATTTCCTTGGATTGTGAAATTGAAGCTTTTGTGCTAATTGTAGAAGTATATTTAACTGATTCTTCAAAAAGAGTTCCTAACTTCTAATTCTGTAGAAAACAACAATCTTGTGCTGTTGTTTTCAGTAAAATCAGGGATTTGAGTATTTTAATAGATGACTAAATTAGACCTTGTAAGAAACTCTTCTAAGAAATCCTGATCCAGAGGCTGCTGTTACCCCTAGGAGTGTACACAAGGCTCTGCATTTGTTTTGAAACATTAGAATCAGTGCCATGTGGCAGTTTGTCATTGGATAAAGTGAACGTCTGGGACAGACACACTCAGCTTATATCTTACTGGTTTTGTGTCCATTTTTCTGGTTTACCCATGGCTCTGGCATTTAAAAGAATCCAGACAGAAAATAAGAGGATGGTATCTGTTATGTGTCTGTGTTTGTACACTTGTTTTAATCTATTTTTTTTTTAATGCTTTTGAAAAGATAAGTGAGAAATTTCATGAATTTTCATGTGTGGCTGTTTACTTAGCAGAACTGAGACCCTGACAGCTTTCTCGATTGCAGTAAAGCTATTGCATATGTGCCCACAGAGCAAGGGAGAAGATGCTATGCTCTAACCCTGCTCTTTCCTTGATTCCCTACCAGGTCTGTTAATAAAACGTATGAAAGCATAGCTGTTGTATGGTCAATATAATCTGTTATGTGTTTTTAAGTAGCAACTGTAATGTAGTAATTGCAGTGGGTTGGGTCCATTGAGACAGTTGCCTTTTCACAGACATGCGCTCAGCTGAGTGGCCTAAACCCCACACCAGCACCTTCTCATCAGCCACAATCAACTACTGGAGAGACAGCGACAATGTTAGAGAGCTAGAAGGGTGAATATAGGTTTCTTAATCACAGCCAGCTTAACTCAGAAAGATCTGAGCCACCCTGATTTCCTTGTGAAGTGAGAATCATTTTTCTGTCATTGGTCTTAGTTGACACCCAGCAGTTTTCCTTTCTTGAGGTGGAACAGAAAGGCAGGACCAGATGCTGATCACTAGGAATAGCTAAAGACACACGCTGAAAAATGTTTCATCCAGATTGTATGGCCTTTTTCTGTCTCCTCTTCGTTCTCTAAGATGCCAGGAATTCAGTTTAATTTCCCCTCTTCTTTGACCATTGGTCTTTTGTCCTGAGGGACGTAGGTGGTCTAGGAGCAGAAACTGCACCTGCTTAAAATGCATTTTGTGAAATCTGCATAGAAGAACTTGAGCACAACTTGGAAGCCTTCAGTTCCCCCAGTGTGCTAAGGAAATTACAGCCACTGCCATGGAGTTAGCGGTAGGGGAAACGGGATGTAACCCTTTTGTCCAAGAGAGTTGAAGGAATCCTTTGGCTTTTTATTCTGAAAACATCTGTGTGGATTTTGTCCTTCAAAGATTTCACAAGTAATTTCGTGCGGAGGCAGAGCTGGTAGTGCTTGTTTTACTGATATTAGCATTTCTGCATAGCAGCAGCTGTTTATACAAAAAATCACATACCTCTAATTTTTTTTTTCCCAGAATTGAGAAATTGCCATAACACTGAATGGATTTTGTGTATGAGATTCTAAGCAAATATAATTAAACTGTCATTTCCTGACAGCTCATATATGAGGCTGTTTGACCACAATGGACTTTTTATTTTTGTAAACACATTCAGAACCCAAAAGTTAGTGACACCAGAAACTCCTAATTCAGTAAATTGGCCAAAGTTATATAGCTGTGGATGAATTCAGTAGTACCTTAAGATACATATTTAGATATTTACTTAAAGGGAGAAAAAGAATTAGGGATTACGATGCCTGCTAAGAGGAAGTAAACCAGATATTAAAAATATATATATACATTGTTTGTCTTCTCCACTGGTTATTCAAAACCAGAAATATTGTGCTAACACGTGTGAACCAGCAAGCACTCCTCAGTAGGAGCCAGTCCAGTTGTGACTGTAACGTTCTGGCAAACAGCTTGTCCTATTGTTTAACCTCATACATGGAAACAGACTTCCCAAGAAACCACTCGCTTTTGGAAAATAAGAATATTTCAAAGTAGTTTTAGGATCAGAACTCATAGAATGGTTAAAACCAAATACATTAAAAGAAAATTAAGAAATTTCGTGGAATCAGAAAGATTGTGAAAATTGGAACAAAGATATGAAATGTCATCTTTGAGTAATCCAGGGGTGGAGGGGAGAAGACAAGGTAGATTTTGCTTGTAATATGAGACCTAGCAATGATTCTCAGCTCCTCACTCCTGATACAAGCCCCAGCAACAACCTTGACTTCTGGGGACAAAAATGATACTTTCCTCTCCAATGCAATAACTTGTAGTCGAAAGACAGCCTTAACATGCTCAGTGGTGCCCAGTGTGGATAATGGAGGAGCAGGCGTGAGGAGCAGGCTCCAGAACGTATCTACTCTGCAATTTAGCTATGACTAAAGCTGTAGTTACCGTTAGTTGAATAAGATTTCTGTCTCGATATAATTTCTTCAAAATATGGAATTCCTAATTGTTTCTTTCATCTCTTTTCCTTGTAATACTGTTGAACTCTAATGAGCAGTAGTGTTTTCTGTGGGGCAGTAATGAGAAAATAATGAAGAAGTAAGTAACAGATTGAGCTGACATTTTGTATCTAATTGGTGAAATATCCTCTTGTTCCTCCTAGAGCAAAGGTGAAGAAAGGTGTGAACATTTTCAGTGTAAGAGCCAGCAGCCCATACTTATGGGACATCAGAGAGAGCATGGATTATACTGGAAAATATGCGCCAGCTGTTATTGTTTGCCAGAGGAAATCTGCTGCCTCTGAAAACAGGTAGGTCATTTCCAGCAGTCTATCTTTTAATAAAGCATTTTGCCATGATTTTAATAAGTTTGATTATAGTGCATGATAAAAATGCATTTGGAAAAGCTATGACTTTATTTTGCAGTGCATTGCTAATTCTGCTACGTGCACTTTGAACTAAACGTTATTCAGTCGAAATACTCTAAGGAAGTTAAAAAGTAGCAGGAAATACTGGTTTCACGTAGTATTTAGAAGAACGTTTCACATCTTAGAGTTAAGTTGTGACTAGTTCAGTATGTTCAAATTATTTGCTGCCACGCACTATAGCAAGGGATAACTGTAGGGCTGTTTGTGGTGGGGGTTTGGGTTTTTTTTTTTTTTTTTTGATTGGGGTTGGTTGCTTGTTTTTTTAATTGGAGGGGTTTTTTTGGTGGATTTTGTTGCTTTGGTTTTGTTTTTTGGTTTTTTTTTGTTTTTTTTTTTTGTTTTTTTTTTTTTTTTTTTAATCCAAAGGAAACTAAAACATACTCTTGATATCAAACCCACATTTTTGTTGGTGAGATTTATATGAATTTTTATTCTGCAGAAGGTAATAGATTTTCCATCTTCCATTCCCATTGTGCCATAACTTAGGACATTGACCTGTCTTAAACTGCCTTCATCTGGCAGTAGGATGTTCCTCTTATAATCACAACTGAATGCTTTAATAAATACATTTTTATATTGCTTGCTGCTTTTTTTTTTTTCATTGTTTCTGGAAATGTATGTCAAGTGCATATTTATAAGGATCTGACTGCCTGCATATGTATTCTGTTTAGCATTGCTGTTAGAAAACTTGCCATATAACATGGAAGTTCTATACTGTGACTTAATTCTGAATTTTCACAAAATCTTACAGGCTTTGGGGATTTATTACATGAGTTAGAGTTTTTAAATAAATATCCTCTGAGCCTAATAACTAGGAAGCCTCATGTCTTTGCAATCTGGGTATATGAAAAAAAAGAGGAAGGGAAGAATTTCCTTTCCTAATCGTGACAAAACACTTTCTCCTTATTATAATTCAGATTCTACACAATTTTTTCTGCTATAAGATCCTGAATTTTCTCATCTAAACTGTATATTGTCTTGTACCTGACTGAATTTTATTGGTCAAAGCAGCAATGTATATACATGCCAAGGTCAGAGCTCCCTACTGTCAGGCACAATCTGTCAGACAGGTTCTTTAAAATCCCAGTTCAAAGCTATTCGAAGACAGTGTGAATATTTTCCTTGACTGAAATGGGCTTTGGATCAGAATCAAAGATTATTTCAATGATGAGTTTTTCATCACACTTTATCTTCTTGGGTCCATACGGTGCATTTGCCTGATTTCTCTTCCTCATCAGGAAAATATAATGCAACCTCACGGGTGAGTTGAAGACTGGTAAATTATTTCCCTTCGCTGTTCATCATTCAGTGGCAAGCCTTCAAAATGACCTCTTGTATACAAAAAAAATAAGTTATTATGTCACCTTTCATGCAGTGGTTGTGGATTCTGTGTACTTTCACATGCTGAGTATAAACATTGCTTCGTGTTTATTAAAAGAAATGTGAGCTTATGTACATATTAGATTTTACTGGAAAGAAAATCAAGTGAAGACAAGGTACATGTGTAACTCCCATGTAAGTTCTGGTGTGGCTTATTCTGTCTGAGTTACCAGTTGAGATTTTGTGGTTTTCTCACTTTTGAGAACTTTTCCTTTTTTTGTTTGTAAACAAGTGTAAAATATTTTCAATGCATTATTCAGTATGTTGTTTTGCTCATTAAATTTAGTCATTTCTATTTTAAGATTAATTTAAAAAAGTAAGATCAAGCATTATATGGGGAAATATTTATGTGTGCTCAATGTTTCTTGGGAAACAATTTTTTCCTTATCTAGACATGTTTGATGCCACTAAACATGCACAATGGATAACAGCTAAATACTGATGTCTCTTATCAAATTGTTTGCCTCCATAGTTAATTTAGAAATTTTACAAATTCTATTTGCATATTGTTTAATTACTCTTAAAAATCAGAGATCTGATCACATGAATGCAAAGGTGGCAATGTTAATTAACTAAAGATTCGATACCTTAGTGTTTCTGATAGTTTTACATGGATCAGAAAATAGTGTTAATAAAGCCAACCTACTGTGACCGGTGTAATTTCACGGATTAAGGACGCACTTGTGCAAGTGACAAACTTAACCAGGATGCCTGCGCATTTCTTGATCGATGTTTGAAATATATCAGTCATTTTATTTGGAGAGGTTTTGGCACTGAAATCTTATAGTAGCAGGATTAACATACAAATATTATCACAGCCAGCAGGGTGTTTTAGAATGAATATTAACAGCAAATATTATGAGTCTGTATGAGAATAACTAATTAAGCCCATCTGTCAAATATGATTTGAAGTTTTCAGTGCCTTGCTTATTATGGGCTTGCGACAGTGTTCCATATTAATGGTGAAGCAATTATAAAGTTCTCCCCAATTCTTCTGATTTCATACTCAGGCATTAATAATTTTGTAACACTCTAAATCCTGACCCATGAGATTATTAGATGGGCTTACTACTTGTAGTATCTGTACAGCACTTCTATTATTCTCTGAGAAGCATTTGTCTTCCATCCCTCTATTGTCATGTAGATGACAAAAAAAAAAAAAAAGAAAATAGTGTGATGGGAATTAACCAGTGGCTCGTAAATGTGACTTAGGAAACACTTAAATAATGATTGAATCAGGGAGATGCGTACTAATATGTGCCATCCTTTACTTACTTCCTTTGGAAGTTGCCATTGATCCAAGCAAGTGCAAAATAATTATAGACAAAGCTTGGCCATCTCAGAGTAGAACCTTAATGTCTGGATATGACCATTCACTGCCTTATCTCTGAATGTGTTTAAACTATGTTATGGATAAGCTTTGCTCAGCGGTTTCCTTTTCCTATGCTTATTGTTGGAAATGTTACAAAGATAGCACTTTTTTTTTTATACTTTGTGTGCACTTCTGAGTTACAGCTCTATGGCATTGAAAAAGTTCCTGGCTTGCGCTGCTTGAAACCAGACGCTGGTCCTGATATTCCTAGGGAAACTTATTTTTGTTTTGAACTACAAGTGACTGAATCAGTCTGTGATAATATTGACACAGTAAGAGACAATGACAGCATTTTCTGGGCTGTATGCCTCATTTGTTCCTGTGTGTCTCATTTTTTCATTATACTATATTTCAGTGCTTAATTTTCTTAACACTTTTATAATATAATAAATTAATTTGATATTAGATAATAACAGAGGACAGGAAAATGGTTGGCAGCATTGGCTTTGATTTTCCTACACAATATTTTCTTTTTATTACATTTATACCATTATCCTTAGTGCCCTGTATTTCTCATTTTCAAATTTAGTTATTTAACATTTAATTTTCATGTTGTAACTGCAGTGAGCTATTGCCTCATTCTCTTACTTGTTGCATCTGCCAGTACATTTGATAGACTCTCAAGAGTGCTGTAATCCTAAAATGCTTCTGAAGCAACAAAAGCAACAAATTTGATATAAATAACAGCCTAATAGCCATAGTAATTACATTGTCTCTTGCTGCTGTTCATCAAAATGCTTCATAAAAGTAGTTTTATGTTTTAGATCACTATTAATTTTTTTTCCTTGCTGTTCCTGTGCTCACATGAGTTTGTCAACTAGAGGTATATTATTGCTTGGAAAGAAAATTTTCTACTCAATGGAATTACAGAAAAGATGCGTGATGAAGAAAAATAATTTCCAATGTATCTTGTCCAGTGAATCACATGAGCTTCAGTTTGTCATGATGAAACAAAAGCAAGAAAAAGAGTCTAGAAATTATACATGTTTTACCATGGGATATATTCAAGTATGGTACTAAAAAAGCTGCACAGGCAGAGTGTGCAAACGATTGGGTTAGGCTATGTGTTTGAGTATTTTTATGGCAACCTAAGAGATTGTTTGCCTGTTTTGTTCTTCAAAAGATAAAGCAACACATGAATTCGGAGGAGGGAAGAGTGAAGGGGGGGATATCCTTTATGTGGCTCCAAAATTACTTTCTGAGAATGGTTCAGCCCTAAAAAACTGACTATTCATTCAGCATCATTAATGCTAATAAAATATGTTAAGATATGTATTATTGGGCAGATATAATATGTTAATTTGATTCTGAAATACCAGAGTTTACCTCTACTTATACTTCTGAAGCATATGGGTAATGGTCAGCTGTAAATGTATTTTTTCCTGGGTAGCTTTGGAGTTTCATACTGTGTACTGTTTGCATTTTTGTTTTACCTTCCTGTATTATTTGAAACCTCTAGGCTTCTAAAAGTTTATCTGCTGTGAATATGTGAAAGTGCTAAGCATCTCATAAGTCATGTTTACATTCTGCTGTTTGAAAGCAATTAGTCATAAACTTCTATTTCTCATTTCTCATTTTAAAACTTGTGTGCCCTCTGAGAGAGATGTTGAGGTGAAATAAGTTTATATGAACCAAGCCTCAGTGCATCATTCTTTTACATACTGACCCACTTTTTCATTTTTTAAAAAGAAAACAATTTTTTTTCTCAAGAAATGCAGAATCCCTTTTAAATGCTACTCAATGCTAACTAAAAAAGTTTATGGGTGTCATCTTGAAGCGAATCAAAAGAGATTAAATATTAACTAACAACTATTAGATAAAGACATTACTACCCAACTTTTTCACCTATTTGTTTGAAACAGATTCATTCATTTAAAAACAAAAATATTACAGGAGAGCACTTCAAAGGCATGTAGACTGTCTTCTGGCATCTTAGAGGTGGACTCTGTTCCCATATCTCTGGCATGGACTTGAAGGAGTTACCACAGGGCAATTCATCTGTCATTACGAAGATGATGATTCCCTTCAATCTCAGATGAATTTTAGGGTTCTCCTTAGAGAGGAAGGCTATTCCTATGTTCTTTTCTTAGTGAGGATAGTGTTATTGGAAACAGGAAAAGCGACAATTAGCATTGATTTGCTGATGCTATCTTTTGAAGCAGTTCAATAGAATAAAATATAATTCCCTCATCCAGGAATTATCCTCTTGAAGTACTAATGTACATTTATATAGCAGCCTAATGGCTTGCACTTGGTGATTTTCAGAACTACGTCATTGCTACATGCATATCAACTTAAGTAAAGTAGTAAAGGTGAAGTGCCCCTAAAATGTAACTTCACATGACTTAACAGTTCACAACAGTCAGGAAAGTAAAGGAGATTATCTGTAGTACCTGTACCGGTTTATGCTGCTATGGTATCCCTTCATCACCTGTAGGAATTTTTGCAGTGGATGGGAGAAAGTCAGACACCACCTCTTTAGAAGGGTACATAATAAGCACAGAGATAGTATAAGGGCTTTTATTCTACTTTGTGGTCAAGTGCAAAGAATAAAAATATACCAAAAAATCCTAGGGCAGAGGTAGTATTTACTGCGGTACAGCGGATTGTTGCTTTTTGTGGCTTTAGCAATACGAGGTGAAGAATATACTTTAAAATAGTGCTTGATGTTTCCAGAATACATCGATATGTTGACTGTTTTCTCGTGATCTTTACCACTCTTGCCCTAGCTAAAAGTAACTGAAAAGAGTAACTGAAGCTTACATAGCCACTTTGATCTGGTACATATTGTAACCTTAGCTTCTAGAGGTTCCAGCTGGGTCAAAGGAATCGGGGACAGAGGACCACTTTTTTTCAGTGGCAGCTCAAGAGTTTGCAGATTTCCTAGGACTTGAATTCTTGAAACAGTTGAGATCACTGTCACAGTTATGCCAGCTCACTGCACACCCCAGGGAGAGCTGGGGTTATCAACTGTCAGCTCTCATTGCATATCTAGGAATAATGATAAAAACTATGAGCAAATACAATAAACTGATAAAGATGTCGTGCTAATTTGAGAGGGTTTTGTGCTGGGTCTGATTTGTCTTAGACTCTGTGGTCATTTTCTAGCACATTGTTATATTTGTCTCTACTTTTGTGACAGTCTGTCCCAGGTGGAAAATAAGTCAATGAATAATTACAGATTGTAATGACTGCAGACTGGTGTCCTAATGACCCAACTCGTCACAGGCCAGTGTCCATTCACTGACTGTCCACCACTTTTGTTACTGATGCCTCATCCAGCTCTTCTGTTCTCTCCAGGCTGTCCACCTCTGTGTATCTAGAAAACCTGGGGAGAAATTTTCTGTCCTCTACAGTGTCACAGCAGAAGACAACCTGAGAAAGTGTTTCTTAATTTGAGTTGGACTGGTTTTGTGTTTCACATATGCTAGCACCAGGATAACCTCTCCCAACTCATTTCAGCTGTGACCCCGGGACAGATCTTTGAACAGAAAGAATTTTGGCTGCAGGAAGCAGATTTGTGAGGAAGGATGAATTTAATTTCCTATCCTAGCTCCTCATCTTAAAGCAGGGCGAGGTGGGGTTTTATCCCCTTTGCATTTTTGGATTAAATTTTAAATTTTATTTATTTTTATTTTACATGCAAAAACAAGCATGGAAAGCAAGGATCCAATAAGTGTACTGCATATGTGAGGTTCCCTAATAATACCAAAAATCAAATGTATAACAGGTACTCAGTATTCCCTTGTTCATGAGCTTAGCTAGGAATTCGAGAAAAGATGTACTATCTTCATCATAAGTTATTGTGATAGCTCAAAAAGTGGGGGTTCATTGAATGATCCTGAGAAGTCCTGGGAGAAATTCTGATGATTCCTGTGCTCACGTTACTACACACTGTATTAAAATGCTTACACGGGAGAAGGTACAGTTACATTTTTGGTATTTCAAGAACTTCTCAAGACACAAAGATGTCTATGATGTGCCAGTAATTAGGCTTGTTTTCTTTGATATATAGTATTTTCTATAAAATGAGGTTCAATAGCACAGTGATCAGCATGACTTTACTGAGATGCCAGGAGCTGTCTGGAGGGAGTCTTCTGAAGATGCTGTAAGTGTTCAGATTAAATGATGTGTCTCTGTAAAATCTGTAAACAATAAATAACGTCAGGTGTTTAATCCCCTTTCGATGAGAGCTCTTGGCATGTAGAGCTGAGAATCATGTAATTTGACGGAAAACAGTCTAAGCCCAAGTAGTCTGGTAGCAGATGTCAGTGACAGAAAGGGCAGATCATTCACAAATATACTGGGGTTTTGTCCTCTCTTCTTTCTTTCTCCTTTGGTGATATCTAGGTGTTTTATGGGTATTTCAGCCACCTCCTTTGCAGAGGAGATGCCCTCCTTTCTGTATGGTGGTGAAGTAGCTAAAGGATGTTTCCAACAGCCTGGATAACCTCATGCGTATTTATTGTCTTTATTTTTACCCAGGTGTTATCCAGTGTGATTAATATAGTTTTGAACCTGAGGTGGAATGATTTCCCTTAAGAACCTTAAGGATTCATCATGATCATGCTTGCACTGTGTTTGTGGTACTTAGCACTGTAGTCCTTAAACTTTTAGTTGCCCCAGGGCTCAACATATCAATTCCAGAGGGACAAAACCTGTTTGCTACCTATTACAAAAGAGACAGGAAGTGTGTAATCTCCTGTCTATTAACAATCTAATATGAAATGCAAAAGTGTGTCTTGTGAAAGTATCTCTAGTGGTGCTGTTGATTTTCTTTTCCTTGGAGGAAATCGTCTAAGAAGTAATACTAATTACTCGGAGAGTTGGAGTTGGAATACGAGCTGAGGCTGAAAATTCTGCCTGTTGCTGTTGAGACATGAGGATTCCCGTTTTTTGGATAAAAAAAAGTCATTAAATCTAGCTATCACATATAAGTTAACATACAGCAAAGTGCTGCCCCACCTTGGGAGAGGCACAGAGAGGACATAGGCTTCACCTTAAGGACAGTTCTGACACTAATGCACCACATCATCTCTTAGGGTTTATGTGCATGCTGTGAAACGGGGTTGCGTAGCTCAGCTTAGGATGAGCTCTATATAAGTCAATACGCTGAGCAGGGAGCTGCACTGAGCTAATCACTAAGACAATGCAAAAGTCAGTGGTGCATTGTTTTATTATCCCCTGTAACTGCACAAGCCTTAGTAATTTGCCATGGGTCATGTGGGAAGTGTGGCAGAGCACGAGTTAAACAGAGATCATCTCCATCTTCCAGCTAGTCCCTTGAGAGTCAACTTGAACCAAAGGCTGCTTTTTTTTTTTTTTTTTTTTTTTCCTATTTGGGAAAAACCTTCCCTCCCAGGAGTTTATAGAGTTCTCTGGAACTCATGGTGTATCTTAGACCTCTTTTTAAAGAGTTTCTATTGACTTGCATACCAATAGAAGAAATTTGGCTTTGCTAGGATAATAGGATGCCTTGTCTTTGTGGACATAATTCATTCCACCGTATATACACAAACACATGTGAAAATCAGCAATGGGACAGAAAACTGAGGTGTAAGATTCCATAGGCAGAGCTGTCTGTGTGATCACTGGATATTTTGGGTTACATTAAAGGGAGTGTGCAATGTGATTTATTCCTCCCCCTGCGTGGGAATGTGCAACAACAAGCAGTACTTCCACCTCTACCAACACAGTCCATCTTCTGCAAGTGTTTTCCAGCCTAAGGTGTCATCTGGAGTATAAATTTTTAGCGTTATATAGAGCTGGTTTAATATTCAACACACTTTCAGTTTGCACCTCTGTTAAAATCTGAATTTTTCAATTTGAAATCCGTCCTCGTTGTGTAAGTTTGTGAATTATGTGTTTTATGTATGCTGGTTTGACAGAAAATTGAGCATAGGAATGCTTAGAAAAGACATTACATAAGAGGTTAGACAGAACTACATTTTGGAGTATGTAGGAGTGCGGAACCAGACTCTGGCTTCTATGGCAAGTAAGTGAGCCAGGAAGACTGCTTGTTGCGTGACTCTTTGGAAAAGCACAGGAATCACTACAAAGTACGTTTCTGTTCCTTAATCAGGAACCCTGAGAGCTTTTCCATGCAAGAAGTATAAATATGATTTCATATGAGGTACACTTTAAAATTTGAGTAACTGACGACTCCGCTGTTTTGCCTTTGACAGAAGAGCAGCCTAGGCTGGTCATGATGCCAAGTCACAATGCACTAGCGAATGTGACCAGCTGATAAAGAGCCTGGCTACCGCTTATTCTGCACTCATGTTGGCGATACGAAGACGATGAAGGGATCGGTTGCTGGGATGTCTCTGTGCTTGAAATTCATTGTCAGGGTAGTAGTTGAAGGATTGCCTGCACTTATGTAAATGTGTTAATGTTATTCTTAGTTTCAGAGATTACCTGAAGCTAGTATTCAAGTGTGCAATTAGCTGAATGGATCACTACTCTCTCCATCTTTTCTTGACATAAATTTTCTCTGGCATATTGTAAGAATGCATGCCTGCCTTTTCCTTCATTTTAGCTGAAGTATTTGTAGAATACCTTTGATGCTGACAAGATATTATCTTTTTAAAAAGTCTTTATTCACTGGAAGCTTTCCTAAATCTTAGTTCTGTGAACTTCAGCACTGGGGACTGTGGAACAGGATAGCTATTCCATTTATAGTGCTGAAAATTACACTATATTATGTCTTCAGTGTCTTACAATGCCTTTCTTAAATCGACTGTAAAATCAATTCCAAAGCATCTGTTTCTGATATTTATATAATTCCCATTTCAGCTAGACCTTAACGTACTGGAGTCTCCATAGGTTTTTATAGCAGCATTGGCAAGTGCAGATGTGCTCTTATCCCGTATTAAAGATAAGGCTGTCATACCAAGAGACCAGAAAATGTGTGTCTGTGTGGCACAGAGTAGTGCCATGTGGAGATAACTGGGCCATCTTGACTGCGACACAGTGCCACATGCTTCTTCAGCAAGCTCTGGTCGCAGAATGAGCAGCAACTTAGAAAATAGGAAGATATCATCTCATAAATGGCATGTCCCTGTGAGCTCAGAAGAATGTACGGTGCTGAGTAGAACTACTTAGTTTTCAGTTTATTTGAATTTCACATTTAATCTTATTATAGAAAGAAAATAATTAGCTTGAATAATTTTCAATCCAGTTAATCTATTCCTAAGTGGCAAATATTATACCTGGAAACAGATCGATTATGAAGTGTTTCCTCTGAGATGCATTTTCTTGTTAATTGTTGAAGCAATTAATTTTCTTACAGACACATGCAGATCTTTGTGTGAAGTACTTCAGGTAAGGAAAGCAAAAGGCATAGAAAAGAACAAAAGAAGAGTGTAAGAAAAGATTAAGATTATAACAAAATTTATTAAATATAATGTATATACAATGTGTTATAGATGTTGTACATACATTATGCATTTGTTAACATCCATAACAGAGAAGCTTTCAGAAGTTTCAGAAATTAGGACATCTTAGAATTAATCTTTCATGCATATTCATTAAAACCAGTTTTACTTACATGAACACATGGTACTTTTTCCATAAGATTATAGGCAGAGAAGAATTTGGCAGGCAAATACTAACAAGTCTCTATATGATGTGTTTTTCAAAACAACATCGTGTCCTTTCCTCCCTGTATCCCCTGAGATTTACAGTTTGGAAAAATGTGGGTAGATTTTTATAGTGAAAACAAAGTGCATTTTTGCATTTTGTATGCAAAATCCAAAGTTTTTCCAAATGATACATCCATTTCCAATTTTTGAGTCCTCTCCTGAAAGGATAAGAAACAGTGTTTTATTCTTCTATTATTTAAATGGTTATTTCCAATTCTGAACGTCTTTTAATATGAACAGACAATGCTGTTCTCCTAAACTCTACTGCACACAGCTAAATGCCTACAATTTTAACTTAATTGTCCTCAAAAGTTCAAATCTAGACACAGTCCTAACATGAAAATTCATATCTGAGTAGCTTAATTTTAGCAAGTTTGCCAGCTACTGTGCTGAATGTAGGACTGTGCAACAAGTCGTTTTGAATAACCTTAATTATTTTTGTAGCTATCAAAACCACATATAATGTATTCCCATAGTCTCACTCATATCTGTATGTTAGAGTTACACATACACGCTCATGGCATTCATACTGTCTATATTGCAATTTTTTTTCAGTTCTGATTTTTTTCAGGTTTGATTTTATGCACGTTCAATACCAAGAACTCTGTGGAAGAGAGGGCTTGTGGGTAAATTGTACATTTGCTTTATATGTTAGTGAGATAAACCCCTCGCTTAGTCCTTAAGATTCTCAAAGAGAATTACGATGTCTTGATGAAAAATTACTATTTATTAAAAAATCTAGACTGTTCTCATAAATTATATGGAAATAAATCTTGTTTGTAGTGGCTCTACACAGCAAATGATCAAGGTTTTAGCTGTCTCTAGTGCATGGGAATAAATGCACGGTTTCAGAAATGTGGCCTTTGGATAAGCCTTTGAGATGGTGGGGATCAGCAATTTTTTTTTTTTTTTAAAAGCTATATTTTTTTCTCTTCAGATGTCTAGTTTTGACACTTTCATCATGCTTATGTAACCATCAAGTAAAATATTTCTTGTTCAGGAGTTTAAGGGATTAATCTTGTTTGTGAAAAGAAATGCTGCTTCTGCTTCTTGGATAAACCACAAATAAAGGTTTTACTCTACAATTATAATCACAACTCGTAAACTCGTTGAAAAAGTCCTAATGAACTGTTAATGATAATCTAGATGTTTCTGTCAGAAAAATAGAAATTATAGAAGAATTAAATTATAAAAGGAGGCACAGTTATCTGACAGGTGAAAACAACTCGTAGCGGAATTATTTTCTGGCAAGGACAATCCTGTGTATATAGATCTGCTGACCAACTGGGGTGAAAGATGATGCTCTTGTTCCCCTTTCACTTGAGAGACTGAGTATCTATTTTTCCATAACAAAAAAAAAAAATAGAATAAACAGAAATTTTAAAGTGGAGAAGGAAGAACTGTGCTACAGGCAGAGTAAAGAAAGCAAGTATTTAGATTGAGACTAAGAGGAAAAGAGCTATGTGTATTATGAAGATCCTTACAATGCAAACACAGGAATGGCTACATTTCATTCCTTGATTTGCAACTCTGACATTCTTTTAATGTAATTTTAATAAATGCATTTGTTTTTCCCTATTGCCTGTGAGATTAGTCTGTAAATCATGCTAAAAATTCTGGTAGTAATGATTGAAATACTTTGCCGATGGATATTAATACTGTGTTGCTTGCTCAGGTTGCCTAGTTCGGTAGCACTGGAGGTATGGATGATCTGCTTTTCCCACTCTTTAGGAGACTTCCTTTTAGCTGAGGTACCAGAGCAATTCCTGGCATCTGAGGCTGAGATATGGCCATTCACTCGCATGTGAGCAAAGCAGAATTGTGTATATTTGAGCCTTTGGTTCTTTCTTTCTGTACTTGTCTTTTCTGCAGAGCTGAGTCCCGGGTGGGACATTATCACGGCAGATGAGTACTGAGTGCTAACAAAGCATTGCCAGAACACTGCCAGAGAGTGAAACTGGGCAGTAGGTTAGTGGGAAGGAAGGGAATGCTGCTTTCCTGATAGCACAGGAGAGAGCTAATGATGATGCGGGCGGCTGTCGGGTTCGGTACCACAGCACGCATGAACCTCATGGCCAAGCTGTGAGGCACCAATCCTCCCGTGCAAGTAGACAGGCTGTTAGGAACTGCCTGCTGCCTTCTAAAATCAGGGCAATTGCCAGCTACAGTGTGCTGTGCCGTAGGGAAGGTTAACCAGGGCTGTGTTAAACAGTCATCTCCCAAGGAACAAGCAATCTGAAGGTTGTTGTTTAAATGTCTTGCTGCGGGGCAGCATTCCTAAACACCATTTTTCATGGCAAGTTCCAAGTCACTCGGATGCTGTGGTTTTAAGAAGCAAAAATGTGTACTTAAAACCATCAGAAAAGTAGCATTTTTGGTCTCTGAGTTTGCAGAACTCTCCTGTTCTAAAATTAGAAAGTCAATTTGTCTGTTAAGCCAGGGGAGCAAGAAGCTCTACATGCCCTCTGAAATTAGCAAGGAAACAAGCTGTATTGAACTCATCTCCAGCTTTACACCTTCAGGGCAGTGGCTGGAACCAAAACAGACAATATTTCTCCAGGCAGTCACAGTTATTTTACAAGAGGAGGAGGAGGAGAGAGTTGCTTTGGTCTGATCTCTAAATTAAATAAGCAACTGAAGTTTAACAATAATCTAGAAGGTTAAAGGACACTTCAAACAGTCTACTATGTCAAGTTTTAATTTTTTTTCTGCTGAATAGCTCTTCCTTAATTGTCACAAAACTAAGACGTTAAAGCTGCTAGTGTCATGTGCTCTGTTGAAAGATGCTATTACTTTCGATGAAGGGTATTACTGGAGGAAAAGAATGCAGAGGGAGATCTTTCAGGTAGTGTAGACCTAGAAAAAAAGAAATTATGACAATAATTTAATGCTTTTGATTTTCTATGAATAGTACTTGGGAAGGATTTAACATTATTGTAGGTATGCAAGAATCTGTATCTTTTTTGTTATAGTAGAAGCAAGTGTCATTGCAGAGGGTTGCTCTGAGCGGCATTAAGCAGCTTGAATTCCCATAGTCTGCAACAAAACCTGAGACTAGAGGTGTAAGGATTTGGAAAACTCCAGAAACATTCAAGGAAAAAATGTGATGTAGTTGAAAAGAAGTGCACATAACTCTTTCTGCTTTTTCCCCCCTGTAGGCCTGGGTAGAAATTTGAAAAGAAATTAGTACAGCTGCATATCAAGCCTTAAGAATTATTTCTATGACAAATAAGTAGTTAAAATTAGGTTACATATATACATGCAGTATTAGGCAATTGAAATTTCAATATATTGTAGATTAAATTCACCTTAAATTTGTGCTGTGCTAACCACATCTCAATGAATGTGCGTAAAGATGTCAAGTTAATTTTTCAAGCTTTTTTTTCCCCTAAAATATGAGATTTTTTTTTTTCTGTGGCTACATTAGGTATCAATTTACATACTGTTTCTGTACTCTGTGGATATTATTTTCCTTTTTGTTTACACATCAACAATATTCATGCTTTCTATTTTTAACATTATAACATTCCTCCTATTTTAGAGAGATGCCAGCAGGCAAAAATATATATTCAAATACCTTAGCATGCTGTGCAGATCCATTGCTAATAATAGGTGCATGATGTTTTTTTCCAAAGTAAAGATTTGATGCTTATTTATGTCATAAATACAGCTAGCAGTACTATACATGTGCTAACTCAAGAATACATTTGTCATTTTTAATGAAGTAAATAAAGCAAGTAACTATAGCTAGGTCAATTTTTCCTGAATTCCGTTGTTTTTTCTTTGCGGAAAAAGGGGCATTTTAGCCAGTTTTTCCGAGGAAATGAGCCTTATGCTACCATGCTGCTTGTGCATGTGTGTTTTAAATGTAACAGCAGCATAGCTGACTCAAAGATGGTGATATTCTTAAACGTTTCATGGAAACAGGCAGACAGTAGTGGAAAAGTACGTTAGAGTCCCCAGGCAGCTGAATTCTTCTCAATAGCCAATTATGGAAAAAACTTCAATAAGAGCTTATACTTTCTTGGACATGAGAGTTAATCAACCATGAGACAGAGCTCTGTAAAAATGAGCTTTTACTTGCTTCACACTCATGGAGCTGCTTCTTTGTCATGCTCATGTGATTTCCAGGAAAACTTGCCTCTGTAGTGCAGACCTGGGTTCAGTGCATAAGTTGGCAGTGTGTTGTAATGTTGAAAGGGCCCTTTGTCAAAAATAAAGTAAACTGGATTTGGAGTTCAGTAAATGTTCCGCTTTGATGTATCCTACAAGGAGGAAGGGGGAATTATCAGCCTAAAATGCAGTACAAACCTAACCAAATCATTAATGGTGTGAAGCTCCAAAACTGAAGCTGGGCTTTGGGTAAAAACTACAGTACAACCTTTACATTTGTGTGACTGCAGTCCATGAGCTAGAATAATAGTAATAGAATAATTTTAATTTAATTTTTAATTAAAGTGCTCCCCGATCTTCTAGGCTTTTTGTCACCAGGAACCCTTCCTGAGCCAGGTCACTTCTGCTGGGATGCAAACAGGCCTAGGGAATGCTGCATTGTGTCATCTTTCCCAAGCACAGCTGGGAAGGCTGGAGACAAGGAGTTGGGTAGAGGAACAGTCACAGAAGCAACCGCCAGATGCCCATGGGAGCTCAGGGTGGCATATGCCCATGGAGCTGCCACAGTGCATGGTCCAGTGGGTCCAGAGATCCACCTTGTGATGGCAGGCTCCGCACAGACACAGCAAAGTGTAGCCCCTCTTTTGAGGAGCTGTCTCTTAGCTGAGACCTGTGACTGCAGGCCCGTGATGCCAGGCAGTGAGATACTCTGTTGAAGATGTGTAACTGAGAAAAAGCAAAACCCATGGCTCTGGAAGCCAGATGTAAAAATCTCCTTTCACTGGAATGCAAGGGAGACATTTTCACTGCTCTTAGCTGTCCTGTTCAGTGCCAGTATGGGTTCGTTTGCAGGGTTGTGCTCTCCGCTAGACCTGGGCTATATTCTCCAGTGTCTGAGAACATGAGTGCTATAGCACAATGCTCCCAGTTCCAGGGACTGAATCTACCTGCCAGCTTAACGAGGAGCTACAGCTGCATCCTGATCTGAATAACATCTTCAGTTCTCTGTGCAGCTGCCCTTTTTACCCTATCTTAATTTTTCCATGAATTAGACTTATTTATAAATACATCTCTCCTTGTAGCACACTCAAAGCTGAGAGCTGGTAAAATGTGGTTCAATACAATCCTACCGTGAAAAAACACAGGCCCAGTCAAAGCACATTGCTTTAGGGACTGACGCTGATCTTAGCTGAAACCAGCCAAAGCACAGGTGCTAGGGTCACGACCTCTGGATGAAGAGGTTCAGGGCAGAGGAGTTGTATGGGGTTAGGACAAGCAGTAGTAATTACCAGTCACTGTTCCTCTGAGGTGAGGAAGTTTCTTGCTTACACCTCCAACCAGAAAATATGTTTGCTTCTCCTTTGGTTTCTCAGAAGGATGCAAACTGCAGCTGACTGAGAGCATGAAATCAGGTGATGGATCTGGAGTTTGAGAAGTGTGGGGTTAGTTAAATACCTGTCGAGTAGAACAGCTGTACTTGATTCTGTTTTACAGCAAGGGAAAGGCAGAATGAGCCCTTCGGAGGTTAATATTGTCTGAACCTCAGGATTCCACCTCAGTGTGATGAATGTAACAGTGTTCGCTTTGAAGAGCATGCAAATGTTCGCTGTGGCATGAAGGCACACTTTGATACCTCTCTTTGACTCCAAAATCTAAAATATAAATTTTCTCAAGAAGAAGATATCTTAGTAGGGAAAATGGAAGTAAAATCTTCAAGGTTAAAAAGTTCTCTCTAACCTTTCACATTATTGCACAGAAGAATTATTTTAGAAAGTTAATAAACCACATGCGTTCAGCTCATATAGCTATTTTCTTCCCTAAACAAATTGCTTTTATTGTCAAAACTACAAATTTAGGCATCGTGATCAATACTATCGTTTTATGGGCTGTCAGTAAAGGGACGTGAAGATGCAGCTTTGCTTGATTGTCTAGGAATAAAGATTGATCAGCCCCATTGCTGCTTCTGTATAGATCCTGGGTTAATTCACATACAGTATACAAAGCAAAGCACTATCACTCCATCCCTCTTCAAAATCACATAGTCAATAGCTTTTCCTCTGTGCATTTTGACAAGCAATTGAGAGTACAACCCCAATTAATATGTTAAGAAGGGCGGAGAGAAGGAACATGTTTTGGTGTCTGGGTCTTTCCCTGATAGAAGAATGTGATTTTAATTCCAAACTTTTCTTGGTTCGTTTCACAAAATGTGTCCAGCCAAGACTGTTAGCTTTAACTCTTCCATGTTTTCTTTTATAGTTTTTTTAAATGAAAACAAGAAAAAGAAGAATGCAGGACGGTAACAAAAGGCTGCTAGCCTGCAGCAGCTGTTGAATCTTGTGAGGCATTTTGGGACAGCAGTGTTGCATCAGTCAGAGAAGGCAGGTGGTTTTAAGGAAAATGAAGCCCTTGTATATACTGTTGTCAGAGAGTTTGCTGAGCATAATTATTTCCAATGGAAAAAAAAAGGGATGTTGGCTGAGCTAAGCTATTTTCGTTATATATATTCAGTTACCAAATATAAGCATCGCTGTATTTATGACATAGGTAACTTAACATGCTTGTGCATGACACAGGTCACACAGTGTCCACAACTTACTTAGAGCTTAAGATAGCTAAGAAATTATGTGCTTCAACTGCAGCTTTGTAAGGGAGGAGAGGTGATGGATGATCATCTTCCTGTTCTTTGCCTGTCATATTTAAAGGTACAGGTGTCTTATAGTGTGATATTTGGATCTTATAAGATAATTGATTGTTTGGTCTCTGTAGGTGCTACTCTTAGCCAAAGAACAGCACTGATCATTTGGGACCGGCTGGTACAGGTGAATGTGTAGGTAGCTAAGTAATAATTCATTAAGAAAACCAGAATGTTTAGGAAATAAAATGGCTGGTCAGATGTACAGGAATAGTGCAGTGGATTGTAAAACAAGATTTACTAGGTAAGGGTAGAGGAAAGGGGCTGGGACTTGGGCACCGAGCTTGGCTCTGCCATGAGAACGTGAAGGCACGGTTCAGCCGAGCCTACTGATGAGCGGAGCAGCTTCCTTCCTCTGCTGCTTCTCCTTTGTGGCCTGACCTTGGAGGGAGCTGGTTCAGGCATCTCAACTGCCAGAAGCCAACATTATAGGAATATTGTGCTGGTTCCACAAAATGGCTTATTGAAAACCCCATGTGAATGCCAGAAGGAGGGGAGGAGCTGCAGTAAGCAGTGAGGGTACTGAGGACGCAGCGAGTCACTGGGCATGGCCCTGGTAGCAGCAGCTGGAAGTTAACAGCATCGCACTCACTGTGACTTTGGACAAGTGATGGTACAGGCATGGCTTAGTTTTTTCACATGTAAGAGCAGGGACAATAATACTGTCTAGCTGCTAAGACTGAGGTGATAATATTAAGCATTACATGCTTAGTGTATATAAAAGCTTTTGAAAGCCTTGGATGGAAGGTTTATAAAAAACAAATACAGAGATATAGTGGACATTGTTCTGTAGCAAGTCTAACAGTCCTGCTCTTAACTATTGGTTTTCACTGAATCTTTTCCTTAGGCGCGTTAACTTCACTTTTATAGCCTATCAGGAGGCACCGTATTTAGCTCTCCTTGTTCAAGGTTCACTGACCTATAATCCTACTGAAATGGAGTGGAAAACCCATGGAAATTTCGCTGCATTTGCACTCAAGTGGCATATGGCCATGGTGTTAATTAAAGAAAAAAAAAAAGAAAAAGAAAATGATAGTCCTCTAGTCTCCATGGAGACTAAGCATACTACAAAGGGTGGGAATCTAAAATATTTTCAATTTTAGGTTGAAAGGCAGAGATCAAAAGTTGTTCTGGTTAAAATGCTGTGCAGATGTCAACATGCTAAGTAGAATGGTAAGACATTGTGCACAAATACTTTGCAAAATATTTTGGATATGAGATCAAGAGGAAATTTCCTGTACCGTTTCTAATGGGTTACTGGAATAGATCTTGATGTATATTTTCTGTGCCTTTGTCAAACATCTACCAGAATGCACAAGCCAGAAAGTATAATACCCATCCTGGCAATAAGGAATTCTTGTTTTACAAGGTAACATTCAAATTCTTTTAGAGGATCATAAAAACTAAATAAAAGAAGATCCAGCAGAAATTGAGACATTCCATGTGATTAAGATGTCTGGCTGGCAAAGCAGCCTATAAAATAAGCTTTCCTAAACACTTACCTTAGGAAGGGAAGAGTGAGAAGGAGAACTACATGAAAAGTATTCCCCAAAATGGAATAGTCAACTTGGTTTTGTTGATAGCTAGTAAATTTGGTGCAGTACTATTTTTCAGTCATTTGGAGAACAGTAAAGCATAGCTGATAAAGCGTTACTGGGGGAAAAATATCACATTACTGGTTAAATGAGAAATGGACAGCAGGAAAGAATGAACTTTGTAACTTTTTGTTCCCAAGTGAGTATAGAAGTAATATCTTGGTGACATCCAAATAGCATGTTTTGCATTATATTACCAAAAATGCATGCTAATGTGGGTTCTGGAATTGAAAAATCCATCTCAATCACATCCTGTAGAACGATTCACACATAATGTTTAAGGTCAGAACTGTGACAGCATAGTGCCTTACTCTCCCTCTGTAAAGTAAACTGGTTGTTCTGTAAGCAGCAGAACTTCAGAAGCTTTGTTTCTTATGGATTTGTCTCCTAGATTTTTTTCATCTTTGTGCCCTTCTGCCGTTCTGCTGGTATTATACATTCCCAACGTCCTCCTCCTTCAAGAATTCCCAGCTCCTTCCCATGTTCCCTCAATACAAGCAAAACAAGTGGCAAGGTCTCTTGCTGGATTGACCCTGACACTGTCAGGATGGGACTGACAGATAAATGGAGAGGCAATTTGCCTCTGTAAGAGTGGTGCCATGGGAAAAACAGATTTAAAAAGAACAGAACCATCTGGCTCTTCTTGTTGCCTAAGGTTAGGAAAGTTTGTTGTTTCCCCTGTAGCTGATAGCAGACAATGCTATTTTTTCTTTTTTACCTGTGTGGACTGTTGCTATATGTTCTATAAATATAGCCCAAGATGTCTATACATTTAGTAGACTGAGGGGAAAAAAGAGAAGCAGACTGCAGAGAGGCAAGCCTTCCTGTTATCGGTATGGAAGCTACCTTGCGGACTTTGGAGTCCTCATGTGTTGAACAAACACAGGAGGCAGTTAAGTATAAGGTGTGAAAGACTTTGTTGTCTTGTTCTTTTTGGGTCTGTGAATTTGCTTGAACAAGGACCGTGAGACTGAATCTTACTACTTTGTGATGGAGTTTTGCCAAAGATAAAACCACAACAAGATTTCTATATTAAAGTATTTTTGGGGTGTTATTCAAAAAGGCTTTCTTGCTACCTTTAGACAATAGCTGAACAAATGCATCATTTTGGGAAGACATGAAAGAAAAAAAATACACTAAAAAAAAAAAAAAAGAAAAAATATATTCAGTTCAGTATTGCTGTCTGCCTTGAAGTTGGTTTCCATTGTCAGTAAACAATTGAACAGATGGAAAGGGTCTGAAACAAAGGGAAAACATTACCTAACAAAAATTGTTAGTGCTTGTTATCTGGAGAAAATGTTTAAGTAAAGGCAATCTTAATTTAGGCAAATAAAGGAAAGATTGTCTTGCAACATAATGAAATATGAATTTTTAAAAAATTACATTGTTAAATTTTGTTTCATGAAATGTAGCGAACTTGAAATAAGAGAGAGAATATTTTGTAATGTAGATTCTGGCACTACCAGAAATACAGATGGTTTTGATAACTGTTAATGTGTCTCAGCAGCCAGTGCGGCATTGTTCTTATTGTGTTCTGTGTGGAAAATCTAACTAATGAACTGGTTTGCCTTGCCTGTTATTTTTCTTCCACAGAGTCAAACAAACAGACAATTCCCTGAGTTTCTTCATTTGCTTGGAATAATTTAGTAGCAAGCATTTTTGCCTCTCATGGATCCTATTCTGTATTTCTTTGACCCTGTAATGGACTAGCATAGAGATATGATTCAAACTTAGGGGCCAAGTTTTATAAGCAATACTTTGGAAAGTAATCCTTTATTTCCCAGAGGCTGAAAAAGTAGACCTACCTTTTTAATACCTTTTTATTTGTTAGGGTATTTATATTGAATCAGTTTATTCTTCCCTAACTCCCTTTAACAGAAACTAGACACATAATTAATTTAATAACAGCAGCTGGTCAAAGGAATTATTTTGTGCCACCTCACAGTTAGTAGGAATTAAGACATTTAATTTTGAAGACTATTGTGTATGCAGGATTTTTTCATTTCAAAAAGGATAATTAGTGCTACTGTTAAATTAATTGGGTTTATCTGTGGTCAACTTTACATCCCAGAATGATTAAAGAAACAGAATAGTTAAAATGTTTTCTTTACTTAATCATCACTGTGACTGTTAATGGCTGTTCAGTTTTGGCACACATACAGTCTTTGGATCAATGATAATCCTGTTGCTTTGATTTTTGTGATTAGCCTAATTTGGAAACAGAAAGTGCACCTAGCATGCACCTGAAAATACATGTATGCATTCAGCCCCTTATGTGGCTTTAGTCATACAGCAAATTTTTACTAAACTTAATTTAAATGTTGAATGTTGGTGCATGTGGAGCAAATTCAAATGGAATATAATCTTAAACTTAAAAACCACAGGAAAAGATTAGTTGGTTTACCTAACTCAACTGGTCTAATTTTTTTTTTTTATTGTCATTTTGGAAAGGGAAAAAGCTGTCCCCCTCCCCCTAAAACCCAACCAAATCCCTTTATTCTACCTAGATCAAGACACAGAGCTCTTAAAAAATTACTTTGATATGTTCACTTGTAACATTAATTTGTTTGCCGAAGCTCTGACTGAGTTTTTAATTTTATTTAAAGGACAGTGTGAATAGCCTCTAGCACTTAATTTAGGAATTTATACAATTTCGCACTTCTCTTAGATAAATTCTAGTGAAGGAAACATCTTTTATATGTAAGGAAAGTTGTGATTTCCAACGCATTTATAGTCCCGTTTTGTTCAGAACGTTCTATTTCCTTTTCTCTTGGGGCAGTATCTAAATTCCTTGTCAGGTAATTAATTACATTAGATGCATTAGATTAAAACATTTGAACATATTTTTTGTCAGAGAAAAAACATTTAGTGAATTAATTCAGTGTGCATCCTCACTGGGAGCTTTGTGCTCATTTTCTGCCTGTCCAAAATTGCAGGAGCTTCTGCAAGGTTTTAATGCAAATGTGTTGCTGAGGTAGGCACTTATGTTGTCACATTCCTATATGCTTTGGAAGCTCTTTAATGGTTCTGATGGTTTATTCTTCATGTTTTTGCCTGTTCCCTATCTGATTTACATACCTTAGTACCGAATAAGCCACAATAAAATGTCAATTTGTAAGACGATGTGAAAAGCCTGTTGTGACTCGATGTGATGCTAGCTAGCCCTTGGGCAATAAGTTCACTCTCAGATTATCTCTGTTCTGGGGGCCACCAATAGCAGTTCCTTTGCCTTAGGGCAAGCAAGTTGCATAGAAGGGATTGAACTACTCCTGTGCTGTGGAAAACTGCTAGACAGAGTCTCAAGCAGCGGAGAAAAGCAATGCTCTTGAATTTGAGGGCTTTGGAACACAGTTATCTAGCTGCATTGAAATTTGGTTTTTTTTTTTTTAGGGGGGGAAAGAGTGAAAAAAGAGGAAACAGTGAAGGTAGGGAGATTTTACTGCTTTCATTGTTTCAACAAGAAGAGTAAGATTTTATAAGAATTGAGATGCTTCTTTTTTATTCCTTCTTCCCCACGTCCCACCCGGCAACTGGCTGCCTGAAACAAAAGTACTTCTCTATAAAACCTAAGTAAAAAGAAGTGTGTAACCCAGTGCTCTGGCATATGCCAGGGAACCAGGAATCCACATGCCTGAAATGCATGAGATGCTTTAGCCACTACCACCGCAGATGGTGGAGGAAAGTCATTACACAAATTTAACAGCCACACAGTGAAAATGTGGAGGAGAGGACTAACCAGCAGTGTGTTGTTGGCATCGAAAATGACAGGAGTGACTTCTTTCCTGGAAATGGGCACTCTTTCATTGCTCACACCTGAACAGAAATTTGAAACTTGCTTAGACTGCTCTGTTATATCCATATTGATTTCACAGTTTTCCTTACATTTAACAGATAAGGTGCTTTTCTACCTCCACTCAGCATGTTATTTATCCTTCCTAGACAAAGGTTATTACATGCTGTCTCTTTTTCAGGCAAAATCCAATAAATTTTCTGATCTCTGCTGTAAAACTGGGCCAAACAGATAGTGCAGAGGAGTCATCTGTCATGATTCCTTCTTAGTGTCTTGCAGAAAATGAGTAGCTAGGAGAATACACCAAGGCTGAGAGGTGGCATTTCCTTCTTTTAGCTTGACCTCAAAGAGCCCAGTCTGAAATGATAAAGTTTGTATGGTGAAATTCACAACTTGTTTCTCTCTGCCCCTGTTGTTTTGTTTTAAAGAAATTGAAAGCCCCACAAGCTGTTTGGGCATCTGTTCTTTTTAAAAAAATATTTTATGGGGCTTTAGATAGAAAGGCATCACTTCCGTAAGCATTGGCAGTTTTAATTTAGTTGCATTTTATTAGTATGCACAAACTTAATCTCCTCTTGATTATTCTTGCTACGACACAGGAGGAGGTGGGGGATCAGTCAGTGTAACTAATATTCATCTTGTAAGCAACAGATAAAACTATGGTAAAGCTAAAGAAAGAAGAGTGAATGCCCTTCACAAGAGCATCACAGACTGGTATGGTTAGCCCTGAAGAGAGACATCATTTTGGTCTATGGGAAGTTTTAGAGGTGTGGATTTTGCATAGTTACTATACTACTGTCTTCACATCTTGGCAATCTACCTCTGTAAGTCTGACCTACAGCACATGTTATATGTCTTCTCTAGCTCCTGATTCACTGAAGTATTTAAGTCTAGTCTTAATTCTTATTGGCATCAGTGGGACTTGAACACTTGCTTGAAATTCAGCAATGATAGTTTCTTGAAATATTTATTTGAAATTAATCCATTGGAGGGGTGGATTTAAGAGCATATTTCCAGTTAAGATGGGGACAAATTGAAAAAAAGAACAAGTATGAAATGCAAGCTGTGGAATCATGGCTACGGGGAGTTTATATGAAGAGATACTGGTAAGGATCTTTAGCTGGAGTAAGCCATTGGACATATTTTGCTTAATGTGGTAACACTAATTTACAGAAAAGGCTGGATAAAATACCAGCTAAGTCAGTAGGCTACCCTAGACTTACACATGCTTTGGGTTGGACTGGACTGCCACTGAGACTACTGCCGTTTGGACAGGTGGCTTTGAAGCACTATAATAATGTAGACTGTTATAATAAACAAGATAAAGATATTCTAAGGTGAGTAGTGATTTTGGTTGTGTCAAATTTGAATTTTCCAAATTAGAAACTGAACTGAGATCTGATTTTCAGAAGTGCTTTTATACTATCTTCTAGAGAGGGAGGGAATAAAAAGTCTAGTCAGCGTCCTGCATGTATGTCATTAGTTTCTTGACCAAATTGAATTGAAATCTTTCTTTGTTTTTTTCCATACTTTCTCCAGTTTCTCCTTTCACTGCTCTTCAGCAGTGATGATACAGAACAAAGAGAAGGAAATTTTCTCACTTTTTCTTATCTGGTTCCAGAGTAACCAACAGAAGATAAATCTGTCAAGTCTTAGACCATACTATTGTGGCAGACTTTCTCACTGAGGAATTAATACCTCTGAGATCACAGTAAGAAAGCGGATCAGTCAACTTCAAAGTTGTGAATTGACGGCTTCCTCAACCCTTCTCAAAGATTGCTGCTTGGCAGGTTACCTACAGCCGATTTTAAATTTGTGGACATAGGAGCTTTAAAATGTATAAACATAGGAGGGGGGAAAAGATCTTGTCCACAATTATTTAAAAATTGAGCAAGAAGAGAGTTTGAATTCTGAAAGTCACCAGGACTGGCTGAAATCCTCGACAGCAGTTGTTCTCCATCTCTGGAGATTAACATATTTTAGATTCAAACTGATAGATAATGCTGCATTCAACATATTGGGGGTATTTGCAGTATTTTAATAGTAAGCTCAATAAGGCAGACATTTATTTCATAAGGAAAGTTTATGCCAGTCTGGTCTAACAGCCAGGCGAGCTGATCAAAGTTTGGCAGACCCTACTGACATTTCTAATAAAGAAATCACTACCACAGCATTTTTCCTGCTTAAAGCAACAAGAGCAAGAATGGTGAAGAAATAAAACCCGGAGAGAGAGAGAGAAAGTGTTGACAGCAGCTTTTAATTTCCTACATTTAACCACTAGTACTCAGCTTTTGCCACCACTGTTACATATAAAATAATAATACTGGTAATATATTCATTACTCATCATTTACTCAAGTGCCGGGAAATGTTTAGAGACTGACTTATGTATAATGTTTTAAGAAGAGGATGGAGAGTCTATGGAGAGTGCCATGCCATGGCTGCAATAATAATTCTCTGGCAAATTTATTCTAGACCTTCTAATTGACTTATTAACTGAGATTTTCCAGTCTTATTCGTCTTGCAGATTTTCCAGTGGGATGCTCATAATTTGGGTCCTTCATGTGTTACTTCCTGTATAAACCACTGCTTAGTGCGTATTGTGCAAACTAATCCACACTGGCTGTAGAAAAGTAGTCCCCGATCTCGAGGCTTGCTGCTGAGCTCTGAAGGACCCCGATATCAATGCAGGTGACTGAGCATGGGAATGAAAAGGCAACATATGAATACTGGAGTTCACTTTCACAATCCAGAGGTGCAAGGATACTTTATGTTCATAATTTTAGGCAAATTAGACATCAGTGTCGTCATCATATTACAGTGAAATTACAATCCTTCTCATATTACAATGAAAACTGAATTATTAATTACACAGCAATATTAATTCTGAACCCATTTCTAGTGCTTTTCATCTAAGGTTTTCCAAGTATTTTATTTACTGTAAGAAAATGAAATCTTAAACCTTTAACAACAAAAAATGCTTGTCAGGCATATTTTGGGTTAATACTGTCATGATGTAAAGCCAGTTGTTTGTTTTGATAGCGAAGAGAGCACGTAATATAGCAAACGACCTGAGTAACTCTCCCATGGATCAGGAAATGATATGCCATCATGTGTTGCATGTGAAAGTGTTTCTGAATTGTGTGCAGAGGATCCGTCTTGCATCTAGTTGAAATTCTGAACAGGAAAAAGATTGTATCATAGGTTTATTTAAGTCTAATTAGCATAAATAAGGTGAAGAGGAAAAAAAACCCAGCTAACATACTTTTTCTATTGTAATTCCATCTTCAGTAACTGATTTTGAGCAGTGGACATTGTTAGGAGTTATGAGATTTAAAGAAAATAAAGTTTCCAATGGGCTCATAACCCGTTTAATTGTAAGAGCTAAACCAGAGTTTTAAAAGGTATTCCCACACCCGTTTTTAGACTTACATACTTTGGGATAACCATTGCTGTATTTATTTGGCTAATGAGGTAGTCTCATTGTGACCGCTTGGATTTTTAGGAGCTGTTTGTAGATTTTTTCTTAGATTATTCAGATTTTAAACAAATTCCTGGGAACGTTGTGAAGTCAGATCCTTATCCTCCTTAAGCCTCACCTTAAAAACTCCAGGCTCCCCACGAGCTTATGTAGCTTGTGGGTCTGTCTAGACTCATGCCTCTCACGCTACGCTGTATCATCCCCTTACTTCCCTAATTACCTCTGTACAGTCTTGTTCTGTTCTTTTGTGGTTGTGCTGCAGGCTCTTCTGGACAGGAGCCATCTGTTTTGCTACCACACCTACTACAGTCTCATGTCTCTATCAGCATGACCTCTGCTGAAAAATGAATAATTAAGTATGTATACTTCCAGTAGTGCAGAACTGAGTTAACTATGTCACTAGTGCATCCTCCTGGAAGCATGTGTTGATGAGAAAAATTTTATGAGCAGCATTCATCAGATGCTTTGCACTGCTTCTGATTTTACTGTAGTGAATGACAGTATTTGGTGTTAAATTTAATCTTGGCTTTATCATATTTATCCATCACTTACTAGGTCATTATTTGCCTTAAAATTAATGACATGGAAATGAAATGCTGCAAAGGACAGGCTAGGTTTGTAAACTATAGAAGTATTTATTGTCCCATCTGTCCTATGTGTCTGTCTTCCCTTTACTCTAAGCTCTATAGGGACCAAAGAAATGCAGAAAATAGTGTACGAATTCTCCAAAAGTCTGTTTCCCACGAGATACTTATTACTTTTGAAGTGAACCCTTGGCTGACTGTGCTGCTGCTGTATATTTATGTTTAAAGAATACTTCAATCATTTCTAGATAACTTCTTAATAAAGATGTACTGTCTGAATACTCTATATAATGCACAAAGATATATGTTCCTCAGATGTGTATGCAGCAGACAGGCAGAAGTAACCTTGAAAATTTTACCATTAAAATAGATACCTTTTGGCAAATACTTATGTCAATAAACCTTAAAGAACTGGCAGATCTTATATTTGAAGTTATCCTTGCATCCGCAGGTAGAGCAATTTTCTGTGCTGGTGACTCTTCCTTTGGATGAACTTTTGTACATGTGCTGTGATAGTTTACATGAAAAAGTGATTTTTAATGTGCCTGGTTTAGCACCTTGTAACACATCTCCTAGCTTGGAAATTCAGTTGTGTAGAAAAGATGCAAAAATCAAATCTAAAAATACATCCAAGTGTCAGACTAAATTAAAATTCATGCTTCATTGAATCAATATGGTGCAAATAAAAGAGGTCTTGGTAGAAGAAGAGCTACTGCTTTTGTTTAGTATTGCAGCAAACTGGGACTCTGGAGCCTCAAATCTCTTTACAAATGCCCGTGGTTCTGAGGTAATGGTATTGAGCGGTGTGGTTAGCTCTTGTAATGTTTCAGTATAATTCCTGGTTTGCTAGAATACCTGATTTTGCTTTTACAACAGGCATTATAGGGTATCTTCAAACTGAATTTAGGCTTTATACATTCCCTTTATATTGGATCATCCATCTACTTCCTGTGAGTTAAAATACATGCCAGATGCTGTAGCACACCTGTGATTTGCAAACTGTTACTCTTATGTGATGTATAAAATACAACTTCAGTCAGCCAGTGTGTGTAAAGTGAACACACACAGCATATGCAGCTTCTGTGGCAGGGTAGATTCAGTGTAAGATGTACTCAGTCCTACTTTAAAGAGGGATTTCAGAGAAACAGCTTTTTTTTTTTTTTTTTTTTATCAAATACTGAGAGCTTTTGCACACTGGGAACCTTTGCTGTGGTCCCAACACATTCCTGAGCCCCGGAGCAGAAGTGCTGTAGTTGAATGTTCCACATTGTCGGTTTTGTGCTGTTTCAGCAGTGGAGATATCGGTAGATCAGAGTACACATCTGAGCTGAGGGCCATAGCTTCTTTCAAAGTATAAGATCTAGCGGAGTGCTTTTTGAAATGGGCAAGTTGACTTTTGACACAGAAGCATCGATTTCCTTCATCTCCTTTGAGTTCATCTTTTTACATTTCCTTGACTTCTGACATTTTGCAGATTTTTCCAAATGAATGTGATGATAGAGAGGAATAAACTTAATTCTGAGAGTCAAAGATGAACCAGAGGGGAATGCAAAGCAGGTCAGGAAAGGAAAAGGTGATGGGAGCATTCTGATAGTGTCATAAGGGACATCTCTACCAGATAGCACAGGGAGAGATTTCAGTCCTACAGAGAATCGTAAGGTATTTCCATCCCTTTCTCTATTACTCGTTAACCTTCACAGCCCTGAGCAAAAGTCCACTAGTGTCTTTTCCTTAAGCCCAGAAGGCTTTGGGTCAAGCCTGTAATGTACTTCAACTGGAACGTCCCAGCCCAACACAGCCAGTGGAATGGACTTTGGACTTGGTGGTGAGAGCTCTCTGATTCCTCAGGACAACTTTTAGCCGTGATGTGGGTTTGAATGTACGTCATACATACCTTTCTGTATCTGTTTATGCCGTTTGAGCTATGCCAGCTGTTGTGCTGTGGTGTGGGAGTTCTCTGTGAGGGGAGCTGCAAGGAATAATCACATAGTGATTCTCTGTAAATTATTAACAGACTTGGAAGATTGACTGTAAAATACGGGAAAAGTCAGGGAAAGTATCTCTTTGGTGGTGAAAGGATATTTTACCCCTCAGTGCATAGATTTGTCTGCCAGTGAGCAGGTACTCTGAAGGTTGCATAGCTTTCCTACTTGAGAACAGCCATAATACCTTATTTTGTGGCCTTGGTGAATTCCAATATGTGTTGTCACTGCGCTTTGTGAAATATTGCAACTATCTGAGGCCAGGGCAAGTTTTCTGCAGAAAATGATAATGTTCTTCTTGCTTTATTTTAATTAGTATTTTAGTGGAAGTGAGAAATTTGCTGATTTATGTAACTCTTTAAACCAGGGCAGGGCAGCAAACTTCAGAGTAATTTATTTCTTGACATATATATTGCAATGATTTTTGCAGTAGTTTGCAATCCTTTTCTGCAGAACAAAATATTCACCTCGGACAGGGGAATTTCACAGTCATCACTGGTTTATACACTTCATGATTATTTGTTATTTTTGCAGCCTCATTTGTGAATTTTTATCATGGGGCATCATGCAGGCATGTTCATTTCTATCTGTGGTGCTGAAGTATTTATACAGATTGTTTTAAGAGTATTTTTTTAACCAGTTTAAGGGAAAAAAGTCTTAATTTTAAATAATTACAAGTATTTATGATCTTTTTCTGTATATGAATATCTCTTACAAACAAACAAAGATATAACTTGGCTTTTGGCAACTAGTAACAACCAAATATGAATCTGATCCAGTTTAGGCCATTTCTAGATCATTGTTGTGTTTTTCCTTCTAAGCCATACTTCTAATACATTAATCAATCTAGATAGAAAAGCAACTGAATGTACTCTGTTGAGAGATTGATCTAGAGCCTGAGAGAGCCAAGAAACCTAAGGATAAATGTATTCCACCTGCCAATATCATTCACAGTAGTTCTGTGCTTAGGAGTTAACTGTGAAAGTCCAGGCATCTCCGCCAAAGCCACCTGGAGAATAACCTACTACTCTCCTGATTTGCTGTCAAACTCTCAGGTACATAAGTCTTTATCTTAAAAAGCTTAACAGTTGTTCCTGAGCGCTATTAATTCTTAGCCTTGGTACATGTCAGTGGGAGTTAGGTGAGAAGTCTGCCCATCTACTTCTGTAAATACCGCTAGATTCCTGCCTGCAACTTCAGCAGCTTGAATAACTGTGTCTGTGCTAGTACATACTTTCCATCCCACCACTTGGACCTTGACCCTGATAAAGGAGGTATTAATATTTGAAATATATAAAAAAGTGTAAAACATGTAGTTTGCCATGAACATAAATTCTCATTGTCTTAACTAGAAATTAAAATGCTTATGCTCAACCATCTGCTTCAGCTCTCTCTCTCCTGATACTCTTTTAATGTTTCTTGCTGGGCTTTACTTACTCGTGTCTCTCTCTGTGGATGGAAACCGTTTTTTATGATAAATCCTTTAAAAGATAAGGAGCTCAAAAGTGATCTTAATTAATTCCAAAGAAGACTGAAACGTAGCAGCAAGGGCATGAGGGCATTTTACACATCATCACAGTTGTGGCAGAGTGATGCTAAAGAACAGCTGACAAGGGTACATGGAAAAATATTCCTTGTTCAGGTACAATATTGGATTTTAAATAGCTTTGAGAAAATGTCAAAGGAGGATACGGCTTCCCCCATTGTTCTCATTGCAATAAGAATTTGGGGGGGGCCCAACTGGGAATTTAATTGTGAAGGAACTCTGCAGAAAATAGAGACTACCCTGGCTCAGTCCCAGATGGCATAGTTCTCCCTTGAGATCAAAAGATATTTGAGTTACTGCTGAATCAGTTAATGCTGGGACCAGCAGCAGTGTAGATGTGTCAGGGCGATGCTAATTAGTCTTTCTAGTTTCCCATCATGTATTTGCATTTCTGTTAAAACAGAGAGTTTCCTATACTGGAGGAGTTCTTTTTCGTGCACTCTCTATTCCTCATTGCCAGACTATCTGAGCACCACATAGTGCTTCATGTGGTTGTCACCATAACATCTTTGTCAGATAGGGAAGTAGAAATGGGAACATGAGGCCCAGAAAGACTCCATGATTTGTCCATCACAAGAAATGTAGGATTTATTCATTTATTAGCAGAACGATGCGGTGACTTAGAGCAGACCTCAAGATTGCTGATCTACAGATTCTTAGATTTAATGCCCAATTAAAAACACTTCTGCTTTGAATACCGAGCCTCTAATATTAGCTTTTCAGGAATCCATATTTATTGTTCAGTAACTGGCTCCATTTTCAAGGACAAAAATTGTTTTTGAAGTACAAGGAAGTAGCCCACAGTACAGATAGAAATGAGAGAGATTTAATGAATAATATAGCAGATTAATTTAACCAATTACATTTTGCAGTTGTGGACAAGAAATTAAGCATGTGATTTTAAATGCAGCATTCTAGGAAAAAAAAAATGCTTGCCATGCTATCGTTATGGTGATGGAGACAGCAGAGACTAGTTAAAGGAAAAGTCTTTGGTTATCATAGCTGTATGTTCCTCTAGCGTCTTCATTGTATGTGCCCAGTTTGTCTTGTTCTTCCATGATCCTTAATGGGCTGCCACAACTGGGAAAACAGGAAGCATAGTTCCTTCTAGTGTACAGCTGCTGCAGGAGTTGAGAGCTGTGAATGGATTTGCAGACTTCCCACATATTGTTTGTGAAAATGTGATTGTGTGGTACTCATTAACATTTTCTAAAAGCTGACTTCAGCATCCTATGCTCTTAATACATCAGCTGGTAGGAGCCTTCTCTCGTGATGTCCTTTTTCTGTCATGATTTTTTTTTTACTGCTTATGAGGATAAATTTTCTCCAGTCTGCCTCTGTTGACCGTTAAGAGTTTGGAAGATATTTTTCAGTGCTTTCTTTCCATCTCTCCCGTAATTGCAGTGCAATTGATGTAGGGCACTTTTAAATTTGCCTGTAGATTCTGTATACATGAAAGACGATATATAGGACACACTATTATTTCAGTACAGCTAAGATTTGTAGTAGTCTCTGGTACAAAACGTTTCATATTCTCATGTGAAAATGAGAATGCGCCATTGGATCTGAAAACCTCCAAACCAGTAGCATGTTCCCCTGTGGCATTGAGGGGACATGAGAAACATTTCCAGGGCAGGGGAGTTGGAACTAGATGACCTTATAAGGTCCCTTCCAATCCAAACCATTCTATGATTATTGTCCTTGTTTTGGAAGAGAGACTTGGATGTGTATTTTCTTGGGAGGAAGCCTTCAGCAGCACTGCAGGCTTGAGGAATTCCCACTTACCCGGTTGTTTGTACTCAGGCTGTGCTGACATGGTGTGGGAGGCTTGTGGAAAAGTAAAGGGCTGAAGTGGGAGGGAGCCTGAGAGAGAGTAGAGGCTGAGAGGGTGTGGGAGGCCAAAAGAAAGTAGAGGCTGATCAGGTGTGGAAGGCTGAGAATGTGTGGGAGTCTGAGCAGGGCCTGTGCAGAGCTTTGCTCTTACAGATGGTGAGATCTTGCTGGGAAGAAACAAGTTCCCTTCTATTTGCTACTTTGTTTTTGCTTTTCCTTTTGGTTCCTGTCCTGAACTGATCCTGGACATCAGCACCTGCGGCCGAGTTTGCTCTGCCGAGGCTCGCTGCTACCACTGTACAGATGTAGGTTAAGCAGACAGACTGCTCTGTCCCACATGGCTTAAAACTCTTCCCACAATGGAATCACTATATTGAAAAAACATTTATTTGAAAGCTTAACTGTGCTTATGTAAAGGCTTTGCTTCTGTAAAATGTCATAAAAACCAAGCCTCATATGGTATTACCATACTAAGAAAAGAGTGGTTTCTCATGTAAATTTGGTATTTCTTGGCTGTTGTTCCTGTGTAAAAACAAAAAACAACAAAAATCCTCCATGAACTAAATCAAAACCCTTCTGTACTTTATAGGGAAATACTATAAATTAAAAACACCTCTGCAAATTAAGGCTGACAGATGGCAACCAGTTAACCTTTTTTGTGGTTCGTGAGAAAGAAGGTTACAATTATCTGTCTTAATATTTCACATTGTAGTAGGTATTAATGTGTAATTGCATTTTGGACAGAAAAATTAGGATGTAATTTACAGGGCTGCATCATTTACTAATTTCTTGCTTAATGACTGTAGTCTGTGCTGCTTTAACAGAAGGTACATACGCTGCTGCGTAAGCTGCTGCTCTTACCGTGCCCTGATTATGCATAAATCCTGCAAAAGCCTGGCTGTGAAGGAGGATTCATTGAGGGTTTGTAAAAAGGTTGTGCGTTACCTACTACCATCCTAGATTTCTACTGTCCATTTTGCTCCCCTGGCGATTGTTTTATAAGTTTTATTCTGTGACTAACCAAGAGCAGTGTCTCTTTTGGGGATATTTTCCTCAACAGTTAAGTGCTGAGAATGTTCCCTCTGGGTAGTCTCAGCAGTCTGTTTGGGAGCATCACATTGCTTCCTTGCAGGGATGTAGGGAAGAAAATAGTTGCACAGCAGGGAATGTGCCACATGTGGTGGTGTTATTTCAAAAGAGACTTGGGGAAGACTGATCTCGAGCTTCACCCTCAAGGTGAAAGTAATTCCTCTTGCCAAGTGAGGACAACTCCACAACAGGATTGCTTATGAAAGAATCTGCATTCCTTCTGTGCGTGTGATATGCTCATGCTGCTTAATTGTCATTCAAAATTGAACTTGCCCTGCTCGTATCCTTTCACACAAGAGGTTTATTAACTTAGTTTATTAAAGAGACAGGGCAGAACAGAAGATGCACACCCCATCCATTTACAAGCAAACCATCTGCAGGCTGGCATACCTGCTATGGATATCCCAGGAAGGGATCCTGTCTTGAAGTAAAACCAACATGACTCACAGAAACTTCAAGTCTAGTCTATGGCAAATATTGCGCTTCACTATAGGTTTCAGGGGGCAGACTTCTTCATCCACCAAACGAGAACTTCTGTGACCTATGCTGAGTATACAGCGGTGCAACATGGAGCACCCTGTAGATATCCATGCCTCACTGAGGTTTAACACCTATGGATACCAGGGGCAGATCTTGCAAGAACCTGTTGCAAACAACTGAATAGGGTACCAAACGTGCGTAAACCAAGCAAAGGTAACGTCGCATCAATGTGTCATGTGCTGATATTTTTCTGGTTGCCATGTAGTTCATATAATTTATAGTGATGTTTCATGTTGCGATAGTGATAAAAGTCATGCATTTTATAAAAATAGGTGAATCTTAAGAGACTGTGATTTCAGCTCAGTGTTTGTAGTTTGCCCAGGCATCAGGCACGTTACGAGCTTTGCACAGGGTGCTGTTCAGCACAGTGCAGCTCAGAAAGGTTTCATTATCTGTTAATAAAATCTGAAGGTTACACATTGTTTTTGTGATGTCAGTGACAATTTACCACCACAAATTATTGCAAGTGATAATTCAGTGGAGTGATTCATCTACAGCGTGCTCTTATGTTCATGGAGGGAAAGCGTAGTTCTCGTGTTGTTTAGCTGCTGGCACAAAATGACTAGCAATTGTCAGAAAGCATTTGTTTTTCTCTCTTGACATTTCCTCCTAGCAATATGTAGTATATACATTTCTTATAAATTATAAGGCTTTTTTTTTTCTCCTTTCCTCTTCCAATTCTTTGTGAGGCAACAGCAAGATACTGAGTACAGGGAAAAGCAAACACAAGCATGCAGCAGGCATATGACCCTCAAGGCCTGCAGCGGAATTCCTTCTGTGAACCCACAAGCAGTGTTTTAAAGGCATTCAGATTTAACACTCATCTGTTCTTACCAGCAGCTCTGAAGGAGATTAAAGAGCCTCCAAGGGTTTTGCAATAGCTCTTGAGAAGCTAAGAGCACACAGAAATCAAGCCTTGTCACTGAAACAAATAACATTTCTTATACCTGAATAGTTTTGAAATTGGTGTAGTTTCCAAGATAAAAACAGAAAAGCAAAGGCAAGAATGTTAATAAATTCTATGGTTTTCTTAGCATGAAATTATATCAAAAAGTGAAGTCAAAAACGTGTCTGTGTTCACGTATGTATGCAAGTCGTACTTTCTTTAAACTGAGTCTGCAGCTGGTGCTTTATGAACTATGAGGATGTCACAGATTGAAATCTAGACAGACAACTGAGTAGAGTTTAGTGGGAAAGGAGAGGATTGGTACGGAGTTTACATATACAAGCTAAGTCATATTGTTTCACAGCGTGACAGAACAGTCTCTGAAAAGGACTTTGCTGCTGACAGGATAGGTCAGTATACATTAGAGCTGTATGACAAGCGTGCTTTGTGGTTTAGCTACACCAGCCCCCACAGCGGAAATGACTTGGAGATGGATTCCATTTTGTCAAGATAAATATTTGAGGTGGGCATGGGACAAGAAGATTTTAATAAAGGCTGTAGCTGGATCCCAAATGTATCCACACATACTTGCTATCAATGTCACTAAAAATCAGCACTGTCTTTCAGCAGCTTTTGCATCATGAATACAATCTGTGCTGCTGCAGAGTGCGTCCTGGAGACCAAAGAAACCACCTGTGTATACTGGTCCTGGCAGGAGCTCTTTCCTGGCCAGTTCTGGAATGACTTTGACTCTGTAGGGAGAACCTTCAGATACAGCAGTACAGGAGAACTCTCCAAATCATATTTACCTGTTTATGGCTTCACATCCTAGGCAGCCTCCAGCTACCTTGTCTGCTGTAGTAGACGTCACATTAAGTAAAAGAGATTGGCATCATCATTGCAGAGGTCTTGGGTTGTTTCTTGATTTTGAAAGAGCACTGCTACTGCCTTTCTCAAGAGCAAATGCACTCTGGTGAGTAGAGGTTACCTCCAAGGGCATCCTATGTTGTGCCTTCTGAGCAGTCCAGAATTTAATGTTCCTGTCTCCCACAGTCTTGCTACAGTCCAAAAACTCAGTTATACTGTAAGTTATTTGGGCAACAGCTGGCACTTTACAACAGTATTGGATCTTGCAGCCTGTGATGAGTGCACAAAGAAACGGTAAGGAAACTGCCACTGGACAGTATGCCTTGAGCATCTTCCAGGCTGTGGCCCTATAAAAGTAGGTCATATACATGAACCTACGTGTTTCCAGCTCGAGGTCAGCCTTCCAAGCTGCAGTCTGGCTAGGAGTACAGCAGAAAATTGTTTTGGGCACTACAGATCATCTCGATCAACAACCTGTATAATGCAGTGCTTTAGGATGTACCAACTGTGTCCAGAAAAGTGGTGGCCTCAGAGAATAGTGGGTGCATGCTGTCTCTATGCGCCCTTGAATGCAAGAGGAAGAAATCCACTTTGCAGAGGCTTGGTCTCCGCTTGTCCCAATGTGCACAATAAAACAAGGGTTAAAGACAAAAGCATTTTGGAGGATGGGAAGACTCACCAGATGGAATGCTTATTGTCTAGAATTTCAGTTGCACTGTAGTCCTGGGTCTTAGATGAAATATGATTGCTTAAGTCAGCTCCACTCCTGAGGCATGAGGACTATCAATGTTCTTATATATGATTTATCCTTCTTTTTAGAAAACTTTCTTTTTCATCTGCAGCTTTGAATATGTTGTTTCTTTGACATCCTAGACCAGGGCTAACATTTTACCCTTGCAGAAGGATCCAGGGGTATTTTTAGACTTTTGAACAATGGCTTACTAGTTTACTGTCGTAGTTTCAGCTGGAATGGAGTTAATTTTTCCCTCAGTAGCCTACATGTTTTGGATTTTGTATGTGAAGAATGTTGATAAACACACTGATGTTATGAGTTGTTGCTGAACAACATTGTCCGGCTTCCCAGGTTTTGCTGATGTGCAGGTGCAGGAAGCTGGGAGGGATATAGCCAGAACACTTGACCCAAACTGGCCAAAAAGAATATTCCATGCTGTAAACGTCATACTCAGTATATACGTGGGGGTAGGCTGAGGGAGCATTTTTCTTTCTCTCTTGTTCCTTTACTTGCTGCTCAGTTTCATTTCCATGATTGCTGCTAGGCACGGGCGGTGTTGGTCATTGGAACCTTAGGTGGTGAGAAATTTTGCATAATTCATTTTGTATTATTTAGTATCCTTCTATTTTGTTATTATTGACATTTTCCTTTGCTATTCTAGTAAACTGTCTTCATCTCAACACAAAAATTTTCCTTTCTTCCCAATTCTGTCCCCCATCTCACTGGGAAGGGACAGCAAGCAACTGTGTGGTGACTAGGGCTGAGCCACAACATTTACGTGTTGTAAAAGGAACAAAGAAGAACAGAAAACTCAGCAGTCATACTCCAGACTTATCTCTGAGAAGTACCACCCAGCTGGAAGGCTTGGGGCAGGAACTAACCTCTGGTGGACAGGGTGATCCCAACATAAAACAAGGTCTCAAAATATGTTGCACAGTCATGCTAGAAATTAAAAGAAACAGATACAAGTTGAAAATACTGTGATGATTATGGTGACTCTTACAATGTTTCATTAAAATGTTTTAAAACAATACCTTGATCTCAATGTTCAGGTCTCCTAACGCTGTCTTATTTCCTTTTTTTCACATACAGATAAGTGGTAGCTGCATAACACTAGTTTAACAATTTCTCTCATCTTTCACTGCACTAGGCTCAAATTGAAGGAAATTGCTCTTTAAAATTGAAAGTGTCAAAGGTTGTAAAATTGCCCTCTGAAGATCCTAATGCTCAGCAAGCCAGTCAGCTCCTGTGCTGTATTTTGACCTCCTTTTTATGTATTTCTGATGGTGAATACAACAGCAGTTGAACCCTACTGGAGCTGGTATCTTCTTTGGCTAAAATCTGTCACCAAATATGAGCATTTTCTGCTGCATTATGGACTTCTCATCACCACAGTGTTTCTTTTTCCTTTTTCCTTCTTTTATTATTCCACTTTGTCAAAATATCAAAACAACATTTATTTACTGAGTGTAATTTATTTATGTCCGTTTAAAGTTAAGTCTTCCCTAAGTATAAATTGGTGTGCCTGTATCTGGTTTTTATTTTTCTTTAAGCTATATGTGCTTTTTTTACTGCAGAAGCTAGCAGAAAACAGTTGCTTAAGCCACAGAGGCGGGTTTTTTTTGTCTCTATTCACTAAATTTTCTACACTATGCACTTGTAACTTGTGGAAGTTCCCAAACAGGGTTCTTAACATCATCAGCAGAGTGTGTAAAGGAAGTCGACTTCCCATCTGCCTGTCCTGTGCAGTGTCACGTGTTCTCTCTGCGGAAGAGAATTTAATCCTTTCAAGTAGTGGTGCCATCTCAGCAGGTCAGTCGCATTCCTAATGTACTGTTCACTCACTGCTGACTGTGGTATTTAGAACTGCGCTGAGTGGATGTAGCAGATTTTCCAGCTCTTATTTGGAGAAAAAATATTTGCTCATTTTATCAGCTGTTAGTAGATACATGATCATTGCACCTTGAATTGGAGTGTAGATATTATACAGTAGCAGTATCTTGCATATTGATCTGTTAAGCAAAGTATACAACTCATAGCCTGAAGTTTTTGATGCTAGTGTATTTATAGGAGGACTTGCTTAAAATCTAAGCTTTTAAAAAAAGTCTTATTTGTCTGCTGTGTTAAGCACACTTGAGTTGTAGATTTCAGTGGAAATTAAGAGGTTTTGCATCTTGATGGATGAGGGATCCAGCTGCAAGCATGGAATAATTGACAGACTCTCTGGGCCACCTGAATTCTTCATAGAAATGAAGTGAAAGTTGATTTTCTCCTGATTTCAGTCCAGATCTGATATTAAGTAGGAATAAAGAACAAAGGGAGTTTATGTATTCTGCAGAGATTTTTAAAGCTAGAGACAATTCCCATTCTACACTTAGGTGGCATTAAGGGCCTTTTCTGAAATATTTGTGAGGAATTGGAAAGAAATATCACTAGGTCAGTACATGAACCAGGAGATCAGAAAACATGAGATAACAGCTGGGTACCTTAATAGCCAGCCTGCAGTATTCATTTCTGCTTTTCTTTTTTCAGTCTTTCAAACTGTATCTGTTCTACTTTCAGTAGATAATTAGAGGTAAGTTGTGTCAGAGATTGTCACGTTAACCCAGTAGTTGAGTTACCTCAGTCATCTAAGGCTCTAGAATGAAGAGTCCAGTTGGTAGTTTTGCCCTTCACATTGTTTCCCAGCACCTGGAAGCGCTGACTGGACTTAGCACAAACCTGATGGAGTTCAGGAGCTCCAAGGAGATATCTGATTATCTGTTCTTCCACTTGGACAAAAACTTACTGCATAATCTTAGCAAAGCCTTCCGGAAGAGAAGGCAGCTGGAAAGGAAAAAAGAGTTAGCAGTAAGGGAAAGGAGAATCTTAGGTATAACTCACTACAGCTTTGTGCCACAATATTTCCACTGATCTCTAGTGGGCCCCTTCTTCACTTAGAGCAGGCAGGCAAACTTGCAAAAATGTATTTGCTTGTTTGAAGTGATGCAACTTAATAGTTAATTACCATTGAGGTATAAAGAGAGAAGATGAAGGGAGGAGATACATGGAATTGTGATGATGTGTGTTTTGTGTCTGGAAATGACCCAAGAATATTGGGTCAGAATACGAAGAACTGGGATGGAATCACAGGGCATGAGACCTGCTTTCCTTTAGGGGTGACAGTGAGTTCAAACTTTGTCCTGAATGCCACATTAGCATGGTCTGATGGATATGACAATAGTTCAGGGAGTCAAGACTATTACAGTGGAAACTGCATGCTCATTGAAATGGTAAAACTCCCATTTATTTCAGCCAGGAACTGGGGTTTGCCTCTTTTTGTCCTTTTAGTAATCTGCTCTGGCACCTCTATTCCATCGAATGGATTGCTGTGCAGTCTAGCAGCAGTCAGGCTGATAGATCAGCAGAGCACCGTGCGGAGCTACTGACTTCTGCCTCCAAAGTAACGCAGCAGTGCTAGCGAGGTGCCGGCCAGGGCTGCTCTCGTGTGCTTACGCCACTTCCACCCTTGGAGGTGGACAGTCACCAGCAGCTCCGGGATCTGCGTGCTGCACCGTGCTCTCCTGCTCGCTGCAGGGCTCCCAAAAATCACCTTGTTCAATTCACCGCGTTTCTGTGATTTCTAGATTATGTAATGTGTGAAATGCCTGTTGCCATACCTGCTTCTTCATAAAATGCTTTAGGATCTGCATTTAAGAGACTGGAGACACCTCAGTGTTATGGTTATTATTACAACTATCAAAACGTATTGTCTAAAAAAATTTCAAACTCATATGTCAAAGTCCCAAATATATGGGTAGAATCTCAATTGCCTGCATTATAATTAACTTTTTTTTTTTCTTGTCTTTCTCTCTCTCCCCCCTTCAGTGTTTGAAATAACAATCACCACTGCAAAATTCAGGGCTAAGGCTGCAGCTAGTGTGTATGAAGGTTTCTTTTGCTCCCACAGTGGGGTGTATAATTGACAGTAATGGCTGTAAAATCGAGAGCTCAGGGGCTAGTTTTTTTTTCAAGCCATCACTCTGGAAAATACAGAGTTTGATCAATGGCTGAGCATTTCAGACTGGTATTAATAAATGCAGACTGTTAAAGATCCTCTTGAAGAATAAATCAGCTAATTCAATTTATAATCCTAACTGTTGTTTAAAAAGAAATAAGAGTAATAATTAAAACAAATTACCCTTGATTTAAATATTAATCTTATGTGGTAATTGTGCCTGAATAAATATTTCAGTTGCAGAGAGTGGATTGTATTGTCAAACACTGGGAACTGTGCTACGGCTGCAGTCAGTGCCCTGTATATGTTTCCCAAAGAAGAGCTGAGATACTTTGAAAGCATTCTTCTGCTCTGTCTGTTCTGTGTGCGTCACTGCGCATTACGGCGTGCCTCCGTGAGTGATGTGTGCTAACTGAGGGAAGGAAAGTACGTCAAATTGGCACAGACTCCTTGCTGGGGTTGCCTCAGCCAGATCAAAATTATATATATCTTCATAAAGCCAGCAGCATTCACAGCACTGGGGGCTTTGTATTGCCTGGGAATGCGAAGCACAGCTGAAAATTCTCTCTGTTGTGTTTTTAGGGGAAGCTGGTGTAGCTGATACTGTAAGTTAGTGCTACTAACCTAATCTAGTTATAAAATGATGTGCCTCTGAACTTTTCTTCTTTAAATAGACAACTTCTCTCTCCAGTCATTTAGAAAACTGCATCGTCAGCTGCTATTTTTATTTTCCATCGCTTCTCTCTCCCTGCTGAATCTTGTGGAACTCTACTCACTGGTGAAGACCAGAATTACCACCTAAATTGTCCCAGATTTGAAGGGCTTCAAAACAAACTAATGGAGGACTAAATATCTTTATTTTAAAGACTGACAAGAAGGTCATTTTCCCAGTACCATATTACGTATTTGAAGGCAATGGAGTGGAATAATCTAGCTAGAAAAACCTCAGTCTTTGAAATCTAATTCTTCTTTTATGAACTAGAGCAGACGAAGTGCTCTATAGGCAGATAGGAGCAGCCTCACGGTCACAGGCCCTGGTCCTCATGGGGGACTTCAACCACTCTGACATCTGTTGGAGAGACAACACGGCAGGGCACAGGCAGTCCAGGAGGTTCCTGGAATGCGTGGATGACAACTTCCTCCTGCAGGCAATAGAGGAGCCGACAAGGAGGGGTGCCATGCTCGACCTTGTGCTCACCAACAGGGAGGGGCTGGTGGGGGATGTGAAACTAAAGGACAGCCTTGGCTGCAGCGACCATGACACGGTGGAGTTCAAGATCCACGGGGCAGCAAGGAAACTACATGGCAAGCTCTCTGCCCTAGACTTCAGGAAGGCGGACTTCGGCCTCTTCAGGGACCTGATGGGCCAAGTGCCATGGGAGGCGGCCCTGGAGGGAAGAGGGGCCCAGGAAAGTTGGTCCATATTCAAGGAGCAGCTCCTCCAAGCTCAGCAGAGGTGCATCCCAATGAAAAACAAGTCGGGCAAAAAGGCCAGGAGGCCGGCGTGGATGAGCCAAGGAGCTCCTGGACCAACTGAAAGTGAAAAAGGAAGCCTATAGAGGGTGGAAGTGGGGACAGGTAGCCTGGGAGGACTACAAAGAGGCTGCGCGAGTGGCCAGGGATAAGGTAAGGAAGGCCAAAGCCCTGGCAGAACTGAATCTGGCCAGGGATATAAAATGTAACAGGAAGAGCTTTTATAGGTACGTAGGGGACAAAAGAAAGTCCAGGGTAAATGTAGGCCCCCTCCAGAAGGGAACTGGTGTCCTGGTTACCCAGGACATGGAGAAGGCTGAGGTTCTCAATGACTTTTTTGCCTCAGTCTTCACCGACAAGAGTTCCTGTCCCACCGCCCAAGCTGTAGAAGGTGCAAGCAGGGACTGCGAGAATGAAGAACTGCCCATTGTACTCGAAGAGCAGGTTCGGGATCATCTGAGGAACCTGAAGGTGCACAAGTCCATGGGTCCTGATGAGATCCATCCTCGGGTCCTGAGGGAACTGTCGGATGAAGTTGCCAAGCCACTGGGCATCATATTTGAGAAGTCGTAGCAGTCTGGTGAGGTCCCCGATGACTGGAAGAGGGGGAACATAACCCCAATTTTTAAAAAGGGGAATAAGGAAGACCCAGGTAACTACAGGCTGGTCAGCCTCACCTCTGTGCCTGGCAAGGTCATGGAGCAGATTCTCCTGGAAACCATGCTAAGGCACATGGAGAGCAAGGAGGTGGTTGGTGACAGCCAACATGGCTTCACCAAGGGCAGATCGTGCCTAACCAATTTGGTGGCCTTCTATGACGGGGTGACGGCATCGGTGGACAAGGGACGAGCAACTGACATCATCTACCTGGACTTGTGCAAAGCTTTTGACACTGTCCTGCACGACATCCTTCTCTCTAAACTAGAGAGACATGGGTTTGATGGACGGACCACTTGGTGGATAAGGAGTTGGCTGGATGGCCGCACTCAGAGAGTGGTGGTCAACGGCTCGATGTCCAGGTGGAGACCGGTCACGAGTGGCGTCCCTCAGGGGTCCGTGTTGGGCCCGGCCCTGTTCAGCATCTTTGTCGGCGACATGGACAGTGGGATAGAGTGCACCCTCAGCAAGTTCGCCGACGACACCAAGCTGTGTGGTGCCGTCGACACGCTGGAAGGGAGGGATGCCATCCAGAGGGACCTGGACAGGCTGGAGAGGTGGGCCCCTGCCAGCCTCATGAAGTTCAACCAGGCCAAGTGCAAGGTCCTGCACCTGGGTCATGGCAATCCCAGGCACAAATACAGGCTGGGCAGGGAATGGATTGAGAGCAGCCCTGAGGAGAAGGACTCGGGAGTGCTGGTGGATGAGAAGCTTAACATGAGCAGGCAATGCGCCCTTGCGGCCCAGAAGGCCAACCGCATCCTGGGCTGCATCAAGAGAAGCGTGGCCAGCAGGTCGAGGGAGGTGATTCTCCCCCTCTACTCTGCCCTGGTGAGACCCCACCTGGAGTACTGTGTCCAGTTCTGGAGCCCCCAGCACAAGAAGGACATGGACCAGTTGGAGAAGGTCCAGAGGAGGGCCACGAAGATGATAAAAGGGCTGGAGCACCTCTCTTATGAGGACAGGCTGAGAGAGTTGGGGCTGTTCAGCCTGGAGAAGAGGAGGCTCCGGGGAGACCTGATAGCGGTCTTCCAGTACCTCAAGGGGGCCTACAAGGAAGATGGGGAAAGGCTGTTTAGTAGGGCCTGTTGCGATAGGACGAGAGGTAATGGTTTTAAAATAGAGGGGGGTAGATTTAGATTAGAAATTAGGAAAAAATTTTTTACGATGCGAGTTATAGAACACTGGAACAGGTTGCCCAGAAAGGTGGTGGAGGCCCCATCCCTGGAAATGTTCAAGGCCAGGCTGGATGAGGCTCTGAGCAACCTGACCTAGTCAGGGATGTCCCTGCTCCTTGCAGGGGGGTTGGACTAGATGACCTTTGAAGGTCCCTTCCAACCCTAACCATTCTATGATTCTATGATTCTAACTACCATAGGCTTTGCAGCTCATGGAGACTTGGAAGGTATGATATAGAGAAACTAACCATTCTTCAAGGTCTTCCACTCTGATGGATATACTACAAACAGATCTAATCTGTTAATGTAAAAGGATTAGGTTCTGCTTTTGTAGAATCTAAATGATCAAGATTTGTTTTTTTTGAAAATCCTCCTTTAGCCCTGAACTTTTCTTTCTGTTTTTTTTTTTTATGAAGAATTTTCCCTAACAAATCTCAAAGCCCTAAATCATACGCAGAATGTCAGAAAACTGTAGTGAAGAGTGGTGAAGTAGCTTGCATGGGGTCACTCACCAGAGGAGTGACAGAGCCAGGCATCTCCTGTGTTCTCAGCTCAGTGCTTTACGTCAACAGCAATGTTTCATTACTCGGTGGCTGCCTCTGTGGTATCCATGCTTGGGAACAGGCTCGCCGCCATAGGATCCACTTAATTCTCTCCAGTTCTGATAGTGAATTTCACCTGGAACTTTAGCAGTGCTATGGGAAAAGCAGAAATTTCTCTTTCCATCAGCTATATATTTGGCTGTATTTTATGAAACAGATGAGAAGAGCAGAGGATCAGCATATTTTCAACATATGACTTTCTGAAAATAGGAGCACACTTTAATTTGTACTCATCAATACTCATAGAGATGTCACTATTTTCATACCTATGGGAGAAATATCTGCTATGGAACCACTAACTGCTTCAATCCTCTTCATTTCCTTTTCTTACACAAATGGCTTTCAAGTTGTTTCTACTTCATCTTTCCTCCATATGATTCATCTGCCTACTTCTCACATTTATGCAAAAATTTTAGCATCAATCCTTGACTTTCATATTTGAGAATATTGTGTTGCTTAGCATTGGAAAAGTGTGCACCAGAGATTTAGATATGAATTTGTTACTTCTTGTTTTACATCTCCACAAAGTTTGTAGAACACGATGCTTCTTTTGTGAACAAGCAGTATGAGTTCTAAATTATTAAGTATGGAAATATGAGATAAAGACATATTTGGTAGCTTTTATTTTCTTTTGGAATTGTCAGAGAAATATAATTCATTTATGTTACTGCATGGTTTCTCCATGAAAAAGACTTGGTTTTTTTCCCTTCCTTAAATTTCAGAGTTACTGCTATTCATTTTGTGTCGTAGATATAGATATCTATAGATATAGATATAGACATTGTGTGTCTGTGATATAGAAAATAATTATATTGCATTTTAAATTTACATTACCTGTCCTAGTGATCATAAGCAACCTGTTGGATACCAAGTGTACTCTATACTGACAAGCTTACTGGTGAGAAGACGACTCATTTGTTCATGATAACATGATGAGATTTGGTTTACTGCTTTCCTGATATAGTCAGAATGTCTGGGAGCAAAAGTGTAGGTCATGCTCTTAATTATGTGGGAGACCTGTTTCAAGGGTTCTTTATTCCTACAGGGGTCATTTTCATGCAGCATTGAACAAGGGTCAGGAGTAATTCTCTCCACATATAATTTGGTGAATTTACTGAGTTGAACTGGTGATTTTGCTGATAAATGAGAGCCTAGCTCAGCAGAGTATTTAAATTCATTGCTGTTTAGCAGGGTACTTACACATATGCTTAACTTATAAAATGAGATTGAGTCCCAGAAGACTGAAAGAGCTTGCTTCAGTGGTTTGTTGAGCAGGGATCAACTTCTGAACTGTAACTGTAAAGAAAATCGGGAAGCCATAAAAGTTAAGGCGTGTTTCAGTGAGCAGCCAAAAGGTAGAAGCCTGCTTCAATGTGTTTGCTTCTTAGGAATGAGTGCGTATATGGATTCTTAGGGAGTGTGCTGCATCTTTTCTGCCAGGGGGGTTAATCACTTGGTCTCTTCTCTCCTGCTATCTGCCTGCTTCCAAAAAACTTAGTAATTCTTCACCTCTGTCCTTTTGAGTAGTTTTGTTGAAATTGGTCTAATGTTAGTAGAGAGAATGACAGACACACAGATATACTGATTGCATAATCCTTTTTTTTTAATTAAGGAACTAGGCATAGTTCCTTAATATATCTACCACTGCAAAATATATTTATTTCTAAGCATTTTATCCTATCTAATTTCAGTTATTGTGTTTGCCATTTCCTTTTGAGGCTTTTCCACTCTCCTTTTGCTTTGAATTTGGTCCATATTTCCTGTTGTTTCTAATTATACTCTCCTGCCTACCTGCTGTAGCAATTTTCTCTCCTTGACACTTAAATTCTTGAAATATTTGTGGAAAGTTAGCCCTTTCTGTTTCTTCTGCCTTTTAAACCTCACCTACTGGTTTTTTTTTTTCAGAAAATCACCAACCTACTTTCTGCTCTTCTTGATGTTACTTCAAGTATTGCACATCCAGGCCCTCTGAAAATATGGCAGATTATTTCTTCTACCATTTTCAGAAAAACTTATCCACTTCCTTCAATTTTTGTGGCTCTTATTTGCACCTTATGCTGCCATGCAATGAAAGCATAACTATAGTCAAGCAACTTGAGTAAAGCAAAAGGAAAACCATGCCTAAAAGCCTGTTTATATTCACAGACTGTAGTGATAGTTTTGGCAGTGCTGTGCTTTAATTCATCATGTCATTTGCTTGCTTTTATTACTCATAACAGCTGCATGTTGGATTTATCCACACATATTCCAAGAATCATGCTAGTTATGAGGTTTGAAGTACGTGGCCTATCTGAATTTTCCACCTTGCTTGCTTGGAGGAGAAATTTTAAGTCTACATTTCTTGGTGATCATGTGTTCCAGTTAGTACCCCTTGAGGATTTTCCATTCCAGTGAAAGGAGAGTAGTGTGTATATTTGCAATGATTTCATGTTAGCCTTGCAAGGAGAGAGAGTTTGCATTCAGTTAAGACATTAGAGACTCAGAATTTGACTATGAAACTATACTGCAATAGCAGTAGAGACAATAATTCAAGCAATCTAATATTTAGGTGTCTGCCGTGAAACAAAATCCTAGTTGTGTTCTGATACACAACTTTTTCACCTCTGATCTCATTATCCTTTTTTTTGTAAAGTTCTGCTATTCATAAAGGGAGATCTGATTCACAAATGTTGATAAGGGTGGCAAATTTTGCAACACCTCTGAGGAGAAATTGATTTTCATTTACTGCTTTTCCCCATTCTGTGAATGATTTATGAACCTGTTGAAAACATTAATGATTACTAGAATTGCTGAATTCATAATTATAATAATTAGGGTCTCTCTTGCCCTGTCTCCAGTTCAATAAAATCGATATGTCTTTTTAAAGGGCTGGATGTACATCTTTGCACTGTCAATTATAAATATTTCTAAGTACAGTCGTGAGATTCTTACAAGTAGAAGCAATGCAATTTGTGCTGCTGCTCAGCCCCCAGACTTGGTGGTTATTTCCCACAGCATCTTCCTTTAAGATCCAAGATTAGCATCTTGAAACATATCAGTAAAAGTGATTTTAAAGCCCAAATTACATTATATGGAAATTTGCCAAGGAGTAAGACATCCTTACTCTCGATAGGTGATGTTTCTTATTTGCATCAGCACATTTCCTTAGTATTTCATGAAACATTTCCCTAATTCATGCCATATCTGTTTTTCTCTCTCCTCCAGTGTTCTAGTTATTAGTTTCATTGCATTATTATTTTGACTAAATGAGTGCTTTACTTTTGGAAATGGCAAACAACTGTTGGTTGCATTCTGGCAGTGTATTGAGATAAGGTACTGAGAACCTACCATTTTTCAGCCTGCCTATTTAGATCAGTGAATATTTAAAGTCCACCTAAATTTATCTGCAGAAATGTAGTTCTTCAGTTTACAGCTATATTGGGGTAGGGAAGGAATTGTTTGACTGGAGGTGATTTGAGGACACAGAAACCTGGAAGGAATAATTTTGAATGAAGGAGCCATTATCAGCCATTACATGTTTCCAGAAGGTCTGCAGAGTTATTTAATGTTTTGCTTTGAGCACGTGTAGTAGGAAGTGGAGCTGCATTTGACTGTACTATCCATTTCAACATCTGGAATGTGCTATGGTCCAGTCACTCTGAGCAATGTCTCATAGAAGGCTTCAGTTCCAGCCAGAGTGGCTCCTCTTAGTGCTTTAACTGTTAGAATAATCAGGTTCTGGAAGAGCCTTTCAGGAGAATAGGGATTTAAAATCCCTAAGTGCTTTTAAAATGGAGCTTGATAAGTTTATTAGGAGATTATGTGATATGATGGTTACAGTACCAGGGAACTATCCATATAAACCAAGATATCTTCCTGTCCAGACCAGCAGCTCTGTGCTCAATTTTTTTCATCTGGAATGAATGATCATAGCTTTTGTATGGACTGTTGGTCTTTGTGTTTGCTTTAGCAGCTCCTGGAGCATTTGCATAAACAAGATTAGGATTGCTTGGTGAGTGATTGCTGATGATCAGATAAAGAAGGTGGACCAAAGGATGGTAGCTGAGTGTACTCACATGTATAAATCAGTGCAACTTGTTGCTATTATCTACACTGTTTTTTACCCTGGGGATAGTTTGCTGGTCTCGGTACACTTTCTGTTGGATAATTCTCTGCACCATAATAGCCACAATCATAACTTGCCCTTACTATTTTCTTCATTATAATTCCTCAGAGAGTACCCAAGGATTTCCAGGACATATGTATCCCCTTATATCTCACCAATCCTTCTAGGCTAAGGTGCACCTCCACTTTGGGCTCAAAGTAGTGAAAAATCAGGTGCATCAACACTGGATACAATGAGACCCAAACTTATGACCCTGCTTGACTTAATGGAACAGTTCATGCTAATGAGAACATAGGTTTTGTGAGCTTTTGAACTCCCACAGTTTTTAATGTCACAAGTACATAAAAAACTGTGATTTGATTTGACAGGACCTAGGACTCATCTGCAGACCTGTATCATCATCCTGTCTGTATGATTTCATCATGGCTATCAGATTACCCCAAGGTGTACAGAGGGGAAACTTCTGCTCAGATATGGAAATTGTACCACAGCTGGAGCAGGGAAGGGGTACTGTATCTTGATCGCTACAGCCAAAGCGATTCAGTGAGTGTACCTCTTAGCCTACCAGGTCAAGGTTGAAATATGTTGATAGAGCAAAGCAAATGTACGTACTGCAGTGTATGACCAGAGATATCTATTCCATGCTGCCAACTTGAACGTGTATGATATACAAAACAGAGATCAATATTTGCATAGGCACTTACAGTCATCTTCAGCTGATAAAAATTGGCAGAGAGCAACGTGGCTTTATGTGTGTCCATATAATTCCCAAAATAGTTACATTTTACTAAACTTTTAATATTTACATTGTCAATCAGGTCTTTAGGCCCTTTTCTGTATTGTATGCTTTTTTCGTGAGGGTCTTATTTCCCCTTATAGTACAGCAGATACTAACGACATTGATGAATTAAATGCTGCATTTTAAGCAACTTGGCTGTGCTAAAGCTCACAAGTGCTGTGCAGCTAGCAAATGAGATTGTGAAGGTGAATGGATGAAAAGCAGAGGTGTCAGTTTTCTGTTTAGTGCTGGTGATCAGATACTGTTCTGCTGTAGGACAGACAGTCTTGGAAATAGCCTGGCAGAGAATGATATTATAATTTTCAGGTTTTAGTAACTGTAGTCTCTTGATATCACCTTTCTTATCATGCCTGCAAGTCCATTATTTTCACCATAAGAATTTGTTTGTGAAAGGTGCTTTCTCATCATTGCCTATTAACACTGTTGTTCAATTAAACTTGGATAGAATAGTTTGTAAAATCACTTGTGGTGGAAGAGAACAGAAGCCTCACAAACATCAACATGACTTCTAGTTACTTGGTCATGCCCAAGTTTCAAATCTTTGAACTTGGAAGAGAAGATTGTTATGCCTGCCTGTGTCCCTTACACATGGATGTTAGCGCATGAAGTGCAGGTCTAAGCGCTCAGGCTATCCCAGCATTTCCACAAGATCACAAAAAGTGCTCTAAATAATATACCTCTTTGGAAAACCATGTGAGAAAAATTAAACCATTCAAACTTAAGCCAACAGTGAAATTGGCCCTGCTTTGAGAAAGGCATTAGACCAGATGGCTTTCAGAGGTCCCTTCCAACCAAGATTACCCTTTAACTCTGTGATTTAAAAATATATTTCAGCCTAAAGCTCTTTCAAAAAGCTCGAGTGGAGGAGGGGAGACAGTTTATTTTTCATGTTATTACTTAAAAATAAAAAAAAAAGAAAATAGATTCTGGAAGCTTCTTTTATTTTAATATTAAGAAAGCCTGAAAGCATTTCTTTCTTAATTCTAAACTTGGCAGATACTGAACATTGGGGCAAAGAAAACATCTTTTTTTTTTCAGTTAAAAAGAACTTTGCACTTTTGCAAGATGTATGAGTTCGGCAGAAATACTTGCTGAATAGTTCACGGCAGAGGAAGTTCCCATAGTTGAGGATACTAATCTCACTATTGTATGTGTCTTGGGAGATCTCTCCAAAGAAGCTAATAATTGTGAAATACATTAAGGCTTTGAGTCTTGTGAAATGTAATACTGCTTTTATATATAATTGCATTTATTGAACTCGTGTGGACACTAGTAAGCAAGGCATAAAAAAGGTATGTGTTAGATCTCACCTTGGAGACATGAATGGAGCTACATGCTAAAATACTGGATCTTCCACTCTGGATTTAAGACTAAAATTAACTTCTTTAAAAGTGGATAGGGGAGATAACTTTAACATAGTTTTGGATTCCAGAGTTAAATGACCAAGATGGGCATCAAGGAGAGCAGCTGCTGTCTGAAGCATGGATCATAAAGCAGCAAAATGCTGCATCTTTCATGCGAGTGTGGAAATAGTAACTTAGCCTGGTAAAGTATCACTTCTCAGGAAGACTTACTCTAGAAGTACCTTTTAGACCAGTTTCTCAACGTTTTCAGGCTGGTGGTTCCTTACTTGAACCTTTTGAAATGTATTACATTTCCTACAAAAGTAAAAATGAGCACTTTATCAATGGCAGCCATGATAAGCTTATATAAGAGATTTATTAGGTGTGTATTTCAAAAGATGAGCAAGAGCATGATCATGAAAGGAAATAACAAGTGGAGTTCAGGGAGTAAGATTTTTAGTCTTCAGCATCTCATAGACTCTTTGATTGCTTCTACCTAGAACTATGATCACTGCCTGGAAAATGTTGGTATAGATCCTGTGATAGGCACTCTGTAGATGACAGAATTAGGGCTGTTTATACATATTCTGTGTGTTGCCTTTTGCAGAGGGATGGATCTCATAGGAACACAGTCAATAACTGGATTATCTCTTTGTTAAACTCAATTTTGCTTAACCTTACTTGGGCTAGTTTGGCAACAAAGGATTGAGGTAAGTCACAGACTCAGCGAGTGCCTCCTGCAAGGGCACATACATCCATGAGAGGCAAGGACTTCCCTTGGGCTTGTGCATGGTCATCGTTGGAACAAAGCCCTATTGCCTTTGTTAAACAAAGTTTTTGAACTCAAGGGAAGCTTTCTTGTAAAGCACATACACAGACAACTTTGCCTATACGGTTGCTTTTGCCTGTCAGCGATAAATAATTACTAAAAAAGACTTGACTTGAGTTCAGCAAGTCTAATCCCACATATATTTATGCAGAAGTATAAATTTGCTATTCATGTATATAATGGGTTTTAGGTGGATAAATATTTGTGGGATGAGGAATGAATTTTGCTGCAGGATAGTATACTGAACGCAGTGCTTGGTCTCATGATTTAGTATGCTGGGATTACTCAGTAGCAAATATTTGCAGCTCTGGCCCTGTAATTTTTTAGTGTGAAAATACTGGGTCTCACTCCCTGCTGATCAGTGTTAAGTTTGTGCGACACCTCCCATGCAGCAAAAGGTTTCTTTCATTTTCAGGAGACAGTAATAGTGAGGTGGTAGCGACAGTGTTAATAGTCTGGGAAACTGTAATGTGAATGAAATATCTAAGTCCTTTTTTAGGAACACTGAAGACAAGTATTGATCTAAAGGCTTAGGTCTGGAGGTCAGATTCCTATAGCTCTGCCGGTACTGGGCAACCGAGGATATGGATCCAACCCATCACTTCCATGTGTACTGAAGTGTTACTTAATTGGTTTTCATACATGTAAAATGACTGTTATGTTTTCTTTCTCCTATTTCTTGCTTTTGTCACTTAAGACAACAATCATCACTTTCTGCAGTTGCCTTGTACAGTGTAGTCTAAGCCTTGGATGGATTCTGTAGAAACGTTACAAATTAATAACAATCATTTGTGGCTGTATGCCTGGTTTCCTCTTTTGCAGTTTTATCACGCTTATATTTGAGTTATGTTAAATTTATTGTTATTTTTATGCTGAGGAAAATACAAAACAGCAGGCAGAGAAACCCAGATTGACAATGTGTTTGCAGTGTTTGATTAGACTTTGTACTGTCAGGAAAACTGGTTTCTTAGCCCTGCAATTCAATCCCACCTGCATAGTAACTGTGGTTATTCTGCTATTGCCTCATGATTGGGCTACTTCAAAAGTACTTGATGTTTACTGGCTACTGTGTTGAATAATTTATTGAATGATTATTAGACTGGATGTAATAAAGTCAATGTTGATTTACCATTCCCTTAGCATACTGTGGTAAATGGTCGCGGGATTTACTATGTCAAGAGATGCTCAGAGTGATGGTTCTGGACTGAAATGCTGACTTGGTAGGAAATTATGTTTTAAATTTATATTCCATTAAAAGGTTTGCTAATTTTTACCCACTTTTGAATGGTTTGAGTTATTTTGGAAAAGTGCTATCAACAGCTGGAAAATTGAATAGTGAATAATTTATTTGAAAATAGAAAAAAAAAAGCCAAATAAATAATTCAGCAAATATTTCTTAAACAACACTGCTAATGTCACGCTCCAGAGAGATGGATCATTTTTCTAAAATAACTTTATTACATGATTAGTAGACTCTCTTTTTTGTGATTTTTCTTGCTAGTTGGTTTACTTCATACACTGATTCCTGAAGAAAAATGACTTTTCAGCCCACCCATCACTGAATTTTTAATAGTAAGATGACAATGAATAAAATTAAATTTTAATGTACTGCTGTATGTATCACCTTATCTTGATATATCAATGGTGAATAATGATCTTTGCTGTAATGCAGTAGGCTAGATTCTACAGATATTGTTTTTGTATAATACCCTCTCTGACCTTGGGAAGGTCCGAGCCCCAAGCAGCACGCCTCACTTTTCTGTCTAAAATATTTCTTCGATTTTGTTACTGGCTTAGACTGAGCCCATGGACTGATGCGTATAGTATGTGTGTATACCAGTTCACTGGCAACATATGGTGTGCTGTTTAGTTGCTTTTGTTTTAATAAAATTCTGAATTTTTGGGTAAACTCAGGCATTCTGTTTTCAACTGCAAAGCAGGGGTGGAAATCCTGCTAGCCTTGCCAACTAGATTCATACCTGCTGAATGGATTTCAGAGATCAAGCGCTTAGGTCCTGGAGCCAAGCCAGCTCCTCAGCTGATGAAAGGCAATATGATGCTCTTAACGTGTCATATTTAATGTCAAACCTTGCAACATTTTATTTTTACCTTAAATCCTAGTAGAAGGAATAAAATAGTTCACTGAAATTCTGCAATTTTTATCCTGTATAAAATCTTTTCCAAAAATGCTGGGAAATATTCTTTGATTGCTGTCTAGTTCAGAAACCAGAAGGAAACCATTAATCAAGCAGATTAATGAAAATAAAGAATGTCTCTTTGCCTGTAGGATTATTTTGAGGACTTTTAGCTTACGGTTTTTGTACACATGAGACTGATGAAAGAACACCAACCTGGAGACATAAAGGTTCCAAAGACTACCCATCAGCAGTGGAATGCTTTTCTCAGCTTTGCCTTCCCATATTGTATTGAAGAGTTCAAATCCTGCCTGCAGCAGAGGTGTTTGTGTGCGTTGTCTTAGGGTAGACCTGCACTGGAAGCCTTTAAAGGCAGCATGTTTTGATTGCTGAGGTTAAAAATAAAATACAAAAAAAATACATTAAAATGAGATTAAATGTGAATGTAAAGTTTACAGCCATCATCGCCTCTTGCAGAGGAGTTTTAAAATCACCCCTGGCTGAATTGGAAGAAGTTATCAGCACTTCCAAAGCAATGGCTTATTGCATGGTGATGAGCACCAGAGACAAGTCCAAATAAATCAGCCTACCATAACACCTGATGTTCCTTTCTCATTCTGTGCTTTTTATTCCTCAGATATCTGTATTATGGTCTCCTTGTCAGTGATCCCACATTTTTTACTTACATATCCTATACACGTAACTTCTAGGATACTATCAAACATGCCAAGCAGAAGTAGTTTATTGCGTTGCAAGTACCTGTTTATGCAGAAGAGATGTGATCTCCATCTCTCTGGTAAATATGGAGAGGAATGCAAATGCGTCACCTGCCACAACAGTTCGACTCTCGTGTAAAGGCTTCTTAAAATAAACAAAAAAACAAATACAATTATGCACTTTCCTGAAACCAGAGCTGTCGGTATTTGTTAAGAATTCAGCAAAGACTAGACAGGCAATCTTTTCTCGATGAAGATAAACTGAAAGTTTATCAGGATACTTTCCTGACTACTTGAAATGTTGGTGGAAGGATTGACTCAATTTAGAAGGAAGTTTGGACCTGTATTTTCTTTTTTTCACTGTTGTTTACACTAGCTCTGTTTCCCATTAATCTGGATTGTTCAGGTGCTTCTCACAAAGCACCAAGCCTCCTTGTTTATTTTTCTATCATTTTCCTTTTATCTACATTTCATGGAAGTTCGTTTTCTACTTTCCTATCTCTTGCATCCTTCTGCAACAGGTAATTCTTCTTTTTCTCTGTGTGATTTAAAAAAAAAATTTCTTCTACTTTTATCTCACTCAAAATCTGTTTAGGGGGAAGACAATATGTTACTCAGTTGCCTGCTTTCAGTAGCATTCCAAAATGGATAAAGTCTATGGGCTTCTGGCACTGCTAGGGATATGCTGCTACAGAGGAGCATAAGCGTAATGATTGTGCACTACAGGGGAGCTCTAAGGTTGGAGAGAGATTATTAAGCAGAAGAGGTACAAAAAAGCAAATATTCTGAAGGAAAGGCTGATTCTCTAGTGGTCCTTTGAATTTCCTGTGACTTCCTCATGTTTGGTTAGGAAACAAGTACTCTTTCGTGATAATTTTAGCAGTAATGTCTTTCAGTTCCAAAAGGGATGGGCAAAAAAAGTTTGTAAAACTGCTCTTAGTGAAATTGTTTAAATTCTGAAGAAAATACCATAGAAAAACCTTTTCACAAAAAAAAAATATATCAGAAATGAGTTGTTTCAGAAAATTGTGGAGTTTTGTTACAAAATGGTAATGTTTTATTTTCTAGGCTCTTTGTTGTGCCTTTATTCTACAGCTTGTATTTTTAATATTATTTCCTACCACACAACGAAGAAGTTATATTTAACAAGTACTGCCACTGCTGGCTCTGTAGAGTGGATAGATGGCAGCAACCCTTAAAACCTTTCTGCAGCCCAACTGATAGAGCTGGAAATAGCTGGTATTTTAATCTGGTATGACAACATAGTGTACTATCTTACTTTTACCCAAAGATTTGTACTTTTTAAAATCACTTTCTTTCCGAAATGCCGCCTTATTCCACTTTGTGTGTGTTTAAATCATCTTATACACTTTGTCTTGTATAAATCATCTTATCTCTCTTTTTATAAGAGTCTTTTTCAGTTTAATTTTCTCTCCTCTAAAATGGGGATAACTGTTTTCACAAACTCCCTCAGGTCTCATGGGGTCAGCTGTGCAAACATTGTCAGCTGTGCCTCCCCTTTCTGATGTTATAAAGTTTTTTCAGTTATCCCTGGAAACATTTCTTCCTTTTCTGAGCACTACTGTTCCACCTCTCAGCCTGACCTGTGCAGCGTTTCAGGCCACAGAGTCTTTTGATACTGTGCAAGGGATATGCTGGAAACCTGGGTACACATGTGGAGTAACGATTACCTTCTTTCTCTCTTCTCCCCAGGGCTCTTTCATTAACAGTCCTATGATACACCTTATTTAGCATATTCATGGCTTTAGGCTTCTTGTGTCCGTTATAGCTTTCTAAAGACAGTGATAAAACTTTATACGTTTTATTATGAGAAGCATTACACATCCAGTCGTTTTTGTAGGTTCAGAATGAATCTTGTGAGCGTTATATAAAGATCAAAGCCGATAACACAGCTAGTGAAATCAGGAATGGGATACTTGAATTGGCTAACACTGCCAACATGCAGTAGCTATTCTTGGGTTTACAGAGTCTCTTCTTGAAAACTATGTCTTGCAGGGCATAGCATCCCTAGAGACCCAGAAGAGTGCCTGGATCTTTGTCTAAAGAAACTTGACATAATGGCACAAGTGTTACCAACTGGCCAAGGGCCTTGACACCAGCCTCTCGGATTTACAAGGACTGTTAGGCAAAAAGGGCAGAAGATTTTTTTTTTTTTAATTTTACCTTGGTCAGGGTTGTATCAGAAGACACAGGTGCAGAATGGCTCTGTGGAGGTAGGAAATACTCCCCTAGAGACAGGACAGAGTTTCCCATCATTCTTAATTTGTCAGAGCTGCTTGATCTTCTGTTAGACAGGAAATAAAAGGCAGATTAAGAAATACTGCATGACCGTGCCTGTGCTGTCTTGGCTGACAGGAAGAAAGACCAGACTATCCATTCCAATGAAGTTTTCCTTTTTTTTCTTGTCTTTGTTGTCTTCAGGTTGGGCTCAGACCCTTTAAAAATGTGTCTACATGGCTCACAGCTCAGCATGTCTCTGTTCACAAGGAGAGTTTATGGGCACCATAGAGAACGCCATTACAGTTCTATAATAACTATAAGCAGCAAAACCCCATGTGGAGGATTTGACTTTAAATTAGCACCAAGAACTGTTTCCCTGACCACTCTTCAACTCAATTTGGATTGCTGTTTTGAACCTTTGGGTTTGTCCATTCTAAACTTTCTAATTGTGTAGCCTCTCATCTTGTAACTAACCCTGTTGCTGTACTCCTGATAGCAATACTGGTTTCAGTGCTAGCAAAGACAAGCTGCCAACATGCTATTGCATTATAGGGACCATAAAGTGTATGATTGCCTTGAGGAGGATCAGGCACTGCATCATTTCAAGTAGCAGTGGCTGACTACCCTGTAGAAATATTCCTATTGCACCAAGCAGCCTTGACTTTAAAACAAAAGCCACAAATATTTTTATGTGGCTGAACTCCAGTAATGAATTGTATTTGTCCAAATTTCTCCATTTACATTTTTTACCTGTATTTTCTGAAGGGTAACTTTTTTTGCTGACTTCTCTATTGAAATATTTAAATTGCTAAATACTGCTTAGGAAGGCTGTAAACTGGGGACACAGATCCATGGGACTTGTACATGGAAGGGTCATCATAGTAGGTGATGAGTAAAGTAATTAAACAAAAGTTCCTGACCTGGAGCTGACAGCTCAGGTCTGATCATAGGTCATGCAATACTTTCACATTTTTTTTTAATATATCTTCCACAACGGTAATGAGATTCTTATCGATTTTGGAGGTGCTTTGTAATCTTGTCTTTTGGAAGCATTTAGTATTTCTAAGAGGAACTAGTACAAATTATTTCTATCAAAATTACATTTGGTAGCAAAGTGGGGTGGTTTTTTTTTTTTTTCTACAAGAAATGCTTCATTAAAATACCTACTTTAAAGGAGAAAATAATGGAAATATTTTCCATTATTTTGGCGTTACTGTAATTGTGCCATACGGAAGCTGTAGTTCAAGAATATAAGGACCATGCTCCACTTCTCCTCCCCCATCTTTTCCTCCCTCCTTCATTTTCCTGTATCCTAATCACTTTTCTCCTTTTCTTCTAATCCTAACTTACCTGGAAAAGATTAATCTGATTGCCTTTTTTGACAAACATTTGTTTTTTTTTTTTCTGTGCTATTCTGCCCTGCAGTCCCCTCCTGTGCAGCAGCCCCTCACTGCTGCTATAGGACACCTTTCTGGTGAGAGCATCAATTTTACAAAGCCGGTGACTGGTAGTAGCAGACACCAGTGCAATAACAAAGGAAGGCACCCTGAATAGAATCACAAACCCAAGGTTCATTACATGAAGATTCAATTAGTTCTTTAAACACAGAAACTGTGATAGAACATACTGTACAAAACAGGATCACTGCCAAGTATTTATAGGCAATGCATTGCCCGTTCCTGCTCGTACAATTAAGGTAACTGAGTTTCAATAGTCACAGCTGCATAAAGCAGCTTTCTGATCCTACCTAGGTCAGCATGAAATAAGACTGCATTCAGTGCTACTTTAGAAATTGTGGTGGTTTTTTTTTTTTTTTTCCTTGCCATGAAGAAATGAGAAATTGAACACAATGTGTTCCATTCTGGAAACACAGAGGCTCCTTTTAAATTCCATGCAGGACAGCAAGAACTCAATGCATCCATTAAAATCCAAATCTTAAAGATGATCATTATACTCTTCAAGCAGTAGCTTTGGATAAATCATTGAATTTAGCCAGTGTGATAAAAATCTCAGTATTTTGGGAAGAATCCCAAACTGGTGCTGTTGTCATAACTGGTCTTCATTGAAAATATGTCTGGTTTTAGCTCTTTTTTCCACAGCAGCTGGGAAAAGCTGCTGGGTTCAGGGCACATTCTGCAATTCTCTAATCAGTTGCTGAAATGTTTCCTCTTTCCTCTAGTTGCACTCTCCAACACAAGTAGCTTGTGACACTTCAGTGTTGTGTCATTCTTTCTGTCCTCGAGTGTTATTCCACTGAAAGAAATTCTGCTCCTTCCTTTCCCCTCCACACAAACTCTGAAGATCTGTTGAGCTTTCAATGCATCAGAAGTAAAAACACTGTCATTCTCAATGTCCCTTGGATTTCTGTACCGCTAAGAAATTCTGCATTCCTCAACAACTTCACAGTAAATTGAATATTTTCTTGTCTCTATAAATGCCGCTGGACTATGGAGCTCACCTTGCCAAGATACAGAATAAAAACTTCACTGCATTGCTTTGTATGCAGTAGCTGACTTTGTAACAAGCTTTGCAGGATTTACATCAATGAGCCCCTTTCCAATTTTGCCTCTTTACATTTCTGCTTTCTGTTATTCATTTATAAAAACCACGTAACCTTAGGAAGGACAGCATGTAAAAAGAGAGTGGCGTTGATAAGGTAAGAGTAACCCCACTGTTGCCAGAGTATCCTGGAGAATCACATCCAGTAACTCTGTTCTTTTCTAGTGTTGTTTTTTTTTTTTTTTTACCCAAAGATCCTGGCAGGATTGGCCAGTGTTAAATAATCCAGTTTTGTAATTCTCCTCTCCTGCAACAAGGTAAATTATCTGTAATTCCTAGTTTAGCAAAGGACAAGAAGAGCTTCAGACAGACATTCACAGCAAGATAGCAGTACAGCCGAAAATTAATTCCATGTTTTCCAATCCTCTGCTCCCTGCTGCCCTGGTTCATGGACCCCCTCCTGAGCTTTGACCGCTCTTCCATGCTTTTTTTTTTGAAAAGCAGAAAATAATTTTAATGGAGTGGTTTCCCATTTCAGGGAGTGATTCCCTTTAGATTTGCTCATGTGTTGCTTTAACAGGGAGGAAATACAATATCCTCGTTAAAAAGGAGAGCCTCAGAGTCAGGATTTTTAGACTGTAGTTTCAGCATTAGCTTTACCGTGATTTGTTTTTGTTTCTCCATCTGTAAAATGGAGCGGTGCTTGGCAATCCATATCTCAGAGTGTTACTAAGCCACTTGAATGTATGGGAAATACCCTAAAATCTTAAGACAAATTCAAATTATTAATTCATTATTAAATCCATCATCCCAGCAAATCCTTTCTTCGGAAGATCCAATGTTTTATTAATATAAAAGCAATTGCATTGCTGGCTTATCAGTCATGTGAATGGAACCTTTCTCTTTTTTTTTTTTTTTGTCTTTCTTGCAGTGCAGAGGGTCCTTCTTCTGAAATTATGCAGATTGATTTTGAAATTGAAGACCTAACTGACTTACCTGGGACCCAGCTCATCACATGGCAGGTAGAATATCCTGGAGAGACAACATCTGATCTAGGAATCTCCAAGATCTACGTAAACCAGAAGGACCTGGTAGGAGTTCTCCCTTTGGCTATGGTAAGAAAATGTCTGGCATTGTGCAAGTTTGTAATACTGTTTTACAACTCAAATGTCTGGCAGATGCAAATGATCTGCTGAAAGTGTGAGGGGAACAGAAAGTTTCAGCACCTTGAGAAGGAGATACTAACCTCTAAAGTTTGCTTCATTCAGTGGTGAAACCATGTGAGGGGAAACCATAGCTTCCCATGGAAGGCTCAGTCATGCTCTCTTTGAGCAATACGCTGATTTCTTGGAGGCAGGAGCTGCGTTCATGGCATTTCCAGTGTTCAGAACTCACTCTTGTTGCATGAAGTGGCATACTTGGATACTCAGTTCAATGTGGTGTATGTCTTACTTGAGTCACAAGTACTCTTACATTTGATGTAGTGTTTAAGAACTTATTGAATCACAGTTTTTTTTTGGTTTTTGAATTCTGACTCCATATTCATTTGAGAGTGAGAAGAGAAATAAAATTCATGGTGTGACTTCTGAGTAATTTTTAATTACCTGGAGAACACAAAATACAGTGCATAGTCAACAATTTTTTCTACATAAATGCATTCAAATGGGTTGCAAACTGTGCCTTGATCTTTCAAAAAAAACAACCCTGTCAGATACCCAAGTACAAATATAAATTTTGAGCATTTCCTCTTCATTCTTCTTCACATTTCTTCATCGTTAGGGATGAAGTACACTTGTCTAAGGTCTGACTGTGCCCTATTTTTGTTCTTAGACAATCTGTTGGAAAATATTGACACTCTTATTTAGCACTGGAAGAAAAACAAAAATCAATCTCAGAGCGTTTTGAAAAATTGGAACCTGGATGTTCACCTAGTGATAGCCAGTTAGTTATGCCATTATTGAAGGCTATAGGTGTTCTCTGCACTTCCAGACTCACAGAACTGATAATGGCTATTATTGTTATTTACCAACTTTAGAACTACTCAGATGTTGTGATTCTTTATTTCACCAAAAATATTTATTTTCTTTTGTAATGGCTTATGCTTTCATTACCAAGGTGTATATCACAGTTGAAACATCTCTCTTGATCTGATACCTCAGCCATCTAACAAATCAGAGTTGTATATCTAATCCCTTTGTTTTGCATGACTGTTTTCATGGACTAGTTCCTGCTATTAAACAGTGGGTGATCTCTGCTTGTTTGTTGATAAGAGAAAAGGCTCTCAAGTCTGCAGATGGGACCCTGATGTGTGGTCACACAAATTCTGGTGTATCAAGGGTTAAGGCGGTGGATGTGATCTGATTTACATGATCTGAGATGTGGGGGTTTTTTATTCTCTCCATCTCTTAAAGAAAAGATAAAAGATCTCTTTCCTAGTGGTTCCAATGGTTGCAGAAAACACTAAGTTCTTCTCATATATGCCCGTGATCCATGATTTCTTCAGGATCAAGTGATACAGTGACAAAGAAGAGTTCGCAAGAACAAAAATAGGTTCTCCTGGCAGTTGCTACAAATCAACTCTCTCTCTTCATTTCCATTAAAAGATTAAAAAAAAAAATGCTCGTTTTCCAGAAGCATAAAATTCTGCGCTCAAAGGTCACATGAAGTCTATAAAGTTGTCAGTAGGTGGCATTTTACAAGGCAACAGGTGTTGGGATAATGGGTGAGAGAAAGCAAAGATAGATTGTAGGGGTCCCCTAGTTACTGGCAGATTGGGAATAGTTTCAACATTCTTTGTGCTAGCTGGAGTGTCAGGGAAGAACTCTGGGGTCTCACAAATCTTTGTAGTACTTCACTTTGTGCTAAAGAAATGGTGATTCAGGTGCAGACCTTTCAAGATGCTTCAGATTTCCCTGTTATCTTAGCAAAGCCAGTTTGTAATTTACAAATTTAAAATAGAAAAATAAATAAACTCTACTTTTCCATTTAGGAAAAACAACAATGAAAACAAAGTGTAATATTATTTCTCTGTTTCTGGAGACTGGGGTTAATTTGGGTTAGTTTTGCTGGGCTTCTTAGCAGAACATATAACTTAATCTGTAGAAGCACCAAACAGAAATGCTCTTGAATATTTCAATTACAGGTTAATTTTTCAAAAGAACAATTTTACTGCTTTAAGATTAGGCAGTGCTTTGGTTTTTTAATAGACTAACGCATAACATCTCTACACCATCTTTGTTTTCTGTAATCTTTTCTGCTATGGATTTGTAAATAGCAAAGCAGAAGATTTCCCAATTTAGAACTGCCTGTTATCTTTTTTGACTTACAAAATGCTGTTATGAAAATACTTAAATGTATATATCAGCATCGGGATATATACACTGGACATACCTACATTCTGCTGAAGTTATTAAGACAGTTGCTGCACTCACCTTACCTTTCTCCAGTGTGTATTTTTTTGCTAAGGTGCATTAGCATTCCAGATTTTGAGACCCCTACAGGGCCCTACACCAATAATGGCAACACAAGTCACGGTGGAGCACACAAGGATATTGATGAGAAAAGCTGTAGGGTGTATTTTATGGATGTGTGGGTGCCATAAAGGCTGATATTTCTGAACACTTCAGTAACAACTTTTCTAATTTTAAAGTGTAACAGAACCTGTCTTGGTAAGCTGTGCATGGGACCTCAGCCAACCCTTGTTAGCAGAATGGGAATAGCATGGGAGAAAACATTTAATTTGAGAACACTGTAAGAACATATGAGCACCTGTTTGGATATTTGCAATGCGTGATCCTTTCCCTTAAGCCTGAAGAAATACAGGCAAAGATGTTTATCCAGGGTTATTAAAAACTATTGGCCTTTTACCATGATTGCTTTCCAGTGGCTCTTATAGCCATAGAGCAATGTCTTGCCTTGTTGACAGAAACTAAAACATCCACTAAACCCCGTGGAAGAGGCAGATATTTGTATGGTATCATGCTCTTTGCCAGCACAGTTTCCACTGTAATTTGTGCATTTCTTGCACAGGACTGTTCAAAACTCTCCCCGTTTCCCTGACAGTTTTATCGCTGCAAGTTCTGTGTCTCCATGTAGTGTGTGGCCAGGGAACTGTAGAAGAGGCCGTAAGAAGATGTGGATTGGTGCGGGAATTATAGAAACAAAGAGTGCTTTATTCCAGACGATTACTCTGTGGTAATTACTGAAAATTTGGCACTTTGGAAAAAAAAAAAATCACAAGAGTGAAGTAAGGAAAAACCTTCTATGTTGTTCTTTGTTGTCAACTAACATACATATTAATTCTCTTTAAATGTCATTGTCTTAACACTCACCTGCAATCGAGTATCCTTTGAGACAGAAACCCTAGCATTTCTTAAGATTTTTGAAATATGGCATTAAAAAGACATATGATCCATTTGTTCATTAACTGTCTTGAACATGCTAAATCGCTGAGGGTTTTTTGAGTTGAGGGCCCACAATGTACTGTGGCAGCCAGTGAAAATAATACACCTGAATCTTCTAGAATTTGACTTTTTTTTTTTTATTGGCATCCTAAAGAATCAGCTTCCAATTTCTATTTGACTTCTGGTGTTTCTTTCCTATTTCATTTCACTCTCATTTTGTTAGGTGATGAATGGCACAGGTTTAATCACTCAAATTGTACATTTGCTGCTATTGATTATTGTTGCTTTTAAAACATTCTGTCAACTCTTTCATAATTATGGTGTTCACCTTTTCTTGAACCTTAATGATTAGGTGAGGATGAGAGACAGACGAGCTCTGTAGCCATCTGTGTACATTCAAGATAATCCCTGCTGAGAGAAGCAGAGGGCAGATATGACATGCTGGTAAATGGATAAGTTGAAATCTGTTCTGTAAATAATAATAACAAAAATTTTGAATAATGAAGTACCTGGGCTGGTTCTTAACTGAACGAGCTCTGAATCTGTAAATCGCTTGTCTTACCTGTGTACATGCTCTAAACCTATTCTATCTGTGCCCTCATTTTATTTAATAATCTGATAAGGAATCAGGGCAAAACACCTGTTTGATAAATCTCACAGGGGGAGATGTTGGTTCCAGGGTTGATAAATCCCGTAATAGAGCAGTCCTTTGACTAGAAAATATATTGAGTTAACTTTACTGTCTCCTAGAATACAGAAGAAAAAAATATGCAGGATGTTCAATGTCCCTTCAAAACATTTTCATGTTGCAGGTTCCTGACCTTCAATTTCTGATAAATTGTTGTCCACATACATATTTTAAATTTATAAATCAGCAAGCCAATATTAGAGTCAGCCTGGCTCACACAAATGTAGTTGCCCTGATGCTGAAGGCATTGTTAAGTTTAAAGGTATGGATGTGAACCAGATCTTTCAGGTGGTGGTAGGACATCTGAAGCTGATGAAGAAGCCAGGTAGTTGGATGATGAGCACCCTTGTGTATAGAAAGTCTGTGAACCTGGATTGCTTTCTTGAGAGAGTCCCCAGCCTTTATAGATGAACTGATCTTAATGCCACCTGTAGTAGACAACCTTGTAATAAATTCAGCTTTGTTGCTGCCCAGACTGGAGCTCCATTATCTCTCTGGTTTTGGCCCATTATTTATTATCCTCAAGCAGTACAACATCGGCCTCCAAGACAGTCAAGTGAGGTGTGAGGCAGAGAGAGATTTAAATCAAATGTAGAAAAAAAATTCTGAGAGTGGAATCCTGATTTATGACAAGCTTAAACAGAGTTAGTGACCGAAGTCCTGCTCATTACTTTGCAACCAGCAGATTGTAGTGAAGGCAAAGAATTATTCCTACTCATCTGACCCTACCGAGGAGTCCAGTCCCACCTTGCTGAGCTGTCCCTGCTCTCAGAAACACACGCTCAGCTCTGTTCTTGCAGAGGAAAACTACTTTGGTGCAGATTGAACTGACCTATTTTTAAGCTGCAGATTAAGGTGGTTTAAACAAACTTGGGTGAGCTGTTAGGAAGAAAGATCACAGTATTCTTCATCTCAGGTGACTTATGAGGATAGTAACCTGCAGGAAAGGGTCACTGGTAGTGTTGGAGTAAAATCACCTTTTAAATCAGCGCAACCACTTTTGCAATGTTTGTGTCACCACAGCTGCTATTGTGTGAAACACAATATTTATTTATTTGTAACTAGAAATATTATATAACACACAGCAAGTAACAAACTTTGTATTTAAGATATTTTGTTAAAAGGTCTATTTTGATGCATCCTAGCGCAGTTATTAAAGCACCGTTGACTGTAAACCCATTCTCCCGTTGCAGATGAAGGTGCTGCTGTCCTCAGACCCATTAGAGCCATTTTGGCTTGTGAGAAGTTACATTTATGACAGTCATATTAAATAAATTGTATCCAAAACCTGAACACCAATTTGACATTATACCTTTTAGATAATTCATTGTTTCAACTTGCTCCTGATGTTCTTTATAAAAATTTAACCAAAATGTCAACAGGAAATAAACTGTTCTACATGCCATCAGAGTAAGAAGCTGGATAAATAGATCAAATAAATAAATGAAATCAATTACTGCAGCAAAGAGGCTATCTATTATATAGGAATTGCTTCCATATTAAAATAGTTTCTAATAATTACAGGAATCAGCTGTCGTGGCAGTGCCAGTCACTACTGGATTTTAAAAATGTTTAGGCATTAATGCCCTTATAAATATATGTATCTGAAATATTTAATATTTAGCTAGTGCTGTTTGTGTTCCGGTAGAGCCTGGATATGTAGATCAGACTTAGCTACCAGTGTGCTCAGTGCTGCAGAAATACATATTTAATTATAGCTTCACTCTGAAGAACTCAGAAGCCAAATAGAGGAGATCAACGATAAAAACATAGAGGAAATATTGGTCTCTTCCGATGAAGAGGGATGGGGACAGGCAGTACACTGATGTTCCCATTGAACTCAACCACAACATCAAAGTTTCAGTTTGGCGCTTCTTCCCCATGACAGAAGATGTGATGGGTGGATCATGGTCCCTGGAGCACAAACCTGGTTGTGTAAGTGCCATCGTTGTTGGAGCTTATTGTCCACATGTAGCTCTAAAGATGACGTGGCTGTGCCTGCCTCTTCCTTAGGCCCCCTTTTCTACTCCGGTGCTTTGTCACTTCTCAGGTTGGCTGAGTGCTGCTGTTTTCTATTGAGAGCTGCTCAGGTAGGGTAGTGGAATAGGATATTGGAGGCCGCTACAGCCTTCTCTCTGCTATCTACTGTCTTAAGCCGATGATCAGGGTGCTTTGGGATGAAACGAATGCTTTTCTGTGGGAGAGCTGAAATGTGAATTTCCACCCATGTGTATGTTGCAGACAATCAAATCGATTACAGGGAGGATCTGCTTTTGGCTGTGACTGGCCTGGGTTCTGCCTGGCAGCTGAGAAGTGCAGGATCGTATCAGCCAGAATCATTTACCCTAATCAACTTTAAGAACAAATGTTTCTAAATACTTCCGCTGACAGTCATCTTTAAGAAAAAGAAAAGGATGTCTAGATACTAGTTAAAAGCTTTTACCTCCCTAATTCATAGCTTTTAAATTGCAATTACAATATTCGACAAGTTTTCAAATATTTAATTAAAGTGTTAATCATTTCTGAAGAGAGACCTTTTAAATAAAAATAATTACTGCATCACAGATTAAATCTACTCATGGGAAATGGAGATACCTTTGGATCATTGTGATATTGCAAGCAACAATTTTATTTTCAGAAGTATATCCTGTTGCTTCCTAAAATTGGGTAGGTCAAGGTCTTGCAAATTCATCTCATAAAATAGACTTTCCACTCTCCCAGTAAAATCTCTTGACACCTACCAGTTCTGATTCTAATTTATCTTTCTTGAAAATAAATATCAAAGATGACTACCGCAGGTAATGTCCCTTGCCATTGCTGTCTAAGTTTTTATCCTCTGGAAATGTTTTTTGTTTCCATCTCAGATGATACATGCATGATTTTGGTTTTGATTGTTCGGGTTTTTTGTTTGTTTGTCTTTTGTTTTGTACGATGGCGTACATTTGTCCTGTGGCTGAATATTATCTCCAGATCTTTCTTTTGCTCTGTTGTTTCAGGTTGAAGGCCTCTTACCTGATGGCTAAAATTCTTCCTCTCAGTCTCCATGATTAAACTTTGCACTGTGTGTTACAGCATTTCATTACATTTCTTTTTCCCGAATCCTTGCTTTTATCTGGTGCTTTTTATTTAGTAGTTGGAACTTCTATATTGACAATGCCTCTCAAACTGATACCATTAGCAAATTTTGCTAGTAGTTTTTTTCACCTTGTTGCAGGGTCATTATTGACAACAATTTAAAAAATTCTGTAGCTAGGCTAATTCTGAAAATATTGTTGTATCAGTCTAATCCTGAAACATTGCTGTATCAGTTCAGAGGAACAGGTTGTCTTACTATCAGTCTCACAGCTCTGCCTGGATCCAAATGCCTGCTCACTGGATTGATTCTCTGTGGTTCAGGCAACTTCAACCGGAAGGACTTTGTATTAAAAAACTCATTAATCAGTCTTTACACAATGCATGAATCAGATTAAATTCCGTTTCCCATTTTAATAACTGTAACGAGCCTGTATAGCTAATAGAATAAAATGTTTCATCCAGTAAACACATAATAATCTGTTATGCTTCAGAAACTAATTGAATCACAGATACCTGAATCTACAAGACATTTTTTTGCATAAGTAGATATCAATTATTTATGCTTTTTCAGAGTATGAGATACTGGCACCTCTCTGTGCTCAAACGATGGACCAGGCAACTGAGTAGTTCAGTCAGATGCGACAGTTTTGATGTTCCTACGTGACTGTGTTCAAGAAGTGAATATACTCAATTGCTAATGTACAGGGTTCATTTTCCAGTTAGATTTGCCCGTTAAAAATGACTTGATTTGATCTTCAGCTTACCATTATTATTATTACTGGTGTGCTAAATAATTGCCTTGCTCTGGCAGGCTTCTGTTGTCTAACCACCAAAAAACTGACAGATGTGTGAGTCACTGGCACGTAGCATTTTGTTTTGTATACAGAGAATGAAATGAGAAAATAATAAAACGCTTGGCTTATCCTTATCTCTGTAATCCAACAAATGCCATATTCTTTGGGTTTTTCCTTCCGGAATGAAAGACAACCCTGGGGTTCTTAGCATTTGAAATATCAAGCGATAGCTCTTTCCCTTTACGATTTAGACATTTCGTTGACCTGTCGAGCATGCAGTGAAACACTAACTGTGTTCATTGCAACATCAATACAGGTGTTCTGCTACTTAAATTCCCAAGCAGTGAAAACCATCAAGTAGGTCTTCCAGTTTAATCCAATTCATTTTCTATCAAAGGTTACTACAGGCTCATGGAAAAACATCTTGATGTTGTTGTTGTTTAAGACAAGAGATTAGAAATCTTGGGTTTGTATCCAGAGCTGCAGTTGCCAGCTGACTAATACTGTAATCACCTGTAATAATAGAAAGCAACAGTCGCTCGGTTTTTCTCTGAGTGGGGGAATGAGTAATGAGAGCTTGGACTGGCTGCTGGCAAAGCTGCTGACAGCCACACAGTTTGATGTGGAACATTGAAAATTGGGTTCCCTAGGGAAACAGAAACAAACACAAAGATATATTTCTTAAGAATTAAAGCCTAAGAAAAATGACTTTGCATAACAGCTGCTATTCTTTCTTAAGTGCAAGTTACATATGTTTTTCTTTATTAGACACATGTGGTTGAATTGGGTTGAAACAAGCCCAGTTCTTCAGCCCTGACAGTCTTCCTGTGTTGCTCTGAAGCTGCATGATGCTGTGAGATGTAGAAGGACCAGGAAAACATTGCAGATTTGAACTTAAAGCAAGTTTCACCCTGCTGCAATGGACACAAAATTTAGAAGTCCTGGCCCGTTTTCACACTGCTATAAAGCCATTAGTATTAAAAATGTTATGAGTTTAAAACAAAAATAATTTGGTAGTGAATCAAGTTTTCGGAGTGAAAGTGTTGTAAATTTTTGATAATTTTTGAGTCGCCCAGTTTCAGCTGGCTGAAATGGACCTCGTTTGCAGTAGGTACATGCTTTGAATGATTTTATGTCTCACACTTTGTGCTCAGAATCACCAGTAGTCACTTAAAATATTGCACCAATTAATATGGATTATTTTTCCACTAGTTTTATATTTTTATACTAATCAGACTCAATTAGTATTAAAGAAATTTCATAAGTTTTTTTGTTTAAAAAAAACCAAGGATGGCATTTTCTTACTTTTATTGAAATACAGTCAGATTGGGTTTATAGAAAACAGTTTACTGCCTTCTGTTCATCTTTTATTTCATGTCAAGTTTCACTCACAGGATTTTGTAATGCAACACTGCCATACAGCACAGTAGTAAATATTGCAAAACAATCTTTGATTCTGACTGCCAAATTGTTTTTACTGAAATACAAAAGATCATAGAAGGTTTTCTTCTGTGCTAAAATTTGTCAAACCTGCTCACATCAGGATCCAGAGTTAACACTGATTTAAGAACCTTCCTTCAAATACATATTCATTGAAGTGTCGTGTGTGCGTCCTCTCTTTTTAATCAGAGAATCTTTCTAAAGAGAAGTTAGAATAACAGAATAGCTGAAGTTGAAGAGATCTCCAGACGGTAGCTAGTTCAGTGCCTTGCTCGGAGAGAGGGTTGCTCTGGGCTGTGTCCACTTGAGTATTGAAAGGTGAAGATCCTACGCCCTATCTGGGGTAACTCTTTCAGTATTTGACCACTCTCATGGTAATTTGTTTTTCCATGTATCTAAATGGAATTCCCCATGTTCTAACTTGAGTCTGGTGTGTCTCATCCTATTGCCACAGAAGCTGGAGAACAGTTTGGCTTCATCTTCTCTGTATCCTCTGCCTGGGTAGCTGTAGAAAGCAGCAAGGTGTCCCATTTCCCTTCTCAAGGCTGAACAGGCCCAGCTCTCTCTACCTCTCCGTTTATGTCATGTGCTCCAACCCTCGACCAGCTAGTTGGCCCTGCACTGGCCTCGCTCCAGTGCACCAATATCCTTGGCTTGAGCTACAGCCTCTGCTGGTTTCCCACCTCTTAATTGATGTGGTTATGAAAAGATTTTTCCCTTTTGGCATAAGGAAAAGCATACTGCCTTAATTGGTTCCCTTCAAATCAGTGATTTGAATAAAACATAGCTGAAAAAGAAGCAGCCATTTCTCCCTACTGAAATAGATCCATCACCACTGTAGTGCTGCTTGAGCAAAGCAGGCAGGTATCACTCTTTTCAGCTTCTTGACATTACTTTTAGATATATTTTGTGATTTTGAAGTACCATTTTGGGGTTAAAGGCTTCCCCTTTTTCTCTTTTTCTTTTGAGGATTAAAGCTTTTGAAATTATTTATTTACAAGCCATGAAAATCTCCCGAAAATGGATTTTAACAAGTGTGTAATTGGATAATTTGACAACTGGTAAGCAGAAGCCCCAGAGATCAGGAATTACACTTCACTACAGAATAGTCATCCTTCATGTAGAATTAATTAGATTTCTTCTAGATTACAAGTAGTAAGAAGAGTAGTCAATTAAGAGAATTATCCTGTGACTTTTCCATTTTTCTTTTAATTGCTAGCCAGTGGTATTAAGAACTAACTCCTTTTTATATGTGAGAAGTCCTCAGAGGCAGGTTGCCAGAAAGAGGATGAGGGACAATGGATGAAACACTGGGCCAGGATTCAGAAGATATTACAACCAGCTTTGTGCGCAACTTTGACTCACCTTCTGAGGGACTGATCATCCACTGGGCCTGAAAGCTGCTGGGTTCACAGGAAGCAAATAACAAAATGAGGACAGGTTCCTGATCAGTTGAGGGTAATGTTTTTCAGCAACTTTGCTGAATCAAGCAACACTTACTCTTCTCCCCAACTCCACTCTCAAGTGGGTTAGTACAAATGCCTATGTAGCTGCTAAGGAGCTGAGCTAGGCTAAAAACAACCATTCTTTTTTGTCCTTGGATCATTCTGAACCCAGCTTGGTTTGCTTCATCACCTGCCCATACAAAAGCAGGAGTGGCACAATCAAAGGAGTGTTTAAAAATGTGGAGGCAGAAACCACTTCAGGCAGTATGGCTCCTGAAACGATGGCTGGAGGAAAAATAATTGGCAACAGTCGAAAGGATCTGGAGGGAAGCTTAAACCTTTGTCATGTGTGGACGTGGACAGGACATGGAGAGCTGAACAGGGTGGAAAAGCACTCTGCTCCGGCCAGCCTTCTCCAAGAGCAGGTACCGGGGCACACAGCAATGGATGTGTCGCCCTTGTGGTGATTTTGTTAATTTTGTTTTGCTTTGCTTTAGGGCTGTGCAAAATGAATTCGGCAAACTGGATTTATGTGCAGGATGTTTCTGAACCTGAAAGCACATGCACAAGGACATCTTTGGTCTTGTACCTTCTTTTTTCCTTTATTTCACACTGGCTGGTTGAAGTGGTTTTCTGTGTGGGATAGCAAACAGCGAAGGAGAGGCTCGGAGGGGGAAATAATTTTGTTTAGACAGGAAGGGATAAAGCAGAGCAGACCATGATTCAGATGGATGTCTGAGTCATACATCGTACCTCCTGAGGCTCTTTCTGATATAAGGCACCTTACACTGTGTCTAGGGAGAAATTTAGTCTGTGGACTGTGCAGAGGGATATTTTCAGGTGCTACTAAGTGTTGTCAGGAGACGCCATGTGAAAACACGGCCCCCAGAAGAGTGGTCCTCTTCACCTTGGAAGGACAGTAGACTTGCCTAAAGGTAGATGGCATGGACCCAAATCACCCAGAATTAAGGTCTCGGAATTTAATGTTTACTGAATGAAGAGAAAATAAATTTGTAAGGGGATGATTGCTTCATTTTTATCGTGACCTTCAAAGAAGGGAAAATAGAAAATCTGTAAAGCTGAGATTTTAGAGTATGTAACACTGTTTTATAATCACTGATGTAATTTCTAATTGTGGGGAGAATACAAAAAACCAACAACACTGAAATGTGAAAAGTGTTCGTTTAAAAAATCTTGACATTTGAAGAGACTAAATTGTAGGCATATAAGAAATGTAAATGTGAAATATAAAAAAAAATCAAGTTCTTTTTCATACCACTTACTAGTAGGTATATCATAAAATAACAGAATCGCTACCCTGGAGTGGGATTCTGCAAAATTACTACCCTGGAGATACAGTAGTTACAGTTCAAAGTGACTTTTTTCTGCAGCGCTAAACTTCTATTTCCTAAACCCGTCAGCTCCAAACAGTGTGAAAGTGAGTATTTAAACCACTCTGTACCTTGCATGAAAATCAGTCCTGACAATTTGAAAACAGATCGCAGGACTTTTAAGCGTTCAAGCCAATGGTAAAGAACAATAATTGTTAAAATATATAGAAAAGTAGTGCAGTTTCATAAAGAACAGCTATACACTATACTGGTAAGTCTTTTCATTGTCATTTATACTAAAAATCCCAAATTCTGCTTGTAATATTTGTGAGGCAAATTACCTTTGAATTTAAAAATTCTCTCTATTTCAGTGGAATAAAGGGGTGTTGTTTTCGTGTATGTATTTTCTCTTTGATCTTAAAAAGATGTCAGAAAGTGGAGTTAAGTTTCCTTGTCATAACTGGGTACAATCTAATATATGTATATAGCGCTTTGCTGATTTGGTGATAACAGGAACCACTAAAAAAAGTAAAAAGCATAGACATGAGGGGAAAAACAAAGCACTTCAACATTTAAAACAGAGAGGAAAAAAATGGAACATATGTAAAAATATGTAAAAGTATACATCTAATTTTGTCATAAACAAATTCAGAAAAGAATAGATCTGTATTGGCTGGCATCCAAGAAAACCAAAGCCCTCCTACTTCGGGGACTTAGTTGAGCAAATGCAATAAAAGCGCGTGTCAAATTTTGTATTTTAGGGACATATTTTGTTCTGTGGTTTGTTAAATGATTTGTTAATTTCTTGTTGTAAAAAACTTAATTTTTTTAAACTCGCCTTTCTGAAGCGATTCTCAGCTTTCTCTCTGTACCAGGCTGTTTATGTTCCCCTGGCTTCTCTAGAATGAATGGAAGGTCTTCAGGAGAAAGAAAAAGTACAGTTCCAGTTATCTTTGTTTCTAATGTACCTTTTCCATACTAAACTGGAAAGATGTACATAAAGAATAAGAAAGTGTATTGTTGGTATTTAGCCAGAATATAGATGGATTATTCTGGGAGTTTGAAGATGTTTCCTTTCCTTCCTCCTTGAAGACATTTTTCTGTGTGTCTCCACAGCCTTATTAAACAGCACACTTTCTTGGGCAGAGACTGCTTTAAATATATTATTTATGTATAGTGTCCATAACAGCATGGCTCTGATTTCAGTTGGATATGTCGGGTGACAATATAATGCTGAGAATAATATATGAGCAAGCTCAAGTAATGGAGACTGCCTGCCTGCTCAGTTTTTGCAAGGGGGCTTGAAGAAGTAATTTAGGACACTGTAATTATGAGACTCAGTGAACAGAATTTGTTGCTAGGATTCTGAGCAATGAACTTGGGGTGGTGACAGGGATGCCAAAACCTTCAATCCTTCAAAATAGCTTCAACTTTTTCTCATTATCTGACATGGAAATGTGAAAATTCCAGTCTGACAATTTTTTTTTGTTTTGCTTTTGAAAAATCCGTGTGCTCAGATCAGTCTGGTTGCCCTTATCCTGATCCCACACAAGGCTGTTCCGTATTGTCTGCTAGTCTCTGCACTGTGAAAGAACACAACATGATTAGTTGTCAGGCAGGAATTTTACCTTTTTCATTTTAGGAGGAAGATCTGCCAAGTTAGTCTGGTTTTGTGACGTTTCTATTTAAAAGTGTGCAGTAAGATACAAAAGGAGAAAGGGTTTCCTACTGGAAGAAGTTATTTATCTTCCAAGATGAACTCAGCCAAATTACCAGAGGCAGAGGAAAGCAGTGGTTCTGCGGTGCAGGCTGAGATGCCAATTTCTGGCATGCTAGGAGCAGAGAATGAGGTTGAGCCTCATAGAAACTGAGATTTTGTTAATGTTTGGGACTGTAAGTCATAAAGAACTGGGCTAATAACTGGAAAAGATTTGTAACCCCTGCACAAAATCTTTTACTTTGACTTCTGTACATCCCTATAATCCAGATTAACAAAATAGGAAGAAGCATCATCAAAGATCTCTTAGGAGATTGAGAAGGCAGATTTTACTGCCTTGTACACATCTCTAATGGATCTCATAGTCCAGAAGACTTCAAAGATTAAAGTTAAAGGATACGCTTTTCTGTTTCTCTTGATAAAATTGCACAGGAAAATCAATTAAGAATGTGGTCTGCTGTGAAACTCAGAAAATTCTAGAGTAAGGGAAGAACTGAAATTGTTTTTCTTGCATTTGCCATTTTTCAAGGGCACTGAGGTTTCTATCTGGAGTTCTGTCACCTTTCCTTGTCCTGTTACAAGCGGAGTCTGAATAAAACAGAAGCCAGCGCTCTTCCAGAGACCTTGAGAGCTGACCTGATTTCATCATGGTAGTAAATTCCCTCTGGGCACTGTGCAACCTGGTAGCCAGGTTTTTTTTTCTGCTTTTGTATTGCCAGCAAACCACCTCTTCATACGATTGATACACCGAATGGTCCTGCATGCCCAGGTAGACAGCTGGGCAGGTTAGTTGTCACCTCTGCAACATCGGGCCGGCCAAGAAGCGCCCTTGCTGCTTTGTGAGCTAGGTTTGATACAGTACTGTCAAGAATAAGGTCGCCCACCTTGCTGTCTCTGGAGTACAGGTGGTGCTCTGATGGCATGTTTGTTTTCTATTTATGTCCTTTTTGGATTTATAGAATTTCTTGTTACTTTCTAGAGTGTCCAGTGCGGAGGCACTTTAAACTTCAATGAGTTTATAATAGTGTTTTGGTTCTCTTTCCAAAGACAACTTTGTTGAGCAGATCTTAATTGTAAGAATTCTTGCTGATGATGTCTGCCAGCAGTCAGTAAACGTGAATCTTCTAAAAAAAAGACTTAACAGCCAGACAAACTGTTAGTAGTATGTTGTGGTAAGATGTCTGTAGGTACATGGGCTATTTGTTTGTGCCTGTAGTTGCTTGTAAATTAGCAAAGTAAAGGCTACATTTTCTATTCCTCCAGGAGAGAAGGCAGCTATGTCGTTAAAAAGCAGTTTGGCTGTACAAACACAGTGGTGGTTTTTGCCGGTAGAGCTGTGTTAGGATCTTGCTACTTTTCATGCTGTTGAGCAGCACGTCTGACAGAAGGGTGTTGTGCAGGTCTCTACTTGCTAATCTTAATGTTGGGTAGTCTTAAAGAAAGTAACAAATTTATCCTTAAAATAACCAGAGGAACATTTATTTATATGCAGTCACAACAATACTCAAGCCTATAAAATCTGAATTACAAGCAACATGGATTTAATAGTGTAAAAAAAGCAGCGTGCCATCTCTCAGAAACTACCTGAAACTTTTGATTGTCACAGATTTTAGACAAGACCAATTAGATTATTTAAAAATCAGAAGGGAAAAGCACAGATACGGAAGCACATCTTGATAACATTAGGGACAGAGTCAGAAGAAGGTAGTTTTAATTCTCCCTCTGGCACTGGTTTTCTAAGTGCATGTAAGTAATTGTATCAAAATGCAGTAATTTCTAAACCCAGCTGACCCTCTGTGCATCCATTGCCTCACCTGTGTAACATGTATACCATGGGGATTTTGCTCCTCTCTTCTGGAGCAGTACGAGTTTTAGTCAAACAACATTTGTCACACAGTTTGAATTCCTCCAGAAGAATTTTTGCAAATGCTGAAAACAGGCAAGAGGAATTTGGATGCTCTGAGAAACTGAATATACCTGTTTTTGTTGTAACTTCATACCTGTCTTCCCACTGGCCTCTCCTGGGTGGTTTCCAACCTGCCTGTGGATAGAATCTCATCACACTTCAGTGTTTGCAGCACACCTGTGAATAATTTCTTGGCTGCTTTCTCTTAGTTATCTGTTTTGCAGTATTCCTGATAGAGGAAAGGATGCCCAGTCATGCCCTTTAAAAATTCTCTACATGCACTAGAGAATGTATATTTGCATAATTCCTTTAGTAATGGTAATTAATGCACAGAAAGGACTTAGGGTGGGAACAAGGAAAAGGAAAAGTGGGAATGCCGCATTAGCTGAAGTACGCCTTGTTAACAAACAGACATTTAGAAATATCTGCCACTGGGCTCTTATCGCCTCTCTTTTTTTTTTTTTTTCTTTTTTTCCTTAATCAAGAGTTCCTTCATGGATAAAAAGCTCAAAGAAAGCTTTTTTTTATTTCAATGTTTTTAAAAAAAATCTTAGGAAACATTGAAGAAAGTGTGCACTAAGTGCTTAAAGGACCCTAACAGAACCTAATGTTACATTTACTTAATAACTATACAGCAGACAGCACTTCTGTAACCTTTGATATATCTTACTAATTTTAATGATGATTACACTAGCAGTATTTTAATTGTATCACAGAGTGGAATTCTTAGTATGAAGGACTCTCTCTAATGCCATGTACACAGCTCCCCTACATGGTTAATACTTTCCAACTCTTTCCTTTCTTTCCACTTGGGTTTTGACAGAGCTCTGTAAAACGTGGCTACGGAGAAGTGAGCAGCCAGGGGAACACCAGCCCGTTTGGGAGATGGGATGAGAGAGCACCAGCCTGGCACCTTGGGAAGCAGCTGGTAGCACTGATCATCCCCTCCAAAACCCCACCAAGGGTAGGGGGTTCTCAAAAGAATTTCATCTTCCTCTTTCTTATTTAAGACCAAAAAGCACTTGAGAAATCTGTCCCAGTTTTGCTGAATGTAGGTAGAAAAAGCTTCTTGTGATTTTGGGGTGCATCTGGACAGTGGCTAAGTATAGGCTGATGCTGCCAAAAACCACGGAAGATTTTGGATCAGTAGTTTTGGTTTGGACTGTAGTTTCATGTTTTACTTCAGGCATTTGACAAATAACTTCAAATGTCAACCTACGAAAAACTGCTGTAGAAAACGAGCATTAGTCCAGTTGCCTCTAATGCACACACGTTACCTTGTCACTGTATCTTAGAGGTCTGTGAAAGAAGAAAACTGTTAATGGGCTCCAGTTGCTTTTATTTACAGGAAGATAGAGATTTGTGGACAAATAGAAGCTTTTGTTTTGTTGCTTCTCTTTATGTCTGTCTGATTCTCTTTCCACATACACTCTCTGCCTTTTAGTTGACACTCAGAAGAGAAAGTGGAAGTGAACATTTCACACCCTGCTTGCATAAACGGTTCATATTGTTGGGAAAGTTCCCACCATTGAGCAAATGTAATTACGTATGTAAGAAGAGATTTACAGGAGTTGTACTACTATGTGGCTACAATTCTTTATGGCTGCACAGATTACTTGCAGCTATACTTCTCTAAGTTGTTCACGAGGCATTAGAGGAAAGGATTGCTTTCCGAACTCACTGGGAAGAAATGAAAATGAGTTTATTAAGAAGGTATCGGTATAAGAGCTGTGAACCACAGGGCTGTTGACTTGTTCTCCCACCTGAACATATCTATAGGCAAACTATCAACTTGGGTTTTGTCTTGCTTATACTTGAGTCATTTAATGAGTGTTTTTGTGAAGAAAATTATACTCTACTTCTGTCCTGGATATCGGTGTAGAAAGGTATGAAAATATCATCAGGTGATCTTCAAAATATATTAAAAATAATTTTATGTTTGTAAATTGTCTACACGGAAGAAATAAATCGGAACAGACAGACAGTGTTTAGCACTTACCTGAACTCCCTCCGGCACCTCGCAGAGTTGTGAGTGATTTGTTGCCTTTCTGCGCCAGCCAGACACAGAAAGGATGTGCCTGTCCACTTGTGCCGCTACAGGCGTTTAATAAACTGTCTCCAAGGAACTTATCTAACCCGGGAGAGAGGGCTCACCTTATTTTTTGATGCTTTATTTTCTTAATTTCTTGGTGCTCTTGACTCTGTGGAAAACCTGAATGGGACTGTCTGTTAGGGTCCTGGGGGTAGTAATAAGACTTAATGGTCCTGACTGGTGTTAACTGAGGACTCTCCCCACACCCATGGGCCCAGGAGACCCATTTCAGCTCAGCCTGGATCAGTCAGTCCTCCTTCACAATCACAAAACCCTCACCATGCGAAAGTTACTTGGCTTGCTCACAACTGCAGTATGAAGCCACATTAAATATTTTGCAGAGCTTCTTCAAAGCTCTTGACAAGGAATGCTTCATTTAAGAGGTACACATTTGTCCAGTTGTATATTGCAAGATTCGAATTTTCAAGGTAAGAAGTAGGACCAGAAAGAGCACTTAAGAATCATGGCATTTAGCATGGAACATGGGCATTATAAATGTATTTGTCTTTTTTTCCCCCTATCTGTAAGTGCTCTTTTCTTTAGCACTTTAAGAGGATTGTGTAGCTTGATTTTTATAACTATGGCTAACTTATCTGCAGTGACCGTCACTGAATCTGATGAAAACTGCTGTTAAAGACACCTGAATGAGACGTAATGACCACAGCTTTTCGATTGCATTTATCTGTAAAACTTAGTAAACGGATAAAAATGTGGTTTCTAGTGTGCAAGAAAATTGTAGCTATGTAATTAGTAGAGGCTGTGTTAGATGGAAAAAGAAAATTATTTTAAAAGATTGAAGTTGGTTATTTTTCTTCTCCTGGAAGTGGCATTTATATTGTTTCTTGTCAGTGGCATTGCATATGAAAATATGAATTGAGGTTCAAAAGTGTCTGTATATTTGTTGCATTTTTATTACTGTTTCTAAGACAAAACCAGGAGAACCAGTAGCACTTTATGTTTCTATCAATATGTCTGCAAAGCACAGAAACTGTAATCCAGCCTTGGCTTGAGAAAGGTTTGCTGCTGAGGGATGGTACAGCAAAAGGAGGATGCATTCAGTCACCTCTTAGTTTCATCCAGGCTTATCCAGAGAGTGCTAGAGAGTAGAAAAGGAAATAAAAAGAGTATATATGAGTTATATCTTGGTAGCTCTGGCTGTAATTGCTCACCAGAGGCAAAACTGTTGCTGGTGCCTTGTCCGTTAAAATGCATATACACGATTGACGCGCTAGTGAGGTATTTAATACAGTCTTCCTCTCATACGAGTTTGAGTTTTACTGCTCCTGTTCTTGCTTGCTGAATATCTCAACTTACAGATATTGTTATTGATTTGTAGAGTATTTCTTCTCATTTCTTTAAAAATTTAAATTGTTTTATTTTTTTTTTTCAGTTTTAAAACAAATCCTACTGCATGCATCATTTTTATAATCAGCTTTAGTTATGTTTTCAGGTATTTGTAGTCAGCACTGGCAACGGATCTGGGATCGGCATTTTGTAGATGAGGTTTCTATAACGATACTTGTGGGATGTCATTAAAGGGTTACAAATATGGTCTGGCTGCAGAGAATTTGATTAGTGAAACAATGCAGAGTTAGGTACAGCCAGTCAGTGCTGTTTGGCGTATACAAAAGTGAATGCACGTATTGCAGACTCTCGGAGGGCATGAACTGTGACCTGAAAACATCCATGTTGTTTAAATATACCTGTTTGCATCTTTATTTTCAAAAGCAAAAATGAATGTGGGGAATGTTTCTCAGGAGCATAGGTAGAAAATAGATGGGAGGATTCAGAGCACGTGAAATCCATTTCTAGAGTATGTGGATAAATGCGCTATTCTTTCTCAGTGTTTCTAAATGGCCCATATTGAAAGACTGCACCAACAAAATCCTGCATTTTATGCAGGCAGAATAGGTAATTACATTCTGCAATGCCTGTTTAAGGGCACAGGTACCCATTTCGCAAATACTAATGAGCCTGTGCAAACGCTGGGTGCAAAGGGAAAAAAAGCAACATCCTTTGAAAATTTCTCCCTTTAGACCAAATTCTGTCCTTGAATATGCACACAGAATTCCCATTGACTTTGATGGGCTGTGCATGAATACATTTGACAGATGAATTTCATCCTTAGAATTCTCTTTCTTTTCTGCAACTTTCTGCTTGGCTCTTTTCATTTTCTCTTGGTTTAGCTAATCAAAATATTCCTGCATTGCTGCATTAAAAGGAATTTTCTTAGGAATATTTACCACTTAGTTTAAAATTATTGTTCTTGAAAACAGTTAAATGAGATGCCTACCATAATAAAATAAAAAAAAATTATTTTATTCACTGTGTATTCAGTAGATAGCTGATACAGTAGCTTTAGAAACGGTGCCACGTATAGTTACAACTGAAAGGAACACTGTGTTTTTCAGAACATAGACACAGAGCATAGAAAATTTCCAACTATAATCAGGAGTTCCCTGTATTAATTTGAGCATCAACCTTTTATCTTTGCTGACCGCTGGATCTGTATATTAGACTCTACTCAACTAATGAGAAATAGCCTGATACTTGAGTGAAACAAATCAGCTGGAGCCAGCTGGTAGACTAAGAGAGATTGATTTTTTTTTAAACCACTGACTCCCACCAGTGCGATTTGATGCTACCCCACCTCGAGCAAGGCTTGAGATCTTGTTAGACTCTCTCAGCTTGATGAACATTTCAATCAACAACTGCTGCCCTACCACTGCCCGTTTCAGTGCCTGTCTCAAACCATCTTTCTTATTTTGTAAGGTGTCCGGATAAGTGAGCCAGATAGTTTTCTCTTCTATTAAGGGTACAGTGTGGTAAGCAGAGGCCTTCCCTGTGACAGATTAGGCTGGGAAGGTATTGTCTTGCGTTAATTTCCATCTCACTCTGTGAGATAAGCTAATCTTATTTTACGAAGATAATAATTTCTAATCACTAGTCTCTGAGGTGCATCACTGAAACTCATAAAATTAGATGACCTTTAATATAAAAACATTTTCCCATTAGTCCTGCCTCCCCTTTCAGTGTGAGGAGAGTGAAAAAGGAAAGGAGATGTTTCCCATCTCAGTTTAAGACAAAATACTAGTATTTCTGTTGAAGTCCTAAATTTTTGCCCATCCAGGCTGGCTCACAAAAACAGTCCTTGCTATGCCTTTCTACTTTCCTGCTTATGGCTAAATATTTCTTTTAATCTCACCTTTTACTGTTTCTCTTCTTGTCTTTTCTTCCTAAAACTTACCTCTGCTCTTGACTATAGGCAACAACAAAAATTTCAGATGACATTGCCAAGTCCTTGACTTTTTGAGTACCTGAGTACTTGAGTAACATAAATTTTGCCTATAGCCTATGAAAGATGGCATGTCTGAAAGTGGTCTGCTTTTTCCCGCATATGTGACGCCAGATTTGAGTGCTCAGAATAGAATCCAGATGTCACTTGGTATGAAAGTTTAATGCAGGAGGGCAGTCCCATTCCATGGCATCTCCCTTCCCGTTCAGGTAAATGGTGGATTCCCTACAGACATCAGTGGTGCGATGTTGGGCACTCAGCCTGTTTTCCATAATATCTTGAACACTGGAATGTATATTTCTGTGTCTATATGCTTTTCAGATTGTTTATATTGGAACAGCTTGTAATCTATTGCTTTGATACAAACCTGTTTCTAGTCAGAGTATTAAGAAAGCAGATTGTTTAAATGAGTCAATTACGATACGTCAATCAAAAAATTCCGTGCTATACAGCAAATACGGAAATGCCTCATTTATTTGCTGATGTCAGATTTTTAGGGGATACCAACACTGTATTGTTACCATCATTACAAAGCCTCAACTGGGAATAATCAGTGTCTCACTATGACAATTTTTGGGAAGCAGCTTGTGATTGACTATTCAATGAAGCAGAAAGTGGAGTTAGGTTTGCATTATAGGAGAATACTGAAATGAAATGAAATCTCATCCTCCAAAGGAAAAAACCCTAACTTTCTAGCTCCTCTTCTTCAGATGTCTTCATTTAAATGCAAATAGCAGTTTCACCCACAATGAAATAAAAAAGCTTCTTTTTTTTTTCCCTGGGAAACAATAATGAGGGTAAATTTAAGTAATTTCATTTTTGTAATATGATAATCCTTTTCAATGCTGGTGGTAATATTATGATAAAGGTTGATTTTAAAATTATTATTTTTGGATAGGGGAATGTATTTTTGGCTTTCATAGAAGCAGGAATTCTGAAATCATCATTACTCTGCCCAGATGCTGCTCCTGGGGTCAGTAAGTTCAAGGATCTGATCTAGATTCTATTGAGCCCAGTGGGCAGACCCCTCATAATATTATCTGCAACTAAATCTTGTCCCACCTGCACTTTTTCTGGTTGATGAAAATGATCGTATGGTACTTGTGGGATTTCTCTGGTATTTGTACACAAGCAGATTTCATCAGCCAAAGACTGGTTGCACTTATCTAAGTTATTGACTTTAGTGACAGTCGAGGAGATGGCAGTGTGTCCAGGTTCTATGAGGTCCTTCAGCAACTGTTGTGCCTCATCGTATGTTTTCAGTCACTGATTCTGGCTCAGGCTGTGCTAAGGTTGTCCAATTGCTGCTGATGTGGATAAAAGAACAATAATTTGTCCACTGTATTTTCTGACACTAAAATTCTGCATCTTGTAATATATGTTCTTTGTAGCACTGATACATGTCTTTATATGTGTAGGTGCAGTGGTTACATATCTGGTAAACTGCTGTAACATTTAGCTGTTAGCATGAGCATTTGATAACTTGACTCTGAGCAGCTTCGAAGTACTATTTCCTTTAAAAAAAATCAAAGACAAGAAGTTTTTCTTTCTCTAGTATCGCAATGGAGTGAGGTCGAGGATAGGTAATACGCACTATTGGAAAGAAGTTAGAGCTTGTTAATAGAGCAATATGAACTTTATACAACAGTGTAATATTCAGAACTCAAATTCTTTTGATTTAGTCATGGAAGGCAATAGGATATCATAGCATAAGGTATACAGCAAGATCTTTCCAGCACTCCAGCAATCAAAATGTATTTTCATTCATGTATCCTTTGTTTACAAAAAATCAAATTATTAATGTAACTATTAATAGGACTTTTCAGCCCGGAGCAGAGAAGGCTCTGAGGAGACCTTATAGCAGTCTTCCAGTACCTAAAGGGGACTCATAAGAAAGATGGGGAGAAACTCTTCAGCACGGCCTGCTGTGATAGGATGAGAGGTAATGGTTTTAAAATAGAGGGAGGCAGATTCAGATTAGACATCAGAAAAAAAAATAATTAAATGAGAGTGATGAAACACTGGAACAGGTGGTCCAGAGACGTGGTGGATGCCCCATCCCTAGAAACATTCAAGACCAGGTCGGATGAGGCTCTGAGCAACCTGATCTGGTTGGAGATGTCCCTGCTCCTTGCAGGGAGGTTGGACTGGATGGGCTTTGAAGGTCTCTTCCAACCCAAACTATTCTGTGATTCTAATAGATATCAGAACACTTGTTGATATAGCTAGTGAAAAAGAATGGACTCCCTACTTATTTCAAGGGATTGTCCAGACTTTACCCGAATGCCCTTGGTGGTTTGGGGATATTTTTCATCTAAGAATAAGCAAATACCAGCCACTTCTCTAAGTGGTATTATGAGTATTAGTAGTATTAGTTCTAATAGTACTATTGCTATCAGCTATACATATAGCGATTACTTGCTTATGTCAAACCTTTGATTCACTTTGAATACATATCTTTAAGAGTATTTCATGTTCATGTTGGTAATCCTTGACTGCTTCTTCAGCTAGTTGTTTATCTCTGTTGTGCATTTTGAAGTCTCTCTAAGCACAGCAAGAGGACAATAGCACCTACTATGTCCAAAATGGTCACTGCAGTATACTATAGATAAATATTACCTGCATTTTTCTTTCTACTGTGTATTTTTACATTGTTAGACTTTAATTAGCACATTAAATACATAGTTTCCCTTTATGAAGCCAGGAGAGTTGTCTTTGCAGTGAAAATGAGTGGTTCGATTACCCTCCTACTAATGGATAAAACGTAATTAACATTGTCTTGAGGCTAATTTTCATTTATGCTGCCATTCTCCATAAGCTGAACATCATTCTCTGGAAAAAGTCAATGTGTCACTTTTATTAGCCCAGTTTGCACTTTAACACCAAGAAAATTAATTCAAGATACATTAACGTACTTAACTTCAAATACAATGAAATTATCTGATGGCAGAAGATAATTCTAACATGTCCTTTATGAAGTCATGCAGTTTAGTTGTGGGTGTGCTTGATAGATGGGATCGTATTTACGTGTGTGCACTTTGTGAAAAGGACAGAATATAAAAAGCATTTCCAAGCCAGCTGCTGTTCATAAACTTGCCAAGGTTTACATCCTTTCATATGAGAACTATAGGCAGAAAACCTTTTTCAGGTGGACTTTCTTTCCATCAGCTGTGTTATCTTCAAAGGCCACAGCTGTGCAGTTTTACCTAAGTTTTTAGGCCTGAAAAATATTGACAATATCTGTTCCATCCTTGTAACACAGTTGCAGAATCATTTGCAATAGATTTGGAAGCATATTTTAGTGCTTTACAAGCCCATAAGGAAAACCACTTCAGAAATACCGGCAGTGGACCAGGGCTTTAAATATTTTTTTTCTACTCTGTATTTTTTTTAAATATCTAGTCTATACTGACATGCGAGAGACAACTGGGACTTCTCTGCTTTCACACTGGGATTTTACAGCCAGATGCTTGTTAGGAAGCATTTCCCCACATTTAGTTTATGTTTTCTATTACCCCTTTTAATCCTAAAGCTCCTAGTTTTAGTCCTCTCTGCAGCCCTATACAATACCTGTTTTCATCCCCGTTGTTTGGGTCTGGCAATAAGAGACTGGTTCCCTGCTACGGAAAATACATATGACATAAATAAGAAATACATAGAATCATAGAATCTTAAGGTTGGAAGAGACCTCTGTTGAATTACTGTTACAAATTCTTTCTAGCAACCATTCTGATTGCTGGTGGTGTTGACAGTGGTTCACCCCCATCCTGAGCTAGTTGTTGGACATGTTTCCGCATCAATGGTATTACGGTGAGATAATGAACCTCACTTCACCCACAATCAGTCCACCCCAAGAACACCCTCCCAAAACAGAGCGATGTAGCAGACCTCCAAAATCTTCATCTTTTCCAGAAGTGACTCCTTGATGCTTGATTTTTTTTTGTTCTGATTGCAAAAGTAACAATCTGACCCTAAAGCACGTATGTGGAAGTCAAGTGTTCTGCTGTTGTATTTCAATTCTTACATATCCCCCATGGACAAACCTTTAGCACCTGCAAATCTGAAACAATAATAATGGTGGTGATGAAGAAAGACTGCAGTGTGAGTATAGTTTTGCTTTGCCCTCTATTGGGAGCACCTTTTTACAGCAGTAGCATCTCTGTGTAACACTGTAAAAATAAGGGGGATAGGATGAAGGCATGGCAGGTGTGCGGAGGTAGATAAACTCAAATAGAACTGTCTAACGACAGCAAAATCTACTGCTTCTTATACAAAAACATGCCTTTAGAAGAGAGCAGACATTTCTCTGCTCAGCAATTTTACTTCAGTTTCCATCAGAGGCTGAAGAAGCAGGAGTGAGGAGTGTAAGGCAGGTGCCCCAAACGGTCACTTTCCCCAGCCTCTGCTTCTGCAGAGCTGAGTACCCCCACTGCAGGAATTATTCTAGCCCTATGGAAAATGAGCTGGTGTGGGTTTTGCCATTCTTTTAGGTACCCAAGAGCGGGGTTTGGCACTAGATTCTGCGTAGTATGGATGAAACTGGTTCAGTATTCAGAGTGAACTTACAGTGTGCCTCTGGTTTTGGCATTTAGGAATAGTTCTGCATACATCGTTTGCCTCTAGGGTGAGAAAATCAGAAGTAATCACAGAGCTGTCATGAATGCAAAGATATTGGTAAACTTCTCAACATACTTTCAAGTCCATTTTGCCTTGGGTAATTATCCCAGTGGACAAAGCTCGGAATCTTCAGGGTGAGTTAACTTTAATTCAGGCCAAGAGATCAGTCTTGGACCAGCTGACAGCCTGCTGTAATCAACCAAGGGTCTGATTTCGGGTTGTATTATGTAACAGTGAGCTGCAGATGGGTCATCACAGGTTAATCAGTGCAACAATGATTAATAGTTGAATTAAATGTGAAAAGGCCAGGAAGGGTATATCTAATGCAATGCTTTTCTTCAGTTGCCTCCTCCTTAGGTTGTGTGGGAGCACGAATGCCAAAGTGGTTTTGTCCTTTCAGTGTGGTCCCTACCATGGCTAAGGATAGCATCTTCATTGGCTTGACAGTGGCAGGCAGAGCTGTGGCAGTGAGCTAGATTAATCCAGTCTTTTTGGTGATGAACCTACCAGTTTGGAAATCTGTCTTTCACAGTGTAAAGTGGACGTGTTTGTGTCAAAGTCATGTTACAGGGTGTAAACACTCAGCAATTGACCCAGGGAATGGGGAGCACTTCACTGTCTGTCCCAGGTCACAGTTCTGCTCTAAAGTCTATTGACTTCATTTGAGGATGAGTGAAAACCTCTCCAAGGATCCACTAGAGTGAGGAGTGGGAGTGAGGTCTGGACTCTAATGGAGCTGAGAATAAAAGGATAGGAAAAAAAAGCAAATTAAGACCTCCTTGTTTCTGGAGAGCAGTTCATTGTGGTACTAGTCTATTACTAGCATGAACAGCTAGGGGAAAAAGTGTATATGAAGATAAAATCCAGTTTGGATTCAGATTGAATCCTTGGGTAGACCTCCAAAGAACTTGTAGATGAGAAAAAGAAGAACATCTGATAATGGACCCTGTAAATCACTCCCAAGTACAGGACAGGTATCAAATCGTGTGCTCTGAAAGAGTAGTGTAATGGAGGAGATGAAATCTCTCTGGCTGGTTTCACTGTGTGGAAGTAAAACTTGTAGGTTTAGAAACGGGGAAGCTTTACAAACACGTACGTTGAGTCTCCATTTGGTTCCCAGCTCGAGCCTTCAAAACTGGCTCCGGCACCACATGGTGCCTTCCTGGGAGTGGTAGAAGAGTAATTCATGGACCTGCTGTCATCCAAATGGGTGAGCCATGAAGTGTAACTTCTTAATTAAATTTTGGCATAAAGTACAATAGCCACTAGGTATGTGGCATAGAATAAAGCTTTAACACAGCTGCTTTATTTCAGCAAATTTTCAGTGGATCTCGCTGTTTAGACTGAGCATGTGTTTTACTGAATTAGGCTCAAATGCATGAAATCTATGAAGAAAAGGAGCAAAAGCATGTAACTCCAGAGATAAGACACAGTTTGCACCAAAGCAAGAGATTTCTTCCTCTTTTCTGAATTTGAATGTAGTTAGAAAAATAAATACATTAGAAAAAAAGAAGTCCAATCATTATGGCGTTAAATATCTAAATGCTAGCAACAAGGTTTAAGAGGCCTGGCTGATAAAGTTAACATGAAATGACACTTTTTTTTTCTGTAATGCGCAGCCTGGTCCTGTGTACAGATTGTGTTAAAAACGGTTTCAAAAGACATGTGCTGCTCAGGATCTAATCTCAGTGTGAATGCTCAGCCCACCTGCACATTATTAGTCTCATTAAATCACTGTGCCCAGTCTCAGTGTATTTAAGGGTCTGTCAGCATTTCCATTTAATAACCATCACGTGTAATACATTGGCCTCTTTCTTTGTATTGCACAGGGGTTATCAGTGTGCTGTGGACACTGTCATATTTTACAATATGTGTAAGAAACAACAGGATTTAAATCAGTTGAACAGTTTTGACTGAGATGCTGGGTTAGCATTTTAAATATTTTTTTATGCTAACCTCTTGGATAAGCCCTAATTAGTTAAAAGTAAAACGCTTTCAGAAATAGATGACATTGCTAATTGAAACAGTCACAAATGAAAAACTAATGTACATGCTGCAAGTTAACCAAAACAATTTGGCTGTCTATAGGGACTATTCTAGCAATCAGAGGTAGATTAGTTATGGGAGGTTTGGGGGAACAAGGAGTCTGTAGCAACAAATATTAACTAGGATCCAAACCACATGTGTCGTAGGATGAGTATGGACTGCTCAGTCTTTCTGTTATTTGATGGTGTGTATTATTATTGTGCGTTGTAGGCACACTACCTAATTTCGTAATTGTATTCCTAGAAAATTACATTCTATTTTCCTCTAAAAAAAGAAGACAGTAAGAAGCAAAAGAAAATTATTATCTTTGGACACCAAAATTCTGGTTGGTACTTTCAAGACACTGAATTATTCTGAAACAGCCCTTCAAGCTGGAGTTTGAAAATCATCTGTGAAGTGGGCAGAGCAGCGTCCCAGACTAGTTTTACGTCAGCTTTGGCACTACTCTGTTCATCCTGCTTTGCAGTGGGATGCATTAATGCTTAGACGTGGATCACTGAGGCACCAATAAAGGGTCTGAAAATCTTACCCTTAGTTTCTTCCTCCTTTCTGTCTTTCCAACAAACATACAGGTCACAGTGGTTTTAGGCATCTTATTTAAACTGCAGCTTGAATTCAAAACATAGTTCATCATTCCTGCGTTACCTGGGAGCCAGAACCATGAGGTATCCATTTGAATACAGTTTGAAGTCTGAATTCACATGAGCTGGAAGGTTATTTCCCTTTAAGTGTGATCTTCTTAGTAAAGGTTTTCTCTTGATTCAAGAGGAAAATATGACCAGTGCTGACAGTATAGCCCTTAGCAGGGGATTCCGCCAGCCCCAGCTCCCACTGCTCTCAATGTGCAAAGCCAAGGGGTGACGAAATCTTGGATCAAAGGATCATTCTGGCCAAGCTCCAATTTATTGATTTCTTTCCCACTATATAGACATCCTCTTCAGTACCTTTTTGCCCACTTCTTAACCTGTGCTTTTGCTTTGGCTCTCTAAGTGCACCATTTCAAGCATAAGCCAAAGGCCACGGAAATAAAAGTAGAGCCAGGAGCTTTAGTACCAGATTCCGTCCAGTTCAAAACACCTTTCCACCAAGTAGCAAGCCAACATTGACATCTCTGTGTTTCAGAACTGAAGTTGTATTCTTGACAGTATTTTGGCTATTAGGAATTGTTCAGAGATAAGAGAAAAAATGTTATGGAGTGTGTACTACTGAATTCTATCTATCCTAATGCCGTTTCAGAGCAAATCCCTCCATGTCATGTAAGTAGAGCATTAAGGGAAATAGCACTCAAGATGATGCTGTAAAATGTGCTTTAATACTACAATCATTTATTATTTTCATGTTGTATCTTTCATAATAATAATGAATTTGAAAGCAAACGTTTATGCAACATAAACCTAGCTTAAGGCAGACTTTAGAGTTTAGAAAGCTCCAAATGCTGTTCAAAATCTCTCACAGGCACTTAGAAAACTTAAATTCTCAGCATAGGATTTTTTCCAATAAATCTCTTCCTTTTTCTCCATTTCCTCTGCCTGGGTGGCAATCATTCCCTGAGGTGGATGAGAGGTAGATATTTTTATGACTTGAAGGTTTGCTCTTTGACCTCTCTGAAAGCCTTAGGTTCTACCCATAAATCCCAGACTACCCAGCAGCCTTCAGTCTGATGTCTTTCAGGAAGTCTTAGTGGAGTTTTGGTGGCTTTGCTTTAATAGGCTGTATCTGTTGAAGGCTTTATAGTGCTGTGTCTGCTCAGCAGCACCTGCATTGCTACCAGATGGATGTTCCCAAGGCCTCAGATGGTGGGAGCCTTTTATGATACAGATTGCACTTGGCCAGAAGGAGAAAAATACATGAGGAGCTTCTTTATATCCCTACAGGGATGTGTCTTTCTTATTTTTTTTTCCCTTTTATCCTGCGTGCTGGAGCCATTTCTGTTTCTTTGCTTCCATAGCTCCAAACTGAGCTCTAAGGTTGGTGCACTTCTCACTATCCAAAGCCGTAATCTGTCACCCCACTGAGGTGTCTTTACTGTTGGATTTTGAGGGTAGACTATGGGAGGACAGTTGACTATCAGAGGAAGACACTGTGCTAGGCATCAGGGAAGCTTAGATGTTGATATAAAGTAGACTGTCTGAGACAGGATTCAAGCTCCTGTTGAATTTAAAGAGGTTGAATACTGGAGGTTTAGGAAAAGAGACCTTATTCTCCCTTGCCTTCGTCACAAGGTGAGCCAAGTCCACCCACTCGTGCAATCTACTGGTGAATGTGCCGCCTTCTGAGCCTCACCTATACATGGTATAAGTGCACTGCTGTTAGAGAACATGGCTGTAGTTTTTAGTGTTGGACATCTATAGTTTGGTAGCAATTTTGTTCTTTACTGTAGCGACCCTCGCACATAATACTCTGCCAGTTTAGGAAACAACTGAAAGCAAAGTTTCTCCCAGAGTACATTATAATTGGACAGTATGAAAAAATTCTCTGCCCAGTTAATCCATTTGTTGTATTCACAATACTCTGATCCTTATTCTGGCAAGACAGCCTACCTAGCAAGGCATGACTGGTAGGAGTTTTTCCTGAAAATGTCCTGTGAGATCAGGACTACAGTCCTACAGAGTTAGAAAGGAGCTGTTTAAATTTAAAAATTCATCTGCTGCTTCCAACTCCCACTTGACTTCCTGGGGCTTCAGCAAGACAGCAAGATTCTTCTGATGTTGGTGAGAAGTGAAGATAGAGGTTTCCCATGTCAAATATGTGAGCCCTGATGCTGAAAGAATATGTCACCATGAAGCGGTATTGACAACTAGCAAACCCCCTGCCTCTCCCATATCAAATCTTATTCAGTTGAATGGCAATGGATTATATTTTGTATAATGAGGCATGATGTATCCTAAGTATTTAGCATAATGGCAGAACGATAAGTCATTCTGGAGTTGTCAGCATAAGACTTGGATGCTTTACGATAGGTAAATAAACAGTGCCTCATTATAGTCAGGAGTTTGTGTGAAATCAGGAGGTAGGAATTGTGTTATTGTGTTTCCAGTGGTTGATAATTATTTTAAACCATTGGAGTGAATAGGTTGTAATTCATTTGTACCTCCCTTTTGTCTGCTATTGAAGAAGACTTGAGAAATAACGATGCTTGTAAGCACTGCTGTGTGCTTGGCACTGATAAATGTATCAAACTCTAGCATGACATTATCTAGGAAACAGATTTTGATAGCTTGCTAGGATTTAGGTCATTGGATAATTCAGTGCAAACTGCAAATCTTAATGCTATTGACAAAAGACGGAGCACAAATAGGCAGCATTTTCTATAAATCCCAGACCTGTAAGTAGCTCTCTTTTCACAGATTTATAGTAAATGTCCTTGAAAGCTATATAAAAAAAATGGGTCTAGATTGACAGGTTGGCTTTTCAGATTCGTTGCATCCATGTTTGCCCTGTAAGGCATGTTGGAAAAGATCTGCTCTGTAATGGAATGTGAATCTGTGCAGAATACAAACTTCCTAGGATTCAGATCTAACCTCCTCCAGTGTACAAGGAGAACTCTTCTGAAATTACTAGGGGCACATGTCTACCAGACTACTTTATCTAGGACTTGAGTAAGTTCCTCCTGCTCATCTTTCTGAATCTTAAAATGCTGAAGTGAGAGACTGAGATGCACCTCACAGACCCAGACAACTGGTTGATTTGTGTGGGGAAAAGACAGGAGACAAAGAAACTGGGAATGTCAAAAAGAAAGGGTAACTTTAAGTGAAAGGATATATACTTTTCTGATACATGCTTTGTTTTTTGTTAAGCTTTAATTTAAAAAAAAAAAAAAAAAAAAAGGAGGGAAGTAGCGGGGGAACTATCTTCCAAACACAGATAAGTCAGAAATGTTCATCTTCTGGACAGTCAGTTCCTGAGCCTTTATTTCAGAGGCTGGTCATCTTTTCCATGCTAGTAGTAAATTTTAAGTAACACTTATATGATTTCAGAGTTTCTTTCCTTTTCTTTTTCAGAAATTTGTGTCTTGTCTAGCCTGAAATGCTCTGTGACAATAGAGAAGTAACATATGTCACACCTAAGAAGAGAGCGGAGACTGAGTGACAGACAGTGGTTGTGCTCAGATTAATCTAAATCCTGGTTTCTGGCATGCTTTGGTTAACACTCATTTAATTCAACTGTGTAAAACAAAGGAAAAAAAAAAACTTTTTCAATCTCAGCACCCTGCTCCACTAGCTGTAAAATTTCACAACACAGACGCTACGTGTTTTGTCACTAAAACACATCCCTTGGGGTTTAGTGCCATTTTAATGAAAATCAAGAGGATTAATACCTTTGTATGACTTCTGGAGTTAGGATTTAAGACCTATGGATTTGTAAAGCAAGCTCTACTCATTAATCTAAAGTCTTGGGTCTCTTACCTTAGCGTAGGTAGAATACTGTTCACATGAAGACAAATCTCCTTAGTGTGCGTTATCACTGGGGAGATTGGTTTCAGAATTGTGTCTTTTTCTTACAGAATGAATAAATTTTCAGGTGCATCAGGGAAAACTTTACTGTTCTTTACTGCTATACTCCCCAAAATGAAGAGCTCTGAAAATCCTACTCTACCAATTCAGGAAGCACATACTGATTATCTTAGCTTTAAAACAGGACTGTGAACATACAAAGCCAAGAAAGCATATATGAGGGTTGTCACTTTTTTAGCACTCAGAGCAGCATCTGGCATCGAAGCACAGTGAGCCAAGCACATCTTCAGGCACAGTTTTCTGGCTTGGGAGTCTGCAGTTTTTCTCAAACAGTAGCCACCAAACAACACCAACAAAGCAAGAGGTAACTTTTTCTTCCCTTCTGCCTCTTGTTCCAACATTACTTTAAAAGTGCTGCTTTCAGGCAAATGCACCAAAAGCCTTTCTTTAAAACATGTTAAAATAATAACATACATTTTAAAAAAAAAAAGCCAAAATGCCAGGACTTTAAAATTATCGTCAAAGAGAGTAACAATAATTTATACTGTCAAATAATGAATCTATGCACAGAACTGCTCTCAAGTTTTGAAGTAACTTCTAGCAGTAACTTTTTGTTCAACCCCAGCAGTTACACATCTGTGATGTAGGAGTTGCTCTGATATTTTGACAGATGGAGAAATCTGGGGATGTAAGTACCAGTATTAATCATTCTGTCAGATTTAAAATCGATTCATGTATATGTTCTGCTGATTCTGTGATAATTGAAAAGTTACCTGACTTGAGATGCATATTTCAGAATTGTTCATAGGAAAAAAAAATAGAATAAGACTAGTAGGAGTGCAATGTATACATTGTCCATGATAGCTGCACTCCTTGTGATCCAAGGGAGAACTCAATATGCAATTACATTGATGAGAATGCACTTGCATGCTATCATGATGCTGTGATCAAGAGCTGGCAAGAATCTCATCAGATCTGAATAGGCAGGGTGATGGGAAGATGTTTATAGAAATTGATAGCGTGACCTTAAATTTTTAAGTTTTTACCATGAGTGTGCTCGCCCTTTTCTTCTTCAAATGCTGTCATTTCATTTTCTGAGATTCTTTAATTTTTTGTCAGTCATCATTTACTTAGAGCTTGAAGGCAGAGTTCAGGTGTCACCTCTTAGTCAGGTGTAACTATGGTAACAAGGCAAGAATTAAGATTTGTGGTCTTCCAATGCACATTTTGCCTAGGATTAATAATGACCCCAATGTTGGCAGCACTTAATATCCCCAAGCAATTACAGAAGAAATTGAAGGAAAATGAAGGAAGATGAATAAGGGTATTGATATTGATAATTCTGGACATCAGAGACCAACTAGGAAGGAAATGAACTCCTGCTGTGATACATGGGAAAGGCAGAAGTTCAAATTCCACTCTCTTTCTTCTTCTCTGAAGATCTCTGGATAGGACATGGCCTGGCCCCATTTCCCTGCAAGAGTCCTGTTTCAGCCTCCTTAGACCCCTCATCTAGGTGGGCAGCCATAAACCTAGTTTAGAGATGGAGATGTGCTGAGCTGGTGGTGAGCACTTTGGTGGACGTATCGGTGCTCAGGTGTCTCTTCCTGCTTCTCTGCAGGCTTCTCTTCTGAGGCAGCTTATATTGATTTAAATGCTCAGTGCCTCCCGAGCTCTCTTGATCAAGAATCTCCATCCCATCCTTTCTTGTCTGGTGGCTAAGCATTCATCAGAGCCAAAGCTGAGCCCTTTCAGCTAAGTCAGCAGAAAACTAACCAAACAAAATGCACTTAACTCTCCGTTGGCTTAGCAGAATCAAATGGTCAGCACAGGGGCTAAGAAGCAGGAGAGGAGGAGAGCTGTGGCAGCCAGCTTCCTTGGGGAAAGGTGGGTTGTGTTTTTATTCCATAGTCTAGGAACATAAAACTCTGGTCCTGCTAGCTTCTACAGGAGAAAGTGCTCCCAGACTTTCGCTCTGCCTATTCACTGCCATCCATCCTTGGCTCGTGTTTCTCCCTTTCCCATTTCCCAGCAGGGATATCAGATTCATGGCTTCTTGTCTAAATCACAAACCATGAGGTTCTAATCCCCCTGTGCTCTGAACTGCCATGGACCTGATGAAATATTCTTGTCAGAGTGCTGGGGCTGGAGTCATGAATTAAATGCCCCATCTGACCTCTGTCATGATGCTGGTCTAACTGCAACTGTCACTTTTGCACATTGCAGAACACAAATATTTTGTGAGATTCATTCCACTTGCAGGAAGCAAAACTCAGCACCAGCGGTCATCGTGGCCAAGCTTTCAGAGACATCCAGTTCTGATAGGAATAACCCCTCCTCTTAAAAACAGGGCTCTCTGAGAGGACGTTATGTATGCTGCACCTAGATCTGACACAAAGTTCCAGTAGGATGTTACCACTATTAGTAGACTTTAAATACTTTATCCCTCTGATTTAATTAGAAATAGATTACTTCAGTTCATTGTAAATGACCTTCTTTTGTTGATCTTTACGTTCACTTTGGTCTGAGTAGGTAGCTTTGCAAACCACCTTTTGTCTAAAGCTGCTGCATGTTTACTTGTAGTCTTTAGCAATCACAAATATATTTGCTGCTACTTAAAGCCTCTGCACACCACCCACACATGGCCAGCAGAAGACCGGGTGATGACGTGAATATAGATTAAATTGTATTTTAAGTATTACTTCTCCGATTGCAATTTCTGGTCCTCCTGAGGAAGTGGTCAGTCTGTTTTGTTTGTGTCATCAATGGGAATGCTTTGAAAATTGCCCTGGTGCTAAGGAGAGCAGCAGGAAAACATTGCTGTACAGTAAGCATTTTGAAAGAGTGTTTACACCCAGAGCATCAAATTAATTTCCCCAAAGAACAGACTGAGCTGATCAAAACCAAAAATGATCATTGGTTTTACACGTATCTGAATACAAATAATTTCATTTCAAAAAGTCTGTTAAATGAAGCAGCTCATGATTATTTCCATATTTCCTCAAGCACAACAAAATAATTTTCTTGGGCTCTGTTTTTTTGGTTTTGTTAACCATGGAAAATGTTGTAGCATCCTTTTCTCCAAGATGCAGGCAGGTGCCAAGGCAGCTCCGTGACTGGGAGGAATCAGGGCACAGCTTGAAACCTGACGGTCCCGATCTTAGTTCATTCAAGTGCCAACCAGTGGAGGTACAGCAGCAGCACATCGTTCTTGTGTTTTAATTTTTAAAGTGTTTTTCTGCAAAGCTTTTGCTTCTCAGTTGAACTTATTTGGGAATCCTAATGGAAAAATAGTTGAAAGCTTCAAAATCTCTAGAAATTCTGCCAGATATTTATGAATTCTCAGAAATTCTTCAGCATTTGTGAGCATTGGCTATCAGTAGCACCCACATACTTAGTTTCTCGTGTGTATTTTTTTTAGATGTACCTCATCACAGTAGGTAGTGAAGTGCATGAGAGTTACCTAATACCCTACAAAGACAGAGAATTATGATCCTTTTGGTAAACATAGAGAATTGAGAAGCTTAGACTTCATAACTGTTCTTCAGGCCTTTCAGGGCATATGTGGCTGAGGTAAGAGTCGGTGTCTAGGTCACCTCTCCTTCCTTTGCTTACATGCTTGATAATTGCTGCTCAATTCCTTAATGTTGTTCTGAACCTCATCTGTAAGAGAGGTGCTGTCAAAAACAGCAAAATAGACCAGAAAATGCCAGCACATGACATCGATTACAAAAATGTGAATTCATCCTCCCTAAAATCAAAACCTATACCATTTAATGTAATTCAGGCAAAACCCCATCAGTATAATCCCAGTCTTCTGAAAGGCCTAACAATTAGTATGGAAAAACTTCCAAATTAAGCAGAGCTGAATATAATGAACGCAAAAGGTGAGGTGCCAGTCGGGTGCTTTTGCTCTGTGGAGTTGGCATTTAGCTAGCAGGTCAAACAGAAGAGCGTCCAATGCTTTAACACTAACCTTTGTAAAAAAAGTTAGGTACTGAAAAAAGCATTTAATTTGATTATAGGTTGCTTTACCAACCTTTTCCATACACTGATTAATAGATTTTGTATCTTTTGGAGTCAAAACAGGTATGGTAAAAATGTAAAACTCTTGAAAGACAGCTTTGGGGATTCTGCAGGGACTGTTTAGCTCTTGGCTGGAGGGATGGCAGCCTGTGTCAGAGCGGCTGTGTTGGGTGGTATCAGGCCCATCTGTGTGGGAGAGAGTGACATGTGCCTCTCGTGTGAAGCCACCCTGGTTGTGCTGCAGTATTCAAACAAGTTGTCAAATGGCAGGTGATCACTCAAGACTCAGTTCAGATTCTTGTCACTGGCCTGTTGTGACTGGGAGCACTGTGGGGTGTGCTTGACCCCTAAGATAAAAGGAGATCTCTGGGTCACCCCGCAAGCTGCTCTGGAAATAGCAGTGATGGGTGGCAGAGACGCTACAGTCCGGCTGACTGGCAGCTGGAGGAAAACGCACAAAATAAAGGAGACTGCGAGGATTCCCCGGAACATAAAAAGGATGTGGGTTTTAAAAATACAAAATTCCATCTATTTGTCACAATGTGATAGTTTGCAAAGCAATGCTGGCACTTTGCTTTTTACATATTATGTTTCACCCTTTATCCAAACAATGATTTCATGGGAGTTTGTAAGTACTGTCAATATGCTTTCTCCTCAGGCAAATGTGAATCCAATTACAAGGAAGTTATAGTAGAAAAACTAACATTTTCAAAGTAAGGATCAAATTATGATGTGAATGGTTCAACTATGATACCTAATTTCATATCCAGACTCTGGATTATAAAGAGCCTGGTCACTCAAAATGCTCAGCATGCAATTCCCAGGCAGCTCACTTGCATTGAATTTTAATGGAGTAAATTAACTTAATTAGCTCTGTAAATATGGATTTAGGCGAGTAATGGAACACAAGTTTGAAATGTTGTGATTTGGTTTGTCCAGTAGTCTTGCGACAAACGTGTGATGCTGCTACAGCTGGGTCTCAGCCTGGTCAAAAATTCATCTGCTTCCAAAGAGATGTAGTCAATAAGTTATTGGTATTTTTATCAAAAAGCCTCTTGCAGGAGAGGCTTCTCTATGACTAGAGGGAACAAAAATAAAGTAATCATGCACTTATCTTTGTATCAGTATCATTCGTTATCTCAGCATAACCCTAAGTATTGTGGAGACAGCTATTCTAGATTTTCATTAGTCAGAAAGACGGATTTAGTTCTTGCCCCCAATAAAAGATGAAGCTCTCTGCACATCCTAACTAAAACTATGTTAGTAGTTTCAGTGAAGTAGCTGAAAATCAGGAGACTAATTACTGAAATGACCAACAAAATTAGTATCGAGAGAGTCATGTGAGTTCCATGAGGTGACTTGTGAGCAGTAGTACTAAGAGAATGAGGTTACTTGGCAGATAGCGGTGTTCAAGATACCAACGGCAGTATTTTTGTAGATGATTACGTAGAATAAATAAGCTTCTTACGGAATCTGTTCGCACAGTTGTGGAAAAGCAGACTTTAAGGTCTGAGCGTCAGTTTAATGTGAACAGAATCTCTAAACAGAGAGTTGACAGTGTTAACAAAGGTAATATTAGATTTGAATGAGAAACTTTGTATGGTTAATTAAAAATCAAAGACACGGTTATAATAGAAGTAATTATCCAGGAGTATTAAATCAGTTGCAAGTCCAAGCCCATAAAAGAATTAATCAGGAATAATTTAATATTTGATATTGAGGGCTTATATTTTCCACTAATGCCAAAATCCATTCCATTAACCAACACAATTCTTCAAGTCTATCTATAAAATGACTCCCTGAAAGCAAGACAATAGCTGAACAACTCTATGGGAAGAAGTTTTAATTCTACTTTTAAACTACGGTTACTACCAGTTTATGGTAGTAAATACAGTACTGTTTCTATCTAGAGAATCACACTGGCTAAGGCCAAAGATTTTTCTGATCCATTTCCCATGTCCAACGGTGGCTGATAGCAGATGCCGTGGGAATGATATAAGAGCAAAGCAAGCTGTGTTCAAGGGTGTGTGATCTAGAAATGTGATGTAATTCTTTCTTCCATTAATTTAATTGTTCTTTAAATTGCAATGAAGGTCTGCCATTTTATCAAGGTAGATCAGGAGGTTTGCGCAGCTTTTGACTGCAGGACCCCTAGCTTGTAGTAAATTTTGAACAAAAAGAAAAACCTAAGCAAATAAAAGCAAGAGTGAGATTATTTCAGTCCCATGTATCTGGTGGCACCTTGAGGAACCAAGCTTTTCTTGCTGTCATCTGAAGATTTTCTTCTTCTTTTTTTTAACCAAATAAATAAGCTTGTCACAAACCAATACCAAGCCTATGGCAACCGTTTATCAACTTGGCTCCTGCAGGAGCAAATGTCTAGAGGCAGTCTGTATAGCTGGTAACAAGATGATAAATGGTCACACCAGGCTCAATGTTGGCATCTGGAGGCAGTTATTTATCAGATCAAGCGCTTTATAAACTATCGATAAAAGGCTCTGTACCTTCACCTTCCTTCCTAGCTGTAAACTTACCTCTGAACAAGTTATCTGGACAAAAATCATTCCTCAAGTGTCTCTTTCTTAATTTTCAAAATTTGTAAAAAAAAGGCAAGGAGCTTGAGATTATTTTAGTTGCATCTGGTTAAGGTTATGGACTGTCGTGTCACGGTACGGTAGATGGTCTGTTAGTCACCAGTGAGAAATTGGCTATTGGAGTCGTCAGGTACAGTATGAGTCCCAAGTCCTTTCTAGATATCTGACCTTGGAAACAGCCTCCTATGTCATCATCTAACACTACAAATAATGGCATTTATTATCAGTGTGAGAGTTGCAGCCTAGAACTGTTCAGGTTCACAACTTCATAATCATTATACCCGTTCTTAATATAGTGCTTTATTCATATGATTTTATTTTGCACAAATTTAAAATGAGAGGAAGCTGAAGGCAGAAAAGGAGGCTGTTGTTCTTGCACTGACATCAGAAGAATTATTGGATACAAATCTCTGTATACATCAGATTAGGACAATACTTCAGATGTCCTGGTTAGAAAATATGTAATTTGATGTCAAGTGCGGATTTATTTCCTTGAGGACATTGGACTGGCACTAACATAAGTTCTCTACCAATCATTCCAGAGGGATTAGACATTAAACAATTGTTGTAGAACATAGAATATAGTCTTAAAGGCATTGAATCTGCAGCATGCATGTTCCCCAGGATATTATTACAAGACACTTCATGTCTTTTTTCTAATGGCTTTTTGGATTCCCTGCTTTCAGCATGCCAAAAACAGCTTTACAAGTGTCCAACCACTGTTTTTCTCTGTTATTATTTTTTTTCTATTGTAAAACATTTCTGATCATTCTTCTGTGTGTCTAGCTGCTTCTTAAGTTTATTGCTTTTCTGTGGTGCTGTTGGGGATTTTATTTCCCAACTGGTATTACTTTTTAACTACTCATGTAAATCTGTATCAGTTCAGATTCATGCAGAAAAAACAATTTGTCACAAATCTGCAAAGGCTAAATGATCAAAGCAGAGCTTGCAGGCTCACTACTTTCTTTCTCTGCCTACTTCATCAGACCTAAAAATATTCCGTCTTCATTCAGATTCTTATACTGTCCTGTACCATAGCCTTTATGTATGGCAGGGGAAATAAATGTCTGGGTTGGTTTCTTGGCAGATCTACAAAATCAGCAGAGTTGCACCCATTTATGTCTGCAGAGGATCTGGAAGTAGTTGTTGTCGCAGACTAACCACACTGAAAAAGTTCTAAAACAGTAGTGTCACTGAAATCCAGGCAAAAAAAAAAAAAAAAAGCCTTCATGAACATGGGAGTTGTAACAATGGAGTTTTTTGGAAATAGACTTTTGGTTGCTGTGTTGTATGAAAAAAAAAATATATCCAAGTTTCCTTATGATGACCAAATGTGAAGAGATGAAATTTTGGGCTCCTCAGCTGTAGAGATGGCAATGTTATAACCAAAGGTACGTATGGATATGGACACTTGCGTACTTTTATTCCTAGAAATACAGTGTTAATGCCCTTCTCAACACATGGTGTGACACGGCGAATGGGTGAGTTTACCCACAGTGGCATGAGGATACAACCTCTGCAGCCACTACAGGCAGGGACCAGTGTCCTTATTCAATCACTGTCATGGACTTTTTCTAAGGACATACTGTGATGCAAATTCTGCCCCAGGCATCATGGTGTCCTCCTGAAGGTCATGGTCACATGTCTCAGAGCAGACTTTGGCCCCATTTGCCATATGGGAGCTGGAACATCGTATTTTTTCTGAATGTCCCTTTTGTTTATTTTTGTGTTTCTGTTTAAATTTCAAATGAAGAGCTAATTAGTAACCCAGCAGAGCCTGGTGGCTGCAGGCTTCCCCGCTGCTTTGCTGTTAGTCTGCTCATGAATGAATTTTTAGTTTTGAGGCAGGTTTCCAGGGCCCCTGTGATGGTCCCAATTTAGCTCAGGCTGCTTATTGCTTGACATTCCTAAATATGAATGTGCTGCAAAAACTACAAGGCCAATCTGTAAGGAAACTTTGGAACAGGCAACTTGGACACTTCTCTGCACAGTGACCAGAACATCATGAGTTGTCTTGTTCCTTACAAACCTCTTTCTTCTCTTTAGAAATGTGGAAAACTAGTTTAGTCCTTGCTTTCTGGCTCTGCCGTGGGAACTTATTTGCCATACTGGGACAGGTTTCATCCTTGCAAATTGGCTTTTTTTTTCTCATTATCACTGCATCATTTTCTCCTTGTCTTCCCACCATGCTTTGTATATCATCTATGTTGCTATCAGGATTTTCCAGGGCTTGCTCCTGGCTTTGCCGGTGGCTCAACGTGGAGGCTTAGGCAGCTCTCGTAACCTTAATGCTTCCCAGCCGTCACCTCTGGAAAACCACAAGGGAGACAGCAGAACTTTTAAAACAGTGTTAACATCATGTCAGAGTGGATCAATGTGTTAGGATTGTTGTTATTGTAGACAATGCTAAATGGCTTTCCTCTCTGAGAAGTGAGGAAAGTTAAATGGCTTTCTGATTTTCTCTATGTATTTATAAACATCGTAATTTGATGCTTATTGATTTACCTTTTTTGCTGACAGGTTTTGCTTGACCTCACAGAGTTAAACCAAAGTTGTGAGAGATGGGAGGAGAGGAACAAACACATCTGCTCAAGACTTGCAAAGTCCTGTAGTCACTATGGCACAGCTGAATTTTAAAGAGGGTTGTAAAGTAACAAGCTCTGCAGGTGTCATGGGAAAAAGCATGGACCAGCTGACTGGTAGACATTAAAAGCTGATAAAATTGTTTGGGGTGAGAGAGCAGCTAGGTAGGATGGGGAAAAAAAGTCATGGACTTTGAGGTAGAAATGAGGTATTTGCATTGTGTGCCTGGGCTATGGAGATCCTCACATTCAAAAGGCTAAGTGGATGTTGTGTGTTTGGTGTTGGAGCTTAAGGCGAGCCAGCAGCTGAGGGGAATCCTCTGTGGAGCTCTGTAATAAGGAGGGCTGCATCTGCGCCTCTGCTCACATCAGTCGGGTTTCAGGTTGGTCAGTGTAAGCACGTGGCTGGCAAAGGAAACGTGACTCACTAAGGCAAGCTCATGGCAGTAGTTCAGTGTGTGAAAATAATTGACTATGTCACAGTAGAGCTTCAAAGTACAAACAAAACTCTACATAAAGCACTGACAGACCTCAGCAGATGCATCATCACACAGTGCAAGATGATACTGAAGCTGTTTTCAGTTGTGGATTTGTTTGTTGGTAAAACAATAGAAAAATCTAAACTTATTCTGAAAATAAAACATTGAATCGCCTTTTGTTCCATCTGTTTTGCATATTTCGGAGGATTCTGATGGGGCCTGATTCCCACATGGCCTGAGTCTGGGGAAGCCTTTTACAGAAACCTTGCTCGCCAGTAGCATAAAGACACATCATTTGTACCTCTGTGATGATCAGCACTTAGAAATACTTTTCTGATAAATTGATGTAGGTACTGTGATTATTGACTCATTTATACATTTCTAATCTATAGCATCAATAGTTCTGGTCAATGCAGAAACAGGTTTCATCCCATGTGGTGATTATGTGGGAGGGAGAGAACAGATAATGGAGCATGAGAGCAGCGTGCGTGAGCAGGGAGGTCTCACTCTAAGACAACAGCTTCAATTATCAGCTGTGCCCAGCATCCATTGCAACATCTGCTACATGTGCCGTATTATACAAAAATTTGCAAAGTCCTGTATGCTTTAACAAAGTGAAATGGGACAATACTTTTCCTGTATTTTCTGTAAGCAATAGCTAATCTTTCCTGGAGAAACTGTGTGAGTCCACTTTCTTCCCTGTCGCCTTCCTCTTCAGATTCCATCTCATTCCCCATCTCCCACCCTTCCCAGCCTCCGCTCTCTTTCAGCTTGTCATTTCCTGGCTGTGACAGTGCAGAAATATGGTCAGGGCCAGAGCAGACAGTAGGGACCGGGGCAGGACGGAGTCCCTGTGACACAGATCCCTGTCTGTGCCCGATCACCCGGTTCAGGGCCAGTGGTCCAGGAGAGGAGCAGAGCACACAGGCAGGGAAGTATGCAGATTTTGTTGCTCTCTGGCTCTGGAAAGGAGAGAAAGACAGAAAAGAACCTGTCAAATTTCTCTGCTGGATATTTCTGCATCCCCAGGGCTGCTGTAATGTGCTCCTTGTTGGCCAGGCCCCAAGGGGCTGTGTGGCAGATGGGGAAAGGGTTCACTGGCCATGTCCCTCAGTATTCCCTTCAGACCACCGAGGGCACGGGGGTTAGCGCAGTATGGCAGATGGGAAAGTTCCCTGTGCAGCTCAGAATACAGCCTGGGAATGACAGCAGCAAGCTGTGGAAGAAAGAGAAAAAAAAAAATTATAAACCTAAACATATTAAACAAGGCCAGTGATTTGTTTTGGGATTTTTAATGCTTTCGCCCACAAAAGCAAAGCTGTTTCAGTCAGTTTGACCCCAGTTGCTCTGGCTCTGCTACACATCGCACCAAATATTTACTCTGCTAAATTGTATTGCCAAAGTCTCATTGGCATCTTTCCTTTGAAGTGATATCCTAGAGCTTTCATTTTGTTGCTGGAAATCCCTGCATCACATCCCACAGTTCACCCCTTACGGAGCTCCAAAACCCCTGCAGGCACCAAACCTCTGCGTTAGGCTTCCTGACTGCAGGCCCGAGAATCAAAAGAGCCTTCGCGCTGGCACATCAATCCAGGAGCTGAGATACTGACCCCACGTGTGAAATTTTGATTGGATTTAGCTAATTTTGCATGACATGTCCCTACCAGTCTACCCAGTCTCAGCAATTCAGCAGCATCAGACACAGTGTATTCCTGTACCTTAGGCCAGATCTCCCAGCTCTGCGTTTCTGAAAGGCCTTCCTTTGACGATCAGACATGCCTCCCCCTCCTGCAATGATGTCTGAAAGTGCTGGCAGCCAGCTTGGGAAAAGCAAAGAAGAAATCCTCCCCGAGTTTGTTTGTTTGTTTGCTTTTAGGAGCAAACCTTGTTGATTATCAGCTAAAGCAGTCTGCCTAGAGACCAAAATGAAGTAGGCACGCGTAGCTTCATGGAGTTACGGTTTGGAGCCTGTGAATTAATTAGCAATTTCTCTGAAGAACCACAGCCTGACAATTCACAGACTTCATAGCTCTCTGACTTTGATAAACAGACAATGTACATGACAGCTTCGTGGGATCATGGTAGCCTACTTAGCACTGCAAACCACCAAAACACCAAAGGAGGACTTGCCAAAATAAGCTAACACAATTCCTAAATGTTAGACATCAAAGCATTAAAGGGACTTTGTAGTTTTAAACCTGAGACAAATTAAAATTTGCATTTACTCTACAGCTAGAAAAAAAGTGAGTTCCTGTGGGAGGGTTTGACTCCTCAGCAGTCTAAGTGTAAAGGAGATCCAGTACAGCATGGATAGCTTACTGGTAACGTTACAAACTGTCCTGTTGCTAAATAGCTCACTACCCTCTCTAGGTAGTTTGCCTGCTCCCAGAAATCCTCAGCAGAAAATACAAGCTTAAAATGACACACTTCTGCTCTGTAAAGTCACTGTTAAATACGTTGAACACTTGCGTGCGTTTATCCCAGCAGCGGGGCTGTAAACAGCAGCACCACAAGCAGAGGCGATGTCCTGTCACCCTGCTTTGTTCTGGCGTTTGCTGTGCGCTTGCCATGTTTCACCTTCAAGCCAACTGTTACCTGTTGTGAGTTGGTTCAGCAGCTTGACCTCAGATCTGAACCGTGGACTGAGCACTGCACAAGTAATAAAACAAAAAGATCCCTGTTTTGAGGCAATTCCAGTCTAGATGCACGAGGCAGACAAAGATAAGGAAAAGGGAGTCAACAGTCAAAGGCATTTTTCTCTCCCTCGGAGTGAGGTGATCTATTTCTTGGCTTTTTCTTCACTTAAAGACGTGGAATTGCATCCTGCAATACCAGGCAGTGCCCACAAACCAGGATTGCCCAGTCGTAACAACATACAGACGTGAAACATGGGGATTTACCAGCTGGAACAGCAGCCTGACTTCACTGAGGCAGTCACAGTAGCGCCTGGAGTTTTGCTTCTGACTAAGATGCATTTCTCTCCTTCTTCAGCTTTTTACTGAACATCACAGGCTGGGTAATGAGAGACCTCTCCCTGCTGGTCATCTGATTAATGATCCCACTATTCCTTTGTAACAGTTACCTGTTATTTTCCTCCTTCTTTCCCTGTTTACTACACACAGCACTGTCTTATATATTTAGCTTTTCTTCGCCCCCCCCCCAAACTTAGCAATAATAGACTCTGTCTACACAGAGGTGAAAGTTCATTAGTGAGAATATAAAATAACTGAAAGGCTTTGCAAAAGTTAAGTCTCAGATTAAATATAATTAGTTATTTTTCCTGAATGCCTCATGTGACAGTAGGAGGAGCAGGCAGTCGCTGTGATTATCCTATGTTAATTTATTTCCCTATAGCATAATCCAGCCATTGGCTGTTCTCTGTTTTTAACTGGAAAATTGTGATTGCTGTGCTTTATGTGTGTACGTGGCTTTGTTTCACTGCTCATCCTCGCCAGCTCTGCTCGCTCCATAAGCATTGGTTCTGCCCCAGTGGAGGAGGAGTGAGCGTGGCCGGGGGTGAGTCACCCACCATCGCATGGCAGTCTAAACCTCTCAAGCAATCAGACTGAAAAAGAAAGAACGAAAAATATATTCAGGCATTGATTCTGCCACTCCTTTCTTTCTCCCCAGTTGTTTTGCAATCACATTTTGCTATTAAAAAAAAAAAATATATAATTTTTTTCCTCTCTAGCAGCTGTGTGGAAGACCCGGAGTCAGCAGGCAAATACATCCAGAGAAGCAGGCCTTTGGGTTTCTGTTTATGCTCCCTTGTAACCCTAGGTCTGATATTAAGCACATCTGATTGTGGAGCTCTCTTGCCTGTACCAACGAAAAAAAGGAAACCGATTAAGTAGCAAGCGCTTAAATTAAACGTAATTTTCGTTTATACCCCCCTCCTCTCTCCCATTCCCGGTGACTTCAAATTTCATTCTGCACAATGAAAGGTGCGCGCATCAAACCAAAGAGCTAACTTTGAAGTTCGTGTCAGTCTTTTCACATTTTTGCATTCAGGTTTCACCATCGTTTTTCATCCTTGCAGTATTTCAATTTGTACTTGCAACTCTTCTATTGGTATTAAAGGCCTCAGAGACTGTTTTGTGTTATTTCCAGCCAGAGTTCCTTCATTCCTTTGGATACAGAAGAATTACAGCTAATTTTTCAATTTATTTTTTTTTTTAGTACATCACTGCAGGGCAGATAAAGAAATCAGAATTGTATTTTATTTATTTCAGGCTTTCAGACCATGTACTATGATATTTTAGGACTGAACTCAACCTGTTTGCAAGCTCAGAGCTGACAATAATGTTCTACAACTGAGGAAATTTGCTTTGGAGCTTTTTCAGTTCCTCTGCACGACCGTGTATCTAGCCCCACCAGCTGCTTCTAAAACTTGTACTTCAGCTGCCATAATCTTATCATTAAAGGTGGATTTAAGTTTTAAAAACCAATGAACAAACCTTTGTGCTTGCAACCAGAAGCTGGGAGATGACTCTGCATTTAAGGTGCAAGCTCAGCTTTACTCCAGCGTTAGTACTAATCCGGTATAATCGAGTGTTAGGTGGTATGAACTCGCAGCGTCTCCTTTAGAGAGATCCATCTATTTGCTTTATTCTTCAGCTGCTGCTTTCTGACTTTTGAAATCTCTTCTATGTTGTTGTTTTTGTTTCCTATCCTTGCAGTCGTAACATGAGGAAAAAAGATGAATTTGACCACATCCAGGAGGATGTCAAGCATTTAGACTTTATTGGTTTAGAAGCTTACTAAATTTAAACAGAAGCATTAACATGGCCTTAGGCTCTCTTGACAGTTATAAACTCTTCCTTGGGGGGATTTCTGTAATGCTTTCTAATCAGCTTAAGGAGTTAATTAAACAGCTGTCACTTAGCTTCTTAATTCTGAGACTTGATGCTAAATAAGATTTGAAATTAGTTATGCATGACTGAAGCATGGATTCTCTGATATAAATAAGATGGCTGCTAGCTGAAGAGGAGGAAGATCTAGGCCTTTTTAAAATAAATAGTGAAGAGATTCAAGGTGGTATCCTGGATTAGTGTTCTACAGGCTGATGAATAGAAAAGGGAAAAAAAAAAAAAGAGGAAAATGGAGGATATTAATGAATGCCAAATGGGATGGATTTTCAGGCAGCTATTCATTCTCATTTGGTTGCACGCCCTGGACTTCAGCAGATTTCAGTGATCATTTTCTTCTCTTCCCTGTTGCAGTCTGTACTAAACCCAAAAGCCAAGATACCTATTGAAAACAAACAAAAAAAAAACATGCTTGATTTTAGAAGTTAGATATTTAACCTGCAAAAATATATTCCACTACTATAATAAAAAATGTAACTGGACATCTGCTGTGCTTATAGAACATATATTTTTGTGTTGTGGGGACTTTTTAATACTTTTTTCCTTGTGTATTGTAGTAAGACAAGTACTTCTGCTGAAGGGTATGAGCTGCAGATCAGCCCCAGTTATTTGGAGGAAACGCGTCCATAGGTCTTTTTTGAAAACAAGCTAGTGTCTTGCTCGCTGCTGCTTGTAGTGTTGTGAGGTTTGTGAGGGCTAACAGGGATTCGGCACTGGAATGACACATTGAATTGTGCTAAAATGCTTTTGGAAAAGAATACTGACAGATACTACTAAACTTTGTCACATAAATCTGATGTGGGACCTCAAAGCTAAGCATGAGTTAGTCATAAATGTATTTCTTTTAAAAGTAATTAGTAATACAAACATTAGGAAATATTGTGTACATGGAGAGAACTAGGGAAAGAAAAATAAATTCCTTAAGATTTATATTGTTAAAGTCCTTTCTTTCACCCCAGGAGTTATAAGGCAAAAGATGTCCAAAGGGAAATTAAATTGTAGAGAAGCTACCAATTAAAGTTGAAAAAAAACTGATAGGTATTCACTTCTGCATTTCTACTTAAATAGATGCTTACTGTGTACATCTTCTGAATATGTTTCTGCTGGAGGGCTTAATATGCTTAAATATGCTCAGTTATTTAATATGAATATCTTCAGTAGGCAAAGAACGCTCATTCCAGAATCTTCTTTAAAAGTATCAGTATTTTTTCAACGTGGTAGCAATTTCAGAATAAAGATTACCTGGTCTTCCGTTTCTATTACATGGAGAAAAATGTTTTTCTCTGCTTGCTATTATTATTTCATTTTATTATTTTGTGGGTTCGGTGTACGTGAATTACAGAGATATGCTATGTAATAGTTAGAGAAAGTTCAACATTTTTTAAATAACTGCTCAGGGAATCAACTTCTGGCCATTAAAATATTTGGCTATAGCTTTGCAAAAGCCTAACTATTCCCATTTTGCAATGCCCTGACATCATATCTTCTATAATCTGTATTAGTTATGGATAAAGAACATCATATTTCTTCAGAAGATTCCTTTATCACTTAAGCAGCAAAAAGTAACACTTTGAAATTAGTAACTATTTAGATTTATAGCTTTTACATGCTGAGACTCTGAACTATAAATCTCTGTATAGCTAAGTAAGTATCATCTTTGTTTCCTCAAAATGAAATAATTTTTACGTGCTTTCCCCAGGGGAACATTAAGCCCTTTCTAGCCGTTAAACAAATGATCAAAGAAGTGTTTTACTCTGCCCCTGCTGTGTAAATTGGTGTAAATGGTTATTATGTCTCTGTGTTCAATGGTGAGATGCAAAACAGGTACCTAAAGAAATCCTCCTCCAAGTCCATAAACACAGAGGTACAAAAACCCCTGCAAACAGAATACCCAGCCCGGTTATTCTAGTGTAGATAAGCACAGCTTCGGACCATTGCCAGCTTGCTTTGCCCTTCTTTTGCTTCAGAGAAGTATTGTATGAATTTGTTTTCCTGGGACAGGACAAGTAATTGCTGATAGAAAGAAAATGAGAAAATCACCGCAGACCTTTCTCTGAACTCCAGGCATTACTTCTTGCCCCCCACCTCACTCATTTCTTTTGGAGAGAGGGGGGACAAAGATTGTTTTGGAGATTTTTATGACTTTCTAAGAATTAGCAGTACTATCACATGCTGCACATTGTGCTGATATGGACTATGCACAGTTCTGCAAACAGTTTGATTCTGAACATAGATCTAGAACATGGATGCACACAAAAACTCCAGGACTTTGAATCTGGGATCTTTGATTTTGGATAGAGGCAACATATACATTTGCTTCCTTACTTTAGAATCAGGTATGAATATGCTCATCTCCTTGCATTTAAGTGCTCTCATTAAAGTCATTGTGATTATTCACACAACTGGGTTAAGTACAGATCTGTCAGACTGCAGCTTTAGACAGAAAGCTCTGGGACAGGACCTGAGGCTTTGTTACTGAGCTTTGAAGCCAACTGAGGCTCAGGACACGCAGCAATTCCCTGTGGGCTAGATGTGCTATGCACATGCTTTTAGAAGGTAGCTGGGAAGGAAAACAGGGTAATGACAGTGAAATAGCTGAGTGCTAAATAACGTGGTTTTCCATGTGTCTCTGTAAAGTGGCAGGTAGCTGATATATTAGGATGCAGACTGTATTCAAAATATCCAAAGCCAGCACTAGGAAAATTTGGAAACTCAAAAGAAATTCTGGAAGCTTGTGAGAATCATTCTCAGTTACTAGCTCTTGCTAGGGGAAATTACATTTGCCTTTGGTAAGCAGACCTCATTAATCACACTGTTTCAAAGGCTTGGTTATTAAACTTCCCTTTGCTTTATAAAATAATTGCAAATGTCATACTGTAATGTATCAACTGGAGGAATAAGGTCATTCCTGCTTGGGGAAGCAGGTCTTTTCAGCTTGTACAAGGTGCAAGTAGTTAGGCGTGTGGTAGAGTTTCAAACAGTCCCAAAGAAATGAGATTCGTGCCCAAGTGTCTGCAAAATCAGGACCCGATGCCTGGATTCTGGAAGTGTCGTGGATGCTTAATAGCACTTGTTCTGTCAAGCTGCCCCCATTTGCAGCTCTGTGGAACCTATGGGAGAGTGACAAAAGTGTCTCAATAACCTACATGCAATGACTTCGCTGCAAAGCCCAGATGTGAAAAAAATAAAAGAACCTGGAGACTTAATTGCAAAGCTTTCTGAGATCCCAGTTGCTTGAATAATATATTCTCTACTCAGAACAAATGTGCACTCAAGACAGAAGGGCCTTACAGTAAGGCAGATATTCTCACCTTTGTATGAATTATAATTTCAAAATATCTGAAGGGCTTTTGTACCAAGGGAGAGAGAGGATTTTCTTCTTAAGTTCTCTTTTTGTGAAATCCTATTTCACCCTCCCCTAAAGATCATGATGGGGATAGGGAAACTTTAGCAAAGCAGCTGTCAAAAGACCAGGCATTTTTTTCTTTCTTTAAATATTGCTTTGAGTCCGAATAAAGTGTCTCTGTTTCTTTAAGTAATAGGAAAAGACCTTTTTGATCCGTATCCTTTACATGAGAGAAATCTCAGCTTCTCTTCAGCCCAAGAGGCAGTAGGGGGAGTCATCATCTTCTGGTAGCTTGGTTTCAATCTCCCACTTTGTTGTCTTCCACAAGTAAAATCAGGTCAGTCTCAGAGCTCATAGCATGAGCTATTTAGATAATGAGGAGTTCGCACTTGGGGGCCTTTAGAAGCCTTTATTTCACAAGAGCCAGCTGAAATCAAGAGCCTCTTGTTCTATGGGATAGTCTGTGATTCGCAGGCATGGCTTTGAAAAGCTCAGACGCATTTCCAGGAATGAGCGGTATCTTGCAATTAGGAATGGAAGAATTTATTCCCCAATTTGTGCTCACTCTGTATGTTAGCACACGTCAGCAATATCTGTTGTGTGAGACGGTGTGACACCCAGGTAACTGAGAGCACTGTTGGGTCTCGTACTCTTCATAGAATCAAAACTCAGCACTTTTAAATTAGAAGTGATAAATCAAACAGAAGGCATGCATTTTGCACCAATCATCACAACAATGGCGTACCAGTGACACCAGTCACTGCGGAGCTCATTTTGTTTAAAAAGCCCAGGCCCTTCTCAGCATCCTTCCTTTTTGGGAGAGGATGGTTTTGCACGAGCCTCCTGAAAAGGTAAAGAAACAGTTGTGAATAAGTGCTTGCCTGCCATTACCCAACGAGATCCAGGGTAAGTCCGAGAAATCCTGAAAAATGTCTGATTCCTCGCAGTCCTGTGGTACACGTAGCCATTGACGCAGGACCAGAATGGTGGCGCTCTTAGACTAGGAGGCACAGCAGGGGAAGATATTATCTGTCACGAGAGACAGTGCCACCAGCCCACTTTACAGGCTGTGAATTGCTGAATCTGCCAACATTGCGGCCCAAAGAGCAGCCTGAAGCCTGCCACTAAGACCAGAGTTGCTTCCATGCTCATGACCAGCCTGCATGTCCAACCAGCCAAATGTGCAGTCAGAGGCCATGCTAGAGCATACTCCACATGCCAGCAGGTTTACTGTGCTATCCGGTGGCTTTTGTAGCAACTACTGTCCCTGTGCAGGCTGTCTACAGGTTGGAAGTTAGAAAGTGTGTGTATTGCAGAAGACATCCCTCTCTGCAGGGACTTGGTGAAGATCACCCAGGAGATTTGAGGCAAAGTGGATTTCTGACTGTCCTCAATCCAAACTTGTTCCCTAACAATTATACAGTATTTCTTCAGTCTGAATGTTGGCAGTATTTGTCCAATGGTGTCACAGAAGAGGTTTTATGGGTAAACCAGCATGACTTAAGATGTTATTTTTATGTGATCAGTATAATCATCAGTGAGCTCCTCAGGATGGAGCAAGGTCCATCTTGTTTATGTGGTGCAGGATCATTCCCCATGTGTTAGGTTACTCTGACACTTGGTGAGTGTTCATTAAATAGTAATTAGAGCATGACAAGTATCTGAACAACCCTGAATCAGGACTGGGAGTTTGGTTCCAGGATGGAAGGGAGGAAATTTGTATTTTCTGCCTTGCTGCACTTGGAACAATTCTTGGAATATCCATAAGAGATTAAAATAAAGCTGAATCTGGGTGGTAGTAATGAAGTAATAGCAAAATATATTAACTAAAGGGGCTTTTTTTTTGGTCTCTTAGGAAGCAGAGATCCTGAATACAGCTATTCTCACCGGGAAAACAGTGGCTGTCCCTGTCAAAGTGGTCTCTGTGGAAGATGATGGGACTGTGACTGACCTTCTGGAATCTGTGGAGTGCAGATCATCAGATGAAGATGTGATAAAGGTAGGATTGTATTGCTCCATTGCAGAGGCAGAGGTCCTACAAAACAATGGTGTTCTCTAACATGACGAGTTCTTCCACCTTCCTAACTGTTCTGCTACTGACAGTCATGTTTATTGTCACTGCTGTGCATATGTTGGTACAGTGGAGCAATAAAGCAAACAGAAAATCACACATTTTGCATCCTGCATGTCAAATCCTTGGAATTGTCTGCCACTTCCACTTCTGAAGTATTTTCCGAGTTCGTTATACCTTTGCCTTTTACTTTTCAGCTATCTGGGCTGTGTAGGTTCAGGAAGGTTGTCAGCTGAGGTTCTAAGAGGAGGAGGTAACTCCTCTGGAGTTGATTTGCTGCATTGGAACAGGAGCTGTGTGACTCAAAGTTCTTGGTACTGATTCAGTACTGTATTGCGAACAACAAGAGCTTTAAATTTGACATTTTCTTTGGTCACAGTTGCTAATAGGGTGTCTCATAGGAAACATGCTGGCTGCCAGTCATGGACGGGTAACTACTGGATAAGATACTTGGCCAGTGGGTTTACTCTGTACAGCAGCTCTATAGCCTGAACTTCCTTGAAAGATAAATGGCAGCCAATAGTATACTGCTGCTCCTAGTTCTGACTCACAGTGTGTCCTTTCCTGGACAGTGGTGAGGAGATTGCAGGCTTTTATGTGCCTTTTTGTTACTGAAATCTTAGGGTCAGACTGGACCCTCAAGAAAATTGCTGCTTCTTGAAGGCTTTCAACTTGCACAAATATTACTACTAAAAGCTTGTAAGTAGTCATGCATATTCCTGCTTGGCTTGGTTAATGGTTAACACAAATAAATAGTAATGGAAGGATGTAGTCAGCAGTCACAATTATGGGAAATACAGTGGAAAGTATTCCAGCATGGTGGCAGAAAGGTTGGCTTGTCTACGGCAACTTTTATCTTTTCAGAAACTTATCTGTTGTGGCACTTGAGAAGAGGAAACAAGACACATGGCTACAAATAAAAGTTAAAATTGATTTTTTTAACATAATCAGCATGTAACAAAATGATTACAAATACTACAAATACTCCAGCTGCTGGGAATCACTGTTATCCCATTAACTTTTGTGAACTGCACCATATTGAGGACTCGGCCTTTCTGAAATTCACATTAGCCTAAAGCTCACTGGAATGCTAAGCTTTCTCCCTGTTAGGTTAGTTCATTTTAATTTGGATTCAGACAGCTGAGGGTACTGTTTAGCTCCAAAGCAAGCCTCCCTGGACCCTATTAGCTGAAAAAGACTCTTCCTAGTGGACATTTTTGGCCTTTATAGGCAAAGATGAGTGTAGGTTCTGGATTGTTAGTGTCATATGAGAAATTTTTAGGAGTTTGAGATACACCTACAAGTTTAGTAATCTAATGTCACAGAGGGAGTGGCAACTTGGAGCAGAGTAATTGAAGAATAGAGCTGGATATAGGTTTAAGTGATCTTTCTTGAACTATCTCAAAACAGATTTTTTTTTTTTGGTCAAAAAATTGCAATTTTTACACTCATTGGACTTGTTTTAAGTAATTTCTTTGTGGTAATTTATTATATACAAGATGAATCCAAGCAATTTCAAAGTCAAACATTTTTTATGTCTCCCTTTTAGAATCTACTCAGGGTTTCTATTTCTCTGAATAGCCACCATGCTGTTATTTTCTGATTAAATGTGTCTTTCTGGCTGTCTTAATAGAGACTTTCTTTTTTTTTTTTTGCTTCTTTTGTGTCTGGTAAATCTGTTAAATTTAGCAAACTGTTGGACTGCATCTAGGTTTAAAAACTGAAATAAATTATTCGGGGTGGAAGTCAGTGTACTAAGTCTTCACTCATTAACTCACTCATTAACTAACTTTTTAGTTTTTTTCAGAGAACTGGTAAAAAGAATTTGAAAGTAAATATGTGATTTGAAAGGTATTTTAAAAATCAGTTTTGTTATCTGAAGTTTTAGTTTATTGGAATGATTTGGTGTGTTAACTGGACATTTGTGTAATGGTTTTGTCTGATATAAATCTGCAACAGTCTGTAGTATAGAATATGCCCAGCTCCAACCCTGGCAAAGAGGTTAAAATGGTAGTACTGCTTAAGCGTCTGTCTATCATTAATTGTAAGTACACAAATATACCAATAACACCTTGTGTGCTTAATGTTATTGATATACATACCATTGCACAATGATGCTAATGACAGGCCCTGTGTCAAAACAGGAAATCACTAGTGAGAGATCAAGACATGCTGGGCTTCTGCAAACATCCCCCTGGAGCTCATTCCTCTGCAGTAGAAAGGCGGGCTTCAGCAGCGTTAAAATGAGTCGCCAGTTTAAAGTGAGCTCTTAATTGAAAATGTGTCTCCGAGTTTCAAGTTTACCTGCTCTATTTCAGACCAAGCCTTATTCACAGACATCTTATCTAATGAAGATAAAGATACATAATTACTGGCCAGCCTTCAGCATGCAACAGTAATTAGAGTTTCTGTTCTCTGGGCATTAGAGTAGTGAATATAGAATGGAAGAAAAAGTCTGCTTAAAATGCCCATTGAAATATAAAGATTAAGATTGCATTTCTTTGTGTCTTTACTGTTGCAGTTTTTCAATGCTTCTGTCATGTATCATCTAACAGATTGATTATGTCTTCATGGCTTACATTTTATTCCTATTTTTTTGGTGTTGATTAATGATGAGTTTAAGCTCATTTTCCTTGCAGAGTGAGGATACCTCATTCTTCTTTTAGTTTCATAGACCACATTTATTACTCACTTCTTTCATCTAGGACTTCAAAGAACTTTAAAGAGCTGGACCAAACTCTGCACAGACTTGTTTTCTGCCAAACTGCATGTACCTGAACTTGGTTCAATAAGTCACAAAAAAAAGTTTACTTCATTGAAACAGTATTGACAAATGATTGTCTGAAATGATTTGATCCACCATGACGGAATAACCACATCAAAAAATGGAGGCATGTTATAGGGTCTGTTTCACAAATGAGGAATCTGAGTCACAAAAAAGTTAAGGTGAAAAATTCAAAGTGCTGTAAAGAAGTTCTGACCACTGAAGTAGACGGTAAAACTCCTACTGATCTCATGGAAAAGAGATACTGGTGAGCAGACTTTTTTTGTTGAATTGTTAATACAGATCAAATTCTCAAGACAATTTAAATCAAGAATGAGGAGAGGACAGAGGAAAAATCAACACCTTTTCATTTCGGAAAGGCATTTCCATTTCAAAACGGTCATTTTTTCAAGGCTCAACAAAGCCTAAAAGGCTCCAAAGCAACTTGCCAATGCTCAGGGTTTTCAATTTGATGAGTTAATTGAAAATCTGCATTTTGATTGCTCTGAAATGAAAACACCTTTAGATTCATTTTCTTTGATCAGTTAACTAAAAATTTCAATATATTCTCAGCTCTGTCCAGAAGCTGCTTGCCAGAAGTCACACAGTGAATGGTGCCAACGCTGGCAACAAGATACAGTTTCTCTGGCCCTTTTTAATACTACACTGTCTATTTTGTAGAAGACTCCATTCCAAATCTGTGTGATATCCAAAATGACATGCTTTTCTAAAATAATACTTTTAGCTTATTTCCTCCTGAGCATCTTGTTCTTTTCTTATACCTCAGATAAGGATGCAAACCGGAGGGCAGGCATAATAACTTTTGTTGATATTACAAGCAAACTCCTGAGGGCAGAGGAGTGAAAGGAGGGTTGTTACTGCTGATATCCTTTGCACAACCTAGGACGACTTACCACAGAGCCATGGGGCTGTGTCCCGCGTTCAAGGGCTGTGTAGGATGTTGCAGAGTGACCTCTTGCTCTGGATTCCCATTTTCCAAAGCTCTACAACCAGTTCTGAATGTGGGGTGATTGCCTCGTTTTATGCTAGTCCTCTGCAGAGTCTGATCTTTGTGGCTTTGCGCGAGGAGCAAGAGAGTAATGTTTTATCCCTGCTTGCTCTTTATCAAGCAGCTGTAGAGTTGCAAAGCCAGATTGTCCCAGCCGCAGCTACTTCGTATGGTAGGAAGTTATTGCTGACCAAGTGAAGGGCTGGTAGCTGCTTTGTTCTGTTCTGTTTGGACTGTATTAGAGGGGATAACAATGCACTTGGTGATTTGTAAAACATTACTGCAGACTGATACATCTTTCAGTAACACTTAGTGTGCTTTTGTTAGTAGCAAAATAACTTGTTTTTAATCAAGTGACAGACTTTACCAAAAAAAAAAGTATCAGAGCATTTAAAAAGGCCTGAAGCAGACTTTTTAAAAACATTAACCTTTTAACAGCTGTTTCTCTTCTTCATTACACTGGTGCACTTCAGGAAAAAGTTGAATTCTTCTAAAGTCAGTGGAGTGACAGAGTAAAAAATCAAAGGGAGAAGATAATGGAGTCCAGGATTTTATCTGCTCCTTACTTTAGCATTGGCAGCTCCAGTGCTGCAGATTTCACAACCATATTGCTGGTGGCAGCGCATTTCATACTCTCTTTACAATGCATCCTTGGATACGTGTGATTACACAAGTCTTCAGTTATGGCTTTCAACTGCAAAAGAAAACCCACATAGGTGCAGGTCAAAGGCATGAAACCCCAAAATAGAGGTACTGCAAAGATACACAAAAATTTAAGAACAAAAGAGTATGAAGAATCCCAATTCTCCTTCCAGAGGAGGCGAAAGCATCCTTCTGTGGGGGCAAAGCAAAGCAGGAGAAGGGGAAGAGTGAGGAAGAGCCAAGCCCCTGGTTCAGAAGCTGTGATCTATTAAACTAGCTAACTAGAATGTGCAATATCACACTCAAGTGAGGTTGTCACACAGGTTTTGGTCGCTCAGGGTTCAGAGGACCCAAATAGAAGGAAAAAGCAGATGTAATCAGCATAGTTTGTTGAATGATATCAAAGAAAATACTTTCCCATCAGAAGATGAGATTTTGTCTAGACTGAACACTTGCATAGCATATAGTTGTGTAGGGCTGAATTTTGTAACGGGAATATAAATCTCTGCCGTGAGGGTTTGGTGAAGATCAAGTTCATGCCATGGTTTTCCATCACATAGTGTGCTTTCTGTCACCGGCTGAACTGCCCTGTTCCATCCCAAATAATTCTAATCTGTCTTGAAACAAATTTTTGATGTAAGTCAGTAAATGGATGTTTTTATTTTCTGCGATGACTAAACATTTCATTTTGATAGAAAATGATGAAATCATGTCCTGTCATCTCATCTCAGTTTCAGTATTCCTGACATCAGAATCTTTCTGAACTTTTCACCTTAGCAACTGTGAAAAAGAAAATAGTTTTTGTGATCTGCTCTAGTAATCAGGAGACAGGACAAACTCAGAAAAATGCACTATCAAAAATAAAAGTTGTAATGATAACTGTTGAGTTCAGTCCATGTGCTGTTGATGTTGCTTATAAAGGGAGCAGGAACAATTTTAATCGCTCTCTGGTATGAAGAGCAGACATAGCAAAGATGAGTTCTGAATGCAGAAGTGATAGAAGTCCCACATCTCCCATTATCTGAAGCTCGCCTAAAGCTGTTGAGGTTACTGGGTTTGTCTCTTTTGTATTCTGCCAGTTCATCATTCTGATGTGAATCTTGAGAAATAGCAATGTTTTCATGGAGCTATTTTCCTTTTTGTAATCATCCGTACTGAAAATCCCAGTGTGACTGCTACAGTTGCTGTTGACTACAATTTCTTTTTATTTATGAAAGGCTATAAGCTTCTAAGATAGAAAACTTCTTTTTAACAGAAAAACCCAAATAATTCCTGAATTGAGACTTCCTCAGAATTCTACAGAAGATAGCCAGAAATCTGTCTCTCTGTGCTTAATGGGAAGGAATGTGTTCTTGTAGAGCCAGGGCTGATAATCTCTTTCTGTGGGTATTTCTGTTCCTTCATTGGGAGGAATATGTCTGGATCCAAAACAAGAATGAGGCAAAATCTGTAGAAAATCCAAACAGTGATGCCAAAGGGGATCTGAGTGAGCAGATGTAATAATTTGCTGAACCCAAAATGGGATGATGAATGTCCCTAATGTGTTAAACAATTGCTGAGGTACAGTTCTGTGACTGACTGGAGCTTCCATCCGCAGCTTTCTGCTGCCCATGAGTGCAGCTGAGTTTAAATGAATCAAAATTTTTTTTTTTTTTTTTTTTTTTGGGTGGGTGAGCTGTCTGCCTGCTCAGCTCCCTGCTCCCTGACTGAGTTGATTTCAGATGCTCCCAATGCTCGGGCCAGCACAAAAGAAATGACATCAGAGTAGGCATCAGTAGCTGAGGGTGAGAAGTGGTCAGGAGTGCTTTTTTTCTATTGTATATTCATGTAAATGATGTGAAATTATGGTTTTCCACTGGTGTTCCCATGCTGTCACATCATTAATCTGATGCCATCCATGTAAAAGGCTTATCCTGGGGTGTGCCTGTGAACGCCCCCAGTGAAGATGCTCAGGAACTATGGTGAAGAAGTTATTCCAAGTGTACAGCAAAAGATATCCATGTAGGAATGTCAACATCACCTTACCTTTCAAAAGGGATTAGGGGTCTGACTGTTTATAGCTGCTTTCAAAGCCCAGCTCATTGTATAATGAATCCCTCTATTGAGAAGTGCTCCATCATCTCAATGAAAAGAGATTGGTTGATCTCTAGAAAAAAATGTGCTGAGGAAGTAAGGAATAGACAAGCTGAATACAAAGGGAAATTAGTTCTCTTCTTTCTTCCACTGGGCTAAGCCAGAAGTGCATTACTGAAGCACATGATGTTACACTGCTGTAAATGAAAGCTAAATTGGGCTTAGGTCATCCAATAGCACCTGTCTCCAAAACAGGAACTTGCATTAATCATTATAAGTTGTGATTCTTTCTCTTAAAAAGTTCCCTTTAGCTTAAAAACTCTTTGTGTTCTTCAGTTCCAGTGACTGTCTGCCACTTTATTTCTAGCTCTTTGTGCCTACTCTGAGCCGTCCTCCAGGTCACAACACAAAATTCTGTGTTGCTTTATTACCACACAGTAAAAAGTTATAATATGCCATATATGTTATTGTCTTCTCAGCCCAATTTAGGATTTTTTTGGACATATCAAATAAAGCGTAGCCACTGAATGACTTCACTTTTGCTTATAATTTGGAGGACTGTCCCCAGATATTCTGTTAGTTATGGAAGGGAATGGTATTATTAAAACAAAAATATATGTGACAAGATACTGTCAGCTGATTTAAATATGCTTAGATCTCGTGACTGTTTCAGTGCTGTATTGACCAATATTAGCTGAACATTAGGTTGGTGGCCTGGACTTAGTAGAGAAACTGCTCGTCAGATCTGAAATACCCTGAATATTAGCTACGGGATACTTGAAGAAGGATTTCTTGGAGGCAATTGGAAGAACAAAGAGCTTATTTAGGACATATGTGTATGAAGGGAAAAAAAGTGTTAGGAAGTGTTACAAGTGTTAGGAAGGCTAAGAGGTCAAGAGGACATAACAAGCCCAGAACTTGTAATCATGTTCAGTTCTCTCTTCTTCATTGGTAATGAAGAAAGGAAGTATGCTCTAAGCCTGGTTAAACCTGGCTTGGGATTTTAGGCATTACAGATTCTAATAAGGGCTCATGTGTATTACTTTTGATTTTCATTTCATTTGCCTGCCTTAGTAAGATTGGATAGCAAATGGATAACCCATTGGATGGGTTTTCAGATGCTGCATTTGAGTGTGCTGGTTATAGTATGGGCTCTGGCATATGCTTTCAGCTGTGACATCAGTGTGCTATTGTGATCTTTGGCATGCCACTTATTTGATCTGTTTCAGCATAGACACATACAAAAGATGTATAATGGTTCTGAATTACCTTGACAGATAAAGAGCATTAATACTAAATCCTTGAAAAATGCTTTGGGATCTTTACATAAAATGCACTATCTAAGCATCATCATTATGATTGTTAATAATACACATAACCCTAACTAGGACAGAGCACAGACTCTTTAGGAAGCACTCCTGTTAAATTTAATTTAATCACAGGACATAAAAATTACTGTCATGATAAAATGTTAGTGGCTGAGTAAGGATTTCGAAATATTTCCAGATTTCTTATGTAACAGAGTCTGTGCAGGTCTGCTGACTGAAGATTTCTTCCCTTTTATCCACTGTCTGGACCATTTTTAAACTTTAACTCTGGTCACAAACAGAGCTCCCCAGGGCGCAGTTTTGAGGCCAGTCTTGTTTAATATCTTTATCAATGATCTGGATGAGGGGGTTGAGTGCTCCCTCGGTAAGTTTGCAGATGACACCAAATTGGGAAGGAGTGTTGATCTACTCGAGGGTAGGAAGGCTCTGCAGAGGGACCTGGACAGACTGGGTTGATGGGCTGAGGTCATTTGTGTGAGGTTTAACAAGACCAAGAGGCTGGTCCTGCATTTCAGTCACAGCAACCCCACACAATGCTACAGACGGAAGCTACAGGAAGAGTGGCTGGAAAGCTCCCTGGCAGAAAAGGACCTGAGGGTACTGATTGACAGCCAGCTGAACATGAGCCAGCAGTGTGCCTAGGTGGCCAAGAAGGCCAGGAGCATCCTGACTTGTATCAGGAGCAGTGTGGCTGGCAGGACTAGGGAAGTGATCATGCCCCTGTACTCATCACCGGTGAACACACAAATACTGTGTTCAGTTTTGGGCCCCTCAATACAAGAAGGACAGTGAGTTGCTGGAGCGTGTCCAGAAAAGGGCAACGAAGCTGGTAAAGGGTCTGGAGAACAAGTCTTATGAGGAGCAGCTGAGGGAACTGGGATTGTTTAGTCTGGAGAAAAGGAGGCTGAGGGAAGACCTTATCACTCTCTACAACTACCTGAAAGGAGGCTGTAGTGAGGTGGGTGTTGGTGTCTTCTCCCAAGTAACTAGTGATAGGACGAGAGGAAATGGCCTCAAGTTGCATCAGGGGAGGTTTAGATTGGATATTAAGAAATATTTCTTTACTGAAAGAGTGGTCAGGCACTGGAACAGGCTGCCCAGGGAAGTAGTGGAGTCACAGTCCCAGGGGGTGTTCAAAGAATGTGTAGACGTGGCACTTTGGGACATGATTTAGTAGGCATGGTGGTGTTGCATTGATAGTTGGACTTGATGATCTTAGAGGTCTTTTCCAACCCTTGAATTACTTTCTAGGACCTTGTTGAGCCAAGCATGTAACCCTCTTTGCCTGAAGCTTAAAAGGCAAGGACTTTGTACATCAGGCCACAGGCTAAATGATTTTACTTAGGCAACCTAAGTTTCAGACGTTTGTGGCAGATCAACTGAAATAGGGTACTTTTCAAATTATTTTTCTATTCTATTTTAGGCAGATAATTATGCTCACTATTTACCAGACTGAGGATTATTTAATAAGGAGACAAGAAATATAGACACAAACCGAGCGGGTGAGCAGTTCCCTTTGGTACCATGGAGAGCGATACTGGAATTCCTGAGTGCAGTCCAGAGCAATGTCCTGCTGCAGCTGTAATGGTGAAACATCTGTATCCACGGAGTGGATTTTCATGTCTCTCTTCCCTTTCATATATGTGCAGGAAAATGAATGTAAAGACAATGTATGACAGGTGACGTGTCCACCTTTGGATAGACTTCTCTCCAGCACTTGACTCTGTTAGCTGCTGTTGTCACTAGCATTCAACTGGTGATCATCTTAACTCTGCCTCATTTGTCACTGCTCCTGCAGTTCTTCTGTAGTGACTGTCCAGCTGTTCCATACTATCTGTTGCTGCTGCTTTTGCTATTTTCCAGTGCTTACTGTGTCTTAAATATTTTTCTCTATGTTTCTGCCGTTACCCCTTGAGTGGACAGTTTTTAGCCTTCTTGTATCAGTCCCATGGCTAACCTTTTCGGAAAGCTTTGAGACAATAAAATATCTAGTAGTATTCTAATGTCTCATAAGTACCATTGGCTGCCTGTCTAGATCCTGCAGTTTCTTATTTAAGATTTGCAGAAGTCCACAACTTCCACTTAGGGAGCTAGGTAAGCTTGAGCAGAGCACATGTATCTCATGAAAGACCAATTCATCCTTTTCCAGACATGTTTTTGCTGTGCCATAATTAAATTTTAAAAATTACTATCCTTAAATAGCTCAGAATGAATAAATTTTGAGGCAGATGTTTTTGCATTGTTTCATTCTGTCAAGTGCAGTGTAGTCCTGGCTTGTGCTCTCAGCTCTTCCCTGGTTTTCCATTATGACTTTTGGCTACTCATTTACTTGTTCTCTTTGCAGTTACTTATAAAATTGATGTAATACTTTTGAAGGATTTCCAAGAGCATGAGAAGGTAAACAACTAAAACATGTCTGAAAAGTGCTTTGAGATGTCAGAATATGAGAAGTTATCTGAGTCCAGTTTATTATAAAAAATAATTACCTGTAACAGTTCTCATGCTTTACACATATGACAGGATCTGCTCTATCACTTTTCTAAGACTGTGGCACAGGTGTTGTATTTGTTTGTAGGAGACATTAGTGCTATTATTTTTCCCGTATCAGCTACCCATAGAAATGCTGAACAACTTTCCCGTTTCAGCCTTACTTTGCAGCATTGCCTTGTTTAACTGGTTATTGGATGATAAGCCTGGTTTCTGAAGCTATTTAGGCATTCAAATCCAATTCATTTAATTGGGAATTAGAAGGCTAAGCACCTACAAAAACTGGCCTTAATGGTTCCTCAATTTTAGTTAAAAGTATAACTGTGTATTTAGAGCAGGTGGGTATTATAGAAAGCTGATATTTTCTCCCAAATTACATAATCTTTTTCATATAATAACTATTAAAAATAACCTGGTTATTTGCAAGTAGGTAATTATTTTGCAATTGTAAAGAGTTTTTGTTTGAGTAAATTTAGGGCACCTCCTTTAGACTTCAGGATTTGAGCGCCTTCAGCAATTTCTTTTAGCATTTGTGAGCATGCAAAAAGCTGTGGTAGTGTTTGAGATTTTGTGCAGACCTGGAGCTGATACCAAAATGAAACCTATGAACACAACGTTTCATTACATGCTCCATTTCATTCTACTAGAAGCCAGAGCAGGAGAAGTGAAACTTTCAATGACGGAAAGTATAATTTGCTCTAGTGACTGGACATCTAAAGGCACAATGGATGTGTATTAAACTACATTTTATACATTATCTGTAGACATTGGATTAATTGCACTTGATTGGCACTAAAAGAAAAAATCAGGGCCAGTCTCCTGTGCACACATACAATTTCTGCTAATGGTTGGATCTCATTTCTGCCACTGAAAATCCATAGTTAACCCAATGTAGTTAGTGAGATTGATCTGAACTTTCTTTGATGAACAGAAGACAAAGTCTTGTCGTCACTGGAATTTTTTTTGTGTGTCTAAGCACAGCTCTTTCTGTCATTGGATGGTTTAGTTTGGCATTGGCTTAATGCTGAAAGCAAAAATCGGCCAGAGCCAATTTTAGCTGTTTCAGTGCCATAGCCGTAAGTCAGCCCATGTTTTCCTTGAAAGTTCTTCACACATTTTGATGATGCTGAGCTGAGTTTCAAGCTTGTAACAGTTCTTGAAAGCAACTGTTTCCCTAGGGCTGAGAATTCCATCACAAGGATTTCACACAAGCCTGCAGAGAGGATAAGATGTCCTCTGGCAATACAGTTGTATGTACTATGCTAATTTTTGAAGACACCTTGACAAGTAGTTTTCCAAATTCTGCCCTTTGTTCCCAGGTTAAACAATGTGTGTGTCTAATCTCATCTCCCACTCTTTCTCCTCTAAGTAGGTTCAACTGGGTTGCATTCATTGATACTTATTTCTCTGGAGCTCGGGCTGCTAGGAAAGCTGTACATAGGTATGAGTAACCTCATCCTGTACTTTTTAGTATCCAGATCTGACAGTTATCATCTGGTCTCCAGCAGGGCTAATTACGGATAAGAGTTTTCTTCATGGGCTGGTTGGTTGATTTGTTGCTGTTGAGGCTCTCAGAAAACCGAGTGCATAAAATGAGACGTTAAATGTCATAAAGTGTGTCCAACACAGAAAAACTGTAGAAAAGATAAATACACACACTTCAACAGAAAAAAAAGAAAAAAAAGATAATTCCCCGCATCAAAATCAAAATAATATCCTCACAACTCCAACAGTGGGTAAATCCCAGAAGCACATTAGCTGGGAGAGGACTTCCTTCACTCAACAGTGCAAGAAACAAAAAAGAAATAATATGTTATTGTGCTGGTGGAGGGGGAGTCCACAATGGAAGGATCTTGGTCTCTTTCCCACTCAGTCATCAGCAAAAGATTAGTTATCTGCTTTACACACTGTCAAGGGTGAAATCATGAGCTGTTTGCAAACTTCTAGCTTAAATAATTGTGTTTAATCATATACTTTTGCCAGAGGTTGGTATAATATGTCAAGACAATGCCAGTCCTCTAGGGCTATAAGCCGCCCCTTATTTTATAATGGATATCCCCAGATTTGGTAATAATTAGCTTTGCCTGATCTGTCATTTAGTCTATTTTTTTGTTTAGTGAAAGAATCCAAGGAAGGATTATAAAAACAACTTGACAGTAAGGCTGAAGTTTTCAATGTGGTTTAAGCTTGTATAGTCTAATGGGAGTTGAGCACTCAACTTCAGGTTTCATTGGAAAATATAATTCAAGAGATCAGTTTAAGAGCATGATCAGGATGAAATGTGAACTGTCGCTGGCGAGGTCTGGCAGTAAGCTGGTGATGTTCACAACCCAAAAGTAGGAAAACTGTCATCCCCTAGCTAGCTGCTGTAAGTAAGTATAGAAAATTCTGCTGAATCCTCAGACTTATTATTCAGCTATCGTTATATTTTCCTTTTGAAAATAGTTTAGCTGCAAAGCCTTCTGTTCAGACCTACCTGGTATCTGCAGTGCACAGGTTGGAGCTGAGAGACACATTTGTGTCTTCTGGAACTTAATCCCTGTGTAGAGCAGTTTGCTGCTAGCAGATTTCATGGCATGGGTGCTTCAGGGCTGTCCTAAGTTTTAGTAAGTTAAATCGTAATGAGACCATCACTCCAGCAGGCTTTTCTGGAGTTTGGTGTGTTTTCTCTTCTTAGGAATGCCTCCAACTGGCTTTTTTTTTTTTGTCAGAAGCTGACACTGCAGTGACCAGTCCAGTTATCTGTAAGTGGAAAAGCCTCATACGTTTTCTCTCCTCTTCACAGCACGACAAGAGTGCAGGTCGGCCAGAGCCAGGGGGCCCAGACTGACCTGAGTATATCTCTGAGGGTACTTGGAGATACTCCCTGCTCATCAAAAAAGGAAAATAAGGAGAAAACCTGCTGAAAATAATACAATTCTGCTTGCACTGGTATCATTGTGAAACAGAGGCAAACTACTGAGAGTGGTTGTGTTACAAGGATAAAAATTGGTATAAAATGAATGACAGCTTCCTAGGGAGTGGGGCACCACCATGATCTCTCTAATTGTCTGTTCCGCTAAACACTTATCTAGCTAGCCTGGGGCTTTTGGGGAGTTACATCAAATCTTTCATTTGTTAAAGTCATATTTTTCCCTGTGAAATAGCCGGCAATACAGAAAAGAGCAGTTTCTAATTAAACTCCTACCCAAATCCATTATAGCTTCTGAAGTCGTTGGGACAGGAAGATAAAAGAACTGTAATGATCCCAATATGTAAATATAGATGTAAAAGTTTGTTTGGAGGGATGGAGGTTAGAGGGCAGATATCATGAAACCAAACATAAAGCTTCTTGGCAGAAATTGAATCAGTGCATTAGTTATCATGGATTTTCATAAAAATAAAGTAATAATACACATTCATGTTCCAGTTCATAAATGTGAAGTGACAGCCTGTGAGTTAGCCACTGAAAAGATATTATAGACCCAAAAATGAGTAATAGAGGAAATTGAGAAAGCAGAAGAGAGAGTTGTAATAGAATTGGGCATTGCTATAAATATAAATCATGAAAGGGAGATTGATTTAATGAAAGATATGAAAGTTAGAAATTCAAGGTGTTGAAAAGATCATCGGCTCATCTGATAAAGTATCCCTAAGGCTACACAACTTTTAGCTGAACAGCTAGATTTCCTGAAAGTAGATGAACGTCAAACTTGTATGAGGAATAACATATTACAAGGGCACAAGCTTCTGCGGTACACACAGTCTATTAACAAGTTGTGCAGAAGAGGAAGAAGCTCACATTGGCCTACTGAAAAATTATAAAATTATTTTGCTTTTAAATTTTGTCAGAAGTTTTATGAGTAGATATGGGAATGAGAAACTATTGTAATCCAAGGAGGCTAAATAGCAACATTTACATGCTAGCCAGCTATGAGGATTTGGAAGAAAGCACTGTTGGTGAAATGAGTTGGCCAGGCTACATCTGTGGATGGTGTTTTGTACATAAAAAGCAGGTAGGACAGACACAGATGTCATATGAGTGATGTCTCCATCTAAGTGTCTGCTAATGTGGAAAGTTTTTTTTTAGCTTGTGAAAGCCTTTCAGGATTCACACATTTCCATCTATAAGTGCAAAGAAACTAAAATATCCCTTGTCTGCATATGTCTGAGGGAAGAAGGCTCAAAGATCCAGATTAAACTGTGCTCAGATCCCCTCTGAGTATCTGAGAGTGCTAGAACAACTCTTTTTTTAGTACTGCTTTGTGCAAAAAAAAAAAAAAATGGAAGCAAACCAGTTTGATGTGCAGCTTTGTCCCCAGCAGTCCTATAGGCATGCATACCTGAACACTGAGATTTTGCAGCCTTCATAGTTCTGTTGTAAATGTTACATCTTTCATTTTCCTTCTCCCTCTGTAATATAGACTCCTACTTTTTAAACAAATAGAAAAGGATTAGGGAGCCTCTTCTCAGCAGCTGTATCTCAGCCCACAGAAATATGCACATACATACACAGAGATTGGGTGAGATACAGCAGAAAAGAGCCCAGGGAGGAACTTTCTGTATCCTGTAATCAGCTTTTCTCTTTCTATAATGTGATTTTGCATGGTGAGGGTCACCTCTGCTTCTGAAAAAAAGTTCTGAATAATCTTAGCGAGTCCCTCATAGTATCTTCCTGAGGCAGACAATCCTTATTCACTTGAGAGGGAAATAAGGACTTTAATAGCTCATCTAAAAATCTCTCAGCAAATAATTCTTGGGGAAGTTCTGAAGGCTTTGTGGAGTCCGCTGAATGCCATCCTGTGCAAAGAAGTGCTCCGTCTTCCTCAATCTTACTCCCTGCGGGAATGGATGAGTGGCAATCATCAGATACATGCAACTTTTTTCATAGTAAGTCTTGAAGTTGAGTGCAACTGAGTGATGGGACAGGCAGGCTTCCAGCATGGAAAGGGAGGAGAGTGATGGGACACCAGCAAACCTTGCAATCTGCTACTTTGAAGCCACAATGACAAATGCGTGATTAGTGAGCACAGGGATACCAAATGAGCCCAGTCTCTGCTTTATTTTAAATAAAAAGGTAAGTTTATGAGCAGCTGGGATTGTGGTACCAGGTTGAGCTCAGTACAATTGCAGTGATATTGAGCCCTTGTCACCAGTTGTCTGCTCAGCCCACTGGTGAGTGTGAAGGATAAAACCAGAGCGAGCTCCTGCCAGCTCACTGTGCCCAGAGCTTGGCATTAATATGTACATTTTTCAAGGGAACTGAGCTGTCCAGTTTGTTCACGTTGTCTGGAAACCAAGAGGAGAGGGTGCCCAGCTGCTCCAGGTGCCTGCGATGTACGCCAGGGTATGCTCATGCAGGGGACTTGCAGATTAGCATAAGTGAAGCACTAAAGACTGAGTATGTCTGGCACAGTGTCAGCACTAAATACGTGAGTGTTGCTGGGTTTTGGCCATGAGGTCTTTATAAAAGAGCAAGTGTATTAGTTAAATGGCAGAGAAGACCTGACGGGCTGCACAGTTTTATCACTTGCATGCCCTGTAAGAAAGTGAAACACTCACGTAGCCACCTAACACTTGAACTAGCAATTCCTGAAGATCCTTACTATAAAAACAGCTTCACTCATGTTGCTGGGAATTTCTTAAGCTTAAGAAAAAAAAAAAAGCCATCTTAGCATCCTGCTAAAAAGTAAGCAAAATGGCTCTGCTCTTTCCCATTGATGTTTGTGAGGGACTTGGACCTCTAATGTAAATCTCAAATGTGGGCACTCATAGCCAAGCTAAAAAGCACCAGCCTAATGAAAGGTAGTTTGCTTGCCGGCTTTCTTCCTCCCCTCTGAGTTGTACCTGCAAAGGTAAGTGCTGAAGATTAGCTCGTGCTGTGGTGGTACTTCTGGAAGCACTACTTTTCAGAAGACAGTCTGCATCCCCTGGGCTGATGTATATGGGCTGATTCTGAGCTTCTTTAGACATGAGCGAGACAAGAAAGAGGAGTCAATGCCTCAGGTTTGTTGTAAAAATTAATTGGTCTTAGGCTTGTGGCTGAGTATTTGTGTGATTTGTAGCAGAACAGGAGATGGTCCAGAACTAAGGCTCCATCACCTGCCCGTTCAAATAAATAACAATAATGGAATGTAAACTCTGCTAATTCCACTTTCCACTCCCCTATATCATGTGTGCTGTTTTTGAGAGATCTACTTTAGGAGGTTCATTTCTATCAGCTCATACGTGAGTAACAGCAGCTACTCTTAGTGAAGTTGTAACACGTCTCTAAGCACTGCAGGAGCCAAGCTGCTGCTTGGCAATTCTGTTATATGTTTTCATAAATGTTTCTTTGGAGGTGAGAATATCTGACTGTGAAAGGAGACGCAGGTCTCTCCAGGGTACTGCAGGACTTGGTGCAAATCGTGGTGTTCAAAAGTCCCTCTTTACGTCTCTGACTTTAAAACCTGTAATGTTTTAGTAGTCACCCATCTTTTGTCTATGTTGTCATCCTTATTTCTTCAGGGGGATTTTCAGCATGAATTAGCAGAATTTGATGTCCACTTCTGATCATTTGGGGCCTCAGCACCCAAGTCCTTCTAGTGTCCTTGAGAATCCCAGCACTGCTATGTGAATCTGCAAGATTTTGCTGACTAATTAGACCATTATGCAATTACAAGGCCAAATACAGATGAGAAGACCTCCTCATGGCTTCATCTGGTTTCCACTTTGTGTCTTTGTTGCCTGCATCCAGAATGCATACATGGAGCTGCTCTGCTTCTTCCAGCCTGTGCGGGGAGAGACAAACTGCTGACTGGTACACTTCTTCCATTAAGTGTCCAGAATTCATTGCAGACTTTAAATACGAGTTTGCTGGAAGAGGTCCAAGTACTGAGTACACAGACCCGTGCCTGCTTATTCCTGTAGCTTCTGCACCCTGGTGTCTTCACATCAAATAGAGCTTCACTGAGGCTTCTTGATCAGTTATGCAACTTTGTTATTAACATCATCAATTCCTAAACACTGTGAACACGCAATACAGCAGGGCAGTGTGCTTTCAGATGGAGACCCTTTCCTAGAATCTGGTTATTCTTTCTTCTCAGTTGTTTGAAGATAGTTCAGATATCAAAGTTCAGGACTCACCTCGATTTAACAGTAAACAGATACATGGTATGAGTGCTTGTCAGGAGGGAAAGAGAGTGAAAGCATTCGGAAGATCAAAGCAGCATGACTCCCATCAGAGTCAATGGCGAACAAGCAGCTAAAATCTTACAAAGTGCTTTCAAATTATCTTCCACCTCCTATTCCCCATCCTCGCTGAAACCAGCTCCTGAAATGTTTTATTGAAAATGTTCCTCTTGTCATTTCTTTGGAAGTTAAAGGAAGCTCAGAGGAACTGTAGGCTCAGGTTAGCAGCAAGATCAACCGCTTTTAACTTGAAGGCCAAATGACACCGAGCCTGCGCTGCCACGTAACCCTGTTAGCTGCAACAGGGCTGACAGGTTGAAAGATAGAGCACAGTTTGGTTATAGTGAGAAAAGATGTTTTTCTAATCTTACACTGACCCTGAGCATGTTTTAAGAACTGGCTTTACTTTGCTGACTATTAGTCCCAAGCGCCTCGTAGCCTAAATCCTATATACCTGGCCTGTTGTCTTCTGCGTTGTAAGACATGAGACAGATGTTTGCTCTTACCATGCCTATTACTGGCCTTCTTAGTACATTTATATTATCATAGCAGCTACGTCTCCCAGCAGCACCGAGCTTCAATGACCAGGAACCATGACACAGTGCAGAGGCTGTCCTGTGACAATCTGAACAGCTATGAGTAAAACGTTAATGAATGAACAAAATGAGCAAAGGCAAACCTTCTATGAGGTCAAATGGCAGAGATAAAATTGAAACTGCACCTCTTCAGCTCTCACCTGGATTTCTATCCATTCCATGAGTGTGGGTTTTGTTTCATATATTTTTCTATAATACGTCTGTGAGAGGAAATAGTTTCTGGCGTGGCCTTCCTATTTATACAAAAAGTAGCTATTTTCATAGTTTGGTTGATTATTCTCAAACCTTAGAGCAATGAGGCTTCATTTCTAGCCCACATAGCTTTTGCAGATAGCATTCCCCAGCACTTCCTGACAGTGGAGAAGCTACGTAAACATTTAATTCCTTCATTTGCACAATCAGGATAATATCTACAGTATATAAATACATATTTATATGAAAAAAAATGCACACACAGAGACATACCCACATGTCTATGTCATAAACACTGAGACTTTATTATGGGGACTTTTTTTTTTTGCAAAATGCTGAGAAACTATTAGATAATAGGAACAGTTTGAATATAAAATGTTCATAATCATCACTGTTGTTGTTATTTTATTAGACTGCAAACAGAAGGAGATACGGAAATGAAACAGTATTGATCCACTGTAATTTCACTGGTCCTAAATCAGGCCTTTGTTTAGCTGTATGAGGAAAACAGGATGCCTTTGCTCCCATCTTTTGAATATGTTTTTTCCTTGAATTTTCTCGATTTAATAAAATGCAATTAGTTTTCAGGGAATGACTTGTCTTGCACATCAGAACACTTCACAAAGTGACGTAAACTGTCACTGTTATTGCTATAAATACAGGTGCGAATAATATATTTAGCATTTTATCTCATCTTATAAGGAAAGAAGGAAGTATGAAATAACATTTACTTTGTGCACTGCAAACTTTTTTAATTGCATTGAAGCAACACAGATTATGTTGCTACAAAGACTTTGGTTCACTCCAGGTCATCGGAATGGGTGCTGAGCACTGCAGTCTGCTTTCGTCTCCTGTCTGGAAGATCAGAAGAGATTTAAATAGTGGCTTTCACATGGATTGCATTGTTCTGTCTGTAACTGTGCAAAATATATTCTCCAATACTACAGGACATGCTCTTGTTTTTGTGATCAATATTGAATCTGGGGAACAAAGATGAAATGCTTGTTTCCCTTTTTACTCGTTCTTGTAGACAATATGCATAGACAGGAGTTGTACATTACATATCTGAATATACGGCTTAAAAATCACTGAAATCTTCGAACCGAGCTGAAAGGTACAGTATGTCCAGCTATGGAAAGCATTCCTGACAGTCATTTGTCTAAGCAGACCTTAAAATTTACTGCAGATGGTAATTCTGCTGTCTTCCAGTCCTCAATGATACCTAGAGTTGGAGAGTTTTTGAACGTCTCCAGTTCAGAACCTTTTCTTCATTGCTGTCACCAGGCCAATCTTTCTCCATCCTGTACTTAATTGTTTTTATCCAACTTTATACTTCGCTCTTAACTTTCTTGAATTGGATCTATTTATTTCAGGCAATTTTCTACACTATCAAGATCATTTTGAATTCTAATCCTCTTCTCCAAAGTACTTACAACCCCTCCCAGCTTGGCATCATCTGCAAATTAAATGAAATTAATTAAATGAAAATTAAATGAAAGACTCCCATTGACTTCAAGAGGCACTGGAGTAAACCCAAAGTGTCTTACATCCTTAAGATGTGGTTCAAGTGAAATACGCTTATTACTTTACAGGCTGTTTTCGTAAGGGAAAAAGACAGATGCACACTGAATAATTCAGGGTCATTGTTGCTGACTGAGAGAGATTTAACTAATTTGTCAAAATAATGATCTTTGCTCATGGTGGGGAGCAAGGGGATTTGGATTGTTTTTGTCCCCAGAGAGATGCTGGAGGAGCCTGGGTTTAGCTCAGCGCCACTGCAAGGGGCTTGTTTAGAGATGTGAAATGAAAGGTAAGTATTAGTAGCAGCGGTGTTTGCAGATGATGGGAGGCGTGTTAGAATGATGATGATATTTTCCTTCAAGCCCAATGGAAACAGCACTGCTAGCCAGTCTGGAATACTTGGGAATGCCAGGATCACTCCTGTCCTGTTTCCAGCTTTGGCCTTGTGTTCACGTACATGTGTGCGCATGCACGCACACACCCCTTGATTTGTTGCTGTTTCTCCATTAAAAGGAAAACACTAGGCACTGAGAGCTTGACGTCTTCCTTATATGAGTGCAAAGAGAGGATACACCTAGGAGAGGGGGAAAGGACAGACAGCCCTGCCTGGAGTGTGGTTGATAACAGGCAAGCTGCAGAGAGGAGTTTGTTAAAAACAACTGTATTGGGCAGCGAGCCCCCAGCCGCGCCGATCTGCTGCAACTCATGCGAACGTGGCCACAATCTGACCTGCGTGTGTCACAGCTTACCAGTGTGAGGGGTGACGAGCTCACAGCCATGGGCCATTTTGCAACATGGAAACTCATTTATCTTCAATTGTCCAGAAACAGGCAACCGGAGAAAGAGAAGGTTATGTTAGTGGGTCAAGTGAGGACAGAAATCCCATCGTTGCTCGGCATTCCAGCCCACAACTCCAGTGGGGAAGGATGCTCTCTCTCATTCCAGTACAAACTTTGCAGTCACTTTTACAGCGAGTATTGTTTGGTAAACATTCTCTGGCATTTCAGCCTGTCCATGGTGGCCGATGCCAGCTTTCATCTGGCACTTGTGTATTATGGCTGCTGCTCTGCTGTTGGAGCACAATCCTGCTTATATATGCTTCCCTGCAAGTGATTTTTGGCTTTAAAAGGCACAGGTCTGTCTGAAAAAAATGTTTGTGCTTTGCTGTTGCATCATTTTTTTCCAACACACTGCAAGGTGTTGGCCGACTTTCCAGAGCCTGGCATGCATGCTTGAGTGTATGCGTATTGCAACAGATTTTTCTTGGTTTTTTTTCTAAGTGATAAAATTGTATATCTGAATAATTGTCAGAGGAATAGAACTAGACTTTGCCTGCACAAACTCAGTATGAGAAAGAGGACTGAATCTTTAAGACTCAAGTCATCCTATTACCAAGATGGAAATCTTTTTGTCCTTATAGCTCTAAACTTCTAAAGTCTGCCATTGCTAAACATTTTCCTTTTCCCTGTTTTGGATGCACTGAAATGCAATGCCCTTGCTCAGCATGGTGTCTAAGTTACAGCAGTAACTTCAGCAGCATTTGGTCAATGTTCCATTAAGTACAGCTGAGACGTGACTTAACTCAAGGAGTTTCCTGCACACCTGTGCTTGTGGGACACTGAATTCTGAGAGCACTTAAGAGTTCAAACTCCTCTCTTTTCACCTTGGCATTCTCTTCTCACTGCAGAGTCTTTTCATTCGCTTCTCCTGTGTGACTCTCACCTCCTTTGAGTCTGTGGAGATCTGATGTCATACTTGGCTTAGGTCAGATCAGTTCTCAGTGGTGTCCCTGACTAAAATTTATGTGTAAGTCTTTGGAAAGAAATTAGAAAAGCAGGACACTTCTTGTTTGAAAGGGAGGTGCTGGCCCTTTAGAATCAAAACTTACCAGAGTCAAAGAAAAGTCTGAAGTTTAGATGAAGTCCTTGGGCAGAAATATTGCATCCTTAATGTCCCAAACATTAAGGTTGTCCTGTGAAGCAGAAAGTGCTATTGTCTCCACTTAATGGATGAAAAATGGCTTTACTAAAACTGGATCCTTGAAGATCCAATTCAAGTTGTTGCTGGAGAGCTAGAGACACGAGATGCCTGTGATGCCTGTAGCCCACCACGGCCTATGGCACAGAGATGTCCAGGCTGTGATTCTACCCAATGCTGTACTCTGTGGAGGAAGGTATGGAGCTAATTTATGTGGGCACAGCCCCACACAAACATATTGCTTTCAGGGCTCAACTGGTTAGATATTTTGTAAATCTCCATAGCTCACCCAGCTTGTGGATTGGCGTGTCTGTAGTCAGCCCAGGTGCACCTTGCACACGTGCGTTTAGGAAGGCTTGGCACAGGAGGGAACATAACCAGATCTTCCCAGTTCCATATGACAGCCCTCACCACGTTCCTCTCTTCCCTCCTTTATGGCTGGTTTTGTCAAGAACATGGGCCAAACTTTATAATCTGTTTGCAAAAGTCAAAGTGTCATTTCTGAGTTTTTGGTAACCACCTGTCGCTGCAGCACGAGCGGCATAATTAGAACTGACAATCCCTGTCTAGAGATTTCTTGGAAGCTGGAAAAATGAGAATGTTGTCAAAAAAATAGCAACGCTTCCAGTCTGCAATGCAGTGATGGAGATGAAAGATGAGTGATTACAGGGAGGCAGAGAATATATCAGCCCAGTGCCTTTTTCTAACTAATTTAGAAGTCCAGAACAATCTATGAGTATTTACATTTCTCTTATAGCCTTAAAGAAAATGTATTTTAAGCTGGTTTCTCGATTTCTCTCTCTTTAATGGACCAAACCAATAGCAAGTTTCATAGCAGTCATGCTTAAAGCCACAATAAGTGTGGTAATTTCTTTTGCATCAGTTGATGCAAAAGAGAAGTTATTTAGTAATTTTCCATAAAATCATGAAAACCCTTTAGATAAGGACCTTATCTTTTCTAACAGAGAAAAAATAAATTTAATTGGGGGCAGTGTTGAATCATACCATGTTCTCAGTTCCGAGTAACAGATATATATCGGAATATGATAAGAATTTTTTTTGGTGGACAGTGACTTTGGTGGCCTTTACTGCTCACATTTCAGGCCAGAAACTAGTCAGCTGGAGAGGCAGTGATTTCTCTTCAGGGGTGGTTTAAAAGATCTATTTGTAAAAACTGTCTTCGTGGCTGACACTTTGAGAATTGAGGTAGGGACCTCCTGAGTTAGGAGCTCAATCCGAAATAGGGGAGCTAAATCGCATGGCTTGCCGTGGGATCTTACACTGCCTGTGCAGTGCGGTGCGCGGAGGAGCTGCAATGCGCACTCCGGCATCGTGCACGCTTCACTTCCACCCCACCTACACTCTCAAGAGCAGCATATATGTAATAGCCATTTGAATTTGCTTGTGACATAAAGCTCTCCTTTGCACTTGTACAATATATCAAAAACGACCTGGTAGGGGTAGATGAGAAATGACTGGAAGTGTGTCTCGGGGTAATGAAGAGAAAAATAGGAGTTCTTTAGAAAGACAGGCTTGTTCACATAATTGTAATATATGTGATGGTAGTGCCAAAAACCAAAACTCAATATAGCCAGTGGATCACTGTACTATGCAAATATTGCAGAGATTCAGAGTCCAATCCCTACATCTGTCTGTGCAATTATACTGCATCACCCCAAAAGAAAAAATGCTTCACGGCTAGCGAAGCCACAAGAAGCCATGAGGGTAGTAGCAGTGTGTGTGCCAATAGCAAGAATGTGGTGCTCCCACAGGTAGTGGGGTCAAGGGAAATCCTGGCTGCGAGGCCAGGGTCTGCCCCGGTTCTGAATAACAGGGCACTGTGGTAGGAGAGCTCTTCAATTTTGGGAGTAATTTCTTGGCTGTGTCACAAATGTCCTGTGAAGCTTAGGCATGTGATTTGATCTCTATGTGATTCAGCTTTTTGTCTCAAAGAGTAAATAAAGGTCTGTTTTCCTGCCTTGGTTAGATATTATAAGAGTTTTATGAAGGGAACGTCACTAACTGAGTATCAGGGGTCTCATCTCCTCTGTGACTATAAAGTGCTGCTACAATGTGTTAATGAAACATTTTTAGAAGGAAGAATTGTTTGGATTTGTCAATTATCAAAGAGGAATGATCTCCATGTTGCAGAAACCGTGCCTCACTGAGGAGTAACCTGTGGCAAGGCCACAGCCGAGCAAGATGTGGGACCCACAGTGGCAGATCCCTGGTACACTGACCTGAACAGGGAGGGAGAGTTCAGAGAGGTGTTCATTTGGGACTAACCAAGGACTTGAGCATGTATGAAAGAGAAGTTTCCCCGATTAGGAAAGACACAGTAAACACTCGGCATTAAAGTCCAGCTGTGCTACCAGCACATCGCCAGCTGATGAGAGAAGGACGAGCCTTGTTCTCTGTGGGAGGACAAACCCACAGCTTGCTGCCGCAAGGAGGGACATTTTGCCAGGCTGCACTCTCTCTGTATGGCACAGATGGGAAACCTCTTTGTCATGCAGGGAAATATTTTCTTAAAAGAACCTTTTTCTTTTGTATAGAACAACCAGCATTCGAGTAAAACATTTCTCTTAGCATTGATCTTCCAGCTCTATATTTCTTGTTCTCTGGTCAGCATATGAGGGCAGAAAACACATACCTGGTAAATCCATCCTAACATAGATTTGTTGCTTAGTATAGTACAAAGCAGTGTAAAATCAATAAGTATTATGGTAGCCAATAGAAATATTTTTGGCCATTTGTGCATGAAAGAAATACAGTGAAAAAAAATGTTATCCCTTCAGCTGAGTTGTGTGCTGGATCACCTGTAGAACAGAAAGGAGCTGGCAGTATAAAATATCCTGAATATGACAATAAGATGCTTTGCACACCTAGTTTTACTGTTATCATAATTATAGGCAAAATCAAAGTTACTGACTGGAGGTTTGCTTCAGTGTTTAGCCCATTGAATTTGTCACATTCTTCGTCAGCTTGGAAGTCAGGTATGTATTACCCAGAGAAAAACAAGCAGCCTGTGTGCCTCCTTTCTTTTTACAAGTGTGAAGCAAAGTTGTTCTATTGTCATTACTCCTCTTTAAGCTTTACTGGAAAGAGGGTGGAAATGCCATTCTCAGTTTAGTAGTAAAAAGCTTGGAGTACTGGATGTGTTTATCATATTTCTCCAACTTTGCTTGGATGACTGCAGTGAGTGATACAGGGTGCTTGTGGTTTCAGATCAAGAGAAAAAATAGGAAGATGTAACTTAATTAACATAGGCAAGAAAGTGTTGTCACATCCATTACAAACAATTGTGTCTTCTAAAATCTGAAGCACGAGGCGGTGGGTTGTGTCCAGCAGCGCTCTGGCTAGCTGACAGACAGTACTTGCCTGTCTAAAGCTCTCCTACGTGACAGCGTTGACATTCCCATGTCCCGCTGATTTAGAGGAGCAGACACCAAAGCTGGCTCATTCTTTTGCTTATCCTGTGCTGGCAGGATCGGCGCTCGCTGAATGTCAAGAGCAGCAGGTGGGCAGGAAGTCGCCACCTTCTTTTTCCCGCTGGAAAGCAGGAATTGCAGCCTAGCCAGCAGCAAATGAGGGATGGCCATAGCAGCAAAAGGAATGGAGAACAGCAGGAGTGAATGAAGCCATTTGATTTCTCTTCGCACTGCCTGCTTGCCAGGGACACTGTTTCACCCTGTGCCACGTCCCACAGAACTGTATTGGCTGCTGGTGCAGGTGGAAACAGCGAAGGGCTGTCTTCTAACTACAGTTAAATTTTAAGCAACAGAAAGATGTACTTGTGTAACCCTAGCACCTGAGCTCACTCTTGTTTCTTATAGATTAAGCTTTGCAAAATCCCTGTAAAACATGAGGATAGTATCCTCATTTCACAAATACATCAAAGGGAGATTAAAGCCCAGATTCTTAAAGAGATTTAACCACCAAATTCCCCTGGAGTTCAGTGGGAGTTAACGCTTCGATATCCTTGAGAGTATGGATCTCAATAAATTACACACAGTCATCTAATACATGCGTGATGGAGTTGGGAATTAATCCCAGACTTTCAGAAAGGTTGTTCATGCCTGTATGTTCATTTCTGCAAATGAGAACTGCACTAGTCATTGCATTAAAGCTTCTTCAGATTTCGTGCGATTGGATTTTAATTGAGCAGCGTTTCATTGTGATGGTTTTGTTTGGATTTATGGCCCCAGTTGATTACGGCTTGTTGGGGAAAATTTGGCAGAATACATTCTGTGAGAATTTGTAGCTCTGTAACAACTTCATGAAATTATGCTAATTTCCCTGGAATTTCATCTCTGACAGAAAAAGGAAGCAAAGAATGCTAGCAGGTTCCTATTGTGTCAAAGAAACATTGTGTTTTGACACTTCCAAAATGAAATGTTTTGATTTTGCTTTTTAAAATAACTTTTGCCTTGATGTTACAGTATTTTTACATAATTTTAATCATTTGAAATTGAAATGAAACCGAATTTCATGACCCAAAAATGAAACCAAATGTAGGTGTCTTGAAAGCCTTCCTGAAAGGAAGCGTCCATCCTGCAGGCAGCTCTGCTGCCGGTCCCACCGGAGAGGGGCCACTCAGCCCCGGCAACATGTCACCCTTGGCTGGCTCCTGGCTGTCCTGAGCACAGGAGCTCAGTGGGGATGAGGACAAAGCTCTTTACAGACTGCAGGTATCCCTTAGGCGGGTGCTAAATCATGGGGGAGAGTGGTGTGTACGGGGATTTAGTGATGTGTCCACAAATGATCGCCTGTCAGCTGCTTGTCTCTCGCTGTCCTCGAAAAATGTAGAGATTCTGTGCAAATCCACTGCACAGAAATAAATAAATTTGACTACTCTTAGTAGTGGAAATGGTTGCAAAAGCAACATGGAAGGAAAAATCCACCAAAATCTTACACGCTAAATCTTGATTTAAAAAATCAAAAGGTGATTCCTGAGGAGAGACTTTTAACGAGGGGATTTTTCAGTTAGTAACACCAACACACTGCAAACCTTGTGTCAGATCCATAACGTTTACAAAGGAAATATTAAACTTGCAACTAGAATTGGCTGGTTGCCCAGAATTGTGAGTCCTTTTAAAATGTGCCATTGCATGTTTCACTCAGGTATATTTTCCTGAGAATAATGTATTGATGTTTGCCACAACGCTATAGAACAAATGAAAAAATTTCTTAGAAATTAATTGGTATCAGAGTTCTCTTAATCAATGTGCTCTTACGATGTGCTTCAGGTGGATTAGTGCAGTAAAAAACATTTTTCATTTGCACAGCTAATATCTATTTATTGCTGAATTCCCACTGGAGCAGTGCTAGGTGTGCTTCCATCATGACACTGTGGAGGTGCCTGGCAGGAAATTAGCTCTTCAGAGCCTTAGGAAATAAGGAAGATGTTTGTGTCTGGGTAAAAAAAGCAGATACAGTTGTGAATTGCAGTATTTTTTGGTGTCATGCTGCAATGGGAAAACCACTGCAGAAAAGTGTGGACACTTTGAAGGTGTGGACCTTCAACCCTGAGAGCACCCTTTGTTTTTTCTCCCTCTGCAGTTCAGATGTGTCATCTGGCACCTCCCCTAAAAAGGCACGACCTCTCTGCACAGAGTGGAGAACCAGGAATAAAGGAATGATGAGTTATGAAGCCTTGTGAACACATTTTGTCATTTAGCAGTTTTGAAAGGGTATTTTCAGGTTTTGGCAGATATTCAATACTCACAGTCAAAATTCAAAATATTTACAATTAAGAAGACTTTATGCGGAGTAAATCCCCCATGAATGGGGAAAGCTGTCAAGGTGATGCTAAATTTAAAATCTGTCTGGAATCCAATCTCTAGGGTTCAAGCAAAGTCTTACTTCTTTTAGCAGCTGTGGAGCAGCCTGGCTTGGAACGTTAACCTTGCTGTCAGTGCAAGTCACTGAGTAACTGAGGAACACAAAGAGCATCCCCAAACTTCATGTAATACCCATTTTGTGTTACTGTTCCTTTCTGGGGAGAAAAAAAAAATAAAAATCTCTGCAACACAGGAGGTGCTTTAATTATTCCTTAAGTGCAGCTGTTCAGTGGTTGTTCCTAATTCTAGCAGCATCCAGGGTGGTTACAGATCTGCTGCCATCAGATCTGAGGACGGTGATTTCTTACCCTCAGGGTCCTCACAGAATCCCAGACTAGGACAGGTCCCTTCTCGAAATATATAGTGGGCTTAGGGCTGATCTACGCCCCCCCATGCTGCTTCTTCATTCTAGTCGTTTATCTCTGCCTTCCATAATTTTGGGCTCGATTCAGTTCTCACAGTAATGAATCTCACTCCAATGCCACGGGTTAAGCGCGGGTGATTAAAGGTGAGTCCACCTCCCCTGAGTCATTTAAAAGTGACTTATAGAGCTAATAACGGCCTCATCCTTTTGTAGCTTGGTACACAGCTTGTGTTCTGGAGTCTTTTATAGCTCAAATGAGCTGCTTTTGCTTATTTATTTCCCTCCTCATTCATTTTTAATGGCTGTAAGAGACTTTCCCGTTCTTCTTCTGACAGCAATGATTTAGGCAGGACTCATTAACATAACTTACGTTACTAAATATCACCATTTATGCTGGTAGACCAAGGAAAATGTGTGCAGTGCTAAATCAGAAGAGATCCCATGAGCTTGCCAAGGTGGCAGGGCTGTGTTTGAAGGGCATATTATAAATGGAGAGTGCTTGTATGGGGGAAGGATTGCTTACAGAAGTGTAAACTGGGGACAGTGTCCCGGAGTGTCTCCAAAATCCAGATTTTATGTGGAAATATCAGAGACTTACTTTCATAATTGGCCACCCTTGAAATGTCTAAACCAGAACTGCTCTAGGTACATCTTATTTTCAAAGACTTATTAGCTGTGACTTCGTAAGGGTTCCAACAGAATTACTGTAGCAGAAAAGCAGTTTCCTGTGAGGGTTTTACTGTTATCCCATGAGAATTTAATAATGATAATGAGGTGGGAAATGACTGTTACAGCTGCTTCTGAGAGCTAACAGTGAAATGCTCTTCTAGGAGTTATGATGTACATTCCCCTTTCCCTCCTTCCCGTTAGATCTTTGGATTCTATTCAGCCCAAACCTAGCAGAGAGTTTATGGGACCAGCGGAATAGTCAGCCACACAAATTGGTATCGACCATAGTCAGCTTCTGCAAAAGGGTAATGGGAAAAGCAGTAAGATCCTTTTAGGAAAGGGAAGGGAACACTTTTCACTGGAGAACTGGATGCAGGAGGGCAGTGTGATAGGGATCACGTGTGGTCTGTGAGGGGCCCTGTTGCTTCTTTCCATGTTTTTCCCAGGCTGGCTGAAGTCCTGCTACTACAAGGCTTCAAAAGGCTTAGTGTTTTCTTCCACAGAGAGTCTGGCAAACTGTAAAATGAAATAAGAGAAATTAATAAAAACTGATTTCCCTGGATTGTGATCACACCCGGAGAGCATAGAGAGTATGGGATGTTTTGAAGGAGAGTTTTGAAGGAGTTATTTTTTCTAATAACACAAACAAGCTTCTGGAGTAAATATTAAAAAAAAAAAGCCTTGGACTAGCAATATCCCCCTCCTTTTCTGGTCAGTATTTGTTTGCCAAGGAAACAGTCCTTTGTTAAAGTGACACAGCAGCATGCCTTTCATAGTTGCAAGGCTACCAGTTGAGTTCTGGGCACAATTTTGAGGTACCCAATGGACAGAGCTGCATGGGAGGCTGACAAATTAATAGTTACGGTGAGGATTCTGTGGTAGGAAACAGCAGTGACTTAAGTCTCTTCCCATTTCTGACAATAGGACTGGGGTTTTGAATTAAATGCAATGCTGAGCACATTTGAAATATTCCACTCTGCACATTTTGTAGCACTGATGATTGAACTCGACATCCAGCTTGCCAGAAGCCATGTCTTTGGTATGTACATGGTGCACTTGGAAATCTAATTCCTAATTCTGTGCTGTGCTGGCAATAAGGGACCTCCGACCTCTGCTGCCCTGGCGCACAGAGATTAGATGTGTGTGTGACTCAGAGGAGGCTGCCTTCGTTGTTCACCGATGTAAGAAAAAGAGGTGGAGCTGCAGGAGCTATACGAAACCCAAAGCACTTTTATAACCTATCAAGTTCATCCCCCCCAAAAAAGCCATTCAAGCCTCAGTTCCTTCAAGAGATAAAAGTCCTCTGTATTGAGAGAATTTCTGGAGCATCTTGTGAGCACTAAGTACAGCCTCCCTTAATTAATGGAAGGCAGCTCAGCGTAGTTGTGTGAAAAGCTCCAGTGACACAAAGCCCAGAAAGGCTTTAGCAAGGGAGCACAGCCCCAGAAGGGTTTAATGGCATTATAATGTCCTTGAATTACAGTGGCCACAACACAGAGAGATGTATTCCAGCAGTACCCTGGCAGTAAAAGCAAGTCTACTCTTTCTCTCTTGAGCCCTTGTCACCTTTTCTGAAAACCAGAGTCACCATCTCTGAGATACCCAAACTCAAAGGCAGGAGGAAAGGGAAAGGAGATATGGATGTGAGTCCTTGGATTTTGGAAAGAAAACAAACTGGTTTTCCCCAAAAATCGCCCACCTTGCTCCAGCCCTGCATTTTATAACGTGTTTAATAGTTTTCTGAAGTCCATCTGTTTTGGGACAAAGCTTCTGCAACCTCGTAATTCTCATTGTAACTAACTGTCGGGAAGCTGTTTGCTGATCTTGTACAGCCCCTCTCTTTCATTCACATGCTCGCGCACAGATCCGAGGGTCTGTGCAGTCACTCCATTCATGCGTTTAATGAAGTTGAACCGCAGCCATTTCTGTTGTGTGTGGCGAGGCGTGTAAGGCAAGAACTGTAGTACAGGAAGGAGGGAGGGGTGGTGGTTAAAGGCTGTTTAGATGAATTAACACTAAAGAAAAGGAGCTGCTTGAGAGACTGAGGAATTGAAATCCATTACAGATTGAAAAGGAGACATGCAGGCTCAGAAAAGGTGGTGGCAGCAGAAGCTTCTCTGTGCTGCCTCCATCAACAGCAACAAGGAGAAGCCATGTAAGGGGGACCCGGTTGCTCCCTCCGCCGGCGTCAGCTGCGGGGACCGCTGGAGGCTGCCAGCTGCTGAGCCGTGTTGGACGGGGCTTCGCTCACGTGCGTATTTGTCCTGCAGAGGCTCAGCTGAGTCCCATCAAACTCGTTTCACAAAACATTAACTCATTTCCAACAAACAGCTTAGAAAATTCAATCTCAAAAGAGACAGAGAAGCACAATTTTTCTTCTTTCTCTACATTTTTTTAGTGTTTCTCTTGTGCTGGAAGATGAATGGTTCAGATGTGTCTGCAGTAACACGGGCATGGCTAATCTGCCTTTTTACTGATGACCTCTTTCTGAAAGTCCTGGCCTGATTTATGAAAATGTACTGCACTTTGCACCATGTTTTGACGTTGCTCTGTTAGGACTGCATGCAAACTGCAGCAGAACAGTGATGCTTATTCATTCAAACAGTGAAGGGCTGGCTGGGAACTGAATGAGCTCATAGTTGTTGCCATCTTCACTTACAGAAAGGGAAACAGGAGAACGCGGGTATCCCAAGCCTAGTCATTCTTTTCCTGACCATCAGTTTGTTTTCTGAATCATAATCTTGAAAGCACAAGGTCATGGTATTTATTTCATCATTCATGCAATAGGTTTTTACTGATGGATTCTTTTTTTAACTTTCTTTCTGTAGTAAACCCTGATGAAGTTGGAACTGAGGTCTGTTTGCGTGTCAAATTTTCTTTCTCTTGCTATTGCTTGAGCAGTAATGCATTTAAAATCTGGGAGTCTGATTCCCGTGTCTTACTAGCACAATTCAGCAGTTACCATTATTGCCTGGGAGAGTCTCAGCCTTGTTCCAGCCTGTGTGCTGAACTGCTCTTCACACATATGCAGACCAACAAAACCAACAGCAAAATCCCACCTGTGCTCTCTAGGTGTGCTTCAAAAGCCACTGTTCAGACAGGGAAGGCTTACGCCAGTGGGGGGATGTTTAGCAGGTCTCCTGCTAGAAGCTCTGGGGCAAGTGCAGAGCAGAGGACGTGCAGGGGGAGGCAGGAGAGGTCTTCTGGGGAGCAGGGCTCCAGGGGCTCAGCGCTTGGCTCTGCAGAGGACACCATAGTGGTTTAGGAACCTCCCTCAGCTGCGGTTCCTGTGCTGCAAGGCACAGAAGTTTGCGTGTTACCTTAAATCACTAGGAAATGTTTTGGTCCTAGGTTGATCACCCATGGAAACATTTAATTGTCTAATGTATTAATTAGCTAGGATTCATGCATATGAGGTGTTGCTGGCAAGAAGAAGAGGTGGTAGGAAGTCACACTGGAGCCATTGCCTGGCTCCATACCCTGCGGAAGAAAATCCGTTTCTTCAGGCCGTTCTCTTGTACGTGTGGCCCAGACTGCAGAGCACAGACAAAAGTGAAGGACCTCAGGGCGATGAGCTCCCAGGCTGAATATTTTCCTCGGGGCCACCTTGTCTTCAGCTTTGATCTGTTGCCTCTCAGGTGGAAATCAGTAGTTTGAGAGTCTGCCCCGTTTTTTTTTCTCACTGGCATCCCAGGGAGAAGAGGAAAGGTAGAAAGCAGCAGACAGAGCTTATTAGCGCTTAGAAGAGTTTTCTAGTTTGAGAACAGCACTTAAAATACAAAAAGGCAACAGGGGTAAGTGCAGTGCCAGCAAGGTGTTCTGACTTCTCGCCTGTTGGATAGGCTATTAGATGTTACAGGTAAGAAGTACGATGGAGTTCTTGCCCTGAAAATATTATGCTTACATTAGTGAGCCTTCTGCAAGGATGCAAGAATAACGTCTGTTTTCTTGCTGCTGCCCAGACAGGGAATGTGCTTGTGCCTCCAGCCTTCCCTATAGCATTTTTCTGCAGGCTTACCTGAACCTTCTCTCGGAGTTTTGTGGAGTCTCATCTTCCTCAGCTCAGGCCAGTTTGGATCAGCGTTATGATGAAGTGTGTATGCAGTTAGTGACACTGGCCCCAGCCAGAGCCGGGGCTCGGCTGTGCTCAGTTGCCTGCTGGGAGCTCCTTTCCGTGCGTTGCTTACCTCCATGCTTTGAGCCTTTTTTGACAGCAGCTTGGTTTTCTTGCTGTGCAGCACAATGAGATTGGATCCCGACAGGAGCCGTTAAGAGCTAGGGTAAAACATGTTAACATGAGAATATATAAAAAAATGTATTTCTGCCTGTAAATAAACTCCTTACTTTCCTGCTGAAACCAATGGCAACTCTAAGATTTTGACCTTAAAACAGACATTGCTTGCAAGAGAGGCATTGCAAGAGTCATGATAACCTTTTTAGGTACCTTACCTAGGCTCAGACCAGCACGGACGGAAATGGATTTGCTATGGATCTTTCTGTAAGAGGGGGTTGTTGTTGTTTGAAGATAATAATATTAGGAATGCAAATTATCCTGCAAAAGCTGATGATATTTAAATGCGATTTAAACTCATTTAGCATTTAAACAGAAAAGTAGAAAATGGCATTAAGTTCTGATGTGGATGAGACTATGTATTCTGGAGTTAGAAATATTTAAATACATCTACAGAATGGAACAGAAAGTCTGGCTAGTAATGGATTGTGAAAAGCGTTCAGGGTTTTAATAGATCATTCCTTCAGATCATCAGCACGGTAAAGTATTAGTTAATAAATCATTTGACATGTACGTTTACTCATATATTTTAACTAGCTGTAACGAGCAGGTCCTGTCAGCTCACCTAGATCCTTGCAATAGCTGCTAAATCGCTTGAATGAGATTTAGTAACTCTCAGCAATACTGATGTCCAGAGCTGCAGGTAATAAATAAAGTGACATGAGGACTAGCTTGAGCAGAACGTTGTCTAAGACCCGTGTCAGGCTTGCAACAGATATGAAGCTGTTTGGCCCCCAACACCACAGGGCATCAGTGAGCTCTTCCCTGTGGTTGAGGTTGTTCAGCCTGGAGAAGAGGAGGCTCTGGGGAGACCTTATAGCAGCCTTCCAGTACCTAAAGGGGGCCTACAAGAAAACTGAGGAGGGACTTTTGACAAGGGCATGTAGTGATAGGACAAGGGGTAATGGCTTTAAATTGAAAGTGGGTAGATTTAGATTAGACATAAGGAAGAAATTTTTCACTATGAGGGTGGTGAGACACTGGAACAGGTTGCCCAGAGAAGTTGTGGACGCCTTATCCCTGGAAGTGTTCAGGTAGAGCTTGGATGGGGCTTTCAGCGACCTGGTCTAGTGGAAGGTGTCCCTGCCCCTGGCAGGAGTGTTGGAACGAGATGATCTTTAAGGTCCCTTCCAACCCAAACCATTCCATGATTCTGTGATTAGTTTGGAGTTGATGGGACCACCCCATGTTCTGGCACCTGTAACGGATCTCCTGAAGAACCCTTTGTCCCAATTTGGGGTTGACTAGAGAAACTTGTCCCCTGCTGAATTCTGTGTACAGGCAGTTACCTGTTCTCTCCACAGGTATGTAGTGTTCCTCGGGCTGCACACAAAGTAGAGGAGGAGAACAGGAGAAGCCTCCCTGACCTTTGGGGAGAGGAGAGGAATCCTTTCTCGGTGCCATTATAGTAGTACTAGCCTAGTGCTGGAGTGGGAATTAAGCACAGAAAGAAGCTTGTTTTTTATCTTAGATTATACTGGAAATGTTTATAGCAGAAAAAAAAAGCCTGCCTGTTAAAATGATGCCAAATTATACAGGCTATTACAGGCACACCAGGCACCTTTCTTGTTATTCCTAGTTGTCCTCTGAACTTGGAGCTACTTTAAACCTATATCCTTTCTCTTCCTCCCACGCGCTTTCGCAGCATATTGTGTACTTTATAATTTGTGAAGAGACTCTTTAATTTTTTTCTTTCTCCTTTTTTCAGGTTTCTGACAGATGTGACTATGTCTTTGTCAATGGGAAGGAAATGAAAGGCAAAGTGAATGTCATAGTTAATTTTACTTACCAGCATCTGAGTGCCCCTTTAGAAATGACAGTCTGGGTTCCTCGTCTCCCACTGCAGATAGAGGTTTCTGACACAGAACTAAATCAGATTAAGGGGTGGAGAGTCCCCATCATCTCTAATAAGAGGTAGGTTTCATTAGAGGGTGTTCATTCTGGGCTGTGCATTTGCCAATGACCTGTCAGGGCCGGTGGATCTGAACATGCTCATTTGCCCTTAATGCAATTCTGGTGTAAATCTGAAGGTCACTAGACATTTATTCAGTGAGCTTCTGCGCTAGACTTATGAGGGAAATGGAAACTGTAGGTTGTATGATCCTACATTGGAAATCAATTTCCTTTTATAGTGCTAGTGACCAAGATGGAAAGAGCCAATGGGCCAAGTTACGCGGGATCAGCTATGAGGCAGCAGGAGGACATCAAGGTCCAACTCTGGCAAGGCTGGTTGGTCTCCAGTCTGGTTCACAGGCCCTGCCAGTTAATTTCTTCATTGTTAATGGTCGCAATTAGTACATACTTGTTTCCTATCACTGTAGGGTCCAGTGGCACTGAGTAGTGTCCCAAAGTCAGGACACTAGGTCTTCAAAGATGCTGTCCATGCCCACAACTCAATGGCATGTGACTGACAGGACAGAGGATGGATGTAGGCAAATGCAGACCATTTGTGTCTGTTGGCAGCGTTATTAAGAACAAGAAGAACAAACTGATAAAGTAGATGCTCGCTATTCCCACCTACCTATGAAGACATAATTTATTACCAGGTTTCTGTTACTATCACAGCAAAGGAATGGAGGTTTTAGTGGAAGTATGATTTCAACCTGAATGCCATATAGAAAGGGACATATATGTATGTGCAGACAGAGGAGATTTCCATGGCAACACAAAGATGTTTATAGGAAGATCCAGAAAGAAAAAAAGTGTGAGGGTCCTGAAAGTAAGGACTTAACATGGAAAATAATGAGAGATATTTGGAGAGGACAATGTGGTAGCAAAGCTAGCAGAGAAGTTGGTGATTTCAGCAGCTGCTTTGGAGATCTAGGCAGCCTGGAGGTCTCAGTTATGAACAAGGAAAACAGGATAAGAGTGGGGGAACCTGACCGACTTGAGAAATGTACTGAAGGAAGCAGCTTCAACAGAGCAGTGGAAGAGGGCAAAGGCCCCTTGTTCCGGCAACTACACTGTAGACTTACATCAGCAGTAGCTCTCCTGTTGCAAGCTCTCCCAGCACCAGTTTAAATTAACTTTTTATTCTTGATGTCCTACCAGACCAGCCAGGGACAGTGATGATGAAGAAGAAGATGAACGTAAGGGAAGAGGCTGTGCCCTTCAGTACCAACATGCGATGGTGCGAGTGCTCACGCAGTTTGTAGCTGAAGCCTCAGACCCCGGCGGCCAGCTGAGCTATTTACTGGGTTCTGACTGGCAGATTGACATTACTGACCTGGTGAGCGACTTCATGCAGGTGGAGGAGCCAAGAATTGCTAAGCTACAGGATGGACAGGTTTTGATCGGGCAGGAGCTTGGAATGACGACAATTCAGGTAGGGAAAAATAATTACTTATTCCTTTTCCCCCATTAACCCACCACCTCAGGAACCAAGGTACCGATGGGGCGTACAGCAGCTCCTTGTATTAGCAACAGCAATTGAAGTCATAAGTTTTTTGATGGAGCAGAATTGGAGCAAGGACCGGAAGACACAGAAGAGATGGTTTTCTCTTCTCATTTGTGCCCCAAAGTATGCAGATTGCACTTTTAGTAAATTTAGCCCAATCTGTATACTTGGAGACTGTTTCTGATTATTTTTGTCTCAGGCTAGTTTTGAACCTGGAGCCAGTATATGGGCTATCGCAAGGCGTGTGGCTGGTGAAACAGCTCAGTCTTCCCAAAGCCAGCATTGACAGAACAAAGGGTAAAGGGCCTCAGTGTCACCGCTCTGAAGTAACTCACCCAAACCTACACATTGTGCCATTAGCAGCTTTTCATAGGTAGTTCCTCCTGCCATGCAGAGAAATACTGGCCTAGAAAATGGAGTCCCAGAAGAAAAGAGAAAAAAAAAATAATCCAGTGATACTACAAAGTAGAAAACATGTTAACAAGCACTGGAACAAAAAAAAAAAAAAATCTAGCTCTCCAAACATGCTCATCATCCCAGACTCATCAAACCAGAAAACAACCACCACACCTGTCGATAGCACAGGTTGTCAGGACTGGAGAAATGGGATTTGAGATTTTGACTTTCTGCAAAATCTGTAAAGATTTTCTGAATGACTTTCCAAAGCTCTGGGGCTTACAAGGCTCCAACAAATGCACATAAAAATGTGGAAAGAAAAATCCAAGGCAAAAAAAGCTGAGAGCTTTAAAGAATACCTCTTATAAATTGCTTAAAAATGCCCTGTACCCTATATGGATCATTAAATTCAACTTGCTTGCTAATGAGTCTCTTTGGATGTTATGTATCAGTGCAGTGACCTTGATGCACATTTTTTTAACCAAAATAAGTTTTCTCTGTCAATTTTGTATACAGTACCATGAGTGTTTACTGTAGCAATATATTAGCTTTTCTTCCTATGAGATAGAAATAAATATTGTTTATTCCATAGCTTTTATATAATTCTACAGATTGCATTATATATATGCTGCCTAAAACCACAATCATTAATAGCATAATTGCATTTCACATAAATATTACATTTACGAATAGTTAATACATCTGAAATCGATGCAGTTAGCACAGTGCAGAGGTGAATGGCATAGCTGATGAGAGTTACGTTGGTAAAATATGTTATAAGCACCCTCTTATCGCACAAGAGTTACAAAATGTGACATTTTAAAATCATATTTAATAGTGCCTGTCTGCTAAGAGTAATTCTGCCCATTAACATACATATCACTTCTCTGTACGGCAGTAGCTCCATGTCACAGTTTTGCTTGGTGTTGTGCAAAATGGCTGTTGCTAACTTGGCTTTTTCCTTTCAGATACTGTCCCCCCTTTCGGATGCTATCTTGGCTGAGAAGACAGTGACAGTTCTGGATGAGAAGGTGACAATAACTGACCTGGGAGTGCAGCTGGTGACTGGGTTGTCACTTTCTCTGCAGCTCAGTCCAGGAAGCAATAAGGCCATCTTTGCTACAGCAGTAGCGCAGGAGCTGCTCCAGTCTCCGAAGCAGGTACTGTTAGCCCACGTGTATTGTGTTGTGGATGGACACTGCTCCGATTCACTATACCCTACTAATGGAATCAAGCAGATGGAATCAAGCAGATTTTTATTAATAATATGCTAATAAAACATTTTCCTTATGGGCACTTTTTTTTTAAGGCCTCCAGGTGCCCTAACAGAAAAACAAAGATCTCAAAAAAGTGGCACTATGTCTACACAGCCCCAGTCAACAAAAAGGCACACTCCGTCTGTTGAGGCTGCACCCCATAAATAACACATGCAACTCAATGACATGTCATAATTAAGCAACAGCAGTCCCCTTACAGACAGGCCCCCTTTCTGTCCCATCCAGTACCTACTAGATCAGAGGAGAGAGTGTCAACTAGATTGCCAAGTTCAGCCTCTCACCACAGGCAACCAAATCAACCCGTTAAGCGCATCTTTAAATGAGAAAGTGTTTTGCATACTGGCAAACTTCTTCCTTTACTTACTTTCTGTGAGCATTTTAAGAAGTTGTGGAACATCCCTTTCATTCTGATTCATTACTAGGATATGAATCAGCATCATTGACTCATTTCCTGATTCATGATTTCATAAACCAATTTTTGTTTCCCTGTTATTCTTAGCCCTTATATTAGAGAATCAACAGTTACCAAGGGCTTTTGGACTTTGCTGTGTCCCCGTCAGCCCCTGCTTGATATTTGCCCTTGTGTTTCTGTCTACATTTGAAATTTAAAAAATTTTTTTCAACCCCAATCCATCAGTCTGGGACTTACATCAAGGATGCGCTGGGCTCTTAATGCTTAAACATGTTCTGAGCTTTAAAAGTAAATGATCCTAGCACGCACATTTGAAACCTGGCCAACTGTTGAGATGCTTTAATTCATCATAGGGTCTTATCCTTGGGATGCAAGATGAGAAGTAATGCAGAACTGCTGCCTTTATAGGGTGATAAAAATCAGGCTGCCATAGTATTCCAAGAGTTAAGAAATCAATGCTAGGCAGCTAGAAATAAGGCCAGGGAGCTAATCCATTGCTGACATGGGGAGTTGAACAAACTACCTTGAAATCAACCCAAAAGCTGGGGTTGGTGGTGTTTAGTCCCAGCATGCTGCCCAGCACTGACAGTTCAGTTCCCAGAAGTGGAGTCTGGATGAGCCCCTGGCTGGATGCAGGGGGACAGTCAGAACAATATTGGATCAGTATTAAGCCAGCGAGGAAGACGTGCAGTGCCCACCCTTCAAGGACTGACTCTGTTTTGAAAGGCATCTGATTCTTTCCATTGCTTAGTACGTGATTTTCTGAGCACAATCCCTAAAAGCAAAGCAGGGCAAAATTATTAAATGATTATGCAGGTTTAAGCAACACAGTGGGAGGATGAGAGTTGATGACATAAATTGTGTGCAGCCTTCAAGAAATATCCAAAGATTAATAAACACAAAGCCGGGATTTATGACAGTGTCAGCAAAGTCTTAGGGCTCTGTCCTGAAATAGAGACAGAAACAAATCTCCCATTGAAGCACGGGAGCTTTATGGCTGTAAGGATTTCAGAATCAGGCCAGTAGATTATGCGCAATACAAACCCAAAAGACTGGAGGCTTATTCTCCAGGTGAATGTCTATGTGTTAGAAACAACTTAAAAGAGAATGATAAATATTTATTCTCTGTATATATGTTGAGTCAGAATGTAAATACCATCTGTTTGAAAAACTGCTCATTTAAAGAAACACGACTTTTATAATCGCGCTTTCAGCAAGTATGGTTCTTAATCTTTTGGTTGGGTGTTTGTCTGTCTGTCAGGCTCTCCCACAGAGTAGGATGATCCCAACTCTTACCAGGCAAGAGCTCATGTCATTTCAGACACCAAAGAATCCACTCATCAAGACAGGAGTCTGCCTGGTGTGGATTCTCCAGTGTCTAATAAGTTGCAAATATCCAAGCCGAAACAGAGCAAGTCAGACCATCGTAAGCAGACATTAGATGCCAGGAGAGCAATCTGAATTTGTAAATGATTGATGTCTGAATGGCAAGATTTTTTCAGGTAGTATGACAATTTTCGATAGCCATTTGAGAGTTCTTAGAGGACCTGATTTTCAGAAATGAGTGAGCACGTGTTGAACTACAACAAGATGTTTTCTGAAATCTAAGAATACTTCAAAGTGTTTCAAGTTAGGAACCGAAAGTCAAGGTTCCCAGGAATGCTGCACCATTACACACGTGCAAGTACAGAATTAGTACTCAGGTGTGACCCATTTACATCCAATAGGCCTCCGTGCTCTCTGAAGTGTACAATCTGTATTGCTGTGACACAAGATTAAACTTCATTATTATCTTGCTTTTAATTGCTAACAAGCGTGCAAATTACCCTGGCCATTTCCTAAAGAAGCAACTGATTGGTTTCCTCTGCTTGTACAAAATGCTTATTTAATTTGAGAGATAAAAATCACAGACTGAAGGTGTGGAGCCCTGTATGGACCTACTTGCTATATTAGGTATTTTTTAACATGTGTTGTGTGTAACAAGAGGAGACTTTGTATTTTAAGCAGTTTAGAAATAATGTAATAATTTTTTTTCCATTTAAATATGCAACAGTAAATGATCTCAGTCACTGGTAATGCTTTCTGACATGCAATTTATTATGGTGTTGAAGTAGATTCTGCAGAGCCCAGGGGATACAGCTCTTTTAAGCACCACCTTTGGGGAAACAAATCTTATTATCAATAAGTGTTTTAAACTAGTATTTCTCTTCACATCTTGGCAAGATATTAATTTTATTGCTCTCCCTTTTTATTTCTTTTCTGTTTATAAATTATATATGGATCTTGTGAGCAGGAGGGAATAGACCAGGACAGAACATATTTCCTTTATTTATTCTGAGTGTGCATGTATTTGTTTTATATGTTATAGGAAGCAGCCATTAGCTGCTGGATCCAGTTCAGTGATGGATCTGTCATGCCCCTGGATATTTTTGACTCCAAAGACTTCTCCTTGTCAGCTACATCTCTGGATGAGAAGGTGGTCTCCATCCACCATGACCCCAAATTCAAGTGGCCTGTGATTGCTGCTGAGACAGAAGGCCAGGGGACACTGGTGAAGGTAGAGATGGTGATCAGTGAATCATGCCAGAAATCCAAAAGAAAGAGCATCCTAGCTGTTGGAAGTGGTAACATTAAAGTCAAGTTTGGGCAGAGTGATGCCAATCCTAACATCACTGACGGTAAACACAGGGGTGCCGGTGTCCACCTAGAAAATCATGCCAGTGACCGGCGTCAGAAAACTGCTTTGCTGGAAAGAGCTGGACTAGATGGCCAGTATTACAGCTCCTCCATGGGCCATGAGCAAGGCAAAGGAACCACCACTCAAAGGTCTGTTTTAAGTAAAAAAGAAGACAGAGAAAGCCTCCTGGATGACGACAGTCATCTGCAGAACATCCCGATAGATTTTACAAGCTTCCCTGCACAGGTGGATCTGCCAAGAAACAACGGAGACTTGGAAGAGAATGACCTAGTGCAGACCCCCAGGGGACTCAGCGATCTGGAGATAGGAATGTATGCTCTTCTGGGAGTCTTTTGCCTGGCAATTCTGGTCTTCCTTATCAATTGTGTCACTTTTGCTTTGAAGTACAGAAACAAACAAGTTCCCTTTGAAGAGCAAGAAGGCATGAGCCACTCTCATGACTGGGTTGGGCTAAGCAACAGGACAGAACTGGAGAATCACATAAATTTCTCATCTCAACAAGATGAACGTATCACAGCCATTGACAGAGGAGTGGACTATGAAGAGAGCAAATATCTCCTCAACACAAATGCTGCCAAAAATATTAATGGACAATCTTTCAGGTCTACTGAGTCCACCTTCACTGAAGGGAAAGAACAGAAAAGTGAACCAACTACTTCTCCTACCTCTAAGAGGAAACGGGTTAAATTCACCACCTTTACCACCATCTCCTCTGATGATGGATGTCCAACTGTCAATTCAATCTTGATGAGTAGTGAGGATGACATTAAATGGGTCTGCCAGGATATGGACCTGGGGGAGTGCAAAGAACTTAAAAACTATATGGAGAGATTACATGAAAATGTGTAATGAGACACAAAAGACTTTTTTTGTTTGGTTTGATCGTTTGTTTGTTTGTTTTTCACTCACCTTCTGCCTTTAATTTTGGGTAGTGGGGCAAAATGTATTGATAACAAGAATCAGCTGGTGGATAATAACTCAATGGAGCCCCAAGAAGCCACCCAAAAGCAGCTGAGAGAGCAGAGATCCTGGACAGTTCTTAAAACTCAAGTCTTCTCTGTGCTCAGAGATGGAAGTGAGAGATGTGTGTGGGTTTTTTGATGCATGGTAACATGAAAAAAAAAACCTTAGCAAAATAATACGGTCTCATTCTCTGAGCTTTCCCAGGAAATCAATAAATACAACAAACTCCATGCAGTTTGGATATTACAAAGTTCACACAGCTCTACTGTTCAATATTGCAAGCTTTGGTTAAAAGCAAAAAAATTGGTCTCAGAATAAATAGATCCATGAAGAGAGGATGTCATTCAAGCCACATGCAGAGAATATCCATCCAAGAACATTAATTTAAAGCTGACAAAAACCAACAGTGTGAGCAAAGCAGCTCCCAGAGCTGAAAAGTCATGAGTTTCTAAAAAATCTGGAGGGGAAAAAGGAGTAACTGGGCTGTTCACAAACCAACATGTTTGCCTCCCAAGCACTGAGAATGGATAGACATACACAGTTAAAACTGAAACTTTCTTTTTAAGTAGATGCCAAGGTAATAGACTTTGTCAGCCGATTTTCAGTATTTCTTAATTTGTAAAATAGGAGAAGATATAATCTATACTCAGAATATCACTCATAGAAAGGAAGGTCTGTTTTGGAAAGTTTGAGAGAAAAAGCTATTTTTAAAAGCCCACTTTATTTGATTGTCCTGTTTCAAATTTGTATTCCCAGCCATTTCCCTGGACCGCTCCCCACCTGGTATCATGAGGGCACTTACTAGCGTCAGTCAGCTTTGGAGGCACGTGGTTTCTTCCTTCCCTTCCATGCACACTCGCTTCTCCACAGTGTGCTCTTGCCAAGCACAGACACCGTTGGTACCACGCTGGTACTTGCTTTACGTGCTGTCATTTACCAAAGTTGGCCACTCTCTCTTGGGTAAGTGTTACTTGTGCTGATCTCGGACACCAACAGCAACTGCCTCTTTGTCCGTCCCCTTCCCTCGGAGAGGTCAGGTTGTTCTGTTCCTTCCGCTCATGCTTCTTTAGACCCTCGCTCAGCACATTTAGAGGGCACTCCAAGGTCATAGAGGAGTGCTGCACATTCAACATTGACGCCTCAACAGCTAAACTCAGTAGATAACATTTGTTTCTCCCAGAGGTGATGATTATCTTTTGTTTTCCACTGATAAGGATGTACATATGGTAGGATTTCAGTGATTACCCTTTGAATCCGATCTGCCCTCCATCCCTAGAACCAATAAATTTTTTTCTGAGGTCCAAAAGCAGTCTCCAATGACCAGTGGCAAAGTGCCAAAGCACTAACTAAAATCCAGCTTATATTTCAAGTTGTCCTTTATCTTCCAGAGTAAGTCCTTGCCCTCTTTTTATTATTAAGTCTCTTTCTGTCATTGAATCTAGGTTGCTCAGTTTAATACACACCCGCCCTCCCACAAACACTTAGATTGAATCCCTCTATATTTAGAATGTACTGTAGATTGTAAGAATGTAATATATATATTTATAAACATGCCAACTGTGAATAAAATTTGCATTTTAGTGGCTTCATCTTTTTTCCTACTCTGAACGCCTCTTTCCTTTCACTGTCAGAGCATTTACCCGAAAAGAGACTGGCAGCACTATGGGGACTTTGATGAAGCGGTGAATTAAGGTCTTGGCACAATCTAATCACAAAGTTTTACATCGTGCAGTGTTGGGGGGAGAAGATAGAACATCAACAACATACTATGCTACAAATGTATTTGCACCAAGTCACCCTTCCAAGATTTGAAACTATTTGTAAACAAATCCACATGCATATTTCTAGCCTGAACGCCTGAGATGTGAGTTTCTGATTTTGGTGCGATTGAGAAGATCCACATTTGTCTACATACTTTTGAAAGACGATTCTGAAAAAGTATGTGGGTGTAAAGAGGGCAAATGTGCCCAAGAATTTGGAGATCAATACTTGCACATCAGATGTCTTTGCTTTCTTTCAGCATCTCTCATCAAGGCCTGGATTACTCAGTGCTATGGAAGCTCAAGGACACAGTGCAGCAGTCAGGACAGCAGGGTGAGGGCCCAGGCTCACTCTGGCTGAGCACTCAGGTGAGGGAAGCAGCCTTGATGCCCTAGCAAAGCACTGCAGCCGCCCAGCAGGTCCAGCAGTATTCTAGCCCACAGACTTGCTTCCAATTCTGGAGCTATTTTGGGTGCTTTTTACACATCGCTACATCATGCCCACAGAGACTTACCCTTAGCGGTGTGGAAGTCGGGGTAAAAGTGGTCAAAGCTCAGCTAACTGTCTGTGCACATCAGATGCGTGCATGCGTGCAAGGATGTCTTGCAAAAACAGCACTGCGTGGCCAATCCTTCTCCTTTGGAGAGAACAGGTACAAGCCACGCTGGGAGCAGGCTGTCAGAATTGCTTTACCAGTGAGCTGCTATGGTAAATCCAGATTTCTGCATTAGCTGCCTCTGGGGAACGTGGAGAACTAACAGCAAGTTCATATGGTAGCACAAACCACTGAAATGTTCTCCTAGGACAAAACAGCCGCCAGCTACAATTGTAAGGATACTGACATTCCCATTTATGCCGTTCTGCTTGCTCAGAGGTCCCTGCTGTCTCTAACAGCTGTAGCTTGCTGTTATCCATAAGGCAATACAGTAAATAATTCCTAGTATTTAGAGTGCTCTTTGTCCATAGATCTCAAAGTGCTCTGAGCAAGGTGGATTCCTTGTTGACATGGAGAATACCAAGGTTAAGTGACTTGCCCAAAGTCACAGAACACCAAGGTTAAGTGACTTGCCCAACACAGGAAATCTATGACAAAGCCAGGAAGAGACATCGCTCCCCCCACGCTCTCTGATGTGTCACAGGCACTGAGCAGGATCCTGAGCTCTGCTCGTGGGGAAGCCAGAGTGGATTGTGGCCATCTGTATGCGAGCAAACACTCTTAATTTGCTAATAGCAGACTAAATCGTCTTCCTGTAAAGATTTTTTTTTGTATGTATCTATCTATCTGTTGGTAGTTAATATACTTTTGTGTATGCTAACTTTTCTCACAGCACAGGGCCCAGACTTTTAAGTGAGAGCTTCTGCACCGTGGAGCATTTCAAGGGGGAAAGCTGGTGTTTTGGGCAGAGGAGGGTCCCATTTGCCAAATGAAGGGGCTAAATTCTGTCCCCCATAATAAAAGCAACAATGGTGTTTAGGTGCTGCATACACATGACATTTTGCAGCTATGGCTCCTTTGGCAATCTCTTGAGCCTGATAAAGAGCCCTGTTGATAGCAAGCAGTCTCCTGTGACTGTTATTAATTAACTTTTTTTTTTTTTTTGCAGTTGCTTCCTTATTTTCATGTTTGAGTCTCTTTTCATGTGAGTAGCTAGACTGATAGACTGATGCAGGCGTGTTAACAAAAGGAAGTATATCTGATGCAGTGTGGCTTTATTTAGAGACTTTATGCATAAATACAATCAGGAGTAGAAAGTGGATTATTCTATAAATCAGGTAAGCTGGTTCTTTACTGTCTTCCTTCATTTTAAAAGCTTCCTCCTCAGCTGTCTTAAATATGTAGTAGTTTAGACCAAACTGCATTAATACACCAATGAATTCAAAGTCTGAGCAATGCAGATAAATAATTGTCTTGGAATAAGAATTCTATGGAGGTAAGTGACTTGAAAAAACAGAATACGTATTAAATCAATGTGCAGCCTGCACTAAGTAGCTCTAGAAACTACTTTTACACCTTGTTTCCATAATGAATGAGATGTAAATGAAATGAGGACACTGGAGACACTTTAGTTCGGCTCTGTGTATGTTCAGCCTCTCCAAGACTGCGTGCTCTCATTCCCCTGTGGTGTGTGGGGCTGCTTTATTGTGGAGGATCCTTAGCGGGAGCTACAGGATTCATGTACTACAACTTAGAAAAGTTTCACGTGTGTCACCTAGGAGAGAGTGTTGGTTGGACTCACATATGTATTGATCAAGCAAAGTCCAGTAAGCATCACTGAGGAATTAACTCGGGCAAGGAGCTATTGCTGCTAAATGTTGAGTTTAGAAAACGCTTCAAGTATCTAAAAAAAACTTTCAGAGATTAATTTATTTAATCCATGAAAGCCACAGAACTCTGTCATATATTTCTATATGTTTGTTGTAGGACCAGATCCTTTCTGAATGGGTGTTTGGTCTCCAAAAGCCATCATCTTCCTCATGCATAAATAACGCCACTTTCCTGTGAAATTAGTGGGTATTATTGTGCTGTTTGGCTTTTTAGTGAACTCTTTACTAGATGAAGTTCAAATTTGCAGCAATAATGGCCTCAGAGGAGCAGAAAACCTGGCACATGGTGCCCGTAACCAGGAGTGTTAGAAGGGCCAAGGTTATGCGAGTCAAGCAAGTATGTCTGAAACTGGATCATTTTCTACCTTTTTGCTGATTTGATATGAAGACTTCTGTCAACAAATCCTTCATTATGCAGGCTTTCTGCTCCAGCTCTGAAAGGAACAGCAAATCAAGCAGCCCACGTATGTAATATTAATGGCTGGAACAGCAGCACTGCTACTCTGTTTGTGTGTACTGCCAATGCTCATTAAGAAATTCCTGTCACACTGTAAAGATGGCTGGTAGATTACATACGACAAGTTCCTGCATCTGTCTCCTTAAAACAGCCCCCAGAGCCTGGAGGGACACGTTCGGTACTGAACCACGTTTGTTTGTACCATCTACCAGAACTCACTTGCTCCTTGTTTCGGTGGGTGCAAATGAGGCCTCCTGTTGCATTCCCCTTCTGCAGTCACAGGCACTTCTCTGATCTGATTGATGCTGTGCTGGCACACTGATGGTAGCTGGATATTAGCTATTTGGTACTTGAATTCTGTGGCACGTGAGAGAACTCAAACCAATATTACCAGCACCAGAAAGCTGCAGCTTTGAAGTGTAACAGGGACTTCACTTATCCATGTTCAGACCTTTGTTCCTATAATTAAATTAGAGCTTCCTACAGTCAGTTAACATATTAATGACCTAAAAACCAATCCAAAGAGCTTCACTGCTCAGCCCTGATGATAGGAGACTGCAAAGATGACTGACTCCCATTTTCTACATTTTACGGAGCTCAGGAAGCTCAGATGAACAGAGTGGAGGAGAAATAAGGACAGGAGTACGGGGGCTGTACTCTCCATGAGCGCTGTTTAGCTTGGCACACACTGGGTGAGTCCAGTCACCTTCAGCAGAAGCGTGTATCCAGTCATAGCTACAGACTTTCACTGCAGCTTATCCCAGATCTGCCCCTGCACATTTGTATCTCAGCCTGCTCATACAGAGGCCAGCACCAGGAGCTGGTCCTGGGAGCCCCAGCTGCATCCCTGCATGGCGATGCTCCGCAGCCAAGTACAGAGCAACCTCCTTTCAGTGAGCCATCAAAATGAGAAGTTCCTCTGAGCAGATCACCCCTTCTTCCACCCTTGTGTTATGCCTGGAGATCCCACTGCAGAATTGACAGGTATAACCACCTACCTCCACCTGCGTGAGCATTCAGGGCTGCCCAGGCTCTTGGGTATCTCACTGGACATTAATAGAAAAGTGTGGGTTTAACAGCAGGCACTAGACCACTCTCTGGGAGCTTTAGTTCTTCTCCCAGCACTGATAGTCCATGTGCCTCTGCTTTCTCTGGATTGTTTTGTTCGACTGAAGTCTGCAGGACTGTGCCCTGCCTGTGCTGTTGTACAGCGGGGCTGTTGTCTTTGATGGAAGTCGATGTTGCTGCTGCCCCAGGTGCTCCTGGCATGCTTCCTGACAGGATGATCTGTATCCATGTGCTCTGCTCCTGGTGGGATTCTCCCACCAGTCGGGGTACATCTCATGCCTCCCTGTTTCTCCAGCAAATCCTTTGATTAACTGCGGACACCCGTTTTCCATCCTGTTGTCATGAAGCCAAAACCCCAAATCACTGTGCTCCTCTTTGCCATTAATAACCTTTTACAGCTTTCTTTTGTCGGTCCTCCCTCTCAGGCCTAATCAATACCTTTGCTCTTAGTGTTTGGCATCCTCTTCCATTCTGCCAGTCAGGATACCAAGGTCAGATCAGTCCCTTTTGTACTTTTCCCTTAAACAAAAATAGTATCAGGCTGCCATGTCTTAATGCAAAGTATTTTGTAGAATTGAAAAATCCCAAATATTGATCAGGTCTAGCTCTCTACACAGCCTTGACTGCTTTAATACAGCACTCAATAACGTGTCTTTTGCAAGACCAATTCATAAAGCTGAAAAGTCATTTTGGCAGGCTGCGTGTGCAAGCTCAGAATGATTTTCTTCGTCTCACTGCATAGCCCTCCCTCACGCAATCATGCCAGCCCCTGAAGAGCAATAGGATTTTAATCAGCTCTTCTAATTGTTTTGTTCCCCAGTCTAGTACAGAGCCGGTGTCCCCTGCTCCTACAGCACCAGTGATGAGGGACTGTAATTGAAGAGGATGCTCTTCTAACCCAGTTTTAATATGATGTGTGAGGCTACTGGGGATGATTGCTGCAAAGCAGCAGAGCCAGAGGACAGACAGACAAGCTGAGCACTGTTACTCAAATCACGCCTTAAACCAGGGGGAACTTCAAGCTTTTGGAGCTAGAGCCATGCCAGAGTGCAGAAAAATTCGCTAACAGCTGAATTGTGCTGCTTTGTTGCTCCTAAGAAATTAACATCACCCTCACCCTCTTTGGAGTCGCACCCTTATGTCTGGAATGCCTGGTTCAGTTTCTCACCCCCTCAGCTATTATAAACAGCCTCTCCTCCGGCTGAGGTGTAGGCTTGGGAGCTCTGCAGTGTAAGGAAAAACAGAAAGGAGCAGAGAGGGGGAGAAAGGAGCAGAAGGGGATGTAGCTAAGCTGGGATATGGGGGCATTTTGTAGCCTCACCGTGACATTTCTGGACTTCACAAGCCGCAAACAGGCTGTATACTGCAGGATGCCCAGCCTACCCCCCAAAGCAGACCCAAGCTGCGAGGAGGGGCGCAGCGGCTGGTGGGGTTTGACAGCCAGCCCAGTGTCCCCAGCTCAGCCTGGACTGTGCCTCACCTGGTTCCTGCCTGCCTCTGCTGAGTCTGGGCTGGAGTCAGGCTCAAAAGGACAGTAAACTGCCGTGGGGAAAAGTTGCTGGTTTAATCACGAGCTCCCAGTCTGCTGCCCAGGAGGGCTGGTCCTGGGGAACGGTTAATGCGGTCGCAAAGCACAGATCTCTGGGGGAAATGCCCCACTCATTAGTGTTATCTGCTGCTTTGGCCTCGGATGGAAGCAGAGGGTGGGAGATTATGATTTTCTATTATAAGGCAGCAGTAAGCCTTAAACAATGCATATTCATGTATTTCCCTGTGTGTGTGTATGCATATATGTATGCCTTACGTATATGTGAAGTAGACTTATGCTGTCCTCCTTTCTAGCCTTAATTCATCATTTGCTTACTACAACTTCCCCATCCCCCATTTTAATATTTTCACTTACCGTACTTTGAAGAGCTAGAAATAGCTTGTCAGCTTGAGACAGCTCTTGAGAAGTTTAATTTTCCTAATGCTTGTTGGAAATCCCCTTTCTGAATCTGCAGGAATATTAAGGTTCTTAGCGTGAGCTGTGCAGAGAGGGAATTTGCAAGTAAAGCTGTCAGTGAATTGCAATTGGGTTAGGAGAGGCTTGATGGACAGCACGGAGGGGTGCAAGATCCGTCTCCTGAGGAGGGAAGGATGCTTGCTGAGCCCGCCATGGGTAGCAGAGCTGGGAAGGGACAGGTAGATGCCAACCGCTTGTTTTCTCTCTGCCAGCCCTACGGGGAACATAGGTAGTCAGGCAAAATTAGAGCAGAGGCACACAGAGCGTTTACAAGCAAAGGTAACAGTTGTAATGTTTTTGGCTGCTGATTCCACGCTTGGATTTCTAATGTCACTGCTTCTGCCTGATACAGCCGGTGGGAACTTGTGGTGCTCCGACTCCAAGCTTCTGGCAGCACCATGCTCCTGTAACCGTGGCCTCTGCAGAACGGTGCTGCTGCCTTACTGGCTGTGTCCTGTGCCCAAACGGGGACAGCTGGGAAGCCTTTACTGTGCCAGCACTGAAAGGGGCAGGGACAGGGGTAAAAGAAGCTTTAACAAAAGCTTTATTGCCAGCACTGTGCATTACCTGGGTGCTCAATGCCATTCCCAGAGCGGCAGCACTAGCGTGAAGGATTCTTCGTATAGAGAAGAGAAATAAAAAGGTGTTTTGCAAAGAGCCAGACAATAGCAGGTGTCCCCAAGCTACTGACAGTGACAGGAGAGCACAGTAAGTTGGGAATAGGTAACCTGTCGATGCCTGAATCCTCGTGCTTGGTTCTGTGTCCCTGTCTCACAAGTGCACACACCATAGGGGGATCCTTCCCCCCACATCACCAAGAGGATGTGAATAAACAGGCACATTTACCAAAGCAGGGTACTGGCATGGACCCTTCCACATGAAGCTCTGAGGTCTCTGCTGAGTGCAGCTGGGAGTGCTGGTAAACCCAGAAGGTCCACTGAACCCAACCCACTGCAGGTTTGGGGCTGAAGATAAGGCCAGTTCTATCTGCTGCTGGGGCTGGGCCTGGACCAGGCTGCAGATCGGAGCCTTGCAGAGGCAGGCTCACGTGCTCCAGCTCAGGGCCGTTTCTATTGCATGCTGTTGCATATATTTTTAATAAAAGGCAGATAATTTGTGAGTGGAAGTGCCAAACGAGTGTCTTCCTGCTAGCAGGAGGCCAGCAGCTGTGCTTGCTGATGGCTGTCAGGCAGCTCAAAACGCACGATGGGCTGGCACAGGAGTTCAAAGATGCCGGCGTGCGCTCAGCCTGTTTTTCTCCATCCTAAGCAGAAGCAAAATAGTTAAGTAAGAAAGATCAGAAAGGCTGATAATTCCTCCTCCTCCTCTTTTACCACCTGCTATTTTCTTCCTGAGTATCTGGACTAAAAGAATTACTGAAATTAAATATAGCAATTCAGGCTGTCCATTGTTCCCTGCTCCGTGATGTGCCAGAGTGGCACCTTTGTATTCATCCGTCCATCCCCATCTCCTCAGATGTGCTGCTCACACAATAGTTATTGTTGTAGAAGGGACCTGGAATGAGCTCTTGCATTATTCACTTCATTTATTTTGATATAATATTTGGAGCCACTTCATTAAATTCTCTTGCAATGTCCTGTCATTTTTTTTCCTGTCTCCTTGCCAATGCATGGCTCATGCAGATAATATAGCAACAACAATGTGGGGTGTGGGGATGTGGGGGAATAGACTTGTTTTCTATAAAAGAGGCTAGCTATGAATTATTTAACTTGACTTCTTGATCTCAGGATTCCCTCCCTTCCTCCATTCCCCCCAAAAAGAGTACAACTAGCTTGAAATGTGTCATTTGCAGGTAGTAGATATGGGCAGTAAATCACAGAATCATAGAAAGGTTTGGGTTGGAAGGGACCTTAAGGGTCATCCAGTTCCAAGCCCCCTGCCCGGGGCAGGGACACCTTCCAGCAGACCAGGTCACCCAAAGCCCCGTCCAGCCTGGCTTTGAACACTTCCAGGGATGGGGCATCCACAGCTCCTCTGGGCAACCTGTGCCAGTGCCTCACCACCCTCACAGTGAAAAATTTCATCCATATGTCTAATCTAAATCTACCCTCTTTCAGTTTAAAGCCATTACCCCTTGTCCTATCACTAGTCTTGAATGAAGAAAAAAACATACAGCTTTGCAGACAGCGTGTGCATACGCAGAAGAAGACAGGATATGGAAACATCTATTCACTAGCACTGGAAAATGAATTAGAGTCTCCCACCTCTTGCAATGTTTTCATAGATGCAACATGAAACTTTTCCTTTTTAATGTTCCGAGCGCTTGTGATCCGAGGAGGAACTGATGTAACACAGCCTCTCCAATTACTCAGGGCCTACTGTTTTCCTGGCATTGCAGAATCTGTTAGAGCTGCCAGGGATGTCGGGGAGCTTTCCTCCCAGGTGTAGCTTGCAAATTGCTCCAAGGGAAGGGGTAGAATTTGGCTCAGCAGTTCAAACTCTCCAGTGAGCAGGATGGATTTTGAAGAAATGAGTTTTGTACAACAGAGCTCAGAAAATGAACCAACTGCAATTCTTCCCAAGCTATCAGTTTTCCAGCATTTCTATCCTCATAACAACAGTCTGTGCAACATTTAAGATGCAAAGGCATAAGGGCTCCCCTGCACTTGCTGTCTGGTGCCATTTTAAGCACATTCCCAGGGTGACCCGTTGTCCTGGCTCTGGCTAGGGCAGAGTTAATTCTCACCTCAGCTGGGAGGGAAGCTGGAGCCGGTGGCCCCTGTGGCTTGGGACACAGCTGGGCAGGTTACTGATCAGCCACCAGCTGGGGCAGGTTACCCAAATTGGCCCAGGGGCTGTTCCACACCTGTGACCTCATGCTCAGTGCATAAAGTGGGGAAGCAGTGAGGGGGAGGTTTTACTACTCCGGAGTGACTTGGGTGTCAGGATCCATTGTGAGCTCTGGTACTGTAAGTTATGCGCTTAAATATATTCTGTTATGGGCTTTGTTTTCTTGCTCTGTTTTCTCTTCCTCTGCTGTTCTGTTAAACTGTTTTTATCCCAACCCACGAGTTTTGCCTTTCTTTCTTTCCTGATTCCCCTTCCCACCCCACTGGGCTGTGTGGTATTTTAGCTGCTGAATGGGGCTAAAGTGAGACCTGTGTTCTTGCCTTTTCTCTGAGCTGTCCCCATGCACCTACTCACTAAACTGCAGCCAAGGCAGCAGCCTCCAGCTGCCCCAGTGCTTCCAAAAGTGGAAACCCTTTCAGACTTCTGGAAGGGCTTCACAGATGCAGACTGAACACATTGGGGAGCAGCAAAGCGTCAGCCGAAGTGATCTTCCAGAGACTGGGGTCTGATAGTGGTGTGGGAGCCTAATAGTGTCAAGCCTAATCGGCAGTGCTTCGCTCAGCTGCAGAGTGCTCTCCACACTGCTGTAGCTTTGGAGGAATGTGGTGCAATATGTTGTCAGCTCTTCGGTCCCTGTTATGAACAGATATAATGCTACAAGGCCTTACGCTGCTAAATTATTTCTTTTTCCACATGTGAATAACTCTGCATGGGTATGAAGTGCCTGTGTTCTGGTCTGTCTGCGTCAAGGGGATTGTGCGGCCACGTCAGTCACAAGTGGCATCACTTCTGGTCGGGGCAAGGCCCGAGGGATGAGATCTCGATGGTTTTGGAGCTCCTGTTACACTGCAAGGGGTGCTGCCTGCAGTTTAGGGCTGCTGCTAGAAACCTTCCAGTTGTGAGTGGTGTGTTACACTGTAAAACAGTGGCAGCTATGATAAGTAAGGAAATAAAATAAAAATAACTTAAGCGTAGGATAAAGCAGTCAATTAAACGGAAACTTTCCAGGGCTAAGAAGTGTTCAGTCCCTGCAAGTAGAGAGAGTGATATGCCAGAGCCTCCATGCAGAAGCCCACCCTGCTCCTTGAATTATGCCACAGAAATTGCTTTCTGGCAATTTAACATTAAAATGTCAGAACATTGTGGCTCTGAGGGCATCCGCAGCTGATGGAATGTGTGTCGGCTGTTTGGGAATTGGAGCCTAGACTTCTGTGGGTGGTTGTCTGAATAAAAAGCAATAAGTAAAAAAACCACCACCACCAAATAAATGTACTGCATCTGTGGGGCTGTGGTGGTCCCTTGAGCGTTGTCTTGGCCAGGACTCTCAGAAGTGAGCTGTGGCTCTGGCTCTGCAGCCACACATGCTTGTCATTTGAAGTATGTAGTTAAGCTTATTGGAGTAACAGAGCTAGTCTGATGTTTACCCAATGCATGTAAACAGATAGCAGATTTCACCTATTTGTCGTCATGTTTATCATCCAAAGCCAAAATACTCTAGGAAAAGTGTTTACTTGTCTGGACTGGAAAATACATAGTAATCTGGAGGTAATTCTAGATCTCCATGAATTAGAAACAACTAGCTCTAATTTTACTGCTGGGCAATATGCTTTCTTGGACTGTCCCTGGAAGCTAACAGCTGCAGTGGAGGAGTCGGGCTCTGAACTCCTGCAGCAATTAGGCCAGTGGGTCTCGAGCAGAAAACCATAGGAATTGCTCAATGCAGTGAATTTAGAAATCCCTGGGACAGCTACTGTAAATACGAGACAGAAAGGACTAATTGTGGTGATGGGAGAGATAAAGGCTTAATTACTTATTATTTTTCTGTGATAGTAGCACTAATAAAAGCTTGTCATTTCCATATGTATATTCTTTTCCATATGTATATTCTTGGCACTGCAGAGAAGCTTCTGGCCACCGCAGCACCCAGGAGCCGGGGGTGCGTGCTCTCCTCCAGCCTAATGCAGCCTTTCTGCAGCACCATACGTTTCCCTCTGTGACAGATGAGAGCCGCTGAGCCACAGGCAGCCAAAACTCTTTTTCATCCTAATTGTTCTGCGGCCTGTTCCTCCTTCAAAAAGTGCCTTTGCTGAAATATTGTAGTGACCGTAAATTTTGTGTGTATTGAGATAGCAGCGTGATTATTTGGCTGTTTAGTCTGTATTTGCCCCTGAATGCAGAGCACGGTTGATATCTGAACCTTGTGTGTTGATTCATTGATTCTGTTTAGTCAAGAAGCTGGGACAGGTTTTTTTGAAATGAGTTATTAACAACAACTTCCTTTTAAAGGTTATTGGTAATTATTTGCCTCCTTGGTGGTGCCAGGTTTTTAGCAGCTAGTGGGAAGGGCTTGGGGCTTGCCTTGTTCGTGGAGTCCCCTGGAAGTTGTGCCTGGCTGGCACTGGTGATTCAGTGGTGGCTGGCAGCTCTGGCTGGGGACAGCACTGACGATGAAACAGAGAGGGCCCTGGCCACCTTTGGACTTCTATGTGATACATACAAGATATGAAAGCATCTTGGGGTTTCTCTTCCTTTTTTTTTTGGCGGCTGCTGTTGCATTTCAATTGTCTTAATTGAGACGTTTCAGCATCTTGTGCTGTGTGTTTGGGGGAATCTGACATGTTCACAGCTGCTTTTACATGTAGTGCCAAGACAGAGCAAGACAGTTATAATTTCCACTTGTTTTTTTTTTGCCTTTCTTTAACCATAGCAGTCGCTATCAGATCTGAGCCCTTGAGCTGCATGAGGCACCAAAATGCAAGGGGCAGGCTGGCCCAGGCGATACAACTGTGGAAAGCAGGGCAAGTTCCAGCTCATAAAGTCTTGATTTGCTGTGGGGTTGGGTTTTTTAATTTTTTGTTTATGGAAATGAATATTCAATGTAAAATAAAGTGGTTTGGCTTTGGGAATGTCTAACAAGAATTTTTCTGTACCATTTTGGAGGGTTGGGGAGGTTTTTTGCCTTTTAAATGAGCTTAATTAAGTAAAGCTGGACTCAAAAGGCTTCATTTGCAACTGTTCAAATTAACTTTTTCTGGTGGAAATAATAGTGGTGGGTGATTAAAACTAGTATTTTATGCTTTTTATGTGAGTGAATTAATCATCCATATGTTAGTTTATTTCTGTTTAAATTACCATAGGGGGACTAGGAAAGGGCTAAGAAGGAACAGAGCCTGCGCTCCCAGCCTCCGAAGGCAGCCCTGGTTCCAGTGGGCATCGGTTAGGTTAATAGATTTACATTTAAATGTTTGGTGTGGAAGAGAAAAAAAGAACACTTCACTGGTTGTAGCATAAACCAGGTTCTGAATCACTCATAATCTTTACGTAGAAGTCAATTAAAGATCTTACTGGAAAGCAGAGGGTGATGGGACAAACGCCCACTCCTGGTTTATCAGTCGTAGAAACACTGTTTCCCATCAAAGTCAGTACAGAGTGATGTTCCACAGAGCTTTTTCCTGTGGTGACAATTATTTTAATTACTCTAGTGACAGATGAATTATTTTCTAATTCTTCATATACACAACATTAGAATAATTACTTGGTGTTTTAAAGCCTTGTGAGCTGTATCCTGGCTGGTACCATTTTGCAGCTCAGCTTTCCCACAGGCTGCCTGGCACCGCCCGTCCTTAATGTGCGCACCCATTTCCAACGAGACCTGCAGATGCCTCATGGGACAAAAGAGAGGGAGACAGTAATGCTGTGGGCATGTACCCTTCTCCCCAGCAGTACTTATCACTGCAGGAAACCACCAAAGCCCCCAGGTAAACACAGCCCCAATCGAAGGCCATCGGAGCCTGGCTCAGGGCGAGTGCCAGCCCAGCGAGGAAAGTGTCAGCTCCCAGTGATAAACCTGTTTTCTCACGTGTTTTGCTTGGCCTCCCTGGCCTCCCAAGCTGGTACGGCTGACGATGCTGTTTGCATCCTTGCTGAGCTGTGATCGTGCTGATTTGTGCCGGGAGGATCTTTCATCCACGTGCTCTGAGCTGCCACAGCAGCAAACAGCTGTTCCCACAGCCCCGGCCACCCCTGCGATGGGCTGCACCCTGCTCACAAATTCCCCTGTTGGGACAGAGAGAAGAAAGTAGGTTTGATTTTTTTTTTTATTTTTTTTATTTTTTTTTTTTCTCCCTCCAGCTCAGGCTGTGGGAGATGGGTGGTGAGCACAGGCAGGAGCCCTCAGGCTGGGCCAGGCCAGGGACAGTGTGGGGGGCACCCCAGGCAGGGCCCTCTGGTGAGGGTGGGGAGAAAGCACCCCTGCAGCACTGGCAATAGCTTTTCCTGCTAATTAGACTTTTAATTACAACTGCTTGTTTCACTTGCAAGGCAGTTTGATTTGGGCAATGTTCTCTTTCAAGTACTACAGCAAAGTGCAGCACTTCCCACTGATCTCTTACTCAGCAAACACTATTTTTATTAAGCTTTTTTTGTTGTTTTTTTTTTTTTTTCCTTAAAGACTAGCAAGACAGTTGCTGGTTTAGTCCTTTTTTACCTCGGAAGCCACAGCTATCATCACTGTTAGCAGTACCCTCTAAGTCTGTGCTGGAGTCCACGATCAGAATTGGCTTTTATTACAATGTCCTTTTGATAAGTTTGGGTTTAGTCTAGTTGCTATCAGATATTTTCTAGCAAAGAGTTCAGGTCGTTAAACAGACTTAAAAGGCCTCTGACAACACCTACATCTGCTGCAGGGATGTTTCCAGAGGTGCTGAGCAGGGCTGTGGGTCTCTGTCACAGATTTTCTGTTCTTAAAACCTGTTGAGGAGCTAATCCCCCTCTTGGCTTTGGAGCGGCAATGTTCAGGTGTGCAGCCATGCACCAGTGAACTGGAGAGAGCTTGGTCCCAGGTGGCTGCCCGGAAAGCAGAGCTCATGGACACACGCGGAGCTGCGAGCTGGTGAACAGACTATCTGCTCGTGCTGGACCTCAAACGGCGGCTCGGGGAGCGGAGGCGGAGTGGGTGTCCCATCCCTGGCTTTGAATAGCTGCTAAAGCCAGTGTCCTCAACAGACCAGTCTACTCTGTGTGGCTGTGAGAATTCTCAGCTTCTAGCAGGTGTTGGGCAGCAGAAAAGAGTTAAAGTGAAACGTTTTCAGAACTGTAGGACTTGATCTTCCTCTTTGCTCCAGCCATTGCCTCCGAATCACGCTGGCTCAGGAACTGTAGAGGATTCAGGGAGGGGAATGATTAAAAGATTGGGAAACATCTCACAGAGAGAGGGAGAGTCAAAGCACGCAATTCATGCCGTGTATCAAAGGGAGCTTATGTGGTGCTTTGATCACAGCCCGTAAGTACTTACGTGGTGAACATAAATTTGAACAGACTTTTTAATCCATAGGCAAAGACACGACCATCAGGGTATGAAGCTGTAGCTGTACAAATGCAGAACCAGAAACAAGTCTCTTATAGTGAGGAACGAGTTACCAAGGGTTGCAACAGGTTTACCGCTTGCAGTTTTAGATGGTTTTCTGGAAGCAATGTTCCAGTTCAGGTGCTGCCACTGGGCTGGACGTAGGAAGTCAGAAGGTCTCTGCACAAGTTTGCATTAGATGACCATGGTGCTTTCTTTGATCTCAGAAAAATAATCTGTCAGTCTCTGGGTAAGACTTTCTGTAGAAAAAAAAAAAGGCAAAAAATAACATTCTCAGCTCTCATTCAGCTCTAATTCATTTGAATAGGAACTATTATCTAAGGTGTGCTAAGGACTGGATCTAATCTGAATCAAGTGCATGGACTGCAGTCACGTTATTTCTCATTTCACTACGGTTAATTGAGGATGTGTTTTGGACTGTATATTGCCCATTGCCCATGGAAAGGCCCAACACAAGTTCACGGAAGTATGATTCCCACAGACTCCAGTGAGTGCTAAATCCTTCAGTGCTAAATTCTAATTTCAGCTACGCCAGAGCTACGGTGCTACCATAGCAGTGTTCACTTTGGTTTCCAGCATCACCGTATTTGAGCAGCCCCGACTTTCCGCATGCCTCGCAGCGTTCCCATGCAATAGGAGCAGTCATGTCCAGGCAGTTCGTGCTGCAGCTGAGAACTGAACTCCTCTCACAAGCCCCAGTGCAGAGTCTTAAATGTCTCGTTCCAGAGTAAACCAAAATAAACAAAAAAAACCAAAAAAATCTTTATTTTGGAAAAAAACTACTCCAGTCTGGCTGTGGTTATTTTTAGATAACATGGTATTTTCTTGCTAAATGGCTTGTCTTTCAGAATATTCCATTAACCTTTGTTTTGTTGGTGGCTTCAACTTGGTAGTAGGGACAGAAACTCAGACTGTCATCTTCTGGTTTTAATCTGAGTCAAGCGGTGGGGATGAAATTGTGTGTTTTGAATAATTCTATGTGTTTTCTCACTAGAATACTGAGTGTCAGCCTTAACCTTCCCAGTAGTTTGTGGCAGTTAGAGCTGAGTCATTTGATTAAAATATTATTTTTACCAACTACTTGAAAGTACTGCAGCAATCTGATTTATTCTCATTGTTAGTGCTTGTTTGTTTAGTCTTTCAGATGAAATGAGCTTACTATTAATTTAGTACAAATGCCAAGGGAACTATTGTATTCCAAAATAATGGAGCATAATATGCAGTAAAACATGGGTATTTTGCTCACGCCATTGAATATATACACAATGGAAATTATTTGGTGGCTTAGGGTATTAATCTGCTTCCTCTCTGAATGGGTACTTGCAGCTTTTGTCAGCCCACAGTCACCCCCCCCACTCCATGGAGGAGGAGGTCGGCGTATCCAAGGCCAGAGACGGAGCCTTTTGCTATGGGGTGACGTGCCACGTGTTGTCGCAAATAAATGGCAATGCACTTGTCACAACAGCTCTTTTCTGCAAAATCTGGATTTCTCTGAATTTTCTGTTGGCCTGAAAAATACAGGGTAACTAATGAGATGGAGCATTTAAAATACCCAGTTTTAAAGCAGCAGTTAGTGCTGAGTGCCCAGTTTATGACACGAAGACTTGATTTCAGAGGTGTATCGAGCAGCCAATATTCTTAATAAAATCAGTAGGGGAGAGGAGTTCACAGTAGCGCTGAAACTCGTGCTCTGGCACCTCAGAGCAAGGACACACACACACAAAAGCTGCTGGTAGCCTGGCATCCATTTGGCATTCTGCATTCCCCAAATCTGAACTCGAGGTCTAAGCTGTTAGGCTCCTTCCAAACTGACGTTACAAGGCTTATCCTCCTCAATAATGAGGGGTTTTTTTACATTTCTTAACAAGATATTGTTGTTTCCAACAACAAGAAATATGTTGTTGGAAATGCAGTTTTAACTTCTTGTGTATACGGATACTCAGTCACACAGAAAACTTCATGTAATTGAATTTTAACACTGCCCTAACAAAATTTGACTTTTCTTGTTAAAAGTAAAACCTCACTTACTTCAGACTACCAGGCAGAAAGGTCCTAACCCTAGAATGTGTTGCAGGGAAAACCAGCAATAAACAAAGGGAGAAGCAGGGAAAGCATCACCAGCGTATCCTCATTATTGCATTTACATTAAGGGGCTCATCTATTTTTGTCCTTTCCAACGGATGAAGCAACAAGGTTTTATTTAAAAAAAGTTTATCTTATTCAACACTTAATGTCTTGAATTTACAGCCAGAGGGATGATATGACTTATTTTCTCTTGTTTTCTAAAGCAGGGGTGCTGCACAAAGCTCTCCAACTACTGCAGCCGAAATCTTCCCTGGGAACTGTGTGCATAACTTGATTTTAATACCTCCCCAGCGCACACCTGGGTGTACCTGATTTTCCTGTTCTGGGCAGACACCTATTTCAGCTGTAAACTCTTCTGACATTTCTGACGGAGATAATTATAGTGCTCTGGGGGACTTCTGGCCTTACCAAAAATAGATGGGAACAGGGAGATACGCATTTACAGGCAAAACTAAGAAGATGGTGTGGAGAATAGCATCTGTATTGTGTGACGGCTTCTGAAAGAGCATCACAACGCTGCCTTCTTCATCTCCAGGCTTGCTTTTTTTTTTTTTTTTTTTCCCCTCACTTCTCATGATTAAATTTCTGTCTTCCCAGAAATCTTCTAATATCAGGACACATTAACGCAAGTCCTTGCATGCACATGTTGTTATTTGTTTGTGCAAGAACTGTAGTGGAGCAGGAACTCATTTTGCATCAGGGCATCCAGTGTGACACCTTAGGAAGGTCCCAATAAACATGGACTGAGTCTCGCGCACCTGCGCTGGGCAAAGCTAAGGATGGATACAGGTTTCTGTGGGATTTGAGATCAAGCCACCATGTTGTCTTTGCTTGACATAAAAACATGGTTTGCTGTGATTCAGGAAAAACTTTACAATTAAAAGTTACTTATTTGTTAATTTTTATAACCCAATCAGATTACATTTCCTTCCCTAAATGTTTTAACAAAAATGATGCGTTTATTAATAGTTTTAAGTGTATTTAGAGAAAAAAATAGTAACAAAGAAACAAAGTACTGTTGAGGGCAAAAATGCAAGTTGGACTGTGGCAAAAGCCTGGGGAACACTTCTGCTGCCCATGATCGGTAGCTGGCAGGTTAAGCACTTCTCGCTCTCTGACTCCAGCTGAGCTGCTGTGTGTGTCCATCCCTGGCACCAGCTGCAATCTACCACTGCCCCTTCCTGCCAGACTGGCTCAGGCACATCACCCTCATCATTTGTTGCCTCTGAAGTTCATACTTGGGAATTTGGCCTCTTCTGAGATAAGCCAGGGTTTCGTGAAACCTTCTCATTTTCCCCTGAGCTGCCCATCAACTCTGCAGACGCCAGCTGAACCTCAGCATATCTCTGTTACATGGCTTTTAATGTACTGCTTTAATTAACTGCCTGGGGCTAGGACTGGAGACATTAAACAAGACACATAAATAGGAACCATCCATGAGAATTAATGACTGCTGCTCAAAAGCTACAGACCTGAGGATCAATTTTTCCTGTTTGAAAATGGGATTTAACTTTACAGGTGTCAGCAGCATGAGGCAGGAGTGTAGTGACAATAGAGACTGAACCTCTTAGACCAGTCCTTCCATTTAAAGCCTGATGAAGCTGGGATCTTGCAGTGCAATCAGCTGTATGATGAAGCTTTGTTTCAATGGGATGAAGGAAGCTGGTCACAGCAGTCTCAACCTGGTCCTTATGAACAAGCGTTTGCATTCAGCCCCAACAAAATCCCAACCACTGTGGATCACTGGGCTGCAGAGAGAGCACAGACCAGGACCAGAAGATTTATCCTAGCACAGCAAATGACTTGCTGTGTGATGTGTTCCCTTCCACACAGCAGTTCAGCCCCTAAGTCTGCTCTGTTGTCTCCTGACGTGACATTTAGAATGATGCTGCATTGCACCAGCAAGACTCAAGCAAGGGCTACAATATTATTAGGCTGCAGCTCCTGCAGTGACCTGTAGAGGCACATGCAGACATCAGTCACCAGGAGATCCCAGCCTCACAGAACACATCTAAAATACATGTTTCTTTTAAGGAAAGAAAAAAAAAAAATCCTTTGTTTGCAGTCTCACCTGCTGGAGAGGGAATTACAGTTCTACAAATTGGTCTTCTCCTTATTCTCAAAACAAATGCAAACTTCTTAAAAGATATCAGTAATAATCCTTTGAAGCTTCCCCTCCTTAGCAGAAAGAATGATTGAGGAGACATCTCTTTTATTTCTGCTTTGGCTGACTTTCCTATTTCATTTATGGTTTTCCCTCTGTGTCCATGGGCACATCTACAGCTCCTGCTTCCCAGCAGGACAAAGTGCCCTGTGCTCTGGGCTACCACTGCACAGGACATCCCGTATCTGAGCTGGGTTAGGTGGCTCGATCCTGCTGTAGAGCTGCCTGTTGGCAAAATCTGAGCTTGGCGAGCAGTGGGATAAAAGGAGAGAAGTAGCTTCAGTATGGAACAATGCTGCCTTAACAGTGATGGTGGGGAGATGTCCATTAAACACATCCTGATGTTTTATTCAGACAAACGACATGCAAGGACAAATGTTTTAAGAGTGGAGGGGGTAGAAGAATGTTCTCATTAAGCTACAGAAAAGTAACTAAAAAGGATGGAAGATGCACTAGGTAACTAGGTACATAATATTCCAGGGACACCTTGGAGCATTTCCCAAGGCTACAGCAGTGAGAGATGTAGCCAGTAAGAAACAGTAAATACAAAACCGGAGGATGGACTACAGGCTTTGTGAAAGACTTTAGACCTGTTCAGAACAGGATCATTACTGGGGCCATACTGAGATCAAAGAGAGTGAAATGGTATCAGAAGATGATGAATATTCAGAATATGCAATACTAATGTCCTGTTCCAGAAAATGTTTACTAAATTTCCTCATTGCCTCTTACTTTGCTATACTTTCGTACAGAAAGACATGTAACCTTTCTGCCTGACTTGCAGTGCAGTCTGTAAATAGCTGTATTGTCACTAATACGTGGCCAAGACAAACTTATTTTAAACCACGTCACGAAGTGTGAGCCAGCTTTTAATGCCTTTATTCACGTCAGACAGCACCTTCTAATCCAACAGTTGTTGATGCTGTTTGAGGAGTGAGAGGTAATGGCACGATGGTGTCGCAGTCTGACTCTGAATTCAGCGGTTGACTTCTAAATACGGACTGAAGTGCTAATAGTTTGTACCAATATTTGAGAGCATTACTACTTCGTTAGTGTGCGTTGCCTCTACAGCCTCACCTTGCTCCTCAAATCGCTGCTGTTGTTGCTGGACTATACCAGGTACATAAATAGGGATTGTAGAGCAAATAGTTCCTGCCAATAATATTTAATTCTACTGTAGACCAGAACAAGTTGTGCTAAAAGCCATGCAGACAGCCTGCAGCCTCCTCCCTCCTCAGAAGCACGGAGCCTTTGTGCTACAGGGCACGGGAAAGCTCGGCAGTTACTGAGGTGACTCGGGCGTGCACTGCAGTGGGTGATGCCAGCTGTGAACACTTGTACAAGTTAAGCAGGAATTTATACGTATTTCTAAACGTGATTTCAGGGGACTTGTTACTTAAACATATTTTTAAAAGAAAGAAAAAGAAGCTAGGAGGCTGTAAGGGATGGCAAAGGCTGTGCTCCCAGCATATAAGCTTTTGATATATTACTCGAGTTAAATTAAAGATTCCGTAACTCATTTCACTTCATTAAGGCCACTGAAATAACAGCGCAGCTTTTCAATGGCGGGGATTAATTTTTGAAGCTGTACAGGGACATTTAGTTTCAATGCCTGATATAACTTGATGGACTCAGACAAATGAAGTAAGTGACCTCTATCTAGCAAGGTTATAGTCATAGCTAGACGTACGTCTTAAGACGATCTGTGCTGAAGTACACAAGAATGGGAATGGCAATGTAAGAAACACACTGAAATATCCTAAAAGAGGGGATATGGCTTGCTTCTGGAGTAGGAAGGGTTAAAGGGTGCTGTAGGGGGGTTTTAAATGCTGTTTCAGGTCAGGTGTCCACAACTGTGGTTTCTCAGTAACCAGATGATCTTGGCTGTTCTTAATAACATATATTGTTTAATTTTGAACAAATGTTTTAAGTTAGCTTAATGATAATGCTCTAGGGGAAATGAATTTCTAGAATCATTTTTCAGGCACTGGATAAAACAAATGCTGGGCTACATTTTTGGAAAGGGTGAGAGATTCCAAGTGCCCTCGATATTTAATACCTAAAATGAGATGTCATAGGAATGACGTCGAATAGGTACTTGATGAAAATATGGTTCACTTATAGAGGATTAAATTGCACATAAAAATTATCCAATTTAGAAAACTTAGACTGTTTTTTAAAAATTAAAAATCCTGGTTTTATCTCACAGTTTGCTCTGATGTTGGTGACCATAATTCTTTTTTTCATAGTAGATTCTTTAATCCAAAATTCTAAATGCATTTAAGACTTTAAAGATCAAAACTTTCCTTTGGCTATGTCAGGCATAATTAAACATCCCCGTGGCATCTCGGGATACCGGGACACTGGCAAGGAGATACCAAGCACTTGCAGTTCGGGCTGTAGAGCCCTGCTCATACATGGGGTTTAAGTTTTGAACATTAAAGCAACCGGGCTTGGACCAATCAGCCAGTGGAGGGTGGAAGTGAAATAAATTCTGGAGTGATGAAATAACTTTGGACAACTTAATGAAAAAACGCTCAGTTCCCACTGAGCTGTTAAATGATTGATTTCCACATGGAAGCACCCATCTCCTCTGACAAGCCTTTGACAAAACTGTTTCTTTACTTCTATGTGGAAGTTTCTTTTTGACCAAAAGACTACAAAAAAAACGGAGGGGAGAAAGGGGCAGAATGGGTTTTTGAGACCAACAGACAGGAGAATATGTTGAAAAGGAAGAGTGAAGTACTTGCGCATTCACTTAACATAAAGGTAACATTTGCAGATGTTTGGATTGGTTGATGCTCAGGCTAAGTTGATGGTAAATGATTTGCAGAAGGAGCAAAAATACTTTTAAATCTTGCCATATGTAATTTAGCGATTTCTTTTGACAGTTGTCTTTAAGTCCTGATATGTCAAGAATGTTAAGAGCAAAACATCAAAATTAATTTCCCTGAGATCACCAAGCAACTACCTTTTGCCAATTTTGGAGCTCTGAGGTTCTGTTAGAAATTGAAATCACAATGGTCAGCATCAGGTTGCAAGTGGCATCCCTAAGGGCTCTGAATTAAGTTTTGACTCGGCCATGCTACCAAAGCGATCGTGGCTGAACATGTAGGAATGCTGCAACCTTGGCATCTCTGATAGGTATTGTAACAGTCCACTTTTGCCATGTGCAAAAGCTGAATTTAAAATGTTAATGCTCTAAATGCCATGTCACTTTAATTATTTTTGGAGCTATGTCTCCTCAGATACAGTCTTTTCTAAAATATGGAAAGAATGTGCCAATATCCTTACAGCCACAGTCATCCTCTGGTTCCTTCCGCCACTGCGCTTTGGTTCATTCATGACTTGTGAAGTCTGAAATGCTCTAAATATTTCTAAATTGAGCTGTAATGAGTCCAAAGAGAAAAGTTTGACTTTTGTTTTCTTTAAATCTTTAGAGATATATATCTAAATCCTACACTGTTTCCCTCCAGACACATTGTACAGCCCACCTCGATCTCTGGTCATTGCTGAGATAAGCTAGTTTGGATCAGTAAATCTGTTTTCCAAAAGCCAGCTGTTCAGAGCCAGCTGTTGATTGTGCTGTTCAAAAAGGACAAGAGGAGTCTGACCAATTTTGCGTTCACTCTAGGAAGAGAAGATCCCCTTGCTCCCTACTGAGACCCTTTGTAAGGGGCAAGACCAGTTTCCTGCTAATGCTCTCCCTGGCAGGGCAGGAGCTGAGGAAGGGAGCACAGCGCTGGCTGGGGAGCAGAGCAAAGACTGCGGAGGTGGGAGCTGGTAAATCCTTGCTGGTTTAAGCCAATGGTAACTTTTTTTTTTTTGGAAAAAAAAGGCAAAAATGGGAAGACTTAACTCGGTATCAGTGTTCTTAGGGCATATACTGGTTAAGTCTGTAATGGGAATGTAGAAACTAACTCCAGAAATTGGAATACGTATGCTTTATGGCTAATTAAACTGAAATCCTAATTCAGGAAGCGCTCATTCCCCACACCGCAGGCTCTAGCTGGATTTTACTGCACACTACCAAATTGTCTCCACATCTGCAGTAATCGTGCCAAGAAAGGAAACAGCAGAGTGGTACCCATTGTACAGGTCCACTGCCTTCAACCGGTTCCTGTGGACTCAATGGCAGAATTAATTGCAAAATAAAATGCATGTAATTGGATTAATTAGCAGTACATTTCAAGGTCCTGAAATACAGAATTAGCCATGAGGTAAATGCACAATGCAGGTTTTTGCTGTGAACAGAACAAGTGCTATTTTTGGACCTGTATCATCGGGTGTACCTTGCTTAAATGTTGCTAGGATAAGAAATGGGCTCTGAAGGGGGAAGATAAATACTATAATTAGGGCTGCAGGACAACAAAAAGCTTATTCTTAAGTGTAAAATCATTTGAGTGAAGTTGCTTGAAAGATAATTATACCTAAAATTGCTTGCATGGGTCTAGTATTTTATTTACAAGGACTTAGAAGACTCATTGAATATTTATGGACTTGGAAGGTAAGACCAGATGAAATTTAAAACATAAATTCAATAGCAATTTATTATGATGAAATTCCCCAGCAGTTGTTGCCCCAACCTTTTAGCCTTAATAGACAGGCTTCGTGTTGCAGAACACAAGCCCGTGTGATAAATGATATCAAAGCTGAATGCCCTTGATTGATGAACACTGCATCACTGGATGCCTGTAAAACAGTCCTGAGGGCTGAGCTTACCACTTCTTTGGTTGTTTTCTTGTGTATTGGGGTTTTTTTTTTTTTGTGGTTTTTTTTTTTTTTTTTTCTTAATGCATACATTGCAGAAGGGTTGTTTGTGCTTCTGGTATGGTTAGCACATGCAAATGAGCATGCTGTTTCCCAGATGCAGATTTCATATTTATAGATTAAATACAGCCTGAGAAATCGTATGTTAATTACATTCTGAGGGTGTAGCAGAATTTCTCACTTGAACATGTTTTGTTTTGCTGGAAGTAGCACAAATCCCAGATCAATACATTTAGTTGCTTGAAGATTGGTAATGAATATATCACACTTTAGAAAAAGCTTTCGAATCACTACCGTTGCTAATCATTCACCATTAGCCCAATGCTTAGACTTCTGTCACACATTATGTATTGGTTTATTTGTTTTTAATAATCTGCATTGCTCAAAGTGTGCTGCATTCGGCTGGGATAGAGTTCATTTTCTTCACAGTAGCTGGTATGGGGCTATGTTCTGGATTTGTGCTGAAAACAGTGTTGATAACACGGGGATGGTTTTGTTACTGCTGAGCAGCACTTACACAGAGTCAGGGCCTTTTCTGCCTCTCACCCCACCAGCGAACGGCTGGGGGTGCATAAGGTGGGAGCAGACCCAGCCGGGACTGCTGACCCCAGCTGCCCCAAGGGATATTCCGTACCGTATGGTGTCATGTTGAGCGCATAAAGCTGGGGGAAGAAGGAGGAAGGGGGGAGATGCTCTGTGTGATGGCATTTGTCTTCCAAAGTTACCGTTATGCGTGATGGAGCCCAGCTTTCCTGGGGATGGCTGAGCACGTGCCTGCTGAGGGGAAGTAGTGCATGAATTCCTTGTTTTGCTTTGCTTGTGTGCACGGCTTCTGCTTTACCTGTGAAACTGTTTTTATTTTATTCCATGAGTTTTCTCACTTTTACTCTGGCTCTCTCCCGCATCCCATGGCCGGGGGGAAGTTAGTCACCAGCTGGGGTTAAACCATGACAAGAAGACAACCAGTAACATAAGAAGGGAGGCGGGGGGTTGGGAGCAGAGGAATGGCAGATGACATTCAAACTACTTTCTTGTTTACTGTCCGAACAGTTGCAAAATATCAAAAACAAAGAGGAGAGCATAAAATACACATAAACTTCATTATTACAAAGTCTGACACAACAGCCATTCAAAAAATAGAAAACATCCCACTGGTTCTCACTGGGGGCAGGATCAAGCCTAAACAAAGCAAACAGAGTTTCCCAATAACAAGTAGTTAAAACCATGACTCTCTTTTGTTCCTATAAGTCAGTCCTTTGATGCCCAAGTATGGATTCAAAGATATGTCCATAATCACTGGGCTGGCAGGAATGATTTGTATAGACCTCATGCACAGGTAAGTCTCACTTTAAAAGAGCCAGCTGCAGTGTATGACCATACATCCCGAAAGCCAGAAATGAGACCGTACAGGAGCAAAATACCTCCCCCATCCCTTTTTATAGCTCTTATAAATATTTTAGTAAATAAGTAAATCACAGAGGTACCAAAGAAATTGGCAAACGAAGAGGTAGTTTATGTCTTGCTGCTGTGGGCAGCACAGTTTGGGAATCATAGAATCATAGAATGGTTAGGGTTGGAAGGGACCTTCAAAGGTCATCTAGTCCAACCCCCCTGCAAGGAGCAGGGACATCCCTGACTAGGTCAGGTTGCTCAGAGCCTCATCCAGCCTGGCCTTGAACGTTTCCAGAGATGGGGCCTCCACCACCTTTCTGGGCAACCTGTTCCAGTGTTCTATAACTCGCATCGTAAAAAAATTTTTCCTAATTTCTAATCTAAATCTGAAGCCACGTACGCCTGTCGGATGTTGTCCCAACCTTCCTGCTCTGGTCCCAGGCCCCAAGAGAAAACGCAGGCATATGAGTGTTTGGCCGTATCAGCTTATCTGAAAGCAATCCAGGTACTTAGAGGGCAGCACAAAACATGCCATATACTCTTCACTTTTTTCCAAGCATGACCACTTCACTTGCTTTTTGGCTCCCTGATCATTATGTAGTTAGTACTTGATCTTTCAGTCTTAAGAAAGCTTTCATCTTACTAATTTTATACTCTGTTTATAGAACTGATCTTCACTTCATGAACGTGTGTGTGTCACATATACGTGAATGAATTTAGTTTGGTATAACTGGAAAGAAAGCTGCTACTGTAGTTTGGTTAGGATGCAACATGATCAGAACATTTGTTGTAAGCTCTACGTACATTAAATGTACACAGGCCTCCCTTTGAGGCCTTACGACAACAAAAATTTTGTGTCTGCTCAAGGAATATATTTCTCCTTTGTGATCTTACGAAATGATACCAGTCTGTGATGAATTGGTACACTAGAGACAGTGTGCTGAATTAGATAAAGTTGATAGTTTGAAATAGCGGGCAACTCCTGTGATGTTGGTATGGTTGAATGGAATAATAATGCATGTCTTACTATCTCTTCTAAAACGAAACCAAGAGAAACCCCAGTCTAATTACATATCCATCATTAAAGTGCTCTGCATAGACTGCTGGGTATCAACTGTCGTTCTGCAATTCACTGGAGTCTTAGGACAAGATTCTGATAGGCTTTTCTTTCACTTTCCCATGAATGATGTTTCTTCACGTACTCTTTGGCCCTTGTTACAATTTCTCTTTCCATAATGGGGTCATTCATCAGACTCTTGGACAGCACAACAAACTCCTAAAAAAGATAAAGAAAACAATAAATTAAAAGTTCCTTGAAGTTCTAATGATACTGAAATAGTGCGTACCTGTATTTTGGTAAAGCACTTCAACTGTGAGAGCCAATATATGAAGAAGTAATTTTTCAAAGTCAGGTACCATAGTTTATTAATAAACAATTATCAATAAATAATTATATATTATTTTATGCAGTCCACCAACTAAGATATTTAAAATCAAAGACAATCTTGAGCATTAAGACAAATATGAGCAACAAATTTAATGACACAAAAATTGTTTGCCTACCTAGTTTTAGAAAACCAAGCTGGTTATAAACTAAATAACTCACTTGGTCTCCTGCATGGAGGACAGCTGGCATCAGATGTTAGATCTCAGATCAGCTAAACTTGTATCTCATTGCTACTGTGGCATCTTGAGTTAATTTCACGGTAAAACTAGAAAACTGACTATATAAATACAGTCACAGTATAACAATAAGAGCAGACATGCAGCAACAAGCTCTTCTGAAGCAGTTGCATCTGGGCAGTTTCAGATACAGCAGCATTAGCTCAACAAGCTCTGTAAAAAGCCAGAATATATTAATTTCCTTTAACGCTACTGGACAAAATACTAGACCTTGCAGATTACCACTATTCCTTTGCCTGCTCCTCTGCCACTCTAATTTAGTTCTAGGGAAGAGAAATTGTGAGCTTCAAACATGTGAAAGGAGATTTGATGTCTGAACTAATCTATTCTGAACAGCTGGTCTGATTTTCTATCAAGAGACAACTTCCAATACTTCAGCTTGATTACAAATATGCTCAGATCTTTGCAGAATAGAGTCTCGGTTCAGCTCAGAAAAGCAGATAGCTATTGTGTCAATGGAAAATTAAGATAATACATTACTACACAATTGGCAGTGAAAAATCAGTGCGCAGGGACATGAGGGACAAAAAAAAAGATGGGAGAAGGAGGGATATTATTTACACAATCTGTCAGCTATGAAAGGAAATACCACAGTTCATATCAACATTGAGTTAACTGGCAATCCATACTTGAAAACATAAGTATGCAGTGCATAAAAATACATACACAGATATAAAATCTTTGGTTACCACAGAATCAATGTTGCTGTTGTAATGCAAGCAATGGCTATGCATAATACATAACTATAACGTGACCCCTGGGAAACAGCGGTATGTGAAACCACACTGAAGATGTTATAATCACTGCTTTGACTCTCTCTGACAAGACGAACTATCAATAAATATATGCATCACTGCCACGAAATTTAAACAGTCAGAGATGCACATAATTTCTGTTGGAAAGGTTTGTAACTAGGTAATAGAATATGATTTTCATACATGCATATTAACAGTAACATTTTAAATAAAATCAGTACTGGTTGTAATCTTTGCTCTGTCCACACAGCACTGAAAGAGCAGCCTCTGGAACAGCCATGAGGGCCACATGCATCACATCCACCCTGCTTTCCATCCACAATTCCTTTGCAATGGGTTAGGTGCTAATTAAGCTCATGTATTCGGGACCCACGCGGTCCGAAGAGGGTGTGTGCTGACTGCTTGTGCGACTGTCCATAAAGCAGATGCGTGAGGCTGATCTAGAGAGTACCCCAAGGCTGTGTCAGACACTGCAGCTACAGCCCATCACTCCCCCTCTGAAGAAAGACGTTCTTTTCCTTCCTCTGTATCTGCCAAGAATAAAGAGGGAAGGTGGGAAAGTCTTACATGACTTATGCTGGCTTCATCCAATTGCCTGTATAATAAAAGTAATAAATACTGTTCACACTGAACTACATTCCAACTTTAATTTTATGCTCCTGTGGAGGATTTTATTTAAAGTAATGTTTAAAAATAATTTATGTAAATTACCTAAGAACAGAAGCAGCAATGTAACATTTCTTGACAGGTAGTCCTATTAGCATTCTTTTAAAATGCGGATATAGAGGACAAAAACTTGGAAACATGTAAATGATAGAAGAAATTAGATCCTTATTCACAGTTACAATGCTGGGATAATTTCAGGAAAATGATAAACTAAGTCCAAAGCATAAAAGTTGAGAAACTGCAGGAGACAGAAAAAGCAAATGGAAAAATACCAGGAGATGGAAAATAAAGACTTCTCAGCTTTATCCCTACTTCTTCTACTAATCAAATGTGACCACCTACAAGTCACTTGCAATCTGACTGGAAGCCAATGGGAAGATTCACTGTGACTTATCTGGGTTTTGCCTCATGCCCTTTGAGCAGCTGGCTTAGCTTGTTTTCAGTTTTGGATGCTCAGCTTTAGATAGTAATAACTTCATTTTTTTCAGGAGTCTCCCTTAACTACAATTGACTTGCACTGCAGCTGTAGTTTTGTGGCAAGTCTGAAGCATGGGATCCCACTTGCAGAATGCAGACATTCAGAACTCAGAGCCCTTTCAGAAAATCAATCAATTTTTCTTTTCTAGGAGGCTATGATATACAAACTACTTACGGTGTGGTAACATGTCTCTACAGCAGCTGTTATGTGATATTTGCACTAATATTTGTGCGCTCTCATATTTTGTTGTAGATCTGAAGTAAGCTTCACTTTTCGTGAAAGAAGGGCGAAATTCACAAATTACTTTTAAATTATCAAACGTAAGGGTAGGCACTTCAGCAGCCAAAATGAAGGTGGTGATATGCACGCTAACTTACTAATTAGGGGACATCCATATTTATAATTCACATACAGAAATGGGTGCAATTACTATACATGTGACTCAAAAACAGTGTAAAAGTTGAACCTCAGCAGTTAGCCACAACGCAGAGAAAACAGGCGAGCTCATCATCTTATGTACATCCACAACTGATATTACGTGTGACCTTTTTACGGGTAGTCCTTCACTTCAAACACAGGCATTTTTCAATAGCAAGCAACAGCCATGATACATTTTTTTTTTTTCTCCTGGCAAATTGACCAATTATCTTTAAAGAAAATGTCAGCTTCTCTATACAGTACCAAAAGAAATTCTGTATACTATTTTTCAGAGACTCAGGAATACAGGTATCTGGGACATAAAGCTAGAAAATGAGTGCACTGAGTAAAAAGAACAAATATTCCTTCAATCACCACGAGAACTACACTGGTGCCACAGCTCATGCGTAATGAAAATAAGATGCATGGTTAATATATTATTTATATAATGAAAGTAAGTCTGCAATTAAACCATTTCATATCAGCTTCAGCAGATAAAAGAACATGATTCTTAAACAACAGAGAATCACCCCAGGGAAGGCAAGTGCCAGATGTAAATTCAGAATAGTGACAGATCTACCTAGTGGCAGGCAACGCTCAGGAGCTGGCTGGCACATCTGTGTCCTTCACAGGGCAACGGGCCAGTATTTCTAGGGGAGTATGAACAGTGATTGCTGGCACAGCCAAAAATTGCAAATTAGTCCATTCAGTGCAAAGGTTCAAAGGTCTAAAAACATTGGCTATATTCTGGGTTGAAGCCCCAGTAGAAATGGCATTGACCCATGTTTGGCAGAGGAGACCAACATGCCTTCAATGTATTGCTGCTGTACTCAGCCGAGCTGCATTTCCCTCTTACCACGTCAAAAGTTGTCTCTGCTGACAGTAGTCTTTCCAAGTCCTGCTCTCTCTCAAACTCTGTTTATGCTTGGCCCCCTCTCTCTCATTTGCTTTGAAGTTTATTTACCTCCTTCTGTTTATTTAGCTCTGTGAGCTTTTACAGATGCTGAACATGTAATTTTGAAATTTAGGATGCTGAGTACTCTGCATCTTCCCTTTTAACAGGGTTTTGTGTTATTTACTGCTCAAAAGCCACTGGCTATTCTTACTGCTCATTTACTTTTTTATTTCAAGTCCCATTAAGTCAGTGGCAACTATTCCATAAACTTGCAAATTCAAGTAGTGGCAGGATCAAACCATGATTTAAAAGTAATACATGCACAGATCATGTACTATCAAGGACAAAAACCTTTCATAGCTTTCACTTTTACATTAACTGTTTCCACCTCAGTATTGTCTCCAGTGATCGGCAAGGCTTCGTCTACTTCCAGTCATGAAGCCTCAGCCCATGGGCAAACTGTTAATGATGGCAACCATTACGCACAAAATTTCCTACTTTCCTGTAAGCAAGCCACAAAAGCTCACATTCAGCAAGAATAAAACAAGAAAACAACAGTGTTCACAATTTAAAATTATTCTCATTGTGTAACAGTCAATTTATAGCCTTCTAATTTAGTTTCCAAAAGATATGATTGCTAGTCCACAGACCAGAGACAAGTGCTGATATCTAAGCCAACCCTATTGTAAAGCTTTACTTCCCCAGACCAGTAACGACTTGAAGATAAGCAATACTTTCTACTCTTGAGCTATAATACAGTCTGTATCATCACAACCAGATAGCATCCACTAAACTTAGCAATGAAAATTTCTCAGGCACTTTCTTAAAAATCTTTGGTGGCCCAGATTCTTAAAGACAGAGACAGACTTTCCCAAGCCCCTGAATACAATACTAATGCTTACAGCCTATTTCCCAAACTAACCTGCTGCAACTGAGGTTACAGTAGAAAACAGTTTACCAGATACTTAAGATGTCAGCGTAATCAGAGTAACAAAAAAAAAAAACCCACAAAAAAAACCCAGAAAACTTCTTACCAGAATACATGCTTTCCCTTCCCTATCGTCAGACTGAATCATCTAAGGCAGTATTCAAAGTGCCGTGGGCAGACTATTCCTTCTTCAACAATAAAAATATTAGGAAAACCTTGAAACTATAACTGTTCTAACTTAATCGCATCTCTTTGATCTAATATAACTCTCAACCTCTGATAGACTGTGAGCAGTGGTTTAAAAACTGTATTTGATACGGTTTGGGGAGATAAGGACCAAGAGTAAATGGTTACTTTATCTTTGAAACCATGAGTGATGATGATTGGCATTCTCAGCTCATCTCTGCAAGAACAAAGTTTTTCAACAACACTGCAGTGGGATCAGAGTATTTTAGCCTGCAAATAAGTATTTTCCTGAGCCATTTGCAAACTTTGATAGTTTATACATTATTTGACACTAATGAAAGTATAAAAGAGCTTTTATTAAATGAGATACAATTGCGGTTTTACAGAGAGAGTAGGGATATTACTTTCCTTTCTAAGACAGATGAACTGCACAAACATCAGTGATTCCAGTACAAATATCACCTAGGAGTAGCTAATATGGTAATGCAAGTTACCATCTTCACTTAAAAGAGATACTGAGACACAGTAACAGCAAAAGAGGGGGACAACAAGCAGCAGCAGAATGGGGGGGTCTGATCTTTGGCACAGCACATTGCAGAGAAGAGAGCTGAGACAGAAGGGGTTTATGTAAGCTAGGATCATAGTGTGCTACCCATATTTACAGTCTGTGACTCTAGTTCTGATAGAAAAGAAGGTCCTTAGCCATTTGTACAGAGCCACTGATATCACTGGGACTACTTCAGTGCTTAGAAATTACACTTTCCTTTAAGTGAGAAAAAAATATATATCATATTTTTAATTGAAACTGAATTCCAAATAAACACTTGGAATGCAGAATGCTTGGAGATAACGGAAGAGGCTTCTTACAAGGATGTATGAGGAAGCTAATTGGGTCCGGTATGAATAATGTATTCGAATTCCAAGCCAAATATAACCAGCATGTTGAAGGAAACAACAAATTTTATCAGAATTAATATCAGGAGAGCCATCAGTCTGAGTGTTCAACATCATGATAAATCCCTGAAGTTTTGAAGAAACATATGGAAGTAAATGGGCTTTTTTTTTTTTCAGGGAATAAAGGTACAGATAATTTTGCAAATAGCTTTACATCTCAGCCTCCACTAGCCTGGAAGTACCCGGTATCCAAGGATATTGCAAGAAGAGGGAATATTTCTGCCACAAAATAAATTCCAGAAGTTAACAAAGAAATTTTGTTTTAGAAACCATTGGAAACATTGACTATTCCAGAAAACAAAACAAAACAAAACAAAACAAAACAAACCATGAGCTGCAATAATTTTTCTATTCCAAAACTAATGGAGAGAACTCACCTTCCTGAAACACAACTTAATAGGATGCATTAATCACACACTGCACAAAGTAAATAAATATGATACATATTTCTACTTTGCAAAATTATCAAATGTACTATTCTAGTATGGTGGTTTGGTTTTGGTTTTGTTTTTTTTTAAATCTTGAGTTAGTTAGATAAAAATACTAAGGGAATCTGTGTCTGAAAGTCATCTTCCACAACATACACAAATATGTAACATCAAAGGCATAACGTAGTAAAATACTGAAATGAAAATTTCCAGCATTTAAATATGGGTAGCAGTCCCTCTGTCTTCACTCTTGCTTATCTTCAGAGAAACTCCATTCTAACACTTCAGTTAATTTTAGTCATTAATTATTTTCTGACCAAGCAATATCTTGGACCTAATAATGCTTTATGTTAACACTTACCGCTAGAAATTATAGATAATGTATTATCTAAAACTTCAGGCTCATAGTTCACTTTCAGCTAGCTACTGCTTGTCTAATGAGTTCCTGAAGGGAAATATGTCATACGCACAGCACCTTTCCCAGGGTTTGCTTATGGAATGGTCAAAAGTGAAGTGCAACAAGTTGAGGCGGGAGCCCCATTCAGACGGCAGGCTCTAAGGCAGCACGGGCTAGACAAACATTCAGCAAGGCTGACACCTAGTAAGAGTTCAGTGAACTGCAAAGGGAGTGCAAGACAACAGAGCTGCAAGAAAGGCAGGCTAACACGAAGAGGTTTAGGAGAAAAATTGCTGAGAGTAAAAGCCAAGTTTCCCACTAGACGTAAGCATGTAATGGAAAATGAATCTAACTTTTGGAAGGGAAAAGTCTAAGGATTTGTTGTTTCCTTACCTGGGGATCTGAAAATAGCAATCCTGTTTCCTTATGTTTTATTATTGCCGCGTTCCCAGGAATGTTCCTTGCCAGCACTGGAATACCTAAATCCATTGCCTCGAGGAATATAAAGGAAACAACAATTGATTAGGATTCAGGGATTATCAGATGTTAGTAACACCAATCTTAAAACAAAAAGCAGAAACAACAATCTAAACTCCTTTCCCATCTCTCCAATTTCTTAGTTGAACAATCCCATGTCTAAGGTGATCTCCTACATGGAACTTCTCGGGAATATTTTGTTTATATTTTTGTTAGTCTTGTAACTTTGAACATATTATCAGAAGCGATCAATCCAGAAAGTCAATGGATAGCTGTTTCATCCTTTATTCTTTTCCACCTCACAGTATACAGCTTGTTCCCCATGGAAGCTTCTGACATACAGCAGGCTTTAAGAGGATAAAATTAAGGTTAAGATCAAAGGTTGTCACTGTAACTCCTACTGTTATTGTACATAGATAAGAAGATTAGTTCATAGCATAAAAAGACTGTTCTCCTCAACAAAGTATCTCTTCTCTTGTTCCATTAAAACCCACTTTTCACAGATGTTCTACAACACACACACAACTGGAGAGATGTGGGCAGTTCTATGACAGTGAAGGTGACCATGGAAATCACTTGGCTCCTCCTCAGTTCTGGTTCCTACTGGTCATACAAGACTCTGGAAGGAGTTTTTTTCTTTTGACAGCATCTGTTTCCACAGCCTGTCTCGGACTTTGAGCATTCCGGGACTGCAGGGAAGCATGCAGAGATGCCGCTTCTGGCCGAACTATACCAAGGAGGGGAGAGGAAAGGTTATGCTTTCAGAATGCATTACGCTTTCTAAACATATTATCTACAATGCTATTGGTATGGGGCTCCTCAGAGACTAAGGAATACATCTGAAGAAGTAGGATTTGACTACACATAAATTATGGGCTGGCTGTTTGATGTATTTATTCTTCTATTTGTATGTACATGTATGGGTGGGTATATGTATATACATAAAAAAAAAAAAAAAAAGGAAGGGAAGTGTGTGGCCTTAACATGGTAGCATTTCAGGTTGCCTGCAGAATCAGGAGCAGAGGACGGCATCCACTCAAAGCTAGCAAACCATCTCCAAGAGACCTAACACGTGGCATCTTTTACAAATATAGCTCAGATTTTGAAGTAACTAGTGTGCAAACCCTGGCTGCTCAACTCGGTTACTCATGCATGACCTGATCTGAAACTGTACTCACTATTGATAAATTTGGAAGTCTTGAGATGCACTGACTGCAAAACCAGAACAACTCACATCATTGTACAATTATCACAGTGTCAAACAAGAGAAAGAAATTCACTTCCTCAAATCTTCAATCATCTGTTTCATACTGATTCCCTGTCACTTTGGAGTGAATGCATTTTTAATTACTGTCATTACACTCCCGGATGGGGAGCAATTTTCCTTCAGTCTACATAGCAAGGAAACAAAACTCCAAGGAGAAAACCGTGCTTTTTTATAGTTTGGACAAAACTGAAGACAAAAATGCCCTGGCTGATAACGTACAGAACCAATTATGTTTTGAACAGTGAGGTACTGCTGTGACTTAGCAACATGTCTTAATAGCTTAAAATATCCAAGAGAAACACTGTTTAAATCACAACTGCAGATGAATTTACTCTGGACATAGAAATTCTATAGTCCTTCTGGCACAAACATCTGCTTTGCAGCAGTTAGTGCTAAAAATAATAATAACCCTTAATGAAATGAAATAACCTGTTCTACACTTTGCATCAGAAACTACTAGATCAGCTGGAGGTAATACAGACAAATAGATTAATGAAGTGAACACAAACCAGAATAAATAAATGAGAAATATAAAAACTAGAGACCAGATTTCTGAATTTATCCAAGTGTCTAAAGTTGTTGAGATACAGCTTTTTTAAAAAGTAAAAAAAGTCATTTTGGTGAGAGGAAATAGAGTTTTTGGTCATCCACAAATTTTGTCATTTGCTCCGACTTCATTGTTAAACAAAACAAATCTGTTTTCCGAAGGTAGATTTCAAAAAAAAAACAAAAAACAAAAAAACCCAAACCAAAACATACGATGATAGTATCTACTTACAAGTACAGTAAAGTTCACAGAACTTCAAAGTTCACCCAGGAGATAAGATACCTATGCCTCACTTAGACTGACAGGTTTTGACTCTGCAAGACAAGGAAGTTGCTTTTGGCTCTCATTACGCAACTCCAGACCAAACACCAGGTTCCCACAGAAGCATCATCATCTCAAAGAGAGAGAATTTCTGATTCAGCTCTTTTGCAGCCCTTCCTATTGACAGGCTTAAATGCCCTTGTATTCAGTCTGCTGGCTGTTGATGTCATTCAGGCATGTTCAGTGAAGATATTTTACTTCAACTTCAGAACTGAAAATCAAGAGCTTGTCAACCAAGTGAAGGGTGTCAGCATTCATTGCCACCTGCCTAAAGCCTTCTCCTCACCTCTGTGTGTTTCTCCTTTTAAAAAACAAAGCTGTAGCAGTATTTCAGGTCTGGCTACTTTAAAAACAAGCCATTGCCCATTCAAGGGAAAGAGCACCATTAAAAAAAAAAAAAAAAAGGAATGAAAGAAGAAAACACACAAAGCACAGCACAACCAACCCCACGACTGACGGTTGATGGCTGGAAGCGCCACTATCCCCACAAACAGTTACCTCCAAGACAGAGAAGAGTTTGGATGCCAGCACATCAGATGCAGTGAACAGTGGACCTTGTGCCACTGGGCTGGACACCGACAGTGATCGTCACACGTGTGAGTGAGTGCCCTGCGCCAGTTCTGTGTCAGACCATGCCTCCTGCTGTGGCTGCACAGGCTGGCCCAGCATTGCTGTACTGCGGTTTAGACTGGACTGTAGTGCACATTTTAAAAAAAAAATTGTCACAAGATATGTTCATTCACTTCTATCTCTGGACGCTACACAGTTGGATGACTCATTGAAGTTGATCACTGAGTTTGTATTTCATTTTCCAGAATTTCTGAACTCTAAAGGGAAAGACATTTGCTCTGTCTCATAGAGTTGGAGGGCTGTAACTGCTGCATAAGAAAACTTTCAGGTCCCAAAACACATAGGTAGTAATGAATTATAGCTACTGAAAGACAGAACAGATGGTCAAATACCTAAGATGAGGGGCTGGCATTACACCAGCGAGCCTTAAACAAATGGATTGGGCTGTAAATAATTACTGCATGAAGTGGCTTAGAATTTAATTTAGATACTTAGTCTATTTTTAAGTAGAAAAAAGAATCATTTGCATTGTTGAAAATATGTATAATTTACTGACCTAAGTTCCACAAATAATAGCATAAAATAACATTGTAGTCCATTGGCCATCTGTTTTGCTACATTATTCTGACTGCAAATGTGTTTTAATGCTATTTCAGCTTTGGAAGCATGTTACACAATAAGCACTTCTAACCAGCAGTGTAAGGCTTATAGAGTAAATACAAGTTTTATTTACTATTTTGTCTTCTGGATTATCCTTCATTTTCTTCCTCCTAGCCTATGCATCTTTCTCTTGGCCTCTCTTCAATTTTACTGCTCTACAACACCCCTTCATTTTTATTTTTTTTCATTTTATAGTTTGCTGTGGCTTATACTCAAAACTACTGTAATTCACAGGTTGTCTACGACTGGATTTTGCCCTACAGCAAAATAGAGTCTGGCCATCTTCCTTTTCTGTTATCATTTTTTTTTATTTTATTTTATTTTTTTTTTTTGTAAACCTGTAACAATTCAATGATTTTTACAACAGTTGGAATACTCTTGAGAGCACAGGAAAAGGACTCTGATAAAATGGTGCTGGAGTCAAAAACCTTTTTCTTGCCAACTATATTGAGAACATATAAAAATTTCCAGCAGTAGTGCCTTTTTCACTATCACATGCCCAGGAACATGCAGAACTCCTGAGCTTTCTGAGGAAGAGGTGTTTTTTAAACATTTGCTATAATGCTTGTTTTCTGTTCTTCAAATGCCAAACAGAAAATACATCAGTTACAGCAAAATCTCTGATATCAGTACTAGATGACAAAGTAATGAGTTATGGCTTCTAGTTCTTTTATACCTTAAGGCAGGATGAAATTGATCTGATTATGTATTTATCTCATTTATCTATTATATATTTATCTCATACTAAAATACTGTTTACAGATTTGAGACCTTGTTAAATTTTGAACTTTCAAGAGAATGCAAGTTGCATCTCCCAGTTCAAGCAAGATGTTATCATCTCCAGCCCAGGACCAAAACATTTTTATACATAGTTTTCTGCCTTATTAATTTAACAAGATCTTAACAGATGGCACTTCCTACTGCTGGCCATCTCAAGCAGGAACTTGACTTTATTAGATTGACACTTCCTCTGAGAGATTTTTACAGTAGGATATTTTATAAGCATGTCATCAAATCCAACTGCACAACTGTCTGGTAAACAGACATACAATACCAAAACCCTTATAACGTTAGAAAAAAAATTCAAACAGGTCTGAGGTACGAAAAAGGGCAAGCTTCAGGTAGTTCTCAAGAGACAACTAAAGACCTAATTCTGCTTGTAGAAAATCCTGACTCAGCCAGGACTGGAGCTGTTGTCTCACAACATCTGTGCCATGTCTGTTAAACTTTCCTTCCTATCATGCAAGATTTCAGTGTGCACCTGTAATTGGTAACTCATTTCCTTGTAATCAATATGCACCTGAAGTAGCATGCTCAGGCTTCTGAAAGCATGCCAGCTCTATTTATCCCTCTTACAGGAGTTCCACGATAAACTCTGAATTATGAGCTATCAGTTCAGAGACCAGGCAGTCCTTCCTCCTCTACTCAACAACAAGGCAATATAGGACTGAGGCTGGTGGAAAGAAGTAGGTTACGCCTATGGTTATAGATTTTCCAGGAGGAAATATTCCACTTCAGAATATCTGAAATTGCATTTTTATCTTCAATACATGATTATACATTAACACAAACCAAACCTGACTATTAGGTTTGAGATTATTCCATCAATGTTGTAACAAAAGAAAGGAGAGCAGGATCTTTTTCTCTTCTTTTAATGAAAAAGTTATCATGTACAAGGAAATAATTAACAGCCTACTATAGGTGAGGTCTTACACTTAGAGAATTTAATTTTTTCACTATGGTCAATTGCCAGTTTATTTTAGCATCCTTAGCTAGTTAACTCAGATTAAGACTTACGGGTAGATTAAAAGTTGATTAACTTTGTTTTCAATAAAGGTAGTGTCTTCAGTAGAATTAATTGTATCAATCATAAAACTAGCTTAGGACATGACATGCACAGCTACATGTAAGATAAAAAAGTAATACTAACTAACTAATCTACTATATATGTTTTAAAATACATATATAAAAATAGCATGAAAAATCAAAATGAATACTTCTTGATGATTCATTGTAATATATACTTTTTTTCTGATATAAGAAAACCATCAACATGGATGAAGCTAACGTTGCAAGTGTATATAAAGACATCCTGCAGAGAATGCTCCTTTGCCAGAACAATTTTGTAATTCTTAGACAAAGAAGAGAAGGAAGTAACAGGAAGTATTTACTGTTCTGTTCATGTAGTAATTTTCAGTGAGAAGAACAGTTGTTGCTGGGGTTTTTTCTGTTTGGTTGGTTTTGTTTTTGTTTTTGTTTTTTTTTGACAGGTCTGGATATAAATTGGGACCAAGTTACTCAACATAAGTATGCAATGGAAACTTAAAGGAAAAACTTTCCACTAGAGGTGGTATTTGACTATTTAATAGCCCTGATAGGATAATCGAATAGTTCAGCCACACAGAGATCAAATTAAAACTTTCCTTGTTAATTTAGTCTTGTAGTTATCAGATTCAAAACTTGTCAGAATTGCAACTTCACAAGAGGAGAGCAAGAATCAATAATTCCTGAAGCAGGCTCAACATTACCTCTGAATTAAACTGCCAACATCTTTTTGCTTTGAGTTAACACATATTTGTTAAGGTACTGAACTTAGAAGATTGCTCTCTTTCCTGATAAAAGCTCAGGAAAGTGTCTTTTAACTGCTCAAATCTGATGGGAAAACTTTGGGGAAAACTGTATCAATTGTCCTGTCAGTCCTGAGTCTGCATAACAACTTGTACCAGGCCAAGCACACTTGCACTTCTGTTGCAGATGCTGTGTCTCTTAAGAGTCTTTCTGGTTTGCTTTCCCTGCTTCTTTTTTCCCCCCTCTCCACATCACTGACACTCTCAGGAAATAAACCAATTTGATTTTTGGTCAACTGTTACGTGAGCAGTAACTGGTGAGAAGGAGACAGTTGCTTACCTTTCACTTCTCCCCTGCCTTAGTTGTGGCTGTGTACTGTGCTGCTACTCTCCATTTCATCTCACCTACCCAACACACAAGATTTGTCTAACCTGCCAAGCTGGTAAGTTTGGAAATGTCACAGTCTGTAGTAATTGCTGTTTATAGAGTATTGCTGCTGTGAAATAACACCTGCTTCCACCTCTGAGCATTGGCATTTTAGAAAGGAAATACACATTTGCTAGCTCACCATCACCTAACTTTCATAGTTCTTAGAATGCTCACTTAGTTCTTAGTTATGAAGGACTTTCAGATGTGTGGAAGAAAAGCATGCTGAAAATGTAACATGTGATTACTCATTAGAAACAGAAATAGGAGATTCATTTATACAAATCATGTAATGTTTCTGTGGTCTTCTGAGATCGTCACAAACCAACACTCAGCAGTCACTAAAAAAATGGAATAGCAAAAGGCATCGGCCCAAACAACTTCCACTTTAAGTACATTTTTTTTTTTTTTCCTAGAAAGCACTTGATATGAAGCAGCGCCTTACTTTGACAGGTATGAAATAAACCTGGTTATTAATTTTCAATACTGATGGCAAAAAAATTAATTAACTGAGTGTCATTCATTCATTAATCATTTCAGAATTAAATAACCAAATATAGCTCTTAGATTGCTTTTTGAAAGGATGTAAAAAGAAATGAAAGTCTATTCTAGCAAGGTTATAAGGAAGTGGATGTTGAATCAAGAATAGTGACAACCCCAGTAAATCAGAATGATTCTTATATCTCAGGTCTGTACTGTTAATTTAACAAGACTGATAAAATTACATTCTATCCTTTAAAAAATAAACAGACAAAGCATAAAAAATTGTCAGTTCAAGGGAAGAAAACCTTAATTACTAATACTTGCAAAAAGAAATATTTTAGTTTTGTCTTCACTGGCTTTGAATTGTGGACATAAAATGTTGACACACATTTCCAGTGATAAAAGGCGATTTCAGAGTCGCTGTAACCTCACTGAAAAGCCTTACTGCTAAGATGCAATTACCTCCAAAATTGCAGCAGACATCCCCTCTGAAATGGAGCTGTTCACCACAGCAAAGCACCTTTTCATAGCAGCATGAAGATCATCTTGTGGCATCTCCTGTAATAAATGTACTCCAGGTGCCCTAGAAAGAAAATGCACACAAATAGGACACCTCCTAAAAACACGCTCTAACAATTCTTCCTAAAATATCGGGCAATGATGGTCAGAACAAATCAGGCATGGTTCTCATGCTAACAATTGCTTGCCCACAGGCAAGCCACTTTGCCATGTTTTTTGTTAGCTTTCTATCTATAAATGTGGTTATAAACTCAATACAGTACCCGTTGCTATCTGCCACTGTCTGTTGTTCTGAAGTTTTATTGTTGATCACTTAACACCATGCTCTATTGACCACAACCAGTCTCATAAATGAGGGAGCTCAATTCAACGGATAGGGGTGCAATTTTCCCTCAAAGAATTTGTGTAACAGAGGGAGCATGCAGAGATTTATGAAAAACACACTTGGGGAAATGGGGCGCAATCATCAGAATGGTCAACTGCAGGAGATGCTGACTCTTCAGATGCTGGCTTTTGAGGATGGAATGTGGTTCTGAAAGATCTCTTCTGCCCCCTCTTTTATTCTAAGTGCTCTTCTGTTCTGAAGGGTGGCATTTCTACTGCCATCATCTTCCTCAGATTAATGAAGATCAATCAAATAAAGGTGAAGGGTGAAAAAGTAGAGTAATTAAGTGCTCAGTCTCAGATAAAGTGAATTAGATCTTTAAGACTGGTGATCATTATTGAAAAGCCAGCATCTCCTCCACTCCTCAGCCTCCTCCTGCCTCTTTAACCTCAACATGAGATCACTAAGTCAGATGAAAACACAAGCGCATTTGACATTAAGACCAGCTCCCTGTCAGCTAGACTTTGTTAAACATGGCTTTTCTGATCATGCTGTAACATCCAACTTCTGTAGAGATAAACCATATCAACTGAAATATAAATGCGTGACTACAGGAGTCATGTTTCCCATGAATAACCTGACTGAAAACAAAAAACCACACCTATCTCTTGCTTCAAAAATGGAATTGCAAGCCACATGTTTTATGTAGATTTTATTATCAGATATTATCAATTAGTGATAATATGGTTGTTCTCTTCAAGTCAGACAATTCTAGGTTCTGCAGACACACCAAAAAAAAAAAAAAAAAACCCAAAAAACCCTCGTTTCTCTAACATTTATATCCTTCAATCAGGAAACATATAAACAAGGGACAGAAAAAAATTATACAGGGTTATCGTGTCCATCTACTCATTTACCCACCAACAGCAAGCATGCAACATGTTGCAGAAGCCAGGATGAAAGAAAGAATGAAAAGACCCAAAAAAGTAATAAATATAAATCACACTAAATCAGATGTGATTTAACACAAAATATGAAGAGATCTCCTGCACTTTAAAATGTGCAGAATACCTAGTTTAAGAATGTTAGATGCCAAATAATCAGTACCCATTTGTTAGTCATACAGAGTTCTGCATGTATGTTCATTTGCACACACAAAACAGCATTTACACACATGATTTTAAAAGCTAGCCAGCCAACTGCTTTCACCTGGAGCAGATAAAAGGCCTAACATTAACTTCTTACCTTTTAACTTTTTCCTTAACTTCATTTGTAAAAAGTGGATCAACCTAGAAAGGAAGAGCACTACTTTAGCATATAACAGATGTTTTAAATATCCAGGGAAAAAAAAAGATTAAATTTTAGTATTTTTACTAAAATACGTAAATGCATGAATGCGTTGAGCTTCAAAATCATATCACAGATCTGTAACTTAGTAGTTACATTTGACTCTTCAGACAAATGCTCTCGTGAGTGACTGACACTTAGAATACGCAGCTGGGTGGGGGTGAGCACACAGCATAGCAGAGCGTGAATCGACTACTGCACTCTAAACCTTTACGTGACTGCTGTAATGAGTAGCATTGCGTCGGGCTCCTGTCAGAAGGGGAGGTTCCATTTCTTCTCCGCTGACACTCCTCTGGCTGTAGGTTCTAATTACACCTAGGTCTGTTTAACATGAATGACTGTTTTCAGATGACTCTGCTAAGGCTGACATGATTCAGATGACCAATTTGACAAGTTACCAAGTGAGGAACAACGCACTCATGTGCCAAGCACTTGTCCATTTATGTATGGAGTATCCAACGCGGGGAAGGAAAGGAACTTCTCATACTTTAGTTACCACAGGAAGCAATCTGCACGTAAACTGAGACAGTCACACAGATGTTAGGCACTGGCAGAAACATCTGAAAACTAGTAAACACTAAATTCTAAAATACAATCTAACATGAAGGCATGATAGAGTTATTAAAAAGTTGTCTAAGCTGGGCAATTATCATAGAATCATAGAACGGTTTGGGTTGGAAGGGACCTTTAAAGCCCATCCAGCCCAATCCCCCAGCAAGGAGCAGGGACACCTCCAACTAGATCAGGTTGCTCAGAGCCTCATCCAACCTCACCTTGAATATTTCCAGGGATGGGGGATCCATCACCACTCTGGGCAACCTGGGCCAGCGTTTTATTTACAAAGCTTAATTATGTCTGCTATTTTTATTCAACATGATTAAAAGAAACAAACAGAACTTAGAAATCCTTAACTAGACATGAAGAATAGAACTAGACTTTTTTTATTAAGGCAGACTGACTATATTACATTAATTTATGATAGCTTGCACAGCATGCAGCAGATGTAAGTACTGGGAACAACATGGCTTACTTTTTAAAAATGTATGTTAATATTTTTTTGGTTTTTTTTTTTCACATTATGAGATAGAGAACACTAAACATTTTAGAAAACTCTTTTGGAAAAAAAGTCAGAATTTATTTTACAACTATGATTGTGTACTTTGAACACAAGATTGATTATTTCATGAAAACAGGGCTTCATAAATTAGAAGATTCAAGCGAAATACTTGCACTAAGGAATTAATTCCTACTCAATGCCAGCTGTCAAAGGCTTGTGTAAGTGCTTAAGAAAGTATTTTGGGTAACAGCAGGGGGGAAAACCAAAATGAAGTGTCCTTTCCTGAAGCACTGTCTGATCCTGGCACAGAGGATGATACAGAGCCATACACTAAACCAGTGTGTCACGTCACAGGTTCCTTGGATATTTCACACTGAACTTTACAACTGCTATTTCTACATAAATATCTTTTCATCTTTTCCCCCAAAGTACTATTTTGATGCTGAGTTCACCTCATGAGGAACTATACTCTGTTTCCATTAAAATCAATGGAGTACTTGCAAGTGATTTAATGAGCAGTGGGATATGATCTTCTGCTCTTTTGCCTTTAGAAGGATGAGAAAAACTACAGCCTGTGACTCATAAAACTTGTAAGATATTAATTTCTATCCCATCTACTTCTGTGGAAACCAAGAAATTGCCATCTGCCTTATAAACAGAACAATCTTTTAAGCTGCATTCTTCTATTGGTAGATATTCCAAGAAGTCTGGCCTGAATGCGAGAATTCAGTTAAAATATTACTTTCAGGATGGGTGTAGCAATGACTTAGAGAAGTGATCCCCCTGAGCTACATTTAGGAACTTGAGGGGGCACGGTTATCTAACCACAGGCTCAATATAACAGAAATTAGATACAACATAAGCTGTTCAGTAAGTTGGAAATGCACTTAAAAGATCTGAATGCTTCCAAAGCCAACTATGGCAGGATGCCTAGGAACTTAGCACAGTCTCAGAAAAAGCTACTGAAAATAAAAGAATGTTATTTCCACTCAAAATGTCTCCATGATCCAGTTCTTCTACAGGTAGAGTGTTTGTTGCCATATTTTGTTACCTATCAACGTAGCAGGCAAACAGGATCATCAGTTACCTACCATCTTTTGTTAAGAAATCATCCATTCAGAGGAACAGCCTTCAGAGAGCGGTGAATTTAATCAGTTTAGCAGAGATCAAAGGAAAGCAGCTTGGCTTGTATAAATAGTTGCTATCAGGACAGATGAGATAAGGCGGCACATGGAAAGGGAAGTGGGCACATAGCAAGAAACCACACCTAAGAGGACCAGATACGCTATTACAGAAGTTCTACTCTGCTGACAGGCAAAGAAAACATCTGAGACATGTTAGACAGTGCAGAAAGTCACAGATCAAACGCTGCACAAAGATGAAGGTGCCTGTTAAGCACACAGTCTACTATGATCAAAATCTAAGAAATCTTCTATAAACACACTATATTAAATTGCTGTCACATAAAAATTAACTCAGACAGAAGCAATAGTCCAGAAACATCTTCATCATAACGCTGGGACTACGGTGGCCCTCTAGACTTTGTAGGGAAAAACAAGTCTTGGTACATTTAAAGTTCTGTCAGAATATCTCCCAGAATACTGAAGGGTGAAAAGCTGTATCTGCAAGCATATTCAAGACAGATATGAAGAATTTGCTCAATTGCTGGGGTTTGTGAGGTTTTGACAGCATCACTGTGAAAGGAATCAACTTTATTCACAGCAGCAGCCGACCTCACATTACAGTTTTTATCGGATCAATGGTTGAATAGGCTCAGAAAGACCAAGCTTCCCCTACAAGTGAAAACACAAGTTTTCTGCAATGCTACACAGTCTGCCTGCAGCAAATGCACCAGAAATAGAAGATCCTCGCAAACATACTAAACTCAGCCATTCTACATCAACTTTTCCCATATACTAAATGTTAAGGAAATTCAGTGTCTTTGGCTTAACATGTAACTCTACTACTGCTATTTGGGACAATTAACAACTTGTAAAAATATAGTTTTAATTCAGCTGAAACAATTTAGCAACTAGGATCTAAATTAAGAAAACTTCAGGTCTAAAAAATAAAAACCTTTTCAAGAAATATTGGAACATATATTTCACCATTTCTAACAAAAGTTTCATTTTCAAGGAGTTTTTCTTAAAGAACATGCAAAAAAAAGAGTTGTCAAGCTACTTGTAAAAGTAGCTTTTACCTTTTAAAAAATATCTCAGTGAGTAGGACATTTATTTGTGATGTAGCTGGCAGAATTTCATACTCCTCAGCAAGCCAAAGAATTTGAAGTTGTATCTTTGTCTTCTATTTGATTTTACTAATTATTGTGTCCTAGGATATCCTGGAGCAGGTTATTAGACTTCCTCTAGCTGCTTAGTTTAGTCGTGTCAACAGCTGTTTCATTTTAGACCTAGCCCAGAAAACATACAGTAGGTAACAGCCACCCATTATAGAGAGATGGGCTACATGACCCCATAGGTCCCTCCATCTGTGGAGGCAGTTATTCAACTAAAACTGTCTCAATAGGCATGGAAAGAAGCTGGACAGAGGAAAAATAGCTGTCAATGGAAAACAGCATCATTATAAACACAGCAATATTCTGTACTGTCTACAAGAACGCTTAAGAATTACACAGAGAGTACAAAGGGGGCTTCAAGGGGTTACCCAACAGCTGGACGCAAGCTTTGTGGCATTAACTTTTTTAAGGTTTCATAAGCTTCTATTCTTGGAATATAGAGCTGCTGAAAATTAGTGATTGTTTCAAACTTCATTATAGAAATGAACAAAAGGAAAACTGGAATAGGAGACAAATGCTAAAACTTTTACAGTATACAGGACCCAACCTTGCAACATTTCATTGCACCGTTTGAGACAGTCATGCATAGCAAATACAGGGGAAAGGTTATAATCTTCTGGAAGCAAAGCAGAAAATAGTGTGTGGGCCTTTGTTCCTTATATTCTTAATTAATATAATCTTAATGTGTGGGTTTTTAATATTCACAATAAACATGACTCGCTTCACAGATAATGGCACTGATTTTCTTAAGATTTTGTGGTTTGAGAAGTAACGTGAATAACAAAAGTACAGCTAACTACCAACAGAGCTAAGATTTATTTTCATCCTTTAGCAATGTTATAGTACTATGGGAGAAATATGTTTTTAAATGTTTTAAGGAGGTTCTGTCCTTGATCCTGCCTCTGCACTGCCACAGGGTTATTTCTGGTAGCTTACTGTAAAGACATTAGCTTATAAAAAGTGAACCAAATTTAAAAAGACGACTAAAATGTTTACAATCCACACTGGAGGCAGCAAGTGCATCTTTTGATTCTAAAGCACAGCTTCATTACACCTGCTCTAGATTTGCCTTCCACACCAGTTCACTTCCAAATCATTTTTTGTATTAGTGTGGAAAAGAATGCAGAGGAAATAAAAATGTAAAAACAGCTTTTAAAAATAACATCCTATAACCCAAAATTTACAAAGAATGAAACAGAATGAGAAAATAGAAAAATAGTTCTTATTTGCTCATTCAGAGTCCATTTATTTTCTTATAAAACAGGCTGCCTGCAAGTTTTTAGGCTCATGTGAAGATGAATCAGAGACAGGCTTAGAGAAGGACATGAACACATTACCCAGATGAAACAATGAAGCTTTTAGTACCCTTTTAGCATCAGCAAGAGTTTGTTTCATATGACACAGCTGCCTACTCATACATTTTCCACTGGTTAGATTCAGTCTACAGGCTGCCTTCTCAAGACTTCTGCTGCCATGGATATACATGTAGCACACAACTGATCCCTTTCTCAAAGGTCCTGCAGTTAGTTTTATAAGTTTAGTGCAAAGTATGTTGTACGTTCCCTTGACACACGCAACTAAAAGCGGAAGCAGCAGGACAGTCTCCCTGCAGCCCCACCTGGTCTCGTGCAGGGCTGTGGGAAGCTGTGGCAATGAACCCCATTCCGCACAGAATTAGGAGAAGCACTGTGGTGGCTCAGGGGCATCTCTCCCCCTCTCCCTCACCAACTTACAGCGCAGTCACTGCTGTTGAGGACACGGCCCACAGCTGTGATAGCCAATATTTAGGTAGGGTATTGGTTAGACTGAGATTTGGCAAATATTTATCTTTCTCTCATGGTTCTGAAAATAACCAGGCATTTTGAAGTTTTACACTTTTTCAGCACTGTACTTAAAAGAAATCATAAGAACATTTACATGTACATGGATGGTTCCTTTCTAAAGGCCCCATTTTCTGCAGGTGAAATCAGACAGATGTCAAAGTGGAAATAACTGGAAACAATGGTGAATACTCAAACACCAACTTTTAAGATATCAATAGAAAAGAAAGGACTGGCAGAAAAATTATGCAACCCTTTACTCCTTTTCAGAAGAGACTCAAGACTTAGCTAAAGTGGTGCACGCTTCCCTCTTCAGAGAAGTCCAGTCTTGTTACTTCCTCAAAAATCATGCTACTTGACTTAAAAATGATGGGTGTGGAGTTGGGAGGGTTCCCTAGTTTTCCTTCTTTATCTTCATGCTTCATAAGCCCACATTTTCAAATCTTTCTCCACAACTAGAAGATTATTTCCTAATAATAACTCTGATAGTTTGATTTTAAACTCTTTCAGGAGCTGGTGATCCAGGAAAAGCAAACTATTGCAGAGAAACTCATGACAACATTTTGAGACAGCAGCCCAACTGTACATTTTATCTAAAGAGAGTCTGCAGTCACAGAAGAGCTGACATTTAGATGACTGGCCCTGTTGTGAAAAGAGAAAATTAGAAGTTGTAACTTCGGAATTTGTTAAAACAGGATCTTTGAGACTTAGGGGGAAAAAAAGAAATCTCACATTAATATTGGCCAGCACTTTTACTAAAATATATATAATTCATTTGGAAGGAATGATACCAATTCTAAGCTTAATCTGAGATATGGACATATAAGAACAACTCAGTTTCTGATTTTACTTACTTTTAGTGAACCCCACTTTCCCTCTCAGATATCTGTATCCCAAGCTTTAGTGCACTCAGACTCTGAATGTGAAACAGACTTCAGCAATTTTGTCAGCTCAAGCTCTGTCCTTGCTGTCTGGTGTCAGACAGAAACCTAACATCATTTTGCACCTGCTGACAACTGTTAATTGTGTACGAACTGAGACTACCAGACCTGGCACCAAAATCTAAATGGAATGGAACAAAGACACAATCCTCCACGTGAACAAAAGATGTAAGAACCGGAATGATGAGCATCTCATATCACCTTCACAGTAATAAAAATTCTCATTAAGGCAATTGTTGCCTTTCAAAATATTTGATAGGCTCATTTATGAATTATTCATATTGAATTAGGCATTTCTAATTTATTATTTGCATTAGTACCGATTCTCTAAAAAAAAAAAAAGTGTACTATCCTACAGGTATAAAACCAGAAGCCAATCTTAAAATCCAAATATTTTTATACTTTTTATCTTCAAAAGTTGATTCTATAGTCAAAACAAACACTAAAGGTTTTGCTGTAAGAGACTATAATAGATGAAAAGCATTACCATGTCATGTGCTTGAGCTAAACATAAAATTATAGTAATGCAGCTGCAAATGCCCATTATAAAACTAGCCCAAGCTTTCTAAACAAAAAATTCAGTATCTGTAAAACAAATTTTCAGCTGCTGTAAACTATTTTAGTTCTATTGACAACAGTTTGCATTAATAAAAATCTAACTGAATAGAGTTGGGCTATCTCAGTGCATATCCTCTGAGAAAAGCCCTCTTAGCTGCTTTCCCTTTCGCAATGCAAAAGCACATGCGGAGCGAGGAGGCCTTTTAGCTGACAGCAGAACGCTGAACTTTGGAAGGTGCAGCACTGGAATCGCTTCCACAGTTCAGACCTGTTGTGAACAGCCTTTACAGCTCCTTCTTAGCTCTGTAACAACGAAAAGTCCTCTTACTTAGGTTCAGTTTGGATAGAATTATTGCAATATCTCAAATGTGAGTAAGCAAAAGTATTTAGGAATAAACATATAAATAAAATAAAAATTACAACAATAACTTACTGCGGGTCCAATTATTCCCAGATGGACACTGGGATCCTTTCTGTGCCAATCTAAAACAGAAGAGGAACATCTTTTTTACTAATTAAAGTTATTAATTTTTAACTTAACTCTTCCTCTGAAATCAGTGTAAATAGCTGCATGAATAAAGAAGATTTAGGTAAATATTTTATTAATACTTAAAAGACTGAGTGTGTACCAGATTTCATGCTCAGCTCTCACATTGCTCCTCAGAATTCAAATGATTAGCATGTCTGGAAGTTAATATCTAGCATTTCTGCTTCATGCAATCTCTTATGATTCAAGGATTATTTAACTATGCTCAGCTATTAATTTTGAATCATCTCAAGAGAACAATGCTCTATAGAACACAGTGACTCCGGCCACTAAGACAAAATTATTTGAATTTTTCCTCCTATGTGAAGAAATGTGTGGAGGCAACTGCAACTGTTACAATTAATACTTAGTTATTGTGTGCGTAAGAGAAACCTGCCACTCTCCCAATAGCAAAATAACAAAACCAGTTACTTGACTTTAATAAACTACATTTGTTACTAAGCGTCACAAGGTGTACAGGCTTAGAAAAGTAAACTGAATAGTGGAGGCTAAATAAAAACTTCAGTGTCATTTACAGTGCTGAGCCATAGTAATGGGTGGTAAAATTTGCTTGTAACTTCAATTATATTAATTAGCACACATGCAAATTGGTGTAACAGCCACAGGACAGTAAGAGTTATTCTGAAGTAGGTGAACTCTTCTTTTGTCTTCCATTAATACTGTATGTTACAGCAAAATAGTGTTCCCAGCAAGTAAAATCATCAAATATTGCTGTGATTTTAATGCTCTGTTATTCCCAGCAGGCTGGAAAAGACTCAGTACAGAAATAATGTCTTGAACAGATCAATGGTTACACGAGTACGTTTCTTTTTAAAATGTAAATATATTATGAAGTTTTCTGCAATGAATAAAACAGCTTATGCCAAACTTAGAAACATTAAGAGAAATGCATCTGAATCCAGGACAAAAGAAGAGTAGTCAAATAACAGGTACCTACCTGAAAATACATCCACTAAATACAGAGGATCTTTGACTCTTCGAAGTCCGCATATCAAAAGAAAAACGTGTAAACTGCCTGTTTCTGTAGGAATGTCTGTAACAAATAATTTTAAAAGTTTGAATGTGAATAAAGAAGGTGAACACTCCAAACTCTTTCATGAATGGACACATACAGTGGTAAAAGCAGTAATAAGAGTGGACTCTGAAAAATTCCCATTATTGTTCCCTCCGTTTCTTCTTCTTCTCACATCAGTCCTCAAATCAACTCAGTGGAGAATTTAATCATGCACATTATTTTATGGGGCACAGAAGTTTCTTTCCAGAGGAAGAGAATGTGCAGGATTTGGAGAAATGGCTGGTGGCAGGAATTCTTAACACCAGAACCCAGCTTTGACTGACTAGGCAACTGTACAAGTCAGTGTGTTTTTCGACTTTTCTACCCATAAGAATTTTAAAATTGCATCCATATAGTAACTCAACACCTGTTTCAAGGATATTATGAGGTTTAGTTAATCCATGGCTGTAGGGATTAGAGCACGTGATCTGACACTTTTTGTAATAAAAGATCAGGTAAATGTCTATTAAATCTATTCCTAATATGCCAGCGCTGCTACAGAATAATTAACTAGAAGTTAAATTATTGCAAAGCATTTATTTTAACCTTATTGCTAAGAAACACAGATGAAAAAGAATTTTTGAAAAAACCCCAACATGGGAGTTTTTAACATTGAAAGTCCCTCTTGTAAATACACAGCAACAACCTGTAAAAAATAATTTTGTAGGTTACATTAGAAAAAGAAGACATGATGTATGATATTGCAGTTGCCAGTGACTCTATGACAGCACAATTAATTCAGACATACTTCTGAAGGGTCACTATGTGACGAACTTTGGTAAAATGTGTTTATGATAAAACAACATAATTCACAAATTGCTGAACACACACACATCACAACAACATAATTTAATAAACACTAGAGGGGTTGAAATGTTCACGTTTGATTTACTGTACTAACAAATCAGTTTGCTGTCCTTCAGTTGACCTACTTATTGAGCTCCTGGCAAGGATGGATGTCGTGCATTATCTACCACCACGCAGTTCAACAAGGAGCATCGAATTGCCGTTCTTCAGCAGTGGCTGTTTGGGGGATACTAAAACACAAGTTCCACACCAGGGCTACGTCACATAGCTACCACGAGGGCCATCTGCATGCTCGGAATGACTGCCTGTGGAATTTATGACAAACAGAGGTTGTGGTGGGATGGTGATCTACTACTGAATGCTGCAGAGCTCCCTTCTTCGAGGCTTCCTCCTCCTCCCTTCCCCTTCCACTCTCCACCAGCTGCAGGAACAACTCAGCCGCTTATACGACATCACCAAATTGCTGCAATCTGTAACTTAAGATCACCCAGACTTGGTACCAATTTATGGTTCCTCACAGTGTTGTGTAACTCAACTGCAGGGTCTGCTCCAGGCCCTGGAAGAAACACACCTGGAGGACCTCCCCTTGTATCATGGGACGGGATTAACAGGAGCTCTGCATCAAACCTCTGCTTTGCGGGAGGGGGAGAATCAAAAGAGTGGCGATTCACAACACACTCAAGTGTTATTGCTTTTAAAATTAAAATCCAGTTCAGGGATTTTTCAATGCTTCCTGTCACAGGGTTCATTACAGAGTCTGTTTCATTTAACTTAAACAGCTTGAGCTGTCAAGAGTGGCTGCAGCAGATACGGAAAGTAATACTTAACTGGTTACTGGACCAAGAAATGATTTGTAATTTATAATGCACAAACATTTAGATTGAAAAAGCCATTCTTCTGGTGCAATGAGCCATTAATACTGTTTGTTTTTAAGACATGCAGCAGTAGTTTCAGTTCATGACAAACTCACACTAATCAAATTACTAGAAAGTGTCAGCAAAATTCAGATTGCATTTTAACTACCATATGGCACAAATATTCATTTTAAATTATGAACTCCCACCTATCAAAGTTCAGCTCTGGCTATTTCAGAGCAAACTTAAGTTTGTTAAGCTGAAAGCTCAGTCAGGTAGTAGTGAGAAATCAAGTCTCCCTGTTCTCACGTAAAGATTATAGAATTATTGATGTGACAGTATACTAATCAACATTAAATATGCTTGAAATAACTGCTTCTTTTCTTCTCTTAACATCTTTTTGTTTCTATTTTATAGCTTTCAATCTTTTCATTTTATTAGACAAGGGTTTAAAGTGCTCTGACAACGAAAAGCCCAAAGAGACCAATTCTGTGCGCTCCTGCCATTCTGCTCCCTCTACAAAAACCTTAACCCGAAAGAGAAACAGAAAACTGGCCCTACAGATAGTAATTGTACTTTGTAATTTGGATTTTTCCATTCAGTTCTTGTGACATTTAAAGGTACTTCTCCCAAGAATCTCATCAATAAGTCAAATTATTTCACTAGCAAAATTACCTAAAATAACACTTATTAATGAAAACAGCCCACTTATTTGACCTTTATTATTTTGAAAATACATTCACAATCTTGAACTTGCACTTAGGCTATTCCCTTAACGCAACTTTACAAAGCCGTACTTGTCTATCATGAAATTTTATGCACTTTTCTCTGAAATAGCAGATATTGGGTACACTGGACTACAGACTGGATCCTACATGGCATTTCTAAAAACTGGCATAGCAGGGCTACACAGAAAAGGATTCAATTTAGTGAAGTGAGAATCAGCTGCAGTTTTATTTTACTGTATGCTGTAGATCTTAGTCATCACCTAATTCATTTTTACAAGCAGACTTTCTCCACTCAATCCAATTAGAAGCATATAAAGACATTCCTGAGAAGAGTGCACTACCAGCGTACCACTGCCAGTGTTCAGTGCTGGGAGTTCACTCATTCTCTGTCTACTTTAGATCAGACTTCAGCAGCACTTGTGTATCTTGTTAGATCATTCACTGAAGATGGTTGAAATCACACAGCAAGATGATGCCTGAATCAGTGTTTTCCCACCTGTTGCTTTCTCAAGCCTCGCTAGCAACCCCTCTGTGGAAAAAAAAAAAAAAATAGCCATTTGTACCAGAAAGCAATAATTTTAGTGAACTTTGTCCACACAAGAACACTGAAAAGGGAAACATATTAAGAGAATAACTGCAATAGCTGCCCTTAACAGCTGTAGCCATCAGCTGGGTGAAAACTGGTATTTGAAAGAAGACATTTTTTCCACTTTCCTTGAGCTTAAACAAGACTTTAAATACATGATTTTTTGCTATCATTCTGCCTTTCCCTCATAAGCTATTTAATCTATAATAAGATACAACCACCTCGTGTGATTCAGTTCTGAAATGGAAATACATCAGTGTGGCACAATCAACTGATTTGCTCTTTTTATACATTCACTGTGTCACTATCTTGTCCCAATTACATGCAAACACCCAAATAACAAAAAAAAGGCTTGTGTCTGTAACTCCCCATTTCTGTTAGTGTTACAAAAGCAAAGATTTGAAACAGCACACTATGCTTCATTATCTCTTAGCTCATGCATCCCTCTGTTTGCTTCACAAAGAAAATACAAAATGGAAAGATTTGTACAGAATCACTGGCAATAAAAAAGAAAAAAAAAAGTCTGGATGGTACATGTTTTCCAACCACCCTTCAGAATCACTATACACTAAATGCAAGTCAAGTCTTGCCACTCCAATCAATGCCTTCTTCAGTGTCAAAAATAATTGTTTAATGTCAGTAAGAAATGCTCCTTTAAACATGCGTTGTCAGTATTTGTCTGTGGCTGTAGTCTGATTTGTTACGTTGGCTTTATCTATAAAAAACAGCTGCACACTGGCCACAGCCCGTCCTGAGCCTGCTTAGCAGGTCACTTGTTTAGCAAGATATGCGAGGTCAAAACAAGAACAGTGATTGATAGGATTAGGAAAACTCATTCCTCTCATCAGCTTGACAGCGTGCTGTCCTGATATGCCACGCGGGACGACAGGGATGGTAACAAAGGAGCTGCAGGTGAGCTGAAATGAGTCCACCACAGCAACAGATTAAGATGGACATGGAACTCCCACAGTCACACCACTCCTTCTTCATGATGGAGCAGAGGTGGTATTATGCTGCTCAAAATGAAACACTGTAATGGTATTATGCTGCTCAAAATTGAAACACAGCAATGTAGCACTGGCACTTACCCCTTTGATCATGCACTTCCACTCTGAAATGTTATCCAAGTGCTGTGCCAGTGAATTTGTCGATAGTATTGGAACGTGGCACAAAATATATTGGCTCACAGACGGAATGTGATCCATACTCAAGATACATGTTCTCCTGCTGGCTGTGATTCTGAGTCATGGCATGGCCTAGAGAAAGTCTGTCAAATCTAGACTTATCCAGCTAGACTTACCCATTCATCTGCAAGCAGGTTTAATAATTGCTTGACAGGAAGCAATGGCACTGGGTTTAACTGTTGGTAAACTGTTTTGAGGTCTTCAGTTGCAAGACAGAACGAAAGGATGGAGTATATTAAAGGCGGAAAACATTTTCATAATGCAACACTGGAAATAAGCAGTTTATTATTTAAGATTTCCTTGGCTCCTAGTTTGTTCCTTATCTGAAATTGTATAACTGTTTGGAACATCAACTATTTTACTATTATGACACACTACGACACTTTACACTTTGGTCTTCATAAAAATCTGTACTTAGATGCCAGGATAGCAAAACACAAACACAGACAGCTAATGCCAAAGCTTAAATAGTTTCTGAAGCGTTAGTAAGGACATTGCTTTTCCAAGAAAGGCAAGAATAAGTAGAAGTGTTATCTAAACAGATTGTGAAAGAGCAGATTCATTTAACTCCATCCCTCTAGGTACTATCAGGAAAAAAATGTAGTAATCATAGATGTACAGTAAAAAAAAAAAAGTATTACTGCAAATCTTTAATCCTACTGAAAAGCTGCAGGCCTCTAAGTGAATGAGTAGTATCAAGCATTAGCTTGCTGAGAGGTAAAAACGCAGTTTGAGAACATTTTAAGTGAGCAATTTTCTCACCACTTGCTCAAATAAAGAAAAATATTTTTCTTATTTAAAAGTCTTTACTGTGCTTTTGTAGGGTGTTTTCAAAATCTCTAGAGAGAAGAAAAATATAAAAGGGAACAATGTGATTTTTCATTTAAAGTTATATTTTTGGACCTTGTCGTAGTTCAGCCCTGATCAGGACCAGACTACGCAGTCTGTCTCTCGCTCCCCCCACCCTCCGAGAGAATAGGAGGAGATGATATAAGAAAAAAAAAAGCTCAAGGTTTGAGATAAGGACGGGGAGAAATCCTTAAAGTTACCATCACGGGCAAAACAGACTCGACTTGGGGAAAACTATTCATTTATTTCTAAAATTAGCAGGAGAATGAGACAGGGAACAAGATAACCTCCCCCCACCCCTCCCTCTTCCCGGGCTTAACATTGTCTCTACTACCTTCCCCTCCCGAGCGGCACGGGGGGGGAAAATGGAATGGGGGTCGCGGTCAGTTCATCACGCGTTGTTTTACGCCGCTGTATCATCGTCGGGGGAAGAACTCCTCGCATTCCTCCTCTGCTCCAGCGTGGGGTCCCTCCCACAGGCCACAGTCCTTCGTGAAACTGCTCCGGTGTGGGTCATCTCTTCCACGGGGTGCAGTCCCTCTAGAACAGCTGCCCCAGCACAGGCCCTCCACGAGCCACAGCCTCCTTCAGGCCTCCACCTGCTCCGGCGTGGGGTCCTCCACGGGCTGCAGGTGGATCTCTGCCCCTCCGTGGACCTCCATGGGCTGCAGGGGGACAACCCGCTCCACCATGGTCTTCACCACGAGTTGCAGAGGAATCTTGGCCAGAAGCCGTATTACTCCTCCCCCTCCTTCTTCACTGACCTTGGCGTCTGCAGCCGTTCCTCTCAACAGGCTGGCAGACGCCTCTCAGGATCCTTTTTACATCTTATTCACTTCTCATCTCCTCTCCACTTCTTGCAGCCGGGCCGGGCCGAGTTGGGCCCAGTCGGCTGCCCGGCGGGAGGCCAGAGGGTGAGGCCTGCAAGGCCCATGAGGCTCGCGCCTCCCCCTCTCTGCCCCCCGCTCAGCTGCTTCACATCTTCTCCTCCCTCTTTTTCCTGTTTTCCCCTACTTAAATACGTTATCGCAGAGGCGTTATCACAGGACATTCTGCTACCAATTGGCTCGGCCTTGGCCAGCAGCGGGTCCGCCCTAGGCCCGGCCGAGTCCACTGAACAAAGGGGAGCGACTTCTAGCAGTTTCCTAGAGAAGCTACCACCTTAGGCCCCCCCTCACTAACAAAACCAGAACAGACCTGAACCAGCAACCTCACAAAGCCAAAGTTCTTAAATTGTGTTTGTTCCTTTACAGCTTAGAATCCAATTTGTACTAGAGGTTAAGTATATTTTATCAAGTATATCAATACTGGACTTATAGCTCATAATTCAGCATACAAAGATCGCCTAGTAACATAAAGAAACAGTCTGCAGTCACAATATTTATTAATATTAGGTCAAGGATGATCAAAGTTTTTAAGTTTCATTTTCCAGCCCCTGATTTCAAGTTCACCGTTGTGTTCTATTGACCTTTAGAGAACAATACCAAGCCAAGGCCAGGTTGGGTTGGACGGGGCTCTGAGCAACCTGATCTGGTGGAAGATGTCCCTGGTCCTTGCAGGGGGGTTGGACTGAATGGGCTTTGAAGGTCTCTTCCAACCCAGACTATTCTATGATTCTATGAAGTCCACATTATTTGGGCCTAGTCATACATTTTTGGTTTTGTTTCAGAAACAAAATCTAAGCCATGATGAGCTAGTGAGGATTAATAACCTCTCTCATTTTCCTTTGTGTTCACTTTGAATTACGGCAGGTCTTTTATTCCTCTCAAAAATTTTCCATCTATCCATCTCCTGTGCATCTGAAAGTATTGACTGATCTCCTAGAAAAGGAACTCCATAGATTTACTGCTGAGATTTCAGTCTCTAAGATGGTTATTTTATTTTCTTGAGTTTGAAACATGGATAAATTTGTCCAACTCTGGTATGTATTTCTGATACTCTAAACCTTTCAATTTGTAGTTATTCTTCATGTTCATCTCCCTACACACAGCAGAAATACTCTACATTAGTTCTTTTAGTCTCTTGGCACCAAGAGTTTGATTTTCTGTCTGTTTCACAAGTCAACTACTAAAAACAAGCTGCTCAGATCAGCCAAGTTTTCCAGCTTGTTTGACATGGTGCTGTCCTACTGCAGCACAGCTTCACCATGCTATCTTACTTCATACTGACTCCAAAGTTTCTTTAATTGAAGTCACTGACGACACAGAACTTTGACAATTATTAGCCCAATTAGATCCTATTTCAGTAACGTACTTAACCACCCGCAGATTTATTAATGTTTTACAAAGTTGAGCTTTTATTTACAGAGCAATTTCTGAGCAATTTCTAAGAAATTAAAGGGAAGCGGAGGTAATAACTGTATCCAAAGTGTTTACACTGCTGTTCACATTCAACAGTGAATAATCGCTAGAGTTGCTGATATGTTTGTGAAGACAACAAAAGTTAAATGAACTTGTTAACTTCCAGGGGCAGGAAAATTTTCCTAGACTAATCCAGAAAAATTACACTGTAAAATTCTCCAGCAATCCTTCTTTCCCATTTCTCATTATTTCAAAGAGATCGGACAACAAAAAAGCTCTATGCTTTCAGATCTGTTGGGGAACACAGCCTACTGCTGCTATCATATCCTTATTTCTATAGTCAGCTATATATCTGCACAAACTTTTACTATTTGATTTTTCTTACATGGGTCTTTTTTCCACTATAGCTTCAGGAAAATATAATGCCTCTATAAAATCCTGTCTGTGTCATGACAGGTTATACAAACTTTTCAAGCTCCGAAAATAGCCGTGCTATGAAGCAGAAATTATCCGAGTAGAAAAATCAAACTACAAAAACATATTGCCTATTTTATTTGATAGGATCAGATGCTTATTGCACTATGATTCTACGTGACCTTTCAGGAAACCAATTTTTAGTCTTATCTGTTGGGCAAATGAGCTTTCTCAATTCATTAGTACAGACTTTGTTAGTTATCTACATCTTCTAATCACATGATATCTAAGTGCTTATTAGGGTTTTCATCTTACAAGCTTCAGCCACATTCCACTGACATCAAAAGGAGCCTTTCATCGCAGTATGATGACATCAAGCTTGTCTGTGATCTTAAGCAGGTATCCTCCATCCTTCAGCTAAGTTGTTAGAGAAGACCAGTCTCAGTTTTCACATTTACTTAGACTGTCTTGTCATTTTATGTCAACCAATTTACAGCAAAAGCCTGAACTTGTGTTATCTCTCTCAAGTCTATAGATAGGCATCTAAAATCACTAACAAAACTCATTATGCTGTATATAGATTCCTGTATTATAAGGCCACAGAAAAATATTTTGATCATTTGGCCTGAGCTCCACACTGACATAGGCTGTAATACTTCCCTAAACAGTCTGAGTTACTAAACGAACTGAAAACATTCTCTTCTTGAAGTCTTTGTTGAAATCTGCACTTGGTTCAGCTTTTTGGTTGGACTACTGTTGTTTACAGTCTCTCATCTACATAAGACAAACTGGGAAGCAGACTAACCAGACTGCACATTAACTTTAAAAGCTTTTATTCTTGTAGATTTAGCCAATAAATGTTTTAATAGCCAGACACTGAAAATACTGCAGCTAAGGGCTAACTCGCTAACACTACACAAACATCACCTCTGCAACTCTCAAGTCTGCTGCTGAGACTATGAAAAAAAGTACTAATTCCATGACTTTTGTACTGAGATTGTAATGCACCCATAATAACAACAACAAAAACCTTCCACAGCACTGCTTCAGTTTGTATTAGGCAATTGCTATTTACGTTAGCAACCCAAGCTATCAAATAGAATGTACAAAAAGCTGAGATTCCTTAGCTTTCGGTGTAGTACCATTCACAACTGGGGGCTCAGGGCAGGGGGAAGTCTTACACAGTAAAATGTATTTGATGCATTCTGCCACTCACTGAAATCTACCATTAAATTCTTTTTTAAGCCATTACACTGATTTAAAGTGACTATTTATGTAGTGGTGTTATATTTAACATGAGTCAAATGTTAAGGCTTTGCTATGACTGGAAAAAAAAAATCAGTACAAAGAATATTCATAAGTACTCTGTTCTATGAAAAAAAGTCTCGAAATATTCTGAAGAGCCTATTTCATTTTAAAGAATAACTTGACAATGCACAGCCTGATCACCAAGGATGTTTAACATCGATGCCTTAAATGTATTAGAATTTGCATTGTAGGCCATGTGCTGTTTCTTCCCATTCAGTCCTGGAAATCCTGAATTTGACAAATATTCAAGGATACTGCTAAACATACAGGCAAAAGTTATCCGGAGAAATATTTCCCACATAAATTATTAAATGCCTTTAGATATGGACTAGAACGTCATGAAAAAATCGTCATCAAAAAAATAAGATCCTAAATGGCATGAGGTGAACAAGATGGGACAGCTTTATCTGCATAAAAGCTAGGGATCTTTTCAAGTGCACTTCATTGTTCAAGGCTACACCATCAAAATCATATTCTTCTGAGCAAAACTGCCTTCTATTTTTGATAGTTTTCTACTGATTGCTCCAAGTTTAGTAGAATTTTAAAAACTGAAACTGCCAATCCCAGAAAAGTAATTCAGTGTGAACTCCTAATTAGTCTGTGGTAAGCGCAAAGGTACAGCCAAAAAATCTGCCTCCATGTGCAATATTAAAAGAACTGGAAATTGTAGGCTGCCACCAGAGATGGACGTAGAAACAACACTGATAATATAAATAAGATGAAACAGTCATAAAAAACCAATACTGAATAATCTGATGACAGTTTTCAAGTTATTACTTAACAGGCACAGATGTTAGGGTCACATTTTGGTTTGCTTTTCATGTACATTATGAATTATTTTGCACTTTTGCATTAGTACACATTAGGCAAAAAAAACCTGTCTTTAATATAGTAGATGATAAGCACTTTAGAGGGAGCTTCCCCCCCCTCAATCTGTTGACTCCTTTTTTAATCATAAAATGGCTGGACATGAGATCCCATCACCACGAAGGCTGCGCTAGCAAGTGACAAATCTTTTAACTTCAGAAAATTTTTAATCTTAGTGGTGCTGTGCTTGTGTGCTATGATTTACCGAGAACAAAATAACCTCACAATGCTCAATTTAAAATTGGACACCTGTTTTGAATAATGGCACACATTTACTGATGTGATAAAGCAACTGACTGGTGAGGATTCATTTATCACAGAGGAACAGCTGTACTATCAGAGATCAGATTGATGAACGTAGTATTCAAGTATTTTTACCAGAGTAAAACGCCTACAAATTCTTCTTTTGGGAAAAGGCAGCTGGGGCAATTAAAGCATTGCCAGGATCAGGTGACTTTAAATTAGGTCATCTGCCTTACATGCCATTACTTTGGTGAAAACAGAGACAGGCTCTAGATCAAGACCAAACAATAAAACATCAACACCCATTTCTCTCTTCACCACTTCCTCACCTCACCTGCTGTTCTGCAAAAAACATCCACAGTTTCTATCACACAGCTGTAAAGCACAACACACTGAAGTACTGGTGCTTTGGTCTAAACTACCTTCTAAGGGACACTGACCCATGTGTCATGACCATTTTGTCTTTTGGAGCAAATTCAGCCCTAGACAAACCAGAAATCTGGAGGCAGGCTGGGTAGTTCACTAACCAGACTAAACTGATAAGATATTCTGCCTGAATCTAATATTAGAGTTTTTCATTTTTCACATCATTAAGTCATTTTTTTACATAATCAGTTAACCTTCACATTCTAAATTTCTTTCATCATTGTCATCTATTAAGAATAGAGAAAAGAAGTTTTACCTGCATTTTGTAGAAATCTATACCAGTCAAAGGTTTCACTGGGTGTAGTCTTAATTCCTGTGTCCAAAAAAAAAAAAAAAAAAGAAACACAACATGTTTGATTGGTCCTTGGATGGCTGAACTACAGTTCTTGAAGTCTTGCCCTTCGAAAACAGTATTTCTGTCAAGCACACTGATTCCATGCACAGCTGTTCCCACCTCAAGCTTTTGTCATCCCAACAATGTCAGGTTGTGTGCACAATCCTTCCATAGCCATCAGAGTGAAATTCAATTGAAAATGTTGCATTATCACACTCTGTATGAACTTCTTTAACAACCCAAGGAATTAAGCTCACTTACACCATGCTAAATTTGGCCATTTAAAATCTACAGATGAGGTAATATTAGCTGAGTGAGCATATTATTCCAAAACAGATACAGGTCAGCTGAGATCCTGAGACTCAAGTCCTTAACATAAGGCAAAGAAAGTAAATTAAATAGATATCAAAACTAAATATTAATCTAAACTGAATACTAATGTATTTGTTTTACCTTAAAGATTAATTATTTTACTAATGAAATTATTTTATTAATTTATTTAATCTCTTAGTTAATTATTACCTCACAAGGGGCTTCAAAATAGACTAAATATGGGCTAAACAGACCTCAAAATGAGTTATTTTAACATAACAGTTTTGAAAATAATTTTATTTTCTTTGACAGTGAAATATACAAAATAATAGAGCTTTGGAATCTGCAGACAGTTATTTTTAGGTAAACAAAATCAGGAGCTGTAGCTTAAGTAATCATATCTAACATGCTGAGTTGAGCGTTCCCTAGACTACTCACTTAAGTAACGCGCTTTGGGTCAGATACTCGTCAGGTGTCATTATGGTGGGAATTCAGCTCAAAGCATTTAAAGGAATTTGGTGCTTCAGAGAATAATCATTCTGTATCAAAACTTCCATATGCTTTGGAGAAAGCTCGGTGTTACCTTAAGTGTTACCTTATCCTTCAGATTTGTACTATAAGGGAAAAACTCACACTGGGAAAACTTTTTTTAAAAGCACCAAATGAGTTGAAGATTTAGGCTAAGAGACTGAAACACTCCCTCGATTACTGTCAAAGGCCAAAAGCTCGACTTCAGCGGAGCCAAGAATTCAAAACCCATACCCATTTCAGCAAAATATTTCCAGGGCAAAGAAGGCAGATACATAAACACAGCGGTACTAAACACGATTCAAATAAATTGAATGCCTCAGTCAATATTTCAGAACTCTTACCTTGAGTTTGGATGTATATTTTCTTCCTGGCATCTGGCTTTAAAGAGAAGGAGAAGAAAAGTAACTTTCATAGTTCACCGTAAAAGATCTGTTCAATCCTCAAAAAAAACCCAACTAGCATATAACAAAATGCACATCAGCATGATTCTTCTTTCGACTATTAAAAAATCAAAACAGACAATTACAAAGAGACATTTAAGTAGCACCAAGAGCCAACAGTCAGCAATGTAAATTCCACTGACTATGAACACGACATTCTGCACATTTCTGCCTCAAACTCTGGTGGCCTTTAGTTCCCTAAAACCAGTAAGTTTCAAAAATAAGCTTAAATTAAGCATCTGGTTTCATGCTCTGATGGATCTTCAATGGCTCACAGTGAGTAAATACAATCCTGCCAGGGCTTGGATCATCAAGAAGAAAATAGCAGGAATACTGTGTAATAAGGCATACAGATGTATTCACACTTTATAGATCAATTTTCTGTTATGTTCTTTATTTTAAATGGTCTTGAGGAGAATGGAAAAATGCAATTGAATGCTAATAAAAACTGGCACTGGTAATTCTTATGCACCCGTTTTACACTACTGAAATAAAATACTGACCGTAAGCACAAAACCTTTTACAGTATTTCAAACTCTCTTGGAATACAGATGATTACAAATGCTGTATTATGTACTCAGTAATTAAAGATAATTTATCCAATGCAATAGAAAAGAATTTGTTGGAAGATACAGCCCCTGAGCACAGTGCAATTGCTTACATGCTTGTAATTTAAATTCTTCATTGACTGTCTAACTAAAAAAGCACGTTAGAGGAATAATGCAGTTCGCATTACTGTGAGTTACTATGTAAAAAGTGTTAATATTCTGTGAACTAGGTATGGAAAAATGTATTCATATTCTTCACTGTTTGAAACTAAATCTGTGGCATTTGCTCGCACTCTTTATATAAAGATACAGCTGGAAAAAGAACTCAAAACCCCAGCATATCAGACATAGGTTAGCAGGTGGTATTGCAGTTTAGGACCTGACAGACTTGTCTCCAATTCCCTGTCTGTCACAGACCTTCTCCAAAACACTGAATGAGTCCCACAGGCCCGGAGCATAAAGGTGTTTAGGTAAAATCAGTCAAAGTTAAGTACTTCAAAAGTTTTGAGGTGCTGATTTCAAAAGGATTTCAAAGTTCAAGTTTGTTTCTCCTTCTTATACTCTTACTGTTGTCTTTTTCTTGCATAAGATCTATGACAGAAGCTGTGCCCTTTCATGTTTACCCATCATGAAGTTCAGTGTAGTAACTACTAAAATCAAGTTATATTTGTAATGTAAAAACCAGCTCCTGTGTCTGCTCCTGTACCTTTTTAACGCTAATAGTTTTTAAAAAATCAATTTATGCTGATACAAAGTATTAAATATTAAATTGTTCTGTTGTGAAAGGTCGACCTCTAAGTGATTTTTTTTTTTTTTTAGGCAAGGCTGTATGGATGATCATATGATGATGCAAATTAGAACTGGAGAGATACCAAGCAGTTCGTTTCCACTTCTTGCATTTATTGTTCAACTTCAGCTGATGTTTCAGCTCAAAGCCCTGTCCAGCCTGGCCTGGAACACTTACAGGGATGAGGCATCCACAGCTCCTCTGGGCAACCTGTGCCAGTGCCTCACCGCCCTCACAGTGAAGTTTATCCCAATATGTTGCTGCTTAGTGTCAGCCAAACAGTTACTGCTTACCCTTCACTGGATCTGGTGCTCAGTGCAGCTCTCTCTAACCCAGTACAGGGCTTTAGCCAGCAAGTTAGTTGGAAAGCTAACCTTGCACAGAAAATCAGCTGGGCCATCAAGCTGGATCAGCAAGCCCTGCTGCCTGGTGTGGAGGTTTTCACAGGCTGCCAGTGCAGCCTCACACTATCCAAAAGTACTCCTTGTACTCAAATGCCTGGCAGCTCTTTATTATCTTACTCTGCTCTTCAGAAACCAGGACTGAGGCCTGTCTGCTTCAAGGATTTGTCCCAGTTTTCTCCACTGGCAGTCTGCCATCAGCTGAGCCACATAAGGGAGAAAAGGTTGACCCTGTCTAATTTCAAACAGGAGCATCAGATTCTAAAAATAAATGCACTGCATGTCTGAAGTAGACTTGCAATACAGCAGATGTAATGGTACGTACTAAAGGAAGAGAACCAACCATTATTACTGCCAGTTCCTTGCTGGCCAAATAATCTCCTTAAAATACATTGCCAAATGTATTTAATCACTATACTGTTGGATGAAAATAATTGTATTCACTATTTTTTCCATATATGATTCAGCACAGAGTGTTTTGTTTTGTTTCCAGAAGGAGAGATGATTTTTAAGATAGTTAAGTGCTATTTATGTGCTGCATATCCCTCAAGGCCCGGCCTACGGGGCTGTAGATCACGTATTGCTGGGCTTGGCATAACATCACTTTTAGCTCTGCAGTTCACCTTAAAGAAGTTCATTCTATTTCCAGTGTTGACAAAACAACTATTTTCAATTTATTCTTCCAAATTCTTTATTGTAAATAAAGCTGCTTAGTGAAATTTTGGCAACATAAAGTTTATAAAATGATGCAGAAAGAAACAATATCTGCATGTGGCACTAGGACAAACTCAATAACAGCAGCAATGATTAGTTTTAAATGTTACAGAGAAGCACTACCTAAACTGCTGTATATTCTTTTCAAATACTAAACAGCTTTTAAATGCCAGATCTATTTGACCTGTCGAAATACATAAATATGAAATACTTTCTCTGAAAGGAAAAACAGCAATACAGAATACGAGGATTATTACAATTCTCTAGCATTATTTAGAAAATATTTTAGGAGAATGTGTAGTTGCTAATACTATAAGCATCACCATCATCATGTAAACATACCCACTCTGCTGCCGCCAGTTCCTTCATTTTCATTGTGAAAGCCACTGCAAACCTAGTTAAATGGACAAAAATAGTTGGGATCATCTGCTTAAAGTGTTTAAACATAAAAACAGAAAAGTACTTCAGAAAAAAATCTTCATAAGAACAAAGAGCAGAGGCTTATAAAAATCATTATAGATGGAAAGCCAGAAAGCAGGCTTTCTACTTGTTTTACCAGAAAATACTGGTAAAACAAATGGTGTCTCTTCAGGCTTTACAACTTAGACCTGCTGGGGCATTAAAATGAGAATTTCTTGAAGTAAGAGAAAACCCAAATAATGGTAACATCTCCCAGTTTGTCTAGATGAATATATACAACTGCAGCAGTGAGTTAGCATTTCCTGTTTCTACATCACTGCAAGGTGCAATAGCCCTCTTCACAACCACGAAGCTAGGTAAGAAGGGATCTCAAGCCCAGTTAGTTCCATACTATTGTTTGACAGTACCCAGTCCCACTATTTGCAACTGAGTTTAATTCAAATAAGTAGATGGATTCTGTTAAACCTTTCCCCAATGTTCTCTCCTTATTTCTAAATAGTCAAAGCTGTCAATGAGTAAGAAACATCTGAGAAACCAAAATGTTATTCTTCAGGAAAAATATCAGAACTATATAAACTAAAAAAAAAAAAAAAAAAAAAAAAAAAAAGAAAGAGTGACTTGGCTTCAACTCTGGAATCTCCCCGACTTGGGACACTCAGCTCTGTAGCTCTGAATGTTAGGCATCTGCAGCAGACATGAAATTTGCAGTGCTGAGTTAGACACTTGATATTCCTTTATAATAAACAGGGAAGAACTGGGTGCCTAGAAATGAGATTTACCACAGTCATTGTTTCGGGCAGAGAGACTGTTACACTAGCCAGATGTAATACTGAGAGAAGGGCATTTTCACTGTTCTCGAGTTAAGACTTGTCTGTGTTATGAGAAGGGTGTTTAAGTGAATGAACTGTAGAATAGTATACGAACATCACCTATTCCTCCTCTTTAATGTATATAAATCATAAGGCTAAGGTAAGAACAAGCAAAAAAAAAAAAAGTGTGCTTGAATAACTTAATGGCTAGGGTTTTCCTCTGGGAGGGAGAAGAGAATTCTATTCCCAAGCCTACTGCCACTTTTTCCCTGATGGCTGTTTGTAATGGCTTGTCTGGTCTTCTGCTTACGTGCCTTTGAGAAATGTATGTAGTATCATTCCACATAACAGAAGAGTTATGTCAGAGACCATTTAAAAGCAGCATTGATATGAATAGATTTCATTTTGGGGTGTCTCATTACAGAGAGACTTCAGCCACAGAAATCTCATTTCTAAACGCACCAGATAAACAAGTTATTCTTACAGTGAGCTTGGTGTAATACCAAGAAGTCATGAGATATTTTTATGGAGTGAAAGTTAATAAAGAACCCCTGTTCAGAAGAGATCTTAAGAACACTCTGGGCTTTAATGAAGCTTTTAAGTTGTATCGAAACATAAAACACATGCATTGACTGTTCTTAAATGGAACTTCAGTGTTAACTGGAACCACAGATGGGACCATTTCTGAAGACTACCAGTCCCGTGGAATAGAAATGTTTGAATGCCTCCTTCATATGAACCACAATATGTCTGCTCAGCAAATTTCCTTTTTTTCTTTTAAATTGCTTTTGTAGATACTGAATATAAAACAGAGGTTATCACGTATTACACTTACGATCCAGCGTTTCCTTTTCATAGAACTAACGTAATGTTTCTGTCCTCAGCCAACCCTATGGCATCTCAACGGTTAGAGATGGAGCGCATTGCTAAGTCACAACCAGAACAGTGCCTTTCCATTGGAGACATTATGTTATAATTTAGGGCATGAAATCACACTCATTCACTAGAAGTGACATAAATGCTGAATTATAACTCCTACTTTTGTTTGTTGAAACAAATCTTACTCCCATACATTTGTTCTGTAGTATCTGCTTTATGGTACTGCAACAAATTTCACATACACAACTTGACAGCTTTAAGGTTATTAAAGCTTTTGCAAATGCTTGTTTTGTCAAGTTACACACGCTGCTCCCTTTCCAGTTTTTGCAATTATACTTTCAATACATCACATTAACAAGCAGAAAAAAAAAACTGTTGCTCCTAATTGAAATGTTCAATAGAAAAAAATACCCTAGAGGAGTACCACCACCAGTTAGAGGAATTTGATTAAAAATGAAACACTCATTATAAAGGTAGACAGTGTTCAATACTTTGTTTTACGGAATGTGGTGGTTTATTGTACTGGACAAGTAATCTACAATTAATGATACTTTCTGCTTAGAACCCTGCAATCAATAAAGAAAAAAAAAAACCAAAAACCAATGTTTCTTTTAATAACTATGCAATGAATAATACTAGTGATAACATTAGAGAAGAGATCCATTCAGAGTAACTTCCAGGAAACTGAATTACTTTTCCTGTAGCAGAAAAAAATATTATGAACTGCATAAGGATGCAGTAATATATTTTGAAACATCATAGAAAATCCAAGCTACTAAACTATACTTCAAGTTCCTAACTTAATTATCATTTTAAAAACCGTTCAGTAAAGTATAGTTTTTGCCTAAGCTATATTAGCTATATTTGTGACAAATCTACACAGAACTGGATCAAAGGGACACACTCAGAGATTCTGGTTTTATATACTTTTCCTTTTGCGCAGTGCTGAAATTTAACTGACACATTAGAGCTAATTTTTTCTCTTCCTTCAGACCTGTTTGAAGAACAACTTCTTTAACAAAAGTAAACAAGTATATAAATTTTGTCTTGAATGGGGCCTTCAGTTGCTTTTCAACTATAAGTCACACTAAGATGTAGGAACAGGCCCTAATGATTTTTCAATCAGTGTGATTAAGAGTCTGTCTTTAAAATCTGTTTACCTACCACATTTTATAGGGCACTATAGAGAGAACAGCGTATCTGTGCCAGCGTTAAGTTAGCTAGTAATAGCTAGAACATACAGTGGTACTAGCAAAGAGAAAACTACAAGATGTAAGCCTGCTGCAGACTCTGCCTGTACTTCCTCATTGCTAACATGAGCCAAAATCCATACCGCTGTATCGAAACCACCATAGTTATCCATCTTGGCCAGAAAGCTGTGATGAACAGAGATGGTATCCTCAGCAAGCTTCGTTCAGCAAGATATTTAAGCTCTGCTAAAGTATGCAAACAGTACCACTGGATTTGATAAGACATTCCAGCTGCTTAAATTTTATCACACCTAGCACGCTCAGGGACACCTTTCGCTTACGCAGAGCTCAATTCTGGAGGGATGGCTCTTCAGAGCACTGCAGTCACCGTCACAGTACAGATCCATGAGGCTGAGTGACCTGCTCTAGCAGCATACTGCCACCAAAAGATATCCTTCTCGTATCCTGCCACAAGCTGACTTTTCTTACTGGAGTGGTAGAAAACTACTCCACTTCCATCCCATCACACCCCCCGCCCCCCCAAAAAAAACCCAACCCAATAAAATTGGTTTAGTGTGCAGGTTTAGTGAGTTAAACCAGGTTTAGTGAGTTAAACCTGCTCAGAAAGCAGTCCAATCCTGGTACATGAAATGACAACCTTAGCCTCTACCTTGATAATACTTACGCTGTCTATTAAACTAATTTCATCCATTTGAAGATTTACATCCATAAAATGCTTTAGTTTCCAATAAGGAAAGGGCTTATTGGCCCACCACAGACATGATCAAACACTGTTGAAGTCAACAGACCTTTGGATCAAGCAGAAGGAAACTTCTTTTCTGGGGATATTGAAACAATGAGAAATGCTGCAAAGACTTCTTTGTTTTTCAGTCATTTTCTCTGATTTCTGATTAGTTCTTGAACTACATTTGATGACTACATTGACATGTCACTGGAACTTTCCTGGACTTTAAAACACCCTGAAAAGACTCCCTTGTTAATTCACCTGAAAAACTGAGAGAATTTGCTTAAAGACTTTTTTCCATCTCTGCTCATTTGTTCATGTATCCAGGGAAAGGATCACATTAGCAAGAACAAAGAACAAGAGCTCTTTATATTTGAGTTACTTGTTTTTCAATCAAGCACTCTGTCAACAAGCTAAATGCGAGGCCTCCAAGAACAGGTTTGATTTTGTGATGCAATAGGACAAATACCAGTTATTTTTAGTTGTCACTTCACTAAAGTTAAACTGCTGGGCACTTTGGTCTCCACGTACAGATAGCACTTAATGCATAAAATACGTTAGTTCCAATACAGAATATCATATATATTGAATATAGGTAACAAACCAGAATTTACTAAGAATCAGAGGTTTTTAAAAAAAAAAAAAAATCATAATAACTTAGAGCAACACTTCTGGCACAGGGCCTTGGCAAATGAGGTCCAACCTTGTTTAGGCTAATAATATTACTACAGTAAGATTTAATGAGAATATTCATACCTCCACTGCTAACAAAGATTTGCTACTGAAATAATCATACCTCCGCCACTAACTCACCATTAACCGCCTCCACTACTAAAGATTCACTATTTAAATGACGAATATCAGTCATTTCATGGCCAGGATAGTTCTGTACAAAGGAAAACTCTATGGATATTGTTGAAGATACTTAGATGTGATTTCTTTACCTAAATGTCTGCATATACAAACAGTCAAAAATAATTTTGGTAAAAAATTAAAACTTGATTACATAAAATTGTATCTATTACAAACGTATGAAATAAACCACAGTCAAGTTGCTACAGTCCACAGTTATATCAACCAAAGGTTGTCTTTATAATGTCTCCCCATAAAGCAGATTATTCTACAGAGCAATATGCTGCCAAATCCCAGGTTAAGTATTCTTGCTATTATTCTTCTCATTTCTTTTACCTGCCTTAGGATTTTATATCCTCATCACATGCATAGTTCTATTATTCTAGAAAACAGTTATGATTCAGTAGACAAAGCATAGGATTAGTTATCAAGAACATAGATTTCATTAGCTTTTAATGGGATTTGAGTCTTTTTGAAAATTCACAGCCCAAGAGACCAAGCTTCAGCACTATGCCTGCCAACTCTTACATGGACAAACATGATGAAATGATTGTAACAGAAAATATAAAATGGATAGAAAGCACACAGACTATATTTGATAAAGAAATTATTCTACTTCCATCATTAAATCATAAAAAAATATGTAGAGATCATAGGGATTTCAAGTAGTCCATCCTTTGTCTGCTGGCCTACACATTTCCCAGCATTTATGGAACAGTTCCTAAAAGATCTGCCATTGTAAAAACGCAATTTCCTGTCATAAACCTTCCACACATGCTTTTACCTGGCCTCTCCCAGCACTGCTCCCATTACCCGATGTTCCTCTTCACATCTGATATCTTCATTTACATCTGTCCCACCAAAGATGATTCCAAAAGGAATTCTGCTACCTGCAAAGCAATGACTATCATGGGAAATTGACCAACATCTCAAAGTAATGACTAGAAGGGGACATTAAGGTGAAAAAGCACATTGATAATACTACATCACGCATGTAAGCAAAGGCGAAAAAGAAACCTGGAGGTAACAGAATTTTTGTGGTTTTGGCACTGAAAAAAACTCATACAGTAACTGCACTCTCACAGCATGTCAGTCTGTTGTATAGCTATGAGATCTTTGCCTTTTCCATGCTTAGTAAAAACAATAAATTAGTTTCTACACTTAGCAACCCACCAAACCATATATATATATATATTTTCAACGTTATTCACATTTGAATAAGATGCAGTATTATAAAGTTTGGTCCCAGGCATCCAGCCTCAGCCACTCATTCACTGACCCCTCAAGCATTCCAATACAGTAGTTTTGGTGACCATCCTGCAAAGCTGGTTACCGAAATTCTTTTTTTTTTTTTTTAAAAGCACTTCCAAAGCAAATTGTACTGCTACAAAAAATACACATGGGGCCACACCATCAGAAAAGGTCCCCAAATTAAATGAGGTAATATATGGGAATCTGCAACAAAACCATTGTTTTGCCTAATTGCATCCCAAAAGATGGATCTGTGTTTATAACTGGTTGTTCCAATACCTTTGTGATCATCCAAGTTATGAAAGCTGTTTCAGGATGGTTTACAGTGCTCAGAACAGTAAGAGCAGAGGAAGGCACGTTGGCTGTGGGGCAGTCAGTGCACAAGACCTTATCAACATACACATTTTAGAGGATCCACAAAAGTATACATATCCTAGTGGCACCTGCCTCTGGTAAAAACCTAGTTTGATACACGGCATCAGAATAAATTCAGATTTGCATAAAGATAAAGCCACCAAAACAGAGCAGAGTAGCACTTCCATGCTACCAGTAGCTGGACTTCGGTAGAAAAGGCTGAAGACTACTTAGACGAAAATACAAAAGCCTATAGTAGTGCAAGATTCCTTTCTAACTAGTGGTTCTTTTTTTGGAATCAGGGTATTTTTAGTAACTGACAAGTTACTAAACTGTTAAACTACTATTAAACTACTATTAAACTACTATTAAACTACTATTAAACTAATCAATAGCAGACAATAATGTTTCCTCTTGATGGTTTCAGCACAGAAAACGGTTAAGTGGTAAGTTTTACACCACATTAAGCTAACAAATAACAGACTCATGGTGGCTAATTACTACATGCAGAACATAGTTTTAAATTCCAAATGGGACCACAGCTTTGCAAATGAAACAGTCTCCAGTAAGACAACCTACAAAACCTGTCATTAGGGTGACCAGTTTGGGGGATTTTGCAGATTTCTGTTAGCTGTAACAGATGAAGCCAAGGTTTCCCTCTGAATGTGAACAAGAATACACAGTTAGGCTGCATTGTCATCACACTGTGTATCAAGAAAGGCAGAAAATATGCTTTGTTTTTTCCCTTTTGCTATCAGATGGAAGAAGAAAGGGATCAAGGACTCAGCAGACAACACTGTCCTCAGCACTGGACCAACGAGCAGGGCACTGGAGGTTACTGTGCTGATGGAGGTTCTTCCTTTTGAGAGCTATCATAACTGACCTTGGATCCTAATGGCTGGAAAAACCAGTGACACTTTCTATAGCTCCCCACAGTGTCTTAAGGGGTGGTGGGGAAATTATAGGTTAAATTCAGTGAACTCTAAAATTCATGCTTAAAATCAAGCAAATAAGGAAATCTTAAAGTAAACGGGGAACAAAATAAATATGTTGATAAAGATAGAAAACATACTGTATGTTTCACATTTACATTTTAAAATTAAGTGAGCTGTAAGATGAGGATCATTAGCATTGTTAACTTACTCATTACTAACTGAAAGAACAAACAAAAGAGTTCCCTTGGCATTTTTAGATGTAATACCCTAATGATTGTAGGTGAAGAGAATTAATGTGCACTATCAAAGCACCATAGCACTAATCTTCAAGAGACTGACTTTCTGCAATACAATATAGAATATATATTGCCTTTCTAATAAATAAAAAAGTAAATAATTATTACGCCATCTATTACATGTGCTGATCATACATCCCCAATCATGTAAACCAAGTTTCCAACATGAGGCCCAAAAAGATCGGTAGTATGACTGTAATCACAAATTCCTTTAAGGTATTTCTTAACATACAGTATGGAAAGATTAAATGCTACAAGAATCAGAAGTGTCCCCTGAATCCCTTTTTTCCTTCAAGAAGTCTTCAATAACTTTTCCACTTTGATTAGGATCATCCCAGCACTCATATTACTTACTGTCTTGCTTCTCACAGATTTCTGTTTTATTTTCCTTTCAGTTATTGCAAATGGTTTTTGGAATAGTGCGACTCTGATTTATGTAAATTACTAAGCTTTTGTAAATAATTCAAGTACCAGGCTTTGCAGGTCACTTGAGATTTTGAAAAGATAATAGCAACAGCATTCGGGCAATGCTATGCAAGTCAAAACTGCAATAAAGTTTTACAATAAACATTTAAAATCCAATCTTATTTTCTGTTCCTGAAGAAAAGAAAAAAAAGAAAAAAAGAAAAAAAATTGTTCTAAGACCTTCCATAAGCCTCTTCCAAAATAATTCTAGGTTTTGTTACAAAAACAATCATCTCTATATTACACAAGAGAAGTCTTAATACATATGTCAGCAGAGATCATCTCACAGAATTATTTTTTAATTTGTATTCTAGGATCCTTAGTGAAGTCAGAGCTCCTTTGTAACAGAAGATACACAGGCATGCCAGCCATAATAATTCAGGCTTTCCGAAAATCCACCAGCACAAATTGTGGGGGGGACTTCTCAAGTCTGAAAACTAGCACAACACAGCTTATACTAAGATCTGATGAAAGTGTCAAATTACGTACCTATGTCCAAGTGAACAGATTTGTATAACAGGAATGTGATCTCAAAAATGCATACACACTTGCAATTTCAGTAGGTGACAGTGTGTGTAATTCTGAAAGCCAGTGCTTCTAGTGTATCATTAACGACAGGTGAAAATTTTGTTCTACATGGTCAGATATGATAGAAAATTTTTTTATTTGTCTGATAACATCCTGGCTCCTACAGCTTAGCTGACATGAACGACATATCTCAAAGTTACTTCATGTCCAAAAAACTGACTCATTTTGGAGGAAAAAAAAAAAAAAAAAAAAAAAAAAAATCAAATTAGCCTCTCTGCTTTCCTCCATTTGACCCCAGCTATCCTTAGCCAAGCCTCTGTCCTCTAGAAGAACACATTTGCTGAAAGTATCTTAATGTTAAGATAATGCTCTTATCTTAATGTAGTTAAAGTACTTAATTATGGAATGCACTATGTGCTTTCAAAGTACATTTATTTAGTTCTCTCCTCTCTGGATCAGACCTCCCACAGAGAAAGATTTTCAAAATTTCTGAACATTCATTGAAGTGGATAAACAAAACAACTACATTATGTGTGGGTTTATACATTTACAGCTGTTTATAACTGTTTGCATTCATTCTTTTCTCTTTCAGTACCTTTTTTAACAGATATTTTTACTGCAAAATAGAAGGAGGATTACCTTGCAGAAGTCTGCCTCCTTTATAAAGATGAATGGCCAGGGCTGCATCAAACTTGCCTGTGGAGACTACATTTGCTATTTCAGTTGGATCTTCATACAAGAAAGCATCTTTAAGAACACAGATATGACCTGCAGCATGTAGATGATTCCTTCATTATCGGAACAAATAGAAAAAGAAAAAAAAATAAGATACTATTAATGTTGTACCCATGCCAGTATATTAAATAAGCTTAATGAAAATGTTTTTCCTTAATATTTTTTGCTCCAATATTCACCTTTATGCTTATTTTGTTCAAGTAACCACGCAGCTATTTACAATGAGTTTTTTTTTCCTGGAAAATGTGTGTTACCTGCACCACTGTGAAGCCACACTTCCAAGCAACATCATCTGCATCCATTTTAAGGGCCAAGCCTACAAATTATCAACACCACCTTTGGAAATCAGCAGAAGGGAAGTATGATCAGGATCTCTCCTGACTGAGATTCAGATTAATATGCTGAAAAGACTCCTTTAGAATCGAGTGTGTTAGACCTTGGTCTTAGAAATTCTCAGATCCTTGTTCTGGAGAAAGGCCAGCAAGTGAAGAAAACACAAATATGTTCAGCTAATCAATGCTATTAAAAATATAGAATATGTAAAAAAAAATGAATACGTAAATAAAACTGGTGAGTTGAAATAGTATTTAATTTCTGTTTGATCGTGGGATTTAATTGCTTCTTGTCTTAGTTTACCATTTGTAAAACAGGCACAGGATAACTGAAGCATAAGAAAAAAACTACACAAAAATAATTACAAAAATATTTTCACTGTCTTTTTTAAAAAATCTCAGTTGCTAAAAACAAACAAACAAAAAAACCAACAAACCTCCCCTATTCTACTGTCAGCTTACCCATTTATCTTTATATACAATGGCTCCTCATATTAAAACATTGATTGAAAGACTGTCAAATTCAAAAAACGGATGGATTACAGGGAGTTTTACTTTAGGCACCTCAGTGAGCTCTGGTTTAGTCCTTTCTTTATGCTCTAGACTCACAATTCCTCCCACCGAAACCAGTATTTGTTACCAACGCTTCCAATGACATCAGCCAAAAAACATACAGGAGAAAAATCCATGTTTTGACAGAAACTAGCACACTGTAATCTGCTGACGTGTAGTGCTTACATTTTCAGTATTACAAAAAGACCACACAAACTGTTTTCTGCTTATTAGATATTGCTCCAGTTGATTCATTTCTCATAGTGCATTAATTGTTCTGGCATTAAAATCCTGCTAACTTAATAGCTTCCTGGATAATGTCGGCTCTTTCCTTTCCTGGTCATTTCATATCCTGCTAAGGAATGTGATTTTCTGTCCTGCAGAAGTTAGTCATTACTGCAGAAATTGGTGCTAAAAACGTTGTTAAATGTCTTGAGGCCTTGGAAGGAATGTATTAGCACTGTATCAAACAGAGCTCCACTGGCACAACATATGGTGCTGTATTTCTTCCTTAGTCTAAAAAGAAACTTATTTTACTTTTAACTTCATCCTTTGAAACAAGACCAATACATTATAATAAGTACTAATAAATAATAAAATACAGCCAGATTGTAAGCTCCTTATTTACACTGTTGAGCAATTATTTACATCAGTTGTCCCGTGAACTTGTACCAGGTACCTGCTTGCCTTTTGAAAGAGGCTCTCGAGTTATATCTAAGCAATGGTGCCCCAATCTCACAGCTGTGGAAAGAAAAATCTCTGGGGCAAATACAGGGGGTGCTTGTGCATGCGTTCCATAATTTCACAGGTGCTCATTAAACAGTTAAAAAGATTTTTTTTTTCCCCCATCAGTATTCCAATTAACATAAATCATTATCAAGTACAAGCAACATGTTTGCATATTACAATTAATTTGAAAATAACTCTCTCAGGACATCAGGAATCAAGAAACTCAGCTAGGAATTTTGATCTAAAGCATCCTTTTTTTTTTTTTTTTAAAATATACTAGGAATGAATACTTTTCCTTTCCTCCACAGTATCCACAGCTCTAAATCTCACAGCGGAATGACAGTTGGTTCTGCAGCAAACAAAAGGGGACTCCCTCAAGTGCTCCAAAAGCTCACAAATTGTGGATTACCTCTAATAAATCAATTTTTTTTCTACACACAATGACTCAGGAGCATGTAAAAAATTAGCATAGATCTTAAGAAGGAAAAAATCATCAAATTATTCCCAGAATAACTTGAATTCCCAGATGTAAAGAGGCCATAATCCCATAAATATACTATTGAGTTCAATATGATTAGTCATAGGCTTCAGATTATGCATATATGGAAATATATGTGCGTAGAAGTAGAGTTATTGGGTAGTATTTAAATACTGAAATTTACAGTGCTATTTTCGTATTTTCTAAATGACTTCTCATCTTTATAACCAAAGAAAAGCAAACTATGATTTTCACACATATGCTGTTATCAAGGAACATGATAAGAGGGTGTTGCAAAGCTACTGCAGGAGATTTTTTATTTTTGAAGGCTGATCTGTCTATGAAGTCACAGATGTCCCTGAATCAAGCCAAGGCAGAGAGATACATTATCCATATCTTTTCTCCTCCTGGCAACTGTGTATTTACATTATTTTGCCATTTCATAAACAAACACTTTCTGAACGAAAAATAAAAATGAACATATCTCCTGCTGTCTGTGAATCTAAGACAACACTGAAAATGCTAAATCTCAAGGCTACATTTTCTTTCTACCATAGTTTTGTAAGTAAGTGGTAGATAAATTTCCAAGTGTCTTAACTGCCAGGGATTATTGCTTGGATCTGGAATTCGCCTTGCTCTGCCACATCGTTCCCTTCTACCAAAACTCTCATGGAAGCCAATGCCACTACTTGCAGGGAATAATACTTCTAAAATGGAGTTTGGCTGTCAAATTCCAGATTTGGGGTGTTTTGCTAGGAAGTAACCAAACAGGAAAAACTTCAGTCATTCAGTGAGTTTGAAAGATCATTTCTTAAAGCACACTGTATTGGTCACTGCTTACACTGCGGTACTTACGCACATCTGAACATCAGACAAAACATTTCCCAACCCCACTGACTTTAGTATTCAGGGAATTCATCTTTTTGGTTACATTTTTTACACTCTTTGGAAATCACGAGGCTTAGAAGTGAAACTTGTAAATGTCTGCTCTGGCTCTATACTGTATGCAGAGGGATATTGCTAAAAGGTACAATCCTTTCCTGACACGTTTTCACTTTATTAAAGATTTCTATAGAAAAACATTTTGCTCTAACACAGCTATGAAATACTAGGTGATGTTCTACAATGTTTCTTTTTTTATTTCCTACATTATTGATCACTACTTCTCACTTATCCTAGGCAGTAGTCTTTCCGCCTTCAACCTGAATCTGAAGTTCACAGGTGTTCCTACACAGAAGTTTTATAGTTCCAAACACAGCACGGCTGAAGCTAAGATACAAGCAAGTTAAAAATACGCTTACTTCTAAAGTGTTATAGTTTTGATATTTGCTTTATTTTACTTGATGTCTTCTTCTCAAAAACATTTATGTTATTTTCAACTGATATTTCAATGGAATTACTTGCAGACAAGGAATGTTTGATTTCAAAAACGTTCCTGGTAGGTAGATACACTAACATTTCTTGAACAGCGCAGGAAATGAATATCTTATTTATGAAAAGATGAAGCAGCTACACCAACAGCTGTAATATCATAAGCATAGTATACCCAGTGATATTAAGCCATAAAATTAAACTATGGTGGCAAGTGTCCAGTCTTAAGAAAATCAGTATTAGATGGAAGTATCCGCATAGGACAGTTTTAGTGATAGCTGTCACTTGACTAGCCTTTTAGTCAGGAAGATGGATTTAATTGCTAGCTAATACTCTTTACTTTTTTTTTCCTAATCAGACCTTCCCCCCTCCACCCCTCCCCACCCTAAATGAGCTCGTTTATGTTATTAGTACAAACAACATTTATGGTAGGTGATAAGATAGCAACTGAACATGACGTAAATTACTGACTCTCGAACACTATTTCTGTCAGAGTCCTTTATACGCCTTTATTGGAATGTGAATTAAACTGACCTTTCATTATTTTTTTTTCTGTTTGAAGGCCTATGTGCATGAGAGAGCAGCATCCACTTTGTGTAAGGAATGCCTATAAAGCAATGGGATGCTAAAGCAAGTTGGTGTCTGCTACACAGATCACTGCAGATGCGTTCACGCACCTGCAAACGATTGCATTAATATGGGAATAGATTAAACCACCTGTCAACTGAGCTGTTGCATCTCCCCGAGTCGATGCCCTCTTTCATCCTAAAACACATCAGCTTAGGCCACCATGCACGAGTCACAGCTGGAGAAGGCTAACCAAAATTGCTGGCTACCGTGACCCACGTAAAGGCACCTTGCTAAACCACTGTGTCTGCATGCAGTATGCTTGCATGATCATAATCAATCTCAGTGCACTTAAAAGACAATTTGAAACATTACGTGGACATTTGTTTGTCTGGCTTATTCAGGCTTAGCTTAACTAGAAGTAATGCAAAACCTGCGTTCCACTAGATTACCTCTGAATGGCTCCACAGTGTAAGTGTTTGTCTGGCTTATCCTCAAAGTTGAAGTAGAAGATGAAGGTGAGTGAGTATTTAATTTGTAAAGGTAGAAGAAATAATCTTATGCAGGAAGAAAGAGCCCTGCTGTCCCCAAGAATAACTAGGCTGTATTATCCAGCAAGAGCAAAAAGTAAGAGAGGAAAGGAAATGCAGGATGCCACACAAACCACCATACACAAACTCTGTGTTGACATGTACAGGTATAAAAGTGTGTATTATAAACATAACATTCGTTTTATCTCAACATTTTACTAGTAATTACTGTTTTAAAATACAGAAAACTTCAGTTAGGAAAACTTCACTTTTCAGTGGTCTTCATGCTCCCTTTGCTTCATATCGTCAATGCCTGGTGACCGAAGTGAGGCAGCAGGTACGTTCTCCCGCTGTCTTACACAACACAGTAGCCCTGCACGAATCCAAGACTGACCTTGGTGTGACACAACTCGTGCGAACACTTAAACCATGTCAGAGGGCTCCTCCTACACATAACATTCAAAACGTGAAAATACGCAGATCAGGTTCGGGGAAAACTTGTAATAGCAGACGGCTATCCTAAGAGGTTCATCCTAAGAAAAACAACTAAACTGTGGATGACTCTTTGACAGGCAAGAAGCAACCAAATTCTTATTTCGGGCCCCTATTCAGAAATTGTTTCATTTTTATGTTTTTGGTTTGTTGTTTTTTTTTTTTAAACAAAACTCACGAGCACAGCAAGGCCCTCAGAAATGCTGTCAGCCACATCCTTTTTCCACGTCATAGAAAAAATTAAACGGGGACATCGAGCATCCATGCAGTTCTGCTACTCCAAACAATTTCAAAGCACTACAGATCCAGGTCCATAATAATCCAGGCTCCCGTGCCGGCAAACCGCCCAGAGCAGAACGCTCTGTTGTGTGGCTGGAGGGTTTTTGCGGCGGGGGGAACCCCTCGGCTCCCCCTCTCCCTTACTCCCCAGTAACACGGGCAAAGGGGGACTCGTCACCCAGACAAAGCCGCAGCGGAGGTCGCCCTCGCAGCCCGCAGGCCCCGGCTCCCCGGGGTGCCCCGCTCGGCGCGGTCAGAGGGGCCGGCCCCGCCGCCGGGCCGCCGCCCCCCTCACACACCCCCGCCGCCAGCCATCCACGCGCCTGAGGCGGGAGAGACATCGCCTCCCCGCACCCCCGGCGGGCAGCGAATGGCGGGCGGGCGGGCCCCCGCCGCCCCCTGCTCCTGCATCTGCTCCAGCGCCGCGGCCGCAGAGCCCCCCTCCGCCCGCCGGGGAGAGCTGCGGCCGCCTCGGCGTGAGGGGAACGGGGGGCCGGCCCCGCCTCCCTGCCGGCCCGCCGATGAGCGAGGAGGCAGGCGGGAGCGGCGGCGGGGATCCCGAGGGGTAAGCGGGCAGGCAGCGGGGATCCCCTCTGCCCGCGCACCGCGGGGCGGGGCGGGGCGGCACTTACTGTATCCTGGCCGCGGTGGTCGCGTTGCCGGTCTGCGCTCGCAGGCACGCCAGCAAGAGCAGCCTCATAGCGGCCTCTCCTGCCCGCCCGCCCGCCGCCTCCGCCTTCACCTGCCGGCGGCCTCCCGGAACCAGCCCCGCGGAGCGGGTGTGCCGCCTACGGCAGCCCCGGCCCGCCCACCGTTGCGGGGGGGAAGGCCGCGGTGCCCGGGCCGCAGCCCCGGGTTAGGTGGCTCCGAGCTCCCCGGGAGGGCTGAGCGCGGCCCGTCGGGCGGCAGGACCCGTCTGGTGAGGGGACGGCCGCGCCCTTTACCAGGTGTCCCCGGTCAGAGGGCACTTGACTGCAGAGCCAAGCTCCCGGTCTTGCAGCAGTAGGTTTGGGTCCCTTTCCCCCACATCTAAATAGTGCCATGTATGTTCTTTAAACAACTGCAAAGATGACGTGGCCTCGGAGAAGCCTTAAAGGCCTCCTGAGAAGAACATCAGGGAAAGGTTGGTATTAGCCACCATCTCCTGAGGCAGCTCCTCAGTCACCACCGTCTCCCAAGATGGTTCATATTCAGTGCAGGAATGGAGAAAAAACTAATTGCGGATAGGATACCAACAACCAGAAAAAAAAACAGGAATGTGCTAGTCCAGAGAAGAAAGCAACGGGGCAGTCAAAGACCACACTTACTATCAGGAAGACTGCACAATGAAGCAGATCCAAAGGTGTGTAAGACCAGGGGGAAGCTCTGGTGAGGAGCCACAGCCTCCACAGCAACAGGCAGAATCCAAAGATACAACAAAGCAGGGAAGAGAAAAAGGAAGAGCCTGACCTCAGGATCAAGAAAACTGTATCCCACACTATCAAGCCAGTCTTCAGGATAAAGCTCAGTTACCATCAGAAACACAGTAAGCAGCTGAGATCAGATGGGTGGGGCAGCAGGCAGGAAGACCGAGAGGCCAGTTTAGGAAGCCTGTTGGGAGATTGATAGGGGGCCGGTGGCTGACTGTAGGTATCCATGGTCTTGAACCTGATTCAACATTTTGTAAAAACATTGAGAGCGTGTGCAGGACATTTGTGGCCATGAGACAGATGAGAAGGAGGGCTTGATCTAACAGAAAACTCACCTTTTTTTGCTTGTATACTTCTAATCTGGTCTGCTTCCCTGATGTAATTCACCACAGGGCCACACAGAAGCTTATGTTTCCCCCAAGGCTGTAGAAGATGGGCAAATGTGGTCTCCAAATTGCAGTGCCTGTTTATTGTGGCTTAAATTACTTTTCAGATCTCAGTGCCAGGTAGAGGGAGAAAAAGATGCCACATACAGAGAAAAGCTCTTAAATTTAATAATTTTTAAAATAGTAGTTCTTCAAATAATTTGTGTGGATCTCTGAGGATGACAGGTTTCGGGAACTGAGGGTTTAGAAGTGATAAAGATATATGCTGGAGTGTATTCTGGCAAATTGTAAGCATTTTGGTACGCTGGCTCCCATTTTGCTAATAGGTCGTGATGCTGTAGAGCTATGTTCAACTGTCTGCATCTCACCAAGTTATCACTTAGAAAAAATTCAGCACAACATCTTTAAGACCATTTTAAACTCCATCCAAACTAAAAAAGACAGCTACAACTTAGAAGAGCAACAGATCTTGCATAAATGCCAAAAATAGCATAAATGCTAATTTAAGGGTAGGCAGGACTGAGCTATTTTCATCACCATTTTAGAAAGCGTTTCTGGCATGAAATCCCTGCCCCACTGAAATGTAGAGGGCTTTTGTCAATCCAGCCAGGATTCTAGCCCTGAAGTTTGTTCCACTGCAAGTGGCCTCTATGAAGCATATTTGGGCTTCTGAAAGCACTTAACCACCCCCACATCTAGCACCAGCCATCTCTGTTAGCCACTGCTGCCCAACCGTCAGTCAAACAGACCTGTAACGTCCCACACGGACTGCATGAAGCTTGTGCAGCTGCCTTGCAGTCTCCTGACACATTGCTACTCTCATGAGATCCCACCTGGAGTACTGCATACAGCTCTGGACCCCCAACATGAGGATGTGGACCTGCTGGAGCGAGTCCAGAGGAGGCCATGAAGATGTTCAGAGAGCTGGGCAAATAATGCGCTTTGTTCTCAGCAAGGACAGGCTGAGAGAGTTGGGGCCATTCAGCCTGGAGAAAAGAAGGCTCCAGGGAGACCTTATAGTAGCCTTCTAGCACCCATAGGGGGCCTACAGGAAAGATGGGGAGAAACTCTTCAGCAGGACCTGTTGGGACAGGACAAGGGGTGATGGTTTTAAAATAGGAGGTAGATTCAGATAAGATACAAGGAGAAAATTTTTTACACTGAGGGTGGTGGAACACTGGAACAGGTTGCCCAGAGAGGTGGTAGATGCCCCGTCCCTAGAAACACAGCACAGCTCATCCAGCTGTCATCTGGGTACATTGCACCAGGAAAGGTTGGCAGTGTGTGTGTCAACCAAGAAGCACAGCTTGCCCTCTTGCTGCAGCCCTGTACCAAAAACAGCCTAGGTAATCCCAAATGGGAACATTCCCTAGTTGCACGGCCTAAAGCATGATACGTGACAATCCTCAGAAAGTCATGTTTTGACTTAAAAGGAAGCTGTGGTTTTCATATCAGCTCTTACAAATAGCTTGGCCGTTGTAACTTTTCACTGCTATCTCTAAAACCAGACAATAGCTATGCAGCACATTTAGCTTCTAACACACACACAAAAAAAAAACCCCAAAAACTCAAACATCAAAGTAAGACAAGGCCTGTTCCATGAGACAAATGAAGAAACTTAACCAATCATCTGGGAAATAAAGAGAAAGTGAAGGAAACATTCAAAGAGGTCTTAACATTTTATTACTATTTATGGTAACTCTGATTTTCAATACTATATAGGCCTTAACTAACAAAATTAAAAATCTACAACTCTCCAGCATTAAGTATTGTGTCTGTGAAGACAGGTACACGCACTGATGTACCTCTGTCTAGAAACAGGTGCATTCATTGTATTCACAGAAAGGGTCATGGATGTATCTTCATGAAGAAGTTGTGAACACGCTGTAGCTAAGTGTTCCTGTTTGGAGGAAAATTAAAAATCACCTTCCTGAAACTGCCATACTTCCAGAGAAAGTGTTCAGGTTACAACAGCAGCTTTTGAATTTTAGTGACAGTACCTACTGCTCAATACCTGATGATTTAAATAACATTTTGTAACGCAAATTTCAAATACTAGTCAGCATTGTGAGGTGCTTGTAACAGCTGTTGGGTAGGCCAACATAAAAATCTCACCCCACTCGCTAAGGTAAATTATGAAGGGCCTGGAATGTGACATCTGCATTTATTAAAACACACAATAATGCAAAATTACTTAATCACTTTGTATTAATTTGCATTACTTAATGCAAAATGCTTCATTACTTTGTAGTCTCTAGGAAATACTACTAGACCCCTTAGAAAACCTGAAGTATAATTTTTTAAATTACAGAATCAGTCGTGTTACAGTAGTTCACAGGGAGAGATCTCTGTGCAGCTAGGTGCATTTTCCTCATTGTCCTTTGTCATGAATTTTAATTAGTTAAGAGAGCAAATATATTTCATAAGTCATTTTTATGGCATGCGCTATTTACAAAGGCCTATCATTAAATGAATATATTTACTTTTACAAGCATCACTTTGTCAATTGCCAACGCTGTTCCAGAAATTTTAAGTCATACCTAGATGTTGGGTGTAACTATATGATGTCAAGCAATTTACCTTTTTCATTGAAAACACGCAACCAGGAGTCTTTCCCACTTTGTTCTGGCCAAAATTAGGACTTTGAGATCTTCTGTTGAAGACAATTACGTGTTTTCACGACCTTTACCTCCACATACGTAGTGGTGGAACATCAGAACATGTTAGGGCTCTGATCCTGAAACCACCAATGTATGTTTTCTCATTTCAGTCACGCGCTTTGTTCCATCAAAATCGCGCCTTCGCTCTCCACACGTATTTAAGACATATTCTCACAGGAAGGGGTACACCTCAGACAGACACAGCGAATGCCAAGCACCAGATGTGCAACACCAGCCAGCCGGGGCAGCGGTGCCGGGGCAGCTCCGCTACCCGTGACACCGCAACACGGACAGGACGAGTAATTTACAACACACATACACGTTTTTCTGCAGGATTGCCATTTCACTGGGACAATCCTCACTTTTACTTTTCCAACCGAGAAGCAAAGTAGGGAAACAAACCCCATTTTAATTTCACTGCTCTTGTTATTGCTGGATAAACATCAGGAGAAAATGAGGGCCCTCACAGATGCCAGCGCTGAGCCTATGTCGTTAGTAAAGCCACACAGCTCCAGTTAATGCATAAATGTAATCCCCAGCCTGAGCTAACGCAGGAAACAACCATCAGATCAATTTTCCCTGCTGCAGCCTCCCCCCTGCCCTCTTAACCCCGCCCGGCATCCCAATGAGGGCGGCGGGGGAAAACCTGCGGGGAGAGAGATGCCGCCTCCCTTCCCCGCTGAAGCCCCGCACACTCGGAGGTGTAACCAAGGCCCGCCCCAGCAAGGATCCGCCCGCTGAGGCTCCGCCCAGCAAGACCCAGCCCGGCCCGGCAAGGCTCGGCTGGACAATGCCCCCGAAGGCTCGGCCCGGCCCGTCACGGCCTGGCAACGTTCAGCCGCTCCGACAAGGCTCCACCCGGCATGGCCTGGCCCGGTCCCGCCCGGTTCGGCCCGGCCCAGCCCGGCAAGGATCGGCTTGGCTTGGCTTGGCCCGGCCTGGCAAGGCTCGGCTCGAGGGCCCCTCTGACAGCCGGTACCTCCGAGCGAATCCGCCCCTCACCTTCCGGTCCGCCATGCCCCGCCCCTATTTAGCCCCGCCCCCTCTCTAGCCCCGCCCCGCCTCTGTCGTCGCTCACCGCAGCCCAGCCGTCCACGTGACGGCGCTGCCGACAGAGCGACGGCGCCCTCAGCCAATGGCGGCCGGCCTTCCCCCCCCCCGCGCGGGCAGGGCGGGTCGGGCCGGGCCCCGCCGCTCGACCGCGGCGAAGTTCCCTCAGGGTGGGTCGGGACGCGCGGCGGGGCCGCGGTGGGGCCGGGAAGGAGTCGCTGCCGCCGCCGCCGCCGCCGCCATGGAGGAGGCTGAGCCGAACGAGCGCAGCCCCTTGCTGAGCAGCGGCGAGCGCGGGCGGGCCGCGAGCAGCGCTTTCCACGGGCGGCGGTTGGCCTGCGCCGCCGTGCTGCTGGCCGAGCTGCTGGAGCGAGTGGCCTTCTACAGCATCACCTCCAACCTGGTGCTCTTCCTCAACGGGCCTCGCTACGGCTGGGAGGGGGCCCAGGCCAGCCAGGCCCTGCTGCTCTTCATGGGCATCACCTACCTGGTGTCGCCTTTCGGTGGCTGGTTGGCTGACGCCCTCCTGGGCAAGTTTGGCACCATCCTGCTCAGCATGGCGCTCTACCTGCTGGGCATGCTGGCCTTCCCCGTCATCGCCGCGCCGCACACGCGCCAGGGCCTCTGCGGGGACATCCCCTTGTTCCCTGTAGAGAACTGCTCCTCTCCGGCGGGCAATGCCACCATGGCGCCTTGCTCCCAGGTGGGAGCCACCCGCTACTGCGCCACCGCCACCTTCATCGGACTGGTCCTCGTGGGGCTGGGCGTCGGGTCGGTCAAGGCCAACATCACCCCTTTTGGGGCGGACCAGGTCAAGTATTATTTAGCAAGCTGCTGAATCGGTTGTGGGTGCTGATCTGAAGCAGGGGATGGCTGTCAGTCACGCAGAGGGGCTTGCCTTGGTGGGGTGGACAGCGCGCCTACTCATTCACATCTCTGTAGGTGTTAGGTCTCAGAGGGGATCAGATTGTCCAGCTTTGTTCCCCGTGTAATGTGAGCTGTTAAGTTGTACTCTGATATAATTTTGCTGTCTGATCTCTTAGGACCCTTGGTTTCCTGGTAGCCCTGGCTTACATGTGGTACCTTTTTTGGCTAAGCCATCACCATCTTGAGGAGTTGTGCTGAGTACTTAAGGCCATTAAGTGGACTGTTAATTATCCTCATAGTTAATTTGACCTCTGAGCTCATCAGGTAAAATATTGGCTGTACACTGCAGCTTTGACAAAGATAACATGGGCCTTCTGGGGCAGTGGTCAGAGGCCTTTATTGTCCTGTGATAAACGAAGGCTAGAGAACAAACAGTTTTTTGTGCTTTAGGTATTCTCCATGTACTGCACTGTGCCCTTGAGTGGTATTTTTGTGCAGGCTGATGTTGCGCCAGATGACGGGTATGAAGGTGCTCTCAACATGGTAAACATATTACCTGGGCTGTTCTCAGAAGGATGTGTCCTGTCAAATGACCTTTCTCAGATCCACTTCAGTGCTATCATTCATTGGATCGGCACTGCAGAACCAAGTGGCTTTACATAAAATACTTGAGAGACAGCTCATAGTTCAGTATCAGCTGGAATGCACTGCTGCATGTATGTTTTACAATCATAGGCTAAGGTAGTATGCTGACTGTGGATGTTGAATTGGAGTATAATTTCTGCTTTAGAAATTGAGAATTTCAGAGGCTTTGATACTGAGCAGCTTTTCTAAACAAACTGTTCTTGGTGACAAAGCAAGGAAAGTACCTCCGATCCAGATGCATGTCTGTTTACTGGCCCATTGAGGTTTGGCTAGTGCAGGTATCAGAAATGCCATGAAATTATTTGTGAGAGGTAGGATCTACCATAATATCTTTGCCAAACATACCTCTGTTGTCTGCTGTGCAGTTTACATTTATCATTCTTTGGCATTTCAGATATTATAAATTCTGGAGTTCTGGGTGAAAGGCAGTATATAAATGTAAAACATTATTATAACCTAGGATTGTGTGTCCCCAGTGTATTGGTTCTGTTTAAGCCAGCATGAGCCCATCAAGTGAAATAGCTTCAATATGACTTTATCTTGTAAGGTGTTTTTCAAAACTGACTGCTTATCCCCAGAACACTTTATGAACATTAAATATAAGAGATAAATAATGGCAAGAGCAGAGCAAAGGAAGAACTATTGCCAGTGGAAGTGTAGCTGTTGTACCTGGATTTTTTTGAAGGCTTTCCCCCCAAGGATTTAACGGAAAGCAGTTTTTGGCTAGGTTAGCAGATAATTCACAGTGATTCATATAGGTGAAGCAAAAGAAATACTCATTTCTGGTTCATAATAACCAGTAGAACTCTGCTGAGGACTGAATTTTCCCCCTTCTCTGTTTTTCTGGCTTATCTATTGTTAAATGTATTACAGCATACCGCTTACCTTGCGCAGTTTTGGGCCCTCTTGAGTGCCTTCTCCCTGCGTAGGAATGTAGCAAACTGCTGGGTAGATGGATATGTATTGCTGGGAATAAAGTCTGTTTCCTAGAGTCACATTCCTGGGAGGCCAGAACACAATGCAAGCATGTTTTGGCTGCACATGTGCTGATAAGAGTTGTCCTCTTTCCCTTAAATACCAAACAAAGGAAAATATGAATTGTATATCATGTACTTGATCTGACATAACCCACCTTTCAGATATTGTTAATTACATTTCATTGCCAATCTCTTAAAAAATACCACGTACATTTTTCAGTTTTAACAGATGATCCATAGTTTGGGTGGAGAACCTAAACATAGTGAGGGTTTTTTTATCTAGAAGAAAAGAATAACTTTGTGGAACATTGGAATTCCGATACTTATTTTTCTATGAGTTTAAAAAGATGTAGTTTCTTAATTTCTGTTAAATGGATGCTTTTAGAAGTGCTGTTACAAGAGACTAAGCCAGTCAGCTTAGCAAAAAAAAAAAATATCAGTTACTGTAAACCAGGTACAAACCAGCTTTACTTAATTGTGTTTATAAATAAGAGCAGTTTTTCTAGAAGTTCCAGATTAATCTTTCAGACAGATCTAAATCTGAACTGATGGTTCTCAGAGTAGTGTTAGTAATCATGTGATGTGTATAACCTGGCACTTTCCAGTTCCCCTTCTAAGTGTAAGTGTTTTGCAGTCACTTCCTGTTCTATGTGGCAGTTTGTGACTTTCTGCAGTTAGGAAACAATATGACTGTCCCTCGTTATTGGGAAAGCTGGTTCAGCTTCAACGTTAAAGCCAACGTTAGCAGTAGACTACTGATCTAGTATCAGCTATTGTCATTGTTCTAATTATAGATGAATCTCTCTTAGGGCTATGGTGATTAGAGATGCTAGTTTTAACCCACAGTATGTCTTCTTTCTTAATTGTCATTATAGCCATTAAATCTATCACTCCATAACCTGCCAAAAATCTTCTAGCTCTGCTAAAACCGTTGTTGCCAGAGGCAGGATGCTGATAGAAATTGTTGATGTGAAGATGGCTTTAGAGTGATTTTTCAACCTTTAAAAATTCATTTCTTTATTTGTAGAACTTAGATTTTCCAAGCTCTAGGGAAGGATGGAGGACTATATATAAAGAATTGAAGGTCACTAAGTGCAAGTTACTTTGTTGTTGTTGAGGAGACTCTGGACGTCTTAAGCCTCTGTAGATAACAGTTTGAAAACTGAAGTTGTGGCATTCACATGGGCAATACTAATTTGTTTGTTTTTTTCCAACAGAAACAGAATAGATATGACAGTAGTGAGAGGAAGCAGGCTTTAAATGTGGACTGACCAAACTTCAGCATAAAAATTTGAAATTGTGTAGCAACTGAGTAGTACAGTATAGCTCTGTTACTGAGCTCTCTCCAGGGGCTGTCACAGAATAACTGGTGTCTGTAGTGATGGATTAGAAGGTCAGAATTCTGTAAGAGTAAATTTGACCGTGGAAAACTTGTAATTTTTTTTGTAGGCTAAGGAGAAAGGCAAGCGTCTACGTTTTCATCTTTGCTGTGTTGTGTGGCTGCTCGCATAGTTGGCTGGGATAAGTTTGGGGGTTTTTGTTACATTTGTTTCTTGTGACTGTCAGTTGACTGCAGGAACAAATGAAAACTGCAGATCTCAGTAACTTTTAAATAATGTTTTTCCTTTTACATGAGTCAAATAGGTCATTGCTTTGGATCTGTCATGATGTGAAGAGGGGGAGAAGGAAGATTATGGCATACTGGAACTCTGAAATGTGGGAGTTTAAGAAATACTTGATCATTAGCAGATGATGTCAGAAATCAGATGTCACAGTGGAATGGCAGGTACCAGACAGGCACTAGCTGCAGCAAAAATAAGAAATCCTGTGGATAACTGTTTCTTTGAAACTGACCTAGTTGCAGAGAGCTAGGAAATTACTTTGTGACAAAGTAAAGCATCTAAATGGAGAAACTATGGAGACGCAATGATGCTTGTATAGATTCCTGGCTCTTTACATAAAAATCAGGAGAATCTAACAGAATTTTAATGTTTGAGCTATATAATATTTTTGGTTTCAAGCTGTACAAACTGCTTTGGTTAGTACTTGGATCATCTCCTAAGAAAGATGTTGATGTTGACAAATCAAGAGGTGGGATAATTCAGCGAGTGATCTTTCTTCTAAGTCAGAATGAGGTCCAAGTATTAACTTCAGGGACAGCTGTGCTGTGGCAGTTCCTGTCACTCAGATCTTTGTCATGACTTTTCATCAGGGGGTGTAACTAAAGATCTAGTTACTCTTTCTCTCTTTCTCTGTTTTAGTTGTGTTTAAAATTTAGTTCTGAATGTAAGATGTTAACCTAAGTGGGTTTAGAGTATGGCAGTGCAGAGTTACACAGCTGATGTGTCCTCTGCTGGAAGTGACCATAAATAACCTAACGATGACACAATTCCCATAACATAGTGTTCCAGACACTCAGGATTCTTTAGCATGAAAACTTTGGTCATAATTACATCTCATCTGACCATAATCAATCTGATATAAGTGCTTTGTATTAGAAATTTTGATTTTGAGAACTGTTCCTTTACTATTTTGAAATTCAGTGCTGTGTAGGTCCCAGTTATAAAACTCAGAATGTCACTGTGCTTTGCATTCTGCATTTGGATTAATTATTTGTAAAGGATAGTTATCAGATATATCAAGAACAGCTTTGGAAAACCCAAGTGTTAGGTTAGATTTTCCGTTGCAAAAAAGTATGTTAGATGTCTTGAAAGTAGCAAGATTATTTTATTTCCTCTTTAGAGGCCTACCTGAAAGCAGGCAGCATCTGGCCAATGACCGACAAAGAAGCTGTGGCTGGAACACTTACAGTTGCTCATTTCCTTCATTTCTTTATTGGTGGGGTTTTTTGGTGTGGGTTTTTCTTTTTTTTTTTTTTGGGGGGGGGGGGGGTTGAGGGAGGCTGTGGTTTGAACTTTTTTTTTCTTTTTTTTTTTCTTTATTTCTTTTTTTTTTTTTTTTAAATTAAAATTTGCCCTGTAGTTTAAAAAAGGAAAATTTAGGGCGATTGGGATGCTACTTGTACTGAACAGGAGGTCATTCTGTATTTTTGTTAAAGTAGAAGGATCATTCCTTAGTGTTCTTGGAGAACATTTAGTAGGAAAAAAAAGGTGTGAAAGGTTTGAAGAATGCAGAAAAGTGAACTGGAGACTCAGGACTGGATATTATGCAGTTGGAGTTGATCTAAATAAGTGACAGTTGTCCAACACTGGTAAATTCTGTGGAAAATGTCTGAATCTGAGCTCATTTGCAAAACAATATGTTACCTAGAGCTAATAAATTTTGTGTATTAGATACTTGCCAATGTTGTTTGAGTCAGGGCTTCTTTGAAACAGTTTCACTACAGTGTTTTTGTTCAGTGATTGGAAGGCTGGCACTCCACCCATGGCATTTTGCTGATATTGTTTGCATTTTCCTGTTGTAAGGAGTCTGACTAAAACATGGTAAATCTAAGAAGGTGACCTTTGCGTACGTTTTAGGCACTACTACTGGTTTTAAGCTGTTCTGTTGTGATGGAGACAAAATCTTTTAAGCATATCTATTTTGACTTTCAGTGCAGGGATGTGGAACCCTTAGCCCTCAGGAGAGATTCAGTCCAGGACCCACACTGTACTTGTGCCGTTTATGTGCATCATATTCCTGCTGCAGTTGCTGGTAGGATGTTAAGAATATAATGAAATCGAGCAGAGGGAGTGATAGATTTTTCTTTCTGCTTGGGTGATTGAAAATAATGCAAGCATAAGGGGAAAAGGGAGAATTCCTGCAGTTTTGTGAAAAAATACTTGTCCTTGATAAAAATACAATAATAAGAGTCTAACATGGTTTTCTTCTTCTTAGTCCCTTATTAAAATGTAGCATCTACTTAGGAAGAGAGTAAACCAATCTATTTTGTGCTGTCACACGGCTCAAACAATAGCAAGCTGAGTGAAACTTTGAGAATTCTGCTGTAAATGTAATATAGTTAGAATTTTGGGTAGCTGATGTGGTGTTTGAAATGAACTACAAGGATTGCCTTCTAACTCTACCATGTTTTCTGGTTTTGGTAAGACATCTGCATAGTTCTTCCACTTTATAAGATATTCCACCAGCTAGTTCAGTGTGATTTTTTTTTTTTTTTTTTTATTAAGTTCTGAATGTGTGCCAATAAAATGCCACAGCAGCATTTCAGACATGGCTGTGATGTGATTTTTAGTGTGTACATATACTTTGATAAGGAAGCAGAAAATGGAGTCTTTTCATTGTCATTCTGTGGTGTGTCTGTCCCTTGAGCGCTGCATTCCTTTTTGGTCACTGTTTCAAAAGAGGTGTTGGAGATGGAGAAGGAAATTTCAGGGAAGGGCCCCAGACACGGTCAGTAGTTTCCATGCACGGAATCATGAAACAGTCTACAGTGTCCTGTCTCTGAAAGAGCAGCTAGAAGGAAGATGTGGCACTGGTTTGTGGAAGCAATGGTCAGGGAGAGAGAGAGAGAGAGAGGGAGAAATGGACCAGGGATGGGATAAAGGTCTGCTATTGTTTTCTGGACCTAAGTAAAATGAGTGAGGCTAATACAGGGCAGGTTCAAAGACAAATGGAGGTGGTTATTCCCACTGTGTAATTAGCTGGGGAACTCCTTGCCACAGGATATTATGGATTCTAAGAGCTGACCTGAGTTCAGAGGCAGGCTGGACAAGTTCATGAAGAGATCTGCGTTTATTAAGGAGATAGAAACCATCCTTGGTTCAGGAAGTTTCTCAGGAGCTCAGGGTTGGAGGCTGGGATAATACTTAATAGAAGCAACATGCTGTGCTCACCTTGTTCTTACCCTTATCAAAATTTGCTTTCATCTCCCACCTTTTCTTTGCATAGATGTGAGCAAGGTCATTTGTAAGAAGAAGGACGGGAAGTCATCTTCCTTGCAGAAAGTATAAGAGAACTGAGACTTTATGATGAAGAAATGGAAACTTCATAAAATAGATTGCAAACTCTTTACATAAGTTGGAGCACTGTGTTTGCTAATATCCGGCTGCTGTTTGGGGTGTAGAAGGAATTCCTAGCTTGATGCAGGTGATAACTGTTAAAATTAGGAAATAAGTACCGAGTTGAAACTGGAAAGGAGAATTTATTGAGTTTAAGCTCTGAGATTGTATTTAACATGCTAACAGACCTCCTTAAATGCCTAATAATGCTATTATATATGTATAGGAATAGATGCCGTAGTAGTCCTTTTGTTAGCCTTGGTTAACTGATACAGATGGCTTTGTGCACCTCTGAGAAACTTGAAGCGGTAAATCAGAACTGACGACGTTAAAAACTTATTTCAAGACATAGCCTGCTTTTTGTATTACAAACTTTTGAAGATCTGGCAAATGAGGAAGGGAAACTTGCAATTAGAAATAAAAAACAACTGACTCAGCAAGACTGGTGCATGGCACTGACTTGTTAGTCACTGTTAATCACCTTTCAGTCATAAAACAGTGACAAATATGGTATTATGGATTCTTCTACAGGCTAGTTGATCTTTTTAATGTATTTCAAATTTTAACTTGCATAATTTGTTTTACATCACATCTTATGAGTGATGCTGGGTTCCTGTGACTTAATTACAAAACATGGGGTGACTTATGATAGGCAATACAGAAGAAAGAGTGATGGGGAAAACTGTACAGGGTAATTCAATAAACCAGGGATGTCTTTACTTTCACTGGAGAGACATTGAGAGCTTCAAGCAAAAAAATAGCACTATGAACACTGCTGACTAAACAGAGGGATAAATGTTTACAGGGGCCTTGTGACACCTGAGGCAACCCAAATTTATTTATTTATTTTTTTTTTTAAAGGCCAAAATGGCAAGCCTTCAATTTGTGTTCTGATGAGAGGCATTAGGACTGTGTTAAAATTTAAATTTGTGCTTTAATTACCAAGTAGTCATTTGAGGCTTAGAAAATGGAATATGGTTAACTGTTATATGTATACAGTTGGAAGAAGCAATTATTACAATGCTAATACAGGAATTTTTAGGTAGCTTAACGGGTTTTTTTTACTAAAAAAAAATAGTTATTTCAAATTCTGTGGACATTAATCTGAGTGAGCTTTGTCTAGAGAAATGACCAAATGAGAGACAGGGCAGTAGAAATAATAACAGTCTCTATGGGGAAGCTATGTACTTTAGTATTGTGTGGCTTTCTTATCCTTATGCTGAAATTCTAGAAGGTCATTGATACAATGGGGTAACTCAGTAAGGTGTCATTTCGTCAAATACCATGCTAAGTCCAAAATACTTAAATCTTTTCAATATGACTCTAAAAACTCTTCAGTGCATTGAACTTGATTGAATTTATAAACAGGCTTAATTTCCTTCAGAAACTTAATGACTTGTTTTTAATCTTTTCCAGGTCAAAGATCGGGGTCCAGAAGCCACAAGAAGATTTTTTAATTGGTTTTATTGGAGCATTAATTTGGGAGCTATTCTCTCTCTGGGAGGCATTGCATACATTCAACAGAATGTGAGCTTTGTTATTGGATATAGTATCCCAACAGTGTGCATTGGGATTTCGTTCATGGTTTTCTTATGTGGTCAGAGTTTCTTCATCACAAAACCACCTGATGGTAGTGCCTTCACAGACATGTTTAAAATTCTTGCATATTCTTGTTGCTCAAGAAAGAGACATGTGGAACGTTCAACTAATAGGTTTGTAATGAGCTCTTTTGTACAGTCTGAATTGAGTGACTCAGCCTAAGAGCTGGAACTAGTTAGTTGAAACTAGCTGGCAGTAAGTCACACTACGGAATACGCTAGAATAGGCAGTTTTGCTTTGAGAACTGGAACTGGACAATTGGAGTCCTGGAGATACTTTCTGGGAGTTCTTGGATGAAAGAGAGGCACGTTTTGAGATCACCACATCTCCATGCTGCAAGATAGTCTGTTGTTTTCAATTCAGTTGAATGCTATGTATGGCCAGTTCCGAGTTTCTGAAAGTAACGTAACCTAAGTACTCTGCTTTTAAGCATTGGTTAATTTTCTTCTCTGCTTAGATATGTTTATGGGACACCTTCTGATTTGAAAAACACTATTATCTACATTTAATGTTGTAAATGGCTTGATGGGCAACCAAAATGTGCTTTTTGCTTTCAAATGGTGACTCCACTGTTAAGAGATGCCCCTGGAATACTGGTGGCTGGATTTAGTCACTGATGATAAGAGATGTCAGGTGCTTCCACTGCAACAGACTTTCATGTACTGAGATTCAAAACCAATTCAATTAATTAGAATAAGTTGTATTTTGAGATACTTAAGTTCTGCATATTGCAGTGCCAATTATTTATGTATGATGGGGAGGATGGGAAATAAGGAAAGTTTTATAATGGACATTTTCAGCTTGTTCTTTCACCTGCTGATGATCCATTCTGGCCTAGTTGTTTTACTGTAACTTACATGAGTAATTTATTTTGGAAATGCATGAGCTTTTTATAGTGAAGTGTCACAAGATTGCCAGTTATGTCAGTTTTTGTTGTTGTTTAACAAAATGTTTCAAATTCTTTTCAAAAGCGAAGGCCAGGGAGTGCTTCAGCAACCTCGCAAGCAGAGCCTGTTTGAGATGGCCAAGCTGTCTCATGGGGGCCCATTCAGAGAAGATAAAGTAGAAGATGTGAAAGCTCTTGTCAAGATTATCCCTGTCTTTTTGGCTTTAATACCTTACTGGACAGTTTATTTTCAAGTGAGTAGTTTCAAATGGTTACATTTTTATTTTACATGTCTAAAACCGATAATTTCTCCCAGTTGAATTTGAAAGGTCCTGGGGCACTAGCACTAAGTTGCAGTCCTGAGCCTGTGTTACAAATCTAACTCCTGTCTGAAAATAACCTGCCAGAGCACTTACCTGGAGGAAACACACAAAAGCTTTTTGAGGGGAACCGTTCTATAACGTTTACTTACAGTTAGCATTCAGTAGCTGTTATTCTAAAGAAGATGAATATTGAAGAGGATTTTTCAGAACTCTGCTATTGACAGTTTGACTTAATGCTCATGTGTTCAGTAATGTTAACTACTTGTCTTTCACACACCTGGGGTTGCATCTCAGGAATCACTTTAATAATATTATGTTAGGAAAAATAATACTGGGTGATAGTATCTTCTGAGGTTTTCTTTATTTGCTACATAAAATTGTTGTGGAAAGCTGTATTAGCTTACCAGTATGCCAAAGTATCTCATTTCACATTTTTCTGGGAGCTCTTTCATAAATATGAAACTTACCCTGAGTTGAGAGATGAAAAATGGCTACTAAGAATACATTTTGACTTAAGATTAGAAAATAAAATCATAAAAATGACAGTTAAAACTAACTGTTCAAATTAACATGTCTTAAATATTGCACTTTGTTTCATCTTGCAGTTGGTTCAGATATGTCAGAGTAAGTGGTCTAGATTTCATTTTAATGAATTCCTTTCTGGTTCTTATGTCTTGATGAGAATAATTAGGATAGCAAATATGTTTGGGGGGTAAAATATGCAGAAGTTGTTTTTAAAATCGCATGAATGATTCTTTGTGCTTTTAGTAAAAATAAATGTAAGGATTAAAAAAAAAACTTTCAGTGTTCTAGCAACAATTCCTTTTGTTTTGCTCTATTAGCACTGTACCTCTGGTATAATCTTTGTTAATTATTAAAAATGTAAAAATACCTTGCTCTCAGTACTCTTGTCCAAGTAATCTCAACTCATCTTTCCTAATGCTAGATGCAGACAACATATGTACTGCAAAGTCTCCATCTGAAAATTCCTGAAATATCAAATGACACCAACTCTATTCATACGGTAAGCAGGGCAAAACAAGTGAAAAGTATGTTTTCTTTACTTGAAATGCAAAATAAGTAAGTATTGTACAAAAAACCCAGGAAGTTAACGTAGTGACCTAAGGGGAATCACTGGCCAAAGACATTGGGCATTTAGAAGCATGACACATAATGCAGAGATTTTGGCATACCTACTGGTATGTGGAGTTCACACCATCCTGTTTTGAATGTATTCAGATAACTTTCACTGCTTTAATTAAGAGTGTCTTTGTCCTTCAGTGGACAAAGTATGATCTTTGAAGAAATCTTCTAACTCTATATGCCCTAAGCTTTCAAAGTTGTAAGTAGTACAAAAGCATTGCTACAAACTCAGTAGGAATACCCATATTTAACTGAAACATCAGTATTTGCAAATTTGGAATCTGAGATACATTTGTAACTTCATACAGCTTAATCAATATTCACTTTACCTTGAATCAGGTTAGCACGTTGAAGGAAGTCATTCAATCAATATTTTCAAGAAAGGCTGGCGTCACGTAATTGCAGAAATCATACTGAGAAATAAAAACAAGAAGTAGGAATGTAAGTTACTAACAGGCTTACTAAATGTTCTTTTAAAATTAGATTTCTTCTGTTTTATTTAAAATTAATACCGATAAAACAGAAGGCCTTCAGTCTTTTTTTTTACAGAGCAAAAATAAAAAAATCGTTGTTCTTAATTTTTCTTTGAACTTGCTTGAAAACTGGAGCTGCTTCTGAATCACAGCTGAAGGCTTAATGGAGTTTAGTGATCCTGGCTAAGACCTCTAAACCAACTAAATGCTAGTTACTTAATTTGACACAGTTAAAAAATTAAAGAAAGAGTAGACTGAGACTTCTCAGTTAAACACATGCCATCAAAAAAGGATCCAAAACAAATTTCCTCAACCGAGTTCTCAGTTTGTGTATTTTTTTTTTTGCATAGCTTTTGGGCACAGAAAGCTATTGCCATTTTCACTTCAAGGTTCAGTTTTGTGGTGTTTGAATTGCATGTTCATTTAAAATAAGATATTTTCTTATTCAAAAATTGTAATTAGTCTGAGGCTTCTGGTTTAGTTGCATCGATTTTAATTGTGGACTACATTCAAGGTGATTGGTTTTTTAGCATATCCCTTATTCTACTGTAATACAGGTGAGTACGTTTAGATTTTTGTATGTAACCTGTTCTTTTCATTGAACTTTTCACATTTCTTTTTTGCTCACATATGAGAGGGGACTCTTAGTTTTTTTCTGTTATTATGAACCATGTGACTGTCTTGTTAGAACATTGTCATTGTTGGACTAGAGAAGTGAATTTTCTTTCTTCTAACAAAGTGCACACAGGACTTCAGAGTCTCATTGTCAGTCTGTTAATGCTGGTGTGATATTTGAAGCAAATGAAAAGGTGAATGGGAGAGGGAAGGAAATTGACAGTTTTTGCTAAATATTTCAAAATAAGCAAGAATTTGACTAGCTCAGCAGAATTCCCTGTTTTGGTTTGTTAGCTCAGAACAGATGCTAAATATTATTAAGCTTGGTAGAAATAGTCTCGTTCATACAGACAGGAATCTTACTGTCTAATACTGAATCCTGCAAATGAAAAAGGATGTTTGTATTACACAATACACTTCGTTCATTTGACATACATAATTTAATTTTAATTGAATTTTGTATTACATTAGTAAAACTCTGTTTCTACTGTTCTGTGGCATGGTTCTAAAAGTTCTAAGCATAATAATAGAAGATCTACAGAACCTGGCTATTAAATATTTTTCATGACTGAAGGAGGAAAAAGTTTAATTCTGTCAGACTAGAGTTTGTCACTGGAAGCACAATAGCAGGGACTATTTAATTGCATTAAATCATTTCCTAACCTTTGTGCTATTAATATTGAATTTGAATACTTTTTAAAATGTATCTTGGGATGTCTTCAGTTAAATAATCTGCACAGTTTTGTTTACTAGGTTTGATTGAGTGGCACAATCAATCATTCCTGAAACAAGTGTTCTATAACTAAAAAAAAAATCTTAACAGGAGCAAAGCTCCCAAAGGACAGTGATTTCTTTTCCATTAAACATATTTCAGGATGCATGCAGAAAAACTCAGATGTTGTGATAATGCTAATGGCCATCTCATCTTTCAAAAGGAAATCATATAGTTTTAGTTAGTTAACTTTTGTTTTAACAAAAATTAATTCAGAGTAAGGACCTAAAATAGGAGCTCTATGAAACTTTGAAATCTTAAAAAATAAGTCCTTTGCAAAACGTCTTTGCTGAGCTCTAAATTTGGTTCCTTAGAGTATTCTCTTCATTTGCCAGGTAAATTCCTATTCCTCATTTTCCTTGGAACTCTGCAGTATATTTGCTTTTGTGTAAAGAACCTTTTTGCTCTGAACACCTGATGTTTTTCAGTTCCAGCAGAAAGCGCCTACGCTATCCCCCTCAAACAGCCCCCCCTCTCAAATGACACCCACCTTGGCGTAGCTGGAGATACATTTTGAAAGTGAGAATATGCAATACTGTTGGAGTTACTATGGTGAGGAATCATTTGTGCTTCTGAGCTAACAGAATTATCAATTGCTAAATGAAATGAAAACCCGAATAGCTGAGTGTTTGTTTTCCTCAGGTTTTACACACTCTTATTTTTCCTTTCCCATGTCTGTCGGTACACTGATTTATTTTGGATCTCAGTGTTCCATCAAAAATATTTTTTCCTTTGTTAAACAATAGCAAAAAACAACCCTTAATTATGAATTTGCTAACTTAAGTTATCTGTCCTTTCAGTTTCCAGCAGCCTGGTTGACTATGTTTGATGCAGTGCTTATTCTGATCCTAATACCCTTAAAAGATAAATTCGTGGACCCCATTTTAAAGAGGAATGGCTTGCTCCCATCGTCACTGAAGAGGATTGCAGTTGGAATGTTCTTTGTAATGTGTTCTGCATTTGCTGCAGGTAAGAAAACAACTTTGAGATTTACTTGCATAGCTATTTCTTCAGCTATTTGCAACAGCATTTTTTTTAAACCTTTCTGAATCTTTAATTCAGATTATTCAGAAGTCTTTTTCATGGCATAGTTAGAATGCAGCTGCATGGATGCATTTTCTACAATGGAAGAGATTTTACCCAAAAACTTACTAAACTGTTTTGAACGTTTGTGATAAAATTGGATTGTTTTTCCTGCCTGAAACAGACTTCAAGTATACCTTTTAAAACCAACTTGTTAAGGTTTTCACATATGGTGTTACTGTCTAGTATGCTTGGTAGAGGTGAACTATTTGTTTTCTGACCATATTTTCTCAACAAATGCCTTAGCTTCATGATCGGGTTTGAGTTGCCTGAACAAAGTGTCCAGCGTTTGGACATGAGGCTGTGACTCCTCCTGAAATAAAATTTGTGGTATTATGCAAGTCTCTGTTGTCTGATTTATTAACCATTTATGTTGAAGTTGAAAATTTATTTATCCTGAAAAACAAATTAGTTCAGAAATAAGTATGTTCCTTCATATACTCTGACTTCCAAGTATTAAAAACGTGACATTTTACCTAAAATCTTTTCCCTTTATCTGAAATAATAAAGTTTAGGTTATGGCTGAACAAGAGTTTCCTCCCACTTTGGGTTTTTTCTCCCCTATCTTAATGTTCTCTAATGTTTGGGAATTACTGTAGTGTAAAATAGCTTAGCCATAGCATGAAAGGCAAAAGATGGCAACTTTGTTCAAACCATAAATCAGCTGCTTTTGAGGTGATTTAAAGTTGTTAAGCACTGCTGATGTGGAACTGAACATCTCTGAGCGATGCTTCATGGAACCTATAGCCTTCACCCAGTATCACTGTAATGAACATATTGATAAAGCATTATAGCATTAAATAAATTAATTTCAGCACTTGTAATCTCCTATATTTTAGAGAGAGGGACACTTTATATGGCTATTAAGATTTCTCTCAATGAGAGAGATAATTACCTTATTAGACCAAGGTCACTTTGTATGTGGACAAGTAAAGTTCTTAAAGCAAAGTCATTTAAACTTAAAATGGGAACGTTTCTGTTATTCCACGTTACTTAGGACACTGCTACCAGCAAAAGAAGATGATGTAAAACAGTTAAATGTCAGCTCTTTAAATAGAACCTGCTGGCTCACATATAAGTGAATTCAAAACCAGCAATATCTGTCTTTATTAGTACTGGGGAAAAAAAATGTAATGAACTATGATAGCTGAGTTAGGGAACGGTTTCATATAACAGAATTCTTAAAAATTTCAAATGCCATCTTCTTTTTTTATTGACCTACAAATATAATGCAAGATTTTGTTAGTTTGATCCTCCCCTAACTCTTCCACAGTAGAAACTGATGTGATGAATCCTTTCGGTGGTTATCTGCAATCTGGTTTGAAAGCTTAACCTTTTGGAGTAAGTTAACATCCCTTCATCATAACATGAATTTAAGACCTTCAGTTGTGACAAATTTGGGGCATAGGAAACTCTTATTTATTTCTAGTGGAGGGGAAAGTTTCTGTTGGTTTATATGTTTAATAAAATTTTTATTTTGTCATCTAATGATATTTGTAGAAGCCATATTTTAATATTCTTAAAATACAACATTACTTCCAACCATTTCTGCCTTAGAGAGAGAGATACTGATTAACATCTTAAATGTATGAAGATGTTAATATCTTAAATTGCAGTCTTGGAAATATCTTAATTAGTTGGTTTTGCCATATGTCCATTTTAACTTATTTATCTAAATGGCATTAGTTCTGGACACTACTTAGGCACTACTTGCCTATTAGATTGTTTAGATTATTTTAGATATCTTATAAACTCGGTGAGAATACAACTGATTAGATTTAATGAACATCTGCTATGCTTCATGCATTTTATCGTAAATTCTGAGCAGCAGTATTTAAAGTTATTCAACTGGAAAATCTACTTCATTTATAGAGTTTAAACAATTATAGCAAGAGCTTAAGAGTCTTTTAACTATGAAAACTGTAAGATTAAACCTGAAGCTTGTCTGTCAAAGTCTAAGAAAGAATCAATAGATTCTAGATTCTGAAGTACTCTGCTTTGATTGGCAAAGTTTGGTATATGGTAGTTATGCTCCTGTGTGACTAAGTGCCTTGGAAACCTGTTTATATTGTGAAGAGTATCAAGCACATTAAGGATCACTAGATGTTTTGAGGTGCAGTGATTTTGTGTTGAATGTATATGAATTAAATAATGTCTGAGTTCTTAGCTGACTGTACTGCTTTGTTTACATTTTAATTAAGTTCCACTCTAAAATGTTTGTCAGCTACATTAAAATCAAAACATCAAGAAACCCAGCTTTATTTTAATTACACCAGCTCTTCATAGTTCAGAGGACACTGAGGTGGCTGAAGAGCTAAAGAAAGATACTTAAAAATAAGGTGGGTAAGCGGTCACTTAAAAAGACATGAGGAAGGTAGAGAAAATGTGGTGGTCTGGCACTAAGAAGTACTAAGGTAAAGAACAGTCTTTACCTTAAAAACAGATGTTATTAAGGAAAACACTCTTTTAAAGAAATGTTTTGGGGCCTCAAGGTAGTATTTAAACAAACTTGAGTAATTTTGACCTGTTTTCCCTCTACATTTCTTGTTTCTCAGAAGATTAGACTGTAGAGCTGTAGCAAGATTTCATACTGGAATGGGTTATACAAAGTTATACATGGGTTATACAAAGGCAGCTTTCCATCCTTTTCAAAGGACTTTGTAAGTCACTTGTTAACGTGTGCTTCCTCAGTCTGATTTTTAGAGCTCTGGCTCTAACTCCCTATAATGATGAAATACAATGTTATTCTTAAGCATGTGATTTCTAGAACTTCTTGTTTAGTTATGGCCTTACCTGCAGACTGTATATAGGGACTACACGGAGCTTTCCTCATGTTTTCTTCCCAGCTTGGGTCTCTTGCCATGACCAGGACCAATAAGAAACTGGACATCACGGTATGAGGTGGTTTTGGTGAACATCAGTCATTTCCCTTGGAACACTGTCACTTAGCAGAGAGATGGGGATCTGGTTGGGCCCTTCGAGGTTTATATGTCACAGATCTGGGAAGAAACAGGGGAACAGATATTAGATTGTGCATTAGAAATTGCTTGTGCTCCTTTATATGAAAAGTGCTATCAATAACTCCAGCCAGCATCATTTTGAATGTCCATGCCATCCTTTGGCTGCCTCTAGGAAAGAAAAAGCTAGAAGTGTGGAAGCAGATGTAATCACTTGTACATGTAGAATATCCATGAAGCATCGCATCTGTCATCTAAGCCTTGTACAACTTTTTTTTGTGTAACAGGAGTGATATTTTGTGCCCCACGATTAGGTCAGATCCTGGCACAATAAGTAGACAGAGACCGAAACTGGCAAGCACTAAATGGGAGGCCATGTGTGTGTAACGCGTATTACAGGATGTAGTGTCATTGATTCAGCCTTGCTCCTCAGAATGGGTGATGAATGAGTCCACCTTATTTCCAAGGACATTGAGAGCTCTTTTATAGAGGTCCTTTCTGAGTGAAGCAGGGAGTTTTATTAACTATTAGCTATTCTGTGCATTTTATGTAATGGTGAGGCAAACCCTTTAATTAGGGCAACTTCAATAAAAACCCTACAGCATTATTTGCTATTCACTTTCTACTCTAAAATGTTGTGTTGAGCAAGCTAAAAGTTGTTGTATTTTACAGTATCATGTCTATTTTTCATTCTACTTGAAGTGCTTTCTATGCAGTGTATTGCTTGTAAAGCAAGCTCTAATGAGCTGTTTGATCTCTTGGGCTGATAAGTGTCATATAAATGTCATGATCATATTCATAGAGGGTTTTCATAGTTCTGTAGATCTGGTGTAGCCATTTAGATAAGCAAAATGACTTCTAATTTATTAATACTATGGCGGGAGATGCAGTGGTTCAACACTGCAAAGTAGTAGTTTGAAAGTGAGATTGTCTTTAAAAGAAAATAACATAGTTTGTATGAGGAAGCTCTTAGCTAATGCATCTGGAAAAGCATTGAGTATTTGTACAAGTATTGTTACTGAATAAAAATAAAATAGCTAATTTTATGGCACAAGAAGAACTGTATGTCTTGAAATAACAATAGCAAAAGTATCCTGAAATGCTTTAAATTAGGAAATAAGGAAATACACATTCTTATTTTATAATTTGTAATTGCAGTGCAGGACTGAATCCTAATTTAATTCTTAATATGAAGAAACAGTGTTTTCATCTTTGCATCTTAGGTCAAACTTTCTTTTTTTCCCCCTCCTTCTGTGTAGGAATTCTGGAAAGCAACAGACTGAAGATTGTAAAGGTTAAAACAATTAATCAGACAATTGGAAATGTTACATACTATGCTGCAGATTTGCCAATATGGTGGCAGATTCCTCAATATGTGCTGATTGGTTTCAGTGAAATATTTGCAAGTATAGCAGGTAAGAGTCTTTTGTGTGTTATTTTTTTGTGTGTGTTATTTCCTCTGAATCTTCCTCTGTGTTGCAAATAAAATTTGTGCTTTGTAATTTTTTTGGCTTAAAACCTGAGCTCACAGTGTAGAAAATCAATTAGTAAGTGGAAACACCTTTCTGAGGGGAAAAAGGAAGAAATAAACCATCGTTAGAAAGATTTGTCACCAGTTTAAATTCATGGTACTTGAGTTTATACATCTCTGAAATAAGAAAAGTTATGTGACACTCAATCTAAACTAAGATATTTTGTGAATATCAATAATGAAGTAGCTATTTTTAGACAGTTTTATCTGCTTTATTCATAGATCACATTTTCTATAGTTCTTTTAGTACTTCAATGTGATACTAAGCAAACTGAAACACTGTTCAAATCTTGGCTTTTTTGACCAAACACAAGAGATCTTAAATTTCTTAATACTGTTCTGTATGATCATACTGGTTTTAAAGCTGAAGGTGAAGTGGGAGGAGAGGGTGAACACGACTATAAAATCTTACTTTCTGGTCTGTTTGATATACATGCAGGGCTCATTAGCAGGAGGAAAGCCCAGGCAATTTATCTCTTGTCACTGTGGTATGCCTAACACTGGCTTACTATGATTAAACATGTGAAATGCTATTGTGAATCTCGTAGCACAATGTTTACATATCTAGTGCTTGGGAGTAATGCTTAGTTACCAGCAACAGAAACCTTTCATGATTGTAGAAGTAGCTACTCTGATACTACTTAAATAGAATTGCAGAGCTACCTGCATTATATATTGGAACTCCTCCAGTGACTTAATTTAAAAATCATTTAGTGTTTGCGTAAATATAGTTACTTATTAATATGTTGAAGTACTGTTTCAGAATATTGAACTTTGAAGACCATCCAAACTGACATTACACATAGCTCTTTTTCTTCGATTCCTTTTGACAGAATTTCCTGGTTTCATTTCCCCTGTAGAAGGTTACTTTCATTCCTCGTGCTGGGCAAGCGCAGTGGGTTAAAATGAGAGTCTCTAATTCTCTAAGGTATTGCTGGTTGTAGTCCCAGCTGTCACGTGGTCCATTTGTTCCCCTCTTAGAGGAACAGAGAACTCTACTCCATCAGGTTACCCATCTTCTACTATCATCACAGTTGTTAGGAAATAAAACAAGGTGGTCGAATTGCTTGGCAAGTAGAAGAAAATCTGGAGTTTGGGTTTTTTTCTGTCTCTGAAACAGCTTTATGCATTTATCTGAATACTTACTAGGTTTCTGATAAACTTTTGTTGTCTGACTTTGTAAAACTGCTGCAACCTATTTAAAGTCTAGCGTATTGAGAGGTTGCATCAATGCCATCTTCACTTTAGCATGTTTAACCCTTGCTGTGACCTATGTATGGCAGGATTGCAAATCTCAGCTGCTTGCTTTTCAAAAAGGAGTAGATGAACTTTTACTTCATAGCTTTGAAACCTGCATCCTTTTCTTATTTCCATTTGTGACTCGTGTTTGCGTATGTTTTCTGTGTTTGGCCTCATTTTACACCCACCTACTTAAGAATTAATAAAGATGATCTGCTCGTTTGTTCTAAGCTTTTTGTCCAGCTGCCTGGCCTGGGATTTTATGTGACTGGAAGAATTAGACATATCCATCATGTATTAAACTCTTCCTTAGTTATTTAGTATATTGGAGGAATTCTTTTTAGATATAGCTTTGTTTTGTGTGTATTTGTAGTTTTTGTGGTATTCATTCAAATGCACCACTAGTGTACTCTTTCCTTCCTTGGTGGATGGTAGGTTGATGTCTCCCAACAGGTTGTTGGTAGTAGTGTCCCACTTGCAATATGAATGCAGGTCCTCCAACAGTTAGCTCTATGCATGCACGGTATGTACCTGGAAACCAGCACCTAGCATGAGCTCTTGTGACAGCAAACACAAGATTTGGACGTAGGCTCCTACTGGATTGCACCAGCTAAAATCAGAGTTCTTCACTTTTTGTACTGCAGCAGTTGGTATTGTAGGTGCACCTGTAAGTGTTGAATGGCTGAAGGTCTGAAGTCATTGTCTGATACCTGATAAGGGTCCCACTCCTGGTTCCTGGTGTGGTCCTCCCCGCTAGTGATGTACAATCAAGTCCTTGAATGAATTTACTTCAATAAACAACTAGTAAGATGTGGGGAGAGTTATTATCTTCAAAGCACGCTAAGACCCAAGATGCTAAACACTTTAGATTCTTAAATGGAAAGTGTGCTTTAGCATAGCAGTATGTATCCTTTGCTAGAGGATGTATCTACATAGTCATTGCTGTCCTGTATTACAGTACATTTCATTTTGTGTGAACGGTAACCGTCACAAGTCCTAAGACATGAAAATCTGAAGATGGAAGTCTTCCTTAATTGAGTTACTTATTAAAACTAAGGCTATCTTTAGCATTTTTATTAAAAGAGTAAAATGAGTTACCTTTAGTTGCAACTTTAGAGGTTGTGCCAATTAAATCACAGCCCAGATAAACAGATGACATCAGAAATGCAAGTGTTTGTGCAAAAATAAATACATTTCTTCCCTCTTACGCATTCTTGTTTCTCTGTCAGGCACTGTTACTAATTTATAGATGTTCACCAGGAAAAAATAACAAACCTATCTGCAGCTTGTGGAAGGTTCAAGGACTAGATGCATTCTCTGTTGAACTCCAAACTGAGGGTTGTTTTATCAACTGCTTTAGTGGACTTCTTCAGGAGAAGTAAATTCTCTGAGGCTTACACTATTCTTATGCAAATACCCTGCTGTTCTGCACTGGCTGGGTCTGTACCAACAGCTTTATAACTTCAAAACCTGTTGGTCCATGTTGGGAAAAATGCAAATGATTCTCTTTCTTTGATCCAGAAACTCTACGCAGATCTGAATTGCTTTGTGTATTACACTTTCATTTTATTTGTTTTACAAAGCTTTTTTTCCTGCCTTCTGATTGTTATCTAAACGGGATTTTTAGTATCTTTAAGAAGGCTTCTCAAGACTTAATAGAGTATACTTTGCCGGTTTGATATTAAAAGTTGATAAAGGCATCTATTGTGCTATGAAATTCAGCTTTAAAACAAGCAAATGTTAATGGTTACAATACTATAGTGATTTGGAAGTGTTTATTGTGAACAAATAGGGAGTAAATATCATAAAAGCAGACACATATGTTTGGTTTTTTTGTTTACTGTAAAACTAAGCATATTCTTATTAAGCCACATTAGTTACAGTTGAGGTGTCTTTAAAAAGACGACACACATTGCATTAATCTTGTGTATTATTCTGTCAATCCTCTTAAAGCACCCTTATTTAACTGGGAATTGTAATCTCGCATGACAACACCAACTAGAGGGTTTAATTTCAAAACTGCTTGTTTGAGGTAGCATGAAATCGTTATCAATGGCTGCCAGCAGGCAAAAATACCTCTGAAGGCAAAGAAAAGATTGTATATTCTTTATGCCAGATTAAATATTTGAGTTGCTGGAAACATTATTTGAGTTTAGAAACGTACCTTATTTTGTTGCAGAAAGTGCATGGTGTTACACTCATTCGGGTTTTTATTTTGAGTCTTAGCATCTTTTTCCAGCAGTAACTCTCGCATCCAGTAGGTCTGAAAAACAAACAGGAGAGGAAATGGGCCAGATCCTTTCATGTGATATACTTGAGCTCAACTTGTACAGAACGTACAAAAGCCTGGTGACCAAAATTTGCCTGATATTCTGGAGACTTGTGGCAGCTATGGTAACTTAACAGGAGGTTAAAAAACAAGCTGCTGTATCCTGAGAGTAGTCTACTTTCCTTTTTTTTTTATTTCTTTAAGTGAGATTGGCCAGATAAATAATCCTTGAAAAATCTTGAAATTGTTATATTAGTGGGAAAGCCTAGAAAGAAAAAATGAGTTTTTAATTTCCAAAATAAATATAACTTTACACACCCCCCCGCCCCCCTTTCCCTGTCTGCAGATGTCTCTCCATCTCTGTGGTGATTCTCTCGGTACGGTTTGAATTTACAGGAACCCACACAGCTGAGTTGCACCAAGAATGTTTCAGTTCCCTTCTAGAATCACAGACAGGTTGCTGTTGGCCCAGCCTAAGATGTTTTGCAAAGGAAAGGAGAAGCAGTATGTTGATTATCAGAGATTTCTCAGGTGGCAGTGCTGTTAAATCAGTGAGAACATATAGTTCTGTTTCTCTTACAAGAACAAAGTTGCTCCCTCACAACAGGCAAATTGACCTGTCTGGCTTGAAGTGTTAAGCCTTTTCTTGAAAAGAAATGAAGAAATGCCAGTGTATTTCTATTAAACTCTGGCATAGCAAAAGTCAAATACAGTAATGGTGAAAATAAAGCATACCTTTATTATGCAAGACATAAGGTTTGTGCCATTTTCAGGTCTATAATGCTCTCTTTGCCAAGAGAAATGTTAGATAGGGTAGCATTAATTTTCAGTGTGAAGCAGACTGTTTTGAAACACATATTTCACCTGTCAGAGAAGAATCTCTGCAAAGAATGTATTTGACTGTCTCTTGTGAATAATCCCATTTGATCTTTGACAGGAGTATTATTCTAAAAAGGAGAGTTAATCATGGGCATTAGTCTTTGCAAGGCAGAGCCTAACCCAGCGTGCTCTGTTGCTACTAAAATTCAGTAGCACAGACTTTCAGATTGATGTCACTGGTATGTTTTTCTTCGTTTTATTGGTTGAAATTTGAGTAAGGATAGTTTAAAGTTGAAGTGCCTTAAAAAGAATAGGCCAGCAAGCAATGATCTCAGAGAATTCTAGATCAAAATTAAATTAAAACTAACTACTGCCTTTCCAGCACAATTAATGTCTCTGTCTGCACAGTCAGAGGTACAGATACTTGAGTCTGTGAGAAATGAATGTTCATGGTCAATGCAAGGGTGACCTGAAGGTCTTTGTTCCGGGCAGGGAATGCTGTGTGCCTTGTAAATACTGCACAACAGAAACACTTGTTTCACAGAAACGAGTGAAATGGGGGACATGCATCTTACCAGGTTATAGGTAGTTTAATAAATTTGATTATAATTTTAGACAGAAAAATGAATATGCTGCCTCAGAATATTTCTTCATTTTACACATGTAATATTAATGAGATCAAAGTGCTTGTCTCAAGAGTTATCTATTTCATGGGTTGATATGTAACATACATTGATGACCTTTTAGCAGGGTTCATAAAGCAATTAGAGGGAACTGATAGGGATTCAGTACCTCAGTCCCCTGTCTCCTGAAATGCAAGGCTAATTTTAGGTCTTTACCATACCAGAAGTAGTATACATCTGTAACTTCTGTAACACTAAACTAGAACAAACTGCTGCTGTTCTTAGATCTTCCAATAGCATTTTTTTTTTTTTAAATCTTTTAATACAGGTCTAGAATTTGCATATTCAGCTGCCCCCAAATCTATGCAGAGTGCTATTATGGGGCTGTTTTTCTTCTTTTCGGGGATTGGATCATTTGTTGGCTCTGGATTGTTGGCACTGGTGTCTACTAAAGAAATTGGCTGGATGAGTAATCACACAGATTTTGGTAAGTTACTTTCAGCGTATTCATAGCCTATAAAGTAGAAAGCTTCCTTCAGAAGCAGTTAAGCATCAAGCCTGTAGAACTGTTAAGTCTTAACACAGCTATTATTTTAAAAATATAATTTTTCTACTGGTCTGTTAAAGACAAAGTTTCATCTTGCATGTAAGTATGAAATAATGTGACTGTGCAAAATAATGCATTGTCCTCGTGAGAGTGCGGGAAACGCACATGCAGTATTTTGCCTCTATAAGGCCTGTCGGTTACCTACTCAGCTGTTACTGTATTTCATCGCTAGAAATTACTTACAAATTTTTGTATTTTAGTAAAAACTTATTTAAATTTTCTGTGGGAGAAGAGTATATTTGGTATAACGTACTGAAATAACTTTCTGGGAATATGGGAAGTAAATGGTACCCAGCACTTTCTTAGTGATTATTCAGCTTCCTTGTTTCAAGACACTTCATGGAAATTGCCAGGAGTTAATTTTGCATTTTTGCCTGCTAGCTCTGTATACTCTTTAAAAAGTCCAGTGCAGCACTTGCTTTGTATTGCCAGATGAAGATAAAAATAATTATTGGCACCAGTAGGTGGCACCTTGGGAATTTCAGAAAACCATACCATCTTTAATGGGCTAATTAGTTCCAACAGAAGGAGCATGAAAACTTCTTAAAACGTATGCTAGACCTACTGCGTATACGTGGCTTAAAAGTGCAGCCTAAACTTACGTCAAATTTGGTATGAGAAAATTTGCCATTTAAACATGATTTGTATGCTACCAAAAAATAATGTCAGGAACGGTACATATGCCACAAGTTTATCTTTGTTTTATAGGTTGTTCTTTAAAAACCTGCCAAAGGTTTATGCTACAGTCCACTCAGGAGCATTAACTTTATGGAAGTGTCTTCACCAAATGAACATTTAATTGCATTGAGACTGTTTTTCCCTAGTCAATTTCAAAATTGGAAGAGCATCTTTTTCTGCAATTCTATACAGATATAGCTCAGTTGATAAGGGCTCAGGAGGATAATAATTTCATAGAAATTAATGTAAGTGATATTTGATTGTGCTTTTTTAGCCCCTTGCCTTTGTTTTCTGAAGCAGCCTAAGAGAAGACAGTGGCTAATATTCTCCAAGATATTTAGGTTGTGCTAAATACATCCAGACTTGGCTAGAACCGGAAGATGTTACCTTTCGTGACTCATTGGTCATCTGTTTTGAATAAGCTACTCAGCTGAGTGGATTGTCCTCTGGACAGCTGTCAGAACTGGATATTTCTACCTTTCTTAGTCCAGAGACTCAATATACAATCGAGCCTTCTCAGCAGCTCTATGTCTGGCTGAAGGTTGAAGTGTTCAGTGGGTGATTTTGATTAGTGGCATCCACCGTAGCTACTGTTTTAACTGTTTATATCAGTAACTGTTTATAGCTCAATTTTCATTTGGTATAACATTATTGAAAATTATCAAATTTACATCTAGAATTTACTGAGGTCGTCCAGGATGGGAATTTTAAGGAGGAGTCTTTATGAATGAATGACTTCTGAATTTTTCATTAGATGCTGTATAATAGCTATAAGCATGTGCAGCAAGTTTCTGCTATTTATGCTAAATTATGATCTCATTTGAGGTAACTGCTTCCAAAATCCTCTGAGGAAGTTCACTCTCTGCTGGCACTGCAGCGTTGATTGGTGCTATTGAAATGACTGTTATTTCTCTGACAAAATCTGAGATTTCATGGGTTTAATATCCCATCTCATAAAGGATAATTACTACTTTTTAAACACGTCTGCTCTTGAAATGGAGATTCACATGTATATTGTATTTTAAATGTCAAGGAAAGACTCCGTTTAATTCTATTTCATTTTATTACAAGTTCATTTAATTGAATCTTAAGTTTCAGTAATTAAAGTAATTTAATCTGAACATTTATAGGCATGCTGCATGAACAGCTTGTTAGGATCGATGTATACTTCACTACTCTCTTTTACTCTCTCTAATCTTTTTGATAATCATAATGGTCCAATTGGCTGTGGCTCATGTGGCACATTGGAAATGAGCCACAATATATTGTTCTTGGAAGTACAGCAATAGTTAGTGCACATTTCTTAATAGAGGAGCAATGTTTTAGCAATGAGCTTTCTTAATTAAACATTATTTAATGTGGTACAAATCACTATTTTATAACAACTTTGAGGGAGTGGCAAAGGTGAATTGTACCAAAAAGAAACCACGTATGGTTTCATGAATTCTGAACTTGTTCCAAAAGAAGGCTGAGAGAAAATCTCAGTAATTGCTTTCTTTGAATGTATAAACTTGCCAAACTTCTTCCTTAATAGCATTTTTTTTTATTCTTTTAATTTTATCTTTGACTTGGCAGAGAAGGGAGGTGCAGGGAGACCGTACAGCATTAAGCAGGCCTGAAAAGGCTGCTGGAGAGGACCCTTTAGTGCATATAGTACAAAAAAAGAATCATACATTTTCAATTAAGCTGTAAAACATACAAGACACTTTTTTTTTTTTTCCCCTTGACTAAAGCCTTATCATTTCACTGCCTTCTCCAGGCTCTTTAAAAGCACACCTGGTAAAGTTGGTAAAGACTTTAAGTTAATGGCCTGTGTGGGTGTAGCTTTGCTTTAATCATGAGTGCTGCATTTCACTGGGAGCTGTTTCTGAGCCATTTACAGTCCAGGGCTTTATTTGCAAAAATTTCTTTTTCAAGTCCATTTAGTGGCCATAGCAGAAGGTTTTCTCTTTTTTTTTTTTTTTTTTCTTTTGAAATTAGTTGTCTCCTCAAAAATTGCTAAGTGATCTCTATTACATTACATTATGAAGAAAGTAAATCATATATGAAAATACACATTGAGGTTTTTGTTAGCTGTTTTATGTGAAGTCAACAAAGCATTGCAATTTTGCAGTGTAAGAAACCAGACTTCAAAAATCCCAAAGGGTGCAGGGGGAAGAAAGGAAGATTATTAGCCTTTTAAAACTGTTTTCACTCTCATGAAGCATGCCTACTGCTATATGCGTATAGTCCTCGTTTGCACAAAGTTTTTTACCTTGGTAGGAGGAGCTTCCATCAATTGTTAGTAAGTAAGAAATCATGCAGTAAGAGCATATCGGCTTCTTCAGGGACGTTACTTGGCTTAAGGCATTGAAGCACAAAAGAAAGCGATCCTTGGACTGCGCGCATCTTCCTCTGAAGCTCCATCTTTTGCTCTGGATAGTTAAAAATGAAACTACACTGTCAGGTGGAAATGTGATTTGGTTTGATTTTGCCCATGTTTTGCAGAAAAGTCTTCACTACTTAAGCTTTAAGGGACTGGCAATTTTATTTGTATAATCTTTATTAATGGAGTTTTTTTCTCCCCAATTCTTTCCAGGTAATATTAATGGCTGCCAATTAAACTATTATTTTTTTTTGCTGGCTGCTATCCAAGGAGCAACCCTCTTGCTTTTCCTTATTGTTTCTGTGAAATATGATCATCAAAAATCGAAGATTAATGAAGTGGCTGCCAATGGGAGGATCTGATACCTGTTACAGAGCAGACTTTACTGCAGCAGCTCACAATGAAGTGGCAGTACACCCTGAGTCTGCAAGATCTTACGTTTTCTCCAGTGAAACTCTTACTGGTCTTGCATGTTACAAGAGTTCTCGCCCCTGCCCCCTCTCGTGTAACGTAGGTAAGTGCCTTATGTTGGCAGGGCTCATTTCTTGCACTACGTCCTGGCGGAGGACAAACACAAATCCTGGAAGTGTATTAACTCTAGGCATTCAAGTTGCTCTTTGTTAATCGTGAGATGTTTACTTAACTCTTGAAAGTTGGGACGCTTACACTCGGAAATTGAGTATAACAAATCACATGTGACATCCATTGCTCCTGACTGAAAAACTCTGCTGAGTGAAGAACAGTGGATCTAGAGAAACATTCTACAGTCTCAAGCCTATGCTGAGGACACAGGAAGAAAATGTTTTACAGAAACCTCAAGTAGTGGTTACAAGAATAAATTTTCAGTTGAGAGTCATTTTTGGGGAAGAAACAAGGACAAAGTAAATTGCAGATTAGCTCAAATTAAAAAGAAATGTATTTCTTCAGACAGTGTCTGAAGGATTCAAGTCCAAACTTGCAGTCAAGAATATCCAATACTGAAGACTTAATTATCTGGCACAGTAGCTTGTCATTTAGCTGCTGTAAGTTTTGGTGCACAATAAACACTTGTTGGGATTGAAATGGTTTTACTTCAGAAATGTTTTTATTTTTGAATCTGCATTAGATATATTGGGGCAATATGAAACATAAATCTTTTGACAAAGCACTCTTCAGTCTAATGCTGTTACTTCCCTAAGGAATATTCTAAATATTTGCAGAAAGAAAACTGAGATGGAATTCTCCAAAGATGAATGCGCAATAACAATTTAGAAACCTTTCAGCCAGTTCCTTTAGTCTTGTGTCTTACTTCTAGCTAACATGCTACGGGGTTTGTATCTTTCAGCAACACATTCCTATAGCAGAGCAAATGGTTTTATGTTCAGCCTCTTGAATTTTAATGATTCTAACAATTGTACTTAAGAGTGTGTGCAGACTGGTGTGGAAGATGCAAGGAAATATGCAGAAAGAAAATAAAAGCTCAACTTTTTAGTAATGTGTTGAATTTTTATAATTTCCTTTGTCTGCATTTACATTGTTAAAATGTCCTTCTTTTGTACCTGGACATCTTATTAATGAGTTTACAAAATAAAATGAACTTCCATGCTGTGACTTTTGACTCTTGGTTTCTAGGTGAATAAAATTATACTACAAATATTTTGTTCTTTAGCTTTTATTTCCTAAATACACAGTGGAATCCTAGTAAATTTCTACATGTACACTGGCATCCTGTTACTTTTGTCAGATAATATAGCAGTATGCAAGCTCTCCTATCTTTGCCAAGATAAATCAGTGAAGATGCTTCAGCTGTTGTATTACTTATTATGATTTAGAATTGGAATAACTAGAGAAAATAAGTAAGCAACATCTCATATGAGGAAAAACTAGTTTCCCTTTCTAACTTCATTTTAAAAGTTTGCTATGCTATGTTTCTGTAATATCCCATTTACAACCAGCTGAAAATAGCTAATGCTAAGATAGTATAAGCTGCATAAGGAATATACAGAGACCAAATGATTTCTTTCTTCAATATATGCTATTTTAGTCATGCACTTCTGCTAGGGCGATGAAGCTGTAGTGTTTCTTGTTTATTACATTAATTTCCAAAGCATATATAATCACAGGAGAGAAGTGGGTTGTGCCTGTTAAGTAGTATTCTACTAGATTCATGAAGATTTTGCTTTTGGAAGTGTTCCCTCATCTGTAGGACTAGTACCATTCTCAGAACCTCCAAGAGGAGTGGCGCCTCTGGTGTCAGATGTCATCAGTTTTGGTGTCTGTGTACTTATCCCTTTTCCGGTAAGTGAACTTAATTAATTTCACCATTTTTTTTTTTCCCCCCAAGATCTAAATTTTTTTCAACAGCATTCATAAATTTCCTATCTCGTATGGGTCTGCTGATTATAGTTAAAATTGTGTTTAATGAAGAATAGGAGTAATGTGCAAATTACTCTTTAGAGAAACTAAGTGTCTAACAGTAACTGTGACAGTCTCTGTAGGCAGGCTTTATAGTGAAACCACTATTTAAGGAAAAATACAATCAATCAATACGAGGTTAGCCTACTCAATATTTAGGCAAATGTCTTTTACCCTGTTACAAGCATACAGTAAGTGTCTGCCTGTTTCTGTAGGGCTGTGGTGGTTCTAACACTCTGGAGATGAGACTGAACATGCAATCAGTTATATAATTTAATTTTTATTTGGAATGACTTGGCTGAGCTCCAGGCACAGGTAATTATGACCATTTATGAAGATTAATCTGACACTTCTCATCAAAGGGATAAGGCCTTTTTGTGACTCAAAGGCTTTAGTGCCTTCTTCCTCTTCATCTTATCTTTTAGTGTTTCCACTCTAGTCACAGAAATAAGACTAATCAATTAACTTTGTGACTGAGCACTGCACCTCATTAATGAAATACCTTGACGTGTACAGTTTGAATTTAGTTATATTCACTTCTTAGATTGTTCCCGTGCAATAGAAAGATCTGACAGGAGTCACCCCATGGATGTTTCTAAGCCTCTTGACTTTCTAGGCATCTTAAATTCAAAGCACAATGTTGAAAACTACTTGTTCAACATGAGAGCAGGTATCTGATTAAAGTTCACTACTTCTACTGATAAAGAATTATGAAAAGGAGGAGCATGTACCTCGTAATTCCTATGCAAGCTATAATCTAATCATATGTGAAGAAAAGCTGCCTGAGACCCCGTGTTTCCTTTGAGATTGTAAGAAAGGATCCATCGCTCATAAAATTGTGGATCTTTCAAGAGTACAGCAAGACCCATTTTCTCATGCCTTTGTGTCTACAGTCTATACTGAATATCCCTTCTCAGAAAAGGGGAGTCTTTTTTTTTCATTTTGTCTGCTTATATAAACCTCCAGAGTGAGTTTAATTACAGTAGTTGAGGCATCCATGAATTTCCCTTAAAAGTCTGTAGTCAACTCTGAGTTGTTTTTGTTTTCATTTGGTCTTTTTAACAGAAGTTGCTCAGGGCTGCCACTTGTCAGACAAGGTTTCAGCTTAACCGTAACCCTTGAGTAAAAGATGCATGGAGTTCTTAATGTTTGGGGGGAGGCTGAGATTGCTTTTTGAAAAATGTTATCCTAGTGATTCTGTTTGTATGTGGGGCATGTTATGTTAGTGCAGACAAGCCCTGCGGGGGAACAGATTACAATGCTTTCCATTTGAACAGTCAATAGTTTGAGATGCAAATTCGTCCCTAAGGAAGCAGAGACTTTGTAGAGCAACACTCAGTGCTGCCGGTGGAATGGTGCGCATACCTGAGAGCATGGTATCTGCTGGCCCCAGAGCAAGGATGGAACTGCAGTGAAAGGAGAGAGAGCTTAGGTCAGAAGGTATTAAGCAATAAGAGTGTGAGTAGACACTTCGCTCCAGGTAGCACCAAGTTCAGAATGGCAATGAACAGTATTTTCAGTCAGGATTGCCTAGTGACACTTAATACAGTCTGGCTGGCTGTTTTTTCATGTCATGTACAAATATGGTGTAGTAGTCCTTTCCATCTTGGAATTAATTTTTCCATTACAGTATTCACAGCATAGATTTTGCTCTCTAAGTCAGTGGAAAGAATAGTTGTCAAAACCTAGTTACATAGTAATTGGATCCACTTACACTGGTTTTCAAATGAGCCTGGCTATGTGAATAGTAATCTCGAACCTACAGCCTGTTGGACTTAAAAGATCATAATGAAAGATGAAAAACATTACACTTCTACAAGCATGGAATTGAGAATTAATTACAATCCATCCCACTGCCTTCATTCTGCCAGTGGCTGTAGCAGTGCTTGAAAAAGGAGGTAAAACAACCTAAAGTATTGAGGTATGATCAGAAGAGAAAGAATTAAGAAGTTTAAGTGGCTGCTTTATATCCTGAGGGATGAAAGCTTACTCTTCTTTCTGTTCCTTGATTAATTCCATACTCCATTATATGTATTTTTTGTTATCTTTCTTAAACATGCTTCCTTTATCAGGCCATTCTCATACAGTGAATAAGTTCAGAACACATATGTAACAGTAACGGCTGTCCTTTAGCGGAGGGAACGTCTGTGCTCTGCCGAGCTGTGACTGCATTTCGCGTAGACGGTGCTGAGCCAGCTGGATCCCAGCTGGAAGAACTGCAGCCCAGGTTGGTATGGACGATCCCGGGCTGGCTCTGCTCTCCAGAGCAGATGACAGTATGTGTCATCAGCAGCCTGCCAGCAGTCTGGGACCCAGTCTGCACAAACTGCAGCACAGGGAGGCTGCAGCGTAGCCATACTGCAATCCTGTACTGCTCCTTCGGCTCACAGCTACCGTACAGCATGTTACTGGTAAGACTTCTCATCCCTCTTACTAGGAAGCGTTAGTGATGAGATTTAGTGATACAACAAAGTCCGTAAATCATTTTTGTCAGGGAATAGAACACTTTAATGAACAAGGGAAAGCAAGGTAAATATTGCTTAGGCTTTTGAAGATGGAACTTCAAACAGATAACCTGCGTTCTGAAAGCTGTGGAATACACTGGACTATCTGCACATCTCATGCTGTACATCGCAATCGCTTCCTATATATCCCATCACTTTTCCGAGAGTGGTTTTCTCTTGGCTCTGACGTCTCAGGAGACCCTCAGGTCTTGAATTGTTCTGTCTGCTGTAGCTATGGAAACTGCTTAATACTGTGTATCAACGCAAAATGACTGCAGCATATTTAAGTAATAATAACTATTAACTTGATCATAATGACAAATGGCTTTACTGCCAGGCAAGATGCTATAAACTACAAACATCTGTGAAGAGCAGTGTTCTGCTCAGAGTTAGGATGAAGGGGCTTGAGGGAGAAGATGCTAAGGGCTGAAGTATAGCTCCAAGTTTTAGGCAGATTGCTATGCAGACGCTGCAATAATTAAAATGTGGGGAAGGGCTCCCATTAATTAATTAATTTCACATTCTAGAGCTTTGTCAAAGTGATCCAGAATTAAAGCACAACTTCCTAAAGTTGTCAGGCACATTAATACCCTGCTCAGGGAAAATTTGGATTAAGTTCTTAGAGTGAAATAATTAAGAGACCTGTTGGCAGACTTTGAAGTGAGTTTTCATCCTGCTTGTAGCTAGGTGGAGGGTAACACAACTGCAGTAATTCTGGAGCCAAAGAACATGAGAGAGATCCTAGTGACGCGTAATTTTACATTTAAATTCTTGTTCTTTTCTTTGAAAGATGTCCCAAGCATTTGACAAGCTCTGTCCCCTCAAAACCTGTCACACTGCCACCTCTGGGGTGAAGGGTCATAGCCAGATCGAAAATGGATGCACAGATGCGCAATTTCACGTGACATTACAACAGACAGGATATTTCTTTTCCTAGCTTTCCCCATACATTTGAGGGAGGTGCCTTTTTTCTATCACATTAAAAAATTGTCCGCAGCCTCAGGATGACTGCAGAGCACTGGCTTGGCAAACTTATTTGGAAGTTTTAAAAATAAAGCTATGCTAATTAAGCATTTCTAATAGTGAAGTTATCTATTTTCTCTCTCTCTCTTTTTTTTTTTTTTTTTAAATTCCAGTGTAACATATTGTCAGTGAAGTACTTCTCAATAGCTTGCTGACTCGGTATGACATCACAATAACAATTCTACCCCAACATGGAGCTCTTGGCTGGATAAATGTGAGGGCCCTCATTGACTTCAGCAAATTCCAATATTGCTCTTATGTTAAACATCAGGAGTTTTTTGTGCTTGTTTCTTAAGACATCACTGATTGATAACCTCCATACCTTCTAAATGCTGCAACCTGCAATTTAAGAGTTGATAAATTTCATCTTGATCCTTCCCAAAATGAATTCAAAACAACCCAAATGTTTCTACTTAAAAGCCTGAAGGCCTAAAGGGAGGCAGATGATTACTCTCGAACAGCAGACATTTCACCTCAAAGGCATAACTCAGAAACATGAACCAGGTGTTCCTCTGCTTGTAAATACAGCGCAGGCTCTGTAAGAGGTAAATTACTTTAAATGGCAGAAAAAAAAAAAAAAAGTAGAATAAAAGCAGAAGATATCTCTGCCGTAACCCAAACTTTTGCAATGTCATATATAGATAAAAGGTGAGTAGCTTTAAAATTAATTAATTATTACTGCATCTTCTAATTTGTTCGCTGTTGCGACAGGAAAATCCTATGGATACTTCCACAGGGCGGTCAGAGCTGCACTGCAGAAGATGCACAAATCACTGGCGATGCTTTGGTTTAGTTTAACATTGCTGCTAACAGGAATTACAGACAATATTTGGGCTTTTTTCTTTTTCCTACAGCAATGAGGTATATAACCCTATAGTGGTCCTGTTACATCATTCTGTCCTGTTACATGCCTTCTTTCAACACTGTAGATTACACAACACCCCTTGTCATGGTAATTATTAGAGTACAGTCTGGGCTACACAGGTTATAAAAATAACTTTTGTTCCAGACCTTAGGTTTGTCAGTTAAGTAGTGATGGGAATCATGGGCCATTGGACTACACCTCCAGTCTGTCTCATCTATCAAAGGTGAAGTATTATGAAAAAAATTACTGAGGTTGGATACGATGGTGCAGGAGGTCTCTATTGTGATTTAGCAGTAGATTTGAGCATGGTGCTCAAGTCTTAAAACCAGTACTTGAAGAGTTACTCTAGATCAGACTAGAAGAAAGGTATGGGGAGTGAAGGACTAAATAGGAGCCTGTGTCGGGGATTGTCTGCAATGGCAGCTCTCCAGAAGCATATCTGGAAGATAAGTCTGTCAACAGCTGTTCCGTGTTAACTCCTCATGTTGATACTTACTCTGTATGGGGCTACCAGTTTTAGCAGTTGAATCGAGAAAAGCATTCATAGGATGAAGGAAAGCTTAGAGACACAGTTGAGTTACCTCTGACAACTTAGTTATCACCAGCTGAGCCCTGGCTAATTGCATGTAATTTTAATCTCCCAGTTGTGAAGCAACATAACGGAACACAAACGTTTTCCCTGCCCTGCAAGTACCCTTTTCATTGTACCAGAGCCTGTGGAGGGCAGGCGGAGAGCCCTCCTGTAACTCCTGACTCAACAGATGTGTAGTAGCAAACTGAAAGTGCTGCAATCCAATCTTGTCTCTGAACCCAGAGGGTCAATGCAGCAAGTCAGCACAGACAAGTGATTACACCATGAAATAAGCAAAACTGAATTTTAAAGCACTTTTGCAGCGTGGAAAAGCAAAACAGATACTAAAAGTCTAGAGAAGCACTTAAGTTCTGTTCCAACAGACTTGAATCTTGGCAGTTTAACCTTTAAAATTTGTCCCCTCTTTACTCTCTTACGGTAGCCTACGCTTCAGTTGTGTAGTGGTCCGACAGCATTTACAGCTCACAACTTCGCGTCACTGACGGGCTTTACCCACCATCTTCCACTGTTCCTGGCTATTACAGGTTTTTAAGAGTTTAATAATTTCAAAAATTATATTGTGCATGTCCACAATCCTCATCATTTCTAAATTCCAACTCATCAAATTTGATGATCTCTAAAGTTATGAAATTGTTCTACGTGAGACAAAACTGTCTGAATTCAAGTACTTATGAAAGCATGAAATGCTACAATAATTTAAAATAGCTGTGTGCTTTGCAAAGCACTCTCATATTGTTGGAACACTTCAGATATTTTTATAAGGATGTCAGACTGGAATGTGGTCAAATAGCCTTTTGAAGTAAAAGCAGAAGACATCAAAACATGCTCCAGAGACAGAGAAAAGCACTTGGAGTGTCTTGAAAAATAATAATTTCAGCTCATCTCTGGCTTGCAGCTTTCTGAAGCAGAAGTCTGTATGTCGATGCAGTTCAAGCAAGGGATTTGTCCTTTACACATGTAAGACCCAGAGTTCAGGTCCTCATCCTGCGAACAAGTGTTCGCTTAATTTTTTATAGTAGAGGTACTTGGGAGCCCAAAGCCTGGCATGGTTTGTGGCTTCCTAGAAACTGCCAGCCTAATCAGCTCTTTCAGCAAGCCCTGGGAAGTGGTTGATGTCGGTGGGTGCTCACATTCACAGTCAGCATCGTTTGACCAACACAGTGAACCCACCCGAGCAGGGAAGAAAAAGTGATCTCAAGCACCGAACAGTGCAGCCCAGTGTCTCCTCCTGCTGTAGTGAAAGAAAATAGTCTTTCACTGTGCACATTCTGCACTGTCCTAATTCTTACAAATTTCCATACAGCTGACAGCAGCTGGCTGTCAGCAGAAGTTTATGTACTCTTAGCTGTCGCCAAAATACATGGTCTCACCTGTGTGTGTCCATACACAGTGTGCCCGCCCACGCGTACACCAGAAAAGTTCCAAAACACTTTACATGATTTCTCAGCAGTTAATATATTCTGAATCCAGCAGCCTGATTTTCATGTTTCTTGGAAAAGGTGGATAATTCTGGATTCAAATTAATTTTGTTTAGTTTTGCACATATGAGTAAGACTTGACAGGAGCTGCTTCTAATTAAAATGGTGCCACTGCATCACTCAGTCCTGCAGACTATGGAGTGGCAACATACACCACGATAACATCCTCCTTCAATTTCCTCTTTAATTTTTGGTACAATAGATGTATTTTTTTAATGCCTTTTGAAGAGGTGGCTAATGTATCCCTGAAGTTAATAAAATGATATGGGGTCATTTTTATTGAAAGCAGATTTCGCATCTGCTGTGCCTATTGCAGTATATTAAACAATATTTTATTATTCTCACTTCCCTGACCCTGATTCGTGTCCCTGGCAGGCAGAGAACCCTATTGTCTGCTTTTCATATACATGTAGCAATTTAAAACGTGCCTGTGAAATAACATTTAGAGATGCAGACCGGCTGCAGACACAAGCAGTCAAGGACAGGTGCTATGAGTGGTCCCAGCTGCCCACCCAGCTCACGAATCCTCCCTTCTCCCCACTCTGTGAAAGGGCCCGTGGGAATTGCCTTGGGAGACATCGGGCCCTACAAAGGACGAGGAGTGAACTGCAGTGTTGGAGAAGGGGACACAGCCCTCAGCCACTGCAAACGGCACCAGGGCTTTGAACAGATCCAGTGGGAACAATCCTCCACGTACACCAGCAGCGCTGCGTACAACGGACATAGTTTACAAGTTTGTTTTTCCCATTCCACTCACACAGAGATCAGCTACGGGCTCACTGAGAAAGGAACTTTTAACATGTGCTAAGCACAGTGCAAGCCCAGCAAGAGAGAGCATCTGGCCACAGAATGGCATCTGGGTAACGCCATGCGGTGAGGCAGACTCAGACAGGACGTGCCCACGCCTCTGCCAGGATGCCATGGGCTCTAGGGCATCCACATGCCCGGGATGTCTAAAGCAAGTCTAGATTAACAGAGTGCCAGACCTGTTCTTAGTCTTTTCCATCTCTAGCAGGAGTAGGATGCTACTAGCTATCATGAATGAGAGGCACGCCGTATTGGTTTGAGTCTTCTTACACACAATTCAGTCCTGTGCAGATTCTTTGTTTAAAAGGGGTTTCTGCAGATGGGAAACCAAGGCTGCCTGGCTGCTTATGTAATTGAAAAGCACGAGAACTACTGATAAAAAAAAAAAAAATTACAGCTGAAACCCACCCAGACGTCAAATGCTGGACCGCAAGGAGCACAGGCACCCTCCCAGTCACAGGAGCGCAGATATCTGCTGTAGTCAGAACTGCTGATCTTCCTCAAGGTACGGGGCAGGGACGAAGTTTTAGGATGAGGAAGCTGTTTTGGGGTGGGTTTGGTTTGGTTTTTTTAATGGGGGAAATGAGATAATGTTGGAGAATATGATTATTTGCTTTCCCTTAAGCTCTGCTGAAATTACAGCAGGTTTGGTAATGCTTCATATCTACCGTGGGGAAGCACATGGGGAGAAGGAAGGCAGATGAACACTTTTAGTCATTTTTCATCCAGTTCTGATGGAGGCTGGGAGCTCAGGGACATGCATGAAAAATAAACACTTCACTTCATATTAACATTTCCTTACGACCACTTAAGAGTCCTGTATGCACCAGCAAAAAACCAAAACTAGAGCATCCGTGGGAAGAGAACACAAAAGCGATGTGCGCATAGCCAGAGCTGTGCTCAAGTGCCATTTACAGAGGGGAGGAAAAGACTGGCTGAGGCATTTGCCCAGCTCTGATATTTTATAGAGATGTTTGTCCCTAGTTGCCAGGATTTAAAATAGATTTGTTTATAGTGAGCATACTGAAGTGACTATCTACTGAGAGGCTGACAGTTACAATTAAGCCACCATTGTTGGCATGAGATACAAATTAAAATAGGCGGCAGGATCAAATGGTATTAGAAAATGCCCATTCATTCCACTACTGCTTTTTCTTAAATAAAATCAACTGAATTCTGTTCACATATGAACTGAGATAAAGTAACACCTATTCAGGCCAACACCTTGTCATTAGGCAAATCTGCCTCTGGGCTGCAATTCTCCTGTCAGCAGCGGCATTATTTCAAGCTCAGTCTCCCACCCCTCAGCATCCCGGCACAGGAGGAAAATGGGGCTGAGGTCCTGCCGGTGGCTGCATGCAGCTAGCACCCCATGGACCTTCACCGGGTGTGAGAGAGGTTTAGCTTATTGCCACTGATTCCCACCTGGCGAATTTAAACTTGTTGTGACCCAGCCAACTGATGCTTCAGAGCTCTTATTGCTGGGCAGGAAACCAGCCCAGGCTGCCTGCAGCCCCACCCCGTTCTAAGCGGCACTGAGGGATGAAGCGTTTCAGGACAGAAAAGAACCATTGCCCCTTCCCCCATCCATCCCCTCTCTTTCAGGTCTGTCACAGTTGCTCACAATTAAAAGCTAACTCATATTTATAGCCTTCCTCAGAAACCAGCCTCTGCAAGTTCACCCTTTATTGCTGCCCTGCCTATGAAAACAAAACCAGCGAACAGTTCAGCTGTCTTAAGTGGCATCGCCTGCCTCTTCCCCAGCACTCTCATCTTTCTGTGAGCCAAGGGCACATAGAATCATAGAATGGTTAGGGTTGGAAGGGACCTTCAAAGGTCATCTAGTCCAACCCCCCTGCAAGGAGCAGGGACATTCCTGACTAGGTCAGGTTGCTCAGAGCCTCATCCAGCCTGGCCTTGAACGTTTCCAGGGATGGGGCCTCCACCACCTTTCTGGGCAACCTGTTCCAGTGTTCTATAACTCACATCGTAAAAAATTTTTTCTAATTTCTAATCTAAATCTACCCCCCTCTATTTTAAAACCATTACCTCTCATCCTATTGCAACAGGCCCTACTAAACAGCCTTTCCCCATCTTTCCTGTAGGCCCCCTTGAGGTACTGGAAGACCGCTATCAGGTCTCCCCAGAGCCTCCTCTTCTCCAGGCTGAACAGCCCCAACTCTCTCAGCCTGTCCTCATAAGAGAGGTGCTCCAGCCCTTTCATCATCTTCGTGGCCCTCCTCTGGACCTTCTCCAACTGGTCCATGTCCTTCTTGTGTTGGGGGCTCCAGAACTGGACACAGTACTCCAGGTGGGGTCTCACCAGGGCAGAGTAGAGGGGGAGAATCACCTCCCTCGACCTGCTGGCCACACTTCTCTTGATGCAGCCCAGGATGCGGTTGGCCTTCTGGGCCGCAAGGGCGCATTGCCTGCTCATGTTGAGCTTCTCATCCACCAGCACTCCCAAGTCCTTCTCCTCAGGGCTGCTCTCAATCCATTCCCCGCCCAGCCTGTATTTGTGCCTGGGATTGCCGTGACCCACGTGGGACCTTGCACTTGGCCTGGTTGAACTTCATGAGGCTGGCACGGGCCCACCTCTCCAGCCTGTCCAGGTCCCTCTGGATGGCATCCCTCCCTTCCAGCGTGTCGACGGCACCACACAACTTGGTGTCGTCGGCAAACTTGCTAAGGGTGCACTCTATCCCACTGTCCATGTCACTGACAAAGATGTTGAACAGGGCCGGGCCCAGCACGGACCCCTGAGGGACACCACTCATGACCGGTCTCCACATGGACATTGAGCCATTGACCACCACTCTCTGAGTGCGGCCATCCAGCCAACTCCTTTTCCACCGAGTGGTCCGTCCATCAAACCCATGTCTCTCTAGTTTAGAGAGAAGGATGTCGTGCAGGACAGTGTCAAAAGCTTTGCACAAGTCCAGGTAGATGATGTCAGTTGCTCGTCCCTTGTCCACCGATGCCGTCACCCCATCATAGAAGGCCACCAAATTGGTCAGGCACGATCTGCCCTTGGTGAAGCCGTGTTGGCTGTCACCAACCACCTCCTTGCTCTCCATGTGCCTTAGCATGGTTTCCAGGAGAATCTGCTCCATGACCTTGCCAGGCACAGAGGTGAGGCTGACCGGCCTGGAGTTACCTGGGTCTTCCTTATTCCCCTTTTTAAAAATTGGGGTTATGTTCCCTCTCTTCCAGTCATCAGGGACCTCACCAGATCGCCACGGCTTCTCAAATACGATAGCCAGTGGCTTGGCAACTTCATCCGCCAGTTCCCTCAGGACCCGCGGATGGATCTCATCAGGTCCCATGGACTTGTGCACCTTTAGGTTCCTCAGATGATCTCTCACATCCAGAGAGAAATAAAAGACACTTCAGTTCAGGATTTCTGCTTGTTCAGTGCTTAGCATATTCCTGCCTCCTCTGTTAGGGATCTCCTCAGAACAACAGTATTGCTGATGGAGGAGTCTCAAGCCTGGGACTGCAATTGAGACTGACCAAACCTACTGCTTTATTTGCCTTTCATCTTGTTTCCAGTTTAGCAGAATCCTACCTGTCTGAGTGACAGCAAGCAGCCTCATCTCCCTGTACCAGTGTGGTACAGTTGCATAAAAGTTTGTGCTCAGTGTAAGCTGAATATTCCCCTCTTCCCTCCATTCCCACTGCAGAATGGCCTCCATCTACTCGCACATGTCTTGTGGCTTCTCCGTGATGAGCCACTGAGCAACTCACCGCTCACCTCAGCTGTAATTCAACAAGTAACTGTTTTGTCACTGCTTCTGTCTCAGTGTCCTTGGAGGCCCCACCGCAGCCACAGCCAAAGGTGCAGCCGCACAGGGAGTCTCAGCAACATCCATTTCTTTACTTCGTATCACAAGGCCTTTGTTCAGCCCAACTTTTTGCTCCCTTCGGCTGTTACTCTTGCTGTCACCATGAAAATAGCACTGTAGCTATGGACATCCATGACTGTGTTATTAGCATGGTTTGTGGCAGTCACCCCACGACCCACCAAGAGGTCTACCTGCCAGCAGCGTAGAGCCCGGCTGAGGGGCCCTCGCACTGCAGCAAGGCCTAGAGGCCACCACCGCGCCTCGGCGGAGCAGAAGGGATGGGGAAGACCTCAACTCAATATCTGGCGTTACTGTTTCAAGGTCAAATGCCAAGTCCCTGGCAATTATCTGTGCCTCAGCTCCCCTCATTTGTATAATGAGTGTAATGATTCTGATTTATCTGACAGGGGCATTTTGAGGCTCTCTTCAATTCATTAACGTGTTAATGCACCTTGAGAGTCTTTGTTTTAAGGGATTAAACTAAGAATTAGAATAGAATCAACATCTTGTCAGATTCAAGACTTCTTCATGTAAACTGTAATCACAGGCCTAGGTAATTACTGTGTTTCTTTTCCAAGTGTGGCAAAATAACAGACAAATAAATAATTCTTCTAGCAATTAAAGCTTTTAAATTTTAATAAAACTGAGTAAGAGTCACTGCTATCAGTCCACTATCTGTATATTAGGAAGCATTTGAAGGAAATAAGTTCTCCCTCCCCCAGTTGTTTCCACCTAAACCCTTCACTAACATCTGAGTGAAATTTTCCAGCTGGGAAATCAAACTTCATTTTCCCCTGCGGCAGATCAGGTGATAACTGCTTAGGCACTAGCAAATTTTATTATACCAAGAGGTATTCTCCTTTTGTTTTCCATCAAACTGATTTTCCAGCTCTGCCCTGTATCAGTCAATACACGTGCTTTCTATTTCTTGCTTGTCAGCTATGCAACGCTGTGCTTCGCGGGAAGGTGTGAGAACCGTGAAGCAAAGCTGAGTGCTGCTGTCACTTGAAGGGACACAGACAAGGCAGCAACTCGTGGAACTATGACATCAAAATGCATGTGTTAAAATATTAAAAATCATCTGGGCTTTGGGTGTGCTTTCAGAGTTTACGGTCATCTAGAGGCAACAATGCATTAGGTTGGAAAGCTATTTTATTGCATAATACTGGAAAGGTTGTTTGCAAAAAATAAACGTTGAGGGACTATTAAGCTCCACTGGTGGCACAAGCACAGTTCAACCAATTAATTAAGTCCCAGTATCTGGGAATTTTTAACTGATCCAATCATACAAATAGAGACAGCTGAATGGTTCCCCCCCCCAGTTAAAACAAAGCCTAGACTGCTCCTGTGCATCCACCATCGCACCATCCACCACCACAATCGCAAATGCCATCACAAGTAAAAGAAAGACAAGCAGCCTGATCAGGGATGCTTGTGTAAACCTAGGGGCACAGGATCCTATATTGCCCCTCCAAGAAACCTGGGTGCACACATTCCTGTCTCTGACATGTGAACAACCCAAGGGGGGTAAATAATTTGCCCAGATCACTTCAGAAGCTTGGAGGAAGACACACAATAGCAGTCAGCTCTCCTAGACCCCTGCTCAGTGCTCCCTGGCCCTCTTGCGCACCCTGCACATCCCCAGCCCATGCCTGGGGACCCCTTACCTCTGAATATGCCTCTCGGGGCTCAGGCCCACAAACGCTGAAGGAGGGGCAGGTTACTCAGAGGACTACTGGCTGCTCTGCCACCTGTTGTTTTTTTTTTTGGGTATTTTTTTTTTTTTTTTTTTTTTTTTTTTAAAAAAAACTATCTCTGAGGTGCTGAAAACCTCCCAGAGCCAGGATTTTTCAGGACTTCATTTTCATAGTGATTGTCCTAACAAAGGTAAAAGCCTCACCAGGGAGCATCCCTGCATGGAGGACAAACAGCGGGCTTGCTCTGCCCGCTCCGTGCGTAAGCATTGCTCAGGCTGCTGGTTTTTTCTTGGTACTGTCCAAACATTGACTGTGCTCAAGTGCCACTAAAATAACATTCAGTGCTTGTGCAATCACTTCAGGCTGTGAAAGCTCTCTGAGAGAACAAATATTTTGCTGGAGTGCTGCTTATAAAAAAAAAAAAAAAAAAAGAAACCATGGAGAAGGGTGTTACTGTCCCACAGTCAGTTTTAGAGTAGGATTTGAAGTCATGAAGCATGGGCTGGCCTACAAAGAATCCTCAGTGGGATGAAGAAAAGCAGGGAAGCCAGTGAGCAACTGCAGAGCACTCTAGTTTGGCATCCGAATCTGGATTAGAGGCAGCATGAAGGGGGAGGAGAAGAGGGAGCACTAAAACCAGATGCCCTCTCTGGGGGCTGCAGTCCCCTGCCTGCTCCGTGTCCAGCAACTTGCTGCCAGTCTCCCACACAGGGAAAATTTCAGAGGCCAGAGCAAACCCGAAAGGTTTCAGGTTTCCAGAAACAAAGAATTTCTGAAGCAATAGGCAAGGCTAGTGCCACCAAGACCATCCAAGTAACTTTTTCCTTGGTACCGGAGCAAATTTGATGCACAACATCCTAGGCTGCTGCATCTTTCAGAATATTTTTGTGAAGTAAAAGAGGAGTTTTGAGGAAAACTTTAAAGCAAAGCATGAAATTCTGTTGCTCCTGAGGCTCTCTAAAGCTAGAGCCCTTCGCTCTGATATAACAACCAGTAGAAGTGGTGAAATGACACGGATAATGAAGAACAGGAAAGTGAATGAGGGAAATAACTCTCCCATTGTTAGAACAGTGCTAGTGGCAGCTTTATAGCAACTTATCATTTCTATTTAAAGCCTGGTTTGGGGGCTATAATATCTCAGCTGTTTTCTGTATCATCTGGCCAAAATTCAGCATAAAATTTGTTATCTCAGAGGTAAATGGATTCTTTCCCCTTTATCAAAATTGCAGTATTTGGGCAAGGAAACCAAGACATAAAGACACACATTCAGGACTGTTTTGATCAGCTAAGGGCAATTTTCCTTTTAAAAATAGCTTGTTGAGACAAGCTGGTCATGGGACTGATGTCTAATTCTTACGCAGTATTTTTCAGCAGCATGTGTGTATGCTCTGGAAGTCCCACGAGTGAAGCCTCAAAGCCAGACGTACTGAAACAGCTCCCGGGGAAACTGCCAGGACAGGCCCTACCCAGGAGGGCATCCTCCCCTTTCCCCCGAGCCACCTGCCAGGGATCACGAGGAAAAGCCCCGTCATCAAACCCAGGTCTGGCCACCATGAGAAGACAGCACAACCACGGCTTGGGGAGCTTCTGGAAAGAAGTGTGCCATGGGCACCTCTCTGCAATTCCAGCAACTCAAAGCTGCTGAAGCCGTGTGCAGCCTGGCACTGCATGCGCTGTCTATTCCCGCCTTCCAGCTTCAGCTTTGCCACGCGTCCCTGGCCCTGTCACTTCACCCCTCTCATTCCCCTACACTCGTTGCATTGACTTCGGTCAAGCACTCAGAGATGCCCTAGGAGGAGAGCTTTGCTCCACTGCTGCCACGCTCTGCTGTGCTTGCCAAGAGCAGACTACATACTCAAAGCATCACTTCTTGCTCCATTTCCAGGCCACCACACTCGGGAGACAGCGGATGCTCTGGAGGGAGCACGGGCTGGTTACCAGCAGCCCTGGGACATGACTCTCAGAAGTCAGTGGCTTCTCACATGCTCTTTCCCCATCTGTTAACCTGAGTAAGGGCTTCTTCCAGTCCTGGCCAACTAACAGGGACAGGAGGTACCATCTTCCCAGTTCCCCCACCAAGCGCACCAGCTCCCATTTCACAAGCTGGGGATGCTATAGTTCCATTTCCATGTTTCAGAGCTGAACAATTCTTTTTCCCTTAAACCCTAGACAGCTACATTCTAATTCATTTTACATAAACCTGATTATTTCTATGCTCTGTGCTGCTTCACCCCACTATCATCTTCAGCCATCCTTTGAGTTAAAGGTGTAGAGCTTTATCTGCTGAAAGAAGTCTCTATTTTCCAGTCTGGACTTCGATTATGCAGCAAATAATACAGCTCAGTGGAGGAAGGTTGTTGGAATAATTTGTATCTTTTATACAAACTGATAATAAAAATTTAGCTCCTTGATGTATTTTTCTCCCTTAAACTGTAGTTATGTTTCCTTCAATAGATAAATGCAAGATAAATTCAATTACAGCATAATTTCTCCCAGGATGAATAACCTTTAAATCAGCTCTGATCTCAAAACACATTATGAGATAACATACTGTCCATTACATTGCTGAATTTGGGGCTATGGCAGCGCCTAGAGTTGTCAGGATGAATATCAAATTATTTATGTTCCTCTTTGCATCCTTGAATACCAAATAAGCTCAGGCACACTGACAGCAAGAAGCCCTATTTAAACACTGATTTTCAGTGGAGGCAAGAGGTGCTTGCTTGACAGCTCTTGAAATTGCAGTGCACTATTAATCACGGAGATGTGCAGCAGCTCTACGAGCTCCCACTCCGCTGTCACCTTGCGGAGAGTTTCCCCTCCTCTCGGGGAATGGTTCAGAAATGAAGGCTCCGTTAAGCCTTCCACTTGGCTGGCTGCGTTGCTGCTGCCGAAAGAAAAGAGGAGCCACTGTAACATCGTGAGTGGGTACTTTGGGCTTGAGCTGTTAATCAGGAGCAGTCCTCAGGTGCGTGCCTTTCCCCATCACACCAGTCACAAGATTTACGAGTCCTTTGCCTCCTCTTCCATTTTATAAGCCTGAATATTTTAGCACAGCTGTTGTCTGCTTTTGGAGGATGCTTTTGTCAAAAGAGTATTCAGTATGAAAGCAACATGCCTTAACGCAATCCCTCTCCAAGGTCAGCAGTGTCACACGCCAGAGGTTGAGTGCTCGAGGAGAGCAGCAATGTCTCTGTGCACCATCTAAACCCACCATGCTCTGTGCCATGAAATTTCTTTCTTGCAAATCAGGTTAACCCTGTATTAAATGTGACAAAGCTTGAGATAGTCCAACTTGCTCAGATCAAAAAATACAATGTGATTTCAAGTTCAGACTGAGGAGAAAGTGCCTTTTTTTTTTTCCTCTCCTTTTTAAGCAAAAGGTAAGTCCAGCTTCACTTGGGAAACAAATGGAGAAGGGTCTTGCTCAAGCTAGAAACCTGCCTGCTTGCATTCTGCAAAGCAACCCCTGTACAGGTGGTTTGAGATCTCCCTCTTCTGAAAAAGCCACCATCCAACAGATACACTTAAAAAAAAATAAATCTAAAGCCATTTGAACTATGGCCTGTGGATAAAATTCTACATCAAAACAATAGGTGTGTTTAAGAATGGTCTTAGTTTAAAGAAGAGGAAGTTTAATAGTTTATTTCACATCGGAAATGGCAAACCAAGCAATGAGCCTAGAGCGGAGTTGTTTTATTGGGAGGGATGAGGGGAGGATGTTTTTGATTCACTCCAGATAAAATCCCCTTGGCCAGCCACCTAACTATTCAGTTTGGTCAGTGAGTGAAAAAACAAAACTGAATTACTAATACAACCCTCCTGACAAGCTGTAGGACACACTGGAGCTTTAGAAAGCAGCTTTTTAGCTCTCTAGCAGTCGTTTTCTTTGCTAATTTTTAAGGCCAACAGCATGTCAAGCAGAAAATTCAGTCAGCTGTAGAGAGCTGTAATTACCAAGACTATTTACAAGAAGCTTTGATGGCAACAAGCCTCTTGTGCAGGAACAAGTTTACCATTGAAACAATTGGAGTGTCAGAGTCTCTAACTCAAGTGTCTGGATGGCTTGTTACCACCTAATGAAACGACGGGGGCAGAGCGAAAGGTGCTGTTAGAGCTGCTTGAGGCAAATAAGCATGAAAGAGAGAGCCTTGAGCAAGGAGCACGGATCAGCAGCTTCTCCAAACCTCATGGGAGCCTGAAGCACTGGCAGAGAGAAGAGCACCCAGGTCCATGCTTCCCAATGCCAGCAGCATTCCCCGTACAGCAAGCAGGCAGCCAGCCATGAGAGCCTCCTCAAGTTCAACGGAGGCCAAAAGAGAGTCTGAGCTCGTCAGCATCTGAGATCAGTGAAGGCTGTTGTACAGTACGGCAGGCATGGGGTGTGGGGACAGGGGAGGGCTGGTGTTGCGGGCGGGGGGGAAATAATCTGAGCAAAGCAAGTGTTGGTGCACAAAAGGAGAGCTGTAAGGGGCAATGCGGAAGGGCAGGAGTCTGCTGGGAGGAAGTGGTGCTTGTCTAATGCCCAGACAACAGGTGAAATAATTGTTTAGCAGAAGTGCCTGGAAGCTCTTATTCCCAGTTTTGTTGGAATTTGCATTTTTCTTTTGTTAAATACTTTACAACAAAAATAACCTCCTCAGAATTCAGTAGAACTCAGGGCCAGGCAGTCTATTTAAATGAGTAAGGTTGTGTCTTACATTTGGTAATCCTGGATGACAACCAGGATTTATTTTTAATGACACAATCTAGATTAGAATTAAAATACAAACACCCCACCCAGCTGAGAAAACTGCAGAGCCACCATGCCCAGGGAGGCTGAGCATTCCCACGGACTAAGAGAGCACCAAGCAGCAGCTCTCCTCTCCTCTCCTCGTCCTCCCGAGGGCCCTACACGAGTACCAACCAAGGCTTTTCCTCACTCAGTACCAGCAGCCTTCTGCAAATCTCTTGCACTCTGCTTTCCATCTCCTACCAGACAGAGCTACCTCTTAAATCAAAGCCTTGGGATTTAACTCAATACATGCATCTGATGCTGCTTACGGGGGAATATGGGGTGCTCTCGGATGAGAACAAGCTGCTTTCTCCACATTAGGAGCTGAACTTGACAGTACAAAAAGCTCCTATTGGTCACAGACCAGCAAAGGGCCACGTTTATCACTGGGATTTAGATGGCCCCATTTGACAAGCCTCCGCAAATCACATTACATTTATCTGCCTTTGTTTTCCTCCAGCCAAGGCAAGTCACTTTCTAAAAACAACAGCTGTTAGTCACAACCTTCCCGTCCAAGGGAGTCAGCATAACTTATGAAATAAGACTGCCAGGAGTAATTTACCAAAGAGGGAAAATCATTTGAACTTACTTGATATCATCAACAATAATAATTCTCTCCATCTGAATTTTATTAATATCCGTGCATTGCTGGTGATGATGTATGAAGGAGACAGAAGATGATGCTTTGAAGCTGGGAAACGAGGCTGGCCCTGCGGGGCTGAGTCAGTGTCTGTGTCAGAGAAGCACACAAGTACAACAGAAGGTGTCATTTTTATGGTGCAGTGAAGGCTCTGTGACAGAAAGCAGAATTATTGTGGCAGTAATCTTTGTAAAGAGACTCTCAGGTGGGGAGGAGAAGGGAGAGGTCTTCTGATTAGATGGAGTTGTTCAGCAGCTGAACCTGGGAGGATTTCTCAGTGAAAATACATTCGGTGGGTACCGCCCGCACATTCTGTAAAGTCATTTTGCTCTAGGGCAGCCATAGGAACCTAAACATGTTTTTGCAGTGAAAGGCAGCATCACTCAAGGCACACGGAGACGGCACAGGGACCAGGCACACACCCTGACCCTGGAGAGCTCTGCACCATCAGCTGCTGAGGGAAATGACTTTGTACCTTGGCCTCAGTTTCCCTTCATTTTAAGAAGGGCAAACAGTGAGCTTTTTATGCTATTTAATGAACTTTGCCGGTGCTTTAAAGCACCTAATACAAGTGTTTCCAGCTATCAGAAACTGAAATCCAGACTAGGCTGAGCATAACACAAGGCTACAACCCTGGAGAAGCAGAAGCCCACAGTAAAGGCAAAGCCTGCTCCCAGGTGTCCCACCTGCTGCCCCTTCGCTGGGGCAGAGCCAAGTGTGAGCAAGGCTAAGAACAGGCAGGTGGGAAGCAGTAGTGGGTCACATCAGCCAAATCAAAACTGTCCTGACTTCCCTATCTTTGGCTGGCTGAGCGTTACACAGACACTCTTTGGTATAAAGTACAGGCCAAACTGAAGGAGGGTCAGAGTTGGCAGATCCATACCCCTGCCTCCCTCCACAGTAGCTGTTTTCCTCTGAGAAGGTCAGTCTTGTGATTACTTCACAGGGAGGTCCAGGTTCTTCCTGAAGCCACAGGAACGTGACTTTCACTAGCATCTGCCAACTTGTTAAAGATCTTTAAACCCTGCAGAGGAGGAAAACATGATAAAAACCCCTTTCTACTCCTCTGTGCTTTGTTTTATTATCAGAAGCAGCAGGGGAGCTGGCTGCCTCCCCTCAAGCTTTTATAATTCTGCAGCAACCTCTCAGGGAGAAGTTTTCCTCCCATGCACGCCCCAGCCATTCACCAGCATCCTTTCCAGGGAGGGGGCTCCTGGGCACAGCAGGCATGCTAGGCTACAACAACACCAGCCAGAGCTGCAGGGACTCCACAAGTGCATCCACTGCCTGAACCATCAGAGATCCCCTAAAGACTAAACAAAAATAATAATAATGAAGCAACAGAAATAAAATCAACCCTAAAGGCTTCACCTGCTGCATGGAATCTCTCCAAACCCTTCCTCTGTCACTGTAGCCACTTGCTACACATTAGAGTTTCAAAACCTCCAGTTTTACGCAAACTAGAGCTTTCCCAAACAGCTGTTGTTTTATTCAAAGTTTTGGTTTGAGGCAGGCATTTTTCATTCACGAAGACTTTAAATGCAAGCCAAGCCAGATCCAAAAAGGCACTTACTGAGGAAGCTTCATCAAGGAGAATTATACCTTTAGACAAATTGTTGCTTTACTTCTATTACCTAATGCACCACAAGTGATTTAAGAAAGAGTGTGGAACTTTCAGTACAGAAATTAATCTACTTTATGATAGCAGATTGCTCTATGATTCTTTTCAGAAAGCACTTGCACAATAATTAAGCTAATACCTACAGGATCAACACCACCCCATCTATTTTATCCATAAAGTTGTTTCTCCTTTAACTGCCAATATTTTCCATTTTCACTTTGCAACTACTTACAAGATAAAATAACACAGACCCCAGTATAATATTTGTGTGTACACACACACACACACACAGAGTTGTGGCAACAAACTGTAGAACAAAGCTTTCAGCAGCAGATTTATCTCGGGGATTTGAGGCACTAAGTATTGGACTCTTCCCTTTTTACCTGGATTAATAAATGCCACAGAATCATTCTCCAAAAGCAGCCCTCCCTCTGCATCTAGAGTGTTTTGCTACTAAGGTGTGCAAAGTTTTCAGCTTTTATGAGTAAGGAAAGAGGGAAACTACTACGCTGCCGCACATTCAGGTTCAGGGTTTCCTTTAATAGCCTGTGAAGCAAAGACGATAGCAAACTTGGGTACGTCTCGTACATGATGATACAATTCAATAAGTGACAGTATACATCCGTAAAAGCCATATGCTAGTCTTGGGGAATGCAGGCTTACCAAAATACCACATTAGTGGCACAAGATGGATTTGTAGTTGTAACAACCCTCAAGTTGGAAAGAAAGGCTTCTCATATTTATAAGTAAAATGTGGAAGTGATAGGTGACTTAGGACTCTAATTTCTGCTTGAAAGAGTGATTGAAATCATATTCTAATAATACTTTGTATACAACAATAAGGATGGAGCAAGATTTCTGAATCATCCCTGGGAAAATCATGGCATTTTAAAATAGTTCTAAAAAGTATCTTTTTTTTTTTCCCGGCTCCTGGAGCCCCTGGATCACTTTAAATTATTACTTTGCCTCTTACGTGATGCACAGTTTTCCCCTGGAACTCACAGGTCCTGTTGTGCATGCACTGCCAACGCACGGAGCGTATGCTGCCCTCTGAGCTCAGTCCAGTTCAGCACGCACGTAACAGGGCAGTAGAAGAAGTAGATCGGTTTTATTTACACTGCAGCAAGCTTTCTGACCACAGCAGAGATGTAAAGTTACGATCCTGTGTGAAAGTAATTATAGGCAGTGTCCGGGGCAGAGGCGTACAGAAGAGACGGACACAGCGACAAGGGCAATTGAACAGAGCCTCGTGAGCGCAGAAGGAAGGAACCAGACAAAAGATCAGTGCTCAGGTCCCAGCCTTCATGTTCCACTACCTACAGCCACTGGCTGAATAATCCTGCTTACAACGAAGCCCTCAGAACCGCCCCAAGAGACACCACGGGTGACATCAAACTAAGAGCAGAGTATGGGGACAGAGTGGCATAATGAGCTTCAAAAAGTGACTGAACGTCACAAAAACTGTCACCGAGGCTGGAAGTCAAAGGCAGGTTTCGTGGGGGACGTGTCAGAGGCTGCAGACAGCACTGGCACCAGTGGGACTTCTACCCAAATGGCATTCAGAATCTGAATTTCTTGGCCAACAGCTATATTAAAAAACTAAATCCCAGCAGTTTTTAATGGGAACAAAAAGAGAGAATAAAAAAAAATATCTAAGGTTATTCAGAGCAGAGTCAGGAAAAAGGAGAAAAGAAACCTTAGCAGCTGGGGCACAGATCAGATGATGAACATATGTGAAGTTAAGAATAGGAAACACGATTGAGGTGTATCAGAAGTGGCAATCAGACTTCAGAAGACCGATCACAATTCAGTCTTTCTGAAAGAGTCATGGTATTTCTTTCACTCCCGCTCCCCCAGCCCCCAATTCTAATTCACCTCTTTCTCAAATCTTCCCTTATCTTTCTCTGCAAAACAGCATCTCACTTTTCTTTTTCCAAGGTGTGTTTTGTACTGACCATGAAGGCTGGAATGCTGCTAGAAGCCCAGCACCAAAAGAAAAAGCCCACCCAGATACTTGGATTATTTGTAGGAAAATCATTGCACACAGTTCAGAATATACCGTCACATATGCTCTTAAAGTAAATCAATGAATCCAACCATTAGACCAAATGGATGTTTAAGAATGACTAAGTGGCTGTGAAGCTGCAAGGAAGTCATGGGTCATCAGTGACACAGTTAAAGCTTCAGCTGCAACGGCCGTGCGGAGCTCTCTGCCTTTGACCACTTTTGCCCTTCTACCAAGCACAAAACTGGTAGAAGCTCATGCTCTTCTCTAGCCTAAAGCTGACAAATCCTGGATAAACCAGGAGTGTGTTTTTACCACTACTTCAGTTTGTAAATTGTGCTTCAGTCTGGTCAAGATTTAGCAGAAAGAGCTAACTGGGGAAGGAACTGTTTGTACCTTACTCCTCCAACTCATGAGCATCCAGATAATACTGATACTAGCATTACTTTCACAGAGCCTGAGGACAGCTTCACCTCCTTGAGGACCAGAAGAGCTCCCTACACCCAAACCTTCACCAGAGGTGGTAGAACTATCCCAGATCCACCCAAAAGCACTGTAAGAGAAGCCAACACAACACTTCAATAAGGTGGCATGTTGCAGGTTGATGACTGCACAATCCATTCAGAGCTAATACGTTGCGAGCAGTGCATAAGCATAAAGGGAACTCTGAGGTATACAGTCAGAGGCAGGCTTCTTGATGAATTAAGAGAACAGGAGATCTAAATTTCGGCTGTCATCCTGATGCAGCGGCTTGGAGAGCAGCCAGGGATTCCCGGGGACTCAGCCACATCAGGATCCTCCAATTAGTGACGGGGCTCTCTCGCAAGCTTGAGGAGGTATTGCTGTCTGCTGGGGCTCTTCAGTGCTGCCTCTTGGCACTCCTGAGAGCGCAAAGGACAGAGTTGTGTTGAGGTGTGTGTTTGCACGTATGCGTTTAAGCTGTTTATGGGGAAATCAGAGAAGGTAGTTATACACCCTGAGAACAAGACCACAGCAGCACTAGAATTGAGTCCTAATCCAAGGCTGTTCCCCACCCACTAGCACAAAAGACCATCTCATCCTGGGTACAATCCAAGGCAGAAATCTGGACTCTGGCAGCAGCACAGTAACCCTGGGGCAATAGGACCTACATGGCCACCAGTAACTTGCTGAGGACCTCACCTGCTGTTGAGCCGCAGACCTACTTCTCTCCTTGTTCACTACTCGTGCTGTCAATCAGGTACAGACACACAGAGAGCTCACAGCCTGAAAACTGCTGCTTTCAGAAAACTATTTGCACTCTGCAGAGATCATTAGAAACTAACATAAGCTTTTCTGATGTTCTTTACATCAAACCGTGATATAGAAAGCAGATAGAACAGTTCTACAGTTTTCTTCCTCCCTGCTCCCTCCTTAAAAGCAATTTTTCTACTGACAAGACACACTGTGAATCGGTAATGTTTTCTTGCCACTAAGTGTAGCAGCTCCACCCTAGGTAGGAGAGATCTGAGTCATAATTACACTTTTCATCTTCGTTTTTAAACTGTTACTCATTCAGACAAGCACTGTACTTCTACCCCACACACTCAACTGATCCAGGAGGTCCCAAAGCCAGTATGGCCATCCCATTCAAGGTGCAGCTACAAAGACTGACAACTCTGTATCTTTATTTGCAGACAGAGGAATTCCACTGCAGTGGAACTGTGCTACCCCAGAGCTTGCATAGAAAGCCCTCTATTTTCCCGGATCACAGACTTCTTTTACACATAAGGATGCAGCTGCTTACAAAACCCTAAGCTGTATTGATTATGCAGAACTTCGGCAGCTCTAGGTCTGCATGTATATTAACTATCACCCAGTAGATGAGGAGCAAGCAGACAGGACTCTGAAACACGCAGCACGCCATACTTCGAGTGCCACCTTCTGGTAAACAGCACTGCATGCCCGCATCTGTGTACAGAACAGTCACGCAGTGTCGGTGATGTCCTGACACCGGATCAGCAGCTAACCACCTCTAGCAGCCTTGGAAAGATTTCTGCTTAGGTGAGCGCTCAGTTTCCCTTCCCTTCTCTGTATCAGGTTAGCGCTTACGTTCCTGAGAAATTTCTTCTTGCCTGCTTAGGAATACACCAGTTCCTGATCATCCCCACCATCAGCCTGGTTTTAATTAACCTTGAAATCTCAGAGCTATCTTTTTCTTAGAATAGATGCATTAGATTTTTTCTTCATAAACATCACGATGACAAAACCTTTGGATGGAAGCCCAGGACAGACAGTGCCTAGTGCTAAAGGGCACTGCACCAAGCCAAACGAGCCTGGTCTTTCGGCTTGAAGACTTTCTGCCAGGTAATTGCTAATACTTCTGCTAGATGGAGAGCTTCAAGCTACAGGATCAAGATTTTCCGGAGCTGAATTTTACTGACTCAGAACCGAATACTTGGCATGATTTTAACCATCTGCCACTAGATCACATCCTTGAATCCAGGAACACCAAGTCCCCATTTAAACCAAAGGATTTAGGCACTTTTAAGCAAAAGACTTCACATCTAAAATAGCCCTCACTCTCCTGTACTGTTCAGCAGCATTCCTAATGCACCCACATTTTGACTAACACCCAAGGCTGAAGAGAGGCATTTTCTACAGCTCCGCATTAACAAGGGATCTGCAAAAAAACCCCTTCTAATTGCATTTTTAACCATTGCATTACCAGTATCTAAGGGAGCTTCAGGAATTTGCAATTCTCGCAGATTAGCAATACTGCATGGAACTGAACTAATTTAGCTTGTTTAATTAAGCCATGAGGCTCTGATGGGAAGTTGCTAGCAAGCACATTTGCAGGCCTTTTTAGAACCAGAATTGCACCAAGCCTTGTTCAACCATCCATTTTTGTTTAAACACACAAATGCAGCTGCTTGTGTGCACCTCCGTGTGACTGCTTTCCCTGGAGCCATGCCTGCATTACCTGCAAGTGAATTCCCACTAACTTTCCAATAAAGGCTCTGTTTTGAATTTCATTATTATTTTGGTTGCCTTATTTTGACCTTCCTACTAAAGGGCCATATATATATATTTCTGAATCTAGTGTTCACTACGTCAGCTTAGCGCAATGGAATTTTCTAGTCTATACAGACACAAAGTGGGCAAATCTGCAGATGGAATTTGAAATGAACTTCTTCTAAAGAGCAAGACAACTTGTTCTAATAACTCTAATACACAAATTATGACATTACCTGTATTAGTTTCCTAATTTAAGGCAGGAAATAACAGTGTTAGAAAGATGCTTGATGAGAGAAGAGACAAATGGGCTAATTAGGTTAATACTTTTTCTTAAAATGACTTCTCAGCATATGGAGATTTTTATGTCCATTACCTCAGTGAGAAGGCTGACATCAAGCTTCCTGGCTGGCCTCCCCCTCTCTGCCCTCATGCTGCTATCAGAGTATTTCTGAAAGAACATCTGCTTACTGCTAACTGAGCAGCTTTGGTGAAATAAAAAGGTCATTTATTATTGCCTTCACTGTGCCACGGAAGGATCACGCCAGCAATGCAGGATACTGCTTCAGACATCCATTTAGAAGCAGAGGAGGTGGGAAACAGCCACCTTGTCTCTCCCCAAACTTCTCCAGGCATTACTGTGACTACCTCAAAACACTGCAGAGCATGGTCTCTGGCTCTCGTCCCTCCTCCATGTACACCCCTTTCTGCACTGAATAGATCTGTAGTAGGGACTGGCACTCATACATTTAGTAGCAGTACCCTAGAAGGGCACAGGGGGCTGTGAAATTCCCTGTTTCGCAGCCACCAAGAGGTCTATAGAGAAACTGGGTTACCTGCAACCCAACCACCGTATCCAGTGCAAGCCTGCTGGAAGATTCAGTGGTGCTGAAGGTAAAACAGCAGGACTGGGAGAAGAGACGAAAACCTAAAGAGGCCATGCACTTGCTGCAGATGCTGAAATTTCATGCAAGATATACATGCAAATCAATTTCCTGCTTTTGTCTGCACGGAGATACATCCCTGGGAAGGGTTTAATTTAATGTCCCATCTGCACCTACTTCCCACGTTGCTTCTGCCCTTCACCAGCTGAAGGACTGTACTGGCCAAAGTACTGCTTTATATCATCAACTTGGCTTCTCCATATGCTTTTCCAATGAGACCAACACAGAGCAATTCCTCTTCCCATCAACCCTATCATTGAATTTTGATTACCTGCTGGTTTAATTTGGGGAGCTGTTAATTTGAATCTACTGATTTATGGATCCAGTTTTAACAGCAGCCTTTGCTGTAGTATTCCATTCTGCTAGTTTAGTGAATTTGTAGTGGATTATTTTAGCAATATGCCTGCTTCATTTTATATTTATTTGCTCATCTTTTTAATAGAAATCTGTAAGCACATAGGACTGGGTATTTTATCAAAGCATAACCTGGTTCATAAATCCAAAGCTAAGGGCAATTTAAACTAGCATATTAAAAATACTGAACTAAAATTAGACACAGCAAAAGCTGGGAAGACACACACACCCCTTCCACACACACTTTCATTTTCTCCTCCCCACGACTCCCCAGTAGCTTGTGCAAATGGGAACATAACTTGCTACAGGTCTAACCAAGATAAGTCAACCCACTTAGGGACTAGATGACTGCAGGAATATTTAAATACTGGGCAGCTGGCCATGCACTGCATGTGGAGCTCCCGTGTCACTGCCTCAGCCCGTACATCCCACATCCCAGAAGCTGCAGTAGCAGGAGGAGCTCATCATGGCAATCCTTGGGTCACCAAAAACCGTGGGACATCCCCACACCTGGTCTGAACAGCACTGAGAAGCAGCACTGGACATCTGCATCTTTAGCTTTGCATTTCCAGCTACCTCAGTTTAACTAGACTAGATTGCCCAGCTTGTTCCATTGTAGGCAGAGGGAAGAATTGAAGGAAAAAAAGAGCACCTCTATGTCAGCCTTTTCTAAACAGAATAATGGTGTTTTGATCTGCTCCTTTTACAGGTAGCAGCTGAATAAATACAAGCCCTGCTACAGCAATTACTTCACGGACAGATGATGCTCCTGGAAGGACTGCCAGGAAGGAACCTGAAACATGGACGGCTCTCCAAAAACCTGTATTACAAGGTGTTTGTACTCACACACCTGTGCAAACATGGAGCTCTGTGCAATTTAACAGGAAATGCTACACTTCATGACAATTCACCGCTACGACGAACCACAGCATGCACTCACAATCGCACATGATTCACTCTGGCCAGTTCTACAGAATGACATACTTATAATTCTTATAGAAATGTTTAATTCCTTCTTACTTGAGACAAGCTAGATATCTCATTAGTGCATGTCTAGGAACCTTCCCTTCAGCCACAAGTGTCCGGCCAATGCCAGCCTGTGTCACCAGAGCCCATGGGCTTTTGTTCAGAGAGCAGGGGCCAGAGCGGCCTCGTGGGGAGCCAAAGTCAGAGCACAGACACACAGGTTCCCTCATCTCCTCAGAGCCACTGCCAACTCAGGGAGCAACGAAACGCCCACTCACACCTGACTGTCGCTAACTGGGTCCCACTGGTATCACCCAAGGGTGTAGGTCTACACATAACACTGCAGGGTTCTGGCAGTCACCAGTAGAGCTGTGGAGAACAGCACTCCCCGAACAGAGGAAGATGTTTAGATTTGCACTGGTTGTTTCTTCCCAGTTGGGAACAAATCCCTTTGGCTCCACATTTAGGGGAGACTTCCATTTTAGTCTGCTTGGTGGGTTTCCCAAAAGCCCTGAAGTTGTCAGTTATCTGATGCGCTCATTTCCCTCTTCCCTCAACATGATCTCACATTTTATTTTTGTAATAGTAGGCTTTAAAATAATAAGACACAATGGCCTACAAAGCAGAGAAGATATTCTTGGAGCGTTTTAAAAAAAAAAAAAGTTTGTAATACTCATACCACACTGATGGATGTGGTATGACGAACCCAGAGGCATGATGGAAAAAGTAAATGGCAGGTCCCAAAACTCAGGGGTGGAGTGGAAGAATAGGAAATGGTGACTTGATTTGCCAAAGTGTTTCTGTTAAAGAATATTAATCTTTCAGACAATCCATGAAAAGGCCCTGTAGCAATATCATATTAAATTAATAAAGTCTCATCATTATGGTAACCTCAGCTCAGTTTTGTAAGATGTATAGTGCCATCATAACCAAAGAAGAATCCTCAGATAATTCTGCTCCTATAGCAATTGCTACTAAATGACACTGAAGTGACAACCCTTAACCACCCAGCATTTTGGGTGCCTGTCTGTCTCAAACAGGGCTCTCTGCCTGCAGTGCAGCTGCCCAACCGGAGCCTGATAAGCCGTACAATTCAGTTTGGGACACAAAATCTTCCCTGCCATCAGAAAATACACAATTATGAGCAACCCCTAAAACAAGCCACTATTGCATTCAGCCAGATTACCAATTATACGGACAGCCAACAACAGTACCGTTCATCAAACAGCTCCTTGGGTGGTGGCACAGACTGTCAGAGTGGAGGCTCTGGTACCTGCTGTGCTGCTCCCACTCCACATAATGAGCCAGGCAACGAAGCCACCCTAAGACTCAGGGGAGTTGCACAGATCTTGCCTCCAAACTAGGAAAATTATCACTCTGAACCAGGAAAGACCACAACAGTCAGGGAAATTATACATACGTTACAGAAAGCAAATTACGAAAGCAATCCTAGCCTTCACACAACTTCGATCTTTCTCTTTTCTCTCATGGGACTTTGCGTTCATTCTTCAGCTCCACAACATAAACTGTTCACGTCTCTTTTCACCTTCCCTTTCCCCACAGTCCGCAGGAGATCTGATCAACAGGAATTTGTGCCAGTGGCTTTTCATTAGTATTGCTGAAAGCTAAATCTGTGATTTCAGGAAGTTAGATGGCAGCTTTGAATATCCAACAGCAAAAGAAACGAGCAGTGAGCGAGCAGTTTGACACGGCCGACAGTAGAACAGGCATTCCGCAGCCAAGCGTCCCTTCCGCTAGGCCATGTGTGAGACAGTGGCGAAGCTACCAAAAACCTCCCGTAAGATTTCCCTCCTATCCTGCATTTGTAGCCAGACAGAAGAGCCCAGATAATTACAGTGCTGCAAGCTGTTTGTGAAGGATTCCAACCTAAATTTTGGCTTCCTGGAATTCAGTTGCTACTCACGTTATCTGAATTCAGGGGATCAAATTTGACCCTCGCAGATGTCTCGGCAGCACAAGGCTCAGAAGGGGCGAGAAGCTACTCCAGCAGCCAAAGCACAGAGGGACTCCAGTGTCCCCTGCACTCAGCACCCTCAACAGCCATAGAGCATGTGGGAAACTGGCTGGCTACCTGAAAAACCTTCAGATACAGGCTCCAGGGGAAAGCGGGGCGGGGGGGGGAACAAAAAACAACCAAAGATGCACAATTGGCTGCAACGTGCCTGATGGTGCACAAAGCAACCCCTCCAGCAGCCAAAGGCAGGGTTAGTACAGGCTGTCTTTGCAACTCAATGTGGCTCAGCTGAACACCAGACACATTGTCTCCAAGATGCTCATGGCTGGCTTTGACACCATCACTTCACACAAAGAGCTTTAATCCCTCCCTAGCATAAGCATAAAAAGGATGAGTCTGAGTTTGTCCAAAATAAGTAATCAAGAGGGAGAGCTATTTGGTAATTTGCATCATTATCTCTGTCTGCTGCTGCATCTTTGCTGACAATTTATTTTTAAGCATCAAAATCCTGCTTGGGAGTCTTTCAAAACAGAGCAACGCTCTTGCCATTGCAGCTACTTGGTCTTGGAGCCCGGCACGAAGAAAAGCAGAAATACGCATGCAAGCATTGGGGCTCACTGCCTTGTTTCCAACCCAGCAAGCTGGGTGTGCACCATGAACTAACTGCATCCCTGCTTTCCAAAAGCGAGAGCCTTTTTCAGGTCATCTCTCAAATTTAATCAATATCAAAGTATTTCCAGAAGCTGAGGGCAAGTCGGCATGCTCAAGGAATAAGAGCTTCCCAGCAGTTAAGCCATATCAGAAGGATTCGGGATCCAGCATCATATCTAGAATGTACCACACTACCTTTGCATTATCAGGTCTTCCCATGCACACGTACCAGGCAAACTGCACCTTATTCCCTCAGCAGTGGCCTTCCACTTGCCAAAGGTAAGGCATGATCAACTCAGTCTTTTGCTGATTCCCAAACTTGGAACATTTAAGTAAGTAATAAGTTTTTTTCCTTCCCTCCAAACACAACCCAGTAATAAAAAACACCCAAACCCCAAACAAAGCAGGACTCACTTTTTCACCAAGGTCCATCCTGTGCCAGCAGCCTCCAGCAAGAAGAGAGCTTCAGTTCTTCTCTCACCTTCACCCACTCTCTCCTGCGACCACCATGCCCCCATCCCACAGCTGCCTCTCACCCCACACAGGACCCCACAACAACACAGCTTCCACACAACACCTGACCTTCCTCGGCAACAACCCAAAAATACTCTCCTCCCCACCCCCAGCAGACTGGGCTCCTCCTTACTGACCACACCAGGTAACTTCATTAATTACCTCCTCAGCACACAGGCCCAGCCCTCACACAGGTGCAGCCCTGCTCCCAGGCCTTGAGAGGGGGGATGCGTTTACCCAGCATGGCCTCATTTGAGAAGACAGCCTGCTCACATTTTTATCCTTTACCAACAACTGGAAGTCACTGAGCTTCTCAGATGAAAGACTCTCCTCTAAGTGCAAATTATTATTAATGAATTTCCATCTTGGCTCCCTGACAGAAAGATGTACCTTGCAGTGTGTTATCTTTGCAGCCATGCACCCCTGGCACTCGTAGATTCCCTCATCTGGCGAGTAAGGCACGCTGCCAAGAGCGATGCTCAGAGCGGCTCTCAGCGCCCCATCCCAGTGTCTTTGTAACTGCGGCACAGCAAAGCTTAAGAAATGTAAATCCTGGCATTTGACCCAATGCGAATTCCTCTTATAAATGATATTTCACAGCCCAGTGGTTTCCTCCCTGCTGAGATGATCATTTACAGTGGCTCACAAAGAATTGAGCTTTGACGGAATTTTTGGTCAGTGGAAGATAGATTGAAAAATTTCAGTACCTGCCTCTGTCTCTGAAGCACCGTGTTCTGTAGCTTCAGAAAAATTAAACGCGAAGGCAGGGCTGAGTTTTTCCTTTTTTTAATTTCCTCTGTTGTCTCTTCAAATAGAGCCTGTGTTCCTTTGCAAAGACCATATGATTTTGAAGACAGGCTCCTGTTCAGCCATGAGTTACAGGAGTCAAAGTCAATGGCCTCTTCTAAGCCTCCTTTGGGTTTAAGACCTACAAAGAGCACAGAGAAACATAGGGCCAGGATTTCCAGGAAAGACAGCAAGCCCCTCTCAGCTCAGCCAGCCCAGGCCTAGGCAGCGGGTACCTACAGCAGCAGGAGACACTCTACCTGCTTTGTTTGAAGCAACATCCTAAAGAGCCAGGCTGGCAGGCATTAGTAAAGGAAATACCAAGCCATAGGAAACAATTCCTGCTGCTGAGGAAGAGAGCAGGCTGTGCCAGGAGAGGCAGGCATCGCCCCCATCCCACCCAAGTCTCCAGAGCACTCCTGGCAGCCTTATCTCTCCCTGCTTTCATGGCAGGGGCAAACAAACCCCTAATCCTGGGAAGCACACAGATTCGGTTCTATCACGTGGCAAAGCAGTTTTAGAACTGTTCCTGAACAGTCAGGGACTTCTCATATATATTAAATCAAAAGTCCAGGCTCCTGGCTGCTGTCAATTAGCATGGCTCTACCAGATGGCTTCAATGGAGATGTGCAGATTTACAGCAGGTGTGGATCTAGAGAGAAATGCTGCAGTTGTGACTAACAACATAGTTGAAGCAGGACTTTGGGACCAGAGAGGCTTCCTGAGTCCCCCTCTCCTTAACCACCACAGACCATCACGCAGACCTGTTCTTAAGCACATCATGCCCTGTTTGAACAGATTTTCCACATTTCAGCTACTCTCACATATATGGTACAGAACCTGGAGTGGTGGTTCCTCTTCCACACTATGGTGTGATGTCATATTATAACAGGCAGCACGTCAGGTGTCTTCCTCTTACAGCTGTAAAACCCCACCATGCTGCCAATGTGGAGGCTAGCTGAAGTCCATTAGCTGCTAAGTCAGGAACTGAAAGACATCAATAACAGGCATGTATTAGTAAAAAAACCAGAGAAAACTGTTTTATGTGCTTCAGGGATGTATGCTTCCATTTAATTTGCTTTGGGAAAGTGGCCGCACCGACTGCCCCCGAGTCCTGCAGTGCTTCAGAAACTGCTGCTTACGCCTCTCCCTAGGCCATGCGTGTGCTCGTGCTGGCAGTTGTATGTGATTATCAGCGTCTGCAAAGCGATTATTATGGCACAGACAAGATAAAGAGTAAATCAGAACTGTAACGAATGTCCATGGTAATCTGCAGCATGTGTAAAATGCTGTAAGTATTCGTGAATGGCAAGCATCCAACCTACGTTACAGACTGCAATCAATGAACCTACGGGCGCAAGCCTCTGAAACCGCCCGCTTCGGAGGGACTTTGCAAAGACCATTTTTTCAAATTTAAATATAATGTCAAAATACTGTCACTGAGACCTGACACATAGCTAACAGTCAATGAAATCTTGCTCCCAAGAAGGCATCACGTGTGTATTGGTCAATACCACAATGATAATCATTTATATTAAAATTAATTTTTCCAAAGGGTAGTTATGGCAAACAAACTGTCTGAATCTACAGACAAGAGAGAACTATACATGCAGTAATCAAACAAAAATTTTAAAATTGTGATTATTTCAATGAATATTGAAACAATGAATAAGCTATGATTTTCCTACTCACAACAGAAGAGCCCTGCTCCTCTTTGGGAATGTTGAATCCAGTCTGAGTTGCACTAATATAGGAGTGTGTCTTTCCATGAAAATGTACATCGCTATTTTTGAAAAGGAATTGCAAAATAGTTTCTCATGGGAAACTTTGGTTTTCCCCCCCACCTTTTAATTTCAATGAATACACGTTTTTCTTTCTTAAAAAAAGCACTTGAGCTTTTGGAGAGGAGGTGAATTAAGAATAATGTTTTCATTCAGTGTGAAGTATTTTCCCTAGACGGTACAGTGAGATAGCAATACCAAGAAAGACATGCACATGTTATCATGAAAATACAGCGCAAGATAAATTCTCCTCAGAAGGTTTTCTCTCCGCAGCCAACTGTTTACGTTAGATGGAGATACTCTTTTCTCTTCTGATCCTATAAAGCCCCAGTTGCAAAAGTCAGCGTGCCTGGACTAGAAACAGTGATTTAGTAATTACTCCTTTTCTCTCCAGCCAGTGCTGTACCAGTACACCAGAAAGTGCTTGGGAGCACTAGGTTACGGAGATGCCATCCCTCATATGTGCTGTGACAAGGGCTCTTCAGCACATCAGCAGCCTTCTTAAAAATGCACTTCAAACAATGATATTCTGTGCTAGCATGGTGTATTATTTTTGCTCCATTCTGTCTTTCTTGTTCCTCTGCCATTGTATTCTGCAGCTCCGTGCTGTAAATGCCTTTTCCACCTCAGAGACGCCTGCGTTTTCCCAGCAAGATATACTGATCCCTGAGGTGTGCCTGATGCATCACTGTGCTTAGCTTGTAAAGTAGCTTGGGGTCCTTTGGGATACAGGGTGCTTTGTACATGTCAGTTGTGATTCAGTGAAACTTGCTGCCATCTGAACCTACCATATCAATCAGAGAAGCAACATAATTAATTATGACTGGGCTGCATGAAAGTTGCACACATCAGAAGCAAGAATCCTGGAGTTGCTTGTGCTGATGGTAGGCATGAAGAAGAGCAAGATGAATAGTGACACCACCATGAACTGTGCCTGACTGCTGTCTTCTCCTGCCATCCATCATTATCACCACATCCTGGGTGGGAAAGGGAAGCGGTTCACAAAGAAGGGTCAGAGCAGTGGAAAACTTTCATACATCTCTATTCTCCTCTCCTCAGAAAGCACCTTAAATTTTGTTTCAGCTGTTAGGCAGTGGATGCAGTACTTCAACACAGAAATGACAGAAGGAGCCTCCTCCCCTCAGAAAAGAGAGGTGAATTTGTCAAGCCATGTAAAGCATTTTAATTACAATCTGTATAACATGTATAAATAAATATTACATTCTTTCAGTCTACAATGCATACTAGGCATATCTTGTTAAAACGTCCATCTATGTTACTGGGTGGCAGGATTGATTTTGTCCAAGTAAAAAAAAAACAAACTACTGAGTTTAGTAATTAAAAAAAAAAAAAAAAAAAAAAAAGAAATACATGGGTAAAGACAGGACAATGCAAGTGCTTCCAGCTAACAGTCAGGACATAATACTGCTTTCCAAAAGTCTGGATATACCATCTTCCTTTCAGTTACAAAAGGTTTGGGATGACAGTGGTTTCCTCATTGTACAGATTTTGATCTGCGTCCTCCACTAGTGTAAACCGGCACTGAGTCAACACAGTTCTGCCAGTTTACACAATGAATCTATGACTCCGTTTTGTATTTGCTTCAGATTTATTACTGGGTTTGTATTTTTTTTTATTCAAAACATCAGCTTTACAATCTAGTCTGATATTTGCAGTCTTAGCTGGTCCAGTGGCAAAAAAAAAATAAATCTATAAAATAGCTCCAGATATTTCTTGATCTTGCTTCAGCAACATTTCCCTCCCTTCCAACAGTCTGTCCAGAGGCCAGCTCTTCCAGTACAAGGAAATAAAAGTTTGGGGAAAATCAATGTCTTTCTGTTCATTCTTCTTCTAGCTTTCAGAGCTTGATGAGAGCTGGTGACATTAGCATAAACAGAAAATTACAGAATGAAATTATGAATTCATGGACTTGGCAAACAACCAAGATCCAGGCTGTACATATTTGGCCTGTGACGGTCTCAGTTCCAGGTACATTTGAAATGCACCAGTGGGGCACTCCCATCAGTTGGTACTTCTAAAAGCTAACGTAAAACAGCACCTTCTTCCCTTGGTGAAACATGGGAACTTTGGTTGTGGAAATTCAAAACAAACGACTAAATAAACAATCCAAACCTAGAAGTAAAATGAATACTTCCTCCAAATAGAACATATTTCTAGCTAAGGTGAAACAATGGAGGCTTAGGCTTTCAGAAGAGACACCACCTGGAAATTATTAGTCAATACTTATCCCCTGAATTCTTTAAATTACAGGAGATTACTTATAGCTAACTTAGAAACAAAATGTTCTTGGTCCACTGTGAACTTAGTGAATTGAAAATCATCCCGGTTTTAAGATATTTAAAAGAAAAATACATGAGGGAAAATTACTCTGTTTCAACTTACAAGACAAACAGAAAAGTAAAAATAAAAATACCAGGTAATTTCTTCCTCCTTCATATGCAATGCCAAAGACACATCTTCACTTCAAATGAAGGAATAAAAAGAAACAGTCTGAGTAACAATCTAAAAAGTCTCCTTGTGGGTCATATGTCCATTACTGTTATGTTTTATTAGAAATACAGACAAGTTATTGTTTGTCTCTTGCTTATTCTTTTCATGATCCTATATTCTCTCTTTTCTTTTTACAAATATTTTTGGTACTTTGAAACACTACTGTCATTATTATTTGTATGACCCATAAAACAAGTTTTCACAACCTCATCTTGCCCAGTTCATCATACTGGTCATACAATTTCCTTGTTCCTTTCTGCTATTTATATTCCACTTCCTAAATCCATGAGTAGCAGAATAACCACTGGAAAAACAGAACAAAATGAAAACCAAAACCAAACCATGGACAGTTTGGCAAATTTCTTTCCCTGATTATAGAAACTGCCTCATCATTACTCCTGGTGATTCCTTCCCCTCCCCTTCTTCTGTCCCAATATATACTGTAGAACTGAAGGCATCAAGGTGTGGTTAAACCCAAAAAAACAGCGAGGAGCTACACTTTGTCTTTGAACTTCTCCATGTAGTTTCGTATCTCTTTGGAGTCCCCCAGGTCCATATCCTGGCACACCCACTTAATGTCATCATCATTGCTATTTAGGATTGAATTGACAGTAGGACAACCATCATCAGGTGGGATGGTAGTGAATGTCGTGAATTTTACCCGCTTCCGTTTAGATGTTGGTGAATGTAAAGGTTCAGATTTCTGTTCCTTTCCGACCTTGCCCCCTGAGTCAGCACACCTGTGAACCTGGCTCTGAATGTTCTTCTGAGCATTGCCATTGAGAAGCTGGTTGCTCTCCTCGCATCCCGAGCCTCGGTCGATAATAGTTGTGTGCTCATCCTGCTGAGGTGATGCATCTGCTGTGTTCTCCAGCAGTTCTGCTTCATTTCCCAGCCAGACCCAGTCATGGGAATGGGTCATGGTGGCCTGTCCTTCCACCAGAACCTGCTTGTGACGGTACTTCAGTGCAAATGTTGCACAGTTTATTAGGAAGACTAGAATTGCCAGGCAGAAGACCCCTAGCAGAGCATACATCCCAATCTCCAAATCACTAAGGCCCCTAGGTGTCTGCACCAGATCATTTTCCTCCATGCCTGCATTGCCTTTTGGGAGGTCTACTTGAGCAGGGAAGTTGGTGAAGTCTATAGGAATGTTTTGCAGCTGATTATCGTCCGAGAGTTTGCCACCATCCAGCCTATTGTTTTTAATTACTTTATTTTTTATAATGGATTTTGCTGTGGTGCTGACTTTCCTGATGGCACCCTCCTCTCGCTCTGCTGAAGAGCTACCATAATATCGTCCATCCTGGCCATACCGTTCCTGATCTGACACCTTGTGCCGCCGGTCGCTAGCGTGGTTTTCAATCTCATCAGCATAATCTCCACCTGTATTGGAGTCTGCATCATTCTGGCCAAACTTGACTTTGATGTTGCCATTCCCCACAGCCAGGACACTTTTCCTCTTGGACTTCTGGCAGGCTTCAGAGATCATCATGTCCACCTTGATTAACATGCCCTGACCTTCACCTTCTGCTGCCACAACCGGCCATTCTACAGCAGTGTTCTGGCGGACTGAGACAACCGCTTCGTCTAACGACACAGCAGAAAGGGAGAAGTCCTTAGAGTCATAAATGTCCAACGGAGTAACAGAGCTGTCACTGAACTGAATCCAGGTGCTTACTACAGCTTCCTGAAAGGAGAGGGATATGGTTAAAGACAGGGTCTTAAATAAAACAGCTCAATCCATTGCAGCTCATCAATCTCTCAGCTCTGAATGGCAGCTGGAGAAAATGGAAGACAATGCCTTTGCACTGCATTTAAAGCAAACCAAGCTTCAACTGATGGGGCAGAAAATCAGTCACATTTTTCACTAAAGGTTCCACTGTTATCCCTCCTGCAACTGTTTTGCAAAAGAACATATAAAATAATTGATACGAGATGTCTGTAACACCAAAGTACCCATTAACAAGCTACAATTTACATGATTTATAAAGAAAGTTATTCCTGTCACATGAAACCCGAAAGAGACAAACCAAAGAAATTACTAGAGGCACTTGACAGAACACTTATTTTCCTCATGTCTCCCATGCACAGGTGTCACAGGGAGCTGTCAAATTAAACAAGGCATAAATATCTTAGCAGGAATAAGAAGCTACCAGAGCATCTTGGAAATGGTTGGAGGAGAGGATTCACCTGAAAGAAAAAGATTCACAGAACAATTGTCATTTTGCTGGAGAAAGGTTTCTTTTAAGTAAAACACACTTTATCCTTGAGATAATTAAAAAGTTCTCCGCATTTCTCTGTCAAGGAGAGGAGGACGGGGATTCTGGTATGATCTCTGCGATTAAAATACAAATGGCCTGGATTTAATTGGAGTGCCTTTGTTCTCTGCAGGTAGCACTGTTAGAAGTCATCATTAGAAGCAAACACAAAGCTAGAGGTCAGCTCTTTGCCATTTGAAATCCCATCCAGATGATACAGATATTTACTTCTCCACGTCTCAGTAGCTTTCTTTGCAGGAGATTTCTTTATTTTTCCATTTGCTCTGTGTCTTGCCTGTTTAGCCAGCAGACGCGTAGACAGATTGCCGGAGTGCAACTTCACACAAAACCAAAGTTCTTTTCTTCCCAGCCTTAAAACTGCAGATGGCCCTAATAACTTTACACTTGGGTGCATCAGAACAACTAGGCTGAAAATCACCATTGGGGGAAAACATTGCCACCCTGTTAACATCCAGTCATAATACAAATTTACAACCTAATATGTTTTTCAATTGGCTACAATTTGTTACGTTATGGTTATAAACAAAGGGAATTGCTAGCCTTCTAGTTAAATTTAAAGCTTTTCAATGAAAACAGCAAGGGGCATTTAGCTGTGCAGAAGGCTGGACTGTACTGAATATTTGATTTCCAAAGTACTATCAGCAAGTTCTTGAGGGACTGAAAGAAAAAAAAATAAGTCGTGGCACAACAGGAAAGAATGCAAAGTTCTTGGTGATTCAAATGCACTTCAAACAGCTGAAACGGAGCCAGGGTGGCTCAGACGCTGGGAAGGGTGAACTGGGTACAGAAATTAAAACAGTTGATCTTTCATTAGAGAAACAATGCTGAAATGGCTGAACAGACAGAAACATAAAGCTGCAGGGCACAGCTTAAATTTGTATCATAGAAATCTACGGTAGAGCAAACCCAGTTGTGGGAAAGCAAAGGATTTTTTTTTTAAATGGATATGTATAGAGAGAAAAAGATGCATGTCCTCTGGCAATTCAGCACCCTGTTGCCTTCCTTCTCCCTAAACCAGGAGAACAGCCTCGTGTACCATTGGGGAGGTGTGTAAGATACACTTACTTTTCATCAGCTTACGGAAGGGAAAAACACTGGCAGCATTGCAAGCATCTACCACAACAGGCTTGACATTGTCTGCCAGTGGTGCTCTCTTTTGGAGAGCAGAATGAGAAAATAAGTGCAGAATTTTGTACAGTTAAGGTTGGAAATTACGAGGCCTGTGCCTCCTCCCAGCTCCGCTGGAGACTTCCATAGTTTCGCATCTCTACAAAAGCATTTATGTTACTAAAACCTTTGTGCATTCCTTAACAGCCAAACACAGCATACCTAGCAGTGCAGATCCCCACATCTTATTATGGCCCTTATTATGCAAGTAGGTTTTACTGGTGGTAGAAGAGCACCTCTGAGGGATCTGGGGTCTCCGTCCAGACACTGGAGAGGAACATGTATGAGGAGCCATATACTCTTCTTTCCTGTCTTCTTCAAGATATCCACATCCTTGTTTGGTTTTCTTATTTTGACTCCTTTCTACTTTAACAGCCCTCATGTTAAGAGGTATCCAACATGGACAAATTCAGCCCCAATGACTAGACCTTGACAAATCTGTAAGCAACTTGGAAACAACTTTTAGTCTTTACAATATTTCTCCACTATTCTGCATTCCTGGCTTTATGAAGCGGAGACAGAGAAAAATGAAATGGCAGTCAGTTGAAATTTGCAGGCATCCATGTGATTTACTATAGATAACAGAGGTGTGCAATAGCTTAGCCATTATTTTCAACCAGCACTGACATTTCTTATTTCCAAGAGATCCTTTTTTCATAGGAAGAACCAATTTTTTCACATCACAACATCGTCATGCTTATACTACAGACAATATTAATTAAAAGGGGAAGAAAAGAAATAAGAGGGACAGAATCTCAAATCCTGCCAAAGTATATTGTATCAGCTCAAATATTCTATTTGGCAAGAGATCATCTCCTCTCATTCACATCGTTAAAGGAAAGCTGAAGGCAGGGGAAGGAAGTGAACTTCCCAAACGATTATAAATTCTGAAAAGCTAAAAAGAAAAAAAGAAAGAAAAAAGAAATTATTTAGTACCATGTCCTTCTGCAAATCCTATGTATCTCATCAATAAATCCCCTCCAAATCTCTGACAAGGTCCTCCAATTACTATCAGCAGATGAAGATGGATTGAAGCCTTCTTAACCTGCAAAGCTGCTGCCCCTAGTTTGATGCCCTCAACACTGAGGTGACAAATGCTTGTGTTCATTAATTATCAAGCCTAAACAAATAGTTTGAGGGATTATCTGGCTCTCTGGTCTTTCTTTCCTCCACTTTTCCTCTCTCACACATGCATGCACACACATACAACACACACTCAGTTGCACTCTCAGAACAAATGAACCACACTACACATTCCTGCCTGTGTCTCTTAGAGAACAGGGTGATTTATATGGTGACTGGGATGATGTGAAGTGAGTCAGACAATGTACATTAGATCTTGTTAACGACAGCAAAATCCAGTCCAGAGGAGATGAAGAAACTGCTTCCCACAACCACTACTGATTATCAAATATCATGCTTTCCCTAAGCACATTAAAAATTTTCTTTATCAAGATACATTTTGTCTATGTTTTCCCTTGTGCCATTGCTGTTCTCTTCCTCCATTCCAGATAAAATGACATGCCAGATCAGTAAGTTGGCCACTTCTTGATCTGCTGCACTTCCACCACCTTCTGTGGCCTTGAATTACACTGCTGCTTATCAGTCCAAAGATGCCACTTGATAAATCTTGGATAAACTTGCATTTTGCTTTTTGTTAGTAGTTTTACCTCCCTTGTTATCAATTTGTTATCTTTAGGTGGCTAAAACAAATGGGAAATTGCCAGGATAAAGAAGTAACATGGCACTAATGGAAAGCAGCAGTCCCTGAGGAGCTCTCTATTGCCTGACCTGGAATACTGAAAATCCTGCCACATGAGTCACCACAAACACTACTGTTTGCTGGCTATGTCTGTTCCACCTAGATAAAACAAGGAGGCTCACGCTCCAAAAGGCAACCTGAATGCAGGAGGCAGAGCTGGTTTGGAAGCTTAGTAGAAAGTCCATCATATAGAGATCTAATGAGTCCCACTGTACCGGGACTTGCATAAGTTGCCTGTGAAAATCTGGGAGCCACAGTGATGATTATTTTGCCCTCTAAAGCAACATACAGCATTTGAAAGTCTGCTTATCTTAGGATGTTCCACTGAGCCCATCTGTAGCATCACAGGTAGTGATTACAACGTGTCCTTCAATACCTCCTCAAAAACCTGTCATCAGCTTGGTACCAAGGCACGCTACCTTGTATTCTTTAAGCAAAAAAAACCAGGGGAGTAAAGTGTGTAGGACTGGTTGTGTTTTAGAGAATTCTGCAGCTCAGAAACACAGATGTGAGGACTGATCAGTATATCTGATTTTATTCCATGCCCCGAATAAAGAGCCCTTTTAATGGTCTTCATTCACTAAAGCACAAATAAAAGTATTTGTGAATAAGCCCTCAATTGCTGAGGTCAGCTGCAGTAGTCCTGGAGTGAGGCAGGACACTAAAGGAAAAAAACGGGTGGCTGGATGGCTCTGCAGAAAACAAATACCTCCCTCCCTCAAATAAAAGCAAGGGAATACTGTTCTCAGCAGCTTCTATTAGACCAGCTCTGATTGTTTTATCTGGGGACTTGAATGCTGAAATGGGTTTCCCTAGCAATTTTATCACATGAAATATCAAAGTATTACATGTGCATTTATTTTTAAGCCTGTGGCTTGTGTAGTAGAAATTGGGCTTGATCATTATGATGTGGAAATGAAAGGCAGCCAAGACTCAGATCTTAATTCAAACCATGCATTCCCCTACTGTGTATTTCTTTCACTCCTTTTTGTCCAATCTGCTAATGTGACATTCCTTTCCAGTGGGAATTTGCTTGTATTTGCACGGGAAGAATTCAGATTCTTATCTAACAATACATCCTTTCTCCCTTTCCCATGCTACTTAATTCCTTTGTCATACTTGTGAGCCATTACATTGCCTTGTCAGTTTAAAGAAGATATAAATACAATTTAAGTGCAATTTATACTGCCAGGATGGAGTAATGAATCCACACCATAAAAATACTCCTAATGTCTGTTCCTTAACTGTGAGATGTCAGCGAACTCCCAGAACTAGTTTGTATGAAGGACGTAAGCTAAAACAGGACAGTATCATGTCAAGCCAAAAGGCAGGGACGCGCAAGCAACTCTATAGCTTGTCGCCCTGATTCAGCTGGTGCTGAGCACCCTCAGCACCTATCAGAGTGAGAGCTGACATCTTGGAGGACACTCACTGAGGTTACGGATGACCTCACAGGGCTGGGTCTTGTCATTGATGTCAACAGGAGCTACACATATGAAAGAGAAGATCCTGGCCTTTAGAAAGCACTAACACTGCTCTTTTTTTTTCTCAAAGAAAATGTCTGCATTTTTTTCAATAGCACTGAGAGATATATTAATGCACACAGCTATTTATTACAGGCTTTCTTTCTTCTTTCTTTTTTTCTATCCACTCTCCCATTTCAGTTCATCAGACCACATGCAATAACCCTACAGGGATGAAAAAGCTGATATGACTGTGAGTTTCCCTGCAGAGCCAGCTGAAATTTAAGAGTCCTTGAAGCTCACTCAGATCAGAAAACACTTAAACACTGTAGGTTTTCTTTTATTTACATTTTGGAGAAGCCTTTAAGATGGCAGTGTTGATTTTAACAACCATCATCAAACTGAAAGGAACAGATCTCCTACCTGAGCAGACAGCCACTAAAAATAGATTGCTCACAGCTACAGTTTCCAAACTTTCAGAAGACAGTTCAACTTTGATATTTAAAAGGTGGAGAATCTGCATTCATTTTTAGGCACTTATGTCATCGATACACTTTTCAGTGCCAATGAACTCCCTATGAATTTAAAAAAAAAAGAAGTATGGGCTCAGCATGCCTCAAGGTCATGTTGTCACCTCAGGTAATTAGCTGCTCAACTACAGATAAAGATATCTAACTTAAGGCATCTAAGATAAAAAAAAAATTAGCTTGTCTTCTTTAGATTGCTAAGTATTTGGAGAAACTACCAACTTTTCAGGACTTGTGTTCTGGCTGCTTTGTGCTATTTATGCAGATATGGTGCCATCATTCTAATCAAGGAACTAATCTAGTCATTATATTCATTGAAAGAAAGTCACAGCAAAAATACTAAATTCATTCCTACGATACTGAAAGATGTGTGACAGCACCATCTGTATAACGCTTTATGCCTTCCACTGCACGATACAGATGTACCGCTTAATCTGCTAGGGACAATACTGTGCCCGCTGGAGTACCAGTTACCCAAGGACGCTTGCTACTCCGCATTGAAACTTGGCTATTGAAAATGCTAAAGTGGAGCCAAGGAAAATGTTTGACTAGGAACACATGGACAGTTTTTTCCATATAACAATGCTGAGACATACACACTCACTCCCGAGAAACATCAAACCTTCAGCTGTCTTAGCTGTTATTTGGTTTTTCAGTTGCATCAGTAAGGTTTGCATGAGTTACTTGGGCCTTTGTATAAATTTGTTAGAGAGGAAAAGACACACTTAAACAAGGCGATGGGAAGACAAGCAGAGGCAATGGGGGTGGGCAGGCTCCAGGCTGGAGGAGCTGGAAGAAGAAGCAGAGGCTGAAGTGGGACTCCACAAGAACATACTGCTCTATGTTTGCAGAAAACTGGGACACAAGACACTGTGCACAGGAGTGGGAAAAACTGACTAATTTGGCATTGCTACTAAGCAACCAGATTTCCTTGGGTGTTCCAGATCCTGGTGCAGAGAAGGTTTTCCACTGCCTTCTAATAGTCTAGGTCCTGGTGGTTTTTTTTTTTTGGTGTGGTCTGGAGAAAAACCAACAGATTTTAAACTTATTTATCAAGAAAAAGGTGCTTGATTTTCTCTTGCCTCCTGTTTTACAGTCGGTATCTTCAGTGAGCACGATGCAGTAGTGCTGTCTGTAGGCCCAGGAGGAGGCCAGTAGGGACAGCAGCACCCCACATTGCCCAACGGTACCAGAAGCAGAAGGCATTGCTCAGAATGGGAGCCTGACATGCCCAGTCACTTCTGTATCAGAAATGTGCCACTCTGAGGACACTGAAATTGTCTTGCAAAAGAACAGCAGTTTCAACCAAATATTTCACTAAAATCATTCCATAACACAGATGCTGGGAAAAATAATTTCAAAACAAACCACATTTTTTATGTTTACATAAATGTTTACACATTTTTACTCTTTCGTATTTTTTCATAACTGGCCAACTGTAGTGATATAAAATGACACGTCATGTCATATTGCCATGCCATAATACTGCATCAGATGTCATGTTGTGTGCTACTGAAATGTCCTGTCATAATATGCCATAACCTGATGTTTGTAAATGTCTTTGCATACTCAAGACGGATTATCTATAAATTTGAGAAGCTGACAATGTATCTGTGCAACCTTTCCAGATCCACAAACTCTCTTATCTGCAATCAAAGCCATGATTCTTCCAACGATGCTGCAGGACAAATGGTGCTGTGTCCTACATAACAGAATTGGGTTAGGCATGCTTTAGCTTTTGCTTTTACAGTCTTTGTCTGAAGACAATATGTCAGACATGGCTTCTAAGCCCTGGAGTACAAATGGGTTAATTACGTAAGATTCTTATGTTTACAGGATGTAGTAAATGGAACAGATGGGCAACATGTCCTTCTAGTTTGGATATTTTCCTGTCACTAAGTTATAAAACAATGTAAATTATTTTTATGTTGCAGAAAATTAGGTAGCAATAATCATGAAAATGGGCCATAAAACTTGACTTGAGATCTCTCCCTATCTATGTGAGATGAAATACAGTTCCTGTAAGAGGAGTAGCTGTGGACAGAGTTAATTGCATGGTCCCCAGTCTCACTCTTCAGCTGACTGAAAGACCAATGAACATACAGCTTGTTCCACTGCTACGGACCCTTGTTCCAGAGCAACTGTTTGCTTCTATCTGCCAATATTCTCCAATCTTCTTTTCCATGTGGGTTGTGACTGGAAACATACTGGTTGAAAGATTCCCTTTACAGAGATGGAAATTTGCTAGCTTAAATTAAGTAGGTACAATGGTACCTTAATGAACTGAACGATGAACCCCCCCAAATCCATCTAAAAACTAGGAGAGAGGAGCCTGGCAGTCTGCCATGACTCCAGGAGGGAAAAGAAACGTATTTGACTATCTTCTGCCTCTAGAAGAGGAGGCTCCGGGGAGACCTGATAGCGGTCTTCCAGTACCTCAAGGGGGCCTACAAGAAAGATGGGGAAAGGCTGTTTAGTAGGGCCTGTTGCGATAGGACGAGAGGTAATGGTTTTAAAATAGAGGGGGGTAGATTTAGATTAGAAATTAGGAAAAAATTTTTTACAATGCGAGTTATAGAACACTGGAACAGGTTGCCCAGAAAGGTGGTGAAGGCCCCATCCCTGGAAACGTTCAAGGCCAGACTGGATGAGGCTCTGAGCAACCTGACCTAGTCAGGGATGTCCCTGCTCCTTGCAGGGCGGTTGGACTAGATGACCTTTGAAGGTCCCTTCCAACCCTAACCATTCTATGATTCTATGATTCTATGATTAAATTGCTGTGTCACACAGAGCTCTGTGCTCTGTGGCATGGAAAACAAGGGCGTGCTTGTACAGCAAACAAGGATCACTGTCCAAAGAGTGCCTGTGTTGTGAAAAGATGCGGCATCATTTAAAGAAAGGGTATTAAATATGCAAATAATACAAACTTCAGTGTAGTCAGAACTTGTACTGCAGATTAAGTCCATATGTGAAGGGAAGAAATGAGAAGGCAATCCCAGAGTACCTCCAGAGGAAAGCAATTGACATGGACATGGACCACACCTACACTTTGAAGTCTAACTTCTAAACTTCTTATGAATTATCATCTTTACTTCACATTGATAAAACACTGCCCCATCCCAAAAGGCAACAAGAGTAAATACAGAGTATACACTACCTGCTTAGGAGTATGAAGCAGCTCTTGGGCAATGGTTGTAGCCACAATAGCCCGACTACTTGCTGCGCTTGGCTGAAGAAAGAGTGAAAGCCCAGCCACCAGCTGGACTCCAAGGTCTGTTATGGTCACTTTGTCATCTAGCACAGTCACTGTCTTCTCTGCCAGGATGGAGTCAGATAGGGGAGACAAAACCTTTGGAGAAAAACAAAAGAATCAACTTAGGAAAAGGTTGATCAATTAAAAAAAATTTTCTTAAGGTCATCAACCCTTCTTGTCTCCAAAGCCTTATGCATAGAAATAAAACAGCAGAGCACACTGAAAAGGCAGTCTGATTTCATCAGCAGGGTCAGAAAAACATTCAGTAGAGAGGTTATGGCTGAGAACATTGCATCTAATACTGAGAGCTATACCATGCTGCATGCCTTGGACCACCTCTAGCTTGGATTACTGTCACTGGGTTAATGCTGTGCATAACACTCTACAAATTCATAGGAATGTAATGGGAAATTATCCAGTTTCAAGATAGCAGAACACTGTACTGGATTTATGCCCACACACAGGTTCTCTATAGGAGCGGCAGAATGTGGTGGTCTAGAGCACAGTACCTGCATCGTTGTCATTCCCACTTCCCGTCCGATCAGGATTCTGCCCTCCTGAAGCTTGGCAATGTGAGGATCCTCCAGTTTCATAAAATCCATCACCAGGTCTGTAATGTCAAACTGCCAGTCTGAGCCCAGCAGGTAGCTCAGCTGACCCCAAGGGCTAGAATCCTCAGCTACAAATTGTGTGAGGACTCGCACCATGGCATGCTGGTACTGCAGAGTGCATCCTCTTCCTTTCCGCTCATCTTCATCCTCATCATCACTGTCTCTGGTGGGTCTTTTTTCATAAGAAAATGAAGCAAAAATAAATGTTTTCAAGAACATGAGTGAAAACTAACATTACAGTGCTAATGGAAAGTATTCCCTTAAATAGCAGCCCTCCCTTCTGCTGTGCTCAGACCATGGCTGATTCATGGCTACCTACCATGGTGAAATTCCACAAAAATGGACTACAAGTACTTCTCCATTTAAGCTGGTATGTCTTAAAAACAACTCTATAAGTGGACCTTAGCAGAGCACCACACTGTACTCTGTTGCACAGGACAGACACATGCACAGAAGCAAAACTCTCAGAAATTTTAAAAGCTTTATTACATCTGCAGATGTCCTGTGCAAAGCTGGGGATTCCAGTACTGCTGTTCCTCAGGGAAAGATGCTGCGTTTGGGGTGCAGGTGCTGCAGCTGTTCTTGCTGAGAGTTAAAATCAACTCCATTCATTTTACAAAAACATTCAAGCAATTTAGCAACTCAAACCTACCTTTTGTTGGAAACAACAGGGACACGCCAGCCTTTTATTTGGCTCAGTTCTGTGTCCGAAATGTCAATCTGAAGAGGGAGGCGTGGAACCCAGACAGTGATTTGCAGAGGCGCACTCAGATACTGATATGTGAAGTTCACAACCGCATTCACCTTGCCTTTCATTTCTTTGCCATTGACAAAAACATAGTCACATCTATCAGAAACCTAAGTGGAGGGAGGTAGAAAGAGAAAGAAGAAAAGGTAATCACTGGGACAAAACAAGCTCAAACCCTGGCATCTCAAAACCAAAAACAAACAAAAAAGGCTTGCTTCTCTTTATAAATGTTAATCATAGCCTTTTACAATAGCAGCAGCTGAACATCCTTCATCGGCTCAGGAGGCATAATTATGCTGAAGATGCCTAAAGACTAGATACTTTTTACAAAGCTGGTGGTGATTTTCTGTTTGTTATGCAGTGAGCCATCAGTTGATCGCAGTGCTGCGGAACTTATAATGAGCAAGGCTCCTTCACGGCTTGGTCAAGAGGAACCAACCAAACCAAAACAGGTCTCAATGGAGGCAAGCAGCACATCAAAGCTCTACCTTCATGAGTACGTTCATTGGGGGTGACGCGGCTTTCAGCCTTCAAGACAAAGCTGGCTCTGGAGTGGATTTCGTCCACTGAAGAGTAACAGAAGTCTATTCATTTCCTCCACAATAAACATTATCTGTTTATAAATGTTTACATTTTGATTAAAGCTGCAAAGTATTTCTAAACGCTGCAGTAGATTTATCATTAATATGTAAATGCTGTCCTGAAATATAAGCAAGCATTATCATAGTCATGTAAGAGTTATATCGGTAATCACTCCTTTAATCAATGTTGTAATTTACAGACCATTGAGTTTTCTCATTTATTACGTTACTGAATACTAGTGATAAAATCACTCCTGAATATATAAATCATTAAGAGGGATACAGATAGTATGAAGTGACTCCATGTGATAAAGTCATTGTCATATCTATTCCTAAAGGTGTAATAAATGTCTGGGGAAATCCTGTGGCACATTAATCACACATTAAGTGGCTAGCAATGGGAGCTGTTACATTACTAAATGAGCTGGTATGTCGGCAGAAATTAACAGTAAACCCGGCAGATCTCTTCAACTCCTGTTCTTGCTCCATCCCGTCAGAATTCTATTTCATCACCTATAATGAGTATTGTTAGTGGCGGCAATGTGTCTCCCCATCTGAACATATATTTATATTATCGTCTGCTCCCTTTTATCCCCACTCCCATTCCCAATACCATTTTATTCAAATGAGGATTATCAGCTGGAAATGCTTATGTCCCCAGCCTAATCAAATAGATGCATGTCCTCTGTGACCATAGATACACGAGCTAAACTGTTCCCAGTTTGATGTACACATCCCCTTTGCATCCTCTGTCAGGTTTAGGCACTGCTCACATTCTGGGAAAATATTTGATGATGAGATCGCAAAAGGAAACTTCAGAGAACATAATGCAAACGCTTCTATGACTCATTTCCTAAGACAGTTATGATGTAACTGGGCTCTGTTGACTGAAAACACTACAATATCAGAGCCATCTGTTTAGGCTTCTCCCTCAGACCATCCAAGACAGATTTAAAAGTCTGACGGTGGCAGAAATGTCTTCATTTTATCACTATGAATGACATGCCCTATTTTCACATGTATTAACTTGAATGGCAATACAGAAAGAGGTTTAGTTCCCACCAGGCTGTTTCAGAATGACTATTTGATCAATCTAAAAGTACCACACAGCAGAGGTACATAATACAATTTACAATATGATGCAGTAATTCAGAACTTTGCCCTAGATAGGTTGCTCTTGCTTTCTATGGAGCCATTGCATCAGCTTCTCCCTGAGAGAGGGAACGCCATGAAAATGTTTGTCATGAAAACAACTCCAACTGTACAGGCAAGCAAGGGCTACATGCCAGCAGTGACAGCCTTGACCTCCTGACCATGGAGTTCTTTCTGCCTAGACCCATACACAGCCACCAGGACATGCTGGGGGCATTCAGCTCCTGTGTTTGAGCTGCCGATGTCTAACGTAAGCCCACTGTGTCACTGCTGTCTCAGCTGCATGGAAACAGTGGGTGACTCCTCTCAATGTTTGGCAGTGTTACTACCCCTCTCTCTGTAGCAGTCCGTGTCTCTGCACCAGAGATGGAGACCCTGCAAAGTATCTTAAACCAGATAGCTAATTCTTAGATCGCTAAAGTTCACATCTGAACAATATACCAACAATATGAACATTACTCATGACACAACAACCTCAATGAAGTTCAGGGTACAAGGAAGTTCTGGGTGACACAAACTCTAATTTTTGTCTTCCTCTGCAATCTCAGGAAAGTCAATTCAACTCTTTCTGTCCATTCTCCCTCACTGGTGTAAACAACACAACCCAGGGAGCCTTGGTCAGCAACAGCCAGAGAACCGCACTACACTTGGAGCACAGAACACAGATATGCCTCTTTGTACTTTATCCCTATCTTCTTTCCAGTAGAAGCTTTTGGGAGGCTTCTCAATAAGATCTAATTTAATTCTGCTTGGAGCAGCCGCCATTGCTATCCTGAAACCGGTTCCATCCTATTCATTTCCATGGAGTTGATACCAAAGACAAATAAATGAACTTTCTGAGTCAGTTCTACAAGTTGCATATTTATGCACATAGTAAACGACACACACATGCTGACAAAAGATTTCTGATAACATACTCATATTCAAGCTGACCAGGCCCAGTCGAGATGTATGATTTAATATTAGCTAAAGCCCTATTTTGTCAGTAACAGAACAAATGTGATTGTTAGGAAAAGAACAGAACAATAGTAGCAAAACTGCAATTCCTAAATGGTTCTGGGCTGAGATCCAATCTCCATCTGCATTTGTAAAGCTGCTATGTGCCTTCATAGGTATGCAACAAACAACTGGCTAAACAAATACATACAGCATCCTAAGGAGGTGGCTGCCGTAGCTACCACACAGCCTTTAAAATTGCTACAGGATAATATTTATTACTGGACATGCATCAGCAACAGTGGCAGGTCTTTATGAATTGTACTGAGAAAAATATTACTCTCCACCAAGTACAAGTATTGATAATGTCCTTACACAGGCTCTTTCTTCTGTGCCTATATTTCTGTAGCAGAAAGAGAGAACAGGAGGAGCACAGCTTATATTGTGTTGTATTACTGCACGCTTTTTAACTACTGTGCTTCCAGGTACCCATCCTTGAGCAACATTGATTGCTTCTGGCAAAGAAAGGCAACAGACTTCCCAACTAGTGCTATACAGGGGATGAAAGGGAGAAGGGAAGAGCATACCAGTGTCTAACTCACAACATGTGTGTGCTTTCCATATGTACAGGATTAAGGATTCTCCTTCTCAAGAAATATTCAGTTAAAGTTATTTCATAGTCTACAGCTTCTGTAAGCAACACATCTCAGCTAGGCTTAGCTACAGCAGGCTGACCGGAATGAGAGCAAGTGGGTTTGCTTCCCTTGTCCTTGTCTCACACAGTGTCACTTAACAGAGTAAATAAAAAGGATTTCTCAGCCTTGGAGAACAAATCCAGATATACTAATTCTGCTACAATTTACAACATCAGCAAGCCGTGTGCAAGGTCTGATTTGCTAAGCAGATGACCATCCCCAAAAAAGAGTAGGGGTTATGCAATGCAACAACAGACCCCCTTAGCTCAAGTTAACTCAGATAGAAATAACACCACAGTCAACCTGGTTTAGAGGTATTCAAAGCAGACTTGGTAGAACTATTTTGATCTGTTCACATATGGGATTAAAAGAGATGGAAACACAAGACTGGCAGGGACAACCTAAAATACTGTTGCATGGAATCATGGAAGAAGGATGGAAGGGAGATTAAAAAGAGTAATAAATTAAACTGGATTGTATTAGATCTCAAATTCTTTTTAATTAAAAAAAAGTATATTTGTTTAAGCATTTTTGGTAGATAAAAGTATCTCTCTGATTCCCTCCAGGGTTTGCAATGCTTCTGGAAGGTCACTGAACGGTACAATGACTGGCTGTCATCTCTGAGTCCTGCCTGCAGAAGTCTAAGGAAGTTTCTAGCAGAGGCTGGAGATTCTGTGAACAGTGATCTGTCAATCATCTCCTGTAGTATTTATGCTTTTACTATGAAAGTGTTTTCCCTCTGAAAGTGCTTTTTATCTTTGGTATCAGAAGTTAGAGATGATGAAGGGAAAGCCGGCTTAGCCACCACCTTTAAGGGATTGGTTTTCTACCATTCTGCGCAGCTGATCAGCAAGAAGTTTTGCATTTTAAAGAGCTTTCTGATGCTATTTCAGCAGTTTCTTTCATTATTAAGCTGCATGCAGCTACTTTCCCCCTTTTTGTCTATTTTTCTAACTTCTCTCTCCAGATTAAAACTGAAGTAAAGAAGCTAGACAGCAAAAGGCAGGGCTAAGCACAATTCCCTAGAGGTTTCTGCTTTGTCTTTCTTTTTGCTGGCATTATATTCTTGTGCCCCTTTGTAACAAGGCCACTGCCTTTCCAAATGACTTGGATAGATTCGCTCTGCAACCAGTTACATTTTATTGAGCTGACAGAGAAAACTACTACCTGGAAATCAAGAGAGTGTTAGTCCAGAATCACTGCCTACGGCACTATGTGACTTCGTGATCTAGGAGTGAAGGTACCTTTCCATCTGGCCATGAAAGATCAGCTGCAGTGAATGGTAAGGAGATTTCTAGTTACCAGTCAAATGCAAAACCTCTGCGTCTTCCTTTACTTACTCCTTTCAGATTAAGGTCTTGATCCCACAATGCGCTTTATATTGCAGGACTGGAAGAAGGGAGTATGAGGTGCCTGAAGTCACCAGGAAGCATGTGACAGTGTACGGCCTTGGACTCCACAGCCATAAAGGGGCTGTTGACGTTTCCGTAAGAATATCCCTGTTTTGCTGAGTTAACTTCCACTACAGATTCCTGCAAAACCTTCATTCAATTACTGGCAGAGGCAGATAGTTTAGAAAAGACAAATTTCATGCCAAATAGAAGCTAAGACTGTCCTTCAAAAGATGGTGAGCTCCAAACACTGTCTGTTCTGTTTCCTATCTGGTGTACACAGGAGTGGAAAGAACAGCTCTAAGACCTAAAAATAAATGAGTGGGACTGACTCTGTGAGTCTAGTCTAAGCTTGCTTATTCTATTAGGGGTTTTTCATCTCTGCAGCCAATACCAACAGGTCTCTGAAGAACAGAAAGAGAAGCTTTTAATATGGCAACACTGTCGAGCTTATGAACACTGCAGATCTGTGAGGCATCAGTCCATTTTCTAGGTAGACGCCTGTGTGGTTTGCCCCTAATTAAACACTCTGAGGTTTAAAAATTCTCGGAACTTTAAGACTGAACAGAAATGAGGAGATCTGATAATGGTAGATGTCCTGGTTGTATTCATCAGGTTCAGAATCTTGTATTTTGGTATGTAAACCCATTTACCCACTTCTGTTATACTAATGTAAATGTTGCTAAAATATTCAAAGGTTACATAAATGTTTAAATATTTATGAAGGCACTTCTATGAGCAAAAAGGTTTTTCCATTTTTTCCCGTATCTCTTAAAGGAATCTCAATTTCAATGACAAATTTTACAGGATAATCAGTAAAGAACAGTGATATTCAGCACTTTTCAAATATACGACACTCCTAGTATTTCAGCTCAGTATCATCACTGTTGCATATCAGCAGTGCAATTGAAGCTCACGGAGGTTAAGCTTTGTGAACAAAGTAATTCATTCCATTAAGGAATACAGAGCACCAGAATGACTTATCCACTGAATATACTGACACATAATATATAGAAAACATTAGACAGTGATACAGCAATAATCATTCCACAAGGTTTTTGGACAATACTTTAGGTTTTTGTAATATTCGTGTCCTTGCTATAGAATTTCTTCTAAGATTTTTTTAACAACATTCTCTGTAGAAAATGAATTATCCTCTACTAAATTCCAGAGGTTTTGAGAGATACTCTGTATAGCTCTCTAGCCTTGATTCCAATTAAATACTACGGTTTTATGCATAAAGGAAATCCTATGCTACATGAACATTAGGCAATGGCAACTGCTTCCTAAGAAGGATTCCAATGCCCAGCTACATAATCCCGAGTAATCAATAACTTACTGCTGGAAAATGCAAGCCATCTCAAGGTCCATTCTATTCATTTTTTTCATGTTAAACTGTTTAAGTCTGATAAGAGTTAAAGCTTCAGACCTGAGCTCTTCCATCATCTCTGGAATGATACTTACAGCTTTGTGACACTGTTAGAGCAGCCTTTGAAACGGAAGCACCCATTACAGGAGATGATAATTGCTAGTGTGACTCGACTTGCCAGAGCCACCCCCCATTCCCACTGACTACAGCTGGAGCTGTGCTCAGTGACTGGAAAGTGAAGCCAAAAGCTCCCCTCATGGGGTGAGCATAAAGGTAAATGCAGTAATGCAGACTTAGTACTGATCAGACTGTCATCTTCATAAAGAAAAGGCTTGATTTTTCATATTACGTGCAAGAACAACCCTGAAAGTTGTTTTTACCTATGACTCACCAACAGAAAACAAATGAATTTGTTTCTTGAAATAGTTGAGGAATAATTCCTCCTATTCTGGAAACTGTGATGAGGGAGCAGGGCAGGTATTACACTTCAATAATAGATTTAAGCCTCTTCACATTCTGCCTCTTTTAAAACTAACTGCAGTTTTCAATGGATAGCAGGGCTTGTGCGTCGGTGTTGCTTTGTGCCTGTAAACAGCTGCCGCATCCCAAACGCGCTTCCAATCCCTGCGATCGGTCCTCAGGCAAAGTTCCCAGCAACCCACGCTAATAACACAGGGATTGAGCCCTAAGCGCTGAAGAAGAAGAGAACGCTCTAAAATCAGAGCCATAGTTTAAAAGCAATTTGGACTCTCTCTGCTGAGAAAGGTCTGCGTTTTCAACCTCAGCAGCCAGATTAGGAAAACTAAGCAGAAAACCCCCAAAGCTAGAGAGCATTTCTTAGGGAAAAGGCTGTACATTATCTAATCTCATTACAAAGATTTTGTTGGCAGCTTTGCAGAGCAGAAGCAGTACATTTAACTAACTGAATATCATTCACTACGACAGAACTGAGAGAGTAAAAGGGGCACAAAATGCCAGCTGAGACTGGAGGGCATCTATTTGCTTCCAAATGACCAGCGTTGGAAGCTGAGCTGTAGCTGCGTTGAGCCACAGGAGCTCTCTGCAGCTCGCATTATCACATAAACCAAAATCTGTCTTCTTTTGTGCACTCTCAAGTCAAGTAATTTCTGAAAATGGGGCCGAACAGAGAGGTTGGTTCCTACTCACTAGGGATAGGCCAGACTATGTACGAAGCACGGCCCCAAATATCTTGCTTGGCAAAGCAGGATCACAAGGCGAATGCAGAGATTTTTAATTCCATCTGCACACTTTGGACAGTAGTTGCACATTTGAGAACATCACAATGCTTGTCATTTTCTAAGTTACTATGCGTCTACAACATACAAATTCACAGTGTGTAAATCACAGCTATGGCAGAAAAGGGAAGTTGTTTCTTCTGGCTGTATTACTCACAAGGGGCTGGAGAAAACTGTTTGCCTTCCCATAATATCTATAGCTGTCAGAAGACTAATGTTATTTCTCCCAATTACTTTCCTGGTCTTGATCTTGCAGCTTTGAAGTTGATTTTGAAGCACTTTCTGTGGAACTTGAGGCACCGTTATTGCCACTCCACTTTGATTTTTTGGTTGGGATGTATAGGTTCTCCGTACGGACATCACTAACGCAGGTAGTGAGCTACCTGAAAGTATGAGATGACAGAGAAAGAAGTATGCAAGCATATTGTTTAAAAGTTCCTTTAGCTGCCCTTGAAATTTTTGCATATTATGTGATGGTAAGGTATTTACAGCTTTTACAGCTGAATTTAAGTATCTCAGACCATGTCAATTTTGAGTTTCAATTTCCACAGAGGCTGACTCCTTCAGAAGCAGTGGTATACATTAATGATACAACATCTGTGAAAGCTGTATGTATTGCTGGCTTATATGCTATATTTGCGTCTGACAGAAGTGTGTGGTAAAGCTTTATTTTTATAAAGCTCCTCTGAAATTTTTCCACTCTACTGAAGTATATTGATCTCAGTAAATCAGGACTATGAAAAGTATGGAGGAGGGCAAGGAGGTGGACTTCCTATTTGCAGTTCTGTTCAGAATATAACATACCATATTAGATTTACCAGAAGAAAAGCCTACAAAGTCACACTGCTTCAGAACAGCAAAACAATGGAATTGCCATGCTGTGACTTTCTTTCCTCTTTTTGAAGCTTTTCACTTTCACACGAATCACAGGAACACATAGCATCAGAAGAGGAAAGAGGAGCCATCACAGCAACAGGCTGCTGGGTTTGGACTCACAAAGAGATACAGCTTCTGCTTTTGAGGCTTTCAGGGCTACATGAGCATGCAGCGAGTAGGAAATGTATTTGCAGTTCATCAGCTACCGAACGTAAACTTCAGGAAGGTCATTTGTGGTGGCCCTTGTGCATATCCACACCATGCACTGGGTGGGACAGAGATCCCATGCTTGCTCTGAGCCAGCTGCTGGGTCCCCACAGCCCTGTGCAGACTCTGGCTCAGGATCCAAAAGCAGCGTAGCTGCGTTGGCTCTCAGCGAGGTGTCACACGGATTGAGCCTTCAGCTCCTGGTTCTGGAGCTAATCAAGGGAAGATTTGCAAGCCTGAGAATGAACACCGAGGCACCTTACAAGGAGTAGTCCAACTTTTCTATATTCCTTCCAGAAAGTTATACAACTACTTTATTTTTTAAAATGAGAGTACTGCTACAATTTTGACTGTGTGGGCTGAAGTACCTGAAAGAGGCATCAACCCTCCATGAGCAGCTGCCTGCGTATTACAGTGGAGGAGGACCGCCAGTACCTGCTGCTGTTTAGATGGACCCTCTCCACAGAAGAGAGCATTACATTAGAGTGACTGCACTGAACACAGCCTGTCTATTGTTAGACCACACTGGATTCCTGGAAACCCCATCTAGTGTGACTTTTCATTTATCCCATTGTTTTATAGGCTTGAGTTAAGAATTAGACTTGTCTTAATCAGAAGTTTATCCACCTACCTGTTATTCACTATGCTCAGCTCTACAGCACTAACAGAATATCAGCCTCGCTTACGCATGGATAACCACACTTTTCTAGGTAGGGCTAATATAAATAAAGGACAAGATGATTTCCTTTACTAGTGGAAGCCTGATTTTTATGCTTTTGAATTACAAAGTCTGGCATCCATCCCCCATACTCAGAGAGCAAGTGACCATCTTGCCCCAGTATACAGCCCCCGATTCGAGTCAAAGCAAGTATCTTTCTGTTTGGTGCCTAAATAATACGACGAAAAGGCATCCATGGAGACATAATATTATATTTATTAAGATTTTTTTTCTGTGGAATAGCCATGATAGCTATGATAAAACATTAAGGAGCCTGAAGGACTGTCCCCATACTATTAAAATTTCAGGGTGAGCTTTCCTGACGGCTTTAATGAGCGCAGCACTTTAATGAGAGCAGGATTGAGGCTTAGGAGTTCAGTTCTTTAATAGCTGCCTGTAGCTCAGCGCTCCGTTTGGAACTGCATCCAACCTACTGGCAGGAACATGCCAAACTCAACTTTTAATAACAATACCTATGGATGCTGCTAAGCAGTGGTTCCTCTGCCTATCAAAGGGGAAATAGTGCTTCTGTATCGAGTTGTAAAACACATTCTAAGTTTTGCAAATACTGGAAAGTAAGGAAGAACAGTGAAATTTCTTTGTAGTTAGATAACAACTGAAGACATTGAAGCACAGCTATTGTGTAAGATTGGGTATATTAAGACAACAGCAAAGTATCATCTAAATAATGAAGTGCTAATGACTTTTCCTTAGTAAATAGGATCTTGTGATTCTGTTCCAGACATAAATTTTAAAAATAAATTACTACAATTAACACACAACTATTTATTTATCTCTTATGAAAATGTTCATCTGCCAGCTTCCTTAATGGCAAACTGAGATTTTCCTACATCATGTGTTAACAGCATCCAGACTGGCCTTTAATCTGAATAGATTCACAAATGAAGAGCAGACATTTCAACATGAGTTCATATCTATTTAGTAAGAATTAATTTCATTTCATAAACTGTTTCCACCACAAATGGTAAAATCTCTGAAACATTTAGGAATCCTAAATGACTGTTTCCTCTGAGTATGTTCCCTGACGTTAGTGGTATTCACAGTAAAGTTACTCATGGGTGTAAAAGATTCCTGGATTGGGTTTTTAAAGAAGATCTGTAACCTTGATAGGTGTCTGTAAGTCCCATCACTATTGCTTTGAAAGCGCTGATACCAGCAGTAGTTCCAGTCTTCTCCAGCTATTAAGCTAGTGTTAACCACAAACCCCACTAGACAGATTTTCAGCCCCCAACAGCTCAGCGTTGCTTTGATCTGGGATTTTGTTCCAAATTACTGTGATAAAAGAGGGACAGCTGTGACACTCTGTCCTGGACTTTAGCTTCGAACAGAAACTCCTCGCATTCTTGCAGCAGCCTTTACCTGCGGTTAATGTCTCCCTCTGCTCATCATTCCCAGTGAAACCAAGAGTCCACTGTTTATTAACAGCTACTGAGGACATCTCAAAGGCAAGATCTGTTTCTGTTTCCCATGATGACCTCAGCAGCTGAGTTTAATATTATCTGAATCCATGTTTTGATCTGAATACATCTCAAAGCTATCAATGCCATTTAAAACTGAAAAGAAACTAGTAAATAAGGATTTTAGAGTCTGGTTCAAGCCTAATACACTGAGACTAGTATCCAGTTTTTAAAATGCCAATCATAAATAACAGCAACACAATAAGGATATAATACCATGTATACAGCATCCCCTCATGCAGCAATGGGATAACAGCTGATGCGAGAATGATGAAATACAAACCCAAAATGTTTACAGTAGCTTCTGGAATACACATAGCATGGAATATTTTTAAACTCAGGTTATTTTACCGGAAAAAAACATCCTCAAGTTTGTAAGCATCATCAAGAGTTTTCAATCTGGAAATGTCACAAGGTTTTGCCAGTCTCCTGAAACTCTGCTGCTCTTCACAGCATGAAACCGCATCTGTTCCAGCAGGTGACCTGGGAACCCAGAGCAGTGTTTGCTCTTGAGCAAACTGCACAGAAGCACCAGCAAAAGCAGCCACGCTCCACTTGAATTTCCAGGAGATGAAAAGGAGCCTACGCATGCAACTGCCATTACTATTAATGGATCCAGATTGGTAAATCCCAGCTTAGCAAAGTAAAATTTGGCTGTTGCTTGATTTTTATTGCCAAAATAAATTTTCTGTCTGCTTTTAAAAGGTTGGGCCACTGTGTGAAGGTCTAGAGCATTCAAAGACTTTTAGAGTTCATGAAATAAACTGTAAATTTGGAAGCAGAGAGTTGAAACTATGAGACAATAAAAAAAGTAAAAAGTCAGCAGACTAAGACAGCACACAAACGGTGCATTGAGCTGCCTCGAGACCACACCTATCACTGGGGAAACTATTACCTGTTACCTGCAGATATATCTTAGGTTTAGATTTCCACTGGGCTGTTACTGAGAATAACGTAATTGCAGCCAAATTGAAGGCACTGTAAAAATTAATATAAATAACCTTTTTTTGATGGCCATTCGAATTGCTGGGCCAAAGCATTACCTTTAGGCTCTTTACATGAATCATACAAATGGACACTTAATTATTTGATGAGTAAATATTACAAGCCAAATGCTAATAATCTAGCCTAGCTCTGTATGTTTGCCCGAGTCCAAAGTTATCAGAAACTCCACACAGCTGAAATTAAACAAAAATATCTGTGTGAACCTCTAAATGATAATATGTCTATGCATTAAGTAGCTCTCACCAATAACTCCTTATTTTTCTTATTATTCGGTTTAAATTCATCTACAGGCTTTCATACCTGTAAATATGTCTTGGTTCTGCTATGACAGGGATGCTTGGGAACATGAACTGCAAACACACGCACACATTCTGTGTTGAAGAGACCATGAACTCTGCCCAACAGATGTAATTTATGATGACTGAACTTTTTTAAAAAAAAAAACCAAAAAACCAGAAAGATTACTCCCAGGAAGGTATCTAAAACAGTATTTTATGGAGGAGGAGGATATATCCAAATAATTTAACATGAAAGCTTGATGGGGAATTTCCAAACAAATTAAGGCTGAAAGGCCTTTGTTCTCCATTTGAAACTTTCTGAGTGCCTTCTAAAATCAGAGTCAGCACGAACATGCCAATTTGACTTGAACCCCAAACTTCATTTCCCCATATAAAGAAATTTCTTGGAAATCAAAACACTCTAGATGAAAAAAAGCACCCTTTTTCCTTTATGAAGAGATGATAAAACCTTTTTGTTCAAAGTATTTCATTGAACTCTATTTTTTAACTAGTTAGATGTGTCATAGCAGTTAGCACTCATGTCACAGATGCATTCCTCTAGAGATTCTGCATGTATTTCTAAATTCACAGAAGATAGTTTCTCTATTCATCTCTATTCATCTGCAGAATTTCAAAACATTTCTGAAGAGAAAGAAACTACACCTGAAAATTTCTCGATTCCAATAAACACCGTGTGTTAGCCTCCAGTTATTTGTTTCACTTCAGCTTCAGAGCAGCTAGATAGGGAGGCTTCTAGAAGCCACTTTAAAATGTTCCAATAGCGTAAACAGGCTCCATTTTAAGAAACCCTTTTAGTGGAGATAAATTATTTCTGTAGAAAACAAGAGAAGAGCACAGCGGGGTCCCAAGTGCTTATCAAAGGACATAGTGTTTCAAAAAAACATTTTTTCCAAACAAATTGTTGGAGAACTGCGATAGTCCAGGCTGTACTGCAATTAGTGCATGAACACTTTCTTTTTTTTTGGTAAGATTTGGGAATTTCATTTCTTCTCGATCCATATGCTCCAAAGCTATAAAACCCAGATGTAATTTTTGCAGAGGGATTTTTATTTGGGAAATCATCGTGCTGTTATTTTCTATGCCATCTATGCCATTTTCTATGTCATCATCTGGTGATGTATAACAAAGGCCCATCAGATTTTATTTTTTCCCCTGACCTGAGGCTTCCTTTGAACGGAAGAACTTAACACTGGTTATTTTCACTGCTGGAAAGCAGAAAACCCCAGGGGGCTGGAATTATTTGGTGAAATTTTATAAGCTGTTTAAGCAAGTATGCTAATCTGTATGATCACAGTAGTCCTTTTCTGAATTTATTTTTTTAGTTTGTGAGTATGGTCTTGTATTTTTTTTTTAGTCAGGAATGTGGTTTCCAACAAAGTTACAATCAGGATGATCCCTAAACTAAATTCCAGCTATTACTTTGATTTGTAGTTAGGTGGCTACCTTAGGAAAAAGGTTAATAGGAATTCTTTGAGATTAAAAACTCTGCAAAGCATCTGATACATGGGAGCATGTCAAGCTCCAGCAAACTGGAGAGGTTTTTTTGGCTCTGAAGGATCCACTGAAAGCAGAAAGCTTTCTGTACAAGTCTTCTATAAGGGCTTCATTAGTTAGAAGTATGACTGTTTTCCCCACCTACTTTGTTACTGGTATAATAAATGCTTCTACATAAATTCTACAATAGTGCAAATCACCCTTGCATGAAGACCACGTACTGTGAATGTCCTGTGTGGAAAGTGCAATGGGATTCACGCAGAGCATTGTCTTTGTACTGACTCCCTGCACAACCGAGAATGTCCTTCAGGGCTTTGACTGCATATTCACAGCAGAAATAGCTGTGTTGCCTTAAAAGAATACTACCTCACTGGTGTTTGTTACTGTGTGACATTAAGCTGCTACTGCTAAATTGATGGACTGGTCATGTGAATACTTTCCAGCTACTTCTGTGCACAATCAAGCTGTTAATTCAAAACAGCTCCTAGCAGAATGTGAAGTCGACCAGAATGACTTTGCGTTGCAGTTGCTGGGGAATGCTCCTCCAATCCACTCCACTGATGCAGCTGTGGAGGTGATAATCACAGCTGGAAAGGTGATAAGAAACATCTGGAGAGGCAGTACTAACAGCAGAGCTGTTTTTGCTGTGAACAAACTCTGTGCGCAGAGGACCTGAGATTATATTAGCAAGACATCTTAAAATTAGGACACAAATAAAAATTAAAAACTGACATTCTACTGAAACTCAGTGTGGTGGCTGTATTGTTGCAGCTAACTCTCTCTTTTCTTAAAAATCCCTCTCCTTAAGCTTTTGAAACAGTAGTACAATTAATTTGCAGGAGTTGACCTAGTGGTTGTTCCCAGGCTATTATGCTTTTGTGTACAAAAAAAAAAAAATGAAATTTCAGAAGCCAATACATGGCATGAACTTACTTTAATGACGTCTTCATCAGAAGATTTGCACTCAACGGATTCAGAGATGTCTGTCACAGCGCTGTTCTCCTCAATGGAGACCACTTTGATGGGCACGGCCACTGTTTTTCCCGTGAGAATTGCGGTGTTCAGAATTTCTGTGTCCTGTACACAAAACAAAGCACAGCGCTGTTCAGAGATAACTAAAGAGATTTCCAAAAGGCAAGCATCAGCTCTTCAACTGGACTTATTCTCAAAAATATGCATTAGTTCTCAGCAGCCTATTATCTAATCTCATCTTCAAATAGGTGCAACTTGGTAAAACTTAGTAAAACCCCAATTATATTTTACCTGCTAATCAAACACAGTCAGCTGCATTGCACAGCATTAAATAGTGAGCAAAATGACTGCAGCTAAATTCATTCCAGACAGGCACACATCACAGGGAGCTTCTACTTTTTAAGTGTGGGACTTTTCCCAACATGTACCTTCCAAGACACGAGTTCAGAATTTTTACTAAACTGGATTTGATTGGCAATGTTTGGGACAGGATGCAAGAGCCTCGAAAGCAAAAATACTGCTCTTTGGATCTAAGCCCATTGCAAAGACGGGGCCTCTCTGTGAACTTTGTATCTGGAACTGTTTCAAGATTATTTAATTTCCTTTGATATGGCCAATGAAGCAATGTAAGGAATCCAGAAGGAGTTAGTGATGCTATTAACTGCAGGGAAAATAACAAGGAAATCTGAAGTTTGAACTCGGGTCATGGCACAGAAAAGCTTTTCATTGCACAATAAACTAAGTTAATTCTTCTAACTCCTGAACTGTTTCAGCACCACTGTGTTCCCAAGATTCCCATGCAGGAAGAACTTTAAAGTTTTCTCCAACTTTTCAGCTTCCAATTCTATAAAGTGAATAAAATATTCAGCACCAAAGTTACGAGTACTGCAGCCACTGATGTCAACAGCAGCAAAATGGGGCCCTGACACTATTGATACTGCTTTTGATTCAGGTTTAGTGAGTTTGAAATTTAGGTCAGATTTTCTTTTCATCTTGTAACTTGTTATTTCTCAGGTTCTCCTACAGCCCTCATAAGAAATCCCATCAAACTTACACAAAAACTCTTATAAAAGGAATGTTGACTATTCTAGAACAGAAAAGTAAAACCCATTGCCAGAGAGGGGAACCTCAATCCATCCCAATTCTACAGTTTGATGCCAGAGAGCTTACAGGTCAGGATTAGATGGAGGGCAGGGACAGGGGACATTATAGTGGGGTCTGCTACAGGCAACCCAAACAGGAAGACCAAGTGGATGAGGTCCTCTATAAATAGGTAGGAGCAGCTTCACGCTTACAAGCTCTGGTCTTCATGGGGGACTTCAACCACCCCAATATCTGTTGGAGGGACAACACAGCAGGGCACAAACAATCCAGGAGATTTCTGGAGTGCATGCACGATAACTTTCTCCTCCAAGTGACAGAGGAGTCAACAAGGAGAAGTGCTATGCTGGCCCTTGTTCTCACCAACAAAGAGAGCTGGTGGGGAATATGAAGCTCAAGGGCAGCCTTGGCTGCAGTGACTATGAAATGGTGGAGTTCAAGATCCTTAGGGCAGCAAGGAGGCTGCACAGCACGCTCACTACACTGGACTTAGGAGAGCAGACTTGTCCTCTTCAGGGATCTATAGTACCATGGGATAAAAGCCCTGGAGGGAAGAGAGGCACAAGAAAGGTGGTTGATTATTTAAGGGTCACCTCCTCCAAGTTCAAGAATGATGCAACGCAACAAAGAGGAAGTCAGGCAAAAATGCTAGGAGGCCTGCATGGATGGACAAGCTCAAATACAAAAAGGAAGCCTACAGAGAGTGCATGCAAGAACAGGTAGCCTGAGTGGAATACAGAGAATTTGTCTGAGCAGCCAGGGATCAGGTTAGAAAAACTAAAGCTCTGATAGAATTAAATCTGGCCAGGGATATCAAGAGCAACAAGAAAAGCTTCTATAGGCACGTCAGGGATAAAAAAAAAGACTGTCCCTGGAGTACTGCATCCAGCTCTGGTAACCTTAGTACAGGAAAGACATAGATTTGTTGGAGTGGATACAGAGGAGGGCCACAAAGATGATCAGGAGGCTGAAGAACCTCTCATATGAAGAAAGGCTGAGAGAGTTGGAGTTGTTCAGCCTGGAGAAGAGAAGGCTCCAGGGAGACCTTATTGCAGCCTTTCAGTACTTAAAAGGGGCTTATAAGAAAGACAGGGACAAATTTTTAGCAGGGTCTTTGTGACAGGACAAGGGGTAATGGTTTTAAAGTAAAAGAGAGTAGATTTACATCAGATAGAAGGAAGAAATTTTTTACACTGAGGGTGGTGGAACACTGGCCCAGGTTGCCCAGAGAGGTGGTGGATGTCCCATCCCTGGAATCATTCAAGGCCAGGTTGGACAGGGCTCTGAGCAACCTGATCTGGTTGGAGAAGTCCCTGCTCTTTCCAGGGTGGTTGGACTAGATGGTCTTTAAAGGTCCCTTCCAACCCAAACGATTCTGTGATTCTAAATAATTCCTATGGCATATATGAAAACAAAGCTACTCAACACAGTAAATCAGAGCCAGATTTATAAATAACATTACTGGAAAGTCTAAGGCCATTCTCAGGAACTCCTAATTTCAAAGGCAGAGACCACCCCGAGCCACCTCCCATACAAATTCTGATGAATACCTGACATTTTTTAACAACAGAGTGGTGTAGTAAAATATATAGCTTTTGGAGCTTAACTTCTGTCCCCAAACTTGAAAATTTTGTTCCAAAAGTATTTATTTCCATGTACTGGTATTTTGGTAAGTCCCGAAATAGACACAAAGGAGTAGATCTCAACATTTGTGAAAAAACCTGAGTTACAAACCCAACTGCTCTTCTGTCTGCAGACTTCCAAAGCAACAAGCCTTGAATAACCCCCATAAGTTCATAAAAAAGCAGGTCTGACATATTTTCTGCTGTGCATTTCGCTACTGCAAGTGCTGTATGTCTTCTGAAATCAATCTTTTGCCTCGATCTCTTAAAGCCTTATTTTTTGTGACTCTGAGTGTTAAACACTTCGAACTAAGGACTCCAGGGCAAAAGAGCAGCAGGAGAGTTTGTGGAAACGACAAGAAATCTTTTCAGGCTATCTCAGCTCTGCTTTGAAATGATTCTACTCAGATTCAGTTTTTTCTTAGCAATGGATATATACTACTGATAGAGAAATCTAATTTAAAGGGACAGGTTCAGAGGAAGAGAAATCCCATAAATACAAATGACTTTCAGATATAAAACATACTCTGTGACTTGGTGATTTGCCTGTGTTTGCATTTAATGGTAATTTATGAAGTTCAAGACAAATCAGAAAATCATATACACACAAAACATAAAAGAAACAAGCCCTGCACACTGCCAAGAAGATAAAAACAAAGACCCAATTATGCAATGAGGCAAAACTTTTATGCCACAAGCAGCAGAGTAAATTCATCATCTGGGTTTAACTTGCTACAAACAGCCCGGGAGTCACCAGAACTCCCTCTAGCTCAGCTCCGCACGTGCCTGCAGCATTGAGTAACCACTGGCCTCAATATGAAGTCAAGTATTAAGATAAATAGGAGAGAAGATGAGTGGGAAGCCCAGCAGACAAGACCACAAGCACCCTGACCTGCATGAGGATCCTGTGCTTCTGATTCCCCAGCCCTGCGTATCGCCAGAAGCTGCTTACGCCATTCTGGCAGGACCCTGGGTGATGGCGAGACTGCCAGCAGTACCACACTAAACCACGTTTGCTGCACCACCAGCCACAACTGCAGCTGCACTCTGAGCCTACACCACAGCACTACGAGAACACCAGAAGACAGGATTAAAATCCAGTCGTGGAGGTAAGGTTTAAAAAATGGGATGCATTAAAGTTTAAATGCAAGTTGCTTCTTTCCTGTAGGAACAACTAATGCTATAAATACTGGACAGAAAAGATTCAACAGGAAATGTTGCTCTCAGAAAAGCATTTGGGTCTATAGCAGATCACAAACTGAACATAAGTCAGCAATTGCATGCTGCTGTGGTTAAAAAACAAAAGCAAAAGCAAACCAAAGAACCCTCTCACAGTAAACTGAATAAAGAGAAGTATCACCTGAAAGATGTGAGGTACTCCTACTCAGCACTAGCAAGGCCTCAGCTAAAGCACTACATCTGATTTTGAGAACTATACTGCCAAGAAAAACTTTCTCAAGTGAAAAGAAATAAAAAAAACCCCAAGAGAATAAATCAAAGACTAGAAAATAAGGTCCATGAGGAATGACTGAAATAATTAGAACCATAGAATAGTTTGGGTTGGAAGGGAACTGGGATTGTTTAGCCTAGAAAAGATTACGGGGAAAGATGATTACTGTCTCCATATACATAAAAGTTTTCAAAAAATGAGGAAGAACAAACTATTTTCCATGTTCATGGACAGGGATTGAGGCAATGTGCTTAAACTGCAACAAGGAAGATTTGTTTGACATGAAGGCAATCTTTATTATAAAAATAATGATAAAGAATTGATGGAACAGGTTGTCCAGGGCAGAAGAAAATGCACAATCTAGCCTAACAGATCTTTGAAGAACAGGTTATACATCAGTCAGAAATAACATGGGGTTTTTGAGTCAAGTAGAAGAGGAAAGGGAGCATATGACCTCTTGCAGTTCCCTCCACCTCTGTACCTTAGTAGTCTCCATTTTTAAAAAATTGAATAACACAATAACCTATATAACTTGTATTTGAAATAACCCAACTCTGCATCACCCATCCCAAATACGATCCTTCTTCACTTGGCAAAATAAAATTATCTATACCTTTAAAATGGAAAAGCCTGACAGGCAAATGTGACTGACACGCCTGCCTTCTGCACTATATAGCACAGAACTGATGTACCAATTGTTAAGTAATAATCTATCACTTCTGTTTCTCTTTTTCCAATGGTCATTATTGGTGTATCTGAATTCTAAGTGGCTTTCATACAAAGCCATTATTACAAAGGTTAAAAAACCTTTTCAAATTTCCCAAGACCTTTCTGGAGATAAGACAGAAAATTTGGCTACTGGCACATTACCAGCAATTAAAAACCTCAATCTTCTGCCCTTTGCTAACAGTTCCATTAAAGGAAATAGTGTGCATCTGAATTAATTTATTTTGATTAATTCCTTCAGAGATGCATCTGCCTCCAAAATTATAAAAGGCATTGTTTGTCATGATAAAGGGCTACTGAAATTTTACATCCCTTCTCTGTAGCCCAATGTATACTCCAGGAACTTCAAATTCATGATGTGGACAAAGGAGACGGAAACATATTGTCGATACTATCTAATGGCTCCATAGCTGGTACCATTACAGCCATCAAAGATCCTCAGCACTGGAAAGCAATTGGTAGCCACCCAGTTACAGCTTCGAGCAGAGACGGAAACGTTCCTGTTTCATCTCCAGTGAAAGCAGTCATAACTCATTGGTATTACACAGATTAAGAAACATTGAAGTATAAGCAATTAATACATTACACACTCTGTTAAAAGCCATTGTCAAATCTGTCAGTTCCCTTACTCAGTCTGTAAGTGCCCCATGCTATTCAACTGTGATATTAAAAAAAAAAGACTAAAGAATCAAGTTCTGATTCTATTGTCTTTTTGTTTAGAACTAAAACAATCTGTCTGTCTGCAATACTGAGCACTCTAAACATGCACCACAGATCAGAGGGCTCAGATTTGGCATTGGAACCTGCTTCCCTTCCGTTCTGCCGGCTCTGGTAACACCCTTGATTATCCACTGATAAGCAGAAACAGCAGTTGAATCTTTAAGGATATGTCAAATAACATTAAGAAAACAATTTTTCTCACATCAGCACAGGAAACACAGTACCTGGTATAGTTGGTGATTTTTATGTTTTATTTTAAAATGCAATATACTATCCTGTTTGCAAGCAAATTTGGGAGTAAACAAACAAAATGACTAAGAAACCTTTAGAGAGACTAAGAATTCATTTAAAATGTAGGCGCTTTTCAAAATCACAATATCTTAGCCATTTCCACATTCTTTAATTTTTAAAATCCCCCAAGAACTAATCTACTTTCTGTGCAGGCAGCAACTAAAGTTTTAAAATCAAATTTATTTTGTGTGGCAAAAGACTGAGAACATCTGATAGCAATGTTTGGACTTGTTTCCAATGAATTAAAAAATGGGGAAACAGTGTAAAGTAAACTGAAAAAAAAAAACTAGGAAGAGGATGAGTTAAGTAAGAATCAACATGCAGGTTGGAAAGAAGTTTCTGTAAGTGTATTACAAACTCTGACAAAGCAAGGATTGTCATTTCCAAAGTCAAAATGGAGAACAATACATAAAATTCCCATTGACTCAGAAGAGAGATTTGAGCTCTGAACTTCTTTGGAAGCCTCAAATTGTCTTTGCAGCACGATGACATGAACCCCAACAATATCTGACTCTGAGACTGTAAAAAAAAAGAGTTGATTTTCTTGTATGAAGAACTACCTACAAACTCCTGATTAGGATGGTTTTTTCCTGTTACCAGGGTATGCCTTCAATGAACACAGCATATGAAGGAAATCATTACTATTTAAACATATCTAATTAACAAACAGTAACATCAAATATATTTTTTCTTGTTCCTCTAATGGTTAGAGGAAGATTTTTGCAGTTAGACATACGGCTCTAATATCAAAGGAAATAAAGCAAACCATTGAATTCTCTGCCTAAGTTACTTTAAAGACATATTAATAATTTTAAACTTCAAGCTAGCTCTCATAAACAGAACAGAGTAAATGCCTTTACTCCACATAGGATTCTCATTATCCACTAACAAAAGGTCTGCTCTTTCCCAGCCCAGACAATATCTTGTGTACTAGCCTAGCTCAAATCAGCACAACATCCGCTTGCTTGAAAACTCAACCTTGTGCAAAGGACCTGAACCATCAGACTCTGCATCAAGGATACAGAATTGTACCTCCTCTACACAAACCTTCAGCACACTTCAGTAACTTCAGAAATTAAACCTTGAGGTCACAACCTGATAACTACTACAGAGAAAGAAATGCTTCTCTACTGGCACATGTATACAGCAAGTACAAAATCTTCATAGCACAAACAACTTCTACTGTTCACCCACCTTCCCCAGATAAATAAAGTAAGAAGGCTGGCTGGCTTTCAAATCTCTTTAGAGTTAAGCACTTAATAAGCTGTGACTCAGGTGCAACTAGTTAGGACAAAGGGGTACTCCCATTCATTTCCCTGCATTCTACATTTGAATTAAAAAAAAAATAAAGTAAAAAGAAGATTTAATCAAGAAGTCCACAGGCTCAAGAAGTCCACAGGCTAGAACTCTAGAACTTGTGAGTTACACCAGCCTCATGGTCTGGAAATCCTCTGTGCACTAAGTTACCACCAGTACAAATCTTGATACTACACTTCAGTAGATCAGGAAAAGAACTAATGGCATTTCAAAGAAAAATGGTGAGACTGGAGTCAGGCAGGGAGTCAGACACTACATTATATCACACTGAGACCCGAGTTCAGTGAGACCATTATAAGAATTTGATGCAAGCATCACAACTCTCCAGAAAGTGTCCAAGCTTTCCTGCTTGGAGCCAATGCTATGATTCAGAGTACCATAAACTTCTGTTCCTACTCTGGTCTTGGTGGCATCAGGGTTAATTTGGACAAAGTCCACTAGCAGTAGTATTGGCCTAAACATTTTCTTCCACAGCTGCACTCATTGTGCTACTTCACGAAAAAATCAGCAGAACTGGTATTCAGAAAAATCAGTACTGTTTTAGAAAGGGAAAATAACATCCATAAAGCTAATGTATTCTACCCAGAGCTAAGAAGAAGCATGTGCTCACATTTGATCATTGGAAGTCAGGTACCACTATGGTTTACTCTGCAGGAATCTCACATTTTATTCCATCCCTGTCTCAGCCAGGGAACTTTCACCAATGTCAGTGGGAGCTCCGTACAAAGAGCAAGAATACAGAATACAGGCCTTAGTTGCTCGAATTTAGCTGAAGAGCAAACCTTATGTTCATCCAACCTCTCAATTGTAAGAAGGCAAGCATTCAGCCATGACTAATTTAGGAACTAATTCAACATTAAATTGTGGCAGAATGAGGAAGCAAAGTGACAGCTGTTTAATTAAACTCTAAATCCGATTAGATGGTGTTATCAAGAGAAATCCATGGGAGCCTGAGGTCATGAGAATGGTCCTGTTTACAGGCTGAAAATTCTGGAAGTGGAATCCCATAAAATGATGTTTCTCCCTCAGACAAACACGCTGCTTCATGGGTAACAAGCCTGTGCTGTAGACCTGAAGGAGTGACACAGAAAAGCCAATTATGTCTTCATTTATAAGGGAAGTTTCTTTAAAAAGTTTGTGGAAAATAGGCAGTTGGGCACTGTTTACCTTAAAATCAAAACAGCATTTGTCTTACGGAAAAAGGACAGAAGCAGCAAGCCCCAGCATGCTGTTGACAGCACTTGAATCAGTGGAGACAATGCCTACGCAGGATTGCTCCAGGACCCGCACTGTGCTTCCAACTGCTGTTCAACCCATCACCCCTGATGAACAGTGACACCTCGGCAACACATTTACAAGAGAAGAAGATGGAGATGTGGGAGATATAAACTCCACATACGCCAGTTACAAACACCATAAATAGTCTACTGATGAGCACTAAGTTATGCATCACAAGTTTCCAGGGCATCCTAATTAGAGTGATGCACAGAGCTGTACTGCTGCAGACAATTGTTATGCTGATTTGTGAGTCTGGTGACACGATGGTTGTAGATTTGCAGTAGTAATACTACTAAGATTACAGCTGATTAACACAATAACATTGTTAGGCAGCAGACTCTGTTTATCTACATAATCCCATGATTAAAAGTAAATTATACATTGTGCTTTCTGCCAACTGGATTCTCTGACACTCCGCATTCTCAGACAGTACATACGAGACAAGGAAGAGGCTGACATTCTGTTTTTAAATTCTTAGCACACACTTCAGAAGAACAGGAGTGTTTCTACAGAGCAAAGAGTTTGCATCGTGATTAAGCAGCTCCCTGAGACAAATTCATGCCACGGCAATCAGTGGGGAAGAGCAAATTTTGTTGGTCGGATTTTGGTTTGCTCTTTGGCCCATCATACGTAAATTCTACTCTGCTTCATTCATCATTTAATAACATGAGGACTTTTATTTCATAAGTAATATCACATTGCAAGATAAATGAGCTAATGCCATTAAGCAGTAAAACTGAAGTGGGGCAACCTGCGTACTTAATAGCACCCCTCAGTGTTCAAACATGGATGCAGACGAAAGCCAGGTTACTCCGTGACTATAAGGTCCATAGTGATAAGGAAAATGTAAACTAATGAACAAATTAACAGTGGTGAAATATTAGGACATTCAAAATCTACATAAGAAACAGACTTATTCAGTAAAAGCTGCCATTTCTGCAGTCTGTTTCTGATGAGGATAGCAGAACAAAGGATCTCAAAGTTTCTTTTGGATGCTAATTCCTTTTGACACACGACAATACTGTAAGGTATCTTCTCTTTATTAAATCTTTGTTAAATGGCCAACAGTGGACATAGCACAAAAATTAAGGACAATATCTGCCCTGAAGAAAAAATAATGCAGAAGTCAAACACAGATAAAACATCACCCATGGAAAGACTCAAAAGTGGACGTTGGCATTGTTCTGTCCCTAGCATGCAAAGTCTTTGTTTGAAGAGCTTGATCAATGTGATGTCTGTGGGTATCCAGGAATCTTAAAGAAGGTAAATGGAGAAAATATGGAACCAGGGACATAAGCAAGGGATTCAGACTCATATTTCTCACCTTCCAGAAGAGTGGCTTTGACCATCATCAGTAGACGGGTACAGCCCATCAGTGCACAGGCTAGGCTGGGGCCCTTCACCCATTTTTCCCGGGGCTGTACCACTGCAAGGAAAATAGTGGCAGATTCCTAGGGCCAGGAGAGAAGGCAAACAGCACGCAACTGGGATGGGAACCTCTCGGGCACAACACAATTTTCCCTGTTGTTTTTGTGAACCATGTAATTTATGACAAAGATCAGAGTGGCTTTTCAAAATGGGAACTCGGTGTTCTGCAAATGCAATGCCTCTTTAATCAATGATCTTGTCTCTGTTTACAGTCTCCATATTGAAATAAATCTTAATTACTGGCCCCCCACATTAGCAACAGACCGTTCCATTTTCTTTTCTGCCTGTACGGTTTTCAAATACCCTGCTAGTGGAATTTTTGAGTTCTGCTAAATTATGGTCTGCACACAGAAAAGGGGAATGTAGAATACATTAACAGATAGGGATGCAGAAAAATATCTTTGGATTCTTGGATGACTAATCCACACTTTCTTTGCAGTGAATCTACCCTGTTAGCATTCAAACGTGCAAAAGGGAACATATCCAAAGATTACTTTGATTTAGCAGATGCAGGCTGTATTGCTAAATGTAATTCCACCATCACTCAAAAGTGAGCATCTCTTTGAAGGAGAGACTGGAGCAACCGAACAAAATGAACCATGTTTTTAATTGCTTTGTTCTGTTTACAGCTAGTGACGTAAAATGATGGAAAAATGTTATAAAGCCATTACTCAGATCTGTGTATTCCTACAAAGGCCACATTGACTTAAGGTCAGGTACAGAAGTCTGATGCTAACCAGATTATTATGACAACAGGATTTCACTTCTTATTGCTTCTAATTTTGAATAAAACAGTAAAATCTTATCAGCATAAACTGTTCCCATGAGTGATAAGCAGCATTCTGGTTAGCAAAAAAACGAGCAATAGACACAGGCTGTTTTATAATAAGGATAAAAAGGATAGTGAGAAACATTTTGCTTCAAGCTGCAGGCTAACAAATGCCTTTTCTTCAGAGCTTATGGAAACAGCAATTATGCTAGCAGACAAGGCAGCTTTCCGTGATCTGTTAAAGAGGGATAACCAGTCTTTGCCTCTGCATTTCCAATGTATTTGCAACTAGGTGGAATGAAGAAACCTTACTAGCCAGAAGGTCCAGAAAGGTAGAACACCTCTGAAGGTCCTGCTACTTTATCCACTTGTGAACAGCTGAGAATCAAATTCAGATTTCTTTTAACAAATTCATTTCAGAAGTAAATATTTACTTTATTGTATTTCTTATACTAAGTTTATCATATGCAGTTCACAATGCCAACTCAAAACTTGATTTTGGAGCTGTAATATTTTGCCACAGGCACTGAGACCAACCAAGAAATCTTATTTCCTCTCCCTTGTGGAATCAAGATCCTAGTGCTTCCATTAATATTTCTACCAGTAAAGTTCCACTGCCTGAATATCGATTTGTATAAAAGTAATCCCATTCTGGCTCCACATGATGGCTGGATGTCTATATGCTGAGCAGTGACTATAATAAGAGAGTGTTTCTACACCACGAGCAACCAGATCAAATGATTCTCACCTTATCTTAGTGAAAACTGATTCTTGTTTTTTTTTCTGAACAGATCTAGGAATGAGAAAAGTCATTCCCACACCATCTGACACAGTTTGGTTTTGGTTTTCTTGCTGAATTAAATACCCCCAAAATATTGAAGTGTTCTAGTTTTCTTTCCATTTTATTTTCCAAAAACATTTGAGGAAATACATAGCCCCGCTTTCCAGCAAAACAAAACAAAACAAAAAATCAAGTTACTTTTATTTATAAAGTATTGGCTCCCAAATACCACTTTGGCTGAATTGGCCTTGATTTGATCTCTTATGGCTCTTTTAATTTTTTTTAAACATAAAACCTTTGTTTTGTTTTACCTTGAAACCTGTCTTTACCCATCATAAAGCAAGGTGGAATGAGAAACATGTAGTCCTTTTCCCACAGAGAACATGGATTCAGTTAAAGCAATGACTACTGATTCCTTGGGGAAGCTGCATCCTCGGAGGAGCTTGGAAGATGCAGCTAATTACCAAGTATGCTGGAGAGGCATTCCCACCAGCAGCAACAAGCAGCAAAACTTCTGCAAGGAAAGAGACATCAGACAGATTCTCCCAAGACTGCAGGCAAGTGAGCACAGTCTCCAAAACTCCTTCGTTCCAGCTGTCACAAGAACTGCTACAATGCTTACATGTCGAGCAACACACTTTGCTCACACATGACAATGATTTCAACACTTTTTTAAAATTTATCAAGTCCTCAAGAAATAACCTGAAGCCTTCCCTACCACCCTAAATTACTCCGACAAGATGATCTCATTAGATAATCTAACCCCCTAGGTGATGGAAAATGCAAATTAATATGGACATGAAATAGAATCAACTGAACATTTTCATGCTTGATTGTGTCTTTCTGTGCCATCTTAAAAGCTGCAAATGTGCATAGTTTGTCTTTTTTAAGTGTCTATCACAATCACTGTGTACCAACAGCGATGGAGCCCCTGGCTGGAGGCCTCTCTGTTTTGCAGGAGCTGTGACACCAAATTCAATTAGGTGCAGCTCACTAAAAGACAAGTATTACGCCAAAGCCGTCTCTCTTTCCTGTTGACTAGGACAGATATGTCAGAATCCAGTGGCCAATATGTATTTTCAAAGAAAGATGGTATTTCCTGCTGTGTGGAGGAAGAGTCTGTAATTGAAAATGACTTCAAAGAAAGCAATTCTGGAACCACTTAAAACGTAGAATAAGTTTTAAGGACAACTGCAGGAGATGGGAAGCAGAAGCCCACATTTCATCTTTCTATAACCACTTAAAATACAGAATAAAGACATAAAGGTGACTGGAGAAGATGGGAAGCAGAAGCCCAAATTTTATTGCTCTATATTTAGACATAAGTGAAATTAAAAACCTTTAAAAGATGCATTTGTGTAACACAGGAAACTACCTACTCCTCTTTGCGAAATTTCATTTCTTACTTTCAGCATTTTGCTAAATTGACTTAGAAATGAAAGCACTTACATAGGGAACACATTATCTACCAGGAAAAAATTGTAGTTATGGATTGAAATGTGAGTATTACCTGAGGTATTCCAGCTCCAGCATCATTACTGGTTATTTTGAGCACAGAAAATGCAAACAGATGAAAAGCTGTGAAGTGACAGGTTAAAAGCCCTTATTCTAAGACCAACATACTTGAGAGCCTTCGCTGTTGTTGTTTCAGAGCAGTGCTACTTATGGATAAGAGTACACTTACGGATACTTATTAATACACTTACATCTGATGAATAGAAGCAATAAACTGTCTTAAGCTCTCTTGAAAACGTATGTTTTTATACACTTATGCAGTGCACAAATTACACATATTTCATCTATAGTAGACATATGACAACATGTACAATACACACTCATACCTATAATTTTTTATCTAAACATTCTTAGAAGACCAGCCACGTGCTTGGAAAACAGAGCAGAGAGAAACATATGAAGAGCCTTAGTTCAGTGACTGGAGCTACTTACAGCATTCCCAGGAAAGGATAAATATTTGTTACAGATTCAAAAAGCTATGCCAATAAAATGGCCTCGAAAACTGCAACACATTCTATCCTTTCTAATCACAAAAATAGGTTTTTGTTTACTCAAACATCTAAGGAATAATTGTCTGAGAAAGCCTTCAGCTATGATGAACACCTCTCTGTTGCTGAATGGTCCTATTACGTTTATCACAGATGGGAGTGGGAATATTGGTGAAGCCTGAATGGGAGAGACAGGCAATAACCACCTGGTGATCTTATAATGGAACAGTTCATGGATGCTTAAGCAGCCATGGATGGAGCTACATAATATCTTCTTGCTGAAATAATTTCATGGCTTACAGTTCTCTTTTGTTGCAAAAACACTAATATGTGAAATTTGTCAATTTAAGGGCATTTTCTGGGCTCAAGAGCTGTCAGTCATTTACTTTCTTTTTTCACAAGTTTGGGGAAGTTATTTGGAAATGGACCCCCAGTTAAACTGGATTTGCTCCCATTAAGCAGAACCATCACAGCTCTGGTGATGTCTCCAGTCTCTGATGACCGTGGGAATATAGCTGGTAGTAAAAAGGCAATTTTCATCAGCAATTTGAAATTCTTCCCATGTTCATTTCAATTAAACCTGCAGGCCTGTTATATAGTTGGCTATATATCTGTAATAATATTGCTGTAATAGCTGTAATCAATAGACAGTTGCAGATTGAAAATATACAAGCATATTAGGACGCGTGCATGGATGCACACACAATTACACACTACCTGTCTATATGTGAGTAATCTATATGCACAGAAATACACACACAACTATAATGGAAACACGATTATGAGGCATTCCATGTTAACAGAAGCCACATACTTGATTATAGGCAGATAGAGACAGTAATTTTCATTTTATGTATAACACTTCTATCCCAGATATTTCTTACTGTTAATATTTTACAAAGATAATTTTTTAAAACCTGACCCCACTGAAATCAACAGTGATTTTGCCAGTGACTCCAGTAAAGCTGAGGTCCACTCCATCAAGCATTATGGAGTAAGCCCTAAAGAGTCCTCCCTAATGTGCCTTCCTTTAGTCAGACTCAAGCACTTCTATAAACCTCCACTGACTTCCACCTGAAGGATTGGGGTCCTCAGACAAAACTGATAGACTTAATTCATTGTTATGCTGATAAGATATGTCAGACACAAGGGGGTTTCCACCACTTAGTGATGATCTGGATCACTGTGATACTTTTCTTGTTGTGAGTTTACCCCTTAACATGTTGCAGATGTCCACTGTGGTTCATACGAAACCAGTATCATAACGGACTTGAGTGGAGCCTGTAGAGACATAGTGTATAACAAAGCCACGCTGGGCAGCAAAGATGGAAATTTAATGTGGTTTCTGAGTGAGGGGAGTCAAGCACAGCTTAAAGAAGCCTTACAGTGAGGGTCTGATGTTTACAAATACCTATGTACACTTCTTATTTGCTTCAGTTTGTAGTGCTGTATTGTTCAGCCGTAGCAGATAAAGCTGTCAAGGAAGTATAGTTTGGTAAATTAAACTATACACTGAAGATATCCACATAGTTATAAACAAACAAACAAACAAAGATTATATTTTTGGGGATGTGCCTCACAACAGCTCCAATTCACTGTTTGCAGCTCTGGGAAAAGATCGACATGCCAAAGAACAGAGTGCTATTTACATGCTCTTAGGTATCATGCCTGGCCTCCAGCTGCTCTTCCACAAGGGCAGGGATCTCCTGTAGGTCCCGTGTCATACCTGGTGGTCCTGGATGGACGACTCAGACTCTACAGCATCTTTAATGGCAACAGACATCTATGTATAGGCACCTGGATCACCTCCTCCTTTCTTCTCCTTGAATTAAGTTAAGGTTCCAATCTGCCTTCTTCATGCTTCAGCTCCCCATTTACGGAGGGGCTACTGTCCCTACTCTATTTGTTTACAGTGGGAGTAGAAACTCTTTTACAGTCAATGAAATCATGTTACCTACTATAAACCACTCCCAGAATTTCAGTTGGACCCCCCAGATTCTGCTGATGTAAACCAAGTTTTATATAAGTGGTACAAGCCACACTGATGATGAATAAACTGTTCAGTCTGGATAATCGTGGTAAAATCTTACCTAGCCTGATTGTCTGAAGGGAGCGGCGCAGCACTGATCACTGCGGGGTGGCATGCGCTCGATAACTGGGGTGAAGCAACTTCAGATGCTTTATGGACTTTAAGGATTAAGTCCCAAGGACAGTTTCTCTTTTTAAGTAACTAAGGTACTGCAGGATACATGGATTATTTTTATGGCCACTGTGGAAGGTTGTGAACTTGTTTTATTTGTGTAGATTAATATGTCATGGATTATTAATGAGTTACTTTCTCCCTCTAATAGGCAGTATTCATCTTCCACAAGTTCCTTAAGGTCCTCAGTTTTTGGCCATGGAGTGCACATGAACACTTGGCTCAAGTTTGTGGATGTCAGAACTCTGTTTAAACCATAGTGGAAGTAAAGTAGGCAGCTTCTGCTAAATTCTTGCAATTTAATTTAGTCTATTTTGAAATCAGCAAAAGAAAATTTCTACTTGCTCTTTTCTTATTTTGGCCATATAGTTTTAATTGTCGGTAAGAAAAATCTGTAACAAAGACACAGCAGAGATTCTTATGGAACTGCTACGAAAAAGTAGTAATAAAAATTAAGAAAATAGTCATTATTATTTCCTATTCTTGCCTCTATATTATTTTTCCTTTTCAAATAGTTTATTGATTTCACTGACTTCATAGCAGGTCCACATAAGCACAGTGCACAGAAGGCAGGAACAAGATTATTGCATTAATAAGAGCAGATACTGTACAGACATCACAGACTTACACAGTTAAAAAGATGAGAGAGAGTGACACAGGAAAATTAAATTACTGGCCAGACACATGTCTAAGAGACTCGTGGGTCTTATAATGCATAGGAATTAAAAATGGTATCTATGTAGAAGGAGGTAAAGTAAATATATAAAGCATGTATAATCACAGGTTCAATTATTGCCTCCTTACTCAAGCAAAAACATGGTTTTATCATCATGGGTCGCTTTGCAAGATCATGCTGGCTAGAGGTTCATGGTTAGAGAAGCATCCTTGAAATAGGTGGCCATTATCATTGTATAAATCAATGATATGAAGGAAAAGGGACCAAATCCATTTGTTTAAAGCAGTATTCTATTTGTTAGTATAACCTGGAGGAACCACAGTGACCATTATCTTTATCTGAGCATCTTACAGCATCTTACAACACTGAAAGAGCCTTGAAAAAAGATTTGCGTGCTTGAAAGCGTGTCTGGTCTTTTCTAGCTCTATTGGATGGCCTAATAAAAGACATTAGCCACAAACCTTGCTTCACTTTTCATTTTTCTCGTCAGGACTAGGACAACATTGCCAGTACTGAGTGGTGGAGATGAATTCATGTTTAAGCAGAGAATTTTCCTTTCTAAAGAATCAGCATTGCAGAATGATCCTGTAAGCCAAATACCTATATCGTAAAACAGGAGATGTTAAGTACTGTGTCCATTTTAAAGATGAGTAAACTGCTGTGGACCTGAGCATTACCAGAGATCCAAAAGAGGCAGAAACTAACTCCAGACATGCGGCTCCTGGTCCATCAGACAATTCCTATTTTTGCATATCAGAGTCTCCCAGTGCTTAATGAGCAGTCCATAATATGAATGAGGTAAGAGCAGCGAGGAGGAATTACTGAGTCCCAAATGATTTATTTATGACCACACCAAGCTCACTCCTGAAGCTTCCAGGCATTCTTAAAACATATGCCGCAGGATGCCCCGTGCCAGCTGGCAGCTCCGCTGTTAGTCACTGCTTTTCAATGCTTGCAATCGACATTTTGTCCCAGAGCCAGAATCTAAACCACAGTCTTCTCTGCTGGCTCCATCGAAGTTTCAAGTCATATAAAAACTTCTTGGTATTGGCACACAGACACGTAGTACCTTATACAAAATGATTCTAAAGTACATCCAGGTCTCAGACTGATGGCTTTGGTTGCTGCTGCTGACATAATATATACAGCAGGAGGCCTTCCACCTTCTGTTAGCTCTCCAGAATGAGAACTCAAGATCACAAAGAGGTTACAGCAAGCCTTTCGGATTTCACTCAATCATGCACTGTTTCGGAACAACAGGAAGAGAATTCACCCTTAAATCACACAAGGTGATTTTGGCCACATGTTGTTTCCTCAGCTACATCCTGGTAAATTCTGGTTTAAGCAAATGAAAACAAAAGCGTTATGCCAAGGTAAGAAATGTCCACATTAAAGAAAAAAAAGAGATTAAAGTTGTTCTCCTTGGAATGGTATATTGAGAGTCAAATTCAATAACGAATCTGAAGGTTTGAACTGTCAGCAGCAGTTTGGGGGTAGAAGGTAAATTGGCTGTGCTGCAGATCCATGCTATACGTAACCACGTTATGTGTTGCAGTAACACGCTGGTTAGTTTTTCAGTACTGAATTTACAGCCTCATGTTTCCCTCTGTCATTTTCTCAAACTCCCCAGTGAACTTGAATTCTTTTTTTTTTTACACTTATTTAGTTTAATCAAAATACTCATTTCACAACCTCCAAAAGACGCACAGCTCTGCTCCTATAGGGCCTTGGAGAGCGGAGTACAACACAGTCACTAATCCTGAGAGTGACAGTCAGCACTCAATATTCAACTACCATAATTAATAAAACTGCGCTGTTGCTATTTTTCACTAAGAGGATTTCCAAAAGCAAATTGCAGCAATAAATTACATCATTACAGCCTATATTATTGTTCTGCGAGGTGACAAATCTTGCAGAAAGACAATCAGCTTTGCTAGAGAAAAAAATATGGAGGACAAATCAGATGACTGGGACCTGATTAAAATTAATGTCAGTGTTACTTCTGTTCCCGCTTGCTTCCTGAAATTCCCTCTCTCACCAGCTGGCTTGCTGATGGCCCCGCTATGGTGCTGGTGCTTCAAATATCAGGCATGATTTGGTTCTGAGGGGAAAACCAACCTCGATAGGTTCACTCTCTGCGCCGATTTATATTGCCAGGTCCTGCAGTTTAACTACGGTCTAAAGCACACACCACAGTGATGGGGGCCACTGCCACAGTGTAGGAGTTTGGGTCTGTTAATTCACTTAGCATATGTGCATCAATCTGGAGAGCCCGGGCATTGCAGAAAGACCTTTGCATGCAGCCCCTCTAGCTTAGCAAAGCAGGTTTTGTTAGTAGCACAAGCTTTGCTTTGGTCCTGGTACCCTTTTGATACTGGGATGATGCACAGATCAAACCCCATTGCCACTGCTGCTCCCCATGTATTTATAGCAGCTGCTGCTCAGATGAAGAGAAAGAGCCAGCAGCACAGTGCTAGCTTTCTCCCCAGGACTGTACTGAACCCTGTCCTAAGTTTTAGTGTTTTATCTCCCTCAAGCAGCACTACTGAGTTTGAAGTACAGATTCCTAATGAATTCCACAGCAAACATCCTCAGTGATGAGAGTCTGGCTGGATAATGAACTGTAAACGGAAAGCAGGGTAAGGCAAACACGCACCTAATAGCAAACTGAAGGTGAAAAGTTGCTAGGGTTTTTAATGCTTGGGGTAGCTCATTATAACACTGAGGCTCATAAAAGTCCTGGTGATTTTTTTCCCCATGCTCACTCATTATCTTCCATTATAGTAAAGCATCTCCTTGTTGTCTAGACAGTCTCACTGTCCAAGCTGGAGCACCTCAGGACCTCATTATTTAGATTCCAGCCTAAACAATTCATAACTCTGCTAGGTGATTATTTCACCTGATTGTGAAGAATTTAATAGTCCCCAGAAATATTAAAACTCTCTTTACAGATCAAAATCATCATTAGAAGTTGCCAATTAAGTTAAATTGTTCCTGTTTTTTGGTATGGGTCACAGCTAACCCACTGAACGCTCAAGCCGGCTGAGCAACTGCTGCGTTTGCAAAGATACCTGCTCTGCTCTGGCAGTTGCTGCTCAGCCTGGCATCTCCTCTAAGCGACAGCATGAGAAGGTGGAGACCGTTTACCCTCTATGGTAAACCACAAATGTTTGTTGTCTGGAATAAGTTTGGGCAGTGCTTGGACTTGTATTTGTCAGTTAAGTCAAGACAACTGACCGTTAGCTAAAACTAATGAGAGAGCACTAGCTCAGATGAAAACTAGTATATTAACTTCCATAGGAGAGTGTGTAATCTAGCGATTGAGATTGCTGAGTTCAATTCCCCTTCTAGCCCTGCCAGCACGTCATGAACAAGCTCGTGCAATGTCCTTCAATCTCCCCTTCCACTTCTTTCAAATACTTTGCAGCAGAAGTGCAGAGCTGCAGGAGATTCAGCATCAGGCACAGCATTTGCCTCCCATCGTTGGACACGGGTGAACTCTGGCAAAGACTGAATTGCTTAACACATGCTACAGTCTTACAAATTAGTAACTTCTCTGCCTTTAAATTCCAGTTCTGTTTCAGCTATAAACTTTTGCAGAATATCAGCCTCTGAAATCGGTCTCCTACTCCTGCTGAGAAGTGCTTCTCTGCCTTCCTCCATATGATCTGTCAGTGAAGGCAGCAGTGGAGGGCATGTAGGGTGAATACAGTCCTGAGCAGCTACAGCATCAACACACACAGCCCTGGAATGTGCTTCTCAAGCATCATTGTCTGGGTCCACAGCTCACTTTCTGCTGGTTCATTATTATGGCTCTGCATGGTCTCTGCTCACATGCGTGTGGCAGCTGTGAAATTGCCTTTGTGGTTATGTTAAACAATCAGAATTTTAATCAGATGTCATTTCAAATATAAACTGCTATTTAAGATGTCTTCTTCTGATGGAGTAGCATCACAAATGTGAGCCAATACTTAAAGCAGTCCCAAAATCCTGCCCAGTACATCACAAGAACAAAAAACCTTCAGATTTCACGTTAGACAATGCAGTGCCATGAACCAACACCAAAATTATCTGCAGCAGAATGTGGGCTTGACTCAGGCTAACTTGCAATGCTGAGAATCAGCAAGGAAGCAGCTGGCTATCTCCACACAGTCCTGCATTGTGCTGTGCTGCCAGGAGAAAGCCCACAACAGTACTCTTGTAGCATGCATGAGTGATTGGCATCAAGCATGGACTGGCTGGGGGATCCCGAATCCCTACGCCCGCTGTGTTAGGAGAAAAACGTGACCCTATGTCCTGGTGTCAGCTGCACTGTCCCTCCTTTCCCATTCATGGAGCTCAGTTTCATCTAACCTTGAACAACATCTTGACCTCCGTCAGCTTGGCTTAAGGACTGAGAATTTTCTAGAGGATTCTGACTTGTCCGTCATTTGTGCAGCATTTAGTGCTGTGAGACACTACTCTTTGAGGGGAGCACTTAGGTATTACCAAAACACCAACTATCCAATAATTGAGTTGCTGGCATCTCACTGCACACTCTTGTTGTTCTGCAATTTTTCATTTGGTTCGCAGGATTTTTCTCCTATTGAGGCTGAGAAGAATATATATTAGGCTTCATATTAATGTCTCTCTACTATAAGCAGGAAAATCAGCAAAAACCCCCAGATATTCTCTATATGGCAGAGATCTTTAAAAATCTGGAAGCTAGCTGACCCCATCTCTCCTCAGCATTCAAAAAATCTCAAAGTAATCCATTCAATAGCATTGTCAGATATGAGGGATGCTGGAAGAGGAAATTATACATACTGTTGTGCTGCATAGAAAATGACATACAACCTGATCCAATGGAAAAATTAATTCCAGCCAGCTGAGTTAGCCTTATTGATCCATTCTCATTTCCTGCAAAAGGTAGGACTGAGTGTGACTGTAGTAAAGAAAAGCAAAACAGAAGCTAGAGGTAAAAGTGCAGGCATTGTAGAAATTATGACTGGGACTTAAAAAGGCACTGCTCAATTGAGCCATTTTGATTTCTTTACGTTGCCTGCATCTTCCGACCAATTTAAAATCAATGAACAACAGTTCATCCTTTTTTTTTTTTGCTTTTGTTTCCTGATGGGCAGACAACAAAAAAGCCAATTCTTAACAGGTAAGATGAATCGATATGCATTGCTAGTTACAGCTCAACGCACTATGTGACGCAGCCAATTTATAAGCAGGTATGCAGGCTCCTGAGTTCAGCTGGTATAAATAGAGAGCAATGGCACAAACTTTAGTGAAATTATATACAGCATAAATCTAAAGGAAGGAGTGCTATCCTTGTTTAAACAGTTGTAACCTACCATGATGGAATTTGTAGGCGTGTAAGTGATTTTGGTTACTGCAAAAGAAGTAGCAGAAGGAAGAGAGTTCTGTCTTTAACACCGACCTGCCTTACTGGCATCAAACAATGAACGTATACACAGGTCTTCTACCTTGCTCTAGCCCAAAATAAAATTTAATGGTATTAAAAATATGTATCATCCATTTAAAGCGTGAAAAGAAATCTCACTAAATTTCCTACAATACCATCCCATGTTGAATACAAACATATGGACTTCTTCAGTGGGATTTGTGTGTGTGCATGTGCTACAAATGTGAACAATTTTGGTTTTGTTTTTAATCCAGTCAAGTGGTAAAATCAGTATAGTTGCCTGGACTTGCTCATGACAGGATAGAAATTTGAGGAAAATGTGAGAAGTAAGTTAAGCAACCTTGTACACCTTAATTGGCAAGTTCTGAGGTTACTTGTGATTAATCGAGGAGGTTTTCAAAAGCAGCTTAGCAGATAATTAATTAAGCTCCTATGAAAGCAATTTCCTAATTGATGCTGCAACAAGTAACATGAAATCAGAAATGCTAGAATAGGGCACAACTGAGACAGTAGATTTTCTCTAATGGAAGATATATTTTCTGAAAGCAACAGAACCAGTTAGAATTACATTTTCCTAACTTTTCTGTCTCATTTTTCTCTCTAAATATATTGAAGACTGAAATGTCCTCCAAAATTACTCAGATTGATTAACTTCTGAGCTCAGGAAAAAAAATATATACTTACCCCAAATTCACATCTCATTTTTTTTTCTGGGAAAAAGTTACTACACTTATTCTCAGCCCAGTAGTTTTCATACCTCTTGCTCCTTTTACTTCACTGTAGTGTTCACTGCAGCAGCATCACTGTGTTATTGTTTCTTACTTGTATACACTATTTAGCCCAATAGTTAAACACACAGAATATGGATTGTACTGAACTCCTCTCTTTTGACTGTATGATGAATTTCCATAGATTTTTCAGCAACTGTATCCTACCACTTGCTCCACTGATCCAAGTGCTATGAGACTCTCTTAAAATTCCAGGTTCAGTTCTTACTGACAATGTCAATTCTTTAATCTCATTCATTCCAAAATACTGTAGCAACAATTGCACTAGCCTTTTGAAGGCCCACTTTTTTCTCATCTTATTACTTTTTTTTTTTGTAATGTTATCAGGCATAGGGCAATAAAGGATACATGATCTTTCTTGCCTCATAAGTTTGGAACAGCTCACATGAGACACGCTTTACTCTGTGAGTCAGAGACAGCCTTTATGTTACACTCAAACCAAGGAGAAGCTTGCTCCATTCATCCCCAAAAGACTGACTAGGATGTCCACCAGACCAATGGCAGAGAGTCAATCAGATCCTACATCCTAATGCCGTACAACATCTTTGGGCAGCTCCTTTTTTCCCCCACTTTTGGCCACCTTTAAAAATTCTGAATGGCACATTTTACTTTTGATGTTAGCAGTTTTGCTAACTCCATGCTTAAATCAACAAAATCTACTTTATCCTCTAGAGGACTATGAAACACACTTGCTGAGAGACATTGAGATCTAATTTCTGTGTACAATAATGTGCCGTTGCTTTACAGTGTGTAGTTGAGATAAAGAGCATGGGCCAAGTTCGCAGCAGACACAGTCTCATCCTCTTTCTTTTCTGTGTGACTCTTGTTTCTGACCAGGAGAACTGCCAGGTAATCAGCTCAGCTAGAGATTAATGCCTAAATGAAGAAAGCACCCTGGCTGGATATGCGGTGTTAGCTAACAGAAAACTCTGAAAATTCCTTTTATCTACTAATATCCTGCCAGCAAAGCCAATTTGGCACTGGTATCCCATCTGACTGGATTCTGTTAACACAGTGTATTTTGGCTCCAGCCAAGTGTTATCACAAGGTACAGAAAGGAGATAAACAAACACAAGAAAGCTTTGCAAAGAGAAAGGTTTAATGATTTCATTGTTTGAATCCTTTGCACAACCCAGATTGCCCAATGCTACAACTGTTGGGAATGAAGGATCTCACCTTATATGATCTATACAATGCTAAATTCATTCACTGAGACCTCCAGTTCTTAAAGAAACTTGTAGATAATGAGTTTTAATCTAGAATAGACACAAGTCTGCAAGTAAATCTTGAATCTTCTATGCAAGTGCAAAGGCTTTAGACTTTAATATGAAATATTAAAAAAAAAATTATTTCCCAAAATACAGAATATAGAGAAGAAGCTGATGAGTTATTTCAAGAATGACAAGAAGATGTTAAGTCTGCCAGTAGACAGATGTCTTAACATTTGGTACTGGAAGGCATCTATCTCAAAAAATAAAATCTGACCACAAAAGCCTTCCTTACACACATTCTTCAGTCTTTAGACGACAGATGTTCAAATATGTATTCCCTGTTCAACTCCACAGGTAATGAGGACAATTATTTCCCTCTCAGATCTGGAATGTAGCACAGGCTTTCTGCTGACTTAACAGACTTTGGATCAGGAAATTGCTGGGCATGACCTCATTTGATGTCAGCAGCAGTTTTACTCTTCAAAGGGGAAGAATATATTGACGATTAGGACTTCCAGGAAATAACACTCCTCTAATTATCTGCTGCAAACCATTGAACACTGTTCAAACTGCCAGCATTTCACCACCAAGATTATGCAAAGGAGAGGCAAAATTCACAAGTGGGATGGACATGTCTAACTCTTCTCCCAAATCCTGAGCTCTGACATTGACTAATGGTAGCATGTGCAGTTCCTCTATTAATTGCCACTAGGTCGTGTTCTACGTGGCTGCTTTGTGCTTCTCCCTTTCCTGAGGTTCGGCAGGACTTCCAAAATAAATGCTCAGTGCCTGCTTCACCTGTGAGCATGGAAAAAGTTCTCAGCATGTACCTAAATCCCACAGAAAATACAATGCCTACCTAAAAGCAGCACACCTGAGATATTGGAGACTCTAGTGAAATTTCTTATTTGCTTGACTCAGAGCAGGAATTTAATCCTAGGTCGTTCACTCGCTGGAGGGGGCCCTAACTGCTAAGTCTCAATGCTCCCACCCTTGCTTTGCAGAAGTAATTGTATTTTCACTGGGCCAGAGGAAGAGAAGGAGACACATTTGTGAGCCTTGTAAAGACAGGCAACAGATATGATTTCATGGGGATGCAGGTAGCCCACAATTGGTGCTGCAACGCTGAGAAGAGTAAGTAGATTTTAACCCAAGGCATTTTTCCACACAAAAGTCTATACTTCATTTCCTTAAATATATTATTGAGGCTATCATTATTTTCTGCTTCTTCCTTGGAACCACAAGTTCTTACACTATGAGGGAAATAGCCAGCAAAATTAGTATCAGCCTCAGCCTACTAAGGAGCAAGTAACTTAGGCTTTAGCAGAAGGTGCTTGAGGCCCTCTAAAGCTGCTCTACAGCTTGAAAGTCCAAGCCATGTAATGGCAATTAGAAATGGGAAGGTAAACCTACTTGGCTTTGTGTTACCAGCTCACAGCCTGGAGGGAACTGTGCATGACAGAAATTCAGGATTTAAAGTCTGAGAGAGATTTTTAAAGTTGCAGCATCCCTTTCTTCTGCAGTAAGGTTATAAGAACTAAGTTGTGTGATGAGTATAGACCATCAAATTCGGGCACGATTTAGGAAATCATTCTATACAGCTACAAAATAGGGAGGCAGAGCAGAGAGCACTCCTTTGCAAGTCTATCTGAGGCCTGATATACGTCTTCTCAGATCACGCACAGATTGGATAGAGCAACATGCTGAAATAGTTTCTTACCATTGCCAATGGAACAATTCCAACAAGATCCTTCTGGCAGATGAAGATTTCAGACAAGGTTATGTCTGTTGTCCCCTTCCGAGGGTATTCCACCTGCCAGGTGATGGGCTGCGTTCCAGAAAGGCTGCTGAAACTGGCTATTTCAAAGTTCATCTGCACGACCTCATTGAATAAACTGTTACTTCTGAAAAGAGGAAAAGAGGGAAAGGGAAGAGCTATTACTTTTGCTGAAGAAGGCAAATGAAGTGAATCATATTAGCTACTGGAAAATGCAGCTATTTATATGCAGATACAACACAAGGCCTTTTCCAATCTACACCTTCTTCAGACCATACAAACTGGAATGATTCAAAATGAGTCAGCTGCTCTTACTATGAACACTATGTGGAGGGATAAAATCCAGGATATCCTGTCTGATGAAAACAAAATATACTTATTCCATTACATGGGTTTTTTATGATTTTGCAAGTATGATTCAACCTTACTGAAAAATGGACTTGACCCAGATCAACCAAAGTCCAGTACAGCTCACGAAGACTGAAGAGCCCAGAATTAGCATAGTCAAAAAGAAAAAAAGAGATTCAAAATCACAGAAATCCTTAGCAATGAAACTCAGTGTAACTGAACCTCATATATGTTGCATGGAAGCCATTAAAAAAATTAACATGGTTAAATGGCAAGATGACAAGATTAGTCTAAACTTAGAAGTATGCCCTGGAAATTAAAAAATCCATGCAGCTGAGATCAAATAGAAAGAAAAAAGCTATAATAGGTAAAATACACTATGAAGTCAGCAGGCATAAGATAATTTGAGTAACAAATATGAAAGACATGCTGAAATTAAATTTTCTTAACTACATCAGAAATAAAAAGAATATATGAAAGAAATTTGCTGGACTATCTGCTAGTTTAATTTTTAAAAAAACTATTTGCATCAGAAAATACACATTAACTTTTCTGGAACTTCCAAATGTCTTTCCACAGCGCAGAAAGTCTTGATATTTCACAGAATATTACTTTAAACTAACCCTGCGCTGTAATAATTTTAAAACTAAAGAAAAGACAGGCATCTTTCTAGCTTCAGTAACCCAATTCCAGCTTCACCACACCTTTGGATGCATTCATCATCTAACAGCTTCAATTTTTCCTCTTTTTCAATGTACAATACACAAAGGTCCATTTTTGAGAAAATCCATCAAGAACTGATCATGTACAAAGCACTTATATTCTGAAGTGCTAGACTTTCTTTTTACCTCTTGAACAGAAATCACCATTTTTTATTACTTAAGACACGTTCTGTGCTTTACTTTGCATGATTACTTTGAAAGCAAATGCATTCCCTTGATAATTATTATTTTGATTATGGCTTTTCATTTGGATGGCTTACTCTGAAAAGTCTTAATACTGCCTAATGTTTTAAATTTATCTCCTTGCTAGTTTCTTGCTGTGTCAAAAGAGAGGCATTGTAACACTTCTGCAATAGTTGTATACTTCCTCTATGCATTTAAAGAGTGATTTTGGGGTAGTAATGCAACAGATGGATGGGTCTGGAAATTCATAACTCAAGCCCAGCCTATTCCCATTTGAAGAGTTCCTACTAAATAAATCTTACAGCTTGTAAATGCAAGGCAACTGCAATAACTGTGGTTTACACACTTCTGGGACATCCCAAAATGAATACATACTGGATTGAACTTTGTAATTTATTTAAAAGAGTGATTATATGCAAAGATACCTGAATCACCTGAGTTACAGCATTCATTTAGCTGTTACAGGCACCATTATGCCGTAGATTAATGACACCTGAAATGCCATTATTTTCACCATTTCTAGACCTGATGCTTAGTAAGTGACAGAGAAAAAGTTTTTACATGTGATTGACTATCTCAGTGCTTTCACTTATGTTAAATAGGGAATAAATTTGTGCACACATCAAAGCTGTTGTAAGAGATAGTTATACGTCAGGAAAGTTCTCCTGATCAAGAAGTCTACACTTCTCTAAATAGTCTCTGAGCAGATGTGAAACGTGTAGCTTTACAGTAAAAGCCCCACAATGCTACTGGTAGGATCAGAGAGCTCCGGGTGGGAAGCTGCAGGTGGGAAAGAGCTAATTTCCAGCCTGATTCCTGATGCACTGACCTACGCGAGGGCTCATCACCTCCTTCTTGCTCCCAGCTCTCAATTCACAATGCCTACTTTTCCCTGGTCCTTCAGACAATTTCTAATAGCTGCCTGGTGTTCTGCTCACGAGCTGCCCATACCATCTACTTGCAGCACAGGCTTACGCCTGGCTTCGAGCTACCCAGGGGCACCCTGCTCCCACGTAGCAGTTCAGCGCACGCTAACTGCAATGTGGACAGACCACAGCCTGCTGTAGCTGCCTATATCTAGGTATCCACATGCCCTTGCATGATGTCCTACCATTAAAAACAGGCAATATGAGGTGAACACGTGTTTTCTACATGATTCCCGAGATCTCCCGCAGCGTGAACCTCAGTTCAGGCTGGTTACAGTGAGCACGCACACACACAGATGCATTTGGGAAGTTATCCAGGGATCACTGGCAGGCATGGACTAGTCAGCTCTCAGTGTAGGCAATTTTAAGTTACTGTCTCAGTACTCCTAATCCATATTGCATACATGTATATATATTCTGTAGTTTATATGTGAAGGGATGCTTCTTTTATTCCAACCTAATAATACACAGAGGACTCTAGTACATCTTTTGGATTTTATATTTTAAGTCCATGATGTTCAAAGACTTTTATTATTGCAATCAAAGAAAATATCATCATATTTTAATTTATTATGCACATACACACACGTTTGGAGAACTACATGGCAAACTGCACAACTGTAATGTAAACTGCACTTGACTGCTATTGCCTCAGCTACGTTCTCAGCAACATTATCTTCACTGCAGCCACAAGCAACAGCCTGTATCTCTAAGAAGCACTAAACTCCACCATAAACAAGTCTGACATAAATGGACTTCCTTCCTCCCAAATGTAGGATTATCAGAAGCACCACTAGCACTACTGACCGTTACATCTGCCACTGTGTGATCTTCTAGGACTAAAATGAGGGACGTACTGTCCATGCTCTAGTTATGTACCATCTGTTACAGTGGGGCTTGAAGGTCATACACTCCTAAATCTCTTCTCTGTTCCACTGTAGACATAGCTATATCAATTTTGCACACGAGGACTGAAGGAGAGGCTATGTGACACACACACAAGGTCATATGGAAGACAGGGACAGAGTAAGGAACTGTTCTGTGCTTTTCCACATCTCTTGTTAACCACTGGACCATCATTCTGGTATCAATGGATATGGGAACCACAGCACTTGAATCTAGTCATAAATGGTCTTCAGTGTACAGATCTTAAATTTCAACATCATTCTGCACGAGGTGTATTTTTGATATCTGATGAGCTATTCTGCGAACAAAAAAAAACTGCTATCACCATTTACAGCACTGCCTCAAAAACACCTGCTTAATTTGGATTTCCAGTTCTCACCAAGCACTTGGTACACCCATTGAGCTATTTCAGCCAAGTATCTTCTTGACGTATGACAAAGGCTGTTTCTTTGCAAGGTATCAAGTTGTAGTAATGGAGAGATGTAAAAATGGCACCAAAATTATTTTACGGAATTCTGTAAAACACTGCTAAAATAATTCTTCTGTAAAATACTTGATACAAAAATTTCAAAAAATACGCATGGTATAAGATAAAGGTTTTACTGGCACTTTTTCAGGATGACCTGCATAATTATTTCAATGTCTGCATTCGTGAGTAATGCACCCACCTCCCTCCACAGTGATAAAGCGTTTATACAACGTGACACTATCGCTGGTTTCCTCCTTCTCTCTTCATATAGAAGAAACAGAGAGATGATCAACAGCTGGGAAAGCATCCACTTGAAAAAAATATGCCTTCAGAGATGTGTAATGGCTAAGAAAAAAACTTCTCATGAAGCAAATTTAATGTTCAGAGCTTGTTCACTGACTGAAACAGCAATTCCTTAATATCTAACATTTAGAACTGCTCAGCAGCCGGAACAGCAAGTAATTATAAAACTTCTCTAAAGTACACAGCACGTAGTGATTACAAATTAAGCTTCAGGAAGGTAGGGCTTCTAAAGAATTGCTCTGGGGTGGATATGAGTCTAATTTGATTGGATTGAGAGTTCCCCTAGGCCAGTTCACTCCTTGGATTTATTTTAATTTATAAATATGCTAATCATTCAGGGCTAGATTGGACCACGCGCTTGCACAAGGGAGTAAGGACTCCCTTCGACCTGCTAAACAGCCAGTCTGGCTCTGGGTCTGAGCCCACAGGCGTGAGTGAGGAGCACTGAACCCCGTCACTCCTTCGCTGGAGCAGATGGGCAATGATGAGGTGCTACTTATTGGTTACAGCAGCTGAGCCAGCAAGTTAGCGATGGGGTTAGTAATTTACTACTGGCATAGGCTAGCAGTAAATTACTACCCCAGGAGAATGAGGAGGAACTGTGCTGCAGAGCTATGGGAATGCTTCTGAAGAGCACAGTTTCAGAAAAAGAAGGTAGAATAGAAATATTCTGTTAATGGCAAGATAATAAAAATGCAGAAAAGGCAAAATAAAAGTGACAGAGGGAGAAACTGCCATGGAGCTCACCAGCTCTTGCCAACTATACAGACAGAACACGCAGTTTTGATATCAGCTAGGGTGAATTTAACCAGGATTCTCGATTTGTGAGTAAGATATTAAACATTCCTTTGCAATTATTTATTGATCATCCAAACCTTCAGTGCCCTGAGAAACATTTACCCTTGGAAGGAGATTTTTCTTACACGGATACTCAGGACTGGCTGTATCAAAAGCTGTATTTAACCCTCTCTTTAACACAGGGGATTCAAAACATGGTATCATGTATACACAAACCACGCGCAAGCTCGTGGATAGACTCACAATGTGGGTAATACCACAGACACTAGAATGCAAAATAGATTCTGTTTTTCTACAGAGCTCTAGTAAGAGGTGGAACGATGTTAAACTTGTCAATGATTAAATGGCTTGTACTGGCCATGCATGGCCAGGGCTCAGCTGAGCCCAGAAACAGTGAACCACAGGCCCAGTGCTGTAAAGGCTCTCACAGGGTGCAATAGGAGAAGGAAGGCAGATAATTACCAAGAAAAGCAGTGCAGAGATCTCAGCTGATGTAAGATCCATAAACAAACAGAAATCTTTGTTGAATGCCTGTCTACATGTGCGGACGAGGAGTCTCTGATGAGAGATTTCAAAGCGTTGGATTATTGCTCGGAGTAATAGAGCAGTTTCAACTCTTAAATGAGTGAATCTTAGGACTGCTACAGGCTAAATCAATAGTTTCAATTTATTACACTGGCTCTCAAAAGAGAAATGTTTAAAAGTCCAGATTAAAAACATTTTTTAGCCATCCTTTATTCCAACAGATTTCTACTGAAAGTGCCTAGGGATCCAAGACCTGCTGAAAATTTAGCAACTCTTTTCCTCTTTAATGCTATCTGGTTTGACAGTGACATCTTAATGCAAGATCAGCACGTACTAAATGACATAAAAAACTGAAAAGAGTACAAACCTCGTTATCCTTCAGTTACATTGTACATCTTACTCTTCACTAAAATTAATGTACTGAAGTATGTTACTACCACATACACAGACAAACTCTCATCAAAAGCCAACGGTCAAACTGGACCCAGAGCACTCTGTACTTCAGCCCACTTAGATGTATACACCAATGTCTCCTCTCATCTTAGAAAAGGCTATAATGGGGTACTGGACATATGTTCCTCTATTCCTGCTATTTTTAATTTCTTGTGCATCCTGCACTTTTTTCTAACCACATTTGATAACTGGGACATCTTCAACGGAACAGGGTGAATCAAAGCAATTAAAAAAAAAGAAATAACAAAACACAGAGATTAGAACCTGATCTGGAAAGTGTGACTGATGATGACTTTAAAGATGATGAAATTATGGGAGCAGCTCTTTACACATCAATTCACTTACACAGTCAGCACTTAATGCTGGGTGGGTCATTAGCAAGCCAGGTTGCTTTGAATTAGACATCTATGAGCTAAATGCTGTAATATCCACCACTGGGACTTTAAGCCATCCATTTCCCTTCTGAAAGACTTGATCAAATGGAGTACAAATGCTTAATGTTTCTTTCAGCCAGTCCTTAATAAGAGCTGCTACAAAGGTAATCCCTTTGAAAAAGCATGGAAAGGATGTGCTAATTAAAGAATGCCAACTACTGGAGACAAAATGCAGTTTAAATTTCTTATTTTGCAATATCAGCCAAGCTTTCATCTTTAAACCATAAAAACCAGCAGAGGAGAAAGAAAAGGATGATCTATTTTGGCAATTAACAGATAGGGAGGACATAATTTAATGGAAAACTACCACATTAAAAGTATTATGAAGGTCTTCAAAGGAAAATATCCAAGGTATAACTTAGCAAGCTCTTGAGCAACATAACATAATATACATGTATATCTTCAAAAGGATGATATAATGCTGTACTTGATTTCTTCATACAGTCCAGATGAGAGTTAGATTACTTAATAAGGTTTCTTAGCTTTCTTGTCATAAACCGTGATATAAAACATAGCTTTTTGATTAAGGTATTGCACTGAGACAGGAAATCTTATTTCACTTCCTAGCTCTTCCACAGCATCCTTTAATGACCTCAGGCAAGACATGAAGATACAGATCCTTACAGCTAAAATAAAATCAATAGGAATTAGGCATCATGGAGCTTTAAAAAATCTCTGGTGTCTGTCTGCTACTTCAGGCACCTGAATACGGTACCTTTACCACATCGGTCCTCAGCCTTAGGATCTCAGCTGGGTTCAACCACATGCCACGTAAGAAAGAGCCAGAAGATCACTCGTGGTTCAACTGCTGCATGATGCTGAGAGCTCCCACTTGTGAGGAAAATTCTTAGCTGACAGAATATGCACTTTCTGGGTGGCATAACATAGAAAGATCCCGGGATGTGATCTCTCTGTGCCTTTATTTCCCAGTTGAACAATGCAAATAATATTTTTTTTCTTCTAGTCTCAAACCAAAATTAAGAATATGCAATGTCTGCCTGACTTCTCTGTACAAGCCTTGCCCTCAGACGCTAATCTCAGTGATGCTAAATGCTGCCCTAAAACAAACAGCAAAAGTCATGTTGTTAACCAGAGTATAGAAAACCAGAAATGCTTCTCTCTTGGATAGGCAGAAAGCTGAAGAAGACAATCCCTAAAGGAGGGAGACCTGACTGGGAATCACAATAACTCACCAATTTCTTCCTTCTATACAAACCATTTTTTCAGAGTCACTAATCACCAATAAATGCTGCAATCAAGACAGCAAGCTCATTAGTCTTCTGTGATACTGCATCACATCCGGGAACAAGGTAGACGAGATTGGTTTTTCCCTTTTCCCAAGGGAAGTGGGCATGCAACCCTCTGCCTCAGACTGGTGCCATCGTGTAAAGGCTACCTGCAGATCCCAGTACTGAGCTATCATCATCTCCCACCTTTATTTCATTTTCCATTCAGTTTGCACAAGATATTAGTCTGCTAATGTCTTCATTATAATTTCAGATAACAAAATACATAGGCAGATTGGTCAAGAAATAGGCTTTCACGGTGATTCATCATCTCTTCCTGACTCGGAGAAGGACATTTTCTACTTAGTATTCATTCAGTGCTGGAAGCTCTCCAGAATCACTGTAAGCAAGCAGTATTTTCCTCTTTTGGAGACAGCAGAAGTTTAAGAACTGAAAATCTTCCAAGGGACATCACTGGAAAGGAGACTCTGAGCAAAGATTTTCAGAGAGATTCACTCCAAACTCAGTGCTTTCAGATGAAGAAAGGAAGTCAAAATCATTCTAATCATCAGCATTGGATTATATGGCTCTTTCAGCCTGCTAAAAGCAGCAAGATGAGATCAAATACCCAAAAGTATGTATTATCATTCACTTTTAATTGCTTACTTTAGTAGTTTGGGAACAGCCAGTGAAACATATTCAGAAACAGGAGAACACATTTGGAAAAGCAGCCTATATAACAGATTTTCTGATTACAAATATCTTGCATATGTATTTTATTCCATTTATAAGCAACAATACCCCTGGAACTGTTACAGAACAAGGTACTCCATTTACTAACTCCATTTATGAGCTGGATGGACTCATCCTCCTCTTTCAGTCCCCACTTGTGTCTGCCATTCATACCAAGCCCTACTTGCAGAAACTACAATGCAGCATGACTCAAGAGGCAGGTCACCAGTTTCTTGAGCATGCACTCCCAAGTGCCAAACTGAGATTCTCCAAGGAGGTATAAAAAAAACCCAAGACACTCAGAATTAGCAATGAGATTTTGAAAATATTATCGAAATAGCAGAGACATAGAAGGGTCTGGCTACTGGAGCCCCAAACAGGCCACCCCTTCCAGTGAAGACGTGTCAGTTGCTGTTGACATGACCAGTTGATTTCTTTAATAACTGGTTACTACTGCTGCACTGTACCAGACACTTGTGGTCTGTTATGCCCTCAAATGACACATTGATCAAAGAAAGGGATGCAGCCTAACTGCTGATTGCTGTGCATACCATCCCTCCAGGTATTGCTCATGTATCAGGCATTTGCAGCTGTTTTGAAACAAACTGAAGATGATACTTCATTACGAATCAGGTGGCAAGACAAATCACATTTATATGTAACTGCATATGTAAATCAGATGTGTGATATGCACATCTAATTTACAAGTCAAATGTCTTCAGAATCCAGTTCCTATAGTTTTTACTGCAGCCTTTTTTTTTTTTTTTTTTTTTTTTTTTTTTTTTTTACTGCATATCTGCTTTTGGGCTATGCTTGAAACTCCAAAAATATTTGTGCATTCGTTTTCATCAGGGTAGCTGCACTTGCCTAGTACAAAAGCACCTAGAAAGTTAACCCACTCACCAGGCACATAAAGTTGATAAAACACAGGCATTTCATAGGGGCAACGGATGTAAAGAAAGCACACGTTTAATGGCATAGTAAAGGAAAAAAGAAACATATAATTAAGTATTGAATATTATGGTGAAACAATGAAGAAAATAACCCAAATGTGAACTAAAGTAGTTTTTCAAACTTCCTGGCCATGACCAAAGTTCATGGGGCAATGAAAAGCCAAGCTTGTGGGTGACAGCCCCAGGCTCTCCCCTACATTCCATTTGGGCACAACTGCAGCCTTTCAAGTTCAAGCGCACAAAGAAGGTAAAGGGATTTTTCAGATCAGAAGCAATAATCAATAACTGGTTAGTAGTAGCTATCTGAAGAGACCTCCAATTTCACTGAAGAGCTTTTCTAGGTGTCTACGAAGCTGCCTGAACAGACAGTAAAAGATCTTGAAATGAGCTGCATCCTTTGAGAAATAAGCTCAACAGCTGCAATTTCATCATAGAGCAAATTCAGTTTGCGTGGAGTCCCTCAGATTAGAAGCTGCAGGGAATTGAATAATACTGTGTACAATCTAGAGCTAGAGAATAACAGCTTGGGGAAGGTGGAAAAGTAGTTTTATTTCTAGAAAGTCAGTATATTTTTGCAAGCCTCACTAAGGAGCAGTCTGCAACAGGAATATATTCCTCTTCCCCAATCTCAGGTCATATCTCCTGTCTCAGAGTATATTATTCCCCTTATCAGTATTTTCAGAATCTATGATATACTCTTTTAATCCTACCCTTTTCTTGTAAATTCTCTTTAATGTTCTATGCTGCTCACATGATCTTTACTATGCTAAAGTAAAATACAATTACTGTAAAGCAGAAACCCAAACTAGTCTAAAGAAAAGATACTCTGAGTAGTAACAGTAGGATAAATAGCGAGCTCTGCTGAAAATCCATGTAAATGGGAATGATGCAGCTGAAAATTGACAGGAGAGCAGAGTCAGGCATGTTGGTCTAATTTGGATCTAACGATTATTTGCAGGTATACTTACACTTTAGGACACTGTCCTAGATAATTATAAAGACTGGTCTGCTCTGAATACATATGTCAAAAAGTTATCATCACAATGCTGAGTAATAATAGTTTGTTCATTCACAGTCTTTGTGAATTGCTACTGTGCAGCATAATCTTGCAAGGTCAAGCTTGCAAAGGAACAGTTTACCATCTTTCAGCATAGCTTTGCTGCAGTGAATTGTGAGTTTATAGCATAAAACTGTGACAAACACTGTAAAACCAAGGCTATGCATGGAGAAGTGTGAAGGACAGGCACGTGGGGGGAGTTTTCAAAGTGTTACTCACATTAAGCCTTCCATCCCCCAATTCACTATTTTGGCATCATCAGGTTGGCCTTTACATGGTGACCATTAAAATAAAAAGTTTATATATCCAGGAGGAACACACATTTAATACCTCTTGATGTATATTATGCATGCAGTTTACCAAACATGTCCTCAAAATATATGAAAAGGAAAAAATCCAACCCAAAGCTAGAAAAGTGTAGGACAAGGTGCACACTGACATAACAACTCCACTGAGACGGGGAAGACAGACAGGCAGTGCATCGGACACTGAGTAACATCCAAACACTCCATCACCCCATCATAAGGAGGGCAGCTTCCTAAAGTAAGATAGAAGCAATATAGGTTAGCAACAAAAAAAAGGACATTTTAGCTTTTTCTCTCTATCTTTTTACTTCTCTTGAAGGGATAAAGAGGGAGATGAACTACAGGAGCCATCTTACACAAAGAATCTCCGTTCTGAGTTCACAGTGGAAAATCCTAAAAAGCCAGCAGTGGTGGCTGGGATGTTTTATTCCACTTTTCCTTTCCCTTCTTCTTCCCTGTCTGGTTTCCATTTCTTTTTCCCTTCTCCTTCTTTCTGCATGTTTAAAACAAAAATGTATGATGGAGAGAGCTGATGCTAGTGAATATCCTGGGGAAATTAGACAAAAATGTGACTAACTTCTTCAGTCTGCAGTTATAAACCAGCTCTTATTCAAATTTACAAAAAGAAAAACATGGACCCCAGGATTTTCAGCATCTGTAGTTCTGAAAGTATGATGAGCAAATCTTTATTTTAGAGTTCATAAAGCAAAGCTTAACAACACTGCCTTCCTAACACCATCCACAGCTCTCACTTATTGTAAATCTAAAAAGAAACTTACTAAAAGTGGAACCAACATAAATATTGGAAGTAGATCCATTACATTTCACGATACAGTTACTTGGTGGCTAACTCCAGCAGTTCACTTCTCCTGTTCAAGGATAATAAAAGGAAAAATGTCCCCATGACATTCAATAGCAGAAATGTCATTGCTGAAGTGCCTATGATGTGCAATTAACATTTTTAAGGAGTCATTTAAAAGGATACTGTCAAGGCTGATAGATTTGAGATTACACCAACTATCTATGTTTGGATTTCTGCATAATTCAGCATCTCCCTAGCAAGTTCACCCTTTCACTTCTGGATATTTATATTTTTCTTTCTCCTTACATCCACTGTTTTGATGGTAACATATGTATTTATCATTGCAACATCATAAGTCATGAGGCAAAAGCAGTTCAGTGTTACAGTGGAGTTAAAAAAAAAACAAACTGAAGTCTTTCTCTGTTACTAATGAAGATGTCACCAGCAGGATGGAGACTTCAGGTCTAGACTCAGCAAGTTTGCAAGGAGAAAAGAAGTCCTGGATCTTTGTTTCTCAGCAGTCCTATCTGACATTTCTGCTTAATAGAATGAAAAAGCAGGAAAATACAAAAGATATTTGCTATCGTAGAAAAATTGTCTTTAAGCAAAATGTTCATCAAAGTTTCTAGGAGATGCCAGCTACTTTTTCAAGATTTTATTGGATGACAATTGAATATTTGTATTTGCAGCTAAAATGTTTCTTCTAAGAGCTGATAGTGGACATCAGTTTTCAGGCAGAATGCAGACGTCCTGTCTGACTGTCAAGCACATGAAGAGCAATGTGTCCCCAATATTTCAAGATGACAAATGAAGGAGACATGATCCTAATGTTAAATGGCCTGTGAGAGAAGCAAGTGCCTACTCGACTGACAAAATACTTACAGATAAACTCCAAGAGTAACTTTGAACTGATGACTCTGACATCTCTGGTTCTGCCCAAATCTGGTGTTTTTTTTTTTCCCCTACAACATCTCAGTCAGAAAATACCTGTCTAATTTGTTGAGTCTCAGTTTCAAACTCACTACATCAGGCCCCAATTCAAAGCAAGAAAAACCAGTGGATTTGGATTAAGCTTTTAAGAGATGTCATGCTTTATAGAGGTGACTTTCCATTGCTAGGGAAAAAAAATCATCTTAACTTGACCCCCAGGAAGAGTGTAGAAGTGCCAGGGAGAACAATAGGCTGCATGACATCAGAATACTCTTTTAAACAACAGTGGGTTTTTTATTGCAGAAAGTAATAAACAAGAGTCTAGCACAGACTCTCTCTATGCACCATATAGTTACACATTTGTCTCACAGCCCAAAGCAAAGATTTAAAAATCTACTGTGATTCTCTTCCAAGCAACCATTACTGCCTTTTTATACCCTTCTTTCTATGCCTTTCCGCACTAGGTGAATCAAAACAGGTTTTTATTACACAAATGACATTCAGGGGACACTATCAAAAAGAAGGGGAAAAAAATCTAAAGAACAAGCATTCCCTTTGTTATTGAAATCTCCAACAACATTAGTCACCATTCCTGCTCTTTGCTGACTTTCCACACTTTGCTTGATCAGACATGTGGAATTAGGCTGACGGAAGTCCAGCTTTCCAAGGCTCTGAAGAATGCAAAGCCAATAGCAAAAGCTCATCTGCACACGTAGTGTATGGACGCGGCATTAGACTGGTGCAACGCACAGCGAGACGAGAAAGAGCACAAAGCAGCAGGAGTAATCATGTTCACGAGGAACACACAAGTTTAAGAGAAGGCACCTGTGACAACACTTATTTCTTATGAAGTGAGAACTGTCATCAGCAGGCTGATGGCAGCACAGGTCTGAAAGGGCTACTTGGGATGCATGGGAAGAAGTAATGGAAATTAAAGATTTGCAGTCACATGTGGTGAAATTCACCACAGTGTGAGCTTGTCCTACACAAATCCATGTGTCAGAGCTGAACTCCGCGAGTCAGACTGCAGACAAGGAGAACGTCTGCTGACTCACCACTGAATCACAGATAGGCTTCCTTCTGCTGCTTCCATCTAACCAGCAGATAAGTAAGTCAAATTAGTTTAATTTTGAAACTAAAATTAAGGGTTATCTTCTCTCTAAGTGAAAATGGAACAGGGAAAGAGTAGGAATTTAATCCTACAGGGAAATCCTCACAAGAGTGTACATTATCAGATTTACAGTCCTCATATCTGGAAGGTATTTGCAGAAGGCAATGAAGCTTAATGAGATTTGTAGGGGTAAGAGCGACACATGCTCAAGTTCTTTGGCATGTTCTAAGGGTGAAGTTTATTTTCAAAGAGCTGCCACATCCCACTCTGCACTTTACCCTACCAATGGTCTGAAACGGTTTGAGTTTCAGACATAAATGTTTTATTCATTTTATAAATAAGATTTAATTTGGATCAGTAGTAACTACTTGCTAATGATTTTTCAACCAAATCTCCATATCTTAAATCCTATCAATTTGTCTATCAGCCATCTCTCAGCCCAATTTGCCCCCTGTAACACTGCCTCAACTGCTTTTCCAGGAATCAAAAGCTTGATTCCTGGAATCAAGACAGTTTAAAAATTATGGATGTTGCCAACAATTCCTTCCTTAACTCCAGGTCAGACGACCTGGGCTCAGGAGTGCAAACAGCCATGTTACTGTGGGTTGCCAAGGTACCACTGCTCAGCTGATGCACTTCATCTCAGCGTACTGGTCAACCAGGGTCATTCCAATGCATTTACACATTTGTTTCTGTGTGTTAAAAAATCTTCTTACAGTTGTTAATTGCTCCTGTATGAGAACACCATCAGAACTGACTCCACAGCTGTGTCAATGTCAGATAAGAGACAGTTCTTCAAGACAACCATAGACGTCTGTCAGCCCAAGCTGTGCTCTACTCCCATCTGAACTGCCAATGGGAAAATGCACTCAGAGCTGTACACAGAGAAAATCCAAGAACACAGTCATGGATTTTTATTTAATAAAGCAGGCTTGCAGGAGCAATATGAAAAAAACGTTTAAAAAGGGGGAAGGTTGACAGCCAACAAGACCGGGTGGTCCTGGAAATTAACAGCACAAATATAAAGGAGTTTGACCTGTCTGGTTTCTTCCCAGCTACAGATCCTTAATGTAGTTTGATTTTTCCAGGGGTAGCAATCTGTCAGATGCATCCCCTTCAGAACAAGATTATAAAAGGAGTGAATCATGGACACATTATTATTCTCCTCAGCATGCAGCACTTTTTCTTTAAATACAGAAGCTGTAGTCTGCAGGAAATGATCCATCTTTTAAAATTTGTGCCAACATCTCTCAAAACTCTTGAAGCTGTACAGTGAATACTGCTAACCATTCTCCTGTGTCTGAAAAATCAGTCTGATTACAACACTGAAATATGTTACATGCAACACTTTGGTCCTGACCCTACTTTCACTCAAGTCAATCATTGTTCTGCTTTTGATTTCGATGGGAGTTGGGCCACTGTTCCATTGTCACCTCTCTTGTACCCTCAGGCGCTTTCTCCAGCAGCACTGTCAGTTTAGAGAAGCCAGGGCAATTTCAAAGTATTTTCTGATGCCCAAGACAAACCAAGAGATGACCTTTTCCACCAGCAGAGAGCTGCTTACAGGCTGCTATTGAATATTCTGCCATCCATAATGCTCTGCTCCCAGAGATGACCTGGCTGCACTGCATATGAGATTATTTTTCTTTTTTTTTGCCCCTCTCTTCCCCCTAATTCAACAAATTGGGGTCATGATCTGATTCTCTTCTGTTCTGCACATTTGTTATTACCTTCACCTGGGATAAGACTTATGCTTTAGCATCACTTGGCGGAGTATTCAACACCGGGCTGTGAAGGACTGGACAACAAGCAGTAACCCTTTCTTTGCCTGGAGATTATTTCAACAGAGAAAGATTTCAGGAACACACGCGGCTAAGTGACTGTCCATGCTTGGCCATGGAGAGTAAAAACATTTTTGCTCAATTTTTTTTAGTCACAAAATAAGGAAATAGCTGTAGCTGAAGTGACCTGAATCGTTAGGTGACCCAAAATACCCTGACCAATATGGTGCCTCGACACCGCAACAGAAACACAGGTAGTGTTGGTTCAATGGAATTCATGCTAAAATCCCTGAATAAAAACTTTTACTTCCAGGGATTTAAAATTTTGGCTAATACAGATATAAAACCTGACATTAAGAGCAATCTGTAGAGCAATGTGACATTAAGACTTGAATTTCCAGGAATGTTCAACTCTGCTGCTCTGGTGAGGGAGCACTGCGAAGCCAACACATTCCATACAGAACTGTCAAATTCGGGTTATAAATCACTGCAAAGATCCTACTGGTGCTGACTACAGAACACACAATTTGTACCAGACGGAAAGAGGTTAACATATTCTGGACGGGATGATCTTCAGAGTCCATTTTACATTCTAAACATGCTCATATCTACGTGACATTCAAGCTAAAAGACTTTTGAAAATGGACAAATATTTTCTTAATCATTTCCAGCAGCATTGCCAACTCTTCCAAGAATTACATTTCACCAGGAAGTTAGCTTTTATTTTTGCAGATAGGATGTCTGTGCTATCTAGTTATTTCTATAAAGAGACTTGGCCTTTATGACTAATTTAAAGGGTTTCCCAAAGCAGATGGAGCGTTCGAATATAGAAAAGGGATTTACAGGAATACTGAGCTCCAAGTAGTCAAATATAAAGACAAAACTGTGTCTAAGGCAATACTGGGAAGTAAGAGGTGCTCTAGGCTATCAGAGATTGTCTCTTCATCCTCAGTAGATGTCACGTAGTGTAAACTGACATTATTTCTTGACATCAGTGGGTTTTGATTCTTGACGATCTGGTTCACAGAATGAGAATGTCTTGGTGAAACGGAGACAGTAAAGGAAGAGAAAAAACAGGGAATATCTTAGCTGGCTGTATTAAATTATCATACACTACTTGCAGATTCTACCTATGCCAGCAGACAAAAAAAAAAAAGCTTCTGGAATTATTGATGTATTTTACTGGCAAGCACAAAAACTTCTGTGACAAGCCAGAGAACTGAGAACATCGAACTTGTGAATGACATGCTGTATGTGTGTGTGTGTATACATATCTACACAGCAGGAAGTAATAGAGACACAAGAAAACACGTTGGACAGACTGAATTTGTCAAGCTTAAAAAGACACCTACTTCCCTTGCCCATTCTCAGTTCTCAAATTAGACATTAGATTTACACTATCATTAGCTAGCCAAGATCTACTATCAGCCTCCTATGAAATTAACCACACAGCCTGGGCCCTTTCCACGCAGGGGAACATTGCCAAAAGGGACTCAGATCAGATCTCCTGTCTACTGACAAATTCTCCTTGCTCACTTGCTGCCCCTTTCTCTCGCCTTACTTCAAAGCCCTGGTAACTGGCCCTAGGCTGAGCAGCAGGCATCTCCGTTAGCGGTACGCTGTTGGCTTACGGCAGCACCACATGGGCTAGTGCTATGAGTCTGTGTCAAAGCCCTTTCTGGGGTCATGGACTAACTGTATGATCTCACACCAGTCATTTATCTTGCCTGTCCTTCTATTAAGCCTGTCAAGAGAATTGGTTCTATAGAAGAAAAACAGGAGCTCCTTAAAAATGTAATGGCACATCTGAGTTGAACTTTTTCGGGTGAAGAAGCTATAAAAAATGACTCTGTAGTGAACTCTGAAATATCAATTTGTTAAAGAGGCAGTGATTTCCCTTCCCGAACAACGCTTTTCACAGTGTAAAGCCTCGCAAAGGGAAAACAATATGCATTGAAAAACATTTTCAGAAGTATTTAAATGAAGGACTGGCTGAGAAGAAATGTTTCAAAAATGATTAAGGCTGCCTAAATATCTGTTCTCCAGCAAGCCTAAGTTACAATTTAAATCCTGGCGATACATTTATCAATATTTTCACTCCCGGCTGCATTTCCTGATAATTATGCCAAAACAAAATTCTATAAAAGGTCATAACAGGACTTGAGTGTTATTAAGAGTATGATCTAACAAACAAAACAAATGACCTTCATTCACACTTGCCTGATCGTTCAGTGAACTCGCCAACAATGGATCCTGACCACTTTCTCAGACTCAAACAAATACCCATTTTGGGTTAAATCACCCATATGCAGAGTCAGCAGAAGCTTTAAATGCCTCTAACATACTTCAAAGCAGGACTGAATTATGGCTTAAACTCTTTGTAACTATTCTCCTTTCTTTTTACAGTATTCCACTGAATGCTGGCGCATCATTGTGCTTAGTGCTGTATGACATAGTAGAAGATGGTTTCACATACCAGGAGACCTTGTGGCTCATACACACAAAACAAACCAAAAAAAGAGTGGACAGATGTTTACTAGTTCAACTTCTAAATGAAAAAATAAGGCTCAGAGAAAATAGTGACTTGTTCCAGATCACACCAAATATCTGGTGCAAGGGCAACCTCTTCCTTCCACATTTCGGAGTAGCGCTTAAAACGTTAACACAAGAAATCTGTGGGTGATGTGCAAACTGAAGCTCTGTCTTCTAAATCGCTATTTGGTGGCTTTGCTGCAAGACTACCTTTGCACTTCCTTTTCCATGAGTACATTTCATTTCATTTCTCCCACACTGCATCTCAGACTTTCAGGGAATTTCATAATACCACACCAAAAGCTCCCAAATCAGCCAGAATTGCTTTTCCTGCGGTTTAACACAGTATTGAATGTAAATGGCTAATGTATATGCCCCTCTCACACATGAACACAAACTGCTGCAGAGCAAAACTTTAATTTATCATATTAAAATGCACTACAGTATGAATTTATTGTATCACTGCTCATAAATGTTTTTATGTATTTGATTTTTTTTTTTTGTCTTTTATGGTTTTGGCAATAGATGGAAAGCAATCAAGGTTCCATTTGAAACAGCCATGCAAGCAATTCTCATTTAACGGAAGACAATGAAAAATTAATCTAAAATGAGTGTAACTAAGTTTTCATAGAAACAACAAAAGCTCTCAGACATTATCATCTTAAACAGCTGTTTACTGTCTTCATTTACAAAATTACTTGTCAAATTTTACTATTTCCTCCAGGAAAAAAAAAAGCCATCCCCTAGTGCCTCTCTGAGTTAATAAAATGCTCCATGTATAACAGGGATATTAAGGATCCCTTTCTTGCAATCATAATACTTAGCAGGGATGATTGAGATGAAGTAACGTTCAACACTCTCGCTCCTGCAGGTTTCAATTCTACACTTAACTACAGGAAAAAAATTCACACATGGCTGATTGGTAACAGCTTGGGTATTTTCCTCTCTCTTCCTCTCTACGGGACATCTGTCTCCTGTTTTCAATGGGCAAAGCAGCATTTGTCACTCCTGGAAAGCTGTTTACTACAAAACAATCACAACTTTCCCAACATAAAATGAAAACACTTGAAGGAACTACAAAAAGAGATAATAGCAGAATGGAATATTTTTCTGGTGGAAAGCTTTATCATTTGGGAATGCATCTCCCAGTACCGGTTTGTTTCAGTGATGAGTTTGGTTTGAGGAATTTGTTTAGCTGGGAGAATACATGCAGTTGGTTAATACCACGCAATGTGCATGATGGGAAGGATGCAAATAAACATCCGAAGAAACCGAAAACCGAAGGGTTCGGGGAAGGTGCTGCGTGGCAGTCCGATCCCCTGGCACAGGAGTCAGCAGGGGACGGGCCAGCCTTCTGCTCATTGCAGGAGTGGTTGCCTACCCAGCAGCTGAGTATCTCAGGAAAGAGAGGAAGACAGAAGTAAGAAGACAAATACAAACCAGCAGAATTAATTGTTCCCCACATGCACATTCCCAGGCTGCGCGCTCTCAAAGGCTGTCTCAAGTGCTGTTGCTGTGCCTGACTCCGGATTTCGGAAATGGGAAGGAGTTAATCACTGAAGGGCAGCTACAGGGAGTGGGATGCACAGCTCCTATTGACTTCCTTAATGGTGGTAAAATGTGCAAATCCTGTGGACTGTAGCTGAATTTAAATTACAAAGATTACAAAATATAAAGCCTAAAAAAGAGGATTTAAACATGAGCAGATTTAGCTGAGACACAGACTCCCTCAAGACCTACATTTTCTATAGAGGCAAAGCACACTATCCCTCCTGAATGACTTTAAATCCTGATGACAATTATTTATATATCTATCCACCCTCCTAACTCGCTTCTGAACCATAATTCCTGCTGCTAAATGCCTTGGGGAGTATCTCCTGGTTGTAGGTTCATCCCTATTTTCTGGCCATTGTCCAGCAAACCACTTTCAATGTGTAAACAGTCCTGCTGCTTTCAGTGGGTCTGCTCATGAGGCACAAACCCATAACAATACATTGCTTAAATAAATACATAACATCAACAACAATAGCAATACCCTTCGCTTACTGCTTTCAGAGAGATTTTTTTTACACTCAGCTCTCAGGACTAAAGTACTCTTAGCCTATTTTATGATATGCAAGCTGGGGAACAGAAAAATGAAGTGACTTGCCCAAGGTGATAAAGGAGTCCACTGGAGAAACGGCGACACAAACAATAAGTGCATGGTTAAACTGCGTACCACAGCCCTCTGCCTACTATGTGAGTGAGGCTTTGAGTACATCATTATAAAGGAAATCAGTGAGGTCACATAGTGGGAATAACATATTTTAAAAATTATTTGCTTCTACTATCATGTTAACCAGTCCAGTTTCATCTTATCTAGAAAGTGCAACGAATGTTTAATTCATTTTAAAGCTAAGAAATCACAACATGAAGACTTTTATATACTCCTGATCCAGTTGCAGGAATAAACTTGAACACTTTCAATTGTTCTAAATTCCTCAACAACAATCAATACGCAGTTAATTATAAAGGATTAAAAAAATGCAACACCATTTTAGACAAAAACTAGTAACTTAAGAGATTTTAATTTAGAAAGTGGGAAACTTCTTCAGAAAGAGAAATGGCAGCACACCTAATCAAGTCCTTACAGCCTCCTACAAAAAGTAAGAAGTTTCTGCTGTTCCTTATGTCTTTGATCAACAAACTCTACAGTCTCCAAAGCTCTCAAAACAGCCACTTTTCAGCAGCATCAAATTCACTGTTAAATTGAAAAGGAAGGAAGGTGACATAATCCTGGAAAGTTATGGAGACCGTCTCAAATAAAACCGGGTATTGAGACATTATGACGATGGGCCAGGGCACCTAGAGCTCTCATTATGAGCCTCCCCTGATGTTACATCGCCTGGAGATGGCTGTTCAAACTGCATCGTGTGCTGTTTCCCTCAACTAGTCATTTCCTTCAAGGCACAAAATTAAAGCAGTGATGGATGGACTACTCAGCTGTTTACGTGGCCCACTTTCACAATGTGGCAGTGAGGAACTGTTGAACTCCATTTAAAACAGAGGACGTGCAATAAAAAGTTTCTATGAACATCCTCATTGTGCTTAAAGGGAGAGTTTATTCTTGCTAAGTCATACGGCAGAGAATGAAAGATAGGAATGAGGATTGTCACCTGCTTACACGAGAAAGGAAGAACAAATATGACTCTCAATTTCACATTAATGCTGCTATTTTCAGCTATGTCCCACCTCGCTCTTCCCCCTCCTGCCTCAACCAGTGTGGCCACCAGCCCAGGCACTCCAGGCAATCAGCACAGGAGTGATCCACTGTTCCCACAGTGCATCCAGCACTGCCCTGCTTCCCTCTGCGGCTCCACAGAGCAGCTCCAGAGCAGGTCCCTGCATCTCCTCTCTTATTTTCTCCATTTGAATGGCACAGTTATTCTTTGCACCTCCCCTGCTTTGACCCACATAGCTCCCTGACTCTCATGCATCTCATGGACGTTGCTACCACTGGCCCTAAGCTAGACTTCTAAACCATCTATTATTTTATGCCCTCTACTCCTTAGTCTCAAGTCTTCTGTCTTGTCTGTTGTCAAGCTCAAAATACTGCTCTTTCTTTAATGCCAAGTTCTTCCCAAATCTTTCTTGCTATCCCTGCCATGCCAGAGCAGTGCTTAAAAACTGGCGTACTCTCTTTATGCTGGACTATAGCCATATCTGCCTTTCCTGTCCATGCTCAGTTTGAACCAATAACAGAAACAGCTTCCCCAGTGCTCCAAATAACCATGTTTTCATTCTCAGCTGTGTCCTCCATGCATATTCTCAGCATCTACAGACCCATTTCCAATAGGAGGTTCCTATTATATATGCTACCATTCTACATCTCGCTTTTCTACCCCATTTTCAGAAATACTCTTTGTTTTCGGGTTCTGTTGTCAGATGTCTGGCTGGGATGGCAGGTGAAACTCCTGGAAGTACCTTAGTTCCACTTTCAAAAGTGACAGGATAGCTCTGGGGTTTTCAAAAGCACAAGTTCCTTTCAAACTCCAATTACTTTCAAATACATCTGCTTTCTCCCAGGCAGTGGGAATTCAAGGCCCCAGAGCTTCTGAAAATTCCAATAGGTGTCACATAGCCGAAAGAACTAGTTTTTTTAATTTAGGTACTACAAACCATAATCATCAAAGTATTTATGCATTGCTTCACTTGGCACTGCAAAGCCTAAGTGAAACAGATGGCCAACTCAGGTTTCCAAAAGTGACTCAGATACTCAGGAGCCCAGCTCACACAGGAAGTCAATACCAGTTAATCTTCTAAATGTCAAATGGCACTTTTGAAAATAGCACTTTCCATTACCAATAAGGGCGAGAAAATTTGTGCTTTTTAAATGTTTGCTTTGTACCAAGTAATACCCCAGGCTCCACCTGTCTGCCTTTTGATGTTCAAAGGACAAGTGAATACTTGAGTAACGCAGTCCCTTACAGGCAGGTCACCAGCAAATCAGCCAGCTCTGCAGCACTGAAGATTTTTTTCTTGTAAAGAGAATTTTTAGGCAACAAGTTTAAGGCCTTGTGAGGAGGAATAAGCTAAAGGATGTATATACCTAGAATTAGTAGCATGGCTTTCCCTTGCTTGCCATAGCTTTAGGAATAAAGTACAGAGACTGCAACCACCCCATGTAAGAGCAAAGTTCTTATCTTTGGGAGCTTAATCAATGTTTAACAGAAATTTAAGCTGAACGAAGGAGGGCTGCGTTAGACAAGCCTGGATCACCTTAATGACAATGGATCATTAGTGCATGGGCACTGCTGAGGCTCCTTCTGGATCCCCTGTGATACATAACCCAGCTCATAACAGCACAACCCTCCCAGTGCGCAGACAGCTTTCTGCTCATCCTTATACAGCGGCAGGTACCATGACTCAGACAGAAAAGGCTGAAACACTAGGAATTAAGAAATGTTTGGATGCTATCTCACAATGCAGCACCTAGGAGAAAGTGCACTGGGTTTAAAGTAAATGTTATGGCTACAAGATATTAACCCTTTACCCCTTCTGACACCATGGAACCTGAGACTGGCACAGCCCAAAGCTCTGCTTGTGATGGAGAGTTTCCATATATCGGCCATTAGATGATGTAGAGGTCACTTAAGCAACTTCCAGTACATTTCTGCTGCAAACGGGTAATTAATTAAATCAATGCCCTCCCCAGAAATTGACTGAAACCAGAGGGCGGACTGAGTTGAGTGCATTTGGTATTTGTAACCTGGAATGTCAAGCAGAGGAATAATGGCCATTATCTCCAGTATGTATCTTAGAAAAGGGAGGAGTTACGGGGGTGATTTCGACCCACATCAGTAAGTGTAAGACAGAGTAAAAGCACAGATGAATGTGGAAACTAGTTTTCAGAAGAGACTAAAGGGACACCAGCCACACAAAGACTTTGAAGGTTAACTTTACACACTTACAGGAAACTCTGGAAAAACCTGCAAGTTCCTGACTTGCAAAACTATGTTTTCAGGTATCATCACAGTTTATTTCATTTTTCAACAGAAACAAATTTGGGGTTGGATATAAACATTACTGGGTACAAATGTCAAAATACTGTCACTGACTGATGGCAATACGGAATCTGTTTCCACAGTGTAGTGGGTAGGAAAGCACAGAGGGAAGCCAACACCATGAACGGTATACAGTAAACTAGAGAGTTCTACATTTAAAGTATATATCTCTCTAATTACTTAGATGTGTATTCTTTACTTAGCACTATGCTATTCTCAGTACAAAGGACATTATGGTATTAGCCCCAAGGAGAAATGTGACTTCCCTTAGAAAAAGAACAACCATTATAAGTTTTGGACTCCCTTCCAAGAGTAGTAATTTCAATACCTTCTTTTAAAATTTAAATTACACCTAGTTAGCAAAGAGAGAATGACTTTTGGCATATTTTTTTCCTGCATCTAATAATCACTTCCATTCACTTAAACTATCTTTTTCTCCTTAGAGGATTATTGTCAATAAGCTACTCAGAGTGTGACAGTAATTGAGAGGTTTTGGCTATTGGAATCAGAAGCATTAAGATTTGAGAAAAAGTAATAGAGAGACATGGAAGATATAAGCTGAAATGCTCACACAATCCAGACTTGATTTTAATGAGACAGAAAACTTTAAAGGCTCAGGAGACATCTGGTCTGGACAAGCACCTCTTTGCTTCTATCCAGCTACAGAGACCTTCTCCTCCCTTCAGTCCTGCTAAGCCTGACCACTTGGTGACCCAGCTAATTAGCTCCTCTGATTCTGTTTTTTTTCTTCAGATCCTTACCGCTGAGGCGAGGTACCCAGGGTCCAGTGACTTAGTGCACAGTTCAGTGCTAATCTGTAGAACACCTTAGGCTCTGAACTGTGGAAAAGCCTTGGGATATGGAGACTCAAGCTCTGTGTTCTCAGTGTTTAGTGCATGCATTGCACGGGGAGAAGCAAGCAATGTGGGCAGACTGCAAGCAGGTTTCCTGTGAGCTCCGTAATGTCTGTCCTTGCCTTTGATCCTTCACAAACATTCATGCTCATTCTCTCTTGCGTAGGTGTTTCCACACGAGACTTTTGGCTGTTAGTCTCCAATAAGAAATGAGATAGCACTTTACTCATCAAGAAAGTGGAAACCAAAAGGTTTCTACAAGGAGCACAATTCTGCTTTGTATGTGAGAAATGAGGGAGCTGCATCATTAGCAAGAGGGAGATGTCTGCTAATGAAGCACTGGGGTCCTACAGAAACAAGCTGGTGACTGCTATCAATAGTTGATAGTTCTCGAACTTTAGGGGCAAGAATCTCAGCACTTCAGCGCCTAGGAAAATTCGATCTCTTTCCCTGCTTAAGATGAAGAACTGGCAGCAACTATAAAACTAAAGGGTTTACACACTTTTCTGAATCTGTCTCCAGGGATATCTGGAATAGTTCTAATAAACATGCTAAAGAGAGTATCAGACCTCAGCAATTACTGACTAATTATATGTATTGATGTTTAAATAGCAGTATTTCTAAATCTTGTAGGGTATATACTGTAAAACTGTAATGTAAAAAATTTGTATAGAAAGTAATCCTCCAACTCTCTTTAACATCTTCATTGGAACAAAAGATCTTTCTGTACGCTCTTCGACATTACTCGGGAAACAGCAAATTATCTGATTCAATTGGCTCACAAGTAAAATAGTAGGCAGCAGTTAACTCTTTAGAAACCAAATCTCCCATGAGAGGATTTATTAAAAGAAAAAATATTAAGTATTTATTAAATATTTATTTCTTTCTGTCCTGATAGTTAGATATTAAATCCTATTAAAAAAGCATGAGTTTTTCTACTGCCAATTAGATACATCTTCTCTAAAACAGTTGTTGAGATGTAGCACTCAAAGCAAAGCCAGTGAAATCAGTATTCCTCTGGGAGCAGATAATGGTGAAGAGTTCACGCTTTTCAAACATTTATAAAGTCAGAACCTATATATGCACAACATGGTCAGCAGGGTCTGTAAAACCACTGCCCTCAAATGTCCTGGGTTCTGCTCTCAATGGAAGTCTTTTCTGTGATGCAGGTATCTTTTGAGAATTTTTTTTTTTTTTATAAACCCACATGATGAATTTATGTGTGATCCACAGTGAACCACAACAAATCTCTACAGATTTGCATCAATGAAAGATGTGGCATTTATGTGATGTTTGATGACTACGTGTTTCATCTCACCTCAGCAATTCTACCAGCCTCAAGAATACGGAAAAGACCAGGAGAGGCTGTCTGCCAAAATAATTAACACAGCTTTGATTAACAGAACATGGCAACAATTGCCTTCTCGGATTGTTCTGGGAGTAATGTTAGCAAAAGCTGAGTTTCTAGCCAATTCTCAGTGATTGGGTCCCCTACGCTTACTATGACATTTCTAGGTTAACTTTTCTAAGAGTACTGCTGGGAACGGCTTGTATTCACTGTGCATTTAAATAGTGTTCATCTGTAATGCATAGGAGTTTACTAGCACGTAGTGAGGAAATCACAGCAGGTATAACCAAACTGGAACTACACAGGTGTAGACAGCCAAACAGATACGCAGCAATGAACAAGATCTGTCTTTAAATACTCCTTTCCAGTCAGTCTCATTAAATTTCTGAACATTTCACAAGATAAAAATTGACAAACAGCATCTCCAAGTGGAGAGCCTCATCATCCTATTACAGTTTTTCAGAGATTACAACAACGTCATGAAAAATTATAATCAAATACAATTAAAACCTCTAAATTTAGCTGAACAATTGCTAAACTAACCAGAGATATTATGTTCCTTTGGGGATTGTTAGTGGTACTTGCTGAGCTCTGATTTGGTTGAAAGCTAGTAGTTACAACGGAATATTTCATGCAGATCATATACATCAGAATTTCCTTTGCTTAGTACATTCCCACAAACATTGCCACACATAAGCTGTAAACTATTTTGGGTAAGAGAACAGATATAAACATTGATATTCTTGTTAGTTGGTCTATCACTAACGCTTTTGTTGACAGGACATACTGCTTTTAAGCCATCCAATGGCATTGCTAAATATGCCAATCTCATTAAAAATAGTTGAAATAGGAATGAATTCGGTGGCTGAGGTCACTCGAGTACTCTGGCAGAGTCATTATTGAATTTCTCCTAGTGTGATTACAAAGAGTGCACGCTCAGTCCATTAATTTGCAGTAGGGAAACCAAAAATCAATGGGGTGCTACTTAAAACTCCTTTTGTGATAATTACCATCACGTATGCAGGTATACACATGGAAGGGGAGCATGCAAGCTGTTGTTCACAGCCTTGAACAAGAAAGAGGTGACATGGCACTTGGACTAGATGATTGTTGTAGGTCCCTCCAACTGACATATTCTGTTCCAGTTTTCTGAACTGTATGTCAGAGAGAAGGAAGGAAAAAAGAGTAAAAATTTAGTCTAAACTTGGGGTGAAATTCAGACTGCAAATGAAATTTTGCCATTTGCTTCAATGAAGCTAAGGTTTCTTCCCTGGAAATTCAGCTGGAACTTAAATTCCTGGCAAGCAATGAGGAATTCAGCATTGATCTATCCAAAAAAACTCTCAACAATAAACATCTCCATTTTCTTTAACAGACTTACTTCCCCATGAAATTACCAGCATGTTGGTAAAGTAATAACAGGAAAGTCGTATGAGTTCTTCCTTAATGACAGTGGGACAAACTGGTATACCTTGTTTCAGCAGATCCACGCTGATTTATACCAGTCGTTGACACTCCTCATTCTGACCCTTCAAAGTAATAAGGACACATCACAGATTTTTACAGGAAAAAGTACTGAATTTCCTTCCTTAAGGAAAAAGTGCATTCAAAAAACGTCAGCAACTTTTGTATAATACTGCTAATTCCACTTCATTTGTCATTCTTAATTTTGAAAGTATTACAAAAGAATATCCTTACAGACCTTAATAATTCAATATCATCTACTGAAAGAAACAGAACCCCAGGAGTCTTATTTGGCTGGGATTTGATGGACTATAACCATTTTTTTTTTGAGAACTCATAGATATCTACTGCCTTTCAAAATAACAGGCTACCTCTATCTTGTTCAATTGCCAGGAAATATACAGTATCCTCCAAACATTTCCTATGTCCCCTCTGACCCATCAATTTACTTAACAAAAACCAACTCAAACCAGGTGACTCCTACAAGCACTTGACTTGGCAAGACAAATTCTACTTTGATTTACACTTAAGGGACTGTGGCTGAACAGCTCCAAAAAAAAAAAAATTGCCTTTTAAAATGTCAGTATTTGCTGATATTCACCATGAAGTGATAGTGAAGAAAAACAATATCTTCCTTCATTTTGAGAATGTGAAATACCAGAGGTCTACCTGCAGCCTGAATTGTAGATCTATTATGACTTGCAAATGATGACTTATAGAAGCCAACAGAGGAACTGGTCTTTCTTGTGCAAGATAGTTGTGTGTGGAAAACTGCAATTATCTCTGATGCAAGCTAGTTTTTTATACTACAGGAGTTGCTTTGTCTGGCAAAGATGTTTACTTTCTAAGCTTGTAAAAAAGCATGTATTATCTCTATTTGCTATGCAAAATGTGCTGGGGCAATTGAATGGAATCCATCATAAAAAATGCGAGAAGTCCTTGGTTGTGTTATGTCCAGCTTGAATTACATGAACTGCTGTGTTTGCTAACAGTGCTCACATGCTAGCAAGTGTTTGCAGAACAGTAATGATGCTGCCTCATTCAGTCTGGACCACTGCTAATGAGGCCGATTAGCAGTTATGCAACAAATTAATATTATCCCCATATTAGCCTGCAAAAGTTTAAAAAAATGTTTCACACCAGGAAATGGATCCATTGAAATCTTTTCAGGCAGAGACACAGAATTAACCAGATAAAGAAGAGGACTGTTTCTTATTATCAAGAGTAGGAGCCTTGTCATGGGCTAGGAGCCTGCTGCACATTGTGCAAACACCGGACATGCTGCCTGCTTCAGTCAGCCTACCAGTACAGCAGAGAGACAGCAGATGGATGGAGACAGATAAGAGTGCATGGAAATATTGAAAAAATACTAGAGAGTTGTAGGAAGAGAGCTGTATTTGCTAGCAGCCCAGATATTGCATTTTTCTAAGAAGAAAACTGAAGAGCAGCAAGGTTTTCTAAGCCTGAGACGTGAGCATCTCTGAGAAGCACACACACCTGGACTGATGCACTAACACCACCTGGCAGATCAGGTCTTCAAACTGCTCGAGTTCAGGACCTCGTGCTGGTTTGGCATTCAAATCAATATACTGGATACCACAAATGAGTTTAAACAGATATCTTATCATGTAAGGCTTGATTCTGGTTTAAATTACAAAAGTGAGAATCAGTAGATTAATTTTATTCCACTCAGTGGAGCTAAACCAATGTAAAACTGGTGCTAATGAGACAACAGTTAGGTCTGCCAAGTGTTTATAAAGACTCAGCTTCATCTATAAACGCTGCATCAATCATATACCTGATTTTAAGTGACAATTTTAAAGTCTTACAAAATTATTTTTTCATTACAACTATCTCCAACTGGAGGATATGTGATGGATGTAGTGGCAGAGACTAATAAAATGCATTTAAACTAATTTTGAATTTTAAAAAGAGAGGAAAAAAATGCAGTACGTAAAAACCACCTGAGTTCTGCCTGTCTATTATTTAGGCCAGGTGAGATGTACAACAACAAAGGACAGACAATGTGGTCTCTGAACGAAGGAGGAGAAGTGTTTAACTCTCTCTTGCTGCAGGTATACAAGTAACATCACTTATTTAATTACATAGACCAGTCACCTGGGAACAAAACTTAATGATCTGAACCAAAGTGACAGCCAGGAGCGGTGGCTGGAGGGAGAGCTCTGCTACGAGCAGGGAATAGGAATCCCCAGCACCAGCAACACGCCGTAAATCCCTCCCAGTCAACAGCTGCCATGATCTGCTAGTTTTCTTACCAACCCTGCTTGACTTGTAAAGAGTTACGACAAAAACTTAGTGTCTATATAATAATTTTCCACCTGTCTCACAGAGCAGTGACTATTACTATAGAACAAAAGAAAGAAATAGAGAAGATATTTTTATCTGTACTTTAAATAGGGAGCACCTCATCAAACTAAAGTAACTTTGAGTGGAAAAGTAAATCTCAGTAAGCCAGTGTAGAAACAAATTGTTCACTTGTCTAATGCACTGTGCTTTGTCTAAGGAAACGTAAAGGTCTCAGACAAACAGCGGTGATACTTTACCACTGTCCGTCGGCTAGCTGCTACTGATCTGACAGAGGCATGAGATGGAAAAATGCTTAAAATAATCTAATTCTCTTTTATGAGATTGCAATCAACTTTCTAGAGGTCTCTCCTGACCAGTTTTAAGCATCTTGAGATCAGAGGAGTTCTGTTATTATGAAATTCCTCAAGCAGCAATGGTACAGAGGTCTTACGGGTGTAAGAAACATATTTCAATTTGCTCCGCCGAATACTAACAAAGATCTTATTCACTTTACTCTAGAAAAGCTTGGCTTTTGGCGTTTTTTCCTGAATTTTCTTCATTCTTTACTGCCTGACTGATTTATTTCCTCTGCTGTGAAAGTTACAGAGGAAAGCAGAGTTGCTTGGCAGCATGATGTGGTATTGCTGAACTCAGCTGTTTACGGCTTTCAGCAGATGTTTCTGCTTCAAAGACAGTGTGAGAAAAAATACACATGCAAAAATTCCTCCCCTCCAATTCTGCATCTTTTGTCTCTTATCTTGCACTGCCTCCAAATCACAAGGAAGGCTGTGTTACAATAGCTGCTAAAACTTCCGAACCACGCCAGCTGTCACAGATAAGAGCTGACCTCACCCCAAATCAGAACTTATGATTTAAAGAGTAAAGAGAAAAAAATTAACAGAAGTATCAGTCCATTAATGTGCTGCATCAGAAGGAGATTTTCACACATAACCTGATTATGAATTAGAGCTTATTGAAGTGGAAAGCAATAGGGACTGCTGCGTGCAAGAGGCAAGAGCATAGCAGCTTTCGGCAGAAGATGCAAGTGAGACAGCAGCCGCTCCTACTGCACATTCCAGCAGCTCTCCAGAACACACGCTCAGACACAAGTCAAAGGCTGAAAAGTAAACCGTATGTTTTCTAGTCACTCTCTGAGAAATTATTACTTTTTCAGACATCAAAAATTAATCTCACCCTGGACATCAGGAATTACAGTTATTACTGAAGCAGTCTATCAAGTTGGAATGGATATAAAGTTGTTGTCCCATTATTCCATGATTGCACATCCTATCCAATTTGTGTAGGGCTCTGTTCTATTTACATAACAATGAAATAAAACAACATACCCAACCTGACTGGAAAGCAGGGAAGGCACTGACGGCAAGCAAGACAGCTTTCTCAGCAAGGCTGGGTTATTGCATGCATTGGCTAAGCCTCTAGCATTTGGTTTTGATAAGCATGTAAAAAGCTTTTCCAAACTACAGATTTGCTGAGCAAACAAATTTGATGCTTTCATTTGGGCAAGAAATATGTGAAGAATGACCTTTCTCTTGGCGCTTCAGCCCTTCTGCTTCCCAACAGACCCAGGAACTCCAAAGTAGATAAAAAAATTAAAAAAAAATCATTTATTTGAACTGGAACATCTGTAGAGATCATGGATAGATCTCATTTAATGCATTTTGTTATCTCTATTAATTCATTTCTTTTCTTGGAGAGAAAACTCATGGGAATGCTTTACTCCTTGGCTAATACTAAGTTAAGTTATCTTAATGTAGTATTTTTTGAATGGTCAGGACTGAATCTCATACTGGTTCTGTTAAACTCCAGCATGAAAATTCATTTCAGTAGTGGCTAACAATAGGAGTTCAAAAAATCATAATATTTTGCTTTCAATTTCAAACAGAAGAGAGAATGTTGCTACACACCTGATAAGAAAGAAAATACTTTCCATTTAGTATCTTCCACAACACCTGTGCAGACCCCGTTGGTTTTTGGACTCAGCCTGTATCTGTTAGAAAGCCGGTATGTATGTTGATGGAAGTTAAACACAAATTTCTATTGAAACAACTGACAGGCAATAGCGTTGTTATTTATTTGGATTATGGTAGGGCCAACAGTCAGTTACGGATCAGGGCCTCACAGTGGTAGATGTTAGATGAAAACTAGACAGACCTATCTTGTTGCCATGACAATTGCTATAGTTATCTCAAATTTGATCCTTCTGAACTTGTGTTACTGAAAGGATTTAAAAGAAAGGGTCCTTCAGGCTCAGTGAGAGTCCTTGTCCACGAGGGCTCCCATGGAATTCACTTTTCCTTCATGCAAGTGAGGGCTGCCCATTAAGTTGAAACCACTCAAGATTCATAAGGTTCAACAAGCTGCCCTGCTCCCACAAGTATCGGGTAAGACAGCAAGGTGTAAAAAACAAAGATTCCCTCTTAAGACAGCTTGTGCAGACACTTGCTTAGACACTGCGGCAGACAGCGAGTGAGGCAATGGCCACGGAGCATCCGCCTCCTTCCTGCAGACAGCCTGCTCCCGAAAGAACCACGAAAGACATTCCTCATCCTTCCTCTCTCCCCAGCTCAGGCCTTTGATAAACACTCCTGACATTCAGAGCAGCGAAAGAGGAGCCATGTGAAAGGCTCCTTTGGGAAGTAGCCTTCTAACCCCAGTCTTCTGTGCCCTAGAAAAGATCCTGTTACACGGCACAGCTGGCTGATCCTCCACCATATGTGCAGATGGCCAGTGTGTTTTTGGCACCTACACTGCACGCCGGAGACATCTGTGCCCTAATTTGACCTGAAGCCAGCATCCTAACATAAAGAGAAATCTTAAAATGCAAAGACAGCAGGCAGAGATAAATTATTTGGGAAAACAGATGAGAGAGGGTGGAGGGAAAGGATCTTTAAAGCAGCAGGTAAAGGCTTAGCTATATTATTGCTGATGCTGCTATTGACAGCTACATGCACACGTTCCCGTGGGTCATTTTAAGCAGACATATGACTTACCTTGGAAGCTCTAAGGGTTGCACTGGTAATTTGCCAGCAGCCTAAAAGACTGCACCTAATTTGCAACAAAATACACGTGATGCTTATAACAAAATACTCAGGAGGCTATAACACTTGTTTGTATGTGACTTTCTCATACATGAATGGAAATTGTTTCTGTTTAGGGGTTTAATGGGCAAAGAAATTCACTGCTGATGTCTTCATCCCAAAGTATCTCTACAGTTTGTACAAATCAGTTTCTGCAAACACAAATGTGACCTCCTGAAGACATATACTACTTCCCAAGCATCTACTGCTACAGCAATGGCATGTGCCATCTCAGCTCTGATCCTGCCTCAACTATCAGTCAGAAGGATGAACAACTGTAATAAAAAAACCTGATCCATGAGCACCAAACCTCCAAGTCCTTGTGAAAACAGTGTCCTCTGCTCAGACTGCAAGGTTTTGAGGTCAGCAGGCACCACAGCCACTCTGCTGAGCTCTGCAAACCACTCTGACCCAAAACTCTGTCAGAGGAAGATGACCCAGACTCTAAAAGAATTAATAACGTGTACCCTGCTTGTAACGGACTAATACTCAGCTCTGCACCCATATATCGGTCATAGACTCACCATCTTCAGGTAGAGCCAGACACACACACCACATAGCTCAACATTTTTTCAAGTATGAGGCATGTTGTACACATACGCTTTACTTTTATTTTTCAGTCACAAGAGAATTCACTTCACTGACATCCCTTAGCAGCATATGGTGCTGCCAGACATAGGAGGGACCTGCACAGAATTGTAACAGCTTTGTTGCTTTCCTCCATGCCTTGATGATATGAAACACAACCTGGTAACATCATTAGCTGTTTCCATGAGAATGAAATGATACCCAGACAGTGTTAAAAAAAACCAACAACAACAAAAAAAAAACCCACCAAAGCAAGCCACAACCCCCCAAAAAAAGTGTGCGCATGTGGCAAGGGGAAATAAGTGATTGTGACAGTCTGAAACATAAACATAACATCTGGAAGCACTCTTCCCGAGTCTGCCTCTTATCAGACAGATGGCTGGAGAGCTGTAAGCCCACGGGCCTCTCAAAAGGTTCAAGGCCAAGAGGATAAAGTGCTACATCACAGCAGTTTTCCATTATGTCAGTTTTTCTAACTGTCTCTTCGTTCTCCCACACTCAGTTTCTCTATCCAGTTAACTGGCATCAAAAGCACTGGGTGACTCCATTCCTCCAAGTCTGAAGGAGCAAGAGGAGTTAGGCCTTGATTAACCTCAGTTGCTGCTTCTTAGTTCATGATGCTGCACTTACAGGATGCTCTGGCTTTGGGAGAGAAGGTCGCTTCAGAAATTCCCATAACTCTCCTTTCTCCTACCCTTACTCTTCCTCAGCCTCACAGCTGAGAGTATATCAGCTGGTGGAGGTATGCTATTAAAAAAAAAAAAAATCCAATGAAAATTACTTAGGTTAAAAATAACCCTTGCTCTGTCTCGGAGCAGCTTTTAAACCCTGTGGTGGCAATCCAGAATAAACTACACAGCAAATATGAGTCTTTTCACTGAAGCTGTTCTCCGGGTAGATGTGGTACAAGGGTAAAAAAGTGACCAAGCAGCGTCAAAGACTTGTTCTTACTAATCAACACTGTTGTTATCCTCATCAATAGCTACTTGAATCTCAGCACAAATTGCATTATGAGGCACACAAACATTGCTGATTTCAAGCTGTTTTCAGTTACTTGCTATAGCAGTAAAATCTTTCTGAATAAATCTAAGTTAAGAAGCTATGGCTCCTGGCTTTAGCAGCACAAAATCAAAGAGAACAAATATTACTTTAAAAAGTTAACAAGCACAACCCACTTAAATTCTCAACATGTAATAGTAAGCAATTACTGATGTGATGTATCTAAAATTGTCCCTTGTTTTTTATTATTTATATAATGCGAAAGGCATATATTAGCTGCAAAGTGGTGGTGCATTCAGACAGAAAGTACTTGTTTCAAAGTGCTTACAATGTAATTATGTTCATATACTTATGACAGTGGAAATATGCAAGAAAATAAAAGCAACACTACAAAGAAAGTAAGTAGCTTTATTGAATATCAGCATTTGTTTCCAGGGATATGAAGGGGAAAGAGTGCAAAGGTTCTCCAAGGTGCATCAGGGAGATTCCCAAGTAAACAAGAGCACATAGAGAAAGGCCAGAATTTCCTGTTCATGTGCTTTAACAACTCATCACTCTCCCCATCATAACCAGAATGAATCCTGGATGCAGTATTATCTGGCTACCACAAAATATTTTGCAGCAGGAAGCACTCCAGTGCATTCAGAATCTACTATGAATTTAAGTAATAATATTACTTACTTCACAACCAGCTGGGGACATGTGACAACACAAGGGGAGAGCCAAATTACTCCTGTTGGTGGCAATACAGAGGAATAAAGAAAAATTGTAGAAGACCTTTTGTTCTCCTTTCCTGCTAGCTGATTCTCTAAGCTGTGCTAGAAATAGCTGGTCATGCAAAGAAAAATAACATACTATCATCTTCCTGACAAGCTTTGTGGACTTTCACAAAGCATTCAGGAATCACAAACTTTTATTTACCTGCTTTTCAGAATCTCTTTTGCAAAGACAATGGAAAACACTTCTCTCTGCTTAAATTAACCAACACATTTATGAGTTGGCTGAGTGTGCTGTGAGAGAAGATTAGCCTGTGTTGATGCTGGAACTCCAGAACAGTACCTCACATCTACACTGACCTTGCTACAGGACTGCACATCACCCAAATGAACTGCACTTCTAAACTAGCCTGAAAAAGCTGGTGGCAGCACAGAAAGATCCCATTAGGGACTTGCAATTCTCAACCAAATTAAATTAGCTTAATAGAATATTTGTGCTCTGCACAGAGGGCTCCAAGCGACACTTAGAAACTCAGTAACTGTAATGCCTACCACATCCTATGTTGTCCCACTGGGATGTCAGGACACACGTGTCCAGGCTTCTCTATCCAGCTCTTCCTCGTACACAAACACCTCACTCAAACCTAGGTTTGTCACGCTTTCAGAAGACAGTGACTATTTATACATACAAATGAAAGAGGCACTAATTAAAACATTGACTTTTATTTGCATAATTAGTGCTAGAAATATTTTTATAGGTTAATTAGACTTTATGCAAATTAGATTGAGAAGATTTCATTTGGGGTTTGATAACCTGACTATTATAGCTCAACAGTTGCAAATACACTCAGAGTTACATGCTATTCTATATCCATGTCTTCCCTTTCAAACTGTTTTGTTTTTTACTTCTGGCAGGCTCCAATGTTATATAGTTCTCCTTTCCCTATACCCCCTCCCAAACTCCCCACTGAAAATCTCACTAACTGCAATGATATCAAGTGTAAATACACTGAATCAGTGACCTGCTTGTGACAAGAGACATTTCCACACTTTACAGAAGTCTAATTTCCCAGGCACTCTGAGTAGGCACAGAATACAAATGCTGAAATCTGCTCAGGTTTTCTGTGCCTGAAGGCAGTACAAACCAACTGCATGGGAAAGCAATAACCAGCCCAGCATCCACCGAAGATTTTATGATCTTCTTCAACAAGCCCAGGTTTGAGGCTAATAATAAGCGCAGAGCTAGGGAAGCACTGCTCCGGTCCATACAACGAAAACGCTCTGTGTACGTACAGCAGTGTTGTGAGAATTCGTTAAGATGATACCCAGCAAGAGCAAAATAATTTCCACTGAAAGCAGCAATACACAACCCTACTATGTGTTGCAGAAGATAATCATACTTACTGAAAAAAAAGCACTGCTTTTAAGTCTGTGGAACAAGCCTCAGTAAAAATATATTAAACTGGAAAGCAGGCACTGGCAGGCCAGTTCACACCAGTGCTCCCTGGAGCACACTGCTCTGCCTCTGACAGTTACCAGTGTACGGCTTAGCACAGCAATCTCCAGTTCTGGAAGAACTAACTGTTTGCAAAAGGAGATTCTTCTGTATTACATACAAGACACTAAATACTGAGAGGTTTGAATTATCCTGCACCAATGCTTGAAAGTTGCAGTGGTTCACTGTGGAAGAATTCACTGCTTGCTTGATGAACCAACCACAGAGGCTGTGATATGTTCACAGAAACAAGGTCAAAACTATCAAGCCAAAAAATTATGTTCAGTAAAAACCTTTAAAATTAAGGATATTCATATTCATGCCAAAATGACATTCCCTTACCACCAGCCCCCAGAGTGTAGGCCTATTCTATTCATTTTTTAATTTAAACTGATTAATTTTATTACCTGGAAACCGAGATGCCCTGTTATAGATCAGCAGATGGTATCATAGTTAACATAAGTGTCTCCAGATTTCCAGGCTACAGGTTTAATAGCTCTGAGTAGTGGTAATATGAGCCCTAAGTCTTTCAACCAACGAATGGTATCACGGATATAAATGAGTTTAATGTGCCGAGAATATGAGGTTTCATACCTGTTCCTTGAACTTGGCGCTATCCGCTGACAAATAACTGTTGTGGTTGAATGCTTTCCACCATTCCCCACTTCTTGCTTCACGTCCCACTGCCGGGAGTCACTTGTCTTTGCACTGAGAATGTTGACACCTTTCTTCACCTTTGCCCTGTTGGAAACAGCAATTGTAAAAAGTTTACAAGAGTCATCCAGGACTTTGATCTTAGCAATCACAGCTCAGGCATGGAAAACTCAATATATCAGCTCCAAGCTAAGTATCAGGTATATTCCTAATCTATCAGTAAATGGGTGGTATCATGAATGACACTATTTTTGGGCAGACTCAGCTAACTGTGTGCCTTTTTCTGTTCCGCCAACAGCAGGCTGGAGTTAGGATTAAGACTGAACCTCTAGGAAAACCTGCACTCAAGGTTGTTTTTTTTCCTCTATTCTGGCAATAGTTTATATCAAAGAGATACTTGCCCCAACATAGAAGACACGGCCTTTACGTATCAGAAATTGGCCTCACTATGGTGAAAAATCATATTTTTCTAAAATACTTAAACAACACAAAATGTTAGTTATTGAGCAGAAATAATCATATAACAAGATGTCAATATCTTCTTGACATTTATGAAGACTCAGAACCTAAGTTCCTTGGAAAAATCGGTCTTTTTGTATCTTTAGACACTAAAACACTTGAAAAATGTAGTAATGAATGACTGGAGAGTACTTGTCTTCTTGTTGCAGTTTTTCAACAGTGAGACAAAACACTGAATTTAAGGCACTGAAAATGAAAACTTTTTTTTTTTTTTCTCAGTATGAAGGCATAGGTGCTTAATTCTCATTTGAAACATGAAACACCATGGAGCTTCACAGATTACTGGTTTGCTCTAGTAAAACTAACACAAACCCGATGCGTCTCTAACGCCTTCAGCTGAATTACTCAGAAATGAAAACGGAAAAAGTAAAGGGAGAATCAAATCCGCTACTGAAGGTTCATTAAAGCTTAAAGTCCCATTAGGTTTTCCAGCATGTTACAGTTCAAGTAAATGAACAATAAATAAATATTTCATTAATACAAAAACATTACCACCAATCTTGAAATCTGTATAAATCCATCAGATGGATTTTGGTGGTATGTATTTTAGGAGATGTTTGGATGTATTTTAGGATACTGATATTCAGCAACTGGAGAGAAAAAAACCCTGATCATTTAGATACTTTGTTCAGCTGTTTCTTGAGATGAGCTCTGAAATGGCATAACGTCAGTCAAAATTAGGTTCTTCATGTCTGGATTTTCAACAGAATTACAACTTTGTCAGCAGCTGCAAATTGCTCTTTCCACCATGTAGCTTGACACAGTCAATACCTGAACTCCTGTTAATTAGGACAGACATTTTGTATGGCCAAGGTTAGTGGCAGAATAACACTGCCAGAGGACGAAAAACCATGGCTAGAACGCCATTTTGTTAATTAACTACAGTATGGGGCACTATGTTGAGTGGTTTTCACATATGCCATTATATAAAACCCATTAAAACAAAAATTCCATCCCAGGGTAAATTAGGCTATGTTTAGTGAGAAAAATCAATGTTGTGATTGCACTTAGCACTGGAATTAGGGTACGAACACCCAGAAGATTGAACTTCCTAAATAAATATGCAGAAGCACAATTTGCAACTCTCTCTCTCTGAAAAGGGCATTGAGTTTTATGTAACAAGGTCAATGGATGAATCAGAATTAAGTAAGACAGTACTGAGCCCCATACATTTTTAAATGCAGTCTGTATGCATATGCTACCAATGTTTTCACTTAAACTTTTATTTACTTAGTGTTTGAGTGCTAGCAAGGAAAAGTCTATTTAATTCCTCACCAAAGATCCGTTGACCTTGTTGTATGCTTGTGATTAAATATTAATTTTTTAAATCAATACTGCCAACTTTGTACATAAAAATTTGTAAGTTATACTACCTCAATAAACCCTGAGACTGAGGACATGGAGGCCAAATTGCTTGAGTGTCTCCTGTATTTACCCACCTGATCTATGCAGTATATATACATTTACGCTGTTTACTTAAGGGACAACAGACCTTTACTTATGGTGACAACAGACCAATGACAAACAGCTGAAGGACTCCAGGTTTTCTTAGTGCATGGTTCCCCACTCCAACTGGAAAATTCTCCCCTTCGCCATATCCGCTTATTCAAGTGTAGACGGTTGTCCTCACACAGACTTTTCTGCACAGCTCTACAACCTGAAAGTACCCACCAACCATAACTTGTCAGCTTGGTCTTCCACCCAAAGAGGAGTCCAAATCTTCCCCTCCAACATTATTCTAGACAATCACCGTATTTACTGGGGGTGTCACCAAATTGTCTCTGTCACTTTGGCTACGTGCTCTCCACAGTAGCGGTAACTAAACCAAGTCCCACAATCTGCTGCCCAGCAATAAAAATCACCCGTTCCTTCTTCTGGATCTAAACACAGATCCCACTAAGCAAGCCACCTACATATGCACAAAACCTACGGGCAGTAGCTCATTTATTTGTCTATGTGCTGAAAGTTAAGCATAGTTTTTGATCTTTTGGCAAAAGCAGACCTTGCAATGGAAAGATGAAAGACAGACCATCATTAAGAATGGCACGGAATACCAGAGGTCAGCTTCAATCCCACGCTGGATAGAGGACTCCATCTGAACGGGTTTTGAAGCTGTATGAACACATGGTAGCCACATCAGTGAAAGACATTCTTGCTTGAACTTTCAAGGTTATTAATTCATAGCACAGGAAATCTCTGCCTCAGCTTTGTCTCAAAATAACTGTCTCTCTTTAACTCTCTGAAATGGAGAATTAAAACATTTTGCTGGTATGCAGAACAAGCAGCATCTCAAAAACATTACAGAAAAAGTCTCCAGCAGCTTACCTAGAAATCATTACTTATTTTTGTCAAGACCAAGTAAAAATATTTACTTACACAATCTCACAGCAAATGCATTTGTGTAGAAGTGCAACTTCAAAGCAAATATTTTCTTTCCAAATTGAAGCTTTTACACAAAGATTTCCATTTAGTGCCTTATTTTCCTAACATGTCAAACCTAGAAATTATGCTTCTAATTAATACATTCTGATCAATTACAGATGAAAATCTAGCTGTTCCATTTCACTGCCCTCAAATTAGAAGAAAGCTCAGCAATGCTTAGCCATAACACCATATAGCTGATAAAGACAGCAACTGAAAGGCAACTGAATCAGCAAGAGCTAGAGCTGAAGATGGGACTTACGATTTCAGGAGCTAAAATTATAGTTTCCTATTTAAATTTAAATGTTAATCTTGCATAACTGCTATGGCCATGGAAGGGTTTTGCCACCTGCAGCAGTGCTACATCGAGGGCAGACTGCTGAGCGTGCCACAGTTCCTCACATGCTGTATGATTTTGCTGACATGTGCTAACATGAGCATCACCTCTCTTATTCCAGAGAAAGTCCTCCTGAAAGCACAGATCCAAGTGGGGCTGCATTCCCTGGGTGTGCTGTGATACAGATAAGTAATCTATCAGCAAAGAAAGAGCCTGAAGTTACAGGTAGGCTAACACCACACAAAGCTGATTAGCAGCCCCTGGCTGTGCAGGTCCCTAATTCCCTTCAGCCTGGCACTAACACCCGGCTGACTCACTGGCAAGCTAAGTTGGTAGCATTAATCAGTGGATGATTTCGCTTCCTGGACGCTCTCTGCAAGATGAGATAAGCAGCAATGTCAGTGCCAGGGAAGCGCAGAAGCACGAAGCACAGGGTGTGAGGGGGGACCAGGGCCACACCCTCAGCAGCAGGTACCTCTTACGTGGGGCAGCAGCATTAGCAAACTGCACTGCAACAGAACGTTTACACAGCAGCTTGGATAGGCAAGGCTGCACTAAATAATAAAAAGCTAAATCAATACTAAATTCCTATAAACAGTGAGCTTCATAATATCTCAAATAGTTTTCCAGACACTGAACCTTCTGGTTCCTGTTAGACTGTTTGTTTTTAGAGAGTTATACTTAGCTCTGCAACTTCTGTGCTCCTCATAAATGCCATGCTATTCTCAGCATGCTGTACTTTGATCCGAGCGCAGTCTGGTTTTAGATCAGTGACCACCGCTTTGCACAGACAGTCTCTACAGCTCACATCTGTTGTCCAAGCTGCTGTGCCGGAAGACTTTTCTTTAGGAAGTATTCAAAACGTAAATATTAGAGACAGATGCAGGTTCAGTCTAACTGGGGGGGGATTGGCTCATCTGTAAGGCAGTCCCTGGGTCACACAAGCAGAGCATGGGCACGCTGTACCTCATCGTCCTGGGCAAGGGAGAGGATGCTGGTGCTAAATCTTCTACATTTCTACCCATAAATTCTCATCTGTTTATATTTGTCAAGTTGGTGTTTCAGCTTAACAAACACTGACCTCTTTTGGTCAGTCTCCTCTGGAGCCTCAATGCTTCTTGCAGCTCTTTGCTTATCCCCCTGTAGTTGCCCAGACTGGTAGAAGCCCTTGACATTACTGTCTGTAAAGGTCACACCGTAAGAATTTATTTTCCTGTATCTCCTGAAAGCCGGGGAGCCTCTCCTGGTGGCCTGTTTCAGGGCTGCACTTTACAGTAACTCTCCAACCTTCCTGAGTTCTGCCAAAAACATTTCAACTTCTTCCTGCCATGATTTAAGTTCACCCCTTTCCTTCTTTGTTCCCAGAGTAAATCAGGAGATTAAAGCCAGCTGCAGGAACCCATAAAACCCAGGCAGGAGACTAACCACAGCAATTAGGCAAGATTTGTTTTATTAAGTAAATCTTTTTCCTTTCATCTTTCTATGTGAAATGAGTTGCTGGATCTCACCGGAGCTCTGCATGAACAGGACAGACATCTGACTGGCAAAACAATATTCATTAGAAGACTCATTGCTGCCCTTAGTTAAGAAGCCAAAAGCAGAGCGGAAGAATATGACCTGGTTAGCCATGTCGACCTTTGAAATATGTTCCTTTCATTTGCAAAATACATGGATCGAATAAGTGTGATTAAGTGGCCATGGGTCTGCTTATGGAATGTAGGGGATCAAGTATCAGCTCCAGGCTTCCTGCACAATTCTCCACAAGCCACAGGAGCCCTGTCTGCCTCTGTCCTTCCCTAGCAAGGAGATTTCCACCTGTGCCTCATGTGGCCACCTCTTTGCCATGCAAGTTTTAATTTACAAGCCATATGGACAGGTAAGCAGCAAAAGAAAGCCCCATCTCAAATGGGGAATTTAGGTGCTAAATTTATTAGGTAATAAATTACTGCTAATAGCAGTATTTCAGATTTGGTTCTCATTAAAAAGGCTGGTCCAAAGGGCCATCCAGGCAAGAATTTTGTTTTCTTTGATTTACAGATTTAAGACATGGGCTAATTATTAGTGAAAGTGAAGATTTTGCTCCTCAGAGCATCCTTTCTCCTTCGTTTTCTTTCTCACAGAGTATCCAGAAAAGGCCTTCAGGAAACAGCTTTTGCAAAAAGCGGAAACACTCTGTAAAACGTCAAACCATCTGATCTCTAGGTATTTAGTCCTTTTTCTTCCCTCCTTCCCCTTTTCCTTTCACTTCTTAGAATGCTGATCTATTAGAAACAAATTAAAAAAAAAATACCATGTCAAAACAACAACAAAAAGAAATATTTTACTTTGAAAAAGCAGTAGTCAAATCCTTAAGAATGTCCAAACCAGAATGCTTAAACTTCTTAAATATAGGTGTAATTCTGTGAGCAGCTGAGACAGATTTCAGTATTTCTGAAACCTCCTCTGTCAGCTGAATTGGCCTAAATTCAGCTTCCCTAAAACCGCATATTTTGATGACTTCAGTGTCCATCAAAATTATATAAACTCCTTCCATTGACAGTGAGGAATCTTGGGATTCAAAATTGCTCAGAGGCTGTACTTTTGCAGTGTTTCTTACATAACTGAGATTCCCTGAGACACTAGGAAAATCACCTGTCTCTTATTTCAATGGGAATAGGTCTTCATAGCCCTCAGGAAGCTTTGAAGAGCTCAGCTGCGAGGCACAGCATAGATACTGTCAGCTGTAATTTTTTTTTTTCCCCCAAAAAAGAAATCCAATGTGCTTTGGGATGTTCCAATGACAGGGTTCTTTGGTACGGGCTGATTTCTGTGGTTAACTCTTTGTTAGCATTACCAGTCCTCTTGAGGTGTCAGGCATCCCACTATTTAGTTTAAAAGAAAAAGAAAAGCTTTCTGTGAAGCTTGGCTACCAGCCACAGAGATAGTCATTTAACCTCCTAACATATATGTCATGGAAAAACTGCTTACTCCAGCACTAAGCCTTAATAGCACTAGTTAAGAGATTACAGGAATGGCAGGAGGGAGAAAAAAAATTATATAAAATAAAAGCATAAGGGAACTACACAACAGGGAGAATCTGGATTCGTCTTCCAAGCTGAGAGGAAACCCAACCTTAATTTACAACCTGCTAACATTCTGCCTCCAGCAAAGATAAACACTGTAAACTCCTGACGTTCACAGAAGCTGCCATGGAGCTGCTACTGTATTTAACTCCAGCTCATCCTGCTTTCAGAGAAACAATCACATTTCAGCCCAGATACTACTGAGAGGTTCTCAAATTCACTGATTTGGTTGAGTATCTAAACCTGAGGCAGCTCACAGAAGCTCAAAATATACGGGAGCTCTTGCATCGGCTACCAGAAGCTCTACCTGCCCTCTGCCTTGGCTAATTGTATTCATGGGGCCACTTAGGTGGCAAAACCACTGTTAATTCAAATTATCAGTGTTCAAATTACCAGAGTTCAAATTATCAGAGCAGTAACAAGACAGAAGACAAGATGATCCAAGGTGGAAGAAAACAAAATCGTGCACCAAATAACTCCAGTTTACCATAAATCTTCCTTAACTCCTCAGTTCACAGCTTCAAGAATTTCTCTAGACATAGCAGTTGTCACCAACTCCCACAATTTTACATATTGTAGGGTTTAGATTTTTTTTTTTAAGCCTCAGCTCCTAGAGTCATTTGAAAGGAATCTCCACAACTACTAAGAAACAGGGAAGAGGGAAAACTAAAAAGAGAAGCGTTTTCAATAACAAGAACCTCATATTTGTTCTTTTTGTAATCCTTAATATTTCTGTAACACTTAGGTTGACATGCCAAGATACAAAAATCCATTCCAATTAGGAAGGATGTAGATCCCCTTGTGATAAGCACTGTCCAGGTATGGTACAGAAAGACCTTCTCCTCAGAGTTTACAATGTAGGTATTAATCAGCAGATGAGAACATATAATTTGGGAGCACAAAAACACAGGGGGAAAGACTGCTCTTTTCAACTCCCTTTTCATTGGCCTTTACCTGTTATTCATGGAATCAGCAGGTTCAAGAAATGCAAGGGAAGCTCTTACTGAGAAGACTCAAGTCTTAACAGTGCCTGAGAGCTGTTCGCAGCAGTGCTTTAGAACTGTTGTATTCCTCACGCTAAGCATTTTAGATGCTTAACCTCAACTGACTAGGGGACAGTGTGAGTTTGCAGTTTTCTTGTGACTTGTTCACCCTTTCAATTTCCTTAAAAAGTGAACAAGTAGAAAAGCTCTTTTATAATTTGAAACTCAAAATAACCAATGGGTCCAAGTCAAAGATCCATCTCATGGACTCTGCAAGGAACTGAAAAAGGTTGATCCATAATCACATCTAGGTAAAGTCCCTGAAAAGCCTTCGCTATGGGATCAGCATCTGAGTGAACACTCATTTATAAGTTCCTTATACAAGAAAACATAGGACACCATGCTATCTGCTCTGCTGTCTGTTGGAACGTGTGTTGGAATAAGCATCTGTCTCACACCAACACATGCTTGCAGAGAGAGGCAGAAGAGAGAGACAGAGATGGGTGTGGAGTATACAAAATAACCTACCAGGGTGAATCCAGAGTGCAGATTCAGCTGCACATGCCAAACACCGGCTCACCACATCCACAGATCTATTCCGTAGGACCAGAGACACTTCTTAGATAAGTAGACGCTTTGAAATTATATTCCTTACTACATGCAGTTTCTATTAATACTACAAAATCGCTAAGCTGCATATTTGTGACATTCCCCCAGCTGGCAGAGCAACAGCAGCGCTGAGGAAAATACTTACTGTTTGCAGTGGTTATTAGGATTATTACTTAGACCCCAAGTGACTTCTGAACTAATCTTCCCGTGAAGTCCCTTCGTGTTTTTAATCCCATCCGCACTCCCCCTTCAGCAGCTGTTATGAATAAAATTTAGCCATCAGCCCTGCAGCTATGAGGGTTGTGTTTCCTTTTCCCTTAGAGAAATATAACATTGCTGAGATCAACTGATAGAAAATGTAAGGGGCAAGCGTTCTTAAAACATCAAGAAAGAGAAGAGCCATTCAGTCAAATAATTGTTTCAAATGTTACGTACTATACTAGGTACTTCTACAAGCGATGAGAGAAGAGACTGATGGTCAGGTGGTTCATCCTCTAGATGCAGCACTGCCTCTTTTGTACTCTAATTAGTCTAAATTAAGCTGACCCAAGGATGGAGCATTTTACCATTGCCCTGGAGAGAACTCCCTCCAGAGAGCAACTCCAATATTTGGTAACGGTTCTTGCTTTGCTCATCATAATCCTCCCACCTGTCTATAGTCACTTTAAGGCACATTAAGACTGCTGCTATTCTGGATTTTATTTCAGAACAAGCACACCTTGTGTTGTAATCTGCACGCAAGAGTGTGACAGAAATGCTGCAAAGATGGTCTAGGGGGATGCAGCAGACAGAACTGCCAGCTTTTATGTTTGAATTGAGTCTTAATCTAGTAAATGCTGGCAGTGATCTGTACTACAGCCTCCAAATTGGGCTCTTTCATGCTTTAAGTTTACCCAGCAATAGCACAAATCCTTGTGCCCTGAGGCAGTTGCTGGTAGTTTGTGTATTTAGGTACAGATCTGAAGCCCCTGAGACTTCAGTAAGTCAGCAAAAATACTCCTGCTGACCTCAAGGGCCTCGGATCAGATGCAGAAAGCACACATGGGTTTCCATAAGGCCAGCACCTGGCCTGCCAGAGCCAGTGGGCACAGTCAGCAGGCAGGGCACGTGGTGGAACCTCATGTGGCTCGGGAGTGAGAAAGCAAAGCTGATAAATTACGGATGGGATGTGGTTCAGGGAGTTCAAGTAATGTAGAAAACTGCAGCTTCTTTTCTAATTTAAACAAATATTTCTGTTTTTCTCCAGAAGTGACTGAGTAGAGCACTAGACATAATTTTCTAAACATTAAGAGATACTTCAAAACCTGGTGGGTTTTACCTTGGACGTGCATGTATACGCTCATCCACAGATACAAACACTGTATTTCATACACTATGTTTTCTTGTTTCTCCCCACTTTGGCTTTTTACATCTTTGTCCATTCATATTTGCCTTCTCTTGGCTTTGTATACCTCTACTTTTCCTCTTGTAATACTCCTTCTTCACTCCTCTCACATTGCTTTTCACCTTCATATTTCATTTAGAAATTTGCCTAAACCAGCCGAGTCAACACTGAGTTACAATTCTAATGCCAACCCATCCATCCCAGTTTTCCTTTAGCTGCACTGAAAGGGCACCCTGAATCCAGCCCCAGAGCTTCAGCTTCTTATTTGTCTGACCTCAGTTTGCAGTTGTATCACATCACAGTGCAAAGGCATTTATTTCATTTTATTTTGTTCTCCAAAGAAACTTAATGCAAAAAAAAAAAAAAAGTACAGTTGTTTTCAATAAGCATGGACTCAGCCAATTCATCGAGGTTGCTAGATAATAAAAACCAATGAGTTCTCTTTAGACTGGGAAGTTTTTGTGTCCGAAAGCATTTACTACCTAAAGGAAAAATTTATCTCAACTCCTACACAATTCCTTAGTGGAGAAACTATGTCTCCACCTCACAATTATGCCTGCTGTCCCTCCTAATCAGCTACCTGCTCCTCTTCAGGACACCCTGTTTCTGGCTTTGGGATATGCTGTCAGAAAGCTGACTTGTCTTGGCTGGATGTAAACAGCCCTGATTAATGTACCCCAACAAAGGGAGCCCCTTAAAGTCTTTCCACATTAGGTAAGTGGTGTCCAATTTCCATTACAGAAAAGCAGGAATAAATACCGAGTATAAGAGAATTGAGCCTGCCCAGCTGTAGGACTGTTACACCAAAGGATTAGGTACAAGAGCTCAGGCAGCAATTCACTTGGAAGTTGCTTTCCCCTTTGTATGTTTGGTTTGTCTCACTCCAGACTCAAGTGTCCAACTGTAACAGCAATTACTGCTGCAGAGCATCTCAACCAACTCTGCCTTCTCTGCTCCAGAGGGCTGTCAAAGCCATCTTTAATCCTAATTACAGACTATCAAAGAAAGGGCTTTTCCTATAGAAACTCACCAGCAAGAAAGAAAAGGAATAAGAACCGCAATCAAAATAAAAGCATGACTTGACACTTTTCAAAAGGCTGAAAAGTTTTTGCATGGAGATGATGTTGTGTTAGCAGGGAGCAGGAGGATGTCTGTGCATTAGAAGTCACAAGCCTTCTGTTCATTACTGTACAGTTACAGGACCAGGTTTTACCCCTTTAATTTGCCAGGCCCATTTAGGTCATCGATACTATCTCAACAACCTTTGCTGGACATGCCCAAGGGCAACAGTTCCCTCGGGCAATCATCAGCCATTTCAACAGGACCTTTTAGGGACCTTTTTTTTTTTTTTTTTGAGGCTGAGCCTGCACTCAGGACAACTGTGGACTCTTGAAGCCATAATGAACAGAGTGAAGTCTTGAGAGGTCAACAGACGAGGGAGCTCCTTTGACATATTGCAGGAATCAGCAGGAAGATTCTGGGATGTATCAAAAGAAAACCAGCTGTCAGTGAAAGCCAGGGGCAACAGCTTGTCCCTGGATGCAGATATTAAGGTCATGATATACTTAAATCAAGAAAAAACACCCACAAGATAAAACAGATCAATACATTTGTAACTCTCATTGTGTTTATTCCTTCTTTCTGTGAGGATTACAAATCAGCATAAATCACATTCCTTTTATCATCTCCTAGGGAGTCTTTTTTTTTCCCCTCGATGACTCTCCCCAAAAGTCATTTCAATTCATCCAACCGCAGCCAGCTACTAACTGCAGGGATGAAAATCATTTTGTTTCAGCTTGATGCAGCAGAAAAGCACTAGACCTAAATAGCACATGACAGGGCAGAACAGAAGCACCTGATTTAGGGCTGCACAGGCAGCAACGAAGGATTTGCTTTCTGAAAATGCTGAAGCAGCTACTCCCAACACCGTCTGTATCAGACTAATAACATCCAAAATGAAACATTGGGTAAGCAAGTGCATGCATGGATAGGTGAACACACACACAGAGCATCCCCTACAATCAGACCTGAAGTGCTGCTGCTGAACCTCTATTGTGCCCTCTTAAGTTCTCCGACCTCCTAAGCAATTGCTGTTTATAGTTAAAGCCATCTCTAGAGACAAGAGTCTTAGGTGGTGGAAATAAGGTTGGAAATGTCTTAAGTACACGACAATGGTTCAAACAGCAGCCACTGTACAAAAAGAGCACTAATGTATAGCAATATACATCCTCCCACTGCTCCCCTCTAATTTTAATGCACTTGATTCATAATTTTTAGATGCTCAGGACTGGCAAAGTTGCTGCATGTTCTTTTTTTGGGGGGGGGCCAAAGACCAAAGAAAAGCAGTGTGGACTTGCAGTGATCCTCCACTCCATTTTTATACTATTACGCAGAGTATTTCCAGAAATAGGCAAGAAAAACTTGGTCTACAGGCCTCCTCTTGCTGTAGTAACAACGCGCCTGTCACTGTGAGGGATGCTTTAGCACTGGCCCCTGTCTACCAGAAAGCGGATGAGGTTGCTGAGCAGCCACAAAGGGTGGTGTTACTGTATGTGCACATTACATATGCCAGTCTATTTAACGCCTTGGCAAATCTCTACCCATCTCCTAAGCCATTCACTTCCTTATTTGAAGGGCCTTAGATAAAATGACTAAGAGTTATGGGGTATACAACAACCAAGGATACAGAGAAATGACAAGTACAAAGAGAGGAATATGAATAATATACAGAAAAGGCCATTATTCTATGTACCGAGGGAAAGTGTTTCTCCTCCTTACAAAAGGAAGGATTTATCTTCTCCTGATCAGAGGTGACAAAGCTAGAATTTTAATGCTAGAAAAACACGGGGAGGGCAGGAAGAAGGCTGCTAGCAATTTCACTTTGATTTCATCAGCCTATCACGCAATTAGACATTTATTTTTCTGAGAATAGCAGACACTTTCACACTTGGAGTATCCCAGGGGAGAGACAAATTACCAAGTCTCATAGATCTTTCTACAAAATTCCACGCATATTTCAGCCAAGCAAGACATCGATGTTCTCTATCTCCTGTCCTTTAGGCCCAACACAGCTTCTGTTGCTGACTTCAAAGGGGAGAAGACTGGTCATCAAGTACTATGTCTTCTCTCAGTGACAGAAGTTTCATGCAGACATAATTCAGGGCCAGCTCTGAATCTGCCTTGCTGTGGATGATAATCAGGTCAGACCTTTAGTACCTAAGCTCCCTTAAAATTACAGTACCTTCTCTTCATCAATCACTAGGTCTTCTACTCCCCTGCTCCAGTTCATATGTCCCTGTGAACTTGTAGCTGGGGATGCTTATTAGCTCTCAGCAACGTCTACTATGTCAGAAAACATCACACAAACACAGTTACAATACTTCTGTACCAAAGCTAGCTCATATGCACCCACTAGATGCTCTGCTTTAATGCTTACAGTGGAGTTCAACGTGAATGCAACCACGTCAGTGTAAGCATATTTCCAGCAAACACAGAGATGATAAAGCAACCCAAACGAGGCCAGAGGTTGGACTGTATCATTAGCAGAAACAGCAGCCTCAAGAGAGAAGCTAGGAGCCCTGCTATTCTGTTGCACTAACGCATTATTCAAGAGTTTATTCGCCAAAAGGGTTTGTTGAAGGGAAAAATTCACACCATAAATTGCTGGAAGAGCCCTGATTTTGTTTAGATTAAACTACTTAAGGTCCAGGTATTACCTGTTTGCATACAGAACTGAAAATTTATCATGATCCCATAGACCTGTCTCTGTCATTGGAAGGGAAAGTGGGTGCTAATTTTCAGCATGGAGAACCACCAGGCTGAGTAAATATTAACGGTACAGTTGCATTATATGGAGCAAAGCCGCCATGCAATTAATATGCAGAAAGGGTGCCAGCCTTACAATAAACCAATATTGCTATGTTGTAATACCAAACTATCCACAGCAGCATGCCGATCCACAACATCATTTGTGACTTCATTTTATGTCATATGCTGGTAGGCTATTTTCCTCCATTTAATGACATTTTAAGGCCATCATTTCAGCATATAAACAGTAGCAAAAGAAGATGAGACAGACTATTTCAAATGGGTTTTTTTTTTTTATTGTTACTGAAAAGTAGTAGTAGGAAGTATCCAAAAGAATTCAGCGTTAATTTTGAGAGATAAGTCCTTAAGTTGGGTTTGTAAACTTAGGGCACTCTCCCTAGTGATGTATCTGAGATACAGAGGTGGACTGCAGGACTGGCTTCTTCATTGGCCAGCTGAAATACAGCTACTGAAGTGTGCTTTTAGTTATCATCTAATTTAGCCTTTCACTACCAACCCCTGCTCTCTCAATCCAATTTTACTAATTTTTAAGAACCTTTGCCCTCCTAATCCTATTATATCGTTGATTTTAAAAAACATTTCACTGCAAGTGATTCAAAAAACAAACACTACCCCTGCCACCTGCTTCTACTCCTTCTTCCCCCCTCAAATGATGACCTTCCACACTGACCCCCAAAAACTCTTCAGTATTTTGGAATTTCTTTGAGAACAGATGCTTATTTTTGCGCAGCCCTTCTGACTGGAATTTCCCAGCCTCTGTTTGCAAGGGTGGCATTTGGAAGACCAATGACCTATTTTTTATTTTTTATTTATACCTCTGCTATTCACAAAGCTTAAGGCCCCAGGATGAATGCATCTTCCCCAGTGCATGCCAGATTCTCTGTTGGCTAATGACATTTGTCTAAAGCTTATGGTAAAAACAAGGACTGTGAGCTGAGCTGCAGTAATACCAAGGGTAACGTGAGGTTCACAAAGGCAATAAATCCATCATGTGAATGGTAGTGGGGAGATTTACTTTTTAGTGATAAGGCAGAGTTGAGAACTGGGAGGTTATGTAATCATTACTGGATGGGAGTGGTCTTTAAAAGACCAAAATTGTTGTATTTATACATTTGTATTAAAACTTTTACAAATTGAGTCAAATAAGGGAAAAAAGGCAAGGAAACAGTATCCTTAGTCTCTTAGATTAATGTTCATAGTATATTTTAATTATTAGAATTTGCCCTCTATACACATGTTAAATGAGGCTTCATAGCAGCAGTAAATAACGTGAACCTTACAAAAATAAGAAATCACCCTGCCGAGGCAGAATGAAGCATGGGAGCTGATCTGCTCCTTATTTATTGCGATTTCCATATGAGAGTGAAAAGGCTGCTTTCACAGACAAGGCTGAGGCCTATGGGCACACAGACTGAAAAGTAACACCACCTTTTCATTTGTAATCTGAACAAATTTAACGTAGAAACTATTGATGGAAAATGAACTTAGAACCTCACATTTCTATTTTTTCCAGGGTAGAACTGCACTTTAAGTCACAGGCTTTATTCATGGAATAAGTGCATTTGTCTCTCGCAGGCCTGAAAGATAAAGCACTGAGAAGTAACACATGGAATACGCCTTGGGCAGGAGATTTTCTTTTGGTATTGCTGTTTTTCTAATAAAATTGAAATCATGGCATAAGTGCATATGTTCCTTTAAAGTGTTTCACAGAAAGCGGCCTAAAATAGAGGCAATTCAGAGATATTTTTTATAATATTGCTAATCTGAACTGTTCAAAAGAAAATTATCTGGGATCCCTAAACTCATGAGATGTGCAGATCTTTTTATTTCCTTCCAAATTCTCCACTTTTGAGTCTGTCCTTCTAAGATGATTTCTTGAGGAAATTTCTCTGAGTTTCCTATGTAAATTTAAGGGCTCAGAACTTCATTTTATAACGGAAGTTGCAATCCTCCTGCCATCCCACAACAGAAGCAGGGGATGCTCCTATGAAAGTAATCACTGAGATGTGCATTCCTTAGGAAACTGTGACAGTTAGCAACTTTGATGTTAAAAAGTACGGCAGGTACAGACCTACAATTCCACAAATTCAACTGAGCTTGTCTCCAGGCGAGGTAACTGGGAGATGGCTCACATTGGTTCCTTGGTTATTAGCACTGCACAGACAAAGCAGACCCCACCCTTGGCATACGCATCTTCGAGAGCCTGCATCAATTTAAAGGTTCCCACTTAGGCCTTTGAACGTCTGCTCTAAGATTCAAAGATACAAAGCTATGGGTATCTCTGCTGTAGGCAATTCTCTGCTTTAATTTCCCCATGTCCCTATAGTTTCACCACCTGACCTCAGAGCTGTGTTGCAGTCTTTCAGCCAGTATGAGTAAAGAGCTTTAGGGCAGAGGAGTGATAAGCACTGTGCGTACAAGGACTACAGAAGAGCCCCAGGCACCGAAATTACTTTACTTTTGAACATCTTTGATGCCAGGTCTCCTGGACAAGCAACGTTGTTGTCTTATGCTCAGTAAAAATTTACGTTCTTCTGTTCTCATCCGAGTATCTAGCTAAGCCTAAAACTGAACAACCTGGAAAACATGTATTCCAGTGAGAAGGGCATAACACTCAAGAAGGCTTTTCCCATTGAAAACAGCAGTGCATTGTGTCTGCCTGGTTAAGAAATGCCCAAGCAAACAGTTTAACTTCCATTGTATCTATTTTGATTTGAAACTCACAGTATCAACAGTTCCAAAGGAAAGTGCTTTCTGGTTTCTTGTTTCACACTTATGGAGTGGCTGATGGAAAACCTAGGCAGGGTGAGAACTGCGACTCTCTGAAATGCTACAGAACAGGAATGCTTTGCAAAAAAATGGTCTAATACAACACCAAACCACTTAGAATGGCAGTACACATCATTGTCTCTTATTTTAGCTCTTCAGTTACACACAGTGATCCACAGGCCCTAGAAATACTGTCTCTGTAGTTTTCCCCAGAAAAAAAAAATTAAGACAAAATCAAATGGTTACCTCTTCAGTTTCAGTTTTCACTGGGAATCAGTCATCACAGGAAACAAACTTTTAAGTGGAGTTACTTCTACCAAGCCAATGATTTAACAGTTCATGTTTTGGTTTAATAAGACGGAGCAGGAACCATAACCTGGATAGCAACCAAGGGAAGAAGCCCAGAGCATCTTATGCATGTGTTGAATGGAGCCACGTCTCATAGTGTGTTCCTAATTCTGAACCAAGCTGTGCCAGCAGCTCTGGGCACACAGCTACTCCACAGTGTGACTCAAAGAAATGGTATCATGAGCCACAGCAGTGCCTGAGTAACATCAGAACTGCAGCATATCTCTGCAAATTTGCCCTACCACTCAGTACAGAGAGTTATTTCTACATATGGTGTTGCGTTGATACAAGAATTCAGTTATGAAGGTGTGAAAGCCTGCATAAAAATGTACTGAGAAGAGACAGCAAGGGCAAGAGTGGCAAAAATCTTCTACTCCAAGGTAAACAAAAAGGGAGATGAGTTTGGAACTATTCAGGCTCCAGGGAAAAAAAAAAAAAAAAAAAAAAGTTTCATGAAGAAACACCAGATACATCATACTGTCATATTTACGACAGTTAAGAGAATCACATCTAGCACTAGTAAAGTCCACACATTACCTAGCACTGAGAAATAACATTTGTCTGTGTTGATGCACCTCTAACAGAACAACTTAATCAACTAATGAGCAAAAACGCTGGGATAGAGGTTTCATTCCTAAAGGTTTCAAAACTCTTGGTTCTAATAAAATACAGAAAAGTTGGTCTTTTGCCTTCTTTTCACTGATTCTTATAAAATACAGAAAAGTGATTTTTTTTTCCCCACTTCTTTTCACTGTTAGCATCAGAGTTCTCAATAAATATCTAGCATGGAACCTATCTGATCATTCCCATATACTATTAAGCATCAGGACCTTGTGTTTATACCATACATGTGTGTGGTGTATGTGGTACTTAATAGAGAACAGTAAGCATCAGCAAACAAGTCTTGTGAACTGCAAAGTATAAAAAAATTCTAACTTGTATATGTTTTGTTAGCAAAAAATGTTTCCAGAAAGTTCAGATTCCATGGGTACATATCACTACGTGAAAGGACATGTGCAGTTCTTCTGAATCTGAAGCAGAAATATAATTAATTAAATGGAGGAGACAATGAAAATAAAAATTTAACAAGCCAAGTTGCGATTAATGTCCTGTTCCCTTCCGAGAATTTAGATAATGAATCTGATTTTACACTTCGTGTTTTCAACAATGTGTGCAGAGATAAAGTAATTGAATGTCCATTACCCCGGCATAAGATTGACGTATTCTCATAAAATGCTTCCTGATTGTACAAATAGCATCGAACATGGAAAAATCAAGAGCATATAGCACTTACGAAATGTCTGTAGACACCTCATGTTTTCTATTCAGCAGGAAGCAGCAATGCAAGCAGAGAACTGGAGGGTATATTGAGAGGCATTTGTGCATTTCAGCATTTCTGTCTTACCCAAAGGTGCTTGTAAGTAGAAAGGAAAGGGAATGGAGTACAGGTGATCCTTGGTGCTGATGCTGACTTTTCATTGCTAAGTTGCTAATTCAAATATAGTCCATATTAATATTATTTATAGATCATCATCAAAGGTGCAGCACTTGCAGGCAGGAAAAGCATTTTTGTTTATGATCCAAGCCATGCTAGTACTGTCTTGTAGAGGCCAGGCAGCTCAAAAAGGTTGAACAACTTACCAAGGTCACACACATTGACTAAATTGAAAATAAAGGAGCAGAACGTATAACACCTGATTTCCTTTCACATGCTGTCTTGTACACCATGAAATCTAATGTTATCAAGTGACTGGTTTGTACACTTGAGTTGGGAATCTGACCACTTACAGCAGGAAATATCTCCTCCTTACTGGACTCTCCAAGCAAAGGTCAAAGAGCAAACAAATGACAGAATTAAAGCAAAACCACTTCATCAGACTCCAGAGTCACATAAACAGAAAAAGAATCTCAAGTCAGAGGCATTTCCCAAACCAACTGTGCAATCCCAAACACAAACAAATAGTGAACAGACTGATAGCTCTATCAGTCCAGAATATTTAGCTATTTTTGGGTTACAACTGATACTGACATGGTAATTTTCTCTCTTATTCTACAAGTTATTCAATTTATGAAACTGTCAGTCCTTCATGACACCTACAGCAACTTTTATAAGATGGAGATCCAATTTTTTTAGCATACAAGCTTCTTGACAGGGCTGTGTCAAACTTCTGGAGCTGACAATTCCAAGCACAGAGAATGCATGATCTCTCCGATGTCAAGCTGTACAATGTTGTCTGCTTTTGTGCTGAGAAAGGATTTGAACTCAGATACACAGAAGTGAAAATTAAGTGATGAATTTTTCCTAACTTTTCATTATTATAAGGGATTTTTTTAGTTTGCTGGGTTTGAGTTGGTACTCAAAGCCAGTCTTGAATAGCTTATTACATACTACCTTTTAAATTGATCTAACTTCGAAGCAGTTCTTGACAATCTCAGCAACCCACATCACACAAACAAAGGTATTCAAGAGATAAAAATGAACAGTCCACATTAATTAGCAGCTATTTACTCCTTTTCATAAGCAAACACATAAAAATAAAAGCTGGAAGTCACCCCATCATCACAAGCCATGTTAATCTCAGATAGTCTGCTTCATAAAAGCTTCTAACTATATTTCTTGGCACTTTATGCATACATGTAGGTGGACTTTTATCTAAGGATCTGAATACAGTGTTCAAGCATTAGCTAATTAGATTTCTTGCAACTGCTATAATATCAGAAGCACTTAGAAGAGGGATAAAGGTAGGATTAAACCACAGAGCCAGGTCTCACGAGAGCTGCATATCAAATGGGGCTCTACCACAGGCTGCCTGCACAACCGCTGGACTTGCCCTATGTATCAGGGCCACTGCAGCATTTTTTCCAGCTCTCATAGGTAGGTTTTTTGTCCTCCAGTATTTTATGCCCAGAGGCACCAGTCACAATTAAAACACTTGACAAACTGGTAGGAGAAATTTCTACCTGCACATCAAGGTGGCAAGTTCAAAAGACACAAAGTGCTGCACCATGCCTAGAGAGATGAACTGCTTCTCCTGCCCAAGCCTGCAGGAGAAATGCAAACGGAATCCCTATTTCCTATGTCTTTAACCACCAACATCAAAAAGTCCAGAACGCCTTGGATTCGCCACATGTACACAAACTATGCGCAAGTACATCCTAAGTCTGGTACAGAGACGCCTGTTGTTGTGCATGAACAATGTAAAATCTACACACACGCAGAGTTAACTCTTTATCTAGGGTGCACAAAAAGCTATTAGGAACCACCTCTTACCATTCATACAATTAAATCTCCTAGATGGCTGCTTAATATTTGGATGGGAGTACAATGGCAAAGAAAGTAGTAGCTATATGGAAACCTGTAAAAACAGTAGCCTTCCACTCCTGACAAGTATAGATGAATTGCACATCTAGTCTCCTAAGCACCGTATCAGCTTATTGTCGTTATTTCAAATTTGTAACGTGTTAGGAAATATTCTTTCAGGAACTAAAACATAAGTTCAAGCTAGTTACTAACTTGCTATTCACTGAAGATGAAATGTCAAAAAAGGAGGAGTGAAGGAAAGGGACAGCTAGGAATGGAATGAGGCTGTCCTAGTTCTCCTCTTTAACTTCATGGAACATTTGAGAAGAAAAAAGAATAAATGCAATATGAGCATAAGGAGTTCTACTCTCCAAACCAGACATACGCCTGCCTCTCATTAGAGCTCCTGGGAGATGTAAGCAAGCATCTGTCAGGAGAACCAGACCCTGTGCAAAAGCAGTGATATAAAATCCCAGATCACTTCAGAGAGGCAATAAAAACAATATGGAAAATTTATAACAATCCAGTGTAATTGTTCAAAGGTAACTGCTTCAAGGATTCTTATGAGGCTTGTAAAGGTTTTTCAACTGATAAAAAAGGTATATCATTTTTAAGATGGGATAATTTAAAGCACTATTCAGCACAGCTTTGCAGGAAAAATAGGATGCTGATGAGTGTGTGCTGGTTGCTGACCTTGTAATGTAAATTTAAAGAGAAAGCAGTCTTGCTCACAAGATATTATGATATTTATTTTTGCACAAAGCATTTTTAAACAGAAAATTCCTTCAATCTCTTAAAAATTCAATAGTTAAAACACTAAAAAATAAGTCTGCAAATCCTAGACTGACAGCTCTCTTTGGCTGGGTGCAAGAAGACACCTACTGTCTCAATCTGTGACATCTTCAGAGCTTTATGCAGGGCAGGAAAGGTACAACAGCTGTACTCATCTGAGTACTGCAATGAAAGCATAGCTTGGGACGTTTATAGTTCAGGAATGCTCATCTTTGATCAAACAGTTCAGGGAAGCTATACATTTGGTAGTGGGAGCTAAGGACTATGAATGATGTAGTCTAGTACTTTCTCTGCTATTTACTCACCCTGCAACCAAGTTGTTTCACTTTTTTTATGCACTGGTCCACCTCTTAAGTAGAGCAGGCATGAACATAACTTTAAATACCACTGAGGTACTTAGGGATGCTAAGGCTTAGAAGAATATATTTAATCTGTAATCAAAAGTTACTATAATGCTGCCTCAAAAAATTTTGAAAATTATCATTGTTTGCAGAGTCCAGTCAGTTTTGAATCCTACTATATTCCTCATAACTGTATTAGCACCTGAAAAGTACTGTTACAGGTCTATTTCATAGGTTAAATAATAATTCCTAGTTTCAGGAGATTTAAATTTAAGATATTATTTTTCCCTTGAAAGTATCAAATTCCCTCCGAATACTTTCTTAGTCTATTCAATTACTTCAGAATTTTTCCTCTGTTATAAACAATGCATCGTTTAGCTTCATTTTCATTTTAATCATAACAGAATCAGGCCAAGTGCCTATGCTTTTATCTGATAAATGTCTTGCTTCAACATGTAAACATATAAATATTAGCAGAAACCAGCACAACTATTTTATATTCAAAAAGAAGTAGTAAATATTGTGGGGCAAAATACCCCTCACTGGGAAAGCACATCAACACTGAAGGCATAAAACATACAATGGGTCTTTTACAGCATGTTTATTTGCGATAATACAGTTGTCACATTTACTTGTTTATGCTTCCTTTGAATTTTCTGAAATCACTGCTGGAAGATGTTAAAGCCAAAAAGGTAATTACAATCACCAAACCTTGCTGTCAATGATTCAAAGAAATGGAGTAAACCTGTAAATTATAACAGCTTAAATCAAGCTCAGGCCATGAAGAGTAGCATAAACTACAATTACACTCTTTGGCCGAGCCACAAACGATGGGGAAGCAAGACAGTTGTGCTCTGCAAAACAAGCAGTGTGCTGCAAATTAGGTGTCAAGGTGCGCACATATTTCCGTGAGCCTTCGACAGCATCCTTTGCTGCCTAGCAAGCAAGGACCAGGAATGATGTGCAGGGGATGTTCTGTGTAGGCACTCTTGCCAGCTTTGGGAATAGGCAGTATGAATACAAAAATTATGCAGGTGCAGATTCACCAGGGAAATTGAGGGAGCCTTTGTCTCTCCACCAGCATAAGCTACTGATGTGGTCGTAGCTATGCAGTTATGTTCTTCATCAAGGACGGCGTCCAGATTCAGTGGCCTTCTCTTACCAGTACACCGGGAACCAGAACTCCTGTCTGATGGATTAAGTCCCACATAGCTAAGGACCAATATCCCAGGAGGCTTTGCAGGGAAACAAAAGCCTGACAATTTTCTGCTGCAAAGTGAGGTTTTCATGTGCTAGAAATGTCAGGGTTTAGACTGAACTACTTAAAATTAGAAACACAAAGCCAGAGAAAAGACACTGAAATCATTAAATCTTTACAGGTATCTTAAAATTCTACTGACAAGAAGTAATAGAGATTTTTTAAAAAAGGATGGAAATGGAATACACAACAGCCATTGTATCACAGTCGAAAAGCAAGAAAGGGTCAGAATTATTTGCTGAAGTCGCTGGTAATTCCTGGTCTGACTTAACTTGCTGATCTACTTTTCATACTACTTGGCAAAAGAAAAGATTACGCATGAAGATAGATAGTTCTTAGGTGATCCATATTTTATTATAGTTAGCTTTCTGCTCTCTTATTGATTTTGTACATCTATACTCACATTCCCCTTTAACCTCCTCCAGATCTCCTTTCTCATCAGTGTTCTTTCCATAACGTCACAGAACAATAGTGATGGGACCTTGCGAGATATCTAGTCCAGTCTCCTACACAAAGCAGGGCCAACATTGAATTCAGACCAAGATGCTGAGGGCTGTTGGATTTTGAAATCCTCCACAGACAGAAATTCTAGAGCTTCTCTGGGTCCCCTTTTCAATCTTTCAGCTTCTCCTGGCCACACAAACCCCGGGGTGTCATGCTCACCTCTCTGAGGCTACCAGCACAGAAAACTGATTTTCAGTACTCTCCAGCAATAGTCTGACTCCCTTGTCTCTTCTGGCCTTTTGCTTTAATTCCTACAGTAAGTATGAAGACACAGAAATGTAGCTGAATTGGAAAAATCTTGGTGACGCTATATACAGGAAATCCCGATGCAGACACTTAGCCTGCTGACATGGATCTGAAATACAGTGGCAGACTGGTTTGAAAAACTTTAAAAACTCCAGAAGCAGCACTGTGTGTAAATAAATGCCTTGCCTGCACACAAGACATCTGATCATAGACTATGTTTGAAAAGTTACCACTAAGGTTGAGATCAGCTTTTTGACTCTGTCTAGAAGAATCATTGTGTTGTCCATTTCTGAAATGAAATCAACCAGTAGCACATCAACACTGTCTTCCAAATATGAACTGAAATATCTGAGTATCCCTGGGAAGGCAATTTTTTCTTGACTCAACACTTGGCCATCTAACCTTGAGATGCTAGATGTTGTAAATATGATACACCGCTGCTATAAAAGCGGGGCAAAGTGGCTGAAATACAAAATGAGAAGGTAGGAGGAGGAGGATTTACCCCCACCTTTCTGCTATATCATTCTGATACTTCAAAATAAAATCCCAAAACATGATCTTGCACTACAGAAGCAGCCATTTGTACTTATTTGAAATCGTCTGAGTCGATATATGATGCTAGCCTCTCAGGCACAGTACATTTCACATCCCCTTTGCCCAGATATAGAAGTACTAGTGAAAACTTGCTGCAACCAATGGCCATCCTGTGGCCTTTGATTGGGGTAGCCTTTGGAGCACCGAGGTATTTTGCAAGGCACAAGATCCTCTGTATACATCCAAGAGAAGCAGAAATTCATCAGTTTGAGATTCTTCTTTCACATTTTTTTTCAACAGGGTATTGTGGCATAATAGATAGACGTCGTGCTGACTACTTTTGTTAGCAGCTCACCTCTTGAAACAGTAAATCTGTGCAGCTCCTATACTGAGCCTGTCTTCCCTCGCCGAGAGCTCAATGCCTTAACATGATATGTATGATATCAGAAAACAGCTAATAGTGCTGGGCTTGTACTCTGGACATTTCAAGTCTGAGGCAGACATTAACAGAAACATCTGTAAATGTAGGATGTTGGTTTTCTGTGTCTTTAAGAAGCATAAATAACGGTTAGAACTTTTTCCTTTAAAACCTGTACAAAACCCTTAAAGTAAGTCCTTAAAAATATTCTGTTAATCATTCAGCATTCCACTGACTAAACAGTAACATTACATCCATGAAGAGAGTTTGGTCTCTAATAACAGAAACAGATCTTTGCGTCTTATTTTTTAACACTAGGGTTAGTGATGAATTTAGAGTTTGAACTGAGCTATTAACTAGTATGCATCATATCCTCAGTATTAGAATTCTCAAGGTAATTTCCTTTAATAATGAAAGAAAAAAATCCCATCATCCTGACTATTTTCTAAGGAACTAACAGAATTTTCTGTTGAAGTGCCAGGTGTCACTCGATACACAGACTCTCTCAAACAAATGAAGATTTCACTGGTCCAATCCAGGGCAACTCATTATCTCATTCTAGCTATCCTTTGCTTATGCATTTCTCTGTGATTCACTTTTTCCTGTTTGTCAACTCTTAATAAACATATTGATACTCTCTTCTCTGAAATGCTTTGAGAAGAAAAGACTCAAACCAACATGACAGGAAGGAGATGTGTTGCTACTTCAGCCATTTCTGATCCTGATTCTGGCCTCCCTGTCACAAGCACCTGAGTCTCTACAAAATGTTCAGTGCAAAACAGTCGCTACTTCAGGTATTACCAGCTCCTGGTGTTTGTTACCACCCCAGTACTGGACACTGGGTGCTCTTCTGTAGGATCTTGAGGAAACCAAAATCACCAGCTGCTTCTAATGCAAGCCCTGTTATTATTAGTCCCTTCTGAAATTGAGCCCACCAATGAACAACAGAAAGAGGCATTAAATGACCTTCACATAACACTTCAGTTAAGTTGAGAGAACAATGGAAGAAAAATAGGTGTATCTGGGGCATCTATGAAGAATGACTGATCACAAGCTACTAAAAAGCCATATTTGTTTGGCAATTGAGGGCAACAGATGGAGAGGCCAACTGAGAGGCATATTATTCTGTAGCACAGTAACGGGTGAAGAGACATTCTTCTATCTAAACATAAAATTGAGTATAGTACAGGGAATACAGTAAAAAGGGGGAATACAGTAAACCCCTCATCTCCTCAGGAATGCAGGCAACCTCCTTGAAAAAACTTTCTATAAAAGAGCATGAGTTATTCTCAACGGTGCTTCATTTACAGTTGTAGCAGCTGCTGCTCAGGGCCATGACTGGTGCTTTGACAATAATTCAGGAGGAGATTTTGCCATTTTCTGTAGCATACCCTAAGATTATGGATAGTACTGCTGAATCAGAGTGACCAGTATTTTGTTATACCTGGTGTCTCCTTCAATACACTAGAAACACTGTATGAATATACCAGAATACCAGCTGTAATTCTTAAAATACATTTCTCAACCTTGTAGTTGGGCAGACAGTGCTTCAGCATGTAAAATTCATATGTTACAAAGAAAAACCAAAAACCAAATACTCATTGTTAAAAAAATTATCCTCAAGCTGATTTCATTATTTTGAGGGGCCTGGGACTTTGTTCTGAAATGCCTGAAGCAGGCATTAATGTATTGTACTCTGAATGGGAGTCAGATGAAGGTAAGTAGAACAACTGCTGAAGTGAAATACTACATACCGTCATGGCAGGAGAATTTGCTGTTTCAAACATCTACAGAATTGCCAAGGTTTCCTCCTACTGAGGAAACACAAAGATTTAGAATCACACAGTCTTCATGAGATTCATATGCTCCTGAATTTTCTTATATAATCTGTATATTCCCCTGTTTGATTGCTAAAAGCTGCCTCTTCCTTTCCTCCCCTGCTCTGTTATCATGAAAAGATGAATGCTGGAAGCAAAGAAGGGAAATCAACACAGAGACCTGCCCTGAGCTTTAGAATATGGTTTTATTTTCAAGTGTTTGCTTTAGGATAGCCAGAGAGATTTTAAAAGAGTCCTTGGGGAACACCGCAGACAGTCTGAATTTGCACAACTGCACTTCCAGTTAACCTCATTAATACAGAATTATCTCAGTGGAAACAGTAGAGGCTGATACAGACATTTGTGGAATTTAAAAAAAAAAAAAATCCATTCTCCTTCTAACTAAAGATTCCACAAACCACAGAGTAAAAAGTAGATAAACCAGGACAAAAAAGGAAACCATCCTAGCCCAAATGCAGGAACACAACTCCCCTTTGTTGTCAGAACCACGTAGGTTTTTAAACTTACATTTCTCCCCCTCACCCGCCAATCTGTCTATAAACCATTCTATAATGTCAGGATGGGGTATTGTCGTGGTTTCAGGGCTGAACTACGACAGGTATAAATTACAGCAAGTTCTTCAGGACAACATCTGTCTTTCAGCACGCAAAGCCTGTCTGGGACCCCTAAAGCTCTACTGAGGTACAATATTCCTATGAATATTTTTCATGTAAGGGAAGACATTAAGGAGCTGACAGCCATTTTTTAATGATTTTTTTTTAAGAAGAGTCTAAATAATCTTATTTAAAAACCAAAACATGCAACATCAGCCAAAAGAGAGCTTCTAACACTATTTAGCAGTACTTTAAGTATAAGTTGTTACAGTTGTTTGAAGTACCAGGTCTCTAAGGACAAAACACCATTTCAGTGCTGCTCCTGTGTTGGGTATGAAACACTCTTCCAGTGCTGCAGCCCCAGCTGGGACTTCAGTTCTGCTCTTGCTCATCGTCGGGCATACCTGGCCCTCAAGTCCTATAGCCCTTATAGACTGCAGCTGTTTCACTACTCCCTGGCATACCGGAACTACAACAGACTCTTTGTTGTACAAAACCAGGACAATTCTCAACTATCAAAGAAACTGCTATGGCTATGGTTAGCCGCAATAAGAATTTTCAAAATTTATTGAAATAGGATTGGTTACATGATTGGTTCAATCCCAACTGTCCTCTTTGTTCAATTCTGCTTCTTAATCCTTTCCCTTGTCCCCCCTTTTCTTTTTATACTGGTCCATAAGCACAGATACATGTCACACATAAAATGGCTGGAATCTTCCCTGCAGCAAAAGAGCAAGAGCTGTTTGCCTGACCAGGAGCGGGTGAATCATGTCATGGAGTCTTGAACCTCCCAGACAGAGCCACAAGTCAATGCTCAGACACCCACAAAAATGGGAAGATAATCAAAGGAACCTGTGGGTCATTCCCAGAACAAAATAAGTCATCTATTACAGCATCGGGCTGCTAGAATGCCAGCTTGCACATGTTTGCAAAGTTTGTTGGAAATCACAGGCTTTATATGGACCTTATCAGCACAATCATTAACAGATTCAGTCCCATTGGTCTCAATGCATAGTTTAGTGCTGTCATATTAACAGACAAACCCATGAAGAGTAAAGGGGCTCAAGAGATTTGTACATCGTAACACAGAATTCAGTAGCAAGACAGGAAAATAAGATAAACTCCCAAATTTCAAGCAGGTACCAGGTGACTTCCTCACTCCCCCTCTGAGTAGTGGAGAGAAGGGAGGACAGAGGGACCGCACATCGTCCATGGGGCGCAGAACTGTAACTGCCACTGGTGCTACCTATTTCCCAATGGAAGCACCTGCAACGCTAAGGAACTGCAGTTCAAGTTCTGCCAGTTTAATCTAACTACATCTGTTGCAGTGGACAGGAATCTGATGTGCAAACCAACAAACCTGCTATATTACTGGGTTGTTTGCTTGCTTATGAGTGGTTCTGGAATTTGGTCTGAACTTGATTTTAAAAGGAGATGTCCCAACTGAGAAGACTTGAAGTAACAGTCAGATGAAAAAATTATGTGAAACTTACTGTGATGATGCTCCACCAGGACTACAATTAAAAAAAAAAAAATTAAAAAGTAAAAGAGAGGGGAGCTTATCTGAGACAGAACAGAAAATCAATAGTAGAAAAAAAATTATATAGTATCAATTAATGGGGAGGGAAAATAAATAACTTATTTTTCTCCATGTCTGCATACACAGCCAGATAACGGTACCATCAAAGGAGACAGAACAGCAGAACTCCTTACTGGTCCAAACTATCCACATGATTTGACCTCTTGATTTGTGCTCCAGTGTTGAGCTCCATAAACAGGCAGAACTGATGGCTTATGCTGCTCTAATACAGCCTTTGAATTTCTAGTGCTGGATCCAAAAATCAAAGTAAAACTGCTTAACCTCTGTATTTTACTACCTGACCTTCAAAGCTGATAAAAGCATATTTTTTCCCTTCAAAAGAAACAGAGCCATCAGGGAGCCAGGAAGTCCTTTATCTTAATCTCATGACTCTCGTCCAAAAGCTTTCATTACGTTTTTCTTTCTCATTTGTGCCAGTTTGGTACTGTGATTCAGGGACAGTATTACTGGCTCAAACACGGCCATTACACAAAACAGCAGAAACTTGCCCTGCCTTCCAAAAGAAGCAAATCCATGTGAAAAAATACATAAATAAAATGGCATTGGTGTGAAGACCAATGGTTAGTATTCATTAATTTTAGGGATTCTTTGTCTTGCTAGAAAGAGAATGTTGGAACCAGAACACACACACACTGCATCTACTGAGGTTTCTACTTAATGTTGCCGCTTCTTGTTCTTGCAGACACTGCTTGACTTCATGTTTTAGGAGATTTTGTGCCACCACCTAGGAGACAAATTTTGATTTGCTATTTTGCTGGGGGAGGTTACAAAGATGCAGGTTTTATCACTTGACTTTTTCCATCTCTTCTACGCTTAGATTATCTGTGCTGTTACAATTTCAAATGCTGAATGCTCTGTGCAGCTGCATAATGTATCACAAATGCACAGTAAGCTCCTCTCTATATAGCAGCATTGTGTCACAGCATGGTGCAGTGGATGGGAAGCTATTCCTGGATACGATACCAGCTTCTTGTGTGACATTGGATGAGGCCTCTTAACCTCTGTTCTTCATCCTCTTCTCCAAAATGCTGATGATAATATAAACCCACTTGATTGCAAAGAACTTTGAAATCAAAGGAGGAAATTTCAAAAGAAATGCTATTTATTTCTCTACCAAAACATCTGTGATGAAAGCAGGCACTGCTTTCCATATCTCTGTCTCCCACCACCACTGAGATGCTGGGTTTTTTCCACCTCAATTTTCTCTCCACCTCTTTCACTTCCCATGTCTCTCCCAGTCTTGCTATGGACTTTGAAATTTGGCCCTAACAGTGTTTATTTAAGAACTGTATGAACATTTGGTCTAAAATCTGGAGCTTCAGTAAATGTTGGACTCCAGTTATCACTTTACTATCCAGATCAATCTCCTAATTTAATCCAGAATCTGCTATACTTATCTGTATTCATTGCTATTACGCCCCATTCACAAAAGCCTCACTCAAAGCTCTTTAAAAAGCCTGTAACACCACAGCACGCACAAAGCAAGCAGAACCTGTCCTTCAGTGATCTGATGCTGGAAAAAGAAATTTTGACCTGGCTGCACAGCAGTTAGGTTAGCTTTCTAGAGGGCTCAAGAAAGTTTTGAAGATAGGTTTGGAGACACAGGAAAACATTTCATCAGAAGATTCCTAGTCCTTATCCTTCTACCAATGTCCTGAGGTGCTATGCAAGTCATTTAGTCCTTCTATACATCTAAGCAAAGGGCAGAATTATTTTGGAGCTGGGTGATATAATGACAGTGCCAACTTCAGAGCAAGCAAACTACTGGGCTGTTCTTCCAGGGCATCTACTTTGTCTCAGTTCAAACTTGTTATCTGATGATGCTTTTATCAACTTGGTCTTAAGGGAGAATCCTTCAACAGGGAGTAGGCATATTTGACATGCAAGTCATACATACGAAAACACAATAACTTTCTCTCTAATTGGCAAATATCATACATCTGTGTCATCAAATACAAGACATGCAATAGTAAGTGATGAGACTTGTTTTTCAGACAAGGTACTCTTGTCAACATACAGTTAAATTGTCTGTGCAGATGTATGGGTAATTCTCCATCTGCTGCATACACATATCAGATAACCAAATTAGGCAGGTAAAAATTAATAACTGCTTACTTTGCAATTCAATATTGAAGAAGACTGACCACTACATTAAAATAATTCCTAAAAGTCATTTGGATTAGTAAGTGAAAGCATGGCAACATTTAAAAAAGCATGCTTAGTAACGATAAAGAAATCGAGAAACTATTTTCAGACATAACAATGAGAACCTAGCGTAGTCAGTGATTTCTGGCCCAAATTATCATATTCTGGCCCAAATTATATAATGCCTGGAAGGGTGTCACTCATACTTCAGTCTAGTTTCATGATAGACATAAAACAGAGCAGACTTTGTTGACTCTCTTCAAGATCTTGCTAATCTTTTCTTTATCCAAGGACAGTTGGTTTCCACCAGACTTGGAAACTGCTTTCTGGCCACAGGAAGTGACTTGGAAAAAAAACTCAGTGCGTTAAGACTCTTATGGTCTGGGAACAGCAGGAATACAACTGCAAAGACAGCAGTTGCCCCAGTAGGATACTTTAAACTGCAAAAAGAACTCACAGCATTTTTAAAGGATATTAAAAAGTAAAAGCTCAGAAGTAGAAATTCATGAGTAATTGACTTGGGGGTTGGTGCCCTGACTAAACCACTAACAAAGGTAAAATTACTACTGTCAACATAGAATGGTTTTGGGAGTTGTTGCTTACCAGAATGCAGGAAAAAGATATTACTGAAGTGGTTTGTTTGGCTGGGATTTTTTTGCCCCTATAAACTGAAAGGCTCTGTTTCATTTTCAAGTTGTTCAGCTCTTTCTTAAATTAAAATTTGACATTAATTTCTTTGGGTGCCTCAGAGTTGTACTCTTCACTGAACACATAATTTTGCCAATAATTTCAGCCAATCTCAGCTCCTAATAATCCTGAGCTATAAACACCACAACAAAGGAGTTTTTTCCATTATTGGAAAGAGGGAGCTATACAGCATTTCATAGAAACAGACTGAGAAGCAAGAGCAGAACTGTTTATAGAACTGCAGCTACAGAAAGGATTTTGAGGAGATAAAAGACCTGAGGTATCAAGGACAATGTGACATTAAAACACTACATCTGAAAAGGAGCAAGAAAGTTTTTAAATGACTGTAGCTAGTGAGGCTTTAGACTGCATCTCACCTAAAAATCAGCCTCTATGATGAGAGTTGGACATTTTAAAATACTTAGAGGAAAAAGCTCACTCTCCTGATGCACTCTGTACTTCCATTATATTTGGTAGAACCATAATTTATCTATTCAAATGGACCTCGTATCTCGTTATATTCATGAGAATCATAAGGCAGAGAGAGTTCAGACTTTTTCTAAATTTTCTGTTCTCATTTACAACACCAGTCTCCATTTTTCGCTTCTGTAGTAGACCATGAACTGTCCTAGGAACGGTATTGCAAAATGATAAATACCTGAATCCAGCATTATGTATCACCCTTTGCTACAAGCAGAATAGTTTTCTGTGATTGTGAAATACATTGCTTGCAATCTAGCAGACATGGTCATTTGTTCAGTTCAAAGCTGTTAATAGAATATTTGTACTTCATATATTTTATATTGATGGTGCATGAACTAATCAAATTTTCATCTCATCTGTGCCATATGAAACAAAACTTATCTTTAGACACATTAATTTCCAGTCAAGATTTTTCCAGCCTGAAAACATCAGATTCACAGGCCACTTTGGTCGGCACTATGTTGTCATAAACTGAACTTCTGATTGTAGTTCAACCATGTTTAAAATTGTACATACTGGCCTCAAGAGTAACATGTGATGCTGCTCAGTCCTTCTAAAAGGCAACATCACTTTATTCTTAATGTTTATCTCCCATGCAGATGGGATTACTGCTTTGATGACTGATTTATTTTTGTTAATACTTTGATGACACGACTAATCATAGACTGACTGTTAGAAGGTGAATGTTGGCAAAATTCATCTCAAAATTTTCTTTCGCTGGCCTATACTTAAAAGTGGTGGTAGCACACAAGTGGGTTTCTCACATATCTGTCATTTCTTCTGTGAAATTCTACCTGCTTCTGTATTGCTGGTTTGTACAAAAGCATTTCAGAGCATTTTTTAATTTGAAGGAAAATGGGCCTTTTCAAATGACTTCTAACTGAGCAACAGGAAAATTAATTCTAGCCAGAGGAACACCACCCATCATTCAGCACATGGTGCAAAATTCTGTTGCTCACAGAAGGAAAGTAATTTTTGTAATGAGTGAGAAAAAGACAGTTCTGACTTATTTTTATATATCATCCTAAAAAGATATAGAAGCAGGTTTCAGTTTTGAGTTCACACGTTTGAGTAACAATTTTGCAAGACAGACTTGCCAACTATTTTGTAATAATTTAAGAAAAGACCATTTATCTGTAGTGACTATTCACCTGGGATACCTAATCGGAGAAAATATAAAAGGAGTATGATGTACAGCTCTTTCTGTGAGAGTGTCTTACATTGGCCACAAAAAGAAACACTTCCAAAATCACAGTAAAAGCTACCCAGATTTTAAAAGACATGAAGACAGCTAAAAAACTAGAAAAGGATGCAATACAAGATGTAGTTCTAAGAAGAGACACTCATTCTGTGTTGGACATCCTATAACCTCTCTTCAGGCATCTCAAAAAGATAACTTTCTGAAAAATGATCCAAAGTTAGTTAATCAAAATAACATGCATTTGAGTTTTCAATACTGTATTCGGCTTCTTGGGAAATAGATGCGTTTTCATCATGATTTAATAATAAAAACTAGGGGAGCTTAGGGTTTCCTCATACAGCAGTAGAGTCTAGTAATCCTTCCTCAGAGAATGAAAAATGGACTGACTTGCATTGTCCAGTGGTAAGAACAGGACAAACAGGTTTAAGTAACAGAAAATTAAATTTTAGGCTTCCTTCATTTTGCAAGCTTGTCTATCCCATATGGCAGAAGGGAACAAATATAAGGGGTGAAATAGTCCCTGACCCTATACTTCAAACGCTTTACAAAAGTACCTACAAACTGCAATGTGGGAAAAAGTTAGAGCTGAGGGAAGAGATGTTAAAATGCTAGATTACCTTTAAGAATGTCTGATTTTTTAAAAAAAAGAAATAAATGTGCCTAAACTATACTCTGAGAGCAGCAGTCTCTTTACTTTGCAATTTCTCCCACATCAGTGATCAGGAAGTTCTGTCAGGGACCTTGCAATCTCTAACCCTGTATGTTACCTACCCAACCATGTTAAAATATTTAAGTCTAAGTGTAGGATAGTACTACATGCTCTTCTCTTAGTCTGCTATTTCTATTACAGATTTTTAAGGATGCTTTTACTCATTGGGAAGAGAAGTAGGAAGGGGCCAGCAATGTAATTTACGTGGTTCCTAATTGGAGTGGCATGATCATTTGCCTTTTGTTACTATGGAAATCACTGCACAGAGAAACTGTGCATGGGCGGCCAATTAAAATGTCAATAAAAGTAAATACATTTTAAGAGGTCATGTCCATGCATTATGCAATGAGCAAAAAAAAAAAAAGCTTATATTTGTATCATGCTAATTAAATTGACATGGTTATTGCAAATCATTTTATTTCACCTGTAGCTGTAATTAAGTGACACCACTTAATGAGAAGGAACCAGCGCCGATTAAACATGCTTCTGTAGTAAAGCTCCTCTGATAATGAAAGATGTTTCTGTTTACATCTCTCATCATTTCACATTCCCAAATGCCAATGTCTTACCAGTGAGATAAACATTGTCTTTTAAAATAAACCATTATGAACATTTGTAATTTTGGGCAGCCTTTCACCTAGCTTTTTAACAGCTGTTTTGCACACCGAAAAAAATAAAATTCATATAATCTATTTATTTTTATTATTATTTCTCCTAAAAATAGATTATTAAAAAGTGAAGTACCAAAATAATTAACACAAAAATTCAAGTTTAAATTGCCTTTCTAGTATGACTTAATCTGGACATACTAGGCCAAATTCTGTTCTCTTCATGGTGATTTTACTGGGATTATTCCACATTTAGAGCAGATTTAAGAATGAGTTTGGCCTCAAAACTTTCAAAAGAAGTTAATATAGTCAGAAATTCAGAACTATTTGTATTAAGTGCTTATATAGTATACAGAGAGAGACACTAACAAAACTCAACGTTTCTATTTCTTTCTACTCTGATTTCTTTGCTTTAAGCTACCGCCTTTCACCTGAACACAAAACACACGCCAAGTTTGTTTCAAGGTGCAGCAACAGCTTCTACTGACATCTCCTGCCGCTGTGTGGAAGTGTGATGGATGGCAGTAAGCTGACGTATAAATGAGGCTTCAAAGGATTTTGCCAGCATCAGCCACACCAACCATATGTCCCTAATTTGCATAGCCAAACTTGGCAGAATTCTTTTATTATGGTTCATTTTGTGGTCTCTACAGATCCCATAAATATTTTCCCACACAGAGAAGCCTTGCCACATTAATTATAACAGGATTGCTTTGCTAGGCAAATGGGAACACTGCCAGGATCTAATCATTTGGCACCTTGGTGCTTAATATTCAGGACAATTCAAATAAGAGATGTATCTGGAATGTCTACTGGATCTTTCAAGTGTGCCATCAAATTTGGATCTCAATTTTTTTTTTTTAATGCTTTCAAACTTGAAAGTGAATTCAGTGCTTTCAGAAAAGAAGGATAAATAGAAATGCTCTGAGCCAGGAACACCGTTGGCAGAGTCTGTGAAAACTCTTTCACCCATTTCTGTGAGAAAGATACTATTTTTATCCTGGGCTACTCTTGAAAAAAGACCATCCTTCAGGTTTACTGTGTAATGCAGTCTGAACAAGACTGAGAAAGAAGTCTGACAGATTTAAAATTATTATGGAAATCATCTTTCCCAAGCAAAATTTAGGTATGTCCCATTAGAAAACGCTCATTACAATACTTTATCCTCTTCATTATTGCTCTTAGAGGTAGCTCATAATCTCTTAATATCTTATGTTAGCAAGAATGAGTTTTCTAAAATCTGTCTTTAAGTTGAAAGGCTGAAAATCAATACTGACTTTTGAAAAAATGAAACTTATTATTTTTATGACATCAAGACTTATGTATCTGAGCTAAAGTGAATGAAGATGAGACTCATCTCTAAGGAACCCTAAAAGTGAATTCACTGTTAGGGAGAAAACTGATTTCCACCACTCAGGGTAATAAAAATCTCAAATACCACTGATAGTTGTGCCATTCTGGACTCTGAGAGCTCAGGAAACTTCAAGATCCGTAAAACCTAAGTCCAGCACTCACCGAGTTCAATACAGAAGACCAAACTCCATTTGACATGAGATCTGCACACAAACATTGCTTCCATGGCAGACTACTGAATCTTTCCGCTCCAGTTTAGCGCCAGCTGTGAGGAAATAGTTAAAGAATATATATGCTTCCTTCTGGGTAAAGCAGCCCAGGAGTGGCAGGGATTTTGATGTCAATGTGCGTCAAACACAAAATGTGCACATTTACTCTCTTATCAGTCACCCCAAATCATGGATATAGCCCTGTAAAAATAACAAAGACAAAATAAGATTTTAGCGTATACAGTGCACTGAGAGCCCCACTGCGGATGCACACCTTAACTTGATTAGGAGTCATTTAATATCTGCTTACAACAAGGCACTGTCAAAAGTCAGAACAGCAAGATTCAGTCACTTCATTACCAAAGGTGGGTAACCAATGTTCTTGCAAGAAAGACAGACGGTTGTCTTGACATTTGTCACTGGCACTACACGCTAATAAGCGTTTGCAACCATCCGTCTTCACAGGCAGATCTGTCTGCTGTCTGCAAATCACAAAACAAACTGGCAAGTAGCCAGAGCCTCTGCTTTTTCTCTCCCTTTTTTTCTGGGCCAGAGAAAGGAAACAATACCAAGACAACCTTGGCAGTTCTCCCTGTGATTGTCACTACTATCTTGTTTCAGCCATTGAAAGTATTGCAACGTATAAACAAATGCAAGAAGAGCATCTGTATAGAGGGAAAGGCAAATGCTTTGACCCATAAGCCCTATTCTTGACCTAAATCCAGTCCCAAGCACTTAACAGCATGTAGACAGAGGATCGAAAAGTGGTATCTGACGAACAGGTATGAACCTTTTATGTACTCATATTGAGAGTCTGCTTTTGGTGCTTCTAAAATGTATATATACACATATATGTATTTGGACACATTTATTTCAGTAAGCACCAACATAAAAAAATACAGATCAGGAGACTGAAACCATTCTACTGCAGGTTAGAGGCTGTAATTCCAGCTATGAGCTTGCCCATCTTTTTGCACCAAGGCTGTGAAAGGTTTGTATCAATTCTGTTGGCTGTAATCCATTGATGACAGTCACAATTGGTGTTTTAAATGCACTTAACTTGATGAGGTCTCAGCAGATTGTTTGCGTTTCCAGCTAACATATACTTAGGAAGAGTGGAGTACAAGCCTGGCCAGCTCTCAGATTCTTTTCGTGATTCCGACTCTCTCACACTGAAGGTGAAGAAGCTCCCACAGACATCAATGGAAGCTCTGTGTCTGTGTGAGAGGAGTGTGTCATATGTTTATTTAAAAATAAACAAAGTTAACTGAATCAAAGAGAGCGGTGGGTGTTCAGCATCAGTATTTGGAAAAAAAACCCGAGTTTTACTCCAGCCCGGGGAAGGCACTGGAATCAGAATGGTACAGTGAATAGAGCCTGATTTTACTTTATCCTACCCCATCTTCAAATTTCAACCTTGCTAGTTGATATTTTTTGGAATCCACAGCCAGAGAGGATTCCTGAGTTACTTCTACCCAAATGTTTTCTGTAATAGTCAACCAGTTTTAACAATGACTTTCAATAGCTACAAACCTCAGGTGGTTTCAGGCCCACCGCACCCCACAGAAAGTTTTTACAGTACAGCCCATCACCAGTGCCCTCCTCCTGCAGACCTTTGCACATACGGCATAACCACTGAAGAAAGTTTATTTTATTCACTCTGTTCCTCTTTCTAAAAAAAAAAAAAAAAAAGCAATAACAACATTAATAATCCCATTTTAAGCTTAAAATACAGCCAATAGGAGAAAATGAAAAATTAAGTACTAAAGGCAGGAGTTTGAAGTCACACGGCTGAAACTAATAGAAACTGTATTTATGTAAGTATGCGTATTTAAGTGTTTCAGGTTTAGAATAAGATCCTCTTTGCCAAAATGTGTCAGCTATATTTGCAGTCTCCATGGGAAATGTTATAAAGAATCAAAAGCAAACAAATTTTCCTTTCATATAAACTTGAGCCATATGTTTTAGACATACATATGTTTCCCTTTGAATCCTTGTCTCTTTTTGACGGTGCTACATACTTTTCCCCCTTTAAGAGCAAATACTTTGGTGTTACAGCAATACTTTCCCAGAATTCTACCATGAGGGCCTCCTTGGTTTCTGAAGCCAAGGCTCAGAAGTCATCTTCACTCCCTGCAGAGTGCTTCTCCAGGATGCCCCAAACACTTTCTATAGCTCTGCACAGAAATTTAGCTATTGCACTATCATCATAGCAATAGGGGGAAAAAAATTCTCACTTACATGCAACTCAGGACAGAGGGAAACAGGATTCACTTCTGAATTATCTATGACCCCTTGCACTTTTCTCTCTTCTTGTATGCGGATGCATTTTTTTTTCCTCTTGTTCCCAAGCTCTTTGTGTGGAATTAGCTCTAGCTTTCCTCCTTTAGCTAGATAAGAACTTTTTTTTTTCTTTTAAGAAAAGAAATGATTCCATGATTCTATATCTGGAAAAAAAAAAAATCTGTCTCACTTTAGCTTGTGTTCAACAACTTCCTTGTTATTTTAGAAATGAGGCCCAGCCAAATTAACACACTGGGCAACATACTGGATTGTCCAGCAGGACTGAACACAAGACCTCCGAATCCAGAAGTAAAAATTACAATTGCAAGTAAAAGGGCCTTAACCTTTTGCTTGTCAGCAACAGTGAATTTAGACTTCACGGTAAGGCCCACCCACCACAGGGAGATAAAAGCTCACTCCATTGCACTCCAGAACTGTAATCACTTATTCCATGTATTTTCTGCTAATATATTTATGGGCTTCCACCAATGTACAACTAACAACGAAGTTACGGCAGTGCTTTCCCTAGCTTAGTTCTGTATCAGATCTCTCTTGCTTCTGGTCAGCCTCATTCTTTGTACTTCTGCCCTCCTCAGCCCTCCTGCATGAACAACTCCACGTGGAGTCTGGCACTTCAGAAGTCACTTCTCTTTCTGGACATGTCTTGGTTTAATTATCTGGTTTTAACAGTAGGACTAATTGCCGAAATAGGAAACTGCGATAATCAGGAGTTGGACTGTGGAGTTACAGGCTCCTAGTCCTTAGCATGAGTACTCAATCAGGTCATTTGACCTAATCAGGTCAAAGTGAAGCTTTGACATAGATTTAAATTGCCACAGGATCAGATTTTGATCAATTGAGATCTGTGCCATTAACTGTAATCTTTATACAGCACTTACATGCATCAGTAGCTGAATTTTAGGGTACTATCACAACACCTCAAAAAATCTTGGGTCAGAAATGGGTGCGGCCATTGGTCTGAAATAAGTAATCCCTACTAATACTTACAGTAGGAATTTATCACCGATCACAACAGGACTGACACAGAACATTTGATGAAACTGATTTTTACAAAGAACAAAGATGGTTACATTTAATGAAAAGCAAAATTTTTCTCCTCCATCTCCAACACTTTATCTGTTTAGAGTTTTGTCAATGTGGAAAGCTCACACCTGGCAATTTCACTGTTTGTAAAATGAACACACAATGTGAAAAATATTTCTGGATTAAACCCCCTGTTATAGCAGGCGTTTCAACAAAGTTCAGAAGAAAGCATGTCCCAATAAGGGGAACCAGAACACTGCAAATTACAAATGCATCATAAAAACAAAGGACTGTTTGTATTAATAAAAAAGTTGTAACACAGCAAAAAAGGTCCCAGTCAGGATCCAAGTCCATCGTACCTGACACCATACAAACACATCTCCAGACATTTTTCTCCTGACACTGTTCTCCTGGATAACGTGCATGGAAAGAAAAGATACTAGTTAGTCTGCTTTGCAGGGTGAAACAGCTCTCAGGAGAATTTCACCTTGCGAAACAAATGAGTGTGGATATCTAAAATCAGTTACACGCCATCTAAAAGCTAAGGTTGTTTAATTTCTTGCACTGGCCAGAGGCTGTAAGAGAAATCTACCTTGCACTTATACTGCTCTTTAGTTTCTTCTCACTTTCCCCTCTTCCATCGATTTATATCTATAAATTCATATATACACACACACAGAGGACAAATTTCTCCCTCATTCAATCATTGCACAAGGACCCAGCAAACACCTCTGAGATTGGTGAATGCATAAGCAATATCCAGAAGACCACAGCCAAGGAAGAAATCACACTTCGCCCTCTTCCCTTCCATCTCTGCAGATCCTAGTGGGGTCACTCGGAGCAACAGAAACCCCTGGTACCATCAAGATGCAGACTGGCTAGCTGAACACTTGCCTTCCCATCTATTTACTCTGTAATATTGGAGTGTTCCTTGGGAATGACAATACTGTCTGCATGCAGGACAGCCAAGACGCCCATCAGACAGGTTTTAAATATGAACACTGGCCCTGGAAGAAGTGAACATCAGCTTGTCTTAACTCTGCTCCATCTGTCCTTTGCTTGTACATTCTTACTTGGGGCTCAACACTTGTTAAAGTATTTTATACCTAAGCTATACCTAACACAATATATAAAATATTACAATTAAATTTATATATTTCCTGTATATTATAATCATATTGTATACAGAAATATATTAACATATCTTAACAGTCTTGTTGGCCAGTCATATACTCTTTGGCTCTAATGAATTTTAATTTGATAAGCAAATAAAACCAGAAAAGCCCAAGGAAACCTCACTGACAAATGTGCCTGTTCACACGGCTTTCACTGGCTGAGTTCAGAATGACAAATGAAAGATTTCAGATCCATTTTTTATTTTCAATAAAAATCTTGTTTAACACTGTCATGAATATTCATGGTTTTGGCACAGCTCCAGATTAAACAAGAGGAGCCAAATCAAACAAGAAAACAGCAGTCCACTTGGCTCTACAAAAGGATGCATTGGAGTTTGCGTGCTGAAGCATGCACCTAAAAAAGGTACAAATCAAACTTTGCTGTGACTGTGCTCAAAGGGAAATAAATTCCCCTGACACCAAGAGCAATCTTAGTATGCAAAATTAACAATGCTGGGCAGTAGTCACCAAAGTCCACTGGCATCAGTTATGTGTCTCATATTTACAGCACAGGAGTGCAAAGGTTGAGGAGCTGCTGGTTTGCAGCTGCCGCCCGTGGTGGCAGAGATGACCCAAAGCAGCAGCTTCTGCAGGTCCTTTGGCTAAACAGGTGCTTGCCTCCAGCAGTGCTGCAGAACAGTCTGAGAGGTGCAGCCTGCAGACCTCCAACTCCTCCCCCATTGCAGAGGGGACAGGGTTATACATTGCGCTTTCTCAGAGGCGATCTAGCAGCTGTCTGTGGTGGCCTTAACCAGTACATGCATTTAGGTAGGTCAAGGACTGGATTTGCAACTAAAGCTTGTAAAACAATACGAGAGAGAAAACTACGCCTAGCACAATTTTTTTTTTCTCTTAAGTCTTTGTATACTTGCACAGAAGAGTCACAGCCCTTCTCAGAAGGATCACCAGGTCTGCTGTGAGCGGGTGCAGTGGCACAGTCTATATGCTGAGGGACCTGAGAGACACAGAGGGACCAAGTGAGTGACAAAAGACTGCAGTCTCATCTCGTGGCTGTGGGGATGGTACCTCACTGTGACCTACTGCTTTAACCACTTAGTACCACTTGCACCAAGGGAGTGTACTTTTATATATATTTATGTAATAAACACATACTACAGTTCATTACGATAAAGAATAAGAGAGAACTTGTCCAGAAGATTATTTTGGAGAAGTCAGAGTCACTCTCACCATTATTATTTTCAAGCCTCATCACACAGAAATTTAATATACAAACACTGGAACTGTGATAACATTCTGTCCCTTCTCATCAGATGCTGGAAAGGTATGATTACGATTCCTGTGTAAGACAGGCCAGGCAGTATCATATCAAATCCAAGTCTCACATTGTGTTTAATCAGACAAGAGAAATTACAGCTCCAATCTCCATATTTCTCTCTCCAGTAACAATGGAAGGAGCAGAAGGTGCAGATAGAGCAAAAACTGAATAGGTTGCTTAAAGGGAAAGAAAAAAAAAAGACTTAGTCAAACAGTTGGGTGTTCAAGCAATATAAATCTCAAGTTCTAGCACAACCAACACTTACTCATTTACATAAGTTTACTCATATCAGAATATAAAATATAATTTAAATGATTCCATCAGGATCTGCACAAGAGGCATGCTAAAAGTTAAAACTAAGAATTAAGGTTCAACTTAAGAAAAGCTGAATGTATCATCCTGTCTCTCCAGAGTGTGTAAAAAAGCATACACTTTACAGCTGCTGTCTCCCAGTATCTGCTCCACATCAGACAGTTACACTTCCGCAATGACATCATACTTGTGCCAATGAGAAAATCTGGTCTAAATATATTTCACAGCAGGGTAGCAGTCCCAGCAAACGTTGTTCAGGGACTGGCGATAAGTCTGTCTCAAGCACGCACAATAGGTGGTCAGTGAGGCCATTTGCTAGGTTTGAGAGGGGTCCGAAGGCAGCGGTGCACGCTCTTTGCTGGGGTAGCAGTGCAAAAGCAGCCTTATGCATGCACATACCCACAAACTTGATGGAGGAAGAGGATGAGTGGTCTTTTGCCCAATCACTAATTAATGGAGTAATATGGATTGACTGTGACAAGGAGGAAACGGGATACTGTAGTGGAAAGAATAATGCAGAAACACTAAGAACAGGAAATTTCATGGTGATGAAGAGGTGTGCCTGGAGCTTTGAGTCAGCCCCACTCACTTGAGCTGGGCATCTCTATCCCATATTATACAGGTTTCCTTGTTCTGATCTCATGTCTCTAAAGCATTTGAAATCAGCATGAAGATACAGCATTCCGAAATTCCTTCCCATCTGATAAGTATGAGTATGCAAGGCTCTTTACTCAGATGAGCAATCTGTACTCACAGAACCTGCCCCGAAGTTGTTACAACTGTCCACATCAATCTGCCTTAGTGATACAAGGATCTCCGGACTCAAACATTGCAGAGTCACTTTTAATCACAGGTGACAATTAAGATGTTTAGACCATTAAAAAAAAATTAAAAAACCAAGTCATACTGTTATTAAGAATCAGCCAGGGACACTCATTTGGAATCTTACAAGAAACACTTCTTTAAGGAAGATTTAAGGCTTAAGTAACACACTAGAAAGATGTAAGAAGCATAAATGGCCAGATATAAGAATTCCCTACCACAATCAGTCCAGATTCCAATTTTCTCCAAAATACCTGTCTGGAATGAATTCCAACAGAAGGCTCTTTTCTGCTCTGACTGATGAAGCTCTAAAATGGAACAGAGAATAGTTTGCCCCCTTTTTTTTTTTTTCCAGAGCGTAAGAAAACGCTCAGAATGAGTTAAACTCAAGTTGTGTTTCTTTGTTTTCTTTCCTTTTTATATTTATGAAAAAGAGAAATAAAAGACAAAAACAGTCACCCATTGAACAAATGCTTGAGAACATTTATATTTCAGAGAGGCAAAGTGTGATTTTTTAAATGACTGATTTATTTTCATATGTTTGTAAAGACTCAATTACTGCATTCCTCTTGCATTTTCCCCCTTTTTCCTGTTTCTGACTCTGAATCAATTAAGTGTTTGGCGAAAAGGCAAACCATAGAGCCAATGTAACTAGCCCAGGGGACCCCTTGAGCACCATTTAAACAATTATCAAAGTAACATTCCTTATCCATTGAGACTTCTTTTGAGCAGAGAAGGACGCACGGATGTTCACTCGCTCTTGCCATGAATCTGTTAAATTTCCTCCTTGAATAGCTAAGACTTCAATAAAAAGACATAATAGAAATGAACAGGAGTGGGATATGTGGCGGCGGATATAATTATGCAACACAAGGACAATCACTGCCTTTCTGAACAATCAGAGCTTCCTAGAACAAGAAGTTCTTGACCATTTCCCATTCCCAGGGATCGCTCTTACATCCAGCCGAGATCTAGCCATGACTCACTCCATTTAGCACTATGAGAACAAGAGAGTTGTTGTGGCTCTTTCAATTGAGCCCTCTTACCCAATATGCCTACTGTAAAATGTTAGGCAAGGCCCTAAAAATGACACCTTCTGGTATTAGCTTTACTAACATGGAAGAAAGGAGTACTACTGCCAAACCAGAACGATCAGTAGTGTTTAAAACCTAGCTAACTGTATGATTAGTTTACTTTAACCACAGAAGTAAGAAAGTATCACCTGATTTGCATCAAACGGGTAAGCAATTAGACTCCTTCCAACAATATTCGTTACAGTACATAGCAGTACATAGCACATTCCCATCTGCAGGATTAAACATTTCATAAAGCATGATTTTGATTTTAAAAGTGACTGCACACATTTAACTTTGGCCACAGCACATCCAGCTAAGTGCATGAATAGTCTTTTTGCAGAACTGGGGCTTACAACTTCAGTTCTGCAAACACTTCTATCCATGAACAGCATTTTTAATGTCATCACTCCCAATACAATCGCCTATCAGATTAAATTGTGCTCGATTTTAGTGCAAGGTGGTACAGAGTCTTTCCCTCATGGGAAATCCCTATAACAGTTAACAGAGATGAACCTAAGAGGGCTGTAAAGAGGTTTAATGAGGTTCCATCTGAATCACTCTAAAAGCATATAGAATATAATACAGAACATGCAAGCCTCTTCTCGTAGATAAAAATTAGATTTTTTTTCATTCTAAACCAAAATGATAATTGCTACATCTATCAGACAATTGTGATAGGAAGCAGAGAACCCTACCTAGAAAACATTTGCAGCAAGAATTTTTCCAACAGCATTTTTCCTTCCAAGAGCAGCACAGACCTAACAGCTCTCCCCAGTGGGGTGGCACAGGGGCTGCTGGGTGTCAGGGCTCAAAGCAAATCATCTCCCCTGCTGCGAGGAAGGAACTGTAACACTTCGCTCTGCATGTGCATCACTCCACACAGGTTTTGAGGAACCACAATCTGAAGGGAATTGGGTAGCAGAGCCTTGCAGGCAGAACTGGGGCTACCAGTTTCACACAGCTTTTCATAAGACATTTGGGTTTTTTTAAGGCAACAAAATAGAAGTACTAACAGAGGAAGAAAACTGCTACTCCCATCATCAGCGTTCAGAAGGATGATAGGAGGGATTTTGAAAAACTGCCAAAAATTCATGGGATCAATTCAACTTCAAAACGGAGCTGTATGAGAGCAAACCCAAAGTTAGCACGCCTCATCTGCTATTAGAACCCATTTCCCTTCAGCACTCACCAACACACAGTCAGGGACTGTTTCTGCCCTGAAGTATCTGAAATCTAATTAAACATGGGTAGGGGTAGAGTTGAAGTAGCTAACAAAATTATGTACGTGTTGAAAGGCGAAACCAGTTACATACCAGGGCACTAGACTTTTTATTGCTCTCTACCACTACAATCAGGAGATATTTGCACAGCTATGGCATGCATTAGGTGTACAAGATGACTAAAAAGAACACATTACAGTAGATTTTATGTCAATGTTTACTTCGAGTAAGAAATAGAAACAGCTGTTACCATAGCAATGGACAAAGCACCCATCACCTGAGATGCTATGAAAATTAAAGAACGCAAACTATAGATGACAGCACAGGCATATTTTAACATGAAGAGAGAGGAGGTATATTAATTTCTGAACAACTATTCAGAATTCCTTTAAAGATCTTTCAGAAAAATATTAATATTAACCAGCTGTCACTATCTATAAGCGGCTGATAAAAATCAATCTTTGCTCTACTATGTCAATATTTCTGCCCAGCATTAATTACAATAACATTGTCTCTGACAGATAAGAGAAAAATTCTTAAGCAGTACCCTGGAATCTTAGAAAGGGGAGATTACACATCATCTTCACACATTTCTGTCCAGGCTAGATTGTCACTTGCAATATCCTTTCTAGGGCTTTCAATACCTTGATTTAAGATACTAACACCTCACCATGAAAGTCACAGGGGAATTGCTTTGAAGCTAAATGTCACCTAGCTCAGACCCCTAATGGACCTAAGCCGAAAGGCTGCTGTTACTTCCCTTTACTTCTGCCGCGAAGCTGAGCTTGTTAGTCTGGAGTCACCGCTTTCACGTGTCACCACAAGCACAGCAGTGCCCACCAGTAAATCAAAGTCCAGTGTCAAGGATCCAAGGTCACCTACTTGAATGCTGCTGCGATGTTACCTGCAAGGTTGTGCGACCCTCCTGACACTACAGCTGACTTGTGTAACACCGCCTGCTCTCTGTTCCTGTATTTGCCCTGAGCATCTGTGTTCAGATGAGCTCTGTCCTCTTCATAGTGTGAAGAATTTAAACAAATTAAAACTTTACACTATCCTTTCATCATCTGCTGTCTCAGAAAACAATATTACATGTAAGTGTACATTCTCCACTATCATTACCATCATGCAAACAATAGCAACTAAGTACATAAAAAAAACCAAAAAGGTTTGGTCATTCCCTTCTGCTGGAAGACTGTAATCAGGCTGCTATGGATGAGAAAAGCAGAACCTGGAGCTAACATGTACTCTCATGAATGTCTCAGATACAGGGAGATAAAAAGCAGCCTGAAGCCTGTGAATATTCTCATTACATTTGACAGGACTAAATTCGGGTACATTCTTAAGTGACAAGCTCCTACTGTGGGTTGGTGTTTCCTTTCCATAGGAAGAACTCTCTATGCAATCAGGGTTTTTTCTAAGCTAGACATACCCTCAAGCAAAAAAATATTTTTGTTGCTACTAGTGGTATTTTTACAACCTGCTGAGACCAGGCACACCAAGTGACTCAGTAACTCCAGCAATTCCCATCACAGTGCCCAATTTTTTAAAAGCTATAGCAAAGCTCAGAGTCCTGAGCTGCCATGCAATCCATAACAAAATGTAGTTACCTCAAAATACAATCCAATGTCCAATATGCCAAACAAGGAGCCCCCCTAGGCTGGCCAGCAACATCTGTTCCTTAATGATCACCTATAGGGCTGAACTGCCTTCCCCAGCACTCACCGGGCAAGGGAAAGACGAGGGATGGCTTTATGGTCTAGTAGGTCAGGAATTCCTTTATCTGCAAAGCCAAGTTGTGATTCATGATCCACAACTACTTGTGTGCTCTGTGTAATGACTAATCGGGGAGGTTGAGGAATCCAGCTCTAGACTTCGGTGTGTAAGTACCACATATTCCCTTTAATGAGCCTGTCTCTTTTGTACAAAGATCTCAGTCTCACAGCACTTTAGAAATCAAGGCTGAATTTACATCTTAGAGCCACAGCTTGTAAGAAAAAGCAAATCTTTTCAAGCAGCCTGACAGCTGATAATGCAGAGGGCTATGTCTGAAATGCTTCCTTCCCATTTTTCTTTTTTTTTTTTTTTTTTTCCCCCAAGATATGCGGTATTTCTCAAGTCCTCTTTTCTCTAGTCTTGCTGATCTAAGCAGCAATATGAAAACCTAAAATGATGTTGTTGGAGATGATTAGACTGTTAGTGCAAATTAACCCCCTGGCAGCTTTGCTAACAGAGACATTTTGTAACACACCAGGAACCAGACAAACAAACAAAAAAGATGCTGAATTTCTTTTTAACCCAGTCTCATCTAAACTATGAATTAATCAGCTCTTCTGTGCACTGAAAGTGCAATTTTATTTTCAAGACAGTACTACACACAACAGCACAAACCTCTCTGAAGAGGCAGCACAAACAGGGCAGGGTGTGATTTCAAGGAAGTACAGAGCACCCCAATGGGGTCCCCAAAGGAAACAGTGACAAAATTTGGAGCCAGATGCTCTATACCTTATAGGAAAGCTCAGCTCAGCTTTCCCTAGAAATTAACACTTAAGTGCAAAGCAGCACTTCTCATCACCCCCATGCCTTCTGTGGAAGTTTTAACTGGAAAGTGCCATAAGAACATATAAACAATTTAAGTTCTTTGTGTATGTGCTGTCAGAAGTGATGAGCAGTAGTTTGCCAAAACAGAAACTTCAATCAATCTGACAGTTTCTGTCTTAAATAATGAGCCCCACAAGCACCAAAAAAAAAAAAAAAAACCAAAAAAAAAAACCAACAAAAAAAAAACCAAAAAAACCCACCAGATTTTACAGTTCTACTGGGTCAGGTACCTACTCTAGGATTATTTCCTGTACTTCCACTCCATCCCAAATCCTTCCCCCTACAAGCCATAGGCTACAACTTGCTGATGTCCCTGCCAGTATCATTCCAGCAAGTCAGTACTGCTTTTACACAGCTTTAACAGATGCGCTAGGTTGTAAAGCACATACAGTTTTTCTCTGGGATACTCATTTCCATTCAGACCTACAGGCTTACACACTTTCTTGCTTACAGTGGCCTTGGAACCCAACAGCTTGTCAGATAATCACACTGAGGGTTCCCAGGAGATTCCCTAATGCACCAGATCACAGCCTTTTTCAGACAGCCAAAAAACATTATCTTAGTTCAAGTAAAATCCACTCCCAGTAGTATGAAATTTCCCTCCCTACTGCTGGTTTGGGAGGACTGGGGTTTATATAGTATGATCTTTTAACGAGCCACTATTGTTTCTAATTAGACAAGTAACCAAGGATTTAATTAACTGTTGTAACTTGAGTCACACAAGTGGCTAACAGTCTAACCAGAAATTAAGTAGAGGTGCCTTATCTCATCTTTAAGCAGCCTTGCACATGCACAGGTTTTTGGAAAGGTCAAGCAGAGCAGAAGCCAGCAGGAGACACCCTGTACCTCTGAGCGGCGTCTCAAAACAGAAGGAAAAGGGCACTGGAGTGCGTTTAGCAACACATGCTGTAGCATATTTGGAAAAGCAGCCAGGAATGACTTCACCAATTTGCTGAGACTAAAGGGGATGGGAAGGGAAACTACTGACAAGAGGGGATTTTAACAAGATGCCTCAATATAAAGTTTCAGATGTGCACGTGCATTTGCCAAAACTTAACCAAAACCTGCAGCTCCAACACTTGAAGCAGCATTAATAGCTAGTAACTCTCCAGCTCACTGCTGATGCCATAGTTTTGTTCTCTTCCATTTATGATCTCCCCCTACAATGGCCCCTAGCAATTCCTTCTAATTTTCCGATCAACATACTAGGGAAAGTTTTCAAACATACAAGCCTGAAGTACAAAAGTCCAGAAGTGTTTTACAGTTGAGTTATATAAAGACTATATAAACTATGTATCTATTTCAAATTTGTCTATATTCATCTGATTTGATTTCATGTCAGTCTGCACCTAGAAAAATGTAGGTGTTTTCTGTCACATAACCATGAAGATAACACGGAGATAGCCTTGGATTCGGCTCAAAGAGCCCACAGACTGCAGCTGAACAGGCACTGTGGAAATGCCTGCTTTCACGATACAAAGAACATTCCTCCAAGTATTACACTGCTGATTTAGTTAAGTCTTTAAGATTTCTGCATGATAGGAATTCCACTTCACAGGCAGCTGATCAGAGTGTTAAGGATAATGTTTTCAAACAGGAGGCTCTAACTTTTGATTCTCTGTGCCGAGGACGGACTTCAGCACCACTGAACATTACTGCTCAGCTCCGTATCAGGATCTAAGGTCTCCTCCTGGTTCACTGACTGCAAAGCCGTGCTGCAGCGACTCAGTCATGGTCAATCAGCAAACGACTTCCAAAGCAAGGAACAGAGACTCAATCTAACAACAAATCCACAGATTATTCTCAGTACTAAGGAGTACACTGCATTGGAGACATCAATAGAATTGCTCAGAAGGTTCCTCAAGCACCACATTTTTTCAAAGGCTTTTAAAGAGGGTCAGGGAAGGTGTCTGTTTTCTCTTTTCTCAATAGCTTCAATTTCAAGTGAATAATCAGTTCCTTTTTAAACTTTACCAAACCTGACTCATTGCTATGACAGACTCAAGTGAGCTCTTCCCCTCTTCACTTGTTCTGGTGAGAAGCACCTTTTCCTCAATCTCTGTTTAAAGGACATCCTCACCAGCTTAGCATTTTTGAGAATGACTCATTTGTTTGGAGGACCCAGCTGCCCCTGGTATGACACTGATGTCCATGAAAAGCGCCTGCTAAGGGCTAATGAAATTAAACTAACTGGAGTGTGATACCACTCTCTCAGAATTAACACGTTCTCTTCTCTGAAGTAGTTTTTTTTTTTTTTTTTTTTTACATCACAAATGCTTTTTAAAGTTATATTAGGAAATATTTACCATTTTACTGTTAGTCTGTCATACTCTCTAATTGACAATTAGGAGTACTCCAGCAGACTACGTCCCCAGTGCTTATGAAGCAGAATATAAACAATGACAGGACACAATTGCTATGATTTTTTTAACCAAAGTATTTACTTTGGAGAAATTTTATCAAAGCACTTGCAAGGTGCTATTACACTTCGTTACTTGCAAAAACCATAATTCCCACAGTGTAACAACTTTGTATGATTTACTGTCACTTGTGTTATGTAACACAGATGTCCTGTGGGGATCAGAGGCTGGCTACACTGAATGATGCACACAGAGCACAGCCCAGTCTCAACCCTGAATTGTGTATAACACAAACAAGCAATCTGAGAAGGTGAAGGTGTAAGCAAGGATAAAATGATATGCCTAAAATAACACAGTAAGTCCTGAACAGAAGCAGGAAGAGAATCCACGTCTCGATTTCCTAATTAGTGCACAGAGAATTAGTGCACCAGACCACTGCCTTTCTTACATTAACCTCCTGCACTGTAGATTTGTAGCTGAATTGTTACTAATCATTCAATAGAAGGGAAAAAAAAAAAAATCAACAGGAATTAAAGTTTCCAAGAGCTAAACATTAGACAATGAAATATAAAAACACTTCACCCGTGAAAGATACAAAACCCCTTCAAGCCATAATTCACAGTTCTGAACACTTTTGCAAACCATTTCTGACTTTACGGGTCCTACCAATACCACAAAATAACTTGGAAACCCCTTTAATCAGCTGGAAGACTGAGGAAGAGTTTCTGAAGTTTTGGGAAAAGCTTCAGAAACTTCCAGTTTCTTTGAACCCTGATTAAAGGTTCATAAGCAAACTTTTTATTTTCCAGTCTTGGTGAGAACAAACAGCAGTTTGCTACCCAGAGTGCCCAACATGCATTCTTGTCTATACAGTGTAAAAATTAGCCACTTAGTTTTATCTATGCCTCAGAATACAAGATGCATGTCTAAAGAGAAGGTATAGGGCACTATAAAAGGAAATCTAGCTTTCAGAGACTATATCTGTGGTTTTTTTTTTTTTACAGTTGTGCAATAGGTGAAAGTGTGGGTCTGAATTTTTTAAGACAAGATCTTCTTTTCAATTGCAAATTGAACATGAAATAATGAGACAAGAGAAGCAAATCTGAAGGCTTCAAACTCCTTTCACTTCAGATGTCAACTGAAATGCTTTTGTGCAGTGAAATAACTTTTAAATATTTGAGTAATGCAAAGCTGCATAGAAAATGAAAAATGTTTTGTTGCAATTCACATCTGGAGACACACATGTACACCCAGAAGAGCATCCCACCAAATCATTCTGTCTCTCTTCATTTCACTCTGAGCTACATTAATTTTAAAATATGAAGCAGTATAAAGAAGCACACTCTTCATTTCACAGTTGGAAATCAGCACTCCATTTATTGTGGAAAATAGGTACTTGGGATAATATGTCCCAAATTATGAGTTAACACAAAACATAGAGAGAACTCAGCTCTGGTTTTGTTCTTATATATTCTGGTTAACTTCAGCTTCAGTCAGTCACCACAATGTTGCTTGCATTTGCAGTGATGCTACAGCACTATAACATAAAAAATGATAAACCAACAATTAAGCACAGGTAAATTTCAGGGTACTAAAGGTTATTTCATCATAAGGTATGATTAAAATGTCAGTATCTAAAATTAAACAGTAATTGCTTGAAAATGTTATTACTTTTGTTTCTTTTCTATACAGCAGGTAGAACAGCGAGGGCAGTGCCAAGCATAGACACCTCCCCCGAGTGGTGTACTCCCTAGGGAGGCTCAAATAGGTCTTCCATGCAAAACAAGCACACTTGCTGCTGGAGATCCCCCTTTTCCATGACCAGTTCCTCCAAAATGGCTATTTATGGCCAGATCACAACTTAGTCTTCAAAATATTGAGATTTACAAGCAAGCAGTACATCGATGTTACGATCATAACTTCTTTTTCTAGCTATTGCTATTCTGTAGTCCTACTTTCTGTGCATCTTCCTCTAGGTCTTAGCGGTTCTCAATAGTACCTAACAGCACTGCTGTCAATACTCATTAGGAACTGACATATAAAGCTGCCTCAGCTGATGGGTTTAATAGCTTTCCTCACTGCGTTTATCCTTTATCCTTCTTCCAATCTGTAGATTTATTATTGCTACTAATTATCCATTGTCTTGGGTTGATTTGTTTGCTGGTCAAAGGTAATTCAGTAACACTGTTTACAACCTACATCTCTTCAGGTGCAATGAGCTGCACTGCAAAATCTGTAATAAGAAGCCTGAGGGGGAAAAAAAAAAGTGCCACTGTTTTTCACCTCTTTTCTCTAATCAGGACAGATAACAACTTCATCCCCTTTCTCTTTACTTATCCTGCTCAGTGCGTCCTGTAAATTGGGTTATCTGGTGGCTCAGCACCTTCTAGAGTGAGTTAGAGATTAGCTGCTGCCCAGCAGAGTAACATAAACCACTTAGCACTCCTGCACCTTTTGCTTTGGCCCTGTGCTGTACAGTGCTCTGCCAGATCAAATGTGGCATGTCACGCCATGAAAAGCAGATGGAAGGATCCTTTAATGGTGTAGTAGCTGGAGAAGTATTTAGAGCTACAGAACAAACACAGCGATGCACGCAGACCGACCTTTACAAAGCTGCCTAACGCACTCAGCTCACCAGCTCCCCAGTACTACAAATAGAAATGAAGTGCCCAGTTTCCTAATTACTTTCAAAATATCTCAGCACTCACATGCAGCTACATGTTACTTTTTTAAAGTTAACCTCACAAGAACAGCAGATTTTCAGTACAGTTATTGCTTTTCCCCTTATTTGTAGCCTGGTGGGTGTGAGGGCAGTTCATAAAAGCATTCAAGAACAGGGTCTTGTCCTAAGGATTTTGCTTTCTAATCCTTACAGACAATACATCCAAAATGATGGCTCAGATGAGAAAAGCTTATGTACACAGCAATTGGTGAAGCAACAATCAATCCTGGTAGCTCTGCTGAAGCCAGAGGTGTTAATTTATAACAGCTCTGGGAGGTATACAGGAGACCTAAATGATCTTAATTTTAAATATTGCTGGGTTTTACTTTTCTGCCCTATACTGATGCTTCTTTCCTTCTGTTCATAGTTTACCCAAGCACTAGAGGTAACAGTAATTTTCCTTACTGGGCAGACAGCACTGAGTGCAATTCATCTCTTCTGGGAGCTCAGAAATCCTTCCCAATGGTAGGAATGCAGTGCAATATTTTCTCCCCCTTTCTGTATTTCATCAGCTCTTTTATCAAGATTTTTCCCATTCATAATACTGTTGATAATCTATGACAAACCTGAAACCCCTTCCATCAGAGAAAGTAAAAGTATTTTTGGAACAAGACTGAAACAGGTTTCCCACTCCTGAGAGGGATGCTGACCAACTGTTTGCATTTTCTATGTTGCACATAGAAAATGCCTGTAAAGACTTACCAGAGGTGACACAGCAGGACAGGAACAGGCCTGTGAACAGAACCTATATCCTATAACCTATCAGTACTGTCTGAACTGCTTTCATAACAGCCCTGTGCTGACTAGATGCAAGAAAGGAAGGACTCTTTATTTAGACAGTGCTCCTACTGCGTTAATGTACTACCACGCATAATTCGCTTCACTTCCTGTCATATCAGTCATTTTCTTCGACTTCACTGGTGTTCTTGGGCTGATAAATTCATTGATACAGTAATAGGATTCTGAATTAAGACACAATTTAAGAACACAGTTTCAGTCGCAGTGATTTGTGGATATGAGGTCATTTAGACCAGCCTACTTTCCTTTCGCCAGAGAAGATTTGTAGTTATTATTCCCCCCTCCCTAAAGCAATGATCACATGCTGTTTGCTTCAGCACTGGATGTTGCAATACCTCAATGAATAATATACAAGAAGCAGAAAATAAACAAACACACCATGCCTGGGGATAACGTGTGGTATGTTTTTTCTTTAGGATGATTAAATGTGAATGCATGTCATGGGATGTAGGGATTGCTCTGCTGGGAACCCATGAGGATGAGCGCATACAACCCTCTATCCAACCAGGCAAATGGCCACAGAAAAGGTTAAAGGAGCCCCTAGGCAGACCCAGCGTATGCACTGCCTGCTCCCTCGCTGCTGTATTCACTTGGCTTTTTTTCCTGCAAGGTACAGGCACGTCAGATTCCTGGGTCAAATTCCATACTCTTTCACACCTGCAAAGTTTCACTGAAGACAACAGATTTCCACCACAGAACCAGGAAGCTTAATTTGGCTTTGCCAGCCTTCCACCAGCCACTCTGCCATTAAAACCACAAACGAAACCCTCACAGTCAACAGAACAGGCCATACAGTTCATGACTGGTGAGATGGTCCCACATGACTTTTGCCAGTGGGTATCAGCTGTCCCTTCCTATTGCAGTGTCAGGAAAACAGTGACTTTTTTTTTTTTTACCCTCCTGTAGACCTTAAACAAAGCTTCCATCTGATGCCTTAGCAATTCCACAGATCAGCATCTTTGGTAGATACAAAAGACTAACATGCAAGTCAAAATTTTCAAAATCAAGACTGCTTTGGAGTATCTCATATTGATTTTCTTGCCTTCGGTGGGAGAGAGAAGGCAGCACACTGAACAGTGCTAATTTTTAGAACGTGAATCAGCCCTATACTACATCTCAAAATAATTACTACCTGCCCATCCCCACTGGAAACAAGGAAAAGCCCTTTGTGGGGGAGGGGGGGGGGGGGTGGAATCTTGGTCTCTTCAGCCTCCTGTGTTCTTGTGCCTGGTTCAAAACAAATTTTAAGCAAAAACACAAATCCCGTTTTCACCAAAAGGGTGTTTCAACAACAGAACACGGCATGAGCTCTGCACTTGTGATGACATAGAACAACCAATATACCAACAATTGTCAGACTATTTACTTCAAATAAATCAGCCTTCTGTTCTCAAAACCAAAGCCAATCCATTTTGTCCATAACAGTAAGTCACACAGGCAACTACTGACGTCCTACATTATCACTTCTATCTGTTGCAGCATGCAAATTATATCCTTGCCTATGCATTCAGATTCATTTCTGAGCAAAGAAATACATCACCAGATTTCTACAAGCTTGTTTATCTTCAACTCACTTTTCAGGAAAATAAAGATTGTGACATAGACCTTCAAAGGGTGATCCCCTCTCCCATCCACCCAGCGAACACCCAGCTCATTGCCTTGGGATTTCTTCTTTCACCACAGCTATGCTTGTTATGTGGAAAAGTATTCTGTTTCTACTACTTTGTGAAAAAGGATTTTCAATAAAAGATAAGCAACGAGGTCAGAAAACACTTCTATAACAGAGGTTTCACTCAGTAAACAGGTGTCTGGGAGATTATCTCACCAAGTTAACCAAAGCTGCAAACATCAGAACGATTCTGGGATGACTAAAATCCCCCTTTTTTAAAATAAAAGCCTTTTATCTGCCAAGCGACACTTCCTGTTCTAAAGGCTATTCTCCTCAGTAGTTGTCAACTATGTATTAATCTAATTCATATAAGCCTTAGAAATAAATACTTTCATGTACAGAATCTTTTGGGAAACTCTGATTCCCTAAGGCTTTAAAGAGCAATTGTTGCTTATCACCGTGGAAATTTCCCTTGAATTTAAAGCCTAGTAACAAGGAAAAAAGATACATCAAATATTTCAGTGATTAACAAGTTTCCCAGTCTTTGTCATCCTCAAAGGTTTTTCATCCGATCGGTAGGGAAACTGCTAAAGAAGAAAATAAAAGGAAAGCGATCTGACCCAGTAAGGCAGTTCTTGTGTTCCCAGCTCTTGTATTCGCCACTCCTGTCCAGAATAATGGCACTCATTTCTAACAGTCCCTTACAATCAACAGCAGTATCAAACACCTTAGGCCTTATTTTAAAGGGTACACATGTTGGCAAAGACAAATGCTACTTAACTGCAAGTAGATAGTTAAACCCCTCCCTAAAGAGCTCTCATAACAAAACCACTCTGTGTGGGAGAGGCAAAACACTGCCAGAGCACTTAAAGAAAAGCAGGTAATGGAAGTTTTGCTACGTTTAAACTCCATGTCTGTGCAATAAAAACCTGATTTTAAAAGCCCTGTAAAGCAGAGAACTTTTCCAGTGCCTCACTGTCTGTCATCGCACAGAAACAGCCCCACTAAAGCAGAGAATTGCAGTGTTCTGTAAGTTGTTGCATAGTGCGGGCATGTGACAAATAGCATGGCATACAAGTTAAAAGCCTCCTAGTGATGGAGGTTTCTGATCTTCTTCATAGCGTTCAAGGAGGAAAACAATGTATTTCAGTGACCAGGAGCAGCCTTCAACATGGATTAACTTCAAATTAGTTGAGATTTGTCCCATGTCCCCAACATCCTTGCATGCTACCACATTAGAAACATACAAGAACAACCTACTGTACCTGAGTATGAACTGATCCACCGTTGAATTGTTGGCAATTGTCACATAAACATTCACAACCTCTCCTTGTTTGACAGGCTTTGAGGGCAACCAGACAACAATATTACTATCCAGCCGTAACTCTGTTAGCTGAGAAGTCTCCTGGCCTCGATAGAGGCTAACAGATCCAATCCTCTGCAGGTGGGATATGGTTTCATCCATGCCATCTTTTCCTGGCCGGATAGCATTTCCCTTCCTTATATCCTCAGCCATACACTCCCCCTTCTCCTCTCCCGGTTGAATAGTATAGTAAAGCTCCACAGGGCTCCCTTCAAACTGATCCAGTGGCTTCTTACGGCCTGTGACAACCGTGGGGGGGTTAAACCAGCTTGGCAGGAGCTCCAGCTCTGCCACACACAACCCCAGATCCCCTTTCAGCCTGCAGCTGCCTCTGACTTCTCGTGTCTCTCGAAAGGCAAACACCCGCAGGCAGGGCAGCCGTTCTGTGGTGCTATAGTCATCCCAGTCCCTGCCCACGATGTAGAACAGGACCTGGACTTTGGGCTTGCTCGGGTAAATTTTGTTGCTCATTATGTAGGCTTGAAGTTTCCAGTTATAAGTAAACTTGTTGGCAGATCCAAAAAAGTTGGAAGTTAACATTAGGTCCTGGGGCACAACTTGTTCAACAGAAAAAGGTCCATAGCTGGCATTTAACACAGGTGATCTCTTGGCTTTATATGGGAAGAATGATTCCACCCTGGACCGCAAACTGGAATTTCTCATAAAGTCTTGGTTGGCTTCTTTGAGAAAGAAAGATGTCTCAGCACTGAAGATCCGATAGCTCACAGGAAGGTATGTTGGTAGTGAAGAAAATCTCTGATTATTGTCCAAGACCCCTCGACAGTCTGTCACTAGTAAAAGAAAAGGTGATGTGAGTTAGATCAAATCTGCTTATAGGTTCAAAGGGACATTTACTACAACTTTAGTTGTACCTGGTAAGTTCAGAACAAGCATTATTTCATGCAAAAAAAAATAATTTATAGTGTAGCTACATGCTTAGATTTAGCTATTTTTTTTTGTATTACATTCACAAAAGAAAAAAAAATGCAGGTTTAGTGCTACCTTGCATTTATCTGTGATAAATGTTTTGTCACACAGGTGATGTACAAAGGGTTGTCTGCAGCACGATCAATTATTCATACTCTTGGAGGAAGTAGAAGAGGAAGGTTCACATAATAGAAGCAATGCTTGTCCCAATAGTTATTTTACATGGCTAAACTGAATTGCAGCAGTACTTTGTTAATACACAGCAAATCTATAAAATACTCGTAGAATATTTTGACTGTCACCTGAAAGAGAAATAAATAGTTTACTTGTCACTCCTATGCAGTGTCTCACCTCCCTAACAAAACTTCAGGAAAACCTGCATAAGTTTGCACACACCAATTCTCTTAAGGACTGGCCGCAAATCAAAGTCAAAGCCTTTCAAAGGCAATTCTGTAAGTAAACAGAGTGTCTTTTAAACCACCCACGTGCTCGCCTTCCCCACTCTTTTTCTGGTCATACCATCCTCTTCTAAACTTTCCACCCACTTAGAAACTTCCCTCCTGTCTTTCCAATCTTTCTGCTCAGTTACAGCATGTGTAAGGCATTCGATACGTCAGTACTGTCCACTGAACCACAGCCCCCGAAGGACTGCTAATCACTATCCCTGCAGGAACACTGGCCAGGAGATCAAAGATCATTTCTGTTCTGCAGCCAAAGACAGAAACTGCTTTTCTCAGAACTGACACACACACCATTTCACTCCTCTCTTCCTCCGTCAAGAAGCCTTGCTCTTCTATTACTGTTTCTAGCACTATGGTCTACACCTCTATAATTTAATATTGACAGTAGCTCCGGTTTCTAAGTTATTTAAATGCAGATGCACATCGCAGCCTAGAAATACTTCAACAAGTACTAATATACAAGATGCACACAGAGAGAAATTGGTACATATTGGCCGATTTTAAGTTTCAGCTGAATATCAGATCCTTTTTGACCTATATGTTGTTTTCCTGTTATAAAGATTAACAACACATAGTGTTGAAAGGTAACATTTATTACCTCAATTAGTGTAGATAACAATGAAGAACAGTTAAAATACACGTGGATTACAAAATACTAGTGACAATCCCTTTAACTGATACTGAAGCTATTGACTATAGGTACAAAAGGTAAATGAACGGTGATGCGTCTAGTGTTAGACTGTCTTTAGTATTTAAAAACAGACCTTGCCCTCAGATATTTATCACTTCCAGTGTCCTTGGGGAATCCCATCAGAGTCAGGATTTAAGGTTCTGTGTAAGCTCTGCTCTTCAAAGAAAAAAAGGCAACCGTCAGAGCAATGCTTAATGCACAGATTCATCTGATACCCAGGAACACCTAAAGATCACTAAGAAGCCCTAGAGAGACAGACTCTCTTGTCAGCTTTCTCACAAAGGTCAGCAGCCTAAGGACTTTTACAAATAATAGATTCACTGTCCTTCTAGCAGGTCTGGCTGGCAGCATGCTAATTATGCAGTCAAATTTAATTAAATGTTTTAAAATAATAAATACTCAATATCTGTCATTACACCAAATGACTACTGCTGACACACAACCTCACTACAATCTGTTGAGCTACTTGGTGCCGGGGAAGCGAAGAGCTCTGGAAGGCAGGTGTTAGGCAATTAAGAAAAAAGGAAAGAAACAGACATGGAGGAGGAGGAAATCAGAGCTCTCAAAGGACGGCAGCCATAAATTTTAAATAAGGAATTAAGATGTATTCACTCATGTTTAATTCATGCATCACCACTGGATAGTAGCATTAGTTCTCATAAATGAGTAAATTGCCATGACTAGAGAAAAATAATTAAAAAAATAAAATAGAAGGCAAAAAGAGAAAAAGAAAAGGTAAGAGGCCTGTCAATGAAAATACCAGCACACAGTGAATTACCAGCACAAACCCCGCTCTGTCAAGCGGATCCACTTTAAAAATATAACATCAGTTTAGCACACTGTTACAATCCTGTAAGTCTCCAGTCCTTGGCATGCATTTTAATTCTGCTGGAAAGGAATCTACAAATGTCACATCCTGAGCTGGATGATTGATTTCCCCTTAGCTGAATCAAAATATTAATCTGTTAGGGTTACATCCCCAAGTGCTGTAACACTGAATTATGGAATGCAAAGACAACCCACTTTGGACCACGGACCTTTCAAGAAAACAGCAAAGCCTACACAAACTTTATTTAGTGGAACAGTAGCAGTTTGCTCTCACTTTCCTCTCTAAATCCCTTCACCTGCCCTGGATAAGCCTGCTGAGAGCTGGTCAGCTTCCCACAGCCCTTTGCAAAGAGCACTCATTGACATTTACATGACAGGTATCATCATTCTTCTAAAAACACCTGGTTTGCCACACAAGAAGTCAGCTTCTTCTGGTCAGTTTGGCTACTAAATTTGAATTGATGAGTGACTAGAATTTCTTTATTAGGCATCCTCTTGTCTCAGGCCAAGAGCCTTGAAATATTAGAGAACAGCAAGCTCTAGTTCAAGAAAGCATGTAAGCACTTCTGTGAATGCAAGCATTAGTTGACTTAAGCACACATGTACATTTTGCTGAAGTGTTTCCATTATTACAGATATTCTAGATGTGGCACCATTGCTACTGAGGGAATACCTTTGGCTTCAATAGATCTGAAAAAAAAACAAAAAAAAAAAACAAAAAAAAACCCCAGAAATAAACTCAGCAGGCTGCAGAGACAAGTGACCTCCTCTGATTTCAAAGGGCTGTTGATCAGGATCTACGCTTGAAACTTAGCAGCTGTTTTTCTACAATTCCCAGGACTTTTGCTGTAACATGTTATCCTCAGACAGTGGTCTCATTTTTGCAGGCACACCATTTATCCTGGATCAATCACATGGAGGAGGTATGTAAGACTTGGCCCAATATTAATAAAAACAGCCATACAACTCTTCTGCTTTAATAAGCTGAAGGCAAATAGCAAAACCTATGTGGTCAGACTCACAGCAAAAAGAAGAAAAAGCTTTTCTTTTTTATTGTAGTCTAAAGATTTCCACCCACTTTCATACCATACATAATGGAGTGCTATATTTCTATAGTGATAGCTGTACTTTAGACTATTTATTTAAGCACTTTAAGCCTTTTACTGATAAAACTGATAGCTAAAATTGTTCATTTTATTTTAGAATCCCAACCATGTGCATCAGCAACTACAGGCCATCATTTAAGGCATTTGTCCTGTACTCTCCATCTCTACCCAATAACCTTCATGTCCCAGTATAATTAATTACCAATGTTTCCAGAGAACATTTTTGTATGCCTGATCAGCTCAGCTACAAAGTCCTTCAATTTATCAGAGAATCTGTTTAAACAAGATGCCATGGTCTTTCTGAGTTTCATATCACAAGTTATTATTTTGTTTAATCATTAAGTAAGATTACTTTGTCTGCCTGAAAAATACATAGACTGCCTGCTGCGAGGCAGGGGGGGAAGCAGGGGGAAAGGCAGCAGCCATGCCTATCAGTGCTTTCAGGTGCTCTAGAACAGATTTCTCCATTTTAAACTTTTTTATGCTCAAACACTAACATATTTGGAGAGGTTCATGTTAAAGCCGGGTGTAAATTTATGTGTTTTATCCCTATGACAGTATCAGTTGTGGGAGCAATATTTCACTGCCAGTTCAGCCTCTAATATGGGCACAATTGTACCAGTAAAATGGAACTGAGTCTGTGACAGAAGTGCCATAAGCACATTTATACAAATACAACTTACGTCATGAAAGCTGAACTTCCTCAAACAGCTTAGCTAAAGGGTGTAAATATCCTGAGAAAACCCTGGATGCTTCAACTAAGAGTCTTGATCCTTAAAAATGCTTGTTGGCCTTCCACTTGGGTTCAGATAAATGAAAGTCTCATTTCATCAGGGCTTTTACAAACTGAAATGGAAATCAAGAATACGGACAAGGGTGAGAGAGGAAATGCAGAAACACAGTTTCTGTAATGCAAACTAACTCTGATTACGGCAGGCCTGACTCACAAGTAGGCAGTAAGTGCTTTACCCTCCTACATTATCAAATGAGAGCTACAACTTCTCCAGAGATGAAGTCCAGTATGGAAAAAGATTAAGAACCATCAAACAAAACTAGTATTGGCCAAGAACAAAAGTTATGGCTTACAATTAATTACTCCTCCTTTCTAACAGCCCGGTAACTTTTTAATCCTCCTTCTGGCATCATATGCTTCTGCAGCACTTCATCTGAACCCAAACAGGCATCTGTTAAGCACATCACTGGCTTCAGTGTGACACTCCAGTTCAAATTCCTATCACGTAGCAAGTTTGTTTCTGGAGCTGGATAGGAAACGGTGAATTCTGATCTGTATTATTATTTCTTGGATTCTAGTGTGAGGGAAATTTTCTTTGGGGAGATTTCATATGGAGCTGGAGCGCTGGGTGCTGGATTCACTGGAACAGTCATAAAAGCTTATTATTTTTAAGCCATTCTTTTATGAGGTTGGTTTGAAAAAACTTTCCTTTGGACTGGTAATTCAGGGTTTAGATTGTCGGTGGGAGATCACTGGCCAATGGCCATGTATCTTCACTGACTGATGTCTGATGAGCCACTGAGCCTTCAAGGAAACCATCTGCCTGTCCCCTCAGCCAGAAGGCTTCTAGCCAGAGAAAGCCAGTGAGAAGCAGAAGACATCTGCCTAGGCAAAGGAGGAGTAATGTGAGAAGCTTTCTCTGCACCTTGTATGGCCCTCACAAAGGCACATTTATAATTACTCCTTCCAGGAAACAAACCCTATGAGAAGTGGTAGACAAATTTCTATTCCCTCTGTGTTCTCCTGTTACCCTAGCACACCAGTACAGCTGAAGCTTCCACTAAGAATTCCGTAACTTTTAAGGCAAGATCTCCTCCTTTCTCGTTATAACAGCTTTTCCTACAGCTTTGTTCCTCCATTTCTAAACATAGCTCTAACTGAATGCTGTAACATAGTGATCTTTTTTACCCCCAAATTACCTGCCACTAAGAGTCTAAGAAAAAAACCCCTAATATTAATTTATAGCCCCACCACCACATAAAAATCCTGGAAAACCTGTAAATATTATCCCCTCTCCTTACATGGAAACCTATTGCCATGTTGCCTACACCCAGGGAGCCTTACTCTACCGTACGATACGCACATTACACAAACCACCCTCTCGCAAAAATATCCACCCTTGAATTCTCTTCTGTGACTCCACCTATCCTGCTCTTGCACAGCAAATCACATATTCCAGCTCAGGAGATACTGAGCAGGGAAATAATAATAAAAGTAGAAAAGGTGCACTTAAATCAGCACAGATGTTTCCTTCACCACAAAATGTCAACAGCTATGTTTTCTGGTTCATTTTCCCTTAATTTCCTATGCTAGCACCACATTTAGTGACTTCAGAGTCTAGGAAATACTTTGCTTAGAATTAGAGCTCAGCAAATACTGTAAGGGATAATTCTCTGAGAATATTCATTTAGACTTCAGAATGACCTTAGCTATACTCCAATCCTCTCCAAGTTCCCTTTTCTTAACATCTACAAAAGAGAATTTTGCCATTAGAAAGGTTAGGTGGAACTTAAAACCAAATAAGCGTAAATTCAGAATATAGAACATATTTTTAACTGTACGGTCTATTAACCATTGCAACAAACTACAGAAGGGAGCAACAGCCTGCCCATGTCTTCACATCATGACTGGATTCTTTTCTGAAAGGTACTTTTTTCTCAGTACAAGTTACTGTTTAGATACAGGGATAACTGGAGCCTCATACTCCTTTCTGGCTTAAAAATCTATATTTCTATGACCATTGAAAAAAATCAATTGGAAAACCTACACGACAGGGTAATTGCAGAAGCCACATTTTCTGTTTCTCATGTTTGTCCATCAGATATGCTTTCTCATCCAATGAGAGAATAAAGAGACTCTGACTAATTGCACACACACAATGTCAAGTGTCAAATGCTTATGGTGAATGCTTGAGACCAAATTGTGAAGTTAAAAATAAACTGTGGAAACAAATCTGTTAAAGAAATCCATTTAGCAAAAATCTGAGGGAAATTGTAACCTATTCTTAAGTATTCTGTGAGCATCTGAGGAGGGTAATTTCACCAAATATAGGACTGCTAATGAATTTTTTTTCTCATTTAGTTTTAGAATCTGTGTTTCATTAAACTGAGACCTGAAGTCCAAGGATAAATCCAGAATTGCAGTGTTTTGTTGACTGATCTGGGAAGGTATATCCCTATTCACATACATGGGAGTACACACCCTTGGTAACCAACCAGACTTATTTTTAAGCCCAGATGTAGATGGAACCTGATTTAACCTAGATCAGAGTTCAACTGAACTACATCCACATAAAGATTGTCAGGGGACACTATAATCAGTTATTCTGAACAAATTTTCCTACTTTATTTCAGTGGGCTAGATTAACTTACTTCATTTGGTACATTAAATGAAAAACTACAATAATATTCTATGAAATGGGCTTCTATTACATACTGAGAGTATCCTTAATGAAATTATCCTTTGTGCATTACTACAAACATAGTCACTAAATCTCAACACACATTCATGGATTTAGTACAGAAGAGAATACTTCCCTCATTCTTCTCCAGCAGAGGCAGAACACGGTCATTCCGGAACTGTCAGGAAAATGACAAGAGTATGTAAAACGATGAATGAACAAAGGTACACCGGGAACTTCCGCACTTCCTTAAAACACAAACACCAGGGGCCAGTCACTGAAACTAAATGATGGGAATTCCAAGTGAATTTAAAAAAAAAGAATTGTCAGGAAGGAAGATATGGAGGCTAGGAACGTATCCAGACCTTAACAGACTAAGTGTTTGGAAAGATATGCAGACCATCCAGAGTAACGTCATCAACTACATGTAAAACTCCTTGTTTTAGTGTTTCTGTTAGAAAGTGGGATTAGACCTCTGTATTATAAAGCATTATCCAACATCTGTCAAGTTATTCCATTTTCCTCAGGATTACTGACGTGACAGGCACACGTGTATAAACCACAAGTAGCTGTTCTGTGATGTACAGCCTTTTCACAAACAGAAGAGAGAATCTTTAAAGTCCAATTTGGAAACATAACAAAAACTTCCAGAAAACTTCAGGATAGAAATGCATTTCCAATCTTTTAATGACAGCCTACAAGCTCCGATTTTTGATGGTCACAGTTCTATGTATCTCATCCTTTGACTGCAGGAATTCTAAAATATCCTTTTATTGCAAACCTATCTTCTCCATCACCCTCAATTCACATAACAGACATGTTAGTCAAAGACTGTCTGACATTCAGGACTGAAATCTATAAACTGCTTTCTCAGACTGGTTGATGACCTTAAAAGTCTGTAAAACAACAGTGTATATGCAAAGGTCAGCGAAGGTTTCAGAAATCACTCCCACTCCCAGCGCTGACATTACCAACTGTCTGTACTGCTGGGGCCATCTGACATGTTTAAGCTAGTTTACTAGTAGAATCGAAGATAAATATCCGGAACTCAAACTTCCACTAATGAAAGCTTTTGTTAAGAGATAAGGTTTGGAAAACTTCTATATAGACACCATTCAAGTACTCAGGCTTTATTCCCATTGCCAGAAGCTGCAAATGTCAGTGTCCTGTGAGCAACATACAGTAGGCAAAATGTCATATGATGGCCTTTCGTTCTAATGCTGTTTGCCTCATTGTGGTAAACTCCATGGATTCTGCATTCACTCATTGTGTCAGCACTAAAAGTCCAAAGCAAATAACACTTAAGCTGATTTTGTCTGATAGCTGTAGAGAAGAGCAAGAGGATTTAGGACATTTTTTTCCCAGCTCCATCAAAAACATGTGGCAGCCATAGGAAACCTCTGCAACCCAATTTCTCTAGTGATCAAACGAGAGAAGCTATCACTAAGTTTGATTGACTTGTGATTAAAAACCACATTGAATTAATCAAACAAGGTAAAACACTTTTTTAATTTCTTTTTTTTTTTTTCTTTAAAGTATGCAAAAATAACCCAGTGGAAGTCACAAAGGGGGGAATAAGCAGACAGCATGGTCAGGACTTTCTGACTTAATCAGTAACTTCAGAAAGCTGGACTGTTCATCTCCCATTCCAGATACTCTGCTGAAGAGGTCTAATTTTCATGGGAGTATAATTATGACAGGCCTAGACAGAGGATGTCTTAAGCTTAGCCCAAACAAGGCAGCTTACAAAAACCTCCATGAAATTTTAAACCTTGGCCAGAATGTCACAATGATCAGTTACACAAATATCACAGTTAGATGTTTTAATTACATTTTTAATTACGGAAGTGTCATAAACATGAGAATGTGTAAGATGTAAGTTACAAATATGAAACAAATAGTTCTAGCCTTGGCAATGTATCAATTCTTTGTCCTCTCTGGTGTGTCTCTCTAGTTTTTAATAGCACTGTGCTTTCCTCTGCTGTTTAAGTCTTTGTAAGATGCTGATAGGCACTCAACTCTTCTGTTTAGACATTAAATTGCTTTACACAGGCTCCTTGTTTAAAAAGAGATTAGGGTCCTAGAGCCTGAATGGTGTGATTTGCTCAGCACTCTCCGCTGTCACAAAAATCAACAAGAACCAAGAGTACAAAGCTCAGTGTGAGTAGAGCTTAGATCCATCCAGGATGGAGCTTTCAGCTACACAGGTGTAGAAAGAGCACAAAGGACTCGATAAATGATCTCCCTTTACCACTCAGTAAGAAAAAGGGAGAATAATTTTTCGTGTAAATAGGTACATTTTGAGAAGCGAATTAAAAATAAAGCCAACCAGCGACATAAACAACAGGACTTTGTATCACATTAGTGCCAAAAAGCCCACGCTGCGACCCAGTCTCGTTTGTGCTCCACATTACACATGTATAATCGATATTACTCAAAGAGCTAGGTATAACCTGGTACTGACTAATTCCAAGGCTGAAAATGAAAAAAAAAAAAGATTTCTTACTATTAGTTCTGAACCAGACTTTCCCTGGCATTAATAATATCCTTTTAGCATACATCTTGGCATGTTCGTAACTGACATCTCACGTTTCAGGGCTCGTATCCTCAGGTTCCTGGACTCTGCTATGAAATAAATGCCTTCCAGACCTATCATCCCACCTCAGTGGTTAAATACTCAACAGATGGAAGAATTTTTCCCACCATCTAGATGGTAAACTGAGGCAGTGTAACTAAATTGAGTTTTCCAGGCATTTCTATCAAAGCTAAGCACAGAAGTCAAACATCTTTAGACTCATTTGATGTCATTATCCACAACTCAAATCCTTCCATTTCCAAACCTCCTTTACACAGACTGATAACAAATATGTCAGAAGCTGCATGATTTTTTTTTTTTTTTTTAAGAGGTTGGGCAACTTAAACTTGCTCTTGCAAACAGACAATAATCCCATGCAAGCCAACACCGCATTAGCAGGAATTCCTGACCTGTGAAAACAGTTGCAGATTTGGGTGTTACATCTGGGAAAGAATTGTTTTCCAGATCATGCATTTAAAATATACCATGAAGCCCCACACCACTGGAAATGCTGAAATAAGCTTTTAGCATTGTGTGGCCTGTTCCTTAACACAAGCGCCCTATGTTTTAAAGGCAATCTGAATTATCTTTAGGCCCAGTAACATACCAACTGCCCATGGATTGTATGGGGCTTTGTTTACATGGCTGAGAGTCCTCCGTGCCCCCACAGACTATGCATGGGCAACCCTCAGATACCTGCAACACAGCAAGTATCCTGGACAGCAGTTTCATTTCCTCAACAGCACTTTCCTTTGACCTGTCATCATAATGAGAACGTTTACACAAGGGCACTGATAACTGACTGAAGGGGTATGTGACTTGGATTACTGCTAGTTTTAAACAACTGCCTTCAATAAACCTTTCAGCTTCCTATCTTACGGTCTTATGTGAGCTTTACCTTTCAGAGGAAGAAAAAGGTTATTCGCAAAAACTATTTCCATCATCCTACCCAGTACTTGTTGTATAATCCCTTGTTTTGTTTGCCTCAATTTAGGTCCATAATCTGCAAAACTCGAGCTTGGTAGGAGACCTCTCAATGCTTGAGATCCCACACACAGAGTCACACAGAAAAGATTTTGATGGCTGCCTAAGGTAGCGCCACACCACACAGCAATTGGGCTGGTTTGCATTCTAAGGAGATGAACACAGCAGACCACAGACAAATCCAACCAGCTGCATGTGGTACATGAAGCCGGAGACAAGGGTATTACACTGCACGTGTATCAGCTGAAAGCATGAAAGACAGAGTCTAAGAAGGCAATACGATGCAAGAGTCTTACTGTTAGTGTATGAAACTTGGCAAGACAAGGTAGCAAATGATTCCAAGGTCAGACGCTCGTGTGTCAGCTTTTCTGAGTGGTAACTAAGTGCCTCAATCTCCGCTACCCGGCATCTCCAGGAATCTACACAAATTTGGTGTAAAATCCCTAATTTGTGGATAAAAAGACCATGGAAGTATTGACTTAGATTAGCTTTAACTGTTGGAAAATTTCACCTTTAGAAAAGTTTCACCACTGGTATAAATCAATAAAGTTCCATAAAAGTCAGAAAAATTACTAGGTGCTACACGAGCAATGTCCCAGTCACAGAGAGTTTTTTTTCTAATTGCTTCCGGGGGGGGGGGGGGAAGTTTATTATTTATATGAACATTTAATTTAAGAGTGAAGACTGAAGACAGACACTTATCCTTCTTCAGTCTCTCTTCCTCCTTCATGGAGGAATTTGGAACAGTAACAGACAAAACAAATGCACATTTTTAATACCTGCATGTATTAAATACTTGCTTGCATGCAAGCTATGACTTAAAACATGCCAGAGTATCTCAATATCCTAGCTACAATCTCACTAATCATCTCAATTTCAAAAATGCAATGAGAATTTATGAGGAGATTAATTGAGAAATGAGGCTGAGGGGGTGGGGGACAGCCTTGCCCATTTGGGAAATGAACTCAGTGTCACCTTTAACCTCCAAGTAATTCTTTTTCACAGAGCACAAAGCAGCTCATCATACCAGAAGAGCAGCAGGACATAAACCAAGCAGAAATCTATCTGGTAAAACACCACCTTTCCCAGGGATTAATTAAAAGGGATGGTTAGAGCACTGGTGTTCTTGTGGTCATAGCATCTCTATGGACTGTTCTTAAGGTGGTATCTCCTAAAAGGTGGCCTAGCTGCTGCTGCTAACAGAGCAAAGGCCAGTGGATACTGGGGTAAGCAGTCACTCCCCAAACCCCACATTGCCGTTTTCCTCAAGTATCTTGTTCTGACTCAAAAGCTTTGTGGCAGCTTCCCAGCTCTCCACAGCAGCCACTGGGCAGTCTGTGCGGCGACTATTGGTACTGAGGGGCAGAAGCTGGAGGGAAGAGGGTCCTAAGCCCCAGTGCCCAGAGCAGTTGAACTTCAGCCATTTTGTAATCTCTCCTCACCAGTTTATCTGCAACAGAGAAGTGAGTGGGCAAAGAAACAACAGGAAGAACAAAGCACTGCAGTGGTTCTGGTGTTAGTACTGGGTACGGAAAATCAAAACTACACAAAAAAGAACAAGATCCAGAAGAAGGAATCCTCCAGAGGGGCACAAGCAGACCTGATAGAATGCTAAATCATAGTGAGGAAATGCAGAAGAAGGATTATGTACATGTGTTTTTAATTCTGGGTTTATTGTTTAACAAAGAGAGGATGATTTAGAAGTCTCTCACTATAGCCTATTTTATTTGCTCTAATTGTCTTGCTAGACAAGGGTCAAACCAAACACACACCATCTGTGCCATACTTGAGGAAAATGTCTAGGAGAAGATATCTGGCAATTCCAGTTTTGGAATTAGGATGCAGAAACCAACAAGATCACATTCTTCTTTCCAAAACAAAGTTTGTACCAAAGGAATAAATTCAGAAGCCAAAAAACAAGGGATGCCCAAAATAAAGATATCTTACAAGAACCTAGAACCAGTGTAAAACCAGAATGAAAGTCTGGTGAGTCTTCAACAAGGAATGATGGACTGCATTAGTGAAAGAGGCAAAGCTGGCCTGCACATCTATGAAGGTACAATAGAGCAAATCTGTATTTTCTGGGGCTGGCAAAAAACAATCCTTTTCTAAGAATCCTGCCTTACTGTTGCTTCTCAAGTGTCATTAAAGTCATTGGCAAAGACAAATGATGATGATGGATGCGAGTTTGTTATGCGGAATGCCATAAAATTGCACAAAGCTAATGACTTGTACTGTCTTTCTAAGAGGTTGAATGTGTCATGTTCCTAAAGTGCTGTTGCTCAAGAATCAGCAAGACCTCCCTGCAAATCAATGAAATAGAGCCTTGCTATACATTTTGCAAGTACTATTTTTGTCCTTTGCTGATATAACTTCCAAACCTTTCTCCTCCCCCATGTCCCTGCCACAGATCCCTAATTCACACAGCTCAAAACACAGAGTGCCTCCTACAATTTTTCCAACAGGTGCAGTCCTTAAAGATAAAATTAATTTTTCCCTTTCTTTGAAAATCATCTTCATTCAGCCTGGCTCCTAAGGGAAATTAATGAGTGCTCACTGAATATGTTTACATAAGATCTCCTCAGGACTTATGCTATTAAGCATTAGGAGTGTTTTAATCTGCCCTCTAAGGGACAGAGAAGCTGATGTGGCTGGCTAAACATGTCTCAATATAATGAATGCTGTCCACTCACTACTGGCAGCATCGGCTGCACTAACACACTGCTGGCTTTGCAGTAGGCAACCACATAGGCTCTGGCGGCAAAGAACCAGCAGCAGAGGATGGGGTTACAGCTGAATAAAAGCTACTGATTTAATCAGAAGTGTTCAGGGCCCTATTGTCAGCGAGATGCTGCAAGACCAAGGCACACTCAAGATCCAAGAAGCTGCAAGACACTGGCTTTGAACACAGCTTTCCTTCCCCTGCAGCCGGCCCCTGAGCCACCACACACAGCTGTCCCCACCGGCAGCAGTGGTGACTCTCCCTTCTAATGCACAGAAGGGACGCGTGTTGCACTCCTATGGTAACACACAAACCAGCCTGTCACATGCTTCTGCATACCGACATGTATTTTCTCACATAGATTTATGCTGGACCCCAACTGCTCACTCCCAGGCAGTGTTTCTCAGAAAAGTCTCTCTGCCATAGGAATTTCATCACTGACTGTAAATTGAACTTCCTAGTGGGCTCCACAACCACAGCTTGGCCTCTACTATCTGATATAGGCTCCTTTGGAGTTAGAAAAGTTCTTCTGCTAGTTCTTATTTACATAAAAGAAATAATATATTTCCTTACATAACAACAATAGTATGTATCATCATAGTCAAATATGTACTTGTGCATGGGCGAGTATACATGTAATGTATATTTGTGCATACACACATAAATACAGTTCATTTCTATATGATAAACCATAAATCCAATTCTTGACCTAACTCTCAAACTGACTGGTCATGTCACGTTTGAGAGAGGAAAAAGTCAGATACCTTCTCCATGTTGTAACTTCACTGAAGCCAAATGTCTTACATCAGAAAAGACTGTGGTCTAGCACAGCTATCGGATGAAGACAATATGATTTCAGCAATGATTAAAGATGCTTGTGGCTTCTGGGTATGCGGGAACAAAGGAAACCCTTCTGTTGGAAGAGGGGTTAGATAAAATTCACTGCTGCCTCCACATCTGGAGTTTTGTCTCCTTCATTAGTTAACAAAACAACAGACTCAGATTAATTAAAAGGAAAAGGAAACTGTTACTACACTCACTAGTTTACAATGCCTATCCTGCAGTTCTTTTGATTCCATGTTTCCCCAGGTAAAGCTAGCCAGCTAGCAGAGTGGTTCAAGAGCCATTACGTCATGCAAATTCAAGAACTAAAACTTTAATGGAAATAATTTTTTTGCTTTCAATAAAGAAATATAAAGCAAATGCCACCCTGAAGTCCCAGAATACTGTATCAACACCCTTGTCAGCTGTAGGGCTTTTGGACTGCTATATATATATTTTTTTTTTTTCTTTTATAAGTCTATTTCAATCTGTCTGCATTTCAGTTTGCTAAAGCTGTTTAGCCATGTATGGAGTCCATTCATGGTCAGCTATAATAAATGTCACATGCTGTAACCCAAGCAGGCAGTTGTGTTAGTTTGCTGGAGATTCTCATTCAGACAAAAGAAGAGAAGGGGAGTAGTTTTAGAGGTGCTGTGAATGCTGAGCTGCTCACTGTGAAAACTAACGCACGATACTTGTTCTCCATGGAAAACAAGGCCTGCAAGTGGGGTAGAGGGTGGGAGGGAAGACTGTTCACACCAGTTAGCTCTGAGCTAACAACTTATTTGTGATGTTTTACTTTAAAGGCAATATCATGCATTTGATTTAAAAGGCAGACATAAGCATCTTATACCCCTGACGGATACAGAGCAGACTACATAGTTAAACTACAACAGCATAACTCCTGCTCTGTGGGCTGCATGGTAAAGAGCAGAACAAGTATCTTCTTGGTATAAATTTAAAGGGAGGATCTACAATATCGAGAAATCTTCAAAGGCCAGTCAGGTTTCCAGTCCAACAACTCTGCCAAGTGTTCCTTTAATCCTTTATTTACCAGTAAATCTGCCGCTCTGTTCAGCAGGCTTTTATTAGTATAGGGTTTCAGCTCGAAACCCAAAAGCTGTAAGCATATGCCGTGTAGCCCTAATGAGAAACTCAATCTATTAATGGGCAGACCTTCTCCACAGGACCAGATCTTGGCAACATGAGTCAGTTCCTGAACTTTCACCTCCCCCTTGGCAGCATACCAGACTAACTCCACATCTCTCAGCTGGCTTACATTATCAGCTCATTATTAACATACATCAGGGCCAGATCTCTTTTACATGCACCCAGCAAACAGGAAACTACACAAGGGGAGGGCTCCTCATTTTTGTCTGACTCTGGAGCTCATAAAAATGACTAATTAGAACCAGTTATAGTGGAGGGAGGAACTCTGCAGATTTGCTTGCATGTTCTGTGCCTATGCACCTTAGTCCTGACTTGGGATAAACACCATGAAATGCTATGGTCCATGGCTGTCTGCAATAATTGGGCATCCCTTCCCCCTGCCACAGTATCTTACAGTTCATAACACCAAGAGGTTCTGTGAGGCAGAGATGTGCTATTCTCCTTATTTTACAGTAAAGGAATCATTATGCAGACAGAATAACTTGTCTAACATCACACAAAGTCTACAGCAAAACAAGCTGGGTTTCTTGAAATCAGTTCCTCTGCATGGACTCCCCCTCCAGTAAAGAGAACTGTGGGAACTCTTTGCAGCCCATTTCAAAAGAGAATAGTGTATATTTTAGATCTACACGCTTGCATGGCTTCAGAGACCTAGGTTCAGAGTTTCACTTTGAAGTGGCCTGCAAACCACCAGCAATGTACACACCACAATCTGGGAAAGCATTATAGGGAATCTCTCACGATGAGAGTTGTCTCTCATCAAGCATGGAAGATGATTCTCTTGCACAGTAAGCACAATCCCTAATAACATGCTGCTACTTGTTTTGGGTTGTCCCACTTCTTTTTCTTCTTTCCTTACACAATAAGTATTCTTTATTTTTGTTCTCTAGTCCCTCCTTCTTACCAGCCATCCTTACACTCGGAAGATCTGGAAAAACAAAAAGACACTCTGTCCTCCAGATGCCTGGTTCAAATCTGGTCCAGCCAGGCAGGAACTGAAAGTTGCATCAATCTGATAACTGTTTCCATATCATCTCAGCACAGACTCTAGCGCACAATCAGCGGTCACATCAGGGAGCAAGAAAGGCCAGAAAAGTCTCCTCAGGTCAGAAGATGGGTATATGAGTAATGTAGATTAAACTAATGCTGTTATACACCACTCTGTACCTGTAGTCACCTTAGATTAAGGTACATATCTCCTCTTAACACATAGAGCTCACACTTGTTTTGAAACAAACTTTCACGAAAATTAGCCTTAACACAGATCATTATAAAATCTGGCAAAATCTAAGAGCCTACGCAAGCCTCTAATTTTATTTGGCTGCTCAAAAGGTAGCAATTTATATTCCTTTTTTTTTTAAATTAGCTGTGGTTAGTATTATTTTTCAGAGCTGATCTCATTTCATAACTTGCCTCTTATTCAGACTGAATTTATGCACAGATGCTCAGAGCCAAAAATCATTTAATCCACAGGAGAACAGGTAAAGAGTAAATATATTCCACACAGGTTCTTGTCTTGCTGGTTCAACCTCCCATAGCACAGCAGTAGGCATGATGAACTTAGTAGCTGCCAAACGACCTGCTGTTCCAAGAGGTTTGTGTCAGCTCTGTTCTTCTGAAAGTTTCCACACTGATAAGTAGAGGAGAACTATTACAAAATATTCTTATAGGACCAAGATCTTTCAAATGCAAAAGAGTTGGAAATAGATTTTGACTATTTAAAATGAACCAGCTTTTCCAAAACTATAGTTCAGAAACCTGCAGTGATCAAAAGCTAAGTGACTCTTTGTGAAACCAATGGTGATAAAAAAACCAGAATGCTTCAGATCTACTAGTCAGGAATAAGCCATACAATATTTCACTGTAATTGCACTAAGATGGTAAACTCTGAATTCAGAGGAAGGTTTTGTGATCCACAATAATTTTAAAATTATCCCACAATAGAGGCATCCCATCTGCAATTCTCCTACAGCTGCTGAATTACCTTAGGCCACTCATTTCTAGGTAGACAGAGGCCCCATATAAAATAAGTAAGTGTTCTTTTGCACAAAGAAATGCCTGAGGCCTTAACTAGTGCTCAAAAATGGTTTGGGACCTTTGAAAGGGTGATTATGTAATGGAAAGGGGTATTATTAAAAGTAAAAACCAAAGGGTATTAAGGTGCATCAATACATTATGGTCAACTCAAATAAACATTAAATGTATATTTAAATATACGTTCATAAAACGAATTCATTCATATTGTTCCACATGATAAGAGATGCCAACATTTATACAGGAAGTAGAAGAGGAGACACTAAAATTTGTTAGATATTCTCCAGATATTTGATACCGGTCTCATTACAAAGAGTTGAGAAATTTCATTCTCAATAATGTTTTATAGTCGGTAAAGAAAGTCTGACTGCTATTAAGAATACAGGTATGGTACTAATCCAGTTAAGCCAATGAACTTACTTCTCCTGACTTTCTTGCTACTTTGGACTGTGCTGTGAAAATCTAGGGAAGATAAATTTAAAGCTTTTCCAATATATAAAGCTACACCTTTTCCTCATTAAAAAATAATCTGGATGCCAGCAGCATTCTAAACTGCTTCCCCAAGATCACTATGCAAATGCAACTCGTGTACCCCATGGTGAGTAGCCACATCTAACTATGGGACGAGTCTCTCTATTTCTGTCTTAAATATCTGCATAGGCAACCTCATTTCAGAGATGCTAAGATCCCTCAAGTCTCAGCAAAATTAGCCCCATTAAGAAACAAATCACAGCCTGATGCCTACATATGAATTTAACAATTTTACTTTAGGTTACCCAGTTAGAAAAACACTGGCTCTTTTCCTCTCCTAAATACTTTCAAATTAATGAAAAAAATCCACATAGCAATGGCTGAAGAAAGATTGGTACTTCATGGAATTTGCACGTAAATCTACCAAGACTCAATTTTAAGTAGAGGTAAACTTAACAAAATGTTTGCTGCTCAGCAATTCAAAGTGCCATACCAGTCTTATCTTGCATGTAAAGGTTTCAGAGGCACTGATACTACTTCTCATTAGTGTGTATGAGAAGCTAAAAACAGGTTTTTTTTCTGAATAAGCTACAAATATCATTATTAAAACTATCTTCCCTAACACCAAAGCCAAGTATGGCAAACAAGGTGCTGACTCATGGCTGTCCTGCTATTATCTCCTCAGAAGGTCTATCTGAGAACTTCCCATTGCACGTTCAGTTCTGACACTGAGATGGCAAATAGCTGGTTTTGCAGCCAAGAATGTGTCCTGCCCTGGCTATCAGCCAGGAGAGAAGCCCTTGGAGTAACTCAATCAGCAACATTCCTGCAACACCAAGGCTGCCTCTCCACAGGCCACTTGGCAAAATGAGTTGCTCCACCTCCATGCTTCTAAATCAGACATGTCTTCCATAAATTATCTAAGAGCAAGTACAACAATTAACCCTTCTCATACCACTGCCATCAAGGTATTTCTGCACTCTTTGATACTGCAAAGCACTGCTGTGTAATGGCTGTCAGTGCAGGGTAACCTTCCTATAACCAATACCCTTCTACCTACCTGGTCAAGCCTCTAGTAGAGAGGGAGTATGCACAGTCACAGAAAAAACACTGGGAGTCATTTAATATCTGATCTCCATTAACTAGAATATAAGATGACTACTGCTAACATGTTCAAGAAAACAACCTAACCTAACAGGAAGTTTGATAGCCCCTGATCGCTTCTGATTTTCTTACAAGTCCAGAAGACAATCACAGAATCAACACAGAATGAACAAATCTTGATTGTAGCTAAGCAGAAAATATGAGAAAATAAACATTAATCCATTTATACTATACTATACATTTCCTATATTTTTTTCATTGTTGGAAATCTAAGGAATAATCTTCATACAAGTCTTAAATACATGAATCTTAGTAAGTCCATGTTGATTATTAAATATGCTACTGATTTCTAAAACATTAATGGCAATTGTCAGAACTACCTGCAATCTTCCAGTAGTTACAGACAAACTGGAGCTATATTTTCCAAAAATTTCTACTAACCTCAACCATGCACAGCGTAGGTGACGTCTTGCTTGGTCATTCCATCCATCTAGAGCACAGAAAGAAACCCAGTTCCTGTGAATGCTCCATCAGATATGCGTGGAATGACAGGAACACACGTACTTTATATTTTCTGTCAAACATCTCTGTTCCATAGCTGCAGTTACAGAATCTGGTCTTAGCTATCAAATAAACCAGTATCTGAATCTGATGTGGGCTAGGAACATTTCCTAAGATCCAAAAGTTTTGTCTTCATTTTCTTTAAGAAAAACAACTGTCTCAGTTTTCCTTCAAGTTTATAGACTTGAATTACCATATCTCCCTAAGCAGCAACAAGCCATAACCACAACAGATTTATGAAATATTACTGGCACTATTAATGTAAATAAATGGTTTTCTGATAGTATTTTTCAAGTTACTAATACAACAGTATAAATAAGCTCAATGGAATATTACTAGTATATTTTGGCAGGAATCCATTTCATGATATAGTCAAGTAGGGATCTTCTTAGGCATACTTAATTCCTGTAACTGGCAAATAACCGCATGAAGAACGTCGTCTTGTTAGATTTCCTTCTGCTCTACATTTTCCATTCATTTCCTTCCAGCCTCAACACTATCACCAACTCAAAGAGCTTCTGCTGAACGATAAGAAGCCTCACAACAAAAAACCTCAGGAATTAAAAGAGATATATGTTCCTTCAGCTTTTTAAACTTCTGCAGTTCTCATTAGAAATGCTGCCGATTGAAACAAATCTTTAAGGATGAGCATGGTGTAATGGTCAGAGCAACAAACTGTAAATTGGCACACCTAGATTTTATTCCTAATCTCTAGATTATTCACTAAAATAGTAGACACTGGTTGTATTCAGTCTTATCTAAGCAGTAACAACTTGCTGTCAGGATCATATTCTTCATACAAAGCAGGATGAAAATCTTACCGTGAGTGACATGTAGCAACTAACAAGTTTCCTGTTAACCTGAGCTAATACCCATCCTAGTCATAACTCCATTCACGCTTTCAGCATGCTGCAGGAAAGAGACCAGAGACATACAGCACTCCTACTTCAGTCTTCAGAACAGCATTCCCAGCTGAAAAAAAATGCATTATCAGCAGGAAGTCAGCAGATCTAAATATTTCACCCAGTTAATCTTTCTTTCTAAACCCCATCAAATCCTCCATTTTACATGTAAATCCTTATCCCATCTCCCAGAATTCTCTTGCATCTACTATGAAAGCATCCTGAAACGCTTGAGGGAGCAAGGCAAAACAGTTGATCAAAATCATGATTAAACCAGCATGTTTCCAGTAGGTTTAGATCTGTCTAGGTTTCGTAACTACAGATATGAGACAGATTGCTGGGTGTGTCAGACCTTACCAGATGTGACACTCAATAGCAAAGGAAAAGAGCTCAAGAAGCAAAAAGACAATTGCTTCAGGAAAAATGAAAGCTAGCCCCACGAGCAAAGAGAATGAACTTGCAGCATGTCCCTTCTTTTTCAGTGTTTATTTATATTTATTCCTGTTACAGTATGTCTGCCAAAGACATTTGAGAAATATGCATTAAATATTTCCTTACTTAGGCATCTGAAATGTGAATTATGGTAGAACCTTGACACTATATACTAAAAAAAAGTTATTAAAGATTTAATCTCTAGAGTGTCACCGAAGTTAAAATCCTAACTAATACAATAACACGTTAAAACTGAACTGGTGGCTTTAACTTCTGCTACATGGAGAGAGGAACAATATGAACTGCTTTCCAGAATTAATTCCAGATTTAATACACGTGGAAAACATGCAAATCCATTCTAAAACAGGAAAGATAATACAGACTTTTCTTTTTTGAAGGGTTGGTTGTTTTCTTTTTTTCATTATTTACATCATCTATCCAAGCTCTACATATAGCCACTGTAAATGTATTGCTGTGTCTGCACCTCCACAAAGAGGAAGAACTCTGAAATAAACACATTCTTTATTTATTTACAAGTAATATTATTCATGGTGTTAAAATTCCAGCTATTCACTTTATTATTAGATATACGAGCTATACACTAAGAAATGCAGACCTGATGCAAACACCTCTTATCCTTCAGCATCACTTCCCAGTAGAAGTCAGTAGTATTTCCATAGTTTTACAGACAGTGAAACTGAGGAACAGATGAAAACTTGCCCAACTCATGACAGCAACGAGACCAAAATCCATTAGAAGAACAGGATGGAAGGACAGACACTGCAATTGCACAAGACTTCAGAAACTAGGAAGAAAAATACTGTTTTGAGCAGTTTTTCTGTTATGTGAAGGACAATTATATTCATACATATGAAAAGAACTTCATCATTTCATATATATTAAAAGAAAACCTCTGGATAGTCCTAAACCACAGGGAAGTTAACAGCCAGATCTGAAATCAAAATTCTATCCCAACTATTTACAGAATTTCCCCATTTCTTCCTTGAAAGACCTCTGAGATTACTGCTGCTCTAGTTCTCGCTCCCACCAAAAATTTAGCTAAATTCTGTCTTCTTGGTATGTAATCACCCTACACTGATGTGCCAGTGAAACAGAAGGCTGTTCTGGTGTTAAATTCCCTAGTCACCCAGATAACCGCTTTCTCTGTTCGTTTGCTAGTTGCTAGAAATCTGAAGGTTCAGTGGTAATTGCAGTGGTTAAGACTTCAGTGTTATTGGAAATGAACCAAAGTCTCTAAAGTGCAGCAGGAGGTGCAGACTGTCCTGGTATATTCACTGCCTGCGCTAACAGTTCCCTCCCATCATTAATGCCACTTTTTTTTTTTTTTTTTTTTTAATGGCAAAGTGTTTGCCTTGAAATTTTTAAGTGATCTCAGAAAACACAATGGCCCCTGCTTCAGTAAGACATGCTCAGGAGATCTTGAGAAAATAAATATCCTGAGGATATAAGGAAATACATTTGAACTCAAGTACAACAATGATTAGAAGGAAAAGAGCATAACACATTATTCATTTTACTGCTTATTTTTTTTGCTACTTGTATTACACCAGATTCAAAACAGAAAAACTAGTCTCTATAGATTTCTAATAGTCAAACAAACAACAGCACAGTCAGAGTGTTCACAATGGGGTTTTGCTTTAAAAAAAAAAAATAATAATTCCTAGCATGGATTAGGAACCTCTAGATCTGCTCTAGAAAACCAAAAGAAAATATTAGAATCCACTGAGAACCTTGTAACACCTGAATAAACATAACAAGACAGGTACTACCCACACAAAAACAAAATTCTAGGTTTTGATATGGTTGCACACATGCTATAGAATATAATACTGAATACGTATTCAAAATTACATATAAGAACTATGCCAAAAGGATAAGGAAGAAAGTTACAAGACTGATAAATTAGGAAAGTGCAAGAGTGATCTATGCACTATCTTAATTTCCCTCTGTTGTGCATATGTCATTCTAGATTATACAACTACCCAGCATCTTCACAGTACCCATGTTCTTTGCACAAAACGGCATGAAAATAAACCTTCCCACTACTTTAAGTCCTTTCTCTTCAGAGCATGAAGGCTTTAAAGAGTCTCACTGAAAATTTATTAATAAAAGTTTATCACACAAAACATTTTTCTCCGATTTCTTCCTCAAACTGAATAGTGTTCACTTTTCAAAATGTAAAATTCAGCCAGAGACAGACAACTCATGCAGAAAATTTCACTTACCAATTATGATGTATTCATAGTCAACAGAAAAAAGGCTCAATAATAAGAAATACTAGGCAGCCTCAACTCTAGATGGCGTTGCCAGCTCCTCTTAGAATTGATTAACTTGCTCCAAGGTATCAAACTTATTATAATTTAGACTGATATAGTCTTACTGCAGTCAAAAAAAAAAAAGTTTTTTTTACTGAACTGATTAGAGAATTAGACAAGTCTGTTTAGTAATTCTAAAAGTGACTTCATAGTTAAAAAAGTATGTACTTGTTTTGTTGAGAACTACTATTATATTCCCAAAGAACTAAATATTAACTATTAGAAGTTATCTCTGTCTTCCTGCAGAGAATCATTATGCAGTAGACATGAACTGTGAACATTTCTCATTCATACTACATTGAGTACACAAGTCAAACTGCATACTTTCACTTCCCTGATTACATGATTCACACATGTAAAAACCATGAGTGAACTGCAAACTCCTCAAAAAAAAAACATTTGCATTTTTGATTCTGTGACTGAGTTGGTTCGCCTAAACAGGAATCCCAAAATACCATCATTCCCTATATACGTAACCAACATAGCACCTGAACAGTAAGCCTGATTTATTTCTCATCTATACTTCTGGTAAGGTGATGTCTTTTAGGAGGTACAGTTATGTATCTCATCTTTGCAAGAGGCATAACTTTTAATTTCTGCTGATGCTGCTACAATGAAGGAAAGAAATGTACTGAAGGAGAAGTAGCCAGGGCATGTGCTTATCAGGTTGGGAAATGGAGACTTCAGGGTAGTGAAGGCTGGAAGCTTCTGACGTCTGGCACCAGGAGAAAGGTCTCTCTTCATCTGCTGATCTGCAGCTACAAAATAGGTTCAGTGCTCTGGCAGCAGAAGAGGGGCTGGGAAATCTGTCCAGCAAGGCAGAGTTTGCTAAGTCCAAAGCACACAGGAGCACCAGGTGTAGTGGAAGACCATCTTCTGCGGGGAACATCAGCCTCCATTTGCCAACGTAATCTGCTGTCGAGGGAAGTCTGCTGCTTGCAAGGGACACCATGGAAGGACTGTCAATGTTTCTTTGGCCCTCAGACTATTACTCTGTGCTGATCTTTCACAGTCATCCACTGCTAATGGAGATCTGGAACATATCAAGCATGAATATGTGGCTCTAGGGACAAAGGGGAGTCAAATTGATTTTCTCCTTGATTTTGCCAAAGTGTTGCCAGGTTGAAGAAGGTGATCCTCAGCACCAGTGAGACCACCTGCACTGCTGTGTCCAATTTTGTGTTCTCAGTAAAAGACAGACATAGACATACTGCCACAAGACCAGCAAGGGCCACTAAGACAATTAAGCTACTGGAACACCTGACAGAAATGATTACTGCTTCTAGACATTGCATTCTGGCCACTTCTCTGCACAGGCCAGATATAACTCGATCTCCTCACAAAGCAACCTGAAGTTCCTACCATTACTCCAAGCCCTCGAGTCCTCGTTCCTAAAATGAGTGGCAGCATCTGTACAGACTGTCCGTGAGCTGGCTGACTGGTCACCGAACAGGGAAGGTTACAGTAGGAAGACCAGTACATAAGGGGAAAAGTTGAACACAGTTTAAGTATCTAAAATCAGTTAGTAAGTGTTTATAGCACTCCGATCTCCCAGTTAAGTCAGAGAAGCATACAAAATAATGGTGCCTAAAGTCATACAGTTAGAAAAGTGGATATGGAAAAGAAAATGTAAATATTATTTCAGTTTGCCCATGACATTCATTACTTTGAATTTATTACTTTTCTGCTGCCACATTTCTTTATTGTTGAGAATCAATTCAGTAACAGATATAGCTCAGTAACAGATATAGCTCATACAACCAGCCAGAATTGAGACATACTTTGTGCATGTTTCCAGAGCAGATACCAGGAGAGGTCTGGCTGCCTTATGATCTCGCAAATGACATCTCACTGACTTCCAGAAGGAAGATATAAGTCATACACTGGCCACTCAGGTCAGTATCACCAAGATCTGATGACCTTTTCTTTCTGTCTGGAGGGCAGTTTTGTAATTCTGTCCACTGTGCAACGGTGCCTTTGATACTACATTAAAATGCTGCTTAAGCCTGCTTCTGTGACAACTCTTTACTTCAAATGATTGTTTATGAAATTTAATAGCAGAAGTTCATTCCTGGGTGATGGTATCTTTGACACAGAACACTTAAAGTGAAATGTGAATGGCATTTTAGTACGGCTCCTGTACAAAATATGATCATATCCCTGGCTAATTAAGGTGCAGATGAGCTGTCATTAGGTCTGTATGAGCTAATTGCCCTTCTCTGGGACTAAAATTAAAGTTGCAACACATCTAGGGTGCAATCTTGTAGGCATTACCTTGCAGTACTACACTCAGAGTGTAGTATCAGTCAGAGACAGTAATTCTGAAACTGAAGCTGAAACTGTGGGGCTCTAGAAATGTGGTTATTTTTTTCCATACTTACTTGAGGATTAAGCTCTTTTGAAAATCTGGCCTCTGGGGTTTAAACAAAATTCAGTCTGCAGTATAAACTCCCTATTTTGCACAGTTGGAAGTTTATGTCAACGATCTTCCCACATACTGAACAAGCAACTGACATGCAAGGAGTCTCCTTAGTATAAATAATCTGTATCACTACTAACTTACCAATTTGGACAAAGTGAGTTCAAAAATACTTTAAATTCTTTGCCGAGACCTAAAATCCAAGCCTGAAGCTTTTTTTTCTCGGAAACAGGTTCGAGTCTGGTAAGAAATTTGCATTTTTTTTTGTTCCTAATCCAGATGAGAAGCATAACACCATCTACATGAGAAAGGGGGAAAAAAAATAATAATAAAAAAATAATCCCTCCAGTACCAATGACCAGATCCCAATCAGTAGCAAAGTATGAAGAACTGGCTGCAATAGAATGTAACTGTAAAACGGTCAGATTGTTATGAAACTCAATAGCTCATTTAAGAAGTGACCGACTCTTCCCTGCTCTCCCTCCCCTATATTTTTTGGCTTCCTCTGTTCTGAGAGTATGAGTCTCTCACAAATCATATCCATGAGAAAAATCACTAAATCACTGCTGCAATTGTCCAGGGTCTTGGCAAATATAGGAATTTCAGAGAAGTTATAGACATGAAGATAGTTAACTGCTGAACAAACTTAGTATTGATGGTATCTTCTTGATCATGAGCTACTTTCAACAACAAAAAAAAAAACAAACCCCAAACAAAAAAAAAAAACCACAAACAAACAAAAAAAAACCAAACAAACTTTTTTCCCTAAATCAAGCACATTTTCCCTTGATTTGGGTGCTTACAGGAGAGAACACCACCAATGCCTGCATGCTGCCATTGCATACTGTTAGCCTTTGTAAGCTGTATTGAACGTCACCTATTTGCTGCTACTTTCAGTGGAAGTTTAATACATCCATCTGCAGCCAAATCCACTTGGCTAGATTCATTCATTTTCTTTTAGTTTTGCCTTTAAGCATCTCTCTAGATGTCTGAAAAGAAAGAGATAAAGCAATTACTTGATTTCATCCTTAGGATTTTAGCTCTCAGCCTCGGCATGGTGCCTCTTTAGAGGTTGATTAGTGTCTAAATTCGCCACAGATTAAAGAGGGTTGTCTTCTTTCTCAGTGCATTATACACATGGAAGAGAAGAAAAATCAAAGGGGTCCAAACTTCAGCAGGTGTAAATCAGCTCAGCTTCTTTCAGCTTTGGAGAAGCTCTGGCAACTTACACATGGTAAAGATTTATCTCAAAATATTTTTCAAGCAGATATATATATATATAAGTATGCTATAAAACCTTAGCTATGATTTTAAGAGTCTGAATTAATTCCACAATAAATAGCCTCTTTTAAAGACGTAAATATGCTCTCATCAAGTCAGATTCCAGAATAAACTCCGCAGGATGTTTTGAATCTGTGCCCCAGAGATCATTGACTATAAATTGGAAGAAAAATGGCTCAATACATGAAGTAGGGCTGAGCACAGAAAAATAATTAGAGAAAGCTACTGTTGCAGTTTTCCAGTTTATTTCTGTCTGAAAGTCCTTGAATAATGATCCAAAACATACCACTAGTGATTACTGTTTCCCAGTGATTAATCAGCTGCAAAGTCATCGTCTTTTTTTTTATTCTTCATCATCTCCCGGAGAACAGAGAAGGAAGCCATGCAGGGGCTTTTGGAAATTAAGCGCTTTGTTCAGCTGCTCTGTATGAATCCCACATGGACTTCAGCCCCTCTTTATGGTCCAAAATCCTTAATTATGAATTATTTTTACAAATGGAGATTAAAAAGAATTTGTGCTTTTCCCCCTAATCTCTTCAGAGTCTGCATTTTTAAGACAGCTTTCAGAAGCACACATTTCTGCTCTGTAAAACGTATGCAACAAATGCAACAAAACTGAGGTGTGGGAGGGAACGTCACAGATAAGAACTCTCCTAAACAAATTCCAGTCTCACAAGAGAAATCAGAGCTGACCCCTCCAGCTATTTCAGATCTCTCTCTAGCAGAGGACTGTAGCATAAGCATTTCTGTGAATTACTGAGGTCCCCAAACTTCTGGGGCCCAACTGGACTGGTTCAAAGGGCTCGCTAATTTACACTCCCTAATTTCCAAAAAAAATCCAAGAATATTGGCATTTAGTATTCCGCCCATTAGTAAGTCATATGTTAAATAGAACAAGCACAAAGTTAATACCAAAAAGCAAAAAATCCAGACTTGAAACTTATGAAGAAAAATACATGAAGAATACATTTCAAGAAAGAGTTGTATGAGAAGTCTGAGAATCATTTTCAACTCCACAGGGCAATGTTACACGATGTTTGCCACTTCAACAAAAATGGCTGCAGTTAACACATTCCAGCTGGGAATTAGTAGTAGCACGATATTCAAAAACTCAGCCTTTGATGCCCTAGTGAAACAGATCTTGGAAATTATTCCTACATTTGCAAACCACCTTTACAGAGCACTGTCAGGTACTGTAATCAGTCCTTTGGGTCATTCTCAACTGGGATTAGAATTATGTGGCCATAGGATAACTCCCCCCTTATGTCTGGAAATATAAAAACAATAAAGGTATAATCTATGGATAAAAAAAAAGATGGAAAAACAAGGGTTTAAAAAGTAATCATAAAATAACTAGAGTTCTAGTTCAGCAGCTCTGTCATGGGGGAGGAAAAAAAAAATAAAATAGTATACTATTTCATGGGAGTAGGGGGGCAAAATTTACATTACAACATCCACATTAACTAGCTTAAAAATATTCAGAGGTCTTGTATAGCATAATTTGAAAGGTACATTTCAGCCTGCTACTCATGTCCCTGAAACTGCAATTAAAAAAAAAAAAAAAAACAAACAAACTGCAAAACAAGTCTTTTGGCCAGCTGTTGACAAGGTTGTGTTTTGGTTTTTTTCCGAACAAACTTCTGTGCTTCCCTCCCTTCCTAACATAACTTGACCAGAGAATTCAAAGGGGTCAGACCACACAAATACATGAGTCACATTTGATCCTGGTTTATATAAGTCAATGGAGTCATACCGCAGATGGCCTTTAAATCTGCTCTGACCTGAAGGACTGATCAAATATACTGTTAGAGTACACTGGATTTTTTTTCACCACTGTCACCATAATATTTTAATCTTGAACGTGCTTAGTTTCAAAGCACTCCTATGACACTATATTATCCCTTCTTGTATCAGGTGAACACGGACATGATTTGCCCAAGGTTACACAGCTTGTGGTGGCAGAGCAGGGGAATTAACTACGTCTTCTAGTTTTACATTCACAAATGTAATACTAGCAGAGATAAGATACAAAGTTTTTCTTACTCATAGTAGTGAGCCCTAACTCAAAAATTGCTCAGTGGCATCATACAGACTATCAGAAGATTGAGATCATGAGTTTGCAGCCAGGCTCAACAACACAGAATCCATATGTGAGTGTATAGGTACTTCTTATAGTTTGTATTTAACAATCTTAGGAATGACTGCTCCAAACTCTGTAATTAGAATCTCAGAGTCTAATTTTTAATTACTAATATTAAGACAAAGTAAACACAAGTAGTAAAATAAGGTAAAAATGAGAACTAACTAACGAGAACTAGCCTAAGAAAGATCAGAAATTGAATGTCATTTAAATTCAAAGCCACAAACTCAGATCAGATGCTTTTATACTTTAAGGGTAGTCCAAGTTGGACATTTGTGATGAAACGTGAAGCCAGGGAAAGTCCTATGTGCTGTTGCAAACACAGTCAAGAGAATAAAGAGCCATAAAAATACTGTGCATTTTAAATAGAAAGAATATCATGGTTCTAGAACTGCATCAGCATCCATCCTTTCAGAAAGTCCATGTGAAAGCTGCTAAACAGAAGACCAAAAAAAAAAAGGGATGGGGAGCACGGAGCACTGAAGAAATTTGATGAAAGAAAATAAATCCAATCACAGAACAAAATCGTTTTGGTGTCTTCTCCCCTCAGTTTTTGGCACAAGGGCAAGTCCATCAGCTTTCAGTAGGAGCTAGGCGACTATCTCTGCTAGTCCCCTTGGAAAATTCCACCCCCATCTTCTTACAGGCTCATCTACTCAGGCTCCACATTAATTACAGCAGAGATTTTCCTTTCTTTAGTGTCTTTATTGAAGAGAGTATATATTCTGAACTACCCTCACTTATTTTCTATTTCACTGAATGTGGGAAAGAAGTTTAGTTTCCCCTTTTTTAAATCCACATCTTTCCTCCCTGCATTCAACAACGGGAAACAGATTCAGTCAGCCTTAAAACACTATCTCAGCAACAAAGCATGCAATGTGCTCCATCTCATCTCTCCACTCCAACTGAGTTTACAGCAGTGGGTGGTTTTCAAACCCACCATTTGATCAAAATGAAAAACTGGGCATTCCTTTCACCCTATGACAAGCAGGCTGATACAAATCACAGCCTTCCCAGCAAGGGTTCTTCCACAGACAATGAGTTGTGGCAGTGTCTCAAAGCTCAGCCGTATCCATTGTAAGAGAAAGTTTCAGATTTTTAAAGCGGGTCTGCGCTTTTTACAACAGTACTAAAACCAAAAGAGGGAGAAAATTTATGGTATGATTGTTGAGGGGTAAAGAAGGTGCTCCCCCTTCAGAAGCTGTATTTTCAGCGCATTGCTTTGGGTAGTTTTACACCAATTTCTGCTTTTATTATTTGTATTTCAATAGCACTGAAATCTCCAAAACAGAGCAGCCTCACAGCATTTTACACACACACATATATGCATGCATCCACACACTTATAGGGAAAGGCAGAGTTCATGCATTGCTCCTTCATTGTTTTATGAGTAAAAAGAACTGCTTCTTTATAACAAGAACTGCTTCCCTAGCTGCCACCTCCAGAAAAAGCTCTCAGATCTGTCTGCTCAAGGAGAGGACTGTATTGTAGACAGCTTCTGGTTCCGATTTAGTAATAATGACAGTGTAGGTAAGCATTAAGTAGTAGCTATTAAATTCATGTGTGTGTGCGTGCAACACTACAACATCTGATCAAAGCAAAGCTGATACCATACAGTGGACCACTACTTTTCCTTGCTAACCCAGTAACCTATTAGAAAGGCCCTCCAGTTTCAACAATTTTAAGCCTTGACTTCAAAAGATCAGCTTATCCTCCAGGGCTAAGCTGACTGACAGGTGGGGGTCAGGAAGAAATCCAGTCCCCTCCCTCCAGCGCCACTATATAGAGTTGCACAATTGGCTGGGCACGTTAGGGGGTTTCCTTGTGCATTCCTCTAAGACATCTGAAAAAGGCCACCTCCAGAGCTCAGACATCGTATTTGATAGACCACTCATCTGTTCCTCTATCCCAGCTTTGTGTAACAATAGGTAAGTTTACATGAAGGCTGTACCATGAAGAGACAAGAAGTTGGTGCTATTGTAGAAGCTAGCTATTATATTATGCAAGGGAGCTGCAGCAGTCTAGCTGCCTTTAGAGACCGACATATCTGCCAGAGGTGGAGGATGTAAGTGGAGTTTGAGCAGCACTGTATGTATCAGCTGGTCCCACTTAAACAGATGCTTTCTCAAACCCGTGGGGAATCCAGCAAGTATTTGAGAGGATGTCTATTCTAAAAGTCTACTGCAGAATAGTAAGCATTAATAGCAGTAAGAGTACAATGAATACTATGAATGCAGATTAAAAGAGGAATGAAGAAAAGGCAGACAGCTTAAGAACAAGCAGTGAGGAAAGAGGAGGCAAGGAGAAATAAAACCGAAACAGCGCGCACAGAGAATAGGGAGAAAAGAAGAGGCACACATGATCTCAATGCAGTGAGGTTTTAGAGCCATCCACTGAGGCACACATGGAAGGGCACTCAAAGATTTTCCCCTTGGGGTATATGTATCTGTGATCAAAAGGTCAGGAACTACCACAACAGACACTGATACAACTGTCTGTCACGCTCACCCCTAGATCATGAGCTTCATGCTCTACAGCTTTGTAACGCAGATGACTTAACACACCTGGTCAGTGTTATTTTTTAAAAAGCACACAAATACCCTCCACCAAGAGGCTCTTAATTTTACTTTTCCTCCACACTGTCTTCCTAATAAGAAAGAATATTAGGACAAGGGAAGTATCTCATGGAGTTGGAGACCTCTGTGCACTGAGTCATTCATCCATGCTGAGTTCCTGAATGTTCCTGTGTATCAATGATATTTTTTCTTCCCACAAGTGTATCAGTAAACTTGAAGCACTTTGCTGACCAAGCAGAAGCCAGGTTTATATTCCAACAACACAAGAGTTGTTTCCATCAGCTGGGAACGCACTCCACTAACTTACCAGGTTTGGCCAGGTTACTAGTATTCAAGTAACACATTCTCCTCTGAATCATTTGCAGTGCAAAATGTAAGAGATGCAATAGTAACTACGCACCTCAAAATCATTTTTCCCCACAACAAACTGGATGCTAAATTTCCCTTCATAAGTCTTGGGACCCAAGTCAGGCAATAATTACCTAATGAATGTAGAGTGTTGTTTCTCTGAGAGATTAAAATCCATTGTAGAGAAATCTACAACCACCTATTCTGCCACAAAATACAGGAATCTAGATGAAAACCAAGAGATAAAATCCAGACTGAGGGGGAGAGTTCAAAACTATAGGCAAACCAGGTTGTCCCCCTTTAGAAAGGGATGCACTCAAAGCTGGCTTTGAAAGCCTTTTCCTGTTTTCAGTCACAAATCTGGATTTCTGTGGCATATTGCTACCCAAACCAGGCTACAGCTTCAAATTCAACAGCCGGTTCATCAGTACCAGAACTTTCCAGTCACTGAACTTCAGCTGTGTGTCAATTCTGTGAAGTTCCAGCGTTAACTAATAATAATGCAGCAATATAAGCACAAGTCTTGGTGCAGGGAGCTCAGTGTCCCACAGTTACAGGGAGCTGTGCTAGAGTTACTCCGAGGTCTACAGAACATCATTCACATGCCATTGCACATCACCATATATGTCTAATAACTGATTTTTCATATACGAAAAATAAGTATAATGAGCCACAGGAGGAGAGCAAGAAAATAAACAGAGGAATATGACAAAAACAGCTGACCAATTTAAATTATGTGACAGTCAGCATTTTAAAACTCAAGGAATAAATTTGCCAGGCCCCCCGAAAACTCACGGTAATGAGGTAAGAGAAGCAATAATACCTGCATGTACTCAGATTTAACTATGTTTAAAAATAACATTTCCTTTCCTGTATCAGCATCACATCAATACAATCTGGTGTGTGAACTGATGGCAATACACAGGATCAGATCCTCAGCTGATTTACATCACTAACTTTAAATAACAATGCATGAATGGACAAAGCGCCTGTTTTATAGCATCCTTCCTTTCAGTTTTCCCCTTGTCTCAGTTCATTTCCCCGTGGCATGCTTTGTTCTTAAAGCAGTCTTAACCACTCATACATCAAAATATTTAATCAACATTTCTTAGTCAGAAAATAATCCTGCTTTAGACTAATTCAGTGGGAGACTCTGCAGTGGATTCAACACAAAAAAGGGTCAGAATGCATTTCCGAGGGTGCTTTAGAAAAATCAATGTTGACATGTTTTTAATGAAAACCAATAAGCGACATTAGATAATGAAACAAACATCCAGTGGCACTGCAGCCAGGCCAGTTTCAGAAGCAACCAGGCAGGTTAGTGCTTAAACGTGCAAGTTACATGTGCTTAAATAAAGTACTATGGTGGTTGTTTTTTTTTTTTTTTTTAAGTGAGAATTTCAAAATCTGTTTCCTGCGAACAATGACTCAAGGGCTTACAATTTCCCTTCTCCCTGTTCTCTCACTGCCCCCAGACTCCAAGTAAATCAGCCTTAGGAACCAGTGTCACGGTTCCTCTAACACTGTCTCTCCATTGGGAACCACTGACCCGTGGAGCCGCCGCGAATGCTTTGACAAGCTGCGGTGCAGCCTCAGCAGGGGAGAGAGATCCATTAAAAGCTGAAGTTGTGAAACTCTTTAGAAGAGGCCTGTCCCTTCTCAGAGTAATTAATTCTTTGACTGCCACACTGAGATGCAATGAATGAACACATACTCTCAGGAGTAACAACTATGCTAATAGGGAGAAGCTGTGCAAACAAAGAATACAAGTGCTCACTTGAATTGGGTTAGACTCTCTATATGTAAACCAACGGTGCCATACACATGCCTAAAAATCAACAAAACTCGGAAGAAACCTACCTCATAGACCAGTATGCAAAATGGACATTAGTTTACACTCACATATTCCTTATCCATATCCAGTGGGAGCCACCAGTAACACCTCTGCACAACTGATAACAGTCTTTGCATCAGTTTGTAACCTATCAAGTACTTTCCCAAAGCGGTGGATGTGGGCATGTGCAAAGTCTCTCCCAGCCACAAGGACGTACATCTCAGTGGGAATACAACATAGCCACCACTCCATCAAAACACAGCATGCAGACCTGCTGATTGAAGAAACGTGCTTGATGGACATTGCTCTGGCCACTGTAGGACTTATTGCAGCATATAAGTACAACAGAATTGGTCTCATACGTCCTTTTCATGCAGGGGAGGAGGGATTACCTTTGCTTAGGCTTTGCACATTTCATTAAGATTTGAACAAGTCATTCCTAATACCAAATGGTCTCTAAACTCAGTCGGTATCTTCCTGGTTCTAACTGTACCCATGCAAAACTGTTCTGTTTGCAAATTTTAAACTAAAGCTAAATAAAAACAAAAATCAATGAAATGGTAAGCAATAAAATAAAAATAAGATAAATAATAACAAATCAATTTGACAACAAAAACACATACAAGAGTTACTGATCAGAACACAGAAACAAGTGGTGGTGTTCATTATTAAGTGACCTACCAAGAAACTGATGGCTGCAAGAATAAACCTTTCCATCTAGAGATACACAGCAAACCCTTACCTCTGTGCTAGTTCTGTGTGTGACTTGCCTTTAAAAAAGAAAACTAAAAACTGTAAAGTTCAAACAGCTCTAGTCAGTTCCAGTGCTTTAAATCCCACTGTTGCAAAAACTAACAAGGAAACAAACAAACAAAAAATCCCTAAAGGGTATGAAGTATTCACACTTCCCAGTTAGCAAATTGAGTAAACCCAAGCAAAATGTAGGATGCACTGTAAGTTTCAATGAAAACTAGCAATATTTGAGGACAGATTTGGAACAAAAGCTTACCCATGGAGTCAACAAGATGACTGCAAGATTCATTACAAAGTCAGACATGGTGTTTTGGCTTCTGGCTGGCCAGAAGGCTGTAGCATTAACACATGGTTCATTACAACAGAATTAGAGCCTGGTTATTCAGTGCTGCAGAAATTAGGGATGGTACACATCAAACAGATTTTCCCATGAAAATACAGGGCCTCAAGTCCAGCCCTAGAAAATCACTAATTATGGTGCAGAACCTATTTACATTCACAGAATACCACTTCTGTTTGGCAGTTCTTTGTCCTGATTTTTTCCACTGCAAAGGATTTCAAAGTCATCTTCATGAAAAGATGCGATTGAATTTTTTTTTAATATTACAGCAGAAATTTGAACAGAATTAAGATATAAAAATACACAGTAACAAGAAAGAATTTAATATTTTCTCTTAGCAAGTGTACCATGATGTTTTAGTAGCAGGACAAATTACTTCGCACCTCATAAGCGATGACTATTACACAGAATTACTGTTGCAATTCAGACAGTTACATGTAATCAATTGCAGAAGATTTTAAGTCACTGCTATTTAATGGCTAATTTCTCAAACCACAAAATATGTGAGCTCATCCAATTACTCTCCTACAAAACACAAGTAATGAAGATGTTGCAAAATAAGTAAATGTTTGAAAGTAAAGCAACCCAAAGAATTTGGGGTAAAAGGGGAGCTTCCTTAGTATTAATAAAACAATTTCAAAATACTTCTAACAAGTACAGTATTCTATATTGATTTCTACTGAAACTCTCATGGTGAAAATATGCCATTCAGTATAATGAAGAACACTGCAATCTCATTTAACAAGTCAGGAAGCATTTGAAGAGTTTTTACTGAATACAGGTTCAAGTCACGAAGAGTGGAAAACATAACCGTATGATTGTCTCCATTTTCTTAACCACTATTTATACCTGTTACAATATTTAAATATAACACCAAATTTTCAATTGGTATAAGTCAAAGGGATCCTTAAATATTAACAGAGATATAATTTATTTTTCCTCCAGCTAAACTTTCATGATTTTAATTGTACACAAGGTTTTACAAAAGATACAGACAAATGAGACACTGTCTCAATAGTTTATATCTCTTGCTCTCCATTTCCTTACGAAAAGAAGTAAACCATGGGGGTTTTTATGTTGCTAGGGACTCTGGCTTTGCAATTAAGTTTCCAGCGAGCTTCTAAATCCATTTCTGAGTGCCATTCTCCTTAGCTTGCAAATTCTCACCCACCTCCTGCTCCCCACTGACTGTAATATGAGCTGGCCTGGGTCCTCACTGATAAAAGCAGGATAAAAAAAAAAAATGTGATAAGGGGTACAGCTACAAGAGTTTCCATGATTCACACATGAAAGTATCAGGAGTTTTCTTTGAGCTCATGAGCCTCTGAAGAAGGTGAGAAGGGAGCAGCTGATGAAGGATGGTTAACGGTACAGAAAATGATATGAAAGGAAGCAATATGGGAGCAGCTGGGAAGAAGTGGACTCAAAACCAATATATTAAGACTTAACCTTTCCAAACTGATCTGCATACAGGTATTAACAGGAAGGCATAACCGCACTGGAATAAAGAAATGTGCTGCTAAGTGTTTATAACTTGAAATTACATATTCATAAAAAGTGCTAGTTATTATACTTGTTGTCACCAATCGTTTCTCTTTTACATGGGCCACTTGGTCAGTTCTCTTTCTTGACACTTGCTAAACTAATCTGATTAAGTAAATTAATCCCCAGAAGCAGCTAGCACATTTTCTAAATGGCTGGCTAGCTGGAAGGTTTCTCCTGCCTTATTGCGATAGCTGACTCAGCTGGATGGATGGCTGACTCTCCCCAGAGGACAGCCAAATGAATGGCTTTATAGCCCTCGTTCCCCTGGCAATCTGTCATTGAGTTTAAAAGCAACCTTCCGATTCCCCGTCCCTACTGCTTATGAACCAGTGCATCATAAAGCAAACAAACCTGAAGTAGCATCCCTGCCACCTTTCAAGACAAACTTGCACATGCCAAATGTAAGTTCACCAAAATATTTATATATATATATATATATATATATATTTAAACACACACACATTTTGTATACACAAACAGTATACACAGACACAAAGAATTTTTTGCAGAAAGGGAAGGATGAAAGGGAAAGTCAGTAACACAGTTTAAGCATGTGTTTCTAGCACTAAAAAAAAAATGCCAAAGTAAACTGCTAAATTAATGTACTGGTGTCTCTGACGTAATGTACCTTGATGACAGTAAAGGAAAATGAAGCCTCATCCTCTTACAAAAGGAAGAAAGTAATGAATTCTATAGCAAATTTACCCACTCCAATCCAACACTTACAGCATGCTCACTCAATTTTCAGTTTCAGTTTTACTTTATTTTCAAGTGCCAGGCTGGGAACAGCCAGATTACAATAAATCTTACTCCAAAGCATCACTTGGATCTAGCTTCTCAACAATGGCACAAATGCTATTCTGACGCTCTCCGGATCCAGGATTCCTGAGGTCAGATTCCCCTCAGAGCTCACCACCTTTCCGTATCAACTCCAAAGCTCTACAGACTCATTATCAGCTTCACGAGCTCTACCATTTGCCAGCAGGGTGATAGATTCAAAATGGTTTTATTAAGTAGTAGCAAATATTTAATTGCACAAGAATTGTTTTTTAAAAATTTAACTCAGGCAGGTGGAGGGAGAAGTCTTAGACGATTTTCCCTCTTTCCTCCTCCTCCTGAATAACATTATTCCATTTCATAAAAGATCAAGAGGGACCTTAGATGTCAATCTGGACTAACGAAAGTATATTGAAAAGTCAGTCACGCAGTAACTGTGAGGGAACAAGTGAATTCTACAAAGGAACAACTGAAAGCAATCAGATTCACCTTCCACACAGTCGGAAGAAATGCAATGCTTTTACTTAAGGAAAAAAGGATTAAAAAACCTTAAACTTGCTTTCTTCAGAACCATCAATCCTGTGGAATGAAAAGAGCCTACCCTTCAACTACAAATTGGCAGACATAGTGAATCATCACAGGAAATGCTGTGCCCTTCAAAGCTACTATAAAAAGTCCTCTAGGCTTTCCAGAGGTAAAACACCCTCCACATCTTCAACAATCAACATACTCTTTTGGCCGCTGCACACTAATGCCCTTGTTTGCTTGATGTGGCTGGACAGAGGTCATAACAGAACACACTGCAAACTAGATGCTCAGCTTGTATCCTGTCTCAGAACTACAGCTATTAGATCCATTTTCTTCCCAGACAACATCCTGCATCATGTATCTGGCCATATCACACCATACATCGGTTCCACAGTTGAATGTATCTGAACAGCTGATTCTCAATGAAAGCATTTCTACAGTAAGCACACCGAACAAAGAGCCCTTCTAAACAATTCCCGGAGTGGTCTTTTAAGAGCTTTCTGTACTTGGCAGTTTGGAGAGGTGGATACTTAGCATCTCTCTGGATCACTCATTCAAACTTAGCAGGATACAAAGCTGTAAGCCAGAGCTTTCATGGCATAAAAACACCTGTCAGGGAGGGCTGGCTGAGAGGCAAAAGGCAAATAGCTGTAATGTTGGCTACTACTAACACAGGATCACCACGTGGAAGAGTCAATAAGAAAAACACGTCTGCTGAGCAATTAAATGATCTCCACTGACAACTTGTCTGAAGCGTACAGGATTTGCCAACTGTGTTATCCAGTTCAAGTCATGCTGGCAAGCTGCCTAGATACCCTGACTAATACGTTCATACAGTAAAGGTACTGAAAACCAAGGAATATAGACTTTCCTTAGAAGTGCATCAAAGCACGTTCCTTGATGCATAAACTTCTGAAAAGGGAGCTGAAGGTCAGGGGAATAACTAGAATCCACTTAGCATAGACGAAACTCACAGTTTAGGTACAGATGTAACTGTGAAAAGCACTCACTAATGAAATACTCCAAGGGAACAGAGTAGACCGAGTCACTCCTTCCCACACTGAATTCAGACTTCACTAACGGACGCATTACACTTGGGACTGTAAAAAGTACATCCCAGGCTGAGTGAGCTTCTCACCTTGACTGAATAGTTCCTAGTTACACCACTGTCACAGATGGCAAATGGGATCATGGTAACAATAGCATTCAGCTGTCATTTTTAAAAACAAAGCACTGAAACAGTCTTTCACCAAGAGCTGTGATATCTTTATACCAGGTACACTGGTATTGCAAGCTACCCCAAATGGAAATGATTGCCAGTAAGTATCAATGCTGTATTTTCAGAGGCCGTACAAACAACACACCAACCTTCTTCTCATAGTTTGATCCATAAGCCATGCTTAAAGAATGAGGAGGAACTAGCAGATGATCAAGTACTTGGATACAACTGAGTAGAAACCTGGTTTGAGAATCAGTGGTAAGTAAACATAAAGATAAAATTTCCATTCCCCACACAGCTGTTATGCATCACATGCAAGCAAAAAAGCTACTCGTCTGCACATAAGTTTCTGCAAGCCGCTACCAAATTATTTTAAGCATCATGTAGATTTTCATCTTCAACTGGTGGCAGATACCTCACTAGCACGGGATCACACTCCCCTGTTTGTTTCTCCTTGCCCCATACAAAGCTGCCCCATGCTCAGCTACAGGAAGGATCACTACCCATGACAAAATGCTCTATCAGCATATGATGTTACAACCATTACTGCACATACACGCAGCAAAAAAAATAGAGTGTTGTAAATGGCAGTCATACAGGGAGATGTAAGAGAAGACAACAGATTCTGCCAGGAGGAGAATGGAGCTGGAGAAGGTGAGATGACAATTTTCAGAGGGGGGTAGCAAGATGAAGTGGAGTAGTGAAGCTCTAATTTTGAGCTGTTTGATAAGAAGGGATCTGTTGCTTCAGGGGTATTCGTAAGAACACCGGTGATGTGCTTCATGCTGCTTGGATCCACTCCTCCCCCTTGCACACAGCCTTCCCCATCCCCATGTACCTGGCAGTATTCCGTAGATGCTCACCAACTGCTGGAAAATACCAACTCCGCGCAATCTGAACGGGAGAGGAGAGAAGAGAAAAAAGGAGGGTGCAAAAGAGAGATGCAGAATTACTTGTTCATTCAAATGTGAAAATCCAGAGATATGCCTGGGTACAAGTAAGGGCAGAATAGATCCTTAAATATTTAGTCTTTGAAGCTTTCACACTAATCATTTAAGCCAACTCAGCATCTTAAAAATCTATGGAATTATCCAAAGCCTTTCTGTTAAGCTAGTTCTAAGGATACAATCAGTTCCTCTCCTGCCCTGACATCACACAAAGTGACTCAGGCAGCAGTTAATAAATCTAAGGCCCTATGATAGATTTCATCTTCCACAGAAAAAAAAAAAGCTGGAGAGGAAACCAAAAAGCAAAAGAGGAGTTGAGAAAAATCTATTCATTGATCAGGGGAACAGGAGTACTAAATTCAGCTGGCAAACAGCAGCCTGGTAAAGGACTCAAGATCACTTCCAAGTGCACTGTCATAGCTTTGTCCTGTAGACAAAGTGCAGCACGTCTATCACTACCAACAATAAGTGCAGCGTGTTTTTATATGCACCCATCCAGCACTGCAATAGTCAGATTTTTGAGAGCCAATTTTTTGACCCATTCAGAACAGCACAATCTTGTGCAAATCCTGACTCAGATTCTAAAATTTCTCAATGCCAAAAATGGGTCAAATGACTAGCTCATCTGTAATTGGCACACCACGGTGGAGAAACCCCGACGTTCTGTAACAGTCTCACAAAGGGTAAGATGGTAACTTTCTTTTCCCTGATCTCTCTAAAACAACTTACAGTAATCTCAAATCTAAGAAAAAAATAAATAAAAGCCATAAAACAAAGCAGCTGTTCCCCTATACTAGAGGATTACACAGAAACTCAAGAACTGATTTGTTGAAGAGTGGAAGGGGTTAAAATCTGTAGAGAATGAGAAAGAAGGCTGAAAAGCATTACTGCAGTTAACATCAAAAACACCGATTTCAGTCAATTTCTGCATTCAGAAGCATTTTGGTCTGAATTTCTTCACTAAAAATAGGAGATGCACAGCATAATCAGTTTGTCCTGGGCACAAGCTACAGGACACTTTGTGGATACAATGCACCAGAAGAAATTAAGGAATCTGTGAGAGGAAGCAGCTAAATGCATAACCTGTTGATTAATCAGAAATACAGCTTTCAGTGTTGAAATTGGGAGAGGGAATGGAAAAAGACAACAGCAGTTCTGAATCCTGAGCAGTGTCAGAGTATGAACAGAACAGGGGAAAAAAACCGTACATAATCAAGAGACAAAAAGCTTCACAGAGAATTAATGCTATTTGCTCTGTCATTGCATATAATCAAATAGATGTTATAATACTGAGACAGCATGTTACAGAGACAGCTGTAATAATTAGAGCTTTAACAAGCTCTAACACAAAATGCTATGACATGGCAGTGTCAAGATCATCTTCACTCTCAAGCTGTCCAGCTGAGAAGAGAGGTTGTGCTTATATTAGCTTACATTAGCACACCACTTATCTAGTTTCTAAAAACAGAATTAAAACCTTCTGCCATGTGCTGACACCTGGCTGTGGTCCAAACTCTTACGTCATTTAGTATTATCTCTGAAAAATGGAAGGCTTAAGCAAAACTGGAGGGAGATGAAGAAAGATGGTTGACCATTACTGTCAGTTCGTTCTGTGTACCCATCCTACAGCCTTCTGGAGACAGGAATCTTCCAGAAATGTTCAGGAAAAAATAAGTTTACTAAATTCACCAATTTGGGCTACTGTTTCCCTTTTTTTTGTCCCCAAAAGCTTATCACAACATCAATTCTGTGCAAGCAGCCTGGATGTAAATTTAATCTCAATGATGGATTTTCTGAGTCTGTGATAAATGCTTTGGGTATAACCAACATCCCTACAGTATATTTCCTGACTTCAGAAAACAAGGTGAGCATTTTCTGGAAATGCAAGTCCCACACATAGGGTTTGCATAAGTTTTCTTTCTTTGTTTCTCACCAACTGACTCCTGAATACTACTCCAATGCTATTCCTAGCACAGAAACAAGTTGTTCAGTTCCATCCAGTGATAAAACAAACTGTTCACTCTAGGCTAGGCTGGGTACACTAGTTCGGTGACTGGTAATGGTTTCTAGCTCCAATACTTTTTTTTTTTTTCTTAACCACAGCATATCTACTTCCTTGTTAAATCCTCCTTTCCCTATGTTCCCAGGAATGTGGGAAATATAGTGGGAGCCTCCAGCAGCCCCGTTTTCCACAGTCTGGAAGTTCCCAGAACCTTGCCAGAGCAGCAGTGTTTCACATGCTAAGCCTAGTCAGATGACAGAAATGTGAATACAGTGATTTGTTCATCAATTCACAAACATATCCAATAAGGACAATACGATAAAAGTAACAAGCAAAGAACATAGAATTCCATAAAAGTGAATAAAAGATAGAGCAGCCAGGGTGATGTATTTCAGCAAAGTTTCCTACCTGTATATTAATTATAAGAGACAGCTTTTGAGAAATTTTATAGCAACAGGGGTCCTCATTTATTCAACATGAGTGCAGTTTAACTACTAAAGACCTCTACTTGGGAGAAAGTATTTTTGTTATCAAGACACACACATACAAAAAAAGGAATAAAATTCATACACTTGCCAAGAAATGAAAGAGAGTTTGAAGGGAAGAAAAGAGGTTAAGAAAAATACCATCTTAGTCTGCCCTAAACAAATAAAGTTCTACAGCAAGGGGAGGAAATGTCTTCCACTCAACTTCATGGAGTAAGTTATGCAAGCAGGTCGGATAGCATAGAGCTCTCTCTTTGCAGTGGCCATTCCTATATCCCTAGAGATTCAGAAGAGCACAGGACCTGCAAAGTATGTGCACCCTAACACCTCTTTCCATCAGGAATGCTGTTCACGGAGAAAGAAAGCATAAGTCCTGGCTATTATTATCCTTCGTCATTCAGAAAGTAAGCTTGAAGTGCACTCCCTTTATCCAGCCTCACCCTTTTCTCTCACTAGATCTGTCTAGCACATGGGAGTAATTTAGTATTTTACTACCTGACTGATAGCCCAGTGTCCCATGAGCTACAAGGCTATCAAAAGGCACGCATATTCCAGAAGGAATGCTAACAGTCAGAGCAAAATATTCAGTCATCTATATCAGTGTCCCTAAAATCAATCAATCAATCAATCAATCAGGAAACGCTCTGCAGAACTTCCTTTCCCCCTTCCATTGATTTTTATATTAAAAATCAAATCCAGTCCCGAGTGAACAAGGACAAGACCATGAATGTTCTCATTTTCCTCTAAGCATTCAATTTGCTAACACATTTTAGCTAAAATTCCTGCTTAGTCACGCCTGACACAATCTAGTCTTTTAGGCAAACATTCCCTCCATTCTCTGTGCTACGGCTGCCAGCCAGTTTTCAGTTGATGTACTCAGTGTTTTTCTGCTTGTGGCCAAGCACAGTGAGATCTCTTAAACCTGCTCTCACACAGCAGTTTTATCCTTGCATATGCTCTCCATTTACGAGCAAAGCATATGTATATTTATGTATAGGCAAGTCTAAATACATGCACTTTAACTTTAGAGATACCAAACCGAAAAGAGTCAGACCCTCTAACTCAGGCTATACATGGAAATACAACAACTCTATGTCCTGAAACAAATAAATCTTTCTGCAAACAGCAAATGGACATTATCCTTCACCCTGGAATTAGAGTTTTGTTGCAGGTTGATTTAAATAAAAGGCTTTGTCTGTGTGGAAAAATACCAATAGAAAAATACAATAATTTCCATTTAAAAAAAACCACAAAACAAAACCAAACAATTTTCAAGGCTTCTACAAAAGGAAAGTGGAAAATAGGAACAGACCCAAATCTTATGATTAGACATCAACCTCCAAAATTGTCACTGAAAAAAATTTTAACTAGCATTCCCTCTTCAGATAACTTCTTTAAAATCCAGTAAGTTCTATCTAAGATCACAGACAGGATTTTTGTCAAACAAAAGGAGAAAAGATGCCCAATGTGTCGACCCACTAACTGATCGCCATTCTCACTACCAAGTCCTGCCTAATTTCGCTAACTACTCAGTCTTTATATTAAGGGCAAGAGTGGGCTAATATGTTCAGAAAAAAAGAAAAGAGGAAATACTTTTTCCCGTTACCTGCAATAGTGCTCTTTGGATGGTGGATGGTAAAGCAGCTGACAAAAAGAAATTCTGCCACATCCATATGGGCAGGTGGGAACTGGAAAGCAAGGGCAGAAAGTTCAAGTCCCACTCACTCTCACTGATGCTGAGGTCAAACTCTTCTGCTCTTGGCAGGTAGCAGGTAATTCCACTGGAGTCAAGAAAAGGTGGAAAAAAAACCTTCTCAGTCCTTCAGGTCAGCAGTAACCTCTTCTACTCCTGGTACAACACAGCCATGCCCTGTCCTTCTCAATACTTGGGAAAATCATTGGATTTCAGTTCTCTTTCTGTGCTATTCTTGGGTTTCTGACGCCTGAAGCTGCAAGGATATCAAGTTTCCTTAGGTTGAAAGAACAGTGTGAATGTCTCTGAACATTCAAGTCTTTCTTCTCTCCTAAGAGCAGTAAGTTCCTTCTTCAACTGTGCCTGCTCAAGGTTTTTCCAGAAATGTAGCAGAATGGCTCCTGCTCTGGAAACTGTTAATTGTTCCCCAAAATGTTATTAATTTCTGAGTGATTATTTTAAGATAGCTAGTCCATTGCCTCTGCTCTAATTACATTTCTCATGTCAATTAATTAAAATAATGCTAAATGAAATACCAGTTTTTATTTAAAGTTTAGGGGAAAATAATCATGGGATACAATTAGATCTTAGCAGACGTGATCTCAGCATGTTTTCAATTATTCTATGTATAATAGGTTCCTAATTCAATACAAAGCTGTAATTAAGAATGTAATTAACTTGTGGCATTCTACTGATGTCATACACCACAAAAACACATAATGAGCTACAGTTTTTAGTGCAGAATCCTGAACAGATTGGTCTGTTTCATTGAGAATGAATTAGGTACATAAAAAAAAAAAAAAAAACACCACAAAAAACTATGTACTACAGGGACATGGCCACATTTATAAAACAAGCAAAGTATAAAACAAGTGCCAATAAACTTTGTCCTGTCAAGGACAATCTGACCAGAATCCAAATCTGCACCTGGTACCTGTAGCATGGAATTGGTGGACTCACCTTTATATCTAAAAGATCTCATGGGCTGCATCCACACTGCTCTTCAGAACAGGTCTAAGGACTGCTAAAAAGCACAGCATGTTTGCAGATGTATCTACTTACAATTTGGATGTGGGTAGCCTGTCTGAATAGGAATAGCAGCAAATTAAGTTTCCTGATGTTGTTTTGGTGATGCACTGAGCTGCTCTATGTACACAGCAGACAGTCCCATGTGCTTTGTAGATCATCTTCCAGACTTGAATGAAGCAGAGCTTCTGGGTTCACTGTCTGCATTAAAATCCTGGATTTTAGTCTGGATTTTATAATATACCATGATGCATCCAATCTCTGTGCTATCACACCACTCGCTAAACTTATAAGAAACCCTCCAGGTCACTTCTACTTATTAAAAGGAAAGCTTTCTGAAACACACACCGCACTGCTGTGCTGTCTAAATCAAAGACCTGTTCCCAGTTACAATTATTTGAACATCATCATTTCCTTAATGGTTTTTGTTGGGTTATTTTTTTTGGGGGGAGGGGTGTTTTGGTTTGTTTTGGTTTTGTTGGTGGTGGTTTTGGGTTTTTTTTTTTTATTTTTTGGGGTTTTTTTTTGTTTTTAAAAACAGATGGCATTTAAGGAGAAAAAGTGAGAGAATAAGATAAGTTTCCCAAGGAAACTAAAACAGGTTCCAGAAACAAGCCATCAGAACTACAAATAACTGGTCTATGTTCACACAGTGAAAATAAAGGAGCCTAACAAAATATTTACCTTTTTTTCAGGTAAGCCCTCTTGCAAGAGGGATAGGACGATAAAAGCCTGATTTATCAGTTAAGGAATCTCCTGCACTGTAGTTTGCTGGGGATATCTAAGTAAACAGATGAAAATATCACAGAATCACAGAACTATTATCAAGATTGGAAAAGACCTAAAAGATCATCCAGTCCAACCATCACCAATACTTCTCAGCTAAATCATATCCCTCAACACAACATCCAAACGTTTCTTGAACACCCCCATGGTCGGTGACTCCACCACCTCCCTGGGCAGTGCATTCCAGTGCCTGACTACCCTTTCCGAGAAGTAATATCTCCTAATGTCCAGCCTGAATCTCCCCTGGCGCAGCTTGAAACCATTGCCTCTAGTTCTATCACTGTCTACACGAGAGAAAAGGCCGACCGCTAGCTCACTACAACCTCCCTTCAGGAAGTTATAGAGAGCTATAAGGTCTCCCCTGACCCTCCTCTTCTCCAGACTGATATAATCCTGTAAGGCACTGACATGCAGTCTAGGAAGTATCCAGTAACTCTGCAGACATTGAACAGACTTCTCTAAGTCTTAAAAAGAGACTTCCCTCTCTTGGGGGTGGGGGGGGGGGGTTGGGGGGGAACAACACAAAAAACCATACACACAAAAAAACCCCCCCACAAACAACTAAGTAATCAATAGAGTGTCTTATTAACCTATTTCTGCAACCCACTGAAGGAAATTATCAGCACTTTGACATTCAAAGAACAAAGTTTTATTTTGTAAGGTGACTGTAAGGAACTTCTTCATACAACAGACAAAGTAATTCCCAAAACATTAACCACTACATTAAAAAATCTGTAAGCACATTCTCCCTACACCACTCTTAATAGCTTAATTAGCAGGAATATTTACAAAGATCTTAAAGAAAATCTGACTGCTTTCTTTGCAGGAGCCTAGGGAAAAAAAAAAGTTTAAATGCAGATCTAAAAAAAAAAAAAATTCAGGTTAAAAACTGGGAGATATTCTTGTAGTACTCTTATCAACCACACAGGTCGGTACCATTCTTGGCCTTGAACATACTCAGTCTTTTCTGCAATGTGTTGAATCCTCAATTCCCTGACAGCTGCAAAGAACTTTTAGGGGATTCTACAGCATCTGAAATCTGGTGGGGAAAAAAAAAAAAAAAAAAAAAAGTATTTCTTCTGCATGCAGTGTGAGATAATGGAATGCAATAAAGTGGGAAATGACAAATGACTGCACAGATTAATTCCATTAAATCTATGCATTTAACTTAGGTTCTCCTATAATCTGGAAGCATCCTTGTTTCTTCCTTGAAAGAGTCAGATCTCAGAAGGCCTCAATCACTGTTCAGTGTTATCTTTCAGGCACAGAACTTTGTCTTCCTCTTCTAAAATAACACAGATCCTAAATAACATCTCAGTTAGTAACTACAATCAGCTGAAAAGAATCCACTAACTGACCTGCTCAAAGATAACCAAGAATTATTACAGAATAGCAGCATGAATTGAAATTTAAGTTAGTAAGTCCTAGCCACTGCACTGTACTAGCTGCAAGTCCAATAACAAGATGACTGATCTTGGTGAGATCAAGACTTGAGCTGCAGCTTTGACATCTGCATTGCCACAGGGTCCAATTCCTTTCAATTCTAGCTTCTCAAGCTATGCCCATGAAAAGCTATTATCATTTTTCTTGCAGGTCAGTAAAGTTACACAGGTGAGAGACAAATAAAGTTTTATCATTTATCTGTGTACAGTTTCTGCTGCTCTATCTCACCTGAAAGCTACTGAGAGGCATCTTATAAAAGTGTTCCTAAACCAGAGATACTTCTGAAACAACTCAGAGCACATAAACTCAGAGTCATAAATGAGGCCACTTGACTATTTTATAGGGAAACATTGCTTTGATTTTCTTTTTTTTGCTGTCCTCTGTTCAAAGACCTAACGAAAAGACAAAGGGCTGGGCTTGGACTAGATGACCTTTAAAGGTCTCTGCCAACCTAAACTATTATATGATTTTATAAAAACTCACATGTTCTTCTCCCCATGACCTCTATGGTTGGTAAATTTTCAAAACATACACTGCTCCAAGCTGGTTGCATTGTGGGTCCACCAGCATCCCCTACAGATGTGCTAGGTATTCTAACATCCTTGCACTGAACTCCTCATGTCCATTTTCTTGTTTCCTCACAACTTCATTCTTCCATGAGGAACTGTCAGCTAGTGAAATGGAAACACACATTGACCTAACCTACACCAGGGCATTAATCACTTGAATATCACCAATATAAAAGTGTTCCTGAGTTCATCTACTCATGGAGAATTTTTTTCTCCAAGTAGTTATCACATACAGACATGTTCAAAAGTTATTACCTAAGAAATCTCTTTTAGTTTCCTAAAATATCATTCCAATAAACCTGATCCAGATGCTGTCTTTATGTACTTTGCTAACACTATCAGTTTTTAATCCAAAGGGAACTGATTGAACTAACAGCCTTAATTAACAGTAAAGGTTCTTTGAATCACAAGATGTCTCTCTTTCAGATCAAAGTGGCACAGAAAGAGCTTGAGTTAAAATCTATTCCCATGTATCCAGGGTCTTTCTTTACGATTCTCTCTCTTTTTCCACAGCTCAAGATGTTGGCACTTCATGAATCAATCTCAAAGGATATTAAAAGCAGCAGGAATAGCCCACAATGAGCCAGAAGGTTCCTTCACAAAAAAAAAAAAAAAAAAAAAAAAAAAAAAGAGAGAATGTTAAGTTTGCCAAGGAAAGCACTAAAAAAGTAATAAGGAAATCCAGACTTAAACTTAATTCATCCCCACATACATATGCATTAAGATACAGCCTTTAATGACATATTATTTCTTCCAGAGAACTTCTGCCTAAGGCTGACAGAATGGACAGCTGCTCACCATTCCTTTATCATTATGTATAACTCTATGTGTTAATTCAAGAGACGATATTTAAGCGTTGCACTGAATTATTAAAATTCTGATAAACTTTTAATGCAGCTTATCATGGTACTATACAGAACACTTCAGAAATATTAATACATTTATTTATGCAATACTTAGCCAGAACAGATTTTTCTATAATTTTAAAACAGTGAACTGCAGCACAGCAAAATTCATAACTGCACTCTCAAAAGCATCTGCTAATACAAATGCCTAATTCAGAAAACCTGTGGCCTGATTTTCTGAAAAATACAGTATTAGTGCAAGTTCTGAGCAAGTCTTTTGCTTACATTAAGGATAGCTATAAAAAATATGAAAACATTAAAAAAGCATATTTTTGTTTCAAGTGTAGCCCTAACTCTGTGACAGGAGCAAGAACAGAATATAATTTCCTGGAGTGTTACTAAACTCATTTTTATCTTGCATCTTTGCTCCTTCCATGAGATACAAGTTAACCTGCAAACTTATCCAGCATGCCTGACTACAGCAAATAGATAAAGGAGGGAGAACCGAGTCCTGAAAGCCAAGGGAAGATTCTAAGAGGCAGCATAAGACCCTTAGAACCAGATATCCTCTGCCTGTCTTCCCTTCTGTAGTTCACATTTGGCTCATAAGGACAATCTTGTGGTCTTTGAAGGCCTATTAAAAATATGTTCTAGGATGCTGTCGCCAACGCTGACTATGAAAAACAGTGGCAGCCATAGAGACTGTTTATACTTAAAAAATGCCACAAAGTTCCTCTCCATATAGATTCAGAAGTTAAATCCATGCTGAGCCTGTTACATCTACACACCTTTCAGCTTCTCTGACAAATGAAGCAGAAGTCCACAGACAATAACCTCCTTCAGTACAAAAACTGGGATTTTTTCCCAGGAAGCTATCCATCCTGTGTACGAAATGAGACAGCAGTCCCGTAGATAACCACCTGTTCTTTAACCCTTGTCATGCCTCGAGATTGCTTCCTTCTCCTTTTCTGCATGAAACAGAACAGAGCAAGGAGGCATTCTGAGAGCATGCGAGAGCCTCTGTGGCTCTGCAGCTTTTCCCCTGGAAACTGGGCCCATGATGGCTTATGACAGTTAAAGAGGAACGTACCCAAGAAAATCCGTATGCAGCTCTAGTATCCGAGATGCAGTGTGCTCCACAAAGACAGGATTCTCAGAATAATGCTGCTGCCACCCTCTCAATTCCGCATTAAGAATAGACTAAACCCAATTTTCAGACTTAGAAGTCTGGCAACTTTGAATAGATTTTTCATGGAATTAGACCAAAAGCTATACAGCTTCAAAAATATTTTTATCCCCCTTTTTGTGTGTCTTTTTTTAATGTAGGGACATGCTTTCAGGAGTTATCTGCTGTCATGAATCTTACTTAGTAAAAATGAATGCTAGCATTCATACATCATCATCACTTCAGAAAGAGAGATTAAGGAAAACATCATCTATCTTTGCCTCTCTCTGAAAATCACAGGATTTAACCCAACTAGTGCTGCTCATGGAAATTATTCTAGCTGGCTAGAACTCAGGATTTCTAGCTGGCTTTGTTCTCAGAAACAACTGAGCTACTTCACAGAAACTTTCCCAAATCAATCAGAAAATATGCAGCATGGAAAACTTCAGCTAAAACTGTTACAGCTTGAGAAAGTCGCATTTTAAAAGGGTATTATAGTGAAAAGTGTTTAACACTTAATCTAGATGGGATTTGCTGATATACAGATATCTGCAACTTTTTAGACAGAAAATTGTGATTAAACTCTTTTTTTTTTAAACTAACAATTCAGAACAAAAAAAAAAAAAAAAACCAAACAAAACCAACCCTCAATTTTACTGCACTTCCCTGACTACTTCTTCCAATATAACACTGATCCACTAGGAAATATCACATACGCAATGAATTAGATCACAGACCTTTCATCTCAAACTGCTTTGAAATGTTGCTTAGTAAACCCACTAGAGTTTGTTTTTCCAATGAAGAAAGATTTCTTCACTAAGTCTTCACATTGTGAGTAGACCATGTGGTTTCCATTTTCTGTTACTTCAAAAGAGTTTCCCAAAAGCTCACACTGTTTAATTTCATTTTCAGTTAAGAGGACTAAAATATGAAATGCGGTGAGACAAATCCAAAGTAACAAATATAGGAGGGGTCATATTCACCCTGTACTTAGGTAGAGTGCTATCGACTTTTGTCCCATGTTAGTATGGAATTTAAATGTCAATATAAACCCAAGTATATTTCTTCAAAGATAATGAGAAATCAAAAAAATCATAGGCTGGCAACCCATAACTCACTTTCTAAGAGGGTGGAAGGTTAGATAACATATATTAGAGTAATAGCTTTGGATAACCAAATCCACAAAACAGAGCACGGGTAACAGAAAAGGGAGGTTTCCAGCTATGTCCTTTAACATTTAATGTATAGAAATACTAACTGGTGTGTTTCATTATTTTTCATATTTGGGAGATTTTGTTGTGTGTGCCCAACTTCAGTCACATCCAAATTCATCCTATGTAACTGAAGCATATAAATGTGCACCTTACTTGTCCAAGACTTTGATGGTGGAAGAATAAAGGTATATTATTATGTTAGTTTTCAGCCCCAAAGAAATAAGTAACCAAGGATAAACATATTTTAAAAGCCTCTTGTAACAGGCAAAAAATCTGAATTAAATGTACTTTAAGTTATTTTAACACATTGACTCAGATGAAATGCTTTAAACATCCTCCAATGAAGGATGCTGAAATAGAATTATTAGAACTGCACCTACTGCTTATAAACAGACTAGCAAAAAAAAAGATTTCCAAAATCACTTCAACTCTGACAGGGTCTACCAGTGCCAAATTACATCAGCCATTCTGAACCAGCTCCTCTCTTCCAGCAAAGGAATATGTAAATTCTGTGGAAGAAGAATTCATACAAAATTATTCTTTACCTGTGAACAGCACTGCAAATGTCCTCTTCATCAAATCTTTTTCCCTCCATGGGAAGGGGAATTGCCTGGTAAAACAAGGTAGACTGAAGACACTTTACCAAGCAATCATGAATTGTTAGATATGTACAGAGCAACATATATGTGAGTTGAAATCTTGATAAATGGCAAGACTCCTACTGAAAGAAGTAGAACTAGGATTGCACTTGCAATACATAGGGCATGTCAGAGTGCCCACAGAGCAGAATTTGCTTCATTACGAAAGAGCTAGAACTTGATCAGCTAACAGCTTATGCCAGTGTCTTGGTAGTTACTCATGTACAGAGTCTAACACTAAAATCCAGTTTTTTATTTCAGAAAAGTCCATAGTCATAAAACAATGAACTACAAAGTCAAGAGAAACTAATAAGCACTGGTGACCCAAGGCTTCAATTTGACATACTCTTCCTCAATGATAAATGAGGAGAGTAGGTGCAAGAGCCACAAAGCACCAAAAAAAAAGATCAGAACACTCCTGAAGTTTAAATGGGTTTGAACCACTGTTAGCTTGATTCTAAGTTAATAGATCCATTTCATGGTCTAGGTCAGGATGCAAAATTTTATAGGCACCAAGAACTCCAACTTCACCCATCTGTGCTACTGACAAAAGTGGATTATTTCCCTCTCCCCAAGTAAAACAAAAACAAATCAATGTAAGTACTCTTCAAATAAACTATTTGCATTTTGTGACTTCCCTGAACAATATTCCCTAAAGGCATGATTTTTACCTTAAACCAGTTCTGACATTACTGCACTACATGATCATGTTTAAATGTCATCTGATGATTCCTATTAAAGCGCCACAGTTTCGTCACTACAGCTAATTTAATTCTAAATTAATTTTCAAAACCAAGACTAAAGTTCAATGGAAGCCTGAAGCTTTGAAGACTTCTGAAGCTTTGAGTCTGAAATATATTGATATCCAACCTTAATTCGTGAAATAGCCAAGGCAACACCATGAATCTGTGGTTCTTTGAACAACTGTATAATGTAATAAAGACCTTCCAGATGGACACTGCACTATAGGTGTTTCCAGACCAGTATTTGTCTTTCAAGACTATTCACCACTCTCCTTTCATCTCCAGACACTCTCTCCCATCTTCTGACACTTCAAAGGAAAAAAAAAGAGAATATACTAATTCCATTAAGTCTCACACAATTGGAAAAATTCCTTCTACTGGTTTGCTGACATTCCAAAGCACAACACATTAGCTTATAGAATCAATATGAAAACATGACTAATGAACACCTCCAGTGAATTGTTGAGTATTATCATGCGATTCTGATCTTGTATCAGAGTGGTTTTTTCCCTGAGTAAAAATTAATCAATAATAATACACATTACTATCTAATCAGTTGCAGATATTACTGTAAAAAGAACTTGTAATTTACCCCAAAGAAGAAAATATTTTTTCTACCCATGTTACGATAACAAAGAGGTAATCAGTGGCTACAGTCATTCCCTTCTGAAATTGTCAGTGAGGTTATTATGAACAATAAAACAAAGGCATTTAAAACAGTATGAGCTCTATAGCACCTCTCATAAAAGACTGTCTTTTTGAACACCTATAAAAGATGGAAGATACAGCTCTTAATCACTCCACTAAACACTTTTTTTTTTTTAACAGTAAGCTTTGTCATCCAAAAGACTATGAGATACAATAAAGATATACCATGGTAGACACAACAGACTCAGTCAAGAATAATCACAAACTCATGTAGTATCACATCAGTTTTTACAAGAGCCACGGGCTTTAACATTTATGTTAGGAACGTGCAACTCACTTTGGCTATCAGTGCCAAAGCATGTCACATAGAAATTAACTGAGCAAGCATTTTATAGCACAGATGCTGTCTCCAGAAAATGTGGAACCCTTTCTACTTGTGTTACCCATACTCTGTATGCCTCAAGTCCAAACTCCAAATTACAGCTACACAGAGAAGCATCTTTTGCATCTAAACAGTCCACTGCTGCACACCTGGAGCTGTGAAACACATCATTAAGTTTCAGAGCACCCACCAGAAGAGAAAAGTGGATATGAAAGAAATCCTAAATTAAACACATCGTGTGGAAATGTGATGAATGACAACATAAAGTTACTAGGAAGTATGATGAAAGTGTAATACACATTGTTCTTCTACACATTTTTACAGAAATCTGGTGCAAAATAGAAACCCTCCTGGGTTTTCGGGCTAATATTGCTCACAAGCAGGTATCCACCCTCACCAAGGGGCAGCCAAATTCAATCTCCCTCTGCACTGATGTTCTGATCAGCGAAAATTAATAGGTACTGAGAAGTCAATATCATATTACCTTCTCCATAGTAGTTATTTATTGTATTTGCTACTCTTTATTTCATGCCTGCAGAGTGATAAGTCATTTGATTCTACAGAGCAGAAACAAACATTCTGTCTCTTTCTACAGAGATATGAAATTAAACAGCACAACGTCCAGTTGTGCAAAAATGAATCAAGTCTAAAAGAATAAGATGGATAAGGCATATTACTTTCTCCACGAGCACATACACCCCACCAACCAAGCAAATGCTGGAGATGAGTGTACGTTACACACTATAATAGCTCAGTAAACACAGGCCACTGGTCAGTTGCATTTCACTGTCTCAACACAAGTCTAATGGCATTGTACAATGATTGACATACTAATTCAGCTGCAGCCAACAAGAATTAAAATCATTAATTCAACCAGAAAACACTTGGGCCTGACTTCGTACCCACAGATGGCAACAGGAAGGTTCCACCTGGTTACAATGGGCACTGGAGCAGGAGACATTACAGTTGGCCTGTGCTCCAACTGCCCAACTCTATTTCTTCTGCATATACAACACATTGCTACTACACGAATGCATCCTGCATCCCAGGCTCTGACAAAAAAAAAAAAAAAAAAAAAAAGAAAAACAAACAAAAAACCAAACACCATCCTCTAGCAGCTGTGTACTTCTATACCTATTTTGTTGAAGCCCAAGTCCTTTTTTCCCATCAGCACATGACCCAAATCTGTATATGCATCCAAATATATTTCTGCTCATTTTGTCACTCCAGTTCTAGCTCCAGCTCCCCAAGACATTCCTTTACACAACCTTGATCTTTCCTCAGCATCTCTCGCCCAAGGTTCTTGTCTTTTTGCAAACTCTCATCCTCACTTTTTCTTTTACACCACCTTTCATAATTAGATTCTTCCCCCAATTAGGTATCTTCCTCCTTGCCCAGAAAGCCTGACTCTCCCTCCCATCTGTCCCCAAACTGACTTTTCTCCTTGCCAACGTTAAAGGCCATACTTTCCTGCCCCATTCTCCTTCTACCCATTTCGCTCCCCACCTGAAGCTCCATCTTTGTCCTTTATTCCAATTCAGCAGTTTCCTATTCGCCAAACCACCCCTGCCACTAGGGGATGGAGCGTAGAGAGCGCAAGGATGGACACTGTCCCTACCTACATCTGCAGTGAAGATCTGTAACTGCAAGGAAAGCAGAGTTCATCCTGACATGGCATATAGCCAGCGCATACAATTTTCACAGAATTTAGCTGTAAGGACACATCAAGTCTTTCCTTGTCATAAGCAAATTCATTCTTTCAAATGTTGCTAACTTGACATCCCATCAAATCAACTGTGGACTGTTTTCTCAGTAACCCCACAAGTCTCCTCCTGGAAAGTTTCATGGGGGTATCAGTGCTCCTCAAAGAAGAGGTCAGCAACTATTTTTAAACACAGGAAAATCCACATTTTCCCCCCTCCTCTACTAGCTGTGTTCTTGTAAACTACTGAACTCTTGGCTGAAGTTTTGGAAAAGAAAAGAAATTTATCCCATGTGAGGCAGATATTTGGTATGGAATATTTCAGCTGAAACAGTTAATGGTTGGGGAATTTATAAGAAACTACAAACAAACTCTTTTAATGGCAACTCCAATAATAAGCAGTGCTACCGGTCCTACTTGTAATAATAGTGACAGGAAGTTGGGGTTTGGGGCTTTTTTTGTTGGGGGTGTCGTGATAGTGTGCATTTGGCTTGGTTTGAGTTCAGGAAAATAGTTTTGTCTTAAGCATCAAAAAGTGCATTCTACCTGCATGAGGAAATGGTGATACAGTAATGAAAGCCTCACTTTTATTTCTTCAAAATTACAAAGAATCAAAAAAAAAAAAAAAAAAAAAAAAAAAAAAAGAGAAAAAATATTGAATACAGAAATCAAAGCTGTGTAGTTTACCAAGTGCCTCTCATGTTCTCTAACCTCTCAGTGTTTAATATCTTGCATTGGATATATAATGTAACCAACTCCCCATAACAATTTATTTTTTTACTATAGTACCCCATGAACACATTAAAGCCGTATCGCTGCAAGTGCAAAGCTGCAGAACCGTACTCCGCTAAGCTGTCCCTCCCCGACTTGGGCCCATCCTCTGCTTTGCTTATACAAGGAGAAAGTTGATCCTAAGGTGATACAAACTTACCCCTTATTTGAAAAAAAAAAAAAAAAAAAAAAAAAAAGACGGTTGCTCAGTTTGGGAGAGGGCAGAAACCTGGCAGCATCAACTTACGTTGGCTCAGGCTGGTAAGGAACTGCACCCTCAGGCCATACAACTGGTTGGAAAGTGGAATTTCACAAGGACAGAAATCAACATTTTGAAGTTTACTTTCATTCTCAATCAGAAGAAAAAAAAATAAATTGCTATATAAAGTTAAAATGCTTTTCAAAAGCCATCTGGAATGCAAAATGTTTTCATAATAGTTACAAAGAGGTGGCTCCTTTTTTTAATACCAAAACAAGAGTATAGAAAAATACTAATGATGGGTTCTATAGAATATGCTATTATCAGTTTGTGTTTGAATACATTTGCTAGAAGTCAGAATGGTAAGTTTTATGTGAAATAGTTAACTTCACAAAAAATATTAAATTACCTAAGTAAATTTTAGATGCAAGCAAGAAATAAATTGTTTTGTAAATCACATAACTTTCAAAAATATTTTCAAATTAAGAACTGCTCAGTAGAAAAAATTTATCAAACAGAAAAATACAGCCATTACATAAGTAATACAACATTAGATGTATTGGTGGATATATTTCAACATCTATACTCTGTGATTGCATGTTGCAGTTAACGAGCAGAACTTAGTGGACCAGCCCCTCTGTGGCACCAGTATCATGGGATATCAGCTTACCTTTTATTTCCTTAAAACTTCCTCTTCACTCACAGAGAAACTGACTTTTTGATGTGCTCAGAAGACCATAAAGTATTTTTTCCATCCAAAAGCATAAACTTTGAAAAAGTCTTTCTTCATAATTAAGCAAGCTTCTCCCTCTTTACATTATTATTTAACATCAAAGTTTTCATATAAATGCCAAATTCCTAACCATTGTTTTTGGGCTTAGCATTTGCTTCATATTATTGAAAAGGGCAATTCACTTACAGTCTTCTTTAGCAGCAGGTTTGTGTTTCCTGATCTTAAAGACAAACATATAACTAAAAGCACCAAACACACAAATTCTGGTAGTAAGAGATTAATGTATCTATGATTTAAAAAATTAATAATTCCACACTGTCCTTCTAAAAAATTTTAGAAAATTCATGACAATTAAAAAAGAAAATGGAAAATATTATGTGAGAAGAAACAATTAACAAAGAAGGCATTTGACCTCACACATGACACTTGTAAGAGTAGAGGATGGCAAAATCAGATTAAATTCTCACTGCAGTATATAATAAAAGAAGTGCCCACTTAAGGAGACTTGTCTAGCTGTTTACATCTGTCAAGCTGCTAAAACTGCACAGTTGTAAGAGAACACTTTTGATAATCACAGTGGAACTATGACTAGTATGATCTGTGTTATTCAGGCAAAAGAAGTGCCAGAAAAGCTTGTTTCGAAGCACAAAGTTACTGACCCAAGACATCAGTGATGCAATAGTAAGACATTAGCACATTTCTTAAGTGTAGTGGCAAAGAACCACTTAGTCAAAATGTACTTCCCTACAGAAAAGTACGCCTAATTGACCGGTGCTCTAAAGATGTCTATAATTTTCGTGATAGAGATGACACTTTGTTTATGGAATTCAAGCCCAACAGATTAATATGCTTTAGAACAGCAAAGAAAATAGAAGAGTAGACTCACTGGGTCATTTCACTAGATACAGTTGAAAAGAAAAATGCTGACCCGAGGCTGTGTATTGACCCAAAAAAATGTGAACAAATAGATAAAGAGAGTATTTCCATTTGCTAACTAAAACAGACACAGGCACTACTGGACTGAAATTATTTCCAAAGCTAGATGCATCCGCAGGCTTTTACCAGATACCTCTAAGTGAGGAGACTGCAGAAGCTATGAACTTTCAATGCACCATTTGTCCGTCCCTGTTTCAAAGGGGTCACATCTGTCACTAGAGCCTGAGCCAGTCCACAGAACACAAAACAGTACAACTGCTTGAAGAGCTGAACACTGTGAAACTGTTTTGCTAGGGTACTGAGTCTGTAAGGAAGACTGAATAAAATATAAAGGACTCAGGCCTGTAAGAGCAAGTCAGGATAAGAGTTTGACCTAGACAAAAGCAAGTTTTCTGGCCAGAAAGTTATTGCATATTACTATGAAGGACAGAGCACTCAAATTTCAGTCAAACACCTTAAGTTAACGACTTACAGCATCACAAAATATTACCTGTACTTGTATCACTGTAGTGCTTCAATACTAAGCAAATAAAAATGTCCTACTGGACAAAGGGGCCAAATCAGGATAAAGTCTTTCACCAATTAAATCACAATCTCAGTGGATGAGAGACAGGGAGAGAAAAAAGGGAATGAATGATGAAAACAGAAAAACAATGATATTCCTGACAGGAGAGGAAAGGTCTGATTCCTGCTGTACAGCTTTCCATTCACAAAATCCTCTTTCCTCTTTAGTATCAAATCTATCTAGTATACAGCAAATGTCTCCTTCAAATTAATGGACAAGTACTATTTTAAGTCACCCACAATATGTGTTTGCTTTTTCTGGCATCCTCAGTTTAGCTTTTTAACATCCACATTAGATGATTATCAATTACTGTCTTTACATACTTAAGTTCTCTTAACTTGTCACCATTTTACTTTTACATCTTTTATCATAATATGCTTTTTGTCTGTCTCCAAATAGCTAGGACACATCTAGTGGAGCCTGCCAGATGTGAACTACTGCCAAAATCTCAGTGTGACAGCACAAACTGGCATGCAGCATATGAGTAAATCAAAGGGTTTACCAAAGCCTTGAAGAAAATTGAGATTCAGCACAAATAATCTCTGACACCTCTTCAATGGCATGAAATCTGAAGATTTCAATATTTTATTTACTTATTTGTCTCTTAACTAACTGCCTTAAACAGGCGTGACTAACTACAGCTACAAACAGCTCAGAGAAATTTACTGCAGAGGGGCATTACCTTGAAAACTCTACCCAGGAAAGTTTGTATACTAACACTTCTGGCAAATTCACCATTGTACATAGTTTTTAGCTTCTCCTTACAAGCCACCTTTCTAGTGATGCTGAACTACTGCTTTGTCAGTACAGTCTAAAAAGAAAAATGCAGAACTAGATCCCAAATCTCAGTAACATCCCTATTCTTTATCTCAACAAACAGTTTGTCAATACTTACTAATACTTAGCCATTTAGGAAAACACAACGGTCTGCTGGTTTTTTACTTCATTTCATAAAAACACTTAGTTCCCCAATTCAAGAGTCAAACACATATTTACGCATTAGAAAAGCGATTACAGGTACAACATTTTGTATCACACAGTCATGCATTAAGAAGCATGCCTCTACAGACATTATTAATACCTACTAAAATACCTAGCAGTTTTAAGTACAGTGCCTAATAAAGTTTAAGATCTACTAACAAATATGAAAGCAAAGTACATTAGAAAATTAATAGCACTATCTCCATTATATCCAAAAGATAGATTAGCCACTTCAAAAACTCCACACAGTGATAATTCAACATAATGCAAGTCCCTGCTGTGTTCTTAGCTAGCACTAAAGTGATGAAATTAAGAAAAAGAAAATTTAGAAAGCTTGCCATAACACTAGGATATGCCATGCTATTGAACTTTCAAAATAAGTTACAAGGATTCCCAGTTATCAATACATTATACCATAAAGTAAATCTGTACATGTGTCTTTACACTTATGGTTCAGGAAAATTATTTTTTAAAAATTTTAAAAATTTACTTCAAGCTCATGAATACCTCCTATAGGCTATAAAGAGACTTAAGCACATGCATTAGTACTTTGCTGAAAAGAGGTCATTTCCTGAAAGGAATATATATACACACTCGGGATTTACTTATGTAAATACGATTTCACACACATACTCTCCACCTAGGGAACAGGCATCCAATAATTAGTATGTAAAACACGTGCTTGTACCTAAACGCAAGAGCACTTTCGCACGCTGACTTTCTATACATCCTGGTCTGACTAGAGGCATGGCTTAAACAAAATGCCAAGCTTCTTTCTCGAGACTGAATGAATTAACATTATTAGCCAAATAATAACCACAGCATAATGGCACACTGAAGCCTAAGGCAACATTTCAGGAGAATTTTCTTAGAAATTCAGGCCTGATAGGAGATGCTAATGAGTTCAAGAAGTAAATATAGCTCTTTAAATAGCAAAAGACAACTTGTCTATAATAGTAAGTTTCTCAGCACATTTACAAACGTTTTCGCTTGTGAGCTGTAAAGTGACTTTCATTTAGTTGGACTTTAACTCTCAAGAACAATCACTATCCTAACACGCCAACAAAAAGAGTGCAAATACACGAGTGGAGCGCAAATGAAATGCTTGTTAAGGCCTCACAAGGAAACCATATAAACACCTTATCTAATAACTTTAATTAATCAGTTCTTTTCTAAATCATACTGTGCCCAGCAATGCTGAGAGGCAATTTCCCTGCTCAGAAGCTCTGCTTTTCTTCCCTGAAGGAAAGTAATATCTTCTCTTTTATTCTCAAAGAGCATAGCCCAGAAGGCCCCAGCAGCTGCTGCTAGCACTGGCTAGCTGTGGCACTGCTACTGACTTTTTTACAGCATGGCTGAGTTAATGCTGACCCAGGTTCCAGCAGAGAGAGACGGCTTAACAGGGTCGGGTTGTTTATAACCTCTCACTATGGCACTTTCCTCAATCCTTGAGAAACAGCACAACCAATGTATTTCTCTTATAAAAATATTTTCAGATAGAAAATGCCTATATTTTTGTGCCTAACTCAATATATTAAGCCTAATGCAAACGCTTTTTGGAGAAGATGCATTTGTGACTGTCAAAGCTGCACGGCAAAAGAGATGCTGCCCCAGAAAAATGCCAGACCCTCTTTACAAGTCTTACTCTTGTGTACTCTCTGAAGGCAAGCACGAGGCTAATATAATTCTCACCTCCAGGCTGCAGCAATCAGAACTGAAACATATATTTTACATTGTTCACATCAGCACTTTCAGAATATGTTGAGTCACTGAGATGTCCATTAATTTTAATGTACTATATTAAAATGACCAGCATTAAGAGGCCATGCAATTTTCTGCCAAGTACTTTGTTTTCCCTACCTACTGGGGTGGGAAAAGTCACTTTATGAATTGCTACTGATTCCACCCTTGCTTCACTCTTAAGACACTTTCATATCTCATGGCTGCCTCTATAATCAGCTACCCTGGGAGAGAGGTTGGCAGCACTTCACCAAACTAAACAATGAAGAGTCTTTTATTAGTAATCTTCTTATGTCAGTCAAACAGCACCACTAATACCAACAGGATAAAAGGCAAAATTATTTTTTTATTCTTAGAGATAGCAACAGCAGCGGGAATTCAGAAAGCTTAACAGGTTCCCACACCCCCCCCCCCCTCAAAGGGGGAGCAGGATATGTTTTAACAAAACCTCCACAACTATCACAGTCTCAGCAAGAAAACAAGAAGTGTTGAGACAGGGCAGTCACCTACTATTCTGCACAGAAATCCCTATTTGCATCATGCACGATTTGCATCCCTGAATCACTTTAGAGAGAATTTGCCTTTGTCAAAGGGACACTGATCACAGAAGTTCAGCGATAAGAAAAAACATCGTTCAAATGACCTCTTTGCTAAAACAAACTCATTCCCCAGCTCTCCCTTTAATCACGATAACACGCATCTTGTCCAGTCTCGGTAACAGGGCTTCTATCCAGCTACCACCGCACAACTCCAATGTAATTTAGAGGATGCTATTCCTAAACACTGTCACGATGCTCCCGGTGCCTCTTACAGCTTCCACTGCTCCCCGTATTCCGGGACTGGGACGCTCTCTCCCACAGAGACGATCCCTTTAACACAACGCAGTAATTGAGATGTATTTGTAAATATCATCACCGCTGAGGCAGAAAGAAAATAAACTTTCCCTGTTTCTCATTTTAGTCAAATGAAAGCTTGGAAGACTTCCTACCACCCAAACAAACAAGAGAGAAAAAATAAGGGAGGGGGGGCGAAATTTTAAAACAGCTGGAAAAGACAGAGGCAGGATTAAAAGAAAAGGCAAGGGGGAAAGAAGAAGGAAGGAGTGATTTCGCTCACACGCCGCTACGGTGGAAAACAGGACGCTCGCTTAGGAAGGAGTTCAAGTCGCTGCAAAGCAGCCCGGCGCAGCCCGTACGCGATCAACTGGTGACTCCGCTCTCACCCCAGTCCAGCACCACCCGGCTCCCCCCGCCCCGCATCCCGCCAGCGCCCGGCGACAAGTGCCGCTCCACTTACCTCCGCAGAGCAGGGCTCCGAGGAGCAGGCTGACAGCCGGGCAGCGGGGCCGGCCGCCGCGGGCAGCCCCCGCCATGCCGAGGAGACGGGGACAGGTCCCGGGCGCGGCTCCGGGGTGGCTCCTCCGCCGCCGCCGTTAGCTCTCCCCGCCGGCCAGCCGCGCCATGGCCGAGCTTCGCACGCACACCTCGGCCCGGAGCGCCGCTCAGCCCCGCGGCGGGCTCCTGCCCATGCCGCCGCCGCTCCGTCCCCTCAGCCCCGCACAGGGCGTGCCTTAGCGCCGGCGGGGGCGGACAGCACCCATGGCGGGCTGAGGCTGATGGACACCCCGCACGCCGCCGCGCTCCCCGGGTAAAAGTTTACAAGCCGGGGAAAGGTCCCGGAGCCGGCGGGGCTGCCTGGCTCGCTGCCCCGCTAAACCCCAGCGCCCTCCGCTGCGGCTCCCGCCGGCTGCGCTTCCCGTGCCTTTATCTGGGGGCCACCGGCAGTCGCGCGCACACAGGCTGCTCCCTCAGCGCGCGCGGGGGGCGGGAGGGGCGGTTGGGCTCGAGCCGGCGACCGTTGGCGCTCGCGGCAAGGCGGGGGGGGGGGGCGGGAGGGGGAGCCGTACCTACGGCCGCCCGCAGCGTGGGGCGGGAGGAGCTGAGGCCAAGGAGACCCGGGGGCAGCGGCGGAGGGGCGGGCAGCCCAGCGGCGGTTCACTGGCGCTGAGGAGGTGAGAGGCTGGCTTGCGAAGGGAGGCAGGACTTTTGGTGAGGCGGCACAGCAGGAGGGAGGGGAGTCCCGCCGTGGGGTGCGAGCTGGCCGAGGTGGGGAGATGGGGCGCGGGAGCGAAGGGACCGTGGCGCAGCTGGCCCTGGGGAGCAGAGGAATTCCCCTCCGACCCGAGGGACCATCACTGACCTTTGCACTCCCGCTTTCTCAAGTCCTGTTGTAAAGCGACATATATTAAAACCAGAAAACCAAAAGAAAACAGCCTTACCAAAACAGGAGTCTTTACTGTGTGCATATGCTTCCCTCCAGAGAGAGGGAAGCCCACTGCAAGCCCTAAAACGAGGACAACAGCTTCACCCACCTGCGTTTCACCCAGCTCCAGCCCTGTCATCCTCCTGGTTTTTCATTTCCTTCTGCAAACTTCTTCGGTTCCATCTTCTAAACGTAATTCACAGGCCATACTTTTGTTTTTAATTTAATTAACTTGATGCTTTCACTTGTGTATCCTGGATAACTTCAGCTGGCATCTCTTCCTCCTTCTTGTGGCAAAATATGTAAATTTTCATGGCCCAACAGTAAACGTACTTTTAACAATCTTCGCTACAACTGTAACATACAGCAAGCAAAGTGCAGTTTAAGAAGAACAATAATTTGAAGTATTTTAGTGTAAGAACTGTTGGGTACAGACATCACCTAAGCAGGGAAACACCCATCCCCACACACCTTAAAACAGTGACTAGTTTTCCAACCTGCTGCTTTTGTCCTGAGAAATTAGACTCTGATCCTTCAGGCAAATACTCACCACCAGTCCTCTATGGCTGGCTAATCAACCAAAATCCTTCAGTTTCCCTCCACCTGTGGTCACTTGTTGAAACAGGTGTCAAAGTTTATCATTAAATATTACTGTAAGTAAAATGAGTAAAACATATTTTGGCTGATTCTAAAAAGCCTACCCTTTATGCAAGACATTATTCCCAGTTTGATGAGCCAAGTCAAGAAAGACTACCTTAATATAGAGATTTCTGATGAGGAACTGTATCGAACTTTGTCAGGAGTATGCTTTGTACCATTGTGGTTTACGTGATTTTATTGTCAGTAGGAGCTAATTCAGATGTGGAAAAAGCAGAAAGAGGATATCATATAGGTGGCATTTTAACATTTATTTTTTTCTCATAAGAATGTAAAGCAGCATTTCTCAGTGCAAAACTTGTTAAAAAAATGTGTAACACCTTTAGTCTCTTCTTGATTGTAAATTCTGCTAGACACAACAAATACTTGTTAGATGAGTTTAAATAGAAGAATCCAGCAGTCAACAGTAAAACACAGCAGATAACAAACATTTATGTCCTGCTCTTGAATTTGTGTATAATGTGTGCAAACAATCTCTCTGATTTATGAGAGAAAGCAGATACAGTGAAGACATGCTATTTTTTTTCCAAGGCAACTTTTACTAAGGGACCAAAACTCAATCCTATCATCATTCATAAACTACCAACCTTTATTTTCTTTGAATTGTGAAGAAAATTTCAATATGGTGTAAATTAGACGGAACATGACATTATTTGGAAACACTGACAAGTAGGATATGTTTTATTTATGAAATCTAAACTGGAGTGTGTATGTTATTTGCATAACTTGCTCTGAAGAAAGTTTTGGAAGTTGCACAAAGACTTTCATGGATTAGAACTCAAATAAGAAGGTGATAAATATGGTAAAGAAGTCTGGACAGAATAGGTTTCACTACAGTTATTTTTATTCCTTTGAAATTTGATTTCTTGTCCTTGCAGGTACAATATTTCAGTACCAGAATTTTCAACAGAAGCCATGCCTGAGGTGATTTGTTTAGGCTAGCATTTTCAAAGGGAACCAAAGGAGTTAAATACACAAATCACACTAAAATTTAAAGAGCCTGGCTTAATTTCTTTCTCAATGCATTTATAATTAAAATATGGGTAGCTGTGAACAATTTATAACAACAGTACCGTTAACACCAAGCACAAAACCAGAGAAGGGATACGTTTGCAGGCAAGGGAGAGTATATATGGAGTCCTGAAAAAGGAAACCATAATATTGAGATTAAAAAATATGGAAAGTGTCATTACCCACCTTTGATACAATCCAAACTGTATCTCTAAACATGCAAACAAAGGCATTCTCTATGTGTTAAATTATGTGTAATCCTGAATCTGTTTGGATTTTTTTTATATATATTTTATTGTTCTGGAGTGGTTTTGTATGTTTAAAGTTAGATTCTGACAACTCATTCATGTTGATTATTATGCTACTCCTCAGATTATCCTGTTGAAGTCAAGTAGGCTAGTTTGCAGAAACTATATAACATAGATGGATATGAATTTAGTCCTAAAAATTCAATTCTCTTCTGACTAAAGTATATGGAAATTTTCTCTCCAAGTCCAGCTCCTACCTTGTCAAAGGGTTACTCAATTGAGTAAGGAGAATTGCTTAGGTTTGTTTTTTTTTTCCAGTTATTTTTACCACTAGCTTAGCCCTAGAATTCAGCTCATCCTAGTAATGATATGTCAAGGTATTTGTCCTGAATATAAGGATTGAATAGTATGAACTTCAGTTTGAATAGTATGTAACTTAATTTTGCATAGCTTTTGTCACTTTTTTTTTTTTAATTCTACTTGTAGTAAATATTTCATCAACAGACGCTTTTACTGTAGTTACAGGACTTGGTTTCTCTGAAGGAATCTCAGGAGTTTAAGTTGTGAAGTCTTTGTGGGCTCTTGTGACTTCTAATAGGCAAAACTTAAATTTTCAGTCCTACATGTAGCATGTTCCCTGCAGTAAGAGTAAGCAAATAAGGAACATGCTCAGAAACAAATAGACTGACACGGTCAGTCAGCCTCCTAAATTTTTCAGAAGTACCATACAGTGTAAATTAGGCTGGAAATGCAACGTGTATTGTGGTCTCTCACAAACCTCTCTTCATATTTTGCCATCTGCAATGTTGAAGTCACATGCCAATTCACTGGCCCAATGCTTAAAAATTAAAGCAGAAAAAAAAATTCAATCAAATCAAAACACAAATGCATGTGCGGATAGCAATTGATAGCAGAACTCTCCAACCTCTATGCAGGCTTTGAGGTATTTTGTACAATTTGTATTTTGTTGATGCATCTACCGCATCCATGTAGACGTTCTGTATGGCAAGTATATCTCACCAACATTTCTCAGGTGAAAACACGATCATATACTTTGAGGAGTAACATCTTGTATAGGTGATTGAGTGTACTTACAGCTATCCAAATTGCTACTTTTTGTTAGAGAACGAAAAAGCTATAAAGTTGTTTTATACTGAGCATGGGGATGTATAACATTCATCATAAAATGAAAAATAGTTGAAATACAAGATCTTACACATTTTTTCCTTAGTGTGAAAATGTAGAGTTTCTTAAGGCAAAGAATGACCAAATTTTGTGCTATGTAGAGTTTCAACAACAAAAGAAAATAAAAAACCTGTCAACCAACCCTAAGACTGGACTGGACGCAAAAGTGTGTCTGTCAGAAGGAATGATCTGACAGAACTTTAGGAAACAGATCTTGGGATTGTGATGTTGCCAGCAGTTTAGCACTCATGACATAAGTAAGTATACTTGATATTACAGCCTGTAATCTTGATTTTAATCATTCTGTAATGAAAAGTAGTCTTTGACCATCAGTCTGTAGTTTAGCAAAAACCATAGATTGCCCTTGATACGTATGCGTGGTTTTGGATGTGATCCTTTAGCACTGACTATGTCTGCTACTCAAAGGCTCATTTAACTTGTTCTCTGTTTTAGCTTGCCATGTATTGTTATCCTTGGCATTATATCATACAAATGACTCTGTCTTTCCATGTGGCCTTAAACAAGCCACCTACTCTGCCTCTCAATGTCCTTATGTGTCCATTAATGGCATAAGGACACCAAGTAGTTTCATCAAGTGCGTGGGCACATGGATGAAAAAAGCTATGTATATATTCTATCATTCTTTAATAGGACTACAGGAATAAATAGCTTTCTCATTTAATATATGCCTCTCTGCTCACTTCTTTGTAATTATTCAGAATTATACTTTTCTTAACTCATTTTCTTTACATATAGAATTTTGAATCCTTGGAATATGATCATGGCCAGTTCACGGCAAGTGTCCATACCAAACTTGCATTCTGTATTGTTCCATGTATACACAGTTCCACAGAAAGAAAGGGAGAGTGATGTACCCCAAATTCTACCAGAGATCTAAAGTCACATAAAGCAATAGAGTGAAAAAATGTTCAGCATTCAGTTTTATCGCATCCCTGTACCTGGGTGCATTATCATTTCTCTTCTGTCTTCTATGTTTTGTTTTGCAGTTAGGAGTATTGCCATTTACAGTGATTTTATTATACATCTGTGTCAACATTTATCCTTGAAATAGAGAAATAACTTGTATCTCTTACAGTTATTCTTTGTGCTGCATGCAGACAGCATGGCTTGGGTTTATATTCAGTTCATCTGAAATGTATTTTTCTACCATAGTGCCTGACATTGTTATCTTTTTGGTTGACAAACATTTTTAACAAGGACTTAGGATCACAAGATGCCATTACTTTTGAACAGGAACCAGCTCACACAGTCACTGCAATCTTTCCTAGTTATTATGACTGTAAGCAGTATACATGTATCTATTTCATGGATCAAAAATGTGGGGTGCCATGGGTGTGTATCCTTCAGTTTTAGATCTGAAGATAAAGCTTTTTTTTTACTAGAAGACCAATCTTCAAAATACAACTGAGTATATAAAAAAAAACAACCCAGTAGATCACTGATATCAAAAGAATTAAATATGTGGCCTTCTGTCCTGTCATTCAACACTTCTACCAAAATGAGGTAAATTTTGGTAACAATGGAGACAAAATGCCATGTGGCTAACAGTTGTTTCAGGTATTTAGTGTCTAGTTCTATTCACAGATAGTTTAGTAAGATAAGGGAAGCATCTTTCCTCTGATGCCTCCCTTTGCCATATTTACCAATGAGAAGCTTCATGGAAACAGGTCCAGGAAAGTAACTACAAGATAAAGGATATATAGTTTAAAATGGGGCATTTGATAAGAAGCATATATGAATCTTTTCAACATTTTACTTTCTGGTTGCAAAGGCTTCACCTGACACATCAGCTTTAGAAAAGTCATGTCATTACTTAGATGCAAATTAAAAAAAAATTATGTGCATGAGAAAGCTTTTCCAAATTTTTCAATAATTGAAATTTTTGAAGAATCTGTTCTTTTTTTCCTCAATGTCCTAGGAATCTCCATAACAATACTAGCTGCACTGAGTCAAACCAAAGGTTCACCTAGCTTGTTTCTAACAGTGGCCAAAACTGGATGCCGTGGGAAGAGGACAAGAGGGCAAGTGTGCAGTGATTGTCCTTTCTCAGGCTGTGAAGATCTGAGGCACAGAGAATTCCTGAGCCAACAGTAGTATCATTGTCTTTGATGGATTTCTCCCCACTGAATTTTTCTAGTTGTTTTTGAACCCATCTGTGTTTTTGAGCATCCACAAATTTAGTATCTATTCTAAAGCCAAATACCAGTGTTTTCATACATAAATAATGATGTCATGATCCTTTTTTTTTTTTTCATTCCAGAGTCAGAGTTAATTTTGGGGTCAGAGTAGTAAATATTCAAATTACCAGTAACATTTGGGAGTATTAGCTTCCAGAGACATAAAAGGCAAATATAACTTCATCATTTGTGGAAAGCAAATGTGAGCAGAATTTGAACAGAGCCAAGACTAAGTATTTGTTTTCATGCAGCACTTACTGAAGTCCCTAGCAGCATTTTTTTTTCATCTGTAGTATTTCTTCTCTTTGTTTCTATGTTTCATCCAAGTATTATAATGTGAAACTACATATTCTTAGGAAGGACCATGATGGACTAATTATCATCTCTACATTCCGTTGCAACAGAAGTCTAGAAAGCAATAAAAACTGTGTCTTATATAGCATTTTTCATGTATATATATTGTAGTATTTACATACATGAATAACCTTTGCAACAATTCATCCACAAGTGTTTCTGATCTTTTTTCTTTTATATGTATGCATAAAACAAAATAAATCAAGATATCTTGATAAGCTTTAAATATATACCTACTAACTTAAGAAACAAGTATTCTGTCAGATATAATACATTTCAAAGGTGTTTGTCACTTTCCTACTGCATATTTTGATTTACTCGAAGTTAGGGCTTTGAAATACTCTGGACACATCTGTTGCAGGTTGTATTCTGTAAAAGGATAGCTACTTCAAAGTGCTGTGCCCAGGATAAATTGCTAATCCAGGTGAACCCCTTGACACTTACTTTGAGTTCAACCATTACGTCAAACACGTGGTAACAATTACTAGACTCTGAAGTTGTATTCAGCGTACTAGATCTGTGGTGCCTGTACATGCGAATGGTCGGATTAATACCATATTCTCGGAGAGCCGTGACTGAGGTGACAGCATCTGACCAGGAGTGAAGAGAAATATCTTTTAAGGTGGATTTAAGCTCTAAATCCTTCTGAGTGAGTTTTGTTGTAAGATTTGGAGTCGCAGGGAGCGTTCCCGTTTGGCGCTGGCTTTTGAAGGCGAGAGGATGCTTTTGCAGTGCGAGCAGTGCCCCCTCGTGCATCCGCCGGAGGGAAGAGCAGGAGCAGGAGGAAGGCTTGCTGTTTTTTCCGATGCATCTGGTACTCAAAAGCAATCTGAAAGCGCCAAGTCTCATTAATGCGGCATACAGATAAACAATATTCGGATCATTCTCTGATCATGATGGATTATTTGGTCATAACAAGCATATTATGCTTGCTTAATGAATGGAACATGCCGTTTCTTCCTAGCCATTGCCAGTCTTTGATGCAGTACAATTAGCAGAGGTTCTCATTTAATTACCTAGCATAATAGGACCTGAAATGCTGAAATTCAATCTTTCATATAACTGTTGCTTTTCAACAGTCCCCTAGGCTAATGAGGATAATGTTCCAACCTAATGCATATTATTTATAAAGAAAACATTGCAAAACAGATACAGTCTTACATGAGTATAATACTTTAAATTGCTTTAGGAGCTGTTTTATTACTGTGGCCAATAACTGTTGTAAATTGGTGAAGATGCAATTAAATAGTCCTAGTTAAAAATTAATCTAGCGACAGGCAGGAACTTTTAGATATTACTTCTGCCTGTTTTTTTCCCCAATCAAATGAAGGAAACTGACAGCAAATAGATTTGTAATGACATTTTAGATACAGCTGTCTTTTTAATAATAAGAATGCTGACTCTTGCCTGTGTTAGGATAGATGTAAAAAAAACCCAAAAAACAAAAAACAACCAGAAATAAGGAAGTATTAAAAAAAAGTTTAGGCATTTAATGGATTAAGATGACCATCTAAACAGATTTTGAGGAACATATGCTGTGCTGCAGAAACTGTTGCAGCCTCTTGGCACTTCTGAAGATCCCACAGACTTTCTTCTATGTTTTGATTTGCCTATTTACTTTCAAAAACTTCCTCCAAGTGCCTAAATCATATTATAAAATGAAACATTTGTAGAACTAGGCCATCCCTTATGACTGTCCTTTCAAAATTCACTTCACTATACATTGTTCACTATTCAGCCTTCTTATTATACGTTAATTAATTAGTAGGCATGAAACAGGCTACAAAGTTCTTCTACCAGGGCATTGCAGTTCTCTGCAGAAACACTGAAATCACCTCAGATATGACTCTCATGTCTCAGGGACTTGTGTTAGATGGCCTCCAGAGGTGTCCTTCAATCTTAGCTGCTCTATGATCTCATTTATGTGAACCTGAAAATCACCAACTTACTTTATGAGAAGAAGAAGAAAAAGAAAAGAGTGATAACCATCCATGCTGAGCTCTCAGTAAATATGTCTCCAGACTCATTTACATGAGCATCAGGGCAGAAACAGAAGGCACCTGGTTGTATTTTGTTTTGCAACTGTCACCAATCCCATAGAAATCACTGGTATTGAGGGTAGGAGGTTGAAGTGAAGGAAGAACTTAATGCAAGAAGCTTTAGAGAAGTAGGTCGTTGGATCAATAGACTACAATCAGCCTTGAACATTTTGTGAAGAAACCACCGTCACTGCCACCCTTAATGAGACTTTTAATAAAAAATGAAAGGCAATATAACTCTACGGATGAGCCACAGACTATATATTGTGTTCCCATTAAATATTTGTGGTCTGAAGACCACAGTTTGGCATCCACAGAAATATGAACGTACACTTCATAACATCCCCTGAGATCAGTAGGAACTCATGAGAAGTGTGTAAGTCTGTCTACACTTCCCTCCTCAGTAGGAGATAAGTCAGACTTTGTGGTTACGAAAAGCAGCCCAGTTTCCTGAAATACTATGTTTTATTTAGATGGAGCAGATCAAGACAGAAAGCTCTCCATATAACTCTTCTGTCAGTGCTCACTGATTTTTTAACATCTTTGCTAACAGAAGTTAGTAGAAAAGAAACATAAAGATGCCCAAAGAGAAATAGGTTGAACTTCTAGCTCTATGGCTAATCTTTGATGTTCTGGGCTGCATCCATTCAGCAAATGGTAGGACTTCTAAGTGATAGTTTAATAGGGCCTGTGCAAAGCAGACATACTTGTTTAACCCTTGCATGTCAAAGGTAAATCACACTGTCAGAACAAGAGGACTTTTGTCTGTAGTACTAAGATGGAAATTTGGCCTTTGAGGCTGAGAATTGTCTTTTTGTTGAACTATGGCTCACACATTTAACGCCAGAAATAGATCGTACATTAAATCATTTTTGTCTGCTAACCCCAAAAATAGCTTTATAAAGACTTGGGGATGAGTTTTTTATGCTTCCTGAATTTTGCTATCTGCTTAAAAATCTAGACTTAAGGCTGGCATCTATATAGTATCAGGAGTATTGTTCCCTCTTTCCTCCTGTTCACGAAGCAGGACTTGTCCAAATTCCCACAACTGCATTCAATCATGTATTAACCTAAATTAAAACTGCTCCAAGAGATAACCTTACATTTTGCCTACATTGCCGTCGGAAGTAGATACAGGGTGAGAACAGTTAACAGTTAAATTACGGTTTGCAGTAGAGGTGATTAAATGACGTAAATAATGAACACTCATGTAAAAGTAAATCAAGAATATAATTAATTTTTTAAATTAGTGTGGAGCCAAAGATATACTCAATACAATTGCAAGACAGCAATTTTAAAATTGCCTTTAAAAATAGGGGCAATGTCTGTGGAACTCCTTACCACAGGCATTATTAGTGGAAGAGATTAGTAGCATTAAAAAAATATGGGAGATCTGCATTGACAACAGTAGCATTTTCAGAAATTTTATAAGCCCTTATTCATCAGAGTATTAGCCACCTTTTAACAAAATAAATTGAGGAACTTCATTTTGGGGGAAATTATCTTGTACCAATATACAACAATTCCTCATGTCTTACTTTGAAGCAGATACAAGATAGTATATCAGAAGAAGTTCTTTGTCAATGACTTGCTAGGTTTATAATAACAAAAAAAAAGTCATTAAAAATAACAAAGAAAATATAATTTCCTGGCTTTTAATAGCTAATTTCATTTGTAAATCTAACATCGAATGGAATTGGTAGTCAACTGCATTAATCTGTATCCCTTGCTGCAACTGCTTCTAAGAGGGCTGGACATGCAAGAGCTTTTGCTACTCTTTCCTAATTTTATTATGAGGCTTCATTTAAAACTATGTATGACAGCATATTGAAATACTTATGATTTTATTGTCAATACAATTGAAACATTTTTATTTTAAAAAGGTTTTTTTTGTTGTTTTTATTATCTATTTTATAGTATCTACAATAATATATTATATACTGTGTATTGTATATTATATGTTATATATTATGTATTATATATTCTATATTATTTTACTAGTCTTTTATTATTAAATCCTTATATTATATTGGCACCTACAAGCTGGCATATAGTGTTTGTCCTAGGCAGGTTACAAAACTGTATTTGATAAGTCTTGAACACAAAAACTTGCAATCAGCAGCGTAGGAATTGTATTTCTCTGTAATTTTCTGCTCAGAAGGCATGTGTTGTACTTTCAAAACACTCAGTCTTCTGATTTGAAATATCAACTGCATTTTCTTGTCCAAAACACATTAACTTTCATCCAGAGGAAGCAAAATCAACTGCATACTCGTAACCTGACTATAAATAACATACCTGTGTCTTTTACGCAGGACTTTCTTCTCTCTGTTAGGTGGGATATTTTTGCTTGGCAAACAGACAGTAGAAATTTTTAACACCCCTTTCTTTCTCCTTAGAAGGTAGCAGTCTGAATCTTGTTCTCCAAAACATCTGTAAAATCCACCTCCTGACTTACAAGGACAGTAGCAGGTCTGAAGTTTTCACAGTCTTCTAGAATATAATTTGTCATTTAATTCACAAAAGGTTACAGCATTTTTTCCTTCCAGTTGGTGATAATGATTGAAACATCATATTCTGTTGAATTTTCTATACTCATTGCTTGGATAAAAAAACCAAACCAGACATTGATCTTTGTTTGTTGCTTTGTCCACCATTCTTAGCTACCCAAGTTATGTTAATTTGAAAGGTTTGATAAAAATAAATTAAAAAAAAAATATTTCACCATCTCAGTTCCATTAAAACAACTTGGACTTTAGTTTCTCTCTGAAACAATTCTCTACATTATAGGAGGTAATAGCTTTTCCTTATCCTATGAGGTACTGCAGAGATTCTATTGTGAAGCTTGCAGGTACTATAGCAGTTAGGACTAGTTATAAGTTTCAGATGAAGAAACAGTGGGAAGAGAGCATAATTACCTTTAATCTTCTTTCAGTTGCATTTCTGAGCCTTAGCAATTGTCAACACTAGAGAGAGTAATTTCAAAATTCTGCGCATGCGTTGCTCCGAGACAACAATTCAATCATGTTATGAAGTAAGAGTTTTATTTAATGCAGGTTGAATCTGAAGTGCTAGGAATATCAGAAACGTATTTCAGTGAAAAATTTAATGATTTGATATTAATAGAAGAGGAAAAAGAAATCCAGTGCTTAAGCTATCAGTATGTAGTTTGAGCATTTAGGTAGCTGCTTAATATAAATAACACCAATCCCATAAAATAGCCATATGAGAGAAAGGACATTTTATTTGATTTACTTTATGATAGTGAAAAGTGCCTATACCTTTTAAGGCATTCTGAGTGGGATTAATATTACCTACAGTGCCTTATTAAGAAGCTTAATGGCAATTCAAAGTGAGAAGCTATCCAGACTCAATGGTAGTTAAGTACTTTCTTCTAAGTCAGATTTTTAATTGGCTTTAACTGTGGAAAAAAAAAAGCATTAAAGAGTATAAAGAGAGAGGAAGAAGTTTGGTACATTGCCTGAGTGACCAGACAGAGCAATATTTTAAAGTGGAAAAGAAAAAACATGGGTTTATACTGGAGATTGTAGTAAGTGGTGAGATATTTGTAGGGAAACAAGTTTCTCAGCTGTATACAAGCTGAATGAATAAGGAGAAGACTAAAATCTGCAGCAAGTGGTGGTCGTTCACAGCGGGAAGATTATGACAATCTCCTGAATTCCAGGCCAATAGAATTAGCTAAGGCAAATGATGCTTAGTCAAAGTATGTATTTAGTTTGTCTGCACTAGAGGTTGTTAATGTGTACAATGTTGTACACATTATTGTACAATGTGTAAGCCTTTCCTCTGTGAGATCCTGACATACACTGGAGCTGCTGAACGTGGCTGGCTCGAAGCAGAGCAACTGCCTAAAGCCACAAAGCAGGCAACTGCCTTTGGCAGCAGATTGTTGGTTGCTGGAGGTGCAATGAAAGACCCCAGCCTGGCCACTGGCTTTGGTTATGCCAAATAGCTGTTGCTACAGCAGGAGGAAGGCTCAGGCTGGATGAGTGGTGGGAACTTGTCCCAGGAAGCAGGGCAGAAGAGTTGGCTCCTCCTTGCAGCTGCAGCAGTCACTGTCTTGTCTGCTCACATCTTGCAGAACAACAAGCCTTACACCTCATGGCTTTGTTTCCCACCATATTTCTGTACCAGCTTCACTGCTTCTCTTTACCTCCTCACTGCATCTCCCTCCTGGTTCTCAGGTCGATGTTCAGTGGCCCCCCACTAAAATGATTCCACTCACATGAGCAGCATTAAAAAAAGCTCATAAAGAAAACACAAATACTTTTCTGCTTGGCTGACAAATTAAATTAGTTCAATGAAAATTCCAAAAAAGCACCATAGCCAGTGCAAGGGAGACACAGCTGTGAGCAGGCAGATGAGAAGGCAGAAGCAGAGATGAAGGGGAGAGGAAACAGGTTTGTCCCTTTCAGGTACAGTCAGTTGTTAGGCTGCCTCAGCAGAACTGTAGAACTGTACCCCTGGGCGCAAGGAAAGGTCAAGAAAATCCTTTCTGCAACTATTATAATGGACTGATATAACCATTGGCAGCAGTGTATCAGCAGTTCACAAATACAGATGGAGAGCAAATTAGTTAGGATATTAATTGTCAGGTTTTTTTCATAGTTCCTGTTCTTTTTCTAATTTCAGAGTTAAGTGAGAGAAATGTTTTCATCTGTCCTAATTGGATTCAGAACAGTAGCTGAAACAAGAGAAGTTTCCTCTCAGGAGGGATCATTTACTGTGCATTCCAGGTGCCTGTTCATTTTGCTTTTGATCATGTGAATGTTTTACTTCAACTTTCATAAACAAACATTTGCCTTAGATAATATAAAGAAGCCGTCGAGCATTATGAAAGCACATTCCAGCACTACAGAGTGCTGTGAATGGTCACATTTACAAGGTCAAGCATTCTTGCCGAAAGACCAAAGAGACATATATTATTTAAACAGAGAAACAAAGGGTGAAAGGGCTCAGGCCATTGAAAAGGCTATTGTCTCTCTTTCAAGGGACTGGGGAGTTTAGTTTATGAAACAGAAATCAGATCAGACTGAGATTGAGCCAGATGGCTTTGCCACCTGACAAGGTTAGGTGATCTGTCTGACCTTGTTAGGAACCCAGGGTGAGTGGTAAATAATGCCCACTTGCCACTTGCTTCTAAAAAGATTTTTAATCAATAGTGAAAACCTAACATGTCAATTATGCAGCTTACACCGCTAGAACTAATGGGAGGATAATTTACTGACCTGCTATGTTTATTCCGTTATTACTATGAATCGCACGGCAGAGGGCCCTGTAGTACAGCTGCAGATAAAGAATGTTATTTTATAAAGCTCCATTCATTTTCTGATGCTGAGATAGTTGTTTTAAGTACCCAGAGGCTTGCTTGTAATTGTCTGTATGCAGTTGTTTTCTGTCGTGTTGGAAACACCAGCCATTAGTAAAATGATGAGCAAATGCAGTTTTATTATATTAAAATTAATTACTTTGTTAAAAAAATAATATTTTCTGGCTGAGGAAATTCAAACTAGGAATGACTTCTCTAATAATTCATGTAATCTTTTACACCAATGCAGAAAGTACATAGCGTGTTACAAAATCAGAATAGTGATATTATCCCACCTTACCCCACAATATAAAAAGATACAAAAGGATAGGGGTTTTGGAGTAACACAGTGACAAATCAAAAGTGGGCTGGAATAGCTAGCAAAATATTTTTACAGAAATCTGTGCAACTATATGAACTACATTATTAAATATTGTATCTGAAACAACTTCTGACTTGTGTCCTAAGACTAGAATTTTACAAAGCTTATGACTACCAGAGAGGTTACAAAATATTCTTACATGTATCAACTGTAAAAGTGGAAAGAGACTAAAATGGTCCAAATCTGACATTTCAAGCATTGCTTTGGAAGACTGATTCCCAAAGTTTCCATGCTATGATCCTAATGCTACAATCAAATTATGTTCAAGGGCCATTTTTGTTCAGTCCCACAGAGCTGTTGTGGTCATGCGAGCTTTTGCTGTAATCTCTGGAGTGAAAGACTCTGAGTTTAGCAAATTAGAAGGTAAATGACTCAAAAAAGGGCAGAAGAAGGTCATAAGTAGATGTGTCAAATGTCTGAACCATAACCTGGAGTACGAGAGTGTACTTCAGGCCAGTGGAGTTCCTGTTCAGATCATCACCCACAAGCAAAGATGAGAGTCTAATGCAGATATTCCTTATACTTCTTCAAGATTTGTCTAAGAAAGTTAACTTGGGACTGTTGTGTACAGGTTTTATGGAGAAGGGAAAGGAAAAAGGAGATGTGGGAAAAGAAGACAGATTAAAAGAGTTAGTGCTCCTCCTTCCTACCTGGGATAACAGTTTAGACTTACTCTTACCTGAACTTATCTGAACTTTAAAGGTTCATCCAGGAACACCTGGGAAATGACCTCATACTGTCCCAGTTAATCCTTGGTACATGCAAGTAAATTCAAAGGTAGTGTATAGAGTTCTGATAGCTAGTTGCACCTCAATGAATGAGCATTATTATTCTCTGATTCTCTCTTTTTCTTCCTTGCAATTTCCTTTTTTGTTGTTGTTGTTGCACAACCAGAAATTTTATTTCAGATTTCTTTTCCAGATCTTCCTTTCCAGCTATAGATAGCTACCACGTTCCAGATTTCTTGTTTGTGTTGGCATCTAATTTTGCAGTTTATTTCCTAACTATGATGAATTATTTTGATGCACTCAGCATTCCACTGTCTGATTCACTGCATGTAATTGCATCCACAGTCTTAGCTCTAATGCCTTCAGTGTCATCACACTGTCATCTCTATAAATTTGTATTAAAGAAGCACAGAAAACTTCCATATGCATCTGGCAATGGAAAAAAATGTATGATATTAGTAAATACTGACATGATCTTGCATCATGATAAAGTTTGTAAAGGTGCATTAAGAAAAAAAACTATAAAAGTCAACAAGAACAAATACATGACATTGTATCCAAGGAGCTCTAACACACAGAGTCTGTCAAACAATCTGAAAATACTGATGCTGATATTCTGCTACTGTAGGATAAAGTAAAAACGAAGCTTCCATTGTAATACTGAATATCTTTTTTAGATGGTAAGTGTACTATGATTAATGATCCTGATCAAGACTAAGGTCCTACTTTAGCTGCCAGTTGGCAAGTTTAGTTTACAGCCAAATTAAAAATGTAAAAAGTAGAGGAGAAGCAGGGAAGTTAAGTACTTCTTGCAAGATCACATCATATGTCAGATAAAACTGGTGAGAAACCTGATCCTATTTCTAAGTGCAAGGACACAGCCAAAAGCCTGGCTTGCCCCCTTGGAGCTAAGATGAATGGAAGTCTGAAAATAGGTAGCGTTGTTCTTGGGGAATGTGAGATTATGATTATTTACAATTTTGGACTGGAAATGCTTTTTGTATGCTGTTCTCTTCACTACTGTGTAACAGATTGTTTGCTCAGACCTTTTAGAAAAGTATTAGTTGCTGAAGAAAAGTCTTCAATAATGAATTGTGGAATTTTGATAAGGACTGAAAAACCCTGAAAGGTCAGGACAGAGTTCTCTTACTGGATGGAAGAATTTTTGTTGATTTTCAAAAGCAGTAGATCAGGTCTGTAACTAAGGCATCAAAATTCATCCCTTCAATAAAGTGAATGCATATATAAGTTGATGTGCATCTGGATTCTAATATACTTTTCATTATGCAAATTTGAATAGCAAGATGTATAAATTTGCAGATGGAAATAAATAGATTCTAGGCTATTATTTGTTAAACCTTTGCTCATAATACTGCAGTTTAGCTACTTTTATACAGAACTACAGCTGCAGAGAGGCCAGAAGAATTCAGCAATCAGATAACATAAGAACAGTGATTTCCAAAACATCACTGTAGTTGCCCATTTTACTAATTTTCTTCCCTTGTATCTTCCACTAGCAAGAGCAGCAGTACGATCAGATTGGATTCCTCTCTCCACCTCCAGAGAAAGTTGGAGTGGTAAAAATATTATGACCACCCCTTCCTATTTTTCAAAAGCTAAAGCTGTCATTGATTTGTGGAGAACAAATACACAGAAACACCCCTTTGCTTGTCTAGGGCCATTGCTATTCCCTTTCTTTCCAAGTTTCACTACTGGTTATGGGAAGCTGGCAGGTTGAGTTGTCCACTTCATATTGGTATAGCAGCATGTCTGACAGAGTATTCCTCTGTGCTTTCATCAACATCAGCTCTTCTAGAATCATAAGGATCTCTTCCAGATGAAACGAATATAATCTTCCTTCAGTTCTTGCTTTTTAAGCCTGGTACCTTTATTATAAGCTCCTAAATGTGATTTTTTTTTTTTTTTCTGATGTGGGCAGTCTTTATAGGTCAGCAGTATTGCCCAAAGTACAGTAAAAAAAAATATATTTTTTCATTGTATTACATGGACCTTGGATCAGTTTCCTGGAAAACTGATACTCCCAGATAATTGCTCATAGACAGAAAATGTTGCTGACCTCTGTATTATCTTTGTGTTATCTCTTGAAGCCTTTCTGCAAGAGGTTTTGTGCTAAGAAATGCTTTGCACATATTGCAGTATTGGTATTACCTGAGCTTCCCGTCACCGTAGAGAAGACATCTAATTTTGTAATGCAGAAATTACTTTTTTAAAAAGTCAGTAATTGCCAGAGACGTGGATAATGTCTGAGATATCACTGTCATCGGTAACTGAGCACAGTGTTATTTAGTTCATAGCATACTGAGAGCTCACAAGCTAACAGCTCAGGCAAATCACTGAAAATACAAGCTTAAAGATCTCCCTTGCCTTCTGATCCTATCCTACAGCTGTCCACAGATGGTGAGCACTGGTAAATTATTGTGTGCAGAGTACAATGACATTGCTGGTGTGTGAACAAGAAAAGAAACACTTAAAAATTGTGCACTGACTTGAAAACTATATCTCAACCATCAGGAAAGAGGCTTGTGATCCTTTGTACTTCAAAGACATGATGATAAATCTCACTTTTTAAGGATTACATGTAAGTGTCTTATGGATACCAGGGACAATAGGTCAGGGAATTAAAAAAAAAAAAAAAAAGGCAGCAAAATAAGGAATTACTGTTATGAGTCATTAAGCAAGATTCTAGTTATGTTTTATGTACTGTTGAATAAAGAGCTCATTGTTATTTATTAAAGTATCATCATTACCTGATAAACCATGTTAGAAGAGGATGGATTTATTATTGTTCCCATACAACTTAAAAGGTTAACACCCTTCTGTCTGCAAAATAATACACTTTAAGCTAATGGGAGCATTTAGCATTTAACAAAGCTGTGAAAAAAAAATGTCCTTGATATTGGTTAATACATCAGTACAATTTTCTAGGGCCATCTCCTAAAATCTTCAGACATTGATATGAGATTTAAAACTTTTCTCAGTTTCTCTGAGTATTCTTCTTGCAAATATTAATATATTAAAAATAAATAAAAAAGTATGGGCTCATATTGTTTAAAAATTTATTTTAATGGAATTATAAACAACAGGTCAAGTTGAAAAACTCACTCTCTGTTCCTAGAGTTTTTCCTGTTGCTACTTTTTGAACTAACACATGGTATGTGAGGTGTCGTGGCAATGATGCAACTACTAGTGTTACTCTTTAGATAATCACTGAGGTTTTTTTTTTTATTTACTGTGACTTAATGTCATTCTAATAAAAAAAAAAAGGCTGATTAAGAGGTGAGTAAGCCATTTTCAAAATGTTCACCTGTCTGTCAGTTATTGAGAACTCTCAGTTAAATCCAACAGCATCATCTTGTACTACTGTTATAGGCATAATGCAGTGATCTTGGTGAATGAACTATGGGGACTGTGTTTTATTATAAGCAAGATGTGAAAATTCTTGTGATAGCAACTGCAAAGAGTGAAAGAAAATATTCATGACATAGCTATTTTATTTACATCCTCTGGGTAAGAACACTGAGATACCCAGATCCGTCCAGGGCAGTGAGACTTCCTGCTCTTACTGATTTGATGACAATAGGTGTACCTCATGTGATGCTAAAATTGTCAGCCTAAAATTATTCATCCTTAGATCAGAATTCGGTTATCAGAAGTGATCAATATCACTTCTGTTGCACCGTCTTAGCCAATCACTGTTGTCCACAGATACATAGCAGCCTGTGAGGTACATCAAGTAGCCTCTTAAAAATTATATTTCTCTCCTCATGTAAAATGGTCAACAAATTTCCTGCATAGGTGATGGATGTAAGTAGCTGTGTCTTCTGCAAAATGGCTTAATGTACAGAACAATGGAAATACAATGCTAAATGTGAAATACTTGGACATCAACAGTTCCCAAATCAGTACTTATTTTCTTTGCTATGGAAATTAGTTAGATATAGTGAGTATTTTTCAGTTAGTAGACCACATGTTGATTGAGTTACAGACATGCTGTGGTAGGTGTGAAAGAGCTTAAGAAGAAAATGTGATGAAATATGCATATTCTTTCTGTAGAAGAAAGAAGGGAAAGAAGCTCTGTCTGGAAACATTTTTACTGTCCTTCAAGTTAAAGAAAAGGAAAGGTACACTACTTGAGCCACTTCTCCCTGAGCCTTGTTTAGAGACTTAGAAGATGAAAGTAGGATCTCTTTGAACGTGAAAACCTTCAAGTTAAACACGACTGTTTGGTATTTAGTAAAAGAATTTAATGAACCCTTACTAGTATGTTCCTCATATGTCTTCATTTGAAGCACTTGCAATATACCCTAATATGTCCAGAAAAAGTACTACATGTGTTCAAAGGAAACTGCTTTGCACTTTGTAGTACTTTTTCTGGACATATTAGGGTATATTGCAAGTGCTTCAAATGAAGACATATGAGGAACATACTAGTAAGGGTTCATTAAATTCTTTTACTAAATACCAAACAGTCGTGTTTAACTTGAAGGTTTTCACGTTCAAAGAGATCCTACTTTCATCTTCTAAGTCTCTAAACAAGGCTCAGGGAGAAGTGGCTCAAGTTAAACACGACTGTTTGGTATTTAGTAAAAGAATTTAATGAACCCTTACTAGTATGTTCCTCATATGTCTTCATTTGAAGCACTTGCAATATACCCTAATATGTCCAGAAAAAGTACTACATGTGTTCAAAGGAAACTGCTTTGCACTTTGTACTTTTGCATGTAAATTAAATTGCCTGAGCCATTAACACATTGGAGAAAACATTGGAGAAGAAAGTTTTAAGTAAGTTGCAAGTATTAGTTCACTCCCATAGGCATTTCACAGAAGTAATTTAAAATGAGGCTCTGGTTAAAATCCTGGTGATTTCCCTTTCCTTAGACAGTAAAATACCTTATCTTTTTTTTGTGAAGCTGTCTCTATAAGAGAGATATTCTGCTTGAGTTATTCCCTGTGGAAAGTTAATATTCTGTCTTCTTTACCTTGCCCCAGAGAGCATCTTGGATCTTGAACTCAACCACTGTAGAAGTTTCAGACAGTTGTTGCATAACTAATGTCCTTAATCTACAGAGGGAAGAAAACATGTCAGAACTAAGATGGTGTGATAAACTAAAACTGTCATCTGGGGACAGAGTGAAAAGTAAATTAGTGAAATCAGAAAGCCATTTTCTTCATGACCAGCCACCATGATGATGACAGTAATTTGGCATTCACTCAGCCCTCTGTCCGAGCCTGATGTACAGGGAAGGACACATTCGTCAAAAAAGGAGCATGTTTAATCAATTCATGCTGTGTTCCACTCTTTACTTGATGGAATGTTGTAACATTATGGTGCAACATAGTCACACTCACCAGTATAATAATTAGTGAATAATTTATTTTCCGCAGTGGCAGCCACAAAAAGTCAATAGGGCTCAATGTGCCATAAAAGCAGAGGCAAAGAAGGATATAAAAGTTCCCAGAAGGAGGTCTGATCCTGAATTTGTTGAAGCTACTGGAAAACTTACCTTGATTTAAAGTAAAATAATGTTTAATATTTGATTGTAATTGAGAAAATGTTTATGCCTATTCCTAGCATCAATGCACATGATCCCAAAATACGTTACAAAGATTGATAAAAATTGTTATCTTATTTTCTAGACAGGAAATCTCTTTCACAGGCAGTGATGTAATTCCATTTTTATTTTTCTGCAGGAATGAAGCCATGGATGTCTATAGCTAAAACTATGAGGTCGAAACAGAACTGTTCGAATTGGAGAGAGGAGAAGACTCAACCTTCTGTCTAGTGATGACACAGGTATTCCATTGTGTTATATATACCTTTTACCTACTGTGTCACAGCAGTGTATCAGCTCCATCACAATAAGCAGCAGGTAATCAGAGTTTTCACTCCTGCACTAATCACTAGAATGAGAAATAGGACAAGTGAGAACCAGGAGTCCACAACAGGTTTTTGTTTGACTTTGGCTGAATTTTTACTGCCAAGTAAACAGCTCACAAATCCTTGCTGTGTTTAGACGACTTGAGAAAAAGACATTAAGGCAGAAGTTTTAGAAGTGAATTGCTGATTCCTTTAAAGCTGATGCCTCCTGATGTAATAACATAGGAAACTTTTTAAAAAAAAAAACTTCCTATAAGAACATTTTAAAATTTGTTTGGATGCTATTAATATATTTTTAGAATGTTTTATTAAAAATAGCTCAATGCATAATACAATGGGGAATATCTATCTATACAGGTTTAAATACAAATTTTAATTTATCCGTTTTTCTTTTGCCATTATGTCTTTCTGTATTCATTCTCTTGGCTAAGAAATCACTTGTCTTTTATGGGTGCAAATATTCACAAAGACTCAATCATTCATTCTTTCACAGGTGAAAGTCACTTGTGGTGTGGGGAAAAGGGCTAAATCTCTCATGCATTAAGATTAATGTTATTAATCAAACAATAAAATATAAATGGAAAACGTATTCAAGCACCTCTACTCATTGCCAATTTTCAGATTTTCTTGGGATAACTACTCAGTATATATATTAGTTAAAGAGATTTGAATATTTCTGTTTTCTGGTTTTATATTTGTTAGGGTTGCCTTTTACAAGTTACTGTAGCTCATTTCTGGCTCACATGCTCAAGTTTCCTTTCCAAAAACCTATGCTATGCTAGAGGTAGTATTTGCCCAGGACTCAAACTGCTGGGGAGTTGGGATGTTGCTGGGATGTTTGCACAGTCCAAGCTGCTATTCCAAAGTAGAGGCATAGACATTGTGACCATTACATATCAAAGTCTTCATTTTACTAACAGGAATAAACCACACAATGAAAATTTTTTTTTTTCAGTCAGCAGTCTATGTTCATAATTATTTTGTTGAAATTTAGTATAATGCATTGACCTAGGTTTTTCAGACATTTCATTGCTTTGTTATGTTAGTCGGAGCTGCTGAAATAGCTGCTCTAAAGCTGTTCCTCAGTGAAAAAGATAGGAAGAAGGAAAGAATTTAATCCAGTTAGAATCCCTTAGTTCTTATTAACTCCAGGAATTTTTCCTCAATATGTCCAAAAAAAGGAAATAGTCTCAGCAATGTACTGAGGTAGGCTTCAGAGCAAGTTGTCCTAGTCTTGTAAGCCCCAGTGGTTTGCTTAGGAATGCTTTGTTTAGAGCCATTTTCCTTCACCTCCTCTCAATTGTTTCTCTTGATTCCTCACCTTTAAGTGGATGAATATACATTCTAACAGGGAAGCTGATATCTGATATTAAAAGCAAACACAGGAAAGTTTCCCTGGTAATTTTGCATGCAAATTGAGATTGGATCTTTAGAGGTGACATAGATTTTTTTCCTTTTCCATCTCTACATGCCTGAGTTGTTTACAAACAAAGCAAAGTGTCATTTTGATAGCTGAAATAACTTCCCAAGACCAGTGTCCAGAAAGAATATTAATGTCAGTCCCTATTTTACTTATCTACCTATTTTATTGCACTTTAGTTTTCTTATCTCACCAAATATCAATAAAATATATTTTCAGTCTCTTCTATGAGCTTTCTACATGCTACTCTTTCTCGAATGATCTGTTTATAAAGCACTGTATCCAACACCAACTTGACACATTTTAGAGCATAGTGTATAAACTACACCACCAGTTGTCTAAATTAGTCTGCTTCATAAGACATTGTTCATTTAAACTTCTGCCACAAAGAATACTTCATTACAAATCTTTGACAGTATCCTGTCTCAATCTTTATTAGATATGGAGCACTACCTACCTGTGACTTTTGCACTTTTTAAAGTCAATAACCTACACTTTCAAAATATTTATAAGCCATGTGGCTTGTATTTAATTTTAATTAGACTGAATCTGTGAAAATAATTCATGTTTCTTGTAATTAAATTATCTAGAAGAATAACAGTGACAAAATATCAGATCTTGTTATAGATATACTAATGCCTTCTTCACACCTAAGGATAGCATTGCAAATTGCTCTGGTTGCTTACAGATTTTGGATGGTGTTTTCAGAATACCTTGACGTTGTCTTAAATTTCTTCCATGGACTTGCTGGGAGTTTTAGAGTTGATTTTGACTGGAGGGAAAACAGATGATGCTCAGATCTTTTAAAACTCAGATATTATCCTTGTTCTTTCTGACTCAAATAGATGTTCACTGGCTGTTTTGCTGACGTGCTTGGGTTTTTCAATATGAGAAGGTTGCCTGAGAAAGTACTGCGTACAATCTTCACAGCTGAATCCAAGAAAAGGACTCACTAGAATTCCTGATCCTGATTTAACAGAAATGTTGGGATTTTTTGAGGAAATTTAGTAATTGATGGTTTATATATAATTATGGCTTTATGAGAATCTTGCAATGTTTTAAGAGGGACCACAGAATTTGACCATAAATATATGTGTGCAGAGAAAAGAAAACAAGAGTCTTACTCTGGTCTTCTAGCTCATATGCATGCATCTCTCTAACCTCAGACTTTATCCAATTTAATGGAAGTCATTAAGCACTCCCACTTACCTATCTGTTTTCATTATTTCAGAGGGAAGATGAAACAGATGTTGGAAAAAAAGAAAATATGTTTTCCTCGTCAGGAATACTGGTGGTTCTTTCCTGTTATAAACGTTTGTTTCCCTATTCAATTCAGTATTGCTTCCTGCCTGCATGGAGAGAGTTAAATCAAAGCAGGCTATAAAGCGGTTGTTAAAGGACCAAAGAGGAAATGTAAAACAATGACATAGATAAGAATAGCTTCAGATACATGGCTTCAAAGTAGTTAAGATAATAATGGCAGGGTCATCACTTGGAGAAAGCTAGTGAGCTGGATCCATCCAGGCTAGAATGGGTACTCTTCCCGAGGTTAAGTGGGGGATCAAAGAAGGCTAAAACCTCAAAGAACTAGAAAAGGGAGGGAGCTTTGGGTGAGCCAAGAGAGGTTTCCCAGAATGTGTCAGTTACAGAGCTGACAGGCTGGGAAGACTCACAGACAGAAAGAATGTGCGGCAAGCAGCGTAGGCTGTTCCTCCTGAGAGAGGGACTAATCTGGATTTATGTAAATTATACAGTGTGGAAGTTTAGACTGGGAACATACATGTATAGAACACAATTATTTTTTTTGAGTTAACACCTGGGCCTGCAATCTTTGTTTATTTGAATTAGTGAACAAATAATATTTTCCTATTAAATAAGTGTGGTTTGGATCCTTCTAATTAGCCTCTCTAGCAAAACTCCTTCAGCAATTAAACCCCAGTTGAACATATGGAAGTAATCCTGACGGTTACCCAGGGACTCTTACCCAGCTACAAAAGGGCATACTGCCAAAGTACCCTGGGTCTGACAGCACTGTAAGGACATAACCTTGAGAAGGACATAACCTTGAGAAGGGACAACATTCAATAACCATGGGCTTTCTAGCAGTAATGGACCAAAATGTGCTGTGAATTTCTAAGCAGATCTATGAATGAGAAACAGTTCTATAGTGAGGGCTGGTGATAGCCCAGCATTGATGTAGGGGGAGATATTGTTAGGCACACGTACTTAATTTGCTCAAGATACTTAACATTTTTTTCATAGGGATTTTTATCTCGCATTCAGCACGTATTTTCAAGTAACTTAGACATAGGTGCAGATAAAAGATTATTGTGAGCTTCTCACCAAATGCTAGATGATGACCATGGAAGGAGCAGTCACTATAGCAAGGATGTGGGTATTCAGTGGGCCGTTTTGGCAAAGCATTGTTAACTTTATTTCACGAACACCTTCGACTAGAAAGAGGCAAGTAGTGTTGTTTGAAGAGAAGTAAATCTCGCTGGAGAATTGTTTGTTTTATCAGACTACAGAGAAGAACTGGGGCACTTTGAAGATCTCTGTGTGGTAAAAATCCCTCGCTTTGTGCTACCATCCTACCTTACAGGGGATCAACAAAGTTCTTTACAGTTTAGCACTGACAGCAACGCATACTAAACTGCAGTCTTACAGTGTCGAAATGCGATAATGCCATGACAATGCCAGATGAAATATGCAGCTGCTCTCTCCATATTCTTTTTCTGAGAATCCAGTACAGTCTGTTGATACAACTAGCACTTGGATGGAGACTTGCCAACACAGCACATGGCTCAAGTGAAACAAATGAGCATTGAAGGACATCAAAATGCAGAAAATTACTTTTTAGACTTGTTATGCTATTGCTCTATTGCTTGTATGCTTGTAGGCTTTGCTCATAACGTATTTACAGAATCCCGAGTATGAATATTATAATTATACAGCCAATCTGTGATCAGATAAAACAAGCATCAGTGATTTAGTCATTATTACATGATTTTTTAAAGTTGTCATTGAATCTACTGAATTATGCCATTAGAGAAGCATCTGTGTTCCTGGATACAAGACCTTCCTTCTGCAGATCACTCACTCTCACTGGAAGTTTTTTATGAGTGGCAGTGACTCTGACGTAATGGATCTTTTTTCTAAATGGGTTCTTCTCTATCGTGGATTTTTTTTTAGTATTGTTACTGTAAGCTTCTGTAGAGATAGTATTTTTAATAGCCTATTCTATTTTAGCTCCATAGCCCATGCTTCAGTTCTATTAGAAAATGGTCTGTGGAGTCATCAGGGTATAAGGATCTGATTAGAAAACTCGGTGTACTGTATTTTTAGAAAGTATCTTTGTGTTAGCCATTGTAGAGGAAAATGAACTATCCAGTGAAGTTACAATACACAAAAGTATTTCACAATCTCAACTACTTACTTACTAGGCTATTGCTAGAGAGAAGAATTGAGCAAACTGGTTATAGGTAGTCTTGTGATAATGTCTTACATTCATAGAGTCATAGAATCGTTTAGAAGAATTTTAGAAGAATGTTCAGAAAATCCAGACCATGTGAGCTTTCTGACTAACTGACACATAATTAAGGTATGAATCTATCACTGCAAAATAGTAGCCCATAATAATCTTAGCCTAATATAATGTAACAGATCTACTGAGACTTGTTACCATCAGAACACAGTACAGCAAACTGGGAGAAAACTGCATACAAGAATCTCTTTTCCTCAATGTTTAAATTTATCAAGTGACAAGCAAGTTAGATCAAAATACGTATTCCCCCAGAGCAGTATCATTTCCGTGTACCTCAGTCCTCCTAGAAAGAGAAGCTATGCACTGTTTTCAGTCTTACCCCCTTGCTTGCCGGAGCACTTTTTTGAATGTTTCTTTCTGCCACCTTTCCTTCCACAGTTCCATTTGTTCCTTCACATATTCCTGAGCACTGAAATATCTGCAGTCTGCAAAGCCAGGATTAAATTCTCCTTCTAATTTTTTTTTCAGACTTTAGCATGGACTTGATATTGCTTATCCTAGAGTCACATTTATGGTTGACTGATGAGTATAGCTATAAAGAGACACAAATTGGATTAACTCAATTCTTTGCTCAGAGAAATAATGCTCATTGTTCTATCATGCTATGATGCTATGATTCTATGATTGTATTAATAGTCTTAGATTCTGACCTTCTATCCTAATTTCTGGTATCAATGAAATAAAAGGTTTACAATTCTGTATGCTAATCACACCTTATACAATCTTAGGAAGATCTAATTATAGTGGAATTACCATTGATTTACTAAAAAACCCCAATCTATTGCAATATCGTACTTTCCAAAAAGTATTAGAAAGTTGGCCACTCTATTACAATGCTTTTAACTGCTAGTTTGTTAGCCTTCATCACTATATGTACAAGCTATTGGCTAAGTGAGTCAGTGACTGAATAATAACTTGTTTAATAATCTTTTGTCAACTGTAGTATCTCATCTGGAGGGTTATCATAATAAAGACAGTAATTGTTTCTTCAAAGTAGCCATTGGAGAATTCTATAACTGCTACCATTCTAATTAGAGTATTCAAGATTAATTTCAAGAATAGTGTTCCCTAAGAGTTCAGTCACAGGAGACACTCATTTTGAAAGAAGTTGTTGTCCATATTTATAAAGGCTGGTCCCCATTAGATGGGATACTGCACACAGTTAATAAAGCAGAATACTATGGCAAGTAGAGAGGGATAAAGTACTGAACTCACTTTTCCAAGGTCATTGGTTTGCCTGGGAATGGAAGAACTATTTCCTTAGCGTTATCTAATGTCTGGTTCACTAAGATCTGCTGCATTTCAGATGTGCATCCTTTGTGGAAAATACTTCTTTATATTCTGAGAGTGCAAGGACTGCAGGTGTACCTCTGGGAAGGAGCCAAGCATGAGAGTGGGTGACAGGCAACTTTCCCAGATGTACCTGCTATAAGCTGATCAAAAACCTGCTTCATATATTAAGACTGATTTGCACAGGCAGTTTCTTGATTTTTCTCATGCAGCCCAAGTTTGATTGCAGGCAAAAAGATATAAATCAGCCTCCTTTCAAAAACAAAGCAAACTCTACATTCATCAGATGTGGACAACTGTGAGATCACAGGGATAGAAGCAAATGGCATCATTTGTTCATTACGAAAAGTTAGGACAGGGTAGCGGAAAGGACAGGACATGACTGTTTCATACTGTATAATTTCTGTATGCTAACTTCTTTAATCTACCACATTTACCATAACTATAAAATCACTGAGAGACACCAGATGGTGCTATTGTAAATGGTCTTGCTAGTTTTGATGACCTGCTGATATGGCAGTTTGCTTTTGGAGAAATGCTTATGGTCAGCTGCGATGCTTTCATTTTTGGAAGCTGAATGTACTACCAACAATAGTCTGCTTTGTGCTAATCACCAACAGAACACTTCTGAACTGGAGCAATGTCCTAGGAGCCCAGATGAAATTCCCAACTTCAGATTCCAATGAATTTAAGGGAAGCCGAGACTCATGTTTGGGTCTGAAGCTCACTGAAAGAGACTTTTGTGCTTAGCCAGAAATTTATCACCTGGTATGATGCAGGAGAATGTAATGTGTTCAAAAAACAAAGTGAAATCCAAAAGCTGGAAAACTGGTTGCCTTCTACTAGTTGAGCAAGTAGTGTAAATGCTTTTATTGTTTTAGGACTGTGAAGAAATTGTATAAAACATCATATTAAAGTCAACATGTAAAGCATTTGAGCAACTTGTGACTGCACATATGATCTGGTGTGCTGCTGTCACGCTGCGAATTGCTGGAATACAATAGATACTATCCACTGAGAAATAAATATTTTTATATCAGTGTACAAGCTAAATACATAGTGATCCTCTTCAGAGTAATGGCAAATTGTGCTTCCTCATGCATGAAGGTGTTCATATTACTGCTCACTGTATAGCACATTTAAAACAGCCTTATTCTTCTCAATAGCTCTCGATTTTCATTTTAAATGCAGAATACATGCACGCTAGTACTACAATAAATTTGCTACATGTGCTGTGCTGATATGCTGTCGAATCCCATTGCCTGAATATTAATGCCTCTTTTGATGTGTGAAATTTTACTTTTCAATTAGAGGGTCCTATTTTTGGTTGCCGTCCTCCTCTATGACTGAAGTTCTCACAGTATTCTCTGTGTTGATTCTTCCTGTTTTTGGTGCATCCATTCAACTCATACTTCACCTTGTTTCTTGCTTTCTCTTCCACAGCCCTACAACCTGCTACAATTCTAGTATGTGTAGTGAGATAATTTATGTGCTGAAGAGGACAGTGGCAAAAGTACCACATTGTACCTCTCTAGAACTGTTATCTTCTGATGGGTGAGCCATTTCAGCTGACTTATTATCAATGGGAAAGGAAGAATCTCCATAGCATATGTTTTTATTTCAAGTTCCTCCTGTTCTAGCAATGGAAATATTCTCTCTCTGGGAACTTTTTTTTTTAAAAAACTATGAAATGAGCCATAGGTTGGAAAACATTTAAAATTTCATAAGTACTGAAAAACAACACAATCATAGTGTTATGTAACTTGTTTCCACTCTCTGATCTCACAGGATAGCAGGAAATAGGAAATATAGTTGAAGATGATTCATCACATGCCTGAAACAGATGTTCTTCAATTGGAAACGTATAATCTCAGCCAGGCAAATAGAACTATGGTAGATGTCAGATGCAGTTACATTTGCCTGTGACAGATATGCCATGCTTTGGAATAACATTAGTGCTAATGATAGCCTACTGTTGATGTGTAGTTCTTTGTTTTGTTGTTGATGTAGAGCAGTCAGGTCTGCTTGGTGCATCCATTAGCAATAAAGCTTTGTGCATGTGTGTGTGGTGTTGCTAAATTGAATGATAATGCAAAACACAGACAGCATCCTCACTTCATTTTTCAAGCACTGCCTGTGCAGTCTCAAAAATGACAGTTAATAAAGCAAGTTACTCTCCTCTATAGAGTTAAACCACTGGATTTATTTCCCTTTAGGATAGCAACTTCCTGTGATTGACCTTTGAGCAGAGCTGAAGTTACATCCCCATGCAACAGGCCAGCCTTTGTGTGTGGCTACATCCCCGTCTGATGGCTGGTGCCAACACTAATTGTACTGGGGCCAGCAGCCCCTGTCATCTCTCAGAGCTGTAAAGATTTCTTACTTAGGATACAAAATGATAAAATGCTGGTCTCCACGTGCTCCTTTACAAAATGCTAGTATAGCTTTGCATGTTTCCTCAATGGGATTTGATTTCTGCACTAAAATAAAAAGCCTTTATCATTAAAGTAAGATACCTATTTTCACAGCAAGCAACAGAGTAGATGTAAAAGCCTGGATGCTGGACAGCTACGTAGATGCTAAGACTCGCCAGGACAGCTGTCCAAACCAGGAGGGAGTTTAAAGATTTCTCCTGGATTATGTTTAATAGGAGTTAGTTTTATGAGGATGAAAGACAGGGAGCACACAGGACCTCATCCTTCTTTTTCCTTGCTTGATGGGCAAAGTTTGGTCAACACCTTTTTTCCTGTTGGCTATTGAATTCTCAGGCTGAATTGTGTGAAAGCATTGTAAGTAGACATAGTTCTCTACACTTAATTGACTGTGAGTTATAGACCAAAATTACAGCTTTGCCATTGCTCTCCATGTTAACAAAATCTGTAGGAATGCATATAGCTGAACTTAGAGAAGTGACAAATTAGGAAATTTTGGCTTTACTTAGAATTATTTATCTTGAAAGGCAATATTAGAAGGGTTTTTTTTTTGATAGTTGTTCTCTATAGGAATACTTGCAAGTCTTCCTGGGAGATGCCTTTAAAGAATTCCTACTGTTTGCTGTGGGAGGTAAAAAGGTGGAAATGCAATTAAAAATGAAACATGTTATTCCATTTTTTAAAGAACTTATGTAGTTAAATACCAAATGTTGAACATTGTCTGTCATCATTCAGTTATTCTCCATTGAAGAAAACACATATTTATACTGTCTAGCAAAATTGACTTTTACTGTGGATGAGCAGTATGTAGAACATAAAGGTGACTGACAGCCAAAGAAAATTAAAAGGACACATATATTGTCAGACTGCTTTCTTTAGCAACAGATAACTGCATTAAGAGTAACCTAAAGGCATGGGTTGGCTTTTTTTGATTAGGCGTAGCAATTTGCTATCTGTCTTACATAGGGCTCTAATCACTTGTAACTGCAAATAGACTGATTTGCTGAACATACTGATGGCAACAGCCAAGTGAATGCTGAGGGCTGTCAGCTTCAAAATCTGCTTCTGGAAGTAGAGAAGTTGCCAATTGTAAGTTGCACCTTCTCTCTTGTATGCACACATACGTGTGCCTTCCAGCTAATATAATGAATGAATTAAAGCAGAACAGCGACACTTGGATAGCATTGTGTTTCTCATGGGAGGACCTATGCGTTTAGTTTTTCATAATATTTGAAATGAAAATGACTCAATGTTCCTGTAAACTTAAAAGTCTCAAAAAAACCTTTAAATAGGGTTAAAATGAAGCTGAGGGGGGAAAAAAATTACATCCTTTTTTTGTTTTTCTAACCCTAAAAGGAACTTCAGCACATCGAGGAATAAAATTTGAAAACGGCTGCTTGACAGTTTAACATAAACAATTCCAGTGATGAAAGCACAATATGGGGATAATTATCTGTTCAGATAAATCTGCTTGATGCTAATGAGCATTTGAACAATCCATTAAGCAGCCAGTTTTTTTTCCTGTGCAATTTTCTTTGGTAAGCAAAAATGACACATCCAAAACTTTTATTAAGTATGCAATTTCCTCTCTGTATCTTCCCAACTTTTACAAAGATCCCTTGTCCAAGAAGGCACTGCATCTCCATCAGAAAGGACACAGAACTTAGTCCCACATGACAGCTTGACACAATGACAGCTGCTGGAGCTAAAAATCAGTTCAGAAATGACCCAGTGCTTCACACCACTGTTGTGGTTTGCAGATGTAGTAGTAGAGGAGAGACTGCAGAGCCCTTCTGTGGAGGTTTTATCCTGCCGAATGAAGCAATGCTGTATGACTGTGCATTCCTAGCTAGCAGGAATCTCATAATTAATGGATCTCTGTCTCTTCCTTCTTCCAGTCCTGCTCCACTCTATTTTTTACCAACTTGCCCTCTTACACTTGGTCAGTGAATTCTTTCTCAGAAAATGTCCACAGCCACAAAAGTAAAAGCTGGATTTGCCCTCAAATCCAGAAAGTATTGACCAGTTTAACCACTGGCTATGAAGCGTGAGAGTGAGAGCTGAAAAAAAAAATAATTTTTCATGGGAGTGTACTCCTAATATCTGTTATTAAATTCAGAAACAAAAAAAAATCCAGAATTTGTAGGATGTCAATCAGATTTAAATGGTATTTAACTACATATTGCAAATATTAAGCTGTTTCATTCAGGTTGTTCATCTTCTGATAAATTATCTTTGAAACCCTCGGCCTCAGATCTTGTGGCAATAGTGGTTGATTCCTTAGAAATTTGTGCCCAACGTTCTTTTTGTTTGGTTGTTCATTTGGTTTTTTTTGTTTGTTTGTTTTGCTCTTTTCTTCAGACAAAACAGAAACGTTAACCAAGCAAAGACAGAGGAATAATAGCACATTATTCAAGGAACCAGTTGCATAGGGATATGATAGAAAGTGTGATGAGAATTCATACAATATCCAAACTCCCTAATAAATTGTCATGAATAGCAAGCATGCAGCAATTAGGACTGGACTACATATGATTTCTTAGCCAGGAGAGGGCTGAATTTGTAGTTGTGCCTTACTAGCTCCAGTGTATGTCAAGTCATCCTCAGGACAGGGATTTGCTCATGATATACATATCACACAGTGTCCCCTTGATTACCTGCAAAATTGTGTGCAGGCTGGGTTTCTGCATTGAAAGGTAAAAGTTTTTCTGCAGTACCTCTATATATACTGTCATCAGCTCGTCCTTTGAAAGGCAAGGGTTTTCTTCTGGGTGTAAAAGAATTGCTTCCATTGTAAAGTGACTTTCAAAAAATATGTTAACGTTCTTATTTTGGTAAAGCCCTTTTCTTATGCAAAACCCAATGCTGTGGTACTAAATGCTTGCTTGGGCCTCTGCTTGTTTCTAATATTGCATATTATTCCACAAATAAACATGGCTGCAGTACTTGTTGAATTAGGAGATGGCGGACTATTAATTAGTTGGTCCTCTTCCTTTCCGGTCACCTGAGAATTTTATTGTAAGAAACTTTGGAAAATGATTTGTTAATTCACTGCATGTGACTTTGAAAGAATAGAAAAATTGATTCCAAAATTATCAGTGCAATTAATACAATTTCCATGAGCACTGGATGTGGAAAAGAAAGTAAAAACCTTAGCACAAGAGCATCTCATAACTAATCCTTTGGGATAGTAAGAGATACAAGGCTAAAGATCATAAAAGCAGCCTCTTCCATTTGAGGACAAACGGAAGAGGCACAGATTTTAGTGAATCAAGGATTGTAAAGGGGATGGTGTTAATGGGAATGTGATAAAGCATCAAAATGGAAAGGGATGGAGGGAAGCAGGCTGTGTCTATTTTTATACACAAGTGACAAAACAATGCCAGGGCTGTTGTGTTCCCTTTGAGAGCAGAAGGGTTATCGGTTCCTTCAGAGAGGCTGATTGCCACAGGCAGTTATGCAGCTGGCTGACAAGAGAGTTGGCAAGCAGGAACAGTGGCATCTCACCCTAAGTTTGCTGTTCTTATTTATTTTTCCAAATAATGTTCTAACTTAGAGGCAGTATTCGGACACTGATTCTAAGCATGCAGTAACATAATGAACAGAGTGCCTTCTCTGACTTCAGTGAAATTCTACCTGTAGACAGAATAGAGGGCGAGGAGAATCGAATGTGCAGTATTATTCTCAATTAAAAAAATAGACGAGTTTGTCATATGTGTTTTGTCTATCAGCCCAGAAAGCTAAAGCTCACCTTGTGGTGACTGCCCCCACTGCTGCATCCCTCTTTTGAGATCAAGGGATCCAAGGGCAGAATTTGATCTTCAACTCAAGTGTGCTTGTGACTTTCTCTGAATGAACCAAACATATAGGCAACCTTCACAAAGACCAAGATTTTTAAAATGACTGATGATTTAGTGTCCCAATCTATGAATGGCTAACTCAAGACATTAATAAAGATTTTTAGTTTGTGGCTGGAATGAATCATAGGAAGTTTTTACAGTTCAAAGTGAAATGTAATTTTTTTAAGGTGTCAAACTTTGGAAGCCAAGATGACTGCCCAGAATTTGCAGATGAAATCTGAACTAATCAACTGAAAACTAATAGTTTTATGATATCTGAAAGGTGAAAAGGTTAGATTATGTTGGCCTTTCCCTTAATTTTCTTATTATCTGTTCACATTTCTTCTCCATTATACATGTATTTTAGAAAAAAAATATGTTTGAATCATAGAAGTATTTCCCCTTTTCTCTACCATATTTTCAATTTGAGTTTTTACTGGAGTGGGAGACACTGTACAACAAACTATGGAAGAAGTTCTTAGACACCAGGGAATTTCTTGCATATCATATGAAATTTAGCTCATTTCATTTTTTTCTGTGCCGTAGTTTACCTATCAGTAAGAAGGCTAGAATATTTCATGTTTCCTTGTTAATAGACAGCTATAAGGTTTACGTTTTTAGAAGGCACGCTGGGCACCTTATAATTGCACACAATTCTTACTTCATTAAATTATACCACTAATGTAAATATTCTTCTTAGGAAAGTAGGCTGCTTAGGAAAATCCCAAGCTTAACACATATTTAAGCTTATTAAATAACTTAGCGCAAATATTTGGGGGACCATATTCCATTACACCTACTGGTCTTGGGCAATATCTGTATTCAATATGTTGTTCCTCAGTATTTCACTGTCCTTCACAGAACATTTATGTCTTAGTTTTTGTTCTAAGATGCTTAATATACTCAAAATTTCTTAGAAAAGAATGCCTCCAGCATGCATGTAACTTTCTGAATACTAATGAATTTTCTGACATGTGTCCTTCAAGTTAAGGGGTAATTTTAGCCATTGGTAATCACTATTTAGTTGAGTAGGTAAAAAAAATCTTTCCAGAAAATTATTTAGTTAACTGATGTGTCCACTTCTGCTTATTGGTCTGTAGTAAACAAACAAGGATGTTTTATTTGAATGATTTTTTTTGTAACTACTGCCAGTATAAATCCATTTATGTTCCAATACTTGGACACACATTTAAGCAGTCATATATTTAGACTGCATTACGCCTTTTTTAAAAAGTGCTCTTTCTAAGAGCAACACAATTCAGCACTTCCCTAAATAGTATGTGACATCTTCCAAGTGAATTCAGATGAGATTATGGTCGCAAAATCAGCCCTTTGATGGTCAAGAGGTGCAGATAGGAGCATTAGCTCTGGCTGGAAGCTGTAGAATGACATTTGTGCAGTGCTGTTCCTGGCTGATGAACAGTGCTGAGAGGCTGCGTGTGTGAGCTTAGTCAGAATGGTAATCCAGCCAGTGGACAACCTGCACAGCTGACACCATTATCTGTACCTTTCTCCCCCAAATTATCTCTTTTCTTTTCTCTGTGTTTCTGTAGGCAAAGTCATGGCTTCTTCTCATCTCTTCAGTCTTGCTGAAGAAGTGAAGAGGCCACAAGACACTGGGTTCTGTGCAGTAGAAGAGTAGTATGTGCCTCCTCACATCCACACCTCCCCACCAAAGGTCTGCCAGTAGTGTAACCAACACAGGGGTGTGTAACAAAAAGACAAGGGCTTGGCTTTAGTCCCTCAGGTCACACTATATTGGAGTGACATGCCTTGCCTTATTTCTGTCATGTCAGCTTGAGATATAGGTAGAAGAATTCATGTGTGTCTATATAGATGAATGGAGATGTTTTTTTCTATCCATTTTGAACGTTATCGTAGGACATAAACCCATCCTTGCAGAGAGGTGAATTTCACTGTGTACAGTTTTGTTTTTTATTACCTACTGCAAACGGATATATTAAGAATCTTGAAAGTATATCCAGCTTCATCGAATTCCCAAAGAGAGAAAGTTAAAAGCTCTTATAGCTCAGCAGATGAGGCTTTTTCATCTTTCTGGTTAAGCCAGGACAAGGCTCCAGAGGTCTAATGTATTTAGAATTGGATATAGATTTTTAAGAATTGGATATAGATTTTTAAAAGAAGCTCAGAAGATTTAATTCTTGCCATCTACTTGGTCATAAGGAGCTATTTATTACAAAAGAGAGATGAATGTTTTTTTAGTTGAACTCTGAATTAATTTCAAAATCCATTTTTTTCCTTACATGAGAAACAATTTTTTTTTGTTTGCTTGTTTCAGACTTACATTCAAGAAAACTGTCTTTCATGGAGACTCAGACATTGAAATTGCCTATTCTGTAAGGATTTTTCATTACATAGAAACCTCACTTGCTATAACAAATAACGAATGCATAAGGAAAAAGAATTAAAGCTGTTTCTTTAAAAAGCCAGCAAAAGCTTAATAGCAGCTTAAAAATCCATTAAAGTGAATTTTTCAGATCTGGAAGTGCATGCTGTAAACAATTTTTCTCAATATCTTGATCTGGAGATCTAATTTGCTATTATTAAACATAGTGAGATATGCTTGTTGAAACAGGACTAAAAATATCCTTTCAGTATGCTATTGCACTGGTATTTTTAGATCTAAAAAGTATTTAGTCCTCCTACCAATTGCTGCTTCATATTAATTCTTTTTCAGTTATAATTTCCTTTTAACTTTTGTGGCTTGATTTCAAAGAAATTTTATTTTGACAGATTTTGAGTGTTCTTTTCTCAATCGTTACAGTATGGGGGGGAAAAAAAAGTTCTGCTGTAAAAAGAACAATACATTTGTTGATCAGCTGTTTCTCATTTGTCAGAAAAAAAAAATAAAATCCAAAGAACTTTTTCCAGCTTCTAACATTTTTTTTAGGAAGGTAGATATAATCCAAGCACAGTCAGTGTTTTTTAATTGCCTTTTTATGGCAGAATAAAAGACCAGGTGAGAGTCAATCTGATCATACTATTGTAAATCCCAGTTTTATTTAGACTGTGTTTGCATGGTTAAAAGCTAATAATAATATTAACCTGTGTATTTAATGAATTCACTTGAGCCTTCATAATTTCTGAGAAAGCCATTTGAAGGGAAAAATTGTGGCTATTGTGTAGGAGCCTGAGCATTAACATACCAAACAAATTGTGAGTCCATCTAATATGATTTCCAATAGCCAGCCAAACTCTGCTGATATGAGTAAGTGAAATTGCTCAACTAATTTACAGCAGAACAGATCCAAACCTGTTGTTTGAAAACAGACAGACTACAGGCGTTACTGATTACTGGTATCAGTGAGTATAGTTCTGCTCATTTCTGTAGCAGAGGATTTAGTGCAATATGTGTCTTTAGTTCTGTGTAAATATGACGAAGAAGAGCACCATAGTAAGCAGCTGCTGTAGTAAGAGGTGTGGTAACAAATGCAAGATGTTAAAGGTATTTAGTATTTTTGCTTCAATGAAACCTCTTCCCTTTCACAGTCATTGATCAACTTAGTCCTGAAATGCATAGTTTTGTCTTGCCATCTTACCCTAGCTCATTTAACCTCAAATTCTATTTGTGTTTACATTTTAATGCTTTCATTTGCATTTACAACACTCAAGCATTGGGGAATGTAATGCTGAGAAAACAGAATAAATCAGTCGTACTTTTTCTACTTTGTGGTTATATAGGGGGCCCAGTAAAGCCAAATCTGCACTGTGGTTGGATAAGAACCGCTCAAATATAGTAAAAAACCTGTCCCTACTCTGGAGGATTTCATGTTAAGGTAGAGCTTCATGTTAAGGATAAGAAATGTTTATCTCTTAATGTCCTGGTTCTGGCCAGGATAGAGTTAATATTTACCTGAGCTGGGTGGAGAACTGAAGCTGGCAGCCCCTATGGCTGGGATAGTTAACTAATTAGCTAACAGCTGGGGTTAATTTACCTAAATTAGCCAAAGGGCTATTCCATCCCATCTGACATCATGCTCAGTATATAAGTGAGGAGGGTGCTGAAGGGAGGCCCCTGCTAGTTGGAAGAGACTGGATGTGGAGATCTGTTGTGAGCTATTATACTGTATTTGTGTTCCATCACTGTCTTGTTTCCTTCTGTCATTACTGTTAAATTTACTTTTTTGTTCAATCTCAACCTGCGTGTTTGGTTTTTTTTTTTCCTGGTTTTCTTTTGTTTGTCAAATCTCCTCCTATTCTCTCAGAGAGTGGGGGGAGTGAGAGAGAGACTGCGTAGTCTGGTCCCCGTTGGGGCTGAACTACGACACTTAATTCCTGAATCTATCTGTAAGCATAGCCAATTACTCAAAACCAGGTGCTGTCCCCTGTCATAGTCATTGCTTTATTTGTGGCATTCTTGGTGGTACGGGGCTGTACAGAGGGAAAGATAGCTTCAGATGGGATTAACTGTTGTCTCTTTTTTCCCTTTAGCTGCATTTAGGGTGTCCATCTCATTGCAAAGCATCTGCCTTAAAGTTAGTCCCTTTGAATCCTCAGTGTCTGTGAAGTGTATTAAAAGCAGTATGTTTTATATGAGCACTAGAGGCAGGACAAGTGAGTGTCTTGAGCGTAGTAGGGGACATTGAGTTCTTTCCTGGTGTCCATGGCATTTGTGGAAAACTTTTTGAAAATGAAGGAGGAAATCATATGCTAGTATGTTCTTTTAATGAAGGAAAGCATTATAATAGCAAATCATAATGCAGTCAAAGGCTGAGGAAAATCTTAGAAGTATTTACTCTGAAGTGTTGGCAGCTAAGTGTAATAATAAAGGACTAGACTGAAATGCGTCACAGCCTTCCACCTCCCATTGCCGTTATGTGGGAGGCTGGAGCACTTGATGATTTGGTGGCCTATATTCTATGTTTCATCTAATGACTGGAAAAAAGAACCCTTTTTTTTTTTTTTTTGCTATTGCCTTTGTCAGGCTGTCAGTAGATCTAACACCAGCTGCTAACAGGGACGACTACTAGAATGTCTTAGATGGAGGAGGTGAAGTTATTTCTCACATCTAGGGTTGTACAGACATGCTTAATTCCCCTTCTCCCAACCCCCAGAAGCTATAATCCTCTGTTTTGATCAGATGGCTCTTGAGAAGTTGTCAGTACGTCTATCAGTCAGAGGAGGTCAAGGAGGATACATGAGGGATAGAGAAGCATTGCTGATACTACATGTGTCAAAGTCTTACTCTAGGGCCCGTACTGAGTGAACAAGTCCTCTTCTTTTTTTTTTTAATTTTCCTCCCTACAGGAAGCTTTATCCCCTAGTCTAGGAGATTGAGAACAAGGGAGAGAATTTAATAGCTCCTGGCTTCTAATCTCAGGGCCAACACAGACTTGCACTGTGACCTTGAGCAAGTTATTTTAAACTCTCAACATCAAATTCACATCTGTTCCTACTCTCTGCAACCTCATTGTCCTTATATTGAGAACATAAATTGCTTTTAATTTCCTAACATGTAATCCTAAGATCAGTGTTTGTCTTCCTCATAACATTTTTCAATAAAAGATTCCTTTTCTGGTTTTGCTAGAAGTCTATATTTCAAAGTATTACCAGTGGGCAAGTACTGTGGACCACATGCATCGTAAGGCTTTGTCCTTCAGTATTTCTGGTGGGATCATGGATGGAAATAAGGATGTAATTATAGACTTACAGGGAAAGAGATTCTGTGTATCCTATGTGTCCTACATGCAAAGAAAAAGGCCTGCTGCCTTAACACAGGCATTCTATTTTTCCTTTAATTTCTTGCTCTCATAGGTTTCTTCATTTTCCAGGCATCAGACACCTTCTTGAACCTCTCATTCTCCTGGACAAGGGCAATGGTGGCAGATCTCATCTCCAGCAGAGAGACAAGGAGCAAGGGAGAGACAGTCTCCTGGTGAGTTCTAAGGCTGCTTTCTCTTCTTCTTTGTTTTTAAGTATTTAATTCTAAAGGTGAAGGATCTGCCCCTGTGTTTGAGAGAGGCACTATTTATCTCCTGTCACGAGTCATATTGCTCTGTCAGAATGTCACAATTCAACAGCCCCACAGCATAATATAGGGGAACAAGAAGATAATGCTACAGCAACTGTAGGGGGAACCAATAGGTATTCTCCATCTTTTTTTCAACACTTCTGATTTTCAACACTTACTAATTTGCTTGCAGTATCTAATCTGTTGATGTGGTGTCTTGTACTTTAAAATCTTTTACTGGTGCAAATGGGGACAATGCTTATGACAGGGGCTCTTGGCTTTGTTTTGGGACATTTGTGCTGCAGCTGCCATGGCTTGGGTCCATTTCATTCTTCCATTTGTTCTTGCTGAAATTTATTTAGCATGCTAGACTCCTTTGGAGCACAACTAGCTCTGAGTTAAGTGACCATAGAGCTGGCAGAGAGATCATACCTGACAGCCTTCTCAATCAGTGTGAGTCATTCAACAGTGACTGGAATTTGCTATTCTTTGTCGTACCCATGCTGACTTCAATAAGCTTCAAAACCACTTATTTTGCTGCCAAATAAACTATCCATGCTCTCTCCAAAAGGATCTTATTTAATGTACATAGAAGCTTCAAAGGAGAGGGATGAGCTCATATAGATGAGCAGAAGGCACTTAATTACTCCAGGGAAGGATATTGAACAGTGGGTTAGCTGTAGGAAGACAAAGCAAAGTTACCAGAGAGATTGTTCCACACTGTGCTCAGTGCTTACCAGTTGTTTGTGCTAAGGTAAGCACTGAGTGATTAAAGACCAAAATGTTAGCTGATTACCCATTCAAAACCTGATCCATAATACTAGTGTTACAGCTAGAATTGGTCAATAATCTCAGGACATAACTTTTTCAGTGTAAATTCACATTTCATTTGATTGTCACAATTTATGAATTTATGCTGAGTTTGTCAAATATCCTCAGCTAAAGGATTCATCAAGTCAAATAATTTTCATTTTGAAAGTTTTCATACGAAACAGATTTCCCCACATTTTTAAACAACATTGTATTTTTTTTTCCATATGCATTTGAATATTTTTAAACTGGTTAATGCTTTACCAGGACAATTTTTAATAGGGAGGCCAATGGATTTTTCCAGTATATCTGTTTACAAAGGGAAATAAAGAAAAAAAAACCACCACAAGTTAATCACACAACATGGCTTACTGAGTTGTAAAGACATGTAGGGTGAGCTTACTCTACAGCTAGCAAGAGCTATGGGTTTGACATACCTCTATAAAATCTTTCCCAGAATTCCTAAATACTATTGTACATAACTTAGTATGTCTAAGAGAAAGCCCTTATTTTGAGATAACTTCAGTCTAAATCAACAAGGTAAATGATGAAATTGAAACACTGAGAGGAAGATATGATTTATGGACAACAGGAGAGAAATGACAGAAAAGGGAAAGGAGCAAACAAAAGCTCATTTAGATGAAATGCATTGTGAAGGAGGAGGTGCAGCCCTTTATTTCCCCTCTCTGTCACCTATGAAAAAACATATGGTTGGGAATGGTACTCCTGACTTCTTAGAGCAGGTAAAACATGTGGAAAGGCCATAAGAAAATATGTGGAAAGCAAAGTTTCTCCTTTGAAAGATGTTGAGCAACTGAGGACTAAACCTGGAATTTTCTCTTGTGTTTTTTTTATTATGGGATCAAAGTGTAAATCCAAGCTTACCTGCCACATACTTGCTGTACCTACTCTCTTTTTTTTTAGCTTTTAGACCTAAATATTAGCAACAACATGAATTCAACCTCAGGTGAAAGCAACCATGTTGCCTCAATCAGGACAAATATTGAATGAAATAACCACTTAGGATATGCAATTGCCTATGAAGAAGAGTTGTCTGTCATCATAATCAATGAATGGCAAAAATGTTCCTTTGCTCTTCATTTGGGGTTTTTGTTGTTGTTGCTGGTGTTACAGCCTGTAAGAGAAATCACCTTTAGTTTTCCAAGTATCAAATCAGAGACCTGAGGGTCCCATAACTCTTCTTAACTAAGTGAGCATTCACTACAACATCCCTTTGAGAGAGGTTTCATGGTAACTCCTATTTCAGATGTGGATTGGAGGGAAGAGGTTGTAAAGGGTTTTAACCCCATGTAGTATCTCTAGGCAATGCGGGCTTGTCATATGGCTGTATAACCACTTACCCGTTCCCTCAAATAAAATCAGATCAGTCTCCTAGCGCCCTTTGCAGTGGAGAACATGCTGAGACAAGGAGTACAAGGCATTTGCTCAGGTTCCCATGGCTGGAAGCATAGCCTGAAGTCCTGGCTCTTCTTGCAGAATCAGTGCAATGCACTGCTCTTCTGAAAGCTCGGCAGTGCCATGAGCAGTATGCGGTGCCCCATAAATGCCAGCCACAGGAGAAGCAAAACTTTCCCAATCCTTTTTCACTGAAAGGAGAGCTTATTACAACTCAAGGGGATTTAAAGAAACAGGTAAGAGAGGCGGAGAGCAAAGGGAGAAAGTCTATCTTGGAGTACTTTTCTCCTTCAGATATCTTTAGAAAAGGGAGAAAAAAGAGAAGATTGACTCAACTAGATTTAGCAAAGTGCCACATTGCTCCTGCCATAGCCAAGGTTGCTATTTCAATGCTTACCCTGTTAGATCAGGAGAATAATTACCTCTACGTGTTGTACATCTCTTGATCTGCCAGGCAGGAAACAGAATCCTCAGAGCATTTATCCCCAAGGGAAGATACGAATTAAAAAAAACATTTTCAGTTGGCTCTGCTTCCTTTTGCATTTTGTTTCAGACTCCTTGATGCACCAGCAAGTGTCACTATGGTCTTTCCTATATAAGCAGCAGAGATGAGAAGGTGAGTTTTGGAGCAGGAAAGGGGAAAAAAAAGAACCCTAATCATGATTATGAGTGGAGTTTTGCCACACCCCTGTCTGGAGACAGTAACCCTGAGTTACAGTCTCCCTATGTTTTCAATGGCAAGATGATCTGAAATTATTTGTTAAATCTTTCACTTTGGAGACATTTTAATGGTAGGATCCTGTGACAAAATCTAATTGTTTTTCTTTCTTTTGTTCTTGTGGGGATGATTGCTGCTTGTAACAATCATAGTTTCTTTTTCAACATAGTCTATTTGCTAAACCAAATTTTCAAGTTCAACTTTTCATATTTGGGAGTGGAAGTTCATTCAGGTATATTGCTAGTTCTCTAGATAAGAATTAGAAAATGAAATATTGATCAATTTAGAAAAAGGAGTGAAATGAAATCTGTGACTATAATTTCATTTCTCCTATTCTCTTTCAATGTTGTTGAATATTTTGGCACCATTTTCAATATATTTGATGTTAGATGGGGAAGTGTGAAAATGGAAATGCATTGGGGAAATGGAAAAACACCAACATTCCTGTTACTGAAACAAAACTAAATTATTATGACAAATATTATCATGAATATGGAAAGGAAGCAAGATTGTGTTTTCTTCTCCAACTGCCTAGCCACATTTTCTTGTTCCATAAAAAGGAAATTCAGCAGCATGCCTGTGACACTGAAATGTTAAACTCTGAAACCAATTTTATCTTCAGGAGACATATAGCTCATTTAAAATACACTTCTTTCTTCCTTGCCTAAATATTTAGTTTTAACCCTTTGTATATAGCTGGTTTAAGTCATCACAAAATCCTAGAAATTCTACCTGAAATGCCTATTCCTGTGCATGCAGGATTGCTGCTTTGGGTGAAATTCTTAGCTTGCTAAAGGGATGGTGATAACTCCCCATGGATTCTCACTGCGTGAGGATTCCACAATTTATTTCTTAGTCATGTGCCCTGTATCTTTTTCTACATCTTCTTGAGTATTGTGTGAAGTATGGGAGCATGGGTACAAAGGAAGGGAGGGATGTCAGCCAGGGTAACACAGTATGCAGTGGCTTTGCAAGAGGAGTGAATGGCTCAGAGCAGTCACCCTCTCCCCAGTGAAGTTTTGGATGTAGAAACCATGAAACTGAACTTCCTCCCACATTCAGAATTTCCATAGCATTTGCTTTGTCAAGAGAAGTCTGATCTAGGCATGAGGTTTGGCTTTCAGACTGTCAACATTTCAGGGAAATGGAAAATGGAAATTGAAATGCACAAGTGCATCCATTCCTCCTTTTAATTCATTCCTGCTTGCTATAGCCATGATGTGATGCAATCTTGCCTTTACTTAAGTAGACTACAGAGTAACATTGACGACAGGAAGAATGAGCAACTTCAGGGAGGAGAATTAGAATTGTTTGACCTTTCATAGTCTCTTTTCATCATCTATACAGAAAATAATATCATAGCTCAAAGCTCCTGTTCCCTCAGGTTTCTTTCACTTTAATAACATTCCTGCATGGATGTAATAAAAGTCTCTTTTTCAGTGAGCTCATTTTTCTTCCTTGACTTCTACTTACCATTCTTGACTTTGGAGATCATGATCAGGACAATTAATAAAAATCTCAGAATATGCTGGAGGAGGCAGTCTTAGCCACAAAGTTCCCCATTTCCATTACATTGATAATAATGTGTCTCATGATATGGCTGATCTGATGTTATAGATTCAGAAGTTCAGCTAGTCAGGTGGCTTTGGAGAAACATCTGGAGTAATCCTCTGTATTTCCAAAGCTTGCTTGTTCCTACCCTAAACTTACAAGCTTTGCTAAGCCACAGAGTGCTGTTTCTCCTGCCAGAGAAATACCAAAAGGTAAATATTGGCATTAATTTCTTCCATGTAAAAGTTTTTGGTTGTGGTACTTATCCCGCTTGCTAAGCAGCTTGTTGTTATGTAGTCCATCAGTCAATGTGTCACTGAAACCCACACAATTCAGTCATGAAGAATGTTACTAATATTTTATTTGATTTTAAACAGTTTCCTCTTAGAAATACAAAAGTATAGCACTGTCAGCTGGAGCAGAGTAAGGGAAAGCAAGTTTCCTACACATTTTTGAGGAAGTGCCTACAGCACTTACACTCCTTAAGCCAAGGCAATTGTTTAATGTTGTATGTCCTCCACATTGGCAGTGACTCCTTAAGGAATGTCTCCTTATCTATATATATTTATTTGTTAGTTCATAACTGTTTTCCTTTATTTCAAATGTACATAGTTCTCACTGCTTATGAGAAAAATTAAGACTGTTCTTTGATACTTGCTTTGTGGCAAAGAGATATAGAGATAGATTTAAGAAAACATTCACAGAAGACATATGAAATATTCTTTTACATGGTGGGGGAGTTAATTTGAAATAAAATTTTCTTTCTGCCCTTTTTATAAGCTTGCTTCTCTTGTCATAGAATGGATAGTTGTTATAAAAAGCTGTTCATTTATAACAACCATAAAGAAGCATGAATGCATTGACTTTATGGTCAGTTTATGGAATTCATTTACTGAGGAGGTCATCAAATTTTGTCTACTTGTCCCATTAGGGAAAAAAAAACCCGGTAAAATTAAAAGTTTTTAGCAGAGAAGATCTCAAAATGAATTAGTTGTTTGAGTCTTCCCTCTCTCACCTACAGGTAGACATTTGCTCACTGCCCCCTGCAACTTTGCATGCTTCAGTACTAATTGTGCTCATGCTTTGAAAGAGAGAAGATAAAATGATTTGGCTCTGTCTAACCCCTGAAATTGCAGTGATTTTGACCTGGTTTCTTTTAGAGCAATTCTAAACTGATAAGAGCTAAGCTGAAGGACCTGACCTTTTACCTTTTAAACTAAATGTGTTTAAAAACCCAACTCAGGCTACACTGGCACTTTTCCCTCAGGAACGAGACATGATGTCAGTAGCTCTAGGTATAGTGTGACTTCTGTCCACTCTGTTCCCGATATGGTATACTTATCTATGTTAAAGGCTTGCTGTCCATGATGAGTTGCAGGTCAAAGGAGTGTCAGAGCATTTCTGATTTTTTTACCATCATATTTTCATAATGTATGGCATATGACCTTTAAAAAGCTGCAGAAAATGAAGCAGTGTTCATCAGCTATTCTGTACTTATTGTACAGCCTGGGTAACTGCTTCATGGAGTCTGCCCCTGCTCGGACCCTGGGGCTCCCTGGCAGCTGTGATGGGTGAGGGATGTATTCGCCATCATGCCACACTCCCATGGTGAAGTCTTAAGGTGAAGAAGGCAAAGAGAGAGAAAAGAGATTAGTGATCCTTTCTTTTTGTGAAATAGCTCTGAGATTGGTTAAAAAAAAATCTAGTTAGCTGGCAAGGACAAACTCGAACATGATGCCTGCAAGATACGTCCAGCTGTATGCGTGCCACATGCTGATCCATGTGCCGTATGGCAGGCTGCCATTTACATTGCTGATAGGGTGTTGAGATCCACAATAGAGTAGAGCAGCCAGCCACAAAGTTAGGAAACTTTTCTCTCCTCTAGTCACAGACTTTCCTTTATTGGTTGACTTTTTTTGCTTTGTTTGTGGTCTTTTTTTTTTTTTCTTTCTATTCAGAACCCTCACTTTACAGCACCAAGAGCCAACTATTTGTGGGACTATCTGAAAGTCTTTAGATGTTTCAGAGCATACTGGAATGGTTTCCTAAAATCTTGGTTCATGTATCTGAAGGAGGGGGACAGTTTTTGGCACATCTGTCTTGCACATATTCATCATAGGCTAACATACAAAAGGCAGCAGCACTCAGAAAAGCAAAGATGTTAACACAGCTGCTGCTTCTCTTGACTCACACAGTGAGCAAACGCTGCTCCACAGACAGAACATGTGAAAATTAACCAAATCTCATAGGGGCCTGGAGTGCTTAAATCCTTATTAGTGGTAAACTGTGGTCATAAAGAAACATCATACGAAAATTAAAGCAGTATTCTTAAAAATACAAGCATTATAGCATGTTCTCCAGAGTGTAATAGCAAATGTGGTTTCATAGCTGGAACCCTTTTTACTTAGAAATTGATACTTCATAAGATGTTTTAATCATTTTTCATTTATAAAGCAATATTGTGCCATTTGGTTCTTAGAAATCTCTGTAATAAACATACTAGTAGCTCATTAAGTCTCACTAAACACTTTTATATTAGGTAAGAGTTATTTCATATTTTAAATAGATAAATGGGCACAGTGTGCCTAAGTGACTTGTATAAGATAATATATCATGTCAGCTGTTTCTGTGATAAGTAAGCAGGGTGGCAAGTCCTCTCTTTGCAAAACAGAGGATGCTGATAGATTTTCATAACAGGTACACATTCTTTTTTTTTTAACCCCAAGCCCAAGAAGTGAAGAGAAAATCTACTGTTCAGCTGTGTTGGTTCCTTTTGGCTAATGCTTAGAGTACTGTGTCACATACAGTAAATTACTGGAAGAAGAAATCTCCACCAAGGTAACAGGTGCCAAATGAAATATATTAGTCAATAAAAAAACTATTAGAAAGCAAGTCCTTTTAATGTGATTTACGGTAGACTGAAGTTACAAAACAGCAAATGGAAGGAAAGAAAATTACACCATGAGTGGTAAAGAGGAGCACTATTTTTATGGTTTATATTGGAAAATGAAGGCAAAACTGTAAGTAGGTATTGGCCATGGCCTGTTAGCATTCATTCCCAGAGGAAATAGTTGGAATTTGAAAGAGTAAACACCAATGAGGCAGGGAGATTTATTTATTGTGGACAAAGGCTCAAGTATAGAGGCCATTTTCTGATCATCTTACCCTTATCCTGCTTTCCATTGCACTGTGTGATCAGAAGGATTTTTTGTGGAGTAAGTTAATGTTTGATGCGTAGAAGAACATGGGGATTAAGGAGCGGAAGTGTGGTCAATGCATAACAATTCTCAACAGGACAAATTAATAATGCCTAAGAGATGACTGCTGTTTAGAAGCTGCTTCTTGCATTGAGGGAGCTGAACTCGATACAGCATGGTCGCCTACTGGAGCACAAGACCACCATTAAGAAAATAGGGGGTTGTTTGCACCTGGGCTGACTGGTGACTGTAATAATGCCATTGTGCCTCAGTTTTTCCACCTGAGGAATGAGAAATATTAATAATCTCCTTTGTAAAGTGAGAGTTGATGAAAAATGTTATGTAATGAGTAGGATCCTTTAAAGAAGAGAAACATGATTATTATTTTCAGGATCTATAATACATCCAAACACAAAATACTAATGTTGACAAAGGAGATTTCTACTACTATGAAACAAAGGCTATTTGCACAATAGCTTAGAAGCAGGAAATCTCCTGGAGGTGATGCTGATAAAGCATGTGTATAAGTAGCGTGTTAGTTTAGCTTCTGCTCTGTGGCAGATCTTAGTCCCTTCATAAATTCACACTCACAAAAAAAAGAAATGAGAAGGCTGCTTTGAAAAGATTTGTCTAAACTGTGTTACATGATTATGTGTGGAGGCTGGAGGGTAGCAGGAGAAAAGGAAAGCAAAAGCCGTGTCAGATTTAAACAGCCCACTTTGTACGCTGGGAAAGGCAAGTGTCTTACATTTTTAATTAGTGCCATGCTACTTGAATAAGAAGATAGCATGGTTTGCTGCAAAGGAAGGCCGCACAAAATAAGTAATCTATGTATTGAGCTGCTTTTCTCATTTACACGCTGTGTCATTTTGTCGTGTAGCAAAATACTGCTAGAGCTACAGCTTTGTAATTAAGTGATTATTTTACACACATCTGCATTACAGAATCCGTATTACATTACACGACTGATAGCCTGATGGCTTGAATTTATATTAAAATATTGTAGTGCCAGATTGGTGTTAGTGTATTAGAGGTTTAGAGATAAAAATTGCTCTCATGCATGTTTCTCTTAAAATCAGCTAAACCTCATCTGTTTATTTTTGAGAAGAGCTGTTTCCTGGCACAGTGATACTAAAAAGAAAGGCAAAAAAAGGAAGATATTTCCTATTGAAATATATGGATAATGGAACAATACATCATCTGTGATTTGATGTTTTTTCTCTTGGCTGTTGCCTTAGCTAAGTTTCACACTACTCTTCATGAGCCAGTGGGACTTAGAAAGAACATGGAACAGCTGCTGTAACTACTGAGCAGAGAGGATGCTCTAAGAGCCAAAGACTGCAGGCTCTCCAGGCTGAAGTCAAACAGTTCCAGGATGGCAGAGTGCCAGCTCCTCTGGTCCAGCAGGGATTGCCTGCATGGGACGGAGGAGGGACTGCCATCTGAGCTGAGTGTGGTAATGCACGTCCGGGAAAACAGGGTGACAATGGCAGATGGCAGATTTTCAGAGGCACTTACTAATAGCTGATTCTATGGAGCTGCATGCATCACAGCCTTCATTGAGAGAACTTCAGGACAGCAATTGCATCTGTCAGAATTCCAACATTTCTTTATAGGATGAAGTAGTGGAGGAAGGAGCAGACAAAGACAATAGAGTGGAAAGGAGTCTGGGAATAAAGTGTGGAATGGTGAAGACAAAGTAATCAGTGATCCACACTGTAATTCTGTCTTGATACCTCAGTCTGCGTAATATCCGGTTCTGCATGACTGTGGACCTTCCTTGGGAGATACTGATGGTTCTTAGGTCTCAGTAGAGGTATTAAAGTCTGTCCCAGAAAGCTGTTTGCTGCATTCCTGGATCAGGGACTTCAGACACTGAGGTATTAAAAATATCCCTTTTTAACATTGATATCATCTTATTACAATATCATCAATAAATTCCCTTGGCATTCTTACATAGAGAAGCTCTTCAGAAGTTTCAAGTATTCTCTAAGCAACCTCATTTTTCTCCAGAAAGTATCTTGTACATGCCTTATAGTATTACAGTATTTGACTTATTTCAGTTTGTAAATCTTTGACTTTTTTACTGCTAAGGTGCAGAAATATAAATTATGGTTAAAAAAAAATTCCCCTTCCCTTAAATGTCACTACCTTCCATAGCATATGTCTGTTTGCCAGGGGATTGAGCACTGTTCTTGATAGAATTAGGGATGTTTTTCAAACACTAGGTTGAACTGGCTGTATGAGTTCTTGTGCCCCTTCTTTCATACAAAAGGAAATCTCATTATCTATGCATAGAGTAAGAGGGTATTATAAGCCACTCACCATTCTCAAGATATTTGCCTTTGTCATAAGAATTCAAAGTTGTTATCACAATTTAAAGTGGACAGCATATGTTGTTTTTTTTTTTCATATTTAGACTACTTCTGTAACATGAGAGACAAATCCCAGAATTACAATGTAGTTACTGAACAGACTTGGGGCTCGGATGAGAGGTGATTTTACCACAATCCCTCTGATAATGTCACATAAATAAAGCTAAAACCTTCATCTCCCCTGTATTAGACTTATGTCCTTACCTTAGCTTTTAGTCATGCTGGTGTTATGACTGTGTCTGCTTTGGCTAGAAGTTTCATCCTGGACCTAAGAAAGTTAAAACTTTGGTGGGTCTGGTGAAATGTGCAGATTTAGTGAAATCTCTGTGGTTCAAAAAATTCTATCTTGCTCTAATAACAATACTATATATATTATTTGGTGCATGAAATCTTGGACTCCATGAATATGAGTTTATCCATTCTGAAAATGGATCTTACCTCACCAGAAGAAAAGCCAGGTCTCCTCTGTGCTTGCTAGTAGAGAAATCTGCAGACTACGTTTTCATGTAAAAAGAGACTGGAGTGAGAGAAAGACAGTGAGAGCTGGAAACTGGTCTTTCTATCATCCCCAAGAGTCACAAGGTGCAGGAAGTTCACTCATTAACTTCAAGAGAATGCATCAAAAGGATGGGGAAGAGAGGTTATTGAAGTGGAAGAGGTTGCACCCATTAGGATGTTTTTGCTGTGAAACTAAATTATGAATTTAAAAGTCTGACAAGCAAAGTGAGTATAATATCGGAAATATTTTTAGACCAAAAGTGTCTTGGGAAACCAATTTTGAAAAGTGGAATAATCTGCCTGCTGGAAAGTTCAATTAAAGTTGTAACATTTAGCATCATGAACTACTTATTCCCGATAGTTCAAATTTTATATATTGCAGCAATTTGCAAAGTTGTGTCTCCTGATACAATGGGAAAACAATATGCAAAATATTTTATGATTGTGAAGGAAGCTTGAGATGATGTTAAAATAACATGTAAATGGAGTGAAAGAGATTGTTGCCAGATTATTTTTTCAGCTGATCACTCATCTCAATAGAGGAGGCAGAACTGGATACCAAGGTACCATTTAATTTAATGTGAAGCATTTGCTTCAACTTACTTCAGCTTTTCTTGATGATTTCTTAGTGCTGTACCCATTTCCTGATCCCAAAGGAGCGGAGGGTTAGTTTTGTGGATAAATCTACTAAGGCAATTTGAGAAATAGGAAATTAATACCTACCTTTTGTTTAAATTCTGTTTTCTTGCCCTGACAATAAATGCAGAATTGACATCTGTAATAATATCTGAGTAGGTAGAATCATAAGAGATTATGAGATGATTATTATAATGATGTAGATTTAGGTGTGACAGGCCCTTTTCCAGAGCTGCTTCAAAGGCAAGACAAAATGTTTTGTCATCTTGGTATTTTTGCATATGACCAAACAAGGATAATAAACAGGAGAGCAAGCCAGCAGGCAGAGTTGCCTGTATGTCTCCAGCTGGGAAGGACCTTTTGGAAAACCCAGAAGAGCCATAGGCAGGGATTCAGCAGGGGAAGAGAGCGAATCTGTATGTCTGTAATTCATCTGGCTGCCCAGGGTGCAAAATCATTGTGAATATGACTCAGTAATTCTGAAGAAAATTCAGGACGAAAAATAGGAACGTGGGGAGTACCGGGGAAGTCTGAGATGCTGCAAAGCAGATAAGGAATGAAATAAAATAAATCATGTGGCAGGGCAATTGCATTGCCTTTGCCACTGATGGAATAAAAAATTTCTACCTGGTGAATCCAATACATTGCACAAAGCATGGACTGTAAAACTTGCTGTCTCAAACAGCTAATTGATGTGAGAATTACACCTGCATTTTGTTAAGCACTACTGCCTTGGTTTTGATGTAGGGATAATAATTTTCTTGGAAGAAAATGAATACAGAAAGGGCATTTGGGCAACTAAACAATGGTAAAACAATGGGACTATCAGGACAATTTGGAGTTCAGTCTGCTTCTTCTCAAAAGGTTTGTGAAGATTGTGGGCCAGATCTTCATCTGCTTGAAAATGAATCAAAGGGGTTATGCAAGCTGATGATCAGCAAAGCATCTAATTTGCCTTTCATTGCTTATCTGACCCAGAGCCACAAAGTGATTGTATAAACACATGTGACAAAGTGTAATATTTGCAAATAACTCTTGTAAACTCTGTGTTGGTAATTTTGGTGATTTATTGACTGTTATTATAAAGAAAACTCAGCAACCACCCTCACCTCCAGCTTTGATATACTCCTTTGATCTTCAGGTAGAAGAAAGCGTGATATAGCAACTGTTTATGTACTGCTGGCATCTGCCATCAGAAATTACAAAAGGAGAATTGAAAAATATTGAGGTACCTTATTTGAGCTACTGCCAGTGTTTGGCCAGATGAGAAATTGGGTAGAAACTCTGCTTGGCAAGGAGGAATCAAATTCCCTTGAACTATTACTGTCAGAGGGTATACAGTCTAAGCATTTCCATTCATTTTGTTCTGTGCAGCATTAGCTCTTATGTTTCTGCTCTCTGTCACACCAGTCTGTTGGTTATTCTTGGGTCTTACACTCTAAAACGCAGTCTTTATGAGGTCTTACACTGAATAAATAGGCTGGTTACCTCAGTCTTCTCATTGCCAAGTCTGGCAGAAACCTTGTGGGTGTCATTGCCAGCAGTACAACATGAGGTAGTTTACACCTGAAAATACACCAGAATCCCAGAAAGTATGAAGGTGCAACTGGTATGTGATGCGTTTAGCAGTAATCCAAATGATATGTTGCTGTACAGATGCAAGATAGAACTGGTAGGGAAGATAACTCCATGGCAAAAATTGGTCTTCAGCTGCCCTGTGTTATGCTGTGAAAAATCCAGCCTTGCAGCCAGATTGGATACGATTCAAAGATGGCTTAAATGAGCCAGCTGTCTGTTGGTGCTTGCTGAGAAAACTATTGAAGTATTATCTGTGTCGGCAGCATAGCAAGAACAAAAAAAAAAATTAAAAAAATTGCATTTGCAAGCTGTGATAGCCTTAGTCGTGCATGACAACATTGCCTTACAGCAAAAAAAAAAAAAAAAACCATGGAAAACACAATGAAATAGTATAACCTTAGAATTATTAACTTTCAAAATAAAGGAAGATCCTTTTGAGTATGCCAAAGTACATTTTTCTGGGGGAACTGAAGGGATCAATATTGTTCCTTTGAAAACCTTTTAATTGCATGGGGAATAAAAATTAACTATAAATGGTTTTGAATTCACCATGGCTGTAGTTGAAGGTAAGTGCACCAGACCTTTGACAATTCCTAATATAAATTCATGAATTAAGATGACAAGGGATTAAGCAGGTTATCCAGATTAGGTTTGTAATACAAAGCCATTTCATTAATATAAAAGCTTCTTTAACTCTAAAATGATTTACTAACATGTTTGCATGGCAAGCTGCTGGTTCTTTCTCAGTCAGTCAGTTTCAGCAATGTCATCACATGTTGTAAAGCCCTGGGTGAAAGGCAAGTCAGTTAAACATAGAATGTCTAACAGGTAGGAGCTTTAGTAATGTAACTCTTGCAGTGCTGCCCACAAAACTGGAGCTCTCCCTCCCCGTGCACTGGCCTCTCCTGTGCATTGCAGGCACTTCAGAGTGTCCCATTAGAATGGAGCTCACATCTGGCTGGAGAGGGAAGGCATTTGCATTTCATCGGAATTTCTGCTCCCATTTACAGAGCAGAGTATATGCTTTAAAGGAGTCTATATAGCACATTGAAGTTGTACTAAGAGTACATTGTGGTGATTGTGGTTAATTTTCTATTGCTTAGCTTTAAAATTGTTCTCTTACTTGCCTTGCATTCTGCAGGTTTAGGGACAGCAATATTGCATTATGTATTACTACAAAATACTACGAAATAAATTTGCAGTCCAAGCACATGAGATCAGCTTTCAAACCAGCGGGAAGCAGGGATAAGCAGTTCTCACCCAGTCACCTCTATCTTAAAGGCAGGTTGTTTTGTCCTACATAAACAATCCTTTCCACCTGCCACTTATGTCCTGACAATGATGAAACCTCAAACCTCCGTGAGTGCCTCTCTTCCATTCTTATTTTGTAGCAGCCTATCTGACCATGCTGGAGTGTTCTTCATTTCAAACTGTTCCAGAGGTGGAAGCATTCTAAAATGGCATTCATAAAGTCTTTTGAAAATTACCATTTGATGTATCAAGAGTACATAGCAACTACAGTAAATTCTGATAACCACTTAGCAGGGATTATACATAACTACTTGAATTCAGTTTTCATTGCCATCTATTCTCAGGACAAGAGGAACTGAGATGACTAAGGTGGATGCTGCAATATCCATGGAGCTGCTTACTGTGTGGAAGTCTGAGCAGCTTACTAGGTGACTTTAGCTGGTATCTGAGAAGTACCACAGAGCTGTCAGGAGCTGATATTGCGATCAATGGTAAATGTTTTCACTCTTATTACATACTGCCTTTACGGTAGATTGGATCCCAACATTAATAAAACATGGAATCTAAGTGCAAGAATTAATTCAGTGCAAGAGCTATTTGAAGATGTCAGGCAATTAGTTACCCTTTTCTTCAGCTGAAAAGATTCAACTCAATTTCCTATTGAGAGATTGCTGCCAGGAATGCCAAATCAATAATGTGAAGCATTATGGGATTATTACAAAAGGTACAGTACTTAATAAACGCAAGCATCATTATAGGTTTTGTTATCATCCTCCCTCTGTGGACTTGGTCTTCTGGGATGTGACATCTTGTTTGTACATAACCGAAGGCAGAACAGCAGAACAGCCTGTGCTGACTGACAGGGTAGATGGCTGCTCCTTCAGATTGCTCCGCTACACAGAAAAAAAATTGATTCAGATTACTCAGAAATAACCTCGTTTCCCATGCACCTCGGTTAGTTTAAGAGCCATACAGAACAAGACATTTAAACTGGGCAAGGCAAATGTTATCATTCTTATTACGTATTTCTAGCATGATAGTATCCAGGCATCCAAACAAACAGGCAGACAGAATCACCCTGCTCCAAAGAGTACATTGGAGTTTTATACTGCTAGCTTTCACCTAAAGATTGTCAAAATCAATCCAGTTTAATTAACAGATCTGTTTCTAACATGCAGCACAATGCTGGATCCAATGATGTCCTAAGCCCAATACGTATTATTACATATACACCAAGGAGTTAATTTGATGGTTGATTTCCAGCATCATCCTTTCAGACAAAGTTCCACACCATGGGTAGGAATAGCAAAACTTGCTGAAGCCAGAAGGTTCTTTAGATCACATTTTCCTTGTTTTTAAGGATTATTTTTAGCACTTTGGTTTCTGTAATTGTTTATTTTTATAACCTAAATTTCAAGTTTATAAAAAAGCATGAAAGGTGTGAGGGTAGTTATTCTGAAATCCAAATAACAGAGAAAAAAAGTTAAATATTTCTAGTTTTGCTAGCAAGCACACATGAAAGGGAAAATCCAAAAAGCATTTCATGAGCCACTGTTTTCAGTTCCCTGTCAATTAAAAAAAGCCATAGAGTTTCTGTCTCACATGTTATTACACTGAAACAGGAGTAATGCTGGGACATGAAGAGTACCTAAGAGAGGCCAAATTCTTATTTTTTCCAAGAGGAAGGCTGGTTCTATGTTAGGGGCCGTATATAACCCTAGTTGTAGGCTTGGCTCTGCAACAGACTTCCTAAATTACTGTGGGCAATTCAGATAATTCTCTAAGCGTGAACTGCCCATCAGTAAAATCAAAATGATTACATTTCTGAACTTCAACAGAGGGTTATGAGGATGATTATGTTAAAATTGGAAACACAAGTATGCCTAGCCAGATAACTATAATTGTCTACCACAGCTGAAGTGGCTTAGAGGTTATACAGTCCATCCCAAAAAGAGTGGATACAGACAGCATCCCACATAGGACTGCATGGAGAACAAGTCAAAAGGGTATCCTTAGGAAAGGTGGCAAAAAATTCTGAAATAATATACATAATTTGGGCAAAAATTGATATACCATCCCTTTTGGCTTTGCATCTCTGGATTTAAGTCTCTTTACAGTGTCTGTTTAAAAATGAGATTTTTGTCCAGAGGTCATGGCGCTGAGTGCACCAATATAGGTCTTAATTGCCCTGACCAGGGTCACCTGGACCTTCCACCCACAGCCTCTGCCTGTGGCCCAGGAACTCCATTTAAGCTCAGGCCTGACTCTCTGGTTTTTGTCTGAGCCATGTTGTTGGTGTACCTGTCTGCAGGCCTGTCTTTGCTTCCTAGCTGGAGCTTGGAGCTGTGTTGTAACACTGTCTCTAGTCTTATCTCTGACCCAACCTCTTGCTGCTTTTTGCTGTACTCCCTGGACGGACTCTGGACATGATTCATCACCTTGCCCTGTGTGGAGGTGTGGAAGGGCCATGTTATCAACTCCTTGTTCTGTGTGCCCTGCTTAGTTCTTGTGGAGCTGTACACTGGCTGGTACATAAGGATGTTGTCATCTTTCATGGCTTCATTGATTGAGCTATTCTAGGCCTGCATGAAGATCCAGCTTTGTATCTTAGATTATATGCCAGTTTAAAAATGTTGAAGTGGCCAGTGGTTGCTTCAGAGGATGCTGTCAAGCATACCATATTGAAACTTTTCCTACCATACTGGAATAAAACAGCTGTTAACTGACGTGGCATTGAGTGTTACAAAGGTGCTTAGTGATGTACGTGCACATGATGTATGTGCATAGCTCCATTAGCACTAATGGGAGTTAATGGGCATAGCCTGCTAGAAGAGAGGAGGCTATTTCTCTAAGTGTCAGAGACTAATAAAAATGACATTTCAATTTGGGTGTCCAACCTTCAATTTAGGCAGCAAGTACTTTAGATGAATCTCTTGACAGCTACAGTGCCATAATTAACTACAAGCTCAAATGGAATTGTTTATGCTATTTCAATAGCTTATTCACATGCTTTAAGACCTCCCTGCTGTGACTTCAGGGGGGAACATATTCAGTTCTATTTAGAAGTTTTGTTTTGTTGGTCTGCTGCATTAGAGAGTCATATATGTATCAACACAAAGACTTGATTATCTTAATTCACATATATACCTGATTTCTTGTTGTTTTGGTGGGTTTTTTAAAATGTTAGTCATAATAAATGGATTTGTTTTCTTGCCTCTTGATAGAACAAGCTGGATTCACTTCATGACAGTTGTCAATGCTGTACATAATCAATGGAGTTGTTAACCAAATGCAGTGGCTGCTGAAAGCACTGCTCAGCCACTGAAAGCTTGAAAGGCTGTAAGAAGACCGAAATTATTTGATGGCCGTAGTGCAAGACAAATGATTTGCATAAACTTGACTATCAGATGCCAAAGTGTAGAGCTAACAGTTTCAATAAAACCAATCTGGAAGCTGCTGGTGGGTGCCAAAGGCACTGTCCCAAACTCACAGGAGATCCCGAAGAGCTGGGTGTTCTTCCCCACTGTCCTGCTGCATGCTAAGGAGACTTGGTATCATGCTAATTATTGGAACACAAATCTATCACATCAATAGTCAACATTACCACCTCCCAAATCTGTCCATTCAGTTCAGTGGAGCAGCAACCATTAATTCATGAAATCTTTGAATTTCATCTTGGTCACTGTGGTCTGTGGCATACTTAAAGTCTTGAGTCCACATGTATGCATCCTGCCTACATCCTTACTGCAAGGCAAGGGGCTCTGGATGTGCCCCGCATTCTTATTCCAGAGCTATTGGAAACTTAATGGAGTACACTGCAGCCTTCTCTCTGTCTGCATGCCTGGCTCACCTTTCAAAGAAGTCCAGGGCAGGGAGGAAGGTAGTGCACATCTGGATCTCAGGGTTCTATGTAATCCAGCTGAACAACTGATTTAGTGCTTGAGGGTTTTACACTTAAATACTTCTCAGGTAACTTAATTTAAAAAAAATTCCTGAGCAGTTCTCTTAAAGGATATTGTGTCATGAGAAAAAATAAAGATTTATTAACAACCAAAGAGGATTGCACATATCCTATTTAATTCTCTTTGATGTTTCTCTGACCTTTGATTTTGTTTACTGAACAGACTTCTGTGGAATGCCAGTTCTTATAGCTAACTCCATTTGTATTATCCATTCAGCTAATGAGAGTGCTTGGTGTGTGATTGTATTGTTGAATTGTAGCTGCCATTCAGAAAACAGAAATATCGCTTTCCAAACTGGGTATGTGGCCTGAAGTGGCTAATACATTTTGTGGTGCACTTTATGGAATTGATTATTTTAGCACTCATGACAGTAATTTTTCACAGCATCCTCAGTAAAACATAGCAGGGTAACTATTCTAAGGTTCTAAACATGGACATTTCTGTAAGAGAACAGCTCTTGGCTTTGTGGTGCCCTTTCAGGAATTCAGACAGCCCTTGGACTTAGAGGGTTATCTTAGGAGAATGGTTGTTGAGATCTTTCTTCTTTGCGTCCAGCTATGAGTGTGTCCATGATATCCTCATTGCCAGCTCGTGCCGAGTGGTGCTACAACTCTGGACAGTTCCAGTGAGTATCAGTGAGGAGTAAGACATCATTTAACATTTCAGTGGCAGAGTAATCAGGCCTGCAGGAAGTTAATCAGCATTTTGATATACATGGAGAACTGCCTTAGTTAAACTGTTCTGTTTAAGTTTGACAGTGCTTTTGCAGGCAGATGCCTTGTATATGTTAGTTTGATGGAGGTTCTTACGTGGATGAATGTTTGACTCTGAGGTAGCGTCTGTGAAATGGATAGTTAATATATGGAGATTTGGGCTCACTTTTACTTTCTAATTGGAATTGACTGGGGATATTTCAAACTGGGGTTATACTATGATTTAAGCCTGTGTTATAAATTCACCATCATGATGCAGCTACTGGAATAGTTGTGTAAGAGAAAGCAGGACTGAAATGACCTTTAAAGGTCCCTTCTGACCTGAACTATCCCTGTGATTCTATATTCAAGAGTTGCATGTATAGTGCATGCAGTTCCTCCCATTGTTCTCAGCCTGCGTCCATTTCTATGAATATTATTCTCAGAGTGAATAAAGGAGATGTAATCTAATTCTTAAAAGACTTTCTATGTCTGGATGTATTTGAACAAAGATTTCACATTATGCTATCAGATATATATGGCTACAGCAGTGACTGATGTAAATCAGTGTAGTTCCGTTAATTATAGAAGGCATGGAATTATATCTTAACTTAGCACCACACTTTGTACAAGGGAGTGAATCCAGCTGTGAGAAGTCAAATTCAATCAAGCAATAGGGATTCTATTTCTACAGTATAAGTAAAAAAAAAAAAGTAGTCTAAATATTCAGCTGTAGTTGAACATGATGGCATGTATTATGAAGACATTGTGCCTCTCATTAGTCTGTATTAATATATATGCAGAAATCAATCAACTTAAACATGATTTACTGTTGTCTTTAAAACAACCAGTTAAAGATCTCTCTTGTGGTTTTTTTTTTTTTTTTTCTTTCCTCCTTCTGGTAAGCAATGTAAATGAGCAGAATATTAAATTCTCCACTGTATCCATTAGGAAATCAAGCAGTTAAACAAGTATGGGTAGTTTAATCCTCAAAGCAGTTTAAAAGCTTTTCCATTAAGTTATTAAGTACACATTAGCAAGGAATAATGCTTAATGAAAAAAGCCTTCAGTATCCCAAAATACACAAATCTACATAACATAAAAATGTTGACATAGCTTCAAAATATGATTGAGTGATAGCTGCATTACAAAACTTTGTATAGGACTTCATTAATGGAAACAGTTAGAAGCTATGAGATCTTCTGTTACGTGAGGTTGATAAGGTGGAAGTAATAGCTAATTGTGGTCAAATAGTGCTCGTAATACTATTTTTATTTTTAATTTTTTTTTTTTTTTGCAAAATACATGGTGATTTTTAATACACTCCTACACATACATCTCCATTAAAAGACCACTCTGCTTACTGCTGTAGGAGGTATATAAAAAAAAAAAAAAATCTCAAAACTGAAAGAAAGCACCTTTCTACCTGTATACCTACCGCTCCTACTCCTGGAACAAATGTACTAATTTTATGAGTACTATGAAAGGAGTGAATGCTTCAGATACCCCACTCTTTGGAATTGTTCACTCCAAAATAATGTCTCAGTAGGAGTGGTGTAATTTGGCGTTGTCATGTTTGGCTCTTCTGATTTCCCTATTCCCCAGCTCAAAAATGCTGGAGTAAAATGCAAGGTTTTGTGGAAAATGTATGTGCATACAAGCACTTTATTCTCTGATTAATTAGAAGAATGCAGTTAGAACCTTTACTCCTCTGAAGAGAGTACAATTAGTGTCACAGTGCAATGAGTTCTCAACAGTTGTGCAGGGCCAAGCTCTGAAAGTTTCACATATGGCTTCCAGCTATGGTGCCTTTCCTCTGAAGTCTTTGTATCCCTTAAATATTCCATTTGTGTTCAGTTTCATTCATTGATCCCTATGGCATTTGGTGTGGTACACATAGGTCATGTTCAGAGGTTGCTTCAGTCAATAGGAGTTTTGCTGCTGGCTCACCAAGCTTTCGTTTGTGTTTTCAATCTGTTTAGTGCATGTCTCAACTCTTAGAGGCAATGTTTTGGCAGAAGTGAAAATAGTATTCTACACAGATTAAAATACTGTATTTGAAAAATTAAGATCACAGAAAGAAATACATCTGGGATATTTTTTCTTCTTTCTGCTCATTAAACTATGCAGTTGTCTCCTGATATGTATATTTTTTAAATTCAAGGTAAATTCTTTTACAAAAGGAATTACTGTACCTGACAATCTTATTTTGAAAAGTTATTGCTTAGATTTTGTGCTTATACAAGTGACATAGCTATTGCCAAGGTCTCTTTCTGCATCTCATTCATCAATCTTAATCCTCCATTGCATATCCTACATCCACTTCTCCCCTCCACCTACTTCTCACTCCAGTAGCTGGCAAGAGAAACCAGTGTTTCATATTAAAAATACCAACCCTGTGGGGAAATGTTTGAATGTACTCCTAGACATGTGTTGTTGGTTTTTTTTTTTTTCAGAATTAGGGCATGAAAAAGGATAATGAATGTTAAGCAAAGTTAAAAACAGATTTAGGGAGAATTAAAAGGCAGAAATGTAAGATTAGGTTGAACTCACACTTAGAGGGATTAAGAGACTTTCGTTTGTCCTTTGATCTCATTTGTGTTGCTGTAAAGATCTTTAGGGTCAGTGCTGTAGAGGATTATCACTGTTCTAAATTATTGTTCGGATTTACCGTAATGGATTACATGCAGAAAAATGGTCTACCATGGAAATAGCAAAGATACCCTACTCATTTCAGCCTCCAATTTCAAACTGAGGCTACAAATCCCAGCAAAGGTTCTCAACTTAATTAGCTTGGAAGAGAAAGCTAGCACACTATGTGAACAGCAGTAATTTTCTTCTTTGTTTTCACCCACTGTGTGAACTATGAGAAGTTATCTGGTTTCATTGCATGTGTATAGAGTATAATGCAAGGTTTATGGTGGAGGAGTAAAATTCCTGGATAAATGCAACCAGTGTATCTGGCTCCCTTTTCTGAGCATTGCCCTAGTGGATTTCACCTGTGAGAGTTAGGAGAAATTCAACATGTTTCTCATAGGAAAAGCTGACAGTGGGCTGTCTCCTGACCTGCTGTGAATTAGCAAGATGTCTCTGAATGGAGTCACTCACAACAGCTTTCCATCTGGCCCAGCTCTGATGGCCACAGATTACTATAGAGATACTCAATTATTTACAGAACTGACTTCTAGGCACACAGGACAACTGAATATAGGAAGAAGTAATCTTTTTCAGTCTTCCATCACTGTGTTGATTTGTTCTCTTTATCTTTTAAAGATATGCTGACAAAATTTTCCTCGTATTTTCACTTAAATGCTTGTGTATACAATATATTCTACTCATTATCTAGCTATTACCTCCTCTTAATGATTGGATTCTCAGTCTTTTTATTTAATAATAGCTCAGAAAACCATGTGATATTATGTAGCCACTGAGCAGGCTTATTTAATGGTATACATTTCACATTTTGAAGCTGTGAAGCCATAAATTTAAATCCCTGGCAGGATCAGCTTGCCCTTCATCTTTCAGAGGTAGAGAAATTTAATTCCATGCAGTTTGGTGTGCAAGTCATTTGGATGAGACCTTATTAAGCTAAGGTCCTGCTGGTTTTGTATAGATATTACAGATTCCATAACACTTTCCATCAAGGTGGAGGCTTGCTTTAAAGCCCTTAGTCAAATGTTCACTCCTTGTCATACAGAGTGCCATGTCAAATGGATACTTTCCTTTCACCCTAAAAGTGGTGTAATTTATAATGCCTGAATAATGATGTGGGTTTCTTTTAGAGGAAAACTTCTATAACTCTATCATCCCTGCGAAGACTTAGTGACCTGCTTAATTTTATACATTGCCAGCACTCCCAAAGTGAGTAGTCTCACTGATGTCTGGATGAAAAACTCATGTTCTCTCTGAACCATTGCAAAGAATTAAAATTGATAGATAGCAGCTGTATTTGCAGTATCAATATGTAACTAAATTGCAGTAAAATACAGGAAGGTGCACTGACTAAAGGAAAACTGTATGAGAGTATTGCTGTGATTCTGTAAGTACAGGGCAGACCAGCAGGAGCTAAAGCTAATAAGTAAAAACAAAGGTGACATCAGATTGGCAGGCTGAGTGCTTGCAACTGTGAGCAGTCACACTCAGTGGAATTATTTGACAATAGCTAAGGGTTGTATTTCTGTTGGCAGGATCATGATGACTCAGTACAGTGTAGCAGTGTAGCCTAACAGGAGTCATAGATCTTTTTTTTTATTATTTTTTTAAAGAAGAAGGTAGAATAGGCCATCTAGAAAAAAATTAGGCACCTGTTTCTAAAATGGTCAGATAATACCTGTACCTGTTGACACTAACCAGCCATGTAGCATCACTTTAGCTACAAAAAAGCTGAGATCAGATATTCTCTGAAGAGTTAGTTGGGGCTTTGCTACTTGTTTGAATTGAGATAAGCAAGTGTAATGTCTACTTATCTCATGAGTCAACAGAAATAAAAGCTCTGCCCCTCATCCTGGGTGCTTAGCACATCTGGGGAAGGTAGTACATTTCTGATCAGTTTAATGTAATTAGGAACAACAAGTATAAAATTTTAAAAAATTCTTATGTCCTCTGTTTTTAATACAAGTGAAAGTGTATTTCATATGTGAGCTACAAAGGCAGAGGGATGGCTAAAATTATTGCCAGTCTTTGAAGTAATCAATTTTATTCTCTGAGCACAGTGGTATGTTTATGAAAATGTTTAAGTTCTTTTTAAATACACCATGGAAAGTTTTATAAAATAAACCATATCCTATAGAGCCCAGTCATTTAGTACTTACTGTCACAATTAATAGCATGGAAGTCAGTATTTTGTCACAAGGACACAGTAGGTCATAGCATATTGCTCCACCACTCCCTGGTGCATCTATGGGAGGAATTATGGTGCAGGGAGAGGCAATTCTCTGCCTTTTCTTCCCCATTTGTTTCTATGAGGTTTCTATGAGTCAGTAACAATGTCCCAGGCTTAGATTGATTTAGCTGAGCTGATATTCTGTGTATCTAGATCCTAAATTCTCCATGCAGTTAAGAGATGGGGAGTAATATATGTGGTTTTATTCCTTTACAGAAACATGCAGGCCAGATCACACTGGTGTGATATCAACACCTGGTAACTGCTTCTAAGCCAGTTTCTGGGAATGACTAGGAAACTCAATCTCAAACTACATCATTTGTTTATCTTCTGTTTGTTTAAAAAAAATCTCCCCAACACACCCATACCACAGCATAAATATGCCAGACTTATAAAGAGCTCATTAAGCTTTTTGTGCCCTTTAAAGCTTTCATGTTAAGTGTTTTCATGTCTCCTTGCCTGTTCCTCGGGAAAGTGCCAAGGCTAATGAAGAGCTTACTGAAGCTTTTCCAGTTGTCCCCTCCAGGTTGCTGTCAAATTACCTGCTCCACCTTCAGTAACAGGGAAGCTACTAAAAAAACCAAACATGCTAAGACAATCTTTGTGGAACTCAAAGAAAATCATAGAATGGTCAAGATTTTATTTTATCTGGTGGTCTGGAAATTTAGTAAGTCTCCTACCAAATAGTTTTTTCTTTACTGCCATTGTCCCGTTTAAAATGGCTGCTTATGATCGATTCTTTACTTATTTTTCAACTCAATCCACAAAATCCACTGGAGATCTTCTTGTGTATTTAATTTATCAAGTATGATGGATTTCCAACTGAAAGCTTCTTAATTCTATAATAATATAAATAGCAATTATTCTGTGTCTAGCTAGGAAAACATTGCTTGCAAATTTATCCTGATAGGTTCATAGAACAGCCTTCGAGGAATCAAATCTTTATCCATGCTGCAAGCATTAGATATGGATATAAATGCAATGAAATGAGTTTTCTCAGAAGAGAGGGGAAAATAAATATTTTCCTAATGAGGAACTTGTATTTGAGAAACTCTTTCTTCTCCTGCATGAAAAAATATCTTGTCGCTAATGTCAAACTCTACCAGGGAGACAGAGATCTCTTTCAGAAGTGAGCATTCGCTGACTTCAAGGTACTGTTTACTTGTTTGGAAGGTTTTAAAAAAGAATTTTTGTGAGTATTTTTAAAAAAATGAACTAGCTGCATTTTCTATTTCTAGTCGTTTCTATTGCTCATAAGAGTTGGACCATCTTTTTCCTTTGTTTTTAGCAACAATAATTGAAAAAATATTTCATTCTGCCACCTGGTATTGCCAAGATTTGTGGCAAATGATTGAGGCAAAAGGAAGGAGTTACTAACAGATAAGTGATTCAGCTGATTTTTTCCTTCTCATAATTAACCCATGTTGCACCAGTAGAGCAGGTGATATTTTTCTTGTTATGTTTTTTTCCTCAGGTTTTCAGGAAGGGGGTTTTTCAATGTTAGGTAAGAGAGACAGCTGTACCCTCTTTCTCAATTTTAGAAAATCTGAGGGAAGAATCTATTTAAAGAAACAGACTGCAGAAGAATGGGGAAAGGTGAGATGACATTAAACACAAATTTAGTTGGTAATTGCTATCTTTATCTGTTTCTAGGTAGTCGTGTCATATGTGACACTATTCACACACCAGAAACAGAAGGAGTACATAGCATAAAGAAACAGATTTCTAAATATTACTTTTGTTATACTTGTAGGTTCAAACTGAGAGGCTAATTCCAAAAATCTTTCTTTTCTTCTGTGCAAAACACTAGATTTTGGGGAAAATATGGGTAGTACTCTTCTAAGGCGGACCTGAAGAACAAAGTATTAACTTCATATTTCTTTCATGCCTCCACTAAAATATTACCTTAAGCTGCTTTTGCCCGCAGTGTGCTAGATAATTAGAGGTAATAGAGACATCTAAAGCATGAAGTCATTATTGGATTCAGGGTCAGTTGTGCCCCTCTGACTAGTAATGAACTGCCTTTACTGAGTAAATGGGCTCTGCAGCATCTTCATTTAGAAAGGTACAGAAGCATCTGTACTTTTCCTGTTCCCTTTTCAGAGAGGGGCCCATGTGACCTCAGGAAATGCAGTAATTGTCTGAGAAAAAATCAGTGATGCAGTCATTCTTTACAAAAGCAGTGTATGACTTATTTGTCATCTTCAATAACAACAGATCCACAAAGGATGCTGAATGGATTTTTGAGTTTTCAGGCTACAGTTGTTGTTTGCTTTATTGCTTCATCTCTTTGTGGTAGTTCTTGTCCACTGTATTCTTAGGATATAAATAATTTGGTTGTATTGATATGAATTGGTGTGGTTTATTTTTTTCCCCAAGTCCAATGAAATGTGAAACAAAGAAACACTTCATCCAACATAACGTTGTGCTTCCTTCATAAAAATTTAAGGTGTAATTATGGATGGCTGCCATAGAACATATGGAATATCTGAAAAAATCTGTTATCTGCAGAAATCAAGTTGAGGAAACAAGGAAAATTCCCAAAGGCTATGTGAAATTAGAGCTAGAGGTCGTGATCTATTAGTGCATAGATACACAGATTTGTAACTACTTTGACTTAGGGAATTGGGCACAGCTAAGGCAAGGCTGTACAGTTTGTGGGCATAGTCATTAGACAACAACAAACTTATCCTCGTTTATGTCACTGAAGGACCAGGTCCAGTATGGGTGTGAAGAGATCTTGTGTTACTGGGACTCTGTCTTATTGCAGTACCACTTTATTTTCTTACAGCTCTTGAAGTCATTTAGGAGCAAATTCAGTTTTCATTTACACTAATGTATCCTGAAAGCTGCAGGGATGCAATGGTAAAAATGAGCAGATATTAACCAAAAATTTCTTTGGGTCTCACTGAAATGTAAGGAGGAGTTGAAACAAAATAAGGCATTTATTTAAGGGAAAAAAAAAAAAAAAAGCCTTGAAAGAGAACTTGTAAAACAGTTACCAGCACTATCTGGTACAGGGAAGCGGGTGCTTTCAACTCCAAATCACTGTCCTGAATCCTGTTCATGTTTATAGTTACTGTAAGTTGTCATCCTCTCTGGTGGTCAGCTGGAAATAATCAACTTATATAAAAATGGTGAAGCATTACCAAAATTGTGGTGTTCTTATCAGCACTAGAAGTAACAAGGCGAAGGCAAGAAAGCGAAACTGTTATGCCTAGCCAAAGATCATGAGGGTCAATGCTACTGTACATGGTGGGAGAGCTGCCCTGACCTACCTTGTGCTCAGGGAGAGGACAAACAGAGGAGATCAGCATTCGAGGCTGTCAGTCACACTTCCCACCAACACAAGATGGAAAAAAAGGCAAAAGTGGCAACTGCAAACTCTGAGGAATTTACGCTTTCACATGTTGCATCCTATTCATCTTTTTGTCTACTTCATTTTGGTATTGAACAGTGGCATAGCATCCCACGCAGTAGGATTTGGGCTTGTGAAATGGTCAGTTTGGTATGAAGGAGTGGTCTGTTATGGGAATGAATGTGGGTGCAAGTAATGAAATGGGGCACTATTTTTTCAGTACCCCACCTTATCCTAGTACACTAATGCTTCAGTTCATCTGTCCTGTCATGCTGATGAGATGTACCACCTGCAAGGCTCAAGTGCTCTGTCACCAGGTGCAAGTTAGTTACTTACAACTGGCTGAACATTGCTGAAATCAATGAAGGGAACTTTCCTTTTACAAACAAGTATCTAATCAAGGTTGACTGAAAGTAAAGTAAATGGTAAAAAAACCCACATTTTTTTTCTTCAAATTGAAATGTTATAAACTAAACACAAATAAAAATAAGTCACTCAAATACATTTTTATTATAGCTTCTTTAGATGCTTCAAAGCAAATGGAAGAGAGAATCAGGCGGTGGTCCATCTAATCCATTATCCAGAGAGATACTTTTTAAAGAAGACACGGACCATGCTTCCCATATAATCTGTTGTTTGCAGTGACCACATGTGTTCTTATCATATCCTCCCTTTGTTAATGTCCATAAATGTGTATTTGCTTTTTCTTACTGCTGTCTTCTACAAAAAACCACAGTTATAAAAGAACAATTTCACTAACAAGACATGTAAGTTCCAGTCATAATTCAAACTCTTCCTGCTAAGGAAGCTGAAGTACTTTTTCATAAAAAAAATTTTAGGCTATTTTTGCTCTTCTGTCAAGTGTTTCCTTTGTATGAAATACCTATAATTGCTGCTTGCTCTTGTTGCTGGATTTTTTTTCTTTTCTAATAGTAACAGTAGAAACTTTAATTGGTTTCACCTTGTAGAGGAAGTGACACTTCTCTCCCTCCTTTAAGGGATATATTTGTCAATTAAATAACTTTGAATATTTATTTGGGAAGCAGCTTCCAGCTGCTGTTTATTGTGCAAATGCAGCAAGTTACCTTTAGGCATTGTAGTGACAATTTAGCCCCTTTTTATTTTTTTTTATTCTATTTTCAAAGAAACTCAGCTTTGTGGAAGCTGCAGGGCTGCCCATGTGAAAATTTGCTGTGTATTCCCTGGGAGGACTTTTGGAGATCAGATCATCCCATTCCATTCATGTTTGCATAAAGAAGTAGAAAGGTATAAGAAACCTTGTCTGTCTTCTGCCTAGATCAGATGGTAAATGTTTGCAAGTTGGCTCACAGATGCAAATTGCATTATATTCTTGGGTGTCTCTGAAACAGCCAAAGTGAGATAATTAGTAAAAAATTCGGCTCTCCCTGCTCTCAGGCAATTTGCCTGTTGACTAAGGAGTGGTTTCAAGTTGTTTTTCTGATTCCTTTTTTTTTTTTTTTTAAGTTGAGCTCTTATGTTCTTGCTAGAAAAATATGAAAAGATTTCTTCAATTAGCCTTTATTTCCACTTTGCTAGAGAGACCTTACTGTGTTAATAAACAAGGATGTACTTGACTTTGTGGCTGCTCAAAACTCTAAAATTTGGACTACATCTTTCAAAATACTTCAGAAGAGGATCTTGGAGAACTGTCATTAAAATGAACGTAAGACCAATAGGCTGGAAAGACAAATTAAATAAAAATGCATCCAATTCATATCAGAAACAGTGCTGTCCTTGTGATTTACCTGCAGTTTATAATCAGAAATGTCTACTGTTCAGCAACACATACAGCTACATTAATAACATTGTCTACTTCAAATTAGCATTGCCTCATGGTTCAAGATTATTCATCTTTGTTTTGATCAACTGTAAAGCACAGAATACTGGATCCTATTGTATTCAGCTATTCCATCTCATGTTCCTTGCTCCCTTCTCCTCCCACTGGTTGTTCACATCCATCTAAAAGTGGAATTGTTTCACACTAAAAATAAAACTAAAGGCCCTGAGGGTTTCAGCTTCTGTTGCACTCACAATTGCTCACCCTTTCTAGTTTGTGAGCAATCATCATTTAACACAGAAGGGAAGTCAGATTTCCTAAAAAGAAAAAAAAAAAAAGGCTTGATGACAGAATGTGTTTTCCTGTAAATCACAGAGATGGAGCAAGACACAGTGATTGTAATGCAGGGCTGACATTCTTTTACACTGTACAGTCATCTAATACTGGTTGCCATAAACACTATAAATCAGTGCACAGTGTAACTGTGCAGTGTAGTTTAAACCACCAGACTCTCAATCTGATGCAAGATGCCAGCAATAAAACATTTACCTCTACCTCAGTCACTTGTTTACAGCTTATTTGCTGGCTTTCTAAACTTTCTCATGGTTCACACTTGACATCAATTGGTATGGCAAAGGGAGCATAAATGAGGAGTGAAACAGACTTCTCAGCCCTTGAACTTGGTCAAATAGCTTCTGGCAAGCCATGACTGAAGCAGATTGTTTTCACTTAAAGCAATTTCAATATAATTTTTCTTTTTTCCTTTGCATCCTAGAAATAAGTTTAGTGTTTTGATGAGTGGCATTAGAAATTCATGTGACTTAAAGTTGAAATGACTGACTACTCATGGCTTCTAATGTTTCTGTGACATTTTTCTTAAGAGCTGGCTGTGTCTCTCATCTGCAATGCCTAGGAGCAAAGGGATGCCTTTGGTTTTTACTGGGTTTAGATTAACATTTAGGAGTTTAGACATTAATAAAAAACTTTACCTGAGCCTCTCCTTTCTCATCAGCATTTGGCTTGAGACAACTGTTTGTGTATGAATCCTCTATATCATTACTCGTGTGATGGGATTTGACTGTGCTTCAGTCCTGTTCCAGATGTATTGAACAGGCAATTGAATATCAGCAAACTCTGCTGTGGAGCATGCAAATCCAGGAGCAGTTTGAGAATGGTCACAACTCTCTGAAATATAACAGTAAGAATAAAGTAGCAGAGTTCTGAAATCTGAGATGTAATATACCTCAAGGCGGGGGGGGGAGGGGAAGCTGAATTAAAGTTTGTCTGCTGTCTTCCTTTGGCTTCTAGACTTTGATTTGTTCTAACCAAGGGCATTAACAACATTATGTAGACTAGTTCTGTGATGGCCTGTGCTACAAAAATCCTATGTTCTCTTTTGACCCCCAGATTTTTGTTGCCATTCTGATTGTCCTTCTCCTGCAAGAGTGACAGTTGGAAAGATCTAGTCATTCAGGTGCTTTCCTACACTGCATTAAAAGCCACAGAGTATGCTATTATCAGTATGTCCTTGTGAAGGTACAAGGTATCTGAACTGTAGTGGAGAATACAGCAGATTCCACTTGCTACCGCATTTTGTTTAGCTTCCAAACATTTGTGGCTGGTTACTTGACCACACAAAATTTGAACAAAGCAGTACTTACAGTCCTGTGGAACTGGAGAGACCGTGGACAACAGTGTAAACTCTTATAACTCCTGTGTTTCTGTTCCCTGTTTCACTGAGTCACTACTGAGTCTTACCCTGAGTTTACTGGGCATCAGATCAGGCTCAAAATCCACAGTTTGTAGGTCTGCATTGCCCATAATTACAGACAAACACAGCAGCTAATAACCAGAGGATTAGTCATCTGAGTCTCAGCAATTTCCTATTTAAAATTTCTTTTTTTTTTTTTTTGTTGGTCCCTCATCACAGATTAGCAGCAACTGCTAAGCAGTGGGTTTTTTGTAGGTTGCTGTTGTGATTTGTCAGCAGTTATTTTTCAAGTGTTTTTTTTTAAAAAATAGATGATTTTTGTTTTCCAAATCCCTTTCTCCTGAAGCTGGGCAAAGATCTTTTCAAGTGTTTCATGGCTCCTTACGTTGAAGCTGTAAGACACTAACTGAGAGGAAACTACTTCAAGATAAAAATAGGATCTTTCCCTGGGAGTCTGCCTTTAAAACAATTACAGTCTGCCAGGAGAATGCATTTCATTGCAATTATTGTTACCTTTCTCTTTAATATTAAAGTCTTTTTTTCTCCTGTCCTCATATCTAAACAGAGAGGCAGGGTAGCTGTGAGAGGTAAAGGCAAATAAAATTAGCTCTAAATACAGCAGCTATTAGTGACACAGCCTAGAATTATGGCACTTGGGCAAAATAAAGCTGCTCAGAGTTCACTATTTGTCATCTGCTACTGGAGGCCTATCTGTGACCTGATATCAGGGACTGTATTAGCTTATTAAACATCACAGCTAAAGCAGAGGAGGGGTGAAGATTTGTATTTTAATTCTTTGTATTGGATGGAAATAAGGCGTCACAAAATGTATTTACAAAGACAACTTATTCAACTTTTAATGACTGCATAGGCTTATAAAGACAAATTAACAGTTAAGGAATTCTCTTCAAGGTGTACAAAAAAAAAAAAAATCCTTCCTGGCCCTTAGACCTCGTAAGAACTCACTTGTATTTTGCGGATTTGCACCATACCTGGCATTTTTATCAGTATAAGTTGTTGTGCTGAAAATAGTTACTGTAACTTATCTTTTTATCTTAAATGCAATTTAGTACAAGTGCAACACTACTATTTCTTTTAAGAAGATTGCAACAAAAATTATATGATATGATATTCTTGAGCCTTGCAAATAAATGCTTCAGTTTGCCTTAAGTATTACATAAAAATTAACTGGAGAAAATATTAAGTAAATTAACTGTAGCATGATGCATTTCTCCAAAATTCTTGTATCAAATATCTGAACTTTTTTGGTGCCAAGTAGAAATGGTGGAAAACAATGTATGCTGTCTCTCCAGATTAGTCTTTCTTGCTGGGTCTCTTTTAGGTGCTGTTATTCAAGGATCTAATGCATCACTGTAAGACAAATGAGAAATTCCTAAAGACCTATGTGCCAAAGTAGATGACCAGCTTTACATAACTCCTTTATCAAAATTGCAAGTCAATACTGAGCACTTCTGTCATATATTCCCAAGCTGAATATGCTTTGATTAGCCACATCTTTGATCCCTATGTCTACACCTGTAGAATTTACAGGTATAAATATTTTGGCATTCCGATTAGATTATCAGGCCAAAATTTGTGACACTCTGGAGATAGCACGACAAATTATTGTTGTTGACCTGCTCTGCTGGTTTCATTATATATACATAGATACACTTAGACCTGATTTAAAGTCCTTAAAATGAAGGAAAGTAATGATGAGAGAATATGAAACAGCTGGTAAGCTCCTTACATATCAGCTGGATAGTTACAGCATTGTGTATGCAGGTTTTGAATACAGAATGATGGTAATGGGTTTTTCATTTCACATTGCAGTTCAAAAAAAATCCCCTGGTGGAAATGAATTGAAGAGATACATTAAAAATAAAATAACTCCTATGCCTTGACTTAAACTGACAAAGGCAGGGAGGTTCAAAGACTGGTCCCCACTATTTTGTCACCTCACTGTGAGCATTCGTTTCACAGTCCATTACAGTGCTTAGGATTGTGCTCTACTCTAAGATCTTTTTCAATAGTTTAATACAATAGGATGAGATAATAAAGATGGAGTGACAAATTCAGAAGTGCCTTTTTACTGATTATTTAAAACTATCACATTTCTAACAAGTTATTTCAGAGTTTGATATATATTTAACTCTTCCATAGTACTTATGGTCTCCAGCTATCAAAGATCTTCAGAAAGAATGATAAGTGACATTGGGTTACATTTTTGAAATGTGGTGAGATGAATTAGGAGCCCCAGTAGCATTGACTTTCAGTAAGATATGCATTCCTAAGTCACCAGATGCTTTTGAAAGATATAGCCTTGCTATTTATGTATATGCCAAAGTAATGAAGTGACTTGCAGAAGGCTACACAAGAGAAACAGAACCACATTCCTGTTCTCTTGACTCGTAGCCCAGCATTCCAGCAAGATGCTAACAATGCTTCTCTGCTGGTAAACTAAATCATGTCATGCACATCCGTAACTTAGTGTGTATCAGGCAGCTGGGGTCTCTATTTGTAGAACAGTCGTGGAAAAGAAAATAAAATTTCTTCTGTTAGAGCACTTCATCTATTCTCTGAAGTCAATGGTAGTTCTGTCCTATCCTCCTTTCATATTGGTAATTGAAGTTTTGGTATAAGGCTAGTTTGAGAGATGCCTGTTGATGGTCACCTTGAATCAGACCTTCTAATAACTAGGACTATTAAAGCAGTAGAAATTAAAGATTCCTTAAGTTAACTAGGACAGCTACAGAATGTTTTCCCCAGCATACGCATATTGTTGAATATGCATAACAGAAGATATGGTGGAAAGAACCAAGATTAATTAGATTCTGCTGAGCCAAATGGCATTTGACACACATTATACAATATCTGCATATGTTATTAAAACTATGAGTAAGTAAATGCCATTTCTCATTTCCATTTGCAGCATGGTCCATTTTGAAGCACAATAATTACATAGACATCACATCTGTGGGTTTTTCAAAATGTCAAGGGATGCAGATTTTTATTTACTTGTGTTTTTAATCGCTTCTTGTCCACCCTGTTGGTTACATGCCCTTGTGATTGAAGGAGCAGTGTTAAGTGAGGTCTGCATGCAAATTTTGTAGTGCACAAAATTATAAAGTTGGTTTTCTTCCCCATTATCTCTACATTTGTCTGACAAATCTGTCAGTTCGTAACAGGTACTAAATTGTTTCCTTACTCTCTTGCAGTCTTCTAGCCTACTGTCTCTTCCTTTTTGTTTGTTGGTATATGCCTCAAAAAATAATTTTTATGTAACTTAGAATCCAACAGTTCTTATATATGCAAACTAGCCATGTACTTTCAAAAATACGCTGAAGAGCATGCTATATAATATTTTGCTTTTCTTGAGAACACGTTAACATTGATGTAATACCATGCTTTTGATGAAACTCTTCTGACCTGAGAGAAACTAAATTTCCTCTCAGGGAATACTGGACCATTGTTTGCTGTGCTCATCCACTTGGAGCAGAAGCAATTTGCAATTTTTAAGAATGACCTTATCTTCTTTGCACAGCATTGTTCCGCTTAAAATCAACACATTTCTGTTCTTAATGCATGGTGCTTATGGGATCTCCCAAGATGGCAAAGCACATTGAGTCTGATTTAACCTATGATATTTCCTAGGTATGCTTTTACTGTTCTGTTTCAAATTCTACATACCTTAGTGTGCACAGAAGCTGCCTAACTTGTACTAAGCTTGCCAGGTGTGAAGGAGAAATATCATAATTAAACGATCCTCTTAGAGAACTCTAATTTCTCTTAAATACCACTGAGGGAGCTCCATTTTGAAGCCCATAGGATCCCTTGCGGACCTCTTCATGAAAGTTTCAGGAGTTGCCTCTGAAGATAAAAAGAAATGAGACACGCCCAAGCAATGCGAATTAAACAAACAGTAAGACAATCAAGCAAATTTCAGTAGTGTTCTCCACCTTGTCCAAAGAACATAGATGATTCTCAATGTGGACTGTGACCTGAGAAAAATGGGAAGAGATAGAAGAGATACACAAAGACAGATAGTTCTTGTGAACTGTACAGTTAAATGAAAACAAACAACCAACCAATCTGCAAGAGGCGGTGTGCTGGATCCTTGTAGCCAGGGGATAAGTTGTGCTTAAGTTAGTTCTTTAAATTAGCAAAAGAGAAGACCTTGGTAAGGATGAGCATGCAATTTACTCATATTGCGAGGTACCTCATAGGGTATCAAAAGAGAGCACAGAAGAGTGCTGGAGGAGAGGATTGCGTACATTTCCTTGTGAGATTTTGCAGAGGGTTAAGTGAGCTGCAGAAAAGAAAGGAGTATAGACTTCACAGAAAGGAGTATAGACTTCACAGGCCTTCATCTCTGTCTGGAGGGCTGCTGTTCTAGACATCTGGCTGGCTAATGGTCACCACTGGCTTGATGCTACGATACTACACTTGGTAACAAAGAAAGTGAAAATGGTTAAAAGCAAGTGAGCATTTTGCACAAAATTATTATGTTAGGAACAAAAGATTGATATTTTAGAGGACTGAAAAATTGTGGTATTTTAGGAGTAGATGATTATAGCTAGAATATATTTGTAATACGCAAACAGAATAAAGTCCAAATCTGTCATCAATGTATAGCAGTGCTTTTAAAAGAGCTAATTTCAAAGGCTTAAAATAATTATGAGTCACATTGATTTAGAGAAAGAATTAAGACTGAAAAATTTGAATAATTGGAGACTGTGTAAGAATATTTTACTAGATGCTATGCAGAAATACTTGCACAGATGAGAAATTATCATATAATGATAAAATATTTTTCTATAATGCTGGTAATGATGGCAGATGCTAAACAGTAGGCACTAAGCTGTCATATTTAAATTGGCAAATCAAGTTAGGCTGCATCCTGGACTTCTAAGGGGTTCGCCAAGAAACTCTGAGCTATTGCTATTGATTTTTCAGTAAGCCTTGGAATACCAGGAAGGGTTTAGACAAATGAAAGCAAACTAATATCATGTCAGTAATTAGTAAGTTTATAGGGACAGCAGAATGTTTCTTTCTGATACCAAGAGAAAAATAATGGAACCAATATAAAATTTTATTAATATTTTTATTAGTATTAATAAGTTAAATGAGAGCAATTAATGTCACTGAACAAAGGTTTATGGAAAGTAGGTATCACCAAATTAATTTAATACATTTTTGTGTGTTTTACATATTTGACTGATTAAGCTATCCCTTTCCCCCTGCAAGTCATTAAAATAATTTACCAAGGACTCTGGTTCATTCTCCAGTGGTCAGATGAATGTGATTTGAGATTTGGTTTTGGTTTTTTCTTTTTTTTTTTTTTTGGTAGAAGGCTTGGTGTAGTAAAAAAAAAGTCACACAAGCAAACTAAAATAAAACCAAAAAAACATAGGGAAGCCCTGCAGGCTACATTCTATTTTTAACAAAATAAGTGGTCACACTGGTTTCTTCTAGCTTTCTTATTTGTGAAAGCATGGTAAAATTCTGTACCTGTGAATAAAAATAGCAGCCTTTCTGATGCCTTGTGGTCATGCTGTCTTTTCTTCTGGCTTCAATCAATATACTCCTGAACTTCAGGCTGTGGCACACCAGGAAGTTAATAAAATTCCAGTGGTCCTCGTGCAGCAAAGGTGCGTAAATTCACATGAGTTAAGCAATCAAATCATTGGCTACATTGGTATTTGTTACCTATTCTCTGTGAACTCTGAAGTAGCTAGCTTTTTTGTTTAGTCTTACCTATCTGTAACATTCATGCTGTTCAAGAAAGATCAAAGCTGCTTCTTGTGATTGGGTATCAACACATGCTGCATAGCTTTGAGCTGTGTATTTTCTGTTCTGTCATAGCTTCAGGCTATTCTTTTCTCTCTTTAGCTACAACCATCCCCTCTGACCAGATCAGATTATTGAAGAGTTTACATATGGCAAGGTTTAAGACTGGGATGGACTCTCAAAAGTCTGCACACGTCTTACACTCTGCCCTTCCACTGTGTAAACCTATATGGAGTTCACTTCTTACCAAATAGAGATAATTCACCAGGTAAGGCACGTTGAAGAAAGGTGGAGGAAGCATTACCTTTTAAATGAATATATTTTTCCTGTAGTTTCACAGTGAAGAACTGTGCTCAGAGCTAGCTAGGGACGGAGCAGAAGAGAAGTCAAAGTCAAAGCCTAGAAGGACTGGAACATTGAGCTTTGTATGTTAATGTATACTATTACAAGACAGGACAGTGAACCAGAAAGTCAGACTGATGTAGCAGTTGATTATTGCTTGACACACATGTGATGTGCTAACAATACTGTAACTATGTAATATAAAATCATACATAATATATAGTGTATATAGTACATCAACTGAAAAATGGTGTTTACTTCTAGGAGAACAGTCTCTTCTTAAAAAACAAAACAGTCTAGTTCCTATTTAGATAGTTGGGTTTTTTCTATTTAACTGGGCTGAAGCATTCAGAAAAATTTCACTGCAATCAGTCTGAAACAGAATTTTCTGTTTCTACTGACAGCATAAGTACCCGGAGTGCAGGTGCCCAGGCTCTCTGATTCATCTGGAGACGAGCGATGCAGCTACCCATCACTTAGAAATCTGAGGCAGTTCAGCCTGATAGGAAGTCAGCAGACTGACTAGACTGTCTGTTTGTGTGGTCTCCACTCTGCATTTCAAATAAACTGGCGTATTATCAGAGCAGTCTCAGAGCTTCTGACCAGCCATTTTTTCTTAGGCATAGGCAGCACCCCTTTTTCATTTGGACAAAACAGATCAGTCTCTTCCTCTTTTCTTTGGAAATAGATTAGTTTAAGCCCTGCACCATACATTTGCCAGACATTCTGGCCTTTATTCAATGAGACAGATCAATCCCTGATGAAGATATAAAATAACAGATTCCAAATAATGAAAATATATTTATGTTTTGAAAAGCTTAACTTTGGGTGTCTATCTGGAGATTGACAATCAGAATTGGAATGTGGGGCAAAATTACAATATACATTAGTTCTGTCCTCATTTTAATTTTGTCTTATTAATGTTTAATAAATAATAGTTAATACGTAGCTGGATGTTAGTTCTAATTAAAAAATGGCTGTAGGAATAAATCTTATATTGGTTTAACTTGTAACATCTGAAAACAGATCCTGACAAAAGTCATGGCTCCAGTTTTGTAGCTCAAATATAAAACATCTTGTCCACCTCTCTTCTCCCCACTCCCCTATCAGCCTTCCCTGAAAAACAAGGAGCTCTTGGAAACTGAAGACAGTAAATGCTTGTCACAATAATCCATGATTGCTACAATTCTAGCATTGTGTATACACAATGCTAGAAGCTGGTTAATGGTGCTTAAAATCACATGCCAAATTCTTCTGAAATTGCCATAGAATCAGGTTATAGTGTGATTTGCTGGTCTGAAAATCATTGTACTGCTGTGTGTGTTGGAGCTTGATTCTTTAGCTTTAGAGTAATTGCAAGAATGACTGCTTTCTTGTTTATCTGGGGGAAGAAAAACCCCTGTAACTACTGGGAAAAACATCTGGGAAGAATCTGTGCCTCAGATAAGTTCTGATATAACTACTATGCCATCATCGCCTAAATGCCAGCTACCACATGGCATTTGCTGAGGAATATACTATTTCAGCATGTGCCGATATACGTAGGTACCTATAGGACCGTAGAGACATCACCAACTTCTCATCTCGTTCTATCTCAGAGCTGACTTTTGTTTCTCCTCTCCATAGAGTGTATCTCTGTGCTCTGTTGCGCCAGCTACTTGTATGTAGTTAGCTGAAAATCACACAGATAATTATCATCTGCAGCTCGTGGGGTACACTGATTACTGGTTAGGCAGCAATAGCATTAAGAGCACATTCTGGGTGTTGCTGATGTGCCATCTTTCCTTACAGCAGGACCTTGCAGACACGGGATTCAGTAGCAGTGCTGGGACGATGGGTTGCCTAGTACTTGATGTAAATATCTTGGTTAATGATTCTGCTAAACTAAAGTGGCATGTGATTGTAATGGAAATGCTACACTAGTTGGAAAACAAGATATTAATTTAGAACATAAGGACAAGAAGAAATAATGTTTGGGGATTGAGTAAAGGGCATTCAGCTTCTCAAGGCTCATTTCCTTTTTCTGTAGTACTCCATTAACCACAAGATGCTATCATGATTTTTAATGACCCTGATGTTTTCTGCCTCAACAACTGTGGTAGACAATTCCAGACACTTGTGATAGTTCACATGATTGATAGCATATTTCTTTGTGTCTGCTTGGATTTCATTCTTTAATTTCACAGAAGAAATTCATTGGGAATCATCACTACAAAGGAAAAATTAATTATCTTCTGTTGTTCTCATCATAGTAGGAAGTGGCTGGAATAGAGACACGTTATTCTGATGCTCTCATCTTTTTGGATGAGATGTTTCAGTCTGAGGGTAATTAAATCTCCCATGACAATTTAAACCTCTTTAGGGATGTAGTTTTCCCAAGAGATGCCGATAAGCCTGAGGTATGAGTAATAATATGTTAAAGGAGCTTCTCCTTTTGCTATTATATATTGCATACTTCTCCTCTGTTTTCTAAACTGTAGCACACAGTATTTTTGTATGCTGGAAAACAGTGCCTATTTATGCAGATATCAGAACAGACATCCCTGGAAGTCCCGAGTTTGCACCATTATGATGGAAAAATAAATGTATTTATATGTACATATTTATGATGCACTACTGTCCAGAAGTGCCAATCAGATGTCATAAAAATCCTGTTGATGGAAATGTATCTGTGTCCTTGTGAAAGACTGATGCTGTTGTTAATGAGTTGTCTGGGAAGAAAAATCCACTAATTGGGCATAATCACTCAAATACATCAACTTTTAAATATTTAGTGATGGCCAGTTACCAGAAGTTTCAAACCTGATGATATTAAATCCTCATACATCAGCTATTGCAAGCAAGTTTTAAGTTTTCCCTTACATAAATAGGGCTCTGATTGACAATCCCGTGTACAAACCATTTGCACCTTCTTGCTTTATTTAATTTGCTATAATTTAAAAATATACTTTAATGTGATCTTAGGCAAGGAGGACTGTAGTAATTTTATTTTGTCAGGAAACTCTTGGTATATTTCATTCTTTAGTGGATGATTTTGCTCATATGTAAAAATGTAGTGACCTTTACTAAACATCTGCTAATGAAAGCTTATCCATTCTTTGAGAGACAGAGGGAGAAAGAGAGGCTTGGAAGGGAAGCTCAGATTTTCAAGCTGAAAATGTGTAGTGTAGGGTGATTCTGGTTCTCCCAAATGTCTGGAAGCTATTATTTTGTTACCATGGAATGGAAGCATGTTTAGAAACATTTCTAAGTGAGCAAGAAGCTGCTGAGAAATTAAATTGTTGTTCTCTAGACTTAGCTATGGAAACAAAAATGTATACATTTTGAAACATGCTGTAAATATATAAAGGTGCTTTGTCTCTACTGCGTTTTGGCATGCATATAAGAACAGAGTCCTGTGAATGAAACTCAAGCATATGCACAAGTTTGAGGTGAAAGCTTTCTTGTTAGGACAGCTCATGTGGTTTGCTCCACACTTCAATGGTTAATTCACTGTCTTAGTTCATGTACAGGTACACCCTGCCATGACTTGAAAAGGACATGATAATTGTAGGATGCCTAGATAAAAAAGCCCCACGTTTAAAGTATAAAACAAAACAAAACCCCCAAAACACATTTCCTGTTCCTGAACAAGAAACATTTTGTAAAATAAACTGAAGCAGATATTACAAACATGCATGGGACCTTCACATAATAGATTGCTTTAGGATGAAACGAAGATCATAAAACGACAAACCCAATTTATTATCCTCTGTTCGCATTATACAAACCATTTGGGTATTGACCCGAGGGTGAGGGTAGTTGTATCTCATAAAAAGCAAAGGATTATCAAGGATACTGAAAAACACTGATAGTGGAAATTGCTTTTTTATTAATCCGTGCTTAAATTCCCTGTCTGTAATTCTTGTGACCTAAATAGTTGTTCAATGGGAAACCTCAGAGTTCTAGAAACTCTGTGTGGAGATCCTTGTTTACTTTCTTCTTTTGGAAAGACTACACCACCTACTACTTATTTTACATTAAGAATGTGTATCAAGCGTAGCATAAATTGTCCACCATTTAGTTGCTGGGGTTTTTAAACTGCTGTGAGGACTTTGCATGCAGTGATCCTGTCTGTGGTTCTGTTCTGCTGCTGGCAGCCGTGGGGGCTTAATGATGAGCCCTTTGGGGTGAAGGGAGCAACCACTGGCCAAAAACGTAGATTCAAGTATTATGTGATGAAATGGAAAAAGTACAACCAAAAAGAGCTATCTCTTTTCCAACAGACTTGAAAAAGGAAACAACACGTGGCCCAAAGCCAATGAAGTCAGTGGAAGCCTTTTGGCTGACTGCAGTGGATTTTGGATAAGGCTAAAGTGTGGGAACAGGTGAATGTTACTGTGCATGGCTATTATTTGGCACCCCATTTTATTAGCATGAGGATTACTGAAAAATCTTGATCATCTGCTGTTCCAGCAGTGAAATGCTGTTTGATGTTTTTGGTGGGGTTTTGATTGCTTGTATTTTCATGTCTCTTAGGTTACCTGAGCTATTTTGGAATTTATTGCAAAAGAAAAGGATGATGTGGATTAGCTGCCTGGACAAGTCAGCTAAAAATTTCTTTTCAAAATCTTTTGAGTATGTGAAACTGGGAGTTTGTGATGGAGAAGTACCTCTCAAATATGTGCTGGTGGGTTCCTGTGCATGGGTGGATGAATGTGGTGTGATGTATTGCTGGAAGAATCAATTCTGAGCAAGTGGGGACATTTCCAAGAGCATTGTTGTGCCTTAAGGAATCTTAAAAATAGAAGTTGTGTGTCCTGCTGAGTTGGGAGATTCTGTAAATTATATACCAGGAGCAGTAAAGGTAGGTTCAGAGACTTAAAAACCATGTGGTAGTTCTTGAAAAAAAGTGTGTTTGCTGTGATACCTTGGAAAAGTTTTGATGTACTTATTAGGAGTATATTCTAATCCCACCTGTGGTTTCTGCTGGCTCTGGTATTCTTCACTGCTGGCTTTAAACTCTTATGTAGCATTTCTGTGCGTGCTGCTAAACAGGTGCCATCTATCACTTCAGAGGTGGGTGACGTTATTCCTGCGTAGAGATATATCTTGTAAAGCACTTTAGGATCCTTTGGGATGAAAGGCGCTATTTAAATCTGAGACTTTATTATTGTCTGTCCCCCTCTACAAATAAATCATCTCGCAAAATGACTGTGGAAGAAATTACTCTTGCATAAATGAATTCATCCTGTTCTCCCACAGAGAGATGAGAAAAACTTTATAATAACTACCAAATTGTTTTACAACCAAAATATTACAGTGGTTGAGTAGTTTGCTACTTGTGACTTTGATAATGAGTTTTTGAAAAGTAACAGAAAGTGTTTCCAGAAATTGGAAAATGAGATTACCATATCTGTTATGTAGGATTCTTTGTTAAGTCAAGCTATTTCTTGTTTGGGTGATAATAGCTGTGCCTTTTGTTAATTATTATTTCATATTGTCATTATTAGACTATTAATAATTTATAGTAAAAGCTGCTTCTTTTTGCTATGTAAATGTTTTCATTCTTATTCATCAATTCCTTATTCCATTATTAATGTGATTCATAAATACATTACATTTAGATCCTCTTATAGGAGAAGAGATATTTGCTACTATATTTTCCCTTTTGTTTGGATGTGAGGTAAAGCAAGCGTGAAGTCAGGGGAAGATGCCCTGAAAGTTTTTAGGGGATGTACCCACACCTCTGAAACAAAGCAGAGGTGTGATAATAGCTGAATAACTACTATATTCTCTTCAGTAAATTGTTATTTGTATTTCACTATTTATCAGTGTGTCATATTAGCCCTTTAAGAATAATGGCTCAGATTTCCAGATGTATATTATAGACAGCAGGACTGTCAGTGGCTTTGCTATATTCAGAAAACCTTGCTGAGAAATTTTATCTCCAGCTTTCTCAGCTTTTCAGTGCTTTTTCAAGCCACTATAACCTGTATTCTGGTTAACTGTACTTGAGGAGTTTACAGTAAACCTCCTTGAATATAATTTCATTCCACAATTTGGGAGGAAAAATAAAAGGACTCTCAGAGGAGTTCAGGGGTTATGCAGTTAAAATGCAGCAGGCCTCTAATAATAGAGGCTTTTGTCTGTAGGCTGTTTCTTCATGTCTACCTCAGGTTGCGTATAAGTAAAATTTGTTGCCATCTGGTTTTCCAGTGATGTGAGATGCAAAATGGAAACACGGAGAGGAAAAGAAGCCTCAAATCTCAGTGCTGTTTGTAGCAATGCAGGCAAGGCTGCCACGTTGAAAGTGATGAGGGCTGTAGCCCAACCTGATCTCTCTCCTGTGAAAATACCTGTAAGAGAAGACACCTGGAGGAAAGGGCAGGGACGTGGGTGGAAAGAGTTCAGAGGTCACTTTGGAGGTTTGGGCTTTTTGCCTCAGTGTTCCAAAATAAAAGAGGGGGCACTGTGGGAGCTGAGTCCTCTCTACAGAATCCACCACACAACAATAGATTTTGATCTGAGCAGCAAATGGAACACTATCATATGCCATCACGTGGGTTAACAATGGGATGTGCTTATGTGTATTTATTTTTCAGCTGCATTACTGTGGTTTTTGTGACTCTCAAGCACGTGGCTGACAGAGAAAGAAATCTAGCAAGCAGCTTAGTTTGAAACACTCAGTTTAGAGTGCTTTTGGATTTTGGAAATGCTCTGAAACCAGGCTGCCTGCGTTAAGGCTGTGACCCGTGTTGGTTTCCATTGCTGGGACTGGAATGGATAGGTTATGAAGCTGATCGTAACAGTAGTTGAAATGTCAGCATGTGAGGGAAAAGTCAACTGGAATGTTATTATATTATGGCTTATTACCAACATGACAAGGTTATTTGTCCTTTTATATGTAAACAACATGACACACTACTTTCTGTATTAGAATCTGTGTTCATGAAAACTGACTTAGCATTGTGAAGCAAATGCAATATCAATGGCCCTCTCCTGATAATACTGTAATAACTCATTGTTTAACGCTTTGGTACTTACTGGTAAGAGTTGTACAGATTTAATTGTTCCCCTTCACATCCATTCCTGTAGCACAACTAACTAATGCCATCCAGTGGTAATGGCCCAGCATAAATTGAATGTGTCAGCCTTGCTTACCTAGGGTTGAGCGGTGTTGTTCATTGTTCAGGCTATTGCAAAACTTAATTAACCTGAAAAATACACTAATGAGTGGCAAGTTGTTCCTTCCAGCAGATGATAAAAGCAGGGAATATTTTTTTTTTCTAGTAAGTAAGTGACTGTAAGACCTCTCCCCTCGTAATATAAAACCAACCAGTCAAGCTGGGCAAGATTGCCTAGATGGGAGGGGTGTGGGTGTTGAATTTTGAAACAAAATTATTTGTCACTTAAGTTTCTACTTTACTGCACAGAACTTAGATTTTTTTTTTTTTAATTGAAATTTTTGACAAGATGTTTCACTCCAGGTGAAAGCCCAAGGTGCCAAGGTCCAAGGTGTGAGTTGGTTTGGTGGTTGGTTTTTTTTTTTTTGTTTTATTTTTGTTTGTTTTTTTTTTTTTAAGACAGAACATTCCTAATACAAAAAATTGTCTCAGATTTGGTTATTTCTGCCTAAAATGTGCTCATATATATGAGAAAAATAGATCTGTTTTCTATTAACAAACTTTTGAGTGTTTCCCAGATTTCACTGTCTGTAGCAATATCTAAATATTTTGTGTTTTCTAGAGGGAAAAATGGCCCCCTCTACATTCTTAAGGAATGTGAAGTACTCTTTGAATTTTTTGTTATTCAGTGTTTTGCTGTGGGATTTTCAGCCATGTCTAACAGGCATAATTGCTGCTGCTGTGGTATTCCTTGCAATTTCCACAACCCTTGTATATACTGTGAAAATTATCCACTGCTAACACCAGTGGTACCACCGAACTAAGGATGAACATGTTTTAACTGCAAAAGCACCCAGCAGAAAACAGTTGTGATGCTGAAGCCTGGGTTTCTGAACTGGTGATAATTCTGGCTTGTTCTTGACGATGCAAGCTGAAAAATAACATTTCTTAACAGTTCTGTTCTGTTATTTTTAACATGATGTCAGCAAAAATATTTTTTTTTCCTCCTATAAAGATTATCTTTTGCTTACTTGAACAAAATGCCCAAACTTAAGTATATCTAACCCCAAAATTTTACATAGAATTAATTTTAACCCTTATTTTCAACTTTATCCCTATCTCTAAGCAGTATAATAAGCAATGAATATTCATGACAGTAAATATTTTGGAAATTATACTTCAAAATTTATCAGGAATAACCAAGAATGGCAGCAAATGCCACTCACATTTCATTGCCATCCATATTAATGCAACAAAGTGACTGGAGCTAACTATAGGGTAAAACCCTTTTACTTGGTGCCATCCTTATGAATGTTGATCATTCAGTATGCAGTTAAGCAGCAAGCTAACTCTGCATGCTAATAAATCAAGGTGTTTGACGGCTGAGTCAGTATTTTAGATTCTGAGCTATTTCAGACTTCGTATGTGAACACACACACAAAATTGAGGATGTAAAACAATGTTTTTTCAGGTCTGGCTTCAGTGACAGAAGAGACTACTGTCTGAAGATACCTGCCTTTTACTTTATGTGCAGAAGTATACTCTCTCCAATAATTTAGCAAAGCTTTGCAAGGTTTTAGCTTAGGTAATTTAAATCTATGATCCAAGACAGTCTGCTTAATTTTTGCCTTAAACAAAGGGTCATTAATGAGAACTTAGGGGCAGTAACCTCTTCCACAGACACATCTGGATCTTGAAGGGAACATCTGCTCTTCATCCCTGGCTCACTGGTATTAAACAGCTTGAGATCTACCGCATCAGAAGCGGAGACTGAACTATAAACCAGAATTTCTGATACTGGCTCCTCTGCTCTTAATCCTTCTTCCAACTTGCTTATACAGAACACTACAAAATCCAGACAATTCCACAGTACAATATCACGGCACAAAGATGTGTCTGGCAGTGACATTAATTTCTCCTTGCTCCCGTGCACGCCTTGTGAGGGACAAAATATACAAAACACAACCGCTGCATGTTAAAACCTGGCTGCTTATAAGATTTTGCCAGAAATGCTCAGCATCTAGTAAGAGTATCCCAAATATTATGAGTACCAATGGCACACGTGCTACCTAATAATTTGCATGGTCTAATAATGAAATTCTGTTTCTTTTAGACTATAGCCCTAAAAAAATAAAGAGTGCATATTGGTTTTTTTTCTGCATGAAAACAAACACCCAGCACTGAATGCTAAACCAGAATTGTTTCCATTATGTTTTGCCACTTATTGTGGAAGATGCAGTGTGCAGACTTTAAAAAAAAAAAGCCTAGATAATTTGTATAAGCTAAAAGGTCATGAGTAATTTTTCCTGCCAACTAATATCTATTGCCAAAAAAAAAAATATATTCAGAATGAAGTATATTAAAAATTTTTGACAGCACAGAAGATCTTTATCTGGAAAGGAACAGTGTTAATTATGCCACATTGATTTAATCTCATGGAGACCTGGTGCATAATTTAAAATTCATGCTATTATTAAATTGCCAGGTATGTTTCACAGCCATCACATTTAAGAAAATACAAATACTGCCATTGCCAATGAATTGCTCTCTTTAAACATTTTGCAGAGTGGGGGAGTGTGTGTGTTTGGGTTTTTTTTGTTGTTGTTTGATTATTATTATTATTTTTTTAATACTTTTCAAGTAATATTGAAAAGACCTTTGGCCCAACAGTGAGCTGTGAATTGCTGATGGCTGGCTGGAACACAGTGCAGGGCTCTGTGCCGCACAAAATTCCCCGAGTTCCTTTGCTAGGTTACGGAAACATTTGCATGGGAAGTACACAAACAGCAACAGCTGTAAGGCAGCTTATTTGGTACTCTGCAATACCATGTAGGTAACTCTTAAGTGGTAAAACTTTGTTACTCTGGAGAAGACTGTCACAGTGTGATATCAAAGGCTGAATTAAGTTTTTTATGTAAAGCAGAGATGTAATCACTTTATTAAAAAAGTATACTTGAAATCATATACTTGCTTCTGGAGTATATGATCAAGTAAATGCCATAATTACTTTATCAATTAAAGTACCATTTTAATTAATATGAAAAAACATAAATGTTTATTGTTCCTAAAGATCTCAGTTCAGGCACTTTATCATGGTGCATGACTTGGCAAAGATATAAAATTTGACTAGCTGGTCTAGCTAGTTTTAAAAAATGGTGTTATTAGTGGAAAAAGCTAAATTCAGGCAGCAAAAGGCACAAACTGGAAAAAGTTCTCATTCCATGCAGGGTACAAAGTACTGTCCATAAAAAGCACTAAGCTCCCAACAAAGAGAATGTGAATAACTATTATTAATGTACAGGGTAAGTTCAGGGTAATGCACTTGGGCAAAAATAATTAGGAACATAAATAAAGATGGGAAGGAAGTGAGTAGGTTGCAGGGGTTTAGGGGATGACCAGCTGAAAAGGAGACTGGGATGTCACGTTGCTCCAGGAAGGGCAGCACAGCAGTGGACCACATAAGCCACCAGTAAGACTTGCAAGACATAAGAAGTGATCAGCTTGTGTGTGTAGTGTTGGGCTCCCCAACTCCTTGCCTATTTCATGTTTTGTATCGCTCAGAGTGTATCCATTTTGTCATGTTTTTAATATATTCATAGGACAGTATTTCCATTACCTGATCTTTTTCACATCTTGCACCACCCTGCAAATGTTTGCATGTCTCTTCTGTGGTCAGTATTCTTTCTCCTATTTCTACAACTTGGCTGGATCAGGAGAGATCATACAACCTGGCTAGTGAACCTGCTGGGAACTGAATGGATGTTCTATAAACAGAGCATATGTTCTGCCCTTTAATGTCAATGGTATAACTGGTGGTCTGTGGACCATGGTCCTCTGACTCTTAAGGAGATGAAGACTAATGTTAAGGACTACAGAAAGCCCAGTATTTTGTGATGTGTCTATGCTGTGTCTGCAAAAGGGTGCATCAGGCAGTTTGGTTGGAGCAGCTGAAACTGCATCAAAAGAAGGGAGCTTTCAGCTGGTGCAGAGCTGGTGGCTCATGATATTGTTTCCAACCTGGCCTTGCCACAAGGGCATAACCAGAGCATGTGGGGTTGAGAAAATCTTTTGGACCATTTGGCTTCTCTTGAGAAGGTCCTAGCTTTTATCGACCTACAGTAGAGCTAGCATGGGATCATCACAAAGTTCAGGACATATAAACTTCTCATCACTATTTCTGTGCCAAGAAGATCTTAGCACAACAGGGAGTTTGAGCTTTTCACATGCTGAACCATGTAAACACTGACAAATAATTTATTGTGAAATTCATCCAGTTCTATTCTGGGCCTGGGAAAAGGACAGTCTATGCATTGGTCATTCACATTCCTGACACAATGAGAGTTTTGCATAGGTAATGTTTAAAAATTATCCTTGAAATGAATAGAATTCCTAGCTTCATCTTTAGAATAGGACAGCGCTATCTACGTCTGCCTGGTTCCCCACTCCATCAACTCCACAAAGGCTTCACGAGTAGGTGAGAAAGTTGTCCTTTTCATTAGAAGAAAGCATAGCGAGCAGAATACAGGTGCTTGCTCATGGCAAGAAATGAGGATTCAAATTCATGATGTGAGAGTCAAAAATAACCACACTGATGCACTTTATAATTTACTGCCCTAGTTAATCATTAGGATGTACAGCCACAGAGTTCTATAATTTGTAACATAGTAATGAATTAATTGCAGTCATCAGGCATTTTTCCCCATTTATTTAAACAGTATGAAATTGCTCACTGCTATTTATATTCTCATTCTTCTTTTACATTTCTCTATCCTCTATGCAGTAATATTGATACAAATAATTCCTTTTGCCTGAAATATGCATCTCTCAAACCAAACCACATTAATGCTCCTATTGCACAGCTGTTAAATAAGCAGCCCAAAGCCCTCCATTTACTTGATTTACATATATAAAAATGCAAGAATGCACAAAGGTATTCTTCAAGCTTTTGTCATATTAGTTCCATTATATACTGGATCCTGAAAGTAAAGATTGAGGTGACTTTTTTTTTTTCTTCTTCTATCTTAAGCCGGGTATTTTTTATAGTTGATTTGACATATAAAGGCAATTTTGTCTTTTTTTCCTCCTCGAGTATTCTCTGCTGAATTGGTAAACATCTATAATTTCTGACAAGGTCACTTAATTATCAGTGGTGCTGGCTGAAAAGGAGCTGCCTTATCTCTGTTGCTTCTGCTTCTTCTGTGGAGCTGAGCATTACTGAAAAGCCTCATGTGTGTTCATTAATTACTATTCAGAAGCCAGCCTTAGTGCATGCAAGCATTTTGCCTTCCTTAAGATTTGCTTGTCATTATAAGTGAATTATCTCTGCGTTAAACATCTGTCTCTAGTGTGCCAGTCCCCCAAAGATACCAAGTTTGAAAAAGGAAGATAAGAAAACAGTTATAAAACCCCCAAATAATAGGAGTAGCTGGACATAGGAGAATGAAACAATGTACAAGAAAACTGAGGGAATTTGGTTTCTCTTAGCTTGTCTTTTCTTTCCCTAAGGAATAAGGAAGAGGAGTGGTTTGTGTTTAAAGTTCCAGATTGTGACTTGGGAACTTCAGATTCAATTTCCACCTTCATAATGAACGTCTTATGAGACTGTGCAAAACATTAATTCTTCCTGTGTCTATCATTGCCTCATCTGTACAGCAGGGATAATAATATTTTTTTTTTTAATCCACATTACTCATGTTACTGGCTTTATGTAGCTGAGACATCTGTGTTAAGTGCACCTCTGTGTTAAGATGGGGGCTCTGGATGTCACCAAAATAAAATATAACTTGATATATTATTAAGAGTCAACTGCTGGCATAAAGTGTTATAGAATGGAAGTACTGCCAGCCATTTACATATCTTAAAATAAATAGCCACATGTGGTCTCTCCCTCCTCCTCTATCCATCTTCTGTTCCTTGCCAAATGCATTTTAAGCAGTGAAATCAGCAACGGAAATCAGCCCAGAGGTCATCTCTCCAAGAGCTTTCTGCTTGGGCATGATGTTGGTGTCCAGATTATTTGGAACTAGGTCACAAAAACATTTGGGAATTGTTTTGGATAGTTGCAGGAAGCCTTCTGCTCAGTGTACAGCTGTGGTTAAAAAAAAAAAAAGGACAGAAAATGCTAGCTAATATGCAGAACAGGACAGAAAATGATACGGTGCCGTTATGGACACAGACGGAGCAGAGAGACAAGCCTCCTGCATTAGGAGATGCTGATTTCAAACTGTAAAATTACAGTTCTGATGAATCAAACTATGTATTTCAGATCTCATCATTTTATTCTCTTCTCGATCCAAAGGGGAAAAAAAGGTCCTATTTAAACAAACAGCTTCCCTATGAAATGAGGCTGAAAAGGATTAAGAATATTATCCTAGAGGAGAACCTCATAAAATCAGAGTGTATGAGAGGTATGCAGAAGGAAACTCCTGTTTACCCTTTCTCATAATACAAGGACAAGGGAGATGGATCACTTACACATTTTAAAAAGGCTAAAAAGAATCAGATTTTTTACACAAAGAGAATTTACCATGTGGGACAGATAAGGGCTTAGTAGGATTCAAAAGGGATTAGACATTTGTATGGATAAGAACAATGTCCACAGCTATGTTAGATTAGATTACAGAAGGGGAAAAAAATATAAGCAGTCCTGCTTCAGGGCATCAGCCAATTACTGATAGACAGAAATTTTCCAGTGGAATATTCTTCCCCTGGAAAATGCCTTTTTGTAAAGTGCAAGTATCATGCAGTGATGTGTTCATGTCAGTGAATCTTCTAATAGATTCAAAACTCGCTTAACTGATTTCTTGGCACCTTATTCAGGACTGTGAGCCCAGAAACTTGAGGGGTATGTTGTGGAATGGTCTATTGGCTAATCTGTTCGAGATGCTAAACCTCACTCATATTGCTAAGTGCAATGAATAGGAAACCATTCTACACAATTTGAGATACTAAAAATGTCTCCTTTTCTTCCCAACATGGAATTGCAGAATTTTTGCAAATTTTAGATTTTGCTTAGAACGTAAACTTCGTCTTTCAGCCTTAGAATCTGAGTTGGAAACATCCTTAGGCTGTTTGTTCCATATTTCTCTGTTACGTGTTATTGAACTTCTCGACATAGGGACCTGGTAGCGAGCAGTGGACCTGGAGACTTGTTTAGTTTAATGAGGTGGTTCTTCTGTTAAGAGATGTTCTGTCTGAAGATTGGCTACAGACTAAACTGAGGATTTTTGTTATAGATGAGTGATTGCAGGTAAAGAAGAGAACTTCACATTGAATTCAGATTACTAGATTACTGAAGACAATAAGTAATGACGTTTTACAGTTATATAACCTATCTCATCCCTCTGCATTTAAAAATTGTTCACAGGATTTCTGAAAATATCACCAAGGAAAAGTTTGTGTTCTGGGACATGGCCCTCCTCAGTTTGCACTATCTAACACTGGTACGGGGGTCATTTTGGCCAAATCCTTACACCTTCTGCTCTCTGTGTTCATTTGATGCTCTCAGTTTTCTTGCTCATTTTCATCTGGTCTTGTAACTTCCTACGCAATGCTCAGTTGATTCTGGGAAGTCAAAATTTTGTTTTTCAGATGTTTGTCACACTCAGCAATGATAAATGGATAGGACCATAATATCTGTCCTGGCTTAAGCAGAAAAAGATATCGCTACAGGGACAAGTCATAATTTTTAGTGTATGCTCTTTTATAGATTACAAAGCTATTCATTGTAAATAATTAATGCCTGACCAACATCTGACAAAAATCTGTTGATTTGGGTTTTTTTTTAACTGAGATTTGTTTAATATTAGAAGAAAGTCAGAGAAATGGAGGAGGATAATTACATAGCATAACTCTTTTAAATGCGTTTATATCTAAGCTGCTAAAAGGCTAACTGTGTAAAAATGAAAGTAACCATGATAAATACAGCATGAAACAATAGAGAACTCAGGCAGAAAAAGAATCTAGTACAGTTGCACATATTTGGCAACAATTCCATGTAACTCTCTCAAATGAGTACAGGTACTTAATAGGCAATTAAAAAGACAGCCAATGTAAATGATTTAATAGCTGACTCTTAAAATGCATTAGCTGCTCTGTAATTAATAGAAAATTATAAAGGAAATGAATGCTTGCTTACAGCCTTATTAAGACCTGAATATTACATCTTAGTCTGAATTGATTTGGATGATAAAAAATTCAGGGGAAAATATGGAAAGCACAGTTAAATACTTGCCAAATCTGAGCAAAATTTCAATAATGTGCAATCACTACTCTATAGTTCAGAATACTTATGGAAGATGACATTCGGAATGTTTGAATGTAGGTACTGAGAGAGTGTTATTGCAGTCCTGTGGGAGTTTGGACAGCAATCATAAATGAAGTTCAGCAGTCTAAGGTGGAAGGTATCATGCATTATTCAATTAGCCCAGTAATAAATTAACTGCTGCATAAGCTCAGAATCAGTCTTGGGTGTCCTAATACTGTATAGCTCCATGACATGCCCATCCATATACCAAATTAATCTTCATTTTTCATTCCCAGGCTTAGTTCTGGGCTTACCTGTAATGCTTAAGCCAATAGTTGGGTTGCCTTTCAAATTGGTATTCTGCCTCAAAGTTTAATGCAACTTCTTGTACAGTTGTTGCTCAGGTATCAGAGGTCAGGGCTTTGTAATACTTTCTATAAATATTCTGTCCTTTATCAAATATTGATTAGGAACTCTTGGAGTAACAACTATCCATTACTTAGTGCAAGTAAGTGCAATGGGGTTCTAATAGGAGCTGGCAGCTGTAATACAAGTAGTGTCATAATGGCAAAGTAACTTCCATAACTGTCAGTGTGTACATATCACTCATGTCATCTGAGTGGATTGCATGATGACTGACAGTTATGCTCATATTACTAAAGAAAAAACAAACCAACACAAAAAGCCCCCCAAACCCAACAAAAACAAAGAAACATTAAAAAAAAAAAAGCACATTGTCTTTAGCTGGAGGTTCTGGGATAAGTATTTGAAGGCTCCTGGGTAGATTCTGCTTCAAATTTAGTTCTCTTGACAGCAATAATGCACATTTGGTATAGAATCATAACAGCCTGTATGAGAACAGAGCACTTTGCAGATGCTTCATGACCTAAGACATAGAAAGCGAACGCTAATTGAATAGGGCTTTCAAATGGCATTCTGGCCTCAGAGCTGCTTTTCATAGATGTTAGTTGCCCATCTGACCTGTATAAAATTGTTGTTTCCCTGGCAAACAACTTGATGTAGCTAAATTAAAGGTAACCTAGTTCATATCCAGTAATCAGATCAGGAATAATAAGAAAGAATGGCAGGGAAATAGCAAAAATCACTTGCAGAGTAAAAGAGAGAATAAGGAACATTCATTTAAAGGGAGAAACCTGTGCAACTTCTGAAGTGATCTGCAATGTTTATCTTGGGCACTATATCCGAACAGAGGCACATTGTGTGTGTGTGTCCTTGAGTTCAGGTATAGTTCTAAATGTATCCTGAGAAGTTCCAGGAATTTCAGAATGGGACAAACTTAAAACTGAATAAATGTTTGCATCTTTCAAGACCAAAATTATTTTAAGCACTCTGATACCATATTGCAGTACCATGGTATTTCACCCAAAATTTAGGATGCAGATAAGATATAAAAGAATTTTAAGTTGTTCTATTCCTGGAGCAGAATGTGCAATAACATCAATATCAGGAGTTTTTGAATGTGCAAACAGTAGGAGCTCTGCTTTTCTCCTTACCAGGTATGTTAGCATGTATCCAAAAGGTACATTTTCAAAGAGATTTTTGCTGAGCCTATGACCTTGGAGAATGGCAATTGAATTTTTAGGACTTCAGAATGAGGCAACCTTCCTGCCATCTTCAAGTATTTAACCCTCTGCCTGCTTCGTCAGTGCTCATAATCCTGTTGTTTGAAATTACATTTTGATATTGCAGTTTCAGATTTCAGTGTGTTGACTGGAAGGTATGCATTACGTCTGCAAAGGAAAACTGAATTTATGAATTCATTTATCTGTTTAAATTGATAGTGCTCTTTTATAGTTAAAGATTTAAATCAACCTCTGCCAAGTTATTAATTTTGCAAGTTCATTACTAATATTACAGTAATATCTGATAGTAATGCTACCTCTTTCAGATTGTTCCACAGACTTTTCTCTGAAGGGAAAAGTACTAATTCCACACAATCTTAGACAATCTTTGCTAAAGCCTCCATCTTCTTTTTTTTTTTTCAATAATAAATTGCCATGTGCAAAATTGATCAGAATAAGAAGGATTTCTGGTACTGATCACTCAACATGTGTGTGAGACGTTTCTAGCATCACTCAAAAATAAATGCTATGCTAAAGTACCATAATAATCTCTTTTCACCACTTATTTGCTTCCCTCAAGGCTACAGAAATGGTTTCAAAAGAAGGGAAAATATCCCTCTGAAAAAATAGCAAAATAGCACCTTTTTGTGTTTATCTTTTCCTGACTTATTTTCAGATAATGAGTGAAGAGCAAATACACTTATTCTCTGCCTATTTTAAAACAACCCTTTATTTTTTTTTTTTTTCAGAAAGTAGCTTTTTATACAGTCGAATCAAGATGATGTTTTTTTTTTCCTAGAGCTGCCTTGACAAGCTAGTGGAATATATTTAGGGATATGGAAGCTCATAAGAAACAAAGAGACAAAAAAAAAGAGGCTGAGAGCTGAGGGTTTTTTGGTTTTTGGGGTTGTGGTTTGTGGTTTGTTTTTTTTTTTTTTTTGGAAGTGGAGGTATTGGAAGACTGCAGTTACACTTTGTATTTCCACCTTATCCTTTTGTATTCATTTTCAAGTCACAAAGTTTCTTCAAGGATGGCTGAATTCGTAAGAGACTTTTTTAAATAATATTTTGGTTAGAACTTTTGAATATTTTAACAATCAGCAACAGACCAACAGAGAGATCCTCTTGTCATCTTCATAACTTATCTTTTCTAATATTACTTAATCTTCTTGGAGTTACACAGATGTAAAATTCTTAGATGTAAGGTGTAAGGTCATCACCAGCTGAGAAAGCTGCAGTTTTCTCTATCCAAAACTTTTGAAAGTTTTGCTGACCTCCTCTGGTCAAGTAACTCTTAACCTGATCTGAGTGATGTTACATTCTTTTAGATCCTTTTTTCTTCCATAAACTGTACCCTATCTCTGTTGTTGAATGTGAAAGCCAAGATCCTGGTGGGTTTAGATGTGACAAAGTGAAAGCAGCTTTAACATCTGTCCTGAACAAGCTGGAGAGTCTCATTTATCTTGGGTCTCATTCTCTTGCCACATGTTTGAAATTGCCCTAATCCTGCAGCCCACACAATTTCTGTGCCCCACTCTAGCCCTTCATTTTTGCATGCTTACATGAAGTTTCAAAGCAGCAAGGTCTTTACACAAATAATCTGTCAGCTCCACAGGTTCACCTATTAAGTGGCTCTGCTTATTTCAGCTGGACTATTTGTGTTTTGAGGTCCTCAAATCAGTCAAAACTATACAGGCAGCAGAACTTTAGCAATGTAGGAGTTGAGTTGCAATGTGTGCTTACAGCAGTAGTTAAAAAGGTAAATTGATCTCAAATTATGAGGTGCTGACATGAAAATGTTTAGAGGCACTGGTCAATTTTTTTATTGGGTAAGTATCCCCTGCCATCTGAAAGTGTGGCTGAACGTGAGCTGTGTTTAGTTCTGTGTTCCCTATGCCTTTGGGAAGTTCATATCTACAATTTATATAGCCTCTGTCTAGCCCCGAGAAGCTCATAAGTTAATAATAATGGTGGGAGACAGGTGGTAGAGTGCACATGGCGAGTTAGATTGGCGAGCACTCTAGGAGGATGACAAACAGAGTAAATAGCTCTTGTAGAAGTTGCTGACAGTCTTGTATCACGCACATTTCAATACACGTTATCCCAGATGCTTGTACAAATCTCTGGTGCACAACTCTGGTATAAATGGCACAGTAATTAGAAACCTATCTAAAATTATCAAGCCTGGATGATGGGCATTAGTCTAAAACCTGGGGACTCCATTTTATGCCTTGCTAGTTCTTTACAGTGTTAACCATTGCCTCGGCTTCAAAATCTTCTAAACAAATCTTCTGCATGGCCAAATCATCAAAGGTTGTGCTATAAAGTGTGTACTGAGACCTCTGTGGGAAGTTTTCAATTAAACTCAAAACAAAACAAAACCCCCTTGGCTTTTGAAGTTTGTTGCCAACCTGAATGAATGACAGTGATGAAAAGAGTGTTAATGGTCATTTATTTTTTTCCAAACATTTCAAATGACTAGCTGGAGTTTATGGAAGGTCTTAATCTCACGTGTAGTCTTGCATTAAAATCATGATGCTGTGTTGTAAAGCCAAGCAACAAAAATACACCTATGAGTTAAATAAAACTTTTGAGTTTATGAAAATAATATGAATGGCCATAATAATAGTAATAATAAACATTTCCCCATCAATCAACTACAAATATTTGCCTTTTTTAACAACAAAGTTAACTGAAATACGTTGAATGACCAAACTAAAAGCCACAACTGTAGTTACTTAAGTAGTCACTAAAGTCCAAAGTGATGTACAACGTTAGAGAAAAGAATGCTGCTAGATTTGTCAAAAGTACTATATATAGTTAATAAAGAATAGATTATTTTCTTTGTCAAAGAAAGGGTTGATCAGACTTCCAAAAAAAAAAAAATCACTGGATTTACTGATAATGTTATAACCATACATCTGAGGGCAGGAAATAAATCACTTTGTATGAACTTCAAAAAAGGTCATTTGGCAGAATTGTTTTCATGCAAGAAAAGCCAATATTTAAAACAAGAAAGATTTAGGCTTCCCCCTGCTTGGAAATATCTGTTCATACTTGTACCCCAATATTTAAATACTTGAACCTACATCAGTGAATAGATAAACTGCAGGTAGCAGACCATTAGTGGAGAGAAGATGTATTCTGTATCTTAGAGTTAAAAGATGGAATGAGGGGTTTCTGTATCTTTCCTTAGTCACTGATACTGAGTCATTTCCAAATAACAGAATAACCAGAAGGCAGTTCCCTGGTCTGGAATGCTGATTAAAAGGAACCCTGAGCCTTCACCAGACATAGCTCAGACTGTGCAGAGAGAAAAATGCTTCGGATTACCAGAAAAACAAGTTAATTTCAATATTTGTAGCCAAACATTGTATGGATTATCCAGTGATAACTGTTTATATGGCAGAACTGGAGAAAGAAGTCATTGAGAAAACAGTGAAATATTTCTCAAAGCCTCTCAGATTATGTCATCAAGGCAGCAGGAGGAATGAATGGTTTTGCTAGAAGGTCAAATGTTAGGTGCTCGTGTAGTGATTTTGTTTACCCTGGACTTTGTACTGATGAACAAACTCTGACCTTTCCCTTTAAATTTTTTAATTCTCATATCCTCTTACAGAAACCATTCTGTTCTCCCTCTGTTTTCCTTGCCAGTCTGCTTCAGTTCCGCAGCTTCCCAAACACTCTTAGAAGTGGTGAGCATCCACACAGAAAAGAGCAGGTACTGTTTCAAAGGCAGCTTTGTTAAGACATCTTTGAAAGCAACAGGGAAAAACAGCCATAAGCTTGCCAGCTCCTACATGGCTGTGACAGTGAGTAACAAAATACGCCAAGCCAATTTTCCTGGTGAAGCGCATGTTTCTCAATCTATAGCCTTGGATTAGATTAGCCAAAAAAACTGTCACAGTTCTGTCACTGTCAGTAGTGGAGCTATGCTGCTATAATTGAAAAATCATAAATGTGGAAAGGTAAGTCCTTTCTTTAAAGCAATAGAGATTTTGGCCACCTCTCACTGCCCATCTGCATTTAAGTCTACCCAGGAGACCCCTGACACCAGCTGAGAGACTACTGCTGAACTCTGTTTGGAGTTAACATTTGCTTAGGATGCTGTTCTCCACTCAGATGTTAGGAAACTTATAGTAGCTAATTTAGTCTGAAATTATGGACTGATGTGTTTCATCATACAAAACTTGAAAAAGACTTCATTCTTTTTTTTTTTTCTTTAATTTTCCTGCAAGTGTTTTTCATCACTACAAGACTGGCATCAGGATCTCTAAACTTAAGTGTCTGTGTGATAGGATCTAAATTAATCCTCTAGAGACAGGCTGGCTCCAGTGCTATGTAAGGGTGGATGCTGGCTGATCATGACGTACAGGGATTTCTGTGCTGCATCAGATAGCAGTTGGTTGTAGAAAGAAAAACCATGTTTTCTACACCTGCAGATATCCTATGCAAGCCAAACATCCCAGAGTGTGTGTTTCTACAGTTTTCCACCTTCTCCTTTTGAGCTCAGCTCATCCTACTGCAGTGCTGTCCCTGCTGGAATTCTGCCAGTCACAGTGCACTTGTTCACTTGTATAAACAAGATAGTCTCTCTCCTTTGTGGAAAAAAAGTGTTAAGAAATGCCAGGTTTTGAATTAAAAGGTGATAATGGAAAACAGAGACCCGAATGTGTCAGTCCTCCTGATGCCTACAAAACACCATCTGATGTCTCAATCATCCCAAAGCTGTATGAGAGCTGTCCAACACCTCATTTATAACAACAAATTCTTGAAAATCTTACCTGGGAGGAGGGGCAGGTGGATAAAGAGGAAATAACAACAACAACAAAAACTGAAATAAAAGTAAGAAACAGCTTTTTAAAGGCTGAACCAAAAGACTAAACCAGGACTGCAAGTGAAGCCTGCCTATTAGAAAGAAAATAAAGTTGGAAGATTTATTCTTCATTGCTTTTCTGCATTTAGTTAGAAAACAATGAACATTGTAAGTGAAAGTTCTCCATTCCTCTCCTTCTTCTTAGAATGATCCTACCTGTAGTTTACTCAGTGCAAAGGATTTTTCAGTGGCTCTTAAGTTAGATTTTGCAGTAATTGAAAGGGCTGAATATTGCAAATGCTCTAAACTTCTTGCATTAAAAAAAATCTTGATCATGAATCTTTACTTGCTAACACTACTAGGAGCCTGTTAATATAATTGGAGTAGCTTTTGTTTAGCAATGGTGACGGGAAAATCCACCCCAAGGTGTATTTGATTGAATAACTAATCAGATGTCATTAATTAGTGAGGCATCCCAGCTTTGTGAAGACCTACAAAGATAGTTTTCAGCTGAAACCAATACCGTGGCCCCTAACACATCCTGTATCTGGTGGTGTGATCACTAGCTTATTACCTTGTGCCTACACCTCAGTGATTGTTGGGTTCTCAAACATAATGCATAGGACAGCGCTACGCAACTACCACAGTCCTCTTTCCTTCCCTCTCTGCTGATGTACAGCATTCTCTTGCCCTCTTCTTCCATCTCAGACTGGAGTGAAAATTATCTGCACAGGTGAGATGACTTTCTTGCAAACTTCTACATTATTTTTCCCAAAGTGATTCCAGGCAAGATGCTAATTCTTCCATAAATTCTGGCCTTTTTGTCTTTTAATTAACTGAAGGAAGACTGAAGAGTTGGGGCATGAAAAATGCTATTAATCCTAAAAATCCTATAATGATCTTAAATTCTAACCTTCAGACATTTTTACTTTTTTACATTAAGAAAATGAATCACAAGCAGTGCGCCAGCTGTAAGTACCAGCTCCTGTGACAGGGCACAGGGAGAGCTGCTGCTTAAGGAGATGGCTGTGGTGTAGGAGCTGGTCTGAGAGCACACTGGTCATTGTCCTTGCTGCATCTTGCCACTTCATGAGTCCTACCAGAACCTCCTCAGGCTGGAGTCCTGAAGAAAACCATATGTAAATATTACCACTAGACTATGCTGTTCATCTTTAGAGCTAGAATAGTTGGAGTACTTCTTCCTTCAATTTTTTCCTTATAGTTTGTCTATCTACAGCATTTCTGAAAAGTCATCCTTCCTACTGTGCTCTGAGTTAACTGTGTGGTTATGTATCATGCTGCATTACACTCAGGAGGGATGATGGGATCGAGTCTCAGTCCTGCAGTTCTAAACAAGCAGGGTTCAGCCTCTGAATTTCTCTTTTATGCTTCCTTTGCAACTTTGAGAATTTCCTTCTGCTCCAGTTGAGCATTTGTGAGCTAGGATTAATAATCTAAGCAGGTTAAAAATTGTATGATGGATCCCTGTTTCCATCAGAAATCTTAACTCTAGCGGGGAAGAGAGGGGGAAATAAAGGTTGTAGACTCTGACTCTATCTATGTCAGATAACTCTAAAATAAAATAAACTATTTTATTCTATTTTGATCTTTTTTGTAATTGGATATTTTAATATTTGGTTTCATGATGCTTTTCATTTTTAGATTATTTTAATTAAATATAGTGTTACAAATAAAATATGTGCAGAAGGTTAATTTCATTTTTACATTAGGTTTTCCAGGAAATATTTAATTTTTTTTTTTAATCAGATAGAAATAGGAAAATAACATTACTGTGGTTTCCTACAGTATTATTGTTTTCAACAGGAATTTTGGCTGTCATCCAACTCCCGTAACACTACTCTTATCTCCCATGTTTTGTATCCTTGTTGTTCATTCACATAGTAAGGTCTCCCAAGGCAAAGATTATGCTGACAGTAACCGTGGTAGCTTAATCGTATTTGAGAACTGTAGATATTATCATAAATATAATTATTTACATGCCTCCACCAATATAATTAGAATCTTAACGCTAGTAAGAAGCTATAAATCTAGTCAGCAAGTGATGCTGACTTTTTATATTTATGGCATTCAGGCATGTATTTGCTTTGTTTCAATATTTTCTAGGTCAGAAATTTTAATCTGAACTGATTTAACATAATGATGAATCACCAGTGTCACAGCTGATTTCCCTGTTATGTGTTCAAATCTCTTCCAAGATTAAGATGTGCCTAGATGCCAAAGAGTACGTCATGTACCTCAGTGAACAGTGGAATAGATCCCATATGTCTGTGTGCTTGCGATTTATCATAGCTTAGCTAGCCCTAGTGACCCCTATGCTTTTTGTTACAGTCCTGTGTACAATTTAACCTTAGGTATGTAAAATTAATCCACTTGTTGTCATCACATATTCTGAATCAAAGAACTCAGACAAACCTAAACTCTAATTCTTATTTTCTATATAGGTACATATATAAACATAAAAACTTACTGATGTATGAATTTCATTAAATCACAGAGAACTGATTTTGTTTAAAAGGCAAGATATTTTCTCTGAGACTTGCTTAATATCAGGGCTGTTCAGTGCGTTGAATAAACCTTACTGCTGTTCACCTTTCTGCAACCATATTAAATATGAAACTGACTTCAGAATTTGTTCCTTCAGATTTTTGTCTGGGAAATCTTGTCCATGGGGAAAAAAATAGAATAGATAGGGATAACAGTGGTGACTATTATAATGTTTGCCAAGAACCTCCGATTGTGAGATATTTTATCTGTTTTTAAAATGTTAAGTGAATTTGAACCAATTGGACAGAAAGTTCACCTGCTTGGTGTCTGCCTAGGGCAGTTTTCTGTGGAAAGTTATTATAGCAATTGCCAGTCTTTTTTGGGCTTTGCAGTACTCTGTTAACACAGTTTTGGAGAAGGAGAGCAGAAAGTGTGGTGATTTCTTGTTGTTTCTATTTTGCATAATGTTTTTATGCTGAATTTATCCACTGTGTTGCACTTCTGTTTGAAGCCATATTGCATATTTGGTCAAAATGTCAATTAGTTGTAATAAGCCATTATATACTAGTTACAGTACACAATAATGTATTAATCTTTTCAATGAGATAATGCATTATCATACACTTTAATCTTAGTACAAAATGATAGGGCTTGATTCCAGTGTTTTGTATAAACCTGTACATCAGAAGCCACACCCATGTGGTAAAATCAAGAAAACTGAATTGCATAAATACTGTGAGCAACACCATTCTGACATGAAACTAAAATGTAAGAGCACTTTAAGGGGCACAATTTTCACTTGTTCATGTTTAACAGTGAGCAGATAGTCCTGCAATGAAAACATCTCATTCCAGAAGGGGGGGAGATGGTTTCCAAATGAGGTTCTCCTGGCTGCATTTATGGTCCTACTTGCTCATTTAATAATCTGAATTTTTATGTTGTTAAGACAGAATTCCTCTGAAGAAAGATGTGCCTACAAAGAAAGACAATTCTTAGAAATATCTAAGCTGCCTTTATTTCAAGACTATTTATTTCAGATCCTGAAAATCTTTTTTTTTTTTCTGTGATTGTGATTCTGCCAGCTTTTTTTTTTTCTCAAAAATAAACTATTGTGAAGTTAAAACTGTTGCTTGCAGGTTGAGTTACGGACCTGATAATACATTGAAAGACCTCAGCCACTGTGAGTGCTCCTTTATATGTCAGAGATAGCAAGGGTTAGAAGAGGTGAACATAATATTCATCTGACCACAGCCTTGTAACATGGATGTCTGATGCTGCACTCAGAAAAGGCAGTAACTTCTCCTGACCTCACCAACCACTGCATCAAGCAGGAGAGACAAAATTTTATATGGACCATCTATAACTTAACACTTGCACTTTTCATTTTCAAAAGCAACCTGGAGTATTCAAGACTCAGTGTGCTAAAGCCTTACTCCCTAAGCTCCCGAGGCACTCAAAACCTTCCCTTGCTGTCTGCGCTGCCTATGTGTTGCTTCTGGCTGCAGCCAAACATCATCTTAGCGGACAAGCCTAGGCAGAGGTGGGAGAACTCATTCACACTTAAATCTCTTCCTCTAGACTGAACAGTTTCATCTAGTTTGAGTTCTTTGTATAAGATGCCAGGACAGCAATGCAGATTGGCATGTAATGCAATACAGAAACTTCACGTTAGGATCAGCCACATCAAGTACTTTAGCCTTGAAAAAAGGGCCTCTTCTAATATCCATGTGTAGGAGGGAACTAGTTCCCAGCAAGCATACCCCTGCTGAGCAGAGGCTGGATAATGAAGAACCCAAAGTTGTGAGCTGTGAAAGAAGCAAATTAATGTAGCCATCACAGCAGCAGGCATCTGTCTGTAATTTCATGTCTGCATCATTGCTTCAAGCTCCAGAAGGTACCCTGGCAACCTGTTGTAGTGTGAAACCTGTAATTACTTCATGTACAACATTGAAGAAAAGACAGGCCACCATGAGGTTAACAAATCAAGCTCTGCTAGACAGATAGGAATGGTGAATTGGAAGCCCCTGGGCCCCTGTGACAAACATGCCACTCCAGAGTGCTTTCATTTATTATCGAGGGAGCATCAGCACCTGTTAGCGCACAGGTGCCTTTGGGCTGTTGCCAATTCCATGCCTTGACTTTAAATCAGCTGTGCTTAATGCTCAGCTCCAGACTGAAATGGTCTGTAAGATGCCACCTTGTGTATTTCTTAGGTCTTCCAAGCACTTGCAGATGTATTTTCTAAAATATCACTTCAATTTGGATCCAACATAGCGCAACAGTAAAACTTCCTATCTCCTTTTTCTTGCCTGTAGCTGCTAGATAATTTTCAGACTGTGTAAATTGTTTATGCACTTTTTATTTACATGATTGCAAGATTCAATCTGTTTCTTTCTTGCTTATATGAGCGTTACAGTGGCAAAGTTTACTGAGTTCAGTTAAACTTTTCCTGATCTACATCAATATAGTTGAGAAGCAAATTGGAACCTCCATGAAGTAAAAAAAAAAAAAAAATCCAGGATAAGTATCTTCTATTTCAGTCCCTGTTCTTGCTGTTAATGTATTTCCTATTATCTGAGCAGCAAAATGATACCTCTTCATTTAAAATTGCAGGCCCTAACAGAAATGTGTATCATTGGGCTTCAAGAGATGTTTTAAAATCTGTACTTGCAAAAGTAGTATTTGTATTTATTTTACTATTACAAACCTTAGGTTCTCTTAAGAAATCAATACTTCTTTATTTTGTGGACTTCCGTACATCGCTCTCTGAATAACTCTGGTAAGATAATTTTTTTCTTTAAAACTTTTTTCATTTTCTCTCTGTACTTCTGATTACTTCTCATGCAGCAACTTCATCAGCCTCTCCCTTCTAATCTATTGAAGTACTTAGTGACTCAATAATTAGTATTAGAATTATTAAAATAATTTGCCTGAAACTGAGAGAAGAATTAATATCGAGGCTGTAAAGAGTAACAAAAAAATTTGCCATCATATCCCTTATGCAGGAAAAGGGGTTAATGTCCTGAAGACAATACCACCGTTACAGTAGGAAAGCCCACCCTTCATTTTATGTAATAATTAACTTCCAGTCACATGCCAAATGCTTGTCTTGTTTTTATACTGCCGAAAAGGAGATGTGACATCTCTGATGCTTTCCCAGATATTTGAAAACCTGCATCTTTGTGATCACGAAGAGCTGCTTGAGACTGACAGCTCTGGGCAAACAAGAAAAGAAAAATTACAAAGCAGCTTGGCAAAACATGGAACTATGAATAATTATTTGTCCATCTGACGGAGAGATTTAAGGGCCAAGTTTTCCCCTGAGTTATGCTTGCTTCTAATCATTCTAATTACGTACAAGGTAAGATATTGGTGTATTAGTAGGCTGTTCCTACTGTGGACAGAGCTGGACAATCCATCAGGTGATCTGGGTTTAGTTTTCAGCTCCTCTGCTGATGTCCATCATCATCATAGCAGCTCGTGTTATTTCTGTGTCTCAGTTCCCTGTGTACAAATCAGCATGGTGATGCCTTACCAAGCCCTTTTAGTTGTTAAATGAAAAATATGAACACTCTGGTTTAAAACAAACAAACATAAAGACCCATACACCTTAAAGTCACCAGGATTTTGTGAAATGTTGGAAACAGATAAAGCATAGGTGATAACATTTTAATTGCTAATTAAAGAATTAACTTTTTTTTTCTGTCCATTTGAATTTGCACAGATTGTCCTACATTGTTGTCACTGTGGTGTTTAATGTGGACTTGGATTAATGGCCAGTGACTGAAAACTCTAAAGTGATTTCATCTTTTCAGCTAAAAAGCTTAACCTACCTTTTGTCTTGCCTTGAAATAGCTACCTCAAAAAATAATATTGGACTTACCTTTATGATGTAAGGGATCTCCCTTTTTTGTTTATTAGTTCCTATTCTCTAAGATAACTAAGTTTCCTTTAATTGTCTTTCTGTTTGAATGGAGCACGTGAAAAGCTGTTGAAGAGATGATTGCAAGATGGATGAGGCTATGGGGAACTGTATTTCTAGTGGTGCCATGGATCTCTTTCAATGCTGGGGAAGGTGCTTTGGTCTTGAAGCTAGTGACTCTGTTACTGTGCACCAGCTGAGCCATAAAAATTCACTGAATGTGTGCAGAGTCTTAGCCTGTTGCAAACATAAAATAAACCATGTTGGTCCTCGTTATTTACTTTGAGACGTAAGCTAGCACGTTAGCCCTCTGTTTACTGCAGGGTAAGCATTCACAGTTCCTCCTGGCAGCCTGATGTAGGTTGACTTGCTGAGCTACTGGATCTTGTCCTTGCAGTAGAGAACATTGGCTGCATCATTTCCTTGCAGCAAAATGTTTTGCTATGGAGCCTGTGAGATCCGTTGAAGGTTTTACTGCCAGTCTCGGGGACCTCCAGCCATAGGATTCTTGCTGGGGGACTCTCTGGGAGGGAACAGTCCAAGTTGCACACAGTCTTCATTTTGAAGAATGCAATTTTCAGCTCAAATAGAGGCCGGCAATCACTAATTTATATTCATAAGAAGTGTAACCTGGGATTTCCATTCATATAAAACCCTCAGCATATGTTCAAGTAGTCTTGTTACATGGCCACACATAATGTAGTAATGAAAATCTGAATTTTTAAAAGCTGCACTTTCAAGGTTCATATCAAAGCTATAGTGAAGTACACTCAAATGGAGCTGGGTGGACAGTGCATTTTTCAGTTTGAAATGAAAAACTGTATTAAAATAAATTGGCCTGTATTAATCCAAAATAGAAAAGATTTTGATTTATTGGTGAAATATAAATCCCACAGATTTAATTTTGAGCCAATCTGAAATATTTATTTTATACAATTAGCAATTTTTATTATTGCTTTATATTAACCTTTTCTTAGCCTCTTCTTATAATCCCTCAATCATATAATCACATTTTTAAGATGCATTATTGAAACTTAATGCTAAAAAATTGTATTCTAAAACTTGTTAAAATGAAATATTTCAACACTTCCTAAAAAATACTTAATTCTGAAAATGTCAGAATACTTTTTTCCCTTCTCAGTGTTTCATTTATTAACAAAATACACAAATAACTTCTGTTGCTCTCGTACTAAGTTGGTTTTATTTTTTTATTCTAAAGAAATGCCTAGGTCTGATTATAACTACTGTGAAGAAACATTCCAAAATGCTCAACTGTGTTCTCCTGATAGGTTCTTCAGAGCCTATTTCTCCTGAAGTTTATTGCACAAAATATTTTTCTGAAGTGCTGCTTGCTATAACTCTAGAATTAAGTATAAGGTGAAGCAGAAGTGAACCACTGAATACCAGGTTGGTTTTTTTATGGCATTAGCCCCCAAAAGGATCTGATTATTTTCATTGCCAGGTTAGTCTCTAATACCAAATCAATAAAATAAAAGGAAATGCCTTTTTATACATAAAACAATTAATTTGCAGACTTCTTACTACTTTCATATTAAACCAAGCTGTTTCCCTAAAGGGAGATGAATACTTCTGTGAATAATAAGAACATGTAAAGCTTGTATTGGGGGAGAGGGGAAGGAAGTAACAAATCGAGGATTTCTGAAAGGAAATGTGCCTCCTAAAGCAGCTGGTGAGGAACCTTTAATATGACAGATGATTTTGTATTTTTTCCCTTCAGGATTTTTTTCAATACTCCTCTCGACTGGGTGGTAGATGGAAGGACATGATTACACTAATTAGGTACCACTGACATAAATTCCAGACAGGATGTGAATGTCAAAGTTGCATCTTTTGTTTCCATTCTACCTGATAAGGCCCAACCAAGAACTCAGGAAGTCAATGGGAGTTGACTGACCTTTGTTACTCTAGTTATGAGTTAAGACACAACTCAACAGCGTATTGCAATTACTTAAAAAAGCTTCTCTTGATGAGGCATAAATTAGTTGAATTTTTAGTCAAAATAGTACTAGAATATGTATTATAGAAAATTAATGTGCATAATCTCTCTAACATCTGAGGATGAGAGTGCAGTGAGGTACTGACCTTGAAAACATCTCTTCCTCATCAAGAACCTTTTATTTAATCTCTCCTGCAAGCAAAATACAACTGCCAAATAACAAAAATCATTCCCATGTCAATCATCATATCGGGTAAGACCTGAAAGACAGTGATGTTCACTTGGACCTATGGAATAGCAGAAGCCATCAGGTGAGTTATTAAATAAGAAACCCATGATTTATTGTTTTGCAAAGGGAAGTAAAAGTTTGGCTCTTTTAGACTTCCTTAGAGAATATTAAGCTATCATACTAGAGCACCTTACTCAGTCAAACTGTTCTGCGCTTATTTTTATAGCTGTTTGCCTTTATGCACCTTTAAACTCCGAAAGGCGCTGCTGTCTGCAGAGATGCATGGGTGTTTCAGTTCAGCATAGATGGAGACAGAGACACCCTCCTGTAGCCAACACTTTCAGGAAAATCTCGTCTTTGTTCCATCTTTTTTTTTTTTTTCTCTTGTTCACGTCAAAGTCATTCAAACTGAACATGGCTGTTGATCTTTGGTTCCGTAGAAATCTAGCACAGAGAAATCAGCAGAGACTTTCACATTTTACTGAATTTTTCCTTCCAGCAGTACGAAATTCAGGAGTAGTATTCTGTATATAATCTGACGGCATTAGCTAAATGTATCCCATCATAATAGAATTCATTAATAAGCCATTGTGTTGTCTTTATGATAGTTAGTGGTGATTAGTATCTGGATTTTCTTCTGCATTCTACCTAAGACTCAATTGTGACATCAGTTTAATGGATTAGTGTGTATTTATCAGACACATGCCAATAAAGCAATGGGTTTTGCTACTATCAGTCTCTACTGTAATTGCCAAGCCCAGTAAGTAGCTGCAGAAGTGATAACAGCATTGTGAGCTAATTCCTTTCCATATCACAAGCCATTCAGCAGAAACTGCCTCTTTATTATTTTTTCCCCGATGTGTTGAGCCATTGACTGTTAATCTGGATTAATAATGCTGAATGGGGACAATACATGCTAACAATTTTGCTTTTCAACACTTTTTAACACTTAGATGATGTTGATTGTCTGAGTACCTACCCCTCTCACAATATAATGCTAAAGTTACCATTGTTATGGTCCTTTTAGAAATTACATTTTTTAGGGCAAAAAGAAAATTATTTGTATATGGTAGTTTGTGCTACTAGACATTTAAGGAATATTGAAATAATGGAAAAGAATAGAGTTTTTAAAGAGCATGGTTGCTGGGTTTTATTTCTAAATAGGCTGTTCCATAAAGCATCTCTTCCAAGAAACTGGAAGGAGAGGGAGAGGAATGGGAATACCAAACAAAACGTAAATATATATCAACTCCAAATGCATTTATTTGGAATACCAAAGCAGCACACAAGGAAGTAGTTGGTAATTCAAAGACATTTAGAAAAGGAAATTCAAATTTTGTAAGCCCTGACCCGGAGAGCAAAACAAAATAGAGAACAAGAAGGAGGAGGAAAACCAACCTTCTGAACGTAGACCCAGGGCCAAATTTAGAAACAATGAGACTTCTTCATATGTACCACTAAATAAAGACAATATGTTTTTGTTGTGTCCATTTGGCACAGGCTAGATGAAAAGAACAAATACTGGCTTGGAAGATAGCATAAAAATATATTTTTATGAATCAGAAATGCAGACACCTTATTATAGTTCATAACTCCATGCTGGTTTTATTGTTTTCAAATCACACACCAGTGCTTGTGCAATAGAATTCTCAGTTTAATATGTAATGAATATACTATTCAATGGCGTATTTTATTAGGCATTAGAAAGAGTTATGGAGCCATCCATGTGATGTGAATTACAGAACGTGTCAAGAAATCAATGATGATTTTTGCTTCTCTGCTAAACAAAATATACTTTAATTACTATTAACTGATAGGACTTACCAGAAGGGCTATTTTTATATAGCACAACAAAATGGAAAAGAAAAGGAGGAAAAAAAAAAGTAAACATAGAGTTGGCTTTTGTAGAAAAAGGATTAGTTTTATTTATTTTTACTAACATGCAGTCTTAAATTTGATCTTGTGTAGAGAAATCAGAAGATGGACTTTTAATGTTAGTTAATACTTAGTTTTCATGAAAGAAAACGAAATGTGCTCTAAATGTTTTTGGATTACTTCTATGGTTAGAAAAAATTCTTATAGTTTAAAGTAATAAAGTTGGGCAGAACAAAAAACCTAACAGATTGGTAAAGTTTTGCTTGTGTTTTGAGACAGGAGGTTGTTTAGGAACTGAGATTATAGGACTACAGAGCTCTGAATGTAAATGTTTGTTCCAGTTGAAGACTCTGAATGTCCTTGCATTAACCAGTTGATAAATCATAAAGCCCCGCCTCCTCCTTTTAATTTTTTTTCTGATGTAATTTCCTTGTTTGGTTGTTTTTGAGTTCTGACTACTTACATGATCTTTGTGCAGCACCTAGCACAGCAAGAGCTGCTTTAAATTTTAGTGGATGACAATTGGAGCCTCTATGCCCTGCTACAGTAATAAACAATATTTGTTAAATTTTGCAAATATTTGGCATAACCCTCGTTCAGTGGAAACAGGAGAATCCACCAAAGCTTCTGTGTTACACTTCAGTTGCCTGCTGTATTTTTTCATTATCTTTGAACACTGTGTACCAGAACCCACTCACTTTTCAAACACAGTTTTAATGGCTGTTTTCCTAACCTAGAAAGAAAAAGAGTTTTCAAAATGAAATGAGTTACAACAAGAAAGGAAACCAATATAAGTTTGGTTTTTTTCTTTTTTTTTTTTTTTTAAATAATTAATACTTTCTCAGCTTATTCTTTACTGAGTTCCAGTACTTCAACCAAAGCACAGCTTTGCCATAGTTCTTGCTGGTGTGTGAGAAAGGGAGCTGTGTTTGTGTGTATTGCTTGACCATCTCATTCAGTGGTACTCTGTCTCCTACCATACCCATAATTTCAGGAAATGCTATCCTTTCATACATAGTGCAACCAGTCATTTTCAGGAAGCCTCTTAAAAGGTGCTTACTGGTATTTCCATGGGGCATTACCTTTCTAGAAACAGTACATGTTTAGCCAAGGTTTTAATATTATGTTCTGTTAGGATGAGAGGTAATGGTTTTAAAATAGAGGGGGGTAGATTTAGATTAGAAATTAGGAAAAAAATTTTTACGATGCGAGTTATAGAACACTGGAACAGGTTGCCCAGAAAAGTGGTGGAGGCCCCATCTCTGGAAACGTTCAAGGCCAGGCTGGATGAGGCTCTGAGCAACCTGACCTAGTCAGGGATGTCCCTGCTCCTTGCAGGGGGGTTGGACTAGATGACCTTTGAAGGTCCCTTCCAACCCTAACCATTCTATGATTCTAGATACTGGTTGAATCAGAATTGCCATTCTGCAAGATTTTGAAGACTCTTGCAAAGGACCTGTGTATATGTGAACTGTAAGGACGTGCAATAGTTCAAATAAAGGGCTCAAATTTAGAATACAGCCGAGAAACACCGTATTTAGCTTCTTTATCTAAAAGTGTATCTTCATAATTTTTTTTAAACAATCGATCTCCTCCTGTAAGACTTTCACTGATAGAATAGATATTAGGGAAGGGAATTTGTGTATTTAGAACAAATTGAACTTCAACCCATATTATTCTTCCTCAAGCAGAAAAAAGTAGCATGCTCCATGTAGTGTAAATTATGAGCAGGTTCCTTAACTACCAAAGTGCTTTATTTTATCACTTCCATCATATCCACAGAGAGAGTCATAATTAACCTACAAGTTCTTTGAAGCTATAAGCACCAATTCTTTTAATTGGTTAAATGTTAGAAACTTACATTATGTAAATGCAAGGAGGGCTTACTGAAATTTGTCCTAGTGATAATCCATCTGTTTTGGATAAAGGCCAATGTACGAGCAATTGTGCCACTTTCAAAGCCTGGTAGAAGAAAGATTTCTTTTTCTTGTTCCACATGACTCAACATGATCTCTGTATACATTTATATTCCTAGCAACAGTCACAATAGCTGTTCTGAATAGGATGCCAGATACTCTTTAACATGAGCAGCTTACATTCACAGTGCTACACCAAACTTTAGCAAGTATGTTTATCACTGCTTGGAAATGGCACTATAAAAATGAATATGTTTTATTCTTTTAAAACATGCATAGTATCAACTCCTTGTAGCAGCTAACAATTTTCAAGCAGAGAAAGCTCTACCCAGTTACTCTAAAAAAGCAGCATGACAGAAATATGTATGTTCCACCAGCATCCAAATGTTAAAAGTAGGCAAAATAGAAAGATAAACCCCTTACTGCTGTCTTGCAGCAAGAGAATAGACTGTTAAAGTTTTTATAAGTGCTCTGCTCTGCTTGTTGGTTATATCTGATGCATTTTAAAAGGGCATGATAATATCTTAAATTAGATGGGTACACGCACAATTTCATTTCATTGGAAACCTACCTGCCGTACGCTCCCTCTGTCCTTTATAAACATTTCTGTAGCACACTTTAAGTATCAGGAAGCTACAGTGATCATTTCATTTATTCTGCTTTAGAAAAATAAATGCTGTATGTGGACCCTGACTTTTGTATGGCATTTGTACTGAATTTTGTGTGAGCTGTGTCCTAAGAGACACTGCAAAGCGCTCAGCAGTCGTGCGGGGCCTGCCTGGCCAGAGAGCCTTGCCGACGGCACCGGGATTCTCAACACCTGCTTGTTCAGAGGTAGCTCAGGCCTCCGAATCTGCAAACCATGGTTGTGTAAAAATATCTTTAGTTTTGTGAACAACTCCTTATAGATTAATCTTGTAAGGGCTGCAGAATCAAGTGTTTCTATGCAGGGAAGAAGCACTGTACTCCAAGGCATGGTTTGTAGGCTGGAGTGGTTCGAACAGTCGTACAATATATGTTTTTCCATTCCAGGTGGCACTGAGAGATTGAGAATGAGTAAAATCACACATTGGAGTGTCCCAGTTTGTTATTAGAAACACTGAAAGTGCAGAAGATTGTTTTCTAAATTGTTTCTGAGATGTTATTACCTTTCTCCTCTTCAAGTGAATCTTGCAGCAGCCAAATGCTCTGTGTTGTTAAAATGCTTCAGATGCTGCCTGTTGTTTATTGTTCCCTTGAAGCAATTTATTTCATTATAATGTACTCATGAAAGAACATTAGTGTTTAATTATCAGGAGAACTGTTCTTTAGCAAGGCTCAGACTGAAGTATGAAGTCCTTGGCTGTTAGTTACGAACTGACGGTTGACAAAGCAAATGTCATGCTGGTTAGTTCAATGATCTCATGCAAATAATATCTGTTGTGAACTTTATCATTTTTCCATTAAAAATCTTTTTGAGAATAAATCTTGCCAATTCGATGTACTCTGACTGACAGAGGGAAAACTCATCTGGAAGTAGCATCACAGCACTGCAAGGAAAAGCACAATATGATAATATCTCTGTGCGGTGAGGTGGTACCAACAGTGTGTGAAGGGAGGGATAGAAGTGATCACAAAGCTGCTTTTGCCCTCTGCACTGACAGAGGAATTTCATTCTAGTTCACAGTGTCAGTTACTAATGCTGATTCCCCAAGTATAAGCAAAAGATTCAAAGTAATGAACATAACGGACCTGAGCTAATGGAAGGAAACTTTGATGGGAGCCCCGGTCTTTGTGCTCTAATGCTGTATATCACTTCAGTTAAGGAATTATTTATTTACCCTTAGTCATTCAAAAGCAGTATTGCCATTTTTGCAGTCAATACACTATAGCTCCAACGTTCAGAATATCAAGAATTCCTCGGTGACTGTACTCAGGAGTGTAAATCACTCAAATAGTAACACATCAGTATTTGGTTGTATAGCACTTTGGATGCAAAGGTCTATCAAAGGATAACAGAATGACTCAGCAGTAAGGGAAGGAAACAAAAGCATAGCAGGAAGTATCAGGCTTGCTCAAAGAGGTGAGGCAGCAGTCGTAAGGGGAGAAGCACTAGGGAAGGAAAATTATAGAATGTGATTGAATGAGTACGCAAACCTCCTGCAGATGGGCTGCCTCCAAAGCCCAGCAAGGTTCACTGGAGTCTTTCTATTTCTGGCCTATTTCTTGTCCATAAATCAATATAAACAGTTTGCTCAAACATCAGACAGCAATGATAATAAGAAAGTGATAAATGTCATTACGAGCAAATACTGAGTAATGTGAGATTATTTTTATTCATTGCTTCCATATATAGTACCTAAATATGCATGGTATTCTCTGGATACACGGGGATCAATACTACAACATGCAATCTCCTTAAACTTCAAATAGCAAAGCACTCTGTTTTCCTGTCTCTATGATTTCTGCATTTCACTTTTAATCTTGCCCTATGTTCTCCCTCTTCCCTCCTCTGCTAATAAAATACTGTGCCCTGTATGCAGCACTGTGATGGAAGAGACAAATCTTCTTTGAATTTAAAATGCTCCTGGATTTCATAATCACTGGAAAAAAAAGCAAACAGCCTAATTTCTTTTTACTCCCCCACAAAATTTAATTCTGTGAAAAATCCTGCCTTTATCAGCAACATCAAAGCTGAAGTTTATTCTTCAGGAGCTTAGAACTTGCCCTTTAATCATAGCTTTGGCTAAATACCTTGCACAGTGCAAAACAAAATGAACCTCGAGCGTCAGTATGTCATTTGCAATCCCAGCTGATTAATCATTTCATTGTTCTTATAAATGAATGTTAATTGCCATGTGCGTATCTACACGCTGAATGTATTAAAACATTAGGTGGGAATTTTTCTTCTTCACTGGCTGAACATACCCCAAGGGCAGGACAGTGTTGCTTAGCAACTCGGATGCTGTCACCATCTCATGGGGTGGCACATCTGCCAGCGTGCCAGCAGTGTACCCTGCCCCAGGTGTGAGCAATGCACTGCACAGGTGAGTGTGCCCTGTGGGTGAACAGTGCACTCCACGCACAAGTGCACCCCGCGTACGGGCATGCCCCACGTGTGAGCAGCGTAGCCCGTGGGTAAGCATGCCCCATGTGCAAATGTGCCTCAAATTTGCAAGCATGCTCCATGTGAGTGCAGCCCATGTGCAAGCACTCCCCACGTTTAGCAGTGTGCCCCACATGTGAGCAGTGCACCTGTGCAGGTCAGGCTCAGCTCTGGGGCATGGCAGGCAGCCCAGCCTGGCCCATATGGAGCTAATGAGAGCTCGTTACTGACCCCACATATGCTGGGGAGGGATGATGGAACGTGGTAGAGTATTCCCTCCTTACCTGCTGCAGCAGGAGGGCTTCTGCTCGCACTGTGCTGCGTTCCTGCCATGCCCCCAAAGGTAAGGGAAGGCTTAAGCAAAAAACTTGTAAGTATTTATTGCTGATGGAAATTATTCTTGTCCTTGTTCTCCCCTTGTGTTGTAGTTGCTTTTGGCCTCCTCAGTGGTACTTTTTGTGCTATGCTGGGCTGACGGGAGAGACCTGCCTCGCACAGCTCTCCCTGGTGTGCTGCTTTGTGACCCTGCGGTGCTTTTGGGGGATGGCATAGGGCCTGTTTCTCTTCTAACGTCTGTGTGTAGTGGCAGTGTTACGGTGGTGGTTGTTCTGGGCATCAGTAAGAAGTGAGCATTTTCCCATGGCAGCTCAGCTGAGCAGCAGGTTTTGTGAAGAAAGCTGCCGTTGTGTTTCAGGCTGGTTTTGTTTCTTTCAGAGGGAGTGGAAAAAAAGAGCTTAGCACATAAGTGTCTTTGCAACCGTAACTATAGTGCTCGCTATACCATGAATGCTATAATGTGTATTGATTTGTTTGCTTTCCCCTGTAAAATGTTTAACGTTGCTGCTTGAAAGATGATTTTTTAAAAGTATGGTGTTATACTGAGTTGGTTTTGACATCAAAAAAATCAAGAGAAAATGAGCAGAGGAGCGAGAAGGAACATCAAAATGATTAATTGCTGCATTAGCATTCAGGCACTGAGTATATTTTGCTTTATGGATTGCTTGTTTCTAAGCGTATGATCGTGGCTTCTGGATCGTATTAAAAATGTGTGTCGTAGGCATTGATGTTCAATTTTGGAGGGATTACATTCCTGTACAATGAAGGAAGGAGAGGGAAGAGAACAGAAGAGGGAGGAAAAAGTTCCACAATTAAATACCAGCCCCAAACAACACAGAGCGTGGAGCCTAAGACAAGCTTGATCAGCCAGCATTTGTAAAACCACACTACTACCCCAAAAATAATTTCTTTGTTTATTAGAAATTCATGAAAATTGTTGCTGCCATGTCTACTGCATGAGAAGTGGGTAAAAAAAAAAGTCATCACTGTGCAGTCTCCTGCACTTTTGATGGGGTTTGTGGTGATCTGCTAATTCTATGTCTGCTTACTTGGTCTGAGTTGAGATTAGTTATTAGGTCATTCCTTTGATCATATTGTAGAGTTTGGGGAATAGTTCAGGAATCTTTACATGGTGATATATCTTTGTTGTTATTATTCTTAAAAACAACATTATGAATTGCTCCACTGTGATCAAGACTTCAGTGTTTATATCAAGTACAGATGCTCTCTCTGTTTTGGCTTGGTAGCTAAACCTACTGCTAATTTTATACGTAAAGCTGATCCCACTGTGACAATTCATGCTTAGCAGTAGCCACATGCTTATGCATTTTATTTATCTCTTCTTCTTTTTTTTTTTTTTTAATATATAAGGACCACAAATATCTACACATCTACAAGTGTTCCCAGGTGGTTCTTGATGGTGTTGGCAATAGCACAGAAATAATCACGTGTCAGACCACTCAGTTGACCAAGTCTTGAGAAGGACTAACTACAAAAGCATACCCATGGCTGTGGTTTGGCTGTGTGTTGGCAAAAGTGAAGTCATTCCCAGGCCATCCAAGTGTACGTTTAATGATTCTTTCAGGAGCTATGTTCCCAAGAACTTTGCATGAGTGAACATGCGCTGCCTTCAGTGGGATCACAGTCCTAAAGTAAAGGGTGCATCAGGAAATTCTGAATTTTAATGCAGCTGAAGGCAGAAATGACCAGTGGAATCGGCACAGCTGAGTGAAGCCTCTCTCAATGCATATTTTTAGATTAGGCATGGATTTTGGCAGCAGCGTTGGTGAATTCACTATTGCTGTTGAGAAGGAAACACTGTTAAGCAGCACGCCAGAGATATGCAGCTCAAGGTCTGTTTGTTCAAAGGCAAGTTGGTTTTATACATTCTCATCTTGTAGAACCGGCCATGCATGATTGTAATGAGTGATGGCCTGATTAAATCAAAAGCAGACATGGAAGAAACACTATTAATCTGTAAGCATATGTGATGCTAACAGCCATCAAAATGCAATGTTGCAATTATCCTAGGTGGACAGGAATAATTCTCTCTAATTAAATCTGTGGATATATATTTGGATGCATGCTTTGGATCCACTATATTCTGTGTCATTTCTGTATTGCTAGAAAGAAAGGTACCAGGATTATTCCCAGTTAGCCTGACCACATGCCTTTTGATTCCAAATTCATTTTAGCACAGTCTGCCTGGGGACAGGCTTTGTAAATACAATGTGCTATCAAAACAGATCATGTGTTCTCAAACATGTCAGTCTCTCTTTTTTTTTCTTTTTTTTGCCACAGGAGAAAAAAAAAACAACTGTAATTTCATATCAGATTATACAGCTTCACAATAATATTTTTAGAAACATCAAAGTAATAGTAAAGAATGTGTAATATACTGTAGCAAGTTGATTTAGATAAAATAGTCTCACTGTATACATAAGTTGCAGCCCCGAAGACTCCCTCTGGCAATTCTCAGAAGGTGGAGAGAGAAATAAAATTTTCTCTTCGTTTCTATCTTTGTATTTTCTCTTCACTTCCTTTTCCCTTCCCCCCCCAATACCTCACTTAAAATCTCTATAGACTGCTTATCATTCTTATTTTGATTAACAAATCCAGCAATTCTGTATGCATCCCACCACCACACCTCAAAAGTAATTCTAGGCAGAGGTGTTACCTGCTCTACCTTCTGGCTCTATCCTGGAGTCACTGAGGGCCATACCATAGACATAGGGCCCAATTTTGAGAACTATAGCACCCAGAAGAGCTATGCTGACAGTTTCAGTTGTTCATTATTTTTCTCCTTTTTGCCAGTACTGTGACCTTTCAAGGAAGCTCTCTGGATCACTTCAATTGAAGGTCTGTGCCAAATACAGTGTGGATATGGACCGCACCAAGTCTTGCTCCATTCCTGCCCTGACTGGTCCCCTGACTCTAACCCATCAGTTCAAGTCTTGGGTGAAGCAGGTTCTTAAATAAATAGTGTTGCAGGGGAGAGGTAGCAGGGGAAGTGGGGCTGGATGTCTCAGTGCTGATCAAAAGCAATGGAGAGTGCTGAGGTCTAGAGGTGTATGGAGTCCTGGCATCTGGGGCGTGGCAGCGCTTCCCATACAAAATGCACTGTTTTGAATCTTCTGGGCAATGACCACTCACTCCTCCTGTGGGTAGCTTCTTGAGGTTGCTCAGTACCATTAGTTTTGCTCCTGTTGTGACTGAAGTGGATGAAATCCACCTTATTGCAAAATGCCAACACAAAACACTTAATTTGTATAGGTCTGATCTTCTGCAGGTGCAAATAAAGTTCTAGCAGGAGTTAGAAGATACTTAATTTGTCTTCAAAGGCTTCTTCTATAATTGAGGCCAAGGCACAGAGACAATATTTTGAAAGATATTTCCCCAGTCGCATCTCCCTTTCAGTGTTGTATAGTCTAATTTGCTGCTGGGTATGGTTTGGAGTTTGAGTGAAAAAATTCCAGTTGCATTAGCCTTTATACTTTTAAAAATTAAAACCAAAACTAAAATGGTGGCTAATGAGGATATTTGATGATTTGTGATGACTTTGATATAATAATTGACTTGTAATATTTGGTTTCAAAGCAGTCTGATGAGATTCACCCTCACAACTTCTGTATCTGTTCTACTCCTATCTTGAATATCTATTAAAAAGAAACCTCTCAATTTCTTTGTACTAAAATTCCTTTTATCATTTGAAGATTCTTGAAAAGTGTAATAGGAGAAAGAAATTACCATGAGCACACCTGATTAATTAAAAAAATAATTGAGGCTAATTTAGATGACATCAGATAATTATGACTTTCATTAATAAATAAAACTATTATCAAAAGGAACAAGCATTTTTCCTAACTTTGAGTATACCTGTTCAGTTCCCAGGATTTAAGTAATAAAGGAGTTCCTCACTTCCCAATGATCACCAAGGGTGCGCTTCACTGTGGTGGAATAGACCTGCTTACAGCTCAAATATTCAAAATAGTAGGAGATGTCTGGTGTGTGAAGCTTTGTCCTAGATGTCTGCATGAGGGTGATTATTTTAATTGTTCATATTACAGTGGCAGCTTTTGCCCCAGAAGTATATTCTGAAAAATATTTAGGCAAATATTGCTCGTGATGGATTAGAAGTGTAGTTATGTTGTAGAGCTATTGTGGGAACTAAGGCAGACTGCCCTGTAGTGAAGTACTGATGAATTGGCTTGGGACGCTATGAAATTTCTCATTTGCTGTAAAATCAATAGTATTAGCCATCTGCCACCTTTTCCATTTGTGTGGTGAGAGTTCCTAGAAGTTCCTCTTGAGCTTGATTGTCCAGTTGTGTTTGGTGCTGTGCAGAGTGAAAGAAAAGTCTAATTCTAAGTTGTGGTTGTACAGGTGAAAGAGTGTAAAGGGACAGGTGAAACTATTCACCTAGAATTGCATGAATCACTGGGAGAACTGTTACCTGAACCTGCCAGGGTGCTGAACCTGAACATGTATGCCTAAGAGAGAAAAGGTCTTCCTTCTAACTTCCCTAAAAGTAGGATAGGATTCAAGCAGATCAAGAGTATGACAGCAATAATGGTGGGGAATGCTGAACAATGATACTTTGCTTGGATGATTTCATTATTTTAACTGTCTTGGAGACTGCTGTATCTTCATTGCCATTTCTTCAAGCCCTGTATGTAGCAACATCAATTACTAAAGGAGCTGCAATGTTGGCAGGCAGGCAGGTGGTAATTTTGAGTGTTGTACCCCATAGAAGGAGGAGTTCAAGACATTACCATGCATGCAGATGAGCTGTGTCCAAAAGACTTCCTTTGCCAATCAACCTGTGAACCCTGATACAGAATTGATACGTCTTCTGGTGGGTCTGTTCGTACAATGTGCAATAATGATAATAGGAGCTGGTTTCTACAGCCCTCCTCTCCCCCTCCACCTGGGCTCTATCTGACAACAGCCTCTGCCCTGCCATTTTTATCGTTATGCCAGATGATAATGGTTCAGAGAGGAACCAGCTGGAGGAGGGATTATTTTTAGATATTCTAAATACTTCAGTCTTATATAACTGGATTTGAGCAATAGTTGATGCCAGACTATCTCACATAATAAGTTACAGAGCTCCATCAGTTCTCTTCTTATATTCACAGAACAGTTTGTGCCCCAGAGAGGGGGTTAGGCAACAAGCATCACATCTAGAGCTGCAAAAACCGCAAGAAAAAAGCAATGAGTTGAAGATTCCTAACAGTGAGTGCATACATAAGAAAATCAGAATACTTGAGTAATTTCCAAATGGGAAGAACCGCACTGGTAAATACACTCGGGTTGAAGTCCTAAGGTTCAGTATTGAACATTTTTTAACAAGCATCTCCTGAATCCATTGATACCTTCTTCTGTGATGCTTTGGATAAACTGTCCTGGTAGAGTTTCAGGCTTTGTGTTATGAAACGGGAGGACTGCTTTTCCACTACAGAAATGAATACCATGAAACCCACTCACACTCTTGGTGTCTGGTTGTGTTTGGCATGACTTTCAGTTGTACAATGGCGTATTTATGGCATTTTGCTTAGTTGATCGTATTTGTAAATGTTTCTGTGTTTAAACAAATTAATAAATTCTGCTTTATCCATGTGGCATATATAAGATTCAGCCCGAGAACTGCTGGTAAATTCTTACATTGCTCAGTTATTCTCAGTGTTTACAGAAGTCCACTGCTGTTTGTTACTCTCTATCGAGTTCTATGGTGTATCATCTACTCCAAACACTTTGTGCTCTCTGGAGGAATTTTAGAAATGGTGAGGAAAGACAAAAGTAGAAGGTCAAACAATAAACTGCACTGTGCAATTAACCTGGCTGCTGTTCTGAAATAACAAATGGAGGCTATTTTCCAAAAAAGGGATAAATATACACTTTGTTATTGTTACACATGAAGGAAAAATAAATGTTGGCTTGGGCTTCCTTTCATGCTGAATTGCTTATCGTTCCTCAGCAGCTTGGTATGGTATCGAAGGCTGACAAGCTTACAAAGGTCCCCCTCTCAGAGACCAGGGCCGGAGCATTCAAATGACATTGGTTCAATTCCAGGTTCAGATGACATTGACTTTTAAACCTCAGCAACACAGAAGGCTTTAGGCTATGTGAAAAACATTACTCCAACTCAAATGTCGAGGAAGGTTGAGCATGACTGAGACCAGTCTTGCATCTTTGTAGATGAGTATTCAAACCCTGCACACTGCGTTTGTAGTATGACTGGTAAGCCTGAGGTGCAGACAAGACAGATTTCAACTTCCTTTCCTCTAGGAGGCAATGTATGGGTAACCAGAGACGTGGGCATTATACAAACTTTGTAGTGTTGTCAAAGAGAGAGAAGGGTCTGTATCTGTAGTATGGGAAAATGTTGCGTGGTTTCCTAATAGTCTTCAGGTGAAATAACAGGAGAAGTTGCAGGTTTGATGACAAATGCAGCTGTTTAACATATCAGAAGTAACTCTGGGGCTGTCCTGTTCTGATCCTTTCCCATCCTGTGCAGCTGCCTTTCTGGGTAGATTCTTGTCTCTGAAGGCCCACTGCTCATAGGCTTTATGTGATTTGATGATGGAGAGTGTTACCCTTGAGAAAGTGTAGAACATCAGAGCAGGTAGGGGACTACTTGAAATTCTTCTGCTACAAGTAGATTTAGTGCATTAAAGAAGTACATAAGCAGAAAATAAATGGAAAAAAATAAAAATATAGTTCAAGTCCTATTCTCAAATGAGAGGCATCTGATGTCATGAAGGAAATGAAATGTTAAAGAAAAATCTGTTTGCCTTGTTTTTAATCAGGAAAGGTCACTTTTCTTTTCACAGCATTTATTTTTAAACAGTTGAATTAAAATTAATTATTTCATGTCTGATAACCCTTTTTGCACAGAGACCTGTCTGAAAGAGTCATTGATTTCCCAGCTCGCAGCATGTTCACCAGCCGCAGTGCGAGTGCTTCATCTTTTAATCTCCACTATGAAAGGAACAACAGAGGTCACTGTGGACTTGTATTGTTGAAAGCGATTACTGGCAAAGCTGAGATAGCTTGCAACAAGGCCAGCCTGCTCTTCATTTAAGTTTATATATATTTATTTCTCTCTGCTTCCCCCCTCACCTGGGACGCACATGTTCATGAGTCCTGGGAGAGCTAATTAAAATGACTTGTTCCTTTTAAATAAGTCTACTAGCAGCTTAGTACAAAGCCAGAACAGGAACCATTTTAATATACCTGCTTTAAAAATGATTATATTGTCCTTTCCTTTCTCTCGAGCAAAACGCCTCCTGTTTCTGTTCCTCCTTATCCCTACCTTTAATTACTGTTTATTAGAGACATTGAACCCACTGCCTTGGAGACCTGAAAAACAACAAAGTGGAGAATCTGTTGGAGAGCCTGCTGTAGCAAATGTCATGCCTTTTCTACCTCTGGTATTTCACAGTAGACCTCATGATAAGAAACAGCCCGTGTCTGAAAGAGCTTCCAATAACAGGCAGGACACATAGGCATAAAGAAGAAAAACTATACTGTGAATTATTTCCACACCATTTAACCATTCAAATCTGCTGTTTTGAAAGCAAACACCTTCCTTCTTCGGACTTTCACATTCACTCGTACTTTCAAAGATCCTGAAGCAAAGGACTAAATGAAAGAAACCAGATATTCTTTCCCTGTTGTGGAAAGTACATAATGAGAGGCAGCAGTTTCTAAGTCTGCTTGTAACCACAAAGATTATTGTGTTCCAGTACATTCCAGAGCTAGCAGTGAAATAATAGACAATATACTAAATCTCTAAGGTGAAGATTAATACATCGCTTTATCATCAGAATAATGATAGACCTACTAAGCTGAACCTTGTGCTAATAAATCTTAGAATATTTTCCTTCTTTAGTCTCTCTTTTGGTAGCTTTTACTGCAACCGAGACAAAAAAAAAAAAAAAAAAACAAAACCCCAAGTTCATTATATTAGTATATTTTTAACTTAGCCTTTCAAGCCAACTTGTCCCCTAATAAAGAATGGGATATTACCCTGACTGTGTGGAGGAGTGAGACTTTTTTTAGAGTGTAACAGGTATCTAGAAATTTGGTATAATTATTTTAGCAACAAGCTGACATGGAAATTTCTTATTCTGCTTTTTCTGATGCAGGGTTAAGGGGTTTTTTTTTTTTTCACATCAAAAAGGATATCTTTGTGTAAATTGAACTGCAAGCTGTTTTTCCGTCTTGAGGTGCAGGGTAATATTCAAATGCTAGCTCAGTTTTAATCTGTGTTATTGTCTTTTGAGGTGTGATATGGGTCTGATAATTAACTTTATTAAAAAAAATGAAGCTTTATCTATTTTAAAATTTCATGGTAATTCTTGGAAATTAGATGCCTAAATAGGACTTAGAGATGTTCTTGACGATGTAAAACAAGGATTTGTTTTCTATGCATCCAGCTAGCAATGTGTGACAAAGGTTAGACTCTTAAGTTCAGCTCTACAATGATAGTTAGGTACCTTGTGAGTTTTCCACCCTAGCAATACAAATTTGCAAGACCTGAAGACTTGGCCACCAGCGTTTTACCAGCTCTGTGATTACTATAACATTTTTGGCTTCCTTTATACTTAGCTTCTGATTATCCAGTCATGGGGAGGAGCACTTATCCTGACAGCTGCAAACATAACCTAACATTGTTTTTACTTGATATTTCAGGCAAACATTTAAACTGGTGTTTGCAAAACTTGATTGGCTGCTGGTAGCAATGAGGGACAAATATCACTTATCAGATTATATTACACATTCCAGAAATGCCCAAGTCATCCCTTTCTGCTGTTCCAATGCAGTAAAGAACTGAGATGAATCTGAAACTGAGAAACTTGTTCTGGTTCTTTACATAATATTGCTGTCTTACCCATAATTACAGTGCTTCCCCACAGACTTGATATTTCCATTACAATAGAACCATAAAGAACATTTTAACTGTCCATTCTGGTGTTCTGGTGGCATATTCCACAAACTCTTTTTTTTCTTTTTTTTTTTCTTTTTTTTTCCTTCTCTATTCAATTACATGGGAAATTGTAGCTAGACCTAATATTAAAAATGCCTTCACACATTAACTTAACACATTGCAGCTTCACTAATAGAATGCACTGGAAGCTAATTCTAACTTTTAAAATAGTAAACTCTATTTAATCATCAATACAGCATCTTTTGTATGATACATATTGTATATAAATATATATAGCAATACTCTGTTGGAGTTTAGCTATTTCTTCACTCTTCTTGTTTACACTATGCTTCCTGACATTTTTATAACAGTTTATTTTGCAGTAGCTGCCATAAATAGCTCATCCACCTTCTTCTGGGTGTGAAGAACCAGGTTCTTTGGTTTAAAACAGGACAGTCCTTAATGCTTATATGTGAGATGTCATTCCTATGGGTGATCATCCTGACTTCACCAAATGTACTCACAGTTTGTTGTTAAGAATGGATGACTCCAATTCTGTGCAGAAGAGCACAAGGTCTCACTTCTCACTACTCAGAATAGGACTTAAATGCTGCAAAGGAATCCTTTGCCCACAGTGAACTTCATCCTAACATTAGGGTAACAACAGCTAGTCTTAACTCACCAGGTTTTTTTTTCATGCCCAATTCTGTAATTCAAATCCAGGGAAGTGAGCGCAGTACAATTGATTGCTCAGTGAAACACCCAGTTAGAGTAGGTTATCTGAAATGAAAGAATGGCAAACAAGAATTTATTTTTCTTTGTCATTAGGGAAGGTTGATAACAGAATCACTGCAGAGCCAAAGAGGAAATAATCAACAGAGATGAGATTTATTTATTTTAAAATATGCATTATTTTTCTTCTTAGCAGCTTGTTTTTATGGGAGGTTGTTGAGTTCTTTTGTTGTTTGTTTGTTTGTTTGGAGTTTTATTTGACTGGTCATCCTATGTACATGGCTTGGACCTTCCTTTGCCTGCTGATGTCCCTAATCTTTACATCTTTATAGTCTTTGCTAGTCATTTAAATAAGCAATGACAGTAGTCAATCATTTCTCTTCCATTGACTGCTCAAGCAAGATGAAGATTGCTCCACACTGAAACAGAGTACAAATGCAAATTTGGCCATCGGTGCTGAGCTTAGATATTAAAGTTCATTGTTTTAAGCACTTTCTTCTGCAAAATCACACTGATGGATTTATTTTTCTTGCTGTGTTTAGTACCATGACTTGGTTTATGTTTCTTTATTGAGATTGCCCTTTGCCAGCATGGCAAGACCAACGATAGGCCACTCATCAAAATCCTGTGTCTCCCAGCACTCATTAGTGTTCTGGGATGATTTCTCCCCCTCCCTTTTCTCCTGTGAATTAAACTGTCAAATTATTGAGCCAGCAGTTCATGACCAGTCTAAAAATACTGAAGAAAGTAAGTTCTACATGATTTATAACAGAATTATGGGTCATCTTGGATGACAGAGAGCAGTAGGCATTAGATCATTGAGGTTTTTTACTGCCACCTCTTTCTCCTGATTATTCAGAAGGGGTCTGCTTTTGCTTAAGCTCCTTATCCTCCCAAGCTGCCTTCTGTTGCTCTTCTCACACACTGCCAAGCTGTTATTTGTGAAAGACAGCAGACGTCTGCATGGGTGGGACGAGTGGTCTGCCATATAGACACTCATCAGCGCTTGTGTGCCAGCCCATAAAGAGGACCCATTGCAGGAGCTATAGAAAGTACTTTTAAACTGTAGAATAATGTCCTCTAGGGATGCGTGAGCATTAGGCTGGTAATGTTGCTCCCAGTAATAAACAAACGGAAAGCAAAGCCCTATTAGCTTGCTCCTGAGAGCCCCACCATCTGTCATCATGTGTAGATTTTCAGACTCGCTGGTCTGCTAATTAATCATATTGGGTGCGAGGGTAACTTGCATTTGATGTTTCTGCTGGGAAATAAGGTAGAAGAGAAAAGTCAGTCCAGCATCCCTGCCCTGATTAGCTTTGTTACAAGGGACAGCTCATCGGAGGTGGCGAGTTCCTCGTGGCTGCTGTGTCCCCTATCAGGCGAGCAGGTGGTGAGTGGGAAGGGAAGGACAGGCTGTGTATGGAAGTTCTATTCTGCCTGCTCTGAAAATGTGAATCAGTGATTGTAACAGGGAAAATGATCTGTGCCAGATAAAGGGCTGGTAGAGGTAACATCTCTCACTATGACTTTGTGCTGATCTTCCAAAGGTTTTCCTGTAACTCCACAGATATGCTATGTCTGGGCTGAAAGACATGCATAAAGAACTGAATACCTGACACGCTGTCATTGGTAAATGACACTGCAGTAGATGCAGAGGGAGAAGCTCTGTGTTCCCAATATGTGTTGTATATGGTACGATGAGCACACGCTGAAGAATGAAAAGCACATATTGCAGAATATAAAATGTCTCTGGCTGCACATAAACTATATTTCAAGTGTTCTGCGAAACTAGCCTATTTTTATGACTCTCAGATATATTGACAGACAATATATAGGCAAAATGTGATTGCAGCAGTTCTAAAAATCATTTTAATGATGTAAAGTAGCAGTATTTTTCACCAGTTATAAAATTATATTGGCTTCCTATAATTCATTTAATGGCAATTATACTGAAAATACTTCCACTTGAAGTAAGTACCTGTAAGAGCTTCGCAGAAGCGGGAATGTTTGCCAGATATTTGCTTACACACAAGCTACACCTTCACAATGTAATCAAAGAAGCAGTTTTGCTATTAGTTCTGCTTGAATTTATAGCCTCCAAACTACTGGCAAGATGTGGATGAATAATACCAGTGTCAAGGCACTGTGAAGGCTCAGAAAGAACCTAAAATTCCTTATATTTCAAATTATTCTCCAAAGCTTTCAAAATTGGATTCAATTGAATGAATTCTTGGAAAGAGAAGGTAATAGCTTGTCTCCATTTGTAACTGGGCCAAGCATAAACTACAAGGTTTACTGCTGCTTCCTACACTGCTCGGGAATTCAAAAATATATCTGAATGATGAGCAGCTGAAGAGGTTTTGCCAGTACTGAAACTGTGTTATCTCTGCCTTGAATCATTTTTAATGTTTGACTCTGCAGAGCTTCAGACGAGGAATCAAAGGGCTGGATTCCTCAGTTTGCTAAATTGAACCGGCTGTTGAATTGGCTGTTTCCCTGTAAATGGAATATATTTGGCCAGAAATGTCTTTGTAAGCTTCACATGTCTGTTAGTTGTGGTTCTTGTCATTGCTTTTCTGTAACTCCCTCTCCCAAGTCCCACCAAATCTGGGCTGTCCAGAGCTGAGAAGAGAGAATGTATGAGGAAGCAGATGGGAGGAGGGAGACCATGGGAAAAGTTCAGGACAGGAGGCTCAACTGCACCTCTTTATCAGCTGTTATGTGGTTGTGTTGCTTGAATCTGCCTGCCCAGAGCTTTGGTGCAGGCCAGGAGAACCAGAAATGAGGTGGGAACAGTCTTTTTCAGCTCTGAAACTTGTGCTTTACCCGGTGTTTAGTCTCGTGTAGTGGAGAACAGGTCAAACTGGCGAAATACACAGTGCCAGGCACTCAGTGTGCATTGCAGCTTGGAGCTGCTGATGTCCCTTTTTTGACTGTATCCTCTCTTGCTCTTGCAGGTCTCTTCTTTGTCCTGAATTAGGGAAGTAAAAAGTGGTTTTCACTTAGTATGATGAGTCACTCCATTGTGATATCAAAATTTAGGCATTTATTTGGAATTGAAGCAAAATCATTTATAAAACCCTGCAGAAACTATCTTGACTGAGATGATAAAAAGACATAATTATAATTATTAGGGGAAAAAACGTACCTTCTACTTTTAATACTTTTCCGGCCTGTTTAACTAAGGGATAGAAATACAGCTGTGAGTAAGAAAAATGACTTAAAAGAATTCTAACACTTTTTAAAGGGCAATTTCATACCAGTTTGGATTAACAAGGCTGCCTTGTTTCTACCTACCACATGAAATTCTCTGAGTATAACTGTTTAATTAATTGCACTAAACCATAGCAAAGTGTTCCTCACTTTCTAGGAAGCCATAGCTAAAATATCTGACACCAAACTTTCTCACTTCACTCATTCCATTTAGCATTAGTTCCCAATTTAGAGCAGTAGAGAAATGTTCTTTGCAGTTACAAAAAAAAAAAAAAATAAACAACTTCCTAAAATAAACAAGGTTAAAATTAATAAAGAACCACAAAGATAACAAAAACTTATCTCAGAGGTCTCTAACTCTGTGTCAGGCTACTTCCTACTCTCTGTAGAGCTGTCAAAGTAGACAGCAACCGCTCTGAAGTGATCAGCCATGTCATATTGACTCAGACCGAGTGCCTTGCTCTGTAGCTTGGGCTATTGCATCTGTGTGGCACCGTGGTGTGCTGTGCAGATGTCGTGTGGCTCATTCGGAGCTAGCCCTGAGTACCTCCACACACTACTGTCTGCACGGTTTAGCCATGCAGACTCAGGGCCAAGTGCCTACAGGCAAATGCATTGCCAACTGCCAGCCTGGGTGCTGGAGAGGATACATAGGTAGGTTGTCTGTGGTTCTGAAGATATTTTCAGAAGAAAACTAGCTTGGTCCTGCATGAGACTCTGAATCTTGATTCAGAGCCTTGTGGCAAGCAGAATCGTGTAACAATTAATCATGTAAGAGGATGGTGCTCCATCCTCTGCATGCCTTGCTTGCAAAGTTTTTGTTGCTCTGTTTGCTTTCCCTAAAGAGTTATTCAGCTTCTGGTTGCCAGCAACCATGCACCTGTGTAACAAAACACAGCTTCAACCCTTCCACTCTCATGGATCTCTTAAAACTACACAAGTATGCTAAAATTTCTTAATTCACTTTCCAAGGTGGAATCTACCTCTATTTTCCCAGGAACGATGCAGCCAGTTTTTGGCAACCCCAGTAACAATACTCATAGTTGCATTTTGTGTTAATGATACTGGGTTATACTGTGGTAGACCAGTAAATCTCAAAAGACAAAAAAAATTCCAGAGTGTTTGTCAAACTGTGTTTCAAATTGGTTTAGACAGTGTTCTTTTGGTAGACAGTTTTATTCTTTATATCTAACCTTGTGATGTCACCAAAACGTTAATCTTGATTGAAACTTCCTTAATTTCTTAATTTGTACACAGTGGTTTCCAAAGATGCTGCTCTATGCCTCTTAAAACTATGTGGTTTATATTGTAAAAACATAAGTTTTTTTGGTTTTTTTTTTTTTTTTTTTTCTTGTGGACTGACTTGCACCGTTGAATAAATTCTATTCCAGCCACTAGTACTATTGGGTTGCACTGCTGGTGGGATTCTTTTATTGTGGGGCTGTTGAAATTATGTTATAGATTACCTATCATTGCTTTCAATAGCAGATAGCTTTGGCTGGTGTAGCAGAACTAGAATTCTTCCCCTTCATGTCTGCGCTTTCTAGCCTTTTGTTCAGTGTGTAATAGATGGAAAGTAATAGAGAAGCATGCATTGACCATCAGAATATCACAGTCAGCTATGGCTTCAAACATATAGTTCACAGAATAAACAAGAATGTCAGCTAATTTAATGTCTGCCAATTTCCCTGAGTTCTATGTGATAGTTTCTTAGGGATGGTATAACGTCTACAGTTAAGGTCTCTTGTCATTATTGAAGTTGGTGTGTGGGAGTAGATGGCTGTTAACCAAGGCTCTTACCCTGCCAAACAAGCCGTGTTATTCAGTTGAATTAGAGTCAGTCCAGCTCTATCTAGCCGTGCTAGCTCGCTTGTCTCATTCCAAGTGCACCACGCGTGCTGGGAGTTTGCTGCTAAGGATGAAATATGATGCTAGGAGAGATTCTTTAAGGCAGGAGGAAGAAAGACCCATTAGGGGTTAATACAGGTGAGGAAGTGAGGTGGTTAGAGCTGTGTGCAAGTGCCAATAGCAAAACCACATGGCGTATATTTTGTTATGAGAAAGTCTGGATTTAAATTACGGAACAGTGGAATTCAATATGATGAATTTATTGAAGCAAATTTGCTAGCATAATTATGTATGATAAAAAGCAGTTCTCACCAAGCAACACCTTAGGTGTAAGGGGACAGAGATACTCATTCCAGAGAAGGTATGCTTTGTCAGGTGGGTCTGCGTTGGCTATGCAGACCACTATGCCTTTTGTCATAGAGAGACAGAGACTCTTAGGAATCCTGCACCTGGAGCAAGGACCATGAGAGGCTACTCGGGAATCTACATTTATTCAGCTGTCTAATTCTGTCAGTGCAACAGTTCTTTCTCATAAAGGTTTATGGTGTTTGGCAGATCTCTACTCAAAGTGGAAGCTATATGGCATGGGAGCTACAAAATAGATGAATATACAAAAGGAGACAAAAGACATGGGAAGTGCTTTTAATGTTCTCACGCCAAAGTAAATTACCAACTGACCCAGTTTTTATCTACTTCAGTCTCTTGCAATGCTCTATGAGATGGGTGAGCTTTTAGGTGTGAACTCTTCGCTAAAGACAGCACAGAGACAGAATGCTGCTTCTGTTGGAGAGGCGAAGGACTGGAACTTGAATAGACCAAAACTCTTAGATTTTAGTTGTAGAGAGCTACAGTCTGTAATGAGAGAACTTGTTTTCCATCTCTTTCACCCTGTCCTCAGAATTATGTTTCTTGGATTTGCAAATTTTGGAATGTTATTTTTGGAAAAAAAAATTGTTTTACATATGTCAGCACATTCTATAAGCTCTAATGTGCCAGAAAATAGCAAGTGCTGTACACATACAGGAGGGATGAGAGAAACTGGGAGACCTCAGGCATGGGTGCATGTGGGGGAAGTGGGGTTGCTCTTGACAACAGCAGGCTGCTTGGTTCTTACTTGACTCTGCCCCTAGTACTCACCTAAAATGTTCACGTACCTTGTTTCAAAGCAGTTTTGGGTCATGTTAGAAATTTCCCACCTTGTCTGTTGTAGCTTCTGAGATATTTCAAGACTGCCCTACTTGCAGGAAATGGTGTGGGAACTGTTTCCCAGGGAGAAGTTAAACACTGTTTTTTCTAAGGCAAAAAGCATCTACTTACAGTACAGAAGTACTCACTGGATGGGACTGAAGCTCATCTGCTGCCCAACACCTCGAGGTTTATTGGCAGGCGCAGTGGCAGACATACAGTGACATACATGGAGTATTCGGGCACGTCACTGCCTAGGCATGTTATATCATAAAGCCAAAATACTTGATTAATATAAAGTGCTGAAAGGAAAATACCCAAGGCTAGCTTAGAGTTTTTTAGTGTTGCAGGCAAAGCATGTTTTTGGTGCCCCAAGAAAAAGAACAAAATAATGTGCAGAGGCAAGCTGTCAGATTTTGGGGTCCTCCCTGTTCCCTGCTTGGCCCTCCTCCCATCTGCTCTCTGTCTTTTCCCTGTAGCAAATGCAGTCCCTGTCTCTGTAGAGGGACTGACCAAAGCTGATAGCCTCACTAGGGTCCTTTTTCATCACAGAAGTCAGCAGGAGATGGGTACTTGCTGCTTACAAATGCCTTGCAAGCTGTTGAATCCCACTGCACTCCAGTGGTAACGTACTACTTCACCACACCTACTTGTTGCGCTAGCAGAAGATGGGGAGGCAGGGTTAGGCTGGGCGTATGGTAAAGAGACACTTTAAAATGCCTGCATCTTAGAGATAGCCCTCCCCTTCTGCGTCACCATCAGAACAGCATTGAAAAGACAGCTAGGAAATAAGCACAGTGCCTCAAATAGCCAAAGTGATGATTTATACCACTGATTTTTTTCTGTAAGGATGAGCTTTCTCTGTTCAGAGAGGAACAGGCAACTTGATCCGCTCTAGACGTAGATTGGTTAAAAGCAGATAAACGTTTTGTTTTTATACTCCAGTGGTTAGTAGATGAGGTGTCAGATGGTTTGCATGGTACAACACTGCACAAAAGAATGAAATTCCAGTATTTAACATTGCCTGCACTAAAAGTATGTTTGGTTCCTGTCCTTTTCTGACTTTGATGTGATTATGTACTCTGCATTTCAGTGTTGAGATATAACTTGTTCTATTAATTTATCACAAACTTCAACTGATAAGTGTGTATGTGGATTCTTGAGCCAGCCTTAGAGCACCTGTGAAAGCCAGCAAGAGATTGGTGTTGTAAACTATACTCTTGTAATTCCTGCCTTCTTAGTAGTCCTGTCAAGATCGTGCAAGCTAAGCCTTGCAAGGTTGAAATGACAGAGATCAGTGAAGAGAGAGCAGTTGCATTGATACAACAAACCAAATGAGATTGTTTGATACAAACAATAGTTTTATTAGCATTCTTTTTTTTTTTTAATATCTTTTCAGTAGAGTTCTGGTTCCATAAAGCTAATTTGTAGCAAGAAAGCAGAGCTCTGTATGAGTCCAAAGATGAATTGCCCTATGATGTTTCAGGTTTATATGTGATATTTTAAAAGTGAAATGCTGCTGGGAATAACAAGTGGGTTGTTGTTGTTATTAACCCTTTTTTTTTAAGAAGCAAAAATATCTAAATTTCTCCAGCAACAAAAAGCCTAATTCTTACCTTATGCAAATGTAACATCAGCATGATTTCAGTGGATTTCTGTTTTATACATCAGGAATAACTCCAGTGTTAGGTAAAGTCCACAGCATTGCATTCTGGATAGCAGTTTCCTCCTGTGTAAAATGTGAATGAAGCAGAATAACACTTCAATGTCTCTCCAGATTCCCTTTGTTGAAATCACTATAGCAGACACAGAAATATCCTAGGAGAAAATAAAGTCTAATAAAATTGTGCTTGTGTAAATATCATGCAAGTGTGAAAATAATAAAATTTAAAGTTAAATAATTTTCCTTTTGTGCCTGTTTGGCTATTATGCAGATTTTTTTTTAATATATATGTAATTAGTAATGAGTATTTTTTTGCTGGAAAGGAAAGTATTATAGAGTGCTCAACATAAATGTGACAATCCACACAAGTAACGAACTTACCTACTGCTGGGAAGACATCATTTTTGATTGTGAATATGCAGTAAGGATAGAAAAAAAACATTACCTAAAGTAGGTGCCTGACCATTGAAATAATGCAGACTAAAGCAGTCTGGATGAAGACATATATGGCAAAAGAATCTGACTGCTTTCTGAAGAGGAAGCGAATGATATTAGACAGACACCCAATAGCTTGGTTGCTTGGTGCTGTCAACCAATAGAAGAGGAACCAGTTGACAAATACTCTTCATGTTGGGGTTTGGTAGGGTTTTGTTTGGCTTTTTTTGTTGTTGTTTGGGTGTTTGGTGGTGGTTTGTTTTGTTTCTGGTGTTTTTTTAGGTGTGTTTGACATAGGACAGTGGTTTCCTCTAGGCTATTGTATACCATCTTGAACATTTAATAGTTGCTGTGTCTAATTGATGCTTGGCTACTGTAGGAACCAACTGGGATGCAGACTTCTCTGCTATGAATCCTTGTTGCTAGGTCTATCCCTCTCCTTCCATGATAGGGAAAGGATACCAGTGCGTTGCCCCAGGGGAATCTTCCGTAAACTGGTTAAGTCAATTTTTCAGCTGCTAAAGAGTGACCCATGCTTTCTAACAAAGACTGCAACAGCTCAACATGTGGTACTCAAACAAATCGGCAGACAATTTTATTTGCTGTGTTGACTGGTAGTGGGAGACAATTCCCTTTCTAAAGAGCTTTTGGTTAGATTGCAGAGAAGTAAATGTCACTGTTCCTATTGCAGAGGTTTGGGACTAAAGTGCAAATAATTTAATTTATTTGTCCCAGGGTTTGCAAAGAAGGTTGTTAGACAGATGGAAATTAAACCTGTTGTCTTCTGCATCTGTCCAAAATGCCAACTATGCAAGCATGTTCCTGTTTGTTCATTTATATCATAACACTTATTACTGTCCTGAATGGTGGCTGCATTGTCCCAAGTCCAGGTTGAAACTCTCCGACGTTGTCTGCCATCCAGCATCTCTTTTTTTTTTTTTCTCTGGCAAGTTATCTACTGCTTGCCAGGCAGGTGAAGAGCCATTCTGAAATTGTCACATGCTACGTTCAGTCAAGAGGCTGGTATTTTTCTTTCCAGGAGAGAGCAAGAGAACACGTGTCACTTTCTTTTCTAGACAAACTTATGATTACTTAATGTGTCTACCTTAAAAAATTGTTACTCTCATTCCTCTGTCATCTCTGAAAGATTAATATACCTTTGAGCCAGTGATAATCTTAAGCCTTCTGTGATGAGAGTGGGGATAAGTAAATTCCGTGCCAATCTCACCTTCTGTGACCTCACTTTTTTGGCTCTGAGTAACAGAACTTCATTTTCATTACTAGTATAGCTTCAGGGCTACTTTTCCAGAGCTTCTTACACATTTCCTTCCAGTCCAGTGCATGCTACTCTTAATTATCATCCTGTGTAGCAGTAGCACTGAGCACAAAAATAGCTTCTTTAAGCCTGACACAATATTGCTGTGAAATAAGGGAGGTTGTGTGATGGCAGCTCTTGTCTTGGGTTAACGATGCACGCTGTGAGCTACATCTCTACTGGTCAGTTTGGTTTCACAATTAGTGGTTAAGCAAATGATAGCAAAACTTTATTGATCACCTTTACAAATGGCATCAGGAGAGGTCTCTTAGGGAGTGCTTTTGTGCACATATACACTGTTCACAAAATCTTCCTATCCATCTCCATGGGATCTTACATGGACTTTCCAGACTAAGACTGGAGTACAGTGTGATCCCATGATTACATGAGGAAAACAGGTGTCTCACATGGGTTCTCTAGACTTTTGCTGCAGAGCTGCAGGACCCAAAGTATCCTGTGAACCCATTTATTTCCTCAAAGCGAGTAGCCAGGGACTGAAGGAGCAGTGAAGGGTAGCTTAGTTTCACTGGCCAATGAGTGAATAAAATACAGCTGGAGAGAGAAAAAACAGAGAAAACCAGGAGAAAACTGTATTTCATTAAAGTCTGTGAGTCACAATGGCTGTTTAATCAACTGCACCAGGACAGGTAGCTCCAGGGGACCCTTGGCAGGACAGGAGCCAGAACCTTTGTATTCTTCCTCCTGGAGAGCCTGAACTAGCACAGAGTTCAGTGTCCAAGCAGTTGTCTGTATCTTGTATCTGGTGATGATGAGTCCTTTTCTTTTTAAAAAAAAAAAAAAGTCTCTTTTTGTCTGCCTGACATTAAAAATCCCAAGTCAAATGGAGGAGTCAGAGTGCTGGTGCCTGCCCCAACAGCAGGGATACTTCAAAAGGTCCTTTAGGAACCAGCACACTTGGATATACGAGTCCTCTGAGAAACCAGCTGCAGTTGTACCACTCTGAGCACGCTCTCACAGGCGGGTAATATCAGCAGGCAGCTCTCTTGTCCTTGGGGCTCGTTCTCCCACATTGCTTTCTGTGCACACACAGTGTCGCTTGGTGCAGAGCAGCCTTGGGCTGTGTCACACCCTGCACCTCTCCCTACAGATATCCTTAGATATCCTTAGACAAAGGCAGTTGTACCAATCAGTGCTACAGCTATGTTGAGTATCCTAGTGTAATAGCAAATGCTTTAATTATTCAGGTGGAATCCGGCCATTTTCTAAAATGTTGAAAAATAAGCGGCAGCATAATTTGACCCTGAATTCCCAATATAATATAACTATCATTTCTATAGAATAGTATCTGGTTTTGAATGGGAGACAGTTATTTAACATGGGGAAATGGGAATTTTTTTCATGCTCTAAGGAATTAATTTAACAGAAAACAATCTCAGTCTGGCTCTGACTCTCAGGTAGCCTACAGCCCCTCTTGCTGCCTATGGCTAAACCACTCTGAGGGTGCTCCAGTCAGCTCACAGCACTTACACTTCATCTCACTGTCACTGCCTGAAATATTTAAACTTTGTCTCAAATACCGGCATGCTGTTTAACTCCTGTTTTGTAACTAAACCAAATAATTCCTACTGAAAAAACAGCACTCGGATAGGAATCTGAGTGTTTGGTTCCAAAGCTCAGTAATGTTGTCCAAAGGTTCCATTGCTGCAATGCAGTTACCAGCACGTTAACACAGTGATGATTGATTCAAGAATCAATGCCTACCAGTAGCTATTAGATAAAACATTTGCTTAAATAAGACATGGTGACTCAAAAATATCAGATGCTACCTGATGAAAAAAGACTGGATGCTACTGTGGCCAATCTGGGAGTGTAATAGCAGGAGCTTCCACCACCACCTTCTCTTGATCCATCTAAGACATAGAGAAAGGGAGACAATAACTTTGCAGTTACAAGCCACAATGCTGGTAAGGGTCAGCTGTTTGTTTCTGGTGTCCCAAGAGGACTGGAGCAAAGGAGGAGGACCGTGGGCCCTCATTTGTACTGATGACTTGCTATATATTATCCAGGCACAAGATGTCTCTGTGGGCTCTCCAGAAATTCTAGTGTGTGGTGGTTTTTTTGTTTTTTTTTTTGTTTTTTTTTTGTTTTTAAAAAAAACCAACAAACAGGACAAATCTGTAGCTCAAGCTGTGTGGGAAGCCTGTCAGATTGTGTTTGTGGTTTTGTTTGTTTTCTTTAACAAATGCTTCCAGTGTTAAACAGGCTGATACATTGTATTTTATAACATCCCTGCTGCCCCAATCCATGGCAAAGGAGATGCGTCCATGAAGTGAATGTAGTAAGGGCTTTGCATGTGGTATAGGTTGTGATTGCAGGGAGCTTAGGAAGGATGCCCTCAGAGTTTAGGGAAGATGGTTAATAAATAAAGGTTAATAATAAAGCAGTTAATCTTCTGTAATTTATGTATTGAGAAAGACATTCAAATTGCCTAGTGCTAAGTTTTTTAGAACATCAGTAAATATGGTGTTTGTTGTAGCTGAATTAATGCAGCTGAAGAAAACTCCAGGTTTGAAATTTCCTACAGTCTGGATGCTTAATTTGGCACCATAAAAGTTTAATTAAGAATTAATTCTGGTATTCAGTATTCTTTAGAAATGTATTTGGTTTAAATAATAAGTCAGTAGGAGTTCTTTGTAACCTTAAAAAATTGCTACAAGCATGTGTTATACCAAAGCATTTAGTAATTTCCAAGAAAAGATTCTAAAAGAGTAACTTGTGAACTGGTGTTTCACCTCTTTGATCTCAGATGAATAACTTTGCTTTCTAGGTTTGATGGCCCCTTTGGTCTTCCTGATTGTTAAAACCCACTCACATTAACAAAAGCTGTGTTCAGTCACGCTCAATGGAGCAAGTCATGGTTTCACACTAGGTACAAAGTGGCTTGACAGGTCACTGACTCTTGGCTAATTTCCACCTCAAAGTCTCTGGCCTGCCAAAAATCTAACAGACTTATGGATATTAATACATCTTTTCAACACAAATGAGGGAAGCCCATCAAATCTCACTAAAGTAATACATTATGCACAACAAAAGTCAGTGTCTCTGCAAGACTCTCCCTTAACTCTTTGAGCTATAATGTTACATTTGATTGAAAAATACAGATTTCTAGGTGCTTGAAAATCCACCAAAGTTGGAGAAAATGCATCTTCATGTGAAGCTTGTTCAGACTGATTGCAGGTTCTCTTGCAAGATGATGGTTTTTAGAGCATAGCATTAAATTTTTATTCAGTAGGCGAACTGTAACAGTGACTATGTGAAATAATTGTGTTACTGTGTTGGAAAAATAATCTCCTTATAGGCAATGCATGTGATTACAAGCAGATTAACATTTTTAATTCAGTTGTCCATCAACATCCTCATACTGCTTACTTAACCTTGCTTTACGGGCAACACATTTTTATTTTTGTAGTCATAGTGTTAGAAAATCTGCAAACAGTGGTTGGACTCCTACTTCCACACTGGGTTTGGCTTTTGGGGTTTTTTTTTTTTTTTTCAGTAGTAGGTTTGGCAGACAGTTCTTTTTGAAATCACTTTCTTGGGTGGTATCTGTAGATGTACAATACCACACTGATACAAAGTGCTCCCTCTGGGGTTGAGGAAAGTAAGATACAAGAAAAGTGACCTCATGGCATTAAGTACTTAATCCTTTATCTTTGCTTCAGATTCGACCCAATTCTGTTGACATTAAGAGATTCTCTCTAATTGACTTCATTGAATCTCATGTCTCTAGTCTTGTTTTGCAACCTTCCTGTTAACGGTAGGATTGGTAACATTTCCACTTGAGGCATTGTGTGGTAGGACTTGATGCCAATCAGCAAAAGACAAAAAAACAAACCAGTGACTAAGTAACCCTAAAAATCTAACCTGTTATGCAAGTTGCAGATATATTGTTAGAACTCTATAAGGAGCGCAAATTTTTCTTCCCCACGCCCCAACAAAGTTGTTGGGTGTTTGGGCAGATAGATGGTGAAAAGAGGGGATATATTTGTTAAAGAACTGGCCCCAGGTGTTCTCAAGGCATCAGCAGCAAAGCAGACACACAAAGGGACAGACATCTCCCTTTCCTACTCGGACCAGCTGAAATATGAACTAGTGTTTAACCAGGGATTTCTGTCAATTGGAGAGGTCCTGGTAATCCAGAAAAATGCCCACGGGGAAACTTAAATGACAGTGGCTAACCTTCTCCCTTCTGCAGGTGTCCCAGAGACTTATAACATCATTTGTCGAGCTCTTGTACTGTTGTATAATAGGTTAAAAACTGAATTACTTGCTTGTAAACTAAGAAATGCAGTGTTTTACCATTAATAAATAGAATTTTAGAGTAATAAACCTGTCAGCATCAAACATTCACATTCTATTTCCTGATTTAGTGAGACAGGAAGTTTCTAATTTTAAAGGAGACTTTGTACTTGCTATGCACTCTGTTGCAGACCCATTCTTGAATTTGTATACATTTCTAAGGTTTTACAGCAAACATATTTCATCTGTGATAGTTTAGAAAGAGTTAGAAATAGAGGAAGAGTGCAGGTATAACACGCTGTAGAAGTTGAAGAGAGTATGTATGTTGTGGGCTTAAGGATGACAACATCCTCTTCTGGGACAGTGTAGCCCAGAGTGTGTGCTTGTTATTTGTGAATATCACATGTGAAAAGTCTGTGTGCTGTACAAAATGCTTTTATAGGCAAGTGAAACAAGGTTTCAGTAATCTGAGTGATTTTACTCACGTTGGTTACTTAAACAACTTAATGGATAACTTTGTAGATGAAACAAAGCTCTAACTGTTCAGATTGAATGGAGATTTTTTGTGAAGTATGTTTCCCTTTTCAGTTTATGCCCTAGTGAGTTTCAAGTTAAACACACATATTTCCTTAAATTAATATTAAAAAAAAAAACAAACAGCAAAACTACATTTCTCCTAATTTCAAATAAAATCTAAGAATTTTATAAACATTCCTAAGGGCTGTTGAACTGGAAGTATCATTGGGACTAAAATAATCAAAGCGAGAAAATGGTGAGGTTTTTGCCACATTAGTATTTAAAGTTTTCTTTATGAAAGGAAAATTAATGGGTTATAATTGGACTTAAAAATTAACCATTGATTAAAACTTTTGGGTTTTGGGTTACTAATGTGCTTATGACTATCTGTGAAAGAATCCTAATCAATGCCTGTAACATGCTCGTAACATCTGTATGCCTTGGATCTTCTTACTAAACCTAGTTCCTTCTGCCTCTGGAAATTTTTTTATTAACCTTAATGATAATACACTGATCATTCACTCACTCTTTATACGTGGCAGCTTAACTGGAAGTGTGCTGCGGTTCTGCACGGCTTGAGTCTTTTGAAAAGCCCGCTAGGCTTCTGTGGCAGCATCACCTTCTGCCTTTCTGCAGAGTCTTTATTTTCCTTTGGTCTAGTAACGCTGACAATTAATTCTGTGTGGCACTAATAGACAGGACAAGTGTTATATCACTCAAAATAAATTAGCATGGAAGTAAATACCAGCTGTAATGTGTCCTGACATTCTTGTAAATCACACAAGACTTCAATGATGTTTCCTCCTACAACTTACCCCTTAAAGTACTTCTCATTTTGACAGGATAGAGTCAGGAATTAGCTGAGCTCCCAGGGTTCTTTTCAGTGATGCAAGATCTGTTCCAGCCCTTATCTACAACAATTACAATAATGTTTGGTAGAAATTCAAACCCTTTTTAGCAAAAGTCTTATCAAGACTGTGCCACAAAAGTATCTGTGAAAGAGGCAAAATGCAAAATTAGGTTGAAAAGTATATTTGATTGAGGCATGTGTATTCTTCATTAACTGTCAACAGCAGTAAACTTCTAAAAATACACACACATGTGCATAAGTAGTCAATCAAGTCGTGACCTTGGTCCTTTCACAAGCTAACCCACTGATAGTCTGATGCACGAACAGAGCTGAAAGCATATTTTCAATTATGCTGCTAACATGTTATTTGATATATGAAGTCCATAGGCTTATCACCATATAGAATAATTTATTTCTTTAGTTAAACCCAGGAAAATTATTTGGGTTATATCTGATTATTGTTCTATTTGTTAAAGTTTACTCTGACATTTTGGTATGAAGAAATCCTAGGGCTTCTTTTATCCTTTTCTCCTTGCATTCTTCAGGATCAGCTCTATGCCCTTTGGAAATTAGGTATTTTAACTTCTAGAACAACATTCTACAGTCTGCAAGGAATAATGACTTCTCAAGTCATCATTAACAAAAATGTTTCTGAACCGTAAAGTGAAAAAGCTGCAGGAAAGTAAAGACAACAGTCTTACCTCACCATCCCCTTCACATCTTTTGTTTCTGTGTTTGTAGCCTAAGGGCTGTTGTGCAGAAGTACAGTCTCTCCGGCACTTCAAGGACAAATCTGAATGCTGAACTTTCATTGTTGTAATGTTCATTTGCTCTGAATGCCTTGACAGGCTGGAGAGGTGGGCTCATGCAAACCTCATGAAGTTCAACAAGGCCAAATGTGCAGGGTCCTGCACCTGGGTCAGGAAAATCCTGAGCACAGATACAGGCTGAGCAGACGATGGATTGAGAGCAGCCCTGCCAAGAAGGACTTAGGGGTATTGGTTGATGAGAAACTCAACAGAAGCTGGCAATATGTGCTTGCAGCCCAGAAAGCCTACCCCATCCTGGGCTGCATCAGAAGAAGCGTGGCCAGCAGGTTGAGGGAGGGGATTCTGCCCCTATATTCTGCTCTTGTGAGACCCTACCTGCAGTACTGTGTCCAGTCCAGCTCTGGAGCCCCCAACATAAGAAGGACATGAACCTGTTGGAGTGAGTCCAGAGCAGGCCATAAAGATGATCAGGGGGCTGCAGAACCTCTCCTATGAGGACAGGCTCAGAGAGTTGCTGTAAAATACCATCTCTCTCCCCTGCTTCTCTCCAAAGAGTGCTTGATAAAAAAACAATAAAACCACAGAGTTTTTGCAATACTCTGAATCTGGAATACCTGTATGACACTTCCTTGTGAAAATTTCAGACTGCTTTGTCAAATTTAAGTGGCTAAATTCAGTTCTGATTAAAATAAAAAAAAACCTTTTCCTCTATTTGATTGATATTTCACAAATGCGGCCCTCTATAGGATATCTGCTCTCCTTATTAGAGTCCACTGAATGAGGTTTTTTTTCAATAAAATCTCAAGATCTCAGATTTATATAGTCTTGAATTCAAACAAAATAGATTTTATAAAATATGTAATAGGAAGTTATTAAATAACTGTTGAACTATTACAGCTCAGCTACTTTAAAGAATGTTTAAAAAGTATTCAAGATGCATCAAGATAGACAAATACTGTAAAATTTACTCTAAAATGTTTGAATTTCATTTGGTCTATTTTTAAACATTGTGATGGATATAAAATATAGTGGAGAGTTTTAATCTAAATTACTGACTTATTTCTGCACCAGTGTGGTGCTGGGCTCTTCACAAATACCATCTCTCATGCTAGAAGTAGTGAAGCCTGCAGAAACTAAGTTATGTTGTACAAGGCAAGGATTGGAATGGGTTCTTGAATCCACCTGAACCTGCTAGACCTGATCTCAGTAGGAAAGAAACAAATTTAAGCCTGTACATCTTCACTTCTTCTCTTTTAAATCTCCAGGGAAGTTCAGGTTGAAAGCAAGACTTCCCTGCTGAAACCTTTGTCAATCAGTGTAGATGCTGCTTGGTGAACTAAATTGCAAGGAAGCAGTTGGAGCTACTCAGTCTGGGATTTGATTTAGCATGGTCCTTAATTTGCTGTGGTTTTCTGGTGTTCCTAAGTGTTCTTGTTTCACTTCTGGCAAGTATTCAGTTCAGTGAATCTGCTCAGGAAGGACAGGTGTTTCCTAAGCCTTAGATGTATCTTGGTGGCTGGTTACAGATACTTATTCACAGTGAGTTTTTCCACATACAATCATAATTTCACAGTATAGCAAGATAAATTTCATAAAACACTTTCAAGAGGTTTGGTTTCTGTCTCTTTGTGGCTGAAGATCAGGGGCAGTCCTTGACTGTATAACAGAAAGATTAGCTTATGTCACAGTCATTGTAGTTCTTTCAGCTTATAGGACTTGCCTCAACAAGTTTATTTTATACAACACAGAGGTCAGGGATAGAGGAAGATGTTTAAGGCAAATATTAGACCAGGTGATGTGTAACTGTTCTAGTTTCCCTTAAGTATTGTATTGAAAATATTTTTAAAGTTATAATTTTTTTTTTATTCAAAACTTGTGCTTTGGTTCCCAAGGCAACACAAACCAGGAATGATAATTTAGAGATTCTTCTAAGTAGCCTTTCTTATGAAAGGGATGAGCAGCTGTGGGTTGCAGATTTGTGGTTTGGAGACCTGTTAATGAAAGCTGTCAATTATAGAGCCCGTATTGTAACACAAACCCAATCCTTAAGCTTTCCATTAATACACACTGCACCATAATTTTAAAGCTCTTTATTACTAGTCATCGTAGGCTCTGCTACACATCACTAATCTCCGCTGCCTGAAAGATGCTGGGAATAGCAAGTGTCTATACATCAGAGTAATGTTAAGTTTTGCTCTCATAATGAATGGAAATTGAATCAATCTCTTCTGGGACTTACTCCAAGATTAGACATTAAAGCAGGATTTTTACACACACACCCTACAGACGCTCCTGCAGTAAGCATAACTTCAGTTAATATTCCTAACAGCTACATTTTCTCCTCAAAAACTAGCTCATTAGCTTGTAAAATATACAGGATTCAGGTGCTTGATAACAAATAAAGCCTTTAAAAAATTATGTTTAACCACTCGGGATTTTAGAAGCCTGATAGGAAACAGCCATTTCACATACAGTTTTTTTGAGGCACTCCGGAGCAAGTTCAGAATTCTAATTCCGGAGTTAAAAAATTTTCAAGGTTGTTCCTAGGATAAGACAGGAGGAGAACATGCTGCTTGGAGGACCAAAGTCCTCTACTGCAAGGTAGAAAATGCCATGAGCTGTGACTGCCTCTAGACTGAGACATGATTATATCCTCATCAAGACAGAGAACTCTTCAAGGATTTTTTTTTTTTAAGTGAAGAAAACCAGAAAGTAATAGGAAAATGAGAAGGATTACAAAATGTTTAACCCTCAGTTACTTTAGCAGCTTAGGAAAGTATTCTCTATGCAGTTCAATTTGCTGAGTGTTGCGGAAAGGTAAAAACTTAAAAGTGGAAAAGGAAAGCTTGCACTCCTTTGTGAGGTGAGGGTGAAATATAGGTGTTGTAATGAAATATAAACATAGCATCTTCTGAAGGTTTCAAGGGTTAAAGGGAACTAAGAACCATTTCTATAAACTAGTTATTTTGTGGAATCCCTATATAGAAACAGATATTGATTACTATTTCATGCTTCAATTCTCTTTGCTATTCTGACAAACACACTCATAACTCTTTTAGCCCTGATTCATAGCTCAGGCTCTATCCTATCTTGTCCTTTTGCTTGAGAATGGAGCCATTGCTAACTCAGTGAAGTAGTCATTCTGTGTACTGTAGCCTTCCATGGTTGCTTTCAGCCCCCTTGGGTTGAGAGGATCACAGCATTGCTCTAAACGGGGAAAAGAGAATTGTAAAATCAGGACCTTTGCAGATGTGAATGTTCTGGGATGCCCCATGTCTAGGCATCAAACCCCAGCTTTTATTCATTGCCTTCTTAACAAACTTGATCTCAAACTAGTTGTTTCAGCAAGGCACTGGGACAAGGTGGCAGACTCCAAGAAAGGCATGATAAAGAATGTATAAGGTCTTTAAATATAAAGATTAAAATGGTAAATCTGGCACACTCCAAAACCTGAAACTCCTCTGTTCTGAGAGAAGAGTTCACTGCTAACTGCCTCACAGATGAGCATGAAGGCTTTTGCTGCGGCTCTTCACTATGACTGAGCTATGCCCTCAGTTTCCACAAATACCACTGCTTACTGCATGTCTGTATTTTCACATTGGTAAATCACCCATTTGCTCAGACTGACACCATCTGAGCATTTAACTTATTTTTTTCTAGTGAAGTATTCTTAATATCACATGGTTAAAGTTTAATTGGTCATATGCATAGATATGCCCATGTGAAATGGCTACACTGCTCTTAAACTTGTGCTGGAGTTACAATCGTGCTCTTCTCCTCCCCACGCCAACTCTAATCTAGTCCCTGTTTCCTAAGGTTAAATACCTTTCAGAATTTGTATGTGAATGGTACCTAAGTGAACCTTGCAAAAATTAAAATAAAGTAAAATAAATCTTTACAAACACTGCACACATTGGTGGTGAGGTGTGTTCCGTATCTTGCATCTCCCCACTTACACAATTGTGATGCCCTGTCAGTCACTGCTGGAAGTTTTAATCCCAGCAGATCCAAAGAACTTGCTGCATTCCTTTGCACTTCATTGCTTGCAAGGACAAAGCTCCCTTCATCAAGAATTTTACAGCAAATATCATAGATTAATAAAAAGGGGAAAGAGCTGTGGTCTGTTATTTATCCATGACTGATATTTATTAGCAAAAAAACAATTTATGTTGGGATTCCTTTATGGGTCTGTGATTGCAGTAGCTGGGGCAAGTGGTAATTAAAAAGCTGCAATGTGTCCTCTCACCTCAAAATTGGGTTTTAGAATGATGACAAGATAATGAATGGTGAAGTCTAATATCCGTATTAATTTCTCTGGGTGTTCACATGTGTGGCTGTGTGTTGTGTAGGTGGCTGGTAAGTTCAGGATGTTTGACAGCTAAGACACATTGCTGCTGGCAGAGCCCATCTGTCTGATTAGCCTTGGTTATGTGATGCGAGGGTTCATTTGCACACCAGCCCAAAGCACTGGGCTCTACTGTTAACATAAATCTCAACCAGATTTCCTAATGAGCTGTTGCCCCGTGCACATCTAGAGCTAATTTTGGTCAAGGAATGTGTTAAAGCAGTACATTAATTTTAATAGTTGGCAGAGCCTTGTGTGTTAGATATTCCTCAAATTTTATGTATAGATAAACTGAGAGACAAACTCCAGTTGTCCAAAGTAAATTGTTAAAGCACACTTGGCCTTTGAAATAAGGAATACTGGTTCAAGCTCATTAGCTAACCTCCATTTCCCACTGAAAGCAGGAGCTGAAAAACTGCTTTTGAAAGATTTTGAAAAGTCAGAACATATTGTATCACCTGGCCTAGCTCTGCCTGCCTTGTGCTATTCCCCTGACAGATAACAGGGTGTCCTGGACTCCTGGCAGCCCTTGACTGTGCCACCATTGCATAGGATCCCTGGTAGGGTAGTTTAGGCTCTTATCAGAAGTTATAGCCACAGCATCTGTGTTACAGCAGGGATGAAGCTGGCTCAGCTGGTGGGAAGTAGATGAAAATTACGTTGGCATGGATGCTTTTTGAATTTTGTACAAAATCACATTGTCGGATAGGTAGAAGGCACACTCTCAAAGAAGCTTTCTCCTGGTTATTTAGGTATGTTACATGTATCTCAACTCACTGAGGAGACCAGCATCTGCAAGATCTTCCCGAAAGAGTGATTTAGCTCCATGTCTCCTTCCCATCTCGCTTAGGTGTTTTGGAATCAAAATCAATGCAAGGCAAAGAAGGACCGTGCAGGTTTCACTCACCAAGCAGGCTCTTAGCCAAAGGTAAGACAAGAATGTTTCTTACCTACAGACTAATTCATAACTAATTGAAAATGATCTAATCCTTTTGATCACATCTTAAAGGAGTTAGCAGAGGTTATTAAAAAAATCAAGTGGGAAATTTTTTTTCTGTTATGTGGAAGATAAATTCATTATTTTTCTTACCCTTAAGCAGGAAGAGAAGTAATGACTCAATCATAATTCCTTCCTTTCTCTGGATTTTTGTTTTTAATGAAACAAGTAAAACAATAGATAGTCAGTTGAAATAATTTTGATTAAATTCAACACTTTTCTACAAATAAGCCTACATACTGAATTTTTTAATTTAAAGCCTAATAACTGGGAGATTCTGACAAATGCAGATGTTCTTCAAATTGATGAATTCAATGAAATTGATGACTCTTTATCAAGAACATTTTTGATTTCTACTACTAGGTACTTTGCAACGTAGAATCTCTATGCAGCTTTGTTACTGTTGTGTGTGTTAATAGTGTCCTTGCCAGTGGTAGCACAGTTGAGAAGAGCTTTAGAATGTCTGCCTCTTTCTTGGAGAGGAGGAGAAACTACTTGAGTTTTGCAAGACTACATGCAATCAATTGCACGTGCAAAGGAAAATGTGTACGACCTAATGAACTTTTCAGAAAAGCTCGGCCACTGACATTCAATCCTAATGCTTGTACTAGGCAGAGTTTCTATTCTGTTTCCCTGAACAGCTGGGTTACCACGTCGTTGTCTACTGAGAGGAAAGGAAAGAAGTCTCTCTGCTGTATTGCCGACATGACTTTCTGCTTTAGCAGTTTAAGAATGCTCTTCATTGGGCTGCATGGCTGGAAATCATCAAGTTTTTGATTAGGAAACAGCCCCTTGGCTGCTATGGGCTTAGGTAGGCATAAATCCGCCGCATTTAACTAGCTGTCCAAGGCAAAGATGTCTGCAGAGTGACATTGAAATATTTTGCAGATGAGGCAAGGGTCTGGTGAGGCAAAGAAAAGCTCCATGTCTGAAAGTTTGGGGAAGATCTGTGAGGGTCGTTTTGTCTTATGTCTTATTAGTTTTTAAACCTCCAAATAACTTTCAGTTGCTTTTCTGCAGTCCCTAATTCTATGACCTAGAGATGCAAACTACTTAATAACTCCTCCTCCTATTCCCTTCGTTTAGTAGCCTATTTTTTAAAAAAATCAAGAAAAGTCAATTCTAATGAAAAATGTACTTGCGAAATGACAAAGACTGCTAGTTTATGTTAATTCAACTGATCAGGCCATTAATGTCTCTACCCCTCAATTTGATATAGTTACTTTACTATGAGACAACATAATTTCTGTGCTCGGAATACATTAGAATTTAATTAGTACTGGCACAGAACTGTAGCACCTTGAGTAGAAGAAATACTAAATTGCTTTTTTTCTGACATAGAAAATCAATGCATTCTCTATTCAAACTTGTATTTTTTTTCATTATGCTTCTAAATAGATTTACAGGAGTCTATTTAGGATTTTAATATAGCTAGCACATTAAAAATTAAAATACAGCCAGGACTGGGTCATTTACCCAGGTACGAAAGAAAATGTATCATCATGATTAGAGTCTATTCATCCATTAAGTTCTTGTACTTCTCACTCTTTTTGGTAGAAGTGATACTTACAGACTGACACAATGTAGTTCAGTACCATCCCCAGCAGCAAAAAAAAAAAAAAAAAAAAAAAAAAAGTTTTTCCTCTTTCTCTTTTTTGACTAAAGTGAGAATGAATTGGATTCCCAGTGGCTGAGGTTTAAGTGAGGACTGGGAGGTGGAAAGGAGCAATGGTGACCTATCTGCTCATTTCCACAAGTCCCACTTATAGCAGGCTTAAAATTGTTGCTCCCCAATCTGAACCCTAGGCATCAGGGAAAAACTGGTCTTGTCTGGTCCTGTCCTAACTTTCAAATGCCCAAAGCTAGTCAATGTGAACAAAGTTTTTAGTGCAAGATCACTATTTGCCCATAAGAAAATCTGGGGTTTAATAAGACTTTTTTGAGGTTTGAATAGCCTGGTTTCAGAGATAAAGTTTAATGAACCCAATTAATCCGCAGCACTAACTTGCCTACTTGGCTATAGTGGGTTGGTTACGCCTGCCCAAGTGAGAGCGATTCAGTCACATTGGTCTCTCCCTGAAAATCAAATCCCTTCAGCAGCATGGAGCCCTCCCCTCTCGCTACATGAATCTCAATTATATGCAAATCCAGCCTGAAGCTAATATATCAGCAAAGACAACTCTATTAGGCAGTTGATGTTGCTTTAAAACTTACCTGTTTTATGAGGTCACCATCTTTGTTCTCCGTCCCCTTTCCAGGAGCAACACACAGTTATTTAACTGCGTCATCAGCAACCTGGTTATTGTTTTGTATTTTCTGAATACTTTTCTCAGTCTGTGCTGGTTTCTGGTCTCCTTTCACCTGCAGTTGAACGGCATTCCAGTGATGTATATTTTAATCAAGTCTTGCTGGAGTGCAGTTGTTTTCCAGTGTTCAGGTACCAAATTGATTTCTGCTCCCGCCCACAAGTAAGCTTACAACACTGGAGAGAAATACATATGAATAGTAGAAATTTGTATATTCAAGGATATTCTTCCATTCTCTAATGACATTATTTTGCTATTTTCAAAAAAATGTGCATCACTTTTCCCTGTGGTTTATTTTTTGAGGTGGCACCTTGTCAAAAGAGCGAAGGGAAGTATGCATCCAGAAAAAGAATATTTCAATAAACATGTTAGTCTGCAATAAGAAATTGGTTAGTAAAATAGTTGTTAGCTTTCTGAAATCTCCAGAGCTTGTTACACAATTTTTGGAACTTAACAAGCCTTAATGTGCTTCTTTTGGCTGTCAGTCAACAGACAAGCAGATCCTAAGGAAAAAAGGCCACATATAGTGTAACCTCCTTGATGTGGACCACAAAATACAATGCCAGCTCATGCTCATTATGCCAATTGCTTCATAAGTAGGCAAGAAGCAACTGTTAGAACTATCAGACAAGTTTGTGGCAACATGCCTTTTTTACCTTTGTATTTGAAACTTACAGCAATTAAAGGATAGCTCTTTGAAACAGTAATGAGGATGTTTAAGTGCTTGGATGAAAAGGGGGTGGAATTTGGGGTTTTGATTTACTCCTAGATTAGTGCAGAAACTTTCTGAGGGAACAGATTTGTCAGCAAATCCTCAGCTGTGGCAGATGTTTGCTTTGAAACATTCCAGGTTTGATGAACTTTTTGCAGATCAGAGGTAGGGTATTCTAAAGGTTTGTGTTCATGATAGGCTGCGGAAACTTCCCACAGGGACCAAACCACGGTTTTTTTTGTTTGTTATTGTGTTGCGTGTGTTCGTCATGCTTACAAAGTAGGTCTTTTTGAGTGTTGCCCAAGTGACTGCAAAGATGGGCATTATAGCCTGTAAACACCTCTTTGGACTGTAATGGTGTGTCTTAGCTGGAGACTGATTCCCTTGGAAAAGGAATTATATAATCACAAATGAATGCAAGAGTTCAGGCTACCTTAAGTCTCTTCCAATAATCTAAATATTTATATTCCTTGAATTACAGTGCTTAATCCTGCAAGTGTAACAGTCAGAAGAACTGCAATTTGTAACGAATATACTTCTTCCAGTTCAGGGAACAGCTGTGCTTTTAGTTCATGTCTGTGTAAAAGATTAATTTACAGTAACAGACTGTTAACTGATGCTTTTGGAAAGTTTTTCTGAGTTTTAATCTAATTGAACGAAAAGTACTTAATACTGTATTTTCATCATTACAGATTTCCTTTAGGGCCTGTGGGTCTTTGTAGGACAAGAACAGAATTTAGTTTTAAGTAACAGACTGAGACATGATGAAAGCAAGAAGCAGAGGCTGAGACCTTAATTAAAACAGAGTTACATTTCAGAGAGTTATTGAAGAAGAAGGAGGTGCTAGAGGCTAGAGAGTAGCTATAAATGTTTTTCAAAGCCCATTTGTACAGTGAAACAGCCAATACAACAGCCCTATTATTCACCTTTGCCATGTTAGTAATCGTGAAAAGCAAACTTCAAACAGGCTCAGAGCTAGGAGCTCCCCGTCCAAGGGTGATGGGCACATCAAGGAGTAGGGATGAAGGAATGGATGCTAGCAGCTGGAAGCACAGAAGCTCCTCTGAAGTTTGCTAATGCTTTTTGACCTTGCTAGAATTCATTTCACTTTATCATCCTCTCGATTTCAGTGTGAGGTCTGGCAGCTTCTCTGCTGTGAGGAGCTTTTCATTTATTGTACCTCCCTGTTAGAATTCCCTTGCGCTTGGTGCCCATGCCAGACTCCACCATAACATCCTGCGAGATGGTAAGAAAGCCTCCTGGTTCCTTAGAGATGAAGCAAATGCAAAGTTAAATGAAGCCAGTCAGAACTGAAAAAAAAAAGCTCAGGTTGATCTGATTTACGAAAAGAACCTGAAGACTTAAGGTATTTTTTGTTCCTTCTGAGCTATATATATGTTGTATCAGGGTATATTTCCTGCTATAAGAGTCAGAATTAGATCTTTCTGATACAGTTTATAATAACCTGTATTATTAAAATCTAGAAATAATTTTAAATCTTTCATTGGCAAGTAAATGTGTAATGGCAGACAGCATCTGGGAATCATGACAACAACATTATGTGTCCTGCAGACATGTCTCCCTACCATGCTTTTATTCTTCTAGAGTTATCTGTCATCATCGTCTTCTAGGAAACAGTCTAAAATCATCTCAGACAGGCCCACCATGTGTTGTGGATATGTCAGCTAGTTGCAGGCTCCTGGTAGAATAGGATTAGAAATAACTTGTTACTCCGTGCTAGTAAGATTCTCGCTATCCAAAAATCAGAAGACATCCTAAGACCTGCTGGCCTCTTATGCTTATTCATCTGAATAATGGCTTTGCCCAAAGCTCAGGATATTCTACTTAAAACATCAAGCATTGATATGCTTTGTGATTAAGAAGAGAGAGGTGTTGGTTTCTTACTTTAGGGAATTATCTGCTCAGCTATCGCCAGTTTTCCCTGCAGTTCTCTTGAGAGTATCTGAATTAAATATGATAAGAATTGATGAACTATACTGGAAAACCCCTGCAGGCTATCAGATACTCATTTACAGGAGCAGAGGCAATCATTGTCCATACTCTAGTTGTGTTTTATCACATAAATGGTACTTTAGAGACAGCTTTGTGTATGCCATCTCATTTCAAAGTTGGTTTGGGTTGTTTATTCTCATTACGTCACACACTTTTTGGAAACTACTAAGAATTTATTTTTATCACAGTCCTTTGCAGTATTTTTTTTTTTTTTGCTACAAATCTGCTACTAGTCCCTAATAGGGGAATAATTTATATATATGATGTATGTGCATATATATAATATATGTATAAAAAGAAGTCATATATAGAATTAAATTTCCTACATAAGTAACTGACTTTCAGTTAGATTTTTACACAGCTAGTTCTCAAGGAAGTGATGGTGGTATTTGTTTTGTTTTGTTTGTTTTCCTTGTTATTTATGAAGGCTTTGGAATATATTTTCACACTTTCTGATTCAGAATACTCAGAATCTAGTTGTTGATCAAGGAAAATATCTTTTAGGTTAATAGTTGTCCACCCAAGCAATACACACAAAAATTTAATAAGGATAGAAGACAGTAAAGCCTTTAACTTCCTGGCAAGATCAGGAGAACAAGCCACTTAAGGCTTAAATCTTGTTGCTAACAGCCTCTTGCTTTATCACAGATTTAAATGTACCAGCTGGTCAGGCAGTAACATTTTAGTACAAAAGGAAGATGCTTTTGCAGGGTGGCACTCTCTTGTATACAAAAACCTATTGCCACTGAACACTGGTCCCATACTGTGGTGGAATAATGTATTGCCACAAGGACATGGATCCGAAACAGATACCTGTAGCGGGTTGTTTTAACTAACAGGCTTGATAGGAAATACATCTATGAAATTCTCTGAATCTGCAGTCAACCAGAAAATTTATTCTTTTTATGTGACTAGTTCATGAAACACATTTTACTGTTAGTAAATATCATGTATCCTGAAAATCTGTTGGGATTGGTTGTGCAGAAACTTTTTTCTATGCATGTAACTGTAGTAGTTTCTTTAAAAAAAGGCTTTAAGATGCCTGCTAATTCCTGCTGCCCTGGTGAAAGCTATTAATGAAGCAGTTACAGGACTGAGTCATTCAGTATGCTACATGGTGGTATATTCTCTCTCTGGACTAGTAGAGGCACTATAGTTATTTAAGCATCTGAATTCAACAATAGTTAAAAATTCTACCCTAAAGTCCTCAGAATAATTTGATTTGCAGTAAATGAATTTCTTTCTAGACTTAGTCAAAGCAATTATATTCAACTAGATGACGTATTATAGCATGACACTTATCATCATTAAAGCACTGTGAAGTACTAAAGAACTCAAACTTATCTTTATTTCCATGCTGGCAGTTTGGTGGTCAGGCTGACTTTGCATTCCCTGGTCTGTTCATTGGTAGGAAGAAATGTGAAATTCAGGCAGAATTTGGAGTGCTAACCCAAATGGGAACAAATATTAGGTAGACCAAGGCTGGTATGGTTTTTGTTTACAATACAATCAAGTTTATATTGTGTGCCTCTCTTTTTCACAAGGATGCTCCTGATTGTTATAGAACATGAGTTATACAAAGCCTTTTTTTTCCTGCTGTTCTCTACTTACAACTTCTCTGTATGCTTCACCTCCCAGTAGGATGTGATTGTCATTTTTTTGCCTATGTTAAGTCTAATTTGAATTATTAAAGTGAGCATTGCCTGTGCACGCTTCTATTGCTGTATAAAACTGTATTAAGACAGCTGCTCAGACTCTGCAAATGCTTGGCTGTGCATCCCCTTACATCCAGGATAGCCAGTTTTGATTTCTGGTGTTTGCAGACTGGGCTAATGACCCAGATAAGAGCTTGCATTCTAAGATACAATAATCTGTCCGGTCTGCTAAGGTCACGTATAAGAAAAGTTATTTGCTACAAAGACTACATAAAGGTCCAAAGTGAGGATCTCCCTAACACTAATGGGCATGTGTACTTTTGTAATCTATTTTGTGTTGTAAGATATTTACAGATGTTACATCAAAGGAACTTTTCAAAGGCATTATGGGAAACAGTGCCTTAATATTTTAAAACTTGAAACAACTGAAAGTGTGTGTGTGAGCTGGCATTCTTTTGAAACAAAACAAAGTATTTGAACCTCAGTTTGAAACAGGAGGATGTTTGTTGTGAAACATCCAAACCTTCTGTGCTCTCTATTAGTGCAACTTTCAGTACAACCTTCCATTAAAAAAATAATGAATACACCATCATTATACAATTAAAACAAAGAGAAACTTGTTCAATATTTCTTCTCATTTTAACCAATGGAAGCTAATGGTCATTTATGCATTTTTTCCCTTACAATAAGTATAAAAGAGATTTGTTATAACTTGTAATTTTTGTTTTCCAACTCTAATTGCAGAACATGGTTGCTTAGAATGACTAGCTGTTGTATTTTAGGTCGAACTGGGAGGAAGGATTTCCCCCATTAATCCCATAAGGAAAAAGAAACAGCATTTCATGCCACAACTAATACTTGCTTGTTAACATGCCATTAGTATAAAGCTTTCAATTTTTTTTGTTCAGTAGATAGCGCAAAATGAAGCAGAAGCAAATTCAATTTCCAGTCAAAGCAGATTATGCAAACTCTTCTACAGGATTTTAAGTGTCTAATGAAAGACTCCACAGGCTACCTAAGATCTTAGCTATTTTGCAACAAATGTAGGGCAGTAGAAATCTGTGTTTTGTAGATCCACAATTAATTTTACTGTTGTAGTTAGACTGCGTTGGAATATGTTACTGGGATGATCAATTAAAAGAAGGTTGCTACTGTATAACTTTCTGCTGTATTTCATGCACTCAGAACCAAACATTACCCCATACGTTATATTCCCCTCTTACTACCAACCTTCAGATACAAATCTGGAGGAGGTGGACATCTCTATGTAATTTCCCAGGCCAGTTCTTTCATTACAGTCTTGCTACTAAGCTTCTTTAAAATTCTGATTTCTTCATCTCCATACACCTTGGAAATGCATTACCATTTTCAGTATTACTCCTGTTGCATTGATGTCAAAGGATATAAAAGCTTCATTTAGTTTACCATTTCAGTTCATTTTCTCACGTGAGCTAAGTAAAAAATCTTAAGATTCTTTTCTTTGGTTACTTTTTAAACAAAGGCTTTTAAAGGGATTAACATGCAGAACAACATATGCTTTAATAGTTATTAGTTATTTTAACCCCTTTTTTCCTCCTTGAGATTACTGCTGCAGCATAAGAGCTCAAGCAGAGGACTTGTAGTCAAGAGACAGAGCTGCCTAACATACAGAAATTGTAGCAAAAACTCTTTTACTCACATGATGGCTCAGATTCAGTCAGTGAGAAAGTCTTCTCCATCCCAAGTCCTTATGACAGTTGCAGCTGCATGTGAAGTATTTGGAAGAGTGACAGGAACGTTGACACAGAGGAACACTTCTGACTAGAGACTAGTGATGGTGAAGTTGGAACAGGGCTGGGCAGTACATAGATTTCAGCCTGTGTCCCGATTTTAAAGGGTCTGAAACTTTATGTGTCATGTTCTGGAGGTCTCTTTGGAACTGTTACTTTCCTATGTGAACTGAATAACTAGTACTCATTCAGTCATGGATCAACCTCTAACTGCATGTGTGTGTTAGACACCAGACTGCAGAAAGCAACTTCCCTTGACATTTGAAAGTGTTCACATCATAGTCTCTGAATTTGGCATATCTCTTCTAATAGCATCAGACATTAGCATAAAACTGATGTAAGTGTTGCACAGAATTGCCTTTGTGTTACTGAAAGAAGCCCCTCTACTGACAAGCTATCACAATAACCTACACATCCACTCTTGAGGAAAGGCAGATCTTTCTACCTTCACAGACACTTTGAGATGTACAGACTTAGCAGATATAGGAGAAAAAATAAAATTAAGAAATGACACATCTCTCATCCAAATAGGCATCTTCATAATCGAGCAAGGCATTCCCTTGCTGGGAATTATCTAGGAGTACTTGCATCATTTAGCTGTCCATCTGCTTAAGGAATGGGAGAGAAAAACACAATTTGATCTTTAGAACTGCTGCAACTAGAGATTTATTAACTTCAGTGGAGTCATAGTTATGTTTCAAGGAGGAACAGGCTTTGCTTGTGAGGATATTTGTGGTAACTGGCTGGTTTTAGTTTTGCAGGGTTTACTATGTTTGATATTCTTTCTAACCTACACCAGTGAGAAAATGAAAGGATTAAGACCTGGTTCTTCAACACCTCACGGCAACATTTTCTTGACTTAGAGGCCCTTAGCCTCTTCTGAAGAATAAAGTCTTTGAATCGGCTTCCAAAAGCTATTGCAAACCCACAGGTTTCTTCTACGTAATCCTCTGCCCTTCCTTTTTTTTTTTTTTTTTTTTTTTTTTATTCATTGCGTAGTTTTATCAAAAGAAAGTCCTTTTACCTTCATATTATGAAAGAGAGTGCCTCCATCAGCCTCCCTCAGAAGCAGGATGAAGCCTGAGACCAGGTGAAGGCAACAGAGTTAAGAATTCACCCTAATTTTTAGAGGTGCTGACTGCTCTCAGATCTCATTTCATTTGAAAGTGGGTTGTGAAGCTTCAATGCAGGATCTAGGTCAAAGATGATCAGAAACTCCAGCGATTTTTAGGACAGCAGAGAACATACTCTAAACTATTGAAAATGCTCTTTCAAGCCAGTGTTCTTAAATATGTGAATAAGACTTTTCTCATTCCTAGTGAGAGGTGAAACACTGGAAGATTAAACAGGAGATTTGTAACAGAGAGCTCCTGTACCTTTTGTCCTGCGGAAGGTTGCAAATCCCATGGAAGGAGAGTGCTTGGCTTTGATTCAAGTAAGTGTCTAAGCATGCACATCTTTCTGTCCACTTCAGATGCAGTGGGGGTCTTCTGGCCAGGGAGGGTGGGGGTGGCTTCTATCTCTTGGCCATCAAATTCCCTCCAGTGGAGTGTTTCTCTGCATCCAGCAGTTTTTCGCATCCAGCAGTTTTCCACTGGCATCTGGACACAGAGTCAATGCTAGGCTGCAGTGTATGAAGCTCAATAAGGAAAAATTCAGCACTCACAATGACATGAGGAAGATTCAGTCTGGCAAAACTCTGGCTGCGTATTGTAAATGGTCTCTCTGTGACAGCGGTTTCCTAGCCGGCTGGATCTGGTTTCTGCCTGTTAGATTCTGTGGTTGTAGATTTATTCACATTACTGTTTCTTGTTAAAGACAATGCCCTGAGGGTGTTAAGGTCTTGTTTGACCACAGAGCTAAAATATAAAGCTCAAAATTCCCTTCTCCATTGTATCTAATTAAGGAATCTCATTAACCCTCTCTGTGGATAGATTGAGAGGATGTCTCCTTTCTGCAGGCTGCTAATAGGTTTTCTGGTAGAACAGCACGCTCGTCTGACCCTTGGTATTAGGTGCCATGTTAAACGTGCTCTGCCAGCTCATGGCAGTGACATTCCTTTTTTATTTTTTGCCCATTCTTTCTTAGAAACTTAGCTGAACTAAACCTGATTCTTTAGGGTTGATTTTTCTCTTTTCTCTCCCTAGTTCTGGAGCATTGCCAGTTCAAAAGCTAGGAAAACAGTTGCTTAATCTCATGCGAGTTTTGGGAATTCAGAGGGCCAAGGACCTGCTTGGGTGGTGGTGGTGAGTTAAAATTCCAGGTCAGTTCCCTCAGTTGACTCTGCAGAGATAACTAGACAAACAAATTCAGCACAATGCTGGTCATATTTTTTCCTGCATGTCATCTCTGCACCATAGATATTTCTTTAAGGGCATCTGTAACAGAACGGTCTGTATTACACCGATGACTCTTCTATGTTTAGAACATTATCCAGTTTCATTTGTCAGGAAAGCAATGATCTGATAGTTTCTTGCATTCAGCTCTGCTGTCTGGGGACTGCTGAAGAAAATCTGGGCAGTGATAAGATGATAAAGGATGTGTTGCTGAGCATAGTGCAGGAGCATTGCCCAGCTTCTGCAGGGAGCCAGCTCCAGCCCAGCAGGGCTGGTGGGTTCCCACTGGGCACTGGCCTGCTAGCTCGTTATGACTTCAGCAGTCCCGCTGGGGTGTCGTACCCCTGATGTCCCCACTGCTGAGACATCAGGGTGGGCGTAGGGCCAGGCATTCTTTGTTCCGCAGCACGCCTGTGCCAAAAAAAAACACCTTACCAGAGCACCAGGTGCTGTGGGAGCAGATGCGGAGACGGTGGCTGCATGTGGATTCCCCTTTGGTCTGGCACAATGGAAGCCAAAAGCCCAGCTGGGCTCATGTGGCATGGGAACAGGAGCTGTATGGCTCTGCTGCAGGAACCAGAGCTGGTCACCAGGGGTAGGGAGGTGCTTCTTCAGGTGCCGCATGGCTGAGACTGCTGAGTCTCCTGATTCAAGAATATTTGAATTTGGGTAAGGAGGCGTAGTAGCTAGGACGGTTGTCAAGCTTCTAAGTAGGCAGATGAGGATGGGCAGATTACCAGAAAAAAAGAGGAGCCACAAACACCCCACAAATACCTGGTCTGTACTGGAATCAGAGCACGGAAACTTCAAAAGATACCCGTGAATTTCTGTTTGCTAAACGAACAAATCGGTGGCTGAATTCTTACCCTAAGCTGCCGTGAGGATTTGCCTATGAAGGAGGACATACTGTTTGCCTGGCCTTTCCCTTAGCAGATGGGGAACTGATTCTATTGAAGTGGGGTTTAAATAATAAAATGGAAAGGAAAAGGGAGGGAAGAAACCAAGTTGCACTTGTTTAGCACAGAACCAAGAAGCTGAGCAAACTTTAGTTGTGGAAGAGCATGAGCAGAAATTATTTAATTTCATCTTCTCCAGTGGAGGAGTTGAAATATTTATAAATGAGCTGTTTGAACTAGCCGGTGTTATTGAAACCTGTTGAGAAGATTCTCATTTTTGGAATGTTATAATCCACTAGGCAGAGCAGAGTGAACAAAACAGCAGGCAAAAGCGGCTGCCAGTTGGTAGCAAATCTGGAGCGCTTGCTGATTCATATTTATATAACAATGCATGAGACAGGGTTGTCTGCTACAGACCACCGTAATACCCCTGTTAGTGTTTGAAGAAGTCCCTTGCAGTCAATATTCCTAGTTCAAATCCCTGCCCATACTGGCCTTCCCGTTTACTCATCCCTGGGTCCTCATACTTACCAGCCCTTTCATCCTTCACACTAATGGCCATAGGTAGCTCTCGGGATGATTCATGTGCATTACACCTCAAGGAGAATATGCTACAAAGTGGAAAGACTGTTTTCTAATCAATGATCATAAGCAAGAATCAATCATGCACTGTAACCTGCACATATCACAGAATGGGACACGCATTGAGTAATGCTTATGACCTGAACAATATGCTGGTTTATTAATTTTCATGAGTTTTTTCCAAAGACACATTAACTCAGATAACACAAGGTCACTATGCAGAGAGCTGGACAGGCACCACAAATTATTTTGCACAAATCTAAAAGAATTCTCTTAGGCCCTGCTCATCTTTCTGTATTGTTAATCTCTATAAAATCCTGAGTGGTCAAGTTTACTTCTTCCAGTAGGTTTGCATGTGTTATTCATATAGTTTCTCAAAGCAACATTTAAATCTCTTTGCTTAACTGTAAATGCCAGCAATGATGCTGGAGAAGCAATAGCACATGAATTACACAATTAACAAAGGCACCTGGGAATATAAAAATACCTGAGGGACCCTTCCATTGAGTTGAATAAGGGAGAAAAAAAAGTCACCTTAGCTATCAGAGTCAAGCACGAAGTGATTATATTTAAGTGAAATATCAAGACCAGTATTAAGATAATCTATGGCCTTTAAATCATTTTCCTGCATCCATTGAGCTATTCTGAGCCACATAACCTGTGCAAAGTCGTCTTAAACTATTAGGAAATATCAGTGTACGCTTTTTCCCAGTGATCCTGCCTATTTAGCATGCAAGGGACAAGTATGGCATGGCAGAGAGGATATTGGGGACCAGGGTAGGTGTATGGCTTCTGGATCAGAGCTGGTTGCAGGAGAATGGTCTCTTAATGTGAAAGGTTTGGTTCTGTCTGTACCTGCCCATTTTTTCCCTGTTAGAATAAGGTAAAACTAGAATTGGGCTTGTTTAAATAGCTGTTATGTAGTTAGATTTTCCTTCTATTGATAGAACTTACTTTTATTATAGGAAATATTGTATATTGGAAAAAAATAGCAATAAACACCTTTAACAAGAAAATCTCTGCAGATCTAGACCATTGACTGCCTCTGTGACCTGGTAGACACAAAAGACAGATGCTGGATCAGCTTTTACTCTAACTCTCAAACATGACAGGTTTTGTCTTTTAAACCATTTGTAAACTGGACTAATTGGCTTTGTGTATTATTTTGCTGGCTAAGAGAATAGATGTCTCATATGATTGTACCATTAAGCTTTAAAAATTCTTAAAGATTAGATTGGCTTTGCAAGACTCCTGGGGAACCCAGGCTTACTTGACTAGTGTATTAAATGTAAAGCATCCTAATTGCCTAATTTACAAATATTTCAAACCTGATGTATTGATGCACTATGAGGTTAATTGCTCTTCGCTAGTCAATTAGTAGGAACCCAATGCTCTTTATTATATAAAAGTAAGCCATTATCACTTTCTACATTTTTATATCCATGGTTCAATAATGACAAAACTTTTATCTCAACTGTGCAAAACCTTAATTGGTTTCCATCTGAATACCTATTTCTTCACAAAGCCCCAAATCTCAGTGTCTTGTCCATGCATATTGGCTCTGTGATTACAAAATGGTATTCTTAAGTAGGCTTTCTGTAAATTTTCTAGGTGTCTTGCTTCAGTTACTTTTTGTAAGCTTTTGTATTTCTACAAATTCATCCTCTCTACAATTGCAGGCTTATCTGGCTGTTTAAAGGTAATTTTTACCTGGTAGATCAGAGATGGAGCTTTTGAAAGATGCTTTTCTAGCACCTATCAGATTCTACCTTTTTTCAGAATTGAGGTATTTCATGGAATACTTATTTTAGTTTTTTAGTTTATTTTGTTGTGATCACTCAAATGTGTTGACCAGATCAAAGGGAGTGGTTTAGATATATTGGAACACAGTATTGTAAATTTTTGTTTTGAAATGACCTTTCATTGGAAAAGTACTCTACATTGGAGGGGGGCAGGGAGGCGGGGAATCTACATAAAACATTTTGACTGAACTGAAATAATTCTTGAGAAACTTCTCTTTTTAAAAAATTTCAAAACTATTCTTATGTTTCTCTTTGGAACAAATCTACAGAACAAATTTGGAAATTAAAATTTTGCCTGGAAATAAAAATTCCATTTCCTTCTCAGATTTAGTCAAACCCAGTAAGTTGGTAGGTTTCAACCTGTGGTCTGCAGGTCACAGCAGGGTATATGGATTACTTCTGAAGGGTCTGTGCAAGAAAACTAATAAAAACTGGGCCATTATTGGCAGACTGAAATTCATTATATCAGTGTCTGTTCCTCAGCTGGAAAACTTTCAGAGGTTTGCAAATTGAAAAAAACAGTGGTTTTCAACCTCTCAGGGCAACAATTCCTGGTGGTACCTTCCTATACACGAGTAGATGCTGGAACAAATAATTTGTAAGTAAACAGTGGTTGCTGTTGAAAGCCTTTGATGCTGCACACTTATTGCCATCAGTATCTGCTTTTTGTCATTGTTTGTTTAACATTCAGAGGATTTATGTCATTTCAAATCATTCTGTGATAGCTGATAATGTTGTTGTTTAAGTAGGTTAACTTGTCTAAATGATGAAATACATGCAGGTCCTTTGACCCAAACTCAGTTGAACACAGATGGGCTGTCTGTGATGAAAGAGGGAATCAATAGGATATTCCAGCCGGAATAAGTCAATGAGTCAGATTTCATCTTCCTTATGCTACGGTTCTCTGATCTTTATCACTCCTGAAATAATGTCATGCTCAGTTCATATCCTAAAGAAAAGAAACATATTTTCCCAGTCCACCTTTTTAGCAAATGTCATCCTGTTGTGCTGTCTTAATGCCCTCCGAGTGTTAATGGGTTGGAGACATTACTAAAATAGCTGTCACTTTACATATTAGTTCCCTGCACGTTATATGTTCATCATTATTTGAGTGTGCTGTTAGGGGATAGGGAAAGCACAGAATTGTCAAATCCAAATTCATTATAATTCTGATATATTGAAAAAAAGAAATAATCTTCCTATAGTGGAACAGCTGTGAGGGGATGAGATCTGGCCAGAAGAGCTCACCTGGCAACCGTCTCAGAGTAGAACAAAGCGTGTGTGTGGTTTGGTTTATCTCACAAATAATATTCAGCACAACTGTTCCTCTGCTGGGATCGGCCCTGTGAAGTTACTGCGGAGGCAGTGAGTCCTCCAGCCTTGCGGCTTTCCTCCTGCATGGGCTTCCCATCTATTCTGCCAAGTGAACGCACTGCAAACTGTGCTGTGCTAAAGAAAAGGCAGAGCTCTGATCTTCTGCCGAGCTAACAGAATGGGTTGCAGGCAAATTCTCCATCACTGTATTTTTCCACACTCCACTGAGAACCCGTAGACACTTTTCACTCTCTCCTATTTAAATAGCAGCCCTGATCCTCTTCAGGCAGCTTTAGGAAGAAGTGTTTAGTTCTGGAGCTTCAAACCAACTCTTGTTAGCGTGTATACTGTGCTGCTTTCCTTGATTTTTATTATGCTGTTTAAAAAAAGCACCTCTGACTCTGCCTGCAGTGAATGTGCTTATGCCTTCTGCTATTTTATGTGAGCAACTTCTCCCTTCAGCCAGCCTGCAGTCCCCTTTAATCAAAAGAGAAAAGCTCCAGAAAGGGTTGATTCCCTGTCACTCCCACAATTGGAAATATATTTTATGGGGCTTTTGCCTATGATTGTGGGGTCAAAGACAGGTGATGTAAATTGGAACTGACTGGAAGCAAGCAGAGTCTCAGTCAGGACTAGGACTGGCCTTAAGAATCAAGTAAATGAATCTTCCTGAACCCGGAGTAGCTTGCAAACTGGAGAGAATTAAACCCTGCATCTTCACCTTTGCCTTTTCTATGTATCTGGGCACGTCATGCTAAAAAAAAGAAATATAGTCATCAGAACAGTAAGTATCCTTCCAAAGCATTTTATGTCATCTGGGATTCTCAAAGCATTTCTCAGGCCAGAGCCACCACCCAGCAGCAAGCACCATGGCATGACTTCTGTGCCTGTTTCATGAGCGCACTAGACAAATGCTGCATTTAGCAGATGCATCTCCAGGACTCAACGCATTATTTGCATGCCTAATCCATAGCAATCAACAAATGCAATCCAGTAGCACTGCTCCTGATGGTTTTTACCAACCCTCTGCACCAAGCAAAGAATGATATCCATGCTCTCCCCAGTCCTTTCTTTCAGACTGTAATTTGCTCCTAAGAAGCCATTTATAATCAGTACGGTGGATAGTGAGTAGTTCAGTCACCACTTTGGTATTCTAAGGCAACTAACGGTGCAAAACTAGCTTATTATGCAAGCCACAAAGCATTTTATAATCGCTCTGACTTTCATGTATCACCAAGAGGTCTTAGACCCTCAGAGTATTTTTATTCCTGTGTGTAACTTGGCTGTCCCAATATTTTTCTGCAGTAATTTCAAATGCAGTTGAGCCTCTGCAATACAGATTGTAAGCAAATTCTCTTTCATGTCTGTTGTATGGAGGCTTGCTATTATCCCGTAACATTTTATTTATATTTTTAATGTACTGTTCTAAAGGACTGTCAAATGACTGTCAATTATTTATTCATATCAGGTGGAGCAGACATAGAGGAACTGCCATATCCAAAGTTAAAGAGCATTATCTCAAAACTTAAGAAAGAAATAATTCAAATTTTAATAACCTTAACTTTTACCCATGTGTTTTTTCCATTTCTAAGCTGGCTTGGTGGTGGGGTGGTTGTTTTTTTTTTTGGTTTTTTTTTTGGGGGGGGGGGTTTGTGGTTTTTTTTTTTTTTTTTTTTTTTTTTTTTTTTTGCATGGGCTGATTACCATATGCATCACTGCAGGTGATTTTGTTTGAAGGTAGTTGAGTGAAAAATAAAGATTAATCTTGACTGAATTTTTAATCATGTTTGCAAATAAATTGCAGCAACCAAATCCAGCTGGTGTGGGAATGCATTTATTAAGAACATATGGATCCAAAACTGAGGCGATTGGTAACCTTACCAGCTTAGTAAGCTCCTTGTGACCTGTTCCACAAAATTATTCATTTGGTAAATGATGGGACTGCCTTTAGAAAACCAGCATTGGGGAAACTTTGTATATAGCAGTGTGTGGTGATGCATGGGGAAAATAACAGGGGATGGGAGAGTGGGGAACGCTCCTGGGGAACTTGAATGCAGCCTCTGCTCTTACATAGGCTTTCTGTGGTAGCAAATTCCTTCTTCCCTTGCTGTAGCCTATTTTTCTGTGAAATGGAGAGGAAGGCACTGCTGGCTGTCATGTGATGCTTGGATAATGTCCTGATGGAGGACCAAAAAATGTATTTGTGAGGACTGAATGAAGCAGCAGGTAGACAGCTGGGCTGATGCATGTGGCATGAAGATCTGCTTTGTGGCAGTCCTTCAAATCCCTCTCTATAAATCGACACGCCTAGTGTTCCCGAAGGTCCAGGGAGAGATTTGTCTCCTACCTGTCATTTCTCCCAGGAGCAGCTGCCTTATTCCCTCTCTTGTTGCACTCTTGCACTGTTCTTTGGGTACATGAAGCGCTATTAATTTACCTCAACTGTTACTGCCTGCCCCGTTTCACTTCTGGTAATCCTTTCTAAGCACAAAGACCCCAAGCTCTGTCCCGGATCATGGTGGAATCACTCTGAACATTTGGCAGAAGCATGATCTGAAGGATTTTCTTTTGGGACATTTTAACTTTCGGTGATGTTACTCATCTTGTACAGAAGACATAATGGTGTTGAGGATTCTTAAGGATAGTTTTGGTCAGATGCCACTCCTATTGAAATTAGCATGATGGTGATTAGTGATTCAAAGGAATCTCAGTATTTTTATTAACAAATCCTGTTTCTAAATTTTGAGTCATTGTAGTCTGTTCAAATTAGCATATACCATCAATCTGCAACTTTATCCCTGTTTTCTAAAACATTGATATCTTGGGTAAAATGAGTCCATTCTTCCTTTGGTTTTCTACAGGCCAAATCCAGCTGACTGAAGCCGGCAACTCTGAATCTCGTTCCCATTGTTTTGTCCTTACTTAGATGGTTATAAACTGTTTGAGTTAGGATAAATCTTCTAGCAGTTTGTTTTTTTCCTGAGCCACAAGGGACTGGCCACTATCTGATCGTTGACGAACCATTCAGGCCAGTCTGTGATGATAAGTCCCATACTCTGTCTTTCAGTACTTTTAAGGGGCACAGCACATAGTTTAGGATTGGGTTGGTTTAGGTTTTTTGTTTTGTTTTTTCACCTTCCTCTCCATGCCTCATCCTAAAGAAAATGTTTTGAGGATCTCTTCTGTTTTCATTTTAAAATCACCACGTAACCTTGCACTGTTTGTCTCTTTCCCTGTATTATTGTTGTAGACAGTGTTAAGATCCTAGCTGATTGAGTTTATTGATTTGAGTGATCTCTCGAGTGTTATTTTACATTCATGTTCTGTCAGCATTGTGTAGACAGCCTGTGTTAGAGAATTTTGTATTTATTATACATGAAACTATTGTTCTGCAGACTTTCCATTTCAAGGTGTTGAATGGATGTAGGAACACAAGGGATGATATGCACAGTCTCTCTACAAACCACTTTTTATTTTCAGATTTCAGAAATTAAATAAAATACAAGTAAGAAAATTTGGAAGAGTATGTTTAGGGTAGATTTATTTTCTGTGGTAATTAAGTTACATCTAAGACCACAGCACTGGTTTGGAGGATCATGGTAGGAATAAAAATAAAACATGCTGTCCTAAATTCTTTGTGTAGGCCACTTTTTTTCCATAAAAACTTTTCATTATTTGTTACGTCTTTTTATATCCTTTGGACCAGTGTTTTCTAATTAATATTGGCATTTGAACTCTTGTTTCTATGTACTAACTCCAGAAACTTACTGCAAACCTGCTTTGTTCCTCTCCGAAGCTCAGCAATAACATTTTATGAAGACACGTTCAGAAGTGTCACTGTAATATTCAAGGCTAACCATTTTCCTTATGTCCTAGAGCAATGCTACAGTTATCGGGATGCCTTTCCCTTTCCACTTGTCTCTAAGTTATTTTAGGCAACCACCAGTTAGTCTTTTTCCCTAGCAAAACCCATCAAAGGTCTTGCCTTGAACTGTAATGTTGCACTCTTTCTAAAAGGATGCTCTTACAATGTAGTGACCAAAATATCTTATAAAGAGAATTCAGAGATACGTTACGCGTAATCTTACTACTACTTTTCCACAGACCTTGACATTATCAAGTCAATGGATGCCAGACAATCCTGTGTCTGTCAACATTATTCAACTTTCCCCATTGGGTCATTTCATAAAGCAAGTTTTAAGAAATGCTAGGAATTCACAAATGTTTGAAATCAATGGAATCCAACAATCTTTAAAAAAACAACCCAAACAAAAAAAAAAAAGGAGCTTGTTTTAATTCTTAACATCATGCATAGTTTGCATGTTCTTCAGCTGAACTCTTAGGAACATAAAATGGGTTTGTATCAGTCAGCAATTTCCTGTCCTGGACTCCTTAGAAGGCTTACGCCATTCATTTTCCTAATGTTTTGTTGATGATAATGGTCACCAGGAGCAATGTTTTATAGGGAGAGGAATGAGGAGTTGTGTTAGACCTCTGACAAAATGCCTTTCAAGGGAAAACATCAGATTATCCACTTTGAATGCGCAGAGAGCAATCAGAAATCTATTAAAGTAAATTTTTCACGTATCAAGTATTTTTTCTTTTTTCTCTTATGAAGTATTTTTTTCTGCTTATGCTCAGCTATGAACTTCAGTCTCTCACATGACGTAAACAACAGCTAACCAATCAAGAGCTACATCTATATTATCTGTCATTAACTTTCAGTTTTCCCATCTGCCATCAAACTAGGCTGTGGATCCTGGAAATATCAGTCTAATCTGTCAGCAGCTTCTCTCTCTTTCTCATAGTCACTCAGTCCAATCTCAGATTGGTTTTTTGTTGTTGTTGCTCTTATACAATGATTTTTTTAAAAATTCTTCTATGAAATATCATCTCGTCCTACTGTCACTTTTTTTTTTCTTCTTCTTTCTGTGGCTATGTTGCAGTTAGTGATGAGTCAACTTTTAAAAGTTGGCTTAGGTTTCCCAGAGTTTAGAGGTTTCTCTGGCTTTAGTGCAAACCATAGCCCCATTCCACTACCCACAGGGGAATATGACCATCCACTTACACAGCCATACTCTTCATATGTACTGGTTTTGTTTCTAATATTATTCCCTCATTTTATAGTATGCTGATTGCTTAACTCAATTTAATTTTCATTAGCGCTTGTTGAAACTTAGTATATTTTATTAGCTCCTAATAATATTTGGTAATGTTCTTTTTAAAAAGTAATGTTTGGAAATCTTAATATAATTGCATAATAGTAAATTACGAAACTGGGCCAATTTACTGGGATTTGAGGCAGCCTAGCCATTTCTGCCCTTTTCACTGATTTCTTCTTCTAGTTACTGAAGGAAGGTTAAAATAACATTTGAAGATGATAGAGGCACATCACCTAAAAAAACCATAATGGAAGGCAATTCTAAGTGTGTGGTATGATAAAAGACTTAGGGTATTGCTATTGCATGACAAGTGATTATAATAGACATGAGTGAGGTCAAAGGCAGAAAAACCAATGATTAAGACATATGGCTGCTGAAACAGGAAATCTTTTGGGAAACATGCAATCTTGAACTAAACGCCAATAAATGTAACAAAAGAGAGATGAACAAGGGGGATTCATGGGCTCGGGAGGTACATGGAGAGTGTTCAGGAAAAGAGGATTCACGTGACGGTATGGTAGACCATTATCCAGCAGTGTAACAGGCAGTAATATCAGCCGAAACAGATACTGCTACTAGAAAAAAGCATTGTGTTCTCCTGACAGGAGAGCAGAAAATACCAGCCTCAGCTCTGTCAAAATCAAAATAGCTAACACTTACTAGTATCCACACCTTTGCTTCTGTCATGAAGGGCACTTCTGTGGTTTCCTCATGCCTTCTTTGGTTAGTTTTGCTCTGGCATAAATGTTGCTTGATGGATCTGAGGTAGTTGAGTGCAAGGAGAGCTGAGCAGCTAATGATATCTATGGATGAGCTGCTGCGGATCATCGTTTTCTTTTTTCTTTCACAATGTGACATATGCGGTGACGTGGCTCGAAGCAAAGGCAGAAAATTGTGCAAATTCTTAGTCAACTGAAAAATGAGTCATTAGCTTAATATTTAGAGTGACAATTAAGGTAAATGGTAATGAGGTTAGTATCAAACTAACATTAACCTCCCAACTTCACCAAAACTCTGCTTTATACAACCTGTGCTTTGCTTATAGCAGTTGCTCAGGAAGAAGTGGGAAATTCAGAGTGACTTCCATAAGTAAAAAAAGGGAAAAATAAAAAGCCTCTCTGCCAGAAAGTCTCCAAGTATAATTTGGTCATGTTTTCCTTAAGTCAATGGTGAGAAACCTGCTGTCCTGTGGAGTTCTACTGCGATATAGCAAACAGCCAGAACTCCCCCTTCTGAAGGGGAAGAGTTAACTGTGGAGACGGGCCATTGCACCCAGCCTTTTTGTCCTTGAACTGCCTCTCACATTTATTCCAAGCTCAGCGGAGTCTCAGCTTCATGCATTAAATAATCTACGACCCATGCCCAAAGTTTTCTGGGCTCTGCATTCATCTTTGAATGCCTTTTGTTGGCACTAAAGTAGTTGGAAGCATTTGCTTCTAATAACTAACTAGCATGTAAGATTGAGTGCACCTTTGAAACCCAGGGTGTGGAAAGGAGGAAGACTAGGCACTGTAAAGCATGTTCTACTTTTTTATACTTCAGATCCTACTTACCCACATTGATATCCCTACAGAACTAAAGTAATCTGGATTGCAGATAGTAATAGTGCAATAAGTTCCTTCCTTGTGTCTCTTCTGTCCTGTTTGCTGTCTTTAATATTACTTTGAGACTGAAAACTCTCAGGTGTAGGGCTCTGTCTTGATAGCACAATCACTATGACAAGGGAAATATGGTCTTTAGATGCTATTCAATAAAATTCGAATCCCGGTAATAATAATAAATGTCTGTCTCAGGTAACTCATGAAGTCTACTCACAGCACAGCGTTATAAACACATCCTCTTCGCTAGGCTTAATGTTGTTAATGAAGTAATGAACAAGAATACAATAGAACATCCAGCTCTAACCTTCTCCCCAAATTCACCTTATTCCAGCTGCTACATCCTGTACATCAGCTTCCGTGCGATGGGATAATAGCCCATTGGCATCATGCCCTACCTTCCCATCACCTTGGACACAACCGCTGGCCTAAGCTGTTTCAGAGAAACATTGCCAGTTACTGCAAAAAGATAAAACTACCTGCCTGCACTGCCTGTGTGCCTCTATGTCTGGTGAGCCACCTATGAGCAAAAGAGAGATCAATTTTTATCACTGGAGCTGACTAACTCTAAATATCTGTTCTTTGCTTTTACAGTGAAGTCTTGTAGTTGCAGAAGAAATGTTTGCTTTTCAGATCAGCTTACAAAATTGGAGAATTAATTAGAACTTTTTAATAGTTTCATCCTTCTTCAATTCAATATGGAATTGAACTGACTTAAAGTCTTTGGTCACTCATGGCTTCTCTAATTTGTAGTATTTTCGAAGTATCTCATCTGTAACTGTATCAGAATGTAATTCTGATCTGTCAGAGATCAGAATTTAGGGCAAGGGGAGGTAATCATAACTGCAACCAGTTTCTGAAGAGGGATCTGTAGGACAGCCAACGTCAGGACTGTCCCATTTCTATCCCTGTGTATCCTGCAATGCAAGAGTTCAGCTCTGCCAACAGCGTTCAACTCTGTGGAGCTATTTGGGATTTTATCAGTTCCTATTCAAGGGGTTTTTATGACATTCCACTGTTTGAGGGGAACATAGGTATGGCAAATTAATTCCTGCACTCCGTTTATAGAAACATTTTCTTTTAGACTTTGTATTCTTTCTTTAAAAATAGTATCAACTGGGCATTTAAATTCATTTTAAGTGGTATATTTTTTCTGTGAACCTGGTGAACAGGCAATAATCTTTCTTCCCTGCACGGCCATATCTAACAAGGCTTTCTCCCTACAGGTGACACATTTCAAACAGCTGTAATACTGCTGGCTGTATTCTTTCTGCGCTCTTATGTAAACAATACCCAGTGTTTAAAACTCATACTATTCTTTCATTCTGGCATAAGTTGTTTTCTTCACACTCTTTTCATTATTTTAAAGCCATTGAACTCTCAATCCTGCAAATACTAAAATTGCACAAAGACCAAGCAAAGCAAGAGTGCTGATTTGCCATTGGCAGTGGGGAGGGTGACTGTTTTCATTGGTACTGGATTCACGGCACAAAGTCAATAACAAAGCAATATTTATAGAACTTGGATAGGATTGTAAACATACTTCAAAAAAATTCTCTTCAGCAGCACTGAAAATGTAATAATCAGTGATCACAAGTGCTTGAGTTATATTTCTGTTCTTGTAGCCAGGCGTTCTTATAGCACCGTTCTTGCTGTTTCCATTCCTATATTAATATAATTCTGCTGCAAACAATAAACATAGCAGGAAATAGAATAATCAGGCACGTTGGTAAAGTGCAGACTCCAGCAGTTAGCAGTGTTAAATACAAGGTTCAGCTTAGCTCTGAGCCTTTGAAATACCATCTATGATGCATGTTTGGTGCTTCTGCATCTTATAGATGGGATTTTTTAAAATGAAAATGTTCCAATAAAAGATGATCTGTATGGTCTTTTGGGGCACAAAAACTACTACTTTGTTCAGTGCTTATTCACATCCATCACCAGAACGTTAAGATGGTGCTGTATTGGAATTAACAGCTAGTTTAACTCTTGTGCTGTCTGGTAGAGCTAGTTCAGTAGCCAGACAAAGAGGAGCCTTGTTACTGAGGCACCAGAGCACAGCAGAGAAGGCTGAGCACACACCAGTTAGCTGCACAGCAGAGCACCCAGCACCTAAGAGGAGCTGTTTACACAACATCCAGAGACCTTCCTGGAATGCATACCAAAAATATGTATTAATATAGCCATATCTCTTCTATCCAGCAGGAGAAACTTCTGATTTGCAGTGAGGAATGCACTCAGGCAGTTAAGAGAGGGATGGAGCTGTAGCTGGCTTGAACTAGTCTCCATCATTTGTACCTCATGAGTCAAAGATTTAGTCAGAAAAGAAAAAAAAATAAGTGGTAAAATTAGGATTTTTATCTGAAACCTGAATCGTGCTTAAACTGTACTAGAGACAGCATTGTTCTGCCCTCCAATGGAGAGATGCTGTGAGCTCACTACCTGGTAAAGCTGTCTATTGTGGAGGAGAGTCAGGTACTGGCAAGTCAAATTAAATGAAAAATCATCTGAACTATGCATGTAGAATGTGGTGTAAGTATATATGTTTCCCTGTTTTCTCAAACAAGTTCAGCTAGTGATGTATTTCAATGAAAAGCCATGAGATATGTGGAGATACTTCAAACATCCATGTCACAGCTGATGACTTCAAAATATAGGACCAGCCCAGGGGACACATCCAGAAGTGGCAGCAAGGAATCAAACTCAAAATAGTAAGTTCATTTCAGATAAGATCCATTTATGGCAAAGCAGCCAAATATAGGGAGGATATATTCTTACCATGAGGAGTAAGCCAGCTCACACGGAGTTAAAGCCAGTATGAAACTCTCAAGGGCAGAAAGACACTGTAGAAGATGAGGGGGACAATTTGCTCCAGTGATGCATCCTGCCCTATTGAGAAAATTTTTAAGGGAGCCTGTAACTTCCTGGTGATCATAGGAGCGTGACAAGATACTGCATCAGCTGAGGAAAATTCTCAGTATAATACAAATACTTGTGTACCAAGCAATTTTTTTTTTTTTTTTTTCGTAAGAAGAGTATGTCTCATACAGGGTAGAGGTCTGCTTTCAAATGCACCATGAAATCTGCGAGGATGACAAAGCAGTACCGAAACTGAAAAGGGATTACTAACTGTTGGAATTGTATCAAAGAAAATCTATCAGTAAACATGTGAAGTACTGGTTTATGTGATGCGTTAGCAAAAATACTCTGAAGTGTATTGCTTTTTAAAAACTATGCATATCTTGAAACCCAGTGTGCAATGAAACAATGCAAAGTTTAGTAGCTATCAGGGCCGTAACTGCAGTGTGGGAGCCATGCTGAGACACAGGGAGGAGTAAGATACAGCTATAATAAACATCTGAGATTGGACTATGCAACTGGGATAAGAGATGGACAGCAGACTTTTATAGTAGAAGAATCACAGGAGCAGCAAGTGCTACCTGTATAAAAAACAGTTAATCAGAGTCTACACCTTCCTTGTCTGAGACACAGACTGCATCCAAAAGCTTGTAAGATCAGTTCACAGTAAGACGATTGTAAGGTGTTCATGACAACTCAAGATTGATATCTGTATGGCAATTTCCTACAGATTCTACTTACAGACAGAGTCTAAGAGGTAAGGACTAATATGGACCTTTTTTGAGGTGTTATTGAGTATGAGTTTATGAACGAGAAATCTCTATTGTGGTACTTCATAAGTAGAAGTCTTCAAAACTCTATCACGTGAACAGATTTTGGCTTGCAGTCCTTTCAGTTGGGGCAGTATTTAACAGAGACACTGTTCTGGTCTTAATTTTGCTGCCTGCCTGGCTTACCCACGTATCTCAAATGGTCAGAAGCATGAAAAGAGAGACTTTTCCTGAATCCCAGGTTAGGACCTGAGCCACCAGGCAACACTTGCATATACCGTGATATTTTCTGATATTGTTATGATGCTTTACGGTGTGATTTTCCTACAGGAAAAGCCAACATAATTAATTGCATAATGTTTTTTGTTCAAACTTGAAGTTATCAAATGCCCACACTGCTCTGTCACATGGAGATTTCTAAACAACTCTGGCCATGCTGAGAGCTCTCTTCAAAATGAAACCTTCCTCATTTATCAAATCCTTATTCCTCAAAACAGTTTGTTAAATTAGATTATCTGTAACTATTTCACACATACTCTTAGTCTACATATTCTTTAATCCAGGTCATGAGGAATGGTAAATTCTTCTATGTTCAGGTTCATTTTATTCGTGTTTTATTATATAATTTATGAATTATAGTAGTTGGGACAGATCTTCCATGCCATAGCTCCAAAATGTGATTGATGAGCTACTCAGCACCTGCAAAATTCGCCTTAGCAGTTGTTGTCAGCACCGTTCTCATTTGCTATTTGTCTTATTTCCTTAGCCCTGACCTTGAAGGCTGTTCACAACTGTTGATTTGCATAGGAGGTAAGCCAGTCTTGCCCAGGGGAATACAGCCACCAAGAGAGCAGAAACGTCCTATTGTGTTTTGGTTGGCTTTGTTTCTTCAAGATATACTAAGTCTTTCTGTAGAAGACCTGATAGAATGTAGGTATATATTACTTTGTAAATAGGATCAATATACATAGAATCAGTTTAGTAGTAAAAGTAATTCACCTAGAAGAGAGAAATAGCTTAATTTAGCCCAATATTTTGACCCTGTCAGTGGCTGGCTGTTGATGCTGAGGAGTGAGATGTATAAGATCATCACAGTAGCTAACAATTCCTGTTTAGTTTGGTTTCACTTTATTCTCCTCGTTAGAGTTCAGTTCAGCGATTTTATGTATTTTGTTTTAACATGCACATCAGCATGGGGACTTAGTCCCTGATTCTGCACGCACACGTGTTTGTTTAAGCATGGAAATAATCCTGCTGAAATGAGTGAGTCTAGTCAAAGCTTGAAGATAATCAAGAAGTATTGCAAGGTCATGATTTTAGTCAAGGATGTCCAAATAATGGCCAGAAGGCTGGATTCAGCTTGTAAGGCAGTTTTTCTTGGCCTCTAAAAATGTTAGTTGGCTGGTTGAAAGGCAAACAACACGGAGGATTTTGCTCTGCATGCAAAAGCAGATAATACCTGGCAGGTTATTAAGTGCTGTATTTTATGGCCATGGATGTAGTTGTCTTGGTCTGACCCTCCCGAGGTAGCTGGGATTAAGGTGGTGTATGAGTGAGAGGGTTTAACTGACCTGGCCAGTCAAATGTGAGCCTTGAAAACAACCACACCTGCGTGATCTTCAGCAATTTAGGACTATTCAGTTTCATCTCAGTGCTCAATGAAATAGTACATTCTTCCTCCAGTGGATCAGTCAAATTTACATAGGATTTTTGTCCCTCAAAAATGATCTTTCCAGACTGTTCCTTAGTGCCATGCTGCTGCTTGGTTTTTGTTTTTTTTTTTTTTTCATTTTAAATTAGTGAAACTCAAAGTAGAATTTGATCTTATATATAAATCTTGTGCTTGACAAAATAACAAAGAAGCATTAACAAAAGGCAGTAGTAATTACAGCATATCTACACTAATTGGTAGGTAGAGTTACAATATACTGTATGCAGCTAAGCTCTGTCAGAGCTACAGAATTTCTTCTTGACATTACCTGTCTATTACATGCAAATAAAACTCCACCACAAGAATTCTCATGCTGACAAATCAGACTTGGGGAAGCTTGAAAATGCTTACAATGTGACTGTCAGTCCTTCCTCCTTTTCTCAGTCTTTTCTCCTCCAACTCTATCTCCTCAGCTAGTGAGTCCTTGTTTTCTCTCTTTGTCACAGCCGTTGTCTTCCCCCTCTAGATTCGTTCTCAGCTGTTAGACTCTCTGTTGGGGTTGCACATGGTTTGTACACACGGGAGTCCAAAGAGCTGCTGCCCTTCTCCTGGCAAGTGATTTTCTTTGCAGCCCGCGTTGGTAGCAGGAGCACTAGCAGGTGAAGACTGAGAAATTGAGCTGGCTTAACCGAAACCCAAGAAAAGAAAACTAGGAAAGAGCTAGTAGAGGAGGTACATTAGCAACAGGGTCTCCAGTGCTTTTGCTTATTGCATAGGGAGGTACTTAAATACAAAAAATAAAAATAAAAAAAATTTTTTTTTCACATGTAATTTCACTCACTATAGTGGAAGGAGATGACTGGCTGTAGTCTCTTCTCTTTACTGATTGTGTGACTGGGCTAAATTTGTCCAGCCACTGCAGACAAAACCTACAGAAACTCAAAAGGGCTGAACAACAGAGAGAAATGATACAGATCACTAGATCATCCCAAAGATCTGCACCCACCTGCACCCACCTACAAAGCAGGTCACATTCAGTTAATAAGCATGCTGGTTTCACTGAGGTGCACTGAAAGCACAACCATCCTTTCTGCTCTACCCCATGACCAGGATTAGATCTTGGGTTAAATCTTGGGTTGCCTTCAGTTTTGCTGGTTTAGCAACTTCATTAAAGCCTGCCATTAAAAGATGAGAGAACCATTTTGATGGGCAATAGTGGCTCAGTTAGAGTGGATGGCAGCAAAGCTCTGGGTAGTTTTTCTTTATTTGTAGGGCAAAATCCTCTACTAGCATAAATCTCTGTAACTCCAGTGATATCCAAGAAGAAATTGATTTATACAGAGTAGGATCCAGTCTCATATCTTTCGGAGTTTGACTGACACCTCTATTAATACATTTGGATAATCTTGCCTTTGCCTTTTTAGAGGGAAACCCCTGAATAACAAAAACAAAGACAAACATTCAAAGGCAACAGATGAAAGAATAAAGCATTAGTAAGTAAAAAACCCCTAAATTATTTGTTTAAGAAAGCAATAACTATTGTGAGCAGGTTAGTACTCTGTGGAGATCATTCATATTTGACAATAAAGGTCAGAATGGTATCACATGGCAGTTCTCCCACCTGGGTGTTCAGGTTAAAAAGATGTTTTATGAGAAGTCCTCCTCTGTTATCAGACTCTTAAAGAAGGCGGCTGCTGCAGAGTGCTTTGCTCCTTTGCTATTACATGGCAATTTTCCAGAGGCAGGCAGTAGCCTGGTGCTTAATCTACTGCAGTTTCTGCTGTTTATACAGAAGCCCAATGTTCAGTAGTGTTTGGGGGAGAGCATCAATAACATCAAAGTGGTTTAATGAAAATCAACACCTGCAAGGCTCAGCCTAAGCGTGGAGATTAGCTCCCCCCCCCCCCGCCATTAAAATAATATATCTATTTAGATACTTATCTCTCTTACTATGTTTAACTTTTTCTCTGGGGTTCCAAAAACTCGCTATGTGTGTACTTTCCCATAATGAAGAAAGATATCCAAGTGCATTGTTTGTTTTAGGTGCACAAATACGATTATATCTGTCCCTCTGGCCTTGCTTAATGAAAGACACTCTGCAGTATGTTCTGCAGCCCTTTACCTCTGTCCCTCAGTGGTTTTATACAATGCACAACCTGTCCAGAGACACAAAACCTTAACTGCAGTTATGGTTCAACATTTTAGAAAGGGCTGGGCTTTTGAGACACCCTGGCATACACACCTTGCAGTCCACCCATTGATCTAGGAATTACTGGCCAAGGTAATAAAGGCTTTAGTGCTATACGAGTCATAGACTGGAAATGTATTTGGGCTTTCTGCATTTTCCAGTGCTGTTATCCAGGCAAACTGGACCACTTTTCTCAGCAAGGAGTGAGGATTGTTGTTGGGGGCTTGGGCCTGTTGATTTTAGGACTTGGAGTCCTCAGGACTTAACATATTCTGTTGCCATATTATGGTAAAAAATTATTAACCAGCATAGTAATTGTTTGTCAAATTCTTTAGCAAAAAGTTATTTCCCAGCTTTGGCAGGCCGTGCTGTAGGAAGTCTCCGTCAGCTTTTAGAAGATTATCTCAGTGAAAGGACTTGGTACCTCAGTTTTCAGGTTTAAAGCAAAATTTGGCTAAGACGTGGCTACTTAAAGTTTTGGTCCCTGACTTACCACATTGTTTCTAGCCAATGAAGTGGTGGTGTATTTGAATTTTTTTTTTTTATTTTTATGAAACTTTGACTTTTCAGAATTCAGCTTCTAACATCTGATAAAGCTGCTCACAGAAGTCAAAGATAAGCTGCCTTTTAACTTCAAAGGGCCATGTATCAGACCTTCATTTCTCTGGCTGCTTATCAGGAGCAAACTCTCTGAATTTCTGAGCACAGGAAAATTTTTTGAAATAAACAACATGAGTGGGAGAAGAAAACCAAATATTTTAAAAATATTTATATCTGGACTATAAGTCCTTGAAATAAAATATAGTTTGTATTTTAACATATGTAATAACATTTTGTGTTGAGGTGAGAAATTCTGACTTCGCTAATGCTGACATTCTCATTATGCGTCCCCATATTTTATCTTAATCACTTAGTATATCATAATGTTGATTAATTTGTCTTCTCAAGGATCTCTTTTATAGTAAAGGTTTGTGGTTTTTTCAAACACTGCACAAAGAAATAAAAACTAATTAATTTCATTAATAACATTTTTTAGTTTTCTGTACTTTATCTCACACTCAGACTTCGCCATCAAGTCTGCTGCGTGATGCACTGCTGTGATTTTAAGATGATAATAATCCATGTATTTTGTAAGTGGGCTTCCCTCTTGTGTTGTGTTTATAATGCACATTTAGGTTTTGCAGTTCATGATCAAATTCACAATCAAACTGAGTTCTCAGTATGATTCATCTAAATGTGTTGATTTGCTGGGCTGAAGCAAGGCATAGTACAGAAGAAATGCATTCCCTGTGGCCATGCTTTATGCTTTTTATGTAGCAGGTTAACACACGATGGACAAAATCCTGAGCTGATACACCAACTAAATCAGGATTACCCAGGGATAGTGGTGGAAATACTTATTCCCACAAATGACTCTCTTCATACAAGTAGTCTTATACAGAGCTGCTTGTAGCTCAGTGAATATAGATTCACAGCATTAGAGGACTCCATGTGGGATCAGACCACAGAACCATTTACACTGAGTCTGTTTGACAGTTATTTTTGTGTGTGACTGGGTGTATCCGTGCCGTCTCAAAATTCTACAAAATAATTCAAGCAAGCAAATCTTAATTCAGTTATCACTTGCCATAAAATAAGCCATGTTAATGTCCTAGGCCTGTCATCATCACAAAAGGAGAAAAGAAGAATATTTTGCCAAAATTGAGGTTTCCTTCAATAGCAGTCATTCGGTAGTGGATATAGCTTTGTGAGCATTAGAGTACAATACTACCCATTGCGTCTCAGCCTCGGACAATTAGTAAGCAAAAGCAATCACCAGAAGGGAAAAAAGAAAAGGGATTAAAAAGAATTAAATGAGGCAAAAGGAATTCAATAATTTCCATTTGTAAGGAAAGGATATAATAAGGCAGTGATGCACTGCAGATTTATCTCTGGAGTAAAATCAGTCTTTATAAAGATACAATGCCTTCCTTTACCATCCTGTGGTATCCTTCACTCTACAGATCTCAATCCCACAATTCAGGGGTAAACTTGTGACATGAGGCTGTAGAAAGAGTGGCATTCACGTTGATACTAAGCAGAGGTAATTTATCTTCATACAACTGGTTAGTGGCCCTTAAGAATTTTCTATTAGCAACAAATCCTGTGTATAAAAAGATGAAATTGTGCATACACTAATGGCCAACCAGTTATCTCTTTCCAAAGAGAACAGCAGCTACTGACTGTAATACCATGGGAAGGCATCAGCAGGTCCTATAGGCAGCCAGTTTAAAAAAAAATAAACCAAAATCCACAAAACAATAGATAAATAAAACCAGTATTACTGTAATTCAACAACTGTTCACTTTTCTTTGATCAGTCAAGCAAAAGGTTTCTGCCCCGGAGATCTGAATGAACCTCTGAGTGTTTGAGTATTCCGCTCTCACACTGCAATCACAAGCAGAAAAGCCAACAGAAAGGAACATTCGCTTGCAGTCTAATATGATACAATTCCCTATCTCTTAGCTGTGCTGCTTGAGATCACGGCATGAAGAATTGTGGACCGATGGATATAGAAACAATCTATTAAAACAGCAGGGCTGCCTTCGTCAGAACGCTGTCTTGAGATCTTTTATCAAGGTATAGCATAGTTCTGCGTCTACAGAAAGTGGCTGATGGATAATGTTAACCCACAGAAAGGAAAAAAAAACAAGCAGGAAAGAAAAAAAAGATTTAAGAATAAACATTTTGCAGTGGACCACATCCTGCTTCCAGACAGAGCAGTTGCTGCTCGCTGCAGCATTCTTTGAATATTGGTAGCAGTGCTTAGCTCGCCGAAGCCGAGTGCTTCCAGTCCAAACTTTTTAAGCCATGTCTTTTTGGTTTGGTTTGTTTTGTCTTAGGGGATGGAATAAATTAGTGAAAATGCCTGGAAATCTGATTCAAGCAGCAGCATTGGCATTTGATTCAAATACATTATGGGGACTAGATGTTTGGTTGTTGGGGGGGATTTTTTACATTTCCACAGGACATGTTGCTAAATAGCCTGGGCATGAGAACAAAGCAGCTGCAAAATAAATGAGGCAGAGATAAAGCTAAAACCTGGCCTTGTTGGGAAAGAACGCAAAGAGATCTTGCCAAGACCAGACATAAAGAAAGGAGGACTGACAACCTGGAAAAAGAAACTCGGAAAGAATAATTTGTTAGGGATACAAAGAAGAGGCGAGGATTATTGTTGAGAGACATGTAGATCTAGGGAAAGGAGAGGCAGGAGCAAATGTGTCATAACAGAACCCAGTTTAGCATGTTGATGTGGAAGATGCTTAAAAGAAATGAGGTTAGAGTTTTCAAATCCTGCGTTTTAATACCTCCGAGAGAAGAAGTTGAATTGCTAAAAATCATATAAACCATAAATGTTATTAATTTCGTGCTTGTAACACACAGGTTATCTCTAAAAAGGAAAAAAAAAAAAAACCTCCAAACCACAATAATTAAGCATCTGTGCAGATCATGTGGATTAATAACAGAAAAGGAAGTTTGCTCCAGAGCTCCCAGTAGATTTTTTTTTTTTTTTCCCCACTGACAGCACAGGACTGTCTGTACTTAGCATTAACTACTAGCTCCCTCTAGTATGCAGCACCAGAGAAAACTCTCGTAATGTAAGTTTAATTAGTTCTTTCTTTAAGCTATAGTTTTCAAAGATATCTTTGAAAGCTCAATATTGAACTAAACAAAAAGGAATTGGAAATCATTTTTTTTTAGGTTTCAAATTGGAAAAGAACACCCAAAAGAGATTATTTTAAGAGTAAAGAATAATTACAGCTGTTTTAGTATGTAATGTAAGGTGTGATGCCATATACAGTGTGAAAACAAATTCATACACTGTACACATCATAAAATAATCAGGGCATATAAAAATGTCCTAGTAACTGGCAGCCAGGGAACCACAGAAATCTGAAACTATGGCAACTCGGTGTAGAAAGAAGCATTCACTGGAGACAGTGAGAGATTAAAAACAATAGCCCCTAAATCTCTGTATCCTCATTTTCTCAGCAGCTTAAACCTTTTCTGCTTCCCAAGTAGAATTCTTTTTCTGCAGCTTCCAGAACAGCTGTCCATGTAGTTATTTTGGGGAAACCTTAGTGGTTTCCAACAATACAGTTGCCTGGGAAGGCAACTTTGCCAGTGTGCTCTTGTAGGCACTAATTTGTGAAATGAAGAGATAGAGTGTAATTTGCTGGAAACATAAAAAGTGCAGAGAAAGAAATTGGAAAATATCAGCATCTCCCCTTTCAGGATGTTTCCAGCCCTTGCTGTTTCCGGAGGATTATGGTTTGCAATCTGTGGGGCCAGTTTGCACCACTGAAATTGGCTTTGTCACGTTGCAGAGTGCAGCAAACGGGGGTCAGCAGATGAATGGGAGGTGGTTTGAAAATTTAAAACCAGTCAGAAACTTTAGATGGCTGATTGGTTTTTTTTCTTTTCTGAATCCATTTTAGCTGCCTGTGTTCTAGTTTAATCCAGGTCCTGGGCAGAACTGTAACTAGGTGGGCTTCTTGGTTTTACAGGAATATAAAGAAACACAGATTTTGGATCAATGTCTCTCTAAAGGGCACATGAATAGATATTACAGACTCAGCTGAGAGGATTTTCTGTAGATTTGGATATATGAGTATGTACCTAAATGAGAGACTGCTGTACTTATATTAGTTCAGCCAGTGGACCAACTTCCTTTTCTGGGACAGTAAGAACGTTGTATTTTTATTTTTCTTTTAATTATGTTTTTGCACAGTTGACACTCCTTTTTCATGATATATTCTCTTCAAATTGTTCATCTTCTTTCTATAGGCTTTTTCTGTACCTAGAGAATGAAAACTGCAGCTTATTTCAAGGACAGATAGTTTCAGATACTCCATGTCGCAGGATTCAGAGCTCCATGTGTATTTGCTCAGATGCCTTGCACAAGCACTACTTCCATTTGCACATACCACTTCATAGTAGGTAGCTAAACAGTATTTCCTGGCCTGAAAATAAAGACACACATGGATGTCTGATTGTATTTTTGGAAAGTAGGCTCTTTGACCTAAATTTAGAAGTCTTTTGGTGTTCTTGTTTATGTGTAGATATGTTTCAGCAGTGAATGCCATTTCTATACCTATACAGAAAACTAAATTCTAACATTATTGAAGCCACTGGTCCATGATGCCCCTGAAATTGTATTTAAACATCCCAATGCAGCAGCAACAATGTACTCACTTTGGAAAAAGCCGCTAGAAGCTCTACATAAAGCGTATTTGGCTGATGTGCTCCTTTGTTTGAAACCCTTCTTAAAATTCTGTAGATGAAGAAGCTCTGTCTACATATCATCCTAAGCAAGGAGAATTGCAAAAAAAAAAAAAAATCTGATGGTATGGCTTATTTATCTTCTTGTTTGAAACACCAGGGGAATTTATGTATGGCTTAGAAAGGTGCATTCGTGATCTATAGCACTTAGCTGTCAGGTTTGCAGATGTGTTTAAATATTCCATCTACTTTCCTGATAAGTTAGGGGAACATTAATGGAGTTCTGCTAATTTTTAAGTATGACACTTACATGAACTGTTTTGTCTATAAATTTTAAATATGTGGGTTTAGAGTAACTTACGCTCCTCTGAAGAGCTTGTATCTAGCAGGTTCACCGTGCTTGTGTCATAGGATAAGATCCAGTACCCTGGGTACTGTTTTGACGTGCATAAATGCTGTTCCTCATTGATACACTCCCTGCCATGGTTATCTCTGCATTGCTTTCCAGTGGGGAAGCGAGAGGGAGGGCAGGGAGCTGAAAGCTCCTCTTGCAGAGGTCGGGCTCAGATGCGGAAGCTTGCAGAGAAGGAAAGCACTTTCTGCTATGAAACAGCATTGCATTTCAGTGGGTGCTCTCAAACCCAACTGCGATTACTGGGGGTGTTGGGCAGCGTGTACCAGAAATTACTGTGCTGGGGGCAGACAATCAAGGCTCGGACGGTATCACCTAAGGGTGAAATGAACCATAAACCTGTGAATATCACTGAACTACAAAGACATGTTATAAGCTTACTGTGAAAGGTGGGCAACCAGCTGAAAAGGCATAAATCCAAGTGATGAATGTATTTGTATGTTGGAGGAAAGCAAACAGAAGACTGGCAGAAAGACAGTCATGACTGTATTGGATCCGAGCAAGCATCCACTTTGTTATGATCCATATTCATTGACAGTCTACGCACAAAAATAGCCAGGCACAGTGAGTCACAGATTTCTGATGTGATGCTGGAGTATTCTTCTGGGCAGAACTCAGTTGTGTAATATGGGCTTGAAGACCCCTCCTATGCTTTCTTTAAAAAGTGAGCTGCTCTGATAATTGTGCTGAAAGACAAATGTGCTGAATCAAGTGGCATTCTCTGACAATGCAGGGTTAATTCCCACCTATATATGAGTGTGTGAAAAGCCGAAGACTCATTAAATTTTTATAAATTAGAGAAGGTTGAAAAGAATAAGATCTACTCTGTTGTGGTTTTACTTTTCATTTTAGATGATCTCCTTGAATATAGAAAAGACTCTACTTTGAATTAATGACAGTTCTGTGAATAGGATTTTTAGGACTTGATTATGAAAATCATTTCTTTACTCTGAAGAAAGAGAGCAGCTTCCAAAGTATCTTGTTTTCCTGGATGCTTACACTCCAGGCAGTGGTGTGAGACCGTCTTATTATTTCATATGGGTTAAAAACAATCTTCTCATGTTAACAGCTTTCAGCAGTTCTCCCCCTCAATTGCTCCTGTACTGCCCTGAAGCGGGAAAGCTCTGTAGTCTGTTAATAAGTCTCCTTTACCAAGGAAAGTAATGCTTTTATTTTTAGACTGTCAAAAATTGGCTGCTTTGTGCAAGTTGTCTAATGAAGGTGGAATACAATCCCTGATCACCCCTATTCAGAGGAGTTTATATAGAGTTTAACCAGCAATAATTCAAAGACCTGCTGATATAATTAGGAAAGTGCTGGCTGAGCGTAGGTGTGTGCTGCAGTTTTCAAAGATATCTAGAGCCCTCATAATCTTGGCCTACTTGGATGAAGAAAAAAAGCTTTTGATGGAAGGCATATTCATAAAATGTACAATATAGGAGGTCTCAAGAAACTGGGTATTTTTTCACCTAAGCCTTCTACAAATCTTGTCTCTTTGGGAACATGCAGATTAAAAGAAGTCTTATTACTAAGTACCAGCCAGGCACAATTATCAGTAATGGAACAGACTGGCTTCTTGGAAATCAAAATACGTTCCTCAGAAATCCCAGATTGAGATACAGTGATGATCTCAGAGATCGCTTTTTTCCTCCCTATCAAAATAAGTAATAGTATTGAATCAGGTAAAAAAGAAAGCTTTCTAAGATACCATAAGCTTTAGAAATCCTTTCTTTTAAGCCTTTTTAAACCCTACTGCATATCTTGCATTGATTTTTTCCCACATATATTCATATACAGTTTTAATTTCATTTTGCTTTCACTGAAGTCAGCAAATCCCTTAATTACGTTGCTGCTTGTAACTGCCCACAAATGTCTGTCTTGACTTAAATGAGGCTGAGGGTTTACTGCAAGGGGGGAAATCTAGAAAACATAATGGAGTAGCAAAGGATAGGTTTGGCTTTTCGGTGTCACCTTTGAAGCTGAAAATATAAATTCACTTAGGTATGGTTGAATAAGAAATTTTTAAGAGTAGCTAATTTTGCAAATTGCACTGTGCGTGCTGTCTTTACTTGCAAGCTCCTTTTGTGAAAGGAACTGCCAAAAGAGTTGCCTTGTTCTTAGCTACTTGCATTTGGAGTTCTGCATCAGCACTGATGGTGGCCAGCTCTTTACTGATGGCTAGGCACTCACCCCTTCATTCCCACTGGTATGCTTTCAATATTTCAAGCCCTGAATTCTTCCCCCAGGAGTGACTGAGCTATTTACAGGATTCCCAAGGATGCAAGAGAGAGAACTAAGCATGTCTGCTGTTGATTACATTAGGGAGGTGTGTGTGTAGTAGGACAGAGCTATGGAGCACTTCGGAATTTGGACCAGGGGAAGGCAAAGACCAGCCAGGAAGAAACTCTACCAGGAAAATACCTGGGTTCCCCAGGGCACGTGGAACTTCTGCTGTTCCATTTGTCCTGGGTTTCTTACCTTTACTGATTCGGCAGGCTCTGGCATGCCTGCTTGCACCATAGGCTGACCTGCAAGGAAGTTTGACTGGTGAGTGAAAGCCACTTTTCAGCAGTGGTTGTCCACTAAAATTAATGGTGACGTATAGTTTATTAGACTGGCACAAATAATATATATGCATCTAAATCTTTGTAAGTACATACTCATAATGCAGCCTTACACATAATACAGATTTTTTTTTACAACAAAATTAACAAAAATTTTATCGTATGTCCCTGAACAGCAGCTGGGTCATTATGGAATAGCTTTTGGAATGGAAAAGGTTGGAGAAATAGCCAGCTGCTTCCTCATCCTTCCTGTGCTTTCACTCTGGGCTAAATTATTATTTCGCTAATTAATAATCTGCATGCAGATTAAAATGATTACTCTACAATATATATTGCATGACAATAAAACAGTGACAGCAAATTATGCTTCAGTGTGCATAACAGCTTAACTCTCTAAACAGAAGATGTTTTCTAACACTCAATTCATGTCCTTCTGCTGATGATTAAGCCCTCACTGATTTTGTTTTTATTAGTCTTCCATCATTATTGTTCTTTTATCACTATGGGGTCTTTAGAATTACCCACAATGGCTCAGAAGCATGGTTGCTGCTGCATTCCCGTATTAAATCAGGTTACCTCTCTAGTTGTCAGGGACTAAAATCAAACCCCTTTGTTATAACGTTCCACAACCCTTTAAATATTGATTATTACGACTATGTAGAGCTGCTGAAAATGTATTTTTGTCTAGACTAGTTCAGAATGGGAAAAACTTCCATGACAACAGTGACAATGCAGCTGCTGCTTTCTCCTTGGAAAGAACAGCCTGGCTTATTCTCTTTGTAACCCCGGTGTCCCAGGGGCTCCTACCTGCCCTCTGGAGCCTATGCAAGGTAAAGCTCTGCTACCTGCCTGAGGTGAACAAGCTCAAACTCTAATTTTGAAAGGTTTAGAGTTTTGCGTGGTTTGCATTAGATTGCAAAACCAGCAGTTCTTTAGCAGTTGAAAAAGAGTCATTTAGGGAGGCTTTTAAGAGTTCCTCCATGGCTCCTGGAAGTGTAACTGCCGTCAGTGCAGTTTCTTTTCAGTGCTGTAGGTGAATGATGTCTGACTCAGTGCTAGGGAAAGGCAAACTGGACTACTAGTTACTTGCTCACAATCATACAGTGGCAGAGATGACAAATGAAAAACAGCGAAATGCTCATGTTGCATGTGATGAGGTTGCTTAATTGTCTAACTAGTCACTGTCCTCTCTGAATGCAACAAGAAATAGATTTTCTGACATTTCTTTCCTGTACTTGGGCTTAATTACCTAAATAAAACCTAGCTTAGCTGCTCTGACCATTAACAAAGAAGAATACAGGTCAAGCAATGTAACTAAATCTTGTCAATTCCATCCTTCTGCAGAGTGTGTGTTCATTTATATTCAGGTGTCCCTGAGGAAAAAAAAAATTAAAATAATTGAAAGCTAAAATCATTGTGGTCAGTTAAGGAACTTTCCTCATTTGGCATGTCCTTGCTACTTTACTTTACTTCTCAGGCACACTGTTAGTCTTTGTTTCAATGCTGGTTTGTATTGTTGAATGGAACAAGTTAGGTAAATGGAAAATATTTCTATTAATCCCTCTCTCCCACCTTTCTGATGGGAGCCTTAAGAGGAGCATTGGCATGTAAAAGCTTCACCTGTACTCTGCACTGTGTGCTGTTCCCACTGAAGAATTCACTCGATGAAGTTACAGAAAGCCCAAGGACTGTAAAGTCGTCTCTAAAGGAGGTTCAGGGTGTAACACCAGGGAAATAGGACAACTGCTGACTTCTGCTCATCAGGGTTCTAGCCACGACTGCTCTTCTATTACAGGATTTGTCCAGTATCCAATTAAAAGTCTCTCTGCGGAGTGCTCAACCCTGAATGCAGGAACATATTTTCCTTTCAAAATTCCCTATCTGCTTCAACAACACTTATAATCCAATTTTCACCAGCAGAGATGAATCATGTCCCTCACCAACACGTTTACAGTAGATGGAGAAGAGCAATCACACATATTGATTTCCTTTCCTTCCTCTCTGTTCATGTTTTTCTGAGTGCGCTCTAAGTAACTCAGCTTCAGTTTCTTTTTCCTGCTGCTAGTTCTAGCATCAAGTAAATAATAAATATCTTCAGGGGAGCTTGTAGGAGGAAGATGGCCCAAGTAACCATTGTGTGCTATGTATTTAACAGCTCCTCGTATGCTTCCTTTGTGGCAAGCCAGAGATGGGCAATGGCAGAAGACAGGGAAAAGCCTCTGTCCTTTATTTTTCCCTTCAGTTCCTCTCCTATGGGTATTAACAAGGCTATGAAATAGTGTGTGTCCAGCAGGAAGGCAGCTCTTTGAGTTCTATCCGCTTCCATGGGGGGCTTTGGAGACAGTGCCAGTATTTGCTGCCCTTCACTCACAAATAACAAATGTGAGGCTGGCTCAGAAGGACAGGCTGTAAGACGGCTGTCTCTGGGTTCAAAGCTGGAAATCTCATTATTCCAACTTATTTACATGGTGGATTAATTTGACCCGCTGACTCATACACTGTGATGTTTCTGCAAAAAATTATCTTCAGAGACTTCAGCCCTTGTAGAGAAGATGGAATAGCCCTATTACTGTCACAACTCAAAAATATTAGGTGTCTCTTAAACAACAGAATTTGCACGTAACTTTGTAACTGGTTTTGAATATGTATTTATTCTGTTTAGTGCATCAACAATAAAAAAAGTTTGTTCAAAGTTGTCAGTGAGTCTTTTGTTTAAAAGTCAACATGAATAGGTATCATCTCACATAATGCGTGCGTCTGATGTGTCCTACTTTCACGGTTTGTTTATCTGTTCCAAAATCAGCTTTGTTTCATGCTAGGAGGATCTCCAGCACTTCTGCTTCTCTCGTGTTTCCCTCTGTTTCTGGTGAAGCCAAGGGGACACTGTTCTCTGACAAGGAGGACAAAGTCAAGCAGGACAAGGTGCCTTAAGGATCGGAGGCAGGAAGGGCCAAGCACCTGGGTGTGCGGGTGAGGCTGGGCAGCCATGTGCTTGGGTAGCTTGGATGGCCCTGCCTCGCCCTGCGTCCCAAAACTGCAGAGCTGGTTTGCCCTGTGCTGGGTGAAAGATGAGAAACCTTTCCGGAAGGGCTGTGTTGCCTGTACCCCTGCTCGTTACTGTGCTGTGTGGACTCACCAGTCCAAGTCAGGGCTAAATTGGGCCTCCCTCCACTTTGTCTTATTTTGCCGCATTGACATGCCCTCAGTTTACAAGTATCATGACTCTTTTACAAAACAGAGAAGATTTACTTCTCTCCTGCTCTTTCTGTGTCAGTATTCAAGGTATATCTCCCTAGACTCCAATATATAAAACACTGAGAAGTGGGGATTTCAAGAGTGCAATTCAGAGCACTTAAATTAGCTCCTGCTCTGGATTGCCCTCTGAAGGTGCCTGTCTCTTTCTATTGATTACAGAAAGTGCTTACAGATACCAGTCTTGTGCCTAAAATTAGCCTTTGTGAAGACCCTTCTGTGTATTTCTTATTGCAGCCTATACTGGAATGGTGGCATATAACGATTTATTTGATTATTACATTTTCTACTGTGCTTCGCTTGATGATATTGAAACCCTACACAAACATGAATTATATGAGTCTTTCAGTGCCCATTTGGTGTAAATAAGGATTATGAAGCCTATATTAGGACATGGCAGAACTCTTTTTACTGGCTTTGATATACGCAGTGAATCAGAGCAGCATTAGAAATCCAACCAACGCAATAAAATAGACTTCTGACAAGTCAAAGTAAGTGAAAAGAAGTCACTTCATAGAAAGGTAGCAACCAACTTATTAATTAAGAAGCTCTTCAACTGCATCATCCCTCTGAGTCCTCTCTTTTCTCACTGCTGCAGTTCTTTTTCTGATAAACGGTTTCCTCCAGCCTGGATGAGACTTACAGACTTTGCCAGACACTTCTGAGCAGCGCAGGCTGGGAACACTTCTCTGAATGTGTCTGTTTATTACAATTCTGTAAAACAACAACAGCCAAAGCAACATAGAGCCCAAATAAAAAAAAAAAATTAGAGTTAACTATTAGGCTCTCATTCGTTGATATTTGCATTCCTTATGCAAATACAGAAAGATTTCATTTGGCACTAGCTGGGTGTTTGGAGTCCTCTGTCTCCTCCACTTCTTGTGAGAGCATGACTTTCACTTTCCTTCCCATCCTCAGGTGACAGGTATGCAGAGACATCAGCCAGGTGCCAGAAAAGCTCCAGGGGGGTTCCTATTAAGTATTTTTAATAAAAATGCTAGAAAAAAAAAAAACAACAACATTATTCTGACTTCACGTTTCACAGCCATTTGAAGTTGTTTTGATATACCCTAGTGTCAGAAGCTTCTTTTCAACATGGATGATGGGGACTGAGAATGGGTAGTGGAAAATGACAGAGGAAGAAATAGATGATGCAGTTTGTTACCATTTTTTGTGGTTTAACTGACAGAGCCAGTTATGAAAGGGATATAAATGATTACAGCAAGAGAAAAGAAGTCTGTAAATGGTAATTTGCTTTTTAAGGGCACAGGCAATATAATTTGGATCACAAATGGGAGAAATTACTTAGGAGCTGTGAAAACAAACCAGAATAACATTTACATTACCACCTTTATTTTCTCTTCTCTTTTCTTCATCTTTTCTCTGAATTATTCCTCGCTTGCTTTTCCCCTTCAGACATTACAGGATTTTTTTCTCCTCGCTACTTTCTTCAAACTGACTAATGGTAAAAAGCCTGCAGAATATTTTCATCAAAACCCTTTGATTTCATTAATAGGAAAACTATACCTTAAATTAAATGCTTCTGTGGCCTGAAAATTAAAAAAATAAATGACCCGCGGGACTTGCCAGTTGGCATAACCTGGTGAAAAACAATTTCCCTGTGAAACATCAACATCTTCTGAAACCAAAAAGAAAACTATCAGAGATGCTGTGGCCGGTACCATTATTAGAATGGTCTAATATGTAGGGGATGGGATGGGATAGATCTGTCCTTGATTGTGATCGAACTTTGTGAGAGGAAAGTATAAGTAATTAAGGATTGCTAATCCTTTCAATGGCTGTGTAATTATAGTGGCCTATACACCAGATAGGTGTGGTTCTTTAAATAACCATTCAAGTATTAATTCAGGTAAATAGCTATTATTTCAACTATACTTAGGATAGTACTGTACTAGATTGTATGTACTGTAGAAGAAAAGAGCGAGTGTTGAGTGTATGAGAAATTATAGTCGTGTCACCAAGAATGACAGGTTCACTCAAAACAACATTTAATGAAAATTTTTTTGAAATCTGTAATTTTTGTTTAACTCACAGCACTGTGGAGTTTTATGGATGTTTTTAAGTTGCTTCAATCATTGATATGACTTTTATAATGATGTCTACATGGATTGGTTTTCCTAATTCGTCATGCTTCACTTCTGCTGAATCCCTTTAACTTGTCTAACTGATGCTTTCTTTATATTACCACTTGTGCAATACTAGAAAGCAGTACACTGTCAGCCACTCTGCTTAATTTTAGAAAAGGAAGCAAATAATCACACTGAGGAATAGCGTGGCTATGACTTGATTACAACTGTAATCAATGTAAGGTGTTACTTTGACTTCAGTGTCTGTTGGAGTATTCCATCTCTCAGTCTGGTATTTATTTCTTTTTATTTTCTGGAACAGAGAAAAGAGAACAGTTTTTAACATATGTCTCTTTCTTGTCTGAGCTACCACACAGTTCCAGTTCCAACATATACACAGAGGAGACATATGGTTAAGAAAAAGTTCTTTTTCTTCTAAGAAATCTAAAAAGGAAACTCTCTTTAAAAAGATAAATTCTACTTTTACCATATGTCATTTTGTATGTATGTTGAGAATAAGGCTGAAAGACACCTTGTATCAGATGTGTTAAACACACTTTTCTTTCAATAAAAAAAAAAAGGGCAAACCGAAAGCACCTTTAAAGGTATAGTTTTAATCTACATGTCTTTCAGATATGTGTGTGCCACTGTTATCGTAATAGTTTCTGAACCTTTGAATGCTAACAGTGCATTGCAGTAGGACAGATGTGGGTACATGTTCATTATAAGGTTTTGTTGATGTAGGCAAAGAAACAGAACTGTGTTCTGTTGACCTTCTGTGGTTGTTTTTTTGTTTGTTTTTTTTTTTTTTTTGCTGGCTTTGAGAAGACTGTTACAGAAAGAGAACCATGTAACCTTTGCCAACATTAAACAAAGTAAAAGGCTTCAGTGTAACTGAAAATCAGGGAGGGTGTTGCAATTCACTTTTGACTACAAAAGTCTCACAGAGGTGACAGGCATTCAGAAAGGCGATTCACAAATGCTGTGCAGGTCTAAACAATTACAGTGATGGCTGCTGTGTTATTCACAGGAAATATAACCTGATCTTGGAAAATTAATTACTGGCAACCTGGCACTACACTCTATTTCCTGCATGATTAGGACCCCACTGGAAATAATACTAATAATTTTTATATCTCACTTATAAATCTAAAAAATGTCATTATATGCATTTAGAGCATCTCAGTCTAGCTACGTGCAAAAAGGAAAATTTAATAGAAAATTATCATCAGCAAATAATATATTGATAAATGGTCTGCCAGGTTTTGATGAATTTCTGGTGGTGATCAAGTAATATTTTCTGCATTTGCAGTTGCTTGTATTTGGTTTAGGGTTTTGTTATTGAATATGTTTTGTTTCTTTCTGGAATGGAAGAAACGCTGGGGAGTATTTCACTGGATGTCTGAACACTGACAAGTGCAACCATTTCATACACAGTGGGATCCCTGGCAAGGCATTGATCCCAATATATCATGAATCAAGAGACAGTGGACCAAATCCATCTCTAGTACAAACTTCATTGGATTCCCACCGAGTTACACTAAGGATGAATTTGATGCATGGTTCCTGACAACTCTTGAGTTACTTGTGTTTATGGTTTGGAGGGATGATACACAGTAATTCTGTGTAAATCACTGACAGTAACTTTAAGAGCTTGACAGTCACTGCAAAATAGTTGCTGTGGTGCAGTCACTCAGCTGAACTGAATATTTAAAAACAATGTTATTGAAAGACATGACAAAATGTAATGGTAAATCCTGTCTGACAAAGAGGATGGGTGGTTTTATTAAGGCACAAGACTGGGTGTGAGGAGTTCTCATTTCCCTCTCTGGCACTAGCATATGTCGTGAGATACTCTGAAATGGCTGTTCTGTACATAGGTGGGAAGGTAGTTAACAGTAGATGGTGCTCAAAAATAAGCAGCATTACACATAGAATTTCTAAAACCAGGGTACCAGTGTGCAGTGCAAATGGCTTCACTTGTTTCCCTCTTACCATCGACTCCATAGGGACCTGGAGGGCAGCTGATTTTCAGTAGGCACTGGTTTTGCATTTCAGCAGCTTGGTTCAGGTCTTTTCTACATCCTTGCCAAGGGCTCAGAAACTCATGACACACTTCAGACAGACCATACCATTAGCACACAGAGGAGCTACGCATTCGTTACAACTGAAGACACGTCCTATCGCACCTTCTTTGGCATTTCTTTCCCAGTGTTCTCCAGCCCCAGTCATGCATAAAGCACACTGCAGTACTGACAGCTCTTAGACGTGCTAACACCAGATTTTTGTCTAATTCCCAGCCATAGATAAAGAAGATGTCAGTCAGTAAGAGCTTGAAACATGGTTTGAAAAGCTTCCATTCTCACCTGTGATTGGGTACTAATGAGTAGCAGAGTAAGACTTGTAACCAGCAAAGTTGTTGCTTACATGATTAATGTAATGGTTAGCGGGCAGTTCCTGTATTATTCTAGTCATTCCAGAACAGGACATGTCATATAATGGAATATTAGTAAGTCCAACTTAGAGAAAGTATGTGTTCTTCAGCTTAGGTAGCAGGTGTTTGATGAAAAATATTCTCTCAACCATTGACAGCTGTATAGTTCCAGAAAGCAGATTTGCTCGTATTTTTTGTAAGTTGAAGATAAAGCTGACGAGGATAATTCTGTGTTAAGAGTACAGAAAAACTGATGCATGTTACAAAAAAGCTTCTAGCAGATATTGTAATCCAATTTTAGTTTAAATTTGAAACATAATCTGTAATCATCAGCACAGTGTGGTGCTTATTTTTAATACAAAATAGTCAGAAAATATATTCTAGAATAATACTTATGTGTTTAGTGTCCCATCTAAACTCTCATACATCTTCAGTGATAGCTTCTAATGAGTGTCAATCAATGCAATCTGAATGTGGGTATTTGCTTAGATTAGATATACTGTTTAAAAACAAGAAGTATGTCCGGAAGCATGGAGAGATTGGATAACTCATAACTAGGGGATATTAAATTAAATCAAGAAAGACTGCAAGTAGAAGATGTTCTAAGTAAATGACATTTAATAATCATTCTTATCAGTTCAGAAACAGAGGCTAGCTATGCTGCATAAATTATTTGCTCCACTTGTTCTAGTTAAAATGTTGATTTGAGTGAATATTCTACAGCCTACAAAGGCACAGAGCTGCACCTGAACTCCACCATACAGCAAACATATAAAATATCCATTCTTTTCATTGTTGTGCCACTCTTTGCATCCATTTCTCATCTGATTAATGGTCCTTCAAAAGCGGAGAGCCACTGTTTGGAGAAGAAACCACAAGTCCTTTCTCCACCAGCCACAACTCTATCTGGCAGCAGGGAGTGTGGGCTCTGCCACAGTGAGGGAGTCCCTGGTCTTAGCCTGGCATTGAGAGAGATGAAGGCATGAGACACGTGGATGCCACAGTTCCTGAAAGAGGGCACAGCAGTGGCAGTTTGGGAACTGTTTGTGATTTCTGTTGCTTTTTCAGATGAACCAGATCTCCAGCACACTGCTGGATTCCAGTGGGCTTTGAGGTGTTTGTTTTTTTAACCCACACCCTTTGCATCTGATGTCAAGATTTCCTGAATTAATATCTTAATTTTACTGCTAGCAGGAGCTCTGCTCACTAGCTCTAGGGGTTTTCAGCAGCTTTACTACACCATACATTTCTGATAACATTTCAGGTGTAGGAAAAATAAGTACATAGATGACAGAGCGTAATGTATGGTAGGAAAAACTGATTACTGTGATCATATCTAGCCACTGAGACAGACAGCTACTTAACTTCAGAGTGCACATCGTAAAGACTCAGCAGACTGTAGTAGTTACAGGATCTTGTTGATAATTAAGGAACTGCTAGCAGCAATTATGACGTCTCTGCTTATTGTTTTCATTTTTTTTAGTACAGTATTAAGTATTTTCACTGCAGCCCACAACACACCAGCACACATTGTCATGTGTGTGCACAACTACTTGATGACTTGAAGGAGGAAAAGAGGATGTAAACACTAAGGAGACGGATTTAGAGAGATGGAGTTCAGGACTTGCGCTGAGGTCCTCAATTCACTGAGGTTTGCAGAGGCCATAGCTGGAGGTATTTTTTCAGTGGCAGTACCAATTTCCATAATTGCTGATCCCTGTGGCTCATTTCAAATCACACTGCAGCAAATCTCCACTTCTTCTGGCAGGCTGTTTGTCAGCTGCTGCTGTTCCTAATCCAGTTCGCTGTGCAGAAGCCCTGGTGTTAGTCCAATGGAGAGTGCCATGCCATGGTGGGATGGCCTGGTTGGGAGGAACCATCCAAATGAAAGGGTCCAGGGCTCCCCATGCCACCTCCTCTGGTCACCCCAGCCAGTGACAGTGCTGCCTGCAGATTTTGTATTGCCATGCTCCAGCGCACCCCTCCTGCTCCTGCCACATCCACATATCTGGAAACACACAGGGTTTTTTCAGTTGCTATGGTAGGGAAAGGCTCCTCACACCTGACCAGAGATGTTACAGTCCCTTCACATCACTTCAGCCCTTCTACAGAGGCATCAGGGAAAGCATGATGTCTCCACTGGATTCCGGTTGTAACTGAGCCAGGTCTGCTCCGTGGGATCCTATTGCTCCACCTTTCTGATTGCTATTATGAACAGAAGGGAGCTCTGAGAGTTAATTGATGAACTTTATTCTTATATTGGTTTATTGATAAAGCACCCTATAATTTTTCTTTTACTTTATAATGGCACTTGGTCAGATTATTACACAGCCTCTGATTATTTAGAATTGTCAGTGAAATGTAGGGAAGATGTTTCTTTTTTAGATTTTAAAAAATTAAATCACTTTTAAAATTTGTCTTTATCAAAACAATTACCTCTATTTTTGGCAACTTTGTAGAAATTTGAAGCAGAAAAGTAGCACGATTATGAAAAAAAAAAGAGAAATTTAGTTGTTAATGAGAAAAGTAAGTCATTAACCTTTCCTTCTGATTATTGTATATTTGTAACCCCCTGCTTGCTGAGGTAAGCACAGCTCCTCACTTTAGACTCTTGGTGGAACTGGCATTGGTTTGATTGCAGCTACAGAGCTCAATCAGGAGCTGCAATTAATATTCCCCAGTGTGATTACAGCATCTCTTTTGCCTGGGCATTTGACAGATTTCTAATGTTTTCCAAGTTTATTGCAGATAGGGAGAAAAGAGAGGCCTTATAATTGTCACTTCTCAAAATAACTGCAACACGTACAGTGGCTTTGGTTGCAAAATTAGTCTGGGCTTCTACAGATTTTTATCTTTTGAAATCTAACTTCAGATAAACTCCAAGCACAACTCAAAAGAACCTGTTATTCATCAAAACTAAAGAAAATTACAACCAGCTTATAGCACTTTAGATTAATCTAGATTATCTTGAAAGGTTCATGAACTTGGGGAGCTCAGCACAGAATATAATATGTGGTTTTCACTTGACTCCTGAATCACTGTCTAGGTGAAGCTAGACAGCAGGGCAGGTAGTACCCATCTATGCAAACAGGAATTTAAGTAAACATGTTGTTGATATGTTTGACATTTCTTCTTGCATCATGTATAAAACTCAATTTAATTTACATCAGAATGAGACTTGCCTTTTTTTTTGGCAAGAGTGAGATGATGTTGCTTCATATGCAGTTTGTGGTAAAACAACTCCTCTTCTGTAGTATTTTTGCCTAGCCAGTAATTCCCTATTTTGCACCTGTGCATTTGATTTCTTCTTGCTAAATGTAGTACTTTGCACTTGTCTATTGACTTTCATCCTATTGATCTTGGTCCATTTCTCTAGCTGTCCAGATAATTTTGAATTCTGATCTTCTCAAGCGAAGTGGTGCAGGTGTATACCAGCCCTGCATCATGTAAGGACCCTGATCTGTCTTCACAGCGATTAACCAAATTGTTCTGTGAGGAGTCAAGCTAATAAAGCCTGGTTTCCTATAGGTTTTTGTTCCACATCCAACTCATCACAATACCCTCAGGTAAATACAGGCAAAGAAGACTTAACCACTGGGACAAAACACAGTGTAGCTACTTGTCATACACACTAAATGCCTTCTACCCAGCTGTGTCCTTGGAAGGGAGTTAAGACTTTGAAGAGAAATATCTCTAAGAGGCATGCAGTTTATATTTTTATATGCTGTTCATTGTTTAAATTTCTCAAGTTCTTGCTTCTTTAGACTACACTGCAAAACTTTGAAGGTCATTTTAATGGCACTCTTATTTATAAATGGCTTTCTTGGCCTTACAGTGCCACTCACCGTAGATTAAACCTGAGGCTCTATCTCTGCCTTTGTTTTATGGAAAAGATTGGTAAGTGACTTACTCTTTGTAGAATGGTTTACAAATGAGCTCTTAGATAAGTGATTGGGAAAAAGATTTTTTTCATATGGAATTATTTTCCACAGAGAACAAATGGATTGTTTTTCTGAATGCTAACATAAATATGCAGGGACCAGATTCTCAGCTGGAGTAAATTAAGAGAGTCAATATTGATTTACGTCAACTGCAAATATTTTTCCTGTATTATTTTTCTTTGTACTGTAATTTTCTCTAATGCAAATCCTAATTTCTTTTCCCTGAACTCAAATTCTGAACTCCTGTAATTCCTGCATCTGTTTATTTACTTTCTGGTTTGTATACTTTTAGTTGGATTTATTAACATACTATATTTTTCTTCCCGGTTCAACAGTATGTGCGCTGAATGTTTACGCTCTCATTTATAGTCTAGCTTCCTTTCTCTGATACTGTTTTGTTGACAATCAATAAAAAGGCAATTTAGGAAAAAAAAAATGGGATTTTCTCTGAAGTCTAGTTAAAGCAACTGCCAATAATTAACAAGAGAAACCCATCCTGCTGCCTGGAAGCACTTGGATTTCTTGTGGACCTCAGTAGGGTTTAGTGGGGTGCGTGCACTCCAGACTCTTAATCTGTTGTCATAGCTGGGAGCTGGACCTCTGTAAGAAAATTCTGCTTAGTGCTGTGTAAATCAGTTCAGTAAAAAGAAAGTGCCCCTAGCCTTCTCTCCAGATATTAAATATAAGAATTTGATTTTGTAATTCCCACTCCTAACAGAAAGAGATTCTTAAATACCCATTTAAAAGGCCTCAGTTTTTTTGATGCTTACTTGACAAATTTCCACTTTTAGTACCTGCTGAAGACTGGGCAGCTTTAAGATAGTTACCCAAAGTCACAACAAAGTTTGGCATCTGGGCACGCAAATGTCAGGCTCTACACTACATATCAACAACACAGTTGATTTGAAGGCTTAGCCAGTAGCTTGGCAGACATGAAAATTACATGTGAGGAAACTTGCTTTAAATTTGACTCAAAATGTGCACAGTTATACACAGCTTTTGGGAGCTTTTTTTTTTTTTTCCCCCAGAAGCTGAAAATAATGTATTAAATAAATGTCGGTTTCAAAAAGTAAATGGTATTGTGTGATGAACAAAACTGTACCTGCAGCTCTGTCTATCCCACGCACTAATCAGCGCACAGACAAATGCATTTTAATAATTTATTATCATTTAACTTCAGTGGAGCTCTATTATGCTTTTCATTCTTGCTGTAAATATGTAAAATGCTGTTAATCAACCTTTGTTAGTGAATATTTGATTAATAGCTAGCAGATGTACTTGCCCCTGTGTATACTATGTTAAATGCAATGTACCAACACATAATTCATTATTTTAATAACACACTGGGCTAATAAATCAAGGGAACTCTTGAGAACGCAACAGCCAGAATTACTGAAGGAATAGCTGTGCATTGTTTTAAAAGTAATAAATGTGTGTATGGTTTTAAGTATGGTATGGACTTGATAATCAGCTACCTATGACTCCTAGTATCGCATTGCAGTGGAAATTACTAAGGGCTAGCAAACAGCAGGTCATTTTCCCCTAGCCCCGCTTCTGTTAGAGAACAAAAATCAATCCCCGACCCAAAGACCTTACAAATCCAAAGAGACAGGATGAATAAAGGGTTAGGAAAAGGAACAGCAGGTACTGATGAGCATGCAATACGATGTCTGCAAATATCCTTTTCACTCTGTGATGTCTGTAGTTGTGTAATTTCAGTCTTGCCAGTGGGTTCAGGTTAGGAAGGTGATAGCTACCTGAAAAAACAAGAGAAGAGGAAGGAAGTTGCAGTAAATAGCCAAACAGCAAGGAGGAGAGAAAATTAAGTCAAAACTGGCTTGGGGAGCAGCCGGACGACACCATCAGTGCTTGTCTAAACTGCTGCATGCTGCATTTAAATGTTGGAGCGATGCTCAATTTGAGCAACCTGATATTTTTTTTAATGGGCAATCACTCACCAATCTGTACTCAGTGATAATCAGTGACGCTCTGTGGTGACAATCGCATTACTGAAAGAGCCCTTTTTGTGACATATGTAATTCAGTTCCTGAAATTCAGTGCAAAGAACTCTCCAAGTGGAATAGCTCCATGGGGGACGTAAATATCTTGATCCAGGGTTAGTTCCAAATATGGAGCCAAAGTAGAGAAAAATTAGGTAATTTGCACAAATTCTGAGACTAAGCCAAGAACTGATCTTTAATTCCCTGAGTCCCACAGGAGCATCCTCTCCTTTCTCAACATTGCCAATTTCTAATGGAAAATGTATATTTTGTTATAATAATATGGTAGTTGTGCATATATTTAATGACAAGTGCTATGAAGTATATAAAGCATAATGCATGCATCCACCAACACAGTTGTGTATGTGGTTTACTATTCTCTGATTCTCATAGACTACTTTTTTGTGACCTTGGCAATGTGTTTGATTCAATAAGGGATTACCAGATTTGATAGGCCCTGTATTTAATTCTGTAACTTTGTTGAAAGCTCCACTGCTTTGCATTGATTTCCATGTGCAATTAATACATTTTGTCAGTGACAAATGCGTGCAGAGATAATATACTCTACTCATTTCAATTTCTCCTGTGTACATTTTAAATCAAAATAGCACCTGGTGGCTGAGACCTCCTGAGAAGTGGTGGATTTAGTGTGGAAAAGTAGCATTAAGAATTGCTTGCATAATACTATAATATTTGCAGTAGGGAAAAACCAAATAATTCCTTAGAAATCTGAGTCGCTCAAAAGCTTAGACGCCTTCAAATCACCACCATCTTTAAATGGCTTTCTTGTACTGTGTCTTTCTGGTACTCACAATGCAATTGAATGTCAAGTTAGCTGAAGAACTCGGGAAAACGATCCCCTGAAATGTGTAATGTCTTCACTCTGATATCCCTTCAAGACTTGACCCTTGTACAACTAATAGGTAACAGCAGGGTACACGGCCAAATTGATACCTTGAACAGAGCTGGGTCTGAAATGGGATTTGAGCTCCTTGAGGAAGTGTCATCTATTGCTTTCAGTTTGTTACATTTTTTTTTTTTTAAGTGCCAAAATTTCTTTCACATCTCAGAGATCATCTTACAATTAAATTTGCTGAAATACTTTATGTTGTTCTTTCTGACATATTACAGTTGTATCTTTTTGATAGGTATCGTTCAACATATAATATAAAAGTCATAGCTACCTAAAAGACTAATTTCATACTTCAAGATAAACAAATGTTTCAACCTTATGCAACTGATTTTTATCTACAGTTTTCAAGAGACTGATATCTGTTTGTCAGGCACTTCAATTCTATCAAATCTGCATTTTCAGACATAAAACTCTTCCATTTAGAAGTGCAGCCAGCTCTAATCTGCAGTGTCTGTGAAGCTGCAAACTTTTTCATCTGCCCAATACAGAAATGGACCATGACTGATAAGCGTGTCTCAGCACTACTCCTGTCAAAATTCACACAACTGAGACTATTAGAATGCAGAGCAAAATCCTCTCCCTTTGTTTTTTCAAATATATCCAAATAAAAAGTCACTTTGTAGCATTGCCTTTGATATTCTATAGAACTCCCTTTAGAACTACAGTTCACAGTGGACTTTTAATTTCTGTTAGATAGGAAAAATAAAACTAGCACTGAAACCTTCACACAACTGAAAAAAAAAACAAACCCTCAGCCTTTTTTTTTTTTTTAATCTGTTTATATTCTTACAGAGCTGCTGTTAGTACAGTTGCATGTAACTGCCTCTGAAACAGTCATGGATGATGTCTTCATAGTGCAACAGTGTGACTGGAAATGATATTCTCAGTTTGCTGACAGATATTCAAAAAATAGGTAGAAAAATGGTGAGGTTTATATCACATAACTTTAGACATATGAAAAATAGATTTCTGGTCTAAATAAGCTAGACTCCCTCTATATTCAGTAGAGAGAAGGGGACTTCTAGGGGATGATTTATCCTTCTCATTTCAGGAGGTATCATTCATCTTGTGGAGGTAGCCTAGACAGCTCACACAAACACCCAGCCTTCAGAGAGTGTTGTGGGAATCCAAGTGATCTGCACAATTAAAACAAGGTCTCCACAATTGTAGTCTAGTGATAAAGCTGTTATTCCCACACTATCCTCCATGCATTCAAGCATACACCTATAGCAAATAGTTGCAGTCACTATTTCTCTGACAACATCAGATTCTGTAACCCTAGAAGCACAGTAACTAAATTATGTTGAAGGTATTTACCAAGCCAGGGGTTATATATATTCCATCTGCTCTTCCAAGCCTCCTGTTTCCACACTAAAAGATGAGCTACACACCTCTGCCAAGCATTCTAATTCATTTTGCATTTGGAGATGTTTTATTGGCTGCGTTTTCCCATGCTTTTTGCATCTTTCTTCGTTAGGAGCCTCTAGCATCTGACAGGTAATTTGCCTGCCTACAGCTCCCTCTATTAACACCACCTTTAGACTGAGTGCGCAGAAGGAAATGGATGTTGTGCCATTTAATGGAGTATCTGTCCCTCGTCTGTTTTCAGTCTGTCGTGTCCTACCCACCTCTTTCCTATGCCAGTACTGGGGGAAGGGGAGCTGCTTACACTGGTGCGGATGTTTCTGTTGCATACTGCGCAGATGTTTGTCCTAAACCAGTGTACGCTGTTTGTTATTCAAAGGGATTACTTCTGCAGATGTTCCTATCGCTCTGCCCTCCTGTCTTTTCCTCTGTCCCTCTCTCGTACATGAACAGATTGCAGTGATTTTTTCCTTTTTTCCCCTCCAGGGAAGTAAATCCCAAGACAGCCCTCTAGATTTTCTTTACTTGTTCCTAAGCAGCAGTTCATTTGGGCATATGGCTTTCTCTCCTTCCTCACCATTTGGACAGATGTTTTCTCTTGACTAAGTACATTCTTAATCCATGAGAGAAATGAGAAGACTTGCAGTTTTTGTTAAGAAAAAAGAAAAAGACCTTTTTTTTTTTTTTCCCCTGATGCAAACTGCTTTTCAGTTGCATGTTCCTTTAAAGCCGTGATTTTCGTATCAAGACCAGTTAATATAACAAGACCAGGAAGTTTATTCTGATTACACTTCAATCCCAGTGTGGTAGGTGCTGTGCAAGCATGCAACAAGAAAGATTTCCCCCTGCCTGAAATAACTTGTACATACGAAAGGAATGGCAGTTAAGTGCGACAACCAGGTGAGATGATTCGGAGTAGAGATGAGACTTCTGTGCTCCACATATTAAGCAGCAGCCAAAGCATCCCCATTATCTGATTATAGTGATTGGTTTATAGGTGAATGTTTGAGAGATAAGAAGTTATTAGTAATAAATGTCTAAGTAATGGAAGGCAAAAAATGCTGAAGGTATATTTAAACGATTGTATTAAAACCTTTGAAATTATTTCTGGGCCATTTTAAGGTCAGCATTAGCAGTAGTTTTTCAAGAATTCAGATTCCAGTATATTCCACTGTTATTGTGGAAAGAGGAATGTTAACATATTTCCTGCTCATGTGAAAATATACTCCCTTGCAATTTTGCGATTTTTATTTTCTTTTAACTTCTTCTTGTAATAGACTCTCTCAAACTGGAGGTACCATGAAAAGATGTACACTTGTGCATGCACATGGTGCCCACAGGCAAACATGGGAAAGTTTCACAAGCTAGCAGCAAGCTGAGAGCTGAGCGTCCGTGCACGTGTGCAGGGCTTTTTATTTGGCATTGTCTGTCTCTCTTACAGGCTTATAAATGAATGAACGAGTCTGTCTCTAAACCCTTCGTTCTTCACCACTCGCTATAGCTTTTCCTAAATTAATGATTACAACCAAGATTTTAATATGATACCCTTGTCTTTCTCACTGTAAGCATCCCACACACATTCACACCTCCCACTGTGACAGCTGAAGGAACAAGAATGAGCAGAGCCCCAGTGTAAGCAGAATCAAAGAGATTTATTCAAGGGTTATACATTTTTTGATGCAAGAAACTTTTCTTGTGACAATGGGCTGTTGGCTAATGTTCAAGGTGATCTTCCCTGAGCCTCATTAAGCTGTCTTCAGTAGTTAGGTTTAAAATCGGAGGCTGGTGGCTTCCTAGCTGTCTGAAAGAAGAAAGGATGAGATTCATCTCTGCTTGCACTTCTTTTATGGCTGAGTAAAGCGCCCTGACTGATATTCAGAGTGACTGAATACAGAGTGAAGAATGTTGGCTCCAGTGAAGTCTGCACAAGAGATACAAGCTCTGCTGAATTAGCTCTTCAAATATTTTGAAATCTTGCTGTATTAATAGGCTTATTTTTCAGCATGACTCTGAACAGACCCAAAAGACTATCGGTGCATTTGAGGCACGCAGTAAAAGGGATAGAAATTTACACTTTTTCTGGGTACTAGAATCAACGAGGCTGCTGCTGTGACCTTCAAATCTGGCTGGGAATAAGAACTTTAGACTATAATGAGATCTTATTTTATGGGTGGGTGGGAGGAAAAGCTTGTGTAGGGAGAACTGAGGTGGTCTGTGGGATTCGTAGCACTTGGGCTGTCTGAAGGATGAACCCTCAGAATTGTGATTTTTTTTCTCTTTGCTTCTGAAAAGCATCTAGAAGAGACAGAATCAAGCAGGGTAACATTAGCCAACATTGCCAAATTCCAAGCGTTGCCAGATTCTCTTCAACTCTTTAAATAACCAAGACAATGAAGGTGAAGGAAATGCATGTCCCAAGATGTTAAAAGCCTCCTTGTTTTCAGACATGCAGTGTCTGTTTCAGATAAAGAATTTCAAGAACAGGGGGAAAGAATGAATACATAGGGGCAGTGTGGAGGCTGCTAGCTGGCCCTGGGCCTAACACAGAGAAACAGCACAGGGACGTTCACAGAATAAATCCCACAGATGGACAGAAATTAGTGTCCCTTGTATTTGGTGTTGCCTTTCTGCTTAAGGGAGATGATTTTTTTCAGATGTTCCTAATATCGTTCTCAAATTTCACAGTGCATGTCCCCAGTGCCCTTCCTGGAGCCAGAGTGTAAGGCTGTGGGGCTGGAGCTTCGGGCCAAGAGAGGTTCTCTCAGCTTTTATTTGGAATATCTGAAGTCAGATTGGCTGTTTAAGCTGCCTTGTGTTTTCCGGAATTCACCTCCTCTGTTTTTACTCTTTGTGGCATGTATTGAGAGCAGAAGAACTGCAAATTAAATTAAATTAAATAGCCTGGTGCAGGTACCTGTCTAGGGTAACCCCACTGAAGTTAGCTGAATGCACTGAACTTGCGTAGCGGATACATGATGGATTCAGAAGCGCACAAATTCTTCCCAAAGAATTATTCTTATCCTCCAAATGTTATTTATTTGCGTTGGAATGGATCTTTTCAGCTATAGTGATATTCTTCAAACTGCTGCATTGTGATACAATATTGCTCTTTTATTAAGTCATATTACTAGTAGATTGTTTTAAGCCTTATGCTGTGAATCTCTTGCAGATGAAATGCTGCAGCAGGAATATCTGAACGATAAGGAGATCGGAGGATGCTTTTCTGCACAACTGTGTATCATTCCAATGGTCCTGGAGGATCTGAATGATTGAAAACCAACAAGTAAACCAAGCCTTATCTATTACATACCCAAGTGCTGGGTAAGTATTGAGTGGTGGGAAGGAATGTTTAAACGATCATGTGAGGCTAAACGGTGCTGCGTGGACCGAGTGACTGAAACAACTTTCTAATCAAACCTGACAGCTCTACTGCATTATAATTATAGGCTGCCAGAGGCACTTTTTAGACTACCAGTACTTTTGGGATAGTTTGCATCTAAACTAAAATTGAACTTCAAAGCAGTTTGATGGGGATGTGTTTCCAAGAAGTTTCAAAAATGTGAAAGACACTAATTGATTAGCCTTATGCACTGTACCAGCTGGTTCCTACTGTAAAACAGAAAATAAAAAATAAAAATTAGCAGCCATGCTGATAATCAGAAAGTGGTATCTTGAATCCTATTAATTTTCTTTTGAATTATTTATGTGGGTTTTCTGTTCCAGTCGTGCACTTTCTTTCAAATGTTTATTTAGTTTCTCTGTAAAGGAAAAAATATTTGGGAGGAAAAGAAAGAAATCTGGAAAATCTCCAAGGGTTAGCTCACCAGCAATCTGTTCAGATGTCCTCTTCTCAACCAAGCCCTGCTCTGCTAAATATTTATGGCAGTGTTTAACAAATAAATCTCACCCACCTCCCCATCTACAGTAAAGCAGAAGATAGAACTGCTTTAAGGGAGGATTACCTCTTTTTTTTTATGAGGGGGGAAGATATTCCATGAATATATGTTAATTTCTGAAAAAGATAAAGCACAGAGCTGCAACTGCAAACATCTGTCTGTCCACAGTACAGATGTTCTGCCTGAAGCTTATTTTCTAATCTCATCTCTAGACAACAACAACAAAAAAAGGAGTTCACAGCTCCGCAGTGTCTTCTCTTTCTTTTAGTATTGCACAACCACTAATTGGAAGCAACAGACAGATTCTCAGGACTCGATCCGGTCTTCAGATACATGCACACATTGCTTGGCACGTTGTACAGTTAGCCAGTGTCTCAGCCAGAAATGGAATCAAAATGCATTGCAAGACAGGCTGTATGCTGAAAGGAAGGAGTGGGGCCCTGACCTACTAGAGCATTTAGGTATCTAAACCCAGTTTAGTTTATTTAAACTCCACTGTTTTCAAATAGACATTGTATTTCCAAAATATCTATGTATTTGTATGCCAGTTTCTCAGCAGCTCCTGTGCTTTGATGTGAAGCATTCTATAATGAAGATCTCTTTTGACTTAATTGTTTTGCTTTGCTTCTCCCTTTTCTTGAATTCACTCAGCGTCAGATCCTTTAAGGGATGCCCTGTTTGAGACAGAGCAGTGTGTCACACTGACACCTCCTATTCAGCAATGACTGAGTCTGGATTCTTCAGAAGAGTGCAATCAAATTACGATTAGATACATGGATTATACTTTTCCAATACATTTATTCCTGGCCAAAACCAGTGACTACATGGAGCAGTTAAAAGAAAATTTATAGGTCTTTAAAATTTTATTGAGTTTGATGACTGTACGTGAAAGAAATACCAGTTATGTAATTCAGGAATGTACAGCTTGGCTTCTCTATTTCCAATGCTGTCGATTGGAATCTGTGAGCCCAAACAAGATTTCTCTCAGGATACTGGATCTATGTGAATGCCTCTACAGTTATCTGCCTACCTATAGTGTGCCAATCTGTATAAATTTGATGTATGCAGAATCTATATAGGAACTTGTGCTGAGGAATTTGAAGCTTACTTACCCTTAGACCAATTTGGAACAGCTAAATTTTAGGAAAAATATCTAACCTTTTCTGTGCTGATCCATTGATTTCCATCCTGCCAACTAGTGTCTTAGGAATACCTCTTAGAAAAAGGCAATGTTTCTTCATTAGTTTCATTATTATTTCTTTATTGCTGTGGCTGACTTTGGATGTTTGTGTTTATTCATGATAATTTATTCATTACTTCATTTGCAGATAGTGACTGTAGTTAATAGCAGATGGGAACTCTTTCCAAAAACTCGAACCTGTCAAATGAAAGCACACTTTAGGACTGCATCATCCCTGTTTTCCAAGCCAGAGTCTTTATTCTCACAGAATCAGTTTGCAGAGTTTCTCAGGGAAAGAGAGATGGCCAGAAACCAATGCATCTTTCATGAAACATTTTCTGATAAAATATTTACTGTTTTACAACAAGATGTTGAATATTCATCAGGTATCCCTCAACCATGGTGCACTTAATTTTCATCAAAGCCAAACAGACCTGCAGAAGTATGCAAGCAGTGTAGGCCTAATTTGTCCACTCCATGACTGTGGCTGCACACATGGCCAGGTATTGCATGTACACATCTAAGTTCATTTGAATAACCATGGGCAAAATTTGAGCTCCTTTGGCTGCAAACCTGTAAAGGCTGGATAGTGAGAGCTTAGCACCACAAACTCAGATTTCAGTGGCAGCTTTGTCAGCTTTAATTGTAAGTTAGGATGCTGAGTACTTACACTTGGCAAGATTAAAGATACAAGTTTAGTTTTCCTCATGCTGACTGGATCCCTAGACAAGGGATCCTAGACAGGCCCTGCTCGCAGTACGTATGGTTACACACATGTCCTGCTGGACAGCAGGTGATGAGAGCACATGGTAGCATCACTGTCCAGAGGTCATTCAGAAACCAGCCTATGTACATGGTTCATTAGATCTCACTATGGAGCCCAGTTACTCCTCATTCAAGAGCTGCTTCATACCGGACAGCCTCACAGACAGACAGATGCTGTTTCTTGCGCAGTTCTGCTAGCTTTTCCTCTCAACTGACACAGATACTGTGACCCAGTAGCACAGCAGCATTTTATTTTTCATAATTCCAACAGTGTTTTTTACTGTTAGAATTATCACCACAAATCATTGCTGTGGGAGCTCTTTTCACCAAGAAATGACAAGTTATTAAAGAAAAATGCTTGAAGACATTTAAACAGATAGCTGATATTCCCATTTACCCCTTGACAACATATCAGCCGCTCTCAGAGACAAGGCGAGGCAATTTTTACAGAGCCTCTCTGCTTCACTGCACTCCCTCTCCCTCCTCCACCCACTTTTCTCTCTCTCACTTACCACATGGAAATTCAGAACATTTCCCCAAAAATAGAGTTCAGATCTGCAGCCTGGATAAGTATGTGCGGGTAGCTTGTAATTCTTGACATACTTCTGGTAGCTTCAAAGAGTATTTGCCAACTGCTGGCCTGGAAGCAGCGAGACCAACTCATAGCTGCAGGATCTGAAGAAGCACCAGCCGGTGGAGTCTCCTGCCTAGCGAAAGCCGCTCAGTTCAAGGCACACCAGAGCTCTGAAATGGGGACACAAGTCTGTCCAGCTGGGACCATATCTTGTATCTTTCTCCCACTCTGGTAATTCACTTTGTACTGATTTACCCGCACTTCTCCCTGCTAGGACTCGGCTTTGGCAATAAGCCCTGATTGACTGAAAGACAGAAGAGAGCTTGTGCAAAAATTTCTGGATGCCGGGATTATTCCTGCTGTGGCACATCCCCTTTTCATATCTGCTTTTTCTTCTTTCTTTTCTGCTTAACCAGTTCAAGCGGCAACCAGCATATAAAGCCATGATTAGAAAGATGCGTCCCTGTCTTTTTGCCCAACGTACTTCTGCGTGTAGTGGAGAGACATGGAATGGATAATAGATCCTTTCCATTTTAGCAACCTCTGTTTCAATGAGTAAAATATGTTTTAGCTAATAGCAGCTTTTAAGAGAAGAACTAGTTGGGACCAGTTCCTTCAACTGATTAACACTGTATATACACAAATATTAGGCTTTTGATGTCTGTAGCAATGTTATATAACATATAGCACTTTCTTCAGGCAAAGGTCTATATGTACATGTAAAATATTTCTATAAACATGGCTTACTCTTAAAAGGAAGCTCAGGAAAATCTTTACTACCTCTCTGAATGCAGAGAAAAGTGAAGGATTAATCAAACTCCCTATTGTTAATTAACTGCTTGCAACTGGATTTTTTTGCCTTTTAGGGGAACATTTCTTCTAACTAAACCTGGATAACTGACTTTTAGACAGCCAACATAGGATAAAATATATCACAGTAGTGTAACTCTGTATTTCTGTTGGCATCATCTTAGATTGAGTCCTTGGGAACATATGGAGTGCACTGAGTGAGAATAGATTCAGTGATGCTCTTCATGTCTGCTGGCTGGGAAGTAATTGTAGCAGAAAAAGAAGAAATCACCAACTTGTACTGGCATGTTCTTCTCCCTGCTTGGATTTATAAATGTAAGCATGCATGGCCAGCAAACACTTGGCAATAAGTAATGCTGATTTCAGGCAGCTATTGCTGAATGAGATGTGGTGGTGACAACAAACTCATGTGTCCTTTGGCTACGAATAGTTGCTATGAATCTATTCCTAAAGAGTGAAATAGCTGCTGCCCTCAGAAGTTTTTTCTGGCCTGCTATGGCACAGAATAAAAGAATTTAACTCTCAGCAGAGTTCCTAGTTTGCCAGACTTTCAGTCTGACCTAGGATGGATTATTTAAATCTCACTGTGCCAGACAGAAGTGTGAGGATGTGTTGGTAAGTCTGTAGAAGGCACACAGATGTTGTGGCCATGGATGTGTGTATAAAATAGCACAACAGTTACAACTTGGAACTGGCATATGCTCCACAGGTGGAATCTCTCAGTCAAAGGAGAAGAATCAGGTGGCTAAACATAAAGACAGGGAAATAACTTAAAAATCATGGGAAACAAGGGCTTGTGGTCAGTCCATAACAGCTTCTCTCTGCTGCTTCTTCCTCCTCACGCCCTTCCCCTGCTCCCTGTGGCCTCTCCATCATGGTGGCCGGGCACTCTCTGCCCAGGGCCTGCAACCCCTCCTCCCCCTCAGACCTGGGTGCTCGCAGGGCCGTTTCTCACACTTTTTTCCTCACTCTGTGCAGGTTTTGCCCTTTCTTAAATGCGCTTTTCCAGAGGCCCCTCCAGCCTCGCTGAGGGGCTCAGCCGTGCCCTGCGGTGGGGCGGCTGGAACCGGCTGTGTCCGGCGTGGGGCAGCCCCGCTCGCTCCTCAGGGCCCCTGCAGCCCCCCAGCCGCCAGCGCCTGGGCACGGGCACCCAGCGCAGAGGTGCACTGGGGAGGAGCTGGCAGCAGTGTCTGCCCTCGGTGCCTTGGATGGTGAGGTACAAGCAATAGATCGATACATCTTGGTTTTTCTCAATAGCCATTTCATGTTTATGTGTTTTTTGGGGAGAAGTAAATAGAGTTTTTTCTCTATGGCAGCTAAGGGGATAAAGGAGCTCTGTTGATCAGGACGAAGAGTCCTGAATGATTGATTTTAAAGTGCCTTGTTCTCAGGGGTTCTGCTGATCTTAATAATAAATGTACCAAATGCTAATAGGTTGTAATGCACTGTCTTACGATACTATCAACTTCAAGTCTCAGAAGAAAATACAAGCAATTCCAGATGCTTTGAGAAAATAGTGCTGTGGCATTGGCCTAGGGAAAATTGAGTGGGTGACAGATATTGGATCTAGATGCTTGAAGGAGTCACAATTCAGACTTCCAGTCTTAGTTCCATGATGATGAATTAATTAAGAAAATACAGATGATCAATAAAAGAAGTTGTTTATAGGAGCAGTTTGTTGGTGATACAACCAGGCCTAGGACTCAAATCTGCCTTCCCTCTCCGAGCCTCATCCAAACACAGTGGCACACTCTGTAGTGAGGCCACACTTGCAAATTTTTGATAATACGGCTGTATAGAGTGCCTCATCTCAGATACAGGTAAGTACCAAAGCCTGCAAGTCGATTATCTTGCAACAGTCAGACACTCTCACTTGAGAATGCGACTGTCATGGTGTTGCAGCGTTTTGGAGAGCACTGTGTTTTGGAGAACAAGTTCAGCATAGCAATAGAGACAGTAGGAGTTCAGAGTGGCCGGTGCATATATTCAGGGTAATCGATGGATACCCGTGGGACCATGAGGCATTCTGGGTTCAGTTCATCTCTTAATTTACCATTAGACACTTTTCCAGTTGAACACACGTTGGGTCTGAAATGCAGAAGAAAGAAATTGAGCAATAGGAGGAGGGAGCAGAGCCTTTCTTTTGAGTATGGAAATTATTCTTCAAATGTCTTTGTTGACAGCTGGCATAGCACAAAATAAACATAGGTCTATTTGCAAGCAAGCAAGAATTAGCATAAACAGCAGCTGCTGTATTACCAAAAAAACCATGTAACAATAAAGAGGTTTTTTCTGCCTTCAGAAACAAAGGTAGGTAAAAAGCCTGCATGAAATAATGAGTTAGTTAACCACCTGTTAAGGTTCTGAGCACTGGCAAAATGAAAGAGCTATTTGTTGATGGCATAAGCATTTTTCTGAATCAGGTTTTCTAATTAAAACTGAACCTATCCTTATGTTAAAAAAAAATGCAATGCAGTATAAAAAAAATGTCCTCTTGGTCACCCCTTTTCACTCTCAAATCAGGGGATTTCCTATGCTTACCTTTTCAGTTGCTTTCTTGTTGCTTGCAGATAATTGTTTCAGATTTTTCTGAGGTTACTTCGATGTAATTTCTTGCTTCCTCTTCTCCAGCTATATAGCATATAAAGTCAGGTCAGGCCATCAGGACATAGAATTGTATTTATGGCCAGATCACATTCAGTAGGATAAGTTTATGGTCTTTTGTTTCTGCTTCTTTCTTTGGTAAAAGCTAGTTAGTAGCATACTCAACAGCATTGTCATATTTTAATAAAAACTAATGATCCAACACTGAAATGCAGAAACAAGAGTAGAAGCAATTTTAAGTGCATAATTTTTAGATTGATGATGCTTGATTTATTGCTTAATCTGATTCCCGTGGAAGGTGGTTTACCTGTTCAATTAACTTTCCAGTGTAAGTTGTGCATCCAACTACCTGCAAATTCTGTAGACAGCTTATCTAGGTTTTCTTTCTTCTTTAGCGTTGTGGTCTGGTTTTCATCTGGTTTTCATTTGTTTGGAACTGCAGCTATTTGTCTCTAAATTTTTCTGCCAAAAGGAAATTTTTAAAAATCAAACCACCCTAAATAATAGCCATGTTTAGAATTTACATAGAGCTTTATATCTTCAAAAAGTCAGTTCAACGTAAGGCTCAATGCAGTGTCTGGAAATCAGTGTAACTCTTTCCACCTAAAGGTTTGAATTAGAATAATTGAGTCAGATCTTGATACTGTTGCTTACCAGCTTATTCACTTAGTTTCATGAGTCAATAAAATCTGTTGAGTGAAATATTACTTATACTCAGTAAAGGCATCAGAATCTTACTAAACAGACATTCAATCCCTGGGTGGGGGTTTGGTGTGGTGTGTACACGCTGCTAGGTCTGATTATGTGCTTATGGCCACGTAAAAAGTCAGTGTCAATGCCAGGATGAGAGTTTAAGAGTTTCTTATTTAAGATTCCATGTTCTTTTAGTTCAGATGTACTTTACTTTCTCACTATTTGTAAGTTTAGAAATGTGTTGTGTTTTGCTTGTATCAGTAGAAACTTGCTTTTACTGGTAGACAAACTGTCAATGTTTTGTATGCGAAGAGTTATCTGGCCTATGTGGAATGCTTTTGAAACAACACGTTTTTTTATTTGATCACAGTTTCATAGTATTTCTTCTGTTTCCACTGTCAGCTTATGTTTTCAAGGTAACCATATTTCAAAAGTGAGGTATCATCTTGATCGATGAAATACTTCAGAAGCTTTTGAAATAAAAAACACACATAAATTTTCAATAGTAGATTTCTTTAACGAGTGGAGAGAGTCCAGTCTCATAGGCTGGGTGGAGAATGTCTTGAGAGCAGCCCTAAGGAGAAGGACTTGCGAGTGTTGGTTGATGAGAAACTCAACATGAGCAGGCAATGCGCACTTGCAGCCCAGAAGGCCAACCACATCCTGGGCCACATCAAAAGGAGCGTGGCCAGCAGGTGGAGGGAAGTGATTCTCCCCCTCTACTCTGCTTTTGTGAGACCCCACCTGGAGTACTGTGTCCAGCTGTGGAGTGCTCAGCACAGGAAAGACATGGACCTGTTTGAGTGAGTCCAGAGGAGGCCACGAAGATGATCCAGAGGGCTGGAGCACCTTTCTTATGAGGACAGGCTGAGGGAGTTGGGGTTGTTCAGCCTGGAGAAGAGGAGGCTCTGGGGAGACTTTATAGCAGTCTTCCAGTACCTAAAGGGGGCCTACAAATAAGCTGGAGAGAGACTTTTGACAAGGGCATGTAGTGATAGGACAAGGGGTAATGACTTTAATCTGAAATAGGGTAGATTTAGATTAGACCTAAGGAAGAAATTCTTCACTATGAGAGTGGTGAGGCACTGGAACAGGTTGCCCAGAGAAGCTGTGGATGCCCCCTTCCCCCTGGAAGGCCAGGTTTGATGGGGCTTTGAGTGACCTGATCTGGTGGAAGGTGTCCCTGCTCATGGCTGGGGTTTGGAACTAGATAGTCCTTAAGGTCCCTTCCGACCTAAACCATGCTATGAGTCTATGATTTAATTCTTTAGTGGACTCTGAAACATCTGATGTGATTCAGTGCAACCAGTGCAGACAGCTCTTTCCTGCCTGTCATGTGCATAATTCTTTCTTCCCATATAAGACTGGTGGGACAATAATCACTTTGGTGATTTGCTGAGGTTAGAAATTACTCTGATCTGAAATTTATTTTATTTTCATAGTGTTGTTCATTTGAGTACACCTTCATGCTGTGATCTTCCCCGTGCCATCACTTCCTTACCCGTTAAGAACTCAACAAGGACAGGAACTGGCGAAGACAGGGCAGTGCAGACACAGGTCAGTTACTTTGCTCATATTTTTGCTTTTCTTGCTCTTTTGTGCTTTCCCTTCCACTCTGCCAATCATTCAGTCAATGTTTTTGTTCTGCTGTCTAGTCTTCCTTCAGTGAATAACTTCACTATCTGCTGGGGTCCTAACAATTCACTGCTTTTTTATTTTAATGAAAAAGCCCTATTCTCTTGATATCAGGCCTCCCAGAGCTGGGAGCATGCAAGCCCCTTCTCATCTGCTTGTTCTCTGAAACCAATCTTCCGCAGGGATTCTGCAATCTATTATTCTTCCCCTTCTGCCTCTGGTGCCACAGCCGGTCTTGAAAAGAAGCCACTTGAAAAGAGAGAGCAGCAGCAATATGGCTTATGAATTCCTGGCACATTGCTTTACCCTGAAGGATATATTAATAAGCGTTTTTAAAACAAAGACTTCCAGTAACCTCACCACAGGCACTGACTCTACTGATATATTATTAATTTTAGGCACTATCTTCAAATTATCTGACTGAAATACCACTTGTCTGCTCTTAATACTTGGTCATCAGAAAGGTATTGCATCCTTCAGAAATGCTGCCTTCCTTTCTTCTCTGACTGGTTAAGGAGCATAAACTTGAGTTTCTCTAAGGGACAGTAGCCCAATATTCAGCATAGGAAACAAAGCGTCTCATTAAAGCCCACAGTAACAATCATGAGAAGATTAAGTACTATCCAAAATTAAAAATGGTTAAAATGAAGAGTCACACAGCTGGTAAAGTAAATGTATTTCCCTTTTCACACTAAACATGTAGGTCTTAAACTTTCCTAAGACTCTTACATGGAACTGCTGTGTCTCTTTAGAGTTTTATTTATATTCATTGTCCAAAGGCAGTAAGTATTCCTCTTTTGTCTCCTAGGGATTGTGCCAGGCATTTACAGCAGCAGAAATGGTTTTGGATAGTAAGATTCTGCTTATTAAGGTGGGATTTTGAAAACATTTACCTTTGTCCAAACCATGTTCCCACAATACATGGCGGGAGGGGAGGTTGTAATTTGAATATTCCCAGTTCCTATGTTCAGGAGGAACCCTTCTAGCCACCAATATCAGGAGTGGGTCTGGACTCCCAGTTCCGTCCCCAGGGTTGGCTAGCCCCACGCACTTTGTGGGCAGGGAAGCTGTGGCTGAGCTGTGGGGGGTGAAGGACAGTTGCAACTTCAGCTGTGTTATAGCCAAGGCTGGGCTGGCTGAGATGTGGGATGAAGGGCTGGAGGTCCCTGGGAGTTGTAGGGTCCCTCCAGTCATAAAATGAGAAGTAAAAACTGCTTAACTGGTGCTGTGGATGATGGCTGGCTTTCCGTCCTCCCCTCCCCGCCCCCCTCCAAATTGAGAGGCAGAAATTGCTTAGCAGCTTGTGCTCTGCAGAACTTAGGGAGGAAGGACTGCTTGCAAATTGCCTTCAGAGAGCAAACTGCTCAGCAATTTGAGGGAAAATCCAGGAAACAACTCAGGAAGAAGTAAGGCACTATGCACTCTTTAAAAGCCCACACAACTGGGGATGAAACCTTTCTTTTTTAACTACTGTGTTTGGTAGCTGGTGTGGGGAGGAGACAGTGGGAAATGGTGTGTGGGAATACCAGGGTGAAGTCCCACAGGAAAGGTCACAAGATGATTTTCCCCCTCAGATCTATTTTGTAGTGCTTCTAGCTTACAAATAAGCTTCAGACTTGTGCTCTTTGTTTCATGGTAGGGGGAGGAGGGATGGGAGGGCTTGCAATTAAGCACTAATTATGATATGTGACATAATACAGCTTTGTAAATTGAAATAACCTCGTAGCCACAATAGTTTGATCAGCTGAGTTTATAATCAAAGTTAATAATCTCTTCCATAAACAGCCAGGCAAGGCTGAATTGCACTGAATTAGCCTTTGCACATGACTTGAGGGGGAAGGCTGGTCACTGTCTGTTGTATCTGGGCGTCATTTTTGCTGCTTTTTCCTGAGCATGACCATGTTAAACCACTGCCTTTCCAAAAGGTGCTCTGGATCACAGCACTGATATTACTTTAAGACATAAAATGCTCATTATTGTTAAAACACAAATTACAAATACAATTCTGGCATGATGAATGGGACTCAAGAAAACCAACTGTATTTCAGGGCAATTTTAGTTGCCCTGAATTTGCGGAAGACAGACCAGGGCCCTCTCCTGAGTCTATGTATTCATCAGGTAACTACAGGCCGGTCAGCCTCACCTCTGTGCCTGGCAAGGTCATGGAGCAGATTCTCCTGGAAACCATGCTAAGGCACATGGAGAGCAAGGAGGTGGTTGGTGACAGCCAACATGGCTTCACCAAGGGCAGATCGTGCCTGACCAATTTGGTGGCCTTCTATGACGGGGTGACGGAATCGGTGGACAAGGGACGAGCAACTGACATCATCTACCTGGACTTGTGCAAAGCTTTTGACACTGTCCCGCACGACATCCTTCTCTCTAAACTAGAGAGGCATGGGTTTGATGGACGGACCGCTCGGTGGATAAGGAGTTGGCTGGATGGCCGCACTTAGAGAGTGGTGGTCAACGGCTCGATGTCCAGGTGGAGACCGGTCACGAGTGGCGTCCCTCAGGGGTCCCTGCTGGGCCTGGCCCTGTTCAACATCTTTGTCAGTGACATGGACAGTGGGATAGAGTGCACCCTCAGCAAGTTCGCCGACGACACCAAGTTGTGTGGTGCCGTCGACACGCTGGAAGGGAGGGATGCCATCCAGAGGGACCTTGACAGGCTGGAGAGGTGGGCCCGTGCCAACCTCATGAAGTTCAACCAGGCCAAGTGCAAGGTCCTGCACCTGGGTCACGGCAATCCCAGGCACAAATACAGGCTGGGCGGGGAATGGATTGAGAGCAGCCCTGAGGAGAAGGACTTGGGAGTGCTGGTGGATGAGAAGCTTAACATGAGCAGGCAATGCGCCCTTGCGGCCCAGAAGGCCAACCGCATCCTGGGCTGCATCAAGAGAAGCGTGGCCAGCAGGTCGAGGGAGGTGATTCTCCCCCTCTACTCTGCCCTGGTGAGACCCCACCTGGAGTACTGTGTCCAGTTCTGGAGCCCCCAACACAAGAAGGACATGGACCAGTTGGAGAAGGTCCAGAGGAGGGCCATGAAGATGATAAAAGGGCTGGAGCACCTCTCTTATGAGGACAGGCTGAGAGAGTTGGGGCTGTTCAGCCTGGAGAAGAGGAGGCTCCGGGGAGACCTGATAACGGTCTTCCAGTACCTCAAGGGGGCCTACAAGAAAGATGGGGAAAGGCTGTTTAGTAGGGCCTGTTGCAATAGGACGAGAGGTAATGGTTTTAAAATAGAGGGGGGTAGATTTAGATTAGAAATTAGGAAAAAATTTTTTACGATGCGAGTTATAGAACACTGGAGCAGGTTGCCCAGCGAGGTGGTGGAGGCCCCATCCCTGGAAATGTTCAAGGCCAGGCTGGATGAGGCTCTGAGCAACCTGACCTAGTCAGGGATGTCCCTGCTCCTTGCAGGGGGGTTGGACTAGATGACCTTTGAAGGTCCCTTCCAACCCTAACCATTCTATGATTCTATGATTCTATGATTCTATCAGTTTTAACTACAAAAAAATTCCTGCAGCTGTGCCACTGCAGCCACATCACAAGATTATAATCCTGTATGTGATGTTGTTATGTCTTTATTTTGCCCATTTGGTGGCAGGTAAAATATTTGCTTCCTCTGATGTGTTGATAAATATACCATTAAATTCCAATAGGTTTCGGAGTTTCTTCTCTATTAGGGAGTATCAGAGACTTCCTCCGTGTTGCAGAGCTGCTGCTGGCTCAAGGTTCCCTGTTCCTGTGCAGCCTTGAATTGCAACTTATCCTACTGTGAGAAGAGGAATGTCATCATTCCTCCATGCTCATGGGGAGTAGGCATGGTCTGATCTCTTCATGGGTTTGTGCTGCAGTTACCAAAATGATGTGTATGCCTATCTGCATGCAGAAGTGAGAGAGTTGTGCAACTCGCAATCATAGTGCAGACTATGGAACCAAACTTTCCCAGAGTTCAGTTGTGTCCCAGGTCTGCCTTAGTCTTAGATTTTGCTACTTCATTGCAGTCATTAAACTCCTATCTTTGCCTCCTGAATAGACTCTTAAGTTTCACATTTACAGTGTGGTAATTATCTTAATCATATTATGGTATAGAAGAAACTTCAGTGAAGAAAATAAAACCATACTTCTCTTATTGGGCAAACTTTCCTTTAATGTTTTGTGTTTGTGTCTTATTGCCTGAACCTCTCCCACTAATAAGCTTTTAATGACTGTTCCCACTGATATCGTAGCAACAGATTCTTTGCATGCTGTCTTTGTTTCCTGGAATAAAATCAATTAAGCTCCTTGTCTCTCTGACCCCATCTTGTATTAAGGCTTAGCACAACAATTAGGAGCACATTATGGTGTTCATTCTTTTATAATTTTGGTTCTACAGACATAGCAGCAAGTCAGGTGTCAGTGCAAAGATTAACTTTGATGCAACATAATGTAGTATGTGTATTAGAAGTCTTCAGTGATCTAATTACTATACTTATATGATTCACTTTTGCAAAAGTGATTTAATGAGCCTATGACACTTTTCAACAGCCCTCTTGAATTTTTTTTGTGAATATTCCAATGGGCAAAGTTATAAATTTGTGGCAGGCAATTCTGAAGATTTTCACAGACTTAAAAAATGGATCTGTTAGAAAGATGCTTCTAGAATACAATGTAATATTTCAATAAGCAATGAAATGTTGCTTGTTGAAATATTTTGTTTCCAAATTAACTTAAAGAAAGTTGAGGATTTCAAATGGAAGTTTTTCTGATACGAGTTTTTGCAGAAAGCTAGGGGCTTTTTTTTCTGTCAAACCTTCAACTTATTTTTTAGCAGTTTCAGATAAAATATTCTTCAGTTACTATAGCTATTGGTATAGTAACCTCATTGCTGTAGAGAAAATCAGTGCTTCCCTTTGCATTTTTTTTAAAAATTCCTTTTAACTTTAAGCAGGTTACGGGACCTAATTGATCAGCTCTTGCAATCTTTTGCTGCTAATTGGCTAGATGTCAGATGATAAAGGGAATAATATTGGTTCCCATCATTTCGCAGGAGACACTTTGTACTAGGTATTTGGTTTTCTCATTGAATGTAGCACATGTGGCTCTTCTGTAATAAGTCCTATGAGCAACCAAGAGAAGGAAAGGGGTAAAGGAGCATCTGAATTTAGTTTGTTCACTTGCGATACAGAAAAGTGGTCCTGTCTACAACTATCAAGATTTAATTAAAAAATGAAAAGAATGGAAATTAATTGAATTGCAAACTTGGTCATGTTATCATCAATTCTGCCTAGGCAGTTTCTAGAATATTGAATAAATTGCTGCACTTGCTGTGATAGCCTCTGTTGAAAACTTCAGTGACATTTCACTTTGAAAAAGGAATTCATTGTTCCCCCCAAATGTGATGTTCTGAAAGTCAAATTTCCCTTTCATGTCTGTAAGCAAAATTTTCAAAGAATTTTTTTTTAATAATTGGTCTGAGCTATTCATAGGACTTCATTTTCTTCAGAAAACTCCGGCTTTGTTTATGACTAGAATATGGGTTGTAAAAGTGAGCAAAATCTTTGGATTGCAGACAGGTCTTGCTTCACTTACTGTGAGAAAACTGAAGGCTAGGTTTAAGTGTTTTCATTTTGCCATGATGAAGGGCAGCACTTTTCTCAAACCATATAGCAACCATGCCCAGGACAGAATCATGAATCAGAGTCAACTTTTCCCACCTTTGCCTCTACCGTCACCGCCTTCCCTACCTGCAACAGTCTGACACCACTCATTGATCCTGCTCTACCTCCTAGAACGAGTAGGTTATTACCATGAGTCATGGATGGCAACAGGACACCAGCTGTTACTACACCATCACTTCCTAGCCCCTGTTTTCAAACGCAAGGAAACCAATGACCCAACCCTTAGCCCCAGTATAGGTAGCAATGGCAGAAGAATGGGGACATATCTGATAATTGGTGGGTAAAGGACTGTAAAATACTGTGCGAATACAGGGCCGTGTTCCTCTTCCAGACCGAAACATGAAAATGTTGTCTTCCAAAGGAAAAAGGTCAGCTCTGCAAGTGTCATCTGAGACTGACAGTTGTGCTTTTCTGCACACCAAGTGGTAGTTCTTTTCCAGTTTGGATTATGGACTGATTACCATATAGCCTGATCTTAAAATGTTTGTGAAACAGAGACTGACAACAGACCTACAAAGTGTCTGAATCTTTAGTATTTGTAGAAATGTTGTTTGGTTGTACTCAAGAGCAAGCAGAGATGTACATGAAGTCTCTTATCTGAATCCTGAACAGCTCTTGGGAGACTGAAAATAAGGAAACTATTAAAATTGTTTGATCAAATTCCTCAATCAGTATTTTGTTGGATTGGTGGTCTTCTGCCCAGAACCTGTACGAAAGGAGCTTAAAAAGTACATAGGCAACAGGAGCACACTTTACTGCGATATCCCTGTGACATTTTTGTTAAATGTTATATTGACTGGTCTAGTCACTGGCTAGCTGGGATGTAGTTTATAAAAGTCTATTTGGGTAGACAGCATTTCTTCAAGTAAAGAAATAAATGCTTTTGTTGAAAGTGATTTTTGGGAAGAGGGGAGAGTTTTCTCACCTGTTTCCCATTTCATGTGCTTTCATAGCTCACTGAATCAGAGAAGACACAGCCTGGTCCCAGGTTGGCTACTTAAGTAGACAGCTGCCTGCCTTCTCAAACAGCTTGCACAAGTCAAGTCCTCATTATCTCTAGACAGGTATCTGAAAAACCTTCTTTCTTGGGCTCTGACACAAACTCTAATTATGAGATGGAACAAAGAAACAACCTAGTGTTTTAAAGAGGAATTGAGTTGTGATCATTCTGTTCATGCTAAAACTTGCTTTGATACAATAGCATCTCACATTACAGCTACGAAAATTCTTACAGGGCCTTACAGTCTCCTAAGCAACTGCACTCTCTGCTAACAGGAAAAGATTTTCTGCTCTAGAGAGGTGCAGAAAGAGCCTTTGTTTCTGCTGGTGGCTACAGTAGCTGAAAAGAGAGTAAAGACAATTAATATATATATTTTAATAATATTTCATATAGAGGATCTAGTAATGGTAAATATGTGAAAATTGAAAACAAGGAAAGAGAAAGTAATTTTGCAGCTGCAACAGAAGTGTTATTTTAACACTTGTAGACTTGACCATACAGCTGGAAAATAATAGTTTGTGACTTGCAACATCAAGGACATCTCAACAGTTCGTGGTGTTCAAGAACTGATGGAGCAACATTCATAAGATCCTGCTGTGTCACTAGAGAAGCATCGATGGAATGACCTGTAACTCTTTTTGTGTCCTCCCATGATATTCAAATCCTGCTTAGTCTTCCATAGGTGATGACACCATTGTCATAAATGGAACTTTCTTAGCAAATTCCACCCAATATAAATCTTTTCTTCTGTCTTATTTATTCTATATATTTCTGCATTCCCACCCCCACTTACATGACAAGGCCATCAAAGAAATTAGAACACTTGTTATCCCATGGCAATTCACAACTTTTATGCAAGGCTTCTCTACAGGGTATTAATCTTTTTGTTTTCCTTAATTAACCTTAAATGTTTTAATTCTGGTTATTTTTGAAGTACCTTGAAATGAAGTGACAACCATAACTATGCCATTCTGAAATTTGATCATTATATTTCTCTAAAAATAAAAGCTCAATATGAGATTCATTTAGAATAGTGCGCCTGGGGAACCTCTGATTACTGCCTACGGTATTCAAGACTATTAAAATATTCACTGCAAATATGCATCTTTCTAGCTCCTTGCACTGAGGGAGAATTTCAGCTCCTTGAGGACTGGAAAGCAATAAGTGTGCTTACTCTGGTGTCGTAGCACAGACCTGAGTTACTTAGGAGGGTGGTGTGTCTTAAGTGGCAAGACAGATCCAAAATCAAAAAGTTATTTTATGAGGCTTTTCAGGTTGTAAACTCTTCTTCTGAGAAAGAAACAATTTGGTCATCAGAGCAACTCTAGCAGCAGGGAGAGTGTTGATTTTGTTAAGACACATTTGCTGATGCAGGAGCTTTTACCTGTGCTGGCCTCACTGTGATCCCCAACATCACGGTGTTAAATTAAATTTGATTTCCTGGAGGATTTTTTACCAGTCTCTTTGGAGCTCTCCGTTTACAAGGTTTTCTGCAAATCCACTGAATGTCTATTCATGTGTAGAAGGACTTGCCTTCTACATTGTTCTTCTCTCTTATTCTGTAGCAATACGAAGCCAGAAGGATCAGTACCACTTTTATATATACTAGCTGCAAGTGGAAGCTAGGGCAATAGATAAATGTTCATTGTCTTGTTTTCAGTAAGCCTAAAACTATGTCGATATACTAAAATAGCAGCTATTATATGTTTGTGGCTGAAGAGAGGCTAGAATACATGTCAGGAGGAGAGGCAGATGATCAGTCCAGAGGAAAGTAAAACAGTCTGGAGAAAACTAGGCATTGAGAGGGGAACTATGTGTCGTAACACTTTGTGCATCTGATATTGAAATGAATTCAAGCTACCTCTGGATTTTGTAAGTGCATGCTATACTAAATTCTTATTTGGCGCAATTTTTTTTGTCTTCAGTTAATACATAATGTTTAGTATTTGACCCTGTATAACTTCAGGTCTCTTAATCCAACTTAAAAACTTAAGGAAGTTGAAGGTGTTGCCATTTTCACACATACCATAACAGCAACGGAAAAATAATTATTTATTAAAGTTCCTTCACTTATTTAGGCACTAGAGACAGTTAGAAAAACTATTAAAATGCAATAAAGTTCAAAGAGAAAAATAAACTAGAGACCTGAAACATAATTATCTCTTCCTGCAAATGATGCACAAGCAGCATGTAAAGCTACTAAATAAAACGAGTCATTTGATAGTGTATTAGGACACTGAGGAAATTTAGATACAAGACCAAATTGCACCCTGATGCCACTGACATTAATGAAGTTGAATTTAAAAAGAATTTGTCATGTGTAGTAGTTCTAATATTTTGTAGGTTTTAGCCTGTCGTGTTTAACCTGCACTAACTAAATATTAGCAACTTGTATACTTTGTATTTCAAGGCTAACAAATCTGATTTTTGAAAAGCCATTGGTTAAAATGGCTTTTCATGCACACATACATACACACATAAGCAAACAAAACCATAGTTCTGCTCTAATTACTACCCATGTTGCCTTACCTTGCTGTTGGTAGGAGAATAATTGTGTTAGAGGTTTCAATCATCTCTCTGGAAATATTTTCTTCCTTCCACTGACTGCTCACCTTTTCAGACTAAATATTTATTGGTTTCAGTGTTGTGGTGATTTATTTCTATTTGTTTTTAATTTCCTTGTGCAGTGTTTCAAATGGTACCGCATGCTATGAATTGGCTTGGTGTTAAATTATGTAGAGGTGCCACATTGCTCTTGAATGCATGTTTTTGATGAGGTTATTAAAACTCTGACAATACAAATTACCATAGCAACAAAAACCGTAAATCCACAGCCTATTCCAACCTCAGGAGTATGGAAATATTTTAGAGCACTCAAATACTTGCAGCACAGGACAGCTCATGTGGCTTGACTTGCAGTTCTTCACTCTGTCCTAAAATGTATCAGTATTCATTGGTCCGCAATCTGTCAAAGAGGCAAGAAGTCATGACTTTGTTGGTTTTCTTTTTTTGTTGTAAGGTATTTGATCCAGCTCAATTCCTTGCTGCTGACGTCCTCTGTGACCTTCAGGTGATTTGAGTATGGTACTTAACACAAATAGAGAAACAAATTTCTGACCAGGATTGTCTCTGATGGTGATAGTAGAGTGGGGCTATAGTTTTGAATACCATCTGAGGGCTAGTACAAAACTTCTCATTTTTGTTTTAATGTTTTAAGAACTCTGTTTTCTGAGTAGGGTCTGTTATGTGAGGTTCTGTAAAAATGCTATAAATCCTTATTTTATAAAAAGGTATTAGTTAGCAGGTCTCAACACAGTGCTGGAATCCAGGAATTTTTACTTTACAGTAATGGAAAAGCTGAAGGTGGAACTAGAATTAGGAGAACTACTTGCATTTTCCCGAACATATTTCATAGCAATTATTGTACTACTAAGCAGCATTTGGTGATTGTAGCTAATTCCATTGGTACCTATCCTTTATGTGCTGGAATGTGAAGAATAGAGTTAAAAAGCCACCTTTTCTCTCCATGTTTAGATTGACCTTGATGTATATTTAAAATTACTGTGCAATTCAGAATTGTTTGGTTGAGCAAGAATAATGTATGTATTTGTAGGAGGCAGACTGAGAAAAGGACACGAGTTCCTAGGTTTTTGATACCTTTCTTGTTATTGATGCAAGTAATTTCACTGATGTCAATAGCATAGTCGTAGAGGTAAGAAGAAGTGATTTGGACTGAATTCTTATAAGAACAGGAAAGCAGTGGGCATTATTTCATGCCTTTCTGTTTTATAGGTTGGGTTTGTATTCCAAGGTTTATGGGGACATTAGACGGTGACCATATGGTCGATTAAGGTAACCCTACTGTTTCTGTCTAATGTTTCTGTTGTGAAATCACACTGCATCTGGTAAATTTAATCTGGAAATATGTCCCTGTTTTCCCAAGACCTCTCTTTCTGTACGGATGTTTAATACTACAGCCTATGTAATCTGCCTGCAATGTGATTCTTTTTTTCATTAAAACACTATATACTTAACGCGGCGTGTATTCAAATACTCAGATACACCGTTCAGGTTTCCTACCTTTTATAAATGAACACTCTGTCGCTTTACCAGATGAGGACATCAAAGCTATCAGCAGATAATGAGTTTTCCCTCAAGTTTGGTCACTGGCTAAAATGTGATATATGAATATATTTTATGGTTTGATTTAGTGAAATATATAATGCAAACAGTAATGTATTCTGATTCTTCTGTTTCAATCACAAGCAGGCAAATAAGAATCAGAATTCAACAACAAAGTACATTATTTAGAGCCTGCATAGTCTGTTTTTTTTTACTGAATCTAAATATAGATCACATAATCAGATTTATTTTATGGTAAGAAAGTGTTAATTTTAAGCAATTTATACCATTTAAAAATTCTAAGTAGTTTTAAACTGTTTATTGCTATATTAATAGACTGTAATTCAATTTTGGAACAAATAGCATTCCTAATGTGCAGAAGCTATAATATGGAAGATTCTGTTTTACAACTTGTTTGCTTTATTTCTGTGTCTAAATATCAGCAAATAACAGAATAAGTGTCCCCTTGTTGAAAACTGAAGGAAAAAACTCCTGAGACAAAGGATCTATATGTAGTTAGAACTAGTGATGTGTTTTACAATTATAATAGTTACAAACCTTCAAATTTCTATTTTTTCAACACTTATACTTTTCAGCGCAAAATTGGCACAACTTTACTAAGTAAATAATGTCATTCTTATCATAGCTAGAGTTCACCCACAAGATACTCTGTTTAATCCTCAGTGAAGAATCAAACTTGCTGTATTTTTCACTTCCTCTGCAAGGGAGAAGGCAATGGCAAGTTCCATTTCCTTTGCTGGCATTAGCTTGCAGGAACCAGCAAAAACCTAACCTCTTTTACAATACCATGGGAGAAAGAGTGAGTTTTAAGCCAAAATTCCAGTTGTCTTATTAGCAACATTCAAAAAAAAAGAATTATGTTAGTGCCAGACTTGTCATAAACAGTTGCTACAATTGCTCTGTTATTTCTTCTTCTGTATCAAAGAACTGAAGCATTACCATATCAAAGCAACCAAAATTCTTCACTAAGGGTTTCCAAAGAACTGACATGAACTCTGCAGTGGTTGTAAAGAATGGAACATAGGATGTATAGAGCCACACTTTTAAAAAGGATCTGGAAGAAACTTGAGAAACTACAGACCAGTAAGTTTGACTTTTGTCCTGGACAAAATGGTAGAAAACTGGTAATAAATGGAATTGATAGACATCTAGATATATATACTGGAGAAGAGACAACATTTGTTTTGTAGAAGGAAGTAATATTTCACAAATCCATTAGAGTTCTTTGATGGAATCAATAAATATGAGAAGAGTGATCTGGTTTGTGCTGCATTAGATGGATTTCTGAAAAACTTTCAAATAGGATTTGTCATCAAAACTTTTGAAAGTAACTGAGCTGTCATGGGCTAAGAGGAAGGCTCTTTCTGTGGACTAGTTGCTTTAAGAAATAAGAAACAAAGCATAAAAGTCCAGTTTTCATAACTGAGAGAGATTATCAACAGGTCCTTACAACGTGTTGCAAGTTGGACTAGAAGTGGTTGAACAGCACATTGAAAAATGTTTTCTGACCTACATAGCTCCTTATGGAGGACAGTATTCTGAAGTAAGGAGCATAATAGGGGGATAATTTAATTTGTTAACAGAGTAATTATCCAGAGTTGTGACTACTCGAGGAGGTTGTATTGGAAAGCCACAGAGAAATGGTTAACACCAAAGGAGCTGTCAGCTGTTTCACTCAAAGTCTAAAAGCGTGGACCACTGCAGCATGATAAATCAACTCTGTGAATTGTTGGGGTTTTTTCTTTCTTTCTTTCTTTTATTTTTTTAAATTGCTATTCCTATTTTAGTGTCATCATCCTACTTGTCGGAGCAGGTAAGCACCTTAAATTCCTTCCATCCTAAATTATGCTATGATTCTGTGGTTAAGGAAGCTGTACAGAGTGAAGCAGGGCTTGACACGATTGCATCACTGGTGCCAAAGCAGGCCTTTCTGCAGTCTTTCATCAGTTCTTAAGAATTAAGTGCTTTTTCTGATTTAGCCTTAAAGAACATATATATCAGTTTTTCCTGAACTGAGTGGTCTTATTGAAGCCTGTCAGTGTCTAGAACAACTAACTGGACTGCAGACTGGAAAAGCTTTAAAAGGGAAGAAGTTGGTCTTCAACCTCTGAAGTTATTTCTGTATCCCCTCCAATTTTATTTTCGTGCTGGTGCAAGGAATGAAATCATCACAAATTCTGAATTGAGTTCATAGAACCGTCTCTGAATTTAACCCCTATTCAGAAAGTAAAGGTGACTCTCTAAGAGAGTTTTCTCTTTATTTTAATTTGGATAGGAATACTCAGAAAAGGTTTATCCAAGGGCCTGTGTTGTGGGAAAAGGTGGCAGCTGACTAAAGGGATCATCAGAGCAAGATCTGATGGTGGAAACAGAGGTTAAAAGGAATATGATGGGACTAGATCTGCGAGAATAATCATTTCAGAGAATTATCTGACATGACAAAGCACTTTATTTTCTTTCCCCCACAGTAAACTTGAATAATCTTAATGACAGAAAATGAGATCCAGCAGGTGTAAACTACAGCAGTTAAATATTCATGAGTGTAAGTAGAAGCAGGAACTGAATTTAAGTACAGGGGTCAGCACGGGGTAAGATTCTTCAGGGCACTGAAGCAAAATAACTGTCAGACTGCAGTGAAGACAGTGATGAAAAGACAGCTTGAAAGGAAATGGTAATGGTCAAAGTCAGCTTATAGGTAAAACTATGAGGAAGAGACAGATTGAAAAATGCTCTTGAAGTGTGGCTGAACCATTTCCAGGGATATGAAAATTTGAGCCAGAGACTTCAACAGAGGCACTGGAGCAGAATTCAGATGAGATATGAAGACATGGACAAGCTGACTTCTGACTGCACATTTCCTGAGATACTTGGTCACTATTGATAAACCCACAACTTTTCTTGCAACTAAGTCCCGGAACCAATAAACTAATAAAAATTCTGAGGGGTGGTTCTTCTCCCTGATTTTCTTCTAGGGAAATTCACTAGGAGAGGAAAGTAATCCAGTGTTCAACCAGTGAGATGGAACATTCAAAGTAAGATAAATAAGCTGCAGAATTCGAACTGAGAACTGGCTTTGTGGCATGATTTGAAGAAACACTTTGTTTCCTGATAGAACAGGACTCATTCCACCGAAGTCTCAAATAACATCTCTGTCTGTTAGGACAATTCGATGCTGTCTTCTACCAAGTAGCTGTTCCTAATATTGTCTGTGAAAATCAGGATGTCAGATGTTGTCAAAGACTTAATAACTTTAAAATAGCAAAAGTTCGTGCAATATGGCCTAGCAATGCTTTGTAAAACTGCTGCCCAGTACACAGTGAATCCAGAAGGGGTTCTTGCTCCAAACATATTATGGCAGTATCCATTTCTGTGCCATTATGTATTTGAAGAGCATGAATTTAAAAAATTAATTGAAAAAACTCTCTACCAAGTTGACTAAGGATCTAAGCTGGATGTGTGTCAAGGAAATAAACACAATTGCTTTTATTTATAAGATGCATCCAGTAATATCTAGATTTAAACAAAACATAGCATAGATGCCCCTTACAGAACAGATTTTTATTTTTTATGCATTGTGAATCCAGCCCTTTGTATCCTGTAGCAGCTGTCAAATGTGTTCATCTAGTTCTCTTATAGATATCCAGCACCACACCCTGTCTCATCCTCCCCAAAATTATTGCATAATGGATATGGAACATTCCAGCCCCTTTATGTTTAACTTGAAAAGGCATCATTAGTGCATCTCTGGATACAAGTCTGTGATGCAATTCTTTTCTTCCATTTTGGGTGTATCTTACACAAGCAGCACAGGTACAGTTTTGAAATGATGATGTTAGATCTTCCAAGCCAGGCAGGCTATCAGGAGGGAGGCTTTTCTCTGCTCTTGGAACTGATCAGGATAGAGTTCCCGATGACCTTCAGAAAGTTTTAGGGATCAGGACTTTTTAATGTTATCTACAAGAGCACAGACTTCTAACCTTCCCTTCCAGAAACCTTTAGGTAACAGCCCTCAGTATACTACTGAGAAAGTTGGCTGGGAAACTTGGCTGCACAGACAAAAATCTCAGTCTAGACTTTTTTAAGGATATCTGCTATGCTCCATAAAAAAAAAAAAAGGTGTAATTTTAAAAAAATCCCTTCCAGACTGCTCAAAGTAAGCCCCCCAAATCAACAGCTATTTCAGAAATTTAGGCCTTTGGATAACATGTTTAGGCTTTGATTATTTGCTGTTGTTTTTTTTTTAATATGTAACAAGATATTCAGAAACAGAGAGATGGTCTCCCAACTTCCTTTTCCAGCTTAACAATTTATGAACAGAGAGAATGTTATCAGAGCTATTAACTGATCTCCTGCTTTATATTCTAAAAGTTTTTGTATTATCAGCAAGATAAATCTGGAATTTTTTATACTAGTTATGAAGATGTGCTTGAAGAAGTAAAGTAACTTTCTTAAACCTTGAAATGACTTAGGCTGTTTCATTACCTTCATGGCTATTGATCTATGTGGGTTTTTTAAATAGTTGTGTGTAGTTGTTATGTTTTTATTAGAGCAATAGTATCTTAATCTAGCTGAAAGTATTGTCTAATGTTCCTAGTTGTGTTTCTGCAGAAGGATGTTAGAGGCTTGCAGAGAACTGTCTTTTTGTTCAAAGCACCCCTTCAAAAGCAGCAGTAAACACTGCATCATACCACTGCTGCTTTACTGAGACATTGTCTGCATCTAGGGAAGAAGTAGCAAAGACAAAGAACAGCTATACTTTTTTTTTTTCTCATTCTTTTTAACAAATTGAAGTAATTGAACTTGGAATTTCTAGTAGCTAATTTGAAATCATTTGTTTGCATGATGACTAGCTTGCTGAAGTACTTCTGGGAATACAGGTCTGCAGTAAGACTCATAATTTGGATATATTTTCAAACCAGCTCATGTTCCATGGAATCAGGGAAACTAGTCCTGGCTTAATGTGGAGTGACTCGCAGAACCTATGAGACGCCCATTAGTAGTGCTCTATATATTTTTTTTTCCATGAAGGGAAATCACTTTCAATTATTCAGTGCATGCCATTCTCTGACTTTGTTTTTACCATTTAAGGTTCAAATGTGATGATGATGATGTTGGAACAGAAGCATGTGAACAGAAGTATCATGTTTAACTGCTTATCTTGTCTGGGAATGAACACCAGACCTGTGCTGAAATGAAAGTCCAGATTGCATGTGGTTTTAAAAACATAACACGTGAGACAGTCTGTATGGGAGCTTGAATGGTACAGTGTATGGTAGCAAGCTAAATGATCACAAAAGATCTAAGTCACTCCTTTAGACACAGCTATCTCAAGATTTTATACCTCAAAGTAGGTCTAGAAGTTGCTACTATTCCAGCCCAAGGATGACTGCATGATGGAAAAGCCAATTAATAAAAAAAAAAGTAGCTTTAAATATGCACCAGTATTCAGAAAACCAGTGAGTGAGTTACAGAAATGGTCACTAACTATTCAACCTCTTCCGATAAAAATTGTCTTAAACAGTAATGGCCAGTTAAAAGCAGGCAGACAGTACAGCAAGAAAAATCTGAGGCTTCTAATCAGTAAGTATTTGTTAAAGATCCGTAGAAGGTGCAATACTGAAAGATAAGCCGCATAAGTATTGTTAAAAGAGTGATTTTTACTCAAATTTTTCAAACTGCTGTGGGGTACTGATATATGCCTTCCCTCAAAATAGTGTTGTACAGAGTTGGATTCTAGTTTCAGTTCAGTGGCTATGCCAGAATGTTACCTTCTCAAAAGTCTTTGAATGCCAGCTTAATAAAGGGGATGGGGTGTCTTCCATTTCTGCAGTTGCAATTTCAAAGTAATTTGCCATTTTGGTATTTGTAAATACTGATATTAAGCACATCCCAGGCCTTGTATGTACATCGGAGCCTTCATAAGAAACCAGAGTTCCTCTCCAAAGGCATGAGGAACTGTATTTGCAAGGATTGCAATGACTCGAGGGTCTTTGAAAGTGTCATTGGGTTCAGTTTAAAGCAGTCTTTTTCATCTGGTAACCTTATGTAGTGTGCATCCACAGAGGAAAAGGAGATAAATTCATTCACTAAATGTTAATGCACTAAAGAAATGAGAAAAATTGACCCTACCCTTGAAAGTTCATTATGGAAAGTTAAATCAGACTTTGTATGACACCAGAATGTGCTTGAAATGAAGCTATCATCAAGTGACTTAACCCAAGAAAGCACTAGAAGACTTTCTTGCTCTCCTAAGATTTCAAATATTGTTTCAGGATATTTGCTTTTTGTTATTGACTTTGTTCTAGACTGGGCAGTGTTTATATACCCTAGCCAAATACCCAAAGCCCTAAGTGCATAGGGATATTCCCTCTGTTTCTGAATTAATTTTGCAATAGATATAAGTGTTTGGCTTCCAGCTCATGCACGTGATTCAATGAGCTCTCTGTAACCTACCAGTAAGCAAATGTAGTTAGATCAGTTCTTTTGTTTCCCCACTTAAATGTTATGGAACACTGGGGAAAGAAATGGAGCATTTATTGCAAAATTTTCAATCTGTTTACATTTTTGGATGAATGTTAGTTAGATGCAGAAGCTTGAAAACACTGGGTATTATCTGGCATTTAAAACTTATATGCTGTTCTAAAGGGTTCCCAAGCATGTTATAAAACTAAATGGGATTTTCAAGAGGAAGTTTTAGATAAGAATAAAATCTGCTGGGAAGGGAACAAATCAGATGAAGAAAATCTATTGTCCCATTCTTCAAAACATTTGCAGAGGGCACTTGGATTATTTATCCCTACACTGATAAAGATATTTGGCACTCTCATTTTGCAGTTTCCATCAGAAGTCTTTAAAACACATCTAGGAGGTCAGTGTCATTGGCCTATTCTTGTAGAAAAGGAAACTGAGGCAAGAGGAGATAGCAATTTTTATGCTGGGTCACACTGGAAATTACTGTAGAAGCAGAAGGGACATCCTGACTTTCCCAGGCCCAGATCAGACTTTCATCTGCTGTGGGTCTGGCCTTTAGGTACTGGAGGCCAGATTTAAACAGCTATAAATCTCTGATTTGCCCAGGAATTAATGGAGATAGGGCACTTAAAGCACCTGAGCATCTGACCACAAGTTGTTTCTGTGGGGAACTGATCACATTTGTTTTGCCTTTAGAGCAAAAAGTAGTTGTTAACTGGAAAGAGTGCAGCTATGGCTGGTCTTTGCTACTGTCCCTTCAGAAGGGATTCCCACATTGAATTGGACACTGCAAGATGTTACTCAGGGCTTCTTTTTTTTTTACTGAACTCATATATTTTATAAAGTTCAAACCAGTCACAATGTGAACATGGAAACAATGTCACTTTTCTTTTGTGCTGTCATCTCTGTGAAATGTCCGTCACACCGTGGCCAAAGCTATACGAAGTGCAGAGACATTTTCAAATACATACATCTGTATGTATATTTGCATTTCCTTCTAAGATTTTTCTCTTTTTGAAGAATTTTCCCCTGTAAATATGAAAACTTGTGTAAGAGAATGGAGGGTAAATGTGCTAGCTGAACTAAAATGTTTTGTATTCTCTGTTACCTTATCAATCATGGTTGGCTGGATGTCTTCTGTAGAATCAGCGGATTTCATTTACAGTAGAGGCTTGTTAAATACATAATCATGCACTGCACAGAAATTATAACTAGGACTAAAAATTATTCCTGGACAAGGAATAAAGACTGAAGAGACATAACTTTCTCCTGTTGCTAATCTGTTAAATGCCAGTAGAGGATACAATCTAAATTAATATTGTTGTAAGAGCTGTGTTTGAATCTTGCGAGTAGTTGCCACATTTAGGGTGCTGTGTGGGGAAAACGTGTCAAACACAGGCCACTTCTTGGCACTCTGGTCCCCAGCACAGTGTAAAAGTGACCCAGAAGACTGGCACCATCCTGGTAGATCACAGGGGAAGAGATAATTACTGAGAAATAAGATATAGATCTATCTTTCATTAGATGGCATAAAAGTATGAGGCCAGCTGTATATATCCTTATGCAGCTCTTGTAATGTGTCATTCCCATTTTCTCTGTGAAAATTGGAAAGAAGGAAAGATGAAATTATTTGCCCAAGTTTACACAGAATATCTGAGATTAACCAAGGAGCTTCAGCAAGAGCTCTTCATTCTCGATCCACACCATATCCAATTTCCTACCTTATAGGACTTCAAACTTTAATTCGATGGGAGCACAGGTACTCTATGTGATTACTATTTACAGGTAATCAAAAGATAATGCAGGGTACTAAATACTGTAGTATTTCACCTAAATAGATCTTGCTCCCTTAGCATAGCTCTAGCTGAGAGCTGTGTGTTAGTCAGACACCTTCTCTCCCTACCTCGCCCCAGTGATCAAACACGCTGCTCCAGAGTGGAAACTCACTGCTTTGTCTGGTTTGGAGTGGAGCAGCTGAGCTTATTATGTTGTGTATCAGTGGAAAAAGGTACTGCAATAGTGTCATGGTAAGGAAGTGGTGTCCTTCTCTATGAGTGGAAGCTTTTAGAAATTTAGAATATTGTACAGGAAACAAAAGAGATGGTTTCCATAGCTACTTATATTTAATCATGAAATTGCTCCTGGGAAATACTGGAAATCAGGGCTTTTGTCCTCTCTGTAACCCTAGAATTCTGTACATATACTGCACTTCTAAGACTAAGCATAAAAAAAGAGATGCTTTTGTTTAAAAATCTCAAGTTTTTCTGGGCAATGCATCGAGAGAGCATGACTGAAAGCAAAACAAGAATGATGCAAATGGTTGGGCAGTTTTTCTTGAAAATTAAATTATTTTTCAGCAGCTCAGAGTTATTTTTAAGTAATTATTTTCCATGAGAAAGATTTTTACCTGAATTGTGGCCAGTGGGATCTCAGAAGCCACCTGCATCTACAGTGACAGGAAAATAAGTTATTCTTGTGGCAAAACATAAAATATGTGGCAAAGTCCAAGACATTATAACAATCTAAATATGAAATATATTATGCAGTGCTTAAATAGATCAGTATCACTAGGGACTTAGTACTTTGGGGAAAGATTTGACCCCCTTTTTTCCCCGAATAAGAGTAATCTTTTACTGGCATGATGCTCCCCTTGAGAATGCTTATACCTTTTGAACAACTGAATATGCTTAGAGATAAAATAATAACCGATTACACACAGTGCATTTTTATTAACACTGCAGTAATGCAGGTCACCTTCAAAACTAGATTCCTTTTAGAAAACAAGGAGAATGGCAGTCAAGCTATGATTGTAGGCAAATAATTATCTTAAATGCTTACTGTCTATTTTGTTTTTATAAAATAGTATATTAGAATAAGTCTTCTTTTAATGACACTGAAGGGAGGTTGGAGGTTTTCAGATAAGAGGAAAATGTTGGCATGCAATTTTCAACCAGGATTTATGAATTATTTGTAGTTCTGTATAATCCTTGATCTCCTTTGTAAAGTACTAGGGTTAATACTGTTAGCCCTATTTTACAGATAATGAGGAAAAGGCATGGGAACTTAATAACTTGCCCGGGAAGTTCAGTCAAATTAATTGATAACGCATGATATCAAAACAGAAGTGGATTCAGCCCCCACAAATTCAAGCAGGCAGGTTTCCAAAGCCCCATTTAATTCTGATAAGAAACCATTTCTATTTGTACAATTGCTGTAAAATGGATTTATGGCTAGAGAGTGTATTCCACCTCCATTTCTGTCTTCATGAACTTGTGGTGAACACAAATTCATGGATTTGTTTGTCTTTTTGCTGCTTTTGTTGTCGTTTGGTGGTTGCATTTTGTAATAACATTTGAACCTCAAAGAAAAACAGCTGCAGCCAAGTGGGTAATACGCAAATATTTGGGGAAATTCTGGGACAGCAATATAGAAATGCATGCTCTTACCGTTCCCTATAACATTGTTGTCCTGTTGCACAGCTTCTTGGCATGACTCTTTCAGAAATGGCTGTGGAACCAGTTAATAATAAATTATTGATATTGGCAGCTGCTGTGCAATTTTTCCCAGCTGTTACTCCCACTTAGACATGCCACATTTCTTGAATTGTGTTCTAATTTACATAAATGGCAGAATTCATCGTAAGGACAAACAAGATATTTTTCCACACCCCTTTGGTTTGAAGACAGGAAAGTGCACTCCCACGCCCTCTTATTTAAGTGCCAAGCTGATGCTCTCCTGCCTACTCGAATGTTTCAGTATGTTCCCATCTATCCCAGGAGAGCTGTGGCCCACATGTCTTACCCCAATGGGAGCTGACTGCCATAGAGAAGTTGAAACAACAGAAAAGAGCTGTGTGTTAAATCTTATTCAGAGAGTGTAAAAATGTTTAAATAGCCTTTGTTTGAGTTGTGGAAATGGCACCTGACACAGTAACTGGGATCCTTCTTGCCTTTGATGTAGAGTCTACTCACAGTCTTTTTGTGGACTTCAGCTCAAGTTGCTTGATCTCATGACTTTCCAAAGAAACTACACAGGGCTCTTGCTTTCACCCACTGCTGTCCGTAGAAGGCAGTAAGAGGCTCAGAGCTGACAGTCCATGTGATCATGCAGTTAATTAAAAAAAGCAACTTAGATGTCATTTAAAAAGAGCTACAAAAACCCAAGTGACCAGTTTGAAAGGAAATTTCTGTGTGCAGGTCTGAAATTCACAGTACAAATGAAAAATTATCTTCGACAGTATTTTAACTAGTCTTCTGCTGTAGGTCAGTCCTAGTCACAAATGAAAATTTAGAGCTATTTCTCATGACAAAAAAAAACCCTGCCAAGCTCAGAGATAAGTTAAGTTACAATTACGAGACTGAAGACAAGACCAAGGGAAATCTAAAAGCACTAATAAGAAAATGCAAACCTTAATTGCATGGTTTGACTTTTTCTTTGTTTACTGAGCATTGTTATTCCATCTGCAAGGTGTGACCAAAACTTAAGTTTGAAGTCCCATGGTAACTTGCAAAATTAATCTAAGTATTTGAAATCTTGGCAGCCAAACCTGAAGTTTAGTTTTCCTGAGGGGGTAATCAAGTGTCATAATTCAAGCAGAGATTGCTAGAAAAGGGCTATTCTCAATTGCTCTTGCTCTGCCTGAAAAAAACCCAAAACTTATCTTTTTACTACGATTTTGTGTGTAGTCTCAGTGTTGATTGCTCATTACAAATGCTGTCAATATTGTGTTAGTGTTTTAGGTTCCTATTTAAAAGCCCAGCCTTAACAGAACACCTTAGTGGATGGCTTGCTGCAGATTTAATAACGGTTTTTCATTGTTGGATGATTTCTTCTAATTATCTTTCTTTTGAAGTGTTGAAGTCAGTGAAGTGTGTGAAGTTTCAAAAGCATGGGATACTGCAAGAGCACCCCCCTCACCTTACTGTCTTCTGGTTCGTAGACTGCTGTTCAATGCTTTCTTCAGCTGTCGCTGTGCAATAACACTGCATATGGCAGCTATGTTTCTAGCAGCCTCCTAACTAATAGCAGTTCAAGACCTGGGGTATGGAAAGCATGTTAAGAAAGAACAACAGAGAAAGTGTTCCATAGTGAATTTTGAAGTCATGGCCTGAGCAATCTTCCAGGACACCTCTGGACAAAGGTATGCGGGGGTTGCTGGTGAGTGGGCCAGATCTAGTTCACTTTGCAAACACAAAGGCAGCCGCTGAGAGCTCTATTGGCTGGTGTGTTTCCAAATCCTGCTCTGTGTTACTTTCTCCTGTTCCTAGCATTTGCAGATTGCATTTATCCTCTTAAATAGTTCTTTACATTACCATTAAGCTATCCACAGGAAGGGGATGGAGAGAAGGGGTGGCCACACACACCTCCAGGCAGAATCTCCCATTGCTGTAGATAAATGACCAGCAAGGACTGGGACTGAATGATGAGCAATGAGAAAAGCTCCTCCTCTACAGGAGCGAGCCTTCTGTCTGATGCTTCTTAGGGGAAAGGGCAAAGAAGCAAGGATCCTACAACCTTCAGTTTCTAAATGCGGAGTTCAGCCCTCATGGTACCACCATGTCAGCTTGAAGATGACCTATAGAGGTGCCCCATACATAGAGACTTAGGATGCATTAACCTAACTTGCCTCGTACCCTCAGACTCTTGACTTAGTGCTACTCATTCAATAGCACAAACTGATTTTATTTTTTTTTTATTTTAATAATCTGCTCACTTGTAAAACTATCCGAATCTGACAGAATAATGAAGACAACATGAAAGAGCTACTAGAGCCAGTCAGGCTTCTAGGATGCAACAGGTCTTTTGACTTAGTGCCATTTTGATACTCTGTGCTAGTAATTGCAAGAAGCATTTGACTTACAATTTTGCTAGTCTTCTAGTTTCAAGAGTTTTTCCCACTGATTGCATCTGACCTTTCTTCTTCAGAATGGAACTATTTGTCTCCACTTGTATGTACAGACATTTGAGCCTCCAGTTCCAAGATCTGATTACTAGCTTTGCTCTCCTTTGAGATTTTATTTTGTGTTCTTATTCCCTGGGAAGTGGCTGGATCATTTATCCTAGATTCATTAACAGATGAAAGCATGCTTCCTTCTGCAGAAATCATACTCAGGACTTGCTCCCCATCAGATAAAAAACCTTCAGTGACCCATCTGGTTACTTAAAACACACCTCCTTTTCAGTGTTTATTGCTTAAGTGTCATTTCTTTGTAGGGGAAAACAGAGAAATTACAGAAAGTTTAAGACATTCCATTAAAATAATTAAATTTATCATATGAACATGAGTAAGAAACCATGAGAAAATCTGCTGAGCTTCTACTTGCTCAGTAGATGGCGTGGAATATCAAAACCCATGTCTCCAGGACACTTCACCTCATCCTTCATCCATTTAATGGTCAAAACAGTGGGATGGTCCTCAGGGACTTGACCTCCAATTCCCATCCAATTGAAGAGCAAATTGGTAATTGTTCCATTATTTTATAATATCATTTATTTGTTTCCTGAAGATTAAATTGAGAAGGGAAAATAATAAAATTTCACATGGTAAAGTACCAAAGGAAGATTTTGAGGAATAAACAAATAAATTCAAGTGCCATGGGTAATGTGAAAACCATGTTTTCATCTTCAAGTAAATATCTGCTTGACAATATTCAGATTTGGGAGGTTTTTCGTTCTTAAACTAGATCCTGAACCTGTAGTATGGAGAGAGGATCTTAAGTCTTACGAGTGGCATTGCAAAAGCGACATGGAGTCTGAATTTTATTGCTAAAATGACTTAAACTGTGTACATTACTAGATGGAGATTATTTCAAAGGCATAGATATTCTCAATATTGTGAGCTGGTGAGCAGAGCATGAGCTATGTGGGAAGATTGCAGAGATTGCAGAGATTTTAATCAGTGAAGCAAAATTTCTGGAGAGGATTCAATCTACTCTTCACTTTTGGGACCTTGAAGTTTCCAAAGCCTATCTTAACAATAATTGGCACAGCCAAATACAGCGGCAATGTTTAAGGATGATCTTACCAACCCTGAAAAACAACTGTTGTGATTTAAGTTTTAATACAGCTTTTTAACGTAGTCTCCTTTCTAACTAAATGTTTCATCTGGCTTGGCTGGTGTTTATCCAAGTTTTCTGATTTCTTGACCCATCTGGGCAGATGTGAATTGTGTACTTCATTTATATTTATTTTATTAAGCAAAAGCAGTGGAGGGGAACAATGCTAGTTTGATAGCCCTGAGAAAGGAGATCAGCATTCATAGAAACTGGTAGAGCAAATTTCAAATCCATTCTTACTATCATTCCTATTCTGAAACAACCAATTACATATTGCTCAACAGAGTTGTAGAGATGATGCTCCCAATCTGGTTCAAAGCCAGGGACTCAGAAATGGAAGCTATTCTATTGACCTGGTATAGCAAATATCTCCCTGGCCGATGTTTATAAGTGTGTTTAAAATAGTAGATGGTATTATCTCGGCATCCAGTCTTTTGTATACAAGACATATGTGATTTAAGTATTTCACAAATAGCATAATTTGCCCATTTACGTGTGGAAAACTAAAACACCAGACAGCAGTAACTAGCCCAAGGTAACCCTGCAGACCAGCAGCAGAGCCAATAATTTAACTTCTGAACTGCAGTCTGTGCTCTACCCTTTAAGTTACATAAATTGTTACTGATAAATGTCACCAATACTGTCCCATGTCCTTTAATTCTCATACTACAGCAAGTTGCCTGCTTGCAGTAACGCAGAAAATGTGATTTCCAAATACTGGCGTGATGAAAGAACAAGGAAGCAGGCATCTGTTGATCCACATACCAGTCAACTCAGTTCACGGACACAGCATAACTGGTCTGTGTTTAGAGTGTGGAGCGTGGACATGCACAAGATGCACAAGAAGGCATACATATTATTCTAAAATCTGCTTTTAAAAATTATAAATAATTTAAGAGAGTTGAACTTATTGGTGGGGCTGAGAAATGGAAATCAACATAAAGAATGATAGGAGAGAACAGCCATGAAAAGAAAAATAGATCTGAGCTTGTGTTGCTCTCTGACCTGTAATGTACAGTCATGAGCTAGTCAGGTGAGAAATCTGCACCATCTTGAGAATAAAGCTCAGTTGTCATCTCATAATAAAAGTGACTAGTGCCTCTGGGAATGAAGGACAAGCTATAGCTAAGCAAATCGCAAAGGCTGTTTATCATCACATAGTGTTGTGCGTGCTTTTAATTTACATGTTACTTTTTTCCCCTCCTTTCAAATTGCGTCCATAAGTCATGGGGGGAAAAAATCTCAATATTCAGCTTCATTAGACAAACTTGTTCTTTGAAATTCAGGGCAAGGAGCATATGGAAATTCCTACAGCGAAGAACAGACATGACACCCAGAATAAAAATCAGCACTGTGCAATATTGAAATGAGTGCCATTATGGGTTATTTTGAATCAGACCATTATATGATTGAAATTCAATTACCTCTTCTGCTTTGAAGGGCCAAGTAGCTTGGAGAACACAAAGTTAGACATAAGGATTAAGAGAACAAAGAATCTGTGTTGATAGTTATTCTCGGTAATTCTCTTCTGGCTTGATGCTTATAACCTATTTCGAGAACCCTAAGGTTAAATACAGTAAATGTTGTTTATGCCGTGCTAGTCCGTTCTTCGGGATTTCTTTGTCAAAGACATAGTATGGGCAATTGATCTCTTGAGTAGCCAGTTCATCTTTGGTAGAATCAGTCTTGTTTGTAACTTGCCCTGAATCTCTGATTTATAGTGAAAACTTACAGAGTAAACCATTTTAGATCTAATTTGCATATTTTTCTTCTTTTTTTAATTTGCATTTCTACTTGTCTATGTTCAAAGGTTTTTTTCTTCTTTTGTTGTAGTATACACCTTGTCATTAAAATCTGATGTGAAATTCTGGGGTGAGCGCATAGTCAAATGGTGTGGATCCAAATAGTGCTACCGTTATAACAAAATGGGCTGTGGCCTTTTATAGTGCTGGGTGACAGTAATCTGTTGAGCACCCGGAATTACTTGTAGTAGCAGTTTATAACACAAATTATTTTGTTAAAATTTTGCTATGACTTTTTTTTTTTTTCCCAAGCTGAAGTGCAGTTATTCTCAAGAATGTTTGGAAAAGGGCTAAGTGCATCCTTTATGCTAATGAGAACTGAGATTTTTAGTTTGCGTAGTTGAGGTTACACAGTTTGTTTTACAGGAGCTTTTGGGGTGGGAGTATTCTTTTCCTAAAATAAATTGTATTTGTTAGTGTAAAAACTTAGCAGTGTTCACCATGGTGCAATGTGTCTAGTTTCAAACCTGAAGAAAGTCTTTCCTGGTGATTTGTGTACATATATATGTTTTTTCTTCATGGGCTACAGGTTGTGGATGTGGTACTTGGCACACAGTATGTAGGTACAAGGGTTGATTGACTAGCACAAAACCAGACAAAAAACATCTTTTTTTTTTTTTTTTTTCACTTTTCCTCCTCTTTGAACAGCTGCTGTATGTTAAAGGGTGTGCTTTATAGATGCAGAACCTGTTTCTGTGCATTTTGTGACCACTTGTCAGCAGAGGACATCACTTTGACGTCAAACTTTCCATAGATGATTGACAGTTCTCTGCATGCCTCTGAGCTATCCATGGCTCCTCAGACTTCAGAGTAGCAGTAATATTTTCCCATCATTTGTTACAACATATAGCTCAGCAGGCTTGCTTGGTGATGTGGGTCCTCCTGGAATGACGATAGTCTGCATCTCTCAGTGGAACCATTATTTTGCATCCTTGCAAGCAAATCTGTACGTGTTTCCACCAGGATGGAAAAGTCAGAGTACCAGTTTCAGTGTGGAAGCAGAGGAGATTTTGGTTTTGTAGCCAACAGAACTTAAGCTTAAAGAGAAAGCTTAGGCTGAGATCTATGTTGCTAGGGAGATAATGTATTTGTAGCCAGATTCATTCTTTGCTCCCTCCTTTGTAAATATTTCCTAATGCACCTTTTTAATATTAATTCTGTTCCTTTCTTACACACCCTTTGAGTGCGTAAATGTGATTATCAGTATTTTTTAAAAATAATAACTTGTAATGATCACAGCACTGTAACAGAAACAAACGGGATTTGAATTCCATTCTAGGACTCATTCAATATAAAAATAGGCTTTAGGCGTATACGCAGTCTTTGCACATGCCGCCACACTAACAAAGATATAATGCAACATTTTGTTAATGGCTCTAAAAGCAACCATAGTGAAATAAAACCCTTTAGGATAGAAAGATATTTATAATTAGAGTTGTAGATCTCAGATTAAGTCATTTATCTTTGACTCCTTATGAGATGCATTGTCTTATGCCCCTGCATACAGTCTGTACTCTAGCAATTACACAAAGGCAATTACTATAAATGCCTTTGCGTTCACTGGGAATTAGAATTCAAATTTTGTCCTTTCAAACACTCAGCAAAGAATGTCTCTGAAATTAACTTTCAATAGGTAATATGGAATTATTGCCACATCTATTTCCTTCAGCTCAAACTAAAAGCCATCCCTAGCATGGTCACTTCAATCACCATTTCCTCTTGAAAATCTATGAGCTGCAAGCTCAAGATCACCAGATTCACATCACTGTTAATCTCAAAGAAGGCAGATATGAAGAAGGTTTTCATAGCAGTTTGAGACCCAGAAAGCCTCTCTTAGTATATTACCAGTGCTTTTTATTTTAAGAGACAGTCATATACTCTGGAACCCAAACTCACTGGAGGGTTGCTATGTTAAAATATACTGTGCTGTGGATGAAAATTAGGTAAATAATAAATAGTTATTCACTACAAACTCAATAATAATGTCTTACAGATGGAGTGAGATGTATTAACACATTTCATTTGGGCTGTTGAATTCAGTAGAGGTTAGATAAGGTCTTAGTACGACCTTAGTTCAATTTACATGAGAGTCTGGCTCCTTCTGTTATATGCAAGTACCCGGACACAGAGCTGCAAAAAATCCTAAGAAAGCAAGACACTGACCTATTTTTTCATTGATCCTGGTAGTGTGTGAATATGAAGTAAGTAATTAACCTGATCTTTGAGCTCACATTACCGTCAGTGCTCAGTTCATTAGCATTGATGAGTTGCTTTCTGGGTCTCAAACTGCTATGAAAAACTTTTTCATATCTGCCTTCTTTGAGCACCGTATATAATAGAGCCCAAGCCATGTACAGAGATCGTATCTTCTGACTTATGACCTCTTTTATATGTACTTGTACTTCAGAGAAAAGCAGCAGATAACAATCACCTGTAATTACCGGCCAACCCTCTCTTAAACACAGGAACCAGTGGAAGAAGTACATGAAGGAAAAACACTGAAGCTGTCTTACCTGTTAATTTTCTAATTGGAACAAGACTAGAACTGATAGCTTTTTTCTATCTGTTTGTTTCCTTAGGTTTTCCCGGGGTTGGCGGGAGGGGGGGCGGGGGGGGGCGGAGTGTGTTTTGAATTCTGTGATTAAATTAAAGCTTGATGAAATCCAAGTTAAACCACTCTTCTTGTCCTTGGTCCTTTTCTTTAAGACCTAATGATCCCGTAGGCCTCTTTCACACGTGCAAATATTTTGCTCTAGCAATGAAGGTCCATGTCATTATTTTCAATAACTGAAAAATCCAACCTTCCCAGTCTTTAGCTGTGATTAACAACATTTCCACTTACTTATAAGAAATAAAGCTCACTAGTGATCATAAAGAAAGGATTTCAAAGAGGATAATATTGCCCATTTTTAATCCTCTTTTGCTGAGCGGATCCCAGTGTCAGGTCTGCTTCCTAGACAAGAACACTCAGAATGTATTTTAAAGTTTCCGGTGTCTTTTACTGCTTTTTGTTCTTAGGCTCAGTGAATGCATGAGAACTAGACAGGTACTGACCTCTTCTAAGAAAATCTCAGAGCACACCAAAGTGGACTAATTATCTTTAGAAAAGCACTTGCTTCCTTTGTAGAAATTCCAAGCTATTGTTGTCAGGCTGAGAAGTAATCAAGCAGAAGACTTCACTGTAGCTGAATACAATTGATTGTGTTTCAAGAATTACAGGCAATTTAAGGCATGGTAGGAATGCACTTCCTTTTTTCTGTTTTCAGCTTTTTTCCAATTACAAAGTACTCCTGTCCTGGCATGAACATCTGCATTCATTTGGCAAAAGACACATTTCTCATAGAACAATAAATTCTCTGATAGTATTAAAACCTTACTTTTTCATTCCCAAACTTGTACAGACAAGAGTAAGAGATGATGCAGAAGAGAAAAATTATGTCATCTCTGATCTTGCAATAACCACTTTTTGTCCACTCTTGATTTTTCTTGTTCATTTTGGCACTGAACAGACGAACAATGCCTCATGCATTCAAAAAGCACTGTTTTCCCTGAGAGCAGAACTGTGAAGACCTTTCCATCCAGTCTCTCCTCCATAAAAAGACTAATCCAGGCACAAGTTCATGCACTGTTATCTTTTTTTTTTTTCTGTTGAGGTCTACTTATATAAAGTGCTAGGCATCTTAAGTTTTCCGTGTAATAACTGCGAGTTGGGAGAGCCCTCAACTTAATGGATTTCATTTTTTCTTCTGATCAGTCTGCTTAGTTAAGGCCATCAGTATCTCAACTGAGGCTTCTGTGAAACTGTCATATTCCTGGGAGAACAGATGAGATCACAGAATTGGCATGTTTCTCCTGCTAGCTATGTATGTGCATCAACTTAGAGAATTATGTCCACAGAATTACACAAAGTTCTTACTTTACCTTGTCTTTTCATTCTCTTTTTGTGAATTATTATTCCCCTAGAACCTAAAGATTATTCAGAAGAGGGGAGAAAAATGGAAGTAAAAAATTTTGGTTACTTAAAAAAAGAATAATCTTTTTAAAAATACAAAATATCTAGTGAGTCCTAACAGCAGGACACTGCAGGGTACACATTAATGACCCGTTAATGCACTTCTCAGGTGGTAAATGGCCCATTAATGCTCCTTTGTCATGCCGGCTTTTATAATTTATTCAAATTCGCAGGCAGGGCATGGAGGATGAGGGAAGCAACACCATATAAATGGTTTTCAATAAATTAACATCACAGGTCTTGCTCTTTCTTGGGGGGAGATTCTTAACAGATGCCTTTCAGTGACATCCTTTCCCAAAGAAAACTGATTTCTGTAACCAAACAGAATATCTCCAATTGGGACAAACTTGGATCATTAACACCCTTTCTCTCCTGCTTTCTCCCGTGTTTTTATGCAGCACATTTTCACATCTGTAGCATTGCTTCAATTAAAAATTTGTTTCCTGGACTTTGTCCACTATAATTCCATCTGATAGACTCAAAACTTCAGAATGACTGCATTTCTTTCACTAAACATGTCAGTGTCCTAGGCATCTAGGAAAAAAAAACAAGAGCTGGACAGCATTCAAGAAGGTTTTGCTAGTCAGCTTCCTATTAGTGGGGCATCAGCAGGGAGACCCAAATAACATGACAGCTTCAGAGCACTCTTAAGTGACAGCAAAGCGTGGAACCACATTTTGCTCCCAGTGTCCCTGTGTCTTACTCTCACCACCTTTCAAAGGCTGGGCTCCAGCACAGTGCAGTGCAGGTCCAGAGGTGGCTCTGGGCATCGCACTCTTCTGCAGCAATAATGGTAAACCCTGCAGAGAACATTACCAGCACCGGCATCTCACACTTTCCCAAGTCTGGAATTGCTGCAGCTGTTGGCCAGACAAACAGTGATGGTGAAGTGATCTTCCAAGCCTGGCAGGACTCTGCGATGGTCTAAGTGTGTCTGTGCAGTATTTCTAGGCTTCCCAGTTTCACTCTGAGCTAATGTCTGTGGCATAGATAATCCACAGACTCCTGTAGTTCATCTCCCTGCCCTTAGGCATGAGAAATTGTACCTACATAATTTGTGTCAGAGGTTTGCTTAACACATTATTTAAAAACTCCAAAGACAGAGATTCTCCATCTCCCCACACAATGTATTTCAGGGCTTAGTTATCCTTAGTTTTACAGAATGTTCCCTATGTCTAATCTAATTCTCCCCTGTTGCAGATTCAGCCCATTACCATTACTTCTCTCTAAAATAAGCATGCAAAAACTGCTTATTCCTTTTCTCCTTTGGAGCAGCCTTTTATGTACTTTGAAGACTGTTATCCCTTCTTTTAGCTGTCTCTTCTCTAGACTGCACAGCCCCAGATCTTTCAGCGTTACCTCCTAAGTCTAGTACTTTGATCTTTCTCACTGCTGGAATGAGTCAACTTTTTTTCTGAAGTGTAGTTTCCAAAGCTCAATACAGTTATAGGTGAGTAGAGAATGAGACGGTGTGTCACATGGCTTGCAGCTAAACTACTATTTGTGTTTCCCATATGGTTTATCAAGCTCTTAGTTCATATTCTGCTTTTGACTCTCTATAATCTCTGGCTTTTTCTTTCTGCAGAAAAGGGACCAGCCTGTGTGTTCTACTCTTCACTTACACAAATGGTTAATCTTGAGTGTAGAAATTTGCATTTGTTCCTTGTGGGTTACATCCTTTTTCATCTTTATTTAGCTCTTCAGCTAAATAGGTGGTAACAAACAAGAGGAAGATAGTTCTTAATTTACCACATGAATTTCCACAGTGACCATCTGACCACAGCTGAACAAAACTATTTCCTGTTTCAGGCTTTGAGTGTGACATTTCTTATTTTAAAATTTTTCATAAATAGGCAACATTAGTTTTGAATCTCTTTTACATATCAGCTTTAAAACCAGTAGTTCTTCTCTGAAATTCTTCAGTTACAATGGCAAAAAAAAAAGTTAAATCTCTTGACAGTGGTATCAACCTTTTCTTCATTATGAAATCAGGAAAAAAAATATCCAATATTTCAGGTAACAAATATCAAGTTTGGCTCATATTTTAGATGTAACAAAACCACTTGTTTTGCCTGAGAGAATCTAGATTAACAGGGATGTGAATCTTGGTGATCTTGAAGACTGTAGCAAATCTACCATTTAGTGGATCCAGGATTTAAAACATCTTTATTATGATTCTGCACGTTATCACCTGGCCAGTATGAGTGCATATTTTGTGGTTACAATAGGGTAAAGCTGCATCATCCACATGGGAAACAATGAAAGTCTGCAGAAAACTGCCTTCATTGATGTCACTTTACTCTAAAAAGCAGACCCATGACTGAATATTTAAGGACCTTTTAAGCAATTGCTGACCAATAGTTTATAAGAGAAGCTTTTGGTCTAAGTTTATATCTCCCAACGAGTATATTAATAATTGTAAATATGTTATTAGATGATACAGAAATAGTCATCAATTAGTTAACCCCCATAAGGTATTTAGCAATTAATATGTAAAGTATGATCCATAACTTTTCTTGAGTTTGATGTTTATTTGAATAGTGAAATCACGCAAGTATTGAGGAAAAATGGCATACAACCCATTTCATTCTTCTTCCACTTATGGATTGACTCCCTTCTACTAAATGTCTAAATTTGATCCACGTGAAGGTGACTAGTACTTTAATAGCACTGGATATTTGCTGTCAGCCTCTAGCCATTCCTCTGTCCAGAGTTTACACAGTCATGTGGACCAAAGTCAGAACCTGATGAAGCTGAACACCCATCCATACTGGTGATGGGAAAGGGCGAGCAGAAGGAAGAGGTGACAGCTAGTCGTGCTGCTGAAATGTTGAGTATAAAAACATACTTCTAGATGTTCACACTGCTCAGGAAACTTTCACTTCCCTCAGGTGCTGAAGATGAATTTTTCAGCATAGCTTTACACTCCAGCTCAGAGCTCTTGTTAATTGCTCCAGGAGAAGAATGTGTGATACGGTCTTTACCATAACGGTAAATTCTGCTTTCAGCCACTCTATCATCACTATTATTATTTTTGCTACATCTTCTGATCTCTGTCATGGATAAAAAATGGCAGAATCACTTTTGAAATAGATTGTGACAGTGTCATGGTGCGTGATCAATCACTGAAGAAACCATTCTGTGGTGATATATGTGTTCCTAATATTATCATTTCCTGATTTTAAGCACTTTGCTTAGTAATGCTGAGCAGGGGTGTTTGAAAGAGCTGAATGTATTTGACCATACCTGTCCCCTTCAAAGTTTGTAACTACTGAACAGCTAAATCCCTTCTAATGGATCTGAAAGTATGATCTATAGCTCACTGCTGTCCTGTGAAACTATGGCAAATGGCCCGTGACTGGTCTACAGAAGCATATTAAATACATTTTGGCTTACGTTTTTTAGGAATGCCTAGTGAAGAAGAAATATGGATGGATGACAGGCACTTAGCACTCAAAAAAAAAATCAGGTCTTCTGCCAGCAGCAGATTTTTCACTTCTGAGTTTAGATCAGCTTAGATAAAGATTTTCCAGATGAGTCCTGCCCTGTGGATCTCTTACTGTAACACACACTTGGGATGTTAAATCCTAATCTTTATCAGGTAGTCAAATACATGTTAGCACTATAGATGACTGTTCCATCCAAGAACTCAGACATATATATTCCTGTATGTGTGTATATGTATGTGAGGGAGCTTTGGAGGGTAATTATTTGAGCTGCAGGGTCATCTGAGCTTTTGAGACATCATATCCATGCATTGTGATCAGCATCTTTTTGTGCTCAACTGTGCTTCGTGGTGGCAGAGGGACAGCCAGAAGGATGCTCTGAAACCTGTTGGCATCGCTAACGACGTGGAACTGCCAGAATGGGCGCAGGGAAGCTTGGTGGAAAGCAGCGCCCACAGGCTCCTAATGAGGACAAAGGGAGGAGGGTGTGCCGGTGCTAGCACGGAGGCAGTGCCAGGCATCTCCTGTTGGTGGGCAGCCTGAAGAGAAAACAGTATTGTCTGTGTGGGATTTAAAGCTGTGTCAAAGCCCTGCTTTCCTGCAATGTACTGTTCCATCTGCTGTTTAAGCGGAAAGTATTAGTGTAGGTGGGAAAGGAAGTTATGCACCTAGGAGAAGCTGTTGTCCTGAGCTACTTAGGCAAAGCTCTTGTGACAACATGGGAGGCACTTCTGTGTGTTATACAACAGAGGTTTGCTCAGGAAAGGAGCAGCAGAAACTGGGATGGAAGAGGAGGAATGCAAAGAGCCAGCCTGGGTGTATCCTGTGTTGTGCAAGAAACAGGATTTCCCCTGGCCCTCTTGGAGTTGCACCAGCTCATGCCAGAGCCAGACACAGGTAGAGAAGCCATACATAACCTAGTCTAGGCCCATTCCAACTGAAGCCATTTCAATAGAAACGGAGAGGCAAACTGCCTATTCTGACAGCACTGCTAACCACTGACAAGGTGCCTTTTTTTAGGGGTTGAGGAGGGCATATAGCCAAAGCATCCTACATTCCTTATGCTAAGTGCGAAGGTTGCCAAAATTAGCGCGCATACACAGAGTGCACAATAAGCCATTTCCCGCTTGATATGCCAAGAAGGCTGAGGAATCTGTGAATTATGCTGTTAGAAGGAAGCACATACCCAGCATCTTGTCCATCAAAGCAGAAAACACCTCCAAACAGCAGTAAGAAAGAATTAGCATTGCAAGAACGAGTGTTTAAAACCAGCATCGGAACCTTGCAAATAAAATTCTGAGCTCGTGCAGACAGCTCCTAATTTCCTGCCAAAAGTGAAAAAGCAGCGTACGCAAGAGTGTAATCAAGCTCTTCAAATCTCCTATGCAAGTGCCTCTGCAGTGGCTCTTTCTCCAAGAAAGCTGAAGTTTTGAGTGCTGTCTTGAGGGAGACATTTCACACTACTTCTGAAGGTACCACGACAAAATTGCTTCAGCCATAGCAGCATCGCATGGCTCTTTATTCCATTTTGCAGAGGTAACAACCATTACCTGAATAATTTAGGCTGAAACATTTTGCCCCATAAAATTTTTTTTCTGTTGACAAACAGTTATTTCTATCATCCACAATAACCATTTTAAAGGACGGCAGAATGAAGCTGAGTTTTCCATTTAACACTTTCAAACTTTTTTTTTTTGTTTAGAAGGCCTGATTTATTCATACTGTGTGCAGTGTTTCAGTGTGGTGGTACTTGGAGCCAGGATTTGAGGAAAAACACGATCCACTGGCAAGAAAAACGAGAGGGGAGAGATGCAGTATTTATTTTTCAAGCAACTGGCCCGCTGTTTTAGCAATGAGGGGAAGAGAGGGGCTTGATTTCTTACAAGAAATCTTCTACATTTTTATGTATTCATTCTGTGAATCTGACTGGGAAAGTCATGCATGTAGAAGAGAATTAGAGGCTGCTTCTCTTCTCACACAGATGCAGGTGGTCAGAAAGTTTCTCTGACATAATAGAATTATACTTGTAGGAAAAATGATGAAAGACCCAGGTTCATTGTTTCTGAAGAGGGCTACATTTGCAGAATGAGAGACAAAACAGGTTCAGTGGTCACTGCTCTGGTCAGGTAAAATCTGCTGCCCAAATAGCAAGTGAGAGATGTAGGCAATTATTTAAAGTATTAGGGGAAAATGATCAGGTTCTACACTAATGTATGATGTAGGTAAATGGTGTTCTTACGGAAAAAAAAATGCAAGACCTTCTGTAATTAAAAGTCCTGGTTTGTTCCATGTTTGATCCTACCTCATTGTCTTCACTTACTTAAACATGCTTTCTTGAATCGCAGACCGGAGCATGTGGAGTCTCTTCCCTTTGTATGACGTTACAGCCTGCTAACACAACAGGGCTTGTCTTCGGCCACCCAGGTAGGATGAGCCAGAATGATTAACAACATGTATTATTTCTTGGCTCTGCTTGTCTTTAAACTGATGACTCTATATATCCATCCCACAGCTTTTGGCATTGGCTCCACATCAGGTTGTGAAGTGAGGCCTCCTGTGTGTAAATAAGAGCAGCATATATTCCTGGGGCTCAATAGTAAATATTACATTTCACGGCTCAGCTTTTAGCTTAAGTGATACATTGCTGGATATAAAAACAAAAAAAAAAAACTGCAAAAGAAAATGGAAATATATGTTTGCAATATTCTTTTTAATTGCAGAGATCTAATATCTAATTGCATCTTTATTTTCACGGGTATGAGCCCAGGGAGAATTTTCTTTCTGGGTAATACCTACTGCTAGTGAGTTTGTGTCTTGTGAAAGGGGATTCTTCACAACTGTCTTGCAACTGAAATATTGTTAAGCCATTGTCTAAATATAGTGGTAACATTAAAACCTACAGCAAGCAATTTCTTCCATTTTTGTGTTTAAGCTGAGTTTAAAAAATGGAGCTGTAAATACTGAACAGTGAATGTGAGCACTTGCATGGTATCCACGTGGAGGTAGAGGAACCTGGAATGATGAGGGGAACCATGGCTGCAGGGCTAGTAATGAAACTGCTATTGATGAACACATCAGAGTCTAGGGTTTTCCTTCCAGCTTGCCATGCAGCCCTTACCTTAAGGGTATTGAGGAAATCTGAGTTCAGACCACCAGATCATTATTCCCACTAGTTAAAATGCCCAGAATCACATTAATCAATGATTCTGATCCAAACTGTCGTGTGAATATAAGCCAAACATGAAGGTCAGTACTGCTCATATCCAAGTGCTGGTCCAGGCGTACCTGGGGTTCCAGATCTAACCCTTACCATCAGATTCCTCCGACGTTTGAGTAGAACTTCAAGTCAGCATGGAGTGCTCAAAATGAGGACAAGGTCTGAGAAATGTTTCTGTGAATATGGACTTACTGTCACATTTGTAACTAAGCAAAAGGCGTAGCGAGCTGTCCACGCTTCCCCCTCATGCTCGGTGCTCTTTGGAGATGCTTCGATAGAATTATGTCGAGAGCTGCCAGTATACTAGAGTCCAGTGAGACAGAATCTACTCCATTGCTGTGTATCCAGGGGATACAGTACCCAAACCGCTACAGGGGAAACCTGTTGTAACAGCAGTGAGTGTAGGATCACCTTCATTCTGTATCTGTGCAACACTCGGTGGGTGAGGGTGAAATTCTGCCCTGAATCCGCCCACAGCGGGGCCCTGAGTTCTTGGTGAGAACAACACTACCAGGCAAAGCGCTGAGTTAGAGAGCCTTTAGTGAATAATTTCTTTTTGTTCAAGTAAACTCTGGAAAAGTGAAGTTTCCTGTCTGTGATCTTGAGTTTCTCCTGCTACTGGGAAAGTTTGTGATCTGTTGGACAAGCCCACTGGAATGTAGTCAGGAAGCAGAAGGAATTTCATGGCTCACAATCTGCAGCAACGGCTTTAATCTTTCCTGGAGTCACTTGAAGCATTCTCTTTTTCCACTCCATATACCTTTTTTTTTTCCTCTTTTTTTTTTTTAACATGAACCAGCCTGTCAAACACACACACATAAAAATGTTACCTGAAATCTCAGTGTGATATTCTTTAGAAGTTTGGTGGCAAAAAAAAAGCAAAACTGAGGTTTGAAGCCCCTTGCTGTACACGTACACAAAATACCTTACACACGGCCATGCTACCGCAGGGTAGCTAGCAGTGCGGCTATAGCGGCTACTTGCTCCCGCTCCTACTGATTTGATATTCCGGGATGAAGGCACCAGGTTCACTTTATGCAACTTCATACAGCCCCTGGGGTTGAGGGGGTAAAATAATTAAAACAGATTTTTCCGAGTATACAGGTTGGATGTGACCCTGAGACATTTTGTTGTAGAGCAGGCTACTTTAACGAGTGCACGAGCCAGCGTTCATCTTAAATCAAATCTTATTCCCTTGTGTATCCCTGCAGCCTCTCCAAGGCTGCAAATCTGTTTCAAAGGTTATTAGTTTGGAAACACTTTAGGGGGTGCATAGCTGAACTAAACCTGTAACTGTCTGCATTATTTTGGTGGCAATAGACAAAGAGAGAAAAGTGCTCTTTGTTTGTTTTTTTTTTCCCTTTGTCTGCTGCCTGGCAAGTATTTTTCCATCCAACTAATCCCACTAGGTTTCTAATTGAAGTGGTGGTTTGCATAAATATTAATCAGTCACTACGAAACGCAAAGGGTCAGGGGCACACCAAATGAAGGAGTGTATTTGGTACCTACCCTGATGTATCTTTGCTGAGCTCTCATATTGCAGAAGATGCTCATACTGTTTTTGCCTAGTATGTTTTTGTTGAGTTTTATTTGTAATAGCAATACAGGTAAATAAATTATGTAAACATGTTACTTGTTCTAATTCTTCCATAATGCCATTTCAATGGGAAGTAAGTGACAAAATGTGTTGGTCTGGTCTTACAGTCCCTCTCTGTCTTAATGAATGGAAAAATATTTCTTCACTCTCCATAGTGTAATATATTGTGAGGAGAAAAAAATTAAAGTCTTGGAAGCCTTTATATGAATAGGGACCAAATAACCTGCTACAGAAAATTGCAATGCAGTGTTCTTGGTACTTACCTTGGCTATGTAACTCATTTGTTGCTGGCACGTATTCCAACTCCAAATTGACAGTTTCAGATGTTTTGCTTTACATGACTGTTTTGATTTCAGTGTTTATAGGCTTGATCTGACCACTTGATTTGACCCCTTTAACTTTGGTAATTCAGTTCTTCAAATGTTTAGGAAAGTTAAGGAACTAGTTAGGAAGATGAATTGGAAAGGAAGGAAAGGTACTGGCCAGGTTAAGGCTTCTTTCTTTGTTATCAGCATTGAATTGTGGAAAAATTATTTCCTGCATAGAACTGTCAATGCTGTGGAATTGCATCTTGTCTTCAGTTCTCCCACTGCTGTCCCCAGGCATCCAGGTTGTGACCAGAAACAAGCTGAGTGGTTTGATGAGTAAATGCAGTTAGAACTGCGTAATGCCTTTTTGCTCTTGGAACTAGACTGGCATTAGCTTTTCCTGATGACACATTTCTGTATATTAGCAGGAAGGCAGAATGTGACCATGACAAGCAAGATACAGTTTTATTAGACAGAGGAAGGGACAGAGTTGACTGCTGTAAACCCAGTGAAACTGGCTTTCCTATCAGTAGTTTTCAATGAAGTCAGACAAGGTGGAGAAATGTGGCAAAATATCAAGGCTTAAGTGTTAATACTTAAATGTTGCATATCGCTTTTCCATCCATCCTTGTACTCCAGTACTGCAGAAAGTGAATTCCCATTGATAGGTCCAAGATGCAGCCCGGTGTTGTATTCATTAGGCTTTCCTGTTGCCATTATGAAGGTTGGTAAAATTGAAGACACTGTTCTGATGCACCTATTTTCACACTTACCTTAGCCTCACAGGTATCCAGGGAGCACAGATACAATTGGAAAGGGGACGAGGAAAAAAGATCCATTTTTTCTTCTGCTGAAACGTAAGGAGTTCTGGGGAAACATAGACAGCTTAGAGATATTTGCCTTCCTTCAGGCATGCCATCAGCCATTGTATAGCTTCGAAACAAAACTCACCAAAAAATGACAGCGCTTTGTTGTTGCTGCTGCAGTGAGGAATTAGGCTGTTTCTAGGGGAGTATTTTTTAACATCCTTGCAATGCAAGGCTAGAGAGAAACCTCAAACCATTGTGCGATGACAGCCATTCCAAATCCTCAAATGTGGGAACTCTGTTGTCTGTCACCAGGCAATAGTCACCTTTCAGGACATTAAAATGGAAATTGTATAACAGCCAAAGAAATAAAGCCATGATATGATGGAGCTTGTCAGCTACTATCTGGTATCTGCACGCATATATCTTCTGTGTCGCCTTGTATTAAATCATTATGTGCAAGTATTTAGCTATTAAATAACAGTATATGACCATAATCAGTTGACCAGTATCAGTTTTCTCTTCCCTGCTTCCTTCATCCCAGCTTCAAGTTATGATCATGACACTTCAGAGCTCAGTGATTGTTACTAGTAGATCTGGGTAATCTGCTAAGTAATTTTGGTTTGTTTTGAGGTTCTGTGTTAAACTCTACTACATATTGTACGAGGCATATTGAGTTAAACTTGGGTTAAAGCTGTTAGTGAGCTATTTTACCAGTGGTTCTAACTCTAACAAAAAGAGAGTCCCTGTGCATGTACTTAGAAAAGTTTACAAACTTGCCTGTATTTGCTTAATAAGGTCAGAATAGAAAGCTAAGCTCCAAAGGAAGCAGTGGTTCTTATGGTTAGGAAAAATCAAAACAAGAACAGGAAAAGGACAACAGTGCTTCTATATTGTAAGACTGCATAGTCCACTGGAGAGAGTACGGGGCTGGCGGTGAGGGGTGGGGTGGCCTCTGGTGGGGCAGGTTGATGTTCCTGGTGGGAGATGTCTTGAAAATCCTTTTCCTATGCCACAAAGCCCTGTGAAATTTTGAAAAGCCTCACTGTTTTGTCTTCATGGAAACATCTTGGGGGATAAGGAACTACAGGAGCTTGGTTATTAGGTCACTCTTTAGGAAGCCAAAGATCCAAGTCTTTTAACCAGATTTGAAACTGGGTCTACACTAACTGGCGTATTTCTCTTTCACAGGAAAGAATTTAGCTCATGAAAACATTTTATGGCTTTGACAAATGTTCACTTATAGATGAAATATACTTTTTGCCAAAAAAAATCATAAGCTGTTTTTTCCCTTGGCTCTGGCAGTTCCTTTATTTTTCTGTGCTTTCATCCCCAAACCTCCTACCCTTTTTCTGTCTTGTCTGTTTTGATTCAGTCCGTGCCCTGAATGACTTCTGTCTTGCTATGTGCTTGTACAGAGTCTATCACAACGGGTTTCAATCTGTTAGCACCTAGAGGCATTAACATAATGCAGGTAATAAGGTCTAAATTTAACTTGCTCACAACTACTTTTACCCACTCTAATATGCATCATGCTCTTCAACTGACAGAATCGAATCACATATAATAGCTGCCTGGCTACAGTACACAGATGAAGAAGCTAATAGAAAGCATTTTCCTCAGTAAAAAGAATATTTTTCCCTTCCAAAACCCCCAGCTTCATTTTTTTCCCATTGCTTTCAGAAGATTCATGTCAAGATACATTTTGTTCCCACTGTGATGCCATTAAATCTCAAGCCTGGGATAAAATATCCTTTATGAGTTATTAAAGAATGTTACAGTAGCTGAATTGGGCAATCATTAAATAAATATTACTAAATAGTTTATAAAAAGAAAATTTAAGTGCTTGCCATTTTTACTTATTCTCCCTAGGAAGGATAATTTTATAGTTTTTCTTCCTTTATCTATTTTTATGATCTGGAATAAACTCTACGAACTTCATGGTTCATCCAAATACCTGTAAGAGGTTTAATTGATGGAGATCCTTTGAACAAGAAATAACTAACCAGCATGTTCCTAACTTTCTGTGTTTAGTCCCATGTGTCTCCTGAACAAAAAAGAAAAACTCCAGAAAATTGAGTTCAAGTACTTTGGTCTATATTTCTTTGCTTTTACAAGTCTTAATCACAGAAGTTAGCAGTGATAATCAAGTTATGTACAGGAAATTGGAAAGAAGTAATTAAATTCAAAAAATACAAAAGAGTTCGTTTGGACACTGTACACTGGCTTTGGTTTTTGGCAAAATTTTTCCTCTTCCTTAGCTCAAAATTCATTGTGCAATGTCTGCAGTGACCCTCAAGGAAGTCCTTCCATGTACAGGAGCATAAATCAAGGAAAGACACCGGTGCCAAATTTCCAGAAAATTCATTATGTTAACTTCTTTAAGTTAAGCTTCAGCTAGCTAAAAATACTGTCTAAGCACATCACCCAGCTTCCTTCAAGAGCCAATGGCAAGTTTCTAAAACACAAGGATAGTTAATCTTTTGGGAGTACCTTCCCCTCTCTTGACTCTGGAGACAGCTAATGTTGGTTTAAGCTGGATTCCAACCTGAACAACCAGCTTAGGAGGAACTTCAGTCACATATCCAGAGAAACCTGTGCTGAACAGTTCTGCTTTACAGTTGTTTGTAGTGTGTGGGACTGTACTCAAAAGGAGTGATGCTGGCTTCGTATCCCTCTTCCTGAGCACAGTTTACACATTTCTAATTTGCAGTTGCCTGTTCCTATGTGGTGCAAGTCTCACTTTGCTTGGTGATAACGTGTTACAGCATAGAAGCTGCCTGCTGGACTGGATTGAGACCAAAAGAACTTCTTACAGTCATGTTATATCTTCTCAAAGATTAAGGCAAAGCACAAGAACATGTACAGCCAGTTTAGTTTCAAGCTGTTGGAAGTAGCTCAGCGATGACTAGCACTGAACTGAGCATTTGTGCAGCAATATGGGTACAGCTGTGTGCTGGTGAAGGAGCAGCAAATTCACATCAAAATGAAGTTCTCAGATCAGGCAGCCAGTTTCTGTGTGTACCAATATAATTTTGTCTGTCACAATTGGATTAATCCAGTGCTGCTGACATCTGAAACCATAGGTACTCTCAGCAAAATCCACACACATGAATGTCACACATGCCAGTAACAACCATATGTGTTTCCCAGGTAGAGATCACAGCTGCTTTCTCAGTACCAGGGCATTAAAGACCCAAATATTACTATAGTTACCCAAAGACCTGCAGAAAGCAGGTCCATATTGTGATTTCTCCATGTTATGATTTTTTTTTTTCCCTAGGGATTCATGCTCATTTCTTTATTCACTCATCTTTTTTCTGAAGGTCTCATGGCTGTGTTGTCCATTTACAGCTGCCACCATCTTTGCTAGCCTGGTTTCTTCTTTGGTTAAACCAAACTATGGGATGCAAGGTCTTGACCTTTTTTGAAATTCAAACATATTATGATTGAGTCCAAACCCTTGATGCGCTGCTTCTCTTGTCCATCTCTAACATAACTGAATCTCTCCTGGCTCTTTTCCATTCAATTGTTTTCTATTTCAATAGATTCAAAAATAGCTCCTGCATATTTAATTATGCTTGACTTCACTGTGTTCCTTCTAGTCCATTCAGTCTCCAGTACAGTGCTTTGTCTGCTGACAGACTTTCCATTTAGGCTGGCTGATGTTCAACCTATTATACTTCCAGCCCATTTCGACTGAAAGAGGTTGTTATCCTGTGAGACTGGGAGCCTATGCAGTGTATTGTTGACCAAAAATTAGGTCAATGTCATACAAGTTCCTTACAGTCCATGATAAAATCGATCATTAAGAGCTGTGAAAGCAAGGTGTAACAGTGGACAGAGAAGTAAAGAAGTAATCAGAAGAATATTTCCCTTTTCTCTTTTAATAAGCTATCATTTATCCCTCTTCTGTTTTGATCCCTTTGGGGCATATTGCCTGAGCAGGAAAATTAAAAAAAAAAAAAAGTGAGAGAAAAGTAATAATAAAATAGTGCATGTGTTTAAATATTTGCAGTAGAAAGGAAGCAACGTAGAATCTTTCACTAAATCCATGATGAAACTGAACAGGTACAGGCTTTTCAAAGTAATTATTAAGTTCAGTTCCAGAGGGATGTTGGTGCTTAAATCTGCTAGGTTTTCTTTCGGGAAGTAGTCTCTTGGAGGGCCCTGATCCAGAAGCCCACTGAATTCAGTAGCAGTTTTCCCACTGACTCAAATAGTCTTCAAGTAAAACCCTAAAAAGCAGCTGGAACTTTGTATGTGTCGAGTTTATCGCCATGATAATTTGACATTGTTGTAGCACCAGTGTCTGCTGTCAACATTACATGCGTAATCCAACTAAAGTAAATTATATACAAACACTAAACAGAGAACAGTGCCTGTGTTGAAAAACATTCTGTCCAGAATAGGAGCTTATCTTTATTCTATTAATAATAATATATTTATGAATATATTTAACTCAGCACATTGGGATGTGTATCAAGGGAATTCTGACAAACACATGAAGGTGCTGCAGGTGAAGTGAACCCTAATTTAGCTACTTGATTATCCTCTGCAAGGCAAACACATTCATATTTCATGGACTCGTACAGCTCATCAGTAACATATCGTATAATATAGTGTGAAAACAGCACTTCCTCTGAGCCCAAGATGTTTGACCTACCTTACTTCAGCTCCTCATCTCAAATGATGTAGTTCATCCTTTCTTGCAACATAAATATGAATGGCATTTTAAACTGGTGAAGGTGTTTGTTTCCTGCGAGATGCACTTTTCATTTGTTGCATTAGTAGGGCAGATGAGTGATAGCACTTCTTGTAATGCTATGGGATAAAGTACAAAATCAGTGTGAGGGGAAGGAGGGAGCTGAAATACAGTCAGGGATACTTCTTTGATTCTTCCGTTGAATGAATGAGTTACTCTGGGACGGCGAATGATGTAGCAGTCTCCAGGCACTGAAGTATATAATAAAGTAAAAAGATATGGCAGTAGCTGACTAACCTGTAAAAAAAAAAATTTTCTCTGACATGCTAATATATTGGTTAATGGCTAGAGACACTAAGCATCCTTTGGAGGATGATTTATGGGCTTGACCTGAAGACTGCTGAATCCAACCAAAAGATGCTTATTGATGTCAGAGGATGCTGAAGTTTGAAGTGTTTTTCTTGTATTAACTTCACTTTTTAACATCTTGTCTTCAATCCATGTGAACATCCCATACTGACACCATTGGTTAAGTATGTGCTGAGACTGAGAACATTGTATGCTGGCCATGCCCCCCAGGCATGACAGAAATGTCAATTAGACTTGTAATACGACAACAAAAGAGGAGTGCTAAAGAGACATCACATTTTTTGAAAAGTGTGCGAAAATTAATGACAGAAGATACTTCCTTTTTTAGCAAAAAGGATGGAATTTGGAGTGCAAAACTGAAATAAATCACTGCAATCATATTAGCCTTCTCAAGCTGCCAAATTCTGCAAAGCCTAGTGTGGCACAGACACACAGGGGAAAAAAAAAAGACAAAAAAATTCTGCTTTTTTTGGTCTCCTAGAAAAATCTGTGGATGATTTCTATCCTGAAAAGATAATCATCTTAATTAATTATTCATCTTAATTAATAAATGATCTTAAGGAATATTAACCAGAGCCCCCATGTGGCTAAAATTGTTGAAGGAAGCCTGTGACATATATTTTACCCAACTTTGACCTTCCAGAGGTTAGGGTCTGTTCTAAACATGTCATAGGGGCTTCAAATAAAGCCCAAAGAGAAAAAGATCCACTTTCGGAAAGCTGCTCGTGCTGCCTGTCTTAGACTGTGCCATGCGACTAGCTTCTCTGGAGTTGTTGCTGCTATTCTACTGTGTCCCTGGATGTCCTCTCAAACTGGGGCTTCTGTGCACCCTGGGATGCTATCGCTTAACTGCGCAGGTTCGCAGCCTGCCTGGGGCACTGTCTGGGTGGTTCTCAACCACACTGCACTGACAGGGCTCCAGTGGCTCCCCCGACGTCACCAGTAATAGCTGAGTTCACCTGTTTGGGATCACAGTGCAGTGTTGATGAACACAGACAAATGCAAGAGACAAAGAGAGGGTGCGAGTGTGGGAATGGAGGGAAAAGTGAGGTGGCTGGGAAGAAGGGATGACATTTAAGGTACTTCAGGAGAGAAGGATTAGGAGGCATACTTCATGAACCAAAATGTTTAATATAATGAGGACTTTCAGTTGAATTTTTAAGACTTTGTTGGGCATGACCCCATTTTTCTCTGTTGTTTAGTAACTTCTCCAAAATTTGAAGCTAATATCTGTTTTCTTTTCGGACACATATGTCACTGCTATTGGGGGAAACTTTGCTTGTTCTCTAGCTTTTCATGTAATTTAGATGTGTTTTGAAGAGGAGGAAGGCACAAGAGTATCTTTAGTATCCCTTTCATGAAACGGTGTACTCTGGTACACTGCAGATATGAAGAACATCATGCAGGTAGTAGAATGCAGTACACTGGGAACAACAGGAGAGCGTATTGTAACTCCTGCCCTCTGCCTCACGGATGGGCTGTCCTACACTAGGCTTTGGACTCAGTGAGGCAGAATCATTCTTGGTTCAAAAGACAATCACTGTAACATCTGCAAAATATAATCTAATGTTCAGAAATAGCTAAGGAGTTAATTCTGTGCCGTACAAATGTTATTTGGAAACTGCTGCTTTTAAATAATTGCCATCTTTTGACATATTAGATATATTTTACCAACCCAGAACCCGCTTTTAAACTTAAAACAAAACTGAGAACAAAGACTGCCTGTGTGAAACCTAACTACTTTAAACACAGCTGCAGGTACCTGCACAATGTACACTTCTGAAAGGAAAGCACTAAAGTTGGCGAAATAAAATGGCCACTGAACTATTATGTAGAATGAAAGTTCCTGGCTAAACATATATTCTCATTCCATTTCATAGTACAGCATATATGTCCCTGGGGTGAAAGGCACAGCTGGTTATGAGAACATCGTAATGAACTGCCTGAGACCGCTGTGTGCATCTCACAGCCCTCTACTGGAAGAAATTTGGAGCTCTAAACTGCAGATCTGATAGAAATGGGCACAAACTGATTTTTCTATGATTCAAAACCATTTGCATTTTCCAAAAATAAATTGTATACCCTTTTCATAAGGAAGAGGTGAAGACCTTTACTTTTCCTTGGAGTTCAAAACTTCCTCATGTACTTCAAGACCAAATAGAATAGGAAACTTCCAACCTGGTGGAAAGTAATACATGAATCCTTATGCATCATAGTTCTTTTTATTTGGCTCCCTTTCCCAATCCCTTCCTTGGCAAAAATTGGTAGGGCTAATAAATATTTCCCTGTGGAAAAAAAAAAATTCATGAGAAAAATCTCAGCTAACCTACAATACATAGCATAGTGCATACAAGTAATGGGTAGGGATTTTTCCAGTGGCCAAAATATTCTGTGACTTTGGAAGCACATGCAAGTGGATTTTATTCTTACCACGGCACGGCACCTAGGGCATTCAGTGCCACTTACTGCATCTGATCTGAAAGAGGTAACATAAGGTATGCTAACTTTTGGGTTTCTATTCCCTGATCATATCGTTAGTGCCAATTGTAGAAATAGCTCTGAAGGGAAGAAAACAGCAGAAGCATGATTTAAAACTTCATTGTGCTGTAACTCAAACATTTGGCCTGCCCATATATTGTTACTGGAATACTTAGGTAGTGTGAAGGGAAAGAAAGCACAATTGTAATAGAATTTCTTTACTAAGCTGCCAAGTGCCCTTGAGGGTACACCAGGACTCTGTGGATGCAAGAAACAGGGCTGTCTCTGAAATTCAAGAAAAAATGTTCTCAGTGGAACCAAAGTTGGTATTTAGTCTGCTGGTGCATTGACAAAGCTTAGGTAAGGCTGAAATTTGATGCAAGACCCATCGCTGAATTAAAGAAAATTGCTTTCTAATAATTTGGTGAAAACCACTGCTATAGTTGAGATGTGTTGACATTAAATAGCTTTTGATTTCTGATTTGTTCCATAGTGCTAAGATGGGGCTGGAGGCAATTAGCTGCATTTGGAAGTAGGGGAATGATTGATTGTTCTGCTTCCTCTCAGCTGCTTTGTGGGTTTAACTTTTATCTACAGTTTAAAATCAAAGGGCTCTTTTCTTTTCTTTTAAACTAGTTTACAATCTGTTGACAAAAAGGCCTTCCATCGGAGTAGATCGTGTGCTCTTGCTTAGCTGGATTAAAAATGACAATTCTATTTGCAGGAAGATATTATTTTCCTGATTATTTCTTCCTGGCAAAAAAAAAGGCTTCATGGTGTAATTTCTATTTTCACTTGATGACTTGAGAGCGTTTTTTTCATTTAGAAATTTTTTCACTCCAGCTCTGATAAACAGTAATAGATCACTATTTGTTTGATTTGGTTTTTAAATCACTATGGGCTCTGAATTTGCAACTAGAAGTCAATGAGGCTCTGTGCTGACTTAGGTCAGAATGCACAAACAGGGACAGATTCCTTTTGGTTATATTTAAGCATATTTTCAAGAACAGTCTTACAGCAATCATGTCAGTGAAGGGCAGTTTCTTCTAACAAAACCACATCAATCTCCTTATTTGAATAGCAGTATTCCCTGATCTTAATTAGAATGTGAGAGGTTCTGAGGGACCTTGGTTCCAGACACTACAGTGTGACCATCCCAGCTCTTGCTAACCTGCACCGCAAACATTTCCACCCTTGTCAGCTCTTCCCTGGATTTCACAGCTCACCCAGGAAAAAGGGACAGGCTGCCAGGATTGTTTCTACATTGCTGGTAGCACAATTAGCTTTCTCTTGAGATAAACATTTACCAGAAGCCTGGATCTCAGCACCTCCTTGGAGGTAAGACTATTTTTTTACACTCCAGCTGCTGTTCTGCAAAAATGGGCTCTGGATGAAAAATGCTCACAGGGTCCAGGGGCTGATCTTCACAACAAACACTGCCTACAGCCAAAACCCACCAGGGATAAAAAGGGGAGCTTAAAAAGGCAACTAGATTTACAAACCTGTAAGCAGGAAACACTGTTGTAAACTTTATTGTCCCAGGCTTATTTAGGGACCCTGGGGAGAGTGCAAGCACACTCCATGCCTCTGTCGTGCCTTGTTCAGTGGTTTCAGCTCCTAAATAGAGAACAGGGACTGCTAAACTGCTGCAGAGAGGCAAGAAGGAAAGATGGATGGGTTCAGAGCCTTGCTTCTCAGTCCTTGCTACAGTCTGCTCAAGTAGCTGTGTGCAGGAGAGGTCAGCTTCTCTACATAAAAAGAGACGGGAAATCAGAGGAACAAGAGGTTGAAGTGTTGCTTAATCTCTGATCTGCCCTCAGGGCAGCTATGAACTGCTCTGTTCTCAGAGTAGATTGTAAAATTGCCATCTGCCCTACCTAGATTACACCTGAAAGAGAACAAGAAACATCGGAATGGCTACTGGGTTCCGCAGTTCATTGGCGTTCACAGTGTCCAACTATTAGTTCTTCTGTTCCATCCTCAAGCTCAGCTTATAAAGAAGATACACCTATAAATTATCCAAAGAAGAGGGCGAGACATGCACAGACAGGCAAGACGAAAAGGGAGGAGGATCAGAGATTTTTAGGCCAGGACAGAATTCTCTGTCTCATTTTGTAGCCAGTGTGCATATTTACAATGCATAGATGGGAAAGGCCCACAGAGAAAATACCACTCACAAATCATATCTTTCAGCATCCTACGGAGTTTGTTAAAGTTCACTCATGACTCCTATGCTTGTACTCCATAAATCATTCTTTCTTCTGAAAACAGGGTAAACCTGGATCCCCAATCTACATTAAGATCATGTCCGTTTCATCTCACGGTTATATCTCTTTTGAGGCAGCCTGCCTCACCCTTCCTTGTCATAAAAATTAATTGGAGGACCACTGCTTTCCTAATGGCACACGTCAGCATGAGAGAACTGCGTCTTCTATAGATGGTGACGTGCAAACCTGTCTCTCAGTGTAAAGGTTCTCCTCAGAGACCTGTGCTCTGCCTCCAGTACAATCTCATGAGGTGTTGAAGAACAGAGGGTTCTTTTCTTTGGTCTTAAAATGCTTAGGTAAGAAACACCTGACCTGGGGTTAGATGATTGGAATATTTCCCCGCTTTGCACCTTGACCTACTGCACAAAGTGGGTATTTTATAATATTTTTATAATCGACTTTTTTTTAAAAAAAAAAAAACACCTTTACTTTCAAATAAGAAGTTTACGACTGGTCAGTATGCGTTTTTCCCTACTGAATGTTCATACTCAAATGCAACAAATAGCAGATCTGATGCTGGATGTAAGAAATCCTAATTTTACACTGAGGTACTTCTGCTGGCTTCTATGATGCTATTCCTGACAATAAAACTCCAGTAAGATCATACTCATGCTCATGAATTTGACTCAAAGTTGCAACACAAATTTAAAAAAAAAAGAAATAGAATAAGGCAAATATTCACTAGCATATGCTATGGCAGTGGAGTGCTGCTGAAATCTCTCTGCACTCTGTTCATATGTAGCATATGTGATATAACTGAAAAGCATAATAGTGTGAATTTGTTTTTCTCCAACACCTTCTATCCACAAAAACTGAGATTTCCAAATACAATCTAATTAAGCCTAATCCTGTCACCGAGTTGAACAGATTACATGTGTGGATGTAGAAGGATTGCAGCTCTGCTCACCACTGTAACAAAGCCATCTCTGGAGCAGAGCTCCAGTATCAGCGCTAACCCCATGAAAGTGGTTTTCCTGCACTAGCATGGTACTTTTGGCATGCTTTATCAGTCCTCTGTTAGGACATATCCACAACCAGTCCCAGCCTTCCTAGTGGAACAGTTTTTTGGGGTGTAGGACATTATTCCCTGCTCTTGGCTGACAAAAAGATTAGGTTCTGCTCTAACTCGCAGCGGAATTAGTCTCTTTAGTAATAAATATTTTGATTATAATATTTGGATGCTCTACGTTCAAAAGTTACTGAAAACCAAATGGAGGCTTAGCCATTATGAAGATAATTAAAGCAAATCCTGAGAGAAATTGAACATATTCATTTCTACACTAGCTGAGATTCGCCCTTTCCTTTCTAACAGCTGTATGATTCTCATCACGGTGTTCTGTATTTTACTATCTGTCCTTTTGCTTACTATCATCTGCATTCTACTGGTATTTATAATTATGTGATATTATAGTCAAGTCTTTTCCAACTGAACGACCAATTATGAAAGCCCTGAGAGAATAGGGATGGAACATGAGAATATAATGCCTCCTGATGGAGCTATAGCTGCTTTTTCAGTCTCTCTGCACAACATCTTTAAGACAGAAGGCAAATATCTTATAATCCCATCAAATATTTTTCATTCTTTAATCACATACACATATCTGATGTCTGCAAGATCCCAGTACGAACAGGAAAACACTCTTGCTTTTATCATTCCTTCTTCATTCTGCTATATTGATTTGATGCTAAGTTGCACAGCATTACCTGCAATTATTTGTCATTTTGCTCTTAAAAAAATATTCCAAAGTCATGGTATAGGCTGCAAATGAGATGTTCACTGGAGTGGAACTGCAGTATCCAAGATACACAGGCTTGTGCTGAAGGGAATTTGACTTGCACATTTACAGTAGAGCTCTCAAAAATTCCGTTTATTTTTGTTGGAGCTGGAAGCACTAAAGATTTTATATATAGGGGGAATTACACCATAAAGGACTAGTTGAGAAATCAGAAACACCTCAGTAAAATTTTTGGTAAGATTTAATCCCAAAACTGTGAAAAATTGAGAAAAAAAAAAAAAAGGGAGAAATTGTCACAAAAGTGTTTGTAAAAACATTTGGGGGAAGAGTAATAAGAGGGACATGTCAGCTCATAATTCTAAATTATGATCATTTTCTTCCAGAAATAAATGGGTTTAACTTTAAGCTAATGGTCTTATTTTGATTCAGAGGTACATCCAGGCATCACCATAAATCCTACTGCTAAGTAAGCCATTAGCAGGACCACTGTTAATTTCAGTATATGCAGCATTGATTACAATAGAAATTCCCTCTCCTCTACATTCTTAACTTAGACTCCTTAGACTGCTTAATTGTTTCCTAGGCAGAACTGGGAGGGTTCCCATACCTAATTGCTGATAGAGAATGCAGCACAAAATCTGAGTTTATACAAGTAAATAATGTACATTAACATCAGTTCATAAATCAGATTCATCACCCACAAACAACAAATATGGAATATAAATGAGAATATTGAAGTATATACAAGTCAGAATATAAAACACCACTTATCAGATGTTAAAATGCATTTTACAGTGTTTTCAGGAGACCACCTAGGATGATATGTGGGAAGAATCACACTGAACTCCAGAGGACTGAAGGAGTGAACCCCATCTGCATCAGGGAGGAATGTGACCTCAGGTACTCATTCGCTGGTAATTAATGACAAAAAGTATTTAATTTGATGTTGTTTTGATGCATCATTTTTTTTCATTTTTAAATTATGATAATTTTAGAAAATAGCTTTTTAATTTTTAGTAATCAGGTTTAATTAAAATGCAAACGAAAGTTTAGAGGCACTACCTTCAAGAGACATTTTTTAAAAGACTGTTAAAAGTGGAATTGATCCCTTATCATTGACCAAATAGCAGAATTTCAAGTCAGTGTGAAATGCGCTGACTTAATAGCAGGTAGCAATTCTCATCTCCCACACATTCCCCCACCTGCAAATGTTTTCTGTAACAAAGGGAAAAAATACCTTGAGTTAAGCCATTGTTATTTTTATATTTTCTGCGCACCAGCAAAATCAATAGTTCTGATTCTTGCCAAAAGCTCACAGCACTATTTTCTTAGATCACCTGCATCTCAATCTGATTCCGGAGATTAATTGCTAGTATGAAGATTCTGATTCTGAGTTTCCTACTAGGCTTGCAGTTACACTTGCAATTCCATCTCCTTGCTTAAACTCACAAATAAGTCCCAGCTTTGACTCAATTAGCTCTGCATTGTATCTGTTAATAAAAAGCAACAGATCCTTCATGCATACTTCAGCAGCAAGGTCTGGCAACACGTAACTTCACATGGGATATCAACAGTTCCTCCTAGTTCAGTTTAAGCACAGACAGAGATGGAAGTATGCTGCCCATGGAGGGGTGAAATGTGCTGGATGTACACTTTCTCTAGTATAGTACTAAAACTTGTGCAAAGCCCCAGTTTCAGCCCTTTTGGTGCTGAAGCTGAGCTCCCCAGGTGTGCAAAGTGTAGGCTGCACCAGTGTAAACATCCCTGTGGTGCCACGTTCCAGTGGCTGGTCTTCAGGCACCAGAATCCCTGCAGTCACAGAAGCGAGTTCAGCTTTTATGCTTGCTGAGAACTTGGCTCCTTTGCTGAGCACTGCCTGGACCTGATTTTTTTGTGGTCAAGTGCATGTCTGCTAGAAATATGATTAAATTCAACTGTTGCTTTGCAGAGGCTTCCGGGTAGGAAACAGATGGCATTGATGCCTTTTTTGAACCCATCCCATCCCTGTCCCACACTGTGATCATGCAGCAGCCATTTCAAGGGAGGAGAAAGAATGCCATTTACAGGAAGAATCATTTCCAGAAGTGTGACAGAGGACTTTTTTTTTTTTTTTTAAAGTAAAATAAGGGAGAAGCCAGACAAGAAGATCGTAGTGACCTCAGTCACAGATGTTTAATAGTAGCTTCCTTCCTGTATAGAAATGTTCTTTGCAATTTTTTTTTTTCCAAATGCAGAAAAAATATGAAGATGAAAGTTTGGAAACCATGAGGTAAACAAAAGGTGGAAAACAAACTCTGGAGCCAGCATCTGGGCAGAAATTAGTTATGTGATAGTTCTGAATGAAGGATGACAGCAGCAGTACTGATTATATGGCATGGTTTTTCTCTTTGTTTAGAGCTTCTAGAACACGTATCATTCTCTTCTTTTGCAAAGGAGGAATGTAAACAAGCTCTGTATGTGAAACTGGAAAAGATTACTGGGGTGACCCCTACCAACCCATACATGGAGCAGCTTTGAACAGCTCTTGTTTGAGCTTTGATGAGCAGCTGGACCCTCTGCACATGCTGATGTGGACTGTCCCTCACGTAGTAGTATTGAGGTAGGTGTTCTCATTTGAGAGATTTTCATTCTCCACTTCATCTACTAAAGACAGAGCATGTCAATCTAAGGGCTTTTCTAGACTTGGCAGTTAGTTCTAGATATTTTAAAGTTGGTTTATATACTGCTATGTATATTTAGCAGGCATGCATGGCATATTGCAACGTGTCAAATTCAGAGAAGGACATGTTGTTATCCTTTCTTTAACTAGTCCAATACTGATAACACACATTAGAGCTCAGAGGGAAATAATCATGTTAATTCTGGCAATCCTGCCACAAGCATGTTTTAACTCATAAAAGCTCTTGGCAATGATTCACGTATTGAGTACTTTTAAGGAATAAAGAATCTAAATAGTAAAAAAATCTGAGTCATGAGCAGCAGCCAGGGAGAATATCAATTGACATAAAATAATAGTGGCTCATAAATACAATCTTTTTCCCTCTTCGCTCTTTCCTTAAGATGAAATAAGATTGGAAGTGACAGAAAGATGTCCAAATTTGTCAGTGCTAGTCCAGTATCCTTCAGTTCCTAAATATATCCCACTTCAAGTGGTCCCTCCAAGACGGCATGTTTAAAGTATTTTTGAATAAATATTTTAAAAGTACTTCTAAAGACTTTTTAAAAGTCAGCAGCCGTCATTTTCCCTGCACACCTGTGGAATAACACAAGGGATGAATTTGGCCCTGCAATTAAGAACCACATGTTCTAGTGACCTGCAAACAGCTCAAGATCAAAAATAAATTTGCTTGAGGCAATAGATGACATATTGGAGGATAAAAATATTTGTCTTGTTCTTTGGGCAGCACTTAGGATCATGTGAGTCCCTTGTGACTAGGTTTTGAGAATTAGCTCCCCATGGAGAAGTCTATTCCTGTACAGCGTAGCAAAGCAAGTCCTCATTTAAGTAGTTTTATGAACTAGTAACATTAATCTATTCATTGCAGTAACTCCTATATCTCTTAAGTGACACTCACTGCTTTTCTGCTAGTGACAATCAACTGGAAACTCACCTTCTGCAAATGTTTTAGTGCCAGATGAGGTATCATAAAAGGCTGTATGTCCTCAGACTCTATGTCAGAATTTCATTCCATAGCCATTAGTACAGTGCCCAACATTAACAATCAATATTTTATTAGTGCCACAGGATTCCCTGCCTTTATACTTTTTTTTTTTTTCATGTATTGCTGTGTTTAATGTATGTGCCTATCTGGTTATCTGGAGACAGGTGATGGTTGGTTGGTTGAAGGTAATCACTTACTAATTCTTTAATAATCCATACAGTTTAAGGGGAAAGGTTGGCAATCTTAGACGGAAGATTAAATGAGTGAGACTCCCAGAGATTCCTGTAGCTAGAGAAATTGATTTATAGCATGCAGGAAAAGCTTTCTTTTGGAAATTGAGTGAGCAAGTGGCTGCAATTTATATAAATTAAACTGTGGGCTTGTTTCTCTGGCTTGAGGGTTTTTTTTCCTGTTTTTAACAAAGCTACTGGTGCATAAATAGTGTTTGGTTCTTTTTCTAAATGTTGGTTCTGTACAGTTGTTTTTAATCATAGAACCTTTTGGAATCAATTGTAGGATTAATCTAATTGCAGGTTCACTCTTTGCTTGTTATTCTACGGAGCATAGTGCAAGAGGGAAGCTGTGGCCAGGGAGAAAAATCAGCTTTGCATTCTTGCCTCATGTCACTTTCCTCAAACAGTCTCTGATCTATCATTACAATCAAAATTCTTTATCCTGAAAATTGCAACATGAAATTTTAAAGCTTAAAATAGCACTTCTGTAAGGCAGAGATTAGATTATGCAAAGTGTTAATGCAGCATTAACTGAAGAGTTCCAATTAAATAATTATAAATACTTACAAGTCTAGCCTTTTTATTTCCATAGTACTGTAGTTTAAAAGTTTTGCACTTTCCTTCTTTCTTTATCTGACAGTGTTCTTGCTAGTCAAGGACTAAGACCTCTGCAACATTTGCTTTTTCTTCTTTTATCATAAAAGAAGACATAAAATTTCAGTTATAATACTAGCAAATATTCTTTTGAAAAAAAAATTATAGATCTCCCTGAGACACAGTCAATGGTTTAGACTTACTTTCAGAGGTTGCAAAAGGTGCATGCTGAGACTCTATGGTAAAAGTCCAAGTACCGTTGAAATCCTGTATAGTGAATAACCCACAGACATGTACAAGGTCAAGACCAGAGTTCTACTAATTTAGTAGCCCAAATAAAATATATTTAAAACCATGCAGTGATTTGGATTTTGAACACTTCTTTAAAACTCTCTGGACATTGCTGTTTGGGTCATGAACACATTGGTATACATAAGTATGCAGGTGTACGTGTATGCACTGCAGGCATCATTGATAAAGCTAAGAAAAGTCACATCTTCATGCTCATTAAGACTCCTTCTTTAGGAACCACTCAGGAAATCACAGCAAACAGAACTCTGTTGACTGCCTTGGAAATAGGGTCTAAGCAGGCAACTTCTGATTTTTTTTTTTTTTTTTTCCCCTGTCCTCTGATTGTTGACTTACCATGGTCACATACACCTCTATTTCTCACCCTGTGCCTCACTCCACCTACACCAACAGGATATATGGGGGATATGTCCTTACAGTCCAGAACATGTTTTTTTTCTTACCTTTTTTTATGTATTGAAACCACTTTTATTTTGGCTCTTTGGGAGTGACTGTTGTGGTTCACTTTTAAAATGTGGTTTGGGTAAAATTTGTAAGTCAAACCCAACTACTCATGTATGACTCTTTTCCTGCATGTTTCATTTTTTTAATCTATGCAGTAAAATCAGAAAGAAACAGTGAAATAATTTCATTATTTGTTAAACTAATAATCTAATCACAAGAGGGTATTACGTGTCAGGTACAAAAATCCACAGCATTTTTACGGGCTAGAAAACTAGTTCAACTGAATGGATAATTTCATTTTTTAATTCAGTGCAAACGAAATGTGCCTTGAATACCTGTTTTATCTTCTTTTGCTCATGGAATTTACATTTAAGTAACAGTTTTCTGAACAATTATACCATGATCATTTAAAAATATTAGCAATAATATAGAAATATAAAACTCTTAATCTCTTAGTTCTCCCTGCTGGTTTTTGGCTGCAGTAGCTTTGGTTACATCAGCCATTCTGGTGCTCCCAGGGGATGCGAAGGGGTTGTAGTTGGAAGTGCACAGCCCCCATGCAATTCCCCAGATACTGATGATGCTTCATGTCGATTCCTATTCTATCTTGCAATGATCATGTCTGCACTGCCACGACCATCTCTGGGTACATACTAGACCTCGTTCAGAGAAGCAGCAGTGTTTCAGAAATACAGTTACTCTGCACCAAAGCCATTGCAACCTGCACAGGGCTGCTCTGTGCTGTGTAGACACAGTCAGTCACTGGCCAACATGCTGTTTGTTGACAGACTGTTGGCAGACTGAGGCTCCAGACAGCTCATGTCTTCAAGTGCTGGCCACTTCTTTCAATACTCTTCTTTTGTTTTTACTTCTACAAGTGTCTTGATTAATCTTTGACATGCTATAGCAAAAACTGTTCTGTCTTCGCCCAATCTGTGGTGAAGTTAATGTTTCTCAATGGTACGCTCTCCCTACTCTGAAGAGAAAGCAATCTCCCTTCTACACTAGCCAGTCATGTCCTGAATAGATACAATTAATTACCTTACTAATCTCACTAAGCATTAGGTTAACACTCTCTGCACGAGATCACTTCCCAATTAGTTAGCTAGTAACATCATCAGCAGAACACCAGCTTGCCTGGGGAATGAGGGGCAATCAACCATTTCATAGCCATTTGAACCTAGATGAAGCATACGTGCTCAGCTCCCCGAAGACAGAAATGTAATGACAGAAATTACTGAAATGATAGTCCTTGCACAAGCAGGCCCTTTATTTTTTCCAGTGGTGGAAGATACTAGCTCAGCTGATAAACTTGTTACAAGCCATTGCATTCCATCAGAAATTCAAGTCAGCTGTAATATCATATTTTCTTTTCTGCGGAGCCAGGAGAATAAATAATAAACAACAGGATGGACTGTAATCTGTTTCTCCCCCATGGACATCTAAAGTTATGCTTGAATATATTTTTTTTTTTTTGCTGTAGCATGACAAGTTGCCTCTGATTCATACCTTGTCATGACTTAGGGTAAGACGCTAATTATTTACCTAAGCTGTTCCATGTCTCATAATAATGTACTTAGCAATTTACTTCCTCCTCTCTAAAATACCATCTTCCTGAGGCAAGCATTTTAAGTGATATATAAAGATGTGGTTAATCACAAGTAATTATCACAACCTTAGTACAGCAGGGACAAAAGGGAAGCAATCTGATATCAAAGTGAAGACGGGACAAACTTGAAAATGAAGTTTGCACTTAGCATCAAGAAATAGGGGATATAATTCCAGGTTGGCTGATCAAAGCAGTGGGATAAAGCATGTTTGAACTCTATTAAGGCAATCATACAAGCTGCTGAAATATTAGCTTGCTGTAAGAACACTTGCTTAATTGCTGAAATGAAAACTATTTATAAAATGGCCCTATTCCTAGAGGCACAGGTAAAGAACAGCTGTTCTGCATGAGAAAGCCTCCTGTATTTTGTGTTTTATATGAGTTTCACCTCAGAGACCCTGATGTGTATCTTGGTGAAGGCTTTGTCTCCAACTATGTAATCAGAGCACACAAAATTAAATTTTAGGACTGACCTCCTGAGGCTGTTGATCTAGTAGCATGGTACCTGGGAAGCCAGGGACACCAGTGAGGTATTTTCTCTGTTCACTTTGTTGTAGATTGACCTTTCAGCAAGGATGAGTGAGTGAGTGTGTTTCTAAACAAAAATTCCAATTGTTATTCCAATAAAGCATCCTAGAATGCCCCTCCACACTCACACACACATATCCCCCTCTCATATCTTACTTGCTTCAGGATTTCAACCCAAACCAGGAAAGAAAATGGGAAGAAAACCAACTGATTCTTTTAAACTGATACCAGATGGCTTCTGGCTCTGAAGTGGGTACGCAGGGCTGTGTACTGAATAATAACCAAGGGAACCTCTTACAGCTTGGATCTTTTCAAACATGGTATGACAGCCTGTTGCATGTGAGAAGGATACGGACAACTGCAATAACTGTGGAAAAGCAATGATTATGCAAATTGTTCGTAGCAGTAAAATAAAGCCTGAAATACTAAATTAAGTATAGGATCCTGCCTGGAAAGGAAGAGAGAAAAGTCAGGACTATTAGCCTCCATAGGTTGTCCTCTGTTATGTGAAATCATCTGATGCTTGACATTTCTTTCAGTGTATTCACTTACTGGTTTACTAGGGACTAGTAAAACTGTTACAGTTGAACAGTGTAGTGTGCCTGTTGCCTTCCCTTCCACTGCTTCTGGAACTGCAGAAAGCTACAAAGTATATTTTACTTTCCAGTTAAATGCTTTTAAAAAGGCAACAGGGCCTCCCCCAAGTCTTCACAGTGGCAAAATCGAGTAAGCAAAGAAAAAAGAGGGAGAGAGTGGGAGAAAGGAGGAGACCTGAATTTCAGCCTTTGAAAAGCAATGCTATATTTACTAATGATCTGAAATTCATTTTTAATTAAAGTATTAAATTCTGTTAGTTTGGTTTTTCATTTTAGTTTTTGTTTGTTTGTTTGTTTTGTTTTCAAATAGAAAATATTTATCAGATCCTCTTATTAGGAATTTTCTCTTTCTTTTCCAAATCCAATTCCTCAGGGGACTGGTGACCCCTTTCCCTCTTTCTAAAAAAAATGGATCTCCAAAGGCAGCACATCTTCTCCCTTAACACATCTCTCTCCTTGACAAGTAGCAGTCATGACAAGATGAGAAGGCTTAGGCCTGTCACTTGTCCCCTCTCCAAACCAGTGAATGCTCATCAACCGGTTAACCTACAACTGGTATTTATTTCTGATGACAGCATTATCTAAGAGATAAGGCTAGCGCGTGACTCAGGAGACCTGGGCTCTGTTTCTAATTCTGGTACCATGCCACTGTGTGACATGGGCTTTATCACTTCCCTTCTCTGCCTTTTTTTTTTCTTTTTTTTCTTTTTTTTCCCTTAACTCTTTTTATCCATTGAGAAATAAATTGCAGTGGGGTGACGGGGGATTAAGGTTGTTTAGGATTGTGGCCATCACAATAAAACTAACAGTATGTGAAAATAAAGCATAGAAGATGGATATACAGAAAAAGACAAGATACATTATCTTGTTCCATCCTTTGTAAGGATCGAAGAAATGCAATAAAAGACAATGCAAGGACTGTGGGCTCTATCATTAAAGTAACCCAGTGTTACTTTGCAATTTTTTTTTTTATTGCTTTCTATGAACAGTGAAATGACTGGTATTTAATTAACTAAAACTCAAATGCTGCGTCGTCTTTCCTGTTCCCCTCTTGGCGGGACAAGACAAATGGTCATAATATTCTTTCTGTAGTGAAATTTTAAGATACAGCAAAATACATTTCAGGGCTGTGAAGTGATTGACCTCTGAAGTATTGTTTTTCTGGCTGATCTTTTTATTTTAAAAAAGGAAAAAAAAATCAATTCAGTTGTGCCTAAACATCTCAAGTTTGAAGATCAGCATTAGATTGTCATAATCTTTATTTAGTACAGTGTTGTGTTGAGTTATTTGTTTAAAGCTGACACTTCCTGACAGTATTAGGTTACATCTTAAGGAGATACTGTGAGTTGTGTTTGAAGCTGCATCTTGGATTTACTGCAGCTGCTGTAAATATCATCTCAGCAACCTTCATAAATTATGCTAAAGGCATTTTTCAGTTATATAAGTATTATTCTGGTATGTAAATGAATTTCTGCCATCAGATACCTGTAAACTATTGCAAAGATAGTGAATGTATGGCATGTAAAATTTTATATTTAAGGCTCATTCCAGTTTACAGTAATATGAATACATATCTGTTGTATTCTGTATAGAACACATGCAAAATTGGTCATGCCATTAGTATAGCTGTTACAGTTATAGTTCTCCTATAGCCTGGCTCAATTTGCAAGTGTATAAGAAATGGGGGAGGTTTATAGCTCAGATACTGTACAGCTGGATAAAGGGGTTACCTAAATATATGTTACAAATATGCTTTACTCTGAGCATACTGCACAGAGTCTTCACAGAGCAGCAACAAGCTCAGTATCACAACAAGCAAACGTGGATGCTTCTGAACTCAGGGAAACTGCTGTCCTCACTGGTGAAGCCATGAGACTGTACAGAAATTACTCATACAGCCTTCCCTTGGATTTTGAGGTAGTCTAGCCTGAGTTATGCAAGCAGATTTTACAAGTTAAGACCAAATGGAGTTAGGCAACTTATTTAGATTAAGTAGGAGTTGTTAGCCAGTCCAGGCTCGTGAGCAGTGGTCAGTCAAGTAACTGAACTGAATATATTTTGGGGCACTTGGTCATGTGCAAGGAAACCATTTACAAGGCCAAAGACATCTGGTAGTGGCCGGCATTGCAGGAACTCTGTGATAGTCTAAGTCTCGGTGTAATGAATCCTGCCCGGCTCTCAATTATTAGAAAGAGCAGAGTGAAAATGAGTAAGAGATTGGAGCAATGATAGACTCTCCAGTGACACAGTAATGATGGCAGCTTAAAGGCAACTGCTGGCTGGATGGCCAGGAAAAGTAAATACACTATAAATCATGTGGCTGCAGGAGTGCGGCTCTAGGCGTGCTTCTCAGCTAGGCACTCCTATCACTGTTTACTGTTACTCACAGAAAACCTCTAGTGGAGCTGGCCGTAGTGAGTGCATAATCCCTTCTTCTAAATATTGTGCACCTTTGGGGCATGCCCTGTCCCTCAGTCTTTGTCCCACTGGCAGTCCTGGGACTTCCAAATATAGGTCAGTCTCTCCTCTTCTGCCCCTCCTCTACCTTAAAAAATAAAGCCAAACCTCAATAGTTCCCTCCTCCCTTGAGACAGTAGTGTGACAGAGCAGCATAGATCTTTGAGTTGCCAGCCCTTCATGCCATCAAACCATATTATTTTATTGTAAGTAGAGCTCTGTGGAGATTCTCAACTGCCTCTGCCAAAGCGAATCTCCGCTAAGGGATAAATTAGATGTATGGATTACCTCTGTGATGCATTTCACAGCTGCCCTTGCATTCAGGGAGTCCCACTAATCCCAACCCAATATAAGGATAAGGATTCAGTAATTAAGTGCAGAGACATAAAATAAAAAATTTTGAATCAGTATAAAGAAATGACTGCCCATTTAGTTCCTAGCTTACAGGAGCATCTGGCTCCTCCAGCCAGGGCTGAACACACAGCGTGCAAACATGTCTGTACAGATAGGATCTTGGAGTGTAAGACATCAAGTGGCATGGAAAAAAATGGGAGGAAAGTATGGTAGTCAATTATATTTATAAAGGGCCTGATCCCAAGCCCATTAATGAATGTTTCTATTAACTTCAATGCTTGCTTTGGACTAAAGCCAGGTATATTTGCAGTGGCAGTGAATCTATTAGATCTTTATGTCTGTAAAAGCAAACTGTAGGAAAGGAGAATTCTTTCAGTGCAGAATGTACTCAGCTATCACCTGCTTTTGGCAAAAAAAAAACCAACCCTGTAATGCTGTTTTCCTATAATAAAAACAATAATAATTCTTCAGTCATAGCTTTATGATTAAACAACATTGAGGCATTGTTTTTTTTCTTCTTATCTTATTTTGCGTAATTCCTAGGCTGCAATGCAGAAAAACCTTTTGAGATATTAACTAGATTATAAAAATGTCATGTCAGATTTGAAAACTGTGTCACTAACATGAGAGTTTTAATTATGAATAAATTAAAAAAAAAAGAGAGAAACTGCTTTTCCTGTGGCAATAAGACTTTGCATTATGCACAAGCTTAGAAATGTTCAAAGGCTGAAAAGTAAAAGTGAGATAAGAGAGTGGATTATTCTGGAAACCAGGCAAAAGTAAAACTGATAAAACATTACCATTCAAATGATATCTTTACAGGAGTCATTACAACAGAATTAATGTTGTTGGAACTCAGAGAGAAGCAAGGTTATAAACCGTTCCAGCCAGTATGCCAGAGATAATAAATAAACACCTGTAGCAACAGATTAGTAACCAGTGATTGAGCCAAGGGTGTGCAGGAAATGCACGGGACCTTACTCTGTAAAGCACACATGCACAACTCAGCAGTGAAGAACATCTTTGTATTTGGCAGCAATAGATTGCCCAAGTGCTGTGCAGGACATTCTGATTTCACTGAGGCTTCTCACATACCTCAGTTCATTTGTAGGCTCTAATGTGTGTACCTGGCTCTGTCTTCCTTTATTGCTAACAGATGTCACTAGTTTTCCCAAACATTTATCTGCTGAGTGGGACCAAAGGCTGCCCGCAGCCTCCTTTCCCTTGAGAGTGTACCCAGGGCCAAGGTCTACACAACACGGGCAAGAAAAGTTACATCTGCTCCTAATTCCATTGTGGCTTGATTTATCCAAAAGTAAAATGCCCTAGAATACCTGGCAGCCTTAGGAAGACGTTGTGGAGACACAAACTATGTCAGGAAAATGTATTACTTGGTGGGGGAGCCCATAAACCCTTTAGCAGAGGTAACCACACATCAGCTCAGACCTGGAAGCAGTTTAGCTACGTTGACACTAGCTTGGCAGCCTAGTGCCAGCACTGCACAGGCGTGACAACCTCACGTGCACAACAACCTGTCACATGCCTGACAACCACCACGTTGCTCTTCAACACATGATCTTCCTGGCTTGGATGATCACCAGCCTAGAGAGGGCTGCATCATGCCCTGTTGCACAACGGAGACATACTGCAAGGGACAACTACAAGGACTTGTTTGCCAGTGAATACTTTCCAGCTGCTTAGCCACAGTGAAGTTTTTGCTGATGCATCTTCACTGCCACTGCTTTCTCTTGATGCCAAATTAAGTGTCTCCTGTGCGGCTGCTACAGTTTCCACTATCATGTTGATAAACCCCTAGTGAACATGCAAGGCTCTTTGGAAGACTGCTTAAATCTGAGGAACACCATTCTTCAGCTGCCCTGATAACCAGGGTGGAACCCTTCTGCACCTAATTAGCTAAACTCTGTATCCTTCATGGAAGCAGAAAAGATTTGCAACTGTTGAGATATCCTAAAGATGATTAATCTAAAGCCCCAAAATAAATAAAATCATTATCGCCATCCATTCTCTGAACAAAGATTTTTCAACACAGGAGACTAAAGCATTAGCAACCCCACATTTAGGTAGGAGCTGGAGTATCTGCTAAAGTGGTATTTCGTGTTTAAACAGACTTAAATTTACCAGATCTAATGGATAACAATATTTCAAAAAGAGACTTAATCTATTTCATTACATTTTATATTACTTTGTCTAATAAATCATCTTTCACTAGAAGCCCAGTCTAAGATGAATTTAACAGACTTTATAAATGATGGGTCAATATCAACTTTGTCATAAATTCATTTTTACTTTGGATACAGGCCCAGTGGGTACTTTTGTATTGCTTTCTTGCAAGTGATCCATAATTCATAATTAACTTTGACTTAAAAATGTGACAACACAATTTCTTTGGTTAAGTGTGGGATTTTTCCCTTTAATTTTTCAGTGAAGAAAAATTAATACTACTTTAATTATGCGTTTAGATAAAGCTAATTTCAATTTATTTTTCTGTGTTGCATGGGATGGTTTGAAATGCATCTAGCAGCAAGAACAGGATTAAAAATACACACTGGCAAAAACAATGCATGGAGAAACAAGTTTAATGGTTGTCAGTGGTTCAGGGAGCTGCAAGGAGAATTCACATTCCTTAATACAGATAAAAATATTTGTTTCAGTTCTCTTATTACTCACATATTGGCTTTTGCAGATATTTTCAGCGAAGTTCAATATTTCTGTGTTAGCAAGGAGATGAGCTTGAGGCAGGAGGAAGTTTAAGACCATTGACTAGAAACATTCTATCTATGTGTGGGACTGGAGGGTGCCACTTTCCAAAACAGCCAAAAAAAAGCAGATGGCTCCCTAAAATAGTCTGATTATTGCAAGACATGATCTTTTGGAGCAATCATGACATTTCAATGTGAGCATGGAGGGTGTCTCAAGGTTACAGTATGGATGGGAACAACTGCAAACTTGGTTGTAAAAGGGTGGTGGGTACAATGTGGAAAGCAAGTCAGCTAAACAGATTGAATACAGTCTTCAACTGTGTGTTGTACAGGAGCGTGGAATGGGAAAGGAAACAAGATGTAAAAGCAACATATGGGGACCTATTTTAGCCTCAGAAACATGACTTAACATCTGCTGACTCTTGTATGGCTTTCTTTTCTGTAATTAATAATTTACAACATCCAGTCTAGAAGACAGGACAGTGGATCTCGCTGCTTATGAACTACTCCCAATGATATGAGTGTCACCCATGAGAGCTGCACTGTTGAATTCAATTCTCACTTTGTACCATTCTGAAATGCAAGATTGGATTCCTGCCTTCAGCTGAAATCGATCTCTGTTGGTCCATCTGTAGTTATACATTAACAAGCCAACCTACAAGCCACACAGTTACGTGTACAGAGAAGTCTGAAGCAGTCTTTCTGATAAATTCTTTTAATTGTGCTAGGTGCAGGAGAATACAGTCTATAGAAATTTACTATATATCTCTCCACTGCCTCAGGGAAAATTAAATGAAGGGAGCAAGTAGCTAGCCTATGTAAAGAAACAGTTTATCATAGGACAAAGTCCGAAAAGTCAGTTGAAATCTAAATGTCCACTTCCAGACTTATCACACAACTTGAGCAAAGGCTGAGTTCTTTACTAATATTCAGTAACTTCAGAGAAAATTATTTACCGCATCTGAGCAGCTATACAACAGAGAGCTGAATCTGGTCTAGGAAGCGAGTCAAATCCCCCTGCGAGTAAAAAGCATGATGGAGATGTTACTCTGCGGCAGACCTCACAGTCAAACTGCTGTTGTTTTTAGTAAGTTCAAAACTGAAGTGAAAACAATGAAAAGAAAGCAGAGAGAAGCACAAATAGTTTAGGTGCAAAAGAGCAAAAATGGAAGCTGTAATAATCCTGCTGCATGTTCCTGCATTGTCCTGTTTTGCAATCATTTTCTCAGGTACCAGGTTGAGAATAAAATGAGAGTGATCTCGTTCACATTCAGAAGGCAAACTTCTTGTTGAGAAATCTCAACTATGAAAGTTCAGAACATCTGTGCTTCTGGTTCCTCTTAGCTTCAATGATCAGCATTCCTTCTTCTAGCTTGTTCTGCTCTACCATTCAGCACCTACAAAAGTAGTTTTGACCAACCCACCTGTGACTTGATTTGTCATTGTCCTGGGCATGGAAAAAACCTTTGACAGTGAAGGGTTTTATAAGCTCTTTGATCATCTTACGAGGTGGCAGCCAATAGCACCTATCAGCACAGAGACAAGATAATCCATATTACATTTTCTCACTTCTTTCTGATCTCCTTTGTTTTAAAAGCAAAATTGTATCTATTCTCCTCTCTGCAGGTACTCCACCTGAAGAAATGAGAGTATGGTGAGCTTTCCTTACCTTGTTATCTTATTTGGCTACACTTATCAGATCACAACCTGAGAAAGGTTCTCTGTGGACGTCTTTTGTAAGGGGGTGATGGATGACTGTAGAGAAAAGAAGAGGGGATGGAACTGTTGTGTGCTCTCTTGGCTTGGGCACTGATGTGTTTTGAGTCTTTCTCACAGTTTTCCCCTACCTGATCACTAATGCTGCTTGGAATGAGCCCTCTCTTTTTTTTTCCCATTAATCATCTCTGGCACATCACTGGCATTTTTCTTTTTTCTCCTGTGTTCAAGGTCAGCCTTATCCTCTGACAGAAAAGCATGCACTATGTCTTTCAATCGTAGATCTGAAAATGTATGGAAGATGTACAGCTTTGATTTCTTAATCTGTTTTATGCAAGAAATATTTTGCTATTGCAGCTTAACATGCTGCCTGATAAATGCATCACAAGCGCATCATCAGTCACTTTCTAGCTTTTTTTGCCGAAATTCTTTTCTTTTTCAGCAAGTAATGAGGGAGATTTGGTTGAGGTCAAAGTTGACGCTATCAGTTAGCTCCCAGGCCCTCTGTAAGCATCCAGTGCTTGCTGGGACCTTGATTAATTCTGGAAGGGCTTTCAGATGCTGATTGGTTTTCTTTCTGTTTGAACTGGATATGGAAACACCTGACAGTAACCATACGTGCTCCTTCGCTCAAGGCTTGCATTATCTAGTTGTTAGAGAGGCTTTTAATCCCTGTTGAGAATTACCCCCAAAATGAAGGATTTTAAAACTGTACTCTTATTCAGTTGCAAATTAAGAAAAGGTCTTACTTTCTCCAACTATCATTCCAGTCTTCGATGCTATATATTTCTGTTGTGGTAAGACATCATGAAAAACAGTGTCTTTCTAAGCAAACAAATAAATACAGAACCAGCTCTAAGAACAGGCAAAATGGGTGCCTCCTTAACTTAGTAGGAAGTAAAGGATGGAGAAAGAAAGGGAAATACATCCAAAAAGATGCAACATTGCTTGTTTGGAAGTCATATTTGTTTCCTGTTAGAGTTGATGACAGTGATGAATTTCATTCTCATAGTAATTTCCTGGGAAGTTCGGAAGAAAGCAGGTACAGAGGCCAAGAGTCAGCCTTCACTCCCTAAATTCTAGGCAAATATCAGGACGGGATAAATTAGCAAAAAAAAAAAAATTGGCTGTGATGTTTTATTTAAAGCCCTATGATTGGGTTAAAATTCACTGTTAGGCTAAGAACGATAGCCAGGTCTATGTCCATTAGGAGTTGCACTTAAGTTCCAGTTTAACTGGCCAAATTTTGGTTTAGGCTCCTGCTACTGACATGTGGCTGGCCCCTTACAGCAAGACTTCTTATGGGGAGTTTTCTACACAGATGGGCAAGCCGCTTCAGTTGTTGATTTTCACAACCCTCCAAGCTAGCGGGGGGTATTTTCAGAAACAGGTATTTCCAAATTCCTCAGGGAGATTCAGGGAGTGTGCTTCTCATTCCAGAGGCCTTTGAACAGAGCTTCAAAACTGAGTTACTAAACCCTTTTCAGAAAAATGTTTAGTTCATATTCCTGGACAAAACCCCTGAGGTCTTGTTTGGTATACCTGTCACATTTCAGACTCACTTTGAATGTCATATTTAAGTAGGAGTTTCATGTAGAGTTGGACCTGCTGCCATTCTCCATGCAAAATTCACAATTATTTAAGAGAGAGCCCCAGTAGAAAGTTACTAGACAGACTCTCTGTAGTTTTAATAACTGACAGGAAAGGGTTTTTTGTTTTTCGCAAAAGTCAGACAAAATTCTACAGATAAAAATCGAATCATGTTCTGCATGATAACATAAACCATTGATTTTGCCAACTTTTCAGCAGTTGTAATGGTGAGAAACAGTTTATCGACAAGCAGTATAAACATATTTTGAGAACTCTACCATTTAATAACTTTTAAGACAGAAAAGTAGAAGAAAGGTAGGGAAGAGATGTGATAAGCCGACACAAGTGCTGACCCCATGCTAAGGTAATTCGAATGCAGTGAAGCTTTAGAGCCTTTCTCTTTCATTAATATAAATCAAAATCTACTGAATGAATTCAACTGTGCTTCTGGATTTGATTATTCTTTAGCTGAATAAGCAGAAAACAAGTGATTAAATTAATCACTGATTTTTAGGTACACAGCTTCCCTCGTGCATTGTCCTTCACTAACCAAACTTACTTAACTCATGGTATCAGGGAAATCAAAAGGAACTAAAAGCCAAAGAACTAAAAAGACATGAAGAATGGTTAGTAAGTTGTTAGAGGGAGCTAGCAGTTGCAGCTGGATTCCACTGTCCTTAGTGGAAGCAGTCATGAGCCTTGACATATTTGTACTGTAACAGCTTTTGTTCACGAGTGTCTCTGACACTTTGAGAAAATGATCCTGGAAGGGAAAATCTGTTGTGTTTCTAAAGTACGGGAATGGGTACTTTAGACAAGTTGTGACCCTCAGCTGCCATCTGTAAAACTGGGATATTAATAATAACTCCTTTTCTCCTGTCCTTGTATGTTTAAATAGAAAACTCATGAGAATACCATTGTCTGTTATTTTCTCCCTGGAGAGTGAGACTGATCTTGGTTAAGGCCTCAGCATGCTATGACTATATAAAGAAAATCCTGTCTCATCATGGTTATGTCAGTGGTGATATAACCTTGGCAAGAGACCTTCAGAAATGCACTGCTTTCAACTTGAGTCTGCTCAAACCAAATGAATTAATTTTACCAGTGGCTTTAATGGGATACAAATGACTTTAATGGGAGGCAAATGAGGCCAGCTTGAAACACGTTTAGAAATCCCACCAATAATGGGGTACCACATAAGCTGCCTTCTTCTGCGGTACCAAACTGGACTTTACTGGTTTGTGTTTTAGCTATGCCTAATTTTGCTGTGCTCTACTATTGCAAATTCGTTACAGATACTGCATGGTTACAAGCAGTAGCATGTGAAGAATACAGCCTATGATTTAGCTGAATAGGTTCTGTTGGAGCTGAGGGGCATCAGATTTGAGTAACATCTGTAGGATTTGGCTCCAGTGTTTGTATTGTTATTAAGTTGCTGTCGTGTACAGTAAGCAATTTTTTGTCTTCAGAGCTTTGTGACGTCTTGCCATGTCAGCAGAGACAGGATTGATTCCGGAAAGGACATTTTAGTTATTTTCTCTCTGACTGAACAGCTCAGGAATCTGGCATTTCTGACAGAAGTGAAGGGTAAGAAAAAAATGAGAAAGTCTACACTTTTATTCACAATATGCTACAAACAGCAAATGGCAGATAAATTGACATACATTGAATTTCACAGTTAATAATACTTCTGGCCCTGTGCTTAGTTGTAAAGTGAAGAAACAACTGAGGATAAGGGTGAGACACGTATCAAATGAACTGGCATATTGTATGTACTGGGATAGGTCCCACACATTTACCTTTGTGATACACGGGATATAGAAGAGAAGAGTAGATAAGAGTAGATAGTACAAATTCCAGTGGGCAGGCTAGATTCACACTGCAGTTTTTGCTTCCTGGATTTGTAAGTGTGAGATTAGCCTGGAGGTCTCACTGTAGTATTAGTTTTGTCCTGACCTTTACACTGTATGAAAGAAAGTGAGGTTGAGTTACTGGGAGAAATTAACAAATCAACTTTACCTTATTCTGTGGTTGACCATGTGAGCAACCTAGGTTAGGGCATTTTATTGAATCGTTGTGGGGTGATATGACCTATTCAAAGACTGGCTTCAAATCTAGAATGACAACAGTGGTCTCCAGGAAATAATACCCAGGTACTCTAAGCATTGTACTTCATATTTAGACTGGGGGCCTACAGATATAAAGCAAAGCAGGACATGGAATATATGCCCATCTGAAGGCAGATAATGTGAGAGGCACTCTTTCCCAATTGTTAGGGCACATGATAAGAAACTGTCTGTATCCTGAAGGAAGACTGTAATGTTGGAACAAAGCTGTCCTGGACTGTCCTGGCAGACAACTGTTATCTGATCCTAGCCTGCATAACCCTTATCAAGGTGGAAAGTGATTGGCACAGTACTTACACAGACCTGCACAGGGGCAAGTGTTTTCAGAAGAGATTAAAGAAAGCCCAGTGCCATACACTTCTCTGAAAACTCTAGGCTGAATAGCATGCATTCATAACCCATGGTAACAGATCACTGTCTGTGATCTGAAAAGAACAGACTGATGTTTCAGAGAGGATTTCTTATCGGTGTTATCATCTCCTGACATTTGGGGAAACAGGATCCATTTGCTAAGCAGGTCATGTATTTAAGAGATGGTTTCTTCTGTAGTCACGAAACATCTGCCTAAGCACATATGTCCCTTAGCCAGAGGCTAGAGAAGGGTTTACAATTCCTGTTGTGAGCATAAATATAGCTCTAAATAGCATCTGGACCATGAAACCAAATTTAAAATACTGAATTGCAGGCGTTTAGGGGGAAAGCAGCTTGACTAATGCTCAATAATTACCAATTTCAGATGAAACTCAAGGAAAAACAAGACAAGAGAGATTATGGAGTAATTCTGAATTTCAAAATAATTGTCAAGAGCATAGAATCTGGCAAGTGAATTCTGTCAGTGACTGAAATGGAAGCAGAATTAAAATTTGCTTGTAAAATGCAAATTCTTATATTTAACTTCATCATCTTCCCACATCAATGTAACTTTCTGTCCTCAAGCTACAGTTTTCCTAGCGGAGCAAACAGCAATGAAAGGAAACTTAAGAAAAAGGCTTCTCTCTTTATCCCAAAATCACAAACCTTGGTTTTCAGAAAAAGAAGACAAAAGTGATAGCTTTAGGACAAAGGTAGGCGAGATCAAATGAAGCCAATTTGATATGTTGTTAAAAAAAAAAAAGAGACGTCATAATGAGAACATTCAACTTCTTTCCCAAAAGAAGGGTAAGTGGATTTAACAGAAAATATTTTTCTTTTTGATAGTATTACAGAAAAGCAGCAGCACCCATGTATCATGGTGGTGGCAGCATCTGGATAGATACATATAAGAAAACTCCTTGTATGTGAAAGTTTTTCCTCAATGAAATCAGATAAAAACTCCAATTAACTGCAAAGGAAAGGACGGGAAAGATTTCACGTCAAATAATTTTTTTAAGCACAAAAAATCTGAATTGTGACATTAAAAGAAAGGTATCCTACTACCTACCCACAGCTTAATAATCCTCTTACCCAAAGATGGACTTTAAAAAAAAAAAATCTAACTAAAGATGTAGAATATTCTTGAGGAACTTACTAATGCTGAGATGCTTATATCTAAGCATGACTAATTTTACTAAAATTGTTGGTACTAATCATCTGCTTTAGATTTAACATGTGCTTTAGTTCTGTGCACACTGGTGTCATAAACTGCAGCGCTGCAAGGCACAAGCACACCAGTTACTCTCGAAGTTTAAGGATGACTCTCCCCTAGGAGTCCATTATTACTTTACTGTTGAAGATGAAGTTCAATAGAAAATATGTTACTAGACAAAGTCAACTAGATAAACCTCTAGCATCTTTCATTGCAGAACTTTCTAGAGCCTTCAAATATTGTGTCAAAGAGCTTTGTTTAAACTAAGTGAGTGGCAATGAAATCTCAAAGACTTTGCATGAGGTTAAAAAATTTACAGCTCAATGCTCTGAAGAACCATGAATAAGATTGCGTTAAGCAGCTCTTCCTAAATGGTGGGTTATGTCCTCTTCCATCTACAAGTCCCTGTGTTGAATGTGAAGTAAATAAAATGTTTATTAACATATCAATGTGCCACTCTGGTATTTTCCCTGAACATTTGGGAAACCTGTAAAGGACTTTCTAAAATCTCATTATATTAAAGAAAAAGTTATTTTAGTTGCAAGATGTGAATTATATGGATGGATGAGCATCAGTAAACAAGCTTATTTTAAACTGATACCTTGGAAAACCTATCTCTAATAACAATTAGTGATGAATTACTTCTAGCACTTGAGAAGGTCATTAAACTGTGTTCCCTACATTAGCAAGTGCAAAGAAAATTCACAGCTCAAAGATGGGGATGGAAATCTCTGAAGTTTTTTTCCAGCCAAGGAAACAAACTGGGCAATGGGAATTGTCAGCTTGGGTCAGGAAACAAACAGCATTCCTGCATTCTGTGCATATAGCAAGGAAGTTCAAAGGGGCCAAAAGGTGCTTAAAACAGCAAAACCTTTCAAATCCTCCAACGGCTCTCAAGGACCATGTTCATCTTGAAAATATTTCAAGATCCCAAACTCACCAAAAATTTAGGTCAATATCTTTTGTGCCACTCTAGGAGTTCAAAGACTTATCCATTCGCACTGCTTGTAGATGCTGCTCTATCAATCTCTTTCGTTACCACCTTGCCACTGTTAAGCCAGAGAGGAGAAAAATGGGGAGCCCAAGAAACAAGTATAATAGCTCTACTGTCAAAATCATATTTGAGGCAATCAGTCTGTAAAATAACCTAGTAGGGGTTCCTAGGGAACCTCAGCTGGGTTTGGATACTAATATACAATTTACAAAATTCAAAATTGAAACAAAGATCTAGTTGGAATTATTTTTTTAATCATATTCAAACTGGGCTGTACATTGTGATTGTCTGAAGGAAGCTGTGCTCTCTGGACACAAGATCTGTCAGAAGCAGAAACGACTTCACTGAGGTAAACTGTGAATTAACAATGTGGATTAAAATATTAGAATACTATCCAAAGTAAAGAAGACAGTTATGGTTAAAACAGGGGTCCGGAACACATCTTGAGTCTGGACTCAAGGTTCAGTTTTGTCTTCCCTCCGACTCCATCTGTGATGTCACTTGTCAATGTGAAGAGGTGCAGGAACTTGGTCTCCTCATGGATTGTCCCAAGGCAATGATATTATTTAGACCATCTGTCTGTTTAGACTGACACTGTAAATCATGTCCCCAGTGAACCTAGCTCATCATTTAATCTTCCATAAAGTGCTACCAAAATACAAATAATGGAGGCTACCCTGGGAGAGCTGTCTCACCTTGGTGATGTAGAGAAAGGCGGAAGAATTTTACCTCAAGAACCTGGTATGTTGGTGTCTTTCTACCACTACAGGTTGCAGAAGACAAACTTACCTGAAATACAGAAAAAAGCACGAACTAGACCAGACGCTCTGCCCCACTGAGGTTTTGATGAGTGTCTCCTGCATGTCAGTTTCTCATGGAGAGGAGAAAAAATAAGCTATCTCTTTTTCCTTTAAAAATAAACAATGCAGATGTTCTCCTGATAATCTTGATGTTCAAGTTAAAAAAAAAAAAGGATTAATAAGCCTGTGATTACCACAAACCATCCTCTATTTTTTCTGCTTGGTGACAGGCAAATACCACTTGATTTAAAATCCAGAAGACTTCACTTCTCATTTCAATAGGATTTGGTTCCAGTAATCACTGAGTTCAGTTTAAAAGAAATCAGTTATTTGAAATAAATTTAGGCAAAGAGGAGAAGTAAAAATATGAGGTGAGGTAGTTAGTTACAAGGCCAGATATCTATCTAAAATCATGTTTCCTTCTAGTAAAAGAGATTATAATGTCAAAGGATTTTCTCATCTGACGATACGTCAGAGCAGTGTGTGTAAATAAGTTCTCATTACTTTAAATATTTGACTTAAATTATCAAAGACAGAGAAGTAATTTTTTTTTTTTTTCAGAACTCTTCAGTGTATGTAAACAACTTAGTGTCTAATTCTGTTTGTGCCTTTGACACTCGCTCTTAAAAGAGCCAAATTGGACAGTTTTTCCTTAGGTAAATCATCCCTATAAATCAGTGCATGGGAGGCACTGGAGACAGGAGAAGGAATAAAACTGAGATCCTTTGGGCTACAGAATATATTAATTCCTTTTAATGAGATTTTGATTACAAGCAGTAGTGCCTTGGAGCAAAAACTACAGCAATAATCTCTAATGTATTATTCTGGAGGAGAAATTTAAACATTATAATGTTAATCCAATGAATGTCCATTTAGGCCAGCTAATGATGAAACACTGTATATTACATACTGCTAACCAACTAATACGGGGAAAGATGGCTTTTATGGGATTATGTAAAAAGAGATCAGTTTCATCAAGAATGCTGTTACTCACTTGGAAACCTTCCCATTAACTGAGTCTCAGGAATCATGGGGAATCAAAACCAGGTATAATGAGATCATTTCCCTCAAGTAAAAATGCAATATGTGATTAGCCATTATTGACTATTATACAGAATGAAAAGGAGTTCAATCCCACATCCATATCCTCTCGCATGGTGAAGTCTGGCTATAAACATAATTTTTTTGATTGGAGGATCCAAGTTCTTTCATTATGGAAACATATTTTAAATGGAAAATGGTGGTATTACACATTAGTGATAGCTTTTTTTTTGAGAGGGATACAAAACTTCCAAAACAAACTACAAAATGGGTGAATTCACTCTATAGTGCTACAGAATCAGTTCAAAATTCAAGGTTTATCAAACTATTTGCGTAAGTTGGAGCGTAAAATATCCCAGCAGAGTATAAGTTACGAGACTATTTTTCTGATACCTTTGTCATCCAGAAAAGAGGATAAAGGATCCAAGGATCTGGACTGGATCTTGCAAGGAGGCATCTGCAGCAACAAAGGCACGTTAGCATTTCTTTTTACAACTCTTTCAAGCTGAGTTAAGTGAATGGAGGAGAAAACTGCACATCTGCCACAACCGAGTAGAATGAGTTGTCGTCTGTTGTGCCTGCAGAGCTAAGAAGTCTGAGCAAAAAGAGCAGCCGCAGACAAAAGCTGGAACAAGCCAAGGTGTGTCTGGGAATCCTGAGTGGGTGTACGATAGCCTGAGCTTCTCTCCTTTTTCATGTATTTCGTTTCCCCTGGCACAGGAAAATGAACACCTTCCCCACCGTGGCTAAAGCAATTGCTCCACAGGCTAGTGACTTTAGAAAAATATTTCATGTTTTTCTGATTTATTTTAGTAGGGTTTAACTGTTGGAAATGAGGGGAGCTAACATGTGCCTGTCGGAATACTCAGTGGAATAACAGTGAGCTCTTCATACTCCTTGGTGGAAACCCAGCAGTGCAGAGGCTTGAGGATGCTGCAGACCTTCTGTTTGAAACTCCCTACTCTGCTTATTTAGTGGATCACATAAGCCACTGCCGAGGCTAAGATACGGAGCCTGAGTTTCATACAGAACTCCATCTGTATTCTACAGCCCAAAATCTAGAGAAAACATGTTCTGACATAGCTGAATGAAAAGAGCATCGCTTCTGTATTAAGATACAGTCAGAGATGTAATAAAAAACACTCCTGTGCCTCTGGAAAAATGAGAAGGAAAAAAAGCACTTTTATTATATAGGCAGTGGCTGCCATAGGAACGAGACAGATGCTGGGCCAAGCAGAAGATGCTGCAGGACAGCACAGGAGCAGCCTTGACTGCATTGGAGTAACCTTCACGCAGCTCTCCCAGGCACAGGGTGTCTCTGCTCAGGACAATACCTGAGCTCTGCAGCAGAGCCAAGGTATTGCACCCCAGGCACTAGCTGGGCTCCTTCGAACACCTGCTGATTTGGTATACAAGGAAAATGCACAGAATCTTCAAAACTAGGCTCGCTGATGGAAAGCACAATGTACACAAGCTTTTTAAGTAAAACTATAAACCTCCCACTGTATGGAACTTCCTGGTCACTGGGCTACAGCAAGAGGAAGCTCCCTTTTCTCTGGGTAGCTTCAGGAATTACTGAGTGCTCAGTATGTCCTGTGAAGAAGGGCGCCAAATAAAAGCTCAGGACAGCATGCAGAACTGGCCCAGCCACCCATGCCTTCCCTGATGGCCACCACCTTGGCTGAGGAGTGCACTCTGAGTGCACCAATCACAGAAAACCTCAGCCCCCTGCCCGAGCAGGATTGGCTGAGGCTGGCTGAGGGCGGGTACAAAATGGCAGTGGTGAAGGGTTGGGGGTTGCTGCCTGCCTCAGCAGCTGCAGCTGCTCAAGGGTGTTTTGACTTGGCCAGCCCCGTGCCCAGGACTGAGGTGAGGATGGCTATGTGTTTGTGTATTTTTCTGCCCTTTGATGGAGGTGTGCAGTGGTTTAATACTCCTTGGCTGCCAGCACTGTAATTCCTCAGGGCTTTGGGCTCACACTGAGCTGCCATTTGTGGTAGGAGCTGGTGCCAAGGACCAGGTTTGTGGCAAATGATGAGGTGCTGGGTTCAGAGCGGGATCTTTGTGGCCCCACAGGGCTGAATGTAAGTTGCAGCAGGAGAGGACCCAATAACTTCTGAAAGTCTTCTGGGCTTTGGTGTCTTGTGCAGCATATCGGGCAGGGGTTGATGGGGAACCCTAGACTGAAATAGTGTGAAGAGATGCTGGGGAGACTGTCCACTGCATTCACTTCTTGGAGTCCCTGTTTTCCTGTAAGAGGTGAGTTTTGCTGTGGGTGTAGGCTTTTTAATGGGTATCTTTACTGCTAGTCTTCTGGATGTTTCTGTTAGTTCCACAGAAAGCATTTTTACATCACTTTTTGGTGAGCTCTCTTAGCATATTTGCTGCTAACCTTTCAGCACATGCAGTTGGTTTTAGCTGGAGGACACTTAAATGTTATGGGTCACACTTGCCAAAAATTGAAGGCAAAGCCAGTAACCACCCAGGTGTAGAGATTGGGATAGCTGAAATTAGAGGTAGAACTGAACCCAGGTGCTGCATTGCCAGGTGGTTTTCTGTTAATGCTCAAGGGCCTGAGTGAGCCTATGGACTGAAAATGTCTGGGCGCGAGGTGGAAGGCAGTAAATGAGGATGTGGTTCTGGGATGTGAGAATGGGGACTGTGTCCCAAAGTGGACTACTTGTCTTTTACTCTGTTCTGGTCTAGGCTTCTGTGAGCTCCAAAGGTGCAGCTGTTGAGAAATTATACATGGGGTTGCACATTTACTGGCAATGTCAGCTGATGTTTTTATGATATAATTAAATAGCAATTACTTTGCTTCCTTCCTCCTCTGTCTTCCTACAGAGAGTTGTGAGAAGAGCATGTTGAGATCTATTCTTAGTGAAACTGTGCGATTGTGCTTCTTTTTTTAATTATTATTTTAGCAAACACTTTATCTGCATAAATCCAAAATAAGAAACCTGGCAGCATATATTTGAAGCATCCAAAATCTGATGTTAGTTTTCCTGGGTCAATGATGGTGCATTAGTAATGACTGACATAGATATTTGCTGGATTTCTTAAATATTCTGTATCTTTTTACAGAAATAAGAGCTAATAACTATTCATTGGATATTAATATATGTTAGACTACTGCCTTTTTAATTTTGTTCTTGCTGTAAAATTAGTTTATTTGGGTTAGCTTCATGCTCAGTCATGGTTGTCTTCAAAGTTTCCAGGTATTTTGTGTCGTTAGATTACCAAGTTAAGGCAATTTGTGATGGTCAGGCTGACTTGCTTGTCTACCACTTTCCTCACACAAGTGTTTCCGTAGATCCATTTGTGTGTGCAAGACCTTACAAATATAAGTCTACTTTTACTGTAGGTTACTCCTTTAAATTACTTATATCCTTATTAGAAACAAGGAAACTTGAGGTTACTTGTCTTGGCAATATGACAGGTGTGGAGTCTTCTACACTGGGCATGGCTGTATCTCTGAAATAAAATATGAAACAGGATTATGTAACATATGAAGAGAAATGAAGCTCCTTTAATATGAAGTCATTGAAAACAAATTCAACTGTCTTACTTTCCGAGAGTTAAATTCAGACTCAACTGAATAGTCTTAACTGCTATTAATTCTCTTGAAGGCAAGACAGTTTATGCCAGCTGCTGATGTGTGGTGTCAAGGTTTAACTTTTCATGCAAAATTCCCTTATCTTTCATTTACGTTATGAATTTTTTTTAAGCTGAATAACCATTATCTTAAAAAAACAAAACAAAAAAAAAACCAAAAAAAACCCAAACCAACCCACAAACAAAAAAAAAAACCCACAAAAACCCTTACATAGTTGCCCTCAAGAAAATGACTGTCTTGAAATGTGAACAAGCTGTGGCTCAGCAATGTTTGTTTGGGTTTTTTTCTCCTGCATTGCAAAATAACATCAGTTTTAAGTGCAAGGCATCTGTCCTTAAAAGTTTACCCAGAATAGGCTCTGTATAAAATCCTTCCAAACAATTCACCCTTAGTAATACATAAAATATTTTTTCTTTCTGCTGCACCCTGCTTACACTGAAGACTGGCACTGTTTTTATTTAGTACCTGATGTGTTCTCTGCCCTTCAAATGGGATGTAGAATGAAAGAAACAGACAAGGTATCTTTAGTGTCCTTTAAAGACTGAACAAAGCCACATTTTTTGAAAGGGTCATCTCCCACACTGATACCTAATTAAAGTCAAGCCAGATTTGTTTTGTGGCTACACAGCTAGAAGATCTCACTGGGAACAAAAGGATGTTCCCAGAGAAGAACGTGAGCCTTGAAAATCTGGTTATCATTTTATTCATCTCTAGCACACCTTTGTTAGGACTAAAAATTCCAAAAATGTAATGGCTTCTCCAGATGAAAAGTGTTTTGTTTTTCTTTCGCTCATTCATGTGTGTTAAGGTAGGAGTTTATTTTCTAAACTGGATCTCACTGGAATTTTGGGAAGGAAGGGAGGAAAAAAATAGATTTCAGGTTCAGTCTCTGAAGAAAAATTGACCATACTATGACTCTAATACAGTATTCTGTCCTAGACAGTTTTGGTGATTATGAAATTTTTTTTTTTTGGCTTACTTAGATTCTTGTTTTATGTCTGAAAGGTTTTTTTGTAGTGTTTGTCTTTCATTGTATTCAAACATCTTGTTCTCTGTGTTTTTTGAGCTTAATATTGTTTATAAAGAAACCTTACAAAGCATTGACTGTGGTTGTACATGTCATTAAGTATTTCTGATTTTTTAGCCCTACTGAAATTACTGCCATTGTGCATCAGCAGAGTCAGAGTGCTTCAGCACATCAGCTAATTTATTGACAGCATGGGTTAGAGAGTGTTAGGAGAATGACAGTCAATCAAAATAATTCTTATGACTCTCATTATACTTTTAATCAGGGTTACGAGAAATAAATATAATGTAGATTACTCAATCAGGCAAAAGTAGCGTTCATCCAGCATTAAGATTTGCTATGGACTGATCTCGTTCTTTGATAACAATCAAGCAATGTAAGTAGCATGGATATATCTTATTACAGCTGTGACAAATACATTTGTTTGCTCTGTTGTAATTTGCCATATTGGCAGACTCTAGTGCAGGAAAAAAAAATATGGATTAGACATACATGCTGTTTATGGCATTGTCTATGGAGGTGCTGAGTGGAGCAGAAAGATGAAAATTTCTTTAGTCTTGTGGCAACTGCGAAATTCAGAGTGAAAATGACTGGTTTAGACTTTTCTTTAAAGCTGCATTCAGGAAATTTAAATTTTTTTTTTCCTAGTGGAGGTCTTGTTTTGAGAATTTTTACTACTTTGATGATTTCTTGCTTTTTTTTTTTTTTTTTTTTACAATAAAAAAGGAATAAATGAAAGTTAGAGCCAAAACAATTTCAAAGAAAAATGTGAAAGTTTCACTAGAAGACTTTTGGAAGAGCATTTTGGAGTTTTCAAAAATAACTGTAATGTGAAATTTGGCAGAACAGGCCGTTCCTGAAATTTCACATCACTCATGTGGAATGAGCATGTTAATTTTCTGGAAAAATCTTATTTAAAATTTTGACTGGCTACATATGATTCTGTAGGAGTATGAAGAGACAGAGATTCTTTCCAAAATCATCACACCTGTAGAGCTCAGCAAAATGCCTTTTAGCCATCGAGACCCAAAGTCTGTCAACAGTGCAAATAAAAGAAACTGTTCATTGACTTCAGGACTAAAGCTACGCTGCCTACCCTTCTGATTTTTGCTTCTTTTTTTACTGTGTACTTCCCACCTCAATTTCAACTTGGCTGATTATGGGGTAAAATAAAGTAACTAAACAACATTGTGCATTGCAAAAGTCATTTTGAAATGCTCAGTGCATTGTACACTGGGGCAGATGGATGTGTTTGAGAAGTACTGGCACAGATCTAAGCTTACAGTGAGAATTGCACCAGCTTCTGTGTTGTCCACCTAGTCCTGGTCCTCTCAGACTTCTGTGCCTCTCTAACCCATCTAGGCTATGTATTTAAAGTAATTCCATGTCCATGCTTCCCCTCACAGAACTGTAGTTTGGCACCAAAAAAAGATGTGCAAGAGAAACTCTCTTAAAATATGTTCATAGGAATAGTTTAAATCACAAGAATAACTCGGCGCAGAGTGTTCCTGACTGCAGGAAACAGAATCCAACTCAAATATTGTCAGATTTCTGGAATCAGAAAGAGGTATTGGATGTTGGAGGTGCTTCAGGAGGAAGAGTGAGCTGTGGGGACTCATATAAAAGGAAACATTGAAAGAATAAAATACATATAGTTTGGCTGAGCAGTGACTACAGAGAGGCATAACAGCATATGGTTGTTTGAAAGATCTAAGCACCAAAGAGGGAGCGGAATTTTGAATGCTGAAAAGGGCTTTTTCTAGGAGTAATGGGTGAGGCTTTATGCAGCACTTCAGGAAAATCTAAAAGAGCCCTCAGCTCTGGAATACTGTGATATTAGCCACACAGAGGGAGCTCTGAAGCGCCAGAAGTACTAGATTAGAGATGACACCAAAGGAACTTTACATTACTGGGCAGGCTTTTGTTTTCTGGCAAGTTGAATTTCCTGGTTATAATTAATTGCTTAGTTTTGCAAAAATGTGGCTGCCACCTCAATAAACTTTTTAAAATTATGGAATCTGTACCACCATTCTAAAGAGGGCTATTTTGATAGTAAAGACCTGAAAGACTTTTACTTATCCTTTATCCTGTCGTAGCACAGAGGACTGCTAAACCCCATGACAGAGGTGGTGTATTGGGTGTGCAAAAGAGCCCCACCTGTGTTGAAGGCTTTACCGTGAGGATGGAGATGAAAGTGGTCACATGCGGTCTCTTCTTAGAAAGGAGAATGGAAGAGCACCCTTTGAGCTGCAGAGATCTTTCCAAGTCTCAGGGATTTGACCTTAAACTGTGATTAGTGTAATTTGTACTCTGTACAGTTTCTACTGAGGGGTTAGTCCCCGTCACGTGCTGCTTCTCTTTACTGAGCAGTCAAGTAGCCAGGTACAAAACCAGAGAAAGCTCTGGAAGTCCTCCTATATGTTTTATCCAAACTGTTCCATACAGTTTGTCTCTTTATGATGTTTGTGCGTGTGTGTGATGGGACACCCCATACCTTTCCAGAATCGCTCTTTTTAGCAGATTGTTTTCACACACCATAAAAACTTCTGTTGCTTCAGTGGCTGAATTAGTAACAAGTTGGCAACTGAAGAACATCATTCTATTGTGAAAATGCTTCTGTAGCCATTATCAACTCTGATTTGGTGTCAGGCTTAGCTATTAACTATTTAGAAGTGAAATTACTTGTCCTTGGAGCTGCTGAATGTCCAGTGATGCAGGTGTGTCTGAGAGTGAACCACCATGTCTGCCTACCTTGATATGGTGTTTCTTTTTTAAAATTAGAAGAATGGAAGATTTTTGCTTTTCTTGAAATGTCCCAACTTCCTCTTTGAAAATATTCTAACATAATCTATTTGATAAGAGCTAGGTTTTCTCATTGAAAATTGACCATTTGGCATCATTTTGTTTTGTGTTTTTATCCAAAAATGGAGATACTTTTATTGGAAGCTTTAGAGGAGAAAACAAAAGTCTTTACAAGCCCTTGTTGAAAATGGTATCTATTCCTTGGCCAGAAGTCTTATATTATAATTCAGATAACTTGTTCAGGCAGAGAATTAGAAATACTGAGATCTTCATAGTTTTGTGGAATTTTTACAATATTTTCCCTGAGGTTAATGGTAAGTTTCAATCCCAGGTTTACCCTCTACTTTTCTTAGAATGAAGCTTTCCAGAAACAGGGAGAAATGTCTAAAATGTGTTGTCTTTAAAATGCTATTTATAATGTACATACTAGTGCCTAGAAGTATATTTATAGTCTCACAAATGCATCTGGAAATAAATATTGTACTGAAAGAGTCAGATTTTGATTTATTTAGGGTGTCTAATAATGAGACAGATGTATCCACACCCTGTTGTGAAAGTATCAGGAATTTATCATCTGTCCTTGCAAAGTAGAGACAAGGGCAACTTTTGCCGTAGTATAAATAGGTGTGCTCCTTGAACCCGTTTGCCCTTACTTATCTAGGTCAGGACACAATCTGGAGAGAGAAGTACCTTCGCTGACAGATTTGGTGTTTGTGTTGCTGCAGAACTCGATCAAAAATTCCCACCATGCACGATCAATAACTGTGGCCATTGAAGCAAAAATAGAACAATTAGTAACCCAAGTGAGCAACGTAGGAAGCTGAAAGGAGCAGGCTAGTGAGGAATGACACAGATAGATGGCAGCAGTAAAGAGTGGGAAAATAAAGTAGAACATCTGTCCAATTTACCTAATTGTGTAATAAAAGTTAAAGAAATCTTAGTTCTTGAAGTAGTGCACTGAAAGTTTGTGCACAAAATATTCAAATCATGGCACAGTTTGAGAAAAGTAAAGGTGATAATACCCAGTTTTGCTGGAAACCTGGCTGTCAGGTTTTCTTTTGGTGAAGGTCACGACTGATGGTTTGGATTAGTGGGCTGAATACCTCAACCAAGTCAGAGACCTGTTTCTCTTTCTAGATCTGCTCTAACCGTCTGAGTATATTTTTCCCGATATGTAGTGTTCTTTCACATTTTACCTTTTATCTGTTTTGTGTAAATCTTGGGATCTTTAGAGGAGGGGTTGATTCAGGTGGCTGTGACTTCAGTCTTGGCTGGAGCTGGCTCATGTTACTGTAGTACAAACAATCTCTCATGTAAATTCCAAGGAAAACATTGGATTAACTCATTTCCAACACAGACTTTTTTCCTGGGTGTTTCTTACCTGGAAACCGTAAAGGGGGGAAAGTATTCTGATTCACATGAGAAGCAAGCTTTGAAATACCGGTGTTTTCTGCAAGATGAAAATTCTGGAGTTTAACTCAAGTCGGTTTTGATCCAATGCAGCATGCGTAAGTGTGTTGCATTCTTTACCATGCCAGCTATTAGCAAAATATGAAGAAACAAAAGTTTCAGTGTTATGCAAGAAATTGGGCTTTGGATTTCTATTAAGGATAAAATTAATTTTATATCCAAAACACTGGACAACATCTGGGAGAAAAATGAAGAGAGTGCAAATCCCATAGACAATGAATGTTGAAAGCTATATAATAGTCTTATCACTTTCTGTAGCAGCCTTGGTTGAGAGAGCTGTAATTAATTATAGGAAAATGACAAATGGTCAAGGCTATGCTGAAGGCAGTGGCCCCTGGTACTTAACATTGTAATGCAACTGGGGAAAAGCTTGTCAAATCAAGGTTCTGTTAATTTATTAGGCAGCCATTTGTGCCAAGCTGAATAAAAGGAAGAAAAAACAAAAGGCGGAATGCTACTGCAGATATTAAATGTTTGGGGGATTTTAATCGTATGTATACTTTAAAGAATAAAGTAATTTTGTTCATCTGACTTCTGCTCCAGATGCTTCCTTACATGTAAATCGCACCTCAGGTAGTAGGCCACCACTGAAAATAATTTTTGGTTGTACTGTCAGTGGAGTAAAATCTTAGTCTGGCCAAATGTGGGTTCAGCTGCTTGCCAATAAACTACAAGACTTTCACGCCCTATCTAGTTTAATTCTTGTCAAAATACATTTCAAAATACTTCCTTCATCTCCTTTGATTCTTCATACATGCCCTCTGCAAAAAATCAGCAGAGTCCCGTGGTTCAGTTTTTGGGTTAGCACTTGGGGAAAGCAGATTTCTGCCTTGGCTGGGCTGTTAATTTCTTGTGTGTACTTAGGTGACTGCTTGTTATGCTTTTTTTCCTGTCTTGCTTATTTCAACCATAATTCCTAATGACAGGAAATTTTTTAGCTATACAGATCCCAACAGAGCTTTCAATAGGAGTGAACTTACGCATAAGATTAGTGTTTGCATGTAAACTGGAGTGAGCTGTTTGCTTGCAGCGTGCCCTGGCATGCCTCATAGAGATTTGTTTGGGTTTTTTTTTGTTTTGTTTTTGTTTGTTTGTTTGTTTTTAAGTTGCTAACAGACATGGCAAAAGCCATTGAAAGAAGCCAGTTGAATAACATGTACAATGTCCAAGGATTCTGGATCCCTGTCTCCTTCCAACATTAATATGTAGTCCGTAGAAAATGTCATTATGTTGTCAGTCCTTACAGAGCATCTTGATATTGTCCAAATGGGCTGGTGTGGGAAATGGGCCTTTAAAGGCCAGGAAATATTCTACTAATTCTCCCTGAGCAGCAGCATATGGGCATTTAGCACAGATGCTGCTGTAATTATGATACATTGAGAACTTTGTCAGTAGTCCTAAAATCTGCGACTCAGTTATACAACAAAGTATGAGTAGCAGTTGTTATAAAACATAAGGATTCTTAAGAGTCCCATCGTCTTCATTAATCTATGCATCTTGAGTTTTTTAAAACCTTAAAAAATTCTGTAAGGATAGGAAGATCTCTTATATGTGTGATGACACTTCAAATTGTTTTTATTTTTCTCTGAATGTTGGCTGTCTGGCTATTAGTTAGCTTGCATTTGACCACTGTTACATCTTAGACCAGACTGTGGCAATGTGTGATAGTACTGCTTTTGCAGCTCTCCAGGTGGCTGTCACCAGCTCATCAATCCTGTTTTTCACCATTCATTAAATTGTACTGGGAAGAGGTGACTAATCTAACTGTAAAATAACCCCTCCTCAAAAAATCAGTAATTTTTGCTTGATCAGTTGATTACTAAGACTTGTGTCATTTTGCAGCATTTGTCTGATTAGAGACACCTTTGGCTGAATGTTAAGCATATATCTACTGTGATGTAATTCCAAGGAGTGCTATAAATCTGTCTATATAGATGTCTAATACATGATTGGCATTCCAAAATTGCTTGAAGTGATTAGTTGCCAATTAATTTCTTGATTTGCTCTGTAGGCTGGAGCTGGGGCTTCAGTGATCCACTGATGTACAATTGGTTTCCGCTGCCGAATTTTGTATTCAGAGGATTCTTGCTGTTCCATTTAAACATAGCATGGTATTGCCATAGTCCTCTGGACTGTGTTGTGGGGTTTATATATATGCTGTGGGGCTTGTATATACAAGTTATATATGGACTACTTTGGGCAGACCTTCTGATACTGCAGTGTACTGGTGGTGAAGTCCCAAAGACTGCTGCCACAATATTGCAGTAGCAGAGCAACCCGCTGCCCCTGCTTGCCAAGAGTTGAGACGTGGACTGACTCCTACGCTTCTGTTGATACTGACCACCCATAAATACTGAGCAACACACAGTGACCAATCTGTGACCGAAGGGGGCCATTCAGACATGGTTACACAGTTAACATGAGTGGGGTAAGGCCACTTTCACATCAGTGGTGCAATTAAAGTTGGCCCTGAAGCAGTTGGCAAGCTGGAATGAGGCTTATTCTCTTAGCGCAAGTTTGCTGACTGAAGATGATGAGTCTGTGTTTTTATTTTTTTGTTGCTGAGGCTCAAGACATGAAAATGTGTCTGAAGTCTTTCATTTCCACCTATTGAAAATGCTTTAAAAAGGAAAGAAATAAACAGATGGCTCTCATTAGCACAAGAGTGCTTTAATCTTTTGCACATTTTAAATTTTATTTTCCTTTCAATGTTTGTAAGTAAATTGATATAAAATTAAGACTTCACCAGAGCAATTGAATTTCACACATTTCAATCCATGAAAGGAGAGGTGGACTCCATCCAAATTGCGACAACTGATGTAATCCTGGCATCACAATTATCTATTATGATCAACAAATGCGTTCTAAGTGAATGAAATGCAGTGAGGCTGGCCCTTACACATCTTACTCAAGCAAAGCTAATTTGAAAACCCTGTGTACAACCGGGTATCTTGCATCTACAGTTCAACAAAATTTTTATTTTAAGCTGGAAAAATACAGAACTCATTATTTTAAGGAACATGTGCAAGAAACTGTGGATAAAATTTGCTATTGATATAAATTATCAAAGTTGCAGGGACATCAGTGGAACTGTATAATTTCCACCACAAAATAATCTGTGACACCCCCCCTCCACGCCCATAGCATGCCGTGGAGGCCACCTGACAAAGATGTTAAAATATCTACATTCTTCTCATGGCTCACTTACCTGAATGGTGTTTAAGTGATGGGCTGATAGGACCCTAATTGCCCCATCCTGAAGAAGCAGAGGTTGCTAAACCTCTGGCTTCAGAACTTTGTGTTTTCACCTTGTTCTTCTGCAATTTATGCTGCTTCAATTCCATTTAGAAGGTATTAGAAGGTCATGAGTTCCCTAAAAGTGTTAGAGTTGTACTTTTCGACAGAGTGATCAGTGAGATTTGTCCAGAGGAGATTGCTTGTAGCACTGAGATAACAGCCCAGAGTTATGTTATGAGCAGTGGTTACATCACATCATTTGTGAAAGCGGTGTTATTGGTACATAATTACAAATGCAAACAGAAGGTTTCTAATATCTATCCTATAAATAGTATTACATTCTTTAAGGCTTGTTTTAAATTGAGGTCTGATACTCTTATTTATTTTAGAAAAAAAAGTTGAAAATTGGAGGACTGCTAGACTTGCAATATCAGAAAATGAAGTTGAAGAATCATGGAGGAAAAAGCATATTTATTCTGTCTCTCTCTAAGCCAGAACTGTGTATAAGGTGGCTTTTCTACTTCCTAGGAGCTTTCTTAGTTTCTGAAAAATAATGTTTATTTTTGGTGCTCCTGTACAGTGTTCTGATTTTTTTTAAAGAAATTTTTTTTTTAAAGAAAAAAAAAATATTTCAGTAGCACTAAGGAATTTGTTTTGAGCTTAACCTTTTAAAATACTAGACGTTTTGATAGAAAATGGAGTACACCTCATTCTGGAAAGTTATTTTTAAATTGAAAAAAATCAACATTCTCACTTGGCTAATACAGAATTCTTCAGATTTTGCTGTTTAATTCAGTTATTTTGCATGAGGGAAAGTGTTTCAGAAAATAACATGTCAAAATCTGAGTAACTTAAAAGGACTTGGCATGTTTTTCTTGCAAAGTTTTTCCTTGATATTTAAACAAAAAAATGTTCTGTGTCCAATTAAGCTACTTTGCACACAGTTCTCTGGACTCTGTAGGCTGTTGGGAAGGCCAGATAGCATTAGCTTGTTTTTGCTTTTCTGTGTTTCTGAGGGCTATCAGGGGTTCAATTCAGAATCATTTAATTATGATTCAAATTAGAAGAATTTAGCTTTACTTCCTTTCTGTTACTTTTAATTTTTAAAATTAGGTGTAAATGACCCTGCTGCTGACATTTATTTTTCATGGAAGAAGTTCAAATGTCATCTTGACCATATTCTAGGCCTCAAAGCTTTATGGATGTCGAGAGGTCTTTTTAGACTATCCTTGTGCCTTGTGGCAGAATAAAGTACCCTGCATCTGTCAAGAGAAGTGTTTTTTCTTTCTTGTTACTAAGGTTCTACAAAGATGAAGTGTCCATGCACTCTCCAGCCAAGTTGTTCCAGTGCTGAAATAACCTGAGTGTTTGAAAGCTCTTCCAGCTATCTAACCTGGAGCTTCTTTGCTGCTTTTTTTTTACCTTATTGCTTTTGTTCCATCTTTGCAATGAACATACTGTTCTTAACAGCAGAAGTTCTTAACAGCACTTCTTTCCCTATTTAAGCACCATTGACATGCTCCACCCTCAATTCTTCACACTCTGTACATGTGTTTGCACCTATACATGCATGTACATGGAGAGTGTGTTCTAGTTAAAAAACATGGAACTCTGTGCTAATGAAAATGCTTGTTTCAATATAATAAGCTATCTGCTGTCATATGAGATATTTCTTGCATAGCTAGATAAAATTTTTTCAGTGACGAGTCAATTGTGTGCCATGAGAAATAATGATTTCCAGCAAAAAGTAGTCATACACAGTGACAGATAATCTGAATATCTTTAAATTCATGGCTATGCAACTAATTTTTAAAATAAGGAGCACTGCCTGTTCGTTATGATACATTTGGATTGAATACATGCTCAATTCTTGAATGCCACCTTTCACAGACAGCCAGTTTTGTACTGTCATATTGATACCTGTTCCTTCAGTTGACATTTTGTTAATACGACTACCTCTGCTGTATCACCTTCCCATGCTGTAACTTCTGGGGAAGGTGATAGGATGGCCCTACTGTCCTGAAGAGCCTCTGTAGCCATTTAGTGAAGTCCTAATTATTTATTCTTTTAGTTCATTAATGTCTGGATTCATCACTTTATACAGTCACTGACTGAATTCTTAAAGTTCTTGTAAAGAGATTATTTTTGCATTAGCTGGCAAACTGTAAGCTGATCGTGGAAATTCATTCTCATAGAAACAGTTTCTGCACTCACAGCCTCAGCATCTTAGATGCAGTACCCCAAAAACCAGCTCCACGAGGCCAATCTTTACATTTTCTCACCTCTCACACATCCCCGTATTCATTAAGATATCCGTGATCCTCACTAAACTCAAGATGTTCAGTTCTGTTCCATTACCATAATTCCATTAGCCATTCACTTGCAACACTGATATGTAATCTTGTTTATGAACTTTATTTCAATGTTGTATGATTAAAAGGGAATATTTTTTCTTGTCCTATCTAAATGAGATCTTTACTGTACCATTTGCCGATCTGCTTTGTGTAGAGTTCTTTTTGCACAATCAAAAGTGCAGTTCACGATTTATATCATAAATCTAGAACCTCATGTTGCGTAAGCTAGAATTTGCTCCACTAAATCTGTTCATACTGCTGGAGTATCTTTCTGTTTAGAATATGGATACTGAACTAGAACTCCCTTTTGACTATGCCTGTGTGCTTATGTTTAGAGATTATAGTTTTCCCTGCTTCAAAGACAAAATAAATAAAGTCTGATTTTTGATTCACTTAGCTCTATGTCGTACCTTGTGTAATTTCATGGACCCTAATGAAGGTACTCCTCACTTACAGCAGTGTAAGTTAGATCAGAATCAAGCTTCCAACTTCTAAGTGCTGCTGGTTGAGCTGAAAACTACAAAACAAAATTTCAGCAGCAGTTATTGGATCTCAGCATACAGATAAAAGAGCACTCCCAAGAGTAGAAATCCTCTTGAGCTGAGGAGACTAGAAAAAGGCAATAATGTGAACTGCATGCTGTTCTGTCAAGCGCAAACATTAGAAGGATCTACTGAATTTATTTATTTATTACTGAAGTAAACTCGCCATGGCAATACAATTTCAGCACTGCCTGTAGATATATTTAACAGATTCAGAAGAGCAGATAGGGGAGGAGGAAGACAAATGAGGACTTGAAAAAAAAAAAACAATTAAAATAATCGATTTTTCATTTTATTTGGAAAATGAGGAATTTTTTTTTTAATATTCTTCCCTTCCTCCTCTGCTCCTGGTAGCAAGTAGAAAGGAAAGCCTTTTCTTTCCTTGGAAATGTCTGAGACAATGCCATCTTATCTAAAACTCTAAGTGAAACAACTTAGGAAGGCCTTCCCACAAAGATCTGACAGTAGCAGTTGTATTTCTTGTAGATATTTATAAAGGGATTTCACTGGTGGTTTTTTTTTTTAAAGGAACATTAAAAGCCATAGGTCCGTATGAGTTCCCTGTGTGTGTATTTGAGGGAAGAAAAGTGCTCTAAAACTTGAAAATGTTGTCACAATATTTTCTACATGTTACCCAGGTCACTTGCTTTTGTGAAAGGAATTTGGATCCCAGAACCTTTGGAATGCTGTATTTGAATATCACACTTGATAAAAAACCATCCTCTGAAGTACAAGACTGCTCCTGTCATTCTATTGGATGAGTTATTAGCAGACTTTGTATTCTTGTAGAACCATGTAACTTTTTAAAAAATGAAATTTGGAAAGGCCTTTTTAACTAGAAGAATCTTTTTTAATCTCTTTCAAGCTGAAGTAAAAATCTTCTCTATTGTTAGGATTTTGGTGGCAGTATTTTGAATGCGTATCTATATAAAAACTAACTATAACTGTTCTTTCTTCTAGCAGCTAATAATTTGTGTAGGAGTAGTTCCACATTTTTCTGCTCAGCAAAAATATGGGACAGATTTTCTACTCCCTGTAGGCCTCCTTCACTTTTTTCTTAGTAAAGTGATGCTGTTCTCTTTGCCAAGTTCAGTCCCTCTTAGACATCAGATCATCTCTCTCTTTGCCGTTACATCTTCTTGTAGCTTTATTTTCTCCTTTTGCAGCCCATCATTACTGGTACACTGTCAGCTTAAAAAGTCGTTGTCTGCCATAACCACTGGCTTAGGTCATCACTGCCTTCCCACTCCTGTTACATCTTTTCTTCCTTTATCTCCAGCCCCTGAAACTGTTAGCTTTCAGTTTAACAACATGCTGATGCCAAGCCAATTGCTTTGCCAGCCTGTAAAGCACTGGCTTTATCTTTAGTGTTGATCTAGACCTTAGGGAGAAGCTGTTAGGAGAAGAACCACCTGTTGATTTGGTCTTCAAGGTTTTCTTCTGTGTTAGCTTCTGTGAGAAAGCTGTGTACCATAGTTAGACAACTGGCAAAGAACAACTTTTTCTTTTTTAATTGGCAGCTCTTCCACTTGGGCACACATTGCATTCAAGTGTTAAGTCTTTCTGTTGAGGTTGTATCCTAACTGTTGGCCCATTTTGAATCTAAGTAATCAAAGAAGAAAATCTTTGGTGTCTGGTTTCCCCTTTTCTTAGAATTTGCAAAACCTGCTGTTCCTCATCCCCAGTATGAGGTAGTTACAGTGCTCTAAAGCTAACAGAGAGCTCCTGTTTAAAGAAATTACATCTTCTTTTCCCATCCATTTTACTCCTGTATTACCATGTATTTTTTCTTGTTTTGCACATAGGAAGTTGAGGCAAAGAGATTCGATGAATTAACAAAGGGGGTAGATCCCAGAACTGATCTGTATTGTAGGAGTACAATCACCTCCTCTGTTAGACTTAAGGCTTTTTTATCTGAGAAGTGAACCCCAGTCCCTCTGAACAGGCCAAAGTTGGTATAACATTTTAATTACTACTGCTGCATCCTATCAAGCTTACAGAGCTTCACTGTGTACTTAACAAGTGAGACGTAACTGTATTGACTTGAACTGTCTCCTTCTGTCTTACTGGGAGAAAAATCTTGGTCTTAAAATCTGGAAAATGAGCTGAATTCTCAACCCTATAGATGGTACTGCATTAAAGCAGCTATGAATGATGATGTTGGAATCTGTCTTGTGAAGGATCTAGAAGCAGTGAACTTGTCACCCCTCTTTCATCCATCATCAGGAAATTGTACAGTACTGGTTTAAGTTAGGACTGCACTGTACATATCTGAATTCTTTGACATGTATAGATTACCAGCTGGATTCCAGCATCAATCAGAAGAAAGATTGGAGGGGCTGGAGAAACCAGATTTCAGGCTAGCCAAGCACCGCTGTTTAAATGAATTTACTGCTCACTTATTATTAAGATGTTGAGGTCCATCAGAGTCAAGTCAGAAGCAGGGATGCTTTCCAATGTAGGCAGTTTGGGCATATTCCTTTTCATGTTTCCCTGTAACTTAGATTTAACTTTCAGCCTAAGTGGTGGGGCTGTTAGTGCTGACTGGGGGAACATTGCTGATGCTTGTGAGAGAAAATGTCTTCTCATCTTCAGCCAACACATCTGAAGACATGAAATACTGATAGGGGTGAATGCTGGAAGGAACCTCTTTATAGAACTTGAAAAGAGGACAGACTTGCTAAAGAAGCTTTCTTTTTCTTGCATCACAGAAGGATGAAGTATAGAAGGAATCCTTAACATCAGAAAGCACAGAATTTCTGCAGTGCTGTAATATAGAAGACCCTAGCCTTAAGGGTGCCCTTGGCTAGGTGGGCAGGGCATCAAAAAATGTGTTCTCTCTAAGGGGAGATGCTAAGCTGGGCTCTAGGGCAGCAGTAGGCACAACACATCACCTTGGCTCACTGCAGGAGATGTGCTAGCTCGCTAGAGAGTTGTAGTAGTTGTGCTGGGTGTCACATCGTGCAGCCCCAGCTCTTCAGATTGCTTCAAAAGGAAAAAAGAGTTGTATTCAAGTTCAGCCCCAACTGGCATTTGGCTTTCAGGTCTATTACAGAAGTCGTATTTCAGGCAGCATTTTTTTGCAATACTGGGTCGCTGGGAATAGGGATGGGAGTCTAATGGAGGAAATGAGTAGTATATGCCAGTGCCTTTGTAATAAAACACTAATTCTACCTCTTCTTTCAGAGTGCTGACTTTTAGAAATACACTGTTCAAATCATGTGTAGAGTATGGGCTTTTTTTTTTTCCTGCAACCTAACGACTAACCAGTATATTAAAGTAATGTAATTTGTTCGGTCCACCTTTCCATTTTCTTTTTTCCCAGCTCAAACATTACATCTGTTATTGTTTGTGCTGGAGGGTGTGATTTATCCTCTATAGATAGAAATGTTCTATTGACTGAGTCAAAGGCATTTAGTTCGTCTAGAGAAGTTATTGTTTGGAGGCCAAAATGTCTCCAGTTCATATCCTAGTTCTTGTTTCCATTATTATGTGTGTGTGATGTGAACTTCTGTCTTTGAGGGGAAAAAGAAATCTGTCTAGTGCTATGAGAAGAGGGGAGAAATGAAAGTTAATGTCTGTGGGCGTCTACCCTGGCGTATCTTTTCATCTTGGCAATAGCAAATAGTAAAGGTTTCAATTTAAATTCACAAATTTTTTTTTTTAAATCTTGGAAGGTGTCTCAGTTTTTATCTGGGGCAACTTAGTTTTCTTCACTAGGACAGGGCTTATATCTTTGTGTTAAATAATAAGAAATTCTAAAATATTCCAGAGAGTCCTCTACAATGTATGTAACGGTTATATGAGAGAAGTAGCTCTCTCTAGTGGGGCCTCCTATATGAATTTAATCCAAACAGAAATACAGATCTTTGCTACAGGAGTTAGTAACCTGAGACTGTGAAACAGTTAAGCCAAACACCAAAACAGCTGCTATGATTTATATTTACTTAGAGAAATGCATTATAGTAATCATTACCTTTTATGTCAGCCATAGTGTAGAAAATTACCTTCCACTGTCACAATTTATAAAATACTCTTTGAATGTTTATCACTGATACACAATCATAACAAGAGCAGCAAATGAGCAGGATTCTCTTTAACAGCTCTTAATGATATTCAAGTAATTTATACTAGAGGTAGCCAAAAATTAGCAGAGATGGAAAAAAAAAAAGTAATAAAGTAATTGAAGTTACTTTCCACTAATAAAAGCTCCATTACTTAAACTCAAAACTTCCTGGAAAAGGTAACACTTGTCAAGTAAGCGTGAACACTTAGAGAGAAGTGCGAGACAGAAGTTCGGTGATGTGCTCAGGGTTGCCAGACTCATGAGTTGCCAATCCTCAGAGGTCTAGTTCCCAGCCTTCGATTGTTTCCTCAGGCACTGTTTTCCTGCCCTCTCCCAGTGTTACTGGAAAAAGATCTTCCTTCTTCCAGTAATGTTTGTAGTTACAAGCTTACAAACCTGGCCTTGAAAGTTCCACCTCTGCAATACAAATCTAATTCTCTGACATCCTTCATCCATACCCATATCCATTTACTGTGTTATTGTACAGCTGTCAGCAAGCCAGAGTGACTCGAATCTCTCAGAACAGCCATCCAAAACTGAGCACACAAAAAAAGATTGAGGGCAGAGAGCATTCGAGTGGCTACCCTCCCCTGCCTCTGTGGAAGGCAGCCAGTTAATTTATTTAAAATAAAAGTATTTCAGCCAGCTGGATAGTGGCACTTGGCTGCCCTTGCGGGGCCTCCTTGGCATTTACTCCAGCCAAGGGGTAGCTTAAGTATTCAAAATGTGTAGAGGTAGCTGTCGATACCCAAGGCTGTACATAGAATGAAGAAATACAATACCCCAGCAACAAGTAGTTCAGCGTAGCAAACTAAAACACCCAAGCCTGACCCTTCTTGTTCAGCCAGTGTGTTTGTGCTGCTGTTCAAGTTAAACACACAAATGTCTGAGTGCTGCCCAGCTCTCAAACTGGTGTTGGAATAGCTGGCTAACTGTTCTCTTGGAGGTACCTGTCAGGACTGTGGCAGTGTATAATGCACAGCACTGCATACCTGTTTGGGAATGCAGACTGTAGCAGGAAATACGAGGAGGAGCTGTGAGTTAGGAGTTAATTTCCACAAATTGTTTCTTTGAATGCCTCAACGAGTAGATATGACTGACTGGAAATTTGTGGCATCGCTTGCATGCTGAGTATAAAAACGTATGTCCCTAAATTGAACACTTAAAAAACCAAGGCTTTACTCATTTATATATATTTTTTTTCTTTTTTTAAAATTCTTGGCTTTGAGCTGTCTTCACCTCTTGGAGGCGTTCTTGATAAGCTGGACTGGTGTGTTCGGTGTGTGTTGGTGACGCGGGGCTCTCTCCCCATTGCTTAGCCTCCGTGCTATGTCCCTACAGAGCTGTGCTCTGTGACAGGTGGCTTTGGTGATCAGAAGGGGACTCTTTACCTTGGCATGCAGGCTTCAACATATCAGAGTCACAGGCTGCAGTGTACACAAGGGTCTGTTTTGTATATAGTCAAGTCCAGACAAAGAAAATATGCTGGTTCTTTAATTACGGGATTCAGTACACCTAGCTTTAAAAGCGCACCACAGCACTGGAATTACTTAAGCAAGTATTACCACAATTTCTTCTGTTCCTTACAAGAGATTGATGACTTCAAGGTCATGGCTCATGCTGCATTGATTTCTTGCCAGGGGATTTAGACCTTAAGTGATGGATTGTGTTGTGAACTAATAAATTTTTTAAAAATTAGTGAAACTTCACAGTATACCTTTAATTGTGAATTGTGATACAGTGAATATATCACAGCTCTATATTCTGTTATTGCTTCCTTCTGGAAAGAGCATTTAGAAGACAAAAGCCCTTTTCAGTGGCCTGTTTGATGGCTTTTGTAAATGCTTTCAAAAATGATGAACATGATGAGCCAGGTCCTTAGTTGGTATAAATCATCCTCACCCCACTGGATTACACCAGCTGTCACTCTCCAAAGGGTTGTCCAAAAGAGCCTTTCACAGGGTAACTGGCAGGGTTCAGTTCTGTCAGTCTGTGAGCTCTCAGTGACTCTATGTGTATTTCCCCAATGTGGATTGAGTGCTGGACCATCCACACTCTATTTTGGACACTGGGAGACTGTGCAAGCCAAACAGAGCCTCTCTGCTTCTGGACCTAACTGCAAATGATAGCATCCATCATCACTTCCTTCCTGCTCCACTGAAAGTGGGTTTATGAATCTGAACTGCAACAAAGCAAAACTTGGCTCGTATTTACTTGAATCTTTTAAATCGGTTTTCTTCAGCTAAATTTTCTCCTATAATTAATTTTCTAGTATTATTCTGAGTCTTTGTGATGACAGGAATGCTTACTGAATTTCCTTTTTTATTTTTTTTTTTTTATTGAAAAGAGTAGAGGGAATAAACAAAACAGTGTAGTATTCATGCCAGGAGCTTTTCTTTCTGTAGATTTATCTGATCATGGGAACACATATTCTAGTTGTCCAGTGCCAACTGATTGGAAATTTGAATATCAAGGGGGAAAAAAAATGTCCCTGAGATGTGGAAAGTTAGGAATCATTCACCAGAATTCATTTGCTTTCATAGGGTTGGCAGGTTTTTGTTGCTCTTTTGTAATGTTCTGATCTGTCCAAAATAGAATTTGTAAGTAGAGAGGGAGAATCTACTAAATTATTAGCTATATGTGTTCTATGTCCAGCTGTGCTCTGCCCTTCTTCATTTGCTTTATTGGTCATCTATGTCAGTATACTTGGAACAGCATCCAGATCCAGATAGTTCAGGAAAGGGTTGACTTTTGATGACAAAGATCAGTATTCTGTGAAGTTAAATGCCAAGCCTTTTTCACTATATGTTGTTGCTAATGGATACTGGATTTTGGTTATCTGTTATCACAAGAGTGAAGGGACATTCCTCTATGGATATGTCTTAAGGATTCTGCATAGTGTGTTCTTGTACCACTTGTAATCTTGCTTCTAGTGAGCATAATGAAAGTGGGTGTAAACTGCAAACTGCTCTGGGATATCTTTGAGTTGTTCTGCACATCCAACACTGTTGAAATCCAATCCCATGGAGAGCTTTCAGGGCATAAGTCAGTACGAGCACCTTGTCGTAGTATGAGCCCAAATAGGTTTTGGCTCTTAGAAATAGTAATTAAATTGCTGTTGATAAATAGCTCCATGTCCCAGGCTTAAGAATGGTATAAATTAATTACTATATGAAGAGACACAGTAGTTTCCCTTGATTCCTGTGGTTAAACTTGTGTTGAGTGTTTGCCATAGACAGCATTTATCTGTATGTCCACTGGAATTCTATGCTGATGGTGACTGCCCAGGACAAAGGTCTGCATTCACAAGTGTGGTGGCTGTGGCTATGTGGAAAAGATTATGCAATCAAAAGCAGAGGTTTCCAATTGACGTGAAGGATTCAAGAATGTGAATCCATTGCATTTTGCTTGCTTTTCTGTGCATTTGGAAATGCCCTGTCTAATTTCTCAATTTGTCAAATGCTGTTTGTGTTTTGAGTGATTAATTTCTAATCACAAATATTTTAATTACCTGTCAGACCATCAAATGATAGGCACAGTCCTGAGACAAAGAACCATCATTGTGAATTTCTGATTAGAGCACAATGAGCAAAGCAGAAGAAAGAGGTTTTACCTGCTGTCACAGTCCCCAGATGGTGGTACTGCTGCTTGTCACCATCCATAGCTGTATCTCATAAAGCTTCAAAAAATTCATTCTGTGCCAGCGTTGTAACGTTAATGTATAATATCAACAAAGGAAAGGAAAATTTATCTCCCTCCACTACACCATAAGCTTGCTTTCTCCACTCCAGTACTGAACAGAAAGGAGAGTGCTGGCTCTGGGGTCTTCTGTCTGTCCTTTCGTTTATGAGTGGATACAGGAGGTCACAGAAGGGCACTCCTTGACGCTATGCCAGTATGGCTTGCTTTACACAGCAAGGACCTGGGTCCTTCTAGTCTGTACTGGAAGATAAACTTACCATTTCTTCAAGTGAATGCATTCTTGCATGGAAATAAAGAAGGAGTGTAGCCCTTGAAAAACACAATTCCTTTCTCCTCCTCACCTGTTCACTGCTTAGCATTCACCACCGCGTGTTGCAGTGCCAAGACTCCAATGAGACTTCATCAGTCATGGTTTTGCAGTCCTGCTAAAAAAAAGTTCAGATTTCATTAAACAATGCTCCACGATGAATGGATAAGGTAAAACTTAGTGAGATTAACTGGGCTGTATTTTAGATGCCAGTCATCTTTAAAGCAATGACAAGATAGATAAAAAATGGTGTACCAGAGAAGTGTCACCGTTGGGAATGAGATAGCAACTCCCACATAGAGAGAGAGATGTATATATTTGCTTTAATAATGTCTGAATGAAAATCTCCGTTTTAATTTTTCATGATATCATTTGGCAGATTTGGAAAGCTGGTGATATTTTTCAGAAAAGGCTCATATCTCCTCTTCTAGAGGTGAGCAGAAAATAAACCCTTCACCAACCTGTTAACTGTTAATTGCAATATTATTCACATAGTCTTTTAATTATTTCAGGATATGTTCCAAATATTTTTTTAGCTGGATTCTGGTGATAACGAACTTCCAAGGCCTGTTTTCCTACGGCTTGCAGTGTCATGCTAAATGGACTGCAACGTGAAGTGTTGCTGTGCCTGAGCTGTACTAGAGCCAGATCATAATTTGCAAATGTGTTTTTTGGGAGCTGCTGATATTTCTCACCACCTCCTTGCAGAGAGAGCAGAACAGTGCAGAACACTTCCCACTGCTGAAATCTAAGAGTGTGAACTTTTCAGGCTGATCTTCTTGACAGTGACCGGTAAAGCATAAACCAAGATTTTATAAAGGGCTAAGGAATCTGGGGTGATGCAGTTTCCTTTTGTTCTCTGACAGACACTTGCAAAGGCACTGGCATTTCGGAAGGACAGAATGTCTTCCTTCTAACAGGTGAACCCCACCTTGGGTATCTCAATCGACCCAGAGAAAGTGTCTCCAAAATCGGGTGTCATGTGATCACTCCTTCACTGGATTATTTAGTACTTGCCCAGCCAGGGGGGGTGTGTGTATGTGTATATATATATAAATTTGTCTTTTCCACGCTGGTTTCTTTCTGGTAGAGGAAAGTAAAGAATGCAGAAATGGTGACAAGTAGTAGACAAATAAAGGATTAGAGCACTGACAGAAGATGATTAATAATTAAATATGAGGCATGAAACAATATGGAGGCCAGGAGCCAAATTCTGAGGTAAAGCTTACTTGTTAGTCAGAGAAACACTAATGCAGACCACAGGCGCTAAGCGTACTCCAGCCTTAGCTCCTGTATGAGCAGTACGCACTGTGTACAGAGAGGAGGGACCAGCTGCTGGATCGCCGTTTGTTTAATTGGCAGTCATTACAGGAGCTTGGGTTTCTGCAACAATGAGTAGAATCGTGGAAACCATTTGGACAGACACATCTCAAATTGTTTTGGAGGCAGTATAATTATCTGGAATGTCATTATTTTTTTGTTCTTATGAAGTAGTTGAAATCTAACACATTTTCCACTAGTCATTTCCAGGGGGAAAAAAAAAAGGCCAGCCATACACAAAAAAAATAACTTTATTTTGTCTGGTGATACTTGCAAAGTAATAAAATAAGAAACATTCTTAGGTGAAATAATACAATTAACATATTCTTTCTGTGTAAGAACAGCACAGTTTTTTTTTTCCTGTAATGACTTAGGTGGCTTGATGGCAAAGGTATGGGAGGGAGGTTTATTCTCATTCTTCAGTGGCAACAATACGGTATAGCGGAAACATACTGGAATTTTTTCTCCCCCTTATCAGACCTTTTATTGTTCAAAAAAAAGGGTTTTGAAAAAAATGTAACATGAGATGAATTAACAATGTGCCTGCTGTTTGTGGAGATAAACACAAAACAGAGTATGGAAATTAAAGACTCTCATCAGAAGTGTCATTTTTTACCACAGAATGTTTTCTTCAGCACCATAATAGAAACTCCTAATGTCAAATTTTAAAACACTTCCTCAAAAATAAATTCCAATCACATTACAGCACTTACATGTAATTTGATGGCTCTTAGCATGTGAGCCAAAAATGTTCTTCAATAGCTGAGTTTGTTATTGTTGCTATTAGCGTGTCTCGAGTTTTTTCTGCAGATGCTTACCCCTGTCAGAGGGAGGTATCGGTTCTGGTGGCCACAATGAAGCAGTACTTTGAGAGCCACACTTCTGGATTTCAAACTTACACCAGCAATGCAGGGAAAGCAAGTTGGCAGATCTCGTTTTCAGTACTGCTCCATTCTTAGAGAGGAGCTGCATTAGGAGGATTAGTTGTTTTAAAGAGTTTGCCAGCAAATGATAGATCCTCTGCTGGGTCACAAATTCTTGTCACCTTGTGTATTAATAGGATCTGCCAAGGTTTTATTAGGTTTTGTTGCTTACAGCAAGTCACATGGGTAACAGAACCACTAAGAGCTGAGCATCTGTGACCCATATACTGAAGAAGAGAAGGGAAGAACAGCCGAATAAGGACACAATGTTTGAGTCAGGAGCTTGATTGGCTTAGCAAAAATGTTTATGCAATGCTCTGAAAAATAAATTGGAAAGTGCTGCAGCAGTGTAAAGCATTTTAAGTAATGTGGGATTCTCAGTTACCATGTGCCACCCTCACACAAAACTGCGTGTTTGTGTTGTGGGGAGATTTGGGGGGTGCCACACTCAAACGTTATCCTCTCCCACTTCAAATCTTTGTAAGCTTTCAGCAAGTGTCTAGCCCTGTGTGTATGGTCACAAAGTCTAGCACCACCATCAATAGGCACTAATGCTCCCACGTGCTGGTCTACGTGTTTCATGCTATTTATGATAAACAAGAGGAACATTCATTTCTTGGTCGTGTTTTCTTGCATTTTGAAGGATCAAAGGTTAGAAATGCTACAGAGTAGTAGTAAGCAGGCTTACCCCTGAGGGACTTGCAGTGCCGGATCTTAATAGTATTGCCCAACTGTCAGCATATGGGTTTTATTCCTAGACAACCAGAATATTTTGGACCACTGAAAGACACAACTGGGAAAGACTTTGCAGCAGGGATACGCAGAAGGACCAATTCTGTGAGCACAAGGCACGCCTATGACTTCGAAAGTTGAGGTTGTGGTTAAGTCACTTTGCAAATTTAATGGAACCAGAATAGTTTGTCTAGTCCGAAGTCCTGCTCTGTTAGAATGAGTTTTTGTCTTAGTGATAATGGAATTGCTAATGAGGAAGGGAACAGATTCCCTACTCTCCTACATTGCATTGTATCCCTTCAAAACCTGGAAGCAACTGACATTTTCCCCTTCTCACCCGTTAGCATCACAATTAATTTTTTCAACACTGTTGACCGTGTCAGTGCTTCAGTGTCAGAGATAGCATTGCCTTAGTGCAGTAAGCTTCTCTGTGCTGTGGCATCTGTAGCTGATTCCAGCAGAAGGACTCAAATTTGAATCTGTCCTGCCTGCCTCTCCTCATCTGCAGAAGTGACCCCTCTTCCAGATACACTGAGAAGTATATGGTAGATAGGACCAAAAGCACTGTCGCGGAATAAGGGAACCTTAGTCTACAGATGGCAGTATATAGCAGTTAGCTTTTTAATTAAATGGTAAAGAAACAAATTAATAATTAGCATACAGATAATGTGAATTAGCCCTTGTGTTATACATTAAATTCTATTCCAGTTATTGGACTGTAGTGTGCTGTTGCAAAGTACTAAGCTGAAATCCATGCCCTAATTTATTTGCCATGGTGTGCGTGTCTCGGCTTTTGTACTAAGTGAATGTAGGTAAAGATAAAAACGAATTACAAAAAGCTAGGATTCTAATGTAAGATAGGCTAATGCTAATTACTGGCTAATCATTGTGTTAGAGTAATTATATTATGTGCTTTTACAGCCTTGGTTTGTGCCAAGTTGAACACCAGCATATAATTTTTCAGAGAGGAGTTTTTTCTTGTTGTCATAATAAGATTGTTATTTTTATTTTTTCTCAGTATTTTTCAGGAATGTATGATTTTTCACTGTTTTGAATGCTTTTCCTGTCTTGTTAGCCTTAAGGAACTGTTTTGCAAATGTTCTTAGTGTCACATTTAGGGCAGGTTTCATTCCCTATTGCACTAATGGGAGAGAGCACTAACAGGTCTTGTGACTGATCAGTTAAGTGGATGTGATGATTATGTAAGGCTGAATTTTCAAAATTATTTTCTTAGTTTTGGCCTCCTTATTGGAGCCGGAGGGAACTTTTCTCAAACAGATACACTGGCAAGGAGTAATTTTTTTTTTTTGTATAGCCAGCTAGGAAATCTCCCAGTCCTGATCCTGCTTGCCTACAGCCAGTGGCAGCCTTCTCCTTCTGGACCCAGAGCAGTGCTGTCCTCTGCTTGTGATATGCTTGGCATTGGAAGTACCTGAAATAAATAGTCATGGAAGCTGATAGTAGTGAAAGTCAACGCAGTATGAACTGTTTACCGTGATAGCAGTTATGCGAAGATGGATGGTTTGAATCTCTAGAGCAAGTGAATAGTTAGAAACAGCTATATTCTTTGGTTAACTTTTGTTCCTGTTACTCCGCAGGCATGTGGAATATATCATTAATTTTAAAGAGGGAAATAAAACCAAATTGACAGACCTAGATTCAAAGGCAGTACCTAAACAGCACCATTTATTCTCTCTGTAATGGCTTGAAAATCTGTGTTGAGCTTATTATGACAGAATTGGTAGAAGAGTGCTTCCAATTAAATACGGATTCTTTGCAGATCAAAGTTAGAAACTCGTGCTAGCTGAAGGTGAGTGTGTCAAATTTGATGGGGAGGAAAGCTTCTTGGATTCCTAAAGGTTACACTATATCTACTCTTTATATATTTATACAAGCAGTGCTTTCTGTCTGGCTCACCTAATATAAAAACTAGTTTTTCTTTTTTTGGGTTTCATTCAAAAATAATGATTTAATCTAATTTATTTCCTGCAAAATCTTTCTATCCGTGGCATACTGAATCCACTTCTTGATCTTGACCATTGTGATCCTGGAAAAATGGCTAAATTTTGGTACATTTTGTAGAGCTATAGCTACGTCTGAAAAGCAGTTCCTTTTTGGAAGATTCCGGGGCAGGTTTTTGCATGTTCATCATGATGTTTAATTGGAAATAATCTTCAAAAGAGCTCTATCTGTCATGCTTTTATGAGAAGCTGGTCACTTATTTTAGTACCTGAATAGATGAAGAGCTCTTTTGAAAAATCTGACCCTAGCTGTAAGTGCTGAACACATTTCAGAATCTGATTTGTTGTTTTCCAGCCTGCAGACAGTGAGATAATTACCTGTCTCTGGTATTAATAGTGAGGGAGAACCATGCTCTCAGTTTCTTGCCTGGGACTCCTTGACTGCATCTATACTAATAAATTGAACTGGCCTTGGGCACAGGCTCTCATGGTCGTGTTTGACCATCCTTTACATTCACACTGGTAAGGTGGGTGTCAGCTGGCCCTTTTCCAGACAGTGCCTGGCCATGGTTTGGGGTAGTCAAGGATCACTTCCACTATGGAGGAAGCTACTTTGTATTGCAGGGGCAAAAGAACTAGTTGTAGGGATGAGAGTCTGTGCATTTATTAGGGTGATGGGAAGAGAAAGAGGGGAAAAAGGCAGGATTTATATGAGCAGGCTGATGGATCTGGCCAAGGAACTGACAGATGATGATGCTGTTACCTGAGAACTCTGAAGCATTATTTAGTTTTATCTACTGGTAATAATAGATTCTTGTTTACCTGCCTCTTTCGGAATGATTTATTTTTTTTTGGAGAGGAATATGGTCTTCCAACATTACCCTGAATGGAAAGGCTACCACCTTTTTTGATTTATGGGGAGTACAAGTCTAAAGTTATGTCCCAAAGGTTGCCTTTAGAGGATCTTCCTTAAAGTGTAATGCTAGCAAGCAATTTCCCTCCATGTTACAGGATGACATAGAAAGCTTCAGAGGAAGGTAGAAGTAATGGGTCTCCTAAAGCTGTCACTAGAGTTGGCTCCCGTGACAGACAGAGTGTTAGAGCTATCTGTTTATATCTAATATTAATGCCTTCAGTTTTGAAGAGACGGGCTAGAATCTAGGCTGTCAGCAAAAATGTCCCCTTTCTTCATCTGATGAATCTAAAGAACTGTCTAAAACTGACAGTGGAATCTCATTAATGGGGGAAAAAATACCGGCATGTGAAGACTTCATGCCAAACAAATCTGCAGTAGGAAATCTCACCTCTCTTATATGTTTGTGTTCTGAGAAAACGTCACGTCAGAGACACCACAAAGTTTCTACAGAGCCATCAGAACCACCCTCTGTGTTAGGGGAAATAAGCAATAAAGCTCAATAACTGAAGGTCTGATTTGGTAACAGCCAAATGTTTTCTATTGAGTGGGTAGTCCCAGTAACTCAGACATTCAGTATTGCCCCTTTCCAGCTGATCCTGCTGCTTTTAGAAACTGTAGCAAAATATGAACTGACGTTTTATGAAAACAGACTGAGTCACAGTGAGAGCTAAGGCAGTGATTACTGTAGTGGTAAAGGCAGGATTGCGATGCTGACCTGTCAGTTCTTGGACAATCCTTTCCCCCTTTGAGTTTCTATTTACTGTCTTGCTGTATTTGCCTGCCTAGATTGCTGGGCTCTGCGGGGCAAGGATTGGTTCTCACAATGTTTGCTGTGCTTGTCATAATAGAGTCTGAATCTCGGGTGGCTGCTGTTAATCATGAATTATGCATTGACGGTAATGTTGTGGAGTCAACTCAGTCTTGTCTGATAACTGACATAGATGAGAATTATCGGCTGTATTTTACAGATACGTAAACTGCTGTAAGTGGCAGAGCTGGGGGATTCGAGGGCAGAGTTGCCACGGGAGCAGTAACAGAAGGGAGGCAGAAAAAGGTGCTTTGCATCTTTTGAAGCCTGATTCTGTGCATTTAATTTCTGTCTTTGCTCTGTGACTTCAAGTGGGACAGAAAAATCAGTTAATCCATTGTGCAAGGTCGTTTGAAGAAATGATTGAAGGAGTGAGAGAAGGCAACTCTTGAGCAGCCCTGTGTAACTTGGGAGAGTTGGTGTGAGCCACGCTGGGTCTGACGATGGAGTTGTTGACACAAGCAGGTGGAAGGCAAACTTGCTGCACAGAAATGGTTATAGCGTGTACGGAAAGCTACGGGAGGGAAACAAAACGCAGATTTAGTGTCTGCAGTTTGATACAGATGCAGGAAGATGGGAAGAGAAAGGACACAACACAATTGGAAAGAAAAGGAAAACCTGCATGTTGTTGTAAACTTCCTGTCATCCATGGATAGCTGCCTCAGAATTCTGATTTAGATTTGTGTTTAAATTTACCTTACCATGAAATTAACAAAAATATGATAAAAAGGAGAAGTATAAATTAATAAAAAGGAAAAAGCTGTCCCCAGCATCGAAGCAGAAGCAAAAAAAATCCGCAAATATTAACAAAATCACCTTATTTTCCTAGAAAAGGTAGCCCGTTTCATTCTGACATAAGTCCTTTGCAGTAAGACTTACATCTGAGGTGAGTCTGATCCAGTGAATTGACTGAGTCTCTGGCACGCGATACTTGTCTAGCGCATTTTAACTGAGAGGAAACTAGCCTGTAATGTGCTAAATGCAGGCACCCTGCAGATTACTGAGTGCAGGAGAATGTAACAAAGTATCTGTCACTGAAAGTATTTGGGAAACCACCATCAGACCTGAGATTCTGCACATTCTTATTGGTCAGTTAACAAAATATTGACAACCAAAGTATGCATAAACACACTGAGTCCATTTGAAAAATGGCAATTCTTGGCACTCTGCCTCGTGCGATGGGTTGTTTTAGTGAGGAAACCATCACCATATGACTACAAATGGTATCTCTGATACTGTGAGAATTTACAACCGAGCTATTAAAGCCTAAGTCAGGGAAGTGCTGTGCTTAAACATGCTTGCAGATTTGGTCCCAGAATATGACCTGCTGCTTATTCATAGCTTTTGGTTCTCTTTGCCTCTTGAATGTACGAAGGTGATAATGGTAGTGGGCTCATCCAGGAACACTAGGCAGCCTGCAGCTTATGGACATCTGTCTAATCAAGGATTTAGTGTCCTGAACCTAATCCAGGCTCTGACTGGTTGCTTGACGCCTCTGGCACAAAGTGTAGAAGAGGGCAAAATACAATATTGATACGATTGTGAAGGTGGCTCTTTGAAAATACAGCTCAGTGCTAGCTACAGTCAAACAGGCAAATAGAATCATAGAATGGTTAGGGTTGGAAGGGACCTTCAAAGGTCATCTAGTCCAACCCCCCTGCAAGGAGCAGGGACATCCCTGACTAGGTCAGGTTGCTCAGAGCCTCATCCAGCCTGGCCTTGAACGTTTCCAGGGATGGGGCCTCCACCACCTTTCTGGGCAACCTGTTCCAGTGTTCTATAACTCCCATTGTAAAAAATATTTTCCTAATTTCTAATCTAAATCTACCCCCCTCTATTTTAAAACCATTACCTCTCGTCCTATTGCAACAGGCCCTACTAAACAGCCTCTCCCCATCTTTCTTGTAGGCCCCCTTGAGGTACTGGAAGACCGCTATCAGGTCGCCCCGGAGCCTCCTCTTCTCCAGGCTGAACAGCCCCAACTCTCTCAGCCTGTCCTCATAGGAGAGGTGCTCCAGCCCTTTTATCATCTTCGTGGCCCTCCTCTGGACCTTCTCCAACTGGTCCATGTCCTTCTTGTGCTGGGGGCTCCAGAACTGGACACAGTACTCCAGGTGGGGTCTCACCAGGGCAGAGTAGAGGGGGAGAATCACCTCCCTCGACCTGCTGGCCATGCTCCTCTTGATGCAGCTCAGGATGCGGTTGGCCTTCTGGGCCGCAAGGGCGCATTGCCTGCTCATGTTGAGCTTCTCATCCACCAGCACTCCCAAGTCCTTCTCCTCAGGGCTGCTCTCAATCCATTCCCCGCCCAGCCTGGATTTGTGCCTGGGATTGCCATGACCCACGTGCAGGACCTTGCACTTGGCCTGGTTGAACTTCATGAGGCTGGCACAGGCCCACCTCTCCAGCCTGTCAAGGTCCCTCTGGATGGCATCCCTCCCTTCCAGCGTGTCGACGGCACCACACAACTTGGTGTCGTCGGCGAACTTGCTGAGGGTGCACTCTATCCCACTGTCCATGTCGCCGACAAAGATGTTGAACAGGGCTGGGCCCAGCACGGACCCCTGAGGGACGCCACTCGTGACCGGTCTCCACCTGGACATCGAGCCGTTGACCACCACTCTCTGAGTGCGGCCATCCAGCCAACTCCTTATCCACCGAGTGGTCCGTCCATCAAACCCATGCCTCTCTAGTTTAGAGAGAAGGATGTCGTGCGGGACAGTGTCAAAAGCTTTGCACAAGTCCAGGTAGATGATGTCAGTTGCTCGTCCCTTGTCCACCGATGCCGTCACCCCGTCATAGAAGGCCACCAAATTGGTCAGGCACAATCTGCCCTTGGTGAAGCCATGTTGGCTGTCACCAACCACCTCCTTGCTCTCCATGTGCCTTAGCATGGTTTCCAGGAGAATCTGCTCCATGACCTTGCCAGGCACAGAGGTGAGGCTGACCAGCCTGTAGTTACCTGGGTCTTCCTTATTCCCCTTTTTAAAAATTGGGGTTATGTTCCCTCTCTTCCAGTCATCGGGGACCTCACCAGACCGCCACAACTTCTCAAATACGATAGCCAGTGGCTTGGCAACTTCATCTGCCAGTTCCCTCAGGACCCGCGGATGGATCTCATCAGGACTTGTGCACCTTCAGGTTCCTCAGATGATCAATAGAATTGTAGGAGTGAATAGAAAAATCAGAGTAAAAGGGAGAACATAATTGTGCTGCCCTATAATCTGTGGTGCCGTCATACCTGGCTGGAGCGCTGTGGACAGTATTGAAAATGTGCAAAAAGGCACAGAGATGCTGAGAGGTAGAGTGTGGCTTACAGAGTGAGAGAAATTAAACAGGGCAGAACTTAGCAGCTTGAGGTGGAGTAGGTGTGAGATGTATAAAATCATGAAGGAGATGGAGAAGGCACACAGAGAAGTTATTCATTACTTGATTGCTTTTTGTAACACGACACACGGGGTTCCCAGTGACATTGTCAAACTGCTGGTTCAGAAGAAATAAGAGGAATTAATTTTTTATACAAAGTGTGATTAAACTGCGGATCTTGGTACCACAGGATGTGTAAAAGCCAAAAGTGTAAATGGTCTCAAGCAAATTCATGAGATTGGCTAGATATAAGTGGCTTTTAAACAAAATGGCCTGGCTGTGGTTTCCAGCTGGGGAAGTCGCTGAACCACTGGCTGCTGGAGGAAGCTCCGAGGTCTTAAAAGGGATAGGATCACTTACCTGATCTCTTACACGTTTTGACAGGGCAGTCAGTCTTACCCACTGTCAGAGAGGATACTGAGCTAGGTGCACCTTTGATCCCATGCCATGTTGTTGTTATGCTATTCCAAAAATTGGCATAGTGAACCCTTTCAGGCACCTTCATCCAGGAAAAGCTTGGATAGATGCCCTTGGTAGCGCTTGTAGAAGCTTCGCTTTGCTGCTGTTGGACAGTATTTCAGTATCTTAGTATTGTGTTTAAAGTAGCCCTGGTAGCTTCTTTGAGTAACTCCAGGGGCTTGATGTGGTGGTGTGCAGTGCTGCCAGGAGCTGAGCAAAACTTCAGATTCCTGTGCAATAAACTCAAAACTGGGAACTGCTTCTTCATCCTGAATCAGAAATAAAAGCTGAACTCTTTGAGCAAAGTCTAGTAAATGAAGACTAAATATACATGACTCTCATTCAAAAGACTATTTTTCTGAGGTTGAATCACTTCTCTATCTTGTTTAGATTGTGATGTCTGAGGAAGGCAAAATGAAATATTTCAGCTTTGTCCAAATTAACTGTTTCTGCATGTCTTTAAAGGTAATTTTTTTTGCCTGAAAATTTTTAAATGTTTCAGCTTTATCTCCAATTACAAGGAAAAAAAAACCAAAACAAACCCTTTACCAATAGAATTCCTGTACCAGCACTAGCTTTGCTCATGTCCACCAACACCATATCTACATTCTTGCTGATGGTTTGCAGTGTATGCTACATGTAACTCCTACAAAATATTCCAAGGTAATTTGCGCTGTTAATTACATTGAGACTTATTTTTTTCTAGGGGATGGATAAGGGAGATTTTGTATGAAGGTGCTGTAAATGAAAATGGCTGATGTGGTGTTAATTTACATCTCCAAATTGCTGGTATTAGCATTAATGTGTTGTTGGGAACTAGCTGATCAGTGGAGATTAAGATAAAACATCCCAGTGATTTTTGGCATATGACACTCGGCCTACCTTTCATGTTCGATTACAGAGATGGAGACAAGGTAGCAGTCGTCTCTGTAGCAATGATGGTGAAAATTAGCAAGATGATGTCCCCTGCAGTGCTGGCACTGCTGAAACAGGCTGGTTAACACGCTCTTATGGTTTAGCAGGCTCTGGAAGAGAAGAGTCAGCCCTTCAATTGCAGTATTTTGGTCAGTGGTGACGGCAGGACAAAACCAGAACCCTTTTTTTTTCCTCTGGAGAAACAGTTCATAGCGTGTTCTCGTGTGGAGTTGTGCCTAGACAGCACGGCAGCAGCCAGCGGGTGGCACTGTTGTTGCAAGGAAACTTGGCAAACCCACCCGTGTCACACCTCGGGAGCGTTTGGATGGAAGTATTCCATCAGAAACTGCAGTTTTGCCGAAATGGAAACATTTCATGGCACATGGCGCTTCTCAATGAATTTTTAATGGAGAAAAATGTAAATTACTCAATTTGACTTTATAATTTCAATTTAGCTTGGTTTTTTTTCTTATTTTATTGATTCAATTTATTAGTTTATGCGGATATGCAATTTCAAAATAACTTTTTAATTTTATAGGATTTTTATCCTGGTTATTTGAACTCTTAAAATGTAATGGTCTTACTTTGTGGGGGAAAAAACTTTATGGTATTTGTTAAGATGATAATTTTTTTAAAAAGCCTTTCAAATGCTGGCCCAGGGAAAACATCTTTGACTCTCTTAATTTGGACAAAAAATATGTTTCTGAAGGTCTGAATGTTGTATGGTCTGGAGGATCTGTATTTTGACCTGCTCTGAATGGGTGCTCTTGATGAGATGCTCTTTTGTGGTGCCATGTGAGTGGCCGTGCTACCCAGCAGAATACGCACTGAGGGGCTCCTCCAGCCTGCTCCCAACAGCCGTTCCTTCCTCTGTGGTGTCAGGCAGGCGGCACCATACCTGGGTGTCTTTGTAAGCTGGCGGGGGCAGGAAATTATGGCAACGTGGGGCTGAAATCTCAGGTAATTACTGCTTATTAAAAATAACCAACTGGTGGGATCCAACTAGGAACAGCTAGTTTCTGTAAGTTAATGCGGTGGTAGAGTGATGGGTATTTACAGAATGGGTAAAGGCAGTGTAGAAACTGGGAGGCAGAGGGAAAGAACTTAGGGAAATGGAGAGGAAACACCTTCCCTCTTTGTCTTCCAAAATAATTTTAAAACCCCGCTCTTTATTCATATATGGCTTGTCTTGTTTGTTATGGCAAATGTGCAAAACATGGGCTTGTTCTGCATAGGCAGGGTAAGTTATTTATAGAGACTTCTCATACAGTCTTGTTGGAGGAAGCCCAAATTCTTTATTCTGTCATATGCAAAACTTAGTGCAGTTATTGCAGACTTCTCAGATTCTGCCCACTTCATGTCAAGTTAGCATTGCTACAGCTTCCCTGTGCAGAGCAGTAGGATTTAGAGTGACAAACACACAGGCCCTATGGAAATAAAACTAGTGAGACGGACGGTGGCTAGAGGATCTGGAACTGGTATCTATAAATGTACTGGCTTTCTAATTGGAGGTGAATAATGGCCATATAAGCAATTATGAGCAGTCTGTGTCTCGCTGGATTGCATGGCACAACTACTGCAACGCCATACAAAAAATGCTTAAGCATATGCAGTCATATCACTGAAATCAAGATACCTAATTAGGTCAAGACAAATTTCATAGACATATTCAAAGTAAGTATGTACCTGAAATGTTTTTTTAGATCAGGGCCTACAGAAGGTCCTCTAGATATCCCAGAGCAAGCCCATCATTTCTGCATTCCCTCCAGGGATACAAAGCTGTGCTTTTGTTTTTGTAAGTGCTGCACTGAACTCTTTCAGGAAGCTTAACAATAAAGAGAAGCACATCAGTTTTTGTTTTCGTTTGATGCAGTTACTTTGGTGGCTGTGTCAACAGTGGAGAAAGAACCAGATTGTCTTACTACCTCTGTCAGTTCTTAAACAGCACTGCAGAGTCCCCTCTCCTTCCTAAATGAGGAAGAGAAATTCACACTGTAATATTAATAACTGCGGGGCCCTTCAGCCTTCAATAATTAACACACTGCTAACTGTAGCTGAATGTTCCTTTTCCTCATTCCAATTACAGACCCATTTGGACCAGGCTCAGCTGAGGGAAGTGGCTGAGCAGCAGTGTTATAACAGAGACCTAGATCTGAGTGAAATTGTTCTCCTTTGGCCCACACAGCAGATTAAAGGGCTGGGCTCAGATGGTGGGTGAAGCCAAAGCATCAGGTGTTACAGAAGAACAAAGTACTTCTGTACCCCAGTCACTCCAGCCCAGATTCCATTAACACCAGAGCCAAATCCTGCAGCCTGCTGACAAATACTCACCTGGCCTAATGTCAGCTGAAGTGTTCCTTTCTGTAGGTGTCAACTCTTCGTAGACTTGCCACTTCTCCCCAAGATACTGTTGAGTAGGAGGCTCTTGCTACTTTTTTCTCTTTTGTGGGGTGACAGTATGTGTTTGGTTGTGTATGAGTAAGACAGGAGACCTGATCTAAAGCCATAGCTCCCAGATTCACTGGCCCTAGGATTTTCTGCCTGAAATAGAGTGCTAGTGCAGCTCTAATGATAAGTTTAGTATTTAGCAAACCTACTATGATCTTTGCAACATGATTTACAAGTCTTGAATAAATGTTAGTGTTTTTCTGCAATATCATGATGTTTTGGCAGTATTCCTGCTACCCTAGACATTTCTGCTAGCAGACAGACCAATTTAACAGTAACAGTTTGAATGCTTACCAAACTGTAGCCCTACTTCAAAAGATCTGCTAATATGCAACCAGAAGTGGAAGGGAAGGAAACTAGTAAATTTACTAGTAAACTAGCAAGAGTTGTGTTTACCTAGCAGCTAAAACTGAGTGGTGGAGGCTGCCATGTGTTCTGTCTTCCTGCCCCTGGTTGTGCAATCCCATACCTTCCCACACAGCTGTACAGTAAGGAGGGATAGGGAGCTGATCCAGCTGAAACCTAAGCTAATAGGAAAAAAAATTAGTTTTTATTGGTAGGGCTTCTCATCCATGTTTAGATTAGCTCAAGCTATTATAGCATTATACCCAGAATTAATCAAAAGAGGTAGTGAAAGAGGCTTGGAATTGTATTGGATTATGTCACATAGTAGTAGGTTTTTAATAACTGTAACTCTGCCTTAGACTTACACTATCAGTCATTTCTAATACTTGGTGAAATGCTAATTCTCATTGTCTGCGGCATAGCCATGGGTATGCTCATTTTCAGCTACCTGTTAACAATTAATAAAGCTCTCAAAAGATTTTCTGATTTTCAGATTATTTTCTTACCACTTAAATTTGAAAAGTTGTGAGGTGAAAACATAGTAAAGCTAACAGTGAGAAATTTGTTTGCCCAGTTACAAACATGGGTGGCAGAAAAAATTCCACATACACCTGTGGCAGTGTACGAAGGGTAGTTGCAGCATTGGATGGGGTGACTCAAGGGCATTTAAAGAGCATATATGCCTGGGTTAGAAGTCATCTAGACATGCTGACCCTTGAGGGACTGGCCAGTTTCAGAATGTGGGGTACTCAAAATCAGATTTAAGTTTTCAGTAATTTTAAAGCAGGAAGCAGATTAAGAATTCAAGGCATGAGCATGTAATGGAAATGCATCCAAAACAATCCAAAATCTCATTGCAGAGTTCTAGTCCTGAGTTTACCCCTGAGTTACTGAGGGATTATTAACTGAATCTTTTCCTGGATTCAGTCAGGAAGTGGAATTTATCTTCCTATGCAAGTGTGGCATTTTCAGTGTAAGGTTGAAATTGTGTATTATCTATATTATTTAGGTTTTGATTTTATTTATAACTTTCTTTATGCATTTTATTGCAGTGTTGGTTCCTCATAGGCATTGTCATCCTGTCTTAATTTGCCAGTTTCTGTAGTGTTTCTTCCAGGATCAGGCTGTACATCCCGTGAGGCATCTCTGCTCATGACCAGAGTGTAGGTAATGAATCTTATCTGCCAAGTGTCTGTACCACGTCCTGGAAGATGTAGGCCAGGAAAGCTCCAGTTAGAGATCAGGAAAAAGGCGAACAAACTGCAGTTCTCACAGAGCATAATTGCAGTATTTCAGAAATAAAATATACTGCATTTTGATGGTTCAGCTTTTCAGTGAGAAAACAGTATTTTCAACCAAAATTGAGTATTGCTTGTTTTTCATTGGAAAACTAGTTCTGACGGAAATATCTGATTGATCTGTGCTTGATCCTTCTCTGCATTTTTTAAATGCTGTTCTTTCCTGCTCCAGCAACACACACAGTTTCTCAATGGTTGACCCTAAAAATATAAATGAGAACTACAACTAAAATTACAAGTAATTTGATGATATGGAAATATGAAAAACATTGGAGTGGATGAAAATGAAGAGGCTAAGAAGGGTTAGGTTTTGAGGATAATCTGATAATTCAAAGGTGACATTTCAAAATTTTTAGCACTTGTACAGAAAGTCAAAGTTTTTTCAGATGTTATTAATTAAAAGAACTCTAACAAGCTCTAGCCGGGAGATGAGTGCTTGCATTTTTATCTAACATCAAAACAAAGACAGGATTGCTTCACACATTTTGGATGTTTTGGTAGAGGTCATTTTTTTGGTTTCTCCGAGACCGTTCACCCATCTGTGATCTTTTGAAATACCATTAATCAAAAATGTTACACCAGTAGCGAGGGGAAAAAAACCCCTTGTTTTAAAGAAAAATGTTGTTTGTCAAAATAATAAAAGCAGAAGAAATGTGACTATAAAAGAAACTGTAACAGATTAAAAAACTAGAGATTAGAGATCAATTATTTCATCCTTAGGCTTGCTTGAAATTTCTGGTATGACCTTATGTTAGAGGGTCAGTCAGCTGGAAGGCAGCTGAATGATGGCTACATGTGAAAGACATGGAACAGGATCCTGAAGTTCTGGGTTCAGTTCTGTATGGGTGGAACTGTGTATGACCACGTCAGTTGGCCAGTTTTCCACTTACGACACAGGGTAACAATACTTCAGGGCAGAGGCTGATTTCTTAGTGTATGTCTCAGTAGCACTTAGCACAGTTCCACTACTACATCCCACCACTAACTGGATCTTGTAGGTTTGCCTTGGTTAGGAAGCTGTTCTGCTGTGCCAGAAACATTTTTGAGATTTCAAACATATAGAAATTGCAAGTCTGTTTTAGAAGGAACCAAGTACAGGTGAATACTTTTCATGCATGGCATCCCTGGCATCTTAGCGTTTTGTGACTCGCTCCGTGTGGGAGGGCAAAGTTCAAGTCCCTATTTCCTCTGCCAGGGTGTACTTTTGCTCTCTTTAGACCAGAAATTCCATCGGAGACTTGGCCAGCCTTCCCATAAAACTCATCAAATCCAAAAAACTCATCAAATCCAACCTTCTCTTAATTTTAAGTTGCAATTTCAATTGTTTTCCTTCTTGAAAATGCATTTTCTTGGAAAATAGTCAACCAGCTCTAATCTGGGTACTACTGTGGTTTTAACTCTAAACAATAATTATGAGGAGAGAATTTTAAAAAATCTCTGCAGGTTCTTACTAGGGTAAAGACCTAAGTTAAACTTTCCTGGAACACTAGAAAACACAAGTTAAGCTCTTCTGATGCAGTGCTTTATGTCTGGATTGCCCTGTTTCGTGGCCATGCAGACCCTAGAAAGGTAGTGGAGCAGCAGAAAATGCAAATTGGAAAGGAAAAGTTGCTCTTTAGGAGAAATTTGAAATTATTTTGCTGAATTTACCCAAAGTGAGAGCAGAGCTTGTCATTAACTTTGTGATCCGTGTCACAAGACGGTCACAAGATGTTTTGCTTACACTTTCAAAGTCCCCAAGAAGATGCACGTGTCATCACCATGGAAAGTCAGGATACTCATCAGGAAAAACGGCCAACACAGATGTTTTGAAGATAATCCATGAAGAATAATCCATGAACAACTCCCATAAAAAAATGGTAGCTACTTAGGAGGTGGAGATTTCATTTTTAATGCTGATCTTCTCCCTACAGAATATTGCTCCCACTTTATCAATATTTTAGAAAAGAAAGAGAACTTCTGCAGCTGCAGAGGCAATTTGGAGGGATTAAAAATTTATCCTGTTTTTGAGCAAAGCTTTCAGCAGGTGCTAGAATCCACTTAATCACAGGTGGGTAACCTGCACAGCCTCTCTTTGCCATGGCCAAAACTGGAGTGAAGGTCCTGGCAATTCTTTCATGCAAGGATCTTCTGTCAAAACCTACTTCCAATTCCAACCACACGCTTTTGCCTAGAACAGCGTAAAAGTCAAGTCTAGGATGCAAAAGTGGCATTTTTTTTCTTATAGTTTCTTTCATTTGGTGAGGAAACAGAGTCAAGCCCACTCCTGGAGCAGCTCAGTTACCATGGCAGGGTTACATTGGTTTTGAATTTGGCTCAATAATTAAAAGGGCTAATTAACATTAGCTGAAACTCAGATTTTGGACTCTGCAGGAAATTCAGACAATTCCATGTTGATTTTCAGTCTAAAGTGGAAAGGCCTGTGTGGTTTAGAAATTTCTCTCTAAAATATTCCCCCTGCCAATAATTTTATTGGGATGAAGAAGGAAAATAGAAAACTTCCAGTTGAGACTCAGAAATCAAACCAAAACCTTAATTTCTAAAAGACTTTTAAACATATGTTTTCTTCCCATTTCTAAATAAACCTAATTAAAACCTTTCATTTCAAGTATTTTTTTCAGTGACATTTCATCATGATTATAATGTTAAATGGAATTTTTTGCTTAAAGAAGCCAGCATTTTTCAGGTGTAGAAACATTACCCGAGAGTTGGGGAGACTTTTTGACACTATCACAGTCGGTTTACTAATCTGTACAAATGAGCAAACATACACCATTGCTAAAGACAGAGCACGCTTAAGTTTTTTTTCTGCTCTCAAGAAGTTGCATCTGACAATGATAGAGTGTGTAGAGTAACCATACCATTTGTTTATACATCTGCATGTAATTTCCACCCACTAGAACTAATTGCTTTTATCAGCACCAGCAATTAGAAGCGCCAAAGAAGCATCAAATACTCTGACTGGGCATGGTATAAAATGGTGTGTAACAGAGTGTGCTGTGACAGTTTAGAGTAGGGCAGATGGCAATTTGGGGAAAAGAGTATAGTCAAAGAGCTTGTTGATACATCGTAGAAGACTGATGATTTGAGCTTCCTACTACACTTGTGGAGAAATAGCATAGATCCCATTGCAGCTTCTGTTGGTCATTTTCTTTAGAACTCTCTGAAAATATACTGGGATTTACAGGGATGTACCAATTTTGATTAATGTTTTGTTGGGAAAGTTTTCTCAAACAGAGGATGGGATGACAGAGAAGAATCGCTGTCTGATGCAAGTAAAACAGAACAAACGGTTGGATTGTCAGGACAATCAGGTAGAAGTAAAGAGCTTCAGTTCAAAAACAGTCCTTGAATCTAGCTCTCCTGCTGCAGACATGAGCAGTGTCATCATCAGAGTGTTCAAATACTGTCATACGTGTCTTTCAGCTTTGATCCTATCCTGTTATAAGATAGGAACACGTTGGAAAGCTGGAAAATATACTTGCAGTTCAGTGAGCCTGTGGGAAAAGCAATCCCCACTTCCCGTCCCCAGCCTTCTCTTCCATGAACAGTTGCCCCGTAGGACAAATGCTGTCCGGGACACAGGGAAGTACTGGTGCCAGGACTGCACTGTTCCACCTGTCCAAACTGCAGATGTATCCAGCCTTGTGAGAAGTAGTCCAGTAAAAGGGAAAAAAAAAAAAGGATGATTTTTCTCAGGCAGAGGATTCAAGCTTTGTACCTCAGTGCCAGACAGGTTTCTGCATCATTTGTGATAGGTAATAATGGAAATCTATTTCTGACTAAGCTCTAAATAATTACTGCCAGAATGCCATCGTGGTGCTGATGAGTATTTATCCAACAGAAGAAAAACAGCATGTTGATTCTTGAACTACAGAAAGCCATAATTGTCATTTAAAATCTGGCATGTTGTTTAAAATACTAAATTCATTATCTTTCAGAATCTTTAAAATTATACGTCTAAACTATCACTCTGAATACATTTGCAAGTGTAAAGAAACAGACATTCTTTATTCTGACAAGGGATTAGGCTATTGGTTGTTCCATTTTTAACATCTTTCTAAACTTGAATATCAAGGCCCAAGCAAAAAATGAAATTAAAAAATCCTACCTGCACAGAATGTAAAGCCCATTCTGTTTCAAAGCTATTCGTTCCTGTTAGTTACCCAAAAAAGTTGTTGTTATGAAATTGCAACACTTACTTGGAACATGTCTTTAACTCACACAATAGCAAATGTTCCTGCTCCTCCTCTCTCAATAAAATGACCTTATCAAATTTTTTTTTTTCTTAAAATTAAGGAATGCTGGGGGTGGGGGGCAAAAAACCCCACAGAATATTAAAGCTGCCAAGCTTCAGAGGTATCAAACTGTTATCAAGGACTGTGACAGGGTATCAATTTTCAGAAATATTGAAAGGAGGGGAAAATAATCAAGCTTTGACATGAGCAAGATGATAACAGCCATTGGCTCTTGTTCAGTAACTTCCACTCCAGCATTTCAGCAGTGAGATAATCAGGGTTTCACTGACTTGTATGGGAGTGAATCTGACTTAGATCAGACTCTGCTCTTTGGTGTGGCTCTTACTATGTGGAGTTATTTGCTGGTAGAGTTTTGACAAAAATAAACCCCCATCCGAGTGGGGTTTTAAAGAGCAGAGACTGTGTGCCAGACAGGTAAATCACATGCAAGCCCAGACCCTTGAATTAGCTCTGCACTCCTGTGATGTCTGAATGTAAGCAGAGCTCTTGAAAATCCAGAGCTTTGAAAGCTTGGGAGACTGAAGGATCTATCTAGTGCTAATCTTGATGTGAAATACTTTGCCAGTAGGGAAAAAAAGAAATCAGACATAGCTCCTACTCTAAAAAGCCTGTTGTGGCTTTATGCTTTAAAATAGCGTTACAAGCATGGAAGAGGTTATCAAAACTTGAGAGTTCATAAGATTATTTTCGTGTCATTTCTTCCAGTTGCAGCTAGGAACCAAGAAGCACTGATTAGAAGACCTGCAGATCTTGCATCAGATTCTTCCTCGTGTGATTTCTGACTGTATATAGACAACCTAGTGGTCAAATTATAACAGTTAAAGGAGTTAGGTCCCTCTTGTCACTTTATATAACTGACACTGATGCATATTTGCGTCTTAAATAAAAAAAAAAATCATATTTTTGAAAAGCTTCCTCAATGTAGTGACACTTTAGTGACACTATGTTAATTAATAATAGCTTATAACTGCTTGATTTAGTGACTCTTGAGCAAGGAAATTCAAGAAACAAAACAGATTATGTCCTCTAAACTTCTTATCGCTGCATGTGCCAGGTGTTCTGTCAGTCTTCCCATAGCAAACCCCTGGGTGTACGTTATTACACACCCTCCCCCTGGCAAGGCAGCAGCAGAGAAGTGCTGTCTGTCTGTAGCCTTGGCCGGGTGTGTCTGTTCCGTGGATCCTTGTTCCTATGCTGCTGGCTGACCGCCTACTTTATTGCGAGGACAGGTTATTACTTAGATACCACTCCTGTTTTCTGGAGTGATAGCATTTTGGTTTTTAGTTGGCTATCACCCTAAAGATCAACAAGGCTCAGTTTTCTGTAGTTGCAGGCCTTGGAGTGTATGGGCAGCTGAGGCAGCTTTTTGATCTTGGATGTGTTATTTATCAACAACATCAGGAATTTATGGGCTTGGTGTCAAGATTACACAAGGAGCTCTAGTTATGAGAAACATGACAGGAATGTGGCCAGGTACTCTTAGCATGTGTCTGCAGACATCTCTGTCCTGGGCTGGGTGTCGGCATGCATCGTAGTCTCCTGTGTACTAACAAATGCTGCAGCATTTCAGGCACCAAGCTGCAAAGCAGCCCATGTGAGTGGACCCCTTGGCAAAGCCCAAATTCTGAAAGTCTTTGGTTGCCAGCACAGGAGGGGAATGTGCACCTCCTGGAAAAATTATGTTGATGCGCATTTGTAAGAAACCTCAGCTCACTGCTATTGATTATGGATTTTGTGATACTTGCATTTGGGGCTGAGATTCATTCATCACTGACACTTAGACTTGAAATAAAAATCTAGCTATATGCCAAGGAAACTCTTAAGTGCTCTCTGTGTGTTCCTTGTACAACCTGTGCAATTTTGGTTAATAGGAAAAAGAGAAAATACCATAACACTTTTTTTAAAAAAGAAATTATTTCAAAGTTCTGGTGCATGTGATGTGTTTTATAGGAAGGGAATTGAGCTGAAACAGTACTGTAGTGGCGTGCTTGATCACTAAGGAGAGGAGTTGTAATGATTTTGGACAGCAGCTGTCAGGGTTAAGAAAGTTATTTGTTCCGTTGGTTTATGGCACAGACTAGTAGTATTTTATTGTCAAACAGAATTAGTTTTATATCAAGAAGAGTGATTACTTGAGTTCACTGTGTTTGAGATTAAACTTGATTTCATGTCCATTATTGATTTAGGCTTTACATTTAGAGAAGTAGCGGTTTATATTTTACTTATGGGGATTTGATCACAGTAGATGTAATCTTCAATGGTTTCTGCAAATAAATTAGTAAAGTTGCTATGCCTCTTACAGTAACTGAAGAAGAAAAGTGAAGGGGGCTAGAAAAAGACTTTCTTATCTCAACAGCAGCGCAAAAAGATCTGGTGGAGACAGCAAAAATACTGCTTACTTTTTCCAGTGTGCAAGGGACATGCTAACACCTGACTACAGCGTGCACAAAAGCAGGAACCACACAGAAGATACTCTGTCAATGGCACGCTGCAGCTCCAGGCTCAGGCAAAGCCTGGATGTATTTGACAAAGGATTGCCAAATCTTACTGTACGTCATCTCCTCTGATTTATCCTGAAATTATACCAAAGGAGAGAGGGACAGCCAAGGTACTTTCCAACATTAGAACAGGGTCAATGAAGCACCAAATGTGGGCAGCCTCTGTAGGAGGCAAATGTGCAAAGTGTGCAATATGTGTCACTAAAAATAGCCCCCTTTGAAGCGTCTTAAATCACACAGTCTGTCAGAACGTACCGTGAGGAACCAACCAAGCAGTACTGTCTGATGTGGGTCCTGCTCTGCTGCTGCTGGGAAATCTGTAGCTAAGAGAAGACAGGTGGTTTGTGGCCAGCCAGGGCTCTGCTCCCTTGGGCAGCGATGCCTGTCTGCAGAGGGAGGAGAGAAAGCATTTCATGGAAGCCACTGGCAAAGACCGTATCAACTTGAGAGCTCTGCATGCAGCATTCTCCAGGGGATGGATGGTATGGGATGCTATCTATTGTACCTTCACCATGAGCAGTTGTGGGAGCAGAAACAAGTTCTGATGGCTTTATTTAGAGCTGTCATATTTAGGCCATCATGATTTCAAGCTCCTATGGCTTCAAAAATACCGTCCTTTGTTAGAGCTCTCATCTGACATAGATGTCCCAGTAGATACTTGAACTAGCATTGCACCCTTAACTTGTGAGGCTAGCTGGCTAGCCCTGAGTCAAGCTACCTTTACTGTTTTCCTCTTTCCACCCTGTTGTATGTTGCCTCTGAGACTTAGGCAGTTTTCAAACACACTAGAACAGGCACCATAATGCACATCTTTAAAGGCATTTAGACTTACACAGCACCTGCGTGCACAGGATTTTCACCTGCATGCTCACATAGCTTTGACCTAGCCAGACTCACTCTGCAGCTAGCCTAAAAGAATGTTCTGCGTGTAGACAAGTCTGACACACATGGGATGGATGGAGCTCTGGCTCAGCATTGCATTTAGTCCCTAGCTCCCATGAGGTTTCCTCTCTCCATACCTGTCTATACATTGCGTACTACTGCTAGCTGGTAATTCAAGAAACAAATCTTGAATTGTGTTATGTTCCTTGCCCAGAATGCAGTGCACAAAACGCCCTCTGTAACTGAGCACTTGTTGCACGGATAAACATCAATAGCTACCAAGATGTATAGCAGCTGATGCTGGCCAAGGCTCGTGTAATGATGTTTTCTCTTTTGCAGTTTCTTAATTCCCTGCAGTGTATTTGCTTCATTAGGGACACAGCAGAGAGTTCTGTCCCTTCTGCTGTATTCTCAAGTGTCAGGTGTTTACTACCTCATGTTTTCTGTATTTCAGTAAGTACCCTTTGCCTTTTGTCCTTTCACTGAACAACATGGAGAGGAACCTGGCTTCCATCTGCTTTATTCCCTTCCATCAGATACAAACATTAAGATTGCCTCTGAGACTGAGACTTTTCCAGGCTAATCAGTGCCAGGGCTCTCAGCCTCCGCTCACGTGTCAGATGCTGCAGTCCCTGGATCATCTCCATGGCCGTTCAGTGGACCTGCTCCAGTATGTCCATGTCTTTCATATAGTGGGGCATCCAGAACTAAAAACACTACAGCAGATGTGGTCTCACCAGTGCTAAGTAGCTTTTCCAGGCTTTGGAAAGACATCTCCATTCCAAGGGAGAAAGAAGAGAGGAGGAAGCAGATGAATGGTTTTGAAACTAATTGGATGCGTTCATTGGGATGGAAATTAAAAATAAAAAGCTATTGCCCAAAGCATTATTTTTATTATTTTTTTAACTAATTTGAGGATTTGTTTATCATTTTAGTTTTTCTGTTCATTGAACTGGTTCGTATTTAACAGGTCAGTAAGTTATGACTACAATAGAAATGACGGAGCATGTGTTTTCTAATTTACATGTCCAGACAAGTGTCCTCTTTTGCAGGAAAGAGAACAAAGCTAATCTTGCTCAACAGCAAAATAGTTGAAACAAATGATTCTCAGTATAGATGGCAAAATGAGTGACAGGTATCTGTTGTTGTGGCTCTCATAAGCTTTCCTTGCTGTAATGTTTAAGAAAAAAAACCTACACATGTGACTAAGTTCTGCTTGGTAGGTCAAGGTCATAACTGATTTATGATGCTGTGGAGAACAGTACCCAGTGACATCTGGGAATACAAGCCCTGTTAGGTCTCAGGACAATTTAGCCGCCTTCTTGCTTAAAAGATTTGTATTTGGATGCTGTAAGAGATATCAAAATGGATGTAGATGCCAGAGAATATTTCTAAATCTCAGTAGCTTTTTTTCTGGAGCCGCATTCTCAACCGGGACTGGAGGCAGTTGTTGACGCTGTTCAGGAAGGCAAGGCTCTGCTCTGTTTCTCCCTGCCTGTGCGCTCTTCTTCCCCTTTGAACAGCTGAAGGGCCCATTACTGCTACCTGTCTCTGGTCCACTCCAGTGTGGGAGGACAACTGCAACGGTTTTTGTTTGTGAGATTTATTTTTTTTTCCCTGACTACAAAGCCAAGCAAGTCTCCCTAAAGACAAGCCAGGTTTAATACATAAAAGTGATCTTAAAAAAGATTAAACCAGGCAGAAATAGATTCGGTAAAAAAAAAAACATATCGTTTTAAGTAATTAAGAGATCTGGCACACTTCTAACACATTTGCCCCATTCATGCAAGAAAGAAAAAGCTGTGAATCAATTATTCTGTTTTCTGTTTTTACAGCATGCGGATAATTGCATGATGTATCAGTTACAGAGTATGTGATGCTGTTACTGAGAAAATGCCAACTATTCCCAACTTCTGTACTGGTGTGGCTACCTCCGTGTTTCTAGCCTCTATTTTTCTTTTCTCGCAGAAAAAAAAAATATACTTGTCTACTGCTCTGTGTTGCTACCTTTCATGAAAGGGATTTGAAAGAGATATGGTAGAAGTCTCTTTTATTTTTCTTTTTCCTTTCTTTTAAATCCAAGGAAACTTGCAATCCTTTAGCTGAAGAAACACCTGGTATCTATGTTACCTGCAGATATAATGCTTTTAAAAGGAAGTCACACTAGCCATCTTCTCAACACGACCCATCCTCTGACTTGAATTTTTCGTGTGAGGAGTGTTTTCTGTTAGAGACTAGCTCCAGTCCTAGGGAATGTGGGACGACTTCTGTTTTAGAGTCCCACATCCTTGCTAAACAAAGCAGCATGTGAACATAAGCAGGTGATTAATTTTAAGTCAAAAGTAGTGGCCGGATTGAATGGCTCCACGGGCTTGTATGAAGTAATTTCAAAACTTTAATACTTAAAAATGGCAGAAAGTGAAGGCAAAAGGCAGCCCCACGCACTGGGGACGCTGTCAGCTTCTGACAACTCAAAGGAACTAGTTGACTTACAGACTGTATTATATTGACAAAAACATACTTCCATGGTGTGGATTGCTGGTACAGGCAGTGCTGACTTGGATCACTAGCGTTTCCTTTTAGAATACTGTACATCCTCATGAGTTACAATGGCCAAGAGCCTAACAAAGTAAGCCGCAGTAAAAAAAGGTAGCGCAGTCAAGTAACAGCTGAACGTACAGTAAAATCCTTGCTTTGATCCTTGTTTGCCTTCAGAAATACTGTGTCAAGTGTCCTTATTTAAATGAAGCTTAGTTTAAAGTGGAAGCCATTGTCCCAGGAATGCCAGGGTGGCTCCTGGGTGTTCAGTAAACTTGTTAAGAGAAGGGCTGGCTGATTCGTACTTTGTTACTGATGTGCAAAACCCTCACCAGCGCATGAAGCTTCTGTGTTTACTAAAAAGTGGTGTGCTTTGGTTTTTTTTCTTCTCCTGTCCTGCCACTGTCCGGTTTCTGATGCACCTCTGTACAGGCCAGTTCCCCAAGGATGCCCATCTCCTAAGCGTCTCAGCCAGGGCCCAGGAAGCAGAGCAGTCGCCTGGTTCTCAGTGTGGTATGCATCAGCATCTTCCATTTGAAAAGTAATCAGGAATCCCAAAATGGCTCAGTCATCCCTGCTGTGATCAGGTATCCTGCCAACTTTTCATTTTCAATATGTTTTCTGCTGGTGGTGTCAACAGGAAGGAATGCAGCAACATAAGATGAACTCTTTCCAAACTAGAGTATGCCTCTAGAAACGTTGGCTTTTAGAAACCTTATCTAGAGGAATGCAGTTTCAGTGGGACAGTAAATTAAACTGCTATAGTTATGTGCTCAGCTTCTTCTAGAACAAACCCTAAAATCCTGAAATCTTTTGCTAGTCTATATTTTGGTGATGTGTGCTTCAGTGCTTTTAAACCATGTGCTAAGTTAGAATGATGCATTAGAGACAGCTTAAAGCCAGAAGAGGACTTGAGCAACTTTTCTGCACTGGGCCAGGTCTAACAGAGTCAGCACAGACACCATACACCGTATTTATGAATGTGCCAGATAAAGGAGCTCATTTTATGCAACTATTTCCAATATCCATGTACCTAAACAAGTGTATATTCCTCAAGGCTTTTACATTGTGGAGCAGTTTTAGAAAAGTAACTGCATTTGCTGTATTGAACGACAGCCTGTATTTATCTGTCATTGGCTGAAAATTTTTTTGCACATTAATCTCACAGAAATGTTACTGCACAAACCCATGCTGTAGGTTTTTCTTGACACTTACTGACTCATCTGGTGGTGGTTACGGACTTCAATAGGATGTCAGTGTTAGATAGCCATTATTGTGAGGCAATGTAGTAATTCTCAAGTTAAATTTCATTTGGGAAAAAAAAAATCTGACTTTGTCAGAGCCTTGTGTGCACAGTGTTTTTGAAATGGCCCTTCAGTAACTTGCTGTGTAACAGAGCTGGACTCAGTAGCAGCTGCTGACACTTTTGTGTCACACACAGGGACCTTCAGGACACTGGAATAACATCAGGATAGGCAAAGGACTGGCAAAGACCAAGAAACAAAGAGCCAGGCCATGCAGCTGTGTGTACGCGCATGCTGTCTGTTGCTACGTAGCAATCGCTTCACTCCTTGCTAAACTCTACCAGAAAAAGAGATTCTTGTAACCTGTCTCTGTAAATCAGGCTTTTGGAAGTGAACAAGTGATTTAGATTTGAAAAAAAAAGTCCCACGTTTTCATTTAAATTGCCCAATTCAGTGCTGTCAAGCTTTAGTAATTAGTGATGATGCCATATGTATGCTACAGGCATACGCAGCATAGTATAAGTGTCTTACAGGTCTTATTAACTGTACCTGGGATTCAGAGAGACCTATACACAGTTTATACAAACCAAGGAGAAACACTAACAAAGGCTTAATTATGATTAGACAGAGTTCCCTTCTGTAATTTTATTTCCTTGCACTCGCCAGGTCTCTTTCCTTAGTTTGCCCCCCTGTCTGGGTTTTGGCTCTGACCGATCGCTGTATACCAAGATTGAATTAAATTGTGAAAATAAAACACACTCTCAATCTGTTGGAAATAAAATGAAGTACCTTGTCAAAATTAATTTTCCATGGAAGGAGGAATATTTTACCTCAAGTGAAAGGCTGATTTATAGCCTGCAGTTTAGTAAGTGGCGTCTGTTTATATATGTTACAATTTTTTGGAATGTTTTAATAAGCCGCTAATTCATAATGAGCAATAATGCCACCTTGTGCTTTTTCAGAGAGGTTAAGCTTTCTCTAAGCTTTTTCTAAGCCACTAGCTAGGGTCAGACTTTGGCCAGCACAACTGCTGTGGCCTTTGGTTTGGCTAGCAGTGGTACCTGGAATACCAGGAAATCCTGCTCATATTTAAAGTCATCGTGATGCCACTGGGACCAAGATTATATCCTATTCACAGCATACTGTAACTCCTGCTAGTGTGCTGTTTGAGCACAGGATATGACTAATGGATAAGATTTCAGTGTAAATGTATTGTAAAATGGCATCATTCTTTGTAATGGATGTATAAATTATAAATGCAGTATAGGTAGACCTAGTTGAAAGTGAATGCTTTGTAATAGTCACAGATTTCAGTGAGATCAGAATTTTGTTCATATGGCCAATGATTTTTCGTTTCTAAAGCCTACTTATTAAAAAAAGAAAATTCCTACAGATAATACTGTGGCATAGGAGAGCGTATTCTGCTCTGCCTACCACACTTTTAAATTGGAAGATTAAAAATATCCATTGTTCATTGCCACTAAATCTTGAGCTCCTTACTTGGTTTTTATATCATCAGATCCCATTGATTTTTAAATAGGCTAAGCCTAGATTATCAGAAGGAATGATATGTCTTCATCTGCTTTGGTTTATAAATCCTTACACTGAGTAAGTATGTTTCTCAAAGCAAGTAACACTATGATACACTTTAAGAATCTCAGAATAGGTCTCCAAACATCATCCACTTTGCTTTAATTTCTTAAATAGGCTGCCTCTTTCAAAAAGACAGCTCAATTTTATTCCCTCAGTAGTCAAACTTTTGCAGACACTGGCCATGTGGATCACTGGAATAGGAGAGAAAAAAATAATATATGCTATAAGGACTATATTGGGAGGATGCAGAATTACAAAGACGAGCTTATTTTGCACACTGGCTCCATTTTTACTGAAGAAAACCTCTTAAGCCTCATGAATGCTACATAATGCAATGTGTCACAAATTAGGTAAACTCTAGCACCATCACTCGCTCTGTTTGCTACCAGCTAGAGGTGCTACGGACTGGAAAGAGCAGGGTCCAGTTTTATGTAATACGAGGACACATCCAGCCTGTCAGGCTCCAGACCTGGCTGGTAATTGTTTGTCTCTGGTCCTGTCTCACTCCAGCTCCTAACAAGGCCAGTGGGAGTTTCAACGGAGACAGCCTTCAGGATCTGGCCTATTTAATTTGTGACAAATATCACTATGTGGACCTTTTGCCTGCCAAATCCTGAGGGCTCACTTTTTTGGAAGACAAAAAGTTGTATTTGTTGGGCTATTTTTTTCCCCAAATGACTTCAGGCAATTATTTTCGGTTACATAGCACACATGCACACATTGGCAGTTAAAATATACACCTATGGCAGTTGTTCTGAACAGTTGAGTGTGTGTGTGTGTGTGTAAAATATAATTGTAAAGACTGTTTTTCTGTAAAAGCCCATCATCCGATACCTTGAGTTGTACTTAGAGCACTGCAGTGTGAATAGATCCACTGGGGTCTCTTTAGCAAGATGCTGCGAAGGGGAAGAGTGTCATAGTAATGGTCAAATGGGGACAAATATAACTGCCAGTACAGAAAAGTGTCTCACAAAATGTTTCTCATTTTACTGTTGAGAATACCATGTGGTGACCGACTGGAATTTCTGCCGAAAGCACGTTAAAGTTTAGGTTCTCTGATGCACTTCCTAAATCACAGGTTTCAATCCATTCATCCATTTGGCATTATATAAAAACATATTTCAATACATTAGAAATTACAGTAGCGACCATTAAATCATTTAGGTGATGTTAAATTCCTCCCAGTAGGACAACGGCAGCCCATACCTTTTACAGCGAGTTTGTACAGTGAGATCTCAAACGTGGTCCACCTGAAACCAGCAAAAGGATGATGGAGCCCCCTCCTGAGCACTGATGCCCAATACTGTATTGTCTGCAGGATGCCTGATTGCACTGGCAGGTTTCAGGAGAGTCTGTTTCTGCTTCTGCCACCATCTCCAAGACCTTGAGCAAAAGCTAAAAACTGAGGCTCAGTTTCCTGGTTTGGCGTGAGCAAGCTGCTTTCCTAGCTCTTGCGTTGAGGTCACTGGGCACTTAATAATTTTGAGACTCTGAGTCTAATGGGAACATAAGGAAATTCAGAACACTGAATCAAAAACTCGACCTTTGGTGATTCACACTGGAGACATAAAGGGACAGGTTAAGTTTGTTACCTTTTCCTTTAAATCCAAACATATTTCTCTACTGCTCTTTGCAAGACAAAGGTCACTTAACACATACATCTGTCCTTTACATGTGGTACTGGGAAAGGCTCGCTCTCTGCGGGAAGAGAGGGCGGGAGCACCGTTTGCAGGGAAGGCTGGGTGAAACCCTTGGACTATAGAACCCGGTAATTTGTGTTGCTTTGAGCAAGGAGGCATGTGAGCATGAGGCATGTGTACTTAGCAGTGATGGGATTCTGCTGATTTACTGTTCACACTGCAGGGCACATCACCCTCAACCCAACCAGCAGATCACCTTGACCAGTATAAATGCAAAATGGTTTAGTCAGTTTTAAAAAACAATCACATGAACAGTATGTTTATTTCTCCAGCAGAATCTGTTTCTTTCACAGTCTTTCAGTTGTGTCTCTTCTGAAGAGTGCAGTCTTTATTTCAGCCATCTGCCTATAGAAAATAAGTATTTTTTAATGGACAAATTTAAAGATTAAAATGAAGCCTTGAATAACTTAATCAGCATACAAATTACACAGATATAAAAGATCTCTTTCATTGTCTTAACTTACAGTTTATTTTGTACAGAATTCATTATGTTATACATCTAAGACTTATTATATTGTATAAATATCTTGTGATGTATATACATATTCAGTGTTATAGATTCAGCAGTTAATGTATGCATTTCACAATACACTATAGTGTATTTCAACGTAGTGCACATGATTTCTATTTCAGAAAAGAGCATATCTGCTATGAAAAATTGATATTTCATTCATAGGGTACTCTACCTTGAAATACAGGAGTTTTTTCCATTATATAATGGACAGTTGGTACTGTATCGTATGGCTGTAAGATTTTCTTGTACATTCCCCAATATGGATTGAGAAACAGCAGCTCAAAACGTTCATCTATGTGGTTCTACATAGAGAGGAGAGCAGGGCACTGGTTTCTTAAGTTCTTACTTAGATGAGAAAGAAGGCATAGACAGGCCACGTGGAGCTAGGCTGTGTGTGAAGGCCAGATGAAATAAAAAGTTCTGCACAGATGAAAACTGCCAGCTCTTGCTTCTCCGTTCTCTGTATGCCAGCGTTCAGCTGCCATGAATCACTCAGCTCTGATTGCAAGAGCTGAGGGTCTTTATCTTTAAAGTTCCCAAACTCCCCGAGTTCCATTAATCCACTCTCTGCTTACAGGATTTTTCCTGGCTGTCTCCTGGTGTATGTACTGATACTACGTACTGCCTTTCCTCGATAGCAGGCAAAGAAACTCGCTCACAAAGTCTTCTCTCTACCTGCCGTAAGAAAGATGTGCTGTTTGTTCAGTATTAAAGTACAAGGGTTGCTTTCCTGGGTGCCTACTGAAGCATAATTCTAATTAATCTGTCAGTATAGTTTCTGTTTTCTTTTTTTAGACAAGTCTAGTTTCCGGCACACATGTACATATTGTGTCTTTTGATCATTTGGCTACCTTTACTTTGTAATCTCGGAAGCAGAGATTCTTTTATCAATGTATAAATGCTGTTTATTTAACAGCAAAGCAGAATATTATATATTCTGTGAATAAAAATATATTTTCTTTTAGAATTAATGGAAAAAAAATAGGTGAATCAGAAAATTCTGGAGTTTTGAAATAATTTTCAATTAAATTTACTTACTTTTAAAGTATGTCATCATTTTGACACTAAAATTTGAGCTACTTCATTTAAAAAGGACTGATCAACTCAGAACTATATTTTGCATCAAATGTATTCATATAAATTCTTTTCCTTTTGATTTTATGAGAAGTAGCATAAGCACTTAAACCGGCATAAATCCAGAAGAACTCCGCTTTATTGGTGTTATCCCAGTATTGCTGAGAATAAATTCTCTCTTCCCACTTTTGTTTTTCAAACTGTCATTTTTCCAGCCACTTCACTGAAGAACTCCACAACCACACTGACAGGTGCTGTACTGAGCCAGGACTCTATCCTGTGGTAACCAGAACAGACCCGAGCCACATGTCAGCTCCCACTCCAGACTGTGTTTTAGATATGATGTGCTCAAACACCAGAATGGGGGTATTACTGGTCCAGCGCTAACAGTCCTGAGCTCTGCTTTCATAACTCTTCCACAGCAACATCTGAAAGCGTAGGGGGTTTGCAAGCCAAGTGGCAAGTAAATGCTGAAGAAGCCTGAGGTCTCCTTTGGTGGCTTCTAGCGGTGTCCACACTGCATGTAGGACTGTCCTTCCTCCACACACTAGCGTGCAGCCTGAACGCAGAGCTGCTTGGGATACTGGGGACAACCAGGGACTAGGCCTCAGGTACAAGTTTGGGGGGACACCATTATGCCAGCAGAGAGCCACCCTACCTTAGTGATCCTCAATCTTTCAAGCCATAGCACTCGAGGGGAGACTCCCTGAACAAGTCAGTCAAGCTGTTGCCTTCTGCTACGCATTAATGAGCGAGAAGAGCAGCTAAGCACAGCGGTAAGTCCCTCAGCGTGCTTCTGCGGCACTGATGGGATGAAGTTCAGCACCTATTGGTGTATTTAGCAGAACTGAGACCACGGCTCATGGAGTCCAGTATGGTGCTGTGAGATCACAGTTTCACTGGTAAAGTGGTGGATGTGCATTCGTGAAAATAGCTGCAACTGCCATCAGCAAGTTGTCTCCTCTGATTTCAAGACTAAATTTATTTGTGGTTGATTTATACTCGCTTACTCTTGTGCAAACAATACTCTTCCTTTATGGTTGGGCCACATGCAAAATAACATGTTGGGAAGAGATGTTAAATTCTAAAAAGGGATTTTTATCTTGTTAATAATAAGGATCATAGTAGGAATTACCACTTCCTTATGAAGTCTTGCTTATTTAAAGAGGAGAGAACATTGGTTAAACAACCCAAGATTTCATTTGACGCATAAGTGCTGCATCGTTTTTATGAAACAGAAACACCTCTGTGCTCTATTATTTTCTCTACTTAAAATTAGATTATAATAGATGCTATCCCCTCACTATGCAGTTCAGTGCCAGCAAACTTAAGTCTCTAATCACTTACATAAGCTTGATGTCCTCACTGTCTGGTCTCACCATTAAGATTCTTGTATTTTGCAGCAGTTGTTACATTAAACATGTTCCCAGTTGTGGATTAGGATCCAAATGCAGCATTTCCCATAGTTAAGGTTCTCTGATCTGTTCTAATATCAGAACTGAATTATAACATTCAATCCTGTCTTGATCTACCTAAAAGATGAGAACTATGGTATGTGAGGCAGTTGTCATTTGTCTCTTGTGTTTATTGCACAGGATCCATCACAAGAACATGTGCTTTATTGTTTTTGTTAAGTATTATGTAGATTCGGTTTTTTCTAACTGTAATTTTCAACTTATTTCAGTCATCCTTCAGTAAAAAAATACATGTAATGCATGTGAAATGGAAGCTTTAAATCTCCAGCATGTTTTCCTTGTTGAAATGGGGAATAGTCACTTTATAATGTGCCCATTGTGTCCTTTCTTGCATGGATGACTTACTTTGTCCTGCTGAACTCTACCATCGATGTATTAGTACAGCATAACAGTGACTCCAAGCCTTTAATTATTTGCTAGGAAATTTCCTTCCTATTCTGTGCATCTGAACACACGTGACTTTCTCATTCTGATAATACTCTGTATTGCCAACCAAGCTGCTGTTTCAGCAAAGCATTTCCTTTGAAGTACATGCTGGTTTGTGTCAGGTTACTTTTTCATGTTAGCAATGACAAAAGTAAACCCAGGACTACTCCTTGGTTTTATTTTCCAGGGTTTATTATTGTATTTACAGTTCCCTGTAAGAAGATACAACCCTTTCCCAGTAAGAGTTCTAATACCTTTCTATGTTTCAAATACTAACGACCCATATACCCATATGGAAAGGAAAAAGATAATCAGTTGATGAAGGAGGTATCTCTAGGGGCTGATGCAGATGAATAGAAAACTTATATCATTATAAATATTACTGTACGACACTTTGGTACAACCGAAAAAAAAACCCTTCAAAGAAAATATTTCATGTTCCCGAAGTCAAATAAAATTCATAAACAATAGGAAAAGAAATTAACCACATGGGGCTTTTTATATCTGTAAAAAATAGTAAGACTACTTGGCTGCATTGCACATAGGCAATAAAATTAGATTCATTCAGATCCCTTTTAACGTAAGCCTCATTTCAGGCTGTAAGCAAGAAATGTCCACTGTGCTTTACAAAGGACGACGACTAGAAAAATCAATGCAAACAAATATCCCTTTCTTTTCTGATTTACCATTTCTCATGAGAGATGACAAACAAATGGAGTCTCCTCTGAGTCTGAGCGTAGCTGTATTAGCATTTTGCTAGTACCAGGCAGTATACAAAAACAGCCATTGTGTGGGACGCCTCCAGCACCTACAGGTAGCTGTTTTAGGGGCACATCCTGGTTTGTGGTGAAACAGGTTTGACTCAGCCAGCCTCTTGTACCTGCTCAGTGATACCAGGTTATCATCTCAGTAACTCCAAGGTTGCACTGTCTTGTTCCTATTGCTGACTGGGCTGACTGCTCCACCATCCATAAACAGAAGGCATAAAGGTGATTACAAACATAAGAAAGTAGTTTTACATATTGTCTTGCAGTCTTTCCATATAGTCCCTAAGTTCCTTGGAATCACCAAGATTCATATCTTGGCATACCCATTTAATATTATCATCACTGTCAAATAGAATTGAGTTGGTGTAGGGGCCTCCATCCTCCGGCAGTATTGTTGTATATGAAGTGAACTTTACTCGCTTCTGCTTTGGCCCAGAAGGATTTATAGGTTCACTTTTAACTTCTTTTTCACAAAGGTACTCAGAAGATCTGAGGATATGATTATGAAGAGTCTTCTGAGAACTCCCATTAAGGAGAAAGTTGCTTTCTTCAAACTGCATTCCTCTGTCAATCATGGTAGTGCACTCCTCTGATGGGAGCGAAATGTCAACTGGGTTTTCCAGCAGTTCAACCTCATTTCCAAGCCAGACCCAATCATGGGAATGGGGGATGTTGCCTTGCTCGCTCACAGCAAACCTTTTATGCCTGTACTTCCAAGCAAATGCCACACAGTTAATCAAAAAGACCAAGATTGCTAAGCAGAAAACACACAGCAGGGCGTACATGCCAATCTCCAAATCTGTTAATCCTCTTGGAGTCAATGCGAGATCACTGGGATTGTTTTCTCCTGGTATTTCTACTTGTGCTGGGAAACCTGTGAAGGCAGTTGGGTTATTTTGGAGCTGGCCATCCTCCAGGGACTCCTGATCAATGGGAGATATGAAAGTTGTGCTTTTGTTTGCATTGTCCTCATGACTGGACATGTCCTCATAGTTTTTGGACCACTCTTGTGCTGTCCTCTCTTGTTCTGCAGATTTCTCTATAGAATTGCTTGCATGGCTTTTAAAATCTCTATCCACCTCATCAATGTCATTAGTGCTTCCTTTTTGGTCAGAATCTTTTTGACCAAACTTCACTTTGACACTTCCTTTCCCAACAGCCAGAATACTCTTCCGCTTCGTCTTCTGACATGGCTCACTGATGACCATTTCAATTTTAATCAGAGGTCCTTGCCCATCCCCTTCCGCCACTACCCGAGGCCATCTGGACTGAAGGTTTTGGTGTGCAGACACTACCATCTCATCCAGTGAAGTGATGGTGATCGAGAAGTCCTTGGAGTCATAGATATCTAGCGGCGTCACTGACCCATCACTGAACAAAATCCAAGCACTGACTATGGCTTCCTGGCGGGAGGAGAGGATGAGGGGGGAAAAAAAAAAAAAGTGAAAGGTAAGAGAGCATGTATCAGACACTCAGTTGTTTAAGTCTGTTGGATGTTGGCAAAATAAATACACAGTTTAACTTTGGTTTATTTTGTTTAGAAAAAAAACCCAAACAAACAAAAACACCTCCAAACGTCTACTCTGCTTCTCATTTGCTTCTTGCGGAGCTGTGTTCTCTAGACCACTTAGGCGTTTATCTCGTCTTCGGGGACTATCAAACACATGGTCATCTAAACTTAATAAAAGTTTACAAAAAAAAAACAACCAAACTTGATAATTCTTTTTTTCATTCTCAAATGAGAAGCCTCTTTGGAAGGCTGGGGCCCCATGATGAAAATAATCATATTTCCACGGTCCTGGTTAATTAATTTTACAAAGGCACTTTAATGGGGAATTTCTGTAATACTGCCGTTCTAATGCCATAATTAACACAACATGCAGAGCTGTTATGTGTTGGGGTGATGATCTCATCCAGCCCATTAAAACTAACTCTGTTAAGAACACTACTCAGTGCTATGTTTTATATTTTCTGTCATACTTTCAAATATATAAGATTATATGAAATACACAAAAGTGATTGTAATCCTTTCTGGGAACTATAGAAACACTCACAAAAATGCCACTTTTAAGGATGTTTTGATCAAAACAATTTGTCTTCTTACTTCAAAGTGCTAGTGCTAAAAAGATAGTTACACTTTCTCTAGTGATACAGTCTCAATTCTATAATAAATAAAATGAAAAGGGTGTACGTAATTTATTAGCTGAAAGCTGTTTAATTCCTCAGATTACACAGTTCAAAGTAAGCACAAACTCATCAGATTTCAGCAATGCAGATCATGAAAAGTTATGTACATGCAGCCAAAAGGTCCTTTTGGCTGAACTGTCTTTGTGAGACGATTAAGGCTTGGGGTTTCTACCTCTGCTTACGCAGCTGAGCCATATTTTCCCATAGAAGTGCCTTGAGTGGCATGTACATGCTTTCTACAGCATTATGCATGCACAGACGTGTCCATGACGTTCCCTGTGCTGCGCAGGTCTCCAGACTAGATCTGAGGAGTTGGCTGGTGATTCTGTATGGGTGTTTGCACCTGCAGGAGTTGGGCAGTAAGATGAGCAGCCTTTACTATGTGAAGTTACTGCTTTTCACAAAGTCATACATCATATGTACTGTCTAAAATATACAGCAAGTAGCTTTTCCCTAGGTTCTGACAAAGCACAGTAAACAAATAAATTAATTCTATACGCTGTTTTGGATCATACCTGTTTCGGAGTGTGAAGGATATCATATGCAGAGGTGGTAGAAACGATGGCTCTCTTACTTCCTTTACTGATTTGTAAGGAGAGGGACAAGCCTGAAACGAGTTGTACTCCTAGATCCGTAATGGTTACACGGTCATCTAGAACTATCACTGTCTTCTCTGCCAAAATGGAATCGGAAAGAGGTGACAGAACCTTGAAAGAGAAAGCAAACGCCTTGCATGAAACAGCAGCCAACTGTGTTTAAAGCAAGATTAGCCTCTAACTGATAAAACATTTCGGATTAATCTCAGGTTTGTCACATCCATGTATAAGCTATAACTGATGTTTCTCTCAAGACATTAAACTCATTTACTGCTAAATTACTTGATAAATAAAAATAATTTAATAAAACAAACAATCAAAAATTGCAGCTTCATCTCAACAATGGAGTATAGATTAAAGGATTTGTTTTGGTTTTTTTTAAGGAAAAAAGTCATTTTTGTGTGGTCTGTAAAACCTGCTATGAATGCAGTATAGCACAAGACCTAGTGTAAGACACTAATTAACACTGAAACTCAATAAAGAAATACATAAGTAAGTGTACAAAGCGTGGCTGATAGGAACTTGGCCTGATACCTTTATAAGGACAGAGGACCTGAATGAAATGAAAAGTAAGATTTGCAAAAAGATTTTGAAAATCCCACTGGGTGCCTGTCTGCATTTTTCAGTGCCAAAATAATCCTATCAGTTTGCTCTAAGACCTTGTTTCTAATGTGCTCAGGAGACAGCTTTCTACTGATGCCCAAACCAGCTGCTTCAAGCCCAAAATCTTTGAGGTGCAATTTCTTTAAGCTAACACAAGAAATCTACAGTGTAGCTACCTGCATTGGAGCGAGCTGCCTTCTGCTGTCAGAGTCACGGGAGGGAAAGAGATATTTTAAGGGCAGAAATCCCTTGATCTCTTTGTGATGTTAGGTTTGGGCTGAAAAGAGCTGAGCCCTAGAAGTACTGTTTCTTTGGGTTGACTACAAAGGCAATTTAGCGTGACTGGAACATCATAGATGTTTGCAGTTAATAAGAGCCCCAGTGCTTATATTGCTTTATTTTCATTAAGAAATACGCATTAAGTTAGATAGACAGAGAAACAGTTGGTGAAAATAACACTCTGAGAGATTTTTGAAGGTTATTTTTGTGTCCCTTTTTTTTGTATGCCATTTTGTGAGTGTAAAGAGACTCACTTTTCAAAGACATTTAAGCATATGAAGATGCATGTAGATCTCTGGTAAAATTTCCTAACGGTTAGGTTCATAAAGTCCCACTTAAAAGCAGCTAGTTGTGTGCATCATATATACTGTTTCACTGTTCAGAAAAACCTCACTGTGCTGCTAGTCACATCAACATGGATAAATCCCTTCAGAAGTTTCACCTACGTGTGTTTTCTGGAAGTGACAAACAGGAAAAATGAAAAGCCATTCAAACTTCTTTTTAAGTTCACCATGTAATTTTTTTCAGTGTTTCTTTCTGAGAGCTAATTTTATAAGCTAATTAGCTGTTGTGTGTGTGCATCCAGAACTCTCTCTACAGAAGCTACAGATACATCTTAGGCTGTACCTGGACCGTGGTGATGCCATGCTCGCGACCAACCAGAACTCGGCCATCTTGAAGCTTAGCAATCTTGGGTTCTTCTACCTTCATGAAATCAGTCACAAGGTCAGTGATGTCAAACTGCCACTCAGAGCCTAGCATATAGGTCAAGTGGCCTCCAAACTCAGAGGATTCAGCCACAAACTGTGTGAGGACTCGCACCATGGCATGCTGATACTGGAGGGTACAGCCTCTTCCTTTTTTCTCATCATCCTCTTCATCCTCGCTGTCACGGGTAGGCCTGTAAATAGATTCAGATTTGTTATCTCCATCGCCATGATCTCCCTACAACACTGCAGAGCTTCAGTTGCATGGTATTTTCAATTGAATTGATGTTATCATCGTCATCTACTGTGGGAGAAACAGGAAACCAGATGCATAGGTTACTAAATCTGGGTGAGATGCTTGTACAGCTTTTTGGTGCTGTACCGTTTGAAAGCTGCTGTCACATCTGTTTGTGAATTCTTTGTTTGAGTGGGACCTCCCAACAACTTGAAAATATGTCTGCCAATGCTGAGATTTCAGAGGAACCACTGCTTGTTCACCATGTCTCCAAATGGCAGTCAAATCTTGTAGAGGGCTAAGGAAAGCAGCGTGAAATGATTATGAGAGGGCAGTTCTGGAACAAGCCCCTGTAGCAGCTCAGCAGAGATGAGCAAAGATACTTTAACATCCTTTCCTCCACCTTTACCCATAAGATTTGTATCACTTTGCTCATCTCTTCAAAACTACTGTAAGACATTTGGGATTCCCTGCTTAGGCAATGCCACCCCACCTTAGCCCACATCTGTAGCTCATAGGCTCATTAAACCCCCTCTGCATTTGTGAAATACACCATGATTTCACCTTCAATCTCATACAGTTCATGCAAATGTCTGGTATATTTAATCATCTAATGACCACATGGGGCTTCCAAAAAAAAAACAAATTTAGGTGCTGAAACAACCATTCAGGACATCAGTTACTCCGATTACACCAGGCCAGACTGGTGAGACTGCTGCTCAGCCCATAGAAACAATCGCAGCGTTAGACACACTTTCTTTAACATTTTCTAACTATCTGTCCCCCTTGCAAAATATAACCCGTGAAAATATAACAGCTCTCCATAAACCTTATATGAGGCATCACAGTGATTTGTACATGATAGCAGTGCTATCACACCTCACAGGATTTTGTCATCTGCTTTAAAACCCAGTTTTCCATCATTTTTTTTTCCCCTATTGTTTATTCCTTGGGACAAACACATAGATTCTCTTCTCTCTTTCAAGTCGGGTATTAAGCACTAGGTGGTCACACTTTTACTCATTATGGCCACGTGCTGTGGAATTCATTGCTCAGAAATAATTTGCCTTCCTCTTTTACTGATTTATTGAGCCTGAAGCCACCTCTATAGCAAGGGTAAGCCTCTTATTTTTCACTGTATTTTGGGAAGTAGTTTTGTGTTTTCTGTGTTCCTTTATCTTCTCCTTTGAAATACTAGCTATGAAAAACTATTATAAAACAGAATTGCTTTTGTTATAAATTGTTTTATGACAAAGCTGGCAAACAGTAAGCTGAAAACATATCTAAGAAAAAGCTCTTGTGCTCTTCAAAATGATAGAAAGTTCTAGTTTTACAGAACCTAATACACTGGAAATACATTTTCAATGCATCACTTGTTAGCTGAGTATATATAGTTGGCCTCAAGTAAATGGTATTTGGTACAGCCTTTTTTGGTTTTGTGTGTAGAACAGCGTCCATCATTAGTCACTGAATGAAGCATCATTGAATAAACATGGAATTGTTAAGAAAAAAAACTGGATCCTAAAATAGGATTTACATTACACAAAGAAATTAGTCTTTCTTACAGAATTAGACTAGCAGGGTTTTTCACGGGAACTTTAAATTGTTCTCTCCTTCCCAGCACAAGTGTCAGTCTGGAATATGAGCTGAAGCCAGGTGGTCAGCAGAACAGCCACAAGGAAAGTACTGGAGAGGGGATATTCATAGAGCTTACATGGCTCATGCCTTGTAAAGATTGCTTGCAGTTTTATAATGCTGTAAAACAATTTATGAACTCCTTCATGTTCCCACTTCCCATGTATTCCTGTGTTCTGACCCTCTTCAGCTCATCTAAACCATAACACGGCTCTGAATAATCTGAGACTTGGGGAAAACCAGGTTTAGCTCAGAGATTTTGGGATTTGACCCTTTTGGGATTTGACCCTCTTTTAGTAATATAGACAGTAACATTAGTACCTGTGCAGAATTGGAAAAAAAAAAATGCACAGAAGCTATTCAGATAAAAAGTACTTAGGAGATTTTGGGGAAAAGAGCAACAGAAACAGTGGGAACCATTTTTCTTATGGGAAAAGAGAGACAGAACAGTGTTCTTGAAGAAAAATGTTCACATGTTCAACATTTGCACTGGCTTAATTTTTTTCCAGAGCTCAGTTTTCTGTTTCTGTTACGTAACCAGATATTTTGCTCAGATCCCATGTGCTACTATTATTCATATTTATTTCTGTGCTTATTTCTTTCTACTTTCAGTGTTTAAAACTGGACTGTTCAAGAGGAAATACATTCAAGACATTTCAGTCCCAGTCCCATGCAGCTCATAAATGAATAAAAAAGAATGACCAGAGATAAGGAGTGTTGCATAAGGGCACAGAGGGAGCATTCCTGCCCTTACTGCCAGGCTTGAGACTGTGTGTGCACCAGTACTACCAACCAAAAAAAGATGATTCAAGTCCAACTCTTCCCTTGTGGTATCTCTAACAAACAAAGGTAAGAGCTCCATTTCATTACGGAAATGTTTATAGGTGTTTGTATCTGTATACTTCTACTCAGAAACAGATGGTTTTTATTGCGTGCAAACGTGGAACATGAGAAAAGCATCCCTAAACCACGGAATGGGCAAGGCACTTTATGTCAGTGCAAAGTAAAAAGAGAGGTGTTTGAATTTTCAGTACAAGCTTTGCAAGTCTGCTTTACCAGGTAGCAACTCCAATTCTTTCTTTTTCTACATGAATTATACCCATTTCCACTTCAAAGCCACAAATCCACGATTCAGTAAGTTGGAACATTTCAGTGTTTTGTCTCCACAGGCCCAACAAAATGTCTGAGAGCCGTTGAATTTCATAGTTCCCTTTAGAGTCTTAAACTTCTTGTTGCAGCATTTTCAGTAGGCTTAAAATCCTTCCTTAAGCAGTGAGCTCATTTTTGTTTTAAGACATGTCTTCATGAATGTAAGGTATGGCTGCATATTGTGCTTTTTTCCCTTGGTCACCTCCAAGTTAGCTCTGGATATCTCTCAGAATTCTTCTTACCCTATTTCTTGCTACTTGGCAAACTTGCTTGTAAGACTTTTTTGCTTTTCTGGAGTGAGGCAGGGTTGCCAGAATTACATTCAATTTACATTTCACACAGAGAAAGCCTTTGCCAGAGAGCTGAGTTAAACCAGCAGCCCTGTTACCGGAGTGCCTGCTAGCACTGATCTCATCAGTGATCTGTCAGCTTTACAGTAGAGACGCTGGCTGCGAGCAGTTTAAGTATGTCTCTCTTAATTTGCACCACTCAAACAGGGAATCCAGTTCTTGGGCCAGATGCTAATTCTCTGTTAAAAAAAACAAAAACTAAAGAAATCAGTTTTGCTAGGTTTGAATTTGAAATACTCATTAAAAGTCATGTATTTAAAAAACATTTGCAACACCCCTAATTGAAAAAAAAAAAATCTCTTTCAGATACAAAACACTAGAAGTTTAATTAGTTGCACAAGAATAAGTTGCACATAGCTCCACTCACAGTTCAGGAAAAAGTGCAGTTTGGTACCTTTACAGATCTTGAAAATACAGTCTACCTGTACATAAAAAAAAAAATCTCTGGGGCCTTATCTTCACAGGACATTAAAAGCAGTTAACTAAAGGAGTGAATTTACAGGATATTCGTGTTGTTATTCACAAATGGAATGGTTTGAATCCAGTTTCACTTCGTTTGCCTTAAAGTATGGCTTTATTTCTGAGTGGCAGCACTCACACAGAGGTTTAACGAGAGCAGCTATTTTTTTTCCTGCATTTAAGTTAGGCTAACTTTCCTACTTTTGCTTCTAGTACTGGAGAGGACCGAAGTAGAGCTACCTCCTAATTAACCGTTAGTTCAACAGACTGCCATTCATAAGCAATATCATGTCTGGCTTAACTCTGTTTTGTAGGATTTGAAGGTTTATGCTGCTCAGAGGTTTGCAGTCATAGTGGCTTTAGCACCTACAGCTCAGTAAGGGCAGACACTGGTAAAAGTCCAGTAAACTACGTGCCTGACACTGAAGCATATACTGGAGTCGTGCTGTGTGATGGCTGCCTCCCTGGGAGCTTTAAGAAAACAATGTGCTTATCCCAGTTGCAAATATTTACTTAAATTAAATTTCCAGCTTGGTCTGTGAGACCTTAGCCACGCAGTTCCTATTAATGCAGGTTGGATCCCATGTAAATGTATAGGCACAGAGGTAGTACAGGGACTTCAAGAAGGTAATTATTTTGCAGATGTATGCGGAACCAAAACAAATGTTCTTGTTAGACTAGCAGAGTCTGGCTGGACGTCTTCTATGCTCTAATATTTGACTTTAATTTAAATAGACACATTTCGTTTGCTGAGATTGTGGATTTTTCCGCAGCCCGTTGCAGGAGCAGAGTTCCTATTGGCCCAAGCTCGTTGGAGGACCGCATACCGTGCAGGAGCCACAAGCACATCTGTGGAGCTGGCTTTCATCTGGCAAGGGAGGCTCCTCATATCTGCAGTGGCACGCACCGCAGATCAGGTTCTCTGGATAATAACAAAGGTTTGCCATACATTTACAGACTGACCTGGTAAATTGTATTACTACTCCTACAATAGGGACACTATATTTTTTTTCCAGTTTCCAGCATAAAAGCAGCCTGTTTTTTTTTTTCTTTCTGTTCCTGTAGCAAGTTCCTGCTCTTACAGCAGTTCAGATCAGGTAAAAAACCGACAAAGTTCAAACTGAGCTAGGTATGTGGCATTTGTAAAATTTTTGTAAAGACCCTGTCTTTTTCATTGTTTTGTGAAAACAATGTAAACAAAAACAATTTAGTGAAATTATTCAAGAAGTTAGGTAAGCAAATGTGTGTAGTCACATGTATTTTACAATTACAAACATGACAGGGCTCACAGGGAGAAGCAATACATTTTATTAGATCAACAAACATCACTGGGAAGAACAGTGATTTAAGGCATACAAACACTTTTTCAGGTCTGAAACAGAAGCAGCTATATTCAGATGAAGAACAGCCATGCTGAGGCAGTAGTTTCACAAGTGTTTCTTTGGTTGACAGCACCAATAAAAACATTTGAAAGATTATTTTAAACTCAGTCATATTTTGCCCTCTGGCTCTGCCCCTCAGACAACTGGACCAGTACAGCCGTGCCAAGCACGTGGGAACAAGGCAGTGGGGGAGCCACAGGAGATGAAGGGATGCTTGGAGGTTGCTGAAGTGTCTCAAATGCTCAAAAATTTTACCTTCTGACTATTGATGAAATACTTTATAGCAATGTTTAGGTCTTGCCAAGAAGACAAGGGAGTGGTGTGAAGCTCCCAACCCTAGTGGACAGGAGGACAGTAGAAAATTGTTTTGTCTGTGGTGAGGTGAGGAATGAAGACACATTACAATCCTTCCATGGCCAAACCTGAGGACAGTGACATAGTTTTAGGTGACCTGTGGGCCATGTGTCACTGAACCTAAATTTAAGACTGCCTAAGCCTGTTGGCAGGGACTTGCGAAAGAATCCAAGATTTAGATGCCCTCTTCTTTTTAAAGTAGTTTCCTTTAAGGACAGATATCAAAAGCCTCACGGAAATTGCAAATACTGGCTGTTACATGAAAGTGAAGTTGAAGCAATACAATACTGTACCACGCCTACTGGGAAATGCTTGGCTTTGCGTTTCTTTTTAAAGATTAAAGCACTTTCTCTTTCAAACCTCTTCTCAGGTATCACACAAGACAACCTTCTCACTGTGCAGCACTAACACGGTGTTAGAGATACCGGGAGGGCACTGTGAAGAATTACAGGCTGAGCCACTGTTCAGAATAAGTGATGTGGCCTCCTGGCTGTGTCACTGAATGAGGATTCAGGAAGCCAGCCTGCAGCTCCTGACTCTAGTCCAAACGTCTCATGTGCTTCAGGTCACTATTTAAAAACTCATCATAAGAATTCCCTCATGTTTTAGGATACTGGGAAACCTGTAGCTATGAAGGAGATGGAGGTATAAGCAGATTAAAAAATAAAGAGGAAAAATTGGAAAAAAAAAAGAAAGGAAAGGCCACTAAATCTCAGGTAAAACCCATCCAAATCTAAAAATAAAGAGAATGTAAAAACCTTGTGTACAAAGTAAATGTCAGAGTGAGCACAACTAATGCTAGTCCTAGATTGCCTATTGATTTAAAATACCCCCAAAGTTAAAAAAAATCCACGTGAATATTCCATAAAACAAGGGATAATTTATTTATAGTTGAAACCTTTCCCATTCACGCGGGCATGGACTGCCGACACACAGTGTCATAAACTACCAGCTGCAATTCTGGGGACGATACAGCGTCCATACTTTCTCTTCCGCCATTCATGGAAAATGCTTGCTGAAGATGTGCCAGCGGTTCAGATCCGTATGACCAGCAGCAAACTTGCACCACTTGCCAGCTTGCAAACAGAGCAGACTCTCGGACCATTATCTTTATTTCAGCTGGCCAAATAAATCAGAACTAGATACCAGGGGGTAAATTTCCAGAACGGTGTGTAATGGCTTTAAAGTCAGAATGCCCATGACCGTTAACCACAGTTGAATGTCTAACTCACCGAGCTTGCTGGTGAAAGTTTGCTCCTATAAAAAAACATCAACAGCCTAATTCTGCAGCTGTTTACTCAGCAAAATCCCCACTGGCTTTAGCAGGAGCTGCGCCAAAGGGAGCGTTACAGCAGAGGAAGGTAAGTTAAGTAAGCAGGCATACGTTCAGTTCATTCCTCACCTAGCACATCTCTTCCTTCCACAAATGGAAGCTTTGCCTTGATTGCTGAAGCAAACGCAGAATCTTCTCTTGTGCCAGATCCTCATCATCACTTCTGTCACAGCCAGGAAAAACGTCCCCATAGCTAAGAGGTAAGTCAGTCCACTTCTTTGGAGCTCATCATCGGAGTATCCTGAAAATTGTGTCCTATTACCCTTAGTTTTATGCCCTCATAAAGTGTTAGATAATTCTACTCCAGTGCTGTCTATTTGGGCTCTTCAAGGCTCTTCAATAGCCGCGACGTTCTCCTGGGCTAGGACTGCCACAGTGTTTAGCACTACACTTACTGCTGCCAGAAATGCTTTTCGACTGTATTATAAATCTCAGCTGCTGTCAGGCCTTGTTCTCCAGTAGTATTTTTCAACTTAGCCTGAAATCCACCAATATAGCAGTGTTCCTGGAAGTCCTTAATCTTGACAATTGTCCAAATGATGGTTGTTCTACAGTTGGTATTTCGGTAGGGATGGGTAGAACAGAGCTCAAATTCCCTGCCCCGCCTCCTTCCTTTTTTTCCCCATCCATATTTCTCCCAGTAGAATCTGTTCATCAGAATATAGTCTTCAGTAGGAGCATAAGTGGGGTTTTTTTTGCCTAATTCAGATCTACTAAATAATGCTTCAGCCACAGAGCGCATCTGTACAAAGACTGAATAATCATCCAAAGTCCACACACATGCAAGAGGTCCAGGTTCTTTTCCTCAGATGTGCACATCAGTGTGTATGATGATAGGATTTCCTGAGATTGTGTAGAATTGATTAATGCTCCAGGCAAAGCCACTGACTTTTAAACTACACAGATCAGGATAAAATGTAGCCTACTGATATCATTGCTGGATGTTTTAATGAAGGCTAAGACAGACTGTAAAGCTAATTTTAAACAGGAGAGTGTAGATTCTGAGAAATACTCTAAAAAATTGTTATGTTCTGAAATCAGAGGCCCTGGGCATGTACCTGGAGTGTGCCAGTGCTGTAAGCATACCTTTTATTGGAGGTGACGGGTATCCTCCAGCCTTTGATCTGGCTGAGCTCTGTATCAGAGATCTCTATCTGCAGCGGGAGCCGTGGAACCCAGACCGTCACTTCTAACTGGGTGGTAAAATGCTGGTAAGTGAAGTTAACAATAGTATCCACTTTGCTTTTCATTTCCTTGCCATTAACGAAGATGGAGTCACATCTGTCAGAAACCTTAAAAAAAAAAAAAAAAGATTAATTAGGAAATGAATAAAATTTCCTGAGAAAGCAGGAGGAATGATGCATCAGTCCAAAGACAGCACTGATAATGCAAATTGTGCATATTGTATTTTCAGTTTTCTAATTAGTAGCAAACAGTGATAAGTGGACCCCAGGGAAACAATTCTGCTTTCCTCAACGGATACTGCTCAAACTACAAAAATAATTTAATGATGTTATATAACCTATGTGAATCTTTTATACTAGGCAAATTAAACTTTTCATGAATCAAACTCCATGTGCATCAAAGTTTATGATTACAACTTGCTTAAAGAACCTGGAAAAAATGGGGCCATATGTTAGTAAGAAAAAGACTGACTCAGAACCATAAAACAGAATCCTTTCCTTTTTCCTTGAGCACTGTAATGCTGAAAGACAAAGATCCCCTTATGGCTCATAAGCAGAAGTGCAGCAGAAGCATTAATTTTTAGAACCTCTCAGTAATTGTTTTAGCAAAATGTACTGATAGTTGCTTTGCGTCATTATATGAAATTGCTGCCAAAACTAGCACGTGGGCTCTAAACTACCTGTCATCTGCCCTCTTGGTCTCAGGGATCCTCTGGCACAAAATCAAGGTCCTGAGCACAAATCTTATTTATACAAAGAACAGAATGTAGCAACGCATTTGACCTGAATCCTGAAAACATGGAACTACTACTTCATGAGGTGCAATTTTTAATATATTTAAGAATGTATGTGTATCCTTATACATTATTATATATACACACAGACATTTAGATCGATGTATACCATGTATATATGTATATGCAAATATACCTATATACAGGTTTGCATTCTGCTTTGAAGCAAGAGAGAGAGAGGTGATAGCCCCCAACAGCATCCATGTACTGTGGTTTTAATCTTTTAAAACCATGGCTTATGAGATGTAGTTGTATTACTGAAATGTTCTCTTGTCAGGACTGGTCTGTGTCATGTTGTATAATGCATTGGGATGCACATCTGAAGGGATTCTGGCTAAGCCAGTGATTAAGTTCTGGTTTACTGAAGTTACTGAGATAACTCATGTATACTTCAGTGGGGAATATGCTGAAACACAGGCTGGGTTTACTCTGCAAATGTACCTCAAATCTTTTCTGATATTACCAGGAATTAAGGGTTACTGAGCCAAGAGAAATTACAGAAAATGTGTAGCAGGCTTGCTTTTTTTTTCCCCACCTCAAAGGCAGTCCTCACATACGACTTCGAAATTAAGTTTGTCGCGCTTTAAATCTGGGAATAATATAATTTTTCTCTTGAACTCTAACGTGGTATATTGCTGTTAGATGGACAATACCTGAATTCTACTATCATATGGAGCACGTTTAAACAACAAAATGTTGCCTAAATGGCTCTCATAATGCCTTTAAGATTTATAGGCAACTTGCCTAAGAATCACCTACTTCAGAAGGAAAACAATACAAGGAGCTTTTATGCAGGTCATTCAGTGACAAGTTTTCTTTCCAGAATTATTGTGACAACATTGAAAATTATGGCAACTTGCAAGCCAACATGGAAGGAGAAACATTTGGGACCATTGTGCCAGTTAATCTGTTGGTACATATCCACCGAACATCAACCATACTGACAGACTTTTTCACACTTAGTGAGACCACCCAGAAAAACTTTTCAGATTGCCCCTTTTACAAGATCACGGTCCAACTAACATCATTCTCCTGTACTGCTTATTATTATGTAATAGTTTTGCTAAAATATTCTCAAGTGCTTTGAGATTCTTGCTTGAAAAGCTCACTCTGATGTTTTTTTTTCTCCATATGCAGTACTCATATATAAAGTAAAAGAGCTGCAGTTCCACATTTGCCATTTTCAAGTTGGCTTCTCAGATGTTAATCAATGTGCTGAAATGACAATCAATTGCTTTTTCACAAAGGGACTAAGCCAGGTTGTGAGGGATGGAGCAAAGGAAACTAAGTCACTCTTCTGGAGAGAACACTCCTTCCACGTAAATGCTTAATGAGTCCAAGAATTTAAAACAAAAACAAAAAACCCCAACCTTAGCTATCTGATAAAGAGCTTGAAATAGACTCCAGGCTCAGGAGTACCACAAATGAGATGGAGCATACTCAGAGTCTTTGTTTCCCCCTCATAATGTGTCACAAGTGTCTCTGGAAAATTTAAGCACATTAATCAAGCCCATTAATTGAATGAGCAGCTGAGATTCTAAATCATAAAGCCTACATCTAGGGAGTTTTGTGAGAATTAATACAAGACAGAAATAATTAAGAAAACTCACAGAGGGAGGGATAAACATCAAGACTGGATCAGGGGAATAACTAATATCTGACATGACAGCAGCTAATATTTTAGATTCTCCTCTTGCTGCTTAAAATGTTCTTGTCAGCAGGCAAGAAAGGTGCTCAATTAGGGAACTGAAAGATGGACTTTAATTGTAGCTGTAAAAATATCAGACTAGGCTTACAAATTTCATAGATTATATGTCTAGACAGAGCTATTCAGCCATTTACATACTGACCAAGGGGTAAGTATAAATCAGCGTATATAATTATGCTATAGAAGTTCATCCAGTGGCCTTGTGTAGAGTTCAGAACTCATGTTTCACTTAAGTCTATTTTCCCAAAAATAATCTATCCTTGAGAAGAAAACTTAGAGAGAGATGATGTTGCTGGAATTTGGGTTTACTCTATTAGGTACAAGCAAACCAAAGAATTTAAAGGAAAATTAAGTTTATGTTAAGTTTATAAGAGTGAAAACCACAGCCATCAACTGACTCCAGCTGAATCCTGTGATGAAGTATGTGAAACAATGACCACAGTGCACTCAGGCTAGGCTAAAGCTCACCTGAGGAAGCCTCTGTTACGCTTAGGTACATTTAGTTACTGCCATGTTTCACTCACTACACCTTACAGCAGTTACGTGAAAGTAGACTTGGTTCATCTGAAGGAAACAAGAACTCTGTACAGAAAATGCCCAGTGCTCCTTTTTCACTTGGGATCTACTACAGACCCAGGACAAAGAGTTCCTTTCATCCAGGTCTCAGACGAGAGGTGTGATTTCACACTAAGCACTCTGAGACTCCTCCAGAGTGAAGAGGAGATGAGAAACACACGTTGAGCTCTGGGGACTCTGTGCCAGCTGTATTCTCTGGCCGATGGCCTACAGCAAATGTTCTCCTTCACTTTCTCCCTTTTAAAGTCTCCTCCATGCTTTTTTAGTCACATGCTGACTGCCAGAAGTGACTTCTGATGCTGCTGGAAGGGGAACTCCTACAACCTGCTGCTGACGTTTGGGGAGCGTGTGTCCGTTTACATCAGAAAGCGCTCGGGTTTGCCGTGGGGCAAACTCTGATGCAGCGGGGTAACACAGGCAGTTACATTAGCAGGTGACTTAATGCACAGATTTCTTTTGAGCTGCTGGTTCTGAGGGGAAAAAAAGAGGGGGAAATACTGTTAACTCTCTTCTGCGAACACTAGACAGTTGAGAAGGCACAGCAAAAACTTAGAATGCCACCCTCTCATCTAAAATGTATAGAGCAAGCCTGTTTAAAACAGCCTGACAAAATCAGAAAGTGCAATTTGAGTTTACAGCCAGGAGGGCAGGACAGCCAGTGATGTGCACCGGTGTGCAGGTCAAGAGAAGGGGGGCTGCTATTAACCTCTCTGAGCTTTGACACAGGTGCTTGGTACCAAGACCCACAAGTAATTGTAAAAAGCACAATCTGCCCTGTACAGCCTGTCACAGCCTCCTCGTTTTAGACTAATCCAGTACAAAAGTAGCTAGCAGTCCAAAAGAGTAATTGGGAAACTGTTCGGTGTTCAGGTCCACAAAGGCTTACACACCCTTTGGGCAAACAGGTAAAATGGAGAGAGTGTGAACTAACAAGAAAACAAACAATGCCTGCTGCATGGTTCAGCTTTACGTGCAGGTTTGATTCCAGAGCCCATAACTTACCATCAGCTTGCAGGTCAATTTGTAAGGAGACTGAATGAGATGTAACAGAAAACAGCTGCAATCTTTGTGCCTGTTTACCACTTGGGAGTTCTTCAGTTAAACAAGACTTTGCTGTTAAATGCCTGCTTGGCACAACCGTTATTTTTTCTTTCACCCATCACTCCCTTGTGTGGGAGGAGAGAGCAAGATGGCTCTCTCACATGGACCTCTCCTGTCAGCAGCACTTCAGGGCTTCCCCAGCCCTTACTGCTACCCCACGTTCATCTTTTTTCAGACATACACTTCTCACCAGTATTTACATGAATGGTGTGTGTGCACACAGCTGTGTACGAATGTATAATGAATTTTAAAGGAAAAGCTATTACCTAAATGAAGTAATTCTGTTTAATTTGGTATGAAGCAACAGTGACTAAGTGGATGTAAGAGTGATACCAAGTACAATGCCAAACTGTCCTGTGGCACTTCTTCTAATCTGTGGATTTTCAACACAAACCAAAAGGATGGTGGTATTTTACAACCCATTTATAGACGAGGAAACTGAGGCATACACAGTAGGTAATAGAAATTGGTCTAACACACATTTTCAGCTGCAAGCTATACTATAGACATTTGGGGACCTGAGACTATAGTCTCACTGAATTAAGTAAGTGAAGGATGCTCAAGCATCAAAGGTCGGAGTTTTGGAGGTTACCAGGCATTTAACCAGGTAGGTGGAGATTTCCAAAATGACATGAACAAATCCATTGGGAACCCCAGGCCATTTTGAAATTAGCATTTTGTAATGATCATTCTTCCCAGTTTTATTGTTCTAAAGGACTAAAGTGGGAGAGTCAAAACTCCTGTCTGGACTTCAAGTTTCTTTCGTTAGAAACAGAAATGCAATCTGACAACCACTTGCTGTGAAAGTGAAGAGTTGGTGGGAGCACAAGTGCTTCAGCACTCAGCGCAACCCAGTCCCAGTTCAGGGTTCCTAAGAACAATCCCCATGGCTACCATGAGCTGCACAGAGAACACTGCAGATACAGAGAACAACAATATCCATGACTACGCCTGCCAGACTGGGGCTAGCCTGAAGACTCCTTATGGCAGTAGTACAAAATACAAACTGTAATTTGTACTCGGACCTGAAATGTAATGGCGAGGAGTTAGAAGCAAGATTGAAAGGAAACGCTTTTTTTGTCCAGGAAAGCAAAGGTTTGGAAAAAAACAGATAACAAACTGAAGTGCTGTGTGTCCAAGAGACCAGACAAACGTGATGTTCTGAGCGGCAGGCTTGTGGAGGGGATTGTCAGTTACACAGATGCACAGAGCTCCACGTGGACAACATGAAACCATTTTAATAGCAGCTCAGCAGCAGCTAGCACAATGGAGTTACCGATACCTTATTGTTTTATTGAAGAAGCCTCTGCTCATTTTCTCTGTAGATGTCACTATTAAACACTACTGATGATGAGAAGCAGGATATGGGCGAGGATGAGAATGGGTATTTGAAGTTTTGAGAGTGTTTTTACCTTTTAACCCCCATTGAAATGCACTGAACTAGAGGGAAGGACAGCATGGAAGACATTAACATTTTGGTTTAACAACAGAGACAATTGCTGTGGCTTAGAAAAGGTGCAATGATCCATGAACGTACAAGAAGAATTTAAAACCTGCTGTACTGAATGAAGTGTGCGCTATTCAAAAACTGTTGGTCCATGCAAAATTATTAACCAACGTGAGATCTGCCAGGATTTCGGTCCCAGGTGCAGAGCAGCTGCTCTCATTCATTCTCCAGCACGCCGTGCAGGGGCGGTCCTGCTGGAGATGAGAAGTTTGGCGGGTGCACAGGTTGAAAGGGGAGGACCAAAGAAGGTGGGTGTGCTTTCAGACTCCAGACTGCTGCTCAGCCTGACTTAATTCAGGCTCAGTAATAACTACTCTGCATCCACAGCAGCGGCGGATGCTCTGGCGTTTCGCTCTTATTGATTATGTAGGGCGAATACGGAAGGTGACTACGAGGCACCTAATAGCAGTACATGGTGGCTGCCAAAATATTCTCTGTTCCATGTACCAAGTACGTTTACTAATCAGCTGAGCTTTTAATTCAACTAAAATCAAGCTAAGGATTTCTGTCAGAATTAAAAGTTATTGTTTCTGCTCTCCCCACTAATTTATTATCACCATGTGCAGATTAAGACAGACAGATCATCTTCATTAGTTCGAATCAATGGCTGTATATATATATATAAAGATGCTGGTGTCTTTGGAAGATAAGAGAATGCCTTTCTTCACAGTACCTGGAACAGATAGTGGTTGGTCTGTCAGGAATGTCAGCTCCCCTGCACAAGAAGAAATGATGCTTGATACCAAGAACGAAAAGATAGTGGTGGCTGTGTTGCTATTGGTCTTAGCACAGACATTTCAACAGTCGGCTGGGAAACCAGATGGGAATCTACTTTGATGTGTGAAAGAAAAATGGGATGTAACTGGTAGGGGATACAGCATGCCTTTTTTAGGTTTGATCCAACCCTCGTTGAAGTAAATGAGAGACGTTCTACTGATTTTCTGGCCTCAGACCAGGAGTTTTAAGGGATGTGAGGACTTCACTGTCTATTGCAACACAATGACAGCCAACTGTGACACAAGCTTTGAATAGGGAGATTTTCAGGCAGTATTTTTTCAGAGGATGAAGTTCTTCGGTATATCATACTTCAAGTTGTTTGGACAAACAGCAATTTTCTCTTGATAGAGCAGCACTTCACTGCCAGGATGCAGACGAGCAGGTGCACATGAAATTTATTTCATGTGGTTCAGGCTCATTTAAATCTCAGCAGTTTGTGTTTGGGGGAAGCTTGAGGAACACTTTTTTTTTTTTCTTCCTTTCCTCTTCATTCAACCACTACTTTTGTTGATAACGAGAACACATGGCACCGAGCTCAGAGCAGGATCTCCTGCTTCTTTGTCCATTTGCGATCAGAATTGTGCCAGTCCCTTCTTGCTCCATGGGTTTCTGTTTCTTTTAAGCAATTTAGTATGCAAGTCAGCATGGCTGCTACTTGCCTTGTCACCATGATGCAGTGCCTCTCCTGGACAAACACCCTTCCCAGACAGGTACACTTATCTTTAGACAGACACCTTCATTCTTCGCACTACGATAAAGGAACTCTCATCACCACCAATTCTAAGCACATGCTTGTCTGAAGTGGATTTACTTAAGTATTTGATCCTTAAACTTCTACAGATTAGGCATTACCAACACTTGTTAGTTTAAATAAACATCCACACACTTTATATTCATCAGCTGGTATCCCAGAAGGGCTTGAGAGTTGTTTATCTGGTGAAACCCCAGCATATGGTGCCAGCTCTTTCTTGCACCAATTCTAATTGCAAACACTGAACCTGTTCTGTAAAAACTGTTAATTAGGTGAAACTAACACATATGTTTGAGCTGTAAGCTAAGGTGGTTTTTTTTTTCCCCTCTCTTTTTTTTTTTCCGCCACTTGAATTACTCATGCAAATGGGGTTATAGGCTGAAAGAATAATTTACATATCACTGAGAAAAGAAAGAGGGGAGAATATTCAGGCAGGTGTAACATACTCCAGTTCCAGTGAAGTTATTTGAAAAATAATGGGCTTTAGAAGTAATCTTTTGTGTACTAAGTAAACTTAGTGTTCATGATTCATGGCTTTAATCCCTATGACTGAAATTTAAGATCTAAGGCTCCATGAAATTAAAAGAAAAAGAAACAATTACATGCGTATTCATTCAATTTCATGTATTGCGTATCATTCAATTTTTCCAATGAAATTTTAATCGGGGAAATAGAGGTTTCTAAAGAATGTGTACTTCAAAAAAACCAGCAGGTCTGTTTTAACTGCTAAGCTAACCAGCCCTTCTGTGCCTGCTGGTTTCACAAGGTTCCTGGACAATGCAGATGACCTCCAGATTTCCTCATCTCCCACAAATATTTCATAGATGCTACAGCACAGTGTGCAAAAAGCTCAGAGATCCTAAGTGTGTACAGCCCTCATGTAGGACACCGGCCACTCTGCCCTTCCCCGCTGCACGGAAATGCTGTGGAGTAAATAGGAGGATGCTCACAATAGGGCCACTGCACATAAAAGTCCTTGTGCTGCTCCTGGACTACTCTGTGGAGGAAAGGAGCCCTATATGCTGCTTCTCCTACCAAAAGACCCTTTTCCAAAGAATGCAATTTGAATATATGGCAACTACACCAGCTCCTTAAAGCCATAAGCCCAGAAGACTAGACAGCCAAGTAACAAAGCTTGTGAGCATAACATAGTATTAACAGTAATGTCTTAAGTCATGGATGTTATCCACACTGATCTAGCCTTTAATCTTGTCCCAGTAACGAAAGCATACACCATCCTTATCCCAAAGGAGTAACAGAACACCAGGAAAAAAAAAATATCCAAAAATGAGTTTTTAAATACACAGCAGTATACTTTTATTTTGTAAAGAAAACTCTGGTCCTTTGCCTAGATTTTAGTGCATCGATATTCATGTGTCTTCCCAGCTAGCATTAATTAGTAAAAAAGGAAAAAAGGAGATTCAGACCGCAAACACAGCCAACAAAAGCAGCCCTCAAATTCATTCAGCCAAGTGCTTCAATAAAATTATTTGAGAGAATGTCAAGAGCCTTTACAAAAAAAAAAAAAAAAAAAATTACCTTCCTGCTCTAGTCTTACAAGACTAGACTGTTTTATTCATCTAATATAGGCTGATGCAGAAGATTGGCATTAGGAGAGCGTTCCCTATTCGGTAAATGGAAAAAGCCAAGAAACATAGATGGATGTAATTCAAAGAAAGAATTGAATTTAGAGGTATACAAAGAAAGATGCAAAAGTTCCTTGCACATACAAGGTGGTCAAACAATTTCTAGACATCACTAGATCTCACATCCTTTTGCACTGCATGCACTACGGTCCTGCTAATGCTTGTAATTTCAGCACAACACAAAAAATATTTGGTGCTTTCTATGAAAATTCCCATTCCTGGAGTCTGTGATAAACTAAACGTAATTTTTCAAAAAAAAAAACCCCAAACATCTAGCTGTAGCAGGAACTATGAAGAGTTAAAAAAAAAATGTGGACTCGCTGAAGGCTGAAAATACAGGTGGGCTCCAAAATGGCCCCAAAAGTATTTTTTGAAGTGGACTTTTAGCCAGTGTTGTCACTTTTATGGCAGGAGAGTCTGTGTATACCTGTAAGGTCAGCATTGCAACTACAATATTCCTACCCTTGTGCATCAAAAGGCACTTTTAAAATGACAGCAGTATTGCAACAATACACAGGGCTTTATCTACAGCACAGGGACAGTGAGAGAAAAAATGTCCATTGGCTACAGAGGAGCAGACGATGAAGGTAAAAAAAAGAGAGGTCTGCTCCTTCCCATCATCCCCGTTCCTGTCCTGGATGTCCCAGCTCCGGGAGCGTTCCGCTGGACTGCGCTGTGTCCTCTCCTTGGTGACTGCCCATGCGGAGCTGTGCTCCTGCGGATGGAGACTTGCAGGGAATACTCCTGGACAGGCACCCAGGGAACCAGAGGGAGGGCCTTTAGGATGAGTGCACTGGAAAGAAAAAAGTCTCCGTGTATCAAAAATACGGCTGGATTTCCATTCAAGTGTACAGTCGTGAGGCTCTTGAAATTGTCAGGAAGTGACTGAATGACACAGCAGATCTTTTCCGAGAAAATATTTCATCTCTCTTTAATGTCAGAATGACACAATCATGAGCCTTAGCGTAACTCCTTAGAGCAAAGTGCTGGATTTGCTTCTGTGTATAAACAGATCCAAGATTGTGCTAAGACTGCGTGTTTCAGTTGTGACACAGCCTCAACTTAGAAGCCTAAATGCTGCATATAAATTCAAGGGAATTACTGCACCATGCATACCTAAGCTGCACTTCAGTCAGATGCAATCCCTTGAAACAAAGCCCCTATATAACCCACTGATTCTGACGGCTGTACTCCTGCCGATCCTCCTGCTCCTGGCTAAGGGTTCTTACCAGACCAGAGGAGGAGAAATCCAAGGTAAAGACAAGGGAAGTGTAAGGGTGGATGGAACAGCCCGTGTGCGATCAGTGGGTGCCTGGGGGGTAGAGCTCCCCGTGTGTTACCCGCACCGGGACAGCAGCTGCACTGCTCTGAGTCACAGCAGGGTTGCAGAGAGCTCGTGAGTTACAAGAATGAAAAATCTGATCTGATGGCAGTAGCAGCTGCCTTCATGTTCTCCAACTGGAACAGGAGCGGAGTGAATTGTCCCTCCGGTGCAGGAAGAAGCAGGGAGTGGAACAGAACAAATCCTGCAGGAACAGCCCTGTTTGGGGAGAACGCTCAGGGTGGAGGCTGCGCTGCTGCTCTCTGTTGTTTGACTTTTATTGTGTCAATAAATCCAAACTCCAACAAGGGGGAAAGCAGCACATCTTGGCTAGAGTGCCTGTGCAGAGCAGAATAAGAAAATGCCTGGTGCAATCGTAATACAAATGTTTGGTTGCACTGATAGTAATGAACATGTACTGAAGATGGAAATGTTTTTCTGTTGACACGCACCAGTGGTGTAAGTGCTCTCTGTCTAAAGGGTCTGCAGGGCTGAGGGGCTGCTGACACCTCCCACCTTTTTTTTCTCTCTCATTAGCATGCTGGAGCTTTCAACCTTTAAGCATCTTCCTCCATGGGCAAAGGACGATGTTAAGGAAATGGCTTTGCCAAGGATGACATCTTTCCCTACACATTACGACCCGACCATGCAGTTCAGCCCCACATGATGCATACCTGCCGCAAGTCATTGAACAGTGCTCGTATTTCTCCAGAGGTTCTCTGCTCATCATCTCAATGTATCTCACAAAGAATTAACTGCCATAATCTTTCTTTTTACCAAGAAGGGAATACAGCTTAATAACAACCTCAAACAGAAGAGGAGCCCTGAGGACCCACGGCATGTGGCTCAGAAGTAGCTTTGGGGTGGGTGGTCCTGCACTGAGCAGCCCAGGATTGCCAGGTCCAAAGCTCACAGGTATCACAGCAGAAAGACTGTGCTGAGGGCTGCAGACCTAAGAACTACTGGGGTCTGCAAAATGTGTAACAGGCCACAGGGTTTTGTCTTTTGAGGATATTTTTTTTTTAATTGGCTAATCACAGTGAGAACAAATGTCAAAATGCCTGCATTTTGGATGACACAAAATTTACCTTTTTCCACAGAGCTCTTCAGAAACCATGACCTATCAAAATAAATAGCTTGCTATTGACTTTAACTTAAAGGCAGAGATTGAGTTATCAGAAAAATGAATGTCAAGCTACCTGACGCTACCATTGCTCTCTTCACTGGATCATCTTTGCTCCAAAGCTCAGTCCACGAGCTTCTTTGTCACCAAATAAGACCCTGTTAAAGTCCAGCTAAAACAAATGTGTGTTCTTCCTAGCTGTCAGTATTTCTCCCATCCACAGCCACAGTGGATGTACTCGTATGAACTCTCCCTAAATGCCAAGATAGATCTGTAGAGCTCTTCAGTTTCCCCACTGAATCTGGGCAAAAATAACTGTTCCAACTCATGCATGAAAGATAAGTGACAAACCGCGGAGTGCTGCCATAAGTCCTCTGTTGTACTTTTGGATTTTTCTTTTTTGTTTTGTTTTTTAACATCTTCGCTTAGGGCTGTGTAGATGCAGAAAAACATGCCACAGTCAAAGAATGTAAAAAAACCCTAGGAACAGAACAAAAAGGTTTCCTTCTTTTCTTAAAGTTAGACCAATTCACGGCATCACAAGACAAGTATACATAAAAGCTACGCACAGCATAAAAATATATCCCAAACCCTGGAATCACAGAAAACATGAATCCATTTGGCTCTTTTACTAGCAGTTATGATTTCTCTTTACTAACCAGAAGGCCTAAATGCACATTATGGACTTAATGGGAAGTATATTCAATCAGCAGTGCAAACAGAGGATGAGCAAACCAGGAGAGGTTGGTTGTCTTGATCATGTACATTTTTTTAATGTTTCTTTAATGATGCCACATTTGCCTCATCACCCAGACATATTCCCTAAAAGCCTCTGGTATGGATGTTAGGAAATACAGGTTCGTTTAAAGCCTCTGCCATTGATAGAGCATATAAGGAGCCCGACAACTTCATTAGACCGCATCACTGGTGCCTGTCTGCAGGAGAGAGATGTTGCTGCTCCCTTTTGAGAGGGTCAAATGATGGCAGAGTTGCAAGTTGCTCAAACACTGGGACAAACAGGCATTTAGACAGTAAATTTGTTGAGTTTATTGCTCTTGTTATGCACGCAGTGCTACTGAATAGGCATAAAGACCTAGATAATATTAAAAAAAAAAAAAAGACAATACTTCCAGATTATGTCTGACAAGGAAACAATGTCATTTAAAATGGTGCTTTCTTAAAAATCCCTAGAAAAGGGGATAGGGAAGGCCTGCGTTAAAAATCCCTAGAAGAGACAGGGAAAGCCAAATGGAACTGAACTAGGCAGGTCATGCAAGTACAGAGCAGGCTGACAGCCCCGGGAAGCGTACCCGATTGAGCTGTGCATGAGTCAGCCTGGGTTTGGGTGAAAACCTATTACAGTTTCACATGTACTGCGTGTAGTGAGGCTTGGGTCAACAGCCCAAGCTGAATGCTTTGCCGTGTCTGTGACCCAAACTAGTTAGTTTACAGCTAGCAGAGGTTTTAATAGGAATTTTAGTCACGCTGCCACTTGCAAGTGGCCTCTAGTCAGGGGGATGTCATTAGATGAACAACCAGAGAGGCACAATCCAGATGTGAGGTATTCCACTCACAAATACAGAAGCTACTTCCACATGAAATCCTAGGTTGGTATCTTACTTTCATCTCCTAGCTTTATAGCTACAAAAACCAAGTTAATGTGAAGCAGAGATTTCATTTTTTAAATTAATGCATAATTTTTCTTTTGTACTATTGTTCTCTAGAGACAGTTCCTTCCCCATTAATACAAATTAAACAGATAATGTAATCCAGTGCTATGACTGTCACATTGCTGCCCAAGCAGAACACAGGTCCTATGCAACCTGAGGATGCTATGATAGGATAGCTGCCATCTCCTCTGTGGCTTCATTTATGATTTCATCCTGAAATCTTCAAATAGTTTCTTGCATTGATCTCCCACTCCTGTGGCAAATAAGGGCTTAGGGAAGTTTTGGCTGGGATTTTACCTACACCTGCTGCCAACAACCATACTTCTTTTTTCTATCCATTCATCTTATTCTCTGATAGATTTCATATTCTTCCCTTTCAGCTGCTTCCTTCAGCTTTTTCTTTTCAGTTCTTTTTTCATTTTTGTCCCTTTAAGCTCTTAGATCTTATACCTTTGTGGCTTCCTCTCTTTTATTCTTCACATACAAAGAGTTTCCAAAGGGGTTTAAGAGAGTAGGATCCCCACATCCTCTTAGTTTGTGTTGGCAATGAGTGCCTAAGATGACCCTTTTGAGACACTTAAGAGCTGAGCAGTCACCGTCTCCAAACCAAAAGGCTTGCTATACTTGCACCGAAGCCCTCGATCCAGTGGGATACGCAGTCACAAGGCAGGTATCTGCCTCTGTGCCCGAGGAAGTTTCAACACCTACAGAAAGATTATCAAAACCATCCTTAAAAGATGAGCTCTTGAGCTTCTAGTGTAACTGGAACCTCTCCCGCAAACCTCCTGTCTTGCTAGGGGATCTCTTTTACCACGGAGCAGCAGCGGGGCAGAGTCACAATGTTCCTGGGACCTTTGCTTATGCTGCTTGAGGAGCTGGGCTCACAAGATCCCGGCTTGGAGCTCTGCCTGCAGACACGCTGGAGAGAGAACATCTTCCTGGGCGTGCGCTGATCTTTGACAAAGCCAAAAGAGTCTTCCTGTCACAATCCCTTTGGCCAGTGTGGCAGGTACCAGGGAGTATTGTGGGTCCAGTTCATTTTCTGTTTGCTAAAGGGTAACATGGAAAAGGCCATAAGGGTTCTCACTACCGATGTGGTCCTTAAAGGTAAGTACTCCAAACTTTCAAAGAGGGGAGGGCTCATGAGTTTAAAGGAAATTATTTCTGCCTACCAGTAATCTTATCTTTATAGCATGACATCCCTCTGAAGTCAGTGTGTGGCTACCAAAGCTATTAGGTTCTGTTTACTGAAATAACTCTATTAAAGTCCCATGTTTTATGCAGGTTATAGATGTAGTCCTATTTAACTTGAAAGAGCACCCTTTTTTTGTGCAGTAAGATGTTTGCTTTTCTACACTTTGCTTCCTTCGTTGTTGCCTAACACAATGGTCTGTGCAGCTGGTGTAGGTCACCAGTTTTCAGTGAACTCATGTTCAACGCAGGGCATTTGCACTTATTGATTCAGCATTAAGGGCCATTCTTGTGCAGATAGATTCTCCCTTGCCAAGCTACAGTCCACTTCATTTCTAACTATGCACACAGGTTCAAAGGGATTACTCATCAAAGATTTTATTGAAACGAGAATAACAGAAACAAACACACTTCTGGTTTCCCATGCTGCTCGAGAGGCTGCTGTCTAGAGAACACACTTGCACAGTGAGGTGTTTAGACAGCACTGGTGGGTATCGCCTCTGCCTTCCCGGGGAGCAGCGCACGCAGCGGCTGGAGCCACAGCAAGGGGGTCAGGCAAGGGTGCCCCAGCACCCGGCACTGAGCTGGGGAGTGGGGAAGGGAGGAGCTGCTCCAGTCAGATTCCTGCCTTTGATGGTATCTTGTAGCTCTTTTCCTTAGTTCTTTTCTTGTCTTTCAGTCTCATCCTAGCCTTCTTTATTTAGAATCACCTTCATTTTCAGGTAAATTAGGCTTTTTCCTGAGCTTGTTGCAGCTCTTTCTGAACTCCCAGTGACAGACAGAAAAATAATTATTTGAAAGACAGGCAGCAGCAGCCACCCTCAAAATCTCTTCAGTCTCACTAAACAGGATCCCTTCCCATCCTGACCCACGGACACTCACACAATGTCAGCAGCCTTCTCTAAGGAGTCAGCTTCTGTACAAAAACCATCTGTGTATTCTTCAAAATGGGCCAAAGCTGGAGGCATTTTCTTACAAGAATTAAGGAGATCAAAGTTGGCAATAATGTATTTTTCCTCAGCAAAATTAGTTACACAAGATGAAAATATCAATAATAACATAAGGCGATTAAACAAGCCACATTGTCAAGTTTCCTGAGAACAGAAGGTCTTTGCAAATGGCTGTCTAGGAGACTTCAGCCAGCCATACTCACCAACAATGTTGTGAAAAACAAACAAGTTGTAACTTAAGTAGTTACAGTAGCATGGTATCCACAGAGAATACTGGGAAACATCCATACATCGTGGGCATTTGTTTTATTAAACAAATACCACAAAAGAGAAGCCTCACAGTGTCTCCACTCTAATGGTGGTGGCTGGATCTTCCCCATCTCACCATGGTTAAGTGCAGTTATGTAGAATCCAGCTGCACCCGTGCGGTTTCCTCCAGTGTTACGTTGCATAAAGAGACGAAAAGCCACCCCTGGACCTCTGCGGGAGGAGGCTGACAGAGGAGGAGTTGCAGGACAGGCTGTAAGGAGGGGACACACAACTCTGGCAACCTGCTCCAAGGAAAACGCAGCCCCACATTCACAGCCATCGTTTCCCTTCTGCCCTTTATTTGCTTCAGCGTTACTTTGGCCTCACTTACGGTACTCAGATCCCGATCTTCGCTCAGTCATTTTTCAAATGTTTGCTTGGCATTTACAGTGCACAAAATATGCCTAAAAACACAGCAACGAAGGATTTATTCCAAGGAAGGATTTTCTCATTTTACAGTAATAATCTCTCATGCTAAACTCACTGCAGGTTGGGGAAATCTAAAAGCCTACAGCTTCTGTGTGGCGGGGACTCTTTTTGGCTGCAGTTTTCCAGTACTGGTGTATTGAAATCTTTTATTTGTGGGGTGGCAATAAAAGATGTGGAGAGAAAAAATCTCCCCTGGCAACATGTACTCTTGAAAGGCCCTTTCAAAGCAAACATTCCAGCAGTGAGAAATACTTCAGCATGCTGCGTTCCCGTCCTCCTCCCTTCGCTCACCGCCTCCCCAGCCTATGCTCTCAGTATTGGAATAATAAATTTCTTTGTGCCCCATCTTACGAAACCGTTTCAGAACACCTTCACGCACTTGGCTGGGGAAGACCTCACACAATCAAGCGCTGTATTCTTTCACACAGCGCTATCAGTATTTTATGTTTCTTTGCAGTCAAGTGTTATCAGCTGGCCATATAGCATTCAGTTTTGGAAAAAAAAAATCATCATTATATTCTGAAGCACTGATTGCATCAAATGGCAACTAGATTGGAAGACAGTCATCACACTGGGCTCAGGCGATTAAAAACTCACTTGGAAAATTGGCGCTTGCTGAGCCTCTATGGAAAGAAATGAATTAAGAAGGAAAACAGTAAGGAACGGCATGCATTAATTTTGCTCTGCAGTGGATAATACTGAGTGTAAGAGATCTAAGGAAGAACTGTGTCTTAAGGATTTTCTCTTACGTTTTCAGAAGAAAACCTGAGAGCCATTGGATGGGGGCTGCAAATTAAATGCAACAGTAATCTCAGAAGCAGCAATCTGAAAAGAACAAATAAATAAAGCATATAAATAGGAAATAGCATTTCCTGCTAGAAACTTATCGTTTCTGACAATGCATCTCAAACAAAGAGCTGCCTCTTGCTGGCAGCCCTGCCGTTCCCCGTTCCCTGGATAATGTCACTCCCCTCCGCACTGCTCAGCTTCACTGGGTGTTTGTACAAGTAGCTCAATAAAGGATTACCTCCCACAATGTCTGTATTGTAGCCAGCCCTGTAGAACTCCTGTTCGGCTCTGAGATCTGCAGAGCAGGCACTGTGTCCACACCTCTTTTATACAGGGCTGAGCACACTGTCAGCAGTCCACAAATAATAAATGCATGCAACTCAAACACCCGAATCTTCTTCCATTAAGTATACATGCAATTTGCAGTGTTTTCTTGACCCTTGCAATAGTTGATGTATCTCTGCTCATTATTCCTGTTTATTACAACACATCCTTTTCTCCAGCCCGTGACAGATTCTGGATCCGGGCTCATGTTGACGGAAGGTTTCATCCTCCAGCCCAGGGCAGGACTGTGTCACCTAGCCCGTAGGACATCGCAGGTGCTCTCTAGCAGGACCAGGCTGGGATTCCCTTTGAAGGAGCTGTAGAGTTCGTTAGCTGCTGACTACATGCTGCTGAAATCTATTTTTACAATGTTGAAAGGCCATATCCTGCAGTGCTTCTCACATGAGTAGTCCTTACTCACACTCAGTAAATGGGGCTATTTGCACAATTATGATGGGAGCAAAACCAGAACAGGAGCAAGCATTATATCTGTAATGTACATCACAGATTTTATACACAGGGATACATACGTCTATATACAGCATAGATCTGTCCGACTTCACCATCTTGCAGTCTTCCTCATTCACTGGTCAGAGCATACCTGCAAGCTCTGACTTTCCCATTTTGAGTGGATAAACCAAAGCAGAGCATTTCCCCTGTAAAAGTGCCAGTCGTCTTTACCAAGCCTCCCTCCCATCAAGCCAAATCACTGAGACACATCAACCACGCTTCTGGACACCGTGTCTCCCCAGTGCTAGTTACCAACGCTGGGTCTCAGGATATCTCCCACCCGGCCGTGTCATCCAATGAACCTGTCAGGTAGAACCTTTTCTCTGGCCAGGCTTTGAAAAGCAGAGCAGGCGCCCAGCGGTTGCGCCCCATTTCAGACCACTGATGGGACAGTGTTAGCCTGTCCAGCGTGGCATGCAGCCCATCCTTTCCATGGCTGCAGAGGCTATGGCACATTAAGGGGGTGGGGCTGGCTGTGGAATGACAGAAGTTTGTACAAATATCTATTGGAAGCTGTATTTAAAAAGAAAAGACAAAGAGGTAGGTGTAGAGGATGCAGAAGAATGTCAGAGCAGGATTAGACTCTGCTGTAAACTCTTCCAAAGACTTTGTTTCATGTGTCTACTTGAGCACAGTTACCGTGTCTGTCCATTTATATGACAGGGGCATTTATATGTCCCCTCATGCATCTATTAATTTCTATACATATATGTATATGTATGTGTGGCCTTGTATACAGCAGTATTTTATTGCCTCACGGTTTGCTGAGGGAAACTGGTTTTGTACCACAAGTGTACCTTTGAATCCAAACTGCCATACTTTTAAAACAAAATCAAGTTTTTGCCATACGGTTATGAATAGAGCCAGACTAAATGTGAAACAAAAACATTGACCAGCTGGAAGGGGAGCACAAAGGTGACTGAATTTCCTAGTCATGGACTCTAGGAGATGGCGCTATCAATGCCAATGCTGGTAGTTGGTTGACCTCTGTCTTTTTTTAACAGAAACGCATGAGCAGTATGTTTGTTCTAGAATTGCAGAGCACTTCCAGTGCTTTTCCTCAGGAGACATTCATCAAAGGAATAAAATTAAACAACCTAATATTAACAAAACAGTGTTTCATTTTCACACTGAATTCAGTGGAAAGCTGCTTAATTCCACAGCCGAGTGTCACAGAATTCCAAATCTGCCCCACTGAGGAGTTGTAAAATGTAGAGGTGATGAAATTAGTTTCTATTTCCTATTGAACAAATGAAAGCTTTAAAGTTCTAATCACTGCTTGACACTTTTGATTCTTTTAAAAGCAATACCTGGACCATACTGCAATAGCCTAACTCAACTCACAAAAGGAACTCTTTAGCTCTCCAGCAGTTGAAGGAAGTCTTTGATGTGGGAGTGAATGTTTCTGTACAATGACATTACTATAAATACAAACCAAAATGCTAAATCCTGTCATTTATTTAACCCCAAAGCCACTGTTCCCAGCGAAGTCAATGGGGACTTTCACCAGCATGCGTAATGCAATTGAAAGAAGAGAAGAGCCACACTCCAGTGCTTATCTTCCATTCCCTGTACTTCATACAAATGGCAAAAGAAATAAATACCATTTAAAACTTCACTTTGTTCTTTCATCCTTATTTAATGACTTGTCCAACTCATTATTGCAGTTGTTATTCTTTAAGGCTGAATTTTCCCCAATTCCCTCAAAATCCCAGATATACCCCAATCCTGATGTACAGGTACAGGTCTGCCTAGCTACATGTTATTTCTCCTCCTGCTGCTGTTCCTATGATGGAAATCAAAATAGTTTTCTTTCTGATTTCCAATTCTGTATGATGAAAATTAATAATTAAAAACACAGCAAGAACAAAAATGCCTTCTACCACAGAGGAGAAAGGGAGCTGGTTACTGTCAACGGTAGGTGCTTTTTATGTCAAATAAATTAACTGCACTTCAAAATGACGGTGGTGTGTCAGCCTCATCATCTCCTTCCTCAACTCCAATTACGTATCTCGAGGGAATGCATTTCAGAACACATTACTAAAACACAGGTGTGGATGAGTGAAACCACAAAAACATATACTGAAAATCCAACTGCAACCCACAGAGCCAGGGGAATGCCAAGGTTTGGTTGCTGAGCCTGCCGATCGCTGCCAAGCTGCCTCAGCACAAAGTTCTCTTGAAATAAAGCCTGTTTGTGAGTTGAAAGAGCATGGTATGTACATTTTAAATAACATTTTTGGTGCCCAAAACACTATTCCTTATTTAAAATGGGATGCTACACCATCCAAGAAAGCATCATTTGCTGCCCAGTCCCACTTCTCTCAACCATCACATTAGCGAAGAGGGCGGAAGACACAGACTTCTTTCTCATCCCGTAGCTGACAGCTAATGGCTGTTTTAACTTTCACATGGAGCAAATTTTGCCCTCTGGAACACCTCTGTCACTCCAATGCCTTTCACACAGTTGCATGACTTTAGCTGAGAGCACGTTTTGGCCCCAGGGGTGTTGATGACAACGGGAATCTGAATTAATTTGCCCAGTCAGAATGATAGTTCAAGAGGTATAAAAGCCTCAGAATCCATGAGGTTCATGCAACCGCAATTAAATGGCCAGCTGCATTAAAGTTTATAAAGCAGAGTTAATTTCCTACAGAACCTGGAGAAAACACATCCAGAACTTTGTCATTTTCTCCCAACAACAACTACTTATTGCTGCATTTGCTTTTGTGGAGCCTGGACGGAGTTGTTTACCCTGTGCATCTCTTAGTATAAAATATTCAGAGTTTATCCTAAGCAATATCGCAGTTCAGGCTAATGATTGTTTCCCAGGACTGGGATCCATGCCCTTTGCATTTCTGCTCTCTGAGCAGCCAAATGTTAAGCCATAGAATTGTTTTCTTCCTCAGAAGCAGCAGCTGGTCCCTTGGAAGACACCATAAGCATCTCTGCCGAAATCTGTGTAATTGCACATGCCGGCATGGTCTGTTCTTAACGGATCCTCTCCCAGACAAAACACTGTTTTCTCAAGCTGGCTTTGAAGACTGTGTGTGTTTAAAAATAGCTTTAGGAATATACACACAGATATTTTGCTATAAACTGTGTACAATGTGTACTGTGTACAGAATATTAGTTCTTCAATATGTGATTTTCTGAGATTGCCTCATTGGCATCGTTATTACTATACATGGAGCTGTTTTGTGTGCAAATATGATTCTAGACCCGAAGTTTTAGCTTGGCACAATCATAAAACAATATAGATTTCAACCTGTTACTGCATACTAGCAGTAGATGGCTATGTTACTCTCTTCTGATCACACTTTATCTAGCTAGACAACTAATTAGTAGAATCTGGTGACCTGAATGTCAGAACCTCTGATATTTCACCAAAAAGCAAAATCCTTAATTCAACAGTCGACATACTGTAGAGAGATCTGCCGTACTCTCCTGCCTATCTCTTGTGACTCATAATGATGTACTTCGTATGGGGGCAAAGGGGGTGGGTTTTTTGGCCAAAATAACTTGAAATTGTAAGAAGCTCTAATTTAGAAGTTTGATGAACTGCAAGCAGCTCAATGATATTTAATTATTGCTCTAACTTAGGCATACCTGCCTAGAGATAGAAATGACAAGATGCACATCTTCCACGGGTTTCTTGCTGATAAATCTTACTGGGCCAGGAGTGTCCTTATCATCACCGTGACCAGCAGCTTCACAGGGGAGGTCTGGAGTAAAGCAGAGAGGTAAACCAGAACTCCTCAGTCCCAAGCAGCATCCTCAGCTTCGAAGTAATCCTTCTGTTCAGCTGAGGAATGCTTCACTGCCGTAAACCTCCTGCCTCTGCCAGGCATCAGGGGAATCATTATTTCAGGGGCTTTGTAATGGACTGCAGAGTCCGTTACCTCCCAGCTCCCAGAGATGGATGGAAGATGAAGCTGACAGTGACGTGAGGTTGTTAACAGCTGATTTCATGAAGCTGATGATACTGACTCACTGGCACTAATCAGGTGAGATTAAAAGGACAGCATGGACAGGGAGATGAACTCACCAAATTAAACATTCGCACTTCAAAAGCTCTCCAGTTGAGCCACTGCCTGCCGCAGCCCCAACCTGTCCTGCTGTGGGGCAAGACAGAGTGGTTAAGCCTCCAGGGCTGTCAGTCTTGAACCATTCAGCAGCACTGAAGCAAAAAAAAAAAAATCACTTAAAAAATAAGATCTAGCTCAAAATGAATTGTGTAATTAACCAACTGGCACCAAAGTAAATCCATCATCTAAACAAGTAGAGTATTTTCACTGCTTCCCAAAAGAGTCTGGACTCCTGGAGCGAGCTAATTCCTGCACGAGTGACCACAAAATAAAGCTCTTAAGTAATGTAGTGATAGGTACTCAAAAATATGATAGATGGAGAAATAAGATTAGCTCCACTTTATGTACAAGTACATTACATTTTTGATCACATACTTTAGTGGCGAAGCAACTGCAGAACTTGCAAATTACAAGCTCTGGCTTTGTTTTCAGAGCTTCTGCATAAATAGTTGTATTTAATGACTCCAGGCAGGCACTTCTTTCTGTAAATTGTCCTAAGAATATGCTGTGAATCTGCAGCAAATAATTGTTCCCAAAAATTCAGTATCTTCTGAATTGTAGAAGTGCAGTATCCCTCCCTTTCCCTTGGTTGTTTTTCCCAATGCTTCCTTGTAGCAGCCACTCTGCTCGGGTTCAAGATCACTGTCCCAGGGCTGTTGAATAAGGTCCACAGTGGCTCACCTGCTTTTTGTCTGGAAGAGGGAAGAATCATTCTCAAATTCAATTTATTTCAGCTATTACCTTTCCTGCCTTTCTTACGCTATTTTTATTACATGTTAGATAAAGCCTAGCTGGCTGCTGCTAGGAAAATTAGGTCTTCTATTGTTTTAACATTAATTATGGAGAGTTCAAGATAAGGTTTGTGTTAGAAAAGTTGGGAGTAGGAATGGTTTGAATTTTACTTTCATTATAATTAGACAGGAAATTATGAAAAGATGAACAATAATTCACTGAAGTGCTTTTCCTCTACCAAGCTAACAAGAAAAGTGCGTTCTCGCACAGAGTTCACGATATGTTATTGAAGCACCATTGTTCTTAATGTATGCACGTTCAGCCTGTTCCTATTGCACTTTACGTGTGGGCACAACAGGGCAGGATGAGGCCCTCTGACTCCCTTCTGTTCAATTCGTGGCCCTTTCTGTTACAAAAAAAAATTAGGCTAAATTAGTCCATGGTGTAACTCCATGGAAGCCATTTGAATTACCGCAGAGATTAATTTGAACCATCAGTCAATTTCTGCGTAACTTGCAAAGGACATGAAAATATGACTAATGTCAGAATGAACTAATTGGGCAGCTGTCTCCCTTTCATTGGTACACCAACGAGATAAACATTTGGACTAAAAAGCTGTCCTCATCCTAATTTCCTCACTTGATGCTGCTTTATAGGTGATATTTATGAATACCACATAACTACAATGTTTCCAGAATTTTTCTTCATGTGAAATTACTATGGTTCAGGCTTTTAAAGGCAGTTTTACAAGGAGAAAAAAAGGAGTGCATGGACCTTGCTTGGAGCTCCTAAGCAGCTGTAAAGATTGCCTGTGCTAAAGCACCTCAAGTTAGACTTCCCTCTGCAATACAACCATCTCAAAATGTTCCCTCCATCACTGATGTTGGTCTAGCTGTTTATTTCCCTCTAACTATGGCTCAAAGGCCAGTGGGGAGCAAGTGAAACCCACTGTAACAGGCCAACAAAACTTCAGCAGGGCTTATACTTCCTGGCAGGATGGTACCTTGCCATGGTACAAGTGTTTTAATCTTTTTCTTCAAGGCTTTTTCCCCCCACCTGTGAAGACGGAGGCCCCATGGTTCAGCATACATATAGAAAGGTTCATCCCCACCACACCTACAGCTCCTTTATCTCTCAGCGTATTGCCCATCACCAGAGTAGCTGAATAATTTGTTCATAAATTTTATCAAGCTTCCACCACTCTTTTTTCCTTCAGCTTCACAACCCTATTTAGCTGTGGTTTCCAGGAAAAGCAAGACACAGGGAGAGAAGTCCTTCAGGTGAGTCTATGGCAGAAGACCACTGAAGTTAATAGAACTTTAGTGGAGAAAACAATTTTATCCATTCAGAGTCAACAGTAGTTTCAGAAACTACATGAGGCAGGCTGAGGCTGGGAAACAGGTGTATTTCTCTGCCTGGTTTGCAGATAAGGAAGTGAGATTCCAAGGGGAATGAGTGATTTACCCACACTCGCACAGGAAATCAGCAAGAGATATGGAAATTAATGCTGAGAAGCATTTCAGTGCCTTAATCACAAAGCCAATCTTCTCCCTCAAATGCCAACAGCATTAAATGTTCCTTTTCAATAATGGAATATGCATAAGAGTTTCACTGACTTACAGTAATGTTTCCATCAAAAATTTTTAGAGGGAAGCCAGTTCAAGTTAAAATGGTTGGTCAGTATTACGACCTATGTCCAACTGTAGGGATCAGCAATTGTAGAGACCAGGGATTGTAGCTGAACTGAGCAAGTTTACCTGTGAGATTCCCTTGAGGATCAAGTCACGCTAAGGTCAGAAAATGCAAGGTCAAAAAGCAATAGGTGCGTTTCATTATATTTACCACTAATTAGGTAGGCTTTGAAAAATGTGGACTGAAATATTCTTTTGCTGGGAAGTTATTAAGCTGTTAGGCTGAGGGAATATATGGCTTAGAATAGGAAAGATTCACATCTCTTGCCTACAAATAAATCACTTGTACACCATCTATCTATTTGACCATCTCTGAGCGGTATTTATGTCAACATGATATCTAGGTAGCTGCCCGGATAAGCACATTTTGTATAAACACATAAATACATAATAGCCTGAGCCAAAGTCTGTTTTTATTTAAACTAGTTTCAATTCATTGTGCCTTAATTGAAAATAATGATGTTAATGCAGTGATCAAAGAATTGTCTCATTAATTGTCTATTAAATCATTAGCTATTAAACAGAAATAAAAGGTTAAGAATGCAACAATCTCTGTTCTGTCCAAAAGAATATTAATATCTCTCCAATTACAAAGAAACAATAAAGGCAGAATTAACAGTGAAAAGAAGCTTAAGATTAGGTAATTACATCCAAAATGCCTGACAACTGTTATTAGAGGGTTTAGCAGTACGACCTATACAAAAAAGGCAACACAAATTTGGAAGCAAAGTCAATATTGACTTTACCAAAGGAGCTTGTAAAGGGAATATGCATTTTTTTCCCTGAAGAAATATAGGCACATAAACCCTGTACTATATTTTAACTCAGATAATAATTCATTATGGATACATTCTTGCAACCAATACATATATTTCCAGTTAAAAAATTATGCCTGAAGAACATTCAGTCTGAGAGCACCTCTCAGTAATTTGTGACTAAAATCCATTACAAGGATGCTGTGATTTTCACAAAAATAACATTACTCCCATTTTACATCACCAGGCTGAGGCAAGATGAACTCAGTGAAGACCACATTCAGACCTCTTGGTTTTGTTCATTAAGTCAATATAGTAGACCGGGAACCGGGTTTGGGAAAGAGTCCCACAGAAGCACTCTCTTCTGTCAGTGATTTGATACTCAAATTATTCACAGAACAGTCAAATGAAGACCTGATTTATACCCAACTCAGTCACTACCAAAAGAGGGGAGAATTATAATGCAAATCTTGTAAAACCTGTGCAGAATTTTGTCTTGTGTTTTGGACTGCTTTATCCAGATCACTGAAAGGAATGGGAGGACACTCATCAACTTGAAGGTGCTTTGGAGCAGGTCTAATTCCACCTAGAAATACAACGTTTTGAAAAAGCAAGAAAGAAGGATGGTCAAAGAGTGAGAGCTTTGCTTTCCTGAAGTGTATAAAGCCACAAGCGGAAAGTCTGTCTCTGCTCACAGAGGTCATGTCAAGCCTTATTTAGTTGCCAGCTTCAGTGGACCTTTTAAATTTGGGAACGAGAACAACTTCATGCCCAGCTTTGACAGGATATCCAACTGCTGATTGAACTAAATAGACTTTCAACGGGCAGTGTTCTGAAAAGCAAGATTTCCCTAATGTCTGCAGATACTGATTTTATTAGTGGAATAGGATTAGGAGTCCTTTTCCTGACCTTTTCTTATCTGGTTCAGTCCAGTATTCTCTAACTACAGCAAGACCTAGAGACACTAGTAACTCAGGCCAATAGAAATACAAGTCCACATACACCATCTTTTAGATCTGGACCTGGTTTTCTGAAGTGCAAAGAAAATACAGCCTCAGCAATATGCTGATGATACATAACTTGGTGCTTGAGTTTATAATATGAACAATTCATTGTGAACTGAGAAATAATAGCCACTAATGAGATAATAGCTGTATGGGACACAGAAAAAGAAAAATCAGCAAAATTTATCAAGAGAGTCTGTTCCGTTGACAATTTAATCATAAACAACAATATTCATTCATGTTGCTTCTGACTTTCAAGGAAATTTGGCTTCCAGAAAAAAGAAAATGTGATGTTTTTCTTTTCCCATCTGATATATAAGGGAAAATATAGAGGCTAAAGCACACGCTAGAGACTCAAGAGACCTATTCCATCACTGGCTGAGGCTAAACACTGGAACAGTCACTTCCATGAAAAGGGAGTGTTACAATGATGTCCTTTGCAAAATGCTTTGAGGTCTGAAAACTGCTAGGCATTGTTATTGTACAGCTAAGCCCTGAGCTATCAACTTCTCTGGGGACACAACTGCACACATGCCTCTGCCCAATAATTTGAATCTTATTTACGAATTATTTGCCCTCATGATAAATGGAGATAAATCTTAATGAAAAAAGTTGGAAGCAAGTAGAGGTTGCTTGACTAAGGCTTTTGCCCAAACCCATCCTGCCTTTCCTATAGCTACCTAGGATCAGATGGATGTATTTCACCTACCGACAGGTCTCAGAAAGAGGAAATCTCTACGAAACGTGCAGTTGCTCTGCAAGCTCTTTAACTGCAAAGGAATTTCTTTGTTGTTTGACCTAAAATGTAATGAAATTCTGTTTGTTTTAGAGGATGTAATTTATTCTAGAAATTGGTAACAAGCTGATTCGGAGCTGTCAAAAATAAGAAGGTGAATTTTTTTTGTTCCAGCACATCATCTTCAAAATAAATAGCTTTGCTGTGTGCAACTCTTTAGTCAGCTAAAGAACATAAAAATTTATCTGACGAAGTACAAGCTATCTGTTAGGACCTTTGCAGTCTTATCTACAAAAAGGTTATAATAATAGATTAAAGGGACACAGGTATAGGATGTGGGTGTCAAATGCAATCTCAGGAAAACTTAAACGAGTGATCAGGTCTGGAATACATTCACATATGGCACAATTGATAGCTAGAATACGAGGAGGAACTTGTTTCTTGAAAGCTATAGAGAATTTATAAGAAGGATTACTATAGGTAAAAAGAATGACTATACTACCCGATTTTTGTAGTACTTATATATAATATACAGTACTTTCCTGGAACTGAGACAAAGGAACTATCTTTCTAGGGCTACCCTAAGAAACTCAAAAATAATACGAAAAAACCCACCTCTACACAGAATTAATTGTAGTCAATTCTTCGGTTCATTTAAAACAAGAAAAAAAACAGCCTCAAACCACATAATAAAACAAATAAACCTATTAAAGATATTCAAAAGTACCTTTTTAATGTCTAAAAATAATAATGAGCTAAAAGCTGAAAGTCATGCAATGGTGTCAGAAGTCAGGAAGTCAGTGTCTTGATAAAGTCACATTAATGCTATTTTCATCTCATTATCAAAGAGGGAGAAGCAGTTGAACGTATTATTAAAAAAAAACAAAACAAAGAAAAAAACCAAAACCATACCACAACATTGTTTAAAGGCTCCCAGCTCTTATTTTAAGAATTTTTGCAATATGGTGGTAATTTTCTATTCTGTCATGCTCCTCCAGATTTTGGTACAGTTCAGTATCTTTGCTTATGACAAATTCCTGACTGGAAAGCAGGTGATGCAGTCAGAGGCATGTAGGAAACCTTGCTGTACGCTGTTACAATATATCGCATTATTGCTATTAAATAATGGATGCAGAAAAGCCGCACAAGAACAAAGATCCCTGTGTGGGGAGTTGACTCTTCCCAAGTGGGATGCATCAGACAACACGTTCCTTCTCATCGTAACTAGCTGGCCAGTGAAGAAAGACTAGGACTGCTCTGTCAGCATCCCTAGCCCTCTTCTGCCACACCGTATGTAAACACCAGCACAAATGGGTCCATATCAGTCTATGGAAACGTGCTAACCCTGCGTAACCTCTGGAGATCACTCTCCTCATCACACAGTGGAAACAACTCATCACTGCAGAAACAGCCATGGCTGCGCAGTGACTGGATTATGTCAAATCCTGAATGCGAGCTAGGTCCCAGTATGGTAGTGGTGGAGGAGAAAAGGATGAAAACTCTCTGTTCTCCACCTTATGTGGGTGCCTTACCTTTATGACGTCTTCATCAGCTGATTTGCACTCAGTGGAGTCTGAAACATCGACCACAGACCCATCCTCCTCCACAGCAACTACCTTGACTGGAACAGACACCGTTTTGCCTGTCAGAATGGCCGTGTTAAGGACTTCCGTGTCCTGTATGCACACACACAAATGAAGGATGGCCGTTAGAGAAGCCCAAACCCATGAGAATGCTGCAGGGGCCAAACTGATGAACCAAAACCCTGTCTCTGACAGGGACGGGGCAGGGACAATCCTTCTTTCCACACACCCTTCGAGCTCCCTGCAGTTAATGGTTTAACAACTTTCTAAGCCAAAAAAGCTGCATCTGGACAATCAAGTTCTGGCTGTGACAAACATCTTGATTTAGTCTTTTTGAGCCCATTTACAGGTTTGGCTGCTGTGGCAATGAAATCTGTAACACAGTGATGTGCGAAGGCACATCTGCAGCTTGGCAGAACCACAGTGCTGTTCGGGTATGATCACCAGAGGGTGTCAGCGACAGTTCCCACCCCTTTGCCCCAGATCATGCCAGTAATTTGGGAAGTGATTAGCAAGCATTACGATAACAGCATTTCTTTCTTACTCTCCCAGCTAACCATGTTGCGAGTTGACCATTCTCCCTTTTCAGGACATAAATACATGATGAGGAAAACTATGCATGAGGTAGAGTATTTCTTACCTAGAGATGTTTTACCACATTTATCTCCAATTCTGATGAATTCACAGTGCTGGCACTTAATGACTCCATTAACAAAGCCTTCCTCTGTGTCTCAGCATGGCTGCAGTTTGATTAATTACTCCAAATGAGTTGCTACAGAGGTCCCTGCCTTGCGTAAGCAGGTACGCAGACTGGAGAGGAACGGCCTTCAAAGGCCTACGGAGCAGCTTGTCTCTGCTTAAGCAGTGCTTATTGCAGGCCCAACACCTGACACACACGCGGGGCGAGGAACAATCTGTGCTTCCACAGAGGTTCTGGCCGGCCTTCTGAAAAAGCCTCTGATAGGAAATACTGCTTTGATTCAATCCGCTTTTTATTTTTCAACTTCCATAAAACTAATTGCTTGCCAGTTGGAAAAAAAAAAAACAAAAAAAAAAACAAAAAAAAACAAAAACAAAAACTTGCCTCAAACTAATCTAACTTTAAATTCCATTATTAGAATTGGTGTGAGAAGAAATGGATTTCAGTGAAAAATTTGATGGCAGCTTGCATAGGGAGATATATTCACTATCATTTGCTTCTGTCTGCTATGTAGATTGATAGAAAATAATGGGCATTGACTACAAGCTAAGGACAGCCGGAGAAGACCAATAAATACTTGCAACTAAGATGTATTATTAATCAATATTCGGAAACTTCTACAAAAAGCACCCTGAATAAAATGAGTTGAAGCTCTAATAACACGAGTGCCAGCTAACTAATATAGCCTGCTAGAGCTTTATGGGCAGTCATGTTCCAGAAAAGCATTTAAGCATGTACTCGAGTCCATTTCTGTTCAGAACAGCACTAAAAGTACGTGCTCAACCTGACACGTAGACTTCCATGTGATTTAAGCACACGTTTAAGTGTTGTCCTGAGTAGAGATGCTTTTCTGAATAATACCTCATTAAATAAATATGCTGCCTTTGTTCTGTTCTCTGCGAGGTAAAAACCAGATGTTTTACACAGTACGCGACTGTCTCGTTTTTGTTTATGCTGTAACCAGCTGGCATCCACGAGGACGGGACACTGGGAAAAGGAGAAGTATGTGACAAAAGTGGAAGTGTGAAAGAACAATTGTAAAACAAAGACTGAGGTTTGAACAAAACTAAGAAGAAAAGGCACTGCTAGGTGAAAGGAAACAATTAGATGCACCTCAGGTGGAAAGAGGTTGTGTAAGACAGACAAAGAGAAACTGAGGGTGCTTCATCCACAAGTATATCTGAGAAGAGGTAGTCAGATTTCACAAAACCAACAGCAAATATCCCATAAATCCTAAACTGTCAATTCAATATAAGCATATGCCAGATATATGATGAAGACGCACTGGTTCTGTGTCAAAACACCTCCAAAAAGCAGTTTGCCAGTACGCTATTTCTAAGCCATTCTTCAACAACAGCCTTCCTCAGTGCACCAGGAGAAACAGTATTTTTGCCAAGGTCACAAACAACGAACACACAACTAATTATGCTTCCAAACCCATCCTGTTAGCACAGCTACGTAACCCCAACGTGTCAGGGGCTGGTAGCATTTGTACACAATTACAGTCTGATCCAAAGCCCTACTGAGTCATAGATGAAAGGCTTCTTTTGACTTCAGTAGACTTGGAACTAAGTTCTCAACAGGCCTGAACTAATGTCTCCTTTGATTTTCACACTGTTCATTGTATCACCCTTGTGTTGACCCTTATGTGTGACAAAGGATAAACAAAACCTCCAGCCTCTTTTTAACTCTAAGTGCTGCTTAGCTACCAAGCTAAAGTCCAGAGTTGGATGCTCTGAAGGATAATGCAAAGTTTATAAAGACATTTGCATTCCTTTCGTCAGCTCCCTGTGAAGATGAGCATGAGAGAAAAGGTCTTAGAAGACACACCTCACAACCCCGCTATTTGTGGGTGCTCTGAAATATGCTGATCCTGCTCTTAACACAAGCACTGTCCTGACTGAACCTTCCCTCCTTTCCAGTGTGTACAGGTACCCGCTGTCCTAATTAGCCGGTGCTGCTTTACAAAAACTTTACACTTCACTGGTAAGCAATTCTATCATATAAATCGATATTTCAGATGCCTGATGCCTGAATCGAGTGCTACACAAGTATAATAGGCTGTGTAAGGACCTTTCTAAGAGCTGGCTATTTATAGACTGGAAAAATATAGTTCCTCTGAGAAAGAAATATGAAAGCAGAACTGAACTAATTGACTGTCTATTAGATTTATAAACAGACCACATTTTAGTGCATCTTCAACAAATAATTGCATTTAATCTAGATTCTATTAGGCTTCTTTTGTATTTCCACAGAAGGGTTTACTGCAGAAAAAAAAAAAAAAAAAGTGTTACTGAATTTAAGATACCTGTGCTGGTTATGACTAACGGCATCTGAAATGTAGAGAGGGGTAATAATGTTGATTTACACGGGCAGGTCCTCCTGTGTGGCACAGCATCAGTGAAACATCCGAAACAACAACAATATCCAGGGCCCACCAGCACAAACTTCTAACTGCAGACACTGCAAGGTCCCAGGTGAAAAACTGGGAATTCCTTCCTATTTCTTTTGTCGAAGGTTTCAGCTGTGAGATCTTGACCAAAACCTTCAATTCAAGCAGCCCAGGTGGGAGCTACACATTGATATTGCAGGGTCTATCCTTGAATAATAATTATGTGCATGTTTATCTCCTGCTTCTTCTCTGTACCTGAATGCATTAGCACTTCAGCAGAGCTCTTCTTAATTACAACTGTAACCTGCTAATAGCATTTCTTTGTTGTCTGAAGGAATCTACTTCTTATCCAGCCCAGGCTAAATTAAAATTTAATATAACATCAGGTCGCAACAGAACTAGGAAGCAAATGACAGCTGTTTAATTAAAACCTAAAGCTGATTAGATGGCACTGCTGAGAGAAATACTCAAGAGGAAGAGTAGAAAACTACTGAAACTCAAGGCCAGGATAATGGCTTTATTTAAATATGAATAAACCCTGTGCACAGCCACAGTAAATGTTTGACAACTCATTGCTTTGGACAAATAGGGGGAAACGCGAATGGGAGACGTGTCTGGAGTCATGATAGAGCTGTGATTACCAGCGCTGCTGTTCCCTATGTATGTGACCAGCAGCAGAGATTACTCAGGAGTGACTACAATAGGCAGACACGAACCAGTTGAGGAACTCCAGGCACAGAGTTCCCAATAATTAGCCTTTAAACACCACCACACTGATCTAAATCCTCCTTAGGCATGCGACTGTGGCAGCTCACCCAGCTACCGAGAGCCAACGTTACACAGGTTTTCCCCCCTCTTCTGGTTGAAAAAGACAGACATGGAGAAACAGCTTATGCATCTCACAAGAAAGCACCTCAGGAGTCAGGAGCTGGACACAGGGTACCCTAGACCCCAGGTCAAGGCTGCCAGCACATCTTTCCTGCCCCGCCAGCATCCTTTCCACAACGTCTGGCAGGCGCAAATGCCTCACACCAACCCAGTTTACCGTGACAGGTATCATCCTTGTGATTAATGCACAAGCTATACGTGTTTTTTTTAGAGATTAACAAAACATGCTACAGTACAGTAAACCCAATAAACACTCAATTGTAAATCAGGAGGGAAACCTAAAGCCAGCCCTATTCCACTGACAAACGCTCCAGCTAAATGCCTTCTGGCATTTACTTGAAATGACTGTCTTTAGTGAAGAAGGCATAGAGCTGAAACATTTGTCTGCAGAATTGCATTCCTTCATTATTCTTTTTTTCCCCAGAGTGTACCTCGTGAAAATACATTTGTAATATTAGAAGGAATCTTTAGGAACCAGCTCTCCTGCCTAGAAACAGTATATTTTAAAAAATGTAAATTATAGGGCAGCTTGTGACATGTGGGCTGGGCTAGGGAAGTTTGTTTTTTTTTTTTTATTTGATAAATTATTCACCACCTTTTTCTTCAGATCAAAGAGCAAGGAAATATAAGTCCATTAAGCAAGCTTAATATATAAATTAGATGCTTTGCTGAAATTATTATAATCCAAAGCAATTCTGTACTTTTTCCCCCTCATAGCTGAATACCATTTTACTTTTCCAATACATATTAATGAAGCCTGGTTGCTAGAAAGCTATTTATATTTTCCACCATTCTATCAGGTAAGATACACCATTTTGTCACTGTCGTGGTTTATCCCCGCTCGGGACCAAGGTACACAGTCTCTCACTCACTTCCCCCACCCTCCAGTGGGACAGGGAGGAGAAGTGGGAAAGAAAAGAAGGCAAAACTCATGAGTTAAGATTAAAAAAAAAAAATGAAGAGAACAAGAGAAGAAAAGAAAACAGAGATGGAAAACAAACAAACAAAAACCCCAATAACAGAAAATACTGAAGCATGTAGTTTACAGTACCAGAGCTCATGGTGGATCCTGATGCCCAGCTCAATCCAGAGTAGCAAAACCTGCCCCTCACCACCATGCCCACTTTATGCACTGAGCATGAGGTCACAGGTGTGGAACAGCCCTTGGGCCAATTTGGGTAACCTGTCCCAGCTGTGTCCCCAGCCACAGGGGCCACCAGCTCCAGCTCCTCACCCAGCTCAGGTGAGAATTAACTCTGCCCTAGCCGGAGCCAGGACAGTCACCCAATGGTGAGAAGGAACAACTGGGATTATATGTTTATGAAACATCAGAAAACATAAACAGTCGTCCTGCCCTGACAAGCCCACGTGTTGCTAGAAGATCATTCCCATTCCCCTCCAACCTTCCTCTGTCCTGGCTGTTTCCTCATTTCAGCATCTCATCCAGCGTATCGCTATTAGGAGCGATCAGTTATGACAGATGGCAAATCACAAATACTGCAGGCTATCATGTCAAAGTTAAAGGTCATCCTTTATCTCCTTCTTTTACCTGCATAATAGCTTGACTTCATACTGGATCCCCAAGGAAGAAGAGGCAGGTGCATATATTCTGCAGGAGAAATTAATTAATGTAGATTGAACCATACAGAGAGGTTCCTAATCACCAATTCTTACAGAACAATGTAAGTAGCAACTATTAGCCTAATTGAATATTATTCTAGACGTATACTAGAGTGTGTGTTGCAAATACAATTTGGTACAGCACAAAAAAGCACGATACAGAGACTCCGAAGTGGAATCTTATGTCATAACTTGTCTTTTTGCCACAGATACACTGAAGGAAGCTCTTATCTTAGCAGCGTGTACCCAGCACACACACTCAGCCAGAGTGGTAATTCTTCTCTTGGAGTTCACGGAAACTAAAGCTGAGATTTATTCCATTTTCATGGTTTTTTATGAAGGAAATTCAGCTCATTTTGAGGTTTATGTAGGATGAATAAGGAAAATCTGCTGCTGAAGGTGAAACCTGATTAGAAGCACAGACACTGTCATATGTATGACCTGAGGCAGTTTTATTTTATTTTTTTATAACTCAGAACAGATCTGCCCCCATTAAGGAAAGGTTCAGAATGCAGCTTGGTGCACTTGGCAGAAATAATTGCAACCTGTCAGGCAGTCTCCACTGTCTCAGCTAAGTACTAGTGCCTCCCGCGTGAGCAAAAGACTTTTCCTGAGACTGGGCTCGTGCTGTTTCACTTCAGCCCATTACGTCCCAGTACAGTTTATTCTCCAAACCTGCTGCGTTAAACATCATGACACTATTGCTCTGAAGTTCATACTTGAGGTATGCACTCCTCCATTATTGAGGGAGAAGGAATGGGACACTCTTACACGTGGAGAACAACTATCACGCATCTGATTTCAGTTGTCTGCACAGAGAACAGACACCAAGAGCCCATGGCTTGTGTTTCAGGACCTTTTAGTACACCAAGAAATATAGGACCTAAAGTCAGCCTAAAAGTATGATAAACTCTGCCAGGCATTCACACTGGGATTTACACTGTGTTTAGAGATCTGAACAGTACCTGAGCATTCATCTGACATGCTTGTGCTGGTTCTTCTCAATAGCAAGTGATTGGTAACCATTTTAAAGCATATTTAGAATTTCACAGTTCATTTAAAGGTGTTATTTTTTCCCTTTTTATTCCAGATGAACATGATCACATTCTGACTTAGTAAAACTGCAGGTCACCTCCAGCTGACATCAAACAATGTCCCCCTGAATTCAGAAGGATACAAAATGGGTAGGGCTGTCTACTCAAGAGCAATGACATGAGCCTCAGTACAAACTGATACACTACTGATTGGTTTCAAATAGCCATGAAATAATAATATGAAGATTCCTCAAGGGCATTAATTTTTCCACAGAAAAATCCAGGAAGGCCATGCTTTGACTAGTTTACGGAATGTAACTCTTGGATTTAACTAAGTACCAACAGTAGTCAAAGACATAATTTTCTGTCTTTGTATCTTTGTCCCACAGGCTTAATAATATTTAAAAACATTGTGGACAGCCCTTTTCAAGAATTAATTTCAGACATTTCTCTAATTCCTCTACTAGTTATCACAATTTATTTTGGAGTGGGCTGGAAGGAATGTTTTCTGGAGGAAATTCTCTGCCACCGGTGCAATGGGAGAGCTGGCAACTCACCAGCTTGAAGAGGCTTCAGTTTCAGAAGTGCAAAACTACAGACACTGAAACATAAGGTTGCGTATCACATGAGTTTACTGCCACAATCTCTGTGCTCATCTTCTATCATGAGTGCTACCTGGGCAGAAATCCATGTCCTTCTGTAATAACAGCTGTTTAATGCTATAGAAGAATGCACAAATTAATTACAGCATGTCTACACGACTTCCCAACATCGTGCAGGAGCATCTCTCACAGAGGGAGTGCAGGTTCTCTTTCTGCTTTGGACACAGTGACTTGCTTCGTTAAGTCATTCGCAGAATGGCTATGGCTTAAGAATATCTATTTATGAGCAAAAAAAAAAGATACAGGGAAAGCAAGTGTGACATCGTGTAAAGTCCCCTGAAATCCCCTGATAGAAGACAGTTGTCTAGCATTCGCTTAGACGGGGGGTTCAGAAAAACTGTATTTTGTGTCTTCTCCCTCAGCATAGTTCAAACACCAGTGTGAGTCCAGAGCTCATGATGTACCAAATAAATTCAATAAAGAACTGTATTTTCTGGACAGAGCTAGATGCATATACTTATTAACTATATTTGAGAAGTGCATTATGGAGGTTGAAACGGAACAGAGATCTACCAGATGCTCACATTCATCGCCGTGCAAAAGAAGAATATCATTTTCCAAAGAACATGGATCTGACAGGAAAGACCCATGCCTCACTCAGAAAAGGTTTGGTTTTGTTTTTTTTTTTTCTTGAAGATGCTCTGTCTTATCTCTCAGGACCAGACTGCTGTACGTACTTATTTTACCTATTTAAGTAATTTCACAGGTTTGCATTTGACTGCTCTGGGATGTAAAGCACACACGCACAGGGCTGCAGGACTGGCTTTGCAGACAGCAAAGGCTGTGGAAGCAGATTGTTCCCCACCGCCTGCTCTCCCTCCGAAAGGCCGCTCTCTCCTCAAAGCGCCTGCGGCGAGTGATTCGTTCTCTGGCAGTTCCCGTCCTGGGCACATGTCTCAGGACAGCGTAAGTGACACTCTGGAAGTTTTATCTCTCTCCATTGCCTATTAAAGGGCTCAGATGTCTAGTTTAGACTTGATGTCTAGAATTAGGGGACAAGCTCTATCCCTTCCTGCTTTCAAAATTATAAACAGCCAGTACCTATACATTACTGTTAGCTCCTTTACTCCTGGGCGCTAACGGCACTCCTAACAACTTTTACACCGCTGCATGTTTCCTGCAGTGACACAGGCTTCACAGACGATACAGCCATGCTTTTTATCTACTTCACTTCATAAAGCTGCCTGCTGCTGAATTTGATGCAGTGAAAATAAAAAGCAGGATAACATGTCCGTAGCCAGGCCAGGTACCAGCCTTTACTGTCCTTGCACACTCAGAGCTTTCTGGTGCATTGTTCACTGATTTTGGGAGCATCCATCAATGGTACATTGCTCATCCTTGCACTGCCACTCCACTTGAACAGAGTCTAGCCTTTCAAGTCTTCAACATTCACTTTCTACTTAAACAAACACTACAAAAGATGTCTCCTGCCTGTGTTTAGAACTGCCTGGAAACATTTTTTACAAGGAAAAAAAAGTTCATTGAAAAAAAAAAACCAAAAAGCGTAAAAAAGACACCTTTGAGAATATTTTCTTTTGAAAAAAGCTAAAATTAAAAATTTTAAATTTTTTTTTCAAGTAAGAAGGTTGATTTATTTGAGGTGAGTTTTTTAATTCTTCTGACTGATCTAAGAACGACTGGAGGTTTTTTAATTCCTTCCGCTGCTTCTTCTTGGCTTGAATTTTGTTCTCATTTTAGTTTTTCAGTCTGCTCACTTTGTACCTGTTCAGAAGCACTGCCTTGTTCTGACATGCCCCTGTGTCTGATTCTTTCCCTTTTTTTTTTGTTCATCTTTTATATAGAGCAACCTCTTTTTTATTCAAGTTCAGAATTAAGTCTCGTTTTTGTTTTCATGATCGAATTTCTCAGTGAACTCTTGTGCAGTGTATTTCTTTCCTGCAGACTAGGACAAGATCATCTGTGTTTCAAAAGCTGCTTTCAGAACATTAGTGTTTTTCCAGAGTCCATCAGCTTTTAGGAGACATAGTCTCTCAAACTAAATAATGTTTTAAGAACCTGTGAGAAAAAAAAAACAACAAACAAACAACAACAAAAAAAAACCCAACAAAAACCTGACTGGATTCTGCTCTCAGCTAGACTGGTGCAAGAGGGAGTATTATAATAAAGACTATGAAGTTACACAAATGTAAAAGTCCTGTGAAATCAGGATCAAACTATTTAATTTTTCCTCTTTTCCCCTGTCTCTCTTTTATCCGCTTTAAAAATTACATATTGAATGATTTCTTTAAATTACTCCTTATAGTATCTTGTCGTTCCACAATACTTCAAAAAAAGATCTCGGCTCTGCCAAGGACAACAGGACAGTTACCTTCATTACACAGCTGAAATAACTGAGGCAGAAGAAATCCCACCAGGCCAGTGACAGATCAAGAAACCGAATCCACATTCCCAACATCCTACTTCTATGCTTTTTCTGAGAGCTTGCACTCAAACTCATTGTCTTCAGGCTGTTGGCTCTGTACAGTTTAAATACCAATTCCCACATGTATCCTCCTAAACGGCCTTTTTGCATAATGAGTAAATGCTGAGCATGCAACATCTCAAACAGTTAATTTATTGGTTGGTTCACTGAAATTCAGCTGTGCAGCAACACAAACAGCAGTGACTAAAGAAACAGAGGGCTGCGAATAAAGCAACCAGTAACAGATGCAAGGAAAGGAAGAAATGCTGTATTACTTGTCACCTTTCTTACGTGGGAAATGATAATGGCATACTAGCATACACTCCAATGCCACAGATAGCTGAATGCACTCAAAGGAAAAATCCCAGATTACCTCTTATTATGAAACCATTGCAAAAGGGTCCACTTTGAGAGGGCTTCCAATGTCATCTCACCGGTAGTTTGAAATGGGGGCAAGACAATAGCAGACAAGGGGGATGACATTAATGCTTCTCAGGAATAGAAATAGACAGTGACAGTATTATTGGTTTTCAATAGAAGCATTCTGTAAACAGGCAAAGGTCTTCTACTTATTATTCTATGAAAGCAAGTATATATCAAAATCACAGCATGCCTCTCTGATAAAGAATTTTAACAATGGTTCCTTGTCCTTACCCATCAGCACCAAACTCAGCCCAAGCAGGGACTCCAACATAGCTTTAAAATTTTTAGTTTTAAACTGTAAACAATATGAAGCAGTGGCTGACTTGGTTTTCCATCTCAACAAAAGGCACTGAAGGACAGAAGGAAAATGAAGAGACTTCTATCCTTGCTGCCAAAGTATTCTCTTCATAATTAGCCTTTAAAAGTCATTAAGACACTACTCAAATGCAAACTTTACAATCTAAACCTGTTACATTATGAGTAATGGAAAAAATACTGATCTTCCAGAAGGGTAAACCAGGTACAGCAAGAGAGGGAGAGAATTACCCAATTTGTATTGTAGAGTTCATCTACAAGAACTATCTCGGTGGAGGAAAATGTCTCCCATTTACTGCCATTTTACTTAACATGAGACACAAAATTACACAGTCTGACTCAGTTGCAAAGAGAAATTAGATCACCACTACTGGACTGTTCAAATTGAATGAATATTTGCTATTCACCTCCATTAAGGAAATTTATCTTCCTTAAAATTGGCTGTGTTAACCATTCATTCTTTACTTTTCCTCTTAAAATGGGCAGATTTCCAAATGATAATACATTTATTCCTTTTTTTTGCAGTATCAATTTCTAATTGTTTACTCTTGTAAGGTAGGAAGAAGGCCAGATCTAATGCCATATTCTTGCCTGTACTGCAGCTGATGGGGTCCTCTCGCTGCATAGTCATCGCTGCTGCTAAATGGACAGATGAATACAAGGGAAGATGTTTTTTTACCAAAGACACAGCTTAAGAAATTATAAGATTCTCTGGCATTTTGACACATCATTTTAGTGAAGGATTGACAAAGAAGGAAAAAGTGTTGCACCTAAAGGCCTTCATAAATGCAACACAGAATTCCATCTCAAAAGTGCTTTCAGTTGAAAGCACCCCGTACAATTACCACACAGAAAAGAGCAAGCCCTCCTCACCTTCCACTTCTTATAATTTTGGCTCTCTCCCTTCTTTTCTTACACCTTGAAGTACTCAGTCACATTCTCCCTCCCTTACAACATCTTACCTCCTTGATTAAAATGCATTCTCATGGCACAGATATGGGCCAGTACTTGCCACATTTTGTTTTCAAAGTGTTCCTCTGAGGACCCAGAGGTGGAACATCTCCTCCCGGCACCACACCACTTCCCACACCGTCTCAGCACAGCCTCAACATGCTCTTTTCAGTTTTTTGATGGACAACGCTGTAGGAATAAAGTCAGCGTTCAAGTCACATTTGAAGCATGTTTATGTTTAAATCCACACTATGAAGGGACTAATGCAAAATCTAGGTCAGAGTATTCACCTACAAAAGCTTAACTTGGGTCTGGGAACAAGAAAGTTCACATGAAGAAATTTGTGATAACATGGTGAGTAAAGTACCTTATTTACACTACTCAATTTTCAAATTTTCTAAGCAACAGGAATGATCTGAAAACAGATAAACTGTATCTTGAAGCCAAACCAGTGTTTTGATACATCTTTGTTCATTTGCTATGGTGCAACTTAATCATTTTCCAAAAGCCCAAGAATTAATGCCAGAAGGCACCTTGTAACAAAAAGCAGAAAAAGATGATCAAAAGCTTCACTCCACATTCTCCTGCTTTACTGCAGGATAGTTTTGAAGGACAAATGTTTGTTCTTTTCATGGCCAATATGATATGAAGTGGTCAACCAGTGCCCAACTTCTAGAGTCACAGGACCACAACAACTACATTAAACATACCTTTCTATTTGTTTTTAATTTTTGGGCAAATTACATTGACATTTAACTAACTGCCTAAAGGTTACACTCTCTTAAATGCAGCAGTACCTGGCTTTTTAATATTGTTTTTCTTCCTCTTTGTTAATGAGGGCAATTGTGCAAGTTGCTGTTTATTCAGTTTTGGCTTTTCTTTTCAGTAGTGTTGTAACGGAACTCTGGTTCGCATATCTAATGCAATCTGACAAAAGCTATTACAAAGAACAACCCAGAATAAAACTGCAACCTTACTTCTTCCTAAAGACAAGTTGTGACAGGAGTGGAAGAGAAGATGAGGTGCAAGTTTCCCGGCCAGGTTGCACTGGGCTGTGTCACTGATGAGGCTGAGAAACAGCAACAGCCTGAGACAGAATCAACCTTGGCCGTGTTTAGCAGAAGCATTTCAGGAGGCAGCCATCTGACAGCGCTGTCTCCAGGCAGCCACAGCTTGCAGCAGCTTCCTTCTCTGCAGCAGCATTTCTGTTTTAGTTTGTTTTTTTTTTTTCTCTTTCCTTGGCCAAGAATCTCATAAACAGTTTCAATCTAAAAAGTCTCATCCCCCATTTCAGTCCAGAGGGGAATAAACCTAGAATCGGGGAAAATTAGTGCAGAGGAAAAGACTTCAGAACCCATTAAGCACAGCTATGCGTAGCTGCTCTAGTCTATATTTCACCAATTTTTATGATAACTCCTCTCACTTATTCTGCATGGTCTCTTGGGGAAAACACAGCCAGAAACCCTACATCTGATTAAAAAACATTGATGTGAAAGGTGGACTGGGATATGATATATAAAGATTTTCCTATTTTCACATGTGCAGTGATATTTAGAAAGGTTGGAAATTATGTTTAGAATTTCTCTATTTCTGGTCAAATGGATTGCCAGAGGATTTTTCTGACAGTGGCTGTCTGCAATTCCACGGCAGTGAATATGCAGAAAATGAGCTAGGTTCTAAGATTCATTCATAAAACTTTGCAAAATATATTTAGATCAGGTGGGAGCAGGAGCCTTTTTGTGTGCCCTTGATTTTCAGAGCACAACACACGTGAGAACACACCTCTCAGCATCTGTATTGACAACACGTCTATCTCTCCAAGACCCAGTGCCATTTTCGAGGCAGATTTTCATCTCACACAAAGTTTTCGGATATGCATTTCACTGATGACTAAAACTTTATATTTAGTATTTTGTTTACATGCCCACAAAGAATGGTACAAATGTTATTATAAATTGAAAAAAAAAAAAACCCAGACAATGATTAATTGAGTAGATTAACCTCCAAAACACTTGGGCAGCTGTTCCAACATACTGTCTTTGAGGCCAATATGGTGAAACAGCTGTTCTTACATGTAAGGTAAAATTGTCTGCTTTGTTTTGCAATGTGAATACTCGAGGTCTATTTTGTATCTTAGTCACTTTAATGTACACCTGGAGCATTGCCAAAATTTTTTTATCCTTTGCATACAGTTTTTTCCCCATATGATTAGCAACTTCACCAGTGTAAACTCATTTGTTCAACAATATGCTCAAAACCAAGGTGAAGTGGCTTTGTCATCTTCACATGGGATCCGCATACTCACGCTGCCCACTGCTCTCTGTAGCAAGATGCTTGCAGAATGGGTGAATGAATGAAGGTTATTTTTGTATGCAATTTTACAATAGCACGAGTGTTCCTTAAATGGAAAGCATGTTCTGGTCCACGATGCTTTCTCCCTTTGTTTCCAAGGCAACTCAACACACAGACACATCCAAACACACACGTGCATGCTATTAATATTCTTTTCTGATGTGAGAGCTCTCTTCATTTATCAATGAACCACTAGCCAGCTTCTGTAGTAGTGAAAGCCTAAGACAAACTTCTCAGAGAGTTAACTCACAGCAGGAAAACATTCAAGAAACCTTTCCCTTCCGTTGCACACTTACACTACATGTTTTTGAAAATTTTTGCACCAAGATCTCCTGTCTTTTCTAGCCACATGAATAAGGAATCCTGAGTCCATCTTGCAATATCCTTGTGCTTTCCTTCTACAATGCAATGCTTTCAGTCAGGCTCTTCCCAAGAGAAGGAAATAACTGGGAGGTTGTTTTGCGCATGCGTGTCTCTATATTTCCTCTCAAGACTAAGCAGGTGGCAAAAATGGTGGCACTTTGATCTTAAGGAAAGGTATCACAGCCTTGGTAAGCCTTGCAAGAGCCGATCTGCAGAAGTTGCATGGCCGCACCTGACACTTAGCGCTGGAAAACATCTGAATCTGTTCTGTGCTTCCAAATGAAACTCATTTCAGAACAAGTAACGCCCAGGCACAAAAATGATTCATCATGCTCAGCACTCCACGCTAAATCACATTTATACCCTCTGATTCTCAATGGTAATCCTCTTTGGAATTCGCTTAACTGTTGGGCTTTTAAGAGCTGGGGGTCAGGTACAGACATTGAGTAATGAGTGAAAACCCCAAAGGCAAAGAGTCTGACCAATTCTGCTGTTTGTTGGAGAAGCAAGAGGCGACAAAGAAGGGAGGCAGCTGGAAATTGCAAGAGATGCTTTGAAATAAAGCACTGTGAATCACCGTTGGTTTATTGTTGTTCCCATCTATCTGTTTTTTTTCCTACTGATTGCCGTTATTGCCTGGGATTTTTGTACTTGTCATTCCCACACTGTATGTCAGCGTTTTGTAGGTTTTCAGAGTACATCAGACTTTGGACCAGAGTTGGCTCTTGCCTATCTAAATATCCTGTTAATCACAAGAGAACGGTGGTACGCACAAATCTGGTCTATCCTTAGGGGTCAAGTGCCATTTCCAAAATAAAACCTACTTTTAAAGTACGTGTCAGGGGTATTTGCAATAATACTAAGTTAAATGGCAACGCAAACTCAGGGCAAAGGGCCTTACTCGGATTTCCTTATACCAGGTATGGATTTGAAGGGACAGAAACGTGATTCACCTCCAAGCTTAACAGCGGGCAATTCTGCTGAAGTGGGATGCTACTTATGCTGAATTTGCTGCAGTTTAGGGGCTGATTTAGAAACAGCTCTCTGTGATTTATTCTATAGAGAATATGGTATCATTCCATTAACCCCGGCAGAATATCTATGCATTTCACAGCAGCAACACCAGGAACGTGGACGTCTTATCTATGGGTGAATACATGCTGCTCGTCTCCTTTGCATAAATACTTAGAGCTGTGGTTTACACAGCTCTACTCTATCCTAAAAAACACAGAAAAAGTATTCAGCTTACCTGGTACATCTGAATGTGCATTATGTCACCTCTTCTTTATAAATGGATTTTTAAATCCATTAAAAATCTTCAGTACATGTGCTATGGGAAATCCCTGACTTCAGTGGCTCCTCTGCTATCTTGTACTAAGAAAATAGTTTATGAATACAATTCCCTTAATTCATGAGCTCCCTAACTTTTCAAGATTGCTACTATTAACTTGCACACCATGTAGCCTTAATGATTTTCGGTTACATTTTATATTGCATGCTTCTATTTATAAATGGTTTATAAGGGAGACTAATCAATAGTTAATAGACATTTTAAGTGTGCAACAGACATGAGGAGCATGGGTGAGAGAAGGTTGTAGGCACATCAATACAAGAGTTATAAATGTCTATAAGCTCTGGCTTGTAACCCATCCATTGGGCCAACAGGATTCTGTAACAACTTCAATAGCAGGTTATCCAATTAATAACAGTTTTATTAATAAATAAGTCTTTGTAAACCATTTTAAATGGAATCCTGTTACACGAGGAAGCAATTCTGTGACCTATCGCATCGAAAAGTATTAGGGAGAAATCTGTAGGTCTGCTTTTCAAATGCTACTCTCCTCCTGTAAGCTTGAATGAATACTATAATATTTCCAATGCAAACACCATTACGGTGTTATTCTGGGATTTGGGCATTTTATCATACATCCTTAGGGTTAAGTTCTGTGCTAAGACACATAAATTTAAGTCTCACAGGAGCCCCTAGAGCTGCTTGCTGTGCATATCTGTGTGTGTAGGAGTGCACATCTTAGCCTTCTTATTTACAGAACCATTAATTAAATTACTGCAATTAAATATCAAATCAAATTGCATTAAGATAACATTAAGCACACAGGAAGTCAGAATCAGAGCTTCTATTAGGGTTAATGGGAGCTACATGTGTTTAATTTTTAATGCACCTCTCCATAAACCACACCCTGAAGGATGTAGCTTAAACCGACATACACAAAACCAAAATTTTATGCAAATATTCTTCCACAATGTCCTAGTTTTTGCATCATTTCCAATCGTTTGCGTGAGTTTCCTGCTGTTTTTCTCTTAAGACAAGTTACCCTACGTGAAATGGAAGAGCTTAATAAATGACAGTTTCTGATCAACTCCGAGCAGTTGAGCATCACAAAATTACTAACTTGCAATTAGTCCACAGGGCACATGCTCCAATAAGAAAACCATTCCAGATTATGATTTTCTGCTTTATTTTCAGTCTAACTCTTTTCTAATTAACTGTAACAGTAATAGAGATTTGTGCAAAAACGTAAAAAGAATATAAAAGCCAGTTTTCTTTGCTGTCACACCCACAAATCTGCCAGTCGGTAGCACAGATCTGTGCCGCTGCCGAGTGCTGGCAGAGCGGCAGGACCACCGGCTCGCCGACAGCAGCGGCCAGGAACCTTCTTGTGAAACTCTTCCGAGGTCCTGCCTCAAGCACCAGCTGCACCACGCAAATCCCAGCAACCACATCCCCTGGCAGCTGGTAGCTAAGCGGGAGGTGAGAGCCCTCAATGCAGAGGTTTTGCATCGCCTAGGAAACAAAGGGAATCCCCCCAAAGTCTTGATTTTTTGCCATAGCAATAAAAGGGGAAGGATGAAGGTTTCTGTTCCTCGCACCCTCAGGAGGGCATTGCAGCACACCAGTAAACTGAAACAGGGAGATGGGAACCCTCCTTAAGGAGCCATACAAACTAGTTAGTGGGAAATCAGCATTGAAATGAAAAACGTTCTTATTGCATCAGACTCCTTGTAGATTCTTGCTGTATTCTGAACGTTACGGTTTTTTGGAGAATTTTACATCAGAATTAAAAAAAAAAAAGATGTTTGCTTATCCACTGATCAAATTAGCACAGAACTCTGTGTGCCTATATTTTCAACTGGAGAAAAACATTAAGAAGATTCAATATTTATGTAATATTTTATGGAAGTTCAGGAGAAAAAATCCAATATAATTTCCCAATTAAAATCACCTGCTAGTTGACTTACATCCATTACTATTATCTCAAGCTGCTGTATACTAAGGCTGTTCACACAGTGGTGTTATATGAACATACATAGGTTAAAAATTAGTAATTACTGTCTAGACAATTCACTGTTAGCTATAGTTGAGTGAATATGATGAATAATTTATTTGATGAATTTTGCATTCCTTTTCCTTTTTGTGGATTGATCATGACCAGTTAGGAAAACTTGAAAATGTACTCATTTATCAGAATTATTTTCTGTGAATAATTCTTAACTGAATATTTTTTCCACCAAACAAAACTATTCTAACTTGCAGTTTGAAAGTGACATTATGGGATATAAGCTATAGAGACCATTGGGATCGTTGTTCTTTTAATTGTGTAATGAGCAACAATGCAAAAGTGCTCTTACCATTAAAAAAAAATATAGTTTGCAGCTCATTTTGTTATATAAGTTATGTAATTAAGAAAACTATTTATGCAACGTATAAGCAATAACTACTTCTAAATTTTAAATGCCAAATTTACAACTGAAAATAATTGATGAATATGAACCTGTTGAATGCTATTATTTGTTCTATAAAGGCTCACATATGCACGTGTTTCTGGGAATTTACCACAGTACTCCTAGCTGTGTTATAGATCTCTAACACTCATTTTTACAAACTACCTGTTGGTTATTTCCTGTTCAGCATCTGTCCTCGGGAGAGCCTAGACCTGGATGTTGGGTGGGAGCTTCCAATGCAGCTGAGGTTTTATTAAAGGACCTGCCTGTTGTACGAATACCTCAGTAAAAATCCTGGCATAGGCTCCTTTTAAGCAGAACTACTGAGGTCCCTAGGTAGACATGTGCATTACAAACCTCTGGAAAAGTAACTGGAAGAGAGACGGAACCTCAGGTCTCCCCCTTGCCCTAACCACTGAAGTTACACACATTTTGTGAGTATTTGAGTGGAGTAGGAAAGGTTTGAATTGAGGGACTGAGAGCAGGCTGCTCACAGTCCATAAACCAGAAATTAAGTGGGAAGTGCTTCATCCTCACTTGGAGATTAAAAGCCCACAAGCAGAAAGAAAAAACAAGCAATAGCTGAACTGGGGAAACGCTGGAAAAATGTGTCATTTGGATGAAATGAAAACAGGTATTTGTCTTTCTCCTTACCGTCCTAAGCTATGTACTCTCTTAAAATCTCTGTGACATCACTACTTGACTAAAAGATACTGCCTAGCACCACATAAGACGCACTGCCTTTTCTCTTCTCAGCACTGGCCTCACTAGGAAGCTCCCGCATCCCGCCACGTTGAAGGATGCTCTTCTGAGCTGCTGGGGAGCCAGCGCAGGACTCCTGATAGCACTGAGCAGCTCAGCTTCTGCTCACCGCCGTCAGTGCCACTGTGCCCCGTTCCCTTGTCAGCGTGACTGGGCTGATTTAGACGCACAGAGCTCGCTGAAGGAACGCTGACAATATCCTTCTTTAGCACCTGTAAGAGCTGCAATTTGCAGAGAGGTCTAACAGAGTTAAACAGCAAGGTCCATTCAAAAGTCCCATGAAGTGATTATCTGTAACTCCTGGTGTCTTAATAACTTTTAGAAATCCAGCCACGAGATGCTTTTGAAAATCTGATCTCAAATTCTACAAACACGACTCGCAGTACTTCACAGTCATAGGGGTATCACACTTCATAGGGCTGAAGTTTTGCTTTTAACACAGATTTCTTGTCCCTAGAAACCAGATAACATTACATAGTAAACATTTGTGATTTCTATCAGCAGAGGTAGATTTGAGCTGGCAATCTAGAGGCAAAAAGCTAAGCAACCATTACAGCTCCCTACTCTGACAGAATTCAATGGCATATTTTTCCCTTTGAAATTTGCTCTTCATTAGGTGAGCTTCAAAATGGAGGCGGAAACAATGAGCGTTTTTAACTCTGCAGCAGATCAAACGCATGTTAACGTCCACACTCTAAGGAAGAAATGACACACTAATTACAGACAGAGATCAAATGCTTTGTCACTTAAATCTCTAGCACATGAAGTATACCAACCCTGTTAACCCATGCTTGGCACACCAAAACACCGCAATGTCCTAACGCCTCTGCATTTTCTTCCTGTCAAACTTCAGTTCTTGTGATTTTTCCTCTTTCACAGAGCCAAGGCAATACTCAGGAGTTAGCTTGCTCCTGACCACAAGGAAACAACATGAGAAAGGACACGTGCAGGAATAGGGATGAATTAAGTGCAATTTTTTATTTTATTCTCTGTTTTTTTCTTCATACTCTTTACTCAACCCCACAGGGAGACTGCCCAAGCAGCAACAGCAAATACTGGCTGTGATCGGTGCGTAAGTCAGGGCAAGGCTCTTCCTCTGCAGGAATTGCCAAGAGCAGGTTTGGGCTCTCTGCCAAGTTCCAGTACAGGAGCCAGACCAGTACATCTCATGGCACTGAGGTTTTGGGCCTGTGGAAAGCAAGCTGGAATGACAAGAGTCATTGTCATTTCAATGCATTTACCAACCCAGAACCAGAATGTCCCAAAAATTAGGCAAAACTCAATTTGCTTCTCCCTGTTCTTGACCACAGATTTCAGCGTGATGCCATCATCTCATCCCTTGAAACTTGCTTTCTTGAAACCTCCTCCCCTAGCCACAGTAGGGAACACATTTATTACCTCTCAAGCAACCTGGAATTTGCAACGCCTGCTCCTCTCTCTGCCCTCATCAGTGCCGATGCCCTCGCTCCTGCCACCCCCACGACGGAGTGTTGTCTTCCGCCTCCGACTGATCTCGAAAGAGCTCACAGACAGGCGCCAACCAGGACAAAAGGCAGTTCTGCCTTCCAGCTCCACAGGAGGCAGAGTTGTGAAACAGCTCATTCACGAACTTCAGAACTGAGCAGCACAGAATATTACACGGCTGTCCCAAGGCACCGCGTCAGAGCATCTTAATAAAGCTGTAGCTTAGCATTTGCAGTGATGCTGAGGCACCTTTGGAAGAAATTTCTTTATACACAATAGCTGCTTATAGGCTACATTACAACTGCTAAAGCTTTGATTGCTGCTCTGCTACATCTTTATTAAGCTATTTTAATTGAATTTTAAAAACAGAAATTACATGTAAAATAATTCCTAAGCCTAACTGATATTGCAGCCATGTAAATCAGAAGTAACTACATTAAGGTCAACGCCAGCTTTGAAAAAGGGTTGTGTTAAACAGAAATGACCATTTAAAAAAAAAAGCTTTCAGTGCGACATAAGAAATATAGTACAGCATCTGCTTGGCAAGCACATGGTCTGTTTGCATCAGCTAAGAACTGTATGTATCACTCATACATGTATACACAACACAAAATTAATTCATGCAGAAGGGACTCAACTTGCTGCACATTTTATAAACACAGGCTGACAGCTAAATAGTCCTAGTAAGACTTACTCTCCAGCTAGCAGAAGAGCTCAAAAACAAACACAATTTTGTTCACGTGTGCCCATTATATTAATGTGCTGACTTAATTAACAGTAATTTCAGTATCTCGGAGATTTCTTCTCTGTTTTACAAATGTTGCCCTTTTGATGAGGGCTTCAGTTCAAACTACTGGCCAGTCAGCTGTAGGCCAAGACTAGAATGCTAAATTAATTGGCAATAAAACCAGAATGAGCACTCTGGAAAAAATAACAGATGAGCCAAACTATTGGGTAATTGTTAAGAAACAAGAAGAGTTTCATTTCAGGTAGACAAGGCTCTGTAGCTCCCTCCAGCACCCTGTGTTTCCCCGGCCTGGGTCTTGTCAATGTTCTGTTCTTCAGGCCAGCTCAGCTCATCCCTCTTGCTGTCACTCTGTCAAGAAGTTCGCTGTGCCCCTATTCCTGGCCTGCAGGAGGTCCGACCACTCTTGATAGTCTGTCAAGGGATCCCTCCATCAGCTTGCACTGAACTCCCATTGGCAAATTTTTCATAAAGACAGAAGCAAAGCTAAAGGAGGAGAGGTAACCAAATAGCTCTCCAGAGGCAGCACAGCCATATCAGCTCAGCGGAAGAGCACCTCTTAGCATTTTCCTCTGCACATTTATTATTGGAACCACTTACTTCTAACAAGAATTTAGTGCCTGTGCATCCTTAGAGAGGGTTTTCTAAGAATAATAACTCTCCATATGGATCAAAGTGACCCAAGATCTCTCTGGCTGCAAGAACACCTGGAAGTCCTCCTACCCTTGATATATGGAGAGCATGTTAACTCTTCCAAATACGGCTTTATTTAGAAACACCTGACCAAAGGTACTACAGGCATTTGTCAATCAACTCCAAATTACAGTTTCTTTCCAAAGATGTGGGTGTGCAGTGCAGAATTCAGGCATCATTACTCTGGTCTTCAGAAAGAAGTACCTCCAGAGCCTTACACTTCTAATAAGAAGGCAGGGCAGACAGAACATGGAAGTGGCAATGCATGCAGCCTCTGTGTCATTAATCACAGCAGCAGACACAGCATCGACCGGCAGCAGGGTGGGAGGAGGCCAAATCAGCAGCTTGGCAGGCCACACGGCGCAGGGAGGAGACGTGCAGTATTTAAGAGCAAGAGTGGGGAGAGATGTCCGCTTTATCTCTCTCCAGCAGTTGCTTGCCTGGATGATTGTAAATTAGTTCCAAAAGTGCATTTTATAGCAATGACAATGAAGACAAGCAATGCCAGACTTTAGACATTCCTGGGCACATCACCTAAAGGCAGACTCTGGTGTGGGATCAGAGCAGGCATTCCCATGGCACAAGCACTTCTGCCCTGTTCCTGGTGGTGGAGAGACGGAAAATAGACATTTCTCTTTTTAAAAGAGAAACACAGGATATAAAAAGCCAGCTTGCTATGCTGGAAGGGCCTTCGTTTCACGGGGTAATCATTAGCATTCATCCAAACAGCAAACAACTAGCAATATGTGGTCAAATCATTGCAATTTGGAAGGCTTCAGAGCGATTTCCAAGAGGAGGATTAGTGGAAAATATTGCCTTTAGGACTTGATCCTGAGTAGCTTGTGACAGGATCTCTGAAGCACTTGGCATCAGCACTTCCTGCATATTCATTAATGTTTTGGACTGTGGATGTAACAAGTATCAGCAAGTGTATCTAATTTCATGAAAGAAAATTATTGGTTCACAGTGGAATAACATGCTACTTTTACTCAAGCAGGCATAAAACATGAGTATGAAATCCCTCATATAATCTCTAGCTATTGTCATTCAATGTTTATCATCCAACACAGTTGAATACAATTCTTATCTTTGATGGATGTGGCACACAATAGCTGTTTTCTTGAGTGCATCATAAATATTAATAGTATTCACAGAGCTTCTTAAAATTTGTCATGTCACATTGCTTTCATGGAAACACTCAAAATGCCATTATTTTTGTCCCACCAATAGCAAATTCTCTTTTGGTTTCTTTCTTTCTTTTTTACTCTCAAAATGCAATGGTAGAGTATGTTTAACTGAGCAGAGGAAAAAAGAGATAATGGTTCACACTGAGCAATTCCAAGACCTAGTTCATATGCCCAGAATGAGACTGAAAGGGAAAAAAATTTATATCCTTTGGAAAACACAGTCCAGTTAAAACGGAAACCCTTCATGAAATTGAGGCAATTTGGCTGGAATTTCATTTTCGGAAGAACATTGAGAAAGAAGGCTGACATTATCAAAATGGTCCTGCTCTGCCATATTCAGAACGGGACATTTTCACTTCAGAAAAAAAAAAAAAAAGCTGCTCTTCAAAATTAAATCTTTCAGATTATTTAATCAAGTTTAATCAAACACCCCAGTTCTACAAGGAAAAATGTTTTTCCACTGTTAAATTATTTTGATAAATCCAAAATACCTTTTCTGAATGTCTGTTCACAAAGCATTTTGAAATCTCCTGGCTTTGTTCAGCCAGAGCGAAGCCCAGGTGGGCATTCCTCATGACACGAGCTCCCCACACGTTTCTCTTCCAGCGCATTTCAGAGTCAAAGCCTTCCCCTGGATCAAACTTAATAAAATCTTCAGTAGTTTGTATTTTGGATTATATGTTTCAAGAAATCTTTTAAAATTTCATCTTTCTCCATAAAATTCAGCCTGTGGTTGGCAGAACAGCCTCACGAAACAAAACCATTTAATTCCCTATAACAATTGACTTGAATATGGTAATAATTGCAGAAGATACTATCTCTGCAACAGAGACATAAAACAGTCACTATGGGCATTGGAAATATAATAATACAAAAGAACAATGTCTTTTTTCTCTTTCTGTACTCTCTCCACAGAAGTTAAATTGCTTTGAGTTTAAAATCAACCCTTCCAGTGTGGGATTTTAGGGAAGCTCAAGGCTTCAATCCTGCCCCCATCAATTAATGTTAAAATTCACACTGAAATTTGTGATCTTGCGAGTAATAGATTCCAGTTTTATTTTTAAAAAATCTTTATAATCTCTGATATTTCTGGGATGAAGGTCTACTCTCTATTCAATTTACTTTAAAATATTTCCCATGAAATGGTGAATTTCGTGACTGACAAAACCATGCTCTGTGTAGATCACTTTGCATGTAAAGTAAAACAGAGATGCACTGTCTAATTTAAAGGGAATTGGAAAGCCAAAGGTCAAAATTATTTCAAATCAGAAATATGCATTAAGTGCAATAGATAAACACATATGGGACATTTTGCACATAAATACATTTTAACCAGCCTCTAAAAAATATGTAAATCATCTGGGCTTGCTAGAAATAACTGATCCTATTCTGGTTTTTTGACACTCCAGGATTAAGTGCTCTGGGGTTTTATAACTGACCCCAGACTGAGAGAAGAAAGGAGGCTGCTAAAGCTTGACATTTTCTTATTTCAGTTTAAGGTGAAGGTAAGCGTCTTTCTAAGTCTGGGTCAATTTGCATCTTGGCGTGAATGTGCTCCTTTAATTGGTGTCTGAATATAAGCTATATTGGCATTAGCAGCAATGATTTCTGCAGGAAAAATGAATTCTTAGAAGGCTTTTTTATTTTTAAACACTTTTTGATAGTTGGATTCAACAGTGTTCTATGTAGGAACACAGAACTCAAATTCATGTTACTTCAGACATCTTTTAATTTGTACTGAATTAAAATAAATATACAGAAGAAATCTTCTCCCCAAAGAAGGGCACAAGAATCATCATGATGAAAGCCATGGCAGAATCTGAATAACAGAACAGGATGTAATTTCAGCAGACATATAGACAAAAGCTACAAAACAGCCCTCACTGGGAAAGAAATATCACAATATGACAGTGGTGGACTCTCCATGAATAAGAGCATAAGGCCATGCCATCTCCTCTGCAAACATGGATTTGGTGGCATTCATCCCAAGCTGCGTTTACCCTTCTATTCCTCACTGGATATTCAGCAGCCAAACCTAGCAATACATTTAAAAAAACAATAAAAAACAAAACACCTCCCCCCCAACCTGCGTTCCTGCTTTTTCTGAAACAAATAAGCAAAGTGTTGCACTCGGCAATCCCCTTTCAGCCTGAGTTATAGAAATGGGCATCTGTAAGGACGATTTGTCCGGGTGTTCTTGTCAGTACGTTTGCTAGCAGCAATTGGAGATGCTATTATTCAGCCTCCCATTTAAAAGAATCCTCACTAGAGTATACACAGCCATCTGTGGTTCTTGGTGATTCACAACATTAGTAAACCATTAGTCACCCAATAGCTTATATTTTTGGGGGGAAGAAACAAGATTTCTGAAGACACAGATTAAATACTTGTAGGATATACAGAAATGTTTCAGGCTGAGGGCCTCTGAGCACTGGAGAAATATTGATTGTTGCATTTGAAAAAACTTATAGAATAATGACAGTCTGGGAATTACAATTCTTTTACTATAGAAAAAAGAATCTGTAGCATGTATATCTAAAACACCAGTGCTGCCAGTCACAGACAGAGCCATCACTTTCCTAGATAAGAAGAGAATGCTAGATATTCGTCTATTATTAAACCTATTGTTCCTCAAGCCTTCAGCCTCAGCTGAAGCCTTCTCATAAAAAACAGTTAAAATACATCTCTTCAGTGCCTTGTTCTTTACTTTGACTAAGTTGCTGGTTGCCTAGAAACTCTCTAAAAGACCTGGATATTTTTCTTCTTTTTTTTTTTTAAATTTTTCCCCAACTGTTAGTTAGATAACAGATTAATCCAATCACATTTATTTGTGACAGAAACCTGGATGACAGGCTGAAAGCTGGTGTTTGTTTCCTGTACTCCAGGAATGTCAGACTCCACTGACTACCTTGCTACCAGCGACTTTCTGTACCTATGGACATTGCAGGTTGTGTCTATTTAGATCAAGAGAGATAACGGTGAGAATTGTATCACCACTGGAGAGAACAGATTTATCTGTGCTATCAATTTCTATAATTAGCAGGACATACACTTCCATGTCTCGAGATTATTACATTATAAGATTATTATATTAAGATAAATCAAGGTGTATAGTTTAGATCCAGCTTTGCAATGTTCGGACAGATCGCTGGATGCCTAAAATACCCCTCCTGATGCATGAGGCATCAACTAGACTCACCACTCACATCCTACTTCAATGCCGTAAAATTTAATTCAAAATAATCACCTGCAGTGCTTATAGTTAGTAATTGTAATATCAGAAGACAGATTCTTTTCCTGATATTCAGTAACATAATAAAATAGTGGAACCAAAAAGAGCTTCAAAGGCGGCTGTGTTCCACTTCCTCACCTTCATCTGTTACTCCACTCAACGTGATTAAAATGGATCACCTTTCTACTTTTTGGGACATTAGTTCCACATGTTAATCTGCACACCAGATGTTGGAAGAATCAATTATCAGACATTTATTGTCAAAAAGAAAACAAGATAAGCCTCACAGGAGCAAAGCAGCTGACAGTAGTGCAGCGTGGAACGTTAAACTGAACAGTTGGGCCCAGATCCTCAGTGGTATTTAGAGACATGTTTGTCTCTTGCAGAGGACAGTGCTGTGACGCTCAAGCTAGAAGCCTGCCCGCTATCTCCAAATCAGCCACCTCAGTACAGTGCTCATTCTCATTCATTTTCTATAGGTAAAATTCCTCAATAATTCTTTACCTTAAAAGCTTATGACAATAACTTCGATAAAACAAAATATTCCTTCCACTCTCCTCCAAAGAAACCTCCAGGAGTCAAATATCCCAGCTTCTAAATAGGCTTCAAATTAAGGGAGTAATCCTCCCATCCATGCATTTTTACCTGAATTAAATTGGCTTAAATAGTTATGCACAGCTTTAGGTGATAAAACAGCATTTACATTCTTCAAAGCCACTCATCTGTGCTGTCATTAGTTCTTGACAGTATAAATCCTACCTCTTTTCTAACCAAAACAGTTTTCAGAGATAATAAGCAATAGCACTGTAGGATTTTTTAAAGTGTTTTTAAAAGTACCTTTAGGAGTATGAAAAGTGACTTACAAATCATTCAGAAAGAGGTAAGAGTGAATAAGAGTAAGTTAATTTCCATTTAATTTTCCATTCTCATCAAGCTTGGTTTATTCAGATCTGATTAATTAATGTCTGTAAAGTGTTCTGAAAATATAAATCACTACATAAATACAAAATAATAATAAGAGTACTTAAGGAACAAACAATTTGTTAATTCATATGGAGTTTTAGAAGTTGGCATTTATTTTCCCTATGTCAGCAGGCCCACCTGATCCCTTTTAGCTGTCAGAAAATGCTCTTACAGTTACAGGACAATGCATCTTCACGTATTCTATGTGCCACGGTTCACAGAAAATGAATTTAGAATGACTTGCAAGTTGTACTTCCAGAGAAATACACACACACATAGACCATTTTAATTCATTTCCAATCCCACTGTCCCTCCTAACAGGGAGACAGCTTCTGAGATCAAAGCACAGCCCTCTGAAGGATTTCAGAGGTTGCTACGTTTTGTGTTTTCTCAGCCTGTTGTCCAAAGAACTTCGAATTTCACTGACCACTTCTAAAGCAGTCTGAAAAAATGTAACTAAGAATCATGTATTTCCCTACATTCTTACTCTGGATATCTTATAATGCCTTCTCTTGATACATATATGTTTTATACCTCTACAGCTGTGCAAGAGGACAATTGGATTGCATATATCCAATTTTCATGGTCAGAAGGGATGAATTTCCCAATCTACCCTCATCTACAGAAACAAAACCTTCCAGGAACAAAAGGCAGGCTGTTGATATAGGCACTCTGGGAGATCAGTTAGTTTATAAAGCAAAGGCTGGGAAGGATAGGGATGCGAGGCCCGGAATCCCGTCTGATCATCTCAGCATAAGTCACATTGCGTATCAGACAAAAGAAACAATCTGTTCCTAAAATGGTGTAAAATGCACACAGCAGCACCATTCGGGATCAGATCACATGTGAGGCTGGAAACGGTGCCAGTGAGACAAGAAGAGCTTTGCACTCTGAATTGATTTTGAACCGGTGCTCTAGTTACCTGCTGAGAGGTAATAAGACCACATTTGAACTAAACAAAAACTGGGAGGTTTGTTTGGGGTTTTTTCTGGGGGGCACAAAGGCTGAAAGATACAGTCTACTCTCTTAAGTCCTTTCATGACTCAAAATATTCCCCAAATAAAACTGAATGTGTTTCCCATACACCTTTGGCTGTACATACCCAAACTGGGTCGCTTCCTTTTCCACACTCTTCTCAGCAGCTGGGACCGATGGAAATGACAGTACAGCTTAACGAGAGCATTCCTTGCTGTGTTCCTCTGTAATAAGTGCTATAGGACTGAAGCCTCTCAGCAGGCATCCAATTTGGAGGCAGAGCCATAGGAACAACTCCACAAAGCAAGCCGACCCTTACGGCAGTAGGGTGATCGCAGCTGCCATCCAAACCAGCTCCTGAGAGGTGCAGGCTGCAGGCAACTGTAATCACCCTTCTTGATATTTTCTCTTTTCTTTGCCATGTCAGCTAGGGATAGCCTGCATTCCCACGGCATCCTCTCTGTGCCCTTTCCCACTATGCACAGAATCTACATTGCTCACCCAGAAGCAGAGATAAGACTTTCAGAAAGCAAATCCTGAATTACTGGACTGTGCTGTTTCCATCTGGATGTAGTTCCCTTGGAAATCCCAACTGCCTGGCCCTGTGCGGTTGTTGAAACTGGATGTTTCAATTAGAAGGAGCTCAAGGATTTGGGGAGAACTGTCAGATGATGCAGAAAACGGTTCCTCTTTCAATACAAAATTCAGTTTTATTTTCTCTCATCAGTGCAAATGTTATATTTATTTACATATTTTGAATGCACTGAATTTGGCAATAAATAACACTGAAATTTATTATGTGGAGGATCATTCAAATTAAAATGGATAGTTTAGGAGGAAGTCCCAATATTCCAAGATTGTATTTTAGTCCCCTTGCAAAAAATGTGCAAAATCCCCCAAGAAAACCACAGTATTTTTACAGAAGGAACAACAGTTGGGTTTTCTACACTAAGTATTTCTACTTTTGTCACAAGCTAACAAGTTTCCAGTTACTTCCCAATGTCCCTATCGAGGCTTTAAAATCTCTGTTCCTTTTTAGTCGCAGCACACAGGCACTGCAGTTCATCACGATGTTCTTTCACGGAGTTATGTCGGATAACCCCATCTCAGGAGCAGGCTGGGAGCGGGCACAGGGCACGGCTGATGGGCACTACTCTGCATTTCACCTGCACACTCTCCCTGGCCCCGCTTCCTTCTGTGCGTCTCAAAACCGGGTTTATTAATGCACTGCTGATTTGATACCAAAGGACTAGCCAGAAATACTCCGCCACATCAGTTCATTACAGTAAGATTGTCTGCTAATAAGGAGCTATTTTTTGCTCCATAATGTGCAAAAATCAGCTGTATCTTCACTTAGAAAAACCCAAAAGAAAAAAAAACAAAAAACAAGCCTTTCAAGCTTGCTACCAAATGTAAATGTTAAGAACATGAGATTTGATGTTAAGGGCTTCATAAACTCACTAAAGCAAAAAAATCAGCTCTTTTTATCAGGCTATTATTCAAATGTTACCATGCAGTCTCCCATATCTTTATCTACAAAAAAAAAAAAAAAAAAAAAAAAAAAGCAAGCTAGTAATGAGAAAAATATCCCCACTGCTATCTCCAGAGTCACCACAATGCAATGATAGAATAAATTATCTGGGGACTCTTTCGATTTTCTCATTTTTGTTTAAGAAGGTAGCATGGAAAACAAAGATAAACTCATGCCCAACTGCAGCAACAAAACAGTGCTATTCCAAACCATATGGAAGAGGATGTCTTTTAATAAAAAGAACCAGTGGCCTACAGAAAGAGATAAACACATTAAAGTCCATTTTCATTTTGCATGATTTCACAGCTAATTTCCCCTCCACTAAGCTCTTACAGAATCCACCTCAGTCTTCTTACTGGAAAGAAATTTTTCCTCTTCACGACACTGAACTGCACTTCTTCATGCAAATACTGGTGTCATTACCACTGAAACAGCATCACATTTTAGTGATCCCACCAAAACTTTCACTCCTACAAATCAAGGACTAAATGTTTTGCTCAAACCTTCAACTCTCCAAGGAACTCTATGTTTTCATCTATAAATATTCAATGTTTACAATGAAAGAGTGGATACGCTGAAAGAGAACAGCAAGTAATTTCTGTTCAATGCAATGGCAAAAGCAGGGACATACAGTGGTTTCTGGACCCTTCCGTGGTGCTCTTCTGGGGGACCAAGGTCCAGGAGATGACAAAACTCTCCTTTACAGATACCACCTGCACTCAGAGGGAGACTGCCTTATCAACGGGCCAGACAAATCTTGAAGAGGAATGAAGGTTAAAATGCATTTGGTTCAGTCAGAAACTCTGGGCCTCAGGAAGATATTTCTCTGAACACCACAGAATGATGCATAGAGCAATTATTTTTTGCTCCTAACTGGGCAGTGCAGTGCCAGAACCTGCACCAGTTAGTGGCTGCTTAATGAAGCAGCACTGCTAACTGGCAAACATAAGGGAAAGAAATGCAAATACAAGCTGTTGTTCCTGCCATTGCTGCCATCAATTCTCCTGCGAGCCTTGGGCCAAGCCAGTCAAGGATGCTCACATGCAATAGCAAAGGAATAGCCCACAAGACCCCAGTGCAAGGACTAAGCTTATAAATTCACAAAATAAGCTTTATCCTTTACTCCGCTGTTAGTTTACAATGACAAATTGTAGAGGTTCGATTAGTTCCACTTTGAATTCAGGTTCAGGCTCAGATTTTGTCCAAGGACATTTAGAGACATCTGCCATAACCGCAAAGAGATGAAGTGAAACCCTGGCAAAACCCTGGCAGAGACAGCAGCAAAGCTCTGATCCAACATTCACAATGGGCTTTTGGGTTGGATTTGCTTTTCTTTTCTATCTGTGGTGCCCTGCACGGCACAAACTCCATGCTATCCATCTGAAACCAGCAATGCTATGTGCAAGACCGTTCCTTTACCACATTGTCATTATTATATCTGATTCATCATTACTACTTGGTAATATTCCATCCATACAATTAGACTTCTGCTTCATCTCCTACATGCTTCAGGAAAAAAAAAAAGCACTAGAAGAAAATTCTCTACTGACTTTTCCACATATAATTTCTCTTCTATCACTGGACTGCCTGGTAAGTGTAGCCTTGGTAGTAGGAATTGGAAATTAAAATTATTGAGGATCTTGTTTACCTTTACAAGCATCTTTCCTTGCTTATGTCCTAGTAGGAGAAGCTAGTGGTCATGTAGAGGAAAATACAATACTTGTTGGGTTTATGGTGTACTAGAAAGAAAACTAGCACAGATCAACTGCAAAAGGAAGGACAAATGTTCATGACAAAATAAACAAAAATTACCAGAGTGTTTCTGAGGGAACTGGTTTAACATCCAGGCTCTTTGTCTGTCTCTCTAGTTTTACACTAGAATATCCCCACTAAAATCACTGGTCATTTATAAGCTTAAAGTTCTAGTACTAAAATGTCCATCAGGCCCAAACGTAGGCCAAAGGTCCCTCCTAGAAAAGGTTAATTTGATTTTAGAAGGAGATATTTGCATTTTTAAAACAAATCATCAGCTTTAAGCTTTCTGCACACGTACTCCTTAAACCCTGCCTAGAAAATATGGCTGACACCCACATCTTCAGAAAGTATTTTGTCCTTTGTCTATAACTCAAAACGGACCTTTTATTAAATTGACACTTTGCAGCTCACTAGACTGTGTGGCTCTTTGGGGAAAGGCAAAGCAGAAAACAGTCCAGTTGTTTGGTTTAGCAATGAAGTTTCCCACACATGCATGCTAATTTATTTCATTCAAAATGTCCCAACTAATTGCAACATTTACCCTTAGAGCACATGCATGGCAGTCGCATTAATACACCAAAAGACAATGGCTCCAAAGGAGCTATTACCATGTACCAGGCCAATAATCCACAAACAGTAAAGGATTTTCACAAAAGATTCAAATGGTTTCCGAGGAGCCATTATGGCATATCAGGTAAATAAAATATTATTGAAATGTATTTTTTGCATTTAAATCACTTGCAGCAGGTGCATAGGAAGTAGCATATAATAAAATGGCTCACATTCCCTTGAATACTAATGAGAATCAACGGAAACATTTAGCAAAAAGAAGCAGCAGCAAGTTCTTACCATCGCAAGAGGAACAATTCCCACAAACATTGTTCGGCTGACAAAGATCTCGGAGACCACCAGTTCACTCACGGAGTCATCTCGAGGGTATTCCACCTGCCAGGTAATTTGCTGGGCCCCTGCCAGGCTGCTAGTGTTGTCAATCTCAAAGTCCATCTGCAGGATCTCATAGGAGGACATATTTGCTCTGGAAAAAAAAAAAAAATGCCCACAACACCAGTAGGACATTCATTAAAAATTTTTTTTATTTCTCTTTTCTATTCACCATAAAATTTACCATTGAATGCAAGCAGAATGGAAGACATTGACAGAAACCTAAATCAATCTACACACTGGGCAACAGCTATACTTTATAGATAAGGTGACACTATGTCTTTTAATTTCCAGAAATTGCGGCATTTTTCCCGTTAAACTCAGGCATTCATTCTCTGTAATCACAATGAACTTACAAAATAAGCCCCAAACTCTGGGAACTGCATTGCACAGATGTTGCTATATTATTTAACATGGCATTTTTATATTTTGTTGCTACACTACTGATGCTCTGAAACAACAGAACACTTGGCCATTCCTCACGCTATATCAGAAATGAGCTTTTAGCTGGGGAGGAAGGTCTTTTAAATCCAAACTTGTATTTATCTCAGTGAAAAAATGGACTTGCAGAAATTATACATGACAAAAAAAAAATGAGGGTAGATTATCCTTATTTTCAATTCATGAAAACATTCTTCTCATCAGTGGTGCAGACTTGTAATTATATGGTGATCATTACAGATTTTTCATCTGAAAACAAAAGTTTAAAGGTAAAGAAATGGATGTAAATGCACAGCATTCGGAACTGTATTTAAAAATTACTTCTGCTTCTTTTGTTAACAGCAACACTTAGCACTCTCCTGTGGTCCAACACTATGTAAATATTAATAATTAATCCTCAGGTAAGAAAGACAGATCTTAACTCCATGTTGCAGAGAAGAAAACAGACACTAAGGTTTAACCAACAGCACTCAGCTGCAGGGAACTATTTGGAAAATAGACCTTTGCTCATCCAGCGCTTCACTTTCACAAAACCTCCAGTACTTTACAAAGCAGCAGACAAGTTCCTGCCCCAGTGTTCCAGACAGGCACCTGCAGTGTGGAGACCTGATGCAGCTTACAACACACAGAGGTGAGATGGAAAGGCAGCTGACCTGACGCAACACCCAACTGCTTAATCATATTTGAAGAGACAACCAATGTTACCAATATGACTGAAGTTTCAGGTTACGTGCTCATAAAATGGGTTAAAATCTGAATTTGCAGCACATTAAGCCATTCTGTAACGACTGGAATGTGCTCTTATGGTGAGTATGAGACAGCTTGTTCCCGATCCAGGGATGTGTCCCGCGCGTGCAGGCACCCTTTGCTAATGACCTGCCCGCTGTAATTTCACCCTCTGCCCCCCCCTAAGGTGCATTACTTGTATGTCCTTACCCTAAAGTAGTGACTCCGAGAGCTGTGTTCACAGAAAGACTGCTGCTACACAGAACAGAGACTTAAAACATCCTTTTCCTCTTCCCAGCTGCACAGAGGCAGAATCTACTTTTCCCATATGTTTTTGAAGAAGCATTGTAAAGGAAAAAAATCTGAACCGGAATTATTGATTTTCATGTTTTCTTTCTGACAACAAACAACACAAACATATGCTTCAATGCCTGGAGGATAAATATTTGCCATGCTGACAGAAGATAATATCCACCCTCCAGGCAAAACTAGATGCTATTAAGGCATCTTTTGGGTGGCCAACCAGACAATCAGCAAAAACCTTTTAAGACTATTATTACACAATTCTAGGGATGTAATTAAACCATTTCTGTTAAAAACATATCCACTGCTGGCACCGTGATGGAGTATTCAACTTCATAGTCTTCTGCGTATCACTTCTGGCAGTTTGTTTTACCTAAATTACATAAAATTAATTTGCTGAAAACACAGAAATAAAATTTAGAGATGAGCTTTACACAAACTATGGATCTAGATACTGGGCCTGTCATTGTATGTTTAGATCTGCAATTTAAGTTCAATCTGTTCAAGTCAATAGTTGCCACTCAGAAAAACAACCATGAGTGGTTTCAAATTAGGAACAAAACCACTGATGGAGGGTTTTTCTTTAGATTCACCAGTTAAATTTAATATGTCGTGTTAGTCTGCACTGATAAATCCATTCCACATCTCACTGACTGGCACTTCTTTGAGCTCAGTCCATCATGCCTTCAATTATTCCTTTCCCATTTTACTTTTTACACATCCAAAAAGTAACAGTAATAGTGGTTTTATATTTTTAAGACAGACCGGGACTCAGATCTCCCTAAGAAAAGTATGTGTGTGTCTTGCCTATAACAAGCCAAAGTAATTGCCAGGGAGTAAAATTACTCTTGTGCCTGTAAAAATGCAAAGACCTTCACTGCATCCTTAGCATGGCGGTACAGCTATAAAAGCCTTAAGTTTCATTTAAAGGTAGACTGCTGGATTAGAAATGAGTCTCTGTGCATCTAGGAAAGGGCAGCAACTCACATACATAAACCTTCCTCAGATCTACCCAATATTAACGTATGAACTAAAGCACAGCTGACTTCCTAGGCCTCCCAGGACCCAGGACTTCCTAGGTCCCAGTTCCAAAGAGAATCCTTATCATCACCTGAAAATAACAATGTGGCTTGTCAAATGTTTTCTGCTTTGTCTCAGAACCAAATCACGTAGCATGACCTATTAATACTGATTAAAGAAGGATCCACTTATTTTCATTTGGACTTCTGCTGAGAGAGATGGACTTACTGTATCTAATCATCTTTCACGTACAGAGTTTCTCCACTGAGCGTGTAGCTTTAGCAAAGTAATTCAGTTTTCTGGACTCCTTTATTCACCACCAACTTTCCAGTTACCTTCAGAACAGCAGGTCAATGAATTTTCTCTAAAATTATAGTCTCCCTTTTTACCTCTGTAGGATAAAGAATCAGCCCTTAAGCAATGCCAAGTGTTACAGTATCTGGGAGACAGAATACCCCACGGATTAATCCACTGGTTTTGTCCTAAGTCTCTTTCCAGGTTACAACTAAAATGAACCCACGATAAAACCTGAAAAGTTAATTTCTTTCTTGCTCAGACTAGTGCCTTCCTACTGGCCGCTGCATCACTTATCCTCCAGGGACTTCTTTCCTAGCAGGAAGATTGGTACCGCAGTCATAATTCTTGCAATTTATTAACCATCCTCTATAATACCATGTGGGAGACCACAGCCTTTTTCCACTGAAATTGATGGAGGTTGCTAAAGTAAAACCAGAGATAAATTAAACCATAATCAAGACCTTAAAGGTTAGCATTTACTTATGTCAGCTCCATTAGCTGATAAATCCACATCGCAACACCTGTATCTAAATTTCTCTCCTGGCTACGCAGCATTACACTATAACCCTTTTTAAAAGGAGTCATTCCACTCTGCCATGGCAAATCTTCAGCTTTTAGTCTGATTTGTAGCTGGTGGCCAACACGTTGGTTTTTGTAGTCACTGTCAATCTGCAACCACCTTGTGAAGACAAAACGCTACTAGTGGGAAGATCCACTAGCAGAGAAGACAACTAACTCATGCTGGTATCAGCCATTAAATCCCCCTAAACCAAACTTTATCCTATAAAGCTTTTTCTTGAGACTTACTCCATTTTTCTCTTAAATAAGTTTGCACTATTGGGAAGAGTCTGATGGAATCCAAGGACTATAAATCATTTCTCCTTTCCACATCTTTCTTCTCTTTTTAGTTAAATATTTCTATTGTCCAGTGAAGTCTTTTCCTGGTTTAGAAGGATTTTGCCAAACTCTAGTTTAGAGGAGCAATAAAAAATAAAAAGTCAAAACTACTTTTATAAAAAAAAAAGATTATTTCCTGCAAGCACAAGGAAAAGACCTTATAATTTTAGGCAGCTGGCATGCTTGCTAATAAGTCCATTTCTATGGAAATGAGTTCATAACTATTAATTTTGCCTGCTCCTGATCTATTCTTGATGAGCCTTTCAAATTTAGAAAAGCGCTTCATGATTCTCTCAATTTGGTAATTACTAACTCCCTTTGATGAATCCAGCCCAGTGTTTCAGACATGAGACATTCATTACACATTTTTCTTTCTGGTGAGAGGAGAAAAAGAAACCATGGGCTTGGATTTACTTCCTCTCACAAACTCCAGTAAGTAAGCCCTCTTCTTCAAATTGCAATTTATAATCCTGTTTGTGTACTTTCACAATACTGTCTCTGCTAGGTGCTAGAGGAACCCCTAAAACTTTGAGATTTCTGCACAATTTCATGTTGTCTAGCTTTGTATGTATCTAACGCATTCAAACCAGGTCCCCAACAGCCCAGTCAAGCTTTCTAATGTATACAGTCTTCATTCTGCATGCACACAGCAGGTAGTAGGCATGGTTGCGATCCACACGTACAGAGTTTTAGCACAGAATGGAAAACCCATGCCAAATAAAGCCAAGTGTAGCTCCAAGCAACTCCAGAACAAGAAGAATTAGGACAGGAAAATGTTGCTAAGTCCCAGAACTGGAGCAATGTCCTGCAACGGACACAGCCAGGTGGGCAGGCTGCAAGCATTCAGAGCCAGACTCCCTTGCTCGGTTTGCCAAGTTGAACCCGAAGTACTTCCTCAGGATGTCCATCAAGCCATAAAGGACTGAGCCCGCCACCCAGAGGCAGAACCTCTCCCCAGTTAAAAACGCTCTGGGTGGAACAAACCGCAGGCTGGGAAAAGGAGGCGCGGGTCCCCAGCGCTCCTCAGCACCTCGGAGAGCTCCCGCGGCGCTGGAGGGCTCCCCATCCCCTTACTTGGTCACGTGTGTTCCCACTGATTTTCCTCCTCAATGTGCCAGTGTACACACACAGTAGCAAATCTATATATATTTTAAAGCTGAATCTAAAAAAAAAAAAAATCCAATAACAGATTTTGTTTCCCTACTTTTATTACCTTATTAAGTATTTATATGGAATTGGACAGGCTTTTTTTTTCACAAAATAATAGATTACTGTGAAGGTCACAGAATCACAGAATGGTTTGTCCCACCATAGCTCTAATGTTAGAGGGTTTAATAAGTACCACAAATCACCTATCATTGACATATTACTTAATTTCATTTATTCCTAATTTTTGACTAAACCAAACATGGAATTATTGAATTAAGTACTGGCATGATACACAGTGATTGATTGTGACAGCAGTGACATTCTAAATAGTTACTAGTTACCTTAAATAAACAAATGCCTTTTATTAGCTATTAAGAAAGATTGACATTGCTAACCATACTGAAGAGCCTGCCCTATGTATTTTTAGGGAGAATCAAATGTGCAGAATGCCACAGTGAGGGGTGACAGCACAGGGCACTTTGCAGTGCATTCAGCTGGGCATGCCACCGGTGCATGGAGGGTTTGCTGGCTCACATCACCAGTTCATCAACAATTTAGTTGATAAAAGTCAGACCCTTCTGTTAGTGCAGTTGGCTATTACAGGAAATCACGAGTTTCATTCATTCAGAAAAGAATGTTTTCAATAAATGGCAATCTGTTTATGAGGCCCACAGCAGGGTAAACAAACCTCTAAAAAAAATTGAGCAAACACTAGGTAATTGAAAATAATAAAATGTCTGGTATCATGTTGCTTGAGAATCTTTTCAAGGTTAATAATGGTCAACTCTTACTCTCTCTGACAAATTGTCACCAAATTGAATGAGAACAGGATTACATAAGCAAGGTACATTAGTTTATAAAATATTTCTGTAATACAGGTCTCACTCCTTTGATCTCAAGAGGATTAATTTCATAAGTACGATTTACTGAAGAGCAAACACTTACAAGAGGAGGCTTTTCGATAACTGATTGGAAATGCTCAAGACCTTAATTTCCTGCTGAAGTCAAATGAAGCAGCAAGAGGCCAGGACCTCTTGGGGAAAAGATCCAGATTAAAGGCCCTGACATGGTCCCCCTAAAGAAATTAAGATCCCAGCAGCCCAAGATGAAGAAAATGAGAGCAAATACCTACCAACGGAGCAGCCTCCAGTTTCTGAATTACAAATATTTGCATACCGTCAGCCCTTATACTTCATTAAGTGCCGCCTTCCTGAATGCAGGCACTGGGTAACAGGAACTTGCAGCAGCTAAAGCCTTTAAGCCAGGACATCTTCCAGCAGCTACAACATCCTTAAGCACAGATCCTACTAGAGAACAACTTACTGAGGTGAAAGGGCTACACCTTGTGTTACATACAAAGTTTGACTTGATGATGATGATGATGGATGTTAAAGGCTACTAGCCTAACCCCTTTTCTCCCAGCACATATAATTTTCTTTAGGCTGTAGGACTTAAAGCAGTATACAACCTTGGAATGAGCCTACCCACCCTGTTCTCCCAGAGTAGTTTGTTGAGAAAGGGCCTCATCCTGAGGAGCACGGGAAATGGGCCTGGCTGGAGCCCTGCATAAATAAGTGCAGGTATCCCTGTGGAGTGTTGAGATGAACATGGCTAGAAGTCAGGGCAAACTACCTGTGCATCCTGAGTATTTCTGCAACCTTCTTCATCCATGTGAAAACATTGAGATGACACAGTGCCACTGCCCCTTATTGTGTAGCCCCCAGAGGTTTTTTCTTTTGCTACGGAAAATGGGACAGCTAGGGGTGCAAGGCAGGCACAAATGCTTGAAAAAAGCCCTGCTCACTCTTCTTCCATGCCACAGCACACAATCGCAAGGCAGAAGTCCCAAACTTTGAACCAAGACAGGATGGATGGCAGGTTGCAAGTAAATCCACAGGGATGGAAAAAGTTTGCTTGGTTTCTTCTCATGATGCATTTCAAAATCACACCTTACAATTTGCTCTGTTGTCTAACAGAGAACTTGCTCTATTGTCCAGTTTATTTTAGACCAATTACAAGCTTTTTCAAAACATTTCTTGGTGCCTGATCTTGTTTTTCTCTCACTGCCATAAAAATTCATGCTCTTCACAGACGCATGGGCAATGTAAATGGCTACAGAGGATAAAACCAAGCTGCTAAATCTGTTAATAATGTATGGATTGACACAGCACTTTTTAATAATCGAGTAAAAGCCATAAAAAGCAAGAAGAAAATATTTTTGTTGAAAACACACCACCAAGACTAGATATTATTCATGTTATTTTGCTTAGCCAACGTTTTCCCGCAACTGAAAACAATAAATCTAGATAATGAGCAAACCTTTTAAGCTCTTCAGCTTCTTCCACTGCCAATGCACAACTGTGCTGCTCACTAACAACTTGCAATAACTTCCACTTTATTTGATTTTATCAACATCATCATGACAACCCTGGAGACAACTGAGACAATTGCTTCAATTATTTTTATTTGCTTCCACCCTTGTGACAGTGTACAGAAATTCTTCTGGTAAAAGAGTCCTTAGATACTATTTTAGTTAGCCTTTAATAAAACAGAGCTTTTAGGACCAAATTCAGTATGGGTGTAATTGGTCTGCTCCATCAGTAACACGTATTACTAGGCACTGGGACTTCACTTGTTCCTTTGTCGTGACTCTCCCCTTTTGAAATAACACGCATTCTTTTGGGATTTAAAAAAGCATTTTGATTGCACTGGAATATTTTTCTGACTACTATTTAGAACCCCTTTATTGCTGTGCTGTGTATTTCTTAAAATAAAGCTTCTCTGCCAGGAGAAATCATCTTGCTGGGGAATATAACAAACACATCCAGGAGGAAATTGGGGCCAGGGTTTAGCTGATGTTGGATGCACATACAGAGGGAGCTATTGTTGTTTAAAAAATAAGAATAATTCTATGATGAAATATTTATGCTGAATTCTAACCAGTTAATACATATCAACAGTCCAAATGGTGCTTATAATTACTCTTTAACCATAATCATATGGTGTATTTTCAACATTGCTGTGCAAGCAGTTGAAATATATTATAAAGCAGAGATGGATTTTTAAAGTACCAACAACCCAAAATTCAAGATAATTAATTCAGTGATATAAGAACCTCTTTGCAATGCAGGAATCCACACACAAAGACCTTCCTTGCACAGACTCTCAAAAGACCTTTAAAAGAAGAATACAACCCTGGGAGGCACTTCTTTACCATGGCCAGCGCTGCAGCTGAATAACCCAAGGCGTGGGTATCTTCAGGCAAGCTGCATGTAAAGTCAGTGCAGCAAATATTTCACTTGACCTCAGAGAAAACAGAGCCAACGGTCAGCGGCATCCAGAGACTCAATGGTGGAGACAGGGAATACACCCTAAAAGTTACCTGCTGGAAATCCTTGGTGACACATTGCAATGCAATGGGGCAGACTCTGGGCCTGTCTATAATGGCACCACATAGCAGCCAAAGAAATGAGTTTCCTGTAGGTAATTAAGCAGAAGAAAAAGACCATTCTTCAATTCAGCTGCTCCACTACCTCTACAGTAGGTTACTGGCTACCAGCTGAAGATGCTCCATTCAGAGTCTTGCTCTTCCCAAGCCAACTATGAAATGGAAGACGTGCAACAGTTAAATTTACCTGTACACTCTTCCAAATTTATTGTGAGTCTCAGGAAGAGTGACTCTACGTGACAGCTCCTGAACTCATACAATTAGCTTCCTAATCTTCCTAGAAAGACGTAAGAGCTTGGGTAAATGGCCTGGATGCACCCTGATGGCTCAAACTACATTTCCAAAGCATGTTTCCTTGGCATTTTAAACACTTCATGATTTTTATATGCCTGGCACTAGCATTAAGTGATCAGACTCTTTTGTATACACCAAGTGCATCAGAAAAGAAAAACACAACTAGGCCTAGGAGAAAGTTACCAGAATCCAGTTGCTAATTTGATTTCAGAATTAAAATTGAGGCTGACAGCTGGATCTCCTTGGGGAGAAAAATCAACCAGAGGGGATGTAAAGAGGCAAACTCCCCACACGCTGAATTTATGAATGAAAAGAAAGGGGAGACAAGCTGCAGACTGTGACATGAATATACTAAAGTGCTGGATGATACATGAAAACAGTGAGAAATGGTGCTCTCCTCTTGAGGATTTAAAGAGCCTAATTCACCACCTTTTGAACTTAAACCTTTGCTTCATGGGCAGACAGTGTAAACGAGTAAATAAGAATGCCAAACAGCTACTAAGGACAATCAAAAATTTAAAAACAGATGGGGTTTTTTTATTTCTAAAGCTTGCTAAGAGTGCACTGAACTCATGAGTCTGCTGTAGATGCTACTGTAATACCACTTGCATGAAATAATTAATGAGCAAATCAAAATAGGAACACGGGCAACAATTATTTTATTCCTCCTATGTTCTCTTCAGATTTAAACAAGACTAAGCATCTAATTAATTAGACTTAGATTTCTTTGAATCTAATGTACTCTTAGATGGAGAGATAATGGGTAGGGTGTCCCAGTGGCTAATTCACACTTCTGCTAAGAAAGAAATGGTCATGACAACATCCTCAAAGAAGTTAAGGTAGGAATCAGTGTAGCCCATTAACAGTAATACAAACCACAAAGAGGACCTCTCCTCTCACCTCACTTACCCGAGAGACACATGGTGTGCATAAAATTGTTTTATTTTATAGGCTGATAATCATGTTTTTAACAAGAGCTAAGATTTTCCTCTCACTGTTGAGACTCACTGAACAGACAGTAAAAACATGAAAGCAAAACTGGCATATAAACATCAGTTTCCCATGTTTTAATTAATAAACAAGATTAAATCGTCCAGCTGAGCAAACATAGGGTGGCTCAGGGTCTGCATTCAGTGTATGAACAGAAACAGCCATCTGCAGTAATTCTATGTACCTCCACCCTTTGCTAGTTAAGATCAGCTTTAAGTCTTGATCTTCGCAACAAAACTAAAAGCAAGAGAGAAACAAGCAGTTATAACGTCACTCCATTAAAAGCCTATTTTCGTCCTAAAAGTGAATCCAAATTTCCCTAGAAGTGCAAAGATTACTCCAAATAATAAAAAAGCAGAAGGGTGAATTTAATATTTCTCTTTTTAAAAATCATTCCACAATTACTTTCTAATGGCATGAAAGTAAGGTCAACACAACCGTCATCACCTAACGTCTCTAGGTCACCTTCCAAAGGGTAATCGCCACTTTGTCACACTTGCAAGACAATGACTTCCCAACACATGATGAATTCAAATACAGTGACAGCTAATGGGGGGCTGCGGGGATATTGCTCAGAGCTAAGGTCATACCATGAATAAATGAGTTCAGGCACAAGTGAGTAATAAGTGAGGTTAATTCATTTAGGCTGTGAAAAGGAATAATTAGAAATGGAAAGGGGAGAAGGGGTGTTGCATCCCGCCTTCCTCACTCCCCTCTTTGTATGATAAAAAGTCACCCAGTCCCCCCGGGACTTCATTTCAGTGAATTGCCACAGCAATGAAGGCTGGAGTGGGGCTGAGCATCCCAGTTGAGCTGCTCACCAGCGTGAGGCAGAGCAGACACCTGCACCACTGGGAAGAGTCACTGCTAAGGACATCCCACTGAGCCCTTCCCACATTTTCTGTTTGCCTGAGCAATGCATGACCAGAACGGAACAGGTACAAAAATACTGGTGCGGTGGATATGATGTTGTATTGACTCCCTCATTACCCACTGTAATAGTTACACAATTTGGGGACTGTTTTGCTTTTTCATTTTCCTCATTACAACTAAAAATATTACCTAAGCAAAACTACCAGCTGTCATGAAGAGTCAGACAAAAGGATTTCTAGAAAAAGAAGTCAGGTTCCTGCAAGCACTGCAAGTCACACTAAGCTACATAAAATATCCCTAACATTAAGGGTTAATGTAAAGCAGAATTTACAAAATCATCCTACTTCTATTCCTCTCTTCTTTGAATCTTTTCAGGATTTCAGATCTCTTTCCTCTTCCTGCCCCCTTCCCCATTCCCTTCCTCCCCGGACAAGAATATGCGCAGCCCTGGAAAACTGAAATCCTTAGATTTTGTCGAGTCCCGGCATTCTTTGAGACAGCTGTATTTACAGCCATTGCTGGTGAGTAGTCATGCTGGAAGCAATTAGCTTTCATGCTTTTTCAATATCCCCTTTCAAAAACTTTGAGATCTCTCATTGCTATTGATTTAGATGTAGAGAAGCACAGCACAAAAAAAAAAAAAAAAAAAAGGAAGAGCTCATCTATATGCTGAACTCCTTTAGTCTAATTCACATGCAGCAAGTTCAGCTCCCCACCACCTAACGCATGCCTCCGCAGCCACGTTCCCGTCAGTGAAAATGCTCAAAGGCCTTGAAAACCATCACCACAACGCTCAGCGACAGCAGCTTCCAACGCTGCTGGGTCCAGGAAGGGTTCAGTCAGCCAGCAGCCGTCTCTCACTCAGAGCGACAGGTTGCATTTGAGCAGCTCTGCTGAGCTTAACAACACTTTCAAGTGTGTCCTTTGTATTTTTCTAAGAGAAAAATCTGTCGCTGCTGGACTACTTAAAACAAAAAAAAAAGAAAAAAAAAAGAAATGGAAAGCAAAACACGGTATGATAAGACAGTAGCTAAATGTATACTGATTGCAGTAATTGCATCCATTCCTCTGTCGGAAAGTCTTGTATTGTATTTCTAACACACGCTGATAAGTGCATTCACAACATGATTAACTGCCTCCTGACAAGAATGGCTATTATGTTTAACAGACTGATTAGCAAGTGACAGAGCTGCAAACTGTACTCCTAGTAAATTGGCTGCTTTTAAATTACAGCAGCTTTTTTATGGTTCCATTTTTAAAATTCAATGGTTTGTTACACACATGCAATGTAATTCCTATCTGACAATAAGTGATAGAGGATACTGAGCTTTTAACTTTTAATCTTCAGATCTCAATTAAAGCACTGCTCATTTTCTTTTTAATTACAGCGAAATCTGCACCATACATGGTACTCATTAGGCAACATCCTGTCTTCAACATCTCTCAAAAACTATCCTTAAACACAGGGACAGCAATTCTAGTGCACCTCTTTTAGAAGTCCTACCTTATTTAAGCCACCACTTTTACTGGTTCTGTAACCAGTCAACTAAGACAGGATTTATTATATTCTTCCCAGCATTTGATTAATTCTCTCTTCTTACTGCTATGGGCGCCTTTCCCATGGACTTTCACCAAGCCCTCAGGAACCTCAGAGCAAGGCGAGGGGAAGAAGTGTGGGGTTTGTGCCACCAACAGCCCCGCTCACCTCCTGGACCAGAAATTAAAGCAGAGATCTGAAATCTGACCTCAGTTCAGACTTCCCATGGCACAAGGCTCACCCTGCTATAGCCAGGACTGTTCATACCTCAAGTGAAATGAGCTCCCCATTGATTCCATGTATTTCTGAACAACAAATGGTAGGATTTAAGCACATGGTTCCTCGCAGTGCTTCTGAAAATCCTGCCATCAAATGTGTGGTTCTGCTTTTGTTGATTGCTCTTATTTTTTATCACTGTAACATATGACAGCACCAGTCTTGGATGTGGGCCCTTTGTGTATTTCATACAAACACAACTATAAAGACAGACTTGACCCCAGAGAGCTTGCAGTCCACAAGACAGAAGCAGAAAAGAGATATAACATTCTGCACCAATTTAAATTCACACAGAAAGCACAAACTCTTTAAGTACAAATTTATCTAGAGACTTTCACGCTCAATGACATCATGTACTTCAAACCAGCTTATTTATAACATAAAGCTTAGTATAACTTGTAAGAAGATAAAATAAATCAATTTGCTCTATCACAGAACTTCATCAGATACAATACAGATGGCTGTGCTACCATGATTAAAAATAACCTACACACTTTTAAATCAGCTCAAGGCATTTATCAAATTAGGAAACCAGTGGAGGAGGATGTTGTCTAGCTTGTGTACAGTAATGGGAATATCCACTCAGCAGTCTGGTGCTTTTATTAATCTTATCTCATGTGTTTATAATTTTATTCTGGACAGCCAGTTGAACTGGGAGAGTTCTGTGTCCCAAATCATTTATCTTTGCTAAATACCAAGACAGAACAACTTGAAGTTGTTTATTGAATTTGGATAAGGAGCAGGGAGGGGTGAAATAATCCAAAGGGCAACCTGATTGTAGAACAGAACATAAAACACTTCCATAACAAAACCAGTGTAAAGCAAACCTGCCATCCTAGCTGAGCGGTCCAACACTCCATGCTGGATAAAAAAGGATGATGGGAGCTAACAGACTCCAAGAGATAACCCCTATAGTAAATTAATCATCAAGGAGTTCACACCATAGAAGGGGCCCTATAGATCTTGGCATCCTCGTACACGGTCCTCAGCCAGCCGGCTTGTGTTTCCCAGCTAAACTGTACCAGGCAGGGAGACAGAGTGCAAAACACCCCACAGCCCTGCAAACAATACTGTTTGAAGAATGAAATTCATTTCTTTCTCAGCTTTCATCGCTCTTGTTCTCACATTCCACCCACAGAGGGAAAATTAAATGTTGATGTTTGCTCAGGATTCATTTACTAAAGGATTGACTTGCAAGGTTTTTGAAGGAGCTCTGTCCAGATCTTCCCACTGGAAGGAAAATCACGATGCCCTGGCATCTCTGGAGAGAGGGAACATAAAGCATGAATTGCTCAGAGTGTGTATGCCCGAAGAGACAGGATCATTCTCTATGCTGGCAGGAAATTCCAGTTCCTGTAACCCCTGCATAATGAGGAGGGAGAGCTCATGCTGTGACCACTTCTTTTTTTAAAAAAAAAAAAAAAAAAATCCATGTATAATAAGCTCATGGGTCAGTCAGAGCTTCAACATCCACTGCCTACAATTTTTCTTCATAATGAGCTCCCTAAAGAAGACCAAAAGCCTTTGTAACTCAAATAAAGCCAGACTTCATCACAATAAACCTCAAATATGTAACTTATTAAGCACAGAAAACTCAAAGCAACTAGATCAAACAGAAGAGAAATAAAAAGGCTTATACCCAGCACTCCCCCGAGAACACAGTGTCACTGCAGGTAGGTCCTCCATGCTTGGTCCCAGCTAACCTAGAGACTTCACGAGCTGCCCCACAGCCGGCGGTCCCCAGGCAGACCCCTCCACGCTCTCCACACCTGGCTGGCTGCTCCTGCTCCCCTGTGCATCTCTGCACCAGCCACCGGTGACCAGCTCCACACCGTGGTCCCTCTACACTGCCACATCCTCCCTTCCCTGGGAGGTTTTTGCAGAGCACCCTCAAATCCCACTGCCACTTCATAGTTTGGAGCCCCTCTTACTGGATTATAATGACGATCTCCCAGTTTAGCATCCAGGCCTGTGTAAAATCTCTTGGGGTCAGAACACTGACCAAAGTAAGATATACCAGTAATTTGATCAAGAAGCATCTAGATTACTCCCTGGAGTAGAGGCTCTGTGTGGGCAGGACCACACATGAATTTTAACTCTGAAGTCCATGTGAGCTTTACAGCTGCTTTCAGTAGGCAGATGATGAAGATCTATTTGCATCTAAATCTAATAATTTTTCCTGAAGAGGATCATAAATTAAAAAAGTAATAATCAAAATATAATAAATTCTGTCTAGAATATCACGGTCAAAGTTCACTTCTGCCTTTATAAGACAAATTTAAGAAAAACAGGATACCATTAGAATTCATTAGATACACACTTTGGACTCATTGCTTATTAAAATACATATTAGCTGTTCCCTCTACTTCAATTTATCAGCTGTACCATGCCCATATTTTGTTTTCAAGAGGATTACACCACCACATCTAATTATATGAATGCTCCTGCAGGTTATAATTGAAAATGAGATCAGCTGATAAACTGCCTTGATAAAGATTCAAACACGTACTAGGAGAAGGCGGCGACATCTATTCCTTCTGGTTTTGCTCCTTTGCAGTGGCCTTAGAAATACATTGAAATTGCTTCTCTTCTGCTCTTGCTCATTTAAAGTTCACCTCTGTCCCTCGAGATGCCCACAGTTCCTTGCAGCATCCCTCTCCATGCTGCTTCCCTGGCCTCTCACCTCCATTTCCCTTTTGGTTGCCATTTGGCAGCTCTCTGATGCCAACCCCATCTCATCGTACCCACTCTGCCACCTCTTTGCAGCTCCAGCAGCACCACCAGGTCCCTTTGGCTTGGCCCCCTTCGCCATGCCCTACGATCTCATTTAAAACCGCCATTGCCAAACTGCTGCATTCTGAAATAGCAACCAGAACACAGAGGATCCTGACCACAGAGGGCAACACCACCAAGAAGCACGAGAAACTGCAGAAGCTAAATAGGGTGAAGGATCCACAGTAATCCTCAATATTGTATCAGAATTTAGGGTAATCTTTATCAGCTTACTTTCTAGTGATGATTTCAGAGACAGCAGCAAAGACAAGTGCTGCAGTGGCTGCCATATGTTGACCATAAATATAAAGTGAATTATTATTAGTGCAATTAACACTGACAATAAAACATATTTAAAACTATAGGATTTTTTTTCCTTCTTTGTGAAGCTGCTTACAAGCACCCAAAACTTGTACCAAGGGTCAACTTCAGCTTTTGACACAGATTTGGTCTGAAGACCAGGAGGGGTGGTTTTTTTTTTTAAAAAAAAAAAAAGTCCATTTCCAAAAATTACTTCTGAAAGACAAAAAAAGCTTGAGGGTATTTTCCTCTGTTCATAAGCTGAGTATTGAAACTGGGTTACAAGAGAAAAGCAACCTCTACCATGTTTCTCACAACGTTGTATTAAACAGCATTCTTAGGTTTCTGAGTTATATTTGTTTTTAAATTGCTTTTAACACAGGAACATCAGGTTAATGAGTTTTATCCAGTTTGACTGGAGGCACTGAAGCAGACATTGCATGTGTATAAGTTTGCTTCTTTTAAAGAATAAAGTAATCCCATGTTATTTCTTTTGGGGTGAAACAATGACATCTTCAACACAGGACTGTGGAACCATCGAGAAAGCCTGGCAATCCTGACAGACTGAGGGATCAGAGGAGAGGGGGAAGAATTTATGAAAAGAATAAGAGATTTCAGAAATCAAGGGCTTTTTTAAAAAAAAAAAGAATCAGAGAGAAAAGAGACTGGAAATTTATTTAACAACAACAAAGTACTTTCCACCACCTCTTTTTATTCAAATCTTTTGCCTTCAGAATCCCAGCCCTTCAAAACACTTCTCACCAGGGCACCATATAAACAAAGCAGACCATGGGAGGTAGGTGTGGATCATCAGCTTTAGCTGCAAGACTTGTATTTCTGCCTATCATTTTCAGCAGAGGCAATGCAAAAAAAAGCAGAAAAACCTTGAAAATCAGGAAGATTTGAAGGCAGTCTATAGAGCAGTTTACTAAAACCTGTTTTCATCAAACTGTCTTAGTACCAGAGTTTTTTACCATTTCTGAGTGATTGCAGGAGCTATTACTTTAATTTAATTTAAAATAAAACAATTTTCAATTTGAAAGTTAAAACGTGAGTGCTCCAAGGAGACCTACAAAGCAGAAGAAACAAGATAAAGGCTCCTTTCCCCTTCCACAGTACTTGAAATCACATTGGCTTTAACCTACCTTTAATACTGGTCTGTACAAAAATGTTTTCATTTGGCTTGCGGAACTGAACACAGCGGTTTTTGTGGAACCAGTCTAACCAGTCTAAGCTTGAAGCTTCATTTTCTTGGAGTCCTCTCTCCTCATTTTTTTTTTCCTTTGGCTCCTAGATATTACTTTCCTATCACCTTCCCCTAAACAAAGTAGTTCCTGTGAGTGGAAAGTAGCGTATTGGGAGCTGCAATGTTGGATTTGGTGGCATCTCTCTGAAGAGCCCTTTCAATTCACTGAGAACAATCTTCCTCCATCCTCTCCTTTCAGAAAACAGGGGTCTGTGTCCCATACAAGTGACACAACCTCTGTTGGACATGAGGGCCTCATCTCCAGGTCAGCCCCCAGGAGTCTAGACTAAGCTCCCCAGCATGAAGCAGAGACGCAGAGCTCAGATCCCCGGTCACAGCCCTGCCCAGGTCCTGCTGTGGAAGCAGGGGTGGTGTGGAAAAGACAAATTATCTACTCGGGCATGGACCATGTCTTTTCCTCCCTGCATCTGAAGTCTTATTTACCAAGCATCCGAAGCTCAACTGGAAAACCACTTCCAGAAATGAAAGAATCATGATAGGGAAAAACTGCTAGAAGATCCATCACACAATGTCTAGCGAATAATCCAGCAGGCTGCAATATTTATTTGGAGATCTGCAAGCAGCCAAGAGATGACAACACTCCAATTAAAACAGCAAGCTGCAAAACATATCCAAAAGGCTTTCCTTCCCATCCAGCCCCTGCTCCGATAGGAGGCAATGAAGTAAACATCAAGTTGCACTGGGAGTTGTTTCCATAAAGAAAATACAGATAATGAGGCATCCCTAAAAACTCTTCTTTTTTTTTTCTTTTAATTTAAAATTAAGAGGACCATGTGAACAAAAGAAATGGCGTCTGAGGCAAAAGGACAGATGTTCTGCTCCCAGAGCAGTGCACAAAAACGAGGCTTATTACAAGCCTTTTATTTTACTTTGGTTTTTTTTTTATTTACTCTTCTTTCTCTCCTCACTCATCTATTCATCGGAGTACTGAAAATTCAAGTTCTTGTTCTTCTGATTCATATTGAAATCAAAACACATACAAGTACACAGCACAGCTTTCAGCATAAAAGTTTGAAGAGTTTTGTTGTGGATTTTGGGGGCTTTTTTTTTTTTTTTCCCCCTAAGTGTATAACAAGCCAATTACAGAGGCTGAATCAGTACCTTTTAGATGAATACACAGGAAATGAGAGGAACATGGCAACAGTGACACATCTTCCAGCCTGAACTCCCTGGAACATGTGGTAGATGTTATTATTTTATGTATAATGAGTAACTTGTAACGTGTTTATCTCATCAAGAAAACCACTTTTCCCCTCACTTTTGCATTCCCTGGGTGCTTAATGAAGTGGTTTTGCTTTTGATGAAGGTAAATGCATAAATAATCTCTTCAGAACAATTCCTGTGCTGTGGTCACACATGCACTCATGTCCTTAGCTGCCAAGAAAAAAACAGCCAAGGCCACCTGCTTCAAAGGCCAATGGGTACAGGAGATTTTCCACAAAGCAGAGTAATCTGATAAGGCTCAATGCTATTCTCATCAAGATATGCACAATGTTATTTCCTTTATATATGCCTCAGACAAAGAAGAGACGGTTCTGCCATACAGAGCACAACATCGGCCTCTCTGCAGAGACTCCTGGCCGGATACCCAAACACCAGCTCTCTCTGGCCTTCCAGCTGATGTACCAGCTACAACTCAAAAACTTGCAGGCTCTAAGGTGACCCAGAGAGGCCATGGGAAAGGTTTTTCCATCTAGAGTTACTGACTCAGAGAAGAAAACAGGAATCCAGTATGGCAAAGCTTTATAATGCTTTTGTTGAACAAATTTCAATTGAAACATTTCAGACCAGTCCATTAAAATGAAATACTCCAATTCAGAGCAAATTTACCTAAATAGGGCATTGCCTTAATAGTTTCCTGGTTGAACACTAAATACTTGCATAAAAGCTAGGATATCCTAGATTTCCTGTTAGGAAACCATTCTAAAAACAAATTGCTGAGCAGTTCTGGTTATCACAGGGCTGTTACAGAGGTGGCCACTTCAGTTGGGCTTGGCTATTGCCTTAAGGCACACGGGCTCTGGTCTTCTGTCTGGATGGCCACCATTACCTTGATTCTTCACTTGCCATGTAAAGATCGGAGGACTTGCCAACATGGAAGGAAGTAGCCCCATACCAGCCACACTCCGATACTCCACCTAAATTTCGAATAGACGTGACTTATATCGCACAGAGCATACAAAAAGGTTTAGGGAGAGAGCATGTACTCAACCAAATCAGTCACGGGAACTAACAGCAATGTTTCTGCAAAGAATACGAGAGACCTATAGGTATGAGAACCAGTCAGGAGGGCCATCATCTTCTGATTTATAAGGAAGTTGTCCTTGATCCACCTGGATCATTGCTCCCATTCTGGTACAGTTGAGCAATTGTTACCATCTGAACCATATGTGTAATGACACTTTTTTTTCTCACATATAAGATATTTCCTTGCTGTACCTTTACTTCTGCTCTTTAAAATTGGAAACAAATCCTATGCTTTGTAATTAAATAAATAAATAAAACAAAAGGATTTTAAGCTAATAGTCATTACAATCACCATAATAAATTTATGGGAAATACAATTAACTACTACCATGGCAATCTGGAAACCCTTTTGTTATCATTAAAAGGATAATTAGCTTTCACTATTTTAACAAATTCATTAATTAAAAATTTAGGACAGTTTTGCCAGAGTAAATTTACTTGCATACATTACAAATAACACACTCTCATGGTATTTTCTCTTTAACTCATCATGTCTTCTATATGTATCTTTATACCATGCTGTCGTAATTTTCATTTAGGAGACAACAGTGCATTTATGCTCTCATTCTACTCAGCTAGATGCATGCAAATTTGTTTAAAGGTAGAAAAATGCATGCAAAGCAAATAATTCTTTGGGCTAAAAAGTACAGTCGCAGCAGCGCTTGCAGGTGCCTGTACCTCAGTTGTTACAGTGAAGAAAAACAAAATAAACTTAAAAGTCCTTTTTTTTTTTGTGGTTGTAAAAGACTGCCTATGCTTTAAAAATCCAACATTTTTATCTTTTAATTTGAATTGAGTATGTTTCAATTTAATTTCAACTTAACTGGGAGTTTAAAAAAATTGAAACTTCCCTCTATGTGGGCCTCGACTCCTTCAAAATTGATTTATCATCGCTTCATATGCACTTAGCACCATTTTTAACAATGGCTTTGGAGTTGTCACCAGCAAACAAAAAGAAGTTAACACACAGTGCCAGGAGGAAATCTCACTGCCATGCAGCCGAAAGCAGATCAGACATGGGCAAGCAAGACTGGAGAACCTGTGCACACCACGTAAGACTCAACGACACATTTGCAGGAGCCCTCATATCCACAGGAGAGCTTCTCACCACACTTACTGCCTATGCAACACATCCACAATAATTTCATGTATTCTGGGTGTGAAACGCTTCTCAAGAAGGGTTTTATTCAGAGCCACAATAAGCAATGGCACTGGCCATGAACTTACCTATTCAAGATGACTGCGACATGCCGTAGGAAAACTCACAGTACCTCACTTGCACACAGATCTACAGACTAAAGTAAGTTGGGGAAGTTGCTTGGCAAATTATTGCAAATGTTAAATAATGCGGTCACATCACAAAGAGTCTGTGAACAATTCAAAACAAGCAGAAGCAAAACAAAGCATTTGCTGTAAATTGTACATCCAGCTGAAGAAATGAGGTTGAATAACTCACTATTATGTTTTGGTTTGTCACTTGTTATGATCCGGCACAGAGCAAAAATCTTTGTGGGAGAATGAATGTATCCTATTTAGAGTTCCATTCAGCAATGATTTTATATAGTTTGCAGGTGTAGGTCACGGGTGAAATATAGACCAAAATCCCTGCTGCTGGAAATATAAATCTCTATAAAGAGTCTTATAAAGCAGGTACTGTCTAGAAAACTGACACTTTTTTTTAAAAACAGAAAAAGTAGACACATGCTTGTTACTCAGTTGAAATAAAGATGCTTCTGAAGACTGTAAAGGCACACAAATTGAAATTGTAAGAAAATAAGGACCGTAAGGACATTCAGTATGTAATTATTTAAGCAGAAGATTCTTCATAAGTTGCATAAACAAGCTCAGTGTATAAACTCATTTTTAAAAAACTATTTCAGTTTCTGGGAAAAAAAAAACAGGACTGGTGTTAAAATGGCAATATATTTTAGCATGTCTCTTTCTTTTTATCTCTAAAAATGTATAATATTAAATGTACAATATTAAATTTGGAGGAAATGCAAATATTAGCCAGGGCAAAGAATCAGAAAAAAAAAGCACCCAGAGAGATTATACACATAGGCACTAAATAACCATCTCTGTGGAAAAATAAAGCAGTATATCTCAGGAAGGTAAAATATGCTACAATAATGCCAAGAGGTTTGGCGAGCAACAGAACTAATGAAACTGAGCTTCAGACTTGGCTCTAGCAAGGTCTGAGATGTGAGAGAGATTTCCTGACATTAGCTTTTCATAACAGTGCTCTCCTTGGTGGCTTCTCTGGTGTCCAACAGCTGTGGAGATGATGCTGTGGCTTTTCTGTCAGAAGGAGCCCTAAAACAGACTCTCTTCTCTATCCAGCATTTTTATTTCATCAAAAGGAATTCAGTGTCTTTGAAAACTCTACCTTTGTCCAATTTGGTTGAAAGCAGGACACACACTTCTCCACCTCATCTCTTTAGGAAAGCAGGCAAAAATCAAAACAACAGATTTAGATGACTAAGGATAAAACATGATTTTCCAGTAGATTACGTCTGCAAAAAATGGTGGTGCAAAGGTTGCACCACAAACGGGAAATGTTTGACACCCCAGGACTGTAACAATCCCTCTCCTGACGGGATTCCAGAAGGACCGCAAGGAGAAGCTGCATGTTTTGCTCAGGATATCAGTGGTAAAAGCCCGACAACCCAGAAACAGAAGTTGACTACTGGAGGTACTTACATGGGAACAGAATTAAAGAATAAAGTACTGGTATACAGAGAGGTAGGAATTCATCAGTACGTGACGTGTATTATCAAAAAGAGAAATGACCTGGTACTACTAGACTGCACAATTCGCACACGACTACAAAAGGAACTGCATCACTCCAGAGACTTGAGGGAAAAGGGCACCGTACTGTCATCGTTACCTGATCTTCACATGGATGGCCAACTAATCAATGTCAACACAGTTCCCAGGAGGTGCAACGGCTGCAGAATCGGGCCTTTCATGACTTGCAAAAAAACACACAGCAACTGCAGCAAAGCAAGAGCAGAAACTACATCTACCTTAAATTTGGTTTAACCTTTCTTCAACAAGACCACAAAAAATTTAGAATGTCACCTCCTGAAGCACACACACAATGCCATGCAGAAAAAAGCCCGCTCTGGCCTACTCTCTCCTTGCTGAGGATGATGCATAGGGGCTCTGTGGGTGAGTGTGAAGCCTTTACTGTCACAAGCGCAGCTTCACAGGACATGGAAAGCCTGAAGCCCATGTCAGTACACCTGCAGTCTGGCAGCACCATGCTTTGTGGCTGCCAATTCGAGATCTTCATGAATGACAGCGTTCAGCAACACCAATGAACATCTGTTTCTTCCTCCTCCTCCTCTTTCTTCTTCCTTCTCCTTTGCTTCTACTTAACTCAGTCTTAAGTGACCAAGATATCGTGGAAGCAAAGGCAGATTAAAGATTGCAGTAGATGATAACATCTGCCGATTTAACTCTGAAGAAAAAGAGAAGAAAATTGCAGTAAGGCTTTGAAAGAGGGTGTAATGTACAGGGATAATGGGGAAAGCTTAAAGTGAAGGTCATGGCAGTCGTGATTTGACAGACTGTTTCCCTGGGTGGCAGGTGGAAGAGCAAGGCCTGTAGAGGGGGTGTTGGAAACAGGAATGGTGTGATTGCAGCCTGCTGTAATCAAAAATAAAAGCAAGGCAACCCTTGCTTATCTCTACAGCAGCCTGCTATGCAGGGGAGGGAGCAAGAACGGAGACCATAGCTTCATTCAAGTGCATTGTCTCTGCTTTACACATTAAGTGCTTTTAAAAAAGTGATCATTTTGATGCTTTCCCTTTCTATGCTTGCAGCCTGCATCTTCCCATGACAATGTACCAGAAAAGTTTAAACTTTCCTTCCAGGGATTTAGCTTAACCAAGCCATGCCCACACCACTTCTAATTCCGTAAGAATTAGACAGAGGCGTTGCCTTAGGAAAATTCAAACCCTATGTCAGCAGTTTATCAGATGGTTTCTAGCTAAGGGACATATTAAAAGACAAGATCTGATTCTGCAGTCAAATGGCCACATGCAGGCCAGTGAACTGCACACTATAAATAGCATTACTCAGCTAGACTGAAGTGAGGGAGAAAAAGAGGAAACATCCCACACGGAGCAGACTCTCCCATTTGCTGAACTGCTCCTTTCTGGAGGCACTGAAACCAAGAAACACTGGGGGTTCAGCAGGTCACATCCCTGCCCAGTCCCAGCTCATTTCACCATCTCAAAATAAATTAAAAAACAGGCAGTGCTGTGCAGAGGAAGGAATAGGGATGATTCCTTCTTCAATATCAGCTTTGTGCTGGTGCGACAGTTCTGGTTAGGAGTTGAGTCAAACCACAGGCACATCCCTCTCCTCACTATGATCCCAAAGATCCCTGGGGGAGGATGTCTAAAGGAGATTGTCAGGACGGGGCAAGCGTGCAGCGACACACATCCGAAGCTCTCAGGCAGTTAGCAGTAGCCTACAGTGCAGGAACTTTCCACAGAAAAAAAAAAAAAGAAAAAAAAATAGTATTACTGAATGGATTTTTTTTTCGGTAAAGATGCCCCGTCCCTTTCCAAATGCACATAAAATTTTATCATCTACAACATCCTCTGGCAAGAACTTCCACAGGTTATGCAGTTGGTGAAGCTCCTTTCATTTTGAACCTGCCAGCTGCTGGTTTCAAGCGATGTCACCGAGTCTTTTTTTGAAAAGGCAGTAATTTCCCTATTCACCTGATGCAATGTTTATTTCTTCAGATCTGACTCATTCTCACTGAGATAGGCATCTTCCTGCCAGTGGATATATTCCCTTTCCTGCAGAAGAACACAGATGTTGACTTCCTAACTGCTACTTTTTATTTTTTCTCTTAATTGAAATTACCTTCTGCATCCTTAATTGTATAACTAAATGTCCTATATGTTGACAGTAATGCAGTTTATAGAAACTCAGTTGAAGAAAGCAGGTAAATTTCTTTAAATAATAAATACTAGAATGGTATTCATTAAAGTAAATTTCAATTATGGTACTTGGAAATTAAATGGTTAAAAATTATAATTTATTTCAAATTTAGAAAGGCCTCCAAAGTCAGTTCTTTCTGAGGCTGTAAAAGACACAGCATCATGTTATTTTTTCAGACAAGAGCATTTCAGGCAGTCAGCCTGACAATTTCAGCTAATTCAGCTCATGCCATTGGACCTCATGTAAGGAAGGAGAACTAAATGGCTCTTGCATCTAAGGAAATGGAGTGGCTTTGACTTTACTTGCCTAGAATCCTGTCTATCAGCCTGTGTGCATTTGGGGCCAGCAGCCACCAGTCCAAACAGCCACACTTGTGCTGATCTCAGTGCAGACCTGCATCAATACTGCCACCATATCTCCTGGAGAAAAAGATTTTCTACCCGTTCAAAAGCTAGTGTCTTTAATTTTTGCAACTGTGAAGATGAGATACCAGCATACAAGGCAAGGCTAACACAGTGCTGACTTGACAAGAAATGTGTCCACCAAAGAACTGGAAGATCCAAAAGGAAAGATGCCTGTTACTAAAATAAGCCAATATACTTTAAAAGAGGCAGGTATCTCCAGTCCCATACTGTAGCAGCAAACCTGGAGTAACAACGCCTGCCAAATGTTATGAAACCTGTAACCACAGTGTGACTGAATAAGCCTTCAACCAAGCGTTACAAGAAAGGAATTCTGGTGCTCAGCACAACATAATTTTAGAGGGAAGTGGATGTTCTGTTGTGATATAGCATAAAGGAATATGAATGAATTAAACCTCTTTAACAACTTCTCAACAATGATGCCTATTAAATGCTCAGAGAAATTCCTCCAGGCAGCAGTTGATTAAATAAATGTAAAATGCTTTCATATCAAAAGGGCATGATCCTGTGTCAGGAAAGAAAGCTTTGACTTCCTTTTAACTCCAGCTTCAAAGCACCTATGTTGAGCACAGTAACATAGACAGGACAGGTCAGACTCAGCATCCAGCCCCAAAGAGGAGTCTAAGGAGAAACCCAAAGCTCACCAAGAGTGAGATCAAAGCAGCGTGGCTACAGGGAAGGAGAGGTGCTATCACGCCAGCACAGCTCCCAGGGTAGACAGGACTTGCTGGGAAGAGGACATGAGGATAAGAGCTCTTAGAAAAGATCCAAGTTCATTAATTCCTTGTGGTGGTCAGTTGCTATTATACTCTGTCTTTGGTGAATGGAGATGCATCCTCCCTTCACCCCAGAGCGAACGGCTGCCTCAGCTCAGCTGCAGCAGTCAGGTGCAGGGGGAGGCAAGGATGAGTCACGCACTCCAGTGAGGAGGTCTATGTGTTAATGATGTGGTTTAACAATTATTTATGCACAAACAATCTCCCAAATTTTCTCTGCAGAAAAACTACAGCAAACTAGCCACAACTGACACAAACTTTAAATTGACTTACTCCCCTGCATTCCATATCCATGGGAACGTGACATGATTGCACACCAAGTCATAGGCAATTGATCCATGCCTTTGAGCCAGTAAAACACAAAGTAGCAGTCAGTTTTCTGCTGGGATGCAAAAATTTCTTCCTCTGAGAAGATATCACATCATGTGAACCTCACCTTGACTGAAACTCCCTTACCAAGTCAGCAGTCAAGAACAATGTTGTTAGGAGGTTCACAAGAGGTTAGCAGCTATTCAGTCACAGAAAGATCTGTTTAGAGGGCTTGTATGATTTAAATCTCACTACTGGCTTGATTTAAAGGGGAAAATACAAAGTAAACATTGGGGATGAAAGTCTGGGCAAAGCCAGAAAAAAGTTTGCACATGTTAAAAATATATTTACAAAACTACAGAATTTTAAATAGATCTCAGGAGCTGCTAACAGCAACGGGACGTTCAGTGGCTGAAATGCCTCTAACAAAGTAGTCATAACCATACCTCTTAACTTAAGCATCTCTCAGGACAGGAGATGCCCTGTTTGTGAGAGAGAATCAGTCACCATCCTCCACAACACTGGAGTTACTGTGACAGAGCACTGTCACTCTCATTGGCAGGGCTGGCTGCCTGCCTCCAACCCGGTACAACAGCGAGCATTCCCAAAGCAGACAAATGAAAACTAAAACTGGTTACACGTGATTGTCAACTTACAGAGGACTATGAGAAGCAGGGATACTCCAGCCAGTCCTCAGCGTAACAGAAGGGCATCTAACATGGTGTAACTTGTGTTTTCTGCTATGCATCACAGCACATAAATTATGCCACTTAGAGACAGAACCAAATTCTGACTTTGGGAATTAGTCCAGTCTATCAAAGCTTTGGTCAGCCTTTCCAACACCTCTTACTTTGAGCATCAGCACTTCTTTATTTTAACAAGAACAAAACCCCAGTTTTTCTGCAAAGCTTCTGAAAAGTTCAAGTTGTCATGACTGCAACTCAGCCTCTGCTGACATTCATCAGTGGCAAGCAGTAATTTCTGTTTTCCTAGCAACCCTACACCTTCCCTCTTCCCATTTGCCTGCTTTGTCCGTTTCTTGCATTCTGCCTTACACCAACATTTACAAAAGCCTAGCAGTAGGGACTATTTTTTTTTTGTTTCTCCAACACCTGTCATTTATAATTCCTCACCTCTTCAAGGTTTGGAAGCACTATCTGCTGTAAATACTAATTCCGATGACACATTTATTATTTTTTTCATCATAGTTCTCTTTCTCCTTTGTCACTTCTTTTTCTGTCTTTTATTTTTCTTTCCAACTTCTTAAATTTCATCTATTTCTTAGCTGTAATATGTTTTTAGGAAAAAAAAATAAATCTGTATATTCTTTTAGATTAAACTAAGTTCTGCACTACAAATGGTAATTATTTCGTGCAGCCACACACAAACACATTTCTTGTCACCAAGTCCCTGACAGCATTTCAAATGTTGGGAAAAGTTTCTGTGTCTAATAAGATGGAACAAACTTGCCACAGCTGATTTTATATAATGTATCCTTATAAGTTACATAACAGAATGCCTCCACACACCTAGAGCAAAGAAATTTGTCATTTTAAACTAAATGCCCAGTGAAGCTCACTAGTTGGAAACTAGCAGAAGAAGATTTACTGAAAGCAGTTAATGGTCAGATAGCCTGAATGGGAAGTTTTAATGGAACTGGAGATTCAGGAAATGGAGACCTACAGATAGATTATAAACATTTTTAACTGCAGAGTTACGGGTTCTGACTGGCACACGTCACAAGTTGTCAAGGACTGGTATCACTGCAATCATCATCAAACTGTCCTTCCTGATCGCACCACTCCACAAGAACTTCACCTTCTCTCTGCTCCAAGCAATAGTGCACCATTCAGCACTAAAAATGGGAGATTTCCTAACACCTCTTTGCTAGAAGGAAAGGGAAAACCTCTCCAACTTTTAGGATAGTCAAGAAAATTAACATTTCTGTTCCCCTCAGGACAAAGAGAAGAAAACTGGCAGTCGAAGACCAAGGCAAGGCACACGGCTAGTTTTTCCCCACCTCCGCCATCAGAGTGTGCTGAGCCCTAAAACAAAAAGAGAAATCAATGCCTAAATGTGCTCTGAGAATTGCACCAACTCTCAGCCCAGCCCCAAGTGCTGCTTGGCTGCTATAAATCAGCGTGATGGAGAGGGCTGGCATGCTACAGGCCTGAAAAACCAGGAGATGTAGCAGCTTCACGGTCTCCCTCCCCTCAACACTCACTCACGCAGAGCTTCAGCGCTGCACAGTGCCTTCTCCCATTGCCTCCGCCACTTGTGGGATTTTGGCCTGCGTAAATATAAATAGTTTTAAATATAGATAATACTCCTGTTTCCTTAAAAAGCCCTTCCACTACTTTTGTCACTCCCGTGCTGAGAAAAAAAATCATCCCAGGGCTCCCTGCAACACGATAGAAAAGGGCAAGCACTGAGCACCAGCTCAGCGCCCCGCGTCCCGGCTTGCACCAGCCCCGAGCACAGCACTCGAAAACTTGAGGCCCCTTCCCAGCAAAGCAGAGGGACAGACCTGGGCTCTTTACAGATTCAACTCCACCATCCCCTAGTGCCAGGGAAATAAATATATGGTATTTCAGAGGCATGGGACATAAATACTAGCTTAGTTTAGAACCCTGTGGGCAGGAAAGTGCTCTGCCCATTAAAACATAAATTATCATCTGAGCCTAGCTGATGAGAGGCTGGGACTAATAGGAAGTGGTACTAAATCAGAATTATAGGAATGCTCTTTCCAGTCTGACTGTGGGAATTTACTCTCCTCCCTAGTGTGCCTCAAGATGGCAGACGAAAATTAAGGCTAGTTTGTATGGGAGCTCAGAAGTAAATTGTTACCCTCCCCAAATACAGCCTTATCAATAAAGTATCATCTTAATCCCATCCACCCTGGTTGTAGAACACCTGTCACCCCTGAACTTCCAAGTCTTTATGAAAAGAAGAAATTTAATCTCACAACCATCCTCTGAATTAGGTAGCAGCAGCATTAACAGTAATATTAGGTCTACAGGGAAATTGAGCCTGGCACTCATTTCCAGAGCGGGGCTTTAAAAAAAATTACTCAGCACAATGGCTATGAACTTCCTTTGAAAACTCTGAATCTATACCATGAATGCCCTTGGAAAATCTGGCCCTGTGGAGCACACAGAAACCCCTGCACAATCCCCACACAGACACCTACTCCTCTTAAGTTGGGAGGGTGTAGACTCTTTTCCCCTTCCTCCTTAGGTCCCATCCAAAAAGGCACCAGCAACAGCTCCAAACACCGTAAGTTTCATTACTGTAACGCCCAGCGGTTGCGTACACCTAGAAAGCATCCTGAAGACAGCAAGAGCTATCATCCAGCCTCATTGCTTCATCTCTTCTCAAAGCTGAGAACTGAAATCAAGGTCTACTACTTCCCAAGTGGCAACTTTCTATGAGGAGTTTTAATGTAAAGCAAAATTTTACAGCTGTTTTTATAGCAAGGGCTATAGCATTGACAGAACTTAAACTAATAGCACAAACACTATTGCAGGACGTGGAGGGGACTTCACCAGAAACATCTGCTTGGGTTCCTGGCTTTACCTCACTGAGAACAGGCATTATTAAGTCAATGCGTGAGATTTTTCTTAACATTTACGTAAATTAGTTCCTAGCAGCCTAGCAAGCATGGCTTCAGTTCCTATCATGCCAGCCCTTTATCTCAGGGAAGGCCTGTTACTCTGATTGTAAAGATGGAGAATCGAGGGATAATGCAATAATTTAGTGATGTACTCGACGTAGCACTGGAGTCCACAACAAATCCAGGAATTTAATCCAAGTCATTTCAGCTCTTCCCTATAGTTTTAACTCAGACCAATTTTTAACTCCTCTTCCTAATTCTTGAGAATTAGGAAAAAGTAATCACGACAAGTTTAAAGCACTTGGAGAGATCAAACGTGCCAGCTTATTTATGATCTACAGATTAATCAATACATTCAGATACAGTTTCTGCTTGCCAGTAATATTTTCTTTGACTCCTCAATTTACCCTTTCCTCCAGATGCTCACTTCCTAAGCAATACTACCTCACACCTCTTATTTATGGTCCATCTATGCTATTCTTTGCTCTCCATTCCACACCAGGGCGAAAGGACGCTATTGAGATACGGCTCCTAGAGAGCGGCCATTCACTACCTCACGTCTGGAAAGGGTTGCGAGTGTCACAAAGAAAGACTGCACTCAGCTACCATTTCTATAGTCTGTAACGCGTGCTTCTGGATGTATGTCCCTGGGCATTACTGAGAAAAGAGGATTCTTGACACAGATATATATTTTTTAAATGATGATTGAAAGCCAAAATAAATCGAATGTCAATGTTTAGGAACACACAATAGCTATGGGTTCACAGCACCCACAGTTGCTCTCAACGACCTTGGAGGAATCCTTGTACCTCCAGGTTTGGCTTCTTGCACTACTTGCACTACATAACTAAAGCTACTTAAACTTTGCTGGAGACCTTCAGGGAGTAGAATAGCCACAAGCTAAAGCAGATTACAATGGCTTCTTGTTTTTTTCCCTCCCAACAGAGTGATGTTCTATTGTCCATTATAAGTAAAGTAGAAAATCAGTCCTGCATTGAAACGGCAGGGCTTTGCGACACGCAACACAATTGGACTGTGTTTCCATGCCACCTGAACTAAACAAAAGCGGAATTGTTACACAAGTCCCAAGGTGCCCGCTGATGTAAGATGTGGGGTTTATTTATTGGAGAAGACACTTGCATACTCTGGGAAAAAGTTATTTGCTGGCCTTAAATCATCCACACAGAACAACTACAGAAAGTCTGCAAATATATCAAGAAAGGATTTAGGGCTGAATACAGAAAGACAGGACTGAATACACCAAAGGAATTTGAGTGAAGATAGGCTTAAGAGCCAGGGGTGAAGAAAGCAATGTATTTTGGAATGGAAGAACAATCTCACCTTCAGTGCTCCTTTGGGCACTGCACAAAGATACTTTCCCCCTTCAGAGTAGGCCATGCACCAGCCAGAAGGATCACACCATCTCAAAGGCTATGGGGATGCAGGATACTTGGGGTGGGATTTTCCTATCTCAGAGATCTTCCCTTTTTGGCATGTTTTTTACATGCGGTTTGGGACAAGAGTCTTAGGTTTCCTTGGACCTGCAGACCAAGGTGTATCCTGAACATGGAGTCAGCGGAGCGGGGGCCAAAGAGGCCGTACAGTTCCCCTGCCTCCGCACCCGCCAGAGGATTTGAGAAGCAGACCCTGCCCCTTCTCAAAAGGAACAACCATGAGAGCCATCCAAGAGATTTTTCATTGCAGTGATCAAACCAAAACGACCATCTTATTGGTTTCATAATGCTCCAAAACAATAACATTTTGAAATGGAAAGCCTTAATGTAATTTCTTCTGTCTCTCATTACAATGTTCTCCTGAGAGCTCCACAAGCTCCTCTGCTGGCTGTTGTTCAGCACATGTCGTAACGGAGCCGGCTCCAAAGCCCAGGCTGAAGAACGGCTGTGTCTGACACGTGGTCTCATCACGCCACATGGTCACATTTGCCTCCTGCACTGTGCAAATCAAGCCAGCCACACCAAAATAATAGGAATGGTAAATGTTATTAAATTCCAAAGAGTAAAAAGTATGCCTAGCCCACATATAATCTCCTTGTTATTAATTTGTACTCAACCCTTCATAAACTTTTATTGTAAAGAATGCATTTGGAATTTAAAGAAATTCTGAAATTCAGCAATATCCAATGATCATGCTCAGTATGTAACCTGCATGAGAGAGAAATTGTTGTGTCTGCCGTTGTGAAGTGGTAACCCATATGTTCCTCACATTAGGAAGATATTTAATGTATGCCCTTGGCAAATAACAGACTATGGAGCATCTGAAACAAACAGAACCATCACCCAAAGATGAGACATATTTCTGTTACTTTTTTTTAAAAAAAAGGTTTTCTTAAAAAAATAAACAAGAAGTAGCTATTTACAGTAAATGAAAAAGCTATTCATCAAATCTCACTTATGGTAATATAAAACTATTCCTGAACTTTAATTATTATGACAAACTGGTCTCCTGTGGCTTGTTCATTTCACACACTAAAAAAAATTGTTAACAGTCTTCTAATTATATCAGTTTTCTGTGTAAAAAAAAAAACAAAACGTGGTTCATATTTATTACTCTGCCTAGGGAAGCTATGGATCATCTTGCTAGTCATTTAATGCTTTTAATTTACATATCAGAAATACTAATAAGTGTGGTGTTATTAGATCATATTCCTTTTCACTTCCAACCCAAGAAAATGGTCCATTTTGTTTAGCTGCCACAGTTACATTAATTTATTTTCCTACGGCATGGTTTTTGATAAGGGCTTTTATCAGAAGTTTGACTGTATTAAGCCTAATAGGACATCTCTCATTAAAACAAAATGCAAAAAGAAAATATGTTTCATTAAAATCAAACAATGGCTTTGCCCCCCACCCAACCCCATTTTGGCTTCATTAGCATACTTAATAGAGGAGATAATTGTGCCTTTTGCTTGAACGAGAGGCACAATCAGAAGGCCTGGATTTGTTTAAAATTCAATAGATTATTTCAGTATCACACGACGAGCAGCAGTGCTGTGTCTAGCGATGGCCAAAGCAGAAACAGCAAAGCAGGTAGATTGGGCACATTTTGGATTTGTTTGACATTGATTTCTGTGGTGCTCAGTACAGTACCCAAGAGTTTGCTCTTCACTCCCTAGAGTATTCACAATGTATTCCAATGACATGAATTAAAAGATCTCCTATAGTCCCTGCAGTCCACTCCTAGAAGACACCGAATGTGTCTGTTAAAAGGAATTGACCCACAGCCTAGAAAATCAACCTCTAAACACGCTTTATTGGGAGAACTCATTGTTGTTTCCAGCAGAAACAATCTCTAGTGATATTTGGGGTCATTACTGGTTAGGCCTCCAGAAGGAACAGGAAAATACCATTTTTTTCAACAAAAAACTACCTGAAAAACCTCAACTTTCAGAATAAGATGAGAGGGCTGTTTGAGAGAGAGCCGGAGGTTTTGAATTCTTGCTGTTTCATCTGATTGCAACTCTGACTTCTCATCTGTTTCATCCAGGCAGGATGCAGCATCCCCTAACGTGCCTGCCTGCCCAATGGCTCTGTGCCTTTGAAGCTCCCTTACCATTTCCAGTAAGCAGGCACAGGAGACTAACCCCAGGGGTCCAGCAGATACCGACACTTCACAAAGAAAAGAAGAACACATTAGCTTTTGGCTTGATGCTGGATAGGAAAGAAAAAGGAGCTTAACCAAGAATTTGGGGTTGATTCTGAGCCATACAGAGATCCTTGCACACTGCCAAAACAGTGGAAGAGTCTCAGTGTAGGTGAAATTCGGGCCTCTCACAGATAAGTAGAAGTGGCTTAAGAATCCAGTAGTGCAGCCTCCTGGTAGGTCACAGCCAGGCTAAGGAAATGAAATGTGCAGTGATCAATGTTGTGTACACATCTCATCCATCATTGCTTGAATGGCTCCAGAGAGTGATTTTATCCTAATACTACGATGTCAGTTGGGATCTTTCTTCTGTTCTTCTGGCACCTACTTCATTCTTCTTCTTAAAAAGTTTTTCAAGAATTGTCTAAAGTTAAAACTTTTGCCTAACCAGCTGTATTGCAATCTCATACCCTCTTTAAACAGATTTCTGCTCACAGTTGAGCAGACGTTAGCTGCTGTAACAAAGCAGAAGCCCATATGCAAAGTTTGCTTGTTTGCACCATAGTGTCCTGTGCTTCAACTCAAAGCCAAAATGCCCATATGGCCACTGGGGGAAAGGGGGAGGGGGGGAGAATGTAAAGTGTTGAGTTGTTTCTGCTGGAAGGAAAGAGGGATTATCAATACAGAAAGTGGATTAACACCTCAGCAATGTAAACGTAACGTTTGTCATTCTGCTGTACCATAAACAGCTGGGAATTGAACAGTCACAGCACAACAATTTCTCCTAACTCCTTCTTCGTTCCTTCCCCACTCTGGGCCCAACCTCCTACAAAGAGGGACCTCCGAGATCTGCTGTGATCACAGAGCGCATGTTGCAGATCTGAGTAGCCCACATACAGCTAATAACGGCAAAATGGCACACCGAGTTCATGACACTATTTATATAAGGGAAAATTTTTCATCAAGCTGTTACCAAAGAGTACACTTCGTAAGCTGCTCCTGTATCACACACAGAGGAGCTAAATAAAGAGGGGTGTCTTCAGTGCCAAGATCAATTTTAGGGGAGAACCCTAAAATTCAAACCAGAGCTAGGTTTGAATTTTTATTCAAACAGCTGGTAAGCTATACTCTTAAAATTCTAAACCAAAATTATGGGGAAAAAAAAACCCCAAACACCCTTTCAAAATACAAGTCCACACATCTCTGGGTACTTCAGCTTCTCAGGGCTTCCCAGAAATAGTACTTTTTTAAACTGCAGTCCTCCGAGAGTCCCAGCATCAGGAACACTTACAGCAGAACTGAAAATTATTGTGTGGGTTTCAGACCTGCATTTGGGCAGGAGAACAGCAGCAGCCGCACAACTGACGGCACAGAGGAAGCAATCTGCCAACCCCTGTGGAGAGTACCTAGAGCATATGTTCAGTGCAGCATGCAAACATTTTGATTGTACCAGGCAGATCAGCGATGCTCTGGCTACGTGTCTTTAACAGTGGGAAGCAGGAGACTGTGACACGAGCCTTCTCTAACTCTGCGGCTCCTGTCTGAGTTTATTATATTTATACATTTTATGGATCAGCACTTCTGCGGCTCTGAATGCACAGTGTGTTGGTCACAAGAATGGGAAACGCATGAGGCGTACCGTGGGGTCCTGGTGACAGACCGGTTTAACTGCTGCGGCTGCAGTTTTCCTGAGACTTGTCTGAATGCTATTTGCATCCTCAGTCCTGCTGTTGTTTATATCTGCTCCTGACCTACAGCGAATTCAGATGTCCTTCCCGCCTGCTCAGAGTTTCCCTGTACACAACCCCTGGCATTTCTTCAGGCAAAACTGACAGAATTTACTCAATTTACTGTTGTGCCCTTGTTGTCTTACCTCGATGGCTCCTAGACTCGGTTCTCTGAAAATAGACTTGTGGACCTGTAAATGTCTCTAATATATACAGCTGTACAAAGAAACATTTTTTTTTTTTCATGTGACTGAATTGGAAAAAGAAAAAAAAAATTGTGGTATTTCGTCAGATTAGATCAAGAAAAATTAAAATTTTCATATCATTCTTGGAAGATCGAGCCTGCACCTTTTGGAAGCCACAGTAAGAAAATTTTAAAAGAAAATAACAATTCAAAACAAAGATATCTAAAAAAAAAAAAAAAGAATGCCAATCCATCGATTTTTCCAAGGTCTAGAGAAAACATGCATCAAATGCTTTTCCTTATTTTTAGCCTAAATTGTATAAACATATAACTAGTTTTGGTTGACACAAAAATTTACTTTCTTCAGTGAACAAAAAAAAAATTTTTGTCCAGTTCCACAAGTAACTACAGATAATTGAGAGTGGATGAGATTTTTTCAAAACAAAACAAACAAAAAAAAGCAAGATAATGAGACTAGAGAACTTTTCTTCTCAGCAGTTGCTGAGCGCCTGCCACGCTCTTTCCATGCCAAATTTCACAACCAGAATAGCAAGAACATAAAGAAGTTATTTTGTGTCATTCACTTGCACTTTGAAATGAAAATTAAGGTCATAACCTTTAACAATCAACAGTTTCAGCCAATTGAAACAGCAATGGAAATTTTGATCTAGAAAATCTGATGACTCAAACCACAATCGGGCCAGGAGATGGGGACTCACACTCACATTTCTGAGAAGAAAATGCTGACTTCCCTCATATCTCTAAGTATTACAGCCTTATTGTTACCCCGACAGCAAAACTTAGCACTAAACGAGTCTTATATTTCCTTTTCTTCCTGAGAGGAAATATCAGAGCTTTTCCTGGTGTACACAGCATTCCCCTTTTTACAACTTATTCCATTTGTTTTCTGAATCTTGGCAAGATGCTAACCTAATCCATATAACCACAGGCTAGAGTACTCCAACTGCCAGACATTAATATATCTGTTTTAGTCACTCATCCACCCCCTAAATTGACAGTTTGAAGAATTACCAGCTCCCAGTACATGAAACTTAACTAAGCCTGGACAGCTGTATCAGCGAACAACCTAGATTTCCATGTTAATATGACCTTGCTCTACACAAAGCACTTGACGTATTTTATCAGCTTGTCTGTGAAAAGCATTCAATCTCTTTAGAGGAATAAAGCTGGAAAAGGCAGGCTCATTTTGCCTAACTATGAATTTACCATGCGTAGTTGAGATGCACAGCTTGGATCAGCATCCATAACTAAAATGAAATGAACAGCCTGTCAGGTGTGAATTGCAGGCACTAACCAGAATCCCCTTCTCTCTTCAAAACGCTCCTCTAGTCCAACTCACTGTAACATCTGTGAGAAAGGCAAATACACTGTTCCTCTGAGAGCAATTGAGAAGCCTACCAAAAAAAAAAAACAAAAACAAAAACCAAAACCAACCCCAAACTTCAAAATAGGCACAAGGAACGGTCCTCACTCTTCATCCCTCCAGGCCCTACATCTGCCAGGCAGCCCACTTCACTGAGAAATGCAGATGTCCATTGCTACCAGGGCCTGTCCAACTGGTAACCACTCCTGACATGCAGCCTCCTGCTCCATTCACACACTGTTCATGCTTCACATTGTCATACCTTAAAAGTTTGATGCGGGTGTGAAAAAGAGAGAATGGGACACAGCTACATAAAATGAAGAACAGCATCAAACATGAATAAAAAAGCAGATTCCTTCCTCTCATAACAAAAGAAACTGTGGGGCACGTAATTGAACTTAAAAGTAACAGTATTTTAGAAATATTTTTATTTGTATACAGTTCAATCTTGATTTATTAGAGTTTATTTGACGAACTGGCTGGCCCAAGATACCACCTAGGTCTAGAACTTAGGGAAACTTATTTAAAGGGTAATGATTAATTTCTGGAGTTGGAAAGATTTTGGTCTCATTTCCACAAATCAATTTGCTGAGCCTTCCTCAGCAAGCTTTAACCACGACTTTGACTATGGCCAGTAAAAAGAGGGTTCCCAGCTCAAACCAGCTGGGTAAGAATGGTCTCCTGTACAGTACAGATCATCAGAAATGCAGAAGAGCTTCTCAGGTGACAATTATGTTGAGCTATTGATCAAGGCTGCAACAACGCAGGGAAGCTCTGAGCTCATAGTGAGTGTTTGAGAACAATGAAAATAAAAGCTGGGATGAAGAGGGAAAGTAAAGAAAACCAAAACAACCCTCTCCTTCCTCAAAAATAAATAGTACAGGATGGCAAACTGATGCAGGATAATCTAGAAGAGACTTTTCAGAGCAGAAACAAACAAGATACAAGCTTGTCTATATAAGAAGAGAGGCCTGAAGGTTAAAAAAAAAGGAGCTGCAAATTAATGCAGGAAGGGAGGAAGACCACAAATACCTTTAACAATTATGTGGTGACAGCAATACGAATGGTTGTATGGCATCTTCCACCATAGAGTAAAAAATTATCAGTTCCTGAAATGGGACTTTCTTGGACTGTCAGTGGGATACCAGCACCTAAAGAAGTGTCGGCAGGCTTATAATTGTGGGGAGAAAGCTCATCCTAGAGCACACAGGATAGACAAGCTAGAGAAAAGGCTAGAAAAGAGGAGGGATTAGGAACAACAGAGGAAAGATCTATTTTCTGGGACACTAAACAGCAATGGCTGATGCTATTCTTGTTCAGTTGAGGGAGTTGGGCCATTGACTTCAATAAAAAGAAAATTGGGCCTTAAAGTTGTAATGAACTATTTATTAATTAGTATGCTGCAAGCATTCGGAAAAAGCTATTACTTAATGTGCATTATTCTCCTCTCCAATCTTCTTTAAATAAAAGGAGTTGATTGGATTGATGATAGGATTGAGAAATACAGACTCTTGCCATCTGAAGATGCCCAGTTACATCCTTTTTTGCTTAAATTTCATCAAAAGCCAGCACAAAAGGGATGTCAGTGACACAAGAGCCGAGCCAAATGCATCTAGCTTTACTGAGTATAATTGCAATATCAAGTGCCTTGTTGGGTTTTGTCTTTTGGAAACAAAAACAATCCATTGTGGTACTTTGGAAAGGTTCCTTCTCATCTGCATGGAACTAATTTTAAAAGGATGATTTAAAACAAAAGAAACATTATCCAATATTAGAAGTAACCGTTACCAATGCTCATTAATGCAATGCACTGAAGCTACGGTCTCTGCAATTCTATTGCATAGCTTAACTACTGTAATTAAACCATAGTTCCTCTGTGTTATTTAGCAAAGTAAATAATTACACCGTGTCCCTGAGGTTTATTGTTAATTTGTAGCATCAGGCAGAAACCCTTGCTGTCATTTCTAAACCTCCATTTTATGGGACCATATCCCTGTGGTGCTGCCCTGTTACTGTACTGAATGTCAAAGTGATGGCACTGACATTTCATCGTGTTGTGTTCCACATTGTGAACACCAGGCACCACGCTGCCTCATATCCATGTGCGTTTTTATCCAAGGCAGCCATTAAAACTTCAGACCTTACAGGTAGGTCTTAAATAATCAGCGTGGGTTTATTTCACGGGGTGGGAAAGCTAGTGTTTCCCCTATGCACTGAAATGGGTCTGGATTCATTCACTTACTGCAATGTGACTTTTTTTTTTTGTCCAGAAACATAAACATTAGCACAGCAGGACTACAGTCCCTTCCAGCACCACTCCTCCTTTGACAAGCATGGCTCTTCCTGCACTCTTGTTTTGGGCAGAGCCTCTGCCCTTGAGCCCCCAGACTGTAGGATTGCATCTGAGAATAGAAATTCCACCTGTTGGAGAATATAATTTTTCTACAACCTGCTTATAGCCCAGCTAATGTAACTAAAGACAGGAAAACAGAGCAACAGGTGATAATAATTTAAAAAAAAAAAAATCGTTCTACATCCCCTTTATACCTGAAGTATTTAGGTCATGGTGAGGGGGCACGTATCTATTCTGGAAGTCCCAGAACAAAGCAAGGCCGGCAGGATTACAGCTACATCCTAGCTCAGGAACTGTAACAGGGCTGGCACCGCACAAAGTGACAACTGGTTCATTTTTAATGGCACACTTAGACAAACGTCCAACATCCCTCGGCAGTCTGGAAGGCTGGAAAGGGGAAACAAAAGCACAATGCCCCAATAATCTCAGTATTCAAGAAAAAAAAAACTATATTCACTGATATCCCAAAAGATGAGACCACTAATTCCCACATATCCCCAGGAAAATTAATACAGATGTCAACTTTAGTCTTTCCCGTCCAGGAGTTGCAGCTTTCTGCTCCAAGGAGGAAGATGTGGTTTCTCTTGTTTTCATGCTCCTCCCAGTGGCAGAAAGGAAAGGCCTGTCTGCTGGCAACAAAGCTGAGAAACCTTTTTCCCCCCTTCCCTTTGGCCATTCCCACAGCCTTTTGTAGCTAAGAGCCAGAAACAACTCATTGCGATGCTCTACATGCCTGGGATGAATCAGGAAAAAGCTCTCTTACATGACCATGAACTTCATATTCCATTGCCTTGGCTATATGTCAAATATAGCAATTGTTAAGGTGATGAAATAAAGGCATCAAAGATAGGGAAAACAGGCACAAGAAAGAGAGGAAAAAAAAAATCTTTCCACAGGATATTGGCTTTCTCTGAGACTCCTCATATTTGCTAGCATTTCAATCAGTAATTTGTATCTACTTGCCCAGGACAAGATAGTACATTTCACTCCCTCACAACAGCGATTCGTAAGAAAGGCTCTTTAAAGTTGAGTGTTTATGCATACATACATATAATAGACCACTCTATTTAAAACTCTGTATTCAGTCTAGTATGGTTTGGAAACTGTGATTTTGGGCCAGAACCTTAGCTAGCAGTAAAATGTTGTTGATTAGCTCAACCCGACCACCCAAAAGAACACACATCAGCATCATTCCTCCGGCTTGGGTGAACTGTGCCGATTTGTACCTGCTGCATTTCTGGCCCGCTGTACTCTGCGTCATTCCACTTCCTAAGGCATTGCGACGGCAGCCGGATTATCACAGGGTTTCCTATCTGTTATTAAAAAGCGGCTGCTTTTCAAGGCAGCTAACAGCGTACTTCTCTGCTGAATGGAAAGACCACATGACTGTCCCTCTGTGTTGCTCTGGTGAAACTGAGATGCTGTAGAAGTACCTCTCACGTGCTCAAACCTCTATATATATGGTGTGCAGAGGAAGTGAGAGACCCAAGCTGTGCGTGCAACTCAGCCCTTACAATTTTCATGGTAAATCAGCATCAATAGCGTTCTGAGTACTGTAGAGAACATGTAAAAGTTATGAAATAGACTTTGCACATCAGAGAAGGAAACATGGATCACAGTCTGTAAAGGATCTGGAGATCCTTCAAAATAAAGGCCACTGAACTGTAAGGTATTTTTCTGTAGCTATTATGGTGTGCCATCATTTCTCTTAAGAAATATGTTCTGAAATTGACATTCCAACACAAGTAAAAGAGCTTAATGAATTTTTTTTTTTTTGCTAGAGAAACTATTTTCACCTAAAAATTCAAGTCGTGAGGTAAACAGAAATAGATTTCCCACACAAGCAACATTAAAATCAAAAAAAGCATCGTATAAAATCTGTCCCTTTCTACAACTGCTGTAAACCCTAGTGGGTCCCTGCAGCTCTGCAAAGCTAATTAGCAACACATCTGAGACTTGGCATCACTGGTTAAACTTTGAGCTCAGAGGGATTCCTGAACATCAAACTTTTACCTCTAAAGGCAGTGCGCTGACTTTTAATATCCCTTCGTAAGCCGACAAATGCTGACACTGTCCAGACCCTCACTGCCAACAGGCACAATGGCTATTGGATGGAGGTGGCTACATCTCTGTTGCCAAAATATAACACCCCCCACCCCCAAATGGCTTTACAATAGAAAAGTTCTTGTGAATCCCAAACACTCATGGAAAAGGCTGACATTTCAACCTGTAAGTTAATTCATCCACTTTGAGCTGCAGAAAGTGCACCTCTCTCAAGGTAACTCTGCAACAAAGGCCAGCCCCAGCAATCTCCCATCTCAGGCAAAACCAGAGGCTATGAGAGAAAGTGTATGCGCGCTGTTGGTACCACATAAAAATAAAAATTACCTTGGATGTTGTTCAAAGAAGTCTCATAATCACTCAGTCATGATGCTCATGATAATTAACTGTAAGCTTGAATTAAACACAGGCGTAAGTGCTTTCCTCATATTTCCTTTCCACTTAAGTCCTGTCCTGTGCCAAAGCATGATTCCAGATTTCTCCCACCAACCGCCTGATCCATAAAACAAGAAACTTTGGATAAACAGGCCACTTACTCTTGGCAATTCATGTCAATATATCTTAGTCTCCAAAACCGACAACATTCCTTTTGCAAACCTCTGGATTGATTTTCTCCTCTCTTTCTCAGGGTTTTCTATCCCTTGCCATTCTGTGTGTCTTTCAGGAGAGTAAAAAAAAAAAAAAAAAAAAGCTACAGTGTAGGCAAAACTGGTCACCTGGACAGCTCTACTGAACTGACTTTTGCATACAAACTAATACACACTACCCACTGCTCTTCCTCGGAGCCCCTGACTCTGCCCTCACATTGCATCCCCAAAAAGCTCTCACTTCTCCAGACAAGTCTTCAGCTCTGTTATTCCAACACTTAACACCTCCTTTGCCTTATAGCTCCTTATAAATCAGATTATCTCATTAGTGCAGACATTTCACTTCTACTGTCAACTTCTGATTTAAATTACTGAAAGGAAGACAAGGAGTTATATAAGGAAGGATTTGTCTTAAGAAGCTTTACAGACAGTAATTCTTCATCTTGATAATTTTTAACAGGTAGTTGCTTTCTTTTCCCCCTCCTCCTATCAGTTTCTCTCTTTACCAAAGTACAAGCAGGCCAACTGGATTGCAAAGTTGTGATAACAGAAATCCCACTTCTCTTGCCTTTTTGGTTGATCTTTTAAAAGCTTGTCTTTAAACAGTGCTTCAAAATTTTGTTACTATTTAAAAAAAAGCCCTGACAGATTGTAAACATGGCCCTTAGAGGCTTACTGCTTACCTTAGTCTCTTCAGAATTCAACCCAACAATTCCCTTTACACCCAAGCTCTTTTCCTAAGGAACTGAAATATCTATAATATCTCTACTCTCTCCCCCTTTCTAATTTCCACTTAAGTCATTTAGGGAAGTTCCTGAGGTACCAGCAGGAGGAGGAAGGCAGAAGTTCACAAGCCCTGCCACGTACGGGAAAGAGCAGCATTCCCATGGGTGATGTGCATGACAACTGCAACAGGCCCAGGCATAAAACTCTCACTCCTACAACAAAAATTGAGTACTCTCTATCTCAGCCATAAAATAAAAAAAAAAAAAATCCTTAATATGAAGCTTGTTCCTGGAGGCCTGCAAAATACCTCCTTGTCTTTTACACCCTCCCTGTGTATGCCAAGTCCCCAAATCCATTACCTTGACAACACTGTGCATCACTGTAATAGCATGAGTCAGATTCACGATTTTTGTGACCATAACAAAAGCAGACTCCCATCGATTGGCGTGGAGCTCCCTGTTCGAAACTATAATTTCACAAGGATACTTGCTTTAAATCTTGTTTCTCTCTGCTTTGGGTCTTGCCAAACTTGCACATATACCAAAACCAGTGGCTTGTTTTATGGTCTCATTTTAATGGGTTTGTCCATATTCCAAGACCTAGCAAACAAAACAGATCAAAACCCATCCATAAAGGGTTTCACTCACAGCTTCTTCTTCATCTTTTGCATAGCAAATGTTAACGGGCTGAGCTCAGCATCTGAACCATCTCCCGTTGCTCCCAAATGACGGTTGCCATGTTCTGTTCCAGACTAAAATCCAAGCACGCAGGTGTTTCCCTTAAAAATCCTTTGGCATCTGTGAAGCTGGACCAAAGGCTTAAACCAGTGAAGGAAGGAATGAAGAGGGGATAAACCAACAAAACTGTATAACAGGTTTTCCATCAGAGAAACTACAGGTCATAGTAGATATCGATCCAAAGACAGAAATGACTGCTGACTAACACGTTTGGCTGACAAGTCAAGAAAGTAAACAGGTTACAATGGTGACAAAAAAATAAATGTCACCATGAGCACACAGCAGTACGTCTTCTTTTACAATATCCAGGAGAAAAGGGGTCAGATTTCTTGTTTTTCAGTTTCCCACCCTTGTCAACATCCCCGTTTTGTCAGCCGTGCTGTATCTAGCCTAGTTTATGGACACATGACAGGGACACACCTCGGCAATTTCTGGCAAAATACTCCAATGCTGTATCGAAGAAGCACATAGAAAAGCTCATGAAATCCAGTGGTAATTGGGTTTGTCATCAGTAATGTGGGCTGTGCATTGCCATGTAGCGTACCCAATAAGGCGCAGTTTACTTCTTTTTGCCCGTGAATATCAACACCTAGCACAAGGCAGAAAAGTACATGACTCCCATTTTATCAGTCCTGGAAGCCACTGACTGTTAGAGCAAATGCTAAAGCAAGAGAGAGGCAATTTCTCCACGTGGTGTTAGTAGGTATTAGGATATTACTAGAAGATGCGAGCACCACTGAATATCAGTGACATTGTATGTGTTACGTGAGAAAGATCCTACAGTACCCACTGAAGCTGCGATATGGAACTGCACAGAGAGGGAGCACATTTTTGAGAGGAAGGAAAATGGACAGAAACCAGTTCATATAGCCATGTGAAAAGATGACACCTGCCCTGGTAACAAAGGAGGAGATTAAATAAGATATGGTGTGTGATCTTGCTAAGGCAAAATCCATTACAAGATCAGAAATCCTTGCAGGAAAGAGGGGCAGCTCACCCTGTCACTTCCATGGGGCTGCTGAGGTGCCGGGAGAAAGATGGAGGCGGCAGGAGGGAGGGGAACACCATAAGGCCAACGTAAGCCTGCAGCGCCCCACAGGCAGCAGAGAGGATTATCCACATTGGCCTTGAACGAAGCCTCACAGAAAGCCTCGACAGGGATGAGTGGTATTCACGGCTGAATTTGAGAAGAGGTGGAGGACCGTGGAGGACCCCTCCTCAGGTCTCTCAGGAGATTCCCAAATACTTCACAGCCCTGAGCCTCCCATCTGTTCCTGCGAATGGGATGAAGGATCTAATTAAGGGGAGATTAACATGATAGGCTTGAGGCAGCAGAGTCTCTGCTGGAGAAAACTCAGTTAGCCGCTGGAGCTCTTTGAACAAGTTAATACAATAGTAGAGAACAGTGAAAGGGAACACAATTTTCTACAAGTTTTCAATAACTTTCCACGTAATAGAGCAAAGGCCCTATCCTGTCCTTAAGGGATAAAATGCTATAGTTCAGAGGAAAAAAAAAAAAGAAAGAGAAAAAAGGTAAACCAAAGAAAGACACAAACTGACTTTCAGCCCAGTATTCTGGGCTACTTGGTGATACATGAGTAATGACGCATCACAGTGACCCATTCAAAGACAGCGCAATGCAAGGAAATAAACAGCTCTTGACTAAAGGGTGAAATGAATGACATCAGTACCAGAAGACATAAACAGTAAGGGCCTAGTGGGATTTTCTGTCATACTGCTGCAAACTTCCACAAGACTTAGGTACAATGTATTTCTGAAAATCCCAAGGAAGTTTACCTACATTTTTAGGCAGAGGAAGAAAGCGTCTATTTCACAGCGCTGTCTTGATTACTCCTCTTTCTATGGCTATCAGAGACCTGAGGTTCAGTTGAAGCTTTGCTGGGAAACTGCAGTCAACACTTGTAACTGGTGCATTAGTCTCCCTCAGCTAAAGACATGATCCAAGACAGAGCCAAATCCATGGGTGTTGCCCTCTGCCTGTCTGAGGAACATGTACCATTCCCTCCAATACTCTCTCCAAGTGTTCAACTCTCTCCGATTACTGTGTTCCTAAGTCCCTTGTGACTCAGGTAGATGATAATATTCGCATTTTATTATTAGAAACTGAGGCACACAGAGTCTAAGCAACTTGGCCAGAGTCACACAGGGAGCATCTGGTTTAGCAGAGAGCTGAAGCCCAGCTCCTCAGCACCAGGCGAGGAGCCAAACTCCTGGAACAGCTTCTGTCAGGATCAATTCCCATATGGAAACAAGCCATGAACACAAGGACAGCCTAATTACAGTTAAAAAGGAATCTTCCCAGACCCAAATCAAGTAGCGGTGCACAACATATAGTTAACCCCTTACAGCAGGACCCTACACTGAGCAGACAGGGTCTTACCACCCAGAAGGGTTTTGGAAAGCACCTGCTGCTGACTGCCACAGCATGGGCTGAGGGCACAGCGATAATCCAGGTGCCAGGTTCACTGATCAAGATGGTCACCCACAACTGCCAGGCAGTCCTTCTTTTCCACATCCCCCTTCCTGAGAAGGCTGCTGGAGCCACCACACCAGCCCAATCAGAGCACTCTGCCCCTGTACAGCCAAGCTAAACCTAGAGCCTCCTTTCCCCCCCCGCCCCGCTCACACACACACTGCCATTTTACTGCAAATACACTTGTTCGCTCCAGGTAAATCCCCTCTGTGCTTTCTTTTGGAAGGGAGGATTTCAAAATTTGATTTGTTTTAGTCACTAAGTACTCTCTAGTATTCCCAGCAGCTCCTTTAGCTGACAAGGTTTATCCTTGTCGGCACTTTGTTGTGTTTTATGAATAGGGACCCAGCAAAACCCAAGACACCATTTAACATAGCGCACATTAGTCTTTTACCCTGCGCCGCTCAGTGTCTGGCATCGCTCCCTCTACCAGAGTGTTACACACAAAATGGTCCCTCTAGGCAATGTGCTCAGTCAGGAAGGATATTAGCTCCCCCCAGTAGAGCGTGGGACTGAAATGCAGACAATCCCTGTAGTTTAAAGCATGACTGATAAAACATTTGTGCATATCACAGATGCTCATCTGGTTCTTACCATGGCAGGCTCCAGCGAGATGCTGGGACGACACAGGAGTGCCGGCAGTGCCCATCTCAGTGCCGCGTGGGCCCAGCCGTGCATGAACGCCTGCTTGCACACCTCCTCTGTGCTTTTTGGTGCTTCTTCCCGTCCTTGGGAGGCCCTCCCGCTGCTAGGAGACTGTGCAAGCAGGGCATCGTGTTTCCTGAATGTTCTGCCTCTTCCCCTCAGGCAAAAGGGCCCTTCAGGCTGCGCCTCATCCTCCTCACCCCACTACTGGTTAAAGCAGGGGACAGGCAGCTAATAGTCTACTAAAATCTATTTCACCCGTTTCTTCCTCAACTAAGGACATGACTGGGCAACCTTGAGTTGCTACCAGGAGTCAAAAAGTGTTTCACCAGTGTAAAGACGGTAGAAACGAAGTCCTGCCCACCGTGAGTTCTCCCTAACCGCAGAGCAAAGCCTGTGGAAAACAAGATCAGAACTCACTGCGCTGAAAAAGACAACCACCTGAAAGGAAGGTGCCACTCAGCAAACCATAAAAAGCTGGTACCAGAGCATGATTACCCATTGCAGGCAGAGATGGTACACAACAAAGAAATACAAAGAGAGGGAACTGGAACAAAGGAAACACAGAGCTGTGGATGCACAGATTTGGAGCCTGTGTTTGCCCACCACAATGCAGATGCACCCATCTCCCAAAGCAAATATGGAATAAAAACCTGCATATCAGAGAATTACAAGAGTTGTTACTCCCATCCCTATCCTTGTACTTCCACGTGAGAATACGTGCACTGGTGTAGCGCTGCACTTCAAGAACGACAGAAGAATCAACGGTAGTTCTCCTTTCCCAAAGTCCTTAAGAAAGTTTGCTGTCTTTGAAACCGTGTATTTTGTTAATTCTGTAAATTGTGCTTTCTGCTGGGCTTTTGTTCAAAGAGAAAGGAAGGGTGTCTGACAAACTCAAATTGCTTTGACCTTGTGATCCTCCGAGTGCCTTATGTTCCACCCAAGAATCCAGATAAAACCACTCCTGCTGCTGTCTTGCACTGAGAAAATGTAACTGGACAAAGCACAACAGCTTGCGCAAGTTCACACTGAAATTAGTGGGAGCTTTTCCACTCACCTCCTTAAAAACAAAACCCCTCCAAATAATCCAGCCTCCCATCAGTCTACTGTTCAAAAATCTTCTAGGCTGGAATTTAAGCATAAAATTTAAGTCAATTTCCTTTATGCTTAGGGTGAAGCATATAGCCCTTTAAAAATCCCAGAATCTTACTTTATTTTCAATAAAATTCATTTACAAAGCATTAATAAAGTGAAGGTAAGATCTTTCCAAGCATCTCTGCTTTGAAAAATCATGATGTATCATATTCATTAGCATCTGTCACATTATGCTGTGGGACAGAGTTTACTATGAGTGACAGAATATGGTAAGTCACAGTACATGCAGGTGTGTGACAAGCAAAATCAGTGTAATCATGAGGCTCAGAAAATTGCATTTAATGTTATGTTTATATATATAATTTTGTTAAATTACCTGGGCAGGATATAGCAGGATTTTACTTTATACAACTACCCGGAAATCTTAAAATTGCATGTATAAAGGTGGAACTTCACTCACATTTTACTACGAAGTCGTAATGCAGAATGTAAAGTTGTATCAAATAGCAAAGTGACATTCCAAATACTGGTAATGAAATGACATCCAATTGTTTCAAGTCAATGGTGGGAAAAGGTTTTTATATACAATTAAAGAGTTGAGCAGGTGACTGTATTCTCTTTCAGACAGGGACATTATCCACATCAAAAATTTTACTCACTTAGAGCCCTAAACTTTAATAGAAAGCTTTTCAGGGTAGTTTGTGAGGAATTAGCTGGTTGATCTCTGTAAGAGCTACAGAAATCATCCCCCAAGTCGCCTGCTAGAAGTCTCAGTGCCTTTTCTAAGACTCAGGAAGTTGATAAGGGGATGCAGAGCATTTCATTGCTCGGTCACGAGTTCAAATCTCGCATAAACCAGCGATGCCCGGGAGTCATTACCAGAGGAACACAGTTAGGCTCCTGCTGTGAAAGGAGCTATGAATCTTCCCCTCCTCAGCTGAGTCTTACCCATATCATAAACGGCCCTACTATGTTTAGTGTTATGTGGTCCCCTTACTGGCAGTCCCAGGGACATTTCAGGTAATACCTCCTGGATCGGGGGCTATTTTGTGCCATTTCTGTCCTGACTTGAGGCCAGGGAATAGAGCCTTCTAGCCTATCATGTAGACAGTCTAGGACCTTTAACAAACATTTTTTAAAATATCACATTTGTAATTAAAAATAAAATGCCATTTCATTTGGTGGCTGTGTAATAGTGATTTTATACGGCACCATTAAAAGTAAAATTCAGATAGGAGGAACTGCTGACTGCTGCTAAACGGCAGAATTTTTAAGTTCTTTGAGGCAAGAACACGTCAATCTTTTATATGCCTGCAAAATGCCATGAACATCTACGGCACTCTATAAATCACAAAGGGAATGATACAAGCAAACAGGAGTTATGGGATCTTATCTCTCTGGCAGATTTTGCCCTATGGATAAGGTAGCTTACAAAGCAATAATGAAATATTATCAGCAAAATAAAGTTTTAGTGGCTTTTTATTCTTAACAGCATTTTCCTAGCACCATGTCAATAGAAACGGAGCTTCATCTGGGACCAAAAAGTTCTGATTTGCATATGTTATCATGCAAAATGAGATTTTATTCTAGCCTTGCCTTCAGAAACACTGAGCCATGCATAAGATCAGATCACAAAATTAAAACAATTTATTGTACTGGAAGTCTCTTCTGTTAGTTTTGGCCAAGTTCCCAGTTCAACCGATTAGTGAAACCACAGAAATACTAATTAGCAGTGCAGGGATCCTCAGAACTTACAGTCTTTGTGTTCATGGTGTATTAACAGGTAGACTGATCATGCTCATCTTAAAATTACTGTCTGCTCCATCACTAACTGCCGAGACAGGAAATCAAACGATCGCTTCCAGAAGACAGATGACTTATGCCCAAAAACGTGGAAGCCCTCCTTACTACGGCATGCAGTCCAACTCTTCCTAATGCAAGGGCTCTAAGAGCAGCCCTCCTCTGCATCACCAACATCCAAAAATCATGTATCAGAGTCTGCACATTCATGAGCTCATACTAAGGATTCCTAAAATTTTAGGTGTTCTTTCTTTGCTTTCTTATCTCTTGAGTCTCATGACATTTTCAAGACTTTTAATCAGTCACAATAAGCAGAATCTCATTTTTGCTTTTAAAAGCAAGTGGAATCCTTCTTCAAAATCACTTCACTCCAGGAGTCAGTGACTTAGAATGTAAATATTTGAAAAGACATTATAAAATTGCAACACTTGTCAATATGCATCACCATCACTACTTAGTAAGACTCCTCATACGTAAGAGTATCAGCATTGTCCCAGTATTTTATGGTAAATAAGCAGAACAAGAGCTGAAATGAACCTCGTTCATGTAATCCACAAAGAGCCTATGTTTCACACAAGTCATTTCTCCTCATTTTTTTAAACTTATGGAGGAGTTTAACCAGGTGCAGATTAGGGAACAATTCAATGCTGACCGACCCCAGGGTCTGGGCTTCTGAATAGCTTTCATTACACAAGACACCATTTTGCACCTGGCCAGAAGTGAACCTCAGTGTTCATCCAGAGACCCAATTAAAGCTCTATTGAAAAGAAAATTAAGGCTCAGGTACAGTATAAGCAAATGAGTAAATGTAAGCTGCCCCAGCCTTTTGGGGCACAATCTGTCTCCAGTGTTATACACTATCCAGCACCAAGCATATTATTTGCAAATATTAACAATCAAATAAAACTATGAACAGCAAGAAACTGAAAGTGATTAGCTACGAAGGGAAACGGGTCCATCCTCACGTCACCTGATGAAGCATTGTTTCCTGGCTTTCATCAAACATCAGCTCTGTAACAGAAGACCCTTCCAAAAGAACACATTCCACTTGCTCAGGAAATGACAAGCAAATTGGCAGCTCAACAGAAAATATCCAAAAAGCTAATTAAAAGTCTCCTCCTAGACCAGGCCCTAACCCTGCCATATCCCAACTGCAACACGCACTTCGTATTCCAGAAGGCATCTCCCACATAATGGTTTAGCAACCTACACTGTTGCCAGGAATAGAAAAGTACACTTAAGCACTGAAGTTTTTCTGTGCTACATAAGCTGGAGAAGAACCACACAAAGAAAATAGCAGCACAGAAAATGAACAGGATGGATTACAGGCATTAGCATTAACACATAAAAGAATAGCTGCTTTCTTTCATTCAATAATATATTTGGAGGAATAAAGCTTGTGCTGACAAAGAAAAATGTAACAAGTAGGACTACAAATAAACTTGCAGTTAGCATTCGTTTTGTCAGAGGGAGTTCAAAATTCAAGATTCACATTTAGTAGGAAATTTCTACCTAGGTTACAGACTTATCCTGCAGTTTAGGGCCAATATGAACCTTTAAATTGAATTTTATTTGGAACGGGAGGACTGATAGAGTTAAGGAAGTTCATGCCAAAAACCATTTTAGTTTTGAATTTAAGCATGAGGTAGTAGTGGGGAAGAAAAAGACTAAAGAATAAACTAGGGCTTTTGTGTGTTACTGTGCTTTGTTAAAAAAAAAAAAAATCCTTATGTATAGAGTAAAAGGTACTAGAATCTAATCAACTGCTCACAGCAGGAATCCAGAAGTACCACTTACGGTGTGCAGTAGACTGACATATAATCATGGTTGAAATAGAATTACAGCTCACATCACCACATCAGTTCTGTTGATCTCTGCTGGAGCTTGGGGGTGGAGGAAGAGGCGGAGGGAAGAGGTCCAGCAGACATCCCCTCATCAAAAAAAAAGTAAAACTTAAAGACTAACCAACGCCAATCTAAACGCTTCACAAATTCACTGAATCACAAGAGGCAAAAGCACGAATTGTCCCACTGCAGGTGATCAACTTATTGTTCCATTCAGCTGGTTGAAAGAAATCCTGCTCCCACCTATCCAGTTCTCCAGCTCTTTACGATATTGTTATTATATATTTTTTAAAAAGATCAGAGAATTTCTTCTGTAAAACACAAAGAATGAAGCCCTACAGTGTTTTTAAACACTTGTGCAAAGAATAAAGGTAAAAAAGCCTGGGCATCTCCAAATCAACAGAAATCTGCTGGTATTTTCAGCTTCTAAGAACATATTTGACATTTTTTTCCCTCCACCGTAGTCTTTTCTAAACATGCATATGTTCACCTGGCTTGGGGCAACAATATGTCCAAGATATGAGTAATTGGAAAGGTTGAGCTAATTGTGGATTGGCCATCAGGAAGGGAGCTGCAGCCCTGCACTTTGCCTGTTCTGCTCTGCTGCTAGCCCTACAAAACGACAGGGTAGTTCTGCAGCCATGCAAGACTGACCACATCTGCTCCGTCACGCACCATGATGTGAACCACCTTTATTCAGCAGCAGTGAATATTCTGAGAAATTTGGGACGGTGCAGGGAGGGAAGTGCTGTTGGTTGCAACCACCAAGCCTGAAAGTATATTTTATATTGTATCTATGACAGCCTTCTTCCCAGAGGCCAAGGACTGATACTACCCCAACGACAGCATCATTTCATAAAGCTTTGAACACAGTTGATAGAAATGCTTTTGTGGGATGGAGAATGTACTGTGAGGAGGGCTTGAACTTCTTCCCTGTCTCCTTGTAAAGAATGAGAAGAATAGATGTTCTAGGGTGTGTAGCGAGGAACAGAGCACTTCCATCTGGCTAAATCAGATGCTGGACTGTCACAGTCAGGTCCTATTTCACGCAATGAAGTGGCAAGTTTTCAATGTTACTGAACTCCAAACAACTCTCAGTCTCAGTCTAATATCTACATCACTGGCCACACTGCCAGAGGAGCTGAGCATCCCATTTAAAAAAAAAAACTCAAGACAGACACACAAAACAGAAGGGACAGCTGCTCTTTGGCTTCATGAGCATCAGCTGAGGCTCTGTAATGAGCTGTGCGCTCAGCACCTAAGACAGATACTAGAGACGGAAGAGACTTTTGGGAATACCGTAGTATTGATTAATGAACAGTTCATAAACAACATTAATAGGATAACAATCAGTAATCAAATGAAAATGTTCAGTATATGTCAGAAGTGAAAAGGAGAATAAGGATGGAAACTATTTTCCTTAAAAAAAAAATGGTTTTAAGAGATACATCCTTTTCACTTCAGGTAGAAATCTTGTCTTCCTGAAAACTGCAGGATTACAAGATTCGTCTCTCCAACAGCCCACGGGTGAAGGCATTCACCTATAATATGGGAAAACCAGCCTTATAGCTATGAACTACCTGAGTCACGATTTTTTCATTCTTACACCAGCTCTACGTTTATATAGAAGCTACAAGAAAAGCCAATTAATGAATTTTCAGCAGCTCAGGTAGGTTAATAAGGACAACCCTCAGTAAAACAGAGTCAGTATTTGCCAAGGGCTACCACTCAACTAAGCTATGTCTTGAACCAAGGGAAAAGCTATTGTATGCCAGATAACAGTTCCAGCTGAGGAATCCCGCTAATTATTAACTCCTTAATGGTATGAAAAGGGAAGCAAAAAGCTTCCAAGAAACAAAGGCTTGGATTAACCTCACTCCATTTATTATTTCTCTAATTTAGATGTATCCATCTGAGCTAGCGCAGCAGCTTCCTTGTGTATTCTGTGCAGAGAAAAAGCACTTCTATTGCACAATTACTGGGGGGCTGGTTTAGGTACCTCCCCTGAAATGACTCTTACCTGGAAGCACCAAACCCTAACACAGGCGGGTCACACCAGGCATCGCCTGCTGCAGGCACCCAAATGCCTCTTCCAGTACAGACACGTGACTCCCACTCAAAACAGCCGAGTATATACTGTGGCAAATCCAATTTCATGCCAGTATACTGCTACTGTATAGAATTCATATCTGCCACAAGAAAAGTGGTGAAGTACAGAAAAGACAAAAATACCCCATCTCTCATGCTGCACCCTTTTTGGAAGTTATTCTCTCTTACAATGTGTTGGTCAGCAGGGAGGCACAAGGTGTTGTTCGCTGAATAAATAACAGTTTTAATTATCAAAGCATTCATAGTCAACATATTCCACACTCATCATTACCATTTTTATTAAAAAAAAAAAATTATTATCTACTTTTCCTTTATGGCAAGGCTTGGGAGTGACAGATGATCCATCAGCTTATCTGCTGATTTTTAATGACAGCATTTTGCATTCATTATTCCCTACTTAAATCACTCTTTTTAAAAGAGGAATAGCTTATTTCTTCCTCTTGTCACTAGAGAAATTAAATGGCACACCATTAAGAAGAGTGGTTGTGTAACAAAAAGATACAGCAGTCACAGATTTAGAAAACCAGAATGGACAAAACTTGACTAAGAGGGAGAGTGAAAAGAGGAACCCGTATCTCCAAATACCTCCGCTACCCACTCACTGCTGAGGTCAGGAACCTCTAGAGTTAAATCTCTGCACTGCAAACTCCTAAGAGAAAAGACCAAATAACTCTTTTTGATTGTGCAATGCTGAGCACTCTCTTGGCTAAAAAGCTAAAATGCGTTAAGCACGTGGTAGATGCAAGGTAGCCACCTTAGCTGACAGAACAGGGACATTTGCTCGGAGGAGCCCAGCAGTCTCCATCTCCTCCAGGCAGTTGCAGGAGCACTGTGAAATACGGTATCAGAAAGACCGCAACACTGGCGGTCCTGCCAATGCAGAGCAGCCTAACACAAACTTAGCAAACATCAGGAAGGATCTGTGCTTGCCCATCCTCAGCTCAGGGCTGCTCACAATCTGGGCAAAGGCTCAGAAGCACCAAAAAATGCAGCACCTAGACGACGCATGCAGAAGAGCAACTCCCAACAATAAAGCTATTCATGAGTTACTGAAACACCATGTCTTGTCAAGCTTCTGAGCCCAGTGAGTCCATGAACTTCTGAGGAATCAAAACCTTTTCATTAGTTATACCAATAAAAAAAAAAGGAATTTTTGCAAGATCAAGCTATTGGCAGTTGGTTTTAAGGAAAGCTTTTTACTAAAGGTTTAGCGATTTGCCTTAATGACTGCAATATTTCACAGCAAACCCCTTAACAAGTATCCTGGGAAAATCCACGTAGACCAAATTGTATAGAAAGAACAAACACAGCTAGCTTTCAAGTACCTGTGTGCAAGTTTCCAAAGGCAATATGTCCAAGTTTATAATAAAACAGTGTCCTACATTTTCGCCAGGTGACAAGGGGAACATAACTCTTGTATTACAGACCAAGTGAGATGAGCTGGTGAACAGTCCCGATGCAAGCTGCTCCCTCCAACAGAGAAGCTACCGTGGTCAAACGTGCTCCCCAGTATTTTGCCTCTTGCCACAGAGCTTTCCAAATTACCAGTGCTGCCAGGAAGGTCTGTTTTATCTCTGGCCTTTCTGTACTGGCCCAAGCTGCCCCCTGGAGTGATCCAACCTCTACACGGTTATCCTGCAGACACCTTGGAGGCCTAGGAATCTTGCAAAAGTGCCCACGTCTCAGTTTACAGACTCATCATACTAACGAATGTGCAAAGGCTCCTTGCTTAACTCTGAATTTACATTCATCTCAAGGAAACAGTGAAGTTTAAAAGAAACAAACAAAAATCATATGATAACACTGACAGAAGCATCAGACAATTTTTACTTTTTCATTTTAAAAGTTTATAGCTTTCTAAGTTATAAACACAGGTGAGGAATATCAATGGTAAAATGAGTGAAAAATTCTGACTAAATCAAAAATAATTTATGCAAAGTTAATGCTGGGATGTTTTATAACGTATTTGGCACAGAGAATTCAAATAAATCAAAGGAACAAACTTAATATTTGCCTGTCTAGCAACAGCACCTCCTAACAATAAAATGAGTTTAAATTTTGGCTAAATGCCTAATAAATGAGTTGTTAGCTTTTGTACTTTAATGCAGTGGCTGTTAAGTAAGCAAGTCAACACATCTTGAATGGAATTCAAATGCATGCAGTAGGCTCCACTACAAGTCAAACTCATAAACTGGTAAACATGGGAATTAAACACACCTCAAATACCAGCTCCCCAATTTCACTTTCATTCAATAATCTTTTCCAGTCCTATTATATCGAAGAACAATCCAATTATGGTACTTAAATCTCCATGTACTGTTGCCAAAAATAATTTCCTTAGCAACACTTCCAATATACCTAGAAAGGTTTCTGTGCTGCGGAAGATTTCAGTTTTTGATTTCTACAATATTTTCAGGTGACACGCTAATGCTTCTCATTATATATAACATAGCTTACTGCAAGGCATATATTTTCCACACATTGCTGTCTCTAATTGCTGAGTACCTCCTTTACCATTATACCTAGCATCAACAGAGCCAAGGCAGGTACTTAAAACCAAGTACCTACTTAAGTGGCACCCTGCATAAGGTGCTCTTCTGAATCTAGACTTAAGTTTGCCAAAAGAACAGGTTTTTAAACTGGGCCTATATAAGTAAGCACAATATTTACAGAAGAATCAGTTAATGCTTTTGTGGCATAATGGTTTCCATCATGTCTCCTCCTTCCCTCTGTAATCTCCATAAGGCTCATTGACACTCTCTCATCAGTAAGGTGATGTTCAATACCTAAAGGTGCTGCACAGATACATAAATATGTGCAGACCTTGCATTTATACAACGAAATGGGATTATTAATTGTGTTTCCTGGCTATTCAGATTAGCATGTACCTAAGAAAAGGCTTCTTCAAGTTTAAGTTATCAAGGGAGCAAAAAAAAGTGACTAAATTATAGACACAAAACCTCAAAATCCAACACACATTCACTTTTGTTCCTTGAGTCAGAACATCTGGTATGAGAGTGATGCGTTCAGCAGCCATGCTTGCTTGGGCTTTATCGCTCACTCTTAAGTTATCAATTAAGCATGGCTGGAATGTGCATACATATCTCTGTAAGGCTTTAGAAATTTTCCACAACCGTACAGATTTTTGTCACGGATCTCCTGTGGTAAGCCACGTGCAATCATCCACATGACCATTAAAACATACTGCATAGGAAATAAGGGTAGAGACTCAAAGAAGCCCATTGACTCTTGAATATATCATCACTCCTTTTGGCATCCAATATGGAAAAAGCATGCAAGCACTAATGGATGAATAACTATTTGAACAGTCATTCACTCCTCAGCATGCATTTGAAATTTGCTCCCAGCCTTTTTACTATATTCTTGCAGTCCTAATTACGCAGACTACCCTACCCTGAAATTAAACTTTCCCAACTGTTACATCAATATTAAGATTCACATCTAGGAATGATATACCCAAAATGAAGCTAATTAGGTCAAATTAAAAAACAAGACTCATTTCAGAATGATTTGGCTCGTTTTTCAAAAGAAAAGTCACTCAGGATAGGCCTTGGATCAGGTTCCGTGGACCACACTTGTGGTGAGTTTAAGTCACTTCTTTGCATGTCCGTTGCTGCATCAAGGAAGAGACCAAAGGATCTGGGAGTTCCACAGATATCTTTTTTTTTTGGGTCTTTAACTCCACATTATATACAAAAGCAAAGTTAGGTATTAAGAAACAGCTTCCATTTTCCTTATACCATCTAAACTGCCAATACAGAAAAAGGAGATCAAAATTGAAAGGGCTTAATTTATAAGCCAACAATTTGTCAAACCACTTCCAGAAGTAGGAACCAGACTTCTGGAAGAAAGTCTTCAGTCACAAACTCAGCTGACAAACAACTGTCTGATCTATTGAGCAAGTTGACCAAGGAATCCAAATTCGCTTGTTTGAGCCAAAGATCAAAACTTGTATGTTCCTTTTCTCATGATAAATCTGCTATTTGTCATCATTTTCTTCCCATTGCTACTAAAAAAAAGTAGAGGATGGAATGTAAGAAGGGACTTGCTATTTCTCAGCACACATCCTTCTACACTCAAGGAATTTTCTCTCTTCTTCAGTCTGAGTTTTTTAATGTCTCAGGCCCTTGCTCACCAAGATATGATATATACAGCCCAAGTCTGAAGTTTCTCACGTAACATCACACCCACCCTGTACAAAGACAGTTTGTAGTCAGAGGCCATTCTACCTAGCAGGGAAGGTAGAAATATTTTTTGAGGCATAACCAAGCCTTCTAAGCAAGATGTAACTTTTAGAAGATTTTAAAAAAATATTTTTCCCATTCACTGTATGTCAATTAAACAAATGCTGTCAGAAGAAATTTTCTGCATATTTCTCTGGATTTACACAAAGCTTTCTACTAGCTTGGCAAGTTAAGAGATCTTTATCAAATGTTGATTTTCTAAATCATTTTCATGCCTCTGTTTGTATTGTATCATCTTACTCTGTTGAATACACGTCAATATTATTGAGGTCTTTCAACAAGATGTTCCTCATTTTCCAAATGTTCAAGACAACAGTATATTTATTTTGTCGAGGTTCCCTGCTGCACTGCGAAACAGGTTTTTCCAACTACCAAAGGTATATTTGCTCAAAAAGATATCCTTGGGTCATAATAAAGGTACCATACCAGAACAGCAAGGATGGAATAAGAAGAGTCATTAAGTCATTACCTTCTTGGACTGGTGAACTGGGGCCAGGAAGCAATTATCTGGACTACCAGTCAGTGATCCCTCTGACCCATCTCTGCTTTATCAGAGCACCAGTGAGCCTAACTAAGAAAGAGGAAGAAACAGTCATCTGATAAAGCTGGCTGGCCAGGAAAGAATTCATGTTGTTACCAGGCTATTAGGCTCCCAACGGGAGATGGATAGACAATTCCATTGTTCTTGGCCTTGAATGAGGAAAAAAAAAAAATAACGAAGAAAAAAAAAATCCCTCAGAAATTATACTTTCCTATTTGATCCTAGAACCACAGCTTTGTACAGTAAGTTGTCCCTCCTACTGCTGTTAATTTGTCTATTATTTTTATGTCCTCTCTAAGCTACTGTGAGGTGTCAGTGCTTATATCTTACAGAAACATTTCCAAGCAGGCTTAGGTTCTTTTATAGGAAAAAAGCATACATGTAAAGAATAAAGGTTAGTTAAAATTCTTACAACTCAGGTTTTCTTTGTGACTCTATGGAGTCATTCATGTTTGAAAATGTGTGTGGATGCTTCTCACTGGACACTCTTTACACAAAGCAGAACAGACTCCATCACTCATAATAGAGGTCACAACCTTAAAACTGGTGCATTAAAGATAAAATCCTCTTCATCAACAGCTCCAGAGACAGTGCTGTCTTGGGTTCTGGCCAAAGGCCAGAGAATGAACTCCTCCAGGATCTATAGGCCATGCAGACTCTACATTCGGGGCATATTTCTTTGCCCATGACATCTCTGACCTAAGGAAAGCACCAAGTGCATAAGAATAGGAGGGAAACACCCAAGCCAGTACACTGCACCACATAGTCTATAACTTCTTCCCACACCTAAAGCTCCTCTATTTTTAATTCAAAACCTTCCTTTTCAAATAGCTGAAGCATGGCTCCATAGAAGTACAGCTATCACAGTGGAAAGAGGCCCTAAGGAAGTCCGACCACTTCACCTACATCAGACCAGTCTGGCAGGGGGTGACAGCCATCAGCTTTCCCTTCCCCATCTCCCCAGTTTTCCTCATGCCTGCTTTACACATCTCCTTGTGTTTCTTTGCTCTCTCTGCTCCTCTTACTCATTCACTTTAGTACCGTGTGAACTTCATGGCATCCAGCCCACTGCCTTTTCATGGGTCTGAAATAAGAGAGCACAAGGCCGGCTGGCTGTACCAGTCACTGTCCTTTTGTGCAAAGCAACACATGCGATTGATCTTCTGTCAGCCAACTGCTGTTGCTGATGGCACTTTACATGCTCAGTGTCCTGGGGCCAAGCAAGTTCCTTTGGCAATAAACACATCAGTAAGTGTTTCACATTTCCCCACAGCACACAAGCTTGGAGGCAACACAGGACCCAAGTATGTAATTCCGGAGCAGAGCAGTGGTGAATTCAGTGTGGAAACACCTCCAAAAAGCTGTAAGAGAGAGCCCAAATCTGGCAGAGCCACTGCTGAGTACAGCCAGGAAGTCTCATAGCACCCAGGGGTTTCCAGGCAGAGCATTTGCTCATCGCCCTCTGTAAACTGGGACTGGAACACGTAGTGGGGAAGATGGTATTTCCCACAATGAAGAGTAGGAGTCTCAGAGCTGTCTGTCAAAGTGAGGAGGGAGAGGAGAGAACCTCAGCTCTTATTTTCAAGACATATCCATGGCTTTAAAAAAGAAACCAAATGAAACAGTATCTTTGCTCCGTTGATCATCAGCTCCAATAACACATATTTACTTTAAGCAAATATATGCACATATCTTAACTGGCAGCCAACTTCACATCCTCCTTTTGAGTGATATTTCTGGTTCAAAGGGTATTCCCAAGCACAGGAAAAAGAAAAAGTGAATTATTTTAAAACAGGAGGATCTATTTGCATACTTATAAATATATTAAATGACTGCTTTTCCTGATATATATACACACAATACAATTATAATTTTATTAAGTCATTTAAATTACTTGAATTCTGTGAACACTCCTTAAAACAATAAAGAAATTGAATTATCATTATAGAATCATTATAGAATCTTAATTTTTTATTTAAGTTCAAAAATAGATTATGTCAAATGCCAGATAGCTGAGCAGGTCTGCATCAATTAAAAAAATACAAACTTACAGGTAATGGAATAAATAATTCTGAAGACACTTGAAAAAAATCCCTCTGAAGATTTCACCCTCCCTACTTCTGCATTGTCTCTCTCATGTAAGTTTAATTTCTGCAGTGATGGATATCCTGAGATATGGAAGCTGTATTACAGACATGAAGATAAAATAATCTCTAAGCGAGAAGAGCCAGTTTGGTCTCAATAACACTCTACTCAGCACTGCAGGTAAAATAAATTTCATTAGCTTTGCTAGTTAGCATAAATATTAACTTTGCCAGTTAGCATAAATACAACCCATCTGATTAAAGTACTAGTTTGTCAGAGAATCAGACTCTCCTCACCTAGTAATAATCCAATCCAATTTAATGACAGTTTTCCTGAGTAAGGAAAATGATCTCTTCATATACTCCCTTTCAATGCTAAGCTGCAATTCTGTGGTCTAAGTTTTTGTGTTTGTGCCACCTCATCTCTCCTGATCCAAAGGCCAGGTCACATTAAGTTTTTCTTCTTCAGCTTTCCACCAAGGAGACCTCGAGCACCATGAACTATGTCATATTGTGGAGTCTTCCAAAAGATGATGGAAACTCAGCTCCTGCTCATCTATGATTTGAAATAACCTAATCCTTTTATAGGTTATTTATAAAACATATAAATGCTAAACCACTCTGGCAAAGTTCCTAAAATCCCATTCCTCTGGATATCAGCGCTGAGTTATGAGGTACCGTAGCTTGCCAAAGGCGGACTGTGCTCTCAGGGCATCTTTTAAAGCCCTCTTGCCCTAGACCTACCGCAGCCTAATTTGTGGTATGGTCCTGAGATGCTTCCCGAGAACTCCAAGGAGCAAAGGACAAAAGAATTGCAAGGCTCAATCCATCTTTTGGCAAATACAGTGGAAAAAGCCTGCATAGGCTTTACAAAAAATAGGATCGGTTTTCTGGAAACGATGAAGGATTTGTTTCTGGTAGACACCTAAATTTTAGCCTTGCATTTCAAAAGCATTTTTTGGCAATAATTCAACATATCACCCTACACCACAGGGTAAGATCCCAGTCCTTCACAAACACAGCTATTCTGCATGGGTGGCTGGAAGCACTCAATTTTTATCTAAGAACACCAGCCCTGACTTCTGCTCCTTGCAAGATGCACTCAATTCAGAAATCCATAAAGATCCTTTCCTATGGAATGGAAGTGCTGAGGTCCCAGCTGCAGGCATAATGCAAGAGTATTTATGCTTGAAGGAGAAACTGTGTCTTTTTGAAACAAAACACACTGCTGCTTCAACTAACCCTACCAAAATGAGATTCACAGAGTTCTGCCCCAAGGAGAGAACACAAGGGAGAATAAATGCAGATGGCAACAATCAATCTCCTCGCTCAATGAGGTACCAAAAAAGTCCTTTGAGATGGCAGCAATAAGGGCAAAGCAAGGCTCCACACAGATCAGAATAGATGTGTGCACATATACTTGTGTGTGCATATTTAAAATAAATCTCTTCTTTTTATGCTCTTTGTTCAACTACATTATCAAAAAGAGGTTTTAAATACAAGCTTATGGGACTACTAAAGAGGTGAATTTATGAATGTATTCCTAACAAAACACACTCTGGAAAGCTTTAATCTATGAGTTATGACAACCTTGGACAAAATGGATTTTTAATAGAATATAATGTAAACTGCCTGAAACACTGTGATAAGAAATTTTTTTTTTTTAAGTAATGCACAGACAAGGCATGATGCACTCTGCATGAAAGGAGGAAAGGTCTTAATTTAAAGCATTTTAATGAACACTCAATTTGCGTAGGGAAATGTGAGAAACGGAGATGAAAAACTCACGATACTGATAACACTGCAGAGGGGAGAAGGAGAAAGATTAGAAAAGTAAGCAAATGTGAAAAGGCTCCAGCTGATAACGCTGGCTAAAAGGAATGCAGAGTGGATTACGAACATGTCACAGTCCAAAGCCACTGTTGTCCTTCAAGGCAGTGTCTGGCGGTGGCTCTTATCAGAGTTGCACACTGCGGAAGAAAGGGCAACCGAAGTGCGAAGCAGTGGAGAACAGACCTCTCTCTGAGCTATGGGCGAGGAGGATACTCAGAGATCGTGGTGAACGCAGCTGTGATTCACTGGAGTTCCTCACTTTCACTGAACCTCCCAGAGCTGCGCCAGCCCAGCCAGATCACAGGGCTGCCAGGGCTTTCAGCCCCCTTGCAAAGCCCAAGGGAAGTCACAAAACCATAGCAAACCAGTTCTTCTCTTCCTCAGAGAAAACCATCAGGGCTCAGAAGCTCAGTCTGGGCTTACCCACCTCTCCACTACCAGCGTAATGCCAGGCAAGCCAGCAGAACTGGAATTTTTTCCAAGAGAGAAAAAACTGTCTCCCCCGAGGTAGACACGATTCTGTTTACTAATAGCTTCTGCTCTGCAATGAAAGAGATTGATCCTGCACACTCACTCACGCATAAACTGCCTTTAATGAAGCTCCTTGAATTACTAAAAGGAGGAGCAGATGAATCAGGTCTAGTGACAGTGTTGCCACATTGACCTTAACAGAAGCAAGTTCATGTCTCTGCTCATCTAAACGAAGCAGAAGAACCCCCATGTAAACACTTAACATTCTTCAAAAGAAACACGAGGGCCATCATTATGACCAAAAAGGTAAATTAAAGTAAAGATCAAAGTTAAATATTTACTCTAAGCACTACAGTGTTTGAAAATCTGGAAACGATCTTTCAGCAGTTTCTATTTGCATACTTTAATTAATCCAAAAATATTAAACTAATCTCACAAATGAAAGGGTCAAAGTATTAATTAACTTGAGATTCGTTGCTTTTGTGCAATTTAACAGTTCAACACAAAGCAAAAATCAGTTTTAATAAAAACTAAGTTACTGCGACAGGTATAATTTCATGGATTAGTGAAACCACATACAAGGCAATAGGTTTCAATGTTCATCCTATTTTTGTCTAACTTTAAAAACAGTTGTTTCATTTCAATAGAGAGATTCCTCTGTAACACCAAATGACCTTAAGTTTTCCTTTAACCTCAGCATTTCACTTTCAAATTGATGACTTTCCACCTTGCTCAGAGCAGAACAGAGGTCACAGTGGTTTTAGCAAAAAACCTGACTGCAACGTTCAGCAGAGGGCGGATACGGCACAACCACCCTGCTCAGCGCCTGAGCTAATTCGGACTGAGATTTCACTGCTGGAGCCATCGCGTGTCGTCATGCAGCTCCAGAACAAGCGCAATGGTTCCCCCTCTGAGCTCTCCCCCCGCCAAGGGGACTCACTGCCTTCTTTAACAGCTTGCAGAGGAACTGGGAAATCTTGCTGAAAGACAAAGGATATGGAGACAAAGCCTACAGCACCAAATCCAGATGGCAGGGCTCGGCTTTATCAGCACAGTAGCCCATAACACCCCAGCAAAATTATGATGGATGGTGGCTTGAATTTCCTACATCACAACCTCAGAACTGCAACTTTGACAAACGTGCTTACGAAAGAGGAGGGGACTTCCCCACTCCATTTGTTTGGTTTTTGTTTTGTGTGGGGTTTTTTTTTTTTTTTAATGAGGAGGAATTGCATTAAACAGCTAATGAACTGAAAGGTTTGCCTGGCATTTTATGCCAGGAAGCTCTGTAGCATTTGACTTCACCAGAGATGCTGAGCAGGGAATCACCTCCCCTCACTTCACCCGTTTACAATGCAGATGTCTGCGTCCCACTCGGTCGCCTCCACTCTGCATCTTTACTGGAGAGGAACAGCTGCTTTTTGCATCAGGCCTGTTTTACACATCCAAGAGGACTCTCACCTTAGCAATGCCTATTTATTCCTGTTGGTGAAAAGCAAGCCTATGGACAAATAGCTTTCACCTCAACACTTGTATGCAGGTACCCGAGCTAGATGTCATTCATTTGTTCCTCAAGTACAGCTTCAGAAACTAAACAGAGTAGAAACTCTCTTTGCACTCCATATCTCTCACAACAATTCTCCTGGGTCTAAACAATTACTAAAACCCATTTTTCTCCCTTTCAGCACCTTCCAGAAAAAGAAGGATGAAAACCACTCCTCAAACAAAATTTTTTTACATAAAGTTTTGTGATTTCCTAATTATGATACAATTTCAGCTAAATTTAAGCAAGTGTACTTTAAGTGTAGAGTAACTGCATGATAATGGAGAGAAATTGCTTTTATTGTAAAATACATAATTCCGATTAATGATGTAAATGTCTCATTACCTTTGATACAGCTTGTGGGAGCATCACCACAACAAATGTCCCCAGCGTTCCTGAGACAGTTCACAGACACTCATAGGTGTTTTGCAGCAATAATGAATAAAACTTAATAGCTATTACTTTCATAGCTTTTCAAATAAAGAAGACAGCATTGTCCTATATTGCTCTCAATTATTCTTCATATTCAATACTTTAATCCATTTCTTTCTGTTGGCTCTTTGACAACAGGAATTCTGCTGCCCTGAAGGTACATGAGAAGCAAATGTGAGCCAGGACTACTTGGCTGCCTCCAGTTTAATTAGATCATCTACTTCCAACAATCAGAAGTGAAACAAAAGGGAAAAAAAAACCTCTCATCAGATCTCCTATAGCTTTTCCAACGAGGATGAGGAGGAAAAAAATACTGGTATTAAAAGAGCAATATATGGCTCATCAAAGAAGCTGTTGTATGTCTCTCACAGCATTTTAGCAAGGGTTAATGCACAAAAGCGCTTGGCAGCTCACCTGTTCTCTGCGGTGGGGTCGTTGTGCACACACGTGATCGTGGCAGAGCTCCTCGCGCTGTCCGTCTCCTCCTGAACCCCCCACTGGTCTGCATCGCTGACTCTGATGTCCATGATCTTCACACCTGGGGCTGTCCTAATTCTGTTGGGGAACAGCAGGGATTACTTTAGTTACAGATCTCCTACAAATAAATCCAGAGAGGTAAACAAGAAAGATGAAAGGAAATATTCCCTCTTCCATTAGCAACAGACTGATAGATCGCACCTGTAAGTCACTCTGCTTTCAAAATACAAAACAGGTCCAATCACTTTAAAGAGATGAAGTATGAGTTTCATTATGTGCAAAGCCAGTTAATTTTCACCTTGAACAATGTGGAGAGAATAAGAATGCTTTCTGCTTCAGCGGCACCAGTTTGATACAAATGAAACAGATGTGACTAAGCATAAGTTGATTTAATTTGTTGTGCCTTTCCTGCAGTTTAAGATGGAGAATCAGAGCACTGTGATATAAAACACATCCTCCTGCTTGCAAACCTTTGGGACCAAGGTGCCTTTTAATATTAGGGTGGTCTGCATGGAAAAAAAAATGTTTCACTGCTCAAAGATAACAAAACCACGACAGCAGGAAGGAGAAGGAATAAGTTATCCTAGATCTGAGACTGAGAGATGAAAATAATTATGCCATTGTACTGGGATCTATCATACTGGGCATGTCAAACTCTTGCTGCTAAAATAATATAATGCTCACATGGAAAACCTTTATTTCCCAAGCACGGATAGAGTGTGAAAGCACTTTGGTAGTTGGTAAATGTCATCATTTTTTGGCTTTAAAAAAATTTGCTAAAAAAAAGTCCATGCTCCAGTGGGACTCAGTGTTAGGAACAGATTGCCAAGGAATAGGAAACAAACTGCTTTTAATAGCAGAGACTTCATTTGTGCAGCTTGACTCCTGAAACAAGCCTGGGATTTCAACAGGAGTGCTGCAGATATGCCTGGAGAACAATTAGGCAGAAAGCAACTGCTGTAGCGCCACATTCGCCACTACTGTGACTTAATTAATTAAAAGCAAAGCCAAGAGGGACCTCTTAGTAGTATGGCAGAATGAAACAGCACTGCTGAGACTTGAAGCGTTACTTAACAGTGAATTGTGGTGGATGTGTCCCAATGCCTCGTGGCCAGTTGGTGCCCATGTTATACTATTAAGAATTTCCTTTAAGTTCTAGCTGAGTTCATGAATTTGGATCAAAGTGACTTCAAGATTCAATGGGTGGTCTTTTCCTCTGAGAAGGAATTCATTCATTCTGCTTTTATTATATCCTTACTTTTGCCTGTAAGGCTTTACTGACTTGATGGGTCAAATTCACGCCTGGCATAACCAACATGATGAAAAATTTTTCTGTAAGGAGAGAATTTTACTTGATATTTTCCTAATTCTCTCCTTCGTCTTTCTCCACAGACATTCATATCTCCAAAGGACACGCCTCAAAGCTTACGTGTCCCTTTCCTATCATCTCTTCTTTTTTCAGAGGAACATTCATTTATTCTGTAGTAATTACACTCGACCAAATCATTCCTGCAAGACACCTACATGTCTTCATTTCAGGCTGACTTGTAATTTACATGGGATTGAGGCCTTCAGCAATGGATTCAATATTTTTTTTTCATTAGACTTAGTTAACGACTCTTGAAAAAATCATTAGGGCCTGACTGACCAAAAAAGGAAAAAAAAAAAAAACCCAAAAAAAAACCACCCCACACCACTCTACTTATTAAATTTTCTCTTTCTGAACCAGAATTGTATTTTTTCACAAATTTGCCTCCCCACCACCCCCTCAATTTCCCACGTTTTTCCTTTACAACATGTCTGGAAACCTCTAACCCTACTTTCCACTCAAATCAAAGCCCTGGTTAATTAAAGGTCAATTAAAGGGCAGGAGATGCCGGGTGCGGAGGGCAGGGCAGGACAGCTGGATTTCACCCATGATTTCAGGATCCATCACCCTTTTTCCATCTGTCAGAAGCTTGCTATGTCCTCCTACACAGCTTTTGCTCTACAGATATCTTCGCTCTGCAGCATTTACTTTCTTCTACTCTGATCCAAATCTAGCACGTCGGTTTACCCCAGCGAGGATGAAAAGCAACATGGCACAATTCCCCGCCATGCCTGAGCAGGCTTTAACCATGCAGGACTCCTGTGCAGCTCCTTTCTTCATAGAAGCTGAAGCTGCTGCTCCTCTTTACCTCCATCAGTGGTCCTCACACAGCATAGGGGTAAGGATGCAGGAACCTCAAATATCCACATCGATCTACATGCCTGGCTGGTCCAAACTCTCCAGACACGCTGCACCCCAAAACAGTGGCTTCCCTCTTGGACCAACCCCTCAGCTTTGTCAACCTCTCTCAGCCAGGGAGCTTTTATGTTTCTTGTCCTGTGTCTGAATACAGCTAAGAGATGGACAGCAGATGAGACTGTCCCGATGCCTGTCCTACTGGCTCACCACTTGGCTTCTCCTGCAGGGCACTGTCCCTTAACAGGAGGCCTTTTGGGTTTTGGCAATGCTGTCTTGTTGACTATGCCTACAGCTTTCACTTGCTGCATATCTACTGTCATGCTGGGTTAGCCTCAAGTGAACATCACATACTCTGCTCCCCAGCTACATTTTTCCAAAATCGTCTCAGAATGCTGCATTTTAGGAAAATTTCCAGTCTAATCCCCTGCAATGCATCTGCTCTGGTGGGCTGAGACAAGATGTCATTTTGCATTTTTGGATATCAGTAGAGCCAGGAAGGTTGAAAGAAGGAAGAAACTGAATTCAGCTTCTCACTTAAGAAAAGTCAAGAAATTCAAATTAAAGCAGCCTACATATGGGAGGGTTGAGTCTACTATTCTTCAGATAAGTGATTCATATCTTTAAATCTGCCCCCAAACTCCACAGGCACAAAAATTATTGTAAGTATTGGGGACTGAGGCTTTGCAAAAGATAAGAAATTCCTACCAGAGCTAGCATGAATGGGAGAAAGGATGGGGAACGGCTGGTGTGTGAGCCCAGGCGCTGGGGTTATTGCCCCACTCTGTGCCAGGCTTCAACGATAAATTCAGGTGGATCATTTTGTTTTCATATATCTCCCTTCCCTACATATAAAATACTGGGAAGAGCTGCTCTTCCAATTCAGAGGGAGCTGTAAGGATAAATAGAACTGCTTGAGAAAAACCTGATGTCCTTTACATTTACCAGCTGGCAGAAGTCATGCCCTCTCTGGGCTTGAAAACGTGGAAATGACCTACTGAAGTATTTCACAGAAGCATGGCCCAAGAAGTAATTGTTACCACTAAGATGGCTTAATTCCTTTTTTATAAAGATAATTGTGAAATGAAAAAAAAAAAAAAAAAAAAAAAAGGAACAAAACACGACAGCCAATTGGGAATCTGGCACTGACAAAAACTGACATTTCATTTCCATGAAATACTTGCTTTCTGAAAAGCAGAATTTTCAGACAGAAAACTGTCCTGGTAACAAGCACTTTTTCCCACCTTTAAAGCATTACAGCTTACGTGGCATTTTGATAACATAATTAGCAGAGATGTAAATGAGGCAGAGGAATACTGAATGAGCTCACCAGAGGTTAGCCTGCAACAGGGCCCCCACGATACAGCCTGTGCCCACAGCCTGTAGCACAAATGAGGTGAGCGCTATTTACTGATGACACCCTCTTCTTCAGGGGCGGAGGAGGTCCGGCAGGAACGTGACATCCTCAAGCACTGCCTTTCGTGACACTCATGTTAAGAGGAGATAGCTGGGGGTGGGTGTGGTGGTGTGTCAAAGCTCTCCAGAACAGGGATCAATGAAACAACTGCTTCACAAGTGAGTTTAGCCCTCTTCTCCAGCTATAAATGTAAAATAAAAGAAGCTGCCTTCAATTTAGACTGCAGAAATACATTTGGTATCCCTGGCAGTGGTTTTTTTCCCTGACTGTGGAATATAAAGATGGAGCGTGATAGACTGACTGGAGTGGGCAAGAAGGAACATCCCCAGTCTGCCAACTTGGAATGACAGAAAACCATTTTAAAATGCAATCCCAGTCTTAAATGTATGCGACCCCATGAAGCCAGCCGCTCTAAAACTCTTCCCTCAGTTATTACAAGAGAAGGAAAGGAGAAGGTACAAGTAATAACCGGGGCTGGAAAGTAACTTAAGGGCTGCAAGAGGGATTGAAACAGCTGAGCACTTAGCGGAAGCGGTGCAGGGACTTCCACTGCCTCCCAGTCCATTAACTGCAAAATCTGAAAGGTAAATGCCTGCCTGCAATGCACCCCCAGCAACGCTCCCGGCTGCAGTACTTGGGAAGTAAAATCTTGGCAAAAGGAACTTTAAAATAGAAACAGAAGGAAAAGATATTTAGGAAATAAAACAGGAATGTGCTCGCAGCAGATGGAAAATGCTCAAAATGATGAGAAAAAAAGACTTTTTCAGAGCTATTTTAGAAATGCTCTTGCCTACTCCCCCCCCCATCCCATTATGGGGGAAAACATGATCTGAGCTAAATCTCCTCTCAATGATGTACTAATAATAAGTTACGATAATAAATTTCATTCGTAATTTCCAACCATTTCTCTATTCAGCCCTTCAAGATGCATTTTTAGCCCAATTTAAAATAAAATCATTATCCTTCCCCTACAGGAAATCCAAGCTGTGGGCCAGTTTAGTTAACTTGCCTAAAATTATACTGTCTCTGCAGAGCCAGAATGAGGGTCAATACATCCCGATTCCCAGGCTTACACTTCAGCTAGACACCCCTACCCATCTTTAAGACCAAACCAGAGCAGAGCTGAGTAATTCTGAGCCCTCGCAGAGCATTTTACATATCTGAAGAATTGCACAAACAGCAAGCAATTAGTTCTGAACGAGGTCCCTGGGGAGTTTCTAGTTCAAATAGATGTGTTTTAAGATACATTAAGCCAAGCGTTATAAATTAAAATAATCACTGAATTCAGACACAACATCTGGGGACTTCTGGGGTGTGGGGGAGACGGGCAGGGTTTCTGTACAGGAAGGAATAGAAGCATCCCTGTACAGGGGGAGGAAGCAAGTGGAGCATGTTTGGAGATATAAGGAGAAGACCATATGTGATTCATAGTTGCCACATCCAAGTGCATCCTGTGGCTTTTGGGAGGGAGGCACAGTCAGGAGTTCATTGGTGTGAGTGTACGAAAGCAAAACCGTTTGGGAAACACTGTTATAGCAGATGGAGGGCTGAGGTGGGACCACACCTCCTCCCAAGAAAGGCACCAACCCTCTCTTTTGTGTCTTCCTAAGCTTCCTGGCCAAAATTCTCTATGGATAATACAGATATATCAGGAAAATGCAGTGATGCATTGTCACCCACAAAACACATGGCAGAACCAGAAATTACGCCTAGAGCTGCCGAGGAATCAAAATGCCAAGCTGCCATTTTGATATCTTCACCATAAACCCACTAATAACAGACTGTGTCCTGCAACGGCCGTGCAAGACCAGCCTGCAGGCAGATACGCTTTCTGCTGCTGTGGGCTTGCAGTTTGTGTGAAAGGAGAGTGCCCCACCTCGCAAATAATCACCATGTACGGCCTCACCTCTCACGGAACTCAGATTTACAACAGCTCAAGGGATCACGCCCTGAATCTTCACAAGCTACGCAAGTGTTTATTTTCTAAAGTGTTTTTCCAAGAACTTTACTTCTTTGTTCTTTTGTATTTTAAAAGACTTGTCACAAATTTAAGTTCAAACTACTTCCCCATCAAATTCTCCTTAAAATAGCAATGCTAGGCCAGCTGTGTTTGTTTCTGTGATTCCATATTAATGTCACTGTAAGTAAAGCTTTCTTTCAAAGTATGTAAAATACACATCAAAATACACAAAGATCCTGCAATAAACCAAGCCCTCTCAAAAGGTCACAACTGTAGAAGCACAAATAATGTGCTGCTTTATCACAAAGATAAACAAGCAGCCTGCAAGGCCCTGTGGAGAGGTGTAAGTAGACGGCAGGCAGACAGCAATGTGGAACAGAGGGCAATTGCAATGCATCCAACAAAACGAAGACTCAGGAAGAGGAGTTTGACTAATGGTACCGCTGGGTAAAAAAAAAAAAAAAAAATCAACATGGTCCTGGTATAAATCCAGTGGCCATAGGTGTTACCAGTGAAACAAGATGGGAATTCATGGTGGGATAATAAAAAGCATGTTTGCCCTTGGGAATAAGGACAGCTCCATACTTAGAGACAGAGGAAGCAACTTCCAAAGTCAACGGGAGTTTTACTTAAGGTTTGACCTCCACATTTCAAACATGCTAAAAACTACCCCAGTGACTGCCCCTTCATTGCAAGTCCAATGCATAATTGGCCCAAATTTGTTTTCAAAACAAGACATGGATCTGCTGTGCTCTGCCTGCTTTGGCCTCGTTTCCCCGCAAAACGCCTCCCCACTGCAGGGCCAAAGCTGGAAATGCCCCTTCTGCATCCGGCGGCCTCAGCACTCTCTCACCTTCATGCTGCACGACGAAATTTGCCTTTCCCTCCCTCTGGTATACCTCGATTTCTCTCTGCATCTGTTATTTTTAAATAACCTTTGGTAGCTGTCTTATTTAACCCTGTCACGCATTTGGGGATGCAGTTTCTATGAAAGCAGTTATTACTGTCGTACATCAGAATATCTCTATCCCACACGCACTCAAGGAAGAAAGTCAATGCCAAAGGACGGGGTAGGACAAAGCAGACAAAATAGGTTCAGTGACCAGCACAATGCAAGGCAGGAATAAAGTTGCTCAACAGACACGGTGGCTAACATGAAAAAAGCCCAGCAAACCAGAGAACAGAAACCTCTTTGAAATCATGCAGGAGATCAATGCTAAAGATTTCAAATGATGCAACTACCACTCTTCTACCCAAAAAGGTGAAGGTCTCAACCTATTTTTTTTTTCAGCTCACCAAATGTTTCAAAATATGCTAAAAAATAAGCTTCAAGCTCACTAGCATATTGGATTTTGAATAATGAAAAGAGTAAACAGGATTTTAATTTGGATTCTGACAGTAAAGTGCTTTCCATGTGATAAATTAACTATTAAGGAAGACAAATTAACACAACCTACCCTTGAGTATGAGGGCTTATGATTTTGAGGAAGCTTTTACAGAAGCGTGATCAAGATAAGGCATGATGAAAAATAGGAGATGATGATGGGGGGAGTATTTTAGCAAAAATTCTCCCTCCTCCTTTTCATCAAACTGTACATATAACTTCTCTATAAGAAGTGCAGCAGGTTTTCTCAAGAGCCCCCCCCATTTTTCCTAAGAATGCCTAAACATTTTCTGAGAGATCCTCAGCTGGTCTAAATCACCAGAAATCGATTAATTTTTTAGCAATTGCTTTAAAAAGTTACATTTCACATCTGTGAAGCAAGGTCAGAAAAAGCAGTGTTACCCCCTATGAATTCCTTTGAAAGGGAAGATGTCTCAGAAACATTTTCTACATATAAGACTGTGCTCATCAAATCAGCAAAGAGTATGTGAACATCTTCAAAGCAGTCTAACATCATGTTATATTTCCATATCCAACGGAAAATTCCCAATTTTTGCCCTTTTTTAAAGGAGAGAAGACATTTTAAGATTTCATCTTCATATTTCAGTAGAAACTTCATTTTTCAATCTGGCTTCTCTTTCACTAAGGTAAGCAAATAGAGCTTAGAAAAACAGCAGAAAGACATCCTAATTGGCTTGAAATTAAAGCTATTAATTTTTATTCTTATTTATTCCTGTCACAAACCAGGCCTGTTTATATGGGTTTCTAATACTGCTATGGAAACCTGAGAGGTTCTGAAGTCTTTATGTAAGAGGAGATGAAAATGCCATCTCCCACAGTGAACACTGTTTTCTTTGAAACATGTTAACAGTGGAATTTTGTCCCTCTGGGAGAAAAACAGTTGCCAAGCACTGGGGCAGGAGACATCGGGTCCAATTCTATCAATTCAAGATATTTTATTAACCATTTAACTGCGTGGGCAACTTCAAAATGGCAATAAGGATGCTTTCTCACCTTCGGTCAGAAATTCACCCAAGGAGATTAAAAAATACTACTTCTATGGAGACACTGTGCATTTGTATACTTAAACATTGTGCAGATACTGTATTTCAATGCATTTCTGTAAGTTCCCAGCAGGTACTTAAAACTGCAGGTCAGAGAGTTCTGTAGCAATTGGCATTTTCTTAATAAAACTAAAAACCAATATTTGAGTCCACCTGAAAACACTGTTGTGCCTTTGACATAGAAATTAGTTTAATCATAGTATAAGTAAATGTGGCTCTAGATTGTGCTGAAAGCAAGCTCTTCATAACAGGGCAACAGGTCTGATACTTGGGTTGCCCGCTCCAGCATCCCACTAGCACGGCTCCAGCCGCTCCTGCTACACGAGCACAGAGAAGCAGCTCAGGTCCTCTGTCCTTTGCCAGTCCAGAGGGCAGGAAACATTGCCCATAATTTGCAAATAAATACACAATTCCTAACTCTGGCATGCGACTTTACACTTTTAAAGTATCCAATAAACATGAACTAACCGTTATTACTATTGATCAAAAGGAGACAGAAGGTCTTTTTCCAACTCTAAATGATCCTCACGCTACCAAACAACTCATAATGTCCCTTTCTCATTAGGATGCACAACCAGCTCACACCTCTGCCTTCCCTGAAAGAGGAGAGATATTTTCCTTTATTCTACTGCTTCCGTTCAGTTAGCTAAGTTATGGTGTGTCGATCATTATTCAAAGAGCTCAAGAGTGCCTGCTGTCATGCACCCTTATACATCTCCAAGAATTGAAGTATGTGCCCTCTTTTCTCCAACAAAACAATCTGTGGTGTACCTTCTCTGTAGAGAGAAGAGGTAAAATGCTGGAGTGGTTTTCTGTAACACATGTCTACAGAACAAAAATCAAAGCCCATTCGGTCTCTTCAACCTTTCTCTGAAAGATCTAAAACACTCAGACTATGTCCTTTACCTTGAAACCAACGCAATGCTATCATAGATGAAACTCTTCCTTAAAGCCTAGAGAAAATCCATTACCAAGTCTGAAGGTGTCCAAAGTATTTGAACTTGGAATTCTTGCAATCATGCAGAAACACAGCTTTGAAAACTATAATGAAAAAAATCAAAGTAAGTCAGAGGTTTCCTCCTGCAAAGACAAAGATACTTACAGGTTTCCTTTTATTGAAAGGCTCTTTCCAGAAGTCAGCACTGCAAAAAATGTTTGCAGCCTGAATAGAGTTCAGGCCTCCTGGGAGACAAAGAATTTTTATAAAGGGGTCAGTTTTCTACCTCTACAGGTGAAAAAAAAAAAAAAGCCCTGAAGGTTACAGTTTCTGGAAGCACCTAAACAACAACCAAGTAAAAACTTTCCATCTCTCTCCCTGCAATAATGAGCTCCATAGCACTGTCTTTGTCAACACCGGATGCGGGTTTACAGCATTTAAAATAGTCCATCACTCCAGCTAAATTTGCCCTCTGCCTTGGAGACTCATGCATTTCCTGTAAGAAAGGAGTTTATTAAACACAATTCAAACAAATATAATTAATTATCTTTTACCAGACATCAACATATATGACTTAGATCTTCCCTGAGTATTACAGTCAGCCCTGGAGTTTGTTATATTCGTCAGACTGTTTGCGGCACAATCCCTCAGGCTCAGGGCAGGTTGTGACTGCAAATCCCCCAACTGGCAGATGCCCAAAAGAGGCCAGCGGTAGCCAGCCTGTGGCTAGTCTTGAGACAGCACGTGTAGTCTGGCCCAAAAAAAGTACATAACAGAGGCAGCCTGCACACACTGCCTGGGGCCTCACCTTGGCCATCACACAGCTAACACACCTCTTTCCATGGTTTCAAAAGTACATAGCCGTGATGTTGATTGGGCAACAACACGCTGAGATGCCTCCTCCTTTTCGGAGATGAGGCTGAAAGCAAGAGGTAACTCAGTAACAGTCATCTTTACCTAAAAGATTGCTTAAAACTGCACCAGTAAAAAAAATATAAAGAAAAAAAAAAGAACATTAAAAAGAGCAAATTTTTGAAACATCGATACACCTTGAACTTCTACTGAAACCAGTCCCAAGCCACGGCACAACCAACAATTGTTTAACAGCATGAAGTGGTCTTTAGAGGATCTATCATACATTTCTGCACTCTTACTCCGTACTCTGCATAAAAAAAAAGCAGCACAAGAAGGGTTGTTACCAGGAACCCCACGTAGGCTGTGGCAAGGAGACATTGACCTGAGCACAAGGGACAGAGCAAGAGGGAAGAGGGAAAAAAGCACAGCCATGAATATCCTTGCAGAATTAAAAAGGCCACAAGAACTTTGCCTGAACTAGTAGTTGTTGTTTTTATTGGATTATTTTATGAGGTTTTATGTTGTTTAATCGAAGAAAGAAAATGGATGCCATAAAATATGCAGAGCTAACTGGGGCTGCAGAGTACATCGCTGAATATTGCTAGTAATGCCATTTCCCCTTCACTGTCAAAAAATAAAAATATCGTTCTTTATATCCCTGTCACATGGAACAGTGGTCCTCTCGCGCTTGCCAATCAATCATCTTGGAGTGCACCTTTACCTTGAGCAGTATGTGCTAGGACGATGAATAAGGAAAGCTCTGGAAATAATCTCCCTTTCCACAAGATAGAATTCAATTTCCAGTATAGCTCAGACCAGTACTTTTCATGAAAAGGTGGCACCATATATTACAGCAAAAAAGCATTTTTCTGCTGCTAGTGAAAACTTTAGTGAGCATTATGATTATGTGGTTTGTACTCCAGGCACCAATGACCACCAAGCAGACTAATAATGTGTGAATTCTGATGAGAACCAGCCCTTCAGCTGCGATAAAATATTAGACTTTTTTCCCCTGTTTTTTTTTCCATTCTGCTTTCTTTACTATAAGATTACTTTTTTTTTTTTTCCTAGCTGCAGGCAACAGCTTTCCAAGATTCTCCTAGAAAGTAAGCACTTCACAATAAAATTATCCCATTCTGGTGCTCAGGTAGCTCTAGTTAGCCCTTTGGCCACTGTCCCAACAGGCTTTATCTTTGACAGCCCCAGTTTGGTTTCTTCAAGTGGTGCTTCTCAGAGGCTTTTTGAAGACTCTCTGCAGGTAGATGGAGCTTTCACCAACGACCCTTTGAATCTCCCTTTGGATCTCAGTGGAGGCTGGCTGGGTCCATAATCTACTGCAAGGAAGTCCAGAGAAAGCCCTACAAATGGATGGTGCCAAAGCACTGGCTCACTGTATTTGCCTGCAATACTTCTAAATATGAAGACGAGGAGACAGTTTTCCCCCTCTAGAGGCCCTGAAGCTCCAAGTCCCAGCTTTTGCTCTGGAGATCTGGCCAAAACATCATCCTGCGAGCTGGTGCCTGACAGACAGACCCCGGCAGCCCCAGAGCCTGAGATGGGCAAAGAGGTCAGGAGGATTCAGCCCTCCAAAGTCTGTTGGTCACAGTGCTGCCACAGCTTAGAAAGCTTATCCAGGCTCGTAAAGCTGTCAGGAAAATTTACCAGCCACCGCACAAAAATTGCTTGCCGTTTACCGCAGTGATTGATGGCAATGAAAGAAACTAATGGCATTTTACTAGCCTGTCAAAAGAAATTACTCATTCTGGGCCAGCAGAATTGGGGAAGGATTCTTTAATCCTTGCAGCGATTTTTAAATTAAACTCTGGTGTTCGCAGGGCTGAAGACCAGTCAGACAGCAGCCTGCTTCAGGATGGATTCAAACATGATATAGCACATGGGTAGACAGGGTCAGCACAGCAATAAAGCAGAGTGAAAGGCAGCTGCATGCTTCTGTCCTTTTTAAAAAAAGTTTACAGATTTCAGAGGGCCAAATCCATTTCCAGACTGTTAATCTCTAACAAAGACCTAGGTCCCGGCACTGTGCATGTAACAAAGTTGGGGAAATAACAGGACGAAAAGGTCATAGTCAAAAATTGGAGGCAACTATCTAGGTGCTACAGGAAGGTGTTCCCATTTGGAGTGTATGTGCAGAAGAACAGAGCAGTATAGGGGGTCAATTCGCTTCCTAAAGCAGTAGAGTTGATAGGATCATTCCCTCTGTGGCTTTCCCTTTCCTTCCTAACACAAGTACTAAACTCTCCTTTATCCTTTAGCATTTTTCCTTTACCATTGCAACTGCTCTGTTTACCACCAGGACTGCTCTGTTCTGGTTTTACCTGCAGTACCTGCGTTCCTCCTGTATGGATGGCAGATCCTCCATCATGGTTCAGTCCCAACATCCTTGCTAAATGAGCTACTTCAATAGTTCGGGGGCAGACAACATTCATTCATTAGCTGGCAGGTCAAGGGTGAAGGACTAAAAAAGGTCCCTCACCAGGAGCTGGTTCTTACAAGCTCTAGCACAGTGGGCTCCAATGCCTAGCACTGCCTCCGGGGAATTTCAGTGAAACAAACAGCAAGGGACATCGCACAGTGCTTCTGAGGACAGAAATGAGCTGCTCTCACTATTTTGATTTTGTTTAGCCTCTGTTTTCCTGACCAGCCTTTATGATTCAAGCTCCTATACATCCTCAGAAACCAGACGAAAAAATTGTCTCTGCGAAAGGTCACAAACAAAAAAGGGGGAGAAGGAACAGTTCATGTTTCATGAAGACTACACATGCCTAGGTGTCAACTACCAAAAAAAAAAAATCACTCACATTTTCAGCATTTCAAAGCATACACTGTGTTTGCAATAACAAACACTAAAACCAGGCTTTCCCACCGGGGGAGTTGGGGGGCACTGAACCAACTACCTACAAAACCGGCTACAATCCCTCAGAACGCATTCGGCGGTTTGCTGTGAAAAACCCTCACAGTGAGACACTGCATCGGACTGAGCGTTAAGCACTTCCCATCCCTGTTCTGCTTTTTCAATTCTAACTAGTCCCTAACCCTGTTAGTCATGAATTTGCGATTAATGAGCCTTGTTTAGAGGATGTGAATACTGAAATTGTTCTGATAGACGGGCTCTAACCACAGAAAGACGATCTAATTCAGCGAGGGAATCTGCTGTGCTTAGAGGGGATTCCAAACCTTCAATAAAGGAAATCAGCTGTTAAGTCATTTTAACAAGGGGCAGCACGCTGTGCTCTCAGCTCTGCAGTGCCACGCGATGGTGTCGCAGCTTGGCATCTGGGGACAAAATCATCTTCGTGCATTAAGGATGCTTAACATCTGCTTGTAAATCTGGGGCTGGTCAAAAAACGGCTGTGACTGAAATGAGGATGGTGCAAGTGTGGTTTTCCACCAGAATTCACCACTATGAGAAACACGCACACATATACACCAGGACACGCACTCTTCTGATCTAATACAGCAAAGGACCAATAACCCAGGGCTAAACTAATTATGACTGGTTATGCTTGAGCAGGAAAACAGCAGCCGCTCCTCTCCTGCTTCGAGGGGACAAGTAAAACAAGTGCCTTTGTGGCTCTCCTTCCCTGCGCCTGGAAGGGAAAAACTGTCCCTCGGGAGTGTCCCCCTCCCAGGGTGTCCAGGGGAGCAGATTTCCTCCTCAACTGGGGACATGGGGACAGGCAGGACAGCTCTGCTTTCCAGGCTTGATAGCAAGGCTAGAGAAGGCCCTGTATGCAGCCTCATCAGCCCAGCCTTCTTGTTGACTCTAATAGAAAATTTATTTCACAGGCCATGAAAAATCCAATAAAACAGTGAAAAACAAAAAGATAGTATTTTTCAGGAAATAAAATCACCCATCACGTGCCCATCAACACTCAGAAATAATTCTGGGCGAGGGGGGGGCTATTTATATTTGAAATTGCTTATAAAATGTACCAAGATGGAATAAGCGTTCCTTGCTCTGCTACAGCAGCCACTTTCACATTTCAGGAGGCTAATCCTGGAGACCAGGAGATTAATTCCTGGAGACAGGCCCTTACCCCCCCTAGCTCCTCCCTAGCTCTTCAGAGAAAAGGACCTGGTCTGATCTTAACACATCTTGAAAAAGACAGAAAGATTAATTATGCTCCTCCCTATTTCATCTTCATGACACATCAGAGCAGCTTCTATAGCTGCAAAACCTTTATTTCCAGGGCCCTTTTGATTGTACTGCCGAGATATTCAAAGACTCATTAAACCTAAGGGGAAGTCCCATTCACTGAAACTTAGTATGAAAAGGAGGTGGAGGAGAGAGGCTTGAAGTTTTCTTACACTTAAGTTAAAGAGACAGTTGGAGAAGATTTATTCGTAAATCAACTCTCCACTCTCAAAGAGTCACCTGTCCTCGCAGTGCTCCACACACAGGAGATGCTCTTGGTACTAACAGGCTGAGAAACTCAGCCTGCTCTGATGACTGGGTGCCCCTGCTTGTTCCTACAGAAGAACCAAGGGATGAAGAAGCAAAAGTATAGAAACCTACCTTACATTTTTGTAGACACAATTCTGCACCTATGAATCACAATTGTTTTCCGGTTGCAACACTCATGTCAAGTGAGGGCTCAGCTTTCAGATCAGTCTCCTGCAAAGCTGGTGTTTGTCAATGTCTGCGTGATGGTGGTTGTAATTATTTCCTCCAGCAACTACTGTCACTATATCTGACCTTATCCTAGAGTCAAGTACCGAGGCACTAAAATTACTCTATCTTCTGTGCAAGTAATTGCTGATACAAAACCTTATTCTCAATTACTATCATCAATAACTTGTGGGCATTAAAAGCAAAGCCAGTATGTTACTGGGGCTGAGATTGCTTTCTAATCTGATAGTTAGGCTATAAATTATCTGATTCGCTGATGAAGAGTTAAAATTACAGAGGCACCATTCAAAAAATCACTAAATATATGGATGACTTCCTTTGATTTTAAGTGCCGTTGAGAAAGTGCTCCATTCTTTCCTACTGGTGTTGGCTTCCTGACTTGAATCTTCACTGTCAAGCGATCATCCTCAATTAACTTCAGGCACAACTGTTTCACATATAACACCCTGCCTGCCAGCATAGCAGTAGGCTTCAAAAACTGGCCTTCAAGCTATAGTCTAAAGTTCATCTACTAGAAATAGCAATATTATCCCTCTTTTTTAGTTTTTAGAATTGTGAAATCTCAGCAGTACCATTACAATCAAGATTGTACTTACTCCTGGGAACATTTTATCTTATTTTCACATGGAGAAACCTTTTCTTTACAGAACATTCTTGCAGTTAAGATCTCTGCCATTTTATGTGAAATTAAGTCATACATGTGGTGCTGCAAAGACTAAAACATGCTATTAAGAGAAGCCAGGGTTCAATTTTTCTGGATGCGGCAGGTGAGATTATGCATTGGGAAAGGCTAGATCTGGAGAATGCAATAAACACAGGTGAATATAAAATATAAATGCAAAATGCACTTCTTCATATTTATTACATCTTTTACATCTAAATCAGGCAGATTTCATTGCACAGATTGAGACTGATCTGAAGTAATTTAGTGGGAGGCTGGTAGTTGAAACACATAATCACATTTCTAGAACAATGTAATTACATTGAATTTAATGTGATTTCCTGCCACTGGTTTAGAAGTGCAGCCTCCTCCACATTCTCGATTTACGCCTAACACTCGATGTAAGATGACTTTTACGTAGCCAGGTACAGGGAGGGGAGAAAGTATGCTATGACTCCTTGAATTCCCCAAGACCATCATACAAAGATGTCAGTCATGAAGTACATGTAAGTTCAAATCTTAAATTTCTAGGAAAACGCTGTCTCAGCAGATGGTCATTATTTTAGACTTCGTTTTCATTAATTATCTCACAAGGTACAATTCTGCTGACCTTAAGAACTTGTGCACAAGTCAGGTCTGCTCTATGGGGCAAAAAAAAATGGAAGGGAAATTCTTAGCAGAAGAGTTTTCAGGTTTTTTAATGTTGTACATGCTTCTGGGAGTGCTATACTAAAGACTTTTTAAAAAGAACAGGCTAATAAATGGACACAGCAGGTCATACTCATTAAGAATAGCTAGAAAATACTGGGGAGAAAAGTAATTGCAATCTGAATGCAGACCAAGAATTTTAATCTTCAAACAAACACAAGGACAAAGGGCTGCAATTTTATCAAAGTTCGGAATAAAACAGCACAGACATTGATGTTCATTTAACTCTTACAAGTCAGTTAAAGCCTGATCTAGAGAGAGAAAGCGTGCAAGCTGATGTGTTGGGAGAGCCCATGCTGCCAGCCAAAGCAAACTACGTAAACAGAGGAGTTACTCTTAAAAGGAAAAAAACAACACTAAGCTTATACTTGATAAGATGAAATCCTGCAAGCCCACCTAGGATGAAACAATTCACGTAATCTCTTTGCAGAATAATTTCAAATAGCAACCAAAGTTGTAAAAACGGAGGCATATTTACAATTGATTTGCAAACAGAAAGAAAAATTATTAAATTGATCAGAAATGCTATTTACTGCTGGCAGTTCAGTTAGCTTTCTGCAGAATGTTTCAACATTTATGTTCCTTCATTGGAATAAGTAAGCACTGAACTATAATGGATAATAAAGCAGATGCTAAAAGACAATACAAGGGCATAGGATTTTTTTTTCAGCAGACCAACATAAACATGAATGAAATAAAAGTTCAAAAGCAGGTTTTAAAGCTGGGGATTTTTATGAAAAGTAAGCAAACGATAGATTTAAAGCAGTACAATTACCAATAAATCACAACACTACGGAAATGGCCTCGGAGAGTTCTAAATGCATTACACACTGCGGAGGGGGAGGTGAACGAGGGAGAGAAGAGCACCTGAAAGGAGCCAACGCTGCAGCCCTCACTCAGATAAACCACCCTGCAAAGTCAGAGACTTTTAGGTTATAAAGCCAAATCCTGAGATTCTTCCTTCCATGGGAGCTTTCTTTACCATGAATAAAACAGTTGAAAAATCTCGAGATGTGCAGGCTTGCAAAAAAGCCAAGGAGGAGACCTCAACGCCTTCAAGCTGCTTTTCGACACCGCCGATGTCGAGCGCCGGAGAGCACAGCGATGTGGTGCGAAAGGCTCACACAGCCGGGTGACGTTTCGCTGAAGTGGCAGCGACAAATGCAAACGTATTACAAAAAAACCCAAAGAATGGACGAGCTTCGTCTGGGAAACGACGGCCTGTATTATTGATGGCTCAGCAGCCAGAAGACCTCAGCGCATAGAGAGGATAATGGGTTTGTCATCTCCCTGCCAGGAAAGGGCTCAAAGAGAGGTGAAGAGAGGCAGCGTCTCAGCTCTGTGCCTACCCTTCAACCCCAGTGCGCAGTCCCGCAGTGCACAGCAGGGAGAGCAGCACGAGCTTAGCCGCAACGTCCGCCTGCCACAGCCAACCCAAATCCACCAAACGCCACCGCACGTCCAGCACGCACCACATCTCAGCTCTTTCTTCCTGAGCCGGACAAGCTTCCCAACAGCCTCAGCATTTCCAGATTTCAAATCCTTAGTCGGGTTTCTTCGAAGAGTGAATACATTTGCAGAAATTAATTTTGGGCTACAGCTTCTTAAAAAGTACCCATTTCTATATCATGCAGATTAGTGGCAGAGCCTGCTCGAAGTTACGGTCTTAAAACAAAAAATGTACTAAGCAGATTTTCCCCTTTGTTTACTGAAAAGCCTACTTTCTTCAAGGTGACTTGAGACAAGCAGCAGTTTGCTTAAACAATAAGAGATATGCTGGGTGCCAGAAGGCCCCTTCTCATCCCTGATCACCTTCTACAGCGCAGGAAGAGAATTCTGCAACAAGTACATGGAAGTAAGACAGGGGAGTCGGGACCTTCATTAGGTTAAACCACTCAGTTGTAAACCTGGATCAACCAGATAGAAACATTGTGATTCGAACTCTGACAAAAATGGTTAGAAATGAGAAACAATTTGGCTCCGGCAGGATTGCCACTACGTTACCTGGGACGTCAACCCAACTATTGAGGACTTTCATTACGCAGCAAAAGGACTGCGAAAAGTCTCTGCTCACCCAATCACCACTACAAGAGTTATATATTCAGATTTCCTTCTGGAATAAGTGCAAATTTGCTTTGATTGACTGACATTTCATCACTTAATACATTCATAGCATGTTGAGGGAAACTTGACCGAATTCACAATGCTGTACTGATTGAGTTCCTAATAGGAACAGTTGTCAGAAGGACTTGTAAGGATAACTTTCAAAATCACATTTGCTAGCTGGCAGAAGACTTTCTGCACCAAAGAGTCTCTCCACCTACGTGCAGGACTTTCTGAGACACAGAGACAGATAGCCCCTCTCTTCCCAGTTGCCATCAGCCCGTGACACGGCAGCTGGCTGCAGCCAGCCCAATGGCTGCACAATATACCTTCTCCAAAGTCCTGCATTTGAGACATACAGTTGTGGAGTTACAAAAATCTTTGCTGGAGACTCATGAAGAAGCTGTGGAAGAGAAGCTAGAGATTAAGTGAGAGGGAAAGCTCTCCTTCACCCCTTCCTGAGTACAAACTACCCAACCACAGAGCTCGAGGGTGAACAGAAGACGTAGGAGGTAGCATAGCTGGAGATCAGTGTCTACCTTAGCTGAAAATGGGGAAAGATGACAAGAAGAACTGACTCAATTTAAATCTGAGCTCTTGGCCAGCGCCTCAGACTCAAGAAGGCTTGCTATCTGCCATGCAACGAGCAGCTTCCTGCTGCTCTCAATCTCTGCCAATGAATGGAAAAAAAATCTGCAGTTTTCCTCTGCTCCTGATCCCTCCTCTGAAATTTTCACATTTGAAAGGTCTTCAACACACAGTTTTCAAATTAACATAAGGATTTCCAAGTTCCTTTTCTTCTCTGCAGAGACCTGTAAGGCCTTAAAATGACCCAGCTTCAGCACTCATGATGTGGGTAAAACAGGATCCCTGGCTGCCTTCACCCTGCTTTAATCAGACAAAGAGAGGAAAAAAAAAAGCAGTGCTCTTCAATACTTAAAACCGACCAGTTTCAAATAAATATTTAAAGTTGCCCTGATTGTTAGATAAGCAGCTTCTGCAAAGTGATTGCAAACGTTGCAATTGTTTTGCCATACAGTCACCAGCAGCTGGAAGCTCCCACATGCCCATTTCAATCAGAAATTTTCCATTTCAAATGCATTTGGCAGTTTGTTTTTGGTGAAAACTGCTTCTCCTCGTGTGAGCTTTCAGAAGGAGAGAAGCACAGCTGACTTTTCTTAAAGCCCGGGTCAAAGCACAGCTTTCTGTAAGCACTCCTTTCTATAAGTAAGTAAGTAAGTAAACAAGGAGAGGTGCTGGGCCATACCTTCTGCACTGCTATTAGGCAGCTGAGAGGCTCCTGCTAGAGCAGACAAAGCCTTTAGTCTGTCCCACAAAATATTCAAACAAATGAAAAGCACAGTGGGAGGAACTGGCTTAAAAGTGCATTCATTGTACTTCCCTTTTCTTTAAATGTAATAATATGCAACAGGTCCTTGTGGTGTTGAACAGACAATACTATTAACTCTTTTTTTTGTTGCAGCACTTCAACCATTTACACTTACATTCTTCCATCTAATCACTACCTAGCTGCTGTTAAAATCCATCATGTGCTATGGGCCAAATCTTGAGGTGCCCACTCAAACCCTCCCTTAAATGAGTTCTTAGTTGGATTTTTGCATGATTAAACATCACAGATTTTTTTTTCCCTAATTGATATCTGAATAAAGAACAGAAGAATTGGCCCTGATCATTACCATAATGCTTTCATGTTTTCCACAACGCCACTCAAAAGCCTAAAAATATGGCATAGAAGCCCTGTGGGGAAATAATGCAAAGTGTCTGCATTTATACCAGGAACCAATTGCTGAAGAAAGGAAAAGGATATTTGAAATAAACCTGAAAGATCCATTAGCAGAAGCACTTCTGAGCAACTCGCCATTTGAAGCACGCACGGGACAAATTCATCTCAAGAGTCACTTCAAAGGGAATGGTCCGTAATCAAAATTAATCACAATTAATTTGGCCCTAGGTTTCTGCCACTGAGAGGCAGGCTCCCACAGTCAGAGCGGCGGGCAGCAGACGGCAGGAATCATATCCACAGCGTCCACCTCTGCTGAATCTGCCAATTCTTCTGCTATGCTGGTGCCATCGTAAAATGCTGCAACAGGATTCAGGCCAAATTTGCTTATCGGCTCTGAACCATGAGGCCAGCCAGCAATATGTGCTGAATGGCGCTCTTTTTGAGGATGTCATCTTTCTATTTATATTACCTAATTCTCCTTCTCCAACTCCCTGTGGCAAACCAACAGTTGAAATCACACAGCAGAAGCTAATAGGGTTATGTAAGTGTCCATTTGCCGTACATATGCTCTCTCCCCTAAGGCAAGTGATCACCACGACTCTGTAGCAGGAGAGAGGTGCACCTTCCATTTTTGATGTCTAAGCACATCAGTTTTGGAGGTGCTTCAGAGAGCTTCTCTACCCTTGTTGGAGGATGACGTGTGGGCAGCAGAGAACTGCCATGGGGGCAGAATCAAACACAAACAAGAGGTGCCTCATCTCCTGCCCCTTGTCTCTTCCATGAAACACAGCTGCACTAAAACAAGACAGAGGATGCCAGCTCCACATATGGCAGCTTTCAAGGTACTACTGAACAGACACAACCCTCACACTTTTTCATCAGGCTTAATTCCTTGCTCTGCCTGCCTGAAAGCAAAAAATTTCCTTGATATGGAAAGGGCAGCTTCCCTGTCTTTTGATTCTTCTCAGTCTTCACCAAGATTTGTGTTTTCAAGCTAGTTCTGCTCTCTGTCCTCTTCTGGTTTGCCCAGCATCACTCTCCAACTCAATTTTTGTGACAAAAAGGCAAAATAATTTACATAAAAAAACAAGCTCTTTCAAAGTAAACTGGGTGTATGGACATGGATATTTCCTTTGTTTCAAATATATTTGCCTTTCATACACTTACAAAAAAGAATATAAACCCCTGTAATCTATGCATTCCTGAACCCTTCACCCCAAGGTATGTAAAAATGGCATAGGTTCTATAACATGATGGACTTTTGGCCCCAAATCTCTTGCTCTCTGGAAGCATCTAGGGTTTAAACCTCAGAAAATAGGTCTAGGAAATCTAAACCCCTATGACATGAAGTTTGAAGTATGCATTTTACTTATGCATATTCACTTTTTTTTGTTTGTTTGTTTGCTGTGTTCTACCATTAAAGTGCTCTCAAATTCAGAAAGACCCATTTCTAGATACAGGTTCTTTCTCCAGAACACTATGAATATACAATTGAGTAGAAGTGGGACCTCTGCTCTTTTACACATATACCTACTGTATATACACCGTTTCTTATTTTAGCCACTTCATAAGATTGCTGCTGGTCCCTCCTTGGCAGTTTGGAGGGCACAGATGCTCCGAGCTCGCTCTCAGGGAGACTTGCACAGACAGCAGTGCCACTTCCCAACCTGGCTACTCCCTTCAGTTTTCTGGCCAAATCCATTAATCAGGCCTGATCCGGGGAGCCCGCATGTGTACGTACTGTAAAATCCCCTCACAGAACACTGTTTTCCACCAAAATGAACCTTTGCCAAGCTCCCCCGTGGCACATCAGCCACGGAAAGCAGACAGCACAAGCTAATGGGGCCCCGCCTGAGTCCATTTGCCACACATATGCTACAAATGCCCTCAGGAGCGGGTCCCTGCTTCACCGTGTGACTGAAGGGAAGGGACAGCTTCCCAGCTTCCCATAGTCCCCGTGTTGCACGCATAAGTAGAATTGCTTGCAAATGCCTTTGCGCTGCAGTGTTGCACTTCTGTCCATTCACTTCCCCAGCAGACTGAGCAGCCTTCCCGGAGAATTTCTTCTCCCTGTTGGCTTCCTCCCACAGTCACATCGAACAGATGTGTATTGCCCGGCTTGGAAACTGCTGCTTTTATCCTCCAGGTGAAGAACTGAAGTACTTAGTGCGTATATCATTTCTGAATGGTGTTCAGTGAGAAAATTCAATATTCCTATTCCAGGGAATAAAAGAATTACTTGCTTTTCAAACCTCCCGTTTCCCAAGCTGCTAAAAGCTGCTGTTACAAGTGACAGACAATTTCTAGACCTAAACAGACCTCCCCATTCTCAGCTCTGCCTTGTAGTGGTTTCAAACACTGTTTGTGCCACAATTTCGCTCGCTGATCTGCCACGGATGACAACATCTCCAGTGCATAAGCTGGCCAGAGATGTAGCCGGCTCCATCCCCCCCAGCAAACAGAAGCCCCCAATTTGGGGTGTAACGCTGTACTTCTCTTCCTCCTCCCACTGCAAGCAAAGTCAGTTTGCCTGACGCCGATTTTCCTCGAGCAGCAGAGTACCAGCTTCAACGCAGCTATATCCTATTAATGCTGATATATGTGAGACCTTTTAAAAGGCCTGGGGAAGATAGATTTCACTTTGCTGAGATAAATTTAGACACCAGAAACTATAAAGATGAGGGAATCCAATAAACTACCATTTATCTTTCTTCTTCATTTGAATAGAAGTCAACATTATATAGCACTATGGTTTTACCCTCATGCCAAAATCTGCAAATTCATAGAATCATAGAATGGTTAGGGTTGGAAGGGACCTTCAAAGGTCATCTAGTCCAACCCCCCTGCAAGGAGCAGGGACATCAGTTCCTCTACGTGTTCAGTCACGCGAGGACAAAATTGATTGACCTTTCTCCCATACTGAATGTGTATCCTGGGAGGGGCATCTCCCTAGAACATAGTATTACCACTCCAAAAACACTCCAAGTTTTTGAATCTAAGTTCATGTGACAAGATATATGAAATTCAGAACAGTAACTGGAAAAGTTGGATCCTTTTCTGCAGAGCCCTTTGTGCCTCCTTAGCAGCAGACACTCTTTACTGAACCCAATGAAAATTATATGAGCCCGTGTCAAGCTCCAGCATCGTAGAAAACGAATGAGCCATCACAGCATATGAGGAATATGTCATTTTCTCCATCTTTTCTTGGATGGTGAAACAGAAGCACAAGGAAAGCAAGCAAATCACTCACGGCCACACCAATAACAGCACCAAAATCCCCAACCGTAGGACATGCTACATACTTGTAGTAACAAAAATATATCTGTCATTGCACGTCACGCAAGCTCATTCAAACTAAAAATTTATCACTTGCTTCAGACTCCAGCCAGGTGATGGCAAATATATCACGGAGTTGTCAACAATCTGCTAATCTTGGCTGTGAAGTGTAGGAATACAAGCAGCTTAAAAATACACTGGTCCTTCAGAAACCATAAATTTTGCTGTCTCTTTCTCACATACCACTGGGTAATAGGTCTACTCCAGCTATTTCACTCCCACCTCCTGCAGTTAAATAGTTTCATTTTGCATGTCTATTTAGAGAATGACAATCAGACATATAAGGCAGCAGAAATCACCCAAGGGTACACAGACAAAGAAACACAGACCTTCTCTGGATCCTTGACTGAGAAGAATTACCACTGGCAGATTTAACTGGAAAGTCTGTACAGAAATCCCAGGTCACACACAACTGGATTTTCAGATCCTCTACAGACACAGCTGGAATAATACCTCTTTCCATTGGGAAACCTGTCTGTTGGGCTCTTTTGAGCAGAGAAGAAAGCAAAGAGAAGCAAACGAAGACCCTTCCTCCTCCACTTGAAAGCAAACCATGTGTCTAGGCTTGCACCTTTTCAGAGAGAGTGCAAAAAGTTGGCATAGTCCTGTGAGTGAATATTCAAGCAGTGACTTCAGTTTCTCCTAGCACATGTATTTGGACAAAAATTTAAACCAGGGTGAGGGGCGAATCTTTGATTGTAAACACAGTAGAAGTTTCAAAGGACATTTCCTTACAAATAAGTGTTTGTTCATGACATTTCACACCGGGCATATTTTTGGGGAGAATATAAATAACAAGCAGACCTCTTTGTTGTCCAAGTTACGATGCTTCAGCAAGCTCACCAAGGACTACGTTAGCCCACTTAGCCTACACACTACTACCCCTACAGCTGTGTGACCTGGCCCGGCTGTAGAAGGCAGCTTAACTCAACATTCTTTGTGAAAATTCAGTTCTTTAAACGAATTTCTCTTATGCCAAATGGCTTGGTGTACCTGCCATTCTTCATTTCCTACCCCGGCCACAAACTTAAATTTTCTCGCCATAGCACTTAAGCAGCGCATAATTACAACTAATTATCGATCACTGAGGGATTACCAGTTGACAAATCCAATTTTCACACTGTTATCAAGCATGACTGACTGTGGACCAGAGAGGATAAAAGGTACCTGCGCTGTCTCAGAAACGTGCGGGTCTGTAAGCTGTGTGGGACCAGCGTTGTCACCGTCACCACTATTAAACCCATCAGACTGCAGTGGCACCTGAAGGCCAATGTGTTTAGGGACCCATTATGTAAAACACTATAAGTCTACACAAAGTGACAGTCCTCACCCCAAAGAGTTTTGCAAGCCTAAAAAAAGCCAAGCCTTTTACATCTGTAAATTTATTCAATTTGGCTGCATTTGTACCACTTTCGTATTCCATTTCTGCAAATATTCTCCCAAGCAAGCTAGCTGGCAGCGATGTTCAGAGAAACAGGTTTTTTTTTCGGGGAAAAACACCACTCAATTTCCCTCAAAGCAAATTTTAAATTTGCATGCTTTGGTGCACCTGCTGATCTCTACAAATTGGATCAATGAAGGAAAGGAGAGCGCTGAGCAACCCCGGTACCCTGGGAAAGCAGCTCACACCCAGGCCGTTAATGTTGTTCATTAGCTGCCGCAGTCCAGTTACCAGAAATCAGGAGTTTGCTATCGCATGGTCTGTGTGCAGTACAATCGAGGCATTGTGCAAAGAGGGTATTTAAGAAAAAGAGAATGTAAAAAAAATCAGAGAAAAATAGAGTGGAGCTACTCAAACATCACTGAATTGAGTAAAAAGCAATGTTTTCATAATAAGTCACATGATGAATTTTTCCCCAGTTGTATTTCAATAGAGTTATTCACATCATTCAAGTGGACACAAATCCTAGTGTGAAAATATCTGTGCTCTTCCAGCATGACTTGCAACTAAAGATTGAAAAAGTCCACTGCTATGGTACACAGAAATTGGTTTACTATTAGAGCTCATCCAGCACCATTATTTTCTAAGAGTAAATGTGCTTTTAAGAGAATTAAAATTTCCATGAAGAACATTTTTCTTGCAAATGTTTAACTTTTCTTTTGGGAAAAATCGCATTTTTGTTTCACGTCTGTTTAACATTAAGATACATTTCCCTTTCCATTCTATTCCAAAGGAAGCACGACACAATTTAGAAAATGTTGCACTAAATCTCCCTGGCTGCTAAAATAAAAAAAAAACTGAGAATGAGCCTCATATAAAAAAAGATTGCAAGTGCCTTGCTAAGGACTTTATTCATTAAAAAAGACTCAACTCTATTCTGCTTCTTGTCTATGAAAGTGAAATATGATTTTATTAAATGAAGCCCTTAATATGTTTGCTAAGACTCTGTCAGGCTGAACATTAACTACATTTCCATTGTTTTTCAAGTCCAAAAAGAAAGTTGCTCTGCAAAGAGACAAGCTCACTTACAGCTCCTTTACCTACAAAGCAGCAGAGAAGTTTGCTTTATTAAGTGCATTTGCAATGCCCAGCACAGTGCTTTCATAAAAAGAAAATGCACAGCTTTCAGAAATCATTTAAGGAAGGGCGGAAGAAAAAAAAGAAAGAAAGAAAAGAAGTGCAGGGGGCTTGCACCACTGGGTGAAGGAGTCGCTAAATCTTCCCCCTCAGAGGCATTTTTGAGCTGATGCGCTGAGTCCGTTTAGGGGATCACAGCCACCCCAGCTGGGGCACCTGAGCCAGCACCAAGCCACAGCCTTGCCCAAAATTATTCCCCTCCTGACCTGCTGTTGGCTTCTGCCTGGGTTTTCTGCTTCAGACACAGGCCAGACACAAGTCCACTCTGCCCTCTCCTGGCCTGCAGACAGATCCCAGTCTGTGCAGTCCTGAACCTCGGTGGTACAGAGGCCCGGGATGGAGGGGATGCAGGTGGGCTGGGAAAAGCCCGGGGCCTCTAAGGGACAGAGTGGGGCAGAGCCCCAGGGATGATGGGCTGAGCATCACCGTCTGGGGGACAGCACAGGATGCACACACAGGTCATCACCTCCCTGCCCACCAAACTCTCCACTCTCGTGTTGGGTACCCTTCCGGCCATCCCCAATACATTTGCCCTGGAGAGAGCTAAAGGAAAGGGCAAGAACATCCCCTCGGCCCCACAGTCCTCATTCAAAACCAATTGTTTGGGAGTAGAAAGGGCATTGCCCTCCCTCCTTTCGGAAAGCATCTCGTATTTGAGATGTATCCCTGGAACGTGAGCAATAAAATAGTAATTTGTAAAATGAAAGCAATGACAGACGTTTCTTGTAAAAACACCGTGAGATGTTACAGCTAAAATAACGTTACATAAATAGGCTAAGCGTTAGCACTATTAGCATCAACAACAGCACCGGGGACACAGCAGTTTAGCAAAGGAAGTGAAAAATAGCGAATGTGATTTAAGAGGCAGAGAGAATCTGCGCTGGCAAGTTGTAATTACTGAAGCTGAAACTCAGCCAGGACTCTGGTTGACTGCCTCTGGGCTTGTCAAGTGCAACCCAGACTCATTAAATGACCAAATAATTGAGATCTGGCTTTCATGTCACCAACAAGACACAACCGTTGACGTGGCCACACCAGGACAGCCGTCCAGCACTAACATGGAGAAGGACCAACCACAAACACCAGTCTCCATGGTACTCGTGTTTTCAAATGCCTACAACCAAACACCGACCTGAACCAGACCTGCTTTGCATGGTCATTTTTACTTCCCAAGGTGGTACCAGCTGCAGGTTTCTTTCAATTGTTCTTCAACTTCAACACCTTGTAAGCATCTTACTTAGTCTAGTCAAGGGACATCATTCATCTATTTTAGGGTTCCCAGAATGCAAAGATATCTACCCAATTTCCTAAGAAATGTTAATATTAAGTATGGCTTTCTCAGTTCAAATCATGCAAGCTGAACAAAGTTCTCCTGACATTTTATGACAAGGTGATTAATAATACCAAGAAGAAGAATGAAATGATACCAGATTATAAACTATTGTAAATCTTTCAGTCATCCCAGGAATAATGAATGTAGATTTCTTAGGAGAGGAATACAGACTTAAAGAGAATCACTTTAGTTTTCTTGTCAATCAAGATGCTATTTATGTAATAGCAGAAAGAGACAATGAACTCACCTAATCTTAAAATAAGGATGTAGCACATTCAAGGCAAGTGTTACAGGCACTTATTTAACATTTATTTTATTTTTTTTTAAAAAAAAAGGAATTGAAAAACCATCCTAAGCTAGAATTTCCAAAATTGTTGAAGAAAACACTTCACCTTAACCATCATTTCTGATCACTGACCTTCCCCTCTCCAAGCAAGAGTCACAGCGACAAGAAGTTCAGTGTTCAAGTCACCCAAACGTACTTGGATTCAAAAACTGAGCTGACGTGACCTACTTTTTTTTCAAATACTTAAGTGAAAAATTGTAAGAGTATGGCCAAAACTGTACTGGCCTAAGCGTCCACTGGACCAAAATGCCTCAGACTTCCTTGGCATGGGTTACAGAGCGAAGCAAAAAGCAAATGCAAACTCTTCACAAGTCATTCTAGAAATGCTGCTAAGTCTTCAACTCCCAACCCAAGACAAAGGTTATGGCCTTGTCCTGCTTGTGCCTGCATGGGAAAACTCTGCGCTCTCTGACCCCTTGAGGCAGGCTGTCCTAGACGTTACCTCAATGCAATAATTAATAAATAATCATACTGAATTTGAGCTCATGCAACTCGTACAGGCTAAATGTTCAAAAGAAAAATGAATAATGCATGCAGAAGAGATTCATTTGGGGAAAAAAAACCCAACTTCAGCTTGAAATAAAGCCCTGGTTGCCTTGGCAAAGAGGATTTAATTGCTGTAATCACTACATCTCACATAAGGTCGCTGTTTGAGGGAGTCCACAGTACTGCTATTCATCCTGTATCTGCTCCATAGCAAATAAAGGACTACTGGTCCCAAGAGTATCGGTGAAATACTTCCAAAAAGGTTTAAATTATTTTTAAAGGGTTATTAGCTTTGGCAAATGAGTCAAAAGTCATGTTAGCTGAAGAGCATAGGTACTTATGCCACATTATGGAGATAACAGCAGGAAATGCCATAATTAACGCTGTACTACTAGTGTTACTGTGTGTCATTAAAAACAGTACCCAAAACATGACCGTTCCCTATCCATCTGTGTCCTATCCACCCACCCAGCATTACCACTGCCCCTAACATATTTCCCAGTAACTATAAAAAATATGAAGCAAGAACACTGGCGCACACACACGTGCCTTGCACACAACCAAATTCAAATAGTTTAATTGGCACTAACCCTAAGCAACTCTACGGAAGTCAATTAAATCACCCTTCTTTTCTGTGTAAGAGAGAGAAGACTCTGGCCAGGCAAATTAAATTAGAGATGGGCCAGAGCCAAACTCCTAGATCCAAACCAACCCAAACCTCACAATGCATTTGGATCCTGGTCCAGATTCTCACAGTCTGCTACCGCTTCTCCCTCACCCTATGCCATCTCCCAGGATGGGACAAACTTTTCAGACTGTCCCCAAGCATCATTCTGCATTTTATCACCACCTTCCATCAGGGATCTGCATCAAAGCGCTCATACGTGTGCTTCCTGTGGTCATTTGGCACATTTCTTGCTCAGCCTCTCATTAACTTGAGCAGACACTGAGAAAGTCCATGAACAAGGCATCGTCTATCCCACACTTCTGCTTCTCTTCCTTTCCCACTTGCTGTCTTCTAGGACTGGTGCAATTAGAGAGAGTGATTCAGTGAAAATGCACTTGAGGACTCCTTCATTAATGCCACAAAAGCTTGGGTCACACAGTGAGAAAAAAAAAGGAACCAAGAAAGTTCACCTGGCAGGAAAATTTCAAAAAGGACATCTTGGGGAGGGGAAGGTATATTTTGGTCCTAGTGAGCAACTTAAAAGCACGGCAGGAGCAGACGGAGACCTGCTGGAGGCACACCTGATGCCTCAGAGTGATAAGGGTGAAAATTTGCTCCACAAACATGAGGCTGCTTGAATATGGCCCTCCCAACGGCACCCTCCTCACTGAAATACCCCTGGAAATACTGCTGCTCTAACCAATCCCTCCTCTCTGGGAACATCCACAGCATCTCCACAGGGATCCTAAGGAGAATATATTTTAGAGACATTTTCCTTTTATGTACTTGTACGTAACTCTGGATACATGGTGAAGCACTGCTCCACACAGGACACTGACACCCAGCACTGCTCGGGCAGGTGGCTTTTAAGTGGCAGACTGAAAGCTGCGGGGAGATGAGAGATGAACCCCACCACGCAGAAGCCGCTCCCTGGGCTCTGGGAAGCTCAAGAAGAGTGGCTGCTGCCATATTCCCATGCGAAGCAATGCTGGCCCCACTGCGTGGGGGCTTTCTGCAGCTCTGCCGGCACAAAGCATCACCTTCCTCACATTGCCGCGCTCCCCACTGCCCACACAGCTTTGGAGGGCTTGCGGCCAAGCGGTGCAAGAAGTGAAATAGCTTTAACTGTAAGCACCATTTGCTGTGCCTCAGGATGGCAGACTCATTTGTCACTGTTTTCTTCTCCTGCAGCAATTTTGATTCATCTGGGATCCAAAAACTTTGTTAATATGATTTCTTTCAGACCCTGGCCAAGCACAGCATTCGAGGCACATGTGGCAGCTACCTGAAGCATTAAATACCTCACACAAAGCACAGGTCCCTGCTCTGCTTTCTCCAACACCATTTCGTACAAGTCCTTTATCAACATAAATTGCACGAGGGGCAGGAGGAGCAACCAAAACAAGAAAATACGTTGACAGATTTTTTGCAATACTCTGTCCCCTGCTCTTTCCAAAAGTCCTCCCTCCACAAAGCTGTCAGCTAACCATCACAATGGCCTTCTTGTATCAGACCATGAAAAAACTTACGGGTAAACACCAGGACAAAAGCAACTCTCTGTTGCATCAGTAGGAATGTGAAGAAATTGAGATCAATGTGCTCACTCAAAGCAATACTTCATCAGCTTCACAGGACAGTACTCTGTTTTTTACCAGGATAAAATGACAGCAATTCATGGCCCAAAACATTTATCTCAGGAAGAAAGTAAATTTCAAAATAGAAACATTTTAATACTTTTCTTTCAATACTATTCATTACACACTAGAAGTAACTGCATCAATGACCGAATTACTGTTGTGTCTGACTTGTTTAAACAAGACGGTGATTTACTGCGCTGCCAGCTAATGAAGAGCTGTACAAGAAGCCGATCAATGCCATCATTGTCTGGCAGCACAAAGCAGGGACTGCTCAACATATTGGCCAAAACAAAGACACCTCCCTCCAAGCTCCCCACCCGGGACTTGCTCACTAGGACACGGTTTGCAAAAAGCCACAACGTGTCCCTGAACTTGAAGTGAGCACCCAAAAACAGGAACCTTTTCCGACCTGTGTTCCCAACCTGAGTACAAGGTGCAGAAAAAAAAAATGGATGAAGAAAATGTTTATCTTGCAGCTGTCTTCCTTAAATTACCCTCTGTGATACTGTGTATTTAAGCAGTTTTGTCACCTGAAGGCAGATTTGTATTCACTAGCGGAGGTAACTGAACTCAGAGCCAAGTGCTCACAGGCAAAACTCAACTCCTAATTCTGTCTTTGGTGGCTTTCCCTTCCCATTTCATATCTGCACCAATGTTAATCACAGCAGGGGTAAATCATCTGTCCCTTCCTGCAAGGCAGTAACTACAGAACAGCCTCCAGCAAAAGAAAGATTTGGAGGAGAGCAGCGGCAATGTTCTGTGCAGACCGGAGAGACTGAACCCCCGGCAGTCCCTTAGACGCAGCTCCTCATCCAAGAGGGATCACTGCCCAGCGCACCTTCACGTTGCATAGAGGAAGTCTGAGCAGGTGCCACAAACCAAGTGCATCCTTTTAGTCGTGGTCTCCTCCAAAATCCACTCGTCTTCTTCCCAGGCACGCTCTGCATCACAAGCATTTTAACCACAGCTCATACCTCGCTCTCAGTACAACCATGCCACATCTGCTGACAGCGCTCTGCAGATCCGCGCCTGGCCCTGAAGCAAGCATTGAGTTGTGCAGGAGCTGCCTGGAGTTAATTAGCAGGAGCTGTCATGTCGAAGCTTTCGGAGACAGGGATCAGCCGAGGAACAAGCTTGTAGAACCCAAACCATTTAAAAATGTAAAATCTCTTTCCATTAGCGTCAACACGGCTGAGTTTGTCTCAAGTCACATGGCATATTGGCACCTTCCAAATCCACAGGAAACGCTTCTCACATCATCTCCGTTTGCAGAGTGTAGCAGTGTCTGCTAACACGCCGGCAGACAAGAGGTTGTCGGGCCTTCTATTATAAACCTTATTTGTCACACACGTGCAAAACAATCAGATGTGTCAAACAAGATACACTGCCACCCGTTACACACAGCACTGCTTACCCACTTGTAGTTCAGCACTGCAGAGATGAGGTGCCTGCTCACACACCGACTGACTTAAAATCAACACAACTAACTCTCACTTTTTCCACTTGATGGTTCTGAATATGAGATACAGTGAATTAATTTACGTAACGTTGCCACATTCCCTTAGCGCTCATAGATGCAGATGGGCAGATGAATGAGATAGCTTGTGCTGCTGGCAGGGCTCCAACAGAAGAAAAAGTAGGGTTTCAAGGCAAACCAAACACCTTTCCCAGGGTCCTTGTTTCACTCCAGCTGTACTTAGTGTTCCCTCACCATACACGCAAAACATTCCCAAACTGTCAAAATTAAAAATAACTAGTAGTCAAAGTATTCACCTTCTCAGTGAAAAACACTGGTGAAATACACACCCAGGCTACATATTTTTAACTAATCTAATTCTGCATTTTGGACAGCCCCTCACTTCCAACTCTTACGAACATTTCCCTGCTCCTCTGAGAGAAGGCAGCATCCCAAAGCCAGGGTTGCGGAGGGCGAGGGAAGGAGCAGACAGTGAGGACAACTGCACCAAACTCGGCACGGCAGCCTCCCATCATATCTCATTTTCTTTTACCTTAACAACACCTGAATAGTGCCACGGTATGAGCAGCTGTGTTTCTGGACAAAGCAGCACGCTTGAGACCCCTTTGCGGGGCGACAGACGTCATCGTCGGAAAACATCTCAATAAAAAAAATAAAATAAAAAAAAAAAAAGAGCGTTTTATCACAGCGATGCTGCAATCCCGTCTGGAAGCGCTTCAAAGCCGATATCCAACAACTAACAAGAGCTTCTCGCTGTCGCGTGGGGCTGCTGCTATGCCTGTTTTATTCCTGTGAAGAGTGATCACGGACAGCTGATTATTGTAGCAGATAGTTGACCTTTATCTAAAATTCCATTAAAAAGCTTTATTGACTGTAGTCTTGCGGGGTCTTTCAGGATTCACTGGGTCATTTATTCACTGTCGGATATCCATCGGTTTTTAAGCTTTTAGGACTGCCTGAGCTCTAGGAAGGAGCTATTTTTTTGTCATTTTCAGCTGGTTTTAAGACTGTATGAGGGGGTGGTTTATTTTTTTTCTCCCTCTCCAGTGTGGCTAGGGCAGAGAAGGTTATCTCAAAGCATATGAAAAGGAGAGAAAACCTGGCAGTGTGGTATGACTCCTTCCAGGGCAGGTTAGCTCGTGCACGTGGGCGCAGCACAGCCATGCACTGCCTGCAGGTACCCAGGGGAGGATGCCTTTTCCAGTTCAGGCAACAGAGATTCAGGTCTAACTACTTCATACAACATCCCTGTGAAATGTATAACCCCATACCATCATGCCAGGCTTTCATCAGCTAAAGCCACTTTTTCCAGGCCATATGCCTGTCTCAAATAGCAATAAGAAAAATAAAAGAATGGTTCAACCCTTTCTGAAAGAGAATTTCTAGAAATGAATTATCCAAGGTAAAAAAAAAAAAAAAAAAAAAAAAAAATAATCTGGTGACAGTTCCCCCAGGCTTTACAGGAGTGTCCTGAAAGGATGTTACTCCCTTTCCCATTCAGTGACAAAAATAAAAGAAAGCAGTGGGAGGAAGACAATGCATGCATCGATTGAAATAGGAGAACTGGGAAAAGAGAGTGTGAATTTGTCTTTAAGGAATATGTTATAATGTGTATATACATGGGGACGGAGATAAGGCTGCACAGACATCTCTGGCATTTCCAGACTTTGCAGTGCTTGATATTTTTTATTAATATTACATATTAGTATTTCATATTTCACATTTAGTTCAATATACTTCCAGATAAAAGAGAGAAATAACAAATTTAAACATTCATTCTTGGTTTATTAAAGTCTTTGGATAAAAAACAAATATTCCCAAGTTGCCAGTAATGCTATAATTATTTCTAAATCTGAACTAGCACTTCTGATTAATTTCAGAAGTCTATTTTTCCCTTTTTAAACACTTCCATTTCTGCTGAATTTTCATCCTAAAATGATGCTTCAGTAATCATTTATTTCTCTCACCAGTAATAATCCTGCCCTGCTTCCCCATTCATACCAGCGTGGTTACAAGTGATGAAGGCCATGCAGAGCCTCCTCCTCACACGCAGCCAGGCTGCATTCCCCACAGTCTGAATTCTCTCATTTTCTATGTATTTCCAGATCTAAAACCTTCTGTTTTCTTTCCCTTGTTTGCTCTTGGCAGCTATTGGCAGGAGACATCCTCTTAATGATCTTTTTTTTGGCCTTCTAGACGACTGCTCAGACTTCTACAGATATTTCATTATTAACGCAGAAGCCTTGTAAGTCAGTTTTAATGGCCTGTGCAATTTTTATTCCTTAGCAGGAGACATAACCTCCTCCATATGGATATATGTTTATTAATATAAATCCTTAATATCATTTTTCCTAGTGAGAATAATCAGTAAAAGCCAACTGGCATGTATTACACCTTGTACTGGTTCATCCAAAAATCAAAAAGTAATCTTTGCCCTGCAATATGTGGAGCATGGCAGGGAGAAGCGGATAATCCTTTTCCCTGAGGTTGCCTAGGCACCGAACGACAGCAAGGTTTCTTTGCACGGTCCCGCCATTCCCCTCCAGACAGAGGACCACATCCTGACCGCAGACGCTTTCATTTCTCTAGCGTGGGATTCATTACCTGGTTTCAGCCCCTTACTGTTATTCCTGGAATATCTCCAATCTCCGTTTCTATTCTGATCAGGCATAAAAGAAGGATGGGTGGTTCATGTTAGGGACGTGTAACGAATGCCAACAACCCTACTTTTTGTCTGACTCGACAAATTGCTATTAATGCTCAGCCTTCATTACGAGCACATCCTCGCTGACGGTTTAAATGGGAGACTTGGAAAATGGGACAAAACTCTGCCATTTACTTATAAAGTGCGTCCTGGTTTCTTTCCTATAACCAAGGGGCGATTGTCCATTTATTCCATTAAACATTTTCCTGCTGTACAAAATTACTCCCTTTTTTTCTTTTAAATATATTCTTTGAGTCTCAAGATGGAGTTCAATAATAGCATACACCACAAAAGAAATGCAAGCCGTTCCCAGTGCTACTGGATGAATTTCCATCCTTCCAGTTAAGCAAGAATTGTTTTCTCCTGTCTCTTTTACAAGTCCTCCATGTATATCAGGAGACAACTTCTGTTTAGTAAATAGCATGGAAGTTTGTGTTACTCCTTCTTCACTCATTATTTCCTTCTTTCCTTGTTTACTATGTTTTATCTAAGTTTGTCAGTAAAGAAAGTAACAGAAATACTCCTGTGCATCAAAAGACAAAAAGTGCCTGAAAATTTATGACATTGATGCATGTATTAGTCCTGCTGGAAGCTCAAGTTGTGCTTCATTTTCCCTTTTTTTAAAAACTAGGTAGCCCATGGAAAAGTTTAATTATGGCCACATAGCCCATTTCACCTGTCTTTATGGTTGAACTATGTTTAGTGGCAACCCACCTAACATAATGGGCAAAATTTATGTTCACAGGTGGTAAATTTTACAGTACAGACCAGGCGGGCAAGGCCACAAATTAATTTCCAGTGTCATAAGAATTTCATTGCACACATGTATAGATCATCTGTCAACAAAGTGAGCAATATGAGTGTCAGGCACAGCAAAAGCATTAAACACACGCTTAGCCTCCAAATTCTGCCCCTTGACATCTCTGGGTCCTCCAATTATACCAAACCACCCTGGCTGGCTTGCAGCATGAAAAGAAACAAATTCCCTGGACCACAGCACAACTGGAGTTCCAACTCAATCTTAAATTCTAGTTATTGAATGAAAACAAGCAAAACCAGTTTGGACTGATGAAAGGGACTGGAAGTGATAGCTGGAACTTCACATATAACCTACAACATCGCCCTGCGAGTGGCATTGCTGGAAGGATGGAGGTTTAACAAACATCTTTCAACACAGCACATTGCTGAATCAAAAAACTGTTTCCAATTGCTTTTCAGTTTCCCAGCTTGGTTAAGAATCCCAAATTTTACCAAAACAAGGAAGAATCTGCTCGTATATGAGAACTGAAGTCAGTTTTGCTAGAACAAAATCCAAGATAAAAATAAAATACTACACAACACAGCATGAAATAGTAAAGAGGTGTATAAAATTGAGCATATCTGTTCTTTCGCATACTGTCAGAGCTCAGGGTCGGCACCAAATGCTCTGTTGAGAATGACTTGATTTTGATCTATTGTCTCATATGAGCCAGACTGCAATTCACCCCGCTGCACTTGTAACAGATATGATTAAAAACAATCAGTTATATTAGGCAAAAATATATTTCCCAAGGCAAACATTCACTTCAATGTATTTTTCTCTGGCTATAACACACAGAAATTCTACATATATAAAAATCTTCTGGGTTTTTACGGACATTAGCACTGAGCTGAAAAACAGGGAAAGCCTGTGAGGGAAACTGCATAAATTAGATGCAGGCGCTATAGCGGTTGTATTTCCCTCGGCATAACTCCCTGCCTACTGTGTAAACTCCAGCTGAACAATCTCTCCATGGGCCCCACATATGTCATTCAAAATAATCATAGCAACAGTTGCTGACGTTCTCTCCATTCTGGAGGACGGGTGAACCATCAACAGAATTGCATTCTGCCTCTTACTTTCAGCATTCAACTGAAGGTTAAATAAAAATACTTGCAGTTTCTCTGATGAAAAGCACGATGCAAGCAAAGCCAAATAAAAGACCAGACAGGCTAGACTACACAGAGCCGCTAGTGAATTTTCCAAGGAAATATTTCTGGGCACATAAAACGTGCTGATTTATTGTAACAGAAACATCTCCTGGAGATGAACTGATTCCGCACACTTTTCAAAGAAGGAAATCCCCATGGAAACCTGACTGCCTTTCCAGCAGCTCTGGAGCACCGAGATGCATGTTTCGCATGTTGGGAGAGTGTCGTGAAGTGACTCCTGCCAGCTGAAGACATGCAAGTCATGGGAGAAGATGAGGGTCACGGCCATAGCCAGGCTCTTCTGGCTCATCCTAAGGCTCCCTAGTTTGGAGGCTCTCTACTCCCTCGGTTTCTGCTTCCTTAAAACCCTAGGTTAGTTACTGTGCTCAGCATTTCCAGAAACTATTTTGCTTCTGAAAGACAGCATTTCAAAACTATCTCTGCAAGAAGTTTTTGGTGCTTTCCTGGCCAGCAGAAATATCAAAACTCTTCCCTTGCATCATGTGTTAGGCGGTAAATGTTATTTTAGAAATTCCAGTGGAAAGAAAACAGCCTCATCTTACGTTGTCTCTAACATCCAGGGAACTTTATTTGTGGTGTGGCAAAGAGAACAAAAAACTGAGAATTAAGAGCTGATGTTAAATCCTTGCAGAGCCTTAGGCAAATTCCATAATCTCTCTGCTATAGCACTGTGGATCAATATACAACTGCCAAAACCTGACTGCTCCACGAGGTTGGTCCATCTGCTGACAGTGGATGCTGGTCAAAACCATACTTAATGAAGAAAAAAAAAAAAAGAGTAAATCCAGGTAAAGGCAAGAATAAGTTTGGTTTATAAGATCCTTCCTGACCTAAACCTTTTAAAGTCTGGTTAAACCTTACAATACTTCTCACACATTTCCCCCACACCCTGAGTAGATGCAAGTGCTTGGAATACCGTAGTCCATTTCTTTCCCTCTGCCTGTGCACTGCACTATGAACCACTTGTCCTGATTCACCCAGCAATCTGTAAGTTTATTAATATGCATGTGCTATTTCACAAATGTTGAACAGTTTGAAAGTGCTGCATAAGGTTTGCTGTCTGTTTTCTCAACATTTGTCCCCAAAGTGTACTTCTGTCATGTTCTGTTCTCGGATCAAAAGTTAGAAGTAAGGCACGAATCTGTTTTGAGGTTTGCTAGCACGGGCTGCAACTCCTTCTTTCCCAAGCGTCTCACATTCTCACAACACATGACACTTTCCAATTACCTTTTGGCCCCTTTTATTCCCCTAGTCCGGCTCACATTTCTCTCTGAATTTGGTCTCTACGCAGCTCTGAACCCGCAGTCTGACAGCTAAGGACATAACAAATATGCAGCACTAACCCTCGGGGTGGTTAGAAATGCCTGAATTCTCCTATTACAGGCAGATTCACAAGTAAAGGTCACCAGAAAGTCTCAAAACTTGAAACAAAAATGGGCCATGCAACACGCAGTCAAAAGCTTGAGGAAGCAGGATGGGCTGTCTTACAGAAAAACCGAAGACAACCTGCAAAGTTTGGATCCAAATTCTGGCTCTGCCAAAGACTCCCTACGCAAGCTGAGGCACGTCTCATTTCCTCACCTCTCAGCTCCCCTCTGTACAATGCAACGAAATAGCTCCTCACCACATACAACCTGTGCAAGATGTATCCCACATACTGTGGAAAGATGATAAGAAAGTTGATAAAAAGAGAGGAAGCTTCATCAAAGAAATGGAAAACCCTCCTGCAAACTGTCTAGCAAAATGGATCGCAGCAGTTACCCTGGCTGACTTACAGAGGCATAATTTAAGAGGCAGAATTATGACGAGAAGAAAATAGAATTAAAACAAAAAATAATCATACAAACATTTATAGCTCATACTTTAAAACAAATTCCCATGTTCCAAAAAGTGTCATCCACACAGATAAATCAAGACTATTTACAGTTTTCCCCAGTTGGAGAGGAAATGCTTAAATTCTCTCAGGAAAACATGAAGTGTAACCAAAGAAATTACACCTGACATCGATTTGTCCCGACTTGTAGACTGTTTAGCACTTTAAAAATTCTCTTACCTTAATACAAACTGGTCTGCTAGAGAGTCATCAGCCAGGGAAATATGAAAGGTCACAATGTCACCTTCTCTGACCGGGTTGAGCGGTAAGCGAATAACGATATTTTCATCTAGCCTCAGTGAAGACTGTTTTAATTTGTCTTGATTTGGGTAAACAATGATGCTACCAATCCTCTCCATAGCTGACAAAGCCTTGTGTTCATTATCTTGACCTGCATGGATATTGTTTTCCCATTTTGCATCCTCTGGAGAACATTCCCCATCTGCTGTATAAATCTTATAGAAGAGCTCCACAGTAATCCCTTCCAGGGAGGCTGTTTCCTCTGAAACCAGGGGTGGAGGCGAGCTGAACCAGATAGGAGATAATTCCAGCTCCGCTACACATAATCCTAGAGGACCTGTTAATCTACAGCTGGCCACAACTTCTCTAGACTCCAGGACAGCAAACATCTTCACACAAGGCAACCTCTCCGCAGAATTATAGTCATCCCAGTCCTTCCCCGCAATATAGAATAAGGTTTGTATTTTAGGTTTGTTGGAATAAATTGAGCTGTCGATTATGTGAGATTTTAATTTCCAATTAAAAGTAAATTTATTTGTGAAACCAAAAGATGCAGAAGTCAGCATGAGGTCCAAGGGAACAGCCTGTTCAACAGAAAAGGGTCCATACGTGGCATTTAGGATAGGTGGCAGTTTGGCCTTGTATATAAAGAATGAATCCACCCTAGACTGCAAACTGGAGTTCCTCATGATATCCTGGTTGGCTTCTTTGAGGAAGAAGAAAACATCAGCATTGCAGATGTGATAGCTCGCAGGGAGATACGTTGGCAGGTTTGAAAATCTTTGTATGCTGTCCATGATCCCTCCTCGGCTCTCCACCACTGCAGGCCAAAGATAAAAGGAAACAGAAAGACAACTCTAATGTTTGCTTAGCATGCCCCTCAGTTTTTCTCAAAAGCAATCTATTACCAGAGATCAATACTGTTAGCCACAATTACAAAACAAGCTGACGCAGGTACCACAGAATCACACTGTTGGCTCAAAGCTCATACACTGAAAACATCTTATCGCATCAGCTGTGCATCTCCCTTTCCATGTTCCCCAATCACATACCTACTTGAAAGCCCTTAATCAAGTACCGGATACAACAAGGAGACTGATTGGCCAGATCCCAGTCTAAGTTCCAAAACTTTTTACTGGTTGGTTTTTGCTTTTATTGCCAGATCAAACTTACAACTTTTTCTCAACCATGTTTCAATACATGTAAGAAACCGGCATGTTGAATATTATCAGTAAACCAGAACTTGTGCTTTCACCTAACATCACTAACACACAATGCAATGGGGGGTTGCAAATCTGCACCACTCTCCATCCACTTCTGCCCGGCCAGTGATTTGGAAGTTAGTGGCAAACTGAGAAAAGCTCTGTGTTCTTAAAAACAAAACTTTTCACACACACAAAAAAATATGGGGGCTTGATAGAGGTCTCAGTGGGAAGGATTTAGGCAAGAGTGAACTTGAGAGAAGGACAGAAATCCTTTACATGCAGAAGGTTTCCTGCCCTTAGAGGGATTGTTTTGTTTAATTCCAGAGGAGAATGAAATACATTTGGAAACCACAAAAGTTTCTCTACAACACAATGGTCAATCCTCCAGCCAGCGCTGAGCAGTTTTTCCCAGACAAGAAAAGATTCCAGAGGGAGGGAGGGATCCAACAGATGTCTTTGGTTTGGGCCAATCTCTAATTAATAGTGAGATATATTCAATTTGGGCTGCGATTCTACCAAAAAGAAATAGTGGGTCTTTCAAACTAACAATTCATACGCTCCAACAAAAAGCCGGTGAATGCAAGCTCCTGGGACTGCCACAGAAGAAATAAACAGAAAGTAAATGAATTAAAATGAGGCAGTTCCATAATGCAGAGAGATAACAAAGGAACAATGACAGACTCTAAGGTCAAAGCTCTTGTTGTCTCTCGCTGAGGCTTAGCGGCGATTTCACTGTTTGTCAGGAGTGGGGAGAGCAGATACACAACACAACAACCGCACAATTACACCTGTTACAAGCCAGATGACTCAGATATTTGCAGCCACAATTTAGCACAGATAAAAGCTCTAATATTTAAGCTATTTTTTCAGGTGCTGTATTTTTAAAGCCTACACTTATTGAAGACAGATTCTAGGGCAAATCTTATCCATTTGACTTCGCTCCACTCATTCTCAGTTGAAATTCTGCTCATTTATTTCCGATGGCTTGATGTTATCTACAATTGTTTAAATGCTTCTTATTTCATCACAATCCTTCTGCCTTTTGCTGTATATTTAATTGTGTCAAGGTTTTTCTGCAGCCATTGGAATATTCTTTGTGGGAATGAGTAAATATACAAAAGTTTTTAAAGACCCTTGGTAGGAAACAGTATCACCAGTCTCCTCTCTCACTACTTCTCAGGGGGATCAGATCAGGGTTTCCTCTCAGCTCCATAAGCAAATGTAATTGCAGAGCAGCTGCCATGCAATTGCCCCACTTGGGTGCCCCCTCATTCCTTATGGCAAGGCATCAACATTTCAACCAACACCTGGCTGCACGCAGACATGGACCTGGGCACCCAGCTGAAACGCAGAAACCCAGATGATGAGAAACTTTCTCCTTCCTTCCCCATATGAGCACTGACCTGGGCCAGCTTGTGATGGTATCACAGCTCACATAGGGGACAACCAATTTTCTAGTGGAGAAAACTGACTTCAGCCCTTCCCTTCCACATCTTTTCTCATTCAGATGTGAACGATGGGCAGCTGGCACACTCCCTGCAGCACGCAGAACCCAGAGACCTCAGTTCTTTATGGGAAGTCATAGGACGTGAGTAGTAATAAGCAATTCTAGAAGAAAACAGAGGTCGTCTCTCCAGGAAAGAGGCTAACCAAGCTACAAGAAGTGTAGGAGGCACAGGTGAGACAAACACCATGGAAAGTAGTAGGTGCTGTGTAGCAGAGATGGACACCACTGCCCATTAGCATTGGGCACAGAAGGCTGCACAAGGCAAGGAAACCACAGCAACCTACAGCAGGGATGAGGCAAAGAGCAGAGGCTGGTGATCGCCGTTTAGCAGGGGTCAGGCAATGCCCCACTACTGCTTGCTGTGCTGCTCTGTGGGAGCCCCAACGCTTTCATCCAACCGCTGAATGACAAAGTGCTTGGGAAACACAGTGCAGGTCAAACCTCATCCTGCTCATAGCCAGAGGAGAAGGGAGAAAGGAGAAGATCAATGCCAATTCTAGAAATAAAGTCACCAAGGGATGTTTTAGCAGCTCCATTACTGCCCTGCTATTTATAGAGCACCTTGACATGGCATGGCTTGCTGTGCCACTGTGCACAATTCAGTCACTGGAAGTGAACTTTGCTCCTGTGAAAGCCAAGGCAGCAAGTGGAGGAAGGGTGTTGTTTCATCCCTGAGAAGTCAAATGCACACAAGCACCTTCCTGGATTAATTGTAGATAAATCAAACTACATTTGAGAAGCTGCATTTATCATAACCATTGTGCAGCTATACAGAAAAGCAAAGGACATACAGCAGCAAGAAAGCCCTCCAATTCTTGGGAAAAAGAGCAAAAATTTGCCTTCTCCCAAGACACATCAGAATGCAGAGGAGATTTAACATCGACACAGTTCCTGAGCCTAAAGACGAACCAAAACCAAGGCAAGGCTTAGCTACATCTGTATTTACCTTACAGGACTTTTCCCCTGCCCTCCTCATTCTTTATGCAGATATTTTATCTCTCTCAAGCAGTGATTTGCAGGAAGTTTAAAAGGTATGTTTTTCCCTTTCCTCTGTTTCATTACAGTGGCAACATTCAGTGCCTCTTCTCAGAACCGGTACGAGGACTAGAATATCAGCCTGCTGTAACTCAAACAAAATGAGACACAAATTTTGTCTGAAAGCTTATATGGGAAGCCATAAACACCAGTAGACAGGGCTGGGCTTTGTCCTAGAACCAGCCTGCAACAAAATATGATATCTGAATTTAGCAGCATTTTATGATGCTGTAGGAACATCTAAAAAGAAATACTTCATACGATGGCAGGCCAATACCCCGCCTTTTTAATTCGACACGTCGGCACCACAGCATCAATGTCCTTACAGTAACAATCAGAAACAGGACACATTTCCAGTTTGCTGGTGTGCAACAGAGTAACTAATAAATCACCTGCTCCCTTAATAAGCACTCCAGCGAGATCAAAAGAGGGCTGAACATTAGATCAGAACGTGGGTTAGTCCTAATTATGTAACAAAAGAGAGCAAGAGTTGAAGAAAAGTAAATGGAGGCCCAGTGAGCATCCGCACAGCTCAGTGCTATCTCAAAGGCTGAACACAGTCTGTTTCCCCATACTGCTCTGGCATTAAGGGCATTGAGAGGGAATGTATGGAAACAACATGTTGTTGGGCAGCACTTGAGACTTTTAGCTTGGATTTCTAAAATAACTTTTACCTTGTAACAGTTTTTCAGCAGGTGCTTTGCCCCTTTTAAAACATTTATTTGGACAAGCCAATTACCAAGATCCCTAGGGCAACAGGCCAACTTGTAAAATCTCATCGCTCCCATTTTATGCCAAAACCCCTCTCTCCAGAGCTGGGCAGCCTCCTCATAGCCCAGTTCATCCTGCAAACTCTGCGAGTGCAGATGGAAAGGAAATATCCTTCTGACACTTCTGAAGAGCAGAGAGAGAGGGTAAGTCACCATGCACATAACCAACCAAGCAATGCTGTGCATCAGGGAGATGACCCTTCCTGGTCCTTACTCTGACTACTTGGAGCATAAATCCAAATTTCACATCTAAATCTTCCCTCTGCTTTAGCTAACTACTTAACAGCAGCCAAGTCTGCCATAAGCCCTCAGTAATTCCAAAGTTGGAGGTGCAAGGAACAAGAAGCTTTTACAGTATGCAATTTTTCAACATCCTTTTTTTTTCTGAAAACAAACAAGAAAGCCAGTCCTGCACCTGTGGAAAAACTTTGAAAATGTTAAAATTCTTCTTTCCTGCAGCATCATCAGAATTGTAGCGTGAGATCATACAGACACTCCTCTTTGTAAAAGAGGAATAATTTCAAGTAATGTGGTGCCAGTAAGTACTATGATGTTATCCATGACTCATACAGAGGCAATCAATGGCTTGTCTGTATAGGAGAAAAATCACCAGCCCTTCCCACCAGCCCTCGCTAAAGACCATAAAGACCAAACTACACATCTACATTATTCCACTATAAAAACGGCTCTATTCATAATAATTATTTTGCTGTGGAAATGCAGGCATTATCCTTGAATAAAAACACAGTGTATCGCGGAATAGGGTGTCTACACAAGGAAAGCTATTCTAGAACCGATAAATTATAGCAGAATAATTACTTCTAGACCAGCTGTGTAGGTCACTTTCTATCATGCATGCAAGGGGTAAGACCTGATGCTGTTTAGGGACCCCAGCCATGGGAGGTTGTGCAAGGTGATCTGGCCTGCCTACAAGCTGGGGAAACTCTGACTTTTAATCCTGGCAGCAGGAAAATGAGGAGGCTGATTACAGTGTGAAAATCTACCAGGAGTTTAGACCTCATTTGAGCACTATGAGTAGGATAAGTTTGGGCTGTGTGAGGATCTTAAGGAGCCTAGATAAACACCTGCTTCATGCTCTCCCTGACTCATTCAAAATTCAATAAAATAACCGTGAAAGGAGGATGTCACTGTTTACTTCCCACATTCAGAGTCCATCCTGTGACTCATCTCCTCAGTTTTACATTAGGGAGGAAAAGGAGGAGAAAAACCCTCGATAGTCCCACTGAGGAACAACTTCCATCATCCGCCATTCAAGAACAAGCCTTGCTCCTTTAGTACTTGAGGTAGTTACACAGTGAACCACACTGGCACAGAAAAAAAAAACCCGTAATAACAAACAATCTTTTCAACTGTAACAGAATAATTTGAAGATATAAATGACACTGCAAGAGAGAGCTAAGAAGAGTTCCCAATACTTTTTAAACATTAATTTAAAGTCAGCCCAGAAGCTGTCAACATATAAAAAACTGTAGCGTGAGAAAAGATGTTAGGATCCCTTCAAGCTTTTCTCATTCTCTCTTCTTGTTATCCTAGTTTGATGTAAGGATAGAACTTGATGTAGGACTCGCAACCAGTTTACAGTCCTTACATTCAATCTTGATTACACATTTGTGGAGACAGATTCGCTTTGCAAAACATTGCTAGTCAGGCAGCTTGTTTTGAAAGACAAGAAAAAGGATGCAATTTAAAAAAAAGGAAGTCTATTTAATCCAAACATGTAAAACTGAAAAGAGGTTAATTAACTTTTGTAGGCTTGGGACAATGTCTCACATACTTATCTTCAGATGTCTCAGTCAAACGTCTGTTACCCAAGCTTCACTGCAGCTACACACTCTGGCCACCTTCCGCAGGAGTCAGCCCATCATCGTTTCAGATAGGTATCTAAGCCCAGCACACACTGCAGCCTCCCCTTTCAGTAAATCACAGAAAAGAGTATCTCCAGAATTAATTCATCCGCTCCTAGAAACTTATACCTCAGGGGTGATCAATCACCCTTGGGAGGAGCCTATTTCTATCTGTTACCTCAATTCCTAATGGTGCCCAATGCAGAACTGCACGCTGGAGGTTTAGATGTCTACAGGCAAGAGTCCTGGCCCATCAGATCTGATGGCTCACTCTTCACTAAAGCTTCTCCTCCCACACCACATGCCTATGTTTCCCCATCACTCCACTTCCAAAAAGCTTGAAAGCAACATCACAGGCCTCATAAATCTTTTGTCTACTAAAATACATTTTTCAGTGCAAAATTAAACCATGCATATGAATGAAACCCCTGCTCAGGCCAGAAGTTCAGTAATAAACTGTATTATTGTGTTCCAAAGCAAATCAAGTGCTGTGCCTGCTTACAGTTGCCAAAATATTAAGTGCGGAAGTTTCTTAGCTTGCATGCGTTTTGCACAGTCACCCATACTGAAAGACATACGTACAGCAAGGCCACCTACAGATAGCAATAAAGCCGTAATGTCTGAAAGGCTGCCTATAAATCTTATTAAAGTAATCCCTTCCCTGAACCCGGATTATTACATTCACCTTTATGGTAGAATAAAAATTAATTTTCTCAGCTATAATAAGTGTATGATAAGAAGGCATCACTTGGGACTAAATAAAGATTATAATTAACTCCAACTGAATAAATCTAAATTTAGCTTGGACTAGCAATTTATTTTCATATATTTTCCTCTACGACTGAGTGAATAGGTACGACAGGATTAGCATCTCGTGCCAGTTCCAGCACTGCTGGCACAGAAAGGAGTGAGGCAGAGTGTAATCCAATACCCAAAAGGCCTGAAGATTAATTTGGGGTTCCCTATCAGCAGAAGTTTGGAAAACTGGAGAAAAACAAAAAACAAAACCTTCCATTACTCCAGCAAGGAAAGCATGTGAAGCGTTGGGCTCCAGAGAGAACGCTGCACTCCTGACATCAGCGTTATGCAAAGAAAGGACTTCTGCCATGGGCTGCTGAGAGCATCTTTAGGGGAAGCATCCTCTGTGCTTGCCTGATCCTACTCTTTCCTGCTGAGAATCTGCTTTTGGGTGCTATCAGAAACAGGCTGCTGGGCCAGATGGATCTGTGCTCTGACCTGCTACAGCAGCTCTTAGTCTGCGCTCCCTCACCTGCCACACCCCAGAGGTGATCCCTAAAGCAATTGCAAATCAGAGGACACTTCACTACACAAACACAAGCAAGCACACAAACAAAACGGGGTAAAGTAAATGCATCAAACAAACACACAAAGTTTACCCTGATTTTTTTTACTTAGTCGAAAATAAAAACCCTCATAGCAGCACTATGAGCAGATTAGAGATTTTTTTTTTTTTTCCCCAAGGAAACGAGGCTCTACTTACAAAAGGCTGAGGAACTGCCTTGTTAAGCCATCGTCTCATTATTTGCCATTCTCTGGGAAGATGATTGTTAACAACTTTATTACTGGGAAGGAGGAGTTCAGGCTTGTTTATCAAAATAGACCACACATTTATCCTAGCCAGGGAACAGCATGCAACCCAAGCAATAAAGCTACTGTGCTTCCTCCTCCAACTTCCATGCTAGCCCATGCAGATATCAGATTTGCCCACATAAGAACATTTTATGAGGTTTAAAGCTACAGCTGAACCATTATCACTGCAGCAGAATGGTTCTCCAAGCAGATACGTTTATTTCCAAAGACAGGAGTTCTTTTAGCTCGAAGGAGACACAGTATGAAACCAAAAATCCTTTTTTTTAGGATAAAATAAGAGTATGTATGTAATGTGCTACACCACTATAACAACTTGAAATCACCTCTCATGAGGCTTTAACTTTCCTAGACAGGACACCCTTCTGCTGCTCCAGCACCATCATCTCTTTTTGAGAACCACCAGACTTGAGCACTATTCCTGCCCAAAATCATGCCGTCGAAACCTGAGGAGTGCAAATTCCTCCTGAACCATTAACACTGGCTGTTATACTTAGATTTGTCATAGCTTCTAAGCCAAAGATCCAGCAACTCTATTGGTTATAAAGTAGAAATGTTACTCCACCAGGGAGAAGAGAGATCCCCTTTCCTCCAAATGCTGCCATCATGTCAAGGCCTGGAAGGACCTGAGATACAGGACATTAAACCTGTGACATCTGTAACTGCAGGAAGGCTATTTCAGGTACTTTTCAGAGGCTTTTATTGCTCCCTCTGAACCCTGTACAGCAGGAAACACGGTAACTAAGGCACCTGGTTTTATGGGTTGGAGTAATAGAAAAAATAGTCACAATAAAAAAATTTTAAAAACTCTCTAAACATCCCTAAAATAGCTTTTCTTGAAACACACTGGGATGGTTTCACCATCTGTGAGTAATGTGCCCATCCCCATACCCCATAAAATCTTTATGTCATCACGTATTCTATTTATTCATCTCCACCTCGCTCTCACCCACATGCTTCTGGCCAAAGTCTTTGTTGTTAAAAAAACATTTATTCCAACATGCCTGATAGCAAAAGGTAGAAGTTTGATAAAATGTATTCCTGTAGTACTACATATATGTAGTGCAGAAGCACTATGTAGTCCCATGCACGGACTGTACAAAGCACAGGATAATGATGTTCCTAAGCCAGGTGTTCACAGTAAGTTCTTGCCCAATCTCTTGTGCGTAAAATACTACTTCCATTAGGGAGAAGGGGATCACTCCAATGGGTGAATGAGACAGAACAAATACTGAGGGTGAATCTACAGAAAAAAAAAAAGTGTGAGCATGAAGAAAGCACAGGGATACTGAATGCTCCCTCTCCAAAAACCAGGCAGAAATGACATGAGACATTGACAGGGTTTCTCCTTCGAGTCTCCATCAGCCATCCCCAGCTCCCACCTCCTCTGACAGTGGCAATACAGGTATTTGCAGAACTAAGGTTTTCCAGCCCAGATTAATTCCTGGAGTGTTGGAAGGGAGTTTTCCTCCATAACATACTCATCACAGCCAAGGCCACCTTCAGTGCAGATAACTGACAAAGCTGCTTTAACTGCCCAAATCTCAGTGCAGGGAGCGTGCCCAAGAGAGGAAATCCCCCATGAGTTTTCTCATTTAATGTGGCTGTTGCAATCGCTCAGGTTGCTCTGCTGGGCTGATCCCTGACCTAACTTGCCATTTTAGTTTCATTTAGGGGTGTTGATACAGCTGTTAAAAGTCACAGGCTGCCCTTGGTGAGTTTCTCTGCATCTCTCGCACAACAGCAATAGGGAAATTGTCCTGCCAGTTACAATTAGAGGCATTAGCACAGTGGCTAAACGTCACGAATTCATCAGCTGAAAGAACTGAATGATAGAGCCACTACTGAAGCTAAACTGAAGTTTAAAAACACCTGATTAACCACGGAGGGTTTCTATTCTGGTTACCTGGAGGGGAGCTCCCCACCACATGGCCCTGGTCCTGGCATTGCTCTTTACCCTGGTGCAGTTGGTGCTTCCAGCTGCCAGCATTGCAAGCCGCTGTACGTCCCTCCTGACACCTGATAAATAAGGTTTGTCACTGCTACTGGAGGCTCTCATTGCTAAAGAGGAGTTTAGGAGTGGGCTCCCTACTACTGTTATCTGAAGCAAAACTCATTTTCCCTCAGTGATATTTCATAAACAACAGAAAACGAATATGTGTATGGGAGTGTGTGGACATATTCTCCAAAAAACAGAAAGGCCTTACAAGGCAAACACATTCACTAAAGGCAGCAGGTGATTGCAAAAGTAAATCTCTTAAATATCTGCTCTAAACTGTTAGCCAACTGTAAAATATTTGTATTCAGTGTCAAAACATCTATGCCACACAAAGCCAAGAGACTGACAGGAGAAAGGCCAGGATTTATGTTAGCTGGGGTCTATCTGTCATGGAGATAGGAAAGCTGAGAGAGAGTCTTTTTATTAAAATCACTCTCCCACTGCAGATATTGATCTAAGCAGCTAAGGTTGAATAGCAAAGTGCACCCCCTTCTCTCACAAGGTTCCTCAATGCTACAGCAATAAGGGAGTGGGGTAAATGCCCTCACAACCCCAGCAAATGGCATCCCAAAATGAAGCAGGCAGGGAACACGGGGCACTGGTATAAACAGCATTCCATGACACCACGGCACAGCTGCCTTCCAGGAAGCAGAAAGTCCCCTCTCAACTCCACTCCCCAAATTTTCAGGAAGCCTATTTTGCTCCCCAAATCACTAATGCAGGTTGCCATTACTCCCAGATTCAGTTCACCATTAAAACAATACAGAGAAACACAGTGCCGACTGCACTGCTTGCATTCCCATTTTAAGGAGCAAATGCCATTTCAAAAGGATCCTTCCCTAAATCTGCTTCCACATTTTCAATTTTTCCTCTAAGCATTAACAGCAATAACTTCTGCCCCAGTTTGGGCTGATCCCTCCCTGGCAGTTCTCCCTCAGCTCCTGGAGAACCGAGATCTTGGCTGTGTTTCTCTTTGCAAACCTCAGCTTGTGCCTGCAGTCAATGGCCTCGAGTATTACATCTAAAGATGAAATGAAGCAAAGCAACTTGAAGTTCTATGTACTACAGACTTTCTACATTCCTGTATCCACAGGTTACACAGGTACATCATTTTATAGCACTTCTGATTCTCCCCACAGAAGCTTCTGCTTTTGGTGATATTGAAAAATTCCTCGCATGAGCCAGAAATAACAGGATATTAAAATGCTAGCAGCAGATTCTCCAAAGGCATTGTCAGAAAGAGGTAAGGTTGGGCCAAAACCTTTCTCCAGAGCAATGGGCTTTCAATGGATTCTCCATCCTGTTGTTTCAAAGCTCTTGGAGGAAATGAGCTCCAAACCGATGGGCCTGAACAGCCATGGGAAACCACAAAAGCAGCTTACAATAAAACCCCTGTAAAGTTATTAAGAACACAGATATGTCTTGAATGCACAGAAAATCCTCTGTCTTACCAGCACTCATCCATATCCCACTGTGACTGTAATCCCAGGAAGAGCACACACCACGCACAGCCCTGCTGGGGGACCGCGATAAAATAAAACAGGACGCGGAGACACGCAAAGCAAAATCCTGGGTCCAGCGCCAGCCCCACAGCTCTGCCTGAGCACTGGTAGCAGTTCTCATTTCACTTCTCATTACCGTTGGATTTCTCACCCGGATAGCAACCCTGACTACACATGCTGATTTTTGGGACCGTTAGCAATGTAGGTCGCTAAATTCCTGCTTAAATCTTTGCAGTGTCTAAACACTGGTCTGTGGAAAGAAGTTGGCTTTCACTTCGGTTTCCCCACTGAACTTCAGAGGTGCAGGCTGTTGCCTCCAGCCAGATTTGTGTCCCCATCCTGCAAACACGCATGCACATATATCAACTCCAGTCTGTGTGCAGTCTCACTAAGTCAGGGAGTTTTCCCACTGGGAAATCTAAGCACAAGCTACAAAGTTTCAGGACAGCTACCCGCAAGGCCACCCAGCCTTTTATCAGCTTCAGAAAAAGTTCCACGGCTTTACAGGTTCACCACTATTAGCTCAGGGATATCTGCGCCTTTTTTCTCTGAACCCAGTCTTTAACCTGCATTTTGCATTGCTCTCACAGGCAAACAATATTACGCTAACCAGCCTCCCAACGCAATATGTGCTCTCCAGCTCTCATAGGAGCAGCCACACAGGCGTAGTTCTGCAGTTCAGACACCATTAAGTTATCAATTGATATCTGCCTCTCAGGGAACAGCACAGGAAAACAAGAATCCTTCCTTTCTAATGTCAGCTTTTTTTCCCCCACCAAAAATACGTAGAACAAAAGTTTCTATTTTCTAGCAGATTCCTTTACTTAATTCACCTTTTTTTTTTTTTTTTTTGAATGACAACTGCCTCAAGCAACTCCATTAATTTGTTACGGAGTGAAAGAGCTTTGCATTCCTAAGGTGACTGCTGAGCTCCTCCCCTGCTCCCTTCCTTATTGAAGCAGTTCTGCTCAAGCACATCCCAGCATCAGAACAAAGCATAATTTTTCACGCTTGAATGCATTATTTTACGTTATGAATACACATTTGACATATTTTACAAATTCATGGCTGATGCTGTCAGAACGGAGAAAGTAACCATCTCTTGGTACCGCTTTTCTCTTACTACAACGATCAAAGGCTGCTGCTTGTCATTCACACGTGGAGAACAGCTCCTCTCGGGGAGAGCAGAAGGAGCCTGCAGCCTTCACCCAGGACTTCTCGGGTGTTTGTTTCTCTGTCTGTTGCCGATTAGCAATTTAGAGTTCGATTTTCTAAGTACAAGGAAAATTCCCAGTAGCTCTGGAGAAGGCAGTTCAAGGAGATCTTGTCAAAATATTGGTGTATAAAGAATGTGAAACCTTATTATGGCTTTCATACTGTGATGCACCAAATATGGTTCTCTTGCTCACAGACAATTAACTTATAGGCAAAGAATAAAAACTCTCAAGCAAAAAACAAAGTTGGATGAGGTCATACTTGCTGTCAATATATTCACTTGTGTCAATATATTAAGGTAATAAAAGATAATCAGCATTAGCTGACAGCATTTTCAAACTCTTCCAGAGTCAAGAAGAGTAAGTTAGATCAGATTTGAGATGGCCTGAGAAGGCAAAAAGCTGGATCTAATTTTTTTTCAATGACAGGGCAATTATAAAATGGAGAGAGTCATAGCACACCACTATCATAGCCCAATCAGCACACTAGTTAGGAAACTCCAAATCACCAACATTAGGATGAGTTTAGGCTAGTGCCTCAACCAGAGCAGAAAGTGCTCACCTACTAGGATAAACCACCTCAAGGATGTGAACCGGACGCACACTGATTTATAGCACTCCCAATTTGCCCTATTACCTCTGAACTGAAACAATTCATCGACAGCAATCTGTGGCAGCTTGGCAAAAAAAGACTGAGGATTGAGAGATCTGGAAAGCCTGGGAACAACCTTTCCACACATTAAGTGTTTATGTGTAGAGTTAGCCTGTCGTAGTAGCAGTTGTCAGCTATTTCAGGGAAAATGAACCATTTAAGAAACAGGAACTAAATTTGGACCAGTAACAATTTAGTACAGAGGTTAGAAATAAAAACAGCTGTCCCCTGCTCCTCTGAGCCACTTCTCACATTAACCCAAGTCTGCAGGCCCAGTTTCTGGCTGGAATAAGACCCCGTAAATCCAGTGTGACCTTATCAACCCTAACCTCATCTATGTGCCCTGGGATGCAGAGCCTGTCCCACTCCTGCCAAAGGCTACAGCGTTGCTCCCGCCCTAGACCCTGCAAATTCACCTGCAACTGCCTCAGCCCACCAGAGAGCCAGCCCAGGGTTCTGCACGTCTGACAGGCAGCAGTTGCGCATGGGAACAGCCCAGTATTTGTGCATGCTGAGGATTCCGCTCCATCACAGCTCAACATCAGCATGTACCCAGCCAAAGCTGCCGCAACAGGCAATGAGGGGGAGCAGCAAAAAAAAGCCGTGTTCACCTTCTGCTTAGTGGCATCTACTACAAACCTTTGTGTGGAAACATCACAAGTGCAGTTCAAGTTTGAGTCAATTCAAGTTCAAGTCATACCTTATTACATCCAGTACTGCTCACCTACCCACAGCCTAGGGAATAAAATTCTGCAGGAACTCAGCATACAGGTCACTCCAGCACTCTGCCTCCTCTGGGGTTTATAACTCGAGCCAAGCATGTAATTCACACTGCATAATTTATCCGGGATTTAGCCCATGGAATACCTAAATCAGATAACAATACTTCATACTTATTTATTTTTTAAAAAATTCAGGTCAACTTCTTCTCCACTTCTTCCGAACTCTGCAAAAAGATTATGAACCTCTGGCTATGCTCTTCCAGGGCTTGAGCTCTTGGCTAGCTGTGATCAGTCAGATTAATTCACCTCTTTTTCAGCTTTCTACTTTCAACTATTCTTGTTTCCTGAGTGGAGGAAAATGTGTGCAAGCACTAAATCTCAAACATCCTATTCTAACATTTGGATTCCATTATCCTAGAGATAACAGATAATCCTATAACGATATGTAATAAATTAACATTTAATCTCATATCAGAGAGTTCAAAGGGATCACAGCCAGCTGGTGCTAAAATAAGCATTTGCTAGAGGCTGCAAGGTTGGGAAATGAAGATGAGAAGTGAGTGAGATCTGAGCTGCTCTGATGCTTTGGCTTGGCAAGACCAGTTGGTAAGGAAAGGATCAAATAAACTCTGGATATGAAGTGGACCATCTCCAAAATCACACAATCTGTGCCCTTTTGCAGTGAATATAGTCCTTGCAGTCCATCCAACATAGAGGAAGGGAAGATTTCCCACCTCAGAGCTAACAACTAGGGAACATCATCATCACCCAGTGCTGCACAGGGGAATTAATTCGGTGCTTGATTCATCCTCTGTTTGTCAAGGTGCAGAAATCTGACGAGGCTGGGAACCAGCATCCATCCCGGGATAGAGCTCTCTCCAGCTGCAGAGATCCATAGCCATCCTCCTTTTTTTTTTTCCCCAACCCCACTTTATGCACATGCAGAATTGAAGAAAGGATGTACAGTTCCAGAGAAGAAAAAAAAAAATTTGTAATTTTGTTCCTCTTTCACATTCCTTCATACACAGCGCTAATACACCAACCATTGCACAATCTTCATTAATAATGACAGCTATTAATAAAGTCTTCTCCATAGAGGCTTCCTTAATAAATGTACATAGTGACTCTGTTGAGGATGATTTGCTTCTCTTGAAGTCAGGCACAATTAAAAGCCCCTGGCAGGGAGATGCAGCCTCCCGAGCTGCGCGAAGCAATAATGATCAACAAGGGCTGCTGATCCAAAGAGCAGAGAGAAATCCCTGACTTGCCGAAGCCCCTATGACCCACCAAGCCAAGACTTCACTGGTAGGGTAACAGGATAAGAATTGTCTTTATCCACCCAGAAGCTCCGTGTGCCACCTCTGTTTTCTCAGCTATGTCCTAAGGCATGGTACATTTTTTCTGGTTAATCTGCAGACCCAGCACTTAATCTTTGTTCATGGGCAGCAGCAGCAAAAAAAAAACCCCTATTGACATCAGTCAGATTCAGGTCCTTTCTCAGAATCCAGAGACACAATTCATTGCTCCATCTCAGACTGGAGTACACTTACAGAAAAAAAAAAAAAAAAAAAAAACAAACCCAAAGCTGTCAGGTAGCCAAGAAAGCCAAGAACCCATCACAGACAGAGACAGTATTTTTTAAAAATACTGTCAAACCTCTTTGCTAGTTTTCAGTGGAGATACATCAACCTTACTGCCAAATTAGCTAGACAGTAAAGGCAGTTAAAAAAACATCAAGACAAAAGAAAGAGAAACTCAGACAGGATAGCCAATAAAAATATACAGTGAGCTGAATTTCACAACTCTGGACACTGACCACAGTTTGCATCTAAAGAAAACTTAATAAATAAAAATAACAAAAAATCTGAAGTGTTATGGAGTTATCTTTGCTCTAACATATAACACACATTTCTATTACCCTTTCTGGATTAGCCAAATGAAGATCAATGTATCTATAAAACTCAATGACATGTTAATGCAAACCTTAAAAAAGATAAAATGCCTTTTATCTCAGTCTTAGGAAAACCTAATAAAGAATTAACAGTCCATGAAGCCATGGAATTTCACTCAAGGCTTTACTTTATGCCAGGACTTCCTACTCCATTAATTTTTAACAGACAGGTTTCCCCGGGCTTTGGGACATGTCGGTACAATTGTACATTGTCATTAAAATTAGTCCTATATTTTCCTTCGGAGCTGGGATATGAACCTCATTGTAGTATGCGTACTTAAAATATAGACAACAGCCACGATGGATCAGAACTGTAAACCTGGAACAACTGTTAAGGTAAATGAATATGCAAAAAATGGTAGACAAATATTGATTTTGATAATGATCTGACAATTAATGAAATTATGAGCCAAAACTTTCACCTGCAGGACAAGCACTTTGGATCAGAGCTCATTTGTAACATCAGCATTTCAGATTTATATCAGAAGCAACTGCCAGGAATCTACTAACGCAACCCTAGATGTTGAATCTTTAAGGAGATGCAGTCAAATATTAGTCTAGGATTTGGTTCAAGATTGGTTCTCAGAATTAATGAGCCTTCAGTGATTGCCATGGGCTGCGCTGGGAGGCTGGGATCCATAAAGCCAGACACCCCCAAGCTCGGTGGGAAACCAGTCTCATCCAAGTTCCCAGCTGTATTTATTTCTACTGACAAACACACAGCAGCAATACTAGAAATTCCAAATGCCAGTACTTAAAACCACATTAAATCCAGTAGTTCTGCACACATTTAAAAGTTGCTTGCTCTCAAAAGGGCCCAAATACCTGCAGCCCCCGCTGACACTAAAGGAAATGCAAATACTTCCCACTTCTGCTAATTGGAGTGGGCTTGACTTGGATGCCAAGGAATGGGCCCACTCCTTTTAGACACCCACGAGTGAAGACTGAGGTCACAGTGCCCAACTGCAGCAGGATGCTTTTCTAAGGGGAACATGCCAACAGCAGGAGAGGCACAACACAGAGCCAGAGCTCATACAGTCTTCAAGGCTGACAGGTTTGGACTTGTGAATCAGCACAGGGAGAAAAGACGCAGCAGTAGGCAGGGAAAACAGTCCTGAGGAAAAATAGGAGGCAACAATCCAGGAGAGAGCAACGGGAAGAGCAGTGACCAAAGAGGAGTTGGCAGGAGCAGGAATGAAGCTTGACTGTACAAAGATTGAAAATCTGCTATTTCTATGGGGGGAAAAAAAAATAATAATCATCAATTATTGGTCCAAAAAGCTAAAACTCATTTTGAAGCCTTTCCCTCCTCCCTAGGATGAGGATGTCCTGCCCTTAACCCACCTGAATCAGGTAGGGAGAAAGGCTTTCCTGCCTCAGAGGTCCCACCAGCACAGCATCCTCCCCAGGAGCTGGAGTTCCTCAGAGGCTGCCAGTCTTAAGCACTATTTGCACCAGTTTACCTGGGACCTTCTCGTCTCTGCTTCTCTCCCCACTTTGGGACAACAGCTGCCTGATCCATACCACTGCTCAGCCAATCGGATGCATCAACAAAGGGATGAGACAGAAAGATCTCATTCAGGACAAGAAGAAAGAACGCCAAAAACACCAGGTAGGGAAGTCCACACAAAAACCCCTATTTCTACAGTCCCACCAAGGACACGCAGGCACCCTCAGAGGCCACACAGTCTCGTCTCTGCATTTCAGCTCAGGGTAAGGAGTTGAATAACTCAGTTGTCCTGTCGTGACAGTATAGAAATAAGGCTTACACACCGAGACACAGGCATTTCTGCCTCTACACACAAACGCTGGATATGGAATAACAGCCTCGGATGCATCCTGCACTACAAATCCATTTGTTGGCGACAAAATTTATTTTGCCATCTTTTACTCACACAACATCTCACACACACCAAGTACATTTGGATCACCAAGGTGGGATGCTAAATTAATCAACAGGAAGCACTGCCTCCCAAAGGCAGCCTATTCTAGATCTATTCCTGGCTAATCTTCAAAGAATGCTTTGCCACTCTTACTCATATAGAAAATTTGTAAGAATTGCAAACAGAAGAAAATACTGCTCTGTGTTCAGACCAGCATCCTTGGTTGCCTGACATGGAAAATTCCATCACCAGACCCCAAAATCTGCCAAGAGTCCCTTCTGAGAGCCACTACTTTTAAGAATTCTTACAAAAGCTTGCTGCAAGCTTAAAAAAAAAAGCAAAGAGTAAGAAAATAAAGACCTACTTAATAAAAAGTTAAAAAATCCTAGCCCTCACCTTTCAAACACACCCTTTGAACCTCACCATCTCTGTTGAATTTTAGATGAAACTTAGAGCCAAATACTTATAGACACTAGACTATAAATGAACCTCCCTTTTGACATCACCATCCTAGCCTTCAGTTCAAGACTGGGCTAGACAGAAACATGAAGACAGAGAGTGAATTAGCTCAAAAGGGTGAACTTGTCAATCAAAGCTGCTAATGCAAGACCACAACAAAACTCTGGTTTAACCTCAGCAGTGACCACCTGTCATAACGTGGCACTTTGCTTGTCAGCAACCTGCTTTGAAGAACAAGGATGCTGCAGAAGTCCTTCTGAAACTCAGCAAGGAAAAATGCACCTGTCTGCTAGGCATCCTTCAAGGCTTCCCAAAGCCTGCAACCAAATGAATTCTCAACAAGTTCCAAGCAAGTTATGGAGAAGAAAAATTACAGTATAAAGGATTAATATAAATACAGGCTCCACAATGCTCCCCTGGCACATAATTTCTCAAAAAAAAAAAATAGAGCACTTCTTAAGGAACTACATTTGACTAGGGCACAGAATGGCTCATGAAGAGATCCTGTGTCTTCTTCACCCCAGGCTCCAAGGACACTGGGCTGTGGAGCACACTCAGAGAGGCTCTACAGCACATTTGGAAAGCTTCACATTTAAAGCATCTCCATCCAGGAATGCAAGGTCCACAAGCCAGGGAGCTTCCCAGCACGTGTCCACAGAAACTGGAATATCTTCGAGGGAACAGATAATAGCCCAGAAGAGGCAACATTCTTCCTCCTCTTCTTGACTGATGTCTGGATTTATTGGGTTTTGTCTCTTTACACCAGGAGAGGTACAGATGTTTAACTGGACCCCTGACATGGACTACAAGTAGGTTTTATCTCAACTAATTTATTTATACCTGTACAGCCCTAGAGCTCACCCTGTTTTTCCCGTAACACTAGTGTCTTAGAGGCCTTTCGTCTGAACATAAATAAGTGCAGGATTTGCAAGAGATTATCATATTTTAAACAGAACGTGCTTGTAGTTTTCTTCAGGAGTATTAGTTTTCAGAAATGCAGTATATTTATTCATGCACTTAAATGGATAGATTGTAATAAACAAAAATATCTGTTCCTTCTTTGAAGTGTAGGAGTAAGAAGGAAAAATAGAATTTTAACTGATCAACAGCCTTACCTTACTCTTTCCTGAACATTTAATCACAATGTTTGCAGCATATACAGCTTGCAACAAAGACCCAAACCAGTTAATTTTCCAAAAGCAAGAAGCATTACAAAACCTGTAAAGCAAATAATCCAGTCTTCACCTTCTGAATATAAAGATATTTCACAACATGAGGAAATTAAGTCCTGAGAAGTCTGGGCTCCTGATAATACTGCTATCGGGGCAAGCATCAGGGTGCTCGGGCGATCGGAGCAGGAGTGGGGAAGGCAGGATTCGTGCCCTACCACAGACCTGTGTAATCCCCAGCTCTGGGACTGGGCCTGTGCTGTCTCCAACAGCGTAGCCCACGCCAGCTTCAGATCTTGTCATTTTGTCAATGAGAACCAGAAATGTGTGAAGACCAGCTTTCACAGCGCTTTATTATGTTTTTAACATAAACTAAAAATCAATTGTGTCTCATTAATAAAATTCCACCACAACAAACCAATTAGTGAGACTCATTAATTTTTTACGCACATTACTAATGTACATGAAGCCAGCTGACCTTTCAGTGACTAGTGTAGCATACATTACACACTTCAAGTTTTCTGCCTTCTTTTCTTTGATTTATGGTAGTTGCAATGCATTATCCAAAAAGCAAAGCTTGACTTTTCAGAGGAGGTCACAGCTGGCTTCTCCCTTCTGCTGTGTAATTCATGATCATGCCCACCTAGTCCAGCAGGGCCAAAGGACCAAGGAAGCACAAAGTCACCTCCAAGCTATTTCTACCTGCAGAACAGATGCAAGCAAGCCTGGCCACACATGAAGGTATATGGAAACACAAGGACTCAGTGGCCACCAAGAAAGACTCTCTGCAGGAACTGAGGATAGGCAGTCCCTGTCCCGCTCCTGCCTGAGGCGATGACAGCTTCCACCCCACTCAAATACTGACAGCAGGGGACACTCACTGGTGGTTTCATAACAAACAGCGCAAATGTCAGTCAGTCCACCCCAAAGCTGGCTTCAAGTGCCCCAAGGCACAAGATGTGCCACTAATGGATGCAATCGGCCATTAAGTCAGTAAAGCAGAAATAAAAAAATTTAGGAATAAAATGAAACTTCTGCTTGAGTAAGGACTTCTGGATCAGGCATTTAGCTGCCTGGTATCTCTCTCCAGTGTCACTGCACCTATTTTCTCCTTGTAAAGCACATTATTGATTTTTAAATGTTTTCATTCACACCTAGAAGTTTTCCAGGATTAGACTTTACTCTTCAATATTATCCGCGAAACAGTGAAACACTGGAACGGATGCCTGGGAGCATTACAGGGTCTTCATCACTGGGAGTGCACAAGGACAGGCTATTTGCCAGGCATTTCATAGGTGGAGCTGAGCTTTCCTTGGGACAGAGGCACGGACTAGATGACCCTTCACATTCCGTCTCAGCCCTGTTTCTCTGTGAGCAGTCAAGCACACTGCACCTGAAGCAACCAAGAGAGTTAATCTGCCCTCTGAGACACCAGCAGCGTCTCAGTGGTGGGGAAGATGACAGGTTATCCTGCCTCGTGTCATCCCTCTAAAATCTGGTTATGTCAGAGCTTATCTGTAAAAACAATACTCTGAATTTCTCAGATCTTACCAGTCACCATAATATATATGTACATAATATATTGTACAAAAAGAGCAGCAGCTTTTCAAAACAGAATGTACATCTACAATACTATTTCCTGGGTCCAGTGTAGTCTCATCCTGATACTGGCCTGTCCATTCGAGGCTGGAAATGCACGCACACTTATTTACCCATGCACAGTTTTGAGACTATTATGACAAAACGAACAAAAACTAAAATTTGCTGCTAGAGTATTATTAAATGCAACAGTCTAATGTACAGATACAGAATGCAAAACCACTGCTGTTCCCTCACATGAGGGATATGGGACGGGAGATGATGTGCAGTCTTTGCCTATGGGCAAAGGGGGTAAAAATGTTGAGAGGGAGACTCGTGCCACCTGCAGCTCTTGTAAGGTCAGTGTGGTTCACTGTGAATGAGCGGTGTGTTGGACTGCCTTCACCTTTAAAGGCCGGATTTACGGCAGGAAGGTCCTGTCTGATGACGCTCCCATGACACTTCTCTTTTTCACTAACCGTTTGACCACAGATGATCAAACCCGGAGTGCCTTCCAGATAACTTTACCTACAGTCAGACATCCACAGGCAGAGAGGTAACATGGATACAACCTGAGCCCGCACCATTCAAGCCCTCCACCACGGGACATGTTCCCTTCTGGTCACACACAAGTTCCTACAACACTGCTACAACCTGATGAGTTTTACACCAAATTTCCTCCCCTTGTTATTTTTCCAATGCATAAAGCAAAAGCGTCCTTGTCCTTCCAGCAGATTGCAGAAAACCTCTGAGTTTTGGCCCCAACTCTCTCCCAGGACCTGGTATATTCACCACGGGTATCAGTCATGTTTGGAGGGTTAATTTGTTAAAATACAGCAAAATGGCAAGTACTAAGAAACATTATCCAAGCGACAAGTGCTTATGCATATTTTATGAAGCATCTTCAACCACAGTTCAATGTATCCAAGAATACTTCTGAAAAATGGCAGATTCTGGAGGGGATTTGGAGAGGAAATAACATATAGAATAGGAGGACAGATGTTGCTAATTTATGATGCAAAGGCCTTTACTGAAAAGTGCACATTTTGCTTAAGATTCTCTACAAACGCTATTTTAATGCTGATTTCCTCCTCTTTAGAATTTCACAAACTCTCTTCTGTAAGAACTTCAGCTTGGCTCAGAAGTTTAGCTTGGATCAAAAGCAGCATCTGTAACCAGCAATTAAACTGGAGCTTCAGTTTGTGCATGTTTTTAAAGCACATCCACTTTTTAACAATGCCGCTTGGAAAAACATGGCTAAGCTGTATGTTGGGAATGTGAGACTGCATTTTGCCTTTCTGCCTTCCACTCTTGCCAGGGTTATTTGGAATTTTTAACTTGGGACTAAACTCAGAACAGCAACAGAGCAGAAGCCAGGGAGATGGGTGGTTCCTGGTATCCAATGAGGTTGGAAAACAGAAATGAGATAATCTCTTGAAAAAAAAAAGAAAAAAGAAAAAAAAAAATAAACCAGGATATATTGGCCCAAATGCTTCATCAATCACTCCCAATGGCTCATGCACCATCACACAATATTGCTTTTCCTATCAATGTTGAAGAGCATTTTGAACATGAGTCAGTTGGTTCTCCTCTCCTCCCTTCCCACTCTACCACAAAAGGTTTGAAGTAAAAATGAGGAAGACACACGCCCCATGTCCCACATGCAGGAGCCTACACAGATGATTTTTTTTTTTTCTGCTTACCAGCCCCTCCACACGGACACAAGGCTTCATTGCTCCTCTGCAGCTCTCCAAAGACGACCCACACTACAGAGCAGATTATTTTCTGCAAGGTTGCTACATCACCAGGGGGATCTGTGCAACTCTTCTTGTGTGTAAATATCAGTTAAAAACAAAAAAGGAGAACCATGTGCCAACTTCTTCTTCTGACATTCATTTCAGACACTGCTGGATCATGCCAAAGTGCAAATGAATGGCAGACACAATCGTGTGCAGATGCTGCACTGAAAAACCTGACATCAATCCAGGACTTTCACTCCATCAGAGGGCAGCTTTTGCTCCTAAATTAAGGCGGTATCATTGTTTCACACAAGGGACATTTAAAAAAAAAAAAAAAAAAATAAAAATTCACCCAAACAACCTTACAGTTACGTAAGTCAGCAATTTAAAAATTCAAGAACTCAGGCTCCCTGTACAACCACACTGGGAATGGGAGCACCAGGGGTTGTCACAGCTCCAACAGGAGGACATGGCTAAGGGCTGCACAGTTGCTTAGCTTCACATTATGATATAGTCTATACACACAATTAGACTTTTTCCAACAGCCTTGAGGAAAATTGGGTGCTCACTCCGGGAGCTGCAAGTCACTGCTCCTCTCACTCCTTGCTCATCAGTGCCTTGTTTCCAGCGCACTGCTCAGGCAGCCCTGAGCACAAGGCAGCGCATTTCTGCATTGCTTTTCTTTCACCTTGTTGCATCCCAGAGCTCAGCTAAACTTTACTGGATCTTCTCTACAAACTCTTGGTCAGGCTTCTGCTCAACTCCATAGCTGGAACAATGCAAAAGCCTAAAACTTCACCCACCATCCCAGGCACAAGATTTGGGGTGCCTCAAATCCAGATTTTTATTTCCAATACATAACAGCACGTGCTCAAATCACCACTGCTCTGCACTTCACTTCCAAGGAGAATGCCTCTTGGCTCTCCTGCAAATCAGGAATGCCAAGGTGGGACCCCAGAGAACAAGGAAAGGCAACCAAAGATTGTCAAGGCAGCATGGGCTGCACTGATTTCCTTGGCACCACACATAAAATCCATGGTGAAAGCAGGGAGAGAAGTTTCATAATTCAGTGTCAATCTCTGCTCATGAGTCGTTCCAGCCCAAACGATTAACAACCGGTAGAGTTAAAAGCTGCTGAAAGTCAGGCCCTAAAAAGGCAGGTGGGGATAATTACAAGCAGTGCTGATGTCTGGCCTTACCAAAAGCAAAGGGGACTTCTGCTTCTCCATTAGTGCTTCCCAGGACCGTGTATGTTCCACCACCACACGTCAGAGTCACAGACACATGGCCACAAGCACACCCCTAGGAAGGGGCATACACTCTACACCCCACTCAAACCAGTTGGTGCTGCCCCAGTCCTCATGCTGGTACGGGCCCCCTCAGCTGCAGAGAGCCTTGGGGAAGGTCTGGACACCACCAGGCACAGGGTTACACTGCAGGCACCTGGCCGGATCCAGCACAGCACCTCAGCAGCTCACGGCTGCTGTGAGCTTCGCCATTCTTCATACTCACCTATCGCCAGGGTGCTTTCAGAGGAGAATGATTACCCTGCCGAACACTATCTCACCCATCCCGAGCAGAATTTATTTACCTTTTTTGTTTGTTTGTTTTAATCTGATAAGTTGACATTTCAGTACACTTGTCTGCAAAAACACTGCATTACAAAGACATGTAACAAATACCAATTGTTTATAGACTAGGTTATTTATTCCCACTGTATCTTCCTGCCTTTTACTGGCCACGTCTTTTATCAGCAATAACCAAGTACTTTTCAAGTTGACAACCTGTTTGGTTTACGGCAGGAAAATGCATCCAAGTGTCTTTCAAGCCTGCTCTAGCTGCACAGAATTCAAATAGCTCAATGAACGGCATTCTTGCAAAGTTTAGTTTTGATATGGTTCACATTTTTGTTTTATTTTTCTGTTAATAAGTATTGTCTGAAGATGGGCTTCTTGAGGCCAAGCAAACTTTTCAAAATCAACAGTGACCACTGTGCCAGAACCAAGTCTCCTGGTCCAAATTATCGCTCAAAATCTTGGTGTCTAAAAATAATGATAACCACTATAATCAAGGCCCAGATAATTTTGAGACGACAGGCCATTTCTAGTTAGCACTAAAAGCAGCTAGGCTTCAAGGATATAGGAAGAAAATCAGCTAATGAAAAAGGACAAAAGAAAAGGCAAGAGGAGAAGGCCTGAAAAAAAACAGAAACCACATGTGTGCAAAGTAACAGAAGGAGCTTGAACACTCAGAGCTGGACCCCAGACTTGCCATGTCCATTGAACCATGGAGAAGATGGTTTCACTTAACACATATGGAGGAATTGCAGTGGTGTGTGCCCTCCTCCTCCCTCCCTGCCATCCCTCCATCTCCTCACCACTGGCTTACTTCACATGGCTCTTCCCATCATTTATTTCCTTTTGAAAGGGCTGATTCACAAGCAATAATCAGGCTTTTGTGTTTTAATGTTTTGATCGCTCTCAGTCCCCCGCTCTCCCCCAAGCCCCCTCCATGTTCACGGCAGTGACACCTTCCCTTCAGGTTCCCTCTCCAACAGCCTTCATTTCTCTCTCTAATTGAATTGTTGTCATGGAAATCATTCCTCCTCTCCATCTTACTGAAAGGTTTTTAAAAAAAACCAGCCCCCTGCTCCACCACTTTTCCAGCAATCAGCCACGCCACATCTCCTCCCTGAGCATGGTATGGCCCTGGCAGCTCCTTCAGCCAGGCCATGAGGGCACAGACCTGTCCCCCGCTGCCCTTCTCCCACAGCCATGGGCTGACCTGACCAGAATATCTGCGCACCACCATAATATATCATTTTAATACATCAGGGTGATCACTGGATTTTCTACACCATTTTCCTTCTCAGATATGCAATACCTCTACAGCTCAGGAGCCATTAGCTATCAACCATGAAGCATAGCCACAGCCACCTGTTCTTCTCTAGCTATATATATAGATGTAAATGTGAAGTGTTTCCATACTTTTTTTTTTTAAAAAAAAAAGTTTCTGCTTACATAACAGGCAGTAATTTTGCAGTCAAGAAATTCTGTTTGTTGTTCCAGGCTGGAAAGTTAATTACTGAAAATCGCCCTTGATGAACTTCCAAGACGAAGGCTGCTGGCTCCAGAAACAGAGCAGGGCTGATCCAGCTCCAAAGAGAGAGGAAGAAACAAGGGTGCTCAAAATATAATGCATGAAAAGGCTGCGCTGGGTGCCCGTGCCCAGGCGCTGGTAGCTGGGGGGCTGCAGGGGCCCTGAGGAGTGAGCGGGGCTGCCCCACGCCGGACACAGCCGGTTCCAGCCGCCCCACCGCAGGGCACAGCTGAGCCCCTCAGCGAGGCTGGGGGGGCCTCTGGGAAAGTGCATTTAAGAAAGGGCAAAACCTGCACAGAGTGAGGAAAAAAGTGTGAGAAACGGCCCTGCGAGCACCAGGTCTGGGGGCGGGGGGGACAGGAAGAGGGGCTGCAGGCATTGAAGCAGAGAGTGCCCGGCCGCCATGATGGCGAGACCACGGTGAGCAGGGGAAGGGCACGAGGAGGAAGGAGCAGCAGAGAGAAGCTGTTATGGACTGACCACAACCCCCTCCATTCTCCATCCCCTTGTGTTGCTCAGTGGAGGAGGAGACAGAGGAGCTGGGAATGAAGGAGTGAAGTGCAGGCAAGAAAAAGAGATAGCTTATCCTCACACCTAGTAGTGCATGTGAAGCAAAGCATGTGTCCAGGCTTGGGACACATTAAAGCTGGAACCATCCACAGCGATCCTTTGCAGAGAATGGCTGCACTTACTGACTACAAGAGCACTCATGTTTACTGAAAACCTGGACCAAGAGTAGACTAAGAGGGTGTTAAAGTCTCATCAATACATTATACTGGAGTATGCAAAGAGAAGTCACTTCACTGGCATCAGGAATCCCACTGGTGTTCCTGACCACCCATGGAGAGCAATCCCTGCGCCGCCATGCTCACCCCAGCCTCGTGTCCTGCTCAAACACACACCCACAGCACTCACCAGTTCTGTGCTTTCCTCTGTTCACCTGCACCTCCAGCCCAGCCCCAAACAAAACCACCAGAAGACTCCTCAGTTAAAACAGCAAATCATTCAACCACTCCAAGAGTGGTTACAGCACCAAACCTGGCCTATCTTCTTCAAATTTATTTGACTGACAGAAAGGCAAACCAGAGGTCAGTGTGAGGCCAAGGACAGCTTCCAGCACTTCATAATAGACAGGGCCTGCACAGAGAACCAGGATTAAAGTATCCTAAATCCCAGATAGGAAGACACAAGCAGGCATTCAGCCATGACTAATACCCCAAATATTCTCAAGATAGAAAACAAGAAATCTGCTCCATGATCATTCACTGAGTCCCATAAAGCCACTAAACAGAATGGTGTTTACAGTCTATATTTCATTTCATTTCATGTTTTTACTCTGATTAGTTATTCCATCACCTGCAGAGAGCTAGTTAGCTGAATGCAAACATGTCACTGGACTTAATCAAGTAAAGTAGCACTTCATAGAGGGAATTCAGCTAGCTCTGTCCTGCGCAATGCTGTTACCTTGTTAACAACTTTTTCTAAAATTCAAGTTGAAAGCTAAGAAAAGTCAAGCTAGTGCTCAGAAGAGACACCTGCAAGAAAACAGGTGAGCTTCAGAAAAATTGTTTATTACTGATCCTTTCTTCTGCATAAACACCCCAGCCGGACACCATGGTTTCTGGAGGAGATAAAAAGCGAGGTTCAGTGCTCCTGCAGTCCTGGATTGTAGCTGCATCTCCTAGAAGTAACGCTCCTCCCAGTGTCTTCTCACACTGAGCCATCTAGCCTACCTGAACTGCTTTGAGATTTCAAATAAGATCAGAAGGCTCTCCCTCTCAGCCAGGTTGTCAGCGGTCACACTCTCCCACGCTGTGCCCCGCACCCCACAGAGCCTTCTCCAGGGCTGCTGGAGCAGCGGCGTGGCTTCACCTGTTTTCCCTGCACAGAGTCCTGCAGAGTGCCTTTTTATCGTTACATGACATGCTGGTTTTTGTCCTGCTGATAGCCTACTGTAACCCCAGATCCTTTTCCCGAAACGCTGCCTAGCCTGCTATTTGCCATCTGCAGCACTTCTTGCCCCAAGCTATCACCTGGCCCTTTTATCCTTTTTTTCCAGATCACCATTTCAATCTGTCCAGATTATTTTAAGAAAGCATTCTGTTTTTTCTTCCCCAAGAATCTGCAGTCCCTCCTCAACTTTACATCACCTGTCAGTTTAACAAACATGTTCTCCATTCCATTACCCAGATTGATAATGAAAATATTGAATAGAGATGGACAGGAGCCAGCCCTGCAGAGCCTCACAGATTTTCTGGGAATCCAAGATAAATGGGCTGGTCCGTAAAGCCTTGACTCCTCTTTTCTCCTCTGTTTTAAACACTGGTACCACTTACATTGTTATCTTTCTTCCAGGCAACTTCCACACCCAAAGTTCTCTCTCACAGCACCGCGATGCCGCAGCCAGGTCTCTGGGGCATCTGAAGCTCCCAAGACCTTGCTGAAAATACCTAAAATCACAGTCGATGGGGACGTCTCCCCTCCGTTAGAGGCGTGCGTGAGGTCTCTCACTCGCAGCACCCTTGCACAGAAAGCCTGGCATGCCGGCACCTCCGGCCTTTTCCTGCTCAGCGCTCACAGCCAGCACCCTGGTTGGTGAACGATGCAAATACGCTTTTAGTTTAGAACAAAAATTGTTGCTTTTTCCCCCCATTTAGCTTCCTAATGACAGCTAGCCAAGCTTGAAAATGCTATCCTGCATTATGCAATAATCCACCGAGAGCAGGGCGATTTTGCATAAACTGTGTGCTGTAATGAAAAGCATTTCCCCTCCTCTGCTAGGGGGCAAAAAAACCCAACCCACACAGAACAAAACCTCTGTCCTCTAAGAGATGTTCACTTTTACCAGCTATTTGTTCCATTTTAGTCATTCATCTCCTGACAATATTTCTGACAAAAGCAGAGCAGAAACAGCTCAATTTGCAAAGAGCCGGGCTGTGTTTACCTTTACAAAAGCCATATACAGTTTTGTCCCAAATTCCACTAAAAAAACCCCATAAAGGCTGCTTCTTCAACTGTGGCACTGGGGTTTCTTTTTTTGAAGGTAAAAAGCCATTATTTAGTTATTAGAGTGGAGACATACCACTCTCTACAAGACACACAGCACTGAAATGTCCTAAAATTAATAAACTGGTCTACTTGGTGCATTTTAAAATTCAAATTCATTTTTCAGAGAACCTGTATGCAAAGTTGCAGCCTGGTGCAAATAAAAACAGTAATAAACACTTCAAAAACACGCTTATAATAGAAATGCTACCAAATCCTTAACTATAATGATAATGGCTTGCTAGGCAGCTCTATAATGTAAAATTAATCCTTAACATGTCTTAATTTTTTTTCCACTGGGTCATTTAATAATGTGATAACTCATTTCTTTCCTCTGCCTTCATCTCTCACATTGCCATGGAGACAATTGTGAATCAGATATAAATAAAAATATTCTAACACTGTAGCACCACATGTTCTTTTGATCCGTTGCCAACACAATTTTAAAATTACAGGAATTCGCAGGGGCTCAATAATTAACAATTCATTTGCTAAGAAATCACTTCTTTTTAGCCAGTTTCCTGGTGATTTGCTAACTCAGGACTGCTCACAAACATGAGCAAAAAAAAATTAAAAGTTCTGTATTTCCTTTCAAATACCTAGCTTGCATTTCAATCAGCAACTCAAAGGCAAACAGTTACTGCAGGCCGGAGCCCGAAAGCCAGCACTGCATTTCCTTTTGTAGTCTCATCGCTCTCAGTGTGATTTCTAATGGGAATAAGTTTTAAGACAATTTTTAATTGTTTGAGCTCAGAGCTTACTTACTAGGAAAAATAAAAGTGTGCAGTGAACAAGTTTATTGCTGGCCTCCATTATCAGAAGTGTCAAAACGAGCGCACGGATCCCTGCTCCTGTATTAGTTTGTTAAGTACATACAGCAGTAGAAAGATTAAGATTAATGATGCATTAATGATCTTGACACCCTTTAATTGCTACTCACTGATAGAGGGCATAATCCCTGATATTATCCATGTTCTCAGAAATCCTGATGCGAGATTCTCCTCTGCAGCAATATCACCATGGATTTGCACAGGGACAGGTCTGGGTCAGCAGCTTTCTAGACCAGAGGGTGCTAAATTTGATCCTTGCCAATGGGCACGTGGTCCCAAGCAACTCCAGCGCTCGCAACACCTTGTCACTGTCATCGTACATGACCTCTAGTAACTTGTAGCTCTGCACTCACAGCATGAGGACAGTCCTAGCGCCGCACAGTTCACAATTAAGGACTTCAGCTTATTAAAGAACTTCACCACATGCTTAAACCTTTGAAAGAAGGGAAGGGAAGACCTCACCATCTTGTGTTTTACAAAGGCTCTCATGCAACTCCAAAATTTTTGTTTGCGGTTACGTAAAAACCTCAGTTAAGCAGCATTATGGTATCATTTACACGGTATTCTGCTCAGCCTCATCAGGCATTCCCAGCCCAGCATCCCAAGAGGAGATGTGTTTCTCTGCACAGCATTTTCCATCTTCTGCTGCCTTAGAAGTGGAAGGGTCAGTGTGGGCTGACCAAGTTATTAATCATTGCCACGTCTCTTCCATTAAAACACACAGGCCTCGACTCTACAAATACCTCTGTGCATCACAGGGAAATCTCACACATACAAGGTCTTGTAAAAAAAGCCCCCAGCTCTAGTAACTGTTTCATCCAAAAGGATTCAAAGTGATTTAAGAGCTCAGCTCTGACTCTCAAGAGCAACATAAGCACCTAAGGAGTTTAAATAGCAGCGAGGATTCAATGGCTCAGAGCTTGCCTTCTCAATATAATTCGCACTGTAACAGCTAATTATAATTACTGATACAGCAGGTATGGCTTGATACCAGCCCCACGCTTTTGGTGACTTACAATGATCTGCTTCGAGAGCAGACTAGAGGAAGAAAAGAAAAAGAAAGAAAAAAAAAGAAAAGAAAGAAAAAGGAGAAAAGGTAACTCTTTCCCACATGAGAGCTGTTTAGGGCTGGTCCATGGGGGAAATAACACATGTGAACCAGCCCTGCCAGCTGTCTGCAGACAGAACGCTTCAACAGCAGCTGCTCCAGCTTCAGCTCTGCCCTCTCCTCCTCTGTGGTAACTCACAAGTGGACAAATCCACCGGCCAGTGCTTTCAGAAACAGGACATCAGTGCACTTCAGGCACTCACCCTTTCTCTGTCAGCAAGTACAGGGCAACAGCAATATATTGTATAAATACAATAGATACTCATTGGATAAAACCTAATAGGGAACATATGGCTGGAGACCAGCATGGGAAGATAAACACAGAGCACTGATTTTGTGTAAGGTGAATTCAGGCTTTTATGCCTCCCTGACAACAGGGCCTGGTATTTTATCAAGCAAAGCAAGTTGCTATATTAGCGGGAGACACAAATAACCCCAAAATGCAGGAAAACTGCATCGTATTCAGTTCTGCACAGTGGGTAACACCAGCCCCATCACCACGGGGCAGGTGAGCAGCGATGCACAGACCTGCCGCACACGGACACACAACCTCCAGATTCCTGGGAAATGCCAAATAGCCATGGGAGGTGCAGGAGGATGAAACTCAGCTGAGAAGGAAAAAAAGCAGGGATAGAGGGGGCTCTTCCTCCCTTTTTGCATAATTTGACCTAAATTACATGCTCACACTAAACAGCCAGGAGTAGATTTGGGGAAAATAAGTTACTACAAGGGCTTTAGCCTCCTGCACAGCTCTGCCGTAGGAAAGCTGAACAACTTGCACATCTCTTAGTGGGCAGCCTTTTGCCTACTGCCTATGTCCAATTTCTCCCTTTGATCTGGCTCAGTAGTCTAAAAATAAAGTTAAAATAAAAACATTGACATCCATATCACAAAGAGCGTCAAGGCAGGAGGGGATTTTTAGTTGTGGGAGAGGGCTTAATGCACAAAATAACTTTGACATTTTGTTGTACTCATTGAAAAATTCCTCAACACCTACAGCCTGGCTAAGACATTTGAAAATACAGATGAGCTTCTCATCGATACACAGCCTATCCTTGGGACGAAAGCATGGCATAACAGTGCCATGTTTTATATCCACTATCCCAGCTGGACAAACCAATGATTCATGATTTTTCTGAACAACAGGCGGTACCATTCCCTTCCTCCTCCTTGCTGGTGCATCGGGCTCTCAATCAGCCTGAAAATACTTCCACAATAGAATGAATCAACCTGGTGACCTGACCTCAGTTGTGGTGGTGTTTGCTACAAAATTTCACAGTTAACCCCAGCTTCGACAGCGGGGACCTCAGGAAAAAAAAATGCACCATCCCCAGGGAAGCTCACACTAACAGGCAAGGCTGGCATCGCTTGTTCTGAAGTCCAATATCTCGTCCCACCAGCTCCAACTGTTGAGCTTGCAAACAGTTTGGAGAGGAGAAAACCCAATGGAGAAATGCACTGAGAGCTTTGGGGAGACCTGAGAAGGAAGGAACCTCAGTCCTCAGAAATGGGAGTAAAAGTTGACTAAGTCAATAGGTAAGACAGATGTGCACAGATGTCTTCTACCACCCACACCGCCTGTTCTCCCATTATTCCTCGATCTTACAGTTTGCTTTGGAAACAGTCACATAGAATCAGGTACCAACTAGGAAGCCGCCATGCACAGATGCAACTACAGGAAAGGAAGGGAGGGCATATAGGATATTTCCCCCCATATCCACTGTCCTACCACAGGGAAACCCATGGGAAACTGGGGAGGACTCAGGGATGGAACTAACACAGATCCAGAGGCAAATACAGCACAGGGCTTGCTTGAGCAGGGAAGTTTCAATAGTGGTGCTGTCTTAACATGCTCCAACAAAACAGCTTTGTAGCAGGGTTGGTGGCATCTCCCAGCCATGCTGCCCACCCCAGTTATTGCCAGCGCTGCCCATGTGGTGCCCGCCCAGCGTGGGAAAGCAAGAAGTCTCGTGGTCGCCCAGCCGGCAAGACTGCCCGCGGCTAGGCAGCGGGAAGACAGTCGGAGCTGTCAGCTGGAGGAGTCACACCTCCGTCTGGCTTGGAGGCAGCCAGGCAAGAGTTACGATGGCAGCCTAATTTAGCAAACATTATCTCTGCTTTACGACTGGAGAATTGAGACACGCACAGTTGAAGTGTCTTCTGAAATTCAAAGCCCAGCCACTGCACAAAACTGAACACAGATCTCTTGATCCCAGTCTAATAACTTAAAACATAAGAATATCTCCTACTCTCCTCCATCCAAATACCTCAGTAATCATGAAAGATTCAAAAGGGAGCAGGAATACACACCAATTAAATCCTGTTTCAGTAAAATACCAGTTTTGTGATGGATGCGCTGTGATATCCCATGCACTCCTTCTGTGGGGTTCTGCTTTTCATCAACTGCCATAGCACGGAGTTAACGACACACGAGTTGCCACCCTTGTTAGGATTTTGCTGCCTGCGTTCGCCCACAACGGCTCCCCATATTTATTAGCAGTTTGATAACAAAGCGAAGCACTTGTGAAACTGGCCCCAAGCTCCACGCGGTGAACTGTGAATTAACTGTAAATATAATTAGAGCTGTACCTCACACTCGGGACTGGGAGGAACAGGAGGTCTGCCCCAGAGCTGTTACTACAGCAGTATGCAAGTCCAGGGCTGATAAAAATAGCAGCCCCAGCTAAAAGAGCAGAATTAATTACATCAGCTGTTAAAACAAGCCACACAGAGTGCTTGTTCTTCTGCTTCAAAAATCAAGAGGAAATCCTCAGTCCTTCCTGCACTGTTTGAGGAATGAGCGATGGTTCGACCAGCCGCAGTCCCCTCGCGCTACAGTACTGATTTCCAGGAGGGCTGGCTCCATGAAGCACTGCTCAGTCACAGAGGACAGTTAAGCCAAAGTTTTCTAAGACCCAAACCAACTTTCAAAAGTACCCACCTGCACCCTTTTAGGAAGATTCAGCCTTCTGGTAAGACGATGAGCACAGCCATCATGAGCACCCACAGCCAGCTCCTCATCGGCCAGCCACCCATCACGGGGGAACCGGTGCTCTCGAAGTCAAGTAATAACAGATAAGCAGGGCTGCAGTGGAAGGGCAAAGAAAGATGAGAGCTGCAACAGCTGAAAAACTAAGGTATTTTCAGGAAATAATACGTTGTTCAACTTGTTGGACTGGGGGGTCCTCAGCAAGCAGGAGGGAAAGTGATAAGGGGTCAGCAAGGGCTGGAGGAGAACAGAAGCAGCTTGAATTAAGTGCAGTAAAGATCAGATGGAGTGATCCCTGAAAGAGGATCCCATGAATGTTTCAATAGTGGTGCTGGCTTAACATGCTCCAACAAAACAGCTTTGTGGGAGGGTTGGTGGCATCTCCCAGCCATGATCTCAGAAAAGGATCACTCAGGAAAACAAGGGCAATGGCCACAAGTCAGAGTTTGGAAGCCTTAGTGTGGTGGTCAGGAAGGTCTTCCCTCAGAGGGAGCACAAAACAGGCCCCAGGAAGGGGAGGAATCACCATCCCGGGGCGGTTTTGGGGCTTAGCTCAGCAAAGCCACTGCCACGCTGACCTCGTGTGGGCGATGGTCCTGCTCCAAGCAGGACACTGGGCTGGAGGCTTCCAGAAGATCCTTCCAACCAGTCTTTCTACAATGTCATGAGATATCACCTGTGCAAGATAAAATTAGATGCATTTGGTAGGGACAGAATGCAGGAAAGCACAGGCCGTGAAGAAGAGGAAAAATAGGAGGCTTGAAGCCCTGAGGATGACATGCCATTCGACAAAACCAGCTTTTCTATTAACACAGTCTGATCTTTTGCAGGGCAATGAGCTTAGACATACAGCAAAGGGGAAGCACTCAGCACTCGCATCCCATCCCGCTCAAGCTGACGATGGAGGCTCAAGACCCTCTGCCATGGGGAGGACCAGCACAGAGGGCATCCTACAACCCATCCGCATCCTCCAGCCTCCCTGTTCCATGGCAGAGGCATTTCCCACCCCTGGGGCTGCAGTGACAGTGGGGCATACCTCTGGGTAACGCAAACAAAACCAGGACACTGTACCCATCTGCACATTTCTGACTTAAATTTATGACCACGAGGCAGGCAACACACCATAAATCGAACAAAAAGCCTCGTAACATAATGTCTCCTTGTATTGCCTTCTCCCATAAACAAGCAAGATTTATGCCTTCCTAGGGCTATTAACAAGAGCTATTTGTCTTTATTTCTGCATGTAACTAATGGAGACACCAGCAACATTGATGAGCCTCATGGGATTAATTACTAAAGCTGTTTTCAAGGGGGTATCTATGGACTTGGTTTGCCTCATACTAAAGGCAATGTCAAGCATTTTTCAAAGCATAGGATGAAATTTCATTTAAGAGACCAATGGTCCATGTGAGTGCAATCATTACTAGGCTCAGATGCGGCCTAGCGAAAAATTACAAGTGTCCAAAAGGCTGACGACTTCCTCAAGTTTTCTTTAATTACTTCATTTTACAGCTATTAAAGCAGCACAGCAAATCAAATCCAACAAGGCCAAAAAGAAAAGAAGAAAGAAAGAAAAAAAAAACAAACAAAAAAAAGACAGAGGTTCCATATGGGTCCCCTCTGGCTTCCTGATGGCCAGAACAGAAATGGTTCTTTTAGATACCCATTTCCCACCAGCCTTGAGGAAACTGGAATTCAGGACCGTTCCTTTTCCAGGGAGAATCACACAAATCAGAAAAACAAACAAACAAACAAAAAACCATCAAATTCTAAAAAATCATATGGTCGTAAAATAAATCAAAGGGTCAGCAGGGCTTAGGAGCCTACAGTCTCATGTTTCCTATAGGTTTGTCTTCCTACTGAGGGCCCAACACTGTGGCACAGAATAACCAAAGGAGGGGTGGAAGGACAAGGACAGGCCGGAAATACTGGAGACAGTTTAAACTTTGTAAATATGAGCTTTCACCAAGACGACACAAACAGAAATGAGTAATTAACTTAATTCATTTTATGAAAAAGTTGAAGAAAGGTTAATAGAAAATTAGTCATCTTTCCTTAGGTTTTTTTCCTACCCATCCTACATAATTTAATTAAAACCGTGCTATGGACTTCCAGAGGATGATTAAAAATAACCTCTCATTTTCTATTAAACTCCTTAGGTTTGTACAAGAATTCCTATAGAACCTTATTAAATTTCTGTTTACCTCTGCTACATTTCATTTCTTATTCTATACATCCTTTCCTGAAGTCCAAAGGGATTTCATGATGGGGATAGCTTATTAAATTAATATTCTTTCCTATGGCTGGCAGTCCAAACTTTAGATTAACATTAAATCAGCGCAGGAGAACATCCACGGTGGAAAAACTCTTTAAAAAGCAACATCATTAGCTTTGCTTTTCTGACAGAAAGACTGTCAAAAGGGTCTTTTCTGCTGTAACTTAGCTGAAGAAGATAGGAATAAGAAGATTGGTATGGCCATTTTTTTTTTCCTAGCCTTCTTGATATTTTAATTTCACAGTTGCGCATGTAAGAACACAACCCATAGCAACTCAGTCGCTCTGCAGGCTTCCCGAAAGCAGAGAATGTTTTTTCCCAGATTTCTTATGCTACTGTGGAGCTACAGAACAGAGCTATGTAGTATTTATTAAAACAAGGCTAGGTTGCTTTACAACAAGTAGGATGTATTCAACAAAACCAAAAAAGGTTCCAGAGCTTGCAGGCATAAGAAACCTATTCAGAACGGTAGGGAACAGCTCTAATAGCTAAATCCACTCAGCAGTTCCTGTGTTCAGTCCATCCACGCGGAATTTCTGACTAAACCCAGACAGGTCAGAAGCCCAGAAAGGCTTGTACAATAAATCGGGGTTTCTTCATTGACATGAACGAGTTGCACAGACATTTTTCTTTTTTTAAGGAGCAAGCGACCAGCAACCCTCGTACCCAGCACCCACCCTGCTGCGCTTCCACCATACAAGTAGCAGGGGCCACATTTTGAAATTTGCATAAGAGAGACACAAGGGCATGCACAGGCTTGAAATCACTCACGTAACAGTCTGCCAGTGTGTCTGCTAGCATGGGACTCTGCATTAACAGCACAAGCAACAAAAATAGTGGTGGTTGCTCCTCCTCCAGCAACGCAATCGTGCGCTGCCGCAAAAAGGCAACCGCACAATAGCGAGGAACTGGCTTTGGGGCTGGAAGATCCATGTTTGATGCCAAATGCCTCCTGTGCAACCTTGGTAAAAAATTATAAGCTTGGCTTCATTAAACTAGGTTTGCTGAAGCTCTGCAGACCCTAATGGGAATTAGGTGCTTAAATACCTTATTGGACCTTAGTTTTTTCCATGCTGCTGCTTTAATCCCATAGGAATTCCAGCGCTTCCCAGGGAAGACGGGAGATAAAGAGTCACCTGTAAACACCCAAGCACACATGCTCACATGGGATGGGAGGCAGACCTGCCACATGGCACATGTCCTCACCATCAAGGCTTAAAAAACCCCGAGCCTACAAGGGCAAAAAGAGCCTCTCCAGGAACGGTGCCAAGGTCTTTCCTGGCCCATGGCCGCCTGCATCCGCAGAACAAGATTGATGCACCAGCAGAATATGCCATTTTGAAACTAATTGCACAACAAGAAAAGATTCTTTAATATCATGCAGTCAATCCTAGGGGGAACAATTACTAGGAGATAAAAAGAACAGAGGAAAAAAAAAAAAAACCTCTTCTGCGTGCAGAAGATAGATTTACACAGTTTCTACATTTCATTAGGAAAACCTTCTGTGGGTTTGACAGTCACCTTGAGCAGCATTAAGGAGGGAAGGGAGGAGTCAGCAAACATTCAGGAGCCATAATATCGCAGTTCTGCCCTCAGGTAACTGTGCTGCCATTAAAGGACAAATCTAATAAGAAGTCATCCTGGCTTGTAAGCCAGAAAAGCCTTCAATAATCAATTAAACTGTGAGATAAGACTGCAGCTGCTTCCATGTACATGGACCACTCAAGTCTGCGTCCCTCATCAGTTTTCTGAGATCAATATGCATCGATGCATCGCTGTCAGGCACATATCCATCATCCCTAAAGGCTGCGACCGAGCACTAGTGCCCTGAGCACGTAACAGGAACCATCCGCTATTCTTCTTCTAGCAGAGGCAAGGTTTGGCTAAACAGTTTGTTCCTTGAAAATGGAGCACAAGCACTGAAGAGAAACTTTTTTATTTAAAAGGAACACCAAATAACATGAAAGGGGCTTGTATTCTTTAAGACCCAGACTGCAAATCCCAGCTAATATCTGTATGCAAAGGATCTTACAGCAGGTGTCTAACTGCCATGGACTCACTTCCCCCACAATTTTATTGCCACTGAACCTTGTCTATCTTTCCATCCTAACACAAGATTTTCTTTTCTGAATAGAACAGAATAATTCCTAATTTGAATTCCACTGCACAACAGAAACAGCCTGTAAAATCTTAAAAAGAAGCCAGTTCCCTCTAGCAGAATAGAAGATATATTAGGCTTCAGGACTGTATAGAGCAGAACATAAAATTAAAATAACAGACATCATAGAGTTTGATAGCATCTTCCAATCTCAAAGATCTCAAAATACATTACTAACTGCAACAGCCATTGCTCTGTTCGACAACTGCACATCTCTAAAGTGAATCATATATTCAAGAGAGGAGTTTAAAAGTCTTTATGTAAATGGGAAGTACTTTGTTGATCCACAAAACGCTACCAGCTCTGGGAGGGAGCACAGCAGCACTACACAAAGGTCGTAACATTCACCATAGGTGTGCCTGTTACTCCAGCTCAGTTTAGACAGCAAGAGTAAATTAGCATTTACTCTCTCACCAGCAGAGAAATGTCATCCCATAAATGTATTTTAATCAGCTTTATGTAATTCTGGATCTTCATTTTCTGTGCTCTCCCCAGTACTTAATGCCTAAAGAACATATTCTGTGGTTAAAAATTGGTATTGCTATAAAGCAATGTAATAATAATATCCTTTTTCAAGCTAACTCCCACAGGCTTCTCACTAGATGGTTTAATCGAAAATGATAGTTAAGAGTTGCCTCAGTGTTTTCATTAGTGGCTACTTTTTTTTTAAGTGTTGGTTTTTATGGACATAAAAAGAAAGCAAGCACAATCTGTTCTAAAAAGTTTCTGAAGTTCCCAGTTCAGTGTTGTTGATTCAAAGCAGTCCAACAGACTCTTTAAAAAAAAAAAAAAATAACCCTCTTATTTCTTTTTTTATTATGTGCCTTTAAAGAATAAGCTTGGTTTATCCTTTATCCTCTTTTTGCAGACACAGGAGAGTCAGATCTATACTCAATATCCAACTTCCACAAAGAAAAACTCAGTCTAACAGAAATTTTTTTTTTTAATGCAAAACCTAGAATTCAATTTTTAGGTCTCTCAAATATCTTCTGATGCTGATAAACAAGAACATAATCCAAGCAAAATAAGTATCTTGAATCCTCACAGCTAAATTCCAATTTCTGTGCAAATTTCAAATGTTGCCCTCCAGTCCCAAGAGTTACACATTGCACAAGCAGATAGTAAAGGCAGTGACCCGATCTGTTCTGCCAAGTGTATAACGTGTCGTAAAATATTGCAGAGGAAAGCGCTAAATTAGCCATTCCAGCACCTTCGTAATCAATGGCAAAAAACAGGAGTCTCCCTGGCTGCCAAGCACATCTCCAAACCCTAACATTTTATTTGTGAGAGCTTGTTTTCCAAGTCATTAATTTGTCAGCATTTGGACAGTATTTCATAACTCCAGAAGAGCGGCAGACTAAGGCATCTTGAAATCAAAAGCCCAAAGACTTCCCATCCATTGCAACCCCCAGAAAACTGATGGCTTTTTCTTAAACATCCACTATAGCATGGCGGTGCCCTCAAGCCCACACATCAGCTAACGCAATTCCAAGCCAGAGAAGATGGGTATGCTCAGCAATAAGCATCCTCTCTTTTTCCCATCATGGGAGTAGACTGAAAACATCAGGCTGAAAAAAATCTTGTTGGAGTCAGAGACGCTGAGCACTTGAGCATCCATGAAGTCATTGCAAGGATCCTCCAGTAGCAAAGAAAAGGAAATCAGCATACTGCAGGACTGAGTTTGACTCCCAAAGAGTTAGACAAGCTTTTGAAGATTCAGTCCTTATACAGCCATCTAGAGATACCCGCAGCTAAACTTTGCCATATTTGACTGCAGGGAAAGAAGACTTCCTTGAGCAGAGTCTGTTGGATTTATTATTTTCTCTGCTTTCCATAAATTGCACCACAAAAACCAATTTTTTTATACAAAATTTTCTTACAGGAAGCTAACTCTAAAAGCTCCCAAAACTGAGCACAGAAAGTAATCTACCCAATGCCAGTTTGCACTGGAGAGACTCAAACTCTTGCTCACTGTCACGGGAATAAGTTGGGCAACAAAACAAGATACGAGCTGCAGACTAGAGACACGTGCAAACCAGAGAAACCCAGGTCAGGCTGGACGCACAATGTGGAAAGCCCTTCATGCAGGAAAAGCACCAACTTCCTTAGTTAACGCTGTCCTTGCAAATGGCATCACAAAATAGTCCAGATATATCTAGGAACAACCCCTTGCCAAGATGGGACGGCTCATGGTACACAGGACTGTGGATGGCATATTGTCACCACTGCGATGGCATTTCCTACATGAGTACAAATAAATACATAGCTGGAATTTCATACCTACTTGAAATGGATTTTAGCTTTTGTTATGCCCTTTGCGTGCTGTAACTACTTTCTGTTCAATTTAGTACGGCACTATAAATATGACTGGAACCTTCAAAATCATCATTGTGAGGCCAAACTGACCCTGCATGGTGCGGGCCTGACACCACCACCTAAGATAGCTCTAAATTGCCTGGCTGAAATGATAATTCCCTCTACTAGGAGAGGGGCACTATCTCATTGGGAAGAAAAATTGATTTGAGTGAGTATTTGCAACGCTTCAGCTTCATTTAGCCTAATCCCCCTAACCATCGAGATAAATCCAGTTTAGCAAACCCCCACCCTATCCCTTCAGATGAGACCTTGCACCGCACATTGATCCAAGGAGGAAACACTTGTTAAATTTTTGCTGAAATACAGCATTAAAATATCTGAGCTGGCAATTGAAGTATCTTTCAAAAGACTGACCAAAAGCAGGACTAAACTTGAGATTTCCGAGCCATCAGAAATTTCTCATTGAAAAGCCATCGGCTTACGCATCCTGTAAGCCAAACATTTGAGCACGCACCACCTCAGAGATGGGGTTTTTCTTGATATAGAGGATATTCTCGTAATTCAGATAGGAAGTAAAATCCAATTGCCACATACCACAAAGGCGCTGCAATAAAAGGGAAAATGCCATTTCTGCTCCTACAGCCAGGACCATGACTGTTGCCAGTCCGAGACAGGACACAGCCCTCAAAGGTAATCCCTGGGAGTGGTACAGAAACACCATCCTCATAATGATGTAAGGAAAGGCAGCAAATTACTTCTAAGGATTTTATGGCCTGAAGAATACCAGTAGGAGAAAGAAAAGGGAAAAAAGAAAATACATCTGATTTCACTTGCATGTACTGTATGTGTTCCTGTACACCATACATGCTTCATATCACTGTGTGCATGTCATTATCTGGGGATGCATCGGCAACTGCTACCACGGTAACATGGGCAGCAATAAAAAGCAACCAGGGGAAAAACACCACCAGGAAGACAACGCATTTCTTCGGGTTATATTTGCATTCCCCATCTTATAACTTATTCAGTTATTAACATATCAAATATTGGATTTTTACAACTTGACATCTTTTGCATTTTTGGAGAATTAAGAGCAGAGTTTTTAATAGCTCTGCTAAAAGAAAAAAATTCTCATTAATACTGAAGACAAAGTGCTCAGAGATTTCTTACACGAGGGACTCTCCAGAGGAGACATATTTGTATGAGTCAACAGCATATGTCACTCTCGGAAAATAACACATTTGAATGAGATTTTTTTCTCTGCTAGTTTTGTTTAATGAACAAACAGAACAAATCTTCAGCATATCCTTTTGAAAGGACGCAAGGCAAGGCACAGGTTAAGCTGGTTTTCAAACTTCACCGTGACAGGCAGAGAATTTTCCAATAGTGCTATAGATCTGGGTAGAACGGCTGCACAGGGCAAACAAAAGGATTTATTTCCCTTTTTATGATGAGATGACAATTCAGGAGCCTAGAAAATCCTTAAAAAGAAGTCTCTAGTGGATGGATGCAAACAGAAATGAGCCTGGGCACCTCTGCTGCTGTTTTCCCGATCACATTTATATACCTAGCCCAGATCAGCAGAGGGGAAGATGAGCTCTTTCAGGAGGCCAGATGGACTCTCAGTCTCAGGTGTTGACAGTTTTCATTTCTTAACTGCTTTACAAGTGAATGTGGATGCTTAGGGATGAATTTCCATTTTTATACACCGTAAGAGAATAGCCTTTCTGGGTATACCTGTCTCGCAAAAGAAGCCGCCGCTTGATCATGGCCCCAGCTCATCTGAAAAGAAGGCTGAGGACAGTAAAGCCTTGTCAGGGGACCGCTTGGGAAGGGCTGCCGCATCCCCAGCCTCTCTTACCTGCGTGCATTGAGCCGGGTCCCCTGGCTTCCACGGTGGCCCTCATATTGCTGCTATTATTAGTAGTAGTATTAGTATTAGTATTCCCAAGATAGCACCAAAAGCTGATACAATCGGAGGGAGGCAAGGTGGGCTTTACTCTGCCTTGCCAAACACTAACATAATTACCCACGTCCTGACCACATCGCAGCACCTTTGTAACTGGAAGTGCTTCACAAGTCAAAAGGAGCTCAACTGGAATTTAAATTCCCATAAGACAGCGTTGGGCTGACAGAAAGGAGAGGAAAAATATAAAGATCTCAGAATGGGTACATTTGATCTAAACATCTCGGAGAGACAGATATTGAACTCCACAGCACTATATTTAGACTCACTTTTCAAAGGATAAATGCACTTCACATTCTCTTCATTAGGTTCCATTCTTCAGTGGCGGTTTATTCTGCTAAAAGCAAAACCGCCAGCCGTCGGTGAGGAGCGTGGTGGCCCTTCTTCTCACCGTGGCCTGATGGTCCCTTCCCCACCCCAGAACAGTTCCCATGAAGATGTGGCTGGAGAAGAGGATACTTCTTGGCTCAAGGGGTGCACACACAGGGTGCAAAACCCTGTCCAGCTGGAGAGTGACCTCTCCTGCCCCTCGCCACCCGGCAGGGCCAGGGACCCCGCTCCCCTGTGCACAGGCACACGGGTCAAAGCAGGACAAATTATCTCTGAAGCAGCCGACTCCTCTGCAGCCATTGAACACAGAACCAAAATGCCCTTGTTAGATGACTAATTGTCAGACGAGATACATCCCACACGCGGCACACGCCTCCTCGGCATCGCCAGCCCAAATTCAACGTGCTGCAGGGAGCTAAAGGCATCGCTCTCTTTTGGCTACCTGTGAAAAGCCACGCGGCAGCGACCGAGGGATGGGTCTTCACCACAGAGCCCAGCCAGGATGCCTCTCGAGTCCTGTCCCCACAGCAAAACCAGTGAGCAGCACCTGGAGCCCAGCAGTCTCCTGGGGCCACGACGTACAGGATCCCTGCTAACGCAGCAGCCTCAAGCCTTGCTCCGAACGCAGGCCAGCTCCTCTGAGCAAACCTCACTGCTTGTAAAACACAAACAGAAATGCGGCACCCCATGGGCTGGATCTGGCCCACGAAGAGCTGAAGGGTCATCAAGAGACCCTTGGAGGCACGTACCCCCGTGCTGCCATGGCTCGCAATGCCCCCAAGGCCACGTGGAACAACTGCCTCCCACCAGCTGCAAGGTGCCGCACCAGAGCCTCCGTTATCAAAGGTTTTCCCTAATCTCAGCCCAAAAAGCTGGGCGGGCCGTGAGGAGCGCATCTGATTTGAATAGGCCAAGCGCGACCCGGAGGGACAAACACCGCTGGCCACAGACTCTCCTCCAAACGCAACAATAATGCATTTTACAGAGGGTGATCTAAGTCAGCTCAGATTTAAGAAGCCACATACTTCAGATGTCTCGGAAGAATACTAAAATGAAAACTCGGTCACACTGCACTGTGACTACTGCGAAGCGCTATTAAAGAGAAGCTAACATTTGTTTTCAATTACCCAGTGTATATTTGAAAGACTTAAAATTGTCCCCAAAGTATTAAATAAATGTTGTGTGTTTACTACGCGCTTGTGCATGGAAAATGAAAGTTATCTGACAAGCATCTCCAAATACCAATATTGTACCAATATCATTATATCAACATATAAAGAGTCTCGCTAGGCTTCAAATTATGTTAAAAAGTGAAATTAGAAAACAGAGGTATGCTAAACACTGCTCTTCGAGATGTAGAGTCAATGCAAATGATACAGCCAGTATTTTATTCCCTTATCTCCATTTTGTTCCTAGCAGATCACGTTGCCATTTTAGTCAAACTCTCCAGACAAAATGACACAGAAAGTGGGAAAGTTTGTGCCGAATGCAGAATGACATCCATAAATTTATGAACTAACTAGACTGACATTCAATGCAATGCAAAGTGTTTGCCAATCAATAGCCATGAGCATCAATTCCCTGCGAACAGCATTCCTGTGCCGTCAGCCTCCCACCACCACCGGGCAATGACATTTTCTGCTTAACTTTACCATCGCTGTAATCTCCCCTAATCAATGATATTGACAGGTCTGCGAGATCGAAATCCAGCAAGCGCAGCACGGAGGCAGCGGACGCTGCAAAATGGATGTGCAGTACTGACAGCGCCCGGGGTACGCAGGGCTCTCGCAGTGTTGCTTAGCAATACAGCCCGTGCAAGCCCACCCTTACGCTGCTGCCTGCACCTAGGGAGGAGAGAGATTCGACAGCAATCAAAATACCGACGAGAAGAAGCAGGAGGAACAACTGCATGCAAAATAAATAATAAGTGCGCTGCCTTTTCTGTGCGATTTGCAAAAATTTAACTCCCAGTTCTCCGCAGCATCACAGGAAGCGGGCAGACAGCAGACGGTGCTGGCTGACCAAGGCAATGTCTTACTTTTCACATTGGCAGCCCAGTTAGTTCACTGCAAAGCTTCCTATCACCAGAAAGAGACCCAAAAAAAAAGTCTGGACTGGGAATCGGAGAGCCTGGGCACATCTGCAGTTGCTTGCAATCGATAAAATACTTGTCCCTTTTTCTGTTGCAAAGGATCAGCAGAAAGTAAACTTCTCCCCGCTACCAGAAAACTCCCCGCTACCAGAAAGCTTTGCTGGGATCTCCACTCAGGATGGATTAACGGCACCGAAGACTGATTTGAGTTACTGACAGCTGTGACAAATGAAAACCATCATATTTAAGGGCTGCAATGCCATGTGCTGGACATGACAGGCAGGGCTTTAGAGAAGTGCTCTGGGTTGCGAGAAGCGGTCCACGCTGTGCCTGCAGACAGGGCAGGAAGGGCCCTGTGCTGCCTGAACCCTTGCTCCAGCAGAGATGCTGCTCACACGCAGACAAAATGAGCTATGTGACCCGCAGCGATTGCCTCAATTGAGCAGCAGAGCAATAGCAACTGAACTGGTTAGGGTTTTTGGTTTTTATTTGGTTACTCTTCACATTAAGCCCTTCAACTAAAGATTTAATTCAGATTTATTAGATGTACATTAGGTGCTAAATTCCTGCTGATTACCAAAAGTGACCTGCAATGTGCGTAACATAATTCTTCCATTTCTGTATTGCTCCCAAATACTCTCAAACAACGTCATGGGGGAAAAAAAAACCAGCTTCTCAGGCCCCTTTTAAGCATCTGCTGCAAACAGCAGGTTTCTGCTCAGCGATTTGCCCAGTTTGCCCAGTACAGGTCCCTTCACCCCATCAGGGCCTGGAGATCCCCAGGGGGTGCCACGGGGGTCAGCAATGGCACGAGGGATTCAGCATCCCTCTTGAGCGCGTACAAGGGATGCCTCATAGTCAATGACTGAAAATCCCTCTGTGTCCAACGCTGTCAGAACAGTTAGATCATAAACTAATAACTGCCAATCTCCATTTGTTTGCAGTGCTGCAAAGAGGGCTTTCGTAATTCGCTTAGAGATATAAAACAGGCACTCGAATTTTGCTTTAAATGAAAGCATGCAATAATGTTAGCTGCCGGTAAACCTCAAAGACAGTATTTATACAGCATCAGAAACATTTGCAAAGACAGGAACGAAATGTCTTTGGGCTGCAAGATCTTAAAATCTACAGCCCATATCCTGCAAACTTTTGTGCCTCTGCTTAAGCGCGCGGCAGGATCTGTGCCTAGCAGTATCATCATCACTGCGACAAAGCCACGCTTGTTCAGAGGAAGCTATGAAAATTTGACAGTATATTATTCTTTTTCTCAATGACTTTTTTTTTTTAATTTGAGGATAATATATTGGACGCAGAAACTAAAGTCTTCGGCTTGTCCACAAGAGGCACAGCGCAAGTTGCACGATAAAACTCCTTGAAGCCCTTTCCTAGGCAGAAGGCAAGGCAATGGTACTCATTTATTGCAGAGGCTCATGTTCTTCCAGACAGAAGCTCTGTCCCTGCATTTCAAGCATCAAAACCTCCAGGAAAACAAATCTGGCTTGTGCCCATGTAGTCCCAGACCTTCACGTTCTGCAGCTGCTGGAGGTGGTTAGGCAGAGGTGCTGCTGCTATGTCAAGAAGGTATCTCAGAGTAAATTCATAACAACTCCAGATGTCAACAGATCTCCCATCCCTATGGGTCCAAGAAAGACTGTCCTGGAGGGAGGGCAGTGACTAACACTGATTTGCTGGTGGCTGCACGGACCTTGCAAAGGAAACCATAAAAGCGGCAGCATCTGCAGCCTCCTAGTGCGTTTTTACGTACCTCCGTGACCCAAGCAGAACTTGCCAGTTCCACTGTGCAAAGCCAAGCGAGTACATCCTAAATCTCACCTGAACGTGGGCAGATTAACGATGGAGAAATGAAGAGGAGGGAGAGCACTAGAGAGGACAACCAATGCCCGGAGGGGTGGAGATATTCGACCCCAGATTATTTAATTGGCAAGAGAGGCCAGATGAGTAGCCAAGTCTATCAAGGCTTCATCCCTCTAGCTAGATAAGGTACATATAATCCAAAATATTCACCACTGCTTTCACTGCTTGTCACACAGAGGGTAATTCACTGTACCCAAGGGCAGGTACATAAGACGAGGTAGAGTCGAGCAGGACGACCGGCTCAGCTCTACAATCCCTGCTCCAGTCGCACGCTGCCGGGGCGTGGGATGTTGCACCATACGGGATGCGGGAGGTAAAGGCTTATGGCTATTCCTGGCTCTGGCAGGGACCAAAGTTACTGCACATCTCTGCCAGTTCCCTCTACCTGCAAAACTAGGATAACTGTGCTTAGCATCTTTTTCCTGCAGATTGTAGAGAGCTTTTTAAAAAGAACCAGGTGTGGAAAAGTGCTGGTAGAAAAGACCATTAAAAAAACCAACCACCCCTCTAGGTGAAAAATCTAAAGAACAGCAGACGTACTAAAACAGGATGTAGCCTTTCAGCTACACCAACCCTGTAGTTTCTCTCCTCCCCTGAAGTTAAATTGAGGCAATTTTCATGAATACATTTAATTGACATGAAAAACTAAGAACAAAGAACAGTTTGTTTCTGCTTTGGAAATTCTTCTCTCCTGGCCTCTTCAGATTTCTTGCCAATATCCAGCATCATCTTCACTTTCAATTTACCTTCGGTGTTATCACACATCCTCGTTGAAAAGAAAAAAACATCAGCAATAATTCAGCCCTAATTTCAGGGTCACTTAAAAGAGATTTCAGCTGCCCATCATGGTGCAGCTGAGGACTCCAGATTTTACATCTGTTGGTCCTGCAGGTGCTGTTTCAATGAAACTAGAAAAGTGCCCATCTAATGGCAGTGTTTCTAAGAAGCTGGAGAGACTGTAGACAGGATAGTAGAGAGGGTACGAAGTGAAATGAGATCATAAGGGGGGAAAAAACCCAAGGAGAATCTGGAACCACCTCCTTTTAAGGCAAGGCAGAATTCTACTGTGCTGAAAACACCGACTGGCTGCTTTCCCGGGTAAAATGCCGTTGCTTGAAAGAAAGAGTCTATTACAGCCTCAAGGAACCTCCCTGCCAAGGCAAAAAAAAAGTTATTTCAGACGATGTATTGAACCCTCTCCATGATAAGAAAAAGAAAAGAGAAAGCTGTCTCCTTGTCAAGCCAGCACCTAGGGAACACAGGAAGATTCAGGCTCATTTTTCACCAGAGGCTGGCAAAGGAGAGATCATCACACCTTCTGCTCCAAGGTGCTCCAGCTCTACTTTGGAATAAAGCAACACAGACCAGCCCAATGTGCTCAGCATTTGGCACATGGATGATGCAAAATACTTCTGAGGAACCTTCTACTTTTGAGAGACTTCCTGGGCTCAGAGGGAGACAGCTTAACCCCACCTCATGTCTTCCCCAAGGGTTTGGTGACCCCACCCATGCACCCAGTGACCAAAATCCTGGTGTCAGGGGTGCAGGAGAGGACTGCTATTGCCCTTGAATAGATCACAGCAAATTGGGCTGTTAGCCCAGCAGGGGACCTCAGGGCAGATTTGATCTTCCATCACTTAACAAACGCTCACTTTTTGTTAAAGACATGAGAAAGGCCTATTTCACCTGAGAGACAGAAAAAAAATATCTACATATACACACTTATATGTACTTATCTCTCTATAGGGTGCATGTGTATATATAGAATATACATATACACACACACACACACCTCCTAGCTTCCAAAGCAGAGGATGACAGCATGTTTTTGTGTAGTACATCTGAAGAAAAAGCCTTGTATCAGTGCTACAGCAGAGAAAATTTCATCTTGAAACTAAGGAAAGAAGGGGAAAAAAAATAAAGAGAGAGAGTGCTTTGCTCCTTATCATGTCTGAGGAACTTAACTATAGTGATGAGCAAGATATAAAAACCTCAGACAGCAAAACCCTGTTCTGGAGACCACGATACACATAAAAACTCCTGCAAGCCCTTGTTAAATGTTCCTGCTCTCCTCCCCTATAGCCCATACCTCCAGGGTGCAATTTTCAGGAGACAGAAAGATTTAATGCCGCCTTGGTTAAAATAACCCCCTGGATTCTCGCTGCAGAGACTGTCATGACAGCGTGTTCCTGTGGTTTATTATATTAATAAGCAGAGTCATTCAGCACTCAACATGACGTGGCTATTTGACTTGCACACGACTGTGTCCCCAGGCTGTGGCAATACAGAGGCCTCCCCCTGCCCCTCCTTGCAAAAACACTGTTATTTCGAGGCAAAACATCCACAACTACTCACAAAGTCAGACGCGCACGCAGCAGGTTGCCACGGGCATGGGGAGGCAGGGGCTGAATTCGTCCCCAGCCGCCTCCACTTCCCCCCCGACCGTGCCAGTCTCCTCGGGATGTCAGGGATGCACCCCAGCCCTCCATCCCACTCCCACCTCCATCTCATCCCCATGCACCCAAGGAGCACGTTGAACCTCCTTTCCATTGATTAAAGCCAAACAAAGAGTAGAAAACAACAGACTATTAAAATAGCAAAAAAAAAAAAAAAGCCTAAGCCATGAACAAAGCTTTCCTTCCTTTCCCTGGCCTGACATCAGCGCTATCCTCCTTGTCCTTGCCTGAAATGGCATGAACTTCCCGTTACCTCTAATCACCGCTCCTTGCCTCGATTTCCCCGGCTGCGAAAGGCGCATTATGTTCACAGTGTGAACCGCTGTTCACGGGCAGCACCGCTCGCGCGGCTTTCTGAAGATGCCCCATGCGCAGCACCGTTATCATCACTTTTTCCTGGGGTGGTTGGTTCAAGCACAAGCAGAAAGGAGACTGCGTGGCTGCTGCAAACACTGCTGCTGTTATCCACATGTACTCAATGCAGAAGAAGAACCCCAGCTGATTTTCTGCTCCCCTTCCCATAAAGGCTTTTTATTTTTTCCTTTTCCTTTATTTTTTCCTTCCTTGATGCAGCCTCAGTACTATGTTGTGTGGCAGAGGTTTTATTCCATGTAAATGATGGATGTTGCTTATGTACGGATTATGTCAAACCCAGCTGTTTACCTTTGCTAGGACTGCAATTATTTTAACAGTAACTGTAAAAATAAATTGGGGAGAAAAATAACAGGAACCTTCCAGTTTGGTTTTCAAAACCAGAGCACTGCCAAGACTGATTTGACCTCAGACAGGTCACGTATAGCCACTTATTTTAAAAATCAACTGAGCCTCTCCGTGCATGGAAAACGGACCGCTCTGTTGGGTTCTGGGCAGAAATGGGTCCCAAAAGGTTCCCAATTCAGCCCAGCCACATCTTGCTCATTTACCACCACCTGCTTAAGCTGCCACAGCATCCGGATCCTCCCAGCAGCCGAACAACCACATACCGCTGACCAAACACACAGAACAGGGTCAAACAGCCCAGAAGACAGGCGCAGTGGCCATCAACAGGTTCACTCTCCTCCATACAAAAATACCAGCGTGGACTAAACATTTTTGAAGGTGCTCGTTTTGCAGCTGGAGTAACCATTCCTCAGCTCTCCATGAAGCTCCCTACTCCTCCTCCTCCCCCTGGATGGCAGGCAGATGCCAAGCCATGGAAGTTATTCCTTCATTTACAGCATCTGGCTCCTTGGCAGACTCCTCAGGCAATTATGTTCATAGCTTTAAAGCTGCCTCTAGCTCTGCTTCATGGGTTTGATGCTTTTGGCTTGTACCAGGCTCTTCTCATCTTCCCTGTCCATCATTTTGGCTGAATGCTGCTCCTAAAATATGGGAATTAGACCACTCACATCTCCCTCTAATTAGGAGCAAAAATAAGCAATACCTCTTGTTGTCCTTTAAGCACAAGCACTTGTTTTACTTTCACAGCTATTTTCAGGAGGCCGTGGACACTCTCTTGGTCTTGAAGCAGCATGTGCTTGGAGTCATTTGCAACCACAGAGACACTGTGGACAATTACATCTCCATATAAACATAACAGTTTTTAAAATTATCTTTTTTTTTTTCTTCTTTTTTTTTTTTTTGTGGAGGGGGACCATTTCTACCTGGATGCCTCCTCTTACCAGCAGCGCTCAGAATCTCAGAATCACTTTTTTGGCTGCAGACAAAAAAGCAGAGAAACACCCACCCAGCACCTTGGACATGTCTCCCTGAAAGGCTTCTGAGAGAATGGGCTCCCTCAGAAGTCACAAGGAAGGACGCAGCCCTATCTTAAAAACATGGGGAAGGAGGGAAATCCATGAGTCCCAAAGGTTCCCCAACACCGCGGGAAGCATTTTGCATTTCCTGCCAGTGAAAGGCTGTAGGTAAAAGGTGCAGGACAAAATAGGTCCTGTCCCTCATCATCAGCCTGAAGTGACCGCCTCCTGGGGCAAGAGGATAAGCTGATGCTTGATCACTTTTTCTGATTAAAGCTGCCAACAACTAATGGGAGATCTGCACGCCTGCTCAAGGACCTGCAGCTTGTTTGGGATGAGCTAAGGCAAGGCCATCACAGGGTGACAACCTCCAGACACCACTGGCTGGCACAGGGTTCCCATCTGTGACCCCAAGCAAGCACCAGACGAGGCTTTCAAAAAAAAAATAAAATAAATAAAAAATCCTGGACCACACCATCCCAAGGGCAAAGTCACCACCCTGGGGTCTCACAACTTAATAACAGCAGAATAAATTTGGTGCAGGGCCAGCTTTTAAAGAGGCATTTAAAACCAATCAACTTCACATGTTATCCTCAGGGGATGCTTCCTGGAAGCAGCACCTTTGCCAGCTCTGTGTCTCACCAACAGAAATGAGCTGCAAACCGTCCTGGAAACACACTCACCACAGCAGCTCCTGACCTCCCAAAATGCTCTCTAGGAGGAGGAAGCGACAGCCTGGCTATTCATCATTGCTTCCTACCACTGCTGGTTCAATGCCCAGAGCAGAATTAATTGGTCTCGTTTGTGAGAGTGTACGTCCAACGGGATGATGCTTTTCCATCTCTGGAGAAACTACAAGCCCTCATCCAAACCTCCCCAGGACCACCATGAATGGCTCAGGCACCTCCAAACACGAGGAACATATGGCTACAGCCAACAGCCATGAAGGGAAAACCCACCAAGTGACCCTTTTCCTTTGCTTTTAGCACAGACCCAGCTTAAACCTTCTCTGCCTCTATGCAAACGAACCCCCATGGACCTTTCACGGTCCCCACCATGAAGAACAACGGACAGATTAGCACAAGGGTGCAGCCACTGCATTAGCAAGGACCACAGCAGGCACACTGCTTTCATGTCCAGTTAGCAGCCCTGTTGATTTGAGTAACTGATGCTTGTGATGGGGAAGTCAGAGGAGGAGAGATGCTCTCGTCCCCTGGGTGGGAGGGAAGTTGGATGCTCTATCAGTCCTCATCAGCAGCATCCAAAGGCCCCAGCTGGAATACAGAGCAAACAGACTGAAAACGGTGCTTCCTCAGCACAACGGGTGCAGCGGGGCTGGGCTTCCTCACGGCGTTCGCGCCAGTCTCCCGTCAGCCCTCTCTGCTGCGGAGCTGCCCAGAGCCCCACTGCAGGCTTCGTGGAAAGCGTTTGTCCTGGGCAAGCGGGGACACGAGGCACATTTATCCTTTTTGAAGGAATAAGCCCATAAAGAGAAAAGTACCAACAGATCTCCAAGCATTTAAACACATTTCCATAACTGTTTGCAATGATTCCCAGGCAGCAGCCTTCATTAAGCTGGAGCTGAGGCTGAGCACACCAATTAGAAGAATTAAAAAAAAAAAAAGGAATGAAACCACTGCAGTTATCCCCAAACAAGGAGCACAGGCACTGTATTTGGGATGAGCAGTCCCCCCATGTAGCTGTTGTAGACCCAGGCCGGCCCATTGCACAGCACTGACTGCCTGCTAGGGGAGGAGAGATGGACATACAGCAGTTCATCCTTACCTCCACTGCCGTAAAAGCGAGGGGAGAAAAGAAAAATAGAAATCCTGGCAAAGCACTAGTGGGCATCTCTCTCTGTTAATCAGGGGGCAGCTGCAGAGGAACGCGCAGCCGTGAACAACCGCCCAGCAGGTCTCAGCAGCCGCTCACACCCATTTTAGAAGATGCTTCAGCTATTTCATGGTAATTCATTTACACATGGTAAATGAAAATTACTCTTTTTTTTCCCATTCATTCTGTATTTTGACAAATTCTGCAGCTTTACACTACGCAGAACAGTTCTACCAGCGGACCATGGTGGCACAGCCCTGCTGCATCCCCACTGCTCAGCTCCCGCTGTGGGAACGGCTTTCTAAAGCAGTGAAATTATTTATCCAGTTTCCCTTCCCACAGACTCAACCTGCTCAGCCTCCACACAAACTTTGTCAAGTTCAGCCTCAGACTGGCAGAGACACTCAACAGAGTAAAACACCAACCAACAGAAAAAAATCAAATCATCTCTTTAAAGGGCAAGTGCTATGGATTATTATTTTTTTAAGAGCCACAAGCAATTATTTTTGAGCACGGAGATCTTAACCATTCATTTATCCCAAGAATAAAAGTGGGAGAAGAGGAAATTATTGCTTTTTCATTATTTGTCACACTGCCAATACTGAAACGAAGTCAGAGGACTGCCAGAAGATCTCCTTTGATCCAACAAGTATCATTCTCATAAACATTTCAAATCTACCGGGAGAAAATCCAAACCCCAGTCAAATATTTCCACCAGGATTCTAAAGATAAATAGAATGAACAACAAAAGAAATCCTCTTCCTTTACATGTGCCATTCAAGCTAGGCACAAAAGCTTTTAGAAAAAGATGTTGTTGGGGGGGAGATCCAGAACTGGACCAGAAGAAGCCAAGCTTGAAGATTCGCATCATCAGCACATCATCATCACTCACACTGAGTTAGAGATATTAAAAAAAAAGAAATTATGTATATATATATATAAATAAAAGATTCTACATCAGGAACCAATTTACTTTTGCTGCTCCACAAAGCAATCATGCCCCAGGACCTGCAGCTAAATGGCTGGAGCTCACGTAACTGGAACAGCAAAAAAAGCAGCGGAGAACTTTAATGGCTTATGAAATTCAATTGAAATTGATGGCCGGAAAAGCGAAACATTTAACACCCTACCAATTTAACATCGGTGCACGAACGTGCACGTATGCACAGACACACACACGGAGCAAAAAAGATGGGAACGCACTTCCCGCTCGCTTACATGTCCGCGACCCCCACCGTGCTCTAGGGAACGAGACAGCACCCTCATACAGTAACTTAAACAATACATAAATATTTTAACACCTCCAGACCTTTTTCCACCGGAACCTTTAATATAAAATCCATCTTTTGAGAAAATGGCAATACGGTATTACGACCTGCCCCGTCCACTTCTCCGAGAGATTAGAAGCCACGTTCTGCATCTCATCTTCAGCTGGAGCGGGAACTCATAAACCGTCCCTGCTATTTGAGAAGACTTTGAATAAACTGTTCGCAGCTGATGTACTTTTCCAACACGGATCTCTTTTGTTATGAAGCCTGTCTCCGATGAACAATAGAAAAATATTGTTGACAGGGGTGTACTTTTCCATCGACTCAAAAATATAATTTTGCAGAATATTTTCACAGCTCAGCAGAAGGTGAAAAGAAAGACAATATTATGACTACATAAGAAAGGAAAAAATAATTCATTATAATTAGCTTATAGTAGTTTTCTTGTTGGTTTTGGCTTGCTTAAATGAGATTCTTTACTAGTGAGAGCCCCAATCTGACTTTAAAAGCCTTCAGGCAAAACTCATGTTAATCAAAGATTAACCCGGGTAAAACACTCAGAATCTGGCTAAAACACTCAGAATCTGGCTAAAACACTTTAGAATGATGCTTACACTCACGAGGCACCAACAAGAACCACCAGTAACCTTAATGTTACTTTTAAATGTGGACGGGCAGTCGGGTGCTTTGGGATGCATCACCCCAACTCAGATGCACAGAAGGAACTGTCAGGTCCTGGCGAGCATCTGCCCTACCGTTTATCGAGTGACTCAAGGCCACATGGACACTTCCAGAAAGACCAAAACTCCAGTAACCGCCGCACCGGAGCATCCATCACGCCGTGACCCTGGTGCCCTGGGAGCAGGCAGGGTACAGCATTCACACGGGCACTTCACACAACCATGGCGTAACTGAGCTCGCTCCGGTGCGCCGTACCAGTTGATTCATGGGGAGGCTTTGATGTGCAAATTAATCATTATAACTTTTAATTGAGCTAATTTAAGCATCATATGTTGCTAATTACACAATGCAGGGGGAAAAATAATATTGTAAATGAATTTAACTGTTTAATCTAATCAGGATGGCAAGTTGTGTTTTAATTACAAACTGTTGCATAGCAGCAAAGCATCTGCTGCAATTCAGCGACTCCGGTCCCAAAGCAAAGCCCCACTGCAACTGTCCCACCTGCTCAGTGTCCAGCTTCGTTCCCCGCAGTCCCAGCCCACCCCAAACGCCGGGCCAAGCCCACAGCACAGACCCAGGTGGCTATGGCGTTGGCTGGGGACACCAAGCATGTCCCTCCAAGGGCAGTGGGGACATGTCCTCTATGCCTGACTTGCAGAAAAGCGCACCCTGAACACCTCTCCCCAGCAACTTCTGGCAACAAGAGCTCCTTCAGGACACCTTCAAGCTTGCCACGTTCGAACCTCTCCATTTGTAACACCTCTTTCAGCTTGAATGACAATTTCAACATGTCGAGGCAGAAATCTTTATGATCTTCCTGCAACTCAATGCCTGTCAATTCCCATAAGCAAGAATCAAGCAGCGCCTTTGGAGCCTGTTTCCTCTATGTCCTTACAGTTCAAGGGAAAGGAAAAAAATAAAATGAGATTACAAAAAAAAAAAAAAGCCCCCACCACTCCTGGACTTTGTCATTTGAGGCAGTGCCTGGAGCAAGTTTTTACAACCAAATTAAAATCCCTGCATGCTGTGGCTTTTAATGGAGACACTGATAGCCAAGCAGCCAATGCACCTGCATAATGCATCACCTTGAGAATGGATTGCCGTGAGATATGTGACGATGACAACATTCACCATCCGACTGTACCTGCAGCGAAGAAAATCATCCACTTGCCGAAAACATCGCTGGTAATTAGAGAGTTTCAGGGAAGAAAGAACACCTCTGAAATGTTATGGCAGAAACATGGTATCTAAAAAGCAAAGGCAATCTACCTTTTCTTATGTTCTTTTTTAATTTGATACAGCTTCTATTTATCAAAAGGAGAAAAAAAAAAAAAAAAAAAGCCCCACAGAGACTCTGAGCACATTAATGTGCTTTAGATTTCGCCAGTTATCCACGTTAAAGAAAAAACTTGCAGTATTTTTGTTTTTTTAAACACCAGGGGGCTGATTACTGTGAAACGGTCTCAGGTTTCTCCCACTAAGTGGACAGATGGATGGGTACTTTTGCAACTTCTTTTTTCCAGGGTTGAATTCCCAGTCTGAGGCCGGGGTACGGGCGAGGGTCCCCACACAGCGCAGGGATGCACACGCACCCGCCGAGCCGAAGGGTGCACCCAGACACGTCAGCACCACTGGAGCCCTGCACCTCTCTCGTGCCCACGCTGGCAGAGAGGGAACGGCACAGGCACACCAGAGCCCCACACCTGGATTTTCATGCTGAGGGAGATGGTGATGATGCTGCAGAGAGAAATGCCACCGGCGCTGGCCAGACCAAAAAGATGTCTCCAGCATCTTAGTAAATAAGCTGGAATTTAAAGGGTTGTGCAAAGCGAGGAGGAAATAAAAAGCATTGCTAAACGCAATTCATCTCCTTAACTATTTATTAAAAGAGAAATTTTGCAAAGGGAAAACTGAAGCATTTGCTTGCCAACTTCATGCCTGCTACCTCAACAAACTCTGCGAGCCCACTCACAGTGATAAGCAACTCACAAACTGTCATGAACCCTTTGGGTCTCCGGCCAGCAGCCGTTGCATTCACAACCCATCGTTCTCACAGGGAAAACACAGCTGGGTGGGAGAAGAACTTGGAAGATGCTCCTCAGCATGCAGAGAAAGGAACTGCTCATTCAGCAGGTGCTTTTTAGGAACCGGTTCTCCGAGGGAACACTGCCTGCTGTCGGGCATTATCCCACTGCAGCCCAGGGACTGCAATCCCTTTAAGACAAGGATGAGGCACAGAAGGAGGAAAAGCTCAGTTTGATCCAAGGAAGGAAAAAAAAAAAAACCCTGAAAAGCAAACCCCCAACCCCAAAAAAACCCAAATCCAAACCTAAAAATAAGGACCCAGCTCTTTAGCAAGCCACGCGAGTTCTCTGAGTGCTGTTTATGAGCGTGCCCATCCGTCCGTGTCTCCAGCTGATGCACGGATAGCAATATATGGGTCAATAATCGTTTATCTACAGATACGTGCCGCCCCGCCTCTCCTCCGCTCTCAGACAAACCCTTACAATAGCCACTTACTTTAACCCTGAATTATCTGCCTCTGCTCATTCTTCAGGGAGAAGCAGCACAGCAGAGGAAGAAGCAGGCAATTCCCTGTGATCTGAAAGCTCACTTTCTAAATCAAATCAATTTTTCTAACGTAATTTGCCTAATCTAAATCACTGACCCTTGCATTTTCTCACAATCCTTTGACAAGAGCTGCACCAACTGAAGCAAAGCTAAAACAGTTCAACTAGACCAATTCATAGAAGTCTTTAAAGGAATTCTTTCATCGTTGTAATTAATTCTTTAAGTACCACAGTGGGATGCTCTGAATTCAAACCCAGTCCAAGGAGTAATGATTATACTAATGGGAGAAGCTGTGCAGTAAATAAATGCAAGTGCCCTGCTGAAAGAGATCGTTTTCAATAGGAGATTGCCATTCAGGGAGATAACTGTGTTTTGGAGATAATAACTCAAACGATGAAGTCCCACAGACTGGAGCCTGATATGGCAATTTCCAGACCCTGCACGCCTAAGCAGGCTGAGCATCTTGATGGATACCCATCAGAGCTGGGCTTCTCCTGCTCTCAGCCCTTTGTTCACAACAGCCACGGTCCCACCATGGTCGTTGCCTCAGACACAGGTCCACACAGCCTGCCAAAACAGCTGGCTGCAGACCCCCTCCCCACCCAACCTTCAGCCAGAGCTGAGCATCAGCCACACATCGGGAGCCACAATTTACCAGCAGCTTTATAAGCACATTGGAACGCAGGCACGCGGGAGGGCTGAGGGCTTTTCAGCCATGACCAAAGTAAACTGCTCATGTCGGACAGGGCTCACTGCTGGGGCGTGCGCGGCGTCATGGGGACTCTGCATGGGACATTAGGCCAGGGGACGCGGGGAGCCCGGCTGTCGAAATACACTTGGACTTGGCCATGAAAGGCACCGCTGGCCACAGGAGGGCTAGCAGGGACTGCCGTGTGGCAAGCAAGAGGACAGCAACCCTAGGGGAGTTTGGGAAGCCATCTAAAAGTTTGCAGGTTGGTGTAAGAACCAAAGCAATGACTTCTCTTTGACTTTCCCTTTTTTTTAATTGGCTAAATGCAATAAAGCTTTCTAATGCATTTAATGTGTTGGGCTGCAATATGCTCAGAGAAAGGGAGGAGGATATTTTAACTCTGGCTGAGCAGGATGCTTTGAGAAGACGCAGCTGAAGCTGCACCCAGAAGCCAATGCTCGTCAAAGCCCCACATCCCCCAGGGCTTCGAGCAGACATCAGTAATCTCATTATGACACTAATAAAGTTGCAAATATGGACGGTTTTGTGCTGAAATAAAGTGCATGACATGGACATTTGGGTTTTCAAAGAGCACACCTGAAGAACAGCTCCTCAGTGCAGTTCCTGAAAAGATGTCCCCAATGTCCATGGGCTGCCCAGCCCCATCACACCAGGGAGGAGATGGGAGGCCTGCACCACCTCTGTCTGCTCCGTAGGACAGAGTCCTTGATTTTAAGAATAAAGAACATGAACTCCATCTCTTCCTTTCTGCATAAGACGTCCCATAACAGTTTTAACAGGCTGGTGCAAAACAAACTCAGCAAAAGAAACAAGGGTTAGTTTAGCCCTGTCCTTCCCCTCCTGAGCTGACGGTGCTCAGCCAAGGCAGGGGCAGCTAAAGACAGCCCTGACACCCGTCCATGGCTCAGGAGCACCCAGGATGGCGGCTGGAGATGCCAAGAAGCTCAGCCACCAAAACAAGCCAGGGCTGACACACGGAGGAGGAGATGGTGCACCGTGGCCAATGGACTGGCCACACCACCTCAGCAGCATCCCACCCAAGGTAGGCCTCACTCCTCAGAGAGGAGCAGCAGAAAAAAAAAAAAAAAAAAAAAAAAAAAAAAAAAAAATCAGTCATCTTCAAAAAACAGCCCCAGAGCTCTGCACCCAACAGCCCTGCTCTCCTTGCCAGAAGGGCTGTAGGCATGGAACTGATGCCATGGGGCTCCTCACGGGGATGATGGGAGAGCACGGACCACATCTTCGATGGTGCCTGCTCTCTTCTCTAAAGCCCTCCGAGATCTACAGATGGAAGCACAATGAATGATTAAAATTTGAAAAGAAAAAAAATATGCCTCGATTGCAATAAAATTCACGCTATCTTCCATTTTTCTCTTGCTTCTTTCTCTTCTTTAATGGAGTTGAGCCTTTTTTGCACCAATACTCATGCTAGTAACTTTCAGTTGGCTACTCCTAAGCAAAAGACAGGAAATGAGTAAAAGAGCTGCATTTAAAAAAAAAAAAAAAAAAAAAAAAAAGAAAGGAGGAAACCTTTGTATATTAATTCTCGTAGCTGTCAGAGATGAGGATTTAATAATGTTAGTAACTAAGCTACTCCATTATTTCCAAACACCTTGGAGGAGAATGTCTTAGTGGGAGATGAATTAGATAGCGCGACTGTAACTGCCTTCTGAGTATCTCCAGAGCATAATCTATGGTTCATCACCACATGCATTTCAAGTCCTTGCCCTTTATTCTCCAAATAACTTACAACTGTAAATGTATTTACACGCCAGGCTCAGCTCCTTTCGGAGCATTTCCCACTCACTGTTTAACCATTTGTCCCCGGTTTGCAGATTTGCCTGGGTTCTGTTGTGGACGGGTGATAAGGATGGAAAGCTGTGGATTCAGGTCATCCAATAAGTGATGGAACGAAGCAGAGAAGAAAAAACGTAGGTGAAATATGGGAGAGGTCTAATAGGCTGTGAAACGCTCTGCCAAAGGAAGCGGCAGAAGTCCTGCTGCCCGCATCGCTGAAAACCAGCCACGCTCAGGAACAGGCTGTACCGAACAACCCCCAGAGACGGGAAAGGCAGCTTATTCGCCAACTTTTCCAGCTCTATTTCCCGTGATTCAGGGATGGCTGAGGCACGCTGGCCTTCGAGCTTGCCCTGATGGAGCTCTACTGCTTCCAGAGAGCTTTCACCATCCTCTCTAGATGCCTCTGTTATGACATTTTAAAGCCTGTTGCATTGTGAGGGTCTGCGTTGTGTCCTTCTTGCACTCAATGAAAGACAATCAGACTTTCTGTGTTTATCAGTCCTCTACCTCTGGCCTTTCAAAACCACCGGTGACCAGACTGCCATAGCCCCACAGTCAGGGACGGAGGCACCGAGGGCTGATGGCTTTTGTCTCTTGCCGCACTGGCCACTCACATCGGCCAGGAACTTGCCCCACGCACACATCCAGACCAGCTCCTTCCAAAAGTCATCTCAGGCTTGCTCCTTTTCCAATTAAAAATCTAGGTACCAAAACCAGTCAGCAGCTACCGACTATTTGCAAGTTCCTAATTATTCCTTGTTGCATGGAAACCTGCTCCATCTGCTCAAGGTTTCCTTTTTAGGGTGCATGGACTGTTTTTGGTGCGAGTTTCATCTGGTTTCGGAGCTGCAGCATAACTGTTTGTTTGAAGAGCTGCAGCATCCATCAAGCAGCCCTCCATCCCCATCGTGGCAAAGGTCTTGCTGCTAAGCAAAAGCTGTGGCTAATTGACAACAACTCCTAAACTGAGATAAAATAGTTCTGCCTGTCACTCACACAAACAGCTGGCTTCAGCAGCCCAACTGCTAAATAATGTAAAGTGGTTCATTTTCCTGACTCGGGGAAGATCCTTTATGAAAGGAATGAAAGTCTCCAGTGCTACAGAGCCATGCCCTGATCATTCCTGCATCTTAAAAATCTAACACTGCCCATAAAATGCATAAGTAACATAAACTCTGTTCCTTCCACTACTCTCCCAATCAGAAAAACTGGATTTAAATCACCTGCTGGCAGGTTTATTACAGGACCCACAAGCAGATAAGGTCCTGCGCACCAGCCCTCTGTACTTCACGGGAAATAAATCTCTGCTTTGCCATCTGTTTTTGAAATGTTCCCACACAAGCAAAACAAAAAAAAAAAACCAAAAAAAAAAAACCCAAAGCTATCTGCACCTCAGTTTAATCTTCTGAAGGATTTTATTTCTTGGGTAATGAGGATGACATTTCCCCTCTCTCTGCCAGAAATGCCTTTCCTCTCCAGGCCAATTCCCCAGAGCTCCCTCGGCAGGTGACCAAACTCTCCAACACCGCAGATTCAGGGCACGCATTACCCCTGTGCAGATAAACGGGCTCGGCACAGGGACAGCGGCCAGAGGCACCACCTCCCACACCATCCAGTGGGCTGGTCCCAGTGCAAACACCATCTTCGGAGCCTCCCGAGCCCCTTGGCTTGGAGAATAAGAATTTGGATCCCTGCTTCTCCATTTAGCCCCAGTTTGCATCGGTGAGGTTTTTCCAGTATTTCTTTCCATCTAGAGGAGCTTTGTGACCCTCTCAAGCTAGAGCTGCCTCACACGGGTGGTTTCACACCATCCCTCCCCGTAAGCATACCTCTGGTCCCTGCGCAGCCTTTAACCCGAGGGCAGCACGATGCCCCAGGGCAGGAGGACGAGGCCACGCCACAGCAGAGCCCCAAGCACCCTCTCCCCAATTTTTAGCATCTTTGTCACTAGGAGACCATTCTTCTGCCACTGCAGGTCTCCTCCTGGGAGGAGGGGCAGAGCAGCTCTGGAGGGTCAGTTGGTGCAGGCACGGTGCGATGAGCAGAGCTGGGTTACACACAGTTTCCAATTACTCCGCTCAGCAGACAGCGGCCTCGTGGAAACCCCTCTGCTCCCGGCTCTCCCTCACCCCCTCAGGGCATCCCTTCGCTTCACCCCAACTACCACCATCACCAAAAAAAAAAAAAAAAAAAAAAAATCAGAAAAAAAAATTTTAAAAAAGAGTTAAAATCAAATGCTACACTTCATTTTTCTCCCCCTGCCTGAAGTTGCGAGAGACAAGATAGGACGTAATCACCACTTTTAAAATCATCTCCTATGACAGGCAAATTGATCAAGTGGGGAGGCTGGGCTGTTTTTGAACTTGAACAAACTGATTTTCCATGAAAGATGGTGTTTACATTGCCTCTCACTAGCCTGCTGAAATATGCATACCTCTTGCCATTTCATCACTAAAATTTGGGAAGAAAGAGTGTTTCAAGAAAGAAAAAAAAAAAGAAAAAAGGAAGAAAAAGTGTGCGCGAATCTGGAGCACATCATAAATTCATGAAGCTTTCTGAATGCTGTCAGAAACAAACACGTTTATGTAAACAAAGAAAAGCTAGAAGTGTGCTGCAAGAGAATTTTTGGATAGCGTGGAAGAAACGTTAATATTTACATTGCACCTGAGACTGGAGTCCATTGTGCAAGGTGCTGTGCCAACAGCGAAGTTCTTCCACGTTGAGCTTCCCACCGCAGACACCCCAGGCAGCGCGTGCGTGACTTCCACCGCAGCACTCTGCGTCACGGGGGGGACCGGGAACGCCCAGGGAAAGCCAGACACCGAGCAACCCACATCCACCCCTGTAAGTGAGCTCAGGGGACCTCTTCGCTTGTCATTTCTGCCTGCCCATCCTCACGTGGGAACGGCTTCCTCTGAAATGCCAGCTGGGAAACTCCCGCCAGCAGGAAATCGAAGCATCTTCCACGACATCTAGAGCACCACATGGTAACTCGCACTCCCCGCTCTCCGTGGCACTTCATGCGAGAGGATTTGACAGCCGCAGTCGGGAAAGCATCTCCACTACCACCACGCGCCAGCACATCCGCGGAGCCACTGACAGGGGTAAGCGCTAACATGATGCCAACAAATCAAGTCACCGCTTGTCACTAACAAACATTAGTTATATTTAGGCAGGGGGAGAAGGGGGAATCAAGTTCAGCGAGTTTAATTCGTTGAGCTGACAATATTTATTGCAGGAGGATGTCTCCTCATTCAGTGGGATGTTTATGAAGGCCAGAAGATTTTATTTTCACTTGCTTCCCGCAGGAGGCAGGAGATCCCCACATCCCCTTCGCTCCCCGGTTGCCCCTCCGAGATGGGACAGGTTTGCAGCCACCTGCATAAGCGAGACACGTTGCTCAGTGGAGCCACCTCTCCAGCACGACAAAATTCATGCTTCCTATCAGCCTCAACCGCTGAGGTGGGGAAGGGCAGCACCGTGAGTTGTCATAACCCAATGCTACAAGCAGCGGTACCCTTCATTTCCTCTACCTGTCAAAGGGAAGCTCCTGGGACTGCAGCCAGCCCAGGTCTCCTGAGCAGCCTGGCTTCAAAGCCCATTTCTGAGGAGCCACGGAGGAGGGCAGGAGGACCCGGAGTCAGCGTGGGGTCAGCAGGGTGGAAATCTCCATTTCATTGGCACCAACAGCACCTGGCAAAACCCTACATAGCCCCAGTCACTGCCATGCTCTGTGGTGCACACTCATCTCTCCAGGCTCTTTGAAACAAGGGAGTCCTTGGCGGTGCACACCAGACACCTGCCTGGGCTCAAAGAGTGACCAAATCCACGACAGCAAACCCGTCATAGCAATTAAATCAACGGATGCCGTCTCTGGCTCGGGAATGCATCCCTGATCCAAAAATCCTTCCCAAGACACAAACCGGGTCCCGGTCTCGGCGACCCTCTGCTCTGACCTCCTACAGCTGCCCCTGGGCCCGTACCTTCCTCGCCACGCTAAGCTGCTTTAAACACGGAGATAATAGGGCTTGGAGCGAGAGTCTCAGAGCGCCTATCATTCCCAGTAATAAAATACAGCAAATTAATTGCGCTTTATTGATTTTTTTTTAAATGTAACTATTTTGGCATTCAAGCCTCAAGAGACTCTATCGATCAGCCAAAGAGTCAGGTGCCAGTGAAGGGAGCTTTGCGATCAAGCCTGACAAACTGAAGACAATAATCAAAACCCAAAAACAGTGACTGATGTGGACTTCCTCAGTTCAAATATACCAAGGAGGCTGCAGCCTCGGCGACAGGAGATTTTTGAAATTAAAAACACTGTGCAGGGCAAGTCACACAGTCGCCTCCTGCATTCCCAGAGACATCGCCGATCGCAGCAGTGATGCGTAAATCCAGAGCAGCTCCACTGACTTCAGAGGGGCTGCTCCAGATTTATACTGATGGGAAGTAAAATCAGAGTATCTGAAATACATTGCTCTAATGGATGCTGGAGCAAAAGGCAGTATAATAATTTCAGACTTCTCCCCCCAGCCCACCATCCCCTAAATCACATCAGTTTGAGATCTGCACTAATGTGGGGAAAACAACCTACATTTTAGCCGTTTGTGCGATCACAGTCCGCACATCTGTTGTACAGTAGGTAACACAGGTCTTTCATTTCTGTTCCTGAAGAGCCTCTGCATAAAAAGTGCCTCCATATTAGGTGGAGAGATACAGGGACACATCATAAAATAAGCATAATGTCTCTCCACCCACACCTCCCTGGAGCCAGAGTCTAAAAGCAATTCACAGGTCCTTCCTCACGCACAGACCACGCCAGCCCAAGCACATCTCACAGGGGCGAGGCGGTCGGTTTGCTCAATAACCATTGCACGCCCCGTCCCCACGCTGACATCCCCCCCGCCACCGGCAGCCAGCCCCACGTTCCCACACCTGCTCTGTGGGGCAGGGCAAGGGAACGGGCCGGTGAGATAGCACCACGCAGGAAAACAAAGTATTCAGGTAATTAATCCAGGACTTTCACAGGGTACCTATTCATACAGCCTCCGAGATGGCTCCGCCGCCGTCAGCAAGGAAGGCGGCCAAAACCCCTGCCTAGCTGCCAGCCACAAACGGGGGCCTGCTGCCAGCAAGAGACATCCTCGAGCTTGGCGTGAGCGGCCTTCGGCTGCCAAACGCACACGCACACCCTCTGCTCGCAGCCGCGCGCGCACCAGCAGCTGGGCCACCAGAGACCCGGGGACAGGAGAGTGATCTCTTAATTGGACCTTCACAGAGCTCTTCAGGGGACCTGCCTGACAGGCGAACAAACGCCGCCCACTTCGAAGGTGCCAGAGGAACCCAGCCCGGTGCACCTCTGGTCCCCGAAACGCAGCCTGCCCAGAGCCAGCCCCAGCAAGGGAGTGAAGGCCAATAAATAGGGAAAAATGGCAAGCGCCCAACACAGCCGCCTGCCTGAGCTGGGAGCTTTGCGGAGACGGCAGCGCCGCGCCATGACTCAGGCAGGTGTCTCTCCCGCCTGCCACAACCCAAACCCAGCTGTGGTTCCGTAACCCCCGGTATCCGGAGGAGCAAGGCGACGCAGAGCACAGCGAGCCGTAGCAAGGTCAGCACAGCCCCGCAGCGAGACGCTTCCCGGGCACTGCCGCTGCTCCCCTCTTTCGGAAGAGGTTTCCCCAGCTCCCAAACCCCCTCTCCACAGGCAGACACTGCTGCGGTCCACGCCAGGGGTGGGACAGGGCAGGGGCAGCGCTCAGCCAGGAAACCAGAGGGATGCTACAGCCTGGAGAGGAGAAAGAGGCGCAGGCTGGCGACGGATTCGTTAGTCACAGCTTGAGCTGAGAGCGAACTGCGAGTTCCTAACGCGCACGTCGTGCAGGGAAGCATTCGGAGAGCAGGGTACGACGGTAGGTTTGCAGCCACAAACTGTTTCAAAGTGAGTTTCCATATGTTTAAGCACTCAGAGCACTGGAAGAATTACACCCACAGCCCAATCTCACCATGGTAGCTACCCACACAGGAGGCGACGGGAGGGGGGAACAGCAGAGAAAAGATGATCATTAATGTGTCAAAGCAAAAAAAAAAAAAATTAAAAAAAAAAAAACAAACCAAAAAACAGAAAACCTGCTCCTTTGCTGCTCCTAACTCTCTCCGCAAATAAAAGGAGAGCTTCCCAGAGCACAGGGCATCGTGCTGGCTACAGAAAGCCATTGCTCTGCCGGAGCTCATGCCCTGCGTCCCGTGCTCAGTGCCCCACTCCCCACAGCGTGCACCCCACCTTCTGTGCCCTGCACCCCAAGCCTTGCACCAGACGCTCCCCATGTGCCGCTCAACAGGATTTCCAAGTGCCCCAGGGGAAGGGGGCAGTGAGAAGGCAGGAGCAGGCAGTGCTTTTTGGGGTAAGCAGGGCAGGGCCCCCCATCTGCCCATCATGTGTGCGTCCCCCCAAACCTGATGCCTCCTTCCTCGCAAATCATTCCTGCTCTCTCCATAGCGACCTTTCCTGAAATGCTTCCCTACCACAGCGCATTCCCTGTGCCCACTCCAGCCGCTGCTTTTACCTCTCCCGCGGTTCGTTCTTTTTTCACCTAAAATCCCAGCATTTTGGCATATTCCTAAAGCCCCAGTGAAATTTCCCCAGCAGCCCCGGCTCCACGCTATGGCCAACCGCGAGTGCCGTCCCGAGCAGCAGTAAAGGCAAACGAACCGCTGAGCAACTTCAGCACCGATGCCAATTAATTAATTTGCTTTTAACAACCCCCGTTTATTAAGAGCAAGATCTGCCTGGGAGCTCACACGAGCAAGCAGGGGAAAACACGCCAGGAGAGAAGTCCTGCAAAAGACTTTCCCAGGGGCAGCGCTTCGCCTCGCCAGCCGGGAGGTCAGCCTCTCCCCGCGAACGCCCGCAACCCGGGCCCGAAAGGCTGCTCCCGAGGTCTGCTGGGGAGGAAAAGGAAAATGAAAAGGAAAATGGGATTCAATTTTTTTTTTTTAAAAAAGGGTGCTGCTCCGCACCATGCCTGGCAGGTGGCCGCGATTAGGGAATCCCCCCCAGCCCACCCGCGGGCCGACGGAAACCCACTGCTTAAAATTAAGCGCAGGAAAGGCAGCACGAGCATGATTTTCCCAAAGAGATTTAACTCCTGTACATCCTCCCCCCCGCCACCCCAGGACAGCGGGGGTGCCCGGTGGGAAGCTCCAGCCCCACGACCCCTCCCCGAGCCTCCAACGCTCTGGGAAACCCAAACTTTTCCTTTTTCACCCCAAGGCGGCAGCGCCCCGGTGACAGCTGCCAGAGCCCCGGGGCAGCCTCCGCGCAGGGGGCCGGGAACCCGCGACACGCGTGGGGTGGGACACATACACGGGGAGGTGACCGTGGAGGTAGCGGGGGGGCTGCGGTGGGGATGGACGGGAACAACTTTGTGCGCGCAAGAGGTGAGGACCCGCGGGCGCGCAAGGCAGCGCGCAACACCCGTGGGGGGGACGGGGACCCCACCGCCCTCCGCGGCCGAGTCGGCGAGAAGGGAGAAATGGCCATAAACAAACACAGGGGGGAAATCAAATAAATAAAAAGAGTTTTTAAGACCCCAGAGCCCGGGGAGCGGCGGGGTTACCTCGGCACAGGAGCAGCAGCGGCGCCAGCAGCAGCGCGGGGCCCGGGGCGAGCATCCTCTTTGTTCCATGCCCAGAAGAAGTCATGGTGCTGATTTATTTGGAGAGGGGCGGCTTAACGGGGCGGAGGGGGAGCTGGGGGTGTCGCGGCGGAGCCGTTAACCACTCCCCCCGCGCCTGCCCGCTCCTCGCCGCTGCGCGGCTCCGTCCGTCCGGCAGCGGGGCCGCGGGTGGAGGGGAGGCGGGGGGGGGGGCGGTGGGAGTTGGGGTCCCCCCGCTCCCCGCCGGCCCCGCGCTCACGGCCGCCGCATCGCCGCCCCGGGGGGCACCCGGCCCCGCCCGCCCCGGCGACAGCAGCACAGCAGCAGCGGCGGCGGCGGCAGCGCTCCCCCGGAGCAGCCGGTCCCTCTGCCGGGGGCTGCGGCGGCGCGGGTGGCCGGTGCGGGGCTGGGCGGGGGGGGGCGGCGCCCGCGGGCTCACCTGAGGGGGGGGCGGGGCTGCCCCGGGGGTTCCCCTCCGCGCCCCCCCCCGGGGGGGTCGGGCTGCCCCGGGCTCTCGGGAGAAGGGGTGGGATAAAGGAGCCCCGTGTGCCCTCCTCTGCACGACCCCCCCCCTGCCGCTGGTGGCCCGGGGGAGTTTCTGGCCCCGCTGGGCTCCGGGGCCGGGGGGGGGCGCGCAGCCACGGGAAGAGCGCGGCTGCCCCCCAGCGGCCGCCGCCGACACCGGGCTGCAGCGGGGGGGGGAGTGGCAGCGGTGGGGGGGGGGCAGAGCTTTGGGCAAAGGGGTGCACGGTGCGGGGGGAGGGGGGGCATCCCAAGGGCCGCGCAAAGGAAGCTACGGTGTGCGCAAAGGGGTGCGACGGGGGCGCGCCCGGCTGAGCCGTGTCCCCCGGTGCGCGAGCTGGCGCTTTGATGGGGAAGGGCAGGTGCGGTGCTGCCCCCGCGCCCGCAAATCACCCGCAGCTGGGACCGCTGTTTCACTGAAACCGGGCCCAGACCTTTAACAGCTGGGAGCTGTTACTGTGATTGCAGTAAAAACAGCGAGGTAAGAAAAGAAAAGAAAAGAAAAGAAGAGAAGAGAAGAGAAGAGGAAAAACTGAAAAAAACAAAAATCCCCTTGGGTTCTTCCACAGTTTTGCAAACACATCTCCGAGTTTGATTTTTTTTCCCCTCCCTGCGTAAACAAGCTTTTATGTAGTACTTGCTGTAATCTTGTTTGCTTCCATAACCACTCCTATGAATGTCATAAAAAATTTAAGTCTAATATTTTACCACTCCGCACAAAGAGAAATGTGAATAAACCCTCATTTCCCGCACAGGGAAATGCTGTGCGGTGGTATGAGAGGTGCAGGGAAATCAAATTCAGGCTGGGGGAACTGGGCCCACACTGGTGGGGGGAAGGAAAAAAAAAAAAAACAAAAACAAGAGAATCTGAAAATTTAGTTTCCTCAAAGAAGGTAAAACTAATAAATTTTTTTTTTTTTTTTTAAAGCTGCAGTAATGAAGATCTTGCTGTCTGCTCTTGGTACTTGATATAAACTACAACAGGAACATTCAGCTGTTAGTGGAAACTTGGGGATCCAAAATAAGTTCATTACCTACTTCAGACATCCCTGTTTCTTTTTTGGGGGTCACAGGGGGAGCATTCGGTTTGCTGTGGGCAGGCAGGCGGAGGTACACGCGCTTCCAGCTTGCGCCGCCATGAAGGGGGTGCGCGAAGGACTGCATAAAGGGGTGTGCAGAGGGGTGCACAAAGGGCATCCGAAAGCCATCCGTGGGCTGCACTGGTGCGCAGGCCTGTGCAGGGGGCACAGGTCGGTACGAGACAACTCTCTTTTGCAGCCCAAAACCAGAGACAAATCCCCAGCTGGTGTGTGCTGGGCCAGCGCCTTCTCCTGTCCCCACGCGCGGCCAAGAGCCTCACCCACTGCCTCACCTTAATGGCAGCACCCAAAAGCATTTACTTATTTTCAAGCGTGGTTTTATAATGAGCACTTGAAAGAAAACCCAAAGTGAGACATTTTGAGGAGGGAAGAAGTGCTGGCCAGGACCCCGCCCTGCTTACAGAGATGCAGGTGCCTTGGCCGAAGTCCTGTGCTGCACATGGGACTGCTCAGGTTAATCATAGAATCACAGAAGGGTTTGGGCTGGAAAGGACCGTTAAAGCCCATCCAGTCCAACCCCCCTGCAAGGAGCAGGGACATCTCCAACCCGATCAGTTTGCTTAGAGCCTCATCCAACCTGGCCTGGAATGTTTCAGACCTGTCCTTAAGATGAAGAGTAAAGTTGTGCTGATCCATCGCATGCCTCTCTCAGACAAATAAAGTAGTACAATCATCTCCCTTCTCTAAAAATACACTTTAATGCTTTTATTGTCTTTTAATGAAGGCTAATATCGTCCAGGTGACAATGAAGTTACAGGTAACAAGCATTAGGTGAGGCCTACAGACCGTGAGATGGTTGCTCTGGCCTTGCCCTCTCCCCTCCTGGTGTTTGTGTTGCAAGAAACAAATCATAACAAAATAAAAGGCAAACAAAAACAAACACTTGTGAAAGTTTTGCTGCTGAACACTAGGGACCGTGTACAAATAAATCAGTGAAACCAGAAGTGATCGCGGAGGAAGGGGGTCAGAATTAGCAGTGAACCCACAAAATAAATCGTTACAGCTGATGAAGCGCAGCTTCCTCATCCAAACAACGGGATGAAGAATGCTCGTTGACTGAGTTTGCACAATTCATTCCAGCTCCTGGTTTCTCTGTCAGCTTCTGAGCCGTTTCCAAGCTCCTCAGCTGGCGTACAGCCTGGCTCGCCTTTTCCTGGTCAGTGCCGTAACCTGCGTCTCCCATCTCCTCAATGTAATTCTTCTCCCGAAGGAGATTTTCTTTTAAGTTATTCTGCTGGGTGTTGCTAGACTTTCTCTGTGCCAGAGTGATTTTACATGCAGGGGCAACCCATGTTATGAAAGGCTTGAAAGGGTTTGCCGCGTTACAGAAAGCTGATGGGTTTTTTACATCACTCAAGTGTCAGAAGACTGACGGTTTCGGGAGCACCCTTAGGTAAACAGCAAGGACGAGAATTTTAAAGATCTTAGCGTATTTTATCACTTCGTACCCCAAGCCGTTAGATCAGCTTTTATAATAAAAACCTGTCAGACTTAAAAACAGTTCAGTGATTCCGAAAGAACCAACCCCAATTTGTCCTAAACCTGCGGGTTTGGGGATCGCTACAGCAGCTGGTGGGTCCAGGTCAAACCCTGCAAACTGATTTGGCTGGGGGAAGAAAATGGTAACATCTAAACATTTCTGGTGCTTTTGAACAGAAATATTTTGATCTTGTGTGCTGAGTAGCCTTTGGAAATTGACCTTAGTTATTTATTTATGCTTAAGTACAAAGGAGGAGATTATAGGAAAGGAAAACACTTTATTCCCAGGTGGACAAGTCATGCCCCACGGCGCACTGAAATGAGAGGGGCTGCGTTCGTCAGGGCATCAGGTGCCTCTAACCAAGGAGAACTGTGGGCGGCTCTGGAAAAAGGCAATAAATCCAGGTCTCGTCTGCAGCGCTGGGAGCGTCGGCATCACGACCCGTGGTGAGGTCCGCCGCAGCCGACAAGCCCGCTCCCTGCCTGTCCCCAGGGGCCTGCCCTGCCCAACGGGGCAGGATTGGGAAGAAATTGTTGGTTTGGCCAGTGGATTGGCCGCTGCCTGAGGAGTGGGAGGTGGCTTTGACAGAACTGAGATGAAAATTGCTCCGATTTTAGCATTTCCTCCTTTAAGTGACCAGAGCGTACAGTCAAACGAGGGCACCTTGTCCTATAGCTCGTATGGGGCTGTAGGACATACGGGGCAGATTTCACTCTGGGATAGAAACCTCAGCAATGAAGAAAAGCAAATCTCAGTCCCCATGAATGTCCCCATGAATGTCCCCATGGATGTCCCCATGGCCCCGTGGACATGGCAGCGAGCAGTGTGGCACGCTTGGGCTCCAAGAGCCCGGCACCAGGTTCCTCAGTGCAGGGATCCCAGGTAGAAAGACAAAATGCTGCCATCAGCCTGCTCAACCTCAGCTATTAACCAGCACCAACTGGAAGCTGCAAGTCAGTCAGACAGTTTCCTTGCAAGAACCCGCCCCAGTGCCTCGTGCAGAGAGCAAATAGCCAGAAACTCTGCCAGTGGTGCCATCTGGTCCCCTTCGAAAGCCTGGTTCATTTAGAGCATCATTAAGGCGGGCTGTCCCATCAGACTGCGTCTGCCGACTGCTTGCTTGCAAGTTGCAAGAAAGAGCATTAGCTCCAGGTCAGAGAAAGCCCAGATTTTCCATAAATATAGTTGCATCCATTTTGCAATGTTGGAAAACACGGCAGTAACGAATCCTCAGTCTACAGGACTGAGGCGGGAGCATCGCTTGGGGCTCCGATATGGGAGCTCCTGCCAGCAGCCCGGCCTTGGGGTGATTTGCCCCGTAGCTGCTCCGCAGGGTGTTGTGCTCTACCTAGAGCAGGTGAGCAGAGAAATCATCGCAGTCCCCGTTTTACAGAGGAGGAAGCGCGCTGTTGAGGGCTACCTTGAAGAAACCCAAGCCCCATGAGCCGTCCTTCCCCCTCCAGAGGAACTTTATCACCTGCGCCACAGCTGGTCCTGTGGCACCCTCGATACACAAAACGGGGTCCCCTGGGAATCTGCCCCGCTCTGGTCCCTGGCGTTACCCGCAGAGGGAGAAACCCAAGGGTTGAGTCAGGGAGAAGGAGCCGCTGTGCGCCCGGCAGCGTGGGGCTAGCGTGAGTCACGGGGGCGCGTGATTCACCCAGCGTCACGCAGGGAACCTGTGAGCAAGGCAGGAACTGAATCAAGGGGTTGGGTTTGGTTTTTTTTTTGCTTTTAATTATCTTCTCTCTCATTATCCTTAAAGCCCCCTCAGAGGCGGAGGGGGCTTTGCTTGCCAGAAGGGAGCGGGTTAATCACTCCCGGGAGGAAAAGCACAGGGCGGTGGGAGCTGCGGTGCCCCGCTGCCACCGAGCACCTGCAGAGACTAAGAGGTGATGAATCGCCGTAATTTCTGCTCCCTCCTTTACCAGCGTTTAATTAAATTGGTTTAAGACAGGGCTGAGTGGGAAACTGATTTCTCTCTGCACAATGTAAAACACCTGTACGTGGGGGGATGCTCGGCAAAACCCGCTCGCCTGTGCCAGGTTGCAATGCCCTGCGTCTGGCAGCCGCGAGGGACCGGCCGGACCCCAGCCCTGAGCCACCTGCAGAGGAGATGGGGCTTGAGCACCTGGTCCCCTGCCCCATCGCGACGTCTCCTCTCTTCCTCTGGTTGAGGAAGTGCCAGAGAGGGCGAAGGCAGGATCAGACCAGACGTGTTTGGGCTGGTGCAGGGCGCACGCAGCGGGCATGGGGACAAGGGACACGGCCACGCTTGGAGCAGCTGCCCCGGGAGTAAGGAGCTCAGCCCCGACACTGCGTGCAACTGGGACCAGTGGCTGCTCCCGTGTTCCTCAATACTCGATGTTACCCAGAAAACTAAACCAAGCCAAAAAATTGAGCGTTTTCCATGGAGGTCGCAGCTGGGAAAGTTCTCAGGTGACTCTGTCACCGAGGAGCTGCTGCAAACAGGAGTTGCAGAGAGCCGCGTGCTCATTAAATCAGCCTTTGTGCTCAGAAACGCATATAAAAGCCACGCACAGGACCTGCCACTCTGACAGATTTCTTCTCTCATGTTTGCTCAGCTAAACGAAGAGATGCCTGAAGCCATCGAAGGGGCTGGTTCAAAGGCAGCCCGGAGACAGAACGGGAGCACGCGGCGCCCAGAAAGCCTCGCTGTCGTAGTTCAGCCCCGATCCACGACACTCGCGAATCAAGGGAGGGGGATGCGCCTGCCTTCCTCCCTTCCCGCGCCCCGCTTGTGCTCCAGCTTTGAAGCCCTGTCATCTGTGACGCTGCTTCGCTTCAGCATTTATACTGAGAAATTTTTGCCTAGAATATATAATTTTTTTTTTTTTTAAACCAGTCCACCCACCCTTCACCTCGCAGCATGGCTCTGGGATCTCTGAGCAGGAGCGGTTCTAAGCCACAAATAAAACTTAGGGGAGGTGGTCCCGGTGCCAGGACCGCATCCCCAGGCCATCATCTATACAAACAAAGGGATTTTTCACATTACCGGTGCTAAGCAGGCTGTATCTAACACCAGGATCTTTAGAAATTCAGGCCTCTAACGAAAAGGAGATACTACAAAAATTAATGGATAACTACTCGAATCCAATGCAAAGCCACGTGTCACGCAGCTCTTTCGTGGTTTTAACAGCTTATTACGAGCCTGTTTACATCTATCCCTGCCTGATTTAAGCCCAGCAGGAATAAAACTGGAAAGTGAGCAAAGTGAGTTGGGAGCAGAGATGCTCTTAGCATGACTGGTCCGAGTGCAACCCTCCCAGGCACCAGGCAGGAGGGTCCTGCTGGGGTTTGGTGGGGCAAAGCCCAGCAGGTACCGGAGGGAGGCCCAAAGGCACAAACCCAGACACAGCCCAGCCCAGGACCTGTTCCGTTGTGCCCCGTGTCACCCGTACGCTGCAGGCAAGGGAGGTCCCATCGGGCAGTGGAGGTGCCCCTGCGTCCCTCCGGCCAGTGAAGCCCCTCGGGCTCTCTTGGCTGCACCAAGGGGCCAGGCCAGAGCACAGAGAGCAGAGTGAAAAACACCATCAGGATGTGCGTGACGTAAAAACGCGTCCCCAGATGTGGGCGTTAACCGTGGGTGCATTCGTTAAGCTGCGCAATGCCTTGGGATGATATTTGAGGAGCTGATGTAGCTGCCTGCGGCGTGAAAGGCAGAGGTGCGAGTCCTCTCCCCTTCTGCGCTGTCAGCGTCTTGAATCTCAAGCTGCTGAGCACTGACACCGTCCGTGTCCTGCTGGCAAACAAAACGAATTAGAGACAGCATCGAGAGAGCGCCGCGTGAAAAGGGGATTTGCGGAGCAAAAAGTGGCTGTGGGTGCACTGTCTGCGGAGGGGAACTCTTCTCTCAGACAGGACAAGCCACTCCTCTCCCTTTGCTACGTAGAACAAAGTCTCTGGCTGAAATATTAAAAGATTGCATTAATAGACCACCAAACCCATCTGTCTGTCAGGGATGGGTTTGGTAGACCACAGTTTACAGGGAAGCAGTACAGATTTGGGCTGGCACACAGCTTCATCGACCCATTGCGCTTGCCCTTGCAGCAGTGCTTTATTAATTACTTACAGGCAGGTGTAGTCTCTGGGCTGGTTTAATATTTTATCGCATTGTCATCGGTCAGACGCAGGACAAGATCCCAGAGAAATCCAAGTGCGGGGCTGAATCTTGTTAACGCCCCACTGAAGTTCGCTAAGGAGTCACAACTGCGCTGCTCATCCCTGAGGTTTAGATGCGATGCGCATGATGTGCAGGAGGAATTATTCACACCAAATAATTCCTCCTGCCCATATTAGCTTCTGGGAGAGGTGGCATCAAATCCACCGGACCATGTGAGCCAAGAGCTTCTGCTAAGCAGCAACTTAACAGGAGCAGATCCAAGAGCTGTGTGGCAAAAGGGAAGTCAGGCAAAAAAGAGAAAGCACAGGGTTGTCCAAAAATCACAGCAAAACCAGCTGCTGTGCAGGGCTGAGCGTCTCCAAAACTTTCCTCCTCCTGGAGCAGCTCAAACTGAAGCAGTCGGCTGCCCAAAGCCCCCCAGCACCCTTTGTCAGCTCACACGGGTTTTAAAAAAACAGTTTTACCTTTTAGCTTTCACCAGGGCACAGCCCCGTTGTGGCTTCCCCTGAGAGCACAGCCCAGGCTGGCTCTAGGTGATCTTTCATGGTCCCTTCCACCCCAGACCACTCCATGACTGTATAACATGCATTGCTGCTGCAAAGCTTACAGAAATGGGAATCTGAAATCCTTTTTCCAGCAGTTTTCCCTGAGAGCCTCTCTGGCCTCGTCTATAGGTCCAACGTCACGGAGCGAGCAGCGCTGTGGGCAAAGCCTCCACAGGTCATTTTCATTCTGAGAGCAGAAGAGCTCAGCCGCTGAGGGATTTCCCTCTGCAGTCGATTTCTGATGAAATTCAAGAGCAGCCCCTCGCAGCAAGGACCGCTGCCCCCAGTCCCACCAGCTCTCCTCACCCGCCCAGCAGCGCTTGCCCTGCGTGGTGGAAGCAGCACAGCAGAATTTGCCACTCGAGTGTTTTTGCAAGGTGTCTTAAAACCAGATTTCTCTGGAATTCAGAGGAGATGAAGGGACAGGAGGCCAGCGCCAGCCGCTCTCCTGGCAGCTCAAAGCGGCACATTCCATGCTGCAGAACAAGGGCCCGGACGCGGGCCGGTGGCCGCGCTTGGCTGCGGACGGCATCTGGTTAAACCAGGGCGACCCAGGGACCTGAACTGTGCGTTTCCAAACTACCAAGAGCACACTGATTTTTGTTTCTACTTCAATAAATGAGTGGGAAATTTCCACTACTCAGAGCAGGAGATGCTCTGAATATTTATGTTATTGTTCACCAATTGAAAAAAAAAAGAAAAAAATAAATGCTATAAACGAACATATTTGGTGACCCAATTTGAGTGGTTCATTACAATTAGATCAAGCTAATTGCCAGTCTTGTATTTCATTTGGCAACTTGTTAAGCTAATTGAACAAAATAAAACTAATGAACAATTATAATGAAGTTTATAATTAGACCATTGGAAAAACTCCATGTGAGAATATTTAAGGCGTAATGAATGCTCAAGAGGTTTGGGAAGGGGAACAGGAGGTGTCAGTAAATCACGCCACTCTCTCTTACCAAAACGCTTCTTCCCAGGATCTGAAGTTCTTTGGCACGTTGTCTGTTCCCAAATTATGTCAGCCTGGTGTGTTCTTAACGATTCATTATATTAATGCCCTCAGCACACATAAATGGCATTCACAGTGATGCTAAGGACAGGCACAGCTCTGCTAGCGAGGCAGCGCAGGGTTGGATGTTACGTTACAGCTCTTCCCAACTCCATCTTTACAGCATGAACCAATGTCTCTGTTAAGAGGGATTTATAACGCTACAAGTCAGAAAACAAGCGTGTGGTGCAGACAGAGGAGTTCACAGAACCCTGAGCAGCTGATCTACCACTTCAGTCCACAAACCTGCCTTGCCAGTTCGGGAGCCAGAGACGTAGAAATGGGGAAAAACAGAAAGAGCAACGCTCTCCACATGATCAGAGCCTTTTTTTAATTTATTTTTTTTTTAATAGAGTTTTTTGTCACATTCAGCTCCTACCCAGATTGGAATAAACACATTCCTGCTTCCTTTCACCCCCTGCTGCCAAAGCACAGAAAATTAAATACCATGGTAAGACACAGAGTGACCTTGCGGAGTTTCAATTTACAGGGTCAAGCGGGTGCCCACCGAAACCTAATAGAATTGGCACATCAGGGGCCGCACAGCTTAAAAAAAAAAAAAACAACTTATTTTCCTCCAGTTTGTGCATCAAAGTAATTATTTCATATAGAACTCTGTGGGAACTGAGGTTTTGCATCAGAGAATGAAGGCAAAAACTCTTAATGGCTGGAGGTGCAAGTGCCAGGGTTCAGCAGGAGCTCGTGGTGCCAAATGCCGTAAGTGCACAAGGCAGGGATGAAGCACACACAGTCCGGAGAGACCAAAGGCTGGGAGAGGAGGAGAATCATCCCTGGGGTGGCACTGATCACACTCACAACCTGTAACCACCATAATCCCAGCCTGGAGCCCAAGTGACAGTGACTTTCTTCCCATTTACACAGCTGCTTCACTTTCCCAAAGATTAAGACAATAAACTGATTCAGGAAAAAAGTTTTATTCTTATGAGCTATCAAAGTCTCTATTTCCCCCTCTCCAGTTTTAATTCCAGCTGCATTAGGAGAAAATATCTGTTCCTGCAGCCATGTCTCAATATTTTTATGCCACCAGAACCAGCTGTCATCTTTTCCATCTAATTACAGGTTTCACCAGGGGAGGGATAGCATCCTGGTAGCAGTGTGGGTGTGTAGCTGTCTTTGGCACTCCCCACGTTCCATCACCTTACCATCAGCCTTGTTTGGGGTTTTTTCCTGCAGATGTCTCTTCATCTGTCATCCTGGAGCTGCTGGCACAAACACGTCATGGCCAGGGCTGCGCTCCCTTCAGCTTGCGCTGCCCAAAGCGGGGCTCAGTCCCACTTCAGCATGGGCAGGAGAGAGTTTTGGCAAGGCGGATGCAGAGAGCCATGGCCACCCAACCCCCTGCATCCTTCTCTGCAGGGATGCAGAGCTTATTGCTGCTGCATCACCCATGAAGTTGCCATATCTTCCTTACGCTGGCATCTGGAAGCCCAGGGGGTCCAGCACTGCACAGAGACACAGTGAGAGACAGCCAGTGCCTCTGGGACAGTGTGACCAGCGTGACCTAACCAGGCCAGGTGGAGGAAGGACATACACATTGTCAGCCCCCGTGCACAGCCGCGGCAGGGACTGAGCGACCAGCAGAGAGCCAAGCTCTCTCCGTGATGCTCAGAGCATCCTCCCTCATCCCTGACAGGACAGCGATGCTTCACCTTTGAATCCAAACGGCCACAGGGCTGCCACCCACAGCACACATAACCCCTGACATTACAGACAGATTATTCTCATTACACCAACCCTGGCAACACCTGTATTTGTGTCCATTGCATGAAATTAAAGATAAATCCCTCTGTGTGCACTCCCTGGTAGGCAACACCCCCAGACAAAAGCAACTGGGCCTTTTTCTCCCCCACCCCAACAGCCCCAGTAACCCAGTTCACACCAGAGTTCAAAGCGTGTGCTGAGGACAGAGGACAGCAGGCTGGGCTCTCCTGCTGTTTCCTCCTGACTATTTCGTCATCTGGTAACAACCTCGACAGCCCCCAATGTGTTAAAAGCTCACGTTCACATACAGGGGTTTATACGGGCTTGTGCTGGTTTGGGCATTTCCTTCCTTATTTCCCTCCCCACATCCATGCACACACCCTCTAATAACGACATGGCTCAGGAAACAGGAAGAAACCCTGAAGCGAAGCGTGAAATAGGCTCCGTGACTCCAGATAGCCAGCTCTGTTTACAGCCTTGCTTGGCATTTGCATTAGAACAAATCCTGTACAAGAACCTCTCTCCGTGCTTTATACTCGTGCATTAATTCATGAAGTGTCATGTATCTAGCGTATTTTATTATACACGAGAACTAGGCAAATTAAAATCCTCAGTGGAATATCACGTTCGCACACTCAAGGCCTCCTCCTCAGGCCCTGCCAAGGCTCTGAAGTCCCACCTGTTTAAACTCAGCTCACCTCTTAAACCCAGTTAAACTAACACAAATTCTCATCGTTCTCTTTACGCCATTTATTTCAATTTAGCTTTAACCTCTTCATAGCTAATACAAGCTGAAGAGAAATACCTCTGGTTTAAAGGGAGACAAGTGTGCTGCCAGAGAAGTTAATTATGATTGAGTTCCTGGGGTTTAGCCACCACTTTCTGGACTGCCACAGCCTGTGTCTGTCCCAGTCCCATCATCCAGGTGCCCACAGGACCAGCTGCACCAGGTAGCATCCCACCAGTTTAAAACCCACTGCAAAGGAAGGAAACAACTCCTTGTGTTGGCGATCTCCTAAAACACACCTTTTCCTGGGCAAGGAAAGATGCCACAGACCCAGGCAGAGTTTATCAGAGGCGTAGCAGCATTACAAACAGACCAGGACTCTCCTCCTCTGGCTGCTCTAGAAAGAGCTTGAGATAAACGCTGCTTTTTAGAGAGGGGAAAAAGGCCCATTATGCTAAGATGAGGCTTCATGAAAATTGGGCTGCTTGAACATGACCCTAGAGCTCTCACCCCTATCGAGGTGAAATTTTTCAGTTAAGTCAAAGTAGGTTTCGCATGTATTTTTCAAAGTACCAAAGCCCAACTGACCAGGCTTCTCCTAGGAATGGGTGCTCAGCTGCAGGCTCTCAAACATCACAGCATCCAAGCATCACAGTGTGAGGAGCAGCACTGTGACCTCCTCATGTCATGGCCAGTCATCTTAGAAACAATCCCTTTGTAAAACTAAACCAGAACACACAGAGGAATATACCCATCAGTGGGACGTTACCCTGCAACAACCAATCCTGAACTTCCTTTAAGTCACTACAGAAGAGGGAACAAAACTGAAAAAAGAATTTTTTTTTTTTTGAGCAGAGTCCTCATTAGTGATGTGAATCTCTCCATGTGTTCTTTAATATGCTACTGTAAACTAATTAACCATCCTGGAGATGATGTTTTTTCCAAGGGACATTATCATTTCAGCTGGAATCTCGGGCTGAATGCTGATAAGCCTCTTGAACTTTGCAAAACCACTTGTCAAAAGTAGTATGATGAGAATTCGTTAAGGTCTTCTAATTAAGAAGTACAAGGTCCAATTAAGCTTTCACTAATGTGCTACATAACCCAGTTAAACAATGGCATACCAAGTGTTTTCCCACTCCCACCAATGCTGTTCTATCACTTAAGTTCATCTCCGACTGGTGGTTTGGAAGAATTTCTCTGGCCATCAGAAGCACGGGTGAGGAACTGTGTGGACAGCTGCAGCCTGCTACGTTAATACTTTGGGACACCTTATTGTTCTGCCACTGAAATTGTTCTGAGATGCTCTTTGACTCACTAATAGCATTTCAGAGACTGCTTCCCTCTCCTTTGCATAACAGATTCACTCCCGCTTTGCACACAGATCATGTAGAGCAAGATGCTCAAACTGATGTTGATTATCTCATTATTTGAATCTTAAAAGGCCCCTAATTCCCAGCAAGGAAAACATGTGCGCTCTCATCAGCTCTAAGGTTGCCATACCGGACTGTGGCCGTGCTTCTCAGTGATTCATACCCTGGTTTTATTTCTGGAAGAATACAACATATGACATGTAGCTTCCTCTTCCTACAAAAGATGTAGAAGAAAATTGAGTTGCTTCTTGTTGCTGTCTAAGACCTGATAAATTAAAACCTAAAAATACCCTCCTCACAAAGGGAGAAAGATGAACCAAGCATTTTTGGATTTACCATCTCAGCTCTTTAGGACATGAGAAATCCATCCAGACACAGACACCTCAGGAAGCCAGCAACAAGCTGAAAGGTTTAAGTGGAGAAATTGCTCAATCCAGAGCTCCAAACATCACCTGTAGGAAGACCAAAGCCTTCATGGGTACTAAAACATCTCTGATCAGAGTCCCAAAGGTGGACACAGGCCAAGTGCTCAATGAAGTGACCCACTAGAAGACAGGGAAGTGCAGAAACAGAAATGAAACATTGATCAAAACAACACTTCTTCCAAATCAATGTCTGTTCCATGCTTTGACCCAAGCAGAGCACATGGGACTATCTCAAACACAGTTGACAAACACATCTTTCCCTCTCCCACCTCACCCAAGCTCCTGTACCTCTGAGCAACACGGAGACAAATCACAGAGTCTAAGGACCTGATCCCACGTGCCGTGCTCCACACCACCAGCCTGCTCCTGCAAAGATCTCATGCATTCGCAGAAGTGCTGACAACCTGCAAACCTTCTCCTCCCTCAGCAGCCTCTGGAGCACCCAAAACTCCTATCCAGGAAGATATTTAACCATTCCATCCTGACATTTCGCCACATCAACACCCTGGTGTGCACCAGCTGGAGCTGCACTTACCAACAGGAAGACTATGGCAGCACTCGCATCCAGGGATGTGACGTGGAGGCCATTCCCAAATATCTTCCCCAGAGATTCACCTGGACACCATCTCCCTACCAGAGCATTCCCTGTAGACACCAGCTTTCCCAAAACTCAAACTCTACGGTTTTGTCTCAAGAACAAACTGGTGCTGAGGCATTTTAAATATTATTTTAACACCCATTTACCTGTGTGACTGACGGCTCTGCCTTGCAGATGATATGCTTTTAAATATGTATGCACTAAACGGAAAGACAATGGCCCCAGGGAAGTTGCATTCCATCAGGCAATTACCTGTGTTTTTAAAATCACTGAATAAGTAATTCACACAACCAATTTCTCTTGCACATAAACAATTTTATCAGCTATGCCCTGCTTGGGCTGTTGCGTACCAGCTCATTTTATTTCTTTGAGAACCACTGCTAACTAGGGAAATTAATTGAAATCATAAGGTAGTGGGAGGGGAAGAACCTGCTCTAACAGGAGCTGACAATAGCACATTTCCAAAAGGGGAGTGATAAAACTGCAGCCCTCAGTCAAGGGCAAATGGGCTGATTCCATCACATCACTCAGCAGCTGCTCTCAAATTTGTGGAACACGAAGTGCGAAAACCACCTGAAGTACCTCTGAGTTTCTTCACCATTGAACATTTACATGAGAGGCTTAAAGCAGTTTCCAGAACTAGCTTGATTTGCATGTCACTAAAATCTGTCTGGGTAACTTTCCAGCCATAACACTGAATCCCAAGTAATAAATAGGCAACAAAAATGAAGGGGGCTACACATTACAAGTACTTACGCACTGACAGCCCTAAGGCATCAAGGCTTTCTGAACTAAAAACACCCAAAGCAGACCAGCACTCCATCCGCTCAGACACGCTCTGCAAGGGTTACCCAGCTTACACCTGAGGAGCACCACAGAGCCATGGTGCTCACGGGATCTTCTGTTGCTAGCACTGGTATTAGGTGCTGCACTGCCACGCCAGAGCTCCTCTTTGTCGCCAAGCATCTGGGTGCCACCAGTTTGCAAGGAGCCTGTGAAATCGCATTTGACCACTACTATCCTATGCCCAAGCCCTGGAGAGAACATAGCTAGTTCATTACCAGAGATGGGAAGCAGAAAGAAAACTGCACTCTGCTCCTCCTTTGCAAACTGTGATGACTGCCGCTCCCTGCTTTCATGCCATGGTGTTCTGAATGACCCTCGACTGGATGGAGCACAGCCACGTTCACTGCTCCATGGCAGTATCCAAAGGAATGTGCCACTTGCAATTATCTCTGCTTACCTGGGGTGCAAGTTGGTTGTTTGGAGGACAGGATTTCAAACAGGAGGAGCTGGACTCAGGAAGTCTGGACAGTGTTCCCAGCTTTGCCTTCTTTCGAGTGCAAGTCACTTAGCCTGACTCAAGTACCCACTTACCTCTCCTCCTCCCTGGATTTCCATGAGCTCTCCATGTCCAGCACTTCCAAAACTCAGATCCTTGAAACCAGGGGAGGCACAGAAAGGTTATTTGTCTGCACAGCACACAGTTTGCCCCACCCATCAAGGCTTTATAGCTATAAAGTCATTTCCAGTACACAGAACAATATCTAAACAGATCTATTCTTTGTTTCTAACTATAGTCTGGGAAAAGCTTTGCAACACCTGACATTTGCGGGAGATCAAATTATATCCGTTAACAAAACTTTCTACTGTGTTTTCAGCAGGATAAAGGATTTTAAAAAGCAGCCTCTAGACATTGTATATGTTCTTAATGTATCTGTGCTTCTAAACTATCTTTAATTAATGAAATATCCTCAAATTACTTATTAATAAGATCTGTGGGCTTTGTAAACTCCAGACATTTTGCATGAATTAAAGAACAATATAATCAAGTTTTAATGAATACAAAGTCACAGTTAATGTAAGATTTATATATAGCATGCCAGAGGGGAAAGGAATTTAAAAGTACTTTTAATCATAGGTTATTGGCAGCTGGCTAGCTCATTTTTATACTTTTCTAATGGGTGCTTGGTACGTATATCATCACATTCATCATGCCAGCATGGTGTATTGTCTGAGTCAGTACAGTTCAGAAAGTCAAACGGAGACCAGCTCATTTATAGCCTCATTTGCTAATGAGGTATTTCTGCATCCTGCAGCGAGTGTGGAGCTGGTGTCCACAACGACTGCACTCTTGTGATTCAGTCACAGACCACCTGAGAAGGGCTGCATTTATAGGCAGTTTCACTCTTACAGGATTATTAGCAGCAATATTTGACATATTCTGCAACAGCCTGCAGCTTTCTGGAGCTAGTGAGCTGAGATCTATCACAGGGTGGAAGAAATATACAATAAACTTTTATTAGCTGCAGCTGAACATCTACATTTTGCCTTAAGTAACAGTGTACACACCTTTAAAGAGCAGATGCATCCCTTTTAGCAATATGAACATATCACAACCTGCAACTTCTTACTGCATGACACAAGGCACATTTGCAGCACAATTTGTTCTACTCCTGCTCACCTGTGACCTTCGCAATGAGCCAGCCATGCATACACAACTAGCAGCAATGTTTTACTTGTACTGGGCTCTGCATAAGAAAACAGGGTAAAACTTCCAGAGAACAAGAATTCTGTAAAAGGGTAGACTCGGATTAAAACCATTAAGATCAGTAATAAATTAAGCCAAAAATTATTCCATGACACCCAAAGGGAAAAATAAAAATAAGACAGTAACTGAGTGAAACCTGAGACATGTAATATATGATATATATATATAAAGAATCAATTTATTTTAATTAAGTCTTTATCAATGCTGAATGCATTCAACACAATCGCAAAGACATCCATGATTTCAATGCATTAAATACTTAACCCACAAAATTCAAATAGTGCAGGAGATAATGAATGCTAGAGGTTCGGTACAACTACTGCAACTGTATTTTGTGAAAAACAATGTTTTAGTGCTTCCATTTTACTGTTTTACTATGCTCATTACAGTATTTTTCCCTTTATAAACTGGAAGGATATAGAGATAGAAAGCATTTTAGTCTTTCACTTTCAACATGACATTTAGTAAAAAAAAAAGTTAGAAAATCCATCAGCTTTAAGAAACACACACACTGGAATTCTTCAGCTAACAGAACACTGGATTGTTGCCTTACAGCCAATAAAGAACTTCAAAAACAAAACAGCAAAATGCTGTCTTCAACTGCAATGATGTTAACCCAGAGTAATCACAGTAAATTCTGTGGAAATAACCTGGAGTTACAGCAGGAACAAGGAGGTGATTGCTCCCTCACCTTCTGAACCCCCAGAAGTCTATCATCAACTCTAAGCTTAACACAACAGGAAGGTTCCATCAAACTGCAGCAGCAATTGCCTTCAAGGGTACCGTGAGATATTTCAAGACTGAAATTATTTGGAGTCAAGTCAAATGGCTTTAGTGCATTATGATCTGCCTTTATAAAAACATTTAAGTGCACACCACATATAGAACACTCATGTTTCGTGGTCAAGTAGTTAAAATCACTGTATATTCCTTACAGGTGACAAACATATGGCCTGAAAAAAAATGTTGCTAAAAATCCAGTTTAAAAAGCAAACATTTTATTAAAGAAATATTCTACTTGCAACTGTGACTTATGCTATTGGTGCTCCCATTTGATGGGCTGCTGACGTAAATCTAACCAGGAAAGAAGCACTCATAAAAATCAAAACAGGCAGGTTCCTCCTTCCAGGCTGGAAAAAACTCCAAGACATATGGCATATTTAATCAATAAAAGGGAGCTAAGCATTACCCAAGTCTTTCATAATGCACTTCATGAAATAGTTTTTCTTTTAAAATAACCACTGGTATTAAATAGAGCTTTTTCTTTACAATACAGTATTGGTATATACAAAACAAACACAGAACAAAGATGCGAAAAACCACCCAAGTGACTTCAGAAGTTCTGAAGCTCAGGAATATTTCTGTACAGGTCCAAAGTCTCTGGGTTTGAGAAAGCTCCCCGCTGCTCAACTTCTTTCCCTGCAATGATTTGCTTCACAGCTACTTCCACTTTCTTCCCATTTATTGTGTACTGAAAAACAAAACCGCCAATGATGAAATTACACTTTTCATGTAGTAGAAATATTAACAAAGCCCCCTACCAATCCCAGAACTCAAAATTTAGCACAATGTCTTTCCTTCTCCATTACAGTTGAGGCATCAGAATCTTTCTTCTGAAAATCCCTTGAAGGATTTTTTTAAACCTTTCACAAAGTTTATTAAAAGCAGCAGAAAATAGAAAAGGTTTCCCTTCCAAGCAAAACCTTCAAAGAAAGATGGGAGACAGCTTTGATCACTTTAGCACTGGCATGTTTACCTGAAAGGTAATAAAAATTCACTCAATTGTAAACCCAGTCCAAGTGTGAACTAATTAACGATCTAAGCAGGCTTTCCTGAGGGGCAGCCCATCACAACCACCTCCCTGCCATCAACTTCGTGCTGTACATTCAGGTGATTTACATGGTTTACAACTTAAACGCCTCATGTAAAAGCTATGTTGCAGCCCAGAAAATCTAGACTTCACAATTTAAGAGAAGCAGGGGACTTTACACTCATGGAAATAAGACATTTTGAGCCAAGTATTATTTGCCAACAGTGCCCTGAAACAGAAGTAACTCAGCAGGTCAGAACGAGATTGCTGTGCGCACTACAGATATGGGCAGTCCTGAACCCCAGACCACTTTCACACAGAAGCCTACACCAGCAGCAAATGGGTATCAATATCAAACGAGTAGTCTGAAATATCAAGTCCTGTCTCTAGACACTCAGGTCTATCTGCAAATGGACTGGACACAACCACACTCTGCACCCCCATTGTGTTGCTCAGAGCTGTTGAGGAGCCTAACAGCAGACCAGACTATAAAATAAAACCTTCATGTTTATGGGGGTGAAGGGAGAGAAATTTGTATAGCTAAAAATTTTTTAATTACTGCTCCAGTTATGACAGTGATAGAGCTACATTTAAGTGGCTAAACAGATGTAAAAGTGAAATAGTTTACAAAATTATTTTATAAATTTGCTCAGTGCTCTTAGCTTTCATAAGAATGTCATTTGAAACAGGAAAACAAAAACAAAATAACCCTTTGGGTAGCCAGAAAAGCTGAAGTTAAATTACCTTCTTAATATTTTCCTTTAAAAGGCTTAAGTATATATTACTGAGAAAATGCAACACATTTACAAACTGAGAATGGGCATTTTTAGGTATTGTTAAAAAACAAAAACATGCTTAGCTGAAAAGGAGATGAAATGATGTTGCTAGGCAACATAGACAAACTATTTATAAAGCTTGAATACACTTTTGAGATGCTAAAATTTCCACGCATGTGGGTTTGAAGAGCAATGACAACTGCTCCTTAATTACTATTCAAGGTGACAAAGAAAAAAAAGTAGGCAGCATTTTTCATGACATACCGGAATGCCTTTGGTTTCTAGAATGAGGCTCGGAACATGCCTGGCAGAAAGCGCTACACGTATTCCATCTCGAATTCTCTTCGCCAGATCCTCACTGAACGCATGGTTTAATGCCATCTTCAGGAAGAGTATCACCCTCTCCTCCCCATCTTTGTTGTACTGAGGGACACAGAGGCTATCGGAAACCTCCTCAAAGGCTTCAACTGAAAATAAAGGAAGAGTCCTTATTAGCACCTGCATTTGTATATTATTCTGGGTGTACGTTTTTTGTGGTTGCACCAAAAGAAATATCACCTCCCTTAGAGCTGCAAAGGCAAAACAGACATCCTGGCTAGGTTATTCTACTATAATCTTCTCTGTGTGCTCTGAAATTTTAACTCCTGCTCGGGTGAAAATAGAAGTTTAAGAACCATATATAGGCCTAGGAAAAAAAAAATTATTTGCAACAACTTTGAGGACAAATAACAAGCTTTTACACTAGGCCATTTTCTTTGGCTTTCCTCACAATCCCCATTGCTGCACAGACAGAAAACGAACACATCTGATCACACAGGAACAAGGAGAGGAAAAAGTCCTTAAAGTCTCAGATTCGCACCTTTGCAGGCACACAGCTTCACCACCTTTCACATGATAGACCTTCTCTGAAATATGAAGCAAAAGCTCAAGAACTTTATCTAATTATTAGGAAATAAACAATAAAACCGGTGTCAAGAGCTTGTCTTGAGGGGGAAAAAAGAGAAGCCACAGAACTTAGGTATTCTCTTATAAATCTGCATGATGCAATGAGCCTGTAAGGCCTTATTATATGAAAGCAACATTTTAGGCAGAACACAACATCACTACCCATCTCCAATCCTACAGATACTTCAGGAAAGCAGCCAGTTTCAAGTCTACAAAACAATTTTACTGTTAATGCTCTGTACGCTCTTTTGTTTGAAAAACAGCAAGCCTTTTATTACTTAATCCTTCTTAACACCTCTATAAGGCTTACACTTCACATTTAAGGAATAATGTCATAGCTGAAAGAGGTGGAAAGTTAATTTCATACCTATGTTGTAGATCTCCGAACTTCCAAATCTTACTCCATTTGGATTTAATGTACCATCACTGAAAACCACACACAGACAAAACAAAGCATTAAAGTGTGCTTAGAGTTTGATGAAAAGAGAAAAATTGATGCAATTAATGAAGTCTCTCTACATTTCATGCAGTGAATACACAGCCACGTTAGAAACAGAATTTTGAAAGAATTTGATTCAAAAAGGCACTTTGCTCATGAGAATGAAGGTGTACGGAGAACTTCAACATTATTCATTCACCTTTCCTAGTTCCTCCCCTGTCCAGTAGCCTACACATACACACACCATCGATGACAAAACAAACCAAGGATCTTTGCAGTACATCATATTGCAATTGCATATCATTACTTTCCAGTCTCTTACAGCTGGAACTTGTGTTTCATACCTAGCAGCCTCACATCGTACGTCTGCTGAGCAGATCTGTTTGTGACAATGCCAGACACAGCTTCAAGGCATTCACTCAACTTTGTTTCAAACAGCAACTTTAAACGCAAGTAGAAAATTTAGCCACAATCGTGATCTTCAATATCTATGATCACTACAAGGCGCAGCTTAATACCTGACCTTCAAAAATTAAGTTTTGCTGTAAAGTGAGTCAATAGTAAAGCCAAGACCAGAAGACAAGTTTCCTGATTCGCCACCTTGAATGTGCTGCACTCAATTCAAACTCAATAATCATTATAAACCACAGAACACAAAACCAAGTCCAATAGTGTCTCGTGTTCACATATACAAAAGTGGGGTAGAAATTTGCAACAGGCTCTCTTCCCTCTAATCCAGCTGCTCTGATTAATTTAAGGGTTGAAATCTACAATACTAGATTTAACAAAACAAATAAAACAAGCAAGACAGAATCACATACATTATGCTCAAAGATAAAGTCTGCAAATTTTAACACTTGTTTACTCAGAACACTTTCACCCAAATACTATACCTGCGACCCAGCATGACAATTCCTCCTGTTTTGGGATTAATTTTGCAGTAATCACCATGGGCCCAAACACCTATTAGAGAATGACAACGGTTAAGCAGCTAATTTCCTATTCATCCAGTCACAGGAGACATTTGTATAACTCAACTCATGTAACTTAGTAAAATACATACAAAAATATAACTTAGATATAGAATCACCGAATGGTTTGGGTTGGAAGGGACCTTCAAAGCCCATCCAGTCCAACCCCCTACAAGGAGCAGGGACATCCCTGACTAGATCAGGTTGCTCAGAGCCTCATCCAACCTGGCCTTGTACATTTCCAGGGATGGAGCATCCACCACCTCTCTGGGCAGCATGTTCCAGGGTTATACAACCCTCATTGTAAAAAAAATTTTCCTAATATCTAATGTAGCAAAGAATCCACCTTCCATTTACCACAAAGAGCTGGCACACACAAGAGTAGCTCACATTAGAATCAAACCCCAAGTTACCTTCTGATTGCTTGTTTGCATGACTATACAGCATCCTTTAGAAAACAGATGAAAACACCCACTCTAAACACCACATTGAGGGAACTGGAAGAATCTTCCACAAAGGTTCCCACCACTTTCTTGATCCACTACTTTCATGATGTACAGTTCTGTGCAAGAAGCTTTATGGGCTTGCACAATATGTCTAACTACTTCCCCAGGGAGCTTATGTGCTTAATGTTCTTGAATTGTGTTAATGTAAAATCAGATTTGACTTCTCAGAGCTGGAATAGCTTTCAAATTTTTTGAGATTGATACCACTACAGCAGCCTGCCACAAACAGAAATACAAGCCAATTCTACTCAATTTTTTCTAAAGAAAGAACAAACCTCTATTATTTGCACTTTCATGTGCACATAAGACCATTTTTTTAACTTGTTACAAGCTTAAACCCATCTACAAGAAAAAACAGAAAAGGAATTTCAGACAGAATCTCTGGACCACACTGATTTCAGTCTGATTTTCTTTTTGCCATTTATTATTGTCAGGCTTACATTCAGACTTCAACTTCTATACTCCCTCAATTTTCCTATATGATTATCTCCTGCTTCACACATCCTGACTTCTCTTGTGAATCCACTCTGTATTGCTGCTATTTATAAAAAAGCTTCCGTCTCAAAAAAGCAGCAGCTTGAGGTCTTGCTCCTACAAAAGCCCCTGCCCAGTGGGCAGCAGGGAGTTCAGCATCGCTGTGCCACATAAGCAAAAGCTCTGGATGAACAGAGTCCTCCACAATTATTAGGAAGAAAGCCTCCTGCCCACAGTATCCATTTCCTCTATTCTTACCACCACTGGAAGACTGTGTGAACACAGAATATACATGTCTGAGGCAGGATATACTTAAACTTCATGCTAATGAGGGAGCAGGTCAGCACTTATCCTTTCAGATTCTCTCTGGCTAGGTAGGAGCAGTCTGGCAGAGGTGCAGTAGCACTCATTAACGGAGGACCACTCCCTGACCCGTTCCGCACTTTCATTTCACACTCATGCCAAGCAGTTTCTGTCTGCACTACAGATTATCAGGCTGTTACAGTCATATCTGCCTAACAAGAGCAGGAGCAAACTGGGATTGGAGGTTTCCAGAGATTCTTATTTGGATTCATATTCAAAACAACGCACTAGAAAACAGAGTGAGATATTATGAAACATACCGTGGAGTTCTCACCCTGGAAATCTAGATTCAAAGCTGCACCTGTCTATCACTGGGCAAGAATAAACCTGTACCTTCCTAAGAGCAACAATACAATACACATCCTTGGCCAGTTTGAGCAATATCCAAAGCTTTTCATTACAAACCTGGGAATTTTGAAAAATAAGCCTTCCTGTATTTGTTTCCATTCTCATCGTTCCAGAAGTGCGTAGGCTGACAGGGAATAGGCTTGGTACAAACCAGCTCTCCACTTTCACCCCAAACTGGTTTTCCTATTTACAAAGAAAGACGCATTTTCTGTATTTCCATTCTGTAAACAATAAAGTACCAAAGCAAAGAGCATCTACAGTTATTACTTACATGCCAGATGCTGATGTAGATGAGATGAGCCACGACTAGTGGTCTTAACGGCTTTTGTTCAATTCTTAAACTCATCCCTATTTTAACCCCATTAACTTCAGGAGAGTTACACCACAGGGTGAAGCCAGCCCAGTATTCACAGTAACACAGCTAATTAGCATGCACACCAGAGGCTAGAATTTGGCCCGATGTGCTTTATCAGAATAATTGAAAAGGAAAGCCCTTTTTACACACCCATTATCCTCACTAGAGTCCTGCACAATCCAGATCAAATGGCTCCAGATACAAGTTTTGCAGAACATGTTTCCAAAGTGAAATCACCCATTTACAGCTGTTTACCCATCCCACGACTGAAACATCAGGTCATAACTACCATACTTCATAAGCATACATAATATTTTGCATAATAGTTACCTTCATCGTTCCATGCTTCTACAGCCATTCCAAGATTTCTGGCCTGAATTTCTCCTTTGTAGACTGGAATTGTAACATTCTGACCCATGAAACATGAAATTATATCTGTCCCACCTACAATAAAAGAAGACTATTAGAATATACAGTACTTTTTGGAAAAAGCAAAACTGTTCTAGAGAACAGCAAGCTGCCATCTTCGCCAACTGCTTCTGATCCCCATTAAGCAGGGCAGAATATACAGTCAGTATTATCTAGGATATTATGTAACTTAATAAAAAAGGTTTCTTTTTTACTTTATGTCTTTTTATGTGCCTGCCCCTCATGCAGAAATATTCCTTAAGGCATAAATTTTCCTTTTTCTCTAACCTCTTTTAAGGAAGTTTCCATTTATATAAAAAATGAGAAAGTGAAGGGGCCATAGTTTACAGACTTAGATATCTAAGATCACCTCTAAATATTTTCTTGTTTGTTTTCATTAGCTTAAAGTAACTAGTCAAGCTCTTCCACTCAATATTTACCTAGCTTTTATACCTTGTTCTCATTAGCACAGAGGCTATGGGGTACCATGCCTATAGGATGAACAGTTACCTTAAAAATACTGTCAAAATGCTTACTTGACTGGAATATTTATACTCTCTATATGAACTCAAGGAAGTAGAATTATAAGATACAAATCAATCCTGTTAGCTTTACTCAAAAATAGTCTTCTGCATTTGAGACTATTAATATCTATAGGAGCAAGTTCAAGATTCAGCACTACTCTTAAGACCAGAGTCAGAGGTGACTGTAGTAGCAGACTAGTCAGACTTTAAAAATTAAACTGAACAGAGTTTAAAAGCCCTCTGAAAAAAGTCAGTCCTTGTTACAAAGCAGAATGAGCTCTGTGGTGGATCTTATGTGAATAGAAGTTGCCTCAGCTAGCACTCCTTACAACAAACTGCACAGCATGTGGGCTGATATTTTTCTAATTATGTAATTTACAAAAAATTCTGTCTGCAGTGCCAAATACTTGGCACAAAAGAATTGAAATGGGAACACAGAAAAACCTCTCCAAGGGGTATTTTCTGCTAGAGTCAGCTATTTGCAGAACAGTATGTTCTGTAGGTTAATAGACTTTTCTTGATCTCACCCTGCTACCTCTACGGACAGCCAGTCAAAATAAGTGATCCTGCTTAAAAAAGCTAAAACCCAAAACATCCACCATGTCAGAAACATTTCACCTAAAAGCTTTTGAGTGTATGAGCTTCATTATGGCACATTGAATTATACAGAAAATCTCTGCCCTAAAAAGACAATTAATTCCAGTTTAACTACAACTAAGCCTGAACAATCCAAGGCTTAAGCTTCCCAAATATACAGCAGCAAGAAGGAAATGCGCAGGCAGTTACAGAATTAGTAAGATGCATGCAGCCTAAAAACATCACCTGAGATGGATCCCAGGAGGACACTGCTTTTTATGTGTTTGTAGACATACTCATAGCTTTGGGATTTGAGCGGCGATCCTGTAGACAGTATGGTGTGGAGTGTTTGGAGATTGTGTGTTTCACCTTAAAAAGCAGAAAATCAACAATAGGTTAAGGTAGAATTTTTACAGGAGTTTAACTATTTGTCACTACAATGCAGAATAATTACATAAAGGACTTTGTGATAAGATACAGGGCCAGAACCTGGAGAGGAAAGGGAGCAGGGAGGATAGAAGGGATTCAACAGCTTTTTGAAGCTTACATGGTTTTAAATTTTTTTCTTCTAGCACAGCCAGCCACTTTGCACCCGTTCCAAGGATGGTGATCCTAGAGGGAAATAAGTTTTAATGTTTTGCATATTTAAATATGCTAAGATTCTAAAGACCTGCAATTCCCATTGCAGTAAGCAGAGGCTGTTAGACACTCTGTACATTGATTAGTCAAGCAATGCACTCTTAAAGCTTTCTAAGTGCAAAGCACATCCTTCTGAGCAATCAAAATTAGTGAGATCACATGTCATTTCTGCTGCTTTGAAACTTTTAATTTTATCTTTAAATATTAAGCAAAGCTTTCCCACCTCATAGAAGACGTTCACTTTATTTACAGGAATTCATAACTGCAGAACACTCCAAAGACATCACAAAGTGTTGTAACATTGACTTCATTAATGGGCCATAATTGCCACTAAGCTGTTTAACATAAAACTGCTGCCTTGTTACACTCTTACATACAAATTTTTGTCATTTCAGGGCCCAGTTTAACAAAGAATACTTCACACTGAAGATAGTAGCCAATTATTTTCTCTTAGATACCCGCTCAGTTTCTATTGATGCAAGTGAGTTGCAGGTGCCTAACTAAACATGAAATCTACCCTAGCTAACAGAACAACTGAATTCCATCCTTGCAAAAAGTGTATTAAGAGCTCTCCAATACAACATACTTAGGACTTGAAACACAGGTTGTACCCTTTCCTTACTCTATTCATGGAATTGCTAGTTTAATGTTTCTGCTGACTTTCAGGAAGTCATTTTCCCTGCCTTCTGCTAATTCATTTCATATTACAGCAATAAACTCACTCAAGAAAACTCAGGGACAGATAAGGCTAAGGGATACAGTCTGAGTGCACACCATGGGCAATACATACATCAGTAGAACTTAAAATCCTGCTATCTCTGCTTTTACTCCAAGGAAGGTAGAACAGCTCTTGAGATAACACCATTTCGGACGCAGAGAGAGGATTATTTCAACACTATCAAAAGGGGATGTCTCCCTTCCCCATTTAGGTGGATGACAGTTACTGAGAGGCTGCCACCTCTTGGGCAGGGACAGGCTATTTGCACAAACACATCAGTGCATAAAGCAATTGATCAGATACATGGGAACAGCACAGCGAGAGCTCGCAGGAGTACACTGCTCCTCCAGGTATCACATACCACAGTCACGTGAACTGTTTTTACTCTTGTGTAATATCTTACTTCCCTTCCATGCTTCAAATTATTGCTTATTTTACAGTTACAATATGTAGTCCTTCTCGGTTTATCTTCAAGCTCTTTGACGTTTCCCCTACATCACATGTAGAGCCTAGTTTCCTGTTATTTCCATCCAAATGCTACGTAACTGGTGGATGGTGGCTAAATACAGGTCACTTGAACAGATCTTTTATTGATGTCCACTTCAGTAATTCTTGTCATGCCGTAAGAGGTATCTTGATGACACTGTAAGAATATGGTATCTGAAGGAAAGTATGGTACATCTTCAGAAGTAAGGGAGTCTTAACATGTACATATGACTGACTTGGGAACAGACTGCATTATGCAGTACCACACAGATGGCCACCGCTTTTAGCACCAGATTACAAAAGTGAGACATGCAGACACATTTCAGTTATCTTCACTTACTTTGGCATGTAGAAATAATGCTTAAAAAAAGCGGTGTTATTTCTCGATTCTAAATTTTTGCCTGTTGTTCCACTGGAGGTTTTTTTTGGGAGGTGGGGGGGTGTCTTAAGTTTGTGGTTTTGTTTTGTGCTGTTTTTTTTACTGCAAGCATTCTGACTAGGCATTAACCTTCAATTATAATAGCCAGGAACAAAATGTCAGTCTTTAAATATTACATGTCACAAGAGAGTGACGTCTAAATTATTAATTATCAAGAGCCAGAAAGTGAATCTTTCAGCATCCACTTTCCACCACAAATGAATTGATTTTAATTATCAATTAAAAATGACACTCAGTATTTTGCCAGTAACATAATTCAGATCTACTCCTTACATCCAGTTGGCAAAATAGGGGAAGTTTATAAAATAAAAAAAAAAAAAAAAAAAATCAAAGTTTAACCAGTGTGCAAAGCTAAATACCACCACAGGATTTACAGCTGTTTATCCAATACCTGCCATTTCTCTAGGCTTCAAGAGAATTGTGAGCACTTTTAGGGACAAAGAACAGTGTAAAACAACGAACAGCTTGACAGGGAGAATTAGGCTTTATAGATTAAAAAGCAAAACATGAAAATATAAGCAACCCTGCTGAGCCTTTCCAGTCAATTTATGTCTTTAAGTCAAAGGGCTATACTGAGTCTTATGTTGAGCTGTTTGAAATAAAAGATTCTTATTTTCTAAGTTCTGAGTGTGCTGAGAAATTACTCTTCAGATTTCTCCCAATTACTGCATTTTGAAAAGGCTGCTCTCAAAAACTGACTACTGAACCAAAGTTCTTTGTTTGCCTGGAATCCAAATACTTGACTCAAATTTGAAACAATCAGCTTTGTCTCTTCTGCTCTCTCTCAAAGACTTTTCATACAAAATTTTAAAAAGTAGTCCCACTCAAGGCTGAGTCAAAAGATAAACTATGTTACACTACATACTAGTTTCTGACCAAGGGAATGACATCTTTACTGAGGTTGCTTGTATGTGGTCATTCTAACAGGAGCAAAGACCATTATCCTTCCATTTAAGGCTGTTTACATACCCTAGTCTGTCAGTCAAGTCCCAGAGCACATTTGGTGATGGAATTAGAGGAGATCCATCATACAGCACCACTGAAGCTCCTGTAGCAAGTGCAGTCACTAACCAATTCCACATCATCCAGCCAGTCTGGAAAAAAGAAAATACCTACATTAGTTTCTATCTTTGTCAGCTAGTTGTTTGTTTTCCTGGCAGCTCTATCACAGAATCAGGAGTGTTGCGTAGAGGAGCTACAGGCAACTAGAAAATGATAGATAGGTGTAGCTTTTGGCAGAATCACCTGGATCAAAGCATGCTCCCTGTCCTTATGCAAGAGGTCCCGTCTTCTCCTCCACTTTCCTTGCCCAAAGTTTTCCTACTTTAAAAAACTGTTAAACCAACATCTAAGTTTATGCCCACCTCTGATGATTACATCTAACCATATTACTTATGAATCAGAAAATAAGGCTGGAGCACTGTTTATCCTCTCACCTGTCCCAAGACAGGATCAGCTACATGTTTATCTACAATGTTTATCTAACTTATCCTTATAAATACCTCGTGAGATGGAGATTCCATAGCTCTCTGTACACATATCTTTAAAGCATGAGTCAAGAAATAGGGGGACAAGCTAATTATGATTCCTCCACAGAGATATTACCACATATCTGAACTCCTACATAGATCAGTTTTATTCCTCTTCCTTCACTAAACTTAAGAGTTGTGCAGCTTCTTCACTCCCCACCAAAACAGAAGACAACAGAAGTTCTCATCTCCAGTATGTTCAAGTCTTGCCTGATGCAGGAAGGTAGAGGCTGTTTTGCAGGTGATATTGATGAGGCAGTTAGATCAATAAACCTAACAGACTGTAAAAATCAATTTTCCTCACTAATTAGATCAGAAACATTTGACATGGGTTTGACCTTTCATCAGAAAGGTTTCTGCTGCATTTTATTATTCCACTTGATTTTGTTAAACTCACTTAAGTAGGACAATCCCTTGCAGAACAAGAATTAAAAAGACATAATGTACTTGTAGTTGTAGGAAAAGCTCTCCCATCTTTAAGAAAAATAAAGTGTTTTCTAAAATGCTTTAACAAGCCACACTTGCCGTTGTATAGTACATAATAATGTCATTGCTGGTCATGTTGCCATGAAGAATGTGTTCCTTCAGATGCTGTATTAGCGTACCCTGAAAAAACAGTGAAAGAAAAATTTAAGTTCATATAAATGAAAAGCAAAACTTTGACAGCACATTAAGACTTAAAAAAACTATTGTTGTCAATACTTCACAGAATGTACTCTAGAATTATAGGCAAGTACTTCCTTTTAATCACAGCTGAAGTAAATCCCAGGGCCTATCTACAGCAGCAGCAACTGCATTCTCCATTTTCTCAAATAACTTTCCAGCGCCTCTCTCATTAGATCTCAGCAATTCCCACTGCACATCACTTGTAATCCGTGGAATAAACAACTTCCTTCACATCTAACTCTGCCCAGCCATCAGAGTTGCAGAGTACACCATGCAGGCTGTAATTTTAACAGTATGCTTTGCCCAGTCCAATTTTCCAAGATAAGCCCTTTCAGAGAGTTTCACTTCCAGTATATCTAGGCAACTTGGAGGAATGAAGAACCTAGAGCTGCTATAAATTGCAGCAGCTGCCATACATTAACACTGTTTATCCAAATTATCTTACCTATTAACATCTAGGAAACAAAAGACCTAACTACACATCTCTTGTAAACATTGAAGTGACTAGCAACATGAAAAATCTCACTGCTCAAAGCACAAATATTAACAATAATGTAGTTAAAATTTATTACTTCTTTTTCTCTTTGGTTGGAAATGCTGCTGAAGTACCTTTCTGATCATCATTAAAGCATAACTTGTAACAAGAAATAAATTTACAAACTACTTCACTAAGTCACTTCACCACAGTGACAAATTAATGTGGTTGATTTTAAAATAAAGATGGTTTTTGCATTTATGCCAGGAGTTATAGTAGAACTATGAAGAGCCTCATAAGCATGAAAAAAGATTTATGCTGAAAAAATAGATTACAGATAAACATTTAAAATGAAAAAGGAGAGCAGTAAAACTGGCACGCAGTTCAGGAGAAAAGGCAGAAAACATTACATAAAAATAAAGGAGTAAATCTTATTTTCTCTTTGCAGCCCAAAGGAACCAGGTCCTGATTCACCTGCCACTGTTTGAGTACACTGAGCTGTCTCAATGCTGCCACCTAGCTAGAGCTACCATTATCTATAGCCAAAATTTTTTTTTAAAAAATCAGGGTTTAGAAACAGTGTCTAACATAATTGTTAAGGTTGACAAAAGATTTGCAGGTGTTAACATAATTATTCCATTTATAAAAGTAACACATTGCCCCTGCAGGAGAATCTGAAAGATTCAAAATAGTGAAATTAAAAGTCAAAGTAAATATTGGCTTTCTTTTTCCTTCACTTAGCTGTTGCTATTTCACAGTTTTGGAACCAAAAGGATTTTTTTTTTTTTTAACACTTACTTTAGGTAGAGGCTATGAGCTATTCCCCTGCAAAATCTGGTAACTCTCAGCCTGGAAACAAAGGTACTGTGGTAGAAGGCATAGCTGTTCTAAAGAGCTTATGGCCCAAGATGCTCTCTCAAGTTTATTTATAGGAGTTGTTTATTTATAGGACTTGTATGACCCTTAAAATAAATCCCAAGCATTTATCAATTCATGGCATAGACCTGGCAGCTGATAAAAAACCTCACTGATCTGCCTGTCTTCATTGGGCTTAACATACGGCTGATAAAGCGCCGAGCATCTGGAGCGTCAGAAAAATCAGCGGGCACTGCTGCTCCTGAGCCACACCAGCAGCACACAAGGGACCAGCGCTACGTGGTTACATAGCTGACAGAGCAGCTACTCGTGGCTGCTGGTCCTCACCTCAGACCAGCGCTGTTCTCTATACAGAAAGAGTCTGAGCATGAAAAGTCCTCAGAGTGATTTGCCTGCAGTTGCGCAAGTAGTCTGTAGCAGCGCAGTATTTAAGCCCAGGTCTTGTGAGTCTTTAAGATGCATAGAAATGAACTGATTAGGATTTTACTAAAAAAAATTCTCTCCTTAGATACTTGGGAATATGGAATAACTGAAAAGGAGCCTGTATGAATAGGGTAAGAAGCAGAATCAGCGTTTTTAGGACTTCAGGACAACAACTACTCACTCACGCTTTTTGAGAATTAGAAAGAAACCTTCAAATATCTTTCTGTAGCTCACTGTACCATTCAATATGGTACAGCTTTGCTCCCAAGACCAGAAAAATCTTACTCCCTCTGATGCACTACTTTTTAAATCATCTCCTGTGATCTGGCTTCGTTTTCATTATTTACATGTTATTCCACTGTGTGTCAAGAAAACAGAATATGTGCAGAGAAAACAGACCAGAAATGTACTGCAGAATTAGATAAACTGGGTTGTGAATTTAAAATAAGCTCCCTATTAGCATCTAAGATGAGTACAGTAACAAAACAGCACTGAAGCACACTGCAAATAAGCAATAATTGAAATGTCTTTATTGAAATGTCATCTCTTCTTGAGTTTTTAACTATCAAAGCCAAACTTGGTTAATCTGAGACTGGAAAATGTGACAAAGACCACGGGCTAATTCTGCTTCTGTTGAAATCAATGAGAAACCTTCATTAATTACAGTGGAAACAAGATTAAGCCAAGAACAAAGAGAGGAACTCAATCAAGTGTGCAGAGGACATCCTCTGCATGGATTTTGTTGTAGGTCTGTTCAAACCAACACAAAGCATGCAAACCAAAGAAGTCTCTGATGTAACAACTTGCTTTTAGGCCAGAGGTGTTAGCTCCAGAACTTGAAAAAATTCACCCTGCAATACAGGAACTACAGAGCCGCTAGCGGGAACACGGAATCCTCACAACTAACATAGCCCGTTCAACAAACCATCACATTCTGTCCTCCTCAGGGAGGACGAGTAGTCTGTACTTAAACTCTAAGGTAACTCTGCATGAACTAAAAAGATGATTCAGATGGAGAGCAGAGGCATGACATTAAGGACAAGCTAAACAGCCATAAACATGGGAAGAGAAAACTTCAGAACAGAGAAGTCCTGTTGTCTGATCTACATCCGTGTTCTTCATCTCCCTACTGTTTGTCATGCATTGCTGAACAAAACACCTGTCCTGTTTTTGCTAATCCATCTCTGCAAATACTTAACCAGTCTAAAGCCAGCACAGCTTCAAAACAGCTGTCAAACTTCAAAATACACCTCCTCCTTTCTTCTCCACAAACATAGGATTTGTGTCCCAAAGGGACCATTTTATGCTGCGTGCTGCCTGGTATGATGACTGCTATTGATAATATATAAAGCAGAGTGCTTACAGGCAGCGTGGGATCTCTCTGTGGGCAAATCCTCAGGTTTTTGCCATCAAAGAGAGGCAAGAACATACACACTATGGGTGCAACATCAAAGTCATCCCGCCCTCAGGCTACCTAGACAACTCTAGTCAGTCTCATCCTGACTTTCAGAGCAGAAACAATGGACTCTGGCTAACAGCTGCACGGTTTAATTTATACAAGTTGGTATAAATGCATCTGCCTTTAAGGGAAAAAGCCCTGCCTCTTATTAAGGGCTACCCTAACAGTAGAGTTAAAGTTTCAACACTATGCCTGACTGCTGGAGTCACTTAACTTCAATAAGTTGCCTAGAACAACTTTTAGAATATGAATAGTACATGGAAAGCATGTTAGCACGGGTGATTTTGGCAGTAACATCATATATACCTTTAGTCACAACATGACACCGTCCAAAGCAAAGCTTCCATAGAAAGCAAAACCTACATCCAAAGAGATAGCTAACCATCTGACTTCTGTCCTTAAAAAAAAAAGGATTGATGAGGATGACATGCTCTGAACTGATAAACAGGGAGTAAAGTTTAAGGTAAAAAAATACCAGATAATAAAAACTGCAAGCTCTCTACAGGTCTCAACTTGAGTGTCCAAAAATCAGTTCCAAGCACCCAATTAACATTCTTTGGCCTTTCTTCTACAAGTAGAAGTTGGGAAAGTTCTACTAGTGCTTGTGACAGACACTTGCTCCCAGGAAACAGCTGAAATCTCTGAGAAGTCTCCACACCAATCTCTAAACTAAATTGTTTTATATCCTTATTCATCCATATTTGCTTTTAAACTTACAAATAGAAAGTTTCATTGCAAGTTATTGAAAAACTGTCAATCAATTCTTCCACAAATAAATTATGATCTAATACTATTAAAGGAAAAAATGTAACGGGGGTAGTTAAATACAGACAGCGCAGCTCCAGGAGGGAAGGCATACCCCTGCTGAATGAACCATGCATTTCGGTGCCCCTGTTGTGCCTGACGAATACATGATAAAGAGAGGATGACTGAAAGGCAGCTGTTCAAACTCCAGCTGGGGGGCCTGGTCTCCTTTCCCAGTAGTAAGGAAATCTTCTAAAAAGACACTGCATAGGAGAACAATAAAGGAACATGTCAATTTTTTTTTTTAAAGCATTACTCCAGCCCATATACAAGATCACCTCTGTATCTAATAGTTTTTTCAATGAACTATATACACTATATATATTATATATTATTTTTATTCTTCATCTTTCTACTCTGTTTAAATTGCTAACAGCTTTGTTTCCTTATTCTGTTTTAAAATAAAGATTAGTATAACATTGAGATGTAACACAAAATCAGCTGACAAATCCGCACCTATAATCAGCTGCCAGCCTTAACAGCTCAAAGCAGACTGGAACAATCTGACCCTCAAAGTCTGGAACTCAACCATTTCCAAAAGATATCTAAGATACACAATTCAGACCAGTAAATAAGCAAAACAAATGATCTCTAAAAATGTCACTTATATTATTAATTGTTCATTTCTGGAAGATGCTTTCTTCTCCCTGCTATATCCTCTTGAATTTCGCCTTCATTTGAGAACCATGAATACCAACAGTGGTTTCCTAGAAGCAAGACATCTGCAGCAACATACTAGCTACTGCTTTCAGTGAAGCAGAAGTTGGACCCACATTAAGAAATCTGGCTAAATGCTAGCTTTTGCAAGTTCAAGAGGCCAGGCAGTTTCAATAGCTATCAGCATCCATCTCATCCCTAGTTAGGACAGTCACAGCTCAAAAGCTTCCATTACCTGTTTGGAATCTTAGAAATATCTATGGTTTCTCTCGAGGAGACATATGGAATCACCACCACTTTTTTAATATCTGGAAGCCCTGGTAAAAAGAAGAAAAAATTATTTCCTACAGTCAGTTACACAAACTAAAGGTCTTTTCTGTCTGGTTGGATTGCACAGTGTAATGCACTAAGTAACAGAAATAATTCTGATGCACAGAGTACTGGATATAGTTCTAAACATTACAAAACCCGAAAAGACTAAATTGTTGCTTGAGATATGACTCCCTCCACGGTTCCAACCTTTTAAAAATGTATGTGTAAATCTGCAAGCTTTAGTGTCAGAATACCTCTTCATTGTCTTCAGCAGCATTTCATTTGGGCTTAAAAAAACAGTATCATCAGTCCCTGTTCCCCTACCTACACTGCTGACTAATTTTTGATGATACATTTAAGCTAAGCTAGCAAAAGACTGTTAGAATTTCACAAAAGACTGGTTACTTTTTACTCAAATCAGCTCTGAAATTCTAAGTGGCCCCAGAAATCACATAAAGGAGGAAGGACAGAGACAAGCAGTCAGAAGTATCACTTGTAGTGGCAGTGCAGGCTAGGAGCACGCACAGAACTACAGCAAAACTAACGCTAGATGGTATGCAGTGAAATACCTTTTACCACACTAAGCAGCTTTTCCAAGTGGTTATGTTCTTTGCCATTGTATATAACAGCTTCAACAGAGAAGATGAGCTTAGGCTGAATCTGGGAAAATCTGTCCAGTACACCCTAGAGACAAAGAGAAAAACAAGTGAAAAAAATAAAATTGCTACAGAGGAAAACCCACTGGATGATAAATGCAAACCTCAATTCAAGCAAGGAATAAGGACCAGAATTATCAGGAGAATTGTTAAAAGACTGTCTTTCACTCACCCAAGATCTTCAAAGTACAAAATGTTTGTAACAATCCATTTCATGACTCCCAAGTGTATCAACCAACAAAAAAGATAAAATCACTGCAGAGCATAGAACATCGTGCACTGAAGGATCAAGTTCACAAAGCTATCTAAGCAGTTAAAAATTCATCTTGAGACTCAGACTCACAAACTCATCTAAAGAGGATAAGCACCTAACTGATGTGAGCAGGAGTTAGGCACTTAATTTACCCAAAGGCCCACAAGACTCCCGCCTGCATTTGCGCACAGGCACTCTGTATGCCCCCGTAAACCACCCCAATGCTGCTTCAACAGGGTAACAGTTTTTGCAGTCTGCATGGGGGAGAAACTGCAAAACACCAATCTTCTGGAAGATACATTTACCATATGGCAAGGTGGAACTTCACATGACCTCACAGCTTTGTTTTGCTCACTGATTTTTACCAGAATAACGAGATATTGAAAACACACTATAGTATACATACTACCAACAAAAAACTACCAGACCTCCTTTAGAACCTCTGGGGCAGGACACACTCAAATGCTAAATTTTCAGGTCTCTCCTCCAGCTTAAACTGTTTCCAGGAATTTACCACAGCTATTATCACATTTGAAATAAAAATCCTTCTGATATTTATTTTTTTTCAGATACACTGCATGCAGCAGCCTACCAGAAATTGATCTTTTTGTAGTCAACAGCAAGAAGCAAATCCTTTTAGTAAAAGCACACAGTAATCTTCATCCCTCTCTAGCTACATTACTTCAAACATTAAGAACTACAAGATTACTCAGTATTGTAAAATTGTCAGCTAACTGTTCAAGAACAATCTCCTAAATCATGCTGCAAATGTGCTTATTCTCCCCAGCATTCTTTATTCTTCTGTGTCCTGCTTTGTCGTCTACTCTGCAGCCAAAATGAAAGCCAAATTATTACCAAATCAAAAAATCAATGCTAAAACAACACCATCAACTAATCTCTATTAAACTTCTCTTTTCCATGCTGAGCTGATTAGACTTGCAAGAAAGCCTACTGCAAAAGTGCAGAGGTCCTGTCCTGACAACTTCTCCATGTTATCTTTTTAGGGAAGCTCACCGAACACCACAGGTAAGGTACAGGGACACAACTAAATATAAATACGCAACTGTCTCTGCTGAGTATGTCACTTGATAGCTTTCACTTCTATCACCCAAAGATGCTTTTCCTTGATCACATGATCACAAGAAAATACAGTGACAATGCCTTGATACCTAACTTCCATGAATTAGTTTAAGACAAAAATCACCAGAATCTGTTCTGGTGGCAGAAGAGATTTTCAAGAAGGCCCCGGTGCATTAGCTAGCAAACTGAGAAATGCAGATTTAACACATTAAAGTTACTCTCTAAGGGAGTACAAAATCAAATTTCTGCTTTCTTAGGTATGTTCGTGTACCTACTCCTTTGTACCATTTTCAAAGAATGGACCAAGCAGCCAAATTACACACAGCATGCGTGTGTGTATATATATATACGTGCGTGCGCGTGCACATGCATATACACATTCATGCTGAGCACAGAGCGTACATACTGCATATCCATGCTGCCTGATGTTTAAAAATGAAGACCAATAGGAGGACTAAGCGTACTCTAACAGAAGAATCAAATCTGAAGAGAAGTGTGAATCAGAAACAGAGATGACTACAATTCTCAGGGTCTTACTAATCCTGCTAACGCACCCAGTTGGATTCATTAGCACTGGCAGGATCAAATCCCACAGGGCAGCCTGGTGTGATACAAAGGGAATACAAACAGATGGAACATGTAATTGCTACACCGGAACTTTAATCCGACCAGATGGCTCAGCAAGGAATTGCTTTCATGAAAAGCTCAGGTACACCAGATATGGCTCACTCTGTTCCATCAGTCTCAAATCCAGTACCAAAAATTATGCAGGGCCCCATGAATGAAGCTGCACTGACTTTGCTAGGGCTCAAAGGTTTTTCACGCAATTCTAAGCAGAGCTTCTTTTTAAGCTTTCATATCAAACAATTTCTTATGCACAGGCCACACAGATCCACTTTCCTATTAATATGCATAAATGGATAACACGGACCAGAGGAATGAAGCAAAAGCTGCCGAGAGTGGCATTCTGCGTGGGAGGGAGCTCACTGGTTCTCTGACAGCAGAATTCCTGAACGTTTGGAGTCTTTGGGCATACGGCATCCAGAGCCTGCAACGTGTAGGCAGCTCTGAAAAGTGACACTTAAGCTTCACAAAACATATATACACAATTGGATTTGAAATGCTGAGAAGTCTACACTATTGCCCAAAACACAAACAGAATTTTATTTTCTGTTAACAGGACTAATGCAACTGCACAGAAGGAGGAATTTGTTTTCCTTAGGGTGGAAGCCAATACCTCTGAGGACCTCTGCTGATTTTCCTCAACATTTTAGGGTCTGAATTCACACCAACACATGCTGCCAAGCCAAAGGAGAATAAATGATATCGATGGCACTGCTGCTCCAAGGCTATGTTTCATTTAAAAACTATCACAAAAACTAAAGCTGAGCACTGAAAATAACAGCACATCAATATGGACAGAAAACATACCAGTACTCTGTAATGCAAGCAAAATGAACAGTCTTCCCTCAGATGAGAGATCAAAGCACATTGCAAAGAAAAAAACTCCATACTGTCATTTTCTGAGCAAGCAGAAAATATTTGTAGAACAGATTGATCATTACATGCTGTAATGATTTTTTTAAATCATTTTTTCCCCCAATGATCCAACCTCAAGTACAAGCAAGTGGAATGCTGCTGCCCTCTAGTGCTAATCCGGAGATGACAGTTCCACACGTGTAACCAGATACGGCGGTTAAACACCGAGACTGAGGGTACGTACTTCCTAAAAACTTTGGTGTTCTCTGTGGTCTGCAATGCACAAACGGTACATTCTCCAAATGCTTGCACGCAAACTTTTAGATAGAAGAAAGGTTCAACATTCCATTTCAGAAGGGATTTATATCTGTTGCTGCTCGATGTGTGCTAAACACTTTACAAAGCAAGCAGAATATATTCCCAAAGCTTCCAGGGCACACTAACATCTGCTTGACTATCATGATAATTTTTACCGTATGTTACACGTAGCATTTATTCCTACACTAAAAAGAGTTAAACAGGTTAGTGATATTAGCCTAAAACTCCTTACCTTGCTGGCAAAGCCTTCTGGAAAAGACCAACTGGGGTGTTGCTCAGTTTACCCACACAGGAGGCAGAAGAAGGGACTACTTAGGCAACAAAACTGGAGTGTAGCTAAACAGCCAGGGAAATATTTGGGAAGGAAGGGCCAAGCCCCAACTACTCTCCTGCGTTGCTGCTCACTTGCACATATAATACAATAAAAGCTCACTAAGTCTATGGATTCTGCTTGAAAAAATATCCCAACAGTGAGTTCGCTAAGCGTGCTCAAATTACTACGCTGAAAGTCAATACTGACAACTGAAAGCATGGGGTTTTGTTCAGTTTGTGGCAGCTAGAAAAAAAAAATCTGGTGTACCTGGCTGTGCCAGGAGGTGGCAGTAGGACTAAACGGAACAGCATCTATCTGCCACTTTAATTTATCACCTTCACATTTCCCTGAAACACAACAATAGCTTTTCTGCAACACGCAATAAGGCTACTCACGTTAATGCCAAAGTCTGGTGATGTTGAACTCCAGATAGCACCAATACTCGCAGCAGCCAGCATTGCTTCCACCGCATGAATGCTGTTTGGTAAGTAACCTATGGCAGAATTTGAACAGTTACAGATGGAAGAAAACTTAAAAATAGCAAATTTTACAGTAAATATAATGTATACAATAGCCAGTTTAAACACATTTAAAAATGAAAAATCCTAGACTGAAGCATTCTTTGCTGTTTTCCACACAATCATAATGTCCTTCTTCAAAGTCAATTCAGTTACACAAGGAATTAGAAGTAATTCCATTTGTAAAAGCAGTGGTATCAGTTTTCATAGCTACAAGGCTACTCCCAGTTTACAAACGTTTCTGCTTAATTAATGAGACTTTCAGGATAAGAGGGCAACACACTGAAAAGAAGAACTGGGAGACAGGAGGTTTGGGGTCTGAATAGGGTACATACAGCACCATGTAGGGGAACAGAACAGGTCTGTAGAAACAGCCATTACAGAAGGAATGAGTATCTGGAAAGAAAGATTATAAATACTCAGTTCAAAAGCACAAATTCAGCTTTACAAAGCTAAACATTGTCTGGTAGACACTGCCAGAATCTTAAACACAAACAAGCAAAACCAGTGTCTCAGCTGATAAGGGAACAATACAGTGGGACAAGTCCTGGAACATTCCCTCACAAACGTAGCTCTTCAGGTTTATCTCATCAGCTTGCAGCAAGATTTCACAATCTAAATTCAATTTATCAAGGCATCCAGAAGAAATTGATCTCAAGAAAGTCAGATATTCAGTGGGCTCTACTTGAGCAACTCTCCAGAAGGTGCTGGGTGCCTGATATTGACTCTCAACTGCTCAGAATCCAACCCACACATGAAAACATGGAACTGAAACCCACAAACTACACTGAAGTGATCAAAGATCTGGAGTTTCAGATCACCCTTCTTCAGCAACCAAAAAGATGTCCAAGTACTTTAAAAAAGCACATGATAGGCCTAATTGCAGAACTTGGACACCTAATTAGAATTCAATGTTTGAAAGCAAACTTAACTGGCAATAAAAGCACTTTCCAATCTGTTTAAGAAAAGTGGCGAGCACTGACAGATGTTGGACTGCAGTGTAGATCACAGGTGCTCCACACGTATCTACCAGACAGCAAAAGCCCGCTAGTGCTAGGCGCTTTTCTAAGAAAGGTATTTATGGATGTACTTTTCAGGATAGCAACTAAGACCACAGATCTTGGTAGCAATTTCTGTTATGTTAACTTTATCAAGTACAAGGGCACTAAGCTTGATTTCTGCCAGTTCGTCCACACAGCTTGACAAAAACCCTATCCTTTTTCAACGTTGTAAAAGTAGACTTTAGAAGTAAGTCTTAATTTAAACTGAAATTTTTCTTCACAACACAAAAATCAGTTTCTTCAACCAGCTTGACCACTTTAGTTAATCTGTAAGCTGCTGTGCTTTGGGGAGTAGCAACTTAGAAAACAGCTTTACTTCTTAAGCTCAACAGTTTCTGAAAAAAACCACAACTGAATAAAAACCTCACACCATGTTAATATATAAATTACTCCCTAGACCTGCCGACAGTTTGTGGTGTTTTGTTTAGTGAAGTAAGTACATGAAATGCAGCAAAACCTCAGGCCCATAAAGGTATTATGAATTTTGCTATTCTTCCCTGAAGGTCAAGGTTTACGATACAAGGTACAGTATCCCAAAATTTCAGCGATTTTTAAGAGAAATCTTCCTCCCTGAACAATTTATTGAATAATTTGAAATATATGAACCAGAACAGACTAAAATGTCATTTTGTGTGATGCAAGCAGCTCTTTTTTAATTGACACCAAGTATCTCCACCGAGCATTTCTTGGATGGGAATATCAGGGGGCCAGAATGCAACGAAAATCGAAAGATGTCTCCATGCTTTGGAGCTGTTACCTTGCCACAGCTTACAGGCATCAGTTCTATTATAGGCAGGTTCTCCTTTTCACCACTCCTACAAAAGACCTTAAGGCAAGAACACAAGTCTCTGCTTATTATTGTGAGCCAGACAATTAAATCATTACTTTGGCAGTCGACTTTGAGGTGGTGTTTGAGTTTTAAAGTGTATGAGCCAAAATTGCCAAAAGGTATGAACATGTGGTTCTATTCTGGAAAGAGATCCTCCAAACATAGCAATGTAAGAACTCAAGTTGCTTTTCTCTTGTCAACTCCCAACTCTAAATGACACAAACTTCTTCTGTCAGTCTTTCAGATTAAGACTAGATTCTCAGAAATAATTTTTATTTCTCTTTCTCACATCAGAGATTCTGCAAACCAATTACAGCAACTGTCACATATGTAAAACTCCCTGCATTTGACTGTGCCCCCTGAGCTATCAACTGATTCCTCAAAGCACTCAGTAGGCTGACACAGGTCATAGCTGTCTATAAACGTGGTAAGTATGAATGTTGCTGACAAAGTGGATGAAAAATCCAACTTTTTTAGCCAGATTCACAGAGATCACAGAACAGTGACCTATGTACAGAAGCTCTGTACTACAGAAGAATAATGGTGCAGCTAATTTAAATATTCATCATATGTTTGCTCATATTTAACTAGAGCCTCCACGTTCCTTCATATGGTATTTCAGCTAAGGATCAAAACTAGCATTTGTCAACGTGAGTAAAGTCTACAGAACGTACTTGTCTATCACTGTATCTTAACTCACCCCTTTCTCCAAGCTGGTAAGAAAGGTAGAAACTGCCTTCTGTTACCAGAAAGAGGAGGATCTTCATACCTTCTTTGGGTGAACCAGAAAGCAACTGAATAGAGAGCTCAAAACACAGGAGCTAGAAACCCAGCAACCAGGAATTCAGAGTACGACATACCAAGGGTGCTAGCAGCACTTCTCCTGACTAATAACTACATATAAAATCTCCATAAGGACAAAGAAATAAAAGCTTTACTTTGACACAAAACCTGTGACAAATCTCTAAGCAGGACAAGTGATATATCAAAAACACTGCATGGATTTTAAGAGGCACTTACAGCCTGATCTGCTCAGGACAGCATTTTCTGCCAGTTGCTATTTAATTAACCTAGCATATGCCAAGATTAAACTTAAATTTGTTCATTTACACTACAATACTTCACCAACAGAATAACTGAAAACCATAGTGCAAAAATTTCTGGTATAATCATGCTGTAAACTATCCCAAAAGTATCATATTTCAGGGCACTGAAAACACATTCCTTGCAAGCACCTAATGCCTTCATAAAGTAGAATAAATGTGTACTCAGAAACAGAGGCATCCAAGCATTTGGAGTCATTTGAATTAAAAAAAAAAAAAAAACACAACACCAAACTTGAACCCTACATCAAAGATTTAGTTTGAGCCTTGAAAGAATGTAGCAGAAGGAAGGAAAGTAGGGAGCTGCAACTGCAATATCCTCTCAGCGGCTCATCCCATTGATCTACACCCGCTCTCCAACAGTGGAGAATTCAAAGACCAGACTGCCAGTTTCTCTTTTTGGTGTTAATATAATACTCCTGTAGGACTTTAAAGCAGTCATCCTACCTAACATTACTGTGGCCTGAGACTATTAGTAACATACTAATCTCCTTACAAAGCTAGCTTTAAAACCCACGTAAGCAACTAGGGCTAATACAGTTACTATAGATAAAACACCGGCTTTAAACAATGTAATTCATTGATGTTTTGTTGAGGATTTTTTGTGCGAACACATGGGGAAGATTAGTTTGTTTTCAACTGCTGACTTGTAACAGAATAAAGCTGGCTACAGGGATATAATAGAAGCAACCTACGTGCAGATGAAAACTACAGAGACTCCGTTTTCTTTTATTCCTGCTGCAGCCATTGTTATTTGCCAAACAGATGGTCAGTGGGAGAAGAGGAGCACTCCCCCTGTGGATTTGTGCAGCTTGCATTAGGTATTGTATCAGTTTCTTCCAACTGTTCAAGCACCTTGACAGTACTGCAAGACATCTTTAGAAGAGATGTTTCACTACACATCTGCTTCAATTATGTTTACTGTTAAGTGTTCTCCTTAGTGATGGAAAGGGAAGACTAGGATGAAATCAGGCTGAAAGAGTGCCGATACTGCTGCTTGTCCGCCCATATGCACGCACCTCCAACTTTAACCTTGTCTTCAAGGCAGTAAAGCATGGAGATGTAATTCACAAGAGAACAACGTTAATGGTCTTGTGTATCATTCTAACACCTCAAGATTGAAAATTATTTCAAGAGAAAGTAGTAACAAAGGGCAACAGAACCTGGCAGGCTGACCAGGTGTTAAGTAACTATAACAAAATAAGTAAAACATTCCAGAAGCAGTAAAAACATGCCCTGTATTACTGCTATAAACCACATACAGAATCACCCTTCCTTCTGCCACCTGCTATAAGTTTGGGAAAAAAATTAGGTCCCAGGAGATTTTTGGCAAGCTTTGGAGAGCCTGATCTTTGATGCCACAAGTGGGTGTATGACTCAAGCTTTCCCACCCAACACTTAACATCTCTCCCCCATTTCCATTTGGGATTTGGAGAACAGCCCATAGCGTCAACCTCTCACTGTGATGTCACTTTTCAGCTCTTCCAAGAACTACCAATATCCTTTGGCACAAGAGAGAAATACATGAAAGAAGTTGAGACCCAATCTAAAATAGCTATCTAAATAGCTGGATTGCTGCTAAAAATCCCATCAGATTTCTTTCACAGGCAAGCTCTCCCTAGATATGGGCTGCTGCCCAAGGCAAAGCAATCTGTCAGAGGCAGAAGTCCAGGACTGGGGAAGGAAAGGAGGGGAACTGCACAACTGCTGATGGGAGCTAATATAGGTTCACCTGACTGAAGATTACACAGAAGAGTCTCACCAGCCAGGGTTAGAAGGCAGAATAGGAAAAGAGAGAATGTGAGAAATTATCCAGAAGAAAAAAAAAAAGCATGTGAAGACTCCAGATAATTTTAAAAGCTCTACCTGAGCCCAGGTAGAATTGAAGCAAACAAAGAGGTTTTGCCTAGTTCCATTACTCTTTCCTGTTATTAAAAGTAACGGGTTTTGTGAGGACTCCAAGCATAAAGCAAGCATGCTTCCAGAAGTATACTACAACTGTCCATAAAGACGTGCTTAAACTACTGAAATGCTCAAGGGGCCCAGCACAGATACTTGGTACCTACAGCAGCTGGGCAGCAAGGTCTCTGCTGTGGAAGTGCCAGACAGAAAACTTTTGCTCAGGAAATGCACAAAAAGGCCAAGGAAAAAAAACAAAGCTGCAGCTTACTCCAGCAATGGGAATGTAACTCCACAGATTCAGGGAGCTGGGATTCAAGTATTGTTTGTCATGCTATTTTCAATGTATGTTTCCTTTTTTGTTTGTTTTTGTTTCAGGGTTTGTTGGTTTGGGGGTTTATTTTTTTGCTGTTGTTTGTTTGTTTTTTAAATAACAGTGACACCATCAAATAGCCAGAGATCACAATTTGCATATCGTCTTGAAATCACTAAAACTCCTTCCAGGCTTCTCCAAGTCAACACATACATTTTCTCTCCAAGAACAGGGCAAAGTGAACAGTTGAAATCCCACGCTTTCTGTGGAAGGAAGCCCTGACATTAAGGATGAATTTAATAGAAACTTGGAACTGCTACCTTGAGCAAGCATGTAAAAAACCTGGATAAATAAAAATAAGCGGTATCTAAAGCATACTAGTTTATTCATACAATCTTATCTTTTTAAAGTATCAACTATGTTTTTTAACTAAAATAAGAGCTGCCAAAACAACAAACAAGATTCAAGAATCAGCCACCTTCCAGTTGTGCTAAGCAAAACACAGTCACTAAGTAAAAGGAACTGTTATTAAAATTACAATGATAATAGCATCATTAGCTTAATTATTAGCACCACTGACTACAACTATATTTCAACAGCACATTTTCTCAACTACAGAGCACATTTCCCCTTCCTAGTATACCTTACTATGAATTGCTCACAAGATGAACACAAAACAACAGCATCACATTCTGTCTTCTTTTCCCAAGCCAGTAGTATTTCTAACTGGTTTTGATTAGAAGAGTTAAGCAGTATTCATCAGGTTGTGAACAGGACTTTAATTCACACCTTAGAACACAAAATCTCCTGCAGATAAAACTAATCTTAATTCAGAATGAATGTTTTCATGAAATGTGACTGCACCTGGTCATACTTAAACAGTGCTATTACATCTGTTACCCTAGGGAGCAATATTTTCTTCCCAGAGATTAAAGCCTTCTGATTTAGCATCAGACATCAATATGCAAAGTCTAAAAAAAAGTTTAACCTGAGAATTAGGGCAGCAAAGAACAGCAGGTTTCTACTCACAAGAACACACCAAAGCTACAGCTGACACTACTCATGAGTTCCTAGCTACTGTCCTCCCCCATCGTACCATGTTCACACATGGTTTTCATTTACACAAAACATGAAAACATATCCAGTAATTACTCCTCTACACTGTCCATCACTTCCCCACAACACATTTCATCAGATTATGGGATCTGAAATTGGTACAGAGCACCCCTTCTGTCAATCATGCATGACATTCAATCCTTCTTTTTAGCATAACCAGCAATATACACTGGTGAACTGGTTTGAGACCCCCGTTATGACTTTTTTTACTTCTAAAACAAGAAGGAATAGTGTATTAAATGCCCACAAGCAGTCTTACAAAACAGAGCATTCTGAACTTGTTTTGTACATATCAGGAGAAGTTTTATTGCAAAGTTCAAAAAAAGAATGCATTTGGTATGCTCCACAACAACAAACAATATTTACAGAAAGCACTAAAAGGAGTCAACAAAAGCTTGACTACAACTTTGACTGGTTTCATAATGTTCAAGTTTCCAGTCACATGCATAATTGAATATCATTTTGCTAATATCTTTGGGGCAACTTTTTAAAATACACACAACCCATTGTTACCATTTGATGTACACACTAGAGGACAGGTAGTGCGGAACACTATACTTCAGTTCTAAGTTTTCATATTTATTAGTTTCATTTCAGAGGTTGCTGCTGCTCAACAAGTTGCCAGATATGAACATGACAGCGTTATGACTCAAAATGGAGACAAAATTAGAGCATCTTAACTTAGTTGTCACTCAGACAAATCTTCCTGACTCCACCAGCTGTGATAATTAAGTGTTCAGTTACCAGTTCCACAGAATACCCATACTATATTCTTGAAGTATGAGCTCTCGAGTTTATTTTACACTTGCAGGTCACATTTGTGAGTTTAATAAAAATAATAATGCATAGCCTTCTGTTTTTGAAGCACATGGGTTTGAGCTCTGGTTTGACATACAGAAAACAAACCCATTTCATCACTTGGGATTTGCATCACCTAAGAATTTACACATATTTAGGGTAACAGCCAAGTATTGCTCAAAGAACACGTGATTCCAGTAGTAAGACTGATACACACATCAGGAGAACTACCAGGCAGGAGTCAAGGAGCTTGAATAACTCCTTCCCATGCCTGGACAATATACCATACAAGCGGTTCGCAAGACAAAAAACTGTTTACACAGAAAAATCCACATGACAGCCTTATGACAGGAAATATTACTCTAGATTTTTTTTTTAAGTTATTGAAAGGATCACAGGGTTCTAAGTATTAAGCTCTGCATTGGTGTGACTTGAGAAGTTATTGCTCACCAGCTGTTCACAAGTACTGCTCTGGAAGTCACTGCTCCTGAAAGCGCTGGCAGCAGAAGGCAGTACAAGTCCATTCCTCAAGAACTGCAGTTCACAGTGCACCATACTACCTGTAGCCATGGGCTCAGTAACTGCCAGCTGGCACCAGAACAACGAACCTGAGACCGTAATTTCCAAAATTACCCCCATGTGAATCTGCCAGACCTTGCGAGTCAAGGCTCAGTCAGATGCAAAGTCTTCATCACTTCCGCTTCCATGGAGTACTTATGAAGAAGACCTTAGTGAAGCTTTGAATGAGGTATTTTCCTTCCCCCTCCAGCACTAGAGAATTTGCAGGCTAATCCATGCTCCTTCCTTCTGGAAGCATATTTCATACAAGTGTAAATATAGCAGTATAAAAGCCTTTTCTTTAGAATATTTCTGTGAAGCAGTATTTCATATTTGTGTTTTTATAACCCTGATACTCACTTGCATATTTCAAGAAAATTTTACCTCTGTCCTTTAAAAAAAAAAAGTTACTCACCCACAACTCTGTCTCCTACTTTTATTCCCATCTTCCTCATGGCTGCAGCATACAAAGCTACAGCTTGTCTCAGTTCTTCAAAAGTAACTTTCAAGATTTCTTCCTTGCCTTCCTCTGAGGAAAGACAATTAAAACAACCAGTCAGAAATTATGCACTGCAACAAAGGAGAGTCTAGTATAAACAACTAACTCTGGAAGAAAAAGAATATAAAGCAACTTTAGGAAAAGAGTTTCCACTAATAATTATACTTTTTTTGCTTTTCACCTTCTTCTTATGCTGTATCAAGCTTTTCTTTTTAATGGGAATCAAGTGTTAATCAGTAGTATTCATTCAGCAGGCACCGGGACATCTTTAAAGACAGGAACATACACCTGCAAAATGTGTGTCCTGAAAATTCATGATAATTAGATTCATGATTAGCATTCATGATAAATAGAGTGCACTCACCAAGGTGACCTTCTAACATGGAAAGAACAACCTCATTTTCCCTTTTTGCTCAGTTTTCTCATTAGGTCTAGGAGGCAGCAGCAAGGTGCCAGCTTCAGGTTTTATTACGGCAAGTCACCACTGACTAGAAAATCACGCACATATAGTTACTAATGCCTGACTCTCAATATGCCTTTTAAATATCCATGTTTGCCAACATACCACAAAGCAAATAAACTAAACTGGGCTCCATTCATCTCTGTAAAGATCTGCAGGGTGTTTTCATTTTTGTACTGAATGTCAGATGTTACATAAGCTGTTAATAAATCACTACTGAAACAAAATGAACAAATATAAATGTTATGAAAGGCAAAGTTTGCCATCTTAAAGGTCCCTTCCTGTAACTCCTCAGTGCGACTCCAGCGAACCATTTGGCCTGTGCTGTTTCCAGTATCCAGCACTTCCAAAAGCACACGTGCCAAGTATGTCACAACAAAAATGTACTGCATGCCCTGGTACAGCAGGTCCTTGCAGAACAGCTACCATCAGTCTGATTTCCTTAAACAGGGAACACTTCACTCTTTTGCCTTAGACTTTCATCCCCATAAACTTAGACTTACATGGAGCAAGAGAGAAGGCTGAGAAGGGACTACTGACAGATCCTGTGTTCCCACAGAACAACAGGAAGTGGGACTCTGATCTTGTTCCATGATTAAAGCCCCCAGAAGGGAGTTACAAGTTAGATTAACAGCGGGAGCCAGTAACAAGTTAAATGGTTTAGGAAAGTTACATTTACATTCCTGTGCTCTGTTACACCTACACTGCTCCCACAGAATCGTCCCTAGTGAATACACGAACCTGACACGGGTTCCCAAAACATCACTGTGACCTAGCAGCAAGGGGTTAACAAACAATACTCTGACTTAAGAGATCTTAAGAAGATTAAATGCAGCAGAAGGTCATGAAAAGAAATGCAGGTGGAAGTCTGTTCACCACAGAGAAGTAAATGTGTTCGCTCCAGCACTGACACAGTATTCAACTGCAAAATAGTTTTGCCCCTTTTAGTGTTATCACCTGTGATAATGCAACAGAAGGCAGTGAGTCTTCAGTACACCCCATGACTTCTTAACTAGAAACACGATCTACAGGGACAAGGTAATCACACATCAAACTAAATAATTCACTAAGTTGATAATAATTCCTTCAATAATTTGAACTCAAAGTATTTAACTGCACTTCTTAAGTTGCATGTTTAGCTTTCAACATTAACAAATCAATCACATCAATTCTACACACATTTAGTGTTGACTTACTGATCAGTTTGCTTTTCAGCTGTTGCAAAAGATACACTTAACCACATTGATTCTTGTCTCCATTAAAAAAATATATAAGAAGCTTCCCTAATGATCTCAAAACTTGAAAGTAATCAGTTCCTCACTTTGAAGCCAGCTTTCTGTTACAAGCCTCATTCCTATCAGACTTCAGCAGATCAATTCTTATTGCACCAAAACTGGGTCACAGATTTTTCCCATTCTCTCTGAACTGATCATTGATTTTTATTTTTTTCTTTAATATATATATATATACATGATCAGAGGTTTCTTTCAATACCTCTAAGCAGTAAAATGCAACTGATAAGTCTTCTGTAAGCTTACTGCTGAAAAAAATACAATTCTGTTGTCTCATTGTTTTTTAAAAGCTATCAGAACAGCAGTAAAGCATATGTAATTAAAAAACTGATCTCCATGTGTTATAAATCAGAAATTAAGACTTTCAACACCTACACAATCAATCCATCACTCTGCATAATTTTCTCTCCTAGTGAGCTGTAAGGCTGCACTGTTTATTGTTAAGTTAAGAGGCATCACCACTTGGTCCTTATCCTTATGATAAGGATTAGGTCCAGCAAAAGGGGAGCAGAGACCAACTCCCTAAGGAAGCACTCACACACCTGCACAGAAGCTAATCCTATCTAACAGAGATTAGAATCATTTTTAAAGTTACTAAAGTCAGCAGATAAAGGGAAGGACTTGATTGTCTTAACATTACCATCCTCATTATGAGTATACCTAGATTTTACTAGACTTCAATCTTCTCCAGTATAACAAAACAAAAATTAAGACTGAGCTTTAGTGTTCCAGAAAAGTGAAATTCCAAGTCTTCCACACATGTAACTATCCTTCCTTTCTGTACTGTCAAAAGTAGAGTTAATTCCTACCTACGCCTCATATAGTCCTTAGAATTCCTAAGATAAAAGGCATAGGAAGAGGGTAGGAAGGACAATATCAAGCAACAGCACCAAAATACTTCCTGAAGGCAATCATTAGGCAAGCACTTACGACAAATGTGAAATAGCCCAAATATTGAGTGACGCTAAACACAGCACAATCTCTGCTACCTTAACGCAGTTAAGCACATTCTAAGAAAATTTCATTTAGTTTCCAAGGGCTTTTCAGAACTCTCTATATTGCCACAGCATGTTTTGCTAGTTTTTGTGGAGCTGTGTTGTAGATTCTGTAGAGTTACGACTTTATTTGCCTCTTTTCTCCTCACCCAAGCCAGTTTTTTTCCAAGGTTCCATAAAAAGCAGAGCTGTTTATAAGTCCTGTGAACTATAAATAAATACAAGCCATTAATTTTCTTACTTGCTGCATACAGTGCAATCTTGTCATTGTCCTTGTGCTTCAGAAGATTTTCTGCATAGTTCAGACGGCTACCTTTAAACCACTCTGGGACATCTGCAATACTTTTAGATGTATCAACCACCTGAAAAAAAAAAAGTATAATACATTCCTGGAAAACTGTAATGTATTTTTTTTCCAGAGCATTGTACAGAAATCAGCTAATTAATTCCAAGCTTGTCATACACTCTATTAGGCAAGAATCATTTCTCCCAGCTTACAGATGGCAAACAGACACTAGATTGTGTAATTACAGCCCTGGAAAGATTAATTCTTTTTTAACTGTCACAAGCAAAGACACAACAACAAAATTAGCAAGATTTCCTTGCTGACAGTTCTACCTTCAGACCAGCCTTAAATTCCCCAGTGAAACAAACCACTGTGGTGACACTCAGACCACAAGATACACGCAAACCACAATGCACACTGAGGTTTTCCTCTGGGAACATCTCAAACTGACAGAGCTACAGCACATCGCAGCTCTCTACCAGGCCAGACGCGCCAGCCGCCCTCTCATAGGAATCAAAGCGTAGGAAGGTGTGAGTAGCCATTCTTCCCCAGCGTGAGTCACAAGGTACAAAGACCAACATCAGGAACTTAGACAATGGTAATTCAAATTAACCCTAGACTAAATAAACTAACTGTATAGTCAAATGTAACTAAAGAGTTCAAGCTTTTTATTCCAATTCTCTATTTTTGTTTAAGATTAAGTTGCAGTAAACATTTAAGTACTCCACAGCTTCCTCCAGAGTGCAGAAGTACTGCTACTAACCTCTACAACTAATAAATATTGTGCTACAAACCATGACAGTGCGCATTTCCACCATCCCTGATTTGCTGTTTTCTAAAAAGAGGGTCCAACAACCTAATAAGCTCATATTGAGTAATTCTCCACTTAGGACTAACACATGTAAAGAACTGAAAAATACAATGAAAAAAGTCACAAAAATATGTGACTTTTGTTCAGTTTAAGCTGAAACAGCTTCCTCCATCTAGAACTAATTAAGCCTCAAAATATTAAGTTACCCCTTGGTAAGTCAGTTAAGACTGTACGTTTAATAACAATGATAGGTAAAGAGCACACCTTACCCTTAGTCAAAGGTACATAAATTCCTTCCAAAACACTCCATCATTTATTAGAGATTTAACTGCCCAGCAGCCCATGTGTTTTGTAAACTTTAAATTGAAACTTCATTTTCTAGTTTGTTTTTGTAAGCCTCAGTTTATACCCTCAGGTTCTCTCATGGACTGCACATGCATTACAGAAATAGCATTCTTTTGAATCAAGTAAAAGGCTTTGTGAAAGCCAGATACAACTCTAAATACCTCCCATTCCAGAAAGCTCACTATTTTTGTGCTTTGAGATGAGCAGTATATGCACTACCGAAGGCAATCCTAAAGTTAATTTTTGTAAGAGACATTAAAGCTCACAGGGGAGTGCTGTACTGTATGACTATTTCAAATGAATTTTCTAGAAGTGACAACTCAAGTGGATTTCTTTGCTTGTAACACTTGGGTAGAACTGACCTATAACATTTACAGTTTATCAACTCAGGCTGCAAAAATATTTTTTAATACCAACATATATTACTGCAGTAATTAGAAGCCACTCTTAAAACTGACTCATTACTGGCTTCCTTTACTTGAAGGAGAGCAAGCAGAACATTTTCAGCATTTTCCAGGACAAGATCTAATATAACCCTATTGTTTTCCTCAAGTGGAACACACCTTCAAAGAGCTCCACTAGCATAAGGTGCTGGGCTTGCATACTTGATTCTTCATTATTTTCTACTTAGGTAACACCTATGACTCCTAGTTAAGCCCAGTCTCTTTGGTAGCAGTACTTCACAAAGAATGTGATCTCCCCCTTAAAGGTAAGGTCTCAGCAAGCAAAAGAAACTCCAAGTCTGATAGTTTAGTGGAAGATCCCAGTTCTAGCAAGTCTATAAAAACACACAGCATAGCAACACACCTTTCACTTCTTACAGTCCCAACAAATGCCCAGCAAGCCCACAGGAAAAGGAAAGTAGTGCTGTCTGCAGTACTGCTGACTGCACCCCTTATTAAAGGAGTAAGGCTCTCCTCCTCCTCACAGCACCACTAAGGCCCACCAAGCCACTTTGGGTGGTTAGAGGAACATGTCACGTCTCAGCTGTACTCCCATGTCACCAGCTCCTGCTCCACAATTGCTCTTCACCACAGCTAACCAGTGACCACTTCCCAAGCCTCCGCACCCATGAACATGCATAACAATGCCAATGCTGCCATGCCAGTATAGCTTCACACACTGCCAAGTACTTTTGTTCTTTTCAGAAGTGACATCGATATCAGCTGCTACAGAGTGACACTCATGTCTACAAATACTTAAAATCTTTGCTAAGTTTAACTAAAACACTGGCTGCCTGTATCATATATACACAAGATGTCACCATTTTTCTTAGAATGACCTGTGAAAGTAGAAACTGTTTCACTATCTGGGAACAAAGGAGTCCATTCTAGTTCAAGAAAAAATTTATTTTCCTCAAAGCACGATGCTTACATCCAAGCATCAGCGATCAAGTTGTAAGACACTTAAATTTTTTCAGCTCTTCAGCTAACACAGAACAGCTCAGTTACTGTGACCAGTCTTTACTCCTGACACACAACTGAAATGGATTAGCAGTAAGGACTAACAGCAAGTCAGCTTTGAGGCTCAGTAAAGACAGAGTCAAGCCTTGAAGCTGTCACTACGCTGACACCAAGAGAAAGTTAGAGGCAAGCAGCAATATCCATAAAGAGTCAGTCAAGTATCTTCTTCTGCAGTACTTGTTTATCAGCTTCTATCTCTCCTGTTTTAAAATCTCGCATCACATCAAAACCCCTGTAGAAGCAGGATGCAGGGGCCTAAAAACTCAGAGGTAGTCCAGTTAAAGCCTTCAAGGCATCCTCATCTTCTTGCTTCCCATCCTCAGGAAACATCCATTTTTAGGCCACCATTGCCTGCTTCAGTCTCCCAGTTCAGCCATTGGTGTCTGGAGGGACAGACTTCCAGGAGTACCAGTCCTGTAAGACAAGAGAACAAGAAGTGTTACTGTCCAGCTTGCTCAGTGGGTGCAAAATAGCTCCTCTGAACTACTCAGGACAATTTGCATTCATGTGGAAATAACAGAATAGCCTTGCTAGCAGCACAGAACACGTAGAGACAAATGGACAGTATCCAAATCAAGATCTGGCCAGATTTTGAACTACAATCTATAGAAAAAAAAAAAATAAAAGATCAAGTGTTGACAGTCTTTAGACTACTACTTCAAGAAGCAGGCTAGTTGTTGCATTCTTGCTGAATTCACTCTTCTAAAGGGTGGGTCACATTAAGACACCTGAGCATGCAGTTTCATGGCAGGAGGAACCACTTGATCTATCATATAGTACAGAAACTTGAGACAGAAAAAGGCAAAAGGAACTTACCAGTTCCCTCTGAAGAGCTGCCAGTACTCCAAGTGTGCTTCGAACGGATGGGCTCCAAGGATTAAGATACAAGTCCAGTCTTCTCTCTGCTAAGTCCCAGGAAGGCTCCTCTGCATCAAGCTTTTGAAGTAATTAGTCCATCATCTTCCTCAGACGGAAAAACCACAGGATGATGTTGATATCTTACACCAGGACTGCTCACCAGCTCTAGCTTTGCCCTCCATTTGTAAGAGCTTCAAATTCACCTTTATCCTGAAGCAACGCTATGGCATGGTCTGGTATTCCACCTGTGATTTTGTCCAACCACTATTAGTCCTCCAGAAATTTCAAGCCTACATCTGATTGCAGAGACTTCCATAACCAGTTTTACAAAACCAGAGTGGAACAGGTGTGTTTATCAGGTAAACTAACTCAGAGAACATAAACATGAACTTGACTGCATGCCAGCATTTACAAAATCAAGACTACATTCTACCAGCATTATCCTAAAGCAGAAGGCAGTATATTGGTAGACTCAAGCAGCCAGGACTGACAAGGTATGTGAGAGCACATGACTACAAGGAAACCACAGCAGAATTGTTTAGGAAAATAGAACTTGAGGATTTCACTGTCCTGAAGCATACCAGCAACAGAACATCACCATCCACCACACAAGGAAATTCAGGGCTATACACCCGATGGATTCTTCATGCCACTTGCAAAGATTCCGGGATCAGGTCAAACGACTGATTACAAAATTGGTTTATTTCCCCTTTGTGTTGCACTTGACTGTTTAAAATAACACTTACTTACCTCATCATACAGGCGAGAACATACGATGTTACTGTACTTCCAAAACTCTGCCCAGAAGTCTGAGAAGGATTCCACTGACCACTGGTATAAGTCATCGTAGTTGGCTAGAAGTAATAGACACCCATTAGCATTACATAGAGAATTACAAGACTTCAGACAAACTACAATTAGGGATATCCCAGATGGGGAAAATCTGTGGCTAGAACAACCAGTAAGATAAAACTGATCACCAATTAGATTGCTTCTGTTAAAGGCAAGCGACTAGAAGCATCAACAGAAAGTCTACTTGAATATCTGCACAGATGGCACCATTTCATATTAACAGCACTGTTACGAAGGAAGCACGCATTATTCCTCAATAAATAACGGGTCTGACATTGCAGCTTACCTCTTCATGCTAAACCAGCCTGAATGAAGTTAAACAAGGTGTTTACTAGCTAGATATTAAAAATATGGAAATGAACAGTTTAAGTCTTATATCAGAGACAAATGAAATAGCATGAGGAATGAATACCAAAAAAACCACAATTCAAACTAAATACTGAAATTAAGTCTGTAAAGTTTTAGGTATTAATAACTGAAGCTAATTCCTCATCACCAGCTTAAAAGCAACATTTCCAAATCATGTCCATGCTGTCTGAAGCTGTGTCAGCAGCCAAATTAAATATGAATATCTGCCATCAGTGATGGTAGTAGCACTTTCCTGCTCTGCCAATTGTGTTTCTATTTGATGTTTTCAGCTAAACCACTTGAAGTAATTTTCTCCAATTATCTTTGGTTTGCCATCCTGTTATCCAGCTGATTACTTCAGAAGTCATCTTTGCACCCTCTTCCTACAAGGAGGACATCTTCCAGCTTTATAAGAGAAAAACATTCAAAATAATCTCTACACTGCTACACACGCTTGATCACTTCAGCTGTTTCCCCACCCAGTCTGTCCCTTCCACATCTTATCCACTCAATCTTTTCCATCAGTGTGATATTACTCCCTAGGTAGTACTGAAATAGTAGAAGCAAAGGCAAAATTCTCCATAACTCAGCTTTTGCCTACATATTGCACAAATCTCAGCCTCCTACTTATCTTTTTTGTTTTTACACTCCACCCAAGTTACTCTTCGCTATTCTGTACACTGCATACCCACTGGTGTGGGAATAAGACTTTACCAAAGGAAAGACCAAGCTTCCACATCCTCCTTCAAACATTAATTGTAGCGCATGCTCTGAACCATTTGACAAATGCAAAAAGCTACAAGTAACCACTAATTTGGTTTCTTACAACACGAACAGTTTGTTCTGTCTTGTCTATACAGTTTGTTCCCAAATGAGCTTTAGCATGCAAGTCCTTCAGGGCACAGACCTGTTATTCAGCAATCAAACACTGCACCCTGTTACTACATTTTCAGGGTTGGACAGAGCCATGCTGTTTAAAGGGTTATACTGCTCTTAGCTCTCCTCCATCAGTTCACATCTTAACGTTACATAAGAATCCACTCTTCATCACTGAAGAGCAGACAAACCAATGAACATCAGTTCAAGTCTAATGGAAGCAGACAAAGGTTTCTATACATGCACAGGAATCCACTTTTGAGTAGAAATAGCCACTTCAAAATGGGGTGAAAGGAGTTCTAGTTGTTATAGCCACAAATATGGGCAGCCTATCTGAAACAGCATGTAATCTCAATCATGTAAGCCCCAGTTAATGACACTTCTACTGAGAGTTAGCTAAAATACTGTAGTAACTTGCTTGCTATGTAGCAGGACAATAAGACACTATACATTCGAGTTCAAATGTGAAATCCCCCAGCAGTCAAACTAAGAACATGGCTTGCCCACACATTGTTCCCAATCAAGAAGGACAATTGTTTTCCAGACGCGAGCTGCTAAAAACACAAGACACATTGCTACTCCTCCACAATATCTCTACTCGTATCACAGACATTTATACTGGACTGAAAAATTTGTCAGGCCACCTGCCAAAACTACTCCCTCCATCAAACAAATGATTACAGGAAAGCTACACAAGCAATCTGGTCCCCAGACACATAGGGAAAATGCACAGCATGAAACAAACCAGTCAGAAGTGGAGGGTTTGACCTCCACATGCACTGAAGTCCACCTGGCTCATGATGCGAATAAGTCCACACAGCCAGCGCTCCTGGTACCCTGGAGACACCACCTACAGCAAGCAGTCACTGAAAACAGAACAGTCTGGGCTGAAAGACATCTCTGGAGGTTCAACTCCCGACCCACAGCAAGGCAAAACTCAAAGCTGACAGGTTGTTTCCAAGTCAAGGGACCGCACACCTATTCACAGCCATGCAGGTATTTCTGAATGAGCACGAACCAGAGCTTGAAGTTCAAGAGCTTAGGCAGACACAGAGCAAAACAGCTTAGCTTCCACCACTGAACCAACTTAGACACCACCTTTCACTTCTCAGGATAAATATTACAAAAATATACCTTCATAAACAAAGATGAGCATGGCCTTCACTCAGATCTCACCCACATGTTGTTAAAGCACCATATGAAGGCTTACATTAACCTCACAGCCACGATGGCAGCAATCCCTCCTTCCCACATCCCCTTAAAACACGAAGTCACCGCAGTATCATCCCGGGAAATCCCTGCGAGCGGGGCCTCGGCCGCGCACAGGAGCGGCCCCGGGCACACGGCAGGTACCAGCGCCGACGCCGCCGGGCTGCCGTCCAGCAGCAGCACCGGGAACAGATAACGCTGTTTGCATTTCCCAGCAGCAAGCACCTCCACGCTAAGCGAGATGCTGCACCGCAGGCCTCTGCGCGACGCACAGGCAGAGCATCGCGCTCGCAGCCTGGACCACTCAGGCCCCTCAATGCCCCGGGGGGCGTGCGGGCACCGTGCCCCCTTCCCCGGGGTAGGGGCAGACGGACGGCCCGCGGCAAGGCCAGCCCCGGGAAAGCAGAGCCCCGCTGGCCCCCACAGCCGGAGCACGGCCCCAGGCGGAGCCCGAGGGCCTCCTTGCCCGCCCCCACCCCGGCGCTCACCCAGGCGGAGCCCGCAGCTGCTGGCCACGGCAGCGCGGAACCGGTCCATGTGGGTGTTGCGCTTCGTGTCAGGCTCCCACATCACCTGCGACTCCATGATCTCGGGCTCCCGGGACATGGCGGCGGCTGCGGTAGGAAACGAGCGAGCAAAATGAGAAACCGACCGACCGTCCCCGCCGCAGACCGCAGACCACAGACCCTTCCGGCCACCCCTCGGCCCTGACTGCGCGGCCCCTCCTCCGGGCGCAGCGCTTTAAGGGCCGCCGAGCCCTACCCGGCGGCACGGCTCCGTACCCTTCCGCCGGAGAGAAAAGAGTGCGGGGGCGGGTGCGCCCCGCCCTCCGACGGGCCGGCGGGCACGGCCGGGCGCTGAGAGCGGGAGTGGCGCCGCCTTACTCCGCCACCGCCCCATGGCGAGGGTACCCCCGTCCGGCCCCGTGAGGAAAGCGGGAGAAGGAGAAGGGGCGATCGCTGCGGGATGAATGCGGCCGGGTCGGGGCCTGCGGGGACCCTCAAGGCCGCTCCCGCCAAGCGATGGCGCCCTCTGCCCCAGGGCCCCGCGGCGGGCTGTTACCGGTCGGCTCCCGCCCGCGCCGGGGTGCCTGCCACCTCCAAAGGTCACCCGCGGAGGAACCATCGCGCCACGCTTCTCACCAGATCTCTGCAAAATGACTGCCGCTTTATTTTTTTCTTTTTTTAATCCCAAAGAGCTTGAAGAAGTCCCTGCTGACAAATGTCTTTGACCCAATAACGAACATTGCTCCATAGCCTCGCTATCCCCAGTACACTTTCGTAACGCGCTCTCTGCCTACATATCTTGCACCTTGGATTAAAATCGAACGCTTCTCTTCTTTCAAAATGTTTTTAAATAACTCCCTCCAGAGCCCAGAGGACCTGGAGAGCCTGAGGGGTGGAATCAGGACACATTATCTGCCGTTACCTGCCTGCCCGGCCTTGGCAGCGGCGCTCGGAGGTCAGCGGAGGCGCGAAAAGCGTGTCACGGCCACGCGGCCAAAGCCCCGCAACGAGGGAGGGACGCGGGCTCCAGCCCTGACAGATGTTTCGCAGGAAACAGCGAGCCCTCCTCGCAGGGATTTACTGCAGAAAAGGTGTTTTGCCCTTACAGCTGGGCTCGGGAGCCACAGCCTGCAGCGGAGAAAGCGAAGTGCCCAGAAACTCCATCTCTCCACACGCCGAAAGGGAAAGATAAGTTGTATTTTTTGCCCCTTGGGTTGTGAAGATGTGTATTATGAGTGTGGATGTACGTACTGGCTGCGGACAGAGAGTACCGCGGGGCAGCTCTCGGGGTCAGACTTGACATGAATATCCCCTGCCACCTCTGCTCGGTGCCCGCAGACGCATTCCCCCGCCCTCCGCATCTGTTCACCCCCGGCTGGTCTGTACCAGTGCTGCTGTGGGGTCACAGCTGAGCTCCCGCTCCGGGCTCCTCAGTTCTCCCAGACCTCCACCCCACGCGCTGCTGACCACACAGCCGCCGCTGATGTGCTCCCACCAAGCAGAGCAAGCAAATCCTTAATTTCCCAATTTTTATCCCATTTTCGTCCCATCCGGCCCCCCTCTCATTCCGCCCCCCTACCCGCGCCCCCGAGAGAGCCACAGCTCCCACCCCTCCCGCCGGCCCCTCGTCCCCATCCGCCGCCGCCCCTCAGGCGCCCTGGGACCGGGCGGCCCCGCGCTGCGGACGGATCCCGCGCGGCCGCCGCGACGCCGGCGCGCCTGATTGGCCGCCACGCGCCTGGCCCCACATCAGCCCAGTGCCCGCTCTCCTTACGGCTGGGCTGACGGCGGAAGAGCTGACACCACGAAGAACCAATTGGAGGAGAGGTTTCTCAAGCCCTCTTCTCTGTCGACCAATGAGCGGCTGGATCAGGAGGAGGTGTGCCCAATCCGGTGGGAGCTCTCATTCTGCTCCGCGGGAGGGGTGGGGTGGCTTCGTGAGTCCCCTCAGCGCTGAGGCGAGCAGGGCCTGGTCGATCGGCGGTACGGGTGTTACTCGTTTCAAGATAACAAATCAGCCGCAAAACAGCAGCTTTCCTCCCCTCAGAGCAACCTGTGCATCTAAAATGAAAATGCGGAGCCAAATCACCTGAGAAGGGACCAAAAAAATCCTCTCAGTAAGCTGGAAAAGGCGTAGCTGAAAATGCGCTGACCCACTTACTGTTTAAGGAGAAAAGGCGGCGCTGGGAATTCAGTGGTAAAACTTGGGCTTTTAGGAAAGCCTGACAGAGCTTCTCATTTATTAACAGCAGTTTTACTATCACATCCTTATTTAGAATCAGTTATACCTCTGTGTTCCTCACCCTCATTCCAGTTTTGCATTATCCAAACCACTTTCTTCTTCCAAAAATGACTTTGGAAAAATGGGAAGGAAAAAAAGAAAAATTAAACAAGCCTTTAATGAGGAAATAGGCATCAAGAGGACTGCAGTAAGAGGACTACTAAAAATAGTTTGGAAACTAGATTAGGATAGCTGCAGGAAAATAGCCTGAATAAGATTAACTGGAATTGACCATTTTCAAATCTTTTTAAGCCTTGCTTTATACCTACTAATAGTAATAGGTTAAAAATTAAATATTGTTTTCTGCTTCAGATTAGATTAGGGGCCCTTCAAAAGGTGCTTCAGAACCGATTAACAGTAATACGATGATGGCACTAACTCGTTTGGGTCTATGAGGTAACTAATCTTTACTCAGTCTGTGAAATTAAAACGAGTGATGAAATGCATGGACCTGTAAGATAAAAGTTTCATAATAATACCTGAGGGCAATCTGTGCAGTATGTTGAGGCCTGACCATGATCCATTGATCCAACACTTAGATTAGGAAATATAAAGATTTTGGAAAGTTTTTAAAAAATCCTATATTCAGTGGCTACCAGCTGGTTAATGAGTCTGTGTGAGAGTAAGACACTTGTGGCTCATTTGACGTCCATGATCTCTGCAGTCTTTGCATGGTGTCAGGGGTACAAGTAACCAGAATCAAAATCAAAAGCATTTGTAGAAAAGGAAGAAGAAAGAAAAGTGTTGTAGTTTAGCCCCACTCGGGACCAAGTTATGGAGTCTCCCACTCATTCTCCCTGTCCTTATCTCAAATATTTTCTCAAAAATGAAAAGGAAAATGGAAAGGGAAAAAGAAATAGAAGAAGAAGAAGAAGAAGAAGAAGAAAAGAAGTAGTGACATGCTGCAATAAAAGCCTCACACAGCTAGGAGCAAAACACAAAGAGAAAAGCCAAGAGACAAGAGATCATAAAGGAATTAACTATGACAGGTTGAGGCTGTAGGATGAAGAAAGTCAGAAAAATAAGAGTCAGTGAGGTTAAGGACTGGTCCACAGTAACACCATTTGGCTTTCTTTAAGACTACACCCTTTTTTTTTTCAGCGTAAACATTATTTTAAAAGAGAGAACCCTATGATTTGCATTATGCATTTTCTAGTTCAGATAACGAAGCAGAGAAGTACACTTCTTTACAGTAAGACCTTCATCAAAGGATATTTCTAGAACCTCACAGTTGTCCTAATTAAAAAGTTCAATGTGGCTGAGATCAATATTTCATGTCATGATGCAATGTATTCTTTGAGCAGACATGATTTCATTTATTTAAACGAGAGAGGTGAAATACTGTGTAATTTCATAAGAACTGTGGATTTGGAGAGATGAACGTACCTGAAATAGGCTCATTGAGACAGGCCAGGAGATCAGTTCAATACCAGGGAAGATTCCCAGATTATCCTGACCTCGTGTGAAGGACAGCCCCGCGCACAGGCTTCCAAAGGCAGCTGCTAAAATGGGCCGCAGAGCCTCTGTGAAGAATGGGTGAAATGAAACAACAAACAGCTTGCAGGAGTGACTTTGAGGGGGATCCCGTGATGGAAACTCACATAGAGAAATAGGAACATCCCCAAATTTGCAGGAACAAGACCCATCGGACCAGAAGCAGCATGGTGGGACCCAGAGAAGGCCATGCCAACTGGAAGTAAATCAAAGAATTGTAACTGGCATGGGAAACAACACTGATGACATTACAGTTGTCTTTTCATACCACAAGGTTCTTCCCATGCAAGAAATGCCCCAAAAGTGGCCACTTTACTGTGTACCTGGAGTCTAGACACAGCACGGCACTGAGGGCAGATAACCAGAAACGTCACAAAAACCTCAAAAATACCCATCATCGGTTACCAGCTCTTTCTGGAAAAGTGTGAGATAGAGACTTCAGAGTATACACAGGCACTGACATATCACCAGTTTCAAAGCCACCTTAAAAGAGAAGGAAAGCACCGTTTAGAAATAGATGAAGGATCTATATCCTACTGAAAGCAAGTAAGATCCTAAGTACCTTCCTGGATGTGGGCCCAACCCGTTCAGGGCCAAGTTTAAATAAATGCTAAAAGGTCTAGGCCGTTCTGCTAAATGTGAAAATAAGTGTTTTGACCAGACTAAAACTGGGAACAAGGCCATAACAAAGATGTCTGTGTTCTAGATGTCTTGAACTTGACTATGCAGCAACCAGGCTTAGGCTCAGCCACCAGGTTTAAACGCCAAGGACGCAGGGTATTAAATCGGGAGGAGATACCTCAAGTTATTCCAGTGACTGGAAGAGCTACCAGCTGCGCCCCGGACTCTGCGGGAACTTCCCAGTAAGGAACAGGTAAAAGCAGAGCTCTGCCCTGTAGTTTTTAGAGCAGAGATCCTGACTGAATGGTGCGCAGACATGGTCATGGGCCGCCTACGCCTTCCCAAGCACAACTCAGGAGGAGCTCACTGGAGGGTGTTGGGATACTCCGTGCCTTGAAGTTACTGTTGGGCAATTTGGCTAACGTTTTCTGCCCCAGCTCACATCATCGCTCCGTGCCGAATCTACACCACAAACCTATGGATCTGTTTTTATATTGCCATCATTGTGTTTTTATCCTGTCTAACTCAGGCTCCTGTCGATGGTGAATCAGAATGTGCTCTGAAGGCAATAAAGCACTTTTCTATCTCTGGAGATTCTTACCTCACTCTGCTAACATCCTGGTTGCTTTCACTACGCAGAGGGAGCTGATAACGTTGTCTAATTTACACTTCCCAACTGGTCTTTTGTTGGCCTGATTACTCAAGAAAGGTCAACATAAAACCTCTCAGAAGAGGGAGTCGCACCATTAGGCGTGCTGAATTTCAGGATATCCATCTGAGTCAGAGTTTCTCAAGCGTAAAGGACATGAGAGTCCTTCAGAATCCCTCAATCTGAAGGTGATAGTGTACCAAAAAGATAAATGTCAGGTTTTGACATTAGATTTCTATATTCCCTTTGTCCTTTGGGGATTGTGCCTGGGAGTCTCCTCAGAGAGGGATACTCATGCAGGAAAGGCAGCTCGCTGTACTCTCTGTAAAGATTGTTGTGAGTCTCAAGAGCCCAAAGAGACAGCTGAATAATTTAAAAGCTCCACAGGAGAGGATCTGGCGGCCAAGAAAGTTGATTATGAGTCGGCAATGTACCCTTGCAGCAAAGAAGCCCAACAGCATCCTGAGCTGTGTCAGTGATGGTGTGGCCGTCAGGTTGAGGGACGTGATCCTTTCCCTTGGTTTGGCACTTCTGAGACCACGTCTGGAACAGTGTACCGAGGGCTCCAAGCTGCAAGACAGCTACTGATACTGGAGCCAGTCTGACAAAGGGGCAGAGGGCTGGAGCACAGGGTGCCTGAGGGTATTTGGAGAGGGCAAAGTTGACCTTATCTCTGCCTACACCTACCTGAGTGGAGGGTACAGAGAAAATGGAGCCAGAACCTCCTCGAAGGTGCATGCTGACAGCAGGAGAGCCAACAGCCCCTCCATTGAGATGTGGGAAATCCTGGTTAGATAGTAGGGAAAAAAAATTCCAGATGGATAATTAAATATAAAATTTAGGCTGGAACAGGTCAAATACTGGAAGAGGTTCAATATTGGGACTGGTTATGGGCCAGGACAAGCTGAATCACGGGGCAGGTTGCTCAGAGGCTGGACACAGCGATAGACTTGAATAGACCTTTTAGGCTCAAGGAGCTGCATAGGAAGACCTTCGGCTGCCCTGTTTCAACCTAGATTATTATTTTCTGATTTCAATAAAACTGTTGCGGGGGGGGCGGGGGGGGCGGGAGTACCGCCCCCCGCACCGCCCCCTCCGCCCAGAACGGCGGCGGAGTTCGCGGCGCGGCCTCTAGGCAGCGCTACAATCGCGGCGTTGCCGGGCGCGGGAGGCCATGGCGGCGAGGCGGCTGCCGGCGCTACTGCTGCTCCTCGTCCTGCTGCTGGGCGGCGCGGCGGGACCCGGCGCTTGGGCAGCGCGGAGCCGCGGCGCCGAGAAGCAAAACAGCCTCCGCCGCGCAGCCAGCGGTCTCTACCAGGGGGTCAGCGGCCTCTTCGGCGAGGACAATGTGCGGGCCCTGCAGAAGGTGAGGCGCCGGCCACTTCTAACCCCCCCTCGCCCCCACCTTCCTTTCCGTTCGCGCCCTTTCACCGCGCCGTGGCTGCCGGGGGTGATCGGAGGTTCTGCGAGGCAGAGCCCCGCGGGAGGCCCCCCCCGCCTCCCCCGGCGCCGTGCTCGGCGCTGGACCCGCGGCGGCCTCGTCTCCTGTGCGAGCCCGGCTGCGGGTGAGGCGGGGGAGCGGCGGGAGCGTTGCTTTGGGAAAGAAAAGAGGAGGCGAGGCTTGACGTGGAGCAAACCGCAAAAAAAAAAAATTAATAAAAGAAATCTTTAAATAGAGGTTATTTCAGGTGGGGGAGGCGGCCAGGGCAGCCCGCGGTCGGTGAAGAGCCCTCCAACTGAAATACGGTCTGGCTGCAGCAGCAGAGCATCCTGTGCTTGCGGGGCCACACAGGGACTCGCAGGAATTAAGGCAGGCAGACCTGTACGTTCCGCCGTTCCCTCCTTCCTCAGCCTGCAGGAGGGAATAAGAAATGTTGTTGAATTGACCTGGAAATATATTTGAGCCATTTGAGGACGTCTCTGAGTTGCTCGATAAAATTAGAATTCTCTGGTTTGCTTTGCTGGTGTCCATTGTTAGTAATAGTGTTTTCTTTAAACTTCAGAACGCTGGTAAAGCTAATAAAGTGATTTTTAAAATACTATCAACATGCAAATCTACATGCCAAAATACCTCGAATAAGTAAGTTTATAATTCACAGAGTTAAAAAACATTTAGAGTTAAATTTTTTTGAGAACTTCAAAATAGTCTGCGGTTCTTGTTTCATGAATGATAATTTGACTCATGACTAGTAACTCTCAGTGTGTTTAAGGAATTTTTTTTTTAATTTTCAATTTTATTTCTCAGTTTTTCTCAAGGTTGACAGAGAGGTTTGTGAATGGGGTGGATATATTAATGGACACATTCTGGAGAATATGGACTGATTTGTTAGATGTGCTTGGAATTGATGGTAAGTGTGATGCCTGTTAACTCTTGAACTATATCAGCGTGTATCAGAGTTTACAAGCATAGGCCAAGTGGGGAAAATAATTACCCTTTATCATCCATCAGTGCTATCTCTATCCGCTTCACGTGGCTTTGATTTCGCTATTAGTACCTTCCAACAAGAGGACTAAAACCAGCCAGTCCATTTCTATTTATATATCTGCAGGATGTCTGTAGAATGCCTTACAAGTCATGGTTGGTTTCTTGGTGTCATCATTCAAAGGATGCACATGGCCAGGAACGGTGCAGGCAAGTAAAGGAGGACTAGAAGTAGGAACGGTGCAATTGAGAGCCTTTAGAATATAACTTCTACAAAGCAGCAACTTTAGGCTCAGTATGAACTTTGACCTTAGGCCCTACAGTAGTTTGTCTTTAAAGAACCTTTAGCACCCCTACTTTAAAGGAATTAATTCCGTTGCATAATTGGAGCTGAGCCAGTGATTTGAAAAAGATCCGTCCAGAGCGGATGAACTAGCTTTACCCTTTATTTTAGAAAACGCAGTCATTACCCCACTGCGTGACCCTCTGAAGCTGTGCTTGCATTTTTACCCTTATCACTTTGGCATGCACTCATTAATATCCTGTAAATTTTCCTTTGTTTTTCAGCCTCCAACTTGACTCATTATTTCAGCCCAGCAGCAATTGCCAACAACCCGACCCGTGCTCTTCTGCTGATTGGTGCCATTTTACTTGCCTATTGGTTTTTATCTCTCTTCCTTGGATTCTTCTTCTATCTCCTGCACATGCTGTTTGGTCGCTTTTTCTGGATTGCGAGGGTTGCCCTTTTCACTCTCTCGTGCGTGTACATCCTCCAGAAGTATGAAGGCGACCCAGAACACGCGGTCCTGCCTCTCTGCTTTGTTGTAGCAGTCTACTTCATGACGGGGCCAGTTGGATTTTACTGGAGAAGAAACAGCAACAGCAGCCTTGAGGAGAAGATGGACCACCTCGATAGTCAGATCAGACTTCTGAACATACGTCTTTCTAGGGTGATTGAGAATCTGGACAGAGGCAGCGACCAGTGAACCAACCCCTATAGACCACTGTACACCAGCTCTAGAAAATTCCTAAGCACTGTCTCATTCGAAGTTACAAAGCAACAAAACATCACATGGTAAAAAGTGTGCAAAGTTATAACTTTTCATCATGTGTAAGACTAATTTATCTAGATTATACACTCAGCCATTATACTTGTAGGAATAAAAAAAAAAATTTAAGAAATTCACTGTATATTCAGAGAGTTTTATCCAGTACTAGAATTTTCTCAGTAGATAAACGCTTACTTTTACAAGCATTTAAAAACATCTTTTGTAAAGTTTTTATAAAAGCAAATTGAGTAGTCTTTCAAATATTGAAATTGAGCTAAACATATGCAAATTTGACACTTAAAAAGTTAAAAAGAAAAAAAAAATCTCAAGCTACCAAACACTTCCATTGAGAAGTAACTGCTGTGGGTCCACATTTTTTTTTTTGAAGTTGTGAATGTTTTTGATTTATTGTTGGCTTATTTCATTGCCTTGAAGTTGCCTTTCATAGAGTATCAGATGAGGAATTTTCTGGTATCCAGGCCAAAAAATTCACACCATAGCTTTTAATAAAAGGTGGGAAATTAAGGAAGAAGGAAGATTTCATAAATTCAAAGTCTTTAAATGCCAGTCCAATCTGAGGAATTCAGAAGTGCACGTGTGGCATTATTTCATTGCATTTCATCTCAAGAACTTCAATTTGGTGTCTGAAAGGAAATCTGTTTTAATAAATTGACACAAAGGGAAGAGATGTAGTGTGGCAAATTGTAATTCATATATGATCTTCACAGTGAAGCATTTTCCAAGCATAAGTACATAGAATAAAGCATGATTTTTTAGGCTCAGGACCCACGTATTTTCTCAAAAAAGGCAGCAGTTAAAACAGTTGCAAATGTATTGTTGCTTAAAGCTTTCTCAGGACCAATAAGCGGCAATAAATTGTCTTCAGGAAGATCTGGATTTTTTTCTAAAATTGTAATAGTTTTATAGGAGCTTTTTGCTTGAAGTCTGTCTCCTCCCTGTATTGGGTTTGGGGAAAGCAAGGCACCTTATGAGAAGGGTGTATTAAACAGTTGTATTTCCAAGTGATGTAGGAGCTTTGAAGCGGTTTTATTTTGAAGGATTCTGTGAATTTGTAACCTTAGAATTAACTAGCTTGGTAGTCTGTCACTGGCTTTGTAAGGTTTGCTGAAATGCATTGAAACAAAGGTAACCTCAGGGAGGAAAGTCCGATAAGTGGTTGAACTTGGAAACCTGTAGCGTTCAAGGCTATAAATGGTGAGAGGGAGGGAAAGCACCTCAACCATAGCGATGAGCACAGTATCAATACCACGAGAGGTGAAACGGACCGCAGCTGAGGGCCCGTGTATTCCATAATGTCTAAACGAACAAGTAAAGCAAAAAGAAATGCAACAGAAATTGGTCTGTGATAGGGACTGGCTAAAAATGAAGGGGAACAAATCCCAGTGGGCGATCGGCGTGCTGTTGCTTCGGCTGCGAGTGCCGGCTCTGGCGGGACTGGTCAGGGGCAGCTGAGCACAGCTTGGCGCTGGGTCTGCGGCTGCTTGTTCCGTTGGGCAGAGCTTTTGTTGGACGTGACGCTTAACTGAATGTAACTGTGGGGTGAATTTATTTTTCTCTTTATGCTGAAGTTTAATACTCTTCTTAAAATGTGTGCTACTTGCCTAACCTCTTCTGGTCTGTATGTGACATTTCCATGAGGGATTATTTTAAAATTCATGTTAATGGCCTTTACTCCGAACTGTGATTGCTTAAGTTCAACGTGGTTGAAGTTCATATGCAGTTGGCGCTGCTGTAATCTGTTTTATTTTTTTTCTGTCATCTGTTAATCCCCCAGCACCCCATTCTTCAAGAAATGCACATTTAAAGTTGCAAAGTAACTGCTTTTCGTAACTTACAATCTTTCCCATGAACAGATAAGTCCTACAGCAACAAATCATCCGCTTTGTAAAGCTGAAAGTGTAAATTGCTGTATATTCTTTTTTTACAGCTCATTTTCCATAGTATTACAGAGTCTTCCTTGTAAACTCAATTTTCCTTACTGTTGTGCACAGAGGACTGGGCTAAAACAGCAACCTGGAAATTGGGAATTGATTAGCAAAGCTTGTCAGGTCTTCTTGTGTTTTGCTAAACCTGAGGCCTGAGGACCAAAGCCTGCAAACCTCGCTCGTGTAAGCGGCTCCATCAACTTCAGTAGGGCTATGTGCATGAGTCAGTTTTGCGTAGATTGTATTTTGTGTAATCCATATTTAATGTTGAAGTTAAAAATACGGAATCATTTATATACTAAGAGTTGTCTATGATAAAGATTTCTTTTCAAATACTATATAAAAGTTAATTCGGATTATAGTTTCTCCCTAATCATTTATCATTTATTGCTCTAATCATTTATCTTAGTTTTGTAAAATCAGCCCTCCTATATTGATACTCTTAATTTTGATCACGCTGCTGCTTGAAAAAAAAAGTATTTTTATATTTACTTGCATCTCATGTATAGCAAAATGTTATGTGAAAAGCAGTATATATAAAATTGGGTATTTTTAATCAGTATTTTTCCCAGCGCTCAGTTTTCACATCGGGCAAATTCAGAAGTAATGAATTTTTTTTAAAGCACAATCTATTCTTCAATATCTGTACTTTAAAATGCTCTGTATTTTTAAACATGCACTGTAGTGAAAGCGCTTTTCAGACATGAATGTGGTATTGTATTTAATCTCTTTCAACTTTTGTAAGTACCCTTTAGAATATTTTCCATACCAAGTCATCTAGTGTATCCATTGAGGATTTTGCTCTGTTTTTTAGAACTCGTTCCAGTGACAGTGGTTGCACTGCTTTTGTATTGCCGTTGGTAGGAGCATCTCGTACGAATTCGCAGAGATGTGCGGGTATCGCCGCGGATAAACCGAGACACAAAATTTGGCAGGCTTGCCCAAGTCAGTGGCAGAAATGGGAACAAACCCAGATCTCGCAGCTCCCAGCCTTTTGCTCTAACCACGAGCCAGCTCAACGAAGGTGGGTGGCGGCATCTATGCACTCCTCTCACAGCCCCCTGCCCTGGTGCAAGCTGCTTGGGAGGTGGCACGGGTTACCCGAGGGGTGGTCGGACGTGGGAACGCAGCCCACCTGTCCTCGCCTCCGAAGGCGGCTCATCCGGAATGGTTCCTAGTTACTGACCATCCGTTGGCAGCGGCTACTCGAAAGAACGTCTCCCCGTCTAACCAGCCGGCGTAATCGTTTTAAGATGGGCTTAAAACTGTCCAGTATCAGAAATTCCAGTAGGGTCTTAAATGTTTAAACTACTGTAAGACCTAATATTTGAAACTGCTGTAGTATTTTCAATACATTGACATTTTTGCAAAACTAACATGGGTAGCAATTTGAAAGTACACACCTCACCTGTAGATAGCTGATGTGTCGTGTTCGGAGTGTAACGCTTTTAAAAGTGGTTCTGGGTGTCAGAGTGCGATGTATAAAATCTGGTGTAATTCAGTGCTGTACTTAATAGTGCGTCCTTCAAATTGTGATTTGCTTTTAAAGACTTGTTGCATCGTTAGCGTGGAAAATAGACCAGTATCAATCTTAGCTCTTCGGTGGTGTAGAAGTTTTTAAGTGTAATTTGCCTCACGTACTGATCCGTATTTGGCAGCTAATGACGTAAATGACCGTAAGTTCTCTTTGTCTGGGAAAATAAAAGGTTTTATTGTATCCGCATGTATTTTAACCTTTTTGGATAATTCCATCGAACTGTGATGACAGCACATTTAAAAACTGATCTTTTTCCTTTTAATCAGAGATGATTGTTTGCTATGGTAGCACTCGTTCTGGGCACTGATGTTTAGTGATTTCACATCCTGTTTTGTACATCAGATTTCAAGATTATAGCGTTTTAAGTTTGTACCATTGTGTTTATGTAAAAAATAATTTGGTCTGAAGAGATGATGTGTGTATACTTTTGACATATGATCCGTAGGGAAATAGTAGGTTCTACTGATAATATTGTTAAGTAGTTACAAATAGGTCAAACTTATTTTTTACAGAGCTATACATGCCTTTATTTATTACTTATCTGCCCACCAAATCAGTGTACTATGTAGTTAAATATTTGTAGACCAATTTCACAAATCAACGATGGTATTGTGACAAAGCTTACAATAAATGTTTACTGAAACTTTGCACTGAGACGTGAATTGCATGGAAGCCTGCGCTTTGCCAAACGTCTCCCGGGCGGCGGGGGGGTTGGGGCCCGGTCCGTTGCCGCCCCGGGGCTTTGAGGGGCCCGACCCGGTTGTGAAACACCCGGGAGACCGCGGAGCCGACCCGGGGGCTCGGCCAGGCCCGGGCCGGCCCCGCCGGGCTCCACCCAACGGGGCTCAGCCGCCGTCCTGCGCCTGCGCGCAACCCCCGCCCCTATCTCGCGAGACCTCGCGCCCCGGAAGTGGCGGGAAGCCGCACGTGGGGCCGGGCAGGGCTCCCGCAGCCGCCGCAGCCGCCGCCGCCATGGGCCGGGCCCGCCGCCGGCACAACTGGAAGGCCCGGCTGCCGCAGGGCACCGCGCAGCCCCCGCCCGCCACCGGACCGCTGGAGCTGCCGCTGGAGCTGGACCTGGGAGGTGCGCGGGCCCCGGAGGCCGCGTCAGGGCCGCCCGGCGCTGTGTTCGTTATTGCGGTCTCGGGTTGTTGACATCGCTGAAGTGAGCGTAGAGTGGCTGACATCCGGATTGTTGTCATGTCTTTATTATACTTTTATTAGAAGCATTACAGTTATGTTAATGTATCTTGTAGGTTTTGCATTAATAGCTTCGTTAAAGCTATCACTGCACTTAAGCAATTCTTTATTAAGGCAATTATTAAAAATATGTTTAACATTTGCATTCTCAAATGCTGTTTTTAAAAAACTACGTTTATTATACTACTCTTATTAGTCAAACTTCAGTAATACGGATTTTTAGTATTAAAAACCACTTTGGTCTGGGAGAGGCAGGAGGCTGCAGGGTCACCCTGAGCCGCGCTGTGTCCCCCGCTGCCCCCTGACCCCGGGGGAGCGAAATAAAAAGGCAAAAATTCGTAGTGTTGCTACATAAGTCAAGTAAAATGACCCTCATGGCTATAGTAAGCACAGGGTTATCGAGTCCCTGCTTTCATAATCTTTTGCCCTTGCTGATGATGTGAGATTTTTCTTTTTTTGGCAGGGGGTGAGGGTTGTGTTTGTTTAAAACAGTTAAATCTGGTACGGTTTGTGATAAGGCTGTTAAGTAGTGGGCTGAAAATAATCTGCCTGGCACAGGTGAATAATCAAACATGTGCTTTTAGATGAAGCCACGCTGAAGGGAATTGATGGAAGTAATGCCCTGGTCCTGCCAGCAAAAAAAGCGAAGAAGAAAAAAGTAGCGTGTGTTGTGCAACAACAGAAGAAACCGCTAAGCAAGAAACAGAAGAAGAACTTGCAGAAAGTTTTAGAGCAGAAGGAGAAGAAAAAACAGGTACGTTGCTGCTTGCTGGTAAAATGATAAATCAATATCAGCATATGGAAAAGGTTGATGTTCATAAGCAGCTGTTGAGGTTTCCCTTGCACTGTGATGCTGGCAGTCCCTGATACGTGGTGTGGTGGTGTTGCTGACATTAAAAAAAACAGAGGTGGGGTGGCCGCTCCGTGGTGCCAGCGACCAGTGTGAGGATGTGAGTTGTCAGGGACGTCCTGAGGATGTGCAGATGCTGAAATTTTAAGAGTTTATGTTACAACAGCGTTAGCTATCCCTTTGCTGGGTGTTTTGTCAAAAATGTGCCACCACCCGTGGACTCCTGAGTGTGACTCCAGTGAGGAAAAGCATTTCCCTCCCTCTCAATGGATCAGGTGTGCAGGGACGCCCCATTCCTGGGTCCTGGTTTCCATCCTGTCTTTAATCCTGACAGAATAGATGCATGTTATGAAGTACCTCACTGGCAGAGTAAATGATGTTATATTTTCAAAGCGTTCTGTGAAACAGATTGTATGAGAAGCTTTGTCCTGCTGCAAAATGCAAAGCTTGATGCGCCCCTGACTCTGTCCCTGCTGGTACTTCTGAAATATTTATTTCTAGCTCTTGTATATTCTCTGTATGCAGATACAACTCTTCTGTCTTTGAAAAGCTTTCCAGGCAAAATTCCTGCTTGTTTTGGTGTCTAAATAATGGCTTTGACAGAGGAACTCTGGTTTTGGAGGTAGTTTAAAACCGTGGCTGTCTGACCTCCTGCCAGGGCTGTGTCCCAGATGAGGGAGTTGAAGTGAGGCTTCCATTGCTCCACCCCTTCCGTTGCTCCAACATTGGAGTTCAAATCTGTTTTCTTCACTGTTGTTTGAGGGGTGCAGCTGAGCTTTTTGTTGCAGCAACGAAGGGTCAAGTCCTCATTTCTATTTTTGCTCTAGTGCAAGGCTGAAATCTTCATTGGGGAGGACTGACAGTATAGCAGCAGGAGCATCTTTACAACTTCACAGCAAGATCAGAGCACACCCGTAAAAAATCAAGTGCAAATCCTGAAATGAAATTATTTCCTGGCGAAAATAAGCACTGATTTTGATTGTTTTTCCCAAATAGCGAGCTGAGCTGCTGAGCAAGCTGAATGAGGTCCAAGCTTCTGAAGCAGAAATGAAACTTCTGTACACTACTTCCAAACTGGGAATTGGGGAGCGCATGTATCAGACTAAAAGGTAAAGCGTTATTTGGAAAGAACCATTCTGGTTTATCACTGTGGTTCAAAACTTGGCAACGTTCTTAGCTTTTTTTTTTTCTTGATACATTATTTTTTTTACCTCTTGCTGCATACAAGTTCTTCAGAATGGATTGAGTTAAATAATTTTTTATTTTTATCTGTATGGTAGTTATTTTCTTGTTTGACTGACACCCTCTTGGGAGGATGTTAGTTAAAATAACTTGGTCTTCCCTTTCATGAGGGATGAGGTGAGTGACAAGTACATCTGCGTACTCTTACAAATTATGCTAAATTACATAATTGCTGTATAAATGTTTGCATTTTTGTTGTACTGGAAAGCATCGACTGATGTGGTCCTTAGTTAATGGATTTATCTAGAGCTGCGTTTTGGCAGAAGTTGAAATAAATTAAACTACAAAAATGTCTTCTGAAGAAATTAGTCAATATCAGTATAGAGCATGTTTCAATATGAATCCAGCAATTGGGTCAGCCAAGGCTTTACCTAGCAGAGCTCTGAAAACCTCCAAGAATGGAGATCCTTGGAGAACTGGGATAACCCCTCTGGGTGACATCTTCTTGCGCTGCACTGCACCCAAGGTGTAGAGATTTTCCCTATTTGGGTAAAACCTGGGTTCAGGCCCAGGCAATGACTTCTGATGATGCGACTTTTCTGATTTGTGTGAAAGATGTGTCGGCCTTGAGGTCCTGGAGAACACTGAGCAAAACGTAGTTCACATGGTGATGTTTTGTTCTAGGGTGATACAGGAGCCAGGAGCTGCGATACCTGAAAAGATCAGGAGCATCAGTGGTGCAAACAAGAGAAGACATAGCTCAGATTCAGAGTCAGAGCCTGAGGAAGAACCCAGTAGCTCAGAGGAGGAGAAGGAGGAGCAGAAACAAGAAACTGAAAAGTCTTCAGCCGGTGATTTGAATGCCGCTGAAAAGCCAGAGGAGGGTGTGAAGGTGGCTGTGGCTAACCAGCAACTAGCTCGTCCTAGTGCGCCAGTTTGCCAGGAAGCCTCCAACAAACCATCTTGCAAGCCTGCGGTTTTCATTCCAGTGGACAGGTCTCCTGAGGTTCAGGTGAGGCTCTGTGAACAGTAAAGCTCGTATTAAAGGGTTAGATATTGTGGTGCCTTGCATCAGGTTAGGTCACTGCCGGCAGTGTAGCATTATCTTGTTGTCTCTTACAAATACTGCATGCAGCAGCATGCGCTTAGGGCCCTTGCTCTGGCAAGCTGTACCTGTCCATGTCTTAGCTTTAAGCCTGTCTAATCTAGCAGAAGGAGAACTCCTTTTGTTTTAGGATATAAGCATTTGTTTCCAGTTTTAAATACAGAATCTGTTAGCAGTCTTTTATCGTTCTTCACTGGAAAATCTTGTGGAGTTGCTTTTAGCTCTCCATTATGCTGCATCTTAGACAGGGTGGTTTTATTCCATTTGCTCTAAGTAGGGCGTTCTGTAGCCGTGGGAAGAGCTCTGCGTGTGTCTGAACAGATGAGACAGAGTTGTGAAGTGAGTTTTTGCTTGTTTTAGTGAACTCAAGGGACTCTGAAGTTTAACCAGTTAAAGTGCAGGGCTTGCCAGCTACTTTCTGGGAAGCTGTTCTGATGACTAGTTCTTGGACATGCTAGTGTCATATTAGCTAGTTTAGAGTTTTTCAAGCCACAAAGCTTGCAGAATTCCTTTTTGTGGGATTTTTGTAATCTGAGGAAGGTAACAGTTTTCAGTCCTGGGTAAAACTAAAATGGAGTGAGAGACAAAACAGTGCAACTGAAATATGTGGTTTCTGTTATTTAGGAAGCAAGACTAAAGCTTCCAATCCTTGCCGAAGAGCAAGTCATCATGGAAGCCATTAGTGAGAATCCCATTGTGGTCATATGTGGAGAGACGGGAAGCGGTAAAACCACACAAGTCCCGCAGTTTCTCTATGAAGCTGGCTATGCCAGGTACGAGTCCTCTTTTATATGCAGCAAATGTAATTAGAGAAATTGAAGCTGAGCTCAGTCACTTCTGATTTTTTCTTTTCTCCTGATACGGCTGAACTGAACCCGGTCTTTTCTGTGCATGGTAGCGGCTGTGTTGAATGGGCTTTTAAAAAGTCTTGAAGGGAGTAAGACTGACTTGCAAAAGTCTCTCCATGTAAGCAGTTTTTTTGAAACCTCTAATGTAAAAGTTTGCTTCAAAGTCACCAACCTGTTTTTCACAGAGGGGCTTTATTGCCTGCCCATGTGACATAGTTTAACCTGTGCTTTCAGAGGTTTGTTTTTACCTTCGCAAGAAAATGCGCATGTTTCTTAATAATGTTTTTGAAAATAGCTGTGGCTCATCTGGCTGTTTAATAAGCTTGGACACCTCGTAAGGTGCTTCTTGCGAGCTGCATGAGGGTGCATCCAGCTTCTCTGCTGCTGCTGCCCCAGCCTGAGTTTCTTCTGAGTTTCTTCTGAAATGGACCCTGTTGCCAGAGCACTGTCCAGGGGGACTGGAGTTCAGTGAGCTGGAATTACAGAGACAACATTTGGGGGAAAAATTTCTGCAGCAGATGCATCTTCAGATCAACACACGTACAATAGAAGAGTAATCCCAAAATTTCCTTTCTATCTTTTTCTTCTAGCTATAACTGAAAGTGATACTGTGTGAGTGATGCTACTTAATTTAGAGCCATTGTGCAGAAATCCTGTTGCCATCTTTCTACATGTTTCTCTCTTTAAAGCAAACAGCCAAATGACCCCTCCTTGTCTTTCCTTCACCCCTTTAGTCCAAACGGTGCTATTGGGATCACCGAGCCTCGGCGTGTGGCTGCAGTGTCCATGTCCCAGCGAGTCGCTGAGGAAATGAACTTGTCAAACAGGTGAGGAGAAAAAAAGCTGAGACCTTGCTAGGATGCCAACGCTGAGATGCTCTGTGTATGTCATAGACTGAAATCAAGACTTGCACATTGCTTGTTCAGTCTTTGGCGAAGAACTGTGGGAAGGTTACTTAAAAACTCCTCTGTGGGGTTGTCTATAAAAAAGCACATGCAGATCTGGTGCCACTAATGGTTGTAAGTTACATTTAGAGAGAGCTTTGTCAAGATGGTACATGGGAAGTGGTCCTAGTTTGTCTCCGTATGAGAAAGCATCCCATAACAGTGAGATAATTCAAAAGGACATTGCTGTGTGTCCCAGCTTCTAGCGTTTCGTGTGTGGTAGGCTCTGGGGAGCTGATGGTGTGCTTTTTTGTCTAGTCTTGGCATCAGGTCTTCATTTAGTTAGACTGAAGGCTGCTTCCTGATCTGAATGTGAATTTTCTGTTTCTCCCATGCTTTTTCTTGTGGCCACCCTGGTATTTCCACACAGAGTGGTTTCATATCAAATCCGATATGAAGGCAATGTTACAGATGAAACACAAATCAAGTTCATGACAGATGGTGTGCTGCTGAAAGAAATTCAGAAGGTAAGTTGCTGTCCTCAGTGTTATAAAAAAGAAAGTATTTTGTGTAGGTAGGAAGAGAGGCCAGTTGGTTTTCATGGATTTGTTGCTAACTTTTCAAAGGAAAATCCCTTTCAGCACTGGAGATGTATTTCATCTGAACCCTTTACATTCCTGCCCAAGTCCCTAAGTGTTAGGTTACCTTGCTGTGAAAAATGAGAGCAAGGAAGAAACTCTCAGGAACTAGGCTGCTTCGTGTAGGGTAAACACATTAAACTGTGCTCAAATGTGTGGGAGAGACTACAGCCACGAGGATGTGGGGGTCAGTGTTTGTGCAGCTGTAGGTTGTCTTGACTTAGAAATGTCCTTGGGTGAGGCAATGTGTGGTGAAATCCATCTCTATTCTCAGGACTTTCTGCTTTCAAAGTACAAAGTCATTATTATTGACGAAGCCCATGAGAGGAGTATGTACACAGATATCTTGATAGGCCTCTTGTCTCGCATCGTGCCTCTTCGTGAAAAGGTAAGAGAAGCAGTGTTTCTGTCTTAGACGCACATGTGCTGTGGAGGGGGATGTTAGACATGAAGAGGTTCTGTGGGAGGAGGGACTCTGTGATGTGGAAGTTGATGGAACTCTGACGGAAACCATGAAATAATGCTCAGATAATGTGTTTATCTTTCCATATGATTGAAGCAGCACAGAGCCTATAAAAAGGGGAAAAACGGTACATTCCAGTACCAACAGATAACTTTTCAGGCAATATCCAATTAATTTTAGATTTATAGTGCCCCAAGACATGTATAAATAATTGAAATTAGCAGCCTGTAGAAAGCAAGATGCTTACTGTTGCACTGGAATAAGCCACCAACAGCAGTGCTTAGGAGGAGACATTTTGGGGCAGATGCTGTGAAGTGTGTGGTCCTGGCTGGTGCTGGAGGCCTGGGCTGGTGGACTGCCAGGCAACGCTTGGCATCTGTGTTCGTTTTTCTTACGGGTACAGAGAGAATGCGGTGGTTTAGAGGCAGGTCACTGTCAGCATCAGGACTGCCAGCGTCGGGTTTTGTGTATTTTAAGACACGTTGCATTTGAAGCTGTCTGTATCCTCTGTCACTTGGCACGGGGCTTTTGTTGTCCTAGATTTTGAGTGCTTTGGTGTAGAAACTTGTATTCAGTCTTGCTAATAGCTCTGGATTTGTGTGCTGTGTAGGTTACCTGCTGCACGCGTTCAGGCACAGAGTAACACGCTTGTGTCCCTGCAGAAACGGCTGCCACTGAAGCTGATTGTCATGTCAGCTACCCTTCGTGTTGAAGACTTCACCGATAACAAGAGGCTGTTTTCTGTTACACCTCCTGTTATTCAGGTATCGTTCTCCTCACTAGGATCTGTGTTAAATGTAACAGCTGAAATACAGGGAGGGCTTCCTTTGTAAAACCAATTAAAAAAGAGGAGCACTCTAATCTTTCTAGTTAGTACTGAAATCTTTCAGATATCAACTTAAAAAGAGTTATTTTATTTAGACTATTGTTTCTTTTGAGACTTGATGTTTTTCTTTCTACTTTTATCAGAAAACTGCCCCAGCAGAATCTGATTGTCTTAAAACCTGTAAGTTACAGTTCAAGAAAACTAGAAAACCTCAATCTGAGTTGATGATCTCAAAGAGAGAAAAGCTTTGGTTTCTAGCTTGGTTTTGTGGTGTTCAAGATAGAGAATGCTAATAACTTCTGTGAGTCCAATATTTTGTAGGTTACCAAAGCTGAGAGCTGAACAGAAATAGAGTGAGCTTTTCTGGTTCTTCCATGAGAGCTGCAATGATTGCACTGGAGTTACGACAGGGAACAAACCCTTTTGTTGTATTTCCTCTCTAGGTAGATGCAAGGCAATTCCCTGTAACTATTCATTTTAACAAGAAAACCCCCCTAGATGACTACAGCGGGGAGTGCTTCAGAAAGGTGTGTAAAATCCATCGAATGTTGCCCTCAGGTAAGGTCACTGCTGAGAACCTCTCAAATTCTTTACACTTAACATGTCTGAAGTTTTTGGGGTTGTTTTTCTGGGGAGGTTTTTGTTGGGTGTTTTGTTTCGGGGTGAGTTTTTTTTTTTTTTTTCCAAGTTGAACGTGGGACTGCAATGATGTATTGTGTGCTTTTGTTGAGACGGTTGTTCTTGTGAAAAATAGCCTTCAATTAAATCATAGTTACATTAGCATGCTTCTCAAGGGAGTAGTAGAAGACAGATGCAGCCAAACACCGTGTTCTTCCTTGTTACTTCATGCTGTATTCAACTTAGCTTTTATCAAGAATGAGATCTGAAGCTTTCCAAGGTGAAATACCTATGTTGAGGTTGAGGGTGATTTTTTCTCTTGCAGGTGGGATTTTGGTGTTTTTAACAGGCCAGGCAGAAGTTCACTCTCTCTGTAGAAGGCTAAGGAAAGCCTTTCCGTTCCAAAAAAACAACACTGCAGGTAATGCTATAGAATGAAGAACTGTTAAACTTTGCATTTATCCCACTGAGAAGTGAGCTTGCTTTGCACCTAAAATTAAGAGCTTTTCTTTAAAAAACATAAAAAACAAAGACTGGGGAAAGGGCTCATTGTGGATGATTTTGATGACTGATTGTTAAGTTTGTGCTGTTTTGAGTTTGGGGAAAAGGCTTGTGTGCGTGATCCCTTCCGGTTCCCCAGAACGCGTTGCATTTCTTCACTCACTGTTAGTTGTGAATTAAAGTGGAAATGCTGCTGCTTGTTGGGGACTGTTTATTTTCAGAGTAGTGGAATTTCCCAATTTGACTTTAGAAAGTCAAATTCGAGTATAGCTCAGCTAATCGTCTCCTGCTGAGTGTGCTGCAGTGTGTGCTGCTATGTGTGCTGCTGTCGATCCTCTGTACGGTTCCTAAATGGAATTATAATGTTAAACTTGTGTGTCATTCCTGTCCCCTCTGCCTTCAATATGACTATTTACTTCTTTCACGCTGTGACGCTTTCTGAATCCCCAAGAAGATGGGAGTGGGACCAGACTCTCCTCACTACCTTTTTCCAAGAAGAAAGTGTGCTGAGCTAACAGTAATTCCACGGGCTGTTTTTGTAGGAGGAGATGATGACAAAGAAGAATCAGTGGAAGAAATCAGAAAATTTAAGAAATCAAGGAAGCGGAAGAAAATTATGGTAATGTGTGATGGCTAGAATTCCTCCAAGAGACAGGAAGGAGCAGGTACCTCCCTGCAAAACAGTATTTCTGTGTAGCTGTATCTCTCGCCAGGCTTTTTAGACTTGCATGAAGCTTTGTAGCCTACTTATATCCACTCGGGAAGTCCCATAATCCTACCTACACTGATAACCGCTGCATTATGAGCAGCAGAGTGCTAAAATGTGTCCTTGGATATTGTGGACAGGAGATTAATGGTCAGTACTCAATTGAAATCAAACCTTTTAATAGAAGGAGTTCCAGACTTGCTGACTGCAGGGCTGCTCCTCATCTCACCGTTTGTTGCCCAAAATTGGGACTGATGCATATGTGACGAAGGGTAGCATTTGGTTTCCCCATGCAAGTCCTACATGTGCTGTCCACTGACACTGGATCCTGGTAGCTGAAGGGGCCTGAAGTAAAGAAACTTTACCCTTTCCCACTGTCCTGCAAGTGAAAAAGCTTGGCTCAACACAAAACACTGTTTAAAATACTTGGGTTATTCCGCCCTGACTCTCAGAGTTACCAAATGCTGAACCTCAGCCTTAAAATACAAGTGAAATCTCTCAATCCATCTGTTACCTTCAGGTCAATAAATGTTTGCAATAAGTGCTCAGCTTTGCTTTCAAAGCAATAAAAAGTGCTGGTTTTGTCTCCCTTAATGCTCTGTGGTCATCTTTCCTGTCTTTCTCAGGCACTCCCCAAAATTGATCTGGACAATTACGCGGTTGTACCGGTGGATGAAGGAGATGAAGACAGAGATGCTGAAACTGATGATGATGTTGCAGGGTCTGATATTGACCTTGATTTAGGAGACGGAGACTCAGAAGAAGGTTTGGCACTTACGAAATAAAAATTCCCTATCTCCTGTCATCTGTGAAATGTGTGACATAAGCTAGCTGTCCTTTGCTGAGCTGGTGTGATAATGCAGCAGACCTGTGTCACGGAAAAGCTATTAAGATTTTTCCAGCTTCAGCTTTGTAAGAAATACTTTCCTGGTTTTAAATGAAGTGGTGTTTTTGAAGACATTGTTGAGACTAAGCCTGGAAGTTGACTTACTGTGTATTTAACAGTACTGGTTTGTTTCTTTACAGATGAGAAATCTGATTCATCCCTTCCTCTCTATGTGCTTCCACTCTATTCTTTGCTAGCACCAGAGAAACAAGCAAAGGTAAAGGATTTATTCTCAAGATGAGTAAATTATCTTTATAGACGTGTGTGTGATCACTGTCTAAAGTCACACGTGCTTTGTGAGTTAAGATTTCCATCTTGGACTGTCCATCAGTGGGCAGGCTGGGATGGGATCGAAGCAGGCCTTTCTTGGGCTTGGATCTCCCTAATGTGGGAGTTCAGCAGGTTGGGGGAGATGAAGAGTGACATTCCTGCAGCACGTTAAAATTAGTCATGGCCCCCAGGGCATGTCAGGATCCCACTGCCAACAGCCAATTCACACAAATTCTTGTGTTTCCTCTTGGGCTTTGGAGGTGGCAGCAGTATGTCTAAATACAGCTCAGCACTGGTGTGTGCTCCACCTGTAGTCCCTCTGGATGTTTCTGAGGCTTTAACTGAGCTGGATATAGAGCTCCAGAGCTGGAGACAAGGAGTCAAGTCTTTGATCTCACTCTTGGGTTTCACTTGTAACGCCATACGCGTTGTCATCCCTTTTTAACCCATCCAAGTTGACTGCCTGTCTTTTTTCTGCTGTTGGCAGTGTATTTCACATGCCCGTCTGTTTCTTGTAGGTATTCAGGGCTCCTCCTCCTGGCACACGACTGTGTGTTGTAGCCACCAACGTGGCTGAAACATCGCTTACCATCCCAGGCATCAAATACGTCGTTGACTGTGGAAAGGTCAAGAAACGTTTCTACGACAAAATTACTGGGGTTTCATCTTTCAAAATCACCTGGATATCCCAAGCTTCAGCCAACCAGCGGGCAGGTCGGGCTGGCCGGACGGAACCAGGGCACTGTTACAGGTCAGCTACTTGCCATGGAAAGGGCTAGGAGAAAAAAAAAAAAGCTCAACAGGTGTCAGTGTGAATTTGACAGCTTCCCCCATCTTGCTGCCCCTTTGACAAGGACTTGGTGCTACTTAAAACATTTGGGTTTTGTCTGCTCTTCATTCAGTTAGGAGAGGTAAAGCCAAATGTGGTCTGTCACTGGTGATATTGATTTCATAGGCTTCCCAGGAGCCTTTCTCTTGCTGAGAATCCTCATTTTGGTGGCCAGATTAGCATGGATTCCACTCCAGGCCAAGTCAGCTTTTTGTGAAGAAGGCAGTATGCCCCAACCATGTAAATGATTATGTGATTATGTAATAGTAGCCACAACTGCTTTTTAAAAAATCTCTTGCCAATTTTTCATGCGTATCTTTTGAATTAAGATTTCTTTTAAGTCTCTAAGCAGCACTTCTGGTCCACTAGGCTATACTCTTCAGCAGTCTTCATGGACTTTGAGAAATTTTCTGCTCCAGAAATAACAAAGCGACCAGTAGAAGACTTGATTCTGCAAATGAAGGCATTAAATATAGAAAAGGTGAGGTATAAATTGGCTTTGTACTACAGTGCTCTTTAAAGTGATTGCCCTTAGGAGCCAGAAACAAACACAAATGTGTTTTATCATCATTGCTTGAGGCTATGCCTGTGTTAGAAATCAGGATTCTAGGTCTTGTCTTGGTTCTGCAGTTGCAGAAGCTCCTGTGAATTCACCAGGCCTTAACAGATGTGTTTGTTCAGGTAATAAGAGCTTTCTTATATTCTTAGTGGTTTAAAAAAACAAAAACAAACAAACAAAAAACCAACAACAACAACAAAAAAACCCAAACAACTGTCCAAACAGGGGTTGTGTTTTGGAAGCTTGAGCACTTTCAGAAAGCACAGTACTTGGAGTTAGACCTTAAAGCAGCCTGCCCTGGGCGGTGCCTGGAATCAGTGGCAGCTAGGGGTGACGCTGGTATTCCTGTTTCCTAATGTTTTTGTCCTAAGCGTTTCCTCCCATTATATATCCTTTCCTCTCGCTCCTGGCAAGCATCCTAAATGTTTTTGTGGTTTTTTGGTTTTTTTTTTTTTTTATGTGTAACCAGAGGGGAGAGTCTCACTCTCTCCCGGGACTTTTTACTTTGTTCAGATTCTTTTTTTCAGCGAGAGCTGTGTCAAAGATGTACTGAGAGGCGTTTTCTCTTGGTGTCCATAGGTAATCAACTTCCCGTTCCCAACACCACCTCCGACAGAAGCACTTGCAGCAGCTGAGGAGTTGCTGATAGCCCTGGGTGCCTTGAAGGAACCCCCTACGACGGGAAGGTAACATCTGTGGTCCCCCACAAATTTCCCTTCGGCACTGCTACTCGGCCTCCACTTTGAGGCAGCGGGCACTGCTGTCCTCCCATCTGCTTTTCCATCTCAGCCCTCGCATCTGAGGGTGTGCTTTTATACAGAGACCGGCATTGTTTTAACAGTCTCTGGTTCAGCTGTGTTTGTTTTACTGGCCCAGGGTGCGTTTGGGCAGGGAAAGACTGCTAGGAGTGTGCCGTTCAGGGCAGGCGGGAGCTGGATGAGGAATCTTTCCCCCAGCCTTTAGGACCAGGACATAATAAAATTTGAGAAAACACATCAATTTAGTGGGGCTGCCAAAACTAGAAACATAAACTTGTTCTAATGCAGAAGTTACTTCATTATGTGACTTTTCTCTTCTTCCCCCAGGCTGAAGCAGCAGCTGGCAGCAAAGTTGAGTTGCCCTATTAGTCCCCTGGGCAGAATAATGGCCACTTTTCCTGTAGCCCCCCGCTATGCAAAGATGTTGGCATTAAGCAGGCAGCACGACTGCCTGCCATACACCATTACCGTAGTGTCTGCCATGACCGTCCGGGAGCTTTTTGAAGAGTTTGACAGGTGAGTGAGTTAGCCTGACATCCTATTTACAGGATACGTCACCTTGTCACGGCTGATGCCTCTCTTGCATTGAGGCCTCTCTGCACGGAAGCACAGTACTCATTTATGCTGTTTTGTGTTTCTTTTAGGCCAGCAGTAAGTGAGGAAGAGACGGCGAAACTGAAGGGGAAGAGAGCAAGGCTTTTACAGATGCAAAGGATCTGGGCTGGGCAGGGGCAGATGCAAAAGCTAGGAGACCTCATGGTGATGTTAGGTACTGCAGACAGCAATTTCGCTGTACTGTTAACTTCTGTTATCTTCTCCTCCCCACCGCCCTGAGCTCTCAGCTTTGTACAACCAAAGGCATCCTCGTGCTGTAGGACTAAGTCCAGCAGTATATTTTCTGGGCTGTTCTTTGGGCAGCATGACAATGTCCCAGGCTGATGACGAGTGGGAACTGTGATATCCATGTGTTGACTATATGACAGTGCTGTCTCACGGTTGGTTTAATTAGGAGAACTGATCAGCTAAGTCATTTTCTCCACCTGACTGTTCACTTCCAGGAGCAGTGGGGGCCTGTGAATATGCTGGGTGTACCCGTAAATTCTGTGAAGAAAATGGGCTCCGATACAAAGCCATGCTGGAAATCAGGCGCTTGAGAGGGCAGCTGACAACAGCAGGTAAGTGGGTTTTGAGAGGAATTGCCATGTTTATTCTCTTTCGGAGGGTAACAACTCAACAGGGCTGTTTGTTGTAACCTTTTTTTTTCCTATTGAATCTTAACTCACCTTTATTTCCCTGCAGTGAACTCAGTCTGCACTGATGCTGGTCTCTATGTTGATCCAAAGATGAAGCCCCCGACAGAAGCTCAGGCAACTTATTTGAGACAGATTGTGCTGGCGGGCCTGGGGGATCACGTTGCCCGAAGGGTTCAGTCAGAAGAGCTCCTGGATGACAAGTGGAAAAATGCCTACAAGGTAAATAGCTTGGTTTGACTGAGTTCCCCTGTGTGGCAGAAAGACACTCCTGTGCAAAGACTGGGCTTCTGGCTGGATTCAGCACTGAGGCTGTGCTTGCTGGCTTTCTACAACTTCTCTCTATAGAATTTAAGTTTACAGTGTTGCAATTTCCCAGTGCTCACATAGGAATTGTTATAAAAGACCTAAGAAGTAGCATTAGTCTATCTTGCAAAGTGATGTCTCAAAAGAAGGTGAAGCAGAAAATCACAGGGTTAGTAAAACCTCCATCACTTAAGGAAACCATATAAATGTACATCTGAGAAAGACTGAAATTAGATGCAGTCAAGAAATTGGATTGCCAGTAAGTCGTTAACTCTGCTTCAATCTTCTGTGCTTTCTTAAAGACTGCTCTCCTGGACGACCCAGTGTTCATCCATCCAAGCTCAGTCCTCTTCAAACAACTCCCAGAGTTTGTGGTATATCAAGAAATTGTTGAGACTACAAAACTGTATATGAAAGGTGAGACTGCTGCAGTCTGTACTTGTTCTGCAGGTGTGGTGAGGAATTCAGGAATGCCATAGCAGAACATTTCCCTTGCTGCGGTGGCTGAGCGCTCTCTAGAGTGGTCGTTCCTCTTGGGATTTGGATCCTTATGCTTTCTGGATCTGGATCAGGGGAAAATTAGCCTGGTTTATTTTTTGTCTTGCAGAATTGGCTGGAGCAAAGCTCTAGCTCAGCTCAGCTGCTCTGCAGCAGCCCTATCAGCAGTAGCTACCTATTGCTGGTCTCTGAACAGAAGAACGTAAAAAAACGTTGACTTGAAAAATGAGATACAAGTAAATCTGTGGAGACGAGATCCTGACCGTGCGCTGTACTCATGGGACTGCTAGTGTGGCAGCCCTTGGCAGCAAGCCTGCATTCAGGTGTGTGTTTTCCCTCCCTAAGGTGTGTCCGCAGTCGAACCCGAGTGGATTCCTGTCCTCTTGCCACCATACTGCCACTTTGGGAAGCCTCTGGAAAATCCTCCTCCGTCTTACTGCCCTGAAACAGGCCGAATTCGATGTCACAGACCAAGTGTCTTTTGTAAGTGTCTTGAAAAGTGTCACTCATTAGTTTTGTCCGAGAGCCGCTCTATAGTTATTGTAATGCTGCTTTTAACAAGACTGTCAACAGACCAGAAAGGTCAAGCTCAGCTTGGACTGTTAGAGAGCTTAAACAGTGATTTGAGTAGCTCTGTGGGATTTGTAGCATTTAAATACCAGCATCTTCCCATTGGCGTGAGCACTTTATGCCCATCTGCTCCTCCTGTGAAGGCGCAAGGCTGGCCGCGTGGTGGCAGTGGCCTCTCCGCTTCTCTTAGCACCTGTGTTTTCACATGTCTCTTGGAAATGTACCCTCTGAGCATTTAGGAGAGTCGGTGTGGTCTTTCTTTCCAGATCGAGTTAGCTGGCAGCTCCCTGCTGTGGAAGTTGATTACCCAGAAGGTATTGATTGCTACAAATACTTTGCCAGGTTCCTGCTTGAAGGAAAGGTGAGTGTGTTCCAGCTGCCTCGCTTCCTTGGTGTTATCAATAAATTTTTTAGCCCAGTTTTTGGAGGAGATGAGCCTTGTGGATTCTTTCTTTGTGTGCATGCCCATTCCTTATAACTTGCTGGTGGTTGGAGGAGTTTGCTGTGGTTGGTGGGGTGGGGAAGATATCTTTAAAATACAAAACAACATGAAAATCAGCATTTGGGTGAAAGAGATCCCCAAATTTAAGTCCTGTTTTTGTGAAGGAAAAAAAGCAATAGCTTGTGTCTTTGTTCTAAGACACAAGAATAATCAAGCAGGCCAGTCAGGATAACATTGGTATGGAGACATGGATGGGAAAGAGATGGCAATGGAAGCTATGGGATGGAGATCTATAGTAGTCTGAGTGAATTGAGGATTGTTTCCACGGAATCATTAGTTTACCTTGTTCATTATATACTTGATCTAACAAATCTTGCAGGTCATTGAACAGTTGCGTGCTTATAGCCGGTGTCTGCTGTCCAGTCCCCTCATAATGCTGAAGACATGGTCCAAGTAAGTTGTTAAACTCAAGTTTGTTGTCTTCACTGAACGTTTTTAACTTCCTTTTAAATAAAAAAAAAAAAAAATCAATGCTGGGAAGGGTGTTGTAGATAGTGATCTTGGCTGTAGCCGCAGGGAGAGGAAAATGGAGTTTTCTTACCAAGAAAAAATGTATCTCAAGAGAACTGGGCGATTGTAAGGGCAGTGTGGAAGAACGCACGCAACCTGCTGGTCACACTGACCTCTGCGGGCTGCTTCGTACAAACAAATTGCTCACACATGTAAGAAACTGCCAGGTGAGCACTGCTACTTTCCTTGCTTTTCTTTGCAGTTTGGCCAATTATGCTGTATTTCTTTTCAAAATCATCTTTCCAACAGACCATGTTTTTCTTGTGGTTCTGATTACATTTCTAGAACTGTGACCTTCAAAAGGACTGTCAGCTCTTGCTTCCCTTGCTGTCCCACCAGTGTCCTCTCTTGTTTACCCAAATAAGCTTTCTCTGAGTCTTCTGTAAGTTTTCATTGATTTTGAAAGACTTTGTTAACAGTGACTGGTGTTATTTGAAGGTCCTGCAATTACAAAGTGTTCTCCTGTTTTAAATTCAGAGTTCAGCATGGGACCTGTGGATTCCTTTTTGCTTTACTCTGTGCTACGCGGCTACATAACAGACAGCTTCGTGCTCTCAGCAGCAAGAGCAAACTGCTGCTACTTTTAAGAGCAAAAAGTTGTAGGGGGAAGAAACTACTTCTAGTGAACTTTCTTGAGTCAATGACGTGTCTCTCTATCCAGAGGTGGTGTGTTTCTACATCTGTATTTAACCTTTAAAAAATATTAAGTGTTTAAATTCAGAATGGTAAGCTGAATGCTGTAACGCTTTGCTAAACTGTGCTAATGAATGTTGTTTTGTTGCACCGTTTTATTTTGGACTGATTTAGACTTCAGCCCAGGACAGAATCCCTCCTGCAGGCTCTAGTTGCAGAAAAATGTGATAATCGTGATGCTTTACTGGCTGCGTGGAAGAAAAATCCTAAATGTAAGTGTTCTGCTTGCTTAATTATTAGTCATATCAGTGCAGACTCTGCAGTACCGTGAGCACTGTTGAATTACAATTTAAAAATTTGACGATTTAACTTTATAAGCTCCAAATATTTGCTATTTTTGTACCAGAAACAGTAGTGCTCCGTATTTGGTTCTTGTGAAGAACTGGAGTTCCCTGTACTTCAGAAAGCAACATTTCTATTCATATTTTAAGATTTTCTTTTTTTTTCTGTAGTTCTAGCCACAGTTAAAATGTTTGGTTTGGGCTTTTGAAAAACTAGATTATGATGGTACTGTTAGTGGACACAGGAATTATTTTTTCCAGGTATTTGTTCACTATTAGGGTACCGGAATATAAGAGTTCTTGACAGAAGCAGCAGCAAAGCGATGCAGTGATGGCTTTCACAGTAATTCTCCCGTACTTAGTGCTTTCATATCTGCATGCCAGTGTCCAGGCTCCAGCACTGGATGGAAAGCTGGTTCTTGCTGTCAGCCTGTGAGCAGGGTGACGCCACAGAACCTCATCTTTCCAGCAGAAGCGTTCCAGTCTTTGACTCCCGTAGCGGTCTAATCGCTCCTCTCTTTCATTCCAGATTTGCTTGCAGCCTATCGTCAGTGGGTCCCCGAAGCTATGCATGATGATCTCGCAAAGAAGTGGCCACCAGTAGCACTCTGAAGCGCATGATTCTGTTCTTGATGGACTCTTTTTCTCCAGGGTGTTTGGAGAGCTTGGGTTTCCTTGGAAATCTGATGACACAGGTGGACTTGCTAACTGTTAGTGATACCTCTTGTAAGCGAACTGGGTGTTATTCTAGTTTTCTGGAAAGCCCTCTTGTGTTCCCAGAAGCCCTACCAGCTATTTTGCTGGTATTTTGTAATATTAATGTTTGGATAATTTTATCCATTGTATTTTACAGATTTTTTTTTTATTATTTTTTTTTTTTTTACCTGAGGTTTCTCTCTGGACTATATTAGTCATATGGACTATAATAAATGTGTATAGTTCTTGCCTTGGATGGGAGATGTTTTCTGTGTGGGATGCTGCAATAAGCAGAAATTCAGACCTTTGTGGACCCTTTCTCATGCGTGACTGCAGGTCCAAACGCAGACTGAACCTTTGGTCCTCGTGGTGGGTTGACCCTGGCCAGCAGCTCAGCAGCACACAGCCATTCGCTTTCAGTAATTTATTTTCAAATCTCTCCTCGTACCTGGCTTGGTGCTGCGAGCACTCGGCTCTCCTGGTACCCTGCTCTGCTACGTGCTTTGCCACTACTGTTTTGTACAGTCTGGTGCTCCCGAGCCACCCTGCGTTTCATGGGCTGGAGCACTTTTGGGAACGCAGCAGCTTTTAGGAAAACGGGCAGATTTTAACTGCACCACCTGCTAATTTTGCAGCAACAAATTTTGGTAGTCCTGGAAGAAAATGTGCAGCTTGAGTTTACCTTTCCTCTCACCTAATTTTTTTCCTCTTTGGTAAATCCTGTGCTGTGTTAATTTGCTGCTGATTGTAGCAATATGAGGTGTGGGCAGTGACCCTCCTGCCCCCCGTGCTCTGGAGGAGGCTGGTGCAACCCAAACACAGAAAATGGCGGCTGCCTGCACAAGTTAAGTGTTAAAAATACCTAATGCTGATGAAACATCAGCTTTCGTTTTTGAGCAAGAAGGAAAAGAGCCTGTTGTAGCTGTGTGTTTATAACGTAAAGGCTGCAATGCCGTAGTATTTACAATAACCACGGGCAGGAGGGTGCTGGGAGCTCTCAGCTGGGCTCCTTTCTCTCATGAGAATTGCCGCAGAAGTTTGTAGAGTGCTCTGTGCTTATAGGAGGGAAAAAAAAGAAAGGAAAATATCGAGTCTACTTACAAATGGCAAAACTGAACTTATGGCTCACGTGGGAAAGGGGACAAGAGAAAGCAAAACCATGTGCTTGGCAGGAGGCTCCCCTTTTCTACTCCCCAAAGACGCGAGAGGGAAAGAGGATTAAAAAAAAAAAACGAAAAGTGGAGATGCCGGGGATTGAACCCGGGGCCTCATACATGCAAAGCATGCGCTCTACCACTGAGCTACATCCCCTTGTTGTTTTGTAGTTTGCGCACGGCCCACTAACAGGCTGCTGCGTGCCGCACGTCGGGCTCAGCGGAAAGGCCGCGCCGTCCTGCGCCACCCCGCGTCCTCCCGCCCCGCTCTGCGCCCCGACACCCGCAGCGCCTGCGGGAACGGCGCGGGGATGCGGGCGGCCTCATCTGTGGCGGACCCGCGCTGCGGGAGACAATGCGGCCTTAGAGTGCAAGGCGGGAAAATAATTCATTGTGTTTCTCCTCGTTAGTATAGTGGTGAGTATCCCCGCCTGTCACGCGGGAGACCGGGGTTCGATTCCCCGACGGGGAGAGTGTAAATTTTGGGCCTAGGTGTCGTTTTTTCTCGCGCTTTGTCCGTGTGGCGGCCATGGAGCGGTGGGGCCTGCGGGCAGGGGCCGCGTCACCGCGGGGGCAACCTCGGCGGGGCGGGGGCGAAGTAAAAGAGGCAGAGTTGCATTTTTTGTGGCAGGGAAGGAGGGCCGGAGTCCGCCGCTCTACCCGGGGTGCCTGGGATTTGGGGGATTGCTGGGGGTGCCATTCCCGCCCTGCAAGGCGGTGGGAAAGCAGTGCGAAGGGAGGGAACCCCTGAGCGCCCCAGGACGCGGGTGCTGCCGCCGCGTTGGTGAACCCAGCATGGGGAGGGCTGGCAATGGCCACGGGCACCCGCGGGGGGTGCTGGGCGGGGTCGTCTTCACAGCTGGGGGCGGCGTTGTTAAGTGCCGAAATAGCTCAGTTGGGAGAGCGTTAGACTGAAGATCTAAAGGTCCCTGGTTCGATCCCGGGTTTCGGCAGCGTCTGATTTTTCCTTCCCCCTGCGGGTCCTCTTGCCGCTGAGCGGAGCCGGGCAGGGCCGGCAGTCCCCGCGCCGGGCGAGGGGCGGCTGCCGTGGGTGTCAGTACTGGCGCCCACGAGTGTGGAGGTTTTGCGGAGGGAACCGCTTTCCCGCGGCGGGTGCCCGGGAATGGCGCGGCCCACGCAAGAGTTTTTGTGCACCGTCCTCGTTAGTATAGTGGTGAGTATCCCCGCCTGTCACGCGGGAGACCGGGGTTCGATTCCCCGACGGGGAGGTTGTGTATGTTTTCTTTTGTTCTCGTCATTTTTTTCTTCCTGCATGGATTTTTCCAATTTCCGAAAGAGGCAGGGGGGGAAAAAAAAACCGGCAGGTTTGTGTGTCCGAACCCAGGGTGCTGCCGTGCTTCTGAGAGCTGAGGTTCACACCTGGCTCCGCACACTGCCGCACCGCACGCACAGCCCGATCGCGGGCCCTCCCTTCCCCGCAGCCCCCTCCGTTCGCGGGTCTGCGCGGTCACCCCGAGGGAGGAAGGAGGGCGCGGGGCCGGTACGGATCTAGGTGACAGGCAGGGGCGCCATTTCGCGGCACGGGGATGTAGCTCAGCGGTAGAGCGCATGCTTTGCATGTATGAGGTCCCGGGTTCAATCCCCGGCATCTCCACACAGGCCGTTACTTTTTTTCCCCCTATTCCACCGTGATATATTTTATTTGGAGTTAAAGCTCCCGCGTCGGATTAAACAACAGAAAACTGCACTGTGAGTACGCTGCCCAGAACTGTGCCAGTTCCCTAGTGGCACGAAATGGCTTTTGTCACTTGGTTCTCGTCAGGACTATGCAAACACTCCGGATTCTCCTGTCTCCCTGGGTGTTTCGTGGTCACGCTAAGGCCCTGCAGACGCAGAGCAGCTGGAAAGGAGGCAGGAAGCACCAGACCCTGAAATGCAGGGGGATTCTGGCCTGCCCGACACCTCTCCACCCCAAAACTCAGCAGAGCGGCCTACGTGCAAACCTGCGGTCGGCACAGAGCTGGCTGCGTGTCTCTGCACCGCATTCCCACAAAGAGAGCCAAAGGGGAAGGCGCAAAAGCTGGGACACGGCAGGTGCAGAGGGGCTCTGTGCTCTGAGCTGGCTCTGCAGTGCCTGCTCCCCTCTGCTGTCCTGCCCCAGCTGCAGACTGGCGAGCAGCCCCTTGGCAGCGTGACCAGGCGTCACCGGGAGCAGGTCGGGAATAGCTCTCTAGAAACAAGCTCCCTGCTTTGATCTCCCTGGGTTGGCCTGGCTCTCATGGTTTGATCTCGCCCAGGAAACTCCTCAGAGCCGGGAGGGCTGAAAGGTCTGGCACAGAGAGACCAAAGCCCACGTAGAGCTTGAAAAAGCTTTTATCTACACAGTTCAGCCGCCAGCTGTTGTATCTGCACCGTTCAGTCACCAACAATGCGTCCACCTCTCTCGGGCAGGGAGAGCTGACTAGCGATGGATGTAAAACGACATTTCCTGCCAGACCGGTTAAAATGCTCCTTGTGCTATTCATTTATTGCTGTTACATCTAGTTGTTATTTTGAGCCAAATGTTTGGATAAAGCGCTGCTAAGTGTGAAGATCCCTGTTGTAAAAGCTCTCTGGTAAGCATCTCTCTGGACAGCTGTGCTTCTGGAATATACGCTGCACAGGAATACAAGAAAGAGACACTTCCTGCCGCACAGAGTTCTTACTAATGGGCACGAAGTGACAGACTTTTTGGCACAGGGAATCGGTATTTGGCAATATAATAGCTCATGGTCTGCTAGGACCAACAGGCTCTATTCACCAAGCTTGTCTTGAAATTGTAACAAGGGGTACAAGTACAGGCAGGGTAGGAGAAACACGGAGTGGCTTTGTTCACAGAAAGCCCCTCCCCGCTCAGGAAAGCACAGTTCTGCAAACCAGCCAGACTTATTTAGGGACTCGGTTGCATTAGGACCTAACATCTGCCTTCCAGTGTGAATATAACACAAATCTGAACCTTTAGGGGTGTGCTGCTGCACCGTGTGATTCAGACACCAGGTACAAACTCACTCAGGATGCTCAGTGTTTGGCTGCCTGCCCTCACTAGATGAGGAACAGCATTTTGTCGTCTTAATTTCTTCCCATTACACAGACCCGTCTTGTCACAAAATACATTGCCGTGTGCCCTTTCAACTGTTTTCAGACCAATCCCACTAAATGACCCAGGTGTTTGAGGTTGTTATTACTATCGCAATGCTGAGTTTTGATGCAAACTCAACAAACAGAGAAGCTCCCCAGCGCATTTCCCTCCTGTAAAAGCTCTGTGTGTCAGGAAAATACAGGCCGGTTTCCCTCAAACCAATCACAAGGCTGTTGCTGGGTCTCTGCTCCCTTCCTACTGGTGTGCAGCCTTGGGTGTTATCTGTGGCCGTTTTGTAGGCAGCAGTTTTCCTTGGGTGCCGGAAAACGCAGGAGTTTGTAGGCGGATTGAACCGAATGGCATCTCATGAATCTTGCAAACAAAGCCCCGTTTTGTTCTCAGCTCTGCCCTTGGATTACTGTAGAGTTTGACCAGGATGGCAGAGGAGCCAACAGAGAGCTACAGGAAGGTGCTCTGTGAGAACAGAATGAGAAATAGTCATTATTAATTTTTATGTTTATTATTTATTTTTATAAACTGCATTGTATCTCAGATGCATACTCCACTTTATGTGTGCATATATGTATAAATACACTCACTGATTGTATCTCACGCAGACAGACTGTCTGCAGGACTCAGATCCCTACCTCTCCCCTCTCCATCCGCGCTCGCCGTGCCCTGGCAGGAGCCTCCCTGCCCTGGTGCGGTCTCTGCCCCTCGGGCCCTGCCGTCACTGTGGTGGCTGCGCACCAAGTTGTTCTCCACGTCCGTCGCTCCACAGGCCATGGCGGCACAGAGGGCCTGGCACGCACCAGCCTGCCGGCGTCGCCTCTGCCAGGCCCAGCGGGTTTGTGCCTACCCACACCGGTCCCGGTCCCGGGTGGGGGAGACCACGCGCCCTTGCTGCTTCTGTCCCTCTGGTATGCTGAAACACATCGGAGATTTCTTAAATAGCAATATGCCTCTTAACTTCGGACTGAACAACGGTCCCTCGCCCCGCGGGCGCCTCAGAGCCTGCCTCCCAGCGAGGCACACGGGCAGAGCCGCCCTCGCCCTGCCCCAGGGAAGAAAATCAAAGAGGTTCTTTTGAAACAGGGACGCAACCATACGGGTTTAAAGCCCTGAATAAAATGTAAGGCTCTGCGCAGAGCCTGTAGCCACAGATTCATCTCCAAAACGGAGAGAGCTCAGCTCGCTCAAGCACCACAGGCCCGGCCCCGCTCCGACGCCTCCAAGCCAGGTTTTTCTCCGCGCTCCTTTGCGCACTCACTGCCCCCCGCCCACCGGCTGGCCGGACGCATCACTCCCCGACTCCTCCGCTTTGCCGGACCTCGTTGCGTTCCACTCACACAGTAAAGCTGCGGCGCACGCCACAGGAAAAATAGTGCCTCGCGGAGTGATCCGAGCGGCGGGGGCGGGGCCGGGAAGGTTATATAAGGGGCGGGAGGGGAATGTGTGGCGCAGTTGTAGCTGTGTACGGCTGGGAGAGTGTTGTGTTGTCGCCAGCGCTTGGCCTGCGGTGAGTGCCTTGCGGCTCGGCTTCGCCGTGCCTCCACTGGGAAAGGAGAGGGCAGGGCAGGGCCGCTTGTCGAGGCGGCAGCAGAGCTTAGACGCGTGCTAGGTCGGGCGGGAGATGAGTGTGTGCTGGGGGGGAAGAGGATGCGGCTGAGGGGGATGGCGGGACGTGGGAAGTGGCGTTCCTCTTCCCGTTAACGGTAGCACCGCGAGCTGGCGGCGGAGATGGGCGGTGGAGGTGGGTGCGAGCAGCTACCGGCGAAATGGCGGCCGCGCAGGCGCAACGGCCCCTCAAGATGGCGGCCGAGCGCGCTTTGGGCGGGAAGGAGAGCGGGGCGGTGGCCCCGCCTCTCATGGCGTGGCGGGCGGTTCTCCCACTGGGACGTCACAGGGCGTGGAGAGGGGCAGGCCGCTCCTGGGGAGCGCAGCCCCAGCAGTCAGCTGCCCGGGGGGAGCTGGGCTCCTGGTGCATGGCCTTGCTGCAACTTCCTGTGGGCAGGAAGGGGAAAAGTGACTGAAGTACAGTGATTCTTGTTCCAGAGAAAAATGCAGATCTTCGTGAAGACCCTGACAGGCAAGACCATCACCCTCGAGGTTGAGCCCAGTGACACCATTGAGAATGTGAAGGCCAAGATCCAGGACAAGGAAGGCATTCCTCCGGATCAGCAGAGGCTGATCTTTGCTGGCAAGCAGCTGGAAGATGGGCGCACCCTGTCCGACTACAACATCCAGAAGGAATCCACCCTCCATCTTGTGCTGCGCCTGAGGGGTGGCATGCAGATCTTTGTGAAGACCCTGACAGGCAAGACCATCACCCTCGAGGTTGAGCCCAGTGACACCATTGAAAACGTCAAGGCCAAGATCCAGGACAAGGAAGGCATTCCCCCTGATCAGCAGAGGCTGATCTTTGCTGGCAAGCAGCTGGAAGATGGGCGCACCCTGTCCGACTACAACATCCAGAAGGAATCCACCCTGCACTTGGTGCTGCGCCTGAGGGGTGGCATGCAGATCTTTGTGAAGACCCTGACAGGCAAGACCATCACCCTCGAGGTTGAGCCCAGTGACACCATTGAGAATGTGAAGGCCAAGATTCAGGACAAGGAAGGCATTCCCCCTGATCAGCAGAGGCTGATCTTTGCTGGCAAGCAGCTGGAAGATGGGCGCACCCTGTCCGACTACAACATCCAGAAGGAGTCCACCCTCCATCTTGTGCTGCGCCTGAGGGGTGGCATGCAGATCTTTGTGAAGACCCTGACAGGCAAGACCATCACCCTCGAGGTTGAGCCCAGTGACACCATTGAAAACGTCAAGGCCAAGATCCAGGACAAGGAAGGCATTCCCCCTGATCAGCAGAGGCTGATCTTTGCTGGCAAGCAGCTGGAAGATGGGCGCACCCTGTCCGACTACAACATCCAGAAGGAATCCACCCTCCATCTTGTGCTGCGCCTGAGGGGTGGTAACTGAACTGGCTGGTTGTGGCTTGTTTCCAAGTAAAAGTTTCTCTGCACTTGTTCATTCCAATAAAGCTGATGCATCCACAAAAGTTCATGTCTCAAGTTCTGTGATCTGTTATTTATGCCATTAACCGAGTACAGCTATCTCATAAACCCTAATTACATGGCTCCCATATACAAAGGTATTGCAAAACTGCCTTATGCAAGCTGTCCCTGTGCCTGGCAAGCACAACTAATCTCTTCAGCTGTGGTTTCCCTGAGGTTGTATAAGCGTTCTCATAACTGGGGAAAGCGCTGGCTGAGGTTCAATGCCAGTCTGCAGATGTTACGCAGCTGTTAGGTTGTGTAAGCATGCACATGTAAGGTGAAACGGCAGTTTGTTTGTGCGCTGGGAGGCTGTGATAATATTGATTGGCCCGGTAATTGCTGGTCCTGCCCTCCATGTTTTGTTGTTAACAGCCAGTGAAAGGGTAATCGACGCGCAGTTTCACTGAGGGCTGGCAGTTGGGTGGGTGTGTGGTGGGCGTTACTGCTGATCCTGCAGCCCTTGGACCTGGAAAGTGTTCTGGCTAGCCTGAGTCCCTTGTCCAGTTGTGGGGTAGATCTCATTTTTTTAAAGGCTTAAGCGTATCAAGCAAACTTTGTAATTTTGGGTGGACTAGCTTCCTTAAAACTTTACAGAATGTGTTCAGCCTGAATTGCCACACCAGCTGCTGAAAGGGAAATTAACCCCATCCCTGCTGAAAGCAGGACAGCACTGAGTGGAAATCCTATCGTTTCAGTGAGCTGAAACTGATGTCATGGGGCTGTGTGCTGTAAAAACCTGGCTAAAGGGAAGTCACCACTGAAGTATTTTGTGGCGAAGTGGAGGCTGGTGAGTGTAGGAGTTCATGAGGTGTCAACGGTGCTGCACTGGGAATCGGGGAAATGGGAGGAGGGGAGGCTGAAAGTAGAAAACCCAAAATGCACCTGCTGAGAGTGGTGATGGGACTTGTCTTTGGAAGGGGACGTGGTGGGAGCGGGTGTAGAGATTTCAACTGGTCACGGGCCTCGGTGTGACCTGAAGTGGTCTTACACCATCCCGAGTGGAAGGATGGGATAGCAGGATTTGGTTCAAGCAACACCGATTGCTGATATCCCTAAGAGAGTGCTGGAAGAGGCTTTTAGTGCCTTGGGGCCTGTAAGGAGCAAGTCTGGATCATCAAGATCCGTGCGGAATTGGAGAAAGCTGCTGAGTGCCGCTGAGCTAAACCCCGCACCGGCTAAGAGCTGGTGTCGTGCTGCGGCTGCGCCCCTGCCGCGTCCCTGCCGCGCTGGCCCTGGGCTCTGCCCGCGCCTGTCCTGGGTGCGCGGGCCGCTCGGTGCCGGTGGCCGGGTGGGAGCGTGACGGGTGGTACCGGTGCAGCAGTGTACGGCGTGTGGAGCAGCCGTGCTCAGTCTGTGCGTTCAGCTAACGTGACTGAACCCTCAACAAACAGAATAACACTTGCCGTTGATTTTTCTGGCCTCTCAAGTCAGCTGAGTGTGTGCAGCAATTAAAAATTGAGCAGCCGTTCAGCAGTTTCGGGTGTGCTGCTGCGGAGCTGCGTAGCCGTGGGTGTCCGATCCAGTACAGGGGTGGGCGTTTCTGGAATGAAGGCAGCTGCTGTTACATAAAAAGGAAGAAGCTGCGGCTTGGTTATGTTTTCATAGCTACTTTCTCTTCGTGCCTGGGAAACTTCTCCTTGGAAATCTGATGATTAAAAAAAAAAAAGCTGGGAAAAAAACCTATAAGTAGTTGTGGTTTGAAAGTGGCTTGATTACTGAGGGGAAAGAGCTGCGGGAGGACATGGGGACACTAGATGAGTGTCAAAAGCCTCCACGAATAACTGCAGTGCTGTGTTTCAAGAAGTTATTTTATTTTAAATGCCTCAGTTAAAAAAAAAAACAACCCAAACCAAAAACCTACTATGCTGTACAAATACGTAACAGCCTGGAGTGCGGTCCAAGTGGCTGGGCTGCAACCAGGCAGAGCAGGGAGCTTGGAGGAGAATCCTGCGCCGCGGTGTCATGAGCTGAGTCAAAGCGCAGGCGGCTTTGCTGGGTTTGGTGAACTTCAAGGGGCAGCGCGAACACTTCAGAGTGCGGCGCCCGTGAGCGGAGATCGCAGCTCGGGAGCGATAAACCGCAGAACAGCAACGTTTGATGAAAACAGCGAAGCACTTTGTAAACGTTAAGGATGTCTTTTGTTCTGCCTGTGGAAGTACCTGCTGCCTGCCCGCAGACACGCGTCGCAGGGCATCTCCTGGATGTTCCTTGGCTCTGTTGGGTTTTGAAGGAAAACTGCAACATTTTTCCAGCAAAATGTTTTAAAGTAAAGGAAAACACAGCACCTGCGTTGTGCTGGATCTGAAAGCCGCTGCGGAACTGGAGTACAGCCGGCAGCTGCCTCCCCTTTTCTCCTCGGGGACTGCCCGGGGTTGAGCTGTGGGTCACCGGCCGATGGCCTGCGAGCCGCTCGCGGCCGCCTGCGCTTGTCCCCGTTCCCAAAATCCTGCTGTGACAGCGGGCTGGCGGCCACCCCGCCTGTGGAGGCGGTGGCCACGGAGGGACCCGGTCGTGCGTGTGTCGGTGTGTATGTATATAGCTATATATATATTTATCTCTTTATACACTTTGTATCTGAGCATACACGGGGTTTTGTTTCCCATGGCTTCACCGGCCCCGGGTGCGCCGAGCGAGTGGGCGGGGCTCACCGCGGCCCCGCCCCCGTATTCGCCCCGCCCCCGCCCCGCTCCGTGCGCCGCGCCGGGCCGGGCCGGGCCGGGCCGCGGGGGCCATAAAACGGCGGTCGGTGCGGCGGGACCGGCTCGGCTCCGTTCTGCTGGTGCTGCGCCATGGCCGCGGCCCGGCGCAGGGTATCGGTGGGGCTGGGGCTGGCCGGGGCGGCCTGCGCCCTCCTGGGGGTCTGCCTGCTGGCGGTGGGGCCGCTCATCATCAAGGAGCAGGTCGTCAAGGTCAGCGGGGTGCGGGGAGGGGGTGCGTGTCTGCTGCGGGGACGGGGGGGAACGGGGTGCTCGTTTGGTGCGTGGGGGGGCTGGAGCCGGTGCATAGCCGGGGGCTTGCTGCGGGGCTGGTGTGCGGGGTGACGGGGGTGCAGAGTGGGACGTGCATGCTGCAGGGTGACGGGGGTGCGGAGTGGGGCGCGCATGGTGCGGGGTGACGGGGGTGCGGAGTGGGGCGCGCATGGTGCAGGGTGACGGGAGTGTGGAGTGGGACGCGCATAGCGTGGGGTGACGGGGGTGCGGAGTGGGGCGCGCATGGTGCGGGGTGACGGGGATGCGGAGTGGGGCGCGCATGGTGCAGGGTGACGGGAGTGTGGAGTGGGGCGTGCATAGCGTGGGGTGACGGGGGTGCGGAGTGGGACGCGCATGGTGCGGGGTGACTGTGGTGTGAAGTGGGGTGCGCTGGAGCCAGGTCACGGGCATGGACGTGTCTGTGTCACTGTCACCCGAGGGAGCGTGGGGCAGCTCAGCGCCGAAGGGTCCCTGCCCCGGTGGCACTCTGAGCACCCTCACGGTCTCACTGCCGGGAAACCCGGGCTTGGGATATTCTGGACTGACGCTCTCGGCGCTGGTTAGCAGGGGCTTTTCCTGGATTTAGCAGGGGCGTAGTGCTGGTGGCGCTGGGCTGAGCGGGTCCCAAGCGCCAACCCTTCCTCCTGTCCCATCGATTGTAAAGCAGGCGTGCAGGTTGCCAGGCTCGGATGTCCTCTGGTGACAGGATGCTTTCCAAACGGGAAATGAGACTGGCAGTGTGCAGGGGTGCTCTGGAGCCTCATGAACGGAGCAACCTCTGCGTCGCCTTCTGCTCAACTGGAAAACCCGAAGATCTGCCCATCTGAGGACCTCCCTTACCCACAAGAGAGGTCCTGAGGCTGCAGTGGTGTTTATCCCTCGCGTGGGGCTGTGGATGGAGTTGTTGGTTTGTTCTGTAACTGCAGCACAGAGACTTGGGAACCACCCCTCGCTGTTGGGACACCAGTTATCCTACCATAACGAACCAATTGGCTTGTTCCCAAATTTAGCCAAACCTTTTTCTCCCCGCCCAAAGGAGAGGTGCCCCCTGCCTGGGCAATTTCTCCAAGCTTGCACCTGAAAACGTGCTTCTGATGAAAGGGGTGAATAAACGCCCCATAGCCAATGGCCGTGGTTACATGTGCCACAAAGTCTCTGCCAAAACCAAACTTCTACTCGAATGGATCCTCTGGAAGCGCTGCTGGCTGGGCAAAGCCAGACAGTCCTGAGGCTTAAGCAGTGAAAGCCAATCTTTGTCCTGTTTCATGGACATCGGGAGCTGGTACCCGCCAAGAAGAGATTGAATGGCCTCTGCAGAACAAGAGTGACATTTTTGGTGCAAAAGCCTTTCTGCCCTCTTTTTAGTTAACCCTGCTTCTTTCTACCTGATTAAATCTTAGCAACTTGCAAGGAGAACAGTAGATGAGGAGAAGACCAACCCTGGTTTCTCTTCCCTTCGTCTCAAGCCCTTGTTCTCCATGCCTTCAGCAGGACCCAAAATGGTCCTGAGCTCTCATAAGACTTAAAGTGAAATGGAAAAAATAACTGATTGCTGATGTCCAGGGTGGTGAGAAACACCCAGGGCCTCACCGAGACTCCTGAGTTGGTCTTCAGAGTGGTGGGTACGAGGAAGGGCTGGTGGCAGGGTGTGCTGTCCTGCCTGAAAGCTGGGAGAAGACTGGCAGCCCTGCTTTGCTGGTGTAGCAGGGTGATGAGGATGTGGAGGATGAGGTCTGATGCTGAGGTTGCGCTTGCACGCAGTATGACTGCTCCTCTCAATCTGAAGAGGAAACCTCAAATCTCAGTTCTACTGAGCGGCGTGACCAGAGCCTCCCTCCTGGAGCAGCAGGGTTTGGGCACTGTTGGGAGGAGATGAGCACTAGCCAGTTCCTTTCAGTTCCTCAGGAGCAGCGTGCTCATGAGGGGTCAAGCCTCTCAGTGACATGTTGTAACCCATCTAAGTGAAAAATATTCTATTTTTATTTCAGACATATGACCATGTTTGTTTGGACCTACAAGCAGCTTCACTCCAAGGCTGCCCTGTGAAGCAGTTCTCACTTGGCAGCACCTGTGGAGCACCTTGAGCTGCTGTGCCCGGATGGGAGAGGACTGAGAAAGGGAGCAGGGAGCTGAGAGGCAGGGCTCGGAGGACCTGGGCTTGGGTGGTGAGGGGCTTGCAAATGGTGAAGCCCCACCACGAAATGGCTGAAGAAAGATGGGGCACTGCAGGGAAGCCTCTGGCAGCTTTTCTCCTCAAGCCCCTGTGGCAGCAAATACACATGCAGTCAGATTGAGCTGCTCCAGGGCAGGAGAGCCGTTGTGGGGCTGCCAAGCTCCAGCAGGATAAAGCCCGCGTGCCTTCACTGATTAGCGGATCAAACTCGCTTCCATAAGCTGGCTGGGTTACTTAACCATGCTGAGGGCTTGTGCTTGCAGAGGAAGCTAAGGTTATGGTGGAACATACCCAAAATAAATACTCAAGAACGAACAGGCTCTTGTCCATACCTCCAGGAGGGAGGAAGTGGAGGCCTTCCAGCTTCCAGGAAGGAGGAAATGGAGGCAGATGTGCCCAGATGCCAGCTCCTGGGCTGGTGAGGGCTTAAGTCATGCTTGGGCTCCTGCAGGCAAGCGGGACAGTGACATGGGCACCATGATTGCGCATTGCCTTTGACCTGCCTTGTGACCAGCTATGAGTCACTGCAGGACGGCAGCTGAGAGGAGGCAAAGGTGTCCTGCGCAGTGCTCTTGGGACACAGCTGGCTTGCCATCCCTGTTCTCTATCTACTTTTTTGGGAATCTAGTGGGCCCTCCCTGCCAGCACCCAAAGAGTTGGGCGGATGGGTGTGCCACCTCTCCCTGTCCTTGCCTGTTTCTGGCTGCGTGGAGCTGCCAAACCCGGCAGGCAAGCGGAGACCTTCGGGCCAGGGTTGTTTGTGCCAGGCAAATAAAACATGCAGAGCAGTGAATAATTCAGTGCTGGCTTGTCTAGTGCAGAGCAAGCCTCCAGCACATCAAAACAGCTCCAAAATCCTGTGGGTAGGATCTGAAAAGCTGAGCCTGAATAAATAAGCCTGCAGACATCCTGTGGCATGAGCTTGATGCTTCAGTGTGCATATGAGCTCCTGGCTTACATCTGGCTCAGTTTCAGTCTGCATAACATGCCTGGATCCTCTGGAGAGTCCCTGCTGCTGGAACTGCTGCCTTTGGCTGGGCCTGATGTGGAGCTGAGGGTGGAGCCACTGAGTCCAAGAGTTGTGTCTCCTTACTTTTTTTTTTTTTCTCTCTCCTCTTCCTTGCAGAATGTCAGAATTGACCCCAGCAGCATCTCCTTCAGCATGTGGAAAGACATTCCCGTTCCTTTCTACATGTCTGTGCACTTCTTTGAAGTGCTGAACCCCAAGGAGGTCCTCAAGGGAGCAAAGCCGGTGCTGAACCAACGTGGACCCTACGTTTACAGGTCAGGTACCGCTTGTGGTGCAGCTAGGCATGAGCCCGGGCACTGTGGCTTCTGGCTGACTCCTCTGGCCGGAGGATGTGGCATTAGCATACTTGGTGCAAGTCCAGAGGTGTGGGATTTTAAAGGGACCCAAATGTGCTCTGACTGCTCTGATCTTGCTAAAGCCATGAGCAGGACCTCTGGCCATCAGGATGGTAAGGCTGGTCTGTGCTTCACTGTGAGTTGTGGACGTCTGTCCTGTGCTGGGACCTGTTGGGCAGGCAACCTGACCTGGGCTGATACGGTCCAAACGTAGGCATGAGGGGTGTTGGTGTGGTGGTGGGCAGCCCTCATCTTCAGAGTGGACTTGTTTCGTCTTCACTGTGCATTTAAGATTCCAGCTGCAGAGCTAGAGTCACCTCAATATCAAACTTTATGGATTGGCCTAAGACCTCTTATCTAACGTGAGACCCTGACATCAGTGCTCTGGTCATGACAACCGGTGTGGAGCACTAAAACTTGGTCAGGTCCACCTCCAGCAGGGCTGGGTCTGTTTGCTGTGGCTGGGGATGGTGGTTGAAGCCCCAGATGTTTCTCTGGACCTGAAACATGAAGTGATGGTTAATGTTGAGCTGAGTCAACTTCCCTGTAAGCAGCAATATTAAACATGGTGCCTACACATGTTTAGCTGTGCCTACACAGTGAAGTCAGCAGCCTAAGCAAGCTTCTGAGGGGGGATTACTGGTTTAATCCCAAGTTGTTTAAGCAGCACTGGGAGGAAACCTGGCAGTGTGTATATGGCCTCATTTCCCCTGGGCTTGCCAGGTCACCCCACAAGACCGTGTGGATTCTGTATGTTGTGATCGCATCAGTCACTAGGCTTGTGGGAAAGGCTTCACTTACTGTAAATAATAAACAAAGAGGCAAAGCTTATTAGTGTCCTTGTGTTCCTGCTGAGCAAGATTAGTGCCCTTCCCTAATGTAGGCCATAAAACAGAGGCTCCATAGTAAAGGACTTTGTTTTTGCTGGGGGGTTGAGCTGCAGCTGTAACAGGCTCGCGATGTTGGGGACAACCTCGTGCTACTACGGAGCGTCGCAGCCCCTGTGGGACTGGGCCGCCCCTGCGGCATGGAGGGAAGGAACCTGGAGCTTTGGGGCAAATCAGCGTGGGCTCGCTGGTGGAGCTTGCGCTGTTTTGTTTGGCCCTCTCGTGTTTGGCAGGTTGTTTCGGTGTGTGGGTTGGTGTAGGTCTGCTTATCTGGGCGTCTCTCTGATAGGGTTGGGCTTTTCGACGGCTGTAGGCGAAGTGACAGAGGGGATTTATGCTTTGGTCTCAGACTTCTCGTCAGCTGGGTTTTGAGCTAGGAAGAAACCCTTGGAGTCTGCAAGTTGCTGCAGAATCCCATCTGTCAGGGATGCTGGGCTCTTGTCAAAGGGGCTGCCGTCTCCTTCTGCCAGACCCTAAACCTGGTTGGGGTGTGCCGTTGATGCCGCCTGTTCCCCAAGCACACTACTGCTTCCCCTGCTCGCCTGTGGCTTCTCGCTGGGGTTCAGTCTCCTTGCCCTGCTCTTCAGAAGCAAGCTCAGGCCTGTGCCCCCATCCTTGCTCCACAGCTGTTGTAGGGGCACTGCATGGGTGAAGGTTCCCATGATCTCTCCCATCTCTTTGCAGAGAGTTCAGGTATAAAACAAATATCACATTCCATGACAATGACACCGTCTCCTTCCTGGAGTACCGGAAACTCTTCTTCCAGCCGCATTTGTCCAATGGCAGTGAGGAGGAGTACATCGTTGTGCCAAACATTTTGATGATGGTAAGAACTTGCTCCCTGATGGGTACCAACTTCTGAGCTTGCGGGGAGGGTGATGATGCCCAGTGCTGACTCAGACTTTCTTGTAGGGCTTAAGGCTAACCAAGCTGTGAGCTGGTTAACCTTGTAAAATGCAGCTTTCTGTGCGTTGGTTGTTGTGTTGGGCTGTTACCCTTCCAGAAGCAGAGTGTGCAGAAGGGCTGGCAAAGCGGCTGGGCTTGACTTGGCCTGAGCAGCCTCTGGGGAAATGAAGCCTGTGAGCCCTCAACAGCTTTCTTTCCAAACTGGGGATAAATTATGAACCCCAGTTTGTCCAAACGATTTCTCTAGGGCTGTAGAGCAGCGCAGCAGAGGGACCTCGTTGATCGCCGAAGGTGCATTGCTGCTGCTTTAGTAAAATTGGGGCTCTCATCTCAGGGCTTTGTTCTCTTTTCCAGGGAGCAGCTGTGATGATGGAAAACCTGCCAAACTTTGTTAAGCTTGTCCTGAGTGGAGCCCTGGCTGGCCTGAAGCAGCAGGCGTTCATGAACCGGACAGTGGGGGAGATCATGTGGGGCTACGAAGACCCTCTTATAGACACTATAAACGCGCTTGTGCCTGGCCTGATCCCTTTCAAGGGAAAATTTGGCTTATTTGTAGAGGTGAGTAAACAGCTGGTTGGGAACGCTGAAATCACAGCAATATTGGGCTTGGGATTGAGTGCCTGGGCTATCCCCTTCACAAACTGCGTGGAGCAGCCGTGTGTAGCTGGCAGTGGTTGTGCAAGGCTGCCTTAGCTCTCTTCTCAAGCAGGAATGCATCTATTGGCAGCTGTTGCTGGCAACTGAAATAAGTAAAAGATCAGTATCTTAGAGTGTGTGAAGCACCTCTAGAGCTGATGAAGGATGCAAAGTCATTAATATACTGCAGAATCACTGTGTATATTGAAATAAAAGTTAGTTTCTTCTCTCTGCAGCTTAACAACTCCAATTCAGGACTGTTCACCGTGAACACGGGCATGAAGAACATCAGTAAAGTTCACATGGTGGATTCATGGAATGGGCTAAAGAAGGTTAAGTGTCAGACAGCAAACCTCCAATCCAGGGGCAATGCCTGATCTAAAGCAAGATAAACTGGGAGCTCTAGGTGCTGTGGTATCTATGGGTCATAGGTTTGAAGGCAAGTTTCTATTGGACTTCAACTGCTGCAACTTCTGTTCTAGCAAACGGCCAGAAGGCAGCCATATGACAAGGGGCTTGTCATGACGCATTAAGTTCAGCTCATCGGTGTCACTTGGGCTCCCTTGAAATGCTGTTGGAGCTGGTTGGTTCTAATGGTTGAAGTCCCGGGCTCCTATGGCTGGTGTTTAAGGTGTTACTTTAAATACCTGTGTTAAAGGGGTGCTTGTCCCTTGTGGAATTCCACTTCTAACTAAAATCAATTAGATCTACAGATTAATTGCTCTGGTAGCACTTGAGACAGGGGGATCTTGTCCTGTTTTTCTGTTAACTGGGCAAGGATTTGAATGGGAAAGCTCTTGGCAGCTCTTCAGTGTTGCTAGCTCAAGCTGCTATGGAGGCAGTGTAGAGTGGTAGATGTCCCATGCATGGGTGGAAGCCAACTCTCCATCAAGCTCATTGTCCTGAGCTCTCCTCTCCACATCTGTCCTGCAGGTGAACTACTGGCGGAGCAGCGAGTGCAACATGATCAACGGGACCTCTGGGGAGATGTGGCCGCCGTTCATGTCGCCAACATCACTGGAGTTCTACAGCCCTGATGCCTGCAGGTGAGGCCAGAGCTTCCAGCTCGTCCCTGCGCAGGTGGCAGGAGATGCCACGCTCACCCTGTGCACACAGAGTACCCGTGCAGAGGGCTGGGGACTGCTTTCTGTAGTTAAAGTTGAGCTGCAATTCAGTGTTGCAGTATCTGAGCTTTGCAAACAGTGTAGTTGTCTCGTTAGCAGCGTCTTGTGGTATTCATAAATACCTTCCAGATCACCAGAGAAGTCTAACTTGCCCATGTTGAATCAGTAGAAAATAACCAGTCTAGATAAGATGTGGGAGGCAAGAGGGAGAAGTAAGAGTTGTCATAAGGAAATGTGGCTGTGACTATTTGTGGAACTATTTCAGCTGACTAAATGCTTGCAGAACTGATGTCGGGGCAGGGGGTTGTGCCACCATTTCCAGGCTGCTCGCTTGGTTTTTTTTTTGTCTAGTTCATGCACTGCTGCGCGTGTCTGTCCTGTATGGACACCCTGACCTTAACTGATCACACAGGGGTTAAAGTACCCTGCAGAGCATGCCTGTGTGCAAACTCCCTGAGGCTGGAAAGAGGGGAGGCAAACCACGGCACAAAACCTTGTCCCCAGGTTGGGGAAGATAATGTTAATTCAGGCTTTGGAGATAGTGCTGCAAAACAAGCTAGTGCTCGTGTTGAGTAGAGAACAATGACCTCTTCAGCGAACAAGCGAAGTCAGCTGAGCCAAGTATTAGTGCAGGAATTCCTCTGCACGAGGGACATCAGCAAATACCAAAATGACCCGGAGCCAAGGACTTACAGGGAAGTTTACCAGTAATCGAAGTTTAAATACACATACTTGTGTTCTGTAAAACTACAGAAATCTTCTAGGGAACAGAGCGTGTTTCCGGGCAAGGTGTAAAGTGAGGTGGAGGAAACCAAGCTTGCTTTCTTGTTAGCGCAAGAAGTTCCTGCAGGGCAGTGCTGTGGAGGAAGTGGCTCTGCCTCTTTGCCAGACAGTGTTGTCTGTCCTCCCCAGATCTTTTATCTCTGCCTCTCTGCTAGCCCGGATGGCTAGGAAGGAGTCACAAACATCAGTGGACTAAGAGCATATCTGCCTTGCTGCAGGGCATGCAGGGCTCATCTCCTAAGCTGTTTGCACATTAAGTGCAGCTGGTGCTGAGATGCAGCTACCCGCATGTGTCTGCAGGGTAGGCAAGGCTTTATCCTGCTGATGTTCTGCCACACAGTCTAGAGGCGTGCATGTAACTGCTGAGGATGCCCCAAATCCCCCATCCTTGGTGCTGGTGTCAGAAGGCAGCCATATGAATAAGCATCCCCCTTGGCTTGCCTAGGCTGTCTGCATCCCTGCAAGCCTCACTCAAAGGAGCATGTGCAAAGGAAACAAACTTCCCTCCTGGAAACTTGCATCTGACCTGGCCAGCTGATAGAAATAATGCAGTGTAACATGACTAGCCTGTTGTATCAAGAAAAAAAAATCTTGCTGCATAATGTAGTTCATAAGGTAAAATTTTCCACTCCCCTGTCAGCCTATGTGCTGGAGTTGTGCTGCAGAAGAGATTTAGCCAGTGTCCATCCCCTGCGACAGAGCACTTCTACCTCAGAGCCAAGGCTTGCACAAAGCGGGTATTACCGCTTGGAGAGCAGCCCTGGGGGTTACTCTGTGCCTTTAAACAAATCTCATCTGGATGCTGCAAACAGCCTGTGGTTTCTCTCCATAACTAGTCCTGACCAACCCTTTATCTGGGCTTAAAACATGGAAAGCAAATGGCTTAAATACTCATTCCCCCTCCAAAGCACTACTCTGAGCGTTTATCTTGATCTCAAAGTCTAAGTTACATTGCAACTGCATCTTATCCAGCGAAGATAAGATGGTTCTGGGCTGGGAACCTGTTGGCTAATCCTGATCCTTCTCCCCCGAAACCCTTCTAGATCCATGACACTGGTGTACGAGCAGTCCGGGAAGTTCAAGGGTGTGCCCACCTATCGCTTTGTGGCACCAAAAACTCTCTTTGCCAATGGCACGGACTATCCACCCAACGAAGGCTTCTGCCCCTGCATGCAGTCCGGCATCCAGAACGTCAGTACCTGCAGGATGAGTAAGTCCTCTCCTCCCTGGGCTCTCCCTGCCCTACCAGTATTACGCTGTAGGGATGTGGTACAAGCTTGGCTGTCTGGAAAATCGGCTCTGCTCTCTGCCAGAGCGCTAAAAGGTACCACCAGCATCTGCGTGCACAACGTTCTCACTTGCACTCCCGCGTTTGTGGGAATGCCCATGGATATAACAGGAGCGTTATGCCCCCTGGGCTGGGGAGGGAGCAGGCAGGGGAGCAAGGGTGGGAAGAGGCAGACCATATAACTGCCAAATTAAATGTTAACTTTGGACACTGAGTGCAGGTCACAGAGGAGTGAGAATTCAGACTTGGTGTCCTAACCCTTGTCTGGGTACAGCGGGTTGCCATGGCGTTGTGTGAAGCATGGCAGGAGAGGGTGGCTTAAACACTGGGTCTCAACCTTCCCGGAGCGATGGAATAGGCCGCAGGGAGGGAAGGGAAGGAGACTTCTGGTTGGGAGGAGAAGAGTGTAAAATCCTGATCAGAAGTAGTGCTGGAATGGCTTAAGAACCTCAACAAGAAGTCTCAGATGGGTCTGGGTGAGCTGAAGGTGTCTTTGTTCTCATGCAGATGCACCAATGTTCATTTCCCATCCTCACTTCTACAATGCTGACCCAGTCCTGGTGAACGCCGTCGAAGGCCTCCACCCCAGCAAAGATGAGCATGCGCTCTTCCTCGATGTGCACCCGGTGAGTGAGCTGGGGGGGGGTCCCCACCTGATGGAGGTGTCACGCCTTGCTCCAGGGGTCCAGCCCGGGCTGAGGAGAGGGGACCCTGCCACCAGCTGCGTGGTGGCCTCGCTCTGCTCTCGTGGCAGTGATTTGAGCAGGTTCCATAGTGCAAAGACTGGCAAGGACACATGCAGATAAAAATGTCAAAGCCATAAACTAATTAAATAATTAGCCTGGCTTCTAGAGAACTGCAGAACTAATTATAAACATAATTCTTTCGATAAGCACAGGCAAGTTCTTTCCACTGACTCAGGTCCACAACACCAGCAGGTGTATCTAGCAGCAGCCCAGTTACGCCCCAGATCTGCAAACATGTACTGCTGCGACTGACAAAGTCTGAAGACCACACTGTAGCTGAAGCATCGCAGTAATTTTTGGGCTGGCTGCTTCTACTCTCCCAGCTTACCTGTCTGGCTGCTTCCACACTGGACTGTTGCAGTGTTAGACTTTGTGCGTGTCTATGGCTAAGGGTGAGCCCCCACTCCAGTGGCGACGAGTTTGGGGTGTCCTGAGCCATCGTTGTCCCAGCTGCTGATGGGGAGGGGACTTCGGGATCTTCTACCTACAGCCAGTATTGCGTGTGGTCAGATCTTCCAGATGTTCAGTGGTTCCTCAAGCAAGAAACCAATCCCTCTTGAAGTAACGTAAGCTGTGTTTCTTATCTAGGCATTAGGCTCTCTCTGCTTTTCTTATCACAGTTACGGAAATCTAATTAAAGTTTATTACAGTATCAAACATCAAACTGATAACAATACAATTAACTATATTCTTATCTAGCTGCAGCCGGCTGAGTATAAATAGGGGCAATCTAACAAAAACTCTCTGCCCTTAAAAATGTGTTGCAAAACTGCAGTGTCATGAGAAACTGGTGCCTTAATGGATGTCAACAAGCCCAACTTTGAAGTGTAGTGTTTTCATGGTCTTAGGGTGTTGCTGGACAGTGGCTGTTGGTTTCTAGTTATGAAAAATGTTTTGTCCTTTGCTGTTTGCATGAACCTTTGGCATTGAAGCATTTCCATCCTGCTGCTGGTAGGATGAACAACAGAAGAGACTCGCCAGGTTTCAAAAAACACTGAAGTTGCTATTAAATCACCCTGCCTAGGGAGTCACTTACAAACTGCATACGCTACTTGGTCATTTGAATTTGTCTAGGCTCAGTCCCACAAGCCCTGGGGACAGACTGCAAACTGCCACAGGGCCAGGTGCTGTCCCTCTGAGCTGTCATCCCCAAACCTGGTGCCTGTTTAAAACCAGTGCTTTGGTGGAAACCCCAGCCATGCTCCTGGTCTCATGTGTGGTGTCTGCAGTGGATCTACAGATGATCCAATCCATTGCTCTGGAAGGTGACACCCAGAGTAGCTGTGATGGAAAGCAAAAGGCTGCTCCTCTGCAGAGCTCTCCAGACACACGTTGGCTGTACTGATGAATTGGTTGGTCTCTTCCTATGCAGATGACGGGCATCCCCATGAATTGCTCCATCAAGCTCCAGCTGAACCTGTACATAAAACAGGTGTCTGGTATAATGTAAGTAGTCACCTTTTAGAAATGGCCATCTCCCTTGAGCAGGGAGTGCTGCTGATGCTGGGGTCACTGCAGCAGAGTTTACTCCCCCAAAAGATGAAGTAGCTTTAGCACTACCAGTTGTCTCAGTTGCAGAAGCCAGCTGGCTCGTGTGGTGAAATGTCAGCTGTTCCAGTGACCTCAAATTGCCATCCTTCAGCAGTGCAGCATGTGGCTGCCTGTTTGCTTGGCTCCTGCAGCATTCCCACACCTGACTGGGCAGCCAGTGAACGGACCGCTCTTCCTGGTGAGGCACAGGAGCGGTTCACTTGCGCTGTGCCGCTGCTCAGAAGGCATTACATCCAACGTGGAGAGGCAAAACCTGTGTCCAAAAAGACACTTCCAGCTCTATGAAAGCAAACAGAAGCTTGGTGACGAAGTTGTTGGTGCCAGATGTTGAATACCCACATGGGTGGGAGCGTGCTGCTTCGGCTCTGTTGCAGACAGCCCCGATGCTCTGAACTTGGCCGCACCACCCTGTAGTACTGTGTGGGTGACTGAGACATCTTGGAGCTGCATGAGGTTCAGCATTCCAGTTCACTGAGTTCATGCACCTGGAACCCAGATTTGGGATGGCACTTACTGCTGTCCTGAGGGAGTTAAGGACAAACACAAGCGTAAGCTCTTCTGTGGCATGAAAGGCCCAAGGTGGACCTGGTTCCTCAAGCAGGGAGCAGGTCACTGAAGCAGCAGGAATTGCTGTCTCCTTACGCTGGTTTCCTGGCTGCTATCAGTTTGTCAAATCATCCTTTTAGGAAGAATTATGACACTGGCTGTGGCCTGATCAACCAGAAATCTAAGGGCCTATTTTTGTTTCCCCCCTGCCCTAGGCAAACAGGGAAGATCAAGCCAGTGGTCCTGCCGCTGCTGTGGTTTGCAGAGGTGAGCTGCCTTCCTCCACCTGATTCAGCAGACCCTCTCCTGTGGGAGTGGGGAAACTGCTTCCCCATAACCCGAGGCTGGGGAAACTCCGCTTTGAATAAAGCTTTAAGCCAGACAGACTAATTAAGCACCAACAGAAGGCTTTGCAATACTTGGCTGTGTCGTTAATCCCTCTGAGCTGAACAAACCCTGCACTATACTTGGTAAACTTCCGGCTCTGTCCTAGATGTGGGGTTAAATATGGCCCAGAACAGAGCTGCCAGCCTTCCCATGCTCATGTGGGCCAGGGAGCACAGTCTCCAGCCGTCTGCATATCCAGCTGACTCCAGCTATTTAGTAAAAACTTGTAGCCTGCCTGAATCTTGTGTAAATTCCCTAATCTGTGCTGGGAGGTGGTGGGAGAGGAATTGCGCAGCTGGTCTGTGTCTGCCCTCGATGGCAGGGAAATGCTACTGACAACTTCTCTTTTTTGAGCAGAGCGGATCCATTGAAGGCTCAGTCCTAAAGCAGTTTTACAACAACCTGGTGCTGATCCCGTCCTTGCTGGACTACCTGCAGTACATCTTCCTTGGGCTGAGCGTCCCCCTCATTATCTCAGCAGCTGTGCTCATGGCAAAGAGTCAGGTAAGAACTTGCAGATGTCTGATGGGCAATGCTGTTAGTCAAATCAGACTTAATCAGATGATGTAGATTTGGCTGACAATCTAACACTCCTGAGGAAACACTGGCTGATGCCACGCACCACGTCCTAATGATGCCAGGTGCCAGCACATAGCAGCAAGATTTCCTTGGCACTCTAGAAATTATGCTGCAAATAGATAACAGAAAAGCATTTCTGGCCATCTCAGTGCACAGCAGTGATGGAAGTGGGTTCCTGTAGGAGGAAGCGTTTCTCAGCTCATCCAGCTAATGAAAAAGCAAGCCCAGTCTCCATGGAAAGCAGCAGGTCTGTGCCACTGCACAAATCTGTGCATCTCTGCAGAGCCCCAACAGTTTTCAAATCTGAACAGAGCCTTCTCGAGGGAGTGCAGCTTGTTCACAGATGAAACGCAGTCGCTGTGTTCTTGCAGAAGGGGCACAGACACCATGGCCGCTTCCCAACCCAGACTGGACCCTGCCTTTCCCTGAAACTCACTTGTTTCCCTGCAAACTACTCCAAATAGCTCTGGAAGTTAAACCCTCGGGGCCTTTGTGGATCTGGGCTTACTGAGCAGCGAAGACCTTTGAAGCCTGCAGGGAGCTGGCAGCTGAGTAGAAGTTGGCCCACGAAGGGGAGAGCAGTGAGGCTGCTTGGCTGGCACACGAGTCTGATGTAAGCTCTAAGAACAGGATATAAACCAGCTGAAACACTTGATGGACATCTGTGGCTCTGGCTCAGAAACATTCATCTGATAACACTGAGCTCTCTAAAAGCTTTAGCTCTTGAAGTAGGGATCTAGCTCTCTCCCCTAACCTATATAAAGGCAAGCTTACTTAGTTTTGCACTGCAGTCAAATGGCTTTAGCTGGCTCTAAAGCCACAGAAGTGAAGAGGCTACTTGTGGGGATAAAAAGGCGATGCTTAGGATGAGAGCAAGCTGTGGTGAGAGCACGTGCGAGGGGCTGCTTTTGCTCAACCTCCTGTAACTGCTGTTACTAGAGCACTAACGCAAGCCCACTTTAAATAGCACCGGGGTTCTCAAGAGTATCATGTAATTGGATTTTAACCAAGCCTACAAGGGCTTAATTGACTTAAACACATGATCCCAAATCCCCTGGTTGCTCCACACACTTCCTGCAGGTGAGAGCCCTGCTAGGGCTGAGGGCTTGTGTTGAACCCTCCCCTGTGCTCCCAGGATGGTCAGGCTTTGTGTGACGACCGTCTTGGCTTCAGCAGATGCAAGCGGTCACTGGCAAACAGACCTCACTCTGCTGCACAGCACCAGTTTGTCTGAAAAACGCCAGCACTTGCTGGGCAGCTGTTTCTAAGACCTTATGCAACCCTGGGCTGGCATTTCTTTTTCCCCTGCTTTGTGCTAGTCTTAATTCCCGGTATCAGAGAGCCTGAACCGTGCCAGAAAGGGTCAGGAAGAAAAGCTGGATTTTAAATTCACTTGAGTCAACTGAGTATCTGCTTGTGAAATATTCCAAACCCAGGCATAAGCCAGCTGTATTTGGGTGCTCAGCCAAAAGTGTCATGACGTACTAGAACTAAAAATCAACTGCAGGAAGTGCCTGACTACCTGGAAAGCGATTAAAAGGCCTCAATGACCCTATAAATCTCTAAGGAAGCTGTGCAACAACACATGAAAGTGTCTGCCTAATGAAGAGCTCGTAAACTGGAAGACAGCAATTTGCAGCCAAGGTGTGTTCCTCATTTGATTGAAGTGTTGCTGATCTAGCGATGATTGCTTAATCACGCACAGTCGTCCCTCTTGAAGCCACGGGTGATACCAGAGGGGACACTGAGCGGTGTTGTCCGCACCTTCACGCGTCTGCCAGCATGAAGGTTTCCCTGAACCCAGCTCCTTCCTGGAGCATCTTGTGTGCCTCTGGCTTCTGGAGGGAGCAGTGTGCTCTAAACCCTGTCCAGATGAGGTACTGTGAAACACTCAGATCTTAGTCTAGTGATAGCGGAGCCAGTTTGAAATGCATCTGTTGGACCTGCGGTTCTAAAAAACGTGTAAATCTGTACAGGCGTAAAACACGCCCGGAAGCGGCATCGTAGCTCTCCTCTGCTAACGTGGCCTAAAGCCTGTGTGGTGATGCGTTTAAAAGGCTAACAGACCATTTTAAAACTGGCTTGACAAAGACCAAAATCTTCACTAGGACTTAGTTTAACCTAAATTCTGAAATCTTCATTAATAACTAGATTCTAGTCAAACAGTTGATTTTAAATCTCCCTCTAAAATTGGAACCCTCCTGGAATGCATGTCCGAGTGCACCATAAACTAGCCTGATTGTCTTCTAGGAAAAATGCTCTTTATTTTGGAGTAGCAATAAAAAGAACTCAGACAGTAATAAGGCCAGCCAGGCCACTTCTGCCAAAAAGCTGCCTCCGGTTAAGGGGACGGTGTTGCGGGAAGCCAGACTGTAGGTGGGTACCCAGTCAAGGTAACACACTTTTCTCTCGTCCTGATTTGATTAAACCTTGCTTAAAACCAATCAAACGGGAATGTTTACTGTCCACATCTACCAGACATACCCTCTTGGCGAGCTTTGATACAACGATGTTGTCTCATGGCTTTATTCAGGGCAATTTAGGTGTCTCAATACTCACACTTGATCAGGCTGCAAGCACATGCTCTTGTTGTTTCTCCTGGTGTACCTGATCTGCAGCCCTAATGATATCAGCAGGGATCAGGGGGAAAAGTGGGATTGATGCGAGGAAACACTTTTCTTGCCTATTTTCCCCCCTCACTCCCACCCTCCCAAGTGTTAGATCCAGAGGTAAGTTCTTGAATGGGTAAAAACTCCTGGGGGTAACAGGTAGTCAACTGGTGGGTGATGCTCCCCTCCTGCATGCAGGGAGCCTCGACGGAAAGGCTTTCGAGAGGGAATTTCTGATGTATAAAATGTCTGGGTTTGTATTACAGGATCACAAAATCACTGAATCGTTGAGGTTGGAAGAGACCTCTGGAGGTCATCTAGCCCACCCTCCCTGCTCAAGCAGGGTCACCTAGAACTGGTTGCCCAGGACCATGTCCAGATGGGCAAGGATGGAGATTCCCCAACCTCTTTGGGCAACCTGTTCCAGTTTTTTTACAGTTTTCACAGTAAAAAAAAAAAAGTTTTCTTATGTTCAGATGGAACATCTTGTGTTCAAGTTTGTCCCTGCGGGCTCTTGTCCTGTCCCTGGACACCACTGAGAAGAGCCTGGCTCTGTGTTTACACCCTCCCTTCAGGTACTTGTACATATTGGTAAGGTCCCCCTGAGCCTTCTCCTTCCCAGGCTCTCTTGGCCTTTGGTTGTATGAGAGATGCTCCAGTCCCTTAATGATTTTAGTGGCCTTCTGCTGGACTCTTTCCAATAGCTTCATCTTTCTTGTCCTGAGAAGCCCAGAGTTGGACGCAGTACTCCAGGTGTGGCCTTATGAGTGATGAGTAGAGGGGATCACCTCCCTGGACCTGCTGGCACCACTCCTAATGCAGCCCAGGATACAGTTAGCTGCCTTTGCTCTGCAGGCACACTGCTCACTCATGTTCAACTTGGTGTCCATCAAGACCCTTTTCTGCCAAGCTGCTCAAGAGTTGGATGGCCCTTACCATGTGCTGGTGCATGGCGTTGTTCTTCCCCAGTTACAAGACTTTGCACATGTTCTTGTTGAACCTCGTCAGGTTCCTGCCAGCCCACTTCTCCTGCCTGTTGAGGTCTCTCTGGAAGGCAACATGACTCTCTGGTTTATCAGCCACTTCTCCCAGTTTTGTGTCATCAGCAAACTTGCAGATTGTTAATAAAGATGTTAGAGGACTGGACCCAGTATTGACCCCAGTGTACACTGCTAGTTACTGGCCTCCAACTACACTTCATGCCATTCCTCATGACCCCCTGGGCCTGGCTGTTCAGCCAGTTTTCAGTCCACCTCACTGCTCATCCAGCCCATGCTTCGTAGCTTCTCCATGAGACATGGGAAGACATGTCTCCATGGGAGACACTGTTGAAAGCCTTACTGAAGTCCAGGTAGACAGTATCCACTGCTGTCCCCTCATCTACCAAGCCGTTCGTTTCAACATAGAAGCTTATCAGGTTGGGCAAGCACGGTTTCCCCTTGGTGAAGCCATGCTGACTACTCCTGGTGACTTTCTTGTCCCTCATGTGCCTGGAAATGGTTCCTAGGATTAGCTACTCAGTCACCTTCCTAGGGATTGGAAGGGTGCTGATTGGGCTGTAGTTCCTGAGGTCCTCCTTCTTGAACGTCAAGATAGGTGTGACACTTGCTTTCCTACAGTCTTTGGGTGCCTCTCCCAGTTGCCATGATTGTTCAAAGATTACGGGGAGTGGCAAGGCAATGACGTCAGCCAGCTCCCTCAGCACTTGTGGGTGCATCCCATCAGAGTCCGTGGATTTACGTATGTCTGGTTTGCTTAGGTATTCTCTGACCTCATCCTTTTTCACCAAGGGTACGTCTTCCTTGCTCTAGACTTTTCCCTGGTCTCTTGGATCCCCTGCCTCAAAGAGCAGCAGACCCACGTGTCCCCTAGTCTTCCTTTTGTCACCTCTGTACTTAGAGAACTGCTTCTTGTCTCTGAAATCTCTGGCCAGATTCAATTCCAGTTGGGCTTTGGCTTTCCTGACTTCATCCCTGCACGCTGGGACAGTGCCTCTGTATTCCTGCTGGGTTCCCTGTCCCTGCTTCCACCTTCTGTTTGCTTCCTTTTTGCATTTCAGTTTGGCCAGGAGCTCCTTGTTCCTCATCCACATAGGCCTGCTGGTATCTTTGCCTGACTTGGGATGCTTGTTAGGATGGTCCACTCTTGAGCTTGGAGGAGGTGATCCTTGAATATCAATCATCCTTTTTGCCCTGGCTGTCTCTTTCCACCTGAGCTCTGTAGTCACTTCTGGTACTTTCCTGGTGGCCCTGGTTGTGCCCATACAGAAGAAGCAGTGGGTAAAAGAGTTGGATAAGCCTCACAGTCCCTCCACAACACCTCAGATCCACATCCCCAGCAAACAGCAAATGTCTCTAGATGACCGGTCAGGTGGGCAGATGAATACCTCTGTCCCCAGCAGCAGGGAGTGACCCACTACTGTCTCTTGCTGCTTCCTCCTGGGGGCCTTGCAAGATTTAGAGTCGGAGGCCCATGTGCTTTGCTTGAAAGCACATCTGGCTCCTCTTCAACTTTGAGGGTGGTGAACCTATTTTGTAGTTGTAAGGCTTTTGGTGGAGCAGGAACCTTCCTCTTGGTGCCAGAAGGCACCAGCTTCCATCCTTTGCCTTCCCCAGAGGTTGCCCTTACCATTATCCTAGGGATGGGTGCTGCCTGTGTCTCTACTGCAGCTGGGATCTGGGGGTCTTCAAGCTGCTGCATCCCTGAGAAGATCCTGTCCATCTCCCTTCCATCTTCTCCGATGGTGTGCAGCCTGTGGTCTTTGACCTGTAACTCCTCCACTGGGTGACACAGCTCTTCGGGCTGGGCGTTCTGGGAGTGTTGCGAGTGCCGGTGGGCAGGAATGGAAATAACTTCTTATTAGGGGAGGAGATGCACAAATCTTCAATTCAAGAAGCCTTCAGAAAAGGGTTCTTGGCCATGTTAAAGTCCAAGAGGTTTGGGGCACGCACATCCCAAGTGGGGATGCGGTGACACCTGCGCGCTGTAAGGTCTGAGCACAGTGCCACTGCCGAGTGTGCAGCTGTAACCGCTGTCCTCTCCCTTCAGGGAACCGCTGCCGAGAAGAGCCCGCTCCACCCCGCCACGCAGAGCAAACCGCCCTCCTCCTCCGAGACAACGCCACTCCTACATGATGCTGGCACGCTGAGCCAGGACGATGCCGAAGCCTGAGCCGCCGGCCCTGGCATGCTTCCCACTGGGACACATCAGCCCTGGGGGTGACGATCCCCAGAGAGCTCTGGAAGGTGGAGTCATCCTGGGCAGCTCAGCGGAGACCCTGCACGCCACGGCAAAGCCACGGGACCGTGCTGCTGCACCAGCACTCCCGCGCCGGGGCGCAGGAGACCTCCTCCACCCACCCGAAACACAGTGTTCACGAACCTTTATCCTCAGGGGGCCGGCGTTTGCCACAGCCCCTCTCTCAGAATGAAGATGGTCGTCGGCTGATCCGAGAAGTTGTTTTGCAATTTAAAACTGCCTGCTGCTGGGAATAAACGGCACTTTAATAGGAGCCTTTCAAATAAATGAGGTTGGTATGTGTCGCGCTGATGGGATTTAGTGATCTTTTTAAAAGCCACCGTTCGTCTCACATAAATGGGCCTTGCTATCCTTAAGCCACTTACGGTTTTATTGCTGCTTGATGTGACCGGACTACGCTGCAAATCAGTTCTGCGTGCTGTCACCTCAGCGATGTCTCTTCTCGGGGCACCTGGAGCCTGCCTGGGGTTGCTCCGGCCTTTGGAGAGTACAGCGGTGACTTTTAAAGCCCGAATTCTGTGCCATGACCTTGTGCTCCGCTGATTCCTTCTAGAGCCCTTTTACTTAGCCTGCTGGCTCTCTCCTTTCTCTAGACGACTGGGATGAGCCTTGCCAAAAAACCTGGTGATACATAGGAGCTGTCGCTCAGCTCCCCCCAGACAGTTGTCCCTGCCGCCTGCTCAGCCGTCCAGGGTCAGCTCTCCTGGCCGTGCACCACAGGTGCACGCAGGAAGGGAGCGGGCAGAAGTTTGTCCCTCTCCTTGAGCATCGACGAAGGTACTTGTGTTTTTGAGATGGAGGAAGCCTTGTGCAATTGTGAAAGTAACGATGGCCGTGGTAAAATTTGATGGAACTATTGCAGATTTCTGAAATGAGGTCTTGGGGCTGGATTTTAACTGGGAGGTGGGTGGGCTGGGGTCACTCTTCAGTGGGAAGGAAGCCCAAAGCCCAGGGATGTTCTTGGTCAGCTACAGATGAATAGTTGTCTACCACACCTGCCTTCCCTGCTTCCAACCGGGAACCAGGGTAACCCTTAGGAAAGCCAAAAGGGCCGGCGCTGGTGCCTCTGGCAAGGACGAAACAGAGTGAGGAGGGTGTCTGGTCTCTCTTGGACCGGAGCACTTGTTGCACTGCATATGGCATGGATACTGCCATGAACGGGAAACCTTTGAAACTGTCTAGGACAGCCCTGTGACCTTCTAGTGGGGTAGGCAATGCTTGTCCTCTCACACCTCCATCCCTCTTACTAGGCAGGATGAGCTAACACTGACACCAGCAGTTCCTGCGCTGGTGAGTTCCTGACTGGCCATGTCCCCAGCCCTGCCGCTGGGCTTAGGCTGTTTTGTCATGGAAGTAGTTGTGGAAATAGTGTCCCAGGTCACCAAGGGCTATAGCACAACTGGATACAACACGAGGTAGCAGCTACCCAGAATTCGGTCCACAGGCTGACCTCGCCTAGATGCCCACAGCGTGTCTCACAGGCAGGACAGGATGAGCAAAGTCTGCTCCTCTGGCCAGTACGGCTGGATTATTTCTGTGGCGTGAGTTCTCGCGGAAGGTGATCCGTAAACTACAGCTGGAAACTCCCTCTGGCCTTGAATCCAAAATTACCCACCTGCGCGGAGTGGCTCACATCCTACAGCCTCAGCGAGCGGGAGCGGGGCCGGGGCACCCACTCCGGTGAGGCACAGGAGGACGCTCTGTCAGCTCTCCCCTGGCCGCGTTCGGCACGGCTAAGGGTCGATCCAAGCTCCTTGGGCTCACCTGCGTGAGGCTTGAATCCCAGAACGGTTTGGGTTGGAAGGGACCTTTCAGGGCCATCCAGTCCAACCCCCCTGCCAGGAGCAGGGACATCTCCGACCGGATCAGGTTGCTCAGAGCCCTGGCCAACCTGGCCTGGAATGTTCCAGGGATGGGGCATCCACCGCCTCTCTGGGCACCCCGTGCCGGTGCCCCACCACGGGCCGGTGCTGACTGCTGCTGCACAGGCGACAACAAGGAAAACACGGGAACGTCGGCCCCGCTGCAAGCTTTTGGGGGGGGTCTTTGCAGAAGAATACGTTGCGAGAGCTCTTTCCCGTAACACAGCTCCGCACGGTGCCGTGGGTCTGCCCTGGGGGGTGCGGGGGGGGGCTCGGGGGGGCTGCGGCGCTGCCGCGCGGCCGCCGGGGGGCGCTGTGGGGCCGCGGAGGCGCCGGGCCGGGCCCGAGCGGCGCGGGAGGCCCCGGGCTGGGGGCGGGGGGGGGGGGGGGGGGGCGGTCGGTGCCCCCCTGAGCCCGGGGAGCCGGAGCTGAGCAGCCCGGAGGGGCCTTCCCCTGCCAACGGGGTGTCCCTGCACGGGTGATCGGGGCCTTGGCGTCTGGGCGCTTTGCAAACCTCGCTTCGCCCCCCGCCGTGAGGATGGGGAAACTGAGGCAGCGGTGCGGAGCCCGAGGCCCCGACCCGCTGATGGAGCTTGGATGGGCGCAGGAGCCCTTGTCCCTGCTCAGTGCCACCTGCCCACCTGCTGTGCGCCGCTGCGGGGATCAGCAGAGCTCCTGGGCGTTTGTCCCTGCTCCCCACGTACCGGTCAATACCATTATTCATCGGCTCAGAGCGCTCCGGTTGTATTTCTGTGCTTCAGTCACCTTGTTGGCTGCTCGTGAAGCTTCCAATTCCCTTTAAAACGCTTCTCATAACCCCTAAGTCCTTTCCCGGCCCTGACTCGCTCTCCCTTGCCAAGTCCCTTTGCCTCGCACACAGCGTTCAGGGCTGTGACAGCCCAAATGCCGACAAGACACAGCCAGCACCCCTGGCCGACACCCTCCCTCTCTGCACAGCACCGGCACCTCCCCTGCACCAAGCTGGGTTACAGTAATTTGCATTCTGCCCAGGATTTTAATTGGCCTCCAGAGGCTCAGGAATTGTCACACCAGTCTCATTTTGCTGTGCAGAGCCGTGGGAGCCTCCTCTCGCCCAGCCTGGCGCTGCCATGGGGGATGAAGGGCCCATCCCCGGCTGTGAGGTGCTGCATCGCCGGAGTGCCTCCAGCTGAGAGCCTGGTCTGGCCAGCAGCACTGGGGGGCTCCGAGGAGATGGGGGGCTGTCAGGGCCTGGTGTCTACTCTGTTTTTCCCCACTGACAGAACCTCCACCGGCTCCTGTGGAAGACAGATTGGGGACATCACAGCCCAACCCTTCTGCGCTGAGGGTAGGGTGCTTTTACGAATGTGGTATAAATGCAGCACAGGGGCTGCTCCCGGTCCCTTTCTCCCACCTTCCCTGAAGCACCCCCAGCCCAGACATTCTCTGGGGCTGCAGGGGCGGGGAGGGGGCTCAGACCCTGCCGCACCAGGAGCAGCCTCTGCGTTATCCCCTTCACCTGTGTCCCAGAGCTCCCAGATGCCAATCACTGGTTGTGCTGGATTAAAACCCCAGCAGGCAGAGGAGGCTCTGGTTTGAGTCTGTGGTTTGAGACCTAGCAAGCCTGTGCTCTGCTGTGCTCCGTTTCTTCCCGTCGTATGCAGGTTTGCTCCTGAGCGCTCACAGGCTGCAGCTCCAGTCCCCTGCACACGAGACTCTTACAGCAGCGACAAAATCCTCCAGCGATGCCGGGCGGTGAGTGGGGTTGCCGCTGCGGAGGTTGCGGGCAGGCGTGTCTCCTGGGGCAGAGCTGTGGCTGTTATTGCTTTAAAACCCCAAAACAAAACACAAAAACCAAGCAAACAAAAAAAGTGACATGTAGGCGCTGCTGTTGCAGTTGTAGATGTTTGATGGGGAAGTGTTTTTCTCCCTGGCAGCTGTAGAGGACCAAGCTTTACGTGCTTGTAGTTGCCTGTGCGAGGTCGTAGTGTGGGACTGCGAGGCCCAAAGTCCAGACAAGAGGTGCTGGGAGGAGATGAAGTGAGTTGTGGCACCTGATTTCTCTTGCATTTGGCCACAGTGAACCTCTCTGGGAGGAACGAGTTGGAGTGAGGACAACAAGCTCGTGTGATTTTGGAGGAGAGCACATGCGGTGTGCCCAGGGACTGCGGCGTTTGCCTGCGCTTCTGTGCTCGTTGAGTTTAATCCTGTCTCGGTCGGGGATCTCTGCTGTGTCGCATTGTGGTGGAGAGCTTGGATCCTGAATCTTAAAGCAAGCATCCCTCCTGCGTGTGAGCTGGGGGTTCAGCCTGGACTCCCCCTCTCTAGGGTGTGCGTGGGGATCTGCCCCGGTTTGAGCCCTTTCTCAGTCTGACACTGAGCACAAAGTGTTTTTCCGCTCTGCGCCGCAGTGCTGGCGTGCGTGGTGCCCGGCAGCCCTGGCCCTCAGCTGCCCTCTGCGCTTGGCCAGCACTGTGCTCTGCGCAGCCGTCTGCCGCCTTGGCTGCCCACCAGCCTGCCCGAGCGGTGCCCTGCACTGCGGAAATCTCTGCCCGCATCCCTTCCCTCGCGGCACGGTGGAGGGGCAGTGTTGGGTGACCCCAGCATCGCCCCCAGTGTGAGCCATGCTGAGGGTGCACCCTCCACACGTGCAAATGTGTCAAGACGCGCGGCGAGCGTGTTAGCGTTGCAGAAAGCAAACACGGGCTGCTGGGCTTTGGCAGGGAACTCTCTGCTCCCAAGCATGTGTTGGGTGTCGGCATTAAACTTTATGGTGTACAATGCCTCATTTAAAGACTGTGATTAAATGTCCTACCTCCTGCTCGTGAGGACATAGGAGCTTAATTTTGTCGCCTCGCAAGCCACCAGAGTCAGGGCTGGACCATTTCTGGGAAAAAGCCTGTGTGTACGTGAGCTTTTCCACCCAGGGCTGTTGGAAATTCTCCTGCCCTTCAAAAAGGGAAGAGAAAAAAAACAACGTGCTCCCTGCTTTGAGCAGTTCCTTTTACTGAGGTGCTGCTGTGTGCTGGCAGTGAGAGCCACAGAGCGTGGGGGATGCTGTCTTTGGGTTGCCCCATCCTTGCTGCTGCGGGCACGGGGCTGCCCCGCCACCCTGCCATCATCTTCCCATGGCGTTCACGTGCTGAACCCAAGCTCTGGGGCAAACCAGACCGTGGCCCCGTGTAGAGTCCCTGTTTCCCTTTCCCCCTTTCCCCATTGCAGTGTGTACCCGTGCCAGGTGGTGTCTGGTGGAGAGGTCCCGCTGCAATGTGGGGCCGTGGGGCTCGGAGCGGTGACGTGCAGCCAGCCTGGAGCCAGGGCTCCCTGCGCTCGGTGGCTCCCTGGGAGCGCTCGTTTTCTGGAGCAAGAGAAACAATTCCTAAAAAGGAGCAGTCGGATGGAAAACTGATACCAAATGGTGATAGCAGTCCCTGGAGGAATAAGGTTTGATCTCTCAATCCGTGGTTCCTGGGGGTCAGGACATAGGCACACAGTGCTATTTTAGAGGGGTTTTTTTCTTAAAAAAAGTTTATTATTTTCCCCTTTTTTTAAGTTCATGATTTTCTCAGACGCGAGCTGGCTTCACATTTGATGCTGATGGCACAGGCTGCTGCTTTGGACGTGCGCAGCGTCTGCGGGATAAGGAGGCTCTGCGGAGCTGTGCCTGGCCCTGCTCCTGCTCCGGGACCCAGCTGCTTTCTGCCTTTGCCTTCTGGACTGGTTTCTGGACCAGTTCTTGTAGGAAACTGCCTGCTGAGCCATTGGTGTTACAGACAGGAAGCTTCACCTTGTGCCCACAAACCGTGGGGCCGTGGTGTCCTGCTGCGCGTGGTGCCGAGGACGAGGCATTGCACGGGCCTGGCAGCCATGGGGAGCAGGGAGCTGAGCTTCCAGGGAAGGAATTTCCAGCAACCGCAGATCCCATCCCCAAAGACAGCATTTCAAGGAATTACCCTCTCCCCCCTTGCTGCAGACTTCCTCTGCTTTTCCAAGTAAGTCTCTGGCGTGGGGCCATGTATGTAGAAACTGGAGCGGAGCAGATCCATGGGAATGTCGGGGGCTGGAGGTCGGTGCTGGCCAGGTTCACAGTGCGTGGCTCTTATCTGCACCGAGTGCCCCTAATGAAGGCGCTGAGCTGCTCCCTCTCCGCTGTCTCCCTTGTGAGCACCATGTTTCCAGCGTGCTGGATGCCATGAGGAGCAGTGAAACCGCTTTCAGTGCCAACAAAAATAAATGGTGGTTTGGACTTTTTTTTGAGCACTATTCTAGCAAGTAGGAGCTGTTCCCAGTGTTGGTAACTCAGTCCCCCAGCCTGTGGGACCCTGGCAGGGCTGCTCTGGGTCCTGATGTGCTGAGCATCCTTGGGGGGGGGTGGAGGGGAGATCCTCTGTGGGGTCTGTCTGGCCGGACTCCGATGACCGACCGGCTGGTGTGACCCCACGAGGAGGCAGAGGCCAAGGAGCAGTCCCTGCCCGCAGAGAGCCGCCAGACAGCCCCGTGTTTGCTCTCCCCCCTTTTTTTAGAAGATGCTCAGCACCAGTTTCCATGCCCGGGCTGGGGCAGCTGGGGGGCTCTGGCCGGGCTCCCGAGGAGGTGACCCCTCTCCCCGGCAGCCAGGGCTGAAGGCAGGGATCACATTTCCCCCTCCGCGCTTAAACAGCGTGCGGTGCCCTGGCGAGCGCATCCCCAGAGACATACCGTGTGGATTTTCTTCGGCTCATAAATATTTCCCTGCCCTCCCCAGTGCCCCTGGCAAATAAATTATCTGAAGCTACATTTCCCCATTTCAAAGCCTTGTGAAAGAAACCAGAGGGTTTAGCAGCCCTGGCTGGCTGGAGTAGTTCGCATACCATCCACCCATTTGTATCTGATCTGCTCCATCCTGTGTTAAGTAATCCTTGCGAGCCGCGGTGAGTCGCAGGCCCTCTGCGTGCCTGTAAATCACTGGGGCATGTCACACGCTGTAAATGAGCGGGTCCGGCAGCGTGTCCCGCCCCTTAATCTGATCTGAAACGTCCCCCTGCCCCAGAAAGAAGCCATCCTTGTGAAATCAGAAATGCGGCTTGCTGGGCTGGGGTCATTAGGGGTGGTGGGGTGGGAGCGTGTCTGGCCCAGGAGGTGCGTTTCCATTCAGGAACCTGAGCAGAGGGCTTATCCCGAGAGGCAGCTCCCTAGGGATGCAGTGTGAGGATGGTTTTGGTATCCTCCAGGTGCCTGCCTTGGCCTGGGTGCTCCTGGCTTCCCGTCCCCCAGCACCTCCTTCAGTTCCCCTTTATGGGGCAGCCCTGTGTCTCAGTGCAGTCACGGCCACGTGCATCTTCTGCGCCTCCCACCTTGCTCTGTTTGCTTTCCATCACTGGCACTCTCCTGGGATGGAGAAGGAGCCCCGCCCCGTGCAGCAGCCCTGTCTCGCTCCCTGCCCGCGCTGTGCAGTAGAGTTTTAAGTCATTGAGCTCGTGCCACGTGTGGCCAGGCTACGAGCTCTCCCCCGTGTAATAAATCAAAGACTATTTCCCTCTTCCCCATCGCCTCCCCGCAAAGGTCACTATTGCTCGGCTGTGGCCTGACTTTAATTACGGAATAAAAGCAGCTGGAGTGGGCACTAGGTGCTGTTAATTGGCTTTCCAGGAAAGGTTTCAGCAGAGAAAGTTTAATGCACCAGCGATCGGCTCGCTTGGTGCCTTGCGTGCATTAGCTCAGCCTGACACAAGCCCTTTGCTGGGTCCCAAATTCAGTGTACTGGGTGGCATTCACCCAGCAGCCGTGGCCAGCCTTGCGGCTCCGGGGTACTTTTCCCCAGCTCATCAAAGCCTCGAGTGCTCAGCGCTCTCCTGCCTGCGCTGGGATGGATTTTAGCTGCTGAGAACCAATTCCAAGGGAGGATGCTGAAATAAAGCAGATGGGATGATTCTGGAGGTCAGAGCGAGGGAGAGAATGCTCTGCCAGGTGTCATGTGAGGAAAACAGCCTTACTGCTCCAGCAGCCATCAAAAGCCTGAACAGATGAGGCAAGGTGCCCAAGGAGCGTGCAGGGATCTCATTTACCTGGTAATTAATGGAAATCGTGAAGCAAATCAACACATACTCCCTATGGAGAGCTTCACGCTCAAACCGCAGATGGAGAACTGGGTATAGCTGGAATACACGAGCAAATGCTGCCGTGAAGCCGAGACAGGACATGGTCCCCACTGCTCCGTTGCTGATGGAGCTTGGAGGGATGTTCTCACCTGCCAGCGTGCTCCCCCGTCACGTGTGGCCGTGGGACGCCTGACCGTGCCTGCACCGTGGGGGCACTGCTAATCGCTCTGCCCCCGCGGCACGCAGGGGACTTGCGGTGCTGTCTGTCACCACAGAGGCCTTGACTTCAGGCTGGCAGAGTGGGAATGAAGATGTTAGGATGAGCCCCGTCATCCCCCTCTGATCTCGCTCGGCTGAACACGTCACAGCCGATTTTCCCGGCCCAGCCCTCCCGCCACGCTGCACGGGCACCTACGCCCCCCGCACCAGCCCCGCGGGGAGAGGGGCTTTGATGGGAGCTGGCGCTGGTGACCAGAAGCGCCCTTTTGTTTTCTGCTGCTCATCCCAGTACAAAGCGCTGTGCCATTTTTTCTTGCAAGTTAATTAAGTTGGCTCCGTTTAAATATTTAAACCACTGTTCTCTGATATGTCCCTCCTTCCAGAGCAGAGATGTGCCGCTCTGCGGAGCTCTTGGATGGGAGCAGGCACGCTTTCTCTGATTCAGGGATTTAAGGACGAGACAGTGCTTTGGTTCCCCGTCGTCTTGTTTATTCACCGCGTGCAAAAAGGTTTTGCAAAACAAAATCTTGCAAACGATTAATGCCAATCAGACTTGCCGACAGCCTGACCCTGGCTGCTCAGAGCACGGCAGCACCCGGGCTCTGCCTGCTCCTGGCTGCTCCCAGCGAGGGGAACTAACCCCAAAATGGCAAAGGCGAGTGAGTAACTCGCCTCCTGTCTCCTGCCAGTAGTTAGCAACTGGCATAATCCCTGAAGCATGAGGTTTATGATCCAAAAACTTTATCTGAATGTTAACTGTATTCTGAGGTATAGTAAATGCCAAATCCCTTTTGAATCTTGCTAAAAATCTCACTTTAAAATACGCAAATGGCCTTTCTGTCTTTCTAAAAAGCTTCCTACTTCTGGAAATTAAAAAGAAAAAATCAAAACAAACAAAAAAAACAGAACAAAAAAAACCAACAGATCCCTTGTTACTGGGTAAGAATACGTGGTCCTTGAGGTTGTGCGATGTGGTGCAGCTCCCCTGCGATGGAGGTGGGTCGGGTAAGGATCCTGCCCCTCCTCGACAGACCCTTTGCAGGCTGGCCTGGAACAGATCATGGAACTGTTGTAGTAAAATATCTCCCAGATCCCCTGGCAGGAGAAACGGCAGGAACTGTGCCTGAGGAATTGGTGGGCTCTCGCGCTCTCTGATATCACTCACATTATAATTAAGAGATAATGTCAACAGAATAAAACATTGTCTCAGGATAATGGTCTCCTGCTGCTACAGGAGTGTCAAGGCGAAGTCAAATCATTTATCAAAAACGAATGTTGAGGCAAGTCTGGGATGTTTGTTTTCGCAGCAAGAGGCATTAATCCTGGGACAACAATATTCCAGCGCTTTTATTTCTCCTGCGCCCGGTGATTGATGCCAATGCATCATCGCGCCCGCGAGCCGTGGGCGCGGCTGAGCGATGGGCTATCATCGCTGTGTTATTGACCAGGCGAATTTTGACTTGTTGAAATACATGATAGTACATCGAGAAGCGCTGGGTTGTGCGGTGGCGTGTCTGTAAGTGCGATTTTTATTTCTAGAGGTGACTAGTGCTGCAGGGGTGCCGGCTCTGGCCAGCCAGGGTGGGTTTGGGGCTGTGCCTGCCTTGCTGCTGGAGGGCTGCTCGTTCGTTAAACCACCCAGATGTAATCTCAGAGCCTGCTCCCATCCCCAGCCTGATTTCACACCGCTTTGCAGGTTTTTCGGGGCCCGTCTCTGAACATCAGGGCTGGCTGGGCTTGTGCAGAGTCTTGGCGCGGGGCTGAGCATCTTGCTGGCTCTGTGCATTTTTTGAAGTACTGCGGAGTATAAACACCCACAGCCCAGCCAAGGTGCGTGTCCAGGGATCCAAGTCCTTCAGCAGAGGCTGGGGCAGCCTCAGCCCCATCCCTGGCACCAGCAAGGACCAGGGGGGCTGGAAAAACCGCTGCTGTCTGACGTGACACCACCGCCACTGCTGCCTCCGGGGCTGGGGACAGGAGCAGCCAGCCTCAGCTTGCATTAGGAGCAGTTGCAAGGTCAATAGCTGAAATTAAAGAAGTGCCAGTTAGCCTTGAAACAAGATCCCAGGAGAGCGTACAAAAGCCCTTCCAGATTTTCTTTTTTTCCCTCCTCCTGGATTTGTTAGTGGAGAGAATTACACATCTAGCAAACATTAGGGCTGCAGAGGAACACAAGCGCTTTGTACCATCTCCAAACGGCAAATCTGTTTTTCCGAAGCAGCCGCCGGTACCTCGTGTGCAGAAGCTGCCTGTTGGCACATGCACGCTTGGTTCTCGCGCGCCGCCGGCCCCGCCGGGGGACGCTCCCCAACACCAGTACGCTCCCCACAGCTCCAGGCCTTTTGCGGGAGAGGCAGGGTGACTAGGCTGGAGCATAACTAACTGCATTTTATACACAGGGTGGTCCTGGAAGAACTAATTGGAGCTGGCTTTGACGTCATTCTGTTAAATTAAATCGTCCCTAGCACTGCGCTAGGCTCAGGGACCCAAACGGGATGGAAGCCCGTGGTGGCAGGTGGTGTCCGGACGAGCGATCTGCTGCATTAACTTGTCCTCTCCTCTCCCCGGGCCGTTAATCGTCCGTTGCAGTACATCGCATGGACATGCCATCAGCATCTTGGACGCAGGACGGGGATGGGGATGCACGTGGGCTTTTGGGCGCAGGTTCTGCCTTTTGAAGCTCTGGGTGGTCCTGGTCTCCCTGCAGAGCTGGGGGAGCTGCTCCCAGCTGTGTGTCTGGTCACCTGAGCTGAGTTTGGCTGCCCGTGGCGGGGTCTGCAGAGCTGACAGGAGAAACGCCTTTGGTATTAGAGCGGCAGCAGAGATCTGCAGGCACAGCTGGGTCAGGCGGTGGCTGCGCCAGCATGGTGATGGCCAGCGTTGCGAGTCTGAAACCACCTGCAAACAGCTTTCACGTGCCCTGTATCCCCGGTGTAATGAGATGGCGATTCACTGAGGTTTGGTGAAGTCTCAGCTGTTTCTGTAGCCTCCCTCTGTAGCCCGCTGCCCTTACGGTGCTGCTTGGCCTGATGTTCAGGGCGGGTGAGCGTGTCCCACTGGGTGCACGGGGAGGGCAGCTTAGCTGGGGTAGGGACATGTTTTGGACTGATTTTTCTCTTTTCTCTTGCTCACTGGCTCTGGAAAGGGGCAGGGTCTGTAGAAAGAGCACTGTATTTTAAGGAGGCGTAGTTTGGGGTAGGCAGGGGCAGCTCGTGCCAAGACAGCCCTGTGAGCATTACCCTTGTGAGCATCGCGTGAGTGGCCGTGGTGGAGCAGTGAGACCGGCTCAGGCTGTAAAAGGAGGAGATGGAGGCACCGAGTGGCATAAAGCACCTTTAAAAGGTCCGCTCGCATTGTGCTGTGGAAGCTCAAAATGCAGCACAGAGCTGGGCCAGGACCTGCTGGCTGCCAATACAGGTGCTCTTCGTGCACATCTGGCTTAAAAAAAATAAAATTAGATTCCTAGATTTAGGTGCACAAATCCATGGGCTTGGTACCTTTGCAAGAGGATAGTAGAGACAGAGAACAGGTTCTCCAGCTGGGATGGAGGACACTGAATCAGAATTATAGTCATTAACTAAACTTTGGGGAAAAAACCCAAAATAAAGCCTTGCCCTGTAGCTGCCAACCCTAGCCTGAGGCATGGCAAGCTCCCGCACACACCATTATCCCGGCAGCCGCAGCGTGTGACCATGTAGCCAGGAAATGATTCACTCCCAGGGAGGGATGTTCAAGGGCGTCCCGAGACCCCGGAGCACCCCGTGCTGGGCATCGGAGAGGCACAATTGTTTGTCAGGCTCTGTATGTGCACTCCCTCTCCTGCTCCGAGGTCTGTTCCTGCGGCAAACACCAACCAAGATGTCGAGCCGCTGGATGCGGGGAAATAAATCACGGCGTTCTTTTCCCGCCCGGAACATCAAGGTGTCTTCTGGTGCAGCGTAAGGGGGAGCAGAGGAGAGGTGGGCTGCGATTGCACACCTTTGCTGTGTGCTGCAGGAGGACTGCAAGATATTGCCGCTGCCTGATAGTGGTCAAAAAAAAAAAAAAAAAGGTGGAAAACTTAAAATGATGAAGTGCTTTGAGCCAGACCTTTGCTGTCAGTGTGAAACAGCAAGCCCTGATTTAAACGGCCCCTTCAGTAACTGACCTACACCAAACAAATCCATTTACAGTGTCTTATTTCTCCTCACTGTTTAACTACCAGGGTTCAGAGACTATTCCTTAAATGTTAATGGTGCAGGAATTTGGAAACTCTCCCAGAGCTGCTGGGGGAGCCGCGCAGGAATATGTCTGCCGTGCTTGTGCGGTTCAATTTCCTGCTGCGCGCCGGGCGGGCTGTTCTCGCCTACCGCTTGGTAATTAAAGCGCTGAAAGACCATCACTCTTCGAGGCTGATCGCGCTCGGATTCACCCCCTGGGCGAGGTCCGGCTTCATGCCCCGCTGCGAGGAGGCAGGTTGCAAAATATGTAAAGACGCGGTCCCAGCCCACTCTCATCCCACTTCTGCCGTCCCGTGGCTCGGATGGGGACGGAGGACTGGCCTCCGTACCCTGGACGGATAGAGCCCACAGGGCTTGAGTCCACATCCGATCTCTGCTGCATCCCTTGTGCTACCATCCATGGGCACCGTCCCTCCTCAAACAGCTCGTTCACAGGGCTCAGCATCGGGGATCTGGCAGGCGAAGGTTGCACCCCATGGATGCGTGTAAGCCCGACTGCTGGAATCAGTTCTGACTGTGCCTGAGGGTGCCGGTACTCCTCCTTCTCCAGAGGAGCATAACCAACCGGCTTTGTGCACGCTAAAATACAGGATTTCATCAAAGCTGAGCTCAGGGTCACGAGCCGTGGACGTGTGTTATCCTGAACGGTCGCCGTTTCTCTTCTCCCTGCGACAGGGTGAGCGTAAATGTAAGCACATCGAATACCTGGGGCTGGTGGGCAAAGGGCAGGGTCCCACGCCTGCACACGCAGAGCCTCTTCGTCAAACCGTACCCCTGTGCCCACCGCGAAGGGGTGGCCATGCCTGGGGCACCCTCCTGCCCGTGGGCATCCTGGGGTCCGTGCCGAGGGGTGCCCTGCCTGGCACCTCCCGGCTGCGGCGGGATGGGGGACGGGTTCTGGTTTGGGAGCGGGGAGAGCTGCTGGCTCACCTCAACAGTGCCGGTGGAAACAAGAGCTTTAAAAGGAGCCACGAGAGCTGAGCTGGCATGTCCTCCTCTGGCTCTTCTGACTCTACACTTGGATCTGACCCCTTCCACCATCTCATTAAGAACAAGTGCTTGGCCCAAGTTACGTGGCAAATTTTGACGTTTTAAAAATTGATGCCTTTTTCTGCTCATAACTTAAGCTGTCTAGTTTATCAGAGACATATGGAAAGTTTATTACATTCTTATTACAGATCCAGCCAAGTGAGCTGACTAATGAATGTGATGATTTTATTTATTTATTTTTTTTTTAAGCTAGGACTTGGCATGGGAGATGTCCTCCGAATGGGATAGCTTGGGGTTGAGAAATAAATCACCAGAAGTTTTTTCCCCTCTGTCCTAAGAGCTCAGCTTGGCAAAAGCTGCAGCGTGTCTGATTTGGGGGTGGAAAGTGAGGCACAGGCGGAAATCGAGGGTTTGCAGGAGATTTATTGTATTGCTTCATGATGACCCCAGCGGCATCCGGCAGCGCGGCCCTTGGCACTCCCACATCATGGGCAAGGAGCACAGACAGCTTGCCAGGACAAATTGCACAAATTCATGGGAAATAATTTTTTAGTCGCTTAGAACAAGTTGGATTTTTATTAATAAGGAATAGGGGCACAACTCTGCTGGGGGTTGGGTGGGTCTCGGGTGGCCCGCAATGGCCGGGGCTGTGAGGATGCGAACTGCGCGTGTCTTTTGGCGGCTGAGGAAAGCGTTAAACTCTTTGCGGGCTGCGCTGGGCGAGTTCAGCCCAGTGCCAGGTATGAGAGAGTGGAAAGTCAGGCTCGCGCTGGCCGCCCTCCCAGCCACGCTGTGGGGGGATGCTCCCATGCGTTGCAGTGGGTGCAGAGCTCCTGTGCCCACTGTCCCGGTGTGGTTCAGCAGCCACCACCCCAGCGACCCCTTTCCCTAATCCAGGAGCCCACCTGCGTGCCACTCTGCTAGGGTTTTTAGGGTGAGAATGGCGTTTCTGTGCTGTAGCTGTGTTTGGACTGGTGAGGGTCTGCTCTGTGAGGATGGCCCGTGTGCACCTGTCCCTTCCTCTCGTGCGTCCTCTGGCTGTGCCTGCTCCTCTCCTCCTGTGCACCCTCTGTCCCTTTCAGTCCTGGGTGTCGGAGGGTGCAACCCTCACGTCTTGCAGGTCTTTCAGAGCCGATGCCACAGTTTCACACTTTCCGGCACAAACTGTTTCTTGCACTCCGAAGATGCTCCATCCCTTCCAGCGATGCTCTGGTACTCCTAGTGCACGTCTGCCTGGGTCTCAGCAGCTCTGGGCACAAATTTTGGTTTTTCCTTTGCAGGAACCACTCACTTCAGCTTTAGGTTGATTTGATTCATGGATTCAGTTGGTTATAACCGGTATTACTGTTGGTTTTCCACTACTCAAAATATCCGCCTGCATCCTTCCTCTGCTGCTCTGCAGTTTATCGCGCCCGCTGGGACTATGACAGCAGCGCTGCAGAATGCGAGCTTTTGGCTGGGTTGTTGTAGTTTTACTGCCTTGCCTTGCATAATGCAGAGCTCTTCGGGCCAGTTCCCATGCTCGTCCCGCTTTTACAGCTGGCGTTTCGCAGCTTGTTGCGTCTCCTGGTGTGTCACCTCATCTGGTGGCCATTTCCACCCCCACCTGCCCCCGTTACGTCTCACGCGCTCTATATTGAGTTTCTACCATCTATAGGCAAAATCTCTTCCCCTGACTCACTGCTTGGTGCTTTTTCACCCCGTTCTGTCCGCTAACTTTGGCAGAAGGCCCTCGCGCTGTGAGCGTTGTAGGGGGTAGCGCACACAGGGCGCTTCCCTGGGAGAGGTTTTTCTCTGTAGAGCCCTAGGGACAAGCCTTTGCTAGTTTTCCTTTGCTATTTACTTCTCCTATGCCTACATTCTGCCCTTGTGTGAAACGAGGTATATTTCCCTGCAGAACCTGGTAAATCATCTCTTCTCTAATCTCAGCTCCTTTCCCGGGTCCCTTTGTAGATCCTGTTCACCGCTTTGGAACATATTTGTAGGTCTCGCCAGAGCAGGTTGCCTGCAAGGATGCTCCATGAGCTGGGGATGAATTTTACACTGGGTTACCTCCGCAGCCCTTTCTCCTTGTGACTGCACACCCTGGGCACGGGCTGAGCCTGAGGTTGCTCTGCTCTGTTCCTCACCCCTGCTCCTCCTCTACAGCGGCTCGGTGCTGTCTCTTAAACTTGGATCCTCGCAGCACCGGCCATCTGGTGCATTTTAGCGGTACAAAGAGCTATTGTTTGCTCTGGAATCCGCGTCCTGGTGAGGTAGTTCTGCTGCTGGAGCACTCGGCGGGCTTGCCAAGGGTTCTTCTCCTCTGCTGGCAAGCACAGGTGCCTTTGGAGCAGCCTTTGTCCCTGACAAAGGCACTGCTCGGATTTTCTTTTCTTCTGTTGCCTTGCCTAATTGTAATCCTGAAGTTTTCCCACAGTGAGCCTACACAGAGAAACGTCCCCATCCTTTGGCGGGGATGGGACTTCAGGGTGCCCCTGGTATCTGTTTTTTCATGGCAGCAATGTTCTGGGCTTGGGGCTTGAAGTCTTAATGTCCTTAATGTCAAATCTCTGAATGTCCTTTAGCATCAAAGCCTTCCTCCAAGTCAGGGTCTAGGTAAAAACGTGATGCCCAAAGCGGTGGGGACAGGACAACAAGGGGTTAAAAGCACAGCCCTGTTGCCAGCTGAGGACACTGGTGCATGACAAATGTGGCTTTTGCATTTCCCTCTGCAAAGGAGCCCACAGTCAGCCTAATTTTGGAGAGAGAGCCGCCTCTGAACCAGAGTGACTCAGAGGAATTTATTGTGCGAACCGGGCGGCTGCGTCTGGCGGGGCTGCGGCAGCCGCTCGCAGGTTTAATTTGTAAATGCTGACACATGGCATTTCCTCACCGTCTCGTTGGGAAGGGCGGCGTGTCTGCCGGCACTTCCAATTTGTCACTGTCAGGACTGGCCCCATCTCCTGCTCATCTCCGAAATGCCTTCTGATCGGTGCCGGGGAAGTTATTGGCACATAATTTATCATTTAATATTACCAGAAGGGTTTCTTCTACAAACCACCCTCCAAATGATTATCCACATGATGTTAGGTAGCTCTTCCCTTCACCTGCAAAGATCTCTCTTGGCGTCCGTTTGGTGCTCTGCCGTAGTGCTGGGGAGAAAAACTGCCCTTGATGCTACGTCTCCTTCACTGAAAAACCTTGATGAACAACCAGCTGAGGCCGCCCTGATGCGGTGCCTTCCTAGAGCTGCGCTCTTGCAGAAGATGTTGCATTAGGGACCTTTTCACCTTCCCATTGGCACCTCTCATCAGGCAGCTAGGGGAAACATTTCCCCAAACCTTATTCCTTTCTATGGAGAAAGGATCTGGGGGTGAATAAAGGCCACTGAGGTGCCTGGACACCCCTGGATGGTGCAAGGGGACTGGTACTGGGGTGCTGTGGCCCTGGGAACAGAGGTCTTCTGCATTGCTTGTCATGGTGGTGACAACCAGCCCCAAAGGCTGGTGCAGAGATGGGGCAGAATGCACCTGGGCTTCTGCCCAGGTTCAGATTCCTCCAGTGCCGAGGATGGAGCTGATCCTGATGGTCCCCAGCTCCTGTTGGTGTTCAGTGGGAGTTGGATGCTGCAGGAGCATCGCGTGGGCTGCAGTACAAGGACAGAAGGAGGCAGTTGACTAGTATGGGGCTTTCCCTGACTCACAGCCAAAGGTGGGATGTGGCAGCTGCTTTTCGGGCTAAAACACAATGTTTCTCAAAAGGGACGTCACAAAAATATCTTTGCTTGTGCTCCTACAATGACACAAGCGGATCTGCGGGGTGGGACCTGCAATGCAGTGAGCTGGGTGCCTGCTCCTCCCGAGCAGCCCCGGCACGAGAATGGTGAAGTTGGGTGCCCAGCTGGGGTACACCAGCCTGGTCACGGGCACCTGTGTGTGCGGGATGCTCTGGGGAACGCTGGTAACACCAAGAAGGACCGTGCTGAGCTCTCGTCTCAAACTGTGGCTTTCCTCCCTGACTTTCTAAACCACATCTTCCTGCGAGGTGTCCAGTACTTCTGTAGCTCCGTTGCACCTCAGGGCAGCATTAACGCTTCCCTCTGCCTCTTGGCCTGGCCAAGACGCGGCACCCAGTGCAAAAAACCCCAACTGCAGCAAAGTTGAGCCCTGGGGCCGTGCCGCATCCCTCACGGGGATGGGACACGCTCACGCTTGTCCCAGCCGCCACTTTTCCCGGCTCGTCCCAGCCGCCACTTTCCCCGTCTCCTCCCAGCCTCCTCAGCTGTAGCCATGCAACCAGCGAAAACCTCGGCTGGCGCCCTGACTCCCACAGGGCAGCTTTTCTGGGAAGCTGGCTCATGGTTTTATAGTTCTGCTTTATTAGAGACATGAAAGTGGTGGTTGTTGTTGTTGTTGCTGTTTTATGAGCCAGACTTCAAAGGACGCAATTACGCAGACTGGGCAAAGACCTGCTGGTATCTCATGGAAAGCTGTGGACAATCCCTTCCCTTCAGGGCCTGCTCCACAGCTAGGCTGTACTTCTGAAATTTTAATTGAAACTTCTGATTTCTGGGGAAGAGTGCAGCCGAGAGCGGCCTTTGGTGCTGCGGTCATTGTTGCCTTCCTTGGCTGGATGCCCTCATCCCCCATGTGCGGCAGGAGCGGCCGTGGAAGTCACTCTGATATCGCCAATGTTGGATGATGGTTTCAGGGTCAAAGAGGAGGAACTTATGGGAGACAAAGAAGCCGTTGCTGGGGAATCGTCTCAGGAAAGTGCAAAATGGCTGGAAAAGGGAGTGTTTTTCCCACAAGAACTGGGCAGGGCTCTTGCTGCAGGCAGCGGCAGGCATGGCTGTGCCTTGACTCTGCCTTGCCCCATGTCCTCTCTCCAGCTGGGTTTTGCCTCTCTGATGAGGCCCTTGGGATGGGGGCTTGCTGTTCCTTAGGAACCTTGCACACAGGCCCTGGTCCCCACTCAGGGAAGACAGGGATGCAGGACAGGTACAACCGGGCATCCCAAGAGTGGTCAAGCACCTCCTCCAGCAGACATCTGTGCTGGGCTGGTCCTCCACACCAAATCTCAGCCTGTTTGGGAGAGAGCGTTGTATCCACAGCCGTGTCTGTCTGCCTCTCTCCGCGTGGCCAGGGAAAGGCACCAACTACCCGTCCTGCCCGCTGCAGCTGAACACTGCGGCGAATGCTGCCTGAAATGCAGGTTGAGGTTGGTTCCCATCAGTAAGTGCGAAGGGTCGATGATGTTTTGGGGTGGTTTTTCTTTTGATTGCAGAGGGATTGTGCTGACAAGACTTGACTCTCAAATGGCAATTTTCCCTGTGTCCCTTGAGCTTCCCAAGGCAGATATTCCCCTAAAAATCATCAGCAGCTTCCTGATTTCCAAAAGCAAACAGTGGGCACAGGGTGCCTTCCTGAGAGGTGACCAGTCTCTCCTCCCTGGCTTTGTTCCGCTGCTCTTCCCCAAGACTGTAGGCGTGGGGAGCCGAGCCCTTTATCAGCTCCTGTACACCAGGAAATTTTGTCAATGTCTGAGAAGACCCTGAGGCTCTATAAAAGTTCAACTTGTGATTCATTTCCTTCCTATTTGGGGATAGGCTAATTTGAGAGTATGCGCTGAACATTAATTACCTTCCTTGCCACGGTTTCCTAGCCAGGCATCCTTTCCCAGATGACTTTCTGCTCGTTCAGGTCCAAGGCCATAAAAGCTCCCCTATTAGGAAAGGAAATCTTTTACATCAGGTTTATACTGTATGCCTGAGGTCATCAGAAGTACAGACCGAGCAGCAGAAATACACACTGTGCACTCTCCTTCCTGCGTGAAATATGGATCAATAACTCATCGATTTAAATTAAAATGTCTGCCTTGCAAAAGGCCTCCGAGCGCTAATATTTGCAGCCCCCGTGTTTTGTGATGGTGATTGGAAACCCGCCGCCCCTGTAAAGCGTGCGGGGATCCATCTCCGCTAACGGCATGCAATTGCTGACTCCCAGGAAAAACCCTGCCTTCCCTTCCCCTGGAAGGACCCAACAAGGTGAACTTTTGGAAATTGCCTCTCCTGGCACATGAATTATGTATCGAACAGGCGGTGGGTCAATATATCTGACTTCTTCATGAAATAATTAAGAATGAATGTGGGAATTCAGGCAGAACTCTTGCCCCGTGCGGGAGGTGAAGGTAACCCTACGGAGCCGGCTCTGAGGTGAACGGCTTTGTGGCGGGGAGCGGGGATGCTGCAGGGATGTGGGGCTCAGGAAAACCCTGCCGGTCCCTTTGCCTCTCGCCGTGTCCCACTGGTGCTCGGGTGCCGTGCTGGACCGAGCTGCATCCCGACCTCCCCCACAGTGGCACTATCCCACGTTTTCCACAATTCATTGGATTATTTGCTGTTTTGTGTCCCGGTGTGCGCTGCCAGCCCTGGATGGTAAAATGAGCCTGGATCTGGCTACGCAAGCCTGGACGGGGCTACTACCCCCAAACTGCTGCGCTTGGAGGGGGACGGAGGCCGTGCGCTTTAACCTGTGCTCTCTTGGATATCCTGGGATAATGTTGACTTCCATTAAAAAATCTGAGCGTTCCTCTCCACTCAAATCTCTTCTCGTGAGCTAATTAAAAAGTAGCTGTATTAGCAAACACATTTATGGTCATTAGCAAACAGTCAACTAACTAATTTTAAAAATTTATGGTGTTGGCAGCAGGTAAATTATAGTCTTTGGAGAGTTTTCTTGCAAATGATCTGAAAGCGAGGTTTGTTCTAGCCTCAGGGAAACATAAAGGAAATGCATTTAATGACCGCAAATCGTATGTGCTGATAGTCTCAATCAGATATTTAATGCGTACTTGCGATTTTAGCGGTCGGGAAAGTACAACAGCGTTAACAGCGTGATGGTTGTGTCCTCTCTACCCCTCAGCTGGTTTGCACTGGGATCTGCTGGCTCCACGCAGCTCGCGGGGCCCCGGGGGAAGGATTTCCTCCTCTTACCTGGTTAGGGAAAAGCTGTGATGTATTAAAAATAAGTATGCAACTGTTGTTTTCCAGATTTGGTTATAAAAACCTACGAGTCTCCAACCGTGACATGTATTATGGTCTTGGTTTCACAGTTAGAATAATGTTTAGGTTGGCAATGAAAGCCCTGAGTGTGCTTGCAGAGGAAAAGACTCTTGCTGCACTCGTTAGAAATTGCTGTCAGCCGCTCTGGTCGTTATTTCTCCTCTGGGCAACCCTCTCCACCCGCACTGACAGGTCACCGCAGGATCTCCCCAGCACGGCCGAGGTTTGGGGCTGTGTTTCAGGCTGGGAGGAGAGGCGTTAGGTGGGCAGAAGGTGGGGTGGCAGCTCCTCCAGACCTCCTTTCTCTGGGCGTCGTGGCGGGGGGGTGCCGAGAGCCGCCCGGAGCCGTCAGGCCGGTTGCCGGTCATGTGTGGGCTATGAAATCCACACTTCTGATTTTTCTCCCCCAAAACCCCGTGTGTGAGTAAGAGCACTGAGGGTAACAATGAACACCTCCGGGGCCGGAGAAGCCGTAGATGGTCCTCAATGATTGAGGGAGGCAATTTCCCTAACGGAGCCGCAGGCCCCTGGCAGTGATTAGTGCCGGAATAGAAATGCATCACTTAGCTCATATTATTTAAACATAAGATACTTGAATAAGCGCGCAATTTTTTTTTTTCTGCTGAATTTTCGTTCCCTCATTGGAAGGAGCCGTTATTTACACACACGAGTGCTTGCGGTGCGTGCGGGAGCTCCCTCGCCTGCTCCTGGACCCACACAGAATGTAAATGACCACGTTTCTCCTTGGTAGCAACAACTCCATCCGAGGGCTGTCTTCCCTGCATGCTAACTGTTAATTACAGGATACATTTCTGTCATTAAGGTTTGTCTGCAGTCCTCTCCTTCCCCTGTTAAATTGCTAATGCATCTCTCGCAGATTAATTCGCTAGACTTCCCCTCCTTTTCTGCGAAGGCGGTCGGTGGCCACGTGGGAGGGATGCTCAGCGCTGGTGAGAGTGGGGCTGGGATCTTGGAGGATGACCCAGCATAGCTGAATGGCTGACGGGACACGGCGCTGATCCTCTTGGCTTGTTACCTGCCAAAACCACCGCGGTGAAGCGATGAAAAGTGGAGATGCAATGGTGCCCTGGATGAGGATAACATGGTGCGTGATGTGGGCGAGGGGCTTTGGTGTGAGCCCCGCTGCTGCCTGGGAAGTGGGAAGGCTGTTGCTTTCCCTTCCCTTAACGAAGAGATGTTCCATGGGCCTGGGAACGTGCCTGGCTCTGGCAGATCATTAAATAACCACCGCGTTCGCTGGGGAGGATGCCTCCAGGGCTGAGCAGCTTAGCTGCGAGCGGGGAGGGCTCCTCTCTGCCCCCAGCTGCAATTAAGCTCCTGTCAGCCCGAAGCCGCCGGGATGTTGGGGGGAGGTGGACGGCAGTCCCCCGGCGCTGCTGGTTAAGCAATTTGTATTTCAACCACCTGTTAATTGGCATGAGCCCTGGCAGGGGCTGCTTCCCTCGTCCCCCTGGGATGAGGCCAGCCCACGGGAGGCTGCCGTGGAGGCTGGTCCTCACTGCCAGAGGCTGAATCCTTCAAAGGGCTTTTTATGCCTTTATTTTGAGGCACCTGATTTCTGACGTATCTTGAGAAGACTGTTTCTGCAGAGGTCTCAGGGCTAACGTGCTCCCCAGAATTGGCGTGTGTTTGGAGTGTCAGGGGCTGGCCCCTTGCTGCAGGGCAGGTCCCAAGGCTGTGAGAAGCCGGGGATTCATCGCCTGACTTTGTATTTATATAGTGCCTGTTTATCTTGAATGACAAATGAGGTTTTCCTGGGTTTAGAGAACTTGTCTGTGTCTCTCTGCCTCCTTCTCCTTTTCTTTCCATAATTGCTGACAGTGGATTTCTGCCATGCCTGAAAACCCGTTCACATAAAAATATTAAAAGAAGCAAATTATTTAAGAGCTGGAGCATGGGTGGGAGAGGAGGCAGAAGGCCAAATCTGCATTTTTTGGCCATTAAAGTGCATATCGTGCTTAATATAGCAGGTGATATCTTCTACCTCCCCACCAGTTCAGGACAAGAGCCAAGAAACAGAGAAACTGGTTCTTGTCAAGACCGACTGGCTTTTACTAGATGCTGCCTTCAAATGTGTTCCTTTAAATACACAGCCCGAGCTTGGTGTGTGTTTGCTGGGGGAATCGCTCCCCTGGCAGGAGATCTGTCCACGGGAGATGGCAGTCACCAGGCAGATGCTGCTTCTCCTTTCCCCCTCCCTTTCTGCACTGTGGGAAGGCAGGACACGATGCGTGGTCCCATGCCTGGCCGGGTGAGAGGAGCTCTTGGACACCCTGGATGCTCTGCCCCAGCTCCTCTGGCAGCTGCAGGCACTGCCTGGGTCTTGGAAACGCCATGTCTGGGTGTTTCCCCTGTCCCAGGTTTCCAAGCTTTGGAAAATGTCATGTTGATCACTGAAGATTTAAAAAAAAAAAAAAAAAAACAAAACAAAGCTCCCCCAAAACCTGCTTCCTTAGGTATCTCCTTAGCTCCCCTGGGCTTTGGGTCTGGGCTGAGCCAGGGCACCCAACAGGCTGGTGCCCGAGACAAGCCACTTCCCAAAAAGCCAAAGGCAAAAGTCCTTGGATGTTGGATATTTGCAGGTTTTTGAGTGAATTTTGGCGTGTTTTGAGAGCAGAGCACCCACTGGGTGCCCTTGCTGGAAGGGAGCTGTGCCAGCGCTCGATGGTCCTTGGCGTGGGTATGGGTGGCGTGAAGCATCAGTGTGGGTATGGACAGCGTGAGGCCATGGTGTGCAGCGACAGCTGGACTGCACAGACGATTAGACACTGCGGATCTTCAGCCTCCGTTTGCATTTTTGCTACTAAAGCGATCATAAAAACTTCAGCACAAAAAATGTTTGTGTGTTAATAAACAGAGAAGGGCTTGTTACGTGGCCGCTCTTCCAAACGTGGCCGGGTGTCTGGGGAACAGGCTGTCCGGGGAGCGCTGCCTGGCCGTCCGTGAGGCTGGTCTGCCCGATCCCGGCCTGTCCTTAGAGGATCACTCTTAGGCTACACAAAGCCTGTTCCTCCTACCAGCTTGTAACTCCTTTCAATGTTTTGGCAGTGGGTCTGCCGAGCGCACCACGTTTCTTCATTTCCACACATTTTCTCCATCCGTAATTCCATGTACGAGTGCACCTGGGTGCCAAGGTTGCTTAAAATATTCCCGCTTGGCACACGTGCGTGTTACAGCTTGAGAGATGGGAATGTTCCAGAGATGATGGCGATACGGCAGAAGGCGTGTGAAGCAGCAAGAGGAAACCTCATGCATCAACCCCCAGACTTTCCATCCGGAGCCGTGCTTGGGGCTTTTCCAGGCTTCGTTATTTGGAGGGAGGTGATGTTTCCTTAACCATTCCCAAGGCCTGAATTCAGCCCCTGCCTTCCTCCCTCCTCCTCAGCTGATGCCTTCATTTGGGGAAAGCCCAAGGTCAGAGGTATCCTCTTAAATCCAGGATGCCGGTTCTTCTCTCCCCCTTTCCCCCCCATCATTTGGAAAAGGCAGACGGGGACGCTGGAGGGCTTATTCTTCGGTTTGTGTCTTAGTGCGCCTTTGCGGGGTCTGTGCCCAAAAACACAAGTTCTTTTCCCCATTATAAGCTTTTTCCTTATTCAGAGCAAGCTTTTCACCCTGGGGGCTGTATCTCGTGGTCCCCTGGGATGCTCCAGTGTAAATTTGGGGCTGTTTAAACCCCTGAGTGGTGGGGGATGCCAGCGCTGTTGTTTTTCTTAGAAATTCCAAGGGAAAACTCCCCAAAAGAGCTAAATAACCCCTATTTAAATGCTGCTAAAAGCCAGGCTGGGACCATTTAACCAGCCCCAATCATTTTAACATGCTCCACAGGCTCCGTCTCGGAGCAGCGGTGGCATGACCAGGGCCGCGAGGGCAGATGCACGCGTTGTCCCGGCTCCCATCCTACCTGCCACCTTCTGCAGCCATGTCATGGAAATCCTGGCACTTGCTGGATGCCGTGGTTACAATTTTTGGCCAGCGTGCCCAAGGACTCGGAGGTCTTTTCCTGGGGAAAGGGCTCTGCTGGCTGTTCCTCTGCTGCTCCGCATCACTCAGTCCCATATTTGCAGCGTTTTAATAGGTTTATTTGCAGCATTAATAGATTTTTTTTTTTGTGGTTTTGGGAGGTTTCTTTCTGCTCTCAGAGATTAATGAAATTTGGTGACTGGAGCGGCTGAATGAGGAGCTGGGAGGAGCGAGAGTTAAAAACGATTAAAAGGTGGTGGTGGGAGGCAAGTCCAGCGGATGAGGAGGCAAAGCCCCCGAGAGATGGACAGGAATTTCCTTTGTGCAGCCGAGAGCAGGAGCTGGCCCCTCTGCTTTTTCAATCATTTTATTGTGGAAATGACCTAAAATTCACAATCCCACAAGGTACAGCGTGGGGGGAGGAAGAGAGGGAGGCCGCTGGTGCCGGTGCCAAGAGGCCACGGTGACGGGCAGCCCTCCCTCAGGAGGACAAGAACCAGGTGGAAGCGGGGTGAGGTGACCCCATGTGGGGCAGGATCCAGCCCCACGCTACTCTGTGCAGTGGTCCTGAGCAAGCATCTCCCATTTCCAGGCGTTTTCCGGTTGTTTTTTTTCCCTTTCCCCAGAACCCTGCCATCATCAATTATCTTGGTAGGGACGGGAGCTTTATCTTCATTTTTGTCCTTGGAGAAGATGTCATCGCTCCGGCATTAAAGCGGGAACATTGCCTTCTGCTTGCCAGCACTTGCTGTTCCCGCAGAGCCTCCTCGGTGGCAGTCGCTGCTGCTATAGGCTTTTCTTTTTTTTTTTTTTTTTTTTCTCCTTCCTTAATTTCCTGGTATTTTCTGAGGTTGAGCTAGGAATATAGGAGCTGGGGCATGGGCAGTCTCGTTCACAAACCAAAGCCTGTATTTGGGGTGGTTTGACTGGCAGCTTTGAGATGTGGTCATCTCCTCCTCTGGTGGGACCCAAACCCACGTGAGTGTGTTGCTGAGGGCGTTGAGCTGGAACTTGGTGGCTGTTTCGTGCCCCAGCTTTGTGTTGCTGCTTAACCCCCATTGAAGAGAAATAACCAGCTTCTCCCCCAAAATGATGCTCCTCAATTTAGCCTTTTCTCCCATCCATGCATTGCTCCGCAGGCACTGTGGGGCTTAGTGCCTGGGCTCAGGGCTCGGCAAACCCCTAGGCAGACGTTGAGCATCTCCACGAGCCGTTCCACCGCCCCGCTGTCGCTTCTGGTCCTCAATCATTTTAATTCTTCAGCGACGGTGTTCTCGTGTGTTAGCTTAACACGTCGCTAGTGTAATATCCGTGATGCTGATTAAATTAAAGAAAGGTTTCCGCTAAAACTGGGATTTGATTACGTCTGTTAATCCCTTTTCCCCCCAGAGGAGATGTCACGGGGAGCGCGGGAGGTGCTCTCCCGCTGCGCGAGGCTTTACCCAATGTGTGGTGTGAGCGACTGGGGAATTAAGGCAATGAGAGAAGATGCTGCACGGTATGGTTAGTAAAGAAAAAGGAACATTTCCTTCCCAGACAGGAAAATCCCACTTTATGCTTGTCTCTAGTCTTCAATTAAACAAGATTTTGCGCATTTTAAAGAAATTATCCTGTTGGAAATATTTGTCCCCCGTCGTACTGAGAGCACAGATGGACCAAAATGCCAGTGGTTTTTAAGATTTATTTATTATTTTTTGCATCCCAGGAAAGCTTGGGGATGTCTTCATCCATCTCTGGGGAAATGCTGCTCTGGGATGCTGACTTTAGGGCACGGTGCAAGCTCCCGCGCTGCACTGATGAGGCTTTCGTGGCTTGAGCAGGGTGAGAGCAAAAGTAAGCAGCAGAGGTGCTGGGGCTTGCCTTGGTCCCCTCCCTGAGAGGGAATTTCCCTTCCTGCCCCGCTCCCGGGAAGCGGCGCTGAAGGTTTTTCAAGCACTTTGGGAGCTCCTGTTAAAAGGTGCCATCAAAATGAAAAATGTGATTTTTCTCTGAGTGGCCCCACCTATGACTCATCCGTCTCCATCAGGGCAGAGAGTCAGCGTGAGTTATGGGATGTCCTTGTTATCCCCAGGAGAATTTTTTTTCCTAATTTTGGGAGTGGTGTTGCGCACTGGGGAGATCTAGCAGAGGATTTTCAGGGAAAAAAATATTTTAATGTTAATATAGCAAGGCATTTATTAAAAGGAAATATTTTGCACTTTAAAGAATCTATCAAAGACATGAATTTAGAAACAAACAAACAAAAAAATGACTTTATCTGACCATAAAATCTTCCCAATGCGCTATCTGTTTGCAGTGGGTAACCAAATTTGAAACTGGGTTCTCACTGGGGTGGTTGTTTCCATCCTTGGTCAGGGAATGAGATAACTAGCTTTAAAAAAAAAAAAACCAAACTAATAAAATGTCAACATTTAGTTTGGCCTGAAAAATGGAAACCTCTCTTTTCTGCGAGATCGCTTGCTCCCCAAGATGCTGCTGACCTCAGGGAGATTATTTTTAGACGATCTCATTTTTAGGCATCCTCCCACCAGGGAGGAATGGGGCCAGGACCTGTCCTCAGAGCATCACTGGGCTGGTCGAGGAGCTCCTTGGTGTTGCTCAAACCCATCCTGACCCATCTTTACGGGAGCAGGAGGAGAAGTAGATGCTGTGATGGTCATGTTGGTGAGTTGAGAGGGACAGTGCACGCGGCAGCATCTCTTCAGGGCTTTCAACTCTGGCCTGTAAGTTATTTAGTTGATGGGTTTGGAGTGTTTTTCTCTAATTTATGAAGTTTGTGTGAAAGGGTATTGAATTAAAGCAGGGTTTTGCCAAATCAGAGCGCTTTCCTGAAAGCTTGAAATAAGTTCTCGCTTTTTTCTGCCTATTAGAAAGAAATATTATTATTTTCTTCAGAGGAGGGAAAAAAAAAATCTATAAATTCCTGGCTTTAATCTGAATCTAGAAATTAAAATATTTCTCCTAGCTACTGGTTGTTGTGAAAAGTCTCATTTGGAGATGGGGAAACGTTGCTGCCCCATGCTGCGGGGCAAAGCTCACGCCGCTTTCCACGTTGAGAGGATGGAAATCCTGGCCGAGGAACTCTCCCCATGTCCCCCCGAGACTCTGGCATGCAAAAATACCCTGTGTTTAACTTCAGAGCCCACTTGGGCTAAATAAGAGCCCTTTTATAGGGAATGGGAAAAGTTAAATGTATTGCTTGGGTTTACAAGTGGTCATTAAATATTTGCTGCTGGGCTGTGATGGGTTCCCATTGTCTGGAGCTCGCTGTCAGGCCGGTTTAAAGGGACATAAATAAGCTGGGATGGGCTCTGTGGCCGCGGTGGCCCAGCCCTGACAGGAACAAGTCCCTGGCTTCCAATTTTTGGAGGAATTTTGGCTCCCCAAGCTTCTGCTTCCCCCCTGCCGTACAGAGCCGCCTGATAAAGCAATAACTCAGCTTTATTGATTATGTCAAAGGCAGTAATTCAAGAAAGCTATTTAAATTCACAAGAGGACGCTATCACAATTATAAGTGTCTGCAGCAGATTATTAATCATTTTTGTTATGGCTATCAAGCCGAGAGACAGACATTTTCTGTGCGGCTTACGTGAGCGCCTGCTTTTCAGTAACGACTTGGGTTTCACTTGCTTATTGGTTCATAATGCAGAACAAAAAATAAGCAAACTGTTCTTTATCTAAATCAATATGCATAAAGCTTTATATGATATTGCTCCAGGAGCGTATAAACGTTCAGTAGTTTAAATTCATATTCTGTTTAATCCAGCCAAATCCCAGCGCTAGCTCTGTGCTCCCCTTCCCTTTATTTCTCCAGCCTTACTCCAAGAACGCTGCGATTTGGGGCAAAGCAAGTTGATTTCTTGCAGTATTTGCCTATTTTATTACAGAAAGGCTAAATCCAGACCCCTGGCAGTGGCCGGTGCTCTCAGAGGAGGCAAAGCCTTCCTGGGGTCTCAGCAACATGTTGCAGGTGGCTGTGGCTGTATCATGGCCCATGGTTTTTGGGTCTGAGCCTGCGTGTCTGGCACTTCACATCACCTGCTGCCACCCAAATCCCTGTGCCATCATCTTCCCTGTCTGTTTTACTGATGCCTCACCCCCTGCCCAGACTCCCATGATGTGCTGCAGCTCGCGGCAATGGGGAAACCACCCATGAGTTATTCCTTCATCCAGGAATAGCCAACAAATCAGAGGAAATTTAGGCAAGGGGAATAAAAACCAGTGGAGTGATGGAGAGCGTGGCTGATGGAGAATGATTAATGACATCAAGGACCTGTGTGGGAAGGGGGACGTCATGTCGCTAGAGAGCTGGGATGGTTTGATGGATGGGGCTGGGGCACCGGGGAAGGGAAGGAGCAGAGCTGGGTCTCGTGTCTCCGTGATGCTTTGGGTGTGGAAGATCCTGGTCCAGGCGGTGCCCTGCTCCTCTCTCCCCAGTTGGAGCTGGCCTGGGGCCCTGCTTCCCTATCGTCTTGCTCAGGGTCTGCTGCAGATGGATGTTTTTGGGGCTGGTTATTGCTGCTCAGTTCTCCTGTGAATATCTGGCTCTTCCAGGCAGGGAAAATGGGCTTTTACACTGTTCCGTTAAATTACGACTTACCTTCAGTTACCAGCAAGACCCCAGGGCTGGTAACACCAGCAGGTTAAAGCTGGGCAGCCTTGGCTGATGGCCAGTCCCCATTTATGCCGTGGGCAGGTTTTTTTTCCTTCAGAAAGGCAGTTAAGCAGAACATTTCTCTATAAAAAGCTGCAAAAGAGATCAGAGCAGTTCTCCCTTTCCTCTTCCATCTCCTTTGCTTAGTGACCTAGAAATAAATGTTTTATTATTGGAAGAAAAATATGTATATGTGTTTTTTATATATATTCAAGGCAGGTCTTTGGTACAGGATTTTGGGAGGGCCTGTTCTCTCCAGCAGGATGAGGTGATGCTTGCATGGGTCACCTGCTGAAGAGAAGAGCCTGGAAGCATCCGTTCCAGTGGACAAGGAGGTGGGTGGTCCCTGTAAGCACGGAGTCAGCTCCCCGCTTTCACTCGCTGAACGGGCGCTGTGGAGCAGCAGCTGTGGCTTGGGAAGGCAAGGGGCTGGTGGGGCTCAGCAGCCCCGTGGTGTTGGGTCCCCCCATAAGGGACCAGCCCTGGTCCCCAGTGGGTTTCTGAGGAGAGCCCAGAGTTTGGTTTCTCACCTCTTGTAGAATCAGGATGGTGGGATGGGAGGCACAGGACAATTGGGGAGATGCTGTCCCAATGGATGAGCAAGCCTTGTCCTGGCTGGCCTGAGCTGGAGGACCTAATGTCCTCCAAAACGCAGCAACACACCATCTTGGCACAATCCCTTTCCCCCCCTCAAAGTTGTGCTGATTTTGATTTAAACTCCTCATCAAACGCTTATTTTGCCTGAAAGGAAGCTTTAGTTCTCTTTCTGGGTTATAAAAACTTCAGCCAAAACCACTTAGTTAAAGATATATTTTCGTGCTCCGTCCGTTGGGAGGTTGTTTCAAGGCACATCAGTGCTGTGCTGCATGACTGGGTGTCGTCGGGGTGGCAAAGCCTGGATGTGTGAGCCAGGACGGCAGCAACAGTTCCTCCGGACCCCAAAAAGGGCTCCAGCAGCGTGGACTCTCATAGAATCGTATCTTGAGTTGGAAGGGACCCACGCGGATCATTGAGCCCAACTTAGCAGTGAGCGGGGACACGGGACAGGGGGACAGTGGCCTTCTCAGGGAAGGGTGGCGTTATTTTCCTTTTGGGAAAAAAAATAATTCATGAAGTGGTCGTGTCGGCTCAGGTTGCCAATAAATGTGTGGCCATGAGTGACCAAAAAAACAGGGTTTAATTTAAATGAAAGGTCTCTTCCTAGAGATGTTCTCTGCTGTTAGCCACAGCCCGAGCACAGCGGCCCCGCAGCCAGGAAGGGCTCTGGCTTTCTCTTCATCAATACCTTTTACTCCATAGCGGACAAACGGGCCCTTCCCCAGGCTCTGCCTCCGAATGCTCGCGTACGTCCAGATAGCTACAAACGGCAACGCAGAGGGGAGGTGTTCCTCGCCTTGCTAAGCACCGGGTTTTTTATTTTCGCTCTGTCTCATCAGCTATAAACAGCTATTAGAAATTCTCCTGCAGGAGTCCGTGTACCAAATGCTTCGGTTTCTGTCCCAATTATGGAGCAGCAGAATAGAAAGAATTAATGCTGCAGCAGCGAATGTCAGGCAAAGAGGTTTTTCTAGGGGAATTGCCCTGAAAATGTAGGTGCTGATTGCCTGGTATTTCTGGATGCAGAGCCCACAGTCCCTGTGAGATGCTGATGATTTTCACGCTAAAGACAGCTCTGTCCCTGCTACGTACACCGCAGGGCAGGCGTGAGTGCAGTGCTGGGCAGCTGGGCATTGCAGTTCTTAATTGAAGAACAAAAAGCAATTAAAAACTTGTCTCTCCAGGCAGCTCCTGGATGTTGAATATGGCCCCGGCTGAGAGCAGGCGCATCCAGACAGATGCCCTGAGGGTGACGGTCAATCGTGGGGTTTCCTCTTGGTGCTGCCCCTGGTCCAGGGCATGGGGAGAGGCGTCTCAAGGCCACGCTTCAGCCACCCCCCCTAGACTTCCCAGTGTGATACCCATTTGAGGCAGCATCTCCATGGAGGAGCCGGTGCTGGCACATCCCAATGGGTTTCACTGTGGTGAATTCGGAGCTGTGCTACCAGCACCACTGCTCCTATGCGGGCATGGGCGTGAGGCGCTGCCTTGCTGGCTTTTCCATCTTTCCTTTCTTAATTTTCCCGGAAAATTTTTATTTTATTTATTTATTTATTTATTTATTTATTTTTTAGGGCAAGCACTGTGCCATAGACCAACAGAGCTTGCCTGTAGGTTTCCTGATAGGTGAAGAAGGGATGCAATGTATTATTTAAAGCTATCAGTGCTGGGTTGCAACAGGGATGGAGAGAGGAGCAGCAGCTAAAACCTGCCATTTTTTGGGGGGATGGATTTAGTTCTCTTTCCTAAAATGTAAACATCTCTTAAATAAATGAGCTTGCTTTATTGTGGCCTATGTTTTGGTTGCTTGGTTCGTGTTTCTTTGTCCTTTCACATCTTTTAGTGCAGAGAGGGACGGTTTATGCAGCACAGACGGGAGGAAAGCCAGGCTGAAAAAGTGCAGTGGTTTCCCCTTTCCCTTTTGGAACCGTCGTGAAAGTAATAGCCAGAGCCTCCACTTTGCCGGCAAATATCTCCCAGCTGATGGATGCTGCCACTTTGCTGTGCATCACTTGGATCATACTCTTATTCACACCGTACAACCTCTCCCTCCCATTAGCACCAGGGCTTTTAGGTCGTCTTTTCACATAAAATTTGCTGTGCCGGCTCCTGAAGGCAGCGATGCTTTCGGCTTCCCATCACGGCTGCTGTCAGCACATCTCAGAGGAGCAGCCATCCCGCTGGGATGCGCAGACGGATGGATGACAGTGCCAACCCCGGCATCGGGGGCGAGACGGGAAAAGCTGAGGTGAGAGTTTGCAGCAGGGAGGAGGAGGAAGATCTGGACGTCAGGCAGGAGATGCTCTGAATGGACTGGGCACCAGCTTAATTTTTCTTCCTTTCGTTTCATGCGAGATGAGGACTAAACGTCGCAAATGGTCTCTGCTGTGCCAGTTCTTGAGATGTAAAAAAAAAAAATTAAAAAAAAAAAAAAGAATTTATGGCAAACAACCCCCGAACAGTCTGTTCGAGCTGGAAATCTCACCGCTTACTTGATGTGACCTTTCTGGCTGCGGGAAAGAAGGGAAAGCGGGTTTGTATTTCTCATAAATAGCAATCTTGTACGATGGCAGGAGGTGCAGAGGAAGAGCATCTCCCGGAGCAGCCCAAGGGCAGCCCCGCTCCACAGCCATCCCCACCACTGGTTTCTGCTGGGCGGCCTTGGCCCACCTGCTGCGACATCTTGTCTCTCTGGGCGTGAAATTTGGGAAAAGCTGGCTGCTCAGGGGGTCGATGTGTCCCTTAAGGTGTGTCTGCTGGCAGAGAGCTTCAGCCAAAAAGGCTAGAGGGAAACACACGGCAGCATCCCTTCGTGGTAGGGGAATTTTGGGTAGATGCGTGCTGGGCAAATCGGGGCAACAAACCCCCTGACTTCATTCTTGAAGTCTGCCTTCCCCGTAAGCCTCGGCTGTGCCGCAGCCTGCCTGCAAGCCCACGGAGAGCAGGTTTCTTTGGAACGTGGGCGAGCTAATTCCACCAGCACAGGGACCCAAACTGAAGAGATTTACCCCAAGATAAACGACTGGGCTCCATGGCCCAGCTTGGTATTTTTATTGCTCTCCTGGAGAGAAACATGGCAGCATCATGAGGATGAGGAGGGAGCAGGACAGACCCTCCCAGGCACGGCTGCAGAGGTTTCAAAGGAGCCGTGTGTCTGAAAAACCCCTGGGCTGACAGCCAGGCACCTTTGGTGGCTCCGGCCACCCCACGGCACGTCCCCAGGACTGTCCCACAGGTCTGCGTGCATCCGGCAAGGCGCTTTCTCTGGGCCAAAGCGACGGGGTAATTAATTTCGGGGCCATTGTGCTGCGGTGGCAGGCTCTGATTTATAGCCCAGGGAACAGCTTCTGGTTCAAAGTGCACATCCGTTGTGTTAATGCTCCATGATCTTTACCCCCTTGAGGAAACGGCATAGAATGAGCCGATTATCGCCACCAGACTGGGCTCCCAGCATTTCCATGATAAAGCCGGCGCAGATGAGTGGGGAGCTGTGCGTAGGGAGTAGCTTCCCCTCCCTGCAGCGGAGACCCCGGCCGCGTCTTCCCCAAGGATGGGGTTGATGAGGGAGCGTTGGTCACTTTTGCTTTTTCTTCTTTATAATTTTTTTCCATCCCTTTTTGTCTATTAATTGTGCTGCTAAAGGGCGCTTTAAGAAACAAGTGTGATGGGACAGGCCAGAGGGGAAAAGCCTGGCTCCTCTGTGGCTGGGGGTTTCCAAATTCCTCCTTTTCCCAAAGGAAAAGGCTCAGAGGGGCTGATGGATGGCGAGCTGGTGTGCAGGGCACTGCCCATCCACAAACATCTCTTTCCAGCACCCTTCCTGCCAGCAAACACCCTGACCCTCAGCTTCTCCGTTCAGCAGCTTTTGGAAGCTGTTTTTCGATGTTCGGAATCTGTGAGCCTATGTAAGTCATTCATCACCCAGCAGAAAAACCTCTCTTCTTATTGGAGTCATTTTCTGCTGGTTGCTGGGAGCGGTTTCAGCCCTTAAGACCAGCGAGGTGGGCGGGCAGTGCTGGGGTTTCCTGGGAGCGTCTGTTGGTCTGTGATGAACCTGTCTTGCTTTTCCTGACACCAAGCACTGACTGATTTTGGCCTCGCTGAAGCTTTTGAGGGTTCGGCTTCTCGTTCCCACTGAGGATGCTTTTGCTTTTTGAAAATCAAGGGCTATGTTTCCGGTCTGCGTCATTTTGCCTGATCTGGGTACCTGAGACAAAACAAATCCTGGGTGGGAAACGCGCCCAATGTACCCCAACCCACCTGGGCTCAGCGCCGCGCCCCACGGTCGCAAGGGTCCCTTGCAAAGTGGTACTGTGCTGCGTCTGGCTCTCGGGATGAGGACATGAACCTGTTGCGGGGATGACGTTGGGTTTGTTGCCTTCTTTGTTGGAAACACTCATCAACCCCTGCCTGAGATTTCATTTGGGAAAGATTTGTGGCTGCACTCGGGTGATTTGGGGTCATTTAACCATTATCTGGCTGTTCCTTGGAAAGCAGCTTCTCGTTGCGCCCGGTTTGGTGTCGCCCTGATCCACAGCAGCAGCAGCGAGGGGTCCCTGGGAAGCCCCCGAGCACCCTCACCGGGCCCAGCCATCCCTTCCAGGGGCCTTACCCAGACCCCGGGGAGGTTGGTGGGCTCAGATCCTGCGTCGCTTCAGCAGGATTTGGATCAAACCTGAAACATCCAGTGCCTTGAACCGGAGGGTTCACACTGCTGGGGTTTCTAGGCGTTGCTCTAATACTAATAATTAATACAGTGATGTGTATAATCTCGTGCGCAGAGAGCTGAAGCGTTCCCCAAAGCTTCTTTGCATCATAAAACTCCTAATCAAACACAAAATAGATCCCTGCCCTCTCCATAGCTTTAATCCTACTTCTCTTCCAGAACTAAACAGCTTTAAATTCCTCAGCCCCCAGTAGATTCAACGGCAGAGGCAAAAACCTGGCCATTTTCAAATCCTCCCTTGGTGGTGGACCAAAATCTCTGCAAACACCGACTCCGTAATCCTCGCTAATTTATCAAAGGTGCTCCTGAATGCTAATTTTTCTGCGCCACGCTCCTGGATCAGAATTACAATTGATTGACTATAAAATGATAATTATACACTGGGAGCTTTGCATTGTGTAAACACCTTAAATTGATTCTCCTGCCCTGCCAATTGTGAAATTCTTTCCATCGCGTGCTGGCTCGATCTGAGATCGCAGTGATTACAGCTTTTAAAAACTTTTCTGCCATGTATGGATTTTCTGGTTTAAAGCAGGCAGCGAGCGTGCCTTCCCCTCTGCGTGGGGCTGATGCTGGAGCTGCAGAAACTCTCCTTGAAAACAGCAAGTGGAAAGGGAGGTTTTCCAACGGCTGTGGCTGCAAAATAAGGTCTGCGCAAGGACCGCTGGCTCCAGGGATGACAGATGAAAAGAGGTGGTGGCTTGGATGTGCTTCCCTGGGTGTGCAGTGGGATCTGCTGGAGATGCTCCTGCTGCTTCAGAGGTGGTCACCAGCACAAACAGAATTTAATAGAATAGTTTGGTTGGAAGGGACCTGCAGCAATCATTTAGTCCATCTGCAATATTGCACATCCCTTTGGAGGCCGTGGTTCATCCAGGGATGCCCTCCCCAGGAATGCCCTTGTTTTCCTCCAGCGTCCCGTTTCCTGCACTCGTGGGACTGTCCTGCATGGAAATAGCAATTTCTGCTGCTGAACAGGCTCTTAACTTTAGATGTTTTAGAAAAAGCTCATTTTACATCAGTATTCGGGCTATAAAAAGAATCCCACAAGCATAGTGGTGAAGGGGAAAAGCTGCCCTTCGATATCTGGACACATCTGTATTTTCAGTCTCCCGCTTTGAATAGAAGAACATATCCCTGCAATCTGTCTTTGGACTTCAATGTTAGTTCACATTTCACATATTCTAGGGAGGGCTCGTTCTGCGAAAGGCATCAAGAGGCATCCTCAGACGGCCAAACCATCTGGAAAACCCAGAAACCTGGACTGAACTGACTTGAAAACAAACTTCCCTTTCAATCCCCCCGAGCGCCGCAGTCGGCCCTGCCAAGGGGAGCAGCCACGACGGCTGCCGGGCTGCACGCAGCTCCTCCGTCCTGGCCGGGGGGAAGAAGAGGTTTTTCTCCCTCCGCTGATGGGACACTAACGTAGTGTTGGGCAGGCTGTGCAGCTCAGTGTTGCAGCAGCGTCATTTATTTAGGTGTGTGTGAACGATGCTCTTCCATGTCTGTTTGGCGGGTGTGCGTGCAGCAGGAGGATGCTGCGGTGTGGGGGGGATTGGGGATGGCACTGGGGTGGCAGAGCTGGGACCGATGTGGAATTAATGCCCCAAATCCCAGGTGTGGCCCTGCTGCCGGGTGAATAAAAGCAAGGGCAGGCTCCTGTCCCCTTGTCCCTCTCCTGTTTGCTCAGACCTCGCAGGCTGACTGCAATCTGTCTCTGTCAGCTGGCAGAGAGCTGGGCGGATGGAGTATGAGCCTTGGGGGTGGGTGTTGAAGTTTCAAAGCCCCCCATGTCCTTAATAGACAGAGCATCCTATACACACGGCCACAGGCCAGGACACGACCGCATCCCACCGCGGCAGAGGATAAGCGGTGGCTGTGGTCTAGAAACAGAGGACCAGAGGGAGAGAAAATTTAAAAAGGATGAGAGATAAGTAATTAAGCCTGGCTTATCCACAGTCCCTGAGGGCTCACATTCGCTGGGAGGCCACGTCGTGGTCTGCCCCGCAGAAAGCGTGCGGGGTTTTGCGGTGGTTTGCTCGGCCTTGAGAGCAGGACAGGGTGGTGAAGGACCTCAGGCTTTCTCTGCGATGATGAGTGCAGGATTTGTGTGTGCATTTTGGTTTTTCTTTTTCTTTTTTTTAAGCTGCTGTGTATGTCCTGAGGTTGTTTCTGTGGCTTCTGTTGGTGGGTAACCACTGGGCCTACCCAAAAAGAAAGTCAACCATACCGGGCAGTGGAGGCATGCGGGGGCATCCCAGCACAGGGCTGGAACAGGGGCTCCTGGGAACGCTCAGGCTGGCTTTCCCCTAAGAGCAACCCCTCATGCTTCTGAATTTTTGGAAATCTCTTCTTCAGTTGTTCCCTAAATTATTTGCTGGATGTCTTCCTTTTCATTTTTATTTATTTATTTATTTTAAGCTTCTTTATCCAAATTCTTCCCTCTGTTATTCCCCTAAGGATCATGTTTGTATTTGGCAGGGAGGGAGCTGGCTTGGTAAACACAGACCTTGGCGAAGTGAAGGCAGAGGGATTGCAGAGAGCTCGCTGTACCTCTGTCTACAGCTCGAAATCATCTTCTTTTCTGCCTTACCCACGGAAGAGACTCGGGACGCACCAGTCCCGGCATCCCGCTGGCTGGCAGTGGCTCTCTGCGCTGGCGTTTCCTTTGCCGGGAGGTGGGCGAGGGCTGGAGGACCGCACTTCGTTATTTAGTGCCTCGCTGTGTGCACAAATGCGGGGTTGCATCGCACGCCTGCCTCGGCTGCATGGTCTGGGAGGGAGCAGACCGCTCCGATTTAGCAGTGGTGTTAGCTGGAGGAAAGATATTTCTGTTTAGCAAGGGCACGTTTGCCCATGTCGCTCTGGAGCCCCGAATCGGTCTCCGTCCCATCCTCTGCTTTCTCTGGGACGGGGGCAAAGGCTCCTTCCGCAGCACCGGGGAGGGCAGGGGAGGAAAGAGCCCCCAGCTCCCGCAGGGTGCCCAGAGGAGCAGCACGGGTGACCTGGAGATTAGGGGAGGAATGTGAACAATTTGGGATGAGCCGGCGGTACCATGGTGCTGGCTGGCGCGGTCAGGGCTCGCTCCCGCCGGCTGTGACCCGGCCAAGCAGCGAGCAGGGCACGGTGCACCGAGGGGCTCTCTGCTCTCCCCTTCTCCAGGATTGCAGGGAGCCTCGGGGTGCAAACGCGCACAGAACTCCAAGAACTCCTATAAAATGCCTTGACCCCGACACAGACGTGGGCTAACGAGGGGAGATGGTTTTTCTCCATTAAATACAGAGCTGGGCTCTTCTGCAGCATTTCCCTTTCTCTCCCCTCCCTCCCTTCCGGGGCGATGCTGAGCACATCTAATCGCCCCGTAACCAGGCGGTAATCTAAATTCATGTCACAAAGTAAGTTGACTTTAATCCCGCGATCGCAGCTCCTGCCTTCCCCTCGGTGGGCAGATTCACCTCGAGCAGCAGCTCTCTGCGGGGCTGAGGGGCTGTTTCTCCTTGGCTGAGTTTTCAGTGGGTGTCTGCAAGCTTAAGGACCTATTTTGTGGCAGCACCCGGGCTCCCGTACATGACATGGACGGGACCTGGGCACCCCAGCGCTGCGCTGAGGGATCCGTTCCATCCCTGAGCTACGCTTAAATTCCACTTCGTTACCGTGAAGGCACTGCCCGAGTGTCTGGGTTGCGCTGACACATGCCAAACGCACAAAGAGCCGCTCCGTATCCATTTTAAAGCAGCAGAGTCCATCCCGGCAGCACCGTGGCAGGCCAGGGTGCCTGCTCCGAGGCCGTGTGGGGTCCGTGCCCCCAGCATCCCATCTCAGCCCCATATTAAGCAAAGCCACCAGGTTTGGTGGCTTTTGGGGCAGTGCCCTTGGCTGGGGAGCAGAATCATGTTCGAGCTCAGCATTTTTTTCCATGAGTTGACGTGTTCTCAGGAAAGCGTTATGGCTGTAATCAAACTAAACTGATCTACACTCTCCTTTTACTGTTACAGCGAGTTTTAATATGTGGCTGGTCTGGTTTTCCTTTCACCTCCTTCCAATGACTCATCTTGGCATGCATCTGGTGCCCTTATTTCAGACTAATGATTCATAACGATGGCAACGCACAGAGAGCAAAGGGAAAGGTGCGGGATGGGTGCCTCCACGGGCAGACTCGCTGGGTGAGTCACGGCAAGCCGCCGCGCAGGACGTGGCATGCCGGGTGCTCTGGCTTCCCGGGGAAAATCCGGTGACTCGAAGGTGGCAGGAGATTTAGCCTGGCCCAGTGGCATTGGCATTGCCCGTGGGCTGGGGAGCTCCAGCCTTCGTCCTTCCCAAGCCACTGATTAACTGGGGTAACAGCTGAAAACAAACCTTGTGTGGTACCAAAGGGCATTTTAATCGCCTTTGATGAAACTCCTTGGTTTTCCATCCCTACATGCAACCAGTTGCTTAATCCTGCCGTGGGTGTGGTCAGTGCGAGGTGCCCATTGCCCACCGTGGCCGCGGGAGCGCCGGTGCCCCTCGTGGGTTTGGGTCCCCCCAGGACCTTCCGGGACACGGTTTCGGTGCCCAGCTCCCACCGCAGCCCCGTGCCACCGGTGGGCAGATGCGAGCTGGTTCTGGTGTGGGCATCAAGAGGGTTTGCAGGGGCTGTTTGGGGATTATTCACCCCCTGAGCTACACAGGAAATTGAGCACAAGAATAGATTTTTTGTTGTTGTTGTTAATTTATTCTGGCTGAAATGTTGAAGAAAAGCCACAAGCTGCAGGTGGGAGTGTCCGATGGGGCACCAAAGGTCCAGAGCTGGGGTCAGCTGCCAAGGAAGGGGGTACATGTACGTGGTCAGCCTCAAACCAGGGACATCTGGTGCCCGAAGGAGGAGGGAGAGCCTGTGGTGTGGGTAGGAAAGGCTTTGGTGTGATACAGCCTTTCCCAACCCAAATTGCCCTGCTCCCAGCACAGGAGTGGGAGAGCTGGGGGATCTCCATCCGCTCCCATAGCTCGGGGAGGAGGGACAACTGCAGAAACAAGATTCCAGCCGCCCGTTGTGAAACGACTTCCACCAGCAGATAACTCGCATATTGCAGGAGTCAAACGCGAGGAGCCAAGTGAAACCCTGGTGTAAGCCCTTTGGGCTCGGCGTGGTTGTTGTGGGGATGAATTTGGCCCGGAGATTTTTGTTCAGCTGCGTTGAGTTACCGGCCATCTGGCTCTGCGCGCCGTAATCCACAGCTTCTCCAAGCCCATATGGGGAAGCAATATTTTTTTCGCTGTGTACGTTATGTTTCCCAGAACGTATGGCCCATACACTTAAAATATTTGAGAACTGCCTCCTGTACTCGCAGATCATCTGGAGCCGTGGCACTGGAGATTTCTTCGGAGGAGAATTTATTTCCCTGTGTTTCAGGTGGCTTTAAATCCCAATCCTGGGAAACGCAGAGCCGGGCGGGGCGAGGTTGGTTTTGGGCAGCGGAGAGGGTGGCAGAGCGGGCACTGCCCACGCCTGCTCCTTAATGCCAGTGTTCTAATAATAATACTCCTTTTTTTTTTTTTTTTATCCTATCCTCTCTCCATTTGCAACGATTTGGGAGCCAAACTGGGCTGGGAACTGCCTGGGCTTGGTGCCTGCCCCTTGTGCTGGCAGGGAGGGTTGGGGTGCTTTATCTGGCTGCGGATGCGGCAGAACGTCGTGAGCATCGTCCCCTGCAAGGCAACAGCTCCAGACAGGGCTCTGATAAAGACCAAGCTTTTAAAAACACATTCATGGCATAATTTTATACCCCAAATACACAGCAGTGCACTGTACAGCCTAAGTGTAAGTGAATGATTTCATATTACTTTGAATATAGGGACGGCTTAGCTTATGAAATGTATAACTCATCCGGTGTATGGAAAACCAGTACGTCTTCCATATGGGCAACAAATCAGCAATGATTATCCTCAGGGAAAAAAAAAATGGCCATGCTGAATAGAGTATTTTGACTTGGAGTAGACGCAAGTTTTCATTCCTGCCTCATGACTAAATTTCCTAAGCTGAACAGTCAAATAAAATGATCTCACTCCCTCTCTGTGCCATGGCACAGGTTTGCTGAGAGCTTCTCGCCCTGCGCAAGAGCTGGAGCGGGCTGGTTTCCAGCCGGGGAGGACAGCGGGAGCGTTGCCATCAGTCCCCGTTTTGTGTTTGTTCAAAGGCAAAGGGTTGTTGGAGGCTCGGCGCTGGGTTTATGGCTCCGGCACGACAGAGCGTGCTGGTGCCTGCCGCGGTGAGCCAGCTCCGAGAGCCGCCGTTTGGTGCCGGTGATGGGGAGAGGGTGCAAGGTGGGAGCCAAACTCCCACAAAACAGCCAAGGCCTTGGCTGAGGATGCCTGTTCCCCAACAGGGGGAAAAGCTGGCAGCGCGCAAGCAGCTCCCCGCTCACCTTCTCCGGTTTCGGCATCCGAGGGCCGCGGCCGCTCGGACGCGGTTCCTCCTCCTGGTACCGGTTTGTACATATGTCAAGCTCAGAAGATGATCTTGTTATGGGAAGATTATGCTAATGAAATGTTTCCTGAGATCAAACTCATTTTGTTTTCAAAAGCATTAAAATAAATGGCTTCTAATTGAATCTTATAAATGGTCCCCTCCTGATAATGAGCCACTATTAATTATAATTGAAGGAAGGCAGAACATAAACACAGCGGCAGCGCGGGGGGAGGCGACGGCACGCTGGGGTGGCTGTGGCTCCGCACTGCCTGTCCTTGAGGGTCCCGACCTTCCTTCCCCATCCCTCTCACACCACCAGGACCGCGGTCCCTGGGGTGATGCACGGGGGCTTTGCCGGGATGTCCCCAGCTGCTGAGGGACATCCCAAGGGACTGTTTCTGGGCCTCTGGAGAAGAGAGGAGGCAAATATGTGCACTGAGCTCCTGTATACGCCATCCTGCAGCCTTTAAAAATCTCAGCCCTTTATTACCACAGTTATTGTTATGATCTTTTTTTTTTCTTCCCAAAGGCCCAAACCCCTGCCAGGCACAGCGTGTGCTGTCCAGCCGGGGTGACCTCATCTGCTTCAAAGCAGAAAATGGGCATCTGAGCTCAACCAAAGAAAATTTACAGGAATTCATCTGTCAACAGGGACGTTTCCATTTAATAAGTGCTCGGTTTGAGCTCACATTAGCCCTTCAATTATTTATAAGCTGAAATTGTACAACTTCTCTGTTCAGGTCTAAAAAAAGAAGCACACGTCTCTTGCTTTCCCTCCACCTGAGCCCGTCAGCTGCAGCTCAGCGGGGCTGTGGTGGGGGTAACGGCCTCCTGGGACTGTCCCCGGTGCAGAACCGGAGGCATTTGGGTGCTGTGAATACGGGCTTAGCAGAAAAACCCACCAAGGATGCTCAGCCCGTGGCTGCTTTATGCAACGGGTGCCCGTGGCCATGGGCTGGGGTGCCCTTGGGGGGATGGAAACGAGTGCTGGGGCACCCTGGGCACCTTCCTCCTTACTTTTCTCCCTTTTATGTCTCTATTTAAAGCGTTGCTCCCTCTGGCATGCCTCTTCCCACGTGGTTGCCCAGCACGGAGATGGTAGGTAGGCGGCATGATCCGGGCTGGGATTTGCTCTGCCCACCGGTCTAATGTCCCTGCGCATTGCACCTGACTCACTAATGGCCTTTGCTTTTATGTCTCATCTGCTTGAAGGGATTAAAAAGCAATAATTAAATAGCCAGCAATACAACCATCGATAAAATTGCATCGGTAATGATGGAAAAAAGCACCAGCGGAGGAATGTAAAGCTCTGCTAACCTGTACCCAGCGAGCCAGTGCTCCGCAGCTGCAGTGCGTTGGCTGGAATCATCAATCCGGGGCAGGCTGTGCCGGAGGAGCCGCCTGTCCCCCGGGCACGCCTGCTATCGGCGTGTTTAGCTGCTGTGAAATCAATGAGAGCGACTCAGATTCCCAAGCCGGAGCGAGCCGGCGATCAGCCAGCGCTAAGGCTATATTTAAAAATGTGCTCATCTTGTGCAGTCAAGGGGAGAGGGAGGAAAATTTCCCCAGGAAGAGGGATATTCGCACCGCGGGTCGCCGCCTTCCCTGCCTTGGTGTGCCTGTTGTCGATGGCGCCGCGTCCCCAGGGTCCCGCACGTCGGATGTGGGGAGAGAGGGGGTCCTGCAGCCCGTGTGCGGCCCAGGCCTCCCTGATTTCAGCAGCGAGGGCTGCAGAGAGGAGGACTGTAATTCAGCACCCCGCTGTGACGCGGGGTGAGAGGGGCCTGGGGGAACGTGAAGCTGTGGATGTGACTTCGGAGGTCGGCTCGATGTTGCTGTGGGTGTTTGCAATGCCCAGAGGAGGCCCTTTGGGCTGGCCCGTTGCTCGATGGTTTACTGGCTTTTTGTGGGGATTAGGGGCTGGGAAAGAGAGGGCCCGGGGAAGCTCTGTGGGGGCAGGTGCCACTCCTCCTTTGGGATGCTCAGGAGCCATTTTGTGCAAAGATCCTTGTGGTTCGAAGTAAACCTTTTGCGTCCCCTTGGGTTCAATTTTGCTCAGTCCCACTGTGAACTTTTGCACGAGGTCTGTGCACAAAACAAAACGAGCTTCACGGTGCTTTCTGGGTGCTTTCCCATTGGACACAACAGCCATGTTTATTTTCCTGGCTGTGGGATGCTGGGGCACCGGCGCCTTTGTCCGCTTGTCCCCCGGTCTGGGGCGAAAGCTGGCTTTCCGGGATGTGGGGATGTGGAGAAGCCGCCAAAGCCACGCACGCCTTTGTCTCCGGCAGTTCTCGGGGATTCCCCCGCTGTTTTACGGCTGGGAAAGTCAGTGCTAACTTGCTAATTAGATTTAACACCCCAGCTAGGAACGTGGCAAATTAGCCAAAGCGTCGCAGTGTTAACCCCGTGACGGGACTCTGGTTCTGCATCCCTTCCCAAGCAACCCAGGAGGCGCGAGCACGGCACAGATTGCTTCATTTTGAGGCCTCCTAATGCAAATCCATCCGTTGGGATGAAGCTCTCCATCCCGCGTCCCTTTCCATCTCTCTCGGTGAGTGAAGGCGTGTGGGTAGCAAGGTCGGGAGAGGAGGGCAGGAGCGAGAGTGGCTCACACGGATCCCCATCAGGGATATCCCATGGGATAACCAGCCGCTGAGGCTCCTACCCGGCTCTCGGAGCTGCCCCAGCTCCCGGGTGGAAAGCACAAAGACCCCCCCTCCTGCCCCTCAGCAGCACAAGCAAGAGACACAGGGTTTTGTTTGTTTTTTTTTTAAGCAGCACATAAAATCCCATCGTGCACTGAATCAGCTGCTCGTTTCAACAAGATGTGGCAGGGACAGTAATTGTATGTTGAGTGCTCTCTGGCTGATTAAGAACATATTTATTGAAGTTTATCTACTGTAATATGTATGAGTCTCTTATTAGATAATTGCTAAACCTCAAACACCTGTTTAACAGATCATATATATAACCCATTACATAGTTGTTAAACCACACTGGTTTTAATTCATCAAACGCGAATGTGAAATCCATTCTAAATTAAATTCATTTTGAGGCACTTGAAAGGAGCCATTCCCTCCCCTTCCCCTCTGCCAAGGGGATATTAGCACCGTATTTCCCAGTGATGATGTGTCGGGACAGCTCTGCCCTCCCGGGGCGGATATCATCCTTTTGTGTTGGGCAACCAACTCACTGGAGATGTGTGCAAAAAAGCGCTCAAGTGTTTTCATTTAAAAAACCCAGAATTAAAAAAGCTTGGTTAAACCCAGGGATGCCGGTGCTGCCCGGTCCCGTCAGCAGGTATCTGGGGGAGAAAAAGGGCAGGGAAAGGGAAAGGTGGACGGGCTGCAGGCATGCGGGATGGGGGTCCCGCCCAAGGCAAAACTGAGATGGTTTGCATGGCTCTGTTGCTTTTTGCCCTAAATCAGCAAATTCCCATTTCAGCCTTGAAGTGCTGCTGATTTACACTCCCTGTGAGTGGAGCGATGCCACGCAGCTCCATGCTGCTGTGGGAGCCCCCCATCCATCCCACCTGGAGAATTAGCCCTGAGCTTTTCTTTTGTGGATTTAAAGCCCTTAATTCCCCCGTCGGGCTCTGCTGCCCTCGAAGCCAGGCAGGGCAGCGCTGGCCTGACGCGCCCCATGCAGACGGGGTAAATCCCGCTCCCCCCGGCCCCATGGCTGGGACAACAATGAATAAATATGTATTGGGCTCTGGTAACCTGTTTATTTCCATCTTGGTCCTGTGAAAAATTGTGCCGACACGATTATTGGTGGTGGAGGCCCCATCTCTGGAAACATTCAAGGCCAGGCTGGATGAGGCTCTGAGCAACCTGACCTAGTCAGGGATGTCCCTGCTCCTTGCCAGGGGGGTTGGACTAGATGACCTTTGAAGGTCCCTTCCAACCCTAACCATTCCATGATTCTATGATTTGTGTGACTCTGCAGCAGACTGGGCTGTGAAGCTACAAAGCCTCTGTCCCACCATGGGCACATCCCTGCAGAGATGCTCCCTCCATCCCACCATAGACACATGGTCTCCATCTCCATCTTTGAGGGTTTTATAGCAGGGTGTTGAGCAGCCAAGTGGTATTTACTGTCAACATCAGGCTGCAGCCCCGTATCCTGGGTGCGTGGTGCTTTATCTGCTTTTCCTTTTTTTTTCGGAGCAGGCAGTTTACTGTGTCCTTCCCAGGGGCAGGGCTGGCTGGGTCGGGTCAGGGGCTCGAGCAGAGGTGGGGATGGGTGCAGGAAGGGACCCAGAGATTGGGAGAGCCTGACCCAACCTCACCATCGCTACGTTTCTGGCTGGTGTCAGCATAAAACCAGCACACCCGCAGTGTTTCTGCCCTTATTCCCTTCCTCCCCTGCCAGCTCCGCAGGTGGTGAGAGGGCAGAGTGGTACCCGGCTTTGCTGCAGCCCTTGCTCATTGTCGTGCAAGGCTTTGGATGCTTTATCAACGATTTCGGCTCAAAAGTCAACACAAATCACACAGTTGGCAGGCTCTCCCTTTCTGTCTGTCTCTCATTATTTTCTGTTCATGATAAAACAATGTGGAAAGGAAGCACACGAGCCAAGGGGAGGGTGAGAAGAAACACGATCCGTTATCTAATGCATGCCTGAGCTGCTCAAATGTCTCTGTATCAGCAATTATTTTGCCTGGCTTTGGGTTTTCGCAAAGCTCTTGAGTCTTCCAAATGTGATCTGAGATTGTGCTGGCTGAGTACAGACCCAAATTCTTCCCTTCTCTCTGAATCTTTCAGGAGCTTTTGGATGAGATCCGTGAAACATCTCACGTGCGCACTGACACCGGGGAAAGGAGCTGGAGGAAAGAATTTGCCGGGCTCTGGGGAGACGCTGAGCATCTCCAGCTCTGCCCCAGAGCACCCAGTGCTGGCTGTCCCCAGCCTCCAGCTTGCTGGCGTCGTTAAAAACTGGGCGGCTTTAGGTTCCTCACTGCCATGAGTGCAAATAAATATATTCTGTGCAAATGCACTGTATGTTAAGGCAACGCACTGTATAGGCTTACACAGTGAATATGCATTACGGCGATGATTTCTGTGCACATATCCATGTCTGATGGCCCCATCATTTACAGCGTGAGCTTATAAACTTCCTGCTAAGTAGAAAGAAAAGAGGAAAAAAATGCCTTACTATTAATAGGAAAGGAATAATATCTCTTCATCTATGTCTGAAACCACCTTTAAAGTCATACATATATGCTACATTTCGGCTAAAGCAATACGCAGGGCTCAGAAAAGCAATATCCCTAAGCTCTGCTCCAGCTCTCATGTTGATTTTGATATTTTTAATATCGCATCCAGACAACGGAGCCTGTCAACCACTATGCAAAGTGTTCATTTAACTAAAGCAATTTAAAACGTGTAACAATTATAAAGAGATGGGCTCAGATGAGTCAATTTGTCTCGAGTGTTTTCTAGCTGAACTTAATAATACTGGAGATGTGAGAGAAATTGGAAAAAAATTCACCCTCTGCGTTCAATTCTTTTGAGAAGTTGAAATACCTAATTCACTCTGGCAAATGATAAATGTTCCTCCCCTCTTCTAATTACATCTTGCCTGAGTCACAGCGGTGTCTAGTAAATCTCCTTTTGAGACTGTACACGTCACATACCAACCTTGTTTAAAAAAAAAAAAAAAAGAAAGGAAGAAATGAAAAGTTCTTGATTAGAATTTTTTTTTAAAGAGCAATTCATTCTGCTCACACAGGATCTGGAATTGGTTTCTCGAGCTGCTAACCTCCTTCGTCGTTGCTACTCTTTCACGTGTCGCAGCCTCACAAAACCCTGATGTTTTACTAAAAAACAGAGAAGCGGTGCTGGGCCATGGAAGCCGTTGGGTGGGTGTCCCTACGGGGAACTTTGTAAGCATGGATGGGAGGGAGAGCCCGTGTGCAACACATTGATTTTAGTGTTGATGGTGATTTAATCACTGGAACAAACGAGTGGTTTGCATTTCCACACCTTGTAGATGTGCTTTGCTTGTGGGCAGTGCCTGTGGTTCTGCGCAGGTGCAGTTGTTCCTCCTGATTTGAAATTGCTGCTGTTTCAAGGCAACACAATTTTTCCAATTAAGAGGAAATTTAAATTATTCAACCAATAAGGATTCCAGTGTAAGAGTCATGTTTGGCTCACTGGCTGGGCTGCCGGAGGGAAAACTCTTCAAGCCCCTCCATCACCCCAGGAGCGATGGCCAATGTCCCCCATGAAAGCCCAATGGCCAAGCCCTGCCTGTGGGTGGCCCCATCGCCTGATCTGACCCCCAAAAATCTCCCATTTGCACTTTAAATAGATCTGCTTTGGGCTAAAACACCCTTTAGAGATGTCATTTATCTCCCTAACCTCTTACCTGCCCGGAGATCGTCTCTGTTACATTGTGATTACAAAATTTATTGGCTAATGTGCTATTTTTAAAACGTTTGAGTGGTTTCAGTGCTCTGAGTGGGTGGGAGGTGGGTTTGTACAAGGGCTGGCTTACCCAGCCCTGCACGGAGACAAGCCAGCAGGAAAAAAGAGATGGTTTTATTTAATTTTCCCCCCAAAAATATAGACTTGAGGCTTGCTGGTGGGTTTTGACAGCAGCTGTGGGTGGAAAGCACCCGAGGAGAGCCTGGGGAGGAGGGCTGGGATCCCTGCCTTGGGGCTTTCAGGCTTTTTGCTGAGTGTGGCCGCAAATATGAGCAACATTTCATCTCTAGGGTGTCACTTGGAGAGGCAGAAATGAGCTGGAAGCTGGGATTTATGGCTGGATTTAACAGCAAGTTATAGGGAAATGGCTCTGGCTGGTGCCCATAAAGCCCGCCAGTGATGGAGGGAGGTAGAGGAAAGCTCCCCGGCCGCAGGGGAGGTCAGTCTGGATGCCAAAGTGGGGGTTTCTCACCCAGAGAGTGGCTCCTGCACCCTGCGTGCACCCTGCCCTCACTGCAGGCCCTGAGCTGCCGGGGGGCTTCTGCTTGTACCCGAGGGCAGCAGCTGGGGCACATCAGAGGGGATGCCAGCACCCAGCCAACTCTTTTGTTTTCTGAGCAGTCTGGAAAAATAACAACTTTTTGAGGAAACAGGGACACGGTGAGTCCAAAGCTGGGGCCCCCACACTGGACATGATGCCTGTTGCATTGCAGCAGGAGGCTGCTCTTTGCAGGTGGTCACCTCCGCATCCTGGCTGCTGAACCGCGTGCCCATCGTCTTCCACTCTCTTCTTTCAGACCCCAGCACTCGGAATAACCGGCGTTCCTCCAGGACGGAGGAAAAAAGGGATACCAGGCCTTTGCCGCTGCAGCGGAGGCTTGACACACCTGTCCCCACGTGGTGCCGTAGCAGGGTGAGCTGCAGCCGCGCGTGAAAGGGACCCTGTGCCACTCCGATGCAGTGACCTCCGCTCCTGCAGCCGGAGACAGAAAAGAGGTTTAGAAATCTGCTTAGAAGTCTGGCTCATTAATACTCTGCCCAAAGCTTTTATCAAATAATTAGCTGTATTGCACTTCCCAGTCAGCAATAAATAAATAACTAGGCAGACAAAATGAGCGTTACGCTTAAGCCGTACTTTTGGAAACGGCTCCTTTGACCCCACCTGAGGCCGCCTCCCTGGGCCCCAGGGCTCGGCCGCTGGCCCCTTAGCACAGGGCTGGTAAGAAGCACGGGAACCCACGTGGCTCCTCCTGAATTTGGCAGATGGGGTGAGCCCTGCCTGCTGCGGTGCGATGGGAGCTTTGGCCTGCTGTGCATGCTGGGGTGTGCTGTCGCTGTGGATGCGCGGCGGTTCGGCCGGAGGGATGCACAGCGTGGTGGCGGTGGCGGCTGCATCCTCCCTGCATCCTTGCCGGCCACGGTGGCTGGGGAAACACCGGGCTGTGGAGCAGCTCAATGTGAGAGGTGGGAACATCTCCGCTGCCTGGCGATGCCTCCACGCCAGGCTCAGCACGAGCTCGAAATGGCACCGTGGGGCTGGCTGATGACACTCCATCACCCCCCTGCCTGCAATTGTCCCTTCTCCCAGCGCTCCCCACCACCGTCCTGCAGCCATGCGATGGGTTGAGCTGGGAGTGTAAATGTGCCGGTGCTGCAGTTGTTATTTGGACTGTTTATCTTGTTTGGTCTAATTAAGCCAAGAAAGTCATTATAATTTTATGCTCTTTGGATTAACGTTCTTGCCCAGGGCACCATAATTAGTGTATGGTTTGTAGCTTAATGATTCCGAGCACAGCCAATGCAAACTTTCTAACTGTAAATCAGGGGACTCTGGACGCGGGGACCGACACGACAGCAGATCTCCTCAAGAAATAAGCGTTTCTTTCCGTTATAATCTGAGCATTCGACTTCACAGCACCCTTGAGCTCTCGCTCCATCCTGACTCACCCGAGATGCTGCTGAGGAATTGCAATGAGCCACAACCCTCTTCCGAGTCCCGAAAGCCTCTCCCAGAGCGTCTCCTGCTTTGCGGGGATCCCACGGGGCGTTACTCCACGGGGGTCCTCAGCCCTTCACCCCCTCACCCTGGTGCCGCCGTCTTGCTCGAGGGAGCGCGCAGCATCCCCCGGCCGCCCACGGAAACCGGATCCACTGCATCCCTGGAAGCCTGCCCAGCTCTTACTGAGGAGCAGGCAATTTGGATAATGATAATCTCTCCTTTAGCCCCAGCTATTAGTCGTTATAAGCATCTTTTCTTTCTTGATATTATTGTTGACGGTGGCTAGGGATGTCCGTGCTGAAGTGGAGTGACTCACCGCGTGGGGCTGGGTCTGGAGGTGCTGCAGTCCAGGTTTTGAAGGACTGTGGCACGCCACCCTTGCCAAGGGGTTTATTGATATTTTAAAGGATATTTATATTCTTGATATTTTAAATAAACCCATCATCCAACACACAACCCAACATCTGTCTGCATCTCCTCCCCCCTCAGGTCTCCTCACTGAGGGGTATTGATGGAGCCAGAGACCCCCGGCTCATCCCTGGCGTCCGCCGTCATCCTCCTGATTTCTTATTTATTGCTCGTTAGGCTGGTGATGAGCTCAGAGCCCGCGCGAGACGCCAAGCGGCCAGACTGCAGTCAGCTTGACTTGACAGATTGTTTGGGTTGCATCAGAAGCTCCCAGGAGAGTTTCACAATTTCTTTTCCACTGGAAAATGTCATTAATTCATTACCAAATTGTTAACAGAATCAGGGTCTCTGCTTTTAACCAAAGGGTGGTCTCGTGACAAACGTTGTGCCTCTCCATGAGCACAAGTCCAGGGGAAGGTTAAAGAGCCAAAGCCCACCGCCTGCGGCACTGAGTGTCTCACCACACGTTGGGGTTCCAAGGAGAAGTTTTTCCTTGCAGCTGTTGGCAGGCTGGCAGCGATCCCTGCAGCCTTGCAGGGACTCCTGCCTGGGAAATGCCACCGTCCCGGGGCGATCTGGGCCCACGAAGATGCCACGCTCTCTCCCAGACCCGCACTGTGCTCACAGCAATGTTCAGAGTGGCGCGAAAAGCTCTTTGCACCTAACGCCCCTCCACCCCGCCTGGCACTGCAGCTGCTCCATCGCTTTTTCTCCGCAGCATCAGGGACCAGCGCATCCCAGTGCCGCAGCCCCTGGAACGGCCGGGGTGGTGTGGGTGCTGCTTTTCCCCAGGGACAACCGAGCTGCTACAAGCGGGTGGTGAGTCTGAAGCCTTTAGCAGAAGAACAAATCGCGGTGAAGTGCGTGTGAAGAGCAGCTATTAGGTTTTGTGCCGGGGCGGTTAAATTTTCATGCCGTTTTTGCAAGGCTGCCTTAAAAACAAAGCATCACCATCACCCAGGGAAGGGATTCAGGGCGGGGAGAGGTATCTCCCTTCGCTGCCAAGTCTGAACCTCAGGGTTTCCCTTTCATTTGCCAGGGAAGACGGACTTCCTGACACCCGGAGCTGGGTGCTGGGCTGGGATTAACTCGTGCTGGTGGCACCACGGCTCTGCCAGCTCCCGGCGCTGGGGCCACGGCACAGCGGTTCGGAAGTGGGATGAAGAATGAGCTCACCCGATGGAAAGCAGCCAGCCTGCACAAGTGGTGGGGAAGCATTTCACACCATTAAAGCAGCCATGCCTTTTTCTATTTTATTTTATTTTTTCCCCAAGCGCTGATCTGCAGCCTGGGAGCCAGCAGCGCCCTGGGGACACCGTGTCCGGCAAGCAAGGGACTCCCGACTCCTTCTGACCCTCGAAGTCCCATGGCACGGCATCTCCGTGAGGCATCGTGATTTCTCTCTCTCTGCAGTTCGCAGTGGCTGGAGCATTTTTCTCCTCCGCGTTTCACCGGGGGTTAGCACTGTGCTGAGCTCTGCTGTCTCTCATTCCATCGGTGGCTGCATTTCAGGAAACTAATGAAGTGCTGATTTTCCTTAATTGGCCTCTCAGATTTGCTGATCACTCGTAAGGATCTCAGGTTAAAAAGAAAGCCAGTGCCTGTTATTATCGGTGCTGTTTCCTGGCCAGTGCAGGCGGAGAGGAAGGTTTTGGAGCATGAGCTGGATTTTCTGAGCTCACTCATTATTTACCATCCTTGGGTGCTCGCCGGGACGGCGTGGAGTCCTTCAGCTGGCAAGAGATGTAGAGGAGTGAGACTGATTTTTGGAGGTGCCTGGGTTGTTAAGCGGGTTTCCCACAGCACAGCCGCCATCGGGCAGTGCTGGCACGGAGCCGGGTGTCACTGTGGTCCCCAGCCCCCAAAAACCCACCGGAGCGGCTGGGAAGTGGAAACCCAACCCTGGGACATGCACCCAGCTCCGGGTTGCCAGATGGGGAAGCTGTGGCTGCGGTCACACACGTGAACCAGAGCAGGGATGTCAGGGCAGGGATGCACTGGGAAGCTCGGAAGGGATGGATCACGATTGGAAATACACCAGGTAAAAACGCTTCACGTCAGTGATGAGCTGCCTCTGCTGGCGCTGGCCTTCCCGATGCATCCGGAGAGATGTCCTGACACAGAGCCCTGGGGCGACCGGCACTTGCATTTTAAGGATGACATTGGGTGTACGGACCCCGCGAGCCCCTGACCGACCGAGCCATAGGAACAGTCACTTCAAGTTAATGAGAGGCGACAGGGAAAGGACGCTGCGGCACGCTCCCTGCCATGCGCCGGCTGCGCGGCAGCTCCTGACGTGGGACATGCTTGGCCATGGCACGGTGTCTAGGGGACGTGTGCTGCCACCAGCCTGCCCAGGAGCCCAGCAGCAGGAGAAAGGCATCGATAACCTTCCCCAAGCTGTGGAGCTGGTGAGCGCACGTCTCTCTGGGAGGCTGCGGCAGGGCAGCAGCTCTTCACCACCCAGCTGAGTAATTCGATGAGAAGGGCAGTTAGCGTTTTGGGGATGGCAGCAATCGCACCGCCAAGCTCCCAGCTTCACCGCAGCGTTAGGAGGAGGAGAGGGGGGCTCGTGTCGGGGAGGTGACCCTGCCTTGCACTCCCCAAGTGCCGTCCCTTACCTGTCACCCTGCCCTAGGCTGTGTCAGCGTAGCTCCCACTCATCTCTAGGGCACATGGACCCTTGCAGTGGCAGGGGTTGATTTGGGGTAGGACGTCGCTGAGTTATTGCAATAGGAATAATTATTTTATAGGAGGGGCAAGGCCGGATTCATAGCCAACTTGGCCCTGGCTTTGCAAGGCATCTCTCTGCCTGCAGTGCAGGGCTGGGCAGCAAAAAACACGCTCAACCAGCGCGGGGAGGGGAGGGATCTGTTCCTCTCCAGACTTTGCATCTTATTTGGCTCATTTGGGTAACAGCATCTTCTGGGGAGGGCAGTGGCCGGGAGCGCTGCCTTCCAGTTGTAAGCTCAGTAAAAAAACCACATTCATGCCACCGCCGCGGGGCGGCCCAACTGGCTGAGGAAAGAAATCCAAGTCCCAAAATTTCATTCACAGTAAGTGCCCTTCCTGGGAAGCGAGTTTTGGGAGGAATCTGGTGCTCATGTGAGTGCGGAGGAGTGCTGCGGCGGCTGAGCAGCTGGAGCCCAGCCCGAGGCACAGCTGCGGGGAGTTAAGTTACTCGGCGTCCAAAATGACATTTTTCTGTGGTTCCCTCATTTGAATGTGGAATAATGTTGATATTGTGAGCAAGGCCTGCCTGGGAGGTGCTTGTAAAACCAAACCTCCGGCGGCTGCACTTGTGCTGCTGGTGGCACTTCGCTGGGCGGCGGCGGCGCGGTGGGGACAGCGGGCGGGAGGGAGGAATTCTGCCAGACACTTTGCAGGGAATGGCATCTGGGATCAGAAAGCTGGATGCCAACTTTACATGTGGGGCCGAAACCGGAACAACCCCCAGAATGTGAGCATCTGAGATGGTTTGGGAAGAAAAGAACCATGGAAACATGCATTGCCAGGGATTCTGCAACTGCAGAGAAGCTCCTTGGGCTGTCTGAGCTCACACACCAGCAAGCATGGGGACTTGCTGTCCCCATATCCCAGTGCATCCCTCTGTCCATGTGAGAGCTTTGCTGGAGGAGCACCTCTGTGGCAGAGGGACCTCTATGCACGTACCATCCCCACGCGTGATGGGGAGACACTTTCACGGCGGCCAGGAGGGAATCGGCGATGGCAGGGGCGTTGGCTCAGAACAGAGTGATTTTGAAGGTGGATTTATACAGCTTAATCTCTGAACTCGTGTGTTGCACAGGCAACAGCCCAGCTTTCCATCTGTCAGGCTGCCAACCCCCACCCCACGGCCAGATCCCGGATAGGTTCCTCCGCACAAACAAGCCGGGCTGCGCTGACGGATGCAAAACCCCGTTAGCAGGACGCTCAGCATTTCTGTCATTCCAGAGGTGCCTGCGAGGTTTCAGTGCAGACCAAAAGGCTGCCGTGTCAGGGGAACCACACACACAAATAATTCTCATTCCAGGCTTATTTTAACACTCAGCGCCCATTTTTATCCTCCCGCCAGCGCAGAGCCCGCGGGAGGGTTCTGGGTTGCACTCAGTGTTGGTGAGCTGGCGGGATGTTCCTGTCCCACTGCTGCCTGTCACCTTCATGGATTGCTTCTGCCTTTGAACGGGGAGGAAACCCACGCGGGGACACGAGTGGGTGCCCTCCCCATCACTTTGGGGAGTGGCTGGTGGCACCAAGGCTATGCAAGTGGGTGAAGCCACTCCTGAGGACCACGACTTTTGAAAACGAACGCAACGGCGTAAGCGTCCGCCACAGGCACAGAGCTGTGTGGTGGGGAGGAGGCTCAGGTCCCCATGCAGAGCGAGTGCTACCGCTTCAAAATTAAATGCAGTTGCCATAGAAATATTAATTGGGAATAAAATCTGAAGATGACACTTAAGCAGAAGATGGAGCATTATGGAGAGATGAGGACAGCGATGAAAATAGAACAGTTAAAAGGAAAATTCTTCAAAGGAAATATCGTGTAGGTGAATATTTAATGCACAATCAGCAGGTCACCACATCAGCGATGCTTTTAATATTGTAGGGCAAAGGATGGGAAGTGGAGGACAGCGCATCGTCCTCTCCAGCCAAGGTCACCAAGTGCTGGAGGCTGAGTCTGAGGGATGAATCCTGCAATGCCAGCATGTTCCTGCTCTCACTTCCAGAGGGACCGGGATGCAGGAGCTGGCTGGGTGCCATCTCCACTAACAGGCACCAGCCTCTGAGCTGCAGGTTGTGCTCGCTTGCTGGTTTGCAACCAACCCACAACCCAAAAGTCAGACGAGGCATATGATGGATGTCCTCCTCCCTCCTTGCAGTCTGGATTCTCTGCCTCTGGGCAGAGACTGGCAGGAGGTTCCCAGAGCATGGTTGGGTCTGGGCCTCCTCCTCCCAGGAACATTTGCATGGAAGGCAGGGAAAAGCTCCCAGCCCAGCCAGGTAATGTCGGGGAACCGGCTCTTTCAGGTCCCTCTTGCCCCAAAACCGTTGCTTGGCCTGGGTTTTTTGAGAACGTGACTGAAACACCCGTAAGCAGAGATAGTTTTTTAGGTGAAGCAGGGTTGATGCAAGGCAAAGCGGTGTCAGAGTGTCCCATTCGGCAAAAGTCCTGCTGGGACCCTGCTCCAAGGGGTCCCCAGAGCTCTCCAGGGAAGGGCATGCTGCTGGGCCACATCTTGTAGTGGTGCTGTCATCTGTGGGGAAGAGGAAAAGGATGTTCCTGTAGAAAAATCACAATTTTTTTTTTCTCAAAAAGTAAGTAGATGGTAATTACAACCAGCCCTCTTTTAGGCAGCGTTCAGCCCAGCGAGAGGAACGGCAGCTCCATCCTGCCACCCCGCCGTGCCAGCTCCAACCTGATAAGCACCAGCTCCTATTTTTCCCAGAGAAGATGGTTGCTCTTCCAGGCTGTTATCAGCCTCTCATCCCTTTCCACCCTCTCCTTTGGGAAGGCATCTTCTGAGGACTGCAGCGTAGGATGGGGATGGAGACAGGGATGGAGCATCCCACGTGGGACCGCCATGGTGCAGGTGGGGACCGCAGGCAACCAGAGAAAGCCCAGCCACTGTCCCAGCACCCTGCCAGCAAGGGTGGCAAGGATGCAGCGTGGGGCCAGCAGCTCCTGCTGCCCTCGCCTCTCCCCGGAGGGAGCGGGGCGACTGCGACCTGGCAGCTGCCGAGGAGCATCCGTCTCCGCTGATCTTTCCTCTTAAAAGGAGAGAGGATTACAGTGAAGTCGTACTTTTCCCATGAACCACCTCCCACTGTGTTATGCTCTGAAGTTAATTGCAAATGAGGAGATGGAAATAGCTTATTTTGACTTTCCTTAAACAGTGCTTCATTGATTTTTTTTCCTTATTTTTTTTTCTGTCTCGAGAGGCAGGCCTGTATCTATTGGAAAATAGCAATTATTTCTGTAATTCCCTAGAATTAGTGGAATTAGTTGAATGGGTAAAATTTGAAGTGAAATGCTGATTAGAAATATACTTGAGTTGGAAGCACCACGCACGTCGTGGTGGAGTATTGAGCGCTCCCCCTCCGTCCTAGGGCACGATAAATAGGTTTCTTTGAGAATAGTCACAGATATCTCAATTATGGCCACAAAAATGATCAAGAGGCTGGAGCATCTCTCCTGTGAGGACAGGCTGAGAGAGTTGGGGCTGTTCAGCCTGGAGAAGAGGAGGCTCCGGGGAGACCTGATAGCAGTCTTCCAGTACCTCAAGGGGGCCTACAGGAAAGATGGGGAGAAACTCTTCAGTAGGGCCTGTTGGGACAGGATGAAGGGTAATGACTTTAAAATAGAAGGAGGTAGATTCACACTGGACATTAGGAAAAAATTTTTTACACTGAGGGTGGTGGAACACTGGCACAGGTTGCCCAGAGAGGCAACCCATCCCTGGAAACATTCCAGGCCAGGTTGGATGAGGCTCTGAGCAACCTCATCTCCTGGTTGGAGATGTCCCTGCTCCTTGCAGGGGGGTTGGACTGGATGCGCTTTAAAGGTCCCTTCCAACCCAAACCATCCTATGATTTTATGATCCTGGGCACCTCCTGCAGCATGCAGGGCACGTTCTAGGTCTTGGGATACTTGGTTCTGCCAAAGATCTGGGGCTCGTGGTACTTTGTTAAAAAAAAATAAAAATGATCCTGTGGTATTTTTAATAACCTGCTGGTTTAACTCAATTATGAGAGCATAATTAACTTGCTGAGATGAAACAGGAGATAAACCTTTGATTTTTTTTTTTCTTGAAGGATGCTGCGGATATATTTTGAACTTTGTATTCAATTACTCAGGAGAGAAAAAAATTAACAGGTTTCTGATGAGAAAAGCATACTACCTCCTTCATAAAGAGAGATTTATTAACGATAGTGAACGAGCGTACCTCAGGGCTCAATCATCTACTGTTTTTTTTCAAGGGGTGATTCAATTACTTTAAGATGTGTTGCCTAAAAGAACAAACCGGGCTCTGTTACTTGGCAAATCAATCAAGTTCCTTTAGTAGTTTCTCTGGGTTAATAATTTCATTTAGGTGGCCTTCTGTTTCGTGGCTTCATCCCTACCAAGAAAACTCTCAAATGAGAGGGAGGGGGGGAAAAAAAAAAAAAAAGTGCTATTCGTTTTCTGTACGAGGCAGCGAACGCAACCGCGAGGGGAGAAGTTTTTCTGAAATCGGCTCGCTCAGAGGTGCCTGTGAAAGCAGCAACTGGTTGGAAGATATTTAGAAAAAAAAGTGTTAAGGCTAATATTTTCAGTGTGTAAAAAGGCCATTTGGATTTGTTGTCATCTGTGAAGAGCTGTGGATTTTATTCATAATTACTGTGAATGACGTGCTCTGGCTAGCGCGAGCCAATCCTGAAAATGTCACCAATTTTTAACACGTTTTTCTCTTGAATATTCATAGCTCTGCTATTCGATACAGATGGAGAAAGTGCAACAAGAAAAAAAAAGGAGTTTGCAAAACCGGGCTGTCCGTGCCCTTGTAACTATGGCGTTTTCCCAAAGGCCTGCCCGGGGCGCGGGGAGGCTGTGGCAGGACCCCGCGCCGGGACGGATTCTGCCTCTGCCCGCAGGGTAGGTGCAGCGTGGGCACAGCATCCCTGTTCCGGCAGGCGCCAGTCCCATGAAAAGCCACTGTGAGCTGGTATTTTGGGAGTTATCCCCAACACCGTTCCTTGGTAGCAAAGTTTTCTCAATGGAAAGCTAACTGCTCCCACCGCCTTTGCGGGGAGGGCAGGGGACGGGGATGCTCTGTGGGTTCGGGGCCCCTAGCCCAGCCAGACCATCCCTGGCTGGCTGCTCCCAAACCTCATCAGGAAGACTTTTGGGAAAAGCTTTAGGGCTATTTTCATACATCGTAAAACATCCCTAAAAAGCACATACGCAATCCAATATTATTCTCCCATCGGTGGGTTATAAACACAAAAAATCTTGAACTGTGGCCTGGGCTGCATCTGCTTCACATGAAATATGGGTGTTGAAATGCCAGACTCCGCAGCCGGCAACATTTTGGTCGGGAGGGGAGAGATGCTGGGTGTGACTTCTGTGGGCACCCGGGGCTGCGCCAAGGGCTTAAACATCGGCCTGTGCCAGCGGAGAGCAAATATCGACCCTGCCAAAACACCCTGGGGAAAGCAGGCAGCCCGGGCCGGCGGATGTGAGCTCCGGTCCCGTTAGCCCTAACGAAGCGCTTCGTTAGGTGCTGGGGGGAAAGCACCTCTCTCCTGCGGCCAGGACACGGATGCTGGTGTCATGGCTTATTGCTTTTCATCGGGGCAGGGTTCAGCTGGCGAGCGAGTTGAAGGGAGGGACTGCAGCCGTTCCCAGAACAAGAGGTCATCTGTTTTCTTTCAGGGGATTTGGCTCCGATTTCACCATTTTGAAGAACAGCGAGGCCCTTTTATCTGCCGGGGAAGGGCTTTTGGGGAGTGGGGCACGGTAGGCTTGTCTCTCCTTGTGGGATAACTCATTTTAGACCCTCACCTAAAACCTGCAAGCAGCTTTGTGCCTTGGGAAAGGGCCCCAAGGAGGCAGAGCGGAGGCTGGGGATGCTGCGAAGCTGCTGCAACCCCGGTCCCCAGGACCAGGCGGGTGCGTGAGCACCCCACACCGAGCACCCCACCGCCTGCACGATGCCGTGGAGATGGCCAAGTTGTCCTTTTTCCCCTTCATTTTCCTGCAGCGCCTGTAACGGCTCATTTCAAGGCAGCAGCACCCGGCGCTAGTCTCAGCCTCCGCCTCCCGAATACATTTTGGGATAAAAATGAGAGTGCCAGCGTGCTGAGGTGGGGTGGATATTTTTAAAGCGGCTGGCAGGCTCCTCAGAGCAATTACGCTCCAGGTTCCCAAACGGCCCCGAGCTCAGGCACTGCCCGAAAATGCCACGTGGTCCGTTTGTCCAGGGTTGGCGCAGGTCAGGGAGCTTCACAGGCAACCCTAAATGTTGGGATTAGGCACAGCTGGAGCAGCAGCCAGGCCAGAGGGGCCCCTCGCCCGGCTGCCCGAGCCCACATGAAAGGGAATGGCTCCCAGATGTTCCACAAAGCCCACCTTTGGAAAAAAAAAAGAAAAAAAATCTCTGATCTTATCCCCGGGACTCCAGGCATTAACTTTCCCTTCTTCCCACTCTCCAGGCAGACAGCACGGTCTTGGCACGGCTCACCCAGCGTCTTGGGATGGGGAATTTCCGTCAGCCCTGGGCATTGGTGGCTTTTTGCATTGTTCATGGGGATAGCCTCAAAGAATTCCCATTTTTTAAAAATACTTTCCCACTTAAATGGAATGTGCTCAGTCCCACATGCCTGCAGCTGCTTTTACACCAAGAAAAACTGGTGAATGTGGAAGGTGGTGGGTCCTCCTTTGCTGGGGATACTCCAGGGAGCTGGAGCAACCATTGTTTTTTAGGACAGTGATTTCCCCCTCGCTGTCCCTGGAACGGAGATCCGGGAGAGTCTCCATGCCTGGGGAGTGGGTTTTTCCAAGGAAGTTTTGTCAGCCCATTTCAGCAGCGCTCCAGAAGCATCACTGTGACTCGGGACCTGTGACACCCAGCAGACAGCCCGGATCCTGGCAGTGCTTGGAAGAGTTTTTCATCCTGTGTAGGAGGATATTTTGGGAAGAAGGTGTCTGCAGGGGACTGGGGGCAGGCAGGGATATGGCATTCATGGCTGCCTCCATCTTTTCTCCTTCCAGTTTGCCACAAGAGTTGCTTTTCCCACATGAGCAAGGGAACCGGTCATCTTGCCTTAATCATCCTCCTCCGAGCAGAGGATGATTGAATTCGAGATGGCACCACACTAACACCCAGCCCCATTTATTTCCCCTCCTTAATCCCTTTTTGCACCACTGGCCCCAGGTTTCTCCAGCTGCCCGGCCAGTTGCAAGCGGGAAAATGATGCGGCACAGCCCTTGGAGCTCTTTTCTCCAAGGCTTTTAAGACATCCAGGAGGGCTGGGGGGCCTGCTGTCGCCCCGGCCCCCCTGGGCTCCGCTCTGCCGGGCCGGCTCTGGCTCCGGCAGTCTGCAGGAGGATTTATCGCTGGGGAAATGCAGGGCTGCGACTTCTGAAAGTAGGGCATTCGCTCGGCAGCTCGAGAATTAATGGGAGATGGGTTTAATTATTCCACAGAAATGCTCAGATTGTGCGGATGCCTAACTGAGGTTTAATCTAATTAAGATAACTCACATCTATAAAGATCTCTGGGTCTGACCCTGATGCCCGAGCCGTGGATCCAAGCCTGCCGCTCTCCTCCCTGATTTCAACCGGAGCTTTGAGCGTCCAAGGTGAGCAGGACATGCTCAGGCTCGGCCCTGTGCCTGACCCTTCAGTTTGGGTCTGTGATGCTGAGGAAGATGTTTTTCCCAGGTTCCCAGCTGTTTTTTCAGGCAGATACTGGGGGGCAGTTGGGTCCCGCACTGAGGCGCTGGCATCCATTGTGCTTAATGGAATAGGATAAAAAAGAAAAAAAAAGAAACCCAAACCCTATTGCTGGCAATATCAATGCTTTAGGGTTAAATTGAGCCTTTTTATTCTTTTTTGATAGAAAATGGCCCTTTCCTCTCCGGCATGCATTTGGGACCAGCCGGGCCGCCCTGCCCAGGGTAGTTTTGCAGCCCGGCTGAGCCCAAATGCTTCACCCAGGGCAGATGCTTGGGATCTGCTTTGCAAGGTAAGCATCTCCTTGGCATGGAAAATTCAGGAACCTGTTAGGCACTGAAGAGCTGAAATATTGCCTTGTTTTTCTCCACTTCCACCTCCCTCTGGGCTCTTTCCTCCGCCAGCCCAGCTTGTTCCTCGCTCCCCTGGTGCGCACTGCTCTTCACGCTTTGAAACGCCTCCTAACACTCCTGTAATGGTTTAGCAGCCCAAAATATCGAAGGCGGCACGTTACTCGCTAACGGGCACCTTGGCTGGGGTGTCCAGGGAGCTGAAAAACACGGGGCAAAGCCCAGCCCCTCAACTGGCCGGGGGCGCAGCATCCCTCCAGCACCGGCCGGTCCCAGTCCCCATCGGTCCAGGCTTCGATCCATCTTCTAATTTTTAACTTTGACTTTAAAATCCCGTGCAGCACCGAGGTAAATGCGCGAATGACACACATCACTGTGGAGTAATTAGACCAAACGCACACACACACACAGAGGCACAGCAGTACTGATTTCTGCATTAGCATGATAATGAATGTTCTCACTAGAAGCTTGTAATTATGTTTCCTCCTTTTTTCCCCTCCCCCTAAAAGTATAATTAATTATGAATAGAGCCAGAGTTTGACGCTAACGCTTTTTTTTTAAATCTCTTTTGGTTCTATTTCTGCCCTATTAAAAATTTATGAAGGAACCAGAGGTAAAGTCATTTTCCCAGACAGTTTCTCCTATACATTCAATGGGAATAATATTGAAAATAATAATACCAGAAGAAGGCAGGAGGGGACTTTGTGAAGGGCTTTCTCCCCTCTTCTTTAGGCCGTTGCCCAGTGGGAAGCCGCCGTCCTCCACGTCGTGGCTTCTCCAGGGAGCGTTGCCCGTGGCCATGGCTGTGAGTGTCCCAAGGTGCCAAGCAGCCCCCAGAGGTGCCACCCCTGCAGGTCCCCTCCCTGGAGCCGCTGCGGCCGCACAGGGCGGATGTCAGAACGGGGTGGTGATGTGGTCTGCGAGGAAAAAAAAAACTTTATTTATTTCAAATAGAAAAAAAATAATCCACAACCACTTTCAATACCTTGGGAAAGTTATTGAGGAATATAACATATGCAATCAAAAACTTCTAAGGAAGTGCTCTTCTTTTTCAGTTGGCTCACAAAGAAGACAGAGGATGCATTTCTTGCTGATAACGCGCTGGAGTGTGCGCAGCTGCAGCGCACCAGGACCCTTGCGTGATGCCCATCCCCATGGTGTCCCAGCTGCACAGATGCAGGCCAAAGCCCAGGGTTTGGTCCCAAAGGCTGTGACTGTGTGATGCTTCCTCCCCACCTCCGGCGTGCCTCATCCTTTCCCTAGAAAACCTGTGTTTCATCGCACTGTTCTTTGGGGACAGAAAGTGGGGAAACAGTTGAAAGCGGCTCTGTGGTTTGGGGTGGTTGGTGTAAAGATGTGATGTGTGGGGACAGGGACCGAAGATGAACTCTGCACAGGATCTCCGTCCTTCCAACCACCCTTGAAGAGCCCCCTCTAGCGCCGCAGGCTTTGCCCCCCACCGACAAAGCGCGTTTTGTTTCCCCCTCCTGCCGTTCATACCACCAGCCTTCCCTTGCCGTAGGTGTGAACTGTTTTTCTTTTTAAATTGCATTTATTCTAACAAATGTCTCATGCAAACACAATTGCAGGTTTGCTGGAGGGAGATGCTATTTGCAGGCAGCCTTGCACAAAGGCAGATTTATTCTCCTTCCATTCATTTGAAGCTAAAGTAATAGCTCTAACTACATCTGACTTATAATAAGCGCGTTACTGGGAACAAACCTGTATTCTGCATGTATTTCCCTCTTTGTCAGCTCCATCTAGGCACTTTTTCTCCCGCTCTCTTTTTTTTTTTTTACAATAACAGAATCAGAGCCTTGTCAGCTGGAAGTTTATATGCCCTATTTATAGCACTCCGCTGTCTCCCGGCTTTTCTGTTCCAGCCTAAGCAGCTCCTTACCCTCTACTCGCAGGGAGCCTCGCGTCAGTTGGCGCAGAGCCTGCACCTCCATCACGGCTCCTGCATCCTTCCCCGCCGAGGGGAGCGTGCCCGGTGTTCCATGGGCTCGCCTGCTCCAGCCCCAGCCTTGCTGGAGGCACGCACCCGTCCCCGCGGGCCGGAGGTGTCCGTCCTGGAAGTTTTGGTATCTCCTTTGGCCAGTGGGTCCTTGAACTGGGAATGGGATCCCCAGCATGGTTTGGTGCTTGCAGCTTGGTGGTAGTCATCGGGCCCGTCTTCTGGTGTGCGATGGCTGGGAAGGCATCACCAAAACTTGACATATAAATTCACCATCCACTTGATGACTTTCATTAATAAGAAAAATTTGAGTGTTGCTCTGGGGAGCCTCAGTGGTTACGCCACTGATTTTTGTCATTAAGCTGGTACTCCAGCACGGGTTGCATATTTAGGAGGTCTTTGTAGACAGGCAAGCTTGAACTCAGCATCGCCTGCAGCTGTGCCTGGCTCCTGAACTTCCCTGTTCCTGGTCTCCGGATGTTATTTGGGATGGGGACTCAGGATGGAGTCTGGCAGAAATACGGAGGGAGGACTCCCTCTGAGAAGGAAAGCAGAGAGAGTGGTTTGACACCAAGTCAGAGTCACGTAACCCACAGCAGCCCTGCAACCCCCCACCCCGGTGTGCCAGCTCTCCTAGGTGCTTCCCAAACCTGCAGGTCCCTCCCGTGAATCCTGGCTGGCGGGCCGAGGGAGCGGAGCTGGTGGGAGCTCCCAGTCCGGTGCCGGAGCAGGCACACGCTCTTTTCCCCTCTCCCGGCAGAAGGCACAGTGTCCCCTCTGTTGCTGTGTCCTTCGTGGCACGTCGTCGGTGCCCGGGCAGGACTCTCTTGTCTGTTCCAAGCGGAAAGATTAGGATAAAAGGGGCTATTGTGCTCTTCTCCCTCCAACTAACATTAATCCTGGTGAAGGGAAAACTCTAAATGCTAAAAAACTCTGGATGAGAGAGTCCTGCTCAGATGAGATGTCTACAGGATAAACAACAATTACAAAATAAAATGGCAAAATAAAAATAAATTGCAAAATAAGCAATGTTCCAGGCAGTAACCAAGGGGCTCTTGCCCGGTCCGGTGCCGAAGAGCCAGGGCTGAGGAAGTGCAGCTCCGCTGCAGCCCAGCTCCTCTGCAGGGTTTTGCTTGCCGAGGAATCGACCCGTCAGTTAAATATAGCTGATGAGCTGTTCTCGAATCGCACCTCATTACGTCTCTTCTCCAGCGTGCCGGCGCTTCCTGGCTCTCCGGACCTGCAAGGAGCTGGATGGTTGTGGCTTGAACGCCTCAGGTGGAGCGAGACGCTCGTTTGTCATCCCCGCGTTGGGCTGCCTGGAGCTTGGGAGGAGGCAGCCGAAAAGTGGAATTCTCTGAGAAGAGAGGGGAAAAAAAAAGAAAAAAAAATAATCCTGGTGAGATTTCTTTTGAGCTCTTTGTTCATTAAGATGTCAAAAGGTCGGGTGCCCCGGCAACTGCTTCTCGTCTCTAAGCCGGGGTTGGAATGGCTGCGGTCATCGGTCATCGCGCGGGGAATTCGCACGCGCTCGCCCAGCTCTGCGTCCAGCCGCCTGTGTGACAGCTACAGGATCCCTCCGGAAAATCTCCTCGAATTTAAGCAAGTGCAGCTCTCCCAGGTGGGAGCAGCCACCCCTTGGGGACCTGGCTGCCAGGTCCTCGCCCTGCGTCACCTTTGTTTTGTAAGGACGGCATTGGAGGGGCGAGAAGTGGCTCCGGATCTGCTCTGACTTCAGCTCGGCTTTTTGGGGAAGAAAACCAAATCTTGCTATCCCTGCAGGGCTGAAGGTTGGAAGCACTGGGAGGCTTCAGGAGCAGGTGCCAGCAAGCGATGCCCTTCTGCAGGAGTTATGGCTCCGGGGCCACGTCAGGTCCCCAATGGCCACCGTGGGGGGAAAAGGGGCAAAGTGAGGCCGTGGGCTGAAACACCGGTGAGGGGGTACCGGAGCCCCCCAGGAAAGGGGCCGCCCTGTGTGGGCGCGTGCCGGGTTGTTGCCACCCAAGCGCCGCAGGACGGGTGAGGCCAAGTCCCCTCCTCGCTGCCGTCGGGGAAGGCTCCCGCACTGCTGGCGGAGCTCAGCCGAGAGAGAGACAGCGGTGTCGTTACAAATACACATCAGATCTCTTCCATGGAGGATGAAAAGAGCCAACATGACCAAAAATATGCAAAAGATCAACTCTCTGGTTAGAAGAGGCCTGGCTACCAGTTTCAGTCTCAGGCATTTGGCTTTGCTGTGGGAAGCCCTCATCATTCTCTACTGTTTTACTCATAGCCAAAAATATGATGAAACCAGAACTGAATGTGTTTTTTTTCCATCTTATTACAGTAAGCATCATAAATTATTCACCCATGAGACGCAACCACATTTCTCACTCAAAAGGAGCTTCCTTTTTGTCTTCAGGAGCTCAGACCTCGGAGCCTCCCTGGACTGGGGGTAGACCTCAGGGCTTTCCCACCCGCCGCCACCCGAACGCGTGGGGGTGTCACAGCCAGCCTTCACCCAGCATCCCCACAGTGTCCTGGACCCAACTGTCCCCATGCTGGCAGCAAACCTCATGAGGTGGTGTGGGTGCAGGGGCAGAGGCTGTTTTTGGGGCAGGTGGTGGGGACCCCCATCATGGCAGCCATGCACCCTGAGGCCCAGCTCCAGGTCCTTCTGGAAATGCACGTCCTAGGACAATGTCAAGTTAATCAGTGCCCTCTTCGTTGGCAGGGACCTATAATTAGAAGCAGCAGCCAGCCATCTGCTTTTACCTCATCACATCACACGATGCCTCTCGGCTTGTCCTTTATTACCGGCCATCGTTTTAGATCAACGTTTCCCTCCACCCCCAGCTGCGTCTTATCTCACTTTCATTATTGCTAATGACCAGCACTGGCAACGCGCCGTGGCGGACGAGTGAGAATGGGCAGTGCTGGGAGCACGGCAGAAATTGAGCCTGCCTGCCCGTTATTGCCTCCCACGCGATATTTTTGGGGTTCACAGCCTTGCCAATGGACCTTCCTGAAATACCCTCTGCCTCACACCAGGCACCGGGGCTGAGAATGAGCAAGTGTGGGGGAAAATACACCTACTCTTAAATATTCCAAGCTTTTTCAGCTTGTAAAATGCTTTCCCAAGTTTCCTGTTGCGTCCCACTGGCGTCTGCCAGGACATGGAGAGGACACCTTGTCCACACCAAGTGGCCAGGGGCTGCTGGGGAGCAAGCCCTTGGAGAAAGGGAAGGAGAAAATCCCTTTATGTATCTTTAAATTTGGTGCCTAGACAAAAGCGTAAGACATATAAATGGATTAACAGCTATGGTTTATTAGCGCTCCTTAATTCTCTTCACAGGGCTGAGGGAAAAAGTTACTAGCAGATGTATGGCCAGTAATAAGCTAATTATAACCCTGTCAGATCAGAGATTTGAAGAGGTGGGTAGTTTTGTGTGTGAGATAACTATAATTGTCTGTTAAAGATTATGAATTAATATTGATTTAATAAAGCTGTGGCCATTTATTTCTGCAGCGGAGACTAGTTAGTTATTCTGTAAGATGCATGTGGGACGGGTCGCTGGGACTGCATCCTGCCCCTCGGCATCCCCACTGCTGCCTTTGGTGGGGACAGCTTCGGCCTCCGAATTCACGCCCCGCTGTACCACAAGGGCTTAGTCCCAGGGTCGCGACACAGCTTGCGGGTGGGGAGAGCATCCCCTGCACACCTCCAGAGCCCGGGGATGGCACCGGAGGGGGTTGGGCTGGCGTGCCGCGTGTGTGCGAGAAGCCAGGGGGCCGCAGCGCTTTTGTTGTGGGTAGGAAGCAGAGAGCGCACCACGCTTCTACTGAAGCCGTTCATCACCGACCTCATCTTCCACTCATTTTAACCATTTCTCTGTCTGAATCCCCTAAAAGGCGTCTTTATTTGGCACCAAAGGAAAGCACACCACTGCCTGGCGAGGGACGCTGGCTCTTTCCGTCTCACTAGGGCAGAAACGTTGCCATCACCATGTGCTATTACCCGCGTGCCTGCCGTAGGATGCCGTGCCAGACCAGGGTACCCGAGCGCAACCGGCTGCACTCTGCGGCAGCGCGGGACGTGACCCTATGCCCGATGCCCTCATTGCCGGGACACCGGTGTGGGACAGTTCGTAAGCATATCTGCTTCAACGCTCTTCCCTGGTAAGAGCATTTTTTTGAGAGGTGACCCTTTTGGGGTCCTGCAGCCTCATGGGTCCTGTCTGCCCCTGACACGTTAAAATCCCTGGCTTGCAAGAAGCGGATGGGAGCATGCAGGTCTGCTGGTGACACCTGTTTTGGGGAGGCCAGATGGAGCGCTCCCCACCGCTAGGCCCTGGCATAGGGCTTGCAAACCCAACCCAAACCCATCGTGGCGGGGGAGCGAGGCAGCGGCCTGGCCTGAGGACTGCTCAGCCCAGCCGTCTGGGAAAGGGAGCCAAGAAAACGGGCAGAGAAAGAGGAGAGGCCAAACCTCGTGGCCGTGGTCAGGTCTGGTGGGGAAAGCACAACCCCTTTGCAAGCGCAGCGCTCCAGGATGGTGATGGAGGACCCTTCCCCACAGCAGGGCTGGTGACAGGGGTGGGATGGCCCTGGCACCTTGGGGACGAGGGCAGCCCTGGTACTGCTCAGATCATTTCCCAACTGACAGCCCTCATCCAGGATCACTTCAGTTTTTCCTCTCTTAGCGTGTAGCTGAGTGCCACCTACTTCGGGATATTCACGTCACGTCATTTGTTTCCGTAAACCATTGCCAGCTTGAAGGCGAGCATGGAAAAAGGCAGGAGCAGTCACCTCCTGCAGACGCGGAGTGGCCGTGGGGAGCCAGCGCAAGCCCCCTATGCTCCAGGCTTTTCCTTTCCTCCTCCTCCTCCAGGCTGACAGGCAGAAATCTTTATTTTAGGGGTTGTTTTGTTTTTTTTTTTTTCTGAGATGGATCTGCTTCCTCAAGGTGAACTCCAGCCCTTCATACCGCCTGCATCCCACCAAATTCCTCTCGTGCCCGGCGCAAGTAAAGGCAGGTCACCAGGGCGGTGAGAAGGGAGCAGCGTTGCATCACGCAGCGCAGGGGTGCAAACCTCCTGCCACCCCCACCCCTCGCCCAACATCCCCGCCCCGGTCCGTCTGCGGTGCCGAGGGGTCCAAGCCCCCTTGTTCCTGTGCTGGTACCAGAGGTCACGCGTCGCCGTGGCGGGTAAACCCCCGCCGTGGTTTTCACACATGCTGGTCCTGGTGGGCTGGTGCTCCGATAAAGTCAGTTACAGGATGACTTCGTTTAAAGGCCGCAGCTTGCTTTAAACGTAATTACTTTCCCCCGAAGCTTTCCATGGGAGGGTGGTTTCAAAGGGAGGGTGGCTCCTGTTTTGCATCTCGCGTCTTTTCCTGGAGGAGTTCAGGTGAACCCAAGTGAGAAAATACCCCAGTTTCCTGCATTTGTGCCAGGCGTGGGGCAAGTTTAACATAAACCATCTCAAGACAAGAATTCGAGGCAGGACTCCAGTTTTCCGCTGAGATCTGAAATCCCCGTCTTTGATGCTGCCACGTCTCAGAGGCGCGTCGCATTACCATTTTATCTGATGGAACAGCTATCAACGGCAGCTTCGAAGCGAAACGCTACGGAAAATCTGTGTAAGCTATCTGCAGCCTCCCAGCGCAGATAGACTTTGATTACAGCGACAGCCCGGCTCCGTCTCTTGTGTCGAATGCGCGCGTACGTGGCCGGCTGCGGCGCGGCAGCCCACGCCAGCTCTCCCTCTGCTCTGCGTGACGCTCGAGGCAGGCTCATCATAGTCTTTGCTTTCTTGAAGCCACAGCTTGAGGAGCCCTGGGGTGCTGCCATAATCTCATCTGGGATTTAACTGGAATGAGAAGCTTCCAGCTTCCATGATGGCAGGGAAAAAGCTGGAAAACACAGAGCCTCGAGGCACCAAAAGGCAGAACCCCGTTGCACAGAGCACGCCGTTGCTGACTGGTGCTTGCCGTGATTTTAAAGCCAAGCTTGTTACTGCTTGATTTGGGATGGGGAAGAGGTTTGCTTTCTGAGGATCAGGAGCACGGTACCAACACATCCAAGCCCTCACATTAAGGAGAGGCACAGGCCCCTTGTTAGGAGGCTGTTGAGATGAGGATGATGAAGGCAGGATCTCAGCTGGAGGGCTTCACCCCTTGGTCTTGAGCCACACTGGAAGTCACTTAGACCCAGAACATTGGGGCAACCATTATTTTTTTTGTATTTTTGGGTATTATTTGGGGTATTTGGGAATTACTGGGTGCAGTGGTTTTGCATAATGGTTTTATAAACACCGCTGGTATCTGATAGCTGCTAGTTACAGACAGCTGGGCTGCCAGAAGACGTAGAAACGCAAAAGGAAATCATCCCCTCTCGTATAAGAGCAATGCCACCGTGAACAGCCCAAATTCACGCTGCGATACCAGCCCAGCGACGCCCTTCGGGACTGCGGCCTTCTGGACTGTAGGAACAGGGGCAAAAAAATCCATCTGTGCTCTGGCAAGATATTCAGCATTAAAAGCATGTTCAACCCTAAGGGTTTTCTAAAATACATTTGATTATAATGCTGTTCTAAGGTCACTGGAATCTAAAAGCCTGGCTCCTGTAAAATTAATGTCGTGAGTCTTTTTGCCGTGGTACGGGACGTGCCTTCCATTCATTCAGTGAAACGTCACGGATAGAAAAATAAAAGAAGCTCAAGGGATGCTAAATGGCTGGAGCAGAGACACCCCGCCATGCAACACGGATAAATTCGGTCCTTTATCTCCCAGATAATCGCATCTTTGAGAGGCAGATTTGATCTGCTGCTTTGCTTCACAAAACACTCAGCTGGGACTTGAACCTCAGGCAAGGCGCTGCCCAAAATCGCCAGACATCCCACTGCCACGGGCACGGGAGGGCAACTTTTCCCCTTTTCCCAGCGTATCAGGCTCTTTCAAGGCAATTTGACTCGTGCGGCTGATGCTTACGCTCATGTTTACGTTCGCACCAAGGCCTGCATCTGTGCTTACATACCGAGTTGGGTGACTTAGGGAGACCGGGTCCGGGCCTGGGAAAGTCCCTCTGCCCCGCGGCAGCGCAGCCGTATTGGGGCAAGGAATGCCGTGAGCTGCCTGCCCCGCTATCCCGCTCCCAGGAAAAATGCCGCTGGTGGAGATGTGGGAACAGAGAAATAAACCGTGGGAGGTAGAGTGGAGGGGAACCCGTGTGTGCCCATCACGGCCCACGTCGCCTGCTGGGGTGGGGAGGGAGAAGTGGGGGTTTGCAAGACGCTTTTCCAGCTTTTGGGGTCATGCGTCACCCATGGCAGGGATGGGGGGCGCATTCGCGTGAGCGGGGGGCACCCAGCAGCGGAGCAGAAATGGCTGAGGGGGCATGGCCTTCCTCATCCCCCTGGGAGGATGGAGGGGAAGAAAAGTTATGAAAAAGTGGAACAACAGTAGAAGCCAGAAGTCGGGCTGTTAAACTGGAAGATGGGAATGGTGAAGGAGCACCTTGGGCTGCCTCAGCGCCCGGTTCCTGCAGGCATTCGCTTGTTAAACTGTTCAGATTTCCCTGCAAAAATCACTCCCTGGGGAAGGTTTTCCATGGGCCGGGATGGCAGTGCAGAGGCCGAGCAGGGGATGGGAATGCACAGTGGGGGTCTTCTGGAGACCCCTGCCTTCCTTTGGGGGAAAACCGGGGATTTCTCACTCCGGTGTTGTGGGACAGCGTTGGGCACCAGCTTCCTGGGGCTGGAATTTGCTGGGTGGTGGTGTCAAAGAAACCAAGCAGTGCACGACCCCGCTCCGACACCCTCCCGCAAAGTGCTGGTGGCTGAGAAAGCACGCGGGGAGTTTTGCTGGGCCAGCTCGTGACGTGGGCGAGAATCTCTGATTTTCACCGAAAAAATTAAATAAATAAATATTCATGACACCCAGTGAAGCCGGGAACACCGACAGGGCTGGTGGCCCCAGTCCCAGGCATGCAGCCGGTGGCCTCGCTGCCCGGCACCTCTGCGGGAGTGGTCGACGCAGACCGCCCCCCCCCCCGCCGCCGCCGGGTGCTCGGCGCTGCAGGCGGCGGTCGGTCGGGCGCGGCCCCTTTAAGGCGCGCGGGCGGCACGGCCCCGCCCCGCCCGGCCGCCGGGGCGGCTGTGGGGCGGCCTGAGGGAGCGCTGCTGCCTCCCGCCTCCCGCCGCGCCGAGGCAGGGCAGGGCGCTGCTGGGCCAGCGCTGCGGCGGAGCTTGGCGGGGGAGCCCGGCCCGGCCCCCCGACACACCGACCGACCGACCGACCGAGGAGCAGCAGCCCCATGGCTCTGGATTTATAAACACGGCGCAGATGGCGGGGCCGGGCCCCCGCGCCCAGCGCTGCCCCGCCGGCCGCTGAGGAGCAGGGAGCGGCGGCGGCGATGGGGGGCGGCAGCTGCCGGCGGGATTAGGTAAGGCCCGGGGGGGGGGGGGGCTCTGCCCGGGGCCGCGGGGACCCCCCCGCTCTCAGCGCTGCGGCCGAGCCGGGGGAGCCGCTCCCCGCCAGGTCGGGGTGCAGGCGGCCGCCGTTACGTAAAAATGAAAATGTGCCGGGGGAGAAACTTTTATTTTTTGTTGTTGTTTTGGTTTGATTGGTTTGTTGTTGTTTTTTTTTTTTTTTTTTTAACCCCGCAAGGGAAAGCGCCGCTGCGGGGCTTGGGGGTGCGCGGGAGGAGCCCCGCACTCCGCAAACTAGCGGGGCCAGCCCGCCTGCGGGGTGGGGGCACCCCAAAAGTACCCCTCCTTTTAATTTTTTTTTTTTTTTATTTTTCCTTTTTCTTTCAAGTCTGCTTTATTTATTATTTTTTTTTCCCTTGCCCCACATCCGTATGCGGGGCCGGCGACACGGCACTCCGGAGACATTAAACCCGCGTCCCCCGGCGGCGGGCGGGAGGCCCGGGTTGCGCTGGGGCGAGGGGCCGGGGTCCCGGGCTGGGCCGGGGGCGGCCGGCCGGAGCCCCTCAGCAGAGCGGCTGCGGTGGAAATATTCGGGGTGGGTAAACAGGGCCGGCGTCTGCAGGCAACAAGTGTACGTTTCGCCGAAGCCCAGCTGCAGCCGCTGGCGTGATTGCTGTTTTCTGGCCGTGCCGATAATTTCCTGTTCCCCCTTCTCCTCGGCCCTTCCTCCGGCTCCCCGGCCCTGACAATGCACAAAGAGCGGGGCTGCCGTGGGTGCAGGCAGCTGCCTGCCATGTGGGCCGCTGCCAAAGGCACTGAAGCAGCAAAACCTACCCGGCTCTGGGGCTCCCCGCTGCCCTGGGGCCGAGGGGCTGCCCGGACCCCGCGAACCCCTCGCTCCTGCCAGCGCTGTGATGTCCCTGCGCCGCAGGCTGGGTCTGCTGCCTGAACTTTTGGGTTTTGGGTCAGCTGAAGAATTTGCTGGAGAGGACGGTGCTGCTGGAGGTGATCCGTGCGACGGGCATTTCCCAGCGCCGCCCTTTTTGGGTTGAACGCTTTCTGCGACCTCTCCCTCAGTATTACGCTCTGAGCGCCTGAGAACAGCAGGGTTTTGCTGAATCCGGTATTTTTAATCTGACTTTGGTGGATGTGATGTTATTCCGCTGGTATTCCTTAGCCGCGTGGGGTGAGATTATTTTTTTTTTCCCTGCGTTTAGAGTAGGGTTTTTATCAGCAAGGTTAAGTTTTAGTTTGCTGTGTGCTTTGCAGATAAAGGTTTGATACTGCTGCTAATTCATAAAGGGGAGGAATGCCAGTTGGGAAAACTGGGTGAGTATTTCCATCGCTTCTGAAAGCGACGACAAAAGTGCTGGAGGGCTGTTGCGAAGCCGTGCTTTCCCGGATGGAAGGAAGTGAAGTCCTGTTTAATCCTCTGAATTTCGCTGCTGACTTGTTTGGTGACTTTGGGACCTGGCTCAGCCTCCCGCACGCCTGGGTCCGCCGGGACCGTGCAGGAGCCGTGCAGGAGCCGTGCCTTGGGTGGGGAACGCAGTAAGCAAGGCTCGTGGAGTGTTTGGAGGCTGACTCCAGAAATGTCGCGGGAGGGAAGGGAAGTTCTGTGTGTAGCTATTTTATAACTTTAACTGAGTAAGTTTCAGTACGAGAGAGACTCTTGCAAAATGCGTTTAGTTTATTGAAAGCAAATGCACTCAAACCTTCGTTTGTTGTTGCCAAAAGGGAAAAAGTAGAAGCTATTTTTGGTGCGAGAGAGGAGATGGGGCACGCACATGTCTGGGGCAGGAAAACACTGGTACTTTGTTCTTCTGGCTTCATGTGGGTGGTGGTTTCTGTTGTTTAGCTGTGTGTTTCTGCCAAGTTGCAAAACATACCTGGTTCTGAATACCCTGCGGAGATCAGGGCCGGCTCTGCGGAGCTGGTACTGGGCCTGCATGGGAACGCCTCCCACGCCGGCACCTCCGGCACTGGAGAAGTGGGTGGATGCTTCTGGCTTCACACCTTTGAGCACCGGGGAGGTGACTGGCATTTTTTCGCGACGGAATCTGGACTGAAACCATAAACTTGTTTCACGCAAGCCACTGAACAGCTGCTGCTTGGCAATACCTTTCACTTGCTAATGGCTGGGGTTGGATTTGAACCAAGTTGCCTCAGGTGGAGGTTGTACCAGTCCCTGGAGCCATCCTGCGCTAAATCCAAAGAGGGTTTGGTTCAGACTGTGTTCACGTCTTGTAATTAGGAGATCCAGTCTGGCAAAGGCAGTTTTATGATTGGCGATGAAGGCATGCGTGCAGCTGTGAGCTCCCTGTCTCATCTCCACGGCGGCTCTGGGCCGCGCTGCCTGGAATGGGGGCAGAGGAGATACCTTCACCTTTTGTGACATGGCTGTGAATTATTTTGTCCCCTTGATGGCTCCTGGTGTTCCTGCTGCTGGCTCTGGTTGTTAGTGGCCTCTGCTGAAATGCGGTCCCGTTTGTGGCCAGGTCATCCTGGGAGAAACCTGCTTGAAGTCCCTGTAATTTACATGTTTGAGATACTGTCATCTTCACAGCTCTTTGGGGAGGAGGAAAGTTACGATCTCGCCAGTTTCTAGATGAATACGTAGGAAAGGAGGATTACAGCAATATATTTTCGGAAGTGGGTTTTGGGCGGCTGATTTGAGCAGTCATGGAGGGGGGCGTGGGTTTGAGAGTGCCTGCGTTTGGGGTGCAGTACTGCCCGTCCCAAACCCGCTGTCTCATTCTGACCGGATCACCAGACATGTCTGAAAATGGAGGCCGGGGAGGTTACGTGAAGTTCAATGTGTCAGAGCAAGTCTGCTGGAGAGCGGGTGAAGAGGAGTCTCTTTCCCCCTGAGTGCTTTGCCTGTTCAGCGCGAGGGCTCGTTACTGCTGATGGCAAAGTACTGGTTTAGTGCCTGTGAGCAGTGACCCCCTAAATGCAGACCGTGGGCTAGATGCAGGGGTATTTAAGGATGGAAAACCAGGGCAACCTGTTCTTGAAAGGATCGTTACCTTTGTGCAGCTGCGTTTGTGTGAACTGCTTTAGTCTTCACTGAGAGATTTCAACGTAGAGCAGGGTCAGCTGTAATGGAGCTAGAAATGAGGTACAGCAGCACCCAGTCACCTCTGTGATTAGTGACTGAGGCTTTTGCAGCTGCTCAAGGATTCAGGCATCCACGAGGTCACGGATTCTCATCTAGGATGCGGTGGTGTAGGCTCCTGCATGGCTTGAAGGGCTTGTGATGTGTATTGGTGTAGGAAAGTGGTGGGGAATTGCTAGTTATGACTGGGCTTGTGCTGGCACGCGGGTGTCGGGTCTCTGGTTTACGCTGTAATGTTGAAGGGATGGGTCTTTGCATCGCAGAGGAAAATGGAAATGCGTATCATTTAATGAGCATGGCTAGAGCAGAGATACTTCCTAAAGAAGGACTGAAGAGGGGGAGCTGGAGCTCCAGAGCCAAAGGCGTGAAAATGCCCGCAACAGCCTGGCTGAAGTGAGGGAGGGATCTGGTAGGAAGGGGAGGAGGACAGAAGAGCAGAAGGAAATGCGTGATTTGGCAGTTTTGGGAAGTGAACCCTGACCTGCACACGAGGCAGCAGCGGGACTGGGCTGGGAATTGAGAAATCTGGGTTGTGCCTCCAGTCCTGCTGCCCACCCCGCTTGTCACTTCCCTTCTTGGGGCCACTGGTTGTCCCTTCCTGCTAACCTGCCTCTGGCAACTGGGGGATCTCTGGGGCGTGGGTGAGGAGGGGGCTGCTACCCCTGCCATCTGCACGGTGGGAAGCTCAGAGATGGGACACGGTTGTGGTCGGGCACTGATTGCTGCGGACCCTGCTGCTAACAGCGTGCGCTGGGCTGAATTTGGCTTGGAGATGTCCGGAGAGCAGCCCAGCCTGCAAGGGAGAGGTGACCGGTGCCGGCGCTGGAGGAAAGGCGGCAGAGATGGAGCTGGGTGGCTGTGGCTGTGATTGCTACCGTGCCGTGAGGGCTGGGGCACCCGGGGTGAGCGAAGCAATTGGCACGGTGATGAGCCTGCTGGGTGGCACGGAGGATGCTGATAATGGTTAGTGCTCTCAAGTGCTTTATAGCTGCGGAGCGCCCAGCAAACATTAACGAATGTAAAAGATAGCAGCTTTGTCTAGTTACAGGGAAGGGAAGTTAAGTCCAAATTAACTTTATGATCTGTGAAACTGAAGGTTATTTAAAAAAAATAATAACATAAATGGAAATGCTGAAGTTTTTCCAGAGTCACTGAGTATGCCGCTTGTTGTTTAATGCTTTCCATTTTTTCACTCCCAGCCTGTGTTTTTGGCTCAGGAACAAATTAGAAGCAATATCAGCTTACGCTTGGATTTGAACCCACATTACTCTTAGTCAGCTGAAATATTTCCCCTTATCGCTGCTCCCATAGTGTTTATTTTAGACCAGATAGCATCGTGGCTTTTCTGCTAGCTGTGGGGAAGAAACTAGTCTTTGAAACAGCCCAGCACCTTGGAAAGAAATTATCTCAAAGCCAATTCGGGTTCTGAATGAGGTACAGCTTCATTTTCCACCGAGAGCTTTCTGCAAGGCTGTATCCCACAACAGCTCGCGGTGTTAAAAACTGAGGAGGCGGCAGATGGATGAATTGCTGACAGATTTAAAATCGCATGACAAACGTAAAGCGTTCAGACGTGAGGCTAAGGCGGGAGGAAGGTTGCAGGGGGAGGTGGAGGCAGAAAGGTCGAGGAAGTTATTCTGGGCGGGAGATGTGCAGGCGAAGGCAGGCTCCAGTGTGTTCAGCCTACAAGGGGAAGGGAAGGTCCTCAAGAAGGAGGGATGTGGCCAGGAGCATGTTCCATCAAAGGGCACGGAGCCCTCTGTCCTGGACTGGTGGGAGGAGGATGAGGAGGAGGGAGGCCAAGCCTGGCCTCCGCAGTGGTGGCGTGGCCAGGAGGAGCGGGGCAGCCCTGGGAGGAGACAATGTGGCGTGGCCCCAATGGTTTCCTCCTGTGGGAAGTGGTCCAAGGGAGAGTGCCAGCGCCCGGGGAGGCAGGGGACCGTGCCGGTATTGTCTCTGGTCGTCACGAGCCCGGCTGCGGCCCTCCGGGTGCGTGTTCAGGGAGGGAGAGCCGGCAGGATTTCCTCTCTGCGGTGCTGGCTCCCAGGTTAATAACTAACCAAGCAGTCTAGGCTTATCCTTTCATTGTGGAAGAGAATTATTTACATAATACCACTCTGCGTAATCTTTATTTAGCATTGTTTCCCCGGCGTAACACTGGACGGAGTGACGGTGCCCAGAAATGCAGTTTCAGCCCAAATATGTGGGAGGTTAACTCTTACCGCCCGGGCGTGCTTCTCCCTGCCTGGGCGGGGGGCTGGCTGTGAACTTAAGAAATACTCCAGCGGTGTGGCCATCTGTCATATAAAGGTTCCAAAAACTACATCTTCTAAACCTTGTTTTCTGTAGACTCCGGGCTGGTGCTCAGTGCCGGTATCTGAATGCTTCTCACTAGCTTCCTAAACAACACGGTTAAGGTTTGTCCTGTGCGTGTCAGGGCAAGAGAGCGGTTTTTATTGCGCTCTTCTGTGTCTCTACGTTGAAGAAGGCAGAAGGAAAGAAATGTGTCAGCCTGTGGGTGGAGGATGACAGGATTTGGGAAGGTTCCTGGTGCAGATCATCCCATCGTCTGTGATCACTCCCTGAGGACTCGCTGTCTCCTAGGCAGGCGGGTTTCGTCCTCCTCGGGGAACGTGCAATTGCAAGGTTTGAAGGCTTAGGTGGTTGTGTGAAGAGCTGGGGCCTGACTATTGTGGCACGCTAAGGTGAAGGACTCAGCCCTGGGCTTGGGTTTCAGTGGGATGCAGTTGGGAGAGTGAATTGGTGCGTAGGGTGGCAGGCAAAGCCCAGCTTTCTGCAGATCTCCAGCTGTGCAGAACCGGCTGGAGAGGGTGGAGGGTGTCTTTCCTCTACGCCGCAGGATGTGTGGGCTTCTAACAAGCTGTGGCAAACAATGGAAAGTTGGCTTTCTCCTGAAAATATTTTCAAAACTTATAAAATGACTGCAACAGCTCCATTTTTATAGGCCCGGGTCTCAGCTGCGTGGTCGTTGATCACTTCGTAAATAGCTCAGGCTTTGGCGTCTGCGCGAGCCTCCCAGTGCCGCGGGAGCGCTGGTTAGCACATGGTTTATTGGTGGCAGCGCCTGGCTCGTATAGCAGAAGCGCTCTGCAGCTCTGTGCAGGTGTTTACTGCCCAGCTTGCCTGATCCCTCTGGCCTGACGTTGCAAGGAGCTGGTTCGGCAAAGGCTGCGAGTCCCCGGTGATTTACGGTGGGTTACGCACCGCCCAGGCTGGACGCTGGTGCGTCCTGTCATCCCTGCCCTGAGGGCTGTGCGGAGCCGTTGTTGGTTTTGTGCTGGTGATGTGGACGTTATCCGATCGAGCCTGAAGCTCGCTGGAGCAAAGGTGATGTGTGAACACCCTCCTTGAACCAGTTACAGGGTGAGTTTGCCTTGGATCAGCGCTGAGACGTGTGACCGTAGCGCTCCTGATCCACTGCTTGAAGCCCTAAATCTTCATCTGCTGACTCGTCAAGCGCTTGCCGTTGCCATCATCACCTCATGATATCGTGTGGTGTGTGAATCTTGGGCACGTAACAGAGCGGCAGTGTTTGCTATCAGAGCTGTGCGCTTGGGACGTGTCTCCAGTCGTCTGCCTGGGGGTGTTTTTCCTGCATCAAAACCTTAAATAACTGCATCCCCTCTTCTCTGGCACAAGAGTTTCTTCTGTTTGGCGAGGGGATGACTCTTTTCCTGTTGGAAAGCCTTTCTTGATCAAGCCCTTGCTTTTATGCAGATGCCACATCATATAATTCCACTAATAAACTTTTCAAGCTCCATCTTGAAAGCAGTTACAGGGTTTGGTGGTTTGTTTTTTTTTTTTTTTTTTTTGCCTTTACTGCAGAGTTTCGAGCTCACGCCAAAGCATCAGCTTCATTTCTAGGTCACCGGTCCGCCCTTTCATTTTCCCCCTCACGCTCAAGTTGGCCGGCTTGTCTCGATTTGGTGATGTGTGCGGCGGTGTCCACAGACGAAAACAGGCAGGCCAGTGAAATTCATGTTTCCCTGCAACCTTATTCCTGTTGTGTGTGTATGTGTGTGAATAATAATAATTTCCAAATGCTAGACCAGAGGTGATTAAAAACTGTCAAAGAAATAAAATGCGGCAAAGTCTGCATTACAGGAATCTGTATCCAGCGTTACGGGGAAATTCTCTGAACTGGCAGTGGAAAAACCCTTCAATATTCTTGTTTAAGGTTTTCTAGCCTTAAATAAATGTCACTTATTTGGGAGGTGCTGATGAGGCAGCCCGAGCGTACCCAGGCTGTGCGGGCGGTCGGTTGCCGCTGGCTGGCTGCGGGCGCCCGCGGCCGGCAGCGCTGCCGTTCGGCGCTGGCTCTGCAGAGCGGTTTGGGATGCTGAGCTGCTGCCCAGATGGTTTTGTGTGATGTGGCCCAGGCACCTGGGCGCTAGCTCAGCTGGGGGCTTGTGGCTGGAGCTGCTGAGCATGGCTGACGAAGGGCAGCGGGGTGAAAGGCTTCCCTGCAGCTCGAGGGAATGAGAAGAGCTGAAAATCCTACTGGGGAGCGACGTACCGCGTCTGCTGCTTGCTCTGAGTGAGTACAAGTGCTTGTTTTGTACTGAGCTGCAAGGATGTTCAGAGGTTTTTATGCAACTCCGGTGTTGGGCCATGAAGCAGTTGTCATGTCATCAGTTAGATGCGCTGAGCATCTTTATTTCTGGGGCAAATGATCCAGCTGACAGCGTGTGTAGGAGGTGTCAGCCAGCCCTTTTTTCTTCCTCCTTTCTGGTTTGTTTTTTTTTTTTTTTTCCCCCTTTTCATTTATAGGTTTTAGTTTTGGCTTTGCTTGCTCTCTTGACAGGGCAACTGCTAAAAAAATTTTGTTGGTTTTTTTTTATTTTTTTGATGTCTAGGTGTCTTAAGATGCCATGATTAGAGATGCACGTAAAGAGCTGCTGCGGTTTTGGTCCAGAACCCAGCCAGCTGCCAGCAGCGTTCCTGAGGGCTATGTGGTGATGGACTGAGAAACGCTGCAGGATTTTGGGTTTTCTCCAGCATTACGAAACAAAACTGGAGAGAGAGGTGTCTGTGCATACCTTAAGGGTTGTGTTTTTGTTCTGATGCTCTCGCTGTGGAAAGCTAAGGTTTGCATCTTCTCTACTGCAACTGGTGTTTGCGGAACCTGGAGCATTTCTGTGAATGTCCTTAAACTCTGCCGACAGCGGGTGAAAGCTGGGAAATGAGGAGTTTGGTTTGCCTGGAGGTGGAGGAGCCGTGCTGTGGACTGAAGCGTGCAAGCTCCCTGGTTGCTCCTGCTTCCCCTTCCAAAGACCCTGTGAGTTTTGCTGTCCGTTTTGGTGAGACAAGAACTTTAAGCTCCATCTGTGGCTTTTTTTTTTTTTATTTTGTTCAGTTGTGCTTTTTGAATGTCTGGATTTCTTCTCAGCAGGAGGTTTCATTCCTCACACAATGTATTATTGTGTTTGCCATGTTCTAGTTCCTCGTTTTACGTGGAAGCACCTTGAACCTTTGCCTGACTTGGAAGATGGGTGCCGAGTCAGACCCTGGGTGCGGGCGTGGGGCCGTTCCAGGAAGAACGTGTCCGTGCATGACTCCTCAGCCTGCAGTTACCTGGTTGCCACTCGAGGCGTTAGACGTGTTTGGCTAGCGCGGGCGCTCCCCTGCGTTTTGATCAGCCGGTCTACACGCACTTTGAGTTTCACGGAGACTGATCCCGAGGGTAAAAGCGGCTGTAGCCAGAAACAAGTGAGTGTTCATGCTTGCCTTTGTGAACTTCTTGGATATTTTGCCAATTAATTCTTAGGTAACCAAGGCTAAAATTCCTACCGTAAAGGACACGGCCAGGAATGCTGCTAACCTGGGGCTCGATCCTTTCTCCGCTCATTCCAGTTTTGCATAAACTGGTTCAAGGTGCCTGTGCTGTCGCGGTGCTTCGCAGTCTGCTGTACGGAGCCTCTCAAACAGCAGAAGAAATGTCTAAATAAATACAGCAGCTTTGCCTTGCAGTCTTGCCGAGTCAATTTAGTCTGTGTGTTGAGGAGGCAGGACAATTAGTTACGGAGACAAATGGGTTTTCTCCGTGTTCTGCGCTCTCGTCACACGGCCGGCTCCCGGTGTTGCGATAAGCATAACGGTGAAATCTGTATTAAGCAACCAATTAAGGCATCTGCAGAAGAAGGAGGAAAAAAAAAAGTAGCAGCTTAACATCAACCTGCTAAGAAAGGTGGAGCTGAATTGTATCTCTTAATGGGCTTGGGGATGTCTGTCAGACCAGGGTGATTTCTTCTGCCTTTTTCACAGTGTCTACCTGCTTTTATTTTTGGGATATGGGGACTTTAGATGTAGTGCTGGCTAAACCTCACAGCCCCTTGCCATGTTCCTGTCACAGTGCTGCTCCTTCCCGGTACATTTGGCCTGAGCAGTTGGGTGGATGTTTTCACCACGAGGTCATGCTTTTGGTTGAGCTGGCACGGCTTTGGAGGTAGTACGGATGCTGAACGGAGGGATTGGGAGCCAAGGAACAGGGAGCCTGAAATCGGGGGATAGTGGCTGTAATTTGCACAGCTGGGAGCGTTGCTCCGTGGCAGGGGTTGGGATTTTCCCATCGCCCTTGGTGTGCCCATTACTTGCTGGTTGCATTACCTGTGTTCCTTGAGTCTTCCCTGGGCTCCTTGGGATGCTCGAGTGGTCTGTGATTTTGTGAGTGGTCTGTGATTTTGTGCTGGGGAGAGCTGATGCAGAGGAGCATTGGTTGGACGCCATCCTCTGTGGCGGCTTCTGCGAGCATCAGTGAGGCGCTTGATGTTCATCAAGCCAGAAGATGAGAGAGAGGGAAAGGTCCTTTTCCCGAGAGAGTTTAAAACTGCTTTTCTGCGGGAGCTTTGCTGAATTGCTGTTTCTCTCCCACTTCTTTTCTAAATCTGTTGCTGTTCTCTGCTAGAAGTGGCAGTGGTTTTCACTCCTGTGCTGTCATACATGGATGAAGGGGTTGCAGTGTAGAGTTGTAACTGCCGTGATGCTGATCATAAATGGGCAGTGCGTAGCTAGTGACACTTAAATTATTTGCTTCTTTGGGGAAATGCTGTAACTTTCTGTGGATTTTTCCCAGGTGCTAAAATAGATAAACAAGGTTCAGCTGTATTTGGCGTGCTGTTTGGAGAGATGAACAGCTTTCTGTCACTTTTCTGCCAGGCAGACTTTGAATTTTCCAAAGAAAACATAGCATCTTTTTGTTTCTTCCTCTACTCAAGGACAAATAAACAAACAAAAGCCAGGTGGGGGGCAGATCTGTTTATTTCTGCAAATGCATCTTCTTGGTGGGGCATTAATCTGGTTGCTCTCTGGTGCTATTTTTAGCAGCCTTATGATCTAGGGACAAGGAGCTCTTCCAGTCAGTGTTTGTAAGCAGCCTGGTGTGGGCTGGGGGGGTTGTGCAGAGCATGGGGTGTCCCTGGGCTGGGGGGTTGTTCTCCCTGCCTGGGGGACTGGAGGAGCTGGGCATAGCACCCCCAGCCCCAGTCCCAGTCTGGGAAATCTGTGTAAAGCATTGCTCTTCGGTTCCTGTGACCATGGTAACAGACTTGGGTACATCCAACTTGGCTAATTAATCTCATGGAGAGTGGTTTCCAGGCTGAGTCTCTCCCCTCGGGTTTCAGAGCAGAACTTGCGGTGTCTGATCCCCCAGCAGCCTCCGCAGCCCGTGCTGGCTTTCTCAGGGTGGTTTCTCAAGCAGATTGACTTCTCGTGTCCGTCTGAGCTGGGGAGGATGGCTCTGAACCAGGCTGATGTTTCTGGTGCTTCTCCTGCTCTGCTTTCCCCTCTCATTTTATAATCTCTGATTCCCAGGGAAGGAAGGTCCCAAACTCAGATGGGAAAAAATTGCTCTGATTTCCACCTTGGACAGGGTGAGGTGAAAGTAAATTCTTTTTTTTTTTGCATCTCTTCTGTTTCTGTGATGTACTGCAGGATCTCTGCCACCCCGCCTTTTGCTGTTTAAAATCCAGCCGAGTCCTCAGGCTCGAAACAAAGCAGTGCATCCTGGAGATGTCCGTGCGCGTCTTTGGGTTTCCTCCTCTGACGGTGCTGGTTACAGGCAGCGCTACCTTGCGCTCTTTCTCCTGGGTTTAATTATTGTCTCGGTGACTGGAGCCGCAGACTTCAGCGGGGACTGAGGAGTTCAGCCTCAATTAAAAACCCTCCTGTGCCAGGCAGATAGCGGCAGGCAGCCCTGCTATTCTCAAGTGTCTCCAGCAGTCTGTCCAAACAGCATGTGACCACTGCAGTTGAGAAATCTGAGTAGGCAGAAAGCAGTTTCTGGGATAAACCTTGTGAGTGTTTCTCTAAATAGCCTGAAAGGAAGGTTTTGCTTTCCGCAGCCGCTCTTGGTCCTTGAGCCTGGTCAGAATTTTAGGTGGATTACTAAAATCGTTATGAAATATTGCTAACCTCTGATCTTCAAAAAATCAGATTTTTTTTTTTTCTTTTTGATGCTGCCTCTGGTGTGTTTGAACTTAAAGGACTTGCATTTTCGTGTTATTTCAGGCTTAATTGTAAGTACTGGGGCCTTCCTTGCTTGTGATTTCAGCTTTTTTTGTTTTGTATTTTCCAGCAGAGCTGCAGTCACCGCGCAGTCGGTGACCTCGTGTTTGACCCTTTGAAACCTCTCGGGCAGCCTGGCAAACAAATGCGCTGTGAGAGGAGCACATGGGAGCAGCCTGAGCCATTACGCTGGTCAGTCATTGACCAGGACTCTTGTTTTTCTTCCTTTGAAGATCCGCTTAATCATTGGCATCGCGACCCCCGCTGCGCTAGGCACCTGGAGGGGTTCGCCAGCCACTCCCCGTGACGTCCCGGGTGACGTGGGAGATGGCAGGGGGGCTTTAGAGAGTCCAGTGCTGTAATCGGGTTTTGCTGGGGAAGAGATTGTCATTGATATCCCTGGGATTTGGCATCTATATAAATACACGAGCCAAGCTCTGTTTAAGTGTGTAGGTTCATGTCAGTTCATTTGCCTGGGAATAGGGTAGGGAGCATTCCACGGTTGTGGTCTTTCCGTGTAATTTCTGTTCCCAGCATAAAACATGGATGCTGATGAGGTGGGACTTGCTGAGCGTAAATCCCTGTGGATGCTGGTGCGGCTGGGTGGATGTGGCTGATTTCAAGCCTGTTTGGGAGATGGGGATAAAAACTACGTGGCTAAAACTGGTGCTGTCACGCTGACGGAAACAAGCGCCCATAGGCCTGGGTGCCGTACAGGTGACTGAAAGCTTGCGAAGCAGCTTTGAGATCTCAGGGTTGTGAGTCGGTTTTCCGCCCTTGTTTACCTTGATACCCCTGGGCGACACTGAGCGTTCAGGAGATGCTGCGGAGTTCAGTGCTGCAGCTGAATTCACACAGGAGAAATGAGAAAAGCTGCTTTTCGTTGAGGAGAAAAGTCTGTATCAAACGCTGGTGATCCTTTCAGCTTGTGGTTTGGAAAACAGGAGAAAATTCACAGCAAGGACTGATGGGCATGTGAAGAGAGGTAAGATCCTGCTGTTCTGTGGATCTTGTTTCATGGACTTTCTTGTCCTTCGCATGTTTGCTGATGTATTGGTGGAACTGGATTTTATTGGTGAAAATGTGGTTTGAACAGGTATCTTCAACTCACTCTCGATTTTTTGCCTAAGGGTGATTTTAAGCTGGGTTTCCAGGAGCATCCCTGCTCTTGCTGTGACTCTGGTCCACTCTCCCCTCCCAGAGAGGCACGAGGGACGTCTCTGCAGAGAGCAGCCTGTTTCACGCTCGCTGTGTGCTGAGCAGAAGCCGTGAAAAATGTTGTTTGGATGACGGTGATTTGGGGTAGCTCTAGAAAAATCATTTTCTGCTGGTGGACAGTTGCAAACTATTTCCCTCCACCCCACCCGGCCCCTTCCCCAAAACAAAAGAAGAGATAAAAGGATTCATTAGGAATTATTCGCTCGGCTCTGCCGCCTGTCTGAGATCTGGCTGTCGACGTTCATCCCCCAGCTCGGGGCGGGTCAGAGGGCATCTCCCTGGGGAGGATTTGCTGTTGACTGAATTGCACTCTGTCATTATCCCGCTGGATAACGAATGCCGTGGCCTCATTGGCAGTGGCTTCAGAAAAAGCACGGTCATCTGCCTGCGGCCTTGAGGCGAGAGGCGAAAAACCTCAGGAGAGCCGGCGCGGAAAACCTCATCTTGTGGGAAAGATGCGGGATGGACTGAGGCGGTTCGGCACGGCGGTTTGCTTGCTTGCGTGGTGCTGGACAAGTCTGTAGCCGCTCCGGACCTCGGTGTTATCCTGCTCTTCCTCAGGAGGTGGGGGGACAAACTAAGAGGGTTTAAGGGACAAAACCCCTTCTGATGGGGTGAAGCTCGTTAGGTTTGCTCCCGTTTTCCTCAGTGGAAAATGTGGCATGCTTCTGACACAGTTTGAGATCTTTTAATGAGTTTTAAACCAGCTTGTTTTGTTTTGTTTTCACATAGATTTCCTGAAAGAAAAACAGACAAATCCCCCTGAGCTAATTGGTGTGTGATTTGAATTCAGCTGCTGCCTTGGAAGTGCTTTTCCAGCAGCTGATCGGAAAACAGCCTTTCCCAAAGTGTTATAGGTTGTCAGTCAGTGGAGTGATGTGTTTTGTTTGATGGGCTGCATCTTTCAAGTTGGAGTGTCATAAAATACCGAGAGACGTGTGAAAAAGACCCTGATGGAGAGAGGTGATCGGGGGATGAAAGTCTTGGTAGCTGGAGGTGAGTATGGAACAGTGGGTGTCGGAGCGCGTTGGGCTGACTGAGGAAGCAGACAGACCTGAAGAAAGTTTACATTTTTAAGCACCAGTTTCAGATGTTCCCTTCTCCTCCTTCCTTGATCATCTGGCAGCTGCAGGCGTAGAAGGGCCCGAGGCTGTGCCCTTCCTGCATGTGGCTGCACGTCGCCGAGCGGCGTGGGGCTGGCCAGGTGCAGCCCTGTGAAGTCAAGTATTGAGCTTCAAACGTTGGCCTCTGCCTTTGGGGTAAACTGGTTCCCTGGAAGATGCTCTGATAAAACTGCTGGCCCCGGGTAATTTGCGTCCTGATGGCGAGCAGCAGAGAGGAGGGTAGGAGTTTGTGTCTCCGCTTATTGCTGTCATCCGTCTTGCGATCAGAAATTTATGAAATGGCCTTTTGTGTTCCAGCACAGCGTGTGTGAGCGCATAGCTAAGTGGTTAGCAAATACATCCAGTTGCTGGATGGGATCAGATCCCTGTCTAACACGTGTATGCGATGATGGTTCACGCCTGGATGTCCTGACAGGAGGAGGGGGACTCAGTCAGTTTTAAATCTTATACCCCAAGCAGAGTAAGAATTGCTTGAGATCACTGTAATTGTGCCACTAGCATTAAAAGATGTAATAAAACAAAAAAATACAGCTGCCTGTAAAATTCTTGTTGCTGTAGTCTAGCACAAAGTGTGTGGGACTGGTCGTGAATCAGTTTAATTGCTTTGGAGGGTCTGATCCTCCAGACCTTTATTGCTGCAAGAAATCCCCCTCAGAAGGGAGGTCGTCTTTGGGCTGGCGTTCAGCGCCGCGGTGCGTGACGAAGTAGCGTTCATGAACTGGGGCAGAAGTAGATCCCTTTATTCAGACAGCCCCGTATAAGCCTTCAGTACTCTGTGCTAGGCCCCAAATTTGCCTACGTTATAAATAAGTATGTGGCTGCATGCTTGTGTGTGTTTCTTTTTTTAAGCTGAAGGCAACCCCTTAAGCTCTTTTCTGCAGGTCTGTTCAAGCTGGGGCATGGGGAATTCCTAAGAGGATTATCATGGTTTACTTGATACAGAACTTGAACTTGAGCAATGGCTTATCTTATCAGTGATAAAAGACATGGAAATGAAGTTTACGTAACCGAGGAGGCCTTGAACGTGGCTTTTATTTTCTTTTTTTTCTTTTCTTTTTTTTTCCTCCTCTGGAATGACGGATCTCCCGAGTTTTTCCCTGCTCGCAGTCGCAGTGTTTGTTATCTGGCGCGTCCTGCCAGGGTGCCACTGGCAATCATTTATTTCCAGCGCTATGTTTGGAGTGGTTCTTCAAGAAAAGAAAAAGAAAGAGGTGGAGAGGGAGGGCTGCAGTGGCTTAGCAAGAGAGGCTGGGCCTTTGCTTTTGCTGGAAAGCTGGATGTCTGGACTGGAGGGACTGGTGCCGATCATGGCTTGGTGGCAAGCTTCTGCGTTATGCTGAGCTCGGCAGGTTGTTTGAAGAACAACAGAGAACAGACCCACTTCACCAGTGGGGCTGGAAAGTCTGTTCAAGTTGTGAGTAAGCTTGACCCTGAGAACCAGCAAAGCCCTGGGAATAGGGAAAGATGCCTGGTCTCTTCCCAGTGAATTGGACAAAACAAACGAGTGGGGAGGGCTGGAATAATCTCTTTGGTGGCAGCTAGTAAATAAATACAGACAAATGCCTGCTGCGGTGCTCCTGCTCTGCTGACCGATTGCTCGGATACAGGGTGGGACGCAGCATCCGTACCTCCGCATGGGCAGTGAAGCGCCCCGACTGCCGCTTGCCTGAGCATGGTGGCACGGCCGCGGTCTTACGGCTGCCTGACCCCCGTGCCGGCTACGCCTGTGCAGCGGTTGGGCTGAGCAGTGGTGTGTGCAGCAGGGCTGCGCAGCTGAGCCGGACGGGCTGCGGCTGCCTGCTCGCCCCTGTCCTGCACTTTGGAGCGGGAGATGCACCGCGCTGCAAGCAGCTATGTGACCAGGTGTCAGGAAGAAGAGAGGAACCCATCCACCCCGCCAGATTTCAGTGGGTTTGCTTGCCCTGGTGTCCTACACCTGCCTTCACGGTGCTGCGCGGGAGGGATTTTATTTTTAAGCTCTCGCTGTCACAGATTGCGACGATGCCGCAGAGGTCCAGGCAGCGCCGCGCTTCCCGCAGAAGGACTCGGCAGACAGTCAAAGGCTGGCAGGCTGACAGCGCGAGTTAGAGGTAACCTTCAGGAAATGCCACACGCAGCCCTCGCTGAGCTTTCTGGCCCCGGGCGCGTACAGTATTTACGCCAGACTCCTTGAGTTTCCCTGAAGGGTCTCAGCCTGCAGCTGCCTCTCTGTGCTCTGCCACCTGCCCCGTGTCCTCCTGGGCTGGCGCCTGAGGTCGGACCTGGCTGCTGGGCTCCTCTGGCAGCAACCCGCCACGCTGGGGGGCCTGTCGACACCAACCATTCCTCTGCGTGTGGCACGGAGGTCATCTCTCTTAGCATCCTAACAGAGATGCTCATAGTGATGTGCTTTTGGAGCCCTGAAGAAAGCCAGTGTCAAGTTTTCACCCTTGCGTGTGCAGGGAATGAGCCGTTAAGTGCAGCACCTGCACAGCAGCTCCTTCCTGGGAGTTACATGGGATCAGCTCTCTGTCAAAGCAGGTGTGTGGAGGTAAAAGCCAAAACCTAAGCCCTAAGATTTGAAAATTTTCCTCAGATTGTCTTGATGGTGTTTCTCCATCCCACATGGGGTGGGAGAAAGGAAACGCGATAGTTATCTTGTTCTGGTAAGTGACGGCGCTGAACGACAGCACCCGAAATACTTTGTGGTGACAGAGCCTGGACTGTGTAGGTGTGGGGAGGCTGCGCACCGCACTGGGACATTTGCCCCAAAGGCGCATCAGGTATTTTCTTTGCTTCCTGAGAGAAAGGTATATCTGTATATATACCAGAGCTGTTATACACCGCCCTCAGAGTTGGTGGCTAATGTGTCTTCTACAGACTGAGGAGTGACTCTGCAAGCAGCAGCCGGCTGGAGGTTGAGCCTGGGTTCAGCTGCTCCATCCACCCACTCATCCCGCTGCACGCGGTGCGCAGAAGTCATGTGGTTCCTTGATGCGGTGCTTCCTTCAGTGAAGGCTCAGCTGTCGTCCCTCCCCAGTGGATCTGCTGTATGAAGAGCAGAAAACTGCCCTCCTCCTGGGTGTGACCCTGCCTGGGGACGGCAGGAGCTTCCTGGTGCTCAGGGTCGGTGGAGTTACACTTCAGGATGCTCCAGAGCCCGTTTTGGCATGTGCATTTTGCGGAGTGGGAAGCCTCCTTTCCTGCTACCTTCTGAGCACTTGCTGCGTTGGAGGGGAACTCAGAGGGGCATTGAAATACCAGTTTATTATGGTTAATTTCCAGTAATGATTATTCCACGAGAGACTCTGAGCAACTCATTGCTTGGACTCGCTCAGTGGGGAAGAGCGGGACAGACTGCCTCAAGCTGGGGTCCTTTGGCCGTGTCGGCTCTGAATCCCCTGCCCCTCTGGTGTGGATTTAATTTCCACGGCGCTGCAAATGCTTCCCCAGTGCCCAGCTATCAATTGAAAAGCAGTGGGGAGGGGGGTGGTCCGCGGGGGGGGAATGGCAATGGTGGGGAATGACTTGTGGTCTCCATGGCAACCTCCAGATGATAAATGGATCAATGTGCTGTTCTGCACCATCTGAAACTCAAGCAGCGCTGGCTAAATCTGGGGGCTGCCTTTGCCTGCCAGACCCTGCTGTGGGGCCATTAGTGTGAGGCGGCTCGGCGCGGAAGCCTTCCCCCCGGCGTGCCTCCAGTAACGGGCGCTTGCTGTGTTTGCTGCAGGGTACGTGGGGTTTGTGTTGGAAACCCACGCTTGGTTCCGCAGAGACCTGCAGGGTTTTGGGTGTCTTTAGCGCTGCAACACTGCGTTGGAGTTAGGTGCTCTTAACGGGCAACTGGCCAGGCATCCAAGTCCCTGGGATCTGGGGACAGTAAAGAGAAATTACTCGTTTCCCCTCCAGCACTTCTTAAAACCTCCAGTGCGTTCTGCACCAGTGCAGGGAGATTTGTGCTTCCCGTTCTGCAAGTTAAAGGCTCAGGATCCAGGACGAGGTTTGTGTTGGGGTGGTGGGTAAGGGCAGCTGCCTTTGTTCTTGCTTCTGGTGCTGTGGATAAACAGAAAATCCGTCTTCTAAGCTGTTGCTCCAGTTCTTTCACAGTGGCCAGATTTACTTAACAAAAGAAAATATTGGTCTTCCTCCACTAGATTTTGTAAAAACTTATCTTGGTATGAAGTTTGCAATCTGCTGCTGTTTAAACAAGAGGCTTTCCCGTGCAGAGGTCTCGTACGTGCTCTGGGGTTCCAGCAGAGACTCCCCAGTTATCGGCCAGGACAGGGGCTGGTGTTACTGGAGCCAGCAGAAGGCAGTGGCCGGCTTGGCCCAGCCAGGCGTGCTCCACAGCACTTCTTTGGTCCGTGCTTTTCCGTCCCCACGATGGGATGATCCCACGTGTCCCCCGGTGCTTTGAGCGCTGCAGATCCGAGGGGCCGCTTGCTTTCGGCAGCGCAGGCTGGCTGCGGCGTGCGGATTTGTGCAGGCGAGCTCTCATCTGAGGCACTGCTCTTGCATCGGGGTGCATCAATGCATTTCCCTCACGAGGGGAGGAAAACTGTTGCCTTCCCTTTCCAGGAGCCTGCAGAGATGAGTTGCCAGAGGCTGCACCTGAGGCTTGTGATGAAGCTGCAAGTACTTCGCAGAGCTCTGAAGTCTGAGTTTTCTGCCCAGACTTATATCTGAGATGAAAACTGGTATCTGCAGGGCTCTTCTCACCTTGATTTCCAAATGCCTTTCAGGATGATTGGAGGGACTTGGATTCCTCAGCCAAGTCTGTCTGGGCAGGGATGCGGGTGCATTTAATTTCTAATTCGTGGTGTTATGTTTGTAATTTGGGTAATGCAGGCAGGGAGACCCGCTGTCTGCAGCGGGGTGGAAAATCCCTGAAGTATGCTATGAAACCATTTCTCTGTTGTGGTTCTGCCTCTCCTGCTCTGCCTGTAACCTCCGGCGTGCCCCGCAGAGCTGTTAATGGCTGGTGGCCCGTAAGGCTTTCAGGCACCCGTTCTGCAGATCGCTGTGGCTATTTACAAAGGCTCCGCTGTGGGACAGCCTGGCCAGATACCCGAGCTCATAATTCCGTGTGGTGTGGCACTGAAATGGCCAAGAAATCTTCCATCTCGGTTGCCTTGCAAGTAATTTATGGATCTCTTGACTCCAAGCTCATAAAAATCAATAACTCTTCTTGCTGCTTTTTTTTTTTTTTTTTTTTTTTCCCCAGCAGCAGCTTGGTTAAACTCTCCCATTTTTTTCAGCTGCTGATGTTGAAAGGCCGTGGCTTGTCTCCTTACCTGAGCTGTGCTTGCTTTTCTCAGCAGAATTGATCCAGGCTTTTGCACGGAGCAGTCTGTTCCTGTTCTTCACCAGGACGTCAGGCTCAGGTTACCGCAGGAGAGCATCATCCTCCCTTATGCCTTCTCCACAGGCTGCTGCAAGTCTTTGCTGTTAAAACTCCTGCTCCAGGGCAAAGCTGCAGAGCTTGGAGAGGTCAAAACGTTTTTTATTTTCCACTTGAGCGCTGTGGTACCAGCCAGCAAGAGGTTAAAGCAGCTGCTGGGAGCGACTGGCAGTAGTGGGAGGCCTGTTCCTGCCAGCAGAACTGCAGCCCCCTTAGCCCAATAATTTGGATATGGATATGTTAATTTATTCTTGCAATTTCTGGGCCTGTCTCTGAACGCTGAAGCGCTCTGATGATCTTTGCTCCCTCTCAGGCTCGGAAACGAAGCCCGAAGTGTAGCAGTAACAGCTGTGCCCTCTGTGTTAGGTTATTATCCTTTCAGAATTTAATAACATGACACCCCTTTTTACTGGATAGCTCATCCTTCCCTCTAGGAACAGATCGATACCAGACCTTGTATCCGCTATTTGGATGTAATTGCCAGTGTCAGCTGATGTCTGGAGCTGATTCTCCATGCAGCCCTGGGAAGTGTGATGGACGGCAGGGGGTGAGGATTTCGTTTCCAGGCTGGTGCCGCGCCACATCCGCGAGCTTGAAGTGAAGAAGCCGTTTTGGAGAGAAGTTTTCACTGCTCCCTTCTCTTCTGGCTTGCATTTTGTGATAACGTGGGAAAAACGGAGCCTCCAATGGCAGTGGTGGGTAACTATGTACGAGCCATGACGCTGCCTTGGGAGGGCTCCAAGGAAATGAAAGCTGACGGCTTAGTGATGGGCGTGATTTGCGAAGCACACGGATTTGGGGAGGTCAGCTGTCGGTGGAGGAAGGGTTTGGTAGAGGAAGGGTTCAGCTTTGCATGGGGAGCAGGCAAGAGGGCTCTCCATTGCAAACAAATTATTCTTCCTGAGTTTTTAGGGTAATTGGAGGGGGTAATTGCTGTATTTTCGTGCTTCTGAGGAAGAAATGATTCAAGTGCAGTGCCAGGGGTGTGGTAAAAAGAGGAGGTTTGCTCCAGGGCTGCTCGTCCCCTGCCTGGTCCTCCCTCATCTGTGCTCAGGTTTCCTTCTCCCTGAGTGCGAGGAGCCTTTGCTGGGATAACTGGTGGGATGCGTTGCTGTTGGGATGGAGAGAGGATGTGTTGTGGGTGATCTGAGGACTGTTTTTCAAGGGAGCAGTACTTTTTTTAATGAGTGGGTTTGGGATGAGGATTATGTGCCTGGAAACATAGTACTTGGAAAACACAGGAATGTAGTACCTATAAAACGTCTGCAGTATCTAGAAATAAAATAATACTTCATAAATATTTCCTAGCAGTGGGGTTGGCCTGTGCAATCCTACAAGGAAAGAGGGGCAGAGTGATGGGTGGTTGGCTCCATCCTGCCTTATCCCCAGACAAAGCGCTGTATTCAATACGGTGTTCCTCAGTATTGCGCCCTTAATGGAGGCCGTAGTGTTAGGTTGCAGGCTGGGGGAGGTTGGTGGGGTGGCATTCCTGTCTCTTCTCGGTCTGTGGCAAAGCTCCTGTAGCTGGAGCCAAGGCAGGGCTCCTGCCCTGTGTATTTGTTTAATCGCCCTGTCTCCAGAGAGCGCAGAACTGCTGGGAAATGCAAAACCCTTTCATTAAGAGTACTTGATGCCCATTTTCCTACCTGAAAGCTGCGTGCTATTGTGGGCATGTTTTTGTTTATAACACCTGTGCTAATATGAGCTGCGCAAATCATCTGGAGAATGGGATGAGTGTCTAAAACCTGGGGGGGAGCGAGGGGGAAGTGTTTGGAAATACAAAACCTGCCCTGTGCAGCTGCGTGTGGTTCCACCAGCCAGAGCCGTGACACGTAACTGGCCTGTGCTGTGTACTGCACTTCCCTCTCACTCTCTCTTTTTTTTTAATTTATTATAATCTCTATTTTTGTACCCAATTAAACTGGGAGGTGGAGGGATGGGAGAGCAGAATGAGACAGACGGATATAATGGGGCTAAATCCTGCCCAGCTGTTTTCTCAGCAGCCTTCTCCCTTACAATCCCAAGGAAATAAATGCTCCTCTGGAGGGTCCTGATGGTTAATGATGATTTGAAGAGCGCACACAAACATCTCTGCAGATGCAGCCTGCCTGTGAGATGCCAGTCCTGCAGCGAGCCCTGGGACCTTGCTCCTCCTGCATTCGCTGTGATGATAAATCATTCATAGCCTCTGCAAATGCAATTCTCGTCTTTGCTCTGCGCATAAACAGTCCAGGACCCTGAGGAAAGCCTACGTTTGTAGTCCTGGGAGGGTGAGGCAAGTGCTGTGACAGCTGGGAGGATCTCAAATTCACGTTACTGGAAGGGCTCTGAGCACATGAGTGTAAAAGCAATTCTAGATGGATGCGTGTTTTGTTTTGTGCCTGTCCCAGGGTGATGAAGGGAGAACAGGGGTGTGCTCCTCTCATGTCCTGACAAATCGAAGTTATTGCAGTGCGTGGCCCTTGTTTTGTAGGGGTCTGGTTGCAAACATGGATCATGGTGCCTTGTAGGTGGCTCTTGTGTTCAGGTGATAAAGGGAGAAGTGAAGAGGTGCCGAGGGGGAAAAATGGAGGGACCTGGAGTCCTGACTGTGGTTGTGCAAAACGCAGGTTCGCAGAGGTCTCTTGTTTTGTTTCAGTTTGTTCCAGCCTGAAACGTGCAGCACGTTGGCTGGGTTGAGGGTGAGCCTGGAGTCAGCTAGAGGTTGGAGAAGCAGCCTTGCCTGACGTTGCTGGGGAGGAGTGACAGCTGTGTCCACCGGCGCTCCTTACACTGGAGCTGGTGCGGAAACAGAGCGTGCAGGGAGGGAACGGGACCCTGCGTGGACACCACAACCTCAGTGCGTGCTGCCCCAGACCTGGTTTGAACAACTCTTCTCCTGGCTGGTGCGGTGCTGGCCCTGTTGACATCCACATTCTTCCCCCCGTGCGGGCGGTGCGTTGGCTGGTCGGTATTCCAGCCCTAATCCCCTGGAAACCCCGGGCGGGAGGAATGCCCTTGGCCATTAATAGCTGCCAGCTCCGGCCAGCGCGCTGAGAGGAGGGTCACTGGGCCGGAATAACTCTGTCTCTTGCTGTTTCCAACAGACATCCAGCCCTTGGACTTCGCTCCCGTCGGCAAATTCATATGGGTTTCTGGTTATGAGTGTCGCGCAGCCAGCTACCGCAGGGAAAGGGAGAAACGCGCGCGCACCTACACACGCTCTAGAAATATGTCAGAGCTGGGCTTGCTGAGAAACTCCAGCCCAAGTGTGACCTACTTTGAGATTTATAATCTGCAGGGGAATGCCCTCTGGATTACATCAGCGTGGTCCTATCAATTTGTGCTTTGGGTGGAGGGAGCACTGAGTTGCTTGTTTTCCCCTTTTGCGCATGAAATGAGGGTTTTCTTTTGGATTTTTTAGTGTTTTCTTTTCTTTTTTTTTTTTTTCTTTTTTCCCCTCTCTCCTAGCACTCAGGCTTGAGACCAGAGGAGGTGTGTTTGGCAAGTACAACAGCTTGGGCTGTGCTGTTCTCAAACCGATTTGTGCTGACACCTTTTTGCTGGGAGGTGCCGTGCCGTGGGACAGCGGAGTCCGCGCTGGTTTGTGTCGGCTGGACGGAGCTGGCTGGCAGAGGCTCTGGTCCTGGGCATGGAAAGATGCCTCATCCAATCTCCCCAGCACCCTTTTGATACTTGGATGTTTCAGTCTGTTTGGGTTTGTTCTTTTTGTCTGATCTGCTGCACTGAGAGACACTTTAATAAAATGTGAGAAATTCTCCAACCCTTGTCTTTCTCCTCTTGTCACCAGCCATTGTTTGTGTAGGAGCTCGAAATCTTTCTTTATTTTTCCCAACTAACAAATTGCTTCCAGAGCTCAGTGAAGATGTGCGTATCCAAAGCAAGAAGGAAATAAACAGGGAGGCTGCGTTTAATTTCAGCGTCTGCCAGCAACGGGGAACCCATCAGTTGCCAAGGAAGGATTTTTTTTGGAATAGAGGTGCACCACACTTCATTTTCCAGGAGACTCTGAAAATAAAGAAGCTGGAATGGAAATAAAGCTCGCTCTGATGAAGAGAAATCGCTGCGCGTTGGCTGGGAGTTTGGCCTTTGATTGCAGAGGTGGCTTTGCCTGGGGTGGCTCCGGGGGCTTTCAAAGAGGCTTTTCTCCCATCTGCAGGGCCTGGCACGGCAAGAGGAACGAGGAGCGAGGGTTGTTTGGTCTGCTGGTGTGAATTGTTCTGCCAGACTTCAAAGAGACGTGGAAATACCTAATCTGTCGTTTTCAAAGGGAGGAATAAAATATTCTGATAGATTCTAAATGGAATCACATCAGCGGTGCCTCTTCCACTGATGCCTTTGAGCTGCTCACTGATCTTTCTGATTGGGGTAATGCAGTGAGGAAGATACAGTATTCCCTCGAGGGGAGCAGCTTGTGAACATTACTGTTCAGTCAGCCTGAAAAGCTCTATTACAGACAAATTTAGACCCGTCTTTGTGCGCCGAGAGGCACAGCCTGGCTTCCGGGAGCAGGCTTTGTCTGGAGGACAGGTGCACGTTGGGCTGAATTGTATTTACCCTTTTTATCTTTTGCCTGTACCACTTTCACCTGCTGTCTCGGGGAGGGGGTTGGTGAGAGGGTTCGAGCGGCTGCGGCAGGGCCGGTTATCCGGTGTGCGGGTCCCGGCGGTGAGGCATCTCTAGCAGGACTGCGGCGTCGCTTGCTCAGGCCCATCAATTTTTGGCAGCTCTCCAGGCACCTAAATGAGCTGTCCTCGGCAAGACCGGAAGGTGAGGGGGAAAAGAGATTTGCAAACTCCCTGACTAATAATTTTCGTCGTTTCTCGCTTGCCCTGCCGGGTTTCTGTGCGCTGGCCCGGCGGCTGTGGGTTGTGCTCGTTGCTGGTGAGGCTGGAGCAAGCTCGCGGTGCGTCCGTGGGGTGAGCTGGAGGCTGCTCTGCCGTGGCCGTGGGGCTTCCCTGTGTACGTGGTTAGGCTCAGCTGGTTGTCGCGTACGGAAATGGGAGGGTTGTGCCTGATATTGGCTGCTGCTCTTGCCGTCTTATGCATTTCCACACCCTAGTACTTGAGTTTCAGTCCTGAGAGCCTGCTCTTGCAGTGGAAGATGCTGGGTACTGCATGTGGAAAAAGCCTCGGGAGGTCTTTGTGTGTTACTGGGAGTTGCTGGAGACAAGTTGGGGAGATAAAAGTCAGGTGGATAAACCATTAGCCTTGTTTAATGTGCTGCTTGAGTTTCTTCAGGGTTCTGTCTGTGTTTCCCGGGTTCTGTAATAGCTTGCACTGATGTAGAGGAGATGTCATGTAGGAGTTCTTGGAACAGTATGAATGTGGAAAAGGGAGAGGATTTCCTGAAAGCACAGTACAGATTGTTCTGCGTGTCTCAGCTACACTGGTGCTTCTGAGAATGTCTTTTATCTCCATCGTTGTGCTTGCTCTTCACGTCCATCCCCTGAGGAATTTCAGCAGGGCAATAAGGATTGTACAGCCTTTGTGTAGACCAAGCTCTTCTGGGCTTCCCTGTAGTGGACGTGTCTCAGATGCTCTTGAATACTGTGCTTCCCAGCCGTCCTGGAGGGACCACAGGCTCCCCGGTCCCGCTCTGCAGCGGCAGCACAACTGCAAATGGCAGCACGTGCCACAGAGCAAGCGCCGGCTGTTCACTGACGCGCTGTGGGATTGGACTGCATCGGGGGTTTGAGGGAACCCATCTGTAAACATCTTGTCCCGCAGCAGGAGGGAGGGGGCGTTCCTTAGAGGTAACCGTGGACATCCATCACGGGTGGTTTTGGTGCCCTGGCAGGGAAGCAGGACTGATTCCCTTCGTGCCTTGGAGCTGCGTGTCTCTTCTCAGCACTCAGCGGGAGGGAGCATGTGTGGTGGTGTTCCTGGGGCCACAGCCTCTCCTGTGGGCCCTGGAGCTGCTGCTTACGGAGGGCAGGGACAGCAGTTTGTGGCCGTGCTTCCAGATCAGATCCATCGGGATGGGAGAGCGCCTTTAGGGCAACCCCACAGCTGCAGCAGAGCAGCCCCTGGTCACACCAGCAGAAGCAGCTCGTGGAGATGTCCTGGCTCTGGCGAGTTGCCGTCCCAAGGCTCAGCGCAGTCGACTCCGCGGAGCAGTCTGCCAGATCCAGCTTAGCGTGGTCGCAGCTGTCGGTGCCGAAGGGGAGGGAGGAAGGAAAAGTTCCCTTTGAAAAATAGCAGTGACAGCAGGAGAGCACGGAGGGGGAGGCCTATTGATTACACGCTTGTCTCCGCTGCTTTTGTCCCTCTGCTTGGAGGCACGCTGGGGACAGAGAAACCCTCTGCAGTGGTCTGAGGAGGACGGTGGTGGAGCAGGGTCTGATGCAGCCTCTGGGAACTGAAGCTGCAAAGTCTAGTCTGGGCTTGACCAAACCTTACCAGAAATCCTGACTTCTTGGAGACAGCAGAACATCCCCGGTGAGACAAGCTTCCTGGAAGAAAGAGTTTTGCTCTTAGTACGGCGTCTGAACTGTCTGGTGAAGGCAGCTAGCCTGTGGGCTTACGGAGCAACTTGGAAATGTGGAGGATGTCTTTGTGTGTCACTGCAGGAATCCATAAAAGTCCTATTTGTGCAGTTGGCATTACAAAATTTAAAGGGCCGTTTGTGTAGGGAACTAGCCTTGCCACTAGAAAGAGATCGCTGGCTCAGCAGCTGCGCACAGCTCAGTTGTGTCGCCACATGGTCTGGGATTTGTCCTGCTTGCAAAATGCTGCGTTTAAAGAATCTCTCAAGCTCTGAAATGCTTCCCTCAAAGCCACTTGTGCCACATTCCTGTTCTCTGAGTATGTTCCCTTATCTTTCAGCTCTCTGCTTTCCAAGTACAGTACGTAGCTATGGGGAGCTTCCAGTCCATTTGGAGGTGGGTGGTGGTGACTGTGAGCCGTCTTCCTTCTGAGTAGGGAAGCTGAGAAGAAGCATCGAAGTGGCTCACCTGCCTGGAAGCTGGGAGACCTGTGGTGTTATCCTAATCCAGTTTCTGCGTCGTCAAAGGCTGTTGGCAGCAGGCCCTGTGGTGGAAGGGCAGTTTTGCTCCTCTGTACCAGTACAATGACACCTTTCCTAGGTCTGGCTGGGAGTGCTGTGTTCTCTTGTAATTGAGCCAGAAGTTGAGACCTGCAGGGCTTGGCATTTGCAGGGCATTTCTGTCTTCTTCAGAGCTGTGCAGAAGGTGGATCTCCTTGTGCAGTACCACCCTTGTGTTTTTCTGTGACTGTTTGTGTGTATGTGAGACCTGGAGGCAGCCTGGTCCTGAGAAATGCTCCCTTTTCACTTTCAGGAAGGCGTGAAGAGCCACCGTGAACTGGAGAAAGAAGCTGGTGTCACAGGGAGTTGGTAGTTATTTGTACATAGGCCAGAAAACCTGCGTGTCCCTGGGTACGGGCCGTGCCGGAGATGGATGGTTCTGTGTGGATGTAATCAGTGTGACCAACCGGTGGAAGCAGATTGCCTTTCGCTCTGTGCCCCTCTTGCTAAAAATACCAGGGAAGCCTATGATGTAGGTTGGAAAGCCCGTGTGTGGGCAGAGAGGTATGGTAGCAGCCCGTTCCTCAGGGAAACGGTAAGGAAACCTGGCACCGGTGGAGCGAGGACCCAGCACACGGTAGGCCAAGGGCTCAGCCTCTCGTGAAGCGCATGGTCTCCTCTGGGAGGATGGATGTTCCTCATGGTGTTCGGGAGCGTAAAATCTGGTGGGTGATGCAGCTCCTTTTCTTACAGGTTTCTTACAAAGCCAGCGGTGTCCTCCAAGTGTCGCTGACCGGGTAACACACTTGTTTTGTTGGTTTGGAGTGGGAAAACATAGCTGGAGCGGGAGTGCACATGGCAGATGTCTGTTTTCTTTCAGAAAGCCTGGGGGTAGTAAAGACTTAATTAGCGTTCTTGCGAAGGCAAGTCATGGGGAGGCTCCGAGACTTAGGTTTGCTGGGAGAGACTTGGCGTTGGGAAAACAACAGATTGCTGGAAATGTGTAAGCGAAGGACTGGTGGGAAAGAGCAGGCGGCATGGCAGGGGTGGTGGGAGCAGTGAGGTACGCCGTGCGAGGGCACGGGTTTCCTTCAGCGTTGATTGCACAGTGGCTCGGCTCAGTGTCCTGTGCTAGTGCCTTATACTTTCCATCCTGAGCCCTGCTCAGTGCTGAGGTGGGAAGACCTGTTTTGGGGTTTCTGCTTGCTGGGAAAAGGTGAGCTGTGCAACGCTTGGGGTCACCAACCTGCTCAAGTGCCAGGCTCTTGGTTGTCGGCACAGGAGTTAGGCAGCAGGTTGCTTCGTCTCTGCAGTTCCACTTCATTTGCTGTTTTGGAAGGCTTGCTTTGGAGGTGATCCAGGGATAAAAATCCTTGTGTGAGGCCAGTGATTTGCAAAAGTTCATGATTCTTTTTCCCTGTACCCTTTTGTCTCCGAAGGAGACTACACATGTGCTTATGTTGGCTGGGAGAGACGCTCTTGGGGAAAACCAATTAATGTTTAAGACGTTGAACCTCCGGTCTACATCTAATCACCGTATTTCTGCATTTGCGGTGTGTTCAGTGGGTTTCATTTATCATGATGAAGTTTAGTTGAGCACAGCTCTCTTGCTGGCCTTCCAGTCCTCTGCCTGAGGCACATATGTTTCCATTAATTTTCTGCTATTATCCACTCAGGTGTCCTGTGTGATCCAACATACTTAATTTCATTCTACTGAGCACCAGCGCTTCCGATCTGAAGTTAACAGTGTGATCTGCAAGCATCATAAGGAAATGAATCTTTCTTTTCTGGAGATAACTGCTTCCTGAATTTCTGTTGTATTTGTAATACGCTAATAACCTCCATCCACCGAATCCTGCTCAGCTGTTTGTGTCCTCTGGGTTTCTGTTGAACTGGAGCGTTCCTTGTTGTATTACTGTTGCATCCGGAGCCTGCTGAGGACCGGTTGTGCTTGGTGCTGCTCCAAGTGAAGGCTGGTCGGTGTGTTAGACACATTACTGGTTCTTTGAGGGTCGGTGTGCAAGCAAACGCTGAGGAGATGGATGTCAGAGGCCTTGGGAAGAGGGAATATGACTGTGTTGGCTGAACACATACATCCAAGGGACATGGCGATGGGTGTGGTGTAAAGCTCTCATGTAGAATAAAGATGATTAAATAAAAGCTGACTTCAAATGGGCCGAGGTTCAGAGCTGGCCTGCCTACAAAGCACGACCAGGGGCAGTCTCTTTGGTGGTGGACAGGCAGACAGGAGAGCTTCGAGAAGGCTGCACTGTGGCTTTGCAGCTGTTTGATGCTTTTAAAGCGTGGCTTCAAAGATGTAGTCCTTTGGAAGTCTTTGTTCCTGGGTGAAGAGGCCGGGGTCCCCCTTGTCTCTAATGCTCTGGAGCCGTCCGCAGCGTCCCCGACATCTGCTCCAGTGTTGGGATAACGGTGTGCAGGAACGTGTCTGCTGCTGATGCCCGGTGATACATCATTTCTGCCGAGCTGAGGTAGCTTTTCACAGGCTGGAAATGCCTGACTATCAGGCCCTAGAGCTGGACAAAAAAAATGCAGGGAACTTGTGGGCTGAGCAAATAGCTCTCATAGCAGACTGTTTGCACAGAGAAGCAAAGTTTAGAAGCAAAAGCAAACATGCGCTGGCTAACAGAGAGGGCGAGGCAGAGGAAAAATGCTGAGACACGTTTGTCTGTCTCCAGGTCCGTTTCTCACTTGGCTGCTTGTGGGATTGAACGCTGATGATCCAGAACCTGACAGGGCAGTGTTTTGGTATATACTCGTTAAACCCCTCAGCCAGTGCCAGGCATTTAAAACCAAACAGTTTATGCCACCTTCTGCCTGCGCAGACGCTTAATGGTCTGGTGAGGTCTGGGGGTCTCTGCTTCCCTTGGGGGTCCGGTGCTGTGAGCGGGGTGTGCGTGTGCTTGCATGCGTCCTCAGGAGCAGGGAAGGGTGGCTGGGCTCTTGTCTTTGGGCTCAGAGAGTTGTGCTGCTCAGGCTTGTGTATAAAAGGAATCTCCTGAGGCTGCTGGCACAGTCCCTCTTGAATGTCCCCTGCCTAGGGACAGCTGTGTTTCTCAGAACCGAGCGGAGCAGAGGAAGGAGGAGCGGGGAGGTTTTCCTTTGGCGTCTCTCTTTGTAGTCCCCTGCTCTTGACTTTGAGGTACTCGTACGGATTTGTGGACTGGGGGTCTGCGAGGCAGCAGGAGGAGGAGGGTTGTGTAACGATGGGCCCGACTGTTTCATTAGGTGACGATGTTCTATAATTTAATTAGAAGTATCTTAGTCCAGGCAGCGGGAGGAATATGCCTTTGCCTCCCCTCAAGCCTACTGCTGCTAAGTGCGCTAATCCGTTTGCGTTTGTTCTGCGAAGGCGTGTTTCTGTCAGGTTTTCAGGGAAGACTGTTTCCTTTTAAATGGCACAAAGATAAGGCAAGACACTCGAGTCCTTTGTGGGGAGAGCCTGGGATCCTCCAGGTGAGGGAGGTTCTGTTGGAGGCTTTGGCGTTTCAGAGGTACAGGCTGCTGCTGACTACTCTTCGCCTGCTTTGTGTGGGTAGTGCAGTTGTCCCCTACAGTCATTTCTCTGGCGTGATAGTGCAGTGAATACCAAACGTACGTGGCTATATGTGAGTAAGTGTAAAAGGACTAGTCATGGTGTAAATGACTGAGATGAGGAGATGGGTGTGCAGAAAATATTGTGCATTGAGCACTAACAACATGCTGTACTGTTTTCAGCGTACAATGCAAACAGTTTGCGCTCTGAACAATTCGCAGTCTAAGCCGTGATAATAGAGTACAACAAGTGCATGTTCCACTTGGAAAATCTTCTTTACGGGTGTTTTCCATTTAGCCCTTGCAGCGGCAAAGTTTCGTTCACTGAGGTTTTTCTTTACAGATGGAGAAATTGAGGTTTGGAGACTTTAAGTGACGTGTTCCGGGAAGATGCTGTCGGAGCCAGGATGAGCTGTCGGGTGTTCTGTAGCTTTCCGTCTTGTGCCTGCGCTGCGGGGTGTCCTTGCAGAGACAGCGTAGGTTCGGCACCCCGAGTCGCGCCGGCTCTGCGCTCCTTCGGGCCGGGTGGCCGAGGGTGCTAACGCCAGCTTTGCCGTTTTCCCTCGAGGAGCAGAGGAGGCCGGTTGCCAGCGGAGAGAGCAGAGCTGAAGACGGGTTTGCTTGCAGGGAAGAGGAGGCCCCTAATGGAAAGGGCACTGTGTGTAACGGGACTGGGCTGCGTGTCGGCTGTTTCCTGCTTGTACGGCATTTGATCCGCAGCAGAGATTGAGTCCCGATGACGTCCTCCGTTGAGGCTTCTGCTGTTGTTGTTTCAAGGGAAGCCTGTATGACTTATTCATGTGATTTTCAGAAGTTGTCCCACAAGAATATGTTTGAGGGTCATCTTGGTTTTGTTTTTCCTTCTCCAGATGCTTTCCATCTATTAGACGTCCTCTTTGTCACTTCTTCAGAAGCAAAAATTTCTGGCATTCTTGGTAGTTTATATTTAAAGGGAAAAACGCTGATAATCAACAAAAAGACTTCTGTCATGTGTGCATGTATTTCTTTGTGTGCAGGGTCTTTCACTGCTCAATTCTGAACGGTTGAATTATTAAACTTGAAAAGCATCTGCTCCTTAGAAAGCATTCACGTGTACTGTAAACACGATGGATAACAAGGCAGACCCTAATCCAACTGACATGGCTCTGCTGGCGTTTGTAATACAGGTTTGTGGTTTTTATGATTTACTGCTGGGGTGGCTGGTGACTGGTCTGTTGGAGTCGGCTCCCTTCTGCAGGACTGAGTGTGCTGTGTGGAGCGGGATTTTCCCTGGGCCAGCAAGGAGGTGGCCCATGGGTTGGAGGCCAAAAGCTGCTCCAGGCTCACCCTTGGAAAAGTCAAAGCTCCAAGGATGGGTTTGCCCTGGCTCCTGGTGTGGCTCTGCCCGGGCAGGAGGAGCTCGGAGGCCGAGGTGCTGCGGGGTGTCCTTGTGTGCTGGGGGAAGGAAGGGTTGTGCCTGCTGGGCTGCTTGAGGTGTTTCTGGGCCTGTAATATTTGGGTTCATTAGGTCTGGCTGTATTGTCTTCATCTCTGTACCGACTTCTAGACTCTTCCTAGTAGGGAGGCGCAGAGGGACCGACGGATTTGCACCGAGGTGTTCCTGAATCCAGGGCTGACTTCACTGCGTGTTTCCTTCCCAGTGCCTCATTTTTTAAGCCTGCGGATGTGCGGGATGAGCAGCTCTGTCAGCAGCTGCCCGGGCAGAGCAGAAGGCCTGCGCGCTCCTACCTTCAGTGTCTGAACCTCTGCTCCGAGCGGCTTCCCCCCGCCTCCTTCCACCCCACCCCGCTGCGAATGACTAACCAGTACAGAACCCGTGGTGGCTGGGAGGCCAGACTGGGGTTGAAAACTTTCCCACATGAAACGCGCTGGCAGTGCCAGCAGAGATGAGGGTGAGAGGAGACGGCTCCGCTGTGCCAAAGCGCTCTTTCATCTCTTTTCAGCCCTCCCCGTGAGGGGTCCTGGCTCGCAGCACATAGATGCCTTGTGCAGATGTCTTGGCTGGGAAAGAAGTGGCCCCTTATATCTCTCTGCTCTGCTTGGGAGGGAAAAGGCAGCTATTGATTTGCTTGTAGCCAAAGTGAGCTGAGCCAGGCTCTGCAGCGCTTTATTGAGCCTGGATTAAGGCTTTGTTACTCACTGACATTAAAAAAAAAAAAAAAAAAAAACCAAACAAAAAAGAAGTAAAGTTGAAAGTAGAGGGTTTTTTCCTTGTTGGTAAGCAAATTGCTAGCTGGTTGTTGTTTACCTGCTGGTTATTTCCCAAGCAAGTAAGAGGCAGGGATAGCCGTTGAATAAAGGCTGTGCCTCCTCATCGCGTTCGAGAGGGGAGCGGCGCAGCGCTGGAAGCTGCCGGGCTCCGATCGGGGCTGGTGGCGGGCAGCCAGGGCGATCTGATCGCGAGTCGGTGGCAGGAGTCCAGTCGTGAAGGGACAGGTGCTTTCCCGCTGGTGGGAATCGCGGTGGGATTGTTAGCGGCGGTGAGAAAGAAGCGGCTGGGGCGGGAAGCTGAACTCAATTGCAGCTCTCGGTGATGGTCGCTTGCCCCTCAGTGGCATGCAGGAGATCTGCCCGACCGATCTTCACTGCTCTATTTCACTTCTGGAGGAGAAACAGAGCAAGCAGTCTCTGGGTCTCTTAATCTGGTCTTTTTACTGAGCACTAAGTTCAGCCTTGAAGGCTTTTCCCCTCTGGCAAGTAGGTATTTTTGAGGAAAAACAGATTTTTTGGGAATAGTGTAATTGATTTCCTTGGTGCTCTCCTGGAGAAGTCATCGATCTGGGCTTTGCGTCCCCTTCGCTGCCGTCACGAAGCGATGCTTGGGTGCCACGCTCTTGGCGCTGCCTGCGTCGGCCCAGGTGGATTGGTTCAGTGTGTGCGGAGCGACGGCCGCGGTGGGCGCCAGCGCGGATGAGGAGCGCTCCGCATCGCGTTCAGCACGGGGGAGGTTGGCTGGAGGACTGCAGCAGCAAGCTCTGCGAGTAGGATGAGCTGGCATTGAAGCCCTGTTGTCTAAACATGTTAAATTTTAACTTGAATTGTGTGGTGGGCATAAGCATTGCATTGTACCGAGTACTTCTGTTGATCTTACGGGCCAGGTGATTGCTGTGTGCACGCGGCGCAGCTGGTTTTGCTTTTGTTGAGAGAGCTGAGAGCTTGGTCAGAATTAGTGCCTGCTGCTCATCTGAGCTGCCCTGCAGAATTCGTATAATCTTGTTTTATTCTGAGGAAATAAGGTTGCACTGTGGTACCGCGTGAACTTCAGCTGAGATATTCTCTGCTTGGCGCCTGCGCGATGTCTGGTGTCACCCCGTCCTTGCTTTGCACATACGTGACAGAGGAAATGCTCCCTGGGCTCGGGAGGGGAAGGGGCTTTTCTGGGTGTTTCCAGCTGCTAGAGAGCCCTAGTGATCTTTAAGCTTCAGGTGCAAATTGTTGTCGCAGCATTTTCCCAGGGAAAAGCAGACTTGAGAGGAAATGGAGCTGTAAATGAGCCCGGCTGGGCTTCTGGCTGAGTGCGTTGGTGCTCTCCGTTGGGCACAGGCCAGGCGTTCGGAGGCGGCCGGGCAGGGCCGCGCTGCGAGCTCAGGTACCCCAACCCTCGCCCGGTGATGCGCTGATGATCCAGCACGTGCGTGCCGTGCTGCGGCTGATGGCGCACGCGCTCGACGCCGCTTGCGAGCGGCGCTGCCTTTATGGATGGAAGTGCACGTGCTGGCGTTGAGCAGTTTACCCGCGGACGCCGAGAGCCTAACCTTGTAATTTTAGCAGCTGGCTCAGCGTGGCTTGTGAGCAGATAGGCTGGTTAAAATAAATAAATAAATGCAAATGCAGGCCTGTTTCCTGTGCGTGTCAATATTGGAATAATTTTAAATGGTGTGTTTTCCCCTGGTCACTGACCTGTAGTTTATTCCATTATCGACTGCTAGGTTACTGGCTCTCTGCGTTCCGTGGTGAAGCAAACTGTGAGGCTGGAATCCTTTGGCTGGGATGGTGTTGCTGGGCAGGAGCTCGCATCTGGCTGGCTCAGACTGGGGTGAAAGTGTCCCCTCTGGCAACTCGAATCCTCATTTATCTTCACCTCCCCCCCTCGTAAACGGGTTAAACAGCATAGTGGAGTATTGATCCTGCTTTCATCTGGTGGCCTCAGGCTGCAGCAGTTACCTTTGCGCCACATTCCTGCTGCTTTCCCAACAATGCCCTACATTTTCTCTGGAGCTCCCTCCCTCCCCTCCGTGACCTTCTCCTGGGTCGGCTGCCATGGGCTTTGCTGCCGGACACCAGCGCGTGCCACACCGACGCGGGGCAGAGCTTGGCAGCTGCGAACACGGTCATGTTGAGTTTTGTGGCGTGGTAGGATGCTTTTGTTCCTCAGGCCCTGTTCTAGGGGCTGTTGGCCTTTAGGTGGGTAAGCTGGTCCTAAAATGACCACGCTGTCTTCTTTTAGGGCTGTTGCAGGGAGACTGGGGGCTGGTTGAAGACCACGCAAAACATCTTCTGTCTGTATTGGTGGCTGAATTAGTGCCGTGGTTACTGGTAGGTGTTCAGTGATTGCCTCCTCCTGGTCTTGTGGCAGTGATGGACCTCTGCTGCTGCGGAGACTTGTTTACAACGCCGATTAAGGCTCCTGGGGTGGCCAGTGTTGCTGCTCTTGGCAGGGTGCTTCTTCCTGAGAAGTACCCGAAGCTTCTGACTGGTTCTGTCATCCCCCTTGCCACTGGGTGACGTGAGCACAGCCTGGCCTGAGACTGCAGACTGTCCTGGCTGTGCATGAAGGCTCTGCGCGCGTGGGTGCAGAGAAACGCTGTGTCTGGGAGCGAGTCTGGTAAGCTGGGCTGACCCATGGTAAACCATCATCCCTTTTCATACCGGCCTGGGGTGCTGAGGGTCTCCAGCCTCGGTGGTGGCTGCATGCCTAGCATCGTGCTGAAGGCGTGTCTTATTTACAGGGGAGGAGGAGATTCACTATTTCTTTTCCTTTAAGCGTGAACACTTCTACTGAGCTTGCACGTCCTGCCTGGGACTGCCTCGGGCTCTTTGGGTAAAAGTAGCTTTAATACACAAATATTCAAAAATCCTGTTTTGTGTGATCCATTTGTATTTCAGGTCTAATGAGGACTTGATCTTTGTTAGCGACTGATTTGCGTGTCTTACTTGTGGGCTACGGGGGTGTTAAAAAGGCCTTTTTGTGTGCTGCTGCTCAGCTTCCCAACCAGATGCATCCATCATCTTCAAAAGAAGCAGGGGAGAAGGATGGCTCATACTTTTTTTTTTTTTTTTTTTAACCACTGGTATTTGGCATCCAAATAAACAGGTGTTCTGGCCTGGGAGCAGAGCAGTACTTGTCTCTCAGAGCTCCTGTCTCTGTGTCACGTGAGGATCTTCAGGGAGTTTCTATCAGAGAGTTGGGTTTAGTAATGATATAATTTATTTATTTATTTTTCTATTAGGAGATTGGTGAATAACTGGGTTCTTGGTGTCTGTGGCAGGGTAGGCTGGTACAAGAGGTAAATGTCTCTGGAGGGCAGCCCAAAAATGGCCTGGGATAGAATTCAACTCTGAAAGTAAATAGCGCAGCTGCTCTGTGAACCTCTGGCCTGACGGGACAGATATTTGGGACTCTGTCAGTCCCAGCCTTACGCGCTGTGTTCAAACAAGGTCACGTCTGCTGGTACCGGTGGACAGATGCTGGGAGTAACCCTTGAGCCTCTGAGGAACCCAAGTCTTAAAAGTTTTAGGAACCAGGAATTTTGGCACTTTGGCACACGAGGTGAAATGCATGTCAACATCTGTCAACATCTTGTATCTCCTCACAACTTGACGTATTACCTCCAGGGTTTGACCTCCCAGTCTGGCCTTGTTGGTGGCTTGGTGTGGAGAAATCCAGTGTGGATGGTATGGAAAAAGCCTTCTAGTATCAGTGTCCTCTGGCCTGAGCCCTGCCAGGGGTGCATGCAGAGGACAAGTTGGTCCTTGGGAAGGCCAAGACAGCAAACCCCTGGTCAGTCTTAACTTTGTTCCTTGGTTTCCAGGCGGTGCCAATTCCAAGAATAAGGCAAACACTGCGGTGGCCTTATCCAGGGATCTCGCTGACGTCAACGCGTGCGTGTCTGTTAACCTCACTGGACTGTGGGTCAGGTTTCTTTGAAGGCTGGGCATTGAAAGCCAAGAGCCGAGAGGCTAGCTGGGGTCGCTCCGGTCTCTGCTGGGGTAACTCGGCAAAGACAAGGGGCAGGCTGCGCGAGCCCAGCCTGTCGGGAAGGTCAGCCTGGATGTGATGGAAGGCAGAGGGGGTTTGCATGGCCCTCTGTCTTGAGCTTCTCACACCAAACATGTCTTATAGAGCTGGTGGTGGGCCTCTTGACACGCGTCTCCCTTTAGATGTTTGTTTATCTGCCTGTCCCCAGGGTGCTCAGGAAAATCTCTGGGGGTGCCTGAAAGGACCGAGGCACCCAAGTGTCAGCGCACAGGGTCAGCACAGCATGCTTGGTTTTATGCTGTCCTTAAATAAAAGCAGCTCCTGAGCAGATGGAAAGGTTAGCAGGAGAGTTGCGTGCCGTTGTGTTTTAGTGCTGTCTCCCTGAGCAGCTGGAGAGACGCGTTACGAAGTTCTGGCTTTAACAGGACGGTGATCGGCAGCCTGGCTGGGGCGGCGCTGGAGAGGACTTCTCGGATCTTTGTGGAGTGCTGCGTGCTTTGGGGCAGCCTGTGAAATCCATAGTGACTCTTGTGATGTACCAAAATCCCGGTGCGGGCCTAGGTTTGTCAGTTGTATGTGAATTACATGAGCTGGCCAGGAAAGGTTGCTGCTTGGCTTTAGAGCTCTATGTAACAAAGAAACAGAAATAACAAACAGTGGGTTTACTTAAGAGTGATGCAAATGTGCTTTTTTACTGTAAGCCACCGGAGAACAGTCACTTTCACCTAGCACAACCTTCCTGCAGACGACGGCACCTCCTTCGTTTGCCGCCTGTGATGCGCGCTGGTGGATGTCTGCCCTCAGGTTGTCTACTGTGTTCACAGTCTTGATGTCTGAAGTCTCTCGGTACCTTACTGACTGTTCTCCTGCTCCTTTCCTCCGCCGTGCACGTGCTGCTTCCTCACGGCATTTTGGCACCAAGGAGGAGGCAGAAGTAGCGTTTAAAACATGAAGGATTCCAGATGTGAGCACACCTTGGACACTGCTGGTGGAGGAGAAATGCGTAATCCACGCAGGTGTTTACATTCTGGTGCGGCCACATGGTATGTGTGGATAAATACATCCCAGATAAAGTTGCTCGCTTTTGTGGGTTAGTTTCCTCTCTTCTTTTTGAACTGTGACTTGAAATCCACACCCCGGGGAGCGTGCAACTGTATACCTGCTAGCTGCATTCCCTGCTGCGGTGTCAACTTGATGGTTGGAGCTTCACATTCTTAAATGTCAGCGATGAGGTGTTAGAAGTTCCCCTCTTCCTGCCGGAGGAGATTGGAAGAGGCCCTTGAGAGCTGTTTGCCGTAGGAAATAAGAGTTGCCAAGATCCTCCGTTTCTATGGAGCCTGCGTGATCCCTTCACCTTCTGAAGGACGGAATAATCCTGGCATTGCCACTTCAGCCCCGTCCCTGGCCAGACAGCAAAGTCTGGTTGTCCTTCTGATGCTTTTGATTAGCCTCTGCCACCGTTCTCCATGAAGACAGGCCAGCAGAAATGGCTTTGCTGTGAGACTGAGTCTTCTTCCCCGTTGACAGGAGCTCTAGCGCTTACATTCCCTCAATGCTGTGCAAATAATTTTGTGATTTTATTCACAAAGGCAAATGCTTCCTATTGCGCTTGGGGAGGTTGTGTGCTAATGAAACCGAAAATTAGTTTTTCTTGGTGTGAGGTTTAATTTTGAGCATCTTGAGCACAAGATCAGCACGGGGCTGTGAGCTAGACAAAGTTTTGTTTTTACGAGCGCTCGCTGGAAAACTCATCACTTCTGCTGATGCTGGTTCTCCTTGAAGGCTTTGTAGTGCCTACGGTTATTACTGCTGCTGACTTCGTGTTGGCTTTGTGGCAGAATTGTTAATCTTTGGTAGTGATTTCAGTCCTTTTATTTACCAGGTAACCTCGAAATAAAAGACGCTACCTCTGTGTCTGTATCTTTTCCGTTAACGCTGCAGATCCCAGCACGCGCAAGTGGGGAACGGGCTGTTTGAAAGGCTGCTCTTCTGGACTTCTGGTGCTTCAGAGAAGCTCTGTGTGTTGGTTGGTGCAAACTACACTGAACTCCTAAGCTCTTGAATTATTTTAGGCTCTGGAGTGTGAAAAAAGGATGCCACAACGCTGTCTCCAAGGTAGTGCACGGGGCAATGACGTTTGTGGAGGGTGCGCAAGCAGCTCCCCTGTGCCACGGTGAGCAGCACCTCTGCGCTAGCAGGGCCGTGGCACAGGGGTGGAAGGGGACCCTGGGGTGTTGATTACCTAATTTCAGGCTGGTGTCTATACCATTTTACACTTTCTAACTTGTGTCAGCCAGGGCTCTTTTTATATAGATGTGAATTTTCTGATGCAGACCGTGCTAAGGCTGCGGTATCTTCCTCCCTGCTGCAGGCTGTTTCAGGGATCAGCTTGAGTTGCCGTTTCCTCCTTTCCGTTTTTCAGCCGTGGTGCTGCATCCCTTCTCATCAGGCAGGGAGTTGAGACTCCTGACTCAGTCCTCCAAGAGACTCATGAAGTTGCCTGGGTAAACACTGCTGCATCCGAGCAGGCAGAGCTGGCAGATGGGGAGGAATGCGGCCGCCTGACGTGGTCAGAAGGAGGATGCGTGTGTTGGATGTATCCTGGGTTTGATTCGGTGTGAAAGGTTCAGCTCCAGGCTGCTGACCTCCCCGGCCCCCAAAGTGTTGCAAGAGCAGTTGGTTGCGTGCGACCTTTTTAGATTTCTGTCCTGACCTGCTGTGTCATGCGCTGGAGACGATGGTTTTGTGAGGATGCTCTTGGGTGATGAGTGAAGTGCTCTGATATATAGCCCCCAAATGCCATGGGGTGTTATTTTTGGGTATTTCTCAGGTCAAAAAGAAGTATCTGGTGACTGCGTAGGAGGCTGCTGCTTTGACTGGTGTGCACAAGCATTAACAATGATAAATCTGCTTTTTTGAGGTTTTTTTTGTTATTTTTTTCCTGCTGAGCTCCTCGAGACTTCTTTGTATTTTGGTAGAAAAACAGAGGCATAAAACCTAAGAGGTGTAAATGTGTCTGTCCCAGGAGAGGTGCCGAGTGTTGGGGGAGCGCGTGGGCTTGGGGCTGCAGCCTGTGCCGAGCCACATCCCAAACGCATTCTCCAGCGCCTTTCCCACTGAGGTGGGGCCCGGAGCGATTATCTGAAACGGTAGTAACGCAAATTGAATGAGCAGTCCGGTTAAATAAGTAATGAAGTTAGCAGGGTGCCTAATTAAATTAAATTAAAAATTATGTATGGATGATGCCTTTCTAATAATTGCTGTAGGTTTGTCATTGAGGAGCTCCACACCGCCCTCTCGGTAGGAAGGTTCCTCTTTCTCAGATAAATGCCTTGGTACCACCAAGGGATGCATTTTACTCTTCTCTTTGCTTTGGCTCCTTCCTGATGTTCTTGCGGCCGTTGCAGCATTGCTGTTCTCTATTTTGCTGGGACTGAGTTGGGGTAATCTCTCCTCATATATTTGACTTTTTTTTCCCTTCCTGCAAAGGGTTTCTGCTCTGCTCCTGCTCTCCTAGACCAACCCTGGTGCTTTTTCCTCCATCCCTGTGCCTCGTAGGGACTGTCCCCTGTCCTTCAGGGAGTTGCTCCTGCTTTTGTACGGCATTGTAAAGCAATGTCTGGCAACTCTGGACTCGGTGACTTAACCCACTGCTTTATTTGAAAGTAATCTCTTAATTTCCATCTTTCCAGGCTTCTTCCAATTAGCAGCGTTTTGAAGGTGTGTGTCAGGTGTGTCAGCATTAAGCTGAGGTGGAAGAATTATTTTGAAGTGAGGGAAAGCAGCTGAAATTAGAGACACTTGAGAAGACAGAGCCATCTCCTTTCCGCAGACAGCTCGTTGAGGGCAGTCTGTCTTGCTGTCCTGGGCACGGTCAGGCACTTAATGCATTTTGAAGATGGGTTGTCAAGGCAGAGCTGGCTCCAGCTGGCAATTACTGACCTTTGAGGTAATGTCTCCTTAATAGAAGGATGTGAGTACATCAGAGGAAGAATTATCATTGTCATAACCATCTTTTCACCTCTTTTGAGGAGGACAGGTTTATTAAAGGACCTGTGCTCCAGCAAAACTGGTCCTGCTACTCCAGGAGATGAACGCCGGCTTTTCTGAAGGTGAGAGATGTGGGGAAGAGCGTGAGCCCAAATGACCACAGCTCTGCTGCTGGTTTGTTAATATTAATATTGTCTTAACTGTGTTATCCCAGAGGTGCTGCCATCACTGATGGGCCCGGCCTTGGCCAGCGGCGGGTCCATCTTGGAGCTGCTGGCACTGGCTCTGTTGGATGCAGGGGAAGCTTCTAGCAGCTTCTTGCAGAAGCCACCTCTGCAGCCCCCCCACCACCAAACCCTTGCCACGCAAACCCAATAAATACACTGATGTACCGAAGTGACCTGCATGGGTGCAGTGACCTGAGCAGGGCTCTGCATGTTTCATGCACAGCTGCTTTAAAGAGATGCTGATCATTTTCAGCGTGACCTCCTAATTATTGGAGCAGATGAAAGCCTTTTCCTTTTTTCCTTCTTCTTTTTAAATCCTCCTCCCCCTGCATGTTCTCTTCTCCCAGCTCCTTCCCCAAGCCCTTATCTAAGCCAATCAACGTGAGACAAACAGCCAAAAAAGCGGTGTTCTTGCAGTGGCGATTAACTAGATGGGAGACAGCCGGTGTCTGGAACCCCTCAGGAGGGCCTGGCCTGGGGGTAACCCAGGGTTTTTAGCAGCCAAAGGGAGAGCTGCAGTCAGAACAGAAACGCTCTTGCGTTTGAGGTCCTAATACAGTGACCTGCATCCTGGGATGTGGATTTTTTTTAAGAAGAACTAAGTGTGGAATTTCAGTAATGATGAGGGGCTTTCCAGATATCTGATACATCCCTAATTAAAATAAATTAATACCAGTATCTGTATATCGTTTGCAGGTGAGTTTTCAGAACTTCAAGATGTATGGCTGGGTCCTTCAAGGACACTCTTTCTGTCCCAAATGGCCGTTTAATGTTGATCCAGTGTCCCTCAGTGTTGGAAAACATGAGTGGAGGGTAATGTTGGTGCAGAAGTAGGTTCTGTTTCTGACCACAGATTGCTGGTGGACACGTGGGTTTGTTTTCTCTCATACTTCAAGATTTTTCTTATCTGGAGCCATGGGAGGGATTTTTCCAGTGTCCTCTGCTCTGTTTTGGAGGAACACTGAACAGTTGTGCTCGTGGTGATAACGGAGTAGGCTGAGACGGGGGACAAACTTGTCTCATGAATTTCGGCTGCGGTGGTGGGCTGGAAGGAAGCTGAGCAAATGGACCTGATGTTTAAATAGTGTGTCCTGAATTGCTTTCATTTGGTTCTTGTTTTGTAAGCCATTGGCTGGGTTTTCTGTCCTTTCAGAAATCAGCAGCTTCTTATGAAATATGGAGCTGTTTAAAAACAGAGAGCAGCTGCTCCATCCTTGCGTCAGCGAGGGCTCGGCAGAAGGAAGGGGAGCGGTAGACGGTTGTTTAGCTGTGATATTCTTCCCTTCATCGTTGTTGTCATCTTGTGTTAACGGAAGATCCGATCAAATATACCGCAGGCAAGTAAGACTTAATGTTTCTTTGTTCTCCTGGACCGGTGCTGGGAGGGAAGAGGGGCAATGTTTGAATGAGACTCTTATTTCTGTGGTTCAGACTGCCTGGTGTTGCCTGTGTCGGTAGATACGTTGTTCCGCTCTGGTTGCTTAGGCTGGTCGCTGTATTTTTAGCTGGGGAAAGTCTTTACTTGGTTGTTTGTACAAAACCTCTGCCGTGTGATACGGAAACCTCTGGGGGGGTAAATGTTTAGTGGGGAGAGTATACTCTGTTCACACCGACTTCCTAACTTGTTCTAAACTCTTTTTCTGAAATCTCAGCCAGATTATTTAAAAAAAATAAAATGAAAAATGAGGAACACTGTTGCACAAGAACTGGAAAGAACCCAAATAGTTTGCTTACTGTTAAAATTGCGACATGACTGGAAACATTTGGTAAAGAAAAATTAATTGCCTGGTGTTTTGTGGTTTCCTGTTGAATCTCAATTTTTAGAGGAGGTTGAAAAACCCATGGATGTTTCCTCAGATTACTAGATAGCATTATACCTTGTGTGCATGATGAAAGATCTTCAGCGAAGCGTGCCAGATATCCATGGCTTGCTGTAAAAAGTCTCTCCCATCTGGAACATGACCGTTTTCTCCTATTTAGTAGGATGGCTTGAGCGGAGATAAACATGCAGTGAAACTTAACCTGGTCTGGTCTTACTTGACTTAAAGAAGTCTGAGTCTAGGTGCTGGCTAGAAGCATCCTTCCAGTCCTTGAGTTGGTGACAGGGACAGGGTTTTTGAGCAGTTTCTTAGGCCTTCATCCTTTTGGTCATGATCTGCCAGCATGGACTTCCTTCCCATCTGAGAGTCACCTGAGGAAGGATGCTCCTGTGGTCGTTAGCCCCCAGGTAGAGCTTTTAATGAGCTTTGAAGCCGTGGACAGGGCTGGCTTGTAAGGTAGGAGGGGGTCAAGCAGTCATTCAGCAGAGGAAGGGCTTGAATGTGGCTAAAGATCTGCTCTGGCCAGGAGAGGCACCATCATGGCCAGTTGCAAAACCCTGTCAGTGCAAAGTTGGAGCTTCTGTTGAGGAGCACCTGGTTCTGTACAGGGTCACACACGGGGGGCGTTGGGTGGACGGGCAGGGTGATGAACACTGCAGCAGTGCGTCCTGTGCAGGAGGCTTGGAGAGTGTCCGAGAGTTGCTGGATGAAACCCTGGACTGGAGACCTCCGGTCGGATCAGAGGAGCGTGGCTCTCCTTGGCCCACAGCCTCTATATCCTGTGATCGTGCAGATGGTGTTTGTGTACCCAGAAGTACAACTTGTGATGACATAGGGCTTAAGGTTGTGAAATCTTTGAGGTTCCTCTGGGAGTTCCTGTGGGAAGGGAAGAGTTATCCCTCAGAAAACTTACGTGGGCAAATAATGAATCCCAGTAAACGCCAGAGGTTTTCTACAACAAAGGCAGGGTCTGTGGGGAGAGCGTGGTTAACAGTGTGGAATTGGGGACAGGTTAAAACTCATGAAGAAGTGCATGTGGGGAGCTATAGCTGTGCATGGTGTATTAAAGCTTTAATTTGAGGTCGCTGACTGAGATCAAAATAAGGTGCCGTGAAGCTACGTTGCTTTTGGGGAGCTGAAAGCATCTTCTTGAGATGCTTTGGCCCCACAGCTGCAGACATAGTTGCTTAAAATCTGCTTCTGGTTGCCCTGGAAAACAGAAAAGCTTTGGGTTTCTTAGTGTACTTGGAAATAATGAAAAACTTATTTAAAAAGTAATGCCCATCTAATCCTTCAGCTTTCTGAAAGCCCCCATCCAGTTCTGAACGTGTGTGCTGGCTCTCGGGCTGTTGGGAGTTAAATTCTCCTCTTGGTTCAACTGTGGAAACAGTCCTCACTTATCGTTTCCCAGTTTAGCTCCTGTATTAAAATTATAACAAGGCTGGGGTTTATTTTTGTCTTGTGTACATTTATCTCCTGTGTATCCTTGTGTCTATTATTAGATCCCTTGCTCCATCGCTAAATGGATTGGCTGAGCTCTTGGGGACAAAATGCTGAAGCAGATGACCAGGCTGTGATGCCCTCAGCCGCGCTGCTTTTCCGGTGTTCACGGTGACTGGGTTTGCGTGGCGTTTGCCGCAGCGTGCTTATTTTAAACGCCGAGGACGCGGTGGGCAGAGCCGGCAGATAGGAGATCTCCGGCGTACCGGTTCAAGGGAGGAGGAGGGGGAGCTCCAGCTGAAAATAAGCAGAGAGCAGAGGTGTCTCTCTGGGAAGCATCTGAGTTGCATGACAAGGGTTGCAGCCCTCTTCTTGTTGGGTTTTTTGTTTGGCCTTTTTTTTTTTTTTTTTTTTTTTTCCATGGTGGGATGTTTCTGTTTCAGCAAATAAGGGAATGTCTGATCCTCTGAAGGAGGACTGATGTGGTGGTTGGCTGGCTATGGACTTAAACTTTCCTGAATTAAAAGAAAAATTGGCCACTTTTTATGGGTTTCAGCCTTGTTTCATGATCCCCATGAGTATTGCTTCTGCCAGTCAACGGCTGGACACTTGTCCTCAAATCAGTCCCCAGCTTTTCGGCTTGCGTGAGAGTGATTTGTACTTCTGATCTCGCCTGCCTCCTGTTTCCACATCCAGCCTGGAAGAGCTGCCTTTTTTTTTTTTTCCTCTGTTGTTGTTGTTGTTTCTGGGATATCTTAACCATGGTCTTCCTCTGCTTGCAGGGTCTGTTTGTCCATGTGGCCTCTTATGTTTTCTGCAACTCTGTCCCAGGTCTGAGGAAGATCTAGGGTCCTGCATGCTGCAGTGGTGTGCCTTTCACAGGACTGGGTTTTGGTGCTTTTTTGATTTTTTTTTTTTTTTTTTTTTTTTTTTTTTTTTTAAATAGCCTAGGAAGTGCCTTTGGGAGGGACATGGTCCAGAACTCATGGAAACAGTTAGAGGAGATTCTTACTGGTGTAGAATGGCTTTGGATCAGATTCTTGACTTTGTTTTTCTTGATCCCGTTGGAGGGGCGCTGCCTGGGAATGCCAGCTTTCGCACAGATCCTGGAATGAGCCGTCTTTTTCCACCTCCTCCCTTCTTTGTGTTCCTCATCCAGCATCCTTTGGTTCCTGCATCGGTGCCTCCCTGTTTTCCCCGTGTGAGCGGCGCTTTCCGACGTCAGAGCCTGTTCCTAAAGACGCAGCTCGGCCCACGCAAAGCCTCTTCTCTGCTGCGGGCTCGGCTAGTAGAGGCAGGTATGCCCGTTGGGTAATTTTACCTGGGGCTGGGTGTGTTTTTGAAGGCTCTGGCTTCTTGTGGAGGTGAGGTTGGCTCAGCCCTGGCCGTGCGGCTCTGGGTGTAGGCAGGATCGGTGCCCAGGACTGAGTTTCCTGCGGGATTTGCTACTGTGGCCACAGAATTACTTGGCAGGTGGGGGAAAGTTGATGAAACAAACCTTCTTGCCCTAATTGTCAGGCTTTTGTATTTGTTTTTGTGAATTTTTTTTTTTAATTTTATGAACTTTAAAGCATGCATGACTGAACAGTTTAATTAGCTGTGGGAACTGCTGGAGATAACTTACTGGGATTTACTGCAAACCTCGCTGCCCTGTTTGTGTTTTCAGCACAGCAGCGTTGCTGTGAGCAGGCAGGAGTGCCCGTGAAGGGAGCCCAGATGAGATGTTAGCACCCGAACAGATGAAAGCGGCTGTGCAGTTGACTGGTGTGTAGGCTGGCTGCTTGCTGTGGGAACTGGTCCCTCATCGGGTACCGTCCCCGGGCAGGCTCCTCGCAGGGATGGGATGCACCTTGAGCACAGCAGAGCAGAACCCAGCCGTGTCCACGTCTCTCATGGACCTACCTCTTCCATCCAGGTCAACTGCTCGCATACCTTTGTGTTGCAAGGGAAACCTTACATGTCCATGCTTCGTGAACTGCGTTCTAATTTGTTAATCTTGGAGTCTTCTCTTCTACCTCCCACTCCAAAATATTTCTGTGGCTGTGAAACCGCTTACAGGAGGAGCACCAGCAGTGGTGTTAGAGTTGGATATGGGCTTTATGGAGTTGTGGAGGTTTGTCATGGTCTGTTAGCACGTGTTCAGAGACTGCTAATGGGTGATGTTCCCAGAGAAGTGGGCTTGAAATCCTGCTCCCCATGCAGTGAATGGAAGTTCTCCTTGACTTTGTAGAGGCTGATGTTCAGTCGAAGTTCTTCTCCCAGTCCCGTGCTTGGATCCCTTGCTGTGGCTGAACGTGGGCTTTCCGGACCACGAGCAATACCTGAGTGGTGGTGGAGGAGCTGTAAGCGGCTGCAAGCAGCTCCTTCTCCAGAGAGAGCACAAGTGAAGACCAACCTTGGAATAACAGAGCTTCTAACAACAAGGTTCTGGCTTGTGGTTCCAGCTTCACTAGTGATGACCAAAATTGGCTTTCTGATGTGTTTTTCTTGTGCTCATGGTGATTTTCTGTGGTCAGATTTGCCTCCTTTCTTGTTTTGTCCCTGCGCGTGAATGGGTTGTCTCTGGAGCTGGCTTCCGTGCCACAGTCTGCTTTGTGGTGACACCCAGCCTCGAGCGCATGCCGGGCTTGCCATCTCTCCGGAGGCTGTACATGAGTGAGTGGTTCGAATTGGTTTTGAATTGTTAAAGGTCAAGGATATTATTGCAGAAAAGGTTCATTAAAAAAAAAAAAATACTGGAAGAGGTGCTGTTGGTTATTTTCTTTAAATCCTTAGATTTGGGGTTTGAGAAGCAAAATCACTCAATTATGTTTTAAAGCTGAATAAAGAAGTCAGTATTGAATGTTTTAATGTCTTGCAGATGCTGTGGGGTTGCAGGGTTTTATTTTAAATTTAACAATGAGAGCTGGAGTGGCTCCAGCGCTGTGAAGAACAGTCTCTTTAATTAAGGGTTTAGGCTGGGGGAGCGCGTTAGTGTGATGCCATTTTAAAGTTTCAGCGGGGCTTTGTAGTTGTGACTTGTTATTCCCATCTTGGATCGCACATCTGCCTGGCTGGGGTCGCAGTGGGGATGCTCCTTGCCCGGAGAAGGGAGGTTGCTCCACAGCAAGGTTTCTGCAGAAGTTTTGGCTCTGACTTTGTTTTTCTCTTTCCCGCGGCTCCTGATGCCCGCTTTGAAGGTGCCATCATCTCTTTGCAGCCATGTGCGCGTGGTGCATTACGCCCAGGAGAAAACGCCAGTCTTGTTCTTCCCAAAGGATGGTTTTCCCGAGACCCGCGGAGGTTTCTCCGGAGCAGCAGGGTGTGGAAGGGAGCTATGTGCCGGCAGCTGTCGGCGGAGCAGGGCTGGATCCCATCCCTGCACAAGTTTCTAGGCTGCACTTCTCTCTGGCTTGGTTGCCTGTTGCTTACTGGGGTGGAACCCAGAAAATTGGCCATTAAAAATAAAAAACAAATTATATTCTCCCCTAGAAACTGCAGGCGTTCCAGGCGCGTACCCCTGAGTTCTCATCGGAAGAAAGCAGCGTTAAGAGATTTAGGGTGACGTCTCTAACTCCAGCCCATTCCCTGCTCGTGGGACTGGGGCGGATGCTCTGTGCCGGTTCTGGTTTTCTCTCCCATGTGCGGCTTTGGCTCTTTGGTAACACAACATACAGTTAATTATTGGAGCAACAACTGCTGCTTTTGGCCATCTTGGATACTTTGCTGTACGATCCAGCACCTGCCAGGGTTTGCTGTGTCCTGGTTTGTGCTAAGCAGATTGCTTGACTTTTTTTTGGGTAGTTGCTGTGGGAATTGGGCTTGAGGAATTGCAGTCTGGTAGCAAAGGCTGAGCAGCTGCGCGCCTGCCAGGTGCCAAGGTTTGCATTTCGTGTCTCCTAGTATGTTTATCCCCATAAAATAATTAATTGGACTAGAGCTCCAAGCAATGCTATCACCTTTGCACATTAACCAATTATAATAACGCTCTGTGACTTAATGAGATTTAGAAAGGAACGTTCAGGGTTTTTTTGTTTGTTTTTGTTTTGGTTTGTTTTCTGTTTTTCCACTGTTAGGCTCCCACGGATTGTGCATTCAAGCCTCCTCTCGAGATGGCGGGGCAGTGGGCCACCCGCGTGTGGAGGGCTGGCCACGGAGAGTCGTCGGCCACCGATGCGGAGCAGGGGCCTTCGGGTTTCCCAGAGCCGTTGCCAGACGCGGAGCCGGATCCTGAATGCTGGCAACGCTATTTTGAGCATTCAGAAGGGAGCTAACTGTATTTTTGCGGTGACCTTGGCTCTGCTATTTTTTAATTTTCTCTTTAATTTCTATTGTTTTCCTTGCTTATTTGTTAACTTGCAAAATTCAGCAAATCGCAGCGGATCTCCCAGCCCTCAGGGAGAGTTTGACTCGGCGCTGCAGTGAGCCAGTGCGTGGCCGTGGTGGCACTCGCCGCGCTCGGGCTCGGAGGTGTCGGTGAGGCTGTGGTGTGATGCGGGTGCACCAGGGCTGGGCCGGGCTGTGCAGACCCTGGGGTCATCCCGCGCAGATTTCTGGGTGTATTAATAGTAAATATTAACTTCATGTGATCTGGAGAGCTGCTGTGTGTTTGTGTTAGCTGCTCATTTTGGTAGGATTTAGCGGCAACTCAATCACGAGGCTCCTTAACTTTGGCAGTCTTCGTTACCTCGTTGACTTGAATGATGTCTTGAGTGTCTTCTCCTCCTCTCTTTGAGTTTTGCTGCTGCTCCTCACTCTCGCTGGGGCACGTTGGTGCTTTTAACTCATTCAGCTGCAGGACAAGCCCACGCTGTGTGCGGGCAGGATGCCCTACGCTGGTACAGGGCGTCTTGAGCGCGGTTGGTTCTCCAGGGCATCCCTGCAGTGCTATCCCAAAGGGATGGATGAGTTCTCCCAGGACTTGCTGAGAGAGGGTTTGTAAAGCGTCCTGCTTCCCGTAGCTCTGCACATCACGCACGGAGCCCCACGAGCCTCATCGCTGCTCACGCGGGAGGGCGATGACAAAATTGCACGCACAAGTGTGATTTTGCTGTCTGGTTGCTCTGGAGCTGGGCTAGCTGAGAGGAGAATCTCGTGCGCAGCTTGCTGGAGCGAACACAGCAGAGTGAATGTACCTGCTGAGTAACAGACCGAAATAAAACCGGAAAAACCCCATCACTGCGCTGAGTCTGGCTGTTACTGCAGATGCTGTGCTGATGAAAAGTCAACAAATCCATTAAATGGGAAACGGGCCCTGGGAAGAGGAGCATCCCCTGCGTCACCGCCCGGCGACACCGGACCGTACATCTGGGCGACGCCAGGAGGGAAACGGTTAAAGGAGGAGAGGCTGTCGGGTTGGGTTAGCCATCAGATAGCTAATATTTTAGAGGTTTTTCAGAGCTAAGCTATAAAAAGGCCGTAGCAGTATTTCAGCTCACCCATTGTCTGCTGGAAGCCAGCCAGCGTTGCCATGCCGACGAGGAATTATTACTTGCTGCCAGAGCTGGAGGAAAAGCTCATACTTTTGGCTTCAAAACAGGAGGGGTGGACTTATGTAATCCACTGTGTTTATAGGCTGAGACTGGCAGGAGCATTGAGAAATAATTACAGGCTTTCCATTTCATTTCCAGCTTGGTTTTAAGGCTGTGTGGCCTCTCTTTATTTATTTATTTTGAAGTTGAGAGGGTGGCTGCTAAAGATGCAGGAGGTCATGGAGGTGATGCGGGGATGCTGCTAGGTAAGTACCCCCCTCCCTTCCCTCCCCAGCCTGGCCGGGCTGCTTTTGTTTTGGTGGCCTTTTTGTCTGGAGAGAGCTAAACTAGGCCACAGCAGAAAGAAGTTGCTTTGAAAAACTGGGACTTGGCCCGCCGACACAGAAGCAGTGTTTAGCGCTGGAGGCTGAGAAGAGACTTTTGCGGTTGCCCGGAGGTGGCCAGCCGCTTGCCGACGGAGGTGAAGCGCGCGGTTTTACGAGCCCCTGCTGCTTTTTGAGGTGATTTTAGCTCTCCAGCCCTCCTTGGCTTGGAACGTGTATTTTGTGGGGGGGAAGAAAGCGACAAGGAAAAAGGAGTAAAAGTTTTTGGTGTTTTTTTTTTTTTTTCTTTCCTTCTGCTGACTGTCTTGGTCTCATGCGTTGCTCCGTGTGCTGGAGAGGGATTTGTCAGTGTGATCAAAGCAGTTCTGCTGATGTTTCGTGCTTTTGAGAGGTGAATCGCAAACTTTAGCCTGTAATTAACGTGGGTTTGCTTGTCCCAGGACCAGTCAGCAGATGATGCTGTGAGAAGTTTGCCTGAAAAGCAGCGCGCAGCGTGTTTCCACTTCGGTCAGGCCAGTGGGAGTTCGCGGCTGCTCTTTTTGTGCTGGCTGTCCCACAGAGACTGGTAAACTCTGCTCGCGAAGCTTTGAGGTGGGGTGCTTTTGCTGGTTCTGAGGGTCATGGCGCTGCAGTCCTGGGGAAGGCGCTCCTGGCGCGATGGGAATCCCTTGCCCGGGTGAGATCGCGGGACCGTGCTTTTGCTGAGGCTGAGGAGCGGGGATGCTGTGGCTGGGACGCGAGGGCGGGATCGGGGCAAGCGGTGCCTCGCTTCTTGGTCGGTAAAGAAGAATAATGTTACGACTGTGACTTTTAAAATCTCTCTGACTTCGGGTGTAAAGCTCTGAAGAGTGGACAAAGCCCGTTTTTGGAGGGGCTGTGAAGAAGAATACTTCGGTAGAGGTTACAAAGGCGTATAGAAGCTGCAGTGTGCTGTGAGTTGTTTTTTCTTTTACCTTTTCTTTCATTGCACAGTGTCCTACTACAGTTATGTTCTCAGCCTGTGCTCATCTGACTCTTTGAGGTTGTTGTGGTGCGTGCAGATTCAATATCCCTGCTGCTGGGCCGGTCTGCTCTGCAGAGGGGAGTTGAAAGTTGGTGAGCATGCTCACCTTCAGAGAGACTGCACTTTTTAGGGACAGTTACAGTCCCATATGAACATTTTTGAGCCATAACTTGACATACAGGGGTACTTCAGTGGGACTAATGTACCTGAGGGGTTGTTGAGTGCACACAGCAGGAATAAACTGCTTTTTCCAGTTTCCCCACAGTTACAGGAAAAAACTTGGGAGAGTGGTGGCACGCTTCGAGTCGGGAAATGTCCCCGGCAATCGCAAGCTTGACTGGCGTTATCAGAGACACGGGGGTGTGTTGTACAAAACCCTTCAATAATGTCATGATCCATAACACTGCTCTGACTCCTTCCGCAGATGCTGTTGGACTCAATGCAAGTTAGATTTGTTACTGCAAGGCTTTTTTTTTTTTCCCCTCTTCCTCTGGGATTCATGCCAAGACGAACTGTATGTTCTGTTCTGAAGAGCTCTGAGTAACGTATGTGTGAATCTATAACATCAGTAATACGAGCATATAAAACGTGTCAGGATGCAAATTCGTGTATCGCGCGTCTACAGAGCGCCGCGCACACGCTACGTGTGCGATCAGAAACGGGGTGCGATACACGTCTGGGCAGAATTAACAACACGCCTCGCAGTTACGGCTTGCCGCAGAGCCCTGCCTGATGGCCCGATCCCAGAGCGCCAAAATCCCAGTTGCCGGCTATGGTTTGCGGTTTAATTGCCCTTTTGGAGCCGTTACAAATGGGAGAGAGCTGGGAGTCCCACCCTGCTCTTACAGAAGTCAGCCTTAACGTGGACGAGGAGATGCTTGCCCTGTAGCCTAACGTTTGCTGAGTGGTTGGTGGAGCAGTGGGGGGTCTGAGGGTGCTGGGGGCTTTGCCTTGGAGCAGGGGGTACAGGGGGTGCTGGGGTCCCACTCTGCAGCACCCCAGGTGGGTGCTGCACTGGGAGCTGCTGTACAAGTGATGCACTCCAAGGCAGGCCTGCTGCTTCTAATTTTTTTTTTTTTAGATTAATAAAATGCACTTTCTCTCATAATATTTTTTTCAATGTGAAAAATGAGAAGGTGGCAAGTAGCCAATTCCCCCGCCTCCCTCTTCCCAGCTCTGATGAGGTCATTGCCTCTTAAAGTTTATACCACGCACCGCGAGACACGGCTGGAGGAGCAAGGAGGCAGCAAATGTCTCTCCAGGGGTGGGTGGGAGCGACAACCGCCAGTCCACGAAATGTTAGCCAGCTGTAAGTGATGCCTGAGTTGGGAGGGGGCCTGCTACAGCTGTCTGGGAGGACTTGCAGGATGCAGATCCGAGTGGGAAGGGAGTCCTCCGGTCCTTGCCTGCTCCCCGCAGTGCTCCAGGGCGGCGAGCGCGAGGTAGGACCTGGGGCGCGTCGGCTGTGGGTGCGGTGGGTGGATGGGCTGCTGGGGGGAAGGAGCGTGCGTGTGAAGGGCTGGGGATGCGCCCAGGTGAAACGTGGTCAGCAGCAGTTCTGGCACTTCTCGGCTCAGCTTGCTCTGGCATCCATTTACTTTTCTTTGGGAATTTCCTTGGCGCTGTTTTTGTGACGGGGTTGTGAAAGTTGATGACCCCATGAAGGATCTCTGCAAGACCTTTGTGTCCCTGGCCAAGTGGCTGCCCGGAAAAGTTGTTTTCCCCTTGAACACCGTGCCGAGCTGCTTGCAAATTCCTGAGCTATTGTTTTCTCCGTGTCTGTCACCCTCACCGTCCCGATTTCGCTTTCCTCCGTGGTGGAAGTGGTATGGGAATGGACGTGCCCAGACCATGAGGTGGTCCTCGGGGCTTTCATAGATGCCACAGCTCAGGAGTGTGGGTTTTGAGGGCTGTGTGGATCTGCCCTCCTCCTCGCACTGGCCTGAAAAAACTGTTCCGTAGGTGCCATCATGAGTTACTGAAATCTTGTAAGGGTGTATTTACTGTCTCATGCTGTTGCCGTGGCTCTGATTTTGGCTGGAGTTTGCTGTACCTTCTAGGGGTAGGAAGAGGACACTTTATGCATCTCTAGCTTTTACTGTCGGGCTGCCCCATTGTTGCTGTGAGGACATGCCGTGGGCAGAGTCCCTTCTCTGTGATCCCACCCTCAGAGCTGGCCTGAAGCAGCATGACTTGTCCGTGAATTTGTGCTGTGGTTGGAAATCAAGTATTTGCTGCTTCAGGAAAAGAGGAGTTGTGAGGTCGCAGAAGGTGTGCAGATAGCAGAGAGAGAAAGCAAGAGATGGATACTCACTCTTTTTTAAGAAGACCTTTGTAAAGCCCTTGGCACAAGCGCTGCAGTGGGTGGAAGCGCGTGTTTGCTTTTGCAGGTTCATCCCCCCAGGTACTGGTGCCGTAGGGTACCGTACGCAGCCACCCCTCGCCCGTCGGCAGCGGGTCTCCGAGGTGGGCAGCCGCTGTCGCCACGGGCTGTACGAAGTGAGTCGAGGAGGAAGCTGTGAGAAGGTTATGAAGCAGGATGAGGGCAGGAGGAGGCTGCTGAGATGTCACCTGCGACCTTGGAGGCTTCTGAGCAGAGAGTAAACACGGAGACTGGCAGAGCAGCCAGCGTCTGCAGTGCTTCATGAGGACAGTGAAGGTCTGGGAGGAAGCTCTGGGAGGTGTCTCCGTTTGCTGACGGTGGGAACTGACAAATCCTTTTTTAAAATGAAGGCTGGCAGGTGGCAGCTCTGTATGGAGCTGAGTGCCTGAGGGCCCTGGGTGCTCCAGTGCCAGCAGCCTGAGGCTTCCCTGTGCTCTTGGGCAGGGAGGGGTGCAACTCCGATCACCCCTGGCACCGAGGGTGGGAAGGATGATGTGCCACTGGAGGTTGGTAAGGGAGGGGACTTGGGGGGATCCAGTGTGCTGCTGTGCTTTTAGGCACAAACTTAAAATAATTAAAAAAAAAAGGTTAAAATTGCTGTTCGATACAATCGCTCCTTGTTAGCCTATCTTGCTCTTTCCTCTTTCAAGGAAGGGAAGGAGCAGGGGAACCAGATCTGATAATTCCAGTGAGTAGAACTGTTCCCCTGAGCCCTTTATAAAGAAATAAAAAGGCTCTCCTTCTCTCCGCTTCTCTTTGAGTACAAGCACTTTACCCTCTCGGATTCCCTGCAGGCTCCTCACACTGCTAAAATTGAAACATCAAGATGTCTGAGGCAGCAGGAATTACCATCAGTGTTTTGACACCTGGAGGTACAATTTCTGTTAGCTTTTATATAAAAACAACACCAGTTTTGCCAACAGAGTTCTTGTTAAATAATGCATGAAGACCCCGCTCCTGACAGGAGGTATTTTTCTTTCACTTCCCTGGACTCTTGGATAATGGCTTAATTTTTGTGACCGTTGGGGAAAAAGATCCGCACGCTCACACATGGAAATATAGACGCGGTCACACACGTGCCTAACTCCTGGGCAGGGAGTCAATCATCCCGGTGGCTAATTAACGCGGAGGGATGGGGGAGAACAGTTTAAGGTTGCCCTGTTGAGAAGGCTTGGATCACTGTTTGGGTTTTTGGAAGCAGCAGAAGGCAGTTTCCCGAGACCTTTGGTGAATAAGACTGCTTCTCTGTGATAGCAGAGACCCTCGGAGGGTCTGCGTGCCCTTGGATGGAGACGAGCGCAGGGTCACCAGAAACAAAAACAGGTACCTTGTGGTTTTGCCTAGACGCTGCTTGGTGTCGAGCATATGCTCCGTGCTGGCTTTTGGGGGAAATGAAGCGAAACAGAAGGGCACAGCATGTGGGTGTGACTGCTAACAGTGAGAATCGCAGCACAGTTTTGACATTTCTAACCTAATAAGCGGTGCTGCGCGTGAGAGCCTGCTTATTTTCCTTTTCACCATGAGATGCTTTGACAGAGGAGTAAAGTCCCATTTTGACATTTCTGTCATTTTAACTAAAGAGAGAGATTACAGTAAATTGGATTAAGTGCAAATCTTCTTCAGATGTTTGTGGTTTGGGCTGATTTATGGATAGATGTCACTTGAACGTCATTCTGCATTTTTTAAGCATCTGCTTGATGGTTGCTCTAATGCTGTTGCTGCAAATAGTCCGCGCGGAGGAGGGAAGGCTGAGCAAGAAGCAGCTACCCGTGACGGATCTGATGCTGGTGTGTGGCATGGGGACAGCAAAACACTGTCCTTCTCCTGTTCCCAGCCACATAGTGCCAGATTCTGTAAAAGGTGCTTGCTTCTCGTTTGAGTTCCTGTTATTAAACCCTGTTATTTTCTGCTGAGAGTCATTTAAGTAGGCTTGTCTGGGTGTTTTTCCCATCCTAGAGATGGTTCAGGTACATTCCGTATCGTGCGCTTGGCCAGTCTTGGGTTGCCCGTTCCCTGGTGACCAGCGAGGATGATGTTCATGGTTACGCTCCTGTGAGGTCTCAGTCTTGGCCCCCTTGTCGTAGGGCCCTTCCCTCACCGTGAGTGTGTGTGTGTGGCTTCTCTGGCAACCAAAATATTCTTGTAAGCATGTGCTGGCTCACTGGCAATGGCACGTGGAGATACTTTGTCCGTGTACTGATATTTCCAAAAGATGGTGTTGAAAGTTCTCCCCCTAAATTAACACCATGAGACTTCTCAAATGTGTGCATCCTTCAGGGCTTCCTCTGTGTGAGCCATTTAGAAGCTTCTGGTGCTGTTTGGAAAGCTGCGTAATCTCTTGTGGGTGATGATGTAATTGGTGCTGTGATCAAATCTGCTGGTGATGTCACTGATGGAGTAGCCCACTGTCGCCTGGTGCAGTGATTAGTGGGGTGAGACTGGAGTCTCACCAGTCACTGTGCAGATGGTGATGGGGAAACTGGGAAGTCTGCATCCCTAAATTGTGTTGTTTGCATATATCAGTTTTAATTTTCGGCACAATTTTGGAAAATACCTCTGATCCAGCCTCAAAACCAGTGGATTTGAGTCTAGGTGCAGAGGCTTATGGATTTAGTTGTGGTCTCTGAAAGTTTATTTGCAAGTTTAATGTTGGTTTGAAGTCTTGTACCTGCGCCGGGAGGTGTAGGGCAGTTTTCTGCCAGCTTAGCTCCTGAAGCTGCCTCTACCCTGCGCCAAGCGAAGGCAGCGCTGGCCCCGGGGAGTGTGTGGCAGGCTGGGAGCCAGAAGATAAAAATAGCCTTTAGCCCTCCGGAGGGGCTGGCTGCCATCAGCTGTACCTGTGTCAATTTTTCCAGTCCTGGGGCAGGAAGGCGCTGCCCCGGTGCGCGTTACAGATGCGGAGCAGTACCGTTGGAAGTGGAGTGCATCAAATCCTGGCTTCTCGGGGTGAGTCGGCTGGTGATGCTGTGTCTTCCCTCTGAAGCAAGCCCTGCTGCCTGGGCTCTCCCATGCTGTTCCTGACACCAGGGTTGCCGTGTTTTCTTCGTCTGTTCTCCCCCGATGGTTCGCATCGCCCGTGCAATTAAAAGGAAAGATCTTGCGCTTCGCCATGCCAGCGTTTCGTGCCTTGCTAGTGACTCAAAGCGCAGTCCTTAAAACACTTCCTATATTATTTTCTGTGATATGATGAGTAGTGGAAGATCACACTACTGAGGGAAGATAAATTTGTAATCCTGCTTAGCAGCTGATCTTATCCTCACTGCGTAGCTCTCATTGCGTAAGGGACAGTGACCTGAAATCATCTTTTTGAACCAGCGGACAGGGTGCCTTTCCCCTCTCCCCTTCGCACACACGGTGTGATACAGGCGTTTTGAATGGTTTCAAGTTTAGCTGTTTTCCTTTGAAATCTGAATAGCTCCACACAACAACCTTAGGTTATTGTGTCAAAGATAACAGGAGGTGTTATTTTAACATGTCAGTCTATGCATTAAACAGACTTCCCCGCATCTTTTGCAGACTGACTTGCTTTTCGGGAGCGCGAAGAAGCGTTTACAAAGTTGACTTGGCAGCAATGCCGAGGAGGAGCAAGCGGAAGACCTTGGTCACAACCCGTCCTGGGGAGGTCTGTGAGAGGGGCTGGGGTGGGGGCTTTGAGGGATGGCTCTGGCGCTGGGGAAGGGCTCTGCTCCGTCCCTTGGGATCGTGCTCCCGCTGCTGGATGCAAGCAGGGGAGCCGGAGGGGAAGAGCTGCTGCTTGTGAGCAGTGAAGAATTGAAAACATCTGCTCCAGCTGTGCGCCTCGGTGCTGATTGTTTTGAACTGCTCTTGGTAAAGTGATGGAGGAGCTGGCGGTGCGTTTCTTGGCGCGAGTCTCGTCTTGTTGGAGTTGAAGAGATGTTTCCCTTTCTGCTCAGTTGGCCCATTCTGCTCCCACCCCTCCCGGACACGCAGCAGCCCCAGGTTGGGCTCAGGTGAGACGTTCGGTTTCTGTTTGCTGGGGAGCATGGTGAAGTACCCTTCATTGCTTTTCTTTCTCCCCCATCCCCTCAGAAATGCTACATTAGATATCTTGGTATTAAGAGCTCCATCTAAAGCCTGCGGAGCGAGTGAGGTTCGCCAGCCGCACTCGCGGCAGCTGCGAAGTGCTGTGGGCAGCGCTCTGGAAGAGGTGCTTCCTTCGGTTACCGAAGGTGATGGCCCAGTGGCTGGCAGTGGGGAGGGAAGAAGTGGTTTTTTCTCCCTGGTGTGGGTGAATCGGTGCTGTCTGTAATGGATTCTCACTGCGACGGGCTCTAAGTGGGAACTCTCCAGGGAAATTAGCCTGCAGCTTTTGACTTTATTAAATATTCTCCAGTGCCATCCCGAAGGACCGCTTCTTACTGCTCCGCAGTGTTTTGTCTGTACTTTTACCATCACCTATGTGAAGTGTGACCGTGTATGGCCTATATTTACATGAAATCTATGTACAAATAGTTAAGAAATAATAGCCAATGTGTTCTGTTATTCAGGCCTGTAGCATGGTGATGTCTTAGAGGTGGATAGGAGAACCTCAGCTGGAGATACTGCAGGTTATTATGAAGTCCAATAGCCCACTGAAAGCTATGGCTGATAATGATTGATTTAGCCATTTATTAAAACACCTATTTAATGATTGATTAAGCCTTTATAAACTGTTTGTGACTTCTAAAATGTGACCTGGTATATTGTAGCTCCACGAGCATTTAGCTAATAAAATACACTCTGGACCGGTAATGCCTGTTAGCCTGACAGAAATGAGGTTTTAGGCCTTAGATGCGTTGGAGTTTTAAGCACCTTGTTACAGATTGTTCTAGGTGTGCGCCTCTCTCCTGCCGGCCGCTGCCGGCCTGCGAGCGGAGCCCAGATCAGGGAACTGGCAAGCGATGCTCTTGCTGCCTGGTGCCCGCTCTATCTCCTCAGGAGCGGTTCTGGCTGAGCTTTTCGCCGATCCAGAGCAGAGCCCCAGTAACACCAGTGCCTGTGAACGCAGATCCCAGCTGACGTGGCTCCTTGCCGGAGCAGGTGGGGTCCTGCACTCCCCTCTGTTCCTGCCTGGGCTGTGCAGAGGGTGCTGGAAATCGCCAAGGGAGGAGGTTGGTTTGCTTGGAGGCGTGGAACGCCAGATTTCAGTTTAGTTGAAGAGGCTGGGCTGGAGAGGAGGAAGATTGGCCCCAAAAGAGAAGACGTACAGGCTAAGCTCTGTGTCTAGAAGCGTGTTGTCTTCCTGGGTTTTACCTTTATTTAACCAGGTACTGAAATCTAAAGGTAGATTCCGCATATGAAACTATAGGCGACTTTAAAAATAAAAAAATCTGCCTTCTCTGTGTGTAGAAGCATTTTTTCCATGAACTGCTAAACTTTCCGTTTGCTCGAGCTGTGCAGAGCTGGCTGCTGGGATGAGCTGTGTAATGGGATATCTGAATCGCAGCAGGAAAGCTGCTCTAGTTTAAGCAGACGTGATTTAAAAGCAAATTCAGTCAAACCAGTATGAACTCCTGCACGGAGAAATTACAACTGCTTTAGATCTGATTGATACTGCTCTTGCTCGAGCCGATAACTACTGTGGAGGGATGCTCAAGCGGCCGACGAGCGAGGCCTCTCGTGCGCAGGATGAGTGACGTGTATCCCTGATGCTCTGCCGTTCTCCCTGGGCTGTGGGAAGTGGGTGAAGCTGGGCAAGGAGGAGCTGTTGGTTTAACGCGCTGACTTTTCGTCTCTCGCCGCTCCTGCCTAGCAAGTGACTTTCTGCTGCAGGGGGTTAAATGATTTGCCTCGATGGACTGCGGTGCTTTCCCTTGGGAGTCTGGGCCTGTGAGACTTGGTCGTGCTGTGGCACGGCTGGCGGTGTAAATGAGCACGTGGGGATTCCGGGGTCTGGGAACGGTCTTGCTCTATTGGTGCCTGATGTAAAAACCACACTGGGAGCCTTTTTTTGGTTGGAGGGGCAGAGAGGTGATTTTGGGAAAGGCTGCAATTTATATTTTTCTTTCCATGTTGTCAAACAATTCAGCATTTGCTTGTGTCTGGCACCTGCTGCAGTATTTGTTTGTTTGTTCCTGGAGATTTCCTACTCAGGGGTAACCAGCCCTGCTCCAGGTGATGTGGGGAGAAGGGCTTGGCTCGCTGGCCTGTACCCCATTGTTCCCTTCCCAGCCAGCTGTTGTGCAGCTGTTTGCGCTTCGAGACCGAAGGGATTTAAACTGGAGGGGTTTCCTGGAGCTCACGTCTCTGCTGGGTGGGAGATGACGGGTGAAGCCGCTCTGCTGTACTACCTGTACCCTGCCACCCTGCCCGCCGCGCCCTCCGAAGGGACGTGTGTGGCCGCTGTGTTTAAGTGCCAGGTGCTTCTCTGGGATGCTGAGATACGGCAAGAAAGTGAAGGTTTATTTACCTTTTCTGACTGCTTAAATATCTATATTTTTTTTCTTGATTTTTCTTTGTCTGGAAAGTTTGTAACTTCTACCCAGGCCTCAGAAATAAACCGTGGTGGATGCTGATGAGTTGCGAGGGGGGAAGCAGCAAATTCCCCTTTGGGTAAGAGTTTACCATTCAAGCCTTGACCTTGTTAAAACACATTAACTCAATAAAAGCTGGAGTATTTAAAGACCAAGTGACTTCTTCCTGCCTTGAGGGGTGTAATGAAGCCATTCCACACCCCTTCCACCCACGGTGGTGTGGGAGGAGGACTCAGGAGCTCCCTGTCCTGTCTGCCCAAGTGAGTTGGGAGACTTCCATTGGGATCATCTCCATCCCGCGAGGCTCTGGAGTGCTGGTAGAGTCTGGCAGTGATTGTGTAGGGAAGTTGCTATTTCCCAACCGTCGGGAGGATGACATTGCTCCTTTTGCAGGGCGAGCAGTTCTTGCATCGGTTGAAATTGTGGTCAAGTGTTTTGTGTTAAAGCAGAGTGAACTTCCTGGGCAAAGCATGCAACACAGCTTTGTGGGGGGAGAGTGGGGCGGTTATGTTCATCCATAAAATCTCCTGTACAACTTAAAAATGGGAGAGTTATCCCTTTTCTCAGGGTTTTCTTGTTTAAACATTCCTTTATAAGATTGTGAAGTACATCATACTTCTGTATTAATCTTCACAGAATGGATATAGATACATTAATGTGTCCAAAGCACCTTCACCCCCTAATCTACTGTAGGATTTTCAAGGGAAACGCAAAACTTGCGGTGGCGTGTTTGTGCCTCCTGAGCTGCAATCTGTACCCACTGGTGTGAATCCTTCTGGAATTGCAGCTCAAAAGCTGAACAGATAAGCGATGCCCCGTCCCAACCAAACCCGAGGAACAGGCACGCGTTGATGAGCTGCACAGAGGAGCAGTTCCTGCTGCGACTGCGTTATCCTTGGAGTGTTACTGCACTGGGCTTCATTTTTTATCTTTTTTTTTATTTTTTTTTTTCCTGGACTCTTCACTTCGGTGCCGACTTCTCCCTGGGAGAAGTGTGTTTCCAGTGCCTTTCCCGCAGGAAGTTTCTCTGCGAGGGCAGGGTCTGTGCTTGGCCGGAGGCTCTCGATCCCCACGAGAGGAAGGTCTGCAAAGTTGTGGCGTCCGAACGGAGTCATCTTTGTACGACTGTTTGGGACGCCTCACCTGCCGCGTGGAACCGCGACTGACGGCGTGTGTGCGGTGGCAGAGGTCGGGTGGGCTGTGAAGAGCTGGGGGAAGCGGCTTGGTCAGATTCGTGTTCCCTGCGGGGGCTCTGGGGGTTTGTAGGGCTCCCACGGGGCAGTGGGAAGGGCTGTGTCTGTGCCTCCCCATACAGAGTCCTCACGGGCATCGCAGATCTGTTAAGTGATGGTCACCATCATGCACGACTCCCGTTAAAATACCAGGGCTGTTAGCAGCAGCAGTTTCACGAGCAGCTCAGCTGCCCAGGCAGAGGTGATGGAGATTTGGGGGCAGTAATCCTCTTAGTTATCCCTGTAAGCTGTCCTGTGCCAACCTGATACCAAGGGAAATTCATTGCCTTAGCAGGGACAATTTCAGATGCCGTATCTTCTCGTGCTGTGGGTAACCAGAGTTCATCTTAATGTAAATCTGAGGCCTTCGTCAAGGTTATACGCTCAATGCGTGAAGGTGCCGGGAAGCGTCCTTAAGTAACCCCCAGATGGACTCTGGAAAGATTATTATGCTGTAGTTTGTTTCTGTAGCTCCACAAAAGCAGTGTTTGACCTTGGAACTATGACTCTGCTATTCCCTCTGCTCACGTTCCTGGTGCTTTGGTCCAGACTAGTTTTGTCCAAATTAAATGACTCCATCTTTAAGTTTTTGCTTGCCTAGGAGAGGTGCTTTCCAGCTGATGAGGGTTGCTCTGCGTCAGACGTTTCCCTCGTGGTTTTTCTTTGTTGCTGCTGTGTGGCTGAAGGGTTGGAGGGTGAGGAACTATCCGAGACCTCAGCCCCGGGGCAGGTAGGTGCAGGGTGATGAGAGGTACCCACTTCTGCCTGTGCCGCAGGCAGGGAGTCATCTTGGGAAGAGTTTGACGTTGGCAGCTGAGGTTGGTGGGTTTTTTTTTTAAGTAGTAATAGTTGTTATTAATAAACAGCTTTGAGTTCAGCAGTTGCAAAACAGGGTGGACTGATAGACCAAGGACTGGACATTTTGCGGGGAAATGAGACAAAACTCTCCCCTCCATGTGTTACCACGGGGTGGGGAAGCCAGAGGCTCCTGACCCCAGCTTGCTGGCACTCATTGCTTCCCCATGGAAGAGCAGAACCTGAGATGTCTTCTCTCCATAGCATGAGTTTCGGTTACCTTTCAAGGGACTCCTTCAAACTGAAGGAGTGCTGCAGCTTTGGGGGAATCCCTCTCTGCTCTGTAAGCCTGTCTGCGGAAACGGAACCCGACGCTCGGCTCCTGCAAAGTGCCATTTGCCTTTGGGTGAAGCTGGAGGGCACCGGAGCTGTGCAAGACTCTGCTTTTTGAGGATAAGAGTCCCCTGTGGACGCAAGAGGGGTGAAGCCCTTTGTATCGCACTCGCTGCGTGCCAGGGCTCGTGGTTTGTGTACGGGGCATTTGAAGAGGGGATGGAGGAGGTGGAGGTGATGTTCTCCTGTCCCCCTTCCCTTCCTGCAGACTGTCTAGCATTTTGTGAGGTGCTCCGTATTGTATGCAACTGTTAACTTTTTTTTTTGTGCCTCTAGAGAGACTTTGACTTACTCTCTAGGAGGTGTTAATTACCTAGACAAGGAAAGCAGAACATGCCCAATTAATGGCTCCTGCTGCTTGGATCCATCTGACTGATCTGCCACGAACTAATGAGCAGCTCCTTTCGCTGGGCCACCGGCGAGCTTGAACTTCTCCTCGCTTTTCCTGGGGAGAAGTGAAAGCAGAAGCAAATGGCTGGAATTCCGTGATTAACCTGGGCTGAAAATTGACTCTTTATCTGCTAGTAGTTACCCAGGCAGTGTTAGAGGGGCCCAGTGGTGGGTTCAGAGCTGGTATTTGATGGACTATCACAAGCGATTGCATTGGCGTTACTGAAGTTCCTGTCCTGCGTCTGAGGCACGGTGATGTGCTGGGTAAGTAGACCACTGCGTTGCTAACCCGGGGTAAAATAGGTTTAAAAGGGCTCTGCTCCCAAACAACTCCCTTCTTTAGTGATGTTTTATGGCACAGCTGCATAGCATCTCATATATTTTTGAGTACCTTAGTTTACAGGTCATTTAATTTATTTGCAGGCTTTGTTTCAGTTCCCTGGGGTAATTTTGTTCCTCTGCACATGTCTTCCTACGGAGGCATTAAATTGTGCAGTTAGTCACAATAGTTCAGCTTTTCTGTTGGCGGTCGGTGCTCCTCAAAGATCCTTGTGTGAAGTTTAGACTCCTGAATCATTAAAGGATCATGAAAGAAAAGGAATAATTTAGAAGGCGAAGATGTTTTGTCGTCTTTGAAATTGGGAACGTGCGAAAGGGGAAAATGTTTAGCGGTACAATCTGCCTCAAAGAACTTGTCTGAAGAACTCCAGAAAATGAATTTCCTTTCTTTATTCAGGATGTAAATAATGGAAAATGTCACTCCTGAGCTGAGTAATTTGTTCAACAAAAGAATCTGGAGGAGATGACTCCCCGAGCTTTCATGAACGTGCCCGAGACATCAGAAGCCCTGTCTCCGCAGCAACGTGAACTGAAGGGTTTGAAAACCAAATGAGCAGCGTGTTCTGTGTGAAATATATAAATAAATCTCGCAGGTGCTTTGTCATCTCCCTTGCATTTTAAGAGCCTTGTTTGGCTGGCTGGCCTGGGGTTTAGCATGGCTCCCGGGAGCTGCGGGTGGGCGTAGTGATGATGTGGTGTTACGGCGCTGGCTCTTCACCTGCTGCTTAATGGATTTGGGAGCGTGGCCGAAATAGTTGTGCTCTTTCTATGTCATTATTGCACATTTGCTAGGAATTGCGCTTTTTTTTTTCTTGGTTTATAGTTGCTTGTGAGTATTAAACTGAGATTAGTACAGCCTAACAGTTACAATATTTAAGCCCATGTTTAATGTAAGAGGGAGGCAGCCGAAGTGGAAAAGATGTCGTATAGCGTGTGTGGGAGAGGATGCTCTGGGGACAGCCCGTGCCACCCTGGAGAGACATTTCCTCCCCGGATAAAGGAGGACCTAGATCCAGGCTGATCCAGCCTCTGGGCTGAGAGGAGCAGCCTGCCTTCTGCTCCTGGGGCAGCGCTGGCGAGGATGATGCGAGCTGCGGATGCTTCCTTAGCAGAGAGAGCATCTTCGAGGGCATGTGAAGTACTTCCCTGCTCTTTTCCCAGAAAAGGCAAGTCTTGGCGCTGGGAAGAAAGCCCTCCTGGTTTCTGGAAGGTTTAAGAGAAGGGAGAGAAGGACCTTTGCCCTGGCGTAGGCTGTCTGTGCTTGTCCCGCAGGTAAAATTGCCGTGGCAGCACGGGGCGAGCGTTGTGCCGTTTCAAGCTGCCAGACAGGGGTTTGGTAGAAGAGGAGGAGGGTTGGGTTTGTGCCTCTGCAGTCCCTCTTGCCTGCCAGATGCACTTTTTAGCTTCAATTAAAGCATTTCTGTATCTGGAGCTTTCAGCTGGGCTTCCATCAGAAAATGGGGCATTTTCAGCATTTTTTCCATCAATTCTGCTCGTCCACTTTTGCTGTTCTGCACTGTTTTTCTTATCTGTCTGCTTTTTGGCTGCCTAATCTGTGCCATGGCATTTGACCGTCGCTCCTTCCCTCTCCCCCTCGAGTCTCCTGCCCTGCGTCCCTTCACCGTCCCAGTGCCTGGGTGCCTTCATGGTTTCGTTTTTTTAATTTCCTCTCCAGGCGTTTCCATTTGTCTTTGCAGATGATCTTCAACAAAGGCCTCACATGGTCTGATTTGTTTTCTATTTCCAGTCTGCACTTAAAATAACTCCTTTGTTTCATGAATGGCCCCTGCATGGATCCAAATCCCACCTCCCCTTTTTTTTTTTAGCGTGAGTTTCTTTTTTGCTGTTTCTTGTCAGTACCTTTAATTACTCGAAGTGTCCCATTCGGGCACTGAGCCTGCAGCTGCCCGTCCGTCGCTGTGGGTTGTGTGTGGCCGCATGTGTGCCAGCTCTTCCCGTTTCCCGGCGGAGCGGCACGGGAACGGGTTTGCAGGGCCACAGGTGCCCTGGCGCGGGAGCTGTGATGCCGTCGCGTCACGGGAGCAGCTCTGCAGTTGCGTCCTTGCTGAAGAGCTTGCCGTCCAAATGATCCACACGTTGTCTGCATGCTTTTGAGATCTCAGCTGCGAAAATCAGGAGATTCTTAAGTTTTTTAATTGATTAGGGGGGGAAAACCCAACAATCCAGCAGCGAAACTAAAGGGAAAGCGGCACGTTATGGCAGGTTTGGAAAGCAAAGGCTCAGGCCAGCCACGCCGCTGCTGGCCTGGGGCTGGAGCTGTGGCCGGGCTGGCCCTCGGTGTGTGGCTCGTGCGTTTTAGTAAGGCGATGTCCCTGCAGCGGGGAGCAACAGCGCTCCTGCAAAGAGAAACGGGTCGGTCTTGTTGTTTAAGCACATACGTGCCCCTCTGGGAGCTGTCACGAGGTCACTTGCAGGCTCTCTGCTGAGGCCTGGGAGGTATTTAAACCACCTGAGATCTGTTGCCAGTGCTCATCTGATGAGAGGTGGCCGTGGTGGGGCAGGGGGTGCCCACGTCCCGTCTGCTTCTGAGCAATCAGGGTGCGCTGCGGAGGGTCGGGGTCCGAGCGAGGGCTGGTTGCGGCAGCAGTTGCGGTTAGCATGTGCTTTCCTTTGCCAGAAGCATCAGGCCAGCGTCGTCTCACTGCCGAGAGCGGCCTGCCTGGCAAACTTGCCTTTCGACACACAACTGGGAGCGGGGCTGGCAAAATCCACCCCTCCGACCTTGCTGCACGCAGCTGCGGTGCCAAGATCTGTACGCAAATGCTGGCAGAGGTTATCTCGGGGCAGAGGGAAATCTGGGTCCCGTGCCCAAAATAGCTTGGAAAGATTGAAAAGGAGAAATACAAGTGGCAAATCCTGCTGTACTGCTTTGGGCAATGGTAGGAGCAGGACGGAGAAGTCATCTTTTGTCGGGGATCAGAACCGGTTCTGCGCGAGCCCTGCTGCGGCAGGAGAGTCGGTGCAGCCTGGAGGTTTCCAGCAAGGAAGTGGCAAACCAGGATGAGAGACTTCAGCTCCCGAGCTTCTGCCATCCCCTCCGTGGCCTTAGGGACTGGTTGTACCTTCTTAGGAGGGCAACATCCTGCCCTGGGCAGCTCCGTCGTGGTGCTGCAGATCTGCCCCCAGATCTGCTGCTGTAATTGCTCCTGCATCCGCACCGTCGGTCAGGCTAGGAAAGTCATCTGGTTCAAGAGTCATCCGGCCAAAAGAGCGGAGAGGAGGGCTGCCGTTGACGTTTGAGCAGGGCAAAGAGCCCCTTCGGGTATCGCTGTTTGGGGAGCATGTGGGGAACCATGGGGTCTGGCTGTGATGTGCAGGACCTTGCCAAGCCTGGCTTTGCTTTTGTCCTCTTCCAAAGCAAGAAATATGCTTTAAGATTACATGCAGGTCCAAGCCTTGACCCCTGGAGTTGAACCTCTCTTCCATGCCACGGAGCTCAGGATGTGCCTGGCCTTTCCTGCTGACCCTGCGCTGCTGTTTTAATTTAAAACCTCTGTCCCCTGCTGCGAACGCTGCTGTGGATTCCTGGGCTGCAGACACTGGCATCGCTGTCTTTGTTGTTCTGAACAGAGCCCTAAGTTTATGGCAGACGGCCTGCTTTCCTACTGAAAGGCCTTACCAGATACAGTACACGCAAATATTTGTGTATCATGTCAACTGTCTTCCAAGAAAATTTCATGCACATATTGATTACACGAACCCATTATCATTACATTGCACTGCATTTCTTAGGAACCTCTCTGCCTCATTTTTGTCACATCTTAATTAGTTTTCCTTCCACTAGGCCTTTTAAAGCAACTGTGGGTAAACCTCGAACTGCCTTTCAGGTCTGGTTTTGATCCAGAGCTGTATGGCGTGTCAGTGCCGTCACCGGCCGTGGGATCCGCGCGCGCAAATCTGCGCTGGGGTTTTTTAAGCATCATGGGTTGGTTGGTCTCTTGGAAGTGAATGTTACAGCTGAGTATTAATTAAGCATTATAAACAAAGGTCTCCTTAACTTTTATTTCAAAATACATGGGTTGACTGGAGGATATACACCCTTTTTTATTTGTTTGTTTGAAGAGGAAAATTGTCATGTATTTGGCAGTCAAGTAAAGGCAGCTTGGTTGTTTTTTCCAGAAACTCTCATCATTTAATGTAATTAAACATCAGCTTTGTTGTCAATACTCTTCAATTAAATGTGCCCTGGTGAGCGCTAGCAGCATTTCCCTTACGTGCCTGGTCTGCCTGCTGTGGTGGTACTGGTCGTTGCCTTCTGATGAGGTCTTTTGCTGTCATTTTGTGGGCTGCATCCTAACGACTTCTGTAGACCATCCATGGTCCGTAGACCACAAGTTGAGTAACATTACTCTGGACTTAAGAAATCGAATATTCTGTTAATCTTATTTCAGCACGTCCTTGCTTTGAACTTGAGCAATCTGCTTTCATTGGGATTTTTAAAACTTCTGCAAGGATGGATAAACCAGTATTTTCTGTGAGCTGGGCATGCCGTGGTGTTCTCACCTTTCAGACAGATGAACCGAGGCGTGGGGTAATGTTCTAGGTCTGGCTGAGATGGAGTTAGTTGATCCCGTAGCAGCCCTCATGGTGCTGTGGCCATGGCATCAGGGCTGTCCTCCAGCGTTCACCCCTCGGCAGCAGGCTGGGGTGGGCAGGATCTCGGGGGGGACATGGCCAGGAGAGCTGACCCAAGGAGTATGCCACACTGTACGACGTCTGCTCAGCAATAAAAGCGAGGAGAAAGGGGATGGGGCATTCATTAGTGCAGCGTTTGTCTTCTGGAGCAATTGCTATGTGTGCTGAAGCCCTGCTTCCCGGGAAGTGGCTGGACATCGCCTGCTGATGGAGAGTGGAGAATAAATATTTTGTTTTCCTTTGCTTTTACACACAGCCTTTGCTTTATTAAACTGCCTTTATCTTGACCCACAAGGTTTTTTTTCCCCATCTTTTTTTCCCCTCTATCCTACTGAGGAGGGGAGCGATAGAGCGGCTTGGTGGGCACCTGCCGCCCAGCCAGGGTCAACCCACTGAGGGTAAGTACGGCAGCTCGCCTGCGTTTTTGTGGTGTCAGAGCCAGCCAGGGACCTCACCTGGGAGTCCCGCCCTCCCTGAGGAGTGTGGACCTGATCGGGAGGACTGGCACTAGCTTTGAAGAGCAACAGGTGTACTGAATGTCGTTAATTAATTTTTTTGCAAGTCAGTTTAATTGCAAAGCCTTATTTTAGGCCTCTGGAGATTTTGCGTGGTCCTGGCTGTATCAGGGTGTGCTTTCACTGGGCTCAGGAGCCGGGCTTGAAGGACCGGCACAGAAACATGCGGCCCTGTGTCTAAGTGCTGTTGGCTGTGAACCTGCAGATCACTGTGCGGCATCCTGAGCTTGGCTGTGCCCATCTTTTGGGCTGGACACGAGTCCCCCTCGGCCAGGTGCTGTACACCCCGTCAGCGTGGGCTGCGAACGCTGCGGGGCAGAGCCGCTCTGCGGGCCAGCCAGCCTGCAGGGACTTGCGGTGGCTTGTGGAGTGCTTCCGTGGTGTAAATTAGGGAGAACCGGTGGTGGGGAAATGACTCTAGACAGTAAATGGCACATGGAAGGGAGAAATGGAGGTGGATGGTGGTGATTTGCTGTGTGGAGTTGGCGGGGGGGAGGAGAGTGGAGGTTTTGACAGCTCCAGGAGTGGGGCAGGATCCTGGGAATCTCCCACACAGGTGGAAATAAGTGGGGGCAGGAGCCTCGGGGGGCTGCTGCCTCCTCCGCAGGTCCATGCTGTAGCCCTGCCACTGGGTTCCTCCTGTTCCTCATCAGAGGCTGTAAATCTCCTGGTACCTAGCTCTGATGGCTAACGCAGGTCTGCGGGTGAAGTGGTCTCTGATGGAGACTCCGACCAGGCAGGGGGGGAATACTTCTCCTGTGAGACAATGTCTGTTCCTCATCAAAATCAATTGAGAAAAGTAGGAACCAAACCATTCGATCTTAAAGACTTAAAGAGCCTGGCTGCACTATTTCTCTTTTATTTCCATTAATCTACTCTTATTGTTTGCGTTTTTCTCATAAAAATAATTAAGGGTTGCTGATGAGGAGGCACCCCAGTACCTCCCCAGCAAGATGTTCTGCTCCCACTTTGCTCCCCTGTGGGTGCACCCACGCTGCAGCAGCCCCTTTCTTTGGGTTCTAAGGCGATGGCACCTGTGGAGCTGCCCCAGTGCTGCGGTGACCTCGCTTGGCTCCAGCCCGCAGCCCAGCCATGGGTCTCAGATCTTGTGCCGAGATCTTGCTGGTGACCTGCTGCTCCGTGGTTTGCAGGTGTGGAAATGCATGAGCAGTGCTTTGCCTGTTTGCAAGCACACGATTTTTACTCTTAGCTTTCCAGGGCTGAGTTTTAAAGCTGAACTTCTGATCTGAAAAGTTTAAAAAGAAGAAAATAAAATCATAGAATCACAGAGTGGTTTGGGTTGGAAGGGACCTTTAAAGCCCATCCAGTCCCAGCCCCCCTGCAAGGAGCAGGGACATCTCCAACCAGATCAGGTTGCTCAGAGCCTCATCCAACCTGGCCTTGAACGTTTCCAGGGATGGGGCATCCACCGCCTCTCTGGGCACCTCGTGCCAGCCGTTTCTTTTGCTGTAGACAGCTGCCATGGCATGATCTGGTCCACCCTGCTGAGCTTCCAGGGAAGCAGTTGGCTTGCTGAAAGCTGCCAAGAGTTCTGGGCCCACCAACTTGGAGTCTGTATGTGTATGTATACGCACATGTGCTGATTATCTTAGGTGGCTGCAAGCCAAGATGTCCAAGTTAGAATCCGTTATTAGGAAAGTACCTTAAACTTCTGCAGATCCTAGCGAGCTTTTGGAGCCCCTGAGAGCATCCTGCACGTGTCCTTGGCAGCTGCAGGGAGGCTTTGCCCCTGTAGAAGCACACGTGGGCCGCAGGAGAGCCGGGAGGGTGATGGTGTGTCCCTGGAGGGTGTCAAACCACGGCCGGGAATCGGCGATTAGAATCGCGTCCAGTCGGAAGCGCAGGGGGAAGTGGGGGAGTCATACTGGAAGTGTAAAATATGCGCCGGCCGCCTTCTGGGTGCCTCTGAATTCCCCCGCGTGCGCAGGGGCTTTCCTGCCGTGGGGGTGGATTACACCGAGCACACCGACCTCCTGCCTGGGGAGGCTGGCCCTGTTTAGGATGAGGGTCGGACCGTTCCCAGGCCACCGGTGCTTCCCAGGACCCAGGGCGGCAGGTAAGGTGCCCCGGGGCTCAGCGGGGACGTGTGGGTGCAGGGCTGGGAGGAATCCCAGCTCCGGAGCCGAAAGCAGGAGGGGACCTGGTGTCCCTCCTCTCCCTGCCCTGAGAGCCAAACCTTGCTGTGTGTATTCCCGTACGTAGCTTGGCAAAACGCCTTTTGACAAAGGCGCTGGGCTGACCCTCGGCAGGAGCGTGGAGATGTCTCTGCGTGTCTGTCCTCCTTAGACCTTGATGGAAACTTGCTGCAAAAGAGTGGTTTTGTGAAACTGGAACCCTTTGTAAGGGGGCCTCTTTAGGCCGCTTTCTTCCTGCTGCCGTGGCCCTGCTCGCCATGCCCAGCCCGCTGGGGACCGCTGCCTTGGTTTGATTTTATTTCTGGCCGCGAGCAGCGCGTGGATGCCGGCAAACCAGCGAGGTGGTCCTGCGCCTGCCTGCAGCAGATAGCAAGGGGTTTATCAGCAGGGGCTGATCTGTGGTCTCACAGGAGGAAAAAAAATAGAAAAAGAAAAACTTCCTCTTTTCTCTTTTTTCTTTTTTCTTTTTTTTTTTTTTTTTTTTTTTCTTTCCCCTTTCCTATCCCCTTTTTGGTTTTTGTACATGCCAACTGCTGTTTTGGTTGAAATTGCACTGGCTTGGGCTGGCTGCACTCTGAGACCACTGGAGCGTGGGGAGAGGCTGGCGGAACTGGAAGCCTCCCAGTGTGCCGATGAGAGATTTTGGTACGACCAAAAACCTTGCACAAATCTGTGTGTAACACGTACCGAGGAGGAGGTGGCGTGCGAGCGTGCTCAGCGTTGCGAGGGATGGAGAGCGGGTCCTGGGGAGCACTAAGGGCAGCGTTTAGATGTTTGTTGACGTGCAAACAAAAAGTAGGAGGCTTACAACCCTTTCTGAACAAACTATGTGGAGTATCTATAAAAATCAGCAACTCCAAAATCTCCCCTTGGGAGGGGAGTCTTCCCACTTTGGTTTTCCTGATTTTGTTCCAGCTGGGAAAGGAGTTGCAACACGGTTGTGTGGGTGACAGGGGTGTTTGTGAAAATGCCCTCAGGGCCGCGGTGTCTCCATCAGAACCTCTGGTCTAGGTGGCACTGGGGGCAGGGCACGCTTTAGTCCTGGATTTTAGCATGGTCCCATGGAGGGACATGGCTGCTGGGGAGGTCGATGCCCAGCGTCCTGAAAGAGAGCAGAGCTTACCGCAGGGGGCTGCAGAAACGGCGGCAGCTCAGAAAGGAAGGCGCTGAGAGGAACGTGTGTGGATGGGTGAGAGCCTGGATGGGGAAGAGGGATAGGCTGAGGAGGGACTGTGTGCCTTGGGACCTGATGTTGAAGTGCAAAAACTCTAGCTTGTGTTTTTCAGAACAAAGTTACCACCCAAAAAATACCCATCTCCAAAAGGCTTGGAGATGTAGATGCACAGAGCCCAAATAAGCTGCTGGCAGTTTGCAGGCCGGGGCCTGCTGGTGCTGGGGAAAGGCTTTCCAGGGTGGGAAAGCTAGAGTGGGATGGATTTGGGATAATCTTATATTTGGACTTCTCTGTGATAGCAGTAATCCACAGCAAAAGCTTGGCAGTGGGGTTTGTCACACGGAAAACAGGGCTGCTGGAGAAATGTGAGGGCAGTCAGGTTTTGGTGAGCACCCAGGGCTTGGTGTCCAGTTGTCTCATGGGACCGTGGTTGACTGAATATTAACCTGCTGCTCTCCTGTTTGCTTCCAGTTGTCGTATGACGCGGAGAGCACGCACATGATGAAGAGGAGCTCTCGCCTCTCCTAATCCTTTGTCGGTGATTTGGAAGCAGCGACCGCCGCACCGGCTCGTTCGACATGTCTGGATCTACGCAGCCTGTGACGCAGAGCTGGCGCGCCGCTGAGCCGCGCTACCCCCCGCACGCCATGTCCTATCCGGTTCAGATTGCTCGACCACATGCGGTAAGGCAAGAGACTTCCCTTCCCTACCTGCTCGCAGGGTAGGAGCCGCGTGGCGCGTCCCCGTCGCTGGGGTAGCAGTTCAGCTGCGCTGCTCGGATGTGGCTGTTATGGAGAAATCAGACTGTTTCCGTGCCTGTGGTACGGGATTTCATCGTTCCTCTCTTGTGGGATCCTCTTTTGTTTCTCCTTATAGTGGTTTCAGCTGCAAAAGACCCTTTCCAGTGTCTTCCCAGCGCTTACTGTGACGGTGTCATGGGCTCTGGCTTGTTGCTTATGAGCACAGGAGTTTCTTCCTCACGAGAGCACCCTTGGTTGAATGCAACAACCGGCTTGGGGGAACGCGGAAGGGTGGTTGGAGTGGGCATGTATGGCCTCCAGCTTTTTCAGCTAGGCTTTTTCTTGGTATTGAATCGTGAGGGAACAAGCATCTTCTCCCGTGCGTGGGCTTACCGCTTCCCAGCGAGCCCCATCCTTGCTCCTCACGCCCACGGGAGGGCTCTCCCAATTTCCAGGCAGACTGCCGGGGTGCGAACCCACTGCCTGCCCCTCGGTCAGCAAAGCTGCACCTCCACGTGGCACTCCTGGTGAGTGAGAAGAAAACTGAGCTGCTGATTTTTTCCATTTTATTCTTCCCCCATCCCTTACGTTTGACCCATAGCCTTGTCTCCTCTTGGATCAAGGCATCAGCTGGCGGTGGCTTTTTGTTGGCTGTGTTGTGTTGCTTGCACAGGTTCATTCACCCGTATCCAGCCTGTCCTTTCTGTCCTGTGTCACTCACATCTGTGCTTGCTCATCCTGGATAGCTGAATGTTTTAGATTTAAGCCCTTAACAGAAAAAACCTCTCCTTAGTGGAACAGCTTTAGTCAGCTCAGGCTGCTTAAATGAATCTCGTTAGGTGCTGGAGCGTGGCACAGGCTTGCGAGGCTGCTCTTCAGAGCTGCTTCTTGGTGGGTTTTACGGCGAGGTGGTCACACCAGGAAGGTGATTGTCACATGAGTTAGAAGGAGACCTTGTCTCGGGGTTATGTTTCTGACAGTGATGGCTATGGCATGGTAAAATTCCTGCTGTGAAGATTTTAGGGTTTGACTTAAAAAGCCTGGAAATTCACAAAATATCAGTGAAGGGGTGAAATTCCCTTGTCTACCTGTTTTCCCGGGCGTCAGCAGAGTGGTGCAGGGAGCAGAGCTGGAGTTTGGAAAGGCTTTGAGATAGAAACGTTAGGGAGGGTGCAGGACGAGCTTTTGGCTGCGTTAGCTGGCTTGGCCAGATTGCTCGGGGCCTGCGTGCCTCTGCACAAAGAGGCTTTTTATCCAGGGAATGAGACACGCTGGCCTGGTTCGATTTACAGGAGTTTGCTTCCATCACTGCGAACGTGTTTGGGAGGTGGGACAGAACGCGAGAGTGTTCGTCTCACGAAGAAAATCCCAGTTCTCTTTTTATCAGAAACCCGAACAGGAGGAGGATGTGACCGGGTGAGAGAGATCTGCAGTTGTTGCAAAACTGATTTAAAAACAAACCGAAGAAACCTCAGTACTTCGTGTGGAGATGAAGTTTAGAAGAGTGCAAAAGGTTCCTGGCCTTGGGGTGTTGAGTCCTTGTCTCCCACAAGCCCTGGGTTGTTCCCCAAAGCGTCGCAGCCGCAGAATGAGCCAAGCCGGGCGGTTGTGTGCAAGTCGGACGGAGCTCTGGGTTTCTCCAGCCTTGCCCTGCTCTCTGGCTGGGGTGAATACTGGTTTTATTCTATCGTATTAATGTTGGAAGAACTTGCTGGCGAGTGCTTCTAGAAGCTATTTTTACAGCCACATGTAATCTTCTGGAGCTGTGTGATACCTTTAGGTGTCTGGATGCAGGAAAGGTCTGGATGGAAAGCCGAAAGGCTCCTCTTGACGGAAATGTGCCAGACCCACGCAGACCAAACGCACCTTGCCTCTCCTGGGGAAGGGTAGGGAGGTGTTTCTTCAAGCGTGTCCCTGCATGATCCACCCTCAGCTGTTTGCCAACGCGTGTCTCCTGCTCGGCAGCGCTGAGAGCTGGAACCCAGCCACGGCTCTGCGGCTGGGGCTGATCTCTGGTGGGATTGCTCGGGAGAGGAGAGCCCAGTTGCTTTGAAGTTGCTGCACTGTTTAATATGAAAAGTCAGCAGTACTTGCTTGCACGTCTTGGCTGGGTGAGTTTTGTCATGCGGTGTGTTTGCACAGTGAGAGCCTGTTTGGAAGAAAGCAGGAGAGGCCAAAACCAACCCGACACTAGCATGTCTTGCATCTAATTAGAATTTGGTTCTGGTTTGCTGCGTTCCACAACATCCTTTCCCGAGAACTGGGAATTCGTCAGCCCGGGGATCCTTATCCCGGTGGTGGAAACGCCCTGGGTCACCTCCTGGGCGCCTGCGCGGGGCTGGGCAGAGCAGGGCTGCAAATGCTGTTCTCGTATAAATAAATAATCACAGTCCAACTGCGACGGTCACACCCAGGGAAATGTGGCGCGGCAGGAATACTGAGCTCAGAAATGAGCCGTGACATTATTTTAGGCTTGGAGACGCTGTATGAAAAGTGGTTTAAAGGATTGCAGCTGTTCGATTTCACAGATGAGGCAAGGGAGAGGGGATGTTGGGAAGGGGCGGAAGGCAGTTGGAGGCAGATTTGGGCATATTTTCTTCCATTGTATAAAGCCTGAGGGAGTATCCAACAAAATGGGGAAAAAGTCTTGTTTCAAGTGAGCAAACAGAAATGTGCTGTGTACGTATGGATGCTGTCTTCCAGCAGTGTGTTCCAGGAGTTACTGCTGAATTTGAGGCTGGTGGAGAAGATCCAGTACCGGTCGAGTGAGGATGCTTGTTGGCTGGTTTCACTCCTAGGTGCCAGCGTTGGGCAGGGCTGTGAACCTGTGGGTCTGATCCAGACTGGGTTCTGATGGGTGAGGCAGTGAGCAGGCTCTTCTGCAGGGTAGGTTGGTCCCCATCCATATCAGGGTGTCCTCCTCCTTACCGAGAGGCATCTGGTCCCAACAGCTGCCAGGGAGGCAGGATGTGAAAATGCTGCGGTATTTTATAACGACACTAGATTTAATTCCCAAAATGTTGTCAAGTGTGCATGCTTTTAAAGGGAAGAGGGTTCTTCTGCTGAAGGTGCTTGCTGAAAAGGTTGTGGTTTGTTTGACTTTCCTTAAGTAAAACTAAAATCACCGATAACCAGTAGCTGCTTCTTAAGAGAGCGCCGCATGGGTTTTGGCCAAACTGCAGGGAAAACGTGTTTGTTTTCCATTTTCATGAGCTGGAATGTTGGGGTGCTCAGTTGACTTCCGTCATGTTCAGCCTGGGAAGAGACAAATTGTTTGGATGCTCTGTGACCTTTAGCTAAAGGTGAAAAAACACATTACGTGTGCTCTTAACCTTCTAACATGTCCGAAGCTCATGGTCTCTCAAAGGAAACTTTCCCATGAAGGATATTTATTTTCAGGCACCCTGCAGATATTTTCTGTAGACAGATCAATTTCCCTGCGTAGCGCGTGTCCCCCTTGGCTTTTAAAGCACCTTTGTGATCAGTATTCCCTGGGGACAGCAGGGTTCCCCTCTTGTCCTCCCCCGTGTATCCAGTTTCTTGCTGTGCCCTCCTTACCAGTTGTCCTTTTCCTCTCAGGGCCCTGACATCTTGGTGCTGCGGGGCCGATGCGGCTTGGGATGCAGGCTGGGGTTTCCAGGAGGGTGGTCCCGGCTGCTGGAGATGCTGGTGGTCAGGGCACACAAGGTGTCCTCGTGCGGTGGCCTCTGTGCCAAAACGGCTTGTGGTTTGGGGTGCTTTTAGTGTTTTGCCTACCAGAGATACTGAGTGGGTTTGGGGATGGTAGGACTGGGATGTGTGCCCATGGATGTGAAATGGGTGCTCTGTTGTCACCTGAATCCCCACCGGGGAGCACCGTCCCCCTTCCCACAAAACAGGAGGTGCGCAGCACACCTCCTGCACGCTCTTTGGCCATGTTCCCCACAGGCTGCTCAGCTGAGATGGCAAAGTGAGCTTAACCCCTCCGCTCCAGCTTTTGAGACCTTCGCGCCCCCTCCCATGCCGCCTCTCCTGGGTGGGAGAAGCTCTGTGATTCCTTCATTAAACTCCTCGTTGGCAAAACCGCACTGGTGCGGGAGCGTCCCAGCCCGATCGTTCGGGTTTTTTTGGCCTGTGATAAATAGCTTCCTTGTCTGTGAACTGGAGACAAGAGGTTGGTGCAAACTTGTGTGTTGATTTGGTGTCCTAGCCAAACGGTGGCCTGCGGGGAATGGGGCGCCTTCCCTGCCCGGACTCCTCCTCCCAATTTGAGCAGGGCGAGGTAAACCCGGCCTCCTGCCGCGGAAGGAAGGTGCTGTGGGGGGACCCAAGCCCCTGCGATGGCAGGAGCTCTCTCCACCGTGACGTGATCGGAGTGGCAAGGTGATGCCAGGTAAGCCTGCGTGTTTTGCAATACGAGCGCGAGGCGCCTTTGCCGCTGTGTTGGTTTTCCTTGGAGTAGTTATTCACGCTTTGATCTGCTGGAAGCGAAACGCCAATCTGTGTCGGTGCTCCAGGAACTTGCAGAACGGAAGAGTTTACGGTGCCAAATGCTAAAATCCCCCCAGGCTGCAAAGAGCCTTCTCCAGCCGCCTCCGAGCGCAAAGAAAAGCCTCCTGCTACCAGCTGCGCAGCTGAGCGGGGTCGCTTCGTGCCAGAGATTCGCGTTCTGGATTCTGACTGCCGGGCTCCAGCTAATGTTTTAAGGAATGGCTTGAAAATCAAAACCGTACCTTGGAAATAGCAACTCTGATCAGCTCTGTCACCAGAACTCAATGCGAGCTCACTTGCGGTACCTTGGGGTTCCCGGTGAAGGAGCAGCTCAGCAGCGGATTTGGGAAAATTGGCTTTCTGCTGTGGCACTTGGGAGAGCATGGAGATGAAGGAACAGGACACCTAATTCCCTGCCCTGGGGTGTCTCTCGTGTTGCCAGGAAGGAGTTTGCTCACAGCAGTTTGTATTTAAAGCCCATTTTCCCTAGGATACAGCCTTTATTCAAAACAGTTCTTTTTCTTCAAGCTACTGTAAACTTCTACGGTTGCTCCCTAATCTGCTTTTTGGATGTGATTTTGATGCAGAGGGTGATGCGTTGCTTTTGGTTGATCTCAAGATTGTAAATCCACAGGAGAAGGAAAGATTTTTGGTGCATATGTGGCTTGGCAAAGGTAGAGACCCACCGAAGCCGCTTTTGGAGACGTAAACTCTTTGGCTGCACTTCTCGCCTGCCTCTGCCTGCGTTGTCCCACCAGTTCCTGGAGACACCTTCTGCAAGACTCGGGGCTTTTGCTGGTTGTCACTGTCACTGTATTTATTCAAAATACTGAGTCTGTGAGGTTCTTTGACCTGAAGGATTTGCTGTGGAGGTGTAGGGAAGTGTTGGAGAGAGCTGTGAGGGATGTGGAATGATGAAAGGGTTCTACATGGAGCTGCAGATAGGTCATGGGCGTTGAGTGGGACGTGGTGGAGGACTACACCGCAGAAGAGATGCGGTGATGAGCAAAATGACCCGGGTGGAGTTTTGGGTTTGTTGTGTGAAGACAGCTGCTCACCCCACATGAGTGTTTGTGACCACAAGTGGCTTGGGGAAGCATGAGGCGTGGGGAGGGGAGGAAGGGCAGATGGGTCATTCCCAGCTCAAAGGCGCCTGGATGTGACTGGAACAAAAGTCTTGTGACGGAGAGAGACTGAAAAGCAGCACTGTGATGGATGTGCTGCTGCTCCGAGGGCACCTCTGGCTGCCGGGGAGAGGGCTGGCGGCCGGCTCCAGCACCCGGCACCAGTCAGATGACTGGGAAGCCACAACAGCTGAGAGCTGCCCGCACTGAGACGTGACGGCTTCTCCGTGAATGGCATATTGAGACGGGACAACTAAACACTGCTGTCAGCCCTGGTTTGCTGGAGAGCGTCGGGAAGGATGCGTTGCTGGTGCAGACGCTAATGGTGCGGGCAGCAGATGTGGCCTCTGTGCAGGGATGGCAGCAGAAGTCGATGCCATCCAAGGAGGGGGCTGCGCGCAGTGTGGTCACCTCCTCAGACGAAAGGCCAAGTCAGCAGCTTCTGAGAGATGGATGGCAGTGAGACTTGTGTCAGAACAATGCGGGCGTTTGTCTTTTCAGCACATGTTGCGTCCCTGTAGGCAAGATAAAAATGCGTGCATTCAGCCAGGTTTTATTACTGACCTTATCTGCAACAGTAGAGCTGATTGTGGAGTTGTTGTTTTTCTTATGTTGTTTTTATTTTTTCTTTTCTTAAATCTGCAGTGAACTCCTCCCAGGGTTTTGGGGAGGAAGTTGGGCAGACAGCAGTGTACTTGTGGACAACCTGTTTTGATCAGTAACCACCTCCTGTGCGCTTCAGCAGAGGTTTTTGGTAGCGGGGGACGGCTCCTCTTTGCTGGGGAGGCTGAGGGCCATGGGTTGTGTGCTGCGCTGGTCCCCTCGCAGCCCGTGCTGTCTCTGGAGCTCCTGCGGCGGCGGCTCTGCTACCGCCCTGGTTCCTGCCAAACCTTACCCCTTCCTCCTACCTGAATTGGCTTTGGGAAAAATAATTTTCTCTAGGCAGAGACTAAAAAGTGCATTTCTTGGTCCGATGAGCAACTGCTGTGCTGCCAGCGCCAAGGGGTATCCAGGCACCAGGGAGCTTTTCCTTCCGTTGCTAAAATAGGTCACGCTCGCTGCTGGCAGAAGGAGATTTAAAGCAACTTCTTGTTTTTCAAAGTTCAGGGTGTGTAGAGCAGGGGTGGGGTACATCCCCTGTTTCTGGCAAAGCTGATGGAGCTGTGGCTGTGCCACTGTGGCCACCCCGCCTTGGACTGGAGAGCTGGTCAGACTGGAGAGCTGGTCCCCCTGGCTCGTGGTTGGCAGCGGTTGCTAGCCCAGCCTCCTGCTGCAGCCGGGGTGGCATCAAGGGGCTCAAGCAGCAGCTTGTTGCACAAATGAATTGCCAGATGGTCAGAGGCCCTCGCAGGTTCCAGGTCAAGATGCACTGCTGCGTGCTGGCCGTGTGCTTCCTGGTGGCTCTGCACCCCGAGGCTGCGCGGTCACATCTTGGCCACTGTGGTGGCCGCTCTGACTTGTGTGTCCCCTCTGGCTGTCCCTGTTGTGTAGGGAATAGCTCTGGGCATCAGAGGCACGGGACGTTCTCTCGTCTGGGGAATCACCAGCAGAAAAGCAGGGGGAGAGGGATGGAGCACGTGGCCGGTGTGGGTGCTGCTCCAGGCAGTGCTGTCTGCAGCCGCTCGCCTCTCCTCTGGGGAAAGACCAGTGGAAACCAGGAGACTCAGGATGAAGGTGGGGCCTGAGGTGGAGGAAGGTCCCCAGATGCCCCAGAGCCAGCGGGATGGCTGCTGTTGATGGTACCAGAGAAATGTGGGGCATGCAGGGCAGCAGCTGTAACATGCCCAGCTCTGGCTCTGCGTGCCACCAGCACCACAGGTTGTCGGGGCACTAGCCCTGCTGCCCTCTCCCATCCGTTCCCCTGTGGTTGAAACGAGTTCCCAGAAGAGTTCCCAGGACAGCACGCGTGCCACTCGTGAGCAGCAGGAACAGGCCAGGCATCCTCTTCTGAAATTAGATAAGGGACAATTTATAAACAGTGAAATAAATAGGGATGCTTTGGCGTTGGTTTTTTGCTCTCTCATTCGGACCACTCCATTATTAATCGGCCTCATTTAGGCTAAACGTTTGGGAGTGCTTCGGCCAAAATAGCACGTCGTTAAGAAACAAAAATTATTCGCAATACAACGCTGGGTGAGCTCACACTGAATGGCCCACGACGTAATCCTTGGTGGAGGTGGCGAGAAGCTGGGATTTGCTCCTCGGTGAGCGTGTGCGGTGCCCTGGCCTGTTTGCCTGCCTGCAGAAGGTGAGGAGGACAGTGTGGGGCGAGGGCTCCTGCGCCTGGGGAGCTCCGCAGGTGAGGCGCTGCCCGCGCCCGATGCCGTGATTAGAGGCGGCTGCTGCCACCGGTGCCACCCTCTGCCAGGGAGCCGGCTCAGCTGGCGGATGTGGTGACCGAGCCGGGACCGCTCCTTCTCAGCGTCACTGCGAAACGAGAGCTGGTGGTTTTCGAGCGAAGCCGTCTTTGCACCGAAACTCGGCGGGGAGCTCCTGGCTGCTTTTTTGGACTGAAGACGCGGTAAGCGGTGAGGGATGGCTCCGATGCTTTGGGCTGCTCGAGCTGTGCTGCAAGTGCTGGTCTGGCTGCGCTCCGGGTCTCCCCGGGTTTGCTCCGGAGCTGTTTTCCAAGGAAACCAGGAGCACTGGGCGTTTGCCCTTGTTTTTCTGCTGGTGGGAGGAAGAGAGGAGGAACAGTTCGCCTTTCTGTTGCAAGACCAGCTCCAGGCTTCCTTTCTGCAGGCCTCATGTCTTGGGGGTTGTCTTCTTGGGGGCTGTTTCTTGGAGCCATGGGAATGCCATCTGGATGGGGCAGCCGGTAGAAGCCTTGTCCGTATGGATGCGCTGGAGCTGGGAGAGCGGGGCCAGAGCCGCTGTTGGCCGTGGCACAGCATCGCCTGGCTCAGCGTGCTGCGGGCCAGCGCTCTGGGGGTGCTTCCTGCATCACTTCCAAAAACCGCCCTTTCTTCCTCCTTGTTTGAAGGTCAGGACAACCCAGACTCAGGCAGCTGCAAGCAGGGGAAGGAGAAATGAAGCGCGCCAGCAAGTGCACATGTTCAAAACAGAAAGCAAGAGAGGCGGAAAGGCCGTGCGGCTGCGCGCAGTTGTTAGTTTAGGGTGTGGGTTACCCTGAGGTCAGGGGACAGCACAGAGGATTTTGCTGGAGATGTTACGGTAGGTAAGGCAGCAGGCTTAAAGCGCTAAAAAGAATGAATTAGAAAAGCTTTTTTTTTTTTTTTTCTCTAATCTTCAGCAGGGCTGTCTCTGTATTTGTGTTGCCGAGGGCTTTTCTTTAACAGCACGTTTGGTGTCCCGGCTTTGGACAGTTTGATTAGCGTATCTAAATGGGCCTGATAGAGTCAGGTTATTTGGGGTCAGAGGATTTACCAGGAAGGGGAGGGAAACGGCGTTCTCGGCGCTCCCGAATCGAGCAATAACACAAGAAGACCTTGAGACTGAGAGTGCTTTCAGCAGCTCCCCCTCCCAGCACCCCCAGGCAGGGTGCGCGGACGTGCCCGGCCTTCCTTGCTGGCAGTGAAGGACGCTGTCACGTCTGGCCGGGCCCGAATACCTCTCCAGTCTGCTGTGTGAAGAAGTGTCTTTTAATGAGGCTGCTTTTGGCTTTTTAGCATTTTATTTATCTAGACATTGGCCTTGCGCTGCGTTGCTCTGCCGCGGTGATTTACAGCACCGTAGGCGCTCTTGGCGTCGGCGTCTTTGGTGCCGGTAGTTTTGGCTCAGCCCAGCCAGTGGCTTTTTGTGGTGCGGGGCCAGGAGCTGTGCAGGAGGACCCGCTGGAGCCAGCTCTCATCAGGACAGATTTCCAGCATTTTTTAGGCAGAAAGCAGCTGTATCCCCAGCAGCAGGGATCCAGCTTTCCTCTCCTGACTGGATGACTTCCATGGTTTTCCAAGTCTGCTCCTGACCTGGGCTCGCTGCTGCCCTTGGGTGGGTTGTTGCAGGAGGCACCAGGGCATGGACGTGCGTTGCAGGGTTGTGCTGGGGGGATGCTGGGGACGAATGTCTGTGGTGGAAGAAAACTGTGGTAGAGCTGGTTTTGGGGGACCTCTGTGCTGGCTGTGCCTGGACCATATCTCCCCAGTTCAGGCAAGCTTTCTGACCGCTTCTGAGGCTGCTCCCATGGCGTCATGTGGAATCGCTTCCATTGGAGAGGTTGGGTGCCCCAGGGACCAGCTTGAGTAGAGCTCTGCTCTCATGGCTGGCGGAGAGCTGCTGCTGGAGAGGTGTGGGGCAAGGGGGCACAACCCTGATGGTGGCAGGTCGACCTTGGCATTGTCAGGCCAGTTTTTGAACCGTCTGTGGCTCCAGATAATGCAGTCTAGAGAGAGGAAACTCTGGCCTGTTCGTTTATAGTCCGCTGACATGGTTAGAGAGGACAGAGTTCCTTTCACGCGGGGTTATATTTTGGGAAGCTGCTCTTTTATTAGGAGAGTGATGAGGTCTTGACATTGAGACTTCCACAGTCATTTTGGTTGCTTTTCTTTCCAAAACAAAACATTTTGGAAACATTCCCCTTTCTTTGCCTGAGTAAAGAAGCTTGATTTCTATCAACAGAAGTGGAGAAGGTGCTCATCTTCTCTTTGCATCCCTTCCTGCCCTCTGCAAACCCTCCTCCCACCCTGCCAAATCTGTTGATGTGCCAGAGCCCCTGACCACCCATGGTCTTTCTGCTTGTTTAATCCCTGTTTCGTGACATTTGCTGAATTTATGAAATTCTACAAAGCTTCCACAAAGTACATCTGTGGGGGAGCACCTGAACCGTGAGGAATGGCAGGAAGGTTGATGGGAGTGGAACAAAATCCTGCCCAGAGGCAATGGGAGAACAGAGGGTCCTGGAGAAAGGTGCTCTGACATGTCAGCAGGTTTGGGGGGTGGCAGGAGGGTTTGCAGAGGGTGGGATGAGGTGCAAGGAGAGGAGGAGGGAGAAGATGAGCAAAAACCAGTGAAGCCATGGAAAGGAAAAGAAGCAACATGTAGCACAGGGCTGCAGAGTTTTTGAGTTGCTTTATTTCAAGCATCTTATAACTGTCCTTGAGCAGGTGCCAAGGCTGCGCTAGAAATTTTAAGTCAGCATGGGGGCTAAATCATGCTTCTGCTGTGTGCTTCGGTGGGGGGAATTCACGTGGCATCACTGGACGCTGCTCCCTCGTCCCTGCCCGCGCGTGGAAGGTGTAGCGGCGCTGGCAGCAAGGTGCCTCCCAGCACACATCTTTAAAACACTGCTAAACAAGATGGAAGCCTCTTCTGAAGGCAGCTCAAGGCAGCTCATAAACCTTTCTGGCATTTGCATTTTGAAAAACAGTTGTAGTTCACAGTGCGATTTACTGTAGTAACTTTCTGAGCAATTAATCCACCTACGTCCTACCAGGTCTCCTGCGATTCCTTTGACAGTTCGACACAGAGCGCAGAAATTTGTCAGTTTTAATCCTCCTCACTGATTTTTAGGTTATGTTTTCTTCGGGTGAAACCGAACGCTGCTGGTGAGCAAAGTGGAGCGGGTCAGAGTGAGTCGGGTGATGTCTGGAGATATCGGTGCTCGCCAGCCTTGCCCGCGGTGGGGAAGCCGGAGAAGGCGCGTCTGCCATCCCGGCCCCCCGTCATGAGCTTCCTCCACGCTTCAGGCTATGCCAGCAAGCTCCACCAGCAATTTTCTGATGGAGGTTAAAGGAGGAAAAGGCAAAGCTCAGCTGAGTGTGGGCAGGGGGAAAAGGAAAAACAGATGGTTCTTGGGACACGAAGAGCCTTTTTTTTTTTTTTTTTTTTTTTTTTTTTCCTCAAGGGCCCAGCCTTCAAGCCTCCCAGACGGGTAATTCTTGTTTATACGCCCACAGAAGGTGAAGGTCCTGGTTGTGGGCCTATTGGTGTGTCTTCCCAGACACGGTGTGTTTGTTTTGTAGGTGGATGTCAGGAGCTGCGTTGCGCTTTTCATTTTTTTTATTTTTTCCTTCTGAAACCCAGGGCAAGTGCAAATGTGGGGAAGCTCGTTGTAGGCAGTGATTCTGCTTTGGTTGGGGCTGTGAGAGCTGAGAGGCCCCTTGACTTCAGATGTCGATGAGTTTGTCCAATCTGTGGTTGGACCCATGGCATATTCTGTCCTGCAGCCACACACGGCCTCCTGTGTGGGTGAAGAAAAAACAGCATCACATGGTAGCATCCTCCCTTAACACCTGGATTTGCAGCAGAAGTAGGACATCTCCATGGGGTTGAGGAGATGCTCTCCCAGTAATGCCCTCCTTATGTTGCAAGAACCCGTCTGAAGACACCTCTTGCCCCAGAGGCCCAGGTCTGAAATGGGCAGGCTGGGGGTGGAGACTGGGAGTTTGGGGCTGGCAGAGGTCCCTGCTGTTTCCCCAGATCAATCTGAACAGAGGAGGAGTAGCACCATGCTGTTGCCTGATGCTGGGGAGAAATGGACGTGATTCCAAAAGCTGGTGCACTTTCTAGGGACCAGGAGAAGTGGTGGCCATCAGACACCACCATCCCTGTTTCTCCTCTGTCTGATATTTGGCCTTTTCGGCTTTTGTGTGAGAGCGCCTGAACGTGGGGTAGGGCATCTGTTTTTCTCGGCTCACCTGGGCAGAGTGCTTACAATTTCAGTTTTTCTTCCTGGCTTTCCAGAAAGCTCCTCTACAAACATCTCTTGTTTTACCCTCCGGTAGCCAAAGATGCTGGGCTTTGACGTTGCCTTCTGCCCTGCAGCTGGCTGGGGGAGAGCACAGCGTCCAGAGCTGGGCTGCTCTGCTCGCTTCCAGCTTGGGACGGGGGGGGGCTCTAGGTGCAGGTTGTTCCTGTTTAAGCTCCCAAATCCTCTCTTTGCCTGCCACGGACCGCACTGGGGCACTTCTCCAGCTGCCCCAGGACTGACTCTGAAATTTCTTTTTTTTTTTTTTTGAGGCAGTTGGAGCTTTCTTGTTCCAGTTGAGAACGGTTTAAAATAGACTCCCAGGTGGGATTGGTTCTGCGAACATAAATGTGTCAGAGTTACCAGGGATATTCTGTGGCAGGGCTTTCTATGCCATTGCTGAAGGTCTTCATTAATTAGATGATTAGTCTTCTGGTCAAGTGTCTATCCGCAAATAAAAAATAGCGGTTGAATGTAGCTGCTAAAATACTGTTGCTGGAATCGGTCTGTGGCACAGAGCAGGAGAGCTTATTTAATTAAAATCAGGAACATACTGTACTGTACTCTCCAAGGGTCAAGGAACAAAAGGGACGTACACATAATAAGCAGCAAACTGTCCTTTCAAACCCCTTGAGCTCAGCCCAGGGGAGCGGTGTTTAAAGGGACACTCTCAAGATAACATTTGTGATTTCTCTTCTTACTTTCTTTTTTTTTTTTTTTAAATTTTCTATTTTCTTTCTCCGTACCACTGCGTGTGGATTATTGAAGCTGCAAGCATCCTGTGACTTCTCATTTTCTTCTCGCCTGTTCTTTCTCTGGGATTTGAAGTTGTCGCAAGGCCTGCTTGGATGCCAAAAACCCCTCTGTGCGTGCTCGGCGGTTGCGCTTGCTGGGGTCCCATCCCAGGAGCCAGCCTGCGAGCAGCCCCAGTGAAAGGCTGGAGGCGGGCTGGACCAGGAGCTGAGCTGCCAACCCAGTGCAGTGTGGGACTGGGGTTACTGGGAGCCTTTCTGAGGGGGGAAAGGCACCTGGTACTTCAAAGGAGGAGTATCTGTATGGTTTCTTCTGAGTTACTGGGGTTCACTGCTTGCTTGAAAGTTGCCACCAGCCTAACGAGCTCTTCTGTGTTCGTTTCTGCAGGACGTCGCGCTGTTGGAGTACCAGCACCATTCCAGGGATTTCGCTTCCCACCTCCCGCCGGGGTCTATCATGCAGCCGCAGCGGCGGAGGCCGTCCCTGCTCTCCGAGTTCCAGCCAGGCAATGAAAGGTACCGGCTCGCCGCCTCCCGCCGGGCTGTGGGCATCCTGCCTGTGTGAGCAAGTATTTTCCGCAGCACTGTGGTGCAGAGGAGGGCTCCGAGACCCGGGCAACGCTCTGTTGTGTGTTGCTACTGAGTGTGGTGGGTCTCCGTGCCTGTCTTAGCCTCATTGTGCTGGTGCGAGTGACGCCTTTGCCTTCTGGTTTCTTCCCTTGGGCTGTCGTGTGTTTTAAAGACATGTTAAAAACACCAAACAACAGAAATCCCCACTCCCCTCACTCCTCTGAAGCTACACATCACTGTGACTGCTTGCGCTGGCTTTCTTCAATGTAGAAAACAAAGCCGTGCGGTCAGTTTTGGTCTGTGGCTCCCGAGGATGAAGGGAGGAGTGAGAAGAGCTCCGTTGCGCATCTCCGCTTCCTCTTCTGCTGCTCTTCCTCCTCACTTTCGTTGTTTTTGTTTCTCTTTCTGCATTCCCCTCCCAACTTTCTCTGAGCTGCTTTTTTCCTGTTTGCTCCCCTCACGGCTCTCCCTGTGTTGCCGATTGCTTTCGTAATCTCCCACCTCCCATGCAAGGCTGGCAGTGTTTTTGGGCGCTGCTTGGGCGAGTGCTGCGTGACTGGAAATGCTGTTGGTGCCGTAACCACAGGAGCGGGGCTGTCCTGAAGGCCGTCACTCTCGCTCTCTGTTTCGTCGCAAAAAAGCTGCTCTCTCACAGTTTCTCTTCTGCATTTGATGCTTAGTGGTTTGGGGAAAAACTGCCCTGGAAGTGAAAGAAGAGCCTTGCTACAGTAGATTTATGCAAAGCATTTTTTAAATGCTTATTCCTTAGTTGGGCTAAGAATAAAACCAGTGCAGAGTCACAGAGATGAATCTGTTTCTCTAAAATCGTAATTGTCAGGGGAGAGGAGAAGGACCTCAGGGTGCTGGATGCAGACAGGACCCTCTTTTTTCTGGTGGGATGGGTTCAGCTTGGTGCTCAGCAGGACCAAACCCATGAGAATCTGGATTTCTTAGCGCAGAGTAACACGATAGGATGAGGGGTAATGGTTTTAAAATAGAGGGGGGTAGATTTAGATTGGAAATTAGGAAAAAGTTTTTTACGATGCGAGTTATAGAACACTGGAACAGGTTGCCCAGAAAGGTGGTGGAGGCCCCATCCCTGGAAATATTCAAGGCCAGGCTGGATGAGGCTCTGAGCAACCTGATCTAGTCAGGGATGTCCCTGCTCCTTGCAGGGGGGTTGGACTAGATGACCTTTGAAGGTCCCTTCCAACCCTAACCATTCTATGATTCTATGATTAAGTTGGTAGTGGGTCAGATTCAGCTGAATTTGAGGGAGGTGGGTATCAAGGATCTGGAGATGTGCTCATGCCAGTTTGTTTTTCACACTACTTACGGTTTGCAAACTGGAGAACCACTTCTGTTCTCCAGTAAAATGAAGATTTCAAGGTCTGAATGTGCTATTTAAAAAATTATCTTGGTTCTTCTATATCATGAAAAAAAACCAACTGCGAGTCCTTGGTGTCTGCTGTACCACATGTCTAATCTGGTGTGGTCATCCAAGCATCTCGCTTTGCTTGTTTCAAATGTTTCAAATTCTCCAAACTTTATTTTTGTGTTGACAGTCGCATGAATGTGAGCAAATATTAATTGAGGTTGCCATGTCTAGATACACGTGGTTATCATGGCTGCTTCAGCGCTCTCAACCTGAACGGTGCGGCTTTGGTGTGCTGAAAAAAGAAACTTTTTTATAACAGACCTAACTTACATCTCATCATTTTCCGTGTAACATCCAAAGAATTGAACCTTTGCAAAAATATACTGGGTAATAAAGCTAAAAATACCACTTAAGTTCAGCTCAGTTGGCATCTTGTGCCAGAGTGCTGGGATATAGATTCATTTTAAAAAAAAAAAAAAATAAAAAAATTGTCCGTCTGGGGATGCAGGATGAGGGATCTGCAGAAATTTTCAGCTTGGTGTAATTAATTATTGACATGGTTCAAACTGGGAGGTGTTGGGGTGGTGTTAGTCTGTTTTGCAAAGCCAGCTACTATTTCTCTGCATCTTTAAGCACTGCACTGAAAAATCTATCACATGAGGGCTTTGCTTTTTCATCTTTGTGGTGTGAGGATCTGCTCTACAATCTACAGTGCCTGCTGTGCTGTAAATGGAGCCCTTTGGGTGCTTGGTTGCTCACCTTAGGGTTCCTCAGGTGCTCGAGGGTCAAGAGCCTGGGGCTTCTGGAGCAGGTTGGTTTGGTCATTAGTGTCCACCCCAAAAAATAGCTCTGGCAAAGCCTGGACGAGGGAAGGTGGTGAAAGCAGCCATCTCTGCAGCTGAGTCCTCTTGGCAGGTTCATGCCGGGCGCATCTGTAAGCACTTTGGCTTCGTTCCTGGGCTGGGATTGATGGTTTTGAGCAGAGGCAGCTGGCTCTCAGCGTGAGGGGCTGGGGAGGAGGAAGCGACCAAAGGCAAACAAATATCTGCAACACGGGCACGGGGGTAAACAGAGGGAAGCACAGGGGTTTGCTGGATCTGGAAGGAAGACCTTGTCCTTGGTTCCCTGCCTGATACCCCCCTGGCATGCAGCAGTGGTGGGCATCAGGCAGTCTTCCCCTTGCAGCAAGTGTCGGTGACAGGGAACCCTTCCAATCCCCTGTTGCTTTGGGCATTCAGAGGAAGCAGCCTGGCCACTGTTGGTTGTGGCGGCTGATGCTCTTCCAGGGTCGCTCCTCTCCTTAAAGAAAGAAATTTGAGTCTGGTGCAAGGGGAAGCTGGCAGATGGATGATGCTGGAGATGGAGCCCTCTGCATGTTCCCAGATGGATGTCCCTGCCCTGCCATTGCTGTGCCTCGCACTGATCCCGCTTGCCTCTGAGCCCACCTGCCTGGTGGGCGGCCACTGTTGCCCTGCTCTCCTGGAAACTGCAGGGATTCACTTTGTGCTGGTTTTGGGGGGATGTCCCCCAGTTTGGCTTTGCCTTCACCTTGGGCAGATCTCTCGAGCCTCTGCAGGCTGTCTTTGCACATGGTATTTGAGGCTTGACCCCATGGATGCTTTAAATCCTGCAGAAAACATTTGGGCTTGCTTAGATGGTCTTCCTACAGCTTGGCAGGTTTTCTGTCTCTCCTGGCTGCAGTTTCGCTGTAGTCACCAGCGTGCTGGTTGGTTGTGGTCCAGTGAAAAGGGAACAAGTGGTGAAGCATTTCCCTGTGGGCACAGTGTTTTAATTACGAATCAGGTGTTGGTGGCAAAAAACTGTTAAGTGGTAGCTTGCTAGAAGGAATGGGGTGCTGAGATGGTCCTACATTTTGGGGCTCCCTGAGCAAGAAGCTTATTGAATGTCAGGCTTAGGCATCTGGATGTCCCCACAGCTGAGCCTGGTGGGCCAGGCATGATGTGCAGAACCAGCTCCATGGGCTCTTCTCCCTCGGGGTGATGTGCCTCCTGCTTCCCACCTTGGACAGCCCAGTTCTGCAGGAGATGCTGGGAACTGCAGACTGCCCTTCTCCAAGTCCATCAGCCTTGAGAGTCATCATCACCCCTTGGTGGATGAGTACAGACGTGAACTCCCCGTGGAGCAGTTCTGTCTTAGAAGAAGGAAGGAAAACTTGAACCACTCTGAATCTGCTGCTATAGGGAAAGTTGACTCTGTCTCTTTGCAGGGGTGTGCTGCTTTCCTTGATGGTTTTTTTGGTAGCAGGCTTTTTCTTGGAAGGATCCACAGACTTCCCCTTAGCTTGTTCGCTCGGCTGTGCCAACTGGACTGCAAGAGCGAGGAGAAGTATTTCAAGATCTGCTGTTGGTACAAGTCGTACCATGCATACTTGCAGAGGAATGTCCTGGCAAGGTGACAAGGATTAGGGTTTTTTTTCCTTTCTATATATATATATATTTTGGTCTGCAAAAGAAGTGAGAAAAACTGAGTTGAGTGTTAAATGGCAAGTGCCAGTGGGGTGAGGGGGTCTGAAAAACCAAGGAACGGAGTTTGTATTACTTTCTCATAGGTGTTACAATTTTAGAGCAAGATCCCGTATTAACGCAGGAATGCTGGGGCGGATTATGGCTTCTCTGGCAGAAAACATGGCTGTAAGTAAGCGGTATGCACGTTAACACAGTATATTCCGCCTTTGTCCAGAAGAAGATGAGTCACTATTTTCACAGAAGATGTATTTTCCCCGTTCATGAGACCGTGGTCCTTCTTCAGAGCTGTATGGCTTAGCTGTCCCGAGGAGTCTGAAGAGTCGGCCCGGTGCTGATGTGAAGCGTGGCGTTTGGGACGCGTTAAGCGGCTGCTGCGTTTGTGCAGCTGTCCCAGATAGCTGTGTGCAGCGTGGCATGGGAGCAGCCCGGTCCCTGCGGTCAGTCCTGCTGCCCGGGGAGCCCCCGGAGCGGGGGGAAGCTGGGGCGATGTGCGTGGCTGCTGGGAGTCACGTGGGAGAATAACGGCTGGAAAGGGCAGATGCTGGTGCTGGTGTCGAGCCCTGTCCCACGGGTACCCTCTGCTCCGGTGTGAGCTGCAGGTGCCTCCGTGGGTGGACGTGGAAGTTTACTGAGGTTCCACAGAGATGTGGAGATGCTGAGCTTCATGGAATGGGCCAGTGTGCCCTGGCAGGGAGGTGTGAGGGGAAACCTGGGCTTTGCCTTGGCTGGGGTGGAGGGGAAAGAGCTCCTGAAGCAGCTTTCCCCTGCATATTTTTAACCAGATTTGTTGGGGGAGGAAAGGTGATCTTGCAATACATGCATCCTGCCTGGTCAAACGTGGGATGTCCCTGCAGTCATTAATCCAGGCCTCCAGCCACCCAGGACTGGAGGGGGTGGAGTGCGGCTCCAGGTTTTGGGTGCCTGGAGAAAGGAGTGAGGAGCAGGTGGGGGAGCTTGCAGAGAGACAGCGATATTTTTTCTCCTCCTTTTGAGTGAGCCGGTGCCATTGTGTGGCACAGTGTTAAAGCTTCTGCCGGTCCTGTCCCCATGAATAATTCAGGCTCTGTGTATGGGGCTCTTCAATGTGCAAGTTTTAAATACAGCATCTGCTCTCATCTAAACGGCAGTTGGCTTGGAAGAAGTGGGTGGAGGAGGTTGCATGGGGCAGCTGAGGCGCCGCTGCCTGCCCTTGCATGTGGATGCGCAGCCGGAGCATCACGACTGCTCGGTCGGACCTCCTGGGGACCTGGGAGTCCTTGAGCCGGGCATCCTGCTGTCCCACACCTTTGGCTTGTGAAGGTTCAGTGCCGCTGCTGGCAGAGGTTGCTGAGGGTGTGGAGCTCCTCGTTCCCCACACGGGCTGCTCTTCCCGTGGCCTCTGCTGTTCAGCTGTGATGGTTTTTCTCCCTCTCCACGTGTATGACAGAGGGAATGCATCAGCCAGTCCTGTACGTGATTTTCTAGCTGTCTGGTGGCAGATTTGCTCCTACAAACCTTCTGGTTTCTTTCTTCAACAGGTCTGAATTCGCTCAGTCTCCCGCTCTGGGTATCGTTAGCCACAAAGGGGTTGCTGAAATCCCTGACAAATCTTAGCGTTGGCTATAAATAATTCACTTCGACACTAGTGGTTTTCGATATTACTCGCTCTCAAAAGCATTTTATTGTCCATCTGTACCTGTGGGGGCTAGAGACTTTTTTTTTTTTTTAAACTTGTTTTTGGAGACAATTTCCCACCAGACTGTCTCAGCCAGAGGAAATAAACAGCTACAGCGAGGGTATCGTTTACCTTGGTTCTGGTTCCAGGAGACAGCAAGAGCCAATTTTCCAGCCCGGTTATGTTGTTTGGCGCCATGATGTAGAGAACAATATTTGTGGATGGGAGCAAAATGTAAAATGCCCTTGCTTGGAAGTTGGTGGGAACTGGCTTGGAGTTCCTGCTGGTGTTTTGAGCCCATGATGCAGAAGACGTGTTTCCATGAAGCCAAGCTTCGCTGGATATCACAGAAGAGTAGTTGTTCCTCCTGCTGTCACCTTTGGCTGCTCAGCTGGTGGAGAAACATGATGTGTTTGAAGAACAGGGGAGGGTTGTGCTGCTCTGGAAGCCAGGCAGTGTGCTCCTGAGGTGGGTTAATAGGTTGGGTTGGTTCCCTTTGACCTCCAGAAAAGTTTGTGCTTGTCCGTTGATTTGGCTTCAGCAAAGTAAGGAAGATAAAGGTAAGATCCATATGGATCTTGCTAGGGCTGCTCTTACAAACCCCAGCAACAGCTCAGGATGTCTCATTTGTTCCTCCCTCCTAGGAGAGAGATGCTCTCTGCTTCCTCTATACCCAGCTAACAGTCAACCCTGTTTCTCAGCCCATCTTGCGCTCAGCTGGTTCTAGTGTAACTGTAACATAGCAGAAGATGTTTTCCTAGGTCCCAGTGACCCACACGCGCTGGAGCTGTAGGAATTCAGCTGCTCCTACCTTCCTGATGCCCCGTGTGAGTTCGCTGAGGAAACGGCCCTGGCGAACGAGTAACGCAGCTCTGCAGCTGGTAGGGTGCGATAGGTTTGTCAGATCAGTAATAAACCCAAGGTCTAATCTTGGGGTTATCTTGGTGGTTTTGGACTCGGACCTGCCCAAAGCAGAGCTGCGTGCGGCTGGCTGGACGGCGGGGCGAACCCCAGGCACCCAGCCCCGGTGCGTCAGCCGATCTCGCACCGCTCCGCTGCTTTTAAGCAGTTCAGTGTTTGTGGTAAGGGAGTCTGGGTGGGACCTGCCCCGCTTCATAATTAACGCTGCAGTTGGGTTTATTTCGTTTAATCATGCATAACTCGCCTGCAATTAAAAACACTGTGTGCCTTCAGCAAAGTAGGAATCTCTGGAATAAACCTGCCAGGTGGGAACTATTTGGAAAATGCAGCGAAACCCCAAACCTGGTGTAACGGGGAGGTATTTTAGGCAGGGCTGTTCCTGCGCTGACAGCAGCGTCATCACTGTGTAAAACTGTTGTCAAGAGCTCGCTGCGGGTGTGGGTGTAGGGAGGGAAAGGTGTGAAGGCTTCGAGCAGGAGCAGCCAGGACAGGCTGAGCGGGTTTTGTCGCAGAGCGATCTCGGGAGGGGCTGGAAATTCCAGTGGATAAAGCTAACAGCGGTTCCAATGCGTGTGGAAATGGAAATAAAATAGCACCCTGTAACACTGCAGCTGCTTTCCCCTGCACGGCCCCTGCCTTGCTACGAGCAACTGCCTTTGTAGAGCTGAGTGGTGCTCTTATCTCAAAAATACATGGGTTTTTCTGAGCGTAGCAGTTGTGTCTGTGCAGGGGTGTCCCGACAACTGCAGGGGTCTCGGAGCCGTCCTGTGTCAATGAGCAGCTTATTGGTAATACAGCCTGCAAAAAGGAAAGAAAAAAGAAAGGGAAGAAGTGAAAATAAATACATCTGATTCTTAATTGCCTCGGCACAGCAGAGCCTTGGGTGTTGGAATATTTTAACACCTGCCCAGCTCAACAGTTGCGTATTGTCGCTGGGTTTTGCAGCAGAGCCGGCGTGCAGCTGCGAGCAGGGCTCGCACGAGGGGCTGGGACAAGCCAGCGGGAAACTTGAGAGGTGCCAGGAGAGGTTTCTGGGCTTGCTGAGGAAAGTTGAGGATCATTCAGTGTGGAAGCGTTCGCAGGTGAAGCGAGCTGTGCTCTGCTGCCAGATCTAAGAGCTGTTCTGCGCCCAAATGCTTGCTGTACGTTCTGTTTCTTTCTCACAGGTGGGAGATCGGGGTGGCAGAGGCAGTGCCGGAGCCTCCCCGCTCTCCCGTCCCCTTTTTGCTGGGATGGAGGAGGACGACAAGCCAGATTGTTTGTGTGTCAGCGCCAGAGCTGCTGCCCGAAGCCCAGCGCCGGCCACCCGTGCCAAACCCACAGCAGCAGAGCTTGGCATGCCGCTGCTTTGTGCCTGCTGTTGATGTTTAAATTAAAAAAAAAAAAAAAAGCCGTATCTCACTCCCTGGAGCGGGGCTGAGTTTGTGCTGCTGCGGGTGAGGGCAGAGGGCTTTGCTGGGGTGCCGCCCCTGAGAAGGTGCCTTTCACCGGGTTCCTCCTCTCTCTGGATGCGGCCCAGAGCCGCTACAGCTGCTGGAAAGACTGCCACTGGCTTCGGAGGGCTCTGCGTCCTTCCCTTTTTGTCATCCTCTCCAAGATATTTAATTAAATAGGTATAAATTAACATCAGCAATTGCAATTTGTGGGTGTTGGCCAAACGATGCCCAAGACCCCCTGTCTTACGCGTGCTCTTGACAAAACGCACCCCTCCCTCCCCTTCGAGCAGCTTCAGAGGCCGTGGAGTTTGGTAACTGGGACACTTCACCACGCGGCTCTGGAGAACTCGAGCAGTCTTGTTTAAGGGAGAAAGGAAAAAAAAAAAAAAGCCATGATTTTTCCAAGCTTTGGATCTCCTGTGCTTCATTTTATTTTTATTTTTTTAGGAGACACTTCTGCCTGAAGTGTGAAAAACACACCCTTGGAGCTGCTGCAGCAAAGCTGATCCTTGGGCATAGTAAAAAGTTTAATGTATTTTTGTAGGATCCCTTTACAATTCCCACAAGAGACTCCTGCTAGGAAAAACAGAGCTACAAAAAAAGTTCTAAATTTGTTTAAAAAAAAAAAAAAGGGCAAAACCAAACCAAATTTCCAGGTATCACCAACTGCATCATATCTAACAGGTGAAGGGGACTTGAGCCCGACATGACTCGTGGTGCAGTTGCTGTCGCTGGGTGATGTGCCTTTGCAGCGTGCCAGGTCTGTGTCAGACATACAGCTACGTGTGGCCAGTTTTTTTCCTCTCCATCCTGGAAAAATAAATCCCTACTGTCTAGCCATGGAGGAGTATGCATATATATATATATATTTTTCCCCAGCGTATAATCTTTGGTATTCCTATAGAAGATGCTAAATATAAGCAGTGGTGCAGGTACCTTTGGCTCAAGTAAGGCAAAGGAGGCAGAAGGGAGCCCTGTCTGGTCTTAGGGGCCATGGGGGGATTTATGGGCCAGACTGGAGAATTTTTGGAGCTTTGGCAGCGATGATGCTGCACCCCACGCCCTGCTCCCCTGGGTGATGCTGGGTTCTGCCAGTGTACACAGCAAGCGCTCCAGGAAATGGACCGTCCCCAGCGATGGAGCTGTGGAGCCACGCATCCTGGGTCTGCAGAGACCTGAGATGTTTGAGTCCAGGGCCAACTGTCCACCCTTTGTGCATCTTTCTGGGAAACGGGCAGAAGCTGAGCCCTCTGTCCTCCTCGCGTGGCTTGCGGTCGTAGAGCAGGGGAGAGCAGAGGTTGTTTGTTTTCTAAAGGCTCCTTTCTCTTTGTCCCCAGATCTCAGGAGCTGCACCTGAGGACCGAGGCGCATTCCTATCTCTCTGACCTGACCAAGCCGTCAGACTTGGAGTTCATTGAAACCAAGAGACCACGCCTGGATCTGCTGCAGGACCCGCTGATGCGGCACTCACCTCTCCTGAACCAGAGCCAGCAAGGAGGGACAGAGGATCTCTCAAAGGTAAGGGGACAATGACCAGGGATGCTACCAGGGTGTGGGGTCTGTGTTTTGGGATCCCCTTGGCTTGTGCAGAGCTTCTTGAGCCAGTACTGAAATCAGTGTAGGTGGTGATTCCTGCTGCATCAAACAGTGCTTGGTGGTGTTGGATGATATTCGCTGAGATGAGGTGACCTCTTTGGAGAAAGAGAAGCCTGTCAGCTTTCCCCGTAACTGTTATAGTCATGGGCTGTGTTTGCTGGGCTGTTAGATGCACCAGAACCATTTGGAAGCTCCTGTAGGCTGCATTAGGGATGGTCATGTCTGGCTTTTCTGGATACTGTGTCCTGATTTGATTTTTACTTGACCTTTCTTGTTTATCACATCTGTTAGTTTAATATTGGTGTTTGAAGAGTTTGAATCGGTTGTTGGTGCTTTTTTAATATAATCTTGCCCAGGAAAGCCTTGCTTGTCCCAGTCTCGTTTAACAAATTGTTGACTTGCAGTTGTCCCCTCTGCATGTGTAATAAATGTTGCAAAGAGAAATCCCTTGCTTGTGTGCCTGTTTGGATGTACTTTTGTGCTCTGGTGGGGTGAATTGTACTTGATTGTACCTTGAGCTTGGGCGTGTTCCTGGTTGGCAGGAAGGTCTTGCTGGGTTAGCTTTTGATAGCGTGTTGCCTTGGAAAAGATGCATGCAAGGTGCTGTGGCCCTTTTCTATCCCATCTGTGCTGCTCCTTCCAAGATATGTCTTAACGAGGCGAAGCTGTGACCAGCCAGGAGCTGCTTTCCGTGCCACTGGGATGTGTCGTGGTGGCTCTGAACCGTAGAGCATCTTGAAGTATGCTGGGTTGGGTGGCTGATGGGGAAATAAACTGTTGGCCACGAAACAAAAAATATCCCTGTCCAAAGACATGAGGAAACTAGGATGGCTTTTCTGTCTGCACGTTGTTTCCATCAGCAGTTCTGTTCTGCTTCTCACCGGAAAACCACGTATTGTCTCAGCTATTTGTTTCTAATAGGCAGAGTCGCTCTTGAGGCATTAGTTGGTGAGTTTAGGGGCTGCATTTGCTGCTTGGTCTGTGACACGTTTCCAAGAATTACATGCGTTTTATGGGGCTTAAAACATTTGTAAATGAAAGAGAGAGAGAAAGCTGTGAGACACAATTCAGCTAGACAAGATTATGCTTTTAGTGGAGCCATTTGTAATTTCAGAGTCTGGAAGGAAGAAAAAAATGCAGTGTCTCTGACTAGTGAGAACCTAGGTGGAGCTGGGATCAGTTGCTCAAAGCAAGCAGGAGCTGTTTCCAGAATGGGTTTGATGGAGCTCACTGCAAGTCTGGGATGATCTTAGTGTGCTGTTCTAGTGGTTGGGAGCAGGAGGCGAGTCTGGAGTGTAGGACCACCACTCTGAAGGTTTCTCTGCCTTTGCAGCTTGGGAGTTGGATTAAAAGCAGTCTTTTGGCTTTATTTTTGAGCAGGCATCCTCAGACTAGTCTATAAACTGCTTGTGGACATTACGGTCGTGCTGCAGCTCCTGCCGCTGATCTGTGCGTCGCCCTGAGCCTCAGAGCAGCTCCTTTAATGTGCTGAGTGTGCTGGTCCAGAGGAAACGTCAAGAGCTGAGACTGGTCCTTGGCCACAGGCTCTGGACGCTTGCTGTTGTGGTGTTCCTCCCTTCCTGCGAGCGCTCTGCAAGGTGGGCGCAGAGCCGGAGGTCCCTGCGCATCTGCGAGCTGCATGTGGACCAGAGCAGTGGCACATGCGTGGTGGCAGGACATGTGTCCCAGAGCGGTGGCACCTGCGTGGTAGCAGGATGTATATCCCAGTGACCTGGGCTGGAGAGAGAAATTTGTTGTTTGATCGGTGCTGCTGACTCAGTGCCTGATGAAGCCGCTGGGTACTTTATCTCAGGCAGCTTTGCAGGCCAGGTGAGCTCTTTGGCTGAGATGCACCATGTGAGCCCGGTATTGCTAAACACGCTGCTGGTTGTTTAGACAGAGTATCGTGGGAGCTGTTTGCTTACCCCTTACCCCATTCCACATTGCTGCAGTCACTGCGTGCGGAGAAGCTCAATTTACTCATCCCAGTAACAGCGCTGGGACTGCTTTTTGTGGTGGTTTTGCAGATTGAACTTATTTTTGCACGGTAAAGAGCTTCATAAAACCCTCAATAAAAAGAGTAGTGCTTTGCTTATACGCTCTGGGTGCCAGCCTGACTGTCCCAAGGGACATAACTAATGCAGCAGCAACGGATGTCGCTTTGAGGCAGTGGGTACCTGCTGGTGTCTGGTTTCAGAGCAGCGGTGGAGCTGAGATGCAGAATCACGTCTCTGGTGGTGCAAGTTTAGCACATCCCTGAAAACTACTGGTTATATTGAGTTTACCAACCTTTAGCCTTGGGGAGAGAAGCTACCACTGTTCCTACACGTTTCCAACGCCTTTGTTTTGGGCCATAATCTGTGCTGTGAATGCGGATGAAGTCATTGATGTGCCAAATCCTGGTAACAGGTTCCAGAGTTTTTCCCGTTACCACCACCAGAAGAGAGGTGGGTCTCTTAGGTCTTTTATTCCTTACCTACCTCTCCCAAGCGTGGGATGAGCTGGGCCCCTTTACCGCGTTCAGGATCACTGCAGCCTTGCTCCAAGCGAGGCTGGGTTTGTAAGGAGAAGGTAATGTCTTCTATTCGATCGTCGCATTACAGCTGGAGAAAACATACGCGCTTTTGGGCAGCGTGCCTTTCAAAAGCAGCAGCTTCACAGCTCAGTCTCAGTTGGTCTAGTAAAAGACATTACCTTTCCTCACGAACCTTGCGTTGCTCATATCCTCGAACGCTGGTGTTAGTTTTCGAGCCGGGGAAGAGAAGGTTGTTTTCTTGCCTGCTTTCCCCCACTTGAGCATCTTTGTCTGTGCCAGAGAGGTTGCTGTGATGTTGCAGCCTGTGCTCCTGCTGCTGGTTGAAGCCAGGAGAGCTGGGGGAGAAGCAAAATCTCTCTGTGCCAGCGTGGGCTGATGCTGCCTCTGAGAAGATGCTCCGTTAAGCTGGCTGGGAATAAGCAGGCAAACCTAAGCAGAACTGTTTATTCAATCACTGCAAGCCTGGATGGGAGATTTGCTGGAAGAGCTGCCGTGATGCGGATTTGCCAGGCGTGCTCTTGGCAGAGATGCAGGAGCTGGTTCCCAGGACTCTTGATGGCTTCTGCTTTCTTTCTGATAGAGAAAGTCACGGACGTTCATCACGTATCAGCAGATAGGAGCAAAACAGACGGCTCCAGAGCCGGCCAGTAATGATCTGCACCATGCCCTGTCTCTGCGCCTACGTGCGCAGCTGGTGCCGTGTGCGATCCTGCGCCGTAGGGACGCTGAGCGTGGCGTGTCTGGTCGAGCAGCGCCTGCTCTCCCTTTCTGTTTCTTCTTATTCCTGTTCTGCTTCCACTTGTTCTTCCCATTTCTAGGAACGCTTTTCCACCACGTACGTGGTTTGCTGCTCCTTCCTATAGGATGTGAGTCAGTCCTGATCTGCGTTTAGTCCCCTTGCAAGGGCTGGCTGGCTGCACTTAAGCATAGCCTACGGCTCCGGCAGGAATACGCTTACGGGGAGCCGTGTGGTCCCACGGGAACGGGGCTGGGTGGAGGCTTAGGAAACCTGAACCTCGCTGCCATCTGCCCTGGCAGGCTGCTGGTCACCGGGTAAGTCCCTTCCCTTTTCTGTATCTCAGATTTCCCCGTCCGTACAAGGGACAATGCCACTTCCCTCTTTTGTGAGATAATTTAACAACTATCGATGGAAAAAGGCTATTAAGAAACCGTGTGTTGTTAGGACTTGGGCTCCCCTTTACATTGCTGAAGGATTTTAATTTCTTCCCTCTCTCCATGAGTGTTTTTGTTGTGCTACGTTCTAAAACCTGGAATAAGAAAAGGGAAAGGAGGACTATTGGAAAAAAACAGCACTGAGGCCAGGAACTACGTATGGCAAAGCAGAAATTAGGGCAAAGGGTATTTTGCTTTGGTGCACACTAATGTAGCTTTAAAAGCAATTAATTGAAAAAGGAGGAATTAACACATTTAAAATGCCTTTTTAATGATGCATTGAAGCCAGCAGCACCCATGCCAAATTTCACACTGGCTGCTCGTTCCAGAGCCCAATTGACAATGAACTCCTGGAAAACAGGCTGTGGGATGGAAAGGCTTTTGGCGAGCGTGCTAACTCCTGCCCCGGCCGCGGGCTGGCGGAACACCCAGGACAGCCGAAAGGCCTTTCGGGAGCCTTGCTTCCCCTCGCCGGTGCCTTGGTAGGGCTGGCCCCCGGTAGCGGCTCTGTCCCTTGCTGAATGTGCCGGGGAAGAGGAGCCAGAGGCCAGGGACGCCGGCGATGGGGTTTGCCCCAGCACGAGGAGGGATGCTCGAGGGGCAGCACCACAGCTCTCGGTGCGGATGGCTGGGCTGGCGTGTTGGTGGATCACCAGTTGCGTTTCAGCTCTGTGGCTTTGTTATGGGAACACTGATCTGTTGCTGGGATTAACCTCTCAGAGTTTCCAGTGGGTTGGTCTCGCAGTTATTAATGAAACTGGCTGGAACTTGTGTTGACCTTGGCAGAGGCCCCAGTTGGCTTGGAGGTAACTGGCAAAAGCATAATCTCTAATTGAGTAATCCAGCGCTGGGGGAAGGGAGCGGAGGGGGTGGAAACGCAGCAGTGCTTTGAACTGGGAGAGCCGCAGCACTCCGACGGGATGCGTAGGAGTGGAGAAAGGCGCTGAGCGCGGCGGCTGCCGAGGGAATTAGCGAGCGAAAGCGAGGCGGCATCTCAGTTCTTGCACCCCGGGCTCCCTCTTGTAGAAACCAGCTTTGAATTCCAGCGCCTCCTCGTGATTTATTGCCGCGGAACAATAGCGCAGAGGGGCTGGAGAGCAAAACCAAGCTGCCAGCGTTGGCCGTCCCCGGGCACGTGTCCTCCTGTAGCCTCTGAGTTTGCGACGTGGATCACGCTGGGCTCTCCCTTTCCCGCCGGAGGTTGTTTTTCACTTGGGAAAAAGAGCTCTGGACTCGCTACTGGGGCTTTTGATGAATGTCTGCAAGCAGGGACCCAGCGGCAGCGCGGGGCCGCCCTCCTTGGCTGCACGTCTGTGCTGCAGGAGAGGAAGCCCTTTCCCACGTCTGATGGGGAGGGGGTGGCTGCCGGGGATCCCCGCGGGACGGCCGGGCAGAGGGATCCTGTGGAGCAGCGGTGGCACCGATGGAGAGGGGACACGCCGGTGCCGCCAGCACCCTGCTTGCTCTGGGTTATCCGAAACCCCGGTGAGACGCAGGGCTCTGCGCCGGCGTGTGGCTTGGTGAGAGGTGAAATGCCTCAAATGACTTGCCACGAGAAGAAGACGAATTCTCCCCCTGTGGAAGGTGAAGTGCCTCAAATATCTGTCCTAGAGAAGAGAAATCCTTGCCCTAAGGACTGCGGGGTGCTGGGTGCGAAGCCCACGCGTGCCGTGTGGCCTCCCAACTGCTGCTTGGAGGAGCAGATTCCTGTGGCAGTGGCTCTAACCTCAGGTGTGAGCAGTGAAATGCAGCAGTTTTTGTGGGTCCAGACTTCCCTACGTCTTTCCTGCTTTTATCCTCCCCTGCAGAGAACAGGGTTTCTTACAAACTCTCCTCGCAGCCACCTCGACGGGGAGGCGGGCCAGGCTTTCCCCGTGGCCCGTGGTGCGGTTGGGCGCCTGTCAGGAGCGCGCGACGCGGGGTTGTTGAGTTCAGCGGCTGTAGGAGGATCCTCCTGCGACGCGTTCAGCGTCCGCCCATCTGCCGTGCGGCTGCTCACGCCGTCGACTGGCGCTTGATAACAATCTATTGCAAAAATGATTTGATGGGGTAGGGGAGGGAGGAGGGAGGGGACTTTACGTTAGGGCAGCGATGATTCAAAGCTGTTTCTGGGAAGATGAGGGAGATGTTGGCATTCTCTGTCATTCCAAACATATTTAAAAGCTGAAATATTTGCATTGTTCATGTTGTCACAGCGCAAACACTTCTGCCGGGATTTCTCCTTTCCCCTGCTTTCCTCCCTGCTCCAAAGATCGTTTCCAGATCGCAGGAGGGTGAGGGTGAATGTGTCCAACCCTGCTCACCTGCTCGTGAACACGCAGCTTCGGGAGCGCAGCTCTGCCCGCTGGGAAGCGGCTGTGCCAGGATGACTGCGAGGGCTTGTCAGCGGCCTGTCCCATACCTGCAACGGGATGCTCCATCCCATGCACGTACTCATTTGAAAACCAGACGCTGTTAGGCCTTGTGTAGTCCTCGTGAGATGCTCAACTCCTCCAGCTGGCCTTGGAGCAGGGGGTGAAGGGAAGGAGCACCATGACTGGCAAGACAACTGATTTTATTCCATTTTTCAGCTGAAGTTTCTATGGGCACAGCAGGGAAAGCCCTCATGGGCCGCAGAAACGCTCCGGAGGCAGGATGTAAAAACTGAGCTTGACTTCCCTGAGCCGCCTGCGGCCCAGCTCTCCCCTCCCCGGCCGCTCCAGCCTGCAGCCGTCTCCGAGCCGGGGCTCAGCGTGGCTGGAAAACCGACGGGCGAACTGACAGTGCCTCAAGTGCAGGTTGTTGTTTCGCACTTCTTCGGCTTGTTTGTGGTGATGGACGTCCAAACCCACCTTTTAAATTACCTTTCAAGCTGCAGCGGTGGAGAAGGGCGGTGTGATAAGGCTGGCTGCTTCTCGGGAGCCGGCTTCATCATTTACATAATTGGGCTTTTCTGTTCCGCTCAGTCAATATCACCAGGCTCGCGCAGTGCGACATCTCACCTGATCTGCTTGAGGGAAAGAAAGTCCCTTGACTTTGTGTGCCTCACCCTGGTAACTGGAAGAAATATTGCCAGGTTTTTTTGCTTCCAACAGGGCAGCGTTGAGAGCACGAGTGTGCTGCGTGGATTTGTGGAGGTTTTTCTTTTCCATCTTTGAAGTGTTTGTACGTCTTGCGTGTACCTATTTTTTTTTAATAGCAAAAATTATGTGCCCTGTTATGTCCTGGAAATACAGGAGAGCAAAGCTAGTTTGTGACTTTGTCAGTCCTCAGCCGGGACTTGGGAAAGGGGGTTGGTGTGGCAGGATCTGGCACCGGTCTGTGCCTTGCTCCGAAGCACGGGGATGGTGCGGGGGGAGGAAGGCTGTGCTGGCCGCTGCTGCTGTCCGCCTGCGGTCAACCTGGTTTTGCACATTTGTGGTGAAAAAGAAACCTCCACCTGGAACAGGTTTCCAGGGAAGAATTCAGTCCTGGTACCAAGAGTGATGTCCTGGCTATTTTCTTCTCCCTCTGCGGTTTCAGCCTGCTCTGGGTTTTTTTTCTCTTCCCCTCATCTTCTGGGAGGGGATGTGAGTGCTGCTGGGCAGGGCATTGCTCCAGCTCCCACCGGATCCAGGCATGCACCAAGATGGGGTACATGATTCTTCCTGCTTCCATGGGATCTGACAGGTTAGCACGGGCGGTGAACCAGCGGGAGTTGTTACCCATTCACCAGCACGTACATCATCTCGCAGATGAACATGGAGTTCCTCCGTGTTCGGCGTCCCTGCGCGCTTCTCCTCGCCAAGGCCCTTCCTGGGGAGGGCAAGGGGTTTGGTGGGAGCAGCTGGAGTGTCTTCTCCGTGAACAGGCAGCACTGAGCACGTTTTTGGTGCTGTACTTTTCCATCATTATGAAATGTAGCCTGTCCGCAGCTCTGACTCACGGAACGAGAGGCAGTGAGTTGTGACACCGATCAGATTAATTTTGCGTGCTGTGTTTTGCGGAGGAGAGGATTTCATGCTCAATCCTTCCTTCCCAGCGCTGAGCGGAAAGCCGTGGAGGAGATGCAGCAGCAATCGATGGTGTTTGCCTGCTATTGCTGGAGGGGATGGAGTAGGGGAGCGATTTCAGAGATGGATTTGGCAGAGAGGAGTTGCTGCTCTTGGTGCCTGTGGTGTTGGTGCTGCAAGAACATATTGAACATGGCAACAGCCCTCGCTAAAGCTCCGTGACTTTGCGTCCGTGCTTCGTGGAGCCTCATCTCTTAACAACACCCTCGGCATCGATAACGAGCGAGGAGCTGTCGAGTGCCAAAGGGCCTGGTTATAATCGCTCGCTCAAATCGTTCTTTCTTTTTGGACCCAAACGTGCTTTTTAAACATAAGAACTCTTTGGCTGTGTTTTAGGCAGAGAACGTTCAGTGTTTTCTGGCTTACTCCATCACAACATGCTCTGCAGCTTTGCGCGGCGTGGGGGGGCCCACGGGGCGATGGACACTGGTGCGCATCAGGAATGCTGGCCGCGCGCTTGGCGAGCGGAGAGGGGTTGTTTTAGGACAAGCTGACAGGCCCTTGGCTTGTTCTGCTGCTCTCGAAAAATGTAATTCTAATTCTTGGCACCTTTTTCCAGGAGGATAAGGAGCAAGAACATAGCAGAGCCTGCTCCCTCTGCCCTTGCAAATGGGCTTCTACCCAGCGGTCTGCAGTGTTCAGCCTGGCTTCTGCTTGCTTTCATCCCACCCTGGGAGTGACCAACCCTTTAATCCCGCATCCTTTTCCTCTGGGATGCAGGGGAAGAGCAGAGCACTGTCCTGTGGCGGTGCCATGCAGCAGAGGAGGAGATGGGCAGCAGATGTGGGGTTGCTCTGTGCGTGGTGCCTCTGCCCCATCCCGAGCAGCACCCCGCTGCACTGCCTCCAGTTTCTGCGCTGTCTTGGCACTTTATCTCCTTCTCCACCTGCGTGGTGATGCTTCCTAGGCTTGTCTTTGAGCAGCCTGCTCTGATCGCTGCCCTGACCGTGGCTGAGCTCTCCTCCCTGTGCTGCTCCCCGAGGACCAGCAATGATCCTTTCTGCCTTCTGATTTCCGTGTTGGACGCTGCCGTTCCCGCGGCTGCTTAAGAAAGAACCATAGCCGAGCGCAAAGCAAGCCATCCCACGTGGTTATGCGACCAAACCAAGCGTAGGCTTTTATTTCAGACTGTGTTTCAGGTCTGCGTTATTTTATCTTGTGCCAGCCGTGGCAGGCCTGACACGGAGCAGATTGCCCCCGGCAGCGATGTGTTTCTGCCTCGGCAGCGGGCAGAGTGGCAGATGTAAACACAGGAACGTCACGCTCTCCAAACACTAAAAGCTCCCGAAGAATAGGCAGGTATGTTATATAAATATATAGTGCGCATTCTGTTAATGGCTTTCAGCATATTTGGAGAGGGATTTGTGAAGTCATGCATCCGTGGATGTTATTTGTGTATATACTTTTTCACAGGTTTTTAAGTTATTGAAAAGCCTACTTTTAATATACATATATGTACACACACATGCTGCCTTATATATTTGTAAGCTGTGTTTTCAAAGGCTGCTTCTAGCTGCGCAGCTCAGTGATTCTGCCTTCAGCAGCAGCAAAGAGAAAGGCTTGCAGTCCCCAGCAAAGCTCGATATTGATTTGAGTCAGTCTGGGTGCACTTGGAGGCATCACTAGCGTTCGTGAATACAGCATAATCGCTGATCGGAGCGGGGAAATTTCATCATAAAGGCCCCAAAAGGGAGGTTTATTATTGCTTTCTTCCAAATGCCTGAATTTTATTAGCTTCAGTCATTCTTGGCAGGGCAGTGGAATGGGATTTTATAGTTAGCAAAGGAAAAGTAAACACAGTAATCATTTCACAGCCCCGTGCCTGCCAAACCGAGATGGAAATTCCAGCCTTGGTGGGAAGCTGCTGCTTTGCTAACAGATAATAACAAATTCACCCTGGGCTTACTCTTGCCATGGGAGCTGAGGTGTTGGAGTTTTTTTTTTTTCCTGTAACGCCCTGGCCCACAGAGGCAGGGACGCTTCACGCTTTGCTGCAGGAGCAGCCTGGGCAGAGGTTTGCAGTTTGAGTGGCTTCCACAACCATTTGCAATTAGAAAGAGTGCATCTGCCCTCAGCCTTCAGGAGCTGTTTTACCCTGTGCTTCTCAGCATTTGGTCTTTTCTTGGTCAGTCTTACTCTGCTCGCAGAGCTGGGTGATGCTTGAGGAGCGTTACGCTTGAGGCACCGTGATGGTTCCTGTGCCCTGAGACTGTCTCTGCCTGCTGAATGGGGGGGGGGGGGGGTGGGGGGTGGAAATTATCTCCACATAAATCCAAAACTCTCATGAAAGGTTTGGTTTGCATGTTTTTCTGGGCGTGTCGAGGTGGAGGAGTGGGTTGATGGCTCATGTCTGGACCAGCACCCGCCTGCGTTCCCTGCTGCTGGGGGACGTTGTTTCCTCCCACGTCCCTGCTCCGTCGGCCGCGGGGATGGCGGTAGGGGTAACTGGCACTGCTGCTGCCTCCAGGACTCAGGATGCGGCCTCCTGACGGAAAAGCAGGCGGAACAGCGGAGGAAATGGCTACTCAAACAGGCGGCGAACGTTGAGGCACCCCCTTCCACGTGTCTGCACAATTATTAGAACAATAAACCATTGAGCGCAGGCGGCGGCTGGCTCTGATTGATGGTGCAGCTGACGGTTGCGTTGCGCCGCCCGTGCTCCCCTGACGGCACGCATCCTGCGCGCGGCGGAGCGCCTTGCTCCGCGCGGCACCCGCCTCTGCCGTGCAGGGGTACCTGCGAGCGGCCGGGGGGCCGTGTCCGCTCTCCCCGCCTGCGTCCCGGGGTGTTTGGGACCATGGCTGGTACACGTTCTGTGTGTCCAGGAACACGGTTTGTACGTCTGGAGGGGCAGGTGGAGTTGTTGTGCAGGGTGCGGAGCCAGCACCCGCTTAAAGCGGAGATGTCGGTGTGAAGGGGGAGTTGAACAGGCTTCAGTGGTGCGGCCGGGACAGAGGAGGCTACTCAAAGCTTCGTTAAAAGCCAGGCTGATTCAAGGGAATGGCTTTTGTACCCCCTCCAAGCCTGTTCTGTATCCAACATAGAATTTAAAACTTTTATGTTAAAAATTTTTCAAAGGCATCTTAAGCAGCTGTGAGCCTTGTTTCACACTTGAACAGGTTTTCTGGTGCGTCCACCTTGAAATGGAGGTGGGATCGGCTTGGATTCCTGATGAAAGAGTTGCTTGTTTTTTCCCTTGTTGTCTCCACCAGTGAAGTCTGCGGGTCAGATTGACCAGTGACCCCTGCCCGCGCCCCAGGGGAGTTGTTAGTGATTCTGGCTTGGTGCAGTGGGTCTTGCGTGTAAGAGGAGGTTTGGGTGAGTCCCACAAGGCATCTCAGCCACCGCTTAAACCGTCTTGGGTCTTGCATGCGTTTCCTTTCCCCGTTAGTCAAGCTCCTTCTCAGAAGGCAGCTCAACCTCCAGAATTTGGGAAAAATAATTTGGGTGGTGGTTGTACAGGGAGAACGGAGCAGCTTTGAGGTCTGTCTTATTTGCAGCACTGATTAAATACAGCTATCTTCATTTATTCTCTTCCCTCCCCTCTAAATGTGATGACCCTTTGAGCCTTCCCGATATCCCCCCACCGTGTCCCAGTTGGTCCCCGATTCACTCCCTGCCGAACCCGCTCCCAGGGCTGCCCGCGCTGCCCTGAATGGACCCCCGTTTGGGTTGTCATGGCTGAGGAGTCCCTGCTCGCTCCTCTGCCTCCTCCCTCCTCCCTGGCAGGAGGAAATTTCAGTGTTTCTGAGGAGTGACATTTCCATTTCAAAAGCCGTTCGCTCAAGTGCGTCTGGAGTGGGATTTCTCTCCCCCCACTCCTCTCAGAATGGGAGCTTTAGAAGTCTCATTTCCTCTCCTTGATAACAGCAGGCTGAGAAGGGCTTTTGTCTTTTCATTTCCCCTCAATTTTTTATTTTTATATCAGTGAGGTCTGTAGAAGCTGCCGGAGTGGATTTTTCCCTCCTCCATGTGCCGGAGGATGCACCTGGTGTCTCCCAGTGGTTGGGCTGCGGCTTCCTGGGGTGCAGGGCAGGACCCGCTCCCGGACGGGGTCTCCGGGGCTCCTCCTTGCCCTTGGCCTGAGCCAGCACCAGCCTGGCAGCGCCCTTCGCACCGCCGCGTGGGGCTCCTGCCAGCGCAGGAGGAGGTTTGCTGGGCACGTCCAAGCCGCTGGGCGTGGGTGGTGCCGAGCCTGACTCAAGATCTGGCCCTGTGTTTGCCACCTGGGACGCTGCCGTGTCTTTAGTCGTGCTGACTTGCTGCCCATCTGCTTTTTGGCTGATGTAGCTATGCCAGTTGGGGTTAATTTTATTTTATTTTATTTTTTTTAGTGTGATGCTTAGCGGAGGGCAGGTGTAAGCGGACGCAGTTGCCTGCCTCCCGCTTCCCCGGGACTGATGTGTGCTGGCGCAGGCGCCGTGGCACTTGTGCGATGGCAGACGTGCTGGTCACACGAGTGTCGTGCTGGTGTAAACGTAGGGACATTTTTCTGCAGAGGCCTTTTTTTACAAAAGGCAGACTCCATCATGCTTTTAGCCTGGCATCTAGGGCTTGAGGGCTTTCAGCCTTCTTGAGGACCAGGTGGGATTTGGCAGGGATTGTTTCAGCATCCTCAAATCAGAGGGAACATGCCTGCTGGGATTGATGTGGGATTAATGCTACGTCCTGGGGTGGCTGGTGTGCTGGAGAGTCTCAACATGGTGGTGTTGGGTTGAGAATGGGTGGTGTTGCAAAAAAAAAAAAAAAAAATCAATAAAATGGTGGGAGGCTAAAACTTCTGAAGGCATGGAGGAAGTGTTATGTCCCCCTGGGGTTCGTTGGGGTTGGTGACGGGATGCTTCCCAGGCTGCTGGAGGTTTGGGGATTGTGCACCCTCAGGCCGGGAACCCCTTTTGCCTCCCTGGGGATTTCCCAAAGGAAACTCCCTGGGCAGCAGGTGCAGGGAGGAATGCAAAAACAGGAGAGGGTGATGGTCACGTGAGGCCACATCACTGCATCCTACGTTTCCGTGGAAGTCCATGGCGATTATTCAGAGGTTCCTGTGAAAGCTGCCTGAAGGCGGCCGGTTCCAGGAAAGGCGAGGGTGGTTTGCGCCCCGGTGACCGCTTTGCTGGGAGGAACGGTGGCCGGCTCTCCCCTGAGTTCCCCATTAGCTTTAAAATCCGGTTCTGCGAAGCCAGGAGGTGCCCTGGCTGAGCGCCAAATTGGGCAATTAAAAATTCACCTCCCTGCTTTCACGCATAATGTCATCGGAGGAGTTTTCCACAGTTTGCTCCTTTTCAGGAGACATCAACCAAGCGCTCACCTCCGTTGGGTTGGTTCGCGTGCCTCCTGAGCGTTTTGGTGAGCTTGGGGCAGCTCCCTCCTTTTGGCCTCTAAACCCGAAGGATGTCTTCGTCACTTGAGCTGTGGTTTTGAACATCCCGGCGCAGGATTTTGACGAGCTCTTTAGCCCGTGGGTTACGTGCCTGGTGCCTTTTTCATGCAGATCTTTACCTCTCCAGTGCTGCAATTCTGTGGTGGATTTCCATCACCGTGAGTCAGCGCCGTTCCCTGGAGAAGAATTGGGGCTGAGGTGGTTTGTTATGAGGAGGATGATGATGATGATCTTGGCGGTGCGATGTCGGCATAGGTGAAGCGATGCTCTGGGTGGCTGTTGGGTGCCCAAATTATTAAAAGAACATGAAAGTTAAAAATGGAGGATTGAAAGAGCTTGCTGCTCTACAGGCTGCCCTTGCAACCTCATTTGCTGAAGATAAAGCTGATTGTTGTTGTTATTATTTAATAGATCTATGACTTTACGAGAAGGCCTATGAAATACCTTTCCCCTGCAATCCAGCTTATTTGTCCTCCCCTTGATTTGTTGCGAGCATCAGAATGCCACCCGTCCAGTGCCCAGGACGAGCTCCACCTCACACCGAGCGGGTTGCTGACTGCTTTGCTTCGTCCGTTTTTCGTGGTGGGTGCTCCCAGGCTCTCCTCACTGTCCAAACCATGATGCCTGCAGCGCTCTACAGCTCCTTTAGTGCTCCATACGTGCCGGTAAGGTCCATCCAGCTCCATCCATCCCTTCACAGGAGTGTGGGCACAGTGCAGTATCTGACCCAGAGCTCCCCAGGACCCTACTCCGCTCACTTGCTTGGGTTCATAGTCGTTGCCCTAGGCAAGCACCAACATGAGATTTCTTAATTATTTTTTTTTTTCCTCTCACTTGAACACTTTTTTTAAAGTTAACAAAAGGCGAATCGCTGGCACAGAGTGGTCTTGCCAGATGAATCGACTGCGCCAAAGATGCTCAAAGAAAAGGTTCCCAGAATCTTTTGGAAAGACTTATTTTCCTGTAAACTTGTTCTTGGAAGTGGCAGAGTTGTTTTGGCTGAAATTTACTATTTGGAGAGGAAAAAAAAAAGCAAAAAAAAAAAAAAGCCTAAAAATGCCTGAAGCAAATATTCAGCCTGGAAAATTTCAGTCCAGACAGTTAATGCTTTAACAAACGTGGGGTCAACTGAAAATCCAGTGATGCGGAGTAGGCGACGTTGGGTGATTCTTAATGAGAGCTGGAGCGATTAGCTCCTTTTAGTAATGAGTGGATGGGCAGGTGAGAATCCATCGCTGCTGCGGAGTCCGTAGGGAGCACACACGTTCGATGCAATTATTATCCACTAATGGGGAAAGGCAAGAAGGTAATGAAAGGCGCAGCATCCATTTGTCGGGGTGATGCCTTGGGCTTTGGTGGGAGTTCGCCTGGGTAAGTTTTTTCGAGATCTGACCCGTTCTTTTAGGCTACCTCAGAGTCGGTAAGGCGCGTTTGCTGCCACTTCCGTGATATCCCATGATCCTGAGGTCCAGAGGCAGCATCTGGTGAGGACAACACGGTGTGAACGGCTTTTTTTTTTTTTTTTTTGAGCACAGGCAGGTTTTGCAAGACCAGAGAGCAGGCTTTGGCTAGTGCGTTTAGCTGGCGAGGTTTTACCACCCTCGTAAATCTGCCGGGGGGGTGTGGAGGGAGGGTCAGCATTTGGTACTGGTTTAGCAATTAAATTGCTTCAAGCTGTTGAAACATTGGGGAAGTTTTTTGACCTACTTTTGTGCAAGCTTAGAAATTGTTGGGATGTTTTCAGCCCTGGCTGTGTGGAATTCAGCTAGATTACAGGGGAAAGGAATTTCGTAGGCCTTCTCATAAAGTCATAGATTTATTTTAAAAACAATTAAATAAATCAGCTTCGTCTTCAAACAGCTCCTTGGTCTCCAGCTTTGTGAATTCTCATGAGAGCAGGTACTGGGCTGCATCCAGTGAAAGGGATCCCAGTTTTGCTCGTGTCCCCAGCCTGCCTGTGCCCATGGAGCGTGGGGATGGAGGAAGGAGGTGGGCGATGCCTTGGTCCCACGCGTGGCATCCCTTGGTCACCTTCACAGGGGAACGCCCGTGTGCTCGTGGCTGGTGAACAGCACCATCGCTCTCCCCGGAACCGCGCTGCGTATGCCGACATGCACACCTACATCCCGTTTCGGCAGCCCAGCCCGGAGCCCAGCAGTGTTTAAGAACTGAAACCCCGTTGAAGGGTTGGGCTGCTGAAAGAGCCATTGGAACAGCAGATGGCCATGAACAAAGGGATTGCAGTAACTCGATGTACTTTTCACCGTTCAGACTCTCTGACCTTCATACTTGTGTGTCTCCCTGGGGAACGGAGACCTTAGTTTTCAGCCCCTTTGACTTTCCCCTCCTGTCAGTGCTGTCAGCTTGGGCCTGCTAGTACACCAGAATGCGCTGGACACTTGTCCAGTTAAAAAAAAAATCCTTTGGTCTGCATTTGGCCCATTAAGAGTTTTATATGCATGTTTTTGCCTTAAAACCTGATGGATGGGCGTGTGGGGTGTTGGCTCTCCTGCTCGGTTTTCATCCCGGGGTGGGTGGGAAAGCCTTGGGGCTCTGCGTCTGCTAGGATGTGCGATGCTGCTCAGCCGTGGGCTCCTGGACGAGGAGGACAAGCGGCCATCTCCGCCGTGTAGCGTGGCCTCACACAGATGGGGTGCTGTTTCCTGAGGGTGGGAAGCGGCTGAGTGAAATTACCCTTCCCAAAGACTGGGCTGCGTCCAACCGTAGGCACTGGGCTGATACGTGGCATGGATGCCCTTCTCCATCCCACCGACTCCCGCGAGCTCCATGGGAGCACTGCGAGGTGGGTCAGTGATCCAAAATCAGGAGGAGGCGATGGTCTGGTGCAGATCCCAGCATGTTCCGGGACCAGACTTGGGATCCCCGCCATCTTTTTTTCTTGTGGACGTGGTTGCTGATGTATCTGAAGGCGGGATGTCAGATTTACTCAGAGCAGCTGGCTTATCCTTTTCCTTTTCCCTCTTTCTCCCATGCTTTTAATCCACCGCCTAATAGCGTGGAGCAGGCTGCTCCGTTGATGTTCTCGGTGTCGGGAATAAAAGCAGCCCACCCCCAAAGCCTGCCCTTGCTCTTTGATAGACTCCTCAGCGGTAATTGTTTTCGGTGCCAGCCTCTCTTGCTGCGGGAAGGTTTGTGCAGCCCCTGCCCCCGGCTCGCCCACCCCTGTTACCGCACAAATCACATTATAACAAGGCCAGGGATAAACAGGAGCTACAGCAGCTCTTTGCCGTGTGTAAAAACAAATTGCATGGAAACGGTGTAATTACTGAGAAAATACCAACTTGAGTAATGCAGTAATTGTTTTCTCCCCTCCAGCAGATTTATTCCAGCTCTCCAGGCTCGTGCTGGTTGCGAAGTCTGTGAGGTCCCGTTAATAAGAAGAATTTCACGTTTCCCACCACACTTGTCCAGAGCCCGGGTACCACACGGTCTGAGGCACAGGGATGTTTTGAGCAACTTCTTGAGAACGCTAGGAAACAGAGCACAGTTAAAATACCTCTGTCCATTTGAGCCCACCCCAGGCTCTGGGGGGACTCTGGTCTGTTCAAACCTCTTTTCAGCCCGTGTTTGTGATTTAGCAGATGGGCTGCTTCGTGCCTTGTGTAAATCCGGGAGATCTGCCTTTTGGACTTCACCATTGCACAGACAAGATTTTTTTTTTTCCTTCAGTTTTTTTTTTTTTTTCTTGTCATTTCCTTTATTTAAAGAGGTGCTTGTGAAATGACAGTGACCAGTTATTTGAGGTCCAGGGATATTGCCTCTCTCTATTGCTATAATAATCTCCCAGTACCGGATGATGATGGTTTTTGTGCTGTGACTTGCAGCTGTTTCCCTTACGCAGCTTTGCTGTTGTTTTGCTTTGGATTCTGCAAGGTAAAAAGATTGAAATGTGTTGGAAACGAGGTTTCCAAAGGGTTTTGTGCCAAGTAGGAGTTTAAAGATGCCCTGCCTTGCACGTTGGCAGATGTGAGAGTATCTTTTGTTCTACATGCATGGCAGTTTCACATGAGAGAAGTCTTTCTCTCCAGCGTTTTTGGCAGGTAGCTTGCTTTCCTTTAGAACCTCCCCACCTACAAGCCGCTGCCACTTCTCCTTCCCGTGCCTCAATCTGAACAAGGTTTTATGAGCACGTGATTTATTTTTTGCTTCTTGGGGTTGTACTACTCCTCTTGGTGTGGGGAGGGGAAAAAAAAAAAAACCAAAAAAAAAACCAAAAAAACCCAAACACCACAGAAAAACCACCAAACCAAAACCACCTCCCTGTCCTGAAAAAAAAAACCTTTGGAGAACACAAAGCCTTCCCACTGTAGCAGGCTCACCAGTTTGGGTGTCTGATCCCAGGGAAGTAAAATAAGACAGAATCTACTCTTTGTTATTCTCCAGAAACCTTTTGATATTCTTCTAGTTTCTCTTCTGAATGAATGGCACCTGCACGCTTGCCACGTTTGACATGAGCTGCAGCATGGCCGGCGAGCAGCCTGGGGCCATCACCCGTGTGCCTTGCTAGTCAGAGGAGCACGGAGGGGTCTGTGCCATCCGTGTGCCACCGAGCTCCATCGTGTCACCCTTGCCACCGCAGGAGGACCGGCCCAGGGAGAGGGTTGGTGGGTAACCCTGGCCGCTCGCCGCTGGCTGTGAGCGTGGAGGGGAGGGTGCTTGGCGGCAGTGGGTGCAGAACGTCGGCTTTGTCCGCAGGCGCAGGATTGCTGTAGCGAAGGTAGCAAAGTTGTGTGGACTTCTTCACTTGTTGGCCTCCCCACTTCACTCCCTTCCCAAGCAGCTGCAGCGTGCTGGCTGCCCAGCCTGGCAGTGGTTTACAGTTACAAATCAAGCTGCAGCTCCTCTTCGTGCCCCCTCCAGGAAAAGAAATCCATCCACTCGCTAAGCAAATGAATAGGTAAACTTTTAATTAAGATGTTGGGTGGCTGCCAGAGAGGAGCATCCCAGGTCAGGGTAGGCTGTTGGTGTGCCGTGATCCCCGTCTGCGTGGCCCATCACTGTTAAACAGCTGCTTCATCCCATGTGCGTTCATCAGTGGTGGGCAAACCCATCTGGGCATGTAACTTGTGTTTGCAGGAGCTGGGCTCCTTCATTTGGTCCTGGAGAGGTGAAGGAGGGTGTGCAGTTGAGGTGGCTCCAGGCTGCTCGTGGGCTACTGGCTCCTTGGGCTCAGCAGAGTCGTTGCGTTGCTGGAGGAGGAGCTGAGCACTTTGATGTGTTTCCTTCTGCCCCCAGCTCAGGGTCGTTAGAGCTGCTCCCTGTGACAACTGTGGAGGTTATGCTGATCTGTCAGGTCTCTGATTTGAAAAGTCTTGTTAAGAGCTTCTTTACCTGGAATTTAAAAAGCTGGTTTTCATCAGTTTGGTCTATTTTTATCTCAGCTGACCTCGCGTGTCCCCATTTTCTCTGTTTCTGGATGGATGCATTTGACATCCAATGCTCAGACCTCCCTCCAGAATCTCACAAGAGATGGAGGAGGACCTCTGTGAAAGAAGCGAGGGTCCTCTCTCCTCCCAGGGGCTGCCCTCAGAGCCCCTTCTTGTTTGGCATGCCTAATGCCCCTCTTGTCTCCAGTGTGGCTGTCAGAGGAGGACGCATCTGTGGCCACCTTTCTGGAGCAGATGCAGCCTTGAGCTGGCTGCTGAGATCTGAAGGGACGGTGCTGCTGAAAGCTGCTGAACGTGGATGAGTTTATTGATCTTGCCGGAACATGATAGCATTGAAGGTAGTGGAGTCTCTGAGGCTTTGGCGTGAAGAGGAGCCGCTGTGATTGCGGAGCACCGTGGTGGTGCGATCTGGCAACCAGTACTGCTTAGTCTTGTAGGTTTTTTGAGGGGGATGTGTGTCTCGGAGGGGCCAAGGAGTGGTGGCAGCTGGTGTGGGAGGATGAGAGGAGAGTCCAGTCCCTCTGCTGGGAGGGAGCTGACCTGGTTGTTTTGTGCTCCCCAGGATCGTGGTCTGCCGGGCAAACTGGAGCCCGTGTCGCCTGTGAGCCCTGCTCACCCCGACGCCGAGCTGGACCTGCTGCCGGCCCGGCTGTCAAAGGAGGAGCTCATTCAGAACATGGACCGCGTAGACCGCGAGATCACCATGGTGGAGCAGCAGATCTCCAAGCTGAAGAAGAAGCAGGTAAGAGACTGTGGTCTGGAGGGGAGCACGTGTTCTCACTTCTATGTGCTGCCGTACGCCTCGTCGTTGCCCATGCCCATCCACAGAAGGGAAGTGGCAGTGCCAGTGGCAGTGCCAGTGCCCCCAAGATGGTCTGTGTCCCTGCTCCCTGTCGTGACGTGGGGCAGTTGCTGCTGTGCCAGCAGTCTGAGGTTAGTAGGTGCAAGACGAGGGAGCTTTGGAAACCCAATTTGTGGGCTCTTTTGCATGTCAGAGTACCTTAAAAGGAGAAAAATTTGTCCTTGGTGACTTGTCTGCAGTCGTGCAAGCAGTCACGGCAGAGCTGGAGATGTAGCCTGGGTTGCCCGCGTCCTCCGCACAAGGTCCTTTCTTTTTCCTTTCCAGCAATTGTCTCTCCGGAGTGCTGTTGCTGCCACTATTGTAGTACTGGGCCCTTGAAAATGTTGCTGCGATGTCCTCATGGTTCTTCCTGAGCCTCCAGCCCTCTTCTCTGGGGCTTTGCAGCGTGAGCAGCGTCCAGCTCCAGTCAGGGCTGTGGATTTGGGTCTGATCGTCTCGGTTCGTGCTGTACCCCTGCACAGGAGCACTCCCCGGCAGGATCGCCCGCTCCATGTTCCCATGTGTACAATTACCGTAAACCCATTAAGAGATTAATGTGACAAAACCTTGGAGGAGGACGTCTGTGAAAAAACCCGCAGACTTAAAAGCTTTTGCTTTCTAAAGCAAATTGCTTCTCTCTGCCTCTCCCTTACTGGTTGTTTTTTTTTCCTTTGCTTGGGGCCAGTTCCTAAACCTTCTCTGGTGGCTGCTAATCCCAGATTGTCTGAGAAGAACAACCTCTCCCGAGGGATGCACAGCAGGAATTCGGGAAGGGAGCAAAACCTCTACTTGGGCTGTCAGAGAGGGCAGCACTTCTCAAGGATGAGCATGCAGTTGACCTTCTTCCCCAGGAAGGTTTTGGTTTTGTTTTCAAACAATATGGTTTAATTAATTCAAATGACATTTTTTTGTCTTGCTTTTTATCTGCAGAGGAATTGGGAGTGCCTAGGGAGAGGGAGCCAGGGGTGGGCAGAAGCAGCGGTGCTGGGGGTGCGAGGAAGCAGCCCTGCGTGCCAGCTTGCAGGGGCCAAGGGAACATCTGGAGGGATGGAAACCACAGAGGTTCCTCTTGCTGGGTTTGGAGGGAGCTGGGTGAAGCCATCCCTTCCCTTCTGCCTCCTAGGAGGCTCAGATGAGATGTTGGTGTCCTCTCACACCTGGCAGCCTGGCTGCTGGTTCCATTTGAGGAAGGAGGTGCAAACTGTAATCGTTTCGCGCTCTGGAAGAGGGGCTTCCAGAGTGGGTGAAGGTCCTGCTCGCGGCAGCCGGGAGGACCGACAACTCTGCTGATCCACGGCCTGATGTTTTTCAGAGATGCTGAGGAGCTGCTATTGAAGCTGACGGGAGCAGCATATGCTCCTTGCTGTTAAAATCAAGCTGTCCTTCCGTAAGGAAATGGATTTTTTTATTGTTGGCTGCTTGTTTGCTTTATTTCTTTCCTCTGAATGAATTTTATGATTCTTCCTCCCCACAAAAATGCTCTGCTGAGTGGGGAAGGTGAAAGTGGCTGTTGGCAGTAAATGCATCCTGTCCTCTCTTTTTTTTTTTTTTTTTTTTTTTTTTTTTTTTTTTTTTTTTGGCACATGGTGGCAAAGTCGTTTGGTAGCAAATCCCGCCGCCCCCAACATGGCCTCCTTTCCCCTCCAGCAGGATCCTTCCCCAGCCCGGTCCCCTTGCAGAGCTGGCACATGTGGGAGGAAGCATTTTCGGGGGGGGGGAGGTTCCTGTCTGAAATGCTCCGGGAACTTTTTGTCCATCTGTGCATCTGAGCTGCCAGCGCAGGAGAAAGACGAGCGAGGGAAAGCAATCGGCCTGAAACAGATACCGCTCCTGCGGGAACAGGCGGCGGAGCAGGGGAGACATCGAACGCAGCCGGAATATCCTAATGCTTTTCCCCTGTGTCGTTGGGAGGCCTTCTCAGGGTAATTAAATACGTTTGTGTGGAAAGGCTGTGCAAGAAAAACCCCAGCCAGCCCCAGTCCACCATCTCTCTTTTTTTTCCGGTTGTTCCAGAAATGGCAAGGAAAGCTCTGCCTGGACTGTGCAAGAAGCAAACGTCTTCAGCAAGCTGAGAAACCTTCCCCAAACCCTGTGCGCCCCTGGCAGAAGGCCACCTCCATCAGCCGTTCCCCGCTCATTCATGTGCCATATGCGCTTAAATCTCTCGCTGAGTCCTCTCTCCTCCTCTTCCTGACAGGGAAGGATAATCCTTATGCATTTATTCCTGGCAGCGCTACCGGGGATCTGAAGGAGAAATAAACTGCTGGTCTGTTCTCCGCAGCGATGCCTGAGCCTCCCTGGGCTCTGAGCTCGGCGAGGGCTCTGCGGGAGTACAACACTCCCACCTGGTGATGGAGGTGGAGCTGCCTGGGTGGAAGAGCTCCACGGTTTGCCCTTTCCATCTTTCTCCTGGCTGTTTCCTCTGTTCTCCTCCTGGCTCTTTGGAAGTGGTTTTCGGAGATGCCCTGTGGTGAAGCGTCGTGGTACCCAGGTGGTGGCTGCCCAACGCAAGGCAGTGTGGCAGCTGAGCGTGTGTGATGACCTTGGCGTTGTCAGGCAGGTCTCTTCAGCGTGGCGGCTGGTACGTGCGGGGATGGGGTCTTCATGAAATGTCACCCACCTTCCCGCCAGCGCTGCGGGCTCCCGTGGCCCCGCTGCAGCGTGTGGTGTGGCCAAAGGGACTCGTACCCGAGAGGGCACCTCCTTCACTTGGAAGTGGGTTGGTCTGTGGATGCGGTAGGAGCCAGGGATGTGGCTGACGATGGCATCTTGCATCCCTTCAGCCCTGCTGCGCTGCCTTTCGTTCGGGAGAGGAGGGGGCTTTCAGGCAGCCGCTGCTGGGAGCAGGAAGGGCAGAGAGTGTGGAGCCGTCACGACGCATCTCTCATCCCGCTTCTCTCCCGGTAAAGGTCGCCGGCCCAGCCTAGCTTTTGTGGCAGACCTTTAAGAAATCCTTTTCGTCCGTGTCTGGGAACCCTGACCTATTTTGCTTTGCCGTTTCCCCCAGCTCCCAGGGAAGCTGTCAGGGACTGAGCCTGCTGTGGTCAGGTGTGCTGCCTGCAGACCCTGCGCGCGTCCTCACCGCTAGCGTCCGGCGCTTTAATAACCAAACAGCGTTACGCCATGGAGAGTGGAGTTTAATTCTCTGCTGTATTTCAACTATAATTAGATTTGTGTTTTTCTTTTAACGAGCTGCTTTTAATGAGCCTCTACTTACTGGCAAGCTTTCATTTCCTGGTACACCGACACATCTTCTTGTCTGAAGTCGCTTACAACACACCCGACCGCTTTGCGGAATTTTTGTGGATTTCCAGAACAACGGAGCCAAGTTTCTGACTTTTTTTTTTTTTTTTTTTACCCAAATATTTTCCCCAAGAGAAGTTGAGGATTTAACTGATCCCTTTTGTGGCTCTTTCTTTGGAGGTTTTGGAGTTTATCACCTGAGAGCCAGGGTGTGTGGTGGGGTGCCTTGGCTGATGTGAGGACACCGAGCAAGAGCGGGCAGGTGCCTGGAAGTGCTGCTGCTTGATTTAAGGAGTGTGAGTTTTCTCAGCCAAGCCGGTAGACCTGTCTGGGTGCGTAAGTGTTTTCTTGGACTGCATCCTCCAGCCCTAGTGTTGCTGAAGGTGTTGTCAACAGGAGCAGAGATACCTGAAGGAGGAATAGGTGCCCACCACCTTTTTGGACCACCAGACACTGCTGTCCTTGGGAGAACGGTGGTGCGCTTTCCTCCGGTGCAAGCCAATTGCTCTCAATCCCAGCTGCATTTCATTCCTAGTAGGAGACTTGCCGGATTTTCCCCGTGCTTCAAGAGGGGATGCTTTAGCTGCAGGAAAAAAATTACAAAGATTTGGAGATTCAGAGCCGAGCAGTGAAAAAATCATAGGCGCTTTTTGACAACTGCTCCCTCTCTTGTGCCTGTGCTGCCCCACAGCTGCCGTGAGCGGCGTGAGCTCTCCCTCCTTACAGGGAGCCGGAGGCCCCAGGAGGAGCCCGGAGGAATCTGTTATTTCCGCTTTCGGCTGAGCAGTTCCTGAAAATAACTGGAGGAGCTCAGATGTCTCCTCCTGCCTGGCACCCCTCGAGAGCCAGAGGTGCAGGTTGTACATGAGACATCCCTGCTGATGGTGACAATGTTTGAAAGTGGTTTCTTAAATTGTTTACTTTATAATTAATGTTTGCCATGTCCTGAGCGACTTGCAGATGGGTAGGAACACGTTCAAAGATCAGTGATCTCTAAAAGTGTGTACGTGGACGTGCTCCCTTCTGCTTTCCGTCTCCTGTGCCAGCTTTGGGGCTGGGTGCATTTCACTGCGTGTGTGATGGGGATGTGGTGGACGTGCTCGTGGAGCAGCGCTTGGGCTCCTGGATGTTTCTGCTGTGAGTAGGAGTGAAGCTTGGGATGCGACGCAGACCTTGGGCTGTGCATGTCCCAGCACAGGCAGACACATGGCGCAGGAGGGGACAGTGTGCTGTGTTTTTGCACACAGCTGCTGCACTTCAAAACCTGGATACCATGAAACGTGGAGCTGGGCCAATCCAGTAAAGACAGTAGGAAAGCAGAAGAGCCAACAAAGCTTCTCGGCGCTGTTGTCTCTGAGGGCAGGATGGCTGTCCATCCCTGCTGGGCTTTTTCTAGTTGGAGCCTGGACTTGGTGGTTTCTGCTCAGGATAGCTTGTCTTGGGTGAAGGGAGAAGAGGAATGAGTCTCAAAGCCACCTTCCCAGGAGAGCACGAGCGCTGGAGAGTGGCTCATGCTGTGCTGGTCCCCTCAGCCACTCTTCGTGGTGTGTCCACGCTGCCGGCATTCACAGCCTGAGTGCTTGGCCGCTCTGTGAAAGCTCACCAAAGGGTATTTTGGTGCCCCACATCTGAGCACCGTGCTCTCCTCTGCAGGGAATCCTGTAGCTCTTGCTTGCCCTCTTGAGTGCTTTGCATCGCTCGCCTTGGCCAAGAGAGCTGCCACATGTCCTGTTGGGCTGATTCTCCCAGAGACGTCAGCTTTCATGGTGCTGTTGTCTCCTCTGCTGTACTTACTGGCTCATCTGGCTCCATGGTGCAGGGGCAGCTGGTGCATAAGTCATTTTGTTGTGAACAGTCATCCCGGTGCGTCTCCTCCAACCACAGCGTCACCAGATAAAGCCGGAGGTGGAGAGCAGCCTTGCTGCTCACCCCTTGCTCCTCTACCACTCCCTGTAACGCAGAGGCAGGGAGCCAGGCTGGAGCTGCAATTCTCTGTAAGGATTTCCAGTAAAATCATTATTTCTAGCCTCAAGCCCTCTCCAGGAGGCTTGTTCAAGGCAGGTCCTCATCCTCCATGCCTAAAAAGTACCTGACCCACCAGCGCAGGGCTGGGTGTCTGGGGCAGGACAGCGCTGCGCTTGCGTGGTGGGGTGTCACGCAGCTCTCCTCCCTCTCCCTGTCCCTCCGTGGCCTGAGCCTGCCCACATCTTGCAGGAAGCCTTCTGCTATGGCAGTTTCTGTCTCGGTCACGGCACCACAGTCTTGTGTGGCTGGGGACGGCTGCGTTTCTCACTGTGACTCACGCTCCTCCTCCCCCCTCTCCTTCCACAGCAACAGTTGGAGGAAGAAGCAGCCAAACCACCAGAGCCTGAGAAACCCATCTCTCCCCCTCCTATCGAGTCCAAGCATCGCAGCTTGGTGCAGATCATCTACGACGAGAACAGGGTGAGTCTGGAAATGGTGGAAGCACAAACGTTGCGATTGTGCCGTGTCATCCTGGCCGGGGATGAGGAGGTTGGTAAGGGGTAGGCGGAGGGATTCCCCTGGGCAAGACCCCTGGGGTGGAGGCTGTGGGAGGTGGATGAATGAAGCCCTGTTGGGGACAATGGTGACAGGTCTGAGCCGTGAGGAGCTCGTTCTGCTGTATGGATTGAGCATAAACATCTTCTGAAGAAACTGCCCAGGGGGGTTTCCTGCGATCAGCCTTAGATTTGAAGTGTTCAGGAGATGCTTCAGAGCTCTGTCTGTTAAATGGCTTGTTTCATCCTCTTCCTCCTGGAGTGAACCTGGTAAAAGCTGCCTCAAAGAATGGATTTTGGTGTGGTAGGGTGGCCTGCCTGGATGGAGGGGGACATCTGTGATGCTCCAGTACTGGCAGGCCAGCTACGAGCTCTTCTGGCTGCCCCTGAGCCCCCCAGGCTGGAGCAGAAAGGACCTGGATGCAGCCATGGCTGGATCTGTGGGTATTTGAGGCTGTCAGTAGCGTTAGCAAAGGTCAGACCGGCGTCCCTGGCTCTGGATCTCTGCCTTGACCGCTCATTTGTTGCGCTCAGCCCTTGTCTGTGGTAGCAGCCTGAGGAGACACGAGTTTTGCTGCGTGCTTCGGAGTGATGCTAGGAAATTGGGCCCTTTGGTGGATAATCAAGCATATTCATTTTCATTTAGGTGTTGGATAAAAAGGATGATTTTGCATAAAGGAAAACTACCAGTCGCTAATTATTTTGAATTGCAAGGCCTGCGTTTTCACTAGGAACTGCAGAAATCCAGGTGCCTGGCTCCTAAAAAGAAAAAAAAAAAAACCAAACCCAACAGCGCATACTCTGTGCTCCCAGGCAGTGCCATTTTCCTGGTTTTCCTTTTTCCATCTGCTTCTCTCCCTGAGCAACAGTAAACCCAGTGCTGGCCTGGTCTGTTGTGCAGGCGGGTGAGGGCTGAGGTCGATGCGTTTGAAGCATTCGCAAGCTCCAGCGAATGGTGGTGGCTTTAGAGACACTGGGGGCAGGCGCCGAGTGTTCCCCAAAGCCGTTCTCTTTGTGCCTCTCAGGAGCTTGTGCCTCCTGTGCAAGGGGTTGGGTCCAAAAAAAGGAGATCTCAAACATTTACATTACACTGAGGGTTGTAGAGCGCTGGAACAGGTTGCCCAGGGAGGTGGTGGATGCCCCATCTCTGGAAATGTTCAAGGCCAGGTTGGATGAGGCTCTGAGCAACCTGATCTGGTTGGAGATGTCCCTGCTCCTTGCAGGGGGGTTGGACTGGATGGGCTTTGAAGGTCCCTTCCAACCCTAACCATTCTGTGATTCTTGAGCTGCTCCTGTTTGGGCACTCCTCTGTACCTGGACCACGTTATGAGAGGAAGAAATGGCTGATGGTGCAGGAAGGAAAGGTAGTCTTCAGCCATTGCATCTGCAACGGCCTGCGTCGTAGCAGTCCCCATTAGCTGGACCTGGCTCAGGCCTGTGTGTCCTCTCTGTCACCTCTTGTCTCTGCCCATGCCAGCAGCAGGGTCACCTTTTCCCTCCCGTCTCCCCGGGTGTCCTGTCTCCTCCTCCACAGCAGACACGATCGGCTCTTGAAGCCTCTGCCGCAGCTCAGGGCAGGCCGTCAGGGCTGCTGCACTGTCCCAGGAGCTTTGGTAAGAGCGCAGAGAGCAAGTGTGGAGTTCTGCGTTGCTCCTTGAAAGTGCACGGCCGTTGTACCTGGGATGCTGTCGCGGACAGAGCTGGTGGCATCCCTTTGTCAGCGTGCCCGACTTGATTCCAGGTTACGCTGATCCTCGAAGCAAAGCACTCTTGGCAGCAGCCTGGCTATTAATGTCCGTGATAGGATGTTCTTGTTCCAGGTGGGTGCTCAGCAAGCGAAGGTCACATCTGACACCAAATGTCAGCGTAATTTCAAATGTGGATCTGTGTTTGTGTCTGCATGATCCGTGGGACGGGTAAATGGCGATCCTTCCCCTGTTCTTGTAAAGTCCCCGTGCGAGTAGGGTGTAAGCAAGCCTGTCTGTGGGTAGGAGACTCAAACCGAAGAACCCTTCCCTTTTCCTTGGTAGAAACCATAGCAGGCTGGAGGGAAGTTCCTCCTTTGAAGAAGACGTGGTCTGTTAATGGGCAATGGAGAGTTGACAGAGCCTTGCTGGCTGGTTGTGATGGCCAGAGGCCGTGTGGTGAAAGGATCCTTTTAACTCCCGTCTCACGGAGATGCCGAGCTGCAAGCTGCGAGGGGAAGGGTGTGCTGAGCCTTGCTGCCAACATTGCCTTTGGTGTGGCTCCAGTAACAAAGGTGGGATTCGGGATGCAATTGTCCTTCTCAAGGGCATCCCTGGACTCAGCTTTCGGCCTCTCACCTCCATTGAAAACGTTTGGGATGCCATCCTGTGATAACTGCTCTTCCCCTTGAGCCAGGAGGAGGAAAACTGGAAGAGGAAAGGACGTGGGAGCAGCGACAGTTAGGACCGTGGGTGGAAAAGAGCGGCTGGTGATCAGAGGCCGGGTTGCTCTGGGTGGGTTTGGTGGCAGCAGACCCTCTGGGCAAACCCAGCCGCATCCGTAAGATGTGGGGAGAGCCCTGGGTGTGTGGGAAAAGCGGCTGTAACGGCTGCGGCGGGGCTCTGGCCTGCGGGGCAGCGCGCGAGGGGAGGAAAAGCCTGATTTACTCGCATCGCTCGGCTTGTGGCTGGCTGGAGGGAGGCAAGGCAGGGTAAGAAATGGAAATGAGAAGAGGATATTCAGCCCTCGGGAAGAGGCAGGAGACCAAAGCACCCCAGAAGAGCTGGCAAAGCCCGAAATGATCTTTAAAGAGCAATACTGTGGAAGGGGGAGAAAGCCAGCGCTTGTGCCGACGCCGGAGCAGGTGGGAGGCAGCGAGCTTTGTGGAGGGGCTGTCGCCTGGCTCTGCTTTAATTTTTCATGAACCGTGGGTCTGTGCTTTGCTGAGCGGGCGAGTGCCGCCGTGCCCGTTCCCACCGCTCCTGCCAGGCTGGGCCGGAGTTGCACACTGCGTGCAGTTAGACACCAAACAAAGGAGAGACCCAAAACCGTCCATGGGAGAGAGGAGGTTACGTGAGGACAGAGCAGCTAGAAACGCCGGAAAATCGAGTTAGCCAGCCGTTCTGTGACCTACTTTCCTTTTGGCGATAGCCTGGCTTTGCAGGGGTGAATGGTTTCTAATTTTAGCTTATGGTTCATCAGGGATGCCTATAGATTTTCCTCGCCACCGCACTGGGTATGGAGGCATTGGGATGCAGGTCAGTGCTGGCCTGTGTCAGATTTTCTCAGAATTCAAGTTTTCTGATGGTAAACACTCCTCACGCTGCTTTTCCCTCTTGTGACCTATTTAACACGTATGATTTGAAAAGTTCCTTGGGCATCAGGATAATCGTGGAAAACGTGACCTGTAATCCCCTCCTGCTACACTCTGCTGGACAAGTAATTGATTTCCAGAAAAAAAGAAAATTGACTGTTCAAATTCTACTGGGGAAGAATGGAGAGAAGCTGCTCTTGACTGCGGCGAAATCCTGTACTGCAAAGCTGTGGTTGTGTTTGGGAAGGTTGGAGACTTGGTTTCTGGAGAAGCAGTTGATATTCTACTGGTGGTCACGGAGATCCAGCTGCCTCCTGCCCTGGGTACGTGCTGACCGGAGCCACTTTCTCTTCTCTCCAAAGAAAAGCTGTGAAACTGCACCTGAAAAGGTACCTTTTGGGGAATATTTGCAGTATAACACAGAAATACACACGTGCATGTCTCCAAGGAAGGATTTCAACTGTGAGTGCAAACTGTACGATTTCTGACAGGATGTGTGAGAATGGAAGGTAATATTTTTGGTACCATCCATGGGCTAAACTGAGAGCCAACGGTGGGCAGCGTTTTCAGAAGCATCTGAGTCCTTTTCAAAAGTGCTTGTAGTCCTTGAAGGGACAGAGTGATGTTTGAAAGCAGCGATGGGTGCTAAAACAGCCGAGATGGTTCAGAAAGTGCAGTGGGAGCTCAGAGGAGCATTTTGGCTGCAGGGGTGCGGGATGGGGTGCGTTTGCCGGTCCCACCTCCGGGAGCCGGGTGCCGGCAGGGTGGTGCAGAGCTGCTTGGAGAAATCGGGCTGTGACGAGCATCTTGGTTGCTGCTAGAGGCTGACAGCGATGCAGGCCTTGGGGATCTCCGAAATTAAGCTGTGTGAGTGACCCTGGGTGGGGCAGCGGATCCCTGCCGGGTCTGGCACCCCCAAGGTGGAAGCTGTGTGGCACAGCCTACTTGTGGGCTTTAATTTGCCCCTCTGGGATCCGTTCTTGTATTGAGAGAATTTAGCCGCCTTCACCTCAAATCCCCATAACCAGGACAGATCCTCCGTGCATGTTTGCAGCTGTGGCTTTATTCCGCTGGGATGTTCACGGGATTCCTTGCGTCTGTCTTCCCCTGAATTTGATTGAGCACACCTGGGCTTGAAGATGGTTTTGTGCTTTAAGTGGAAATTTCCAGGTCCCTTGCTAAGCGCAGGGAGGAGGGCAGCGTTGCCATTGCTCCCAGTTGCTTCTCTGTGCCTTTTCCGGGACGTTGGGCTGGCTGAGCTCTCCCAGTGTGTCCTGGAGGATGCACCGCGGCCGCCCTGGCCACGTCAGCAACCCACTGGCGTGTGACTTTGGGTGAATTCTCCTCCAAGTCACCTGCGTGCCCAAAGTGTCCATCAGCTGCGCGGACATGCTCATGCCTTCTCCGATGGCGGGGAGCCTGTGTGTACCCATCGCCGGATCCGGGTGGTTGAAGGCTCCGTGCAGACCTGCCGTACATTGGAGCAAGGATTCCTGCTCGGAGGCCAGCGGATGAAGAACAGCCTCCATCCTTGTGTCAGACCTGTCCCTGCAAACAAGCACACGTCAGCTTTCCTCTGAAACATTGAGCTCGTTCATCAGAGAGGGAGAGGTTGCGTCAGGACACGATGCGACTTCGCCCTCCACCACTGTGCCAGGGAGGGGACGCCACGTGCTGCGACCCACCACAGCGTGACGAGGACCGGGACGGGTCCCCCCGCATCGCCCCTGCGCGCTGCGGGCACCGACGGCCTGCGGCCGTGCGTGCCCATCCCTGCTCCGCTGTCAGCCCTCCGAAAAACTGGGTTTGATGCAGTGCAGGCAGTGGAAGCCGGCAGCGGCGTCTGCCTCGCTCTTGGGACTGAGCTGGTGGAAATCAATAAGATTAAATTTTAATTCGTTTTCTGTCTCGGTGCTTGTTCCTTCAAAAGGGCACAGCTATTTATCTGTAAATTCAGCATTATGCTGGAAAATTGGAATTCAAAGGATTGTTTTGAACTTTTTCCATCCCCTGCTGCTGTTGTGTCTGTGTGTTCCCAGCTATCCGCTTACCCTCCTCAAAACCCTCCATAAGGCATTCACGCCCCATCCGTAAATCAGAGAATAAATAAATGAACACTTTTAGCATTGCAAGGTATCATCTAGCCGTTAACTGCGCGAAGGCACCGCGCGTGACTCAGATCCCACGGGGTTTATGTCTGTATAACTCTGATTTTCTATGAACTCCTGATTTACATTAGAAAGGGAAGAATCAGCCCTGCATCGTCAGCACGGAGCGGGCGCAGGAAAGAAAACCTTATCAATGAAACTGCTTTCCAGCATTAAATCTGCAGGTTTGGTTTTGTTTTGTTGTTTTTTTTTTTTTTTTAAAGTTGTAGTTTATGTGGTAGGGTGGGGGCATTTTGTATTTGGCTGCTGAAAGGGTCTTGTTCCTTTTGCTTTTGTTTCTCATAACTTTTGTTGTGAGGTTGCTGCATCTTCGCTCAGTGATGCAAAATGGGCTTTGGAATTGTCCGGAGGAAAACTGGAAAGGCCAGAGGTCAGATGCTATGAACGCTTCTGTGTGATAGCAAGTTTTCCAAAAAGATAAAATTGAAACGTTTAGCCTGGAGTCACTGAGAATCCTTTTGTGTTTTTCTCTGATTTTAAGGAATTTTTATTGTTGTTGTTGTCTTTTTTTAAAATAGTCTTGATGTCTGTTTTTAATGTCTGCTTCAGGATCTGAAGTTCCCAGTAGGTGCATTGACTGAGAAGCTTTGTCTGTTACTAACTCAGACCAGATAATGCCGTGCCCCGTGTTTTCAGGTCCTGGGAGTGAGGATGAGGAATGCAGAGAACCCAAATCTGTCGGAGGGAGGAAGGCTGACCCTGTGGCACAGCTCAGGCTCCTTGGGTTGAGTGACTGGAGCTTTCCCGTAACGGCTCCAGTGCTGAGACTTTGATTTCTGAAAGCCTGCTGTGCAATGCCAGTGTTTGCAGCAGTTCTGCAAAATGGTCAATAATGGTTTGCAGTGGTAAAGCCTCGTTAGCACCTTGCTTTAGAATTAATGTGTTTAATTGGCCGCATAACCTTGCAGACAGCAGAACGTGATGTGAGGTCTGTGTGCGAGTGGAAACCCAGCTACAACAAGGGATTCACTCCTCGGCTGTGGGTGGAGGACGAATGTTCTGGTTTTGTTTAGTGAGGGGGGGCCTAGGGTGGTAGACAGAAACTGGCCAGCGATGACTAGCCAGAGCTGGAGACCGGCGAGCAACCAAAGTCACTCAGCTGGTCGCGCTCCACACAGGATAGGCAGGAGCTGGTATTTACACACGGCTTCAGCGTGACCCGTTTCCTCAGTTTTCTTACTATTTGTGATCAGTCATTCGTCACCACTGCTGCGTGCATCTGCCGGCCCAAGCTTCGGGGATGGGGCTCTGTGCGGTGGGGAGAAGATGGCTCCAGCCAAGCGCAGGCAGGTGGGGGACAGCACAGGGCACTCGCATCCCGTGGGCACCTCTGGAGAGCGTCAGCCCCTGGGCAGGGAGAGAGCAGCCTGCGTACCGCCGAGGCTGACTGATTTGGGGTTCGTGGAGAGCCCGGAAGGCAGCAAGCATCCTTGGCCTTCTGTGGTCGGAAGCACCAGTGGTGGCCATCCCTGCCAGCTGTGAGAGCTGGGGAAGGAAGAGCGTTGCTTTCCCTTCCCACGGCACCGGGGTTCATCCCACCTGCTTTGTGGGGAGAGCAGTGAATGGCTGGGATGGTTTGGCTCTTGGAGAGAGCATGCTGAGGTTTAAAGGGAAAAAAATCAGTGCTCGTGGCCGTAGGAATGAAAACGTTCCCTGTGAAAGCAGCACTGCCAGCCCAGGGTTTGGTCCTGGCAGATCTGGGCACAGACACAGTGCCTTTAAACCCCCCCCAGGCTGTTTGCTTTTCTGCTTTGTGTAGCAAGGTGTCTTGCCTGAGGGTTTCCAGGATTTCCGCTGACTTCAGCCATGCTTTTCCCAAATTTCATTTTAAGCAAAGCCCAACTCCAGCCTACCTCTTTGCCATGCCGCTCCTGCAGCTCCACCTGCCCCTGGGCCACTGTTCTGCCGGGACAGGAATTTTTCCCAGGGCTGCTCCATGCACGGCTCTCCTGCCTCTCGAAGGGCTTTGCTTATCTCCACGTGGGACATGCCTGCTCCCAAAGAGAAACCCTTCCGTTCCCCGGCGCTGCTGCCCGGGGACTGCTATAAATAACCCCGGGAGCACGGTTCAGCTGCGGCGGCTCTGCGCTGCGTGGAGCGATGGCTGGAGCCGGGCCAAGAAAATGCCTCCTCCTAATTTCAGATCCACTTTCTCAGAATAACCCTTGTGTTTCCTTCTCTTCTATTTTTAAACTTCGCTTTAAGAGGAGCCCACGCGAAATCCCAGAGTCTCCCTCCTCTGGTTCCTCTGCCTCGTGGGGTCGGCTCGTCATCCCCGCGGGAGCTCGCAGGGCCGGGAAGTTGCTCTCCTACCCGTTTCCCCCTCCTGAGCCTATTTTAAGTTTCTTCAAAGGAAAAACAAAGAGGCTGGAGTTTGCTTTGGAAGCTAAACGCTTTTTAGGCGAGAATGGAGATTTTTTCGTAGTCTGCAGGGAGGTTTTTGTTCTTGGCAGAGATATCTTTAGCTCCAGGCCTGTCGGAGGAGCGTGAGATGGGGTAAGAACGTGACGTCCCCAGGCATGGTTGGCTTGCCTGTGCCCCCACGCGTGGGGAGGGAGGGTTCTGGCTGGCTGCATCCCCAGGCAGGAGCGTGTCCCCTGTGTCTGTCCCTCGGAATGAGCCTCAGCGTGGTGGGAACCTTCTGCTGGGTGTAATACGTCCGTCCCAGTCCTGCCGCCAGCCCTCGCTTCCGTCTGCGCCGCCTTTCAGACAGCTCGTTACGGCTCTGCTGCCATCTGATAAATGCAGCAAGGAGCCGCAGCGATTACAGTGGGTGTCAAGCGTTAATTGGGCAGCTTTCAAGATACAGGCATTTCTTTGTGTACGTACGAAGATATGACGTGCTCAGAATAGCTTCCCCTCCTGATCTTTCGTTCTGGAGACGCGTGTATTATAGCTGGTTAATGCAAGACAAATTATGTCATTCTTCTTGATTCGCCACATGTCCTGCCGATGGTGATTTGCCTCTGGGTTGTCTCATTAAGTTGTCTAAACATGGCAAACGCAGCAGCTGAACGTACTCAGCTTTTTCTCCCCGTTAATCGCATTGTACACGCGAGCCTGCAGCATCATGGATTCCTGGCTGTGCCGTCCGCTGCTGCCGGGGCATCTGTCACCAGCGCTGGTGCCCGGGAGAATGGGCCTTTGGTGGGACTGGCTGCCTGGAGCTGGGGCTGCAGTCTTCTACCCAATTATGCTGCCTGCAATTAATTGGTTTGCTGATTTTTGTCCTGGCTACGCATCACAAAAGATTTGGGTAAGGTGATGCTTCTTTGCTCACTGTCAAATCACCATTTTAGCACCAGACGCAGAGTATTTAGCAACAGTTCTAATGATCCCCCACTGAAAAATCTTACCCCTTGGTTTTAATTGATTAAGACTTCTGAATGCCATGGTGCTGATGTTCTCCAAGGTCAGCAGATTGTATAGCTCGTGGAAACGAAAATACTGAGTTCTGGCTGGGAGTCCTCCGTCATGCCATGAGTGTTTCCAAGGGATGAGTCCCCGGGCAGGCCTGGCTTGTTCCTGTCAATGGAGTCGGCTGTGCAGCAGGGGAGATGCTTGATGCTTCACGGGGAGCTGGACTGAGCTGTGCAGCTCCTGGGTTTCTCACCTGGGCTGGTTTGCTGGCGTTGGATTCCCCCATCATCAGCTGGATCATCCTTGAGGATGGCAGGGCTGGGTGCTGTGCAGCTGGGGCTCTCCGTCTTCGTGAGCCTGGTGGGAAATCCCTTTCCGGGGAAGAGGCATGCACGCTGTGGCAGATGTGGTGTTTTATGAGCAGGGTTGGTATGTGTCTGTTATCGTTCAGGCTGCGTATTACACCCCGTTGCTCTAACGCTTTGTCAGCGCTGCAGTTTGCAGATAGGTCCTGGTGCCAGAGATCACTTTGCTTCCCCTGTGGGTCAGGTGGGGACAGTCCCTTCCTTCCCCTGTGTGGCAAGAAACCACAGAGGACGCGTAGCGTGGTACCTTGACAAAAAGCTGGTTTTCCGTGGAGGTTTGCTGGCCCTGCGGTCGCCTGCAGCTGTCGCCTCCTGAGCCTAAATCAGCAGCGGTCTGGCGTAGGAGAAGGGTTGGAGCAGTTTATTGCAGCGCAGAAAATGTAATTGCCACATGTAGACACATGGCTCCTTTCCCTGGAACCCGAGCCCTGAGTGAGGGCAGGCGCTTCCTTCTGTCGCAGCTGTTTCCCAGCATTTCCCGGACTTTGTTCCAGGAGGCTCTCACTCTCCAAAGACCCATCTCCATCGCTGGGATCACTGCATTTTCCCTGTGGTCCCTTGCTGCCGGTCCGGCACTGGACAGGAGCATGGCATGCACCGAGCAGCACACTGGTAACGTGGGAGCCAGGCACTGGGTGACTGCCACGCCTGCGCATCCCCCAGGACTGCCGAAAGCGCTGGGGACACCACCCTGCCCGTGGTGGCCCTGGGATGGAGCAGGGACTTGCTGGGACGGGCTCCAGCTGCGTTTCAGGCTCTGCTACGGCATCGCTAGCTGTTCTGCTTCTGTCTGTGCGTGGGGCCTTGCCTGTGAGGTACATGCAGTGATCACGACATCTGTGAACCCCGATGTCCACTGCACAGGAGTGCTGCGGGTGAACAGGCAGGGATGTGTTAGTGGCGGGGCTGCTGCGTGCATTGTCCCAACGTGTGGGGACGGCATTGGAGCAGGCACGCTTCGTGGTTACGTCTCCTGGCATCCTTGAAGTCACTTCTAAATTGCGGGGAAAAAAAAAAAAAAGCCTTGTGTTCTCCTGAGCATGTAGTAAATAGAAGAGCTGGAGAAGCGTCCTGGCCGCCGTGTTGCGGTGAGGCACCTGGCGTGGGTTTCGCAGCCGGGCCAGGGCTGTTTTGCCGAGGCCCTGAGCTCGGCTGCGGGCAGGGTGACTCATGCAGCTGCTCCCAGGCCAAGTCTGCAAAAGTGCGTGCTGGCAGATCAGACTGCGTGGGTGTGCAAAGCCGCGGAGAGGAGCTTGCACACCTACCAGCTGCGTCGACACTCCTGAGGACTGGCTGGCGGCAGGGGGGTAGGTGAAGCTTTTGGAAACCCACTGAGGGGGGCGGACGCGGGGGTAAGCTGGCAACGTGATGTGCCAGCTTTTGGTGGGGCATCCCCTGCACTGAGACCTTGGGAAAAACTCATCCTGCTGTGAGCCGGCGTGAAGGTGAGAGGTGCTGGGTGCTGGAGAGCAGCGTGCGCCAGACCCCTGGAGCCGAAATCCCTTCCCTGCCCCGGGGTGGGGGTCTGCACCCGGGGTTTGCCAAAGCCCCACTGCCTCTGCCCTCCCCAGCCCTGGGACTCAGCTCCCACCTTGCAGCCCCAGCAGGTTAAAATGTTGAATGTGCTTCAAAAAAGGGTTTCCTGGCCTCCCTGTCCACCCCCTTCCTGTTAAAAACCTGGGGAAGCTCAGCTCTGCCCACTGCTTCTTCACCCCCATTTAGGCAGCTGTGGATTTTCTCTCCCCGCTCCCCCAAAATAGCTAAAACTGCCTATTTTGCTGAAAAATGACTCCAAAAATCCGTCTCCTCACCCCCCTCGCTGCCGGGTGTTCGGCTTTATTGTCCCAGCCGCGTAGCTTGTCGGCAGCGTGCAGCGATCTGGATTTATCGAACTGTCTGTAACCCCCGCGGAAAAGCCCGGCTTTGCGAGGAAGTGCTGTTTACTGAAAATGTCATCTTTTATTTAGACTCCTCCTGCAACCATCCCATGTCTGTCTTTTTTCAAGCCTGTTTAATTAGCAAGCACTGCGCAGCCCCGACACGTGTTCCTGAGTGGTTTTTTTTCTCTAATAAGCGCGAGGTAGCTTGGCCCGGGGCGGGGAGGGGGCAGAGAAGGGCTGCTCCGCGCCCGAGAGGGGAGGGAAGCGAGGGCGAGACAGGAGCCAAGGGCAGCTCGCATCTAACGATCACATGCTCGCGAAGCGATGAATCCTAGAAAGGGCATTTCTCTGCGCGCGCTGGCTCGCCTGCCCTCCTCCTCCTCGCACGGCGGCTGTGCGGAGGTAACGGGTGCGATCCCCCCCCCCCCCCCCGCCTGGCACCCGGAGGGGTCGGGGATTTGGATCACTTCCCGATGGCATTAAAGTCCTGATAAACGGAGTGCTGGGGCTTTCCAGGTCCTGAGGCCGAGCCGAACCTTTCCAGCTGCTTTCAGGCAAGGATGGGATTTGTGGCAGCTCTGGGGGGGGTTTGGGAAGAGGGTTTTGGCACAGCAAGGGGAGCTGGAGCTCTGGCTGCAACTGTAACCCATGGCAGAAATAACTTTTCTTCTCCTTCTCCCCTTTTCTCCCTGCAGAAGAAGGCAGAGGCTGCCCACAGGATCCTGGAAGGACTGGGTCCCCAGGTGGAATTGGTGAGTGTTACCTCTCGCTGTGGGGAGCGGGAGCCGGGCCAGGTTTGGAGAGGTACCCTGCGCGTGTGCCGAAGCCATCAGAAGGAAGCGTGCTGCTGGCAGGGGACCAAGACAGGAAGCGGAGTGACTGAGATGGGTACTGAAACACAGGCAGACACACACACACAGAGCCCTCCTCAGAAAGCTTAACCCTTTGGCTCCTTCCTCATGCAGCGGAGCTGGGTGCCGGAAGGGGCTCCAGCCTCCTGGTGCTGGGGAGAGGGATGGGTGCTGGGACCGCTGTCCTCCCACCCGCTCTGCTGCAGAGGATGTGCACCCATCCTATTTCTCCTTCGTGCACAGGGAAGCTGAGAAAACCAACTTTCAATAAACTGTCAATTTTGGGCTTCCCCCCCTCATCCAAAATGCAGTTGCAAGCCAAGCGATTGATTGCTGGAGGGGTGGCTGAAAACAACTCCTGAGGAGCTGGATCCTGGAGAAGGGTGCTGGGAGAAGGTGTGTCTGCAGCGATGCTGCTGGAACGATCGGAGGGGCTGGATGCGGTCTGACGGAGCAGCTCGTGCTCTGCGCCATGGTGGAGGGTGGGTGTGGGCAGCTCGCAGTCCTCAGCAGCTGTGATTCGGCCTTGCCTCGTGGAGGTGGTACTCGTCACTGTCTTCCCCGGGTGCGTAAGGGAGAGGTCACAAGGGATTTAGCGCTCGCTGCTACATGTCGAAGCCTGCTTCCTTGTTTGGGGAGGCAGCGCTCGTTATTTTTCCTTTGAGTCACCAGGGTCAAACCCTTTGCTCTCTTTCTGCTCTAAAGTTTGGCAGTGCCTGGGGTTGGTCCTCCCTCATCCAAAACATGTTGCATTTCCTTCCTTCCTCCACTCCCCTGTGTTGGTTTTTTTTGTGTTTTTTCTCCTTTTTTTCCTTTGTTGATGCTTTCCCCTTGGGTGCTGACACTGCACAGCAGGGAGCTACAGCCCAGTGCAAGCTTTCCCGCTGTCTCCCTGCCTTCTCCTCACAGGGCAGGGAAAGCTCTACTGAGCAAACCCTGCAAAGCCCCGGTTAGGCTCGGTGTGCCACGCGCAGGCTGTCTCATCCGTCTGCTTCCTACGGCCCAGCCTTCACGCCGCGTCGGGCAGAACGGCGCCCGGGACCTGCCAACGGCCTCCGAGAGATGAGATGAATAGTCAGGTCGTCTTCTGAACTGGAAAAGAAGCAGCTCTAGGAAGGGAGAGCAGCTCTGCCCGGCATGCACACCTGCTCTGCTGTGTCACACCGGGAGCTGCTGCAGCCCGGAGGTGTCTTCCAGGGGAGGTTGAGGCAGCCCGGTGCTGATTCTGTGCCAAACCTCTGCAAGGAGCAGTGGTGGCTGCCACCCCAGTGCAGGGGCTTGGATTGCTGTCTGCTCAGGCTGCTGACGTCTTGCTTTTGGTTATTCAGAGAGCTCGGGTTATTGCATTTGCAGCAGCGATGGTGATGGATACGCGTCAGCTCAGCAGCCGGGCGGCTTGCCAGGGGCTGGTGGTGCGAGGCAAGAGGTCACGATGGAAATCGGTCACGGCGGAGAGGGGTGACCGTGGCGTTGGCAAACAGCGGCCGCGAGCAGGGTGAGGTGGTACGAGGGCCTGGGTGCTGCTGGCAGCACGGAGCCGGGGGCTGCATCCTTGGCTCGTGCTGGCGTTAACGGGCCGAGGGGCCATGGTGGGGCTCTGCCTTCTGTCCTGCTGGCTGCAGGTTGCTCCAAGGGGTTTGTGTTTGAGCGAAGAAAGAAGTCTTAGTGCCGGAGCGAATTGCGGGCTTGTTGAGGCTGCTGTAGCGTTAGCTGGAAGGAGGGGTTTTGCGAGTGACCCAGTATAGCCTAAATAAGGATTTACCCAGAAATTTTGGGTCTGCATCATGGATCTCCCATCAAGTTGGAAGCTGCTGGGAGATGATGGCCCAGCTCTGGTAGGAAACTCTAATTCCTGACTTTGGTCTTTTAAACAGCTCCCTCTGAGCTTTCAGACTTACAGACTCTTCTCTGAAACTGGTGTCCTTGGATTGCCCATCTCAAGGAAGCAGCATGTGGTTGTTTCTGATTCCTGGCTCCTCATGGCTTTGACCTTACAAGGCCTGGCCCTGCACTTTGTAGCTTAGAGGTGTGGTTTGTGTCTGATCCTCTTCTGAGGATCCTCAGTTTTGTGCTCCTGGGACATTAAACGTGCAGAATTGTCCCCAAATCCCTTTGCACGTTATTCCTTGCTGGTGCCTCTCCATCTTGTCAGCTGGGGTTTGGGGTGGCCCTGCACATCTTCCCTGGCCCCCATGTCAGCCCCAGCCGATGCAGAGCACACCAGTGTGCTGCGTGGTCACGGCTGCTGCCCTCCCCTCGGCTCCCGGTCCCTGCAGTGGAAATCACTCCTGCCCAGGGATCCTCGGGAAGCAGGGATGGAGTTCAGGTCCCAGGAAGCTGACACTCCCTCAAGGTCAGGAGGAGGTTGTGACTCAGTAGCCAAGACTCTGCTTACTTCATGCCTGCAATGTAGCAGGACCATTTTAAAAGTAACCCCGTGTTTTCCCCGAGGAGCAATGTCATTGAGATGTGTTGCCTGAACACTGCGGTGGCCAGAAAGCAATTGAGACCTTCAATTCTGTTCTACTTTTAAAGAGCTTTCAATAAATCCAAGGTTTTTCAGTAATAGCTTTGCATTGCAATTATGTCTTTCTTAAATGTCATCCCGCAGAGAAATGCATTACGTGTCCCTTACCATGGAGAAGCACCGTGGATGTTTTGAACACGTCACCTTACCCATCTGACCTGTTGACTTTACTTTTGCTTGCTTATGGAGAAAGTCACGATTCTGTGCAGGTTGTGGCCAGCTCTGAGGGAAGATGCTGTTCCTCAGTCCCTGCCCTGTTAGAATAAAGTTTCTTTAACTGCTCCATGAGGATGAGTTCTCTGTGAGGTAGGCAGAACTGGTCTCCTGAGCTTGCTCCACCACATGGGCTGAGGTGCAGTGCCGTGGCTGTTGTGCAGACAGAAATCTCTGAGATGTTGATGTCATGTGGAACTTGATTTTGGGTCCCAGTGTTTCTTCTTTCTGAATGTTTGGGCATTTCTTTTCAAGTGATGTGTTCCAGTGCTTGTCTGTTGACACTTCAGTTTGCTGACTAAGAATTTAAGTGGCTCTTTGTATCATAGATGAGTAGTAGTGGAAAAGAATCAGCAGCCTTTGGAGAGCTGGGTGGCCTCAGGGCATCTGTGATGTCTGCGCGCACAGGAACATCTTCTGACCCACACGCAAACCAAAACATTTACTCCACCACCTCCTCCCAGAGGAAGGTCTCTGCGGTTCGCCACGTGTTAGTGTATTTGCTTTGATTTTTATGAGCTCAGAGAGGAGAGAGGTGCTTTTATTTATCAATATTTCCAGTTCCTGCAATCCTCTTCTAAGAGGCGGTTGCTGGTCAAGGCCGCCCAGAGGTTCCTCCAGTCGAGCCTTTCCAGGGTGACTGTGGACGTGATGCTCCAGAGCTGTGGCTTGATTTCTTCTCTCCGTGGAGCAGACCTGCCTCTCTCGAGCTGAGTGATGAGATGGATGTCTGTGTTCCTCTGAGCTTTCCAAGCGTGAAGTGCACAGCCAGCTCTGAGCCTGGAGTTGGACCAGCAGATCTAAGGGGATTTGTGGTAGAAATAGCCCTGGGGAAGGGACACCACAGAGAACATGTCTCCTTCTGGGGGACTTGCTTGTCCCTCTTGCCATGTCTGTCTGCCTGGGTTCCTTTGTGTGCCTCTTCCATGTGGGGATTTCCTGGGCTCTTCCTGCCAAGAGGGACACATCAAAGGGCAGCCAGAAAAAAAGCTGATACCTGCTGGTGCCAAGATGCTGTGGTGATGGGCTGCAGGGAGGACGGAGAGCGACATATGATGATCTCCCTTCTGAGCAAGTCAATGTGGCTGTCCCGGTGTGTGGCAGGGGAAAGGTGAGGCGGTACCTGTGTTTTACAGGGCAGCAGAGACAGGCTGGCTGTGTGGAAAAACAAGCTTCTGTGCCAGGTACCTGTGATGGTGAGGGGAAAATACCGTGGAGGAGGTGAGAATAACACCTTCTCCAGACTGGAGAAGCAGTGGACCCACCTGTGTTTGCAGATCTTGTCCTTTTCAGTGCTGCTCACCCGGTTGAGCAAATGTTCAGCAGATGTTTTGCTGTTCTCCTGTGTTTAATCTTTAAGAAATTGAGTGGATCCAGAGTGCAGCCTCAGACATATGACCATAGGAGGAAGGTGAGCTGGTTCATATGTAGCTGGTTCACCTCTCTTATGAGGACAGGCTGAGAGAGTTGGGGCTGTTCAGCCTGGAGAAGAGGAGGCTCCGGGGAGACCTGATAGCGGTCTTCCAGTACCTCAAGGGGGCCTACAAGAAAGATGGGGAAAGGCTGTTTAGTAGGGCCTGTTGCGATAGGACGAGAGGTAATGGTTTTAAAATAGTGGGGGGTAGATTTAGATTGGAAATTAGGAAAAAATTTTTTACGATGCGAGTTATAGAACACTGGAACAGGTTGCCCAGAGAGGTGGTGGAGGCCCCATCCCTGGAAACGTTCAAGGCCAGGTTGGATGGGGCTCTGAGCAACCTGATCCAGTCAGGGATGTCCCTGCTCCTTGCAGGGGGGTTGGACTAGATGACCTTTGAAGGTCCTTTCCAACCCTAGCCATTCTATGATTCTGTGATTCTATATGGCCAGGATGCTACCTTCAACCAGGACCTTCAGCCATCACGTGTCCTCCCGCCTGTGTTTGGCCACAGATGTTAGATTGTTCACAGCTGGTTCGGTGAAAGTTTGTGGATGAACTGCTTAAAAACTTGGACAATGCTTCTGTGGTTAGACAGGAGCTGTGCTCATTAGATGGCCAGCTGCCATGTGCCATTAGATGGTTGGGCCATGGCAAGCTTTTGATTAGTGCAGTCTGGGACGTGTTCACGCTAGCTTAGCTGATGACTGGAAAAGCATTGAAGGGCTTGATCCTGAGCACCCTGTCAGCCTGCCTATGTGGACACAACTGGTGGTAGCTCCTGAGCATGGCCTGAGCTGTTAATCGCAATGGGTGGGATCTAGCGTGGTCTCTGTGGCTCCCTCCCTTCCAAAGGTGAGACCCTGAAGTTGTGGCAGGTTCCCCAAGGGTACGTTACCTTGCAGATGGGAAGGGAGAGAGCCAGTGAGGGCAGTGACGGGGGTGGATCCAGCTTTCCCGACTCCCCATGGAGGGCCCTGGCACGTCCCCACTGAGGGTACCGGGGGCAGAGCAGCCCCGTGATGGGTGCTCACATCTGGTGTTGGAGACGGCCATGCTCACTGGGCTCTCCAAAGGCCAACCCTGGGCAAAACACTTGTCCTGCCGGAGCCCAGTGCCCCTCCTGAGGGATGGACAAGAGCATCGCTCTGCAGACGGGTGCTGGGGGGCTATGGCAACTTGCCCAGGGGGCCCGCTCGCCCTCAGCATTGCTGGAAACCACGGGAGTGAAGCCTTGCCCTGCCTGCGGTTGCCTGTGCTTGACTCCCGGGGAAAGCTCAGGCAGGTTTTTGCCGTGTAGACATAACAATTTGCAGCACATGGGCTGTCTCTCCCCGCTCCCCGAACCCCCCCGTCCCCCTCGCCTCCCCCGTGTTGTATGTTCCAAAGCGCACTGCGTTTTTTCAATCGGTGAATAACAACCGCGTACTCCGCTGTGCTGTGTTTATGTGGATTACGTCGCAAATTGCTGCTTCGGAGCCAGCTCGCTTGAGCGCTGCCTGCCCTCCCACGGGCTGCGCTGGGATGCACCGGGACTCGAGCGGCGCTGCTGGGAGCCGGCACCCTCCAGTACGGCCGGGGAGCGGGGCTGGGGGTGACAGGTGGGCTGGGGGTGCGGGGACGGGCGCCTGGGCCGGCACCGCGTGGGGAGATGGGAGCCTGCGCCGAGGCAGCAGCGCTTCAGATGGGTTTAAGTTTCGAAATGTCAGACTGTACCATTTATGCCTTCATCTTTCTTATTTATTTCAGCCATTATACAACCAGCCTTCAGACACCAGGCAATACCATGAAAACATTAAAATGTAAGTACGCGGCAATAAAGGCTCTTTTAAATGTCAGGCTGGGCGCTAGGCTGGAGCGGGAGGGATGCTCGGCAGCTCCCAGTCCCCGATGAGAGCTGCCAGGGAACGGCGAGTGCCCTTGCTGAGCTGGTGTTTGGCCGCTCCAGGTGCCTGAAGCACAAACAGCAGCTGGGAGCCGTCGCTTCAGACGGATGCCGAAGGGGCCGTTCGATTTTCCTCAGGGAGAGGGTGGACGCGGGTCCCGGACGGTGTCCTGGTGTTTTCCCCCAGCACGCTTGCCTCGAGCGTATGCTGAAGGACGAAATCAGGTGCCAGCGCGTCCGTGTGTGTGTTTGCGTGCAGGAAAGATGAGGTAAAATGAAAAGTTGCAATTACAATTAGGTTTTCCTAAAGCACCTCTTGAATGTCTGATAACAACTGGTTATTTCAAAGATACTTTACTGAGGCTTAGCAATCATCTCATTTGAATTATCACCTCGGTACACGATTTAATCATCAACCTGCGTTTAATAACCACAGTGACTTCCTGAACACAGAAGAAGCGTAACAGATAATGAGAATGGTGATGATTGTGATTAGTGTTGGAAATTTAAATAGTCCAGCCAGATCTGAAACTTTTATCTGGCTTGAATGAACCGATGATTGCTCTGAGCTGCCTGCAGCGTGTCTATTTTGGTATGGGCTCGGTCAGCTGGCGATAATAATCTTTAATGATCTATTAACAGAAGTTAATAATCTTTTGCTTTTCAGCGGTGTGTTAATTGATGCCAGGGGGATTCTAGGGAAAGAATTAATGTACCACTGCTGTTCTGCTCCTCGGCAGGGGAGCGCTGGAGGTGCTGGTGGTGCTGTCAGTCCCCAGGGGCTACAGGGAGGAGGAGGAGGGTTTGGTGATGTGACCCCGCTGCTTGACACCCAGCCCCACTCGGTTCCTGCTCCACCCAAGGCTTCCTGTGTCATCCAGGCAGTGCGCTCACTGTAGAACGTCCAAACCCCAGCAGGTCCCCGAGCAGCCTCGGTGCCAGCACCGGGCACGGGCACCCCAAATGCGAGGGTCGTGTTCAGGTGCTGGGTGTTGGCCTGGGCGCGGTAAACAAACCCAAGGCGCTGCTGTGCCGTGCGCCTCTGAGGTCGGGGAGCATCCTCTCCTGGTGGTGGGCGGGGAGGATGGAGAAGGCTTCCACAGGGAGGGAAAGGAGATGGAGAAGTCACTGGGAAACGATTGCTTTTCCTGCAGCTGAGAACTCCCAACAGCTTTTTGCGTCCAGACGTTTCCTTTGTGCCTTGTGTTGATGATGCATTTACCCATGGCCCTTTGAGCTTGGCAGACATCGCCGTGAGTCTCTGGCAAGGACTCCCCAGGATTTTAACACGTGTGTGCTTGGCCTGGGTCTTCTATCATCTCAGCCCTCTGGCCATTGTCCTCGGATGCGCTGCCTGCAAAGGCAGCTCTGGGGGGGGCAGACCTGTGCCTGCCATGCTGGCTGCCTCCCCCAGGTGTGCTTTTCTAGCTGCAAAAATGTAACAAAAAAAAAAAAAAAGGCAAACAAAACCAGAGCCACCCCCTCCAGCTCACTGATTCAATGCAGGACTAATGAAGTAGGTGGCAATTTTACTCTTGGGAGAGGTGATGATGCCTGGCAGCGGGTCCGTGCTCCCCATGGGCTTGCAGCCTCCCACTTTTGGAAGTCTCTTGCTGTCACTTCAGGGGGTTGGTGGCTATACAACCATCTTGTACAGCATCAAGTGCTGGCCCAAGGATGTGGTCTCCGTGTTGCTAGTTGTGACTGACCGGTGGCGTGTGGCAGTCACCGTCTCTCAGGGTCCCCTGAGCCGTGTCTCCTCTTGAAGGGCACCACGAAGGTGGCCGTTTCAAGCTGGTCGCTAGTTTTGTCCTTGAAAGAATGAGTTAAAAGCAGATCCAGTTCCTTCACCCACTATCCATTCCCCTGCCAATATTTGTGGGTTAGTGATCACATTTTCCTGTGATTTAAATGATTTCCTGTCCTCGGTTGCCGCCTGAAAGACGGGCGCAAATGGGAGGGAACTGACTGCGCAGGTCAGGAGTGAAACTGGTAATGAGACATGAAGCCCCGTCAAACCAGCTTCCCGTGCCTTCAGAGCGAGTGCTCCCCTCCATCCCTGCCTCCGTGGGCATCCGTGGGGTTATCCCAACCCCGGGCAGTGAGCGCTCCCCCGGGGCAGCGACAGAGCAAGGAGAGGCTGGAGCAGGCAGGCTGGGGGGTTGACGTTCACTGTGATTAACGCTGCAAAAATACGGGAAGGAAACCACACATGTTAATGAAAAGCCTCCGTCTCCTCCTTCCAGAAACCTCGCAATTAGCTGCCTTCAGCTGGCTATTGATGCCAGCCGAGCGCGTTCACGGATCTAGGTCAGCAGAAGGCCCTTGAGTGATCTCAGCTCCAGATGTTTGCTGCTTTTGACCGTGGGCCTATCTCGGAGGTCCTGGGGTCTCAGTTGCACTTTGCTACTTATTGGTGGATGAGTGGAGAAGTCTGTGTCCTGTTCTCTCCTCTCTTACGTCCTTTCTGCACATTAAAGGACACTGGATGCTTGGGAGGCAGATACAAAATCAAGATTTCAGTGATTCTTCAAAGCAGATGATTCAGGGTCCTTTGACCAAGAAGAAAAGAAGTTAAATGTCTCCATTTGGACCAAGTCACCCTTGGGTGTTCAGATCATACCTACAACTTCTCTGCAGGCTGCATTTGAAGATATTTTTTGTTCTTTCCTCCTTCGTAATGAGCAGCTTCTGCTCCGTAGCCCGGAGGTGGCTGTTTGGCAGGACACAGGTTCAATCCTCAGGGTGCTGGGAGATGCCAGCCAGATGCACCGGCAGGACAACTGCCAGGACACCACCGGTTGTGTTTTGCCAAGGTGTAACTGGATGCAGATTTTTCTGAACAGCTTCACCCTGCATAGATACAGTCACGATGAAGAAGTCTTTTGGCACGTTGCTGGAAAATTATCTAGGTTGCGGTTCTGTCCGCAAAGCGTCACTGTATGCCGGCTGCGTTGTGCCAAATAGAAACTGCTCCCACCTGACTCCGGTTTGGAGCTTCATACCTGGACACAGGAGGATGGCCAAGCTGCTACTATTCACAAATACCTTTTTCCTTTTTTTTTTTTTTTTTTAAACATTTCCTAGGGTGGATTTTTTTTTCTCAGTTGAATGTTTGCAAGCGTCAGTGGGAAGGCGTTTGAATGTCACAAAGCCAGGATTCCTCGATTTCTCTCCAGCAATACTCTCCGCCTTGCAACGCTCATTTAATTCTTCCTGCTTGCTTGCTTTGCTTTTCAGCTGGGATGAGTCACTTATGCTAACAGAGCTGACTGGGGAGTTAAGGGGAGAATTTCTACTCTAAAATATTACCGGTCTCTTATTTTCATGGAGTTCTATGGCCTGTCTCCTATTCAGTACAGTTAAAATTAATTTCATGCCCCAGTTCATTCCAGTGTTCGCAGCTTCAGAAGCTTTTAAGTCCATTTAGCTGCCTTGCTGCGCGCTGTTACCCGTCTGCTTGGGTCCCTCCGGTTCACCTGCGAGCGCGGGCTGCGGGTGAATGTGGTTAATTTTGTATGCCGCATCTGCCGCGGGATCTGAGGCACCGTTGAGGGGTTTGTGCCGAAGATTCGACCTGCCTGTGACGGGACCGCGTCCTTTCCGTTTCACATACCTGCGTCGTTGGAGGGAAGGGCTCTGGTGCTTTCTCAGCAAGAGAGCAGAGAGCAAGGCAGCGTTTGGAGTGCTCTCATTTTGGTAGGGATGGGGTGAGCTTTGCCCCCGTAACTAGCTTGGCATGGGCTGTCTTTCAAGGGGTGGATTTTTTGGCTTTGCAATGGACTGACAGGTTCCTTCAAGATGCGTTGCAGCCCTGAAGACAACTAGAGACCACTTGAATGATTCTGCATCGGGTGAGGGGGTTGCAATGATTCATTAGTTTGGTTTTTAGATTTTGCTGAAATACAACAACAAATACAGAGGACACTTGTGCACCAGTTAAGCACTGGTGCATCTGGTCTGGGTCTCTTATTTCAGTGTTTCGCCAGCTGGGTGAACAAGGATGAGAGCTGCTCTGTCTACCCTGCCACGGTAGGGGTTTTGCATATTCTCCAGACTCCTGGCACCAAAGATATTAACCCTCTCTCCTCAAAGTGTTTGAGAAATGACAAGATGTTGTTCACCTGAGCAGAATCAATTACCTTCTCTCTATCTGGAGAGATATTCTCCGAGGGACCCTTCATCTCTACGGCAAGAGATTCCTGCTCGGTCAGCCGTGAAGAACAGCTCGGTAGGACTCTCCTCCCCGCTTCCTGAAGCGCTCATCTTGAAATCATAGTCTGTGGGGTTTGTGTTTGAAAGGAAAATGTGAGCTGCTGAGCCTTGAAAAAGCACCCAAAAGGAAAACTGGAAGGAGCAGGGTGAGTACGTGCAAGGTGCTGTGCGTAGGGTTTGCTTTAAATCTTCTTCCAAGAGCTGCTCCTCGCTGTTACCCTGAAATTCAGAAACAGTGGAGTGAAACCGGGCTGCGTCCCCCTGAGGTGCTTGCAGAGGAGCCGGGCTCTGTGCGTACGGTTAGAACAGACCAGGGCTCGGTGTGCTGCCGCTTCCTTGCGTGGCCGGATCCAGCAGCAGCAGAGCTGTGTGCACTGTTTGTGTTTGCGCATCTGCGCTGCTGTCTGCAGCTGATAGCTTTTCTGGCGGGGGGAACTTTGCCTCTGCACAGTCAAAAGCTGAAGGCTGGATTTTCAGAGAGATTTGGGGACTTCTGAGTATCTTTTTAAAATGCCTCTCCCCTTTCTCCCAAAAGAGTAGAACAGCTTTCTTCTGAAACTCTACTAACTGCAGCTTTCCAAATCACTTGTCACTTTGGAAAATTTCAGTCAGCTTGTCATTACTGGCTGTTGGGGGGTTTTGGTGGCACTGGATTGCCTCTGAATTTATAGTGAAAGCCTGACAGGTAACACAAATGCTCTTCCAAACCCTGTCATTACTAATGCATTCTCTTCCAGGTCTTTTTATTAGTGCTTGTAGACATTTTCCTCATTAGAAATTCACCTAGCAGCCCCCCATTCATCCCATTCAAGGTTTCTCATCTCTTTTATTCTCTATTCGCATGCACTAGGGCAGAAGTATTACCTTGCAGTGAATTACTAAGCGATGGAGATGCACACTGCAAGCTTCTGCTTCTTTCTCTTGCCAGTGCAAAGCCAGGTACTGGTTTTGCGTAAACGATCATGCAACGCTTGGGCGTGGAGTATCAGCTTGGGCTTTGAGGCAAGGCAGAGCCATTGGACATGTGCCTGAGCGATGGCCGGATACGCTCCTGCACTCTCACTTGTCGCATTCTGGTCCTCAGCGCATAGGTGCTAAAGGGGATGGGCGTGAAGTTCCCACCCGACGTTCAGAACTGTGGGTGTGGGTGTATCTGCTGCCCAGGAGAGTCACTTGAGCATCTCAGTGGGAACATCTTCACAAGGAGATGGCACTGCAGGGACGTGGCCAGGGCAGGCTCTGGTAGCCAGGTGCCCATGTTTGCCAAGGCATCTCCTTGGAGCACAAGCTGTGTGAACCACCGAGTGAATTAACAGCGCAAACCTTTTCATTAATTATAATGATGACTTTGGACCGCCAAAGCTTGAACGTATTTTGGACCTGCAGGACGTTATTTGAGACGCTGGGAGACCTTCATCTGTATGGCTTCTTTCTCTTGAGCATTGCTTGTGGGCACAGACACAGCCCGCCTGACCGTACGTCCGAGTTACAGCCCTCTGCCGCGCTGTTCTCAGCGGCACTGATGGTGCTGGGGATTCAGTCCATCCCAGTGCTGACGGGCTCTGGGGTAAATGAACTAAAGATCTGCTTGGCTTTTCTTCCTCAGAAAGCATTTCTGAATATTTCAAGGTAACTGCTCGGAACAGCTGGCTCTGCAGGAACGTGCCCGGCCGTAGGGTTAATGGGTTACGGTGTATGACCAGAGCTGCGTGCTCTGCCCATTTCAGAGCAAGGAGACGAGCAAGCGTGGTGACCCGTGACAGGGTGACCTGCTCCCTGCCCTCTCTGCAGGGAGCATCGCAGCTGCAGCGACAGGGCATCAGCGCCTGCCCTGAGCTGCGGCTTGGGATCCTCATGCTGGCGACGCACAGGAGCGGCCGTACCTGGAGATGTGTAACTCTTCGTTGATTTCACCTTGGAGCGTTCTTGCTGTGCTCCCTGGGTCCCATGGTTTGTGGATCTCCAGTCTCACTGGCAGTGCTTTGTTGGGTTGGAGTTGCCAGGAGGCTCTTCCGTTTCCGACCCTCGCCTGTGTGAGCGATCTTGACGTACAATGGCTTTGCCAGCTGGTCGCTGCCTGCTTCCCCTCGCTCTTTGCGGGCTTGATCCCTGCTTTGTTTGTGCTGGCTGTTTGACGAGAGACTTTCCTGTGTAATTAAATACCCCTGATTAGTTTTGATCAAATAGCAAACTTCCTTTCATCTCGTCTTGCACCGGCTGAAGGTCTCTGCAGGCGGGCTCGGCCAGGTGTGCTGCAGTGCATCGGCTCTTTGTATCCTTGGGATTCTTATCCCAGGGCCTTGGCAGTGTCCACACGTACGTACGCACCAGCAGCGACACGCATGCGTGCACGCACGCCCTTTGAAGACCGCAGCCTCCGGAAGGATCGTGGCCAAGTCATTCATGTGGACCTGAGCCAAGTGACTCAAAAGTCAGGAGTTACAGGTTCTCGCCTTGACTGGCTCCATTGTGAAAGCCAGAAAAACAAAAGCGACCTTGTGCCGAGCTGGTTAAGGTGGAAGCGGCCACTCCCACAGGGCTCCTTTGCTGTGCTTGGACTGGGAGATACGTTTCACTTGGTGGTTTGGCGGTTGGCTCTGAGAACCATGCTCAGGTATGGGGCTCACTAGTTAGGCCCGTGGGGCTGTGGGACGAGGATGAGTTATGCAAGGACAAAGAGTTCTTGTGGAATCACAGCCAAAATTACAGATAGTGTTTGAATCCTGCTTCCTGTGCTGGTGGCAGGTGATACTCGGACATCAGGCTTTGAGTTTGGTGTAACTGATGTGGTCTCTGTTTCCTCCTGCTGCCAGGCAGTGCTTGCAGGGAAGTGCTGGGGACTGGTGGGGCTGCCCCAGGCTGCCTGCCTGGGTCGTGCTCCATTTTTGACTGGTGCCTACTACCGGGATTCTTGCTGCACTTGTCCAGTTGATACCTGGCCCCTAAAACGGGGAACCTGCTGCTTCTGAGAGCCTCTGCCATCCCACGCTGCAAACAGATGGGCCTCTAGTGTGGGAAAAGCCTCAAATCACCCACAGCCTCTGCAGCAAGCTCGCCTTACCCTCGCCCCGCAGGGATGGTGGAAGGAGATCGTCATCGGCTTAGTTCACCAGCAACAAGGACAGAAATCCTTGAAGCGTTTGCAGAGAAGCTGAGTGGAGCGGAAGCTCTGGGCTCCTGATATGAGGCTACCTCTCCCAGAGTGTGGCCAAGAGGCTCCGTTTTGGGGACTGTCTGGAGGTGACTCCATGCTTGAGGTCAGTGTCTCTCTGGAGAAGGCTGTGGCAGTTGTGTGTCCCATACTGGCCAGTGCCCCCCCCCTCCCTGCAGAGGAGCAGAGAAGGTGCAGGAAAAGCTCCTCTGGTGACCGAAGAGCTGGAATAGCTTTTGGCACGGAGGAGGTAACTGGATGTGGTGTCCTCCCCCTGGAGAAGAGCTGCCTTCAGAGGGAAGTGTTAGAATGGGACTGCACTGAGGCAGGCGAGTGCGAAATGCGTATCGAGCATGTCACTGCAGCCAGCGCTGGGGGACGCAATGTGAAGCTGAGAGCCCAGCAGAACAAAGGTCTTTTCCCAGAGGCGCACCAGGGAGCTGTGGAGCCCACGGCCACAGGAAGGGCAGAAATGCAGGTGGGTTCCAGCAGTGATTAGATGGATTGTTGACCACAAGGATGGGGATGTGCCACCTGGCAGCCCCCAAACACCAGCTGGCCAGAAGCTGGGTGAGCTCCATGTCTGGCTGGGTCCCTCCCAGCCCTGCTTCTGCCAGGACGGGGAACTCCCACGTCTTCCCGGCCTGGTGTGGTGTGTGATGTGCCAGCCCAGCAATACTTCAAACTGTCCACAAGAGTCACTGTTGCTTTATCTAAGGAGCCTCCATTCCTTCTGCTCGTGAGCGGCTCGATTCCTTCATCCCGTAGAAGTTCAGGTCTCTATCCATGATGCTTTCGTTGTCCCCCAGCAAACCGCAGGCAGGGAGCCGCAAGCATTGGGGCCATCAAGGAGGGCGGTGAGAGGCTGGTGCTTTGTAGGAACCTTTCCCCTGTGCTGCTCCGCGCCGGTGATTTCGGTGCGAGGCCCCCAGCAGCCAGCCCTTCCCTTCCCTGCTGGCGCCGCAGCAGTTGTGCTTGGCTCTTTGATTTGCCCAGGGAGCACGGCGCGTGCTTCGGAGGCGTGCGGCCCGAATTAACCTCTCTGCAAATGGTTTCCAAGTAACAGCGGTACCTGGAGCAAGATGAACGGCGAGGCCTATTTATATTTACCAAAATTGTATTAACCTTTGAAAGGTTGACCTTATGCAAAAAAAAAAAAAAAAAAAGGTGGCAAAAACATTTAGGGCGTGAGGAGGTTGTTTTGTTGTTTTTAATCCTTTCAGTCTTTGATTACTTCAGCCTTGGCGGTGATAAACACACACAGGCTTTCAAGGCATTCCTGATTTTTGCAGCTGCGGAGCCATTAAGCCTTTGCCTGCGTTCGTGTTTTCAAGGTCAGCCATGATGCAAAACTCAAGGCAACCCATCAGCTGTGTAAGAGCTGCTAATTTTCTTCATTTTCTCTCCTGCCTCCGGGTAACTCGTGTGGCAGATCCAGCAGCAGCAGCGTGTCCAAGCCCCACGTTGCTCCCGGATGTCACCCGGATTGGCAAGAGGAGGGCAGGGGGTGATGTAGTTGTGCTGGCCCCAAGGGACAACCCACCACCCCTTGCTTGGTGATCCCATGCATGCTCATCACTGGCATCACCCCAGCAGTTTCTCTGAGTTTCCATCAGAACTGGAATAAACAAACAGGAATGTGTCGTTTGGGCACATCTCCTGTTGGAGCGTGTTCGTGCGGAGCTGAAGCCTTGGAAGGAAATCCATCCGATGGGGTCTCTGCGGGAGGAGTGCCTGCCCGCTGTGGTACTGCGTGGCGCTGGAGCTGGTGCCGAGAGCTCGCCACCTGCAATGCGAGGGGATGCGGGAGTGCGCGAGGAGCCGGGGCTCGGTCAGGTGGAGAACCCGTGGGTGGGCAGAGGAGCGGAGGTGTGTAGGGCTGGCAGACGGATGCTGGATGCTGCTAGACCAGCCTCGCCTGCGGGTCTGGAGATGGATGCTCTGGAGCATTCGGTACAGCACAGCCCCACTCCTCGTTTCTCATGCCTCCCTACCTGCACAGACGTCATTGCAGCTCCGTGCCTCGCTTTCCCTGTTTTTTACAGGCAAGTGAATGCTTTTTGCACAGAGGTGAGCGGTGAGGTGTAGCCCAGCCAGTTGCCTGCAACAACTTTGAGGCTCCTCGGTGGATGCACCACACAGACAGAGACAAAAGCCAGCGGTGTTGTGTGATCCGGTAGGGAGAAGCCTTTGGCAGCAGTGTTCAGCTTCTCGTCCTTGTAGTGCAGCCCAGAACAACAGCAGGTCCTTTGTAAGCATGCCGTCAAAAAAGAGCAAAGTCAGAAAGTGCTCCATGTGTGGATTTATTAGATTTTTTTATTTTTTTTTTTCCCCTGCCCAATGGTCAATGCCATTTTGATTTCTGAAACAGAATCAAAGGATGTGGCTTGGTATTCAAGCCCTCGTTCAGGAAACCGTTGTGGATCCAAGGGTCGGCTCTGCAGGAGCCTTCAGCCCCATCGCTTGGCTGTGCCTCCTGCCGGTGCTGGTGCTGCCCGGAATTGGGAGTGCGCGGGGGTGTGGGGCCGTGTGGCTCGAGCTGGGGGTACTGGAGTCTGATCCCAGCCGGTAGCTGGTGTTTTCTCTTCACAGGAGGAGTTATGAGTGGCGCTTGCTAGTGCTGCCTTAGAAATAAAAGTCTCTTTTTGCACCAAAGCATTCGTGGCAGAGTTGAAGGGCATGAAGGTGGAGGAGAAATCATCCCTGTCCCAAATCCTGCTGCTGTTCCTCTAGCACCTGTACTTGATCTTGGAGGTAGTGATGGATGAAGACCCCACACCCGAGGGATTAGTGTCGCAAATAAACCCGGTTATTGGGTGCCAGGATTAACGGCTGGGATGCCCCGATGCGCTGCCGGAGTGGAGGTGCAGCCTTGGCAGTGGGCTGGAGGGACCGGGGGTCCCCAGGGCAGCACTTGCTGCGGGTTTGCTGTCGTTCCCGGTATGTGCCAGTGCATGGTTCAGTGGTGTAGCGAGAAGGGAGTCTTAAAAGTGAAAAATTTTTATACTTTCTGTGATGTTTTCCATCGTTAAATTTATCCAGGACTGTCCCCATTGTTTCTTTAAGGGAGCTGGACCCTCTGTCCCTCCCAAGCAGTCCCTTCTGCTGCTGCTGGGGTTAGGGATCGAGGAGGGGAGCAGGGTGTTCGCTAGCTGGGCGGGCAGGGGAAGGAGGAAGCAGCGAGGTTGTCTCTCCATTGTGCTAAATCCTGCGGAACACGTCTACGTGAGACTGTTAAGCTCCTGATCAGGAATTACACGCTGCAGCTCTGCCTTTAATGGGGATAAAAGACTTAAGGGAACTCCTTTGCCCTGGTCTCTCCCTTGTACCTAGAGATTTTATTGCTGGCAATATCAGTAACAGGACCAACTGCAGGAGCTGCGCTCTCAGGGTCGTGCGGCCTTCCCGGTGCCTTGCTGCGTTGACGCTGCTTCCCTTTGAGCAATTCTTTCACGCTGCCTTCAGAAAGTCAAAAGAAGAAAGCAGGGGGACGTCTGGGGCGGACACCGGCTTCGTTGCAGTTGCAGTGGCTCGTTTCTCTCTTGAGGTCCCAATTCTGCAAGTAGCTGGACTCTCCTGGTTTGTTTGCAGCTCCGTTAGGCACGGCTCCAAGAAAGCGAGAGGTTAGGAGATCTGTGCTGCAAGCCCTGCCGCAGTCCTGCCTCCTTATCAGCCCTCGGAGCCCGGGGTGAACGACCCCTTGGGAGCACGTGTGCGCTGGCAGCTCCTCGCTGCTGGCTCTGCGGACCGGGGCGGCTTCGGGCGACCTCTGCTCGGGGAGGGGGGCTGGGGGTGAGCCACTCCCTGCCATGCCTGAGCCCTCCAGCTTTTGGGACACCGTTGGGTTTTTGCAAATCAAAACATAAAAATAATAAAGAAACAGCCTGGCCGGTCGGTGAACGCAGAGCTGAACATCTGCCCACGTTCAGTGCTGCGCACACCGTAAATGTTTGCAGAATGGAGAGTTTATCATTTTAGTCCTGGTTTTACCAAGAGATGTGGATGAAGCTCCTCGCGTTGGAGGGTTTGTTGGTCTTTCTCAAAGCTGGCGCGCGGTCCCCAGATAACCGTGTTTGCGGCTCTGAAGCGATGCCGTTCTGAGCTGAGGTGGAAGCTGCGCTGCGCGCTCCTTTGGGAGTAGGGAGAGCCAGGCTTTGGATTTTAGCCATCTGTTGATCAGATCTCATCTTTTTTTTTTTTTTTTTTTTTCCCCTTTACAGAAACCAGGCAATGCGGAAAAAGTTAATTTTGTACTTTAAGAGGAGAAATCATGCTCGCAAACAGTGGGTAAGTGATTCCCTTGTCCCTTGTTCTATACGTATAAAGCGGTGTCGTTTGTTACACGAAAAAAGACATTTTCCAGCAGAGAGGTGCTGGAGCTCAACACTTTGCCTGTTGCATTGCTGTGGCATCTCTTAGGCTTAAAATAATGTGGCTGTAAAGAAGAGCTCCCGATCCCGCTGCAGGCAGCACCTCTCTCCGCAAGTACCTCCCGCAGAGCAAACGTGGGGGCTGGCTTAATCACAGCGGAGCCCGTCATTGATCTCAGAGAGCCTGTTCACGGCGTAAATGTCTGTTTTGTGAGTAACTGAGCCCAAAGAGAGGTGTGAAACAAGCTGACTCTGCTTCTGGTAAACGCTCTCAAGGCTGATCTGACTCTTTCCAGCTGACCACTGATCGATGTTCTAGGAATTTGTGGTTTGAGACAAAAATCAAGCCCTGGCCGGTTCATTTCTAGGCAGCTTTGCCTGTGAGATTGTGTCAGTGTCCTTCAAGGAGGTGATTCTGGGTTAGGTAAGGGGGAAGGTGGGGTTTGTGATGAGACTTCGAAGACGTTTGCAAGTCGCTAGTAAATGGAGGAGGAAGTTTGAGTGGGATTTACAGGGTTTGTATGTTTTTGGTGCTGACTGTTGCCTGTGGAGTTGCTGGGAGGTGGAACCAGCATGGAAGGGGAAATGCCAGAAGCAACCAATGGTCTCCACCAGGAAGGTGATTTTTGCGATGTCTTTCCTCGAAGGGTGATTCAGCTCACGACGCCAGGCTTCACATTTTACGTGGAAGATGTACATAGTGGTTCCTGACTCGGTGTCTGTTCTGGGGCAGGCTCAGGTGCCAGTGTTAGCGTCTTAAGTTGCAAATGGTGCAGTTTCTCGATGTCTTTGGTGCTGGTTTTGGACAGGAGTGCTCTGGTTGGGAGGAATCATTGGGAAAAATTTAAAATAATGAGCCTAGGAAGTGGTTTGAAGGCTTTGCCTTTAAAAGTAGCTTCAATACAGATGTTTCTGAGCCAGCAATCAAATTATTTTCTTATTTATGGTGAATAAATGTTCCTTTTCTTTCCTGTGCTTCATTTTTCCCCTCTGTTTTGTAGCAATTTTCCAAAAGCCACAAATCCTGCACTCCAAAGGGATGGTTGTGTCTTCCGTTTGTGTCTGAATACATGTTTATTTAATCTTATTCATGATAAAACTTCTTCCAGGTTTCAAGTAAGGGGCTACAGGGCTGACACCTTCAGCGTGAGCCGTGTGGCACTCAGGTCCTGCTCGGGGCACCTCGCCTGCCGCAGCCGAGGACTCCTGCAGTGGTGGGAAGTGGATCGATATTCCCTTCCTCAAAAGAGGGATTGCAGAGCATCGTGTTTGGGTTTGTTGGAACCAGAAGGGAACTGCCCAGGAGCTGCTTTCTGGTGGAAACGGCCGGTTACGGCGCTCGATCTAGAGCGAGTTGCTCTGTTGTGAATATCGAGGAGCTGGGGGAAAAGGTTTAATTGGGCTGCAAGGACACGGTTCCTAAAATGCAGCTTGCGGTAAAGTCGCCTGTCATGCAAAATAGGTGAATTTCTGCCAGGCGGTTTATTCAGTGTCCTTGAAAGGGGATTTTTCAGTTTAGGGAAGCATTTTGCCTATTCTACAAAATAGGCAACATACGGTTGCTGAATTTGCAAAGTGAATACATTTGCTGATTCTGTTTGCAAAATGGGTACGCTTAGCTATTTTTCTGCCTATTTTGTAGCAGACCCTATTTTTAGCAAAGCCTATCTACGTGCCAGCGTTTCTTTCTGGCTCTTTGACTTTCTAGGGTGCTGTCGCTGCCCAGGGCTGGCTGGAGCAGGGTCAGAGCTCGGTCCCCGCAGGGTCCAGCCACACAAGGGGATCTGAGCGGCTTCCTCCTGCCTCCACCGAGCTTGGCGCAGTAGAAGACATTTAATTGCCATCAGAGGGATGATGCTGCAGAGAGAGAAGGGTAAAGGGAGCTGTTCTGGCTGTGAGAGCTTTATCTCCATCAGCCAGGGAAACAAAACCGTGGGGCTCGCGTAGGAATTGGACTGGTTCCTCCTGTCACCTCCGCTCTTCCCCTCGCCTCCAAAGAGTGGCTCCGCTCCCTGGAGCTGCGAGAGCGTGGGCTGCGGGAGGGCTCGGGCTTGGCACAGCCTACAAACTGCCTTCAGCTGCTACGGCGGCGTTACTATTCATCCATTTTTAGATACGCATGTCAAGTCCGATTTGGCTCGCCATCGCTTTGTGTGATTGAGAGGCTGATGGGCTGGTGAGCCCGGCCGGGAAGGGGAGCAGAGGAAGCACCGATGCTAAAAGCTGGCGCAGACGGTTGCTCAGGAATGGATGCACTTGCTTAAGGCTGCTCAGAGGATGCTTGAAGAAGGAATAGATGCTCCTGCTCCTGAAGTGCCTGACGGGGAGCTTCTTCTGGTGATTGAGCTGTGAAGATCTGGGGAGCATGCAGTGCTGTAAGGTGCCTGTAATCTTGGCTTTTGAAGGATGGCAGAAGATTGCAGGGAGGTGGTAGTCCAGCTGGACTGAAAAACGCTTGGTGAGGATGCTGCAGGCCAGCCCTGCTGCGGTGGGGTTTAGAGCTTGCGTGACGGGAAGGATCTCTCTGCTCCGTGGTGGGAAGGGGCTTTAAGAAAGCAGATGCAAGTCAGAAGCGTTCGGCTGGTCCGTAACTGAGCTGTGCTCTGGAGGGCTGAGTCGTGTGAGCAGGGAGCTTTGGTACTGCCTGCTCCGCTGCCAGGGTGTGAGCGCGCTGCTGGGAAAATCAGCAGTGTGATGTGAATGTTGCTTTTTCCATCGCAAATACCAGTTCCTTAAAAGAGGAATTCTAAAGACTTTGAGTTGTCCAAATTGTGGAGGAAGAGGAAGAAAAAGAGCCGCTCTGCTGCAAAACAGCCTGGCAGCTGTGCCAGGACCAGGGCAGTGACAGTGCGGGACCCAGCGCTGGCTCATTCCCACGAGGGATGAAAAATCCTTCAAAGCCTGGAAGCTTTTCACCAGACCAAGCCCTTTTGCTGGGCCGTCCCCGGGCCACCCCGCAGGCTGGCACACAGCACGGGGCACCGGCTGCCTCCCGGCGCTGAGGCTTGGTAAACTTTGCAAAGTATTTTTAGCCTCTTCCCAAGCACGACGCTCTGAAAGCAGGAGGATGTAGCAGATTTGCTGGCAAGGTGGGAGCTTTCGTTTTCAGGGGGTCGATAGCAGCGCTTCAGGAGGGGTAAAAACAGAGCGGCTGGGATTTCTGGGAGCTGCCGCCGTTTGTTGGCGTTACGTATAGCTCCTCGCCCGCGGCGCAAAATTCCTTTTGACAGTTTTCAGGGCATTTTTCTGTTGGTTTCCGTTCCTGGCTTTCATCTTACGGCTGTTTCCTTCAGCTCCTGCTGAAACCCAAGCATCTTCTGTGCATCCATTCAGACCAAGGAAGCCTCTGGCTTTGGGCATGCAAGTGGGAATTCATTTTTTGGAGGGAGGGCGTGTTAGTCTGCATCAGCCATGGGATATCGTGTTCTTTGTCCACCTCACGTTATTGCCGAGGGCCACAGAGCTGCCAGTGCTTGGGATCCACGGCACGACTGGCCTTCTTGTCTCGGGATTACCCAAGTGCCTCCTGACCTGGAATTGGGCATTTCCATCCATTTGGTATTTTTTTTTTACCTCTCCTCTTTTTTTTTTTTTTTTTTGGGTGGCTGAGAGCGAGCGAGACGAGAGCAGAGTGCATTTGGAAAGTCCTACAGCCTTGGACTTCCCTCTGGTCGTTGGACAGCGATGGCAAGAGATGAGTGTATTTCTTTGAAATCTGGATTCCCCCATCTCTGCCCGGCGCGGTGCCGAGCCATCCGTTCTGGAAAGCAGCGCAGGGGGAACGGAGGCGACCTGGGGTTTGCCATTGATTATTTTGCAGAGCGACATCTGCTTTCGCTTCCTAATTTGGGGCCTAGAAGGCATTTGTTTCATTCAAAATGAAACCTTAAAACCGCTTCTGGCCGCCCAGCTGCTTTCACCTGAGGCTGGGCACCATCGCTCCTGTCACGGCTGTGGCCGACATCTTGGTGTGGGCCTTGCCTGTGTGAGGGATCCTCCTCCAGCAAGAGGGTGGCTGGAGGTGGGAGGAGCGATTCAGGGAAAATTTGTGTTGCAAATGATATTGTAATGTTATGGTTGCTGGACTGGTCCCATAAATACTGGGGAGGAGTGTGGTGCTGGACCTGTGTGGACGGCTGGGTGGTTGTACCATGGGGATGTCACCCGAGGGGACACGGCGTTGGAAGCCCTTTGCAGTGCCGTGTTTCAGCAGAGCCTGGCTTTGCCGTCAGTGGGGATGCGCTCATCCCGCTCCTGGGCCGAAATGGAGGAGCAGCAGCTGGCAAAATGCTTTTGTTTTCCGGAACGGTGGAGGAGCTGGGGGCATCACGGTGCAGACGGGCCACCACACCGTACGGCCTCGGACAGGAGCTGGCTGCCTGGCTCTGGGTTTTGGGGAGCCAGGCCTCTGTGCTGAGCTGTCCTGTGGCCCCAGTCCTGTTGGCGTTGCCGGCGTGGAGCCATGGGCGCTGGGGCCAGTGTGAGTGGGAAGGGGTTGCCCAGCTGTGGACGCCTCGGCCAGCCTCTCCCTGCTCACACGATGGGGACCTGCTCTCCTGCCCTCCTGTGTCGCTTCCCAAGGCCGTGTTTCTGTCCTTTCTGCTTGGTGGCCTCAGGCAGGTGACTTGCCCTCTAGCCATGTGTGGCCAGCTGGGCTGCCTCCCCAGCACTGGGGCTTTGGTTGCTGAATCAAGCACCCAAGGTGCTGGAGGGTGCTCAGGCAGAAGCTGTGGTGAGCGGGCAAAGCCACACTGGGCCAGAGCCATGGTTTCATCAAAGATGGTGGGACTGGAAGGGAAAAGCCTGAGGGTACCTGATGGCCTTTCTTGAGAATTTACCCGTGGGTTGGTCCCAGACCCTGGAATGTGTCCATGTCCTCGTGAACCGTATTTCTTTAAGGAACGTGACTCATGCTCAGCCGGAGCAGCCGCCGAGGGACAGGCCTGGAGGAGCTGCCCTTCCCAGGCACATCTCCTGAGCTCCCTCTCTCCCTCTGCCCTTTCAGGAACAGAAGTTCTGCCAGCGCTATGACCAGCTGATGGAGGCCTGGGAAAAAAAAGTAGAGCGCATCGAAAATAACCCCCGGCGCCGCGCCAAAGAGAGCAAAGTGCGGGAATACTATGAGAAGCAATTCCCGGAGATCCGGAAGCAGCGGGAACTGCAAGAGCGCATGCAGAGGTTAGAGGAGAAGCGGTAGGAAGGGGCTGAGCTGGTATCAGACAGCCTTTCTCTTTTCTTTGGGTATGGGTGTGGGATTTGTTTGTGGGAGGAGCGGGCTGAGATGTCTGTTGGTCCCTTTTCTCCTCTTCTCGTTGAAGGTGGAAGCCAGCAGACAAGCAGATTTGCTGCTTTGTCCCCAGGGTGGCTCAGCGCAGAGCCAAGAGAGAAGGAAAAATGTCAGGAGTGTAGTTGCCCATCTCCCCTCTGCTGCTGGTCTCCCAGCTGGCCACGTTGGAGCAAGGGGCAGCTCTCTTCTGCCGGCTGGTGTGACGGCACCGATTGCTGCCTCACTGGTGGGCCCAAACGGAGATGTACAACACGTGCAGATGGATTTGGTCATGTCGCTGATTTAATACATGCACGTGCTTTGATTGGAGCATAGGCAGGGAGAAGAAACATCTGCAGAGGTTATAGGAATGATCACAAATGATGTGAAAGGAGCAGAGTGTCTCCCTGAAAGGGATTTCCCTGTCTCTCCCATTCCCTGTCCATTTTCTCCTCCTTGTTAGAAGCACAGTTGAAGTCATACTGTTTCTGGCCAGGAGGAGAGAGTTTCATGATCTCCACCCTTCTTGCTGAAAACTCCGTCCTTCCCATTTCAGCCCCAGGATCTTGCCCAGGGAGACCCCAAACCCTTGTGCCAGCATCCCGTCCTTGTGCCCCGCAAACAGCTGGCTGGTTCCAAACTTCCTAATTGCTGGCTTTATTTTACCTTAAAGAGAAGGGGAGAAATGGTACTGAGAAATGTTTCATTTTTTTTTACCTGCTTAATAACAAAAGTTTTAGTTCCTTAGGACGTGTGGCAGTTACTTTGGGGGATATTGGGGAGGATAGATGTCAATGGCAGGTCTTGATTTACAAGTTCCTGCAGCATTTGCAAACCAGATGTGGTGGCACAGTGCTAACGCTGGTGCCTTTGTGCCATCACTGTGGTGTGATCAACAAGAGAAAATACGGGGGAGGGTACGGCTGGGTATGAAATGTCCTTCTGTTGTAGCGATGGAGGAGGTTGGCATGGGTAAGGAAGGTGGTTTGAGACTCAGCCTGTGAGCCCAAAACCCTGAGGACACAGGGGATGGTGCTCTCTGGGCAGGAGGAGATGCTGTCAGAGCCCGTGGGGCTGCAGCGGGCGCCGTTCCCGCAGCGTGGGATGGGTGGCCTGGGTGAGGTGGCGGGATATGCTCGTTACGGAGGACAGCGAGGACAACAGGACCAGTGGGTTGTCGTGAATGTGGTTTGCTGCTTACGAAACAGAGCATCAGTTCCTGAGTGTTTCACTGCGCTTTCCCAGCAGGGTAGGACAGAGGGGCAGCGGCGGGCTCTCCATGTCAGCCGCCCGCAGCGAGCACGAGGTGTCAGAGATCATCGACGGGCTCTCAGAACAAGAGGTGAGACCAGGTTGTCCTTTCTTCTCCTCCTCGCCCCTCACTCTGCTCTTCTCCAAGGAAGCCAGGAGAGTACTGCCAGATCCCACGGTGAAATCTGATACAAAATCCCGCTAACTTTGGGCCACGCTGGGGCTGGGTAGGTTGCCATGATGCCTAGTACGCTTTCTGGACAGGATCCAAAGTGAGGGGTTGGTTTAATACCCAGCAGCATCTTTCCAGCCAGATGTAAGAGAGCTGTGCAATGGTTTTGCAGGAGCAAAGCACCCCAGGAACTGGTGGCCAATGGGTAGAGTTCAGGGGCATTCGACTGCCTCTTAGGGACCTGACACCCCAGGGTGCTGCTCGCCCTGGGTAGCACCCCACAAACACCTCCCGGCTGTTGGTTTGAACTGGAAGCGGAGGTGGGGAGGGATTGGAGCTGGCACCCTGGCTGCCGAGCGGAGGGGTTTTTCTGTTTCGTTTTGTTCTGAATGGGCTGTGCGGCTTCACACAGGGGAATCCTATGGAATGAATGGTTTGTACGTGAGCCAGTTGGCCCACATCTTCTGGGAGTGCTCCATTCATCTTGAAACATCCCCGTGACCTTGGCTTCGTTTGGATCTGGTTTCACAAGGGTTCCACTGTCTTGGCACGGAGGCAAGCCTGCAGTGAATGGATCGCGTTTGGGAGGGGAGAGCAGCCATTGCCCAGCAATAGCTGAGATGTTTGCTGCCTGCGTGCCGCACTTCGCTCCCTGCCTTGCGTCCCAGGCAGTTTGCTGTTAGCCAGTTCAGGCAATGACCTGGAGGACACAGATCTCAGAAGCACAGGGAAGTTTCGCAGCTCTGCAGAGGTCGTGGCCGAGGGGGATGTTAGACGATCGCCTCCGACCTCCTGCGCAGTGTGCTGCTGAACTCCACCCCGCTAGCCTTCTGCTGAGCCCCGAGGCTTTGCTTGTCTCAGAGGAGACCTTGAGAGCTTCCAGCCTTTCCATGAGGTTGGAAGGAGCAGGGAGGTGAGAGCCGGCAAACATCACTAGCGGCAGAGGCCACCTCTCCGCCCCAGCGCGTTGCTGGAGAAGGGAGAGGGCTGGCTGCCCGCCGCTGGGCTGTATTTGCAGTGCTTGGCACCCCGAGACCCCGCCAGGTGAAGGGAGCGGCCCTGCGCTCCCAGCCGCCTCTCCGCCTGCCCTGGCTCTGCACAGGGGCTTTCTCCTTTTGACTGGGCACTCCACAGTCATCAGGGTTGATGCTCTGGCCGCAGGCTGTCCCTGACCTTCTGTGGTGACACCCCCAGGGCATCCGAGGGAGGCAGCCGGCCGCTAAAGGAGAGGCATCCTAGGGAGGGTGAGGAAACACCTGTGTTCATGCGGAGGGCTGGGTTTTAGGAAGAGGAGGTTGGGTCTGGTGGGTCACAGCGGGGAACCAGAGCGGTGCTGGGCAGGCCTGGGTCGGCAGCTTGCTGGAAAGACTGGACGTTACTGTTCTCCAGTAACATCTGATGTCTAGCTGTGAATTGAAGTAACAGCACTTGAGACCTGGCCTTCCTCGGTCAGGGGTTGGAATTTGTGCCTGGCTGGGGCCATCCCAGGTGGCAGGCAGGACTCAGAGTGACAGCGCTGCTAGCAAATGGAAGAGGGTGGCCAGAGCATCCCTTCATCCCATGGGATGGGCCTGTGCCAGGGGACCACCAGCAGCTCAGCCAAAGGGACAGTCCCCGCGTTTGGGCAAGGGACAGCACAAGTGAGACATCGCACTGGCTGCTTGGTTGCAAATACTTAAGGAAACCAGTGTGCCCAGTTTGTCCTGTCCTGACATGCAACTGGGGCTCGGGATGAACTTTGTGCTTGAATAGGATGGAGTAGAGGCATCGGATAATGCCGCAGGGTGTTGCATTAAGAGGAAGGAAAGGAATGACGGCCCGTTACAGTGGTGTTTAAAACCTCCTGGAACAATATTAGGTTTCCCGTGGAAGGGAAACACGACATCTCCCTCTGTCCTCCCTTTCAGAAAGCTTTGCAGAGCCAACCCCTTCCCTTGCAATTTGGGGTGGGGAGCTGAACCCCCACGTGGCCGTGGGTTTGATGGCTGGGAAGGAGTTTGCGTTCCCCAAGCCACCGCTGCTGTGAGTTGTCTCTCATCATGGACAGGAGCTGTTTTGCTTAAGTCAGACATTTCCACACAGTATCTTACAGCCTTTTATTTCAAAATGAAAGATTAATTGTTTCCTGGCTGACAGCGATAGCCTCTTTCAGCGTTTAATTTACAATTACTCCAGCAATAAAGCTGTCTAGTGCTTGCTTTTGAATTCTCCCGTTCCTCCGCCTGTCCTTTCCTCTCGAACATCTGTCCCCTGCGGTCCCTGCGGGCCCGTGGTGCTGACCAACTGTTCTCTCTGCTTTCCCCAAAGAACCTGGAGAAGCAGATGCGCCAGCTTGCCGTCATCCCGCCCATGCTCTACGATGCTGACCAGCAGCGCATTAAATTCATCAACATGAACGGCCTCATGGATGACCCCATGAAGGTCTACAAGGACCGGCAGGTGATGAACATGTGGAGCGAACAGGAGAAGGAGACCTTCCGGGAAAAGTGAGTGCTCCCTTCCGCCTCTCTTTGCGTATCCCTTGGGAACTGCGAGACAGGGCGCCTCCAATGCTTTGGCCAGGGCCCCGGAACGCTAAGGCGTGGGTTTCCCGAGGGCATGTCGTGCCCCTTGGGGTTGTCTTGGATCTGGCACAGGGTGATGCACCTGCACAGAAACCCTAGGCCTTTCGATACGGTTGGTGTGTTCGTGTCTGCGTGCTCTCGCTCTGCCCGCTCCCGTTAAGAGATGTGGGAAGCTGCTGCTCACGACAAGGCGAGAACTGGAAGTTTTTCAACTTTTGCATCCCCTGTTGTATCAGCCAGTTTAAGGATAATGCCAGTGAAACCCTATGCTCCATACGCTGTTACGTGTTGGGATTTACCTGCTTTCCTTTGGGCGCTGCGTGTCCAGCGGGCTTCTCGTGGCTGTCAACATCCAGCCCCGCTGCGCAGACCCCCTCAGGCTGCAGCTTGTCGCCAGTGCCCGTCCCTCAGCGTTCCATCCTGCTCTCTGCAGGATTTGCCACCGGCTGCTGTTTCCACGGATGCATTCCCGCATCAGACGCGTGCAAACTCCGGCTGCGCTGCTTTCTCCTGTTTGCAAGCAGTGCTTGAGAACAGCTTCGATTTATCGACTGAAGTCGCTTAGGGGATTGCTGATCCCTTTCATGGGTACCACCGCGCTGGCAGCCCAACTGTGTGTCTCTGCATCTCGTAGCCCAGTGGGGACCAGTCTGTGTTTGCACAGATGACCGGAGTGTCCTTGGTGGCCCCAATGTGCCCTGTGTGTCTGTAAAAACAGCTGGAGTTCAGCTTCCAGCGGGATGAGCTCTGCCAGGGCTCGCTGCTCTGGGTATGGGGGCTCGCCATGGCCATCTCGTCCCTCACGGCAGCACTGCCGTAGTCTGGCCTCCAGATGAGGGTGGGATGGCTCCATGGATGACCAGCAGCCACGCTGGAAGCCTCTCCGTGTCTGGGATCCCTCCTCCTGTCCCTGCTTGTGATGACTCCTCTTTGCAGCTGAAATAACTAATTGCCAGGACGGACCAAAAAGAACAAAACAAGCAAAACAGCTCCAAGCCTTTGGTAGAGCAGAATTCTCATTGCTAATTAGCCTTAAAATGTGACACTCCAAACAGCAAGGCTTGCCCGCAAATGACGCAAAGGCTAATTACTTGGTCTTTAATGGCGGGGCCGTGCCCGGCTAATGGGGCTGGAAGGATCCACACCCAGCTCGTGCATCCTGCTGTGCACGGTGGTTTCTGTGTCATCACTGTGGGTGATGTGCAGCTCGAGGCATAAATACAGCAGGATTTCAGGGCTCTCGCAAAGCTCATTTTGGGAGATTGGTACTTAGGAGCTGTAAGTAGGGCCAAGGGAGTCCTGCCCCGCTCCCGCCCTGCGCTCCCGGTGTGCAGGTAGCCAGGCTGCCTGGTCTGCTGCAGCTTCTGCCCTCAGTATTTAAGGTGAACCAAGGTTGTGTCATCTGTGATCATGACCCAGAGCCAGCCTCTTCCTGAGACTGTGAAAGCCTGGTGCAACCTTTTCTTCAGCCCCGGTGGCAGGGGCTGTCTGAGAACACAGCCAGGCACCGCAAGGCACCAGGCTGCAGATCTGGACTCATTTTAGTCGTCGAAACATAACCATGAGGAAGAGTCTGATTTGATTTGCTGTCACCCACAAAAGCCTTGGGCTGGCAGCAGTGAAGATGAGGACCCCTGTCCTGGTGGTGGGGCTCTTGGGAGCAGTGCCACCCAAACCAGATGGAGGTCCTGCATCAAGAAGGGCATTGGCACCTGGGTGACAGCACTCAGGTCCTGCTGCAATGAGTTGGTCAGGCCCTTGCTGAGCTCAGCTTGGTGCCCTGACCCTGAGTTTCTTTGGCAGTGGGACTGAGCAGTGAAGGTGGGAGGAGAGGGCTTGGCCAGCAGCCCCAGGAGAATTGCCGGCAAGGCTGGAGGTGCTGAGCTTGCTCGCCACATCCCTCCTGTGTTGCACCCACACCACAGCTCACCCACCTCTTTCCTCTGAACCATTTGCCCAGGACACAAAGCCGTCACCTCCTGGGAGCTGGCAGAGCAGGGCTGACCCCGCTCGGCTCCCCAGGGCAGAGCCCGTGCCAGTGGCGATTCCTCTGCTGGGGCGAGTGCTGTGTTCCAGCCTTGGCGCGAGAGCTGGGCCCCCCAAGCTTTGATGATGCACTGGTTAACTGTCGTCCTGCCAGCACCTGCACCTTGTGCCAAGGGCTTGTTGACCTTCGCTGCTTCCCCACCAGCTAGGCGAAGGGGTTTGTTGGAGAAGATGTCTTTGTGCCTGGGGACAACTTCCCCCGGTGGGCAATGCTCGCTGCTGGAGCTGCGGGAGAGCCTGCTGACAGTTCCTCTGCTCGCTGGGCAGGAGGCAGCATTCCTCAGAGCCGCTGTGCCACCGGGGATCTCTTGAGCAACTCGGCAACGTGGCAGCTCTGTGCTTCCTCCTGGGACTTGGGTTTCCCTTCCCGTCCTTTGCAGCCACCTCCCCAACAAGCCCAGGCTGGCTCGTGGTCCCGCTTGGTGACAGGGACAGCCCCGGCCATGCTGCGGGATGCTGGTGGTCAGCCGTTGACAGTGATTCCTTGCCCTTTCCTTGCCAAATCCTGAGGCCTCAGCCAGGTGTGCAGCTGCCCTCAGCGCCCATCCTGCCGTTGGTGCGGGCTTGGGTGGCCGTGGGATTGAGCAGGGTGATGGACAGCTGTTGGGTACTGCCAGCCTCCCTGCCCTCTCCCACCCCATGATGAACTGCGCATCAAAGCTTGGCTTCACTGGGCTAAATTTAAAGTTCCTGTCTTTCTGGGAAGCTGAGCAGTGGACAAATATTTTCTCAAACCCCTAAGTCCCTTGGGGAGCTTTCCTTGCCGCTCTGGGCACACAGGGCATAGCAGCTCTGCTGTGAGGGGAGTTGGAGCCGGCACCCACGCTAACCCTCTCCCTCTTGCTCCCGCAGGTTCATGCAGCATCCAAAGAACTTCGGCCTGATCGCATCCTTTCTAGACAGGAAGGTAAGCCTCCTCGCCTGGCTCTCTTCTCTGTTACCTGACTCGCTCTGGAGTAGCTGGTGGGTGCTGGGCACCTGTGGGTGGTGGTGGCTCAGAGCCCCGGGTGCGGTCCAGACGGCTCCCGGCTCCCTGCAGAGAGAAGGGACTGACTCAGCTGCAGGGAGACGGGGAGCTCTGTGCCGCGAGATGTGTGAAGGCATCCAGCCTGGCGCGTGGGCGTTGCAGCCCACCCCAGATTTGCCGGGGGGAGCTGCCTTCCAGCATCTCCTGGAGGCGTTTTGCACCAGGCAAGCTGTCGCACCGTGGGTGCGGGTGCCCACCTGTCCCAGCTGCCCAGCACAAAGCAGAGGGGTCCCCTCTTGGCTCAGGGAGGGGACCTTGAGGGTGGGCTGAGTCCTAGTTCATCCAGTGCTTCGGGCTGGTGTCAGGTACACACACCCACCTCCCCTTGGTGTTTAGGAATAGCTGGCTAGCAGGAGAGTCTGGAAGGACAGCAGTGGACCAGGTGTTCTCCTGAACGAGAAACACGAGAGCTGCTTCTCTGGTCCTTGCGGTTAGTTGCATCCTCTGCCCATCTCATGCAGCGTGTCATCCATGCAGTGTCCACTTGCTCTGGGGTAACCCCTCTGCTTTCAGGGGGTTGGCCTGTAGATGTCCTGTCCAGCCTAAATTATTCTCGATTCTGCCCGAGTCGTGCAGATTGACCTTGATTTTTCTACCCAAAGCAACCAGCAAGCAAAGGCCAGCAGCAACCTTGTGCTGCTGTTGTTGCTGCAAGGTCCCAGGCTCTTTTCAGCCTTTCCCGCTTGTTAAAGCCGAAGCAGTGGGACTTGGATGATGCTCACAATCCAGTCTGTGTTCCAAGCTGTAAAATGTCTTCTAATTTTATTTGTACTCGTTTGTAAATCAGGCTGTAATTATGATACAGAACACATCCATTATCCTGTTGGAGAGAGATGCAAAGTATGGCTCAATGTAATGAATTAATAGATTTTTAAATTGCATTATAAAAAAATAGTGATCTTAGGCCTTGGAACAGATGACTCTAAGTTTTTGTGTTCGTGTATGTGTGTATAATCAGGGCTACATTAGAGAGAGATCCAATTAACACTTTAAAAGTTGCAATCTGTTTTTGCAAATGGTTCCACTCCTTGCACGGGGATGGGGAGAGCGCAGCCCCTGTGCGCTCCCCGGGAGCACGCAGCGGCACCCTGCTCTCTGGCGCTCGCAGGCGTGATGGGTCCGTGGGATGATTTCTGTTCGTGCAGCTGCTGAGCCCATATGTGAAGGTGTAGCCCAAGACCGGCATTCTGTTCAACGCTGGGCTTTTCCCAGGGTGGCACGTGCTGTGCCGTTCAGGAATATGTCCTGGCCACGGCTCCTTGTTTTCCTAACACATCCAATCCGGGATGGCGCTTGTGGAGCCAACCGCTGGAGCTGGCATGGCAGCTCCACACCGTCTCTGTCTCAGCATGCCCGTGGGACGGCCCCTCTCTGTCCCTTGGAAGAGCCAAACCTTTTTACTAGGGTGACGTGTGTTGCCCCCCTCTTCCAGCTCCACCAAAGGGCTTTGCTCGGGAGATGAGGGGAAGTCTTTTTGGGCTGCAGATCTTCAGAAGCAGCCGGAGACCTGGCGATGGCAGGGCCTGAGTGCTGCTCCTGGAAATCTGCTCCCCGACAGAGCAAGGGGCCGGGACCTTCCATCCCCTGACTTGCTGTGTCGTTGCAGACGGTGGCAGACTGTGTCCTGTATTACTACCTGACCAAGAAGAATGAGAATTACAAGAACCTTGTCAGAAGGAATTACCGGCGGCGCGGGAAGAGCCAGGTAAGAGCTGGAGGAGCACGTGGAAATGTCATCCCTCGGGCTGAGCAGGAAGCTGCTGCGCTTTGCACTTGCAGCTTCTCAGCAGCACTTTTCTGAGCACCCCAAATGCTTCTTTGCCCCCTCTCCAGATGGAGATCTTGCTTGCAGACTGCAATGGGGCTGTGGTTTTTGCTCTGTGTAGCTTTTCAGAACGTGCTGTTTTCTGGCCGTTGATGTTTGCCCGTCTCTGTGCCAAGGTCACAGTAACTTTAAGAAAGCAAACAAAAAACCCAAGGTGCTTGAGAAAGGGGATGGAATGAACGCAGAAAACGTGGCCAGGCGTAGCATGGGGTTGCCTCTGTGCAAGAACCGAGCAGGGCCTGTTTCTCTCTGCGCTCTGGAGATGGCAGCCGGTGTGCTGTGGGGGACGGGGCTCCCGGGAGCTGGGTGGGGTTCTCCTGCCTCGCAGAGCCTGCCCAAGGCTCTTCCTGTGGGCAAAGGGAGGAGAATGACTTGGGTGGGAGTGACTCTGGTGAGCCTGAGCAGAGGCGGCGTATAAAGCTGTCTGAAGTGCCGGAGGGTGTCCGAGATCCCCATGGGGGCTGGCAGATTTGGCGCTGAAGGCAGAGACCCTTAACCCTTTGGTTAAGGGCTGGGCAGGTACCGAGGGTGCCACGAGGTGCCTGGTGGTACGTGACGGAATCAACCCTTGCCATTACCATGGCCAGGATACAAATGTGGACATGACCATGCCAGTGTTGCTGCTGATACCATGGTACCCAGATAAGTGCTAACCTGTTGGGCAGGTACCTTGTCCCCATAGATGCTTTTAGCCAGAGGAAGGTGCCACTGGTGGATCCCCAGGTCCATGAAGTGAATGATTATCCACATCATGAGGAGAGTGAGGTGACTGCCAAGGGAGTATTGCCAGATAACGTGGGAATAAGGATGGAAAAATGGATCTGGCCCGTGCCACCGCTGACATCAGCAGCTCCTCATGCTGCATGGCCATAAAAAGCAGCACTTGGGTCTAGATCCTGATTGGGAGGCAGATAGGTAGCCTCGCTCCAATTTGATTTCTGCAGCATTAAGACATCAGAATAGCTAGCACATGACGAATGTCATGGACAGGGCCCAATTTTCCCTTCTCTTTTTCAGAGACATTAGAGATGGATAAAACCCTATTAGATTATCCAGTCCCTCTCCCAGCAAACACAGGGTGGTTCCCTCCAGCACATTTTTATAGTGTTTACCATGGTCTGTTTTGCTAGATCACAGCAACTGGAACATGAGGCCACATTTGTTTCTTGTTAGCGGTGGAGACATTTAGCACAGCTCATTCTGGTTTCAGTGTCAAGTTGAGCAAGTAACAAGTGTGGAGGGAGAGAGGCAATTTAATGCTGTGCCCTGCATCTACCTATCTACCTCTGCGGCCACAGACCTGCCTGTCCTGCGCCCAGCAGGTACTACTGGTGTTTTGGTTTTTAAAAGTGTCCACAGCGTCCTTGGCTGTAGAATTTCCCACGACGCTCGCCCTAATGAGTCTGGTCTCGCCTGGGCAGCGGAGATCGCGTGCTGCTGTTTGGAGCCTTGTTCGGTGCCAGCCTCTGGAAGCGGGGACTTGCTGCATCAGCTGTGATAAAGGGCAGGGCTGTTTTTGCAAGTAGGGCGCAGCGATATTGGTAAATCGTTAAGCAGCAGAGGCTGTTAGGCTCTGAGAGGAGCACATTGCAGCTCCGCTGGAGCGGAGCTCAACCAGAACATTACTGATTTTGAAAGAACAGTCACGTCCGTGATTCTGGGGGAAAAGCGAAGCGGTGAATATGTCCAGTTGCTGTTGGATGCTCAGGTGGAAGATGGGATGCTCAAACAAGCTTTAGGAGCCAAGGGCTGGCTGCACAAATATTGGTAGGTGAGGGGTGCAGAACAAGAGCTGAGGCGTAAAATCCAGCCTGGAGCAACTCTCCCCCAGAGATCTTGAGAGGTCTTGAGGTGCACACTCTGTGTCTGTGATACCTCCAGTGTTTCTGTATATCACTTGCTTCTGTCTCCTGCGAGGCTGCATGCAGAGGGATGCTGGAAGAGCCTCTGTGCAGACTTGGGAAGGGCACGCCGGTGTGGAGGGAAGGCAGTGGCGGCTGGCAGGGCAGCACAGCTGGGTCTGTCCCGCAGAGGGAGACTGTGCTGAGGAGAGAGTTGTTTTAGGGTGGGATTTTAAGGTAATGAAGGAAGCAATGTATTGTTAAAAGTCCTGCCAGAAGCTGGTGGGAGTGGTGAAGCGGTGAAGCATCTCCCTTGCACCCCTTCCCGGAGCTGGGGTCTCCCCTGAGCGCAGTGCTGATGGGACGGGACCTACTTTCCCAGGCCAGGCTGGGTCCAGCACGGGAGAGATTGGATATTGGCAAATTTGGAGGGCTAGGATGGAGGGATGCTCCTGGTGGGATTTTTGCTTAGTGAGGACCTTCAAAAGCTGCTCAAATTCTGCCTTTGCCAGCAGAAGGTATACTCATTTCGGGGTACGCCATCCTGGAGGCTCAGCTGGCACCTTGGCTGTCCATCATCCCTGCTTGTTCCCGGAGAGATCTTGGGTTATTTTTAACCCTATGCAGGTCCCTCATCCTGTTGCTAATGTAGCCTCACAAAGAGTCACGGCTGTGGCGTGGTGGCGTGGGGCTGCCCTCTTCACCTGCCCAGTCTCAGCCACCAGAGATGGTGATGGGGTGGAGGATGGGAGATGTGGTGGGATGTCATGGGGATGGGCAGCATGCAGGGAGGAGACAGGGCTGCAAACACTCTTGTGTTCCCGGCACTGACCATGCTCTGAGCACGGATTTTCCTGCCGGTAGGGGTTCAAGCAGTTAAACGCCAAAAGTGAGATTTAATTGATTTAGAGGAGCGGAGGAGAGGTTGACTTTTATATCAGAGGAGGTCTGATACAAATAGTGTTTCAAGTGGCCCTATGCTGTTTTCTTGCTCCTTTTCTCACGGAGAGGTTGGTGGTCTTATTTGCTCTTGGAGGCTGCGGGGAGCTTGAGAGCGAAGGGGAGATAATTACATGTCGAAGCAGAGCTGCTGTGGTGTCAAGATTATCATTGTGACCTACTTATTAAAAGTCCATTAAAAAATAAGAATCCCACTGCTCCCTGGCTGATGGTCCCCTGGCAAAGGATATTCCTCATAAAGCTGCTACTTATGGCTAAAAATCTCCTGCCAAGAGCAGGGACTTCACAGGATTCTGCTTCCAGTTTGTCAGAAAACGGAGCAGCCGCCCGCTCTGAGGCAGGGCCGAGCTCCCATGTCCGTGCGTCTGATGGGTCATTATCCATAATACTGAGGCTCCTGCGGTGGAGGTCCTTCCCAAAATGATCTGCCTCGTTTGGGTATGGAAAACACCATTTAACCCTTCAACGGGGGAATCAGCAGGAAGTCAACTCCCCAGTGTGTGATTTCTCATTGGAAAAAAAAAGAAAATAAGAGTTTGTGTCATGGTGAAATGATCTGATCCGATACTCTGTACAGTAATAAGCATAAATTTGCATGAGGTTGTAAGAAAGGCCCTCAGACGGATGTGTCGCTGGGGGGGCTGTCGCAGTCGCTCTTCTGGGTGTTTCAAAGAGCATCCGTCTGCGAACACCCCTAATTCTGTAGCGGAGGGCACCCAAACTGAAATTTGGCAATTAGCGGCGTGTGCTTCGCTCGTCGGGCAGGCTGTTCAGCCGGGCTGCGGCAGCGCAAGCGTTGGGCTGGAACTGTGCGGGAAGAAAAGTGACTGTTTCAACATAATTCTTCTGTGCGGAGTGTGAGGTTTTTATTCCAGAATAAATCTGCTTTGATTTTGGAGTAGCGTTGCTCACACGGCAGCGGAGCGGCCGATGATGCTTCCTGTGGCGGTGCTGGTGAATTCCCGGGAGGAGAAGCCGTGGGGCTCCCACGCGGTGCTGGGACGGGGAGGCAGGCGACCATCCCGCCAGGCAAGGCGGCCCGCGCTCTGGCCTGCAGCGGGTCGGTCGGCAGCGGTGATGGGTGGCCAGAGGAGCCGCCTGCCCGCCCTGGGGATGACTCAGAGGTGGATGAAGTCATGCGCCGCAGTGGACGGACGCGGCTCACAGGACGTGCCGTCATGCCTGTCCCCCTCGGCGCTGTTGTCAGACGGCGCTCACGTATTCCCTGGCAAAAGGGCCCCATGCGTTAGCACTGACGCTTTCGAGGACTCGCTCCGTGCCACCCAGGGGGACAGCAGCTGCCCGAATCCCCCCGTTCTCCACCGGGGAGCAGTGCCGGAGCCGTGCCGGTGGGGTGGAGGCCCGCGGTGTGACCTGCTCAGACAGCCACTGCGGTCCCCTGCCAGGTCTGAGGACCTTTCCCAGGCCCACCCTCTTCCCTGCCCCCTGCCAGACCCCAAATTGAATTATCCATCCCGCCGGCTGTCCCGCCCTCCCGAAACACAAACCGTTCCTCTCACCCACACGGATAAACAATCCCAGCCCGGATTTTTGTAAACAACCCATTTACTTTTTTCACGGAAGTGCCGTCCCAGCCGAAAGGGCTGGCAGGGACCCGGGCTGCCAAGCGGGCGCTGGCTGCCCGTGGCTCTGGCTCTCCGTGCGCCCCGTCCCCAGTAGGGAAGCAGAGCACCCGCTGCGGTCCAGCCTTTCCCTGCCGTCACCTCTCCTCCCGCTGCGGGGATCAGGTCCGGGGCGGAGCCAAGTGCCTCTTACACCACAAGCTGTCCATGTGCCCCCGCTCCGTTCACCACAACGGCTAATGAGGTGAATGATGTTTATTTCTGGGAAGCATTTGATTTTCATCAATCCAGGGAGCGGCTCCTCGTTAGTGACAAAGGCTTTGACAGCTTCTTTTTCAGACACTTGTCATAAACCCCTGGTTTAATAACGCGGCACATCCCGCAGAAGCAGCCCTGGATGTGACCAGTAAACTTTGCTGCCACAAATACCAGTAAATTATTCTGTGGGTGTTTAAGCCTGTGCTGGCTTGAGCGCTGTGTTTTAGAGTGCTGGCGTTATCTGCAGAGCAAGCAGGAGCAGTCTGTAGAGGAGCAGTTGGTGTGGCTGGAAGTGCTGCCTGGGATGTCGGTGTTGGAACGCGGGCTCATCTTCTGCTGAGGGGATGTTGCTGCGAGGTGGCCCTGTCCCCCGGCTGCTGTCCTGTCCCGTCCCTTGGCTCTGCCCCATCCCGCTGTCACGTGTGGGCTGGGCCAGCTCAGGGCACTGCTGGGACGCAAAGGGAGTTGAATTCGGCTCGTTTTCTGGGCAGGTCTGCAGTGGGACAGCACCAGTGGTGGCTGGGGAAACCTGCCCGGCCAGGCTGGGGCTGCAGGACCCATGAGAAGACGTCAAACCCGGCCAGAACTGGTGGTCCTGGTCCTGCTGGAGTGTGGCCTCACGGGGAGAAATGTCTCGTAGAGCATTTATCCCTTGGGTGCTCGTGTGCATGCAGCTGGGCGCAGGCTCTCGCTCTTTAAGTCTACATCTCCTTGTAGCCAATACAAACCCAGACAAAACCCTCTAACCCTCAGAATCCTCAAAAGTGGTCCAAAACCATCTTGATGGAAAGCACTGGGCTTCCCGTGAGCGCGGAGGGTTGTCCTGGGGCACGTCTGGGGGCAGCGGGTCCAGCTCAGCGGCTGGTGGTTGCAAAGAAGCCGGTTTCCATCAGGAAAAGTGGTTGTTTCTGGGAAAACACCCATCTGTCGTACTTTTCCTACAGCCCAGCGTAGCTCGGGTGCTTCCCAGCTCGCAGGGCAGCCTGACAGCAGCACTGGCGGGGCGAGGGCTTGAGGTCTGCAGCCTGTGCTTTGCTCTCTTCCAAGGCCTGTGTTCAACAGGAGCATCCTCCTGCCCTGTCCGGGCTGCCAAGATGGCCGGGTACAGAGCGTGTAGCCCTCCATGGGTACCTGCTTCTTCGGTCTGGGCTCCTGTCACTCCCAAACCTTAGGTGTGCCCCGTAAGGTGCATCGTGCCCGTTCCACCGTTATGAGCGTGTTGCAGCTTCCCCTCATCCCTGCCACCCCTCCAGGCCGCGTAATCAGGCAAACACAATGGAAACTCACATTCCTGAAATCCCAGCTGCAGTTTTGGGGGTGATTAAATGAGAACGATGTGGCCATATTTGGGAAAAGAACCGAAGGATACGTTGCCATGGGAGGATGGCTGCTCGCTCCCTGGGTCCCAGCGTGGCCTCGTGGGCTGCTGGCGGCGTGGGGATGGCAGTGAGGCTGGCAGGCTCGGAGCGGGGACGGACGACTGCTTCCCTCCCAGTTAGCACCAGCACGGGCTGCCAGTGGACCACTTGGCCACCGCAGCTGGGCTCTTCCACGCAATTTGATCGCGTCAGCCGTTAGCGATAGTAAAATAGTTACTTAAAAGTGACGTGAACCCCGCCATTCTGCTTGGCCCCCAAGTTCGGACTCGTGTTTCTCCAGCAGCCGATCAATGTGTCCTGCCAGCGAGCGCTCCACCACGCCTGCGCCCACGTGAATACCGCTCAGGGACCGGGCTTTGGGATCCGGGCTGGGCACTGCCGGTCCTGGTGGGGATCCCGCAGCGTCTTCCTGGCGGGACAGGGAGCGATAGAAGTGGTTGGATTTTGAGACGAGTTGTTTTATCTGTAGTTGTGACCCAGGTTGGACTGGGAACCAATGGGAAATAGGTCACACCATTGATAAGTTGCTTTCTAAAGCAGGCACAGCTGAAAATCTCGGAGAAAGCCTCTTTTGTGAGGATATGGGACTTGCTTTGAGCCCACTGTGTCTGCGGCATGTGTGGATGCTGCTCTGTATCCCGCGAGCTACCGGCCTGGCACCTTCCTCTGGCAGGGCTTGGAGCAGGGACAGGATGCGGCCAGGACGCTGCAGGCAGGGCAGAGCAGAGGAGCAGGGTAAAGCAAACCGCAGGGAAGAGAAAACACATGTTCCCTGCCTGGGATAGAGCGGGGGCTCATCTCCACCTCTTCCAAATGTTATGCTCCCTTCCCCTCGGGTCATTTTCCCTTCGCAAGCAATCACATCACTTTTTAAAAAACTCAGCGGTGACCCAGAAAAGAAACATTGCCTCTTATGGAAAAGCCCTCAGTGATGTAAGGAGGGATCCGGGCGAGCAGGGTCCTGTAAAAATGACTTCTGTGCTTTCCGCAATCAAGGAGCAAGCGCTGGGAAGGCGTCAGTGGTCCCGCAAGGTCGGGCATCCCTGCGGTCCCACAGCCGGTCCCTCCTCTCATCCTCAGCACGCTGCTCGCCCCCGGGACCGGCAGCCTGGGAGATGGCACGGGGCTTTCCCGTGGCGTGGCCGGGCAGCCTGGTTGTGGCTGCTGGCGCTTTGCTGCTGGCACCAGCTGTGTTTTGTGGCCCGCGGTGCTGGAGAGCCGCGCTGCCGAGCGTGCACGGGGCCCGTTCAGTGCCTCCCGGCATGCTGGGCACGGCCCCAGCTTCTCCCGTCCCTGCCGTGTAACGACTGCTGTCTTGCTGGGTTTGTTGTTTACCAGCGGAGGAGCAGCGCAGCTCCAGGCGGTTGTGGTCAGAGATGAACCAAGCAAACCCCATGCTCTCTGTCATTCTTATCAAATCCAAGCCTGGCTCTTTGGGGTTTTTTTTTTTTTTTTTTTTTTTTTTGGGGGGGTGGGGGGGGTTTACTTGCTTCCGCAGCCAACAGCATCAAACCCAGCCATGGGATGCAAGCAATCAAAGCCAAGTCGCCGGCAGACATTCCTCTTCCTCTCCTTGTTGTTTTGGCAGCGGCTTGTTTTGCTTTGTGGTTTCTCCCATGAGCGGAGGGTGCCGCGCGCGGTCGTGAGAAGCCAGGCTTGCGCGGTGGTGGGTGGCAGCGAGGGCTGAGCCATTCCAGACCATCAGATCAGAGGCTCCGGGCCCTGGGAGTGGGTTACGTGATACGTACATACGTTTTGAAGCCATCCCGCCTGCCTCTGAGGGATGGGTAGGGAAATGTGGCGAGTAGCGTTTGCAGTGATCGTGCGGCATCCAGCCTCAGCTTACGGCGTTGGCAAGCAGGGAGAGGATGCTCCGTGGGAGACCGTGCAGCGTGGTGGCTGAACGGGAGGCCGGGGCTGTGGGTGCTCAGTGGGGGAGTCCCTGCCCCGGCTTTCGTCGTCGTGACCGGCCAGCGGGAGAGTTTGGAAGCGGGCGGAAGGGTGGATGTGGGGGGTGGAAGAGGACCACCTGAGCCACGATGTGTGGTGCCAGCCCTACTCCTGGCAGACATCTCTGCACGGTGTCCCACCAGGCCAGGAGAGGGGTGGGAGCTGAGTGCCAATCCCGCCGGCTGTGCCGTGCAGAGCGTGGTGCATCCTGCCCTGCGGTGCCACTACCAGTCCCTGTGGGACGTTGAGGGTAGTGGCAGCAGGCACCCACACATGCACGCAGCCGTTGCAGGCGTGCTGGGGTTCCAGAGAAGCAGCAAAGTGAACCCTGGGCGTTCCTGGCCAGCCAAGCGCAGGCCTTTTGTCTTCTGCTTATCTCGAGCTGGTTTTAATTTGCAATTCCCTGATTGCGTGCAATGACCTCGGCCTGAGCCTGCTCCACAGCCGAGTACCCCTGGAGAACATCGTAAATGCCGTTGATCTGAAGTCAGCCGCAGGAGAAGTGAAGAGCTGGCGCCCTGCGCGTGGGAGAAGCGTCACGGCTGAGTGGGCGCTCCCGGCTGCCGGAGGGGATGAGCCGGGAGTGCCGGCGAGGTGCAGCTCCCTCCAGAGCCCCTGTCCAGGTGGACTTCGGTGTGACTCGGTGGGGACGGGGTTGGCACATGTCACCGCGCGGCTGCAGCGAGCCTGCACAGCCACCTTCCAGCAAAAACCCTGGAGCTCACCTGGGGATGGGCTCGAGCAGCACCCAGACGAGTTGCCTCAGCCTGGCGCTCCTGGTTCTGCGTGAGGGCCTAGAGGGTCGTGGTTTGCTCCCTCCTGATTTAAGGATCGAACGGGAGTTGGTTGTTTCCATGCGGTGCTCGTCTTCTGTAAGAGCCCAGGGCGCTGTAACGATGGCAGCGGAGGTGATGCACCTGCTGGCATCCAAACGGCGTCCCCCGTGCAGCCAGTCCGCCCTTGAACCCTGCCATCAAGAGAGGGACGTCACCCCTAGCCGGCACAGGGGCTCGGGGATGGGGCTCTCGCACAGTGCCATCCCCGTGACCTGAACCGTTTCCCCACCAGTGCGCAGTGTGGCCAGGGGTGGCAGGAGCTGGTGGTCCTGGGGCAGGAACAGGACTCCCAGAGTGGAGCTCACCTGAACATCGCAGGGAGAGTTGCTGTGACATGGTGGCTGTGCCCGTCCCTGTCCCTAGCAGGACCAGGGCGGGGGAACTGAGCCGTGCAGGCAGCAGCGGGGTTTTGGGGCCTGTTGTGAGGGTGCTGCAAGGCGGGGAGCGAGGGGGGACAGGGAGAGGGCACGGGTGCCTCGGTCGCAAGGTACGCGGCGCAGCGGTTAACGCCGGGACGCACTGCGGGCACCAGCGAAGGCTTCTGGCATCGTCCCCTGTTGCAGCCCGGCGCGTCTTGCCGCGGAGGGACCGGGGAAGGCAGGAGTGGTCATTTTCCAGAGGTTTGCAAGTTTGGAAAATAAATAGTCCTGCTCCGTAGGTTAAGCTTGGCATCCTGACGGATTAATCACGCTGGCTGCAGCCAGCACTGAGAGCCCCGGTGACGAGAGCTGTGGTTTATAGATGATGATTCATCGCCTCGACTTAGAGCGGCCACGTTATTCCAGCAGATTGCAAAATCATAAGAGGAATGTTGTGGTTAGTTTACGGCTTAACTATGCAAATCGTCAGGAAGCCTTCAGAGCCGGAGAATGTAAGGCACAGCGCGCCCGGATGGCTGGGCGGTGAGCAGGGGCCGGCAGCCGGCGATGGGGCTGTCGGGGACCGGCCGCTCGCGGGAGCCGGGGAGCGGGGAGGTGAGTGATTTGGGGGGGACGTGAGGGTCCGGAGCTCGCAGTGAGTGTGTGAGCCGAGTATTTCAGAGGCGGGGGATACGCCGCTGGCCGGGAAGGGGTTTCTGGCTGGTTTCGCCGTCTCTGTGCCAAGGCGGCAGGCGTCTCCGGCAAGGCTAGGGAGGGCAAAAGTGGGGAGCTGCTTCTCCCACCTCCTCCTGCCCCCTCCAGTCCTGCTTCCAGAAGCAGGCAGTGCCTCGGCGGAGGAAGTAAACAGAGTGGGAGGAGCTGCACCTCTTCCTCGCTGGGGCTTTCTCCCAGCCAGACTCGCTGCCGGGACGTGCAGCAAGTTGGTTGGTTCTCAGCAGGGCCAGTGTTTTGGGGTCCGGGACCTACCTGGAAGCCAGCGTCCCCCAAAAGTGCATTCGGTGTTGGAGCTTTAGAGCGGCTGGAATCCCCGTGAGGTGCCAGCCCGATGGAGCTGGCCAAGCAAGGCGAGCCGTGTCGCTCCGGACGGGAGCCGGGTGCTGGGGCGAGCACGCGTGGCTGCCCGCAGGCCACGGCAGGAGGGTGGCCGGCAGCGCACGCGGTGTTCCCGGGAGGGCTGGCAGCGCTCTGTTCCTCTCCAGCTGCTCTGAGGCCGGTGGGAAATTAGGGTAGAGGTGAGCAGATGTTTGTAATTAGGGAGCAGCTCGTGTCGGAGCACGGGAAGCATGCGGGGAAGGAGGCCGCCCGTCCCCGTGGGCTCAGAGCAGGATCAGCCTCTCGCTCACGCGTCCTCCTGTGCGATTTTGTCCCTGGGCCTTTTTAAATAAACAGGATGTGTCGGCGGCAAAAACAAGCAGCAGCGATGCTGGGGAGGAAGGGCGGTCCGGCGGTTGGAGTGTCCGACCTGGGAGGGACAGCCCTGCCCTCTGCCACAGGCATCTTCCCCGGCCTCGGGCACATCCCTTCACCTTCTTGTGCAAGGCGGGGAGCACGTACCTGCTTTGCCTCGGGGAGGAGGGGTGCCTAATCCCCAGGGGGGCAGGGATGTAGGTGGAGAGAGGTTGGAGCTTGCCGGGAGCTGAGCAGTTTTGCTGTCGGCCTTTGGCGTGTCCGCTACGAGCCGACCCACCTGCTGGGCCACCTCTAACCGGGGCAGCGTGAATCAGAGGGAAACATCGGCTGGTAATTGGGGAAGCATTTCCTGGCCTGTCACGCTTTGGGATGGCGTCCCGTCCCTTGAATCATCCAGAGCTGGTCCACGTCCAGCGCTAAGAATAGCCTCCCTGCGCAGCGCGGGGGCAGCCGTGTGCCGGGGCCGGGGGGAGACTGGCTGGCTCGCGGGTTCCCGGTACTGTGCCGTGGTCCGGCTCTGATGTCAACCAGTCTGAGGTTTGGGGTAGAGCCCGTAGCATGGCCAAGGTGGCTGTCCCCAGGGAGGTGTCCAGGCTCTCTTCTCTATATGCTGTTCTTGCACAGCTTCATTTGGGACCCCGGGGTGCCCACTCCCCCCAGGGCTCTGGGTGCTTCAACCAGCCCCGTGGCCTCCAGCCCAGCACGTGCCCCGGGGTGGGACGTAAGGTGATGTTGGTGAGCACGGTTGCTCTCAGAGGTGCATCCCGGGGTGTTTGTGGAGTACCCCGCTGTGCAGCCAAGCCCCAGCGCAGCAGATAAGCCATCACTGTGTGTTTGCCAGGGTTCAAAGCAGCATTTGGCCAGGAGCCTTCTTCAGATGAAGACATGAACACAGCTATGGGTGGAGCAGGGGACAGTTTTCTTTGTGGTGACCCCACAGTGACGATGTTGCCCAATTTGTGCATTTCAGCCCGACAGGAGAGGGCTGGCAGGTGAGATCCATCCCATCCTGTCCCACTGGGCACAGCATTCTGCGCCCACCCAGCTCTCGCTCCTGGCATCGGCCACCCTGCCGTGGGCGGAGCTGGGCAATCACTAGAGGGCATCCTTAGATCGAGATGCTGCTCGGTGGTGGGAGAAGCCCTGATTTGATGTCCCACCAGGCTGGGCTTGAAACCTCCCAGAGGAGAGGGATGCTCAGTAGCCCTCTGAAGCCAGGCCAACGGGGTTTGCCGGTCCTTGGCATGCCGGAGCTCGCTGGGTGCCTCTCTGAGTTGCACCTGCATCACAGCACGAGTCTCCGTGGCCGCTCGCTCCTCTCCCTGCTTTTCCACCCCTGCTTTTGCAGACTGCTGCGGGGAGCCCGTTAGCATCGCTGCCACCCCAGCCTGTTCCTCTGGGGAAGAGCTTCGATGGATGCTCAGTGTGTTTGAAAGAGGACAGAGACAAGATGAGATGATGCCAAAGCTTCCCTTGGGAGCTTGCGCCAGCCTGACGCTGGGGCAGGGACTCATATGGTTGCCGCTGGGTTTACGGCTGGAGGAGAGCTAGGTTTACACCCCAGGGAGTGAGGGCCTCCAGGGTGCAGGGTTTCCCCCATCCCCCAAAAGAAAGTATTCATGGTGGGGTGATAGAAATACTGTGAAACTCATCTGGGCTTCTCTCCCTTGCCAGAGCGCTTGGTGAAGGGAGCGTGGGTGGGTGGTGACGGCTGAGGTTGGGGCAGAGCCTGCCCCACTCCCCGCCCAGCCCTGGGAGGTCACAGCCCTCACCTCCTGGGTGTTTGTCTGGGCTGAACCCTGCTCAGGGTTCGCCGCGGTGTGAGTCAGAGTTCAGGGCAGTGCTGTGGGAGCGCGCATGATGGATGCCCCTTGCCCTGTGCGGGTCATGGTGGCATGGCCACCTCCCGCCCAGCACGAGGAGGAACTGAAAATCCACGGGGTTTCGGTGGTGGCAGCACCTGTGTTTTAAGGACTTGTGTTGAACTGGGGCCTGAAAGAATCAGAAGCTTTCTTGTTAAAAGGCTCTGAAGCCCATTTTGACAGCTCGGCACTTCTCATTTTAGCACCAGCCTGTGGGGGCAGAGGGTTTGGCTCGCACCCAGCGCCACTGCCGCGGGGATGCCCATGTTCAAGGCAGCCTCCCAGCCCCTGCGGCATGGGGACAGGCCAGTCCCACTTGCTCCAGGGACGCAGGCACACCTCACCCGCACTTGGCTGATGGCCGGGCCAGGCCCCCTGGGATCAGACTTTCTGCTGATAAAACCGCTTTAAGGCAATTTTCCCCCCGTTACATCCCTGAACCCTTTCCCGAGCAGCGGTGGAAGCCCTGCAGCTTGGGCAGCGGCTGGGCAAGCCCAAGTGGGTTTCCTGGAGCAGCCTTGTGTTAGCCAGGAGCAGGATGGTTTAATAAATCATTTCCATCTCTAATTTCTGCTTCTCTATGAAATGCCTCTCGTTTGCCAGTCGCCAGAGGGAAGGGAGGTCAGGGGAACCAGACCTCCTCAGCATCCTCTTTCCTGCAGCTGTTGTAACAAAATCCAGAACTATTCTGGTCGCTGTGTCCCTCCCTCGGGTACCGCGGCACCTTCGGTCCCAGTGACGCCAGCGACGTTGGGGTGGTTGGGTGCACGGCCTCCACCGACGGTGCCAGGCAGTACGGAGCAGGTGGGGAGCTTGGGCATCTTTCCTTCTCGGTGATACGGCAGTGGTAAACTGTCCCCTTGGGCCACGTCAGATGCTTGGGAAAAAGATCACAGCGTTGATATCACTGAACCTCGGGGCATCTCTGGTGCTCCCATCTCCGTTCTCCAGCAAAATGCATCCCACCAGCTGCAAATCGCCACCGAGGTTGCTAAGCCATCATCTACAGGGAACAGGAGGGTTATTCTCACCTCCCTGCCTTCCACCCTGGGCCAGATCCCCGCTTGCTGCCTGCAGCGCTGCCCGGAACAGGACCTGAAGCGCAGCTGCCGTGCCTGATCTCCCAAACTACCTCTGATCTCCCCGGAAAGCTTTCGGCCCCCGTGGCCTCCGTCAGCGCCCTGCCTGCGCTCTCTGCCTGTGGTGCTTTTTCCTCTTGGCCGCTCGCCCCCCGGCATTGTTTCGAGGCGTTTGTTTAGGTTGGCCCAGGTGCTGTGATGTATCCGCCTCAGCGCTGAGGGTTTGTTTTGTTTTATGTCCCTTGTTTTCCAGCAGCAGCAGCAAATGCCCCGGAGCAGCCAAGAAGAGAAAGATGAAAAAGAGAAAGAAAAGGAGAAGGAGGGAGAGAAGGAGGAAGACAAGCAGGAAACAGAAAACGACAAAGAAGAACTGACAAAGTAAGGACAACCCTCCCTGCCTGGCTCTAGCGAAGGCTGGGCATCGGGCTGGGGCAGTGGGATGTGGCGGCGGGATGCGGTGTGGTCCAGGGCTGCCTGACCCCGTGCAGGACAATGCGCGTCCATCTCACCTCCTCCGCAGGGAGGGATGGGCAGAGCCTGCTTTCCTATTTTTTCCCCTTCCCTGCTGCTCCCAAACTAGGAAAGCAACTCTCATACGCTTTTTTTTTTTTTATATAAACCCAATCAACCAGCAAAGCCCCTCTGATCCTCCAGCTTGTTTTGTTGTTGCGAGAGCCTCCGGGAGCCGGAGGAGCAATCCGGGCACAGCCAAGCGTGACACTTCACCTTTGGCGTTATTGATGTCGGTGCGAGCGCTCTCAGATGAAGGGCTTCAGCCAGCCCTGCCTCCCTCACGCCGAACAGGGAGCATCAGAGCCGTGGCTGGGAACGGTTGGCACGCAGACCGCTAGCTATCCGTAATGGGCTTAATACTTCGTTTAAAAGAACATCTGGCTTCATTATATCTAGGCTGCTAAGACACTTACCAGCAGGTCCCTTTCAGGAAGATAAATGAGGAGGAGGCAGGGATGAATTTGAGTGGTCTGGTATTAAACCTGTCTCTGTCAGGTCTCTGCGTGCGCTTGGTGGTGGAGCTGCAGCCAGCTGCAGGAAGAAAACCCCACCACAAATTACCCCACCGCCAATCCAGCCTGCTCCCAAGCCAGGAAAACAGCCTGCGTGTACAAAAAAAAATGCAGACCTGCCCCCTCAAAAGACCAACAAAAAAAAAAATAAAATCCCAAAACATGTGCAGAGAAATAATTACTTGACCTAAAAACCAGACAAACCCAACAACTTTTTTCTCTCTCCCTGTTTTTGCAGGGACAAGAACGATGACACGTCCGGGGAGGACAACGATGAGAAGGAAACCGTCACCTCCAAAGGCCGCAAAACCGCCAACAGCCAGGGCAGACGCAAAGGCCGCATCACGCGCTCCATGGCGAACGAAGCCAACAACGAGGAGGCGGCCGCCCCGCAGCAGAGCGCGGAACTGGGTGGGTAGCGACAGGCGCCGGGACGGGGGGACCTTGGCCAGGCTTTTGGGGTGTCCACTCTGCTGGGATGGGGCATCACCCTGCTCTGCTCCTTGCTCACGGAGGAGGGTTTGCCTTCCTCCTTTTCGGGGGGCAGCAGTGAGGTTTCTCTGTCCCACTGGTTACCCAGCACGGTTCGCCTGGATGGAGTGGAGGCGCTTGCAAGCCCGGGTGTTCCTCGCTGAGCGTCAGTGGGCTTTAGGGCCTCGGAGGGAAAGCATTGCGAAAGAGAAAAAGGGAAGCCGTCATTTTTAGCAGCACATTGGCTGAGTTCATGCAGGGCTCGTGCACCTCCTGCACCCGGAGCTGTGGTTCCCCCTGTGGTGGCTCCAGATTTGAGTGTCCTCGAGCTCAGCGCAGGAGCCTGCTCTTGCGCTTGCTTGGGTCTCTGCCAGTTCTCCTGCCCTCTCTGTTTTCAGATTTGGCTGGACCTTGTGCAGCTGCAGCCTGTGGGGTCTGTGACCCCCCTGGCCTTGGGAACAGGGCTGCTCCCTTCCTCATCTCTGCAGCTGAAGGATGGGGCAAGGAGGCAGTGGGTTACGGTGGCTTGGGAGCCTCCACCCTGGCTGCAGTCATGCTGTGCACCCCAGTTTGGGCGTCTTGTGCACAAAAAGCAGCATTTCCCATATTGGCTTCCCCCATCCGTGGCCGGCCAGGCACGGTGTCAGTATTTCCCTTCCCATCCAGCCTGCGCAAGGCTGCAGCGTGGCTGAGCACAGCGGGAAGGGGCTGGGAGCAGCTCCAGAGCAAGGTGGGGGAGGCAAAGCGTGCTGCCCGTGACGCAGCACCCGGGGACCGCGGCCAGCCCGAGCTGCGCGATGCCACTGCGCCCGTCTGGGGCTGGTCAGGAGCTCACAGCAGCGCCCGCAGCCCCGTGTCGGGTGCCTCTGCCTCTCTCATCTGCGGCACCAGCAGCCATCACCCTGGGAAACTGCTCGTATATTGATTTGCAGAAGCCAATGCGTCAAGGAACTTGGCTGGTTTTCCTCTGTTTTGTACTCTAGCAAGTACAAAATTACTGTGCTACCTAAGGCAAGTAAAAATAAAAGCAGGGTGACTTCTCTCCGTTGCCTTGCTCTGCAGTTTCTTGCTTGTTCTGTTCCGTGTGCTATAAATCACTCGGAGGTGTTTTGCCTCCCCATTCCTCTGCTGACAACTGGCTGAAGCCTTGATTGCGAGCGCTCTGTTTTCATACGGGCGATATAAATAGTTCCCGGCACAACGCAGCCCTGCTCTCCCTCTCGAACTTGTTAAGCGATGCTGCAAAGAAGCAGCAGATAACGCCAGTAACTTAGAGAGGTTTTTTTTTTTTTTTGTTTTTTTTTTTTAAATCGCAGCATCTCAGAGTCCTCCATAAACTTCACTGCGAACACGGGGAAAAGATTTCAAACCATGTTAAATTGGGAAAAGGGAGTGGATCGATTCCAGTGACATATCTGAGCAATTGGTTTCACTTTATGTCTCTCCAATAGGGCTTTAATTTAGGTTGGCTAAGAAAGTTATTGCATTTTAAATACCAATTGAACATTAAAAAACAACACAAAACCGTATTGTGGTTTAACTGCAGCGTGCTGGAGCTCCCCATAGGCATCTGTTTCATAACTGCGCAACCTCAGTAAATACCATTAATCAAACCAAACAGGCTGTTTCTTTGACATTTCTTTACCATGCAGTAACAGTCGTCCTCAAGCTGAGCGAAGGGCCTCGTGCCGCGCGTTGGGGACGCTCGCTTTTGCGTAAATGAGCGCGGTGGCCCCGGCTCACCGTGGCCGGGGCAAGCGGTGAGGTATCGATTTCCCGCCCTCTTGGCTGCCGTCCCGAGGGACGGCGTTTCTGGGGGAGGCGGTGACCCGTGCTGACTTCCAGGAGGTGACACCTGCGGTCATGCTCAGCTGGCTGTGAAGGAGATTCCTCTGCCCCGTGCTGCGGGCGTTGGAGCCCACCTTGTCCCCCTGTGGGGCCTTGTCTTCTTGTAGAGCTTATTGGAAGATGCTTCCTTCTCTCCTCGCCCGTATCCTTTATCCTGAACCTATCAGCCTGTTTTCCATTTTAAAAGGACACTGTCAAAACATCTCTCATCACTGTTGAAATAATGCTTTGCCTGTTGTTTAGAGTAATAACCCCTTGGCAGCCTGAGCCGGAAATCTGTTTCCTTACCGAGTTGTTTTTTGCCTCTGACTCACACCCTGGTTTGTTATTGTAGGGTTTGCTCTAGTGCCAGGCTGCCAGCAGGACTGTGGCACAGTGAAGGCTTTATGCGGGACCCCGGTGTCCCCGGCGCCACGCCTGGGATGGGGGAGAGGGAGGGGGAGCATCAGGTGCTGACACCTCTCTCCTCCTCTCCCAGCCAGAGCAGCCGCATCCCCCTGCGATGGGCGCTGCTCCGGGCGAGCCTCTGGCACTGCTGGAAGTGGCTCTGAGGTGTCCGAGAGCCCGGTGATGGCACTGAGGGAGCCCACGGTCGAGCACGGCCAACTCCCTTGCCCATTGCAGTTGGCCAGAATCACTGCCAAGGTGACGCTGTTTCTCCGTCTCCGCTGAGGGTGACGGTCCCACCCTGCGTCTGCCACCGCCAGAGCACGCAGCCGAAGTCGGCTCCATCGTAGGTACCTGTTGTTGGCAGGCCAGAGAGCGTGGCACCAAATCAGCAGGAAATCTGCTGCCACCCTCAAGCCATCTGCCTTCGTATCCAGTCCCAAAGTCGAGGTTTTGCATCACTGAGGCACATCGCAGGGGGCTGCCGGGCATAGCCTACCATGGCCTGGAAGGCCTCGAGAGCCCGTACCGTGACAGCCTGCTCTGCAGAAGCACTTTTGCGCCGCACCGTGTGTTGTTGTGCTTCAGGGGAACAGGGCCTGGGACAGGGTTTGGGTGTTGGGGCATCTCCACCAGGCTCGCCGGGCTTGCTGGCTGCCACTCCCAGCTGACTGCTCTCCTTTCCTTCCTCCTTCCCAGCCTCTCTGGAGATGAATGAAAGCTCTCGCTGGACCGAAGAGGAGATGGAGACAGCTAAAAAAGGTGAGCCGCTTGTTTTCTTTCTCCTTGTTGGCTCTGCTGGAGGTAACCCAGCAATCGGGAATGGACGGCATCTGACTGCTGCTGTCAGTGCGGTGCAGTGGGGCCGGATTCTCCCCGTCCCACTGCTGGTTTGCTCCCCATGAGCCTCAGAGTGGGGTTTTGGGGGAGGCAGGCGGTTGTGCGGGAGATGTGCTCGGCCTCTGTGCCCCTCGGAGCTGTGCTGACACCCGGGACGTCTGGGCTGTGGCTGGAGCCCGTGCGTGTCCCACGAGACAGGAGCTGGCTGTAGGAAATGGGGAAGGCGCTGTGTCTGTTGCTTTTTGCAGCTTCTGGTGTCTGTAGCGCGAGGTGCAGCTTCGTGCTGCTCTCCGAACGTTCGTGCTACTGGTGTGATCTGTTCCAGACGTGCTGATAGCGGCTGCCTGCGTTGGCAGCTCTGGGATTTAGGGAGAGGATGGTGAACCCCGATGCTCTGCAGCCGCGCGTCGGGGAGCTTGCGAGAGCAGGGGCTGCGGGCGGCGTGGGGTGACACGACATCCTGGAGCTGAATCGGAGCCTTTGCCGAGACCGTTTTTAAAAAGTGCTGAGTGTAGCACAGCCCTTCTTGCCACTTCCCCTCCTCGTGCCGCTCCTGTGCCAGCTCTTTCGCCGCTTTAATTTATTTTTGCCAAAGTCACGTCCTGTCCATGGGCTGTCGAGCTCACGTCCCAAGCCCGTGCGTCCCGCTTGCGTCGCTGCCGACTCTCCCGGCCTGGTGAGGATTGTAAATGGGAAATTAAAATGGAAATGAGCGCTGTTTAGGGATGGCAAACACAAACAGGCCCGTTAGCGGGTTCGGCTCTGCTTGGAAAATGCACCTGCTGCCGAGATGGTGATTACACGTTCTGGAGCGCCGGCTGCCCAGGTGCCGGTGGGAGCTGTGGACTTGGATTACTTTGCCTGTGAATATCCCAAAGCGTTTGGCTCACTCGCCTTTAAGCTATTCCAACCCTTTTTGCAGCCCGGTGCCAATCCTGCGCGTCGCTGAGCGGGGCTCTCTGTAGACACAAAACTTAACAGATAGACTTTCATCAAGCAGACTGGCCTGGGGCCAGGTAACGGGGCGAGCAGGTGCCGAGCAGGGGAGGGTCGTTGGAGGGATCTTTTCCAAGCACCGCTTTGTTTTGGAGATCACATCTGGTTGGGGGGGGGGGGGGGGGGAAATGTGCCTCTTGCTGTTTTATGCTGGATGCTGGAAGTGCGCTTAAGGAGTCTTAAAACCAGCTGCCAAAGCCTGTGTGGAGGAAGGATGAAGCGTGGGAGCACGTAGCGTTATTCCAGCCCAGGGGCCAGGACGGGGCAGGGAGATTTGCTGGTGTAAAGCCCAATTGCTGATGTTTTTCCCTCCGTTACAACCTGGGAAACTGAGATTGCAACACCAGACTTCTACAGAGAGAAGCCAAATTCCCCTTTGCCAGGAAGCAGCCGCTTTAATGCTTCGAACTGGCTCTGTTCGGTGTTTCCAGGGACTGGCATGGTGGGGGCTTCCAGGTCTGGGGGGGTTCAGCTCGGAGGCTGGAGGAGGCGGCAGAGCCCAGAGCCAGCACGGCTGGGCAGGGGCAGAGGAGGCGGCAGGCACCCGTCATGGGATGAGCTCGGAGAAAAGGGCACCGTCCTCCTCACCGCAGGGACGTGGCTGCCCCAGCCACGTTCCTCCCTGGTACTGGTACCAGTCTGAGCCCACAGCTAGATGGTTCAGGAAGTTAAGCAAGATGTGAGTCCTGTGAAAAATCAGCCCCTGCTTGGGCAGATGGGATGGTGACCTCTGCTCCCAGCGCCCACCAGCTGGGAAATCAGCTCAGCCTGGCCTTGCCGTCCACCCCGGCTTTTTTTTTTGTGCATAGCATGAAACCCCATGCCATTTCTGCTCAGAGAGGTGAGAGAGAACAGCCCAGGGACAGGGAGACACCGAAGTTGTCTGCACGGCTCTGGGGTCACGGAGCTGCGCGGAGAGTTTGCAAGCAGGAGAAGGCAGGACTGCGTCTGCCTGGAGAGACGATCAAGGGGAGTACCGTGTTATTAAAGTTAACTAGGGGAACGAAAACCTAGCGAGAGGAAAGTTCTGGCTTAATGACACGTTTATTACGCAATAAACTTTGATTCACTGGTCCGTCAAAATGTGCAGAGATTGGTGTAATTATGGGGTAGCGTGGTTTTCTGATAGTGCCTCCTTGCGCCGTGCCTGCGACCCTAAAGGCAGGAGGTTTTGATTAACTGGAGTTGCTGGAGGATTTCCCTTCTTCTCTTCCCGAGCCGGGGAGCAGGCGGCACCCGCCGCTCTGCCTGGCTTTGCTGCGGAGGCTTTCGGCAGCAGAAGAGGGCTGCTCCTGAGAAAGAGATGTTTAGGCAGCTCCTGCCTTTGGGGTCCCGTTGGCAGGAGCCCACGCAGGTGGGAGATAAAGGTAGGCTGGAAGGGAATTTGGAAGCAGCGGGCAGCTCCGATCTGGAGCAACTGGGTGGGTTGGTTGTGTCCCCCCCCAGCCTCTCCACTGAGTTTCGCCACCAGCGCCCTGTGTTGCGGAGCGGCCCCGCCAGCGCGGGAGCTGAACCCGATGAACCAGGAGGTTGCAGCGTGACCTTCATTACTCTTTAAAGTCTGGTATCTGTTCTCGCCCCGGCTCTGGGTTTTCCCCCAGGCATCTAACAAGTGGGTTTGTTCTTTGAAAAGAGGCGGCGTGGAAATGGCAGCTTCCTGCTCACCTGAGGTCCTCCCACGTCCTGCCCAGGCGCTTTGCTCGTCACCCTCGCGGCAGGGCCATGCTCAGGCTCCGCGTGCCCTTTCCCAGACCGAGGAGCCGGAGAGGCCACGGGATGGAGTTGGTGTGATGAGGCAAGGGAGAGCTGGGCACAGACATAAAAAGTCAGAGAGTTAAATAACCCCTGAAGACTCCCGAGTAGTTCATTTGGGGTAGATGTAACACATTTCCCTGGATACAGAAAGTTTTATTTTGGGGCTTATTTTCAGTTCTACCAACAACCAACTCAGTAAAATGAGTTTTGGAGTGACCTGAACCATTTTTTTTCCAGTCCCATTATGTCCACTAAACTTAAAAAAAAAAAAAAAAAAAAAGTGGGATTTCAATTTTTTTTTTTAAATACTGATTTCTTCAAATTAACACACAAGCATGTGGCCCTCCAACCCTAATTTGGGTTTGCACTGTTATTTCTCACTAGCCGCTGGCTGAAGGGTGGGGGTAGGTCTGTGTGGGTCTTCACATTCTTCCTCCGTTGCTTCTCTCTGGCAAGGCAGCTGTTGCTCTTACAAGGGGCTGGCTGCAGAGTGGGCAATGCTAGGAAGGTGGGATGGAGCCAAACTCTGTACCTTCCTCCCTTCATCTCCCCTGTGCTCATGCTGGAGCCTTCCCCTTCCCGGTCAGAGATATTTACTGCTGTGAAATCCTGCTGATGGTAGGAGATATGGGCTGGAGAAGCTGGTTTGCAGCCTGTACAAGTTGCTGCGTGTTGTCCCTCTTGCTGGTCATAGAATCCTAGAGCAGTTTGGGTTGGAAAGGACCTTTAAAGCGCATCCAGTCCAACCCCCCTGCAAGGAGCAGGGACATCTCCAAGCAGATCAGGTTCCTCAGAGCCTCATCCAACCTGGCTTTGAATGTTTCCAGGGGTGGGGCATCCACCACCTCTCTGGACAACCTGTTACAATGTTCTACCAGTCCTGCAGTAGGTAGGACGTGCCTTCGGGTCCACCACCTGGGTGCCCTCCATCCAGACTAGGTTCACAGGGAGCTGAGGGCGAGGACAGCGCCTCCTGTCCGTCCCCACCGCCCGCTGCGAGCAGGCAGCGTGTTTGCCATGAAATTTGTGTGAAGCGACGTGGTGGAAATCATCGGGATGGGGCGGATCAGATGCCATGAGGGCAAAACTGCATCCAAGGTGTGCATTGGCCGCCCTTGCCCTGGAAGAGGCGGTGGTTGGGTGCGGTGCTGTCCCTGTTGTCCCAGGCTGGAGCTTTGCTGCCCTTCTGCCAAGGTGTGACACCCAGGATCGCGCCCGTAGCGCCGCTGCCCGCTGTAGCCCCGGCGCTGCGCCTCCTGCTGCCGTTGGCTGAACGTTTCTCCAGCGTGTAGGAGCAAACCACGAGGATTTGCTTAGTGAGTGTCAGCGAATGAAACACAAAAGGCCTGTCAGGGGGAACTGCTGGGTAATTACTATAATTTACAGCCTACGTTTTAATTTTGAGCATTATTTTTTCAACAATAAGAGAGCGGGAATAATATCCGAACCAGGTGAAAGTAGAGAGCTGGGCTCGCCGGGAGCGGCTGCTGCGCGTGGACCCGCTGCCTTGCGCCGGAGATTCGGATTTCCCTGGCTGGATGGGAGGGGATGGCAGCTCCTGGGGAGCAGGCGTCCCGGAGGAGGCTTCCTGTCCCCTCCCAAGGTCAAAGGATGGGGACAGAGTGCAAAAGGAGGGCTGGTCTGTGGTGAGGGCATGGGGTTGGATGGTTTTGCAGCAGGTTGATGCGGTGGGCCAGCCACCGGCTGCTCTGAAGGAGAGACTGGGAGCTGAGGGTCCCCAGCCGGAGCCAGGGGAGTGGGGAGATGGCACTAGAGCTGAGCTGGCCGGGGGTCCCAGCTGCATACCCACGCCTCGTTTGGTGTGATGGTCCCTCTGGCGATACCCCCAGCGCTTGCGGGGGTGTGGGCTCGCCGCCCACGCACCGTCCCTGCCGCTTTCCTCGGTGCGGTGTCAGGAGCCGAGCACTTGCCCGGCTCTGCCACCCCCTGGCCCCGTGGCCCTGGAACAGTTACTCACCTTCCCTGTGCCTCGGCTCTCCCACGCACTGCAAACCACCCCGAGATCGGTGGGGGAAAGCGGCGTTGCACCACGCTCGCTCAGCTCGGCGACGCTGACCGGCGTTTTTGGGATGCTGTGGGTGGTATCGCTGACTCTGTAGTGCCGGTCTTTCTCCAGGACGGGGTGACGGCACGTTTTGGCTGTGCCATAGCCGGAACTGCCTCCATCCCTGCTCCTGAGAGGGGTGAGAGGGGCTGGAGGATCGCACCAGGTATCGTCGGGTGTAGGGGAATGAGGTAATTTAGTTTCCCCCCCGTAACCTCGATCTGTTAATCCATGGGAGCTCCGATTAAAGAACCCTTTAGAGGCTCCCTCCGCCCTTGCCGAGCCCTGGGTGGAGCAGGGCAGCCGTGCTGGAGAACCTTGGAACCACTCTGGTAAAAACCCGCGGCTGCGGGGAGCCGAGGGGACACGCTGACAGCCCTTGCCCACCTCACTGCCCCTCCGGGCTTCTCCGTGCTCCAAAACGCCGAGTGCGCGCTACCATGCTCTCCGGGCTCCTCTTCCTTTCAACCTCTGCTTGCCGGTACCGGAGCGTGGCCAGACCGATGCCAAACCTCTCCCCATCCCTCCTCCACCGGGGCAGCAGCTGTGGGGCCAAGGCGCGTGCCGGGGTGCCACGACACCCCGCTGGTGCAATGCTGGGCTCGCCAGCGCGCACCTCCCCGATGAAAAAAGCGCCTTTGATTCACTCGAAGAGCGGAGGAAAGTATTAGCCAAGCTTTGTTTTGCTGGATCCCTCCCCCTGCCGCTGACATTCAGACGAGAGCGAGGGAGACAGAAAGTGAGAGAGGGAGGGCGGGAGCGGGTGCCAAGCAGCCGCACCCCTTGTCAGCTTGGGTCAGCGCCACGTTCGTTATTAATGCTCTGTCTAGAGGTCACATTCAGATGCAACGAGCCCCGGGTCAGCCAGAGGAACAGATTAGAGCTCGCTGGCTGCTCCGCCACGTACCGACGGCACCAGCTCCCTGTCCCCGGGCTGGCAGGAGCGGAGCTGCGGCGCACAGTTGGCTGCTCCCTCCCCTTCGCCTTTCTCCTGCCTTTTTTGAAAAATTATTCGTATTTCTTGGCAACATCGGGCATCTCCTGAAACTGCACAGCCTCCTCTTAGCCCCGAGCTGCTGAGCGAGGAGGTGAGGAGGGGAGAAAATACCGGAGGCGCTTCCATCCACCTTAACAACCGCGGCTGCAGCCGGCTGGAAATCTCCGGCGAGCAGAAGGAGCCAGCGAGCAGACGGAGCGCGGAGGACGCCGTTCGCTCGCTCGCCAGCCCCCGCCGGAGGGAAGAGCACTGGGGCCGGAGCATGTGTTCCCACCAACTTCTGGCATCGGGGTCAGGAGTCTCCCGCCCGTGACCTGGTTTCCAGCCTCGGCACCCGCTCTCTCTCGCTGCTCTTGGCCGCCCATGGCTCTGAAATCCTCTCGCCCCCGGGATTTAAGGAACCGACTTTGCTTTCTTCTCCGTCTCCGGCTGCTGCGAGGGAGCGCGAGCAAAATGCGTGGGGAGGGTGTGAGCGGAGCACTCGCGGCGCTTTGCAGCGGGCTGCCGTGCCCGGGGGGGCTTTGAAGAAGTGCCCTGCCGCCCGCGTCCTTCCCGGCTTGCCCGCTGCACGCTCCGGGTGTGTTCCCTGCGCGCCGGAGCTGCACCCCGAGCACGTAAGTCCAAAGGATGGGGTTAACCTCAGGGTTGCGTGCGGCTGCGTGTGGACCCTTCCTCCGGAGCCCCTGCCCCAAGCCAGCATTAAGACCTGATAACTGGGTTAGTCATAGTTTCAGTCGTGCTGCGGAACGAAGTGCCGTGCGATGCCGAGGCAGGGTGGTGTGCCGGGAGCACGGGGCTGTGGTTTGGGGGACGCAGGGGCTGGGGGCTGCGGGCTGGCGGAGCTCATCAAGTCGTGTGCCCGGTGAGGTGAGGGCTCACCGACATGTCCTGGAGTGTCGGGGCTGGTCCCTCCTTGAGCGTGCGGATAATTGCGGCGTGGGGAAGCAGGTGTTGCTGGTTTGCTCTGGTTTTAATGTAAAGAGAAGAGCGGCTGAGCTCCCTGCCGGGTCCCGCGGGCAGGGCTGCAGGCGGCTTCCTCCTCCTGAGCCGGACACGGACGCGGCCACCTGCTCGGCCAGCTGCAGGCTCCTCCGGCATTGTCCTTGTCCCCCAGCCCTCCTCGGCCAGCTGCGGGCTCCTCTGGCACCGTCCCCATCCCCCAGCCCTGCGGTGGGCAGAGGCACGGCGAGCCTCAGCAGGGGAAAGGGCAGCCAGGAGCTGGCATCGCCCGCGGCTGCCAAAGGTCACAGCATGCTGGGGACCGCTCCCCCAGCAGCCGTCACCCCTCCGGCACCATCCCGCTTCCCTCCGACAGACAGCACGGCATCTCACCCACCGACGCACCGCAGCTCACGGCGTGCCGATGCCAGCGTTGGCGTTTCGGGGCTTTGCCGGGGCGCAGCAAACGGCTCCGGCCGCAGCTGTCACACTCGTTGCGGGGCCACCAGCGCAGCGACAAGCGAAGGGGGCCGAGCCGCTTGTTTGCTTTGGACGGCAGCGGTGGGTTGTGACACAGGGGCTCAGTTGGAACACAGGGGACCGTCCTGTTTTCCCCTGCAGCCTTCACCAACACGGGGGGAGGACTCCTGCCCGGGCTTGTTATCTCTCGCGGTCGGTGGCCGGACGTCCTCTTTTTTTTTTATTTATTATTATTTTTAAGAAGTCCCAGCCTGCCAGTGGGGTGACAGAGGTCGTGGGTTTGGCTGGAGCGAGGCTGGGAGTTGCAGAGTTAAAGCACAAACTTGTTTCTTGGCTTGCCGCTGCCTTTTGTGGTGCTCAGCCCCGTGATGCCTGCCTCTCATATGCAATTTGATAAGCCCTGGTGCTGGGATGGAGCAGGATACAGGCACCAACGGGATGTTAACTCCTGCTGTGCTGGGTACTGGGTACTGCTGGTTTTCTCCAGGACCTAGGAAGGGAAGGGGGGCTTTCATCTCTGCTGGGATACCTGGTGCCGTCTGTTCCATGCCGCGGGTGCACGGAGCCTGGCTGGCAGTCCGTCCCTCGGGCCCTGATTGTGGCTGGGCTGAGATGGGTCTGTCCCGGGGCGGGAGGGTGGTTGTTGGGTTGAAGCAGCGGTTGGGCTGGCCCTTGGGTCCACGCTGGGGCTCGGATGTGACACGTGGCAGCAGCGGGGCTGAAGGCTGGCAGCGGGGCACAGCTGCCGTGGCTCCCAGGCACGAGCAGGGCTGTGACCAGGAGCCCTAACGTGGGACCGTAGTGAGTCTCACGACATCAAGAGCAGCCAAGGAGCAGTTTGTGGGTGGACAAGAGATGCGCTGGCAGTGCCTCTTCCCAGGCTTCATGTGTGGTGGCTTCTGGGCAGAAAAACCCCTAATGAAAGAGGAAGATGCTCTTTGGCAGGTTCATTCCCAGCTGGCTTTCATCTTGAAGTCACTTTTTGTACCGTGCCCCTGGGCTCGTAGTCTCTCCGTCCTGCGCCCTGCACAAGATGCAGGCAAGGACCTGAGGAGCTCTTGGCCTGACGGTGGCATCATGTGGGCAGCCAGGAGCCAGACGGACCAGCAGGACCCAGCTGGGCTGGCAGCATCCTGCAGGCTGGTGGTAGCTCCAGCCCCACCGGCCACCACCAGCAGGACCAGCCACACACCAGGAAGGATTGCAGGCTGTGAGGTTTTATTTCCCAGAAAGCCTGGATGATCCTCGTCCAGGTCATCTCCAGGAGCCTGGGATGGATGGACCAGGGTGCCCAGTGCACCCATCCCTGGGCTGCAGTTCCGACTCCCACCTGCAGCTGTGGGACAGCGGGTGCCCGGACACCCCTGCAGAGACTGCAAGGACACAGGGTGCTGACTTGCTCCTTCCTCCTCCTCCTCCTCCCTGCTGGGTTGCCCTAGCACTGGCAGGAGCCCCGTGGTCGGGTGGCACTGTCTGGCTGGGATTGCCCGCCCTTGGCGCCATGCCTGACCCTGGAAGCCGGCTTTTGCTCGTAAGCCTGCGATCAGTGCTGATCCCCCCGGCACGCCTCTTCCCAGCCCGGGACACCGCCTGGGCTTCCCTGCCAGGGCTCTTCCTCCCCATCCATAACGGGACTCCGTGCTCCCAACCTCTGAACTGCCTTGGCACCCCCAGTCAGAGTCATCACTGGGCCACAGGAGGGTGGGGAGAGCCTTTGGGACTAAGAGCTGCTGCCCCAAGTTCTCCTGGCCATGGCAACACCTCCGCAGCTATCCCAAAGGGAAGGGAGCAGCGCTCACCCTCCTGCCTGCCTGGTGGCTGGCTGAGACGTGGCTGTGGAACATATTTTGTTCCGGAGGCAGTCAGCATAGTGCCTTTTTTCCCCCCTTGGAAAGAAAAACAGGCTCTCATAGGTCATCCCCTGGCCTAGGAAGCCATTGAGACGGGTGCTGGTGACCATATTGTTCCTGTGGAGTTTGGCTTGCGCGGAGGATGTTTCCCATCCTGCGTGGATAAAGCTGCCCTTGTGCAAGCGTATCTGGTGTTAAACCCTTCTCCTTTCTCCCTCCCGCAACCGCAGGTCTCCTTGAGCATGGGCGGAACTGGTCGGCCATTGCCAGGATGGTGGGCTCCAAGACCGTGTCGCAGTGCAAAAACTTCTACTTCAACTACAAGAAGAGGCAGAACCTGGACGAGATCCTACAGCAGCACAAACTGAAAATGGTGAGAGCCCCGTCTCAGCCTGCACCAGGCACCGTAGATACTTCCCAGAGAGTGCTCGCGTGCTTCCCGCAGCCAAGGCGGGTCTTTATCGGCTCGGAGAATGCACTGGAGTGAAAACTCTGGGGACTGGGGAGCGGGAAGCAGTGCAGGAAAGGGTTGCCCGCCCATATGGCCCCAGGAGGTCTGGAGGAGGGGGAGCCGCTGTGTGGGAGATTCCTCGGTGTCTGGAGCGTGGCTGGTACTCGGAGAGATAAGCCGGAGCAGAAGGAGGAGCAGGGCTGTGGTGTGCTGGCCAGGACCCGAGCTCCGTCCCAGCTGCGCAAATACTGTGAGGCCAGCAAGGCTGTGCTGTTCCAGCCCAGGGAGCGGGGCGCCCAGCTGGGTGCCGCAGCTCTGAGCCTTGCGGGTACCGCAGTTACTGCCGGTTTGCCCCAAAGAAGTTCGGGGGTTTAGGACAAGGGCAGGAAAGGCTGGTCCCGACGCAGATGTCGGTTGTCTTCGGGGCTGCGAGCAGATGCGCACGTCTCTCCATGCCTCCGTTTCCCCATCAGAAGGGGCTGATGCCGCTTCTTTGCTGGCGTGCGGTGCAGGGTGTGAATGAAGCGGGGTTGGTTTGGTGTTCTGGAGATTGGACAGACTGCTAAGAGCGACTAAGGATTATCATTATTTCATTTGTGGAGTATCCTGGGGTTCCTGGTTTGTGGCTAATAGAATTCACATGGCTAAACCCCCAGGGGGGCTTTGAAAATGCAAAGGACAATGTTCAATGCAGGAATCTCTCCAAGCAAGCTATTACAGCGAGAGTAAAAAGAAAGACAGGAAAACATTCAATGACTCACCCAGGAATTTAATATCCTAGTCAGTCTATAGGAATGAGAGAAAGAGAAGACATCGGCGATTGTTTTTTATTAATTCTCTGTGCACAGAGACACTCCTGTGTTTCCGTGTTTCACCAAATTGTTTTTAGAAACAAAGCAAACAAACTACATAAAAGACCCCAAAACTGATAAAAAGAATGGAATGAAATGCACATCAAGCCCTCCAAATGGAAAATGTGGCATTAGAAAGATATCATTGTTCATTACTGGGGACAATCTGAAAGCAGATCGTACGGCTTAGCTGGCAGCAGAGCCGGTGTATATTAATTTACTCTGCTTCCTAATGTTGCAGAAATTTTATCACGGAAGTGTTTTTTCTGCAGAGCCACATTTTTCCCTGCATCCGTCCCTCCAAGGCAGCCGCTAGACTTCTCCGGTCTAATTGCTCACTCTCACTTGCAGTTTATATCAGCATCATCATTTTATTTTTTGAGCATTGGAGGCTATGCGATTCGGTTGTGGAGAAAAACAATGAACGTTCAGCTGTTATTTATTGTGCTCTATTGTTTTGTGGCAACAGCAGATGCCAGAAAGCTGAATAAAATAAAAGAACAACTGAGATTAAATTGCCATAGACCTTCCTTCCTGACTCCCAAATATATTCACGAGCAAACCGAGCCTCCTAATCTCACCCTATAGCCAGCAGTCAGCCGTGACCCCTGCGGAGGAAGCCCGTGGCGAGGCAGCGCGGCATCGCCTGGTTCTGCCATGACACCCCCAAATTATTCCCTGACCTCGCCACCAGCAGCTATTGCCGATCACATGCGGGGAAACACTGTGGCTCTGCTTTTCTTCCTCTTGCTTAATGAGAGTCAACTTAATTAGCAGATCTCATTTGTTTCCCAAATGGGGCTCGTTAATATTGTAGCCTCCTCTTCCAGGTAGGTGTGACACCAGGTTTCGGCAGGGTGCAGGTGACTCCGAGGAGCTGCAGGGACGGGCAGGCGGCAGGGACTGGTGTGGAATGGGAAGCAGAGCATGGCAAGGTCCCTCTGTCCCCGAAACACAGCATGGTGCAGCATGGAGCAGGACGTCCTCATTCCTCATGCTGGGACGTTGTCCCCTTGTGTGCTGGAGCATGGCTGACTGGAGCCTGAGGAGCTTTGGGGACAGGGGGACCCTCCCTCTGAGCATCTGGAGTGTTAGGAAGGAGAAAGTTTGGGTTGCAGAGGGTGAAGGCGTGATGATGGTCGTTTCCGCCTCTCCAGAGCCCACGTGGTCCATACACTTCCACATGCCATGTTTGGGGTTTTAATTTTGAGACCCATCTTTTTTTCTGGAGAGATTCTCCCCCGGGGAAAGAGCACACAGAGACCAGGGAGCCGTGCGTGGGCTGCGTCAGCATGAGCAGCTCCATTTCCCATCTGCCCCGAGCTGCTCGGCGCTCATGAGACCCTTTTCCAGCCTGTTTGGGGAGGAGAAATCCCACTGCGGTCCTGGCTTGATGGGGTTGGAAGCTGCAGATCCTCGCCCTCCTCCCTCTGCAAGCAAACACGACGGATCGGGGTGTCCCTGCCAGCTGACCACGCCATGGGACAGGCAGCCTGTTGCTGCTGGGGCAGGGTCAGGCCACCTTGAGGCTTCGCTTTATCTGCCCCGCTGTGTGTTTTGGCTTGGTTCCGCTGCCGAGCAGCTCGGATCTGTCCCAGGCATCAGCGTCACTCAGCCTTGACCTTCTGCACGCTGCGCTCTTTAATCTCGGCATTTAAGGAAAGCAGGGTATTGGGATACACGGTGTCCTCGGAGCTGCTCTTTTTGTTAGCGGTTGGAGATCAAGCGCTGTCTTCACCAGGGCGTCTTTGCGGTGTGGTTGTCACTTCAGTCTAGTGCCTGCTGGGGCTTGTTTTGGCTTGTGCAGCAAAGATGGGTGCGTTATCTCCTGGTCTGGTGCTGATCCTGCTCGGAGAACTGATCTTTCGGACCCCTCTGAGCGACATCTCTGCAATTCTTTTCTTTTTCTGGGTGGTCTTGGCTTTGCACAGCAAAGCCGCTTCAGGAGGACAGCCTGGTGGCCTCTTCTTCTGGAGAGTGAACAAGTCTGCCTTGCCTTGCTCTTGGCGTGGGGAACTGAGACCCTCCCCACCACGGTGGAAGGGATGTCCTGCCTGCAGGGTCACTGCTCTGCCCCTTCCCATCGCTGCTGGCTGATCCCACAGCCGCACACGGGAGTCACTCCATGGTTAGACCTCATCCTGGTGCGGTCTCCAGTGTGCATCGTTACGTCACGCCAGTCTGGGACTGCCTGGTCCTGCTCTCGGGACAGGCTGGGGCTGATGGGAGGTACCTGTAATGTGGGTAGCGGGGTCTGGAGGCTCTTTTGGTTGTGTCTCCTTGGTGGTCTTGACAAGGCAGACTGCACAAGTGGCACCAAGTCCTGGATGCTTCTGCAAAAATACCTGGTGGCCGGTAGAGAGCAGAGACCCCGTGGGCTGGTCTAGCACAAAATAAGCATCACATCGTCTTCCCCAAATACCAGCAGTGGGGTCTGCTTGGAGAGGGACCCGTGGTGCCACCGGGGCAGCTCGCTGCTCCACTCTGCCGGCAGCCGCCGGCCCCCGGGCTCTGGCCAAGTAGGATGCTGAGGCAGAGGCTGGTTCCCAGCTAATTCCCCAGCGAGGAGCCCGCTCCTGCCTGAGGCTGAGTCACGGACCCGTGAGTAAGAGGCAGAGAAATCTTTGCCATAGTAACGTCGGCACTCTGTCACTGCGTTAGCGTGATGGGGAACTGCTGCTTCAGACACAAACGTGCGGTTGCTGAATCGCTGCCGTGGCGGAGGCGCGAACGCTGGCAGGGCCGGGGCATCGCCGCCGCTGCTGGGACGGAGCGAGGGGACCACAGAGCCCTGCTTTCCCCCCACCGCCTCTCTATGCCTTCGCTTTCTCAAGTGCCTTTTTCCCTCTCTCCTGCCCAGTTCGATAAAAATAGATTTTGAGCAAGCAGCGTTTCTAAGCAAAAAGCAGTTGTATTTGTTTGTTTTATCTGGAAGTTTTTAAAGGGTTGAAAAGTTGGGGGGGGAAGGGGGACCAGCTCTTCCCAGCACAGGGATCCAGCAGCAAAGTTAACGTTTCCACCAGGGCTTTATCTTTTCATCCATGTAAATAAACGTCCTACACACGTCATCCGTGTGGGGTTTGCAGGGAGAGCCGGAGATGATGGGCCTGTTCCTACTGGTAATATTTACTCAAGCAACAGGAGCAGGAAACAATAGCAAAGTCAAGACTTTTCCTTCGGGTCGGTGAGAGGGAGCAGCTCTCCCTGCCCTCGTGGCTGCGGCACGTGCCCCGGTGAGTGGGGAAGGGGCCGTCCTGGGCAGGACGGGGCAGGGGGCAGCTCACCTTCAGGATGCCGTGCCGCACAGAGCGTCCCCACCGGTGACAGCCTTCCTGCCAAAAAAGTCAAAGTCCCTTGGCAGTGCCTGCCATAGGGGACACAAGAGCTGGTGCACGAAAACATTGGCTGGGCCGTATCTGGGGCATCAGCTTCGTTATCGGCAGATGAGCGTCAAGCTGCAGCCACGCGTGTTTGTGTAGCTGGAGGTGATCCCTGGAAGTGTGCAGAGCAAACACGTTCCACGTGCTTAATGAGCGATGCGGGACCAGCAGGCTCTTGCCAGCCCAGCGCTGGTGGCTGCTGCCTGCGCGTCCCTTGTCCGTGTGTCAGTGCCGTCCCTCCCTTGGAGGCTCGCTGCCGCCTGGGGCAGGAGCTCCGCGTGGAGCCAGGCTGGCCATTGCACAGTCATCAAAGTATTTTGGCCAGGTGAGACCATGCTGCCAGGATTTTGACAGGCAAGTCTGGCCCCAAGGATTGATTTTCAGAGGGTTTACCAGGGGAACCATGGAGGTGTTAGCTTTCCTCTCGACTCTTTGAGGAGGACCAGTGCTGTCTGCTCCCTGTCCCACTGGGCTTTCCTTCTCACCATCCTCTGCCTCTTCCCCAGGAGAAAGAAAGGAACGCCAAGAGAAAAAAGAAAAAAGGCACCGCTGTTCAAAACGAAGAAGCCGCCTTCCCTCCTGCAGCTGAGGACGAGGAGATGGAGGTGTCGGGGACGAGCGGCAATGAGGAGGAGATGGCCGAGGAGGCGGAAGGTGAGGCGGTGGGGGGCTGCGCTCAGCTCTCCCAGCTTTGCTGTGCGCTTGCGGCAGAGGCACCGTGCGCAGCGGCTCTGGGCTGCAAATGTCAGCGCTGGCAGGGGTGTCGCATCTGTCACCCCAAAGCCACACTGAGGTGACAGCATCCCGCAGCACGAGATGCTCGTGGCGTTTTGGATGCCTCTGGATTTTCATGCTTGCAAGGAGTGCCCTGGATCGCTGTCCCCTCCTGTGTCTGTCCGGAGGGGTGTTTATTTTGGGAAGGATGTGCGGAGCAGGAGCTCTCTTACCAGCAGCCTCTGCCGTGGCTGCCAGGCACCCACGAGGGTCCCGGGGGGCGCGGGGGGGCTTACGGCAGCCTCCGTGGCCCAGGGGCTCCTTGGCCTCCGCATCAAGGCTGCACATAAAGGCCTCACCCGCAACTTGGAGTGCTCCCAGAAGCTTTTCCTGGCTCTGGAGGAGAGCAAGCCCTCTGGTTTCCAGTTTCCATCAGCCCACGCTCCCCAGAGCACCCAGCTTACTGGGGCCTGGCACGCTTATGTGCTCTTGTAAACCACATTTCATGGTGTTTTCCCCCGAAGGGGTGGGGTGTCCCTGCGCACTCGACAGGGTTAGATAGACGCCGCCACGGGCTCTTGAGGAGCTTAGCGTGGGCTCAAGAAGGGATAATAACCTACTGAGGTTCACATGTGCCCATCCTCGTCCCGTCAGGGCACTGCTGCGGCTGCTGCCCCGGGCAGCGGAGCCTGCGCTGCCAGCAGAGGCCGGGGAAGCTGCGGTCTCCCACCGGCGAGGCTGGTGTACCTTGGCTGTCTTTTCCCCCTCCTTTCCCTTTTAAGGCAGCGTTTTCCTCCCTCCCAGCCATACCAAAGGAAGGAAACAACTTGCAAGTGACAATTTTCAGCTATTTGTCGCTTAGAAAGCGCGGCAGCGAGTTTGGAGAAAATGTGCGTAATTTTCCAACAATAGCCCCGTTTGACTTTTGTCAAGGTAATTTAATAACTTAACCAGCACTCTTGGCACCATGCTGGTTCCTGGCCTTGGCACCCAGGCTAATGGGACTGGAAATGGGAAATCTTTTCAAACCCTCGTTGCAAGTGACTCATTACGAGGCAAATTCCAGGTAAATCTTTGTGCGAGGTGATACGTGACTCAGAAGCGCAAAGTAAAAGGCAGTGATTGCTCTTTGTAAGAGTGCCTGAGAGGAAACAATGTGTTTTGGAGATTAGAGACGGATCTCTTGACATGCTCCTGAGCCTTACGCTCCGAGCCTCATCTCCCGCTCTGCTGCTGGGGTGGGCTACGGAGCTGCGGAAAGGCGTAAGCGAGGGGAGATGAAATGTCACGGGCGCAGAAGTACCAGGGTGGTGGTACACACGAGACAGCTGCTGGCTCCGGGGTGACATTTGGGGGTGCTCAGGCAATAGCTGGGCGTCAGGGGACCGGCTAGGGAGGTGGGGAAGGACGTGGTATGGGGGTTACAGTGTAGACCACAGGTTCAGCATCCGGAGGGAGTGTGCTGGAGCCTAGAGCCTGGGGCAAGCCACCACTAGATGTCTCGACGTGGCATTCAGAGTGGCATCAAGTGGCAGTCAGGGAGAGTTTGTCCGAATGCGCGGTAAACCTCATCCCTGGGTGAGGGATGGGACAACTCGTTGCTTGATTGCAACTGAGTAAAGGTTGGAGAAGGCTGAGATTCCTGGGACCATGGGACTGTGGAAGTATCCTGGTGCTCTTGGCTCTGGATGCATTTGTCCAGCAAAGGCTTGGAGAGAGCGATCCTCTCCCCAGCCATAGAAACGATTTCTAGGCAGCACCTTCATCTGCGGTGCTGTACGGACACTGGTGCCTCCAGCTCCCTTCAAGCCGTTGGTGGCAGATTTGAGAGTGATCCTGTCCGTGTAATAATTAACCTGTCCCGCCGCACTGCCAGGGCTTTGCTTTCACCGACCCTGACCTCCTTTCTTCTGCCACTGGCGGCTGAAATAACAACAAACACGCACGGTGTTTTGGGATGATCCTCAGCTGCCCTGGGGTGGCAGAGCCAGGGACACGGGCGACGTAAGTCAGCAAGCAGGGTGCCAGCGAGGTGCCTGGTCCCGGGGGAGCAGAGCTGATCCAGAGCCATGGGTGAGGAGGCAGCAGGTCCTGTCCTCCAGATCCAACCAGCAGCCAGGGTTTTCCCTTAAAATCCAGCTTTCCAGTCATTTATCTTTCAGGCTTTTGGGCGTGTGTGGTTTTGTGTTTGGGTGGGGGTTAACAACAGTCGTGCTGGGCAAGCGAAGAGGCCCCCGGGGCATCCCTTTGCTTAGACGGCTCTGGATCCGGGGATCCCGGCACAGCTCTCCCAGCCCCGGGATCGTCTCCCTCTTGGAGGAACGAGGGCGTTCTCCTCCCAAGGGAGGGGGTGGAGGCAGCGATATGGGAAGCGAGAATCTCGGGCTGATCCTTATTTTTATTTCATCCCTTTTCTCAGCCGCAGTAAATAACAGCTCCGACACTGAGAGCATTCCCTCGCCAAGGCCTGAAGCCAAAGAAGGCAGCGAAAACGGGGCCAAGGCACCACCCGGACCGGGAGGTGACTCTGGTGCAGAACCGGCAGTCAAGTTGGAAGAGGCTCCTACACCCCCCGACGCTCCCCCGGCTCCCGCCGCCAACCCCGCTCCTGCTGCCAGCCCTCCACCTGAGGCGGCTCCTGAGCCGCCCAGCAGCGAGGAGAAGGTACAGGAGGACCTGGTGGTGGACGTGGTAAAAACGGAGGAGCCGGAGGAGAAGGTGAGCGAAGAGCCCTGCAAGAGCGAGGTGAAGAAGGAGGAGAGCGAAGACAGCCAGGAGAAGGACAAGGGGAATGACAAGAAGGCAGATAGCAGCGTCAGCAGCGGAGGGACAGCGGGGACGGAGGGGACACCCAAGGCTGAGAAGAAGGAGAGTCATAAGAGCAGTAAAGGTCCCGGGGTGAACCCTGACAGCGACTCCAGCGCGACCTGCAGCGCGGACGAGATGGACGAGCAGGATGCTGTGGACAAGAGCAGGTAGGAGCAAGGGAGAGAGGTGGGCAAGTCCATGACCTTGAGGGCCAGATGAACATCTCTGTTGTGTGTCGCAGTGCCCACGTGCACTCTTGTGAGCTCCTTCTTGGGAATATCACCGCTCAGGTGCTCCCCCAGGCGAGGGGATGTGCCCAGCTGCGTCCTCGTGTGGCTGTCACCCTTTGGCCGTTGCTTTCAAAGGGGCCGTGACAAAATGGGCAGTGCAGTGTCCTAGTGTATGGGTGCTCCTGGGTAATGGCCGCAGGCAGGTGTTGGGTGCAGAGCCGTTGTGTCTGCTGGCAGCAGCGCATCTGGGTGATGCAACGAAGCAGGACGTGCCCTCGGGGACAGCGGAGCTGTGCAGAGGCGCAGGCTTGTGTGCCAGTGTCCGGGGTTGGGAACGGTTTCTGTCTGAGTCGGTGCTGGCAGGAGGGAAGTCACAGCAGGGACACGTTCCCAGTGCAGAGAGGAGGCGAGTCGCTCCCTTGGCGGAGATGCTGCTTGGATTGGTAGGGGTGAATTATCCATCCTGGCCAGAAAGGGAGGAGAATGGTGTGGGCTGCGCAGGCTTTCCTGGAGCCATGCCACTGGGTCTTCACCTGCGCCGCTGCGATCCCAAGCTCTCCACCCACCCCCGGGGCCGGCAGCCCAGGGCACCTCTGACCCCTCTCATAAATGGGGAGAAGGTTTCCTGCTTTTTAATGAATATGTATGAATACACGCGTCCTGCTTCCATCCGTGCTGGCTCCTGGGCCAGGTGAGACTCCTGAGCCCACCCTACCAGTGCACGTAGGGACAGCAGTCCCTCCTTGCCTCGCAGCTGGGCTGGGACTGGAGGCTGGCGTCCCACATCCGGCATCCTGCATCCCACATCCCTCCTGTGGGCTTGCAGGGGGCAGTTTGGCAGCAAGATGGGTGCTGCCAGGCTGGAGGGGGGCTAGTTTAAAAAAAACCAAGTGAGCAGAGCAGCAGGACGAGGCGGTAGGGAACCATCGTGCGTCTTCACCACCCCGAACGGCCTCCACGTTTTCCCTGTGACGGATGCAGGAGCCTGCGGGTGAGCGCTGCTCGTGTGGGAGCATCCTCCACGCTGCCGGCCGTCCCGGCGAGCAGCCCCTCTTGCTGCTGAGCAGCTGGAAGCGGCGCTGAGGATGCTGAGGGGTGGTGCGAACGCCGCTGGCCCCGGCCCCGTGGCAGGGCTGAGGCCTCTTGGCTGCAGTGCTCCTCTCCAGCAGTGGCCGGAGTCCAGCACCACCCCTCCCCACCCTCTCCTCCTTCCCAGACGGGAGAAAACCTCCCAGCAGGGGAGAGTGAGGCCAGCGGGGCTATACTCCTCGAGTTTAACATTAACCCAGCCGAAAACAGGACAGCAGCGGCTCGCACCGACTTCCCAGCAGCAAAGGAGCAAGTCGTCTTGGGAACGGCTTTTTCATCCCCGGCTCCTTGCTGAGTCAGCGCCTATCTCGCTTGTCAAACAGTTACCAGCTTCCAGGATTATTAAACATTAAACAGGCATCCCGCAGCTCCCGGGCCGCTCCTCTTATCTGGTGCGGCGAAGTGAGGGCGATAGCAGAGCCTGCTGGCACGGAAAAGCCACAACCAACACCAGCGCCTGGTGCTGCCCAGCCCGGGAGCACCCACGAGGGCGCTCTGCAGCCGAATCGGAGGTTTTGGCATCGTCCTGCTCCCGGCGGGGACTCCGCGCCCTTCCCCCGTGTGGCTTTGCTCCCTTGCGTTTCCCAGCAGCCGAGGGCCGCTCGCTCGCGGGCGGTTACCGCAGCCCCGCTGCCGCAGCGTGACTCGCGATGAGCAGGCCGAGGCAGCCGCGTGAGCCGCCCCGTCACCGCATCACCCGATGCTCGCCCGCCCACCCGCCCAGCGCCAGCGGGGCGTGGGTGCTCTTCCCTGCGCTTGCGAAAGCCTCCAGCTGTCCGCCGCATCTCCCGGAAGGGGACAGAGGGTGGCTGGGGTGTCCCCGTGGCGAGAGGAAAGGGGTGCAGGGTTGGTGTGAAGCGTCGGGGCAGCCTTTTTTGGGTCCTCCTGCAGCTCACACCGTAAAGACAAGTCTGGGATAAGGAGTGGCAGCCTTAACTCATCAGAGCTGAAGAAGGCTGTGGTTCCCTGCGGCGTGTGCTTCAGGAGGGCTGCTGCTAGCGCTGCCGGTACGGCGGTTCAGCAGGAGGCCGCACTGGACAGGAACGTAGGAGGCAGGCCATGCAGTCACCTGCTGCAGGCCTGCAGCGCGGAGGAGACACCGGCCCGTAAGCGTTGCACCGAGGCAGCCCTGCGCTGCGTGTCGCCGTCGCTGGCTCAGCCGTAGATGAGTTGGTGCCGTGGCGCTGGCTTGTTGGAGCCCATCGGGGAAATCCGTTAGCTGTCGCCTTTGCGCAACAAAGGGCTTTGGGAAACCTGAGGATCTTAAGGGTGCCTAAAGGGATCCTAAGGGTGCTTAAACGCATCTCTGCAAGTGTCACGAGTGCGTGGGGTGGCTGTTGGGATGGCTGCTCTGCCCGCCACTTGCCACTCAGGCTTGCCAGTCTCTTGACAATCAGGCTGTGTGGCTACGTGTCCCGCAAGAACAGATGCCAAGGAGGAGGGCGGTGCTGAGCACAGCTGTGGCCGCACCACGAGCGGTGACAGTGACACGGAACTGGGCCTGTCACCTCCCAGTGAGGACCAGGACCCGTCTCAGCCGAGGGTGATGCGTTACCGGCCTGGCAGCGCTGGCGTCAGGGGTGAAGTGGCAGGAGAGGAGCCCTTTGCTGGCACCAAGAGCCGAGCCAGTGTGGTGCTGGCAGCCTGCGCTGGCTGCCCTGCCTCTCAGATGAGGCTTGCCCAGAAAAAAAAATTGCCTTTTTAAAAACAATAATAAAAATAAGACTGGCTTCTTTTGGGCAAAATCAAAGCCCAAAGTGCCGGGGTGTCTTAGCAGTCCATGTCCCCCGCAGCATGGCTTCACAACACCCGCGTGGCCCCGTGTGCAGACATCCTTGCAGTTATTTGGGGAGCAGCTCAGAGTTGCTGCCCGTCGCCTGGTCTCCCTGGGGTGTCTAACCGGAGCACCCAGTCCCAGTCTGGAGGTCGGCACTGCACCGAGCGAGGGCTGGGGCTGTCCCGGCATCGTGATGAGTTTATTCCCCGCACATGGCCCCGCCACGCTTGTTTACTCATCCAAGGGTAAGCGTGGGATGACCTTGAAATTTATAGGCTGAAGAGAGCAGTGAAATAACAGCTAAAATAAACAAATCAAGCTGTAAAGCTTGAAAACTATGAACTGGCTTCAACAAATGGGAATTGTGAAGGAGAGAAAGCGGGGATAGTCTGGAGAGATGTGGTCCCTGGGGTCTCGGCACAGCCTGAGGAGCTGGACATGCTGAGGGTTTGATCTGTAGGGTTCACATGACTCCATCCCCATCCCATTTTGGTCATGCCATGGAGATGCCCACCTCTCACCATTTGCACAGGGGCTCAGCGTGGCTGTCTGAGTGTCCACCAGACAGCTCAAACAGCCAAGGGGAAGAGCAAATGGAGAGGGCGCAGGGCTGCATAGCTGCTGGGCTGAACACCAAGTCCCATCCAAATCCAGCCTCTCATCTTTCGAGTGCTCCAGGTGCCCCAGTTGTGTGCACGTGGTTGCTTGACCAGGCTTCAGCACTTTGATAAAAGTCAGCCCTTGAAGAGGAGCGTGGGGCTGATCCCAAGCGCTGTGCAAGCACCATATGTGAGCTCCGGAGAGTAGCGTGATGCGCAGATGAAATCTGAACTGGTCGCCCTGCTCTGTAACTCCCAGCTCCAGGCTCCAGTTCTCCCTTGGGTTTATTCTGGACAGCAGCAGATTTGCTAGAAATAGTGAGCGTAGTGGATGAAGGAAAGAGGACTTGAGACCCTGTTGAGCTGGACTTAATGGTCTTGTTTGAGCATGGAGCCCCGTAAGGGTCATCTTCTTTGGAAAGCGTGAGTTAGATCCCATCCCGCCTCCCTTCAGCCTCATCATCCCGTGGCAAAGCTGCCCCAGTTGCTATCTGGGTGTTGCTGGCCCAGTTGCATTCTTCTCTGTGCCTGGCCTCATAGACCAAAACAACCTGGGGGTGCCTGCAGCCCACCAGGGTCGAGGCTGAGACACCTGTCCAGGGGCTGTGGGTAAAACAGAGGGGTGCAGGATGTGGGGGAGCGATGAGGCGTGGAGCTTGTCCGTGGTGTTGCCCGGTTGACATGTGTGTTTTGTGTCCAGGTTGCTGTCCCCCCGGCCCAGCCTGCTCAACACCGCCGGCGATGCCAGGCTGAACTCCTCGCCGCAGAAGCCACTGGATCTGAAGCAGCTGAAGCAGCGTGCTGCTGCCATCCCTCCCATTGTGAGTACCCCACCAGAGAGAGAGGAGACTGGGAGCACGGCAGCCACGCGTGCCTCCTGCATGCCGTGCGTCAGGGCTGCAGGGATGCGCTTATCCCTGCGGACAGCCAGGCTCTCTCTGCAGAGAGCTGTGCCTGGGTGGTGCAAGGACCCAGCAGGCAAGGTGCTCTCTGTGCAAAGTGTCTTCCCAACTGCTGGAGCAGCTCTACCAGCAGCGTTTGGATGTCCTTTGAGCTCTTTTATCAGAAAGTTGTGGGAGGTCTTGACAGAAAAAGCTTCTCACCATATGACTGCTGCCTCCCGTTGCTTTAAAAAGCAAGTGTGTACCTTCCCAGCCCTGTGCTTCTCTTCATCTCATGCTTCAAGGATACAACATAAGAAGCATTTATGCTCTTCCTCCTCCAGAAGCTCTGCTTGGTCTTCCTTTTTGGCTACCCAGTAGCCATGTACTGAAAGAACATGTATTCTCTGAGGCTGCTGGTTCCTCCTGGTGCAGTGGCTTGGGCTGTGACAAAACGTACCCTGGTATCTTCAGGGTCAGCACCAGAGGAGCAGCATCGCAGGGTGTGGAGGAGGCAAATCCCTGCTTTTCGATTTTGAATACTCATGGAAGACCCATTCCTGATGCTCTTCCAGTTTCCCATGTTACAGCTTAAGATGTGGCTGCTGTAATGTAACTTCTGGCAAAAGCCGTAAGCACTTACCTACAAACGAGAGGTTCTAGGCAAGGCAGGTCTGAGGCTGTCCTGTAGTGCCACCAGCACAGAGCTGGTACTCTTTGTTATGGGCTTTTTTCATCTCCTGTGGCTGGTGAGCTTTGGAGCCCTGTTTGGGCTGGCAAGACTTACGGTGATGGTGTGGGGCGGGTGCTTCTCAAGCACCTTGATGTCTCCAAGGCTGTTATGGATGTCAACCGCACACGGCCAGTGTCACCAACTCTTATTGCTTTGCAGATTTCCGAAGGTTTCTCGGAGGGGATATTGCAGAGCGGAAGCGTGAAGCCTCAGGTGCCTCCCCACGCCCTGACCCTCTACCACCAGCAGATCACGAAAGCCCACGAGTCTGCCCGCGAGGACGTGCCCCCCAGCAAGCTGTCGCAGTCCCAGCAGCAGCAGGCTGAGAAGGAGCAGCAGCAGCCAAGCAGCAGCCCCAGGGGAAAGAGCAGGAGCCCCGCTGTGGGTGACAAGGAAGGTAGGAGAGCGCGCGCGTGCTGCTGCATGTTTATCGGCACGGAATACCCGGTGTGTGCAGCTGTACGCGGCCGGCAGCTTTCCTCCACTTAGGTGGAAGCTTGCTTCAACCCTTGAAAGCTCTTTAATAGCATCTTGGGGCAGGAGCAGAGAGGCATGGCTAATTTCCCATGTTCATTAGACAGTACATCATGTCTCATTGAGCCTACAGCCAACACCGGGCCAGCGCGGCGCGCTGAGGACGTGAAGATTGCCTTTATTAGCGTCTCTGCCGTTCGCCTGAGAGCAAAGGGGCCTGGAGGCATGCCAGGGCTCCGGGTACAATGGCTCTTTTCTACCTTGCTGGCTTTCCATAAAGAATGCTTTTAATGCTCAGCGGGGACCATTATTTCATTTAAAATCAATGCTAATTCTGTGACTCGGAGTCCAGAGGTTCCTGTAAAGATTCCCAGAGCTTTCTCCCCGGAATAGCTCTGATGTGGTTTGGCTGCCTAATGAGCAATTCAGAGTTTCCCACCGTACAGCATCTCAAGTGTTATTAGCTCGAGCACCTGGGGATGAAGGTTAAGGAGAGATGAGAAGTCCTAATTGAGACCATCCTCTAAATGTGTTTTTAATCGCAGTGTCAGAGTCTGTTCCCGTTCAGAGTTTGTGTCTCTGTCCTCACGGCCAGCCTGCATTTCAGCTGCGCGTGAAGATGAGACACTGTCACCGGTGCCGCAATCAGGGGAGCAGGGAAGTTGGGCTGGGTGGGTGCGATGATCCCCAGGGCTGGATCCTGCACGGGGATGGGTGTATCTGCACAAATGACCTGCTTCTGCGTGGGGGTGCAAGGTGGATGAGACTGCACTGATGAGGCAGATTTGCACTGGACCTGGGCTGTGATCTTTGCTGGAAAATCACTGCACTAGTTCACCCTCCGGCAGCCAGGATCTTAGCAGCCTGCTCTACAGTGTCCAGGGCCAAGTATTTCTTCTTCAAGCTGTCATGTCCCTCTGGACAGAACAACGTTCTTGCAAGAAGAGCTGGTTGCTGGCACTTGGCCACGTTTTCTTTAAACAGTAAATAGGACCATGTGTGCATCACGCTTCCAGAATGTTTTACATTTAAGCAAGAAAGGTGACCGTTCACCTTGAAAGAAAGGGAGTTTCCCCCGAGTCATGCTGTTGCCACCCATGAAGTCCCATCCCCAGCTGATCTCATCCCGCTGTGCTGGTGCTTGCTGCCCAGGCAGAACAGTTCCCCCCCAGCTCTCCCCGGCAGCGACAGGTAGTCAGGTCTGATCTCCTCCTGTGCCGTAATCCTGTGCGGATCTTGTCTAGCGCAGCTCAGCTTCCTGGTGAGCTGGGTGGCGCGGCCAGCACTCAGATTTGGAGCTCTGCATTGCCGGTGTCCCAGCGCTGCGGCTTCAGCTTCCTCCTGGCCACAGGAGGATGAGGAGATGGGGCGGGTTGGTGTGCGTTAGGTGCAAGGCAGGGTTTAAGGGCTGGAGATTAACCGTGCCGTTCCATGACCTGTTGGCACCATTGGTGCTGTTGGCAAGGGAATGATACCCAGGTGGATTTTTTTATGGCTTTGTTTTCTGCAAAGCACTGATGATATGAAGCACTTCGTTCTCTCCTCTGACACCTCTGTAGTGCTCTGAATTGCCGTGTTATTGAAACTAATGCCCTGCAAATGTCTCAGCAGGTCTTGGGCTCCAGCTGCATGATCTCCAAACCCTGTGTAGCTGTGCACGTGTGCTGGGTACCAGTGTGGGACTGGGCTGTGCACAGACCCTCGGGAGCCATAGGCTGGTGTTCTCTGTTTGCGGTGGGAATGCATCTCTCATTTGAAAACCAGCAGGTTTGTGATGAGAGTCACCTTGAGGGGAGAAATCACGTCCTCCATAACCTCGGTTTCCGAACGGGCATGGACTCAGACAGCTGCTCAGCGCTGCCTCTGCCTCTTGGAGCGCATCCCGGCTGTGAATCAGGGGTTAGAGGGGAGATAGCCAGATAGTCCTGGCAGATCTGTGTACGTCCCGTCCCGTCCCTCCCCTGCTCTCCAAGGCGTCCCAGTGAAGTGGCAGGCATCCAGACTGCAGATATCGTGCTGCCACTCCACCTCTACACGGACCTCGCGTTAAACAGGAGAGTCCAGCACAGCCCGCAAAGCCCTCAGCCCCACACCAGCTCCTCGCGAGGGGCCAGCTCCTCTGGAGCAGGTACTCCCCTTACTCCCCTGCTCGATAAGAGAGCTCGAACTCTTGCAACCGCTCCAGAGATCAACATCCTTCACGCTGCTCTGGATCCGCTTCAAAGCCGAGTCTTGCACACATCCTGGCCGAGGCGTTGGCTGCCTCGCAGCCGCTGGCTGGGGCCGTATCAGCTTGGAGGGCGGCCAGCCGAGCCGAGCCGTACCGTCCTGAGCGCTGCCCTCCCCTCCCTGGCCTTCCAAGATGAGCTGCTAATCGCAGGGCCGGGCAGAGGCAGGCTGGATCTCACCGACAGGCAGACGGATCTCTTTTCCCATTGCCCAGTCGCCGTCGGGCACGTCTTCGGTTATCGCTCGGCGGTTTGAAAGCCAGCGGTATGTTTTGTGTTAATTTAGTTGTGTTTCGTTTGGCCTTTGTAGGCGATGGGGAGCCAAGAGCATTAATTTGGATGACGGATCGTATAAACTCTGACTCCTTCGCTCCCATTCCAGGGGCTTGATAAACAGTAATAGGAACTCTCTCTTCCTCGTGTAAGTGCTATTTTATCAAAAGCTGGCTGAGTTATAGCCACCCTCTAATGCGGGGGCAATTAGGAACTGGCTGCGTTTCACAGACTGGAGAGGCACGCAAGGGAGGGGAGGGCTCCCGTGGGGAGGGAAGGAGGATGGGGCTCTCCAAGAACCGTCCAGTGTTGCACGTAGCCTTGGCTGACAGCGCCTTGGTGTCAGAGAGCATCTTCAGCTGGGACATCCCAGTGTCGTTCGCCCCTGCCTGGGCAGAGCCAAGCGGGGCTGAGCTGAAGGGGAGAAAATCAGGAAGTGTGGATGTGCCAGGGACTCTGTTGGTCTGGAGGATGGACCTGGGTTCCCCTGTACTGGCAGGGTGAAGGAATCATCTCTGGGATCCAGTGGGGGGAGAGAAGAGGCTGCAGCCGAGGTCCAACCGCGCCAGGCTGCAGAGGTGCGAGTGCCTGGACACCTCTGTGTGCCGATAACGGATTTCTTCCTTCGCTGAAGGGGACAAGAATAATCTCCCAGCTTCTGAGTGCGCGGAGCATTAATAATGATAATGCAGTAAAGCCTCATTAAATTGGGCCTCTGATAATCTACTTGCCCTATTATTAGGCTTAGCAGGATTCAGGCATCTATTTTTATCAAAAATTGATGGTTAAAGGCTGGGTTCGTTTGTGATTGCTGTTGTTTACTGCCCAGTTTCTAATTTCTAGTCAATGCGGACGTTGCACAGGTGGGTCTGGGGACGAAGGGCAGCGCAAAATGAAGTGTTTATCGATTACAAGCAAATCCTCCCAAACCTGCCTGTAATCCATCCGGAAAAGGCTGTCTTATCCGTCTGCCCAGCAAAGCGTGAGGATGCAGGTGGGATGGAGCTGGTGCAGGTGGAGCCCCTCTTTTCCCTGGCAGCCTGCAGAGCGTGGCAGGGTTTGAGCATCCCCAGCATGGCTCCTCTGTCATTAGGCATTTCTTTGCCTCCCATCAGCCTTTTTATAGCCAGGGTGAACCCAGCCGGGCATCCAGTATAACCTGAGCCAGATAATTTCAGGAAACTTTCCTGCCCCCGGCCCCGGTGCCTTGCAGAGGACCAGCAAGGCGCCCCGCTCCCTGCAGAGGCATCTGATCGTCCCGCAGAGGCCGTCTTGATCTTCATTTGCCTTTGATAGTCTCATCCAGTGCAGTTGTCCCAGGTTTTCAGAGAACATCTGCTCACTTCAGGCGCTGCACGTTATTCCCTGGCTGTCCAGCAAGCTGATGCCATTATTTCTGGCTGCTTCCCGCAGTCCACAAATGGTTTGTAGCCGGCAGCCGTCCTTCAGTAGCAGCTGAGCTTTCACGTTGTAATGCGATGTGGGGATGAGCTTGTTCCCAGTGTGCTGGCATGTGGTGGTCCCTGGCAGTGGCCTGGGGCTGCCCCAGGCACCAGCGAGCCAGTGCCTGCTGGATGTCCCCCACGTGCCGGAGGGATGCCGACGTTGGTGCCTCTTGGCTTTAACCTCAGCAGAGGATTTGGCAGGATCACTGTTAATCCCCCCAGCGCTGCCGTGGTGGCTGGTGCAGAGCTGTGGGCACAGGCAGGATCTGCCCAGGAGCGGTTTGCACGTGGCCGAGCCCCGGCAAGAAGCTGGACCCCGCGCTCGTTTCAGTGACCGGCTGCATGCCGAATGCCGTCTCTCCTGGGCGGGGTGGGATGTCCGTGGAGGTCCCAGCTGGCAGCGAGCACCAGCGGAGTCACCAGCACAGGCACCTCTCCTCCCTGCTGCGCTTTAAGCGTATGAGTAACATAAATGCAAATCCAGGCTGTGACAGACTTTTTCTTTTTAGTTTGGTTGGGGAATTCAGCCCTCCTCTCGTGGCCAGGTGGGACTGAACTGAAGACACTTCTCACACCAGGAGCTGGCTCTGTCTTCCCTGCCCGTGCTCGCAGGGACCGCTCAGCAAGCTGGTTGCTTTCTGTTTCCCTTGCAGAAAAGTCCGTGCATTTCTCGTCCATCGCAGAGGCTCAGAAGCTGAGCGTGGAACCGACGGCCGCCTCGTGCTGGCCCCCTGTCTTGTCCTACTCCCGAGATGTGATAAAAACCTCTCCTCATGCGGAGCCCCACTTGTTCCAGTATAACCCACCAGGTAAGTGAAAGCCACCGGCTGCATGGCGTGTGCCCTCCGGCCTGACCTGGGGCTGAGGACGGAGGCTGTGGTTGCAGCCGGTATCGCAGGCCGTGCTCTTAAATTGGTGCAGCTTTTGGAGGGGGCAAGAGAGAGGGTTCAACAGAAACCTTGCTTTGTCCTGGCACAGAGCTCCCTCACAGCTGATGCAGTGGTCCGAGGGAGGCCAGGCGGGTCTCCCAGCTCTGACTGGGACAGGTTTAGGGACGTGGTTTGTCAGAGAGCAGTGTGAGAGCTCTCTGTGCTGCTCTCGTGCCAAGTCAGGCAGGTTTTAGCCCTCGCTGCGCTGTCTCTGCGGCTGGAGGGCAGACAAGTCAGGCGCATCTCTGGCTGCAGCAGGGATGAGGCAGTCATTTAAATTATTCCAGTCTTTTCCAGAATGATCGTGTGACTTGTATCCTCGTGCAGGGCCACAGCCATCACCGCATCCAGCCCCTGCTCCATTCCTTGCCTCTTTTCTCTCTCATAGCTGCAGCTGCTCTGCCTTCCCTCGATCTTGCTAATGCTCGTGTTTTCCACACAGGACACCCCATCCCGCTAAACCTGCATGAGAGCTCTCGCTCAGGGCTGCAGAGGCTAGCGAGCATCTCCAACCCTCCTCCCCTCATCTCCTCCACCAAGCACCCCTCTGTGCTGGAGAGACCCGTCGGATCCATTTCCCAGGTAGGGTACCAGGTGCGGGCGGCGAAGGCGCCTCGCAGGGACCGGCAGCCGCTCCCTGACCTCTCCTCTCGCACCGCAGGGCATGCCCATCCAGCTCCACACGCCCTACAGCTCCGAACACGCCAAGGTCCCCGTCGGCTCCATCACCATGGGCCTGCCGCTGACCATGGATCCCAAGAAACTGGGTAAGGAACTGGGAGGCGAGTGAGTTCTTGCATGTGGCAGGGAACGAGCTTGTGGGTGGTGTAGGGAAAGGGAGGAGCACAGGACACGGCAAGGGAGCGCAGAGAGACCTGCTAAGAGGATGAAAGGATTAGTCCGTTGGGAGAGCAGAGACACAGGTTGCTAAATTTGTGCAGTATAGGAAAGCAGCAACTTGGTCAGGGACACATGCCAGCTTATAAATACCCTCCGGCTAATGCTGTGATCGAAGGAAGGAAATACATTGCTGCTCCCCAGGCTGGTAGGAGAAAGAGTAGATGGCCTGAACTGAACAAAGAAAGTGTTTAGTCTGCGGATTTGGAAGCATTTCTTCACAGCAGGAAGGGCTGGAGCAGGACCGAGTCTAGGGAGGGGGGAGCGGGCCTCTGTTTCCCACTGTGCACGTGTCCTGTTACGAACTGGCGCTGGGTTTTCAGCGTCAGCTCCGGTCACGGTGCAGGCAGCACCTGGCAGTGCCTTTGCCAGGCCGAAGGGTCTGGCTTTGCTCGCCCACGGCTGGGCATTCAGCTGGGCTCTGCGGCCGTGGGGATGGTGAAGGCACCGAGGAGGTGCCGGCCTGAGGCTGACGAAGATGAAAAGCCTCGAGTGGCCGAAGGCTGCGGCCCTGTGCCCTGCGCAGACGCTGATATGTGGTTAATGTTTTCCAGTGCCTTTTCCTGGAGTAAAGCAGGAACAACTTTCTCCTAGAAGCCAGGCCAGCCAGCCGGAAAGTCTGGTTCTGCAGCCGTCCCAGGAGGGCTCCATCCTGCGGGGTGAGGGGCCGGCGCGGGAGGCCTGTGCCCCGACTGCGGGAGGGGAGGGGAGGGGAGGGATGCTGGCACTGCCAAGCCTGGCGAACGCCACGCTGGCTGTGACTACCCGGTGATTTCGGGTTTGGTTTCTGGGGTTGTGCTTAGCTGAAGGGGTCTCTTTGCCCCTTTTCTCCGGCATTGCCAGCGGGGTGGCAGATAGCTCTGTACAGTGTCTCAGTGTTTCTAGCCATCTCCCAGAACCAGGGCTTCAGGCTTTGATCCTGGTGGAGCCTTTGTGTCCCAGGGACATCCCAAAATCTGCTGGTTAAGATAAAGCAAGACCTGTTTAAGTGTCGTTAATTGGTTTCCAGGCTCTTCACTATTGCTGCTGCAGCTGGGCAGGGCCCACATTTCTTTCCCCATTAGCTAGGCAGAAGAAAAAAAAATGCAATAGTGTTGCTTTTAAGTGCAAATTCTGATTTGTGAACCCCCCCTCTAAGGCAGTCGGATAGAGGGAGGGCGATGGACTCGCTCCACCCAGCACAGATAACACGCCAGTGAGCTCCAACCACCTCAAGCTGCATCTTGCCGGAGATCTACTCTGATCGCGTCGGGAGAGGCTGGGACAGGCTGTGCTTTCTCCCAGGCCTATAAATCTGCCCAGCCCCTCCATAAAGGCAGCAGGGAGATGAGAGCCTCAAAAACCCCGTTTTTTTTCCAGCTCCCAGCCCCACGCTCACAGAGCTGGGTCCCCTCAGGGGATGGAGTGAGAAGGGCTGTGCAAGGCACGGAATTCCTCTCCAGTACCTCAGCTTGCTAGAGACTGGGTCGAGCCCTGCGCTTAATCAGTAGTCTCAGCCCCGCAGGTTTTGTGCTGAATGGCAAATCCAGCCCCCAGCTCACTAGCTTTGTGTCCTTACAGGTACTTCCCTCAGCTCTGCCTCAGGAGGGAGCATCACCAAGGGAACACCCACGTCCAGACCCCCTCCAGAGTCACCCATCACCTACCGAGGATCCATCACACACGTAGGTCCCTCGTCTCCTGGGGGCTCACAGCTACAGAGCTCAGCAAGCGGCGGTGCAGAGCCTTATAGCAAGTCTAAACCCCACTTTGCTTTCCATAGCTGTCAGGAACAGAGGCAAAAGCAGCTTTAAATGGCTCTGGGAAAATAATTTTGCCAGTGCAAGAAAGTGGAACGGAGAGGAGGAGACGGGTGGAGGGTCCAGGCCAGGCGGAGGAGAGGGGGAGGCTGCAAGGTGTGTGTGAGGTAGCGGGGTCTCCTGCCAGGGCTGAGCATGCTGTGCTGGGGGTCCTGCCCAAAGGCTCTCTTGAGCAGGAAGATGCTTTGGCCTTAATCTCCACCATCCATCTTCGGAAGAGCAGCTGGCAAGCGGGCGATAGGTTTTTGCCGTAAGAGTTATTGCTCATCTGGTAACAAAGCGGAGAGCATTAAAAAAAAAAAAAGAAATCTGTTTCCCGTGGGGATTTTATCTGGCCGTCATTCAGATATTTAAAGCCCCTCATGCTCAGATTGTTGCCCGCCTCCTCCAAGGAGGGTGACCACGTTCCCTGTGGCCCTGGGGACCTGAACCTGAATCCTGACCCAGAGCAAAGGCTTTAACTTGCCTGGTGCCCTGATCCGACAGCTGCCGGGAGCGGGTGCTGAGGGGCTGTAAATAACCCACCAGAGAAAACGCGTGCTTTGTCCCCTTGCATGGGACAGAACTCTGTCCCCAGCAATGGGTGGGCATTGAAGGGTCTTGAGCACCACGTGCCAGAGTTCAGGGGATGAGCAGAGTTTGTTGAGACATTATTTTGCATCCGGTTAATTAATCCATCTAGATTCCTTTGTTTGGCTTGGGATTAAGGTACCAAGCCCAGACCCAGGGTATTACCTGCCTCTTCTGCAGCCCCAGCAGCCTGCATCTCTCTGCTCCCGTCAGGGAGAAGGTGCCCCCCGTTGCGGCAGCAGCTCCCAGTACCAGAGCTGATATTTGATCTCAGATTAGTCATCCAGTTTGCAGAAGGCAGATCTTGAATATATGCTCTCTGCTCTGAAGCCATCTGTCATCACTTGCTTTCAAATCCCCCCGAGCACATCCGCAGAAGGAAGATGACTTACCTGGGGCTGGGAGAGCCGACTGCGAAAGCCGGCTGTACTGCGAGGGCAAAGGATCAGAGCGTTGAACCCACGTGCTGGCACGTCCCGCCAGCCGCAGTGGGCGTTTGGGAACTGCTGGTGCTCAGAGGGCTTGGTACGGAGCAGGAGCATCTCCAGGCCGGGACATTGCTTCCCCCAGGCTTCCCACAAGCGTCAGTCCTGGGGGCTGGTGGGGTTAAATGAGCAGAGTAGGAGGGCGTCAGTCAGGAGCTCGCTGCGCCTTCCTTCCCTGGGTGGGGTGGGGGGCTGTCACCCCACCGCGGCTGTTCCTGGTTGGCAGTGGCACTGCCAGGTTGTGATGGCAGATGGGTGTTAATCACCAGAAACGTCTTCTCTGGGTGTTTCGAAGGGGGTTCGGAGACAGACAGGTGGCTGTGAGCTGTGTACGTATGTGCCTCCAGGAAAGAGAGGTTTCGGTTCACACCGTTTTTTGTAAGGAGCATGGTGCTGTATCTGTTGGAGAGCTTCAGCTGGCTTCGCTCCCCAACCTGCTCCAGGACCGGTCTCATCCATGCCCACCGTTTCGCCCGGGCGTGCTGCCAGCCACTGGCTCCCCCAGGCCGGCAGCTCTCTAAAGGTCATGCGTGCTGCCAGCAGACGTGCCCTGGGTGGGCAGGACGTCTCCATGGCTCCTGTACCAGGCTGGGAAAACAGGCTGCAAGGAAAAAGCTAATGCTGGAGCAGTCCCTGCCATCTCCAAGGCATCCCTAGGGGGGCACCGCCCTGTCTCCCCAAACTTGTCGGGTGGAAGCGAGCTAGGTAGTTTACTCCAAAACATGGAGAGCAAGAGGGTTGCTATTTTGGAGGTCCACACTGTCCTCACCTCTGCCTCTTCCCAGCAGCCTTGCACAGATCACGTACCTTGTTACCGCTCCTCGTTATTGTCCTCATCAATAATTAAGCTGCAAGTCCCTGGCCGTTGGCTGCGCCAGGAAGCGGAGGCCAGGCGCGCTCTCCCTCCGCTCAGCCTCCCGCGGGGAACAGCCTGTCCCTGTGCGCGCGCTTGCTTAATTGCTTGTGACACTGTTAAATATGGATCTTGGTGGCTTTCCAAGGGCACTCCGGCAGAGGTGCTGTACAAAGGAACCATTACCAGGATAATCGGAGAAGACAGCCCCAGCAGAGCAGAGAAGGCAAGAGAGGATGCCATGCCCAAAGGACATGTCATCTACGAAGGGAAGAAAGGCCACGTGCTCTCCTATGAGGGTAAGTCACAATCCTCTGCCTTTTTAGGGCAGGCGCCGGGGGTTTGTGCCGCCATGGCTGGGAGTTGGGAGTTATTTGAGGAAAGGCTGACGAAGTGCAACGGGCCAGCCTCGCATCTTTGCTTCCTGTATCATTTCTCTCCTTTCCCACCCCACCTGCCTGTGGCCCAGCTGGGTTTCCCTCTGTCCTGTGTTGTTATCTTGCCTTGGAGGCAGCGTTGCCAGCGAGCAGGGGCACAGTGGGGCTGTGGCCATGGACAAGGTCTCTGGTTTTGGTTGGTTTTGGGGAGCAGGGAAGAGGAGAGCACAAGATGGGAAGGTATTGCCTTCATCCCTAGTGCCCTTATGCAGGAGGGGATTGTCCAAAAATGCTATGAGAGCGTCCCCAAGCTCTTGGGCCAAGGTAAGCCTCGAGAACCTGCAAGGTGGAGGCAAGTCGGGTAGTTTGGCATAAAGGTTTATTTGGACATCAGATTCCTACCGGCAGCGTCTTGGGCACCGTGCACCTTTCGCAGTGTGGGGCTGCCCTGCAGGAATCCTCCTGGGCCCGGCGGCACCATGCATCTTGTGAGCTTCACTGCAGCATCTGTAGCTGTTGGAGGGGATGAAGCCGTTCCTGCGTCCTGCAAGGAGCCTGTCTGAGGGGTGCGTTGGCCTGCTGCAGGCTGCTATTGCCCAGAGGCGCTGAGGACCCTGACCGACCTGCCTGGAGCCCCACCTGGGGTGAGGTGGTGTCACTTGTTAACTGAGCTGACCTTGCCCAGCCAGGGAGCAGAGTATGGCAGAGGAAACCTGGACAAGTGGCTGCAAGCGAGCCTGAGGCTGGGCTGCTCCTGAGGAGGGGCTCTGGAGAGACCCAAAAGCCATGTTGCAGCTCAAGCCCCCGCTGCACGGTAACGTGCTTCCTCTGTAAATGCCAGCGGTGCCTCGCTGCATTAGCAGTATCGGCGGGCAGTCACCAGCTGCTCCTGCCTCCTCCGTGCCTGCTCATCCTGTCGCAGCACTGGCCATCAAAGCTGCTCTGCAAGTCCCAGTGGCTCCTGTTAGAGATAAACAGATGTTCCTCTTCAGTGAAGCTGGAAACAACTCCTCTGTGCTTGCCTTTCGCCGTGTGCTGGGCTGGGCAACTCTGGCGTGGAGCCGGGCTCCTCCTCGCCCGCAGCCGGGGTCAGGAAGAGCTGAGTTACAGACACCGCAGCCTCGCAGCCCCACGTCCTCTTGGGGTAAAATACTGGCCTGTGTTGTGACATGCTCTGGGACAGCCGTCCTCATGTGTCACCTCCTCCTCTCGGTTGAGTTCGGAGATGACCAAGGAACAGATCCGAACCTCAGCTGCCCTTGCCCGCCTCAGCAGCTGTCTCTGGCCGGCTCCTGTGCTGCCTGAACCCTCTGCATCCCTCCCCGGGGAAGAGCATCACCTTTAGCCTGCCTGGCCCCCCAGGCCCTGTTGTTGGGCCGAGGGTGCCCAGCAGAAGTCCCTTTCCTCTTGTCCAGAAGCGCAGGCAGCTGATTTTGTTGCAGGCTGGTTGTTTCATCGGAGGCAGAGGGTTCAGGTCAGACTGCGGGGGACGACTCACAAGCTTCAGCTGATGCTGTGCGTACCCCGACACCGCAGGGACCTCTCAGGACAGGGCTCTGCTCCGTGCCTCTCGCCTTCCGCGTGGAAGCTGGCTCGTCCCGTGCCTGCTCTCAACTCTAGCCCAGATAAGCAGTGTCACCGCAGAGTCTGGTGCCTGGGCGCCCTTTGGGACAGTTGGCAGGGCTGGGACCAGGGAGGACCCAGGAAGTGTTTCAGGACTTGTTTGTGCAAGGAGCTATTTTCATCTCCTCTGCCCAGGCGTAGAGTCAAATGAGGTTGATCTTAGAAACAGTGCCACCACGGGAAAGACAGGGAAAGCTCCCGGCAGCGAGGGCTGCCCGTGCCTGGAGCCGGGATCCCGCTCTGGGCAGCGGAGAGCTGCAGCCCAGACTCTTCCCCATTGCATGCACGTGTCGGTGTCAGCCGGAGTCTCCTTTGCTGCAGCCTCAGCCCGTCGCCCCTCATCTAACCGCCCCGTGGACACAGATGAGGAATTAATTCCTTCCTCTCCACGGCAGCCTTTTTCATGCTTGATAGCGTTGATTGCATCCTGAGTAATCTCGCGTGCCTCTGCCGCCGAGCCAGCCCTGCTGCCTCTCTCGTTTCCCCGTACAGCCTGGCAAGGCTTCCCAGCCCGGAGCGGAAGAGTTAAAGAAAAAAAAATTAAATAAGAAAACTGAAATTGTTGGTGATTACAAATTTTGGCAAGCAGGAAAAAAATTGCAAATTCTTTAGTGTCATGAGGGTGCTTAAAATAAAAGAGCTGTAATGAGACGAGATCCTGCAGCATGTGCGAGCTGAATTGTGCTAGATTGGTTATTTTCCTTCTGCATACGATCGCTGATGGCTTCTGCAAGGGACGTGGCTTTGGAATGATTTGTCTTTCTGTTTCGTCTCTCTTCTCCCTCGTGCCCTCCCCCTGCTTTCCAGCGATACAAAGGGTGCCCGGGACCCCGTCTCCTGCAGAAGGCCTGTTGGCCGCAGATGTGCTTTGATGACAGGGCGCAGGCACATCGCCCCGTGTCTGCCGCGAGGCGCTTGGCTGATTCTGAGCGTCACCCCCGGATTTTTCCCATCGAATGAATCTGAAGTGAAGGCTCGGGGACAGATCCCCCTCTTGTTTCTGCACACACGGCCCCAAACCCATTCTGGATTGAGTGGGTGCCAATTGCAGAAGCTGATGGTGGGTGTGAAGTTGTGATAATCCCATTTTGTTAATTACTGGTTTTGCCAAGGAGAACTTTTGTTCCCATGGAATGAATGTTTTTAACTTCTCCTCTGTTTTCTCTGATTGTATAACCACCTTCTCTGCCCACAAAGAGGAGAATCAGGCACTGGCAATCCTTGGCAGGGGTGGCCAGGCCAGGGACGATGGGCAAAGGCGTTTATCTCTCCAAGCCAACATCCCTGGTCGGAGCTCGTTACATAAACACAAGGCACGCGGCTGGATGAGAAGCTGCCCACTAAATTCACGGCTCGCTGCGCGTGATGGATGCCCACTGCCCAGGGTGGGCATGATGCTGCCTGGCACGGGCAGGGCTGTGCTCGCAGAGGGGTGGGGGCTGTAGCTCAAGGCAGTTGTCCACTGTTGGTTTGCAGAAGAATCTGCTCCAGGTTGGGACGAGGAGATAGTCGGTGGTGTCCCTTCACGCTGGTGCTTGCTCCATCAGTCCTGCGTGGGACTTGTCGCCGTCTCTCTCCGTTCTTGTGCGTGCTCACCGCTGTTTCAAAGGAATCATTCTCAGCTTTGCCTCTCCCCCTTTTTCCCTGATTTTCTCACCCAGGGAGTGTCTCGGCAAATGTTAAGGCTGGCCAAGATCCCAAACAGTAGGTGTCTAGCAAAAATCAAAACAAACAAGGGAAAAAAAATTAAAATCCTCAGACCCACAGGGCCAAGTTCAGTGGAACCGCAGCTGCTCCACCAGCGCCGTGCTGGCTCCGGGCTGTCCCGCTGCCTAAACGATGGCCCCCACTGGGGAGGGAGGGAGCGGGACACGACAGGGCGGATGCTCCTGCCTGAGCGGGAGACGCAGATCTGGAGTCTGAGGCAGGCAGGGAGGGGAGAAAACACTAGCTGAGTTTCTTGGAAGCCAACCTCGTGCGATGTTTCTGGCATTGCTGAGTGGTGTCTGATGCTGGGATGGGATCTGACCTTTCAGCAGCGCACGCAGACAGCAGTAAACACCCTCCCTTGGCCGTTGCCGGCTTTCCGTGCTCCTGATGATGCTTCTCTGTGTCCCCTTCCCCAGGTGGAGTTGCTGCTTCTCAGTGTCCCAAAGAAGACAGCAGGAGCTCGGGAGCTTCACATGAGACCACGGGAACCAAGCGGACCTATGATATGATGGAGGGAAGGATCAGCCGGGGCTTATCAGCCCGTGATACCTTGTCTGCCAGCATTGAAGGTGGGTCTGGGGGAAACCTTTCACCCATGCTGTGTCAGTAGTGACTGGCAGAGACCCCATCTTGTCCCCATGGTGCACCTTCTCGTGGCGTGTTTTGGCAGTGGCTAGCTGGTACCCTGCAGCGCATCTGACCAGCAAAGGACATAAACTGGCCCATTTGCCTTTGGTTTCTGTCCTGGTAGACCAGTTTCAAGACTATAAAAAAGGGAAACACATTTTAAAAAAAGAAAAATCAAGTAATTTGGAAATTGTTGATGTTTTTCCTTGTTGTCCCTGGAAACACTGTCATGGTGTATTCATTGTAAATGAACTCCTGTGTCACAACCCAACTTTCACTGTTCGACCTGTTCTAGGTCTCATGGGTCGAGCGATCCCTCCAGACCGACACAGTCCCCATAACCTGAAGGAGCAGCATCACATGCGGGGCTCAATCACACAAGGTAAAAACCTGCAAGCAGAAGATGGCCACAGCCAGAGGTAACATGGGGAAGTATCTCACGTGCATGGCCCATTGTTCTTGTCAGCCTGGGGCAGGAGGAAACAAGGAAGGCATCAGGGTCCACCTGCAGATCTCTGCGGCCTCAGCCCAGAGAGATTTTCAGCCTTGCCCAGCTTCTACCAACCTGAGCTCTCACTGAGGCTGGGGTAAAATTTGCAGTGACTCACATGAAGGCAGGTTGAAGCTAGTGTGAAATGGGTCCAGAAAGCAGTAGTAGATGGGAAGGAGTCCAGCTGCGTTAGTGACGTAGCTGCTCTGTGTGCTTTCGTCAGGTACCAGTCCTCGAGTTACGTGCACTAACTAGAGACCCCCTTGAACTGAGCATCCCATGGGGACTGGGAGTCCAGTGTCTGGGGAATCACTCTCTGCTTTGTCTAATTGGGGGCTGCAGGAATACCTCGGTCCTACGTGGAGGCCCATGAGGACTACCTCAGAAGAGAAGCCAAACAGCTCAAGAGGGAAAACACTCCACCGAGGGACTTATCTGATGCCTACAAGGTCAGGTCTCACGACGGCCTTACTCCCCTGAAAATGAAACCAGCTCACGAAGGCCTGGTGGCCACGGTGAAAGAAGCAGGAAGATCAATCCATGAGATTCCTCGGGAGGAGCTGAGGCGAACACCGGACATCTCTCTGACAAGACCTCTGAAGGAAGGCTCCATCACGCAGGTGAGTACAGGGCAAACAGCAGATGGGATGGGTCCTACACAGGCTGCTGTCCTTGCACAGATCCTGGTGACTATTCCCAAGGTAAAAGGAGAGCAGAGAGAGCTTCAGGTTGCAAACACATCACTGGTGAGAATTAAGGCTTTGCTTGGGTACAGGTTACCCTTCCCCATTCTTTGATCTTTAAAGGTCCCTTCCAGCCCAAATCATTGTGTAATTCTCTGATCCTTCCCAGCAGATAAATGCAAAACTTGGGGAAAGGAGCTCAGCACCTCCTGACCTGTTGAGAAAGCGATGCTCCATCCACATGCACACATGGAAGGAGACACATTTGGCTCTCGTTCAAGGCCAGAGTCAACTCAGTACCCTCAGCAGTTGTGACTCTGCATGCGCGTAATCTTGGTCTCCTCCCTTTATGGGCAAGTGTTGACCCAGCAAGGCCAGTAGTTAGGTGAAACATGACATGTTGTGTCCTGTTGGGCTTCAAATATTTGGAAGGTTCCCATGGCACCTCGTAGTCCTACCTCATTTCACAGTGTGTGTAGGAGAGAGGCGTGATAGGCACAGCCAGCCTTCAGCGGTGACTCATCACCATCTTGTTGGAGCGCAGCAAGGCGGGCAAGATGGGCACTCCACCCTGCCCTGCGCCGTGCGAAGCTGTTGTCTCCGCTTTGCTGATGGCTGTTGCTGTTTGACCAAGTAAACCGGTGTACTGACCCACTGAACGAGGAAGCACCCGTCCTGTTGAAAGCTGATGGGATGTAGTCGCTACATCCCTTTCTGCTCCACGCTCCTTTGATGTCCCCTCTGCCTTCTGTCCCCAGGGTACCCCACTGAAGTACGACAGCGGCTCTTCCTCCTCAAGTACCAAAAAACATGACGTGCGGTCCATCATTGGCAGCCCTGGCAGGACTTTTCACTCTGTGCACTCGCTGGACGTCATCCAAGACCCAAGGAATCTGGAGAGAGCTTACGAAGAGAGCCTGAAAAACAGGCCAAGCCCCGTGACAAACTCGGGTGGCTCCATCGCCAGAGGGGCTCCTGTGATTGTACCTGAGCCGGGCAAGCCCCACCAAAGCGCCCTCGCCTACGAGGACCACCAGGCAGGGCACAGCACGGCGTTCGGCAGCCACTTGCACAGAGGGTCTCCGGTCTCCACACGGGAGTCCACGCCCCGGCAGCACGAAGGTACTCAGTGAACTTTTTATTTGACACTAAGATTTCCAGCCAGCCAAGCGGGCAAGGTGTGCGGGAGGTGGCTGCTGACCCCACCTGCCCGAGCCATCTCTGGCAGGTGCCCGTCAAACCCGTTCTCCCCAGCACCCCGTGCCCACTCTTGCCCACAGCTGCGGCTGACTCATGGCGCTGGGACAGCTGCCAGGGATGGCTGAGGCTCAGCTCCCTCTCCAGGGTGCTCATGTGGTTGCAGTGAGGACATCCCACATCAGTGCTAGGGTGATGGGAGACTTGGACCATGGCTGGTGAAGCTGATCGTGTCTAGAGAGCTTCTTCCCTGTCCCATGTTGGCCCAGGGCACCCCTGTTTCCAACAGCAGGCAGGAAACCTATGCTCAGTGCACTTGGTGGGGGGACCCTCAGGCTTTTCACCAGTCTAGTGTGTGTTTGCCTATCTCGTGTGTTTATACTTCATCCATCACCTGGGCACCTGAGTGCCCCGCCTCCAGGAAGATCTAATCCTTTCGGAGCCCTGGGTCCAGGCAGTGCGGCTGGTCTTCGGGATCTACCATCTCCCCGGCCCATCTGCCGGCACCGGATAGGGTCTGCCCACACCCCGTGCCCCCAGAGCCAGACCTGGGGTTCCCCAGGGACCAGGCTGGGCTCAGTGATCTGGTGAGACACGCTCAAATCCAGAGCACAAAAACCCCTCTTGCTTCATGCCATGTTTGTGGGCAGGATGAGTGCCGAAGCCCGTCCCTAAGACACCGTGTCCCACCAAGCTTGCTAGGTACACGTAACAGCTTCGGGGCCTGCAAATCCTTGTCCTGACCCAAGAGTCTCATGATGTGGGGGCGTGCAGCACAAGACACCGCAGCCTGCCAAAAACTGGGGCTAGGACACGCCTCTCCAGTGAGGAGCGGAGATAGAGCTGTGCGGTGCAGAGCTCCTCCAAAAAGCCTCCCCCGTTGCTCGCTGCAGGCTGGGTTGGCTCCAGCTCCCCCCGGTCGGTGTGTCTCGTTGCTGGGCGGCCAGGCAGCGTTTGGTGGGCAGTCCGGTGTAAGGGGTTTGGTCACACTGCTTGGGGGCAGCTCTGTGTCAGCTGCTGTTACGCACACAGGAGCTGGTGACACTCATGGCAGGTTGGGTGAGAAGTGCCACCAATGCCCAGCTCAGGTTGGGAGAGCCACGAGAAGTCCCTGACGTGATCCACCCTCCCCTTGAGGGGCACGCTTGGCCGCAGGCATCCCTTCAGGGATACAACTTGGCCATGACGCCTAGTCTCTGACTCATTTCATTCTGCTCGCTGCAGGGAGCATCACTGCCGGGAAGCCGGTGTCCCAGGACAGAAAGATCACCCCCACGTCGAGAGAGCTCACCAACTCCAAGTCTCCGCACGCCCCTGTGGCCGACCACCACCACCCCATCTCCCCGTACGAGCACCTGCTCCGTGGCGTGAGCGGGGTCGACCTGTACAGAGGACACATCCCGCTGGCTTTCGACCCCGCTGCCATCCCGAGGGGAATCCCACTGGAAGCAGGTACCATCGCTGGGGGCACAGGCTGTTTGGGATTGGGTTTTTTCCTTGTTGTGCTGCAAAAGCCTGAAGTCTCTAGGGAAAGCCACTTCACATCTGCGTCTTTTTATCTCCCAGCTGCTGCTTACTACCTGCCGAGGCATCTGGCTCCAAGCCCCACGTACCCCCACCTCTACCCCCCGTACCTAATCCGGGGCTACCCGGACACAGCTGCCATGGAGAACCGACAGACCATCATCAATGACTACATCACGTCCCAGCAGATGCACCACAACGCCGCAGCCACAGCCATGGCGCAGCGGGCAGACATGCTACGCGGCTTGTCACCCTATGCAGCAGGTCCTCCTGGCGCTGGGGGATCGGGGGCGGTTTGGGGAGGAGGAGGCTGGGTCCGGCTGGCACCGCCAGCTCCAGTGCGGGGGCCAAGGGCCGAGCCAGCAGCACGGTGTCACCCAGCTGCGTGGGGGACAGCTGGGAGGAATTCGATGCTTTTTGCCTTCTTTAGTTACTTGAGGCTCCTTATGTGCGTCTCTGGTTTTTGGTCATGGGAGCACTTCCCAGCCTGGCCCTGCTGTAGGTGAAAACACATTCCCAGAAGGATATCTGGCTGTTGGCAAAAAGCAAAATCTGCTGGAAAATGTGCTCCTGCCCCGCCGCAGGTGGAGCAGCGTTGGCCTCTGGCTGATGCTGCCTGCAACTCCCTTGCTGTAGATCTCAGCATTTTTCTTCCCCATTATTTCCAGCAGCGGGACGCACTGTGCACTGTGTTTGCCTGCAGAAGGGTCCCCTCCCCTGACAGCCAGCGCCCAGGGGCCATGCACGTGCTGGCACCTCTTGGGCTGTGCCAGAGCAGCGGGATGGGTTGACCCTCCCCAGCATCACTCCGCACTCCAGCACGATCAAGCTGCAGCAGCTCGGTGTCACCCTGACAGTCCTCTCGTTTCTCTCTCCAGGCATCATCGACCTGTCGCAAGTGCCACACCTGCCCGTCCTTGTGCCCCCCACCCCAGGCACCTCTGCCACCACCATGGACCGCATCACCTACATCCCCGGCCCCCCCCAGACCTTCAGCAGCCGGCACAGCAGCTCCCCGCTCTCCCCAGGTAAGGCTGCAGGTTGCTTTTCCCATGGGAAAGCCATTGGGCAGGAGTCCCTTAATCAGTTCAGGTCCATGAATTCAGCACGCTGGGGCAGATGTGGGGAGCCCGAACCAGTTCTCACTCAGGGACCAGCCCACTGGTTCCCTCAAACCAGCTCCTCTGATCCTGTTTGTTGGGAGCATCCTTGCTTTTCCCCCTTCTTCCCAAAGTGGCAGCTGGCAAACAGCTTTGTGGAAGGTAATACTCTGGAGATGGCGCCAGGACAGTTGTTGCACAGTTTGCCTGGGATTTGTTGTGCTGGTTGCCCTCGTCTGTCCTGCTCCAGGTGACCTTGGATGGAGCCGTTCCTTATCTGCTCTGCAGACACAGCAATATGACAAGCAGGTGCTGTTCCCCCGAGGGAATCGTTCTGTCTGCAGCCCTCTCACTACCTTTCGCTTGGGTTTCAGGAGGCCCTACGCACGTGACCAAACAGTCGGGATCGTCAGTGTCGGAGCGGGAACGGGAGCGGGAACGGGAGAGGGAGCGTGAAAAATCCATCCTAGCATCCACCACAGTGGAGCATGCACCCATCTGGAGACCAGGTAGGCTGGGGAGAAGCTCAGCACCACATCTTGGGTCCCACGCTGGGTGGAGGTAGGGTTAGGACTATGAAACGAGCAGCTGAAGAAACTCTTGGTTTTATTTTCCCCCAGGTACAGAGCAGTCCAGCAGCCGTTCATCCTCGCACTCTCACAGCCACCAGCACTCTCCTGTCTCGCCCCGAACCCACGAGACCATCCAGCAGCGCCCCAGTGTGCTCCACAACACGAACATGAAGATCATCTCCTCAGAGACCCCCACCCCTTCCGTCCTGCGGTATGTGCCCCCGCCACAGTTCCAGCCACGGTGGTTAATGAAAGAGCATCGCGTGGGGCACCTCTGAGATGGAGCAAGGGTTGTTTTGGCCTTCAGTCTCAGCAGGAGCAGGTTTGGGGCTTACAGAGAAGTTGTGATGGGGAAGGTGGATTTTGGTGCCCAGTTCCTTTGCTTTTCCTTGTGGTTTTTATTGCTGCCAGGAAAGAAAGCAGGAGGATCCCAGGGCTGTCTGTGCTCAAATCACACAGGCAAGAGAGTATTGCTTCTCTTGCTGAAGGTCGCCTGGTGGTGGAGTTATGAAGGTCTCTGGGACCTGTCCCATGGGTTTTGTTCTCCCCAGCCAATTCATCCAGGCCACAGCACAGGCCAACCCTCCACTCTGGAGACCTTGGCCAGGCAGGGCTGAACGCCAGGGTTCTGGTAACAGCACTCAACTTTCTCCACATGCTTCTCTCATCTTCACCTCATCTTCATTTGCCTTCCAGATCCTCCTCCACCACTACCACGTCACCGATCCGCTCTGCCGCCTTCCCCTCAGCCTCTGCCCTGCGCTCCTCTGTCAGTGGAGTGGACGGCTACGCGGCCCTGATGGACCCGGCCATCCTGCAGAAAGAGGCCTCGAGGGCACGGGAAGCCAAGGCAGAACGACCCCAGACTGACAACAACGTCTTCACCTCAAAGCTGCCCAGTGGGGCCAACCTCGAACAGTCGCCGTCACCCATTAAAGCCATGGAGTCGAGACCTTTACCTGCCTCCGGACCTGGTTCTTCTCATCACTATAGCAGAGGACAGGGGAAAAGCCAGCAGCACCATCACCCTCTGGACCAGCAGCATGCAGCCTCAGGCCCTGAGCAGCACAGCAGAGAGAAGAGTCAAAGTAAAACCTTTGCCATGCAGGAGCAGGAGCTCCGAGCGCTCGGTAAGGCCACCACGACAGCAGCCAACTCCATAGATGTGATTATTGTGTGCCCAATGTCTTGCGATACGGGGCAGTGAGAAAGGCTCGCTAAGTAACTGCTCCACCGGTGATGGTGAGAAATTGGAGGGGAGAGGTGAGAGAGCTGCGGCCTGAAACTCATTTTATTTTGTTATTTCTTATTTTTAGTTGCATGTTTTGGCTCTTGGCTTCATCAGCTCCCCAAGCGCGTTGTCCCTCTGCTTTCCGGTTGTGTTGTCCCGGACTTTATTTGTGTGTGTTTTAGGGATCTTCCCTTCTCCCACCCTCTTTTAGTTTTTCCTGTTGCCAAGTCCTGTTTTGCAAACGCTGTTCAGTTCCTGGTATTGCTTTTTAGAGACAATAGCAATTTGCTAATTCTGATTTCCCCATCGTTAGAAATTCCCAGGCAGTCTGTGAGGAACAGTTGTGGGTAATAAATCAAACGAGCGGAGCAGAGAACTGGGAGTGTGAGCGGGACAGGGCTGCTGGCTGTCAGATGCACGCCTCCCTGCTCACGGTTGCACTCTGGGCATGAAGGATCTCGGAGGGCTTTGCAAACTGCTGCACCATGCAGCTCAGGTGGGCTCCCCTCACTTGGGGTGACCTCGCTCAGAGTCCTGGTGCTAGGTCTTGCAGAAGAGGGCAACGCAGGCAGGGCTGTCCAGGGATCACTCAGCCCAACCGTGCTCGGTGGCCATTTCCAGAGCAGACCACAGGAACCCCCTAATGTCCACACTCTTGTGTAGGACACAAAAGTGCTGGGATAAGTTTCTCCAGAAGGAAGTGCAGGGAGGGGGCTGGATTCAAGGTCTAGGTCATTCTTGATGCTTGACACAGAACATTCATCCTGGCTCCTACCAGCGTACAGAAGCAGCAGGCAGCCCGCGGGGATTTGCTGGGACCCCGTCTTTAAGCTGAAGCGTCTGCTTTGGCCATCAGCTCTGGAGGTAGCTATCCAACTCTCCTTCTTGTAAACCAAGGGTGGAAGGGACACGGCAGCGTGACCAGGGGGAGAAGCTGCTCTTGCCAGCGCATCCCGGCCCACCCATCCCATCACTTGGTAGTGTCTGGTCCCAGCTCCTTCTAGCAGTGTGCTCCAGTGCCAAGGATGTGCCTCTGGCCGCCGTGTGCTGTCTGGCTGAGCTTCTTCTCTGTCTTTTGCCCTGGCACCAGTGTTTCCTCCAGCTGAGTGTTGTGCTGTGGAGGAGAGGGGCAGCTTTTCTATAGCCATCAGCTTAAGAAAGGAGCTGGTGTTTCCCAGTACTCGCCTGTTGGTTAGGGATCTTCCCAGAGCAGGACTCTTCGTCTTGGGTGGATCTGAAGCGTGGTCCCTTCGGTGCTGGCATGCCTGGGGTGTGCAGGATGCTGCATCCGTGTGCCTGGCACAGGGAGGTTCTTCATGGGGGTCCTCCCCTGCCCGTGCTGCAGGTAGGTGCAAGGTCAGTGTGTCCGTGCCCGGGCACCCTCGGGCAGCGCTGCGGGTCGCCTGCCAGATTTGGCGGCAATGGGCCGTTTCTAGGAATTGAGCGTTAGGAGGGTAAAGGTCTGTGAAGGCAAAAGCCGCGAGCGTGCTTAGCTGGCGAGAGGTGGCGTGCGCCCCTTCCAGGACTCCTCTGTCCTCCGCCCCGGATCTCTGGAAGCACAACCCATCAGTGCCTCAGAGTCCTGTTGAAGGATGCTGGTGGTCCCTCATTCCAGCTCTGCTTCCTTTGATGCAGCTTGTGTCCATGAAAAGGGCTTAAAAGGCAGAGAAAGGTCAAGAAGCCTTTTTGCCCCCACAGCGCACGAGTCTGCTGTCTCTAGAGCCAGGACCCGGAGTCCACAAGGCCTCATGCCCCGTTTTCAAGTCCCTGCTGTTGGCCATGCTGGGCTTGGGGCTTTTCTTTGTGAAGCACTTGAGACCTCCTGTGCAGCCACCTCCACTCCTGCAGAGCATTGCTTTCCCTCCTGGCAGAGCAGGTTTTTTATTTTCCTGTGGTTTAGTAGGTGGGGGAAAGAGGGGGAACAAATTGTGAACTCACAGAGGTTGAATTTGATTCCTGAGTCTCCTGCTGTGACCGCGAGCTGCTGAGCGTCCAGCTCTGCAGGAGTGGGACATCCCCTCTGTTCTGCGGCCGTCACCACGATGGGACATCAGAGGTGGCTCTGGGGGTCTCTGAACTGTGACCTGCCAGGTCTTCCTCATCTCCTTTCTCTCCCTTTGCTGAATATTTGACTCTGCGCACAAGCGATGGTTGCCACAGCACTAGGGAAAAGCCAAGCGCGCTCCTGGTTTTACCTTCCTTCTCCCATTTCCCCAGGCTTTCACGGAGGCTACAGCCCTGAGCGGATGGAAGCGGTGAGTCCCGTGAGCTCGCCCAGCCTGTCCCACGAGAAAGGGGCCAAGCTGCTGCAGGATGCGGAGAAGGGGCACGGGGAGCATGACCTGAGGCAGAAACAGCAAGGTGAGGGTAGGGGCTGGCAGCACAAGCCAGCTGAAGAGAGCCCAAGCCAGCGTGGGGCGAGGCTTGGCACTCAAGGAAGGGGACATAGATGTCATCTCACACCTGCTCTCTTCTTTGTGCCTCCCCCAGGCTCGCTGAAGGCCTCGGCTCCCGAAGCAGCCCACCTTCAGCACCTCCGGCAGCCCGACGGCCCCCAGCCCCAGTGCCAGCCCCTGCAGTCCAGCCAGAGCATCAAGGGCCTGAACCAACGGGTGGTCACGCTGGCCCAGCACATCAGCGTAATTAAGCTCTTTCTCACCTTCCCACTGGGGCTCCGGGGAGGAGGGAAGAGCTGATATAAAACATACCTGATGAGGAAGGGTTGGGAGGGATGCTGGAGACCTCAGCACCCCTGGCTGGGGGCTGGAGAGAGCAGGGTGCAGCAGACACGTTCAGCCTGGATGTTTGTGTCCCCAACAAGCCCATCACGAGAGCTGCTGCGGGCAGGAGGCACGCATTACGTCCCCTCAGGGACAAACCAACCTAATTGCCTCCTGCTTGCCCTGTCTTAGTTGAGCCCAGCAAAGCAAAAGGCAGAAACCAATTTGATTTCTAACTCGGGGCTTTCTTCTTCTAGGAGGTCATCACGCAGGACTACACGCGCCATCACCCGCAGCAGCTCAACTCCCACATCCAGACCCCGGTGTACTCCTTCCCTGGGGCTGCGTGCCCCGTGCTGGACCTGCGTCGGACTCCCAGCGAGGCGTATCTGCAGCAGCAGGAGCACACGGCGACCTCCAGGATCTCTCCGCAGGGCGAAGGTGGCAAAAGGTGAGGTCAGAGAGTCCAACGAAGCAGAGGCAGATGGGGTTTTTGCCCACCCGCTGTGCCAGTCTGAGCTCAGATGGACCAGGGCTACCCAGGGTGAGGAGCCAGGCAGGTGCCATTGGCTACTTGGCACCCCGGTAAGGGGGTGCATAGGGCAGGTTGACATTGGTTTTGTGGAATTTATGCTCCCCAGCTTGGGGCTTCCATGGATTACTTGCTTACACGGCCCAGGGTGCAAAATTGCCTTCTGATCTGGGCATTTTTCCCCTGTGGTGGTGCCTCTCTTGCCATTTCTGTTCTAGAGATGCTCTCCAGGCTCCCTTAGAGTCCGTGCATGATCCCCTTCCCAATCAGGCCAGTGTCACAAAATCCTTTAGGTGGGAAGGGACCTCTCCGGATCATCCAGCCCAACACCCTGCTCAAGCAGGTCAACTGGAGCAGGTTGTCCAGGGCCGTGGCCAGTTGGGTTTTCAGTATCTCCACTGATGGAGACTTCAGCACTTCCCTGGGCAACCTTTGCCAGCCTTTGAGCACCCTCACAGTGAAGTGTTTTCTTGTGTTGGGGTGGTTTGGTTTGTGCCCATTGCCTCTTGTCCTGCCACTGTCCTCCGTCCCTGGCAGATCACTGCAGTGACCTTTCAGACTACAGATAGTTCCAAAAAACCTAAAGCAACATGTTTTCCATTGGTTCAAAGTTAATTTTATCTTCGTCACTGTCAGTGAATCAGAAGCTTGTTAGACACGTGCAGTGCCAACTGCAGCTATCCACTTCAGGCACCACCTGTGTTTCTTTTAAAGTCCCTTTCAGATCCTTGTGCTGATCCCAGCATAAGGCAGGTCTGATTGCTGTTGTATGGAATTAAAAAATGGGAAATGTGGGAATGGGGTCTGTCCCCCCACCCAAACACCAGCAGCGACCCAGACTCATCCAGGAAAGAGCAGTGTCTCCAAACTGGTGATTCCTTGTCGGTAAATGTGATTATTGCTCCCAGCTCTGCCTGGTCTTAGAACTGGCTTTGTAGCTCTAGGGGAGAGAGCCCAGCCCTGGCCACCCAGAGATGAAAAAAAAGGAGGGGGAGCAGGGGGGTGGGAAGAAACCACAGAAAGAACAAAGATGTAAATTCCCAGAACTTGCCATGAGGAATTTCTCATGGACTCCAGCCTGGCCATCTCCCAGGCGCTGGCCACAGGCAGGCGTCAAGGGGCTGCATCGGTCTTCTCTGTGCTGCCCCAGCGCCCCGTCGCCCACAGCCAGTGAGCCCCTGCATGGCCCCAGACAAGGTGGAAGGGAGGTGGTTGGTGGTGCCCTCCCCTGTGATCCCGGATACGGTGGAGAATCAAAAGCCATGTCCCCAAAGGGTTAACGTCCCAGTCCTCTGCAGGGGTTGTGTCCCTGCCAGCCAAGGACACTTGGGCTGAGGAAGCAAGTCCCAGGCCCGGTCCCACCATCCCTCTTGGGCAGCTGTGTTTGGGGCGGCTGCCGGCTGGCCCGCTGCCTGGAAATCTGGGCCACGTCTCGGCTCGGTCCCGCTCCGCACGCCTGTGGTGCAGAAAAACGCCCAAGCTGTGCTCTTCCTCCGGCTTGCGTTAAAAGGCGCCGTAAGCCCACAGGGGTGTGGAAGGTTTGGCTTTTTTCCCTGCTGTAGGAAAGCTATTTTAGTCCTCCCCGCCCCCCGACCCCGGGCTGCTCTGCAGAGACAGAGGATGTTGCAATAAACCCGTTGCATCTCCCGTCACTCTGCAGGTCTCCGGAGCAGAGCAAAGCCTCGGCTGGCAGCGGGTCGGACAACTGTATCGAGCCGGTCTCTCCACCAGACGGCGTGGGGGAATCGGAGCATGCCAAGAGTGCCACGTACCCGATCCTGTACCGCGAGGGCGAGCAGCTGGACCAGAGGTGATGCCAAGGGAGGGAACGGTGGGGACAGCCTGGGAATGTTCCTCCCCATCCCCACACTCTCCCTGGCCCAGGCTGCTTTCCTTGCAGCCGAAAGCAATGTCACACCCCAGGTTGCTGTCCGTTTGTAGGGGCTTGTCAGCACCATGTGGTACGTTTGTGGTGGGGATGGGGAGAAACGGTGGAGATCCCAAGTATCTCAGGAACCCCTAGGCTGATCTTGAGGACTTACGCTAAGGGAAGAGTCTCCCTGTAGGACTTTGTGAACTGGATGTTGCAGAGGTTTCCAATGGTTTTCTGCTTTGCAGGATGGGGTCCAAGTCCCCAGGCAACAACACTCAGCCTCCAGCTTTCTTCAGCAAGCTGACCGAGAGCAACTCTGCCATGGTGAAGTCCAAGAAACAGGAGATCATCAAGAAGCTCAGCACGACCAACAAAAATGAAACAGAGTACAGTAAGGACACGTGGGGAGGAGAATGCAGGGCACCAGTGGGGGAAAAAGCTTTGAGGACACACAAAGCAAAGGAGATTTGGGAATGGGTGCTGCTGTGTTAAGAGCTGGGAGCTCCCAGCCAGGGCTCCGGTTTGTTGGGAAGTGCGAGGTCTAAATTCTTCCTGGGATGAGGCATGCTGGTGCCAGCAGGGGCTTTGTGGATCTGGGGAGACGATGGGAGGCTTCCCAGCACTGCATCTCCTTGCTCTGAGGCTGTCAATCCCACCCGCCCCGGATAACCTCAATAGGAAGGAAATAATAAGCCGAGCATGGAGGAGACTGAAGAGCAATTGATATTTTAATGAATGGCCAGCCAAGCTGATTCCTTGCTCCTTGAGATGCGTCTCCCCCCAGTGTTACTTTAATCCCTACGTCAATATTGGTATAGCTCTGTAAAACCAACCAGGCTGGCTTGTATTAGAAATTCAGCCCGTTCATTCATTAACTGCTAATAGAGTAGATAGGATCATAATTTAATTTAGCCCAGCATTATAGAGTCAATAGTAATTCAATTTGAATCCATCTTACGACAGCTGCATCGGATAAGAGGGAGCGAGCTGTCGCGTCTCCTGGATGATGTTACCATGAGCCAACAGGATTGTTATGCCCCTTTGGGGACGGGCGGCCGAACCCCGTGACCTTCCACACTTCCCTTATCAAGGAAAAATGTATAGGAATAGGAAACACCTCTTATTTGATGAGAATTTCTGTTATTCTAAGGAAAGTGATATCCAAGCCAAACAACTCAGCTAAGAGGGAAAATATTGATTTAACATTTCTTCTCCTCCTCGCCCTCCCCACTGCCCAGACCTGCTCCCTGGGTGTGGGGATTTGAGCTTTTGGAAATCCCGTAGGCAGGAGAGAGGGCTTAACTTGGCGGAGCTTGTAATCCCAAGGGACGGAGGGAGGTCAGCACTGAGCACGAAGACATCGCCCTGGCTCTCTGGGCTCTGCCCTTCTGCCCTTTCCCAGGCAGTGAGACGTATCCAGTGTGGTTCTCCCGAAGGCTGGTCGCAACCAGCACCCGCAGACCTCGCCCGGTACATCGGGGAGGTGGGCTACCCTCAGCCTGGGTGCTGTGATGAGGACACTGGGCTCTTGTCGTGGCTGGCGCGGCAGGTCGCTCTCTACCACCAGCCTGCACGTGCTGCTCTCTGTACTGAAGAGCTTCTCTGTTTCTCTCCAGATGTTGGGCAGCCTGGGACGGAGATTTTCAATATGCCGGCGATTACTGGAGCAGGTAACTCTCCCATATACCTGTATCATACCTCCTTTCTTACCAGGCTCACAGCCATGGAGAGCAGGAGACTCGGTAGATTTAAGCATCTCCTTTTTTTCTTTTTGCCGTGAGACCAAGCGTAGCAGTTGCTGGGAGTCTGAAGCCTTGGGGCACACCGTGACTCCTGCTGTGGAGTTGCAGACAGTGCAGTGTAATTCCTTGGAATGCCTGGCAGAGTTTGAGGAAAGATTAAAAGCCAAGCAAGGGTTGGCCATCTGATCCCAACAGAGGGTTAAATTATAGCAAGGTGGACCTCACATTGGGGAGAGAGCACCATGCTCTTGCTGGGACCTTGTGGTCACCCATGGATGGGTAGGAGAGCATCGGTGGAAGGGAACGTGAGGGTGGGCAACAGGCTCTGTGCCACCATGGGCTGGGCAGGCTGCAGGAGCCAGTTGCAAAAGCAAATTGGGGTGAGAGCAGCACCCCGTAGCCTTGAACTGTGGGTGTTGGGCAAACCGATGATGGCTGAGGACCGAGAGGAGGTGTTACCGGGGAGATGGAGGGGTGCTCGGGCACAGGGGTGTGGCGGCGTGCTCAGTCCTCCAGGTGCTTAAAGCATGGGTTGGCCGGTTTCTCAGAAGCTGGGAGGAAGCACTCAGCTGGTGGCCGGGTCTGGCCACGGCGGTGCAGGCAGGACTGCTTGGACCTCTGCCGCTGTGCAGAGCAGGGGGCTGCCAGCGCATGGAGGGTTTCAGGCTGATCGCCCGGTTCTGGAGGAGCAGGTTTGGTGGTGGTGGTGGTATCTGAGCACTACTGCAGGTAGCCATGGTCGGCTTGAGCAAGTCCCTGGCCCTAACAGGCATTAACCTGCCAGCTGGCCTAACCCGGGGCTCGCTGCCCCCCCAGCCTGCAGAGAGCTTCCCGACTCTGAGGGAGAAAAGGTACTGCGAAGGGCTGAGGATGGTCCCCCAGACACCCATGGAGATGTATTTGCCATGCTGAGGACCACCATGCAGGAGCTGCAGTGGAGATTTAGGCACTTCCCCGGGGGCACTGCACTCTCCCCAGCCCTGCTGCGCCTGCGGCTTTCAGCCCAGCTGGGAAAGGAGGAGAGGGAGCAGCCTAAGGAAGGGATTTTGTTAACAGGGGATGGGAAGTGGCCCCACGGAGCCGGGTGACCGGCATGGGCTTCCTTGGCACAGGACAGAGGCCAGCCCGAGGGTGAAGGTCGGCGTGAAGGCTGTCGAGCTGCTGCCACCTGCCGCAGCCATGTCCGTGTGGGCATGTGAACGAATGAAATGGATCCCCACTGAGGAGTATTAATTGATACTTAATTGATTAAGTATTAATGTTCTCCTACAGCAGGAACGCCTTCAGGTTGATAATTTTAAGTAGGAGGAACTTTTCCCACAACTAGGGGAAGGAGGTGCTGTGGGCAAGGACTTTGTGTGGTAGGAGGGCCGGGGCCAGCCGTCAGCGGTGCAAGACCGCTCGCCGGCGCGGACGCGTTTGGGAGAAGGAGCCAGCTCGTGTCAGCAGCTGGGACGAGAGGGTGCAGCCGGCCAGGACCCATGGGTCCACGGCAGGCAGAATTTGGGGGGTGAGGCCCAAACTGCTGAGAGCCTCCCCTGGTTAAAGCTGCTCCTGCTGTGCTGGAGCGCGGTGTCAAGGCAAGAGTGTAGGGAGCTGAGGGCCGGGGTCTGGCTGGAGGGGAGCGGGAGGGACACTGCCCGTTTACAGGAAGGCAGGCGAACCCGGGATCCGTCCCTTTCCAAGCAGAGGGGCAGCGTGCCCAGCGCCAAACCCCCGGGATGGGGTGAACTGGGGGGCGGCTGCCGGTGGGGCTTCCCTCGCCGACCTGCTGTTTTTGTGTCTGTATTTTGCCCTTGCTTGTTCCCTGTAACCGCCGCCTTGGGAACGGCGGTGGCGTGGCTGAGCCTAGTGCCCTCTGGTCCCTGTGCGACGCTGCACCATAACTGCATGGCTTGAGACTCACAACCACGCGGACACACCGCTGCGCCTCTGCCTCCTGTCCCGTAGCCGCGGCTCAGCCCGGGAGGGGGCCCTGGTCCGCAGCGGGCACCTGCCCCTGGGGGAGGAAGGGATTGGGCTGGGACGATGGGCGGGGGGCTCGCAAAGAGCGTGAGGAGGGACGAAGGGACTCTCCCATCCCCAGCGTAGCTGACCCCACGCAGGCTGCGTGCCCTCGTCCGGGGCCTGCCTGCATTTGCCACCTCTCACGCCATGGCCAAATCCAGGCACCTCTTTCCAATCAAGTGGTTTTGTGGCCAGCCCCCTCTTCCTTCTCTGACTTTTCCTCCATGGGAAACTGCCCCAGTCTCCAAATTCCTGGCACACTGACTTCTGATCCGTGTGTGCATCCGTATGGACTCCCGTCCCCGTGCCGAGCCTGGCGCAGCCCCCTCTTCTTGCAGTCATTCCCCAAGGCTCAGTGAAGCCCCTTTCCCCCTTTCCTCCGAGTCCTTGGTCCCAGGGAACCCTGCCTGCCTGCAGCACTCCCGAAACCCAAATCCAAGAATATGTCCCATCCCATCCCACCGCCAGCCCCTGCCAAGCCCTGGGGCGGGATGGAGCGGGGAGGAGGAGGAGGAGGACGGGTGCATCGCAGCGCTTTAAAGAACAAGATGACAAAGTTTGTTGCTTTGCGAGAATGTGCTGACTGTTTGTTTCTTCCCTTCTCCCTTGTCTCCTTTCTCCCCTCTCCCCGTCCCCCCCATCTTTCTTCTCATTTGGCTCCCCCCCATCTCCCGTCCCCTCTCTCCTCCCCCTCCCGTTATCTCCCAGGGCTAATCAGTTGTAGGAGCCAGTCGGTCCAAGAGAATTCCAGTACCAACATGGGGTTGGAGGCAATAATTAGGAAAGCCCTAATGGGTAAATATGACGAGCAGTGGGAAGAGCGCTCACCTCTCAGTGCCAATGCTTTTAACTCTCTGAATGCCAGTGCAAGCCTGCCTGCTGCTATGCCCATAACTCCTGCTGATGGACGAAACGAGGACGTGCGCTCCTTGCCAGGTCTGCAGCCCTCCCCACCTCCGCTCTCTCTGTGTTATTAATTCTCAGCCTTTGTATTCTCCCCTTTTTGTGGGTGGATTTATTCCCGCCTCCCCCCCCATTTTTGTTCATTTTGGTTTTCTTTTATCCCCTCCCTCCCCCAGCTTCGAGCTTTGTGAATCCGCTGATTAATCCTGGTCTTGTTTGATGTTCATTTAATCGTCTCGGAAGGTGCTGTTGCTTTCTCTAAACCACTGACTGTGCTCCTTTCCCCATTTGTTGGTTTTTAATATCTTTTCCTTTTTTTTTTTAATACCATGGAAAGGTTTATGAGGGGGGGGGCGGGGAAAACCCCACTCCCAAAAAACTGAAGCCATAAACTGAAATAGCGACCCCAAACTGTCCATAAACCCCGGCCGGGATCACTGCTCCCAGAACAGGGGACTGTTCTGGGAAGGGCCAGTGTGGGAGGACACAGAGCAGGGTGGCCTTTCCCTCCCCACCCCGAGCGTGGGACAGGAGGGTTGGATGGGACCTGGGGGTGCCTGGAGCAAGAGGGAGAGCGTAAGGGGGGTGAAGGTGGTAGAGATGGGGGACAACTTCCGAGAGCGGGGCACCACTGCCCGCTGTGCTCGGGTGGGGCTTGCAAAGCGGACTGGGCATCGTGTCGGGCTCTGCCCAGCTTTGGGGTAAGACTTGAGCAGAGCCAGGAGGGTTGTTGCGCAGATCCCGGGTTAAGGAAGAGAGGAGGGGGACCGGGGATGGATGGGGGAGAGCATTTGCCCCCCGTATGCCTGCAAAGGGCCGATGGCCTCTTGCGAGCGCCCTGCGCAGAGCCCAGCATCTGGTGCTGGGGGGCACCCTGGCCGTTTGGGCGCGGAGCCCCTGAAGCTGCGGAGCGGGGTCCTGGGAGCACACATGAGCATTCCTCCGGGTCAGCTCAGGCCAGGCACTCTCTAGCTGGTTGCAGAAAAGCTTTTCTGGCTCCTGCATGAAACCAGCCACACTCTCCCATGCTCGGGGGAGGCTGCTTGGGTAGGCAGGGTGGGATGCAGAGCCCATCCATCCCTCCCGCTTTAGCCAGGCTCACCCACCCAGCAGAGGCTGTTTTGGCATTAAACCTTTTGAAAACTGGCTGTCACCAGGGATTTTGCTGTTAAAGACCATCCTGGCCATGTAGACCATGGGACCAGGGAATGTGCTTGGGGCTTTAGCACTCACACAGCTCCCAGGAGGTCCCTGCCGACCTGGCGCAGGGGTTCCTGTCCCCTGGTCCGTGTTTGTGGGGCTCAGGAGCGGGCCCCACAGAGAAACGGCCTGGCCAAACCTGCGTGGCTGCTCCTGCCCCAGGTCCGCTCCCCGCGACGGTCGGTAGCATCAACCCACAAAGCGGGGGCAGCACAGGAGGGGAGAGAAACCTTGAGCCGCTGCGGCTGCACGCCTGCCCCTCAGAGAGCTCACCCCATCACCCTTCCCCGCCATGGAGCCGTCGGCCCCTGGGGTTGAGTTTTTCTCCTGCCGTGCGCCATTTTTGCAAGCTCTGGGTACCCACACCCCCTCCCCAACCCCCCGAACCCCATTGTGAGGAGGCCGGGTGATGAGCGGGTGCTTCTCTTTGCAGGAGGAGGGGGGAAGCCAAAGATCGCTGCCAGGCCCAACAGCCGCAAGGCCAAGTCCCCGGCGCCGGGTCTGTCCTCGGGCGAGCGGCCGCCCTCCGTCTCCTCGGTGCACTCAGAGGGGGACTGCAACCGGAGGACGCCACTCACCAACCGCGTCTGGGAGGACAGGCCCTCGTCTGCAGGTAGGGCTTGGGTGGGGAAACATCCCCAAAGCGGCCGTGCCACCCTCACCGGGGGCTGCAGGACGGCAGCCGCTGCCCCAGCGTTGACTCTCCGCTTCCTCCTCCCCGCGCAGGTTCGACGCCGTTCCCCTACAACCCGCTCACCATGCGGCTCCCCAGCGGGGTGGTGACGGCCACCCCCGCTGCCCCGCTGCCGCAGGGAACTCCCGGCAGCCAGCACCACGCCTGGGACGAGGAGCCCAAGCCCCTGCTCTGCTCCCAGTACGAAACCCTCTCGGACAGTGAATGAAGCGAGCCAGGGGCAGGGAGACGGCGATCAAACCCAGGGCGCGGAGAGCGAGCGGGACGCCCGGGGCGAGCGCCCGCCGCCCCGGCCACGCCAGCTCTCACGAGCGAAGATGCAGGAGCAGAGCTATTTTATTTTTTCCTTTTCCTTCCTTTTTTTCCTTTCCCTCCCAACCAGCCAATTTAGGGGGATTATTTTTTTTTTAATTATTTTTCATTTGGGTTGTTTTTTTTTTTTTTTCTTTCTCAACATCTGGAAATTTCTGCATCCTCTTCGGTCTGGAAAAAAAAAAAAAAGAAAAAAGCCTTAACGAGACAAAACCCAAGGAACCCATCTTCGATCTTGGCAGCCTTGCCGGGCTGTGACCCCTGCGCTCGAGAGGGACTGTGAGCGGCCGCGCGCCCAAAGCGCGCGCATCCCGGGACTGCATGCGCTCGGACGCTCTGTCGGCACGCTCCTGCGGAGTCAAGTGAGGCCGTGCTGCAGAAATGCAAGACCTTGAGCGAGTTAAAGAAAAAAAAAAAAAATGTTTAAGAAATAGGATGGAACCGCCCCGGTTGGGTTCCCCCCAGCTGATCTGAGGGCTGGTAGCCCATCATAGCCACATGCAAGACAGATTGGCCCTGAAGCGGTCTCAAAATGCTTCAGATGTGGCTGGGATGAGCGGGGAGGGGAGGGAGTGAAGAGCCGTTTCTTAAAAAAATACAAAAAATCCTGGTCCCTTCGGTGGAAGCGATGCCGGGCTTAAATCGGAGCGGGCAGGGATGTCCCCGGGCCAGCTCGCGCGCTGCCCGCGGAGGGGCTCGGTTGCTTTAAGTGCATTGTTTTCTGAATGGTGAGAAAAGGCAATTGTAAATTGTATTGGTCTACAGGGTATATTTTTGATACCTTCAGTGAATTATGTCAATATTTTACGCAAGGAAGGACTTAAACAAAACACAGTATTACATGCTGTACAAGGTTCTGTTCTTACATGCAGGCTTTGATGCGTTTGTCCATTGTATGGAAGGGTTTAAAGAGAAAAAGAGAAGGTAACAATGATCCATCAGAGTTATCTGTAAGGAGAATGTATGAGCTTAGTTTAAAAAAAAAAAAGAAAAAAACAAACAAAATCTTGCCATGGTTGCAGGGCCCCCCTGTTACACACCTTTGCTGACTCAGCAGAAATCGTTGGCTAGTTGCAGATGATTCTCCAGAGCCCTCCGAGCTGGCCGGGTGCAGGGGCAGAGCGGGCAGGAGGCCGGCGTGGCAGGGAGTTCACAGGAAATGTTAAAAGAAAAAAAAAAAAAAAAAACCAAGGGAAAAAAAAAAGGAAAAAAAAAGTTTTTATTGTATTTTTGTGATACACACGAATGCTCTACTTTACATTATTTTTTTCATTCCATGATGTTGGCTCATATCTGCAGTTACATGGTTAAAGAACAAAATATTAGACTTTTTTTCATTCACTTCTGCTTTCTTGCTCTGGGGAGAAAAAAAAAATGGCAAAAAAAAAAAAATATATTAAATGCTTTGCATTCTATACGCTAGAGGAACCCAGAGCACGGCACAGACTTTCCGCCTCTCCCGCTGCTGGGGGGCAGCCAGCCCCCGCCACCTCCCGGCAGCCCTCGCATCCCAGCGCGGGGCCGGCGCCGTCGCCTTCCCCATGGATCTTTCTTTTCCCCCTGCAACGTTCCCAGGTTGATTCTGATTTCAAAGCAAGAGAATGATGGTGTTTGTTGTTTGTTTGGGTTTTTTTTTTTTTTGTTGGGGTTTTTTTTTGTTTTTTTTTTACAATGTACAGGTTTTTAATGTTCATCAATGTTTGTGTCTTTTCTGTTGTGCTTTTTTTTTTTTTTTTTTAAAGAAAAAAATCCGAGACGATGCACAAGCGATGTGGAAGTCTTTCCGTTCCCAGGTTATTGCTGCTGGTGTCTCTGTGGCTCAGAGATGTAAAAAACTTAACAGAGCTGATGTCTGGGCATAATGCTATTAAAGTGTTGCAGATTTTGCTGGGAAAAAAAAAAATCCAAATCCGACCCATCTTCAGAGCCGCCTCCTTAACCTTTTCGGAAAAAAAAAAAAGGCAAAAAAAAAAAAAAAAAAAAACCACAACAAAGAATAAAGTTCCCACTTGGCACAGTAGCGATACTGTGTGCTGCTTTGGTCTCTCCAGGAAGGCGCTGGTTGCTGGTGGAAGGCAGCTGCGGTGGTCGCAGCCCCGCTGACCTGCATCGCGGACCCCTCCGCCCACAGCTCTCGCTGGCAGGGACCCTGGCACGGGTCGAGGTGTGGAGAGAGGGGCGAGAGAAGCGCCTGAACTGAGCTCCTGCCCATGGAGTGACCGTGTGGAGCCTTGGTTTCCATCGTCGCTCGCTCTCTGTGGTGGTACGCGCAGCCCCGCACCGTGCTGGGGATGGAGGCGCTGGGGCAGCGTTTGGGTTCCTCACCGTGTGGGTGTCCTGTGCCGACCCCGCAGGCCGAGCGCGGCTGGGTGTCGGGACACGGAGAGGGCCCCCTGACTCTGGCCTGGAGCTGCAGAGCCGCCTTCTCACCGCCCCAGCCGGAGCAGGGCTGGGTTGTCCGCCCGTTAACCCCAGGCAGTGCTCACCACGCCGCGGCCAGCACCAGGAGCCACAGGCTGGCGGGCGAAGAGCTGGTCCCACCCTTCAGTGCTAACGCCGTAACCGTGTTTCTCTTTTCCTCGCGTTTCCAGCGTGTGTTTCGTGTGCGGGGCGAAGGGTCAGAGCTGGCCAGGAGCCCTGAAGCACAGCTGATGCCCAGGGCTGCGCTGCGAGGGTGCTGCTGCCTTCAGAAGTTTTCAGATGTTTCTGAGGTTCGTTGAGTCCTTCTGAGGTTCGTGGCTCGTGCTCATGGGGGATGGTTGGGCAGATGTTATCCAGCATTTTCCGGGCAGGGCGTTGCGTGCAGGAGGGGATGGCGCTGCGGGGCCAGGAGGGATGTGGAGGTGCTGGGGAGATGCTCACGCCCTGCTTGGTGTGATCCTCTGGGATCGTCTCTGGAGCAGGGAGCCAGCTGCAGTGGTGACATTCCTGGCTCCGTACAAGAGCTCAGGCCCTGGCTGTGCCCTGTCCCCGTCGCAGCAGGACGGCCTGCCCTGGGCCGGGAGACGCAGGAGGGGAGCAGCTCGGGTGTGGCAGGGACACAGGTGGGTTTTGCTCCGGCAGGATCCTACGCTGGGGACCTGGCCACGGCACAGCTCTTTTTTGGCACTTTCTGTCTCACTGCGTCTCCAACATCGGTCTGCCGCGCACGCCCCGTCCCCGCACAGGCTCTCCTGTGCCTGTCCCCCAGTGCGTGTCTGGGGCTGCCACAGGGTGACCCCCAAATTTCCCTGCTCACGTGTGGGCTGGGGGGAGCACGGTTTTGGGAAAGGGGAGCTGCTGCCTGTCCTGCGTGGCTCTGGCCTGCGCTCTCCCCCCTGCCCACCCCACGGCTGGGGACTGCGGCGTCTCTGAGCCCCCCAAAACCTGGCGGCGGGGTCTGACCGGCACCTCCTTGTGCTGCCGGTTGTGGTTGTGCAATCCAGGAGAAAGTCAGAGTAAACCATTAAAAAAAAAAATCCTCGAGTTTAAAGTTAATGTTGGCCAACTTTGTAACTTGTACAGACGGGCAAACAAACTATTGGACAATTTATCGCTCGAGCTGTACCGGGGGGGATCTCTCTCTTTTGTACAGCCTGTGCAGAGCTGGTTTGCAGTGAGTTGTACGATAGCCGGGGCTGTGCAGAGAGACCGCCGCCTGTAAATATTTCCGCGGCTCGCTCGACGGGGTGGGGGGTCTTCTGCTAAAGGTGAAGGGGTTTGTTCGCTGTTATTTCGCTCGGCGTGCCCACCGGCAAGCGGTATGGGTAGCAGTGTCCGAACGCTGCCTTACTGGTTAAATAATAAAAAAAAAGGCAAAGAAACCAAACGCCCCACTCCCCGCAACAGCTTATTTGGCAGCAAAATGCAGCAGTTTCCTGCCCGTTGGTGTGCGTGAGCCCGGGCAGGGCGAGCGGCTCACGGGGCAGCGGAATTGGGAAGCGGGATGGATGATGGCGAGCGGGGTGTGGGGCGGGTTGCGGACCCCCAGGCTGGCAGGGCACTGATGGGGGTGTCTGTGGGAAAAGGGGGTGAGATGGGGGGGAAAGAGTCGGTGGCAGCAGTGCCCCAAGGTGTGCAGCTCAGTCACATCGGGGCTGGCCGATACGGCCCCCGACATCGCTGCCAGCTGGGATCTGCGCACCCCGTGACCCTCCAGTGGCACCGCTGGCGATGGGGACGGGGCTGCTGGAAGGACCTTGGCAAGGGTGATGAGTTTGCTGGCTGAAGCACAACAGGACATCACACCCTAAAGCCCAAGAGAGCCGCCTGCGCTCTGGCCAAGTCGCAGCCTCCCTCCTTGCCTCAGTTTCCCCATCTGCAGGTGGGACTCGCACCCCTGCACTGCTTTTTAACCAACTGGTGACCAAGAGCTGCTTAAGCATGATGTTTTTATTGACTATGGTCACCAGGGATGCTGGTGGCACCCAAGGGACCTTGCACCCCTTCGCTAAATGCCCCCCAAGAAGAGATGCCTGCATCCCTGCCAGCATCGAGCAGGTGATGCCAGAGCACCCCTTGGCTTCGTTGCTTTTTGACCGGTGGCCAAGGAAAATATCGTTCAACTGGGATTGAGTTTAAAAATTCACTTTAAAAAATAAATTAAAAATAAATATATTTTTATTTTAAGATATATTTATTTGTGAGGATAATCCTTCATAATCCCTGTAGGAAATTACTGGGGAGGCTAATTGGCCGCTACCTAATTAACAATGGAAATAGAAGCCTCGGTATCTGTTTGCAGGTCTAAATTGCTTTACCTCTGCCATCCGTGCCATGGGGTGCACTTGACTTTGGTTGGGGCGGGGAGCTGTAAGTCCCCCTCCCGTGTCTGCACCTTTGGGGCCGGTGCCGTGGGGCTCGGGAGCTCTCCCCGCTTCCCCGGTGTGTGTGTAAGTGGCATTTAATAGGACAAGTGACGAATGGGGGGACGGCGAGCCAAGGGGTACGGCTTCGCCATGACAAACTGGAAGGCTATACGGAATTTAATTTGAAGGGCTGTTAGTTGGTTTTGCACTTGGGGGCCTTCTGCTGCCTTTCCTGGGGCTCAGAACTGGGTTTTACACAAACGGTGTTTTCCTGAGAGCAGCAGTGTGCAGGTGTTACCCCTGCCTTCTGACGGCTCAGCGTTTCGGGTGGCCACCCCGATCTGAGGTGCTGCAGGCCCTGGAGGAAGGCTCCCCGATGGTGCGTGACTGGTTTGTGCGCCCAGGGGGTGTCCAAAAGGCTCCTGTCTCCGTGTGGGTGAAGGATCGCCCTGGGTCATCTCTGAATCACCCAGACATCATCTGAAATCCCTCCAGGTACGTACCCACGCCCGCAGACCCTGCCTCTCCGGTCTCTGCACGCTCCTCTCCAGTGACCAGCTCCCACGGCGACGCACAAGGTGGGTACCTGCTGGCTCTTACAGAGCAGCCTAGAGATCTCTGAGACCAGAGCTTCTGTTGAAATCCTTCTTGGAAAGGCTTTTGCTGCTCTGAAGGCAATTAGACTAAGTTAATACATAGGACGAACAGAAGCCAAGCTGTTCAGCTTCTCACATCAGGGTTTAAACGCTGACGAGGGCTGACAGTGGCAGCCCTCGTCAATAATTCACACTGATGCTGTAGAAACAGAAGGTGGGAAAACTCGAAATTCAAGGCCAACGCTTCTGATTTAATGATGGAAAACTTTAGGTCTCCTTGAAAAGCTCTCGCATAAGGAGATGAAAATGAAATGGGACAAAAGCAGATGGCTTCGAAAACCAGCAATAAAAAAGTCAGAAGTCCAGACTCACTCATGTTGTGGCTGGGGGGCAGACAGGGCTTTTTGAAGGGAGGAGGGAAGACAAAAGATGGTCCCTGGTGTCTTTGCCCTGGACAGAGGCCATGAGAAGGTGCAGGAGCATTGTGACCTTTTCCTGGTGATGAACTGGTGTTTAGTTAGGATTATGGGGAATTTTTTTTCTTTTTTTGAAAGAATTACAGCAAGAGGAAGATTTTTTAGCTAGGCTAGGCTGAGTTAGAACAGGGAGGAAGGGGCACAAGATGGAGATTATCCTGTGCAACGGGCTTCAGCAGCCTCCCTGCATGTGCCCTGCGGGTGACGGGGAAGGGAGAGGGATGGCTGTGGTGCCCTGCGATGCGCAGGATAGGATTTAAAAAAAAAAAAAAATAAATATATATATATATATATATATACACACACACAAAACCTGTGTGGTGGTGGCACCCAGCCCTGTGCCCTCCCCAGAACGGCAGCTTGTAGTCCCTACACACCAGCCCGCAGCGGAGCAGGGGCTCTTCAGTGGAGCGGCTGAACGGGTCAGACGTGCCTTTGGCCAGGAAAACCAGTAACCATCCTGGGCTCCTCGCAGCAGGAAGCATTTTATACTCTCCTGGCAATTGGAATCCAAATAGTCATTAATCAGTTTTTATGATTTGCCATGAAATTATGTATGCTCTCTGATAATGATGCAGAGAGCTAAAGAGCTGATCTTGGCAGGAGATGAGACGTTTCAGGCTGGCGAGTAACTTGGAAGGAAAATAGAGCCGCTTTTGATGGGATGCCTGGCTCTTATCAGCCTTGGGACACTGAAGGGCGTCGGGCGGAGGCAGGGGTGTTTTGGCTGGCAGAGGTCTGCCTGGTTTTTGTGCCCATCTTGGAAGAGCTGGGTTCGTACGAAACTTGGGAATGAGTGTCACTGTGTGTGGGTAACAGCTAAATTAATTGTCAGGTTTATTTATCCTCTCATTTTTGGCCTCCTGTAATTACCAACATGAGTATTTGTCAGGAGTCCAGGCAGCGGAGCGGTAATAAATCACTCCCTGCCGACGGGAGGTTGGAGCAGCGGTGTCTGAGCGAGCCAAGATCGGTGATGGCTTGAGTGAAGTGCAAGTGCTGTCAGAGGAGCTGGTGGGCTGGTGCACAAAGAAAGAAACAAGCAAAACCCTTTTAAAAACAATTTTGTAGAAATGGTCCTGAAATAAACTCCCTGGACACACAGTTCTCCAGCCCGGAGCCGCGGTTGTCTCAGCCGTTGTGCAGAGGAATGACCGAACGGGGACGCAGAGGGGCTTGGGGCAGGGAAAGCCTCGGCCGCCCCCGGCGCGTGGGATGCTGCAGGTCCCTTCCTGTGGCGGCACCAGGGCGTCCTGTGTGAAATGTACAGCGGGGAGGACACCTGGGTTGGAAGGCAAAATCCTTGTGTTGCAAACACACCACTTCCCAGGCCTTGCTTTCCAGAGCGGTGCTGGAGTGCCAGTCAGGTGTCCGGATCCCAGCCAAGGAGGTACCGTGCTCATCTCGGCTGCACACGGAGCAACCTCGGCGTAACCACCAACAGATGAGACTTTCCTCTTGTGGGCCCTTGTAAATGGAGAGCAGGGAGAAATAACTGCTAGGAGATCCATTCTGCCACCTACATCGCAGAGAGGAGAGCATTGGTCACACATCAGTTCCATATTTTCAAAGAGGCCAGTGTGTTTCCTTGCTTTGGGAATAACCCGCATGTCTCTCGCAGCGAGTGCACGTAACCTGACGAAGCGCAGGGTGTTAGGAACGGTGGTAAACGCCAGCTGAAGAGCTCTCTGCTTTGAAGTTGGACGCCGTTTTAAACTCTGCAGGGTACTTTTGCTTAGAAAAAGCAGCAGTTGTCAGTGAAGATTGATCTCGGTCCAGAAATTTTTCCTGCCCCCTCCGACTTCTTTTCATATTTATTAGTCATTTGCAATCTCTTTGATGACTAGATGCATGTCCAGCTCGGGGAAAACTCTGTTGCAGTATTCACCGAGGCGATGCGAGGGGATAAGAAACACCAGTTGCACTAGCTGTGAGGTCTGGCCATGCTAACGATGATGTATTTCGAGATGTCATTATTAATTGCCACAGTAGCCCCCAGTGTCCCCGAGCAGAGGCGGAGGAAACCCATGGAGGAAGCAGAAGCCCTGGGGAGGCTGCTCTGAGGTCTCAGCCACAGGCATGCAGCCCCAGTCGAGCCAGCCAAAATCAATTCTCTGCACGTTGCAGGTCAGTATTTGCAGAAACCTGCAAGAGAGAGGTATCTCCATGGGCTGCTGCGGGCTCCTTTCCTGCCTCCAGCAGCACACAGGGAAGAGACGGTTTCATGAAGAGCAAAAAGCAGAGCAGCATCATGTAGAAGATTGCTCTCGAAGACACTGCATCCTTATTCAACACGTTCCTCAAACTCTGCTCAGAGCAGCTGTCAGTGGGTGCGGCGTGATGGGCCCTGAATCAGCTCCGGTGAGACAAAGGCTCTGACGAGATTTGGAATCCACCGACTTGGGTGTTTGTTTGCAGAAGGCCAGAGTGTAGATAATGCAATCCTGACCTGGCTCTGCCTGAGATCCAGGAGTATTTTCTACTTCTGTTTCTTCCCGAACCCTTTCCAGAAAGCGAAGCAGCTGCCAGAGGTCAGATACGAGGACCCTGGTCAGTGCGTGCCTGAAGATGGGTGCCAGGTCTGGATCTGCATTCCAGTTGGACCAAAGCAGAGTTTTTCCCCACGGGGATGTCAATCCTAGGCCTTGGCTTTGAGCCGTCTCCAGCTTTTGTGTTTTTGGAACCGAAAAGGAGCGCCACTCTGTTCAAGGGAAGAACAAATTCTTACACCCCATCTCTATAACCCAATGAGAAGTCACAACCAGTTCAAGCACTGCTGGCTCCTTAGAAATTAAACCCATCTAACTTCACACCGCTGGCCCCATTTTTAAGCTATCAGGATAAATCCAATCCCCATGGGTTGCCGGAGCATCCTGCTCCCTTTCAGACCAGCAGCAACCCCTGAGCTGGAGCTGCCTCTTCCATCCACTGGTGAAGGAGAACAGGTTGTTCTTGGGTCCCTTTGTGGGGGAGGGCCGCTTTTTTTATTAGGTCCAGATGTTGCTTTCTGCCTTGGGCCATGCTGGTAAGTACAGCAAAGCATGTTAATGTTGGCTGGAAGAGCCTCATTGGAAATAGGCTTGAAGGAAGCAGGGTTTCTTCTGCACCCCCATTTCCTGGGGGTCCGGGGGAGACGAGCCAGCACGGGAGGCACAGGCACGGACAAAGGGTTGACTTGCTGCTGAGCAGCCCTCTTCCCTTTGCTCTCCAAAATCTCCCAACAGAGTATGGCTTTAGCCAGCCTCTCACTTCTCCAGGGCTCTTGGGTCCCTGCTGTCCCCTGGCCAGTGGCCGCTGTCCCCAAGCTGATGGCACCCCTAGGCAGAATTGGCCCCATCGCTGGGCTGAGGGGGTCTCTTCTGGACCAATTTCCTGTTGGGTTTTGTATTGAGATGTGGAGATGGAGGACCCTGTGTGAGGGGCAAGGCTGCTCTCCAGATGTTCTTTTTCACAGTTAGGCAGTGTTTAAAAATATATGTGATTTTTCTTTTTTTCCTCCCCTTTCTGAGTGCATAGAGGAGAGACCCTTGGAGGGGTGAGCAGCGGGGAAAGGGCAGACACTCCACTGCAAAATGAAGCTTTTCCAGAAAATGCTGAGCTGGGCGCTTTGCGGGCGCACAGCATCGTGCGGCTGGCTAACGGAGCTGGGCTCCAATGGGTCCCCATGATCTGGTGCCAAGCCTGGAGGCCTTCGAAACACGTGGCTCGTTAACAGTGTACTCCAGTACGACTGGGGCTCGCATAGAGGGCTGGCGCTGCCAAAATGTTTACAAGTCCTGGTGGACTTGAAAAGGGCCCAAGCTGCAAAGTTCAAGGGCAGAGCTGGAGGCAGAGCAGTGCTGTGCTTAGCGAAGTACCCTCAGCCTCAAGCGCTGCTCCGCCATTCCCTGCTCCACTCCACCTTCACCTCACCTTGGTAACAGGGCCAGGCCAAAGCTCTAAGGATGCTCAACTCCTCTCCCAGATACTGGTCAGGGATCTGCATGGCTCTGGGCGCTATCTCCTCTGATTCAATCTATATTCCAGGGTAAAGCCTGTGCTCAACCAGCCAAGGATGCTCTAAGAGGCCTGAGATGCTGCCATCCCATAACACCTCACTAGAAGCTGGACCTGAAGCTAAAGCCCCAGCTCTGCACCTCCAAGCCCATCCTACTTGGCCACAACAGGTTGGTGGGGCCATAACACAACGATGTGCACCATCGCCTAGCCAGCCGCAGGCGCGGGGACGCCCGCTCTTAAACCCGTCCCCTGCCTCAGGCAGCCAAGCCGTGCTCTTCAGCAGCTAGAACAAATGTCCTGGAAGTGCAGGCGCTAAAAAAAAAAAAAAACCAAAACATCGGAAGCACAGCAAAAACCCATCTGTGAGTGGAAGAGGTCAAAGAAGAATACAAAGGCTTTTATTTCCTGAGGCATTTGTCAGCAAGACAAATGTGTATTTTTAAATTTGCTGCGTTTTCCTAGCTGGCCTCCCACACAAATGCCAAATGGACTTTCACTGGCGTAAAGCAGGGTGTTGGCTTGTGTCCTTTGTAATCCAACGCTCGGGGACTCGGGCGAGGAATCGGCTGGATCACTGTTCATTATCAGTAAGCGGGGTATATTTAAAGGAAATGGGCAGATTTCAACACAACCTCTATAACTAGTTTATTGCTGGCGTATTCCTCTCTTGCCCTTATTATTTATGTTGAAAATGATAAATGAGGGATTGATGGTTCTAGCTGGGTTCTGAATAATCAGGTTATTTCACTGTAAAGCCCCAGGAGAAGGTAATGTTTCTACAATCCTCCATCAAAGAGAATGCCGTTTGTTCCACTGCTCTGCACTTGCCATATTTTTGCACCCTCCCTCTGCCAAGTGCACGTATCCCCACACTCTCCCACAACACATCCCAGTGGCAACGCGGGTTTCCCAGTCCATGCAGCTCCTTGGCATCACTACCTACAGCCACGCAGCAGGTGTTTGGGGCAGTTTGCTCTCCAATGCAGAAGGTGATGGGCGTCTTGGTGGCCCATGATGGGGGGCTGCAAGCCAGGTCTCTGGGGAGGTGCGCGGAGGGCCCCGACTGCGGCAGTCAGCTGGGAAGAAGCCCTGATCCCATTTGTACTTCAAGGAGCCGCAAATAGCCGCTGGCCTCGGGATTTGCTTGTGAGACAGGAAGAGCCCTGGGGAGATGAATTGAATGTTTATATATATAGAAATGTCTGATCACCGGGCTCAGAACAGGCTCAGGAAGGGAATCTGGAGGTGGTTAGCAGGAGAGGAGGATATTTTTATGCTAGAAATGTGCTGTCCGCCTGTTCGCAGGGTAGGAAGGATCCGATGAGAATCAAAGGCTTGGCAAGATGAGCATTTTCACCCTTGTAGATGTGAACTCCCCATCTGTCTTGGACTCCAAGGTGTAGAACTGTTTGGATCCAATACCATTATTAGAAGCAGAAAATAGAGCTCATAAAACTCCCTCCTTACACCCCAAATAAACAATTCCTGGACCCTCTGTCCTACTTGTGAACAAGCCATTCCTGCATTAATTTCCCACCATGGCCGGGCACATTGCCAGAGGAAGGGGACTCAAGCTCTGGCAGAAGCTGTGCAGCCCTGGTCCTTGCTCCTCTCCTCTGGGAGAGCAGGGGATTTAGGCACAGGCAGGAGAGCTGGGGATGGCTGACATGGTAGCAAACCCACATGGCCAAGCCACATTTCTTCCAGGCCTCGGGATAACCAGATAACCAGAGACTGCACCTGAGGTGGGAACTGCTCCCCCAAGCAACGGGCTGAAAATCAGCACTAGATAAACTTCTTACCGTGGCTGGGCAGAAGCTGCAGAGAGCAATTGGCAGTGCCAGCCAGCGGAGCCACCACCCCACCACCAGACCAAGCATCCAGAGGCCCATGCAGCCACCCTGACATCTCAATTGTTGAAGCTAACGTGCCCTCTGAGGCACTGAACCTGCATCACAGGACAAGAGGAGGTTGCAGAACTGCATCTGGAGCACTTTGCGTGGGTTCATTCATCCTGGGATGGCTGCTTTGGGAGGTAGCTGTGGAGCCGTGGGGTCAGCTGCTCTGGGGACAGAGGGACTTCGAGCCCTATCTGCTGTGACAGACTCCCATCCCACATTTGCTCCCCACAGAGGTGACCTAAGTGACAGTTCAGTGTCCTGTGCCAGAGGAGATGCAGCTCGTGCAGGTGGCTGGGACATGCATCGTTCCAGGTATGCTGTTGTTGGTTCCTTCAGATGGGCACAGTTTTGTGACATTTTGAGGACCGTGACACAACTTCCCTGCTGCTTGGCATTGCCTAGATCTTCCAGAGACTCTTCTGCAGGTCCAGGCTGTGACACTGCTAGCTGCTGAGCCTAAGGAGCAGAGATGAAGCCCAAGGTCCTGCACATGGTAGTTTCAAGATGACAGCTTGGCAGGAGGAGGAAGTTTTTACTGCTTGACTATCAGGTAAGGTTCTTTCTTTGGTGAATCCCTTCATTGTTTGTTGACTGTACATAGCTGTGGAATGAAATTTGATAAAGGCATCTGTTGTTGCCTTACAGCTCTGCTTTGTGGAGTGGAACAGGGATCTCAGTATGTGGGGTTTTACTATGATTTAATTTGTAACTGCCCATTATCAGCGATTTATTTTAGGTGCGGCTTTTGGCATTTTACACTCAGCATTCTTGCAGTCTGTAAAACCAGTCTAAACCTTTCCTTCTGCCCATAAAGGCGTCTAGTCTATACTCAAAGTTCATCCATTATAACTTCAGCACCTTGTAATCCCTCAGAGATATGTGCAATCACTCTCTGAAATACCCCAGAAGCAAAACTAATACCAAGCATCATCTGCTTAAATTTACAACATCCAAATGGCACAGTAAAAGCCACTAGCTTAGGGGTTAGCTCATCTGAGCGCACTTGCCAAAACACATATCCTGAATCTAATACTGCTTTTGCTGCTGAGGATTTAGCTGCCACCCCAGGAATCTTCACTGGATGACATTCGCGTTTTGTGGTTTTATTTAAATAACAGAAGTGGATGTGTATGTCCTTCATCTGACATTTGGGTTTCAACCACTGAACTTGCCCAGTCCGTACATCCCTTGTCTTCTCCATGTTGTTGCATTTCTGTGGGTGCTTGAGCACGACCTTGTCTCCCATCCTTCACCCTAGCAGTTCAGCCGTGATTTGTGTCAAAAAGCTTGGGATGAGGATATTGGCCCTTCCTGTGCACCTGAAGCAAGCCTCTTTTATAACGTGGCTTTCCTTCTCCTTTCCATTCCTTAGAGTTTAACAGCCATTTTCGTCCAAGCCTATTGACTTCATCCCTAAAAATCCAATGATTTTTCCATAAGGATTAGTGTCAGATTCTCCCTGCAGACATCTTAGGTCTTGGAAGACAGCTGACTGCTCTAATAGCTGGCTGGCAAGCCTGAGGCATTAGAGCAACGGCTTTAAAACACACCTCATGGCCAGGCAGGGTTCTAGCGCTGATACAACCCATCTGCCTTCGTGATTTGGAAAGCCAGGCCGTAGCAGGGGTCCTGACACTGTACTGGGATGTGGATACCTGGCTACAAAATAAGCATTACGGCAGTTCCTCCTGCCCCTCAAGGCCATGGAAAACCTGGGAGAGGAATTAGTTAGACTGAACACCAGCGCTTCACAGCCGAGTAGAACAAGATCGAGCAGGGAGAGGGAAATTTAGGGTGATGAAATGGTAGAACTGCCTCTGTAGGAAGAGTGAGGTTTTTTTGCTTTTTGAGCTATTTAACTTTCCCTAGGCACACAGCAGGTTTTACACATCTGAAACCACAGCCTCCAGACTGGGGAGCTGGGCTAAATCCCACAGCAGAGCGAGGGAAACACCAAAACCGTCCTCTCTGGATGGGGGAAAGAGGCATTAGGGACCAAGTAAATGGATAAGGAAGAGGAAGGAAACCACGACAATCAGCATGACAGTTTGAGCATTTTATTATGATATATAAATTTTGTCTTCTTAAATTACTCTCTATGAGTTGAACAGGAAGGGATTATTGTGGAGGGGGGAATATACAAAAATAAAAGGATATTGTGAACTACTGCATCACCACATATACAACAGTAAAGTACTTTACAAGCACTTAGAGAATCAGACTTACAAAAATAAAAATATGACACATCCTTAGGCATTTCCACCAGTAATATGTTCTTTTCTTCCTTCTCTAACCTCCAGACACCTTTCAGCCCCATCTTCAGGTCACGATTCACACGGTAGGATACTTTGCTCATTTTGATGGCCATCACAGTATCTGAAAAGGAATTAGTGCCTCCCAAGACTTATAAAATACAATGGTTATCGGAGAGCTTCAGGGGAGATGTTCAGAACAGATCAATTTGTGAGTGATGGAGTGATCCTCAGGGAGCAGAGTTTATATGATAGTAGAAATGTGAATATCCCACAACAAGATCCATCATTCCCTATAAAGTGTCCCCCCATCTCCACACAGCAACAGCTCTATGTATCTGTGCTTGATCCACAGAGTCCCCCACAACCCTGGGGAACGCTGATGCTCACAGCCTTCAGTTGAACTAAGTAACTGTGATAGAGGATGGATCTGATTTTGTTTCAGCTACAAAGAAAGGCAAGGATGCTCTTCCCTGCAGGAAAAAAGGCAGGTTAAAACTACAATGGCTAAGTATCCTAGCTCACAGTGTTCACACGCATTCACCTCTACATCAGATCCACACAGCCTTTAGTCCTCAGTTTGCTCTACAAAGCCTTTTGCTCATTAGCCTTCTAGTGACCTTTCCCATTTTTTTAAGACACACTCAACATAAATAGTAAAATAGCACTCACTTCTCTGACCAGCAGCTCACACAAACACTGCTATCAACACCCAAACCTCATTTCACCATTCCCAGAAAGTACGCACCCAGGGTGCGAATCTGTCTGTATTTCACATTGAGAAAAGTAGAGCTGGTTTAGGAGGAAAAAAAAAAATAAAAAAAATTAAAGATGAAAGAAGCAGTGAACTGTTTTGGTCAAAGCTGCTCTCTGCATCTTGTGCAAAGTATTCCGCAGATTCTGAAAGGTCAATATTTAGTTAGGGTTCCCTCTTTCTGGCCCCAAGTGCAATGACAGCAATGCAGGCAGACCAGACACAAGCACGCTCTGCGGCAAAACCATCACAGGAATGAAGGGGATGAAGGGCAAACCCCGCAGCTTTGAGATAGATAGTGACTTTCCATATTGAAAAAAAACAACCTTCCCCTCCCCAAAACAGATGGATTCCGAGAAAGTTTCTGATCTCAAAAATAACTATTGATGGAAAATAATTCCCGAAGGCAGAATCTGGCTTTACCTGGGGGGAAATCATGTAGCCACAGTCCCAGCTGCTCAAGGAAACTCACCTTTCTAAGCGGCATTGTCATGGTCTAAATTCATCATTTGTATCTTTCAGAAAATACACATGAACAAAGATCTGTTGGTTGAGATGAACGATGCTCCATTTAAACGAAAACCACCTCTCCAGTGGAATGAATCATTCCTTTTAGATGTACAAACATACTACAGGTGAGGCACTTCTTGGCTGCTGGGAGTGATTCTTAATTGGCAACACACAAGGAGAAAATTCAGTTTCTGGTGCTTAAGCAAAACAAAAAAAAAAAAAAGTCATTTTTTTTCCCAGTTGTGAGCAAGTTGAACTTTGGCTCTTCTACCACTGCTCAACCCAGCCACAGGGACAGAAGCAATAGGGACAGAGGGTGGATCTGTGCCCACATGAGGCTGAAGACCTGAGCCTCTGTGGTTTCCTTGTGCTCAGGAAAATCAAAGTCCCTCTCCAACGCCAGCTTTCACTGAGAAGAAAAGCAGCTTGTGATGGGCCCATCGGAAACATCATACAAGAAGCTATTTTTCAAAAATGTATACAGATCTCAGGCACTTGGCAATGTCACAGGTTGGATGTGGTCCAGGGTGGTAGCCCACCATGGCCTGTCCATGGCTACACAGCTCAAAGGATGTTTCGGCAGCTGAGAAACCCAAGATGACAGATTACTTTTTTTTTCCTGACATGGCAAAACCAGAAAATCTGCTCAAGCTCAATGGAGCAGGAGCATGTTAGGTCATTTCTAGTCTATTTGCAGAGAAAACAAAGCATGAAGCTTCAAAGAAGCCTCGCCTGGACATGTGGGGACCCTACAGTGCCAAGGATGCAGCTCTCCACTGCACCCTCCCGAGGGTCACACTGACCTGTGAGGCTTTGCTTCAGCAGCCCCCTCCCTGCGTGGTGAAAGACCAGGCTGTGGTTCAGGTCTCTCCACTGGATTTGTATTTGCACACTAGTTTTCTGTCTTTTTTAAAAAATTCTCTTTTTTTCCTGTTGCAGCCAATGTTTAGGAAGCAGATCTAAGAGTGGACAAAGTGGGTATGAGTATTGGCCCTGCTTTTGAACCCGGCTGACACCATTGCTACAAAAACCTACCCGCTTCGCTAGACTCTCACAGGTGGATGGCAAGAGCCCTCCAGAGCCCCCATGGTGTACCCAGGAAGGCAGATGCGTATTTCCACTGGTCACAAGGCTCGCTCGCCAGCACTCAGTGAAACAGGACAGACCTCAAGATGAGCCAGCCAGTAAGTGCATCACCATCTTACACTGCACTGGGACCATGTTCGTGCTAGCCTCGGCCGCCCTGCTGTCCAAGCTGACTCCGCAGCACTCAGGTTTGCTGGAGCTCCGGGGAGAAGGGTTGCTTCAGGCATAATAATCCCTTTGGAGGGATGCTGCTTTTCCAGGCTTTGACGGTGACAGTCAGTGACAGTAAAATCTGACCAATAACAAAAATAATTATTGTTTCTGTGTGGCTGAAAAGAATTCAACAGTAGGTGGAAGCCTTGGAAATCCTTTGAGAGGTTTCTCCCTACCAAGTCCTAGCTCCCAAATAGAGAGGCAGAGCTCATCACTGCCATAGAGCACATCTGTCAGTGCTAATGACACTTCAGCTGTCAGGATTTAATTTTGTATATAAAGACCTTGTATTTACCTCTGGTGGAAAAACTGTGCTTCATTTTAAACAAGAGAACTCTGTTTCATAAAGGTCACAGTTCTGGTCACATTTACCACTTGTCTTTTGACAGTGATGGAAAAAAGTATCCCTACAAGTCACTATTTAATTTGGGGTTGGTTTTTTTTTAAGTTTTTCAGATTTTTTTTTTTTTTAATCTCTGTGGGTTTGTGCATCAACTGTTCTGAGCAATCAGCTCCATCTTTTTCATACTGTTAATAGGTTTTTTGACTTGGCTGCTCAGTTGTGTTCTGAAATAACTTCATCAGACTCACAGCAAGTCAGGAACAAAATGGAAAGTTTAGAAGAGGGAAAGCTGGAAATTTATTTCCAGAGCCGTGTGGTTATTTTCTAAGTCTGGGCTCTTCTGAGCAGCATGCAAAAATTCTTGGTAAGATTTCTGGAGACAATTCCATGCCATTTTCAAAGGTTATGTGTTTGCAGGAATCCAAGCTCTTGCATATTTTCAACGAGCTACCAAAGTGAAGAGATATTGGGAGACGTGATTCACAAGTGGGGAATGGTTTACCTTAGGATGGCTGCAGTGACTCCTGCTATCTCAGTGTTTCTTGATCCTTTTGCAGAGACAGCTCAGCTCTTTGTGAAGTACCTGCTGAATTGCTACAGCCTGGCTGATTAAGGAAAACCTGCGTGGATTTGGGCTCTTCAATACTTCAAGTTCTACACTGAAAAAGTTTGGTGGCTCCTCCACAGTCAGCAAAGCTGTCCGTGCCGCAGGTATGGAAACCACTGAGGGGGTGAGCAATCTTGCTCATGAGTTAACTCTGCACCGGCTTCTCTGAAGCTAGATAGCATCTTCCTGTCTTACACTCCTGTCTGCAATACAGCCGTACCCTGAAACTCAAAAGGGTTGCAAGTGCGTAAGGATCCCTGTAAACTGGATGTTCGAGACAAACAGCACGGCACACTTGGACTGACAGTACTTTTGAAAAAGGGCACTGGGCTCCTAAATCACTTGGACACTTTTAGAAAACAGCCCTTCAGCTATTCAGTTTCCTCAGTCTCTCCTGCATACTCCTGGCTGGCCTCACGAGAGAGATGGCCGTGCATCAGGGTAGGCTTTTCTCCCATCTCCTGGTTGTTCTGTGCCTTGCTATGGTACATAAACATCTCGCTGCTAGCAAGAGCACCATGTGCCTGTTTTCTTCCTCTTTTTCTTGGTGACAGTCCCCACTCCTCTGAGGAAGTTAGGCCTGCGGTTACTGCAGTGGTGTAATACTGCAGCTATCTCCCAGATGAGCTGTTGGAGCAAGCTGTGATGCATTGATAAAAATAACTGCCGCCTCTGCATTTAAAGGCTGAGAGACCTGGCTTGGTGTACGCTGTGCAGACTGGACGCTGACTCTGCAGTTGGTCTTCCCCTTGCAGAGATCAAAATAGCTCTGAAGGTTACAGTGAGTCCCACCTATGTGCTAGACGAGACCTACAGAGCTCACAAGGCAGCACTCTGCTATGGGTAACAGGGTCCTTTGTCATCTTGATTTCATCTAAACGCAAGTCAAAAATAGATATGCTTGGGGAAAAAAAAAAAAAATCCAGATCATGAATGTCAGGAACGTCGCAAAACACAAGCCAGCCTCTCACTGATGAAAACCACGCCATGCCCTGCAAGCGTCCTCCTAGGCAGTTCAGCCTCACCCAAGATGACTTGTTCTCCAGCCATTAATATTCAGTCACTGCCAACGAAGGCCCAGTCAGAGACCCAGCAAAGGCCACAGCCTCCTTGAGGTCACAAGATTGCCAGCGGCAGATCAGAGGGTCTCACTGTAGATGACGCACGGGCTGGTTTCCTCACAGAGTTCCAGCTGCACGCTGGAAGCAAACCAACGCTTGGCACAACCCAAGCTGTAGTTGAGGGTGGTCCGGTAAATGTTCTTGGCACGCTTAGGAAAAATGATGGTTGTGCTCTGAAACCTCAGTGGCTTTTGGTGGGGCTCAAAGATCAGCTGGGACTTGTAGTTCCGCCAGGTGCAATTGGGAGCAGCAATGACTGTCTCGCTGTAGGCGGTGACGGTGGGGATGGGGCCGTAGAAGATGTCATCCCGATAATGCTTTTCGGAGTCATACTTCACCTCGGAATTGCACCTAGAGACGACAGCAAGTAATCAGGAACACAGTCCAGGCAGCAAACGAGAAAAGATAGGCAGGACTCTTCTCTAACCCTTCGGAGACGGCAACATTTATGACCTCTTACTGCACAGACACTGCGGCAGCTGCCAGCCCTACAACCCAAAGCAGAGGGCCAAGAGGGCTCCTTCCTGCTGGTGAATCTTGGTGGAACCCCACCTTGCTGTGAACCCATCTCAGCATTTCTGCAGTGCACAGAGGACCAAATCTGTCTGGTGTTGCACAGGCTCCAAGCAACCTGCTTCTTCCTGATCACTGACTCACGGTAGGTCTCACCACTCTCCTTACTGCTAGTGCCAGGCTTGGGGGTATCACTGCCCCAGTGACCAGGCTGAACAGATGCTGCTGGTGGGCCATGGACATGGGACATCATACTGGGGTGAGGGGGAATCTACTTCTCAACACAGCATGTCTGCTGCTGCTTTTGCAGGCCCTGTTGTCCATGCAAGCTCTGGCTTGGCAGGAAAATGCCATAAATAAGCTTTTCATAGATGACAGAAGCATGGCGTAACGGACACTTGTTGAACCATCCAGGCTGTGTGATTGTCTCTTTTTCTTTATTTTGCCTTGCCATCAGAGCACAAAGACACCCAAGCTAGCTAAAATCAGAGTGCTGGGAGATGAGAGGTGATGTTTCTTGTTGAGGGCCTACAGAAAATACAAGCAATGGCCAAACAGCAGGTAAAGCAGAGATGCTGAGGGCTATGGCTGTCCAACATCCAAGCCATTGGTCTCAAAGGAAGCAGCCATGTTAACAGCCGTCAGACGAAGAATGCACAAAACATGGGATGTCACTGCCCTGCCTGTTTTCTGCAGGCATCCAGAAGGGATGTATGGACACCAGGCCACGTAAAAGGCTTTTCCTAGAATCTCTGGCCATGGGGAGCAGCAGGATTTTCACTTGTTTTTCCTGCTCCCCAAATGCTCCTCTGGCAATCAGCAGCCAAGGAATGTGCAGCTCCACGTAAAAAAAAAGATTAAAAGTTGGGTGTGTGCTTGTCATTACCTCCACCCGGAGGGGGGCTGACTGATTGTGCACTGCATGTAACCTGAGCTGCTGTAATGTATTTTGCACAGCTAGGGTGTAAGCAAGCCATTCAGCACACATAAAACAAGACTGCGATGTAATCACCATAAAAACATGCCCGCTGGCAGTTCCTCAGCAAGCAGAGATTTACTGGGGTGCACTTCCAGAGAGACATTTGCATCAGCTTAGGGGGGTGGGAACTGGGTTTACAGTCCTCCCACCGTCCCTGCCCCAAGCCGTGTGTAACTGCTCCATGCTGTTTGCAGAGCAGATTCCACACCAGCAAAAGAGTGGAAGAAGAGCAGAGACCAACGTTTATCCATCGGCAGCAGCACTAGTCCCACAGGAGGTCAGAACACCTCCATCGCTGGCTGGAGGGACCATCTCCTCACGAGGAAGAGCTCACTCTGTCTCTGTGGGCTGGTCTAATGGTTTCTCTGCCGCAAGGGCTAACAAAAACAAGCGCCAGCTATAAGGGTGTTGCTTCTTCTAAGGATACAAGTCAGCAGGGAACAGGATGAAGACCATCAGGTTACTTAATGGAGGCCATCAAGCCTACAGATGGTAACAGTTTTCTCTCATAGCCTTGGATTTGAACTGGTCTTGGAAGGAAAGTCTTCATCTCTTACAACCTCTCTCCAGTTCTTGCCTCCTCCCTTCCACTTCTGCTGCTGTCAGTGTCTTTAATTCAGGCATTACTCTCCCACCTGTCCCTCCCTTCCCATTAAAATAACCATGACTCCCATTTATAAACACATTTTAATTTTTTTGCAGAAGGAAAAGCACCAGGAAAAACACAGAAATCCCCACCTACCCACCCAATCCCATCTGTACCTGATTTCCTGCACAGGCTCAGGGTTGACCTCAATGCTTTCTCCAAAAAACACAGGGTACATTCGAGGCCTCATCTCTGGCACGGACGGGTTCGGGAGCAGGTAAGGCATCTGCAGAGAAGAGCACAGCAGGTGTTTGGACACAACAGATGAGGCTGGCACGGTTCATAATGTGCTGTGGCACAGCTGAGCAGCCAGCAGGAGCACGTTCAGCACTGGCAGGAGATACCAGTGCCTCCAACCTTGTTGAACTCTGTCTTCTCAGAGACACCACAGGGGACAGCCTCTTTGGCAATGAGAACAGATGACTGTGGCAGCATCAGGACCAACTTGGTTTCGTGCAAGCTAAGCTCAGCTTGCTTGCACTCTCAGCATCATTCCACCCACCAATACCGCCCTCTCCACCTGCCTCTGCCCAGCGCGTCGCCCCAGGTGAGTGACTCTGCCCAGATCTCTGGCACTCCATGTCGCAGTATCTGTGCACTGAAATTCAGCCCTTCCTTTCCTTTCCTCTTCTTTTCTTGTTTCTCATAGGAATTGCAGTTGTTTGGGGGGGTTTCTTTAGCCCTGATGTTGCAGTCACTGTTTTGAATTAACAAGTCTCACAAAGACTCAAAGTGCACCAGCATGGAGAAGGGCTCCAAGTCTGATGTAAGACAGAGACAGGGCCCAAGTCTGCTGACTTAAAGGACGCAGGTCTACTTAAGCGAGATGTGTATATGTTTTTATATATATATACATGCTGAAAATAATATATCCCTCACGGAGATCCAGCGGGGGAAGTGGTAGACTTGCTATTGCTGAAGCCTTGGTGCCAAAACTGGCTGTCATGCTCCAAGGGATGTTCCAGTTAACCATGCACAACTGAGTGAGTGGTGAGACTGGGGCACCTCGTGGCCTCTGCAATTCAGGAAACCAGTTTCAGGCCAGGACTTTTTAACAAATGGAGCTGCTCCAATTCATGAGACCAAAACCTGGATTTTTAAGACTAATTACACCCTGAAGTTACCTACTCTGACAAATTGTCACAGTCCAGCCCAGACTCCTCTGCCCACCACAAAAATGAGTAATCCCACTTCTCTATACTGGAGTGCACTTAAACATCAGTTCCCACATACAGGGATCCTGTGTCTGGTGTCTGGACCAAGCCCAGCAGTTAATTAAGCCTAATCCTGCCCTCTTGGAAAAATGTCATTGCGGGTTTTGGTCCCTGCCACCACTTTTCTGCCGGCAGCAATTTATGGCACACAGGGACACAGGCTCTCTTTAAAGGAGATGGCTGGCGGCCTCTGGGCAGGGCTGAAAGGTCTCGAGATGGCTGGAAAGCTCACGGAGTTTTTCAGCTTTCCACCATGCCCAGGCTGTGAGTGCTAGAATCACAGCCATGTTTCACCAGTAAGATCATCTCAGGACTCTCAGAATCCACTGACTGTAGCTGAGGACACAGCTCTTGTATTGTCACTCCTTTCCACCTTCCCCAGCATCTTCTGGCTGGGTGGTACAGGAGGGAACACTGGAGCCATGACCTGGCTCCTCCTGGCAGTGCCAGGTATGGGGTACTGCAGCTTGTGCCCTACCCTGTACAACATGAAGGTCCCCAAATGCTTGCTGGGTTATCCCTCAAGTTGGCATTAACTGGCAAAGCTCTGTTGAGTCCACTCAACGGCATTAGCTCCCGCTAGCTGAGCTCTGGTTTTCTCTAGTGGCCTGGGCTTTCTGCCTTAGGCTAAGGCAAAAAAAAATGTCATTGCTTCATCTGAATTTGCCAAGCCCTTCAATTCTCCGTCCCAAAGCCACAAAGCTGTTTGTTCTTTCTGTACTGAAATATCCCCGCACTTCACTACTGTGTTAAACTGTAAAGTAAAACAGCCAACCTCTCTTTTTTGATTGAATACTTCTGTTCCACTGTCAAAAAGGACAGTACTTGCACAGGTATGAGGGGGGGGAAAAAAGTTTACCCTCACTACCAAACACTGGCCAAAAGGCAAAGTTCATTCCTGGATTGCTTTCAACACTCTTGACAGGGGAGGGCAAGGGCAGCCTTTCTGGTCGTAAATAAAGCTCTTTGCTTCTGAAATGTGAATTGTTTAGATCAGACAAGCCTTAGCTCACAAGGGTGCAGATCTCCAGCTTTTAACAGTCTGCACATGGCCAGAGCTCTTTCCAAAGACATCTTGTACGTGAGGAGAGGTTCATTTGGGTGCAGGAGTCAAACACCATGTGCACACGCATTCGTGGGCTCTGCCAACAGCAGTCAAGCTGGCCTTTGGGGGTTCACCGGCACAGAGATGCAGATTGTTTCAACCAGGGAAGGAAGAAAGGCTGGGGATACGTGTCCTTCCTTCAGGAGACTGTTCTCTTTCTCTTTATACTCCTTAGCAACAGGCTCTGAAGGGAGAGCCCCTGCCCTTGAACTACCATTGCCTCTTCCAGCACCACCCAGATTTATTTCAGAGCGCATCCACCCAAGTCCAGGCCCAGCCCCACCCTCCCTGTGTGATCTGACAGCCTAAGAAAGCACATCTAGAGCGCTCTGCGCATCCTGCTCTCTTCCGTGCACTGCTGTTGGGGAGCCTTTGCGATGCCCACCTTGGCTGGGGAGGGGCAATGGCTCTCTTTGAGTGTAACAAGCAAGTTGGTGTGGTTTGCTGTTGCCCATCACAGGTAAAATAATCACCCAAAAAGTGGAGAGGCAGAACAGAACTGGGAAGACTCTTTTGTCCCAGCTTCTCAACAACAGATATTTTCAGGCCATGCTGCCAAAACTGACTGCAAACTTAGGTAACCAGAAAAAAAGGCTGGCAGGCACTGGTCTGAGCCGCACAGGCATCCCAACGTCGTCTTGCTGTGAGTTTAGCCTATGGGAATATCTTCTTTACTTCTACTGGTCAGGGACTACTGAAGATTGGGTAAAATGAAAGAGTTGTGAATGAAGGTGCTTTTCAGATCCCGACTAGCTTGCTAGAATGCCAAATAACAAACTCGGATGGATGGTAAACCATGAGCTTCTTTACACAGGAGAAATCCAGATCCCTGAACAGTTCCACAACAGGCATCTGTAAAGTGCAGTTTTAAAGAATCCATTTCAGTGCTTCCAGGCAAACCAACCCCAACCTTCACACTTCTTGCTAACAGATGCTAACACGAAGTGTGCTCCAAACATCCCTAGAGACAAGGATGAGGGAGGCAAAGTCCTTTCTGTGGTTTAGCAGGAACATTGGTGGGGAATCTGGCCCCCCAGCGTTTGTACAGGAACTGGCTTCGCAGTCCGCTGTGTACCGGGGGTGCGGTTCAATCAGAGCGTGGGCATGGAGAAAGGGAGGCTTTGTCATGCACGACTGAAACGAATCAGAGTCAAAAAGTTGCCACTGAATTTGGTGAGAGCAAGATTGAGTCTTCTCCAGATTAGTTCTGGATGGAGTGGTGACAAGACTACTTCCATTGTGGGTTTACCTCGCTCTGGGCAGAGAAGGGTGACAAAAGGCATTTCATAATGCATTGCTATGCTGTAAACGAGCATCAACTTCAGACCTGCAGGCTTAGCTTGATTAATTTAGAAAGCTGGAACCATTGTGGGCATTGGCAAGTCAAAGCCAGCAACTTCTACCACCCATCAGAGAACATCAGAGTCATGAGCAGTACCATGACCTGCTGCAGAACAGAAACCTTGAAGTCACCTGGAAGTCTGCAAATGGAAGATGTAAATAACTTACAAAGCATGTCTTAAAAATAGATCTTCTATAAGACCCTGCAGTCTGCTCACCAAACAAGCAACTGAATTGCTTGCACAGAGTGAAAGGGTCAATAAACAGTAAGCACAGGTTTTACACAGCAGCAACTCAAAGGCACTTCAGATGATGTTTTACCTCCAGTGATGTTCTGAAATATCTGCTTCTGCATCTCACCTGGAGTTGGGAAGCAAGGAACAGGGGGATATGAGCTTTCCAAAAGATTTGTCTTTGGGGCTGAAATGTTATATGCTTGGCACGTGTCAAAAGCTGGCTTTTTGGCAAGAGTTTGACACCAGCTCCTTCCAATTTGTTTTAAGGCAAAAACAAAACAAAAATGTTCTGCCTGTCAAAAAAAAATACTGACTCAATTCTTTTTCCTTCTGCGCAGGAATGGTTGAAAGAAGATGAACACTGGACTGCTGAGCTCCCTGGAGAAAATGATGATCCTTGGCTCATTTCTAGCAATCACTCGGCAATCTCCGGACACTTCACAAATAAGGTGAGTTTCTTTATTGCCCTGCACTACAGATGGGCTGGCAGGGAGCAGAGCTTGTTGCACACTACTAGGAGTCCCTGATGGTGAGGAGGAGAAACCCACGTGTCTTTAGACTAGGCTGTCCACAAGTGATCCACAGTTGAAGTCTTGCCTATCCAAGGAAATCCTACGGTTGCTGTGCTGGAAGGCTACAGCTGGAACCTGATTAATCTGTCCCCAGTAATTGGAGCTGTGCTGCTACTTATCAGATGCAGCTCTGCAAAAGCCAGCACAACTCTGTAATCTTTATGCAGGGAGAGGAGGAGGCTGGTGGTCCAGGAAGGTTGAGGAGGCTAAAGGGAAGATACTGGAGAGATCAAAAAGTAAGCCCCACATATATGCCCTCAAAACAGCGCCAGGGTGAAAATTAAGCCATGAATGTGCTATAATATTTATTTCCTTTCCAGTATATAATTTGTTTCAACCAGTAAAGGGTTACGGTGTTATTAAAAAGCTGAAGGGATTTCTTGTTTGGCTGCATTTTTCCCACTGTCTTAGCTCTGATGCCTTTCAGGCATGCAAGGGCCTGGGCAGCTAAACTCTGCTTTCTTCAAGTAGCACAGAGATAAACACAGATAAAATCAGTTGCTGAACGGAATTCAGTCTACAACTAACCACCAGCACTTCCTTTATGGTGGCAAAAGTATTACGGGACTCTTGCTTTAGGACAGACGCATGTTCTTCAGCTCCATGTCATTGCTTCGTACCAGCCACGAGTGCCATCTCAGGGACTGGTTCCTGGGGGTATTTAGAGCTCTGAACAACAGCAAAAATAATATAGTGGGCAGAATAATGCTGGTTTTACCCCTAATAATTATGTAGAGTCAGTGGGCTCCATTAAGATACTTTCCATTTGGGATAACTTATAAGAATGGAAGCAGAGTTATCAAACAGTAAACCAAGATGAGGGAAAAAGCACCACGAAGCTGGCCTGAAATACACTGTTCCCACAGCTTCCACATTCCAGACAGCAAAGCGACAAAAAGGAAAGGAAATCTATGTGACCTGAAATAAATAAAAACCCCCAAACCTTTCCCCAGAGAACATGAAGGACCAGAACTGACCGACTGCTTTTGCTGTGGTCATTATGTGGAAGGCACTAAGATGTGGCATTAGATCTCTAGGGATTCTAAGGGGAAAGAGTTTTCCAAGCATCAGGGCTACAACTTCCCAACTTCCCAAACTCCTGACTTAGCTAGGGCATACGCAAATCTCTCACCACAATTTCCCACTACAGTAACACATTGGGTCCATGAAAATGTCACTTTACTCAGCTGTTATTTACAGCTATAATGAAAGATCTGGCTGAGTTATGTGACACACATCGACATTCTCCGCTCTAGCTGATAAGCAGTATTTGTTTAACAGACCATTTATTTTCTCAATATCTTCACATATTGCACATTACAAGTAATTTATACTACAGCCAGATGAGATCTTATTTGGAGGTGATAACAGTAAATGCAGATCTCAGGTAGAAAGCAGGGCTTTATTATTTCAAAGAATTACATCCTTCCTGCCTAGCTCTGTCTTGGCTCTGTGGCCCAAGGGCTCTTCAAAATGCAGCACGTCAGTAGGAAGTGTTTTGGTTGTTTGGGGGGTTTTGTTTGTTTGTTTGTTTTTTTAGCATCAGCATAAATTCAACAGGGCTGGCACACATGCTGACCTGGACTCTGTTGTTGGGACCATGCCTGTGAAGGCTGTGGCAAGGGCCTTGAGACGAACCTGGAATCACCACACGAGACTATTCTGGCACCGCGCTGTTGTCCGACACAGCTTCTGAATGTAAGTAGAAATTCCCTAGGCGGGGGCATTCATCTGACAGCCGATCCACTGGGATACAGTCCTACAGAAGTCAGCGCTCAGTCAGGCAGGTTGAATGCACAAACGCTCAAGTCTTTCAAATAAAAAGGAACTCGTTGCAGTGGCGGAAGTCATTGCAGTGGCAAAAGTGTTGGGAAGGGACAAGAAGTCTTCTGCTTCAAGAAGGCACGACTGGTAGTTCTGCAGTTGAATGTCATCCTGATCTCTCCTGGTATCCGTCAGGATTTACGCGATTGAATGCAAAGCTCTTATTTCAGCACAGCCCAAAAGCAGTTCTTCTAGCCTAAAACTATATCCCAGGGCAACAACAACAGGGAAAACTCTAAGCAGATCTGTCATTTCATTCCCTACCTTTCCAGCAACTGCTCCTTTGTGCATATTATTAGAGATTTATTTTGTTGTATTCATGTTCCTTTTGGCCCAGCATTACACGCAAAGCCTAGAGAATTCAGTAACCCAAGTCCTTAGAACCAATTTAATCATGTTTCAGATTTAAAAGGCGGAACTAGGTAAAAGTCACCTTCTATTTTCATTAGGGTATTTGCACTTAAGCACAAAACAATTGACAAATTCCCTACATGGGCTTTATTTGAAGAAATAAAAGCCAATTTCTCTTGCACTGCAAGTAAAATGGAAAAAAAAAAAAAGCCCCTAAATGGTGTTGAACTTGTGGTATTTATGACTCTGGCCCTAAATTGCCTTTCATATTTTCTTGGATCCTAAAGCCGTAGCCAAATTGGCTGGTTAAATGTGAATAAATGGTGCATTGTCTTTGAAACAAAGTCGTGCTTATTAAAGAGAAGAGAGTTTACTTTTTCAGAGTCACAGTTAATAACACAAGGCAGAGCGAGCACAGATTTTACACACAGGAGACTCTTCGATAAGGGCATGCAATCTCATTTTAGCCTGTAAGAGAAGAGCTGTCCTAGAGCAGAAAAAAAATCTTCAACATATTTGTGAAGTTGGAGCAAAACAGCTGACTGCAAAAGAACGCAACTGGGTTCAGACTGGTGGTTTTGATAGGTCTGCAGCAAGGAATAGTATGAAATACTTCCCACAGATCTGGAATGTTGTTTTCGTCACCTGACAGCAATTTATTGTAACCATACATACTAGAATTTCGATCGTTGGTGACTGAGCTTATATATGGTTTTATGGCATTATAACACAAAAGAGTGCAGGCTGCATTCCTGGCTCTGTCACGTTTATAAGCAAAACAAACACTAATATAACAAGCAATTAAAAAAGCATGCCTTGGTGTGCAAATAGCTGCAATTATTGATTTGCCAATTCTGCATGCTCTGCTGAAGAGCAGAGTAGCAGAGTTAAACAGAAGCACATTCATGGATTGTGTAATTGCTCATAGATCCGCAAGTCCTTGTTAAATGGCAAGATTAAAGCTAATTAGACACTGAAATTTAGAAGTATGAAGCAAGCAATGCTCTCCATATTTTTCCTGCTTTCTTAGTAACAGCTGCAAGTACAGTATTTGCAGGGTGGAAATGAGAATAAGTGAAACTCTGTACAGTCAGAGTCAAAGTTCCCATTTACTTCATTATTTTGCAGTGCAGTTATTTTGCATTATTTTGCAGTCAAGCGTTAAGGAGCACAGTCCTGCACCACTCCAAATACAGTCAAATTGGTTCCAGTGTTAGGATCTCAGCAACCTTCCGTACCTGTGAAGGGCATGGAAACATCCACAATGTATGAAATCCATAGTCTAACAGCAGGAGCCCAGGGCTACCCATGCTGTTGCAATGTGATATAAAATTTGGAAACATCTACAGCACGAGTTCCTCTGAAATACGTAAAATGTTAATTTATGGTCAAAATTTTTAAAATAACTGGAAAACTTAATGTTGCCTTACACAGATCACATTAATTAACTTTTTTCCATAGGAGTCAGCACTAAAACTCTCAGTTCCAGCAGCCCAAAAGCTGAAATAGGTTTTTCTCATGCTCTTTCATCTTTGATATCTAAGGGATTTCTTGGGAGGAATGGTAGCCAACTGTCATATTACTGGAACGGAGACTGTCATATCCCCCTTACAGAACTTTGCAGACACCTCCACCCCAGCTGGTTTCTGGTCCAGCAAGCCTTCATTCATCTACCTCCCACATTTGATTTTACAAATACGTAGCAACAGCCCGATCCTGCCAAATCAGAAGCATGTGGGTAACTCTTTGTACATAAACAGTCCCATCAAGATACGGCGCACACGCCCAGGCATCTGCAGGTAAGGCTCCATATTCGGAACCAAAGTGTTAGCGGGTTTGAGATTTGATTTTCACAATTAACACCTCGCACCCTACCCACCATAGTCTGGTGAGAAGAAGTCATTGTTCCTGGGGAAGGTTTTGGCACGTTCGCGAGTAAAAGGCAGATACGCTAAAATAGCCTTAGAACTTCAGAAAGTAAATGAGGGTGTGAGAAGTCATTGCAAAATGTCTCTACCGGGAAGAAGTCTTTGAATTGTCACTAATCCATAGGTAGATCAGTTTTTCCCATGGAAAGATTTGTGCTGCAGTTTTTATTCCATATAGAAGCCAATTAACTGTGCTGAATACACCTACAAATGTCTTATATGTTAAAATTTTTTTTGAAAGATCCCTGGGGAAGAACTTTCATAATCCTTTAAAAACCTCCACCACCCTTGCTTATGCTCCAATCTTTGTGTTTTAAAAGCAGTTTTTACACCTAAGGGATAGAAATAAACAAAATAAAGCAGAATAATAGTCATAATAAATCTACCCAAATCCTACTCCGCAGTCAACTGCTTCACTGGCACTGCGTCAGGCTAACAGATATCTGCAGTGCCGCTGCCAGCTGCCTGAGCTTACAAACCACCAACCCTGCTCTGCTCGGCCGTGCACGCACAAACCTTTCCACAAAACCCCACTCCAGCAAAGGGCGGCCGCACACAACCTTCCCCGGACCGTGTCTTCCATCCCAGCTCCCCAGGCAGATAACCGTACCCTGCCCCGAGTTAACGGACTGGTTTGTGTCTCCTTCAACCAGGGCTCCAGCAAACGTGGCTCCACGCTCCTGACCAAACGAAGGTGGGATGCCGGAGCATAAGGATGGCTGGGAGCCGGACTCCTCTGCCTCTGGTCCAGACGGATGCAGCTCCAACCTGTATCTACCAGGCAGGACAGTGTCACTGAGAAGCGACAGCACTTTTCCGTTCTTAAGGTAGGCAGAGGAGCCTGTTTCAGACCTGCGTTCCACTCCCACGCTGTTAATAACTTTAATAGCGTTTACCCAGCCCAACTGCCAACGCTTCTGCGAGGGTATGAGAAAACCCCCGGCCGGCACCAGGCCAAGCCCTGCCTGGGCACAGCAGCGGCGGTGCCACGGGGCACAGGCAGCCCGGGAGAGCCCTCGGCCACCGGTGCAAGGGCACAGCCCGGGGGAGCCCGGGGGTACCCCAGCCCTTTCTTGCCTGCTCCCCACTGCACTCCCCCGGGGCCCGGAGAGGACAGAGCCCAGCGCCCCGCGTTTGGCTCTTACCACTCTGCCGTCCTTGGCCTCTCGACGGTGCCCCGGGGCCGGGGGGTCCGCGCCGCTGCTGCCCCCCGCTCGGCCCTCGCCAGGCGAGAGGGAGTAGAAAGGGGGGCTGGGGCTGGGGGGCAGCCCCGAGTCCGGGCTGTCCAGCAAGCCTTCGCGGCTCTTCTCTTTCAGGCTGTCGTCCATCCCTTGCAGCTGTAGGTGACCTACCATGTCTGGGGGGCAGCGAGGGGGCCGCGGCGGGAGAAAAGCCTCCAGCGCTGCCCGCCGCGGAGGGAGGGAAGGGGAAAGGAGCCCGGGGGGCCCCCACTCAGTCCCGATCGCGGCCAGCAGCCTGCCGGAACCCCGGCTGAGCCTGCTGCGGGGGGGAGAGCCGGCATCAGCCGGACCGGGCTGTCCCGGCCGCCTTCCCCCTACCCCAGCCCCCGCCCCCTGCCCGTCAGGCGGCCCCCGGGGAAGGGGAGAAAGGCCCGATCCCCTCGCCCCAGCCCCGCGGGGGATGCGGCCGTTTACGTGTGGCGGAGCCCGGGACGGCCCCGCCGGCAGGGAGCGCTGGGGGCGGCGGGGGGCCGGGGCCGGGGCCGGGGCCGGGGCCGGGCGGGCCGCGCTGCTCCACAGGCTGCCGCCGTCCGCCCGCCCGCCGCCTCCCGGCGGCCCATTTATCCGGAGAGGGTGGGAGGGGAGCCGGGGAGCGCCCTCCCCTTCCCCCGGTCCCCCAGCTCTGCCCTAGCAGCACATTTTCAGGCACTGCCCAGGCAGGGAGCGGGTTTGGCGCCGCCCGCCTTCTCATCCCCCCGGGTGTCGCCCCCCGAAGACCCGAGGCGACTCCCGCCCCCCGGCCTGCGGGAGAGGGGCCTCCGCACACACCCGCCATCACCGAGCTGCGGCTTCCCTCCACTCATTTCCCTCACTTCTGTCTGATTTTTCCCTCAGTTCTGATTTTCGTCCTCCTTTCACCCGCTCAAGCAGCTTTCCCTCTCAGTGTCAAGGTGCGAGGGCCTGAGGGAAGAGCTCTTCTCAAGAGCCATCGCCCCTCTTTTTTGCTTTGAAGTGGCCATGGGTGGCTTCACCTACACAGTGGGTGACCGTGGTAGTGTTGGCTACTGGGGTATACGAGCCTGCCATAGCCCCTGTGCCGGCCATACCGTCATGGCGGTCCTTATGCCTCCTGCTTAGTGCAGCCCGAAACACAATCTTTGGCTCCACAGCTGCTGGTCCACAACCACTGAGGAGCTGGCCTCCCCATCCCAGCCGTCGTGTGCTCGTGACCACCATAAATGCAATGGGAGGGCATCCCAAAGCCCAGCACAGTTGCCAGCCAGGAGGAGCGATGGGTGCCGGAGTCACTGCCACCACGTATCAACCCTTGGGGTTCAAAGAAGCGAGCAGCAGTTAAACAGGTCGGGCTTGCTGAAGCCGATATGGACATTTATTGCACAATAACTGGCTGACATTAACATTACCTTGTCCACAACCCTGCTTATGTTTTTCTCATTATGTTTTCTCTCTACATAGAGTCTAGACTGTGAGAAATCTGGGGCAAGCCCACTCATACGGCTCAGCCCGGTGGAGCTTTATTTGTGGCAAATAGGTTTCCATGGGAAGCTGTTGAAATCCAACTGACTGCCTCCTCTGCGTCCGAGTTGTTGGCCCAGCACCCAGCAGAACGGGACTGCAGTTGTTTTTGCTACAAAACCAACGAACACGTTTGTTGTGGCAACTGATGAAAATGTAAGGGGTCTGGTATTGTACCTAGCCCTGAAGACGGCACAGTCCTTGGAGGTAGGGATCCTAAAAGGGCCTGCACTCCATCTTCCTGAGAGAGCAGGTCACACTGTATGGTAGGTGAACTCACCAGCTAAGAAAGCTGGATTTGTTGAGAGGTATTCTTGCTCAAGTCAAAAGGAAAGGCCAAGGATGCCCAAATCCACCCTTGACTGAACTGAGGGGCCCTCCTCAGAGTGAGTGAAGCGATCTGTATGCACGGAGCTGTGCAGAGGAATGTCACTGATTTATAAATGTCAAACAGGCACCAAGCAGCCCACACACGAACCTCAGTGAATTCTTACCTCTGACCCGCTCCTTGGCTCCAGCAGCCGCACAGGCTGATTTAGAGCCCCTTACTGTAAGGGCTCTAATGTCTCACACAAGCTACGGCTGATCTGAAAATGTCAAAGGGGACCGAAGGTCAATATTTCCATAAATTAGGCCCTGGCTTGCTACCTATCACGTAATAGGATTCTCCAGCCAGTTAACACTGTGAACTCAGGCATTCAGCCCAGCAGTTCCCCTGCAGCCCTGTTCTCCTGCCCCTCTCCTGAACCGGCGAGACTGTATGTGCAGGGGGAAGGAGTGTCTTCAGAGCTGCTTTCCTCCAGGAAGAAAAAAGGAGCAGGACAAAGGGGCACTGGACAGGGGTGAGTGTGCTATCATTTACCCCTAGAGAGGTATATTTTACCTTGGGGAGCAGTTGGGGGGAGGTTATTTTTTTTCTGATTCTTGTTTTGAGAAATTAGAATGCAGTTTTTCCCGGAGCTAAATAATGTGTACCTTTAAAGGTAAATTTCAGTGCAATACATGTGTTCAGCACAGAAAGTGGGTATTCATGGTTTAGGGTTTGCTGAGCCCTAAGCAGTTGAACTGCTATGCACTGTTAAGCATCCCCAAGCATTTGCAGGGGTATTGACTTCACTTTTGACTGGGCAAACTGCTGCTGGGTTCCGCAGGGCATGTGTGTGCACATATTATGGTAGTACTGTTATTATTGTTGTTATTATTCTGTTTTAAGTTAGTAGTGGGTCACTCATCCAATATGGAGCGCTCTTGTGTAAAGCACAGGATGGGCAAGGTGGTAAGAAATGCTCCTGTCCTGACAGTTGTGATGGAAATGACTCATTCTTTGGTCAGAAGTCCTCCTGGAGCCACAGTATCCGGCTCTTGGCCAGTGAAAATTTGCCAGAATGGAAACTCGGTGAAGGATACAGTGTGCAGACACAGATGTATATATGGGTAGTAGCATTAGACCTGTTGAAACAGGATGTAAATATTGCACAGTGCCCTACCAAAGGAGAAAAACAACAAGCGAGGGATTTTCAGTCAAGGCCATGTTGCTCTACTGAAACCCTCCTTAGTTCAGCAAGTCTTAATTTGCTGGAAGGAATCACTAGGGACTGCTGCATTCCGATGTCTTGGCTTTGGAACAGGGAAACTGGGTCCTTGTGTGTAAGGTGGGACAAGGAGGAAGGAAAAGTCTGGAGGGAAGTTTTCTGAAGCAGCTGAGTGCAAACAGGTGCACACGCAGTGGTACAAGGGCAGCAGTGTGTGAAGGCATAGGCTGTGGGACAATGGCCTCCACTACCAGCACTAACTCTGAAGGAATAACCCTGCCTAGCAGGGAATTAGGGTGTAAAACAATAATAAATAGGGAGTGGAGAGTCAAGTAGCAGAAAACTAGGGAAAATTCCAGCAGGGCTGTATCTGTTAAGATTCAGTCTCAGGCAGAGGTCTATTTTTGACATCATTGATTAAAGAGGTCTTTATAAAACACATAGTTCTCAGAGCTTCTGCGTGCCAGGCTGGTGAATACTGCACATGGCATTGACAGCTCTTCTCAGATGCAATGTGATCTGCACCCTGGCTCACCGAGCTCCGTTCAGTTGTGTCTGAGGTTTCCAGGTGAGACTTTACAAACCAGAATCTGCTGAGGACTAGGTGGTCCTCAGAAGTCCCCCGGTTAAGTTCTGTGACTTCATCTACATGCTTGGATGTCTGTTCCTCTTTGCCACCACCTGCCTTACCAAGTACCATGGGACTCACATCTGGCACTCCTCTCACTAGTGATATTCCTGGGATCTCTTTGCAGCCTCTTTACAGCCCTGACCTTTTATTTGTCCTTCTTCTGTATGTCCAGGTTCTGGCCAGGCTCCTGTATCCAGCACAACCTTTATGACCATGAATATCCCACTAGTAAGATATATCATGAACGGTGAGATCACTAGCATAAAACGATGCGTCACGAGTGGGAAGTCATGAGAGAGGGACCAGACACCCCTGCTTCTGGATAAAAGCTGGTATCCCTCCTTGAATGCGCTGGCATTCAAGCCTCTCATGCTCTGATGAGTCCTCTGCCTCCTATATTCCTAGCTATTCTCTTCCCTAGATTTGAGTACTTTAGGAATCTGCCGTCCCACAGACATGGCAGAATGTCAGCATCACGTGCTAAGTTTCCTTCCACTGCTGCCAGGCTTGAAAGACAAATACAGTGAGGGAAGAAAGAGACAGGATACAAACACCTACATCAGGACTTTTTCTGAAGCAGGCTGGGTGGCAAAACAGGAAGAATGCTAAGAATGTCCATTCTGGTTCACTGTCGAACCTGATCCTTCAGAACACCCACAGCATAACTAATCCCAGTAAGAATGGCTTGGGCCACTGTGCTCTGTGGTTCCCTCCAAAGAGGTGCAGCCTTTCCTCTCTGCCGTGTATTCCCGACAATAGTGTTTGGAAGTCACTGAAGCAGCAGCATCACTGAGGGGAATATGACCACAGAGCAGGACTCAGGTACCTCAGGCCCAGATCGCCCTTGCCTGACGCCTCATGGAGTTGTTCACCTCAGCCCAAATGATCCAAAGGATGAGGGTGGCATACCACTGCTCGCTGCACAGGTCCCGAAGATGATACGAAGAGCAGGAAGCACATTCTTAGTGCTGGACCTGGAAACCACATGCCAATAATGATTCATTTTGCAGGGCAGCACGGCAGAGTTCAAATTAAAGGAACCTTTCTGCTTGAAAAGCAGATGCCCTTTATCAAGAGATAAAATCACCTCCTGAGAAGTCTGCTCATTTATTTTTAGACAGCCCTCACATCAGAAGGTTTTTCAACTTGGACTCTGAGTCTTAGCTGTGTGGTCCAGTGAAGGCCACAGCCTCAATGGAAACAAACTTGCATAGGCAGTTGCTTCTGAGAACTTCTCTCAGAAGATACCTGGTCTCCTTGCAGCATCCTTACGTATGGCTTTGCCAAGTCACTACAAGGGCTCGTAGCTTGTTCCTGTCTCCTGTTAGCACTGTGTCAGTCCCGCCCTGTGGGAGCAACCAGAATGCTGTGCAGCTCCCTCCAGTCGTGGCTGCACCTGCCCTGGCCCTGTTACCCTCACCAGACAAACTGTCCCTCCTGGTAGTGACTTGGAACAAACTGTCTAGCAGGAAATGGGAACGAAAGCCACGAAATCTTCTTTTCTGGGGTCAGGAGTGCCTAGTTTTGGCAATAAATCAAAGGAAGCAAATTTCTTTTTAATATTCTGGGCTTCACGTAAAGACAGTGCATCTTCCAGACAAGACAGTAGACTGCAACTGCAGTAAAGGAGGATGTTCTTTGAATATACATAGGGTTATATCCAAATGTTGCCTTCTCACGTTTGACTGCAGTTTGTACAGTTTGTGCCACAATTAAGGCAAAAAAAAAACTGAATGCTGTATTACAGAACAAGCAAAGGATCTCAGGCACAGAGAAATCATCATAAGGACTTCTGCTCACTCTGCTTGCCTTGAGTGGGCTGCTACTTGCAGAGAACTCGATGACCTGTGGAGTCCAGTCGGCATTTGCCGATATTGTTACACACTTGAGTCAAAACACACCTCCCTGCCTCACTGCCCTGGCGAAGGACCTGCCCGTTATCCTGTGAAATTTCCTCTTCTTGTCTGTCAGGGCTGCTGTGCTGTAATCTTGGAGGATAATCAACAGCAAAACCATTCATAAATCACAGCTAACAGAAAAGACGCCGATAGGGTCTTAAATTTCAAGCCTGCGAAGCCATCGTTTCAACCATGACAGTCAAAGGGAAGATTAAGAATTCTTTTACATGGAAAAGTTTTTCTTGGAAGAGCAGCCCTCTCTTTGGTTGCCTGTAAATACAGTCATGTGGATTTGATTTTTACACGGCCCTTCTGCCCGCTTGCAGAGAATGCTCTGCAACCCCAATGGGCCTGTTCTCACACCGAACTGGCATGTGGAGGGACTGCGGCAGGACTTGAATAAGGCATCAGAAACCAAGAACTAAAGCTTTGCCTGGTGCTAGCAGAAGCCAAATGGGCTGCCTGTTTGGGAGGCAGTGGAAGGACGTTCCAGAGAACCAGACCCCTCTTGGCTTAAGTTCACCATGCCTCCGGGTCCAACTGCAGAATGGGAATAAGACCCGTGCCTTATTTTATGGCGCATGTAAAGTATTTGGAGATTATCTGTACTTGCACCTCGTGGTGTTTAAGGCTGTAAGGGTATTGTGAAGTCTGTTGCCAGAAAGTTAATGCAGGGCTGGATTAACACCCCACCTGGAGGGTAGGTGATCTCTCTCTGATCCCAACTGAGTCTTGTCTTGCTTTGTTCATTTGGACTAAGCTCTATACTAGGAAGAAAGGAGGAAGAGTGTCTCTGTGTAGTTCTTGCCCTCTCTGTTGTGGATAACGACCAGCAGTGCTCGCAGCATCTCTCTTCAGGTAGAGAAGAGTGAGTCCTGGACAGGCTCCAGACTCATGCTCATGGCTGTCCCCAGACAGCCCAGCTGGAAATGGACTCTGCCTGTTCAATGAAACTCTGCGATAACAAATGTTTACAGCATGGTTTCCTACTAATGCTGACAAGTTCTATTTGAATAATTACTCAGAGTAAGGTCTGACTGTAGCTGCCTCCATTTCCATCCACAGGGCAGAGTAGAAGAGCTAATAATGACAGTACTGGTCAAGATGAATTCACTTACTCTGACCTAACCATTTTCAGAATCACTGGTGGACAGCTAGGGCTTGCTTTGGGCTAGGACAAGTCTAGTGGTAAGGCTTCCAAGGGTGCGTAGTACTGATGCCACTGTGGTAACAGGTAACTTTTGAACCACAAAGAGCTTGAAAACTGGAGGAATGTGTCTTCTGATCTGTAGAGGAGTTAGTCCGAACCTTACCTGGGGCATTCTCACTTTATCATTATCAGGCCCTTTTAAAAGAAAAAAGTCTGATAACTGCATGTATTTAGAGCTGGCTTATTAAATTAAAAGCAGAAGATTAGTTAGCTCAGTTAAGCTACCTGAGGTTGTGGAGCCTGAAGGAACCGGTTTTTTAATTGAAGAAAAAAATATCAAAATCAAATTCTTCTTCACGGAATTATTTATGGTTTTGTTTGCAAAGGAAGTATCACCCCTTACACTGAGTAAATATAACTCATAAAGCCTGGTGATGAAATCCTGCAAAGGAGCAGAGTTGGAGGAATGAAAGCCTGAAAAAGATGTGATGGGAGCAGGAGAAGAAACACCATGTGGAGGAATACAACCCACTAAGACATCTAATGTGCTTTCCTTCAGTTACTCTTCCATTGAGAGTGGGAACTAGGTGGCTCTCTGCTGGGGTATCTCTAGACATACGCTGTGTTTCCTACTTCTGTTTTTCTAGCCTGCTTAGTTTTGTGACAAGCAAGGGAAAATACCGCAGTGGGAAGGATGCTTCTGTTCTAAGCATGGTTAAAGGAAAACAAGAGCACACCAAAAACTACTCTAAAGAATTAAAAAATCTTTCAAAAAAGGAAATGTTTCACAGCTTAAGATTTTCTGGAGTTTTTTTTAAAAAAATGGAAGAAGCATGAGATAACAGTGAGGATAACTCTCCCCAAGAAAAAAAAAAAAAAAACAAACCATTTTTTTCAAATCTTTTTTAAAGTAATCATTTAGAATGCAGGACCAGAGAAGATATGTAAAGCATCACTGAACAGCTTACAGATTAAATTCTTGACTCAACAAGAAGAAGTGATTATAAGGACTCTTGTAGCTCATATTCTTGGCTAGCTTGTTGTGATAGTGTTGTGTCTCTTTGATTTATGACACATTATTCCCTCCTGTAATGTCTAACAGTCAATGGCACATTTCTTTTCCAGGTATCCACCCCATTTAGCACATTTATAAAGCTTGGAAGGACAACCACAGCTCTCAAATTGCCTGTTGAGATGTGGCACGTTGAAAATAGGGCATGACACAGTGACGCGTGATGTACAATGGGGGAGATGGCTTCACTGGCCTTTTAGCTCTATTTCCTACAGCTCTAAATCAGGTATGACATGAAAGAAATCATTTGCGCACCATATGGTGACCTGAGGATTGGAAGGCCATCTTCTTCCAAGAGCAGTAGCTGACAACCTGTCACTTGTGGAGGGAAACCAAGAAAAGCAATTCTAGTCAGCTTAAATTCACTGCTGAGAGTCCACAAATGGAAAAAAACAGTCAGAACTCACTGTCCCAGGGACCTTTTCAAGTTAAAAGTCTTAGCTTCCCACGTCTAAGTTAATATCCCACTGAAAACCAATTGCTTCATGATCTCAGCATCTCTCCTAACGAAAGAATAAGAGCTGAGAGGTGAGCTTTCTTGAAGGATATCAGTCCATAGATGCTGGAACTCAGTAAGTTCGTTGTTAAGAGGTCATTTTGCTGAAAATCCAGTTTCCTTCTTTTTTATCCTTATCAGCAGGCTCCTAGCAGATCCCTCACACAAAGCCCTCCCCGTGTCTATCTGGGATTAACCCTGTATCACTGGGAATCTACTCAGCCTTTTCTGATTTCTGTAATAATCAGAGAGAGACTGACCTCTCTGTATGTGGTGCTCAGAGGGCCTGACCTAAGTACATCTCATCTGACTGTGCTGTATCCAGCTGTGTAACAGATGGGTCTGAAACAACACCCCCAGGCATGGGATTCAAGCTTGGGCTAGGCTGGTCGGTCAAAGCTCTCTGCGTTTACTGAATTGCCATCAAGTTTTTAGCATTAGTGTATGGCCAAGTGTGGTCACCTGTCCCCTGACAGCTGGGTTGAGACCACTGGAGTCATCAGCTAAATTACCTTGAATTGATGACCCGCAGATTTAAAGCACTGCAACCCAGTCCCCATTATACACACAGCTCCCATTTCCTTTTGTATTTCTTTAATAGGAAAATAACAGGAAAAGCAATTACTGGCCATATGAAATGTAAGTTCATACAGTATTTCCTACAAGGCTTCAAGCAACTCCTTGTTAAAGCAGATAAGTTAATCTATCTTTTCGTTCAGGTCACAGTAGGTTTTCAGCTTTAAATCACCATGGCACAGTAACTAATGGCATTTGCCATAGAAATGATGTTGAAAAAACAAGGAATCTGGGCAATTATTAGGTGTATATTTCCGGTGAAAACAACCCACATAAGGACAGTGTCAGTGAAAAGGATGATTGATCATCTGCATTTTGCTCCCTTGCGTTTTCTTGCTCACTTTCTCGACAATGTAGTATTAACTGTCGCACAATTATTGTAATGAAATCTGCTAGCGGACTTTGCAGCGTGAGGAACTCTGGCATTGTCAGGGGGGCTCAGCGGGGCTTTTTACCTGTGGAGGCTGAAAGTGCACAGCAAGAGGAGCATGGTCCCTTCAGGCATTCAGCTTTCAGAAAGACCAAGGTAAGAGTTTTACAGAGTGGTTTTTTCCACTTTGAATTCTTGGTAAAATGCTGTATGTTCCAGTCTTGACTCAGAGCTCATTAAAGTCAATGCAAAGACTCTTGTTGACTTTAATGAGCAGTAGTTTGAACCCTAAAGCTATTACATGATCAAAACTCCCACCAAACTGCAAATATGGAGGTGTTTTGTTTGCATTGCAGATATAATATTTGGCTGCAAGGCAGGGATGCTTGGGATTGTTTTCTGTATGGTTTCTGTGCCTCTTTCAGATGCCCGGTAGTTTTACTGGATTGTTCATAATTATAATGTTGTTTATTAGGTTAAATAAATTGGCCAGATTAAATCTCAAACAGAAGGATCTGAAAGCTACTGAAGTCAGGGAGTGAAATTTGGCTTCCCTTACAATGTGTATAGTTTTCTTCTGCTCTTGGCCGCTGATGTGAGAAAGCTCATTCTGATGGTACATCTGGTTCATCCACATGCCACAGCACCATGAGAAAGTTCTAACACAGAACCTGCAATACACATTTTGCAATGAGCAGGGCAAGTCCATGAAGCAAAGAAAATCAATGTGCGATAGAGAAAAATGTGCGATACACAGAAAGATATTTTATTCCAAGCCTGCTCTGAAAAACAAATCACAGACAAAACCAAAGCGTGGAGCTCAGAGCTTCTCACTGAGTGGTATCATTCCGAGCAGCCTTTGGAAAGGTGTGTCACTTGTTCTCTAGACTGCCACAACACCCTGGGATGCTGTAAAAATAGCTGGCAGTGCCGGACTGACAGGCAGGAGACGTGTGACCCTAAATTATGATGTTTTGCTTCTCATGATGAAATGAATGCTGCCTTAGACAGAGGCTGAAATACATCTGTTTGCGGTGGGAGTGCCATTTTAGGCCTGTTTCTTTTGAAACTGGTGTTGGAATTGCCAGGGATCAGCAGAGCTGTGGGCTCACAAAGAGGGCACTGTCTTTGAGGAATCTTTACATAAGCCCTGCACAACCGAGGCAACAGGAGTTTGCACAGCTGCTGCTGCAAGCAAACATGTACTTTTAGCTGACCTGAGCTGATGACTTCGGGCGCTAAATCTGACGCTTTCCAGATGTACAGACCTCTCCTGCCACAGTCTCCAAACATTCAGTGCCCAGGTAAAAAGGAAAATAATAACAGTAATAATAGCAATAATAAAAGAGCGCTGTAAATAGCACACTGTAGTGTCTATGTCAGAGCTGACATTTACAGAGCGCGTGGTCCAGTTTGAAGGTGAGTGGCATTATCCTCTCCTAAGAGCTATGTTTTGAACCACATTTGATTCAGAGCTAATTAGTGCTGCATCTACCTTCACTCTCATGTCTGGTTGAGCGCTTTCTTCAGAAAAGGTGGCTAAATATCTAGAGCTCTTATTACCTGCTGGGAATTGGCAGATATCTGTCTGTGAGCCTAAGAACCTCAGGGAGTAGCCCCCAGTCAGTCTCTGCTGGAGCACAGGACAAAGGCATCTTGCCAAACAGTTAGCAAACAAAGTTTTGGGCTCCCTGGCAAAACAGAACCTTGCACATCAAGGGACAGACTTACCAGTGAAGATGGGATGGGATGGGATGGGATGAGATGCTTGTGAAGTATTGTTACTGGACAAGTGACAGGGAAGGGGCTGGCTGCTCCCTTACTCCAGACCCAGCATAAAATGTTTTTGTCCCTATACTGGTTATTTTTAAGAATAATTCCCTCCTCCGTGCATCCCTCCAGCCCTCAAATGTTGAGATGTTCTTAGGGAGGGTGATGGAAGGGAGTGGAGTGCCTGAAGAGGATTATTTATTTTATTCCATTTTATTTAGGTGTGGTATTTATAAAAGCTCCAAAGTTGGCAGTGAGAGAAAGGCAAATATTCTTCTGAACTGGAGACCGCCCCAACGCAGACAGCTGCAGCCCAGCCTCTCCTCATTCTCCCTGCCAGTTCCCCCAAGCATGACCTGGTTCGAGGACCACCTTCAACGAGACCAAAAGGTGACTTTCCCAGTGCTTGCTCCACATGCCACTTTACTTGCAAGCTGCCTGTCAACTAGGTGGCAAGTACGTAAGATAGGAATGAATTCTGGCCACCCTTCATTGAACCATTAGTAACTCCAGGGAAGGAGATGAAGGTCAAATTATGTGTTCTTGCCATGGTCATCTGGGGCATCCAGGGAAGTGGTTACTCAAAACTATCTGCTCTCTGATCAACTGGCAGTTCTTTAATCTCTCCAGCCTCAGGGATTGCCCGTTATCCTGGCAAAGGATCCTGGAAACATGGGGCAGACAGCTGCTGAGAGAGGGTGGAGGTTTGGTGCTTATTTCTGCAGGGCTTTTCAGCTATGGAGCAGTAAGCTTCTTGCATCTCCTTTCTTCTCAGCTGTCTTGCTTTCTTACTAATTGCATTGCTGTGAAAGAGAGATTTGCTTCCTTGAAGCATTACTGAGTGCAAAGTAATATGCAGAATTTCTGTCTCGGGGGAATTTTTAACCTTTGTTTCTCTCTCTGGCTGTGAAGAAACACTGATGTTTCCAAATTTTTCATGGAACAAAATTTCAAAATATCTTGGTTTGCAGGGAGTAGTAAGTTTTACTGTGGCATTTTTTTTATCAAAAGTAAATGTTTTTACATGCTCCAAATTGACAAGCTTCACTTTAGTCTGTTCAATTAACCTAAAAGGTTTGCTTTAACTGTTCAACCTTGAACATCAGCCTTGACTTGTCTTTTCTCCTGGCAGCTCTCATCCACGAACTTCATACCCATAGGAAAAATTTCTTCACTGAAAAGGTTATCAAGCATTGGAACAGGCTGCTCAGGGAAATGATCGAGTCACCATCTCTGGAGATATTTAAAAGACGTGTAGATGTGGCACTTAGGGGCATGGTTTAGTGGGACTTGGCAGTGTTAGGTTTACAGTTGGACTCAATCTTAAAGGTCTTTTCCAACCTAAATGATTCTACGATTCCGTATTTTTCAGTGGACAGTGAGTAGTTGCTATCATGTCTCACAGACCTTCGAGTCCACTCTGCGTCACGGCAGATGTAGTCCTCTAGGAAAACAGCCTGTAGGAAAGATGAGACATCTAAACCACAGCCGCAGTGAGGCAGTGTACTTGTAGGGCAATGAGGTTTTAATGGTTTATTGAACACATTCAAACCAAAACGTAGCTTTCTTATTTTGTTCCAACTGGCCCTGAAGAAAATATTGGTTCTTGACTTTCCTTAATTGAAAAAAAAAATTAAAAGTGTATTTTTATTTCTTTATTCTGAAAGGAAAGAGGGTTCAAAATTAGGATGTTTTTCTCCCTGAAAATTTCAATTTTGTGAAAACTGCCTCTTTACTGGGCAGCCTTCCCAAAGGGAATCCCCAGCCAGCCCCAGTGCTAATATCAGTGCACAGCCTTTGGAGCTGATCCAAAGGTCATTCACACCATTAGACATTTTTATCGTGGACTTGAATAAACTTTGGACCAGGCTGTTTTGGCAGGAGCATAAACAGTCTGGAAATCTAAAAATAAATCCCGATTTGGAGCTTTCCACAGCTTTTCAACAACCATGATGGTACATAGGTATGAGCTTGTCAGACAGAAGGTGATGAGGTGATTTGGGCACCTCTGTGGCCAGGGTATCTTTTGCTGTTTGTTGAAATAAAGAAGGGGGAAGATAGCATTCTGCAAGCTCAATATTAAGAGCACTTGATGAAGAATTTCTCTGTGAAGCATCAACCTCAGAAGGTTCAGATGGAAGATGTTGTCTCGAGAGATTATCTGGTTTTCTCTTCAGGTAGTTTTGCAGCAGTAATAGCTCTTGGAATATGTAACACTGTCATCCTCACTCCTAGGAAATTGAGAGGTCACTCCATGATGCAGTTTGTCTGCAACAGTAGTTTTGTGGGACAGCAAAAGGTGCTGTCCCAAAAGAGAAGACGAACTGGTCAAAGCACAGACTTTGCACTTTCCCTTATTTGTATCCTGTCCATGCTCTGACAGGTTCACAGGAATCAAGAGTGAGAAGAAAACCCTTAGTCGCAATGAATCATCACCCTCTCATTCACCCTGCCCATTCCTCTTGCTGCGCATAGTGAAGGGATTGCTCTGCAAATACTGACAGCGAATCTCAGGGTAATTGCCATGCCTCAGCCCTTCCACATGGAGCTTGCTGCAGCGCTCTGCAATGATCGGAGTCAGATGGGTGTGCGGAAAAAAGCAAAGCGTTTCCAACATCTCAATTTTATTTCTAGTGCCACAGGAGTTTAATTGTGTCTGTTGCTGCTTGCTGGCTGATGAACTGTTACAGCTGAACACAAGTAACTGGTCGCTTGCTGTTGCTGAGGTTGTGTGAGTGACCACATTTTCTGCAACATTGTTTAGATTCAAAACAAACAATAATTCTCATTTGCGGATGTATGTTTAGTAGTCTAGGTGTAGCAGATGTAGTCAAATTTATGCTAATTTTCAATGCATCTTTGACTCAATTGGGAAACTGGGTGTGCAGAAAATTTCAGGGATTTTGGCTTTACGGACCCTTTCCAGGGTCAGTAAGTCTCTGGGGTTGGCCTTCTGAAAAAGGCAATTGCGATGGAGGAGGACCATGCTTGGCATGTGAGATCTGGGAGGATACAGTGAGGAATAGATGGTTGTACCATGTCAGGATATGAAGGCAGAGAAAGAGAGACAAGGTGACAACGAGAGATGGGGAAAGTTAGAAGCTCTTGGTTAGGTGGCAGTGGGCTTGCTTATGCTGACAGATTGTGGTGGATGCCAGTCCTAATTCCCACAGTGCCAGTGACAGCATCCTGCTGGAGCAATGTTGTTGGCCCTGGTCAAGCCAGCAGCCAGTCCATCCAAATGCCTCCATCTTCAGCTGGTTGGTCCATTTCCTTCCTATACATCTTTTTACATCAAGTACCAGAATTTTTGTTTTCTACCCACAATAGGAATGAGTTTGCTTCACCCATGAGGTTTATAGCAGCCATTCTTTTTTCCTGCGGGTCCTTCATGAATGAGTTGCTGCAATTGTCCTGATTCTCAAGACAGCTCTGGCAGTCTCTGTTTAAGGGTGTTAAGTTGTGGCAGTAATAATGCTGGCCCTGGTGAGAATACAAATGCGTAGTTTGTTGATCCTGGACTGCGAAGCAGTACTACTGCCTGGCAACTACACCGCAAGAGCTGGCAGGCAGACCTATTTCCAGCACACTTCTCTGAAAGGGGAAAGGGTGTTTTCAGATTTCTTCTTTCCCTCCCTCTCCGCCAAGTCAGAGCCTGCCAGGAAGCTTTGGAGAGAAGCTCTAGTGCTTCTCTATGCCTCCCAAGCTGAGTATGATGGCTGGGCTCTTTCTCCAGGGCTTGGACATCTAGCAAACTTCGCTAAGTCTCAGCAGTGGGTGTGGGTCACTGTGGGTTGAAGGTGAGCCAACCCCCCCCAGCACCTGGAGTGCAAAAGGAGATGAAATGGGGTCCTGCAAGTGTGTGTTTTTGAGGGACTCCTCCTGCCAGAAGTGAGGGTCACTTCTAATCATTCATTGAACAAACAGGCTCATTCTAAAAGTAGGAGCCAGGGTGTCAGGTGCTCATGTTCTCACACATCGCAGGGAACATCACACACTGGTACCCCATCGCTGAAGAACTAACGCACGCGTCAAATGTGCTTGGCTGGATTGGGACCTCTGCTCAGTTGTCCTGTGGTTTACTGTGAAATACCATCGCTGAAGGGCGACTTTGAGAGCTGGGGGCATGTCACACCTCCACTCCTCATTGCGCAGGGATGTGAAGTAACTCATACAGGTACCTTGAGAGGGAAAGCTGCAGATTTCTGCCCTTCACCCCTGATATTTCCTGAATCTACAACATTCAACCCAGGGCCTCTAAACCAGGGACAACTTACGTACAGTTATTCTAAGGCTGTATTTTGTGTCTGCCTTAGTGGGACTGTACTGTCTGACGGGGGAGGCAGAAGCTGTGGAGAAACGGGGTTTATGAGCCATGTCTGTCGCTGGCGTTTTGCCACCATCCCCTCTACAAGGAAACTTGCAAACCATTTTTGGGAGCAGCAGATTGTCCTAAGCACAATCATGTGTTCGGCTCATAGAGCAGTTAAATGTGTGTGTTAGGGGCCAACGTTTCATTGAAGCCTGTTCCCATTTCAGTCTCTGTCCTGAATGTTCAGTGTACAGAAGCCTGAGCTAAATATGAGTGAAAATGTGCCAGGAGGCTTCGCTGGGTTATTCACCAGCAGAACAACTATGCCAGCAAATTAGGGAGAAAACAAGCACCACCTAATCTGTTCTTGCCCAAGGGCAACATTAAATTATCCTGTTTGCTCTGTATAACAGAGGTACACCTATGTTACCCTGTCCAAGCAGCTACAAAAATGCTGTGGACCCTTTGTGGCCCCTCTGGCACTGTCTGTTCTCAGATGGAAGTGAAATGTTTGTATCCGTGGGGCTCGGTGTGAATTAGACATTGCTCCATGGTGGAGCTTTCTGTTTAGAATGGGGCAAATATGGAGCACAGAACAGCCATCATGCAGATGTTCCTGTGGTTTTTTGCAATGTTTAAATGACCTGGGTAAGTCTGGGAAGCAGCTGCATCATTCATATTGGTGCTTCCATGTCTACCTGTCATGTAATCCGTGGCACACCTGTCACAACAGACAGTATGAAGGAAGGGAGCTCATTCACTCCTTCCCTTCTCCCTCCTCTCCACCATGGCAGATTGCTTTCTGCCTGAGGGGCAGGGAAACCCCTGTAATTGTTTCCCTGTAAAATTTGGCAACATAGGGGAGAATACACAATATTCTTTCCCTACTGAAACTGCCCACTTCTCTCACCTCCCACACCAAACCTCCTGTGGACTTGCTCTCTTGTTTTTGCCCTCTAGAAATCCAAGCGAGGAAGGCAGCTAAACCTACAGTGCAGCTCTTCCCATCTGTTTTCGTAGTCAACAGTGGCAGCCACAGCTGCACAGTGGTCTCACATTGATCAGAGCAACTACAATGGCTGCTGTCGTGACCGTTTCTGCCTGGATGCCTCAAGGTATGTTGCCACTGTAGGAGACAAGCATGCTGGTTGTAGGGGGTTTAGCTATCCCTGGGGACATTAGCTGTGGAGGCCTGGCAGCCCAGCTGCTAATATGAAGAGGTAACAAGGAGGGCTGAGCTGGTGACCTGGACTAATATCTGCATAAAGCAGTCCTGCAGTTGTTTAACTTTGTTCGATAATGGAGCAAAGCACCGATCAAATGTATAAGGTGACACTGCTTCCTATCTGCCCAGGGATCATTTTTCAAGTGCACCATCTTGTTCTATGAATTTTAGGCAGTTTCTTCATTAATCTACCCTTTACAGCAATAACATCTCTGGGCTGTTTCTAGAGTGTCTTTCACAGTTTGCAGTATCAGATTTACCTGTCAGTGCTCTTGTGAAGATGGAAAAGCCTCTAGGTGCAGAGGGGCTGTGGGGCTTTCACTCTCTATAGGGACAGCGTGGCTTTGGTTTGGAACTGAGTTGGGATGTCAGTTTGCCTGACTGTCAGATTTTGCACGAAATATGCTCAGAAGCAATCGCCTCTCCCCAAGGTACAGCCACCTCAGGGTGAGAGACAGCAGCTGTTTCATCATTCACAGAAATAGTGATAGAAGAATACAACATATAGCTGAAACTTCAAAGGATGATCTGTGTTGGCAAAAGTTAATTGCCCTATTTGAAAATGGTCTAGAGATCTAGAGAGAGATGTTAATGCCCAGGGATTGTACAGGCACAACCTTGATTTTCCATCTGCTTTGATGTCTCAATTAGCAGGACTCGGAGCAAGGGCAAAGGGGAGCAACTTCTCGGCTGTTTCCAGCTTTTTGGGGAGAAGAAGAAAAAGGTTTATTTATTAGAATAGGCAGGTCACAATTTAACTGAGAGATTGTTAAAGGAATTCAGAGCCTGTGGGATTTATGACAAGGTGATGAAAGAGGAACTCTGATAGTTACCCAATAAGCTTCTTTTTCCAAGAACATAAAGTTAAAAAAAATAAATTTTAAAATGAGGATTTTTTTTTTTATGAATAGTTCTTGCAGGCTGCTAACACTATCAACATTGTTTCTGGGGAACTCCAGGCATCTAATCAATCTTCATTCTGTAAGAAAATGTTCCAAATTATATGAAAACCACATGGCTTCTCCTGTTTGGAGGGAAAAACCTGACCTGACCCCATCTGTGCTTCAGAATGGCTGAGTCCCCATCTTAGGACTAATTTCAGCAAGACCTGTGATCCATTTGTATTGTCCTAGCACTCAGAAGGTGGCACTTTGTGTAAGAATACAGCTTTCCTTAGGAAAAGAGTGAGATGTTCCAGGGAACATGTGGAGGGAAAGATGGGGCTGGGATCGTTGCAGTGCACATCCAGGCCGTTCCCAGGCTGTTCTTGTCCTTTAGCATGTAGAGGGTCAGGGCAGATGCATTCCTGATCTTTGCCTGGTGCAGTGAAAGCACCATTTGCCTCACATTTACTCCATCCTCTGAGAATTGTGTCCTATTATTTGGTGGGGACAGGGTTCAGAGTTTGTTGGGTCAGGACAATATCAGCCACTGCTTATGAGACACCTCTTGGCTCCCTGCAAGGCCAGGTTCGTTGCCAGTCGAGGCCGTGAACCAGCTGGGGGACAGCTGGAGGCTACCCTTCAGTATATTGCAATGCCCGAACAAGTCCAGACATTAGCAGGCTCTCCTGTGCACCCTCTGGCCTGCTCAGGCAGGAAGTTTGCTGCCAGGAAAGCCTTGCTATGGGAAGGAGGCAGACAGACCAGGCTGGAGGCTGTATCCAAGGCCATTCCTCAACTCCCTGCTTAACAGCAGGGGACAGCATTGAACAGTTTTGTGGGGGGCAAATTAGGGCCATTCTGGCTCCAGTCACAAAAAGGGGCCAGTGAAATGAGTTTTCCAGCATCCACAACTTTCCCAGGCCAGCACTTCAGTCTTGCCTTTCTAATTATCTGCTTGAGCTTGTTTTCCCTGGAGACTCCTTGCTGCCAGAGTCATCCCCACAGGTTCCATTCTTCTGTCAGATGCTGCCATGCTGGCTGCTCCTGCTCAAACACTGGCTTGTGGGAAGCCAGCCCTTGCTGGTTGCTTCCATAGAGCGTGTTACAATCTGTCTTTAAATTGCAGAGGGGTTTGGAGCAGTCATCTTTAGACAACATCTCTTACAACACTTTGAGGGCAATTCCTTTCAGGTTGCCTTTATACACGCACACATCATGCCACAGACATGGTGGGTGTAAAATAAATATTTGTTACGTGTGTGTGTGTGTATATATATATATGCAAGTTCACAAGGTAAAGGCAAATTTTCCTTTGAAGAAAAGGGACTTCTGCTGAAAAGATGTTATCCTTTGAAGAGCAGTAGCTTGTCTCATAAATTACCCTGCTGTTTCCTCAAGATCTTGTGCAGAAGTGCAGTGCATCCTGGTCGCTAGTTTCAAAGCCCAGTTCAAACCAAAGCAAACTGCAACAAGTCATCTCTGGGAAGCAATTGCCTGTGAATAGCTCTGGAGATCAAAAGAAAAATGCTACCAGTAAGACAAATCACTAGGCTATTTAGAAATGAGTTGCAGTGACAGGGCTTGCATCCAGTTTTCGAACTCCAGCAAACATGGGGGAGGATTTTAGGTCCCAGATCTTGACTAATGGAGAATGGAGAGCAGTGTGTAAATAAAATTAAAGACAACATGATCTAGCAGAGCACTAGACTGGGATCGCTCAGGTGGTCGGACTAGCTGAGTGACTGGAACTTCTCTGTGCCTCATTTTTTCCAGCTGTATAACAGAGGACATACTACTGTCTTTTGCAGCACACTTTAGCAGTGAGCAGGATTAATTAACTTTCTCTCTTTAGTAAATGGATGCAGCTTGCCAGAGTTGAAACTAGGTAAGCTGGTCTTTAGATCTGTGGTGGCTGTCTAAATGCAGTAAAGCACCTGCATCCTAATCTTCCCTGCCCCTCCTCTTCATAGGAGAGGGTGTGCCCAGACACACAAGCAGGGCCACTTCAGCCATGATGGAGATGAAGTGTGTAACACGGTTCGACTTCTACACTCTCTGTGTTACAACGCAATGAGGAAGTGCCCAGCGAGTCAGTAAACACACATGAAAGAACAGCAAGACCAGAGCCAACCACTTTTGACCACCGAGGCAGTCCCATGTAGATCCAGAATGCAATTTTTGATCCAAACAGTAATGTCAGGACAAATTCATTAAGATCTTACTTGCACACTGTCATCAACAGCATTAAATCAATCCTGGACACTCTGTAGCACCCTTAAAAATAATTCATTTTTTCAAAGCAAGGGCAAGTTACATGAAGTTTGGGTTTGTACCTGTTGCATATAACCGCTCAGTAATTTGCAGAGGCCTATACAGAAAGTTACAGGCTGTTGCATGGCATAACGGAACAAAAGCGCTTGTGCTGGAATGATAGGCACTGATGAGACTTACCAAAAGAATAGCCGCAAAGCTGTAGGATAGGCCAGTAACATCCTTCCGCAAGGGAAAGCCTTGTTTTGAGCCCACGTGTATTCAGTGTCTGTTCCACTCTGTAATCGTCTGGCTCAATCACAACACCTGGCTTTCTTGTATAAACAGTGCAAATCCTCATGAGCTTCTGTAGCTGTGGAAGAAAGTACGCTCTGACCACTCCTAAAGGCACATTCCCATAGTGCCAGATTAAACTCTTCCGGATAGAGGTTCACTTCTCTTTGCATAAATGCATAATGTATTAATTTCTCAAGCATCTGTTAAACAATCCATAGATTTTTGAGGTCAGAAAAGACCATTAGATCATCATCCCGTCTACGCCCCTGCTGACACTGACCACAGAAATTCATCCATGTGCCCAGCAGTAAGGTACACTCCAGTGTTACCTGTATATGCAGTGGTATGTGTCAGTAGTGAACAGCAAAATGCAATTTTATGGATCCAAGTTTATGGTATCTTTGTATCCTGGATGAGAGTTCACAGTATCTTTCTATCACTGCTATCTCTTGGGTTTTGAGGTCAGTAAAGGCTGCACCTGCCGGGCAGTCTGTAACTTGGAAGGAAAGATAAGCACTTTTTGGTAGAGCTTTCTAGCACATGGCCTTGTAACCATGGAAGTTGAACTGAAGGCACTCTGGATCATCACCAACAGGTCTCTGTAAACTGCCAGATGAGGAACTGCATTTAGTGGAGGGAAACGCTGCAGATAGTAGAAACCAGGCATTGCTCAGGAGCTGGTATTAAATGGAGGTAAATGAACTCTCACTAGTCAAGGTATCTCAAAGGATAGATGAGCTGGAATTTAAGTGCTCAAGAACAGTGATGTGACTAAAAGCTAGGACTGGGATTCAGAAAGATTTGCATTCTATATCAATGGTTTTAGGGACAGGAACAACACAGTATCTGACAGAAGCCATGGAAGATGTTGCTAGCAGTACTTTTTATTGAGATATTATGGCAAAAACAGTTACTGAGTTTCGGTCTACTGAAGTCCTCACATAGGAAAATCTGCTTCAGTTGTTATAGCATAAACTGCAGTTGTGAGGGCTCAAATCTGTCCTCTTGTTTTTTCTCTTGTTGGCCCTGCTTCTACTCAATGCAGCTATGCTTCAGGCAGTCAGTTGGCCCTGAGTGCATTAACAGGCATTAATAAATGACCCTGACCAGCCTCACCTGGGGTCTCCATCCCTACCCTCTACCTGTTGGCCCCGTGACTCTATTTAAGCTCAGACCTGAGCTTCTCCTCTCTCCTTGAGCTATGTTGTAGGAATGCATGCCAGTACCTCCAACAAGCCATGCCAGTGCCTGGCTATGGACCTTGCTGATGTGGTCACTGACCTGTTGACTTTGGTTTTTTCTTGACCTTGGATGTGCCCTGTCACTCCAGACTTGCTTGGTGATAACTGGACTGTGGCTGACCCTGACCTGACTTCCCAGCTTGACCTCAGACCTGCCCCATCAGCGTGGACTTGCCTGATGATCCGGACTCAGCTGATCGGCTGAAGTTGGCTGCCATCTCCGTGTCTGCCTTGCTTGCTTCGCTCAGGTATTGTAGGGCTGGGTGCTGGTTGGCAAGGGCCTGGCATTACTGGCCTTGTTACCATCCTTGATGTTTGGCTCCCTGTCCTGGAGGGCACAGCTGGCCCTTGCTGTTCCCTGACAAATCTTTATGCAGAAGATGCCCCATTAGCAAGGGAGCTATCTTGAATAACTGTAGCCTTTCAGGCTTCACTTGCTTTCCTGGCCAGATCTGCTTAAGGCTCTGGCCCTTTCTTGCTGCTGTCTGGAACTCCAGACTGCTGCTGTCTGGCAGACCTGCTGCTTCATGGGACTGTTGGTGATCCGCTGCTGAGTTTGTTAGACTGCTGCATTTGACCTGATATAACTGCCCTCCCCAACCCATTAGGAGGCCAGAGGGCTGAGGACCTATCTTTTAGCATTCAGAAATATCATACAAGCAGGTACAACAGTATGGAGCTGCTTCTTGTGTGCCTATCCAAGTCACATCTGGATTGTTAGGCAAGATCTCCATAATCTCACTCTCCTGCCTTAGCCTACCAGTGCCAAGTGCACCGGCATGCTGCCTCCCTGAAGCTGGCTGTACAGCTCTCCTCCGTCAGTACTTGGCTGGACAGCCCAGATCTCATCCCACGTGGTCTCATGTGTAGACAGCATTAGCTAGTGAGCAGCTCCAGGGTCTGGTGCAAGGTTCTTTTTTCCTGCAAAAGAGGGAGGAAGAAAATAAGTCCTCTGAGGTGAACCTGCCTGTAGAAATGTTTTCCTACTTCATGAATGTTTTTCTAAATATAAAACACCTGCCATCTGGATAAATACACCTCAAGGAGAAAGAGGTAGTGTCTGGGGCAGGTAAGCCTGCCTGGACCTTCTCAAACATGTTTGGAAAAACACGGTCAACTGGAATATCCTAACTATTGATGCCTCAGGACTGCTGCATTGGTCTTTGTTGCTCAGAAAGCTTGGTTACCGGCATTCATATGACCAAACTGAGTGCCTGATATATTTAGTGGTGTGTACAGGCTCAAATGTCTCCCGAGGGACCAGTCTGTCTCATCAGCTACAAAAACAACTTCTGCCCAGGCAGTTATCTGAATGCCGTGCTGAAAGTAACATGCTCTAGGTGAGGGATGGAAAAATACTTTGCTACATCCTGACACTTCTCTGACCTTGGACTAGGTTTACCCTTCTCTTGACCATCAGCTTTTTTTTCTGGAGTGCCAGGATCAGGTATCATTAAAGGCCCTGGCACTGAATGTGCTGCACAGCAAACCCCAAAATTTAGGGGGCAAAGGTATGCGAGGGAGATGCTGAAGGTATTCTGGTTTGGGCGACTGCAAAAGCAGCGGCATGTGTCTCCTCATGACTGTTCCTGAGCCACGTGAGCAGGTGGTTTGTCCTAGGTCACAGTCAGGGCAGAGTGAGGCCTAGATTACCTGATGGCTGGTTCTTTCCTTCCCACCCTGCAGCCTATGAGAAAATACTACAGTTTTATTTATCCAGGATACTAAGGTTGCTCTGACAGCCAAACTGGTTCCCTGAATGAGGAAAACAAAATGCATAGTTTGAACCCTTTCTGTAGAACACACGTGTGCTTTCTCTCTCCTTCTTAAATAAAGTCAAGGAAAACTGAGAAAATTCAGCAAGAAATCTGTCCTGTACTTTCCTTGCCTACCTTCAGTGTGTTTTTGTTTCTTTCCAAAACAGTTAGATTGCTGGACAAAGAGGATTGGGACATTGCTTTGAGTTTCTTGGCTCTTCTCAGTTCATGTGTCCCTGGCCATTCTTTTATTCTAACAGAGGCTTTTGTACGCAGTATATGAGGTTGAACCAAGGGCAAATATTATTACAGTCTCATGTTCTGAATTTACACCAGCCAAGCCTCCCTTTGCATGGCTCCAGCAGGATTTCATGTCAAGTTGTTCCCCTTCCCCAAAGGTCTGAGCGTGCCCTTCAGCACAGTCACCCGAGTCCTTTAACTCCGCAGGGCAGGACTGTGAACAGCGCTGTCAAGAGAAAAACATTGACTTACAGTCACTGCTTGCGTAACTAGAACTGGATTGCACAGCTGAAATCAAGTGCTTTGTCTGGGGAAGGTGAGGGCTGAGACTTCCAGTGGCCTTCTCAGTCAAAAGAAAGCAGTAGTTACATCTGGGCCCTGTCCATGGTTAGGGAGCAGCACAGAGTTCAGAAATTAAACAGAATTGAGGGAAAGCCCTTCTCCAAGGACAGAGTGGGTAGAAATAACTGGATGTCGTAGTTCAGCCCCAACGGGGACCAGACTACGCAGTCTCTCTCTCACTCCCCCCACTCTCCGAGAGAATAGGAGGAGATTTGACAAACAAAAGAAAACCAGGAAAAAAAAAAACCAAACACACAGGTTGAGATTGAACAAAAAGTAAACTTAACAGTAATGACAGAAGAAAACAAGACAGTGATGGAACACAAATACAGTACAATAGCTCACAACAGATCTCCACATCCAGTCTCTTCCAACTAGCAGGGGCCTCCCTTCAGCACCCTCCTCACTTATATACTGAGCATGATGTCAGATGGGATGGAATAGCCCTTTGGCTAATTTGGGTAAATGAACCCCAGCTGTTAGCTAATTAGTTAACTATCCCAGCCATAGGGGCTGCCAGCTTCAGTTCTCCACCCAGCTCAGGTAAATATTAACTCTATCCTGGCCAGAACCAGGACACTGGATGGTAACATCCAAGACCAGTCTTGAATTTGCTAATAGACCATTCATTATCTCCTCCTACTTCTTTCATCTGACTTTTTTACCATTTTGTCTTTTCTTGATGCCTTCCTCTTTCAGCTGTTCCACTAATTACTTCCTTGCTTAACTTTGAAGCCCTCAATTTTCCCTTTCAGCTGGTTAATCATTTTCATCCTTTGCTCTCCTCTTCTGCAGGAGCAAAGAGGAGATAGCAAGCAGGAGAAGAAGTGTGCATGGAGGAAACTAAACCAGTAGGGAAACTGGTTGCATCCCTTTGTGGAGATATCCTGAAGAGACCCTTGCTTTAGTTGAACACTCCTGGAATGGCAAGTGCTGTGTATCTAATGAAACTACAGCCTGTGACACGCTGTCACTGTGGTGAAGTACCTTGCTGGGAGAAACTTTTGGTGAGTGATGTTTTCAGTTTTTCAGGGGTATTATCCCACCTTAGTCTTGGTAGCACATGAACTGGGATTTTACAGAAGTTATAGGCACTAGTAATGCCCTAAGATTTACTGAAGTGCTAAACTTGATACTGGGAGAGGAGAAGGAAGTCTGCCTGACTGCCTCTAGGCTTTAGGAAAAGGGCACTTAACTTCACAGTTCAGTGGAGTATGATGCATTAGGAGCCAATAATTGCAATATCCATCTAACTGCTCACCCTGTCCTTCTGTGTCCCCATCAGGCTCCATCGATATTTGCGTTGACCCATCTCTTCCCTTGTTTTGCAGTTTATGGTTCAAATGCAGATTTCACCCTGCCCCTCTTATGGAAGCCAGCATGCAGATGTAGCTGGGTGTGGGTCGGGCTCTCCCTGGGAGCTGGTCCTTCTTTGGTGTGACTGCTGTCTCCTGTGAGCTGTTTGGCAGGGCTTCTTTAATCTTGTGCACTTTTTCAAAATTTCCAGGCTCTGCCTTTTTCTGCCCGTTGCAGACTCAGAGGCTAACGTGCACGTTGCTTTAATTTGTTCTTCAAATGAAAGCCAATTATACCTGTAAGTGCCTGGCTGTTAAGTCAGTAGCTTAGCATGTTTTTTAAATGCCTGTTTTGCTATGGGGTTCTGTTCATTGCAAGACTGTGCGAACGTGTAAAACAGCATTGGAAAGAATTTCTTTGAAAAAAAGAGGCCCAAGGTGAACCGTACTTCTTTTTCTGTTCACCCGTAGGGCCATAAAAGAACTGAAGGGTTGGTGCTGCTTTACAAGCTTTCCAAACTTGCTTCCAGGCTCTGCCATAGTTGGTTTGTGTATTGGGTAAGGATCTGGGGAGAAAAGGACAGAGAATGTAACACAGGCTTTCTGTTTGCATTCTCAAAATGGTACCAGTGTGTTTTGCATGAGGTGGGATGAGCTTCAAGCATCAAAGCATTTCTGATCTCAAAACATTTCCCTAGCCCTGATCGAGGACCTAAAATCTCTCTTGTTGTGAGAACCACTTTGTCTTTTCCAGCCTCTCTAGTGACATTGTATTTTTCCATGTCCTGCACCTGATTTGGGCTGTCAGGCAAGTTCCCTGGTAGAGATTGGACATGCTTCCTCAGGAGATTTCCTGAATGACCCAAGGAAAAACAGAAGTGAGTGCTTCGGTGCATACATGTTGGCTACTGACCCGACCCTTGTGGTAGCTAGAAGGGGTGATATTGTGATGCCCTTTGGTTCTCCTTTGCACTGGTTTATTGTCAGTTCTCTGCTCCTCCAGAGATGAAGGCAGCAAAGATGGACACTACGGATGGAGGCCCATTTTACCAGGGCTGTAGAGACTTGCTGCACAGATTGGATGCGTGCTTTCATACTGGGGTAAACAGAGAGCAGCGTCACTGAAATCAGTGAGGCAGTGTTGGGTAAAGCATTGGGAAAACAACTGGGATGGGGAAAGAGTGAGAGCAGTGGGCCAGAGAAGGAGTAACTTGGTCTGAGAGGAGGCAGGGAGACTGTATTTCATTCTGCTCCGTGCCAATGGTGCTGCAGAGACATCGTCAGAGCTGCACAGAGTAAAAGCACTTGGAGGAATCTGAGCAGCAGCTGCTGGCAGCCACAGCACCAGTTTTGCTGAAGTGAGAGAAGCAGCTCTGCACAGCCTATGAGGACTGCATGAGCAGTAGTAGGTTTATGCTGCAGCAGCCAAAACTTTAGTTTAAACAAACCAAAAGCTGTCTAACCTCAAAGCTCCAGGCATTCATCAGCCTTTGTAGAGGCAATGTGACCTGGGGCCAACTGGGATCTTTGCCTGAGGATTTATTCCCGCAGGAGCCCTTGGTTCCCAACTGGGTTAAAATTCTAGGCAGTCTTCTGCCCAAAGCCTCACTGATCAGAAGCAATCTGCCTCTGAGGTTGCTTGAAGCAGGACCAAGGGTCTTTGTGGAACAATCCTACATGCCCAGCACAGACACAGCAGCACCAGTCCTTTTATAGCAACTAAATGGGAGTCCTTTCCAACCCATGTGCTTCTACTTGGTCCTCAGATTTGTGGTCCCCAAATGTAACAACCCTCCTTCTTTCAGCTCCGTTTTTGCATACATGTCTTTAAAACAGAAAAGCAAAATATTTCAAAGCTTTCTCTGTGTTAGGACTCTTTCTGGTGGTGTGGCTTAGACTGGATTGCTGTATTCCATATAACTGTTCAGTAATAAATGGTATTTGCTTCATTGGCAATATTCCTCTTTCTGTTGGCTACCCACTTACAAAGTGATCAGCTACACTTAGCTATAATAGGAGGCTCAAGCAATGTGATGGGCACTGACTTTCCTCAGATGTGATGCTTTAAAATGAGAGGAGAACCAAAGGACACTGCTGCTTTGCTGGGAACAGGACAGGGTCACCTCTCTTGATAACACGACGTTCTTTAGGACTTTCTTAGAAACAAACAAGGCTGCACTTTCAGCTCTAAGATCTTGGTAGCCTCAGGCTTTTGGAAAGCTCAATTTCATTTAGATTCTGGCATTTACTTTTGTTTGCTCGGACTATAAAGACCTTTTTATTCTGATCCTCAAGAGCTGTTTACCATTCAGCACATGTGGTCTGCATCGCTCACACTAAAATCTTTTGAGGACTTGGCAACCCTTTTTAGTTCTCTGATCAATGCTGGCTAAGGAACAATGGCAAAAGCCCATGCAAGTCTTTTGCCCAAAATGTGCTGCCCCTGTTCTCATTAACTAGCAGCCTCAGCTGAGGTTGGGGTTGCAGGCTTGACTTTTTTTTCAGTAGTTCTGGTGCAAATCTGGAGTCATCATGCTGAACTGAAAGCAGGTGTGTCAATGTAAAACCAGAGGACAACTCTGCAGGCCGCTTCTGTGTCTGCACAGAAAGTTAAGATCTGAGTTTTGCTTTCTACCCTGATTTACAGCTCAGTGCGTCTGTGCACTGTTGGCACTTTGCTTTGGTCAGTTCCATGGGCAGCTGCTCTCTAAAGATGCATAAACCTGGCACCAAGGCCTGTATCCTGCAGGATCCAGCCTGGACATACTCTGCATTGAGCTTAACTTCAATCTTCTGTGCATGAAAACCAAAGTTTGGTCCCTGCAATAGCTCTTCTCTGAGCTCTTAGTACTCTGAGTATCCAAGAACCAAGACTTGGCTTCAACATCTCCGTGCATAGTCGGGTGGAAGGGTGTTAACCCAGTGGGAGAAGACATTGCCTTCCTACAGCTATTCTAATTTAGCCGCCTGGAAACTTGTCAGCCAGAGAAGCAACTTCCCATTGCTAAGTATTGCATTTTAAACGGTTAGGAGAGGTATTTGTGAAGGCAGGGAGATAACTGGCCACACTGGCTTTGGAACAGCAAAAGGATGAGTGAGGGAAAACAGCAGAAGATTTGCAATGACTGCTGAGAATGTCATGGCAACAAAGTCCTAAAGGGAGCATTTTGCTTGTGCCCTGGATCAGCCTGTGCTCCTAAAGAAGCTGTTGTTGGCTGAACACATAAGATGCAGTGGAGTCTGAGCCGACCTACTCCACTGTGAAGGTGCTGTACTGCAGAGTTGAATCCATGTATGCAAGGAGAGGTCAAATAACTTATTTTTTTAGTGATTAAATCCCAATAGCTGTATTAGCACAGCTACACAAGGCTTCTCTCCTCTTTTCTTTTTATACCTATACCAGCACTATCTTAAGTATTAATTTTAAAGGATAATCTACATATCTGCACACATGGATTAGAGCTGGTTGCTGATCTGAACCTGCCTTTCTCTAAAGCTTTTGACATGCCTGAAGCTCTGCCTTTATAAGCTGCTCCTCACTGTAAAAAAGCTAAAGCAACAGCATGACTCTAGTCCCCTCCACCTTGAACTGGGGGATTTGTGGGTCAGGTGCAGAACTTGTCACCTTCTCCTATTAAGGGTGATGTGAAGTTATTGGGATCCGCAGCTTGAGGTGCAGGAAGCAAGAATCACGTCTATTACTGGCCATAGGCAGTGGCCAATTTATAAAGAGTTACCCTTAGGTAACTCTATAAATTGCTTGAGGGCCCATATTTCACCTCATGCGCAGAGGTCAGCTCACCACAGGACTGCTGTGTTGTCTGTTCATGGCAATGAAGGACCGAAACCAGGCCTTCAGCAGTGCCCTGGTGGGATCGTGCTGCTGGAGCAGCTCCTGTGAAGAAGGAGCAGAGGTCCTAGGGGTCCTCACTGTGGAGTAGGCCCTCACCTGGTGGGCAGGGAGCTGTGGAAATGCAGAACACAAAACCATCCCCAGCCAGATGGCTTCCAGTCACAAGAGCACTGACTGAAGCAGTGAGAAAATAACTAGATGGTGTTTAATTTCACTGATGCTTTTGTGTGGCTTGTAGAGGCCATAGCTTAGCAAGGCACCTGCCTAAAATGAAGCCCACTACTACCTCTAAGCCCTGCTTTGCTTTACTGAATTGGAGTAATAAGAAGTCTGGTTCTCTTCCTATCAGTTTATTCAAGCAGCAAAGTGAAAAAGCCATCCACTGTACTGGCTTGCTTGCACCTTTCAGACTCTGTGCTTAAAAAAACCCCAATAAAATAAAAACTAGAGGGTGCAAGTCGGGGGGGCAGGGGGGAAGTTCATCACTTCCTCAGGAAACACCTATAACAACAGTGCTTGGAAAAAATATTCAAGAAAACCTCTCTTGTTTTGATTTTTAAAAAAATTCTCTGCTCTAGCTCCACAGCATTTTCCTTTTATTTATTTTTCTTGCAACGTGGTCCAGTTTTTATTTTTTGCTGAGTTAAATGAGCAATAAGTAGTAATCAGATGTTGACATAAAGTTATATGTACACCTGCTGACTGCCTCATAAAGAAGAAGAATGCTTTTAGTTAAGAAATGGCAAGTAAACTAAAATACAGCAATTAGGTTCACTAATAAGAAACCCAAGCAGTTAAATTATGTATATATTTATTAAATCACACAAGACTTCTGAATGACCTTTTTCATTTGATGGTACCTGATGAAAGCAGTTCTGATTTTAATTCTGACTCAAAAATCTGGTATTTTTCAAGGTTTTGCCAGTCAAACTGTGTGTTTAAAGGAGCTCTTGGATGAAAGGGAGAAGAGCTACGTTGCACATCAGTGTAAATTCTCATGTCTCCACGTCTGAGTATGTGCCAGTTGGGCATGTGACTATTGGATTATTGATACCCCGTTGAATTCTGAAGAGGTGTAAAATTATCACTCTGTGCCTCAATCAGGAGCACTGGAGGTCCATGAATGAGTGAACTGCAGATAGACTTGTGCAACTGTGTCTCCATTGGCGCTCAAGGCATTGGACTGAGGGCCTGCAGTGCAAAAACATGCAAGTTGCTGCGATTTCAAAAACCAGCAGACTTAACGGCTGAGAGCTGGGGTAGGTCTGGATCTGAGCGCATTCGGATCTGTGGGGATTTCTCACATTTTATATGGGCCTGAGGCATTCAGGGAAACAACAATGAGCTCCACAGTGAGTGTCTCTCTGCTCCTGAGTGGACTCTTGCTGAGAGAATTTGTCATTTCTTTTTTTAATCCGAGGAAGCAAAACAGGTACGCAAAGCGGCTAGTGTGCAATGGAGAAGGTTAAGGTTCTTAATGTAAGCATTAATGCCATTCTGGTTGTAGAGCGCTTTTGAAGCGTTCTTTAGGTGGCTTTCCAGACAATGATGTTTTAGAGAAAAGGAACTATCAAGAAGGGCTGGGATGATGCTGCTGGAATTTGACTGTGTTTCCTTGAAGGCTTAAGGTGAAGCAAATGTGAACTTTGGGGTGGTAAAACCAGAGTACTTACTGTAAAGAGGGAGAAGAGAGAGGAGGGGTGAAATGGGGAAGAAAGGAGGCAAATGCAATGAGAACATAAGTTCTTTGTCTGACTGCTATTGGAGACTTGGCTGAAGCTGGGGAACTGTGAAAGCATCCGAGTTCTCCTTTGGATACGTTGCATGATGGGTTAACAGCAGCCTGATAGAGACTCATCCACAGCTCTCATCAGGGTCAAACTGAGGGCCTTCTCAAATGGGTTGGTCATTCTCCTATTTGCTGTGTCCAGGTATTAAGCCCTACAACTGACTGAGCAGATTCTGCTTCTGGTATGTGCTCTGCTTTCATACCGAATGTGATCTTTGAGTGCTCTCAGAAGACCTTTTTATTTGGGCTAATACAGTCTTCCTAGTTTTAATATTGTCTGACTTCATATAATCAGTTTTCTCCAGCAGATCACTTTGGACTTGTGTTGGGCACTGTGAAGTATTAGGCCTCTTTGCAACAAGACCAGACTGAGTTCAGAGCTGTGACATGTCTGCGAACAGCATGTCAGTCTTTAATGGTTTTCCAGTCAAAAAAAAAGTAAGTCACAGCAAAGAGTGAATTTGATCCCCTCACCATGGGGCAGAGGGAAAACAGAGAGGTGGTCTTGAATTTCAAGCATGAGACTTGAGTGTGTTTGAACTGAACTTATGGGCCAAGAATAATATCTCCATAACAGGATATGTGATGTGGATTTTACAGCCTATAACTGCTTCCTAGTTAAGACAGATACTGATAAGCTATACTCATGAGGTGTACTGTGAACTCCAAAGGCATTCTTGGTAATGTCTCAGTGGCCCCTTACGATACAGTGAATACCACCTGGCTCATTTACAGGTTGTATTGGGCTTGGGGAGTCTGGGAATTCACGGCTGCTGGTTAACATGTATTAATCCAGAAAAGCCACATGACTGTTTTGGTCATGAGGGTAACATGGACTGTCAAGATGCAGAATTAATCTCTCGACAGGCAAGTATCTGGTGGTGGATGATGGTATTATTCTGGGGGCTCTGTATGCATGAAATGCTACAAAACTGCGAGGCTGGAGTTTGAAGGGCAGCCACTCAGTCAGTGAATGGCCAGAGTCTGATCTGCTGTCATATTGAGCAGTTCCCCCAAAGAGGACCTCAGGATGAGGGCAGACTGGAGCAGTCTGGGCTCATAGTTGGAACTTGGACTCAGACAATATTTCTGAGCTGAGCAAGTCTGGTCTATCAAAAGGCTATTTGACCGGTCTGCATTCCTGTTGCTCCCCTCTCCAGCAGGCAATTTGCTTGTATAGCAGTTAATGGGGGTGCTGGGACAGAGCTTTGCTTGTTCAAATTTCAAAGATCATTGCAAGGAATGCAAGGAAGTTCTTGGGCATGTTAATAAAAGAAAACTCAGATTCAGGAGTTTGATTTATACCTGCACGCTAGACACGGATCGTGTAGGCTGACAGATAGACGCTCGGGCTACAGGTTGTAAAACTCACACAGATTCTGCCCTCTACGCCTTCCAGCCACACCAGACTGGAAGAGCTCGTATCTGCGTCCCAGATGCTTCCCGTGGAACAGGGTCACTCTCATCCTGTCGAGAGGTGGTTGTGAACTCAGAGCCGTTCTGTATCTTCTTCTTTCAACTCTTCTCCAGCCCCAATCTGTTCACTTAATGAGGACTAAGACACCAAACAGCCCTTGTCCAGGATCCAGCCCTGTAACAGAAGAGAGTACAGTCCCTAAATCTAAAAGAGTCACTCCAACGAAAAAAGCAGGGACTGTTTATCCCTGTCTGCCACATCTGCAAGCTCCAGCTGGGATCTAAAAGCTGAACTAACACTTTTGTGCCTCTTTGTTGAAGGTCTGGATTTCACGTAGGAAATCCCACACTAGAATTGCTTGCAGAATATATCCCTCATGCTAGAAATCAGAGATAAGTAACACAACGTGTCCCAGTGCTGTAGCGTGCCCTCCGTCTGCAGCCCACAGTATGTTAAGCAGACAAGGAAAGGCCACCAGATTGCCCACAGAACGTATGCTCATGCTTATGATGCTGGTGGGGAGACTAGGAGCCAGTCATGAATCCTGAGCTCCCTTTACCAACCCAGCTCATTCATGAGGCCTCAAAAAATGCTGGCAGCTTTGATCCTTTCAAGTCCTAGCATATAATTGGGGATGCCAAGCTCTGACTTCAAAGTCTGTCAGTCCCCAGATCCATAAACTGATCAACAAGCACTTGCATGTCATCATGCAGAAGTTCTGATGAGGGGGTGGGGTGGGAGCACATTCCTTCCTTCCCCAAAGCTCCTGGGCCATGCCTGGAGGAGGCTGGATGCTTTGGTGTGATTGCTTCTGGTCTTTTCTTTCTTTCTTTACATTGTAAATTATTTAGGTGACAGCATCAAAGATCAGAGACAGGCACAGGAAAAAAAATATCAAGTTAATGCTTTATACTCCTTGGGATCATCTGTCCAAAGAGCTCTGCTTGCTTTGTGGGTATGGGGCTGTATTCAGCCACAAAACATCCCTATAATAGTTTGCAGCTGGGGAAACTGAGGCATGGGGCTGTTAAAACGTGACTTGGCTAGAGCATCTGCAAAGTCTCTGCCAGAACTGGGAGGAGCGATCTATTCCTGACAGCTCCTCTGCATCTGCAGGAGCATGCTTCCTCCCTTCAGCAGCTTGCCAAAGGCTACACGAGGGAGACCCTGCTCCTACACATTTCGCTTGTGCTCTGTAACATGGCAATTTTGCTTCCGTGGCAACTCGCTGAACAGCAGAGTAGACCTACTCCACATCTACACCTGGCCTCCTGGCCAGTTACCCAGTTACATACACCCCTGCCCCTCTCCACTCCCATCCCAGAACATCATCAGCCTTCTCTGCAAAACTTTGTCCCACACACAGACATTTTGAGGGAGTTCTGATCCATCAGAGACTCTCCAAATGGCTTTTCTTTCATTTGTTTTTCCTTGTTGGAATGGGAAAGGGTACACATTTAGAGAAGCTCTTAGGTGAGACTTTCCCCAGGCTCTGCTGGGCTTGATGCTGTACTGTCCCCTTTCCTGGGTCAACATACAGGAGTATCAGGCTCCCCGTGGATGCTTTCTGCTCTTCTTGATTTATCCAGCTACCGGAAGAGGAGGGGTGTCTTGTTTTGTTTCTCTTCATCTGCACAGTAGGTTTAGCCAGCAGTTCAAGGTTGCTATAAATAGTTTTCTGCCTTGTCATGTGTGTCATCCATTTATTATAGTTCTATCCCTTGTCAACAGCCTTTCTCAAAGCTGGCGGTAGCAAAAGCTTTGGGAGGCTGTCACTGCACAGCTCCCATGGAAAGTGCCCAGAGCACCTGCTTTAGCGTGACTGCAGCTCCCTGACTGGGGCAGAGGTGTCTGATGTCCTGAAGAGCCATGCCTGCTCCGGCCACCTGGTTTTATAACAGAATAACGTGGCCTGCAGCCTGTTCAGTGGGTCCCTTCTCCTGGAATGGGTTTTCTCATGTCCTTGTTAGTTCTGCAACCTCCTCCTGCTTCCCTTAGGAAAGACTAGTCAAAGATCTCCAAATAAGGGGGTACTTTTTTTAATTGTGAGAGGAGAACAAGAGACTCTATGGTAAAACCACCTGCCTGAGTTAAACATGGAGCAGCGGACGGTTTTGTCCTTCTTGGAATGTTACAGAGAAGCTTTGTAGCTGGTCCAGGAGGAAGTGCCAGGCCATGGCTCTTCATTCAGATAAAGATTGCTTGTGCTGAGAAGGGTGGTTAAAGGTGAACTGAGGTTTCTCACAGACCTGAGCCAGTGGGCAGCTGCTGTCTGGAATTTGGTGGTTGTTGGCTCTGGGTAGGATTTGGGTGCTGGAGGAAGTATGTGTCCAGTGAGAGGTGATAAATTTTGTGCTCTTGGCAGATCCTACATTTGTGCCTGGGTCCTGGCCATGTCTTCAGCATGTGCATCTGCCAGAAGGGTTTCTGTATCGCTAAGCAGGGTATAAAGCTTTCATCAGGAGCACAGAAAGGCTTGGCCGCATCCAGCACTGAAAGGGCAGAGATTTCAAAGGCACCTCTATCATTACTAAAGAGGGATAGCTATTTATTGCTTGGGTACCAAAATGAGGCTTTGGGAACCTGCCATTGGCTATTTTCTGATGTCCAAATCACATATTTGTCCTCACATCATGCCTCGGGTTCCCCACCTTTAAAATAAGGACAGTGTTCCTCAGCCCTGGTGGATACTGGTTTAGATCTTGCAGTATAACTCCCAGGACTGTGCCTTTAACAGTAATTCAGCCCAATAGAAGAAACCAACTTATAGGAAAGCTTTAAGAATGTACCATTCGTAACCTCACCAAAAGGACTAAACAAAAATATCTAGTCTTTGAAAGAACACATTATGGAAATAATCTTTTTCTAAAGCCTTTCAAAATGTTAAGTTTTTCCTCCTGGCAGCTGATACACAGCTTGGGAAGGTGAAGCTGGCATTCTTCAGGTGAGCTTGTTAACCTTCAAGGGAATGTAGGACAGCAGACACTGGAGATGGAAAGCTCCAGTTCAGTGTGTGTTGTAGGGAATGGTGCAACCTAGGCCTAGGATGAAATGCTTCAGCCAGGCTGCTCCCAGATCCTCTGGCATTCAAGCAGAGAAAACTTCTGTCTTTTCTTCCTTTGGCTCTGTCTCACGTCCCACCTCTGTGTCAGACACCCCTGTCCCATGTCCCAAAATGCCTAGTGCTGCTCAGCTCCATTCTCTGCTTGGTTCCTGCAGCCTTCACATGCCTGGAAATAGAGAAAAGTAGCGTTTATAAATTTGACTAATTAAGACAATTCATACAGAGCTTTCAGACTGGATGGGGATTCCTAATGTCCTGCTGGTTATTTTGCAGACTTGCTCTGAAAGGCTTTTTAATGCATGCAGGAGTTGGATGAATCCAAAGGGAAACAGTGGGCTGCTGGAGAGAGAATGGGAACATCATGTTCCCCAGCTGATGGAGTTAGTACTTGGTGGAACACCCCAACAACTGGCATCCCATCCGCCCTCGGGCTTCAACCTCTCAGTGTCCCTGTAAAGCTTTAACCTTTGGATTCTTAAAATTGGCGGGTGCCTGGATCTGCTGACCAGGTTATGGCCCCAGTGCTATTTTTATCTATTTAACAAGCAGCCTGAAGAGCTGTAGCAGGCAGGAAATAAAGTCCCTTCAAAAATACAGAAGGGTGACTTTTAAGAGGTAGATTTTTAATTGCAGCTTGAACAAACTGTTTTTCATTTCCATGAGTCAGAGTCCATCTTCTCTGCGATCTGGAGTTTCACCAAAGATGAACTTGTCACGGTTGTAGCCTTATGGGCCCGTGAGTCTACGCTGCTTTCCATGAGCTTCTGGCATCACTGCGAAGATCATGCAACAGAGAGTGCCTCTGCAAATATGCGTATCTGCGGGCAGGCTGAGGGGAATCCAGAGAGAGAAAAACTGAGGAAATTGCTTTCCTCCCTCTTTGGGGTATAAAATGTTCTCTTCTTTCAAGTTAATTTGTTCTGTGAAAGTTCCTCTTGAAATCATTTTCCAACTACTTTGAAAGATCAAATAGATTATATTGAAAGCTACTGTAAGATGAAGTGCGCATTTGGATTTAATAAATGCTGGTTTATAGAGCTGGCCTCATTATTTCTTTGGGATAAACCTACAGAGAATGGAGGGGAGGAAAGATTTTAATGTTTCTGAAAAATTTATCCCACGAACAGTAAAAACATACCATAGAAATATACCAGCCACAAAAATGACATCTTAAACACAGTATTTATGACTTTCTATATTTGTTTTGCATAAACTTTTCTGGTTTCTATTACACAGATTGATTTATGGAGTTTATTTGGAATAAATGTAGTGCATGTTTAAAACAAACAGAGCCCCAATCTGCTAAGCGCCCAGGAGCTGTAAAACCTCTGTATGGTTCAAACTGGGACCCTTCAAGACCTTTTTAGCAGAATATCTTCTTCCATTTTAAAAATGCAGAGAAAGAGTAAAAAACTACATGAAGAAAAGCAATTTGTGAAAATATCTCTAGCCAGTGTCTCGACTAGAGTTGGTCTGAACTTTTTAAGTGTCTCATTCTATTCCTTAATGAAATGTTCTTTATCCAAATAGCAATTTTACCACGAATATCCTTTTCCACAGATTTGTTTGAGAAGTGTGGGGAGCTGACAGGGGCTGGAGGGGATTGAAAACTTCTCAGAAAACATGTTGGTTTTACTGAAATTCACATAACTTTGGAAGACAAACCAAACTAGAAACTTCTCAGTAATTTTTCCATTAACTTCAACCTTCAGAAGTGAAGGGAGGCAAGCAAGGAGCAATTTGCCTCTAGGCCCTCAGTGCTTCATCTGTAAATGAGCTAATTGCATATTTTAACAGGTTGGGGGGGAAATAGTAAAACAACGATTGTATTTATTGATGTCTTTTTAAAGCACATAAGTTGCATTTATCTCTGCTTTCCTCCGGTTCCCCGACAGGCTTGGCATCTGCCCTGTTCCTTTTTGTAACTGGATTACTTGTGTACTTTTAGTGCATTTCTAGATTGGCTAAAATAATACCTTTTCTGTATATTTTAGAGTGGGTTTGCAAGTCATCACAGCACAAAGATTCTCTCAGAAACCTAACTGATGTCCTTTACATGCCCACAGCAAAGCACCTGGGACTTGAATACCCAAAACCAATGCCATTGCCTGTAAGTGATCTGGAGACCGATCATTGTTGGGTGAATAAAATTTAGGGTTATCCTGAATTTGTTATTTAAAAACTGCTGGCAGATAAAAACCAAGGCTTGTTAGCTTTTAAATGTCTTTAAATTGTACTTTAAGCTGCATTTGCTGAAAACATGCCTGCTGCCACAGGGTCTGAGTGGCTGCAGACAGGAAGAGTGGTGGTATTCTGTTCATAACTGATCAGTGGGTCATTCTCCCAGGTGAGAGAATCATCTTTCGCTAAAAAACAAATCCTCTCCTACAGCATGTGTGCACAAAGAGCTTTGATCCCCAGCTGTTAATTGCTGAAAGGACACACGGATCCCTCTAGCAAGGTCTTCTGCTCTCCTTTGGACGCTGCACTTGGGCAGGGGAAGAGCTTTGAGATGGCTGTGCTTGACCCGCTCTGCCCCAGGACAGCTTTAGTTGTAGTAATAGTCATCTCTCTCTCAAGGGTTGCAAGTGGGGGCTGTGATGGAAGGTGTTTGGTTGGGGTTTTTTTTGTTATTTTGAGCTGCCTATTCTTCAGAAGTTATGTTGAGCTTCAAAGAGCAGAGTTGATTAACTTTGCTTTGCTTTGCTTTGCTGGAGGAAAACCTGGGCTGCCTGCTTGTGCTGCTTCTAGTTTACAGCCCTATTCAGAGTAGTGTGTTGTTAAGGAGTAAAATGCTACAGGTGGTAAGATATCTGCAGACTGGTAGGAGAAACTGGAGCGCTATTGCCCTATGCACTTAAAAGTCTCCAGGCATATTGGCAGAACCCCAAATGTGCCTAAGAGGCCAGGAGTTAACTTTGGATAGCAAAGCTGGGACCGTTGTCCGTCCTTGGCCGACATGGCTCCAGCAAAGTACACAGCCACGTGGAAAGAAGGGATACTTTGAGGTGGGGACAAAGAGACACTGGTTTGTGTGGGCAGCTCACCTGAAAGATAACAGGGCTGGTTTGAATTTGGGAAGGAATACACAACAAATGGCTCACATAGAGGCTCATCCCACAATGTCGTGTGTATTGTTCCTCTTATTTTCTCCCTGGTGCTTTACTTCTCCAAAGGTCGTCATCTTCCCTGCTATGTTCAGAGGCTCTGCACCTCCCCACAGTCTTTCAGGTAAGCTCAGAAAATAGAGCTATAGGCAGAAAACCCCCCAAAGCAAGCAAAAAAAAAAAAAAAAGTCTTTGGATTTTTTAGACATTACCAAAATTCACCTGTCAGCTGGCGAGTGCGTATACAGCAGATGTGCCCTCTGGCACCAGTGATTTATTTAGGGAACTGTGAACTCACGGGCATCAAATGGCCTCAGCGGGGCTCTGCAGCAAAGTCGTGTCTGCCGGGGACAGAGCAGCTCTGACTGGTAGAGATGATCATGTGTATCTGGTCTGAGAAGCGGTGCTTCACTGTGCCCAGATAGCAGGGAAAGGGGCTGGGACAGGTCTGTGTGAAACTTTACTAGTAAAAATTAATTGTTTTAAGGATCCCTCTGCCAGCAAAGTGGGCAGCATTCCCCAGGAAAGCACTCACTGGGACACAAGCTATCGCAGGGGACCAGGCTCCCGCATCCTTCTCCAACTGCTAGTTTTCCCTCAGAAACTTGTTTTGCTCTCCTGGATAGAAATAACTGTGATGTACTCTTGTATGTGTCTTGTTTGTGATGGCCCCCATCCAAAGCCTTATGATACCAGAGGAATGTTTTGCAGAGACTGGCTGAGATTTTAGATCAGATCCCAACCTTTGCAGCTATTTTTGCATTGCTTTCCTGCCAGGACTTACTGACCAGCCACCAAACTCCTAAGAAAATCAGCATGAAGTGTCAGTCAGGGTTCAGTTCAAGCGACAGCTAAATATGCCTCTCTGGAGGTGAATGAGAGCTGGCAGGCCTGAAATGCAAATGACCTCAAACAAAGCTAACCAGTGTCCACATCAGCTAGGTTTTAAACCATACAGTAGCTTTCAGCCATTAACACTTCAAACACCGTCCGGTCCTTTGAAAAGTCACTTTATTAATGTTCCTGTTAATGTCCCTTCCGTGTTCCATTCACAGGATTGCGTCCTGGATTGGTCAGACCATGGCTTCTCAATCCTATGCAAGCAAGGATGAAGAACAGTCCTGAAACATTTGAGAAGGGACAGCAGGGTCCAGTGGTGGGATGCAGAGGTCTGGAGTCTCTCCCCTGCTCTGCTAGGTATGTGTTCTCCAGTTTTGAGTGGCACCTTCCTCTCTCTGTCAAGGCTGGGAGACTGCTCAGACACACATGCTTGCCCCTTGTTGGCTGTAGATACAACTAGAATGGTGTGATTTTGGGACTGACAGTTTCTAAATTCACTGCTAGTTCCTACTCGCTGGCATGTGCCTGAGAGCCAGTAAAGGTCTTGGATCTGCCATGCTCTGGTGTGACAAGGAACATTCTGGGCTGTGAGCTGCAGGTGTGGAGCTGCACTGAGATCTTTTCAAAAGTCTGTCTCTGGGTTCTCTGAACATAAGGGTATGTGGGGCCTGTGCGTTCAATGGATTCTCTCACAGCAACTGACTTGCATGTTCCACTTGCTGAGTTTGGAGATCTCCTCTGCTTTCTTGATTTAAAAATACTCTTTAGAGCAAAAGAACCCAGTTATGTTGTCTTTTTTACTGTTCCAGGGACACAGTGCAAGCAGAGTAAGCATGAATTGCACCACGCTTGCTGCTCACCAGCTGGCCAGGGAAGAACAGTGCCTGCTTCTGTCTGGGCTGCAGGGCTGGAAAGGTGAGGCTAGCAGCAGGAGTCAAGACAAATAGGAGCTTGTTTTTGATTTGCCATCTGACCCCTGCCAGCTCAGAGCACCCTGTCTGTAATCGTGACCTAAATTAAGCCCAAATGCCATCAGCAAGGCTGTTGCTTTCTCTCACAATGCAAGTGTTTCCAGGTACCTAGCCAGAGATTTATAATCCACCTCTAATTACGTTCTTGTTTGTGTCTGCTGTCATGCTGGCTTGGTCTTTCTGTGGTTGAAGTCCAAGCGCGTGCCTGGCCCAGCCTGTATGCACAGACAGCTAGGGGCATCCGTGGCTGACAGCTCAGCTCTGGAGGAAACACTCTGTGCTGAGCTTTGTGTCTTCAATAGCCCAGATATCATGGGACGCATTTTGGCTTCTTAAATTCTTGACTGCACAGGTCTGCTGTCCACAGTAGGTTCACTTGATAGAAACAGCTCTGGCAGCAGCCCAACAGCAAAAACTCTGCTTTTCTCTTAAACGCGAAAAGAGACAAAGGCTTGGTGTTTCCTGCCCAGCCAACTCTTGTCTTTTCAATGGTAGATGACCAGCATCATTCTCTAGCTAAGCTTAGGTGGTGTTTTTGCTATGAAGCTGAGGATTAGATCCTTGTAAACAAAGTGTGGTATTGATTACCAGTAATTAGCATAGATTCTTCAGTCAGGGTGCTGGAAGGACCAAGGTGGAATAACGTGCCTTGTGACACCACATATGTATACATAGTGTTAGCTGTCCCAAGCCTTGCCCTGCTAGGGAGTGTGCTGGCAAACCCTTTGTGAGAAGTCAGTGTCTTGTCCCACAGGGCTTACACACAGAAAGTAAGCTTTTGTTCTGAATTACAAAGCCTCTCCCCAGAAATACAGGAACAGTTTCTGAAAAAAAACTGAGTCTTCACTTGTATGTCCCGTGCTGATTCCCTTCTACCACTCTGTGCCAGGTGACACCACCATAGCAAGTGACTTAGATTCCCCAGAATTGCTATGGAGGAGAACTCTAGTCCATACTACTGGAAAAGCAATTCCAAGCATAATCTATAAAGACCTCTATCCCGCCCTTTGTCTGCTGTGTTTTCTCCCTGGGCCAGGAGCTCTTGAAGTCTGTGTAGGATTGTGACATTGAGGCAGACAAGCCAGGCAAATACTTTACACACACACGCTCCGAGCAAACCAGACATCCGGTATTTAGAAATAAACAGTGTAAAGAGATTTGGGAAATTCATTTTTCATGCCAGGACATTTAAGAGGCATCTTGGTTCAAGTAAAAGCCTCAACTAATTTCCATTTTAATTTTTTTTCACTTTGTTTTTTAACTGTTGAGTTAAAGTTGCTTCAAATCAAAATGGATCGTTTCTGTTTCCAGTTGATCAAAAGGAAGGTAATTTGACTTCCACTTACATTTCAAGGTGCTAATTTTCACCTAAATATTTTCTCTCTCAATAAACAAGCATTTTTACTGATGGCAAAAGGTTTTGTTAAAGTATCTACCCATCCCGAGTAATTAAACTATTGGGTTCAATTGCTGAGGAACAAAGACACCCCCCCCCTCCACTACACAATACCTGGGTTAGCAGTGGTGGGAGGGAGACAGTATCCATTCAGGAGAGGTGTCAGACTCCACTGCTGTCTTCTGTTTGCATCACCAAGTGGCACTCAGCGGGCCAGAATCTGCAGACAATATAGTCTGTAAACTGGACACTGTTGGTCTGCAGTTCAGTAACTTTAGATCCAATCCAGTCTTTGTTTGCTGGTTTGCGTTAGGGTCAGCAGTCACTAAAGGCAATGAGAATCTTGGAGTGAGACGCAGTTAGCAATCACTAAACACAGGAGTACGAAACTGGTGAAATTATTTCCTTTTAGCAGTAAAGGAAAGTAGAGTTGTGTAGTGCATCTGTCCTGGAATGTATACTTAGTTGTGGGATTGTGGTTTGTCTTTGGTTATGCTGTATATTTTTGAAGAGGAATTGAGGCCAGTGGTATATACGTTGTCTCATGTGTATTCTAGATTTATGTGGAATAGATTTGAGAAAACATGACAGATGGAAAGTAGATGAATGGCTTTTTCCATGCAGGTTGGCAGTTCTTTTACCTGCTAGCAGCTTAAATAATGGAGGCTGGGTGGTGACCAGGCATTAACACATTCTGCCACTTTTCAAGAAAGGAGCTATTGCTTCAAAATCTGCTCTCCTAGTAGTAGGCTAGTATTCAGAATCTAAGTCCTAGTTCAGATTAGTTTTGGTCACCCATTTTCACTCTGCAGACCATCTGCAAACATGTTCCTTGCTGATCAAGACCCAGTTTCTGCCACGTTGGTACATATAAGCTCTCCTGCTCTGTTTGTAAATAGGATTGGGTTTTGGCTTTTGGCCAACAACACGAGAATAGTCTAGGAAGTTCAAGTTCTGAGTGTGTCTGGTGTTTGTCAGGGAGAATTTGGGCAATGGTTACTGTGTATTACTGGCATAGCTGAACATCAGGAACTGGAACCGCTCACTCTTGCAGCCCTAGAGGATGTATCTGGCCTCTGTCTGGGGATGCGGAGAACCTCCGTTGCATCCTCTGACAGAGAGATGGGCTATTGCAGCTATGGCTAAATGAAGAGGGACTCCTCTCCGTCCACAATGGTCATTGAATGCTTTGAGAGGACACAGATTTTGTACAATTTCTCTGTCGAGATCTCCTGCCTTCTTCAGCCTTCTTCCAGGCCCCTGTGATGCCATGGGGGTTCTGTTGTGGGAGGCAGAGGAAGAAGTAATTTCCAGAAACTTGCCACAATCTTTTAAGAAGAAGGGAGAAGTTGAAGGGTAATACTAGAACCCTCCAGTGCCCCAGCATGAGATTTTCATCGTGATCAAGGTAGGTCTTGTAGGGTCACTGCACCTGCGGGAGGTTGGGGGGACACCATGGCAGCATCCTTGCTTGCATTTTATCTTGGCACTTCTTCCCAAAGATTCTGGCACCTCGCTGCCCTGGCAATCTCCTACAGTGTCTCCAGAGGCAGGGGTACTCTAGTATACCATGTGTCACGGTACTGTTTGAACAGCTGCAAATGGCATATGCAGGGCAGACAGCTTATTGAGCAATATTAACTTTATTGATTAGGCACAAGATACTAGGGGAAGCATCTCCAAAAAAAACAGCTGTGTAGGAGAGAAATGTGAAGTGGAGGTTGTATGAATCCTGGGTTGGTACGTTTGTTGCAGGCAAGATGTACTGTTGAAGGAGATGATGCTGACAGAGATGTCTGCAGTTCCCTGCATGCTTCCAGGACATTTGAGTTTAATTCTGCCAAGGAAGACTTTTCATCCTGCAAGCTTGGGCTCTTCTCTGGGGCTGTTGGCAGTTTTTAAAACACAAAACCCTTCTTGCCTACAAATCCATGTGCTTGATCTTTCCAGCCCAAATCCTACAAGTAACATGCACTTGTCCCCAGGGCAGCTTGCTCAAATAACCACAGCCCTGCCGGAAAAAGGGCCATTTGAGCCTCAGGGAACTGGGAGGAGAGGTTGAATTATTCCTAGCATCCAAAGACCAAGAGGTTCCTTCTTCTTCAGCAAATGTTTTCAGTTCCCACTTCATGAATTATTGCTAGGGATTTTTTTCCCTTCAGTGTTTCCATGAATGTGGTTGAGGCTCTGATCCAGGAAATGGAGGGGGGGGAAACCTCTGAAAAATGTATCGCACCATTTCAAAACTCAAGTGGAATTAATTAAATCCAAATTTCAACAGTGTGTCCAAAGTTGAGCTGGGCTCAAGACACACTTCAGAAGGTTTGATTTCAAAACAATCCCTTTGCGCACATGCACATAATTTAGGGAGGTTTCTGTGTATCCAGTACAAGGCAGGAACAGGGAGCTGCTGGGTACCTGAGCTTAGAGGGAAAAGGTAGTATTTGCAGGCCAGCCGGGAGAAAGCCTTTTTCTGCTTGATTCAGTTTATCCTAATCCTCTGCTCAGCAAGCTGCAGACTGGAAAAAGAGTCAGGAAATAGTGTTGTGGAAAGGAAAGCCAAAGCGTTTGAAATGGAGATGCTGTGGCTGTTGCGCTCACAGTTCTGCTTGCTGGAGAAGTAAAAAGAGCTAAAGGACAGTAGAGAAAACATTCAGGACATCAAGCCTGAGCTGAAGCAAAATAGTTTGGCAATGAAAACTTTCCTAAATGGTGGAGGATGCAGGTTTTTTCCCAGCTCCACCACCGAAGTGGGGTTACATTGGGGGTCCGAGTGCTTCCATCCCACCATCTATTAATTTAAGATAATGTACTTTACTGCCTCAGGGAGAACACGATGGTTTTGAAAAAAAATAATGCTGATAGGGTGGAGCTTTCTCAGATGTTTTTCAAAGCCACAATGCCAAATTCTTTCCTCATTTGCATGTGTGTGTCCCAGCTAGCTGTAAGAGAGCTACACATGGGTTCAGGGAGAAGCAGAACTGGCTCTTTAATATAGTATTTGACAAATTCTTTCTGTCATGCCTCTTCCCTGTTTTTCACTCCTTGGGGAGGAAACTAGCATCTCTCATTTGCTTTTGCCTTGTAGTGGTGACCTGGGAGAAAGTTGAGGGGGAGGACTGCTACATGAAAAATCAGTTATGCCTCTTTAGTCTCTCCAAATGGGGAGATTTTGCATTTAGAGCCTGGGAATAGGGGTGGTTCTACCTCATTTCTGCCAAGCAGCAAAACATGTTGCCAATGTTTTTCCTGTGGATCTTCTGCCTGAACAGGGATGCTGTGGGTGAAGGTTCTGTTGTGGCTACAGAGACCAAAATGGTCTATGGAAGTTCAGGTGCACTGTGAGTTGATAAACTCTGTCACAGGAGAAGAGAGCTGAAGCGTTTTTACCAGCCACTGTTTGACAGAAGGGAAACAGGAGATCTGTGCTGTACAGTGAGGCTTACAGGCTTTAACTGCATCACCACCAGAACAGTTTTATCTGTTGATGTAAGTCATCACTACACATACTGCGTAGCAGGAGCCATAACTTGAAATACTGTGGGGTTTATTGGATGGGAGTTAGACATTGCACAAACAGGCTCAGAATCCCAGAGTCATGCTTGAACCCTGGAATTAAAGGAACTGAATTCAGGGCTCTGACAGGTCTGGGAATCTATTTTGTTGACTTCAGCAGCAGTTAGACCTGCCAGTACAACAGAGATATTGAAGGATGAAATGAATGCATTTGTTCCAAAGACCTCCCAGCCAGATGTTACCCCTGCTATATTGCATATGACTTTCTTCAGGCACAGAGTTAACACCAAAACCTGAGCCAATTGGTAACAAGGGCAGACAAGTGCTAGCTGGGTCTGTATGGCATTACCCATCCACCTTTTCATGGCAGCTCCAACACTGGGAACACATTAACAGTGTGATTCAGTAGAAGTTCAGGACCTCAATCAATACAAGGGCCATGTAAACGTTTCTCCCTGTGAAATGGCTACTGGCAGCCTGTTTGATGCTCCAGCCTTTGGTGGGTAATTGGCGTATCAGAAATCCATTTCCTCCTGCTTCCTTCTGCATTGCATCAGCAGTGTTGCAAGGCATGTTGCCTGATGCTGCATGGCAGCAGCATTACTTCAAACAGCATGATGAAATTGCCTAGACGCTTTGTTTTCAAGCTGAACAAATTCCCTTTCTTCCAGCTCTTTTCTCTTATCAACATCTCAGGAAGATTTGACTTTGTTTTCGTAGTGTGGACTTGTCTGCTGGAGCTGGACCCTGCAGCACTCTGATACGCTGACCTGACAGCATCTGGACCCAAACCCTGGTCAGACTGTGCCACTAGCCAGGTAAGAGGGAGCAGAGAGCTTTTGCCATGGTGGATGAACAGGGAAGGCTGTGCAGATTGCTGCTAGGGCCAATGGAGTGGAGTAAGACGCTTAGCTTTTATCTCCCTTTTCTGTGCATCTCAGCAGTGCTGAAAGGGCTCAACATTTCCTAGAAAACCCTGAGCCTCTTGTCCACAGCCCCTCCACAGCTGTGTTTGCTGAGGGCACAGTTCAGCCCCTCATCCTCCCAAACCATGCTCTCCCATTCTCTTTCTCCTTTTTGCTTCTTCTCACGAATGTTGCTTCCTTTCTCATCCCTGAAGGAAATAACGTGCTGGAATTACATCAGGAGCAGATGCAATATCAGCTATTGCTTTCCTCACCAGACCACATCAGGAGGCTGCCATGTCCCCTGGCACCCTACTGGCCCTGCTTTCTGCTGGTACCTGCTGGGGTATCCTGCTTTCCTGATTGCTGAGGCATCTCCTGTTAGTTGGACAAGGTGTGTCCTTTGTCACTTTGCCCATATACCCTGCACCCTGTTTCCTTACAGGTTTTTCATGTCTTTCAGAGGTAAAAAGGTAAGAGAGGAAATTATATCAGTATAAAAATACAATAGTTCCTTCTTCCTGTTTGACTACTCCTGGGATGCTTTCACATGTGGCAAACATACCCAGACAATTAATCTTGTGCACCCACAGGGTGTAACTGTAAAACAGTGCATGACAGATAAAGATGTATCTTCCTTCTCTATTGTACTGTGTTTTGGGGATTTTTTTTTTTTTAACTCCTGCTTTTGCTGTGTCAGGGCTAGTTTCCCCATCTGGACCTCCAGGCATATTCTAGTGGATATGATAAAAGCAGATGCTATATGTCTTATAAAAATTACATATCAGGATCCTCTTTTTCCCTGTTGTTCCTCTTTGGAGTAGGGAGGTAGCCAAAGTCAACAGAAACTCATAAACGTGGAAGAAGGGTGTCAGAGAAATGGCTCACAGCACACTTGTTCTAGCAGAGCCTAAGCTGAAGTGGCTCAGGCCACATGTCGCACCGTGCAGGTGGTGTGAGCAAGCAGGTAGCAACCAGCCCATTTGGGAGTCCTCTCTAGAGCAAGAGAGCATGCTTCCCATGAGCATCCTTGTCCTGGGGTGGAGCACTCTGGGAAACTCAAATAACAAGAGCACATGCTGCTGCTTCAAGTGCTGGGGCAGGAAACCTCTAAGTGTAGAAGCAGTGACTGCTCCTTTATGTGTGTCTCTTCTGGCTGAGCTGAAGACTTCAGGCTGCTACTCTCCTGCAGTTCTGGGATCTGATCATCCAGCTCGGATACTCCCTGTCCTCTCTGCCATTCTTTGTGCATCTCGCACCTTTCTGCGTTCTTACCCGTAATGCTCTATTTTTCTGCGTTATAAGCATATTCTTTTACCCAGGCTTACTATTTACATGGAAAGGATTCAGCCTCTATGCAAAAGGCTTTATGCACGTTAAGAGGGCACACTAGACAGTCACTCCAATATGAAACTGAACCTGGTAGCCCACTTTGGGCTAAGCTGCCTTAGACAAATCATAGACCTGTGTTTCATAGGGTAGGAGAGCTGTGCAGGGGCTGTGGGCAAAGGGAGGGAGCAACGTGACGGACTGAGGTTTGTTTGATGTATCTGTCCATATTGTTGTCATTAAGTTGGTGCCCAGTGCAATCAACGTATGTGTGCTGTCTGCCAACATCTGTATCTTTCTCACACACATGCACACTGAGCTGGGGTGTTCTAGACCTACCTCCCTCATATGCAGCCAGCCTGAGAGAAAGGAACTCGGCAGGAAGCAAGGATCCAGACAACAGGCACTTCTGCTTACTCAATAGGCAAACATTGTAGTAAATAACATGTGTAGCTTTGTTATTAAGCTTGATCTTGTTAGGGGGGCAATAAATGTTCTCTGTGATCATTTTTCTTGTAGAATATCAACACAGGATTAAATTGTGGCTCTGGCTTTGCTCTTTCTGCTCATTAGAGCCCCATGCTGCTTCATGCCATGGCCTCAATCTGTTGCTGTTTGCCATGACAGCTGCATGTCCCCCATTTCCTTCAGACTCATTTTGCACATGATAGATGCTGGCAGTTCTTGGGTTTTTCTTGTCCCTCTCCGCTGCCCCTTCTCACTTTTACAAAACTAACTGTGCAGCAAATTGTGTTTAATTTAAAAGAGATGGTTTGGGCAAGATACCTGTTTGCTGGAAAGCAAAATCAGGGACATCTGGCATTCATTGACTTTTAAAGGCAGAGAAATGACACAACTAAAATGCAGATACAGAGGATTTCCAGCTACTTTGAGGGGGGATGTTATTTTTGTAAATTGAACTTGGATAGATTTGTTCTACTTGCTTCTAGCCATAGCTCTGGATATACGCTGGACTGGGCCACTTGTTTAATTGTATACCACTAACAAACTAGCTTTGCTTTAATTGTATACTACTAACAAACTAGCTTTGCTTCAAAAAATACTTTTTTTTTTTTTTTTTCCCCCTCTGTTCATCTGCCTTTGTTTTCTCTGCACAGAATGGGTGCTTTACAGCCTGGAGACACTTCTAGAGCTATCCCGTGAGTCACCAGCCTCCATGTTTCTGCCAGAAAATGCTGTTGTGTCGTATCCAGAGCCAAGTATGTACACTGTACCTGGGGGAACTTGAGCTGGAGACAGAAAAAGCACTCACCTCATCTCCAGTTTCTAGGCTGATTTACAACAGGGGGTCCAGAAAATAACTTGGGCTGGTTATCTGGGCATACAGGTGCGAGTGACAGAGATGCTGCCCTTGAGGTGGCCTGGCCATGTGGTGCAGAGGAGCTGAGTGCTGCCCTGACGGCCTGGAGCTGTGAGGCAGCTCGAGCTGTCCCATCTAATCAGTAGTTACAGAACAAAAGCCAGCCCTTTCTAACACTTCAAAACAGTAGAGCTTTATTTGAACTTGAAGATAATAAATGAGTCTTTGGCATTATGTGGGGAGAGGAGGCTGTGCTTCTAGCCGCCAGTAATGCGTACTTTCTAATTCAAGAAAGAGCAGCAAGGCAGATCCCATAGACAGTATCAGGCACGAACCCAAAAAAAATCCTGGCTTTGCCCATGGAGAGACTGAGAAGTTGGATCCTCTGAAACAGAGGCTACTTTATGAGTAGTCAAAAACTGGGCCACACACAAACTGTGTATGTGAGGGTAGCAGGGCACTGCTCTATTTCTTTTGCTGAGGGATCTCCAGGCAGGTCAACCTGGGCCATGCAAGCCTCTGCCCCAGCAGGCAGTAGATCACTCTACAATGACCCCCTCATCCATACACAGCAGGTTTCATGTCAGCTGCCCCAAATTCCCCACATCCCCACTGCTGACAGTGACAGGGTCTGAGTGTAAAAACCACATTTTTATGCAGGACAGAAGTATAACCCTCCCCATGTTTCTCTCACTCTCCTATTTGCCATTTCTGTCCAAATCCTCCACTCCTGCTGTATCTGATTGAAAGAGCCTTAATAGTTTAATGCAAATTGCACTCCAGTTCCCTGGTGATGCAATTAATTAAAAGCAGAATTTTTACCTCTCTGTTCTGCTTAAAAGTATCCCCTGGCCATCAGGCTCTTTTGCTCTGAGGTCTAAAAGTCACTGTGCTGGCAGTCAAGTATTAGCTTGACTTTCTAAGGGAATAATCCAGCAAGACATCAGGTACCCCAGTGTGGCAGTCCCCGCCTCAGTCAGTCTCTCTTACAGTTGTGGGCTATTGCAGTTTAACATCAGGAGTGTTTTCCTTCCTCCAGCATGGAAGCTTGCAGTAGCAAATGTAAACTTTTTTTTTTTTTCCCCCCACAGTAAAGTGCAGTGGGAGAGGCCCCTAGTGCCTCCCCATGACAGATTTTCTGTCGAGAATTTCTATGAGTCTACTCTTCTTGCCACAGAGTTAATCATAATTAAAGATAGAAGATAGTCAGGCCTCTTCTAGACAGAATGTGCTGAAAGCAGTGAATCTCATGTAAAAATATTATGCCTGATACAGCCAAAGTAACTCTAAGCAGACAAAATTCGAGCTGACAGAATTCTGAGAGCTGGGTGAACTAGGTTGAACAGTATGAGCCTGGAATGAAGAGAGAGAGAGAGAGAGAGACTGTTGCACAGTGTACCCGTTTGACAGATTAGTAAGAGGAGGACAAAGACTGCAGAACTGTGTGGCTCTGATTCCTGTTACCTGTCAGAATTACTTGTGAACAGGGTAGAGAGAAGTTTGAAGAATTCAGTCCTGTTGCCATAAGCTCTGACTGCCAGTATCCTTGCCCACACAACCCGCAGTGGTGAGAGCAGACTGTGGCAAATACTTTGGAGGTGAACTCTGAGCGAAGGCTGAGTCCCAGTTTGACTGCTCTTTCTTACAAAAGGGAAGGCATGTTTTGGTTTTCCTGGGCTGTCTGCAGCACCTCTCACTCCAGTCTGGGAGAGGTGCCAGGCCCTTCCAATGCAGTGAGCTGAATAACTCTACTTCCTTCAACCTGTCTTGAGCTCTCAAAATAGCATCCTGAGGTATGACATGACATATTCTGTTGTCCTGCTGTCTGCTGCAGACAGTGTTCTCTTTTTTTCTGCTTATCCTTGCTCCAATTTATACATAGCCCTTGGGACTGCTGTCCTTTGCTGGATTAGAGATGCCACAGGAACCTGGGAGTAAGAGGAGGAAACTTGCTGAGGGCACTGGAGTCTGCTATAGAGTACTAATTCCCACAGCAGTAGGATGCGTCCTGGAAGGCTCCTAGGCAATGTCCTGGACTAACTTAATTTCATTTAGCTACCAAACTTCCCTTGGCATTGGAGCACAGCACATCCCGTAACTGGGTTTTACCCGAGGTGGGAAACTCCATCCTTTTAGTCCCCTTAAAAATGGTGACTTTGTGCAGACTCTGATCACAAACTGCAGATCATATCTGCAGATATGATCACAAACCATCCTTCTCTGTTTAACTGCTGACTTTTACCAAAGCCAACCCCCTGAGCGTGAGTGCATTAGCCCATTGGAACAGCGCTTCCTTGGCTCCCGACTCCCCTCCAAGGCTCTGGCAGCCAGACGCCACCTGTGTTGCCAAGCCAAGCCTTGCCATGCTGTATGGTGCGACAGGCTGCACAGCACACAGCCAGAGATGGGCCTGTTCTCACTCAGCTATTGAGCATCCCTGCAGACACACCACTTATGCCAACTTCCATCCTACACAGCCTTCCATACAGGCTCATTATTGCCCCTCTAGAACGACCTCATCCTTTCATCCACACCTTCTCGCTATAAGAAGAGGCAAACCCATGTTTGCCCCATCCTTCCCTTTCAAAAAGCTGTGTCTGGACTGCTGATGCCCTATAAAGTTGAATGACCGCTTGAAGAGAATGGCTGCTAGGTTAACAACCTGGCCCAGCCCACTGTAGAGCTCATTTGGCTGGTCTGGCCTCTTGCAGACTCTCTAAAAGATATCTCCCCCTCCCTCCTTTGTGTTCCTGCCAAGTGAGCTCTGCTGCACCGCGTCCCTGATCTTTTCTGACATTAATTACCCTTTCCTGGCTCAGACTGCCCTGTTTGTGGCCAGGAAACCAAACTCGCTTGCGCCTGGAATCAAAGCAAGCTCTGGAGTTAGGAGGGAAGAGAGAGCATCTGCTTGCTTGGATGGCTGACTAGAATAAGCAGGTGTCTCTGAGCCCTTCCTACCCCAGGGAGAGCTCCTAGAAGGCTTTGCCCATTGCAGCCTAGGCTGGATCCAGCCAACTGCTGAGCACCTGCTATGCCTGCTGGAGAGGCTGAGAGGGAGGGTAATCGGCCAGCTTTGAATCTGTGCCCAGCATCTTCAGAAATTCTCCAAACAGACCCAGCACAAGCACAATTAGAAATAGCAGTAGGAGTAAAGCCTGGAGGCAGCCCATCTCCTTTGACATGTGACTTTTTAGGCCACTAATTTCAAAGGTTTCTGCCTTAATTTCATCTTTGTGCCCATGACCTCTCACCTCTGAACAGCCAGCAAGCGATACTGCTTCCAGCACAGAGGTATGTAGTCCCAGCCCCTCACATCATGCAGCCTGTGGCAGTGTGATCATCGAAGGATGGATGCTGCTCTAAAAGCATGGCTGGAGATATTCCTGGCACCAGCCACATGCTGAGTGCCACCCACTTTCCCAGGGTGACAGTGTTCCTATGCAGGCCAGAGCTTTGCTGACAGAATTGAACACCCTGAGGCTCTGGGCCTCTGTTGAGGGAGTACAGTTTTGCTGCTGAGCTTTTGGAGACTGCCACCAGCCTAAATCAGGAGGAAGAGGGTAAGTCAGGGAAGGGTAGACGCAGACACAGTGGTGTTCCTGACACTCACTCTACAGTGCTCAGAAGTTCCCATCACACATCCAAAGGAAACTAGCATCCCTTGGAGACTTTAACTGGCAACTCACCAGTTACAAAGTCAAAATCCACAGACAGAAAGGAAAATCCATACTTTCCTTAGAGAGCGCAGCAAACATGCCTGAAAAGGAGTGTCTGTGTGTGTTTGCCACATCTTCGAGCCCGCATCCGATAGAAAGGGACCCGCAAGGCAAAGTTATTTCTAAAATACAGCACCATCTAGTGCTGCACTGCAGCACCTCAGGGCAGGCAGCCTGCACGTCCCCACCTCAGCACCCCACAGCACTGGGGGTCCACCGGTCGCTTTCCCTCCCCAGTGTAAGACTATCTGCCTTTTGTAGTGGGCTTTGATTTGGTTCGTGTGTCAGATGGCAGCGTGTTGTCTGAGGGCTGCCTGAGCAAATCTCTTTGTGCCTTTGCATAGTTGCGGCATTCCAGCAGCCTCTTGCATAATTCATGGAGAAATTCTGTGCAAACTTAATCCAAACCCCAAATCATATGTGAAATGCAGCTGGAAACCATCTTTGCAGATTAGAACCATTGCAAACATCCCTTCCCCCTGCTCTACCACACCTTGTATTTCCTGCATGTTAAAGGCAGGCAGAATTTGTAGGTGTGCAGAAATCCTGGTGCTGAGTGACACAAATATAGCCAGTTATCTGAGAAGAGGCTGTATCCCTGTGCTCTGTAGAGAGTATCAGCAGGTTAAAGTTCACAATTTAAAGCCTTGCATTTTCCCTGGAAAAATAAACTTCAGAAGGGTTGAAAACTGCTAATCTGAAGAATCTCTGAAACAGGGATTAAAAGTGCTGCAAACACCATTTAGTAGGTGTAGAAATTGTTTGGTCAAGGGCAGAACTGGCTGATTATTATGGAGTTAATTTCACCTATCTGCCCACCATCGCATCATAAAAAACAATCTGAAGGTGCTTGGCTTTTTCCCATACACAAAATTCAAACTTTCAGATTAAAACCAAATTATCTTCAAGTTGTATTCAGGCTTCAGGTACTTGGTTAAGCCATGTAATGTGGTACTAAGAGCTCCTGTAAATCAGAGCAATCTTTAAATCAAAGCAACCTTACACTCCTCTCCCCTTCCAAACCCAGGCACTGTGAGGTGAAACCCATGAGCTGTAGGAGCACGGAAGGAGAAACTAGTAGGGCAGGAAGTGCTTGGATTGGTGCTGTCTGATTGACTCTTGTTGTATAGACAGGTTTCCTCCTGCTTTTCCAGGGAGAAGGAATGTTGTATGAAGATAACATAATCTGGCTGTAGCTTTGTCTGATGTAACTATGGGTAGTATTTGGGATGGAAAAAGTTTGTTCTCTAGTACCCAATACCACAGTGGAGGATGATGCCTAAGAAAACTGTTTCTTTCACAAGCAAGTGTGTGGTACCTTTGTCCACATTTGTTTGACCATTTAACCCGAAAGGAAAATATGTTGTTTCTTTGTTATTTCCCCTTTCCAAGAAGATGAGGCCAACATCAGCATGAAGGTGTGAAAATTTGGAAGCAGAACTGCTTACTGTGCGCAAAAAGGGACAGTTTCCTTGTGACACCAACAAAATCAAAACTACGAAGTTTATAGTTTGGAGCTAGCCCCGCTGGCAGTAAAAATTAAATTGTCCATTTAAATTCTTTTGTTTATTGAAACACAAAAGCCAGAGTGTAGGTACTTGCTTTCCATGGCTCACAGCAAAGGCAGGGTTGAAGGATGAACTAGTTCTCAGATGCAGCTGCGCCTGACCTCCAGGCCACAGTCACAAATGGTGCAGCCTTGTAAATCCAGCTGGCTAAAGCATTTTGCTACCCAGCCATCAGGAAACACATTTTGTAGGTGCTGTGACACGTGCATATCTCTCTTGTCTTACCTCCACATGTCAAATGAGCTTCTCTTGCCGATTTTTTCCACAAACAGGAGCTGCTGCCTCGCACTGGAGCAGACTGGACTCCAGCAATATCCTGCCCTGAAGGAGAGAAGTTCCTAGGCCCTGCCAAGTTATCAGACACTGAGAACGTGTCCCATGGAGACAAAGCCACGCAGCAGCTTCCATGTGTGGGCACTCCCACTGAGTCCTTCCTACAGGCAGCCGGAATTCAGCTGCTCACACACAGAGTTGTGGTAAGCTAAAACTCAAATAAAAAGCGTTGGTAAGGCATCGCTCTGTGTACTTCCCCTTAGCACTATCTCAGCCTTCCCTCGGTCAATGTGGGATTGTTCCCTATGTTTGCTCCTAGAGCTTTTATTTCTACCTCTGCCAGCCTAATTATGAATGTCCTAGCTGAGAGGGCTTTCCATTTCCTTCATTTGCTAGGCAACCAAGCGTCCATACATTTCCATAGGGGTCTGTAAACATCCCATGGTACATTCTCCTAGTTAGAAAACAATGTCTGTAGTTGTGTTTACATTGCTATGCTTATTAGGAAGTAGAATGCTGGGTTGCTTTTGTGTTATGTGCAACCTGAGATTGTATATTTCTGTGCTGTTAGAGGGAGTTTTTAATGGGTTTTTAAGAAATGTATCTTGGGGGTTTACAGCTAGCTATTGTATGAAATTACAGATCACGTGTTCCCTGTGAACTTTCCTTAAGTTTATTCAACTCCAAAAATGCAAGTTGAGTTAAAGAGGAAAAAATTGCATGGGTTCAGCAATGAGCCACCTCCTTGGAGGCATTACTTGGGATCAAGCGGTAAGTTTCAGGTCAGTTGGGCAGAGCTATAGCATGTACATTAAAGTCAATATATATCTGTAAAAAGGGGAATCAGAGATTTCCCACATTTCTAGGAAAATTTATAGTGTTCTCGAAGCATAAAGAGGGAATCCATGAGTTCATCAGTTCTGATCTTCCATATAATGCAGACGGTAGTAATCAAAATCAATTCCAGATCAATGTCTTTTGAACTGAATATGTGTTTGAGAAAGGAGTCCAATCTTGCTTCAGAGGTTGCCAGTAGTGAAGAGTTGATTGCTACCTTAGTAAATTGTTCCAGTTGTTAGAAATTTTCGCTTTACTGCTACTGTAAATTCTCACTTCAACGCCCGGCCACCAAATCTCATTATACCTTTTGTCTGCCAGAATGAAAAGCCTATGGTCAGTTTTGTTCCCCATATTGCTGCTTCAACAGAATACAAGATCACTCTGTAACAAGACGACTAAATTGCAATATTGGATGCTTCTTCTTGAAACCCATTTTGTAACTTTTTAATTCAACTTATGGCTCTTGTCTGAACCTTTTCCAGTCTATCAACACACTGTTAGTGGTGGGCCCAGGCACTGTATACTGCCAAATGCACCAGTGTCAAATGCAAGGGTGGTGGAATCACTTTTTGTTACTCGTGATGTTGCACCACAGAATCACAGAAATGTCGATTGGAAGGGCCAACTTTGGAGACGTGCTCACCACCTGTTGCCTTACAGAGTAAGGCAGATCTTAACTCCCTTTGACAGTCTGGCTCCTTTCTTTATCAGCCACCTTCACAAATGGCTGAAGGCTGTAGCGTGCAGGATCAGCAGTACTACAAGGTCTGTAGGAGTGCCCATTTTGTTAGGCGCAGATGTACAGCGGCATGCCTCTCTGCCCAGCTGCAACAGAAAGAGCCCAATTCAATGCTAACCCTTAAGCAAATAGTGCGCTGACCTCCCACTTAATAGAGCAGCCCTTCTTGCTTATTTTATTCCCGGCATTTGAACTGCAGTACATTCCAGGGTAAAAAGACTTTGCTGTTTGCAGCTTGCTGGAGTCAGGTGGTGAGCATAGCAACAGCCAGACAGGATACTGTGCTTCCTGTGAGAGTAAATACTGAAAGTCATGCAAAGCATCTTTCATTCTGGCTTGGCTGCAACAGCCAGTAAGCTGCTGGAAAGGAAGGGACTTCACAGAGACAGAGAGATTATTCTCTTTTGGCTTAGAGACTACCCAGCCTTTTAATCATATTTGAAAGCCTATATTTTTTAAGGCTGCTGACTTTGTTGGCAGAATGTGCACCCACAAACCCCCATCTGCTGGGAGCTTGCAGTCTCGCTCAGGGATCTGCAGTGTAGGAATACAACCGGCATGTGGATGCTTTGCACCTCTTAAGTTTGTGTCTAAGACTGCAGCATGGGATGTCTGAAGGAGCTCTTGGACGTAACCCAAGTCTGTGTTCAAACATAAACTAAGAGAGAAATGTGCAGCTAAGAAACAGTCCAGATTTGTCTTGAGTAATTCCACTTCTGGACAGTCTCTCTTAAGGGCTCTGAATGCACTATTACCACCAGGAGAGTGACACTGGGTTTGTCTTGGGGTGTTTTGTTTTTTTTTAAAGAGGCAGTTTAGAAAGTCATCAAGGGAATGTCTAAAAAGTTTTAGCAAACTTCATACTGAGCAGCGGCAGAGCTCCTTTGGCAGAAACTCCCTGATCTCTTAAGTAATCTTTAGAGTTCGCAGGGACTAACCTGGAAAGCTAGATTCCTCCCCAAAACTACATGGAAACCATTTCCTAGGCATTCAAGACACCTTCCCATGTGGTGTGGTTGTTGACATATGTATGGACTGGAACAGATGTCGATGGCCTCCTTATTGTTGCATTTTACAAGCTGCACCATTCACGGTCTCGAGGCCAGAGTGAATTGTGGCCATTCCACGAGGTTTGCTGACAACTCCAGACAGTCATAGTGAGGATGAACACAAAAAAGCCAGTGGGATCACAGTAGCCAGCAGATTCTGCAACAGATGGTTCTAACCTTTCATCACAACATTCAGGTGTTGTATTTTATACTACTTGGGAGCCTCTCATTAGAGTGGACTGGAAGGAAATCAAACCCTGTCTAGGCATAATTGAGCTGTGTTTCAACAAATCCTAGAATTTCCATAAACAAGTGCAGTTAGAAATCTGGCCCTTTTCTCCTGTCTGCCTTTGTTCCCCGTCTGTAAAATAGAAATGGCAGCACAGGCTGGCTCACAGGGGTATCTGAGGAAGGAAATATTACCACCATGCAGGAGTACCTCAGTTAAAACAAGTCACAAGAGCAAATCAATGCCAGTGTCCTCACATCCCAACAGGATTTTTCCGTCACCTTGTGGAAGGAACTTTTCCGTTCTCCGACAATCAGTAAAAACAAGATTATATTCTTTAAAAAGCTTGCCTTTCATACTCATATCCACAAAGTTCATGGTGTTCAAGCAGATTTTCCCAAGCTGGTCTATCATATGTGTTTTCCTAATGGAGAACTCAATATTTTCATTTTTACTCGCAAAACTGTGTTTTCATCAAACTTTGTTTTCATTTTATAGACTCTAACACTATTTTTAGGCTTATGTTATTCACTGAGGCTTAAAGCCAATGGAGTCATCTTGGTAAGTCAGACTTTATGGCTATTTTCATGAGATCAAATGCAACATCAGTCCAGGCTTTTGGAAGGAAATGGCTTTCAGGGCTGCCAGTTAATTTGTGAAAAGATACTGCAAGGATATTCTCTCCCTATTGTGCATTTCTTTCCTAATAAAACTACAGTGTGTTCTAATACTTTAATGTCTGGAAGAGTTTTAATATCTCTTTCTTCTTGTCTAGCAATGTTTTAGGTAAAGAACCAGATATGATACCTTTTTTAACAGAAAAGACAATAGCTTAAAATGCACTTTTTTTTTTTGAGTGTTTCCAGCTGGTCTGTTGGTCTGTACTTTGAGGATTGGCTTTATTTATTGCCCATTAAGTTTTTTTTCCAGTATTTTATTGCATTTTACAGCATAAGTAGAAATCTTTGGAGAAAAGGAGGTTTGATGGGGATGTTTTGAGGGTTGTGTCTTGCAATGTGCTCTGCCTATGGAGGTTTTCTCATAAATCCTGGTGATATAATTCCATTCGCTAGAAATGTTCTTCTGCAGATTCCGAAGGTCTTTTTACCAACATCAATTGTCTTCAGTATCCCAATGAGAAGTGTATTAACATGGCAGTTTCAGCATGGGAAAATAAGGTGCTGGAAGGAAGCTGACTTGCACACAGCCTATAAGGCATCAGTCATGAGCACGGATTTCCCTGAAGTGATCCTTCCAGGAAGAAGCAATCATAAATGGTTTGGTTCTAGCATCTTAGATGCTGTTTTTTTCTTTTGCACCATGTACTGTTTTCCAGGATCTTCCACCTTTTTTCCCCAGGCATTAAACTTGCAGTGATGGTCTCAACCTCCTCTTAAATAGACTTGTAGCTAGGAGATTGGACATGCACCCCTGTGAAACACCAACAGCTGTAGCACCCCTCTGCTCCTCCGCTCCCTGATCTCTTGTCTTGGCAGGGCCCTCGCTTTACAGATCTCACCATTCCTTGCGGGTTGTTTCATTCTCCAACTTTGCCCTAATGTTCTTTCTATGGGCTTTCTGCAGCTGAGCTGAAGATCTGGATAAATTCATAGTCCTATGTGATTAGCTGTGCCAGTAACATTGTTACTGCCTGAGCTGGTTTTTGACATCTATTCCAAGAAGCAAAGCTGGTTTTCCTTCAGAATCTATCACATTACTCCAAATAGCTACATATTTTCAAAACAAGCTCCTGTGCTGTTCATACCCTCTTCTGGAAACCACTGCATTCAACTGCTATTTTTTGTGGTCATATGCAATTATCCACTTCCCAATTTCTACTTCTTGCTCACAGCTGCTGTCATCTTCCACAGCAGGAAAATGACCAGCAGCTTCATACTTCATATACATGACCTGCAAGACAGCCATGGAACCGTACAGAGACAGGATAGCTGCTGTCCTGTCAGGAACATCTGCAGAGAGCAATCACTCCTCCTGCAAGGAGACCCATCTGTATCATTCTTGTGCAACGCGTGACATGTTTAAGGATGTGGATCAAGGCTGAAGGGAGTCCAAGGTTATATTCCACCCTTTGCAAAAGGTACTCACAGGATCTTGGATAAAGCATTGAACCACCCTGTCACACTTCACCTTGTGAAATGCAAGGAGTGCTTCTGCCTTTAGTGCTTTTGTCTGGAGTAAACACTTCAGTGCAAGCATTCTGTGGAGAGGCACAGAAAAGCCCAAGTTGCGTTTGGGATTGGTATTACATTAGCGTTTATTGAAAACATAATTAGAAATGTGAGTCTGAAAAAGTGACAAAATACATCTTTGAACTCCATTCTTCTGTTGAGGGACAAACCAAGAAAGGTAATCAAGTATTTGGTAGAAACAGTAATAAATGCATGCTCAACAATTTCTGAATCTTATTCACTTGATACCATATTGAAAAAAAAAGCCCTTCTAAATATTGCAAAAACTCATGGACTGGAAGCTTTAAAACTGTCTTATAAATTACAGTGCTATTATAACATAGACTTATATTCATGTTTCTTTAGTGTTTAAAAAAACTACCTGTCCTGAAATGAAACATGTGAAATTAATCTATTCCAATTCCTTTTGCATTATTCTCTGTCCAAGCTGGAAATCTAACTTATCTGTATCTGATCAAGTGCCAATAATGCTGGTCTTTAAGCAAAAACTTACCCACATTCCTGGCGTGGTTGAGTTTCAAGATAACCAAGTACAGATTTCCAGAGTGTTTCTGTAACTGATTTTGTATTTGGTGTATATTTATAAGAGATTTCTGTCATATGAGAGAAGACGGGGTCATTCAGAGTTTGGCTCTGCACCTGAATGGCTAGTGTTGGTATTTACTTCCTAGGCATTTTCCTTCAGCTATGGGAAGATTATTGACAGTCTGTTGACAAGGACTGGGGTGTGACAAGCATTATACCTGGATACAAGGATATTCCCATGTCTTGCTTCTGGTAGGGTTTGGAATTAAATTGCATGTAGTGTACATCAGAGTGTGCATTGGTGTATGACAGTGTTATCTACTGCGACATTTGGGCCTCTTGCCCCATTGCAGTTAAAGGATTTCCAGGCTCAGCACCACAAAAAGACTCACATCAGCCCTGCCAGGCAGCTGTGTGTTCCCTGTCTACAAGGCACAGAGGGGACATGTCCATGCCAAGGCCAGAAATGCAGGTCCAGATTAGAGACTGGAACTCTTACGATTTCTGTCTGTATTATTGCATTGAAGGAGCTTCCAGCAACGTGAATCACAATTCAGAACCATCCTCTAGAAATGGTGATCAAAAATATTATTATTGCCCAAAAAAACTTCCACTCCATGTGCAGCTTGAGAGAGGCTGGTGCATCCTAGATAGTATGGGGGACAGAGAGCATGTCCAGTGAGGAAATCTTATGGCCCGTGCACCTTTGTGATAGCACAGCTGTAGGAGGATTTTGCTGTGCCCTTCCCACAGCAGCCTGGATTCAGCAGTTTGGCTGGCTGCTGTATACTACATGTCTTTGAGCGAGTGCTTCACAAACTCCTTGAAGTCTCTAGCTAAGCCAGCAGAAGCACAACTGTTTCTACTTTTGTCTTGCTGATTTATTTTTCTTTGGGGTCAATCTTAAAATGAAACTTGCCTTGAGAAGGAGAGGGTAATGTGGGAGCCTTTCTGGTTCTGCACTTACTGGAGTGGGCACAGTCCTTCATATTTTGCCCAAAACTCAGTGAAATAGCTGAATATTTTCTAGACAGCTGCCATGTCTAATCACACTTATTTGTGTTTAAATTTTGACGTATGGTTCTCATTTCTGGGAAGCTTTCATGACATCTAAAGGACACAACATTATTTTAAAAGTGTGGACACAGACAGAAACACTGCTTGACATTAGACTGATTCTGAAACAAGGTAAATCTATTTAGAGTTAATTATGACCCCCTGAGGGGAGCTGGCATAAAAAGCCCTGAGAATATTTACAAAATTGGGATGTTAGTCCAAGGAACATTTATTGGGCTTGAACGAAGCCCACATCTTTTTTTTTTCTCCTTTTTTTTTTTTTCCAGTTTGAGAGGAACAAGTATAATTGAATTGGCAAAGCATTCTCTCTGACATTGTTTTTTACTGCAACTTTACCTTTTAGACAAACTCTCACATGTTATTGATTTGAAAATTCACTGTGAATGTTTTAAGATCTGGTTTCTGTCTGCTCTGGAGAAGAAAAAGAACAACATGCAAAATAGTACAGTGTGAAGTACAAGTCAGGAGCAGTCCGTGTGACATTTTCCTGCTTTTAAACCCAACCTTTGGCTGTATGTGTTTCCAGAGTTTTTTGTTCCTGTTGAGTTATTTCTCTCTGCAACTATGACAGTTATTACAGGGACACAAGCTACCTCTAGACTAATTTATGTGTGTGCCCATGCCCATGCAGAGCTCCACTGTTCAGATGTCAGACAACTCTCTTAAGGGGAGAAAAACAGCAAGGCATCTTTGGAAAATATTCTCTTACTTTTGGTTTTAATTAGTGGTGCTCAGTTACACAAAGGCATTATTATTGTATCAACAGAAAAACCCCCACTGACTCTTTTGAGGTCTGGAGTATCACCTTGCACCAGAGGAAACCACATCTATATGGCAGCAATCTTTCCCTAGTGACTGACAATACTCAGCTGTTAGAGATGGGTTTACATTTTGTCTTGAGTGTTTGTTGTCTGTGATGCCTTATTTCCCCTCTATGGCTTTTTTCTGGGCAATGTTAAAATGGCACAGGACTGGGCATCAAGCTGATGTGCACGCTGGACAGATACTGTTTAGGTAGGCATTAGGACATGGCTTGCCTGACTGCTATTCAGTAATTCCTGAATTTGAATTGTTCATTTTCTACAATAACCCTGTGCAGTGAATCACTTGTGACTCTACCCTTATGACCGGGACCTCAGGATGGACCAACTCAGAGACTCTGCAGCCTACTCAGGCCTTCCCAAGTAACACAGCCTCATCTCACATTCTTGCTGCCTTCCTATTCATGATATTTGTGGTATTTCACAGCTATATTATCTTGTGGTGACAATCAAGGGCCAATGCAATTGGAAGTGAGTCTTTGTACATTGGAGAGATGTGACCTTATGAGATAATTTCTCCAATAGAACGCAAGAATTGATCAGCACATGTGGATACGGGAATTGAAGGGGATACCTGGGCTTGGAGAAATCACTTCAAGCTGCATGTGTACAAAGGCAATGCCATGCAATCTCCAGGCCTCTCAGGAGATTATCATTGTATGGTGTTTAATACATACATCTCAAGTTTATTCGCATTCTGGAAAGCTGCCCTGGGAATGTCTACAATCTGGCATGTAGCATATTACAGCCGCATTGCTTAAAGCACCCTTCAGCCAGCAAATCCCACCCCATTCCCGTACAAAGACTCCTCTCTGTAGCTGCAGGCTCAGACGGGGCACAGTCTCCCACAGCGCAGATGTTTGCTCACCCTCCATCTTCATCCCAGCAAGAGCAGCTTATGGGCCAGCTCTGCAGGTTGTTAGACTGTGGGTGTGTGGACCCCACCTGCAGCATCCTTTGCAGTAGAGGAAAAACCCAGCAGATGGAGAACTCATCACAATCCTCCATGGAGATCCTGCCTTTCCTTTGCTTCTGAGGCTCCCTTGGGAAATAGGTGACCTGGAGACCTGGTAGCTGGTACTTAAAGCTGAGATTAAGCCAGGCCACATTTCTTGGTGACTCTTTGCAAAGAGGCCCTGGTGCACTGACCTGCCTCAGGTGGCAGTGTCCATAAGAAGTACAGTAGAAAACAACAGAACGTGGTCTGAGAAGAAACAGAGGAAAACTGAGCAATACAGCCTCCCTAATTCACACATCTACCCAGATGCCCAGAAGCTAACCTAAGTCCAAAGGGCTGCAGTGTTTTTTTAAGCTGAATAGTTCTCATCTGGGACTAAGGTAATTAATTGCCTCAGCAAAGAGTGACATGTACTGCACCGCATTGCCTGCAGAAGTTGCTGATGCCCAGAAGCAAAGATAATACTACATTCCCTCTGTTCTCCAACCTCTCTCCTGAGAATTCACATCAGTAACAACCCATTAGATCTCAACACTGTTTCCAAGAAATGTGGCTAAAACAGCATTTCTTTGGAGGTAACAAAAATAAATGGGACTCAAAAGAAAAGCAATTTACTTAGAAAACTCTGAGAGCTCCAAACATCAGCATATCTCAGCTTTCTTGGGATTTTTTATTTTTATTCTGCATTTTCTAAATGGCATGGATTCAGTCCCTGTAGATGGGCCGTGACGGCGCACATCTGGTTTTATGGTTAAGGAAATAGCTGATTGAATCAATACACTCTGCACAGCTGACTGGAGTAAATAAAAAAGGATTTGAAGGAAGCCTTGTTTTCCCCTAGATGGATGAGTCCACCTTCAGTGCTGTTGCAATTGCCCTGGAGTCAGTGGAGTGACACAAAGAGGGAAGAGTGGTCAGTGTATTTCTGCATGAACCGAGCTTGCTTGTTCTCTGTCCATCCTAACTTTGGTTTTGTGAGAACTTACTTCTTAAAGAGCAGCAACCGTTTTCTGCCCAACTTGCCACAGTCAGTAACAGAGAAAGCTGATGGGCTGGGCCCTCTGCAGAAAGTGGGACTGACCCGTTGGGTAAATTGTTCCCATCACCGGACTCCACGATTGCACCTAATGATTCTGCGTGGAGCAATTGTCAAACACGAGCTGCTTTGTTCTCACAAGCCCACAGGAACGGATGGGCGAAATGGTAAGACAAAGCTGTGTATCCAAAAGGGTGGCGGTGGGAGGTGTTGGGGGTTCAAACCTGGCGGCACGTCCTGCCTTAGTGTCAATAAACTGCAAAACTCCTGTGGAGCCCCAAGGTTTTGGAGGTCACAGGCTCGTGTTTCTCTGCTCTAACCTTTTGGGCACTGTAAAAATTCTCTGTAGGGACATGTGAAGAAAAGTCCAAATCACCTTTTGCAGTGCTGGGGCAGCCAGAGAGTGGCACCTGAAGGGTTTGTGGGAATGCACGATGGATCCGGCCTGTCAGGCTCATCCCCTGGGTGGGCAAAAGGCTACAAGCACCAGTTTACTGTTCCCTGTGTTTGCCAGGTGTGTTTTGAGATTCCCACAGAGCCATTGGCTGGCTGTAACCCACTCCAGCAACTGATCTTTAAGCTGATAATTGAAGGTAAGACACAGACCTTTACAAAATACCTCAGTTTTTTTCATTGTCTTTGTTCTCCTTGTTCAGACGATTCACAGACTCTTTCAGGTCCCTGTTTTCTTTCAAAGCCTGTATCTATCACAGCTGTGAAGTTACCATCCTAGGAGTGGTTTTTCCCAGGCAGTGGTAAAGTTATTTTCTTAGGCACCTCATTGTCACTTCATATTCTTGGGAACTACTTAAGAGCGGGATCTGTTAGCTTTATGAGAAATCCCTTTATTTACATGGGGGGATGGCAGTTCTCGTTTATCCACTAAAACATTTCAGGAATGGCCTGCAAACATAAATGCTGGTGCAAGGTTTGCTCCGAGCCTCTCTGGGACTGTTTCTCTCACTGCTGCAGCCTGGATCACTTCCTACAGATGCAACCTGCACCTTAGGTTTTATCGTCTGTCCTTGCTGCAGCCAGGTCACTTCTCCTTATAAAACCCAAGCAAAGACAAAGGAGGTGAATTTTTTCCTGGTGTCTGGGGGCTGTTGGTGCTCTGTGGCCCTAAACCAGTGCAGCTGGGCCTCGTTTAGCTAATTTGACCTCTTCAGCAAGGCCTCTTGAACAGTCTCTCATGGGTCATTCTGGTGCAAAGCTGTAGGTGCTCTCCACACCCAGGGAGAGCAGCTCTCTGTGTGTAGTTACTCTCCACTTACAAAAGAAGTGGAAGATATATGTGTATATGAAGAGATACAACTTGGTTTGGACGTGTAGTGATTCCTCTAAACTAAGAGTTTTTGGCTTACCCTTCATTTGGAGTAATCACCCGAAGGCCCTGGCAGCAGCCTGGCAGGAAGGCCTTGCCTCCTCCACCCTGAGGGCTCACATCCTGCGGGCGTGAGGCAAAGGTGTCAGCGGGAGCTGGGTTCTGCTGGAAAAGGTACTTGGCTGTTTGTTATTTGTTTAAAAACTTGGGTTGGAAGGGGAGTGTCTTCTTAGGTACTGCTTTTAAGGCCTACATTTAACAGCTGAAGTGGTGCTGAGTGTTCAGGGGGTGATAGGGGCTATCTGGAGGCCTAGCAGAAACGGAGCTGGTGTCCTGCAGCTCGCTGTGGTAAGAGTCCTGCTGGAACCTGTGTTTCTTGGTACTAATCAGGCTGGGCTGCCTTCTCTCAGCTCCACCAGGCCTAAAGACTGGATTTAATCAGACTCCATCGCTGTGCTGTGAAAGGAGCAAATAATGTTATTAAATGGCATTAAAAGCTCCAGAAATAATGGGCCTAACAATTTAAAAAAGAAAAGGTGAGCCTGAGCAATGGGTTGCTGGGCCTTCTGAAAGATTGTATGCAAGTGTGCAGTTTGTATGATGTCTGAGAAAACGTAAGACTGAGTTGATGTCACGTAGTAATACCTTTTTCTCCCTTGGAAGATACTTGGCTCTGGGAAGAGACACAGAGGAAATATCTGACGGATCTGGAGAGAGCAGCGCATGCTTGGTAAGTGAACTTAGCAAAGAAAGAGTGATGGGTGTCCTCATCGTGGCGGTTCCAGGGAAGGATAGAATCTGTTTGCTTCCTATGGCCTGTTTGCTACCGAGTTGCTCTCTCTGCATCTCTGCGCATAGCAGTAGGCCCAACATTAAGAGAATGTATCTGCTGTTAATGGAAATTGTGTTTCTGAGTGACTACCAAGGAGGGACAAGAAGGGAATTTCCAAAACTCTGCTAGTATTTCAGTGCGTGATCTGGAGGAAAACAGGCTGCCTCTCTGCACTTCGATTGATTACTCTTGAATAAAGTGGACTCTTAATGCTTGCCCACAGGGGCGTTAAAAAATGTAAAAAGTATTTGTAAATTAAAATGCTTGAATGAAAGGCTCTGGTATGTGTAATCGTAGAGTATCATGTTAGGTAGGAAGGCAAACTATCAGGGGAGTTCCTGGCGTTACATGGAGCCTAGCTTGTCTCACTTAACTAGATTTAATAAGCTCTGCTAGAATTGAAGAAAGGTTGCATTTAAACATATCTATTTGAATTTACATAACCATACATCAAAGAGAAAATACTGCAAGTTCTTGATTACTTCAGTCTAGTTTTTGATAGCTAATACTTCATCCCTTCCAGCATATCATAAAGTTCCTTTTCATGGTCTCAGAAAAACATAAGGAATTGAGTGAAAGGAGCTGAGCTTGTTCTTTTGTGTGACTGTCTGGAGGCTCAATGTAGAGCTCTGTCTGTGTTTTGTTGGTTTTTCCATGTTCGCATTATGTGTGACACTCCAATACCCTTAGAAAGACAAATTACAAAGCTTAACGGAACAGTGATGCCTTACCTTTCAGGACTAAGCAGTGACCTTGGTGAAGGTAGAGGCAACTGCCACCTTGGGAATAGGTGGTCGTTGAGTGGTTAGTGCAGGGCTGACCAACCATCTTGCCCCTTTAAGCTGCATTTTATGCTCTTGGTATGAGTGAAAGCAGACGTGTGCTAAGTACTTAAGGAGCTGGGAGTTCTTAATGAGCAGGAGATGATGTGGGCTTTCTAGTGTCCCAGGGCAGCTGGGTGCCAAAGTGACCCTGGAGCACAGGTATCTGTATGATCACCGTCCCCAACAGCAAGAGGTTCAGTCCAGCAGCTCTGTTCTGGTTAGACTTACGCTGCTGGTGAGTGGTGTGTAGCTAGGACTTGCATGTTGGCGTGTCTTAATTAGGGCATTTCCATCTGAAATGAATATACGGGTCTCTTTCTCTCACTGAGAAATAACCCGAGGCAAATAATTTAATCTTCCTGTGTCTCATTTTCCCAGCTAATAAAATGGGGCTGCTCATCCTGCTCCCCTCTTACACAAAGCTCTATCCCTCCTGTCAGAGAGCGTTATGCTGCAAGAACCAACCCTTAACACAGCCAACTTGTGCATCTTGGGTGACGTGGTCTCATCTGAAGAGCCAAGAAGAGCCCTTGGCAATCACAGTCGGAACTTAAAGGCCAGTCTGTGGTCAGAAACAAGAGCGTGTTTTTTTAATACAAGCTACAGCCAACTCTGAGAGCTGTTTCCACGCTTTAGCAAGTGTTTCCTACTCAAATAGAGAAAATGGTTGATGGGAGCTGAACTAGATACGGCCATTCTAGCTAATAGTGAAGAGTTACACCCACGGAGAAGTTGAAAAAGACGCTAGATGTCTCCAATGCAGTTTGTAGCAAACTGCCAGGTGTTTAGCATCCCTTAAGTCATCTAACAGGAACAGACCTTTTCAGGACGATGTTACTCTTGAGTATCATGACTCTCCTGAAAAAGCATTAACGTGAACTAATTTTAGCTTTGAATTATGAGATTTTTCTCCAACAGAAGGTGTCCCTGAGGACATGAGGGTAGATTTTTATTTCCAAAACGTTGCCTTTGTATATTTTTAATGGATCATCTGGATGAAGTTCTAATGGCTGGTTAAGACTGTCTGATTTATAGCAACAGCTGTTCACCTTTGTAGATGGGGACATTCTTGGAGATACAAAACACATTTATGAACTTGATATTCCACACCAAGGGTCAGGTTTTCTTGCCTCATTTTTACACAGGTGTAAATCCAGATAGGCTCCTGTGAAGTCAATGAAATTGCTCCATGAAAGGCATGGAAATCAGAGTTGCAGGAAATGGCAGATCAGTTATTTCTTTCTCCAGTAGACTGAATTTTTAGAACCCACAGCAATTGGAAGTGATTAAGGTTGAGAAATGTACCTAAGTAGTGATAGGGTGTTCCTGCTGACTGATGGGGAAAAATGCTGATCCTTGAGTGATGCCTGGGGAGCCATTTCTTCATATGGCTGTAAAAGATGGCAATCAGAAAGTCCAAAATTAGGAAGTACAAAAAGGAAAGAATGATGAGAGGGGAGATGCCTTAGGTGTCCTACTGTAGCTATTTTAATCCCTATATTTCAAAAGGTAGGGTTCCTACTGCTGAAATGTCCTGCAAATAAATCTTTAATTTTCAATATTGAAGTCTGGAAAAGTAGTTGGCCACTCTAGGTTTTAAAAAAAAAAATTTAAAAAATTGCTTGCAGACAGTTGTATTAGCATATTTTTTTTCATCTTAAGATCTTTTTATTATTTTATTTATGTTTTGGGAAAAAAAAAAAAGGCAAGAGAGCTTCAGAATTCTCCATGGCATTTTCTTGGTTTGGTTGAGCAGACACTTTTTTTTTTGCTTTAAAAATAACAACTTCTTTTCTTTTTGTAAAACACTTAAGCGCCCCCAGATCCTACACAAGCTCCAACCCAAGCTTACTTTTGGGGACTTGCTTATGCTTCCTTAAGACAAAGTGTTGCTGGAGCAGTAGTATCCAAATGAACAATCGAGGACATATAACTTTATTATTGCCCAATCTGCTGTATTTCACATGTTCACACTCTTTGCCTCCAGCTACTCCATCCATCTCTATGTTTTCCATAAAATACTCGTAGAGCTGAGCTGTTGATGCCAGAGCTGATCTAAAATGCTGTGATGATTAAGTGTCCTCCATACTCCACTAAATGGAATAAATAACATTATTAATTCAGTATGCAATTGTCTGGCTTACTACCCTGAGCTTAATATTTAATTTAATGTAATGGAGCTTTATTTCCAGCTACTGGATGCCTTCCCTTAATTTGCCTCTTCAGTCATCAGGCTGCCATAGCTTTGCTTAAAATATTGTTCCACCTGAAGTGCAGAAAGGAAATTTCCCACTAAAACTGAGGCAGAGATTAGACATGAGCAACTGTTTTGGGTGCACAGGGGAGGTTCACAGGGCTCCAGAGTTAGGAGTACAATTGTGGACCATGCTGATATGATGTCATACCTGTGGTAACTCAGGCTTGCTCCTGAGCGCATGTAAAGTTTTGTGGCTCCTTCAGCTTATGGTGGCCACGTGGTGCTGAGTTTCTTGAAAAATAAGGACAGAAGGTGCCTGAACTCACTTGACATTAATGTAAACTCCCAGAGGATCTGCTAGAGGTAGTGCTGTTGCTTTGAATGGATATTTGTCTGGCACAGTTGTAATGTGCAATCGAAAAGTGGAGTTATATCAGAAACTTGGGGTTCTTCCCAAATGAAAATCAATGGGATGAATTTACCCTGTTATCTTTTAAGCAGTCTGGATACAAAGCAAATTGTTTGGAGCTGGCTACTGCGTGCCAAAACCTGCAGCTTTATTCATCTGAAACATTCCAGCATAAGAAAAGGTGATTCAGGGTTATTCTCTGCTTTGTCTGGTTTAGATCTTAAACTCCTGAGAACTGCCTTGCAGTGCTGAGTCCTTAATGCTGATCCAACCCATCCAGTGCTGTGATAATGAAATTAGCTCTTTGGAGTAGTTCTGTCTCATTTTGTAGGCCTGGGCAATAGGCAATCCTCTTGTGTAAGGTTTCGGAGATTTGGCTCACAAAGCACCTGATGATGGAGTTTTATAGCCAGTTTTACTGCTGGTGAGTTTCTGTTAGCAGAGAACTAACCTGAATGCATGTATATGAGGAAAACACAATTTACATCACCTGGAAAATTTATACTGGAACTTCTCATCCAATCCAGGGATAGAAACAGGATGGTTTGTATGATCTCCCTGGCCAATCACAAGAACTTAGTTGGAAAGGTTGAAAGGTTCAAAATTCCATCTAAAATCACAGTGCGAAAGGTTTTTAAAAACACTGGGAAGTTGTTCTCTGTGTTGACCTGGATTTGCACAGAACTAGTAATGCAAAGATAAAAAACAGCTGGAGGGGTAAGTGGGAAGAGAACAGAGAAGGCTTCTCAAGGGAATTTTTTTCTTGAAAACAAGAGGGGAATGAGATATTGTTGCTTCAAGTATCTGATGAACAAAGAAGGAAAGCATGAACCTGGGAGCTGGCAAGACAGCCAGGTCAAGTGTCTGCCAGCATTAGTGTGATCCAAACCGCTGGGCCTGCTGCAGAAAAGGATTTTGCCACTGGTTATCCTGGGACCAGGCTGTGACATGAGTGAACTCCCATGTGTCAAAACAGGACTGAACTGCTTTTCTCTGTTGGACACCCATGTCTGTGCTCTCAATGCAAATTTGTTCTTAATGTGGTTCCACTGGGGCTTTACTCCTTGACAAGGGTATTTTAAGCATCCTAAGTAAGGTTCTTCACGCAGAGAAAGGAAATTAGAGATGTGTAGCTCTTCCATATCACCTTATATTTGTCACAGAATATATTAAAAAGCTGGCAGTTTGGCAGCAGGAGTCTGACCAAACCTGAACTCATAGAAAAATCTGTAGCTACACTAGGATTGTTTATGGAGGATTCCTGATCAGAATATATAAAGCTACTTCAGTCTAGCCATTGACTGTCACTCAGATCCACAGAGAATTTGCAAGGAAAACTTAAGTGCTACCTCCTTGAAAAGCCTTTTTCCTTTCTGCCTCAGGAGAGAGATGCAATGTCTTGCTCTGGGCTTACAAACTACTGGGTTACACAAATGCTTGCACTGGATGTGTTAGGAGATGGTGTTGGCTTTTTTTTTTTTTTTTCCCATGTCATAACAAAATGTATGTTCATAGCTGCATCCTTTCTATGAAGTGAAATAGTTCTTGGAAAACTGTTATGTTTCCAGTTGTGCCAGAGACTCTGTTTTCCACTGCTGTATCACAATATATCTTAACAGCATCATTCTCTCAGAAGTAGCTTTGTATTGCTGGTCTCTAAAAGTCCAAGAAAACCTGCTCTGCAGCCAGTGCTAAGGAGTACAGAAATCCATCAGGATTTCAATCCAGGGCATACCTGGGAAGTGTGAGCATGATGTAGCATTCCTTATGCATGGCTTGTTCCTTGTAGCAGCTGTATCGGACTCTGGAAAAAATAGCACGCATCATTACTGCCAGTTTTCCACTACTCTTCTCATGTGCCCCTCTCCAATGCTGTCTGCATTTATAGTCCCAAAATGCAGCCAGAGCTAGAATTGTTCCAGAAGTACAATGTGTTCGTGTATTGCTTTGGATGGGAGATGGTAGAATGGTGCCACAATTTTCCCAAGTATTGAGACCTTTCCAACAAGTTCTGGCTGGTCATTGTGGTGAGGTCAAAGCATTGGCAGACACAAACTTGAAGATGTCTTGTGCTGTTTCTCAATGAGTGGGTTGGTTGGTTGTCTTCAAAGCATCAGCATTTCCTGCAGAATGGAAACAAGGTTTTGTCTAGGAAACATCTACATGCCTTTTCATTTTGGCCTTTGTGAAACCTTTTGAAGTCTTCCCGATGAAAAACAGAAAGTTCCCCAGGCTTGAGTATGTGTACTTTGTTGGTACTTCACAACCGCTGAGGGCTAAAAAATACAAGAAAGTCCTGGGATCCGCACTAGGAGGGTGCAATGGTAGATGAACATGCAGCAGCATGTTGCTTTGAGCCCTCCCCTACTGTTCTCCAAAAGAAGCTTGATGGCAAAATTGTCTTCCCAGCCACGAATGAGAAAATGTACTGCTGCACGTTGCCTGTACTTTATAGTAACTCTACTGTATTTGGTCAGGTTAATTCATCTCGGCCCTGGCTTTTTTTAATGCTCCCTGGTATATATTCTTCTCAGAGGAAAAAGCACCTGTTTTTCCAATCTGCTACTATGTCTACATTTAAGAGAGGGGAACATCATACGAAGTCCTGCTCCTGTTCTGAAATGCCTCCCTGTATCGGAATGCCAGTTTTGCCTTGTCCCAGCCAGCTCATGTCTTTTATAGGTGCAGAAACTACAAGAAAATCCCTGGAGTGGCAATTTGGTGAGAGGAGTTCTACCATTACGGTTGCATCATAAGGCATTTGTACACCACTTTTGTCAGCAGTCATAGTAATCTCCACTGAAAGCTGAACAAGGGAAAAACCCAGGCCAGCGGGGCTGAAGGAGCTTTTTGTACCTGCAAGGCTAAACAGGAGGAAGGGAAGGACTGGATAAACTGGAACTGAGGTTGTGCTTTAAAGACTTTCTCACATAATAAAAGCTTTCAAGCCTCCTTGGAGGGCAGGACACTGCACCACTAGATTTCCTCCTAGTACGTTCTGGCTTGGTCCTTTTAAAGGACAGCAAGAGCAAGTTACTTTGTGTCTCCCAAAGCATCTCTAGGACATGTGGGGCTCTTTCACTCCATGCAAGCAGCTTTTAAGTTTGCTGGTTAACAGGCTGTGCACGTGACAAGGCAATTAGATTGGCCCATGGCTCTACTGGATTCCTAGGCCATCATATGAGCCACAGGAACAAAAATATCTGTGCCGCGCAGGTCACTGGCATCCAGTTGGTTGTGTCAGCTACCTATCTCAAATAACAGCAAGAATAGATGACATTCCATTGGAAACTTCTTTACAAGGAAATACTTCAGATTCCGGATGTTCGGGATTTTTCTGCATATTTGTAAAGTTAAAATGTTCCTTTAGGACGCGGTCAGCATAATTATCAGTACTAGGTTTTGCTTTTAAGCATTTTGTGAATGCTGTGTGACTAGTGTGCTAGTTGGTCATTTTCTATGCTACAGCCCAGAAGCCCTTGTCTGGGGAGAAGGCAGGAGAAACTGAATTTGCAACAAGTCAATCTCACAGTACATTGGTAGCAGCTTAAGTTATTTCTGTACTACTATTAACCAAATGACAGAGCCAGTATTTCTCTTCCCCACGCCATCCATTTGAATTGTAGCTTACAACAGTGAAAAACGTGACTATTTTGTCCCTGAGCTGGCTGGGGAAAGGGGGTTGTGTGTATGCTTGCTAATTGGGGCAAGGCGTTTTATGTGGCTCCCTGCACTTGCTGTCCTTATTACATGGATTAGTCCTCTCTAGATTGAAGAGCATCCTCTGAGCGATGAGTCATAACTCACACGAGACTTCTGTGGGGAGTCAAATGCAGGCAGCCTTATCCAGATACTCAGCTGTGCCTTTCTTCTCTTTTCACGGACTAAGTAAAGCCCAAGGGGGTATTCTGCCTCTCTGCAAGGAAGGAGCTTTGCCTTCCAAGATCAGCTACCTTAAAGACCTGTCTGGTTTTTGATCTATTTGGATGAGAAGATCTCATTCCTTTCTGCAGACTCTGCCCCACTTCTGCCTTAAAACCATCACTGGTACTGCACTGCATGACCTAAAGCTTTACTGTCCATTTCAGGAGATACTGCTCTGTCTCCTTTGCCTGTCTAAGGTACCAACGTCCGACTTCTACGTTTCATTGCTTTGGTAGGTGCTGTGAATCTGGCCCCCTGATCTTTCAAGTGGCGCATAGTGCAGAGTCTGAGGGGATGAAGAAATTTGAACAGCATCAGAACTCAGATATCTTTTCTCTTGGTTTACACATTTGCCAGTGTACAGCAGCCAGACATGATTCCTCTCTGCACACAGACCTAGAGCATTAGCACAAATATGTTAGTAAATCTCACTCTTTGCACTGCATTTCAAAAGTATCCTTAATGCTTTGGAAAATTGTCCTGGTGTGTGCCGAAGGGGATGGTTTAGCTTTGATTACCCATCCAGCCTTTAGCTTTGCTCATTCGTGCTGGCTCCTGCATGCGCTAGTGGGTTAAGTTAAGCTGCCCCATTCCCACTTCCCCAGAGCCCTTCTCTTGGACTGGGAGATTGTAGGATCAGGAGAAACTAATTCCTTTGGCGGAGGACTGGAGGGCAAAGTGAACAGCCCACAACCCCCTGACCAGCAGTACTGTGTTCAGGAAGAGTCCTCTCTCCACAGGGACTGGTCTGCTCTCTTCATCCACCCTGTGACATGATCCTATATCCAGGCACTTCAGAAGAAAAAAGAAACAAAGCTGAAAGCTGCTATTTTTAAACTCTGCCTTTGGCTCTCTCTGCAGCACTCTGCTTTCCTCCCTATGATTCCAACTGTTCTTTTGAGAACTAGGCACCAGGGCCCTGCGGTTTCCTGGTACTTGGAACATAAAATCTCCTAATTCTTCTCTCACAGCAAGCTTCAGAGGCTGGGGAGTGATTGATATTTTCTATCGCTTCATTAATAGTCACGGCTCAGTAGTTTCCTAATCTGTTTTTGCACTGCTTTTTGTTTGGGATAATTTGTCTTCCAAATTTTCTCAGCCCTCCATGTCACACAAAGCCAATGCTGTTTGCTCCCCTCCTGCCTTTTGACTGGTGGGTTGGGACCTTCAGGAGCTGGCGAGGCAGAGCTGTCTGAGAGCTGGGAAGCTGGGGGACTTGCCTCAAGGAGCTTCCTCATGTTTGTTTTAACAAGCTTGGCAAATACACTGGGGATATGTCCCAGAGCGATCTATTGCTGGGATAAATTGGGAGTAACTACTGCAAGGGAAAGTCTCCTCCTGTTGCTCTGCTGGCTGATACTGGCACCCGAGTGTTGCAATGCTGTCTGCAAGTGCAGAAGATGAAAGAAAACTCATGTCCCAGAGAACCTGCAATCTGTGCAGGCAAAGGGGAAGAGAAACAAAGGCAGAAGGTACTTGAGTCTCAGACACTACTGCAGCAGGCATTGATCACTGGTAGAGACCACCTCTACCTACCCCATGCCATGCTGCCAGAGCCCAGTCCCACCACTAAATTAGGGATGCTGACTGAGTGGGTCTGGAAGATGCTCCAGATCCCGAGGGAAGAATGAGGCATTAAATTCTAGTTCACTTCTCTGCAAGAAAGGTCTGTTGAGAGAACTGATAATGGCCGTACCCTGAGCTACTCAGCAATTTGGAGCACATAACAGACCTCTGCACCACTGCTTCAGGCCCTGCTGTTTGTTCCTTTTGGTTCATGTGGTCTTTAAGCAGTGTTTTCCACCCTCGCATGTAAAATGAATTTGTCTCAAATCAGACCTGCTTCAGAGTCCTCTGTGACTAAGAGAACTTGCTTCTCCCATGGATGGCAACAGGATTAATCTACTTGGCAACCAGCATGGAGAATCTGTCTCAACTGTTTCTCCATGCCCCTCGCACACCTCCACCTATCGATTCTAGTCCAGGGAATTACAAGTTTAAAACCTGGATATTAGACCTATTTCTGGTGGTAAATGAGGTACTCTGGGCACAGGAAATAAGCAAATCCCTGGCAGAAAAACAGGGCCATGAAAAATCTAGGATATCTCCTGCTAACCATGCCCTTCCCTACCACGTTTTCAGGGATAAAGCTATCCCAGATAAAGGCAGAAAATGCAGTGGGACCCATTTGCCAAGAGGCTTGGGCGTCAGCACATGAGATGGGAGAGAAAACAGGGACAAGGGTTAGCTGTTGTGAGCCAGCTCCTCACTGTTCAAGCTACGTCTCCTCCTTGCCTTGTAAACACCTGGAACCTTTACCTGCAAATGACTTGGCTTTCCCAGGTTAAACAACTCATAGTGCTGCTGGGACACTCTGGCATGTCTTCAATAATCCTGAACTCAGTGTAAATTGCTTTTTCATTCAACCCAACTTGGAAAAAGGCAGACAGGCTGTAGTCTAAACACCCCAAGAGTCTGTATTTGCTTTGTTCCTTATGTATTCCAGCACACTCTGCTCCCCTGTGATTTAAAACAACGTGTCTTTGTGCTTATCTTCTGGGCTTGGCAAGGCAGTTTTTACCTCTTAGTTTTTGTCTCAACAGGAGAAATTGCTGTCTAACTGATCCTTGTGGACTTCCGACCAAAACCGTCCAGTGCAACATATGGTAAGTCATTCAACGTTTTATAAACTCAGAGCCTCAACTACAGCTATTTATGGGTGGAAACTGGCATATCGATAGGTTTTTTTTGGTTACAGGGGTAATGAATTCTGGCTTATGTTATTATGACATCTCAGTTTGGGTTTCTCCAGCCCTTCCTTACATTATAATGCCTTTGACTTTACATTTGTTGTTTCTGGTGCCTGCTACAGCAACTTAGCACTGTGGTGTTGTCAGCAAGGGAAGAATCTCAGCCACACTCCTCCTGCTCCAAAAAACACAGGCCCTTAAAGGAAAAAGTTTGTGCCTTGATGTTACACGTGGCAACAGTGTGTGAGGACGTGGCTTTGGATGGCCCTATCTGTTACTGCACTGATAGATCCATTCTTCGTCATGTCACCCTCCGAAGAAAAAAAAAAAAAGGGCTGAGACAGTAGATAAATGAGTATGACTTCTGGGATGGCTTTGTTGAAGTTCTCTTATTCTAGGCATCAGTAGTTGGCTGATGCATGAAGGGGAGAGTGGCTGGGAATTATCGCAACCTCAGCAAGTGTGAGGGGTATGCTGCGCATTCATGGAGACAAACTGTGCTGGCAACGTCCATGCTGGTGCAGAGAGCAGGGCTGGTATTGCTACACCAGCATATTTCTATCAGTGCAGTTATGCAAACTTTCAGCTTGTGGTGTTGCTCTGTGCTAGGTTGTTGTACCACCACTTAGGGCACCTGTGTGCTCTAATTCCAGCACAAGTTTAGGAGGTAAAACTTCTCATAGTTGTTTGTATCATAGGAATTTCCTCTGTGTACCTACTTCTGGCATCTCAAAAATGGTTGTCATGCATTGCAGGGGTCGCCTGGAACGTTGGTTGACTTTCTGAAAGGTGAAACAGTACTTTTGCTTGGGAGACTAACCCACCCAAGGAAGTGCTTCTAGGCCACTTCTGGGAGAGAGTTTCTGAGTTTGCACTCCCATTGACAAAGGAGGTCCTCAGCCTGTTGGATTCTTCATCCAGCACCTCCTGCTAGCACTGAAGGCACCATGCATGTTATGCAAATGTGTTTTATTACTTCTGGACACAAGTTCTTCTTGAGGTTTCCTTTGTGGTTAATGCAGCCCATCTGTATTTAAAAAAAAAAGGAACATCCAGCTCTCCTGTGCTTGTTATTTTGTGTAGTGCTACGCTCCAGTGACTATTGTAAATGTGTTGCTCTTGCTTTGCACCTGATTCTTCCCAAGTGTGGAGCTTTGGGATCTCTTAGTTGTTCCAAGATGCGCCTACTTTCTCAAGGGTCTTTATTTTGTGTGTAAAGAGAGAGTGACTGTAAGAGGTTCAAGGGGAATAAGTAAGATGGAACAGAACAGTTTCTACAAGTAGCAGCATGGCTTGGAGGTCTCCTGACTTCAAGGGCCACCTGCTGCAAGGAGACACAAGGAACTCTGGACCAGGTGAAGTGAGGAGGGCTCACTTCCAAGAAGGCCTGATGTGTTATGCTGCACTAAAATGTATCCAAATGTCAGTCCAACAGCCATCCCTCAAAATTTTTTTTGTTGTTTTTTGGTTTTGTTTTTTTTTTTTTTAAAAAAAAAGGGTCAGAATATGCCAGGACAGTGTTTAGCCTTATATACTAACACAGTAACATCAAACATGAGTTGTCTCTGAAAAGCAGAATGTTGAATTATCAGGGAAAAAACCAAGACTCAGACATTGGCAAGGAAACACTCTCCATGACTGACCAAGCTAACGTTTCCTAATTGCAACCAGAGAGCTTACTCTGTGTAAAAGTTTTAAAACTTTACCTTTTTTCCAAATCATAGTGGTTTGCCCCTGTAAAAGCTATTTCCCTCATTGTTCATTCTTCAGAGTAATTACCAACTAGCAGCATTTAAAATTCTCTTCACTTCCTCTTTTTTCTTTTTTTGGTTTATGTCACCATTTCAGCTCTATAGCCATCCTGCTCTTGGGTTAACGAAGCAGAGGTGGTCAGAACTCTGCAGAGTTCCAAGCTGGGTCAGGGAGAGGGGGCTGCTCTGGCATGGAGTTGCCTTAAACCTATGGCCTTTATTTTTTCTGTTGGTTTCTGGGCTTTGACTCCCACAGCCAAGGAAGCGTGTACTGGAGTCCAAATTTAGTGTTTTGCACTTGGGACAAAACCCTCCCCTCTAACTTTCACATTCCTGCAATTCTGAGTTCTGCCTAGTAGCAGAATTAGAATGAGCAAAATACCACAGGAAAGATGATGCTGAAAGAAGTATTTATTAACTGTCTTACCAGATGCAGAATGGTAGAAAGCATATCCAGCCTAGCTATATCTAGCCAAATTTAACTGAAGGTCATGAATCTGTAGAGTTTCAGCAGAGCTCTTCTGACTGCATGCCCAATAGACATGCTCTTGCTAGAGCGTATCCTATCTCTAATGTAGGAGTTGCCGTACTGAATTCAGCATTTTTCCCTTCCAGTCACCCTAAGTGAAATTCATCAAGGTGCTAAGAAGCTAAGAGCTTATGTTTTCAAAGAGAGTTAATAGTTTTTAAAGTTTCCATTTGAAAAAATCTGACTCTTGAGAGACCAAACTTTTCAGCAAGTACCTTCCACCTGAAAGTTTGGTGTCTTTTGCAGTGCCCAGGGATGGTTCTGCCAAGTCACTGGTCACTTTGGGACATGCAGTAGTGAGGTCTTTACTCCAAAGTCAGGCTCCCCTGGAAGCGTTTGGCAGTTTGCCCCAGAACAGGGATGGGCAATTTCTCAGGCCTTGATTTCAAAAGGTAGCAAAAACATGACCAGTTTAAGAATACATCATGTCCCACTGATCTGGGTGCGTTCTTATCTTTAACAATGTGCTTTCAAAGGATCTTGGATAAGAACCAAATGGAGAGCTTTGAAAATTCACTCATAGAGAATAATTGTATTTAACCTATGCTGTCAGGTCACACCGTATCATCTTAAAGAATAATAAATAGGCAGCCGGCATTCTTACAGTAACCTTTCACTATTCAGTACCAGGAGGTGAGGGGACATGTGCCTTCCCAGACATCAGGTACGCCTTGGTGGTGGTGGGAGTGTTGAGTTTTGTTTTTAAACTTGACGGTAGCAGTGGGGGGATGAAGTTAAAATGCAATCATTCTGAGTCAAATGGTAAGGCCTAGGAAAACAGATGTGGGGTGTGTGCCATGAGCCAAGATCAACTTCACAAAACTCAAAAGATCAGTTCTACAAAAACTGGGGAGCGCGGGGGGGGAGGAATTAGCCAGTGTTGTGATGGATGGGAGCAAGGAAACAGCTCAGAAAAGTCAAACAACAGAATCTGCAGCACAGAAATGTTAAGTTTCTGGTGTCATTATTTTGTCATAGGTAGGAAATCCTTTCAGTAGTATCTGAATGGTATTAATTGCCATCTTCCTCTGACATAAAATGGAGGGACACAGGCTTTTGATTCTCTAAACTGCTTCTGCACTCATCTCTAGAGTAAACTTCCCCTCCTGTTTAAAATCCTGAGCGTCTCCCCTTTCCCTGGGACTCTTTGTTGCTGCAGCAACTTTTTTTCTGTCAAGAAAACAGAAATAAAATGTTTCACTTTGGTCAATATTCGCAAAGTATAACAGTTGGGGACCATTGAGCTAACCCCAAATATTGCAAACCAGTTCAGCACAAGATTGTATTTACCTGTTTTGCTTCTGGCCTAGTTTCTGCATCCAGGTTGTGTTTCTTCTGGTGCTGTTCTGCATCGTGTGTCACTGTATTGGGGGCACCTGATCGAAAATCAGGGCTAGTCAAGGAGCTAAAAGCTTTTCCCCTGAAGTGGCTATTGATTTTGAGGCATCTAAGCACATACACCAAATACTCACCATCTCCTTAAAACGGACCAGCTCAGTGAACCCATTTTGAGCCCTCTGATGACTGGTTTCGTCACAGTCGGTCTTTTTCTGCTGACCTCAGACGAGTGATCTGGAATATGATTTTCATGACAGCTATTCAAAAGCCCCAATATTCTCTATCCTGTGCCTCTGCAATCTCTGGCAGTCAGAACAAGTTTAGCTAGGCCAGCATAACTGTAATAAACTCTCGTGAGCAGACTGACGGAAGTCCTGGTGGGATCAGTGAAAGAAAATTCTCATGTTCAGTACACCCCACAACCTGTCTCTTTCAGCTTTTTTTTTTTGCGTGCCTTAGCTGGGCTCTGCTGGAGAGGGAGACCTGTTCCTATCCCCAGTGTGCTGTCTGGTTCTCACCATACGCCATGGACACCTGGTTGAAAACGCAACATGTGTCAGTTATTTCCTGTATGTTGCACTGTATTTTGAAGGCTTTGCTCTTGGCTGTGGATCAGCAGTGTCCTCATGCCACGGGTCTCTTCTCAGCACAGAACACGTTGCTAGCTTGATCCTCTGCTCTGGCTTCTCTTTTAAGTTTCCTCCTGTGAGCGCTCTGCAGAAGTGCATCAGCTGCAAGCGCTCACCAGCCAGGCTGCTCATATCCAGTGGTTCTTCTGGCACTTTCCGGTTAGCATCAGTGTATGTCTGGCCGTGTTAGCACAGCAAATTATCCCTGACTGGACACCCTCCTTGGATTAGCCAGGTCTGTTGTTTTGAAAACCCCATGCCACAACACAGCCTTGTTCCAGAGGACTCTTTCAGCTGTTTCTGAACAGCATCCAGAAACATCACACAGTCCTTCACAGAAGAAAATGCAAGTTCTCTGTAAAAGTGACCCACGGCAACTTCAACTTCTGCATTAGGAGTCCTTCTGTGTTTTGCATCCAGACTGTTGGTTGTCATTGTTGACACCATGAAAGAAAGCCTCCACTGCTGCTCATGGGGAGAAGCCCACAGTCTGACCACCACATTTTCCTGGAATATACGCAGGGCTTGCAAATATTATTCTGTTTATTTCTCTAACACATCCACTGAAAGCTTGGAGCAGTTTTTCAAGGCTTCCCACAAGCTCAACCAAGCCAAAGGTTCCCTGGCTGACAAGCATCGATAATATTCAGCTGCTACTTAAACTCTGCTGTCCTTCGATGAATTGACAGCTCTTTCCTTCCATGGGAAGATAACATCTTTGTTCTAAAAAGATGAGGTGTCTGTTGTCTGGTCTCCCCTGACCTTTTTTGAGGCTTTCCAGAGAAGCAATGGAAGGAGTTTATGTATTGTCTTGCATCATTAATAGAGACTGTGCTTTGGAGCTTCTTTTTTTTTTTTTTTTTTTTTTTTTTTTTCCCCATCAATTGCATATTGTTCCTTTCAATCTTCTTGTATTTAGATGTCATCATCCTACAAACATTGTGTTTGCTGGGATGCAGAACTAGAGAGAAAGCTTTTTTGGGGCCAAAACTAGAATTTAGACTCAACTTGATCTTTGCAGCTGGTCACTAGCTCTAAGAGCAGTACAAAGTAGGGGTTTGTGCTTTGATTCATGTAAGGGTTGGTTGTTTGGCTGGTTTTTTTGGTGTTTTGTTTTGTTTTTGAGAGGGAGGTGGAGAGATTAAAAAAAAAAAAAGTACCAGCAAAACTGAAACAAAACCCCAGTCAGGGGAAGTGTACCTCTGAGTCTGGATCTGGCGTTCTCTCTTTGTGGACATTGGTGCCTTTCTGAGAAGGGCTCGGTTGCAGCAGGCTTGTTACCTTTGTGTAGGGACTCCCAAAGACCACTGAGGTCTGAGCTTGTTCCAATTTCCTCACAGGATGGAGATGCTAGGAGAACCTTATTTGCCTGTTATCTCAGGAAAGGCAGGTCCTGCTTCACTCTGCCTTCCCATTGGCACCAACTCTGCTCAGCTGGACCAGCACTCCTAGGGTTGTTACGGGAGCAAGTAGCACCATGGTAGAACTTGGCCTTGCAGCTCTGAGGAGTGACTTTCTCAGAGGCCATGGAGACAAAGCACTTTCCAGCCTCAGCCATAAATGCAGTCCTGGTTACTGCATTTTCTTCTCCTGGGTGAGAGGAGGAGATCCCTCTGCATCTCTAAGCCCTGTGCTCCCAGGCCTCCAGGCCAGAGGCTCAGAATGAATCTTGCTTGCTGTCTGGGAGCTTTTACACCAGAGAGAGCAGCAGTTAAACCTTGCAGCCTAGAAATCCCTTGGACTTGACTGTAGGCTGTAAAACAGGCTGGGGAGACACTGGCCTCTGTTTGTCTTCAGAGGTAAACCACTGTTCAAGCAGTCCTAGCCTCTAGTTCTCAAGATGAAATTCCTTTTCCATGCCAGAAAAGCAGTAGCTCCAGCCTACGGAAAGCTCATTTGCCATGCTTGTGCTGTGGGCTTATTTTCTTCCACAGTAGCACCCAGCATCTGGCTGAAAAGCATGGCAGATGAGGCCCGGCAGGCTCAGTAAAACCCCTCTATCCCTCACCGGAATGCAAGACAAAAGAGCCGCATCTCTAATGGATGGCTCAGGCCCATATCTCCCTCTGAGGAGAACCATTACAAAAATATTTCCCAGATATTTGGCTGGGCATCTCACAAAAATATCCAGTTTCATGATGCTCATTTTCCCATTGTCTAGACAGTTGCAAATCCAGACAGCATTATCAGTAAGAACCTACTGCACACATGCATACACACAAAAGCCCTTTTTTCTGTCCATAGTATTTCCAGGTATGTTCTTACCCATGAGCTGCCTGGTGGTAAACTTCTGAATTGCTCCAAAGTGCCTGTATAAATATCTTGGGGTCCCCATTTCCCCAGCAGGGCTGGCATTTGATTCAAGCAACTCTGTAGATGCTCTGAAGGTGGAACTGGAGGATCTACTCCCTCACTGCCTACCTTCTCCTGCATCAAGAAGAAACACAAACTGTGCTCAGGGTTGGAGAGTGCTACGAGCCAAGCCTGAACGTCTGTCCTCAGGACAGTCTCCTGCCGCAGTGCTGTTCCAAGGACAAAAATGTTCTTTTGCGGTTTGCATGCTGGAAAGGTTCATGGAAAGACGTTCCGGGACTGCAGGCACGTAGATGAGGTCCTGCTAGTCTCTGCTGATGATAAAATGATCTGTGGGCATTTGTTCCCTCTGGCTGGCTTGAAATGTTAAGACCTGTGTAGAGGAACAGCACATTCTTGTTCTGCACATCAGGGGTGCCAGCCCACATTTTAAGGGGGGCTGTAGCACCTTCCCCAGACTTTGGCATAATCATTAGCGATATATTTATAGCTCCTCTGTGATGCCAAGGGTCAAAAATATAGCAGGAGCTGTATTTACAAAGTAGTAACTTCTGAATGAAGATACTTAGCCAGCAGCAGCGTTTCCCCTCCTTTCTCTTCTCTAACTTGCAGAGCTCTTCACTTTCTTCCCAGGGCCTCTTTCCATATAAGCATGGCTTTCCTGGCACGCTGAAGTGGGGGTATCCCCTGGCTTGCTAGGCTGTACCAGCAGCCCAGGCTCTCTGCTCATTTCTTTGGAAGACAGAGAAAAGTTGTGATCCAGGTGAAACACAAAAGGCTTGACTGCAGCTCCTTTCCAGCTTTTTTGGAGGGCACAGGGAGTGGGGAAGGAACTGTCCCTGTGCTCATGGGATGTGAATCCTGCCAAGCAGCTTTTGGTTGTGCGTGGGATTACCAGAGTGAATCCCTGGGATCGAGGCAGCAATATTGTTCTGCTAATGAGTCCAGGACTTGTAGCATCCAAACAGCAATGACTTTGTTATTTCCCTGGTGAGGACCCCAGCCAGGCTGGGTCATCTGTTTCCAGGAGCCCTTCCTGACTCCTGAAGGCGGACAAAAGGGAAGGAACTGAAATAACCGCAATGTGGTGGGTTCATCTTCTGCCTCAGAGATATCTGTTACCAGAGCCTGGGAGCTATGGGCAGAGAGAACCAAGTGGGACCTGAGCAAAGCTGAGATCATGTCCCAGACAGCCAGTCCACATGGAGTGGAGGAGGAAGAGGGCAATTCTAGTTCAAAATCTGTGAGGCTTTGCAGTAAAAGTTCTGGGAGGGGAGGGCTGAAAAAGTTCTCTCTTCCTCCAAGATAGCTGTGGTCTGTTCCCCAGCTGTACTCTTGCTCTGTCTCTAATCCACATCTTCCCTCTACTACCTGGACTGGTTTAGCAAACTCAAATCTCATCTCCTTAGTTTGTCTTGTGTGTCTTATTCAGTTTTCAGGACTCCATGTTTCTACCATATAAACTTTACAGGAAAGCATCCTACTTGCTCTCTTGTAACTGAGAAGGGGAAGTTCTGTGGCTATAATGAGAGCAGACAGCCTCAAGAAGTCTTTTGGTCCAAAGTATTTTGCAGAAAGCTGGCCACATCTGCAGCTTTACTGCTGTAACTCTGATTGTGAGATTTGGCTTAATGAAAACTGAAAGATTCAGTCCCATTTAAGTTTAATGCCCATGAAACATACCCAGCTCTAGGGAGGTGGCCATGTCTGCCAGAACAGTGTGTAACATGAAGGGAGAGGGTATTTCTGAAGCTCTACACCAGAGCAACAGCCAAGAACTTGGTTAGATTTGATATGTCCTTTCCTATTTTCCTTAAATGTTAATTCCGGGTCCATCTTCACAGACAAACTTGCAGAGCCTCAGAAATGCATGTACTTAGTTATTCTGTGCTCTTCTAATAGAAGTAACGAGAGCAGAGATCTACTTAAACTTTCTTGAAACAGGTCTCTGCAGATGAATCTCTGGAGGACTTTGCTCTGCAGTTCTGTGTTGTGAGTTTCTCAACAGGCACTTGCTTCGGTCTGTATACTCGATGGCACTGCCATTTGTTGAGGGACACATCTGAGCACAGATGTGCTTTGATCCATGCAAAGTCATTCCCAGGTCAGTCTCCCTGTCTTTGGGCACCGTTGCTACATAAGGAATTCTTTGTGCACAGAGCTGCGAAGAAAGAGCTATTGCACTCTAACCCCATGCGTGAATCTGCCTGAAACCACACTAGCATCACTCTGAGGGCCAGAAACGCAGTATCAGGCCCTGAGATTTGAGAGGGTTGTCCCACTCCAGCCACAGCCCTCCCACACACTCCAGAAGAGCAGGGCCTTTGGCGTCAGTGGAGTGGGCAGGAGTTATTTACCCAGGACTGGTTGCTTTGGAAGGATGTGAACCTGAAAAGTGCATGACTAACAGGTGCCCAGCAAAGGTCCTCAGAAAGACAGGTCCAGTGAAAGCAAAGGCTTTTTTAACAGGTGTGTAGAATCACTGTTGAAAGACATTGTAATAACCATTTCTAAGACTACGAATATCCCTGAGGAAAACCCGTTTTGGCAGCAGCCTGGCCTTCTGTTTCCCATCAATTGTAGCTTTGTCTCTTTTGAAGCCCCCTGCTGCAAATGAGCAAACACCTGGCTGAGAAAAGATGAATGGAAAACACTGCCTGTGCTAGAGAGGTAATGGCAAACCCCGTGCCAGGAGGAATAATAAACGGGAGATTATTCATCTAACTGTTCTAGTCTCCAATAGGTTTTCCACCAGGCATGTAGAAGCACGTACAAAAGCAGCATTGTCTCTACTGTCACTGCAAAGGAAATGGGAGAAATGAGTTGTGCCTTGCCTCAAGCCCAGTGCAGGAAGGACGGGCTTGTGTCTGGTGAACAAAATTGATCAGTATCAGAAGAATTGGGAAGGAGAGTGTGAGAAGTCACTGGGCTGCGAATTCTGAGGATCAAAAGGTAGCGTAGTGTAGCTAAGCGTCCAACAGGCTGTTGTTCATTAGCCAGACCCCTGCTCTAAATAGTAGGTGATAGGCTGGGAGTTGAACTGCAGGTTTGAGTCTGATGCCTCAAGTGCATCCTGCCCAGAGCTTCTGTGTATGGCTGCTGCCTGTCCGTTTTGCCCCTGCAACAAGGTGCAGATTTATCGATGTGCAGGAATCTGGCACAAACTCCCCAGCCTAGGCATGTGGAGATTTTAAGAGTATTGCACTGACTGAATGTATTTGTTTCTAACAGGAATGCAAAGTTAGGCATGTATTTGAATACTGTTGCAAATGTCTAGCTCTGCAAGTGATATAACGCAGAAGAGATTCCTTGAAGGCAGGTCATCGTGCTGTCACCGAGATGTTTCTGTGACATTGCTCTACTAGGGAAGAAGGCAGGACAGCTTCCATGGATATGAATATCCTGTCTCTAGGGGCTTCACAGAAACCTCTTCTGAGACCCCAATTACAATCTCAAACTGATCAGAAGGGATGAGGAAGGGTGTATCTCACCAATACATACACCTTAAAGTTTTGAGCATTTGCAGACAGGAGTGCCTCTTCTTCAGCCTCTCTCCGTTTGCTTCCCTGGCTGCAGATAGCAAGCGCTTTGGTTCCCGTTTGACTGCCTGATTCTTGGAAACCTGAGGCAGACAGCAGACTGCTCTTCCAATATGCTGTAGAAAAAAAGAAAGGTGGGTGGGAGGGAGGAGGAGAACTATTTCCTGCAGTGAAACTCGATCCTTTTCAACTTAAAAATAGGAGGAAAACAAATTCCTGTGGGACCGGCTATAAAAGAGTTTGACAGTTGCATACTCTCCGCCCCACCTCCCAGAGCTCCCCGTTTGTCTGATGTCTTGGTAAGAGCCCTCTTGAACACAAACACAGATCTGTCGACTGCAGTCCTGCTGCCGGGCAGAGTGGCTCTGCTCCATGCTGGGGGTCAGCTGCAGGGGACTGTAATGCACTGTGACAGGTAGCAAAGCCCAGGATTAACTGTTCTTTGTGTGGAGCTCCCAGGCAACCAGGTTTTCCAAGGCCTTTTTTTCCTTGCTGGAAATTTTGTCCCGACCATTATAAAGGTACCTAGGATGTCAGAGCGTTTTTGCAGGCTATGTCAAGCCAGGAGCCCCACAGGAGAGATCAGAGATAGCAGCCAGAGCCCCCATCTGTGATGGATCCCCTCGTGGTGGTCCTCTAAGCTGTCAGCCACAGCCTGTGTGTGTGGCACTAGGAGGAGGGGAGCTCTGGGCACAGCTTAATCAGGCTTGATGGCCTGATCAGGCCTAATTGCCTGGTAGCCGCAGCCATCTCCCTGCTCATCCCTGCTGCTGGACTTCTCTCCTCTCTCTTCCCACCTATCCTCTCGCTCCTTTCTGCGTCACTGCTTGATTTCAGGGCAGAGTGACGGTGCTGCAGATCCCACCATAGTAGCCTGCCCCCCTGCTAGATGGCTAGAACCCCTGCTAGATGGCTCTCCCCCCCCCGATAAGCCTTGCTCCCTCCGTTCTTTCACTTTCTCAGTCCTGCTCTCTACTCCCCTCTCTTTCATGTCCTCCCTATTTCAGCGCTCAGCGTTGACAAGGTAGGGTTGAAGGCCACTGGAGAGGCAGGTTTTCATGAAGCTCCTGTTCCTCTCTAGAGAAGAAAAAATAAAGCTTTAGGAGGCAGAACTGATAGCCAGAAGAGCTGTTTAAGTAATGAGCTAACAACGTTGGCAATGGCAGCTCTAGCAGGAATGCTGCTGCCTGCAGTTCTCCTGCCCTGGGGGTGCTGTGGGACCTGATGTGGCCTGGCCCCATGACAGGCATTGATCGGGGCTGTGCCATCCCCTGTCTGTCTCCCACCATCAGCCGATGCTGCTATCGTGAGTCACTTCAGCTCTTGCCTACAGTCACTGCCGAAAGAGGGAATGGCTCCCAACAGGAGTGATTCACCATGCCTCGCCAGCCGCCTTTAATCCGCTTCCAGTCAGATCACCTTGGGGTTGGAGCACTGGAGCAGAGCAGCTCCAGTGCTTTCCCATGGCCTCGCTGCAGAGCTGCTGTCCTCCTTTCTGACCTCCTTTAGACCTCCCAGGTTTGTGGTGTTAATGATTCACTGCATTCTTACAATTCTTCCCTCCTGAGTCAGTAATAAACCACTTCTGGTGCAGATCTAGGGACTGTGCTGTTGATATGGGTTCAGAGCTTGGCTGGAATAGGACCGCACGTTTCTAAGTCAGGAACCACCCTCAGTCCTCATGTGAGCTTGGGGATTGCAGTGCTCTGGAGCCAGATAAGCTGTTAAAGCCACCCTGCCAGAGCCAATTAACAGGACTAGGTACGTTTCCCAAAGCAAAGGGGTTGTAGCCTATGGGTTCAGGCCAGCTTCTGCTCTGGGTGACCACATTATGCCTCACTGTGCTTGAAATTAGCCTTGAGCTAACGCATTGTACTTTGTGTGTCCAACAGGCAGAGTCAGTTAGCACAGCTCAGCTGACGAGCAGTAATTCATAAAGCCTCTGTAACTCAACCACTGCAATCATCTTTCCAGTCTTAACAGGGCCAAATATATTCCCACTGTGATGTCACAAGAGTACAAAATTCCTCTTTAAAAAAAAATAAATTTCTATTGTTGCTCAGCCCTGATAAGGCTTCAGCTCTTTGTCATCCATCCAGCCCAGCAACCTGTCTTTCCAAGGGCTGGTTCCACCTGCACAGCCCAGAGTTGTACCTTCTGGAGGAAAACAGGTGACTTAAATGAATGCAAACCTCTCTCCTGTACAGACATGTGATCAGATGCAATTGAATTATGGTTGCTCAACAAGTAATTGCCCTTCAGCTGAAGCAATATCACCATTGTGTACATGCTCGTAACTTGTCCAGCTCCTTCACTTAACTTACGCAATGTGATAGCCTTACCAAAAACTGACGCCTGCTGAACTAATTTAAACCAGCTAGGGCTTCTGAGCCTCTGTTTGGACAATTGCTGCTGGGCTGTTTGATGTGCTCCTTGTACTACAGCTTCTTTCCTCCTCTATATCTAAAAAGTCAGTTTAATTCCACTCTTGCAGACTGCTGAACTGTACTCATCTCCCTTTGCCCTGGCATGGCCAGAGAGCGTACACTCAGCCCCTTTAGCCAGCTCTTTCTCATCCCAAGAAACAGCCCTTTCTGTAGAAGTATCTACCTACACCCCTAGCATCAGCTCTGTATACCAGTTGAACTAATCAACCAGTGGCTTTCAAACTAACTTTAACTAAACTGCTGTAAATTTGCATGTAGGATGTCCTATGTGGATGTGTTGCAAGAAACCCTGCAGAAGGCAAGCAATCTGTACCTTTGATAGAAGCAGTATGGATGCTTTATGGTAGGCTGCGATCCAACTGCATGGAAGGCTTTACAGAGAAATGTATTGGGTTTCTTGGATTTTTTTTCTTTTTAGCTGGCGTGGAAGAAAAGAGAGGATAGTTTCCAACAGGGAGGATAAACCAGTACAAATGAAATCCATTCTCTGGCCAGTGTAACAATTGCAATTTCCTGCTATTCCTTGGAAGCTGTACAGCCCAAGAGGGGGATATTTCAAGCCCGGTGTTTCAGGGATAGAAGCACATGCATCTGGTTATTTTTAATGGCAGCTCTGTCCCTGATTTTCAGTGCTGGCCTTGATGAAATGCCAGCTCTGTTTCATTAACCTTTTGTCAGTATGGCAAAGAATAAAAGGTGGCTCACAACATTAGCACCTGAGATAAAGCTCCTTTTCCTGACAGGCTGTTGGAGGTCCTTAGCTGTACCAGGCAGAGTTTTGGGTACAGAAGGGAAAGGAGGAGGAAAAAAAACCTCTGTGGAGGTGTGTGTAACAGAGCCTATACTAATCTCATATCTGCAGTCTTCATTACCGTCTGCAATGTGTGTTAGAACCAAGTTTCAATCGAGGTAACCATTTTCCTCTACAAGCCAAGAAAAATATTGGGTTTATTTTCAGATCATTAGGAATAGTCTCTCAAAACAGCCCTGCTTTCCTTGCTTCATATGGGCTGCTTAAAAAAAAAAAAAAATAGAAAAGAAAAAGCACAGTTTCACAACCATGGCAGCTGTGAGCTGCACACAGGTTAGACTCCGACAAATAAAATCTTCACTGTGCCTTGGAAGAGCTTTCTCAGGGCCTGAGACTTAATCCACCACCACAGCCGAAGGATTAGTGCTCCAGCAGTAGAGCTGGGCAAAAGACAGGATTTTTGTTCTGTGAGAAATGCAGTGAGTTGAGGGTGGGAAGGGGGAGAAAACACAGTCAGATTTCTTGCAAAGCTCTGGTTTGTAGGGATGTCAGCCCTAATGAAGCAGTACAATACAGCTCCGGCCCCCTCCTCCCTCCATCTCCTGCTCTGCAGCTATGACCAGTTCCTACCAACCACAGTCACTGTCACGGTTGCTACCACCTCCCTCCGCTTTTTACGGAAACATAATCCATCACTGTAAGCCCTGCTTGTGAGACAGCAGTCTGAACAATGTGTTCATTCCGGCTGGTGGCTGCTAGTTATGGGAAGACTCTTGGTTGTGCTGTAGCTGTTGCATAGTTCCGCACAGCTCTTGCACACCCAGAAGGCTGCTTTCAGAGCCCAAGTTTCCAAATGGTGAAAGGCAGAGCTGTTTGCTCTCTGGGCTGCGGCCTCAGGAGGTTTGGATTTAGCTTATCGTGTGAGATCAGGATCACTGCTCTTAAAATGTCAGCAGTGAGCTGTGGAGCAAGAAGAGTAGGGGGAGGAAACCTTGTCCAAAATTCAGGCTATGCTACTAAGTGTCAGGTATTTGCACAGAAGAACGTCTTGGGACTGGGAGGTTTGCTGAGGGGTGGTCTTTCTCTGAAAGCATCTTGGTTCTTTGCCAGGTCCCTGTCATCTTATACCCTGGACCCTGAAGCCTCCTGCCAAGGGACTGCTCACCCAAGGCATTGCTACGCTGAGAGCGCTGGCTTACACTGCAGGCTGGTACCAGTGGATCAGGAGGGACAGGTAGAGCCATGCCAGATACGGCGTCTTCCCTGCAGGCCTGTAGTCAGCAGCAGTTCTGGGGAGCACCACCATCTTGCTGGTTGAGGAAAACCCAGGACAGATGTCACTGGTGGCTCAGAGGCCACCATACAGGGAGACCTTCATCTGAGGGGAGAGTTCACATTGCATAACCACAGGAGAAAAGAGCAGGAGGAGTGAGTGAGGGCAGAAATCTCCAAAGTTTTTGCTCGTCAGGGTGAGCAGGGGCACAGGCTGGGTGCATTCCTGAGCCAGACTTGCTGCGTGAAGCACAGCTCAGCCAGGCTTCTTGTTGCTGAGGGCCTGCTCCTCAGGACAGCATCCAGATGACCAGAAGAAAGGGCTTTTCTTTTCAGGCAGCAGTTGTGACTCTGCCTTCAGAGGGGATGGAGCCCCATTTGCTCCAGGCGCTTCCAGCACTCACAAAGCAGCTAAGGACAGAGTGGCACCTTTGGCGCAGGACTCTGGTTTGGTACCTCCTGGGTACATCTAAACACTCCCACCCTAACTGCAAAAAGCAGTGGGGCTCTTCTGCATGCCCAGGTGAGGGTAGACTGAAAGAAATGGCTTCCATTTAAGTGCAGTCACCTACAGAAGGGCCCTGGGCTGCCCAGTGCTTTGCATAGAAATAAGTAACCAGCCTGATGTCTGGTATGCCAGGTCTGGGAGGCAGCCTGGTGAAATCCTTGGAGTCCCACCTGTTTGCACCATAGCTCAGTGCATCCAGTTCTTGTGACTTGTCTTGTCACACTGAAATGGGGACAAGTGCAGAGACGGGTACTGATTTATTAGAAAATCCACCAAGTGAAAGCAATTGGCTGTAAGCCTGCTTTCTTGCAAACCAGAACATTTCTTGTCCACAGCGTTTAGCACATTCAAAGGCAATGCCAGCACACAAAAGCCAGGAACTAGAGGCCTGTAATTTGCCTTTGCCATCTCTGGGTTACTGGAGCTGAGTGAACGTTTCATAAGTTTCATTATGGTCTCAAACTGCAAGCCAAGTTATCCGCGACATCCAATGCAGGCAGGGATTCGGGCAAAGAGAAAAAGAGAGAAGCTCTTGTTTGTGGAGCCTGGGCCAGGTCTTGGGTTGAGGTTTGAGTGACCCTGGGCCATTTGGGTGAGACCCACTGAAGCTAACACGCTGTGTGTTGTTTGGATTAAAATCCTGGGAAAACTAAGCTCCGGCCTTGAAGAACACGTCTTATTTCATGAGCCTGGAAGACCCTTCTTGAAGCCACACTAAGGAATACAGCAAAGGGATAGGTGCTAAGAGCAGCAGCTCCCAGGCTTGGTCAGCGAGGGAAAGCCATGGCTGCTGTTCTGAGCTTTCCTCTCCTGTGCTTCTGCCCTGGTTGCAGATCTCAATTCTTCACAGGCCCAGGCAGTCATCCACAGACATGTGGGTTTATTCTTAGTCCTCAGCGATATGGGGCTCCTTCCCAGCCCCCAGAGAGGGAATAATTTCTTCCTTCTCGTTGTACATTGAGGCAGCAAACTTGAGTTTCTGTATGGGATGGGATTCAGTCAAAATGGTGGAGCGTGGTGTTACCTTGAAGCAAAATCCTGAAGCTGCAACAACAGGGTCTCATCAGAACTGGCATGTTAGGGCAGACAGAGACTTAACAGTAAATGCAGGATTATACAAACCATGGCAAGCTCCCATCAGAGCATTCTTCAAGACTGAAATGACCAGCTGCAAAAAGCATCCATCTAGCAAGGGATGCATATGTGAAGATGTGCACATCCTCTTGGCTTTGGGTAGGCTGGAAGGATGTTTTTCTCATAGACTGAGAGTAACAAAGAGGATTCATCTCTGAAAAAAAAACTGGGGCACTCTGTTGAAGTGGGTTTTCATCAGCCTTGTGCTATTGTATGCGTATCTTGAGTTTACTAATGATTCAAATGAAAAGTAATCAGGAGAAGTGCTTGGAGAAGGAGATTTTCCTGTATTTATTTTGGATGCATGTCCAGTGGAAAAATATCTTCCCCAGCATTTTGCTTGGCGACATAGCCTGTTTCATTTGGAGAACAATTGATGGTGATGATGAGTGGTGTTAGATGCGATCGCTGTTTGACAGCTTTTTGACTTGCCTGCAAGTCAAAGCAGCAAATTCCATGCAACTGCACACGTGTGCCTAGGAGAGGGTGGGGAGACAGGGGCCACGGACAGGCTGCTTGACATGTTCGATCAGGTCTTCGCCAGACTCCTACCAGGCACAGCACAGATTAACGCATCGCCCAGTTTTACAGCAGTGTCTTGCTGTGCTGATCCCCAGTGGTTTGTTGACTGTGTGCTCTGCAATCTGACGGGATGCCTCTGGACAAAAGCTGCCCTTGTGTTGCAGGTATACCGCAGAGATAGGTTTAACCTGTTAGGGGAGAATTTGCTAGTAGCTCTGTGTATGGCGCATTTACAGGAGCAGGCTGCTCCCACTGGCTTGCTGTTTCCCAAATACAGTGGGGAATATCCTCAGCTGATGCTATCCTGACACCATATTGACCCCTTCCCAGAACAGCTGTACCCCTGCCCATCCCTCCTCTCCTCCAGGTGCAGGAAAGATGAAGGGAGCAATACGCACAAAACCATCCTGTCCCTCAGTTCTCTGCATTGGCCTTTGGCAGCTCTCAGCAGAGGGGCTGTAAGGAAGGTTAAATCAGTGAATACCGTTGGTCTGTCTTCATTTCTGAAAAAGGAACAGCCATCTGCCAAATTCATTCCCTTCCTTGCTGAGGGCTTCTCCAAGCAATGGCATCTGGTCTCGGTGGCACAAGGGAAAAATCCAGAGCGACTTTGCTGAAGTCTTCAGAATTGCTCCCAGAGTAACTGAGAGCAGAGCAGGGGCCCCGAGAGTTTCCTAAGCTTCACAGCCATAGCCGCAAGGCAAATAAAATGAGATTAACCAATTACAATTAAAATGAGAGAGAACTGCTTTTGACAGTAATTTTGAATTTCCCCTAAAACCACTTCCAGCTGTGACCTCTGACTCGCGCAGCGTTCGCCTGAGATCTGCCCCTGGTTGTTTATTATAACTGGTGCTTTCAAGGACATTCAGTCCTGTCTAACAAGAGGTTTCCTAGGAAAAAAAAAAAAAAAAAAAAGAAAGAAAGAAAGAAGTGAAAAATGGCAGAGGAACTAACACGGGGCATCCCTGCAGTGAGGCCCAGACATGAGAGCCCTTCTAGCCGGCAGACAAGAACAGCCAGGCAATCTCCGGGGAATTAAGCAGGGCAGTGCTTGCATCGCATTCCCCCAGCCCCAAACTGCTGCATTGCTGTCATGCAACCATGAACCCCATCCTGGGAATATTCTAATTCACATCGGTGTAGAACAGATCTCTGCTCCCACAGAGAAGCTGGCTGTGCACAGACCTTGCCCTTGCTGCAAGAAGAGAGCAAGGCTGTGTCTACAAGATTGGAATTCTTATAATTATTCTTATCTAGAGATACCAAAAGGTATCAGCCAGCAGTGTCACACAACTGGCTCTCATCTTAAGAGCATCCAATCCTTTCCAGCTGCTTCATTCCTTAAAATTAGTAGGTGCTTTTGCCTCATTCTTTCGCCTGTGGTACCATCTTATAGCAGGATTTCTCCATGTGCTGTTCAGAAAAACCTGGAGGAGGAAATTTTGGAGGACTAGTGAGGGAGGAATAATATACCTGGGTGTAGGTTTTCACGCAAATATTATCAGCAATCCACAGTCTTCTGCAGATGCTGCTGTCTTTTCCCATGAGGAGACTGGAACTTCCCTTTGGACAGGATAAAGAACAGCACTTCCAGCAAATCCTCTCCTCATTTCAAAACTGCACCAACAGCACTTGCAAGATCCAAAGCTCAGCTCTTTGGGCAAAGGTGTCTTGCATTTAGTAGGAGATCAGGTGTTGCAAAAGGAGGAGATAGGACTGGGGGGTTTGTTAGGAGATGCTTATAGATCTCTGCGTGGGCTGATAAGCGAATAGCCTCCTTGCCTGCATCACCTGTGTGCCTGCAGACACGTTCACTGGCCGTGCGCCATCTACACGCTGCATTTCTGTCATTCTAGTGTTTCCGCATTCAGCTCAGGAGGAGGACGTGCGTAGCAGAGCAGCAGCTGGGGACATGAGGTGACACACTTGAACCTTCTCCATCATGCAGTGCAGCAGGATCGATTTCCCATGCTGCAAGGAGACAGGGCTGTGAGAACAGTGACTTGAGCTAGTGCTTAGGAGTGCAAAAATGTATTTAAAGTTGCTACTTTTACTCTTCAGGCACAGAAGGTGAGAGGGAGCATAGACAGAGATAAAGGAAAAGGTGCATCCTCTTAAGACTGAGATACCCAAGTCAGACAAGATATTAGATTATTTATACTGTGATCTGCCAGCTTTGAAAGCCTTCTAGGTGCTGTAACACTCTACTGTTGAGGTCAGTGCCATAGTCACCTTTCTTTATAATTTCCTTTGTCATTAGTGGTTTTTAAAGAATGCTTTATGCATTAGAGATGAGGTCTGAAAGCAATTTTGGAAACATGAATGCTGTTTTTTACCCCCACACCAGTTATATTTATTTAATTTTGAATTAATCAACTGGTATTCAGTGCTGTCACACCTAGATGACTTTCAAAACAGTTTCATGTAAGCAACTATCAGCCCACACTCAACACAGTCTAGTGTCTTTGCATCTGCAAACATCGTTTGAATTGTACAGTACCTGAGTTTGCGTCTGAATTGCTACAGTCTGCTCTTCAAAACTTCCCATGATGGACATTTCCCATTTCCCTAGGTAGCCCATGCCAGGGTTTTCTATTTACTTGGCTTTTCCTACAGTCCTGTCTAAAACTTCCCTGCTATAAATTAAGCTGATTTCTTCTTGCCCTTCCCAAGGTTCTGGAGAACAGTTGCTATCCCTTTTGCAAATATTGGAAAATCATTATCATGTTCCCTTCATTCTTCTCTCTTCTAGACTAAACAAATTCAGTTCCTTCCACCTTTCCTTACAGGTCATGTTTTCAAAACCTCTTTATCATTCATTTTATTCTCTGTGCACGCACTCCAGTTAGTCTATTGTCTTCCTGAAAATGAGCTACCCCAAACTGAGTGGATGAAGTCTCCCACTACAGGGCACGTCTTTCCTGAATCCTGATCAACTTCATCCCATCCTGTTTGGAGTTGCAGCCTAGTCAGCCAAACAAAGCATTCCCAAAATCATTTGCTTTTTCAGCTCTCCCTTCTGTGATGATATTCAGACCAAATCTGAGGGCACCACGAGATGGGCTCTTTGTCTTTAGCTCAGAGTCCCGCCACTGAGTCTCAGTAAGGGGTAGCACAGGTGCTCTTAGTTTAGTTTTCACAAAGAAATCAGCATGGCTGAAACCAAAACAAAAAAAAAGAACATGTGTCTTTAGTCCCTCTCTCTGCCCGAGTTCTCATATTTGTGGAAAAAAAATAAGGGAGAAAAATATATCTGGGACATACTAAACAGCCCCATACCTGCCTCATAAGATCTTATATCCCTTCAAAATATTTGCTTAATCTCCCAGTATCTTGGCAGGGTACCTAGGTATTAGTGCTCGCAGGTGTTCTTATCCATTGATCTCAAAATATTCTCTTCCTTGTTTTAAACATGGGGAGAACTGAAGTGTTTGGAGGCTCAGCTTTCATAGGCAACAAAGATCCCCTGCTCCATTTAAAGTCAGTGGAAAATGTAGGTTGCAAGCCAGCTGGAGATCTGGGCTTTAAGTGACATGCTGAGGTCCTCTCAAAAGTTAATACCACAGCCAGGAGTTAAAGCCCAGGTTTCCTGAGTCTGTCTAGAGTCCGATGAGCAAAACCAAGCTGCCTTCCGCTCAGTCATACAAACACACCTAGGGCAGCCGCGTGGTCAAACCCATGCAAGTAAAACCTACCCAGTCATGGCAGGCATCACGGCATGCTGGAGAAGAGTCATGTAGATCACCACTTGCTCACTAACCAGAAGTCTTCTTGTTCATCTAGTATTTGATTGCAACTTGCACGGCTGAAAAGCCTGTTAAAGAAAACAAATAGCACCTGTGCCAAGCCCTGCCATACTCCAGCAGTAAAAGATATTAATAGTTTCCAGCTCTGTATTTGGCATGTTGGCTTGCCAAAGCTCACCTGCTCTCTGTGAAACGAGAGGCTGCTCAATGCTGGTCGCTGAACAAAAGGCTGGTCTGTAAAAGACAAATCTGGGAGAATTTTTTAAATTCCAAAAATAGACAGGGGGAAAAAATGTGCCAGCAAGATGGATCTCATTTCACTTCCCAAATCCCTCTGGTCTCCAGAATTCATTCTTTGCTCTTAATGTTTCATGCTATGGCTTATTTTAGTCTCCTTAGTGGAAAGTTTAAAACATTGACTTAAAGGCAAAGCTTCAGCTGGCATAAACTGTCACAGCTCCCTTGGCTTCAGTTGCCTTCAGCAGAGAAGCTGCCCTTTAGCATTTAAATTACTTATTAGAAAGTGGAAAATTGTGTTTCTTGAAATCATCTGCAAAGACTAAGGGGAACGGAGGATAAAGGAAGGGGCCACAGTATGGATTTCAGCTTAGAAACAATCTTTTTGCAATACGGACCGAATTTGCACAGGTGCAAATACGGAGCGCTCCTGGCACGCACTGCTCTTCAAGTCTTCCCTCAGATCCCCCTCCAAAGTGGCTACCAGTGCCTCACCCACCGGTAGCCCTGAGGGGCTGGTGGTGCTGGGCAGAAGGAATGGAGGCTGCAAGCATCTCTTGGAGGTTGGGACAGGCTGCTGAGCACCAGCAGTCTGGAGCCCTAGAGCTATGTCAAATAGCTCTGCCCAAATGGGGCTCCTTTGTGCCAGGGAGATGTGTCCAGAAGCACCAAGGGGGTTCTGATAAGTCTTTTCTAAACTGCTGGTTAATTGGCAGGAGATCTGGCTTGGAACACATGAACCCACTTGCTACAGCCTCCAGGCCAGCCTGGAAAGTTGTTATTTTAGCCAAATGGTTGGGTTAGAGGCTCCCTCTTACACCTGGCAAGTGCCAATGCCCCATCCAGGAGTCATCTCACCTCCGAACTCCATCCAGCATGGCCTGTTTTGCAGCAGCACGGTACTGCCATCGCTGTCTAGCTCCCCACTCATCTCCATGCTCTGTTTCCTCCCTTGGTACATTGTTCTCTTTGCCTTCAGACAAACTTCTCATTGACGCCGGGCAGAGTGGTTCAGGCACAAAAGCCTGTCTCAAATGTACCGGTGGTCCCTAATGAGTGAGTCCCTCTTCTTTCTTGCTTGCTTCCAGCATCAGATCCAGCTCCCTCAGGCTGCAGACCTCCTGCTCAAGCATAGCTCAGCTCCCCACTCCTGCGTTGTCTCTCCCTGCTCTAGCTCAGCCCTGGTGACCATGCAGGAGTGAAAAAAACACAGTCACAGTTGCCATTCAGCTGTGTTTTTACAGGGAGCACTTTTTGTTCAGCACATCCTAAAGGGAAAAAAAAAAAAAAGAAAGAAAAATCAGCTAAGGTGCAATATGTTTTTTTTTACTGTCAAGTTTAACAAACAACAGCCATCTGAGCTTCCACCATTTTATGATGTTGAGTTCCAGAACTGGTCCCTCTGTCTTGTGCATCTTGACTTAAATTGAACCAACCTCACTGACTCTCCAGTAAATCACATCAGCAGGACTATTCCAGATTGACACCAGCCTGACTAAGACCAGAGGAGACTGCCAAAGCCCAAAGGATGGGAACAGTTATTTTGCCAGCACCCTGGCTGGATTTGTGTCTCCGTAGGAATGCGTACGCTTCCCTTTGCTTTTGCAATGGCACCAGCATGTTGACGAACTGCAGTGCTGCTATTTATCCCTTAATTACTCCCATGACACACATTAAAGTAACAATTTTCCATAGAAACAAACACAAGCAGAGCTGACACCGCTCAAACTGGCTTTATTCTGAAACACATTCTGTACTTTGGGTTTCAAGGGTGGCAACTCTGGAGGCTGCTTCACATTCCTGGTGCCAAGGTTTGCCAGAGTTAGAGGAATGACATCTGGGCATTTGCTCGCTCTGTGCTGGGAAGGAAGGGTTACAGCCACTGGACTACAGCCTGCGCGGCGCTGAGGACCACTTGGCATGCTATGATTTTGGGGGAGATGGATGCCAAGCATAGTTCAGGACAGGGCGGTTCCTCTCTGCAGTAGTTCCTGGGTGTTCTTAGGACATGTTCATCTGCTAATGTTCTTTCCAGGACACTCCCTCTGTTTGATTTACCCATGGGCGTCTCAACCTGGGCTGCTGCTCTGTGTTTTCACTTGTCTCAAGAGAGAGCAACTTGTCTCAGGGAGAGCAACGTGAGTGCCATCTCTGGATCTTATCTGGGGATATTTGTTCTGTGCGTCGTATTAATTACAGGCGTGACCGTTGGGTGGGATCATCCCCGGCTGAGTCAGTTGTTTAAAATAACTAATGCAATAATTAACTGGCAGATCTCAACTGCATCCTTTGGGCCAGCCTGGCATCAGTTCTTCTGGGGAGTCCTCATGGACTTCACATCCTCTGAAGCTCTTTCCCTGTGCGTGACCCTTGGAAAGCAGTATGCATACTGGAGACTGGATGGTCAAGAGGGGTCTTTTTCTTTTACAAACCTGCCTGCCCTGCCTTGGCACTAGATTTGTCAAAAATCACCCCAGTTTTGTTCATCTGTGGAGCCAAGAGAAACAGAACAGAGCCAAAACTGTTTATCTGATTTCTCTATTTACAGCTGCCATTACTTCTAGCAATTAGATGTCCCTGGCAATGGTGTCCCAGTGCCTCGTCCTTCTGCAGGGCAAGAGCAGGGATTCCTCGTTCCTTTGAGCTGTATGTCTACCCTAAAATCACCCAACAAAGGGAACCCTTCCCAGGGCTTTGCCACAGGCAGTGCACCTATGGCAAAGTGAATAAGTCCACGTTGGAGGCTATTGCCTTGCCTCCTTATAGCCTAAGAGGAGGGAAAACGGCCATGAACTATCTCTTCCCATGGCAGAGAGCTGTAATGTCCAGTGCAGATGTAGATATGGGAGTGCTCAGAGCCCACAGCCAGGAAAAAGGGCCACTTTACAAAAACTGCTACACACAGGCCTGTAAACAGACCATCCCTGCTCCAAAATGCTCCTGACATTATGGAAAAGGCAAGAAGGGAGCAGGTGGATGGAGAGAGGAGGGATGTGGAAGCACAGGGTGATGACAGCAGCGGCACTGTCGCAGCACCCAGGGCTAGGAGGTTGCCAGAGGCACCTCTATTCCTTGCTCTGGGTTTTGCTTCCCACGCTGGGGAAAGCAGGGCACGATGTCGGTGAGGGAGCAGAGCCCTGGGAAGCTCGAGTGAGGCTGGCTCCAGACAGGCAGCATGATGCTTTTGTCACTGCATGTTTGAAGAGATTGTATGATTTGATGTAGAGTCTGTTAGAGTTGGCTGGTAACTTGCTTACGCTTTGTCTGTGTAGACGCCTCCATATTATACTTCTGTGCTCCCCACACACACCTTTTAACTTTGCAAAGTATGGGTTTTTTAAAAAAAATTTAAAAAAAAATGCTACTTTGGCTGTGCAGCCTTCCCAGGAAGTGCTTATAGAAACTGTCTGCGCAGGAAACATCTACAAAGGGAAGCCAGGGGAGGAAGGTGAAGCCAAGCAGACCTGGACTCTTCTCTGCAGACAGAGAGACCATGTGCAGCTTCTTCCCCTTCAGTTCCTCAGAGCTGTTGGGTATTTCTTCCTTTTGCTTCCCAGGCCCCATGCATTACAAATGGCACTTGAGAAGCACCCACCAGAAAGGGAACCGGGCAGGAGAGATGCCAGTAGGGCCACAGTGTCCATCACCTCCTTTCTGTCCCACACATGGGACAGCCCCTGTTCGACTGACCACAGCACAGTGTCCCGGGGGCTGTTCCCATGGGTGTGGGGATCCATGGAGGTACCACAGGATCAGTGCAGTGAGAGATGACAAACAGAAGCAAAGGAACTAAAAAAAAACCCAGTGTCTCCTCCATGAAAACCTTCCAGTTCCTGTGTCCTGCCACAGGGTTATTGCCTTGACTTGCTTCACATTTGCCAGCAGCAGATTCTGCTTTCAATAAGTGACTTTAAAATATAGAATCATAGAAACATAGAATGGTTAGGGTTGGAAGGGACCTTCAAAGGTCATCTAGTCCAATCCCCCTGCAAGGAGCAGGGACATTCCTGACTAGATCAGGTTGCTCAGAGCCTCATCCAGCCTGGCCTTGAACGATTCCAGGGATGGGGCCTCCACCACCTCTCTGGGCAACCTGTTCCAGTGTTCTATAACTCGCATCGTAAAAAATTTTTTCCTAATTTCTAATCTAAATCTACCCCCCTCTATTTTAAAACCATTACCTCTCATCCTATCGCAACAGGCCCTACTAAACAGCCTTTCCCCATCTTTCTTGTAGGCCCCCTTTAGGTACTGGAAGACCGCTATCAGGTCTCCCTGGAGCCTCCTCTTCTCCAGGCTGAACAGCCCCAACTCTGTCAGCCTGTCCTCATAAGAGAGGTGCTCCAGCCCTTTTATCATCTTTGTGGCCCTCCTCTGGACCTTCTCCAACTGGTCCATGTCCTTCTTGTGATGGGGGCTCCAGAACTGGACACAGTACTCCAGGTGGGGTCTCACCAGGGCAGAGTAGAGGGGGAGAATCACCTCCCTCGACCTGCTGGCCACGCTTCTCATATGTACTGTTTTTTGAAGTGAGAAGGCAGAGAAAGGTGACTCCCTTGTTCATTTTCCTTCTCCAGGTTTAACAAGGGACTTAATTTGTCTGAGATGTGAAGCACCTTCACATCTCCACTTGAACTGGACTATTTACCTTCAACAGTCAGACTGCTGTCTCCCTTGTACGGTGGCTCTGCCCAAGGCCCTTGTTCTCCCAGGATGCAGAAACATCAACCAAATAACAACTACCAAAGTTTTCTTTTCCCTAGAGGTTGGTGTGGGGTGACACCAGCAAGTGGCTTGTGTTTTCACAGGTAGGGGCTCCAGTCTTGCTCCAGAAAAAGAGCTTAATTGCCTCTTGCATTTCTCCTGAATCAGGGACATGTCTTGAGCCCAGCAGCTTCAAAGACACGTCCCCCCCGCACTCTATCATAACAACATTTAGAAAGCAGTTTGAATTTCTTCCAGCTGGCCTCATGTTACAGAGATCCCTATCAGCAACCGGGAGGAAAGAATTAGCAAGAAAAACAAGCGTCTCTTTAAACTTCAGAAAGAAAAAGAAAATGCAAAGAAAAAGGCCATGTAAAAAGCATAGATTTAGCCCAGTGATGTCCAAACAATGTGCTCTTTTCCTAGGGTTGTCTGAGGTAGAAAGGAGCCTAATGATTGGAATTTCTTCTGTCAGCTGGAGACTTTGAACGCTAATGGCAGGATTTTATCGAAGCCAGATGCATTTGCACAGGTACTGTCTATACGCCCTCCCTCCCAGCCATTGGAAATAAGCACCCAATGTGAGTATTAACGCAGGCAGGAGCTGTGTCTGTGGAAGCAGGGAGTCACCAGAGCAGACGAGCCGATACAGATGGAGTTTCAAAGGCATCTGCTTGGCTTTTCATGCCAAACTTCTTTCATGCCCCTCCAAGGGACTTCTTGTGACTCTCTCTCCTCCCAGAAAAGCACCACAGTTGCAGACTTTTCCCTTTTACCAGGAGATCAAGCAGTTGGGTTCAGGATAAGCAGTGGGAAAGCCTGGAACAGGCAACTCCCTTAGGAGCAAAGAGCTTCCCACATCCAAGGCACTCCCCAAATCTCAGCCAGTCTGTTTTGTTGTGGTTATTGCTGAGCCGCCTCCTCTTGTGTAGCTGTCCTGCACCCCAGCCCAAGCCCTGCAGCCATTCTCAGCATCTTTCCTTTGGTACACAGACTGACTTGCTGACATGTGAACAACTCCTTTTAAAGAACAGATACCCTCCATTTCAAAGAGCAAAGTCCCTCGGGCAGCTGGGGAAAACTGGCAAAGGACACAGACTGAATTTGTTTTTGCTTTGCACTCCCTGTGGTTCTTCACACGAAGAAGCCAGTGGCACGAGGTGGGGCTTGGGGACCAGAAGTTGGTGTCTTTGCGTGTTAGAAACCATTTCCGTTAGCAAGCCTTACAAGCACTGTCTCTGTTTCTGTATTTGTGATCCCCAAAGTGCTATTTTTCTGCCTTTCTCAATACTTTCTCTTCTTCCCTATTAAGTCTGCAATGGGCCCAGCCTCTTAGCTGGCCCTTTTCAAAGGAGGGCATTATGTTCTGCCATCGCTTCTCATCCCGTTGTTTTCCCCAGCAAATTTCTGGCACCATCACCTCTGCTCTTTGATGACCTTTGGTTGGTTATCAAGCTATTACTCATCATTTAATCATCTTCACTTGCTCTAAGTGAAAAGATGGGTAGACACATAGATATAAAGATGATGGCGGGGAGAAATTTCTGTTAATTACTGGCCCGGGCTGAGTTGGAAGAGGTGGGAAGTTGTATCAAGCTGCACCAATTTACACCTTCCAAGATACTGACTTGCTCTGACAATGAAACATTTCTTGCTTTGACGGTTAAACATTTCTCTCTACCAGAACTCAGTTTATTGTCTGCTTGGGTTTAGTGTGCAGTTAAAGGAAAACTCACAAGATGCAATTAAAGCAAAACCTACAGATTGATATTTCAGCTTCTGAGAGTCAAAAAAAAAGTGAACTTGAGCATGTGCAACTTCAGAGACAAACCTAATCTTCCCCTCTTGCTGAGAAGATTCACATAGCAACAGTAAATGGGGCTTTCTTCAATTTGCTTTATCCTGCTTGTACTTAAGATAACCCTTTTTTTCCAGAATTTCATTTAGCTACTCATACTACAAACACAAGGACAGATGGTCACCAGATCAAACTTAATCAGCATTCTGTATGCTGGATTTTGAGCTTAGAAATTCATCTGGTTCTAGTAAAACATAGTCTGAAACCTGCCTGATGTTTAACTCAACCGCAGAATTGTATTACATCCTAAGCCTCCCCATCTTCACAAGAGATTGAGAAGGGAACCATCAGGCATTTTTAAAAAGGAATTGATTAGGAGTTTAATTATCAGAGATCAAAATCTGCTCTGTTACTGGTGTGTCACTGGAGGACAGCATTTTTAACGTGGGACCGCAGCTCAGTCTTACCTATTTGCTCCATCTTGAAGTTCACCACAGGGCTAAATCCAGCCCTGGAGTAAGAGGATGCAGTTTTGTTTACATCCCCTTACACCACACTGAATTCAAGGTCTAAACCTTGGCAGTCCACCTTCCATCAAGGCAATCTGAACTATTTTCCCCCAGCTTCTTCTCATTCTTTTTTTCATCAGGCTCTTCCCTTTTCTGCCTCTCATTGCTGTTAGTTGTCAGTCTGGCAGGGCTGAACTCTGCACGAGTGCCTGCATCCCTAGGAGTTGATGTTACATAGGCAGGACAAGCAACCAGCTCCCCCAGGGCTGAGGACCACAGAGGAGGGCTTTCAGGCTTTATCAGCCCTTTGGGGTTCTACAGGTATCCAAGCGCATCAGAAGCCATAGCAAAGCCTCCTTTTCCTTAAGCGAAGACAAGGTTTCACCCCGTGTCCTTAAATCCTCTGCCCTTCAAGCTGATGTGATGATCTTTTTGCCTTCTTCAAAAACACCCAGCTATTTTACCCCTCATGCCACAGGCCATTAGAGATGTGTATACCACCGCATCAGACTTTGCTGCCTTTATTTGCATAACTGTGGCATGAGGCTGACTGGCTATAAACCAAAACCCACTCCAAATGGCACAGAGGCGACAGCCATCTGTGTCTTTTTCACATTTGGTTTCATTGTTTTAGGATCAAATCCAACCGCTGCAATCTACAGTAACTCTAGACTTTTCAAGGCCCAGAGCTTTCCATATAGCACAGTCTGTGGTTTCGCTGTGGAGAAGCAAACCTGGAAAAAAACTCGTTGGACTGGATCAGAAGTATTTTAGTTAGTGCAGCAGGAGCTGCCAGTGGTGAAAATATCCTGGAGTATGAATGAACGGAGCGGTGTTTCATTCTGCGCACATTAAGACAATTTAATCCTAACTCGGCATTATGTTGCGCTGGGCAATTTGCTCTTGAGATGTGTTTCCATTGCCACGTAATAAATATTAAATGCTCTTTATGAGATACTCAGGGATGGAAGGCGTCTAGTGGTTGCTAAAGGTTATTCTGATGATGTATATTCAAAACCCTCCTGTTTGGCATTAATTAGGACAATGTACTATTTTGCAATTTCCCAGCACAGACACATCCAGATTCCTGCTAGGAACTGGGAAGTGGGATCACCCGCCACCCACTGCTCTGCCCAAACCAGACGGCACTGAGACAATCCCTCCCTCACATGAAGCTGCTGTATCCCCCACAACCCCATGGCAGGGGGCATGCAGGGGCTTGGAGGATGCAGGGGTTTTGTGCATTACAAAAGCAAGCCATTTCTCACAGGCCTGAGGCTGGGATCTTCGGGAAGGTCTCTCCCATGGGTCCCAAAAGCCCAGTGCCATTAGCAGGGGCAATCATAAGCTCCTGGTATTTGACACGTGGGCTGCTGTATTTCCGATGTCCAGGCTGAGGGTTGCTGGTCGCAGGAAGCTGATGCCCACAAAAGCTCAAACCCCTAAGGGACTGATGGGAGCTTGTGACCCACACGCTGATTTGAACTCTTCATGTCACAGCACTGGGATGAACTGGTGTAAACCATTCCCTTGTGTTTCCCATTTCTCTGGGCTTGGTTGTTCCAAGCCTACTACAGCTGCTTCCTAATGCAATACGAAGGAAAATGCATAGGAGATACTACAGGGGCTGGATTCTGCCCTTGCTAAAGGCCAAGCGAGAAGGGGATACTTGCACTTTTTCTGCCTATTTTATCCCTGTTAAGTGTCTGAAAAGCATTTGCTTCTAGCCCCAAGTTGCAGAGATAATTAAATGCTGCACCAACCACACTGCCAAAAGATGAAAACGTGTGTGTTTCAATGATATGGCATGGAACATAACATAGCCAAGCAGATCCTATAATTAGGAAAGTACCAGCTTACACTCATATCCTCCTCCTGCTCAGGCATCCCACCATGGGTAGGTTGTCCTGCTGTTCATGGCTTCTGAGTTCCTTGCACTGGGCTGAGAGTGCCTTTTCCACTGACTTTGGTGCACCGCTATTTCGCGTGCTCAATGCAAAGGCTCTTTTTTGCTTCTTTCTTATTAGTGGTTATATCTTGCCTCACATAAGGACCATTGGCCTCTGAGCTCTAATGCTGGAGCTGTTCCTTCTGCGTTAATCTCTTACACAATAGCCGCCCTCTCCAGCAGGCTGTATGGGGTGCAGTAGGTCCTTTCCCATGACTAATGAATAGTTGGGACAGCTGAAGCACTGGTGGGGCACAGTTACAGTCCTGCAGCTGTAACCCGTTGCATCCACCATGGGGGACAGCGACCATGAGCCTGCCTCCGGTGTCACCATCCCCACGGCATCGCAGCTCCACTGCAACTCAGCCTTTACCAGCACCACGGTTCCTGCATTCTCTGCCCAGTGCTGTAACAGGCAGGCTTACATGCACCAGTTAACCTTCATTTCTATGCCTCCAGCCTCCCTCCAGATAAATGTATTTTTTTAACTCAGAAATATATTTGTTGCAAGTCAGATGCCAACAGTACCCAGTGCCAAGAAGATGCAGTCCTCCTTCTGCTTGCTCTGTTTTCCTGTGAACTTTATCAGTTTTTGCTTGTTTCTCTGTGACCTTTGGAGCCCATTCAAAGTCATCTGCCTTTTGCTTTGATTTAATTTCGGTCCAGTGCGTGTTGCCAGCTGATTTGTTGCCTGTTTTTACACATCACCAGCAAATCACCACCTCTTAATGTTGTTTAGACAGTCATCAAATCTAGGCTTGCCAGCTCTTTTTGTCAATGGGCTAGGCGGGATTGTTACATCCAGTTGATGTGACCAGAAAGGGACCAGAAAGCTGCTTAATTCCAGCTAACAAATCTTTAAAGCCTAATGTGGGACTTTTATGGCCGGAACAGGGTCTAGCCTATGTTATGGACCTGTGGCCTGTATGTCTGCCGTACCTCATCGTTGCGCTGATGAGCAGAACACTTCAGCTACCACAAGCACTGGCTCCACCGTGCCGGAAATGTATCCCTCAAGTTGTTGCGCCAGAGATTTGGCTTGTGCTGGTTCTGGGATTAAGTTTTTATTGTAGAGCTGGGTGGGACCTCCTGGGTCCTGTCCTACAGCTGGTCCCAGTTACAGGCAGCCTGGGATCACTGGGAGGTGAAGGAGAGTGGTGGCTTGTAGCTCTGGTTATTCCTGCAATGTTAGCAAGAGCTGGGGTGGACATGGGAGCCCCAGGTGAGCTGCAGAGTCCACAGGCCATGTTCAGACTCAGCTGCAGCACCAGACAGCCCACAAAGTGCTGCTTCCATGCCTGGAAGGCTCCATGTTTTTCCTTTGTTCCTCAGGAGAGCTATATTGAGGCCCATTTGTGTCAAAAGGCAGGGGTACTTTCTCCACAACTTCTGTATATTTTTCTACACATTTGTCTGTGTTGCCTTTACAGTTCCAGGTATGGGCTCGATTGCTCGTTTAAGAACAAGATTTCCTTTGTGAGCCAGGAGTAAAATTTCCCTCCAATACAGAGGACAGTCAGAAGAGGAAGGCATAGCACAGTTGACCAAAACCCAGACTCATCTGGGCACCGTGGGCATCTCTCACTGCATCATTCAGGACCTGAGGTATGTATTTATTTCTTGAAGCACAGACATGTACATAGCTTTAAAGTATTCTCACTCCATTTTCTCTGTGTGGGTCCCCAAGTCCCTAAAGAAGATGATTCAAAGAGATAAGTGCTTCCTAGTTAGATGTAACTGACAATTTAACATAGCACAGTGGGTGTAGCATTTTCAAAGGCGGCTTGCACACTTCTTGGGCTCTCCACAGAGGTTTAACTTTTATTCTTTCTCCTTTTGTTTGTTCCCTTCCCGTAAGTCACCAGAAGGAAAGCATGTGGATATTCCATATGAGGTGGGGAAAGCCAGTAGCAACCCTGAAACGAAAAGTAACCCACAATTTAAAAATGTTGATGTAAACAAACCCAGCCTTTTCAAGTCCCCTTCTCCCCAGAGGCATGCCTTGCAAACACCAACAAACAGGGCTGGCCTGAAAAAGAAAAGCAGGAGCTGCACATTTGCAGGTAGACACTCAGGTCAGTGCAAAACCTTGTACAGTCATATCTTGCCCTGCAAACATCTGTGCCCTTGCTTAGCACAGGCAAGTCTGGGCCCTGGAGGAACTGAGGCAGTTTATAGGCTCAGCCGTTCGCAGGATGACAGCCTTATTTTGCTGTCGTGCATTCAAGCCTTGCAGCATAAAGGCTGGCACACGGTTGTGGGCCATGTGTGACAGAGAGGCTCCCTCGAATAGGGTTAAGCTGCACTGGGCACCCAAGAGCCCAGGGTGCCTCTCACCCTGCCAATCCACTGCCACAAAACTGCTCACAACCAGTGTGTTAGCAACAGTGGGGCTGTGGGCTCCAACCCTGGCTTGTTCTGCACAGCTCAGCCCCAACAGGGCCGCACAGCCAAATACTGGGGGAACTTTAATGTTCCTCCAAGCCATGAGAGCAGCCAAACAGGCTGTGGAGGTCAGGGATTAGTCCTGGCTTGGCTTCCATATGCTCTCTTGAGCGCTATCTGAATGTCAAATGTGCCATGTCTGCAGTGAAGTACCTGATCCAGATTGAAGCTCATTTGCTTGCACAGCCTTGCAACAGAGAGCTCCGTTCAAGCTCGGTAACTTAATGTTTGCCAAGGTTTCGCGTTTTGCACTGAGATCAATGCTGCTACCATCACCCATGATGCCAAGTCAGCCCACACAGCCTCCTGCCACCCATGGAGTCACGCGCTCCGAAGCAAAGCCTGGTAATACCACATCTTGGGGGGTTACAGACCCCAAAGAGGACAGCGGCTCATGTATCCCAGGGAACCCCGCGCAGCCAGCCTGCACGGTTTACAGTGTGTTGCAGGCACATCTCAAACTTCTCATGAAAAGCTCAGGAAAAAGGCACCACCAGAGCCCTGGGGCTGGAAAGCAGCCTGGGACAGGCCCATCTTTTGCTGTTCCAGTGCCCACGTGTGGCCAAGCCCTGAATCTTTTCCCCTTTTGCTTTGTTGCAGCCAAGTGCAGGGCAAACTCTTTGCAAAGAAAACAAGTGTCCTCTGCTGGCTGCAAGCAAAAAATGCATGTGGTGATACCCTGGCTAGGGACAGCATTGGAGCAGGGATGTCTTCTGTGGAGTTTGTGACCTGACTTTGTTTTAAAGATGGACAATAAACCAACCGTGAAATGGAGCTACAAGCTGGCTGCTTGCAGCGTGGAAAAAGGAAGGGGCGTCAGGGTCTCTGTGCCTTCAGGTGGAGGGTGGGGTGCAGTCCTTCTCCCTCACAGCCCCATTGCTAGTGGGGGGAACCAAATGGGTCCCCCGGTACAGCCCAGGTAACGCCTGAGATGGCGGAGGCTGGAAGGAGGGCACCTGCACAAGAGGGGCAGGTGCAGGAGGCACAGGAAGTGCCCAAGGCACAGGAGCAGAGGAACTCTTCACCAGCACAAAGTACATTTTGGGCAGTGCCTGCAGAAAGGATGTAAGAGCAGGGGCCAGAATCCAGCATGCGTTTGTTCTTTGTGTTTCTGAAATAATCCCTCAGAGATCAACAGGGTTTCACATCTTTCCCCATCTGTTCTTAATCTGTTCACTTGACAGATGCCAAACCACTATACCCTGTACAGAAAAACACAAAACAAAATACAAGGCCTTGTATCTCCTCTGGTTTTATTCAGAAACGTTCCCCCGAGCCTGGCTCTGTTCGTGCCCCAGGCGTGTGTGGAGGCCCAGGGAGGAACCTGCCCTGGGGACACATCTGCTGTCAGCAGGGTTTTCACAGCAGGGCCCAAAGAAGGGGTGGCCAGGGCACAGACTGTATCTGATGGAGCAGCTTTGTGTTTATCCAAACCCGATGACTCAGGTGGGTGATTATCTGCTGCTGGCATCCCTCTGCTGCCAAGAAGCCTCTACCGACATCTCAACCCTGTTGTTTCAGGCACTGCAGACCTGCACAGCCAAAGACAGGCCCTGCCAGGCAGGAGATGGGCAGGGAGAAGGGAACTGCCTTGCTAACAGTCACAGAGCAGATAGGGCCAGAAGGAAAACCAGTACCCTGAACACCTCAAAGGCTCCAGTCCCTCAGTCAAGCAGCCTCTCACCTCAGAGTTAATCCCTGCAAAATCTGTTGAGGACATGAGCAACAACATTTTAATGGGACCCATTAATACTTTATTTAAGGCTGAGACTCAGTGACTACAGCGCTGTCACTATCAGTGCCTGGACTGAACCATCCCTGATAATAAATAATACAGGATAAATCCCAACACCTAAAAATACTCTATCCTAAGCTGTTCCCATCCTCATCCTATCAATCAGAAGGTCTGAGTGTTTACAACAGCTCATACAGTAAATGGAGTTTAACTTTCTTCTTTCTAAATACTGAAACTGGCTCTTTTCAGGACATTATCACCAATTCCTTAATAGTCACCATGTTCTTTGGAGTCCTTTGAAAGTGAACACAATAAAAAGATATGAGCCAAGACTGACCACAAGTTTCTTGTCTACAGGTTCCTACGTGCCTTTTTTGTTTTTTTCAGCAAGCTAATGGAAACCAATTCTGTATCTTCAAGGCAAGATGGCGAGGTTTTAGAGTTCCCCTGACTAGTAACAACAGAGAATTGATACGGCTTTACAGCAGCCAAATGCCAGCGCACCTCTACATCTCAGCTTTACCATTAGCCTCAGGTAAGAGAGGGAAGGGAGAGATTTCCTCTTTGCATATCATTTGCTTAATCATTCTGAAACACAATCCTGCCAGTCTGAAAACAGGTTTGAAACACTGACCATTAAACATCTGTGCAATTTGTTCATTACCCCAAGAACGGGGTATTTATATAAGGTTTGGGTGAGCAAAAAGGAAAGCTGGGAAAGGATTCAGCAGCTCTGATAGGAGAGGGAAAATGGCGCTGTCTTGGGCTGTTAACATCACAGCGTGCCCTGCTCTGTCCAGACACTGCTTCACACCAGCCCAAACCTATGTTAGTTTAATAAATGAAAACATTCTGTGCCTCCCCAGTTTGGCAAAGGTAGGATTTGGGGTGAAGGAGAGCTCCTTTGCTTACTCTGCATGTTTTGCCAGTATACCCCATCTCCCTGAAATGTCAAGAGAAAAATCAACAGAGTGAAACAATCTCAAATACAGGATTTTTTAAAATGTCCTCACAGCGGCAATCATAATAAAAATATAAACCTGAGGTTTGTAAAAATCTAGCAATAAAACCACAGACATCTTTACAGCTCCCAGATACACAGTGCTCCCCAGCAGCAAGCACAAAAATCCTCCCAGCTGCAAGGAGCAAAACTGTAACTGGGGAACAGGCCTAATTGTTTTACAGCCTGCAAAAAAAAAAAAAGGCCACACGTGATACCAATTCACAGGTCATTACTAGTCACCCTCAGAGAAGATAAAACAAAATCCCTTCATTTTTCCTCACCTAGAGACCATGGAGCAGCTGAGTTGTATGGAGGGGGAATGGTACACTTTGAGGCAAGTGTGTATTTTAGGTTCATAAAGCAAGCTCAGATCTTTGTGCTCTTTCCTGGTCACTTAAAGCCCTTTTCTTTGCAAGCCAGATTATAAGCATTTGTATTTCCCTAGCTAACAGTAAGCATGTTCTGTTCCATGGGAATAGAGATCATCTCTCTTAAAATGTGAGGCAGGCTCTCGGGCAATGTAGCTTCCCAGTGTGCTCTGGCGAGTTAGTTGATATTTCCATGCCTTGAATCTCCCACTGGTGAAAGGAACCCTGTATTTCTCCCACTCTTTGTCCAACAAGGTTTAAAGCTCTTCACATGGGCACTGCTTATTATGGCCTCTGTGGCAGCAGAGGGCTGGTTGTGCGCAAGGTGATCAGACTCAACCGAGTATTGAGTAGGATTATGAAGCACAGAGCATGGTCAATGGAAGACTTTCTGGACCCCCTGCAATCATTTAGCCTGGTACTTTAGGTGCTTGGCTTTACTCTTAGGTACAGCCAGGATTTTGAATTGCCCACCTGTTTGCCGGTATTGCTGGGGGAGGCAGGTATCAGCTTGCTGAGATGATGGTACTGGTTCAGCTATTGACAACTGCAGTGACTTGTCTTTTCCTCTGTCTGCCAGGGAAATGAACCCATGTGGTAGCAATGATGGGAAATTACTCAGAGAAAAAAAAAAAAGTTCAATGTAGGGCAGGCTAAAAAAGTCCAGAGTAAACACAGCCTCAGTCTAGTACCGTACAACTGTCAAGTCACATTGCAGTAGGTTTCTTGATGCTGATAATTTAACGGTTCTTTGGCCCAAGGGTATATCTCCCCCTGCGAATCTGCTTCTCCAAAGCCGCTTTATCACTGACCTGAAATGAAGCAATCATGGCTTGTGTGTAAATGTATGTGACGAGAGCTAATGCATGGTAATAGCTACAGCACGTCCAGCTGGTCTGACAGAATGGACGAGGTTTTGTATGTGTTTTGCTCCATGAACACAGAGGTCACTGGCCTTTTTCCTGATGATCTGTGATAGAATACGGGAGGCAGAGCCTGGGCATACATCTATAAAGCTGTCAGTGATTATTTGTATACTTAGACTAGATTTTTATTCTTTTTTTTTTTTTTGTAAAAGCATTAAAAAAAAAACCAAAGGAAAATGCAGATGTCGCAGGTCATCTTTTGCACTAGAAAAAATGTTTGTTCTTCTCCTCTTATTTCTAGACCATTCACAACTTATCCGTTGTCTTTTGTGGACTGACTGTCTAAGTTCACCTGCCTAGCTGAAGAGTTTTTTGAAAGCTGTTCTGGGCTTTAATCACACTCTTTCTGATTGTAATGGGAACCCTTACTCCTCAGGTTCCTGGGAAAGGCCCATGATGTAACTGAAAGCCGGGAACTGCTTTTGATCTTGTTAGGATATTTACAGTCACAGAATTCTGGCTAACATCCATCTCATGAATTAATGCTGAAAAAGAATGGATTTTCTAAGAGTCTGGTTGGTAAAGTGGAGATAAGGGAGCTGACTGAGTAAGAGGCTGATGCCTCCTCCCAGCCAGCAGCTGTAGCAATGTTTTACGTTCAGGGAGTAGGTCAATTCACTCACACATTTAATGGATGAGATAAGGGCAGCTTGCACTAAAATAGCTTTCTGAGTAATATATGATATCAGGGATGCAAAATCCTTCTGGCTGCCTGCATGCACTTCCAGAGCAAGGCCCGGCAGATCTATTTGCAGATGATGCTCTCTTGTACTAAAAACAAACGCTGATGCTCCTGAGCATCCCGCTGTAAAGTAAATGACCGCTAAGGCACGGCAGGCCAATGTGCTGCCTCTGGGAGACAGCTGACCACGCTCTGCTCAGCACCGTTTCATTAGTGGTAAGCCACGCTGCAGCGCAGTTACAAGGATGATCTCTGTGTTGTGCCTCCCTCCATGAGCAGAGATGCATGTGCAGCTCACAGCAGCCCACTCCCACCTTCTGCTCCTCCAGTATGTCACACCAGATTAGGCTTCTCCTGGATCCTGGCCCGCTTTCTGCAGTTCTGCTCCTCAATAGATGTCTGAGCTCAGTTTCAGCACTTGTCATCAGACGTTCCTTGTTCTGCAACAGGAGGTTTCCTCTTGCACCAGGAACCCCACTGGCCTAAGTGTTGTGCAAACAAAGGAAAAACAATAACTAAAACCAGTCTCTGCCTTAAGGAGCTGACAGCATCTCCCTTATTTCTCCCAGCTTCTGTAATAAACGCTTGGTAATGTCACTGTTCTTCAGAGGACGATAAAAGGAACTGTCATCACCCCCTGACACTGACTGTTCCTGCCATTCACTGAGCTTTCCTCTCCCTCTCCCATGCAGGGAGAAGTTTTAAATTAGATCTCATCTGATGACTGCTAATTATCTTAAAAGCTGTTGGTAAGACGAGGCAAAGGGACCAAAGGCAGCGCTCAAGAACAGCCCTGCGGAAGGAACGCTGGCTCGGCCGGTGTCACTGAGCAGAATTAGGTCTTGGGTATTTTGACTGATGCTTCTTCAATAGGATGTCTGATAGCAAAGGTACTAAATAAGGATTAGCAGAGAAATGTCTCTGTACACACACACACACTTATGTACATTTGGTCCAGATTTTTTAAATCTTCCCTTTTGCAATGGGGAGGGATCACATCGCCCTTCAGATTTTAACATTTTGGTTGAATTTCATCCTCACTCTTTTTCCCTACTCTGCCCAATACCCTTCGCCTCGTCCTGCCCCCAGCACGCTGCTGTCGAGAGCAGAGGACTCGCACATCAACCCGCGGGCTGCCTGCTTGCAAGGAGAGGCAGCCGCTCCAGCACGGTCTCCTACCCGCCAGGGTGAATGTGAAGCTAATCCCAGATTCTCATCTCAGCCATGCTGATCTAATTAATAGTAACTCCTTTGGCTTTATAGGGTGGAAGGTGTCTGGATTTGGATCTGCATTACCGGAACAAAACCTGCCCAGCTGTGCATGCTGATATTATAGACGTATGGCAAAGAAAAGCATCATCCATGTACAGTGACACAGGAGAGGTGATGAACCTTTTCTGCTTCCAGATCTGCAGCCTGCTGTTGCCTCCTGTCCCTGTAGTCTATGCTCTTTAAAAAACAAAACAAGCAAAAGCAAATAAGGAGAGAGAAGCACCAGAAAAGCCAAGAGCTAGCAAGAGTGGGGAGATGCACTGCTTCTAATGTCCTGGAAAATCTCTGTCCCTGCTCCTAGTAGAGCCTGGAGAGCAAACCCAAGGCTAGAGAAAGCACGGGTTAGGAGGCAGATCACCTGAAACAAAATGCAGGGCAAGATTAGCCTCTCGCTAATATCTTCCTGCACTCATGTCCCTTAAAAAATTAGCATGGGCTTTTTAAAGTACACATGGCCCCTCCACCAAGTACACACCAGTTTCCACTCATCCTCTCACCTGGTCCCTCTGTGTCCCCGGACAGTGCAATACGGAGAAGAGCCCAGAGCTGGCACTGGCAGGCGGGTGCTGCTCTGCCGCCGTCTGTGCTGCTGGGAGCCCTCCTTCCTCCATGACCTTGCGCTGTCTGCCCAGGCTCTGCAGCCTCTTGATTTATTTCTATATATAAACTTTGGAGCTGCTTCGTGTGAGCAACATGGCACATTTCCAACCCAGGCGGGCCAGCCCACGGAGGGCGTGCGGGGCTACGTGGCAGGAGATCAGAACAGTTCTTTCGCTGGGCCTGAGACAGGCTGGCCAACCTGCGACTCTCCGCTCAGCAGCAAGGTCCCGGCAATCCCTACAGATGATTGCATCCCATTAAATCCAGGCAAATCCAGCCGTGCAAGGAGTTCCCTGCTCTGCAGAGCTTGACCCTGTGGCTGAAAAATAAGCCGTGAAGGGACAGAGGTCTTTGAACTGAAGTCCAGGACTTAGAGGCCCTCAGATCTGGAGTTTGCTGGGTTTTCTGCCTGATCCTGTCAAATCATGGGAGTCAAGAAATGTGGATTTTATCTCAGTTTCCCCATGGATTTTCTGTCTGACCCTGGAATGGTTGCTTAGAGCCAGTCTTTGCAAGGATGCCTGCAGTTTCACAGAAAGATGTAACCGCAGGAAGCAGTGATAATTACACCAGAGGCACAACCCTCAGGCAACATAGGGCCTTAAGTACTGCTGCACATCGTATCATGGCTTTTTGTGATCTCTGATTTGGGTGGAGCATAAACAATGTGAGATTTTTCTGTAAGATGCCCATATCTCAGAGCCCTGCATTTGCATTTTGATGGATTGGGGATTTGAATTTCTGGGGAAAAACCCCTTGGCTATCTCTAAAGTTCAGGAGTTGTGATAGGGGCCAGAGCTTCCTCCAGCCCAGCTCCCTGCAAAGAGGAGTCACTGAGCTGTAATTAACTGTATTACACAGCACCCTCCTTTTCAGGATTTTTAAAGAGCTTTGCAGATATTAATGACACATATGGTCATGCTGGCAGCACCCTGCAAGGCAAAGCTATTCCCATTTCGAACATGAAGAAACTGGAGCAGCTCAGCGGGCCGCTCACCTGGCGAGGGGCAGCAGTTAAAGGATGACAAATTGGGGTGACATTTGCAGGGTGAAACTTCACAGTACCGAAAACTTCAGAGAAACTGGGGGGGGGTGTGGAAAAAATGCTTAGGGACTATTTCAATTTTATTTCTGAATGAATGCATTTTCATCCCTTTGATCCCAACACGTTTTCCTTACATGGGTTACAGGGGTCTGTTTCTGTTGTATGGATGTCACATCTTAAGACCAGTTAATAAAAAGCACGTTCTTTCCAACAACACAGCTGGGGGTTCTTCCTTCATCCATGTTAGGTTGTTAGGGATCCACACTGACTTCAGCATCTTTCTGTCTTTCCTGCCAGGAGGATTCTCGTGGCAAACGCATTTCTTTTTTTGGCACAGGTCCTAACTGAATCAGCCTCTCAGACTAGTTCATCACCTAACGGGATCCTAAATTAAGAGTCCACATTTTATATAGAAAGCTGGATGGATCTGCGATAAAATGGAAGGAGAAGCACGAACATGAGAGGACATGTTCTCTGGTCTGTGTCTGCCTGACATTGTAACCTGGTTTTTGAGTTCAGCTGCTGCACAGAGATGCCCCAAAGGAGGGATTCACCGGCGTCGGGGCCATGGCCACTACGTCCCGGGATGGGGAGCTGCCCGGGGGACGCTGCCCACAGACACCCCACACCAGTGGGACGCAGCAGCCTGCTCCCTCCCACTGCGGGGCCTTTCTCCATCACTGTGAGTACATGCAGATCTCTCCTGTACCAGTCTTTGCACTTCTAAATGCTCATTTAAACCTGGGCATCTTTGCTTTTAGCTGTGACTAAGAACTAATAAGCTTTCTTAAAAATATTTTCCTCTAGGGAATATTGGGCTTCATTTTCCCCAGCTTCAGGAGCCACAAGGTGCCAAGTACGTGTCGATCTGTTCTCCGTTGCCTCGCACCCAACAGGATCACATGGGAGGTACGCAGATCCACCAGCTTGCAGCTTAGTGTTGAGTTTTATATCGGTTAAGGCCTGAAGTAGCTGTCTGTGTTAGGTACAATACTTCTTTTTCCTTAGAAAATTATTATCTTATCTTCTATTTAGAAACTTTAATTGGTTTTTTTTTTCTGTTGGCCGCTTTAAAAAATCAAGTTTCTGTCTCTTAATTTTGAAGTCCCTGATAATTAAGTATTTTCTTTCCATTACGAACACAGAAAAGACCCTGTGTGCAAACCTGCACGCAAGATAAATCTTGCTAGGCTGTTCCCGTATGTGCCATTCACAGGAGCAGTGTCCTGGTCACGGGCAAATCCTCGGTTGCCCTAACCTCCCTGGACTCATTAGTTGTGTGGGAATTTCTGTGCGTGCCTGCCGGCGCGCGGGCTGTGCATCTGCCAGAAATACAATCGCGTGCCAGTGATCATGCCACGTGGCGCGATCTTCCGCGTGGTTTTATGCAGAAAATACAGATGCGCAAAGAATATCCGACCGCATACGGCTGCACATCCAGGACCCACCCAGCTGGTGTGCGGTTTAAGGTCACGGAAATGGCCGCGCAGAGCCAAGGTGCGTGTGCAGAAACGGACGGACTGCAGGAATTCCACTCCCGTGGCAGCTTGCTGCGTGGGGCCGTGGTGCAGCTGTGCTCGTTGCAGAGGGCTTGCAGGGAAACGCACACACGCGTGGCCGTGAACTACTGGGGCATGCGCCGACGCACGCTGACGAATTGCCAGGAGCGCCGAAATCCCTCCACGCACCCTCCTTTTTCTTTTCTCCACGCACGCACGTTGTCACGGCATACACAACTTTCTGGTCAGCGGCGTGTTTCCACCCCAGCTCCCAGTTCACACCGACACGCGTGTGTGTGCGCGCATGCACACCGCTTCGCACACGCGTGTGCGCGCGTCTGGAGCGGTGCGCACCCGCATCTGCAGGTGCACACGCAATCCCGCACGCGCGGTGTTCATGGGCAGCTGCACGTGCCTCCACGTGCCTCCGCGCGTACGTGCACACACCTGGGCGCGCGGGCGGGCGGGCGGGCGCGCGCCGCCCCCAAGCCCGCGAGCCAGGCGCACGCGCCCCCCGCCCCGCCGTGGGCGGGGATTGGCCGCGGCCGGTGACAGCGCTGACCCCCGTTGCCATAGAGACGGGCCGGGCTGCCGCAACCGCACCTGCGCCTGCGCCGCCGCCCCCGGTCCCCCCTCGGCGGCCGGTAAGTGCCGGCCCTGCGGGGCGGCCCTCGGCTCCTTCGGGTTGGTGCTGACTGACCGCGGCTGGCAGCGAGGGGTGGGCGGGCTCGGTGCGCCCGCGGCGGGAGGGAGCCGCCCCGGCACCGCCGCGCAGAGCTGAGCAGGTGAGGGGCCGGGGAGCGGCTGCGCCGGGCCGGCTGCGGGGGGCGACGGAACGCTGTCCCCCTGCGGCCCGCAGGGCGTTGGCGGCATCGCGATCCCCCCGGGGCTGGGTGTGGGGCGCCTTAGCGGCATCGCTGCTCCGTGAGGGGGCTGAGGGGCCTCCCCCCCACCTCAGACGCACCCACCGGCTGTCTCCCGGGCGGCGCCGGGCCCTCCCCTCGCCGGAGCCGGCGGGCGCGGGGCGTCCGGGCGCCCTGCTGGCCCCTCTCTGCGTTAGGAGAGGTGGTCGCTGTCCCGGGCCCTGCGCCGGCTGGAGAAGCAGCGCCTCGGGGGAGAAAGATCTTTTCCTCCTCCTCCTGCGGCGGCGGGGCGAGGGCAGCCCCCCGGGCCGCCGCTGTAACGCGGCGGAGAGCTGCGCGGAGGGTGCGGGGAGGGCTGCTCCGCGCCTCTCCGAGGGGCGCTGGCGCGGGACCAAAGTGCCTCCTTTCCTCCCTGAGGAGCGTCAAAGGCCCTTTTTCTAGGCAGCAGGGGAGAAAAGGGGTTATCCTGCAGCTCGCGTTACCCCTTCTCTTTCCGGTTCTGCTGGCTCGGGGGCAAGGACGTTTCTTTCCTTCCCGGTTGCCAATGTACCCTGGCTCCGGAGGGAGCGGCCCGCCCGTTCCCCTCCCTCCCCTGCGTCCCTCCGCACAATTCGGGTGTGCTCCAGTGAGCTGCCGACTCCCGCCCACACCCACTGGGGCAGGTTTTACATCCTTCCTCCTTCGCAGTCTGCATTTGTGTGGTACCTTTTCACTTTAGAAAGCGATAACAGTGTCGGTTTCATGGGTAACGCGGGGCCTGCAAAGAGGAGGATGGATGGGTGAATTGTGTACAATTTGGAGTGTGTACAATTCTTTATTTGAGCTGAGATTTTTTCCTGCTGAGGAGAATGCCTGTCCCTTGTGGATATGGCAGCAAAGAAGCGCAGGGCGTCCTCAGACATGCAGATTCTTCCAGCCGCAGAGATGCCCTGTTTCCCTACGCAGGACATGGGGTGGGACAGCAGGGAGGAAGGAGGGGCCCTTCCCACCGCGGACAACACTGGTATGCGTTTGAGTTTGCCTTACTGAATTGTGTAAAGCTGAGGCACTGAAGGTGAATAAAAACACAGAATCTGAGGCAGCCTGAGGGTGGAATTGTCCGTTTTGATCTGCATTGCAGGTGCATAAGAAGCATCCAGGCTACTTGTTGGCTTTGTCTAGATGGTAAGATGCTTAAGCTTAGAAAGCTTTATACATGCTTTTGCAATATAAATTATGCTCCTTCTTTTTTTTTTAAAAAGGACAAATGGCCGTGACTTTTTTTCCATATAACTCATTAGCTCATTAGTGATCGTAATTCTGTAGTGCTTTATTACGACTGAACCTCTGGGAGAGGCTCAACTAAATACAGACATGTATGCTCTTAAACTGCACAGTGCTTTTTGATTTGATTATTTAAAGCAAGTGCTTTATAAACAGGTAATGGCAGACTTGTAATACTGTATAATAATTTTTCAAGCTTTTGTTTGTACTGAGGTTCCAGCAGTCATTTTTAGTAAAATGGAGAGGTCATAACAGAGGAAAGTATCAGCTGCTTAAGAAGGAAAAAAGAATGTTGGCTAAACTGACACATAACTACTTGTTTTCGTGCTATTACCATACTTCTGCTTAGCGTATCTGTAAAGTTTCCTGCCATATCCCCTTAGGCGAAACAAAGTCTCATGACCAATCCAAGTGCTGTATGTAGTTTTCAGTTCAGTCGTTGTTGCAAACACTAAAATAACAATCTTAGTTCCTTTCTTAAAGTTGCTTCCTTCAGATTTCAGATATAATTGTATACTTTTAGGGCTTTTAAATTATTTTTTAAATGCATTTTGTCATTAGAGTTACAAAAATCAAACTCTGTTTGCCCTAATTTAAGAGGCTGTAGGTATTAAGGACAATGTATTTTTCATCCAGATCTACTACCTTAGTCAATTCTTTAGCAGGAGTAGGCAGAAGAAAAACTCCCCAGTGCTATTATTCCAGAATGTGGCCCATAATGTCAGGTAAAATACTGCTTGGATGTTATAAACAGTATAGTAGAGGGAATACAGTTGTAATAAACTAGTTTGTAAGTTTACTTTTAATACTATGTCACACACATTTCTAGGTGTCTCATTACTTTTCCATGGCTTAAAAACTGTGTTTTAAATGAGCTAAATTTTGAAGGATTGCTTTTATATCCTCAGGATTCACAGTGTATTGCAATACTTGTGTAAACAGAATATTATTATGTAATTAATCTTTTTGCTCAAGTTCATATTTAACCTCATTTTTCTTAGTAAAGTTGAAAAATATGTAGCAAATTATACTTTGTCCAGAGAACAGACATTCATCTTTCTGAAACCATTTATAATGTTTAAGATTTTTTTTGCTGACAAGTGACGCTTTCTGTATATATTTGTGTGTATATATGTGTGTCAGAACCCACCAAAAACAGTGGTGGGTTTTGGTGAGCAGTGATTTACTGAAAAATCGGCGTGTCAGATAACTTAATGTTATCTGTAAACAGTTAAATGTGTTCTGACCAGCCAGGTGCACAGCTTTTCCTACCGCTGGTTTAGAAAGCAAAGCTACAGGTGGAGAAAGGAAAGATCTAAGGATTTTGCTGGGGGAAAAAAAGATAGTTGTATGAAAAGTCTCTGGTTTGGCTTTCTGCAGCCTCTTTCCTGTCTGCTGCAGCACACAATAAAACATTGTGAGCAGCTGTGAAATGCTGAAAAGCGTAGAATAAGTCTGTGTGCCTTATTACAGCTTCCACACTGTTGTTATTGATACAAGTATGCTGCAATAAGCTAATGTTGTGTAACCATAACGAGTATTGTCAGAACAGTCTCTGGCAGAGCCTGTCCTGGCCCTGGGAACAATGCTGCAGAGTTCCGCTGCCCAGAGCGGGTGGGGTTGAAGCAGGGAGGGTGCCCTTTGTTCAAGCAAAGTCCTATCGCCAGAGCTCTGGTTTCCTTTCCCTCTGCAGCATGCCAAAACAAACTCTCTGCTCCTTTCTTGCGCACTGATCTAATGCGATATCTGAAAAAGCGAAGGCAGATAATGAACAGTGCGTTCAGTAGGGCCAGGTTTGAATGTTAGCCCCCTGGTTGCAACCTGCTGTACCTCACCTCGGATTCCTTCACTTGCTTGACGAGACTTGGCATCCTTTGTATATCTGGCTGAGTGCCTTCAATGAATGTCAGCCTGATGAGTTTCTGTGCTCGTTTTGAAGTGATATAAAAATTGTCTTTCTCTAAACAAGGATGTCCAGCAGTGTGATAATGGCGTTAGTCAGTATCCCATGTGACCAGTGAGTAATTTTGTCTAACGATGTTTTACTGTTATCTACCGGCTCATTGCTCCTGGTGATGTTACAGAGCATGGTACTATAAATGGGAGCAATACATTAATTTACTAGTAGAAGTTATAGGCATGAAAAAATACTGCTGAAAAGTGTACTCTGAGTGTATCAGAACTTCTGTAAGCTGTTAGGTTTTTTTAAAATAATCCTTGAAAAAAAGCCTTTTATTTGGATCGCTGTTCCTTTCCTGCTATTGAGGAGCATGTTTACTCATTTCACTCCTAGAAAACCTTTCAGTTATACTTAAAATGTTAAAATCCGTTGCTGCCTGTTGGTCCTAATTATTTGGGTGAGAGACAGGATTTAAGATCATTGCTTGACTGAAAACTGTAAAATTTCATGGTTTCTCCCTAAATAAAATGATAGCTGCCTCTGGAGAGGCTGAAAATACGGCAGGGAACAGTAGCTCCCTGTCATCTGAGTCAGTGGCAGAGGGAGGGCACAGAAGGTGCAGCATATCGCATCTCTGTGGAGTAGAGGTGTCGAGCTTAGGAAGAGTCCATCTGTGTGAAAAAAATCGTGTGAATGATGTCATTAGCGGCAGGTTTTCTTTGTGATAAAAGTATGTGTGCTTGTTTGCTTTCCATTCCTCATGAAACCTTGATTTAACCTGTCTACAGTTTTATTGTCTCAATTTGAGATATCTGGGTTATGTAAGCAAGACTGTAAAGCACCTCTGTTTAAAATTCTTGGTCTTGACATCTTATTTACTTTAAAAAAATAAATAAATCTTATGCTTGCTTAAGAGAGGACTGAGGCATAGGTCATCACCACTGCTGCTGGATTTCCTTAATCAGCTGCTCTCCAAACCTTTACTTTAGCAAAGCAGAGACCAATTTTTATATGTTTGATCGTAGTTGCTGTCCTAAAATAATAAAATCAATGGCTTATGAAACAGCATCACAAAATGCATTAGAGAAAAGCATGCTCCTCATCCTGTTAAACTTGCCTGGAAATAGTTGTGTTGTTCTGTGGAGCTGCTGTTCCAATAGCTGTTCTCTGTAAACTGATCTCTCCTCAGAGGACAGGTTCATTTAGCTTGCCGTAAGACTTCGGTGCCTTTTGATGTATTTCACAAATACGATAGGTAAACTCTGCAAATCACGATTTCTGCAGTTCTCGCAGTGGGAGCTGAAGCTCAGGTGGGTGCCTGGAGCTGGTGCTGCTGCAGGGAGCAGTTCTGCCTCTACCACCCTCTGCCCTGGTTACTGATTTTCTGTGCCTCCCCCCACCCCACCCCAGGCCTTCCCTGTCAGCCACGCAGGGGTCTGCGGTGCTGCATGGGGGAGCCATCACCTGAAAAACAGCCAGTGGGAAAACAGATTTGTTTTTAGCAGCTGGGCCAGTTCCCTGACCTGGTTCACTGCACGGCCAGGAAGGTGATTTTGAAGCGTTTCAGAAATGCAACAGTAAATTCTTGCTCAGTATGTGCAAGTGGAAGGGGTGAGACAGTCACAGCGAGCTGGATAGCTCAATGGTTGCATGCCTGTGTGGTGGCAGGTGATTGTCCTCTTATGGGGGGGGGGAATGCCCAAGTCATTTATGTGAAACTAGCATAGTAAATTTTTTTTGTTTGTGTTTCATTAAGCCTTCATAACTGGGAAATTTAGAAAAAAAATGATACAAATACATATTCTTTGAATTCTTGTGCAATTCCCATACTCCTGATCATGGAGAATAAAATTAAAAGACAACATAAAGTGTTCATAAGTGAATATTTAATATCTTAAAAAAACCCTTGATTTTTCCATAGTACAGTATAATTTCTAAGCATAAATTTGGAGTTATACTGAACATATCCTTGTAGAGAAACCTCCTGCAGCCCACCTTACTAGCTTCAATCCTGATTCAGCTTTAACTGAAGCTGAAAAGCTTTCTTAATGACTTTGAAAGAAGTAGGACCAGGCTCACTTTTAGTGTAACATTGATAATGGTGTTAGTCTGGGAAGACTGAATTTTAGCTTCCTTTTCATTCCCCTTCTGACAAAAGAAATTACTTCAGTAGAAAGACTAACGTGGCTTTGTAACATTATAAATGACTAGTTGTGATGTGATTGGGGTGCAATCTGTGTTCTGGGGCTTTGATGGAGATTATATTAAAATAACAAACTATTTTATCCTCAAAATGAAGGGGTGAATAAAATAGGCCATTCATCAGGACCGTGTGCTAGAAAGCAGAAGAGAACCAACCTGTTCCTCTGAATTATGATGTAACACATTACTCATAAGGGCTTTTATTGTCACTTTAAGAAAATAAACATTACATGGACTTCATAATTGTTAAAGGGGTTCTTCTGAAGTCATCTGTGTTATTTGGATAATATATGATTTGTTTCCCGAAAGTGAGTTATGCCCAAGTTAGGTCATTTTCATTGGCTAATCTTGACAGCTATACAGCCATAGCACTGCATATCCTAATATTGGTCAGAATAATTGTGTCTCTCTAAAATGCCACTGCAGGACCATCTGAGTTGATTCTCAAATAGCCTCTGTCACAGTAGTGATCGTAACATCTGATTACTTTTAGTCTGCTTCCATTGTGACAGCTTTGGGGTTATGTGATCTCAAGGACAGAAAACTCCACATGAATTACACTTGTCAGTCTTCAGGACTTCAAGTAGACATTCAGGCACGTAAGCAGTCAGCAGTTTCTGTGCAAAGTACTGGCTTGTTCATTTAGAGCATCTAGAGGAATTAAATCAGTGCTACCAGCAGTGTGTCCACTTAATTATTCTTCCTGCTGCCATAGCAATTGCTGTTGGAGTAACAAAAAAAAAATTCTTACTGAAATACTAAAACCTGTGCTTCCTCAGAGACATTGAGAGATTAACTGTAAAGAGTCTGCAGAATCTCTGATCAGAAGATGAAGGAGAAGCAGGGCAGAAAAACAACTGAGTAAGAGAGCACTGAAAAGCATTAGAAATAAAAAAGGAGATGAGAAAGCAAAATCGAATCCTTCCTCTGGGAGGAGAGTGGCACGTTTCCTTTTTCCCCTCAGTTGTCTCCAGGAGAAAAAACGACTGATTTTGCTTGGCTTAAAACACACAAACTAAATGAATATGGAAGCAAGTTATTGGGACAATAATTACGTGTCAGTATTGTTATACTTTAACAGAGAAGGCAGAGGAAGAGGGGGACAGAGTTGGTGCTCCAAGATGTACTCTTTACCGATAAGGGAGCACTGGAGAAGGGGAAGGACATTCAGAAGATGGGCAGGCCTTGCGTGTAGTCTGAAAAACATGACTTCAAGAAGTATTGAACTAGTTAAAGCGGTTCAGTCTAATGCACAGATGAATGAGGGGTGACCATAAACCTGAAACTGTGTGGTAGCCTGTTATTAAACTGTGTTATTGCCGGAGCTACATTAGCGGAAGTACAATGGTATGACTTCGGGCGAAGAGGGGCTTAAAGCAAATGTCCAGGCAGAAAGAGAGCAAAGCCCTCGAGCTGGCTGTGGAGACGGCAGGGTTTCCTTTATCGTGTCCTTTGAAATAAGCTGAATAAGCACTTTGGGGATGGCATATGTCTCTGGAGATGGAGAGCTGATCTAAGCAAAGAGCAGCTAACTGTCTGTCAGCCGGACATTTTATCGTTAGAGCTACATTATGCAGAAACGTTTGGTCAGTTCAGTGACGATCTTTAAAATGGGGACTGGCTAGAACTCTGAAGGTTCTTATGAGAAGACTCCTGTGTCCTTGATTAGTTCTTGAAGTTGCATTTTGTATCGCATCCAAAAAGCATTTTGGCAGCTTTTGTCACATTTTGAGGGGGCACTGGCTAGATACCAGTTGAGAGGAAAATGCCTGCCAGCCTGTACGTGTTTCAGGAAGATTTGGATATGTGTTGGCAGCGACCTAAAGCAGCTTCTCAGGTAATAGTCACCCCATCGATGTAAAAGGAGGTTATCCTGTTTAGTTTAGTGGATACCAAACAGGAATGAAAATGTTAAATAACCTCGGTGGTTTGGGCTTCACTCCAGTAGCTTCCTTTGGGCTGTGTCTAAAGTCACAGGTTAAGCGCCTCCCTCCTCTTGTCTTGCAGTGGGGTATAGAGGTGTCCTTGTGCAAAGCACCTAGTACACAGCCGGCTGCTCACTGCCTTGGAATGTTTTGAACTCTGTCCAAACACCTAAGAGCAGAAAAGGTCTGGAGGACTTGAGGCTCAATCTTTGAGCTGTCTGCAGACCTACATTCCTAGCTGTATCTAGAAACATTTTGTGATGGTGGTCATCCTGAGAAATGGGAAATTCTGCATGTTTTAAGGGTGGAATGCAGCGTATTGTCCAGGTACAGCTTGTGTAACTGTGACACGTTGGACACTGTCGGTGTTCAGCACAGGTCTCACTGCGAAAGTGGAGGTGTGGTACCATTGCAGTGTTGGACATTAACGATTTATCATCCCTATCAAATTACATGTACATTCCTAGTGGGAGTTTGCCTAGCTCTGCATTGCACAGTTTCCTTTGTATAAGAACATAGCAAGCTTTTTTTTTTTAAAGTTGCTTTGGAGACAAGAGGGGAGGGGGGACAACCATAGTAACGTAACTGTTCTGCGGTGTGTGCAGTTACAGCTTTCTTCCCAGCATTGGCTTAATTTATCTGACGAAACCCAGCCAGAGACTGGTTGCTTTGAGAGCTGTCCTGCCAATTTCCATGGTGAGAGAGTGAAGATTGCTCATCTGGGCTATTAAGGGCTCAGGTGACTTCCACGCTTTGCTATTTTGTTTGTGCTTTTTGATCGTAGCCTTATTCTTGGCTCCACATTCTTGTTTCAGCGAGCAGGAGGTGAAATCAGCCGAGTGCAATCCCAGAACTGCTTTATAGGATTTCCTCTTTGAAACCCCCGAGGGAGCTGTACCTGAGCACGTTGATTGATTTCCCCTTCAGACCAACCCCTCCCAAGACCGTGTTTTCTGTGAGATCTCAGCTGCCCCTGAGAGCCCTTGCTGGATGTGATTTGTGGCCGAGTGCTATGCACCAAGAAACAAGGGATTAAGAGTTGTTAAGGAACTTGGAGTAGCTGTAGAGCCTGCTAACCAACCCCCTGGAAATAAATCAGTGTCTCCGTAGGGAAGTGGTGGGAAAATGTTCACTGACTTGTATGAAAATGAACCATTAATTTTTTTCATATATTTGTTTATTTTTCATTAGATTTCCTGAGTCTATTCCTGTTTTTAAAACTTTCTGACAGATTGCAGGGCCGGTAGGTCTCACTTGCATCATATCCTCCGAGCTGCTGACAAATTTTAGACTAAATAAAATGTTTTATGCAATCATAGTAGCTTTCACTAATGGTATACTTGAGAATGCAGAATGGAAGAGGTGCTGTCACTTTATTATAACTGGTTTTAAAGTTTCAGTGTATGGTTTAACTTTGTTCAGTTGTCAATGTCTGTGGCTTTAAAAATCCGTTTATATTTTTGCATAGTATCCTCTGATCTTTGCACACCCTACATGAACAAGGAAGTTGATTAGTTCTAAGATGTTATGAAATGTACAAAATATGCAAACTGGCTGTAAGTGAGGAAACAGAAGTAAAGGCCTTCAGTGTTTTAGTAATCCAATTATTCGATATTTAATAATCTAATTATTCAAAGCCAGCTGACTTGGAAAACTAGTTGTATGCAAATGACTTCCCAGTTATACATGAGCATATTTTCCTGCTGCGACTTCAAAAAAAGAAAAAAAACCAACAAACAAACAAACAAAAAAACTCAAAAACTGAAAACCAGCAAACAACCCAGACAAAAGAAAAAAAAACCTACCACCTCACAAAACACTCTTTTCTGACAATATGCTTTAAATTGAAATACATGATTTGGGTGGGCTTCATAAAGGCATCCTCACACTAAATCATAAAGTCGTAACAGTCTGGAAAACAAACAGCACTGAATCTCAGTGGAAGCAAGTAGTGTCCCCTCTTGCCCTCTCCTGCAGCAGTGTGGTGCCTGTGAGCATCAGGAGGGTCCCAGTCAGGAGGTCTGCTTCTCCCCTGGGTTCTGTCCCTTTACAAAATACATGTGGTGTCTCCAGGCTCTTTAGCGTAATGTTTCTTCGGGTGTCTGGAGATATTCTCTTGTCTGACCCAAAAGCAGACTGCCAGGGCAGTGTTTAAATAGCACTGCCAGTCAGTATTCTCTGTAGGGAAGTTAAGTCCTTCATATTGATTATTGAGTAATTCCTCAGTAAAAGCACTTAGCCATCTCAGCAGTATTTTTCATATGGTAAACAATTCCAAAATCACAAGCTGCCACCAGCAAAGCAGGAAAAATAAAATCACCCCCCGCTGGCATAGCTGGAGAAATCAGAACAGGCTGTGCAAGCAGGATAAGTAAGGTGTTAAGGCATGCCCCGCAGAGGTTTTTGTACCTCGCACACTGCACCCCTGCTACCACAGGTGGTGTTTGCTGGAGGCAGTGCCGCTGGTGTCCAGCTGTGGGGTTCCCCCTTTCAGGAGTGCTCTCCTGGGATGTCATGCTGAGAGGCTTTTCCCCCTCCTGTTAACCTTCTCTTTCTGGTCTTCAGAAATGGCCTGGTTGATAGACTTGCCCGAGAGCGGATGGATTGGCCTGGCTGTTGGCCTGACTTACTGCATATCTGTATTGTCAATCTTCTTGTGTCCAGTTCAGTTGTATTGTCTCTAGGCGCATAAACCAATCTGATCTTGTTCTAGAAAGAGAAATATTTTCGCTTTAGCTGGCTTCTGCTTTTGCAGTTTGGCCAGCTTTTTAGTTAGGCAGTGGCTAAAAATGTTCCTAGAGGGAAAAATATTGCTGAGCTTAGAACTGGGTGAAGTGCAGGTGATCGTGGGTATCTAGAGCCATTCAGACTGCAGATGTGAGGGGTTTTAATCTCTCATTTGTGCAACAGACATTTCCTTATAAGTATGGCTGCAAAAGCCATCAAAAATATTTTTAATGTTATGCTAATGAGCTTGGGGGACAGATAATGCATATTCAATTGAAATCAAATTCATCCAGATCTCAGGCTTTAGTAATATTAAATCTAATGTGGTTTAATATTTGGTGTAAAATAATTACAAAGTGAATAGTGGCTTGGAATATGTCCTTGTTAATACCAATTTGCACAACTCTAAGCAGATTTCATAGCAAAAGCATCTCTGCATAGGGTCTGGGGTGGTCTTGTCCCCTTCCCCTGTTGTTACGGTGGGAGGTTTTGGCTGTTTCCCAGAACAGTGTTTGTATGAACTGTAAAAAAGATGTGACGGGCGGGGCAGGGTGGGGTCTGAACTGAAGCTGCTGCCCATAGGTTGTGTGGCAGCTCTGACCTTACCACGGTGGCCTTCCCTGTCCCTTGAGCGAAAGGAGAGGGGACGGGCAGACAACCAGGCTGCAGTGAGGAAGAAGAGCACAGGCAGGTTGCAGAAGGCTTGTAGGGAAAGTCAGCCCTCCAATCCTTTATCCTCAGGGGAGAGGGGCCGCCGCTAAAATTCATAGTGCATTGATTTAATTGCTCTCACTGATTAATGCACTGGCGCTGCAGGGACGATGATGCTCTGGTGCTGGTAATTTTTATTTTCTTCCTAAGCCTGTAAAACTAGCCTGGCTCTGATTATTCTTTATTTTCTTTAGAGTAGGTAATCCTAGTGTGGACGTCAAGATGTAAGAGATCAAGGTGAAAAAACAATCGAGGGGATTAATAGTGACAGCCTTGTTTTACTTTTTCTAGCATTTAGAAATGAGTTTTTAAACAACGTATTTATTTGCAAGGACTGAGTTTGTTGCTGGTGATGAAGTCTTTATAGTTAAAGGCGTAAAGCCACCGTCAGTAACCACTGTGATAACAAAGGCTTTGGGCTGTTATGTGGAGGCTCTTCTTTCACCTAGCACTGTCAGTGCTTAGAGCTTCTTGTGGAAAATGCGTGTTGTGATCCCTTCTGAGCCTTGGTGTACCGTGCAGTCTGAGCTCCAGCCGTGGACGCTGTACGTTTTTATTCTGCTGTCGCATTCAGTCGGGAAGAGTTTAATCATCACTTAAGAAATTGGATGATTCAGTAAAGCTTCTGTCTGTCTGAAGTCAGCTTTGCAAATAAGATGAAGTCACTTTGAAAATGTGACATAGCTAAAATATCATCAATCCTTACAATTAATGGCGCCCCACAGTAGTTGCTGTGGCCTGCGTAGCCCAGTGACGCTGTGGGCAGCGCGGGGTACCGCCGTGGTAGTGACGGAGCGTCAGTGTGTCTGCTGCCGGGCTGTGGAAAGCCGTCACGGCTCAGACCAGCTGCTCTTCAGAAGTCACAGAGCAAGAGCCTGTTTGTTAGAGCACAACCCAGTTTATTTCTTATTTAGCCAACTCACAAGTCTCTTCAGAATATTTTTGGTCCATAATTTTTGCTTGTTTGCTGATGATGGTGATTGCAAAATGACCTGTTCCACTCAACAAAGCACAAGTTGGCACCGTTACCCTCATTCTTCTTGAGCACTGAATGTAATTTTTGATCCCTGTTATAAAGTAACCAAGAGCTCTGTTGTGCCCCTTGCACAGAAATGGATACACTGGACGTCTTTGACTTTTTTTAAAGAAAATCAAATATATGCTCCTGTAGGGATAAGACAGTTGCTGATGTCAGTTAAGGTCACACATGAAATCAGGAAGGCGCTGTGTGTGTTTGTATTTCCCCTCTTCCCCAAGGCGCAGGAGCACCGAGCCTGCTGTTCCTTTGGGGAGTGAAAAGTATAAAATTAGAGGCAGGGCTGTGTTATGTTCAGGGATGACAGAAGTGTGGTACTTTCTCTGAGTGTATGTTCTACCAATTTAAAACTTTTGGGATCACATTTTTGTCATAAAACTACATGAGGCAGCCACGGGATGGAATGGAGGTCTATCTTATGGACAACGTGTGGTCCCGTAATTACAGACGGTGGCTCTAATGCCATTGCACATGGTTGTCTGGGCAACGGGACTCCTGATTCTTCACTTATCTTTGTAACCTGAATGCTGTAATTGTTTTGACAAAACGACACAGATAACGGCATTTGGCCTTTCACACTGTAATGACAAAGCTAACGCTCCTCATGCCTCAGCAGTGTTTAACCACTTTAGCGGTCTCCTCCCTCCTTGGCTGGATTACTGGGCAGCAGGAGAGGGCTGTGGTGGCTCCCAGCGCTGGCCAGCCAGCTCACCAGCAGTGCACAGGGTGCCAGAGGCACTGAACTGGCTTCCCAGAGTTTTCAGAAAGCTATCCAAGCATGACAGCTTTCTTGCTACAGAATTGTGAAGTGTGGTAATGTGGAGCTGTTGAGGACGTATGTTTCTGGAAAGTTCTTCTCATGGAGACCCAGCAGCCTCTATAAACCAGCTGCTGGTGGAGCAGCACCATGCGCTTGGCTGCAGCAGCATTGCTCAGCCCCCTGCACACAGAGCGTGGTAACGATCACACAGCGAGATTCAAGAACTAGAAGTATACCTGAGTGATTTTCTGCTTTGAGGTTGCAGGATGATTGCATACTGTCCTCGTTGCTTTTTCTCATTAGTATGCTCATTTTAGAGCCGAAATTTCACTAGGAAACAGGTCAGTAATCAAACACATGTCATAATGGACATGGTGACCAGGGATCACTGGGCACCTGGTCACTCCTGTTTGTGCTGCTCCTCCAGCAGTCCTTTAATGTCACGGAGAGCCCCAGGGCACAGCGGTGCCTCTCCACGGGAAGCACCTGCCTGCGCCTGGAGCGAGGAGCTATTTTTACCTCTGCATCCGGGAATTCATTTGGGAGCCTGTATCTCTGCCTCTGCCAGACAGATGTTCCTCGGCAGTTTGGCCAGCAAGACAGAGGGACATAGTAGCCCATTTCTCAGAACTCCGCTTTTAACTTGTAAGCAGATTAGAGACTTAGTCTGTCTGAAGTTAATCCTTTAAATGTGTTAACTCCAAACAAATGAGTTCCCTATGCTGCTCTGGCCTACGGTATAATTAGGCTTTCTATGAACTTAGAGCACTTCTAATTGAAATAGTCATGAAACAGAAAAACCTTTTGTGGCCTTTGCTTGATTGCTCATCAGTTCGTTAATAGTAGAGTTCAGATGCTCCTGCTGAGCCTGGCTGTGGAGCGAGGATCGCTGTATGTACAGGGTAACTCACTGTTACAATTCTGCTCACTGACAGGGCAGCTGCAGGTCAGGATGGCCACTTCGAACCTGGAGAACCAGCTACAGAGTGCCCAGAAGAATCTGCTGTTTCTCCAGCGGGAACATGCCAACACGCTGAAAGGCCTGCACGCCGAGATCCGCCGCCTGCAGCAGCACTGCACAGGTAGCTGGGAGAGTGCTGGTGCTGATGGGGTCCTTAATCCTTTTCACAGAACGGAGTAACGCTTCCTCCTCCAGCAGTGGGACCTCAGCAGCAAAGCCCACCACCAGGGTACATGCCGCGTGATCGGCATCTCGGGGCACGACTGGGTGATCGTTAAGCAAAGATTTTTTTTTTTTTTTTTTTTTTTTTTCCCCAAAAAAAGAAAGGCAGCATGTCACCTGATAGTTCCAGTTGGTTTACAGACTTGATAACTTGCAGTGGGTCTCCTGTTATTGCTTCAGGTGGGGGGAAGAGTGCTGTGTGTTTTTATTGCAGTGTGCCATTGTAAACATGCTCACCAGGTGCTGTATGGGGTAGATGATGTTGTTCTAACAAAAATAAACAATTTTTTCCTCAGATTTAACCTATGAGCTGACTGTAAAGATTTCAGACTTGTCAGGTAAGGAACACAGCATTTTTCTTTTAATGTTCTTGTTAAACTTCCTCATAGTTTTAAATGTATTTTCGCCATTACAGGTAGGTGACTTCTAAATTCTGAAGGTGTAAGAGCTGTTTTCTACTTTCCAGACTTACTGTTATTTATTAAGTAAATGCCACAAGTTCTTAACAAGATCACCTAGGAAATCTCTGAAAGAGCCAGGAACAGAAGGGAGAACTGTTGGCTCCTCTCTGTTATTAGACAGTCGGCTCCCTGCATGCTGTATGGGAACAGGGAATGTGGATTTTGGGGGCAAAAGTGTGAGACTCACTCGTTAAAACTTATCTGGTACTGTAATTACACCACAAAGCTTTTATTTATTTTTATATATAGATGCGCTAGATTCTAGTTATTTCACATGTATTATGTTATCAGCAGGTGAAGCACAGGAATAAAATCCTCCCTGGGAGGAGCCTCTCATATCAGGGATAGTGTGGGACAGGCCATGTATTGCAGAGAAGAGAGCACGCGGGCAAATTCGGCACAGTAGCTGCGCAGCTTTGCCTGTGCTCAGCATTCTCTTGTTTCTTGGTATTGCAGTGTTGCTCAGATGCTTCTCATCACAGGGTTTGCAGAGTAGGTGGTGGATCAGCAATGCTGCTGTGTTGCTGCCCAATGTGGAGGGGACGACACCTGACACTTCATAGCCGCTAGCCCTGTGACACAGGGTGCTTGTTATTGGAGAAATTCAGGCTGCTGGTCTCTGTTAAACAGCTGGGAAGCTGTCCCACTGTAATAACCAAGGGAGGAGTGACAAAATCACCGCATGCACCCTGTGTGAGGGCAGGGGTGCTGAGATGGGCCAGCCTGCCTGCCCCTGATGGTGTGGCCTCACCGGTGCAAGAACCCCTGGCGTTACGGGGTGATGTGTCACGCTCTTGTGAAGAGACGGCAGCCAGGCTCCGCCACCGAATCCCCACAGAGCCTGCTACAGCAGCAGAGCTGTACTGCAGAGGCAGGCACACCTCTGCCTTACAGTCACGGGCCTGAGCTGCCCATGTGCCGCTGACGCCTGCGCATGTCTGCCTGGAGAGCTCCGACAGCCGCTCCATCGCTCTTTCCAGCCAGTCTGGCATTTGCAGTGGGAGAAGTTCCTCTTAATAACCAAAGGATTTGCAAAATGGCTCCAATTCTGAGCATGTTCAGCAAGCACAGTTTCTGTAACCCTTGTTCCCTGGAACATGTGAAGCATCAACACTATGAAACCGTGGTGAGTGGCGCTAGCTCATCAGCACTTCCTTAAAAGCTGTCCCAGTGCTTCTGAATATGAAGTAATTTTTAAGAGTATTAGCTGAAGGTAGTATTTGGGATTTCTCTGATGGCTTTGGGATGGCAAAAGGAACCCTATTGCACTATTTTATATAGTGGCTACTGTTAACTTGAAACGCTTCTGCTTTTCCTGTTCTTCTAGGAAATGGTAATTCAAGAAGTGATGAACTCAAAAGAAAGTGCGAAGATCTTGAAGCTCAGCTGAAAGCCAAAGAGGCTGAAAATAATGAATTATTGAAAGAACTTGAACAAAAGAATGCGATGATAATGGTGCTGGAAAACACTATTAAAGAAAGAGAAAAGAAGTATTTGGAAGAGCTAAAAATGAAAAGCCATAAGCTCAATATGTTGTCCAGTGAACTAGAGCAGAGAGCGAGCACTATTGCTTATTTAACTTCCCAACTGCATGCTACTAAGAAGAAGCTGATGAGTTCGAGTGGGACTGCGGAGGGGACGCCTTCCGGCAGTCCCGTGTTGTCCAGCTATAAGCCGTCCCCTCCCAAAGACAAACTGCCGGAGACTCCGCGGCGCAGAATGAAGAAGAGTCTGTCAACACCGCTCAACCCCGAGTTTGAAGAGGCCTACAGAATAGGATCGGATAGCCGGAAGCTGCTGTTGCGAGAGCCTGTGGATGCCATGCCTGATCCCACTCCCTTCCTGTTGGCCAGGGAAACGGCAGAGGTCCATCTTATTAAGGAGAGGCCGTTAGTTATTCCACCCATTGCTTCAGATCGTGCATCCAGTGAATCGCACAGCAGCCCAGCCCGAGAGAAGCCGCACAAGGCACACATTGGGGTGGCGCACCGCATCCACCATTCCGCGCCGTCCCAGCCTCAGCCGGAGGTCGAAACGCTGGCAGTGGATCAGGTCCACGGAAGCAAAGTGGTCAGAAAGCACTCAGGGACAGACAGAACTGTTTGAGTAAAATCACTGAAACGCTCTACTCTACTCTGTTGCTGTTTATGCACTGTGATCCTGTAGGATAAATAGCACCTGCAGTGAAGTTTCTTTTGACGCCCCATGCATGCCAAACTCCTTCCAGACACATCATTACTAGTTTATGCTCCTCTAACGAAACCTAACACGACTGTGTGCATATGGCAAGGTATATAACTACTAAACGCTGTGGCCAAATCAGGGGTACCTGACTGCTTGCTTCTGAGCACTGCTCCGTTTATTGTAACTACACGTGTGGACAAAGGCACAGGCTGCAGGCTGCATTTTTGATCAGTATTAGTGAAAACAAACTTAACCGTAAACCTGCAGCGCTAGGTGTTGGCTATTAACATCCGAACTGTCAGTGGGTCTCGTCTTCACTGTGTGAGCGCCTCCTGCACCAACACCAACCTCCGTGACAAAGCCTTTCTCACAGTAGCACTGAAAATACTGCACATGTGCGTACACTTCACACTGAACTAAGGACACCTTTTCCTTCACGTGCACATGCTCTCGATTGCAAATTGCAATAGTTTCTCAAAATCCTGAGAGTCCCAGCAAGTGTACTTGATTAATCCTACATACTTTGGTTTGTGGCTTTAAGTAAAATCAGGGGGAGCGGGGCTGGGGAGAGGGGATAAAGCACTCTTTTAAAGGGTTAATGATCCTCCTAGAGTACAAACACTGGATTGGTGGGTTGTGGGGGGCGGTTTTTTGTTGGTTGTTTGTTTAATGAATGGCTGGATTACACATTTTACACTAGTCAGTACACTGCACTTGAGCACCTTTCATACTGGCTTAGAGCTCCTTCTTTTCCACAGAGAAAACGTAACTGGCTGTCCAATATGGAAAGGGTTCTTTATCTTCTGCACTTTTTTTGGGGGGGGGGGTTGTTTTGTTTTGTTTGTTTGTTTTGTTAAGGGATTATTTTTGTTTCCTCAAAATGTTAGTCTTGTTCTGGGCACCATCAGACAGTGCTGGCTTCTGCCAGCTTAGAAATCTGAGCCATCCCTCTAAAACGCGTGTATTTAGTCTTAAATTTAACTGCTGTAACCAGTTCTTACAGGAGGAGAACCTGGCATCCTTGATTTTTATCCTTGTGGATTGGAATGGCCTTGCCTTGCACTTGCCCTGGTTCCCCTACTCCTTTCTAGTAAGCAACAGGTAGACTCTACATCTGTTAAGACTACTTGATTATTTTTTATGATTATTTTTTTCCTAGGAAAGAAAGGCATACTGAGAGCTGTGAGAGTATGTAATTTTTGGAAAAGGAGCACAAATTTAACCATTTCCTTAAACTCCTATCAGCACCTCCAGCTCACCTCTGCTTCACTCTTGTCTGCAGCCTCTGAGTAGGACCAGCAAGAAACAATGGCTCCCAAATGCTGCTAAGCTTATGATGTGCCTTCAAAAACTTGGAACACATAATCTCTGTGAAAGCTGATGACGGATCCCTGCCTGCCCTCTTTCCTTCCCCTTCCCAGCTGTAGTCTGCCCCTCCTCAGCTTGTTCTGCAGCTGTGTGTTGGTGTGTCTCCCTCTGGAGCCTTGGATCTCTATCTGTCAGCTTCCCCCACAAAGGCACCGGCAGGATGACAAAAGCTGTTCCTCCCAACTGTGGCACTGCTGAATTCCCGTGCAGCATGACAGCATACAGCAGGGTTGTTCCCTGTCAGAGAGGGTCCGACGATCCCCTGGCCCTGAGGCCTCCTGCGCCCTGCCCCGAGCACCCTCACGGCTCAGTCACGCGCTGTTCTGAAGCCCAAGAAAGGCTCCTCAGTGTTAACGCCTCGCGGGGTAGGCGTGTCATGACTGGTGGGAGGGAGAGGGAAAAGCTGTGTTCCTGGAAAATGGTTAAGGAAAGTTTGTTATTCTGTGGTTTACTATTTCTAAGTGTGTTGCATTAACCAGCAGTGGGGTTGGGTGTTTGGGTTGTTGCTGCCATATTTTTATGGCCATGTGTTGTATGACTGATCTACCCTGCCACTTGTTCAAGGATGATGGAAGGCACCGCTTCTAAGCGCAGCGGAAGTGATGCTTTGGGCAATTAAAAACGTTTCTTACAACCATTCAGGCAAACCTTAGTCTTTGTGTGTGTGAGATTAACTTGTTACCTCTTTTGTGCACTGCTTTTGGGAGGAGTTACACAGCGTGGAGCCTTTCTAAAAAGGAAACACAAATTATGAGAAACACCTTTCTCTTCAAATGTGTTTATTGATACACTAGCTCAGTTGTGTGGTGCTATTTCAAGTCAGGTGTGCCTAAGTGAGCACTGTCCCACCCATGGTGTGAATCTTGGCCGAGTTTGATCCCCCCACCCAAAGGACTGGATTCCAGGGGAAAAACTCCAGACTGTCAGTCTGCGTTCAAGGTGAGACAAACGCCTTGAAGGACCCAATGGGAAATGTGCTTTGTGGTGTAAAGGTCAGCTTCAAAAACAAGGCCAACCCCCATCGCGTTCCTTCTCAGGGAGGTTGTGTACACGGGTGTCCGGAGGGTGTTCTGAAAGAGTGGGGAGGAAAGAAGGACACTGAGAAGCACGTGGGGTACTACATGGAACTGGAAAAGGAAGGGCTCTAGAAGAGAGGACTGTTCAGAAAGTCACACAGAAAATGTAAACATCCTTTCTGTCATTAACTGGTGATGGGAAAGAATGAAAAAGTAATGGAGCTGTAAGAGAGGGGTTCCATACTCCCTAAATGGAAACAAGGCAGCAACTGTATTGACCCCCTGGCGTGTCACCCCTAGAAAAGAAAACCTTTAGTGCTGGTTAACCTAAGGAGAAGTGCTAAACTGCACACTTCGTACACCAGTGGTAATGATAAAATACTGCTGCTTGTGCTGAGAGGGGAGGGCCTCCCAGCTGCCGAGGTGTGAAAACTGAAGGCAGCAATAAGCTAACTGGCCGTTCTGTCCCCAGAGGAGCAGTACCTGGAGTTTGAGCCTGTGCGCTTCGATGGGGATGATCTTCAGAATGGGGAGCTCCACCACCAGGACTCCGGGCTTGCTTTTGGTAAGGCAGCTGTGCGCTATGTCCCAGTCTGCTCCTTCCATAAACAGACCGGAAACAAAGCAGCCTGTGAGGGCAGAAAATGCAACATCTCATGTAAACTGATTTTTTCAGCAGCTCAGTTTAAGAGAACTGTTCCTGCAGTAGCTGTCCTTGGCACTGACAGTCACGTAACTCGCTTCACCATTTCCAGCTGCAGCTACACGGAGGTATATTTGTCTGTGCTGTTTGGTTTTAAAATGCGACTGTGACCAACTGTGTTTAAAATTTGTTTTTTCAAACTAAAATTGTCTCAGTTGCACTACATATGATAAACATTGTTAGGATTAAATACTGATTTGCCGACAGTTTTCTTTCCCCACAGTGGGTGCCCTCCCCCAATTACTTGCCCAAGTAACAGCCAAAGTTGTAAGAAAGCTTTGTAACTCCTGTGGGCGTGCTGGCTGGAGCACTGTGACAAAAGCGAAGGGTTGGGATAGCGTTGTTCTGGTACAAACACCAAGTGTTCTGATAAAATCTGAGTTAATAAAGAATAGTCTAGCTAAGGCCTTGAAGTGACTCTTCTTTGTAACTGAAAGTTAGATTTAGCAATAACAATCAGATTTTTCTTTTTCCTCCTCTGTTCCCAGTCAGGACCAATACTGAAAGGAGTTGCTTAGCTGTCCCTTGACCCAGCGTTTGTGATATTTAGCAATTGGAGCATTGCTAGGCATGGAAATTTCATAAAGATATATTAATACAATAAATTATAGATAGTTGTGTTACTTTTTTGTTGAAATATATTTCAATATATATTTGTGATGTAAATAGGTTTTCATAAACCTGCTAGGACTGGTGATGTTGTAGCCATTAAGAAAAAAGCAGAGGTGTAAGTTCAACTGCCCGCATATCCCTGTGTATGCAGGGCTCAGAAGGAAAGCAGAAAGCAGACCCCAGCTACTTCCCAGCCTGAAAAATCCTGCACTGTGAAATGCATAGCCACGGGTACTGTCTGCAGAGGGATCGCATTTACTCAGTATGCCAGGCAATTTTTCCTTTCTGTCATCAATTAAGTGCTTCATTATTTTTGCCAAATAATCAGAAACACGCCTACCTTCAGTAGAGCCTTCAGTGACATCTTCTGCAGCCCTGTACCTGGTTACCTCGGTGTAGAGGGTGGAGTGATCCAGGGGCCACTTGTTTTTCCTGCAGGTGGCCTGGACGAGAGCCGTCAGGTAGGCTGCGGGGACGTGCAGGCCCGAGAGCCACATCACCTTGGGCTCACACTCGTTAACCTGCAATCACAGAACACAACCTGCAGCGCCTGGTTTGCCCGGCACAGCTGGGACACACCCAGAGGCCAGCGCTCCTAAAGGCCAGCCAGTGGCTAGTCTGCCTTGCACCCATAGGCGTGCCATGATTCAGGTGGTGACTGGCATCAGTTCAAGCAACTTACCCAAAGCAGTGTGTGTTCACTGACTTCTGCACCAATTTGCATAGCATATCACCCATGTTTAACAAAACAAAAAGCTTTCTGGAGCCACTTGCTTACCCAGCTGGTGTACTGGTTATACCGAGCTCTAAAGAAAATAATCCAATTTCCGAGCGTTTTGAGTGTGTCGGGGGCTAGCCGCCGCCAGATTCCAGGAATCTGCCCGTTGAAGAGAGCCCGAGCCACGTCATCCAGTTCACTGCTCATTCCAACTTCCCCAGCCAAGGCCTGGAAAGACAGCGAGGGCCTGAGTGCCAGCCTGGGGCAGATAAGGCCTGACCGCCGTCCCCTAGTTGCTGTGAGCAGCAGTAGCTGTGTTCGTACGTACACGTTGCAGTTCAGCCAATGACTTTGCCATTCGAGTAATCAGCTTATTAAAACATTCCAGTTCCTGCAACAGCACCACGGTCGTAGGGGATAGGTCTGGTCCAAAACCCTTCCGTATCTGGGCAAGCTTGAATACTTGCGGTATTGTGTTTTCTATATCCGTAGCAACATTTGCAATATATTCATCTCGACTAATTCCCATACCGGTTTCACCTGAAACCAAAATGGTTTAGTGAGACTAAGTCTGCATTTCTATTGTTAGTGCTCTAAGAGAACTTTGAGAGCTGACTTGCCTTTTGGCATCAAAGTCTCCCACCCTCTGCAGCGCTGACATTTGCACCAGAAGACTCCCTGCGTGCCTCAAACTGTGCCTCTGCGCACATGCTGAACCGCTTCCGTGCTGGCAGGGGTGACGGTTCAGCTGCTCTGTGCACCTCCCAGTCCCCACTGTTTCGCTGCCTCTGCTCCCCGAGGTCATTACCCCATCCCACTGTGCCCCCCTCCCCAGGCAGGCCAGCAGACACCGACCGGCACTGCTGCCAAAACCCTGCTCCACATGCCAGCCTGCGGATCCCTCTGGTACCTGCACATCCCTGCGCAGGGTGCAGGCAGCGCAACGGGCTGCAGCATCCCTGCCAGGACCCAGGCACCCCTGAGGCGGGCTGTGGCATGTGGCACAGCTGGCATCACAATCCCCACGGCAAGGAGCTGCCTCATTACTTCTTATTTACAAAAAATATTCAACGTAATGAAGGACACACCTGTTTGAGGCTGCAGCTCAAGGAGATGAGACCATATATCACGAACCGCCTGTGTATAATACCCAATCTCAGCATTCACATGAAGACCAAATACTTCTGGAGTATTAGCAAGTGGCAGAGATTCTATGGCCTCTGCAATACAAAAACATGCAAAGATCAACTAAACATATTTAAAGCAGGAAATGCACCCGCACCCCCACCCCATAGGAATTTATCACGTACTAATAAACAAATTAACATGCTGTTTAGTTGGGGATTATTTTGTAGTTTTTAAAGAAATGAAGAGCTGGCTCGTAAGCTCACATTACAAAGGGCCGCTCATATAAAGCAAGAACGTTATAACGGGTGGATTACAACACTGCAGTTCCCACACGCACTCTGCCGGAAGGGCCTCTCACCTTCTCGTATCCAGCAATGGACGTGTGGAGAGAACCCGTGCTGTAAGCAGACTTTTATTTAATGCTAACTTACGTGGCAGGAAAAGCATTCTTACCAACAAAGTCATCTTTTACAGTCCCTTGTGGAATTTTATAATCAAACTTGTTGTTTTTATAAAAATGAAATGTTTGGAATGTGTCAAATATGAAATCACCGAGGTACTCATCCATATAGACGGTCAGAATGCGACGATCAAAGCTATCAATGGCGCGGCCACCATACATGACCTAGAAATTAGTTACATCAATATTATAGCTCTTGCTTTTGGGGCAGCAAATGAAGTTAAAAAAAAAAAAAAAATCACTGAAAGGTCCAAAATACTCTTTGCTGTTGCAGTGACTGCATGGTATAACACTGTCTCCCTTAAGGGAGCCCAAGCACATCTTCTCTGGCCTCCTCTCAAGGGGGAACAAGCACAGTATTTGGACTTAGTCCGGAGACATCTGCTGTGGGCCACTCGTAATAACCAGTCGCGGTGATTTATGTGCAATGGTACCTTCCTCAGGTACCAGCTCATGCTCAGCTGTGATTAAATGCTGCAAAATAACAGCTTTCTGCAGGATTTAATGTCACAGCAGCTACACTGAACTGGCTGGCTAGTGCACTGCACGTATCACATACAGCACTGCAAGAGCTTTAGAAATCTGTTTGTACAGCTCTCGCATCGGTAATAATCCACTGCACTAATAACACTGTAAAGTTGAGCTGCTCAGTACCTTTCGTCAGAGGATCCTGAGGGCTCCCTCACTCAAAATTAATTAAGCACCATCACTCCCCTGTTGTGCAGTTAGACACAATGGCCCTGTTTCGTTGAAACAATGAGATTAAGTGACTTGCTCAGGGCTACACAGGAGTTTCAAGACTTCCCAGGAGAGACTCAGCCAACTTCACTTGATACGGCCCATGTGGAAAGGAAGCGTCTTTTACCATCAAGTGTCCCTTCTTAGTGATGTTGTAGGCACTCACCTCACCAATAAGATACTTGAGACTGCTCCAGGGAATTTTATCATCATTTTGTTCGAAAGCTTTTGTCAAGTATGTGTTAAGAATTTCCATGCAGACCTAATAAAGTTTTGCAAACATGTGAGATAAGAAGATTCATAAATCATCTATACATATCCATAGATTTTATTTAACATAGTTCTTGTTTGAAAACTAATCATCCTTTCTTTCTCAAATAGTTGAAAAGTTAAATATAAATCCTCTTAAGAAAATAAACCCATGAGAGAGACAATATAAACATGAAGGATGAGGAATCTGATTACATTTTAGTGGCCAACATTGACATTATAGAAGACTGGGAGTCTCCTGAGTCCACACCAGCAGAAAAAAATAAGGCAAAATGTTATTGTAAGAAAGGATTAAAGCTGGATAGATTATATGTTTTCAAAAGTGATCTGAGCAACTCCAGAATATAAGAGTCATCGTAATTATTTTCTTACCTGGAAATCAGATTCATTAAAATCATACGGTACGTTCCAGCCAACCTTCCCAAACTTCCTTCTCTCCTGAACCACAGCATGGAAAAATGCCAGGACGTAGACTAAGGATTTAAAGGCAGGATGTGGGCACTGCTCTAAGGCTTCTGGGGGAATTTTGAAGTAGGTGGCTCTCATATTCAGTTTCAGACCATTAGGTGGTTCCGTCACAACCTATCAAAGTAATTCGGGAAGTCATCAATTACTGGATAGCCTCAGGAAAATAAGCTGTAAATATATCACACTAAGCAAGCTATACAATGCAATCTTGAAAATATTTAACAGCTTTCCAAATTCATATCAATATGGAATTTTTTCTTAAGCAAAGACATGAAACTGACCTGACATGAAACTGTTTATCAAGGTAAACACATATATGTAAAGAGAAAGTTGATGTTATTTCAGAAATAGTCATGTTATTGGAAAGACATTCGTATTTATCATACTTGAAGATCTAATTTACTGAAATATCACCAGTACTTTACATATTTGGGTGTGTCCTACATAGCACCACAGTAAGATGGCTTAACAGTCTTTAATATGGCTTTACTGATGATCAAACTGAGGCAGAGCCAGCTTCCTGGGAGCTTTTTCAAAGTGCTATAAAAGCTTTGTTTTCACTGCTCATGGCTAGAAAGTGCATGTTTGCAGTCTTAAAGATACTTTCGTGCTCACTTCTCCCCACCGCAGCAGTAAGCACTGCTGGAGGCGAACACTCCAGAGCTGTCATTGATACACTGGAGCACATATTGGGTGGATCTGTATTCCACTGCCTTCAAAATCTGTGAAATATGTTTACAGGCCTGGTTCACCACAACAGAAGTAAAGCAGCCAGAGGAAAAAAAACATTAGAAGAGCATCATGGCTTGTGCCTTCAGAATAATCAGCTCAGCTTGCTTGTGATAGATGCTGCAGCCTGAAGTAGCAGCTGGAAACCATTATCCTATTACAACGTCTGCTCCACTCGCACTGTTGCCAGGCTAGACACAGACCTCGGCTCTCCACTTCAGCATCGGGAGTGACAGGGCTATTTCTGTCTCTCCGGATATTCCTCACTTGTGGTGGCATTTGAGTCCAAAGAGCATTTGTCACATTTCCAGGTTTATTCACAAACGTCTACTCTGAAATAACTGCTTCAGAGAAAAACCCGCTGAAGAGCTTTCACTCAAAGGAAAAATCGCCATAAGGTAAGCAGGATGATGACAAAAGAATGTGGCTTATAAGGACAACAAGCCAGTACATACAGCCCAAGTCAACGTGCTACATTCGGGTCATGCTCCTCCTAAAACCAGTCTTTTGCTGAATAAAAGCAACAGGACGTGCCCCCCTGAGAGGGGTTTCCCCACTGCACAGTACCTTTAAGGACTTCTGCAGTATTCCGATCGGGAAGCCCTTGGTCGGGTCAGTAGTCAGCCAGAGGCGAAAGTCTGGGTGAGGCTTTGTAATTTTTTCCAGGGCCTTTTCCAGACTGACAAGCCACCTCACCAAAAGGTGACAGTTCTGCAACATTAGCCACTCTCCACTAACCACCACGTTCTCCAGCATCTGCAAAGCAATCTTAAGAGAGGGAAAAAATTGTCTGTGAGCAACTCTCCCTTCATCCTGTAAGCAAACTGTCTCTGATGGGTTAGTGCAATGGATTTCTTCACCCTCACCCTTTTAGTTAGCTTTAGTAGAGTTACCAGAATGCTCCTTGCTGAGAACAGACCTCTTTCAATACCACAAGAAGTTGCTCTGAGATGCTTTTTTATTTCATCAATTCCTTTGAAATTAAAAGTCACGCAAAGCACTGAAGTACTCCAAAACAGTACAAGAGTGTGCATGGCCCAAAAGAGGGTGAAGATCAGAGCCTAGGAAGTGGTGGTCTAAATGAATCTAATAGAGTTCCCCAACTGACTGAATTCACAGCAAATCAGTCAGCTCCTAAGCTTTGGACATCCCTGCCTTAGTGTCCATAATAAAAAGGAAAGCTATAGGAAAGACAGAAATGAGAGCAGGATATCTTCTTGGTAAAAAACACGGTGATTTCCAATCAACTCATGTCCACACACAGAGACACAGGGTCACCGATTAACCTTTGAAAGGCTGCAGAGTAACATGTTTTTTACTCAATTATTTTTTAACAGATGACAATATCATCCTGCATGTACTCTTACCCAAACCGTGACATCAGCCAATCAGTCAAATGCCCCCTTTCACATTAGAGGAAAGCATTATTCCCAGGCTGGCAAATTGTGTGCTGTGTCTGAACCACAAAGTAACTCCATTTGAAATGGAGCAGGCCTTTGGAAAGAAAATTTAGACAGGCCCACATCATTAGCAGCGTGATTTACAATTCACAGACTAACTTGCTGCACGCAGCACGTCCCTACCCTCTCACCAAAGTTACCTTTTCTTGGCCTTGTCCCATGGCTAGGAATTTGAGTCTGTCCCCTCCAAAGCCTGTCCTCTCGGCCAGTTTCATGAGGTCACTGACAGGGTCAGAGCCAGGACTTAAGATAAAAACAACCGGTAAGTAAGGACTGCTCTGCTCAAAGATAGCTTCAAAGCTTATCACAGGGGGCTGCACATACCTGGTAGGAAAAGAAGCACAATAAATTGCTAATTTGCACAACAGCAGCCATCTTGTGTAAAAGAGAACTTTTGCACAAACACCAAAGCTCACTGCAGACCGCACATGGAAATGATACAAAGACAAATCATGCTCTGTTGTTTAAGCAAATTATAAAATCATTTACATAGTTGATTACAAATCTACTTCTGTGTGAAATACCTGAATGGTGTCATTTGGATGTGAAAGAAGAGTGACTTACTTCTCACCCATTGTCAGAATAACATAGTCCGTTACTGCCCGATATAGCCGGTCCACCCGGAAACACCGTAAAAGTAGGAGTTTCTGAAAGTTTGTGAGACTGTTCTGGTACTGCATGGGGAATGGCATCTGCTCCAGAGCATCTGTATCATGCCACTGGCAAGAAAAGATGCAAGACAATGCAAATGGATCAAATGGCTCTGTTACTGAAATTACTAGGAAAAAGTAATTTGATTATTGAGGGCCCAAGAGGCACAAGAAGAACAAACAGTAAAGCCAACCAGCTGCAAAGAAATATTAAAAGATTAAGTGAATGTAAAAAATTCAGCTTTTCAGTATAAAGTATTGAAGTCCAGAAACACACCTGTACTTTCATTTTATGTTAGGTAATTCTCCGAAGATACAGAAAATAGCATCTCAAGCAAAAAGTATTAACAGACTGCTTACACAAAGACTTCTGATAAAGCAAGAAGACATGAAATGAAACTAAAGGCAGAACAAAGGAAAGTCTGTGTTTGTCACCAACCTATAGAACTCACTGCCACAAGAAGATCGAAGTACAATTTAGCAGTACAAAAATAACAGTGAAATTGTTGACTGTTGAAATCAACAGCAAAAATTCCACTGACTGCAACAGGGCAAATACCTCATCTAAGGCATTTGACTGGAAAATAAAAAAGCTACAGTATACCAGGGAAGATTTTTCCAGTTTGTTTTTTTTTAAATAATAAAAGCCCTAATTCTTCTGGAAATAAGCCAATCACTAACTGAGGTCAAGAAGAAAAGCAAGGCCTTGACAGAAAAAGCCAGTGGTGACATGCCTCCTGCCTAGTGCTATGGCACATTGCATCATACTTGAACATTTAATACCAGAAGAAAAACAAGGAGGGAGAATGGGATTGCAGAAAAGCACGTACATTTTTCCATACATCTGGATTTTTTTCCACATCATCTGGAAGAGATTCAAATTTCTCAGGAAATTGTTCAGACAAGCGAATTAGGTCTTCCCAGCCTTGATCTGGCAGCCAAGGATACGGTTTCTTTCGTGCACTCTTCTCCAGGGAAATATTGCCTAGTCACATTCAGAAACCAGAGTGATGTCCATGTCAAAAATTCTCCAATACATGACCACACATACAGTCCCACTGCACAGAGGAACCAATTGGAATTTTTTTCTGGAAGCACTGGAAGATTAAACTTGTCTGCTGAGGAAAGGATGGCATTTTACAAGTGCTTGCAAAAGCCAGAGTTTTATCTTTGCGAACATTTCTAGAATTATTTATACATAGTCAGAAAATAACTCAAGATTATTTTCTCAGATAGCACCCTAACAATTAGCTAATGTGAGATTTGTCAACGTCTCTAGAGAAATATTAGCCTCTTTGCTGTTTAACAAAGTGGAAAAAAATAGAAAGAGCAGAATCCACAATTTGTGTAATCCAACACAGTTCAACTATCTTCAGTGGTTTCTCTAGGTGCTAGCTCTTACAGCAAATCAAATCTAGTAAAAAATCTATCCTTGAAAGATCTTTCAGCTATTGCTACATATAACTATATATTTATATATAAATATTCACTTTACCTTTCAAAAAGAACTCAAGTTCTTCCTGTGGAACTCTGCCATCAGCTTGTTCTATCCTGACAGTCATATTAAACGAGAACAGTAACTTGTGCTTCTCAAACAAGCCTACATGAAAAGGACAATATTTTCAAAAATCAGCTGCTAAAACCTGTGGAACTGGAGCAATCCTTAAATCCACATTCTGCATCTGGTCACCCCACAAAGATCAGGGTGATCAAAGATGGGGCTTTGGACTTTGGATCAGGCTTACAGAGTCAAAACAGCATCTGTGAGCTACATCAGAGCTCCATAGCTCCAATTTACCGTTCTTAACTGTAGTAAGAAAAGCATCTCTTTAAAAGTTACATTGGTAATATGCATAGTTTCTTCAAACAGAAGCAGCAGGGGCACAGCCAAGACCACTGCTGAGAAATGAACATCAGTGAATTCGCTGTTTGGTAACTTGCCTCTCTACTGTAAACCAGCTGAAGGCACAGCTTTTAACAAGCGTTTGCACAACACACTATCAGCCCATCACTAAATCGCACTAACCTGTGCAGACATAGTTATAGGTGTTGAAAGTCAGTGTATCCATGATGTTTTTTAACCTCTTCAGAAGAATAGGACTGGGCATGGATTTCCGAAGAGAGAGTCCAAAAACCTCTAAGAAGGAGACCAGTGAGTACTGATACATGATGTTGACAAGTGCCATTTCAGACAAAACGGAGAATAAAATGGCCCCCCTCCTGGCAGCTGGTCTGTAGCCATCTCGAAGATGATCAATATCCACTGCTGTCGTCTCAGCCAGCTTCAGTTTTTCGATCACCTAGCCATAAATTGATTTTACACACATGTAATTACTGTGCTGATCCATGGTATGTATATTACATCACAACAAGCAGAGCTATTCAGTGCCTGCCTCTTCATGTTGACTATACAGGGAGTCTGGGCAGGTGACCCTAAAGAAGTAGTATGGATTGTAAAAATCAAAATCCCACTCTGTATATTTATGAAAAGTGAAAGCAAAGATTTACACAGAATCATGGAAATAGTGTGGGAAATGCCCTCTGGGGGTTTTTAGTTCTACTTTCTGCCCAAAGCTGGCCTATAACCACCACTAGATCAGGTCAGCTGTGGGTTTGTCCAACTACAGCCTGAAAACATCCAAAGATGGAGATTCTACATCCTCTCTGAGTAATGAATATCTTAATTTTTCTTTTCAGGTCTGATATGGTACAAGACAAAGGTTGTTTCAGAGCTGAAAGAAATAGATCATATGCTCTTTGCATTAGAACTTCAAACCATTACTTTGGTCCTGATAAGGACTTTCCTGAAGATAGGCTTTGGTTCTCTGATGCAATAAAATACTGCTCAATACTGAAAGATGCAACGTAATCACAAGAAAACTCTCAATTTCCTTTCAAACTAATTCCTAGCTTCAAGGGTGAAAGATGAAGAATAATGAAAAAGGAAAGATGATTAGTATCTAGACGATCCTATTAGTAGATATCCTTCCAAAAAGCCCAGAGCCGGTACCTCAGTAGCTTTGGATTTTGTCTCTTCCAGGGTTTGCACCAAGTCCAAGTTGTCTAACATGTTTCCTGTGGAAGATGTCAGTTCCCGAAGGAGAGAGTCTTCTAGATCTTTCAGCAAGTTTTTGTTGTCACTTGTCTCCTGGATGAGGTGTTCTCTCTGTTCTTCCAGTTCCTTTCTTTCAAAACCCGTAATGACGCTGAGCAACTGATCCTCTAGGCCTTTTAGTGTAACTACAGATACAACACATGTACACAGCACAGTCCTTTTTTTAAACACAACGAGAGCTTTTACATAACTTGTTTCATCCCGGTCATCTCATAAAACTACAGCGATGCAACAGAGTGACTTGGTTAACAACTCTATATCTTAATTCTACCAAAGCATCCTAACCTGACAGGTGCAAAAAGATATTTAGCTCAGTTTCAGATTAGAAGAGAGAAGTGAAAAGGATTTTCTATTAAATCAGATGCTAAGTATAAGGGAGACTATGAATTTTTTAGAGTTTCATTGCTGTTTCAGACAACCACCCAGGCCCTAAACTTGCATGACAGCATAATCACTACTTTGTTAATAAATATATACTTTTGCTTACCTGTATAATTGATAACCATAGCTTTGCCAAACACAGAGGGAGAATACTTTGGGTTTGATAATTTGGTGTTCAAGTACAGTCTAAAATTACTGTCATAGTCAACCTCTTTGTCACCCAGGACAACGAATGTTCGCCCCTGTGCAACTTTGATATTCTTCTCTAAGACATTGTCTATCACAGGATCAATGTATTCATCAACACTGTGCAACAAGAAAGGACTTCCATACTTTATGGCCAATTCTAGTTGTTTAAGGAAATCTGGGTCATTAAAGGAAGCCATCTGCAAGAGAATAATGGGAAGATATGAAAAGAGAACTTGCCGAACATAATTATTTTACAATAGTTGACAGCACTAATGAAATATGCTCTTTGTTGCTTTTTGTCTTTCCTTTTACAGATTATGTAAATCTGCACTGGTACAAAACAGTAGAGGTTCCCATTTGGAAAACTATTCTTCCAAGTGCCAACTGTGCCTCCAACTGTGTTCATTCTCCTACATGAAAACTCCATCCTGAGTTGGACAAAACAGAATCTACACGAGCCCTGTGGTTATACTGCATGTACTAAGGCTGGCCAAGGTCCCAAGCAAACCATTCATCCCAAAGAATTTAAGGTCATGTGAACAGTGTTATTCATTACCTATTTTAGAGATACAATAGTCAACATATTTGTCTGGTTGGTTCCCCATTCAAGGTGACAGATATTTATGCAGTAAAGAGGTAAAATGATAATTTATCTTTACCCTCAGGTTATTTTTTTCCTCTTTCTTCTTAATCCAATGTAACGCCTGTTCTTGCGGGTCAATACAGAGTGGGAAGCGGCTTGTATATGTTGTCAGGATGCCATTCTGGACAGAGAGCTCATCTGGAGGCAATCCTTGGGAAACCCACCTGGGAACAGAATGGATCAAAGACCAGGCTGGGATGAAACCTTGGTGGGAGAGCAGCACATTTCACTTGTCAGTAAAACTATGCAATTCATTGAGCACACTGTTAGACACACAAGGAAACATATAGTGCATGTGATTGTGAGAACAGTGTCAAAACTCAGACAGACTTATTGCGTCATTTGTAACTACACTACTCGAAGCACTGACTGTTGCATTTGGTGAGTAATCCTGCAGTAGTTGAAATGTGGGCTATCTGGGCATGAGTTTAATTCCAAATTCACTGAAGTCAATGAAAAGACTCCTCTTGGACTATGGGAACACATATTATAGATAACTCCTTAAAAAAAATTCCTGAAATGATATTACATGTGTCTAAGTTCAGTGAATGTCCCTGTAAAGTACAATGGTTTGTTAAAACAAATAGCATCCATTAACCAGAAGAAAAATAATTTGTCTCCTTGCCATCTCACTGGTATGGCTGTGCACCTCCACCCACAATGCCAATTCTGTGCTACACTTTCAGATCCAGACTCCCACTTCACGATTCCACATTCAGTAGTCACTGAGTTTCTTGACTGGACATACCTGCTAACCTCCACCTCATTAGTCAAGAGGCTTTCTAACCTAAACGGTTGACTGAGAGGAATCTCTCGTGAGAGGATATCTTCTTGCCACGCTTGATAGATCATTTCATTACGAAACTCCCAGCTGAATGCTCCTTCATAGCTCAGAAAGGCAGCACAGAGTAGACAGTCTCCAAGCAACTTCACCTTTTGTATTTCATAGTCCTCTAATTCCTCTGTCCACCTGATAAAATTAAAAGGGAATCCTGGGTCAGTCTACACCAGGGAGATGGAGTTTATATGCAGAATTTCCAGCTGCTGCTGCTTTAGATTGGTTGGATAGACCCCCAAATTCACAATCAGTTGTTCTCTCACTGGCCACAGACACTGAGTTGATCTGAACCTTCCTCCTTTTAATCTGAGTTCACCTTGTTCTTCTGCACTAAAAATCGTTACAATTTTTCAAGATGTAATGGATATTAGCTTAGAACAGATATTAGCTCTTTGTAGAATCAAATATCACAGGAAGTGATGTTTCAAAAAAAGTCTCAGTTTCATAGATTTTATCCCTGGCACATGACCCTCTGATGTCAGAAATGTTCCTCTTTGAATCTAAACTTACCTCTCGTTCTCAGATCTCAAGCCAAAAATGAGCCTGTCAGCAGCATCTAATCTTCTTGCCATAATCTCTGCTTCTTCTTGTAACTGTTGCTTTTCTTTTATGGCCTCCTGATATTTGTTCCCCAAGGCTTTAAGCTCATCCTGAATGGTAGCCAACTCTGCCTTTATATTTTCCAGTTCCCGCTTACTTAAGTAATAGTTCCGTTCCAGCCTAGCCACCTACATTACATTATGAAGGAAACATAAGAGTATCAGAGGAAAGAAGGGCTTTGGAGAGAAGTCTTAAGTCCTCAGATTTCTTTTCGCTATTTCATTCACATTTCAAAGTGTCCTGGTAATAAACAGTGTAAGCCAAAACAACTGGCACTGTTTCTCACTCACCTCTCCCCATCCCACACATACACATCAAGGTCTGATACTGGAGTTCCAAAGCAGACAAATCTCCTAGTGTTTTGTACCCACAAGGTATATGAAAGCATGTGAGCAGTCCTGCTGACATTGGAGGTCAGCAAGACTGTCATCCCATGACAAAAGGGGAGGTTTGTTTGCCGAATAACAACAATATTAGGGCCTCAAAAATAGTCAGACTTATCTAGTTAATATACTTTCTCAGCAGTCACCTGTGTGTAATAAGCTTTTCTTGAAGAAAGTTTCCCAGCATCATCAGGTTGCCCAGAGAGGTGGTGGATGCCCCATCCCTGGAAACATTCAAGGCCAGGTTGGACAGGGCTCTGAGCAACCTGATCTGGTTGAAGATGTCCCTGCTCCTTGCCGGGGGGTTGGACTGGATGACCTTTAAAGGTCTCCTCCAACCCAAACTATTCATTGATTCTGTGATTAGATTTCCAGCTAAATTTCCAGTCATTTAAAAAAAATAAGTTAATCAAAAGGTCTGTGCTTAAAGGACACAGATGTACTACCGAGCTCTGTTCTGTCTAAATGTCCACACACTTTACCTTTTCTCTCTTTGGCTTGACTTCTTTAACTACATCACAGTAGCTCATCACTGCTTCAACAAACTGTAACATTCCCTGTCCTGCTCTGCTAACAGCTTCCATTTCTTTGCAGGAGGTATTAAGATTCTTTAACAGAGCTAAATAGGCAAACACAAAAATATTGCAAGTGAGTTGAACTACAGTGCAGAAATCCTCAGAGAAATAAGCTTTCCCTACCAGCAATATCGAGCAATGCTGTGACAGACAATATGAAACTTATCAGAATATTAAAGAGACTCTGACTTTAAGATGAAGCTACTGGGCTGTAACAATAAAATCACAATATTGCTAGTGATTTCTCAAGCTCTTTCTCCATGATGGGAGTACCTTCAGGAGTTGTTCAGCATGTCTGAGGATCATGGTTTGTTTTCTCTGCAGCACTCAGATGCAATTTTGTTCAAAGAGCCAAATTCCCATCTTAATGGAACTACTCTGATTACACCCTCTTGAGCACGTGCAAAGTTTGGCCCATAAGCTTTAGATACAGCTTATCTTCTTTCCACTCTCTATATATCACATTTTAACTTCCCCCACACAGATGAGGTTGTAACTCTACTAAGTGGTTAACAGCAGACAGGAGGCCTGCTCAGCTATCCTGTTTGTTTCTTGCCTGCTCTAAACTAGAGTGTGTGAGACCCTAGCTAAGGTATAAAATGGATGTAACACATAGCAGAAGGTCTTTGAACTATGAAAAATCCAGTCATTCCAACAGTGCAACATCTGCAGCATTGCGGACAGTGCTGTCCCTTTGCACAAAGTGAATCCCACCCTCCCAAACAACACTGAAAGGATTGCCACTGACATGGCTAATTACATTAGCAAGATCCTACTTCCATTCCAAGTATACAGATCAGTAATTTACCTCGGATTGATTTCACTTGGGTCTGAGTAATTCCACCAAAATCTATCTCCATCAGGGATCGCAGGAAATTTGCCTCAGACATCATTCCTTTGGCTGTCTTCCAGTTTAATTCTTTGTAACCTCTCATTATAAGAACACATTCCAAAACACCCTGCACCTGCTTAGGGGGTTTTGCAAAGGATCTAGAAAACAGATGAAGGAGACAGTGGACGAGAAAAAGCACGTGATGACAGATATGGATACATAATACAACAAAAGCTAGTACATAAGACAAAGTGAAAAAGATAACCCAGGCCAGACAAGAAATTATTAACTAGTCAAAAGCTCAAAAATGTTTCTTATATTCAGACAATTCGATCAATGAAATACTGAAGTATTTCAGTAGTGGAAGGCCTAAAATCCTAAGCCATGATATTCTTCCCGAGGGCAGTGAAGCAGTTGTCCATTGGGAGAAGCAGTACAGGAAGAATCCAGAGATCTGTGAGAGAAAGGAAACTAAAAAAGCGTGGCAGGGAAGGGAGAGCTGTTGCTATTTTGGGGAGAGCCAAGGACTGGATGTGCTTTTATATCTATCCCCAAATACAAGATGTATTATAAAAACACAGAGCGAAGTTAATGCAGCAGAGAAATATATTTTCATGCTATCAAAGCATCCCTGAAAAATAACTGGTATGTGTTCCTACTCACACAGAGTAAAAACAGTGGAGGAGTGAAGGGGCTCAGACAGCCACTGCTCAGGCAAAAACCATAGCAGTTTCTAGTGCATCAGACACAGGGTAGAGAAATATGGGGAAGACATCAAACAATGGACTGGAAGAACAGGCTTGAGGGGAAGTCCTGGGCTAGGAATCAGAGGATTCTATTGTGACTCTGCACCCAGACAATGGACATCCTGACTTTCACCCATACACATGCAGGTGGGAAAGGTAAGGCTAAGGCTCAGACCCTGCAAATAAGGGTCTCTCAGTGAATTTACAGGAGTTTATGCTACTGTACATCCAAATGAGTCACCTGATCTCAGTAACATCAGACTTGTCAAGTTTCTGAAGCTCCAGTTTGGCAGCTTCTAAAATAGGCATGACTTCAGCCAAAGCCGTCTCAGCAGCCGCCTTCTCCACAGCAATAATCTTATTCTGTTCCTCTATCTCCCCAGCTTTTTCTTCAGCCAGTTTTTTCTTCTCCTCAGCTAGGAATAGTAAAGGCAGGACCATAAATGGATTATTCAAATTTATGTACAGAACATGTACGAATAGAATTTGCTCTTAGATGAAAATCACAAATTACTATCGACTCAGTATCTTTTTGTTGCTAATTTGCCAGTGTCTACAGTTCCATTACCAGGTTAGGAACACCATTAGTGTTCCACACAACAGCATACATAATCTCTTTTCCTCACATGCTTCCCTCTGTTTTTCCTCGAACAGTAATTTTCTGAACCAGAAGGTCCCTTTCTTGCTAATGCTTCTTTTCCACATTTCACCCTACACCTTGAAAAGGGAAAACAAGGGCAGGCAAACATAGTATTGAGTTGTGCAAAGTACTGTAGGCCAAATATATAGCAAAGATGGCAATCTAGGCAAGATAGGGGACCTACTCCTCTAGCACGACATGAGATTAGCACAGGTAGAACAAGAGATGCCTGCTCTAGAAGCAGCTGGAGCTCTCAGAGGGTCTTCCAGCCCAACACAACACAGACCATGTGAGCCTTTCTTACCATGTGGTAAGAAACGACAACTTCAGTAGTTGTAAACTACCTACCTACTTCTGTGTTTGATGAAATCTCTTGTAACAAAGCTTCACAAGCAGTTGATTTTTCTGCTACCACGATCTTTTGCTCAGCAAGTTTCTTGTTGAGCTCAACCAGCTGTACACTAGCTTCCTTCAGTTTAACTAAGCCCCCATCCAGCCGTTTACATTGTGCTAGGTAGAAAAAAAGGGAGAAATGTAAGTGATTAATTGACTGCATACTGTCACACAACAGTAGACAATTTCACAGAAGGTAACTACGCTTATAGGTGCACTTTGCAGCAAGGCAACCTCAGTTACGAAAGGAAAATGACTGCGAGATTTTTCCTTTCCTAAGCCTCCCACCCAAGATGGTGTTAATGTCACCTGAGCTGCCACAAAGCGGCCCTGTGCCACAACTTGCTTTCCATATTACACTGTCCATGTTTTATCCTCTTCACATATTTCAGTGCCCACTGAAGTACGAACAAGTATTGCTGCTTGAGGAAGAATGTCAAAACTTGAGCTAGGCTGAGCTGGTATTAGATTTAAAGTCAGACTCTTCCTCAGAGGAGTGTCTGGTTTGGAGATTCTGGCTCAGGTTCACACACAAAAGAATTTGAGGAGAGCCCACCGTTTGACAGACAGGGTCTGAACATTCACATGTGGCCAGGAAATTGGTCCAATGTCAAAACCAGATGCCAGCACAGCATTTCAACTAGTACTGGTAAAATGATTTTTGCACAATGTGAGTAATATGTGGGATTCTCACCAGAATTTTTTTTCTTTTTAAAATATTTAAATCACTTATTAAAAAGTAAAAAACATCTACATAGCCTTACCTAAAATGAACTCATTTTTCTCCTCCAGTAATTTTGAGTAAGTATTGATAAAATCAAGGTAATTCTTTGGTGTGACATGGTTTCTACGTCGCAGTTTCAGCAGAAACTTCTTGCTGAAATCCCCTACAGATTCATGCACCATGACCATGTGCTCAATCACTGACTTGGATTTCTCTGATGGGATGCGTGTGCTATTTCCTAAAATTGGGCAGAAGAAATAAAAAATTTCAAAGGTTTGTTGGGTTGGTTTTTTTTAAGAGTATGCCAATTACCATCTTTCTTATGTATATCTATGCCAGGTACAAAAAAAAAGTCTGCTTTCTGGGGAAAAAAGCAAGATCAAGGCAGAATCAGAAAAGAACCTGGGCCTCCTGGGAGGCAGGCCACATTGTCTGCAGAGTTGAGAACTTGATTTTTAGCAATTTTAAAAATCTATTTGAGTAAGAAACTTCCATCCAAAAACATTTTTTGACTGGGATTTTGCATCACCCGTTTAGACTCAGGGTAACAAGCACAATAGGACATCAAATTATTAAATCTACAAAAACTGGAAAGTAAAGACTATATTTCTTAGGCTATCCTAAGGGTTCACGGGTTAAAATATTGACATTTTACATACCAACAAAGGATTGTGCAACTGCATACAAGGCCTGGGAGGGCCAGGGCAAGAACCAGTCAATACCAGTATTGTTGACAAGACCTTAAAATAAAAGGATAGTGTTATCTGAAAAATTCTTTTGTAAATCTAGACCCTAATCTGCTGGGCAGTCCCATGCTTAACTTTATTTGCATCAAGAATCTGCAGGATCTGTCTTATTTGGCTCCTGCTTAGCAACTAAATTTACCACAAAGTGAATACTTCAATTGTGATAGTAAACAATCACTAGGCATCTGTGTCCTGCTAACCCCACTGTACTATTCTTTAGGTTGTACCATGCTACAGGATGCAGTCAAGAGCTGCAACAACATATTTTAATGCCTAGGTTAGGGTTCCCACCTGTGCCCTTCTTTCACGTGTCTCTTCCACCTCCCAGGACTCCTTTCAGCCACCTGCTGAAGCACAGCATCCACCAGGCTCAGGTGTTTTTTCTCTCAGTGGGTGTTCCTCTCACCATGCCCTTCTTTTGGCTTTGGACACACAAATGTTTCTCTTACCACTGTCCTAGTTGCATAATGATTTAATACCACGCATTCTTCTGTAAACTACAGAAGAAAGGCTGCAGACATAGGCTGTATATTTCCTGTTCAGTGAGGATGACCAATTGAGTTCTAGCTGTTCAGCTGGAAAATTAACTCATCTGGTAAATGCTAATCAATAATACCCACTGATATGTGGTAATTAACTGGAAAAAAAAAATCATGCACTAGAAATCCTTAATCACGAAACTGCTCTGCTTTGCTTTAGCTGCCAGACATCTCTGAGTGTCCACTGGAGATTTTCTCTTGCCTGCAAACCTGTATTTCACAGGGAAAGGACTAAGCAGTGTGTACAATTGATACCTGGGAAATTTCTGCACCACGTTCTCAGATTGTCCCCAACTGGAGACATTCCCAGGACAATGTGAAGGTTGCTTGCACATTTTTTTACAAAATATTGCCAGACACTCTCTTTAGCTGGGCTCACACCAGCTTTAGTAGCTTCATCTCCAATCTGACTTAGTATCGTATCTTTTTCATCATCTGCAAAAAGGGCTGGCACTATTCCTGTAACATAAGGACAGTAGAAGGCTAGTGAGAACAACTTGTAAGAGAAAACCATATGGCTGGGGATAGGGCAGATGAGAAAGCAGTCACAGATTTTAAACTTAGTTCTGCAAAAATGATTCTGGGTAGTTTTGAATGAACCTATTAATCTCCTTATGCTTCTCCTCCTCCCCCTAGCCCCCAGGAAAGATAGAGAGACAGTACTTAGGACGATGCAAGAGGATTTAGAGGAATAATTAAATCATTTTTTTTTGGGCTTCAGTAACATATACAAAATGTCACAAGAACATAAAGTGTTTTTAACTCTGCAAAGACAATCTTCATTAGTGTCTAGAAACCATCAGTTCACATATTCATTCTCTCAATCATGTGGCTAATATTGCCCAAGTTACCTAATGACAGACATAAGCAGAACAGGAACAGGGAAAACTAGACCAAGGAAAGGGATAAGATGTAACACATCTGTTTTCAAATCAGACTCTGTAGGAACTTCTGCAGAAAGGGTGGTCACACAGTGCCAGTTGCTGCATACACTAAAAGATATTAAACTACAGTTTAGAACACATATATAAGCAGTTGCTGCAGTTCAGATGAATGCTGTTCAAAAGCCAATGGGACAAACGGTGGGTTTGTGGCCAAATGCAGCTGAAGTTATATCTCAGTCTTGAAAGGAATCTGAGGCTCCTGCAACATCACGATCAGCGTAAATTAGCCCTGTAGGGGCTCCCCAGGCACATATAAATGACTGCAAGAAGATGCCAAAATGCCATTATTAAGGCCAAGATCATTTCAGGTAGTACTGAAAGGTGTAACTAACTAAAGCAGCAGATGGCACAGGGTGAAACAGTAATAGCTGGATCAAGGGTACATTTGAGATTACGAGTCACAAGTAGACACTGATAGGGAGTAATTGAGGCTGCCTGTGTCACCTAAAGTTAACATGTTGTTGATAAGTTCCAGGAAACTCTCGTCTGCTACATGAGCATCTGTAAACAAGAAGACCATTGACTTGTTCTCAATACCCAGCTTCTGGTACAAATTTTTCAAATCTTCTCTGAAATTATTTTCTCCATATCCTCGACTCAAGATGATCTCAAATACCTAAGGGTACAAACACATACTGAGAAGACACAGATGGACCCAAGACATGATGGTAACTCTGGATTTCTGTTAGAATGGATCAAGGGTTTTAGTTTGGCCCCTATCACCAGCAAGTGTGTAAATATAAAAAAAAAAATTATGCACTACATTCTTTTTTAAAATTACATTTGTACAACCCTGCAGGACTGCATGTTCAAAATTGCTTTGTGTTCATCCTCCTTTTTTGTTCTTCCCTTCCAAGGCAACAGCCTCTGTAAGAGACTGAAAGTACCTCTGAGAGAGGAACATTTCCTATCTGAAATATTACAGTATCCATCACAACAAGGTTCCTCAAGCAGCGCTGGCATGCTCTCATAATACAGATAATTAATAAAAGCGGTAGTTAAGGACAATTAGTTGTTTGCTTCCAAACCAATCCTTGTTTTCTGTCCCCAGTGCCAAAACCCAGATTTAGGCACTGACAGCTTCCTGTCCAGATCACCCACAGTCATCATCTTTGACTTCCCAGCAATCACCCCACCCAGTTTTTCTCTCCACAGGCAAGAGATGCCAGCCTGATCTTATCTTGACTGACTGACTTCCACCTACCCCACTAATTTAATCCTGATCACAATATTGCTTTCCTTGTCTCCTTTCACTGCAAAAATGCAGGGTCACTAACCTCACACCCAGCTGTATAGGCAGCCAGTCTCGTCAGAGACTGTTTTCCTGAGCCTCCCGCTCCTATCAGCAGGGCATGCCCACGATCCATCCGTATGATGCGATGTACATGGATTAAGTGCTCCAAAGCATCATCAAAAAGAACCAGATTCATTTTAGTATTAACTTCATTATATTCCTCCAAAATCTCCTGCAGAGAAAGGTGGACAGAATGTTACTAGGAGACCATTAATAAAATAACGCATTTAGCAGCATTATTCCTTTCCCCTTCCGCAGGGAAAATAAACTACTGGAAAACACTGCTGACTCTGCAGCTGATCTTCAATTTTCATTACTGCAGACCCCAAATGGGTAACAGTGCACACAGAAAGAGAACAGATTTCCTACGGTCTGAGGCAGGCTCCTGCCCATTTGTCAGGCACAGAGACAGAATCAGGCATGGTTCCAAGCTGATGCACACTACCTCAAAGAGAGCTTTTGCTGCATCATAATCTTGGATATCTTCATAAATACGAGGTTCTCCTTCACTCAGTGCCATTCTGAAATCTCCAAAAAGAATAGGATCCCTCATGGCCTGCTCCAAGTCATCTCTGAAATTCTCTTCAATCAGGTTTTTTATATGACCTTGTACCTTCAAAGAAATGAAATCAGTCAGGCACCACAACAAACCATTATTCTGAATCCAGTAACACTTAGAAGGGTGATGATGCAGATTTTTGTTCAAATACTGACTGATTTCAAAGGGATACTTATGTCACTAGAAGATCCAAAGACCACAGCCTCCTATTGTGTTCTGTGTATGATCTAAAATGATCTAATAGGCAGTTCAAGAACCATTCAAGCCAATGGACTGGAGAAGTTTAAGACAGAAAAGGTTAAGCCTGTTTAAAAAAAATACCTTTCATGTATTTGTGTAATTATTATATAACAGACATTCCTTCTCAGCATTCATAGATGTCTTACCGCCAAGATCTCTCACAAATCTTGTAAGTCTGAATGAATGTGTAAATACAGCAAAGCTGTGATATAATCATTCTGAGTTGTGAAAATTGAGCTGGAAATGTATCTTTGTATATTAGAGGAGAAAATTCAAAGCAGAAAAATTGGAAGCCATCTTAATCTACCTCTTTTTATCAAAGCAAGTTGCTTCGCAGTTTGCTTATACGTACGTAAACTTTACCCCTGTTCCTCCCCTAATTCTCAAGGTATAAAACTGTTGGCATTCTCTTGTGTTTTAAGATACAATTTGGAGCATTTCTACAGTTTGCCTAACAGCCAAAACTGAATCCATTGTTTAAGGACTTGGCTCTTATCCTTCTTTTCCTACTTGTATAGTCACATTCTGATACAATCCTTCCTAAAGGAAAATACTGACTTGAAGTGCTTTCCTGAGTTTTCCCCTTCACTGCTCTCACAGTTTGCCACCTGTGCCACTGCTAAACAATTTTCCTGGACAGGCAAACCCAGTGACACTTTCCATTCCTTCAGCAGATCTGCTTTCTTAATCTGCCATAGTCACTATTTTTTAGAAAAGCAAACTGCATGGGCCATGTTTTAAATTAATGGAGCAACATAGTGGTTAGACAAGTCTGCAAGCTGCCTGCAAGACCTGAGTGCAACAGTTGGTATTGTTGCTGGTGCAAATTAGTTGCCATAGTAATAGTCAGTGACTTCTAAAATCTGAAAGAAATTACTCACCAATGCCTTGTCTGCTTCATTAATCAGCCTGTCATGGAAAACCCTCAGGCACTCATTTCTCCAAACTCTCACCATCTGGGTCACTGTTGGAAACCTACATTAACATTGAAATATCAGACTGCACCGAATGAGCTGACATGATTCCTAAGACCATATGGTTAATAACCCTGAACAAAGTCTGGACTGATTTTTTTTTACTCTTTTTGATTTTGTTCTTTTCATAAGGATAAATAATTTGTTTGCTTGCTTTTTTATCTTTGGATATCTTATTTAAGAAAGACTAACACATCAGTGTTTGTAGAATAGACTAGACTAGACTAGACTAGACTAGACTAGAATAGTTCAGTTGGAGGTGATCTACAACGATCATCTAGTCCAACTGCCTGACCAATTCAGGGCTGACCAAGTTAAAGCACGTTATTAAGGGCATTGTCCAAATGCCTCTTAAACAGTGACAGGCTTGGAGCATCCACTACCTCTCTAGGAAGCCTGTTCCAGTGTCCAACCACCCTCTTGGTAAAGAAATGCTTCCTAATGTCCAGTCTCCAGTCCAAACCTCCCAGTTTGGTATAATCAGCAGAGTAATATCACAATTTAGGATGTTCCTGAACATTTTCTCATTGGGATGATGGTTTAATGAAAAGTGACCAAATGTGACTGATTTCATGTACGAAATTACCTCATCTTCAACCAGATTCATCCAATATAAATAGGTGTAGGGTCACTAAAGATAATTTCTCTGTTCTTACCTCTCTGGCGTTGTAAGAATAAGTCCATTAAAGACCCTGGAAAGATCCCGCAGGTTAAAAATGTAATGGAATTTGGAAGGAGTAGGGGGTAGGTCACGAATAATCATTTTATAAAGCTCCAAAGTACACACAGTAATCTTGTCAGAGATGGCTGATATAGACTCATTAAACATCTGCAAACATGAGAAAGAAGAGGTGTTTTCATGAGACTGCCCAGAGAGAACTCAATGCTATTAAACATATTTTGCTTTCCAGCTTTTAACCCTGCTTTGTATATTTCTTATAACTGAAGGCAAATATTTTCAGAAATTCATGTTCCTGTGCAGTATGAACATTCTGCAGCTAAATGTTTTGGGCAGGGCCCATCTTCACTCCCAAGCTTGCACTCCATTACTAGGGTTTCTACAGTACTTCCATAGCAGAAAAAATAAACTGCTCTTTTCATATATAATGTTGCCATTTAGTTGCTAGTAGTGCATTCTGCTGCATTATATTAAATTTTTCACTGTCATTCAGGAAAGAGTTTGCTGACCTGTTTGTATTTAGTTATAGGAACCATAACCAAATGGTTCACAGGTTTCAACCTATGACAAGCACTAGTTTTATAAATTATCTACTGACTTTAAAGTTTACATATTACTCAAGAATTTATCAAAACAATGTAAATTCATCTCTTGAGAAAGAGAAGAGGAAGGGAAAGGTTTGCATGAGGTTCTAAACAAAAAAAAAACAACAGATAACAGAAGATTTCAGGTCTTGTGCTAACACAGAAATAAATTTCTATTTAAAAATAATAAACTTGTTGAGCAATCCTTTACAAACAGTTACATTACCGCAGTGTGGCCTTTCAGGATGGAGGCATAGATCAAATGCAGTGATTGCTCAGAAGGAAAAGGTATGTTAAAAACACTGAAGAGTGAGATGAATCGAGGGTCAACTTCATTCCGACCTCCTCCAGCTTTCCCCATGGCAGCAATAAAACTCAGGTCTCGAAGAAGTTTACAGTTCATCTCCTTACCACGGTCATACAAGAAATCTTTTTCTAGTAGCAGCTTCAACAGGGCAATGGGTTGCTGTGTGCCATACTCATCAACCTTTGTAATACAAAAGAGTCAAGATATTTAGAGCACAGTACATCAAGCATGCCAATTACTGCTATAAATGTGGAAATATTGCGCTCCATACCCAGGAGAACACTACAAGGACTAAGTGACACTTTCTAAAGCTCTAGCACTGATTGTGAACATTCATCCCAATGTCTCCTGTGGGAAAAGCACCTTTTCTCCAAGAAAAACTAAATGCACACATACTTTTTTGCCCCATTTGTAAAGAGAAAGGGATGGTTTCTACAATATACAACCTGCAGCCAATATCAGGCCACATAAACATTATTTTAATGGCATAAAGAAATTATCCAACAGCATCTCTCTCATATATAGGACAAATATTGTAACAGACAGAAACAGCCCCTACTGCACAGAAGTCCAACTCTTCTGAAGATCCTAAGCTGAAATCCAGTTATGCACCTACCATGAATCTCCTTGACTCATAATTCATTGTATCTGTGTATGAAGGGACCACATCAGTGCCACCCGAAATGTTTCTATACTACCTCGCAAACTGTTGGCAGCTTACCCTTGGCATATTCATATCATCCATGAAAACAATGAGACGTTTTCCCATAGGAGGGCCATAAGTGTCTTTAGTTCGTTTCTCTACATTTGTCTCCAGGTTTCTCTGAATGTCCATTGATGTTGTACGAGAAGAGAAGTTAATTACTAGCAGCAGCTAGGAGGGGCAAAATGGATAAGAATGGATTTTTATCTGTTCTTTTTAAACTAGAACATTCAGAAATATTCTTTATATTAGACTGTCAGGCGTACAGGAAACACTTCTGTGGTCCATTTATTCACTTAAATTACAGATTACAAAAAAAGTAATCCCATTCTGAGCAGCTTGATAATATATATATACACTTTATGAAATTGAATCTGTACATGGTAAACAGAACAAAACATCTTTGATCCTGAAGGATTCCCAAATAATTCACATGCTTTGGGTCTGAGCTGGTAGTTAAATTACCAAAGTCAATATTGCTGCCCACAGACTCAGGCTTCACAGTGCAAATTTAACACAAGGACAAAGAAAGAAAATGCAGCTTTACAAACAAGGCAAAATGCCACATACATACATAAAGGTCTTTGTCCAGATGATTTAGGAAGTTTTGTGTAGTTGCTGTTTTAGATGTACCCGATTCACCTACAAGAACAACTGGGCGTTTTATTTTTAGCATCTGTTCTAGTAACCAAGTAGTGCGTGTTGTATCCACTGTAGGCACTGAAAAAGACCATGAATATGATAGCACGTTAAATTAAAATGCAGTACAGCTGGGGGATTTGTATTTATAGAATAGTGCTGGATCAGACTCTCAAGGCATTAACATGCAGTTGCACAAAGACATAAGCTGAAATATCAACTCACTAACAATGGTAAAGGAAAATTTTAATTGCTCAACCATTTCTTTTCAACTTTTATCATTAGGATCTTTTCTCCTATAGATATATTAAAAAAGAAGTTATCTTCCATATAGGAGGGTCACAGACTGGTTAGGCTCCATTTAATCTCTATTTCAAGGATATAATCGGGATTTATTTGGATTATAAGCATTTTCTCAGAACTCTACAGAGATTAATTTTTTTTCTATGTGAATAGCCTGCCATTAGGAGCAACTTTAGAGATCATATAATTATCTCCCGTGTCAGTGAAGTTAACATGTGCTTGCTGAAGTATTACTATAAAGTAACCTGCCTTAATTTGTCCTTAACTATGAAAAGCACCTGTCACCATTATACAGTGCTTGAAGTAACAACCGATAACGGCCTTAAGAATGTAATTTTTATTTACCGAGTACTTGAACCATGGAGCTGACATTTTTCTTCGAGTTTCTGGTAGAGCAGACTGTGAATCTTCTTCTATTCTGGCTTGTAAAAGGCATTGTTAGCTCCTAATAAGCCGTACTAACTGAAACAAGCTTTGCATCTTTACCTCATTTCTTTATTACACAGTGCTGTAAATATAACCTCTATTCCTGCTAAACTACTATGACAAGAACATTAAACTGATTTGTGCCATCACAAAAAGCTGAACCTGAGTAGACAACCTTCAGTACAGAAAGAGGATGTCTCATATTAAGTGCCATGCACTCAGTGGTGGCACGTTATAAATGAAAGGCATATCATCACTGTATTTTATCTTACACTCACCTAGAATGTCAGGAAATTTCACTTGAGGCTCATGAATATATTCAGGAACAAGTTTCATCCAAGGTACCCACTTTTTTTGAAATCCATCAAAATGAAAGTCATACAAAGTTGGCAGCTGACCTGCAAAACATTAAGCAAGTGGAGGTTTTCTAGGACACTGAAATATTTCATAAGAAAATAATCTGATTGAGATGAAAGTGAAGAGGAAGATTCTGGACCAAGTTGGGCAACACTGTGTTCTGTTTACTTGTCATTTAACCCTGTAAGACATTAATCAAAATTCTCCTAGTCCAGCACTTGGATCATACTATTGTTTTTTAAGTACCTTCCACTGGCTTTCCTTTCACATTTTATTTTTCCTTGCACTGTTTTTTTTTTTGTTCAGCTTGGCACAGAAAAGTACTGTTCTGTGAGGACAGACCAGTAGCTGAGAGTCATCTAGCATCAGTATCTCTACATAGTTTTCAGTGACAGTCCTTCAGAGAGCATATTTTGCAGCTAGGACAGCTAGCTGGAAGGAAAAAAAATGTTCTGCCTTCATGGAAACTAACACTTTTCTAATATAATTAATGGGATTCAGACTAAATTATGACAAGATCCTACCTGGCAGCTCCCCTGGCTTAGCCAGGATGTTATCATCATGAACAGTAGACATGCAGGAAATACGTTTAACATTTTCATCAAATTTAATTCTCCCAGCATCAAGAAGAGCAGCACCTAAGGAGGAATACAAAGCTTCCAAGAAAAAGCACTCCAGAACATTAGGATCTTCAGGCTGTACCACTAGAGCTTCCAGCATCATAGTCAACTGCACAACCTGTTGTAAAACAAGACAAAACTCTGAATAGAATTGCCATTTAGATACATGAAAACTGTTAATACGCTGTCAGCTGTCTGAGGGTTTGCTGATCTTTTGTCCTTACAGGTGTATCTCCTGATATGTGTATTAATGACAGTAGAGCAGCATTGTTAGGAACTGACTGTTTCTTTAGTCTCTGGGTGCTCATCACTAGCAAACTGACATTTCAGCATGGACTCGACTGCTGTGCTTTCTTTAGGAGGTTTTCACTCTCTCCAACATTAAATTTCTTTTTTTAGATAAACTTTTTCAACCTTTATTCTCTATTCTTTACCATATTTAAATCTGTTTGAGGAACAATTGTCTTCAGCTTTTCTTCATGTCTGCCATCCACAATTCCCTCTACAATCATATCAATAAGGCAGGGCACGTATTTTTGAAAGAGACGATTCAATTCAGTTCTCTCTTCCTGAGGAACAAAAAGGGCAATAATTAGCACACAGAAACTTGGAAAGCCAATTTTTGACAGCAGAGCTTTCCATCAATATCTGGCTGACCAAGTATGCTTGTTCTTGCAGGAATCTTCTACCAAAGACAGGGTACAGTCATATGAAGAGATGTGACACTGTTGTATGGATTGGGTTTTCAGCAGGTGAGGATCTGCATTCATCAGGTGCTAGCGACTAAGTTGTCTTACTTTAACTCCCTGTGGACTTGAGTTTTTAATCTAAAAGTAAGAAACAAGGACCTAAACAATCTCACTGTTAACTCTCTGGAGGTCAGGTAAACTGATTTCTTGGTTCTTCACTTCTCAGAAACAACCAGAAGTTAGAAAAGCTGGGGACTCCCTTTAGCCCTCTGCCAATTAGATTTGTTGTCAGAAAATTAGACTGCCTTTACAAAGTTTCTTTTTTACAGCTGTCTGCAGTTCAGTACTTAATACAGATACTCTCTGAACAAGTGCAGAAATTCCTACCTCATTTTCTCTTTCTCGTATCCACTTTTGCCAGTAGGGCTTATATTTCAGATTTTTAGGATCTACAAAGACCATTCCACAGCGGGATACCGTGGCAGGAGATGCATACTGTAAGTCACCAACCTGTAAAATAATCATACAAGATAATAATCCACTTAAACAAAGAACAGCCATGGTAACTGCTTTTTTCTGTATCTAACCCTCCCCATGTACTAAACGGTACAGTCATTACTGACCTCAAACAGCAAAGCACAGTGTGACTGAAGTCTAATCCGCTCCCCATTTGCCAGGGTCAATAACTTGTTGTCATCCATGACAGAATTCATATTTTCAACCCAGAGAGCATCCACATCTCCATCAAACAGAATGTACCTGTGGATACAGGAGCCAAGGAGCACTGACTAATCTCTGATTTTACTAACATATTTCAGAATCCAGATGTGCCATCAGTGGTGTCAATGTCAGTTCAGTGTTTTGAAACTTCCCATTCATTTTTTACAATGGCATAGTTCCCATCCATCTCACTGAGGCTAGAAACTCACACAAGACAGAAAGACCCCTGGACTTATTTAGCATTTGTTTTTAAAATAGTGCATTATCAAATATTAAAAAAATTTAAAACTCAACATCTAAAAATCATCACAATGATTTCTAGCTGTCTACCTTCGCTCTTTCTTGTCAGTAGGCCTGTTGATATCCCGAAAAATGTTTGACAGGACTCCATCTGTCCAGTCTCGTGTGGTAGGGTCAAGGATCCCATAAAGCTCAATCACACTCATAGCTTTAGGGTTCAGTGTGTAAAGCTTTGTCAATAATCCCAGCCTAAGGATACAGCAAGAAAAGCAATATTAAAATGACACAATACCATCTCATGTTAACCCAAGCAAATATCATGGTCAGCTCATGATCCTGTCATGACTACACAGAGCTGAATAATGCAATCTATGCCATTTTGCAACCTCATTTCCATGTATCAAATTCTATACTCACTTGTTTTGGGCCTGGCACAAAGCATTAATGACAACTGACTTGCCACCTCCAGTAGGTCCAACTACCATTGTAGTGTGACGAGTTAACATTGTCTCATACATCTGAACTACTTTATCCACCTGAAAAAATAAATATTGATTCAATAGACTGCTGCCCATAATTCTTCTAAATTCAGCAGCTGGTCTATATCAGCTAAGATTTCCTGGAGCCACTCCAGAGTGCAGCAGTGCATATCCAGCCTAATGTTCAGCAATCAGTAATGTTAGAAATTAATATTTTTTATACCTGGACTGGCAAAACAACATAACCCCCTTCTTCCAGCACTTGTTCTACAGCATCATTAAAGTTAGGGTAGCGGACTCGAGGGCAATCCAGGCCAGGAAACAGGTCAGAGATTAAGCCAAGGAAGAGAGGTACATCTTCAAACACAAATTTAGGAAGATTCATATCTCGTAGAGCTCTCATCAGAACAACTTCCTAGACAAAACATAGCAGAATCAATCTTTACCAAATAGCTAACCAATTATCTAATATGTAGTAACTTCATTGCCTGATAACTTCAAGTACAGCTGTGAGAATGTTTTCTTGGCATCAGTTACTAGTGGAAACAAAGGTTATTTTACAAGATTAAGTAGAACAATAGCTAAGAATAATACACTGCCTTTTTCTACCTTATTAACCAAATGCCTGGAGTGGCCCATACCACAGCTTCCTTGATTTTATGTTAAAATAACCAACTGTTTTATGAACGTACCCAAGTTCTGTAGTTCCCTTAAGAGCATAATTTAGACCCCAAATTGCAATGTGCATCTGTATGTAACTTTATAGGAGAGTTTCCTTCAGTTATCCCCAAGTTTTTAAGAAGAAATTTTAATAAGAATTTCCAGAGGCAACTGGGTATCACAACCATACATATAGAAATAAAAGAAAGCCATAAAAAGCAATGCAGTATTGCAAAACTTTTATTTATAAGTTTACTGTACTGCTTGCGCTACACAATTAACAACTGCATGACTGGAGCACTCACTGTTCAAAAACCAGCTTTTGCTATTCATCCAGATACATTCATCTGGCTATTTGCATCCTGGAATTAACATGTACTAAAATACCTCATTTTCTACAGATTTCCCTACTTTGACTTGAGTTCTGATGGTAACTTGCTGGCAGAGGGCATGCTGAAACTCAGTAGGAACAAAGTGAAATAATAAGGCAAATAACATCAATGTTCCTATTTCCAACGCAGAAAAACTACAGCAAATGCGTAAACACATCCTCTTCCTAATGAAAAAGATCATCTGCCCAAGGTAACTAAGCACCAAATCTACCTCACTGAGATCCGTTGATCCTCTTTTCAGTTCTCCAGCCATCACCAACACTGACTTAAGGGCCCGTAGTCCAAAGTCATAATGATGTTGTTTAGAAAGCTGTTCCTTTGCCAGCTTGTATAGCACTGTCATCTTTTTGGCAAGGATCTGTTTGAGATTTATGTTAGAGAATTGCAAATGTGTAAGTCGCAACCAAACACTGGCCATGCATACATGGGTGTGTACCTGGGTATGGCTAGCAATGAAATTTTCTTACCTTTGCCATAAGGAAACCTTCAGAAAAGAGCATGATTTCACAGATTTGCTGAAGATCTGGTACAATAACAACCACAGGCCTGAACAAAGCTTTTATAGACTCAGGAAGCTCAGTCCGGCCAGCATAACCAGGATTCATTGGAATAAAAATGCCCATACGGCTATCAAGGGTAATTTCCTGTCCTTCAAACTAAAGGTAAAGGAAAATGTTAGAACAATGTGTATTTGGAATTGAAATAAATAGTACTGTTTGCTCAAAGATAAAATCAGCAATACTGAGGACAACATGTTAAAATATTTAGCTCTAAGTAGTCACCCAGATGCCTTCATCTCACTGTTTGTATCTTGGATATAAACATCAAGGCATTTCACACTTCTCAATCAAATTTTTTGTCTGAGGCTTTTGAATTCCAATAAATATCAGTAAATAAAGCCTCACAATCCACATCAAGTTGTTACTCCTCTCCTTAATTACTACTATAGTACTCTCTCATTTACTCACTATTTTCCTATTTAGCTTTCTTTTGTTCCACTTCACAAAGAAAGAACCTAGCAAAGGACTAGGAAATCAGCAAGGATTTAACATCTCTGAAACTGAGAGTACATACTCTGGAGTTTCAAATGTTCAGCACAAACAAGTTACAGAAGAAGTGGTATGATGTGGTCTAACCCTGAAATCTTGTCCTCAAAAAACAAGATCAGCCTTCACAATTACTCTTGTTTTTCAATGTTTACCTGAAATCTTTTCAACTGATTCATTAAAGCGTTTCGAATAGTCTGAATCTGAGAAGAAATGACTGAAAGCACGGAAGCATCGATACGATTGAATTCATCAAAACATCCCCATGCTCCACACTGGGCAAGACCAGAGAAAATTTTACCAATTGCCTAACAAGAACAATAAGAAAAACTTTTCAGCAATGAATATATAAAACATTCAGCATCAGCAAATTTTGCAGTATGCTAAAACTCTTAATGACTGGGTAAAACATCTGGATATTTATATATGCAGGAGCTAGCAACATGCCATAAGGTCTTGCAATAATTACTTGCCAAGTGCAGATTGCCTGTGATGAGCTTAAACATATATCATCTAGTCATTGCTCCCCTGCTTGAAAGCACCTGAAATTCCTTCAGGAATTCATTCAAGATACACATTTTTTACTATCTTTCATTATCAATCAGCATAGTATCTCTAAGGGAGGCACATATTCAGAAGTTCAGAATATGTCCTTATCTTGGGCACTGAAAAAGAGCAGTAAGTGGCACTTTATCAGAGAACATAGATCTTTAACTCTTACTTTGAAATCCATGCCTTCTCCACAGTTTGTCACTACACACAGCAAGCCCAGTGCTTTGGCCAGATCCTTGGTTGTTTCTGTTTTCCCAGTACCTGCTGGCCCTGCTGGTGCTCCTCCCAAAAACATTGATAAAGCCTTTGAAGATAGATCAAAAAGCAAAGTAAAGCTTGGATTACATTTATATTAGGTTGTTAGCAAAATCAAAAATGAACATTTGCATACAAAATGCCTTAAATTTTACATGTGAATGTATTCTATTAATATGCTTCTTTGAGGCAATCAGGTTAGAAGGACATCACAACTGATTTCAAACATATTAGCCTTCACATTGGCATCTAAGAAATAACACAAAGTGGCAACAAAGCAATTATGTGAATAACTAGAAGTGTATTTTAAAAGGGCTTGTTAGTAAAAATCTCCTTGAACATATTACCTGTGTGAGTGTAAGATAAATACGATCTGTAAGCGGGGTGATCACAAGACGACCGTTCAAACCCATATACTCATAACCGTACGAAAACGTGCCTGTGCACTGCCGCACATTCAGTTCATCTGGCTCTCGGTCCCAGTAAAACCGCAGCTGGCTTTCCCATTCAAACTCCTGAGCCTGCAGAATGCTACACAAGAGAGACTTGCTCACATGAGGTAAAAGGACAGAAATACAATTTATGCATTTTGTATTTTCTCAGTAGGCTGGGGGGCAGTGTTTACCTGTCTCTTACGAATGTATCAACAATGTCTCTGGCATGAACATCAATAATGAGAACAGTGTTGTATTTTTTCCTGTCATTTTTGCTCAAAGGCATTGTAATGCGGGTAACCAGGTCATCAATTTGTCTATGCATTTTTTGAGCATAAAGTTTCATTGCCTGTTTTTCTCCCTTCTTCACTTTCCGAAAGACATCCTCTACCTCCCAAGTCCACCACACTTGATTAGCAGCCAGCACCATCATGCCTTGGTAGAGTAACATCCAATCAACTCTATGGGAAATACATATAGAGAAGCAGCCTGAGTCACTGTTTATTCTAAGTAACTGATCAGGACAGGAAAAAAAAAGAAAAGAAAAAGAAAGAAAAAGTAGTTCCTCCTATTTCTGCAACAACTACAACATGAGCCAAACTTTACAGAGATGTACAGAATTTTATCAAGGTGTGCTGTAGTATTTCAAAAACCTAGGAAATACTCTGACAGAAATGTTGCCTATTCCACTGCCAAGTGGAATTCATAGTGAGAAAAAAAACATACTGGGCACACAACACTAAAAATAAAAACTCAAGACTTAGGAAATTAGATAAGATAGATAAAATAATTTTTTTCTGGTCAGTTAAAATACTGCATATGCATGTATTCATATCCCTCCACTTACAGAAATACAGGCTAAATTGTGTAAAAATTTAAAAATTAAGTCTTTATTTTTCTGTATCGCTACAGGCTCATAATAACATATAAGATACTTGTGTTATCCTTGACACTGATTTTTTCACCTGCTTCTGTCTTCACAATATCGAAAAATGGCTTCCTTAGTAAGGAGTCTGTTCGTTCGTCTCATTTCTTCTAGCACTGCTGTCATCCAATTCTCCACTCTGCCTTTGGCAGCTACAGCATGTCGGAACTCCATCACCTCCCCCTCAGCTGAAATCATGGCTGTTGCAATTTTCTCATCACTATCACCATCCTGAAACCTCAGGGAGGCTATGTTATCATACATCTGAAATGCACCAACAAAGAAATTCTTTGTCATTTTAGAAACAAAGCTTAAAAGATGTAAGTGTATCTAGCCCCCATTTAATCTTGAAAAAAAATTTCCATGGACTCTAAAGAGAAATGGATGACTCGTAAGTATTCAAATACAAATGCTGATATATAGCTCAGCAGCCCAACTGCAGAGTAAACAAGCAGATGATCTGGCCCAAATGTCATTGATTTTTTTTCCAGAAAACAAAGATCTATCAGGAGCCACAGGAAGGTTATTTAATGATTGATCATTCTGGTGTATCTTGAATGTTCCTCCACCAACGTTCCTCTACCATAACTGCTACTGGCCAGTAGGAGAGCCAGGAGAGACCATCAATCAGATTCAATCTGGTTATTCAGATGCTTTGTCAAGGTGGTGCCAGGATGCTCTTTGCATGCAATAAACATTACTGCACCCTTAACAGCATGTACAGTATAGTCTGTTAAACTTTTTAAAGCACCTAAAAGCACAAGGCACTGTGGAAAGCCAGATGTTGTACCTTTATCATGTGTTCCTGGACACAAAGTGGGTTACTGCTGCCAAGGATACTAAGCAACTCCTCATCAGATATAAAGAAAAATCTTGGGAAAGCATTTCGCTTGGAATCCAAATAATCATTCAAGCTTTTCTGACATTTCTCCAACACATTGTTTATATGATGGAGGTCTGACAGACGATTTGGGGCTTCACAGCATTTTCTTATTGTTGGTTCTTTTACAGTTTCATCCATTATCTATATAGGAAGAAAAGAAAGTTTCTTACAGAAGTGAATTAGACAGAGTGTTAAATGTGGTTTCCTTTTGCTGCAGTGCTGTATGAAAACATGGCGACAGTCAGGCAAGCACAAGCATATGGCTGACTTTGCTCCTGTATACAGTAGTACTTCAAGTGAAGAAGAAACATAGCATTTCAGAACCACTATCTCGATTTTGCAGATGGGCAAAATAAAAGTAAGGCATATTTATACTGGGAGCATGTGTTCATAGGGGAACAGTGGCATTATGCCAGGAAAGTCTTTTTAGCATATATGTAGGTCCTCAACCTATAGAAACACATCTAAGCTTCTTATTATCATGGTAAAGGTAAAAAGATGCATCTAATTAAAGGAAAAGGGGATTCTGCCTGCCCTGTACTGCCAGCCAAGGATCTGTACTGCTAGTCAAGGATTACACCTCTGCCCAGCTTAGCTAAATCAGAAGTTTTCTGTTTATGACAGACGTGAAGTAAACCACGAATTCCTAGATACCCTAATCTCATATTCAATTCATAGTCTTACAAATGACACAGAAGATTACAGCTAACTTTGGAACTGGAAGCAAAATGCACTAAATAATTATGCTGATCACAAGTCAAGTCAGTCACTTGCCTTTTTAAACATCCTGTCCACACTGTCAAATATTTTGGCTTCTTCTGGAAGCTGTGATCGGATATCTCCACCAATAAAGATGCTCTCCAGGTACATCCATTTCCTCTGAACCACCATCCAGATCTAAGAATCAAACGTTACCATCAAAGAAAAAGAATACAATAGAAAACCTTGATTATAAATAAGAAACATTAATTATTTCATCTAGCACTTTCCTCCCTACCTCAATTACTTCACCAATCAAGGACAGAGTTTTTTCCCAGTGGTGAACGGTTGAAAGGAAAGGACCCACAAATCGACTGCCCAAAACACTCTGAAGGTTGACATTGTTGTCATCAAGAATCTCTAAAATTTCATCTACAGATCCCAGAATAAAGCCTCGCTTCTCAGTGCCTTTGAAGTACATTTGTACTGTGAATTTCAGGTGTTCCCATGTTTCTGCTATTTCCTTCACACCCTGCATGTGAGCATAAAAAGAGGCATGTGTCAGTCTTCCAAAAACCAGAGAACTATAATCTCAGCATAAACACGAAACAATTATTTCAGCAAAATTTTTGCACAGATTTTCTAACCCTGCTTTATAAAGGAGAGTCTATTTCAAAACATCATGATGGCAACCGAATGGATCCTTCTTTGTATCATTTTTCATAAGCAAAACTTGCTTACTGTAATAACAGAAATCCAATATACTGTTGCCAAATCCAAGATAGGTAGGTTTCTGTGCCATGTGGTAGCTTATTAACAGAGTTATTGATCTTAGTTGCCATGAGTAACATCATGACAGCTCCCTGAAGATGGACAAACTTGCTGTTATACTAATACAAAAATCTAAAATAAAACACATTGTTGTCATCTATATCTTTTTAGTTTTATTATGATTTTTTACATTACCTTCTCAATGCTAAGTTCCTTAACAGCAGTTCCAACTATTTCACTGATAACATCTGAGTGTTTGTCAAGTTCCATAGCGAACATGTTCTCCAAAGTGAATGTTTCTGTTGTCATTTCAAATCTTGTTCCTGTTCTCTCCATTAGGTCTTGCCAATGTCTGTTTTAAATTGACAGATCAACAATTGTACCAACCACCATGATACAGCAAAAATTAAAACAATTGTAATTTAATATATAATAATGAAACCATGCTTAGCACTCTACTGTTTAAACAAGAACTAGTATTTTGAATACATAAAGTATCCTAGTCATTGTAGTCACCTTGCATGCTATCACACGAGTTCATTAAACAGAAAGGGAAGTTTAAAGCTGCAGGACATAGCACGACCCCAGTAACTGAAACTGAAAGTTCAAACAAAACAAACAAAATCTTCCTATAGAGAGAAAATGGATTTAAATAAACCAAAGCAAACCTTTCTCTTAAAGCTTCATTTTTCAAATCAAGCAACAAAGGAATGGAGTCTCGAAATGCCTTCATTTTTGTTTCCAATTGAAAGGCTACTGGCATACTTCGTACTTGTTTGGGCAGCTTTCGAAGGGCTTTAAGAAATCCTTCAATTCCTTCCTGAAGAAACTGGACATTGAGGTTTATCCAGAGTGTCTGAGACCATTCTTTTTTAGCTGCCTGGGAACAAAGTCATCAGGGGGAAAAAAAAAATCATATTTCTTTTTAGTTCTGACAAAAAAAAATATATTTCCACTACAATAGGATCTAGAGACCATAGTCAGGATACAGATGTACTAACATTTTACAGAGGAAGAAACAGGTTGGTGTCCAAGATAGATTCATAGCCAAACACAATCAGTTGTATAAGAAATAATCCAAAGGAAATATGGAGAACAGGCAAAGCATCCTTAGGAGCACGCATTACAGGGTGTTTTAATTTTGGAAAAATAAAACTTATTTAAAAATAGTTAAGCTCAATTAAAGCCTGAGATATCCATTGTCACCTGTGCACATACTATATCCAAAAGCAGTTCCACTGAAATTATCAGGGGACTTGTGCAGTAAAACGGCACCACATAATTATTAGTGGGAGGGAGGTCTGCTCCTATCTGATAAGACTATGTGTCTTTGGTCCACTATAGAGGCACTGTTAGTCCTGTACTAACATCATTAAAATCATTTCATGGTGACAGTCAATTACAGGTCACAGCTTATTTCACGCAAAAGCTTAGAACAGAGTTGCCAGTAACTAGAGAACAATGCAGCCTTTTCTTTCCCCCACCTTTTCTGTATGTATGTGCATGAATATGCATGCGTCTGTGTATATATAGTGTAATACTTACTCTTTGTAATTCATAAATTTCATAGATCTGTTTTAGACCTTTCATATCATTCTGTGCTTTCATTAAGTGAGGGTACATTGTAACTGGCAAGTCAAAAAGTTTCTCAACACTGCCCAGTTCCTGACGAATTTTTTCCAGTTTTTCAAATTTTTTTTCGAAAATGGCCATGAGTTCCAGTCCTAAGAAAGGAGAGGAATTTTTCTAGATAAACAATCCCATAGATTACAGGGAATAAATAAGACAGCATTTGCATATAGTCTGTAGAAGTTAATAGCACAAAAAATGTCACATTCCTAGTTGATCAGTTTATATGTTAATAAGGAAAGCACAATTTTCTTGTTTTACATAAAATTTGAAGAATTGTCAAAAGACTAATATTTTAAAGACATCACTTTAGACACATTAATCCATTTACCTTTATCAAGATTTTCCCCAACAGCACCAGGCCCCTCAGTCATGAATTCATGGAAGAAATCTTCTGTCTCTTTGCTGTAGTCCTCAACTTGTTGTTGTGTAATCTAAAGAAAGCAGTGTTTAAATTGTTTTCCTTTCCATTTCTATTTTATTTCAATATTAATCACAAACATTACCTTTGTGAATGTTCTTTTTTTGCCTCCAAGGTTGTGATCAACTTCTGATGCTTCAAAGAACAGTCTCTCCCACTTTTCCCTGATCTCATCGGCCATCTCTTGCTCTTCTTTAGCTACCTAAAACAAAACAAATAATGTCTCTCACAATAAATAATTAGTCACAAGGAAGTGAGGAATAAGTGCTCACATTATAAATTTGCAAACAACAAAACCAGCATTGAAGTGATTTGAATCAGATTTAAACACAAGCAATATGTCCATTTTAAAGTGGAGATACTGTTTTGAGAAGGGAGTTTGGACTAGACAATCTCCAGACATCCCTTCTAACCTCAACAATGCTGTGATTCTGTAAAATGTCTTAAAAGGAAAACATGTATTCATTCACATGTGAGGCATTTGTGCCTCTAGTTCAAATCTGAAATGTTCTATGAGACAATGTGTAACATGCACTTACTGGAATATTGTACATTGCGAGAGTTCGGTATCTCTCGCAGATGTCTAAATATTTCAGTTCCACCTTGAAGGACATGCCTTTGATCTCCGCAATTGTGCCAAGGACAATTCTCAGATCTTCCAGGGAATCTGGAGGTCTCTTAAGACTCTGTGATAAGCTCTGTAAAAAGTAAAAATTATTTCCAGAAGCAACACTGAGAAAGCAATTAGGCAGAATTATAATTATGAGTCAAACATAAAACACAAGAAAATAACATGCTGATTAATTTTCATTTTCAGTCTATGTGGTAATCATAACACACACCAGAAAAAAAATAAACCAACAAAAAGTAAACCTCAGTTCAGAAGGGATGTTTTCGCTACAATAAAATAGAGGTTGTAAGCAGCAGTTTAAAGGAAACTTCAGAATTACCAGTATGAACCTTTCACCAGCTCAGGAGTGAGAAAAGTTCCGGCTTTTCATATTACTACTCTCGCCTGTTTCCCAGCTACAGCAAGGGACAAATCACCTCTTTACACAGGACACACCAGAATAAATCAGACAGTTTCAACCAATTTGGAGTGTGGTTCAGATTGTTGCCTACTACTCAGTGCTAGCTACATCATACCACGGATGTATGAAAACACCTACCTGAATCTTCTCCTCAAGCCTGAAGAGTTCTTCTCTTGCAGACTCATTAAGTAACTTTCCAAGTGAAACCACCCAGCCTCTAGCATTCTCCTGCACTGCATAGGCTAAAGGAGCCAGTTGAAGCCTGATAAATTGCTCATCGTTAATCAACGGCTGTTGAGTCACTTCCTGAGCTATCTTCATATAGAACTGCAACTCTTCATCAAAGGTGACACAAGCAGGCTTTTCTGCAGCTAACCTCTCCATGACTACATCTTTGTCTAATTTCCACAGAGGGTGGTACCTCTTCCATTGGTTCAAATACTCGCTGAGAGAAGCCAGGAGTTTGTGGACATTTTGAGTGATGAGAACAGCCTCTTCAATTATCAGAGGGTTCTGGGAGATGTCACTGTAAAAGCTGAAAGTGATAACTTCATCTTGCTTGACATGCTGAGGAGGGCATCCAATACAGGTACCATGCATCCATCGTACAAAATGCTAGAGTTTTCAAGACAGAGTTGAAAAACAGTTACTATGTAGAGAGTCATTTTAGTCAAATCATTCATCATTATTTAGAAGACTATGTAGGAGGTGGTGTGAATGATTTCTCAAATCAATTGTTTTTCTGACAACAAAAAAAAAGAGATTACATTTTCCCATAAACTTGAGAGAAGAGTTCATTTCATCCTAGCAAAATCTTTCCATGCATTATAGTCAATCTGCTTCTAAAATCTACACTGAGCAAAAATGTAACATGACATAGAGAAATAGGTATTAGATCAAACAGGCTGGATGTAGCAGTGGAGCAGAACAGCAAATCTGAGCATGGGAGGCACACAATCTAAATTTATTCATTTCAGGCGACATCTGGAATCACTTATCCATCAGCACAGGGCAGGAACACTGCCACAATATTTGGCTTCTTTTCTGGAAAGCAGTATGAACATACTTATACAGGGAAATATTGCTACACCTTTGCCAGCAAGCTAGATATTTCACCAGCTGTAAACTCGTTGTCCTAAATGTGTTTTAGGTGCCCTTCTCCCAGCATTTTCTGAATTGTTTTTCTGCTGCTTATGAGCAGAGCCATAATATAGGGAAGGCTACTCACATTCCTTATTCCACCAGCTTATCCATACATCAGAAAGCAACATCTGCAGTACAATCTGAAAAGTATTTCCTTCTGATGTATATTGATTTATAGAACCAAATCATGTCTTTACACTGGCAAAACTGCTGAAAAGTAACAAATAATTTTGCCTGAGTAAAAATTGCATGAAGTTTTATGGCAATTTTTTTCCTTTGTCATTGGTTTGTAAAATTAGGACAGTCTGTAAAATTAGTACAATGTTTTATTTCAAGATAAAGCAATATGAATCTTCTCTTTGATATTTATGCTTCCCCAAACATAAAGCAACATTAATACATTATAATCACAAGCAAACTCTAACAAGTAAATCTTTATCAAAAATCACCTTAGTGACCTCAACACAGTCTTGGATACATTGTGCAGTCATTTTGTCAATCTCACTGGCATTAGGTTGCAAGATTATCTTGGGAACAGATAAAACAGCTTCTGTTTGGAACAGTGGCACATTTGCAAGAACAGCTGCACTAAAAGCCTGCAAATTCCTAGGAAAGGAAAAAATTAATGTCAAAGATCATAACAATCAGATGCTGCCCCCCATAAAAATGCCCAGCAGAGACGGCAATTATCATGTACATGCTTAAATATGCAAGCAGACCTGTCTGAAGTCAGTTAGCACCAATTTCAGTTGGAAACACTGATACATATCAGACCAAAATTGTCCCACTAATACTGATTTAATGCAAAAGCTTGACTAGATAAAAGAAGCTATTGGAAGGAATTAATTGAGATACCCTGGTGCAAAAGGACCACGGTCAACTCCATCGCAAAAGTCCAGCCAAGAAAGCACAATGAAGTTGGCTGAGCATGGATCAGATTACAAAGACATGGATTGTGAGAAGAGATGGCCGGGAAGCTTTTATAACCCTGCAATGCTCTACTGTAATAATATCTTGCTTATAATGTAAGCCTTTATGATATCTTGCTGTAGGAATCTCTTTGGCCCCAGCTGCTGCAGAACAGGTAAAGTAAAATCCAACAAACTTTTGTTCTTGTACTGGTGTCCCTTGCATTACAGGGATGCATCTGGCACCCAGACACCAAGTTTTCAAAATTGTATTGTTTAGTAAAACAAAACCTTGACTTTAAAAATAAACCAGGCATATGCAGCTACACACACTGCAGAAAACATTATTATTCTCTTCTGCTAACAACACGCCAATATCCTTTTTCTCAGAATTTGGGTTTCTTCTGTACCTTGTTATCAGTTCTCCATTCTTCAAAGGAAAAAAAACAGTACAAATACAAATCTATATCAAACTGCAAATCACTGAGGTGTTCAAACAGAATATCAGTATACACACTGATCAACAGATTCAGAAAAACCTGAAGATGAAAGACTGAAAATCCATTAAAGCAAACAACTTACTTACTTCACAATTAACTGTGTCAACACCTGATAAATCCTATTTTCCCAGTATGCATAATAGGAAGTTAATTTTGGAGATTTGCCACTATTTGTATTGGCAACTCGTCCTTCCACTTTCATTAGCAATTGTGAAATGGCAGTATACTCTCTAATCATGTGTGCCACATCTTTTGCTCTTTCACACTTAATATACTCAAAAAATTCTTTCACTTCTGCAAAAGATACAAAAAATAGCATTAAGTGCAAAAGACCTAACAGACTTGCATACTGGAATAATTAGCTAGGCTTTATTTGTGAACATGAAATTGATTTGGTATACTGATAAAAAATATCTTCACTTACTAATGCTTAATTTATTAATATTTCAGCCCTCCAATTTTATATGGATTCAATTATTTAATAGCAACCATTAGATGTGAAAATAACCTTTTTAAGACTTACAAAGCGCTGAAAGAAATCTGATCCATCACTGACTCTGTTGACAGGGAGACCTGGGAGACAATCGCCTCACTGCAATTTCCATCTATGGAAACCAGTTCAGAAGGGAGCTGACGCTCTATGCGGACTGCAGCTCTAAGGCTACAGTACTGCATACAAGAAGGATAAGGAATTAAAGGGAAAGCTAAGGGGAAAGTGATCAAAAGCAAGGTAGACACAAGTCAAATGATCTATTTGGATGCTCATCTTTATGTTTCTTTCATTGACACCATCAGCTTTAGGGTACTGAAGCTCTGCTTGTGCTTCCTCTGTTACACCATGAAACACTACTGTAACTAGTTTTGGTAACAATTCAAAATGTTGATCATAGCAAATAAAAATGCAAAGTAGCAGACAGAGCAAAATAAACATCATAGAGCTTGGAAATTAAAATATAAAGACTTACGAGGAAGTTCATCACCATTTTTTATAAGTGGAAACTTAAAGAGATTTGTTGATTCTATGAAGAGAAGTTTGTTGCTTATGTCTTCAGAATTATTATGAATCTGATGGACAAGTGATTCAAACTTCCTGATGGCTTGTGTACATTGGACAATAAAGTCACCAATACCTTGAAAGAAATCACAACCATTTGGGTTTTTCTCTTTTAACAAGTATTTCACCAATGCATTGAAATTGCCACAACCAGATGTGTTTTATCTCTGATAATGAACTGAGGTGCTGCGGAAAGACAGATTAGATGATTTCTCACCTAATCCTTCATTAGCTCCCTTACAGCTGTTATCTAAGGGTCTCCATGCATTTCCTATTAGTGTTTTAAATATAGTAAAAACATAAGAAATACCCTCCTGGATCAGAGTCTGTCTAACCTACTATTCTGACTCTGACTGTGGCAACAGGATGCACCATTTAGTGATACATTACTGTCATATGACACCAAAAATAGATTGCAGAATTGAAGGGGTTTTTTAACTGAAAATCAGTATCTAAGGCCATTTTAAAATAGTATCTCCATTACCTACGGAGTTCCAGTTGAGTCTTCTGTGCCCTGATTTTAATACTCTCCAGAGTTCTTTAATATGGTCATCAAGAAGTTTGGTTTCTGCTTCATTCAGTGTTGCCATTAATTTCTGATAGCGATCCAGCATGTTTTTCAATCCATTTCTATACCTAAGGAGTGTAAGAAACACAACGACAACAAAACATAAAATCATCATTTTCTGGAAATACAGCTTTAAGCTCTGATCAAAGAGCAGATCACTTTTATCATTCCAATCAGGTGTCCATATAAAGAAAATTTGCAGAAATAACCACTGAATATGTTTTGATTATAAATGCAATTAATTTCCTATTGAAAACAAAAGAAAAATTTCATATGGCTCCAATAAGAGCTAGACAAACCTCTCCTGCTCCAACTCAGAAAAAGTTTTGAAGATAGCCTCAGTCTGAAGCACATAAATGAACTCAACAAGTGAGCTTTAAAATCCAGTTAGGGCCCTTATCAACATACTTGTGTGCTAAATGACTGTGACAATTTGGGCAAAGTGACTTATCCAAAGCTGCACAAGAAGAAAGCAGCAGTGAGTTTAAATGTGAGCTGAAATCTAAATGTCACTAACAATTCATTGCAAAACAAATTACTTTCCTTGTTTTTTCTCAGATTTGATGAGATGTTAATTTGTATGTTAACATTTGTATGTTAATTTGTAGCCCTACAGGGTAAAAGATGCAGACAGCGCCAGAGAAAAGCTTATTAGTGCAACATGGCCATTGGTAATTTTACCCTTTAAAAAAAAGTCACTAAGAGCTCTCGTATTTCCAAAATTCAGTCACTCAGGGCCTATTCTGATTTGGAGTGAAATAGTTTTAAACACTGCCTGTCTGTATGTGATCAGATATTCTGTTACAGCCTTACCTAAAATATCTGTCTTCCTGTAATGCCACGTGTCTTGCTAATCCTGGGACTGGAAACCCTAGTTGTTCCATGTACTTTGTTTCAATGATAATCTCTTGCAGTATGGGAGAGAAATTCACTATGAAGCGGACACTTTTTTTCCTGGTGACAGGCTCCTCTGTTACAGAGCTCTACAACAAGAAAGAGCAGCAGAAAGGAGAGGAACACCAAACTTACAATGCAAGGAAAAGGTCAGCTTTTGGAGACGTTTGAGAAGGCAGTAGGTAAAAGTCAGAATTGTTGACATTCAGAACTTGTGGAAATACCTTTAAAATTCAATAGCAACCTCAGCATTCTATTTTCAGAAATTATACTCAACTACCTCTTCAGTGAAAGCTAATTACAAGAAACAAACCAAATTGCGTCTGTTTACATACTGCTGCAACCAATTACAACAGAAATCTCAGTGGAAGTTCACAGTCAGACAAAAGTTTAGTTAGAATAGGATTCTGCATGATCTCTGCTGGGAACATACTTCTACCTAACTTCAGCTCAAAGTTTTCTTGCAATACCCCAAAGATGTTGCACCAAAACTCGAAAATTAACAGGAATTATAGCACAGAAGAACACAGAGAGAAACAACATTCATCCATTTGCCAGGTCATTCGGCAACTATGTCTTATAAAGGACCACAAACAATTCTGAACTCACAACTTCTGAAATATTCCTTTCAAAACCTGTGTTTAAAATATTATTCTTAGAAAAATCTCACTGACCATCAGATAGGTTTCAGTTCTTCCCCATACAGAAGTCTAGTATACTATCTTCATATATCTCACCTGCTCAGAAGTCTCTGGATTAACATTGGTTGCAGCCCCACCAGTGATGACAGTCAGCAGAGTATTTTTCAATAACAGTGGGAGTATCTGTTCAGTCCCATCTCTCCACTGATTGTATTTTTGATCTTCATACTCTTTCATCCTCTTGGCTACTCGAAGATATGTTTGTTTTACCTAAAAGAGAAAACTCTGTATAACTAATTTTAAAGACCATGAGAAATGTTCAACTAACCCATCTTAATATGGTGTCTTAATATGGTTTCTAATTTGTATTAGATGAAAGGGCAAGTAATGCTTTGTAATTAATGCAGGTGGTGGAGAATTTAGGTTCTTGAAATCTGTCATTGATTCTGTCACTGTCTCTGGGAAACAGCAGGAAGGTCTCAATCAGCTTCTCACGTCTAACATGGCTTGCTGTGTGCAAAGACATTCTTGGAACTTCACCTCACATAAGAGCACTTTCACATCTTTAGAAGAAGGGTATGAAGAAAGTATTTCCTCCTTTCAAAAGAATTAACATACTTCCTTTCCACGTTCACTAGCAAGCAACTCCTCTACTTCCTGAAATCGAATAATAGGGTGTTTGATCCGATAGAAAAGAGATCGGGACCAATATATTGCTCCAGCCACTGGAGGATGATTCTTGCACAAAGGTGGATCCTTCAGGTTCTGAACAAAGATTTGCTTAACATTTTCGACCTAAAAGAGAATAAAATATCACAAAGAATCATTTCTCTGCTTGCTTGTCCATGGTCAGTATCTAACCTGGTACATGGTACAAGCTCTGAAGCTAATTCCAGCAGCAGGATAAAAACAATGCTTCTGGGTTTTTTTTCATGCGTCTCTTGTTTGTATTAATTGCATTACAGAGAATGTCTTCCTTTCTATATCCTGTGGAACTGCTATTGTGGCAGTGTTCCCAGTAAGATTACATTTTATCATTATACTCAATGTTCTTTGAAATATCAAGAAAAATGCTATGACATGAAATGCTTTCCAACATACAGGCTTCAACACGTCAGAAATTATTTCTGCATTCACGATTGATCTCTGACACCTTTTGGTCATACCATGAACTTCTTGTCCATCGTAAGAAAGCTGTATGGTGTGAAAGATGTATTTTCTCCAGAAGGACTACAGTTGAACTGCTGTTCGCAAGCTAAAGGAATAGCCACAAGCCCTGTTGCATTCAGAGTACAGGCAAACATGTCTCAGTTCCCACACAGTGCCACACGTATACAGATATGCACATCCATTTCAGCAAATTAACCACACCATTTCTCCAACAGGCTCCAAAAACCAAGAGCAATTATGATGTTTATTTTTTAAGACTGATCAGTCTATCAGATAGTAAATGACTCTATACAGGTATTTAGACATATACACAGATTTATGATTTTCACTAGGTAAAGAGCTTCATGTACTACATAAGAAATAATTGAATTAAATACCTCTTTACAGTATTGGTCCAAAATATCATCAAACTTCATCATCATCTGCTTATTAATGGTTTCACGACAACGGATGTGTTTGAACTTTAACAGCATATCAAAGGCAGCTTCTGCTGAACGAAGGTTCTTAAAAGATTCATCAATGAAGTTTTTAGTCTTTTCTTCGATAACCTAAACAGAGGAAGAAGGCCAAGAAATCCTATCACTTAGAGATTCAGCTTGCAAAAACAAGAAAGGAAAGCAAAATGAAAATACTGTGGTCAAACATATTATAAATATTTTTTGTCTTATAAATCACTAACAAACTGATGGCTTTCCAGTAAGTTGCAGGAACTTAACATTAATTAATGTGTCTGCTGGGCAGGTATACAAATCACAAAAGACATTGTAACAATTTGTACTTTGTGAGTATCCTTAGCGGACGGGTGAAGCACTGAATGAATCCACACAAGGAAGTTTTACTTCTTTGTAGGACATGACTGAGACATGTCAGCACCAGAGTACAGAGAGGTCTGTTCATGCTGCAGTGATTCTGCCAATGAACAAAAAGTGTGCTTCACCATTTTCAAGATAAAGTGAAACTATAAACAAAAACAACTTGGAAACAGAATACTGGCTTAAAAAAATGGTCAAATTCCTCACATTTTAATTTACATATTTATTCATATATTATTTTCTTTTGCAAACTTACATTTTCTTTAAATGAAAATGTTGATATTCTAGAAGGAATTTGTATATAAGAACTAAAGGGAGGGGGGGAAATGACAGTATGTGGTACTTAACAAAACTTCTTCTTTAAATTCTGCCATAATTAATTTCCAGTCCTGTGCACTGCTGATGCTAAAAGGGTCAAAAGTCAGTTCTTCCATAGGACTAGTTAGTCCATTTACTCCTCTCACTAGATGATCAATACGCTTTGGATCCCCTGTGACAACTTTCAGTTCAGGACAAAATATATTGTAAAACTCTTCAATGATCTGTTAATTCAGAAGAACATACCAGAAAGCTTTAATTTTTTTTTCTGCCATTTAACACATCTTTCTGATATTATTTCCTTTAAAAAATAAAAACAGCTCAGAGAATGATCAATTCATGCTGCAATTTACATTTTGTGTATTTCTATACAACACACTAAGTAGCTTTATGGAAAAAAAAAAAAAACACTCCACAGGCCCAACACTTCAGTTGTTAAAACAGATAATACTCAGTTATTACTCCTTTTTATTCCACTTTTCACATACACAGTTTTTACATACACAATCTATAGCATCTGACCATTGATGGACCACTAATATTTCTAATTACTCTGACTTAAATTAGCCTAAATATAGCATCTCTCCATTTATGTTATCCTGAAATCAATATACTGATTCATATATGGTCCAATTTTATATTATAGTATACTGAAATGATTATTTTATCTAAAATTATTAAGCTAGCAACCCACAAAAACTGCAAAGCTGTGGAACAGTTGTTACAAGTCTGTCTGTCCATAACAGCAACGTACCCAGTAATATCTCTCCTCAGCCAGTACCTTGAGAAGGGTTATTTTATCTCAAGGGTTAAGCGCAGCTTTGTTGGAAACACAAAACCACTACAAAACTAAAGGCTGTTAACATTTCAACAACTACAAAACAAAAGAATCTCCTCTACAGAATAAGACACTGATCACACAATCATTTTATTTATTGTCTGTATTACTACCTGCAAAATATCATACAGATCTTGACAGACTGAAGCCATATAATCTGTTTTTTCAAATAAACTTTTTCGGTCAAATTCCCAGTGTTGCTCTCCTCCTGCTGCTTCAATTTGGGTGCGAACAGCAAAATAACATTTCTTCCACTGTTCAAGAGTGCTTTTGGCTTCTGCTATTTCCTCTTTTGCAGCAGCTCTATCTTCTCTATTAATCAAATCAAAACAGTTAAGACACTATAGACAGAAAGATTATAGATTGAAAATTATAGCTTAACTGGATTAATATATTCTGGTTTAGTAGCTTCTAATTATAAAAGATCTAGGTAAAACTTGTAACTGCGAGGTCTTAATTTTCAATGTAACTGATTTTGAAATAAGATATTATTTCAGAACTGATTTTGATTATATTTATGCCACTTTTTTACCACTATAATTCTATTAGTTTTATTGATTTATGTCCTTTTGAGACAAAAGAGGACAAGCACCTATTTCTTCAGGGATGATTCAGTAATTTAGGAAAATTACAAAATACATTGACTTTTAATTGACCTTCTAATACAACTTCAGATAGTGAAAAACACTGAAATATATTTGATTAAAGTGTTATCTACTGCACTTCCTGCAGAACAAGCAAAGCTTTTAATAAATACAGCCTAGTTAAACAGGAATCCAATACTTACTTAAACAGCGTGTGTAAATCCACAGCTTTGTACACTCTTGTTGAAATTTCCCATGCAATTCGTTCCATGAGGGGTGCCATCCGTTCATCGTTGTTGTAATGCCGTGATATAGTCCATACCATTCTCAGGGCGTTCATTAGTGAAGGAATTGTATCGAAGACAATTTTAAATCCAGTGCCATATGTTAAATTCTATTAAATTATAAATATTGTGAATAAGATGCCATGAAAATATAGACACATATTTAATAAATCGATATTTATTCTATAGATACCTGAAGTTAAGAAAGTCTGTGACATTACTAAATAAGCAACCCAGTCAAGGAAACACACTGATGCCTAAGTAACACACAAGGTTCAGGATGTGCAAATCTGCATCTATTGCTCAAAATGCTTTTAGGTCCTGTCTCAGTAATATTCTCCTTTCCTTAAAAGATGTCCCAAGGCTGGTTTTGGGTTAGCTTTTTATCTGGATGTTCAAATGATCTTCAACAAAACTTAAAAATTGAGGCATCAGCTGTAATCAGTGACAGATTTACAAACTGAGCTGTTCACAGCTCTGGGCTTCTGCTTTCAAATATTAGAACAAGTGTAACTCAAACAAAATAAGCAAGCTTTTTTTTTTAATTAAATATAAAAAAGCTAGAAACTATATTTATGCTGATAAAAAGTAAAAAATAAACAATAGGTGATTATATCAACAGAGAAACCAAACTCGGTAATTAGAGTTAAAACTTCACAAAGTTTTCTTACAGATACATACCTTCAAATGGCGTTCGAGAGTTGAAAGAAACTTAACATTATCTAGAGCTTCCACCTGGTATTTTCTGAGGTCACTTAAGACTAACTGTAACTCTCCAATATGCTCAGATTCAGCTTCCTGTAATATTTCCAAGACTTTTTGCACTTCTGGATGCTTTGTCTGTTCAGTAAGGGCACTTAAAGTATCGTTTCTTTCACGCCAGAAGTCAACTTCTGCAAGTGGACCATTACCCTATGAGTCATGTGGAATAAAATAAAAATTTTAAATTACCATTATCCAAGAGTGATAACCTATAACCAGGACTATATTTGTTCCTTCTTTTCAATATGCTCTATGCTGAGAAAAACCTGATATAATTCAACTATGCAAAGAACCTAGAGAGAAGGTTCTTGAAATCAAGAGAGTTTTACACATACTGAAGGGAACTGCTCATGGGAGAGGCCATGCTGCAAAAGCTTATACACAGGGAACTTCGTAGACATGAAATCCCTCAGTACTTTTAATGGTATTACTCATATGTGTAAGCATTTGCAAAATCAGAACCTTATAACTGGAATTTATTTTTGTTTGAGTGAGTTGACATTTTCAAGCAAAAATATAGTTGCATATTTTTAAAAAATCACTGTGGCTTTTAATATTTCATTGTTATATTTAAAAGAGTACAGATAATAAAAGTGTCTTAGTTTTCCACAGTTACCCTGTGTTGGTAGGATCTGCAGTGAGTTTTTATATTCTATTTCCCAGAGTCACACAGTTCCTCACTAGTTTTGTTCTACTTTAGATTAATTAGTAAATGGCTTTCCAACAATCAAACATGAAGATGGGTTAAAAATGAGCACTAACCATTCAAAGAGATTCTTGTGGGGAAATGAAGCAATGTCTCCAGGAATAAAAGCTTAGTGTTACCTGTGGAACCTTTGTCAGCTGTGCCTCGAGAGCTGTGGATATTAATTTCTGCCAGGCCATTGCACAACTGTCCAGAGCTACAACCACTTCTGAAATTGTGGCAAGAACAGTCACTTCTCCATCTAGATTTATAGTTGGCATCTCCAGTTTAATATCTCCTATGGAGGAAAAGGCACATAGAATTAAGTGCCTTGTTGCATCAGCATTGGTAAAGTAACACCACGGAAATGGCTTATGCCTTCCACCTTGTTAGCTGCTTGAGGAGAGGTAACATACCACTTGCTCTGCCTGTTTGAGAATATGGTAAAAAACATCCGGTTCCTTCACAGTTAACACAGTGCAAATAAAGATATATTCCTAAAAATACATGGAAAATTCTCAGCTTTCAAGTCTTAACCCAGTCTCTAACTACTAAGAATTAGGATTAGGTCTCTGCTGAATAAGATTATCAGTCTGCCTATTGTAGGCCACTACGCTCTCCTTAATGGCATGGCACTAGCCCCTGTCAGAGAAGAGATTCTAAACAACACATCAAAGTCTCATTTGATCTACCACTTTCTATATCCTGCTATGGCCTGAGTGCCCTGAACACTGGTAAGTAACAAGGCATGTTTACCCTCTCTCCTATTTTCGCTCCAGGTCATTTGAAATACTATAACTGATTTAATCTATTTCCCCATACTGCCTGCTATGCTTCAGGGCAGTAAAAATAGAGAAACTTTAATCAGGGCTGGAGCTCCCCCAGAAATTATATGTATTTGTTATTCTATATAAAGCCATCCCTAGGTGAACCTCTTTCTACTCAAGCACTTCTACCTCTTCTACCTCAAGCACTCTAAACAGCATGGTGCTGGCATAGGCAGAACACTCGCCTCCAGTTTGTTGTACAGTCTGCTGAGTAACATTTAAGAATTCTTGCTCATTTATCTGCATCTCATTCCTCATCTGAATATGACAGTATTCCACAGGCTGTTCTTTCTTTTCTGCAAGCTCAGTCTCAGGTAAATTGCTTTTTTCAGAATCTGTGTTTTCACTATCTGGATGAAAGGAAGTTTCCTCAGTCTGCTGCTGACTATAGGAGAGAGCTGGTGAAGACACCTACAATTAAAACAGGTACCATAGATTAGATGGTTCTTATTTAAAAAGAAAACAGTAAAAGTCAGGTTACTAGCAATTTGCTTAAGCATTGGATGTGTTGTTCTAAAGTTTAATTGAAGTGTATCTCCTTCCATTTCACCTCTTTAGCATCATTTTCCCTGCCTCAGGTTCTGCAGGGGAATCAGCTCCAGTATGCTTTTACAAAAGTCTGTCAGCACAAAAATAAAGGTATCTGGTGTCACACTCTTACATGTTCCTCATATAGAGCCAGGCAATGAAATAATGCCTATCTCCACATCTTTACAAAAATTTGGGAAACAAAATACCACAGGATTAACAAAAACTTTATTTTGGCATATGAAGGTCACTCATTAAATACTAGTATTTCTTATGCATAGTCCATATGGTCAGCAGAATACTAAATAGGCAAACCACTCATAGAAACACTCAAGACACCCTATATAAAAGCTGTAACACATTTACCTGTGAGATGGCATTCTTTAGCATCAAAAGCGTATCATCAGTCAGAACACCAAACTTTATCACTTTAGGAAGAACCTCATTAGCTTCAGTCAGGTCATTAGGTTCAGTAACTCTTTCTAAACAGTATACAAACAATTAGCATAAATCGAACTATTTGATACAGAAAATACAAAGCATAAAGTCCTTTCAATAATAAGTTAAAACTTCAATAAAACAAACTGTGTTTGTAATAAAATAAGTTTTATGCAAGTCGCTTTCAAAACTGGTCCTGGTTTTAACAGTGTAGATGGTTTTTTAGAAAGGGCAGAAAAATATGTCATCATCTGACTCTAGGTCTTTACAATCCAGCCTTATAGTTACAAAATGGTTTTCTGTTCAAACAAAACAGTCACCTTGATTTGAACTCCTATTCTACGCACAGACTAGGAAAATTCTGCACAGAACTGACGTAAAATGACCAAGTACATTACCATAATTGTCTTTTTTTGTCAAATGTCCTGTTTCTAGAAAAACTGAAACAGACACATACAAATACTTTGTAGCCTTAAAACACACATGTTGCTGCTCAGTGAGCCCACATAAATGTTTATGCTCGGGCCAGTCTCTGGCACTAAATTAGAGTTAACAGATTGTTGACAGTTCCTGGATATAGATGTGGAAATACTCGTTTGTTTTAGTGAAGAAGCTGTTTCCTATAGGGCTACAGCTAGATACTGAGGTCTGATTGCGACCAGAACCAGAGCTACTTCAGATGCTGGAATAATTGTCTTGAATAATTCATGCTTGAATAACTCTTGTTTTATGACAAAAGCATGAAATATCAGAATGAAACATGCTGCTGCTGTGTATCAGAATTTGAGTCAGGTAAGGCTGTCTGATACTCCAGTTGTTCTTAGCACCACCTTATGGTCTAGCTTTCACTTATGGATATGCACTATCCTGAATCCCAGTCACCATCACATTTTCTCAGTGTGAAGTACTGTTTAATCCAAAGACTGAAAACACTGAGCATGCAGTTATTCAGAGCATATACCTCTGGTGCCTCTCAGAAAATACACAGTAAAATCTGACTCAAATTCTTCAGGAATTTCATCAAGAGCCACATGGAAACACACTTTGTCAACTTTCTGTTCTTGTAGCTGAAACAGAAAATAAAAAGGAAGTACGACTATTACTGTTTGCTGCCATGTTTCTTAACAGCAAGAAAACATTTGCCTGCTGTTAGCAATAGGAAAGAATCATTAGTTTAACTGCATTATCTTCACATTGCTATCCAAGTAAACTACTAACATAAATGAAATGTTAAAAAAAAATCACTCCGCTAACAATAAAAATCATCAGCTTTGGAAACAATGTTGATTTCCAGACCAACAGGACTAAAAGCATTAGTGCTTGAAACATAAGAAACCAGAAAGCACTTAAATGTCCACCCTGGCCCGTGCCTTTCTGAGAATGTGCAAGCACCTACTCGCTTCCACTTGCATCTCAATCATAAACGAAGTTTAGTTAGAAATCCCAAGCTCCACCCTGACCATCTAATTAAGTAAAAGACTTGAGGTACAAAAGCCTTTGATCACTGTTCCTTACATGCTCCTCCCATGGTGTCTTTATCTAGTAATTATTCTAGCTGTAACTTTTCTTTCATTCTGGGAATAGCCAGTGTGGTACCTGAGTGACTCACTGCTGCACTTCCTCACCAAAAATCATAGTGTTTTGCCAAGTAAATTACCTTTGCAATGTCTTGTCAGTCAATGTCAGAGGCTGTGGCAGACACCACAGGCCGTTGGTTTTGAATGGAAATTCCTGTTCTCATAAAATGTTTTGTTCTGCTCTGAGTACTTGCTCTGCACTGTATCTCCTTAATTTGCCTACTGGTTTTACTGAATTATTTGCAGCAGAAAGCCAGAATCTTCATATCCACAAAAGAACAGAGGGAAATACAACAGACTTACCTGTGGTGCGTGTTCCGTACTGTCAGTTGTAAATCTTTGCTCCAGTTTACTCAATCGAGACTCGCTAGAGAGAACTGATACCTGACCTGACACACTTTCATCATCTATAGATGGCAGAGGGGATGTCTTGCTTTTCTGAGTCATCCCTAAGAAAGATAAACACAGGAGAACTCAGTTAAAGAACAGGTATTCCATGCATATAAGAGGGATCCTTCCAATCTTCTTCTCAAACTAAATGAGCATTTTCTTCCATCTTCAGCATCACCTTTCAACAACCAGCCACCCAAACTTGGTGTTAATCATACATTGTCCCATAGGACAGCACTACTGCTAAAGAACTGAATACAAATATGCAAGTAACTACACTGCATTCCAAAGGTAACTGGGCTTTTTCAGAATATCCTTACCAGTATTTTCCAACGCAATTGATCTTTTATGAGAAAATAAGAAGATTAACACATTTCAAACTGAAATCACTTTGTAAAATGAAATGCAAACAATTAAGGATTTTGTCATGCCAGATCTAAGATGTGGAAAATGTTTACAGTTATGGCATGCCCAAGAGGTGATGATGAAGACATTGTTACACAGGAACAACTGCATAAATTCCAGGGCTACTCAAGAATTTCAAACTTTATTTCATACTGTCTTTCAGAAGGTGCACCATGTCTTCTTCCCCTTTCAGCACAGGCTTCTGGACACTTAAAATAAATGCTTTTGAGCTTTTGAGCATTAACCCGCAGCATTGCAGCTGCCTCCATTCAGAGGTGCAGAGTGGGAAGTTGAATTGTATCATTTCTTTAGTTTACTTATACCCACACCAGGCTTCAGCACTTAACTTCTGTGATCCTATTCTTTTTGCACAGTAGGAACAATTTTTTTTTTATGGGTATAAAATACCGGGCCATGACTCTCTGCTTCTGCAAGTAACTGTTCAGAAGCTTGTGGGAGTTAGATACTGACAGCAGATAAGTGAATTTCTGAGACACGGAAAATCATTGCTCTCTTCTGACACCCTTTCTATTGCTTTTTATTTTTTTTTTCTTTTTCTTTTTTTTTTTTTTTTTTTTGTGAAAGGCTTCTCTACAATACTGTGGTTAAAGTATTGGACCAATGTTAACTCTTTACAGGACCACCACTTTTATCCTCAATAAACTACATCAGAATAAAGAGAAGGGCTTGTATCTCATAAGACCAGCGGAATTAATTTATTCCTACTAAAGGGAAGACATTCATTCTACTTCTTTTAATAAAATTAACCTCTAAATATCTAAAATTAGAAAGCAAATAAAAGATGTCACAGACAAAGGTTGGATAGAAGATCTGTGCTTGTGGCTTGATTTTTTTTTCATCCCAGACAGTCTCTTTCTTTCCATTTGTTTGGAAGAGAGTCAAATTAGGATCGGTTTCTTTCAAAGGAGCGTCTGAAGCAGAAGCTGTTGAGAAATCACTAATTAGCCACACTGTCCAGGACACTATCCACAAAATCAAATCTGCTTTCCTGGGAAAAGAAGCTGTCAATGTTACAGATACTGCTGGATCTGTTCAGGAGAGCGATGGTAGCTGGTCACGTTTAGCCCCCACAGCAGTATGGCCTGCAATGACTATAGTTTGGCGGCTCAATCCACCACTTCGTTCCAGCGCTACTGGCTGTAGCCTTCCAGCGTTCCAGCCTTCCTGGCTGTTCCAGTCAACTAACTGCTCAGGAAATAGGTTATCTGGGCCTTCCTCCTGCTGCTCACCTGCAGACTCACCTATGTCACGTGTGTCTGCACACACACAAAATGGCAGGGCAGCATGATGTAACCCCTCTGCAATGGGGACGGTGCAAATCTCACCAAGGCACAACCAGAGACAAGAATTATGGAAATGTGTGGGATAGCAGGGGTTCAGGAGGACTAGATCCAGCCCAAGGAAAGGCAGTGAAAGGGGTAAGGATAGGGGTAATGGCGCTGGGACTCAGGAGATGGGACAGATCGGGGTTTGAGGGAGAGGGAAATAGCGAGTTGGGGAGAGAGGGAAGTGGCTCTGGGTCAGGCAGGGCCCAGAGGAGGGGCGGGCAGTCCGGGACAGCGGTGTCCTCACCCACTGCCTCCTCGCCGGCCCGCCCGGCCCGCAGCAGCAGCAGCGCCGTGCCTGCCTCGCTCCCATCGTCCCCGTCCTTAGCGCCGCGGTCGAAAAAGCGCAGCACGGTCTGTGCATCCCCGCCGCGGTTCAGCAGCTCCTCGAAAGGCGTGGGGTCGGTCAAACCCAGGACGGCGAGCACTCGGTCCCGCAACCACTGCACCCGCACATCGTCCAGACTCATGGCGGCAACCCCCGGTGTCCGCCCGACGCCTCCCGGTGGCCACGGCAACGACCCGGGGAGGAGCGACGGCCGCGGCCCGCCCAACGCCCGCCTCGCGCGGCCGCTTCCCGCCCACCGCCCGCCTCGCGCAGCAGCCTCCCGCCCACCGCCCGCCTCGCGCAGCAGCCTCCCGCCCAACGCTCGCCTCGCGCGGCCGCTTCCCGCCCACCGCCCGCCTCGCGCAGCAGCCTCCCGCCCAACGCCCGCCTCGCGCGGCCGCTTCCCGCCCACCGCCCGCCTCACGGGGCTGGTTCCCGCCCAGCGGCCGGCTCGCGCAGGAGCCTCGCGGGCCGCCTTTCGCCTCATCCCGACCACCCGCGGGCTCTGAAACAAGGGGAGCGCCTCAGGCAGAGGGGACACGGGGGACGGGGAAGGGCTTCCCGCCTGGAGAGCGCAGGAGGCCAGGCCCTCCCCCTGCTCCCGCATTGCCAGGTGCGGAGAAAGGCTACGTGCAAACACAGGGCCCCGCTCTGAACAGCGCAAACGAGGTTTTATTCTGAATTAGTTCGAAAGGAGTGCAAAATTTAGCTTATGCTGTTTTCATGGCACAGATGTTAAAACGTTACCATAATATCCCCATTTTTGCACTGATACAAAAAATAATACAAAATGATCTCTTTCCATCTCTTCAGTATAAACTTTGGTTCAACACCACCAGATAAGTAACACGATGTATGTCCTTACAGCCACACATAAACAAGGATTGAGGCCAATTAATCATTCCCCGTGCCAAAGTTACTCCTCGGAGTAGAAGCTGCATGGCACCACACTATAAAAATAGAACCTGGGATAAAAATTCCTCATAAGCAGTTCGATTCTTTCATTTGAGTCCTCACGCAGAGAACCCAGATAATGCATGACTTTTTCTGAGGCCTTGACTGATCAAGGTCACTGCAAGCAAGGTGCTGCACACACCATGCTTTGCAGAACAGCTCCTATGAGAAAGCTCCTCACTACAGGGAAGTAAGAGGAGTAATAGTTCCAGTCTCCACTTCTAATCTTGCCTTCTTCCATAACATTAAATATCACTGTGGTTTCTGAAAGACTCAAGTAATATCTCTGGGCAGAACTCAGAATAAACAGATTTTTCGGTGCAATTTTAAATATGGCCAAGAAAGAGCACGTTGCATTGCTATGTGTAAATTTACATTTCATAATCCTCCTGGAATAGATACTGGAAACAAACTGTTCTGTTGCACTGCTGAATTGTTCCCAAAGTGCATGAGAGGGTAGCTTCCTTAAGTACGTCATTAGTAATTTATGTTTAACATGATGAAAAAGTCTTTTAGGTAACTTAAAAGTAACCATTCAAGAAAATAAACAGCCTCAACAAAAGAAAAAAGCCTACACTGGTTTTAGAACAAGCAGTAACAACTTTTTTTTTTTTTTTTTAGGAATAAAATTAATTTACAACATTAGTTTATCAAGAAAAATGTACATTTTATATCTATATACTTTACAAGATGCTCCAGATCTGCTATGGATTTCTATGGGAGGTATATATTACAGAATTATTTGGCTGCATTATAAGGCAATCAGTGAAAAACACTTTGTCCTACAAGAAACCATTCGTAGGTGAGATCCAATCACATGATTATCTGCAGACAATTCCAAACATTTCTGCTGACAGCAACCAACCTATGCCGTATCATCTTTATTAAAATGTAAAGAAATGTGCTTAAAAGAGAAAGGCGTAAACTTGTATCCTCCACCGGTGTAGAATTTGTTCTGAAATTCCACCCTGAAACGAGACAAGAAAAACAGAATCTGTGTATTAATCCAAAATGACCGGCTGTCAAGGGACAGAACTGTGCAAGACAAGAGCTGAACAAAACCAATCCTCATCCTGTCACTATGCTTTCTGTGCAGCTATTTAACCTTCCCATCACAGACCTAGGCAAATTCCATGCTTCTCAAGAGACCCACCACACTTACATTGTGCTGTAACGGCTCATTCCTCACTTCTGTCTTACTAATTTGTTTTCAAGCTAGCTGGAGTTAATTGTTTTGGAAATATACGATACCATTCTCTGTAATGTACACAGCTCTGCCCCATGTTTATATACTATATCTCTGCCTTTTCTTACACTGTAAATTTCATTAGGTTTCAAACTACGTATTCTCTGAATCCACTCAAATGTGCAGAGCTCGTGATATTAAGACTAAGAAAGGATTAAAATACCTAAGGGTTGGCAGCCTCACTTTAGCAAAAGTTTTGCTCACTAATATAAATGTTCTATTGAACCAAATAAATAAATTAGATTGAAGCCATTTAGTGATATAACCAAACTGAAATTAATTATCCACATTACTAATATTCTATAGTAAAAAAAGCTGCAATACTATAAATGAAATGTACTCATAGTTTGCACCAAAATCAACTCTGAATGTGGTTGAGGTTAATATGCATCATAAGCCAATATAATATTTGAATTTACTGAAGATATTCCAGAGGAACAATCACATTCAACTAACAAGCCATTTATTTAATGTGATAAGATTAATCTAGTACAGTAGCATTAGGCTGTTGAATTTTACACTTTTCTTTTTAACAAGGCATCTAATATTTTGACACAGAAATTCCTCTTAAATAAATCAGTATATGCTGAAGTGGTATAAAGGAAAAATGAAGAGTTAGAACTTACCAGTGAAGTCGTATAGCATGGAGAAAAGCAGAAAGCCCTTCCATGACCAAAAGAATAAAAACTGTCAGCACAGCAAAAAAGGCTAGAACAGGGACTAGCAGTAAGACCCCATACGTTGTGTCCACACGAAGACCCACTCTCATCACCATTTGCCATAGAACTTCTGATAACTCTATTAAAAAGAAGTTTTCCTAATTAACATTTATATTGAATTGTTGATACATTCACCCAGTGAGCTATTCTGACCTGTATTCTAGTTTAAACAGTATTACAGGACTGGCTGAACACAGGAACATAAGCAAACCCACGCCCCAGCTAGCTGCCTCCCTCTCCCTCTCCCAAAACACTTAGAGGTACATCTCAGTTTCAAAATAAGATCTACTGATGGCAACATTTTACACCGTGACACTAAGACTTCAGCAAGTGCCTAAATACCTTCCAAACTGGTCAATCAATCGAAAATGGGAAATGCTACTGTGACTACCAGTACACTATTATGTGAGGTAACGCTGTGCTCAGATAATCAGCCTTTTTACAACACGGAGCAATCAATGAAGAAAATTGCTAGATTCCAAACAATAAGTAACATTTTTACTTTGCAGGCTTTCCACAGATCATGATTAGCTTGAACAGGAATTTTTTTTAAATTAAGAAAAAGATAATTTCATAGTAGAATCACTTCAACAGGCCAGCCACCCTCTAACTAGCATTAAAAATCAAGACAGATTAAAAGAAAAAAAAAATCAACCAACAAAAACCCCCACTTACGTGCATGAGCAAGACTTAATGCCCAGAGTCTCAGATAGGAGGCTGTATTAGAAATACATCCTAGACAGTATTCAATGGTATGAATTGCTTGATTCATAAAAACATCTGCAAAATTAAACTAAAACATAAAAATACATTTGTATCTACTTAAACAATATAGTACAGCATGAGAGAAAAACAAAAACATTCATCTGCAAATCTTAATATGCATGGAAGAAAAATGCCATTAGAAGGTAATACATTGATTTTGTATCAAGTAAAAAAAGATCTGCTATGTTTAATATTCTTATTACACAGACAACATTTAAAAACCCCACCCAGATGCTATAGTTTTCCAGTTAGTTTCCCCAGTTACTTTGCTGATAAATAGAAGTGAATGTAATTTACGCTTTCTGCAGGGAATATGATCCAATACTTGAAAACTCTACGTAATAAAACCAATCATGGTTCTAATTCCCATTCTGTTGATGTTATAAGTTCACAAGGTAAATATTTGCATCTTTAAAACCAGAATTAATTATTAGTAGTGCTAGCGATAGAAAAATAACTCTGTTAATACTGTAAATCCTAAACATATGTACTTGTTGCTAACAAAGAGTTCCAAGACTAATATTACTGCAAGTTTCAACGTTTACTTTGCATGGAACTGGGACACATTTTACTTGAGCAAACAATTCTTATATTTTCTATACAAAAGAAGCAAGAGTCTACTACCCCAGTCAGGCAAGTACAAGGAATAGTCTGCACACTGGGAAACTGAAGCATTTTTTTGTCTTTCAGTTCACATCAAATCAGTGGAATCAGTCAAGACCTTTAAAAATTGGGCCAAGCTAAGCAGCAGCAATAGCTGGAGACTAGGAATGACGCCCGTGTCCCCAACCCCCATTAGCAATAATCCTCATCACAAGATGTAATTTGCAGGCATAAAAAGACTTTTGTCTGGATGAAAAGCCAAGATTAATTAACAGGAAGCTGGGCAGTCATCCTCTTGCCTTAATTTTAAGAATCCATAAAACCATACAAAACCCAGTATTTTTATCCCACTCTTCAATTTAAGAAAACTACAGTCTTAGATGCAAATAAAACTTCCTGTTCTCCACTACACATAAGGCTGTAGTACTGTAGCACTATACTCTAGCAATCTGTACTCTAGCAATCTGAATACACCAAGAAATAATGATGAGATAGCAACAAAGAAAAATAAGTAAATTGCATTTAGGCATCAAGTTCTTTGTAAAGGCTCAGCTGATTTTCTTGAAAACTTCCAGGGAGTCAGTGTACAGGTTATCTTCTTAATTTTCCACTTGTAATTTGCTTTTAAGGACACACAAACTAGAGATTCAGTAAAAACCTCACCTCCTCTTCATCCCCCTCTCTGTGCCCATTGTCCAAATGACTGCTTCCTTCTTCCACATCATGAGATGTCAGCAGAGAAAGTTCTTCTTCACTTTCTTTTCGAATTAGCTTGTAGCCACTCTGCAAAATGGGAACGCATCATGTCTTTGTTAAAAGAACTTCCAGTATCATTTAAAAATGTATTTAAATTAGTTGCAGACAAAGGCAAAAAGCTAGAGGAACAAAGCACTACTGTTGTGTTACAGTCAAAAACTTTACAAGTTGAGTAGAAATATCTACACCAGCTGAATTTTTCTATACTGAAGAAACATGTAAGTGTCTCTCAATACTCACCCTGTACATTCTAATGCCTCGGCCTCCACTGTGCAACCAATATAAATAAAGTGGTTTACCAAAAAGCATGACAGGAACAGAAAGAAAAGCAATACTAAGTAAAAACCTCTGCAGAGCAACCTGTTTGGGGGGGAAAGAAACAAAATGAGATTAGATCACAAAATTAAAAGTAGGAAAATCCTTCCCATTTTCCTTTGAAGGCCTGTTTGAGCATAATAAAAGTACTACTGATTTCAGTGGGCATGTACTCCAAATCGAGTGTGTACAGAAGTATTTTACTTAATCAAGCTTTTAAATTGGGTTACAGACATACAGCATCTTCAGGACAGGGTTCTAGATTAAGGAACTAATTATATTCAATTTAGTAAGATTACTTACAGCGCTTACAAAAGCATGAAAGTTACAAGCATGAGTCCCTGTTCTCTAGCTTTAATTTTAACCTGGGAGATTTTGTTCTAGCAATAGGCATTTTCACAAGTCACTACATAAAATCTTCAAATCAATTAAAGAGTAAGTATGTTATTTAATCATAATATTTATTCAATTTCCCCTTAGTCTGATAAATTCCCCTTCCTATGGGAAGGTAAAGTGTTATCTGGATAGGCAACACAAAATCATCAGAAACTTCTAAGAACACTACTAACCTGTCCAGTGTAGAAGACATCTGCTTCACCACCAGGAAACAGGAACATATTAATAAATTCAATCAGAATACTAGGAGCAGACGTAGAGTCCTCTGCAGAGTACGCTAACCATTTAAAGAAGATCATAAACACAAGGTAGCCAAAGATGCACATCATGAATAAGAGTTCAGGAAGAAAAATCAAATAAATATTATACTTCTTCTTGAAATGTCTAAAAGAGAAAAATAGGAAAAAAAAAGTTTTACAAAGAAGGATCAAGATAAATACACGGCCCAAACATGTTTTCAATAAAACAGAACAGTACTCAGCACTTTTAAAGACCAAGACTGAAATTAGAATCCAGAACTAATTTGTTCATATTCAGTGACATTTTAATCAGATATTTCAGTGGAAATCAAGACCATAAAAGGTATGTATTTCTATTCAGCAACAAGTGAAACAAAACTTTGTATTAACCCATGTCTTCAGATTTTTTGGCATAATACTGATCCATCACCATGTATGTGACAGAAGACCTCTCTGTTACTGTCTTTTTTTTTTTTCAGAAGTTTTCACAGTTAATACTATTCTTTAAAAAAAAATGTTCCTGTTTCCTTTACCAGATTAACTACTATAATTCAAGACTTGGCAAAAATTATAATGTTAATATTATCTTAACCTCTTGTACTTACAAGTGGTTAAATACCCCCAATACAACTCCAAACGTCATGTGAGTTACTCCAAAAATCACAGACATTTTCATTTTGAAAGAATTTAAAAAACTGAGACGGTTGCTTGCCAAATTCCAGATCTGAAGAGAAGACAAAAATCAGCATTACAATCTACACGGAAGAAATAAAACAGTATCCTTTCCCTACTGGAGATGAGAATTCTATCTCAAACGGGAATCATAACCGAAATCTGAGTTTCACAAAAACAGTTAAATCTTTGACTCGTTAAAGGAAAAGTTCTTTCTGAATGGAGAATGCAAGTAGAAATTTATTTTTTTCCATAGTATATTTATCTTCCTAATACACACACCAAAATCTAATTTACAAATGACTGATCATCACAAACGGATAATTTAAAAGCATAACACTAACCGGGTCAATTCCAAAGGGATAAGCTCCATTGTACACACCAGTAACATTTGGATCCAGCGTTAAAAATTGATTAGACGTCAGATCCTCAGGACTGCAGAGAAAGAAAAAAAGCAATCAGATCTGACATTGTTTAAAGACAGTGACAACATATCCTTTCAGTTCTGCAGGACACTACTGCTTTCCTTTATAGGACTAGCTCACCTACTGACAGTCTTTAAAAAAAGAATAAAAGGATTTCTAAGCACAAAAGGCCTGGCTAATAAAAACAACAGCAAAACTTTAAAAGTTCTAGAAACTCACAATCTGGGCTAAATTCACACTAACTGTCTTTGAAAGGAAAGTTTCTGGATTTTATTCCTCATTCCCCTAGAATGGAAAGTTTCATTTAAAAAGCTCACAAATTTGCTTTTATATAAAATTCACTATCAAATACATAAATAATAATTTATATCTTTTTTCTGGTTTGCACTTGGATGAGTTTCCAGTCTAACTTCATACAATTTTTAATTAATACAGCACTCACTATGTGTTCACAGTTTAACTAAAGTCAGTGGGTTTGACTCTACTTTAAGCCACTTCTTGTTTTTGAGGCAAAATGAAATGCAAGCCGTGAACATTTCGATACAAAGGGCCTCAAAATGAGATTACCCCACTTTGTGAAAAAGTAGGTTTGACAATTCACATAGCCTACTTTTTTTTTTTTTTTTTTTACTATCACAAAAAGCTGTGCAAAGACTAATGACTGCTAGGTAATTAATGTATTTCATTAATTGTTAGTTTATTTACAGCAGATGCTAATACTGCTTGCCTCTTCATCCCAAAAGCGTGATCTAAGACAAATTTCTCCAAAACTAGCCCTGTGTTTTCTGTTCCTCTCAAAATCTGATATATATAGATTCAGAAATCTCTCCTGGGAAATACAGTAATTGAGACAGATGAAAACCATTAGCATAAAGACAAACCGTAACACAGGAGGCAGTGGGCTTTTTATGAATAAAAAGAATAAATGACAAAGTCCCAGTGCCTTCTGTAAGGATTTTACAATACTACTGAAGTCTCCAGCTATTCGTAAGAACACCTCTGTGAGATCATAAAAAAACCAAACCAAACCAAACCACAGCTAAGAAGGTTTAGAGACTGACTAAAGCCTAGAAATACCACCTCATAAAATTAGGTGCAAGTTCTTACTACCAATAAAAAGATATTATGCCAGCTGCAGTTTTTAATCGTTAAAAGTTATTAGCTAGCACACAGCATTAGGGTATTGCAACGTAATTTGTTCAAGGAGAAGACTGATTATCATCTATACCAAATGATAATATTGTAGAAAATGTTTCATGTGACTGAGGGCACGTAAATCCAGTAAAGCAGCACTGATAGATACAATATTAACCTGATAGATTGACTGAATAAAATATATTCAAATTCTAGTATTAGATTTGCAAGACATTGTGCTCTCTGTGGATTTCCCAATTCAACATAACAAGTAATTAATTTTTGTTTTGTTTTTAAATAACTATTACTGCCTTTTTTATTTTAAGCATAGATATATCACTAAGTCTTCGGCGCACTACCCTTTACTACCTTAACAACTAGATTTTGCTAGATTTCACTACATTTACTTACTACTCTCAATAAAGGATGGTTAAAATGGGTGAGCAAAAGGGTTAAACTGCTGCAGGAAGTACATTGTTTTAATGGCACAGCAGACAGAGGCATGCTACTCACCGCCAAACCTTCTGTTCAAACATTGCTGAAACATTCCATCCAGAACCAAATATATTTAATGACTTTGAAAAACAGTCATTATAGATCAATCCGGTGTATACAGAAAACAGACCCATTAATAAAATAACGTATCGGCCTTCAAATAACATTTTCATGATCTGTAAGTATTGGAAAAAAGAAAAATAGAGAACATCACCTGCTACGCGAACAATCATTATCTACACATTTCTAAGAGAAACACATTTTTGGCCATACAAAGACTTCTAAAAACTAAAAATTTTCATGAATAGTCATTAAGGAATATGAAGAAACCTACAGCTAACCAAGAGGTAACACAGAGAATTTTGCTTCAAGGATATAAATATGCAATTTACAAATGGCAGCCATCACGTGGGTGCAGTTCATCTCCCCATATTCACAGCTTTATGTTAAGTGATTTCTATGTAAAGGTTTATGCGCATTAAGAAATAAACAGAGCTAGCAGCAAGAAGTATATTCTGAAAGACAACTGTGGTTAAATTGAATGCAGAGATTTGAAGTCCCCATGCAAGCTCCCATGACACAAAGCGAGACTTTTCTCACTGGTACAACTACACTAACAAATAAGTCTTTTTAAACCACGTTTCTTTCCCAGGACTAGTTTTCAAGTTAATCAGTCATTTGCAGCCATTCTTAATTAAACATAATTCTAACGAGAGATGTACATGTTCCTGTATTCCAATCCCATGTCATTAAAAAATTAGTTAAAATTAATAAAGTTCAAACTACAACTCCTTTTCAGAAACAGTAAGAGATTATGGAATTTGAAAAATCATTTTCTCCTCACGTTAGTAATTGTAACCACATTCTGCAAAACACACACATCACTACATAGCCCTAACAGAAGGAAAGACAAGCTCAACAGTATCAACTGATTTTTGTCAGTCTTTCATTCCAACTTGATTCTTTCTACCCTTTCAAAAATGAGTGAATAGTCTCGAGCAATACGGCAACTTTAAAGACAGAAAATTTGGAAACAAAGAAAAAAAACCAGTCTAATACATGTGCAATAAATAGTACTTTTCAGAAACATAGTAAGTATTCAATTGCTTGCTGGACGGGGAGTAAATTATCTGTAATTCCTTTTACCTCATCTTGTGATCTTTGTAGTCTAGGGTGGTTTTCATACAGTATTGTCAGGAGTGCAAATATGAACATTAGTAGACCATGCCCAAAGTCTCCAAACATAACCGCAAACAAGAAGGGAAAAGTGATGATGGTATAGAGAGCTGAAATGACAACGTAACCGATTTCAGGCACACAGCACAACAGATGATGTTACTATCTGAATTACACTTAAGCAATTCAACCACTTTAACCTCTCAAACAATTTTCAGCTTTACGTTCGAAAGACATTTCACTCCTGCTAATAGACCTCTCCCTCACACTAAATTTAACTCAGTTTAAAGTGTGCTTATGTGTATCCCTTAGAAACAACAACTCCACAGTTGAGCATTAGCCAACAAATCTGAGGACGATAATATGAATCCAGGAAATAAAAAACAAAAACAGTTCTCCCTCCATGGCTACTCTGGCTCTGTACTACAATGTACATTCTCCTGTACAGCATAACATAGACAATGTAGCTGCAAAAATCCACAAGCACATTAAACTAACACGGCCATAAAACAAGCTGGATTTTTTTCAAGTGATGAGCTCCACGCTTCAGTAAGATCAATTGCCATTACCAAGGTGGTTTTTTTTCCCCTAAGTATCTTATCTTATTCAAGGCAAAGCATATGAAGAAATATTATGCAGCTGTTATCAGTATCTGTAATGCTAAAACGGCTCAGCAAAATCAAATCCCATCTTACTGCTTGGAGCACCATTTGTACTTCTGATGAGCTAGTGAAATTTTAAAACAGCTTTTAATAAGCAGTATGGTTGTCACCATTTTGCCTTTACTAGCATCCTATTCAGCAAGGTCTTTAAACACATAACAAAGCAAGCAGTAATGACAGCACAGCTCACAGTTCAGACTTCAGGAGAACCAACCTGGATTAACTTCCCCATAGTTTCCAACTCCATAAGCATCAACAATGTTTTGGAACCCTGAGGTGAATTTATTGGTACGTATCAAAGTTGGAGGAGGTTGTGTTGTTGGGATGGTATTAATGAATGAAGAAATTGTAGCTCCACTTTTCCTCTAATTGCAGGCAGAAAGGAGATACATTTATATAAAAATTCAGTTGATATTTAATGTAATCAAAGCGAAAACATTTTCTTTATCAGAAGTTTCACTGATTCTGAAACATCCCTAAATTAAGCCTCAAGTTTAACATTTATCTCTTTGTGCCCTCTTAAAAAAAAAAAAAAACAAAACACTAACCTGTTCATCTAAAAACACTAATTACGTACAGTGTTCTAATTCTTACTTTATATGAAATACCAAATGAGAATCATCAGTCAATATTATAAAACAAAGATTTGTACTAAAAATTCCATCTTGTAAAATAAAAAGATGGAGCTGCAGTCAACACAACTAAAGGGAATTAGCACCTTCTACTTGACTGCAAATAGCACTGGGAACCCAGACTTGTGTCCAACACAAGTTCTTATTCAAGAAAAAAAGAAAAATAAAAAACCCAACATAACACTAAATAAAGGCTCTGCTAATAAAGAAATTGTTTCATATGAGTTCCTAGAGACCTAGACCTGTCTATGCCTACTTTTAGCCTATTTTTAGTAATTATTTTCTTTCAAAGAAAAAGACAAGAGTTTTAATGTCCTTGAGCATTCAGCTGACTTACTGAACCTTCCTCCAAGGCATGGCGCAAATTCTGCAGATCAGCCACCGGACACCAAACCTCAGCAATTAAACATTTATTTGTGACATCAAAACTACACAGATTGAGTACATGATAAATTGCTTTCATCTTCTTCACTTGGATAACCCATGTGTAGATGGACTCAGATGCTTTGCACAAGACTTGGCGTAAGTAATCTTCCGTTTTATGTAGCACCTTTGTCCAAGAAAAAAAAAAAAAAAAAATCATTGAAAATGTAACAGTGGTTATGTTATCCACAGGAAGAGCACCCAGTATTTGTCCAATGCTGGATCACGCTTGCAGGAGGCCACAGCAACCAGTGCTTAAAAGAGGAATCAGTGCCAAGTGCCCTGAAGTTTAATAGATTCATGCAACACAAGACCAAGGGACATGACATACAGTCATGTTCAGATCCAAAGCTGTATGTATTTTATAAACATATTCAGGTATTTAATGCTGTGAATCAACAAATTATTTCCTAAGTTGCAATAACTACAGCAAAGGGAATTCTGTTCTTTACTCACAGTATGAAGATCCTGAATACGAACATTTAGTCCTTCAACAACCGACCTGCGCTCCTCTGTGGTGTTTGGATAGGGATACACATGACAATGATAGCTACAGAAAAACACAAGTTTGTGTTAAATAACCAAACTAAAACAAAACAGATCACCCAGCCCCATTCCCTAGTCAAATCTGCAACACACCATTTAATAACCACGGAACAGATTCAGCCGAGAGAGTTGGTATTTTGCCTGTACTTAATGAGGACTGCAGTAAAATGACTCATACATTTATTTGTATACTGCATAATTATAAAGCTCGATGCAAAGGGGGGCAAGGAACAAATTTAACTTGCCTAAAAATCAACACTTAGAAGGAAGGGGAGAAGTGGGAAAACTAACAAGAAAATAGCCCAGGTATAAAGAAATGATATACACTAGTTTTACTTCTTACCAATCACAGATCTTCTTTACTTTCTGGCCAATTTGTTCACCCCAATAGGACACTAAAAAAACAAACCATTTTGTGGTTTCACCCTAAAAAAGCAAAAAAAAAGTTAAGCTAATTAATTTTGGTTTTAACCAACAACTCCACTGTGATATAATTATAGAATAAAATGACTAATTTGGATAATTCGGAAAAGTTCTGTTAATAGCATTAACCTTCCACCATTTTTGTGAAGATCAAAAAATAAAATTCAAGTGTGCCAATATCTCTCTTTTTTGGTACATTAGAGAAAAACTTTAAAAGTTTTCAAGGAAAATAAGATAGATATTATATTTTACCATATCAGAATTATTAGTAACAAAAAGTCTTAAAAAATTAAGATGTTATAAATTTCAAGTAAAATTTTAAAGTGACAGATTAGGCAGCCGTAACTGCTGATTTACAAAAAGAGAATTTTATAAGTTCAGAGAAAAAAAAACTTCATAGAAGACCAACTCCAGATTTTTTCTCCTTAACTTCTGAATGAACAAATAAAATTACTATTACAAGGTAATGCCTTGTACAGACTTAGTTAATAAATATCCAAGCAGTCATTTATGCCACGTGTTTTGATCAAGGTAGACAATCAAAGTCACTACTACTCCACAATAAAGTTCTGCACTCAAGCTGAACCACGATAAATTAATTGCCACTCCACAGTTACGGTGGCATCACAACCTCTAATTTTAAAGTCTTAAAAGTTCTAACACTTTAAGATATTTTTGTCTTCAAGAGCACTGGGAAATCATGTACATTCACTGCAGGCAGACCTGAGCAGCAATTCTTCCAATGAATAAGAAGTACAAATAAAAAAAAACCTGATAGTTACAATGTTTACTCACTGTATCTGGATCTTCCAGACACTCATCCAGCTCTGCATATGTAAGAATAGTATAGCCTTTGCAGACTCTCCATAGCATTTTTTCAAATGCTTCAACTTTTGCTATGTGAACTAACCCAGATACAAATCTATGGAAAAAGAAAAAATTGAAAAATAAGCTAAAATCCACAAGAAAAAAAACCAAACTCATGAGTACATCAACACTCAGGGTCACATAGTCACAACAATTCAACATTTGCCATCTCTAGAGAAGGAAGCATCACCTTAAACAGGAAGTAACCAGTGTATGAAACAGAATCAATTTCTATTTAGAAAACAGACTGTAGCTCTGAGCGTACAACTAGAATTATATCTGACATATTTTCTTTCTGTCATAGTAAGGTTCTTAACTTTTCCTTGGTAAGTTACCCTCTCGTAATGCCACTGTAAGGAGTAGTATCCATATATCGTTTTAAAGCAATAGGCAGTATCATTAATAATGTTACAACTGACACTGCCAGGTGACTAAAACACTTGTCTGTTTATCCTAGAAAAAACAGAGTTTGAACAGTAGAAGAAAGTACTAATTTAGAGCACTTAGAGATTTTCCTTAACACACATACTTGGTTTGATGGAAGCTTTGTGACAGTTTTTTTGGCACTGTCCTAGTTATCTCTTCAAATAATCCAGTTTTGTTACAAAGGCACATTTGGGCCAGACTCCTACCCTGTCTAAAACTATTTGGCTCACACTACATTTCACCTTTTAAGAAAACAGCCCATTATTTACAGCAGCTCATCAAGCAGTTTTGAAACAGCACACACTGACAACCGGCCATACACACACTGAACCATACCTACCCCAGCTTGGCACCCAGTCTGTGCATGCAGTTGTAATCCACTAATGGCTCATTTTCCACAGATGGAAATTCTTCATAATTTGCATGTAAATGGGATTCATACTAGCAAATAAAAGAAAGATCATTCATAGCTTTCAGAAAAAAAAAATCATTAATTTATTATTCTAAAGAAAAAAGCTAATTAAGTAAATCATTTCAATAAAAATATAAACCCCTTTTCTGTATTCAATTCAGACAAGAGAAAGATCTTGGGTTCTCAAGTGCACTGCTCTTAGCAATTCTAGTCAGTTTTGCAAATGTCACATGGTAAATTTCGTAGCACAATTAATGCATCAAAATAACACAAATACACCTGCATTTTCAACTGGCATCAGAAGGAACATGCAAAGAGCTCAACAGAGAAATCACAAAGCTCCTCTAAGTTCAGGGCTGCTGTGTATGTGAACACAGCCTAGCGTAAGAGGTTGCCAGCCAGGTTCTCTAGGTGCTGAGCACAAGTAATAACGAACAACGTACAGTGCTGCAAAGCCTGACACTAAGTCGTGCACTTAACTAGAACTACTAACAGTACGCAACAAAAATGCCGCTTGACCCATACTCCTCATCAAACAACATCAGGAGTACCTCAGCTGTTCTCCTGACAAATCTTTGCGTGACTTCTAACATGCATGTGTATTCTGTCAGTTCAAGCAGGTTTTTCCTCAGCTTTTCTTTGTTTTTAGTTATTTCCCTCAATTCTGTCTCCAGCTTCTGCAACTGCTCCTAAGACATGGAGAAAAAAATGACATAGAATCAGTTATACTGTTTAGGAAATCAGGGAAGGATGAATTTTAAGCACATGTTAATTTGCTGCGATGATGGGAGTTTCCCAATTTCTTAATTAACTTAAGCTCCATAGGTTTTACTTCTCAGCAAAGATTGTTTTGTAGCGAGTACACTTGATGCTCCACTGGCATCTGTTAAGTCTGCTGTTCTGACTCTAATTTGTGTTCGAGCTAAGGAATGCAGACTTGGAATTAGAACTTCAGATTGTACAGGGTGCAAGGCACTTATCTATTCTATTAATAGAACTGCAGCAAAACAGAATGTCATTAAAAATTGTATCTGCATTTTACAAGCTTCTACTTCTAATGTAATACCAGAAAAAGCATTCGGATAAAATAGCACCATGTCTTGCAATGCAACCAGCACTGGAACCCTGCAGAGCCTCAAGCATATAAAACTCCCACACACTCTGAAAATTTTGGATGCATGAAAAGAGCCGTAAGTCCCAAAGCAGTAAGTGAGGCTGAAGGACTACGTCTACAGATAACAATTGGCCTGGAACTGTCATATGCCAATCCATCAAAATAAAACAGATGACTGCAAATCCTGTGAGTTAGCTTTGACCCTTAAGTCATAGGTGATAAAATTGCAAGTTATTAAATTTGAACTAAAGTTTCAAGATCCAGAGCTACGCTTTTGATATCTGTTATGTGGAAAGTTACCTGGATTTCTAAAATGTGTTTCAGCAAGGGGGCAGGAGGAGCAACATCTCCTTCAGGGAGTGGAATATCTGCCTTTTTAATTTCTTGTACTAAATACCCTGCAGCGAGAAGAAAAACAGAATCAGAAAGGAAATGGTATTTCCTTATACTTCCTAGAACGCTTCACAGTTATTGATGGTGCTGATCACACTGCAGAATCGGGCCCTAATTATTTCATTCATTTGTTTTAGCAACAGCACACACACTAAAGTCTTCAAAAAAGAAGGGCATATGGAGTGCTAGGAATAAATACACAGAACTCTTGGAAGTTTGCAGAAGTAAGCTATCTCAAAGTCCTCTGACTGAAATTTTCCAACCACAAGTACTTTTAAAGAAGCTTTTAACATTTCATAGTATCTCTTTGCTGCTGCAGGATACCACTTTCTGCTCATAGTGCCATCTGCCAAAAGTTGACGTTCTGCTCATTGACCCATGTTTGCAATAAAAATGGTTCAAACAAGGCAGCTTAAGCAACCTTTACAACAAATGCAGCTCACACTGGGCAGGGAGACTGCCAAAATAGCTACTGGCATGGTCTGGCATGACCAGCACATGCCTCTGATGAGAGATTCCAATAAAAGAATCCTTCATCAGTAACTTTTCCTCGGGATATATTGAAGAAATCTGCTTCTTGGTTGTAATGCTCTGCATACCCTTCCCTATTCATTACCTACCGTGTGAACACAATTATGAATAACATGAGGTATTTTTGAGGGTGTTTGGGAGTTCAACAGTACTGAGCTACATAACATGAAAAATAGGATTTATCTTATAGTCAAGGAAATATCCAGAGGAAAACTTCGATTTTGCTACCAGAGTTTTAAGCAGTCAATACTGAAACTGTCTCAACTACTTATCAGCAACACAATAGCAACTCTTCTTCATCTCTGAGCTTAAAAGAAACTCAACCTACATTTAGCACATACACGTTGTAGTGTTAGTAAATTTTACAGCACACAAAACCGAGAAACAAGAGGTCAGTGCTAAAACACTGAAACAGGCTGCCCAGAGAAGTTGTGGAGTCTCCATATTCAAAATCCCACTGGACACACCAGCTCTAGCTGTCCCTGCTTGAGCTGGAGGTTGACCATGTGATCTCAGTAAGTCCTTTCCAACCTAAATGATTCTGTGATATGCTCAAAACTGATACAGCATATCAACACAAACGTTCTGACCCAATTCAGTGCTACAGTCAAGTCATCTCCGGCTCCAAAAATCTACACAAAGACTCTACATGAGTATATGTACGTGTATTTTTTCATACATATTAAAGTTTTGTGAGATTCTACAGCATTCAGATCACAGAAGACTGGGAAGATTAAAAAACCCTGTAGCTGAAACCTTCACCGTAGTTCCACTCTAGCAATGGAAGCTTTAATAATGCCACAGATGAGAAAGGGCAGACATGAAAACAAAGCTCACCAAGTATTCTTTCCATTTCTTCACACTTCTTTACTTCATTCACAAATTTTCTCTGAAAAACACTTACATTTGGGTTGAGCTGAAGGGAAAGGACAAAATGCTTATTAGGGCTTTAAAACAGCAGCCACCTCTAAAAAAAACACAGCTGTTTCTGTAAATTCATGGAGACAATTTTGCATGTATTCCATGAGCTCTCTTCCTACAAAGTGCTGTTCAGCTAGGAAGGTATACAAACCTAAAAAGATTAAGGTCTTGAAATAGCAAGGTTTTATTTATCACTGTCTTTTGCTAGTTTTCCTCAAATAACAAAATAACTAGATCTATTAGAGAAACCATTCCTGAACTTAATCTACAGTTTTAAAATACTGCTAAACAACTTCAAATTAACAAACAAACCTTTCCACAAGCAAATTTTTGTGATGGATTTCCACAGAATCTATTTGACATGTTAAGTTTAAAAAAAATACTTTTATGTACATCTCTATATTATGAGTGTGCAATGTCTCTGACTACATATTCAGCTTTAAAATCAGAACCACTAATGCATTATTTCTGGAATAAATGGTGTGTCAGATACCTGGAATGGCATCAGCATGTTAAATGAAGACCTATGCAATGATTCTTAAAGATTTGTCTCCTCCTACTTGCCATATTTACTAACTAGCTGTTAATTTAAATTCTCCCAGCTTTCCTTGCAAAGATTTTGCAACCTACGTTTCTGAAAAAATACTTGGAAGAAATTCCAAAGTCTCAGTCAGCAAGTAAAGATCATGTAGTTACAACGAGACAATGCAGAAACAAGGTTAATTATTACCCGACCCAATTTTATATTAGTCAGGCATGTATAGTTTCCTCCAAGGTGAATTGCTCCTCCAGGAACAGACATGTTTTATGAGCCACCAGTCTGTGATGCTGAAGAATTAAGTCTACAAACAGCTAAGATGTTTCTGTTGATTTGCTAAAGGGGTGGGCATATCCGTCCACTGTGCACATACACTCAGACTAAAGTCAGTGTGGTTTCAGGGAGGTAACGGGCTCTCCCATGGGATCCTACTGCAAAAAAAACCCCAAGTTTAAGCTACTTCAGTGAGAGAGGTTGGATATTCAGTCATCCCAAAACATCCCTCCACAGAGTGTCGGGGAGGCTGGGGCTCCACACTGACTGTCCATCGCCCAAGCTCGCTTTCAGGCAAATGCGATGTAACTGTTAACCGCACACCTGCAAGTCAAGAGTCGGGGAAAGAAGGAAGGGAAGCGGTCGTAGAGTCCTTTACGTCGCATAATCAGAATGAAATCTACACCTTCCCCACGGTAATTACCCTTCCCAGCTCGGCCTTCCCCGCGTCGCCCACCCGCCGGGGTCCCTTTACCTCCCCCATCCTCCCAGAAAGCCCCGCCGCCGCTACTCACGTCTCGGAACTCGGCCAGGCCACGCTCGCCCACCTCGCTGAGGCACTCGTAGGCCGAGCCGCTCTGGAGGAAGAGCTGCGCCAGGCACATCGGCTCGCCGCGGAACAGCGAGCCCATGGCGGCCCGAGGGGCGCGGAGAGAGCTCAGCGAGGCGGCGCGGCGCGGTGTGCGGCGGCGGAAGCCCGCGGTTCGGCCGCCATGGCGGAGCGCCCCAGCCCGCCGCCGGCAGCGCGGCCAGCTGCTTCCGGGGGGCGGGGCCGGCGCGGCGGCCAACCGGCGGCGCACGCGGGGCGGGGCGGGCCGAACGGGGGCGGGAGCGCTGCCCTCGGCGCAGCCGCCGCAGCGGAGCGGGCCCGGCTGAGGGAGGCCGGTGGCGGTGGGAGCCCCGGCGGGGCGCTGGTGCCCGAGCTCCGCCGCTGGAAGTCAGCTCTGCAGCTTTGCTGCTCCAAAGGCAGCGCTTAAAAATAGTTCTGTTATTAAAAAAAAAAGTAACACTACTATTTTCTGTATATTATAAGAGTATTTGATTTATGTATCTTGAAATGCTTATATAAAATGTCTACAAAATCCAGGAATATTTATCCATAAATTTTACCCCAAAGTACATATTTTTATTAAAAATAAAAAAGTAGTTCTCTTTACACCAGCATTTTTAAACCGAGTAACTACTCCAAACTTTAGAAAACCAAGGGTTGCTCATAATCGCTGCAAGCAAAACAAGAAATGCCAATGACAGGCCTTTAGCAAGACACTGGGAATACGGTTCTCCTGAGGAAAAAAAAAAAAGGAAAGAAAGAAAAATAATGTATAACCATATACGAGCTAAATTGTAGTTTAGACAACAACTCAAAAGACAGAGATTAAAGCATTTGTATAGCCTGAATAAAATAACAGAGCACAAAGCAAGGAATTAAGATGCCTTAAAACACCTCCATACTTTGTGTAACTTCAGTTCCTGAAGTTCTGCAGATGATCAATAGCGGCAGTTGCCTCTGCGCAACTCTCAGAAGAGTCCAAGTGCCTTGTGCCCTTGGAAATGCCAGACATTTTATCTATGGTCTCCCACAAAACATAATCCACCACAGTTTCACACAGAGGAAATTTAAAAATTAACTCTCTTTAACAATATGGCAAATTTTACTGGAACTCATGTGGGCTGACTGAAAAACACAGAAACAAAGCCTCCCTCCGCCCTTCAAGGGCAATGACACGCACTGGTAATGCTACAATTGCAGTACGAAATGGAAACACGAACCGTATATATTCAAGAGATATTTTCTCCTCCCTCCAAATGCTACTTGGGAGTGAAAAAGAATCTCTCTCTGCCAAACAGATATTCACAAAATTTCAATCTTATCCACAAAGTACTCCTAGTAATTATTTTTTCCACTAGTCTAAGAAATCAATGCATTATCAGGGAAAAAAAATAAACAGACTTTTTGGACCATGCTTTCTAAACCAGAAACATAAATTCCCTACTGCAAAGCATTCTTTCAAACTAAACTCCACACATCTAATTCAATTTCAAAGAAATACGGCCAGTTCATGGCATGCCACATTGCTTATTATTTTTACCTGTGTAAAAACGTGTCAGTGGATAAAACAGTTGTGGCCAGCACACATCATTTCGATTGCAGTCAAATTCTGTATAATTAATCTGAAATCTGAAAGAAAAAAAAAAAAACAAGAACAACAGGTTTATTAACTATAGTACCAGAACACCAGCACAAGTGGAATGAAATGGTGTCCAGATTACAAGAAAAAACAAACCACAAACTTCTCATTATTCTCTTACGACTTTTTTCTCTAGCAAAAACAGAGAAACTACTCCATTTCTATCATTTTTAGTCAGAAGTTTATTTTTGTGACGAACGTTTTCAGACAATGGGTAATTTGGGAGCCTCTCTCTTATCCACTCAAGTAAACATCAGAGAAGCTTGTCTCTAAAGCCAGATGACAACCTTGCAGGGTAATTTACAGGCCATCAAGTTCTTCATGCTCCTGGGAAAAACTCTCAGTAACAGAATTGTTAACTCAATAAATCTTTGAACCAGGCCTTCTTGCTCTGTTATCTGCCAAACCAAAGTAACCTTTTGATCAATGCTATTCACATCTGCTTAACATAACGCCAAGTATCAATGTTTTTACAAAAATTACCTTGTCATTGGAATGGGCGGCTGAGCTGGCACTTTGATAAACTGAACAGAAGCAGTGATGGGAAGAAAGCTGATGCTGTTTTCACAGATAAGCCCGCACTGGAATTGCCATATGACTGTTGAGTAACTGTAAGAATACACAAAACTGTTACTTGAGGGCTGTAAATGGAAATTTAGAGCCTAAACATAACCGTGAAAGGACAAAACCACAGTATTTAGGAGGCGGTTCACGATCTCTGGATTTTCAACACCATGCAGGGAGAGAACTTGCAAAGTCTGGAAATGAGGTAGAATGGAACAGAATCCCAGGTATTTGATTGGGATTGACTTGGGGGGAAAAAAAAAAAAAAAAGTGTTTGCAAAGTGAAAATTCCTTTTGGGAAAGAACAAAGCATTTACCACAGCTCTCAAGAAGAGCTCTACATTGGAGTAAGCCAGAACACAGGACAATGTTGCCACTTCCACCATGTGACAAGAAATTAAAACGTTGTTCTGATGAAATGCCCTGCATATGCCTACTACTGGCAGCATCATAGATTTAGTTAATAGTTCAGTGTAGTAGAAAGATTATTTACTGTTAACCATTCATTTTTTTATTGTCATTATTTTAATTTCAGAGGGAGAAAGGCAAACCTAGTTGTGATCAAAGGAATTTGGGCTGCAAGTACAAATAAAAGGTATTAAAAAATGAGAAATAAGAAAAAAAACATTTTTGTTTGTAAAATTTAATCAGATATGTTAGGTAAGCAAGTCTCAAAATGAAACATTTATTTGTCAGATCGGCAGAAACACAACTCTCTCTACCTGATCTGCACAGCAAGAATCTGTCGCAGGGGAATTCCTTGTACTGCACCCACATCAGCAAAGATTATACGAATATTCAGATTTGCAGGAATATCTGGACAAATGCCTTTTAAGTTTCCAGTGCTCACATTGGTATCAGAATTAAATGGATCAAGACCTACAGAAGAGAACAGCATTATTTAACTTGAAATATTATGGAAAACATTATATTTTCCATAATTATATGGTTGTCATAGTCCAGTGAAATACTAGTAACACATAAAGAAGTACTTTACCAACAGAGAACTAAAATACCAAGTCATATGTGTACAAGCTGACAGTAAAATACATGTTAATGCAATATCCATACACGTATTGAGATATGTGTGTGTGTACACATATATGGATGGATCCAGACACACAGATCAGTATCTTCAGGCATTTGAAATTACATTTTGGGTTTATTCTGAGATGCTCTATTCATCATATGGGCATATTTAGACTGTAAGCAACAACACAAACCTCACTTACGTATAATTTCCACCCAGTCGTTTACATCACTGTAATTGGAATTGTCCCTCTTTCCAATGTGAGTAGCTTGTATTAATGAATTCAATTTCTCAGTTACATTTCCTCTGCAAAATAAGAACGTAAGATGACACAAAAAGTAAATCTGCACTGTCTACCACTCTGAGTTGCAATATTATCGTATCATAAGGCCAGTTTCTTCTGAAAGATGTTATGACTCAACAAAAACAAACTTCAACTATTGAGTTATCTGTTGAAGGGAAGCAATGGCAAAGCATTCCACTCCAACATAATCCTCATTTGAATACAGAGAGATTGGAGTGAAACCATTACTATAATTTCCCTTTTGGAAAAAAGCGAGACTATCAACCAACAGAAAGCTGAAATGCATACATGAACATTTAAAAAGAATGTAACAGTGCTGAGAATAGGCACTTGTACAGAATCATGTAACACGCAACAACAGGGATATGGGGAAAAACAATTCAACCTACATAGCTCACCTTAAAAAGCTGCAATCTTCATTAATACCAACTTCTAGAATGCACCCAGAGAGTGTATCTAATCCAAATAAAACTGGTGTATAAGTTGCCGACGTACATAAACCTCTGCCAGCTATGAAATGAAAACATCTTACTTGAGCTTTCTGATCTCTAGCTTTCAATTTTATGCAAAAATATCAAACATTAGAATGCAAAACACCAAGTAGTGCAGTTCAAACATAGATACAAGCCCATTCAACTTAAATGTTCCAAAAAAGTATTAGAGGCTTACTCACTGAACTGTGAAAAAAGGCTAGGGAATAGTCTAGAAAAGGAAAATTTGGCAGGGATTCTTAACTAGTACCTGGCTGCCAAATGTTTAGGCTTCCAAAAGTATCAGAAGCATTCATATTTGCAGCTCTCACTGGTTGTCCAACTTGATAGCCTAAACATAGAAGGGTAAATAATGAGCATTTTATAAGAATCTATAAGCATTAGCATTGCTTTAATAATAAATGTCATCAATCTCAAAGTAAATGAACAGATATTTCCATTACAGTAGGAATACACTCACTTTAAATAATCAGAATCTATACAACAAAAGCCTAAGAACCAATCACTGCTACTAAATTGGCAGTGCTTTAAGACAGGAAGGTGGGGCTAGGAACATAAAGAAGTATGAAAGAGAGATATATACATATCTATATATTACTATATCATAACATAATCACTGATAATAATCTGTACAGTACAAATTTTTTTTTCTTTTCAGTTTTAAGAGGCAAAATAAAGTATTAATACCTGGATTCACAAACAGTTCTCCTGCATTAGTACTCTTTAAACATAGAAATTTGGCTGTGAATCTCTGTGTCAGTACTTCTGGTAAAGGAAAAAAAAAATATATTACTTTACTTTTAAATAAGTGAATCAGCAAAAAGTATACTCTATGTAGGATACAAACTTCCATCCTTCATTAGTAACAGAAGATTAAAAAATAATACAAATTAATGGAAATCAGCCCCATAAATTTTATTTCCAGAGTCCAGGGGAAATTATTTTTAAGAAGTATTAGTAAATAAGAGATGCTATAACCGAATTTCCATGCTGAAGAAAAGTAAATTAAAAAATCATAAAGGAAATTTCATGATACCTCCATGACACAAACTTCCGAGGAACACTGTGACATTTAGTTGCTCTATGTTCTTGTCTTTCCAAATGAACGTATAATCCTCTGCAAAAGTTACATTTTGACACAGAACCTCAGCAGTATGAAGGCTTTCTGGCAGACGAAAAAAAAGGGCCATCATGAAAAGCACTGCTAATTAGAAAGCTATGTTACTGTAGCCGAAAAAGAACACATTAAAAAACTCTGGAAAAATTCTGGAAATTACAACATCCATCTTTTTGAGAATTTATTTTACTGTTTAAGTCCCATCTTATTAGGACAGTGTGACAGCACAATCCCCTAGCTTATCAATATTTTAACATCACCAGTTCCTGGTCCTTTTGTACCTATTCCTCTCCAGAAGAATGCAGCACTGGATTTTACATCACCGGCTGATGCACTTCTCTGGACTGAGTACTTTTATCTCATCCCTCCCAGGGTGCCATCACTGCCCAGAAACACACATTAGCTTGGATTCCATTAGTTCCATCTGTGCTGCGTTACCTTCCCACTGACTGGAAACCACCGTTCCACATTCAAATAACTGCTTCATTGGCTGGAAAAGGCCCTTAAAAAGGCACAGGAGCTTACAGAACAGAGGCATATACATCTGCTTACAGTCTGCCCATCCCACTTACATGTAGCATTCTTTATCTATAATTTTACATTTTTTTTTTCTTCTCAAAAATTACTTTAAACGTAAGCTAAGGGACTCAATTTCTTGACCAACTTTAAATTAAGTTGGGGTAAATTGAGTACTTTCTGCTTTGCAGTAAGCCAGTTTGCTTTTTGAGCATTAGATAACATACGAGAACATTTTAGGCATCAAAATAATCTATTTCTTACACAGTCCAGGTTAGGTAAGAAAAATATTTATTAACTGGAAAAGACATACCACTTTCAGTGATGAATTTGCCCATGTCAGTGACAGTCTTATAGATGACATTTTGTTGGATGAAGTCTGAGAATAAAAAACAAACACTGCAGTAATCCTGACTGATAGGAGAGACAGACGTACTATTTTCACATCCAAGGTGCAATCCTTGTTATTACGAAAATGGGGTATAAAATTATTTAGAAAATTTATTTTGGTAAAGGACCAAACAGTTTATGTATTTTGAAGGTACAGCTAGGTATCTCTGGGTCTTACAAAGGTAATATAGACTAACAAAATCAGACAATTATGTAGTGTAAAATAAGTTATCTTCATGATCGTAATCATATTATCTCAAACTCCAGAAGGACACGTCATAAGTATATGCTTTTGTCATGCAGAAAGTAACCACTTCTCACTAATTCTAAAATGATGATACTGCACCCTCTTGACAGAAAAAGGGCTCTGCAACAGTCTGAAAATAGAAAGTGGGAGAGATGCTGTTCTGTCATGTGCAGCCGTAACGAGTGTGAGTCACCAGAAACAGATAAATGGGAAACAAAAGCCCAATCCCACTATTTCCTATATCCTAAATCTTGGGAAATAGTGGGACACCTGCTGGGAAGTCATCAGGAACAGGAATAGAACATCCCCAAATGCTGAACTACAGCCATCAGATAATGAAGATACTACATGTAGCTACCATGTCAACAGCCGTTGGGTTTGTTCTGTTCTAGCAGCTCTGAGAAAACTAAAACACGTTTCTGTGAAGGGTTAATGCAGCATACCTCCAGTACCACTGTTTATCCTCACATCATGGGGCAGTCCTTCCTTGTAAGATGCTAGATTGGTAAGGCATTTGACATCAAAGTTCTGGAGATACGCTACGGGGGCATTTCCAACACACTGTCCAGCCATGGATCGCTGCAGGTGGTTGAAAGAAATAAGTATGCTGGACTCTTTTCTAGCCTCTTGCTTTTCATTTTAAGACTATTTGTTAGTGAAATGCTCCAAGTATGTGGTACAGCCATAGGACACTTTGACAAACAAGTAATCTGATGTTACCAAAATACCTCAATCTGTAGCAAGAGAGAGGTCAAAATTTAAAAAGCACAGCTTTCAAAATAGTTTCAGTGTACAGTATGCTTTCATCCTAATTTGTCAAAATAATTATAACCAACAAGTCTCTCTAAAACACAAAAGGAATTTGAAAAACTTAATACAACCAGGTGACTAAGATTAAAAGGGAAAACCAACTAAGTGCTTTGTAATGCAGCAGGCCAACACAAAAATACAGAAATATGATAGGCCATAAACTATTAATTGGGATGCCAAGCGTGCTTTTACCTCTTGAAATAATTAAAACATTACTATTTTGAGAGATGGGCAGGGGCATCAGGAAGGATAATGTTTACTTTCACCACTTCACAACAGCAAGCAGCAGAATCTAGTTACAAAGCCGTAAGTAGCGTGATATATGGAAAATATCAAACAAACCAAGAGAAACCAAAAGCTCCTAACATGAAGTCATTACCTGGGGAATAGTAAAATACTCATTTTCTTCTGTCATAATTGGATCTCCTTGTCTATAACCCGTGAAAAGTTTCACAGGAGAAGTTTGTAAAGGGATCTTGAACGGAGGAACGCTGTGTGTAGAACTGCAAACAAGTTTAAAAATTAAACTATTCTTTGCTCTTTACCTCACAGAAATAATTATACATTTGTTTTCATGTCCCATCTTCTCATAGAGTACCAATGACATTTCTCCATTTGCACTTAAAGTTCACATCTTAAAATCTCAATTTCAAAATAACTTTAATTATAAAAACAGGTTACATTTTCAGTAGCATGCCTAATGTGCGTGTTGAGAAAATAAGTTTTCTTAAGACTTACGTTGAGCCGTCATAAAAGTAACCAAGAAATGGTGTGTTGTTAAGAGAAGACTGAACACAAAGGAAGGGAAACCAATCAGGAATATATTCCATGGACTGAGAAGAGCATAGCTGATCAAAAGGCGGGTTCACATCCCCGCCAAATACTCCAGTGAAACATGATCCATTGAATAACTGCTTCAAGTCTGGCGTACATTCCTGAAAGGGAAAAGAATGGTCACTTTTTAGCACAGTAATTGCATTACCACAGGCACTATAGCCATACTTACAGCTAATCAAACCAATTTTCTAAGGAGAGGTCATATTTACTCTTAGTAATACTAGAAAATCCAGACAAGCCCTCCTTCTAGTCTGAAGCATTCATACTTCTCTCTCCCCCTAGAAAGCAGAAAGAGCCTAGAAATTTTGAAAACACTTAATCAGAGTTTAATATGAAGTAAATACCAGATCACAGCAACAACGAATATCACAAACTCCAGCTGTCAAGTTACAAGGACAAGAGCCCAATGGCTGAAACACCTGGTTTGGGATGATAGTTGCATTTTCTGTAAAATATTAAAAAAAAAAAAAAAAAGAAGAGACAATCAGATTAAATGGACTGGAAATCCAAATAAATAGACTATGCGCATTGTCATTTATTCCAACTGTGTACAAACCTTTTGTTAAATTCCATTACTGATTAATTCCATTACTGATTATTCAGTATCTCTTATTGCTGCCCAAATCTCATTTTTTATTTTTTTCATATGTAGAGGAAAAGAACAGCCAAAATGCCATTTCTTCTTTAGCATATCTAAACACTTACCTGACACATTTCCTGTAAAGGAAGAGTTGGCATATATTTCAGCTTGAATCAGGAGATGTGCCAACATCACTGAACCACGGCAAGCCAAAACCTGAAGTGTTTCAACCACGCAGAGAGGCGTTGCGCAGCAGTCAGTGGCATTGGGCAAACACAACTGCAGGTTTCTAGTCAAGCTTATAGTCACTTTGGAAGCATCCTGAAAAAAATGCAAAATAAAGTTTGTCAGCTTGGATGGCTTGTATTAAATTATTCTTCAGATCTGAAACAGTCTCAAATGCTGCAGCCACCCAGGAAGTACAGGCAATTCTGGAGAGGAGGAGGACAAGGAGCCAGCGTCAAAGCTGCACCTCAGCAAACTCCAGCAAAGGCATCCACACAAAGAGATATGTGAAGGAAAAAAGGCAAGGGCAAGATATTCAAATAGGTTGTTAGTACACTAAAATTTTGCTAGTATTTCATTATCCTGTAATATATAACAATTCAGTCCTTCCCATTTTGAATAATCAGTATTTTACATACCATACCAGGTGTTACACTCAAATTCCAATTATCAGCTCTTTTATTTCCGCTGCAATTTGCCAGTTGCAATTTTCCTATTTCAAAATAAAAATGTAAAAAGTATTAGATCATCATTGAGAAAAGACTAGAAAATCAGAAGTACATTTAAACTCCTCTCCTGCCTTCAAGTAGGCACACCCTCAGGCCCAGCTTTTGACAAAGAATCAACAGAGGGCTAAGGGCTTTATCAGCAGAAGTCCTTTGGAGATCCCATTTCAGTAACTATTAAAGCACTAAATGAAGTGCATTGCTGTTTCTCCAGTAATTTTAGTGGCAAAAAAAAAAAATACTCATAATTTAAACATATTTATTTACATACTGTTGGGGGGGGGGGGGGGGAGGGAGTGAAGTGTTCTTACCTGTCTCTTCATCCATAGAACTTAAAACTAAAGAAAAATTTACTCCCGAAGAATTTCCGAGAAAAAATGAATTTACTCTGGGCCCTGACATATGGATAAATGAAGGCTGAAAGACTGAAAAAAGAAAAGAGAAAGAAACAAGTCTTAACACACACTGAAAAAAGTAACATCTGTAAGACATATTTAGGTCTTACACTTGGGCTAGATTCTTACCTTCCTGTACTTCACATTGTCACAAATAGAACCAAAACATCTCATGATGCCTAGTACAGGGTACTACTTACATTCTCGCAAAATGCTAGAGCACTGGGTTCACCATAGCTTTCTACACTTCAAGTTTGCATTTGTCAAGAAGCACAGTAAACACGCAGTAGTATAACATTAAGGCAGCAGACTGGAGCACTTACTGGCCCATGCAGATACTACCCAATACAGGCAACAATTTATTTATCATTTCTTGCTGAGTTCAGTTCACGCTTTTTAATTTCTTGCAGCCATCAAGGGAATCAGGGGTGTGCCACTACCTGTGATCCAGTAATTGCAGACTACTGCCCTTAGCATGTGGACATAGCTTCAAGTTCAGGGCTCCAAGTTGGAAGTTTCACTGGAATTTCCTTTACAGGCTTTACCAGTTTGAAAGGTTCAACAAAAGCAGCCCCACCTTTCCCGCTCCGAGTCGCCCCCAGCGCTAAGCGGCAGCGGGACCTTCCAGGGCCAGCACCTTCGGGTTGGGGCAGGGGCACCAAAGGCCCACGACCTCCTAGTCCCTGGGGACCCGCGGCACCTCCGTGGCCTTCCCTCATGCCCCCGCAGCAGATCCCACCGTTAGTCTGTACGGGAAGGTCCCGCCACAAACCGACCTCCTCGTCCCCTCACCCGCGGCCGCCCTTTTGGTCCCTTTCCCTCTGGCCCATTCATGGCGGCCCCTGCCGCTCTCCACCCACCGGGGTCCCAGGCCCGCTGCCCGGAGCGGGGTGCCGCCAGCAGCAGCAGCGCCGCGAAGAAAGCAGCTGCCATGGCGCCTAAGGAGGCCCGCGCCGCGGAGCCGGCTGCCGCCCGACCGCCATCTTGCAGCGACAGCGCGGCGCCATGGCAACGGGAAGGGGCGGGAAGCGCTGCCGGGGCCGCCTGACGGGGAAAGCGGAGCGGGGAGCGATCGGCGGCCACAGGCGGGCCCTGCGGCCGGTCACACGCCCCGGCTGGGCTGCCGCACGTCCCCCTCCTCACGGTAGCGATAGCACAGGCGAAAGCGGGATCAACCAGGCCAGCCCAGACAAGCCTGCCCCTCATCTCCTCCCCGAACTCACACAGACCACGTCCTCCCTCAGGCACGTCGTCTAGCGCCAGATCACACTGGTACGCTTCTACACAATAAAACTGCACGATCACCCTTAAAAACATCTGTTATAGCAATATCTAGCCACATTTGAAAAACAACACGTTTTATTATAAACATTTTATACAAAGTAAGTTATAAACACAGCCTTCAAACAAAATGGCTTTCGGCAATCAAACAAGCCAGTAAGAGAGCGGCACTACATGTGTTACACGGACAAGAACCTGATGCAAGGATCAAGACATGACATAAATTCATGGGGAATATACACCCTGGGGAAAAAAAAATATAAGTCTTTTTTGACGTAGGAAACGATTACTCTCTGTATTCCCTTCAGGAGAACATCAGTTACTAGTAACACGTTAAAACACCAAACTATATAGTAATTTTTTAAAAGGGGGAAATTATTTGTTTGTTCAAACCACAGCAATGTTCAGCAGTAGACAGCACACCCTCATGTTCTGACATAAAAAACACCAATCCAAAAGCCTTCCTTCTTACTTGTCAACTGCCAGACATAAAATCACATACTAAAAAAAATTGTGTGCCTGCTGTATATTAGTGTTAGATTTTCTACTTTCCAGTCTCAAAATACAACCTTAAAGACTAGCCAGCTTGTCTGCATTTATTGAAGTTATTTTAAACAAAGGAGGGCCTTCTTATTCACAACTGAAGAGATATCCAATTGAGAAAGAAATACCACAAAGACAGTACAGTCAGAGAAATGTGAATACACGAGTGCACATGCAGGGCAATTAGCACCTTAAAAAAAAGTGAGTTCTAAAATGTTGGCTCATTTATTTTGAAACTGATGCTGTTTCAGTCCAAAAATAGCTAGCGAAAGCTAGCAAGAAGTTGAAGTCCGTGAATAAGATAGTGCTAAGGTTCTGATCCTACACACCAGAAACGGTCATTCTTACCTTTACATCAACATACAGAAAGAATCAGAGCTTTCTTGTCTTTGAAAGTAACTTGGAGGTATGAAAATTTGCAGTGGCCAGAATACCTTCTACTTCACAAGGCCTGTCTCTTAACAGGCAGTAACTTCTGGAATTAAGAATTAGTATTTAAAACAGCACAGGTTACATGGTAATATAGTGATTTGTTACTTAAAGGGCTGTGTAGAAAACATGCGATTTAAATATTTATCCCTTAAAAAACAAGTAGTAACACTGCATACAGTTCTCTTTCGTATCCAATAGAAAGTGCCATCAATTTCTCATGTACATTCTGTTTCATGGAATTACTGGAGGAGGTAGTGACGCTTGTATATAGTGTTGTTACCCAGCTAACTTTAATTTCTTCTTCTTAGCCTTCATGACAGGCGGCAATGATATTTTGAAAGCAGTCCTGAAACAACATAAAAAAAGGAACTTTCAAATATACTGAACATATTTCCACACCCACCCCGAAACAAGAAAACACACTTACTCGCATGTGCTACAAATAGGACTGAAGTTGCAGAATACTGGAAAATAAAAGAATTGGCTTTCACTAAACCAGTTCATTTGAATGTTAAGAAATCAGACTCTTAAATATTTATAAACTTACTTGACAGGCACACAGAGCACACGTAACCAATTTCAATAAGATTTCGATGACAGAAGCACGCAGCTCTGTAGTCAACATGAACAGGAGGTGGAAGGACAAGCTGTGATCTTTGCTCCTGATCAGGGAGAAATACCCACTGCATGAGAAGAGGAAAAAATATTTTGCAAATTGGAGTGGTGTATATTACCTTGTCCACGAAGTCAGTAAGATTTCACATCTGACACAGGAAAAACATTGAAGTGTTTTTTAAATGACTTACCAACAAATACTGCAGAAGGGATGGCATGTGGGGCACTTTCAAATATATGCCACCCGTAATGTCGCAAGCCTGGAAAGCAGAGAGCATGATCAAAATGTTGTTTTATGAGATTAACAGGATGTTTAAAATATCCACATGCTGCACAAAGCCTGCATCTTGGAACTGTCAGATTCAGTGAACATATTCGCACACCCACTCTTGAAACAAAGGAAAGAAGAGAACTTTAGAATATGTCAAACTATCTAGCATCAAGTACCTGTGAATAAACGCGAACAGCAGATAAGACTAGGAAGTCTGTACCTGTTGTAGAAGACCTGAATCAGAGTCCAAGACACAGGCATCGATCAAAATACTCTGCAAGAAAATAGATTAAATGCATTAAAAACAAATTCAGCTAGGATCAATATAGCCTCATCAGCGTTACTGTCATGACCTGTTTCCACTATAAACGCACTCCACATATAAATGCACATGCTTTTACAGCTGCAGGGCCACCACAGCCATATGGAAGCTCTTTCACTTGATCAGAACATGTCGCAGTTCAGCCCTGATCAGGACCAGACTACGCAGTCTGTCTCTCGCTCCCCCCACCCTCCCTCTTCCCGGGCTTAACATTATCTCTACTACCTTCCCTCCCGAGCGGCACAGGGGGGGGAAAGGGAATGGGGGTCGCGGTCAGTTCATCACGCGTTGTTTTACGCCGCTGTATCATCGTCAGGGGAAGAACTCCTCGCATTCCTCCTCTGCTCCAGCGTGGGGTCCCTCCCACGGGCCACAGTCCTTCGTGAAACTGCTCCGGCGTGGGTCATCTCTTCCACGGGGTGCAGCTCCTCCAGAACAGCTGTCCCAGCGGGCCCTCCACGGGCCAGAGCCTCCTTCAGGCCTCCACCTGTTCCGGCGTGGGGTCCTCCACAGGCTGCAGGTGGATCTCTGCCCCTCCGTGGGCCTCCATGGGCTGCAGGGGGACAACCTGCTCCACCATGGTCTTCACCACGAGTTGCAGAGGAATCTTGGCCAGGAGCCATATTACTCCTCCCCCTCCTTCTTCACTGACCTTGGCGTCTGCAGCCGTTCCTCACAACAGGCTGGCAGACGCCTCTCAGGATCCTTTTCACATCTTATTCACTTCTCATCTCCTCTCCACTTCTTGCAGCCGGGCCGGGCCGAGTTGGGCCCAGTCGGCTGCCCGGCGGGAGGCCAGAGGGTGAGGCCTGCAAGGCCCATGAGGCTCGCGCCTCCCCCTCTCTGCCCCCCGCTCAGCTGCTTCACATCTTCTCCTCCTCTTTTTCCTGTTTTCCCCTACTTAAATACGTTATCGCAGAGGCGTTATCACGGGACATTCTGCTACCAATTGGCTCGGCCTTGGCCAGCAGCGGGTCCGCCCTAGGCCCGGCCGAGTCCACTGAACAAAGGGGAGCAACTTCTAGCAGTTTCCTACAGAAGCTCCCACCTTAGGCCCCCCCTCACTAACAAAACCAGAACAGAACATAAGAGAACTGAACAATTTTGTTATCTTTGCACATTAATAAAATACATAGGAAAAAAATGCCAACTTCACCTGTTTCTGTGCTGCGAAGATCACGTTCATGAAATTCATATACTGCAATGCACTGTCTTCTGCTGCTTTTATGACCTAAATAAAACAATTCAAACTTGTTAGCCTACATAATATCACTGCATTTCAAGACAAAAAGAAAACTGAGAGCAGAAGTTCTTACCAAAATCCTTGATTTCATTTCTTGATTGGCTAAGTATTAAAAAGAAAAAGAAACACATGAGCACATTATTTCTATCACCTGTAGCTTGCCCTTCTAATTCTGTAGCACCTAACATCTCAGTTAGAAATCTAACATCCTGGATGTTAGATCTAACATCTCAGTTAAAGTATGTATACAAAACTGTCTTGCAGTCCCAGTGACAAGATGCTCCTTGCAAAACTATTTGCACAAATAGTGCTCTTCCTGATGGTTGAAGTCACAAAAGGAAGACGAAAACTGAGTAAGAAATTCAACTATGATCGCAGCTCTGCAGGTGGTCCCTTTGGAAGAGGATTTGCACATCATGTGACTTTCAGAAAGTTCCTCTCAACCTCCAGTTATTCCACAGAGATTCCAGTTTCAGTTTTACTCATTTCACTTGCATGCAACAGAAAATCAGAGTAAGAGTGTGGACTAATGATTAAGTCCTTTACTTCGAATCGTTACCCGGACCTAGTTTAAACTGGGCAACTTCAAATTATGGGGATAAACCCGTACCTATTATTGCCAATTTGGGAAACGGACAGGTGTCAAAACATATGCGTATTTGTTTGTACGTACATATGCATTTATATCTGTTATTCTGATTCAAATATATATATAAGGAGAAAAGACATTACCTTTTACCTCTTTGCTCATCTTGTTGATATCTACATTAGCTGAGATCAAGGAATCTACATTCTATTATTGGAAATAACTCCAGTATCCATACCACAAATTCACCACCTCAGCCAACACACATTTTAATAAGCATGACCCACAGTTATTTGACAAATGTTTCGGTTTTGAGTATTATTACAGAATAGGAATAGCAACACTTAATTAGTATTTTAAGAAAGTTTTTAAATAAAGGCTTTGAAGAGCGTGCGATCAAAAAGGATACAACAAAGTGCTTTAGCAAGTGATCCTGCTAACAGAGTTTCTGTTTGCTGGCCCCTCATGTCACCTGCAATACAATAAAAGTTGCAAAAGTTATTTTTCTGTATAAAAACAGCTGCTGAACCTCACTGTACCAAATATTACAAGTTTTAGCTTTGGCAAATAGTATTAATGCAGAGGCCTGAACTGTCAAGCATAATAAACACATCTACTTTAAACATATTAAAATTCACACAATCAAGATAAATTCCTACAACTCCTTGCGAGTCCAAGTGTTCTGCAATGCTGCATATTAAGCCTAGAATTTTCTTTTCCTTACTTTTTGTCATGAGGTCTTTAATCTCTTCTGCAATTGCATCATTTATTGCTGTTAACAATTCATATTTTCCATCCTTGCTGCCAGAGCAATTAGATTCCATGGAACTACCACCATCTCCAAAGACATCTGCAAAAGCCCAACGCTTCCCAGGGTATAAGAAACGGCTGAAACAGAGAAAAAAACAAAGTACTCATGTTTTGTCTTTAACCTTGTAAGAAAAAAATGCTTACTCAGCTGTAGACAGCAACACTGTGAAGTATAATTTCAAATAATTTTAATACTTTAGACCTTAAAGAAACTACATAAGGCAGGCAATCTTCAAACCCAAAGGGGAGTAAAACCCACATTCACCTCCTCCCTTTCAAGACACCTCTTAAGAGAATTGGCCAATAGATACCATGCCTGGACTTAGGGTAGACCCTGAGACTCACAAATATCTAAGAAAAAATATCCACTAAATGGGGTACTTCTGCCACTTGCATTGTCCTGCTCACCACATCTCTACCATCTGCTCTCTCTCTGTATTTTGAAGTAAAATTCTGTTTAAATCTCCCTTCTGTCTTATAAACCTTTTGTTGCTTTGTGTAAGGCACTAAGATTATTTCTTTCCCACACACTTTTATTTAATTTCTCTTTTTAAAAAAATGATACGTTATGCATTTTAAATCTGGTTTTGATTACATACTTCAATGTAACAAGAAAATCAGGACACAGGAAACCGTTACACTGTTAAGAAGCAACCATACCTTTCCTGCGTGTGACTTGCTATTACAGCAAGTTTGTTGGTGCGATTCATAAACAAGTGCGAATTTCCCAGTACCATCGCTGCATCGACGCATTTTGATAGGGTGAACTGTTCAAAAAAAGAAGAAAGCAGATAAAACACAGTAACATTTACAGTTAAGTAATTTAGAGGAAATCTCTCCAATAACTGCAGTTAAAAGAACTTGAATTTTAAGATGCAGAAAGATCTTCCTTTCTTAAGAGGGGACACGTAGAAAAACGCTTTGACAAGTACACAACACCGGGTACCTGGTTTTGAAATAGTATTTTAACATCTGTTTTATGAGGCAATGTTACCATAGTTCAGAAATCAAAGAATAATCCCATTTGTTGGCTACCTACTAAGATTTAAAGAAAAAAGAATAAGTTATTTCCTTCAGAAAGCACGGTCAGCATCACCAACGCGCAGAAGACGTACCTCAGCTTCTCCCAGCGCCTTCTTCCCCCACCAGATGGGGTTGGTGTCGATGATGATCACCAGCAGGCTCAGCTCATCATCTGAAAAAGCGACAACACAGCAGCGTCACCCCAAGCTCCCTGCCAACGCCGAACAGCAGCGACTGAAGGCCCCCGAGCAGAGGGGCCCGCCCGGGACCGCTGGGAGCTCAGAGGAGCCGGAGCCGGGCCGAGCCCACGGGGGAAACCCGCCGGCCAGGAGCAGCGCGGGCGGTCCCAGGGGCCCGGCGGAGCTTCGTTCCGGAGGGACAGGAGCGACAGAGCCGGGCCCCGCTCTCGACCTCTGCTCTGTCTCCTCACGACGGAGCCGCCGGGCCCCGCCGGCTGCGCCCCCCGCCTCACCCGCGCTCATTGCGCCGCTCGGAGCCCCCAGCTGCGCCCGGCGCCCGGGGATGACGCCACGGCACGGCGTTACGTCACCCACACACCGGGGCGCGTCACTCGGTGCGTCCAGGCGAGGCGGGCGGGGAGCGGAGCGGCCGCGGCCATGAGCACGGACGGTAACGGGAGCGGGGGGCGGGCGGCGCGGGGTAGCGCCGGGCTGGGCTGCGCTGAGCCTGACGCGCCCGGTTGCCTTGCAGACCTGATCGAAACCTTCAGGGCGCAGCTGAGGGACGACCCCGACGTCGCCTCGGCCGTGGCCGCCATCCGCGCGTTGCTGGGCTTCCTCAAGCAGGACCGAGGTGGGCCCGGGTCCCCCCTCCTCTGCCCCGGGCCTCCCCACGGCGAGGGCCGTGTCGGCGAGACCCTGACCGTGCCCCTCTGCCTCTCCCCAGGGGAGACCATCCAGGGCCTGAGGAGCAGCCTGCGAGCCGCCATCGACACCCTGTCTCGGGTGGACTCCTCGGTGGCCGTGTCCTCCGGCGGGGAGCTCTTCCTGCGCTTCATCAGCCTCACCTCCCTGGAGTACTCGGTAAGGGGCGGCTGCTGGGCCGGGCTGCCTGCTGCGGGGGGACCCTCCAGCCTCACAGCAGACGTGGCGGTGTTTTCCAGGACTACTCCAAGTGCAAAGAAATCATGATTGAGCGCGGGGAGATCTTCCTCAGGAAAGTCTCTCTCTGCAGGAACAAAATCGCCAAGCTTTGTCATCCTTTCATCAGAGATGGTGCCGTAAGTGGGCTGAGGCATGGTCACTCTTGTTCTGTGCTCTGCTGCTTGCAGTAATGGAAAAACAGAAGGGGAGGGAAGTTCACTAACATTCACAACACCGTTGTCTGATGGCAGCTTCTGCAAGTACATAGATGTAACATCACCCTTTGGCTTATTTTGTTAAGACTCATCTCCTCCTCCGACTTCATTTTCCATGCAATCCAACTTTAACTTGTGTTCTATGACTTGCTGAGGAGTCACAGCTTCAAGTCTCCATTTAAAGTACCAGATCATCACCCCTTGGCCGCATCGGGGCGGGCCACATAAAGCCCAGCTCAGAGTGGTTTGCTGCCCTATGATTTGTAGAATACAAGTGACACACATTATTATTTAACCTTGATGGGCAGTTGTGTGAAGTAAAAGCCATGACACCATTAACAAACGTAGAAGTTTCCCAAAGCTCAGCAAAAAGTAATGTCTGCTTGGTTTTGGTTTTTTTTTTTTTTTTGACAGCGAATATTGACACATGCCTACTCAAGAGTGGTCCTCAGAGTGTTAGAAGCAGCTGTTGAGGCAAAGAAGCGATTCAGCGTTTATGTTACTGAATCACAGCCAGATCAAGCAGGGCAAGTACTCATTAATTTGCATTTTATCTTGGTTAAGAGGGTTAGTTGCAGCTAGCATAAAATCTTAAGATTTTCTTAATACCTTAAGAAAAGCTGCTAGGCTTGTTTGCAGCATTTTAAGTTACAGTCGTCACTAATAATATCACATTATTCTGGCCAAGTGAAAAAAAAAAAAACAAATTTTGGCAAGTAATTTCCAGAACTAATAAGAGTGGTACCTAGGTGTTCCTCAAAGGTTTAAAAACTTTTAGTCAGTGCCAGGCAACCTACATTTTCCTTGGCAGACAGGAGACAATTGATTTCTAGTTGCCTGTTTCAGAAGTAGGCTAAAATTATCAGTACTATCTTAAGCATAGCAAAGTAAAACATTTAGCTAACTCTGTTGTTTGAAGATGCCAAATAAAGTGTATTACTGATAGCAAGAGAGCAAGCTTTCCCTCTTCAGAGCATACGCTATTGCATAGTGAAGTGGGAGATCCTACAGACTGGGTAATTCACGTTGCAAACCAGTCTTTTCCTAGAATCAAGGACGTTCAGCCAAGTGAGGTACATACGATTTTCCGGCTTCACTGAAATAGCTTCTAGCAGTGCACCCCACGTATTGCGTTATTTCTTGTTTCTTATACTCTGTTGATGGAAAAGCTGAGAGAGTTTAGGTAATCTGTCATCTTAATAATAGTTCACTGACTCGTCTTTCTGTAGCTGTAATTCCTGACTGCTAAAACAAACTGACTTGACTTTTACGGGTTTTCTTGTCATCTGTTTCCATTTCTACACAATAAGCTTTTTTTTTTCTATCAGGGGGTACATCATAAACCAAAACTACAAGCAAAGGAACATGGGCAGTCATGGGTTTCAGTCTCTCAGACAATATTTTTCTAGCTTTGTCTTTAAAGAAGACTTTTAAGAGTCAAACTTGTTTGGTTTTTTTTTTAAATAGGCAAAAAATGGCAAAAGCCTTGAGGAAGCTGAACATTCCCGTGACTGTGATTCTGGATGCTGCAGTTGGGTCAGTCTGATCATTAAATCTTAATGTTTATCAAATTTTATTTTCATATGTTATATAAAAGTTTCCTAGAAGCTTCTTCAAACTACAGAGGTTGTTCCTTAAGTTTGTCATAGTTGTCAAGCGAGCTGGACAAGTTACACCTTTAGCTGCATGATTAGGAGAATACGCCTGCTACAAAACAAGTATTTGATGTTTGCATGTTAGAATCAAAAATTGAGTCAGACCGAAGTGTAGAACTTGGGGATATCTGAAGGGAAAAAAAAACCAAAACAAAACAAAAAAAAAACAGAGAAAAACCAAACAACAAAAAAATCCCGAGGTAGCAAAAAGGTTACATTTTTTTTCTAATACCCGTTACCATTTTGGGGTTTCTTAAGGTATTTGCTAAATTACCACTACACATGGACTTACATAGGTAGATGAAGCTAGTTCAGGAAAGTGACAGACTCTGTGAATTACTGATTTCTGTTCTGTTCAGTGAGTCATTTTTTGAGTTAGCCAAGATTTTTTTCCCCCCTTTGAACAGTTACATTATGGAGAAAGTGGACCTGGTGTTAGTTGGTGCTGAAGGTGTAGTTGAAAGCGGAGGCATTATTAACAAGGTAAGAGGTAGTGAGTTTATAACTTCATTCCATAAACTCTAGACTTTTAAAGTTTGGTTTCTTTGAAAAATTCAAGGCTTTCTGAAAAACCTTTTCTGTTTGGACATTATTCAGTAAAAGTCTATTTCTTTTTGGTAACTGGCAGCATCATGTCATGCTAACACCGAGTCTGCTTGTTGTTTTCTGTCTGTCTCCACAGATTGGCACTAACCAAATTGCTGTGTGTGCCAAAGCTCAGAATAAGCCATTTTATGTGGTAGCAGAAAGTTTCAAGTTTGTAAGACTTTTCCCTCTAAATCAGCAGGATGTGCCAGATAAGTTTAAGGTAAGAGAAATTCAAATTACTTCTTAGCCAGCTAAGATGCATACTTAAGTGTCTATGATTTATTTTCATCTAAGCAGGTCTTCATTTAGCTGCACCTCTCTACTATAGCTTACTTTACGTAATATGGAGCTGCTTCATGTTACAGCCATAATCTGTCACAGTACTAACATTTAGCTCCTAAAGTGGTTCCTTTGGGGCACAGGAACAGCTGAGGGCAAGAAACAGTTAAATTTGTAGACTTCAAAACTACAAATTGTACTTTATACAGAAGATAAAACAGCTGAGACCAAGGTGGCACCAGCCTATGCCTCATTTTGAAGCAACTGACTTCCTTCAGTTTTACCACAAACATCTGCTCAAGACTGTAGTACTGCTCTTGCCCGAACAAGGTTTTAACTTGCAGTTGTGCAATAACTAATGGTCTCTGTTTCCTTCTAGTACAAAGCAGACACTCTGAAAACAGGTCAGAATCTAACGGAGGAGCATCCCTGGATTGACTACACATCGCCATCACTAATTACGTTACTGTTTACAGACCTTGGTGTGTTAACTCCATCAGCTGTCAGTGATGAACTTATTAAACTCTATCTGTAACAGAAGACGCAGTGTACAGGACGTATCATCTTCTTCAATGACTATCACACTTGTAAGAACTTGGAAGATGATACAAGTTATATGGACGTGGTAAGGAGACGACATTATAAGGACTAATGTAATTATCAGCCTTCGTCAGTTTTTAAAGCAAAACATGGACCATTGTTAAAAAAAAAAAAATCCAGAAGTTACTGCAGCTTCTAAAGACCCAAAATAAATTATTTTAAAGATGAGTGGAGTATTTCGATATTGTAAAATAAAATACCTTATGATGTATTCAGACTCATTCTGAGGTATGCCATTATTTACTGATCTGTGGTACCTACCTGGAAAAAAACAAAATGAAAGAATGCACAAGGCTGCTAATGGAAATCTGCAAGAGCAATGCTTTTAGCTTTGTTCTTAACTGCAAGCTTGTTTGTAGGTCTTTATGGACGCCAGGTCTCTTTATGAAGAAATTTGATCAGTTCTGTTCTCTGCATCATTATTTTGTTAGAAAAAATACAGTTTTATTGAAATTGGCAGTATTTTAATGTAAAAGTGTGGTGAGAATAACTGTCAACCTTCAGACTCTAAGTCAGCAACAGTTTCTGCTTTGAGTCTACTCTGGCTGCCTGTTAGTTTCTTCTCAAACTCTTCTTCACTAATTTTTCCTTTTTTTAATCTTTTCAAGAGTCTTGTGTCATTCAGCAACTCTTCCATATCCTCATCTTCAATATCAGAGCCCTGTTGATAGTTGAAAAATAACAAATTAAACATGACACCAAAAAGTTTTAATTCTATACAGCTGCACGCAAGAAGTTTACAATTCATTTTGCCAGGAGTTTGCAAGCAATCTCTACCTAGGAAACTAACTAGCTCTCAGTTACACTTGTTGAGAATTGAAAAAAACAAAGAGGAAAAAAAAAAAATAAAATCAAGTACTGTCTACCGTCATGCTATACTGCTGCACCTCTGAGAAATAAAAATCTATGCTGCCTATGCTAGCAGCATTATTGACTAGCATCAGAGTGCTGAGTTGTTTTACTATTTGGCTTTAAAAAAAAACCCCACAAACAGAGAGAAGCTTTTTAAAGCTTTGCCCGTCAAGGTCCTAAAAGGGTAATTTACAGTCATAAATTCCGTCACACTAAAATCCCAGAGCTCTCTGCCATTTGAAAGTATGTACCTATGCTCCAGTAATCACATGCAGTTTAATAGAACTGCTACAGTTTACCTCTTCATGCTTCCTTTTAGCTGTTATTTTCTTTTTCTTCTCCCTCTTGGCTTTCTGCTTAGACCAGGCTTTGTTCTTTACGAATTTCTTTTTCCCTCCGTTTTCCTCTCTTTCTTTTCTTTGTTGTTCTAATTGCTTTTGTCTCTGTTTTTCTCTATTTTTATCCTTAAATGAAATTGAGTCCGTATTAACAGTGACTGGAGTAAAGTCTGGAAAACATTTTCCTCTTAATTCAGGCATCTTTGGCATTTTTAACAACGCAAAACCTTTGGCAAGGCTAGCAAAATCCAGATCTGTTAAAATAAAGGTTATAAAGTCAGTTTCCTGCTTGATGAAAAGGTCATTTCAGTTAGGAAGTCACAGAAAAAAAAAAATATTTATTGTTTGCATTCTATACTTGATACTAGTAACAAAGTACTAAGTCACTTTATTCTTGTGTCAGTTTGGTCAAACTCACTAATTAAATGTTTTATCTTGAAAAAAAATTAGAAACAAGTTGCTTGAAAAAAATAGGAGTTTTGTCAGAATCTGATGGTGCAGAAAGTAAATTTGAGATCAGGAATCAGTAGTTGAAGCTCGTGGACAGTAACACTATGCTTTTTCCCAAACCAAATACTGTCTTCTGAAAAGAACAGTAAAAGATACCAACTGCTGCTGGGAATTACCTTTGATTCGGAAGATCAGATTACACTCATGTTTGGCATAAGCCTGGACATAAGACACAAAGGCTTTCATCCCTTTCTCAAACACCGCCCTGTCAGCTAGGGCCATAGACTTCACTTTTGGAAGAAGATCTAACACATTTGTCTGTGGTTTCATTTCCTGCATGGGGCACTGAAAACCAGAAAAATAAAAACAACAAAGGAAAAGTTCAGCCAAATAATTTAAAATGCACTGTGAAACTTCAAACACACGCTTCTTCCTCAGTTCATCTTCAGTCGGCTTTGAGCCCCTTTCCCCCGGCCATTTCAACGCTCAGTTCACCATTTGGTCCCACGCTTGGTTGTCCTGGCCCAGCAGAACTTGCACGCTACAGCTCGAGACAGGCAACATCTTCATTTTGTGCCTTACCAAGGGACATTCTCCCTAGCAGGGCTCTAGAGAATTTATACAATTAATCCCCTAAATGCAGGACCAGGTACCCAGGGAATTAAAATAAACAGCACAGAGGGTGCAGCATGTAAACTGGTGGTGGCAGGGTTGGGGACAGGAGCGTAAAACAGCACTGCCCTTCTGGAAATGCTCAGTCTACAGACCCTTAGAAATGAAAAGCCTTTCCTTACTCAATGCATCACATATTGCTGTTACAAACTCAGTAGAGAACACTGGGAGCAATTGTGTTCTAACAGACAGTTGCATTTGGTGATTAATAAGCGGCTCTTGTCTTTTTTAAACTGTGCACCTCTGTTAAAACATTATCTATGAGTATGACCTTAAGTCCTATAAATTGTGATTTCAAAACTCCTGTCAGTAAGCCTCTCCCCTTGCCCTTTCCTGGTCTGGGGTAGAATAAAAGCCTACTGACCTTTTGGTTGATCGAGAGAAAGCTGACGTAAGATTCTTCCATGGGAAGCAAAAATACAAGTGCACTGCCTACGTTGCCAATCCGTGCTGTTCGACCACACCGATGCACAAAGGCACTGAAACAACACAACGCAGGGCTATCTCAACAGGAGGTGCTCAGTCTGATTTTGAAATATTAGACAGACGGCAAAAAGGCAAATGTTATGGAATGGAAAACACGGTGTGCTATATACGCACTATTTTGTGTGTTCACTAATTTCCACATAGCAATTAAACGTGTTTTCCACAGTTGTGTGTTCCCAATTTATACCTGAACAGTACAGTAACATGGACATAAGTAGGGTAAAGGTTCTTAAGATCTGAAGTTGTACCTTGCGCTGCTAGGCGGGTCATACTGTAAAACCCAGTGTACTTCTGGAATGTCGATGCCACGGGCCATCACATCAGTGCAAACTAAAATGCCACTAGGAAGAAAAAAAAACATACTTTCATTAAACTGTTAATTGAGAAGAGGCGGTCTCCTCCCAATTGTGTATTCTACATCTACACTGGAGAACGAGAACAAAACATTTTACAACATTTGTTTTTTGAAAAGAGACAAAACATGTTAAGGTAGTTGCAGCTTTCACCAACTAAAACTATTTCTGCATAACATTATGAAAAGAAACGTGGTTTACATTACAGCCAGCATATCAGTAAGAAAAAAAATCAGTTCCCTATTGCAAGTTCTATTTTTAAGCTACCATTGCATCCACCACAGCTGAACGTAATGCTATAAACGGTTTAATAAAAGACCTAAGAGACTGCCAGTTTTAGCATCCCATTTTAAACAGTTGTTCTTCCAGTCTGTTGGTAATTATTTTTCTTATAATATAAAACACTAAAACTCAGGTCCCATACAATAAAAAATGACAGCTAACGGGGCAAGAGCGTCTTAACAACATCCTGCAAAGCTGACCAAGACTGCTTTCCTGCAGGTAAAATACGGCGTTGTGTTGCCATATTCTTGCTCATGTACTAACAAAACAGCAGCCTGGGTTTCCGCTCTCGTCAGCAACCAGGCAAAGGCTATTTTCTCTGCCAGTTCCATATTGATGGTACGTTTATGCAGCAGGGCTAGTGTGTGCCTGTAGCGCTTGACAGTACAGTGTGCCTAGTTAGCACAGACAGCAGCAGAAACGATGGGCTTCACAGCGCAAATGTTTGGCTAGCAAGCAGCACAAACGTGACAAGGTCATAGGCTGCAGGATATCCTCAATCCGTGTCCCCGCACCTTCCACGCTGCCACGTGGATTCTCTAAATTACACTGGCCGTGCTCCAGCCACATTTTCACTTTGTTTGTGATCATACTTGGAGTACCTAAGCACAGTTCATGTTATCAAATCCATTCAGAACCAGCTACTAGCATCCTTCTCCTCAGCCACTCATCCTTCTCCTCAGCACAATGCCACTCTTCCGCGCTTAAGCGGCAGAATAATATTGTCAGACAAAATCACATATCCCTCCCTATTTTTACTTTTGGTTGGCTTAGCCTATTCATATGTTCTTACCCTGGGAGCTTCCGAAACTCGGTAAAAATCTTGTTACGCTTGTGTTTCATTTTCCCATGAATGCTCATTATTTTCACTTGTTTAATTAAGGATTCCAAAGCTTTCCCATAATATTCCACACAGGCACATGTGCTGTTGTGATAAAGACAGACATAAAAGCAAAAAGTTAGGCTGCATTTTTAATCTGGTTTAGACAGTCAAGCTAGAGCAGTCTGAGACCTTTCAAACATATACAGTATTACCTATTTTTATTTAAAATGTGTATTATTTTTACAATTAGCATATAATAATAATTTATTATGCTTTACTTTAAAAATGCATTTAAAATATATGTTCTGCTTAATGCAATCCTGACGTGAAGCAATGATCCATCTCTAGTTATCCACCATATTCTAAGAGACAGATGCTAAAATGAATGACTTTTTAAATAGCTGTGTCCTTGCCAACACAGGGCGCTGTTTTGGAATTTAAGTAATAAAACACCACACTACATTCACAATGAAACCCCAATGGAGTTACCTGAAAAAGACTAGATGTTTCTCCTGCTTGTGCTGTCGAAGAAAATGCACCAACTGATTAAATTTTTCATCTGCTTTGCAGATCTACACAAGGCAAAAGGGAAAAAAAAAGTAAGAAAATGGCCTTGACACAAAGTGATCTGCCAGTTTCCTCCATTCGTTGTGCACTGATGGATGCCTACAGTCATAATTTGTTAACACTGATCATCTGTACCACAGTCCATCATGTAGAATATCACTCTTTTATGCATCTTATTTTAAGTAAAAATAAATATGTAAACTCCCAGTCTTCCCATCCCCAGCCACAATACCTCTGCCACATGAGTTTCTCAGGTTTCCCTCAGCCGCTGCTCTGAAATTGCCAGAGTCTCCTCCCATACCCGCTCACTCTAAGCAGGTCAGGAAGCCGCAGCACTGCAGCTAGTTTAGCGTTACAACAACTCCTGGCCAGCCAAATAAAACTCACAGAGCAGGCAACAACAGGGCTACTTATTTGGATCTTTCTCCTCAGCTTGGTTACTGATCTTCAGAGAACCCACAAGAGCTGTATGTCTTTGAGATTTATGGTTCCTTTATTAACGTGATCCTTGCTGGCCAAGACTAAAAAACTTATTGACAGAACCAGAGAAAAAGGAAAGGGAACAAGAAACTATCATACAGCCCCGAGGTTCACACCATATAATAGTTCTCCAGGCGTGTTGGAGTTTTCTGTGTGTTGCTTGCTGCCACTCCCTTCTCTTTCACAGAGATGCGGACGGGATTCCGGAGACCTGCTCTCACCAGGTTCTCCACCTCTTGAGTTTGAGTTGCGGAGAACAGACCTGTCCGTCTCTGCTTGGGCAAAAAGTCCAGAATGGCATTTAAACTGCAAGAAAGCACATGGAAAACATAACTGTCCCCAGACTTCCCTCAGAAAGAAGCTTGATCACTGGAATTAAAGAGTTTATAAACAAAATATTTTTTGTTATCAAGTGCCAATCTTCTATTGAGCTAATTATCTTAACTGTGAGAGAAAGAGAAAAGGGACATCAAAGCTTATTTTTTAAAGTGTTTTAAGCCATTCTGATGTGTAAATAATGACACTTAATCAAACATTAATACAGCATATGCTAATATACACCATAAAAAATAAATTTTAAACTCTATTCATCAAGGATCCACTCTTTGCTGATTCTCTTCTCCTAGCAATTGCTTTATATAGTCAACAGAGCAAAGAGAGGTAAAAAAACAAAACAGCACAAACCTAATTACAAAGGTCACTGCAGGCCACGTTCATTCACATCAATCACATATGAATTCATTTAAAACCTCAGAAGTATTACTAGAATTTATCATTTCAATACCTTGCTTCAAAGCCCATATCTAGAAGTCTGTCAGCTTCATCTAATACCAACACATCAAGAGACTTCACACAACTTGCTAGATCCAGCCCATCTGCTTTTCTTCTGAACAGATCCTCCAAGCGCCCCGGTGTAGCCACAACGATGTTCCCGCTGTTTGTGCACAAGACACACAGCAACTTTGTAAATGCGCAAGGTGAAGACTTTGGGGAGCTACTAACATAACTACCAGAGCACAAACCGGCACTCAAGTTGACTGTATTCATCAATAAAACAATTTCAGTTTGTCACTTCTAACCGTACTCACATTTCAGTGCCTTTCAGATACAATGAGATGGGAGAAAAAACGCTGAGGTGAAGGCACACCGTTTGCAGTAATACAAGTTTAGAATGTAATCAGCAACCACGGAAAGCAGCTATCAGCTAGAACAAATATTTGGTACCAGTGGAAATACGATTGCTTCAAAACTCAGTCATGGGCATCAGCATTAAATAGTTCCAGAAAATTATTGGTCAGCACGGTCTCAATCTCACTAGTACAACATCCAGTCGTACTAACGGCTAGTTCCCATCCCTGGAAACATTCCAGGCCAGGCTGGACGGGGCTCTGAGCAACCTGATGTGGTTGGAGATGTCCCTGCTCCTTGCAGGGGGGTTGGACTGGATGGGCTTTAAAGGTCCCTTCCAACCCTAACCATTCCGTGATTCTATGAACATTTAGAAGAAAAAAAGAACTGAAATATTCAGTGAAGACAGTTTTCAGTTCACCATGTTGCACATATTCTTCACCCAAAGAGTATGTAAATGGTACTAATTTCCTATTGCCTCATCATGGCATATCTCACTCAAGGAAAAGCATCCCCAACTTCCTCAGCATGCACCTTAACACACTCACGCAGTACCAGCACATTTTAGCACCAGCAAGACTAAAGCCCTAATCTGAAAACCCTAAAGACAAGGAGAAAAATCACAGCTGTAAGGCACCAATAAAAATCACTGACAATCAACTCACCCATGTTCTTTAAACTTTCCAACATCTTCCATGGGATTCCTACCACCAATTAAAAGAATCTGACTAAAACAATAAAACAGGAAGATTTAGGTCAAAGTTAAGTTTTGCTAGTTCACGAATGACAGATTCTTACGTCCAAAGAAAAAGGAACGATGGTCACAGCGAGCCTAAATTTCACTCACCTAAACCTGGGGAAGTGTTTTGTGAAATGTGATAGCACCTCATCAATTTGAATAGCTAATTCTCTCGTTGGTGTGATAATTATAGCTCCAACCTGCATATGAAAAACAAAAGGAATTTATGGAAAATAATAAACTTGAAGAAAGATGTGGGCAAAATTCTCCCTTAAAAGCTAAGCCGATATGAGCCATATTTATCAGCCTGGATTTAGACAAAACCTTTCCATAGAAATACAATAAAGTATGCAAAATAACAGAAAATATCTGTGAAAGAGGGACTATACCAATGCGCAAAACGTCTCTGCCCAATGAGCAGTATCTAGTAACGCCACCGAACAGCAAATCACAGCACAAGTTCTCCGTACACTAAAACGCATTCAAAGTCAACGGGCACTAAAAAGCATTCAGACTCTTGTTTGCAGTACATCATTGTATCTGATATTTCAAAACATTTTTCTAACAGCTCAGAAACCTCTTTTGATTATGTCAAATAAGAAGTCATATCTAAGTGCAAAGAAAGCACTCCAATATTTAAGTTTTAAGCAGTTTATTGTTACTGTTACACCAAAGAGCTGAGCACACAGTCACTTTATGCTTACGCAATTTTCCTTATCAATCATCATATCCTATTGGCACTTCATAAAAATACATTCAGGACTGAATAACTTAATCTTACCTGCATTTTCTTTAATTTTTCTTCCCGTCTGAGAAGAATTTCCAGTATGGGAATCACAAACGCTAAGGTTTTGCCACTGCCTGTTACCTGTGAGAAGGGCAGGAGAGTCAGTCCTCCCTCAGCTCCAGAGACAAACCAAGAAAAACAACAAACTCAACCAAGAAGAAGCACTCACCGCTTCTGCGGCAACATCTTTGTTACTCATGAAGAGTGGAATAGTTGCAGACTAAAAAAAAAAAAATAAAAAAAAAGAGAAATGGCATGAATTTGCTCTGACAGAAATAAATCGGAGGTTAAATCCCTCCAAGGGACATCAAAGCTCTCTGTCAGCACTGCCCAAGCTGAGACAGTGACGGGAAAGCCAAGGGCAGCGACTTCCCTCGCTGCTACAAAATCCGGTGTCTGCTCTGACCTACGGCCTCGGGGCTGCGACCGAGCCCACTGACACCGACCGCACCGCCCGTCCCTGACCCGCACGGGCGGGCCCTGGCGCTGCTCACACCGCCCGCACTCTTTCTCCCCGGGCCCTGCCACCCCGCCGCCGCTCTGCGGACAGCCGCGGGCCTCGGGCGGGCGGGCGGGGGAGCGCCCCCTCACCTGTACCGGAGTCATGCGGGCGAAGCCGAGCTCCCGCAGCGCCTGCAGCACGCCCGGACTCAGCGCCACGGGCAGCGACTCCCAGCTCCCCTCGGTCACCGCCTCCATCTTTACTGCGCGCCCCGGCCGTATCCGTCACCCGGCCTCCCCCCCCACCCGCCCCGCGGTCCGGCCTCGGCAGGGCCGCGCGGAAACAGGCGCCGCAGCACCTTGGTTCCGGCGCAGGAACCACCGGCTGCCGCAGCCCCCGGCCGGACCCAGCGGCTTTTGCCTCCTCGATGAGCAAAGCGGGTAGCAGCCACCGCTCTGCGGATGTAGCGAAAAAGTCTTATTTTTAAGGCCTAATAGCAGGTACTTCAGCAGGTCATACAGAAGCACTGTGACACCCAACCGCCCCGAGCGGAGCGGCAAAGCCGGAGGTTTAGAATTACCTGCAATTTCTTCCGCCTGCCCACAAAGTGGGACGGCATTTGGACAAATTCCTGATATCCTAAGAAATACTTTATATTAAAAAAAAAAAACACCTTTGTGTTAAACTGTACTTTCTTAAAGTATCAAAGAAAAAAAAACCACTTTTTTTTTTTAAAGAATTTGTTTATTTATCGAACCTGGGTCATATTTAGATTCACAAGCAATTTTTAAATGTACATCTTAGAATTCAATTTTAAGTGTTTTACACAAAAATATTGGCACACAACAGTCGCAATAAGGTGTAACAGCCACCTTTCTGAAGAACTGCTGCAAGTGTTTGCCCAAGGTTGAAAAAACTTTACCTGGAACATGAAAACCTGTAACAAATTTTAAATTAATTGTACAAAACTGTTGTGTGTTACTTGTAGAGGCTCCCCCCTGGAAAAGACCCCATCCCACCCCCAAAAATGATTACAACTAATATACATCAGTCACAACATAATCCTGGCTCAGCACCCACATCAGACGCTTCTTGAATTTTTAAACCAATCATCAGATACCGAGGAAAGTAACTTTATACAAAAACAAATCTACATGTGCCTGAAAAAGAAAACACACCAGTATTTAGCATTACGCTAATCATGATCATCAGATAATGGCAGAGACTGCCACTTCACTTAAATACAAGGGCTGCATAGCATCGCAATAAACCCCCAGAACCATTAACCCTTTGGCACCAGGAATCCAGGCTTCCTGAACGCTAACGCATTCCGCGGTAGCGCCAACAGTCTGAGCTTTGGACCTGCAAAAACCAAAGGGTTAACCGCTGTTTGCCAAGACACTGCACACAGCTGGCTTCGATACAAAACCTGGGAAAGACTAAAAACCATACAATGAAGGAAACTGGTAATGAAAGGAGAAAACACCTTTTCATATCAACTACTTAATTTAAAACAACTTTGGGAATAAGTTGATGCAATTAGGATAATAACTGAAGGCTTTCTTTTAAAAAACAACTGAGTACGAATACCAGATTGGAAGTGGTCAGCTGTCTTCTATTAATTAACAGAATAAAGTTCCAATCGCTTCTCCTTGGCAGTTTATGTAAGTGAAGAAGGGATTATTTCAACTTTGTAACACCCACTGCAGGGTTAAAGATGTCAAAAACGCCAACAGTCATGTTAGGGGCATGTACCGTTTCCCCAGATAGAACCGCGAGTATGGAAACAGGGGAAAACAAAGTTAGAAAAGACATCGACATTGCTTGTTACTACAGCTGAGTTACAGTATTTGCAGTTTGCTTGGACCTCGCTTAGCATACAGACTAGGCAGATTTAGGTGAAAAAATTATGCCAATTAAGTGACAAGATTCCAGCACAGCTTTTGCCACAGAAGATATATAAAACCAATTCGTTTTTAACTAGGAAGGAACATAAGCAAATAAGTTTTACAGTTCAGTAAAGAGGGTTCAGAAACTAAGTGACTTTTTTTTTTGTGACCAGGATGTTTGGTAGACAGTGAACTGAAATCCAGGACTGGAAAAGTACTCTTAAACAACCCTCCGGACTTCAAAAAACCTCTTCAGATAGTAGATTTGTCCCAGTGTCATGGCAACTAATACAAGAGCTTCAAAGAACGACCAGAGAACCACTCTGCTGTTTGTGTTGTCATTAACTGTTAAAAGAAAAAAAGAAAAAAAGTAGTGAGTACCAAAGCATTTAAAACCAACTTAAAACATACTTTGTCACTGGAACTGAAGCACTGCACATAAATCACCAATATTTGCACCATGTCACTACAAGTGTCCCAGAAGGACCCTGCAGTCCTAGAGATGAGATCGGAGAGCTGGGGGTGGGGGCAGTATTTTTCTGAACGTCTTGAACCGTGCCATGCAAGCAGATGTTTACCCTCAACTTTGGATACACGCTACATCTTTCTCTACTCTACCCACCTTCAAAGAGGCCAGACAGAAGCTTGTAACTGCCAAACACAAGCCACTTGCTTTTTCAAGTTGACAGTTGCATATTACAGTCTCAAAGTCAAGTGGGGAATTTGAAATCTTTAAAGGTTCATCATCTTTGGTTCTAAAACCTCAGCATTTTCTTAAATCAGACCATTAGTAATAAAAGTAATAAAACTGGAGATACTCATAGGTTCAAAAAGTTGAGGAAGAGTGCTTTAATACAAGGCTGTATTTTTACATTTGAAAGTACTAGCCCTTTATTCTCACTGGGCTTCCCCTAACGCACCATTTAGGGCTCTATCATACTTCAAAGCTTTTTTAAAGTGTTTCTGAGGGTTGTGACTGGAGAGTTAACCATATTCTCTACTTGGAAATAACAGTAGTTCTACCTATTTCAATGAAATATTTCAAAAACACTTTGGCTCAATTTTTAAGACACACCCAAATAATAGTAGGAAGTAATAGTTCAACCAAAGTCTGTCCCTGGGAACCATATAATTACCGATATCTTTATGAATATGCCAAAAGAACTACAGAATTCACACCAATTAACAAAAGATTATTTTGCATAACAATCTTCATTATACAAGAGGTGAGTCAATCTAAGGAAGACTGCAAGCATCAACCATATTTATTGTATGGGCAGGTCCTTGAGAACTTGTTCTAAATTTTTCTTTAGTAACTTGGAATAGCTTTCACAGACTTCCGTTTTAAATCATATTTCATTTGAAAGGGGAGAAGGCATTTAGGAAAGACACATACTTGCTCTATGTATTCTTTCACGAACTTCCATGTACTCCTGTTCATGCTTTACAGCTGTCATGGCCACTGCTAACTCATTAATCATCTCTTCTAGCTTGTTCTGATGAGCTGTGGAATAATTTCAGAAGCATCAGAAAGTGTGTTACTGACTCAAAAAACAACTTGTTAAAATTCACAAACGGTTATATTTCATTTCCTGTCACAGACAAAGTTCTGAAAAATGCAGTCTGTACAACTGAAAACTTTCTATCCTTACAGCAAAGTAAAGTTCAGTTTTCATAGCGCCACTTTTCCTAACATGACTCTCTGGTATTTAATAAGTGGGAAAACATCTTTCTCCAACATCCGACTAGAAGGCAGAAGACACGCAAGTTAGAGTCAGTACAGACCACTTATTTCCAATATGGGCACACTTTTCCAGAAAAACAGAATATAAGAACACACGAGATCAATACCACACACTAGCATCTATTTTGCCAATATCATCCAATATATTCCAAGCAAATTATCTGAACATCACAGCTTTTCCTAGTTGTTAAGCTTGCAAAAATAGAACGACTGAGAATTTAGCTTAAGATCATGATGCTGGCAAAACGAGATCACGTTCCGAAGCAACATATCACATCTTGTGATCTTCCAGTTTAGCTGAAGCACAGCATTCAGCAGAAACAATGCCAAAGGGGCCTGGCAGAGGGCAGGAACTGGCTTCAGGTTCTGGTGTGTTGTGAAAGCAGAAGAGGAGGAAAATACCAAACCAATAACGGAAGACTAGCTTGAGATTGCTCAGCAAATGGAAGGATCAGAGACCAAGATTTAGCGATTTGACTGTATATTCCAGGATCTTTAAAATACATTCATGCTCAAAGAACTGTCCAGTTACAAATTTGTAAATTATGCAAGTAATTTTCAAAGTTTTCTAGCAACAAGAGAAGTTTAAGATCTTTCCACAGACACGGCCTGGGCAATCAGCTCTCTTAAAGTCACAAAACCAACGCATTTTCCATTGAAGGGACTTCCTTGACTTTGAAGCTACCTTACCACGTTTTTATTTACAAAGCAAGTGCTTCAGATCACAATCTGAAAATAAAGCTATTCAAAATACGCACCTTATGGGGAACAGTCAAAAAGAGGACCAGAGAATAACACTCATACAAGTTGCAGTTAAAATCTTAGAGTTGTGTAAACCACACTCACTTTGCTAATATCATAAATCTCTTATTTCATGGCCAACTGGTCATTGCAGTGAGTGCAGTTTATTAGTAAGAGAAGAAATTATGGTTGCAGGGACTGTTTAAATCCACTGAAAAAAATACACTCAAGAAAAAGTGTTTGCCTTAAAAATTTAAAGCTGCACTGATATTCTTTATAATAGATATATTCAGACTCAATAAAAGATTTAACTGAGTCTTTAAAAAAAGAAAAAAAAAACAACTGAAAAGTTGGGAATTTGTTACTTTTCAAGTGATATCCAGCACTCAATGCACACAGTTATTTACTTGCTAAAATAGAAAACAAGAATTTACTGCCCTCCTAGCTACAGTTAGTGATTTCCTAAATAAAACTTTGTCAGATGTTACCCAATACATTGTTTATTTCTTTTACAGCAAATGACAAGTTTGAAGTTTTTCCCCTTGTAACACTACTGGTAATTCATAGAAGCAGCTCATTGCTTCCAAAAATCCCTTAATTATTCAACACCCACTCTAGCAACAGACAGTAAAAATCGCCTAAAATATCCAGCCTTCCTGGATAGATTGTTCAGTGTTTTAGTTTAATTTCACCTAAAATTCCTAATTAAATCTTCTGTTAATAATAACTAACCACCTGAAGACAAACCGTCATGGACAGTTCAAGGACTTGATCCCAAGAGCTGCCAAGTATATAAACCTCTCGATGGAAGCTTGTGGGTGCTCAGCATTGCTCAGAATCAGACCTTTTATGTAGTTTATTAAAAAAGACATTCTCATGCTACAAACAAATGTTACAGAGAAAAAGCAAACGTTAGCTGTTAGTGAATAAACGTATGCAAAAGACAAGATGCTAACGAGCTTTCAAAAAGCAGTACACATACCATCCCAGGTATCTCCACCACCTAGAGAAAAGTGTAAGAGATGAACACAAGTACAGGACAAAAGGCTGCAGATAAAACAGTAATTTACAAGGCTAAGAGAAAAATCTTATATTAGCACACTTATCAAAGAGCTGAACTAATGCATGTGGTAGTCTACGTACTGCTGAGCAAACTAGAAATCAGAGAATGAAACTGATGGAAAGACTAAAGGATGAAAGCATTAGTTTCTGCAGATGGCCAATTCCCTGATGATTTTGCATTAAATCATGTACTGAGACCTAAAAACATCCATATCCATTGTAGCTGTGCAAGAGAACAGCTAACTAAACAGCCTGAAGAAACAGGAATTCTGAAAATCCTAGAAGTCATGCATGTAGGGAAAAGCTCCCAAGCTGGAGCGAATTTCTTTCCAGGAGTCCTCCTCACCTTCTGTCTCCATGTCTTGCCCCTTTGGAGCTTCCCCGATATCAATAGTGAACATCACTATCTTGGGAGTCATGGTGGACATTCTGTTGCTAAAGCAAAACTTATAAGTTCCATCCATGTGGGCAGCAAACGTGTATTTTCCACTGGACTCTCGATCACCTTTATAAATTCCTTTATTATCAGGCCCTGTAATCTGCATGGGGAAAACAAAGTATCACACATTTTATTTAAAATACAGTGGGTTTAAATACACCATTACAGCACCGCATGCACATTCTGAAGTCACCCTGTCAGAATTACCAATACCATCTGTAATCTCACTGGTTCAGCATTCTTCATACTTTCCCTCCCACAACTCAGCAGCAGTCATGCATTTTTCTACACAGAAATCTTTAAAAAAAAAAAAAACACACCACCAACCAACTTCTGGGTAAAGAAAGTCCTACAAAAGCCTCTCTTGCTGGCCTTCTGCAGCCAAGATAAGAGGCATTCAAGAACAAGTAAATCACAAGCTATCTACAGTCTTGGCTGTTGGTCAAATTACCAAAGGCAGGGGAAATCTTATCTCTGACACTTGAAAGAAATCAAAAAGGAAAAAAAAAAATACATCTCCCATACATCAATACTGCTTTAGACATACAGCAGTGCATTGTTATCATTTCAAACGGCCTGAAGGCCTGAGCACGGAGCGCCCAGGGCCACTGTGATCTTAAGGTGTCCATCTCAGCAGGCCACCAAACTCTGCTGCTGGGCTTCCACTAGGGACACCTGAATGGGATTCCCTACATTCCTCACTCTGTCCTGTATTGGAGCGATGTGTAATTTTAAACTACTACACTCACTTTCAGCCACAACTCTCTCGTGTTTAAGTTATCCCAAAGAAGCAATTGCCTGCTCTTCACCAAGATGAAAAGAATCCTGATTTATAATGCTCCTACTGATTTGACGTCTCCCTGAAGACAAGGACTTACCTACAACTTGCAAGATGGCAATCAACCTGATTAAAGCCAACACATTTGGATTCAAAGGGAGACACGCTGCTCCCAGGATAAGCAACACGTTTTTGTAACGAGTAACCCTGGTCATTCTTCGCGCCAAACCGTTTATTACCACAAGATCACATCGAGCAGAACAGCGGAGAAAATCTCAAGAGAACGGCTCTGAAAGGAGGAAGGCTGCCTTCTGCACCACCAGCAGAAACAACAAGTCTCAGGGAACGCAACCCCCACGAGAAACACCTCGTCCGCTCCCAGAGGGCCCACGCCACCTCGCGAGGCCCGGTCCGACCGGGCAGGGAGCCCTTGTTCCCCGCAGGCCGGGGACGAGCCCGCCGCACGGAGCCTCCGCAACGAGGCGGGACCGTCCCAGACTCCACGGGCGGTTTACAGCTCCCTCAAGCCGGTGTCTGCCCCCCCGGCCCCCCCCCCCCCCCCCCCCCGCCTCCACAGGGCATCGCCTCCGCCGCCCTCCCGGCCGCCGCCCCGAGCCCCCCACGGCCACACGCGGCGGGGGTGGGGGGAGACGAACGGGCAGGGGCCCAGCCCCAGGGCAGCCCCGCGGCGGCGGGACAGGGCCCGGCCTCCCTCCCCTCAGCGCGGCCCAAGGTCAGCCCGCCGCGGCGCCGTCCCGCCTCACCTCCACGTCGATGTCCAGGAAGCCCCCCTCCGCCACCTCGAAAATGAGCCCCATCTTCGTACCAGACGGCACCCGCTCCAAGAAGCACTCCTCGGCGTGCGCGTCGATGCTGACGAAGTAGGCGGCGGCCGGGGCCGCCAGCGCGGCCAGCAGCGCCAGCACCGCCCGCACCGGCGACATGGCGGAGCCCAGCGGGAGGGGGCACCGAGCGGCGGGCCAGCAGGAAAAGGGGAGGGGGGACTTCCGCCTCGCGCCGCGCCCCTTCCGGGGCACGGGGCCGCCGCTCATAGGCCGGCACAGCCCCACTGCCACGTACGGCCCGTGCTACGGTGGCCATTAAGGGACTTTTCAAACAGGGACCGCCTAAACCCTGAGGCGGGGAGCGCGCGGCGCAGGAGGCGGGGCCCGCACTCGGGAGAAACTAATGAGCAGGGAGGAGCCAATCAGAACGCGGCGGGCAGAGCTGTCCTGTCAGAAACAGCGGCGCGCGGAAAGGCATTGGGTGAGCGGCTGAGGGGGCGTTGCCCGGCAGCCCGGGGAGGGACGGCGGGCGCGCGGGAGGGTTTGGGCGGGAAGGATGGCGGCGCGCGCGAGGGGACGGTGCGGCCCAGGTGCGGGGGTTTCCGCACCGCCCAGGCTGGGGCTGTGCCAAACCCCGTTCCTCGCATGGCCGTGCTTAAATGCCGATTTCCAATTAAAACCTCCCGTCCGAAATGCAGAAGGTCACGCTGGAGCTCGAGGGAGTCTCTGTGACAAACCGTTTCAGTCATGTGCGGGAGATTCAAAGGCCAACGCTCGCTCTGGCTTTCTAGTGAAACATCTCTGCGTGTGGCTTTGCCGAGTAAGTGCCAGCGATTGTACTCCTGGTAACGCGCCGGCGTTGCGCTTGCCTTCAGTTGTACGACGAATGTAATCCCAATGCTTGACTTGCGTGAGTAAATTCTGCTCATCGCGCTCCAGCTGCCAGTTCTGAGCTAGCAGGGCCGCGATAGTGCAGGCTCGGGGTGCAGATCCCTGTGGCAGGGAAACCTTCTGGCAAGAGAAGCATGACCTTGAGGAGCTGCAGGTCACGTACATGACTGAGCATGAGACCTCTGCTGCTGAGCCGCCAATAACTTCCATGGTTTTCAGTGAGTTTGGATCAAGCCAGCCTTGCATCTACTGCTTTCTGCAGCATAAAACTGCTGTGCTGGTTTTTCATTGATCTTAAAGTACTTTTAGTCTTGCCATTAGCACATTCTCTAAATTGTTACTTTTTTCCTCTCTGAGTGTTTGTACATAACAACGGGAACTCATTTAACACTGAATTCTGGTGGCATTAACTCTTTTTCTCACCTCTAACTCAGACAAAATGATGACTGCACAGCATATCTGTTCTCCTGAGGTAATGCAGAGTGTTCTCCAAATGTTCTGCTCACGTTCTGCCCCTTTTCATGCTTTCGTAAGCGGTCTTTGCCAGGAAAGGATGACTACACCATTATTCATCCTCATGCTCCCTCTGGAACTTTGTGCAATATCCTGCTGTGTTCAATTTTGGCAATAAATTTCATGGACGATATGCAGATATGTTTTCACAGTATGTTATCCATTATTATTATAAGTTAGGCAACTGAATGCCGAACTCAGATGTTTGGAGAGCCTTCTGTTACCTTCCTGGCTGCCCAGCTCATTGAAGATGAGCGCTTCCTGGCACCGCATGAAGAAGACAGAAATTTTGTAACTTGTGACAGAATGAGATACTGACAGTATCACACGAAAAAGTTTGTCTGTCACAGTGTTGCGTTTCACGTCTTCATACCTCCCATTCCTCACTGGCGTTTTGCATCTGCCAAAAATAGAGAATTAACGCTGTATTCACGACACGCAGCGCGCAGCAGTCATTCGAAGATTGGCTCTTGCAACTCCAGTTTTATTTCCTCTGACCAGTTCCAGTGTTTGGCGATATTCATAGCACCTTGTCCAAAATATAATGCATTATTCCTACACTGCATAGAGCATGTGGCAGAACTGGGACCTAAAATTATTTCAGGGCACATTTAATTAATCTCTAAAGACTCATCTGGAGCACCTCCTACTAAAGACCACAAGGATAAGAACATTTAAAAGTGCGCAGTCACACCTGAAGGCAAAAATACTGAAAAACTTAACCAGAAAAATATGTTTTGGTTTAAACTCCTCTGTTAGGGGATCGGTGCCAGCAAACTACTTGTGTGTATATAAAACCTCTGAGTGTGTACAGCCATAAAGACTCTCTTGCTCCGCTCCTGCTGAGTGAGGGTCTAAAAACCCTACCGACGCGCGAGACCCATGCCGTCCTGCAGAACGACTCTGCGTCTGCCCGCGGCCATCCGTTACCGGAGCAGGGGGGCCACCCTTCGCCCTTCTGTCCCGCCACCGCACAGGTCAGCGTTGAACGTGGGCCCTGCGCTCGCTTCTGGGCATCGTGACACGGCCCTGCCGCCCTGCTTCGGGTGCTGAGTGTGGTCCACGCGGGACCCCGAGTCCTCAACACGCGTGGGTGCGACTCCTCACCCCTCAAACAGGCGGACGGCGAAGCCTCGGGCAGAAGAGGTTGGCACCGCGAGCGATCCCGCTTGCAGAAGCGGCTCGGCGCAAGCAGCGCCCACGGAAAGGCCCGCAGAGCAGCGCGGCTCATCATCCCCGCTCCTCCCGGCGGGAACCGGCGAGGCGCGGGCCGCGGGCATGCGCGGGGCCTCCCCCAGCCCGGCCCGGCCCGGCCCGGCCCGGCCCGGCCCGGCCCGCCCAGGCGCCTGCCATTGGCCGGTGGCGGCGGTGGCTGCGGGGAGGCCGCGCCCGCGCTCCCGCCGCCGCTCCCCTCACGCCAAGTTTAAACACCCGCCCCCCCCACCCCCCCGCCTCTATTCCCGCCGCTCCGAGCCAGCCCGAGTTCCCGGGAGTTGCCCGGCTGTGAGGCAACCGGAGGGGGCGCCCCGCCAGGAGAGCGCCCGCCGCCGCCTATGAGGGCGCCGCGGGGCCGGGCGAGCCATGGACGGCGGCGGCGGAGGGGCGCCGCCCGCCCTGGAGAAGAACGCGGCGGAGCTGACGGTCATGGACGTCTACGATATCGCTTCGGCCGTGGGGCAGGAGTTTGAGCGGGTGATCGATCAGCACGGCTGCGAGGCCATCGCCCGCCTGATGCCCAAGGTGGTGCGGGTGCTGGAGATCCTGGAGGTGCTGGTCAGCCGCAACCACATCAACCCCGAGATGGAGGAGCTGCGCCTGGAGCTCGACCGCCTGCGCCTGGAGAGGATGGACCGCATCGAGAAGGAGCGGAAACACCAGAAGGTGCGGGGCGGGAGAGACGCGGCGGGGCAGGGCTGCCCCCACCCCCCTCGCCCCCCGCCTGCCGCAGCCGGCCCGGGGGAGAGCCGGGCCCCGGCCCCGCCGCCGCCGGGAAAACAAAGAGGGAGGCTGGGGTGCGGGCCGGGAGGCCGGCGGGGAGCGGGCGGGGCAGGCTCACGGGCTCTGCACGGATGCTGCCTCAGCGTCGCTGAGGGTTGGGATGTGTTGTTGTGTTTGTTGTTTTGTTTTTTTTTTTTTTTCTCTTCCCTCCTGGAAGTTTCCTTCCTCCTTCCCTTTCTCCACCCCTTCCTCAGTCACTGCATTTCCTTCCCCTTGTTTCTCTCCCATTAGGACTCCTGCTTCGTTCCCTCTCCTGAGGAGAGGATAGTGCTGCTTCCTGCTAGGCCAGGAAAGGTCACTGACAATCACACACTCTTCTCTCCAGAGTTGTGAATGATTTAGCAGTCTAGTCTTCCTGGCAGACTTATTGGGTAGGCAAGTCATAGGAGAGAGATGGAGGACCAGGTAATTTCAGGGCAGTGTTAGAGCTGAAGAGTAGAGAAGAGCCCTCTCCCGCATTCCTGCTCCATCTTCTTATGGTAAGATGTTGTCCCTTGGCTTGGTCTGGGGTGGTCATAGTGTTCCCTGACCCCACTTCCATGAAAACCAAAGGTGGAGATGATTTCCCATATCTTATTACCCACATGTGGCAGGGCAGCATGAGCTGCTCCACTTACTGCAGTGAAAGTGGCAGATCTACTCTTTAAAGCATCCGGATAACTGATTTAAAGACATGGTTCTTTTAGTAAGTGACTGTGCTAAATCATAACTGCCGCCTCATGCTGTTCCTGCTTCCGCACACAGATTCAGAATGAAGAGGAAACAGGGAATGTCTGTAAGAGAGACCTCAAACTTCAAGAGTTGGTTTGGATTTAAATAAATTCAAGTTTTGTATGTTTTAAAAAGAGTCAGCTAGGGGACTTTTGCTTAGTGTATGAAAAATCCAGGATAATTCCTGCCACATTTTGCAAAAGGAGTCTTAGCACAGCGTCTCTGAAAAGGATGCTAGAAAAGCTTTAATGTATAAAGCCCCGGAGTATGAAGACTACTGATCTAGAAAATCAACAAAAGTACAAGTACCAAAGCTGTGCCTGTGCCCTTCTGACAGATCCAACTTGGAGGCAAGTGGGTGGTCCCCTCTGCTAGAATCGAATTAAGCTCTTCCTGAGCCCTGGCTGCCAGAAGGTTTTTTGAGGGCATGTCACCTCTGGGCAAAGCTGCCATAAGTCACATCTCCCCATTGATTGCACAGACACCACTGTATTTGCAGTCAACAGTAATTCTTTATATCAGATATTTACAAAATGCTGCGTGGTAAAGTGGATACTGAACTGGGCCCGGTAGCAACACCCAGTATCATTGTACAAGTTGGTGTTCTGAGTACAGCTGATCTTCATATGTGTGTTAAAAAGTTTCCTAAAGACATCAGCTGTATAACACTGTGCTTGCCAGATGTCAGCTGATCGCCTGCCAGTTAACCATCTCTACTCTGCCAGCTTCTCTGATAGTCACAGAATGGTTCACAGCGTGTTCAGACAATCCAGATGAAACTTTGGTGGAAACATTTTAAAGAGGAAAATAAAATACATATGCTTTTTTTTTTTTTTTTAAATCAAGTGGATTTCCAGTGCACTAAGTCCTTATAGAACAGTAGTGTCACATCCATCTGTCTTCCAGTGTGAGAGTTTAAAGACTCTTTCACAGGACAGGTACTGATAAACAGAAAAAGCCAGAGACTGAGTAATATTTGTGACCCAAAAGCCTCCAAAACCCAGTCCAGTGGTCCTTGGCAAGCATCAGTTTATGAGATTTTAGCACTCGCCTATAAACCTGGCTTAGTACTGTCTGGGGTTTCCTGAGCTGGCTGGCACCTCCTGGCCCATAGATCTGCCTTCTCTGTCTGATACTTCTACTAATGAGAGATCAGAAGTTAATTTCTGCTCCAATTCATTGGGCTTTTCGGTGGCAATAAATAAGAAAGTTTGCCTAGGCAAACCTCTGTATAGTTGTGTGTTTACAGTGCAGCCACACAGAAATGATATAAGTTTAGACAGATTTTTGTGTGTGTGTCTGTTCTATTTTGGTTTTATTAGTATGCTTATAGCTGATGAATGTGCAGTTTTATTATCTAAACTAGGTCAGCGCGTTATTTTAGCTACAGTTGTAATATGCAGCATCACTGTAAATAGTCTAGGTATTTGGCAATATAGGGTTTCGTTACAGATTTGCTTTTCTCTCAAGATAAGAGTTTCAGATAAAATAAGAGGTGATTCATAAAATTTTCTTTACTTCTTAATAATTAAATCTGCACAGCCTACGGCACCTATATGTTACTTATAATCTATTTGTCGTATAGTATCTTGGGCAAAACTGTAGCAAGTGTTATAAAATGACAGCGATGCAGTACTAAATGCTGGAATAAAATGGCATTTGGACCTGACCGTCAATCGGAACATGATTTCCCATTATCAGAGCATATATTCAGAGCAGAAAGGTATCCTTTAATCTCTCAGCAGAGCTTATTTTAGCCTAGAGCTGTGCTTGGCAGGGTTGTTGTCTGAATGTGTTTTGTTGTTAGGTAGGAAAGGGGCATGCTGGATGAATGTAAAAGCCAGCAAGTGACTCAGCCTGGCTCCAGTGATTTGCGTGCAGCTTTTTTTTGTTTGAAGCACACACATGAAAATGGAGCAGAGAATGCTCCCCACTGCAGAAATAGTACTTATGGCAAAGGCTTTTGGAACAAGTAAAGCTCTAAATACAACTGTTTTTTCCTTCAGGACTTTATACTTTTTGTCCTAATTTGACCTTTACGGGGATTGGTGACAGCTGCTCTTGACACACAGAGTCCTGACAAATGGGAGTTGTTTTGACTGGTCTCACTGCTGCGAACACAGATGCCACTCAAGACATTCCATATAGAACAATTTACATAAGAAGCAGCACAGTTTTGGCTTGTGTTTACCATGCGGACTAGGAGCTCTGGGTTTGCTGCTCTGTATCATTGCACTCGTTATTTTACGCTTGTGTTTCATAACACATTTAGACTAGAGATGCTAGTCTTTCAAAATGAGCATCCCTAACACTGACTGCCCTGGCCCACGCTGTGTGATCTTTCTGGGGCGTTTATACCAGCCTTTGTGGCTGCTTCCTGGGATGCAGGACGTAATTGTTGCTCATGTTTGGTTATCTTGTCTAACACAGCAGTCCCCTTAATCTGGTACTGACTGCAAAATGGGGCATAAAGAGCCATCCTTTGGGTAACCTGCATGCCAAAAATGTTTGGATTGGGAATTGTCTCCTCATGTATTTACACTCAGTGTGTAGCAAAAGGAGACTTTGGTAGTTGGTTTCTTGATGCTGGCATTAGAAAAGTAGATATCTTCTAAGAAATTCAAAGTAGTCTAATTTAATTGTTTTCTATAAGAATCATAGTGGGATTGTTACTGGTTTGATCTGTACATAGTCCAGTCAAAGATTCTTAACATGTTTAAAAATAAATGTGTTGTCCCGGTCTACCCTTTAGGAATTAGAACTGGTGGAGGATGTCTGGCGAGGGGAAGCACAGGACCTTCTTACCCAAATTGCACAGCTGCAGGAGGAGAATAAACAACTGATGACAAACTTGTCTCACAAAGACATTAATTTCACAGAAGAGGAATTTCAGAAGCATGAAGGCAAGTTTGATACTTCAAATTGAGTACTTGCTTTTGTTATAAAAAGCAATACTTTATCAAAATACTTTGATTGGATATTCTGGCTTTTTTTTCCTGTAGATTAATGCAGTCTGGGGTTTGGTTGTTTTGTTTTGTTTTTTTCACCTGACTAGAAAATCTCTGAATATGCAGTGATACTGAAGACATGATAAGAGGTGGGAGTAGAAGGAAAAGAAAAGCCTGAGCAGCCTTTTGTTTGGCTGAGAAGCATCTCTCTGAAAGTAAAGTCTAGCTTCCTATTTTTTTGGTGTATCACTCTTTTATTTTTTAGCTTGCATCTTGCAAAAAAAATTCTAAAGTCCTACTTATGTTTTGTAATAGAAACAGAATAATCTGTTCAACAATGTTTATTTCACACCATTACCCACAAAAATAAGTGCAACTCTTCATGTAGTCAGGATAACTGTAAAGCAGCAAATCAAGATTTCTCTGTCTGAATCGTATTAGTCCACCATATGGCGATATTCTAGGAGAGTATTGTGATAGTCTCCTAGAACAGGAGAGATTGATTTTACTTCTTTTACCCGCCTTTAGGATTCCATCTTGAGAAGTCCCTGTTTGGGACTTAGAGCCAGTTTAGAATAAGTGAAGAGATTTATAATCCAGGGAGTAGGTGAATCCTAAAGAGCTGAAACAACCATTTTGTGGGCAACTTTTTTCTTAAGGCAGAATGAAGTTCAAGACATAAGATTTCAAGCTGTAAGTACAGGTAGATTTCACTGCAGGAACTGAAACAATTGCCATCCTCAGCTCCCTCCGCAGCTCAGCAAACAGCTCTTTCCCAAGAGCAGGGGCAGATGAACAGATGTCTGTTTGCTCCACAGTTGCTGCACATCATTTAAGACTGCTGGCTACCGAGTCCATTTCTTGATACTCTGCTGGGGTTTAAGCTGAGGAGTTGAAAAGAAATGACTGTGCAGCTCTGGGATGAGGCAGCCTTGAACTGAGCAATGGGGCTGACAGCTGAGAGTGGCAACAGCGTCACTCCAGCAGCAGAACCTGCCTGTGATGGTGAGTCAGTCTGGAAGTGGGTGGCTTTCTGAACTATTTGTACATGGACAGGACTCTGCAGGTCCACTGCTTCACTTTCACAGTAGGTTCTGGTTACCAGTAAAGTCATGGCTCCCTCAAAAGACTGATATCACGTGTGTGGCATGCAAAGTCACTGGCCAATCTGAAAACAAATGCAATGCTTTCGATTTAGGAGTCAATTAATGGCAAAGTAGCCGCTCAACATCAGCCTTACAAACTCCATGCAAAATTTCAGAATGGCAGTGATGAGTCATGGACCATGAAGACTATGACATCTTGTTTTAAAGAACCAACTTCCCCTTTGCTTTCTCTTCTTTCCGTTTTTTTTTTTTTTTTTTCCTCTTCCAGTGGGTATCTAGCTCTCTGTAGCTCCTGTGCTATTTAAATATAGCCATACTCTTCACATTCAGCTAGCCAAGCAAATGCCAGGCATGCTTTTCATGTTATTTTTACTGTGTCTATCCAAGTATAATAACACAAACAAAAGCCATAAACCCATTCCAGAGATCAGATTCTGACATCACTGATATTCTTCAGCCAAAATAATCACTTTAAGTCAAATCACATTAATTTATAGCAACCACGTCTTATTATTGGGACCTTTCATATCAAGCCCAACTGTTTTTTCCTTTTAGGAAATTTTGTCCTTAATGAACAGGGATAGATTTGTCCCAGATTACTTGTTTGGATAGTGTCAAAAAGCAGTCATGCTGCTTTTTTGAGTCTCCATCATTTGATCTGACACATATAGAGTCTACAGAGGCAGGTTTTCCAGCTAAATACTGTTAGCTGGACTAGCTTTGACCAGACTCCACTCTTCACATCTCAGCACAATTTAGGATTGTGATCATGTCTCCCCTTAGCGGCTAGCCCCTGGGATTAACAGCTTGCTGCTTACCAGACAGTTAAAGGAGTTATTTTTAGCACAGGCAACAGAGGCCAGTGATTTGGGGTGTGCAAGACTTTGAGATTCAATCCTTGCCAATTAATAGTCACATCAGAGTTCACAGGGCCTCACTTTGGCATAACGAAAGTGTTTATGAGAGAGGCAAATGCAATCCTGTCTGAACAGGAGTATTCTGCACAGAGGGCATCTGCTGAGAGTCTGAGCAGAGCAGGGTTCATGGAAAAGGACATGTGGCAGAATACAAAATACGCAGGAGGGGTTAAAGATGAGTCTGCAACATCCATTAATGCTACTCCTCCCCAAGCTCAAAGTGAGCACTGCTTGATGGTGCTGACTGATTAGAATATCCTGTTAAAATGCCACAAGCAAACTTGACCCAACGTGTGTCAAACAGGACAAGCAGGCTGCTGTTTCGCCGCAGTGAGAGGAGCTGCCGTCTCAGACTGGCTGTGGTAATACAGGCAAGCAGCAGGACGTCAACACTTGCGTGAACCTCTTGTGCTAGGCTGCTGAGGAACCTGCAGTTCCTTTTCAAAAGTGGAGGCAAACTTCTCAGTTTTAAGGTGGTGGTTTAGTGCCACAGGGCTGACTGGCACTGTAGCTTGTTGTGATAGATGTTGTATAAACACAACAGTAAACAGGTCCCTAAACAGAAAGGATGGTTTGGTTTGTTTTTTTTCCATTTATTTCCTTTTTTTTTTTTTTTTTTTTTCCCAGCTGCTTTCCTTTCTCTTGCTTGAACAATGCTATGATCACAGCAATCCACAGGAAGCTGCTCACAGGCCAGCTGGGTGTGCCATTTAAGATCTTGCAGTTCTTTGAGTTTGAATCATTTAGAGATAATTACTTTACATTTAAGGCACTTAGTGATTTCCCTCTCCTCTTCCCTAGGGCCTGAGGAAATGGAAGCTGTGACTGTTTCACAAACACTTCCCACCTTTCCTTTCCCCTTCTCTTGAAATAAAAATGATAATGTAGTGATCTGTGCACACAATAGAAATCTATTCGTTCACCAAATGTTAGGGAGAAAAATGAGCACAGTGGGAGGAGAAGCAGTCAGCACTGAAATGGTACTTTATTCTTTAAATAGCACCTGCTATTTAGAGATCTCAAAGCATCTCACAAGTACTAATGGCTATAGCTCCACTCACTATTCCTAGCTCCTACTGCGGTGAAACCACCAGTCTAAAGTTTCACTGCAGTCCCTCTGTACTTCAAGGCAAAGGTTTGGATTTTTTTTTGTTGTTAAATACAGCTGATGTTTTAGGCCCCGGCCCTGAGACTGGCTGCAGAGGGTGGATTCCCGGAACCTGTACTGAGGTTTGTGGATACGGTAGTGTATCGGACCTGCGTGGTGATAGGAGAGTGTGCATTTTTCAGAAGAGTAGGTAGCTGTGTGTGTCGCTGTCTGCTTGTCTGCCCTGGTGAGTATGAGCTGTTCTCACAGTGAAGAATTAACATTGTCCTGCAAAGAACTAGAACCCAGGGCAGAGGGATGACAGGGACCAGAGTCCAGAAACAGAGCAGACAGACTTACCACAGAATTAAGAGAGACGAGAATGTAGTACTAGAATGTGAACACCACGTCACTCTCAGCTGTTTTCTGGGGTTTGACAGGAACACATCCTCTGAACCAAATCTCAGCCAGCCATGATCGCCAGTCCTTTTCCCAGCAGAGCGGTTACCTGTTCTCTGCCGTACCATAACTCCGGTCCTTTAGCAATGAGGGATCGGAGCTGCTATTCCCTCTGTTTGCAGTAGTATGCTTTTTACACCTGCGTGGGAACCCACAGTTGCTGCAACAGTGCACATCCACCAAAGAGTCGCTCCCTTTCCCTCTCTCTCTCTCAGGTTTGTCTTGCTCTACTGTTTTATCCATCAGTTCAAACTGTAGGTGATCTGTAAGCTGGAGTTCCTAAAGGCATCCGGCCTACATTCTCTTATGGGGAGCAACTTTGGATTTTTCTGATGAGGGAAGAACGTAACCAGAAAGTCTCCGCTCACATTAGAAAGCAGAGACTTGACTGGTTGGATACATTTGATGTGCATGCAGCGTATTTCTGATGTGTGGGTGGGAACGGGGCTCTGAGCAACCTGCTCTGGTTGAAGATGTTCCTACTCCTTGCAGGGGGATTGGACTGGATGACTTTTAAAGGTCCCTTCCAACTCAAATTATTCTATGATTCTATAACTGCTGTAATATATTAAAAAGGAAGTGGCTTTCCAGCCACCCCAGAGGGATGAGTGATTGTCACCATTCACAGTTCATAAATGGAGGAAGCTGAGGACGCAAGTAACAGAGTACTTTACCAAAGGTCATAAAACAAGACAGTAGTAGTCCCTGGATTGTGTTGTCTGTGTTCCCTGTTACCCTTGAAGTAACCTTCAAAGCATCTTCCAACAGCTTCTCGGTAATTCTACCAGCAGGCAGCTTCCAGAGTCTTTACCTAAATATTTCTCACTGTTATTGTTCTCAGTCTCAGCAGCTCCTGATTGTCCTTAGTTTTTCTGTGTTCTTTTTTTAACCAGGAATGTCAGAGAGAGAGCGGCAAGTCATGAAGAAGCTGAAGGAAGTGGTAGATAAACAGAGGGATGAAATCAGAGCAAAGGACCGGGAACTTGGACTTAAAAATGAGGATGTAGAGGCTGTAAGTGGCTCTTAGTCTTCCTATTTCTCATCTTTCTCACGCATAGTTCCATAGCCTGCTTTCAAGTTTTACATTAATCTAAAATTTGTAAGCAATGCCAGATGATCAGGCTGGAGTGTCCAAAATGATTAGGCAGTCTTCAGTGCAGACGCATACCCTCTGCTGGGTTCAGAAGGACCAGGCACACTTGGAACGTGACTGGAAACCAGTGTAACACAACGGGTTGTTTGGTTTGTCTCCTTAAAGACTTGATACCCATCCCCTTTCACAGGAACAGGACAGGTAATTTTCTCTGGCTTCTTGAATCTCTCTCTGCTTTGGCAGTGCAAGCTTCCTCAGCACCCCCATGCCTCCCCCCACCCAGAGATCCCTGCTGTAGGTGAGCAGGCTGCTGTATGTTTTATATATGCTGTGTATATTATATATGCTGTATATTTTATATAAACACTCTGCGGAGTTGGGCAGCAGGGACTCCAGACACGCACTCGCACACCAGCAATGCGATGTGGTTTACCTCTTTGCGAGGGGGTAGGAGGAAGGGGCCTGAGCCCAGCCCAGGTCACTCACTTTTCCCAGCAATGAAAAGAGGATGGGTGGCCCTGGGGACCACAGCACAAGAGATCCGGTTTGATCTTAAATGAGTCACAGACTCCATTGTGACTTGGGGAATCACGTGATGTCTTGGTTCTTTCTGTGTCAGGAGGAATGACCTCCTTACCCATATTTTGCTTCCCACCCTCACGCTGCCTCATCTCCTTAGGCCATGGGACTTTTCGAGTGCTAGTGAGGGCCAGACCTAGATGATCTCTGCTACCCACGAGCTCTGGCAGGTGCTGTGGCCTTTCAAATCCATGCCGTCCACACAATGCCCAGCAGGTCACATCCTGCCTTATGAGAGAGCCTAAGAGCTCAAAGCAAGGTACCTGTAATATAAATTGAATTCTAGAGGATTGCTGTGTCTTGTCTTTCTCCTGCTCTGGGTTAAGATTTGATTTGGAACCCCATAATCCACCCTATCCTTGAACTTTGCTTCTTTGAAACAATATAAGAAGTGATGGATTTGCTTTTAGCTGGAGAATTCCCTGTGCTAGGGGAAAAATGCCTCTTTACTGTAGAAACCAATTAAATTTTGGTGACTGCGACTGTAGTAGATAATTAGATTTAAAAAAAAAAAATGATCTGGGGGCGAGGAGGAGGGGGGAGAATTTCCCAGATTCAGTTCAACAGGAACCCACTACTTTTTCTTTAACATAATGTTCGGGACTTAGCCATCATGGCTGACGGCTGAATGGATGCTGAGCTATTGCATCAATGTTTTGCAGCTTCAGCAGCAACAGAACAGGTTAATGAAAATTAACCATGACCTGCGGCACCGGATCACCGTGGTTGAGGCTCAGGGGAAGGCGCTGATCGAGCAGAAGGTGGAGTTAGAAGCATATCTGCAAACCAAGGAGCAGGAGATGGGCAACCTGCGAGCAGAGCTGGGGAAACTGAGAGAAAAACTGCAGGGTGAGGACAGCCAAAATGGGGAGGAAGTAAAGGTAAGAAGCACTTCAAATCACTTTTTAAACAGCCTTTTAAAAAGCTTTGGACTTCATACCAAGTACCTCTTCTTTTGATAAATGTCATTGGTACACATCAGAGGCGGTGGTGGGACTCAAGCACTGCGTCTTGTGTTTGGGTGTGGCACGCAGAGAGGAACATCGCTCCTTGCACTGCGCCAGGAAAGGCCCCGTTAGGGTGGATGATGGCCCAGTGGAACAGCCCCCTCCTTCCTAAAGCGAGGAACCCCTCACACAAAGGCAGGGTAGCAGCACAGGTTAGCAGAGGGATGTCTGCAGCAGAGAACAGCTCTCCCCTTAGACTTGGCTACATCACATGTGCTAGGAAGCGTAACCTTTGGGTCGTGCGCTAGGCTGCAGAATTCGCCAGATATCAGAACAAATCATTGCTTCAAAAAAGAAGCTCTTAGCAGCTCTTCTGCTGCTCTTAGAAGAGTACAAAATAGAATGAGGGGTATCGTGATATGAAAGAACTTCAAGGAGCACTGTCGTACAGATCTCTTTGGCTGGATGCGCTGGTAAGAGCTCCGGTACCAAGCGGCACTGCAAATAGACTGCAGCAGAGTGTGAAACATCCAATTCAGTTGGAGCAGGCAGGAATATACATCAAGAAGCAGAGGCAAAGGCTGATGGGGTTCCCTGGTCCCCCCAGGAACGTGAGAGCCGCTGTTGTGCTAACATGTCACTGCTGAATTGGGCAAGCACTGTATTAATAATTAAAAGGATGATTTCATTGCCGTTAATTCAGCCAGGACACCCGGCTTTGTAAATGGGGCCGTGGAGCCTAGGCCGGGAGCCAGCAGGAGTGAAAGTGTCTTCAGTCTCTGGAGAGAAAGGATGCATTCTTTACCTCTCTCTGACTCCTCAGTTCCATGGCAATGGCGCCTCTTCTAATTAGAGCCGTTCCTCGGTCTCTCTGCCAGGATGATGGTCAGGCAGGAATTGCAGTAGCAAGCAGAAAGCTAGAATAGCTGCGTGCTCTGGAATGGACATTGCTTGTTGGCTTCTGTCAAGTACCTTTGTAACAGCTATAGACTGCTCAGTCTTTGCTGATTTGAGCAAAGCCTAGCAAAAATAGCTTATGTGGGCAAAGATGTGGGGCAATTATACCACCAAAAGAAGAGGCATCAGCTCAGACCCTAATCTAGAGGGGTGAAGAAAAGTGTTTGGGTAATTTCCTTTGAACCTCTTGTTACATTGCATCGATTTTTATTGTAAAAATTTCTGTGTAAAGAAATGCGTTTGGATGAATGGAGTGAATCAAACAAATGGAGAAGTGAGCACTGCTCTGCTGCTTTGTCTTTGCAGGACAAGGCCTGCAGTCCCTGCTGTAGAAATTGATAGTGCACCAGCCTTAGCCCAGCCAAGTTTAACCTGAAATCATGTATCAATAGAGAGCAAAACTGTTTCCCAGACACATGAGCTCAAAAGAGGGTAGAATCCAACTTAGAAAAAATGGACTGTCATTAAGAATTTTGGTATTTAGCTCCTCAAATTTCCAGCTTGTATCCCAGCGAGGCGTCACTGCAACACAGGAGCTCTGGACTCTGATCTCTGTATCCTGCGAGGAGGATGGATGGCTGACCTGGCTGCTGGCATCTCTGATTTCATGTGCTGGCTTCTAGTCAGTCCTCGCAAAAAGCATCACATTTCAAGTGCACCTTGCTACATTTCAAATGTACTTTGCTGGAACAGGATGTCCTGCGTTTATTTGTATTGTTAGAAATCCTGTAGACTTGTAGGATTGTAGCTGCTTTTCAGCATCTTGATTCTGAGTACCCCTCTCAGCAGCTTGTGGTTTCTCATCAACCGGTCCTCAGCTCTGTGCAGCCACTGAGTGGAACAACGGCAGAGGACCTGAACGATGGTCTGTGTGCTGTGTTTATACAGACCACGTTTTCACAAGTCGTTAGGGCCAAATAGTTCTGTGCAAGTTCTGGAGTCTACCTGGGTGGCAGGAAGTGGCCCCACAGGCCTAGGAATCCAACCAATCCAATCTAGGCACTCTGTGCCTAGAGTGCAAATTCTGGCTTGTTGGGAGCCACTGGGGAGTGGGAGATAAAGTTTCTCGAAGCTTCCAGTGAACTCTTCTCAGAGGAAAAGAAGAGACAAGGGTACGCATGTATAACTCCTCATCTAGCATTCGTCTCCAGTTTTCTTCCACTCTGTAGCTAGATCCTGGTGCTAACACCAAATCTGCTTTTTTAATGAAAGCATTAAGGGGATATAAACTCAAATCTCCACTTGATATGTTTACATCTCTTTGTGGGAGGAGCTGGAAGGAACTGTCAAGATCTTTGCTATGTGTTCAGTGTTTATATAAAAGGCTGATGTTTGATTTACCCCATTTGTCCAATGTATGAATTCCTTAAACTGATTTGTTTATCAAAAATCGGACTACGCATTTTCAGTGCACTTTCCGGCAGTCTGCATTCCACAGAAATTTCTCCACAAAAAACCTTACACCTGTCAGGTGGCTCAGGCTGGACCCTGCCGCGGTCCCACCGCTCCTGTGTGTGTCATCAGTCAACGCGTGCATAGGAAAGAGCAAAGTGATCAGATCACTGAGCTGTTCTCACTGACAGTCTTTAACATGAAAAACAAATTCCTTCTACTTTTTTTTTTTTCACCTTAAAATTGCTGTTTCTCTTAAAAGAGGATTTAATAGTGCTGAAAGGAAGAGGTTGGGAACTAGACTGATAACTACTTCAAACTCCTCAGACATGCACTCGCACGGTGAATTTAAAGCCCGCATTTCACTTCCCAGGCAGAACCAAACAATGACGACTGCCTCTCAGAGTCGGAAAAAATGGCAATGGACTTAAAAGATCCGAATCGTCCAAGATTCACCTTGCAGGAGCTCCGGGATGTCCTTCATGAGAGGAATGAATTGAAATCTAAAGTATTTTTACTTCAAGAGGAGCTTTTATATTACAAAAGGTAGGTTAGATCTCCTCTCCCGTGCCATGCTATACACAGAGGAGCCATAGGGCAGGTCTGGAAACAATAAATGTGCTCTTAAATAGTGTCCAACAAGCTTATATTTTTGCAAAGGCTTAAAGTAGAGATTGCAAGCATATGGCTGTAGTTTGAATCTGGTTCCTCAAAACTGGGAAAAACTATGTCCTTCCTTAACTCCCAGGTTCCCACTGAATCTTAGAAAGATTACAAACATTTAATACTTGTGAACTTCAAAAATGGGGATGAGTGGGACTAAAATGAAAATTCTAGAACTTTTATTCAATGCCTTTCTCTTCTCCTTGTCACAATAGGAAGAAAATATTGAAAGGAGACCCAGTTCTAGGTGCTGTTTCTTGGTTGATAGAAAAATCTCCCATTGATTTCAATGAGCTTGGAACAAATCTTTTTGCATTTCTTCATCAACAGTCCTACCTCAAACTGAATTTTAGAACTTGAAGTGCTTCCATGGCTTGGGAGAAGAACATTAATTATCCTTTCTTTCTTTCAAGTGATGAAATGGAAGAAGAAACTAGAACCCCTCAACCTATACCCATAATTCAGTCAAAATCCTCAACTCAGCCTGAATCTGGAATCAAACGACTGTAAGTAGCGTATTTTCTAAGGATACTGGATATAGTCTGCAAATACTACATGCTTCTTATGGGTAGGATAATTTTAAAGAATTTAAAAATTAAGATAACCACAACCCTGATGTATATGGGAGAGAGATTGAAGGCACACTTGACAGGTATCATGAAACAGCAGTTGGCTTTGGCCAAAACTTTTGCCTAGATCTGGGACAGCTTTCAGCCTGGACAACCATTTCCTGGGGTACCTTTTGCTCCCTACACGCAGACAGCAGTAGGGAGTCTAACATGTGCTTGTGGTTTTGGGCCAGTCTGGGCCAGCGAGGAGCCCGCCTCAGGTGTAACATTTCCTTGCGCAGTACAGTATCCAGGCTAACCAGAAGAGCGTGTGTTGCAATGTTTTATTATAGCCAGTATGAGCTGGTGAGCTCCTAAACACAGACACTTGATCTTCCTAGAGAGTTTTCTTGTCTGGGCCACATAGTCACACTCCAAAGGGAGGGGCTACTGATTGTGGCCTTATCCAGAGCACCGCTCAGCCGGTCCTGTGCGCCCAAACTGAAGTCAGTGCCGGATCTCAGTGCTCAAGGATTGTAGGAACAATGTTCCTGTGCCTGTGTAAGCCCCAGTTCCTTAACACACAGATCCTAAGGTGGGGGGTGTCAGAAATCAATGGCCCCCAGGTCGCGCCCCCAGGACATGTAAAGAGTATTGGTCACAGGTGAAAGGAGCTGCAGGCCTGGAGCAGCTGGGCATGCAGAGCAGGGTTTCCCTGTGACCCGGCTGTGTCCGTTTCCCTGTTGACCTAAGCCTTCAGAGCCTGACTTGCACTGTGTGTACAGCACAAAACCCTTTTGTTAGCTGAACAAATTTGCTGCTGGAGAGGACGCTAGCTTTCTTGGCTGTCAAGAACACCACCTTCTTCAGGTGAATTATTTGATGTTGCTGTCTGAAACCTAAGCTTTCTGTGAGAGGAGGTCATTTACTAGTGTTTCAATTATAAAATCACAGTGTTAGCCAATTCGTTTGTCTTTGAAACTCCCTCCTTGTACGTTTATTTATTCCAAATTAAGTCCTGTAACCTTATAGCAAGTCTTTGGATTTTTGTGGCACTGCAAGCTTAACTTTTGAACGGAATAACTTGATTTTGGAACAGTTATTTGTTTCCACATAAAAAGCTCTTCCATTCTGTCCCCATGTCCATAACCTTCAGTCCTTGTATAATAACAGCAGCAGCCCCGTGAGAGTAAGTTCCATGGGAAGATCTGGACTGATCCAAAACACCATGAAGTCAGGAGGGCACTTCTGATTATTTTCAGTAGACCCCAGCTTCTGTCTGTGCTGCTTTGTTTGCTGAGAGAACCCTTCCTCTCACATGACTAGAAAATATACTTTGAGTTTGGACTTAAGTTTTCATTCTGCAGCTGTGATGATGATAATAATACTTAGCCTCACTAGATCTCCACTGTAAAGCTTCTCTTTTCTTTTAAATTTATTTTAGTAGTTCTTAAATCTCATTGTGGGGGATGGCTGGTTTCAGCTTACGCATTTTGTGTCGATCGCAGTTTCCATGCTTGATTTATGAAGCAAAGGCAGCGCAAAGATGTAAATAGCCGTTGTAAGCCCGAGCGCTCGCTAAGGAGGTATTAGCTTTGCCTCTGCCGTCTGCATACATGCATAAGCAACGCAGAGGGCCATGGCAGGAGGCACATCAATGTTTCCAACCAGTTATCTCAATGCTTTCTTCCTCTCAGTGAGTTTATTAGTGAAAACTCGTTAAGCATTAGACCATTCGATGCGTGCACATTTTCAAACATCTGTCTAAACTTGTTTCTCGGATTTTGTGTTAAATTCACATAACTAAAACCACACACAATAAAACATAAAATGATTTTGGTTTGGCCCCTTTCAGAAAAGGCAAGAGTCCTCTTCTGCCAGACAGTGGAAGCACGTACTGAACCTGCTGTTAAGACAAAATTACTTTCTTTAGCTGTCATGCTCTGTCCCCAGGTTTCCTTCTGCTCTCTCTTCATTTAGCCATCACATTAAATAAGGGGAGATAAAACCATCCACTTAAGCAACCTGAAGGACAGGAATAGTTCTCAGGTTTGTTTTATTCTTGCACCCTGTCTGGATGGAATTTGTCTAGTGTGGGTTTATTTTCTTCCCCCCCTCCTCTCTGTGTGTGTTGTCAATGCTGTACTTGCAGATGGGCTTTAAAAAGCCAGGAAATTTCACTGCTGGGGGGAAGAAAAAAACCACCCAAGTGTAGCATCTGTTCTGCCCTGTTACAACACCCCTCCGCCCCACCTGCCGTCCCTGCCCGCTGCAGGCTGCCTCCAGAGCTCCCGCTCCCTCTCCGGGGCAGGGTGCTGTCAGCACCTCGCTATGTGGCTGCCTGGGCACCACACTGGCACACAAACTCTCCGTACGTAACGACGTGAGGAAAACTTGTAATGCTGATACCTGCATGCAGGGTGCTTTCATCAATGAAAGTAGGGTTGCTTTTCCCTCCGTTTCAGACTTTTCCTCCTGATTTAAACAAAAAGCTGAAGTACAAAAATAGGAGACGCTGTTGCTATCCTCTCGAGAAGTTTTACGCTTGCCTGTGTCACGAGCCCCTTTTCCCTTGAGCAGGCACAGGGAATGAGAAGTGTATGTGTAGCCTGTGCCATCTAAGGTGTGCTCTGGTCATTCTGTGCTGCATCCCCATAAAGAAAGGAAAAGAGAAGTTACAGAAATCAACACTTTCTCACTCCCAGGGCTTGCGCATTTGGGGCAAACTCTGACTGAGTTCTGATCTCAGACTGATTGATTTCTGCATTTGTCTCCACCACATCACATGATGAAATAATGTAACCAGGAGGCTTTACTGAGGAGGAAAAGTACAAGGATTAAAAATGCTCCCTCTGTTTTGAGCAGAAAACGCCCTTTTGTTTCCTCTTTAAGGATACGTGCTTGTTTGTCACTGATGTAATGCCTGAAACAGCCATAAGTTTTCTTCCTTTCTTGCAGTCTACAAAAGCTGATGTGTCTGTCTCATTGCTGCAGCTCACAGACCGTGCCACAATGCATAAAAATAGAAGTCCTAGCTACTGCTAATGATACAACAATGTTTGCTTGTTTGTTTTAATTTTTAATCTAAGAATAGCAGTTAGAGTGACTGTGTTGGGAAGAGCTGCATTTGGTCACAAGTGAAATGTCTCTCATGATTTCAACTTTAATCTTTAATTGACATTAGTCCACAGTTCAAAAAAATATTTGGCACAAGGGAGAACCTCTGAGGAGAATCCTTAGAAAAACAGAGGGTGTTCCAGGTATGGACGAAGGTGTGTTGGCAGGTTTGCGTGGGGCTGGCCGGGCACAGAGCGCGTAGCCAGCGTGCTCTCTCAGCCTAAGTTGCATGAATTCTGTAACGCGCAGTGAAAGTGCTGTTCTCTTAGAAAGAAACAGCCTTGTTGCCAGCCAGCTAGAAAGTGTTTCTGCTAGAGTAGTTGCAAGATTTCAAATAAGTATTTAGCTGCCTGCAGTTGGCATCTTTCTGCATGTGAAGCGATGCAGGTTCTTTCGGAACAGATACATGGGCCCTTTAACCAAGTAGCTTGCCTAGGAGGTTATGTCAAGGTTTCACCTGCAATACTGGTTTTTAACTGGAAACTATCAACTGTAACATTTGTAAAATCTTTAACTGTGATGCTGGTCCTGTCTAACCCTGTTTTCCATGCAAATATCCAGTAGTCACAGCAGAGTCCTCTGTATTTCTTAACATACACCTTCATCCTTCATTTCATTACGTGTGTGCCTGTTTGTCTCTTGGGAAGAAAAACGTGCACTCCGCTCTGCATTGCTAGAGGTGGTAATACCCTGATGAGATCCAACCCAGATTGCAGGCTGCCTCACAACAGAAAAGTGGTATCTTTTAGAAATTCTAAAGCAATTTAAACTGGTTCAATGATGCTTTTTCTAAATAAGAGTTTCTCACTGAGGAGAGCTGTCTTGGGTGATGCAGATCCACCTCTCCCTGTAACATGTCCTGTGTGGTAATTAAAGTAACCCCGTGTATCATGTTTGCCTCTTTTCTTTTTAATGGAATGCTTTTTCTTTCCCTTGCTCCAGTCTTACCTCTTCTGTGTCTGTACTTTCCTGACCAGGATCTTTACAGCCATAATGCCCATGGTAGCAGCTGGATTGATTCCAGACGATCCCACATTGCAGCCAATAAGAAGACTTGTGTCCCTTGTAGGAAATTTTTTTTTTTTTTAATGTTTTGTACCGTGGTTTCCTTTTGCATGACCCTGTGTTAACATGCACTGCTGGTTGCATTCTCATGGGCTGCCTGTGGGATCACAGAAGAACAAAGTGCCAATCAGAATGACCAGTCAGTACCCAACTCATCGTACTCCTCCATGCTCATCCTCCAGTATTGACATTTTAGCACCTTTTGCCTTAATGTTACCATGCCAAACCAGTCATTACTCCTTAGAAAACTGTTGCAATATGCAATTTTAACCAGCACCTGTTAATTTTGCTAACTAAGCATGCCTATTCACAATTCACACCAATGCTTTTTAAAAAACCCACGTCATTCTAATGACTTGTTACAAATCAGTTAGATTTACAGAATGTAATGGCTGATTTCTACATTAATTTCCAGTGTTAATTATAGGCTGTTGCTTCCCTGTCTTTCTATCTATGCACTCTGTATTTTGTCTCTAATTATGTATTTTGGAGTAGAGTATACACTCTCAATAATTAATTCTTTCATCCTATTCTTGGCTCTCCCTGGAAGTTGTACTGAGAGCTGCTAATGCAAACTCTCCTTGCATCAGAACTGCTGCTTTAGGGATCTTTATATTTACAGCAGCCACACAGTATTTAAATGCCCTTCCTCTCCACACAGATGTGCTTTTTTCCAAACATCCTCCCTGAGAGTTTTCTAGGCATAATAACAATTTTCATTGTTTCAGAAGGAATTTTAAAAGCCTAACCCTTCTGTTTCGTGTAGAGATTTTATGAACGTATTTTTCTTTCTTAATTTCATGATAAAGTAAAAAATTACTGAACTCAGACATTTGAAACTTAACTGCATAAATCAGCAGTCCTTTGTGTGGAGTTCAAGATTCTAAGCCCGACCGTGCAGGACCAAACATGCTCAGCAGAAAGCCTCAGTGGCTGGACACTGCTTTGGTCAGCTGGAATTGGATCTGGCCCTGAAAAGACATAGCATATGTGTGTGAATTTTTGAGCTCCTGTGAGAAAGGCGGTAGAAAAGTATGAGGCTAATTAAGCACAGAAGACTTATTTCACTAAGACTGCACATTTGAAGCCAGGAAATGCAAAAGTTCACATCCTGCTAGCAATATTAGTTATCTGGTATTGCACCTGTGTAGCTTTTTTTTATCACTTTCTAGTCAAGAAATAATTATTTGTAATATTCTTGATATTCTTAATAATTATCATCATGCCTACCTGCACATACAATAGGATATTTTTTCAGGAAAGCTGCCTTACACCTCCTCTGACGCTCAAATACAGCCTCCTGTGTGAGTGGAGACATCGAAGGCAGAACTCCCCGCCCCGCACAAGGCGGCTTGCCCAGTTGGGATCATGGTACTGGGGGGAGATGTAAGGGACCGTGGGCGGAGGAAGAACGCTAAGGACGCTGGGGCGTGGACTTAGAGCCAGGTTTATGCCCTGACAAATATTCCCTCACCTGTGAAAGCTGAGTTTCTATCTGCATAGTCTCTTACTGTAGAAGCACTTAGCGAGTCTTGTCCTGGCCCAGAACTGCCTTGTGCTTGGTACTTTGCGCAAGCAACACAATATTTACCTCCTCAAGTGCACCGTTAAAACCAAACGGGTACGCGGCCAACTCAAACCTTGGGTAGCTGGACCCACAACTTTTGCATTTCTCAGCAGACCTAAACACTGCACTAACGCCTCTGGTACTGAACTCATGGCAAACATGGAATTTGCCTAATCAAGTAACTTCATCCCGTACAAATAAAGTGATACCAAGGATTTTTCCAACTGTATGTTTTTTAGCTCTGTTGTCAGCAGGCAATCTGTTGTTGTATTAAATGGCTGTTGGTTCACGTACGTCATTATCTTAGAGCACCCAAGCCGGGGGACAGGAAATGACGTGCACGCTGGTGTGCATTGTTTAGAGCCTTCATCCTGCAAACCCTTGCACATGTACGTGCATTTATTCATCTATTTTTGCAGGAATCAAGTCTATATATCAAAATCTATACACTTGGAAAAAAATGTGGAGGCTTATTTTCTTATCTTATTAATTTCCCTGCTGACACCCTTAAAAACATTCTCTGTTTCTGCTTGATGGTAAATTATACAGATTTAATGCCAAAGATACCACTTTACTTATGCCAAGAAACTAACCTCTGTTGTGTCGCTTCTTTATCTCAGGGCTGGGGAAGGGGAGTAGACATCTAAAACGATACCTGCATCTTGTAGAGTCAGCAGCATTTAGAGCTTATCTGATGCTTCCATAGCCAAACCGCTTGAGATTGCAATGACTTCATCTCTAATAGCATTTTGACATGCAGTCCCATCAGGCTTCACTGCCTTGATTTTTGCAGATGCAAACGGATTTTTTTGCTCTGTGTTTTGTTGTGCTGTGTATCGCGTCGGGTGTTTGAAGTGCTTTCAAGATGCTAAACGGTCTCCTTTCTTTTCCCTCCCCTCCCTTAATCCTGGCAGGTTTAGTTTCTTCTCTCGTGATAAGAAACGTATGCAGGCATCACAGAAAAATGTCCACTTCCAGGACACTTTTGGAGAATGGTCAAATTCAAATAAAGATGACTCGTACACCGAACAAGGACAAGAAGCCCTGCAGCACCTGTGACTAAAACCTCGAGGTGTTCAGTTTACCGCAGTAGATCTCGACAGTCTAGTAACAAGAAGCTTCTGTAAACAAATCCGGCAGCTCATCACTTTTATTTGCCTCGCACACCTCCGTGGTTGTGTTTCAGACGGACTCTTCAAAAGGGATCCCTCACTGTTTACTCGGTGGCTGTTTGTGGAAAACAGAATCCAAGCTTTGTAGTAACAGTCACCGATACCCTGGGACATCGAAGCTTCTAGATGACTTGTTTTGTGCTGAATAACAAGTCTACGGTCTTGTTCATGCATTAACTACAGTAACACAGCTCTTTAAACCAAAAAAGAACTTGTGCCATTATTAGGAGTTTGTTTGCAGTGTACAATATCTAGTGACAAAGACTCTTTTACCCTGTTTGTTAACACTATCGGTTGTCTGCTTTTTATTTCTCTAAGAATTTTTTCAAGAGGGATACGACAGCTGGCCGCTCTCCACGGCAGGTCTTAGCACCACTGTGTCCTGTCGAATTCAGCTGGCATCTGCATTTTGCAGAGTAACCGCTTGGAAATCCACCTGATACAAACTGATAACTGGAGTAGCCTTGAGAGGGATAGCGAGTGTACATTTCCCTTGCTGCTTATAGTGCCTAAAGCGTGAAGAAACCGATGTATGAGGTGAGCGTGCCTTGCATTTTGCCATGAGTTCTGCAGTATTAACGGAAAGGGAGGAATTCTAACACTTGATTTTTTTTTTCCTTCTTACCAGGGACTTCCCCCTAGAGCAGCAGGCAGCTGCTGCAAAGGAATTAGGTCTCTTTCCCACTTATTTTGAAATAAGTCACACTCCACTTTTCTGTCTAGATAAAACTACCTAACTTCAGAGTGAAAGACATCCTCAACTAGCTGACATAAACTGTTTTAACTGACTTAGAGATGGCGTTTTCTCTGACTAGTCTAAACACTACTTGGGCGGAGCGGATGAATTCTATATGCGCAGGCTGCTCCACTGGTGTTGGTCCGCGTTTGGGGAGCCTGCAGTTGCAGAGGCTTGACTTGCCAGCAAAGCCCAGCCCAGCTCAGCTGCCGGGAGGTGGGACTTAGACCTGCTTTGCAATTGAGCTTGTGAGACCCTTGGGTCTGACTGAGGCTGTACTTAGAAAAACCACGACACTAAAGCCCCATGCAGCGTTTGCGTGCAGTCCGGTGTCCGCGCACACCCTGCCTCTGCACCACACACTCCACCAGGGCACCAACCCAGGCGCGAGAGGGCGAGCGCGTCTGCTGCTCCTTGCGAGGGAGGTGCTGAGGCCTTGCTGTGACCTTGGCTGTACGTGAGGAGAGTCCGCGCTGGAGCACCATGCGGCTCATGAGGAGAATCTGGTTACGACAAGGCTGTAGGCAAATTCTGCACTGTGCAGGATCTATGAGCTGCTGTTGGCACCCTACCCCCAGCAACTACGTCTGCTCTGTAAGGAGCCTCTTCTCAGGAGTGGCACTGAGAACGGAAACAACACTCAGGCTGGAGTAAAGCTTCAGCTACTCCAGGTACTGAATGCAGGAGGGAGTCTCGAAGGACTCCCAGATGAGCATCAGCAGAGGGTTTAGTGCAGGCCAGTTGCTTTTAATGCGGGGTGATCCAAGACTCTATTTCCTTAATGTTCTTAGCCCGTCTGTAGTGAAACTGCCAGGAAACCACGTGCAATGATGGGCTGGATGCTGCTCTGCTCCTGACTGTAACTGTGCCACCTTCTGAACGCGGACCTTCCGCGTGCTCTAGGCAGAGAGCGTTTACTGTGCCTCCCTGGTGTCACTGCAGTTCGGGGCAGGGAGGAAATGTGGCCTTACGTGAAAGACATCTGCATTTGAAATAGTGACGGTAGCATCCGATGTCAGTATTGGGCAGATACGCTTTCGCCTCGTTACGTTTTGGTAACAGATTTTGAGTTTTATGCTTACAGAAAGCTGTATCCATAAAACAGCAGCAGTTCCCCCTTGTGTGAAAAGCAAATCTTAAGTGGAGGGGAGTGTCTTAATTTAATGATACTTAAGTTGCTAAGATCTCAATTTCACTTCCATGTTAGAAAAAAAAAACCCACCACACTACAGTTATATCAGGCAGTTAGAGGAATTTGGGAGTGATGCCTGTGGAGTCTCTCCCTGGCATACTTTACAGTCGTTGGCACATTCAGAAGAGATGCAGTGATCAGAAACAACGCAAGAATGCAGCGGATGCGCGGCCTGAATAAGCACATCACGTTTGAAATCAGCTGAGAGCAGTGAGCTGGGATAATAGAAAGACACAGACTGAACGGTTTTTCCCCGGCACCTAAGCTGGTGTATGACAAAGGAAATCTCCCGGCCTGGTGCATGCAAAGCTCGTCCCCTGCGCCACAGCCCGGGGCACCGTTGTCGCTCAAATCTGCAGCCAGTCCCAACAACGGCGCTAAGCAGTGCAACCTTCCCCCACTCATCTCTGTAGCCCATTACCACAGAAATCTAATTAGTTACTCCTGACCTGCTAGCGTTAACCACTCCGCTCCTCATTCTCGTGCTAGGAATGCTGAGTTTATACACTCCAAGTGCCATGGGAAAGGATGGGGTGTAGGGAAGAGTACGTAAAGATTTTAAGATCTGTCATGTATTGTTTCTCAATATTGAAGTCAAATCTGCTTTTAGAGAAGGGGCCAGGATGTTGTCAGGTAAGGGGCGTAACAATCCTGTCTGCAAAGTGCAGGATCACTGAAGTTTTTCTGGGTTGTTTGTTGGTTTTTGTTGTTTTTTTTTTTCCTGGTTGGGCAGTAAATAATTTTAACAGTTTAATAAATATTTCTGAAAAACAAGTATTTCTGTGAGACTTGTGTCCTTTTTTTTTGTGGAAAGTTAATACCATCTTTTCTTGGGTCTGCCTGCTTTCCCCTGAAAAAGGCTCTAACAACTCTTCATGGAAATAAAACCTCAAACTGGGCAAGATTTAGGACAGGGCCATTCAAAGGCTGTGATAAAAAACCCCAACATTCAAAATACATTAGCAAATATTTAGGAATTGGCTGTGATGACAAAGAACACGACAGAGCCTTTTCTACAAAGCGCTAGAAGCTCCTCAACGGAAGGTGCGTGTCTGTGTGCGCGTCCTGGCTCTGACAAAGGAGCTGCTTTCCCCTGTTTTCCCAGTTCAGCTACAGTGAGCAGCACGCCCAGTCTCCAGAACAAGATTTAAACCCTGTGCCGGCAGGACTTCACTTGCAGAGAGGGGGAAAGGACAGAGAGGGTGCAGCTGCAACCACGTTTATCCATGACGCTGCCCTTCAGGGACTGTCCATGGATTATCAGGAACATGAGGCATTTCCTGACCTGCTCACTGCTCTGTAGTGCACATTCCTCAGACAAAAGGGCATGACATCCTCCCATGACGTAAAAAAAAGAGATTTATTATTATATGCTTCTCTCCCACCTCACAGAACAAGGTAAGGACACAGCATTACTAAAGATCTCACCTGTCCCAGCGTCATCGATAAAATAAAGTCACTTCCCATTGGCTTCTGGTTTGGGCCACATTTTTCAGAAGCTTAGTTTCTTGCTATTTTATTACTACTTCTTCAAGAAGTGACTGTTTCATAAAGGGCATCTGTCTCACGAAATGAGCGTGGACATCTGGCATGTAAATAATGAAGAGCGGAGCGCTCCCATGAACCCTGATCCAGGCAGCCAGACGGGTATCAGACGAGGTGGGCACTCGGTGGGATGATGCCCGTCCACGTGGTGCATTTCTTACAGCATTCACCTGCTCACAAACATTAATTAAAAAGTTTATTTTCTCTGAACAACAATTCAACACGTATCTTAGCTGCATTAGCAACTGAACTGCAGAGAGTGATTAACAGGCGACAGTCACAGGCACAAGACGGTAACAGCACGGCTCCGTGTTCCGGGAATGCCGCTCACAGCCCCACGCTGAAGGCAACATCTGCAACTGAAATGCGGGTGTAAGAGCAGACGCCATCCCCAACGACAAGACAGTCACCTATCGATGCTTATCGTCGTCTCTTTGTTTCTTGGTATCTCTTTCCCTGCTCCGGTCCCTATCCCGGTCCTTCCTGTCTCTGTCCTTCCTCTCCCTCCCTCTGCTCCTCTCCTCTTTGGAGTCCCTCTCTCTCTCACTTTCACCCGAAGCCCATGACCGCTCCCTTTCTGGCCATCGCTTGTCTCTGTTCCTTTCATGGTCTCGGTCCCTTGTCCTCCAGTCCCGTGTTCCTTCACGAGACCAGTTTCTTTTCTCTGCCGATCCTTCTCCATAGAAATCATTTTTCATGTTTGGTAAATTGATGGGCTTTCGGAAAGGTCTGTCCCGTCCTCCAAACCGTAGCTGGCCGGATTCTTTTTTGCCTCCAAAACCACCTCCAAGCCTCCGAGGAATCCATCCTTTGAGAGTCCTTTCCAGTTCAAAGTCTACAAAGATCTCATGTTGATCAATGACCAGCCTGTTGGCATCTCTGTGGGCTTTCAAGAGAGCACGCTCCTCTTTGTACTCAATAAATGCGTAACCCTTGGAAAATCCTGTCACGAGGTCTCGAACCAGACGGATCTTTCTGATGTCTCCGTACCGGGAAAAGACCTCCTTTAACTTCTCTTCTGTTGTCTGAAGGTTGAGCCTTGCCACGAACAGGGTGAGGTGAGGGTCTCCTGTAACTCCCTTGTTGGGTACGTAGCGTGCCAGCATAGCCCTCCATATGGCACGGTCGTGCGGCTCTTCATCGGTGCCATCAATGCTCCCGGCTTTCAGGGGGTCATACTCCTTCGCTATGGGGGCCCAGTCATTCATTGTCTAGTGGGAAAAAACCACGCACTGAACAGGCTCACAGGCATCCTAGGATGATGAGCAGGCAGGGCAAGAAGCACTTTCAGGCCTGCTGTTCAGTATTTTTCACCCCCAAATCGCCCAAAGCGTGCCAAACTTAAACAGACCGGCAACGTCGCTGCTGTGTGAGTTCACTTCCCGGGGCAAAGCCGGGCCGGGGAGCCTGGATCCGCCCCCGCCGAGGGGCCCCGCGGCCCCGTCCTTCCCCCGTGGGCCCATCCCGTGTCCCCCCCCCCCGCCCGAGGGGCCCCGCGGCCGCCCCGCCGCCGCTCCCCTCGCCTCCCCTGGCCCGCTGCGGCGCGGCGGGCGGGCGGCTGTTCCCGCCGGCACAGGCCGATTCGCCAGGCCGCGGTGGGGGGAGCCGGGTCCCGCCCTGTTCGTTTTAACCCCTCTCCCCCCCGCCACGCCGCGGGCCCCGCTCCGAGGAGCCGCCCCGCCACGGCGCGTAGCGAACATGGCGCTGAGGAACGGCCGACGCCTTCACCTCCCGCCCGGCCCGGGTCGGCGCCGGTGCCGCAGCCCAGCGTTTACCCCCCTACCCCCGGCCGTTCCCCGCGGTCCCCTTACCGGCAGCGGGTGGGTGGTGTCTCCTTAGGGGAAGGGGCAGGGCGGGAAGCGCCGGCGGGCCGCGGCCTCCTCCATGGAAACGGCCGGGGGCGGGAAGGGTCGCTCCGCCCGCGGGCCGCACCGCTCGGCCCGGCCCGGCCTCCCCTTCCCCGGGGAAGGAAGTTAGCGGCGGGCCGCGGCGGGCATGCAGCGGGGCCGGGAGGAGGAGCTGGAGGAGGAGGAGGAGGAGGAGGCGGATGGCGGCCCGGAGAGGGCTCTGGAGAAGAGCCCGTTCCAGCTGACGGCCGGGGATGTCTACGACATCTCCTCCGTGGTGGGCCGGGACCTGCTGCAGCTCAGCGCCGGGCCGCAGGTACCCGCCGCCCTGGCCCGGCTGCAGTTCCGGATCGTGAGGGTGCTGGAGATGCTGGAGACGCTGGTGAGCGAGAGCAGCCTGGCCGAGGAGGAGCTGCGGATGGAGCGGGACAGCCTGCGGCGGGAGCTGGAGGAGCTGCGGGGAGAGGGGGCCCCGGGCAGCGCCCGGCAGGTGGGTGCGGGGCCGCGGGCTGGCACGTGGCCCACAGGCCCCTTCCCCAGCCTCGGTCGCGGCCCGGCCGCGGGGGGGGGGAAACCCACCCGAACACCGGCGGGTCAGAGGATGCTTTTACCGGAATCGCTCTTCGGTCACAGCAGAACGAGCCTCAGAAAGTTCGCTTCTCATCTTTGTAGGCGGCCTCGAAGGCGTTTCCAGAGCCGAGATCTTCAGGGCTGCTGCGAGGCGCAGCGCTGCGCATCCCTCGCCGCAGTTTCCCCGCAGCGGCTGACCACGCGTTCAGCTCAGCGACGCGCGGTGCGAGCAGAGCTCAGACACGCACGGGCAGAGTTGCCCAGAGCACAAATCCGCCGTTGCACAGCTCTTACTTTTGCCGCAATCGCCAACTGCGCGTGCACCGGCCCTATAAAGACAATTTGCCATTTATGCAAACGCTAAAGCTTTGCGCAAGGGAAACCGATGCCTGTGACCAAAACAGTCGTTACCACAAAGGTCTTAAATTAGGAAAGGAGAATTCAGTTCTCACCTCTCTCTGAGTTTTGAGGTGACATGAGACAGATTGCTCAGCCTCTCTCATCATCAGAAAAGCAGATAAAAGCAGCTTCCTGGCAAACCAGATTGCACACTCTTTGGGACACAGACGTTGCCTTTAGCTGCGGTCAGAGTCTGTCTCAGTTGAGCCCTAGACTTGGCTCAGAAATACAGACACCAAGGGAATACAAAAATAATACAAAAAACTATAATTAACTGCTTGGGAAAAAAAAATCAGAATTGTGATGAACTCATACTAGTTCTAAGAATTACTATTTTTTATAAAATTTAGAGTTTTTACTCTACAGGTGCCCTGTTTTTGACAGGTTACAAGCTCATGACCACCACCATTTATTTTACAGCTCAGCCTTGGACCAGACAAAATGGTCATAGACCTCACAGATCCAAATCGCCCCCGGTTCACGTTACAGGAGCTGCGAGACGTATTGCAAGAGCGTAACCAGCTGAAAGCTCAGCTTCTTGTGGTGCAAGAGGAGCTCCAGTGCTATAAGAGGTATATCGTGAAGACAGGAAAGAACGATTAACAATCGCCTCGTCTCTGGGGAGCTTACCAGATCGGAGCGTTGCAGGTTTGAGCGCCTAGGCTGGGCTAGGCACTGTCCAGACGGATAAGAGATATCTGTGCTCCCGAGAGCCTACAGATGGGCAAAGGAAAACGGGGGAACGATGAAGTCTCTATTCAACATAATTTTAAAATTAAGCTCCCTTTTTTTTTGGCAGTTTGCAGCCTGTTCCCGTAAGTGTACCACTGTAAGCCTACACACAGTTACTCCCACTTCACATACAAGCTGGGTTCTCATGCAGATTAATTCTATGCAGTCACAGCAGTTGCACACGTACTGTGCTGGTCTAAAGCCACATTACATACGAAAGAGCACGGGGGTTTCCATCTCAGCTTTACTTAACATTTCCTTCCTCTTCCACCTTGCCGTCGGGGACGCTAGCTGATCTACTGCTCCTTTGCTCCCACTGAGGGTATGGCAGGGATCTAGAAAAAAGAATATTAAGCCCTTTCATCTTCATTCAAGATAAGCTGGGGGATTTTTTTTTAAGACTGACAACAGAGGGTTGTGCAAGGCACTTGAATTGTGCAAAACAAGTGCTTTCAGAGAAGGATTTCTAGAAGGGACCAAAGGGTGGGATGCAGGAAGGGTCTTGCTCTCGGTGCTAAAAATTCCTTCACCTCCAAGGCTGCTCTCCCCCAACCTCTGCCCCTCATCATCATCAAGGCTGTATTATAGACTCTTGGGGACAAGAAACTACTTCATGATCTAGACACAAATATCTGAGCACATTAGATTTCATTTGAGATGCTGTATCTCAGACACAGTAAGCCCACCCTTTGCCTTGTCTGTAACAGGCAGCTTAAGCCCAGAAGTTAAATCCAAGAAGTCAGCTTACAAACTGCTCAACAGCACTTCCCACAGCGCTGGGAGACACCACTTCCCCAGCTCGGCTGCCTGCTTTTGCTGTGCAGCCATTGGAATGGCTTCTTGCTTTGATTTCCCAGCTGTGTCACATGGCTTATTACAGTCCAAGTTAAAAATTAACACTGTGAATGCTTCAAATTTCTCAGTGATTTAAGTCACAGTGCTGTGCACCTAGAGAGCATGTCAAGGCTGCTTTTCAGTTCAAGTAATTCTGTGTGGTTTTCTCCTCATACAGCGTTACAGCTTAAGCTAAAAACCATCTTCCCTTTAAACATTCACATAAAATCCTAATCATAATTGTACAGCCATAAAGAGTAGTTGTGCAGGGGAAGAGGATAAATAAGAGTCTATATTCTAAAACATCTTGTGTATATGCAGGGGAGACCTTACAGCAGCCTTCCAGTGCCCAAAGGGGGCTGCAGGAAAGCTGGAGAGGGACCTGTGACAGGGGCGTGTAGTGACAGGACAAGGAGGAATGGCTTTAAACTGGAAGAGGGCAGGTTTAGATTGGATATGAGGAAGAAATTCCTTACTGTGAGGGAGGTGAGGCATTGGCACAGGTTGCCCAGAGAAGCTGTGGCTGCCCCCTCCCTGGAAGTGTTCAAGGGCAGGCTGGACGGGGCTTTGAGGGACCTGGGCTGGTGGAAGGAGATTTGTAAGGTCCCATCAAACCTAAACCATGCTATACTGGAAATAAGCTCTATATAGCATAAGGTAACTGACATCCTCACAGAGGACGGCTTAAAATGATGTTTGGGGCTTGCATTTTTTCTCGTTATTTCTGAGTAGAAGTTATCATGCAGATATTAAGAGATCTGCAGTGTCACAAAACACCTCACAGTCCCATTTCTCTAAGATGAGACTCTGCCTCAGAGTTATCCCGTGCCAGATGTCACACCAGTTTCTAGGTACTCTCCTGTATTTTTATTTTCGAGGTCCAGCTGAGTGTCGCTTATACTTTCAGCCTTCAGCCACTGCAGTCACAAGCTTTGATCCATTGAGCTCTCAAGATAAATGAGGTCAGCTCAGGACAGTAAATTGGCACGCTGTGAAAGCACAACATAGCGTGCCAGCTGGCCAAATCTTCCAGGCAGGGGAAACATCATTTGGTAAAACTGAAGCTTTTGCCTAAAGTAGGCGGTTACAACCTTGCAGAGTGTAGTGGGATGACAAAATCGACAGCTCATGCAGCAGTTTCTTTTTTCCTCTGTAGGGTACAAAGGGGAACAGCCACCTGCCTTGCAGGGAAGCTAGGAATCTCCCATCTGTTCCCAGCTGCGTGGTGCGAGCCTTCGTGGCTGCGCTGAAGGTACCACAGATCCACCCATGCAGAAATTCACCCTACTGTTATCTTTGGACTCTCGTACAAATCCAACATGTAATTACACTTCCCTTTCACTCCTGCTACAATCTGCCATTCTTCTTCTGTGGAAAAGCCAGCTCATTACATTTTTAGTGTTCTCATCAAAGCATTGCCTAAGCAAAATTACGTTGCAGTATTTAAGGAAAATAAGAGCAACTTGTTACAAGAAACAGGCCAGGCTGCCGTACCTACCCTTCACCCACATCCCAGGCCGCCCAGGGAAGGGTTTAATATATGCAATGCCACACTACGCACGAAACCACAAAAAATAAACAAAGCCTCTTCTTTTCCCAGTGGAATCATCTCACAGAGAAGGGACCAAACTGAAGAACTGGAAAAAGAGGCCAGTGGCAGCAACCCTAGCACCAGCAAGGACAGCAAAGAGAAGACAATTATCAAACGGCTGTAAGTGTGTCTGCACCTTTTTTTGGCAGAATACGGCATGCTTCATACTTGGTAAATCCAGGGATGAATTCCAAACTTTGGCCTAGTGGGCTGGGTATTGTTTTCTCCTCCTCTCCCTGTAAAATTAAAACCCAATAGAGAAATCCTTTCCTGTGGAAAAAGCACTGCACAGGAAGACAACGTCGACCCAGGCAAGCAGGGCATCACTTTTTTTCTAGGAAAAATAAGCATTTCAGGCAAAACTATGCAGTACTTGCTCCCCTGCTAGCACATTAAGACTCTGCTGTGGGAACACAGCTGTCCCTGGAGGGCTGTTTACATTGTATGAAGCAGCTGTACGCTGTACCCACAAGCTCAGGCTGTGTCTCTGAAGCTCCCTAAAATAGCAGAATGCATTGACACGGCCATCTGACTGTATGTTCCTTCTTTTCCAGTTGTACATTTTTTCCTTTTTGTTGTCTTTTTTTTTTTTAGGTTCTCTTTTAAACATGGAAAATGAGCATCCTTGGGAACTTAACCACTTCTGTTCAGAAATGGCACTGATAAGAGCCTCGAAGGCGTTAGAGGAGTCAATGATGGGAAGAAAAAGCATCACTCCTACTGTAGAGAAAACGCAATCTCATAAAAGTTGTGTTGTATAATATTCTTTCAGAATAGATTTTACTTTGCTGTTTTAGAAACTGTTTAAGACGGACACTTTTTGTATTTCTTAGATTCCTGCCAGACATTACCCACATGTAGAGAATAAATGTTTATACAAAGTTTTTATTCTTATTAAAAAAGCCTGTTATCATCTGTGCTGCCACTTATTTATCCTCTCCACCTATCAAACTGCTCAACCCAGATGATTTTGCAAGATGAAGGCATTTTTAAGAGCTACGTGCCATTCACAAGTGCATTCATAGAGAAGCACTGGGAAGGAAGAACCCATTCAGATTGCAATCCCCACTGCTCTTACATAGAAAATAACTATCTTGCACTAACACAAAACTGCTTGAAGAAAGCCCCAGCATTGCTTTTTGTTCTGTGTCATCCTTTGCATTAGATGTACGATACACAGGCGGCAGCAGGCAGAAGCCTGCAATGCCCCACCCCACCCAAGGAAGATGCAGCTGGGCAGAGCCTCTGCACACACAGAAGCAGCTGTTTGGGGTCAAGATGAAAGATGAAGGAGAAGAACATAGCAACGGAAGAAAAGCTGCTGCATCGTGCTCTGCCTGCGTGAAGGAATTATGACTTTTGAGGTGCAGACGTGCTCAAACTGGAACAGATGCACCAAACATTTCATTTCTGACAGCTAAAATTCTCCTGCGGTAGACAGCTGTATTTTTCATAAGCTCTGTTCTTTCAATCAGCTGTCACAAGCTGTGTATTAGCCCAAGTAATGAGATTTATCACTAGTGGAAGCATATAGGGCAAACAGAGGAGTAGAAAAGAAGCTTGAAAGATACTAATTAGGTTCCACATTTAGAAAAAGTAGAATTTCCAGAGCAGAAAAGTCTGAACAGACATAAAAGGAGCAACGACAGGTACCAAACTATGATCTTACTCTCTTCAGAAGTGAAAGCAGGCTCAGAAATCTTTTGATTCCCTCTCATACGCCAGCAGCATGAAGAATATAGGACACTTCACACATCTGCTCAGATGCACAACGTGAATGCAGCTTTGCAGAAGGTAGAACTGCAGTCTCCGTTCAGAGAGAATTTCTTAGCAGCAGTACATTAGCAAGGCAACATCAAAGATGTCTAACCTAAGCAAGCTAGTGTTCTGTGCCCTGGCTAAACTAAAGCAATTTTGCCCTCTTCAAAATACTAATAAGCCTTGGCCACATCCCCACAACGTATTTTCTAGAGTATGGTAGCAGGGAAGGAAGTTACTGCATTTCCTTAGCAGAGGTTTTGTGTTTTGAGAGGGAAAATAAATAAATAAATAAATAAATAATCTTGCATCAGCAACAGCCAGGATACACCTCTGAGCTGAAGAGATGTTTACGTGTGCTCAGAACTCCATCCTCTTCTGTGGTTTATCCAGGGATGTACTTTCCAATGTCCTTAAAAAAAAAAAAGGGAGGGGGAAGTTATGCCCTAAAACACACTAATCATTCTACTGCAAGGTCTTAATGAAACAACTTTAGGTAATAAACTGCAGAGATTAAACAAAGCTGTGCAAAAGTAACAACGCCACAGCGGCACTAAGACTAACATAGCCCCAGGCCACTCGTCACAATTAGTTGAAGGAGACAATGAAAGCTGCAGTTATTCGTTTCCATTTACCATTTAAGATGTTATTTATTGAGGAAGTTCACCAGTTACAGCACAGGAGAGCACCTCAACTTTTTTTGGCCTAGTCTTTTTCTGGAACCATGACAGCGGCATCCACTCTGGTGCCAAGGGAGCTGCACAGCTCCTCTCTCAAAAGGGGAGCAAATCCCGTGGCTATGGCTGCACCAGAAGAGGCTACGGTCCTGCTAGAGCAACCTCACTGCATCTAGCAAAGCCACATGAGCCCAGCAAAAAGGAGTTTAGCTCCCAACCCAAGGACATCTCCCTGCGAAGTGCTTTACACCTTGTTAGAAGATTATACCTTCCTATAAGGCACAGGGATAAAAATTCATATGACATGCTTCTGTGAAAAGTATTTTGAGATATATATTTTTTAATATATATCAGTTCCTAGAAAAGTAAAGGATACATACTCAGTGCAACATCAGCTTTATTACCATCTTCCGATGCAGTGCCACTTGATTACCAGTTAAGCGTTTCGGAGAAGACAACTTGGGTTTTTTTTCTGTAAAATAGGGAGAGATCTTCCCCCTTTCTTGTTTACAAAAATGATGCTGAAGAATAGAGGTTTTAAGCTATTTGACCTGATAGAGAACAAGCAAATGTTTAAATTAAAAAAAAAAAAAAAAAGAAAAATAAGCATTTTATTCCAATTTTGACTTAAGCGAAGTGCTCTAGTAAAACAGGATACTGTAGTCTCTGTTACTGAGACCAGAGAAAAATCAGTGCCAACTCAAATAAGTCAGCCAACAAAGCTTACCTGTAACTCAGTACATGTAAGGTAACAGGTCTCCAGTTAATTCTTCAGAAATGGTGAAAATACACAGGCTGTCTCTGATGAGCTTGCCTCGTGTTAAGCAGTAAATAATATAAAGCATTTAATGGCTAATGATTTTCACAGCTTTCTTGCAAAATGCTAATGATCTGCAATGGAGACAGGTACTGTAGCAGCCACTTCATCAATAATAAATATATTCTTTATTTTACAGAGACATTGTCTTCAAGTTTTTAATTTAAAAAATACATCACTAAGCCACCTCTCTTGCTGCTGGAGCATACAACCAGGATGGTGTTGCTATTTGACCTATCACATAGGCAAGCGTATAAGATTGTCCCAGAGGGCTTCAGCTGGAACAGCAGCAGCCTTCAAGACATGAGGAACAGAAGACATTAAGAGAGCCACAGATCCCTTGCTGACATCTTCCAGCAGCAAGCGTGGCTGATGGCTCACAGCCATTTTCATCTACACACATGCCAAGCCTGCCTTGGCAAAAATTCCAACTGGTAAGAATTCATCTTTAACATAAAGGACCTGCATTGTATTGCCCGCCTATATCACAGATTTGGTTCTCCAACAGTAACGTTACAAACATCTGCAAGATGCCAAGCACTCAACTCCCATTTAGGGCAGTGGGACCAGACCATGCTGGACAGACCTACAGGACCAGGCAATAAGGAATCTACTTTCTTCATTGCATGAACTCCATCATTACAGTTTGAAGCTGCATATGAAGATGACTCCTATTTTTGGAACCGCTATGCTCTACTTCAAGCATTCACAGTAAATAAATAGCTTCTGATGTGGCTAATTCGCATAGGAAGGTAATAAAAAAAATTTTGAGCGCGCTTTTTCTTTTACTTCTTTAAAATCCTCTGGGATACTCCTTCAAGAATCAGCCATCAACTATACAAAGGTACCATCTTAAATTTAACAAAATAAGTAATGTCAAACATTGATTCTCCCTGTGAAGTTCTATCTTCACATTTCTAACCAGTATCAACCCAGTCTATTAAATCCATCCTCATTTGGCTTGGAGTCATTTCTCTGAAGAAAGCGGCCAATTTGACCATCCATTTCCCTCAGCACCAGTGCATTTAAAGTTAATTGCCAACATGAGATACAACACTGGAAAAACTGGATCCCTACCACAAATTATTTGAGAACGATAGTAGCATCCATCTCAGAGAAGCCTGTCAGCACTGGGCTGTAAAAAGCAGTCTGACAAGCAGTCGAGCCACTGGATGTGCAAGTCAGAGTACAGAAGTACACGTGCTGTCATAAAGCTAATGCCAAGTTCACCACCCCCCAAAGTGGGGCATGAGATTTCACTGCAAAAGCAGAAGCACAACCCGAGTGATTAAGCTTCTGTGCAAGTCTTTGACTGCATGCTCAAGTGGCACTTCACTATGTAGAAGTATTCAAATTTTAGGGAGGGTTTCCTTTTATGATACAAAAGTTTTGGCAATCTAAGATAAATTATTCAAGCCTGCCTGGAAAACTGTAATAGGTATTTAAATACTGCAAAGCAAAAAGGTAGTTTTTTTTAAAGGAGCTCAGAACACCATAAGCAGTCCACTAAAAGCTGAGGGAAGTGAGGACAAGGAGAGAAAAAAAAAAAAATCCACTGACTCCTTGGAGAGCACTCAGTCAGGAAAAAAAAAAAAAAAACAACCAAAGAAAGAAGATGAATTAGTGTTTCAGCCACGGATGAGCTTCAATGGATGCTTTGCTTCTGTCTCCATAGTCGTACAACAGTTCTTCACCTGCTTTAATGTCTCTGGAAGCTATCAGTATGAGATGAGGCACACCGTCAATGTCGTGAAGCTTTGTTTGACAATTGCCACATTTGCTGTGATTAATCAGTCTTCCCAGACGATTAGTTTCTTTCGTAGCATCAACACTGAAAGAACAGGAACAGAATGCAGGAACGTGCTGCATATCACGCAAGCACGTTTGCGGACAAAAACCAAAGCGCAAATCAGATAAAGAATAAGGAATCTAGACAAGGCTTGAAGAATTAAGGAAAACCAGAACATTACAGAATATTCACGCAATTAAATAGAGAGCACATAATATGGCAATGCAGGTAAACTGAAGCAATTCTGGGAGATTTTTAAGTTAGCACAAACCCCCCAAAAAAACAGAAAACATAGTCCAATGTTTTTTGAGCTGCCTGTTTCCAAGCAGCTGTCAACTCTTCATGAGGAATAGCAGAATCTAGATGTAGAACTCCACCAGAAAGGCTTGATACCTTAAATACCCTCCCCTCAGAGAAGCTGTGTCCAAGCCAAGTAGTATCCACTGAGTAAGCCAGCAAGAGTCTCTACTCACATGGGAGGCTGAGAATGCCTAAATACTACATTGCTCAGCCTCTAGAGACCTGGATACTAAAGCTCTAGTGCCCCACGTTGCACAAAGAATTGTTATGGCAGCTATCACCATGGCATCAAGACTGCAAGTCAGACACTTAGAATATAGAGTGCTTCAAGACAATTAACATACAGGTTAAGTGACCCACTCTCCAGTATCCAGTAACATCAGCCAAGGAGGAACGAGCATAGTCTGAGTACTTGCTTTGAGAGAACTGGACTTTGGGGCAAATGAAACAGCAAACAGTGATAAAGCATACACACGGGGTGAGCGTCAGGTACGAGAGAAAGAAGAGAGAAGTCTTTGACCCAGTCAAAGACAGTTGAAGGAAATGTTCCTCTTCCAAAGAGTTTGTCCATACTGCTTTTCAAACAAAATCCTTGCAACTCAGGAAGAGTAGTTAATTTTACAAAAGAATAAATTTAAGCAGAAGGCCATGGCAGAACCAGAAGTCTCATGCAAGCAGATACAACTCTCTATACAGCTTGTGCTGTATACTTCAGAGAATAGGGCTCTGAGTCACCTACCTTTCCTTTTAGCCCAGCGGTACAGGAGGCTCTTGCACTATGAAACAGTGCTCCAAAAAGATTTCCTAATTCATAGTTCCCTTTTTTTATTTTCAGGGAAACAAGAAAAGACTTAGCAGCAAAGCCTCTGTCACTCAACTATCACACTTAAGGGAAGAGAAGCTTACCAGTACGTTTTGCTGAGGTACTGAAAATAGTACATATAGCAGCCTGTGGATGGATCTTGAGCATACACAGCTTCTCGCTTCTTAGCATCAGTGATCTCTATGAGATCCCCATGATATTCAACTACAAATTCTCCTCGATTAAAATGTTTAGTAGCGATTACTCCTCTCCCTTTGCCGTCAATGTAATCAATCTGTTGAGTTGAAAAGAAAATCAGGTGGGAAATTAGAAAGTATTTACATGACTGCAAATATGCTGTTTACTAGGAAATTACTGATTTGTCATTAAAAATGCTACTGCAGAGTATTTGTGCGCATTGCAGACAAAGCTATAGAAGCACAATGCACACCACTGTGGGAGAAATATAGGATGCATTTAGAACACACTCCATGAGTTAGCAGGTATCTTGATACAAAGTCTTCCAGTCAAAGAACTAAGAATTACTTTAAATAAACCACACACGAGAAGAGTTATCTATTTTTTTTTTAAAACTACTTATTAGCTGAGGCAGTAAGCTCTTCCATCGCAGGTGCACTATCACCATTAGCATGCAGAGGTTAAAAAGTTAGAGGAACAGAATCGATCACAGAAATGACATCTATCACCCCCCAGTCTGGTTTATTATTCCTGCCTCCCCTGTAAACTAGACAATTCTAAAAAGTTCTCCTATCACTGTTGCAGATGTGACAGCATTAACCGCACGCTGCTGGTTTTCAAGAAACGCAGCTCTTCTGCACTTCTGGGAGACATCTCTGCATTAAATTCTAAAAAGGGTGATCGGGATAACCCTGATGTTAAGCACTTGGTCTCAATCAGTACAACCCATTATCCCAAGTGCCCTAACGAAGACCCACAGCGACTGGCTGTAAACAGGCCAAGAGAATTTGCTACCATACAGACAGGATATATGGGTATTACTTTTAAAACATATGACAATTCAGATGCTGTATACAACCCCAATTCTGGAAGCTAACCCAAAAAATGAGATACTGAAGGGAGCAAATGCATTTTCAGTACAGACGATAAAGCCCTTTCAATATTTATGACTGAGGCTGCACATACATATTCTTCAGAGCCAAATATTGCTCATCCAAAAGGAAAGAAAGCATGCTCCAGTTTTTCTGCATTTTCATCTTACTATGCAGCAGCTCTGAGATTGAGTTCTGCTACTTTCTGCTTAAACATACTAACAGCAAGATACTGTATAAACAGTACATGGCTACTCAGGGTGGCGCTGTCGTTACCTTCATTCCTTCTTCTTTCCCACTTGTAATTAGCTCATCTATTTTCCTCCTCTCCTCAGTCTGCAGGAGAACAAGAACAAATAAAACCACAGTATTGTTGATTGTTTTTGTAGCTTATGTTATAGCTAAAAGGAAATTATTAGCCAGTGACACTTGTTTTTCCAAATCATCTCATATTTCTACCAAAACTGAATGGTAAAGAGAGAGATTTCTGCCCTTCAAAATACATAATCAGCTAGATTCTATCCTACAAGAACTTGATTAGCACTTCCAAATTTTAAGAATGTTCTTAACAATACTTCCAGTGCACAATGCTATTTGTATTTGGCCAATGAAAACCACTTACAGATAGTTACGCACTTCCTCAAACGTTCCATTAACTGGCAACCTTACAAGTAACGTTATTTTAACAAGAAGCACTACCTCCAATTCAGATTTGCTCTTCCTGGAACTTCTTCTAACTGGGTAATAATCTGTCACTTTTCGATTTGGTGTTCTTCCTTGTGTTCTAAGGGATAAGAAAAAAAAAATAGAGAGCACACAAATTTCAGACTATTTGTGAAGTTACACCTCTAGAACAGAGGTGTCTGTAAGAAGTTTTAATTTTCAGCTTGGTATGTTGCAAGGTGATCAACGTGAATCAGTGTTTCTCATCAGTACTCTTCAAGCCAACAGCTAGATCCTTTTTTCTTCCCCACGTTATTTCCATTATTCTAGTACTAATTCTTTCACAGCAATCATGAGATGCTATTGGAAAGCAACTGAAGGTCACATTGCAAGTCTGAAGCCCCCTGTGTGCCTTGCCAGAAGGCACTCTAAAATTTAGGTCATGAAAACTGCTTGGCAAGGAATTCATTAGTGTTACATCACATTATTCCAATATCATGGGAAAGGGCATCAGCTCATCCAGGAAGCCTCTAACTGTAATTAATCTAATTCTGTTTCTGACAAGATACATTTCCATTTGTCCACAGAAAAGTAGGTCTTAATGGCTCATTAATTTATTTTTCTATAGGTGATCAGCAAGTATTTCACTTGAGATAAAATACACCAGCCTTGCTTTCATGAAAAACAAAAGTCCTCTGCAAGGTAATGCTTGTGGAGGTGCAAGCACATTGGGTGCTATTCTGCATTTTCTAATATATTATTTTTGAGAAAACAAAGAGGTCTCCTTTAAGATTTGTTCCCCTCAACATAACTGTTTGCTTTCAAAAAAAAAAAAAAAAAAGCAAGAGTAACAATAATTACACATCTGAGTGTAGTTCCTGAAGGAAAAATGCAGATCAAAGCCTCCTGGTGCAAAAGGACACACAGAAGAGAAGCTTTTACAATTCCACAAGTCACTTACTTTCTCCTTGGTCCACGTTTTGCTTTAACAGTCTTTTTCTGAGCTGGCTTTGCATTGGCCTCAGCAGCACAGTCTGAAGGCAGGGGCATCTTTTGAGTTTCTACAGTTTCTTGGTTTTGATCAGAGGAGGGCACTGAAGCATTGCATCCACCTTCTTTATCTTTCTGGTCTTCTGGTTTCATAGCACCTTCGATTATATTGCCACCATTCTTTTTTTCTGGTGACAGGAAAATAAAGTAAGGCTCTGAACTTAGGATCATCTATACCAGAGTGTTTTAAATGAATTCCAATGGTTTCTAGTCCAAGTTTCTAGTTCTGTCAAACAGGAGAAAGAGGAAGGGAATGATACAATCTCTTTCTGCTAGAACCCACATAAGCTGTTGCTCAACTTTTGACTAGTCATTGCTACAGTACACACAGTACCGAGGGAGGGGTGAGCAGAGAAAGGGAAAGGGTAAAACAGAGTCCAAGTACTTTGTCATGTTAGGTTTGCAACTCAGTTTTCCAAACCTGAACATGCAGCACTTTCAGTGCAGCGCTTGAAACAATGGCACAGTTTGCATCTAGCATACTAAATTATCAACATCCTGCACCGATGAGGGAGAGGAAGCCTCTCTGGATCCTGCACTGCTGTGACCAGTAGCTGCAGACACTGGTACCAAGTGGCCAACACCACTCAGACAAATTCCACAGGAGCTAAAGGGCTGGCACTTACAAGAGGCCTACCCCACACACAAGCAACGTTTTCTTGGTTGCATGTGTCCTACCTTGTTATGACCACATCCTCCTTCTCAGCCAACTGATTTAGAGGTAGGTGAGCATGGCTTAAAGCTGAATAAAGTTTTTATTTAAAGCAAATCACCAGGTTTAACAGTCCCATCTGCTCACAGATGCTTCACTCTCACTGGAGAAATTAAGCACAGCTGCAAGGGCACAGCAGTGGGACAAGCTAAAGCAATCTTCACTTTCTTATCAAAATTAGAGAGCTAAATTAGGAGCTAAAGGCCCTAAGTTTCCAGTAAACCTGACACTCCCTGTGTTGAGTGGGACTTAAAATACCTGCTTACTGAAAGTGTTTGCATCAAAATGTTTTGACAAAATTACCAAGGTTATTAAATGCACCTTTAAACACAAGCCAGCTTTTTTTTCCCCTCCATAAACTTATGGAACTTTCCCACTCCTAGTTACTACAACGAAACATCTACAAAGCCTGGCACTCAGCATCCACAATCTGTGCCTCTGTTTCATCCTGAAAATTTAAAAATTGTTTCTTCTTCTACCAGTGCCTCTGCCTCATACCTAATTTGACTATTGAATTGCCTTTATACAAATTAGTATAAAAGTAGTCAAATTATAGAATAAACCAGTTTTAGGTAATAAAACAGACCAAAAAAAAAAAATAGATTAACTGCCAAACATTGACCTGAAGAAGCAGAGCAGTAATAGAACTGCAGGGAGATTAGAGCACATTGACAATGGAAGCATTAGCTTTTTATACCCAGAGAGATAATTCAAACACAGCCAGACAAAAAACAGAGGAAAAATCGCCTGATAAACCTGTGACCTAAGTTTGGAAAAGGATAAGGACACCCTCATCTTCATAGAGACCCAGTTTGCTGATAGAGTTGTAGGACTGGGAAAGCAACTGGGGCACGGGAGCAGCCTGGCCTTCTTAACTGTGTATTCAAAGTTTTCAAAGTGGGGGCAGGGGGGAGCACATTTAATGAGGCAAGCAATCCAAAGATCACTCTTACCATCTCCTTTCCTGTAGGTTTCGTTTAGTGTTTTGCCCTGACATTTCATGTCGTGATACATGACAGAGTTTTCCTCTTGAAGCGGGGGGCGAGCACCAGGAGTTTTGTTAGGATTCAGGTAGCTGTAGATTTTGGATTGACCAATAAACACATTCTCCTAAAACAGACCCACATGAAAATCAGTACATCACAGAGATGCCAGGTACATCACGTTGGTATCCAAAACGCACTGCAAAGACCAGGACCGACAGCCGATGCAAATTACGCTGCTTTAACGCGCCATCCTTGCTGCTGTTGCTATTTCTACTGAGTGAAAACGTAATGCTTGTAAGCACTCAGAGAACTTTACTAATGCAAACGCTCAGTCCAAGAGGACTTTCCTATGAAGTGTTGCAGAATGGGGTAGTTATAAAACTAACTCCAGCTTCCACCCTGTGCTTCACAGTATGAACTCTGGTGCTGGAGAGAGAAAAAAAAAAAACAAAAACAAAAACCAACAACCCTGAGCCACTCAGGAGGAAGGTGGCCTCAAAGACTGCAAGCCAAAAAAAATACTATTAACATAGCAAAAATTGTCCAAGCCTAGAATAGACCTCTCATAGCCAGAGAGGCATGAGTTTAGCCAAACACTCTCATGAGGTGTCAAATATTACTGTAGTTAATTATATGCTCTACTGAGCAACACAGAATACAGGAATTGGCAGGAATCAGTTTTGCACAGTCTACCTTGAGTGACACCTCTCAGTGAAGTCTGGGAGATACACATTGCGATCTTTTTATCCGTTATATTTCACAAAATGAAGTACTAAAGTTGTTAATGGCAAAAGAAACATTAAAGAGTCTACACAAAGCACTTCTCCCAGCCAGGAAAATGGAAAAACTCTCCGTCACGGTCAAACACCACAGAGGCCAGGGTTTGTACTGGTGAGCAGTATCAAATTTAGCAAAGTTTAGTGGAGTCGTGCCACCTTTGCTTTCACTGTCTCCTGCCACCTCAACAAGTCTGACTATGCAGCGTATGTGGGGCACACAGATTTCAACTGTGAAACCTCAGTGCCTGGACAAGCAGATGCAACTTGGCTAGAATGAGTTTGTCTTGGCTGTATTTTGACTCAACCAAAACAAGTTTTCAGACATTGCAAGCCAGTTAAAATAATAAAAAACATGCACCCATTTTTTTTCTTTTTAGAAAAGCACACAAAGGTTTCCATTAGTTAAAAAAAAAATTATTGCTCAAATGTAGCTGACTAAACAAATACTCCAGTACATGTAGTCACAAAACCACTGAAGAAGTAAACAAAGCACACAACAGAATACACAGAGTAATTTTAATAATTAACATAATCAGGAATTACAAACTTGATCTGTACATAATTCACACACAAAATAAGATCAGTTAAAGGCTTAAATATCAGTGCACAAATAAACTTTACTAAAGATTAAGATTACATTAGAACAGCCTGAGAAAAAGCAAGCCAGCTAGACACTCCTTGACCCTGAATATTACTGAAAGGTCTATGAAAGACTTGCTTATTTAAAAAAATGGGGCTTCTAGGGATGAAATACTATGAAAGCACTCAATTTTCACAATTGCAAGCAGCGAACCCTGCACTGCAAAGTTTCAAGATTTAGTGAAGAGTTTAAGTAAGGGTATTTCCGGAAAAAGCCAGCAGCACTGAACTGCGGCAGTCCACCTGCCAGCAGAGCCTTCTGGCTTTCAATACCCCACTAACAGGAAACAAACGATTATTTTTCCAGCATAGCTTCCTCCCCTCATTCCCAGCTCCCTGCCTGCTGCGCTCTTGGCGCTACCGAGACGCGGCTGCCACGTCTTTGTCTGTGCCAGGCTGGAGACCCTCGAGAACAGATTTTCTCAGCGCAGCTGAGCACATGAAGGGCTGCTGAGGAGCTCCGGGATTTGATGCAATAGCCACAATTATTTCCATGGGCGATTAAACGCAAAGTGACGATCAGTTTCCAGCCAACTGCCTGTAACAGAGCTACAGGACGGGGAAGATGGCACGAAGGGATTGCCGAGCCTGGGGCCTGGCTGCTCGCTGACAGCCCCGGCAGCGCCCCGCGCTTGCAGGGCAGCTGCGGCAGGGCACGGGGGGGGGACGCGGAAAGAGTCCGATTCCACTTAAAGTCAACCGATTTCTGAATGACTCGAGGAGCCCCAGAAGGCAGACGCCCGGGGCCACGCGGCTCCCCGCAGACCGGCCCGCTGGCACCGCCCCGGGAAGCGGAGGGCGCAGCAGACCCCCGGGAGCCGCCCGCCCCACCCGCCCAGGCCCGGGCAGTGCTTACCCCGCCGGCCCGGGGGCGGCCGGAGCCCTTCCTCTCGGCGTTCTCGGGGCTGGCCTCCTCCGCGCCGCCCGCCCTGGCCTTGGGCATGTTCTTCCCTAGGAGCAAGGGGGGAAGATCGGTGCCCGAGCCATGTCCGGCGCGGCCGCCCACGGTCATCGCCCGGCCGCCGCGGCCTGCGCCATGTTTAAAGGGCTGGATGCGGCAGGGCGAGCCGCGGCGGCCCAGCCCCTTCCCGGCGAGCTGCGCACACCGCGCGGGGGAGGAGTCCCGCCGGCCCCGGCGCCCCGCGCCTCCCGGGAGGAGCATCCGCACCGCGGGGATGCCCCGCGCCGCCCGGCCCCCGCCCTGCGCGACAGCCCGCCGCGCTCCCGGCTCCATCGCGCTCCCGGCCCCGCTCCTCCCCGCCGTCGCGGCCGCGCACCTTTAGCCATGACGGCGGCGGGGCCCGGCGCCCTGAAGCCCCCCGCGGCCGGGCTGCCCCGACAGTCCCCGAGGAGCTCCCCCACCGACACCAAACGCTCCGCGGGGAGACGCCGCGCTCCCCTCCGCAACCCCATTGGTTTAACCGCGTGCCGATAACCGCTTCCGCGCCCCTTATTGGCGCGTAGAGCCGAACCCCGCCCTCTCCCTGTCACACGGAGATGGTCGCAGCTCCCGGGAACAGGGTTTAAACGCGAGTTCCCTTGGCGCTGATTGGCCCGTGCGAAGGGTAACCGGCGCGCTGATTGGCGGCCAGCGAAGGAACGCCCTTCCGCGGCCGGGCCCCGCCACGTGGGTAGGACGCTCCGCCGGGAGCGGGCCCCCGCCGGCCCGGCCGTGCCCCGCGGAGCGGCGGCGAGACGGCACCCCCCGGCCCGGCCGGTCTGGGGGAGCATCGGCATCGCCCGGCGCGGCCCCGTCCGTGCCTCCTGCACCTCTTCGCGGAGCACACGGATCTCGGCTCCTGCCTCCCCTGCCCCGGCCGCCTCACAGCGGGGACCCCCAATCCTAGGCGGGCTGTAAAGCTCTGCTCTGCGAAATTAGGAGGCTGCTTCATGCAATGTCTAGCTTAAATCTCCCCGGTTGAAATGTAAGTCTATCAATTCCACGCTGCAAGCTTGCCCGAAGAGCAGATACCACTTCAGTGTGACTCCTGAGCGTCAAAGCCCTCCCCGCGTAAGCCCCCGTCCTGTAACAAGGGCAGCTCAAATACGGCAGAACAACAGGGCCGCCCCCAGAAGGGCCTCAGCAGCCTTCAGCATCGATGCCCTGCTCAGGCGCGCACGACAGGCCGCGTACATGTACTTCAACACGAGGAAAGATGGCACAGAGTAAAGCAGCAAGGGCAAGGCGGCACAGAGATCGAGGGATGCTGCGTGTTTCTCGTTAGGGGATGTCAGCGTGGAAGTCAGGAAATGACCACACAGCACCTCTTTGGTGCTCCGCTAAGCAGAGCAATTATATTAAGCAACAACGCATGACCAGTCTTTCTTCTTATCTGTGTTGGCCCTTTTAAGACCGATCTAACAACAGTGACCTGTGTGTGTGCTCAGGATACGGGTCTGCAGCACGCAAGCCGACCCAAAGCGCTATCGCCATAGGGACGGCTTCCCACCCGAGCCTTATCTGGAGCCACAGGCCGCCGCTTGTCTCTTGGGCATTCCCACAGCGATGTAATTGGCCAGCTCAGGGTGGCAATACGACTGAAAAATATCCCCTTCCTTAAGAGCAACAACAGAAAAAAAAAACACTGTCAACTTCAGCAAGACACGCCCAGAAGGGAGGGCCTCATCCTGCCCGAGCCGTTCCTCGGCAGCTGGCGAGCGGAACAGGCACGAACGCAGTGTGACTGCAGAGGAGCTAGCTGAAGGCAGCACCGCGTTTCGGTCTACGCTCTCCTCATCTGTGATAGCTCTCTGCGTAAACAAGCACTCTGAGAAAAGGCAGAAGAAACCCAGCTCTGTCACTGTCACCTTCACTAACAAGGCAACCAAAACGCACCAGGTGCCCTCCTGCAAACTCCACGGGCCGCAGGGCTGCAGCCAGCGGACATCAGCTGGGCGTCGTGTTGATCAACTCCTCTCTCAAGGCAGGTCCACCAGGCTCTCCAGAAAAGCACTGGAGCCCTTGGCAGACGCTGCTCTGATTTTTCCACCCCAATTCACACTGTTCTTTTCACACAGCTAGGATGTGACTGGAAAAAAAATCGTCATAAATTACTAATGATGATTTCCTTCTTGCAGTAATTGGGGAACGCTGTTCCTAATGTCCTGGGAAAGCTCTGGAAACGTCTTTACTGTGGTTTTGCTCAGCTTTTGGGGGTTGGATATTTTAAATATCAATTTTTTTTATACGTATATTAAACAAAGCAACCGAGTTTGCATTGAAGCTGTGCGGGCCGCCACCAGAGGGCAAAACAAGCTCAGTAATTATCTTCCCTAAAACAACAAAGAAAACAACATCATCTCTAACTGGCCTCTGCTACCAGCACGGTGGGATCACACTATGAATTAACAAAACGTGCTGGCTTTACCCCCTTAGCTCGCTCCAGGGAATTACGTCCCAAAAATCCAGTGCCGAGGGGAAGTTAAAATGTTATCACACACATGAGGCTATAGCCCAAAAGAGGACGCGCCTGTCAGCAACCGCCCGTCACCGTGACTCAGGGAACACAGCACGTGGGGAAGTGCTGGCTGCCTCTGTGCTCCCGACTCCCGCTAGCACCAGCTCTAAAACCCACTGACCTCAATATTCTCTTCTGGTTTAATGGGGAAACGCGAAACGGTTTTGTGGGGGAAGGGAAGAAAAAAATAAATGAAGATGTTGGATTTGCCCCGAAAGGAAAGAAAATCTTCAGAGTAAATATCTTCAGTCTAAATTAACAGCTCACCCGGTTAAAAAAAAAAAAAAAAAAAAATCTTATTTTTTAGGACTGGTTACCTTTGAATTCAAAAGTTCAATTTCGTTCAAACATACCAACAACACACACTTGTTAAATATTTCCACCCGGGAGCAAGTTCTTGCTGTAGTTCTTACGCACCTGTCAGATTTGCAATTATATAAATATCACAACATTTACACAGATTTCTTATTCACGAAATGAAATCCTGACAATTTGTGTTTCAGCCACTGTACCTCTCCATTAGAAAGCAAGCAAAACCGATGCCCTAAGGGTAACTGCTACATTAAGCAACATTATTTCACAAGGTCACACAATAAAATGCCAGTAGGTGCTAACTAAATTTCATAGATGATAAAATATAATTACATTCAGAATAGTATACGTCAATTATAAAAAAAAAAAAGCATCTGTGACCAAAAAAAATGCACTGAGATCCTTAAATTATATGCAAAATCCCAGGGAAACGGCATCCTGCAGATAATTCTGCATGTGCTCATTTCACGGCAGCAGGAAGCATCCGTGCCACCAGTGGGATTACTCACCTCTCCCAGTCGAGGATGATCATAAACTCTGCGCGCAGGCCTGACGGGTAACTATCTTTTCAACTCAAGACATCAAAATTGTCACTTTCTTGTCACGATTGTAGGGAGCTGCTTGGATGCATTTAATGTTCAAGACAGTGCACATGAACTGTATTTCATTGTGCCTTCATCTGAAGCGCGTAGAGGGCAATAATCAAGATATCAGCTGCCGTTTAAATTGTTCTTCTCATCTCTGGCCAGACTTCCATCGTCTTTTTCTCCATTTAGTGTCTGAAGCATCACTGATTAATCTGAATTACTTAAGTCAGTTTAATTAACGTTGCTTTGTCTTTAAATAGCTTAGCCTAAATCTGTCTAATCCTTTATTCGTTATTTTAATCCTTGTTAAGTTTGTCTAAGGAAAAAATAAGCAAACTTGTGTAAAATTGAATGAGCAGTACTGAACTTTTTAAGCAGATTTCATTATTGCTGACATTTTATGTCTCCTTCAATTACATGTTAAATTATTAAAAAATTCTGTATCTTCACACCCCTGGGAAAACGTTTTAACAGAAGATTGTCTCTTTTAGCAAAAAATCCGTCAGTCTGAGGGCCTTAAGTGACAAAAAGATCTCTCCAAATATAAAACTAGCGTTAAGTAGCCATCAGATTTTCAAGCATAGTTAGCTCTCTGCAGCAGCAGATTTCACCTTAGCAGCTTGTATTTTCAAGCGGACACTCAAGTGCCGGCACATCCCCACGGGCCTTCCCAAGCCGGTCGGCGGGGATGGCCCTCGGCACAGCACCGCTCTGTCACCCCTCATTCTCCTAGGGGAGTCCAGAAAGCTCCTGTGAGGGGAACACCGGAGTCGTGGGTCAACGGGGGCACGGGGGGAACTGAACATATCCCCAAAACAGGGTGACACCGACCCCGCGAGAGTACTCGGGGCCCTACAAAACGGCCGCAGCGGGCCTTCACAGGGAGGCGCCCAGGCCTCAGCAATACCAGCGCCCACAGCGGCGGGATGGAACCGAGAGGCCGCCTGAAGGGAGACGCGTTCCTCAACAGGAGCACGGGCGGGGGGAAGCTGAGACAGCACCGCTTCTCCTCAAGCCGGCAGCACCGAAAGCTGCGCACCGCGCCCAGCCCGCCTCAGCCGCTCTCGGGGCCGCGGCGCTGCTCCCAACCGCCGCCAGCGCCGCCCCACAGGTGTGCGCAGCGCGCATGCGCGCGAGCACAGCCTCCTCCACCTAGAGACAAGACGCGCCTGCGCACTGCTAGCGCTTCACGTCCCCGCCTTGGCCCCCCCCGTTCCCCCCCCCCATGATGCCTCGAGAAGAGGCAGGTCTCGCGAGAGCACCGCCTATCGCGGCCTCGCGGCAGCCGCCATCTTGGAAGGGCCGGGGTCACGTGACCGCTTGCAGCCGTTCGCCTCCGCCTTCCCCTCCCCCACCCGCCGGGAACCGGGCCCGGACCGCCCATCTCGACTCCGGCCGCCGCCCCGGGGCTGAGCCCCCCCCCCCCGCCGGGACGTCGCTTTTTGAGGACGGTGGATACGCGGCGGGGGGGAGGCTGGAGGGGGAGCTTGCTGCCTTTCGCTCTTGCTGGGGCGGGGAGAAACGAGGGAACGGCATGTCACGTGACGAGGGAGCGCGCGCCAAAGCCCGGCGGCGGCAGCGGCGGGGAGCCGGGGGGGGAGGGGGGCGGCGGAGGGGGATGGGCGCGAAACGGTGGCGGCGGGCGGCCACGTGACTGGGGAGGCCCGGCTGGAGGGGCCTGGGTCACATGGCGCGGAGCGCGCGCCAGCGGCGGGCCGTGGTGCGTGTCACGTGGGGAAGGCGCGGCCGCGGCGGGCGGGGGAGGCGCGGCGGCGGTCACGTGGTGCGGCGCGGCGGGCGGCCCTAGCCCCCCCCCCCCCCCCTCCCTTCCCCCTCCCCTGTGAGAGGGGAGGGAGGGCAAAGATGGCGGCGGTGAGTTAGAAAGCGGCGGGCGGCGGGGCCAGCGGCGGAGACTTCCAGGACTGGCCGCGGGAGGACCGAGAGCCAGAGAGAGTGAGTCCCACTCCGTCCTTTCCCTTGGTGGCGCGGCCTACTCGGCCGCCTCGGGGCCCTCCCTGCACGGCCGGGCCGCCGCGGCGCTCCCCGGGGGTCCCCTCCCCGCAGTCTCCGGGGCCCGCGGCGGCGGTGGTGGCGGCGGCGCGGGGGTTTGTCCGGGAGGAAGGCCGCCGTGCCAGTAGCGAGCTCTGCGTTTTCCTCGTTCCCCTCAGCCCGGAGCGAGCCGCGCGGCCGCCCCCGCCGGGGGTCCCGGTGGGCCGGGGGTGGCGCGGCGTGCGGGGGCGGGCGCCACTGTCTCGGCGGGGCCGCCGCTTCCTGGGGCGCCGTGCAAACTTTGTACCGGAGGGCGTGGGAGGGGGGGACGGAGGAGCCTCCTGGGCGGGCGGCGAAGCCCCGCTGGCTCCGCGAGGGGGCTGTTTCGGTAGCGGTTGGCGGAGTCGGTGGCGCGGGGGTGGGGGGGGGCCGTGGGGCCGGCTTCCCTCCGCCCTGCTCGGGCAAAAAATGGCACCGGGACGGCGGCGTCTCCGCGCCGCTCGCCTTTGTGCGCTCTTTCCGCGGCTGGGTTAATTGTTAAGGTTTGAAATGGAGCCGCTCTGGTGAAACGAGGCCGGGGGTGGTGGTGGTGGGGGGGCTGTTGATTTATGGTACTTGAGAGGCCGCCGTGAGATGCAACGCTGTCGCTCTGCCCCGGGCTCCCGGTGCTATTAAAGGGATCTTTAAAGAGATGGAGGTCTGAAAACAAAAAAGTCGCGCATGGGACACAATTACGCAGCCAATTCTGGCCCAACCCGGAAGTTTATGTCGGGAACACGTGTTGGTGGGGAAGGTGGCGAGGCCGGGAGCCGGGGTCCCTCCCGCCGCCTCCCACGGGGCTTGGCCCGCCCGGCCGAGCCCTCCGGGGGCCCCGCAGCTGCCGGGAAGCGAGCGGTGGGGCTGAACGCCGCAGTGACAGAGCTGGCCTCAAAGTCCAGTGACTCTTTAACGAGCGCACCTCAAACAGAGGTTGCTAGGGTGAGTAATTGTTTAACACAAAAATGCTCTTACACTCTGAAAGGAAAGAAGCCTGTGGGGTTTTTTTCTTCTTTTTTAAAAATTGTTTCGTTATTATTTTTAGCTGACCGCACTGTGTCTGAGGGTACGTTAGAACTCTTATATTTTCTTCCAGGTACTCGTAGGCTGGTTTTGGATGTTCGATACCTGTTAAAGATGAGGCTAACCGTTTAAATGCTTTAAAAAAAGGTTGAATTGATGTATTAGATAACTTTAGATTATGTCATTTGTTCATGCTAATAATTTTTTTTTTCTTTTTTTTTTCACTGGTTCTAGAATTAAGATTTAACTCAGTGATAGACTGTTTGGTTTTAGAGTACCTAGATTGTGTCTAGCTTAAAATTATTATGTGAAAGTTCTGCAAGCTTTTCTCCCCTCTCCTAAATAGAAAAACTATAGTTGATGATGTAAAGCAAAGAATACACTATGGCAGAAGTTGTGTAACAGCATGACATTCAGACTAGTTTTCTCTGTTTCTTGCCAATACAATATTTTATATTTGAATGCAATCTTAGTATTTAAAAATAAAATGTGGGCAGTTTTTCTTGTTGTCCAAGTGAGTTCTGTGGTGTCAAAACTGGCTGATAGCTACTTTGAAAGCTATTAAAGTAGGTAGCAGATGCAGTTAATGCTTATCTTGTGCCTTGGGATACACCTACAACTGACTCCCAGGCCAAAACTAAGGAAAGGTTCTAGTGCTCAGGTACTGGTCTTACCTCTTCTGAGTTTTTACTTCTTAGAAACTTTCACTACTAGCTAAATTATCACCTCCAACCGTTTAGTCTGAAAGCTGATTTAATGCTAAATCATTGTGTTGTTTTGTCTCTTTAACAGCTTCTGAATTTCGCACGTGTATCTGACTGTATATCCTGATTACTGTAGATTTCATAAAACAGTCACAAGACAGCTTTGAGGTAGAGCTGGATCCTACAGTACCCTGAACTGTGTCTAGTGTCCTTGCAGGCTTTGACTTTAGAGAGGTAACCAGTGTTTGAAAAACTGGTAGCTTTTTTACAGGGTTGGATTGGAATTGTTTTCACAAAAATCAAAAGTTAGTTCTGTACATTTAAATGCGAAGTTAACTACTAGTGTTGAGGTTAAAACATGTAAGGATGGGCAAGTTCAGTAATTAGCATTTTACTCTTTGGTTGGATGGTGACTTGGAAAGGACCAGAAGGCATTGGGTTGGTTGGGTTTTTTCTTCTTTGTTGTTAGTCAGGTTGCTTTCTGGAGCCAAAAGCTGCAAGATGAGCAGAATCCATCTGGATATCCAGAGAATCCTGCTGTGTGGGATTGGGGATTAGCAGCCCTTACACTTCTGTTGTGAGAGGCTGCAAATGGAGATGTGAAATTTTTAGGTTGATAATAGGTCACAGTTTAGACAGCCAGAGAATTTGTGGAACGTATCTATCCTTTCTCTACAACTTCAGATTTTGTATGGTTACATGGTTTGCCGTATAGTGCAAATGACATGTATTCCTCAGAAAGCCGGTGGGAAAAACCCTTCGGATAAAAGGAGAAGAAGAGTTGCTTAACTCCATCAGTGTCTCAGGCCAAGCATTAAAACCTGAGTTTGCAGGTTGGGGATATGCTACAGAGACCAGGTGTCTGAAGGGTTTGGAAATAGCCGTACCTAGTTGGTGTGACGTTTGATTTGAGCTAAGTTGTGATACTGTAGTTCATTTTTAAAATAAGCTCCTCAGGTATACAGTGTTACAATATGTAACTCAGAACTAGAAAGCAGAAGCTTTATTATTTAGGATTGCTACCATTATTTTTATTAGGGGAAATGGAGAGCAGGTTGGTCGACATGTGTTTTGAAATCTTTTTTTTTCTTTTCTTTTTTTTTTTTTTTTGTTTGTTTTGTTTCTTTGTACCAAAGCTAAAATGGAGGGAGGGAGAAAGCCAGGTTGGCATGGATACATGACATATTAAACATGGCATTCTGGTTTTGTATCTTTAAATCAGAAATTCTTTACATAATGTGCAGTGGTAGCAAAACTGTCTTTTATCAAAGTTTAGGCTATATTCTTGAGCGGAAGAGCACCTTACAAAAATACTTGATGTGTTTTCATAGCCCTTCTTGAAATGGCAGTGGTCTATATGTTTTCTTAATACAAAGGAAATAATTCAAGTGCTACCACTGTTGAAATTTCATAGATCTATTCTCTTAGTTTTATCTAACAGGTTGATTCTTGCTCAGTGACATTGGACAGCCTGACTAAATGTAGACAATCTTATCTGCAGGATTCTGCATGCTCAGAACAGTTCTTTGACTGGTGGAATGCTCAGGAACAGCTTGTAATATTCACAACTTTTTTATAAGTATTTTCTTTCGGAGATTTTCAGGATGTGGCAAACAGGTCCTTATATAGTGTTGCCAAAGCTGAGCTGCAGAGCTTGATAAAGTCACTTTCGCTTATGTTAACGAAGGAGCCTCCTACCTTGTAAGATTATGGAGCTGTTTCAGCTTGATAATGTTTTAGGCTTGTCTAGTGTATGTCACGAAAAATAAACTAAACTTTTTTTTTTTCTCATTTAATTTCCTTACTAAATTAAAACTGGAAGGGGTAAGGAGGGACAGTAGTGGTATTTGGAAGTTTCACAAAGACTAAAATTGGTCCTAAGTATTCAGTGATTTTTGATGTAAAAATTCTAGAAGTTCAGAATTCCTTTTGTTCCAGTTTCAAACAATGTAGCATTGTTCCTGGTGTACAGAAACAAAATAAGTGAAACTAGTCAAACTTTCATTGTCCAGACAGACAAATAAACAATTGCTGTTTTACTTAGCTTTTTGCTGGATTGTTAGCAACTGCTAATTTTTAGAACTTAAAATTAGGGTTAGCGTGAGAGAGGGTGCAGCTGGGAGATTTCTTTTGTGAAAATGACTGCTAAGAAAGATGCTTCTAAACTCAAGATACTTATTCTGGAACCGCAGGAATTGCTATTCTGGTTTCTGTCATTAGTCTTCTAGTGAAAACTTTGAAGTAAGCAATTAAAGTATTACAGCTATGAATTTTTTTTCTGAACTTAATGAGACTGTAGTAAGATATCCAAGCTGTCGTGTTTTTAAAGGTTAAAAATGTGGAGTTCAGTGTCATCATGAATATGTTCAGCTGGACTTGAAACAGATTTGATAGTTGTGGCACCATTTTAGGTTGGGGAAATGTGGCTTTGTGTGGCCTTGCTGCCTTTTTTTTTTTTTTTTTTTCCCTTAGCCTTTGTTTTGCTTTGAGTTTCAACTTCATAGAAAGGCCTTTCCTTCATATGTTGCAGGAGGAGACTAGAAGTTCTGAGTAATTTTTTTTTGTCCTAGTTCTCTTTTAAGTAAACAACCCCAAGTTTCTGATTTCCCATGCCTCTATGCAGTATAGCTGTTTATCTCCCAACCCAGTTTTAGCCATACCTTCTTTTAGAAATGGTGTGATCAAAACTACGTGCAGACTAAATAATTACATAACTGATAACTTTTCCCTTTGTTTGTTTAGACTTTTTTGTTTATTTGACCATGCTGAGCAAAGGTGCTGTGCTGTGTGGAAGAGTGCTCATGCCTCTTTCCTGAACTGATATTATAAAGTGTTTCAGAGCTGCTGGTTTGAGGGGGTAACTTAACTTAATTCCCCTTCTGTAGAGACATGCACCTTCAGCAGCTGCTCTGAAGTTCCTAAACACTGGAAGTACTGATAAAACTTCATCTGCAGGCTTAATCTTTCTCCTCTCACCTGTTTACTAATTAGTAAACAATGCTGTAAGTTTCTAAACTTACCTACAAGGATGGCTGTTAGTGTTTCAGTCTGAAAATTAAGGATTTAGCCTGCCTGATGTGTGTAGTCACCCCTTTTGAGAGGGGAGGCTTAGTCCTTCTGAAAGGTGAAGCTGACAGTGTTCTTGGTTGTTTTTCTTGACCCATTCAGGGTTCTAGGAGACAGACTAGTGGGAGATGACATCCTTTGAAGGAGCTGCATGTTAATTAAACCTGCTAGATGTCTTCATATTTCTTAATATCTTCTGTACCTGATAACTGCAAACCAGGCCATTCTGCCAATTTATCTGATCACCTCAAATGCCTTTTTAAATTTATTTAAAAAAAAAAAACACAAAAAAAAACCAAAAACAAAAAAAAACCAAAACCAGTCAAGGTCTGACACAGCAAGTGGAGTTCAGTGAGATTGCGTGTGATCAGTAGCAGTCCCACCAATTACTCTTTGTTGCTTTGGTGGTATTTTGGGGAGTACAGTCTTTACTTAAAAGTATGTCTTCCCCTTATACTTTACCTCCGCTACTTCAATTGTGCCACCATTTCAGTCCACTGAAAGGTCTCTCTGTACTATTGGACAGTCTAGAACTAGGAAGAATAAGAATTAAGTGCCCGAGGCTTTATATATTACAAGAATTACCTGTTCTGCCAAATGTGCTAAGCAATATGTGTGACCAGCCAGCTGGATGTGGCTTAGCTGTACATGTGGAGAAGGATAAGCAAGTGAATGCTGTTCCAGAGTCTGTGAATGAGTCTCTAAAATACCAGTAAATATTTTTGTCCTCTTACGTGCTTCAGAGCCCTTGTTCAGCTTTGTTAGTTTTTGATACTTGTTACCAGTGGGTGTTACGGGGGATGTAGAGGGTAAGTGAAAAGAATTTCTGCTTGTGTCTTTATAGAATATATAAGCAACAACTCAGGTTGTGTGGACTCATTTAATTTTTATCTTAGTACTAGGGCAAATGGGCTTCCTTCCTAAGGAAGTAAAACATTAGCTTCCACTTTAATCTTAAAACACAGAATATTTAGCTTTTTTTAATAACTTCTAAAGCTATGCAGAATAGCTTTTTGAAATTAATTTTGCTTGTCCTATACATAAATGAGGCTTTGACCTGATGTTAGTGTCCTATTTAATATGTAGTATGGTAGTGGAACATTTGTTCTTTCCGTATGCAAACCAGAATTTCTCCAATGAATGAATTACTATCTAATATAGTAATTCTACCTAATGGCAAGCAAGAAATAAAAGCTTTCCTTATAAGCTTTTTATCGCTAACTTGTTACAAGATAAACTAAATGAGTTTTAATTGTGCTTTCCTCGTGCAGTGTGCTTCACTGACAAAGATGTATCATTAGCATAACACAGTGTCACCATTTCTGCCTCTTGGTATTTCTTGTAACGCTTAAAAATGTGGTGTGATGAAGACTAGAAAAGTTATCTTTAAGTTTATGGGTATGATAGCATTTTGTGTAGTAAACTATTTCATTCTTTCTGTTTCTAAATCTAGTGAGTATATTGAACAGAGTTTGAAAAACAAAATAGAGGAAAAACTTACAAAGGAACAAAAGAGCCAGAGCAAAAGAAAGTGAAGCAGTATACAAGAGGCTGCATCGCGTATGCCCTTAAATTGAGGACAGGGAACTCTAAATGTGTGTATGTGTGCACAAAATAAAAATAAAATGTAACTTGTATTTATGGTTCTAATTTTTTAGAGATGGTGGAGCCAGGACAAGATCTGTTGCTTGCTGCTTTGAGTGAGAGTGGAATCAGTCCAAATGATCTATTTGATATTGACTCTCCGGACGTGGTTCTTGCAAATCCAGCACCAACTCCAGCTGTTCAGCAGGTTAAAACAAGAACACAGTCGTTTGCTAGAGGACATAAGAGCTTGTACATGATGTATTGTGGAGCGGGGCGTGGTATCTGTAGCAAACGGTTAAAGAGTGTGGAGTTTTCATAAATTTCTTGCTTCATAGCACTGAGATTAGAAAATGACTTGCTAATTAACTTTAAACTTTTATACAAAAAAGCAATCTGAAATACACTGTTGTGGTCAGTATAAACAGACTGGACATTAAATGGAGGCATGCTGTCATGTGTCCATAGAGAACTCTAATATCACTGGAGTCTAGCTGCTCTCCTATAAAATATGCAAAAAGTGTAGTATAATGTAGTGTTTAAGCTCCATGACAGCATTCAATCTGCAAGCACATAGCCATTTCAGATATAGACTGGGAACAATAGTGCCTTGAACAGTGACATCACAAAAGTAATTACATTTTCACTGCGGTTAACTAACAAGGTATAGTCAAACACTTAATGATCTTTATTTTCAGTGAAACCTTTGTTAATGAGCACAGTTAAGGACTTGCCCATTAACTTCCATTTTGTGGGTGGATATTTATTCTTAAGGGTTTTTTTCCTGTTAATGTTAGTGTTTCCTGATGCTTGCTTTCTCTCCTCTGCAGTCAGTGCCACTTAGCGCGTTAGAACTAGGCTTGGAGACTGAGGCCACAGCTGCTGTGAAACAAGAACCAGAGACTGTATCAACTCCAGCCTTATTAAATGTTCGGGTAAGAACTGGTACTTCAGAATTTTGTATGTGTCATCGGTTAACCTTGGCTGGACACCAGGTGCCCACTAAGCTGCTCTGTCGCTCCCCCTCCTCAACTGGACAGGGGGAGAAAAACATCTGATGAAAGGCTCATGGGTTGAGATAAGGACAGGGAGATCAGCAATCACTGTCATGGGCAAAACAGACTCAGCTTGGGGAAATTAATTTAATTTATTGTCTATTAACTGTAGAGTAGCTTAATGAGAAGTAAGAACAAATTTAAAAACAGCTTCCCCATACCCCTCCCTTCTTCCTAGGCTCAGCTTCACTCCTGGCATCACCACATGTAGTCTTTGGTATTCCTTCCTCCTGATGCTCTTCCCCTGCTCCAGCAGCTCCTTCACAAACCTTTCCAACCTGGGCCTTTCCCACGGGCTGCACTTGCCACGGAGTGTAGTCCTTCAGGAACTGCTCCACCTTGGGACTCCTGCATGGCCACGGGTCCTGCCAGAAAGCCTGGGGTCACAGCGTCCTTTGGGCACATCCACCTGCTCTGACGTGGAGCCCTCCATGGGCTGCAGGTGAATGACCTGCTTAACCACAGGTTGCAGAGAAAGCTCTGCTCCAGTGCCGCCTCCTCTCCCTCCGGAGCACCTCCTCTCCCTCCTTCACTGACCTTGGAGTCTGCAGTTGTTTCTCTCGCATATTCTCACTCCTCTACCAGATGCTGATTGCAGAGCAGTGTTTTCCACTTCTTAAATACGTTATCCCAGAGGCACTGCCACCATCCCTGATTGGCTTGGCCTTGGCCAGCAGCAGGTCTGTCTTTTTGCAGGCTGGAACTGGCTCTGTTGGAGGTGGGGGAAGCTTCTGGCGTCTCCTCACAGCCACTTCTGCCACATAAACCAAATACAGTGTATTATTAAAATGTAACAAAAGAGATGGGTCTGTAAAACACCAGTTGTCCATCGTCTCAGTTCTTCTCGTACTGAGACTTGGAAGCTTAGCGTACCCATGGGTTGATATGACTTCTGTGACAAGGAGGACAAAGCAGCATGCAGAAAAAACACTGAGGTGTCCCATGTGCCTTTTACTTCCCCTGCATGCAAATTCTGGGGATAGGAAGGTTGTGTAACCTTGTCTACTGTACCCAAACTATGTACCACCTTTTCTAGCTGCAGATAACTTTGAGCACTGTAGTCTGGTGGTTGCACCTGAAATGGGAATATAAAAAGCAGGTCTGCAGGAAGGTGGACGTAGTGCTGTGTGTCTGAAAGAGGCTGCGTGTATGCTTTTAGCAATCCAAACTACTTACACTTGACGAGCGTGCAGCTAGTTTATATATTGGAAATTCTCTTCAGCTCAGGCTTCCTGTACCTGTAGTAGTCATATCTTGTACCTAGGTGATGAATCCTTCCTGGTTTTTATTTCCTTTCTCTTACCTTAACGTAAAATTTTAAAATACTATTCAGAAATACGTACGTCTGTATGTTGATAGATAGGCGCTTCTTGCTTGGACTGTTGCACCACAAGATAATCACATAACATGCTGAAGATGCTAAAGTAAAGACATTTCTGATTACAAGTGTCTTTTAAAAACTGATGACTCTTGCACTCTAGATGAAAGGCTGATGAAGTCTGCTTTCTTCTGCTGCTGTCTTCTGAAAATTTCTCTGGTTCTTTGTTGCTAGCAACCACCATCCACCACAACCTTTGTGCTGAATCAAATAAATCAGCTTCCAACTTTGGGGACTACAATAGTGATGACAAAAACCACACCTGTTACAACTACAAGGCAGACTATCACTGTAGCAAAAATAATTCAGACCAGCACAACTACTCGACCCTCGGTTGCAGCACCAGCAGTACGTAATGCCTTGACCACTACACCTTCGAAGGACCAGATTCAGCTGAAAGATCTGCTGAAGAATAATAGTCTTAATGAACTCATGAAATTGAAGCCACCTCCTAATATTGCCCAACCAGTAGCAACAGCAGCAAGTGAGTTTTCTTCTTTCTTCATAATTGCACTATTTTAGACAATTAGTGAAATAATATAATGTGAAGATCTTTGCACATCTTGTATTTTCATTGATTAGTAGAATAAGACAGTAAAACAAAATGGTCCAGAAAACCTGATAAATTCTGTTCTAATGTGAATTGTGTTAGAATTCAGAGTGAAGTAATACAAAATAGCAGGCTTTAAAAAAATTAAGTTTTTTACTTACTGCAAGGAATGAGGAAAATGACATTTTAGATTGCAACTGGCAAATTGGTAAAATTAATTAGTGAACATCACAGAAGTTGATTTAGCCATCTTGAGTACATCAGTTTCTGTTCTACTACATACTTGCTGTGGAACTATGAGAAATGAGTACCTTTTGTTTTGGTTTCTTTTTTGGCATCTTCCAATTTGTAGTACATGCTAGTAGTTCTATGATAGGATGTTTCTGTAAAGCATCTCCTGAGAAGGAACATCTCTGTCCTGGTATGTTTCATGGGAGGCATTGGATCTATTGTGTTTAAAAACTTGATGTTCTAAAACCTTGCTGTTTGTTTCTGTGTTACTTCTTCAATGTGGGGTTAACTTAAATGCCACGAGTATTTTGTTACCACACTCCAAATCTTCATTTTGTAATTTTTTAATAATATTTTCCTGTATGTTTTTTCTAATTAGGGAAGAGCTTCATGTGTGTGTATTTTTGACGGGATTCTTTCAACTTGTTCTGGTTTTAGCATGAGGTTAACATCAGACTAGGGAGATTTGAAAATATCTCTTGCTGCTTTTTCTGAAAGTTATGCAGATTTTTCTGGATTACTGTATTTTCATTGTCTCTGAAGTAAAAGTTTACTGATTTTTTTTGTAGGTGGAGTTGGAAGTAACTTATTTTTTTCATATGCAGATAGCGTGCAATAAATTCAACTATCTGTTAGGACTGAAACAGAAGAATGTCCTTCCTTGTTTTGTTGCTTTTTACTATGGAATGGTTGATAAAAATTGAAGTTGAGACGCCAACTGAAGCTGGGGCAGGGGGTGAAGGACTGAGGAAGCGGAGAGGGTGAAGGTTTTATAGGCCTGACTTGGAATCCCCTTTGTGCTAAATGAAAAGTCACAGGCACAGAATTAATAGGTAACATCAGTACACAATAGCTGTTGTAGTGGCACAGCTGCAGAAAATAGTTGAATGTGTAGCTTCTGTATTAAGTGAAAAGGAGACATGCAACTTCTAGACCTATGTTTCTAATCTCATTTTTGTGCTTGTGTTTCTGGATATTTCTTTGTGCTTATAAAAAAAAAACCCCAAACTTGACAAATACTTGTAGAAAATTGAAAGGCAGAGAAGCTCTTGGAAGGAAACATGGTCTTTTTGTATAATTCAGGCAGCGGGAGTTCTAGGTTGGAAAATACTAAAAAGTTAAATTATGCAACCTCTTTGAGGAAAACTTTATTTTTGCAATTGTCTTAATTGTTTTTTAGGGGTAATTATGCTAAATTTATTACATGCATTGACTGTCAACATGATGGAAGCTTGGCAGCTGCTTTCAGTGTTTTAGATCCTTGTGTAAATTTTTGTTAGTTCTGTACTGAGCTCTGTTGCCAGATGCTTCCAAGTGTGGCTGAGGACAGGAAAGTTAATAAATCGTCCTCTTGAAGGATCCTATTACAAACTGCAAACAATTGAGTCCAAAGTGTTGACTTTTTATTTTACAGAAATAATTGTAGTTTCTCCTAAGGTGGTAAATGCCATCAAACTAGGTAAGTTATTTTTCTTGAAACACTGGGTGTTTTGGTTTGTTGTTAAACTTTAAAGGCTCACAGGATGGAGCATTTCTAAATACAATGTGTAGGTTTGGTGAAGGTCCAAAATTTTTTAAATTTTTTTTTTATATTGAAACTGGTACACAGCTGTGTCAGGTGCGGTGGTATTGCATGGGAAGTTTCTTTAGTGAAAGAACGAACAGCATTTAACTCCTTGCTCAGAGACTTTTTAATTGGGACAAAAATCTTGATTGTGTTCTTGACACGTCAGTGTGCTACTGGGCATCTCAAACTTCTCCTCCAGCTCATTAATAGGGAAGAATGTTAATTTGACTTGAAGTTTGGAGGGAGTTCCTGTAAAACACAGCTTTTGTTTTGTAGCTGATCTAAGCAATGGTGCGGTGAAGAAGGAGGCTTCCACAAAAGAGGTAGCAAGAATATGGATAAATGATATCAAAATGAGAAGTTATTCACCTACTATGGTAAGTAGTACAAATGGTTAATTTTCCAAATGAATGTGTATTTTATTGGCCACAACCGCCTGTGACTAGTTTCAGAAGTTACTCATACATGCCTTTTGTGCGGTAGAATTATCGAGTGCATCTGTTTGTTCAAAAGGTTAGTTTCTCTACTAGATGAATACTTGGTTAGATGACTAAAACTAACAGCTGTGTAGAGCAGACTATCTGTATAGTAAATGACAAATTCAATAAATTGCTGTCCTTAACAGAACCTCATTGTGTGGGCAAAGTGTGCTCCAATTAAAGCTGATAAGCATATGACTTGCAATGTGTTTTAAGACATTTTAAAATATCTCCATTCGTATAGCTAGCAACAGGGAAGCTAGAAGACTTCCTCTAGCATGGCTGACCTTCTGGGCAGTTTGATCTTAAGGTGTAAGTTGAGTATAATTCAATTTTCTAGATAAAATTACATTCTGATTTTGTGAACATTTGAGTTTGTGTCTTCCGTGATAGCTAGAATCAGGCTGAAATTCGTGATGAACAGTGCTCCTTAGTGACTGGCATACAGAAGGATTTTCAGATTACTTTTTTGTATTAAACATTCAATTAGTAGTTGTGGAAGACTTTTGATTTGTCATTTAGTGAGTACTTTTAAAATAGTCATGTATTTACATTGATCAGGATCACAGTAAAAAATGGATAACTGTCAAGTTTCAGAGAATACTGGATAGGACTGTGACTATTGTAACTGTAACGAATGTGAAACCGCAGGGGACTTCAAGGGAGTACTTCAAAGTTAGGTTTTGTCTGTTAACAAACTGTTGTTGTGTTTTCAAGACAGTTTTCTTTAAGTCATAGTTTGGATTTAAAATACTTCAAGAAGTATTTCTTTTTTAATTCTGCTCATGTGAGTTTGGAGTACTTGAATCTCCTTGCAAAGGAGAGGAAGTTCCCTGACTTTGTGTCTTTGAGTGGTTGTTCGGAATGTAAGAAATCTTCATTCCCATCTGTAGTTTTCCTGGCTGCTCACTGATTCAGCTAGTACATATGTTAAAACATTCAAATGCAAGTTTGAGCTCGTGTCATTTCTCATATTAATTTAAAGGACATAGAGTATTAATAATGTGCTGTTTGACCAATGCAGGTATTTCTTTGTTCTAGAAAGTGCCAGCAGTAAAAGAGGAGGAGGAACCTGAGGAAGAAGATGAAGAAGAAATGGGCCATGCAGAAACTTATGCTGAGTATATGCCGATAAAATGTATGACCTGAAGTTTTGTTGTGTCAAAAAGCTGAAATGTTTTGAGAGCTAATCTGTTATTTGCTCCTCTGTAGTTACTAACACTAAAAAACAGTTAGGCTACTGTCTGAATCAAGTAAAAAGGGCCTGAATTTGTGGTGGGTTTTCCTAGGAAATTTTTCTCTTCTATAGCACTTAGTTTTGGAAGGTACAGAGATATATATATTTTTTTAATAGAAAATTAATTCTTTAGTGTATCTCTGAGCCGTAAATGTTTCAGAAATAGTATTGATTGAACCAAGATCACGCTTTTTTTACCTGTGCGAAGACACTTTGTGCGTCAGCAGAGGAAATTTTGTAAAGGGATTAAGTGATCACAGCTACGCTGAAGAATCTAGTTTGAGTCTTTTTGTGTTAAACTACCCTGAGCTCATTCTTCCTGCATTGTTTCTGACTGACTAGTTAGATCTGCTTTTCTTAAAAAAAAAAAAGTGAATCTTTTACTGCTGTTAATTGCCATCTCCTCTTTTCTTCTCCTTTCTCTTTATCATAATCAGTGATAAATAGCTATCTTCTGGTTTCCTAGGTACATTGCTGACCTGCTGTAAGAGCAAGGCAAAAAACTGTATGGAGTTTGTAGCTAAATGGTTAATTTTTATTGTCACTGATGAGATCTGTCAGCAATTAAACCATGTCTGTTCTAAATCTTTTCTCCTCTCATACCGCTTAAAACCAGTACTATATAAATAGTGAGAAGAATGTTGCTTTTGTGATTCTGGCATCTTGAGGCTGCCTCTGGCCTTTTGGGAAGACAAGGTTCAGACCAGTTTTTCCTCAAACATGTCAAGTACACAAATATTTTCATTTTCTATGAACTGAATTTTATGTAATTCATAAAAATTGGGGGAAGGTGGTGAGAAGAGAAACAAAGTTAAGACTGCAGTTACATAAACTCAGGTTAATGTGTTCCTTTATATGCAGCGCAGTTTGTTTAACACTTGACATACAGTTGCAATGAAATGTAGTTGTTCTTGAGTTCAGCCTTTTCAATGGACAATTGTAATTTGTTTTGGTGAATATAATAGCCTGTGCTGCAGCAACAGAACTCTGTATTATGTTTTCATCTCTTCCCTTCCTCCCTCTCCCTTTTCAACCAGTAAAAATTGGTCTACGTCATCCTGACCCAGTAGTGGAAACCAGCTCGTTATCCAGTGTAACTCCTCCTGATGTGTGGTACCAGACATCGATATCAGAAGAAACAATTGATAGTGGCTGGCTGTCAGCTTTGCAACTTGAAGCAATCACTTACGCAGCCCAGGTATGCTAGAACTTAGTACAGCTTAAAAGCTAACATAGAATTTAAGAAGAAAGCCTACTATCTGACAAGCGCAGCTATATCAGTTTTACAAGGAGATAAAATAATAAGAGCTTAAAGGTTTCAGGTGCATTAGAAGGTGGCAGGTGAGCTTCAGCTCAGATAAATGTAGGGTGATACACCTAGGAAAGCGTTGTGTAAACCACTTCCATGATGCCGATCTCCGACTGTCTTAAAGCTCAGGAAGGACATCTTAATCATTATTTTTATTTCTCTGAGATAACTTCACGGCTGCAGTAGCAGCAGAGTAAGAAAGCCAGCACTGTTTGGCATAATTGCGAAGGCTATAGAGAACAAGACTGGGTGTTATTTTGCTGCTATATTAAACTCCAGTGGGTCCACATGATGATGTATGTGTAGCTCTCTGCGTGTCAGGAAGGAGGGTACTGAAGTTAGGGAGCAACTAAGGTGGTCCCAGGAGGGGAGAAGTTGCCTCCTGAGAAGAGGCTAACAAGACTGGGACGCCTCAGGCTGGAGAGGAGAAAAACGAAGGGGAATGAAATCCAGGTCTACACAATCAGGAAGGCAGTGGAATCTCACAAAACAAGGACTAAGCAGAACTTGGTGACACTGAAAGGAGGTTGGTTTAAAACGGATAAAGAGTGATTCTTTACACAGGCAGTGAATGTCTGAGTCTTGCCACAAGAGACTCTGGAGGTGCTTATCAGTGGGTTAAAAAGAGCAACTGGTCTAGTAGTAGGCACTAGAATTACAGATACGTACAGCCATTTTACAGCAGTCCTAAGTGCTGAGGGAAGAAGGAGGAGAAGGGATCACATGAAGCAGTTAGGCTCATATGTTCTCTCTAAATAAAATTCCCTCTTCCTGCTGTCAGGAGGTTGCTTGGCTGGGTGGACTACTGGTCTTATCCGACAGGATGTTTCTTACGTTTGCTCATTTCTGACAATCCATTGTGATGCATTCTGGAGAATGGGTGCAAGTTTTTTGTTTTTTTTTTGTTTTGTTTTGTTTTTGTTCTTTCTCCTACAGCAACATGAAACATTCCTGCCCAATGGAGACAGAGCTGGATTCTTGATAGGTGATGGTGCTGGTGTAGGAAAAGGAAGGACCATAGCTGGAATAATCTATGAAAATTACTTGTTAGGCAGAAAAAGAGCAGTCTGGTAAGTGTGTCAGGATTTGTTAGAGCAGACACTGTAGTCCTTAAATTTGGTGTAATCTGTCTTCTGACAAATGTTCTAGCAACTGCTTTTTGAACTAGCTCTGTAACTTACAGAATATGTTTTGTTTTATATCTTCAGGTTTAGCGTGTCAAATGATCTGAAATACGATGCTGAAAGAGATTTGAGAGATATTGGAGCAAAAAACATATTGGTTCATTCATTAAACAAGGTGTGGAAACTTTTTACTATTACAGTTGAGGCAAAACTTTAGGTACGCTGTGTGACGAGTTGTGCATGTTGACTGTTTTAAGAGCAGGAATGTGCTAATTTCAATAAATTTGCTGTCTAGGTCTTGCTTGACAGGCCTTAATCCTACAAAGAACCACACAGTGGTTTAAGTTAATAATGTAGATATGCTCCTTGTAGCATTAAGTTTTATCATGTGATTATTTCTTTTAAGCGTTACTCTTCAAGTCACTATTGACACTTGTAGTATTTTCTAGAAGTTGAAATATTCTTTAAATCTTTCAGACTTTGTAGCATTTGAATTTTTTCCTTTCTATCTCCCAGCGCACACTTTATGTAATACATTTTGTATGTAATACTTGAATAATAGACTTCCTCAGTAATTTATTAAAGCAGCAGTAGCGTGTGAAGTTATTTTCAGAATCTGTGCCTCTGCACAGGATTACTGGTTGAATTCACTGAACTTAAAGTTTGTTTTAAGTTAGTGTTTTTGCTTTGTGAAGTCTTAATTTCTAAAATACAGCAAAGCTTTAGAAATTGTCGCTTACGGTAGTAGCTGTAAATACCCTTCACCTATTAGATCTAAGAAATGCACTGAAACTAAAATCTTGATTGTATTTAAGTTAAGGAAACCATCTAGTCAAAGAATGTGTCAGTTAATCTTCTGAGGCCTCAGATCTAGTCTTCCTTCGTGTACATTTACATCAGACCCTGTGTAACCCCTTAACCACATGACCGTATGCCAGCCATGGCCTGATCTTGATGTAGGGATAGAGGGCGTTCAAAGTGTACACACCTTAAGGTTAAGACCACCAGCATGCCTTAATCATATGGTAGGTGGGTTTTAGGAGGGATCTCTTGAATAACTTCCGGAATTTCTTATGTTTTTATTGCAGTTCAAGTATGGCAAAATTTCTTCCAAACATAATGGAAGCGTGAAGAAAGGTGTCATCTTTGCTACCTATTCTTCTCTTATTGGTGAAAGTCAATCTGGTGGTAAATACAAAACCAGATTAAAGCAGCTTCTTCACTGGTGTGGTGAAGACTTTGATGGAGTTGTATCCTTTATGTGGAGCTCAGTTGATTGTCTTTAAAGATGTAACCCTAAATAGCAATTTAGTTACAATCTTACATTTTTGTTTGCTGGTATTTTTAGGTATTGGTCTTTATTCGTGATGGTAGTCGATTGTGTGCGTGCTCTGACATTAGACTTGAAGTTTTACAAACTTCATGCTAAATCTATTACCGTCATGCTGTTGCCACACAACTCTGGTACAAAAGTGAAGCATCTGCTTTTTCTGTAATAAACATGTAAAATTAAAATATCATGTTTAAGAACCTTAAGCTTACACTGAAATTTTGTCCAGTTAATTACTCGGGGCGGGAGGGGGGTGGGGAGGGGAATTACAGATCAACAGCATTTTAAAGAACTCAAGCGTTTGTAATTGTGCTCTTAAATACCTGCTAGCTAAATATTTTCCCAAAGTTTTAGTGAAAAATATGACTAGTGGTTTTTTGAGTTTACAAGTTAATGCTGCCAGCTATTGTAAATAGCAGATTTACTTGTCTTCTGTTTTAGCTCCTCATTCTAAAACCAAGTGGGACAAAGGTTGTTTTTTTTTTTCCTTAATTACGGTTCAGATTGTATTTGATGAGTGTCATAAGGCTAAGAATCTATGTCCTGTTGGTTCATCAAAACCAACCAAAACAGGTCTGGCTGTGTTGGAACTTCAAAATAAACTCCCAAAAGCCAGGGTTGTTTATGCTAGTGCCACAGGTATGTACCACTTGGTTTGCATTAAATGTCTTAGTATGTTTTTACTGGCAGTAGTACAGAGTGTGTTCTTCTCCTAGGTGCATCTGAGCCAAGAAATATGGCATACATGAACCGTCTTGGAATATGGGGTGAAGGAACTCCATTTAGGGAATTCAGTGATTTTATTCAGGCTGTTGAAAGAAGGTAATATTTCAGAGCTATAGAAAGAATGCATATGGCTGTGATTGACAATGCTTTCCAGTTCCTTTGTCTTCACTTTCTCATAGTCCTCTGCAAGCTTGTCCTGTCGCTGTAAGAACTTTCTGACTCTAGCTTCTAAATCTAGTAGAAACGTGATTTATCTTACGTAGTGAAAAATGAGACATTTACCTTGCTCACAGAAAATTGAGAGCTTTAGCAGCTTGCTGGGAAAATAGCCCTCTTAAAACGTGAGTGTTACGAAATGAAAGTATTTTGCTGCTCATTGTGAAAACACAGTGTGTACTGAGTATGCTCAGCATAGTTGATGTCTTGCCGTATGCAGAAGCCCTCTAATGTTTATGCATTCAGCTTAGGCAGTTTAACAGGAAGAAGTATTGTTCTTACGCTTCTTGGCATAACCCAGTTCAGAAAAACTATGTATGCCCTTGCAAGGTACTTAATATTTCAGAAGTCACTATAAAAACCAAATGTGAGAGTCAGTAGAAAATGCAACTGCTACATTCTTTGGTTGGTGGACATGTTAATATACTATGTTTTACCTACTTAAAAAAATAAATTAAACACTTCAGAACCCTACAGTAGGGCTTAGTATGAATCTTCTTGCATGCCATCTACATGACGCATGATGTTTCTAGACTGTGCAAGTGTAGTCTCCACTTCATTACTGAGTACGTATCAAAAGAACAGTACTGAAATTACAGGCTGAAGCTTGTGAGTAGACTAGCTTTGCAGTTGACTTCTCTCCTCTCCAGGTATTACTAAAGGTGTGTTGCTCTTGAAGAGAAGTTACCTACTAGTTTAATTATTTTCATACCAGCATAAAGCTGAATAGCCTAATACAGTTTGTATTTGTTATTTTAAATCTTCAATGGAGCTTATAAAATGGCAATGCAAGATTTTCTTACATATTTGGACTAACTTCATTATCCAATTACAGGTTGTAAAGTACTGTCTCCTAACGCATGCTAGGACATTGGGGGAAAAGTAACTATTTGAGTGTTTATGTCTTGGGATACACTTAATACTCATGAGGCAGGGATAGTTTTATGTGAAGGCTGAATTCAAGACTCCCTGATTGGATGTGTTTAACCAAACAGTAGGAATTATTTTGAAAACATTCCTTCACATATGTAAGCATGCTATTTTCTTCTAAAGTACTTGAGGTTTTTTAAAAATCCTTGCTCTTGAAAATTCTAATATTTACTTAATTTGTTCCTTTATTTTAGAGGTGTTGGTGCCATGGAAATAGTTGCTATGGATATGAAGCTGAGAGGAATGTACATAGCAAGACAGTTGAGTTTTTCAGGTGTAACTTTCAAGATTGATGAAGTTCTGCTTTCACAGGAGTACGTTAAAATGTACAATAAATCTGTGAAACTGGTAAGAATGCATTTTTAGATTTGCTCTCTATATCGAGTTCCAAGCATTTTACGTTATTTGGTTTAAACTTGAATGCTCTTGAAATTGCATCTAGTACTGTTGTCTGTTGAGAGGCAGGAATGGCTGCTTCTCTCATCTTAGTGTAGAATTGCTCCATTTAAGAATTGGCAAAATCCATTAATTCTTGTTTTGAGTCTTAAAAACTGCAGTTTTGGGTGCATCTCCCAGTATCTACCACTGATGCCTTAGCAGTATTTCAGAGACCTTGGTCTGAGATAAAGCTGTTCACCTGTTGCTCATATTTTTTTGCTCCAGTCCTCCCACTCTAGGCAACTGACCTGAGAACAAGCTGCAAAACATCGGACAGGCTGCATCCCCTTCTTCATTGAAGCAGTGTGGTGGCATGGTGCTTGTCTTTAAATAGTGCAGGGGGATAGTTTTAATCATATAGCAGATCAAATCCAAAGCATCAAAGCTGTGGTTCCTTCTAGTGTTTTCACTGGTTCTTTTTCATGTTGTTGTTAATTGTTTCGTCCGTATGCTAAGCTGAGTGTCCTTTTCCTGAGTGCACATTCTGCTTTAACAATACCACTGCTGTATTAGAGAAAAAGAATTCCTCCTTGGACATAGATTAAAATGAGCAGAGTCTTTACCTGCTTAAGAGGTGCTTAAACATGAGCAGTATTTATATTGTATAGCTACAATAATTAAAAATTATCTTTGACAGGTGTATAAGATCAGTTTTAAACCAGCACTTTCTTTTAGTAATCACTAAACTTGTGTCCAAAGCTTACTTTACCTAATCTGGCAACAATTGATATAACAAAATGTTGTAGAAACCAAGGCAGCGGGATCCCCAGATCCTTGGGATCTTGTTTTATATGTAGTTATGGGCAGTGCTTTTTGCTTTCTTAACCTGACTGTATTAATGAAGAAACTAGATGATTAGAAAATATTGTGTATGTTTGCATTAGTAGTAATGTAAATCTATCCGCTTTTCACTGTGAGAGTAATTATCTTCTGAATTTTCTAAGCCATAGCTATTTTCTTTTCTTGTGAGCTTAGTTTGACGTATGATGAGTTTCCTTGACTTGCAGTCCCATAGTGCTGTAACTTTAAACTTTTTATTCTGTCTTTATTTGAATATTAAACAATGTGCCTTTGTAGCCTTGAAATGTGACGTGTGTAGCAATTAACATTTTCTTCTTCAGTGGGTCAGTGCTAGAGAGAGGTTTCAGCAAGCAGCTGACCTTATTGATGCAGAACAACGAATGAAGAAGTCTATGTGGGGTCAGTTTTGGTCAGCTCATCAGAGGTTTTTCAAGTACCTTTGCATAGCATCTAAAGTGAAGAGAGTGGTGCAACTAGCTCGGGAAGAAATCAAGAATGGCAAAGTAAGTTGATCGAGAACTATTTTTAAATATCTTTAAATGTAAAACTACTAGATTTTTTTGTTTATAACACAAATACTTTCAGACATAGTAGTAGCATACCTTTTTACTTCATGGTATTGAAGCTATTTAATGAGCAGAAATTTAGTCAAAAATAAACTTCATCAGTCTTCTTAGTGACAATGCCTTATATTCATTTGTCTTTTAGTGTGTTGTTATTGGCCTGCAATCAACAGGAGAAGCAAGAACATTAGAAGCTTTGGAGGAAGGTGGTGGTGAACTGAATGACTTTGTTTCTACAGCAAAGTAAGATTTGAAGTTTGTTAGAACTGTCTCTTACAAAACTAACCTTTATTTAGCCTAGCGTGTGTAGTAATTTGTCCTTTCGTGTGTAAAACATACATAACTGCAGAGCAAGTAGTGATATTCTTTACTTAAGCTGCCTGTACATAAAATCTGACAGTGTTGCTCAGTTGGACTGTTGGTTAGTTTCTAGTTCTGGTGGCACTCTGTGAAATGGTGTTTTCAGATGTGAACAGCTGGTACTGTTCTACTTAAACTGGGAGGAGTGTAAGACCTGGTGTACACTGCATGTATACCAAAGCAAGTTACAATCATGACTTCCCTCTTTTATCAGATGAGCCAGACCCAATCCTGAGACTACCTTGCTGAAGATCTTAATTTGTTGAGTTAATCTGCCGTTTAAACTGAGCAATAAGAAAATGGCAGTAGCCATACTGCTTGATACCAAAACCAAATGTAACGAGTTATGAGTAACAGTGCTGTAAAGTAAATGTCTCCTACTTTTAAGAAGGTGACAAATACAGTAATATGTGTGATAATTATACAGGGTGCTTGTGTAATAGCATTCACAAGGAATAATTGTTCAGAGAAGTCAAGCAAGCTGTTAAAATGTTAAGGTTTCTACTTTAAATGCAAATTTGACTGAAGAGCCCTTTTTTCTTTAACAGAGGAGTATTCCAGTCTCTTATTGAAAAGCACTTTCCAGCTCCTGACAGGAAGAAGCTGTTTAGCTTGTTGGGAATTGACTTGACTGCTCAGAGTAATAACAATTCACCCAGAGACAGCCCTTGTAAGGAAAACAAGATGAAAAAACGGAAAGGTAATGCTTAAGTTCTTGCACTAATGCCATTGTGAAAATGGCAATTTTAGAGCTGCCAAGAGTGAACTCTGATATTCACATTCCCATATTTTTCCAGTACAATAATTCATTAAAGAGGATCTATTACAACTCTCAAGACTTTTGTTAAAAATTTCCATTAATTTATTTTAAAACTTCCGCTGAAACACTATAACCTGTAAATTCTGTTTACTACTTTACTGAAAATCAGTTGGTCTTGTATGAGACTGTATCCCAGAGTGCCTTGCATGCGTCGCACCACTTCCTGGTGTAGTCAAGCAAATAAACGCATTCTTTTTCTTGAGGCTCAGTAAAGAGAAGCCTAATACCACTCCCCTTCCCAAACTGATGAAATTCATACCAAAAGGTAGGTAATCATTAAAATGTTGAGAGGGATCTTACTTAAAACGTAGATTAAATTCTTTTAAATGGTTCTGGTTTTAGAAGTTTTATGTTTTTCTCATTTGTATGCAGTGGTGGTAAAACTAACCTCAGAAGCAGACTACAACATCTAATTAACTTTTTTTTTGTTCTTCTGGGGTGAATTAGGTGAAGAAATAAGCAGAGAAGCAAAAAAAGCTCGCAAAACAGGCGGCCTTGCAGGTAGCAGCTCTGATGAGAGTGAAAGTGAGTCTGATGCTTCAGACAATGAAGAAAGTGACAATGAGAGCTCCAAATTTTTGAGTTCTGGAGATGATGATGACTTCAACCCATTCAGAGATGAATCCAGCGAAGATGATGAAGATGGTAAGACAATTTTAAGTGTTCCCTCAAGAAAGTAACTGTACTTGCAGATAGTAAGCATAAAGTCTTTCCTAGACATTTTACTAAGTCAAAAATAAGTGTTTGATAAGTATATAGTCTAATGAGACTGGAATTAGTACTAGAATGTTGATTTGCATCATCTTTAAGTACATTTTTACACACTGGAGTCCGGACTTTTGTAAGTCACCTTTTGCAATGAGAATGTAGTTTTTCAAAGGAAAGGATGCCTTTTTAGTAAATTCTTGAAACGTTTTGAAAATATTTTATTTAACTTTAGATCCCTGGTTAATTAGAAAAGAGCATAAAAAAAATAAAGACAAGAAGAAGAAGAAAAGTATAGACCCAGATTCTATTCAAAGTGCCTTACTAGCTTCTGGTCTTGGATCCAAACGACCTAGCTGTTTTACTTCTACTGTTGGTACCACCACATCTAGTACCAACACGTCAGGTAAGAACACAGTTCTTTGGTGTCTGTTCACTTTCTTAGCAATTAGGCAGTGAAATTCTAAATCTTAAAGAATCTTTCTTAAATTTCAGCGAACAGTAACACAAACAGCAGCTTTGTAACAAGTCAGGATGCTGTTGAAAGGGCCCAACAGATGAAAAAAGAACTGCTTGATAAACTGGAAAAACTGGCTGAAGATCTTCCACCTAATACACTGGATGAACTTATAGATGAACTGGGTGGTCCAGAAAATGTTGCAGAGGTAGGCTGGTGTTCACATGTAGAAGAAAAAAATGTTTGGTGGCGTTGTTTTTTGTTTTGTTTTTTTAACTGCAACCATACAGTATCTCTCTGGCTGCAGTAACTCAGTGTTGTCATTCTTCAAGGTTGCCTGTGACCTAAGTATCTATTAAAGATAACTTGTTTGTCAGTTTCAGACAGTAATCTCAAGGGCTAAGTATATAGGTTACTCTTGCTGAATGCCTCTGAATTAAAGAGAAACTTGAAGATTGTATTAGAAGTAGTAGAGACTGTAGCAGAGACGAGCTCTGAATGGATAAATAGGTTATTTCTGAGAGTGGTAGTTTCTTGTTGGGTAAATCATACCAGTTTTTCTTTTTCCTTTGTAGTGATATAATTTCCTAACTAGCTGTAGTCAATTTGAAGCTCATGTATATAAAACAGCAGCTTTCATTCATCTTCCTAGGCAAAGAAGATTAAGAACCTGCATAATAAAACCGCATTAGTGAAAAGCCTGATGAATTATCTCTTTCTCTCAGTAACTTTAGAAACATGTCTTTAGTAAGCTACCTGTCTCTATCAAGTAGAAACATCATTGTGATTTAAAAGACCCTGCTAAAATCAGTGACGCTCAGGTGTCGGTTTATTAGTATTCTTGGTAAATCCCTTATGGAGGGTGTTATAATACTACAACATTTCTACTAGATATGCTTTGTTACAATTTTGATTCCCTGAGTTATATCTAAATAAGTGTTCCACATAGCAGATAATGGCATCAACCAAAAAATAATTCAGATTCCCTAATGTAGTTTTGCACTTGGAAAAAATTACTGAATCTATATTAAGATTGTTGTCTGAATAAATAGAATTGTTGCCTTAAGTTTTTGGTTCTGCAAGAATTTTGGTTTTGCAGTAATAAGCTTGTATTCTCTTCTCTTTTTAAAGATGACGGGCCGCAAAGGGAGAGTTGTAAGCAATGATGATGGCAGCATATCTTATGAGTCAAGATCTGAACTCGATGTGCCCGTTGAAATTCTGAATATCACGGAAAAGCAGAGGTTCATGGATGGAGATAAGGTAGTCCTTAAAGAGATGTAACTTAGAAAAACTTGCCAGATGCCATAGTAATACTGATTAAGTTGTTCAAGTTGTGGCTCTACCATTATCCCACAGTATATTTTTAGGTACTCTAAGTACTAGATAGAAGGCATTTTCACTGCTGTGTCTTTTGTTTTTCAAACAGTATGTTCAGTAGTCCTGTCTAATGCGTAGCTGCAGTGTGCTTTGGAGGTCAGGCTGTAGTTTGGAGGTTTTTTCTTGTAAAACAGTATATGTTTGAAAAGCAGATAAACCCTCCATATCTTTGATTCCTTTATCTGGATTACTGTGTACCTCTGCTTCCAAGAGGAAATAACAAAAAAATGAGAAATTATGAAAACCTCTGACTTAATTTTTTTTCCCCCCTCTCATACCAGGTGAGAGGCTGAAGGGAAAAAGTTATGGTTGTTTACTTTAACAAGCATTGAGCAGTAATGCTGGGAAGAGTAATAGCTGTTATCCTTCACATTGCACTCTGAAAGCAAATACTAACTGGAATAATGGTAGAATTGAAGCTGATAAAAGGGAAAAAAAAAATTCTTGTGGTTCATTTGGAAAATGCTACCACAAGAGGGCAAATCAAGTAAATGGAGCTGTTGCATGGATTTTCTGTGGCCTGTTGTTACACCTTAGGGTAAATACTCATGTTCTTGTAAGTGACTTGTGCACAGTCAAAACATTTGTTCTTTGCAGCCAAATGCATTCAGATACAAGAATGGCCATATTCTCTTCCTTGCAGAGTATTAGCAGCAAATTTGTCTTCTCTGTTGCGTGCTATCAGAGCAAGTCTCCCTATGTCCCTCCCCTTTTCCTTCTGAAGTGCAGGCCAATGTCAGAGGAACCTGCCCTTTGGAATGGGAAGACTGCAACATTACTGCCTTTCTTCATTTGCACAGAAAGGTGTTGCTGAATAGTGAAGCAAAAACCTCTCCTTTCACTCAAAAGATCGCTAGCATTTCTCGTTTTTATAAAGAGAACCAGGCTTCTCCCCTCCCCCTCTCCTTGCAATGGGAAGACCAAATAACAGTGAAACCATTCCAGACCAATGTTAATAGTAATTGTAAAATTAAATTTTTTTAGAAACTGAAAACTGAAGTTTGATCTTTGATTTATTGCTAACGAACAATTCTTTTCTTAATAAAAGAACATTGCCATAATCTCGGAGGCTGCCAGTTCTGGTATATCATTGCAAGCAGACCGTAGAGCTAAGAATCAGAGACGGAGAGTTCACATGACTTTGGAGTTGCCATGGAGCGCAGATAGAGCAATACAGCAGTTTGGTAAATAACTTTTTTTGTATTCTTCCCCTCGCATGCTTGGTAATACTACCTGGATTTACCACCAGTTCATGGGAGATAAGATTGAGTAAGGAACCTGTTAAGGACCCTTTGGATCTCCTTTACCTGTGAACAGAATCCACTCTATAGTCATAACTAATAGTCTGGAAAGTTTTGAAAGAAACCTAGCAAACAAACTTAACACTGTAGCTTAGGGTTTTTTCGTGTATCAAGTGTCTTTATGAAAGTTGCCACAACTCTAGAGCATTGGTGTCCTACCTTCTGTTGGCTGTGTTACAGCTGAAACTAATTTTCAGCAGGATTAAGTTCTGTCTTTTCTTTACTTTTCACAATTTATAGTTTATTAGGAATGTTCAATGAAGTGGAATTTATTTAACATATGTGCTTCTATTTAATTATCCAGGAAGAACTCATAGATCCAACCAAGTGACTGCTCCAGAGTACGTGTTCCTCATTTCTGAATTGGCAGGAGAGCAAAGATTTGCATCTATAGTTGCAAAAAGACTGGAGAGCTTGGTAAGATTGTTTCAAGAAGTCTGATCCTTCATTTGAGAAAATACAGCTTAGATTTTTTTTTTTCTTAAAATTTGATTTAATTACAAATGTGTGCCTTAACAGGGAGCCCTCACCCATGGTGACAGACGGGCTACAGAAACTCGAGACCTCAGCAGATTCAATTTTGACAACAAGGTGATGGTTCTGTTTCTGTTTGAAAGCTTGTGCTGTGGTGCTTGTTTTGCAAATGAGCTGTTGAGGAAGGATTTCTTCCATCTCCTGTGAAGTGTTTTACGCTTAACTGTATTACTTTCTGATATGAGGCCTCTTTCTGAGATGGCCAGAAAACATTCTTAATTTTGTTTGCAAAGCCACGTGGAACACAAATATGTGTGTAGATGTCTTCTCTGCATTTGTTAACAATCCAAGTCTTAAGTAAATGGTATGCATCCTTTCAGTCATCACTGAAAGATTAATTTGGCAGTTCTAATTGGAAATTAAGACTGAGCTGTTTATATAGTGTAGTTTATAATTGAAAAGCTAATAACCAGTTCCTTTTACTGTTGTAGAGAAAAATATTTTCTTGTGAATTACAAATGGTGGTTAAACCACGTGTGCTTAGGCTGAGGCACAAATGCTGGATCGCATTGTTAGAGCAACTTTCTCTTTCTTATGCAGTATGGCAGAAATGCTTTAGAGATCGTTATGAAATCCATTGTGAACTTAGACTCCCCAATGGTCTCGCCGCCTCCTGATTTTCCTGGAGACTTCTTCAAAGGTAAATATAATTCACTGGATGTAGCAGGTGCCTTTTGATTGTTCTCCAGTATGCAGAAAATGCAAATAACTTTAGGGCTAGAAAACATTGTTACTACTTGAACCAATCAACTGGCCCAAATAGATTCTCCCTGAATGTGATTCCTGTGCATGTTGCTTGAGTGTTGAAGTTCACGTATGAAACAGGATGTGTGAACTCTCTTGATAAAAGGCATGTTCTATATGTTTGGCCAAAGTATTTTAACTTAATTTTTCTGTTACCTGTTGCAATATCTTGTTCTCCTGTGTGCTCCTGTATAGTGCTATTAGTAGTTTTCCCTGCCTGTGCTTCCTGGAAGGACAGAAGGCAAAGTTCGGTCTTGCTTATTGATGTATTAGGTAGAAATTGCAAGTAATGTATTTGAGGGGTGTCAGAAGTTCTAGAATTGGCTCCTGAAATAGGATTGTTAAAGAAGCTGTTACTTCATTGGTTTATTTTTAGGTGGCAAAGCAGCTATGATTTAACTTCTTTTTCCTAGATGTTCGTCAGGGACTGATTGGCGTAGGCTTGATAAATGTAGAAGACAGATCTGGAATACTGACGCTTGATAAAGGTATTTTTGTGTTTAGTGTATCTTAAGAATGTCGCTATGAATATCATATATCATGATACTGGATTCCTAGCAACAGAACTGAAGTTGTATCTATGTAAAAGGTGACTTTTTTGAGAACTTCAGAATGTTTTCGTCATTTGTGGAATAGTGGAATTGAGTAGTTTCTTTGAGATTCTCTTGAATGCTGATTGAGAGCTTGTCATCAAACTTAATCTTCATTGACCTAATACATGTATTTCTTATTCTTTTTTAAGATTATAACAATATAGGGAAATTCCTGAATAGAATTCTTGGTATGGAAGTACATCAGCAGAATGCTTTGTTCCAGTACTTTTCTGACACGTTAAATGCAGTTATTCAAAATGCTAAAAAGAATGGAAGATACGATATGGGCATCTTGGGTGAGTAGATCAATTTCTCAGAACGCTTGTACTTGGGTAAGAAGAGAGAAACACAATAACTCTATCTTTTCCTTTTAAGATTTGGGCTCTGGAGATGAGAAAGTAAAGAAGGCAGATGTTAAGAAGTTTTTAACTCCCGGATACTCTACCTCTGGACATGTAGAACTGTACACAGTAAGTTAATTCTGTGTCGTCTTTGTATGAGCTAATAAAACTTGCTTGTCGATAACTTTTTAAAACATGGCAATCAGCTAAGCATGTGCTGAGTGTACGAAGGCCTTTGACTGGGCAATACTTAGTTTTATGGTTCTTTAGTTCCTATGTCTGTAAGTGTTCCACAGCCTGTTCCCAAACACCCCTGTATGGCTTTTTCCTAGATCAGTGTAGAGAGAGGAATGTCTTGGGACGAAGCAACTAAGATCTGGGCAGAACAGACGGGTCCGGATGATGGATTTTATTTATCACTACAGGTAAGATTCTTCATCTCTTGGATTATGTTCAGAGAAGTTTTTTGGGAGCTAAGAAAATACCCTGTCTCCTCTGAAAAATTTACTGTTCAAATTAATTACTGTTCAGTTTTGCAAAATGCTTTCAGTCTTACATTAAAACTCATTTTAAGTTTGCTTCCAACACTAAGTATGAAGCACTCCTTTTTAGCTGCTCAGGATATTTCCTGGTAGGAATGTGAGTCCCAATTAATAGCTCTTACCTAAACCTGCATCAAGAAACCAGATGTGTTCACTGTAAGAAGAAGTTAGGAGGTTAATGTAGATGAGTGGTACTGTCTTCTAAAGGTGTCCTTGTTATTACTGGTTGTTTTCTTGCGCACAGACACACTCTGTAAAGAACATGGTGTGGAATCACTTAAGGTAGATACTATCAGCATGTTTAAACTTATGAAGTTTGTTTCTTTTGTTTTCCAGATAAGAAATAACAAGAAAACTGCTATTCTAGTAAAGGAAGTGAATCCTAAAAAGAAGCTTTTTTTAGTATACAGACCAAATACTGGGAAACAACTCAAACTAGAAACATGTGCAGATCTGAAAAAGAAATATAAGAAGGTAACCATTAAAGTTATGCTAGTTTTAAACTTAAAAAAAAATGAAAAGAAACTTTATTTTTCTGTTATTTGTGTATAATTCTGGCAAGTTAAAAACTAGGCTTATTTTTCCAGAGTGGAGCTTATACTTGGGTCTTTTTAAGCAGATCTACATGATTTCTGCACTCCTATATCCAGAGCTTTCTGAATATAATCTGTGGTGTGGTAATACAAAAGGAGGTGTGTTAGGGTCTAGCAAGGAGAAGTCTTGCTTCTGTGTAAGGTGTACAAATGTGCTCTTAAATAAGCAGCTATGTACGGTGTATTCTAAGCAATGATTCTGAGGCTTTAGCTGTTTGCTGGTGACGTTTTAAATACTGTAAGGGATGGTTTTGTTTAGAGGCTGGTAAGATATCGAACACTTGTCTTACACAATTTTATTGTGTTGACTTTGTGGAAACTGAGATCGGGTTGATTACTGGGAAAACTGAGATTCTGCTGTTCTTGTTACTGAGATTGTGCTATGTTGAAGTGTTCTGCTCATCCTTTGAGATGGCACTTACATTGAATAGCCTGAAATTACAGATAATAATGAACCTCTCTTCACCATCAGAATGTTGATGCTTCCTCTTTTCTCATAGTAATGACCAAATTGCTTTTGTTCTGTGCAAGTCTTGATGTGTTTTACTTTATTATTCCTACTTTGACTTTTCTCCAGGTACCTTCTGAAGATGCTCTGCCACACTGGTTAGAACAGTACAACTCTTCTGCGGATACCTGCACTCATGCTTATTGGTTAGTATTTGTATGCACGTAGATGCTTAAACTGTTTGCCTAAACTGGTTTATCACTACTTCTGTTCTTCTGTTACTCATGTAGAATCTTGTGTTTCTTGCTTAAGAAAAATTGTCCCATGACCTGTCAGATGATCCAGCCTTTAAGTGGGAGCTTTGTACTTGCTGTTAAAGTCTTAATATATTTAGGTGAATGCTAATGTATAAATTGCATGCCAGTAGAAGTATAATGACCCACAAGTACCTGGTGCTTTAAGTGTCTTGTTCTCATCTATTATTGTGGTAGGATAGGTCAAACGTCATTTGGGGGGAAAAAAACTTACTACTTTGTGTAGAGATGAGAGGTGTCAGAAACAGCTGTTCCTGTACTACCTTTTCTAACAGCATGTCTGAACTCAGCAGCTGATGTCTTAATTCCTGAGGAACAGCATAACTGGTAGAAGTTTCAGATTGATGTTGGAATTTCTGAAATATACTGATCAGATACCGGTTTCATATGTAACAGATTCAGGTTCTCAGGTGATCTAAGTGTGATATGTTTTTGCTTAAAGCTCTGTACATTTTGAAGATCTGGTCCTAAATAGGCCAGCACTTTTCAAAGCTTTACCATTAGAGGCATGCTGTGAATAAAGTGTCCTCCCCTTAACTGTGTACTTGCAGCCCTTGCTCAACTTTGAATATGTGTTAAGTAACTTCAAGACTCATTTTTAATTGAACTGGATACTTTTTGTTTGCAGAATTCTTTAGAAAGGTTTTTTTCTTTCTGCAGGAGAGGCAACTGTAAGAAGGCAGGCTTGGGATTAGTTTGTGAAGTGGGACTCCGCTGTCGAACTTATTATGTCCTGTGTGGTTCAGTATTGAGCGTCTGGACAAAAGTAGAAGGCGTTCTAGCCTCTGTGAGTGGTACAAATGTGAAAATGCAAATAGTTCGTCTACGAACAGAAGATGGGCAGAGGATCGTAGGTAAGCGTCTTGTGTACTCCTTTATTTCCATCTTGGAGTAGAAGGAAGTTGTAACTTAGAAGTTGCTCTGTGTTGATAGTCAGGTAAGAGACTTCATAAAGATGCTTACGAGAGAAAAGGCTTGTCAGTGTGTATGGTGGGGAGGGGCAGAATTACAGCTGTTGAAATCTGTATTTGTAGTACAAACACTGTTTCGAGTCACGTTAAAGAAGGAAGAAATCTTTTTTCCCAGACAGGCTGTGGAACACTTACTCTCAGTTGTTTTGATTTACGAGGAACAAAAAAGTCACATTCAGCCTGTTGTAGCCAACCTACCTTTGAAACCAGAAGGTCTCCACTTCCCCCCCGACCCCGACTTCTGGCAAAACCCTTGAAATGCTCGTTTTCGTGGTTGAGCTACTGAAAGTCACATGTCATCAATAGTTTAGAATGACTTCAAGATGATTGCGTCATTTATTGTTGCTAAACTTCTTAGTGAAACCCTCATAGCAGGTACCTCAGAGATGGAAATCTTTTCTTTCTTTTTTTTTTTTAATGTGGACTTCCTGTGGATGTGCAATATCCTCCTACTCCAGTAACAGTTTTCCAAGATGTTTAAACTAGGTTTTTCATCTTTAAGCTTTCATGGTGTTGTAACTTCTGTGAGACTAGAAAAGCCAAAATAGCTGACTTCTCATTTTATTTGGCAGTGGGTAGCGTAAGAATAAAATTTGTCTTCAGGGGCAAAATGGCAACTTCTTTCATGCTTCATGACCTAAAGGGCCTAGTGACTTCTGAAGATAAAGCTCTGGCTGAGAAGCTGAACTTGCAGCTGTGCTTGATTTGATTTGATACTGGAAATGATCACTGACTGCTGCATAAATTAAATGGTGGAATCATCAGCTTGAGGTTTTAATGAACAAATTGTTTGCATGCTTATGAAACAATTGATCTGTTGCTGTTTTCAGGTTTGATCATTCCTGCAAATTGTGTATCGCCCCTTGTAAACCTCCTGTCAACATCAGACCAGTCTCAACAGCTTGCAGTACAACAGCAGCAGATATGGCAGCAGCATCACCCGCAAAGCATCACCAACTTCAACAATGCCTAGGAGGCCAAACTACAGGTGTTGACTTTGGTGTTTGAGGAAAAGGCTGTAAAAGCATATCACTTGCATAAAAATCAGGGACAGATTCCAAAGAAATATAACTTTTTCAGTTCAGTTGTGTGCTCTCAAATACTTTGGGAATAAAGAGATCTAAAAGGTTGGTAGAACTGAAAGCCAGCAGTTGTTTATGGTGGTGCATCTGTCTTTCCTTATGCTCTCTGTAGTGCTTCCTGTTTGCTTTTACTTTTGGCCTTTTAAGCTACAAACCACAATTTGTTTGAAAATGCTTGAAAATCCCCAAGCAGGCTTTATTTTTTATCTTGTCATACAGTGCTCAGGGTTTAACGCAGTGCATCAATGCCATTGCTGTGGGAGATATCCTTGAATGCATGTATTGAGTATATATATAGAAAATATATATTGGGTTTTTCTCTTCGATTTATGAGTTTATAAAAGCATGAAACCTAGAGGTTGCACATCATGCATTCAGGTTCCTTCCCAGTTTCTGTTCGACAGTGCATGTCTTTGGAAACGGGCGTGGACAGGATAAACACACGAGACGCAAATTCAGAGAGAAACACAATCTTAGTTGTACAGCATTGGTTATTGCATTTTTATAGTGTTTATACCCAGGTGTTGCATTTTTTCTGGTTCTCTCCTGGGGGTTATATATTTGAGTCTACAACATGTTCTTTTTGTGATAAACATCTTAAATTAAAATTCGTTCATTTTTAATGTATTAATGGTATTCCTAATGTGTACTGCAAAGATGGCTGGATGCCTGTTTTCCTTAAATTGAAGCATTTCCTTAATCCGAGGTGGTTATGGAAACTTAAGTGCAAATTCACTTCCATCTCGCATACAATCTTATATTTTTTACTTCATTAATGTAATTTAATTTGTCACTTGTAAGATGAAACCTTACTTGAGCTGTAAATTAGAGAATGGGAAACACTTGAGGGTTCCGCTGTATGTGCTGTTTCTGTTACCCAGTAACTTGAATACTGTTTAATATGTTGTAAGACATTGTAGAGTTTATCTGGAGCTGTTTAAAAGAAATTGTAATGTACAAATGTGAATAGTCACTTATCTATAATATGGGTAAGTTTTGTTTTGCCTATAATAGTAGATGTTTATAAGAAAGTGAAGGACAATGTTTGTCATTTCTTGCTTGCACAGGTTGCACTATTGAAAAATTGAGATTGTATAAACCTGTCCAAAAAACCTACAAGATAATGATCTTGTAGATGTCAAATAAAAGTTATTGTACTAACAAGAAGTGGAGTCTTGTTTAGGCAATCGCTGTATTCCAAAAAAAACTAACAAGTCTGTACAATTGGAATTCGACAGGACTTGGCATGTTCCAGTCTGCTTTAACCAGGCTTCTGTCTTGCAGTCCGGCTATTTCGGTTGAACTTATTAATGAGGCAAGAAGTAAACTGTGTTTAAACCTTGGTGCATGTTTTCAGTAAGGCTCACCTGACAGAGCAGCAATCCACTGTAGCGTGTGTCACTTCTGTAAACACTCAGTGAGATTCCAGTGTCATAAAGAGTTTTTCCATAAGTAACTGGGCCAGGAGTTCCACAACCTCAGGCTGAGGAGAGTTCCCTTACGCGAATTATCTAGCTTGAGGTTCCGTTAACGCTGCCTGTGCTGGCACCCTGGGGCGGCAACAGAGCACGTGTATGTCAGGGAAGGAAGGCTGCCTGCTGGCCTTGGCTCCCAGTCTGAAGTGGTCGAGGGGATAAATCCCCTGCACACGCTTGTGACTGGAAATACAGGTCTCAAATCGGCGTGCCTGCTACGCCTCTGTAAAGTACTTGTAATGCAGGTGGTAGGTGTGGTGGGAGTTTTTGAATCCTCTGGTAGTAAAGGGAAGCTTGCCGGAGTGCTGTGATACCAGTAGGAGCTGATTATGCCCTGGAAAACTGTAGACCACAGGGTGTGGGGGAGGATGTTCATGTTTCGTACCCACCATTGGATGTATTTGGCATCCATTCCAGGAAAAGTAATGGGATTTTGAGAAGTATGTTGACAGATTACTATTGCCACAGATAGCGAACCAAACTGCTACTAACTGCAAGCTGTGTGTGGACTTCACTGGTTTGGGTTTTTTTAATTATTATTAGGTGTAGAAACATCTGCCATCTGAGATGGTTACATAACATTTTCAATCTTAAATCTCAGTAAGATGGTTCTAGAAGTGGTAGGTTCACAAATAGTGATTTTTTTTTGTTGTTTTTTGTTTTTTTTAAGAAGTCATTATTTAAATACTCTTCAGTTCCTAAGTGCTCTTCTCAGCTTGTTTTGCTAACGCTGGTTGTTGGGATGAGCAAATATTGAATTGGATATTCTCTGTATTGATAACCAAACTTATTTCAGGAGTTTACAGCACATGCTGTTCTCTCACACCCTCATAAACTTCCCATGGTCTTACATCCCCTGGAGGGGAAAAAAAACCTGCCAGTTTATACTTTTATACTTAAAGATTCATAGGAACTGTTCCCTTTTCCAGAAATCCATTCTCTCCTTTGCCTGCTCTCTGCTGCTTGCCACCATCAATGCTTTGGCTTTGTCATTCAGTTACTAACACATCTGCTGCCACAGCTCGAGTGCTACAACATCTTCAAGGTTAACTTTTTTTTTTTAAAAAAAAAAAAAAAAGCCTTCAAGCTACAGAAATGTTTTCTCTCTTGAAAATTCCTGCTCAGTGGTTGGGGCGCGGTTTTTTGGTCGTAGTTTGTTCCTTGCATGAGCTGCTGATAAAGCTTCAGGGAGAAAAGGAATATAAATAGCACTGTGGATAGGACAAGGAACAGCTATGCAGTATCCTCTTGCAGCACTGCCCGTAAGACAAACATCCTCACAGGGAGGAAAAAGGAGAGACCGATAGTCATGTTATATAAATGACCAGGCTAGGCAAGAACGGTCTCTATATTTTTCCTACTTGCGGGGCATTGATCTGCTGCGTACAAATTGCCATCTGAAATTGATATAAAATGTATAAAGGAGAGATGTTTCTGGTAACAGGAGCAAAGTTCAATGTAAGATCGTAGTAATTTCTGTACTGCGTGAGCTTTGGAAGCGTGCTGTGGAAGGGGAAGATATGTATTTAAGTTGACTTGAAAACTGAAGGGATAGAATTCTAGGTTTTCTTTTTTTAAACTGTCCCTTGACAGCCACTAAACTTTGACTTGTTAACTAGTTTCATACTTAAGAGATGTCTGACAGTAAATGCAATTAGGAGCCACTCAAAGCCCCCTCTGCACAGCAAGTTTTCAATTTTTTTCCAATCACTGTATGCTCCGTTGGGAACACACACCTCTCGTAAGGACTTAAGTTCCCCAGAGATGCTGGTTGTCTAGTCAGTGTGTAGTATTTTCTCTGTAAATTAAGAAAACTCTGCAACCTGTAAACATTTGTCAAGTGAATTATCAAGGGGTTTTGTATTTTTCTTTGGCGTTTGGAATAAGCTTCGTTCAGATCCCGTTGCAGCCTGTACATATATAGAAAGAATATGTATGTATATAGAGATGTTAAAGGCTACTGAATTATTGAATGTAAATAATTCTTGTTTTCCTTTGTGGTTTTTTTTTTTTTTCCTTCATTACCTTCCCAAGATGTATTCCTATTTTCTCAGCCTGCCAAACGGGCAGTTTGTGTGTACTTTGAAATATATACAGCATATATAAAACTTCCAAGGGATGTCTGCATACATTGTAGATGTTATATGTTGTCATCATTTTTTTCAAAACTATCAATTGTCTGTCTTCCCTGATCCTTTTGATGCTCTGTGGCTTTATTCTGTTATTTTTAGTGTACAGTGCATTTTCTTGAGAGAAATTGATTCCCAGTGTCTTTCAGGGTCTGGTGCTATTCACTTAGTGCCTGTATCAGAGAGAAACAAGTATTTGAATTTTCATGTAGTTTGTTTTTAGTCTTTTCAGTGTGTTTCAGATCTTGAGCTTTAATCCTAGACACATTTCCATTTTCTTCACCTTACTAGTATCTCCCGTTGCGCGTTCAGTGAGCTCCTGCAGCAGGAGTTCTAGAATTAAATGCATCAGCAATGGGACGTGCCCACTGTCCTAACGTGTAAAAAGTACGATTACTGCATTCGTAGTAAATGTTAACTGTCTTAAAAGCACTCTTTCTGGAGTAACTTGAGAGCAGAAAAGAGACATCTGTTGGAGAGTATTTCCTGGGAAAGTTCTGAGCTTCATGCAACGTCAAAATGTGCAAAACAGGTAATGGAACTTTCTCACCTTTGAAAAAAATGGTGCATACTTTTAATTGCCAGATAAAAATACATGTGTTTATATCAAAGTTAGAGATTACCGAGAAATCCCTCAAACTGTCTGTCTCTTATTTAGCCCTTCAGCTTCCAGCTGGTGTCACACAGGGTGCATCCATTCAGTTGTTTCCTGAATTAAGTGGCTGGCAAAGTCAGTTAACTGGAGAGTCGTGGCAAGAAGCGTCCAGCTGCAAATAGCAACAACATACTTCTGGTAGTTTCTGTGGTCAGTACGAGCTGAAACAATGAATGTGGAGAAATAACGGAGGCGTTTTTGTCATGTGCTGGCAGCTGCAGTGTCACAGACTCTCATGGTAACGGCTGACAAAGCTGGCAAGAAGTAATAAAGTGATGCGACCGCAAACGTGCCCGAGTGCGGAATGAGACATGGGAAACCTCGAGGGCTGGCGCTTCAGCTGAGAGCAGCATTGGCCTCACTGGCTGCTTAGGTTGTAGATGGAGTTTGGAAAGCAACAACTCTCTTTTTAAGAAGAAAAACATGAAGGAGGGAAGACAAGCCTGGCAATACCAGTGTTTCCCAGCCACATTACAACAGCTGAGGGCAGATCGCCTCTCAAAGCTTATGCTAAAGAAGAGTGCTAAGTAAAAACCTCACAAGTGCTTCACTATTTCTTAATTGGTCCAAAATCATTCATCAGTGAATTAACTTTGAGGCAGTAAGATGCAATAATAGGAACTGGACAGGTTTAAGCTGAGGCCAAAACTCACGGAAGGAACTTTTTCCTGCTGTGTCGTGAACCAATACTGCAGGTTTTGTCAGACTCCCCCCCCCCACCCCACCCCGGGCACGCAGAGGATGGCGACCGTTCTTTCCGGAGACTCGGTGCTGAGAGGGCAGGCTGAAAGGAATGGATCTGGTGCACTTAAGCAGGCAGTTGAACCAATACAGAAATACATCCGGATGTAAGTGGCGTGTTTTGTTTATAAAAGTCCTGCAATGCTTAAATAGCTGAATCAACACCTGTTAAGTTTTATTTTGTAAGAACCAAGTTTGGTTAGTGTTTCTGAATTTAGTTGTGCTTAGGGAATAACTTTAGTGAGACGGCTCACCTGCAGAAAAGTAGTTTTCCTACATTTGATTTGCACTGGGAAGGGTAAAGAGAAATTTCTACTGACATTCCTGCTTACGTACATACTTATGTAGCTACTTTCTGATTTGGAGAGGATAACCAGTAAAAGGCCAGATTCTTTGCAGGCACATCCTGGCACTTTTATTTGCCGAGTCATTTGATTTATTTTTCAGTCATCGACATAAAAGCCCCACAGCCCACTGAATTGTATCTGAGGTGGGTGTTCACCGCCTCAGCATCTTCCCGGAGTCCGGTGGAGGGGCTGTACCACACCCCTGCAGTAACTTTTGCTATGAGACTCCCTCTGCACCAAGGATATGCTGTTTTTTTAAAGTAAGACTTTGCTATTAGCACTCCTTCAGTCTACACCTTTAATAGTCCAGTGTGACAGAATTCCAAGGACATGTAACATTTAAGATGAGTTGTAGGTGCTCTTTTTATTGCCTGCCCTAACTGGAAACATTTGCCAACCTTAAAGCCTCCAGCTGCCAGTGTAGTATTGCTCTGCGCGTCCCTGCGTTCTCCGTGCAAGCAGACAATACCTGTGCACGCCAGCTGTCCTCAGACAAAGCGGCCGAACTTTGGGTGCCCAACAAGAAAATACGACAGCAATGTTTAGAAAGATTTATACTCACAAAAATTACAAACTGTGGAACGTGGTGAATTCTGTGTAGAGTGTTCTATTTTTAGTAAAAAAATGTTAAATAAATTAAACCGACTACTACTTTGGGTTTTTTTTCCCTTTTGATTTTCTGTTGTGGAATGTATCCACACAGGTTGTTTATCCTGGAACGCCTTTCAGCAGTATTTCTGCACACGTTAAACATATTCACTGTCGCTCCATTTTAGGATCCTTGGGACTGGTAGAAGTCGTGTTGTAGCAATCCAAACATCTTTTCTTTCAGCCCATTTCAATACCTGGCACTTAACCTGGTTAATTTAACTGGTTAATTAAACTGGCTTTATTGGTAGTTAAGAGCAGATTCACGACATTCTTTGAATGATAATTGTAATGATCTTAAAAAAAGGGAAGGAGAATTTATTAAAAACTGTGTGAAAATTGGAAAGTATCAACTTCTTCCTATTCTACGCATACCATGCAAATCTCTTTCTTTTGCCCAAAGAGCTGGTCTGGGATAAACAGGCTAATGAAATCTTATTTTTGTGAATCATTTATTCTTTTATTCTCATTTTCCTTAAATCTGGAAAGATGATGATGCCAAGTTCTCAGCAATAAATGAAGATACCCAGACCTCAGAATTTAATTATTCATTTTCAGAAGGCAGTAGACTTTGTTCTGTAAGTAAGGGAGAAATGTCTTAAGAGAGGTTTTGGTTGGCTTTTTTCCAATATGTAAATAAAACACCTAAAAAATGCCAGAGAGGCAGCTCATGAGCTGACAGCTTCTACCTTTGGAAGTCCAGATCTGGTTTGTATGTTCTTCCACATTTATAAGCTGGAATAATTGACTGTGCCTGCTAAATATACAGTGAATTGCAGGGCATGGAACAGAGATCTGTGTCAGCTTGGCCAGAGTGACGAAGTTAAATCACAAACCGGGGTGCAAGTGATTTAATTACTCCTGGGTACGATCTCCCCTGAAGTTACTTGGATGGAATAAAACCGTAGGTGAAACTGCAGATCCGAGCCTGCAGCTGGTCCCCGTGCACCGTCCCGGGCGTTACCCATCTCGGTGTGGTAGAACTGGGCTTCGGGAGCGGGCAGCACTCAGGATCGGGACTTTCGTGGCTCCTACCTGTTTTTGTGAGGGGTCTCCCAGTTCTCCCAGCCCCAGCTCAGGCCTTGGGGCTGCAGGCCAGCTGCTGAGCCACACGTGTCCCGCTGGCCCTTTGCTGTTTTCCAGGGTGGACTGGAGCATATCGCTGGTGTTTTCTCCCTTTCCTGGCAAGAGAAAAGCATGTCTCAGACCTGTGTGCTCCCACAGAGGATGCCACGGCCTGGCCTGCCCTTCTGAAAGCCATTTTGGACAGGTGGGCCACGCTTCAGGGCCACGGGGGCTCTGCCTTTGGCTCACGCCTCAGCTGCGCCGTCTTCGATCACTGGCGAGTCTCGGGCTCAGACTGCACTGTTTAAATTACAGGCGACGCTATCTCCTGTGATGAGCGTCTGCCAGGGCTGTAAATCCTTCACATCCGGGACTGTCCTTCCCTTTCTGTGCGCACACGGAGAGCCCCCAGCGCGGCGGCTGCCAGGCTGCAGCAGCTCCGTGGGGAAGACCCAAAGCATGTCTGTCCCAGAGAGACTTGGGGGGCTCTACGACCTCCCCTCCTCGCTTTGGTAGGGGGAGAAGAAGGGGTTCATATGCAGTATTTCAGGGCAGTAGGCCGCTTCAAGTAGATGTTTAGGCAGAGTTTGATTATTTGGCTGCCTAAAAATACTGAGCATTTCCAAGCCCTGATGCTGTGGGCATCCCCCGATCCCACTGCCTCGGCTGAGAGGGGGAAATCCAGCAATGGGCACTGCAAGGCTCTGCACCCACGTGCTCACTGGGCTGGGCTCAAAGGCTTTTACACCAGGGATCCCCGTACGCAGGCACCAGCTTAACAGGAGACGTCTTTAGGGCTCTCTGTTCTGCACCAAGGGGTGTCCTGGGGCAGGAACTCAGCAGATGTCTTAAACTCATCCTGGCAAAAGCTGTGTCTGGGGCTCTGGCCTGGGCAGGGGAAGGCAGTGCTGTGTCCGGCAGCGTCAGCCAGGGCCTGTATGGTGCCCAACCGGAGACCGCGGAGAAGCCGTCTGTGCCACGGACCGCGCGACGGTGCTGTTGTGTCACTGTGATTTCACCCCCTGGTTTTCCTCCTTCCCCTTTCTCCCTGCTCTGTGCTCTTCTCCCCCCCCCCCTCCAGTTGTTGTGAAGCTCCACATTCCTTTCCTCTCAGTCATTTCCATTTTCCAGCCCTGGGCTTTGCTTCCACTCTCTCCTCCACTTCCTTTGCTCTAACAACCAGTAACAAAACAATTAGGGATGCTCCCATCAGGCTTTACAGCTGGTGTTGCAATGGAGGACAGAGGTGTTTGTGCCTCTCCATTGCTTGTTTCAGGAATGTCACTGGTCTGGTGACCCTTGGTTCGCACTTGGAAGGTTTTCTGTGAGGCTTAACCCCAGCATTGCCCTGCAAAAGGTGATTCGATTCTGTGGCCATCGCCGGCGTCCCGTGGAAGCTTATTTCACACGGGCACAACTCGATTAGAGCGTTTGGGTGTTTGATGCCAGCCTATGTACGGGAAGCACTTCAGGCGAGCCAGCGCTCCGCTTTGCTGTGGATTCCCTGGCTCTCGGATGCAGAGCGGGTTCAGGAGCTTTCCCAGACAGGGCTGGGATGAAAGCAGGTCTCCAAGTCGACCCTGCCCCAGCCAAAGGGTGAGGTATTCCCTGCCCCGGGCCCACAGCCGCGCGAGGCGGGAGGCAGAGGCAGAGGCAGGGCTGTGCCGCAGCCCGGCAGCGCCAGCTCGCTGCGCCCCAGGCCAGGCCGCCCTCCTTGGCACGGCCTCCAAGGGCTCCGGCGTGGGAGGGCAAGGAGAGTCCGGCCCGCAAGGCGAGCAGGGAGAGGCCTTCCAGGCAAACTGAAGGAATCGGGCAGGGTGGAGCGCTCGTTTGTCTGGAAAGACGATGTGGGGAAGCCCTGTAACGCAGGGATAACGTGGTAATCCGGCCCTGCAAGCAACGGCAAGGAAGGAGGAGCCCCTTGGCCCCAGCCCCCAGCCAGGCAGCCGGCCTGCCTGCACCCCGTGCTCGGCTGAGCTCTCCGGCTCTCCAAGGGCTCAGGAGCTTTATTTTCCTGTTCTTAACAAGCCAAACGAAGCTGTTTCCTTTCTGCTCTTATTTTCTTTACTGGTTTTCATTGGAATCTGGGCTGGTTTGGATATTGGTGCCTGGTGCTTGTTTGCCTGGCAAACTGCAAAGAGGAAAACTCTCATTAGAGAGATTCCAGGCCTGTGTTTTTGTGGCTGAGGGCTTGGAAACTTCTCATTCCCGCTCCGTGCTCCTCCAGGGAGACCTCCAGCTGGAGCAGGAGAGAGCCGGCTCGCTACTTACGCCATCCCAAAGGTAAACCCAGAGTAGCATTAAGGCCTCTTTATCTTAAACATTCCCATTCTCTTCCGACAGCTTTACAGGTGCTATTTGCTTTTTCTCCTCCTGGTACACGCCATCTCGATGGCAGAACGTCCCCCTCAAAGATGGAACGAGCCTGGAATCGGCTCCCCAGCCCGTGGGGCAGCACCCGCGCGGTGATGCTGAGCAGCTGTCTGCCTGGCAGGGCTGTTCCACTTGGCAGCCAGACAAAGGACTCAGGAGTAGGAGGAAAACAAGGCTGGGAGGGAAAGTCGCTCCAGATAATACAGCATCTGGCCTGGGAGGAACCATCTGAAAGCGGGGAGTCAGGAAAAGAAAAGTTTGTCTGGGAGAATTTAAGGGGAGAGCCTGTCCGGAGTGGGCATCCAAACTTGGATCCGAAATCGTTGCAGGGCTGTCTGCCGACGTGGGCCAGGCAGTGAAAGAGGATTTCCTGGAGCCTGGCTCACGGCTGCTGCTGCAGCAGCGCTTTTGGCTTTGGCGCTCTGTCGCAGCCCCCCTTGCAGAGGGGCTCAGAGGGCTGTGTCCCACGGCGTGGGAGCAGTCTGGAGCTTCCAGGGGTCTTTTGCGGTGTGAGAAGAAAAGGCACCAGGGCAGAGCTGGGGATTCTGTATTTTTGTTCAGGATTGGGTTTTTCTCAGGTGTTTGGGTGAGGATGAGGCAGTAAGCAGCAAACATCAGCCAAAAAGCAGATCACAATGGAGGGACACCAAGGGCTGTCTGCTTTCTCTCAGGAACAAGAAGAGCTGGAGGGAAACCTTGTGTCATCAGCAGGAAGCAGTTGTAGGGAACAGAGACGGGAATGTGAGGAGCTGGAGCAAGGTGATAAGAAGGGAGCAGCAATGGAGCCAAAAAGGATGAAATGCACAATTTTCCCTCTGTGCCAGACCGCCCCAGGAGCATGCAAGGTGTCCCTGGAGCAGGGCCTGGGGAAGGAGGTGCTCTGCACCAGGAGGTGCTGGCTCACTGCTGTCCCCCTAAGAAAGGTACTCAGCTCTGTAAAGCATCTTTTAAAATGCTGTTTGTTACAGCTAACACTTGCCTCTACTGCTTGTGCTCTTCTAAGAGGTTAAGGCTGCCTTCACTCAAGACTTTAAAAGCTTAATTTTCAGCCTAGGCCTATCAGAGACTTTTCACTTTGTAGTTTGAGCACAAGAGAGCCATTTGGAACGCTGCAGATTAAATTAGCTCTTGGAAGCCTGTAGGTGCCTCTATGATTATATCATGTATGATGCTGGATCCCTATAAATGTGGGGATATGTATTTAAATATAAATTCCCGTCAGGAAAGGGAACAAACTTCCCAACTCTTTCCTCTTGCTGCTACGTGGGTCTCTGTGGTGGGTAAAGGACAGTTAGAACTTGCCCAAGTCACTCAGTTCATGAAGCCTGACAACAACTGAAATTGATGTGCAAACATAATGTTTTACATTTGTCAAAGACATGCCAGGAAAAAAACAGGGGTTTGCCATGCCATCTTTAATTCTTCTCATTGTTGATTTAATCCGTGATGATAAGAAACAAGCCTAGCTTGCGCTCTCTGTTCGAAGGTCTCCAGGGGTGTTACAGCCTAGCTCTGCAGACACCCATGGCTATTTACCTTTATTTCCAGATAAAAGAGGACAAACAAGTTTGTCTTAAAGCACGGCCCAAGGCTCCTAGGTCCTGACAACCAGCTGCCAGTGCCTTCCAATATCCCACTTTGCATGTGTGCTCCTTACACCCTCGCCAGAGGGGCACGGCATCCAGCCTCGCAGAGCTTTGGGAAGGGAAAATCTCCTTGGGATCCGTCAGAGCTTTGGCTAAGCAGGGGCTGGAAGGCTTGCTTTGTGGAAGGACTGTCTGCTGAGCGTTCCCAGTGCTTTGGGAGGAGCAGAGGTGAGAAAGCCAAACCAGGAGAGGGAACAGAGGAAATGCAAAGAAAAAAGAAATGGAGGAGGGGACAGGCTGAACGTTGCAGATCTTACACAGCTAGGAAGAGGCAGCCGTACCTGGAAAATACATCATCTGAAGAGACTGGCACCTCTTACTGTTCATCCTCCCTTGCTGACAAATGCCAGCACACATGTTTATTTTCAAGTTACCTCTTGGTGTGGAGAAGGCTTGAAAATGTCACATGTGTGATGAAATGGCTTCGCTGGATTTCCTGCTCGATGACTTGGCCACTTGGTGATTAAGCTCTGCTTTTACCGTCAGTAAACAAGACTGTGCCATCAGTCTGCAGAGCAGGGACTTGCGCCTTGCTGCAAACAGCTTGGAGCGTGCACGCTGCTGGAACCACAGTTGCAACACTCCATGCAGGGTTTGCGTATGCAGAACACAACTTTCAGCAGTGCCAGCCATGCTTGCCACGTAAAACAAGTTGAAACTGCAGGCAGGCAGCCCCTCTGAGGGAGCTCGGAGCTGCGGTCGGCTCGCTGAAGAGTCAGCCCAGGGCCAGGCATGATGGTGGTTTTATTCTTGTGGCCACATTTGGTTCAAAACAACTGAAGTGACTCCACCGAGTACATGGCAGGTACCCAAGCTCACTTCAGTGGTGCCTACGAAAAAAAACCTGAGAGGCAGCTAGTAAAGTCAGTTGAAGCTTGCAGAGTGTCTGAGGCCAAGCATAAGGTTGTCATTTAGCAAGGTCTTGTGTCTGGTGCCACCACTGCTCCCTGTACCCAGAGACCCGCAGGGGACACATAAAATACCGAGATGTTCATGCTTACAGGACAAATAATCCGGCCCTACCAGCCTGACCATCTCATTCAGGCCGACCCTCACTGTTTGCTCCAAAGCTGGCAGCGTCTTGTGCTGAAGAAAGGATAACCTTCACGGCATCGTTTCCTTATCCTCCTGGAATACTGTATATTTTGAAGTTGTCATTGTAAAACCCAAGCAAAACACAGAGGATCTTGTTCTTCACAGCGCTGCTCTGAGCGTAGTTTTGTGGAGCTGGTGTAAAGCCGTGAAAAACACAGCAAGCTCAGAGCACTCCCATTTCGCACTCACTTGGTGTGCCTGTAAACAACCGCACGGCAATGGAAAATCCCTGAGCAGCGTGCCCCTCGCCTTGCAGGCCTTGGCCGGCCTTCCAGGAATCAACAGCGAGGCAGTTATTTGCAAATCTGGAAGTGAAGTTTTAGGGATGCAAAGTTCTCAGTCACACAGCGCTGAACGCGAGGGTTTACCAGTGCAACTGTTCAGGACTCCGATGGGAATTATACAGTTAAAACCTCAAGCACCAGTGTGAAAATATTGCCACGAGCGTGTAATTCTACGCCTGGGGCTCTCAGGTCCCCTCTCTAAGAGGCCGGAGTGTGGATCCGTTGTTGTAGGGATCACCTGTGCCACTCCGGCCTTCGCCACCGTAGCTGGAGTCACGCACGTGGACGAGAGATAAAATACCAAACCGTAACAAGATCACATATTTCATCTGCTCCCAGTCGTAATTTTTAGATGTTTCTTTCATGCAGCATGCAGTCGCTACGGCGTGAGCCAGGGTTGGGGGGGTTTCAAAGGCTGGCTCGCTTTTCCCGCTCTGCCTCGATTCCCCTTCACGCTGAGGGAATTGTCTGACTGCTCCGTGGCTGTTCCCGTGTCTCCGTGATGGAGATGTGACTCTGCAGAGCCGTCCGCGGGGAGAGGCACTCTGGGCCTAAGGTAGCGTCACCCAAAAGGAATTTGCCCCTGACTTCCAAGGAGCGGGACTGGGCTCTCTGCGTTTGCTCTCACCGGCACGAAGAGCAGCGTATTGCCTCGGACAGGCGTTAATTAGCACGTGCAATTAAACTACTGAGTACCTCACCCATCTCAGAGTGGCTTCTGGTAAGGTACATGCGTGGGTCTTCTCCTGTGGGTCGCAGAGCTGGGCTGTGTCCCAAAGGAGAGGTTGTCCCGGTCCCGAGTGGTTATATGGCCACAAATCTGGAGTAATTTACCCGTTACAGAGGTGTGTTTGAGATTCACTGACAGAAGGCCCAAACCTGAGCATCTTGGCAGAAAGGATGAGTTCTGAAGTGGCAGATGCGGGCTGGAAAGCTTTATTTATTTAACCTGCAAATTTTTTTTTTTTTTTTTGTGGTGGGGAAGTTTTACTGCTGCTTGCAAGAAGAAAATGAGTCAATGAGATCCGTATTTATGTCTTAATCCCTCAGAAGCTGCAATCTACATTAACTTCACGTAGAGAGAAATAGTGGTTTGAAAGGGGGGGGGGGAACCAAAAAAGGGAAAGGCAGATTTTTCCTTGGCGGCATCTAGGGAAAAAAATATCTTTTATTCTAAAATTATCAACAGGTATTTTCCATCGAAATTAGCGGGGAGGGGGGTGAAGGGGAGGTGAACGCCTGGTCTGCGGTGAGGGTGGAGGCGGGAAGGCGGCGGCGCCGGAGCCCGGCTCCTCTGACAGGGGCCGCGGCCCCCCCGCCGCCCGCAGAGCCGCTGGAAATGAGAAGTTGTGCCAAAACTTTCCGAAGTGAATTAAAATACACGCACCCCTCCTTCCGACTCCCGCACACCCCCCCCCCCCCCCGGCCCCCCCCGCATCCCCTCCTCCGCCGGGCTCCGCGCCGCCCGCCCCTCCCCGCCCGGCTCCGCGCGCGGCGGCGGCCCCGAGGGGAGCTCCATTGTCTGCGAGGGGATGGCCGCGGCACCCCCCCCCGCCCCGCGTCCCCCCCCCCCCCCCCCCCCCGCGCCGAGGTGCGCGGGGCGCCGGGCCGGCGCGGCGGGTGGCTGCCTCGGCTCCCCCGAAGTTTTTGGATCGGCGTCTCCTCATGATGTATGGATGATATATTGCATTGTGGGTGTCAATATAACTGACGGCCATATTTGCCGGTGCTGCTACTGCTGTAAACAACCCAAAGTGTCTGGGAGACACGGAGACGCTTCACCGAATTTCAGGACGCTTCTCCTCCTCCTCCTCCCGCTGGCCATGTCTCTGGGAATGTCTTACAAGCCCAACTTGAACGCCCACATCCCCGGGACTCCCCTCAACCCGGGTAAGTCGGCGGCGGCAACTGGGAGGCAAGTTTGGGAGGCGTGCGGCGGGGCTCCGCGGTGCCGCACCGGCACCTGGAAGGGGTGGGGGGGGGGGAAGCCCCGCACTCCAGTTGTTGGTTTTATTTTTATTTTTTTTTCCCCCCTTTTTTTTTTTGCCCAGTCCGGTATGGCGGGGCAGCGGCTCCTCGCCGCCATTACCAGCGCCCGCCCGGCGCCGTTAGCCCGGAACCGCGCCGCCCCTCCGCGGAGACGCCGCGCCCGCCGGGCCGGCCCCACGCTGCCGCCGCCGGGGCTCCGGCCGCCGGGTTTCCTCCATGCTCGGCTCCCCGGGGCTGCTGATTGATCTGGATCAGGAATATTCCGCCGGCGCCTCAGCGAGGACCGCTGCTGGCGGGACGCCGCAAGTGCCGTTCGCGCCTCTACGCTTCGCCTCGGGCGGAGGGGCCGCCCCGGGACCCCGGCCCCGCGCCCCCGTCCCCCCCGCCCCTCCGCCGCCACCGGGGGGGCCGCCAGCGCCTCGGGGGAGCCCTCGGTCCCCGCTGCCCCCTCCGAGCCTCCCGTCCGCGGAGCAGCCCGGGCGGAGGAGCCCTCTCCGCTGGCTGGAGATTTTTTGGAAGGGGGGGGGGGTGTGGCAGGAATTGCTCTTTATTTCCTACAAAAGCCCTTTATAAAAATTATTCCTTTTCCTTGGGTCTGCACAGGAGTCTTTCCAACTTTCCTCTGTAAAAAGTTTCCTTGATGCCATTAACTTTTTTTTTTTAACTACATTCCCCCCCGCCCCCTACTTTTTCCCCTCCCTAATTTCCAAAGGTAACAGCAGGCAATTTTTTTTTTTTTTTTTTTTTAATGTGTTTGCTGTAAAAGTGGGTCTCGGTGGCGGGGAGCGCGAGTGAACCGGTGCAGCCCGAACAAAGCCACAGCAGCAGTTGCTTCGCTGCGGGATATTTGGAGGGGACCTCGCCGGTCTGTGCGCGTCGGCTGGTATTAAACAGAACCAAAATGGAGAAGTTGGTTCTGACTTAAAATAATATTCCTGTCTCCCTTCCCCGCAGCCTCAGCCTGCAGGGTTGGCATCGGCCCATTTGCGGCCAGGAATCAGGCGGATTTTTTTTTTTTTTTTTTTTTTTTTGAGAAAGGAAAGTTTTGCAGTTGGGTTTAGGAGGGAGGGAGATCTGCCTCGGTGGTTTTTACAGCACCGTTCGTGGTTGTGATCCTGGGAGACCGATGGACGAAAGGGATGAGCAAGATGCACCTCTCTTCTAGCTGCCAGGAGAGCGGCAATCGGATTTTACTGGAAGGAGTCGTCACCAGCTGGGGGATGAACCGAGGTCCCCGTGCCCCAGACGCTGTGATCCTGCGTGGAGCTGAGCTCGGTGGGGCTGCGAGCGTGTGAAGGCTCCGTGTGCGTGGGGAGCGGCTGTGGGCCCGGGCGCTGCTCCGCGCAAGGGTCGGGAAGCTGGGGGGGGCGTGTGTGCTCAGGTTTTTTGACAAAAAGCAGAAGTGTCACCGGAGGAGAAAAAAGAAACAAAACAAAGCCTAGCGAGGGAAACCGTTCTGCTGTCGGCTCCCACGAGAACCTGTGCCTTGCTCTCCGGAACAGCCGTAAAATTGCAGGGAAAACAAAGGTGGTATTTTGCGGTGGTGGGTGCGGGGTGGGGATTAGGTCATGCTATGGGGGGCTCCGAGCCAGCCGGGGCTGCGGAATCCCGGGTCAGACATGCCGCTCACAATGCGAGCTGAGTGGTGAAGTTTCTGTCTGTCCTTCTCTTGGTGCCGTGTCTGTGTGCTTCCTAACGCTCCGGCTGCGACCAGGGTTTTAGATTCTTTCGTGCAGTTTTATCTTTCCCTTCTCCCCCCCCCCCCCCGGCTCCTTTTTTCCTCGTAACGGCAAGTTAGCAGCAGTTTGCTGTCATGCTGGAACTATTCCTGTCTAAGTTGTCCTCTCTTCTGAGTTCGGATCATCCTCGACACCCCCAGAATCTTTTCAACGAGAGAACGTCCTCCTCTGAATCCAAAATGAGCTCTCTCTTCCCTCCCTGTCTTCTGCCATTATCCTCACGCACCAGCTCTTCCTCTCGCTCGTGGTATTGCCAGCACCGTGGCCTAAGGCCAAGGGAGTTAGACAAAGCAGTCCTTGCAGTCGCACATATCGCGTTCGGAGTGATACGACTGCAAATGGCACCCTCCTTTCTGGAGATTAATTCCGAGTTGAAGGAGACTGCTTCTCTATTGTGCCTAAATTAAATGCCCCCCCCCCCATCCCAATCAGGAGCAGAGATCCTGGGTTTGCTTCCAAACCTGGGGTGAAGGACCCCCCCCTCCCCGCCCGGTCCTGCAGAGGAGAGGAAAACAGGAAATCTGTCCCTTTTGGCTTGAAATCAGCCCTGCAGAAGTCTCTCTGTATGAATGCTGAATATTTTGGTCTCGGCCGACGGAGGGCTCCGGCCAGCTGCGGATCTCACAGGGATTTTCCTCCGGGAGGTAATGCTGCTTCCCTGCAGTGCAGGGCTTCTGGTGCAGGAGTATTTGGAAAGGCAGTGTCGACTCAGCTCTGGGAGCCGCGTCCTTGCTGCAGAGCGAACTCCTTTCAAGTTTGGGCTGAGAGCAGCTGCTCCGCAAAATCACGTTTAAACTGCGCTCAGTGAGCGGCTCGGTGAGGTGAAGCAGATGTGGTTGGTGGGTGACTCTGCTCTGTTCTTGCACGGGAGCGTGTCTGGGGACTTGGACTGGGGTCCAGAGGGAGAGGAGCCGTTTGGGAGGGAGGAAGGATGGGGAGATATCCTCCGTGGGTTGTCGGCAGATCTGGGCATGACTGTGGCTGAGGAAAATGCGGCTGCTCTGCAAGTGACTCAGGATGCTGGAAGCATCTGGGTGCTGACTCCTCTGCCTTGCACCAGGCTGAGGGAAGGAGAACATGTTGTCGCAGCAGAATTTGATGCCCATTCCTCCTCCCTGTTGCCCGGCTCAGTGCTGACACCTGGCCCAGGGCATCTGCAGCCAGGATTGCTGTGTTTTATCCGAATTACCTGTCGCCTTCCTGGTGGGCCTGTGCTCTGGGAATTGGGCCCCTGTGTGTAGCAGCCCAGGCTGTCAGTTCCAAACCGCGCTTGGGGAGCCCTGTGTAATCTCCTGCACAAGCATCTCCTCTACCTGGGCGGTAAAAAAGCGCTTTTTTCAGGGCCTGGGATGCTGTGCCTCTACCTTCCCAGCTCACCTCGCCCTGCAGTGTCCCAGGGGAACGTCCGTTACCCTTTCTAACAGCCATGTTTTGATTTGTTTCTATCCTCTTGCTTATTGTACTGAATCCTGTGAAGTAGTTTCTTCCTTGTCTGTCTCATGTTTCATGTTGTTTAACTCTGCCTCTCTGTAAGAGGGCCAGCTGCTGAGCTGAGGTGAAGTGGAGCATCTCCATTGACTTCAGTGGAACCAGAGAGATTCACACCAGCTGTGAACTGGTCTGTAGTTTGTCTTTCCTCTTGTTTCCATGTGTTTTCTGGCTCTGTTGTGGATATTCACCAGCATTCCTGTTTTATTCAGAGTACGCACAGATCAGAAAAAAGTAGTTTTAAGATACAGAAGCCAGCAGAAGCAGCTTGGGATTTCCTTTTGGTTTTATTCTAATTCTTGGAGAAACGTCAGGTTTCAAGATAAAACCCTATTCCTGTAACAAAACTTAAAAACTTTTACATGTAGGATCTGGAGAAACAAAATTCCAGCAGACTGTGTCAAGGGAAAGAGCTGCGTCTTGGCTCCAGGTGAAGAAGCGGTGGCCGGTACAACAGGTCCTGCTGTAGCTGGGGAGCAAGAGGGCTGTCAGTGCACCTGCCGCACCTCACAGCAACCAGAAGTTTCTTGGTGAAAAGTGCAAATTCTCACTGAGAGGTGAAGCAAAAATAAGTTCCCTGACTGAGGCTGTAGCTTGCAACTGGAGAGACCAATTTAATTCAGTCCTGAGAAATGACACCAAATGCACTGCGCCATTTCTTATCTTGTTAGGACTACAGTCCAGGTCTGGACGAGCAAATGGCTTGCTTGTCACCCTTTGCGGAGGCAGCTTATGTTTGATATCGTTGCCCCTCCTGAGAGGTTGTTTTTGGAGTGGGAGTACTGGAATGAACAGAGCAGAGTGCACAGTGTTCGTGCCTTAGCAGAGAGGGTAATTTCTAGGAAATACACTCCCCCGCTCCGATTCAAACTGAAATTGGCTGGTTCCCTGATCTCTTGAAGTCCACGTGAAGTTAAAAATGATCGGAAAAGAAGCACAGTAAACATGTTTTGGAATTAGCAATTTTCAAGTGGACTTGTTTGGATGTTTAGAAAACTCATTTTTGGCTTTCTCTACCTGGGTGCTCAGCTTCAGAGCAGTGGTGTGGTTTTCACAATCAGCAACTCTCCTCATCATCCCCACCCATCACGTGTTGGTTGAGTTGTAGAGTTGTTTTGTTCGTGCTAAATCGATTCCTTTTGGATAAAAGTAAACCAGAAGCTCTGCTGCAGTTGTGCAACAGTGATGTTCCGTCTCTGAATGGGAGCAGGAGGGTCCAAACCAAAGAGCGGATGGCTTTGAATTGTACCCACGATACAGATATGATACGGGTCTGGGGGACCAGACAAAAATCTCGCCGTAAGTCGTACCCACTCATCCCAACTGCATGTGCTGTACATGTACCAGATGCTTTCATCTTTTGATCCTTTCCTGTTGCGCCAAATAACTTGCTAGTATAGAAATACCCTGTGTCTTAAGCTAGAAAAAAAGAATGGTGGGGAGTCCAAGTGGCTTGTCTTTTTCTTTTTTTCTGATAAAAAAAGGCAAGAGGGTAGGAAGAGGACACGTAAAAACATGACTGTTATCCACATGAAAAGATTAAATATAAAGAGAGTACTAGAGGAAAGGCCCAGAGTGTGACAGATCGAAAGAGCAAGGCCTCTGGCTGTTACGATAAAGAATGTCCTAGTTCTTGAAAAAGTATTTATGTGTGTGTGCACTGGATTTTTTTAAAAGGAAATAGTTTTATTCAAAGAAAGGTCTGTTTCTACCACAGGGGCTGTTTAAGGGGGAAATAGTGGGTGAAAATACAACTTTCACAGCCAGTGCTAAAAGGAACGTTTTGTGCAAATAAGAACGCGGTCCGTTATTTTAAAGTAAAAAATTTATTGGCAGGGTGGGGGAAATGAGGGCTGTGTGTTTTCGCTCTGGGTTGGTGACTCCTGGAGATTTTAGTGTGTGGCTTGGCTGTGCGGTACTTGCATAGACATGCATGTGGTGTCCTGTGGATGGTGAGGAGTTCTTGCTGAACTTAAGCGAAAGTGTGTAGAGGGCTAAGCAATTAAATATTTTTGTAGTCAGCTGAAACACCACAACTACAATCCAGGCTGTGTTCAGATACTCGCTGCAGAAATGGCTGTGGTGAAGATGCTACCGCTCCCCTCGTGCTTGAAGATGCTTCACAATGTACGTTGGTAGAGCAGCTTACGTGAACATTTCTCATGTCTTTTCTTGCAAAGTTGTCTGGTTTAGGACAGAAGAATTTATACCCTCTCAGTTAAAATATTGCTGCCTGGTTGTCTCGTGCCGCATGCCGTCAGGAATCAAACTGCTGTCATCCGAAGCAGATGAGGAACGTCCTGCAGTTGCGTGGCAGAGGCAGTAACCCCCAGCACCAGGCTCCATATAGACCGCTAGCGATCTGAATCACTGACAGCCTTCCTGTTGCAAACAACCTCAGCTTGACGAGACCCTGAAACAGAGGTAGAAGCAGTGAGATTCCACAGACTGTATCATGTACCTTGGGCAAATTCCAGGCTACAGGTGTCTCTCTTCTTACAAGCTGTCACGTTCATGCGTAGAAGGAGTTTGTAAAATGGCAGGAGTTTACCTGTGCAGTTTTATCCGACCTTACCAAGTACAGGGTCGTAGAGAAACATCTGTCTGATGGGGTTGGCTCTTGGCTTCTGTAAGTCAGTTCTGCGTGACGAACTTGGTGCGTTGAGTAACTGTTCCTGATCTTACTTTGCTCTTTGGGAGCGTAAAACGGGGTGGCAGTGGAGCATCTGCTGGGAGCGGATCAGGTGAGAGTACCCCCGCGTTCCTGCTCCCGCTGCTTCCTTGCAGGGTGCACAGTAAGCTGCTTTTCCGGTTATTTTTCCAGCTATAGAATGAAGAATTAAAACTTAGACCAGCAAATTGGTATCACTGCTCAGGCTCGGAGACACTGGCAAAGGAGGCGAAGGGATCCCTACAAATGGGAAGATTTCTGATCAGTGGGAGTTCAGGCAAACAAAGATTGATTCAAGATCCTTTGTTTCCCAGGGTGTTAATTTGGGCTCAGAGAGACCGCTGGAAGGAAGAGATTTTGACAACAAATATCTCATTTCTGTTTGCTGTATTGTTAGGCACCCCCCCAATTAATAAAGATTAATATTGATTAACAAGAAAATCACTGTATTTTCGTGGGGTAGAATGCTTCTGGCAATCTTCTGTTTGAATACAGAAATAAAAGACATTGTTGGCACAAGAATAAATAGGTATATAAAAGGTTTTGTGTACATTTAATTAGGAAAGTGAGGGGAGGAAAATGTGCATATTAATTCAGGTTTTAAACAGCAGCAAGCACTAAGACAATTTGGGGTGTGATGCAGGGTGTCACTTAAATTCAGTTCCAAGCACACTCCCTTTTTGATTCTGTCAGTTCTTAACTGTCTTGTCTCCATTGTCATTCTAACGCGAGAGAGCAAGCCTCAATTTAGATTCCCCCTCCTTTTTTTTCTCTAGTGAATACCTAATCATCACACTGATTTTTGACCGGTATTGACTGTGAGACTTGCTGGCCTAATTTTTCTTGCTCACTATAATAGCAATAGCTGGTGATTTTTATTTATTTCATTTTTTTTAAAGCTGAGATACACAGGATGTTCAGGCATGCAGATGTATTTTGGGTTAATTGAGTAACAGTCATCCAAGACCCAGGGCTTCTCCTTGAGATGAACCTACAAAGTGATAGGTCAGAAAGCTCACGGTCTGTTACCCTGTGAGATACTAATACCCCCACAATTAAATTCATTTTTGCGATTGCATCATCTTAAATTGAGGTGAAATGAAGTATTTTTTCTTTTTCCCCTCCCCTCCAGCTGAGTTTGACTGGCACAACTTCTGACGTGGTGTACGGAGGCTGGTACCACGGCCAAGTCAAATCCTTTTCTTTGTTCTCCGGGCCTGCTGCTGCTGATAAAGTGGTCGGCGCATGGCATTATGTCTTATTACATTTTTGATGCAGACTGCAAAGAAACGGGTAAACTCACCATGGTTACCACGATCTGTCATTTGGCAGGGCACACCGTACTCAGCAATGGCCTCTAGTGTCTGCAGCACAGCTCTGCATACGTCGCGGGTACCGGAGACAATACAGCACCCTCGGCTGCCGAAGCCACGCAACTCTGCGAATTCAGATTGGGAGCGATGCTCCGGTTCCGGCGGCAGGTTCTTACTCGTAGTTGCCCACTGAAAGTTCTTGTTTGTTTTTGTCATTCCGTGTCGACTGAGTCGCTGCTGGATTGGAGCTCCCACCTTGGGACCAACGGAGCTGCAACGCCGTAGGTTCCTGGCTGTCACATCCGCTAAACTTTCTTGGTCAGCCCCTAGATCCACTGCTTGGTCTTGGTGCATCACGTTTCTGGCAGGGTTTTCTTTCTTACCTAGGTGTGCCTTGCTGTGTTATTGCTTACAGACCAAGCGCGTGTCATTGCTCAAATCAACATAACCTGAAACAATCACTAAATTATCTGTATTATCGTTAACCAATATGGTGGCGATAAATTGGGGTTTGTTTCGCGCGGGCTGCAGCTCAGGTTTGCTCGGTGGGTAGAGCAGGATTCCTGAGCCTGGTCATCGGAGTCCTTGCCTTAATTCTGAACCAGTCTGGAGCTCCCAGGTCTCGTGTGTGACCGCTTGCACTAACAGTTCAGGAACAAGTCTTTGCAGGATGAGTCTTTTGTTTTATTGTACATGAGGAAAAATTGCTCAAGTCTTTCTCTGCTTAATTGAGGTAATTAAACCTCCTTACCTTGCAGCACAAGGGGCTCATTAATGTTTCTGAAGCATTTTGAAGTCCGTGGAGGAATGATGCGGTTTGCTGTTGTGTCATGTTTGGTAACTTGAAATTCAGTCATCTGGACTCAAAATACTGAGTTGTAGATATAGAAATCTTGCAATTGTGCATGTATTTTGAGCTGATGAGGTGAAGAACTAATTGGGAGAATAGCTGACAACTGTGGGGTTCTTTCACAGTGCCGTACTCTATGGGTGTGTTGTTTATTTTTTGGTGGTTTTACTATGCTTCAGCAAAATGTGAAACAGCAATGGAAATGCCGATTGTAACGCCATAAAATTTTCCAGCTTAGTTAGAAAAACCTTGCTTTTTGTAAGGTGACCTAATGACCAGCCCAATTTGGCTTTTTTAGGATTTCAAATCCCGTTAACTAGTTAAAATTGAGAACACACACTCTTCTTGTAAGGAAGTCAGCACCACAATGATACCCTGTGGTTAATTCTGAAGTGGAAAGAGACTTTCCAGCTGAGGACAAGAGTCTGTTCCACCCTGTTCAGCAGTGCTTTTTACAGTGGAACTGCTGGCTCTTTGTAGTGAGGGGAAAATATGAATGAAATCACTTGCAACTTTAAAACAAAGCTAGCAATTTACATAGTTCTGGGCCCCAGCGACTTTTAGCATCGGTTTAATTTAGATTTAAATGAAGGTTGGTAAATGAGATCTGTTCCTCGTATGAAAGACAGTTGGGAATTTTCAGCAAAGGAGTTTGTAAGTGGGAGATTTTTTTCAGACGGCAGGCAGCCTGCGTCTGTGCCTACAGGCAAAGAGAGCAGCATCAGTGGGTGCAGGGGCACTTCAGCTGCAAGAGTGAACAAGTTGAATGGTGTAACGCTCCCTTAGCCCTGAGCGTACAGTCCGTAACCAGCAGGTCCTGGCACTGTTGTGAAATGGGCAGCATAATTAACCTCTCCCCAAAGAAAAATCTGAAAGTTGTGTCTCAAACCCAACTTCTTACCATTGGGGGCGAGGGGGAAGAAGGGTTTTGATTGTTCATTTCTGGAGCAGTTTGGCAATGATCACATTAGAGTCTGTTTCTGTAACTCTTAGCTGACTCAAAACCCTGTAGATCTGAATATAATCTTTTATAACTTTAGAAAAAGTAACTCTTGCCCAAAGTGATCTTATTTTTCCTTTAGCCAGCACAGTATGACTGGCTAAAAACGTTTGGTAGCACACAAGGGAATAATGGTAGCATGCTTCGCCTTCGATGCCATACAATGAGCAGCAGATCCGATACACCTCAGCTGAGTGTTCCCGACAAATAGTTTTTGGCATTGGCTGAAAATAGCACAGAGGCTAACTTGCATTGACCATGTGATGACACTTTGAGTTGCAAAATTACTTTCAGATAACTTGCACTGAAAAAGTAAAAATAGCCCAGTGCATTAGACTCATCTATGTGGAATGTATATTTGCAAAAATAGGGCTCCTCAATATTTACAGTTTGTCTAGGCAGAACAGCCTGTCATGCTACACTCTGTTTCACTTTTAGGCAAAAAATTTGCACTGATAATGTTGCAGGCCATGCTGTTTTCAAATGTACAGCAAACGTTAGAGAAGCATTAATTTAACCATCCTTTTGGCAAGTAGTGCGACTCTGAAATGGCATTAGTGGGCTTAGACAAAGGTAAGAGGTTGCAGCGTTAGAAAAATACAATTTAAAATGTGTCCCAGTGTAACAGACTAATTAATCTTTAGATAATAACATATATTTTTTTCTTTTCTCTCTACAGCTGGGAGTGTTCACTCTCCCTCCACAAGTATGGCAACATCTGCGCAATACAGACAGCTTATAAATGACTACGGACCCCCATCTCTAGGCTACACACAAGGGATGCAGGTACAGCTCTGCTTGGTGTTTTTCTTTAATTGAATCACTGACCCTACGTTTGCGTAGCAGCCTGGATTGCGGCCGGTAATCTGAGGTGTTCCTCCCTCCCACCGAGATCTGAAATCAAACCCAAATGGCAGACTGATTCATCGCACATGTCTTGGGATCAAATTAGGCTACACAGAGTGCTGAGTGAGACTGGTTACTAATTAACTGTTAGTCCCATCCTTCTGAGTCACCGTGAAACATGGCTTGAGTTACGTTCTGATAGTAAGGCTCTCACATACTTTAAAATTATTTGTTAAAAAATTTCTATACCGTTTTTCTTTGGCAAATTTATATTCTAAAATGTAGGCTCATGAAGTGTGTGTCCTATGGGCTGCTTCAGGAACCCAGCAGTAATCTTTCTGTGAAATTAATTTGACTTAATAGGATTTCCATTATGATATAGGCAGTTTTGCTTTATCTGCTTCTGACTCTCCCTGCCTAGCTAATGTCTCCACAAAATATACACCTAAAGATTGAAAAAGGAGAAACAGAGTTAAATAAGCAGTTCTCAGTTTGCTGTTCTTGCAGGGCTGTTTTAACTTCCGTTTCACCTAAGGTCCCAATCTTGCAGCTGCATCCTCCCAGTTGATCCTGATTTTTGAAGGGCACGTAGCATTGAGTTCAACTGTAGCAGCAAATGCAAAAGGAAAATAATGTTTTTAAAAAAACTTTTTGTAAAAAAAAACTAAAAAAAAAAAAAGGGTGGCTTCTGGGGCTACTTCTAGTCCTCCATGAATTTCCAGTTGCTGTTTGTTGTAATTGTTTTGGTTTTAGCTGTATTTAATTGAGCTTAATCTGTTTTCAACTACAGGGTACCAGCAGCAGTCAAGTACCGCAAAGCAAATATGCAGAACTTCTAGCTATCATAGAAGAATTAGGAAAAGAGATTAGACCCACATACGCTGGGAGTAAAAGTGCGATGGAGAGGCTAAAAAGAGGTAATATTTAAGTTTATTTAAAAAAAAAAAAAGAAATCATGTCCCTTACACTTTGTGCACTGACTGCTTGTCTACAGCTGGATGACAACTGTTTCCTTTGAAAGGAGACAGCTGTCTGGAGCTCATCATTAAACCAGGTCTGTTAACGAGCAACCGAAACCTTGGGGTACTCTGTCAATGCTGTATTTGACAGATAAACCAGTGACCAAATGTGTTTCATGTGCCCAAGGGGAGTTTCAGTTAATAATTCCGGCCTTATTTTAGAACCCTTAAGGTATCTAATGGATATGTTCTCCTAGGTTCCTGGTGACTTACTTGCCCCTTCAATTCCCTTTTCTCCCCAGTCTCCAAAATACACTAGCAGGCATTGTTTCCTTTTTCTCATATACATCGCCTGTGTACTTGACCCAGGAGTCTTTACTGAAGTGCATTTTGCTTAAAGAAATACTGCGTTGTGGTAATTCATAGTAAGGCTGGTGGAGGGAAGAGCTACAAAAAAAAAAAAAAAAAAAAAAGCGTGTCAGGGAAGGCTGTTCAGACTGAGATGTCAAAGATTCGCGTTCCTCCTGTCTGGAGCGTTGGGCTGCCAGGCTCCGTTACCTGTTGTCAAGTGGATGGCATTAAGAGTCCAGCAGTAAGGGAGGCAGAAGCTTTTAGGCCTGGCTGATGAGGGCTCTTTGGCTTTGCTTTGTCAGCTAAAAGGGGTAATAAATGCCCTTTCCTTGCAGTGTAAAAGAAACCTCGGCATGCCCTGCTGCTGACATCAGCTTGACATTGTCCTCCGCAGGGGACGTGCGAGGGATATTTCTGAAGGAGCAGTGGGACATTCCAGTGCTCCAGCTCCTGAAATGACCCTGAAAGGCCACCGACAACAGTTGCGCTGGCAGTTCTGTCCTTTGCCACTATAATGTAGTTACCTTTTCCTCCCTTTCCTTGGTCCTTGCGCTGCCTTTGGCTCCTGCATTCAACCCTGAATGGGAATGTTATTGTAACAGACTAACTTCACCACCTCGCAAATCCCCCTTACATTTACCCAGGACTACAAAGCTTTATTTAAGGCTCAACCATTATGGGGGAGTAATATATCTGCCGTGACATGCAATAAAATGACTAGTAGCTGTTCTGGGAAAGGATGCAATAAAGCCTGCTGATGAGTGGTAAGTGGAATCCGGCCCAGGTAAAATCAATGTTGCTGGAGTCTGTCTTTATTGCATTGCCTGAGTCAGTATTAATAGATCATGAATGGCAATAGGCTAATGGGGACAGCTTGAGAGAGACTGGGAGGGATGCGGAGAGACTCTGAACCTGAACGGTTCAGCTCGGTGAGGAAAAGCTGTTTTGCTGCTTCTTACAGTGAATATTTAGTTTGTTGGCTAATGTAAGTTTAAGATTCAATGCTCTCACTGTGACTTGCCAATGTTGCAAAGAATCCCAAATAAATACTTTTTGCTGCCATCTTTTGGTCACAAACATAGCTCTCTTTCCATTTTGGGAGCCTCATGGCTGAAGGAGCATGTGCAAGTGAGAGCAAGAGTGACTGAGGGTAGCCATGTGACTGCAGCCTCCATGGCCGTGTGGAGGTTATTCCTGAATAAAGTCCCTGTCCCCAGCTCCACCCGCTCCGAAGCACAGAGGCTGCTGACCTCTAAAACTGGCCAAATTCCCAGTGTTCTACATAATTCAGGGTATTTCTGCTGCATAAACTGGGCGTCCTGCCACCAGAGCCAGGTCTAATGCACTGCTTCGAGTACGTGTGTCGGCATCCCACAGCTGCCGGATGCAGCCTGACTTGTCTGTGTCACTTCAACCCTCTGCAAAGCCTTGTGCCCATCGAGTCCCAAGTCCTTACTCCCTGGATGTAGAGGCTGTTGCTGTGATCTGGCCTAGCAGCCTTCCAGAAACATAATCCACTATCTCCAAATAGAGATTAAACCTCATCTGTTGCCTTATTGTCTTTTTCTCCACCTTGTCAAGGAGCATGATTGAGCAGAGAAGTCACCTTCTATCTTGTCTTGTCAGTAAAACATGACCTCATTTGTTGCAGAAAAATCTGTCCGTCTCTCATTTTAAAATCTATCTCAAGCTCTGTTCTTTCAGCAGCTCCGTGAACATGAATCTAGATTTAGTTCCAGGATTAAGAATCAAGGACCAGATTGCTGGAACTCAAGGCAACAGGACTTGTAGTGGAAAATTCCACATGATGTCTATCAGATGAGAGTAGACATGGCAGCATGTAAAGTGGTGATGATTTACCCTGGGAGCTGAGCCAGTGTTAGGAGATAACTTTTTGCACACGCTATATAAAAATTATTCTTACAAGAGACACAACTTGTGTTTAAGCAGCATTATAAAGTCTTGGATTTTGATGCATCCTTTCAGAGAACTATCCCAAGGTATTAAGACTTAGAGCTTGCTAAAATGAATCCTCAAATAATTTTTTTTAAACTCCACTGTAGCAAAATAACTCACAGGTAGGTAAGATGATTTTTTTTTCTTTCTAGTTTAGTCTCTGATTTTAAATAGGCCTGCACTGCACATTAAGATAAACCTGTCACTGCAGACCTGCCCATCTTATCACGCTCTGATTCCTGGTTTAGTCCCTTTTCAATTTATAATGCCAGCTCGGGAAAGCAAACTTGTTCAGAAGCAGCTAATGGGAAGCGAGGGATCTCTCCCTTTTCTCAGGCGTGCTGCGGTAGCCTTGGCAACTCGGGACAGAAATACGTAAACCTTTCTCTGAACTGTCATTGCAAGTGTGACCTGAATGAGATGATTTAAAATACATCCGATTCTTTTGCAGGCATTATTCATGCCAGAGGATTAGTTCGGGAATGCTTGGCTGAGACGGAACGAAATGCAAGATCCTAGCCCACTAATTCAATTGCAAGATTTTCCATCTCTTAATGAAGAAGAAGAAGTAACACTTATTCCTTTTGACTCTTGAAACATTCAGACAAATTCCTTTATTTTGAGAGTTTTACCTTTCTTTTTTTGCCCTTACAAAAATGTATAGCTAAGAATGAGAAAACAAGGATTTTTCAACTGAGGGTTTGCATTTTGTAAAGATGTTAAAACTCCCTAAAATGTTTCTAAAACATGAAAACTGAACTGCATGCAGAGGAATGCTCTTCCCCTCCCAGAGCTATATTTCAGTTCTCTTCTTATCCAGCCACAGTCTCATTCTGTTTTGTTCCTTTGATGATATTCACTTAACCCCAAACTGTCAATCTTTCAAAGTTTGACATAAGCTCTAAGGATTTTTTTTTTAATAAACGCAGAATAGCATGCTGTACCTAGTAGTCTGCTAAGTCACAATTTGTCATACAGCATAGACCCTGCTTAGAAATAACCTTCCCCTTCTCTTATTTTTTCCTTTTTTTTGTTCGTTTTGCATAAACATTTGCATGACTGTTAGTGCTTTGAAGTCCATTTAAAGTGCATGAGTTATATGGAAAATAGGGAAACCTATTAAATAATAACCAGGTCCTGGAAAGCTAATTTCTACATTAAGGCTGGAGATTTCAGTTTAAAGTTTGCCAAAAAAAGAGAAAATTCTGGATAAATTAGTAAAACTGTTATTTGCATCTTTGTATGTATTTATTACTTGACGTAATAAAGCTTATTTTCATTAACAGTTTGTATTAAAACTATGTACAGTCACTTTAATCAGACTCATACTCCATGAACAAGAACTCTCAACAGATAAAAATGTAACCTTCATGCAGGAGGCTCAAGCTCAGGAACAGACAAGGGAACGGGCCTGCAGACTGCCGGTGAGTTTCCATCCACGGCACGCTCTGGATGCAGAAGGTGGAGGCAGAGTTGCCCGTAGTCTCCCTTGCTTTCCAAGTACATACTATGGGTTTGGTTCTTGAAGCACTCTCCCTTCACTGTTGAAGGCCAAAACTTGGTGAGGGTGCTGTCAAAAAATTAAGGGAGAAGTTCCGGTTAAGCAATTAAGAGTTAACAGAATTAAAAGGGGGAAGTACACTTCACTAGTGGCTGCAGAGTAACAGTAACAAAGGAAACGCACCTGTGTGTATTTGTGTAAAATGGGAAGCTGTCAGAATGAGTGATACCAAAATTCCCAAGGTTAAGTGCAGCATAGCATAAACATAATAAATGACTGTAATTCACTATTGTACAATCAAATCTCAGTCCTATGGAGGATGGAATATCTGGCACATTTCACACACATGGAGCTATGGATTCTTGAAGAAAATACAGTAGTAAGAGGCAAAGTGAATTACTTCACAGCTTGGATGAACTGGACTCTCTTGCCTTGGGAGGCAGCTTCCAGCAAGCGTTGTTCTTTATCTGTAATGACCCAATTTAACCTCTGAACTGGAAGAACACGACTGACCAACTCTCACTTGCGGGAGTGTCTTCTTCCACCCCAATGCTCATCACTGCTGCAGATAAGATTTGTAAAGCTTCTGTTTAAACTGCATTCGGAATGGAGTAGGACAGCGCATTTGTTCAGCTAACAGCTCTGAAGGAGGCAACCACTGACTGGTGTCGCTTCAGCCAGCGTGTCCGCCTGCACCACCAGAACCAGTATCTAACCTGGATTTCTGTCAGCAGAGGCACTGCCTGAGTAAGGATGGCAAGCTACAGCCTTTTAGGGCTCTTCTCCGTATGGACTGGAACTCCTAGGAAGCATCGTAAGGTATCAGCTGGGCACAAGGAGATCTATGGAATTCTTCTTGTCTCCATTAACAATGGTGGAAAGTTTATAGTTCCTTTTTAACAAGGATTGGTTTATCATCTGAACTTGGCAGAAAAAAACATTGCTAAATGTGATTCAAGAGATGATGGCAGACAGAAGTAGGAATACGTGACTGCTTTTACCACTTTGGTTTTACAGCAATAGCAGGTCACTACTCAGTATTTCGGTTGTGCTTATGAAGCCCTACGTGATCTGCTAGCTTGAAAACTGCGTTTAGGAATAATCACAAAGGTTTCCCTTACCCTGCCAGGACAAGTCAGTATTTCACATGTTTATTTCTTATCTAATTGTTGCATCTCTTTAAAATGCCTTTTCTTTTCTAGATTTTCCTTTGCTCTTCTTTTTTTCTCCTGCTTCTTCTTCTCTGATGCTTTCTTCTCTTTGAAAACATCACTCTCTTCACCTTTGTAGAAAAGGTCAACTTTTTCCTGCAGGATTTCTCTGGCTATCTTTCGGTTCTGCTCCACTGATCTTGTTTGATGACACTGAAAAAACACAATAGGACACTTTTACTGGAACTTTCAACCAGTTTATTCTTCTGTTTTCCCTTTCAGTCTACATATTCCTGCCATTACCGTAAACAATCTCCCCTCTCCCCCAAGCTAAGAGCATCCTCCTACCAAGAACTGCTGGAATTTCTGTATCCGGTTGATATATTTTGGAGAGGTTGCCTAATAATTAGTTGCTACTGTAACTTGTCAGACTGGCTTTTGCATCAATCTTTAAATCTGTTAGTAAACAAGATTGCTTCCATATTACCTTGGAAAGCTGCTGAGGTTAAATTAACTGTGTCTTCCCTTCGTGATAAGGAAGCAAAGATTAATTTCAAAGTATTAAACTGCAAGAAGCAGGTAAGAATAAGGCTTAAAAAGAAGGCAAAGTGAGTGTGATCAACTTGTTAAGGAAGACATTGTCACTACCTCACAACAGAGACAGGAATGTGACAGCTGTGACTGAAAGGCAGCTACAAGGAAGGTTCTGCACGTCAAAGCCAGGAAGATCAGCTATGACCTCAACTTTATTTATCTACCGATAGCCCAAACTGCTTCCTGCTGAGATTCTTTACAATACATAAATTTTTCCTCCATGACATCTGCACTGTGATTATGCTTTACTCTGAAAGGAGACTTGGAAGACGTGATGCAGTTTGTGACCTAGTGATACACTTACCTTCACTACAATCCCAGATGGAATGTGCTTCAAGACAACACAGTTGTTCGTCTTGTTCGTGGCCTGACCTCCTGGGCCATCACCTCTTACAAACTGTTCTTTTAATTCTGCCTCAGTTAGTCCAAGGAGATCGAAAGAGTTCTTCTTTCCTGCTGCCTGAAGAAAGGGCGCTCTGGGCAGGGAAAATTGCTGCTTCCTCAAAATCCATGGTCTCCATGACGGTGTTCGTACTTCTCTCAGTAAGAACGTAAAATGAAATAAACCTGGAAGATTCATACAGAAATGAGGACACGGTTTCTCTGGAATTAAACCTGAAACAGAAGTAAGGAATGGAGTTTACTGTGAGAATCCTTGTTTACGATGATGTAGTTTAGCTGCATGGCTTGGGCAATATTTTGGTACTCAGATTTACTTTCAAGGATATTTGAACTGGTTTCACAGGCACTTGCCTTGATGTATTTACCATTCCAAATGGAATTTCAGTTCTCATTGCAATTAGTTTTCTTAAAATTGTTAATATTATTATTTTGCTGTTGAAAGAGATATGGAAAACAGTACATAAATTAGTACTCCTACCAAAACTTGGAAAATATTAAAGATACCTAAAAAAAGGAGAGGAAAGAGAGGGTATTTCTGTCTTGCACTCAGACCTGTACAGCCTGACTGGGAAGCCTTTGCTCTCACTCCACTCGTGCCCAGGTCGTGTCTTGCTTGCAACAGCACCTGCAGTTCACATGTCAACACGCACTTGAACTACATGAAGGGAGGACAGGTGAGGGTGCAGGAATCCTCCCCTGACGTTGCCTTAAACAGTGCTCTGAACTACTGAAAGAAAACTGCTGGAAGAAGCAGCCAATTTACAGGATATAACTGGCCTAATAACATCTTGGGTTCCCCCGTTTGCTGGCTTACAGTCACAGAAGACTGCATGCAAAGAGGAGGTAAAGGAAAAATGAAACAATAAAAAAAAAAAAAAGAACAAGACTGTATGTGGAACATTTCTGTCCCAAGGATACGGAGAACCGATCTGGCAGAACAGAGCTCGAGTAGTTTAAACAAGTCAGAACGCAAAGACAAGTTTTTACCTGGTGAGTAGTCTAATACAGCACATGTGGAAAACTCCATGTCAGACAGCAGTACTGTTCTGTGTTGATCCTGCTCACTACCTTGCCCATCCCGCTCTGCTCTCCTAACTTTCTGTATTGTCCATCAGATGGAGGAGTAAGCAGACTGCTGGGTTTTCAATTATTACTTCACATGCTGATTTCTCCCAGGTCAGGTCATTAACAAAGGCAGAAAAGTACATGTGGAAGTACGCGTTACCCTCGTGGATAAGGAATGTCACTTTCTGCTGCTGTCAAGTGGCACTCCAACAAGGCATTAGGTACGCAATTAAAACAATACATGCTGTAACAGTTGAGAGATTTTATTGGATTCAGAAGAAAATACTTCAGTATGTGAAGAAGTGGGACTTGGCAATAAACATCCATAAAAGTTGAACATAACTGTTGAAATAAAAATAATTTAAAGCAAGCTCTTACTGGCAAGTAAAGATGTCCACTTGGTGGCACTACAAGGTAGCTCACAGGGGATTTTTTTTTTCTGACAAAAACACTCAGAAAAAATGAGCAGAACTTCCCTAGTTCTGAAGTGAACCTGAACTCCAGAGCAGGTTAACGCAGGCTCTGCCCCTTTAGCGGGGCCTGTTCTGAAACCAAGAGCGACAACTCTCCAGCTGCCTGATCGTGACAGGCACTCGGATTAAAAATCGTGTTCGTTTTAAGCCTATTTCTACTCCTTGGCACTACAGCTAAAAACCAACGCTAACCCGGTAAGACACCAGAGTTTTCTCGAGATTCCACTTCGCACACAACGTCTCGAGGAAACACCTGCCTTACAATGCAAAAGGATGCTAAGATAATAATGTCTTAATTATAAAAAAAATCCCAAACCTTCGCTTATGAGATTTTTATGGACAGGCTACAGAAGAGCTACGTCAATAAGAACACCGCTCTCCCAATTTTTTTAAAGAGCCGCCGAAGCGAGCAGCCGCTCTCCGCTTCGCCGGAAAGGCCATGGGGCAGCGGGACGCATCAGCAGCGCCACGACCCCCGCCCTGCCGCCTCCCCGCCGGGCTGAAGTCGCGACCCAGACCCCGCGGCGGCTCGGGAGGAGCCCAGCTCCCCGCGGGCCCGGCACTCGGCTCGGCTCGGCTCGGCCCGGCCCTTACCTCCGGCCACTCCGGGCCAGCGCCACCTCCTGCGCCCGCACTGCGCAGGCGCGCCCCGCCGCGCACACGTACGCCACCCTACGCGGCCACACGCACCTCCGAGCCCCGAAGCCACCTCTGCGCATGCGCGCCTCTCGGAGGTGGGCGTTACGCCCAGGCTAATTGGCATTTGGGAAGCCAATCGCCGCGCAAGGGGCGGGGTTATGCACGCCTTCCATCCACTACGTTCTCGGACACAGTGCGGCGCGCAGCTGCGCTAGCCAATCCCCTCGCGGCGGCGCGCGTACTTTCCCACGTAGCGAATCAGAGCGGAAGGCGCGGCCTGGCGCGCGGTCAAGACGGCCAATGATCGAGCTGGGCTTTGGCTTGGGTGCCCTCTACCCCACCACGTTCGAAACTCGGCCGCCAATCGGCGGGAAGGAGGCGGCGGGCCGCGCCTGTTTATCGCCTAACGGTCGCTGGAGGAGGCCGCTCTCGGGCCGCTGCGGACGTCTCCTCGCGGGCTCCTAGACATGCCGGTAGGAACCGGGCGAGCCCTGAGGGCACCTGGCGGGGCCGCAGCCCGGTAACGCCGCCGCACTTGGCCGGGTCCCAGCGCCCCGGGGCCGCCTCCACCACACCGCCCCTTTCCCCGGCGAGTGGCGCGTCCGCCAGCCAATCCGAGGCGGCGGCGCTGTCAACATCCCGGAGCGCGAGGGGCAGCTGCCCAATGGGAGCGTGGGGGCGGAGCTTGACCCGAGGTGGGGGCGGAGTGCCCGAGTGGTGGGGGGGGCAGAGCTGGGGGTCCGGGGTGGCGCGGAGGGGAGGAGGGAGGGGTCATTGTGAGAGGAGGGGGCGCGGAGCGGGACGGAGTTGGGGGGGGGCGGTTGCTGACTGAGGGGTCAGACGTGGCGGGAGGGGGTCACTTGCGAGGGACGGGGGTCCCTGGAGGGGGCTTGGCTTCGGGGGCGAGCGCCTTCCCCCAGGGGAGCGGGGCTGCGGGGCTGCCCCTCCTCGGGGTCCCTCGGGCGGCGCTGGCGGAGAGGGGGGCTGGCGGCGGGAGGGGCGGCGGGGGCCCGGGCGCCCTGTCACCCCTCGGCCGTCCCCGGGGAGCAGCGGCAGTCGGAGCTCGCTCGGGCGGGGGTGCTGAACCGCGGCCTCGGGCGCTGTGCCAGCGCAGGGGTTTGCTGCTACATCAGCGCTGATGCTTAGCAGTCAAAATAGTTGCGGCTTGGTGGTTTTTTTTGGTTTTTTTGTTTTTTTTTTTTTCCCACCCTACCCCTTTATGTAGGGAATTGGCTGTATAAGGACTGTTGTGCGCTATGGAAACAGCTTAGCTGTTCCTCAGCCCAGTTATAGCTCGCTAAATATATATATATATATATATATATATTTATTGGGAGCAGACTTCTAATGAGGTTATGAAACGAGCCTGTGTCACAGCTAAGTCCCACCCATCTGCTGTGCTGCTGAGATAGGCCGCCCGTGATGCCATCCTGGGGAGATGGGGGAGATGGGTGTCGGCCCCGCCACTGCCGTCCAGCTGCTCCTGAGACACTTGCAGCTTCTGCTCCCCCTCTCCAGTTAGGTGCCTGATCACCTTCAAGTTTGCCAGACTTCTGATCATTAGAAAAAGAAAAAAAGGCTTTTTTTTTTTTTTTTTTTTCTTCTTGATTTATCCCAAGAAGCTTTGCTAGAGGGATATGCGTATCTGTGATAACTTCCTTCCAATTCTTACATTTTCAGCCCTACCCAAAGAGCTTGAGTGAGTACCTGGACACGTTTTACTGCTAAAGCCAGACAGGTTCCAGTGCAACGGGAAGAAAAACCAGACAGTTGTCCATCAGTATCCTTCTGGTGGAAATGTTTTTTTTTTTTTATAGTTCCAAAATGATCTGTTAGAGATATATCTCTGTGTACTTGGAAATAATGACAACTTAAATCTATAAAAGCCAGTAGCATGTCCTTTTGAGCCCCGGAAAAAAGAACGGTCATGCTTTGAAGGTGGTGTGCTTCTTAAGGCAGCAGGGATTTATTTTAATATCATCACAGACTAATAGGATGATATTTCTTAATGTCTCTTTTTTGTTCTCCATCCGTTAAATGATCTTAAGGCTTTTCTTCAGTGTTAGAACACAGGATGAATACAGCAGAGTGTAGAAGATGCTGAAATAAGCAGTATAGAAGAACTGATCAATCAATGCATTTAAAATGTTTTCTTGGTGGAAGTACGGAAACTGGAAGGATATTTTAGTTTACCTACAGCCATTCTTGTAAACCTCTGCCTTGAGTGCTGTAAGACTATCCCACAACTGTTTTGTATTTATTTATTTATGATGCTTTCAGTTAACCAGCTGCTTGTTTTTAACTGCTGTGGGATTCCTGTTTGACTACATTTTAATGTTAATTGGTAAGAAATGTAGCTCAAAATGGTTTCAAAGCTTTTTGAATGAATGTCACATAGTGCTAATAAAACAAGCATTCTGTGAAAAAAGTAAGCCAACGCGCACACAAAGAGCAGAATTGGTCAGCTGAAGTCTTACTTAGTGGGTCTCGATTTTATTTTTTGGGGGATGAGTTTCTTCCAGTGAAGGCACAGATCCCTGTTCTTAAATACATTAAATACTTAAATACATTGATAATAGGCCCTTTCAGAGAAGTCTCAAAATCTGTCCATGGAGGCTCAGTTTTAAAAAAAACAACCAACCAATCCTCAACAACAATCTTCTACCTGGAATGTTTTGGATTCAGACACCCTTTACAGCCCAGGCGAGATGTGTGATGCCCAGCTAGGAATCTCTTTGATTTGCAGGACTCCCAGCAAGTCCAAGTCTGTTTGCAAGTGTAGCACAGGACAAGGAAGAGAGGCTGGTTATGGAATGCTAGCACTTTCTGGGGTAGTTTGGCTGAAACAACTGTCTCATTAATTGTGTTTCTTCAAACAAAAAAGTCAAATGGGTTTTTAAAATGTGATACTTACCCCTTTATTTTTTTAGGGCGACATCATACCTGAGCCTAAGATATGGAAAACTATGATGTGGTGAATACTGTACAAGAAATCCCTTCATCTTCTGCAGACTCTGATGTCAGAAAGACTCACAGCTCTGCCTGTACCTTCAGTTGTAACAGGTAATGTGTTGAAGGAATTCCTAACAAATATTTTTATTATTTTTCTTTTGCTTAGTTAGTATACTTCTACAGTAACATTGTTAAATACTCTCCAATATATTTTGGGGTTTTTAAAAAAAAATTTGCAGGTATAATCCTTAATGAGAAGAGCCTTACTGAAAGAACTGTTAAGTCTTCCTTAAAAGCTTAGTAACTTCCATTGCATTGTGTCTCTTGGAATGGGGGAGAGGAGCTGTCCTGGACAAATTGCAGGAGATTATTCTTTGGAATACCATGCATTATGCAAAGTCATTTGTACAGAACAGGAGCTTAGAAAGACTGAATTGTTTTTGCGTTCAATGCCCAAGGTACTCCCAGTGAACAAGAAGGTCGAATACAGAGTAATGGCCTGAGCAACAGATTAGGAGAGGTTCTGCACTGACCTGTTAAGATGAGAACTACAAGTCACCTACTGCAGATGTCGGGTGTCTTTTCAGCATAACGAGAGTCGCAATGTAAATTAAGTTTATAATTCTTTTACAGCCGCATAGCATATGTAGTATATTATTTTGGCCACTATATTGGACAACTGGCACAATAAATAATTGAACCATTTTTCCTCATGTTTCACTAGAAGTCCGTCATCCAATCCCAATGGAGTTTCTGGTTACTCAGGGAATACCAGGTCCTCGTTAATGCCTGCTTCTGTTGAGCTGCTTGCCTCCTTTATGCAAGACATCCAGAACATTGGAAATGCTGACTCAGAAATTGCGAAGAACTGTGAGGTATTTGATGTTAACATTACATTAATACAACTTTTTTCTTTTTAAAGAATCAGCTTTGCATTTGGGGAGGCAGATGTAATGATGATATAAATTATCACTAAGATCTATATATATGTACTTAATCTTTGTGATGGGACAAATCCTTTTACACTGTATGAACTAATCACATGGATGGATTTTACTGCAATTTCATCCTAGCTCTTTACAATATCTTAGCTTTTTATCTTAGTGTTTTACAACACAGATGTGAATATTTTTTTAAGTTACAATATGTAAAGATTGCAAGTTTTTGAACTAAAAAATTTAAACCTTTAAAATTGTAGCACTTCAAACCAGTCTGAAATGATCCTAGAAATGAGAAGTTTTATTTCTAAAAATGGCTCTGTCTTAGTTGAATTATTTACGTATTCCATTTGTAAAGATGTGTAGATGATTAGTCTGTTCCCTGATTTAGAACAAGACAAAAATAATGATGTAGGCTCAATGAGCTAATTCTCCCAGATATTTTTTTTTTAATGTTGTTTTTGTCCTTTTTTTTTTTTTTTTTATTTCAAATTTTTAGTTTCCATAACGAACATCAGGTTTCCACACCATGGGCTTGTTCCTGCAGAATTTTTGAGCTTTCTGGCTGTGGTCCATCAAACTGTCTCTTGACAGATGCTTATTTGGTGCTTATTAACAGCTCCAAGAAAAGAATATAGAAGTCTGTGTCTAGGCACATGCATTCTATGCCCTGTGTCTTATGCTTCAAGTATCAGACTCCATAAGCATTAGCACAAAAGTAGTTTTTAAAATTCAGATTTTACCACATTTTAGGAACCCTATATATCTGACTCTTTGTTTTCACTGAGCAGTTATGCATCACGGCCTTCAGCTGGATTGTTGAAGTGAAGAGCTTCTTATTGAAGCAAATGGGTCACTAGACATAGGGATGTTTAATTATAAATATTAAAATTTTATTGATCTGGAATCAAGGTTTCAAAAATTTAACTGTACTTTACTGCCAGCTGTTTCTGCTTTTAAGTAGTTTGATTTTTTTAAAAATAGAATAACTCTTTTCCCTTGTTTGTTCATTTGGGTTTGTTTTTTTTTTTTTTTTTTTTTAACCAAACTTAAATTGTAGAGATGTATTATCTGGCTGTCTGGAAGGACCTTTTTTAAGTGAATGTGTCAATAGTGAATTGTTTCCATTGATTGATGTGATAGGGAGCTGCAGATATTGTGGAGTGGACAACCACAATGCTGTATTAAATTTTGTATTATGTCAGCACTTAAGTGTAAGACTACAAAACCATTACGTAGCTAAAGTAAAAGGCAAGAGATGCGATATGACTGTGCTTTAATTATTTTACTTTGTGATTTAATAGACAAGGTGGCTACAGTTATTGAGGCTGGTAGAAAAACAATGTCAGGAACAAATAGTTGCCCAGCAAGAGCATTTCCACCATCAAATCCAAGTAAGTAATGATTTGTTCATGTAGGTTCATTTGTTCAATCTGCCACCCCACCCTCCACCTCCAAAGCAATGCAGGCGCTCCTGTGTTTTCTACAAGTATACCAGACCGGCAGTTAATGGAAGTGGATGACTGGAATGCTGATTTACAGGATGATAGCCTTGGCTAATTAACAAAATAACTGGTAGGAACCATTTCAGAAGTAAAGATTCTTGGATTATTTGTTTTCAATTGACCTGTTTTCACAAACGTTTGGTTCAGAATGCCCACATGATAATTGGATTTTGTAGGTACAAGCTGTTTTTTCTTAACTGTTAGACTGTATGATTTCTGATTTTGAGACATTGTCGTTTTCTCTTCATGAGAAAATGTTATGTAACTTGTCATTCCCTCATCTCGACAGTATCTGGCATAGGAAATCATTCACTGTAATAGCTGAACACTGATTTCACCCTTCAGTTGAACAGTCTCCTTTCTAAGTATGAAAAACTGTCCATGTGAAGATTCGCATTTTTGCTGAGCCATATTTATCCATTCAAACAGAAAAAATGTGTATGTGTGTATAAGAGGCAGTAATTCTATAAATATATAATGCTTAATATCTTCATCATTTTGGTTGCTGTTTTTCCCTTCCCTTTCCTGATGCCCTCTACACTAGTAGTAATCAACAGTTCCTGAACTGAATTAACAAGAGGTACTGTCCTTTTATCCTATCTCTCGCTCACCTCCCTTCCCCACCTTCCCCTCCCATCTTGTTATTTTTGTCCTGCCAGTGTTTCCTTCCCCTGTATTTGCTTCCCCTTACTGTAGTGGTTTGATTCACTTGTTGCTAATCGTAGTCTTGACTGATCCGTTGTGCTGGCTTTGCGAGTTTTTGTCCTTTTTAATAGGAAAGCCTACCTCTGGAAGAGTTGAGTTTGTGGTATCGGCAGGGACTTACTAACTGCATGAGCTACCACGCTAAATGGAAAATCAATGGCTGTAACTGACTTTCAGTTGTATGAGTGCATTAGGTAACATAAATGGGGCTGTTCTAGACTTAAACTGGTATGCCAGTGACCTAGAGAAAATACTGAAATACAGGCAACTCAGCACGTTCTAAAAAGAAGAATAAAAAGACAAAGCAAATAATCTACTGTTTGGGGTAGAAAAGCAAGACGCTGCTTTAGTATTGACATGACTCTGAGATAAGGCTTGCACTATGCTGTGTTTCATGCATATGAAAATACATCCTCATCCTTGTGAAAATATGGATCAAAAGACCTTGAGTTCATTTTGGAATTGGTGGGCTCAGTCCTTGGCTTATGTAATTTATACACTAGAAGGCAAGTGTGCTAATGACAAGCTATCACAACCTGTGTATCATCTGAAGATCAGACTTTACTGAAGATAATTTTTTAAAAAAGAAAAGTTACTGACAGTCCCAAAACTCTATAGAAACGTCATCCTATTTTTCCCAGGTCTTTTCTTCTCTTGGAATTATTTGTGACTGTGCACAGAGAAGTAAAAGTGCTATTTAATTGGAATAGTTGCCTTTCACTTTTCCCTCACAAGGTCTTAATGACAAAGATTAAATGTCACCGAGAATCTGATCAGTTTGGTTTTTTATTTTTCCTCCCACAATTCTGCTGCTTCCCTTTTGTTCTCCTTTCCCTACCTTCCTCGAGAGAGCTGAATCACAGAGTTAAAACGCAAATGATTGCTGCAGTCATGACTGAAATAACTAGCACAACAAAAAACTTCGTTACAGCAGAAAACTTCATACTTCTTTTTTTTTTTGGTGGGTTTTCTTTTGCATAGAGAGGCTAAGCTGAAATTAAATTGTTAATTCTATGGCAAGTTAGTAAAACATATGAGACATGGTTCTGACTAGTGTTACATGTAGGTTCCTCTGAAATTAAGCCTTATCTTTTATTTCTTACTTTCAGAGAACAAATTATTTTTGTTCAATTTGTGCTTTCGACTTGCTATTCGTATGTGAGTAATGTACTGTAGTTTGTTGGAAAAATAGTATTAGAGTTCCATGTTCTTAAAATTATTGAAAGTTCTGGGTGTGGTTTTTTTTTTTTTTTCCTTCCCCCTGCCCTGAGGGAATTAGTCTGAAATTTTTTCTTGAAAACAACTATATACTCTGGTCTTGTAATGTGTAATGAGGGCTGTGTGCTCACGTAGAGATCAGTAATCTCAGCGTAACTCTGAGAAGTGCTGATTGCTGGCCAAAGGACGCAGCCATGGGCACTAGTGTGAAGTCTGCTCATAGGCCTTGCCATAAGCATCGGTTGTTTCTCAGGGCTGTTCCAGTATAGCAGTGCACAACTGTAAAAATGAAAAGAATATTACTTAGTATCTAATATACTGAAATAACTCCTTGCAGACATTGTAGACTAAAGAGTTAAGCAAGCTGTTAAATCTCTTTAAGTGATCTAGTTATAGGTTTGCTCCACTCCATCAGGTACCAAATCAATAAAAATGTAGATCTTGGTGTTATATGAATTGCCCAATAGCATCTTATCAAAATCAGATATTTTAAAGTCAAGTTTTATGCAAATAATCTTACAGAGGTACATTATTCCTATTAGCATAATAGTGTAATGGTTTATACTTCCATTAAAGCATCCTTGCAATCTGTAAAAATGTATATCCGAGTTCTAAATTTTTAGATGTAAACTTAGCAAAAGACTTTTGTCCACTTCTAATGACATACATAGCTTATATTTCTTTGGCTGGTAGGTAACTGTGGTTCCGAAGGCATGTAGTGAATAAATGCATGCTTTTTTTTTTTTTTTTTTTACATTAATAAATGACTACTGAGACCTGTAATTCACTGCATGGAATTAAGGATTGTTACCATGCACATTTACTGTTATGCACAGTATGCATATATCTACTTTATGCATGCCATGTCTACACATTGAAAAATTTGAGTTATTTGAAATAAGCACTCTAATTCTCTCACTAATAACATGAATTGAAGATGCATCAAAATATAAGTATGATTTGTGGCAAGATCTCATCGGAATTTTGCCTTTATTTTCCTATAGCTGATTCAGGATGAGATAAGGCAGTTAGTGAAGCTGCAGACCAGCAATTCGGGTGCCGGCAAGAGCAGAAGTTTGCCTGCCAAGCTCACAGATGCTTTTTCATCACCAGAAAGTGACATGGGGATGCGTTCTGAAATCTTTGAAGAAAACGAGTGCATTGTCAATCAGCTTCGATCTAATGAAGCAGAAAGTCAACCACACGCGTCTGATCTGCATCAGGAATGTTTTGCAAACGATGCTTCCATGAACAGCGGGTACGGTACGCTTTCTGCCTCCGAACTGAACCCTAGCAAAGCTAACGGCATTAGCAAGCGCACAGACTACGTGGAGAAAACTTCCCAAGGACAGGGTGATGCAGCAGTATTGCAGAGTGATGCAGCTGTAGCCAGCGTTCAAAATAAAAGAGAACTTTTCCCTGCAAAAACAGAGGAAAATTTTTCCTCAGGAAGGAATGATATTGTAGTTTCTCCTGCTGAATTTGAACAGAAAGTTGATGAAGCTCAATGTGGAAAAAAAGCCAGGTAAGTGATAAACTTTCAAAATATGTTAATTTATTATAGTCCCCATTCAGTAAACAGCTTGTGGTAACTGGAAACGTGTAAGAACTGAATGGAACCTCTTACTTGTAAGAAATACTGTGCTGCTCGGTATGTAAAGTTATTTGTTTAGCCTGATGCTTCTGCATGATCTATATTTGCATCTGCAGTGTTTATCTTTCATAGATATGGTGGGGGGGAAGGATGAAAATCTACTTTCTTTCTACTGCAAATTTTAGCTAAGATACAGTTTGCGTATAGTGTTTGTCTGTGCACCAGAAGTTTAGGTGCTGATTACCCATTTTATATGACTGATACTTTGCTGTTGTGCTCAGTCTTTTTTCCTAACTTATTGGCATACATTACAATAATAAATTGTATCAGACCACAGCCAAACAAGTTTGTGGTTTGTTTTTTGTTTGTTTGTTTGTGTTTTTGTTTGGTTGGTTGGTTGGTTGATCTTTGTTTTGCCCTATTCAATAGATGGGTGAATTTACCAAGATATTTTTGAAAGACTGGCCAGCTAATTTGGCTCTAATACTGACCAAGCACTGCTCTAGTTGCAGATAACTTAACAACATACTTACTCTCCCTGTAAGATTGGGCTGTAGTGGCAGTGGCTTCATGTGGTCGCGAGCAGTATCGGAGGTCTTTGGGCAGCATGTTGCTTCCAAGTCCCTGATAGCAGTTTGCAGAGATAAAAATTTTCTCTCTACTGGAAAAACAAAGAATCGAGAAAATGAACTTGCATTTTGCTAGTATGTAATAAAACAAAGAACCAGCCTTCTTTAGAGGATTTGGTTTGGAGATGTGTTATTCCAACATTTCGGGTAGATCATAACTCCACTGGTAGGTATGTTTGCTTCTTCTGTTCTGGGGGGATTTATTCCAGGATTACATTCATGTTGCACAGTTCCATGAGGGGAGTAGCTTCAATTCATGGACTGCCAGGGAACTTAGAGCTGGAGAAGCTCAATTCAAGAGTGTTTGACAACTTAATTTGATAACTAAGACAACTTCTGAAACCATTAATGTATGACTCTTTTCCCTTTTTATTAAAAAAATGCAAGTTCTTTTATTTGAGATAGCTTTCTGTTTTGTATTATGAACTCCGTTGGAAGGAAGAAAGAGTTCAAAGCAAAATGGAATAGTTCAGTTAACCCAAACTGGTTTTGTTGTTTTTTACGTTTTCAGTTGTAACCTTTCTTCATCCTTTTCAGTGTATGTCCCGAACCAGGACAATATGTAGTTTTTAAAAATGCCGCTTCTTACAAAATGGGGAAATTTGTTCCACATCTGCCTCTAAGGAGAGTTTCAGGATGTCTCTGTTCCTGATATTTTGCTTTTTTCTGTTTCCTTCTATATCTTGTTTTGATCTTTCTTATCCTTGAAGATTCTCTTGAGTTGGAAGGCATCCTTAGTGTGTCTTAGCTGATGTCTTCTTTACAACCAGACTGATAACACAATAAGAAAAAAACCCCTGCATTTATATTCCAGCTTAATGTTGTGGGTTTGATCAGTATCTACTTGAACAGACCAAAAAATAGTTGCCTGGCTAAAAATATGGAGCTCTTTGCTATGATTTTTTTTATTATTATTATTTTTTTTTTGGTAATAGGAAAGCCATTTTGATCATGGGTGCAGTCGATTAGCACCTTTCCTTTCAGTGGTTTGTTTGTTTGTGGGTTGTTGTTGTTTTGTTTTACTTTATTAAAAAAAGCACCCTAAAACACTTCAGCATTCATTACTTCATATTGTTTCTCAAAAATGCACAAAGGCAGTGGAGTTTTAGTGCCTATGTTTCACCTTGAAGATGAAATTGATTTTATGTCTCCACCGAAAAGAGCTTGTGTACTGACGGTGTATGTATGTTTCTTACCATCTAGTAAATCTTTAACATCATGGGCACAAAAGCTGAAACAAAACCAACCAAAAAGAATAAATGCCGGAGAAGTGTGTGTGAACTCTATGCAAGAAAATGAGCAAGCAAAGAAATTACCGCTTGAGAATGTAAGTCTCATTTTATGATGTTTTTTTTCTAATTCCATTCTTGTCACTGGTATTTTTTCAGTGTTATAGTATGTTCCGATCCAGCACGTGCTTTCAGACTTAGCTTTAACCATTTGAGTGGTGGTGTTTCCTTTTATATGCTTAAAGTTCATGTGGGCTGAGTTTACTTCTTGGATCATTCTATACTCACACACATAGGTAAAGTAAGACAAAAAATAGGTAAGGAATAATATAAGCCAGAATAGCTGAGTGGCCCATGTTTTTTCCTTATAGAGTTAGTAGTCACATTCTCAATTGAAGCTTCAGGTCATAGTAATTTATTGTGCCTTATAATTTTTGGAAGGATCTTTGATTTCAGCTGGTAATGTCTCTTTCAGTAAACAGAAGTCTTTGCCTGTGGAGGCTTTAGCCACTTTGTTCAGGACAGACGGTATTCTTCCAGCTTGGGATTTTAAGTATGAGGGACTTTTTGGTTTAGTTTGGTTTGAGCTTTAATGTTGTTTATGTGAGACTAATACATTCTTTTATGCCTGTGTATGGCTATGATTTTAACTAAATCGAACTACTCCAAGCACAGTTACAGCAGCGGTTACTAAAAGTAACCAACGCCCACAACAGCCATTTAGGAAATCTGGCTCTTAGAGCCATTCATAGTGATGCCTATTGCTGTGACTGTTGAATCAGCTCAAAATGCTGCTTCTGAGAAGAGTTTGGTTCGTCCCCCCCATATTCTTACGTTAATAATTGTGTATGTCAACAAATCTGATTATTTTGGGGAGGGAGGTTTAATCACATATTTTTCTGATCCAAAAGGATGTTGTACAGCATGGTTACATGAGTAATCATCTGACACGTAACTATGAAGTTTTAGGATTACTTTCAGTATATTAGTTGTCACAAACCTCTCTCCTTATGCTGTTTTTAAGGAAATAATTCCTGAAACTCTGTGAGTGACTCCACCTACAATAGGAAAACTAGCAAATATAAATCACTTGATTCAAGGCAGGGTCTGTTTTCTTTCATGTGGTCACTTTGAGGGTGATCCAGAAAGGGGAAGTGTAGCTGTTTGGACTTCCTGTCTCTAGTCTTCTCTTGTCAGTGGAAATAAGATGTTACTCTGAGGGGATATTTCAAACCTGGAGTCAAATTTATCTGCTGTGGATAGTTGCTTTTCTCTCTCAGCTGTTGAAAATACCTTTATCTTTCTATTCCTTTGTGAGAATTCAGTTGATACCCCTTCATTTTCCTTTCTTCCTTCTTAGGCAAAGGAGAATACCTAAATAAAAACATTAAGAGGGACAAAATAGCCTTGAGGTGAGATGGTACTTCATGCAAAAACTTGAAAAGCTTTAGTTCTAAATTTTTTTTTTTTTTTTTTTTTTACTTTCATTAACTCAATGGTTACTGTTTTAGTTGTCAGTTGTATGAGCTGTATAAATTTGCCAAGTAGCCTGACTGTTAAGCTGCTGTGATGGAACAAAAAGCCCTAAGTATGGTAGAAAAGAGCAGTGTGAGATGGCCACGTTAAAGCTAGCAGCCCTTACTCTGTTGCTCTTGTATTGCTGTGTTATTTCAATGACATTTCTTCCTTTGGTTAAGAGGAGAGTTGTAACAAAACTTAAATTATGTGAATCTTTCCCGTATGTTGGTCCCACCCTTTCAAAAGTTGTTTCTGTAATGAGCTAGGGAGGTTGATTAGAAAGTTTGGAGTGATGAGAAGGGTATGTAGTGTCTTTTCTGTCTGAGATGATAGACAATGTTTACCTCTGGATTTGTGGTAGGTGGAGTCATAACAGCTGAATATAAGAATTTCCAATCTTAGGATGAGAAAAGAGTCACGCTTCATTGGCAAGTCATCCCTCTAGATAGTTGCACCTCTTAAGGAGCAAGAAAGTTTAGATGTCTGTCGAAAATGTGCGGTTTTGTAACAGTTAATGTCAAAAATGCTCCACAAGCACACTAGAAAATACCACTGTCTTTTCATTATGTGGCTTAGCTTAGTTCCCCTTTTGACTGTGATTGCCCTGAATATAAATTGTATAGATTTGGATCAAGCTATAAAATGAAATTTAATCTTTTTGCTTAAAAAGACTAACAACATCTGCAATATTTTAAAAATTGTGCTTTCTTTTTTTACTTACAAATCTGTTTTTGCTTTGTAATTTTAGACAAACCTTACTGATGCTGCTTTGCCACCTTATACTTTTTACCTCAATCAACCGAAGGAAAGTCCGAATTCCTTAGTATCTGAAGCTTCAGGTACAGTTAATTCCTCGTATTTAAACTTCCTTTTCTTTTGATTTCTCACTTTCTAAAACTTTTGCTAGAATGCATCTCCAGTAACTTTGGAGAGATGAGGAGAGTGTGAGCACTGACAAGCTATTTAACTTTGATACAGCGTAATTCTGCTTTTCTTGCTTCCTGTGTATCACTGCTGGCAGACGTAGGACATGTAGCCTTATTTTTGCTTCAAATTTCTCAATGTTTCAAAGCTGAGCTTTATGTTTAAAACTGTTTCAGAATGTAATTACTATTAAAATCATGGTAGGGTATCAAATGATCTTTCAAATGTCAGCACTGTTGGTCTAGTAATCAGAGGAGGGCATGGTAATAGAGACAGAATTCCTGTAAGCCAAGGGCATGATTCAATAACTGTGTGAATAGACAAGAGCAAAAGAATGCAGTGTGTAATGTGGTGGCTCTTTAATTTGGAAGAGGGGGATGCTTTTTTGTGTTTTGGTATGGTTTTGCTTTTGTTATTTTAGGGTGTGTTTGTGGGGTGGTTGGTGGTGGATTTTTGTGATATTTGGGGGTTTGACTGTGGGGTCTCTTTTTGTGCTCAGGGTGTTTTTTGTGTTTGTTTGTTTTTTTGTGAAAGCCAAACAACTGACTCACATATTTTGATTGCAGTAGGATGGGTTCATTTCAGTAACAAACAGGGGCACAGAGATGCAGCCCTGCTTCTTCACAACCCATTGAGAGGGGGGCACATACAAGAAATTGAAGAGGGGTTGAGACTGTATCTGTGCCTTTTGTGCTATACCTCTTAGTCCTGGTAGTCTATCTTTTTGCATGCTGCGGAGTGCTATTGAGTACCAAACCAAAGAGTTTGTAGTATCAAATGGCAGTTTCTAAATAATTTTTTTTTTTTTTTTTTTTTTTTCTCATCAGGACTTTCGTACTGGAAATTAGATGAAAAGGAGATGTATCACTCTTTACCAGAGAATTTCAGAAGTGAATTTGCTGATGTTTTCTCCACAAAAGTATCACCAGATCAGGTAAACTTTGTACATGTTTTAAAAGTTGTCTTATAGTTGCTTGTCATCTTTGCTTTTTTTTTCTATGATGGAAAGAATCAGCTCTCCAGAAGCTAACTTTTCTTTGAGAACTCTTCTGTTCGTTCAGTCTCTCACATTTTGTTCCTTCATCAGTCATTTATCCACACTAAAGTAACTTGGAATTTATTGACCTTCTTTTGCCATTTAAAATAAATTGTGTCTACAGAAGATTAAAGAGACTAACCAGTATATTAAAAGTGTTATGTGCCTCATTAAAGTCTCTTTTTAAAATTTGGTGCGTTGAATAGAGCTGCCTTCTGTTCTGAACTGCTTGGTTAGCTAAACCCACTCCACAACTTCTTTATCTGTATTGGGGATGGAGGATTGTGTTCAGATAAACTAATGTAGCAAATTTTCCTGTTGCAGTTGTCTTCTGGTGATGAAACAAAGCTATCATCACTAAAGGATATTTATCATAAAAGACAAAGGGAAAACAAGCAGCTGCCAGACCAGAATTTTATGCCTTCTTCCCAGTCAAGTCACCCACCAGAGGTAACAGTAATTTCATTACTTAACGTCTCAGTTTGAAGATATGATCGGTTACAAGTTGGTTTCACGTTAATTGGCCCCTGCTGCCACCTCCAGTGTTATGCTGGAACAGCAGTTTGTGCAGCTGTGTAATGAACCAGATGGGAAAGGATCCTCTAAGAAGACCCTGGGTAAAGGAAAACCTTTGCTGCACAACCTTGAGAATGGCGCAGGGACAAATGTGCTGATGCTGAGGCTGCAGCTGATGAAATGCACGTGGAACTGCAGTCACAGAAGCAGAGTTTTCTTACTAGTTCCCACAGGACAAGCTAATTCCACCCATGAAACAGAAGAGGCATAGGTTGTGGAAATATTCGTTATCGTATCTGTTTCTTTATACAGCTTTGTCTTGTACCAAATCCAGTAATGAAGGCTACTGTGTGACTGTCTTGTTTATGTAATCCATGAAGTGATTTTCATAACTGTACAAAGTTTTATTGTTTCAACCTACAAGCAGACATCATAGTCCTTCTGTTGACATAACTGAAATTTCAAAAGTTTTCTAGACAGCTACAGGTGTTAGATATGTCTTTTATTCTTAACAGAAACTTTGAAACTCAAGTTGCAAACGTTAGGAATATGTACCATCATCTAAGCTGTTACAGGTCCCTTCATCTTGCTTGTCACTACCAAATGACTGTAGTAATATCCAGTGTAATTCCTGCAGTATATTATATGGATTACTAATGTCTTCAGATAAACACCATTTACAAGAAGAAAAGTTAAATCACATTTTTTTAAAGTATTGTAACTTATTTCCTAGATCTTGACGTTGGACCCAACCCTGCATATGAAACCAGGTCAGCAGAACCCAGGACGCTGCTTTTTCAATATTCCTGAAGAGACTACTCCTTTTTCTCCAGACTCCATGGCAGAGCCCGGATTTTCAAGTCATTGTGACACAGACTCTTTTTCACAGACAAGTAATTCATCTCAGTTAGATGATTCTCCAAAATATCCTGCCAGCAGCAGAGCTGTGCATTTGGACCTCTGGAGAAATGACCCATTCCAAAATGAAAACCAGACCAGCTGTCCCTTTCCAATGGCATATACAGATGCTAATAATGATAATTTAGTCAACACTGAGGAGGAAGAAACACTGACTCTAACTCCATCTTCTCTTACTCAGTGTGCTGACAGCAGTTTGCCAGAATACAGTCTTTCCGTGACATCTGTTGAAGATCCAGTGATAATGTCAAAGTAAGTAATTTCTTTAAATTTATTTTTTTAAAAGTCGTAGAGTTGGTACTTTCATGAAAGAAGTAACCTTAACAATACTAGTGAAACAAACAAAATACGTGAGTTCTGTTTGCTTAGAACATAACTGGACATTGCTGCTTTTCTTTTTTCTTTCTCCTCCCCTGAACTACAGATGGGGTATAAATAGCACGGTCATTTTCCACTTTGTACATTTGTCTTTCTTTAGACTGTACTATTTAATCTTCTTTAGACCATACTCTTTAATCTGAGGCACAGTATTTGTTATCTGTCTTCCTGGTATGTCAAAGCCCTAACTGGAAGACAAAACAGTTTTCTGTGTTTTAATGCTTTGGTTATTTCTGTTTATACATTAACATAAAAATACATGCTTCATAGGCTGTATAAGCAAGTTAATTTAGGTGGAGAATTTTAAAGTCCTGTGGTGGTTATGTTTTCCTATTTAGAGCCAAATGGTGGGAGAAGTACAGAATTACTGCACTTAGGAAAAATAAATATCCCCCATTGACTGTTGAGGCTTTAGTGCAAGCCTTGGGTGTCTTACAGCACTTAGAGCAAATGATGAAGCTTTCTTTGCTTTAATATGCATGCGACAAAGTTCTGTAAGAGAGGTTTATATGCTGAGTTCATTATGTGTGAATGAATACAGCAATGCATGGTTATGTGGATATTGTTGTTCTTAATTTTGAAAATAGGATTAGGCAGAACTTGAGGGAAAAACATGCTCGACACATAGCTGATCTGCGAGCTTACTATGACTCTGAGATACAAAGCTTAAAACAGCAGCTAGAGGCAAACCATAAAACTACTTCATCTGAAGACTTGAAGAAAATCAATCAAAATCTTGCTGACAGGTACTCTTTGTCCTTGCTTGTCCTCTTCCTGTGTTACATGGTATTCTTTCCGCTTTGCAAACAGTATGCTTCTTTAGAATATCTTGGCAAGTTTGTGTTACTCTTAAATTCTGAAGATTTCATGCATCTATGATACTAATATTTTCCTATTAAATATAAATTTTGTGTTATTTAAGATCAGTTTAAAATTACTGTTAGGCAGCAAGTTTGATGTTTGGACCAGAGGTCTTGTTTGACCTGACTTTTGCTGAAGCTAGTGTAAGTTTTGTTCAAGAAGGGCTGGCAGGCTGAAGTAGTCCTAAGCAATTTTTAATGGAAGTATCTGTGTTGTAAGATAGTGCTCACCTGTCACCCTGGTGAACTTCATCCCTCTTTACCTTTCATGTCAAGGCCACAGATAATACAGGACCAATCTTGATTTCGTTGTTAGCGTTATAAAGCCAGTTTGCCAGTCAATGCCCTTTGACCAGATATACTACTGGAGTCTGTGTGCCTCACCTATATATTCCGTTAGATACAGCCTGAATGTGTGCTATATATAGAAATTCAATGTGATTTTTATATCCTTACTTGCTATTGTAAATTTAGACAGCTAAAATACTTTACAAAATCCATGCCATTCAGAATAATTGAAGAAGTGTGTGGATAGCTGGGACTCTTCTGTACTTACCTTCCAGCACTACTGTGTTCTAGCTATTAAAAGTGACTTCTGAGCAGTCGTGTATTGAGTTAAAGTAGCTTGCGATACGATTTCAGTCACTAATTATCACACAGCATCATAAATTAGCTGAAGCAGAACTCTGCTCCTGTGCATCTCAGCTGCTTTTGGTTCTGCAGCTCTTATGCTCTGAGCCATCTGGAGTCTCTGCATGTGTCAGATTTTTGTAATCTGTATGTTCCAAATAGGTGTGACCAGTTGGATGCGGCTCTGAATGAAGCAAGTGCTCGCATAAAAGCCCTTGAAAATAAGAATAATATGTTAGAAAAACAAGTGGTAAGTATATGTTCTTAAATCAAGTTGTTTTTTAACTAAAAGGGTGAGAGAATGCACTTGTTCATTATCAAGCTGATCTGTGTTTCCATATCCTTCTCTTTTCTGTTTTCAACTGTTCTCCCTAATGTATGGCATCAGCCAGTATGTCACTCCAGTGGCTTTCCCAGCTCAGTTTCTTAAGACTCCCTACTTGAATCATCATCACTTTTGCTTATGAGCAGCCTTTCCAGGTTAGCAGGGATCAAACTAAGTTTGAGTGAAATATTGTGATGTGCTTATGATGTCTCTCTAGATTTTTTTTTTTTTTTTGGTAATATTATTTTCTCTTTGATTTCTTATTAGTCGTTCTAGCTAGGTCAGACCAGTTTGCTTATGACTGCGTAGCTGCATTTCTTGGTCAAAGCTGGGATTAGAGACCTAACCTCTAGATATTTTAAGTCCTATAAAATAAATACATCTTTTGAGACTGTAGTCTTCATTTTAGTTCTTTATGCATCACAAAAAGAGCAAAAATCTTGTTTAGTTCATGTACAGATGTACCCTTGTTTTCTGTTTAGAAGACTTTAGTTTATGCTTTGTACTGAAATAAAAAAATCTGCTAGGTAAGCATTATAATTAATGTTTTTTGTCCTACAGGCAGATTGGAGAGAACGCTTTTATGCAGTCAGTGATACTTCCAAAGTTTTGCAAGAACGTGTTGAAGAAATGCGCACAAGTAATAAAGAGAAGGATAACACTATCAGTCGACTAAAACTGAGGCTGAAAGATCTAGAGGAGGCACTTGAAAAGGCCTACAAGTTATCAGATAATAAAAATACAAGGCTAAAGGAAGAAAATAAAATGTTTCAAAATGTAAGAAAGAAAATGGGCAATGATGTTTACAGTTTCACAGCATGTTATGAACACAGCAAGTGCTGGGTGTTTTGGAAAACTACGCAAAGTTTACCACTTTAAAGTCTTAGTGCACAACTAAGAACAGAAATTATTCAGCTGACTACTTAGTAGGCTAGATGTTAAGTGTTACTATGGACCTAATTGATATTTAAAAACAATTATTTAAGGCAACAAGTGTGGACTTGATGTGGTAACGCTTGTCATAGTCTGTCTTGGGTATTTTATTACTCTGCATGCTATTAGTTTTATTCTTAGAGGTATTGCAGGAAAATATTTTAGAAAGTTACTTTTTCCTCTCTCAGGCTTAGTGGAGATCCACTAAATTTTTCATAAGTCATCACAACTTGCTGAAACTGTTAATTGTGTATGATTTTAGACTGGATCAAAGGAATTGTTCCTCTGATTCTTCAGTAATAGCTTTATGGAATGTTTAAATGGATTGGCAAAATGGATGTTAGCTGGAAAAGCTACTTCATACTTTAACTCCTTTTTTACAATAAAAATTTCAAAATACAAAGTTAGCTTTAAAGTCAGTAAGGAATTTTACCGGTTCATTTAACTCCTTCGGTTTCTTCAGAGATAAATAATTTGAAAATTAGAAATACATTATGTAAGTAGCTCTGTCTCCTCTTGTCCTAATTATAACTTTTTGTTCCAATTAGAAGAAGCTAGAACTTAACAAATACTACTAGAGTACACTCTTTGTCCACTGTAGTGCTTCTGCGTATGTTAGGCAAGCAATTTAGGTGACTTTACGGCAGTCAACAAAACTGTTAATTGTGTGTGATCTCAGTGTGGGTTTGTGTGTTCTTTTTTGTTTTAGCTTTTAGGAGAATATGAGTCCCTTGGAAAAGAACATGAAAGAGTAAAGGTAAGTACACGCTAGTTAATTAAAAACCAAATATGCAAAATATGCAATAATGTGCCATAGAATTAACTGAATTAACTTAAGTATTTTGAAAAAGATCACACGGAAAGATCCATATTTATTTTGACTGATGGCTTCTTACTGCATCCTCAGAGCCCTGGAGGGAAAAGGAGGGAGTTTGGAATGTATTGTTTTCCAGTCATAGACAGCAAAAATACTGCAAAGTCAAAGCTAAAGAAATGTAATAGACGTCCCTTTCAAATAGGAAGGTGGATTTAATGTATTATTTTCAAGACTGATGCAGAGTTACTGTTTTTTCTTTTAATGTGTTTCTGTAGTTTCTAGGCTTTTTAATTTTTTTCCTTGTGTACTTGTAGGATACATTAAATACAACTGAAAACAGGTTGCTTGATGCAAACACGCAGATTTCTGATTTGAAAAGGTAAATGTGAAACTGTCTTATTACTATTTTAATAATATGAAATATCGTCTATGGCCTGAACATTTACTCCTAGATTATGAAGGCTGTACATCTGCAAGTTTAATTACATCTCACGAAGCCTTCATGTTGCTTTATGTTACTTTGCACACACTAAAAAAAGTCTTGTTATTTTAGAATGTGGTTTTTTGGCTTCCTCAGTCACAACATCTTCCAGTGGGATGTAATGAATTGCTTCCTTTCTGACAGCTGTCATTCAGCTAGCACAGCCAGTCCACTGCTCAAGCTTTACACTTGTCCTCTCAGGAAGCCCCATCTTCAGCTAACCAGTCGCTGTTCTGGTTTTTGAGAGTGAGGATGCTGACAGGAGTTTGCTGTTCAAGATTATGGCTCCTAGGCATGAATAAAGGACAGAAAGGTGTTCCATGTATAGAGCAGGAATAATGTCTCCTGTGAATGTTCTTCATGCTACCTGGATCTGTTTGTTTGGTTTTTTTTGGTTGGTTGTTTTTTTTTTTTTTTTTTGTTTTGGTTTGGTTTTTTTTTTCGGATGGGAGAATAGAAATCCATTGAGCTCTGTACTTTCTGGGTAGGCCCTAGGCAAGATGTATGTGACCATTAAGGGGTTTACAGTTATAAACTTATCCTCTAGTTTGAGATTTATCAGCTGCTCTTTGTCAAGGCTGTTAAACAGCACACTTGTTCAGGAACGTCTAGAGAGGTGGGAGGACAGAATATCTAAGAGGGCTCTTGTAGGACTGCAGTGAGGTGATGTTTTACGTCATTCATCTCCCTTTGAGGTTTTTGGGTATGTGCTGTCATAGTTTCCTGTTACGTTTTTATATGAGCAGCTGCAACCCAGACTGTTAGAAATATTTTTGTTTTATGCAGTTTTCAATGATTCTTCTAGAAATGTGGCTACAAGTTTCGCCTCAAAATCCATTTCAAATGTCATTGCCTCTAAGCATTAACCTGTGCACAGACTTCATCCAAAACCAGAAAAATAGTAAATGTGGTACTCAGAGATGTCACAGTCCTTTCTGTTGCTGCCCAGATCACCTGATTTTTCAGGAAGAAGAATCAAAAGAATTAATAGGAAGAATTTAAGAACGGAATAGATGGAAGCCAAAACCACTCTACCTCAAATTTCTATTGGGACTGGTGAGGAAATGAAGATTGTGTGAAGGACAGTTGAGTCAATTATTGATGCTTCTGTTTTCCTGCCTGATTCTTGATGCTGCTAGCTAGGGACCATTCCAGACTGGGAAATTGTAGTGGAAAAAGGAGACTTCTGTATCCTGCTCCAAACCCCTGTATTTCTGTTCTCAAATTGTGTTGCATTGAAGATGTGGGCTGCGTTATGTGTGAGAGAGAAAAATCGCGTTAAGAGCCTGAGCAGCAGACTGGTGGAGTTTCCTGAGTGACGTGCAGGATAAGGAGCCACTGATCAAAACCAGAGTCAGGGAGGCCTTTGTATAAATACGTCACTTCAAGGAGGAAAAACGTTCTTGTTTTGTTTTCCCTAGCGCCTCTGAGTTGAACGCTTTGATCTGCAGGAATATCTCCTGGTCCTGTCTTTCTAGCCTAGGGTACTTAACTTAGAGTTGACTAATTTTTATTCAGATATTCTAGGTGAAGGAGAAGAACAAGAGCAACTACTACATTTTTCTCTAGCTATCTAAATACGTTTATAAATATGTATTTGAATTCTAAGAAGTATGGTATCTCTTTTATGTCTTTTAAATCATCTTATAATGCATCTTTGCTACTTCCACATTAGGACAATTTCAAAACTTGAGGCTCAGCTCAAGCAGGTAGAACATGAAAATATGCAGAAACTTCGCCATATTACTGAGAGTCGTTTAAGAACCTCTTGTGCCAAGTAAGTGACTATTCCAACAATGTGGAAACAATCCATGTGTTTTAGAATACTTTTTAACATGTTTTGGCTAAAAACAGATTAAGATGATGTCAGTCCGTAGGCTAAACTGGATTAAACACGTGACATAATCCAGAGACTTGACATGCCAAGAAATTATTAAAAACAAATAAATAATTTGGATAATACGTGTGTGTCTTGGCAGACTGTCTCTAGTCTTCCCAAGTGTTTGATAGGACAAAATTGCTCAGCTGAATAGGGATTCGTGCTCAACGAAGTCCTTGGGAATAAAAATCTAATAGTCCAATTAGATATTGGAAGTTTTCTTTGTGTCTTTGTCATCAATCTGAAAGGCTGAATACTACTTTTTATGTTTCTAAATATAGTTTGAACAGGTATTCTGAGAGTAGAGTGGAAGTTCAATTAGAATGCATACTCTAGTTTGAATTGCTGGCCTGTGTTCTGGTGGTGTTCTTGGTGGTTTTTTTTTTTGTTGCTGTTGTTGTTTTTTAATGTTTTAAAGACTTGAAAACCTTTGTCTTCCTTTTTTTTTTTTTTTTTTTTATTACTTAGTTATGACTTTTGTTATCTCTCCCAGTTCAGCACTGATGCTGTGAAGCACAAAATGATAATGTAATGTGTTTTGTGGATGTCCGTTTGTATATTGAACAGTAGTATTTTGGGGGGATATGGTTTTTGATGATTATGAAGATGCAAGTAATGTCTATATTAATATACTACCGGGAAATATTTTGATTTAGAGTATTTTAATATTTATTAACAAGATCCCTCAACAATGAACAGAAAAAAGGAAGAACTGAACATAGCAGACCATGTTTGTCAGGGAGGAGGATGTAAGAGCCAACATGGATTTGAAAGTTAATCTGTCCCTAACTGATCTCAAAGAAAGCCTCATTCCAACTGAGTGCACAACAGGATAGGTTTACAGAATAGTAGTTATGGTTCATGGCTTGTATAAACTTTTCCTACTTATCTGCTTTATTGTGTATCAAAATCACATTTTTATTTTGATATTTCAAGATAATATACCTAGTGATGCTTATTAGTTAATACTTATCACTCTCAGGTCATCAACAGTGACTTTTTCTGTCACTGTTTTTTTGTTTTCTATTTTTAATTTTTCTAATAAATGGTACCAAAAAGGAGAGCTGGGGTCAAATGCTCTATTGGAAGTAATCAACACTGAAATGTTTTTGTGTAATTAGTTGAGAACTAGTTGTTACTCACACCTTGATCTGAGTGAGCAGCATTAAATTACAAGATCTTTGTGGAGTTCTGCATTCTGAGCGTATTGTGTAATTTAGACTGAGACCTCAACATACAATTTAAAAAAATATTTTATTTTTACTTTACAAACATGTTTTAAAAACCAGTTATTTTCCCACAGTGTTTACAAGTTTATTTTATGTTTGTTATTGTTTCTGTTTAACTAGAATAAACAGCTGGATTTTCTAATTTATTTTTTTTCTTAAAAACATTCCAAAGCCTTTCACAATTTTGAAGTTTTTTGTTCCAACAGCAAGTTGGCAGCTCCCGATGTCAGCAGGCGAAAGTGGCTGATACCAGGAGCAGAGTATTCAATCTTCACTGGCCAGCCTTTGGAAGTCCAGGAAAGCCCCAAAGATAACAGATTAGAAGAAACCTACGTTCCTTCTAGGTGAGTTGGTTTCGTTCGGTCTCCACTATTAGGTAAAGTTGAACACTTCTAAAAATAGTTTTATTCAGATTTGACTAGATTAATATTTTTAGATTTTTAAAATTATTAAATAGAGTTCTAAAAAATTGTTTGCAATGTTGTAGATGCTCTACAATTCCTTAAAAACAAACCAGCTTTCTTCCTTTGCTAACCTAGCTTGAAGCAAGCAGCAGCAGCCTTCAGTACCTTCCTTGAAATATTGCAAAGCTTTAGCTGCGTTTTGTGCCCACTGCCTTTATGCTTTCCGTGCTTGTGTCCAGTTCTACTCCGAGTTTGGACACCATGTGCTCTGTAGTGCTGGATGTGAGCTGTAGCAGTGGCTACAGCCTTCTCCAGTGTGAAGCTTCAGGTGTAACTTAGGGTGTAGTTTCTCAGTAGTTTGCCTTCTTCCTCAGAAGTTTCTAAAGCCTCTGTCAGGATGTATTTAGTTGTAAAAACATAACAAGTCACCAAATTTAACTCATGCTGTTCAACTTTAGATTCTTGATTTGCCCATAACACAGTCCTCCGAGGTTCTTTGCTGAAATTAACAAACACCTTTAACATTTTTGGTTTGACAACTGTAAATTTCATAGTAAATTTCTCCAGGTTTTTGGTTTTTTAGCTAATATTTGGATGCATGAACTAAAGTAAAAAACTTGATCCTTTTTTTTTTACCCCACATTCTTTAAGGCACCATTCTCCTCCTGAAAAAGACTCCTCACAAGACGGCTCCTCAATAACCACAATAGAAAAGAAAGAAAATGAGATGTCAGAAGCACCAATTATAAAAGCCTTTAAAGAACTTGAAGAAGGAAAAGGATTTAAAGATTGGGGTACACAGACAGAAAAAGAAGACACATCAGCTAGTAACTGTTATTTTTATATTCCTGACTTGTCTTTACTGGCTTTTCTTTATTTGCATGTCTTTTGGTTTTGTTATTCTCAGCATTAAAGTCCATCAGCCTTGAATGATGGGATAAAAACAGTCTTAGCATGCAAACTGCTGGAGTTTTCCTAAGAAAATTCAAAATGATATAGCTAAGTGACTTGTTTAAAATAGAGGGAATGCAAAGGTTGCTGTTGGGTCTCAAGCTAGAGAGTAGTTAATGTCCCCTTTCTAAGAATATCTCGGTATTTATAAACAGTTAATGGAGTTCTAACAAAGCTCTGGCTGGCTGTACATCCATTTTAGTTTTGTTCTCATGGTGTTGTATCACAATGTTGCTAAGAAAGCTGGCATGTGTACTATAGGACTGCACTGAGCTGTTCCAACAACACTGATTGAGAAAGCCTTGTAATTAGAAATCATCGAGTCTTTCTTAAATGCGTATATTCTTGGTTCAGGTGGGTACTGCAGCCTTCTTTTTCAAAAGATGCTTTTGTCCTGCTTTCCACTGTCTCTCTATTAAACCAGTGTTTAGTGTTGTTTCTCCCACACACACTGCAAAGCATCCTTTTTCATCAGTTAAACTATCTGTTTCGTGAATATGATGAAGAGGAAGCGAGACTTGAGCAAAACAGCACCAATATGTTGACTTGAGGCAGACTCAGTGCAGTCTTTGTACAGTAATAGCTGAGTACAGGAGAATATTTGTGAGTTGTTGTATTGAAAAAGAATGATTAATATAATAACTTTTTCCTTTTAATTAGAAACATCAAATCGACGTCAAACTGTTGGGTTTGTTGAAACTTCTCTAGTTGCTAATCGATCCCCAGAGAAAGGTAAAGACCACAGACCGAAACGGTACAGCTCCCCTTCTGGTCAGAGGTCATCATCCCTTCCTCCTTCAAACAGGAAATCAAATACTCCAAGTAAGTGCTTTTCTGAAGTTTGGTTTGTGTTACTCAAAAAGTAGAAGCAAATAATGAAAGGCTGCTCTAGAAGAAAGAAAAATAAAGATAGGATTTCTGCATTATTCTAACAGGCTGTCTGGGAAAAAAGTTTGTCTAGAATAATAGAAAATGGGAGAGTTCTAAGCTTATTTTCATTTTTCTGTGTTGTGATGCACTTTTAATCTGATTTAAGTAAACATGTAGATAAAGCATCTGATCACATGAGTGGGAGATACTGCCCTGGGAGAACTTTTAGGTAGATAAATATACTTTGTCTTTTGCAGCAACAAGAGAAATAATGTTGGCACCAGTGTCTGTGACATACAGCCCAAAACGATCTCCAAAGGAAAACCTATCTCCTGGATTTAGCCATTTGCTTAGCAAAAATGAAAACACAGTGACAAGGTACGAGTCTTGTGAATACAGTTGTGTTCTGATCATTATTATAGCAGCAGTATGTTTGTGCAGGCCTAATGCTGCTGTTTCTCATTCATTGAAAGTCCTAGAAGATGAGTCATGTCAAGATTTCTGAATATAAAGCGAAGTTTTCTTTTTTAAAATCTGGCAAGAAAAATCTGGAATGATTTCCCATCTTTAGCATTCACCAAGATGAGATGTTGGGTTTCCTATTGACACAACATTGTGTCAATGACATTGATCAGTGACATCAGTGACAAAGAAGTTACAGAATTGTTCTGTGGAGTACAGATCTATGTGCCACTTATCAGGAGATGTCAGTAAAAGTTGAAAGTAGTATCTGCCTACCTGTCATGGCCCCTACAAGCATGTTAAAAAAAATACATAAACTCAACGTTCTGCTAACTTTACTAAATTTGATGGTTTCTATAGAGATCTTTGCTTGGCAGGGCTCTAGAGTTTGAGAACATACTTAGCTGCAAGATTGAAGTGTAGGATATGTGGGAAGAAGAAATATCTAGCACCACTTTTGTGGTTCTTGAGCCTGACAACATGGGAGCTCAGTGTGTTGGAGAGTGGCAGCCTGGCCTGCTTCTGGAAGTCACGTGAATGAAGGGTTTTGGTGTGTGCAAACAGGAGTCTATAGGGGTATGGTACTGTGAGCAGTAATCAGAAGACTTGAAATGCCTGTAGGATAGAAATTGTTTTAGATTAAAAAAAAAAGTTTATTTAACCATAAGGTGGAAAAGTAGAAAATACTGTATTGCTTGATATGTGATTTCTAGCAAGTAATTGTTGTGTGCTTCCTGCTCTGTAGATTTGATGTACTTTTAGATGACGTGGAAACTGGTCCTACATCTACTTCACAGCACAGTAATCCAAGAAAAAGGCTTCAGTTTCTCTCACTAGATGATGTAGAAGGTAATCTGTCAAAGTGGGGGAAAACGGTTCTTTATTATTTTTACCATAATTTCTTCCACATTGGTAACAGCTGCTTAAATAAAAGGTTGACACTTTACTCTATGAAGTCCAACTTTTAAAAATCCTCTAAATCTTGTCTTATTCCTGTAGACAGAGAAATACCATTCATACAGTATTTTGTTTTTATGTATATGTGTGTGTGTTCACAAACACGTTGGAACAACAAAAGCAATTAATTTGACAAGGAAGAGCAGTATGTTTTCCTGTGCTTGACTCAGTTATCCAGTGCGTATCTGTTTCAGATTTTTTAAATGATTGATTGAAACAAATCTTTTCTTACTTTTGTGATTCTTGTCACAATGTTCTGCTTTTGTTTTTATTAACGCATTTATTTAGACAAGTGTTTTCATGACAACTAGTTTATATGGTGATATTTAGAAATGTTGTACCAGTAAAAGTAATTCCTAATTAGCGCGGTACAGTAAGCGCTACTGTTAACCAAGAAATATGCTGTGTTTATAAAGGTCACTTGAAAGATGATCCATACAAATGTTTTGCATTCTTCTGGGAAGTTTGTCACTATCCTTGGTTTATATACCTCCCCAGATCACACTGCTTTTCTTGTTACTAGTTTGACATTATTACATAGGACAGAAAAACACAGACAATTACAAAACAAAGACCCCTATTTTGTTGATAGGAAGGCAGCATTCAGGTGTCAGACACAGCTCTTGTGCTGAATCCATCAATACTGGAATGAAGAGGGCGACAGCTTGGGACGAGAGCAGCGTAGCGCAAAAATACGAGCCGGTGCTGTCGTCTTGTGAGGGGGACTTCAAGTACGCAGCAAGGATTAAGACTCTGGCTGAAACGGAGAGACTTTTTGATGAGCTGACTCAAGAAAAGCAACAGGCAAAGATTATTTTTATTTTAAAGTTGTGATTAAATGTAATTGTTGTAGGAGATGTGAGGGGTGTAGCCGTGTACCTATGCAACGCATGGCTGAAATTCACGCACAACTTCTAGCGTGACCCTAGGAATGTGCCATTATCGTTCTCTGCTCTATTTTCCGTCCTCTGGTCCTTTTCTGTCCCTAACTCAAAGGAGAGTCACTCTGAGCAACCTGATCTAGTCAGGGATGTCCCTGCTCCTTGCAGGGGGGTTGGACTAGATGACCTTTGAAGGTCCCTTCCAACCCTAACCATTCTATGATTCTATGATTCTAGGGTGAACGTTAACTTCTGTGGCAGTTTTGTGTGGCACACTGTTATGGTGACAGCAGTTAGTGTTCAAGAACAAGCTGGACGTGTATCGGAAATCTATACGCCTCACCTCTCTTTTTGTAAGATGAGTTAGGAAGGCTTACATTGGCTCTTGGAACTATAATTTACAGCTGGAGTATCTTCTGTTATTAGATTGAGGCTGCACTGAGTCGAATACCTTCTTCTGGTGGAAGAATGACCTTGCACGCAAGATTAAATCAGGTGAAAAAGCTTCTACGTATGATTGTTTTAAGTTGCTCTTCCACAATTTGAGAATATATAGTGAAGGTGGAAGTTCTGCTACGTAGTAAGCATGATTTTCCATATTGCTGAGAATTATTTCTGAGTATGGCTGAATTTTGAATCTGTGTGAAAGATGTTCTCTAGACTTTACTGCATTAGAAGGTAATTGGGAAGTTACTGCAAGTTAATTATGAACACAATCTGACTTGCTATGTAAAAGGTGTAACTCTGGATAATTTCTATGCAAGTGATTCAGAAAAGAATAATTAGCCCTGCAAACATCTGATTCCTCACCCCACCACAAACTGACTTTTCCTTTGCGCGAGTATGCATATATATACAAGTATAAAGTGTGTGTGTGTGTATACATATTTCTACATAATACGTAGTGTATATTCTGCGTAAGACTGTCTATATCTTCTGGTTTTTGTACATGGGATACATTTTTCTGAATTGCTGCAAGAATAGTCTGTTCTTGCAATAACACTGAGAGGTAGCTAAAGGCAATGCATTAAGAAAATGTAGTGACTGTGAAATAGATCGCTGAAGCTGTAGAGAGGATGTTGTGCTGTAGAAGAAAGTGCAAAGTTTAGGTTTTGGTTGGTTTTTTTGTGGACTTGAAAGTATAAAAAAGAGAAAAGGCGGCAAAAATAAGTACTGTAGGTGGAATACAGGAGAGTGCCTTTTTTTTTTTTTTTTTTTTTTTTTTTTTTGAAAGCTCTGCAGATTCTTTTATTAAAAACAAATGTCTCAAAGTTGTGTTTTAGAGGTCTGCGTAGCCTGCAACTTCAGCATTTCCTAAATTGTGATCCCAGGGCTTGTTATCAATTTATCAGTTTAAAAGTAAAAGTGCATTCCAGTGAATCAATACTGCCGCGCACTGCAGTAGTCAGCTGTTTCCTGAATGTCTCCCTAATTATCAGCCTGGCCTAATTCTTGTCAGGTTTATCTCATGGAGTCTCGTAAGGCACATAGGAAAAAAAACAGGATACCTGAAACAGTTTGTAAAAAAAGCCGACAAGCCACAAATGCACATACACACGTAAAAATAACACAAAAAGTTTGCAGGTCTGGCTCTAGTTTTTGGGTGCTAACAGAATGTTAGTAATGCATCAGAAAGGATACCAGGAATAATAGTAGTTTCTTCCTTTATAGAAGGATTATTGGATTTTGTTATATGTTATTAAATCTTTTTTCTTTTTCTTTTTCTTTCTTTTCTTTAACTGTTTCTTTTAGGAAGCTCTGGAAGATCACTTGGAAAGGATTAATAGAGACTTGGGCTCAATACGCATGACTCTGAAAAGATTTCATGTTTTACGTACCTCTGCCAATCTTTGACAATTGTCTCTTGAATGCAAATCTGCTTTTTTCTTTTTTTGCACTAATATGTAATTATGCACTCAGTAAATGCAAATTGTTTTGTATTTTTATAAACCCTTGATAGTAGTTTTACAACCATGTTACCCTTTACAAACAGCAATATTTTGTACTTCAAACAGCCACCTATATTTTAAACATATTTTTGTTACACTTGAGAAATCAATGTTTATCCTGTATTGTAATATTTTTAGAAATATTAATTATTTTTAAATAGTGATATTCAATTTATAATAAGAATAAGAAACTAAAAGGCAGCTTGTTTTCAGAAAATGATAGTGTTATCCTTTTGCACTTCATTTCCCTCACCATTTTATAAATATTTATAGTCTGATGTAAATATTAGCCAATAGGAAATTTTGAACTTTAATACAAAAAGCAACATGAATTACCTGTGTTAAAGACAACTACTGTTATGTGGTAAATCCTTTTAATTTAAACCTAGGAACATGGACATTTTTCATTGTGACAAAACTGTGAGCAACACTTCCATTATGGCTGGCTGGCTGCAAATCGGATGTGTTTTGCTAGTTTGGTTGCTGCTGGCTGTGTTAGCAAAAATATTGCTCTAAATTATTTGATGTCTCCCAGCAGTCGCAGTGAGTAGTGTTTTTGATACCGCGAGTACCAGGATTCACGAGACCAACAGCAGCCATCCTGTCTCCCAGTGAGCAACTCGACTCCAGCGGACACCCCAGGACTGTAACTGCATAACCCAAGTTGCTGTTTTAATCGGGCCAGACTGGGTTTTGGGCCATGCCAGCGTTCTGATCCTGTTCTGATCTTCCAAATCAAATCCAAGCTGTATTTGTGAACATACCTGCGTTTTTCTTGGCGAAAAATACATATTTGCTAGTTGGCATATTGCTGAATTGCTGTTCAACATTGATATTTGAGTTTGTATCTTAATATTAAATAAATGTTTAATTAGATTCTTTCCTCCTGCCCAAGAACAATAATAGGTTCTGGGATATTACATCAGCGATAATGTAGGTTTTAATCATATTGTGTGTTTCAAATTCTGTCCTTGTTCAAGATGTTTAGGCACCAATGATGTGATTATAAGGCCAGAATAGCTGTCATAAAGGAAGCTTGTGAAGGTCTGATTCTAAAATTAGAGTTCTGTATTTGAAGATATTTGATGAAGAACCATCCTACCCATGCACAGGCTTTTTGAAAAATTTTTTGCAGCCACTTCTGCCCTGGGAGTTCTTTTAGTACAAGATCAGAATTGGGGAGAAGTCCAGGATGTTAGTTACTCACTTTCCCCTTTACTCTAAAATGGAAAAATTCAGCCTGAATACTTGGAGATAACTTGCTCAAATATACTTCCAGATGCATGAATAGATGTACAATTTTTATGGTGTTCCATGTTCTTACTTGTAATTTTTACTCGGAAGCGGTTGAGGGAGGAAAAAAGAACCTTGACTTCCTGTGCAGCTCTACTATTTAGCTGAAGAATTTTTCCCACCATTGTAAGTTATTAACAGGCACAATTTAAGTGTCTTTCAAAAGTAACGTTCAGCCAGCAGGTTGGTTTGGTTTGTTGGTTTTTTTGTTTTGTTTTGTTTTGGTTGGGGTTTTTTTGTTTGTTTTTGTTTTTTAAGGAGTCCATGACTAGAAGATTTCACATGGATCTGTTAATGGTCTTGTTTTCTTTCATCAGCTCTGCAGGAAAACCAAGCAGCATTTTTCTGACAGGCATTAGAAACAAGCAGGTAACTCAGTTCAGCTCTTTCACTGCCTTTCCTTGTAACCTCCCTTTATTTCCACTCCATTCTTCCCAGTGCTATTCATATACTTTTTTTTTTTTTTTTTTCAGTTTTCCGGATGTAATTTAAAAAAAAAAATTGTGAGTCAGAATTTATTTTTTTAATCAAAAGTCCTCCTCCATCTGTTGGAGCTCTTTAGACTATTTCTGTTCTATTATGACACTGAGGGGTGGTGAGGGTGGAAAGTGTTGTTCTTAGTAAACTTCTAGGACAACCTTTTCAGAGAACGGTCTGGCTTCGGGTGACCCATTCAGTAGGGCGCCTTCGGCCTCATTCTTCAGAGGGGCAGAGGAGCTGCAGTTCCAGATTAAATCAGTGGGAGGCCTGAATGCTCAGTGCTTCTGAAAACCAGACCCGAAGCATCAAAAAGTGGGGCACATGAAGTGTGTGTTTACTGTGGAAAACGTGACTGCATTTGCTGTCTGGTTTGCTTGATTTTTAAATCTCTTTAAAAATTCTTCCCCTTAACAGCAGCAGCTTGCCTTGTTCTGTACTTGGAGACAAATAAGGACTTCTTGAGAACCAGAAGTTTCCTCTCAGGAAGACTTTAATCATCTGCCTCTTCTGTTCTTCCACCTGACACCGCTCAGCTACGTAGGCATTTATTGCCTTTCCAGATCTGCTATGTTTTGCTCGGAGCCCCAGGCTTTGTTCTGTCTCGGACTGCCCTTGGAAGATGCTCCCACGCATAGTTTGCTTTGTGATAACATGCATTACAACTTCTTCAGCTGAGATTTAACCTTTGGAAAATTTTTATTTGTCCCCCTCTCTAAAGAGCAAATTTTAAAACCCAAGTGTCTCTTTGTACCATTGGTAGGTTTAGGTATAATCTGCCTTCCCATGGAACGTTGTCTCTCAGAGGAGCTGTAGTGCAGACCAGAAGTTACCACGGCCATGCAGGCAGCGTTCACAAAACAAACTGCACTTGTTTGGTGGGGGGCAGGACACAGGAGCATGGGGAACGTCCTGGGCAGAAAAGCTGGTGCTGATGAGGTGAATTGCTGCATCCTTAAAAAAAAAAAAGGCAGCAAATGGACAGGTTTAAAACAGTACAGCAAATTTTTTTTGCTGGTTTGGTTTTTTGGTGGTTTTTTTTTTTGTTTTTTTTTTTTTTCATTGAGGCTTCTGAATAAAATTATTGGTAAACCTTTAGTGATTTTTTTTTTTTTTTCTCAGCTCTTTGTAGAGAGTGAAGTTAGAGGAGCAACCAGCCCTGCCCCGCTCTGCAGAAAGCCTGGAGCCAGAGGCAGGGTCAGAGCAGAGCCTGAGGCTTCACCCCTCCCCGCGAACCTGCGCTCCGTGACCGTCACCCACCCTTCCCGCGGGCTCCCGGTAAAGGCACCAGCAGGAGAGGGGGCCCCGCGGCGGCAGGGGCTGAGATCGGACGAGCCGGGGGCCCCCCCGCACGGCTCCCGGCCGGGGGGGAGCCACCCATCCCCGCTGCCACCCCGCTCTGGGGGGTCCCGCGGCTTCACCCCCCGGCCCGGCACTCGCGGGCCCTGGCGGCGCTCCCCCACGCGGCCGGTAGGCGGCGCCCCCGTCCCGCCCGCCCGCCGTGCGGGAGCGCCGGCCCGGCGCGGGGAAGGAAGTGGCGGCTCCCCGCGGCGGTGGGCACGGCTCGGCGGGGCGAATAAAGCTGTCCGGCCGGCGGCCGCCGCGGCAGGGCAGGGGCAGCGCCGAGGCTCTTCGCTTTCCCCGCTTCCCCCCCTCCTCCCCGCCCCAACCCGCAGCGCGGAGCTGCGGCGGCCCGCCCGCCCGTCCTCGCCTCTCTCCCTCCGCCCCCCGCCGCCTCAGCCGTCCCCGCGCCGCGGCAGAGCCGGCGGGCGAGGAGCTGCCTGCGCCCGGCCCACCCTCGCCGGGGATTATGCCAGCGGAGCGCGGGCATGTCGGCAGGCAGAGACCCGTAGGCAGCGGCAGCCGCCGAACCGCGGCGGCGTCAGCAGCGGGAGCGGCGGCCGCTGCGCCGGGAGCAGCCGGTGCGTGGTGAGGGGACGCGCGGGGGGCGGTGGGGCGGGCCCGGCCCCGGCACCTGGCGGCCTCCCCGCACCCCGGGCCGGCCGGGCCGTGCACAGCGGGGGCGGGAACCGCCGGCGGCGCGAGGGGAGGGGGAAGGCCGGGCCCGTGGGGCGGCTTCAGCCTCCCCCGGGGGGCCGTGGGCGACGGGGCGGGCCCCTCCCCGGGGCCTCGGCGGGCGGTGGCGGCGGAGGAACGGCCCCTGCGGGCCGCGGCGCCGGAGGGTGCCCGGCCGGTACCTCCGGGCGCTGCCGCGGCCTGAGCCGGGTCGGGCTGTCTCGTCCCTGCCCGCGGGATGCGTCGGCGGTAAAAGTTTCCCGAATTGAGGAGTAAATGACAGGGAGGGACGGGTCCGCCGTGCCGCGGGGTCTCCGGGCGCTGCAGCCATGGCAGCGCGCTGCCTCGGCCCCTAATTGTCATCCAGAAAATAACGAGGGATTCTTAGCGTTGCTCCAACAGACCCCGCTGGCGTACTGCTGAGGTTTGGTTGTGTTACACCCCCCTGTCCCTCCTTTATTCCCGTCTGTGCTGGCGGGTTGGAGGCAGCGAACACCTTTCTCCTCTGCCCTGGGTCGTGGTTTGAGTGCTGGTGTTTGACAGCCGGGGACGGGCACCGGTTTCGTAATGGCAGAGGGAGCGTTTTCGGTAGGTCGTGGCTGGACACGCAGGAAGCCGTGCCGGATGTCGGGGAAGCGTGCCGGCAGCCTTCGAGAGCCATATGTGTGAGGCCAGAGCGAACCCTGCCCGCCGGAGAGCCCTCGTCCTGGCCACGGCCCTCCTTGTCCTCCTTCCTTGGTTACTGCATCTCTCAGGCTTGAATTTCGACAAATTCAGCTTTGGCAGAGACTTGCGCGGTTGAGAATGCCCTGGGACGGGGCCTGGCTGTGAGGAGGGGGCGAAGGCGCTGCCCAGGGACGGGCTCCCCTGCCCGTGGTAGGGGAAGAGGGGTGAGACCTGCAGCGGCCTCACAGGGGAAACACTTTTGGCTACTTACAGCTGAGGAGGAACCTCATGGGCTTGTGGGGTTTGAGAACCCCTCTGCGGTCAGTAAACTGTTGGCTGACTGGAAACTGACTGTGTTCCTGAGGCAGTGCCTGCCCTCGGAAGGGCAGGAGGAAGAGATTTCTCCCTTTAGAACAAGCAGAAATGTACGTTCCTTAGCTGGATGATGGGCTACAAGAGGGCATCCTCCCTGCTAGGCCTGGCAGTCCCTTCTCCCGGCTTCTCCATCACTTGGTGGAAGGAGCCCTGCCGTTTTATGGTAAAATGTCATGACTGAGGCAAAGTTTATTTAAATTGTGTACTTAAGCAAAACCAAAAATTTCTTTCTCTGTTAGTACCTGCTCTAAAGTGAGGGCTTCCATCTTCTGTGTGCTCTGTGTGTCTGGAAGCAGCTAAGTGGGTAATACGATGCCAAAAAATGTTTTCAGTCTTTGAAGACATAATCTGCATGTAGTCAGCTCTGTTCATTACAGCCGTTCAACAGGACAATGGTAACAGATTAGTCTTCATGGGCATCAGGACTTAAATATGAAGTGACTTGACTGCGTGTTGAAATATCGATGGCCTGTAGGACTTCTTATTCTCCTCCTGCATGCTAATTCCCTCTCCGTGCCCACATCTTTTTGCTCGCACTGTATTTTTATCACGTAGTTTATTTTTGTCATGAGTGCGTTGTGCTCCCGAGTAACACAAGAAGACTGACTGTGTTACAGAGTTCAGCACTGGCTTCTGAGTGATTTTTTCCACTGTTGAATAGGAGACTGCTGTTTGTAGAGCAGCCTTTTTTCCCTGGCCTTTGGCAGACCTCATGCCTGCGATGGTTGATAGATCGCTGTATAGCTGGTTATTCTGACAGGTAACCCGCTCGTCGTCTTGGCCCTGGGCTGCTCAGTAATTGAAACGCCTCCTCGGGATATACAAAATAAAGAATGGCCAGGCATGAAAGCACAGTTGCAGACTTGTCCTGGCTTGCTGTTTTTCGCAGGAATGCTGCTTTGTGGTCCTTGCAATGTGTTCTGATTATGGCAGTATCTCTGAGAGAGGAAGAGAAACGAGCAAGCAAGGGTTAGAAACGCAGCTTGTTCTGCGTCTCGCTTTTGGTAGAGCAGACTTCTGGTAGGCTGCTAGGTTTCATTAATCATATTTAAGTTTCTGTCACTAACTTTTAATTAAAAGCATGGTTGATACCACTTTAATGAATGTATGGATGTTAGCCATCTTCATGCATAAAAATGCTTTTTAATTCCCTTACTATTCCCTTTATGGCCCTTAGATGCTTTTGGTACCATTTAAACAGCATACAGTAGCAGCTGTTTATCTTCTTAATAGAACTTTTTCTTGCATCTGTGTTCAGGAAACAGTAATGGTTTGAGTAAACAACTCCCTGGAATCCTTTAACAGTATTTTTTTAAGGTAACCTGACAGAAAGGGTCGTAAGCGATGTCTAAATAGTGAACGCCAAGGCTACGCCCTTAGCCTAATGTAACTCTGCTAAAAGCATTAGTTGTTCTTCCTGCTTACCCGAGGTGCTGAGGAAAGCAAGAAGCCCACAATCTATGACTTTTCTCATGATCTTAACAAGGATCTTTTCCCCCCAAATGATAACTTCTTGTTAAAATATCCTTTCTATTTTGAGTTTGCTTCTGATGGGGTATTTCAATGCGTTTGTCGCTAGTTGTGCATCTAACAGCCCGAGCATTTATTGTGATTTACCATCTGGCATGTGGGAGTTTTATCTAACTTCTCACTTTAGTTGACAGCAACCAGTTTGGAAAGACCTTGTCTTGATTTTTTTTTTTTTTTTTTTTTTTTTTTTTAGATAGAATTTCTCAAAACTTACAACTGACAGGAGTGCTAAGGGGTTTTGAATTTAAATAAATAGTCTCTTTTTATTCACAATTTGTTACTGCCTCTGTGAGTTGGCCAGATAGAGAGGCAGCACATCCTTCAAGCACGCTATTTTAAAGAAAGTTTGTCCAATTTATCCAAACCAGCACTAATCTCCTCTGTCTGCAAATAAAAATATTGTCATTCAGTTGCTGTCTTGGCCACCTGACTGGAAGGCTTCAGAAAATGGCAAGTGAGAGCTTGCGTACTCCTCAGTGTGGTTTGACTCATGCCATTCATGTGTATTCACAGTAATGTCCTGTTCTAGGACCAGCATGATCCAGGGAGAAACATTTTTTTTTTCACATGATGTTTTTCGTTTAGGCTTCCTCTTATTCAAGACACGTGCCTCACTTCGAGGAGCGGGGAGGAACAGACGTCAATGTCTTTCTTCTCCTTATTTTCTTAGAAGGAAAAAGCAACATCTGAAATCCATGGTTTTCTTAATAGCCAATTTCTCTAAATGGTGGAGATGTCTTCTAATTTAATTTAAAAGCTGGCTGACATAGGGTACAGTGCAATTAATATTTCTGTTTATGTCCCCAAATTAGTAGGAGATGTCTAATTTAATTTTGAGCCTGAAAGCATCTTATAAACAGGAATGTTCTGTAGTATTCAGTGTGAATGGAAATGGAGTAATTGATGTAGGGGGAGGGAATAAATAAAACATTTTATTTTTAACTTTGTTTCCTGGGTGTTGGAGGAAATCCAAATGCCACAACATTGTACTGGGCAGAGCAATCTGTGTGAACTCACCCACGAACTGAAAGGGAATGTGGCTTCTCTAGGCATGGCGTCCATGCCAAGAGTCCTACAGAATTTTAAACGAACAAAGTAATGAATGATATTTACATGTTCTTAATGGAAGAAGAACAAAACAATTTAGCATGGGGCTGACTCAGAGCCTATCACTTCAGGGAGCTTTAATCAGCATGATGCCAAGTCAATACGCAGAGCTCCCGAAGTCTTACTTGCATGTTTTGCTGGTGTGACTGTTTCGATAGTGTTTCTCTAATTAAAAGAAGAAAAAAAAAATCATATGTGGGTGCAGGGAGCTGCATGATTTGCTGTGAAAGAGCAGGAAGAAATCTAAAGGGCAAAAACCTGCCCTGGAGAGCTTGGATACATCTGAGGAGATACTGGCTTTGCAATGAAGGACCATCCAGGAGGGGAAACTTAGTGCTCCTTCCTGAGGGGGAAAACAGCATCTCCTGCGTGGGGGCTTCCACATGCAGGGATGGTAAGAAGGACAGAGTTATCTTGGGTGTGGTGGTTAACGCAGCCCGGGTCAATGAACCGCGTGGAAAGCTACAGCGAGGCTGCCAGCCCTGACAGGGTGCTCTGGAGCTCGGAAGCGAGGGTGTCGGGGTCATTGCTCCTGCGTCTGGCCACTGCCTGGCAGGAGGGCACATACCAGCGCTCTGACTCTGCGGCTGCAACACCACGCGGGGCAGGAACGGAAAGCAAACACCTCAGCTGATTAAGGAGCATGCTGGGCAGGAGGCAGCTGGCCAGGTAGGAGTGTGGGCACCCTGAACAGCGGCTGGGTCTTCCAACAACCCTTTGCAGCAAATGCTGATCTTCGTCTTCTCCTTACTGAGCTAGTGCTTGAGGACTCCAAATTAGAGTTGTTTTTCTTGTAGCTTTTAAACAGCCTCCAGAAAATCTTGCTAAGACAGATTTGAAGAGCTACAACATCCAGAAATCTGCATGCTTGTGGACCTCAATGTTTTTTTCACAAAAAAAACCAACAACCAATCGTGAGCACTGAGTATCTCGGGTAGCGAGGACTGCACAGCTTTTACAGTCCTGACTTTGGATGTTTGGACAGCTGAGGTTGGTGAGTGCTGTGATGTTGGAAGTAGGAACCTTAAAACTCTCCTCTGCAGGAGAGCACTCCAGCTTAGGTGAGTTGGAGAGACTCCCTTGATGCAATGAGAAGTGATTTGCCACTCATCATTTTTCTCTTCCTTTAAACAGCTCAGTCTCTTGTCAGAGACCAGATACTGGGATTTCTACTCAGGGTTTTTCCACGAGTTTCTATAGTCTCATCATGGGTGGGGGAGCAGAGGTCTGGACAAGCCAGCAATAAAACAAGAGGTAGTTTGCTGGTAGCTGGGATGGCGCACCTGATCCTTGCGGTATAACTAGAGAACTTGAGAAAGATAATAATGAATGAACAACTAAAAGTTTCCTAATTCGTCATCGCAGCAGCAATTCTTGTAATAGACAGGGAAGTTAACTCTGATTTGTTTGTATTGCTGGCACTTACATAACGATTGCTGAGCTTTGGGACACTAAATCAAGCATATTAGCTGCCTTAACCCACAGAGCAATGACCTGAGGTTTCTCTTTAACAGTGCAGTAACTAATTTGGAGGTGGGAGTGTGTAACCGCAGCTTCACGTATCTTGGTGCTTTAGGGGCGAGGCCATGTTATCTCCAGTTCCAAAGGAGTTTGATATTTGCATGACTGTTAACTCTGGATGTGTAGCGTGGCCTTAATTCCATTATGTGCTTTAAAAGGTTATGGAAGGACTTCAGGTTTTTATAGTACAGCCGTGGTAAACTGCCGTTCAGCTTCTGCCGTGTCTTGTACGAAGTTAATCGTACGGAGTCTGGCTCAGGACTTGGCTTTCTTCAGATGATTTGGATTGGAGTCAGAGTTATCACTCCACGGGGAACCCTGAAGGGCCATGGGCATTTCTTAAGAGGTAAAAAATAATGTACTGCCATCAGCTGCTAGATGTTTGGAATGAACAGCAAAACAATTTTATGTATTTATATAGAGACATGTGAGGTAATTATGTTTTATATACTTCAGAAGACAATTCCATGGGAGTAGCTTCACTTGTGATTGTAATTTGTTTCAAGATCTATACTGTAACTTAAATAACCTCCTAAAGGTAGAAACACTGCAGAATAATTTTCTGTGTGTGGGTGGCTTACCTATTTTAATGCTACTTTTCTTTTTTTTTTTTTTAAGAAGGAAATAGACTTTTTATATTTATCATGTCAGATGAAATTGAAATCTAAATATTTACATCTTTTCCCTGGATCTGAGGTTGAGCACCAGTTGTAGGCGTTGCCAAGCTGTTTAGTTGTCTCCTTCACTTGAGTAGGTTGATTTTTGTCAGAGTGGTGGAGAGAAGGAGCCTCATATTTCTGTCTATCTTCCAGGCAGTCTCTGCAGCTGGAAACACTTCCCTCTGTGGGCCTGGTGACCTGGCGTTATGTTCAGAGGGTGTTCTAGCCTAAACATGCTGAAAGCTAAACATGTGTTATCTCCAGCAGAACGCAGAGTTAACGGCAAACTGTGAAACCGGAGGGGGAGTTCAGGATACGCGTATGTAAATAACTCGGAGATATTTTGTAAAAAAGAACAGAAGGGGGAGGAAGGCCTCTCGCTTGCTTTTTCTCTGCCATCCTCATCTCCCCGGTAGCACTCTCTGGGGCTGACTTTCAGCGCTCTGTACAAGCGAAGGTGGAGGATCGCGTCTGTTTTAAACAAGGGTAAGCCAGTAGCAGAAGTTTGAAATGTGGCAGGTCACAGCTCAGTAGAAGAGGCAGTAAAAATCCCGGTTTTCTGCCTCCGGTTTTGCTCGATCTTCTTTGTTTCCAGGTGGGTTGTTATTTTTTGGGCAGAGCTCGCATGGTGCTTTTAAAGCTTCTGATCCGCCAAAGCAGACTGCTGGAGAAGAGCAGATAGCTTGTTTTGTTTTCCCTCGCCCCTTTGTTTTTAAGCATCGTTTAGCCAGACTCTTGGGACCCATTATTTGTCTAACCTGTATTGGGATCATAAAATACTGTTCCAAGTTTTAAGTTCAACAGACGGTAAACGTCTTCCAGCAAATATCTTCAAAAATGTTTTTAGCATGGACACCATGTGTTCTTTGTCTGTTTTAGGACTATGGAATAATTTTTAATGTTGTCTTTTGCTTACATTTAGTGCCTATAAATAAGCTTTTCAAAAAGGCACGTTTATCTAACATGCTACCTCTGTGAGAGGGAAGAGCATATTTGGGCAAGCCTACTTGAAAGATTAACCTTTTTAGTACAGCTTCTGTGTGTTGCTCTGGCTTTCCAGTTTTAATCAATCATTTTGTTTAGAAGAGCAAGAGAAGGTTTGACTTGCCTTGCTGAGGGTGTGCGCTTTGATATCTGCTCTTGACACATGGCTCGGAGAAATGGTTGAATTGGAAATGCAGCATCGCTGTGTCGGGGTGTGGGAGGGGAAGACTTGGGATAGTAAAACTTTTCAGTTGGACAGTCTTATAAACTGCTTTCTAAGAGCAGTAATTATTTAATCAAAGCTGTAAGAAAAAGTGCTCCCTACATTTCATAGGTGCTTCTTCTGTGCCTGGCCTTCAGTGGGCCTCATTGAGTCCAGAGCCAGACCTACTGCATCACGTCTGCTGAAACATCTGGGCTGTCTAGGTGGAGAGAATGTAGGGGAAAGAGCCTTCTTCCGACCTCCTCCTGTCCTCTGTACAATTGCCCCAGCAGAAAGGGGAGCTTGACATCAAGGGAAGATTTCATTGTCTAATGGACCATCTGTATTATCAAAGGTAGATATGTTAGAGCACTCACCCCCCCGCCCCACGCTCTCTTGTGTTGTCTGGGTGTCATTTTCCTGACAGAACTGGTGTTTTATTCCTTGTTATCAAAGTAGAACGACAAAAAGAGGTAAGAATGTCTTTATCTAAAGCATCATTATGAAAAATCCTCAGCTGAAGTATGTCGAGAAACTATTTTTATTCCTGGCTTAAAGGCAGAGTATAATTTGACTTTTAGACTTCCTAAATCAAGTTTATGGCACCAGTAGAGTCAGCTTCTGATTATAAACAGATGTGTGGCCACCAAACCCCCCCCTTGAAATCAGTTTGACAACTGTTTGAGAACCTTTTCGTTATTCCTGTCGTGTATTCTGCAGAGGTCTCCCAGCAAACTTGTACATGTCAGTCTTTCCTGCATATTTTATTTAACTTGCTGTTCAGCTTTCTAGAAGAATATATGCAGATAAGTTTTCTGAAGCTTTTTAAGAATTTGTCTTTCTGTGGAAACCTGGGATCTGCTAGGCAAGAGTTAACTAAAACAGCTCGTGCTGTGCTGGGGGAGTGCAACACCTGGTGCTCAGAGCACCTTGCAGAGAGATGCTTTTTGCTTTTGTTTGGCTTTTCTTGAGGTCAGATCCCTGTTTCTCACCAAGGTTTCTGGCTGTTTGTAGCCCAGGTGGGTATCTCTGACCTGCTGAGTGCCAGGGTTGCAGGCAGGTGGCTGTGCCCAGCTGGCCGCAGGTGCCGGCCGGGGTGAGCTGGGTGAGGCTCTGGGTGCACCAGACTAATTGGTGCTTGTTCAAGCTTTATCCTTCCAGCCTGCATGGCAGCAGCTGGCCCGAACAGCCTGGCCTGGGTAACTTGAGCAGTTACTAAAGGCAGCATAAACACAGGCACGCGCTGGCGAGCCCAGGGGCTCAGCATTGCAGTCATCATAAGGTGTTCCATCTGGAGGTGGAAAAAACAGCTCTTACGGGCTTTCTGTATCTCCAGGCTGGCAACGAGTGCCGAGTGAGTGACATATTTCCATTTGACTCATCTGTTGTCAAAATGGTGACACCCTTGAGTCACATTAAAAAATGAGACCATGTAGCTGAATTGGCACATCGTTCTGGTAAGCATGGAGCAGGTGTTGGTAATTTTTTTTTGGTTTTGTCCTCGTTAAGCAAATTATTTTTTCCCCCTCCCTGAGACGGGATGAAATTGATTGATGCTGTTGCTAATGTTCTGGCTTAAAAATAACAGGAGAATCTGATTCAGGTGGAATGCTGATTGTTAGCTGTAAAGATGTTCAAATAACCTGCTTTACAACTATTTAAAGCCCTAACATTAAAATAAAATTTGAAAAAAATTAGTGCCCAGTAGCCAGATGGTTGGAAAAGAACACCCCGCGATCAATGAGGCAATATGTAAATATTTTCGATCATTACCACAGTACTGCTGTGTTGACATTGAAATTCAAAGTGCTATTCCATGGGACTCCTCATTGATCAGCAGCTGAGCTCTGATAAAATGGGGGATAAAAGCACAATACTGAGCATTATTATGGATTGTGGGTTCTGTTGACAAGGACAGGCTTCCATCAAAGTCTACGAATGAATTTCAAACCCTCTTTACGCAAGATACTGAGACGCTGTGTTTCTTGCCTGGCCGTCAAGTACAAATGAAATGGTGTATTATTTCTTGAGCTGCTTTATTTAAGGTGAAATACTGCATAGTTGACTAATTTTTCTGTGCTAATTGCCACATTTATATGGCAAGGGGCAGAGTGGAAGCTGATGCAGAGTTCTCTGCTTGAAATATACCCAGCTAGAAATGACTAGAATGTAATATAAGTCAAATTATGAATTAAAATAAATTTTTGAAAAATAAGTTCTCCTGAAAGCAGGCTGTAGAGACCCTGTCTGGCTGATTCATTTAGAAATCTTCACAAGGGTGATAGCGTTCTCATGCATAAAACATAATGTGCCTTTAGCATACGCAGGTGCTGAACCCACCGAGAGTCTTTTTTCTTCTCCCCCCCGCCCCCTTCCTCCACTCTTGTGCTCCTGGAAAAAAAAATCTCATAGGCTGTATTCTCTCAGGGGAGTTTGGAACTTGCTTCTAAATATATGCTTATAAAAGGTGCTTTTTAAGAACTGAATCTGTAACTGCCCACCTCAAAATACCGTGCCAGCGTGGAGCAGATGCTGCTCTTTGCTGTTCCTGGGATCCCACCGCGGAAGCAGGGCACCCTCTGTCTGGGAGGGTGTGGGGGAACAGGTTGTCTCTGTCTATGTGTGATGATGAATTCCCACCTTAGAGGCTGATGTGAGGATGGTAAAAATCTTGTGAGGGTGCATATAGAGTGTAGGGTTTTAAAATTTATTTTTCTTGCAGCTTCATCAGAGCAATGGGTTGTAACACTTCACACCCCAGTCTCCCATTTCACATAAGAGAATAATGACTTTTAAGAAAGGAAGGAGAGGGTTTTGCAAATGAAAAGCTCATTATAACTACAGCACGGCCCAGAGCCCAGGCAGCTTTCTGGAGACATTTTGCTGTTTGCTTTCTCTCCCTTCCCCTTGTCTCTGGCAGCTTACGCTGAGGCCAGGACCCTGTGCTCCTGAGGGAACCTGACCCCCCTGCGCTCTGCAGGGTCCAGATGCTGCAAGCATCAGAGAGAAGAAAATGGTCTAGGTGCCTTTCTGAGCTGCTCTTATTTTCTAGTTAACTGCTGTGTTTATCTTGCATGTTGATTAATTTCCTGGCATGTCCTGGAGCCTGTTCCACTAATTACAGGGTTCTTCAGGATTTTGAATTGATTTCTCTCTGGTTTGTTGCTTTTTAGTTGCTCACTTATATCCCCTTATTGTTCTAGGGTGACTAACTGATAGGAGAACAGAAAACACCTCCTCTGAGGATGAAGGACTCTTGAGACTCTCCGTGGTGTGAAACTGATGCTTCCAAACCACGGGCATGCAGTGTTTGACCACAGCTGACACTTGTTAGGATGTAGTATTTATAAATACAGATCCTACAAGAGCAGGAAGCTGAGCTAAAACAGCTGTGATGTTTGCTAGGAACAATCTTGCTGGTTCATTTATCCTGGAGAGATAGCGCTGTCAGTGGCTCTGACTTTGCAGAAAGAGCACGTGAATCTCACTTTCTACTGTCGTTGCCTTCGCTGGACAGGACTCTGATCTTGGGTGTGAGGCCACCGTGTTCTGGTCTGTGTGGTCATCATCAAGTACGTTTGTCCAGGTAACGGTGAGATGGAGTGCTTTACTGGTGGCAGTCATGGTACCTCTTAGGAGGAAGGACTGGTAAAGTGGAGTGCAACACATCAGTTAAGCAGGGAAGCCTTCAGAAGCCAGCATCTTGTAATTAATGGCCCTCTGTGGAAAGGTAAATGCCAGTTAGTGTAATGTAGTGTTTTCAACGTTGGGGCTAAAAATGAGCTGCGTGGCACCTCACCCTCCTTGCAAAATGTGTTTATACATGACTGTCTGCTCATAGCTGTGGTCTGCTTTCATGTGCCCCCCGTGATGAACTATGGTGCTGCTCCAAAGCCAGGCATGGCCTTTAGATGGGTTCGGAGTGGCTCAGAACCGATGCCCAGAGGCTTCCTTGGAGCAATGCTTCCCTGAAAGCCTTTTGAGGAAGGGAGGAAGTTTGTAATGTTCACCTTTGCCAGTGGCACGTAATTAAAATGTTCTTCTAGCCTCTTGGAAACTCTTGCGTTAACTCATGTTTCTCAATGTTTTTGCTGGGTTGCTTTTTCCTGATGGTTTGCTTTGGACTAATGTGTCCCTTGTTGTCTCCTGCTCTTCAGTAGTAGAATTTTAAAACAGAAGCAGCTTTAACTGTGTGTTTGATTACCACTTAAAGTGTTTCTGAAATGCAGACAGAGTTAATTATTATCAGTTTAAAAGAAGCTTAAAATCGAAAATTTTAAAGTTTAAATTTTGCATTGGTAATCTCTTCTCACACCTAAAAATAAGTAAATTAAGAATAGAGTCAGTGAGGCCTCTGCAAACTGTGGTGAATTTTTAAAATGATGACTTGGGAATACAGTCAAGGTGAATTGTGTATGATTATTCCAGAAAACAATTTTTAGAAATATGTCATAATGTCCTAGACTACATTAATTATCTGTTACTATCAGTGTTTACTGGAGAGAAAGTGCTGAAGTTTACATTTTCCCAAAGGCAGTAGTTTCAGTTTCTATTGTTCAGAAATGTTTTTGCTTTTAGTCACTTGATTTCAGTACTGTTAGCAAGTGTGTAGAGAACCCTGTCCTTCTGCTTAGAATAATTGCTTCAGAATTGCTGTGACTGAAAATAAGTTCTGTCATCCTTCGCTAAGCTACAAAAAAGGAAAAAACCCAACCCCGAAACAAAAAAGAACAAAGCAGGTAGGAAGACTGGTTTTCTTAGCTTGAGGAGGTTTTGTGTCTGCTCTTCCAGGTTTGCTTCCAGTCTATAGAAACTTCTGTAGGCTGTGAAAACAGGTGTAGAAGGGATATTGACAAATCCTGAGGCACTTGATGAGGAGTGAATTATTGTATAACGTCTTAAAAGTGGTAAGACTCAACCAGACTAGATGTATATTGGGTTAAAAAACCTATGTAGATGTAATGAATCCTTTTAAAAAAGAAAGGTAATGTGAGGATTCTTGTTTACTTGCAGATCAGCATGGTAGAACGGCTGAAAGGCCTAATGAGCACCGCTTTCCCGGAAGAGCGTTTAAAAGTTCAAATTCAAAGCAACACTAAAATATTGTATTTAAATATATTTCCATCATATAGATTTGAATAGGTGATTTAGAGAGAAAATCCTTTGAGCTTTAAATCATCACATTGTGTATCATAGAAGGGGAAGAAATACTTTGAAATTACTTTTTAGTTAAAAGATTTGTTAAGAGTTTAGTGGGTTAATTCTGGCCCAAAGCGCACACGCAAATTCTTGACACGTTTTTATCTATCGAATATTTTCCTGCAGTTGATTTCAAGATGTAATTTTAAAAGTAGTAATGATTTATACTGTTAAATTTTGTTGTAAGCCTGCAGAGTCCATTTTATTTATGATCTGCTCTTGACTGTATTAATATTGGGAACAAGAGCGACAGTCAATAAAAGAAAAGAAAACCAATATTCAGCTTTGTAGCACATTGCAGTCAGATTTGGGTAACGCCAAGGAATGGCATCTGGTGAGGCTGGAAGACAACTGCATCCATGTCCGTGTGTTACCAGTTCGGAATTGGAGCTGGTCCGGGATAGCTGGGTCGCGCTGGCTGGTCGTACTGCGTGCTTTCAGCTCTTTCAGCTGCAGTACCTTTGTATGGCAGGGGTTCCCTCTGTGCTCTGCGCTTCAGGACGCAGATGTGTAGTGGCTGCTTTGAGACCGCAGCGCAACGCTGTGTGTGAGCCAGACCTAGCACATGGGAATCGCTCATCTTTGAATTCAGACCAGACTTTTAAACCTTGGGTCTACGGACCAAACCTGTAGCTTCCAGCCCAGGCAGATGCACATCCAATGGCTGCATTGCAGAAGGTTTTGAGATAGGTTAAGCAACTTAATACCAAACACTTTTAAACTTTTTTTTTTTTTTTTTTTTTTTTAAACCTGAGCTGGGAAAGCAGAAGTGGCATTTGGGCTCCCTGCAACTGGCGGAGCTGTGAATCAGCAAGTGACGTTAATAAGCATTTGTGGACTAAATATATTTTTAAGCTGTCTGGCTGCTTGCTCTCGGTGAGATCTCTGAGATTAATGGTCCTGAAATGTTACTCACGTTTGCTCTTCCTCTGGGGTGAGTCTGACCTGTACAAGCACTATTATTTTTTTCAAATTGCTGTGCAAGAAGGTACAAGAGTAAAGAGCAATTACTTTTTTTTTAGTTGTTGGTAAGACATAAATCTATCTGTTAACTGAAGCAGGGTATCGCAGCTAAAGGCATCAGTGTTTTTTCCAAGGATTTTGGGTGCTTTGGGGCAAGGAGTAGAGTACATTGGTGTTCTGTTTATTTTTTTATATAAGCCTTTGGTTGTGGGTGCTGGTCTTAAGGCTTGGATCCAGGTCCCAGTGAGGAGATGCCTTTTTTGTGTGATGTGGACCCAGATTTGCACATTTCTGGTGCAAAACACAGCTGCTGCTGCTGGGAAGGACAACTGTGCCCTTCCCGACCTGAAGGGCACAGGAATATTTCTGCTGGTGGGGAGTTCAGCGAGTTAAAGGCAGCTTTAATCTGAGCAGGTGATTTTGAGGAGCGTGTGGGAGCTGTGGAGGCCCTGTCCTCCTCGCACGCGTAGCCAAGCTGTCTTCTGATCTCTGTCGACTTCCTGAAGCCGTGCTGGCTGCCTGTGAGTCACTTGTCAGGGGAACGGCTGCAAGTACTCCAGCCTTCCCTTCTCCATCTGCCCCGCCAGACCTTGTGCTCCCGAGAGGCGTTGCTCTCTTCTGGCTGTTGCCTGGAGGACAGCGGGGGCAGGCAAACCACGGATAAGCCAAGAAATTAAAAGACTACCTAAAGGAACTTGAATATACTTAGGGAGATCTAAGAAGAGGGGGGAATGATGGCTGGGAGGGGGGAGTTGCATGTGTGTGCCCTCAAGTGCGAACCAGATGCTTTAGAAACAGCATTAAAACCAGTTTCCAGTGGTTGGAGGTAATGATGAGACTGCCTGAAGGCATCTCTTGGAAAGGCAACGAGCTGCTTGGCATAACGAAGCAAACCACTTAGGCTGCTCGGCAGGTAACGGTTACAAGTTCCTTCTGGCCCTCAACTCTCCTGACAAAAATCAGCCTTGGGGGAAAGCAGGTAGCTGATGACTGGAAATCGAAGAGTAAATGGGCTGCCTGGGGTTGACATTTCCCGAGCAGCGTGGGGAGGGAGCTGGATCTGTCCTCGTTTGCACCCCTGTCTTTGCCATCCCATCCTCTTGTGGCAGCCATGGGAGGTGCCTTCTCGCTGTCGTCCGGCTGTGAAAGGGCTTGTAAGGTTTATAAAGGCAGCTCCAGCTGTTTTTCCACCCTCGAATGCGGGATCGTGCCCGGTCTCCGGGGAGCTATCTGGAAGAATGCTGCGATGTGATGTTTGTCTGTGATGATGTCCCCTTCGTTAAAATTGCTCAACACCCTACTTAAAAGGGAAATGCATTAGGGCAAAGTTACGGTATTGTGCAGAGAGAGCACGTGAGAGTGGTCAGTGCAATGCGTGTGTGTGTTTTTTCTTTTATTTTCCTTTTTTTTTTTTTTTTTTTAAATTTCCATGAGTTGGAGATGGTGATGACTCATGGCTTGGAACGCACTTTAAATCCCTGAGGTGCTCATTGCCGCCTACTATCACGTATTGAATTTCTGACATACCAGAGGGATGTCTGCAGAGAAACTCTGATGTGCAATTATAAAATGTTGTAGCTGTGCTGTTTGCATAGGAGCCATTAGCATGGTATAACTGTGAAAATAATGCAGCTTTATTCTTGCTGTTGATTTCCCATGGGCACAGCAGTTAAGCAACTGTGTTTTGTCTTCCTCTAGGATGTTGACACATGTGGACCAACAGTGACATTCTTTTTCGACAATGCTGTCTTTACTCCCTCCTGCATTCAGAAGCATCTAGAGAGATTTTTTGCAGAAGGTAGGTTCTGGCATTTCAGCTGGATGGCTGTTCTTTTTCTTCTGTATCAGAAAAAAAACCCAAACATTTAGATGTTACTAGGGAGAATGGTAATGAGTCTCATGGATACTAGCTCACTGCTGATGAGAGAGGGGATTAACCTTAGCTTGGGTTCCACTTGAATAGATGCTCAGGGGGAAACGCGGTAAAATGGAGTCTGGAGGAATGGCTGTATGAGTTGTCTTTGAGAAGGGCTTGGCACTCACAGGACATGCTTGGCTTAAATTGCATAGACAGATGTATTGGTAATAAACCTTTTCAGAGAAAACTCATGCGCCCTGCTTCATTCTCCTTAGTCAGCATCCTTGTTTATTTAAAAATCTTTCAAATAAATAAATTAAAAAGGGGAATGGCTGCACAGAATATGCAATTAACATATTTTTTTTTTTTTGTGTGTATGTAAGTCTTATGTGGGTCTTTCCCCACTAAAATCTTAACCTTGTTGCATTTTGTGTTAAATAAACAGTGAAATATGACAGCCTCTGGTATTGCCATAAAATTGCTATTAATTTCTACCTTTCTTTGCCCTCTGAACTTTTAATTTGCTTTACATTGCCAAGAGAATTGACATGCAGAACTTCCCTAGTACAGAGTACATGCAGTACTTCCCTAGTACTTGGGGAAGCAAGTACCTTATGGTGTTTTTTAACAAGTAAATTTTAAGAGATTTTAAGCTTTTTATGAATGTATGTACCTGCTACTCTCTCATGCTGTAACCTTTGGAGTGTTTCTTCTGGATTCACTATGTATGTGCCCACCTCTCCCCAAACCTCTTCTCTGTGAGTTCTAGAAATGGGTATCATAGTATGAAATCTGCCTACAAAATTAGTGGCTGAATATGAGTGTTTCAGTAGATGAGGTGTCAGCCTGACTGTGTAGTTTTACATCTTCTTACTTTCCTCCAGTGCATTCCTCACCACTCAATTTTGTTTTTTTTTCCTATATCAGAAAGGGTGTTTTTAACTCTTAACTCCGCCAAGTGTTTCTCTTTGTGGTTACACTATGGTGTAGCAACTTTGCATTTTTGCTGCTGGATGCTGTAACTCAAAAATTGCTGGTTTTTGCTTTAAGAGCAACAAATTGCTGTGAAGAACAGAGAATGGATAAATGAATCTGGATCTGAGACTGTTCACTTCCCAGACTGAAATGTGTTTTCAGTTTCTCTGGATTTATACCTCAGGGTCGCAGCAGTGACACTGAAACTGCAGTGACACTCACTCTTTATTAAAATGCAATACCTTCACCAGAAATCCTTGAAAACTAAGGCTGATTTGAATACTTTAATTATGTCCTGTCTGGAAATTGGCTCCCAATAAATTTATCGCCATTCTCTGTGTCTGTTCCCTTCCTGAAGCCTCTCTCCTCAGGATTAACAGATCCAAGGGCCAGCCTGGGTAGGCTGCTCCCAGTGCTGCAGCTTGTCCCTCGCTGGGATGCCTGATTTCCTCCTCGGAGCCCAGCAGCTTCTCTTCTGCCCACTGCAGCTCTCTGAAGGAGCTGTGGACAGGTCTCCCTGGGAACAAAAAGCTGCTGTCAGCAGCTTTAACAGAGGAATTATGCTCGTAGAGGCATTAATTGCCATGTGAATTTGTGCTCCTGTGCTGAGGGAGAACATGCCCCAAGAGCTTTGCCTCCCTTACTTCAGTTCACGCACTCCATCTTCGCTCCCCTGTCAGCTGTTGTAAAGGAGAGTATGTTTCTCTGAATTAACAGCGAAGAAATGCAGTCCTTAGCAATGTTTAGGGTTTGCTTTGCCCTGAGGCTGTGGCTCTACTCATTTCAGTTGCCTGAAGGAATTAACAGGGCTAACGTTCTTGGTAAGAGAGGCACCCAACTGGTCATTAATTTCCTGAGCAGCTGAGGGGAAGCTGCCTTTGGAGTTGTGTTCACAGCGAAATGAATCCGTGTGGCTTGCGTCACTAGAGAGCAAGTAATGTCCATGGATTGACAGGTAAGAAACAAGGAGAAAAATGGGTTTAAAACCCATTATCAGGAACGCAGCGTTCATGAAAACAAAGAGCTGAACTGCAATGTCCACGAAAATGCTGTAGGCACCGGGTAGTTTTCCCCTCTGTTCTGCCAGCATCCCTGTGCAGCCCTTTGTTTTTCAAAAAAAACCTTTGAATCCAAGCTGCTGGACAGAGTGAAAATGATGGGAGGAGGTTTCTTTGCAAGTCATACCTGGGAGTATTTTGCATAGAATTATTTCAAAATCTAGGAAAGCATCCTCAATCCCTGGTGCAAGCAGAAAGGCAGAGCAGAATCCGAGGGGCCATGTGTGTGTATGCAAGCTGCAAGTGCCTGGGATGTTCAAAGTGTGGCTGTGGGACCTTAGCAAGGAAGCAGCGTGATACGGGGAGATGGAGGATGCCGATGCAGAATGAGGAGGTACGTGCTGCTCCATCCCTTGGCATCCTTGCTTCTAGCTGTCCAGGGGCACTGCACTGCCTCTTTGTGTTTCCACTGGTCCTGCAACTGCAGAAGCCTAGATGGGATGAGGAGTGAGTGTTTCTCTCTGTAAGAAGAGGTAGAGACTGATGCTGGGCAGGAGGCTAGTACGAGGGGAAAGCAGACGAGGTGAAAGCGGGTGGAATTACAGGGTGCCTTAGCCTGATAAGGTGAGGCAGGCTGGGGACAGAGGTCTGGTGCTCTGGGAAAGTGCTGTCCCCTCTAAACAGTTTGTGCACATCACTGGAGAAATGTATGGCATCCTGTCAAAAGGAACCACGGGATTGCTTTGCAGTTGGTTCCTTCTGATGCCCTTCTAGCACTCCCTGCCTTGCCTGCAGCACCTGTCTTTGTGTCCATGCCATGCTGTGGTGTGATTTTTTTTTTTTTTTTTTTTTTTTTTAGGTACACTTCCACACCTGGCTGTGTAATGTGATAAGCTTTTCCCCTTCCAGAGCCCTCTGCCCTTTTATACGGACACAAACTGGGGCTGAATCATACTTTTTTCGCACCCTGTACTTACCTGGGCACTTACTGTGTGACTTGTACCCCTTTGAAGGGGTGAGTTCATGGAAACCAACTGAACGCAGAGAAATCTGTCCTCCTGAGTTAGATCAAGGTGATAAAACTTCAGAGAGCTGAGTGATGGCTGCTTTTGTACTGGTAAGGAGAGGAACTCTGTTTGGCAGCCTAACGCAGCAGTACAATTGTGGCGTTCCCCTATCTCGGTGTGTAAGGTTGGGGGTTAGTGTGGCGCTTGTCACAGTGCCAGGCAGGGAGAAGGGGGAGCTGCTCACAGGTACGGGAGGGGAATGGGATCGGGTAAGGACAGGAGATGGTTACAGGTAAACGGAGTTAGACCTGACAGTCTAGGACAAATGTTTGGAAAGGTACAGAAAGATCCGTTTTCAAAAAAGATAGTCTCCTGTGTAGTCTGGCACTATGGAATTTCTAGTGGAAATACGGGTGAGTTTTTTCTCTTGATTGTTTTCCTCCTCTCACAATAAAAACACTAGACATGAGGAACTGTTTAGACATACGTATTTAACTGGGAGGAAAGAGCTGTGACACTGGTGTGTTTGTAACCACAAACTAACTGACAGTTTCCTGCTGCTTTCTGTAGATCTAAACCTCGTTCACTTGTGTTTGCGTGAGCTGTTTAAATACATGAGGAAGTTGCGCTGCTTGTAAGCTTCTTGTTTTTGACAAAGTCTCTGTTGTAGTAATTTGGGGGATGGTGACATGGGGGTTGGACTAGATGACCTTTGAAGGTCCCTTCCAACCCAAACCATTCTGTGATTCTATGATTCTATAAGAGAGATCATCACAGCAGTAATACAAATTGAGGTGAAGTCCAGAAGGTTTCTGTATTTTATAGTATTTTATAATGTAAAAGTCAAGAAGCAGTCCCATTAAATATGTTTCGGACTGGTTTTGCAATTACATTTGCACATACCAAGCTGTTTGTTCCTAGGGAGATGGGGTGTAATCATGTGAACCTACCTGTGTGGCTGAGACCTCTTCATCCAATATTTCTATGGCATTACTCGCTTCTAACTCCCCTACCTCCTCCCCAGCCTTCTCTCCACTGTGATGTGTTAAATATCACGGCTGCAAAAATGAGAGCATGTCTTTCCTTGCTGTTCCCATTCCAGCTGGAAAACTTGGACAGATCCTTCCCCTGTGGTTTGTGATACTGTAAATAAAGGCTTGGGAGGTCACACGTTTTCCATCCCAAGTTATTTTGATTCCAGTGCTGGAATGGAGGAGGAGGACAGAAATAAAAAAAAAAAAAGCAAAACTCCAAACCGTTCTGGCTTATTGTGGGAAAAACAACTCATTAATGCCAAGGGAAAATAAGGCCTTTACAAAGAAGACTTAGTCTTTGACTAAAGCTGAGACTTAGATAATTAGAGTCAAAGATTTCAAAGGAATCTTCTATTAAGCTTTGAAAGAAGTTATCTACAAAGGCAGGGCCCTGAACACCAGGCTCCTGTGATCTGGCGCTGTTCCTGCATGCTTCTGAAAAATTTGCTGTCTAGCTTTAAAGGAATATTGGCGTGACTCTAAGAATATTGGTGAGCAATTTTACCTATGTTCATATGGATGTGGTTACTCATATGTTTAAATGTCAGTGAAGTGGGCTTTTAAATACGGAGCTGAGAAATTCTGGTAGTAGGTCACGCTGGCTGTGATGTGTCTTGTGGTTTGGCTAGCTGGAGTCGCTGCTTGCAGCCCAGGGCAGGGCCTGATGGTCTGGGGTAGGGTGGGTTGAAAACACATATGTGCGCTCGCTCGAGATGAAGGACACAGTTCTGCCTTCTGAAAATCAGCACGGAGTCGTGATGTGTTGCCGTGGCTGTTACTGTTGTTAGTCACAGCTGGTGTCCTACATCTGGCAGGCCTGGTTTCCTCAGCTGCATCCCTTTCCATGCTGGTGTTTGAGGCTTTGAATATTCACAGAAAACATTGCTTAGGTTTAAACTTACATCTCATATTTTTGCTTTTGGTACTTGTATAAGTCTGTTTGGGATTTACCCAAGAAATGAGCTCAGAACAAGCTCCATGGGACTTTACTACGAGGTGCTGATATGCTGAGTGTGATTAACGCTGGCTGACAGTGGAGAAACCAACAATTACTGGCAACTGGGTCGCTTACTTTTGTTGAGTTTTGAGGAGACCTTTTCCTGATAAAGTTGGTTTGTTATTTTTTTACCAAAACAGGATACAAAATGTGAGTATAATTTGTCACTACAGAACTCGCGCTGTACCTTGACACTACAGAAGTTATTTCTTTTTCCATAAACTGTTATATTTATAAACCTACAGCAGGAACAAGAGGGAAACATTCCGCATCTAGATCTTAGTCTCTGCACAGGATAGTCTTTTGGTTGAATAACTTTCCTTTTCTTCCTTTATCTTCTTTTGCATTTTTTTTTTCTTTAATGGGCACACGACATATGGACATAAAAAATAATGGCCCAATTTCACCCCTGCTGTAGCTCATTGACGTCATTAAAGCTACAGCAGGGATGACTTGGCCCAGATTCTTTAAAAATAAGACCTGGTGAAGAACCCCTCATGGAAAAGCTCTATAGAGAAGGTTGTTCTGTGCATAGTGTAGAGCAGACGCTATGCAAGTCACAGTGACATTCGATAAAATTCCCGTTGGCGCCCTTCCTGTGAAATGGGGGACAGCAAGGTGTGTGCTGGCAGAGCTGCTCTTACCTTAACAGTGCAATGGAAAGGGGCGATTAATGAGGTGAGAGGAGACCACTTACAGCAGAGGCAGATCCAGGTGGGACCTGACTTGCTTGGAAGTTGTCAGAGATGGTTTTTTTTGCTTGAGGACTGGCTTGCGTGTGCCGAGCCAAAAGATGGAAACCGTGGTCAAAATGATCTGTGGAAAACTCTTGCCTTGAGCAGATTTTTAGGAAGATGGTTTGTATCTGTTTTGTCTTTTTGTACTTTTTCCTCGCTGCTGCCCAGAGGTAGTGCTCTCTGCAACGTCGGCGTATCGGCACACCAGGATCAGCCAGCTGAACACGGCAGCGCTCCCTTCCCTGAGGCATAGGTGCACTTGGCATAGAAAGAGAAATGCCAGGGAATATAGGTGAAAGAAGGCAATACAAATCATGACAGAAATAGTAAATTCAGCCTTGAGTAAACTGACATGTACTTTGGAATCTGAACAAACTGAAAACAGAGACAAATGTGAAAGGTTCTCAAGAGCTGCTTACTGCTTTCCACTTACTAGAATAGTGGTACTGATTAATGCATGGCAGCTCTGAAAATCTTTAAGCTAACTTACAAAGTGAGTGTTTTACTCGCAGTTATTTATAAGTGCAGGAAGAAACACCCTTTAAAGAGCTGTCAAAACCCCAAAGCGATATCTGTAGTGGGTGAGTGCTTGATCATTGTCTGTATAGCCAATATTCACTGCCTAGGGCATCTTTAATTTAACTGAATTCTTGGTTCTTGGTGGTAATAACTGTATCTGGCCAAGACAGGTTCTCTTGCAGTGAGTCCAAGAAATCAGATAGTTCTTTTTCTGGTGCCAGACTTCTGGTCCACTGAATATAACTGCAGGAACACATAGTTCCCAAGAAGGAAAATGCTTACTGTGTTTTTGGTGACAGCTAATGCTGACTTAGGGGAGAGAAAGATGGAGCGAATAGCACTCTTGTCTGCTTATTGAGAGCATGTACATTTTAAGGGAATTTAAGTCAAAGTTTTTTTGCAGTTGAAAGCCAGAATAGTGTCAAAGTGACATTGACTAGTATAAATAGTGAAGGGAGAATTAGATCTTTAAAATATATGCAGTCTTTTGATTAGTCATCCAAAACTCTGCTGGTAAGAGAGGGGAAGAAATCTGGGCTTAACCTGATAAATGTCCTTCTAACGGTGGAAAAAGTCAGAAAGACGGAGAATTAAATTTAAGATATCCAGAGAGACCATGCAGCGGCTAGCAGCAGACTTCTGAGGAAGGGTATTAATGCTAATGGAAAAGGGGAAAAGGTAACTGAAAACTCTGCAGCCTTAAGGGCTTTTGGAAGCAAGACATATTTGATGTAATGCAGATAAGGGTGAAGTTAACTTCTTTTTATTGCATAGGATACACCCTTCTCTGATGAAACTACCCTACTTTGAGAGTCTGTTTCCTTGTAATGTCTTCCTTCATCCATTTAAAGCTCTCTGATGTCATTGTGGGTGGACCTATTTAGGGTCTAATCCTACTTCCACTGAGGCCAAAAGCAAAACTTCATAAATTTGAAGAGAACCCACTCTACAACTTCAGATGGAGCCCCAATATCTCTCTCCAGTCAGACTTATTAGCAGCATAGGTTGCATGTGTATGCCAGATCTAACAGATGCTTGATTGTTGGAGAGAAGGGTTGAAGAGAGAATTCTGAGTGAGAGAATGTTTGAAAATCCTTATGTTGCATATCTTTTTGACTGACTCATGGAGTTAATTTTTGAGAAGCAGGCTACATTGTGATGGCTCTTAGTGGAGTACCAAGTCCCTGATAGAGGAATGATTAATTTCTGGGGTATATGCTATAGAGAGCCTTGTCTTAATAAGCAGATGTGGAGGTTTTTTTTGGCTGAAAATATGATTTTCAGGAAGGCTAACAATTGTTAATAGGTAGTAGCAAATCTTTACGTATGCACTTATATAAAGCACATACGTCCCTCTAAATCGAGCCCAGCTTCTTTTCTGAAGGCTGGGCGAAGCACGCCTCGTGCAGCTCTCTGAGGAAGTGCTGGGAAATAACGTGCTGCAGCCAAGTTTTGGTTTATGTCCTTTGGAACACCAGTGCGCGGATGCACGCATTGCACATGCGTCCCCGAGGGGTATGTAGGTTATCAGCGAGATAACCTCAGCTGAGCCCTAGCACCAAAAGTGTTTTGACGAGTGTGGCTGCATGGTTGTAACCGCTTCTGATTGTATCTCAGCTTTACAGCTTCAAGTGGAAACTGTCTGAAAAGTACCAGTTCTTACTCAGGCTGTACCTTCTGCAGTACAAGTTTGCATTAATCTCTGTGCGCAGACTTGCCGTGAGCAGAGAGAAAGATGCACCAGCAGATGTGTGGACAGACTCTCTCTTGTATCCGTTGCGTTTATGAGGAACGATGAGTTGAAATCTACGCGCAGATCAGGAGTGCTCTGAGTGTCTAAAGAAAATCCTTTGACTGTGCTATATCTGCCTCATCCCAGCAGTTGTGTTTATCTAAAAAAAAAAATTAAAAAAAAAAAAAGGAGGAGGATGCAGATACCGCAGTTGTTCAGATTAGAAAGGAATTTGGGAAGGGAGCCCTAGAGAGAAGGGGAACCGTTCAGTGCTGAAAGAGAACTTTCAATTTATTTGATTGGAAGTTTTAATCTATTCTGAATGATTTAACTGTTAAGCTCTAGAGCAATAGGCTCACTTCGGCTCATCGCCTACAAAGTGCTTAGGTTCCGCGGGGTGCTCTTAAGTCCTAAAGAGCCCCACAGTGTTCAGCTGTATTCTTAAGAGCTCGTGGAGAGTCACAAAGAATGAGGAAAGGGAGACTTTCTGACAGCAGGACTTGTGTTTATAAAACAACCTGTCTAAGAAAATAACCTTGAAATTAATTTGAGCTATTCCCTTGATCAATGACTCTCATTTGTCTACTAATTATTCTATATATAGCTAGAACATAATATACTAGTAAAAGTTATTTTTAAATATTTTTATTATTTTGACGTTTATTTTGGTGGATTATGCTTCCAGGTAACTGTTGAAGGTTATTTCTGGGAAATGCTGACAGAATGCTTATTAACATGTGACTAGACCCAGGTAGAGTCCCTTTGGGAAATTTGGCTGTTCCTGTGCATCCTCAGTAAGGGGCAGTGACTGTGCTGAAGTGTGCGAGTCCTCCCAGTTCCCTGCCCACGCTGCGCCTGGAAATAACTCTGTCAATAGCAGAAATGTCACAGCAGGAATGACTCGCTGGATGTGCCCAGTTCCATTTATCTAAATGAGCTGTGATTTTTGGATTTGACGTGCTGTTTCATAGCTAAGGTAAGAGGCACATGAATTAGATTGTTGTTGGAAAAAAAATAGAGGGGTGCTGATATAAATACTTCAGTGAGAAGTTCAGCAGAGCATTAGCAAGTCGTCTTATATTTATGAATGGCAGCGGTCAAAGTAGTATCCTGCAAAAGATGCTTTCCACATGATACTGACTCCGGTCATTAAAAAAGCATGAATCAGATTAAGAAGTGTAGGGTTTTTTTAATTTGCCTTTGAGTCTTCAGATGTCAGAGCAAGCTTTAATCAGCAGCTGTGTTGGCGAGAGACTATGGCGTGAAATGGAAGCAGAGGATGTGGGCAGAGATGCTCCTGCCTGAGCAGCTGAGGGGCTCCCCAGCACCCCAGGAGGTTACTGCCCTACAGGTACTCACCTCTTGAGGAGAGATGAGCACTCTTGTCCCTTTTGTGGCCACGGCAGCAGCAGCCAAGGGTGTCCCTGCAGTTTGTGGAGCTGAGGAGACATTCAGTGGATGGGCAGTCGCGTGGAGGTGGGTGCCCAAGAGCATCCTGCCTCTGCTTGAGCCTCCTGGATGAGAAAGAGCAGCACCTGAGCCCACACAGAAATATTGCAAGTCTTGCCATGTCAACGGTTGGCACGACTGTACTGACTGTACTGTCTCTTAGGCAGTTGTCTGATGCGATTCCTTCAGGTGGACTTTTAAAATACTATCTCCTCTTCCTTCTGGTTGTTTCCTCGGCATGTGGAACAAACTTCTTGAGCCATTTCTCTTTTGTTTCAAGTCAGTCTTTTGGTATGTTCTCTCCGTTGAGCACCCTACTGTATTCTGTGGGGCTCAGGGAAGAGGCTCTGCGGGATACAACAGCAGTGACAAACATTAACATCTCAAAGTTTTTTATGAGTATACTTAATATGCAAAATGTCATCTGTTGTCATTGACTCTGCTGTTTTGTGTCAGAAGCAGTGATGAGCAATTCTCTCCCTCCCTATGTTCTGAGGACACGGATGCTCAATTTTGGCCTGGTACCAGTGATTTCATGGTGAGGAGCCAGAAGCAGCACGGCACGGAGGGTGTCCCTTCGCAAGGTCGTGGTGGGTAGAGCACTGCTACTCTGCAGAGCTGAACTTCTGGTGTCCTGGAGGGAAGGGACTGTCCCACCACTCTGTGCTGGAGGGACTTCGTAGTGCTTGTGTCTGGGCGGATGGCTGTTTTCTGTAGGTCGTGGTCAAGGACAAAGGTGTATTCCCTGGACAGGGTGGCAGGAAGTTCAGGAGGTGGGACGGCAGGAAGCAGTTTTGTGATCCGGAGCTACTGCTGGTGGAAAAACTGCCCTTGCTTTTAAATCTGCACTTGTTCTATGATGGCAAGGGTTGTGTTTAATTTTGTGGTACGTTCAGTGCGGTACCTGCCGTCTCCCTAGACAGCGGTGCTTACTCTTACTGTTATCACCGTGGCTGTTTACCAGTGATAAAGGACAAGCTGAAGAGGACTAGGATCCTGAGACCTGGGAACTGGGCAACGCTTTCATTTGAGTTTGTCTTTTGTAACAGAGAGAGTCGAGGCAGTATGTGGATCTGCTTCCTTGAAGACCTAAAATGTGCTTTTTGACTGCTCAGGCTTTGTGAAATCATGCCCAGCAGAGACAGTGGATGTGCTGGTATTGCATCTTCTGTACTGCAGCCATCTGACATTGGTCTTCCTCTCACAGAAAAGCAGGCTTGGGATAACTTACCTTCCACTAGCAGCCCGTCATAATTCTGCTTGCTGTGCTCGTTTAAGGGAAAGTGGCAATTCTCTGGCTCCTTTCATGAACACCGTCACGCATGCCCTGGCTGTGCCACCTACCAGCTTTCCTTGCCCACGGAGTCAGCCTCTCTCCCTCTACCGTATCGCAGCCCGGCATGAAAGTGAAGCTTGGGTGACTGCGGGCTGCCTGCCGGCTTTGGCAGCCTTGAGGTGAGTGAGTGCCAAGGTGTCGCCTGGGCTGTTCCCAGCTAACCCCTCAGCTAACAGACACTGCTTCCTGACGTAAAAGCAGACGAGAAACTCTGGCCAGCAGCTAAACTACATCAAAGCTGCGCTTTCAGAGATTAAGCTGATTGCAGATCTCTCATAAATAAATCTTTCTGTATTAATAAATAAATGCTTGCGATAGTTGCTTGATTGTATGGAAGCTTTCAGAAAGAAAAATTTCCCGAATGAGCCATTTCTGCAGTCTCTACTGACTTTTAAAGATTGGTGTCGTTAATTGAATTCTGCCTCTTCCATTAGAATGGAGTGCGCGCTCTTCGCTTGCACGGAGGGTTGATGCACTTGAAAGAGTGTGGGAAGAGATAAAATATTCAGAGCGACGTGCATTGCTTCTGTGGCAGTCGGGTTACTGGGTTGTTTTGGGGAGAGTGGGCAGTCTTTCACCGTGATTGCCTTCCGCTTGGGTCTTTGAGAGTGCGAAGGTTTCTCCGCTGAAGCTCGTGTAGCAGTTGTTGGTTGGCTGCGGAGACCTGGCTAGGTGTCTGCTGCTGACTCATTCTTCCTGAAAGATCTCTCTTCAAATACATTACAGGTAGCTGGATTCTTCTTTCTACGGAGAATGATACTTGCTGGAAATTGATCTCCCCTAATCTAAAGCATTGCAAATGTAATAATTAAGATCTGCTTAATTTCCACACTTGGTTGGTGTGGAGACAATAGCTCGTTCTTTGAAACTGTGCTTTGTGTTTTGAAAATAATCTTACCAATGTTACATAAATGCCGTCTTGCAGCCCGCCCTTATTAGCCACTGATTAGAGGATCCTTTGTGAAGTGTTGTCTGTTTCTGACATAATTTAATTAATATGGAACCAGTAAAATTCCTATGGAAACAAAACAGGAGCAAACACCAGATAAATGTGTGTTCTGGGCTATGAAAGTGAACACAGAACTAATTTCTTAATGGGACCACTAGAAGAACAAACAAATCTACAGAGACGTGGTTGTATGCCTCAGCTAGAAATGTATGTTTGTGGATATAATTAAACTTTAGTTAATAACATATTGTCCTCAGTCTTGGCAAAGGACTGTATGTGGGCTGTGGCTACGTGTCCAAAGCATTTTTACTCGATTAACTTCTCCGTACAGTGTAGCCCAGAGCTTTCAGGGCACTTGCAGATCTTGGGTGGCTGCCTTGCCTTTACAGCTCGTTCCTCGCGCAGCTGAGAGAGCAGGGTGAACCCTTTCCTACAGACAGCTGGTGGAGAAATGGGCGACCGGCCCTGGCGCTGACCTGCCGTAGGAGGCCGTGGGCGAGCTGGAGACAGGATTCAATGGCAGTGCGTGAGGCAGGGTGAGGTGGGAAGGTGATGCTTCATGATTCACTTTTTGCATTGCAAATCTTGTTTCGTAAGCAAGCTGCTTCCACCGATGCATTAAATGATTTATTGTTTCTCAGAGCTTTTCTTCACCCTGGAAAAAACCAAAAGACGATCAGTGGGGTTTTTTTTTTTTCTTCAAAGCTCTGTGCTGAACACTGTATGATTAAGTTATAATTTTGAAGTGACACATTTGGGCATATAATTTTCAAGACAGTCTTTAGTTTCAGGGATCATAAATAGTGGTTCCAGCTGTAATGAAGTGCTGTGCTACTTACTATGTTCCTATCATTGTATGTGTCTTTTGTTTAAATTATTAAATCACAGTGGCTATAGCCATAATAATGTGATTGTTTTATGTCTTGGAACAGGAGAAAATAATTTTATTTAGTTGGAATAATGTAATTGTAACGTGCCTCTGGGTTTGAGTTAGAGGGAGGTGGTGCCGGTGGCTGGCAAGAGAGTGCTGTTCTCTTGATTTTCTGCAGCAAATTCCACTGCCCTGGAGTGGCAGCATATTTGTTTTTAATGGCACAACTTGTGAGCAAATGCTGGGATGTTTGTGATGACGAGGAAAGCACTAGAAAAATCAAGGCTATAAAATCCCCCTGGTTAAGGGCGACAGGGTGTGGAGTTGGCTCAGGTGCATCTCGAGGGAGGAGGCGTAGATTGGAGATGTGGCTCTGCGACTGTCCCAGCCTTTATGAGCAGAACTCCGAACGGCTTTGCGCCTCTGGAGGCCATCTGCAGGGTAAGCGGCTGTCTGCGGGGTGGTTTTACGAGTCAAAGTGCTGGAGGAGGACTCGGAGATCCTCTAATGCAAAATGCTTTCCAGAGAAAGTGTTTATTTCCCCTTTTGAAGGGAAAAGATGCATGATGGTTTCTTGAATCGGGATGACTGTACCAATTCAGATATAATTTGATAAATGAAGTATAAAGGCCCAGTGAATGACCTTGTGTAAAATACAAGAATGCCTGGACCGTTTGTGCTTTAAACCTTGCTCCACGCCTTTGTATTGCCTGCTCATGCTGTTTGTTAAAGTGGTCTCCTGTGCCCTGTTGTTTTGGGGCTGATAATGGAGAGCCAGCTGGTGCGCGCGGAAAAGAAAATTTCTGTATAAATAAAGCAGTGTGCTTTTCTCTGCATAAAGTGTCTTGTGGATATGGGGCAGAAACCCTTCCTTTCCCCCCTCTGTTGTGTTTGTAGCTGGGCCCTGAAAGGTATTAGTGTTCTTTGCGCATCCCCTCCAAGCCCAGTTTGTTCAGGCATCCCTTCCTCCCCGCGAAACCTTACACTTCTGCCGCTGCAGCACAGTCTGTGGTTTCATTCCAAATGAATCATGAGGGTTTTACAAGCTGTAAAACTTCTCTGGAGAGCTTAAGGGTGTGACCAGCTTACAAGCATGGATGAAGTGGTTGTTTAGGTTTGGTTGGTTTTCTTTGGGTTTTGTTTTTTTTTTTTTTAATTCTTCTTTTCTGATTTGGGGCTGAATATATCCTGAGTATCTGTTTGATGCTTTTGGTTGCCAGCAGGAATTCACCCCCCTTCAGATGGGATGCAGCAACATCCCAGACTCTTGTTGTGGCCGCCTGCAGAGCTTTGCTGGGACTCCTTTGAGGACTGTGTGTAAGAAACCATAAAACTTTATTAGTGGTAGTTCCTTTAGTCTGTGTAAACTTTTTATGAGGAATAAGCTTATGCATTTGGAGGACAAAAGTTGCCCATCTCTCTGGCTAGGCTTTGCTTAGGGAAAATGTATCTTGCTCCTTGCCTTACCAACTCTTTGCCCAGCCCCAGGGCTGCTACCCTGTTCCCCGTGGAGGCTGATTTCACAGTCCAGCTTAGTCCAAGCCACGTCTCTCCAGATCAGTCTGACATCCTGGCGTTCTGTGAGGGGTGTGATGCAAGAGACCTGCAGATGGCACGGAGGGTTGGCCGGTTCTTGTTCCCTCCAGCTCCTCACCGTGCCTGGTGAGCTCTTCTGGCAGCGGGGTCTTGCATCTGGGAGACTTTGCATGCTGGCACGTGCTCACCCTGCCACCAGTGCAGCGCTGAGGCGCGTGACGAGCGGTCCTGCTCGGTTGCCGCCTGGACTTGGAAGGTGTGAGCAGTCCTGGGGAGAGCTGGCACGTCTTCTCTTGTCTCTGGCATGTGTGCTGGGCTGGGAAAGTCTGGAAATCAAGGGTGTTTCCAGTAGTTTTGAGCTCTGGGTGGGAGCCTGTGAAGTGCACTCCTTGCACGGTGTCACGCACAGCTCTTCCTGAGTTTCTGCAGCCAGTCGCGCTGCTCTGACTCAACTGGAAAGTGAGTTGGCTGCCCCAAAGTGAGAGATTCTCTGGAGTAGGGCACTGGCCAAGAAATCTGGAGCTGGCAGTGACATGGAGCTGGCAGAGAACAAACCAAGCAGGTAGGAACTGTCAGGATCTCTGGGAAATTAGAGGGAATCTTTTTTTTTTTTTTTTTTTTCTTTTTTTCTTTCCTTTCCTGACATATGCCAAGAGTAGGTGGTTCAGAAGGGGAATACCTGGCACAGCGTGGTGGTAACTTACCCAGCTGTCCTAACGGGATGCTTTTGCCAGGAGCCTTTGGACCTGTTCTTCTCAGTGTAAATAAAATCAAATAAATAAAATACTTCTTACTATAAATAAAACTAAATTAGCATGATTACCTTGAGTTTCTGGATGCACCTTACACGGTCAGCATTTGTTCCTTTCTCCCTCTGCTGGCAATTAATGGAGAAAGAGGGGACCATCCGTGTGCACAGACATCAGCCAGGCAGCATGAAGGCTCATAGTAACTTTCTCCTAAGATAAAAGAGATATTTTTATGGTCTGATTTTTTTTTTTTTTTTTTTTTTTTTTTTACTTCCTCCTGCTGGGAGAGAATTAGTGGTGATGATAGTTGGTAGACTATCTCCTGTTGGGAAGCACTGAATGGAGGAAGGATTTATTGAAGGAAATATGTGGCAAATTCCTTGGTAAACACTTCTTTTTTTTTTTTTTCTCCTTATTTAAAGAGTCTGTTTATAACTAAGAGACCATTAGCACCCAGGAGGTAATTTTGTTGTAGCAGTACCTTATTGAATGAAAGCTCGGTAGTCTGTTTCTGGATGGTGGCTTCAGGAGCAGCCCCTGGATAATACTGTACCTAAGCTTTTTTGTTTTTTCCTCCTTTTTTCTTCTTTAAATGGAGGTTGGTACAGCTCCTTCCCATGTAGTTTAAAGAACAGCTTGGTGAAGTACATGTCAGCATTTGAATTATGCTTTTCATTTTCTGTAGCCCATTCTAGCACAGTCCTTTCACCCCCGGGGTTTCCGGAAGGTTTCTTGACAAATCTTCCCCCTCACCCCCTGCAACCCAGTGACAAAAACCCAAGAGCTCCTTTGCATGCTGCCTGGCTGCTTTGCCTCTCTGATATTGTTACAGAAATTCAGTGATTTTTGTGAAGGATACTGTAAAATTGGGGTGGGCAGAACTGCGCCACAGAGCTGCCCCACAGCTCTCCCTGTACCAAGGAGCAGTCGGAGCTCATCAGTGTAAAACCTTCCACAGCAAGGGAGTAAACAACACGATTAACTGGTAAGGGATGCTAAGCACTCTGCACCCCTTGTATGAAGTGGGATTTTTTTACTTCTGACTCGAATACTGACCTAATACTAATAATCCTATATTTAAGGAAACTGCCAAATTTTCTCCACGGTAGCAGATAAGAGATAGGAGGGAGGAGTATATGGCAAAACCAGAGTATGGCAAAGATTGAGGATCATTGCTAGAACAGAGTACCTATTTGGTTTAAAATAACCTTTCAAGTGCTCAAAGAAAGGCTGATGTGTTCCTGGTTATCTCCACCCTTCAGTCTTCTGAGCTGTGCTGCAGGATGGCTAATGCAAAACCTCTTTTGGTGGAAAAAATTGAGGAAGGTCCTGTGTGTTTTGCATCTTCTCCCTTTTACCCTCCCTCCAGTTAAAGCATGTTTGGGCTAGAGCGCACGGAGCTGCCCAGGTGCAGAGGATATTATGATTTTACATATCGCCAGCCCTAATTTTAGCTACGCTCTGCACGGTTCGTGCCAATACTCACCCACTCACGTTTCCACGTTGGTAGCAGTCATTACGCAGTGTGAGCTTCGCACACGTGCCGCTCCTCCTGGAGCTCAGCTGGCAGCGGCAATTTGTATTCCCCACAATAAAACCGTGGGGTTTGCGTGGGTAAGGGACGAGCAGGAGGACGCTCGCGTCGATGGACGTGTCCCTGCGGAGTGCTGCTGTGCCGTGCTTATTGCAGCCTGTTGGAGTTAATTGGATGGGAGGAAAGGGAAGGAGAGCTCCATAAATCCCTTCTGCTTTTCGCTGAAGTGGAGAAATGGCTCTGCGTTGCATGCTATGTTCTCTCGTGCACTTTCCCTGTGAAAGGACTCCCAGTCCAATTTGTCAAGGCAGAGATTTGACGTGAGGCCAAACGCACTTGACAATAGTCTCTCTGCTGTCAAAACCTCTCCTCCTTCTGTGATAAAAACAAAGCTCCCTGACTAGCACTCCTTCCTTCCTGCGGCCTTTGCTAAAGACTCGGCATCCCAGAGTTGTTCAGGGGACGTTTTTTACCGTATTCAAAACATCCATTTTCCATTTAAAAATCTGACAGAGCAACGTATTCAAAACACGATAGCCACAGAGAAATGATTTGGATTTATGCTTTCTTTAATTGGACCACAGAAGATTTTATTTACTGATAGTGTCCAAAGGGGGCTGTCGAAACAGGGCAGAAAGAGCGAATGTGTCCGTTGTGGTAACGTGCTTTTGATAAATGCATTGTGGCACAGTTATGAAGTTAAGTAGCAGCCTTAATTACTGTTACGAAGCCATTAGAGTCTAAAGCGGCAATCTGAGCTCTTGTTGCGATTGTGTTTTGTGTTTCTTCACTGAAGACTTCATCACAAAAAAGTGCTTGTTTTAGAAGATAACTTATGCCTTTTATTTCCTTTGCCTTTTTAAAATGGTGCAGAAGTGGCAATGAGTACTTGAACATGATAGCAGTGAGGTCTGTGGATTCATGTAAATAAAAAATACAACCTTTACACCGAGCCCGTACCATTCCCATGGGCAGGGAAGCCAATGCTGTGTGATGTACTGGCTGTTTTCTCCTGTTACCCATACAGCATAAAAAACTTCTGAACTTGATTCTCTCATCTTTAAAAGGGGAGAGAGGGCAGGATTGGTCTCCGGGAGTCTTGTGTTAAGCTTCCTCTGGGGCTAGGGAAAGAGAAAGACTGGTCTTGGAAACTTTTTGTTAATGAAAATTGCTTTGGGAGGTCAGTCAGTGTTATAACCTACACATGGGGTCAACAAACTGTCCGTCCCTGGAAGCCCCGCTTCCTGCGTCAGCTGTTCCCGCAGCGCAGAGCCTGCGCCATCTTGCTTGGGTCTCTTGACAGCAACCGCAAAACAAATGATTTGTACCTGAGTGTTCTTACACCAAAAACGTGCGCAAAGAGAGTTCAGTTTTCAGATCCTTATTATCTTCCAAGTTATTTCGAGAAAGACTGTTTAATGCTCAGTCACCTGTTTTTAGTGCTCTGTAAATGTTCTTTGACTTTCCGGTGGTGCATTATTTATGGCAGATGTTAATTGAATAGAGTGAACTTTGTTACCCTTCAGGATATAAGGGTTTTAATTTAAAAAACAAAACTGACAAAAAAAGTAGTCGTAAATCAAAGGTTAACAGGCCTAACAATGCACAGGTATTGTTTGCTGGGGTGTTAAATTGATACTGTGCTGCTTTCTTAAATGGAATATTTCTTTAGTGACAGGAAGGTTAAGTACAAGTTGTACTCTTGTGAGAAAGGAGGAATGAACCTTACTTATTAGTGTTTTTCTGAAGTTAATTGCTTAAAATAACTGCAGGTGCTGTCAGCTGCCTCTGGACACTTAATTTTCATGCGGGGTTCAGGCCGGCTCCCACTCGTCCTCAGTCTGAGCTCTGATTCTCGGCTCTTTCTAGAGAGCAGTGAGGCCCTTTGCTCATAAGCTTTTGCTTAGGAAAACACCAGTTGAAGGAGCCCTTCCCAGGAATAGCCGTATTCGTGGTGTACCAAGCCTCCCAGTGCCGTCGGGCTGGGAGGACGATGGCCTTCAGGCAGTGTGGGGTGTCTGAGACTCGGGCCGCATTGTTCAGGCCGAGTCTGGGATTCAGCCTCTTCAGTCGACGCTCAGAAAGAAAACTTTAGAAATCTGGAGAATGTCTGCTCAGGACGTTGGAGCAGTTCTGTTCTTTTGCCAAAATGTGTTTATCGTTTGCTGTGGGAGAAGGTCTGGTGTGGTTTACAAAGGCTGTCCTCTTGGACTGGCTTTTGGTTTGATTCAGTTGTCAGCAATTAAAAAAAAAAACAAAACAAACAAAAAAAACAGAAAAACCAAAACCAAACACTTAACTATTCCAAGGCTGCGTGTTTTTTCTCTGTGTGCTTTCAGCATACTGAGCTGGCGAAGGTGATGATGATAAATATTACCGCCTTGTTTCCGAAAGCTGTTGGGTAAGATCTCTCACTGCAGCATCTGAAGCATTACTGGAAATATTCTGAACTGCTATAACAATATCTCTGGTGTAATTTTTCTTTTCCAAAAGTCTTTCCCTTCCCCCTATTTCTGGGTAGAAGACACTAATTAGCAGAGAGAGTCAGGTGTTAGTGCACGTGCCAGGCTCCTGAATCATGCAGCGGATAGCGAATGCCGAGATGTTCTCCTTTCCTTCAGATCGTAACGTCAATTCTCAGAGTGCACTGGTAGTGCTGCTGCAGTTTTCATTATGTTTGTGTATTTCCAAACTTAAAATGCTTCCAGCTACTATGCTTGTCCTGATTGACTGTTTGTTACAGGCTTTGGTGTTCTGAAATTTGGGTTGACTTAGAATCATAGAATCATAGAATAGTTAGAGTTGGAAGGGACCTTCAACGGTCATCTAGTCCAACCCCCCTGCAAGGAGCAGGGACATCCCCAACCAGATCAGGTTGCTCAGAGCCTCATCCAGCCTGGCCTTGAACGTTTCCAGGGATGGGGCATCCACCACCTCTCTGGGCAACCTGTTCCAGTGCTCTACAACTCTCATTGTAAAAAATTTTTCTAATATCTAATCTAAACCTACCTCCTTCTAATTTAAACCCATTACCCCTTGTTCTATCACAACAGGCCCTACTGAACAGCTTCTCCCCATCTTTCTTGTCGGCCCCCTTGAGGTACTGGAAGACCGCTATCAGGTCTCCCCGGAGCCTCCTCTTCTCCAGGCTGAACAGCCCCAACTCTCTCAGCCTGGCCTCATAAGAGAGGTGCTCCAGCCCTCTGATCATTTTTGTGGCCCTCCTCTGGACCTTCTCCAACTGGTCCATGTCCTTCTTGTGCTGGGGGCTCCAGAACTGGACGCAGTACTCCAGGTGGGGTCTCACCAGGGCAGAGTAGAGGGGCAGAATCACCTCCCTCGACCTGCTTCCTGCAGTCCGGTGTATGGCATTAAAATTCTTGGAGCACTCCGTCTCTGTAGAGTGACAACACTGCAGATTAAACCTAAGCATTACTACTACCAAGGAGACAGGCAAAGTATTTTTTCCTCTCCAGAGTACTCTGCTTTGAATAGCTCTACAATTAAAATTGATATATCTTTACTTGGTTAATCTAATACCTATTATTTCCTCTTTGTTTCCAATTTGAGCAGTTTGGCCAGTTCATGCTTCAGAGATCTAATTTAAATGAAGTTGCTCACAGCTACAAGCTTGTAGATGTATTAATCGGCTAACGTGAAGCTCTAAAGGACCACTTGAAGAATCCAGAGAAATTTAGCAGTATGCCTGCACTGCTTTCCACATCTCCTTCCCAAGTGTGGTTCTGTTGAGTTGTCATCATTCCAGAGGTCTCACCAGCCTTCAGCATAGCCCATCCTAAACTGCGTATATATTTATTTATTCAAAGGATTTGGAGTTGATGTCTAATTTGCAGTCTGGTGCTGTTCCACGCTTTTCTGGTTCATTAAATTTTTCACCAGAAGGTGCCCGGAGTTACTGCCATGGTGGTGTTGGATTTGCGTTTCCACTGGCACGTTTGAGGGCTGGTGCATGTCTGATGGGCACTGCCTGTCCCTGCCCCAGTGTGGGGGATTTTAGCCTGTTCAGCTCTGTCCCTTGCCGGGTTCCCTGGGAAGTGTTTCACCCCAGCCACACCTGCGGTGGCACTTACTGCATCTGACTACTTGTCTTCAGGTATTTGGGGCAAACGCCAATGTAAAATGGCACAGAGGACAAAAAGCAAATTGGCCTTCTAAAATCCTTTCAGCTTTAACTATTACAGATATAATTAGAAACATGGGCAAGGATTATTATCCTATAAATGCCTTTCTAGTCTGTTCCGCTTTTGTAACCTTTCTTTTGTCATCTGTCATTCTGTCTTGCTGCATTGTTTCTCCTTGCAGCCTGGCGTCTCCACCATCGTGTCCTATTGCTGCCTTAGCGCTTTGCACCGAGTCTGTTTGCTTTTCCCCTCTGTTTACGTCATAGCTGTCATCTTTTGGCTCTGCATCCATGTTCCCGTGAAGCCACCATCATTCAAACAAATAGGTAGTTCTCACTGCTGCAAGAAAATGAAGCGCTACCCTCTGCAACTGTTCTCTCCCCAGGCTGCACATCTTCCCCCTCTGCTACTCGGTAGATTAAATTTTTTTTTTTTTTTTTTTCAAATTACTTCAGAAGGGGAAAGTTGGAGCTTTGTGCAAATTGATCACAGTAGGTGCCAATGTGGGAAGCAGAAATGGGTCTGTCGGAGCTCCATGCTGGGAAACCTGCTGTGAGGCAGGAGCTGCCTGCGGATCACTGAGAAGGAGAGGTGCTGCTTTCCTGCAAGAACACACCCTAGTTTGCGCAGGGATTGCTGTCAGTCGTCTTTATGCCCTTCTACACTCCACAGAACTATCCCCCAGCGGACCTTAAATTTTGAGGAGGGGAACATTATGGAGTCTTGTAGCTCTCTCACTTAGGAGAGGGGTATCGTTTCCACCGCTGCTGCCCGGTTAAATGGTGACTTTGATTAGGAGCGTGCAGTTCTCAGCCAGCAGATTCCCCGTTGCTTGTGTTGCATCTCCCTACCTTGCTCCCAAAAGCCCCCAAACAATGAACAAACAAACAAAAAAAAACCCCAAACAAAAAAAAACCCACCCAAAAAATGAGCCCCTGAGTGGGAAGGTGATGTGCCAGTCAGCCCCTGGAAGTGTAGCCAAGCTCAGATGGCAAAGCCCTTCCCTGTCCTCATGCTGCGGTGTCTGGGAGCTGGGGAACCCAGGGGAGGAGTCATCTGATGTGGCGTGAAGGTGCTGGTCTCCAGAGACCTTTGTTCGGGATCCTATGGCTTTTCCTCCTGAAGGTTATCGCCTCGGGCAGGGCTGCGAGTGGGAGTCACGCTCTGTAATGTCGTTTTATATACGCACTTCATATGTGCTTGTGTTGGTGTTTAGGTACTAATGAGGGTGCTCAGCAGCTCCAAGCCTGGGGTTCAAGGCACGTTGGCTTGGGCACCTGGAAAGGAGCGGCAGCTGCTTGTAAAACCAGCCAACAAAATTCCATAAAATACTCAGGCTCAGTATTTCTCAGATAAAACAGAGATGTTCGCCCTGCCCAAAGGGAGATCGATGGAGTGTTTGGGCTCCCTGTTGCTTTATGTGTGTGTGAGTGTGTTTATTTTATTTCAGGAGTTGGTACACAATCAGTCTTAAAATTAACTGACTGCTTGTTGACTTGTCACCCTGTGAATGAAAACACATTGCTTGTAATTTGTTTGACATTATTCTGTCCTGTTGTCAGGCTTCTAATTACATTTAGAACATAACCCAGATGTCTGTCTGTCTCCTTCTGTCTCTTTATTATTATTATTACTATTTATCTTTCTTATTGTAAAAATTGGAAGGAAATATTTATCTGAAGTGATGGAAGTCTTTGCTCCTCTGTCTCTTCAGGAGATTAGTAGGTGGTTGCGGGTTAATCTCTTCAAGACTGTGTTCCTTTCAAAAGAAGGTGTCGGTTCGGGCATCCAAAATTGCTGCTCCATCGTGACTTTGGATTGACCTTCTGTACGCCTTAGGGACATTGAAACAGGCCTGTATCTACCTTAAAATGTTTCTCTAGATACTGCTTTCTAAAAATGATCACATTCCCCACCTTATTCATTTTTAAAGAAGAGATAAATTGCTTGTGCTTTTAGAAGGTTAAAATATTAATGTATATAAATATAACAGTGGCAGAGAGGCGAGGCGGAAGGGGCTGCCCTTTCGGAAGGTGCACAAATGAGCAATGTCTTACGGAATCCATTGGATAAGGGTGTAATATTCCTTGCCAACATTGGCTTTTGGTAATTAACAGAGGAAAACTCAAGCTGCTCAGTGTGACATTTTATTGCTCAAAACCTATTCTGTAACTTGAATTTTCCTAGAGCCACCAGCTTTTAAGCCCCAGAAACACAATTTTCCACTAGCAGGCTGGATCACCAATGTTCTCAAGCCTTGTTTTCCAAAAGCGTTGAGTCACTTAAACATTCAAAGGCTGCTGCTTTCTTAATGGGACTTTTGAACGCTTTACCTCTGATTCTACTTGGAGAAAGCCGTGTTGGCCACCGAACAAGCTCCGTTCCCCTTATGGTGGTTCTTTTTTAGCTGATCTAAATTTGCAAGTCAACGGGGGTGTGTGGAAACTGTTTTTAGGCATAAGAAACTTGACTCTTGGTCCCTACTGACTTGGGTTTTTTGGTATTGTCGATCTCCAGGTTTTCTAGCTCAGAGTTGTGGAAGATTACTGTTATATTTAAGTGCTGTTTCCTTTAGAGAAAAGAGCTTGATCTGGCTGGCTGCAGCAGGGGATGGATTTTTCTGTTCTGCAAGGCTTTGCTCAAACAGAGCTCATGGTAGGGGAGAAGGAAGAAGTATAGGAAGGACACCGTGGGTCGCCATAGGGAAGAAAAACTGGAAAGTAAGAATAAAGGAAATGAAGTGTGTGTTCAATACAAGTGATATATGTGACACATGGGTGTAGAGACTGCAAATTATTTTGCAGTCCCTGCCATTAAATACAAATACATCCCTGATTTTCCCCTCTGCATCGCAGCCAACAAGATCTTGATGAAGGGCAAACTATACAAACAAATCCCCTGAACCACCTCTACCTCAGCTTAAAGCAGGCTGTGTTTTCTACTGCCTCTGACGTTCCGTGTTGGTGCGATGGTGCTGTTTGATCTGCTGCTGGTGTTGATTGGGGTCTGGGCATCTGTTGGACCTGCCACCTCCGGCGAAGGGCTTCTGGCTGTGCACCGAAAGGTCATTTGCGAAGTTTGGAGTAAAACTGCACCGGGGACAGAAACTAAAGCCTGGGTTTTCATGATGGAGGAGCCACTTCCCTGGAGGGACGCAACCGACTGGCAGAGTCGGTCTTGGCTTAAATACTGCTGGGGTTTGTGTCCCGAGTGTCTCATTGTGGAGTTTGTGGCTGGGAGAGGGGCTGGAGGGAAGGATGTTGTCACTTGATGTTCTGCTCTAATCCCTTCCTGCTTTTGTTGGCAGCTCACAGTTAAAGGGGGAAAAGGCGTTTCTGGCTCTGGGCATCTGCGCCCGAGCCTGGCTACCGTCTCAGGCCAGGGTCTGTTGGCCTCAGCTGCCTTTGAAGATCTCGGCCTTTATAGGAGCTGACAAACAAGAATTAATTGATGACTCACCAGCACAATCATGTCAGAAATGCTAGTTTTATTTTGCTGTTCCTGCATGTCCTTCAACCTGTAACTACTTTATGCATTTTTTAGCCTGAAGAGAGGTGGTTGTGTCCATGTACAGCAGAGGATGAAAATTGAGAGTGGGTGCTTTTGGAAGAAAAGCAGCTGCGGCGCGGTGTAAGGCTGCAGGTGGATTGGTTTGCTTCGTGTAAAAGAAGGGAGTGGGGGATTGCCAAAGCCTGGTTTCAGTCCAAGTGGTTCGTGGAGCAAAAAAGGGTTTCTCTAAAGGTTTGGTGTTTGGTTTCCACTCTTGTTTTTTCTCCTGAAGCAGCACAAAGCAGGACTGTGCTACCTACCTACATTTGTAGCCTCAGATTTTTATTTAGTAATTGCTGTTTGCTAAGTGTGGTTTCCAATGGGTGTGTCTTTTTTGTATCATGAGAAGTTCCCTTAATTAAGGGATTTGTTAGCAGAAGCCATATGTTTTCCAGTCTTCAGCCAGGGCCAGGTATCAAGGCAGCATGAACCCCCTCATGTTTCTCTTTGAGCACAGAGCAGCCCTGAGTGAAATGGGCATTCCTCCTCGGTGTGAGCACGTTGCACGCTGCTCGTGTCCCTCCTGATCTCTGTGTGTTTTGTTCTGGGCAATCTGACTCTTGTGACAATACGTTAGGTATCTAAACTCTCAGGATTGTGTGTGGATTTTTCTCTATTTTGTCTTTTTGCCTCCTCTTAGCCATACTTTCTTGTTTCGCAGTAAGCTTGGATATTAATTATACAGTATTCAGCCTCTCCCTGCCCTCTTCCTCTCCCACTGTGACAATAACAGCTGTTTGATAATTTTCTGTAGGAATCTTACCTTTGCAACTGCAACCTTCCAAGAAAAAAATAAAAAGAAACCCCCCAAACCATTAAAAACCCAATGAGGCTTCGAAGAAAAGTCGATGTTGTATTTAAATATGTAACACACGCTCAGGCTTTCTCTCTGTACCTGCTTTCTAATTTCCCTTCTCTCAAGAGCTCTGACTAATGCTGGGATGCTTCTCTGTTTGAGCTCTGCTATTTATGAATAGAGCAAGTCTTATCTGAAGACTCGTGAATGCTTACAAGTGCGAGGTGCGCTGAGACGAACAATGTGCATAAATACCAAATAGCTGAAGGACCGAGTCCTCAGAATAACAATTGAGAAGGGATGACCCTGTTGAATATATGATGAAGCAAACGGCTTTTCTGCTTGTCAGCTCTTTGGTAGCTGGCCCTGGTGAGGGTAAGAGTGTATTTCTGCTACAGGACTTGCCACAGGGAATGAAGTTCAGCCAGCACGTGGGGGTGATCTCCTTCTCCTGAATCCTGCTGATCTTAACAGGCTGAAGAGGTGCTTTTGGTAGGGTAATCTGTTGAGATGATGCTGAGGGCACCTGCAGTAGAATGATGGTTTCTTTTCCTTTATAATCAGTGTTGCTGGCTGAGTTATCCTTCTGCTGCCCGGCTTTCTCCTTTACAGCAGGCTGATTTTCAGGAGTAATTCTTGGTGCACTCCCTTGCAAAAGGCTCGTAGGGCTGGCTCGGTCTTTGACGTGATTATCTCTAACACTCTTCCTCCTCTTAGTCCAGCCCTCTTGTGTGTGCTCACTAAACCAGATGCTCACATTTCATGTTCCCCTGTATCCCTGAGCTGTAAGGGAGAAAACAAGAGTGCTTGTTCACCTGTGTAGGGCTTCTCTGAAAAAGAAGTGCTGCCTCCTCATCCTCACCAGGAGGGAAGAAGGCAAAGCTGCGCTTGGGTGGTTTTATGACAAAGGCTTTAAGTGCTTCCCAGTCCTTCAGTGGAAAGATCCTGGGAGCACAATGTTGTTGCTTATTTAATTACTGTTACCATGTAGTGTGTTTAGGGCAGCATTTTAAGTGTCACTGGCAGAAGGGATTTGGTAAACTCATTAAAACTCATTACTCGTTCTACTTGTGACAATTCCTGGGCATCCCTGGCCCTACCTGGGGGAAATTATCCTCTTAAAACATCTTGAAAGAAGGACTAGGGAGCAATTCCGAAGGCAATTCGAAAGATGTGGCGGTAATGTTGATGCTCTCATTTTCTGCTGGGTGTCTGGAACTTCTGTTAACATGAAAGATTTGATACACTGGTTTCAATGCAGAGTAAGCATAAAAGTATGCTTAGTTGCATTTCCAGGAGGCAGCTAACACACGCACGTTATCTCTGTAACACTGCAGTGATAAGGCATCTGTAGCTCTTTCTGAGACACAGTTCAGCAAACCCAGCAGCAGCCCTCTGCCTTTACTGGGCTTTGCCTGCCTGACTTGCAGAGAATCTGTGGAGCTGCTTCTTGACTCTGCTGCGGAAAGAGGTGCGTAATGAGTGCTGTAAAACCTGCTTGGTTGTATATTCAGCATGAACTCTTTCATCTCAGTCTTTTTGGGCTATGACTGCTCAGATTGAGTCTTCCTTGGTCATGCCTGCGCTAGCTGCTTGCTTCCTGTCAAGGACATAAGCCAAAACACATCACTTTTTTGGTTCTTCCCTTTCACATTCCTTGCGTGTTGTGGATGTAAGTTGTACCCTCTCTGTGGGAGAGGAGAAATGTGCTCCTGATTGCACAAGGAGTACAGCACGGGGCCACGGTGCTGCCAAGGAAATTCAAGCCTGGTTTGGAAGAGCAGTGGCTCAGCTTGGACTTGGGCAGGTGAGGGCTTTTCTCATGCGTGTGGTGATCACACTGCAGTAAGGATATGTATTTCTTCATAGTATTTCTGGTACTGTCATGAACTGGTACGGCTTCATTATTAAGATTGACCTTTTCCCTGCCCAATGAGACATCCATCTGCGGCACCCACTGGAAGGGCTCAGGAGAACAGTATCCTGACACCTGGTGTCAAAAAATGGTCCCTTTTCCCCTTGCCATAAACACTCTCTTGTGATGTTTTCCAAATGGCAGCCCTAAGTACGTGAAGATGCATGTGTTTTCATGCTGCTGCTCGTGACCCGTCTGCCAGAAATTCTGCTCTTCAGACACTGCTTGCTTCCTCCCGATGTCTGTCTCCCTGTTCCATCGGAAACAAACGTTTTAACACAGCTTTGCTTAATGCAAAAGAACAACTCGCTCTCCTTTTAAGGGCATGTTTCAGAACATGAATGAATCCAAGGACGGGCTGAATCTGCTGTCAAATGGCTTTTTTAGTTTGGACAACTGTATAAAGTATTTGTCGCTGTGGAAAATCTCTTCTTTCAATGCATAAAACTTCCTTAAGCGGGCGTGTCTGGGCAATGCCAAACCTGGTTAGTGTAGGGTGAAGCTTCTTGGTCTCTGTCCTTCCTGTGCAAAAGACAACTGAGTCCATGCTTCATCTTTAATTGAGTTGAGTATTGCTCTGGTGCAAGGGCCTTCTCAGCAGCACAGCCAATGTTGGTAAAGGAGAAAGAATAGAAATTCATTTTACTACTTAAAATAAATAAGGAGGGAAGGAACAAAGCAGAAAACCCCTCCAAAACCTCAACCACAAAACACAAACTTAAGAGCAAGCTGCTTTTCAAACACCTGCCTCTGACCTCTGCTAAAAGGGGCATGTAGCTGAATTATGGAGGGCCTGCATCACGCAGTCAGGAGTCTTTCCACATCATGGTCATCTTGCTGCCAAGGGTGTGCTCACGAGATGTCCTCTAATTTGGTTAGAAGTGCTCTTCCAGGAACTGTATCATTATAGAGTTTGAAATTCTGGAAGCTGAGTGGATGCAGTTATACAGGACAGCTAGTGCTGTCTTTCCTTCTTTGTGCTAAAAACGTCCCTGGAATGAGCTGTGTCCTGATCTACCCACCACTCCTGCCGACTCGGGTCAGCGGCCTCCAACCGGGGACAGCGGCCCCCGCCTGGCTCCTCTCCTTTCCTGGTGCCCCCGCTCCTGGCGGGAGGCAGTGGCTGGGGCTCCGCAGGGCTGGATGAGCCCTCCTCCGTCCTGCTGCGCCTCTCTTCTCTTGGTTCACCTCGCTGATGAAGTGATTGCATCTTTTTCCCTGGACCATCAGTAGTGGCCTTGTGTGCTTTCCATCCTAGGGGTTAAACTTCTGGTTTTATATGGTCCTGCTGGACAGACAGAGCTGCTTTGGTCCATAGGCAGCGTTGCCTGTGGCCAGATCTTAACAAAGAGAGGTCTCATCGTGGTTGGGCTTTCTGCTCTACAGGGCCGTGCTTTGGTGAGCAATAGGGACGGACATGCGTGGAAAACTAGCTATGCCCTTCGGGTTCTCAGTTAGCACCTCTTAACTACGCTGTGGGTTTTTATTTTTGTGCTTGCGAGCTGTGGTCTGGACAGTCTACTTAGCTACCTTTGCTGTTTGGTGAGTGTGCGCTCTGTTAAAGAGGAGCATGTTTGAAACTGGAGAGACAGCTTCCTAAATTCATCCCGTACAGCAATGGAGCTGTGTCGCAGGACAGGTAGCGACTCCGAGGGAGCAGCCCTCGTTCCCTGGAAGGAGAGCTTCCTTGGTGTGTGCTTTCTGCAGTACGATGATGTGTCTGATGCTGCTGTGTCCAGAAGATATCTGGGCCTTTTTATTGTAATCATGTTTGTGCATTCAGACCAATTTTGATGGTTATGAAGAGTCAAAAAAATCCCAGAGATCTTAATAAGCTAATTTGGTAACTGTTTGTGGCTTTTGTTGTTCCTCTTTGTTGTGAGGACAGAACTGGCTCATGCTGATGAGTGCTGCATGAAAATCATATTATTAGTAATTACTGGTAATTTCTTGTCTGGAAGCTTCAGGTTTGTGGGAGCACTTAAATCCATTTGCTTCTGTATTCCCTCTGGCTTTGCCGTAATGTCTCTCGGCACCATGTACCTCAAGACACTTCAGCAGTTCCCTTTTCTCCATGGCAACTTCTCCCAGCAGTTCCCGTATCGCAGAGAGGCAGTTCTCTCTCTTTCTGCCTCAACGTGGCTTTTCTGCCCGGTCGGTGTACATCACCGTGCCATACAGGCTTCCCCGAAGTGGAGAGAGCAGTGGCAGCCCTGGGTCGTGAAGGGTGTCGGGGCGATGCCTTGGGGATGAGGGGGAAGGCAGAGGACCAGCGTATGCTTCACATTCCCCCCCGCCCCCGCCCCAAGATAAATTATAATTTCCTTTTAATTTTAAACGTGATGTGGCAATGCAGTGGTTTTTGTCAGCTGGCAAAGCTAAGGATTAGTCAGAGGCTTGTTTTGTTTTCTACTAGAGAAGCTGGCAGAAAGGTAAAAAGAAAAAAGCGTACCATTAAACAAAAATCCCTGGGAAAAAAAAAAGAACCCTAAACCCCCAGCTTTTCAAGGCGAAGGACAGTATTGCTGTCTTTGCTCTGCACAGGGAGCACCACCTGGCTACGGTGTCTCAAGTCCCTCTTTCAGGTTTAAATTAGGGACTCTTCTGATTTGAGTCGTCTGTGGAAACATGCAGTGGAGGTAAGCTTACCTGCCATAGCTAAGGAAATGGAAACAAATGGAAATACAGCTTGCTTGTTCAGTTTATTTTTTTCTTCTGTACCAAATACTGAGCTTTTTCATCAAAGATCATAATTAGAATAGAAATATTTTTATTATCCCCTCAGACTGAGATTAATAGAAGTGGACTCCTTAAAACCTATATCTTCATTTTGATTTGGTTTCCGGCATCCTAATTACTTCTGCTGCTAACCGTGCCTCTGGATCTCCTTTCCATTCATCTGCCCGAGTCTGACTGAAAGGAGCCTCGGTCCAGAAAAGCCGAAGGAAGGAGATCTTTGCCGTAGGTGAGATAGGCAGCTTTGGTGGAGGAGGACGGCTGGTGCTTCGCATGGGACCCGCAGCCTTGCTGTTCGCTCGCTGCCCCACGCGGTGGTGTTCCCTTTGGGAATGCAGCCTGGAGGTGGGCGGCCGCAGGGTCGTGTTTGCAGCCAGCTCTGGCAAACAGGACTGGTTTGAAATGTGCCTGGGAATAAATAATAAGTACGCCCTGGGATATATGTGGTGAGGCAGTTCCTGCAGATGTCCCAAGCTTTTGTGAAATGAGCAACCAGAAAAAGCAGTGGGGTTTGCTCCTTTTTTTTCCCCATTTATTTATTTAAGTTGTAGTAAGTTTGTATACATTTTGGACCAGTTTTGGTTTTGTTTAATGACTGGATATTCTTAATAAATGTCAGATTCCTTACTGACTGGAGATGGCGAAGGCATGGGGGCGCTGGGGTATAAGCCTGTGGCTCTTCACTCCAGGCAATAAGGCGGCAGCAACTTTGACTCCACGTATCAGCGTCTTCTAATGACATTTTGTCCGGGAAGGTAAGTAAAGCTAAAGGGCAAACAGCTTGTTCCCGGCGCAGCAGGCTCACAGGCCAGGTTGAGTTTATATTTGTAGCTTTGTTTTGAATTTTGTTTTTATTGGCTAAAGAATACTTACGCTCTTCTGGTGCTGTGTGAACTCAGCTGCTGTGCCCTTCAGTGCCTCTGTGCTTGGAGAGGGAGGAATGCATGTTATTTTGTGCGATGGAAGTGCCTATCTGTTTTCAGAGGCTCAAACTCTGGGAGATGTGTAAAACCTCTAAATGCCAAAATATCGACTGAGTGACGCTAAATTTTCTTCTTGTCTGGTTGAGTAATGGGAGGTTTGCTCTGATTTGCAAAGCGATAATTTCTCACTGGTCACTTTATGTAAACACCGGCGGGTTTCTTTATGAATTGATTCTCCCCCCGCCCCGCTCGTGCGAGAGATATTTAACAGCACATGGAAAATGTGACTGACCCTTAAAGGTCAGATTCTAGTCTACCACTCTGTTTTTATTATCCCACTTGTCAGGGAACACAGCATATTTGCTCTATCTCCTGCCAGATTTGCTTTTTCGTGTATATCTGATTTTTCCCACATGTGAATTTTAAATAGGATTTCTATAAAATATGGTGGCAGTAAAACTGTTCTCAGAATGTAATTTACTGTATTTTATAGCTTCTGCTGATCTTTTTTTAGTTTCTTGCTAATGATGATATTGATTGGAGCATGGCATTTTTATGCAGCTGAAAGGAAAGGTTATGCTATTACACAGGGTTTTTTTTATTTTTTAGAGACTCTCTTATAATAATAAACATATACAGGCAGCAGTTACCAGAACTCATTATTAAGTAGCTGTAAAACCTTTAACAAGATAAACCATTTAATGTATTGACTTGTTAGTGTCTTTAGCTCTGCTTTTGATGAAGTGGTAGGTGGAGTGTATATTTAGAAACTAATTCCAGAAAAAACACATCCATCAGACTAAAGTATTTTTTCAAGACCCAAAAAGCAATCGTGATTTTTTTTTCCTAAGCAGAAAGTCATGTGCTATCTATGAAAGATGCTAGTGGCAAAGCGTTGGCTTACAAAGGGAAAAATAGGGGCAATCGGCTCCGAGCATCACAACCATAATAGGAGAGCACGATGCACACATCGCATTCTTGCTCGTGTGGCTCCCCGTTTGACGACTGGCGCGCTTCATCGGCGTCTATGAGCCGAGCAGAGGGAACAGCAGAGATCCAGCGGCGTGAGCTGCTCCGTGTAACTTGTGCGTGGTTTGAGTGCCTGCGTGCCTGGAGCAGGCGATGTTAATTTGAGGTGGGCTGTTGGAGCAGAACAGCTTCTCTTTGAGTGCTGCAGGCGGTTTCGTGTCGGTAAGCAAGTTTGCTTTTTGTTGCATGAAGATGGTGTTTGTCCTGGGAATGTCTGTACGGTCCCGGTGACAGTCACACTAAAATTTGTTGTTCTTTGAGCTAATGAGCCTGAACCAAACATCTCTGACCTCTTGAAAAGCGTTTGTGCCCAGATTTGCTTCCGAACCTCCTGGAATTTGGCTTAGCTTTTATTTCTGGTTTTTGTAGAAAGGTGCTGTAGTGTGCAGTCAATAGAGCTTAGCGCCGGGCAAGCTGTGGATGTTACTGCTCTGTCTGGAGAGGGTTTGGAGACTTCTTGGGCATCTTAACAGATGATTCAGTTTGTACCAACCAGCCTCTTTCCGTGTACGTTTGCATCTCTCCCGGCAGAGCCAGCTCACTTCTGCCGAGAACTGGAATATGACTGGCTTTCCAGAGCATGAGCAGAGCATCTCGAACAATTTAAAACCCATCACTTAGCGTTCTTGACAGTTTTCTTTCTTTTTCTCTCTCGTTTTCTTTGATTTCACACAAAAATACTTCTCTGGAGTAGGCAAGTATGTAACAGAACATATTTAAGCTCTTTTTTTTTTTTTTTTTTTTTTCCTTTTTCCCCTGGAAGTGGCTTATGAACTTACAGCTGAATTTGCAAGCTGTTGGTAGTAACGTGGTTTTCTGTTGGGTGTTTTTTCTCTGTGCGGAGGTTTGTTTGACCAAAGAATCAATTTCTTCTCTTACACTTCTGGTATTTACTTGCTTAATTGATCCTGCTAATGAGGAAAATGTTTGTTCTGGAAGGCTTTACCCAATCTAAGAAAAGTTAAAGTTCCTTCGTGTTCACTGACACGAACAACAAGAACACCTTCATAAGTAACAGGGAAGAAAGTTGCTTATAATGCCCCAAAAGTTTGTCCTCTGAATTATCCCTACTGGGAAAGTACGGTTACTGCCATCAGGCAGTCTGAGGGACTGAGAGAAGTTTTCTTGGCATTGGTTTGGTGTTAACTGTGCTACCTCTGATACCCGAGCTGCTGGAGAACCGAGGAGGGTCTTGAACATGGATATTTTTCCCCCCAGAATCACTTATTTCACTATATGTGTTTTATCTCGTCAGCGTTTTGAGGCGTCTCTCTTTCCCACTGTGGTTTCTAGGGAAATGTCATGGGTTTGGGTTGGTGTGGTGTAACCCTCATGACTGCGGCACGGTCACTCTCTGTATTGCTTAGCTTGTGCTAATTTTGTGCCTGAATCATGCTGCAGGCATGGGGCAGAGAGTGTTTAACTGGAGGTGCCAGTTACAAGAGCGGCAGTCCAAGAGGTGCCTTCTCCGTCCCCTGGAATTGAGAAGATGAAGCCAAAAAGCTGCAGAAGCTGATGCTGCCAGACAGGCTTGCAGATGGACCATACCTTATGGACACCGGTCCCCTGGTGTGTGATGCACGCTAGGAGCAGTCCCAGGGATGGGACTGGTGCTGTGAGGATGGAGGAGGAGAGGGGCTGCTGCGGCTGATCCTGAGAAGGACGGTTCTATGGAGTGAAAGGTTTGTCTCTACTGCCTTCTTCAGAAGAATTGGTACCTGCTAAAGCATCTGATGGAACTGGGAGTGTTCCTAGCTCCGTGCACAAAGCTGCCTGCCTTTTAAAATAAAAACTGCTGACGTTTCTCTCAACTGTCCTTAGTGTGAATCAAAGCACTCTGTTTTCCTGGTTTTCTCAACACTGAGAACACCAGGCTGGGCAGCAGAGATATTTTAGCTCTGTGTACAGGATTAGTGGTGTCAAGGGGGAAAAATGAGGCACCTTCTGTTCCAGTGAACTAGCAACTGGTCATTCACAAAAAAAAGCATGTGATGTTGTCTAGCTGATGGTTCTGTGTTGAAGGAGGCTTTTAATCTGGAAATACTGTCAATCACCTTCGCAGCTGAAGAGCTTTAAGGGGGCTGTGCTTGCTGTTACCATAACTTTGTGCGTGCTCCCCTGCCGCGCCGGCTGAGGGAGCTTCTTCCAAAGAACGGTTCAGTACAGATGGCAGATACTCTAAGTGTACTTGGTAGGAGAACTGAACTCTAAAGGTATAAATGTATGCAGTTAATTAATCCTCACCTACTTGGAGTAGGACTTAAAGTGATAACTTAAGCATTGGTCCTCAAACCATAAATAAAGGGCCAAGGTGGGATTTCAGAGGTGGCTGCCTTTGGTATAAATACCACGCTTTGCAGTTCCCTCTGTTCTTTTGGGTGGGACCTTTAAAACCCCTTCATGCTTGTTAGTTTTCGTCCTGGATGCTGCTGTTGCCTTAGTCTGGCAGCGTTTCTGAAATAAGAGGTGCTGGGCCACTTGGGATGGAAGATTGTAGAGGAACATAGAAAGCCATCCAGTTTGTCCTCGTCATCTTCCCACGTGCTGCACCCAGTGCCTCTTGGCTTGGGTAAAGAGAGTGAGAGAGCCTCTCCCAGGAGGGTTTCTCTAGCCATTCACAAGAATGCTCTCTGAGAACATTGCTGGAGATGTGGACAAAACTGGAGGTATGCTTTTACCACGTCATTTTAGTAAACAATTTTCTCCAGTAAGTGTGACAAACTAACTTGGGCCTTCCAGAGAGGCTGAGGGAATTTGTCCCTAAATCCCAGAGGAGCTCAGCACTAGGAAGTGTTTGGGAGGCTGATACTGTTGTTTTGAAAATCTTGGTGGTGATCGCCAGGGAGAGGAATATGAGAAAATTACTTCCTTCTGTTTTGGTCAGTTTATAATTGTTTGGCTAATCTGATCATCTCATCTTGCCTGGGATGACAGGTGGGGAAAAGAGCTGTGCTCTGTTTGTTTGGGTCCCTTTCTGCTAAAGGAGCACATTACTTTATTTTCAAAGTGTAAAAACTTTTGCAGGAGCAAATACCGTAAATGCAGCTTTCTCTACTTTCCGCTGTGCCAAGTGTTGAAAATTTGGTCATTATTCTCTAACACAATGTAGTAACAATCCTGTCTGTTGGCATTAAACTGGAAAATATTTTCAGCTCAAAATAAACTCCACAAGGAGAATAGTTTCCATGTTATCCCTCTTCAGAGGAAAGCTACTGGACTTTAGTCCTAAATAAAGATTCGGGCCAACTTTGGTGCTTTGAGCAGCAGTAGTGGTTGTCCGAAATGTGACCGCTGGCTTAGCGAGTCTGCTTTCCTGCATTGTTCCTCGCGTTGGCCAGACCAACAGAGCAAGATTCACATCGGCTTCTCAGCGTTGCTGGTGCTTTCAATCATTTCCAGAGAGTGTTTTCAGTTGTGTAAATGGAAAACTTCCCAAAATGTACTTACTGAGCCGTCAGTTAGCAAGTTATTTTCAAAGCTTGCCACGTCCTTTTTTCCTCTTTAGCCCCTCTGGAAAGCAGTGCGTTAACCTGTGCTTGAGAAGGCAATGATTTGCTTGGTTTTGATACAGTTAGATATATTTATTTTGTAAGTGGGAGATGCTTCTAAGGTATTTAGCAGTAAATCATCCTCAAAGCCGGTTCTCCGGGCAGCACTTGCTGCTGTTCTTTCTCCTGATGCGGGTATTGAAATCTTGGTGCTGAATTTGCAGAAGATAATAGCCAATCCCTTTAGATTTCTCTCTTTTAATTTCAGTGATCAACCGGGATCGACTGCATCACTCATTTCTGGTGCATTTTTAGAAGCAGCAGTTCCAGTTAGCTGGGAACTTGGACGTTTTCTCTCGCGTTAGCTAATTATGGCTATTATGCTCTGTTGTCATTGTTGTCACTCAGGGTATTTTTGAAAATTAAGGGTGAAAAGTGACTGCCTGACAATGAAACTCATCAGTGAGGCTCCCCAAGCCTATTGTGAGTCAGCCTTGCTGGTTTTAGCGACAAAAGTTTTCTCTTAGAACTGTTGACTTCCGCAAGCCCCGCAGTTACCCATCGCTGGAGCCGCTCTGCGGCCTGGCTCGTGCTTTGGGAAGAGTCGCTGCCGCCGGCGCGTGGCCAGGGAGGCACCTCACCGCACGCGGCTCCTGTCCGGCCCGTCAGCCAGCTTCTTGCCTTCTCCACCTCTAGCCTAGGGCTAAGTTGTTAAGCTTTTTACTAGCTTGTGGAGGTTTTTGATCTTTATCAATTTTATTAAAAATGCTGAAGCTAAATAATGCTGTCCTGAGGAATAGCTGGTAGCACGGAGGTAGCTGGTTCTTGGCAAAAGTTTGTATTTTAGTGGGAGAACAGAGGATAAGTTCCTGGGTTTATGTAACTGTTGATACTTTTTTCTTTTTTTTTTTTTTTTTTTTTTGGTGGTGGTTTCTCTCTCTGGTCTTTCATCTCTATAATTGCACCAAAAAGGTAATGGTAAATGAGTGGAAGGCATCAGCAGGGCAGACAGGCTATGGTATGCAGCACTTGTCTTCAGGGGAAAAGCAACTGCGAGAGCGGTTAAGGACCTCTTACTTGTTAACCTCACAGCTTCCCAAGAAACACAATTTCGAATTGCCTTTTTCTGCTTCTCTTTGCTTTGTTTTTGCAAGGAATTGCCTCTGATTGAGGTCAGAGACAGTCCGGGCGAGCTGACAATCTGCCCTGAGGTGCAAAGTTCTTAGGTTCCCAAATACGATGCTCTGATTCACTTTCCTTCTAGCTGCCTTGCTGTTCCTCAGATGGCATTCCTACTCGTGGTAGGAAACGGAGCGTTGTGTCCCATGCTGTGCTGAGACACAACCCTGGGCTTTGGAGAGGCTTCCTGAATGGGCAGGTGCGGTATCACTGACGGCTTGCGAGAGTTCTGGGCGTCCTTTAAAGCCCCCGTTGCGGAGCTCTGACACCACACCAGATGAAGACGGACTGTGGAGCTGATGCGCAATGGCAATTTGTCCTTTTCTGCTAATCTCTCCAGGATTTCTTCGTCCCATCGTGGCTGGGTTCCCTGCTTGCAGCTGGGAGTGTTATGAATGCGTCTGTTGGGGGCAGCTGACTTCCAGAATTTGGAAGCTTCGTAGTGCTGTGCTGAAGAGAGGTGGAGAGGGATAAATACATCAGTAAATCACACAGATGAAGCCATAAGGCATCAGTCTGGAATGAGCCTGCCTTGGATCTTAATTGCATGACAAAAAACTAAACACATAAATTGCACACCTGAGCAAGTGAGACAATCTTTTTAGAAGCTCTGTATGTAATAAAAAACCAAAACAAAACAAAAAAATTGTTAACAGGCTGTCACTAAGAGTATGGCTCGTTAGTGCTGCTACTGCTTATGCTGTGCTTTTCTTTCTTGTAATTATCAGGACTGGTATTTTTAGGGTAGCTTTGCAGCTTGTCTATTTTCTGCCAAGTTGGCTAAAAATGTTGGTCGCACGTGACACGATAAATATTCTCTTGGAAACCGATGCCTTGTATATGCTGAACTTCCCCTTCTGCTTGTGTCTGGTTTCGTTCCTTAAAATCGCAGCAGCAGGAGGTGGGGGAGAGGTGTCCCTTTTTGTTAAAGCCTGTGCGTGTGGCTGGTACGGTCTTTAGAGCAGCTTGAATAGTCTTTGCAATCTATCAGCTTTATCTGCAATGGTTTTGTTTGCTTTAGCTTTTGGGTGGTATTAGCCTTAGCTGTAACCTCTTTCAGTTCCTGTTATCTTTTGATATGGAATTCCTAGAGTTCTGATCTTACGGGGAAATCCGTGCAGATAGAGTCCTTCTGCGCTGCGCTGAGGTCTGAGGTCGCGGTGATGAGGCCAGACACGGAGCGCGGGGCTGCGCCGTGCTGCTCTTGTGTGGCGCCTGCCTCTCCGCTCCGTCCCGCTCAGTCTTTCCTACTGGAGTCACAGGGCTTTCCTGGTTTTATTTATTTACTGATTTTTAGGGTTGCCCTGACAGGAGCTTTTCTCTGCTAATGTCTCTCTTGTCTGTGTTCATAAGACATCTAGGTGTACGTTTCTTCAGCAGGGTTGAGGACTGTGTGTTGCTGGTGCCCTGCCCCAGGACTCGTCCCCGCGGTCCTGCCTGAGCTCTGACTCGCAGGAGCTACGTCACGGTCAGCCAGCCCCGCTCCAATGTGCGTGGAGCCTCAGCAGGGGTTGACCATATCCTAGCTGCTTAAGATGACCACCTAGAACAATGTGTCTACTTGTCTTACATACGTGAAGACCTTTAATCTGAAATTTCAAGATTGTAGTAAGAGCTGAACCTCATGATAAAAGTGGAAATTGCTGTATGTCCTTTTTTCAATGACACCCTCCGATTCCAGGTGGACAATGAGGTTCTGCCGTGTAATACGCCGGTGGGAAATATGTTGGAAAATGGCATGATCTGTGTGCTTTTCCAGACAAGGTACAGCTCACACACCAGCCTTTGCCTTGTGTGTTTGAGCAGCGTCGTGTAGCTAGACCCGGGAGGTTTCTGCCTGGCTCTTGCAGCAGCTGACTGTGTGCTGGCATCGCTGGGGCCGCTACATCAAAATACCATCCAGAACTGTGCGCGGTGTTGGTTTCTGGACTTTGCTATCATTTGGGATTTTAGCTTACTGATACAAGCAAAATAAAAGCAAACCTGTGGAAAAGCAGAAGTTGAACTTTTAGGCTAATGAAGCTGTGTTGTGTCTGACAAACGGGGAGCTAATCGCCTGGCAAGGGGGGAGGGTTGACTTTTAATGAGAAGTTATTAGATGTTGAATAGCTGTTAAATTGCTATATTAATAAAATGGACAATCCTCTCTAGCTTGTCTCCTTCAAGTATTCTATTAATTGAGAACTCTCTTTAATCCATTCTTTTAAAAATTAATTAACATTTTGAAAAAACACTTCTTTGGCTGTAGTGACCCGATTCAGATTAAATGGAGGGTATGTCATGGCTGCTTCCTTTATGTACTTAGGCTGCAGTTTGTGGACTCTGTTGATAACACTGACTTTGTATGTAAGAACTTAAGTCTTCTAAGAACAGGTCTAATGGGCTGACTTTTTTGTAATCATAGCATTTTGACTTGGCAGCAAATAGAGAAATAGAAATGAGAAAACGGGGTCTGGTGCCTGGAGTAGGAACTTGGATGTTATTTTTGGTTCAGCTACTGGTTTCTGCTTTGACTATGAGCCAGCCAGTGAATTTTGAACTAAACTATCCAAACTTAACTGCCCCTCAGACACTTGTGTTACCTCTAAAGTGCAAGTAACTCAGAATAGTAATAGTTGTCCTTTTCTTCATGCTGGTCAACACTCTGACCAAAGTTGAAATGTTCAAGCCCTCTGGGTCGTCTACCTGCAAGACCCTGTTACGCTTTCTGGATACGCCAAAACCTCCGACCCTCTGCCTTTTGGTGGTTTTGACTTTCCATCTGCCAATTCCAGAGGCTTTTAGATGGCGTCACGCTTGCAGCAGGCAAGAAAGGTGAGCAGCAGCATCTCTCGTGGTCAGGGGGGTCTGGTGCTGCCCATTAGGGGCCGGCATACACGTGTGCTCTTGGCGTGGCCGTCTAAGAAAGTCCAGATCCTGAATCAGGTCACTGTTTACAAAGCAGATTTATGTCAGATATAAATACAGCTGTAATGCCCTTTAAAGAAGGGCATGTGTGGCTCTTGCAAAGTCTATCTCCTGCCACCTGATAGCTGACAGATGAAGCTGCAACACTGAGGATGGAGAAATTCTCAAGGGATAAAACAATGGCCAGAGTGGAGCGAGAACTGTGAAGCCAGGACAGGAAACTGCACCACTTGGTGAAGGCCGTCAGAGCTGTCCCTGAAATCTGGACTGGGTTTGACACTTTCTGCTCATGCTTTGTTTCCTCAGCTGTTGTCAGGCTGGAAGAAGGTTTCCATCCCATGGTGCATCTAATGAAAAGGAAAATTTTGTGCAATAACCCTTTGTGGACTTGCTTTTGTAACTCTTCCTTATAAAGGACACTTAAAAAAAAAAAAAAACTTCAGATAGAATTTGATATTTGGTGGGGAACAGAGGAGAAAAGCTTATTTGAACCGGCCTTGGAGTCAGGAAAAAGATTTTGTTTGGTTTTGATCCTCATAAACTGCTTTCTTTTGCCCCATGTGCACAGAATGACTCCTTGTTTTAGGACACCCTGACTTGTGAAGTTTAATTTTTAGTTGGAGAAGACAGTTGAAATCCAGTTTACTTTGGGGAATAAAACCACACGGAATTCCACACAAGTCCTCAAGGAACATGAGAAATCCATCCTTGGGAAAGCTCTCTGCTGAAAGCACAGAATGTGGTCTAGGGCGGTTGAATGCTTTGTTACATCCAGAAATTCTCTGGAGGAAAGAGAATTTCTGGAGAGGAGTCTGAGTAAAGCCACGTCTTGGCTTTTTGAAACCAGTGACAGTAGGGAGAGTCTATGGGAGGGGCTCAGGAGCGAAACAGGTCAGAATGAAAGGCTAAAGGAATTGCTTGTGGATTTGATAGCTGAAAAAAGTTAGTTTCTTTTGTGATTCCCAAGATATTAATGCCACTACTGGGCTCAGAGCACAACTTAATTACATCTGATGAGGTTATCCACAGCAGGACTGTTTGCACAGGGTTTTGAGGATACTGCTTAAAGGGAGGGATTGAGCATCTTTTCATCTTGACTAGTTTTTCCTTGTCGTTTGTAGAAACACTCAGGAGATCCGTAGCCCTCGTAGAAGAGGGAGGGATGGGCGTTTGGTTGTGGCTGTGCTCTCCAAAGTGTTGTGAAGCTTCCCCCTATGACAGGCTGCCTGGGTGACTCTGCTCATCTTCATTCCAGTTACTGCAGCAAGTGAATCTGGAGCTGCTCAAACTTAAAACAAAACCCAGAAAAGTTATTGAAATTTCCAGGTGCTTTCCTGCAAGAAAAAGGCATACTTGCGTGCTGGGGGAGATGGGATGGCATGTGCGCAGAGAATCTTCGGGTTCTTGGAGAAATGTATTAATTGTGATAATTTCCATGAATTATTTTATTTTCTGCAGAAGTTGCTGGTAGCTCCAAAGGCAGTTGGTGAGAAGAAGAAGAAATGCTTCTGCATTTTGTTCTTGCAGAATTGGGCAAGTTATTAGGGGAACTTAATTTAGTTGAGTTCCCTCACTCCCTCCTCTATTTAAAAAAAAAAATTTTGTGGCAAAAGCTGGGCCTGGAAACTCCTGAATCTGCTCCATCACTAATTCTGTGTTGGACCTTGGGCCAGATCACTTTTCTCTCTGTACCTCAGTTTCCCCGAAATGAGGGATGATACTTCCCTAGCTCCTGAGGCCAGGGCAGAGCTCTCGTGCATCTGTCAGGCTCTGCGCGATGGATGGCTGCAGGGGCTGCAGCTGGGCACCAGCCGGGCTGAAGCCTGCCTTGGTGGGACCTGCGGGTTTCCGACTGAGGGTGTCTAGGCTGGCTGCAGGTCCTCACGTTCCTTTCACGGTGTCACTGTCATTCCCTGTTATATCCCATCTTGTTTCACGACAAGCCTGCAAGATGGTGGAAATGGTAATTGAATTATGTGTCAAGAAAACCAAAGAATTGGAAGGCTATAGAGCTGGGTTTGATCTAGAGACGGGTTTGTAAGTGTTGTGTAGAAACACGCTGTACTTGTGTTCAGAAAAGCTCATACAGAGGTTAAATGTGAAAAGGCTTCCCTCCTGGGAGCCACAATGTCCCTCTCTGCAGTAACCAGCCTCCTCCGGTCCCGTCCTGTCTTGGCACCTGGGTGTTTTATTAGGATTGGCTTTGCTGCCTGCGTCCTCTGCCTTGAGGTCTGCGAAGGTTTCTCTGTCTTGTGGGAAATCGGAAGATGGATGGCTGTGGCGGGGCGGTACCAGGGCTGTTGAGACGGTTGGTACTGTTCAAAGAAGGAATTGAAGAGGTGATTAAAAAAGAAAGCAATAGCAAGAAGGTGAAACCAGATGTGTGTGGGTTTATTTGTTGTTTTGGTTTGTTGGTTTTTGTTTTTGTTTTTTAAATAGCACTTTAAATACTTTGCAGGTATCTGTTGTTGTGGGTGCTTTTTAAATTTCATTTCTAGGGTTTGCTTGCATTGAAGATACAGATATAATTTGACTTCTATTTTCCCATCCAATAACATATGGCAGGGCATCCTGTGTTTTGTCTGATGTTTCTCTAGCCTGTGTTTAGCTGCAAAATACATGTTAAATTTGCCTCACCCGTTGTGTCTGTGTAACAGACCGTCCTCTTCCATTTCATTGCCATGAAAACTTGGTTATTTAGGAAGAAACCAAGGCATCAAGAAATAGTACGTTTTTTCCCAAGTTTCTAGCTAAATTAATAAATCAAGATCTTATGGGAGTTTGGGTGTTACAGTGGGGATATTGATGTCTCAGGAAGATTCCAATTTAACTCCACTCTGTAAAATCATAAGGTTTTTATTTTCAGAGTTGACTCTGCATGATAGCTCCTTTTCCTCTGCTTATGGTCTTGGAAAGTGAGCATGGTCTGATGAATTCATTCATGTACCTTTCTCCTTCCCAAGTCCTGGATTCTGTTTCCAGCTCCAGCTGTACTTTAATTGATCGTAGTATGTCCCTTGAGGGGTTTTTCTGTTGACTTTTCCCAGGGGAGATGGGAGTTGGAGATGCGGATTAGCACTTGGCAGTATCCCTGGAGCATCTCGTTAGCTGAACTGACCATGGCATCTGGGTTTGGAAGAAGCATGTGAAGCACCCTGCAGCTGCAAAGGGGCTTTTTAACCTGGAGCGGAGGAGTAAAAATGGAGCTTCACGCCTTCACCTTGCCTCGGGGCTTCTCGTCTCACCAAGCACAGTGGTCACAGCGGCTCCCAGGATGACGGCGCTGGTCCTGAGCTGTCACCCCTGCGGATATCTGGGCAGTAGCGTAGGAAAGCGTTGGCAGCCAGCAGCGCTCCAGCAATGAGTCACCACCCTGTTAGAGGGAAAATTAGCACCAGGAATTGTCTTTGTCATTACACGAACTCGGTGGGAAACGTGCCAGGGTGTATATCCCTCCTGGATGCGTAATGGAAAATAACGCTTCTAACATTGGGCTTAGGCTGCTTGGGCCGGTCTTGCGTCTTAACAGTGAGATGAACCAATGTCCTGTAGTTCTTAGGAGAAGCTGCCCTCTGTTAGCACTTCAGTGCGCTTCAGCCTCAGTTGTTTTGCAAACGTGTATTCTCCAGTGGGACGGCAGAGGCAGGTGTTAGCCTCCTCCGGGGAGGACTTTCTCCTACTTCCAGAAAGCTCCTGGTTTAATCCTCGCGTGACTGAACAGTGTCTCCTCTTCCAGCAGCACATGGAAACGTTGCTGTCCTTGGTCAGGACCGCTGTGACTCCGTTCAGTCCCTGTCTCTAGCAGTGCAATGGTGTTTCCTCTTCCTGGAAAATGTTACCCCAGGTCCTGGAAAAACCTGCAAAGTTCCGGAGTTTTATGGGGGTGTAGCTGTGGTCCAAGTGCAGCAGCTGGATCAGGGGCAAGGTGAAGACCCCATCAGCAGCCCTAGCCCCACGGCAGCTCCCCGTGGAGGAGCCTGGATTCACCTGTCCCGTGGCCCTTGGGCTGGGAAATGTTGAGGTGACTTGAAACAGAAACTTCTCTAGACTTCTTAAAAGGTTGAGGGATAAGCAACAGAAATGACCCAACGATTTGCTGCCCAGACCGAAGGAGAAGCTCTGCCTGTCTGGCTTGTAGTTCAGTTTGGCCTCCTCTGCCTCAGCTTGCAATCTGCTCAGCTGAAAACACCCTGGAAACCTATAAATTGTGTAGATGTTATTAGAGGCTGGGTGTTCTGTGTTGTGGTTAGTGTTAAGGAGAATTTGCAAAAGCAGTAAGATCTGATGGTTTAAAAATGCCGCATCACTCTGTATGTGGGATGCAGAATGGTAGAGGGGAAGAAATAACACCAGCCCAAAATGTGCTGAATAATGAACTGAAAATGGTTATTGATTATCCGTGCACCTTCATTATCCTGCTGCGATCTGAGAGCAGCTAGCAATTCTTTTTTCTTTATTAAAAAAAAAAACCCAAACCTTTCTAAAGCGCTTATGAAATATTTAGTGTAATTATTTCCAGAATCAAAAGTCCAAAGAAATTATGCAGCCACAGAAAACTTGTTAATCTGATGGTGCTATGGGTGGAGGAAGCGACCAAGACATTAAACATTTACCGCTCTTGTGCAAAATGGCCTCTTACTTTCCATCTCGATTGCAACACTATTCATCAGCCTTCACTGCTGCGTTTGTCTCCCTTCCCAGGCAAGAATTTTAGGTATCATTACAAGTTTCTTCGGACGCAGTAGGACTTATTTTCTCTGTCCCTATTTTGCCTTCAAGCAAGGCAAATCTCAGCCTAATGAAACCAGTGTGAGGTGTTACGGTGCTGTAACACGACTTTGCAATCATACGGTTTTGCCCTTCATGGAATAGTCTTTTTAAACTGGCTGTGAACGTTCACTCCCTTTGCTGCATGATATTTGTGTAAGTGAGGTAATAAAAATGTTGTTTCCATCTAGACTGTAACTACTGAAAAAGTGGAGTAATTGTTGATGTCTCCTTTGGGTTTGGTGGGGAGTTACTGAGGAAGCAGTCCCGAGGCTGTCCAGTGTTGACTCAAATCCCAAAATAGCATTTTTGGGTCTCAAAAACAGATTTAGTGGATCTGCAGGTATTTGGAGAGAAAAATTCAAAATAATCTTGAGAAATAGTGTGAAATGGGCTGTAATTTTGAAAAGATGAGTGCAGAGGCCCATGAATAAACTGTAAAACAGGGAATGACTGATGTGGTTGCCGTTCTGCGGGAGATGAGATAGGGCTGCAATGGGTTTCAGACCGAGCGGCCGTCAAGTGCCTTACGCTGAGGGCAAATCTCCTGCTGGGGTACGAGAAGAAATATATGAAGGTATCCTCGTTCTTCAGGACTGCTGAGGCTCACAGTAGTCTTAGATGTGAGGGTCGGTGGGAGAAGGGGTGAGGAAGACAGACAGTAGAGAAGGGAAATCACATACATCTTTGAATGTGAAAAAGAGGAATTGCAGAAGAAAATAGTTAGTGAATCATTTGCTGCATCTCCTGAGATCAGCACAAGGAGGGAGCAGCTTGAACTGCACTGACAGTAACTGAGATCAGACAGCAGAAGCTTTTGACATCTGTAAACAATCTGGAGACTCCAAGATACCTTGTTTGTGCAGCTTGAAGTGTTTTTCTTCATTCCTGACTTTTTTTTTCTTAAAAAAAAAAAAAAAAAAGATAAATAGCCCTGTTTCCTGAGCGGCTTTTAGCTGTAAGGCCATTTGTCTTCAAAGCAAGTCTTGAGTGTGGTAGATCTGGGCTGGGTTTGTGCTCGACTGGGCGGCTGACGGGTGAGCTGGTCACCAGCGGTTTGCAGAGCTCTCGCACCTCAGCTTTGCTGCTCTCGGCATTTCTCACCGTCGGTTTCTTGTTTTAATGCTTAGTGACTGGTAAGATTAAAGAGTGGGAGCTCTCATGACTTCCTGCTCTTGCAGTTGTAATAAAAAGGGGGAAAATGGTGTGTATTGGATAATTTTAATGTAATTTTCAGAGGGGTGGTGTGGATCCTGTCTTGAGTTAGGTGAGGTCAGCCCTTGACTCTGGTTCACCCTTCGTCTTTCTCCGTCTTTCTCCCATGCCTCGCTGCTGCCAGCATGTTTGGTATGAGCTATTCCACAGGACATTTAGAGCGTGGTTGGGTTTGCTGTTGGCTTTTTATTACTTCATCCAAGTGAAGCCTTGACCAACTGGTGGGGACTGCACCAAGCGCACTTCCACTCGCTCTCCTCCTGGATTTCCTTAGGAAGAGCGATTGTAGCACCCAGCGATGTGAAGCGTAAATGCGATAGTCTCCCAGGGAGGCTACCTTGGAAATTAGATATACTGGGGTTTTTGTTTGGTTTTGTTTGTTGGTTTGTTACAACTTGGCCAGCATCCCATCTCCCTGCCACTGCTGCCCGCAGAGCGTGGTGACTTCTGCGTGGCGGTGGCCTTCGGCTAATGGGTGTGCTGCAAATGAAGGGGAAATGCTGGCCGTTGCTGTATGCCTGTGGCATTGCATAGATTTTTTTTTTTTTCTTTACAGTAGTTTACTCAGCCGCCGGCAACTTTCAGTCTGTTTTCAGCCAACACGCTGCACTTATCACGTTGTCAATGCTGCTTTTATTTTTGTTTCTCTCGATGTGTGTATATATATGTGTGTGTACATATATTTCTATATATAAAATACATATTCCACATCTATATGTGTTGATATGCCTGTGTGTAACGTCTGCCTATTTTCAGCATGCGATGCTGAGAGACTTGGACCGAGAGCAACCCATTAAAGCAGGATCTGCCCCGCGCCTTCAGCTCCGCTGAACAGAGGAGTCTGGCTCTGCGTCGAGGCCACAGGACGCTGCGTTTTGTGGCTGCTCTGTTTGTGCAGACTACTTGGAAACTTTTAACCTTTAATTTCAGATGCCTTCTTTTTAATATTCAGCTTTATCCCCAGCATCAGCAAAAGGATTAGAGGCTGGTTTGTCTTTCCCTCTTGAACTCATCTGTGACTTCAGAGTGCATATTAGTTCTCTTAATGGCTTCTTTATTAGTTCATTACTGCATAACCTCCGGGCATGGTAGGACTTGAAACGTTAATTTTCCAACCAAAGTTCAGTTGACAGACTTCACCTCGTCCCCCTGAGTCAGCACGTGAGTAGAGGGCTGGCTCGCTTTGCGCTGCAGCATCACTGAGAAAGCAGAAGGAAGGGAGGAGAGTGTTCCTCTCCCCAGAAGTTAACAGTGTGATAGGAGTGGGAAGTATGAAGAAACAGTACAATACCCTGGAATATTTAAGGAGAAAAGGTGGTGTGTGTGCCTGCATGCTTTGGTGTGGTGTTACTTTTTTTCCTTTTTTTTTTTTCTTTTCTTTTTTCCCTCTCTCCCTTTTCCATCTCATTGCTCCAAGCTAGTGTTTGGCTGCCCAGTGAACTATAACAAGATTTAATAGCTCCAGTGTAGCTATATTGCATTTGGACTGATTCCATCCTTCTGTTGTAATAAACATCTGCTTTACAATGAGCTCTTAAATTCTATAAGTGACGTCAGATTGCATCTAATAATGGAAAAAAGATCAAGTACTGTAAATGCGACTTGTTCACTCGCTGAGGCTGTCTTGTCAAGCAGTATTTTATCCTCAGCCCGCTGCAGTGCTATCTGCATTTATCTTTTGAGGTTGCCCTGAGGTTTACACCTGAGGAAAATTGATTCCCATGCATGCTTGCCTTTTCCTCCTCTTCTTCCCCCGCTTCCTTTCTCTCTGGTTGTGTTGTAGGCTGTGGCCAGACCCAGCGGACGCAGCGCAGGGAGCTCCCCGGCTCAGCTGCCAGCCTCGGCCGTCCGCCACAGCTACGCCAGCACCGGGAGGGCTGTGGTGCAGTTTTGCGACGTGGGGAAACGTTCATTAGCTGCTGATTCACTGTCAGATGCGATCTAAGCTCAGTGGTGAAACGTGGATGTGTAAGCCTCTGCATAAACACTCCTGTTTGAGGAAGATGTGACAGATTAGATGTACGATTAAGATGTGCGATTACAAAGAACATTACTTACTGACAGAATGGCCTTTAAGCACTGAGCGTGTGAACTGTGCACTTCTAAGGAGCTTTAACTTTTGATTTTTTTTTTTTTTTTTTTTTCCCCCAAGGCCTAATGAGTTTTTCAATCTGCTTAGCTGTCAGTAGGTACGACCCACACTACGAAAACTGCAAACTGCTGATTTTAGGAAGCTCATTCTGTCTCTTCAGTTTATCGCACGCACACGTATGTGTGTGAGCGAGTCTGGAGTGCAGTGTTGAGTGTTACGGCAAATAATGGAAGGCACAAAGTCACTAAATAGAAATGTTGGGGTTTTTTAATCTTTCAGTGTGAACATTGCTGGAAACAGTCCCACTGGAGAGATCACTTTGGTGGGGTTGAGAGAGGAGGGACTGGTGAAATACAAACATCCAATATTCATCTGCTTGGAAAACTCTCATAAATTGCGTCTTCCCCTTGACCTTTACGTAGGGGTAGTCATTCATGTGATCGCAGGAGACAGTTCTGCTCCAGCCGTTAGTGCACTAAGCGTCATGCATTCACCAACACAAAGTTTCTCTGTGTCCCGTGGTGCTTCCTGACGAGACAGCAGTGGGATGAGGGCAGGACAGTTCTGAGGCCGTGCTGGTCATGGATTGCAGGCTCCGTGTGCTGTAACCCTTGGCGAGGGTCAGGTGGGCGAGGTTGCTGAACAAGGGTTGAGGAGGGTTCAACACGGATGTTTTGCAGTTGCTGATGGAGATCTGCTCCTGAGAGGCAGGAACACCGTGGACAAACGAGACCAGAGTGGCAGATAAAGGGAATGGTCTTTGCAGCAGTGATATTCTGGATGGATAAAGCCGAGCAAGACTGCTTTTGGGCCAGGAAGGAGACTGCCGCATTAATCAAGATGTGAGTGTTGAGGCTGCCTTTAAAAAATGCTGAGTTAGGTTCTAGGAATCTGTTTCATGTTTATGCTGCTTCTTCTAAAGGCATAGATAAATCCAAGCGCAATATGTATGCAGCACTTCCAGTTGTGGGAGGACACTGTATCCTCCCTCGGGGGAGGGAAGGTGGCCAGGCTGCTGAGCCTGGTGTTGCTTCCCAAAGTCTAACCTTGGTCATGCTGGGGACCAAAGCTATCGTCTCCTTGATGTTGCTTTCTTCGAGGAGGTATCTGTTTGGGTGGATAAAGGAGGTGTAGAGAACCTAAAGAAAGTCCTTAGGGAGGTAGGTAAGGTCTCCAGAAAATGCCTTTGCTCATCCTTTGCCATTACATGTTTGACTTGGTTTTCTTACAGTTGTTTCTGTTAATTATTTTTCATTTCTCAGTTATGTGAAAATATTGCAGGGAAAATTGTTCAATAGCTGAGTCAAGGGTATCGATCTTTAGCTCAAGAGCGTGATCTTTCATAGGGGAGGTTTTTCTCAACTTCAAAAGGCAGCGCAGCTCTGAACAGGCAGTGGTTGCTGAGAACCTGAGACTGTAGTCGCAGGGCTGGTGCCAGCCTCTGCCATGGGCTGCTGAGCGACTCTGTGATGGGTATTTCCTTCCTAGGGTGAGTCTTTTAACTTTATAATAGCGTAAAACGAACTTCCTGTGGGAGGCTAGAAAAACACTCATGATAGTTGCTCTCTGCATCTAGGGCTTTTTCTTCCCTGTTGAAAGTGGAAATAGCAGCTGTGGCACTGTGTGGGTCGTTGCTGCCGTGGTGTAGCTCTGTCCAGCCCTAAAAAGCCTGGCTGTGCCCACAGCCAGGATGCGAAAAACACGAGCTGGTCAAAAATTAGTTGTCGAGGTGAAAGCTAGGAGAGCTGTAACAGCACGGCTGGGAACAGGCAGTAGCAGCCCCTCTGTAGCCTGAACCCACCGGTGTGAGTAGTTCTCCTGCACCAGACCCAACCGACATGTCGAGGAGCCAGGATTTTTGCTCTAATACTTAGTTTCTGTACCCTTCAGGGCCAGCCTGTCAAGTCTGGCTGGGGTTTGGCCTCCAGGACTCCAATAACACAGTTCAAAACCCCTTCATGCACTAACTCTTATTGCTTAATTACAAGCTGTCAGTTCTTATCAGTTCTCCGCTACCTCGTTTAGTAACAGGGATGCTGGCCCTGGTGCTCCCAAAGTGACAACCACAAACAACAGCTTCATGGGCTGAACAGAGAGATTTTGCTGAGTCTTTTGGTCTGCTCAGCTCCTGCAGATCCCGATAGTCCCCCTCCCACTTTAAAGAAAGGGCACTTCCTTCAAAAGTTTGTTATTGTTGTAAGGGAAACCATGAAAATAAGAATAAACGCAGTGTGCTGTGCCTTCAGACAGCCTGAAGCAATAGCTCAGCGATGGACCTGACTCATCGCGGCAGGATATTGACTCTGGAGCCTAATTATGATGCTTTGAGAACCTGATTTTAAAATAATTGAGGTATAAAATTATGCGCCTGGCTTTCGCAGTTACTACAGCTCAGTGTATAAATCGAATAACGGGCTGTACAGATGTGCCGCTTGGCTGTAGCAGAAAGAGCAGCGACTCTGGAAATGTCCTGTGTCACCACGGCTTTCCGCTTGCTGAGAGAAGCCAGCCGCGAGCTGAGTTTTGCAAACCGCGTTGGGTCGCCACCAGTCCTGGTTGCGTGGCCGCGGAGGGTTTGGCAAACCTGAGAAAGTCCGGCTTGGCGCTTGGCGGCTGGACAGCCGAAATCCAGCCTGCCGTCGAAACGCTGGCTGCTTGCTCGTCCCGCGTGCTGAGCATCTCCGTTCAAACACCTCTGGCTGGCTGTAGCCGGGGCCCGGCTGCGGGTGCGTGTTGGGGACACAGCCGGTGTTTTGACATCCATTTTCCAAAGCTGGGTTGCGGCTCCCTCGCCTCCAGAAGGGCTTTCTCTGCTCGCTGTAGCAGCCGTGGCGTCTGCAGTCAAACTTCTGTGTTTTGGGCAATACAGCGAGCCGTTTTGGTGAGCTTCAGTTCCATGAGGCAGCTGCTGCCGTGCCTGCTTGGTGCTGAAGGGTTGGGTTTTTTTACTCTGTAATAAAATAAACCCTCTTGTGTCTTGGCCGCCTGAATTATTACCTACCTGGCACTTCATTATAAACACATTTTTTCCATCTTGGTACTGGTTTCCTGCGGTTTTATTACTTTTAAGGTTCTATTTTTTGTTTTATTCATATCTTCCAATCGATAGAAATATCCTGGTTTCAGCGAGCGGCGAAGGCAGACGTGACTGATGTCCTTACGGTGGGAGCAGAATCGCTTTCTGAGCATTTGGGGAACGAGGAGGGGAGCTTTTTAAATCTAATTTTCAAAGATCTGTAAAGCATAACAAGCTGCTCAAGACGCGTAGCTGAGTCTCGCGCTGCCGTTAGCTCCAAGATTTGAGATCCCAGCACTCTACCGATGCAGATCTGGGGCCAGTGCTGGAGATCCATCTTTGCATAGTTATTGTTGTTCTTTGCCATGCCGCTGATTAAAAACCGCTTAATGAGATTATCCCCACCTGTTCTGGAGGATTAGTTTGATAGAGGAACGCCTGCACACGCACGTGGATGCACACGCTTGTGTGCATCGGCACGGCAGTGTTGGGAAGCTTGATCTTCCCGGAATTATTCTCTGCAGAGCTTGCCATGGCAAAGATTTATTTTTATTTTTCTTTTTCTTTAATATCCCCCACCCTGCTCCATGCTCACAGATTGCTCTGACAGCAATAAAATGAAACAGAGAATTGAATTTGGAGATAAATTGTTTAGATAATGCAGCACGAGACGGATAGCTATTCCAGAAGAGTCTGTCCGGGATGGATTTGCTCTACTGCCAAATTAGAAATGCGGCAATCAAACGAAAGCGAGCTGACAGCACGGTGGTGCAAGGGCTGCGTGCCTGCGTCGGGCAAAGCCTTTGGCTGGGACGTGGTGAGCAGCGCCCCTGCGTAAACTCAGCGGCGGGTCAGGTCTGATGGAGGTGGAGATGTTGCAGTCCCCTCTGAGTCCAACAAAGATCAGAAGTTGGTAGACCTGGGTTGTAAATACTGAGTTTTGTGTTTTAACCTCCCTAAACCTTGTAAAAGGTTGGTGAAGTGCTGTGCAAACACCGCGTGGTGCTGAGGCCTGTTGGTAGCGGTGTGGTTTCCTTGTTCCCGGACCACGGTTTAATCCGCTGGATGAGTTGTCTGGTTTTATTTGGGCGTTTTTCCCCCAGGGATAGGCCTGGGGCTGTTTTGGCTCCAGCAGCTCTATCTGAAGACTTCCAATAAGCAGGCACAGCAGAAAGGTGGATTTTGGTGATGAGAAAGAACCAAGGGAGTGCTTTGCATGGTAGAAGGACGATCATCAGATCCTGCTGAGGCTGATTTCGACCCAGTTTCATGGCCAGCTTCATGTCTTGTGCCCTCTCTTCCTCACCAGGCATCTCTTACTGCCCTCCTCCCTCTCACCCAGATTTTATTGTCTTTATCCAAGGCCATAGGGAGTCTTAAGAATATTTGAAAAGTTACTGCTTTAACCCGTGGTGTATAACTGCTGTATTCCCTGAATTCCTAAGCAATAATTCTATTAAATTGCCTCAAGGTGGGGTGCGATGGGTTTTTTTTTGTGTTGCGGTTTTATCTTTAGCTGTATTCCTAAGCAGCAGGAGTGTAAAAATCAGTGTGGCATCAGCATCAGTGGCAGGAGGATTTTGCCTGTAGACTGGTTTGGAGGTGAGAGAGAAGCTATCCTACCAAGACAGTAATTCAGAATAAAGCAGGGAGGAAAAGTACATTTCTGCTGTCTTCATTGTTAGAATCCAAAATATTTTCTTCATAATGATGTTACTGAGGGCAAGGAAGTCTAATTTTTGCCTTTTCTTGCTGCTGAATGAATGTGAGAGGATAAAACCTGATACCTTTGAGTGGATGCATCTCTGGTGCTGCTGACGTTGGAGGGATACTTTATTGTCTGGCAACGAAAGCTCTGCCTGTTCGTTTTGAGACTGTGTCACGTCTCTTCCATGGAGATGCTATTGCATATGAAAGTCTGACTGTTACGGTGGCAAAGGTCAGCAGGGTAACAGCTTTGATGGTATCCCCTGAAGCAAATAAAAATTCTCCTGAAAGATTCTGTTCTGTTTGATACCAAGGGTCTGGTGGCACTCCAGGGGTTCTATGCTATTAAGTTTATAGCTATTAAAAAAAATAATTTTTGTGTGTGGTTTTTTTTTTTGGTGGTGTGTTTTTTGGTTTTTTTTTTTAATAGGATGTTCTCCAAGAAGAATGGAAAATAACTGCTTCTCTATTTTCTTCTCTCTCTCTCTCTGTTTCAGGGATCCTCAATGCATTTGCTTGCCATTGTTTAAGGAGCCTTTACTGAAAGCGTCTGGACTGTGTTTCTGAGCAGACAAGAGATTTTTCTATTCAAAATGCTCATAAAGGAATATCGTATTCCTCTTCCGATGAGCGTGGAAGAATATCGAATTGCACAGCTCTACATGATACAGGTCAGTAACGCTTCAGCCCGCGCGGGCGGGTGCAGGCTAACCCAGGGCTTCGTGTGGGAGAGTGCGGTACTGCTGCAGAATTAGGTGCTTTAACTTGGAGATTTGCTGTGTGCTTATAAAGGAGCAGCGGGGAAAAGTGATACAAACTTCTGTTTATGACTTACCTCCTCCTGTCCTTAGAGAACTTGTGTTTGACTTGCCTGGGGCAACGACGGCTCATGGATAGGCTGTTCCTCTGGAAAGCAGCACTGAGCCGAAGTGTGTGGGTACCTGTCTGGAAGTGATCAAGCTGCAGGGCGTAAGCAGCTACTGCTTCCCAGTTGGGCTGTGGTTACTGGTCATGGCAGTTCCAGCTGCAAACCAAAGGCTCGCACTCAAGAAACAGTCAAGTATAAATTTGAGAAGCTAACCAAAGGCGTAACTTGGAATCTATTGGGCGAGGGGGAAGGGAAGGAGGGAATCTGGAACTCTAGATGTAATATTTCTTTGCTTGTGTACCACTATGAACCAGATAATAATCAGTTTAAGTGTAAAACTTAGATTATTTTTAATAGGCTGCTGTATACTGATGGGAATTTTTCTTGAATTCCCTGTCTTCAGTAAAGCAGTTAATTAAAATGTTGGGTTTTTGTTACTCAACTCCTCTGTGCCCATATTCTCCCAGTGTTTAAATCCAACCAGGAGCGTTTTTAAAAGGAAATGAATCTGGAATGTTATTTCACACTTTAAATAAAATTTAATTTTGCTCATCTAGCAAAACACACATCTAATACTGAGTTTGCAGTAGAACTCTGCTTTCTGTGGCAGGATGAAGTGATGCTAGAAAAATCTGCTTTGGCTTAAAACCTGAAAATGAATTAAGGGAAAAAAAAAACAAAACCAAAGCAAAAGCACAACTCCCCCATTTCTCCCCTGACCGTCCAACTGTGTTCCTTAAAGACGCGTGCGCTTGGACTTGACTGTTAAAACAGCGCCCAGTGTGTGTTTTCCAGTAATAACCATCAATTTCCTTTTTCTGACACAAATACAAAGCCTGTATCTTCTTTGTGTGTTTAACCTAAATGTTACCACAAATGAGTAAACGTTTTTCTTAGGTGGCTTCATTTTTTTGTGTATCTTTTCCTGTCGCTGTGGCTGCTTTGAATATTGTTGTAATTATTTTGTTACAACTTTTTCTTCCAAATTTGGCTCAGCTGTTTTGAAAAGAGCTGGTTGATGGAAGCAGTGTATTAGCTGTGCGAAACTTGTCAGCGAGCGGCTGTGCGTACAGGAGAGTGATCTCATTAAGGAGGGGGAGCCCACTTGCTTTAATGGAGGACGAGTCGTTAACTGGGGAGTGTCTGTGGGGGCCTCCCGCGAGATGTGGAGGACTTGGTCAGGGGGCTGAATTTGCTCTTCAATTTTACTTAATTAATGCAGAATGCTGGATTACGCTTTGTTTACTTGACTGATTTTTGGCCACATCTTAATGTCAAACGACATGGTAAGTCATTAGGGTTTCACGCAACGGGAAGTTCACTGGCCCAGGAAACTACTACACCTCTGAACTGCCATCCAGCCCTGCTTCAGACCTGCTCTAATGTTCTGCTGCGTTGATGCGCAGCAAAGTAAGGTTTCCTCTTAGAGTCAGGTGCGATAGCTGGTGTCAAGGTAGGTCCCTGATCTCCCTTCCCTTACCCGGAGCGGAGGGGTAAGCTGGAAACACTGAATGCAGCCTGAGATCCAGGTGAGCTAGAAAATTGTGTGGCAAGGAGGTGACATTGCTGCATTATGCATACAAGTAGTACAAGAGGGAAAAATAGCTGTGCTTTCTGTGGAAAATACTAGTCTAGCTCAAATTTAAAAAGAGTAACAAAACCAGAAAATCCACTTAGGGTAGAATGTGACGTTTATGTCCTCTTTCTTGGTGTTTAGTAACGATCTACTTCAACTCTTCCTGAAACTAGTGGGAAGATTCCTGCCGACTTCAGTGGGAGCTTTTCCTAGACCATGATATCAAATGTCCTTTTTCTTCAGTTTGATTTAAAAGCAGAGGTTTTGTCTTTGAGACAGGCGCTGGGGAGAGCAGTGAGGAGCATGACGTCTGTTCTTTTCAGAGAATGAGGAAGTGCTTTGTGTCCATCTTCTTATTTTTCCTCTGAAACGCGTAAGGAGGCCAAAGGAGAAGCAGGTTCTGTATGTTGAACCCCCTTAGGGGAACAAGCTGAGATATCTGTATAAAACAGCAACGTAGATGCATTTCTTAGAAATCTTTGGCTGAAACGTGGAATGGAATGATTCAATGTACTTCCTCGGGAAAGGAGCGGTTCTTAAAAGCAAAAGGTTAATTCCAAAGACATTTGTTGTGTGTAGTACAATGCCATTGTTGCTGGAGACACTAGTCAGCCTGGTCCCGTAAGAAGCAGTTTTTCCCACAGTGTAAAGAGGAGATGTCACAATTACTCCTGAAGGGTTTTAGAGAGCCATAAGCATGTACTTGAAGTTGATCACTCATTTAACTTCAAGCTCACAAGTGAAGATCCCCGTTAACCTCCAAACCAGTTGGTATAAATTTGCTTTTTAAAGAGTAATCAAATAATTTTCCTAGGTTTCATCATCCTCCAAATGAAAGTTTTCCAAAAGGCCCTTCTCAACTGAGGGCTGAAGCAACTGGCCCATGCAGTTGCTCTGGAAACCCTTCTGTGGAAGCAGTGCCTCAAAGCCCTGTGGGCAGAGATGTTCCACTCAAGCTGTAGTGCTGTGGTCACTTTTCAAAGATGTTTCCATGGAGGTTTTTGCCTTTGCAATGGAAGGTCCTGTGTGCTCCTTTTATGAAAGAACAGTCCTGCCTTCTTAGAATTCTTAACAAAAGCTTCCACCAGATTTGATGTAAGCAGCATCACGCCCAAGTAGCAAAGGATCCTTCCATTAAACCAGGACAGGCTGTACTCATATTTACTGTGTTTACTGGATAGGAGAATTAAAATTGCGCAGTATGTAATCCAGCATCTTCGTTGGTTCTCTGTGCCACCAGGCAGGCGAGAAATGCAATAAATCATTGTGTGTGTGCCCATGTTGCTCTGTAATTCCTCTTATACTGAAAGTTCTCCGGGCTGGTGTATAAAGCTGTGAAAATTGAAGCGAGTGGCCTGCTGCTTTGCTTGTTTTTTCATTTTATTTTATTTAATTTGAGACTGGGGGGAGGGAGCAACAAGTCTCTTAAGTGTTGCTTTCTGCTAGCTTCTGAAATATTATCTACAGAGACAGTGGTTTCAGTCCTTTAAGAAGCACTTAAATTCTTCCATAAATAAGTTAATTTTACATTACAGCAAAGGGCTTAATGTACCCTTGACTTGCTTGAAGCCTAGCAGATCTGAACGGAATTGTTTTCTCTATTAAATTTTAGGCTATCAACATCCGCATTTTCATGGGAAACCTCTCACGCGGTGTTGTCAACGCGCTCAGGTTGGGAGCCCTTCCTGCATCAGCTGCAGAGCAGTTAGGAGCAGTTAGGACTTCGCTCTTCCATACACACGAGGGTTTGTTTTCCATCATTGCTGAGTTTTTGTCTCTCTTGCTATCCAAGTTAAAACATACTGATTTTTAAATCTGAGCTCGGAACTGGTCATCTTCCTTCCTACTGTTTTTATCCTGGTGCATAAAACAGGCGAAGTATTTCACAGCGGTGAAATCATTCCTTGTACCTCTTTTCTAGACAATAGTTTTGTAGTCTGACTTTTCCCTAAAACCTGTGTGCACATTTAAAAGTCCATCCTGCCTCCAGGGGAGAGAGATCTCTAGATAAACTGGACCTTGAGAGTCACCTGTGGGACTGGGAGGGCTGCAGTTTGACCTGGGGAAACTGCAGTCTCCTGTCGTAACATAAGCAGAAGGCAACTAGACGTGAGTGTTGAACTGAGTTTTATGAAGCACAAACCATTTATGGAGGGGACAACTACAAGCATCTCTAGGGATTTCTTTCATCCCGCAGAAACATGGAACCAAGGGCTCTGTCCTGGATGTCTTCTCTGATTCTGCACATCACATCAAAGGCACATGCGATATTTCTCTCTGTGCGAGGACTTTGAGGCCTGTTGGACACAAAGGATAGAACTGTTTTATTTTATACATTAGACAGACCTTATTAAACAGTCTCTAAATTCTTCCTCTTCCGAGTATCCTACATATTTGTGTCTCAACAGCTATCCTTTCCTGTAACACTTGGTTCCTTTTCTTGTGTGTTTAGGGAACCCACCTTTCTGTATGCCTCCCTCCCACCCCCAGAGCAATGCACACTCTAATGTTAACTCTGTCTCATCAAAGCTTGTGTTCCAAGATCGGAACATGTCTGTCAGAAAGATCAGTATGTTATTAGCCAAAGGTCAGTCCATTTATCATCTTAATACCATTCATTAGTGCAGTTCCATATGCCATTCCGAGAGACTGTTGCCCTTCTGACCCTTATGTAAGACAAGAGAATTCCTCTTGTTATTAAATATTCTTTTTATATCAGTGTGCGTAGCTCACTTTCTCTGCTGTAAATAACTCCGGTGCTTGTTTTTTCCGTGCGGTTTTCTCTGAGTACTTATGACCTTCCTCCAAAGATAGTGTACTTCAAAAATATTCTTCTGGACCTAGTGATTGCCTTTTGAGGAGACTTATTTTAAGATAATATATCATCCTTATAGGCTAATAACGTTAATACTTTGTCATTCGTCACTTTGAGGGTCCGTGGCTGGGGAAAGACTCTGACCTCTGTGTGAGGCAATCTGTAAAGACAATCCGTCCGCTCACCAGTGTCTGCTGAACTTGAGCAGATCCTGGGAATCGAGGGCTCTTCTCATCTTCTAACATGAGCTTTTCTTCTACAATCCCTCAGGGAAGGCATTTATTGCCTTTCCTGAAAAATCAGAGTGTGTTTTCAAGCATTTGCACTGTGCCATGTTCACCTGTCGTGACTGCTGCTGGAGTACCCTGGGTTGCTTCCCTCCTTTCCGAAGGACCGTGATTTGTCTGTCATCCCAGTCTCCAGACCCTGTCCTGTTTTCTCTTTTCTTTGTGGTAGCTCTCAGGTACAAAATGTGTAAAAACGTGCTTGGTGGTGGTAATTCTTGAGGCCGTGTCCTGATATCTGGGTGCAAAAGTCGTGTCCCTTAAACTGCCAGCTACACTTGGCTGTTGCCAGCGGGCTCAGCAGATGGTGAAAGATTGATTGAGTGGGGAAGACAAACTAACCCTTCGTCTCTGGACACTGAAGAACAGGATGGTTGATTATTTTTGTTTCACTTGCAGATGCCTTGGCCATCTGGACAGATAGACATATATGCTTTAATTTTAAAAGCAGGTGACACTGCTGGCAGCTCCAGAGACCCTGGAAGGTTCACAAGTCTAAAAGCAAAAACCTAATTTGAAGCTTTTCCACCAAATTTCTGTGCTGCAGCATTAAAAACCTGTGACTTCTATGTTCTCTCTTCTTCCTCTGGTTTTCATAATCTCTTCTTTGTCATTGTGAGGGCTTGCATCCTTCTGAAGGAGGAGACTAAGACACTCGCGGTTGCTCAGCTTTGAGAACAAGTACAGGCATGTTCGGTGCCACCAGACTGGCACTCTGGTTTGTACAAGTGGCAGCAACACCTGTACAGGTTTGCATTTTGGGAAAACATACAGAAATAGCAAACATCTTTTTTTGCATTTGCCTTTTTTTCTTGTTTCGTAGTCATTATCCTGGAACAGTTCTTAACCTGACTGTTAATCCATACCTGTTTAAAAAAAGATTGATTTCAGAGTAATGACCTATGTTGCCTTAACAGTTCATGTGCTCTCTTTCTCTACCAAAACTGAATGAAGCTCAGATAAGGTTATAACACAAAAATTATTTTAAACTTCAGATTTGTGCTGATTTTAATAGAGGGTGCAGCACTGATAATCCTACTGAGCTTGTGGCTGTCAACATTTTTTTCCATCTTTTTTTTTTTTTTTCTTATGAAAGAAGATTTCTGACATGTGGACACAATCTTGACTGTTCACACAGATTAGACTGTCATTTTTTCAAATACCTGAGGGTAAGTAATGAGTTAAGTGTTAGGAAAACTGTAGGAATTTCTTTAAGCCAGTCCTCCAGTATTTTGGCATACACACTGTTGGGTTCCTAAAATCTAAGGGATGTAGTCAGGGGATTGAAATTGATCCAAAACACCCTGAGTTGAATTTTCATCTCTGACTCACAATATAATGGGCAACTTGCTTTACCTCCCTTTAACCTAGGAAAGGTAATTCTCACGGACGGTATCTGTGGAATAGTTAATACAGTGAAAAATCAGTTTAAAGACAGGGAAGGAAATACTCAAGGTAAGGTGAAATACTGAGCTGGAGATGTAGTAGACATTTTGAAAGATGGAGCGTGTGGGATAAACAAGTTTGAAGTATCTCCGTAATAAAGCGATTGCTAATTCCTGTGCCTCTGACACATCCAGCCCTGGCTCTGTGGGACTGTGACTGGGCGTCTTTGTAAGGCAGAGTGATGAATGAGTGGCCATGAGAATGGTTCTCTTAATGCTGAAAATTATTTATAGTCCTGCAGAATTGATGGTCCCCAAAATATCCTGGGTTTTTTTGTACAAACAGCTTCATTAATATCTAGACTCGATTCTAAATAATGCAGCACATACAACATTTGTACAGATTTCTGCTCTGTCTTCTGCTCTGCTCTCTTTGGCTGACAACCTGTCCTACTTGTAACTTTTAGGGCTTTTTAGGAATGTGTTTCACATTACAAGAAGAGCAGCCAAGAATGATGGTGCTGCAGATGCAGCGCAGGTGACCTGCACATGCTTGGGCGAGAGCAATTGCTTCTTCAGGACCTTCTGCGTGCTCAGCTTTGCTCTGCTTCTGCTGGCTGGGAGCCTTGCAGGATTTGGGGCTGGAAACCCGGAGGGATGAGGTTCTTGCGGCCTAGGTGCAGTGCGAAGGGCTATGACCCATACTTCAGCTCTCAGGAGAGTGAAGGGGCGGCAGAGACAGGCCTGGGATCTCCTGGACACTAACATAGCACCTGTCAGAACGCAGATCTACATGTGCTTCTCTGTCAGGGGTGATGTCCTCTTCTTTCTCCTTGTGTCTTTAATATCTCCTTGGAGGCAGCGTTACACAGTGGTTGAAGCACAGGACAAAAGGCCAGCAATTCCTGTGTGACTGTCCCAATTCTTGCTTGGTAAACTTGAGGGAAGAGCCCCGTAATATCCCTGCTGCAGGCAGGGAGGTGATGAGATGGCAGCTCCCTGCAGAGCGAGGAAGGACCCAAAGGGGAACTCTCCTGGAAACTGCAGCTGTGCAGCACCAGGTTGGGAAGACAGATGGAAACTGCTTTATGGTTACTCTCAAAATCATCTGCCTAATAAGCTAATGACTTTGGATATCCCCAGTGAAACCAGGGAGGAAGGGCAAAAGGGACTTGGCTGTCCTGACGGCTCTGAGCATAACCCCCTGCTGCAGAGTGTAGGACAGCCCCACTCCTGCTGAGACTGGGTCACTGCTGCGATTTCGGATCTGCCAGGAGGACGCATTGCTTCCAAACCCAGCGCTGGGCAGGGATGTGAAGGTGGTTTGTAAAGTGAGTGGTTCTGGAGGAGACCGTGCTCATGGTCAAAGTCTTAGGTCACTGTGAAGTGTCTCCATGTTGATGTCCTCTTTGGCCAGCTGATCCAGCAGCCTGGAAAGTGGCAGTCCTTCCATGACATTATGGCTAGGTGTCTGCCAGGATGCAGAACCTTCTGATTTCCCTCCACACACACAGTTTACAACTCTCTCTTTCAGTTTAGGACTCTTGATTGTTTTTGACTGGGTGGTAGGAACACCTTAAGACCAGGTTTTATGTTCACCTGGAGAAGCGCCGGTTTTGGGGGGAAAGGACACTGCCTAGACGGAATGAAGCACTGCGTGTTGCCCAGCTGTTGATCAGACCTGAAAGAAGGATGTTGAAAACAGCTGCTCCTTTGCCTTTATGATAAAGCCATTGAGGAGGAACAGATTTCTTTTCCCCTCTCCCCGGGATTTCAGGTCATTCCTATGTGTACAGTGCGATGCGGCTCAAAGTGCTATTGTAAAGCCTCGTGTTCCGATCGCTATCGTGTTGACTCAAATGAACCTTCCTTTGCTAAATAACTATTGACACTGGCCCTTCATGTATTGTGGGTTTTTTTAACAGCACTAATTCGATTAAAGTAATTGTCATGCGTGAAGGATGCATGTTAGAGCTCAGAGGGCACAGGGAAACCTCAGCTGTGGGCACCATGGTTACTGGTGACATCACTTGGTTTGCTGTTACCAGTAACAACTGGTGTGCAGCGCTGAAGCCTGAGTGAAGATGGCCTGAACTAAACCCAGGGGATTGCTGATGCGGTCCCATTGCCATGGAAACAGGTGTTGCAGCTTAAAGTTGCCTGCATTCATAATGCAAACCAAAACAAAGTAAGTTGTGGTGTCCACAACTTCTGAAAAGGCAGAAATAGTGGTACTGGAGAGACTGGGAAATCCCTTTGCAGTTGGACTTCCTCTCCCATTAAGGCAGTGCCAACTTAACTGCGCACGACAAGATATAGCAAGCTCTGCCTTTGAGCAACAAGAACAAAACTCACAAGACCCTTACTGTCCTGTAGCAATTTTGTTGTTGAAGCACTGTCAGTCCAACTTGACGTGGATTGTTTCTGATTAGTAGTTTACAAAGTGCAAGCTCCAAAGTCCTATTAAAACCCATCCCTGGGGTAACAGGATTCCTAGCTTCTGCCTACCTTTAATGTTGTATTTCCAATACAACCAGTAAGACTACACTCAACTCCTGCGAAATAGGAGTGGAGAAGCTTCCCTGCCTTCCCTGTTTGAGGGCCGTTTTGCTGTATTTCGATAAAGGTCTCTGCTCAAGCCCAGCGAAGACGACTGCCGCATCATGGTTGGGATACTGAAATGGGGCTTGAAAGATCTGCGTACTAGACATAGCCTTGCCAGCAGCTCTGTGTCTTCAGGTTACTTTCTCCCTCTTCAAAATGGTGCTCTCGTTGATTCCATCATGGATGTGAGAGGACTTGGCTGTTCTGGCTGTGGCACAAAAGCCTTTGCCAGCAAGAAGTTGTGTGTGCTGTTCTGCTTCAGCACTCTACTGCATTAATAACAGTAAGGATGATTTTTATTTTTAATTTAATTTAATTCATCCAACTTCCTGTTTGCTCTTAGAACATGTTATGCTCTGGTAAAATCATGTTGGTTTTGATCTGATCAGAAGTTTTCCTTCTTGGCTTCTGTAACAGTGGAATAGTACTATCTCCTCTGCTCCCTTCTTTCACGCTGAAGAAAGAATTTGCTCAGGTGATTATGGTGATAGCATTTTAATTGAGCGTTTCAGGTCTTTGACACACATGTTTTGAAAGGAAATATAACAACAAAAGCCAGCTTGGGAAGTACAACTCTACTGTACTTTTAGAGTAAACCAACATCTTGTTTTCAAAGTCAAAGATCCGATTTTGGATGACCTGCAGTAAATATTGACCGTGAGCGGTGCCTGGTCTATCAGATATCTGTATCAGCAGGCAGGAGGTTGGCGGTGGTGAAAGCAGATTGCTGGTAATGAATTAGATGTCAGCTCAAATGCTCAGAAAGGAGTGGTTAACAGAACACAGAGCTGAGTCATACCGCAGCAAGAGACAGCTGAAGGCAGATGGGATACACCCGTGTCCGTGCACATTGTCGCTGTGCTTGTTATCCACGTAAAATAATCCTGGGCCGGGAAAATGTGTTAAGAATAAACCCGACATTAGTTTCAAGACCTCTCGGTGTTTTCCAGTATCTCTGTTGTTGGCTTTCTGCTTTGAGGTGCTGGGATTCTAGCTTGCAGCAGCTGTGACTGAAACTGTGCGTCTGTTGTCGTGCTGGTTTATTTGTGGTGTTTGAGCGCTAGTGTCTCCACAATAAGCCCAAATACATGGCTGAGGCTAATGGGCTGCTTTCCTTATAACCTCTCCCAGCCGGTCCTACTCTAACTGGTACCTTCTTTGTACACACAGCTTCTGCTCCTGTACGGTGCCTGCGGGTGGGAGATGATGATGGCTGGTAGGCAGCTGCCTGGAGCGCACCGAGGAAGGCAGTTGGTGATGAGAAGAGGGCAACGCTTTGGAAGATCAATTAGAAGAGTGAATTCTCTTTCAGCCTAGATAATGTCCAACTGGAGATAGTTGAGAATGTTTTTCCCTGAATGTATGGAAGAGATTGAATACAAGCTCTTCATTCCTCTCCCAGCCTAAATTTTGTTACTCAGTCCTTTACATCTTAAGGCCTTTTGTACTTCCTTTTTAAAACTGAATAGAAAAAAAAATAAAAATAGATCTGATTAGTGAAACCAGGTCTTAAAAGCTATCCGATTTTGGCAGGAGTCATCCATCCTAAGTAGCTTCAGGCATCTTGTTGTCCAGTGGATTGTGTGAGGCAATTTAGGCTTTCTCTGGTTCCCAAAGGACAGGTCTGTTTCTGGGAACTTAATTGGCATTTGTGGTAGCCTTAGCATCCAAAACAATTAAAAAAAAGTATTAATTAGCCATAGAGAATGTTTTCTCAGCCTCTCTTGCCACAGCAGTATGAGCAAGTATGTTAGCAAGGTCCTCTGGGGATATTTGCTGTCATGTTCCTGTTCAGTGGTTACATAGGTACTTTTGTTTGCTGTCATTGTCAACTGAAACCATCAACCAACTGAAACTTCTTGTATCCATATCTGTGTCTAAATGGGATTAAAAAAATCCCAAGACTTCAGTTTTGTTTTAATAGATTCTCCCGGAAGAATTTGGACTATCAAAATACCCTGCTGCCAAATGGGAGCTGGAGGAAAAAAGCAAAAAAATCTTCTGGTTATTGTTTCCAGACAATGATTTGTGTCTTCATTATCCATGGACGATAGATCTACCAAGCAAAGTGCTGTCAGTCTTCATTATTCGAATAATCTCAAATCAAAACTCTCACGGGTCGTCGAAGTAGGCCACTGGTACTGTGTGAATACTTTGCTGTAATGTCCAAGAAACTTCATCATGAAGCTGAAGTATGTCAGGCTTTTATATCGCTATCGAACTTTACGTTGAGGGGTTGTACTGTAAACAATAATCAGTGGTAAACAGGGTAAGATTATAGCTCTAATCTATTTTTAAAAGCTAGAACAATGCCTGGGTTGCTATTATCACCATGCAACCTACCCGACTCTACTGTTCTCTGCAGTAGCATTTCAGTGCTCAAAGGAGTGAGTTGCGATAAAAAAAAAAAACTTCAGGAGAAATGAAACCACACGCAGTGCCAGTGTAGGCTTTGTTTGCAGAGACTGTGTGTGTGCACCTGAGCCCGTGTGCAGCCTGCACTTTACTCCAGGGCTGAAATACAAGGAGAAGGACTCTGGTTTAGGATAATATTCTCTGTGTTCTTCTGAGCAATACTGCCTATCTTAGCTGTTTTATCCAGCTTTGTGCATTCTTGTTCTGTGAGTGCTTGGCTCCTCCAGCTGTAGTGAGGCTCCTCAAGTTGTGGGGGTTTCCGTTGCCATCGATGATGTTTCCTTTACTGAGCCGTACCCACCAGAAAAACATGCGAGTTGTGTTCAGTCCCCTGGGTCCCATGCAGCTGTGCCGGGTCAGGTTTGCTGGACCAAGGCTTTGCAAGATGTGCTCTGTGTGGTTAGCTACCAGCGAGGCACATTTCTGACTGGGAAAGGGGATGGAAGATCTGAGAACTGATCAACCTGTCTTTGCTAGCAGAGGGCTTTGTTTACAGCCGTTTGTCTCCTGGGGTGAAGGGCGGATGATAAACGGGGTTAGGCTAGCCCAGTGCTTAGATGACATTCATGGGAATTATTCATCTATGATTGTTGTGGTGAGGTCATGTGCTGTGTCCCATGCTCTGCTGCTGTGCCAAGAGATTTATTTTAATAGAAGCCTTTAAGTAACTGGCATTCTTGCTAATCATGGTGCATCTGCTTCTCTGGGTTCCCTGTTATGAGTAATTTAATGCTATTACTTTAGCTAGAAGGGATCTGTGTCACCATCTGTCCTGGAAAGCTATTGATGGGCCTGTGCAGAACATGGAGTGTCAGCAGCAGAAGAGAGGGACTTCTGCAGGGACGGCTGGATTTCCTGTGGTAATACAATGTAAGGCGGTTTATTGTGATTATGGCTTGGATAACTTGCGTATAGAGGCTGTTAGCTGCTCTTTGACTTTGGGGACCGTTCCTCAGGTATTTCTGTAAAGGGAAGATGCTCTTGTCAGGTAGCAGCAAGCAGTAATAACACGCGTAATCGGCCAAATGAAGCCTCTGCTTCTCGTAGGGGCGTGGGTCTACGAGGCTGAAACCTTCAAGACTGACCCTAAAATTCCCGCACATCTGCCACTCCCAGCAGACAGCTATTCTTTGGAGAGGGCTTGCCAGACACTTCTCAAGACAAATGCTTTCCTAATCGATGGTTATTTTTTAATTGTTGTTTACAGACCACTTCCTTATAACAAGCCCTCTCCACGCTATAGCTGAGTCACAATAGACGTGAAGAGGCTAGATGGCTGAAAGCAAATTGCTCTTCACTCCCGTAAGTGGTGTACTTTCGCAGTACCACTTAGGCGCAGAGTATCATCCTCATCTCTCAAGTGTGTGTGCCTGATGCTTTTGTTTTTATTGTCTGAGAAACGTAGCTTCTTTTTGTCTTTGTGACTGGTTAGCAATTGTACTGTTCGCTGTCTGACCTGACTCGTTCGGTCCGTCCTGACCTCACTGCGGCTTGTTGCCTTCTCTGCAAGCTGTGAAGTATGAGAGTGTGCAGGGCTGGGAAAGCAGCTTCATGTGGAGTTTTTCTTTGATCATGCTATCCTTCCCAGCAGTAAGTTACATTGAGTTTTGAGTATAAATTGGCCTGACTCAAAAGTCCTGGCTCAAAAGACAGTTGGGGATACGAACTGCAACTCTGATGTTTTTGTTGTGCACAGGTACAGCTCTTATTTCACATTCATCTATGAAAACATTCTTGCTGTCCCTTGTCGTGTCTTGTGTACATAAGTGACAAGCAGGAGGAATGCGTGGGGCCAAAATTTGCTTAGGACTGGCAACTGGGCCGAAGAGGCTGTGGGCTGGAGTTGATCATCTGGAAAGGTGGAAGGAGGAAGCATGCACTGCTCTCAGAATAAGGTTCGTGGTCTCCTGCAGGTGCATGGAAATGAATAAAATAACCAGAAATCAGAAGTGGAGACATGAACTGACTTCCACAAAGAGTTTCAGTTAATTTGGGCTTTTCCCTTCTTCCTTCCATCACAAAGTGTTGGGACCGTAACACCATGCCAGCCATCACACCAGCAGTGATCAGACAGCTCTGTCTGAGAAGCTGAGTATTAGCATTACCAGGTCATGTGGAAAAGCTGCTTATGGCAGTATTCACATACAGCAAAAGGTGGCCAATCTTGCAGGTTCACCAGGGTTCTAGCTGTAGGATGATGTTGTGGTTTAGCCCCATTCAGGGCTAAGCACTACGCATCTGCTCGCTCACCCTCCCCACCCCTTGAGGAAATGGGGGAGAATACCAACCATGGCTATTAAAACAAAAATAAATGTTCAGTGTTTTGGTTTTCCATTGCAATACAAGCATTTGTAAATCTGGGAGCCCAATTGCTCTGGGCTTGGTGCTGTCCTAGGACGTGCTGAGTCCGCTCGGTGCACTGGATTTCTTCTGAAATTGAAAAACTCCTAAATGCGTTCTGGTCCCAAGCGAGGTCTTGCAGGTTTACGTTGGAATTGTTGGTAACCATGCAATCTAGAATGGAGTTTTAAATCTAGACAATATACGATTCCCCATGGGATAATGTGACACAAAGATAACTCTATTTCCTCTGCGTATGATTTTCCTGTGCCATGTAATAAAGCTCTAGATCTCCATGATTTGTATCAACCGCTCAGAGCAGATGCTTTGCTGTTATTCTGTCTGACACGTTCGCTGTGCCTGCTGGGTTACTGCCTTTTCCGAGACCTTTGAATTAAGCAGATTTTTGGGTCATCAAGATTATTTAATGTTATTGTCATAAATATTTGCACAGGACTTGGTCAGTGCTTATGTAAGAACTGAAAGACAGTAATTTGTTTTAAGAGGATGTGTCTTTTAACGAACTGCCGGCTGAATGTTAGTATAAACTGTAAAAAAGTGCTTTTCTTTTGCAGGACTATTGCAGTTTGTGGAGTGTGGAAAAAAAAAAAAAGACTATTTAGATTGCCAGTTACTTAGAATTGTTGGTTACAGCTGTTTAAATTTAAAAATCACTTGAGAGCTCTTTAAAAAGAGAGTTATTTACTTCTGAATAGCTGTGTTGGCTTATCATCCTGTCCTCAAAAGACGAGAAGCTGATCTCTTGCATCTTATTAATCATTTTCTGTTAAACCATGTTATCCTTTGAATGGTTTGTATGCCAAAATTGAGAGGTTGTTGTTGTGTTGTATTTCACAGTTGATTCTTGTATAAAATTCAATTTTTTTTTCTTAATTTCCGAAGTACTATCCTCTCAAATAAACTCAAAATATTAACAATATGAATCTGTTGTTTGGAAATGATGAAGGTTATACATCATCCAATCTGCTGAAATGTGTTACAAATGAATAAATATTTAGTTTGCCTCTAGCTCTTCTTAGAAGCACTGGAATTAGTTGGTTTTTTGTTTTTTTTTTTTTTCTTTATTGAAGGAATTTTTGCCAGGTTTCTCAATGAGGGACAATACTAGAAATACGCCAAAAATACGGAGGCTGCCAGAGGGTGCTGTGTGCATTCTGGCAAACTTGGGATGTTTCTTCTAAATATGTTAATTAGCAGAGCACAGTCTCCAGGCTGTCCTTGGAGAGCTGCTGCCCTGCCAGACCACAGCAACAAGCCCCCAAATTTTGTGGGTTTTGGGTCATAAAATAGTCTTTATTACTGTGGTGTTGCACCGAGTGTGTGTGTGATTCTTCACACTGATACACCACCACAAGAATGTGCCAAGTTGGACAAACTCCCCTTCGCCGTGTCATCTGCTAATGCAGAAAATTTCTGTCCCGCTGGGTGGTTCACAGCTGGAGCCACGGCTCGGCGTGCTCTCGGGAAGAGCGATGTGTAACCTGTTACAGGAGCAGGAATTGATGTGTCTTTAGGTCTCCATTCAAACTGTCTCACAGTGTCCAAATCCAGATTTGGGTATTTGATGTTATAAATCAGATCTCTGTTCCTGTGTTGGCCAGGTGAGTCTCTAAATCTTTCTTTTACAATCTCTAGGTTTGGTAATCTTACAGCCAGGGTGCTGCTGCAGTTCCGCTGTCTTATGAAGCTCTGCCCAAAAGGAATCCTAGAGACCATCCCCAGTGCTCGTGTGCTTGGAGACCTCGGTGTGTACAATGCACTGGAGGGATTGACGATGTGATCTGTTTTCCCTTTCAGAAAAAGAGCAGAGAGGAGACATGTGGGGAAGGCAGCGGAGTGGAGATCCTGGAGAACAGGCCGTACATGGATGGCCCGGGAGGCAATGGGCAGTATACTCACAAAGTGTACCACATTGGTATGCACATACCCAGCTGGTTTCGGTCAATATTGCCCAAGGCAGCTCTGCGAGTGGAAGAGGAGTCATGGAATGCATATCCTTATACGAGGACAAGGTAAAACTTATCAAAATGTCCAGAGCTGGTTCCTCTACTTTAGAGAGAGCATTTGATGTCACCCTGTGCAGCAGTGGCATCTCTTCCATCTCCTTTCAAGAAACTGGGGTCAAGTCCTAAAATTCTTACACAGCGCTTAATCTCAGGAGTGTGGCTGTTGCCTGAGCTGACTGTGTACGTGCTTGAGAACTTGTGGCTGGTTGCTCTAAAGTGTGAGCTGGTTTGTCCATCAAAGTGTGGGAAATCTTCAATGGTCTTTATTTAGTGTTGTATCCTGCACTGCGTGTTCTACTTAACGTTGCAGGTATCTGCTGGCTCAGTGAAGTTATAGGCGTACACAGCGATGGGACCGTTGTCGTGTTGAACGCTGTCAAGTGAGACAGGACTCATTTGTTCTAGGGGGGGGGGAGAAAAATATTAATAAATACATAAATTTGGTGCTTGTTTTCTGGGAACTGTCTTGCTGTTGTTTAGCTAGAAAATAACAAACTTAGATCCTCTGGTTTTCACCCTGAGAAGGGAAGAGCGCTGGAGGCTCTGTGGAGCCCTTTGGGACCTCTTTATTTCAGCTAGTCTCGTCTGGGAGGATTTTGGATACCCTGGAATAAATAGCTTTTTTGGCAGTTACTCTGGTTTAGAGCATTTGCCCTTTTCCAGGTTTACAAATCTGATATTGCTGTCATCTTTCGTAATAAAAAGGCTTTAATGGATATTTTCATTTTTATCAGAAATCTAGAAAAGTTTCGTAGTTCTGTTTTAGCTGGTCTCTACATGTAACATTAGTCTGGGGAAGCATGGGGAGTCAGTGACAGCATACAGGGAGTTGCTCATGACTAAATGTAATGGAGCTGTCTGACTCTCGAGTGATTAAAGTCCACTTCCAGTCTGTTTTTTGTCTATTCTCTTGAAATATTTGTGAGTCAATAAGTTGGCCAGGAAACCTGGCGCTGCACAAAACCAGTCTGTATTTTATTCTGCCGCAGATTCCAGGCAAGAGCTCTGCTTTTCTCCTGGTAGAGATGCGTTTCTGGGGTGTCCTTGTGTTTGTATCTGTGTCGTACCTGCAAGGATAATGTAACTTGTTAGTATAGCAGACCCAAAAGTGATCTCCTTGTTCAAAACTGCTCCTTTAAGAGCAGTCTGTCCTGGTAATCTTTTCCTGGAGGAGACATTGTCAAACTAAATTTCAGGGTTTTGTCAGCGTCTCTGCAGTGAGATGACCTGCTGCTCCCCTCAGGCTTCTCCTGCCCGTGCTTGCTTGTCACCACCCTGGGAAGTTGTTTCTTGGTGAATGTGGGTGCCCGGTCTCCAGTAACTGCGTGGGGCACACTGGTATCTTCTCATCTATAATCCATGGAACACGTTGTGGGTGTTACACACACCCCTTTGCTGTGGGCTTGGAGTTTTACTAACCCTGAGCTGTTCCGGTGACGCCACATGTCCACGGCGGGCTCCTGTCTTAAGAAGTTATTAAAGAAAATCCCTTTAATCTGTACAGCTGGTATTTTAAGCATGCCTGAAGTAAAACGTGAGTGAAGGCTGGCTTGGATTTGAGGCTGATTTTGTACATGTTGGGAAAGCATTTTCTCCACTTGCCGAGCCGTGTGGGATTTACTCCAAGCTGCGTTGTTCTCACTTTCAGGTATACGTGTCCTTTTGTGGAGAAGTTCTCTATTGACATTGAGACATACTACAAAACTGATCCAGGAGAGCATGTCAATGTGTTCAACCTTTCTCCCGCAGAAAAACGACAAACTATTTTAGGTGAATAGCCTTTTTCTTTTGCTTTTTCTTGTTATGTAAAGAATATTGGTTGGTGTGTCCCATCTCCCTATCCCATTGCACCCTAAACACACGCCTGCACCACTGTGGGTGTCAGGCTGGGGGGTAGGGTTACATCAAGTAGAATGAGGAAACCTGAGTTCTCTTCTAGGCTTGATGGAAATCACATGGAAATAATTTGAATCCCTCATCTGTAAAATCAAGCTGATGCTTTCCTGTCTTATATGTGCAGCTCCTGAAGGGAGTAAGACATAATGATTTTGGGGATAATAAGTAGAAATAACCATAGAAGAGGCAAATATTGCTGTATAATTGTATAGCTCCTTTACATATGTGAAAATCATTCCTATCTGCACTTCTGAAACGTGAAGGAATATTTCATTTTTGCTTCCTCTCCTATTAGTCTTGCCTTCTTGCAGGTTAACACTTCAGCCTCACTGCTGTCTTTAGAAGGTTGAGTTAATGGGCCTTATACATGTAAGGATTTAATGAAAAAAGACAAAAGGAACATCTTACAAAAAGGCAGAGAATGGCAAATGTCATAGCGATTCCTCTGCCTTGCTCTCCATCGTGGTTTGTGCCCATGGCATTTGCTGGAGACCTAACTGCGTGGCAGGGCGTGCTGGCAGTTACAGCCACGCAGGACTGAAGCATCCCTTGCTCTGGAGTTTCTGAGACTGGAGAAGTATTGAACTCATGCTGACTTCTGGCAGTCCCATGTGCCGCTGGCCGTAGTGGGAGCTCTGGGGAAGGACATGTAGTGGCTGCCGTGGCTCCTTGAGCGCTGTTGACCTGCAGGTCATGGCAGTAACCTCGTGCAATTTTACTTGACTGTTACTTGATTTAAACTTTTTTGTTTTGAACGTCAGTTTGACTGTCCTCATTCCTAAGCCTATCTGATTGGGCTTTCAATACTGAACAAATCAGCTTGAGTCACTCTTCGAAGTATCAGAAGAGCTTTTGTTTCTTGGGAAGTGCGATCCTGCCCTTCAATCCAAACTTCACACACTTCTGCTGAGGTCTGGGATGGGGATTGCAGACCTTTAAAATATGTTCGTTCACTCTGCTCCCATTGCAGTTTCCACTTGTCCATTGTTGAAGTGTTAATTAGGACTCTGGTTAAACTCTGCCTTCCATAGTACATCTGATCTAACAGTAGCATGTGAAGGTTACCAGTAACCTCACCTGATGGACTCCACAGATAAGATGTTCAGTAGGTAGTGTCTTTTCTGTAACAGTGCCAAGAAAGGGCAGGTGTATTTAACCGTCTCAGGCGAGACAGAGCTGCAGCACTGTGAGTGGTATTAGGAAAGCTGAAAGATGGAACGTGCAGAAGATCTTTTTGGAGCTGGAAGGACGGAGTGTGCAGATCTGCCAGAGTGCTGTGGGTCTGCAGTCACTGTGGGCAAAACAGCTGTTTGGAGCGAAGCCTGTGCTTGCTGGAACTGTGCGTACTAGTTCCTCTGGCAGAGCTCATCGCCACCCAGCAGCATTGTATAAACAATTTAAATATCAGTTAAGTGTAAGTTAAAAAAACCCCACTAAATTGCTGTAATGCTTGTGGTACTTACTAAAACAGAAATAACACCTGAAAAATGGTATTTTCTTCTTTGTTCAAGAAAAGGAAATGTCTAACTGTTTCTATTCTCTTTCTTATAGATCCCATTGATATTGTTAAAGATCCTATCCCTCCACATGAATACAAAGCTGAGGAGGACCCGAGGCTGTATAAATCAGTGAAGACTAAAAGAGGCCCCCTCTCAGAAGACTGGATTGAAGAGTACAAGAACAACCCTGGGAAATACCCCGTCATGTGTGCATATAAACTGTGTAAAGTCGAGTTCAGATACTGGGGGATGCAGTCGAAAATTGAGCGGTTTATCCATGACGTTGGTGAGCATTCATAGTCTTTCATAGTTCACTGTCGACTTCTTAATGTTTCTGAATCGAAACACAAAGGTGAGATGTGTGCAATGTATCATATCCCAAGACATGCCTGGGAAGAGATTCTCAGATCCAATTACTCTTTTGCAGAACTGTGGCTCACTTCAGAAAAAAAAACATGTTATTCTGTCATGTATAATGGAGGTATGTGTGAATCCAAACCGTGTGTAGCCACTGAAAGGGATTCAAGTCCTGTGTAGGCAAGATCTTGCATTCTCTTTTTTTTTTTTTTTTGAGATAAGGATTCGACTATTAAACTTTGCTGGATCTCTTTCAAAATCTGCCAGTTTTCTTTTTTTTCAGGGAAAATCCACAAGAGCTACTCAAAGAAATAAGCTTCACCTCTGAGTCCTAAGTGTCTTCAGAAAACCGCTCCCTGGAGCATCCTTAGCTTCTGCTTGCCTTGTGGCAGCACTGCTGGGTCTCTGGGTGGCCGTATGTCTCTGTTGCCCAGGCTGTGGTGTTCAGGGCTCCCCACCTCTCTGTGTTATAACCCACCTTGGGTCATTGACAGCTCTCAGTTGTGAGTAAACGTGCTGCTTTGATTGATGCATCATTCTTAGGTCAGTGCTTTTACGGAGGCATTGTTTGTGTCCCAGAAGTAACTGAGTGCAGGTGGTAGCAGTGCTGGCAGGAATTTGTTCTTTGCAGAAAATCTATAACATGACTGATACAGTTTCTGAGCCTTGCCATAGGAGACAGGATCTATGGTGAGGTGGAAAACTTAAAGAATGTTCAAAAGAAGCATTCCCATCTCAGAAAAAAAAGTGCAGAGCCATGACTGTGCTCTGGCAAAGAGAAGGCCAAAGAAAGGCTGTGTAAAGGATGCTACCTGCTTTCTCTATACAGTAAATCCTCCTACACGACCTCTACAGCTGTCCTTTCTGTATGCAAAGCTTCTTTGAAGTGCCTGATAACTAGCATAAGTAAGTAATTTAATAGCTTTTTTCAATCGTACCGTGCTCCTGAGAGCTAATGTGGAAAACACTTGATAGAGCGGTGGAGAACAGCGTGCACCACACCATGAATAGTCACAGGTTACCTTCTTAAAGCTACTTTTGATTTTACTTTACCCCCAGATGGAAGTTTTTACCTGGTATAGACTGTATTACAAGTGGCTTTCTGCAACGAACTCCCTTGGTGTTTCAGGGACATGGGTTAATTCAGTGTATACTGCAAAACATGGGGGCAGAGTAACAACTCCATTGTGTCTGTTAAATGAAAAAGAAGCATGTGACTCTTCCAGTTGTTCAGAGGTGTTTGGCATAGATTAAACTGTGGTCCCTTTGAAATGTTTCTTTTGTGTTTCATGGAAGATTGCCTGCCATTTTCCTCTTGATTGAGGCTTTGCAGAGAGCCCGAGCCAGCTCATTGTCTGCCTTTCAAAAGCCTTGCCACTCTGTTATAATGATGGCAAACACTGTTTTTCAAAGTGGTTAAGATGCATAAAATCAGAAAAGTCTTTAAGGCAAGACGAAGTTGAGTGAGTGAAAAGTGAAAGCAAAAGCTTTGAGTGTCTACAGCAGATGCGTAGCCTTCCCCTGCAATGGGATAGCCATGGGGAAGCCATTAGTGAGTGGGAAAAGTGCCAGAGCGTGTCTACCGAAGACAGCAAGGTACGAGGATGTTTAAATTGGAAAGATGTGGGCTACAACAAGACTGACCAGGCTTATACACTGATCCCAGTTTTGGAGCTTGAACTGCTGACCAAAAGCAGATGGAGACCTTTGTGCATTGTGCAGCTGATGGTGGACCAAGCTCTAAGGCGCCAAGATGTTCTTGTGGGCCAGCCCCTCCTTGGCATTTTTCTCCTGGTTCCTCTGTTCAGAGCTCCTAGAAATTTGTTTCTTGGAGAATTAGCGTGCTCTGTCGCCAAGCCAGCAAGAAAACTGAGGCAGAAACCAAGAGGAGATTCCAAGCTCTGCCTGAGGTGTGGGGAGCAGCCCTTCAGTGGTGCAAACTAAAATTAGAGAATGGCTTAAAAGAACACATCTGATTGAAGTGACGGATGGGTTGTGAGATGTAGAAAGGCTACTGAGCGCAGAGGGAGTAACTCTGGGGGATGGTGTTGAAATGTTCTCAGTATTACTGAGTGCAACAGCCATTTTTTCTGATGACTAATTGGACAGTTACTCAGTGCTTTGACAGCCGGAGACACAGACTAAAATTGTGGGCTATTAGTCTACTTGGCTGTAATATTTGTATGCTTTTTTACTCCCTTCCCATAGAATTTAAGTTTAATTGGACTAGCGCTGCATAATGTTGTGCTCCCACTTACTTCCTAATGGTGCACGTGGGCTGTGATTCTTTTGCTGTTAAACAAGTGTGTTTGTGCATGGGTTATTGATTATACACTACGGCAAAGTGTGTTCCTATCCCAGGAGCTTTGTTGAAGCCGATGTGTCTTAGGCTTAATATGACCAAATTGTTGCACAGTGATGAAGTGTGAGCAGTTTTAGAAAGCTCTTTTGTGGAACTTGTGCTTCACTTAAGCCCTCACATGGAAAGTTCATCCAGAAGCCACTGCCTGTTGGGGCCTACAGGTAGAGTCTTTTCAGGGGTAGGCAGGTTGCAGATAGCATGACGCGGATGTGACCACAAGCTTTTCTTCGTGGGTTGTCTGAGCAAGGAAAGGTAGGGAAGCAAGCAATTACCTTTGGTCGAGTACATTCAGACAACCAACTGACGAGGTTATGGGATCTGTTGTCGCTATCAAGGAAATAGTGTCGCACAAGGGAAAACAGGCATCCTCTCTCTGCTGCCAGGAAACTGTGAGTGCACGTTATAAAATGCTTTGGGATGTTGTCGCTGGGTACATAGTGGGTATCTGGATAGTTGGATAGTTGAGGGAGTTTGGGCAGGATTTGGTGGTGGGTTTTTGTTTTGGGTTTGTTGGGGTTTTTTTTTTTGCATTGACTTTTTGTTTCAGTTACCATTTCTGCTTCAATTTGAAAACCAAACCCAGAACTATAAACGAAAGTTTTTTAAATTCAACTAGAGACCTCTCTGTCCTGGCTTGTCTCACGGTCGTTTACACTTCCTTCTGTGAGATTAAGTTAAACGCCACAATCTGCAGGCAAATCATTTATAGGAGTCAGCACCTCGTGAATTCAGCCATTCTCTGCAGCAGAGTTGTTGAGGTGGTGAGCTGAAAGGCAAGTGATTTAAATGTTTGCACCCTCCTAGCCTCTTCACAGATGATCTTTCTGCACAACACTGCGGGAAATGTTATAATTAAATCAACGCAGCAATGATGGGTACTTTTGAACTCAGCCTGCATGTGTGGTTGCCTTGGTTTTTTTAAAGCAAAGCATTGTGCTCTCTAGAGAAACAACAAAGTCTTGTAACTACTGATGTTAATGAAATTGGCTGGTACCTGCATCCTTATTAAAAGCCCGTTCCTGTTATTTCTGATTGACTTCGGTTGGGTGACTTGCCTGCTGAGACCAAGTATTCTCCACTTGTGGGCAAGAAGGCTGGGATGAGCATGGTGCACACTGGGTGGAAGTAGAAAACCTACTCTAAACTCCTCCCTGATTCTTCTCTGTTGCTCACTTCTCTCTTCACACCAGAAAGATCTCTTTGGGAGACCATCTCCTGCCCCGCGGTTCTTCCGTACTGCTGGGGTGGTTTGCTCTGTGGATGAGAAGGGAGGACACAGCCCAGAGCAGGTGGTAGCAGGTGGGGATGGAGGAGCGTTGCGTTGCGCGGAGCCTCGCCTCCAGGCTTGTTGAATTCCTTCCGACCTGGAATAAGGTGACAGGTGGGATGCTGCGCCCAGTCTGTCCTCCCCGGTCAGCTCTCACTGCCCGAGGTCAGCGTGCCACAGGCTTGCAAGGCAAACTGCCAAATGGACTGCGGCCTGAGGCATGGATGGCATGGAAGCACGGTGTGTGGGACTGAGTGCTAGACAGGGGCTTCTCTGGCTGAGCAGGAGACATTTGCACCTCCCCTCATGCCAGAGAGAGAAATGAAAGCGAACTGGATCACAGATGCCTTCAGCCCTGTCCCGATGGGCATCTCTGATCTGTTAAAAAGAGAATTTTTCCCAGTCACACTCTGCTTCCTGGGTCTGATCTGTCCCCTCCTTTTCACTTGCCAAATAAAAAGCTAGGCTTTTTTCTTTAACATTTTGAGAAAAAATGCTTTAAGACATTTTTTTTTCCATTGCAGAGGGAGGGAAGCAGTGTCCAGACAGGTGACGTCCATCATTTGCAGCTGGATCTTGAATCCATGTACATGTGTGGGGGCAGGCGGTGTGTCCTCTGGGTCTCTGCTGCCTGCTGGAAGGCTGCAGCACTGCAGGCTGAGGATTAATTCAGTGACAGTCACTGCTGTGCGCTGAGGGACTGCGAAAGTTTTCCATCCCTAGCAGTGAAGATCTTTTCTGCAAGCCATGACTTTTATTTTTAGATTTCTTTTGTACCTGGACAGCCTCATACTCTTCCAGGTTTTCTGCCTGTGCTTGAGAAAGAGAAATGCAGCATCGCTGACACGTCCCAGGTGAAGGCCAGAGGCTAGGAAAATAATCCCAGTCTTTTTGACTTAATGACTAATCTGGAGCGATAGAGGCACAGCGGTCGTGAAGCCCTGTAATGCCGTCCTGTTTTCAAAGAACAAGGCTGTAAGGAAGGGCGATCTGGGATTTCTAATCAAAGTGAAGTGAGCAGTGCAGATGGGGAGGTCTGTGGGTTGGGAGGAAGCAATACAGGCAATTTTTGTAATCTAAGATGAAGTGAAAGAAGGCAGAGGGGAACTTCAGGAGACTTTTTTTTTTAACCCCCAAGTGGTTTTCATGTTCCCTCTGATGTTAGTCCATTAAAAGAAAGATACGTGATCGGTGGCATCTGTGCCTTTACGCAGAATTTCTGAGGAGCTGGGGCATTGCCACATCAAGGCTGAATCCAGGAGCGTGAGCAGAGGCTGCTGAGCCCTGGCATGATGGGAGCAAGGGGGCTGTTTGCTTCTCTGTCTGATCACAGTCTGTTTTCAAGGTGTTTCAAGCAAGGTAGAAGTGGAGCTTGTGGATGTGGAAGTCCAAAGGATAGCTGTGGTGTTGGGGACTGAATTACAGCAAGGGAAACGTTTTCTTGGCTCTCAGTGTGGATGTGATGGGAGTTTAATCTTCATTCTTAAGCTTGAGTGATTGTCAATCATATCAGGAGGTGAAGAGGCTAAAATATTCTTCTGTGGTTCTGCAAAAAGTAATCTGGTGGGGGAAATAACTCTGAATCACAACTAAGGTTGGACAGAATTAAATTGCCAAGGCCCCTTGGTCAGCCCTCAGAAGGTCACAGTCTGCTGGCTCAAACTTGCCTCTCTTATGCTTCCTTCTGAAAGTCAGGCAGAGAAATGCATAAAATATGGATAGATGTAATCTCATTGTGCAAATGGAGTTCAGGCTGAGCTGGTCCATTGCTTGAGACGCTGATCTCAATGGTTATTTCCTCCTGAGAGGTTGATTTGGGATGACCGGTGGCATTAAGAACTAACTAAAGCGCAGAGCAGAAAATAAAGTGCCCAGGCCTGGAAGGAAATAACAGTGTAAAAACTGGTGGTTTGATGTTAATCTAGCCTGTTGATTGCTCTCTGTCTTGTAATAGCAGTGGTGGTGGTGTGGCCTGTGGGCTTCAACTGGGGTCTTCATTAGAGGGAGGGGTTGGCTACCCTGCGGGCCAGCTTTTGGGCACAGTGTGTTTCTGCTCCAGGCTTAGCAACGGAGGATTGTGGATCCATAATCCCACTGACAACAAATCCCACTGCTGCTTTTGGCATGTTCTTCAGCCTATCTCTGCCTCAGTTTCCCAATGTGTGTGGGGTTTTTTTTGTTTTTTTTTTTTTTTTTGGAAGGTCTCCTGAGGATTAGTTTGTCGTTATTTCTAGAAGCTTCTAAAAGCACTGTTACTGTTGTGGGCTCCATCAGTAATAAATAGCAGTTTGGAGCTTTGACCCATCGTGAGCATTTAAGCAATAATGTTGGGTGAAAATCCTGAGTGACCCTACTGGTTTAAAAGTCTTGGTGGCATGGTGATGTTAGCCAACAAGTTTAAGTACTGGAAGAAAGATACTGAGTTGATACTGAGACAGTTCTTTGTTTCAGATATGCAACACCTTGAAATATTTTAAATTTACTTTACCCATTTCATTTTTCTCAGGCAGCAGAAGACAGATGGTATCTGCAAAATAAAGCATCTTTATTCCCTCCCTTTGTTTTCCATCTCATTGTCTCAGAAGCTCATATTTGTGGTGCTATTCACTGATATATAGACACCAGGTGCAGAAGACAGATTTCCAAAGAAAGGAGAAGTTTTAGTCTTAGCAGTGCCAATGTGGGATGTGCTTCTGTCATGTAACGGTTGTGGTGGGTTATGTAGTGTTCATGAAGGAACCACTTGAAACTCTCCTGGATAAAAAAAAAAAGAAAAAAAAAAATGTGTTTTTTTTAATTGATGTTGGCTTTTTTCTTCTGGGAGCATACTTCACTTTGAAGGCTGAATTGAAAAGTTACAGCTTCCCAGAACTTCATGGGAGTTGCAACTGTGGTCTGTGCCTGGCTCCTCCGTGGTTGAGCAGGTGGTCACAGAACAAAGTCCTGGATGCAGAATTAGGAAATCCCTTCCCAGGTTAAAAGCAGTCACAAAAGACTAGCTAATTTTTCAGTGCGTGGTTGGTTAGCAAGAGTTGAGGAGACAGAAGGTACATTAAGTGACCAATTTGCCATCCTGAAGGTAAGAAGGTCCTTTACTGCAGCATATAGCATTGTGTTGATGATGCCACTGTAGTAGCCTTACCATGGTGTCTTGAGGTTTTGGGGAAGGGAACATGGATTCCTGCAGTCTTGTAGCAGTGGTGACTGGGCGTTCTGGCTTTGCAGGCTTACGGAAGGTCATGGTCCGTGCCCATCGGCAGGCTTGGTGCTGGCAGGATGAATGGTATGGGCTCACCATTGAGGATATCCGGCAACTGGAGAAGGAGGCACAGTTGATGCTGGCTCAGAAGATGGCTCAGTTCTGCAGCGAAAATGATACTGAGCAGCATGGAGTCAAAGATCCTCCTGGTGAGAAGGATGTTGAAGTTAACACGGTTTCACCTGTTGACGCGGAGGATACCTCTGGTAACAGTGAAACGGCCTCTGGAAGGTCACTCACCAAGCAGTGGTCCACCTCTTCCAAGTCCTCACGATCTTCAAAGAGAGGAGGTAAGATGCTACTGGTGACTTGCTCTTCTGAGCTGCATGGAGGTTGGGCTTTTGGGAGATACGACCATCTCTCCTCGTGGCTGGCACCTTTGGGACAATGCATATTTCTCCTGTGAGTCCTTTTAAGTCGGAGGCCTTCTCTGCTGGTGTTAGAGGCTCAGTCTTCTCAAATGACTTGTAGGTTTGGAAATGTTTCTAGTTGTCTCATGACTGTGACTAAGTGGCACGCAGCAGAATTCTTGCCGATCTCAAAAGCAAAGTAACTATGAAAAACCAGTAGAAGAGCAGGCAGCACCTGGCTAGCAGCGTTGGGTCTCAGAAGAAGACAAACAACGATGCAGAGAGAGTTAGTCCCTGTTACCCAAGAGCCACTGGTGGCTTTTGTAAGGCCTGGTCCTTCAGTGGTGTTCCCTCTCTGGAGGTTTGCTTGTTTGCTGTGTCACGGAACGGACCCTGCTGTGGGTCGCTGTTAACTGCCGTTCATTTCAAAAGTGGGTGTTTGGCTTCGTGGGGGCTGCAGTGCAGCTCACACAGCGAAGCATCCCATCAGCTACTGGGGAAATTAAAGCAGGGACCCCCCAAAAAAAGTGGGTGGGGGCTGCTGCCTTCCGCTGGTGACGATGTGTGAGAACGTGGACCGTGTTTATATTCCCTTTTAAATACCATTCAGCAAGCTTCCAGGATTTTACTGTTAAAGCCCCTGAAGATATTCTGTAAGGACTCAGCTTTGAGTTCTGAATTTTGGCAGTCACTTTTTTTTTTTCTTGGCTATGTTAAACTCACCATTCTGTAAAAGGGTTGAATCCTCAGCGAGTTGCAGGCAGAAGGCTTGAACCCTCAGCAGTTCCCCCTCCTTTCAGTCAAGCACAGCTGAGAGCTGGGTAATAGCTGTCACGGCACGAGGGCAAAAAATCTTGATTTTTGTGAAAACCCCCCACGGGGCAGCGTTTCTTGCAGTGACGGCAGAAGGGGACATCTGGGTGAGTGAAGCTTCTCCATCTCTCATTTGCACCAAATATCGTGAGTTGAGTCTCCATTTTTATTTACCACTCAATCACTTATTTCATCACGGCGTGAATTGAGAGATGAGCGGTAGTTTTACCTTGCGATGACTCACTGGAGTGAGCCCGAGGGAAGAACCTACCAGATGCTTCATAAATCATTGTACAGAGATAAAAATGCTGGCTGCTTTGCTTGCACCAGGATTTTATGTTGATGTGCCCATCTCTTGTTACGCTCTTTGTTCTGAACCCCCTCTTTCAGTGCTGACACGTTCGTTGGAAGCTGTAGTTTTCAGACCTCTTAGGATTTCACTCGAAGGTTTTCCCTGGTAGCAAAGCATGAATTTCTTTTAAACTGCAGAATGTCTCCGCTTTTACAAGAAAAAGTAATGAAAGAAATGAACTGTGATGTGCTGGGAAGTACGTCATGCAGATATTTTAATCCCCCTTCACGCTGGCAGCATATTAACATATGGGAGCAAGGAGGGCTGTCTCCACTTAGCACTACCTCCAGCTGAAAAAAGCAACGCCTTTTCTCCAAAGGGTCTTGGTCCTTTCTATGCCATCCAAGCGAGACCTCTGGTGATGGCAGGACCCTTGTCGCCATCCCATATGTTATTATCTGCTCTATTTTTAGCAACTATTATGCGAGTGCCTTGACGTCACGCCGGCATGAATTGGCTCTGCTCTGCCAACCTCCTCGCTTGCTGCTCCCAGAGGGGTGGGCGATGGGGTGGTTGGGGGCTGCTGAGCTGCAATTAGATGACTCTCCACAGGGTCTCCATCCCTTTTCCATATGACAACCGGGTAGGAAAATCAGAAGAATTTGACTTACAGATTTAACGCTGGTACGACAATAGCATGAAACAGCTTGTGCAGCTGTCGCAGTAACCAGAGCCTTTCGGCATCTTTGTATATGCTAAACGAGGATTTGTCAGTCTCCTCAGGTTTTTGCTGTGTTAGGGTAGGTGGCTGCTGCAAGCGCTTTGTGTGCACTTCTGTGACACGCGAGAGCTGCCTGAAAGAGGGGAGAAGCCCTATCTCTCTCTCTCGTTCTCTGGACAGTGCTCCCCTCAGCAGATGGCTGCTCTGTAACAAGTCCAGCCAAGAAGAGTTCGGGCTGGATCGTTGCTCAATTATATCTGAAAAAAATAAAACGAAAAGAGATGTGATGTGTTTATATTTAGCACAGGGAACTCTGGAGGGGTAAACAAAAGGGAGCAGGTAAGTGTGAGAACATGATGGCAAGCAGGAACCAAAAGGACCGTTGGGTTTTCTCCTGGCTCCGTCAGGACAGCCGCTCTGACAGCTCTCTGTGAAGTAGTTGGCTAGCATGTTCTTTAAATCATTCAAGTTTCAAGTTTAAATAGATCTCTAATCCAATTTGTGTGGAAGCAATTTCCTTCCAGAAAACGGATTATTTCTATCCAGGCTGCTCTGCTTAGCTGCCCACCCGAAAGTTAGCGGAGCAGAGGCATGGTTTGTGTGCTGATTAGAAGCACGAAGAAAGCTTCCAATCAGCTTGCTTCCTTCCTAATTGCAAACTTTAAAACCCAGCTGATTTTGCACGTCCTACTAACAATTATAAATAGCTGCCATTCAAAATAGCATAAGAGTGATACAAACAGCTTGCTTTACTGTAGCATCTTGCTGGCAGGTTCTAACAACAGTAAACAAACAGGAGCTGTAAAGCGGTACACTGACATCACACCAGCATCATCGGGGTTTTGTGTTTTTAATATTGCAGCAGTGAATTTTCATAGAGAACACACGACTCTTCCTCCAGCAAAGATCATGTTGGGAACTCTCCGTCTTGTCGATGTAGCGTATCGCATCAGGCTTTTTTGTTTTTTCCAGCAAGCCCCTCACGCCATAGTATCTCTGAGTGGAGGATGCAGAGCATTGCCAGAGATTCAGATGACAGCTCAGATGATGAATTCTTTGATGCACATGGTATGTGGAGCCTAAATCACCATTGTTTGTTTCCTAAAATGGTGGGATAAGAGAATGGAAGCCGTATGGGGTGGGGGGTGAGCGGGGAAGGAAGCGAGACTTTCTTACTTTGTTTAAAGACTGTTTGTTTCTAACCAAGATACGTGCAGCGTTAGCGCAGCTTCTTCCAGCATCCCTAGCATCACCCCGCAGACTCTTACGTTTAACACAGCAACACTTCAGATTCAGTGTGGTCTGTTTTGAAGGGATCTTGAACATTCTTAACCTTTGGAGCTGTATTTTATTTGGTGCAAATGGGTGTGGGTAACGTTCAGCAATACTGACTGGACTGTGGGTGTGTCCTAGTGATTCTGATTCAGTATGACTGATTATTTTTCTAATTGATTTTTTAATCAGTAGGAGGTATGATTAATTGTCCTGGCTGGGCCTGAAGAGACCCAAGTTTGCTTTTATTAACTCCTTATTCTCCCATTCCAAGAAATACAACAGTGAATACTTCAGGTGCCAAAATTAATCAGTGTTGATTTCAGAATTCTCAAAGTAATTTTGACTCTCCGTTTCAGGAAAAAGCTGTATTATTTTTTTTTTCCTCTGTGCATGTGTTTGTGAAGCAGCTTTGTTCCACTGCACTCATTTTATGTATTGTACTTAATGCGTATTTAAGCCTGAAAGGCTCCGTCTCCACTGACAACAGATGGACTCTTCTCTCGGCTTGCAATGCTGATCTAAGTTAGATGCGCAACTGTGCTGATGAAGTTGGTGACCTTTCTGTGAAAAGCAGTTGTTAGAAGATGACGCCCCAGTTTTGTAAAGCAGAATTTCGCTGATGTTCAGCTAGATTTCACTGATGTTCAGCTGAAGTTCAGTCTCCAAAAATGGCTAGTATCGTGTTCCAGAAGAGCTCTTGCCTCATGTATTTAGGCATACATCTCAAAGTCTGAGGTAAAAAGTGGCACGCTGTTGTAGAGGAGTGACTTGTACTCTACAGCAGCATAAAGGGCCGGGATGCCTGCCGGTCAGGTGATGAGTGTGTCTCTTGCCTGAAAGGAGAAGGACCCGACTCAGTTTAAGTGTTCCTATTTATTAACTCACGTAACATCTACGAAAACTATGTAAGGGATTTATTGGAGCAATATACATAAGAGAAAAGAGGAGTGAGTCATCAAAAACTGCATCATTGCTATCCACCCTCTTTTTTGCCTTTTTAATTACTCAGTAATAAAATTGAGATAGAGACAGCTCTGCCTGGGATCCAGGCCCCCAGGGAATCCCTGATGTGCTCCTGACGGGCCTGGGAAGGAGAATTACCAAAAATGAGCCTTGTGCCACAGTTGGTATCGGCACCTCTGCTGCAACACTTCGAGAAGCTTGCCAACAGAAAAAGCAGCTCCTCTTCTGCTAGCACACAGCGTGTCTCCATTTACGTACAGCTTGTCCTCCGCAATCCGTACCGCTGAGTTTGAAAAGTCTGCCTAGTCTGATGGGATTTTGGCTTAGCAGTTGAAGCCTTGATGTGTGTGCTGTTCAGCACAGCCCTCTCTTTGGGAGGGACCTCTTGTTGCCCCTTGGCCCACGGATGACATGTCCCAGCTCCGGGTCTGCGAGCAGGGAGGAGGCACTGCTTGTGGCTTATCCTGCCGGGGAGGCTTGCGGGGTCGATACCATGGGAACTGGCACAGATCAGGATGTGAGTCAACACCGAGTAGGGTTCCTCAGAAGTGCTTCCCATGTATGCACACACATTTCCTTGCAGTGCAGTGGGCGTAACCTGAGCCCAAGAAAATTTCATGTCGCAGGCTTCCCACTCGTGCTCATTCACTGGCAGACTTTGGTAAAGCTAGTGGCAAATACAGTAATATCTAATATCTGTCCTGTAATACGTGCTGATAACGGGAGTAATATGCCATTCAGTGATCGCTTGAGCAGCAATAAGGGCTGTAATTAAACCTCTCAAGGAAATAAGTTTAATATTTAGATTAAGTTGCTGGAGGAGCTTTGAGTGCAATCTTCCTCTAATTCTCTGCCAGCATGTGTGTTGCATGCTTGTACTCTCACTTGCTCTGAACAGGTAGCTCCACGCTCCCTTGTGCTGGGAAATGGGGATTTACTCAGATTTTTTCCGTAGCTGAAAAAGGAAATGGCATGCTAATGCAGAGTTTCCAGGTCACTCTCTTTTTATGGTCAAAATGTAAATAGAAACTCCTAAAAATAATTGGTCTCTGTTTGGCTCTGCACTTAGTCCCCTTCATTTTTTTTTTAAGCTATTGCTCAGATTTGCTGAAAAGATGAATATATTTAATAATCTTTGTGTTCCCCATCCTAGGATTCTTCCAACTAACTGTTTTCTTAGTCACTGTATAGCAACAAGAAAGGAAGAATCCTAGTCTGGGACTCTGAAGATTACAGCTTTTAGATCTTCAAGACATCTGTAATTACTGCTGTTATTATGTCTATAACTCTTTATTAAATTTCCAAGCCCAAAATTTTCAGGAAAGAAAAACTAAGCGCAGAACAATAAATAAATTAGAAAGCACTTAACCTCTGTAACAGTAAAAGATACATCCTCAATGTAGAAAAAGGAAAGAGAAGGGAGGGAAAAAATAAAAAGGAGCCAGCAACTTGTACTAAGGGCATCTTCGTAAGAGTTGAGTTGCCATTGTTTAGTTTCCACGGGGTCCAAGTTGGGAGATCCAGGGCTCTGTTTCCCAAGAACCTGCCAGGATGAAGCAGGGAGTGTGGAGGCTGCAGGGCGCCCTGCCCAGCTCGTACTGGGTCCATGCCCTCACCCGATAAAGGAGCCGTCGGGGGGGGCTGCTGCTGTCTCAGAGGTCCTCCGGTTTGACGTAAACGTTTTTATGAGCCCTTCCTCAGCTCTGGACTGAGTGCCCTGTGTTCAGGCTTGGGCTGAGACTGAGCGCCCGAGCTCTCCCCTGGGGGAAGGCCAGACCTGTTGGATAGTTGGATAACCTAGTCCGGGCCAGCAGGCACAGGGGGTGGGTGTGTAGGGTGTCTGGTGGGGGCACTGGGACAAATTCTTCCAGTGCTGCTGGTGGCCTGTTTAGTGGTGCTTCTGTGGGGCTCAGCTGCTTGTTTCCCTGTGGATGTACCAGCAAAGGCCCATGGACAGGCGAGGCTGGACCTCCTGCCCAAGTCAGATCGTATGCCTTTCTCCCCTAACCTGGCAGAGATAGATCCTCTGGTGTCTGCTACAGAGCCAGGCTCTTAATCTTTCTGGATAGTATCTGATATCTGATAGACATTGTGGGCTGTTCTATAGGGTCTCTCCTTTATACATCTCATCCTTTTAATTACGCTTCTAGGAACAGAGTATTCTGAGGACTCTTATTCTTTATCAACTGTAGTAGAAATGAGCCAAGGGATTCAGGAGATCCTGCGGTAGGAGGGAAATGGCAGACGCGTGCACTCAGTGTGATCAAACAAGTCTCATCTCCTAAGGAAATCAGGCTAAAGATAGCTCGGGGAGTTCACGTTTCCTGAATTACTCAAACCTCTTTAGGTATTCCATCCTGTTAACAACAGCCATCCCTGTCACTGCTTCCCCCAGAGACCTCCTGCAGCTTTCAAACAGGTCTGGGAGGATCCCAGTAGCAAATGTTACTTTGTCCTCTCTCCTGTGCTGGAGCACGCTGGCTGCTTTAACATAATCAGAAAGTATGGCAAGAGAATGTTAAACTTGGTACCTGAAATATTAGCATTAATTGTCCATTTTAGGAGTTCTGTTTGTTAAAAACTTGCAGCTAAAACATTTTAATTTTCAGAAGGTGCTTTGGTTTCTATATAACAAAAGCTGGTAAATTATCATGTTTATTATGACTTAAGCCATCTGAATGTTTGTAAGATTACATAGAGTTATGGAGCCTTACTTTTATTTAAAATGCTGTTCTGTGCTCTTGTCTGTATACATATTTGTGTGTGTGTGACTCTCAAAAAATCTGTTTTTTTAAAGAGGACTTGTCTGACAATGAGGAAATGTTCCCGAAAGAGATAACCAAATGGAGTTCCAATGATCTGATGGATAAAATTGAAACCCCCGAATGCGATGATGTCCAGGGTAATTTTTTTTTAAGTAAAAACTGCATGTGATATTTTACAGTTTTTCCAGGTAACTGTTACAGCCACATCCTGAAAAATGTAAAATCTTGTTATCCTCATCTCACAAAAGGAGAAGCTGAGGCAGAGCATAAAAATGACTGCCTAGCGCTGTTGAAGAATTGCCCAGTGGGAGTTGGGATAGCTCTCGATTCTCTTTTATTTTCCGTGTTGGTTAGACTCCTTTGTGCGACAGCCAGGATTCTCTCGTATAATGATGAAATATTCCAGCTCCGTCTTGAATCACTTGATTTTCTCCTGACTCTTCTTTCCTCTTGCTCCATCCTTTGTTCTTGTCTGTATCTGCCTCAGCTTTATTTTTCTACTCATTGTTATGAAATTTTTAAAGGAAGCTGGCTCCTCAGCCAGATCGATTCGTGTAGCAGCACGGTGGAAGATGACACTTAGGCTTTCTGGTACAAAGTCAGTCTGTGTAGGCACAGACGCGTGAGCACATCAGGTCTCTGCTCCCCCAGCATAGTTCAAGCAATTCCTTTTGCTTTCCCACAAACGGATCGTTTCTGACAGTTGTGCAGGGATTTCCCATTGTTGCTGTGCTTAATAAAGCAGTGGTACTGCGTTGCTGTAACGAGAGTAGAGCTTGCTGATGTTCTCAGCGCTTACTGAAGTTATGAGAAATTGCTGGAAAATAAATGCCCCAGTATTGCTTCAGGTGGAAGGAGGCAGGAGGGAGGGAGGGGGCAATTTGATGAAATAATTAAGGATATAGGAGGCAGAAGAGGCTGAAAGGCATTGGCACAATGTCTTTATGGAAGAGTCTTTGCCGAGTAGCATCTTGCAGTGCTGATGTTTTAAACCTCTGTGCTTCCAGGTGATTTGTATCACGAGACGTCAGCAGAGTACCACGTTGGCTCCAGCGTGGAGAGGCTCAGCATCATCGAAGTAAGTGCTTTGGTTTCTTGTAATGAGATCTCTGTCTCTGGAATGTGACCATGTGGGGTAGATGGGGTAAACGGCTCCCTTTGCTGCCACCAGTGTATTGTCACTGGGTCATTCAGAGCCGCACCAGCATGCCGTGTGCTTCACAGCTAGATTTACGGAGCTATTTCACTCGTCTTTGGAACATCGTATAGAAAATGCTCTGCAGTTTGCAGGCAGTGTCAGGTATCCAGCTGGAAAAAAAGATACTAATCCTGTGGGAATAACTGCTGCCGGAGGCACTGCTGGGTAGGGCTATGCTGCTCACGCCGAATGAGCTAGCGTGGATGCGGGAGCAGGAGAGCTGTGTTCCTGCAGCACCGGAGCGCAGGCTGCAGTAGTCCAAGTGACACAGCTTGGCTGTAGCCCACTCTTTGGAGCTGCTCAGGGTCTTGTTTGGAAACCAGTTATAGCATAGTCTGTATCAGTGCTCTGCATAAAACAATAAATCATAACACCTCCCCGGCTTCCTAGACTTGCATATACAGGCTTTTGCAATCCAGTGTGGTAGTGAGACAGCGCGTCTGCTTGTCCTGCCCTTAAAACATCTGCCCGTCTGTGCTGCAGAGATGATGTAGCTGCTTGCAGAGTGCCTGAGTTATGTCGTGGTCTATCAAAGACCATGGGTGTGCTTTTGGCACTCTGTGTGCCAGGCTGTAAGTTCATGGTGGTTTGGCTTTTTTGTAATAGATGGAGAGCTCAAGGGCTGTGGGGAGAGAGGGTGGCTGCGGATGGGAACGGCCACCTCAAGATAGGCAAGTCACAGCCCTGAGATTTCTCTTGGAGCTCAAGATGGTGTGGAAAACTTGTTGTCTTCTTTAGAGGGCTGTACAAACTCAATCCTTTCCCATTTCTGCCTTCATTTTAGAAAAATAACACACTTGAAAGTGAGATGTAAAAGTTATTTGTAGTTGTTCACAAACACTCTACTAAAATAATGTGGCATTCTTAGCCACCAATTGCAGTGATTTTCATCTGTCACCAAAAGGTGGTTCAGGAATGAGGCATCTTAAGAGACTCCAGGTTTTACAAGAAAGTGCTAAACAGCCACCTCCACCCTTAAACTAATCAGCAGTTGTATACTTCCCCACTTCCTCCAACAGCAGAAGTTAATGAACTGAAAGAGAAAGGCGCCTCCAAATGACTGCTGATAAACCTCCGGATGACCTGAGCTGGGTGACTCATGTTGTTCTCCAAATGAGCACTTAAAACATTTGTCTGAAAGCAAAAGTAATGCTGAGATGCTGAGAGAGCTCCTCCCATGCCTCCAGCCAGGCAAAAGTTCACCTTGCAGGCACTGTAAACTGGAATCGGAGGAGGTTTAAAGAGCAGGCATTAATACAGTGTAATGGTACTAAATAATTAAAGGCCATTTATATGCAGGAGGTCTGGAAAATCTTTATTACAGATTTGGATGTGAATTTTAATACTTCGAGTGGGCTGTGTATTAAGACATGCTCTGACATTATCTGGTAAAAATGTAAAGCTAGTTGTTAGGTTGCTAATGTGTGCCTGGGCATGCTTCCCTCCCACCGGTGGGTTTGTCAGGGGCTCAGTCACTGCTCAAAGGACAACAGGGGACTAAAGATGCTCAGGTGAGAGGAATTTGCCAAATGGAAAATACTGCAGCCTTCCACCCTTTGTACAGCCCCTTCCAAGGGCTGTTTCTCTGCCTCAGCAGGGAGTTGCCCAGGATGCTCTCAAATGTCATCTTTGCTAGCACAAGGGTTGAGGGACAGGAGGAGAGATCAGTGCCTGCTTTCAGATATCTCAGAGGTGTTGGGGTGAGGGATTTGAGTCCGTATGGGAGCTGTAAACACTGAAAGCCCTGGTAGTGAATACATATTAAAACCAGTTACTGCTTCCTTGTGTTATGATGCGTGGACAGTACAGATTGATGCTCCTGTACGTGCTCCTGGGGTATCAGGATTGGGCTCACGGCTGTTCCGGCAAGGCTCTAAATGATAACCTGCTCTGGAGTTCAGATACAATTCCCTCCTTCCCCCAGACTACAGCCTGGCTCTGTAGGCAAGGGATTCGTTCATCTGGACAGCCAAAATAAAAACCTTTACTGTGTTCATGCAGCAGCCTCCCAGCCAGATGTTGGCCAGTCCTTGGGTAACAGGATCTTGAAGTTTTTTCTCTTGAGTTCCTCTTTTGCAACAGCATAAGCAAACCTGAAGTCTTATTTATAACTTCTGTCGTAAGTAAGCAGATGCAGTGACTGATCTCTTCCTACAGCTTCTTCTCCCAGTAACTTGCCACTTGCTGACCTATCTGACCTTGTTTGTTCATTCTGCTGAATGTGTTTTGCTGTCAACTGCTGCAGCTGAGCTCAGCACCTCAGCAGAAAGCAACACCCATCTTTTATTTCTTTATTTTTCCACCCTAACGCACACAAGTAATGTCTTTACTGCTGCCTGGTTACAATTTAGTGCTTTTTTTTTTTTTTTTACTTTCAGCATTCCTTCTGCTTAGGACAGACAGTTACGCTGAGGCTGTGTGTGCATTTGTGTGGGATATGAGACCTGGAAGGAGGAATCAGGTTCTCAGCTGTTGTGTCCGGGTGTATCTAATGACCGGTGCCATTAATTAAACACATTCCCACTTGAAGTCAGTTTAGTTCCTTACCCACAAACCTGTAGATGTTATTCTAAAAGCTCATACCCCCTTGTCTTTAGAAACGTGATTTTCAGTCTAGACTTCTTCAGGACAAGTTTAGACTCTTTTGTGCTTGTGCCTGCACTGTCTTTTGACTTAAATGCCGCTCTTCCCTCCGTAGTTTTATTTTCTCGTCTCCACTGTGTTTGAGAGCAGGTGTTCCATCCTCCTGCAGCTTTGCTGAGCAAATCGAGTTGAACTCTTTCAGTCTCCATTCAGAAGCTCTCCATGCTTCTTGTCTGTGGTCCTGCTCACACTGCAGTTACCTTTCTGTGTTGATGACCCACACTGAACTTGGCCCTCTAGCTGGGGGCTTACCAGGGCTGTGTATCAAGGCTCATACAGTTTCTGCTGGAAATATCTTGCTTCACAGATTGTTGTTTGCCTCATCTCTGCGTGGACTTGATGTGGATAGTGCATTTATTGTACACACCATGTGTGAGCTTGGGGGAGAAAAGGTGATAAAAGTTGCATAAAATGCACTTGAACCAAATATAACCTCTTTGCAAAATAAGCTTTTCTACTGTCCTCTCTTTCGTTCCCACCTAGGATGAATCAGTGCAGCCATTAATGCAGCCAAGTAAAATCCACGTCCTCCTCTTGGTACTCCATGGCGGGAACATCCTGGACTCAGGAAGTGGTGATCAGAGCTCGAAGCAAGGGGATGTCAACACCATCACGACGGTGTTTGACACAGTGATGAGGGTACATTACCCAGCCGCTCTTGGACACATTGCCATCCGGCTGGTCCCTTGCCCAGCCATCTGCTCCGAAGCATTTTCGCTCGTGTCCAGGTAAGTTGATGCTACTTCGTCACTGGGAGAAACATACAAAATTTCACTCGTGTTTTTTGTTTCTTTTCTTGCATCCCTGAAATGTTTTGCACGTAGCATTGAAAGCTCTGACCGTGCTTTGAGAACGCACTTATTAATATACTAGCGAGGCATTCAATCTCGATTTCATACTTAGCTGCAGTGAATACAGTAATCATCCAGCAAGAGTTCTGAGATTGATTTATTCTAATTAATCCAATAAATACTAAGGCTTTAATTCCTTGTCTGAGGGTTGTTCTATCAATGTAAGTATGTTGTCCTTGAAGATTTACGTTTGATGGGAGGGAAAGATTTATTAAGCTCTCATCCGTTCACAGTGGAATAAATGGCCTTTCTATTTTGAGGCTTTTTTAAATGAACCACAACACAGACTACTGTCTGCGAATGGTTTTTCCCACTCTGTGTGTTAGGCTGAATGTTTCCAATGTCTCTCGCCCTGTCCAGCCTGAGCCCATACAGCTATGACGAAGGCTGCCTGTCCAACAGCCAGGATCACATTCCCCTTGCTGCGCTCCCTCTGCTAGCAACGTCCTCCCCGCAGTACCAAGAAGCGGTAGCCACAGTCATTGTCAGAGCCAACCAGGCCTACAGCGACTTCATCAGATCCCAGGAGGGCATGTCGTTCAACGGCCAGGTGAGCCCGCAGCTGTTTATAGCCACAATGAAAGGAAGAGCAAGTGAAGCAATTTCCTTCTGAAGCTCTCTTTTCCATTAATCTCTCAGGAGGGATGGAAACATGACAGTGTTGAGCTGCAATAAGAAAGTGTTGTGCTTCCATTTCTTTCTGAGAGAGAGAGATTATTGCTTATACTCCTGTCTTGAACCTTTGGGATTCAAAGCAAAGTCTGAGCTCGTGTTCAGAAATGAAGCTACAAAGCTGTGAAGTTAATCAATTTTCAGCATGACACACCTTTCAAATCTGGAATGCTACCTTTGTTACTAAACATGATCTCTATTCCCACTGCAAACCAAAGCTGTTTAAGCATTCCCATCTTTAAAGGATCTTCAGCGGCGTGCACTGGAGTTGTCGCAGAAGTGAGTTTCTTTTTTGAGATGGCACAGCTGCTTCACCCCATAAAAGACAATGACTGAGCAGAGGCTTCTCTAGCCCCGCGAGGTTTGAGCTATTGGACTGGCTATCACATTGCACCACTGTGGTGTGATTTGTCCGCCGTGAGCTCGTTCCCAGCCAGCACTGTGCCTGGGAACCCAGACAGCCCTCTTCTACCCAGGGGACTCAGTGCTTTATTGTGTCCATCTGCTCAATGCCCTTGGAGGCAGGACAGCGTTATCTCCTCAGGGTGCACGCAGGGAGCAGAAGCTCAGGGAAGCTGGCCTGAAGTAGCACGGACGGCTGGCAAGGAGGGAATCGAGTTTGGTTTGCTGAGGCTGGAGCTAGCGCCGTAGTCAGTGCTCTGTGTTGCTTTCACTTTGCTCCAGTCGGCTGGTGGGGACAGCTAGAGCACATCAGCTGCGTTAGCTAATGAGAGTCTGCAGGGTACGAGTGGATGTTCGTTGATGGAACAGTTTTACTGATGAAAGGCTGGGCATCCTGTTACTGCAGCTTTGCTAAGTATAATCCAGCACTCTGTTTGACTGTCATCTCTGAACTGAAATGGAGGGGCTTTTGTTTCCTCCTTCCCTGCTTCTGTTGCCTTTTCCAGGTCTGCTTGGTAGGGGACTGTGTTGGAGGAATCCTGGGATTCGATGCCTTATGCTACAGCAATCAGACTGTGTCCGAGAGCCAGAACAGCAGCCGGCGAGGAAGCGTTGTGAGTGTCCAGGTAATGTTGGCTCCCAGTGTCTGCTGGGAATAGGTCTGCTGGCCACAGCGCCCGCATGGCCCCTGTTTTTAGTAAGGATCTTTCCGTGATGCAACAAAGACACTCTTCCTTATGAATGGCCAGCATGTGTCGTAAGGTGCATGTGTGTCTCGGTTTGGGTGCATTTGCTCTGAACGGGGATGCTTCACCCACACCTGCTTCACCCTCACCCTTGGAAATTGGTTTGGTCTGAGGTACTGTATTGCCCTCAACTGGATCTTGGGGTAGATGGAGAAAGGAGGATAAAAGGAGAAACACCACCATAACGTGGGTGTATTCCTGATTCAGCTGTCAGAGCGGTAAATCCTTACATTTCAAATCCCAGGATACCGACCTCCTCTCTCCTGGAATAACGGTGAACAACAGCTATTGTTCCAGTGGCTCTAATCTGGAAGCCAGCAGACACCTCAGTAGGAGCAACATTGATATTCCCCGTAGCAACGGAGAAGATCCAAAGAAGCAGCTGCCACGAAAAAGGAGTGATTCGTCAACCTATGAACTGGACACAATAAAGCAGCATCAAGCCTTTCTTTCAAGGTAAGATTTTGAGGGAACAGAACCAGGAATATTCTGGAGCTGCAATTGGTGCATCTGTGAAACTCGAATGTTGCTTTGTCATCCTGTGATAAGTGCAAGGTGGAGGAAAGAGTTTAATTTAGATTTGGAGGGGTATGGATGTCAGTGTGCTGTATGGGCAAAAAAAATTAACAGCACTCTTGCTCAGTGGCAATGAGAGAATCCAGCTGCTCTGCTGCATCTGTATTACAACGGCAAGAAACCCTTCATCCTGCTGCCTGGCAGCCGAGGCAATCGGGTAGCTGCTTTCTTGCTGTGCTGCAGTTGCAGGATGGAGGTCATAAAGCAAATGTAGAAATAGTGAGAGGGAAAACAACACAGCAGAATGGGGAATCCAGTGTTGCATTAATTTCAAAGCATCTCTGAAAGCTCATTTTGAGTTGCCTGGCCTGTTCTTGGAAGAGCTGTCCTTTAATTTTGGCCTAGTTCAAGTGTGAGATTGAATTGCGGTGCCTTTTCCCGTCGCAGGAGCAGGTTTCTGCTGTCGTGGTGGCAGTGTGCTCTGGATGAGACATCCTGAACCCTTGCTTGGTTGGCTGGTTCATGGAGCGATCGTCAGCTGCACGTGAGGGTTGTTCTGTCTGTGACTGTCTGGCAGAGCAACTCGAGTCCCCTGTGTGGAGCAGGGACAGGGGTTTGTATTCTGTCCCCTGGCAAGGCTGCTCTGTTGCACCAAGGTTGTGTTTCAGCTGTCAAAGCCCTCAGTATTCCATTCCTAAGCTTCTTCAAATGGACTTTCAGAAATGTATCCGTTAACGTAACCGATGAAATTTTCATAGCAGTCTTTCCGTTGCTGCTGATCGTTCAGGGATTACTTCTGTAAGCCCAGAGGCTTTTTCTGACTGACTCATCTTCAGCCTGTGGAACTGGACAGCCCAGACCTTTTCCTCCTGCAGACCCAGAGGAACTGCAGCATCCTCTTAATCCTTCATCCCCCATGTCCTAGGTACTGAGGAGCAATGTCCCCACCCACTCCCAGCAAACACCAGGATTGCAGCCGTGCCCAGGGCAGTTCCTATTGCCCTGTGTCAAGCTGAAGGCTTGTCCTGCACTTCTACCTCTCCTTCACTATTTGCAATCATTGCTCCAGCCCAGGGACTCGCGTTGTCATGCCGTGTCAGGGGCCCTTTTGTAAAAAATTCATAGGAGAGAGAAAGTATCAAAGCGAATGTCGTTGGTGCAGAGAGATGCTATATTCAGAAAGACAGCTGCATTTACAAAAACCAGAATAAGCTTCCCAGCTATTTCCAGCAGGTTAATAAAAGGCAATCAGTCTCTTGTTCATACCTTACCAAAACAGCCTCCTGTATTACAGGAGAAAATAGTGGTCATGGAAAAATGTGCTCTTTCTCCTCCTTGTTCTTGACCTCGGGGACACGGACTGAGCTAAGGACAGTGCGCTGGTGTCTTGATGCAGTTTTTTGTCTAGTTTAGAATAAGCACTGGACTGGGCATGGCTGAGGGATTGCAGTTTATTGTTTCAAATAGCTTTGTCCTGGTCCTTCCTGCTCCACCTCCGAAGGATTGTGCTCACCTCCAACATGAAGCACTGGGGGGGAACCTGGCAAGAGCTGTCGGTGTTCAGTGCGCTGATGACTTGCTGCACCTTTACTTCTTTTAAGGTTTTATGTCTTTTTAAAAATCTACGTTTAGACTTTGGGTCCAAAACAGGTCTCTCCCCACAACTCAACAGCAAGATTCCCTTGGGGAAAGGGACACATTGCTGCTGCTGTACCAACTTTCTCTGCATCTCTCCCCTCTGCTCCCTGGCGCAGGGAAGGCTCAAGTCCAGTGATTCACCTCTTTGCCTCCTGTGACAGCAGGGCATCGCACCTGGACCTGTTCCTGGACCTTGTGCTCATGGCTGTCATTACTGAGTCAGCAGCAGAATGCCCCTTCGGCCTCTCTGGCACCAAGTAATGATCTTCCCGTACAAAAGCCAAGCCCCGATGTGACACGGCTTCGTGCAGGAGATTGGCAGGACAGAGTCAGGTTTTCCTAATGGGCTCAGCAGATGAGCAACCTGGCATACAGGGGCCTTTCAGTCTGTTCCCGTGGCAGATTGCAGCCTGTGCCAGAGACACTCATTTTTATTCCTGTATCAGCCCTACCCGCTTCTCTGGGATAATGCCCAGCAAGCCAGAGCAGCATCTGGAGATTACAATCACACATTTATTTTTAAATTCAGTCCTTCTGCACAACTACATTATTTCTGGCTGTGCTGTACTTGTATTATTGTAAACGAGTTGATTTGCTTCTGAAATCCATAAGCTCTTGTTTAATTAATGCACACAGTACATCTGCTGCTTTTTAAAGGGAGAACAGGGCACTGTAGGTTGCTTGGAGCATGATGGATTCAGAGTTCCCCTTGGCTCTCATTTCTTTTGATTGCTAAAAAGACTATCGAGTTCCCAGTGAAAGGAGAGAAGCTGTCCAAATTGCTTAGCAGTATGAGTGCTCTCGTTCCCTTCCATTCCCCATGAAGGGATGCCGTGGGAAGATGGCTAGAAAATGGCAAAAACCCCTTGTGCTCCTCCTGCCGTAACACATCTGCCTTCGGGACAGTCTTTCCTTTTGTGCCTTCGTTTGAATCACATTATTGTCACCCTGTCTTCAGCAAAACTGAATGTGTTCTAAATAACTTCGTATTCCTTACACACGGCAGACTGAACACGCTGCAGCCTTGTCAGCCGAAATAGCTGTAGCTTCCCTGAAGGTGGTTTGTCTTTAAAAGCGTTTCAGCGCTGCGCGTCTTGGCGGTGTGATCTCAGGGAAGCTTGTTCACATCACGGAAATGGAAACGCGCTCACTTTAGCTGTCACCTCTTCCCGACGTGGGGTGGATTCCTGGGATTTTCATCTAGGAGTCCCTGCTTCTTCCTCAGCGTCCAAGGGATGTGTAACTTCAAATCTGTGTTAAACTTGTGTATTGCCCAGCCTGCACTGCACACAGGTTCAACTTTGCAAAGGGATTCACCTGAAGGAAGGGTGGAAAGCTAGACATGTTTTATATCATTGTTCTTTTTAAGTACAGTTACTGGGAGCTGCTGGGCTGGGGCTGAGACGTAGTTTGGTAATAACTTGACACATGTGGCCTCCTGGGCAAAGGAGAAGCGGGATAGTCCCGGGTGCACGATAAATGAGATGTACTGTATGGCCACTGAACGCATTATCCCAAATTCTCGTTCCCAGTGAATGCCATACACATGCATGGAAGCTGTGCAAACTTGGTGCACAGGGATATTGGAAACCCTCTTGCAGATTTTGATCTTTCTTTTTCTCTCTCCTCTCCTGTTTTCTTTTTTTTTTTCCTTTTCAATCCTATAACATTTGTCCAACTACTTTCACGAGGAAGAAATAGGTAAGCACAGCTTTCCATAACATTTGAGAATAAGGTGATGGAAGGAACTCAAATGTTCAGCCAGAAAGTAGCAGTGATGTGTGTAATGGAGCAAATCACTGTAAACCTGCTTTGTTCTGTGCTACTCTAGTAATTTTGGCTTTCTGGTTATTTTATCTTGTAAATGACTATTCTGCTAGCAGCAACCAAGATTTGACTCCTCAAAGAAAAAACATTTTGAGGAGCTAGGAGTGTGTAAATGAACCCACTTGAAGCTCAGATCTGTACGCTCTAAATTACGCCGATGGAAGGGGGCAATTATTTGGGGAGATGTTTTACTGGCTGGTAAAACTGCAGTGCTGAGGCGTGGTGGGTTGATTGGCACAGTTCCTTCGCCAGAGAGATAGAAATGATATTCACTTGTCAATCACTTATCTGGCCTTCAGTTACGAAAGAACAGTGTGAATAGAATTTTGACTTTATTTTCCGTTCTTGTCCCAGTTTACATTCTAGTGTGCTGAGAAATGACCCAGGATCCAGGCGATCTAGTAGCTCTACCATGTTGGATGGAGGAAATATTGGGAAGTTTGAATTTGAGATCACTGACTTCTTCCTCTTCGGTTCTCCCTTGGGGCTGGTTCTTGCACTGCGAAAAACTGTGATTCCAGCTCTTGACAGTAAGTCCTGATGTGAACTGCTGAGCTCACTTAGCGGATGGTGTAAGCACCTCTTGCTACAAATCCAGTAATTTGATGAGACAAACTGGTAAAACTCAAGCGTTTATGTATAATATTTATTGCACTGCAAGGAAGCAGATCACTGTGTGCTCTAGCCAGTACTGGTTATATAATTTATTTGCAATGTACTTCCAAATATTAAAAATACTGGGCAATCCTTGAGTCTATAAATATTGTAATAAATTGTTTCAGTTGACTAAACTGGAAGATAAGGAGATTATAAATCCTTAGCACTTCTTTTTAACCCAACAGTTGTCCTTTTTACAGATAAATATTTACAGTATTCTAACACAAATAACCTTTTGATACTTGAGGTTTTTTTTTTCTTCCATCTTTTTAGTCTTTCAGCTCAGGCCAGCTTGTCAGCAGGTCTATAACCTGTTCCACCCTGCAGACCCGTCTGCTTCACGCCTCGAGCCTCTTCTGGAGAGGAAGTTCTACCTTTTGCCACCCTTTAATATTCCCCGTTACCAGAGGTTTCCACTGGGCGATGGCAATTCTGCTGTTCTGGGTAAGTCACTTTGGATCCATATTAGCTGCCTGAAGGGTTGTATCCACACTTTACATGAAATTATCAAAGCAATTGGGAATGACAAGAAAAAGAATTTGCCCTATAATGTTAGCTTTATTCCCAGTTTACCGAGAAGTAGTTTTCTTCCAACAAAATCAGTGCCTCGTGACCCGTATGCCCTTCACTTGGCACACGAAGGCCATCAGCTGCTGAGAGTCACAATGTGGCAACCTCTCTATGAAGGTCCCTGTCTTACTCCCAAGCTGGTGCTTGTGGCTGGGACTGAGTGAAACATGATTGACTTTGCTAAGTTCAGGACTTTGATGTTTGGAGGACCAGCGGAGACTGGAAGGAGCAGAGTTAACAGTGAGATAATGAGATTATTTACTTGGTTGCAACCTGTGCTTTTTCATGGGATAGGCTACTGCAGATTGGGCTGGTGACAGTGCCTTGCCCTTGCCACCAAGACACTTTGTCTTCCTGGGACACTTAGGATTCCTCTGCCATCAGTGGCTTCTTCCCTTGCTCTACCCCAATTGCAGCAGTAACAAAGTCTAAAATGGCTGTGTGCATGCCCTTCTGTCTTACCGGGTGCATCTGAAACTGTGTCCTGACCATGCCCTGCCTCAGCTCCCATTACATCAGTGCTCTTGCAGTTGATTTAATAAAATAAATTATATTTCCTACCATCTTCACCTCACTCTTGTGCCTAGATTCTCATGGTCTGTTGCCATTTCAGTGCAGGCTCTCATTGCAAGGAGCTCACCACTGTGCAGAACTAAATTTGACCTTTCTCCTTCACCTGAAGCTTTGGTTCCTTGCAGGGCCAGGGCTTTGGAGCAGGAAGAACAATTGCACTGAAATTTTTTACCTTGTTAGGGGTTGTTAGTCGGTGGCTACTTAAAGTCCACATTGCAACTAAGAGTCACTACTATGAAACCAGACTTACAGCACACAGGAAATCATGCTGGCAAACTAGATTAGAATGTCAAAGCCACCATCTAGAAAGATTGGGATGTGGTGGTTGTTTTGTTTTTTTTTTTTCCCCCAAAGCTCTGGTAGCTTTCCATGCGTTTAATATTTGAATCCTACATGACTAAATGAAAAGCAATGTCTATCCAGAGCTGAATAACTCTGGTGATACTCTGCATCACTTCTAAATTGAAAATGCGAAGTGGTCTCCAATGTATCAGTATCTTTAAAGATTGTATTGTAATTGCTTAATCTGCAGGTGTAATCTGTTAAATGGATATAAACTAAACCCCAAGTTTAATAAAGCAAACAAAATACTTTCTGCAGGCCCCACTCACTTGTCAAATTTAGCAAAGATCTTGCTGCAACACTTTTTAAAAATAGATCCACCCACAATTACATTTGTACCCAGTCCAGTTACAACAGCTTGGGGAATGTGTAGCAACTTGAAAAGCAATTTGCTTTTTGGGTGTATTCTAGGTATCAGCTGCAAGTGGCTTCTTAAAAAAAAAAAAAGGAAAATAAAAATAATTTTTAAAAAATCCTAAACATCTTACCTTCTTCCCCTTAAACACATTTCAAATCCCCTGTTCTCACCGAAGCCCTGTTGACACTGAGCAGCCTGTATTCTGGTTATCGTTCTGTGCAACAGCAGGGATCTTAATTGTTTGCTGTGCCTCCCTGGACCTTTGTGTTGGCTCCGTTTAGAGGCATTTGCTATGTAGTGGAGAGGAGTTAAACAGCAGTTAGCTCAAGTATAAGAAGGGTAGAGTGATTTCAAAACCCTCTCTGGGTTTGAGCCTTGTTATTTTAAGTGATGCTGCTCTGCCATGATGTATAAAACTGACCAAAAAAGCAGCTTTAAATTTTCTTCTTGTGTAAGACAAAGCCTGTTCACTTGCTTATCGTAAAGTAACAGGCTGTTCCTTTCCATTAGAGTCAAAATTTCAGTGTTGTGATTTACACATTACCCAGAAGGACTGTTCTACCCATGATTCGCAAAGCTGCGGCTGAAGTCGCTGTTCACTATAGACACTTCAGAAAGATTAATTGCTGCTATAATTAAGCTATGTGATTTGATGATCACGTAAAGTTTAGGTGCTCAATTATAATTAGTTATGTACAAAACCTTCTGTAACACTGCTTCTGCGTATTTCCTCATGCAGATAGCTAGCTCTTCTATACTCCACGATTTGGAAAGCCTCTTAGACTTTATTTTTTTCTTTTTCCAATCCGTACTAAATGTTGGGTCCCTGTTTCATTACAACCAACTTGCAGAGTGAAATCAAATTCACATCCTTGCTTACTCCTGTGCTTTGTACTGCATAGGCTGTGAGCCTGATTCAAGTGAAACTCCCCTTAGAGCATACTTTTTTTCCACGTAGTAAAAAGATTTCTCTGGATCTGCTGGGTATTTATGGATTTGGCTCACTGGGGAAGCTGGTTAAGAGGACTCCCCTTTCTTTTGTTGTTGAAATGCCATCATTGTGCTCTTCTCTGCTACCAGTTAATCTCTCTGATGTGAGTCTATTTGGAAAGTCACACGTTTTGTTTCTTTTACTCTATTTGAAGGTTGTCCTTTCGTTGAAGACTCATAGTTGAAGTGCTCAGTTGTAACTGTTTGTACATTAACACTTTGTGGCTGCATGTCTGTTGTTCTTTGTCCTTCTGTTTTGTTTTGTTTTGTTTTGTTTTTTTTTTCCCATCTGCTTCTAGTTGAGACAATCCAGAACAATCCCATCCTCCTCATGGAAAGTAGCCCTCTGGGTGCTCTCCAGCACCAGGACAGCTTCATGGAAACAAGTATCCCCGTTCCCGTACTGAATTGGCAAGATGTTTCCAATAAAAGCGCTGGTTTTGCTGAGTGTGTGTAATCTACACTTTTGTATTGTCTATGGTGTTGGGTACTTGGGGTGCTTTTTGGAGATCATACCGTTGCCTCCTGGAGTTGAAATCTTCATGCTGTGTCTCAGGCTGTGCCACGTGAAGGACCTTGGGACTGTGCTTGGGTATACCCAGTCTGGGAGACCCACTGTGCAAAGAACGGGTTGGGATTACAGACTGTCCCATTCCAGTGTTCGTGCTGGACGGGACACTGCTGCCACGTAGTTAATTTTTTCTCTCTGTGGTGGCTGTGCTGCTGGAAGAGGCTTTGGAACAGCAAGACAGAGTCCCTGGGCGGCCCTGCTCATGCGGTACACGCCGTGTGCAGGATCCCCTGGAGATGGGCTGGTTGTCTGCAGTGTGTGTCTCCCCAGCAGTCTGCCGCGCTGTGGCCAGAAGTCCAATTAACGTCTGTGTCACAATGGATCTTGTCCCTTTGAGTGTTTGGTGTTGGGACATTCCTTGTGGCTCCGCTGGATACAGTCACTGAGGCTTTCAGACCCCAGGGTGGCTATGTGTTGGCTTTTTAAAATTAATTTCTCAACTGCTGCCTTAAAAGCAAAGTTTGATGCGTTTGTTTTGCCTTATTTTCCATCATAAATGCTGCATGGCCTCGTTTATTCTGGTTGTGGCTGGTGCTACGTCTGCGATCTTAATGAGTCTTGATTTTGTTTGAGTTTTTTCTTCCTCGTGTGTCTTACTTGCCCATTCTCACCCCTTTTTCAGTGTCTTGCATTGAGAGCTTGGTTCTGCAGCCTTGTTTTTAACAAGCTGACCCTTGCTGTTTGAGTTATGTGGTCATACAGGATGGCAACATTGCTGACTGTTCCAGTCTCTCCCTTTGTCTTTTGAAGATGTAGGTGATTTTTAGGGATGCAGTTGCCATGTTGCCTGTGCTGCGATGTTCTGTAACAAAACAGAGGGAAAGGATCTGGTACTATTAATTAATCACTGTGGAGGTCGCTGATGAAATGCCGTTTAGCTGCCATCTGATAATTTCTGCTGTCAGGACAAAGCTTTTAGAAGCTTCTCTGCTCTTTACCTTGTACGTCAAGAGCACAGGGTGGCCAGGCAGTGCTTGGCTTGACTCTAGCCTGTGCTGAATCCCAGTTCAGGCACTGGACTGTGGAAAATTTCCAGAATCTTAAAAACTTACAGCCAACAGAAACCTGTGATGCTCTTGATCTCAGGGTAGCGACTGCAGAGCGTACAGCGCTGAACAGTGACTCCAGTGCAAGCAGGGTCTGGCCGGTGCTGAGCAGCTTTTTATTTTTTAAAATTTTTTATTTCTATTGAACTTTACAGATTTTTTTTGATTGCTTTCAGTTTTTCCCGCTTCGGTGCCACAGCTCAGCCTGCAGATAGCACACACTGAAATCTGCCGTTCAGATACCCCAAGGACTTAACGCAGTGCCAGCAGTACATTAGGAGGATGGCCCAGTGCCGTTCACTTAGTGGGAAACAATTAGTAAGAACATAGACAAATGAGTCCATAAATGAAAAGGCACAGCACTGAAATGGGTATTAAAGAGCCATAGCTAGGCAAAAAAAAAAAGTGATTTTGCTTCTTGTGTCACTTTTACTGGAAGTGCAGTTAAATCTCAGCTCCGTTGCGCTGGCGCGACACGTGTGCTGCTGAAAGCCTTGCTGCTGCTGGTCCCGGTGCAGCCGTCCAGCTTCACCCTGGGCTCAGAGTGCTCGCTGGAAAAACCCCTCCGCTCTTGTCAGGACCTGAGCTGTGGCTGGGGATGCAGAAGACACGGCCCTTTAGGAGCAGGAGCAGTTGCAGGTGCTGGGGTCAGTCCGTGGCAGCATCTGCAACGTCCCACCCTGGGCACCGCGCTCCCCAAGGAAGCCCCCTTGGTTTCAAAATTGCAAGAGCAGCGCTGCACAAGGGATTTGGCGCAAAGAATATGTGGAGTTCAGGAAATATATTGTTAAGGGTTTTTTTCCGGAAGTCACGTCCCAAGGTTTTAACTGGAAGTCGCTGTCACTGCAGCTTTGGAGTTGAGGAAGCTTGGCTGAAGGCACAGTGATGCACAAACGAGGTTCTCATTCTGTGCTTCCTGCCCTGCCTTTTCCTGGCCCTCATTTTTCTTAGGAACTGTCCTTTTCCAGGGTGTGCAGCTTGCTAAAAGGGAGAAACGTGAGAGTAACCTCAGTGGGCAGGAGCACGGGAGCGAGCGCTGCTGCGCTGTGTCCCCTCAGAGCAGACTCCTGCTGTCGGTGCGGGCGATACTAAGCCGAACAGCTCAGTAACTCAAAACCAGCTCAGGCTTTCACAGGAGTGGAAATTACTCCTGTGGGGACACCAGCTAGGATGCTGTTGGAAGGGCTGTTGATGTTGGGTTTTGCTTCGAACTCATTGTGTTAAAATATCCTCAATCAAGCCCAGGAAAGTGAGCAAGCCCTAAATACTGCTGTTTATTCACTTTCCATTTTCTGAGCCCTTGAAAAAGGAGATAAAAATCAGGCAGAGCTAAGTGAAGACATGTTAATGGAGCCAGAGCCATGATCGGCCCAGGCAGCGCCACATTTGGCCCAGCCTTCTCTCCTGTGTAGCATTGCTGGAATGCTCTGTCCTGTGGCTTCCAGCTGCTTCCTCGTTCAAGCTGCGGATGTTTTCTATTTAAGGGAGAGGAAGAAGTTAGTTAAACCTGAACCTGGCGTTCTTCCTAGTGTAGGCAAAGCCAAATCTTTCGTTGCATCTAACCAAGTTCAGGGAAGCTGATGGTCATCGTCTGCGTTACAGCTGTGTTGGGGCACCTGTTTGACGTGACGTGAGGGTGTAATTGCAGAAGGAGCTCACAGTCTGTATGAGCAGGGGAAAGGACAGGAAAGGGTAACTGGGGAAGAGATGAGAGGGTTGTCCCAGGTCATGCAGCAATGGGAATGACGCCCTTTACCCTTGAGACCTTTGTGAGGTTGGACACAGCCAGCTCCTGGCTTGGCTCACGTTCTCCGAGTACAGCCTCTGCTTGAATTGTCTGCTCTTACCTGTGCTGGTGCTTTCCGCAGGAGGAAAGCCAGGCTGGCCTGGTGGGGCCGGCTGAGTTGCGGATACTGGTAGCAGCCTTGACAGCCAGCAGCTCAAGTCAAGGTGAAAAGAGAAGGAAAGTGCTGCAAAAGTGATGCTGGTAATGGCTTTTCAGGCACAACGTGGGCCGTGCGCGCAGCTCATCATCAGGTCAGGCTCCCGCTAGTGCTCAGATCTTGCAGTCCACGAAGCTTTTACACAGAGCAGCTTGTGGCCTGATTTTCCCTGCAGAGAACAGAACTCTTTTACCAACACTTAGCTACGCGTTTTCAGCTTCATACGTTCCCTCTCCCTCCACTGCAGCGGGGTTTGTGTGGGCGCAGACACTGCTGCTGTGAACTGAGAGATGGGAGGAAGCAAATCGGTAGCCCCAAGCAAAAAAAGATCGATATTAAAATAAACCAGTTGCCAACACAGCTCCCTGTGCCAGCCGCATACTGGGATCAAATCTAAGGCTATCTAAACTGGCTGAAATAGGTGGAGGACGTTGGTGTGTGGGAGTAGTGTACTTGCGTTCCCCGTGGCATCCACCGCCTGGCTGATACCTAGGAATAAAGTCCAGATGCTGCTCCTCAGGTAGAGCAGAGATGGGCAGTGTTAAAATGACAATAAGTAGCTTTGCTTTCGCGTGTTGCTGTCGTACTGGTGCTGCCTGCTGTGAAGTCCTTGGTACTGGCATTACAAACCCTCTGCAGTGCAGAATCTTGGGGTACCCCAGTGACACTGAACTCGGCCCCGTTGCATCCACGCAGGGGTGGATGCTCTTCCCACTGTTACCGGGAGGAAAATGAAATGCAGAGATTTTATCGTGACGTTCAGCATCTCTCAGTTTGCCAGTCCTGAACATTTTTGATCCATTTCCCCCCAAAACACGTATAAGGTCCATGTGAGCATGACTTTGCATCCTCCTCTTCTGTATTTATGTACTAAAGGGTTAGGCCACGCTTGGTAAACCTCAGGTTGGGATCTAAAAATCCAGACTTGCACATTGTACAAAAGCAGCTCTGTTTTCACAGAGACTGAGCGCCCCCCGATCTGCCGACACCGGTGGGAGATGTAAGAGCTCAGCACCAGACTCCTTCCTTTCAGTAGCCCTTACTTCAGTTTAACGAGTGTTGGCTGTATGCGTTAGCAATAAAATACAGGTTCAAATTTAGTCCCTGCCAGGCATGAAAATGTTTTCTTGATTTTTTTCTTTTTCCTTTTTTCCTTTTTTTTTGCATTAATGCTTCTATCTTGGAGGTGTTCATTTAAATCTAAGTGTTTCAAGGAAACAAATATTCCCTTTCTAAGGTTGTTTCTTGTTGTTCTCCTTATCTTGGTTATTTTGTCTTGATGTGAATATATGAAGTTGTGTATATCCACATCTGTATGTATGACACATGCTTCTGTTATTGCTGCTTGAAGAAGTCTGCCTGTTTTTTTCTTTGGGGTTTTTGATTTCTTTTTTGAGCTACTTATTTTACTTTTCTCAATCAAAGACTGCTCCTCCAGCCACGTGTGTCTCTGCTTGCTGTGGTGTTTGCTTTCTTTCCAAACCAGAGCTCCGATTAAATGTGTTTTTTAAATTCCAATCAGCTCTGAAAGGTTTTTGCATCTACCAGCCTTGTTTGCCTCCTCCTTCCCCTCGAGTTCATCTCGCGCAGCCTCTGTCTGTTGGTCTAATATTTTGATTTCCCTGTTTCAACTTTGTAGCAGATGTTGTTCAGTCTCATGGTGCCGTCTTCATGGAAAGCGCGTCCCTGTCCACCCCCATTTCAGCCCCTCAGTTCAGGGGCTTCCGGAGAGCCAGTGAGATCAGCATTGCCAGCCAGGTCTCAGGAATGGCAGACAGTTACACTGCTTCCAACATAGCCAACAGTAAGTGTTTCACCCCCTCCGAGACTACCGCTCGCTGCCGCACCGCGCTCTCAGCGCCGCGCACCGGGCCAGAGCCACGCAGCTTCTGTCTGTCTTATCTGTCTGGGGTTATACTTTCCATTAATAACAAAAAAATCTGAATTATTCTGCCTTCACCCCGGTTTGTTGTACTCAGTGCCGCGTGTTATCGTATCTCCTGGAGGAACAGATGATATATTTGATGGGAATACAGGGGCCACCACTGTGTTATGCATGTTGGACTGTGCTGGTGATAAATTGTTTTAAAAAAAAAATAATAATTGATAACTCTGAGTGCCATTTGGCTGCTGCGCGTGGTCAGGGTTAATCCAAAGGGATGTTTCTGTGCTGCTGTTGATAAGTCGCGTGGAACCGGTAGGGATCGGCGCTGCCAGGTTGATAATGCAGGATGTGGCTTGATGCAGATCACTTAAACGTGTTCCACAAAAGTGGGGATGAGTAAGCCCCTGTGCAGTGCTGGAAGAGAAGAAAAGATTTGGCTTATTTATTCCTGTGCAGTAGAAATTCAGCTCTTCCGTAGCCCGCAGGACAGCTCAGTCAGCCAGTTATGACCCATATCCCAGAGCCAAATGAGGAATAAAAGGGATTTTTTGTTGTTTTCCCCAAGACTTGTATAACTTCCCCGCTAATGCAGTCGAGAACAGCAGCCTCTGATAACGGCTCAGCCCCTTCTTCATTTCAGCCGAGGTGTGAGATTAACCGACTGCACCCCAGGGACCTCTGATAACTCGGACAGAAAAAGGCTGGAAGCCAAACAAATTAAACCCCTATAAACCAGTCAGCCCAAATTTTTGACCCAGAAGGTGGTAAAAAGTTAGAGATGCTGCATTCCTGGTGTGTTAGATTACGGGGCTGTGAACGACTCACTTCATAATTAATTGCTGAAGTTAATAATGCTCCCCGAGGCAAGCGTGAGTTGCTGAAGCTCTGTGGGCGCCGGGCAGGGGCTGCCGTAACTTCTTGCCCTGTGTGAGGCAACGCTTGGCAGCAGGAATAAACTACCTGTGCTCCGACAAATGAGGTGTTCTCTCCCAAAGAACATCCAAGAGCTGACGCCGCGCTCCCCGCTTGCACTCTTGTATTTGTCCTGGTAAGACATCTTGCCAAGCGCTTGCTAAATATTAATCTGCTTGGGAAGCAGGCTCCTGGTGGAGAAGGTGTTTATTTAGTGCTGGTTTCACGCCCACGGAGAGCCGCTGAGCTCAGCCAGCCGGGAAGTGGGGGGCAGTGGCTGGTTGTGATGAGGTGTTTATGGCAGGGTGATGCCTAAGGCCTGCGTGACGCAATGGAGGGATCCTGCCTCTGGGAGCCGGCGGCAGGATCAGACCCACACAACGCTCGCCTCTCTTCGCTTTGCCTGCGCTTTCCCCCATTATTTAGGTTCTGTTTTGTGTCATTTATTCCTCCGTGCACTTCACAGCCGTCCAAACCCGTTTCTGAGATTGGAGAGGAAGAGTGCGGCCCCGGGGTGGGCTGCGCACGCACCCCGACCCCGTGTGCGGCCTGCCCCGAGGGCTGTCACAGCCCCTTCCTTCTCCTCCCAAGTGCCGACACGTCCTCGGAGCCCTGGCTCTGGCTTTGCAGCTCTTGCGCTCGACCTTATTAGCGCGGTGGTAACGTGAAGCCGCGGCGTTGAAGGTTGGATGTGGTCCGTGCTCGTCCCACAGGGAGAGCTGGAGGAAGGCCCGAGGGGCACCGCGGAACCATGGCTCCCTCCTCCCCAGGGAGCGGCTTCCCTTGCGCTGTGAATTTCTGGTGTTGCCTGTGGCATGTGTGTGCCATGAAAATAAGTGTGATTTCTGCTTTTTTAATTTATTTTATTTTTCCTTTTAGAAACCAAACACCACCTTAATCATTGTAGAGGGCTTAGCCTTCTGTCCCAACTTGCCCTCCCTCACAAATCCCCTACCCAAACCTCGTCCAAGAGACGTAGGCAGCATAAACATGAAATCCCTTTGAAGGGAAGAAAGCTCAAAGGGCCGTGGAGTCAGGCTGCAGACTATGCTCTTCGGATACCCGACCTGGACATCAAGACAGGTATTCTGGAGAGATCCACTCCGTCGACCTCCTTTCTGATAGTCACAGAACTTCACAACAAATCTCTGCGCTTTCACTGAGGCACTTGCAATTTCTAATTGCGTTTTAACCAATATTTCTGTCACTTTGCTCCAAAGATTGATCATAACACGGCTAACAACTTGGTGAGAGCAGGACTTCTTCTGGGCAGAGCCGTGGGGACAACGCTTCTGCCTCCACCACTGTCTTCTGAGCATGGAAGAGTAAATCCTGGCTGCTTCCTACAAAGAATTTGAAATTACCCAGGCTGGGGACTTGCATGAGAAATGAAAGGTTGACAGGAGCTGTCAGTTTGGAAGACAGGGAGACAGAAATGGCTGCGAGAAGGTGCCTGTGTGCTCTGGAAAAGCCATGTTGATCCAGCAACACCATCTTCCTCCTTCCCATGGCTCTTCAGAAAAGCAAGGGCTGTTAGGATGAGGGTGGCTGGGCACTCAGCACAGCCAGGGCTGGGCTGTGGGGATGTGCTGGTGCCATAACCCTCTGTGCGTTGCTGTGGTGGGAGCTCTGTGCCGGTCTCTGGAAGGAGCTGGTGGATCCATTTTTTCGGTTCAGCATATGTGCTCGTCACCAGCTGCGTTTCCCTTAACAAGAGGGGTTTTTTTGGATTGTACCTTATACCTGGCAGCTTTCCTGGAAGTCTATGAAAAGGGAACATTGTCACAGAGAAAAACCAAGCTTGAGAAAAACTCTTTCAAAGCCCCAGCTTGCAACCTGCATGCAAACACAGCTCCTCCTCTTGCTCCCTTGATCTGATCCATCTTCTCTTTCCATTGCTGCTTTTCCAGGCCGGAGCGCGCGGGGGCTGAGGACTCCTCGCTGCGGGGAAAGCAGCCTGTGCCTCTGGGGTCTGAGGCTTTGGGCTGAGACATGCGCATTGCTAGGGACTCAGAAAGGATGTGTGCATGGGCAGAGCTCAGGGCAGCGCTGAAGCGTGGTGGCGTCCCATGGGTGAACCATGGCTGTCGCTCACTTGTGAGTGAGTTGTTGACTTCCTAGGGGAGAAACTATTCTGCATTTTTTGTAACCTTGCCCATCCAAATCTCAGGGTATTTTTCAGTCTTACGTGCAATGGAGTCCCGGCACCCCTGGAAACTTTTCTTGTTGGCCATGGCAGAGGCTGTGCTCCTGGGGAGGCTGGGCTGGACGCCCTGGCAATGTGGTAGCCCAGGAGGGCAACCAGGACTTAATGGGAACTGCCAATCCCAGCAGCACGTGCTATAGCACCCTGCCTTGTGGTGCCCTTTAGCATCTCATGTGGGGTCCCAGTATTCAGATCCTCTTTAGTGTGGCCAATAGCTGGATGCTAAAGAGTCTTTTATTCCTTGGTGAAAGCTAAAGGAGTCGGATGCGGGGTCGGGGATGGCCTGGGCGTGTACTGCGGTGAGCAGCGCACGCGCGCCCTTCCTCCCGCAGCTCCAGGGAGATGCATGGGAGGAATGTGCTGTGTGTCTTATGTTCTAGCTCATTGCACATGAGCCTTGGACTCCTTCCCCAGGGTCAATACCTGCCCTCCAGTGCCTGCCTATTTACTGAAATAAAGGAGAGCTGAAGCGGTGGTGCCCCTCTGTGTTCCTCCCTTGATTTGAGCAAACCCTGAGCCCTGGGTTGGTTGTTCCCTCTTTGCAGTGCGATCAGCCAGGGACCAACCTCCTGGTGCACCTGGAGCGAGGAGCCAGAGCTCAAAATGCCGTCTGTGATGGAGACTGCGTGTGTGTGTCAACCCCTTTGTCTGAACAAGTCTTTTGCTTCTAGTTGCTGCCAAGTGGTGGGGAACCAAAAGGATCGACTACGCTCTCTACTGTCCTGATGCTCTGACGGCTTTCCCAACGGTTGCCTTGCCACACCTCTTCCACGCAAGCTACTGGGAGTCCACAGATGTCGTCTCCTTCCTGCTGAGACAGGTACAGTCACCTTCCCTCCCTTGATCTCCCTTGAATCTTCTTTCTGGTGAAAAGTATTTTAGGCTTGTTCTTTTTTCCACTGCACCTTCCGTAATTCTTGACATGTAGAGATGAAAAAATACCCTTTGCCACTGCAGATCCATCTTCTTCCCTTTCTGTTCCTCGCCCGTAGTGTTAGCGGAGCTGGACACATGAAAACATCACGGACATATGCCGTCACGCCTGCTTGGGTTGAGTTTGGGTTTTACCATTGGAGCAGGTTTCAGATGGGCTCGCCGGGGAGCCGGGGGGTGAGCCCAGGGCCATTTCCTATCAGATCCCAGTGGCAAAAGTCGGTGGCACTTGTTTCTTGAAGTGAGCTGTTCTCTGTGTGTGCGAGTTTGGATCTCAAGTCTGAAACTTAAAGGAAACTTATGGATGTACAAATAAAAATAGCACCAAATACAATAAAACCAAAGGAGAAGTTTTGTATGAATTTGACAGTTGAAATTTGAGTAGGAATTTGAGTGGATGAACAGGATTGGGCCTTCCATTTTGGCTTTCTAAGTTATTGTGGTCTCCTGTAGGAACTCAGACCATTGTCACTGCAGTGGGATTTAGCCTTCGTTCCTCCAGTACGAAGCAGCTCTTCTGGGGCTAGGTAAATGGGAATTGCTGGTGTCTGGAGTCTGACATGTCAGACGCTATCAACCTACATTTGGCCTGAGATGTAAATTCACTGTTCAAAATGTGTTTTTCCTAAAAAGAAATATTCTTCCTTCAGTTCCTTGGGGATGAGGGGGAGTTATTTGCCTTACAAAGTATGAACCCCGCAAGGATTGGTACTTAGAGCACAGAACCGGAAAAAACGAAACTAAAAGCAACTCTGTGGATTGCATTGCCCACCTCGGCGCTCGGGTTTGCTTTGTGTTAGCTCAGCTGTTGAGCCGTCTCCATTCTCTTCCAGCCTCCTCGACTGCAGCTCTCAATTATTTATGATTCTGTTGGCAAACTTTCTTTCAGCGCTATCTTCCAAATAACGTGGGAACCATAAACAGGAGAGATGTCAGTGCTGGTGGCAGCTGAGCGGTAGCAATAATCCAGTGAGACCCTTTCTTCCCGGGCTTTATCTAGCCCAGCGAGATATCTCTGCGCTTGCACGTACCTTGCGGGATCAGCTGCTGTGAAACCTCAGCCCTGCATTGAACCCAGCGTGACGGGGCTGGAGAGAGAGACAGAGAGAGACCCGTAATTGTGCGTGAGCGGGAACAGTCATGACAAAGCACTCTACTCAAGAAATAGCCAATTATTTGGGATTCAGCTCAAGCCTGGGTCTTTAGCGCAGCGTGGCACTTCATATCTTGCAGCCTGAGGTACTTCGCCATCCATTCAAGCCTCTCGGTGGCTGCCTTGGCAGTCTGGGACCGCTCTTCTCTGGTGCCTATCTCTACTCACTCGTCTCTGTCTTGAGACTGGGATTTTTCTCATTCCCTGTCTTCTTGCTGTCTTCCCAGAGCACCATACCACTTCTTCCCCTAATAAGGACTTGTTTCTAATCGCCTTTGAAAATCAGCTCTGGACAAAATGTAAAAGTAAGCTGTTGAATAGTTTTAGCCTCCAAAGATTAAAGCTTGTTAAAACAAGCCCAAATAGACTCGAAATAAATTCCCAATTTAAATAATTTTCAGTAGAACTTGTTATTTTGTTTACATTGGATTTCCATGAACTCCTTCCCCAGCAAGCTCATCCTCCCTGGAGTCCTTTTTCCATTTCCCTGGAAGAAAAACAGCTTCAGCTCTGCAAAGCGAGCTGGCCTGTGTCAGACCACTACAGTCTGGGTCAGCTGGAGAGCTGCTATAACCACGCAAAACATGTTCAAGACCTTGTAAAGTTGCCTGTATTTAAGAGGCTCCTTAATTTTTTTGAGGGACAGGGTCACTGCCGACTTCAGAGTTCTCTGTGCAGGGTCACCTCCCAGTCTTACCACAGTCTCTGAGATGTCCCCTCCCCTTTGGGGCCTGTGGTGTTATTCTTCTCTTTCCCTTCTGGAGCTTAAGAGTGGTCTAGGGAGGATCTAGACCCCCGCACCCTGGTGACAGGCAGGAACTGCCTCCAGAGGCTGGCTGGTGGGCATCACCTTGAGCTCTGTCTGCCCTGGAGACGAGGTCGGGACGGACAGACATGCTGGGCTCTGCCTCCTGCGTGGCAGAGCCGGAGCCCTGCACACCTCCACTGGGGTCACATCAATGGTTTTGTCTCCCCTCAAAATGAGGGGAGCAAAAGCCACGGGACAGGAGCAGTCCGAACTGTGTTTAAAAAGAAAGAAGAAAAGAGCTGAAGGAACAGCACCTGTTGGCGTGAGGCTGGTCAGAGCAGCCGGTGCCAGATCTGTTATGGGCATGGCTGAAAACGTGCGTTTGAAGGAATGGGTCCCTCGCAGACCGTGGGAAGGGACTGATGAGCACCTGGAAGAAGGGCAGATAGAAGCGCAGCACTCTTCCTGCTGCGTTTGAGCCACTTTTGTACCTCCTGACAGTCTAAATAACCTGCGTCCCAGCCAGGATTAAGTTAGCGCTGGCAGCAGGCTTTGCTGGTTCAGAAGAGACCACTTGTCCTCGTAATTAAGTGAGCAGCTGTAAAACCTACAAGCTGATGAGCCAAACTCCCGGCAGGCAAACTCAGGCCACCTCTGTCCAGGCATTGCCGTTACTCAGCGCTGGCTCGGGAGATGCGGGACAGCGTGGGCAGGAGGAGAGGGGTTGCTGCGCAAGTGGCTGATGTCTCGATGGGATCTGTTCTCCCACAGGTGATGAGGCACGAGAACTCGAGCGTTTTGGAGCTGGATGGGAAGGAGGTCTCTGTCTTCACCCCCTCCAAGCCCCGCGAGAAGTGGCTCCGCAAGAGGACGCATGTGAAGCTTCGGGTAAGGGCGTTTCTGGGGCTGCCGCCACAGCAGGAGGGAACGGCGGCGTGTAGAGGGGTTTCAGTTTGGGCTGCAAGAACAGCACTGAAGGCAATGAGCGTGGGGACAGCTGCGTCTGTCTGCGGCAGAGACAGGGGATCATGTTGCACCGCTGGTGTATATCGGTGATTATATCCCACCCGGGTAGTTGTGAAAGAGCGACCTGAAAGATCTGTATCAGCAAGGTCTCCTCTTGGGCTTGAGTGTACAGAAAATGCAGAAAGCGTTGGCTGTGGGTCAGGGAAGGGGACCAAATGTCTTTCAAAGTCCAACAATACAATTCCTCCGCTCGGTAGATGCCCTTCACTCCCAGGAAATGTCTCTGATTCCCAGAAGAGGCCAATTCTCTACTAGAGCTGAAGTTATGTCAGCAGATTTCTCTGGCAGCTGTTTGTATTGCCTCTTAAATCCAAAGTATAATAGTTAATAGACAGCATCAGAACTGGACGTAAAAATGCCATTTAAATTGGCTCTTCAGCCACATAACACTCAAATCCAGCATCAATGCGGGGCACAGAGTCTCGTCTGCAGCAGGTCGAGTTCTTTTCTAAAGCTGAGAGCTGTGGGTGGAGTGAAGAGGGGGAATGGCTCAGAGAAGCCCACGCTCCAGTTTGGTTGTATTTGGCATTCCCCTGCGAGGCTGTCCATCGCTGCAAACTTTTCTATTTCCTTTTTTTTTTTTTTTTTCCTCCCCTCCTTTCCCTCTTGACTTGTGCAGAATGTCACAGCCAACCACAGGATAAATGACACCATCGCTAATGAAGATGGGCCCCAGACCTTAACTGGAAGGTTTATGTACGGTCCGTTAGATATGGTCACGCTCACAGGAGAAAAGGTAATGCCTGCTATGGGGGCTCCACACCGTGGGGTGGAAAGCGTGGGGGACGGGGACAGGTGGTGCTGGTCAGTGTTCTCTGGTCCCTCACAGGGTTTGCTACCTTTGCATCTTGGCCAAGTTCTCCTGCTCAGACTTGTGTGGTGCCTCCTACCAGGAACAGCCTTCATCATGGAGGTCTTCATCACCAGGGCCAGATTTCATCCCAGCATCTCAGTGTTTGGGTGCTTCTCAGCTCAGATTTGTGAAGTGCAGAGGGTGGAAGCAGAACCCAGCCGCCATCCAGAAGGGCTTGGGTGGAAGGTCTCCATGCTCGGCCTGTTCTACTCATGTGAGTCTTTAATGCTGTTGTTGACCCAGCCTCGCTGTCTTCCCAGGTGGACATTCACATCATGACCCAGCCACCGTCAGGGGAGTGGGTTTACTTTGACACAGAGATCAGCAACAGCAGTGGCAGGATTTCTTACGTCATCCCTGAGAACCGGCGCCTGGGCATCGGCGTGTACCCCGTCAAGATGGTGGTCAGGTGAGGAGGTACCTTGGGGTGCCGGGGCTCAGTTTGCAAGGGGAATGGAAGTGGAGTTTGATGACTGTAGAATACGGTCCTTCCTTGCGGGGCCGCTCTGATTGTTGGGTGGGTTCAGAGTCTAGTTTTCCAGCAACAGGGACAAAGGCAGTTGTACCCTACAGCTGTAAGAGGAAGATCCATGTTTTATTCTGACTTCTGCATCACCAACAGAGTGGTGGTTGAGCAGGAGCAGGGCTTCTGCCCCGCAGACACCATGGCCTCATGGTCATCTGCAAAACTGTACAGCTGAGCATATTGAAATGACCGTGAACTTGTCCTTGAGGGACAGAACTTCATACCCATGACAATTCACAGCCCAGGGGCTCCCGCTCAGCTCCAGTTGGTGTTGAGGAGCATCTTCTCAGAGGTGAACGCAGCAATGGTTTTCTGGGGGTATTTTTTTTGCGTTGCTGACGCCAGGGCTCCAGAGTGCTATTTCCAGACCCACTTCAACGCAGAGGCTTTCATGCAGTGTCCGTCACTGCTGTAATTGAGAGTGGCATCGCTGTTAGAGGCTTTGGGCCAGATTTGGGTGCTGCTTTGGGCTTGTGATGCGTTGCAGGACCTGGTGATACCTTCTGAAAGAACCTCTGTAACTTGATGCCTATAAATACCTCCCTCCCTTTCAGGGGCGACCACACGTACGCAGACAGCTACATAACGGTCCTGCCGAAGGGGACGGAGTTCGTGGTGTTCAGCATCGACGGCTCCTTTGCAGCCAGCGTATCCATCATGGGCAGCGACCCCAAAGTCCGCGCCGGAGCAGTCGACGTTGTAAGGTCAGCGGCAGGGGCTGGGGCAGCTGGTTTGTTTTACCCTCGCGTTGCTCAAGGTCTGCGATCCATTGACTTGTGGCTTTCCTTCTAGGCACTGGCAAGACCTCGGCTACCTCATTATTTATGTCACGGGCCGCCCCGACATGCAGAAGCAGAGGGTGGTAGCGTGGTTAGCACAGCACAACTTCCCCCACGGGATCGTCTCCTTCTGCGATGGGCTCGTTCACGACCCGCTGCGGCACAAGGCCAACTTCCTGAAATCTCTCATCACAGACGTAAGCCTGCGCCTGCTTGAAATATGATCGTAGCACGGGTTTAGATTGCTCCTCGGCCAATTGCCCCTGTCAGCACCGGTCTCTTGGCAGCAATGTGACCCGCTGTGGAAGATTAATCTCTTCATTTTATTTTCATCCTTTTATTGCTCTACAAAAGTGTCTGCGCTGTTGAATTGTATCATCTCTGCTGTGCACTGCTGCGTTTCATCAGCGGTCCTTCCAACACCTAATGCCTAATGCAACAGAGGCAGCAGAGCCTCCCTTTCCCCACACATGCTCTTTTTTCACCTCTTTGGTGGCTTCCTGCCTGCCCGTGGTGTAACCAGCAGGTCTGAGGGGGCACGGAGCTGCTGCAGAAGTGGCCTTGCACCATGCAGCCTTGACGGGAGACTCCACAGAGCATCCTCCCAAACCTTCGACCTCAGGGAGATCTTAACGTTGCTCAGCCCAGAGCCTCAGAAAATCTCCAGATAAAACAAGGTTTTCTCTGGCTGGCAAGTGAAGGAACTGCCAGTGTCCCGAGCACTTGTGGCCTGCCTTGAATAGCAGGGAAGGCCTCTCGTTAACTCTTGTGTTCTCGTTTTGGCCTGAGTCACAGAGGCGGGAGCAGCTGGCCCCGACTGGCTGCCTGCTCTCCCTTGTCCTCTAGAAGAACAAGTTTGTGACCAAGGCCAGAGATTTCCCTTCCATCTCCCTGGCCCACCTGTGGCTCTGGGGGCAAAGCCAGCCGGTCTGTGGTGGCACCAGTGTCCACACCTCCCCTGCCAGCCCCTGCTTCAGCCCGCTAAGGAGGGGCCAGGAGCTGCTCTCTGCTCAGAGTGGAGGCAGATGAATCCCTGAAAAGCAGCGTATTTTGCTGCCTGTCCCTTCTCCCCCTGCCCAGCAGAGTTAAACGGCAGCATTGCGTGCAGCAGCGTGGCTGGCAGAGAGGAACGCTCGCTGTTAACGATGGCTGCACGGGGGGGTTGCAAACCACTCCTCTCCCCCGGTGACAAGCAGGCGGTGACGTGTGCGGCGTCCCGGTCCCCCGCAGACCTCAAGGAAAGGCTGTGGATCAGCGAGCAGAGATCTGCTTTCGTCTGGCTGTAACTCCTCTTGTTCTGGCCTGTGAACATCCCCTGCCCTGTTAATTAGCGCTTTGCACAGCAGTGCATTATCCAGCTGGGAACTTACATAAGTTACTGACCTAAGATTCCCACAAATGCTATTTAAAATAAAAAGCCCTGCCTGGTGAGCTGCACAGGGTGCCCGTATGTTCTGACCGCGTGTTGCTTTCTCTCCCCACAGCTCCACATGAGGATCCACGCGGCGTATGGATCTACGAAGGACATCTCCGTGTACAGCTCCATCAGCCTCCCGCCCACCCACATCTACATCGTCGGCCGACCCACCAAGAAGCTGCAGAGCCAATGTCAGGTAGGAGCCAGCTTGTCTGAGCCCTGAGCTGCCGAGGGCCTCCCGTGGGAGGGTGATGGGAATTTGGTCATCCTAAGACTGGTGACTGAGCTAGAGGACAGGAACTGTCCCACACACCAGGACCCGTCACATCTGCCTGAGCGGCTCCGTGTCTTGTGCCGAGTTCTCTGGTGTGACGTACAGCAAATGCGTTTGGCTGCTGGTGGCTCTCAGGGAAACATGTCCCATCCCTCTAACGCCTGCCCTCATCCCTCTTGTCTTGCAGTTCATCACAGAGGGCTACGCAGCCCACCTGGCCCAGCTGGAGTACAACCACCGCTCGCGCCCCGCCAAGAACACCACGCGCATGGCGCTGCGGAAAGGCAGCTTCGGGCTGCCCAGCCAGACTGAGTTCCTGCGCAAGAGGAATCACCTGCTGCGGACCATCTCCTCCCAGCCTTCGGCCACCAGCGGCAGCGCCGGCCACCGCCCCGAGCGCACCCAGAGCCAGTCCGACAGCGACAAGGAGAGGGACAGGGAACGCAGCCAAAGAAGCATGAGCATCGCCACAGGGTGCTGGGGCAGGAGCGCAGCGTCCCGGCTGGAGTCTGGCCTCTTGGGGCAGAAATAGCCAACAACTGTCGGCTGCAGCCACCGGAGGAGAAGACAAAAGGAAAGAAGGGACGAGGCCGGCGTTACGGGCTGGAAGGGTAAATATGGTGCTACTCTAATAACATCATGGTATTCTGGGAAGAGACAGGATGTTTCCCACACAGAACGTGCAGGCCTTGCAGCGGGAGCGTCAGGTTTGTGCAGCATGAGCTCAAGGAACGGCTGGAATCTGGGAGGGAAAAGTCTCCAGGTCAAGATCGCGCTCTCTCCTGCCTCCTTCTCTTATCCAGGTTTAGTGACTGTAAATACGTGCCTCCTCGCCTTGTTAGCCATCGCTCCAACACGCGTGACCGAGTGCTGTCCTCAGAGCCACAGGAACAGGGGATGAGGCCGGGGGAACTTGTTCTTGGTTGTCCCAGGAGTCAGACTGAGGTGCTCTGCCGGTGCCGGCACGGGGTGGGTTTGGGGGTTCGAGAAGCACGCTGTTTCCCTGGCACAGACGGCCCCAGGCGAGGGATTTATCGTGGGCTGGGCCAGGCAGAGCAACCGAGAGCTTTACCTGTACAAAGAGCTTCACGTTCAGCCACTTCCTGAAGGAGTTTGTGCAGTGGCAGAACAGAGATGTATGGATGCTGTTGGTAGAGGCAGAACGTCGGCAGGTTCACGCCCAAGAAAGCGGGGTCGTTATTGTTATTACTGTTATTTTTAAAAAAGACCTTTAAGAAGCCGATGGAATTTAATGCGTTGACCTATTAAAAGAGGAATACAAGCTATTTTGTTTGAGCTGTTACAAACCTCAGACACTTAATTTGCTGTTAAAGTCTCCAAATACTCTCACTATATATTATTTCCAAAAGTAACCACTGTATATTTGGAAGCAGCTGAAGGCACTCAGCAGCCAGATCGCATTGCAGTTCTCATCCAAATGCAGGGTCTGACTCTCTCAACACCCACCTCTGAGACGTTTTCTTCTTCCCAGGTTCTCTCCAAGTTCAGTAGCAGCTTTCATGGGAACTAGACTCGCTTCTTTTACCTGTAGTTACTGAACTGTAAAACCTCATTGTTTTTTGCACTGATGATTTTTAGAATGGAAACCTGTTACCATCTCATGTAGCTACACCTCAGTGTTTGTAGTGCATGACAATGAAATATTGCTAAGCCAGGGTGTGTGCGTATATATACATACATGCATATACGTATGCACACACACGTATATATATGTATATATTTGGGGGAAAAAAAAAAAATCTGTGCAGAAGTTTTTCCAGCAGTAAGGAGACTGTAAGGAAGTGTGCCAACAATGTCAGGCAAGCTTAAGAAAAGGCCATATCTTAATTTTCCTGGTGTGTTTCTCAGTGGATGTGCCTGAGCCGATGGTTTGTGTGCCGCTGGAGCGAGCCGGGGCTGGGTGCGTGGCAGAGGGGTGTGCTGGGCGAAGCGCTCGCTGCTGGCTGGCACCCCCAGCGACACCGAGACAGGGGTGGTGCACGGTACGGGAACGGGAGCAGTGGAGAACAGTGCCTAGAACGCGGGCTTGCCAAAAAGCCCCTCAGTCCTGTCCCTCCCGGGTCAGCCTGGCGCCGCCGAGGGCCTGGCTCCCTCCTTGCGCACACCTCCCGGGGCAGAGGGGCGTCCGCTCCAGGGGGCCCATTTACTCCAGTTGGCCTCTTCACATGGAGATTTTATAGTCCTACTGAGCTCCCCGGCTGTGCGCAACCCTCCTTGCCCCCACCACACCTTCCTGTCTTTATATCACTTTCTACTTACGAGGACCTTATTTATAACAAAGAATTTTTTAGACCGGCTGCTTCATTTTCTTAACTGTTTCAATAGGAAGTGCAGGACGGCCGCACTGAGACACACAGCACTGTGAACGCTGCTCTGGGCCACGGTAGGCAAATCGAGCTCATCAGACACCCAAGGTAGATCTCACGCGTTCGCGGGAGGGTCGAAGCGGAGGCAGAGGAGGGACAGTGCTGAGCTGCCGGTGGCGTCCGAGCCGATGGAGCGCTCAAACCCAGCTGCCCGCCCACCGTCCGGTGCATCTCCCACATCTTGTTGCAGCCTGACTGCACAATGTTTAACCACTTCTCTTTGATAATTATTCAATTACAGAATGTATCTGATTACTTTTGTTACCGAAAACTGACTTCCCTTTCTGCAGACTCAGCTCAGCTCTCTCTGAATGTACATCCAGAGCTTACTGGGTTTAAAACCAATGTGAATTGTTCCGGCTTTTCACTAGTCGAATGTTCTATCAAACAGATGCCATCTGAGTAGGAAGCCAAGCCACAATCCATCCTGTGAAGTCACCAAACCACATCACAAAATAATTTCTGCAAATTTGGATATGGCCTTTGCAAAAGTCAACTTTCCTCCAAGTCTACAACCAAGGCATGATCTGTACATTTTCCAATGCTGATGAGATGTTCACATTTTCTTATGTGTAGATAGTGTAAAACAGAGGCGAATGTAAATGTTCAACATAAAAAGTGGATATATAAAATGGAAAGTTATTTATTTATGTAGAGGAAAAAAATTGTCTGGAGGGACTGGAACCTTCAGGGTTTATTAATATTTTAAAATGTAGCTTTTTGTTTCAGGCATTATGTACAAAGCAATTATTTTATGGACCAAGTTTAAGGTAACTGTCAATGAATGCAGAAGTGCAATATTATACTCACCTCTCCATCACTTCATGTTTTAAACAGCTCCTAACCCGTCACACTGACAATCACAGCACCTCCGTCCTCATCCATTGTTGAGCTTCTTAAAACTTGCCCGGGTCCCTTCCCTGGCCCCCCCTCTGTTGCCATTGTATGGATCCAACACGGAGAAGCAATCGTAGAGCAGGACCTTTATTGCTGCAATAATACCAGATGAGGTGGATGTCGTTACCAGGAAATACGCCAGTCAGTTTTTCTCCACCGGTTCAGTCCATCGTAGTCTGCATCAGTCTATCCTCCGCCGCCCCCATCTGGCACTCGTCTGTCTGAAGCAAAGATCAACGTGCTACTCACTCAAAGAACAATAGCAATAGTTTAACTCTGTGTTTATAACCTGTTTGTTCCGAGCTGTTTTGGAGAGCAATGCATGTGACCCGATGCCTTTCCACGTGAATGGAAGAGGATCCGTTTGGGTGCAGTGAGGGAAAGCTGAATGTATATTCCATCCTCGCTAAAGGGGCACTGTCAGGTTACCGACCTAATTTATCTCTGTTACACACAACTTGTTTGCTTCGAAACGAAAGAATCTGAAGTTTCTTGTACTCTTCCCTCTCGCCGTTGTCTGGGCAGCCGTCGGTGCGACTGGCGACAGTCGCGCCGCTTCTGCTGCAGCCCACGTCCTGTTCTCGCACACTAGCACAATACAGCCCGTGCTGCGCAGGCTGCCTCCGTTTGGTGAGTTGTTTGTTTTTTGTTTTTTTTTTTAATTGTTTCCATGGGAATCCCACTCTGCTGTGGAGCTCAGATTTTTTTATAAAAAGCAGCTTTTTGTACTACTGCACTATTGGGCCAGACTTTCTACCTGACGCTGTCCCTTTAAAGTCTTTTCCAAATAAAGAGGAGCCCGTGCGTTCCCTCCGAGGTGTTTCCTGGGTTTGCTAGATCACTCAGTCAGATGAGGTGAAATCCTAATACCAAAAAACGTTTACAGTCTCCGACACGCGAGCCGAGAGCAGTAACTAGCCAAAGGGTTACTAACAAACTCCCGCTCCGCCCAGCAGCCGCTGTGCTTGCTGTAGCAGCCCCTTCTTCAGGTATCGCCGCCGTTTGCTGCATTTCCTGTTAGCTCTAGAAGCCTTACGGTCCCCTCCCGTCCTCAGCGCCCTCCGCCTGTTGATACCCTTGACTGTCAATTTTATATTCCGACAATGTTAGTTATATTTTATTTATAAAAAATTGCTTTAGGGGTAACAGACGCGCGTGTGTGGGGAAGCACCGGAGGGCATGCCTGAGGGCGCCGGCAGCCGCGCTGGGTACGCCCCTGCGTGTACAGTACCGTGCCGATGACTCGCTTGTGTGTGACAAACCTTCTGTACAACTTCCTTCTCCTCCTTGCTGTTCGTGCATCGTTCCAATGCCTGGGTGTGCTTTGTGTACAGTATCATTGTGAGTTACACAGATTAAAGAAACGGGAAGGCTCTTCTTTGTCTGCTTTTTTTTTTGGGAGACTCTAGAAACACACAAGTAAGTCACAAAACCCAAGACGTGAGCAGGCGCCAATTTAATGGAGTTACAGTGACGAACAGAACGTAGAAACCCTTGCGCAGATCAGTCCTGCAGGACCCATCTGTCCTTTAATCCATTTGTCTTTTTTTTTTCTTTTACAGTTTGTAGATTTATGGACTTTGCAGTGGGGGAACAAGGCAGCTCTTTGCTCCACAGCAGTCATGGGCACGAGTCCCAAGAAGCCCAGAGCCCCAGTGCTGCCTGGGGCCCGCGCTGCGGGGAAGGGACGCGAGTCACATGCAGGGACAGACAGCAAGGCCAAGCCACCCCTCTGCACAGCGCGGTGTGCCGGGCCAGTGAGATGAAGCTGCAGAAAGGCTGAGTAAAGCCCCAGGGACGCAGCGGAGGCTGGCACTTGAAGAGGGTGGCACAGGAGAGCTGCAGCCAGAGCAGCGGCACGGCCGCTCCTCTCTGAGGGGGGTGGATGACTGCCAAAGCCCTGCAAGCCTGCAGCACCAGGTAAGCACAGGGCATGCAGATGCAGCAAGGAAGGGGACAAGAGCAGCCCCTGAAGGGGAGAAGTGGCAGCCAGCTGCGTATTTTGCAGTCCCAGGACATACCCTGTCCTGTCGCAGCATTGGCTCCTGCCCACCAGAGCCCAGAGCAGCAACACCTCGAGGTGCTCAGCACCAGTGAGCCTGTCCCTTGGGTGCTGCTGAGCTCCTCTGGCTTCCAACGGGGCACCGGGGCAAGCAGGTCTACGTGAATTACAGCCACGCTGGCCCCAGTCAGGAGAGGGAGGGGAGAAGCTGTTTACTGGGAGATAAACAAAATTGCTCTCCTTCCCAGTCAATAACTTACAGAGCGGCTGGAGATGCTTCTCCAGGGACAATTTTGACACGGTGCTGTCTGCACGGTCCAGAGACAGAGGCTCACACCTGGGCTGGCGCGGGCAGCAGGACAGGCCCCTGGCACGGCTGGCACTCATAGGCTCACGGCAGCATCCTCGTCCTCACCTGGAAGGCCAGCCCGTCCCCCCGGGTGGCTTGCTGCAAAGGGATAGAGATGGGTGCTCACGGCACTGCCCAAGGATGAGGGACCACCAGCACCCACCCGCGGGGGCCCCTGCAGAGCTGCCACGGCTCGCTTTGCCCTGGTAGGGCCGGTGGGGTCCCCAGGGAGGAAAGACGGTGCCTCTGGGTGCAGCAGTCCCCCAGCTGTGCCCACCCACCCACCAGCAGATCACACTGGTGACAAGTCCCCACTACCTTGTTAATCTCCTTGTGTCTCTCCTTGCTGACAATCTCTTCTAGCACTTCTCCATCTCCCTTAATAAGCCTGGAAGAGAAGCAGAGGGCCGCGAGCTGCGAGGGCGACCGGCAGGTTCCTCCCAGCCACGGAAGGCGCTGACCCCCTCGACCCCGGGGGCTGCTGCTGCGCCCAGCTCGGGCGCGCAGCCGCCAGCTCCCTCCCAGCCGTACGTTCCCGGGACCAGGTGCTGGGCTGAGGCACCTCTAAGGCAAGGCCGGTGACAACCTGCCCCTGAAGCTGCATTAGGTGACCTTTTTCTTTGGCCATATCAAGCTTAAATAGCGCAGCAGGCTTTTCCATTGCTCCTGTGGGATTAACGTCACCATGCTGCAGCAAGGACAGGTGCAGCCCCCCAAGGAATCAGCGTCCCCCTGCATGGGCCAGCCAGCCCTGCCTCAGGCTGTGGGCACTGGTGTGTGCAGAGCCAGTCACACTTAGGCACACCAGGAGAATGGACGCGCAGTAAAAGCATCTCCTGCCACCCCACCACCTGCAGAGGCTTTGCTGTCAGCAGCAGCGGCCCCAGCCCCTGCAAAACCTCTTCCTTCTCTCACACGGAGTTCAGGTCCGGTCCTGGCTGCCCCAGGAAGCTGCAGAGCCATTCAGAAACAGGAGCCAGTCTGGCCCTGAAAGGCAGCCAGGCCAGGGAGCACCTTGCTGAGCAAATTCCAAGCAGTATCGGAGGTGGCTCACACCTCCAAACATGGACAGAAATTTAATTGTCTTCATTATGTGCCTTACGGGGAACCAACCTCTGTTCCACACCTCCCTGGGCCCCGCAGGCTGCCTTCTATTTTAAGACTGGACTTGTCATACCCAATGCTCTTCAGGATGCTTTCTGCTTGCTGAGGAGATGCAGTTTATTAAAAACTGGGTCATTTCTACTTGGCAGCTAAACGAACTTCAGTTTGATTGCTGTCTGTAACCCCAAGGGGCGCACGCACGCCCCTCTCACTTGCACCTGGGCGCAAACTGGGGCTGAGCGCGTGTGTGCTTTGGAGCTGAAGGGCAAGCGCATGGAGCAGCGGGGTAGGGAGGAGTCAGTCACCCCTCCGGTTCCTGTTCCGCCCCGGTTGTGGGGTGCCATTTAATGGGAAGAAGCTGAACCCTTCACAGCACAAGGAGCAAACCGTCTGCCTCCAGCAGCAAGGTGCTCTGGTGTCTGCACCCCCCAGCTCTGGGTTGGGACGCAGCCCGGTGCCCCTTGCAGGAAGCCCCAGCACAATTTGATAATTTGGTGACAAACCTGTCACTTTCTGGGGAAGTTACGCGAGGTCTGGCGGGAGGGGATCGGCGAGGGATCAGCTCAGGTCTTTGCTGCTGAAGGCGACCTGTGTCCACGCAACACGGATGGGGCTGGACAACTCGCCTCCCTTTTCCCCAGGGATCATACCTGGTTCTCCCGGTTTCGGGATCCACGATTCTCCTTATGACGCTCTGCCTCGCGTCCCATTCTTCCTTTGTCATTGGCTTCATAGCCTGGATCCGGGATTTTTGTTCATCTGTCAAAACTGGAACGCATCCGTTTATCAGAGCCGTGCTCGCGGGGCCGGCTCCCGGCTGAGGGGCGCAGCGCCACGCCCGACGTGACAGCTACGCGTGCCGCACGAGTTTCCCAGCAGTACTCGGGGTCTGGCGATGACCCACACAAAGGAAGGGCCACTTTATGTCCCAAAGCCAGGACCAGCTTTGCCAGCTTGTTACTGCTGACCGAGACCTCCCATCTGGCATCTTTGTTCCCCGCTCACGTCTATGAACCACAGCTAAACACGTCACAGCTGCCTCTCTGAACGTGGCTCTCCACGTCTGCTTGGCGTGGCTTGCAGGAGGCCGCAGTCCGTAGGAGGGAGGAGCGTCAGGAGCTCCTCTCTGTACACAGCCCCGCTTCCCTCAGACACCTCATGTGGGTCCCAGGAGGGGCAACACGCGAGCGTCCTTCCCCAGCGCGACGTTTGTGTGCTGTGGCTTCAGCAGGAGGGAGGCACCATCCTTACCTGGTCCGGTGTCCACCAGGGACTCCTTCTGCCACTGCTCCAGCGAGGGGCCAGCCATCGGTTCTCCCTTGCCTTTCTCCTCCTTAGCCCTTTCCTTTGACTTCTTTTTTGATTTCTTCTTTATCTTCTTCTTCTTCTTCTTTTTATCCTTCTGTTTCGCACTCTTTCTTTTGCCGTGTTGCTTCTTTTTTGTTTTGGAGTCACTGTCACTGGAGTCATCAGAGGAGGAGCTGGAGGAAGAGGAGGAGGAGCTGGTGGATGAAGATGTTGTCTCAGAGGAAGAGGTACTTGCTTTCCTCTTCTTTTTGTCCTTGCTTTCCTTCTTCTTTTCTGCAATACATAAGAAGAGGGTGAGTGGAGCAGCTCCGGCCCTGTGGCAGCAGAGCTGCTGGTTATCCCTCTCCCAGCCTGGTTTCTTTCTTGCCTGGACAGCAAAGCCCCCAAACCCCGGGGAAAAGACCCCTCTGTGTCGACACCTGTACCACATCACAGCGTGCGGTGCCACGCTGCCAGACCAGCGCGCAGAGGGGCTGTAGGGCTCTGCGCTTGTCAGAATGAGACTACAACGGGCACAAAGGGCCCAGCGAGGCAACAGACACCAATTCAGCTAAAAGCAGGGACCCTCTTCTCCCCCCCGGGCCCCCTCTGTGCACCTGCCCCAGGAAAACGTGGTGAAAGCGCGGGGTCGTGGGCCTCTCCCCTACCTTCCCTGGCTGCCGCTGAGCTCGACTTGTGCCTGCGAGACCCAGAGGTCTGCTTCCTCGGAGGAGAGCTGCTGCCCTGGTGCGAGTCTTTGCTGCTTTTCCTCCTTCTCTTCTCCTTCCTCTCCGGTCTGCTCCGAGAATTGCTTTTGCTCCTGCTTCGTGATCGCTTCCGAGACTGGCTGTGGGCCATCGCGCGCCAGCCCCTGGGGGGGAACAGGTTACATCAGTGCCACGGGGGAGACCACGCTCCCTCAGCGGCAACACGTCCAGCAGCCCCAAAAACCTTAAATCTGACCCTGAGCCAACCAGCCCTGGAAGACCTGCTCCTGTTCAACTCCCTCTCTGCTCACGCCTGCTCTCGCTGAGCTCTCAGCGCGCAGGGAGAGGCCGGGGTTACCCATCGCCCAGCCGTGGCCAAGCTGGGATCAGGGTTTGCAGGCCACGCTGTGCCCCGTGGCCCGGGGACAACCGCCAGCAGCTATGGGCCGTGACCACCCCACGGGGCTGGGAGCCGTCGGGAGGACGCCGCGCCCGCAGACACCGGCAAGGTGCGGTGGGTGCTGCGGTGACAGTCAGCGGAACGGAACGTCTTCCCCAAGCTGCACACAGAGTCAGTCACCCCATTATTTAAAACGCCGAGAGCAGGCGCGAGCCAAGGGGAAGAATGAATTTTTAATATTCCAATTTGCTTTTAGAAAACAGATTACGCACTGAGCTGGCATCTCCGTCCATCAGCCTGACGGGCTGCCAGCTCCCACGGGCCAGGGACGGCGTGATATATGCTCTCATTAATTTAAAAAGCAAACTGGCACCGTCAGCAGAGCAGTCTCTGGAAAACGCTTTCTCACAGACACCTCGCAACTACCACATTTAATTAATCGCACGTTTACCACCTTGGCGTTCCCAAGCGGCGATTTGCTCCCAAGTGAATCAAACCCTTGATTGATTTCCAAATAGAAACTTCAATCAGCAAAATCAAAACCCAAAATAATTAAGGACAGGCAGGGAAGTTTCTGAGGATGAGAGTCCTCCACGGCCACGCGCCCAGCAGCCGTCCCTTGCACCAGGGCCTTGCTGGCAGGACGGCGTTTGGGTCTCGGGGTCCACTGCACCCGTGGCTGCGGTGCCAGGACCCACTTGGATACAACCGCGGCGACGGGGTCAACGATGTGGAGCTGGGTGCAGACGGGAGTGTCCCAGCAAGTCTGAGGCGACGCCAGGGGAAGGGGACGAGCCCCAAATCCATCATGGCAGCACCCAAAGCTGGGGAATCACCCTGCCACCAGGTTCACGGCCATAGTGTGGACCGGGCTTCACCCAGGCCCGGCCTTTGGCGGGGAGCCGGGCTGCAGCTCTGGCCCAGCTGCAGCTGGAGGGGCAGCCCCAACGCAGGGAGCCTGCGGCATGCTGGCCCTTTAAGAGCTCAGCAGGAGGTGTGCTGGCCCTTTAAGAGCCCGGCTCAAGGCGCGGCCCCGCGTGTCCGGTTCTTTAACAGCCCCCCCTCCGCCTACGGAGGTGTCACGCAGCGCGCATGCGTGTGGCCCCCACCCGGTGTCCTCGGCCGGTCGGCCGCTCCGCTCCAGCCCGGTCCCCGCCGCAGGTAGGAAGAGGGAGAGAGGAAGGGGGGAAGGAAGGAAGGACGGACGGACGAACAGACAGACAGACTTACCCACCCACTCACCGCGGCCGGGCCGGGCCGGGCCCCGCCCCGCCGGTACCGAGCGGGGCACCCGCCGTCGGGTGTGCTCTGGCCTTGCCCCCCACACACTTCCGGCCGCCGTGCGCGGGGCCGGCCGGCAGCTGGAGCGCGCTCTTTGGTTCCGGGCTCTGCCGGGGCTGGCGCCGGGGCCACTATCGCGGTTTAGCTTAATTTTTATTTTTTTTTTTTTTGTCCTAATTCAGCCGCAGATAGGAAGCGGTAACGTCTTCTGCTGAAGGAAATGAAGATTTAACGACTGGCTTTCTTGATCCCAGCCCCATGGCTCCGTGCACACACTTAACAGCCCGGTTTCCTTCCCGAGATGCGATTTTAATGGGTTTTGCTATGAAAAGCTCATTAGCGCTGTGCACTAATGACATCCCAGCCACGAACAGCAGATCTGCTGGGCAGGCTTAACTCAGCACCCCTTGTGCGAGCTGTACCAGCTCACGCCCAGCCTTTCACAGTTATGGATGGTGCAAAGTCCACACGCTGAAATTACTGCGGTTGAATACATTAATTAAAAAAAAAACCCTGATAAGTGCAGTGGCATACGTGTGTATTTAAAATATACAATTAACCTTACACAGAGCCAAATGCAGCCACCAAACCAAAAGCTGTCTGGCTTCTTTAATTTGTTTTGTGGATGGGAGAGTCTGTGATTACAGCCAGCTGGCAGTACGATGGGGAAAGCACCTGATGCTCCTACTGCCTGGGCTGCCAGGGGATCTTGGTGCCAAATTAAGAAGCCCCAGGCCCACCTGCTGCACCCAAGTTGAGACAGTTATTTTATATTTTCACCTGCTCACATAAAGAAAGGAAGGGAGTCAGCTCTTGCCTTGCTCTGGAAAGTTTTGCTGTGTTGCAGGTAGCTCCTAGAGCTTTGCCTCTCAGGTTTCTGCTTGCTTAATAACATTCACGCTATCTTTGAAAGGGAAATAAACGTCTGCTCAGAGCTCACGGAGGCCTTCAGCGATCCTCTCAGCCATGCTGTGGGATCAGCTCTCCCTTTATTGCTCCTGATGGATTTTTCTGAGTCTGGGCCAGGTAAACCTCTGGTGACGGTAATTCCGTGCCATTCCCAGCAACTGTTGTGAATCACCTGTGTCTTGCTTTTGGGTGGATCCTTCACTGTCCACCAGCAACAAAAAGCTCTTCCCCTGGAGGAGGACAGGAGTCCCTGCAAACAGCAGAGAAGTGGTAAGTGCAGCGCTTTATTGTACTGTTCTTCTCCGTTTACAGCGTGACCCGCGATGCTGCTGTTGGCACAGAGGTCGTCACAAAGGCCAAGCAGCTTTGGGCGTTTTCCCTGTACCCCTGAAAATATTTACAGAGCCTTTGCAGTGAATCAACGTGTGGAGGTTTTCCACACCTTCCCAGCAGTCCTCCAGCCCGAGCATGAGCCCCGCTGAGCCTGTGTACTGGCTCTTCCAGCTGTCCAAGTAGCTGCCTCCCCTGACCCCAGCAGGACCGGCTTTGCATCGCTTTCCAAGGCAACAGCTCCTTCTTACACGGCTCGTGCCTCCATCAGAGAGTCTGTTAGTGCGGTCTGAGAGGTCAGAAAGGAGCTTCAGGCAACTTGCTCTCGAGAAATCAGGCCCTGCTGTGCTACCACAAGGAACAGAGATTCACAGTCCCGGGCACGTTGTGTTCAAGGGCGTCTGTGAACCCATCCCCAAACCCCTCTGCTTCCACCAGCTCTGGTTTCTTGTTGCACATGGGGCAGAGCTGGTTGCGGATGGCAGACGATCTCATCCAAATAATGAGGTTCCAGCGTTCCCCGGAAGCAACGGGAAGTGCCCCGTGAATCTGCCCTCCTCGGTGTAACAGCCCCTGCGCTCCCACGTGTTCGATCTCTACGTAGTTTGGCGCAGGGGTAGGATCCTGGAACAAAGGGAGGCGGATACAGCATTACACCAGAAAGTCCCTCGCAGAACAATGCTCAAAGAGTTGCAATTTGTCACTTTTCCACCCACAGCACCCAGTGAGCAACGTGGAGAGGCCTCTCTGCACCTCTGAAATGCAGGCACTTCAGCGGTGGCTTGGCAACTGTTTTCAAGTAAGACATTCTCAGTGCCAGGTCTGCAGGGAATTTAAAGACAAAGTTTCAAACAAAAAAAAAAAAAGTTTCACCAGGGTAAGGGTGCTTTCACCCATCTCTTGCCAGGAAATAGGGGCTACAGATTTACATTTAAGTCTCATCTGAAAAAAATTTCTTCTGTGTCTCTCAGCACCTCCCTGCTCACTATGTCAGTTGTGGAAAGATGGGCAGGTTTGTTTCACTCCAGTTTCTCCTACGATAACTGTCTCCGTCCTCTTTGACTTGCCTGCAATTAGCTTGAGTATTGTTAACATGCTTGTAGCAGAAAAGGCTCCTGTATAGGCAAGACATTATTAAAAAGGGGAAGGGACAGAGCAGGTTTGACTGTCAGAAGTGAATAACTGTTTTTCAGAACACAGTTAATGCCTTGAAAATGGGGAAGAGAATCGGGGTGCAGGTTAGGAATATGCTCAGTACCTGGCGGAAATCCCCGAAGTACAAGCTGCCTTCTGTGAAGTCTTTTCCCAGTGAAACGTTTAAGGTGACTTCTGCATTGTCATAGTGAGAGCTCAAATCCAGGTCTTCGTGTAGCGAGTACTTGACAACAAACGCTTTATGGCTGTCCAGGCAGGCGCCTCCCAGGTCGGGATAAAGCAGCGCTGTTATAGGCCGCAGGTATTTTTCGCGCAGGGGTGTGATGAAAGTTTCATCCATCCCAAGCTCATTTAGCAAAACCTGTCTCAAAGAGAGGAGATGGGAACAGCTGACCAACTACATCTGCTGGTTCATCAGAGCTGCTGCAGAGCTGTGTTCTTCTCTTCCAACCCTGCAGCTTGCTCACGTAAAGAACTTTAGAGCAAAGGCTCCAAGCAAAGGAAGCAGGATCAAGGTGGAAAGTGATGGGGAAGAGACAGAGTAAGATCAAAAGTTTAGTGTTTGTTAAAAATAGACTCCTTGATTTAAATGAGTATTGCTTACATCCAATGTGCTCTTTACTCCCAGACACCAACTCCCATCCCCTTCCATTCACTCCCCCGTCCTTTTGCCTGTGTAACACACATTCCCTCAACTCTTTCACTTCAAGGGGGCTGTGCTCCAACTGCGCTCTGCTCAAATTACAGACATTTTGGAAGGGAAAGGAGCGTGAAGCAAGGAAGTAAACGGAGTCTGCTTGTGAACGCTCCGCCTAAAGAAGCACACGAGCTAGGGAGTCCTACCCCGTAGTTATTCATAGTGTTGGGCCTGCCTTTAGGCATGTCCGACCGCTCAAAGTTCTCCAGCTCATCCACAAAGGCTTGGCAGAACTCCTCTGTGAACACTGGGAGTCGGTAGATCCTCTTATCTGTGAAGAGAAGGGAGACACCGTTTGCTGGGGAAAAGAACAGGAAAGAGTGCTCTTGGCTGTCGTGCTGCCTAGCTGTACTGTGCTAGTGTCGGTGAGAATGCAGGACCCGCGCGCTTCACTTTGTGCTCGGGCTGCTTAAGGGGCTGGAACCATTCCCTGGCATCGGCTCTGGGATGTATTTGTTGTTTTTCATGTTGGCCCCTCGTTTCCAGGCTTCCCCCTCCAGTTGGGAGATCCGGCAGTGATTTAAACGCCTGCTGAATGCGCCAAGGAAATGTTTTGAGAGGGTCTAGAGGGAGGGCAGTGAGTCAACAGCTCATTGCAGGCACTCTGAATACAGCCTTCTGGAAAAAGGAGACTCCAGGTGATTTATGGCATGGAGGATTCACTCATCCAGTGCAAACCTTCTGGGAAGACCAGCCTTCTGAGCGGCCTTCTGGGTAGAGCCTTAAAGGTGGAAGGGGAGCGCGGTATTGAGGATATAAAAGCTGAAACAAAGACAGCCTGAAAGGGCTGTGTGTCTGGAAATCACACCTTGGACAAATCCAGGAGTGCTGCACATACACCACATTTGCGTCTTTCTTTGTGTCTTGAGAAAAGGAGGCAACTTTGCAGCTTCCCCTCTACATTTTGTCAGCATTCCTGGCAGGGAGAGAGCTTCACAGATGCCTCCAGGGAAGCTTAAAACCCAGATCTCTTTTTAGAAGACTGAAATCTAGACTGAAACTATTTCAGCTCAGGCTAGCCAAGAGGGATTGTCTGAAACGGAGAAGTGTTTGGGAAGGGAAAACCAAGCTCCCCAGGCTAACAGTGTTCCTTCAGCAGGCTCCCACGTGAGGTTATGGTACAACCAGAACCCCAGCCCTGCTGCAGCTAGAGCCTCTGGTGAGACATCAGCAGACTGAGAGTGGAAGAGAAGAAAACAGAATCTCATCCAGAGCCTAACTGCTGCACAACACTGCCTCTCCAGAGACTCTCGTCAAGCAGATAATAATATCCTGTTTGTCTCAGCTGAGTATCAAATCTGAGCTATTAAAGACAGGGCTTGAAAACAGCTGTCATCACTGGAGCTGCAGTGTCACACGGGGAGATCTTTGTGGCTGATGTGTTGTTTTCTTTACCTGAGAAGGACTCGAGGTAGCGCAGGAGGCCATGGAGATGAGCATCCGGCGATGTGCAGTATCTCACGATTTCTAGAAAATCTGGGGCCAGGAATGAATCCTAGCATCAAGGGAAGGACGATAAAATACACAGAAACGCAATGAGCCTGCGCAGTCTTTTACAGCCCAAGAGGGAAATGGACTTCCAGGCAGCCACAGGAAAATACGTAGCATCTAGGGAGCAATGCTGATAGGGACACTTGGGCTACTTCTGTGTCAGGAAATGCAGAACGTTACTGGTGGTTTTCCTGGTGGTTTAGGTAAGTTGCTGCTTGCTCTAGTTCACGGGTTTCCAAGTATAACTGGCCAGATTTACCCTTAGCGTGATGAGGAAGAGCCTGGCTCGCATTATGGACTCCTAACCGGTAAGTGCAAGGTCTTTCCTAGCAGATTTAGCATCTTTTCGTGGCCTCTCACAGCGGAGTGACTACGCTCTGCTGTAAGCACTTCCCCAGGTAGATCATGACAGACAACGGCAGAGCCTGTTACTGAAGGATCACGGCGCAGTAAATCTCTGAGAACTTTTGTGTGTTACTGTGGTAATTATCCAGCTGGGAAGGCATGGGTCAGGCAAATGTGACGGAATTCAAGCAGAGTGGCCCACAAGGAGGGTTACCCTGCGTTTGCGGTGGGGCGTACACCGCAGCAGCTGACAGTTGCTGGTAACTTGTCTGTGTGTTAAGCCCGTAAAGGGATTTCTGTGGCTGTTCGTCAGACCTCCCCCGTCCCGTTTGTCGCAATGACGCTTTAGATCTGAATTGCTAATGGTATTCTGAGTCCAGTACCAGCTGCTGGTGCAGCTTCAGTACAGAATGGCCCTTATCTGGCTATAAGCCCGGCGGAATCTTGCCTGGAGAATATGCTACGCTGGGAAATCTTTAAATTCAGTTTTAATATGCTACACTTCGGTTTTAATTCAGTCCAGCTCTAGCGCTATGGGCAAGCCTTCCTACTGCAAAAACAAACTGTCAGGCAATTCCTTGGGTGCAAAATATATTCCAAATATACTGTCTACCTGCAGAACGTACACTTCTGGGTGTTTTCGTTTGTAGCACTTTGAGATGATGGCTTTGCGTTCCACTGACTGATGAATTAACTGCTTTCTTCTCTGCACTTCTGCCTCAATCTACAAGTAAACAATAGAGCATATTGTTAGAAAATCAAAAGGGACAATTAAAACAATTCCAGGAATTTGCTCATTGTTTTGAACCAGTTATTTTTGTTCCAGGCACCTGTGGGAGATACGAGTGTATGCCTTTGCTTTTCTATAGTCAAGACAAGTCCAATAAATATCTGAAAAGCCTTAGAGGCGTTGAGACGTTCTCATTATGGATGGCTTAAAAAATAACTGAAGTCTTTCCATGGACATGTCAAGTGGAGCTGCGAGGCTTCAGACCTTTCAGGCGTTCTGACACCTCATGAATCGCCACCCGACGCTTCAGGAGTCTGGCTCATGTTCTGACAACATAAGCACTGTCCGAAATAAAGACGTTTGCTGGGAGGGAGAAAGGACTTGTCATGAAGGGATTACTGCTGAGCGTTGTGGGGACATGCTAATCTGTCACTCAGGAAAAAGCTGTAGTAGCAGCTGATTCAGGCAGCTCTTCCTGTTTAATAACCCCCCATGGGATTAGTTTATAACATTCCTTAGCAAAAAAAGGAAGAAGGGTGTGAGCAGTACCCTCTGCTCCTGACCCTGGTAATGTGGTTAGCATAACTAATGCCATTTTGTAAGGCAAGCAGCCATTCTCTGTGACCAAACAGGTCATGTATTTGTTCCATTATCAGGCCCTGAAGGTCCTGTGAGTAGACGAACCAAGCAGATTCCTTCCTCCTCTCCCTACGAGTCTCAAGGTTGCTGGGCGCCAGGCCAATTACTCCCTTCCTTGCCAGCCTTGAAGGTCCCAGACACTGGCCAGCCCGGTGGTGTCACAGAACAGGGAAGTGTTAACAGCACCCACAGCGCTTTCTATAAAATCAAGCGGTTACAAGTCCTGAGTGGGGAACCTGGACTGGAACTGCTGCTCGACAGTGAGAGCCATGACGGTCCGTGGCCAGAGATGCCTCCACCGTCGTCTGCTTCCTCTGAGGACTGAGTGAGTTTATATGATTTTTGAGTCTAGATTGTGATTGTTATACTGATCTAGCAAACGTGGATTAAGATCTGACCCGATCTGCAGAGGGTCCAGGTGATTAGAAATTTTAAGTTAGGATCTAGGGGATTAGAAATTATAAATTAAGTTAGCATCTAGAAATCCTAAGTTAAGTTGTATTATAAATTCTGATTACGCTGCTTCTTGTGCTACATTGATTCTGCCTGTAGAAATCCCGTGCCATTCTAATAATAAATTCTGTGCTATACTAATCATAACATCTTGTTAAGAAAAAAAAAAAGCTTTAATTGTAACTATGATTTAGTGCTGGCATCATCCTGCCAAGGATCCCTGAAGGAACCGGTCTGTCCCCTTGGTGCTGGGAGCTGGTTGTGTGACAGATCTGTCCCTGGCCTAGAAAGACAGACCGATCCCTCCTTGCAGAGCGCCCTGGGGAGAGGCCCTGTGCCGCCCGGCAGCCCTCACGTGAACTCTGCAGGATCATCCCATCTCAAAGCACTCTTTGACAAGAGAAGGGCTGAGGAAAGACAAACCAGAAGGGCGCCGGGAGCCAGCTGACTGGAACCAGTTCAGGAGCACAGATGCTCATTTTCATAACGTGTTCAATTTCAGTATTTATTTCCAGGGTGTTGCCAGTATAAACACACCGCTGACAGCATCCAGCCCCGGATCCGGGCGCCGGCGGGGAATTTTTCCCTCCGGCCTCCGCCTGGCACCAGGCCTGACCAGGACCAGGCCCCGAGGAGCTGTGCCCGGGTCTGCCAGGGCTTGTGGCTTCAGCAAGGCTCCCCGGCTCCTTCCACCGCCCGCGCCGACCTCCGGGCCGCCCGTGTCTGTGGAGATGTCACCGGGGATCCCCTGAGGGGTCCCCTCCCGCCGCGGGCCAGGCCCCTCCAGAGGCGAGGGCTCCCCGCGTCCTCCCCCGCCGTGAGGCCGCGGCTCCCTGCGAGAAGCGCCCCCCACACCCCACCCCGGGAAGCGAAGCCCCCGTCCCGTCCCGTCCCGCTTTGCCGGGATTTACCGGCGCAGCCGCCCTCACCTCCCGCAGCGCGGCTCTGAAATCCTCCTCGCTCCGGCAGCCCCGCTCCCGCAGCGCCTGCAACGCAACGCGGCCTGTCACCCACCCACCGGCCTCGGCCGCCGCGCTCGGGTGAGGGGTGCCCGCCGCCCCGCCGTTACCCGCCCGTGATCGCGGCGGAGCTGCCCCTCGTCCCGGTACCGGACGTGCAGCCCGTAGCGCCTCACGAAGATGTTGTCCGAGAAGAAGCAGGCGCAGGCGCGGAACGGGCGGCCCGCGGACATGTTTCCCGTCGGCGGAGGGGCGGGCGAGGCGCCGGGCGCGAGTCCAGCCGCCAAACGGCTCCGCCGCGCAGCGGGGAGCGTCGCTTCCGGCCGAGCCGGAGTGAGCAAGGGCGCGTCGGCAAATACTGAGTGCGGATAAAAGCGAGGAGAGGCGAAACTTGCTCGTTTTCTCCCATTTTGTGCTGCCTTTTTTTTTTTTTTTCCCCTGTAATTTCGGTGGCGTCACCACGGCCGGGGCCTGCAGCCGTGCCGCTTCCCCATCCTCCCCTAGCCTATCCTTGGCAAGGCCCAGGCCGCACGTTAACCCCGCGGCTGACTCGGCGCTGAGGCGGGTGAGGAGCGCCCGGGGCCCGCGCTCACACCGCAGGGGACGGCGGCAGCGCCGCCGCGGGCGGGACACCGGCTCCCTCGACGGGGCGGCGGGAGTGCCGAGGAGCGGCGCCGACGGCAACGGCCGCCGGGGGTTATTTGCAGACGGTCCCTGAGAGCCGCGGCCACGCCCCTCCCCTCACGGGGCCGCGCAGGCAGGGAACGCGCCCGGCGGGGGCAGCGCCGGCCCCGGCCCCGGTCCCCCGTCCGTTCCCGCCCCATGCTGGCCATGGACTCGGCGCTGCAGGTGGCCGAGGAGGAGGTGGTGGCGGCCGAGTCGTGCGGCCCCAGCAGCAAGTTCGAGGACATTTACCGGCTGCTGGCCGAGGGCTGCTTCCCGCCCAGCTTCTGCTCCATCAAGAGGAAGAACCTCAAGCGCTACGCCCAGAAGTTCGTCGTTGACGGTGGGGACCCCGGCTGGGCACCGCGGGACGGCCCGGGGGGTGGGGGGGTGGGGGTGCCCTTGGCCGCGGCCTCCCCGTGAAGGAGCGTGAAGGGCCCGAGCGGGCGGGGAGGGCCCGGGGGCGCTGCGGGGGCCTGCGGGGACTGCGAGCCGCCGGCGGGAAAGCCGTCTCCGTGCTCCGACATCGCTTTTGGGGCGCAGAGTGGGGATTGTGGCAACCTGGGCCAGCGCCGGTGCACTGCAGGGCAGCCACAGCTGGCCTCGGGGGACCAGGCCAGAGCAGGCCTCTCTATGGTAGCAGAGGATTGTGCTCAGCCCTGGGTGCAGAAAAGAGGTCCCTGGGTTTATCTGGGGGTGTGCCCAGTTTAGCACCTTCTCTAGAGGCATTGTAGAAGCTCCCGTGGCCTTTTGTTGTGTCTCATCTATTTTTCCCACTGTAGAAAATGACCCTTTCACTGGGACTGAGCAGCTGAAATGGCTGTGAGAGCGCGTTCTTTAAGACAAACCTCTCGCGTCCACAGGCGGCTGCCTCTACTACGTGGGGCCCAAGAAGGAGGAAAAGCGCGAGGTGATTGTGGATCCTGAACGGAGGCGGCAAGTCTTTCTGGAAAGCCATTTCAGCGAAATCGGGAACCACCTGGGCCAGAAAAAGACAGTGCATCGGATTCAGAGCCGGTACTACTGGCTGGGGATTGTGAAGGATGTTGTGGACTGGGTAAGTTGAGAGCGTTGACCGTGTCAATGCCACGGGTGTTTCCCAGGACACTCAGGCAGCAGTCCCAAGTGAGCAGCTGGAAGAGCCCTGATGCAGGGATGGTGTCGTTTCTAGTGCCTGTTGCTTTGAAGCCACGCACTAAGTAACTCTGCAGGTGAAACTGTTGGAACGTCCTGAGACAGCTGGATAGATTGGATGTCTTTCCCCCGAGCGGCAGGAAACCTGCGCAGGGCAGTTTTAGCCAGCATGAGAACGTGGGGTTGTGTCAGACGAGCGTTGCTGCGTCTAGCTTTGAGCAGGTGGGATTCCTGCCAGAGCTGCCCAGTTCCCTAAACTACAATAATGGGAGGAGCTTAGTGTTTCTACTGGCTCTCCTCGGCTCCTTTGCCTCACCTGTTTTATTGTGAAAAGTTCCCTGCAGCAGGGCTCTGCAGTAGTGTGGTTGCATCGCATGGTCCAAGCAGCCTGTGCTCCTCCAGCGTCCTAGGGCTGATGATTTTTCTAGCCAGCAGAAGTTTAAAATGCAATAAATATTTGCCAGAAACCAGGGTGAGACATGTCTTAGCTGTAGGCCACGTTGAGAAAATTGTTTATTGTGTCAGAGAAAGCTGTTGGGTGAGTTTTGTGAAAGGTGAGCTGTGTTGGCCTGTTGTGTTTTGTCCTCTTTCTGTTTTTATTGGGTAGAAGGAAGCTGCTCAGATGTGCTGTCCTGCTCATCCCTTCATAACCTGTCCAGTCTGAATCTAACAGAATTCGTCAGTGTATTTTGAAGTCCTTTGATATGTTTTTTTTTTCCCTTTCCAGATCAAAATGTGTGAAACGTGCCAGAACGCAGAGCACAACAAGAATGTGTCGCGGAAAGCAAGGCCCATCAAAGTGGAGTCACCCTGGGAAGTGCTGGGGTTAGACATTCACGGTGAGCGTTTGCAGCTGCCAGACACTTTCCAAGGCTTCCACGCCAGCCGTCGGGAAGTGAAAGCTGCCTTTGCCTGTGAGAGGAGGTGCCAGGGAGGCCACGCAGGCTGCCCAGGTGCAACCTGATCCATGTGACCGGCTCTGCTCCTTCCCCACACACAATGGGAGCTGTGGGCGTGCGTTACTTGTGATGGGTGTGATTTTGCTGACAAAGGTCACAGCAATGTACTGGCCAGATGACATTGCAGAAGAGAGTTGTGGTTGTTCTTGCAGTGATTGTTTTGCTGGGCTGGGTTTTTTAACTTTCCTCATTTGGGTGATATTACGGCATCACATTGATTTTTCTTGATGTTTATTTATGCAGGACCTTTTCCTGAGACGAGCCAGAGCAATACACATGTCCTGCTTGTGAGCGACTACTTCACTAAATGGGTTGAGGCTGCTCCTCTGCAGAAGAAAGATCCCTTGTCAGTGGCTAAAGCCCTAGCTACAGTTTTTTACAGGTGGGCTCCTCTATTGTGGGTTACATTGCATCTCTGCAGTGAGATGAGGCAAGCTGGGGTGTGCGTTGCCAAAATACTCTATGTCCACAAGATAGTTGCTCATGAGAGCACGGACTCTCCCTTCCACAGGAGAGGCCATGCAGTGCCCCTCAGCTGGGGAAGAGCCAGTACAGGGAAGAGCCTGTTATCCTCTTGTTATCAGGGGAGAGGAGAAAGAGGCAGAAGTGGTTCTCTCAGTAGCCCCAAGACCAAGAGAGCTGGTGCTCCAGTTCACTGCAGAAGTTTTAAAACCATTCTCTCGTCCCTTCTAGAAAGTGTTTATTTTTCAGTGACATGGTGCCTGTCGCCACATAACATCATCCTTGTGGAAAATGCATGTGGCCAGTAGAGATTTGCATTCAGAGCAAGAAACTTTGCTTGTTTCTTCTGCTGCCTTAGCGCTCAAAAGCAAACAGGCTTGGCTGCTTTGGAAAAGATGGAGCCAGCAGACCTCTCTCTGCTCTCGGGGAGATGAGGTCATGCCAGCCTCTTTAGCACCAGCTGCACTGGGGGGCCTCTGTCCCTTTCGTATCCTGTTGTCACCCATGAGGACTGAACAGCTCTGGCTCTGCCCTGCAGCTGATGGAATAAAACCAGTTGTGTGTTATCTTCTTGTTCAGGTTTGGAGCGTCCAAGAACATTTACGCCAGTCAGAGCTGGGACTTCTGTGAGGAGGTAGGTCAGGTGCTGGGTGGTTCGAGGAAAAGCAACGTGATCCTGAGCAGGTTTTTTTGGGCAGGGGGTCCCAAAGGCAGAGCTGCAGCGTGCCGTGTAAGGGGGGGCAACGAGCTGATGCTGCCTTCTCCCTGTCCCAGCCCTGTTGTCACTGGTAGATGATTTGCCAGTGCTTTCACCCTGTTAGGGATTTGAAGTTGTGGTGCTGTGGTGCAAGTCCTGCAGCCACACTGCAGCCTTTCTGCTGAGAAGGAAAGGTCCTGTGAGATGATATCCGTGGGATTAACCAAGCTTCCCAGTGCTGTGGAAAGCTTCAAGCATGGGAACAGTCGTTGCAAAACATTTTGTTAGGCTCTAACTTTTCTGGGGAGCTTTTTCTGCTGAGCAGCATCTCCGGGCGTCTCGTGCTGTGGAGGCTGCTAGCTGCTGTTCTCCCGTGGGCATGACCCCCTGCCTTTGCAGGTCAGCCGGCATTTATGTGAGCGCTGGAACATCTCACAGATCCTCACCCCCACAGACCCCACAGACTGCACAGGCCTGGACGACCGCAGCGCCGACGTGCTCAGATCCTCCATCTGCAGTGTGGTGAACGAGAAGCCCAGTGAATGGGACGCCCACCTCGACCCTGTGCTTTTTGATTTCCGCACCTCAGTCAATTCCGTCACGAAGTACACCCCCTTCTTCCTCATGTTCAACAGATACGTGTGTCTGTCATCCGAGGTAACTTTTTGACAACGGAGAGGCTTGGAGGTTTGCCACTGCTGCAGTTGCAGAGGTAACAGCCAGGTGTCTGTACCTTGCAGGTGGATTTTGTCAAGGACTCTAAAGAGCAGGGGGCTGGCTCCGGTAAGGCAGGCAGCCTTCCGCCGTTCACAGCCACAGTTCAGGAGCAGCAGAACGCGGTGAAAGAAATTGTAAGTCTTACAGTGCCTTGAAATAATTTTGCAGCTAAGCTCTCCCCAGGATCCCTTGCAGCAGGCTGTGCAAGAGCTGCACAGAAGGGATTTGCCCACACAAGGATCACACCCCAGCGTGCGCCTGCTCAGGCGCTCAGAGAGCCCCTGGCCCCCGTCTGTCCAGAAATGCCATTTCACAGGGTCCTCTGCCTGCGGGCTCTCTCCTGTCACTGAGCACAGCAGGTAGCTGATGGGCTTGAGCGTGGCAGGGAGGCTGCGTGTCCAGCTGGGAAGGAGCGAGGCAGATGCCGGTTAAGCACTGCCTGAGACTCCGCAGGCCTGGTCTGAGAGGGGAGGTGGATGCTGGCACCTCGACGCGTGCCAAGGGCAGCAGGACCAGAGCCAAACCCTCTGAGCTGGCACTGGTGCCACGAGGAAGCTGATGGTGTTGCTGCTCAGAGACGGGTGATGAAAGACGAGGGACTGGCTTCCCCCATCACGGCGAATGAGAGCTGTGTCCCAGCCTTGTAATCTGCATCTCGAGCCAGCCAAGGGAGCCTGTCCTTAGGCAGGGACAAAAAGCCTTTAGGGACACACTGCGTAATTAGGAATGTTAAAAGTCACCCTGCCCTAAAACGGGAGGAGAGAAACTGGGGAGGCTGGGGCTACCATGAAGACAAGTGACCCGGTGGGCAGAGAGCTAGGTTTGGGGAGCGAGGCCAGCAGTTGGTTCCCAGCTGTCTCTAACGTCCTCAACTCATTTTGTCTCTCCATTCCTTAACTTGAAAAATGACCTCAGTGTCCCCTGTAAAGTGCTTGTGATCTGTGTGCCAAAAAATAAGAGACAAGGCTCAAGTGCTCTGTTTGCTCAGTCATTTCTCAGGCTCAGACAGGGTTATGTGGTCCTCTCTGATGCCACCTCATTCTTCTTGCCAAGGAATAGCAGCAGTAAAAGAGGACGGGAGGGAGGAGGCCTGGCTAAACACGTGGGATCCGTTCCCAGCTGATCCCTTTGGCAGCTCAGGCTTGCTAGCTCGGCTTCCCCTTTTGTGAAACGGAGATGCGCGCCATGGCGCGGGGCAGCAAGGGCTCCGTCCAGGTAATGCCGAAGCATCCTGCCCTGCATCGCTGACGCTCGCCTGCAGGTGGGCCGGGGTTTGGGCTGTGATTAACAGGAGGTGACAAAACCTTCCTTTGGCTCTGTTACTCCAGCCTAGATCTCCTTCTGCCCTCTGCTGATGGAGAACTAACAGGTCCTCCGAGAACAGCCATGAAATCACGGATTTCTTAACGCTAGTTTGGGGTTGGTGAGAGTAAGGCTGGAAGGGCCTTGCTCAGTCCCTCCCTTGCCCCAGGGTGCAACCAGCCGTGCTGGCGCTTGCTGGCCCAGCCTTGGCTTACCGAGCTGAGCTCTGTGCGCTGCAGTGCTGACTCTCGCTCGCCGAGCTCGCGCGAGACGGATGCGAGTTGATTTTTAAGCAGCGTCTCAAGGCCCGACCCAAGCCGTCTGCTTTCCAGGTGATCGCCAACATGACCACAGCCTACAAGCGGGAGCGGAAGAGCGTGAAAAGGAAAAGCCGGGGCCTGCCCTCTCTTGCCTTCAAAGTGGAAGACAACGTGTTTGGGAGCAGCGCTGCCAGCTCCCTGAAGAAGCTGAAGAAGGGCCAGTTTGTGTCGTTTCAGATCGAGACGGTCCTGCCGCCCGAGCAGAGTATGTCTGGTGTGAAGAAAACCAGTTAGCCGCTGGGGCTTTTTTGGGGGTCCCAGGGGCTGGGGACAGTAGCAGGAACTGTCCCTGAGGTTTGTGGCGCAGCTGCATGGGAGTCCAGGGTGCAGGTGTTCCTGCTCCATCCTGAGGAGAAAGGAAGAGGAAGGTTCAGACCAGGGTGTCTGTTCAGTCCCTTCCTGGTCCAGATTTGCCCTTGGACCATCTCCGACGGGGAGAAGTGGCGCCATCCTCATTTACGCTTCGGCAGCCGGAGATTCCGTCTTGCCAAAAAACCCTCCGCCTCGACGACAGCGTGGAAACTGCCCCTGTGGGAGTGAGTGCGTCAAAGCCCGGGAAGTGACCTGGGTGCGGATGAGAAGAGAGCCTGAAACTAGACCCAGCCTAGCCACGGTGCAGCTTGTTTCCTACAGCTTAAAACTCCTTCCCGCCGCCAGCCTGAACCGGGAAGAGCCACGCCAGATCTGACTGCGTTCCTGCTGGATGTGGGCATGGCTTGAAGTGAAATTTTTTTTTATTTTTAGTTTAAAACACTAATTAGCAGAAATAAAACCAATAATAGAACACAATATATTTTATTTTTTGTTATCCAGGCAGAGAGAAATTAATTTTCCCTTTGTAACATCACCATTCTATTCTCTCCAGAAACTGCGTGAACTCCGGCAATCACATAGTTCCTATGAGGGTCACAGGGGTGTTTTTAAGCCCAGTGCCCAAAAAATGCAGGGAAATTTTAGGATAATGACACCCGCCAGCCCTTCTGTCACCTGTAGAGCCCAGCCGGATGCACGGATGCCACCCAGGGGAAAAAGCCTGAGCAGTGCCATCCCTCCAGAGCTGGCGCGGGGATTTGAAGGGAAAAAGTAATTTATAAGATGAATTTCTTGAAACTGGACTCCCTCTCTGCATTAGGGGTTAATTTAAACCCCTGTCGTGCCCCCATTTAGGGGTTAATTTAAAAAAAACCAATGCTGACCCCTCGGCGTGGTTGTTTTCAGAGCCGACTCGTGTGTTGTATTCCCCCCCCCCGCTGCAAAAATTAAATAAACCCAATCAAATAATATAAAAATTGCCAAAAATTTAATTTTTTAAAAAAAAAAAAAAAAAAAAAACAAACCAAAAACTTTCTAGCGGGGGTCCCGGCCCCCCCGCTACCCCCCTGCCCGGTTAAACCGCGGGCGGGGCCGAGAACCGCACCGCAGCGAGGGGGCGTGGCGAGGGGCGTGGTCAACGCAGAAAGCCACGCCCGCCCCCCGCCGCCGACCTTGTTTCTCGGGACGCGGCGCCGGCGCCGCTGCCGTATCCGGTCGGGCGGGACCTGGCTGATCCCCGCCGCCGCCGCCGCCGCCGCTGCTGCTGCTGCTACCGGTAAGACCCCGTCCGGGGCGGGTCGGGACTGGTTTGCCTTTGCTCCGTAAAGGGAGAAACGGTGTGGTTTTCCCGCTCTCCTCCTCCTTGAAATGGCGGGCACGGCTTTTCCCGGGGGGGAGCATCTCCTACGGGGACGGGGGGATGCAGGAATGGGGATGGGGACCTTCGGCATCTCCGGCTTTGTGGCTTTGCCGGTGGCAGGGAGCTGCGGTGGCCTCCTCCTCCTCCTCCTCCTTCTCCACCGGGCCGGATCCGCGCAGCTTTGCAGCGGATGGCAGCAGCGAGCACCCTGGGAAGCGTGTCCGGCTCCTCCCTAACACCGCTCCTCTGGTTTTGCCTTCATCCCTCCTGCCCCACCCACCCCATCGACTCCCTGCTCTTGCCCAGATGGCAGCTTCTGCCCCGTTTTCCTCCAGTTTTTAGCTTTTTAGCCCGCCACCGAGCCGCTCTCGGCCAAGGGTGCTGCTTGGCGGCTGCAGAGAGCTGCCCGTTTCCCCGTGGTTTGTTTTTGGGTGGCTGCGGTCACGCAGGCCGACGCGCAGCATCCTTTGTCCGACGCGCAGCATCCTTTGCGCCATGCCTTCTGTGCCGTGCACCGTCACGAGCTGCTTGGCCAGCACAGAGCTGAGGATCGGGTGCCTCCCTCGTGCCCGCGTGCGGCACCTCTGGGCACGGCGCAGGAGCAGGTGAGCAGCTTTTGGCCCTTTTCTGGGTCAATTCGGATCCAGCCCCACCATCGCTGCTGCCAGACAGACCCACAGGCAACGGTGAAGGCGGCGTCCTGCCCCGGAGCCTCCCTCTCCCACGGGACGCATCTGTGGATTTCCAGCCTCCTTTTAATTTCCTCTTGGGATTTTTGTCGTGTCACTGAATTGCACAGCAGGTTTAGCGGTTTACCCCAAATTAATATTCAAGGGAGCTGAGGACAGACAGGCGGGACAGGCTGCTGTTCCTGTAATTTATTCTCTTTTTGATCTGTTAGGAAGCCGAGCTGCTCTCCCTCCTGCCTTCGTTCGGTTTTGATTGAGCGCTGGGTTTCAGCTTTGTCCTGGGAAAGGTGGGGAGGGACTCTCAGACCACAAATCTCCACGTTTAACGCTTTCGCGGCCCCGTAGCGCAGGACACGTGGGCTGCACGGATGTCCCCGCATCGCCCAGCTGCCGGAGACCTCGTGGCCCCACGGCCGCCACAGCGAGCGGGGACAGAGTTTCCCACCGAGACGTGCAGGTTTCTGCTGTGGGGCTCAGGATGGGTGCAGGCTTCTGGGAGGGAAATCTATCTTCATTTTTTATGGAATATCGTGGACCGTATGCAGCAGGGGAGGGCAGGAAGGAGTAGATAGCGGTGTCTGGGGTCAGGACGGGCTGCTGGGGAGCTGGCACGGTTGTCCCCCCCATCCTGCTTCCCTTTCCCCGCCACCTCCCCGGGGCAAATAACAACCCCGTCTCTCTCTTCTTGCCCCGCAGCGGAGGCTGACATGACCGCATCCTCCTCGTGCTAAGGCCGTCTCCCACTGCCTCGGTGACCCCCCCCCACCCCAGTGGCGAGGATGCGCGCCTGGAAGGCGGTGGCCAGCACGCTGGTGCTCAGCGGGGCCGATGTGGTGGTCACCACGCTTCTCTACGCCCACGGCCGGGTGGGCCGGGATGTCCTGCAGGACCTGCGGCACTTCAACATCTTCAACTCGCTGCTGGACATCTGGGGGGGCTGCCTCTACCGCAGCTGCGTGCTGCTGGGGGCCGCCATCGGGGTGGCCACCAACACGGCCTATGGCCCCCGGCGCCTCAGGGCATCGCGAACCTTCATCGCCGTCATCTGCCTCCTCATGGGCATCTACATGATGGTAAAGCTGCTGCTCTACTCGGAGGTGCGGAGGACCATCAGGGACCCCTGGTTCTGGGGGCTCTTTGCTTGGACCTACGTGGCGCTGGTGGCCACCTTCGGGCTGTGGCAGCTGCTGGCCTGCGTCACCTCCTCCCGCGAGGCGCTGGGGCCCGGCTCCGAGTCCCGCGCCGAGGCAGAGGAGAGCTGCGATGGTGGTGCCCCGCGGGACAAACGGGAGGAAGCGGCCGGTCCCACCATCCATAAGCTGCTGTCCTACACCAAGCCGGATGCCTTCTTCCTGGGCATCGCCTCCTTCTTCCTCCTCGTGGCCGCCCTGGGTGAGTGAAGGAGCCAGGGGGACCGTGGTGTGCTCCCATCTTCACCAGGAGGGAAGGAGCCATGGTGGGGAGGACTTGGCAGCACCCAGAGCTTGCTTTTTTGGGGTGCTGGGTGGCATGTCCTGCACAGGCTGGGAGAAAAATGCAATGGGGTAAAAAAAATGCAATAGGGGATAAAATACGCAGGGAAATTAAACATCCTTCTGTGCCAGGGCTGCACCTCCTGAGACATCTCATGCGATGGCCAAGTGTCTCCATGGTGGGGATGGGGTTGTCCACGGGCTGTTGCAGTTGGAAATACAGGTCCTGTGCCGACGCCATGTGGTGGGGCTGAACCCCCTTGTCCTGTGCTTGTCTGGCAGGAGAGACCTTCCTGCCCTATTACACGGGGCTGGCCATCGACGGCATCGTGGTGCAGAAGAGCATGGACCGCTTCTCCACGGCGGTGCTGGTCATGTCGCTGCTCGCCATCGGAAGGTAATCGCAGGGGCTGCCTTTTGCCCTGTCGAGGAGTTTGGGGTGTTCCCCCAGGAGCTCGCGGTGGCGGTGCTGGATGGGGGCTGTCTCACCCGCAGCTGCTCCACCAGGTCCCTGCCCGACTCCAGGGACGTGCTTCGGTTTCTCCGCACCATCACAGTGCGGAGAGGCCGTGCTGGCAGTCACGAGGCCGTCGCGTAGCCCTCCACATCCATCCACTGGTGGTGGGGGAGCGGGAGCGGACACAGGGAACGGGCTCCCCGGGGAACGCTGGCCCGGCAGCGCTGCATCCCCTCCCGAAGCTTGTCACTAGCGGGGTTAGGACCAGCTGTCCCCGTGCTGGCAGCGCCCAGAGGCGGCGTGGGCTGCATTAGCCATTGCTTCCTGGGGTGGAAAGTGGTAGCAGCACAGTGTTGCCCAAGCCCTTGGCCCGGGCGTCGGGGTGTTTGTGTTGCTGAGGAGCGGCTTTCGTGTCCATTGGTCTATAACGTTTCTTATCTGCAATTAGCTCATTTGCCGCAGGTATCCGGGGCGGCGTTTTTACGCTCATATTTGCAAGACTGAACATTCGCCTTCGCAACTGCCTCTTCAGGTCGCTGGTGTCTCAGGAGATGAGTTTCTTTGATGAGAACCGCACAGGTTGGTTCCTCTTTCCCCCGGATTTGCTCTAACCCCTCTATCCCATCCCGGTACACCGTACTTTTTTTCCCCTTGGTTTGCCCTACCGGCACACAGCAGATTGGGGGCAGCTAGAGACAAGCGCTCGTGTTTAGAAACAGCGGCAGAAAGCTCTTCCCTTCCAGCTGCCTCCCGACGTGGAGCTGGGGAGCACCTGGCCTCGGGGAGGGGACAGGATTGCCCAGCACCCTGGGGATGTCCCAGTGCCACCAATCAGCCTGACACCCAGCAGCTCCGAGGCTGAGGCATTCATCTCCAGTCATCCCCAAACACCTACTCTCCTCCTCCCGTCCCTACCTGCTCATCGGCCGCTCTCCAGCTCTGCTTTGGGCATGGGAACCTCAGATGTGTGCAGCTTGCTGGGCGTGCTTGTGGCTTTCCCTGCCTGCCATTCCGCCCTGTCCCAGTCCATGCTGCTCTGGTGTGGTCCCAGCCTGCTGTAACTTTTCCCACATTTAATTTCTTCTCAGCGATATTTTTAGTTTTGAGGCTGTTGCTGTATTTAGCCATCGCCGCACGGTAGCTGAGGACACCGGAGATGTTATTGCAAGTGGGATATGGATAACCCTGGACTAACACGTACCCAAAAGCACGGCGTTCAGCGGGACTCAAAGGCAGGCCACGTATTTAGGAATTCAGGGTGACGTTTGCTGGCTGTAACGTTCAGTTCCACCAAAGGACATTGCAGGAGCTTCACCCCTTAGTAGCTGGACCCGTGTCCTCAGGGTCACTTGGGTCAGCTCCAGGCCGCGGGGCACACCCCTGAACCCCAGCAGCCCTCTCCAAAGCCGCCTCATGCTCTGCAGGGCGTGCTGAGCCCGGCCCCGGCTGGTCCTGCCGGGATGGCAGGGAGCAGTGGCAGCAGTCCCTGGCGAGTTCCCTGTGCCGTTTATAAATGAACTCGGGGCAGGGCTGACAGCTCTGGAGGTGCATTTGGCAGCCCAGCAAACACTCCACCCGCGCACCCACTGCCTGCCTGCGTGCCCACGGGGTGCCCATCTCTGGTGCAGGGTGCTGCAGCAGTCCCCTTTGCTGCCCTGCAGCCACCCTTGGTGACTCAGGGATGTAGCTTGTGCCTTCAAATGCATGTCATGCCCTTTCTGCATGCAGCAATTTGAGCTCCTTGAGATGTTTTCCTTCACATCTGCAGCAGAGAGTTGTCCTCCTTCCATGCTGCCCTTCAGACCCCCAGCGAGGGGCTGGGTTGAATGGGAACCTATATCCGACCCCTGGCACAGGACATGGGACACGGCTAGGCAGTGCCCTGCTGTGGTGACATGTCCCTGCTCTCCTCTTCCCCAACCCCTCGTTGCTGCAGGGGACGTCATCTCCCGCCTGACGTCAGACACGACCATCGTGAGCGACCTGGTCTCCCAGAACATCAACATCTTCCTGCGCAATGTGGTGAAGGCCACCGGAGTGATCTTCTTCATGTTCAGCCTCTCTTGGAAGCTCTCGCTTGTCACCTTCATGGGCTTCCCCATCATCATGCTGGTGTCCGATATCTACGGGAAGTACTACAAGGTAGGCAGAAGCAGCTGGCGTGGCCATGGTGTGCCAAAACACTGGGCTGTTCCCCTCGTGAAGCCATTGTGGAGATTGTGGATGGCCTTGAAGGTGGTGGGAGTGATGCTTGGGTGCTTTGCTGCCAGCAGTCGGGGAAGGAAGGTGGCATTAAACCTGTATGGGCAGACAGGTGTGGCCTCAGCTCTTCCCTTGCTTCGTGCTCAGCAGTCAAAGCATCGCGGGTCTGATGGGAGAGATAGCTTGGCCATGGGATGTGCCTGCCTGTCCTCATGCAATCTGTCCTCTCCTCTCCCTTTGGAGTGACTCGGATGGGGGTTAAACCCAGTGCCGAGCTCCGCCTGGGGCTAGCGTGGGCCAAGGGCAGTCCCCGTGGCTAATGCTGCATCCCGTGGACCATGCGGGCCCAGGACGCGGCATGCACGGGTGCTGCCTCCCCCAGCCACAGCTCCTGCGGGTCAGGTGTCTGTGCGAGCGGCCGAGCTGCCCTTGGTCTCCAGACCTGTCCGTGACTTGGGAACTCCTGGTTGGGCTCCTGAGCCAGGCTGACCCTGTCCCATCAGGGCACCAGGAACAGTGGCTCTGCGCTAGGCTTCCAAGTGGGCCCGGAGATGGCGCTTCACCTCCTGCAGCCCGAGTTCCTTGAGGACAGCACAACAAATCCGTTCTCCTCCTGGTGCAGCATCCCAGGCTGTCCCGAGGTGTGAGATACATCCCAGTGCTCAGCCTTCTTGCCCGTGGCCTTGGAAAATGTCACTGTGCCTTCTTTTCCCAAGCCCAGCGGAGCCCAGGGTGTGCGGGGAGAGGTGCCGCAGGCAGCCCAGCGCCCGCTGAGCCCCCTCTGCCTCCCCCTGCTCCCCGCAGAAGCTCTCCAAGGATGTGCAGAACGCCCTGGCCAAGGCCAACAACACCGCCGAGGAGACCATCTCTGCCATGAAGACCGTCCGCAGTTTTGCCAACGAGGAGGCGGAGGCGAACGTCTACTGGCAGAAGCTGCAGCAGGTGTACAAACTCAACAAGCGGGAGGCCATGGCTTACACCTACTACGTCTGGTCCAGCGGGGTAGGTGGCCAGCACCGAGGCTGGGGACAGGCAGGGGACGCTGATTTGGATCCCAAAACGCACATGGCGCGGTGCCCATGCATCTCCTCGGCTTCCAGGGAGCTTTGCGGGGCGAGCCCGGCCTTGGTGTCCGCTGCCAGCAATCCTCCATCTCTTGCTTATTATTTATTTTTTTTTTCACTCCTCAAAAAAAATATCCTGTTTTCCTTAGGGCAGCGTGCCACTGCACAGCCTGTTTTCTCTTGCAAATAAGAATATAATTGATAATGGCTCAAGGTCGCGGAAAACCCCCGTGTTTCTGCGTTGCTGCATTGCATGCCCGTGCCAGCTCATCTCCGGGGCTCCGGCTGGGAAACAGCCGTGGCGTTGGTTGAGCTTCTGCTCAGAAACAGAGATTTTCTGCATGTGGGTGGTAGCACGGGGAGGCAGCTGGGCTTTGGGTTTGAGATTTGGGGGGTTTTTTTATTTTTTTTTTTCCAAAATGCTTTTTCATCGTTTAAGAGCAGATGGTTTGGGACTTCTCCTGCATCGGCTGATAACTAAGGCTGTGCAAAACCCTCACGTGAGGCTGCCCTTATCTGTGCGCATTCAAGGATCTAAGCAGGCTCTGGTGAAGAGTATGCGAGTTATGGTGCCCTCATGGAGGGACTTTCTGGCTTCCCAAGCCTGGAAACAAAATCAGAGCATTTTTAGCGTTGTTCCTGGTCTCCCAGGTGAAGCTGGAGCGTGAACTGGGTCAGCACAGATCCCGCTGTGTCCAAGACGGCAAAAACCCTCAAAAACTGCTCCTGCAGGCTTCACATGGAAAGAAGCTGATGGATTTAGCACAGCCCTGGTTGGGTCTTTCTCAGAGGGAACACAGGATCAGATCGTGGCAGAGCCACGGAGGAGGAATTCTTCTCCCTCGTATTTTTGTCTGTGCGAATTTACAGCCCGTCCCACAAACGTCACATAGAGCACCGGGGCATCGCCGCGTTTCTGAGCGCCCAAGCAGCGTGGAACAAAACCGGCTGAATAAAGGCAGGGGCTGGTGTTTGTCACATCAGAGCTGATCCGTCTCCTTTCTGGAGTAGGTGGTGCCCCCACACTGATTTCAGGCAGGGGCTGAGGTTATGCTTCAGGGACTTGTATGTGCACGGAGGATTTTTTGCATTAACTCTTGGATTGATTTTTGTGCTCTAAATTAAAATGTGCCACACACATGTAACAGAAAGTTTATCTTAGTGGTGAGGTGACTGCATGCGTTCAATAATTTGAGCATAGATTGTTACACTTGAGGACATTAATCCAACAGAGGAGTTTGTGAGATGCTCTGTTATCTCGGATAAATTCTCCCTCCTTGGCTCTTGCCCCTCTGGACTTCTCTTTTGTTGAAAGCTGCAAGCCCAGCTCCTTAAATCAGCCCATGCGCTTGAGCTGGTTTTCCCTTCTCACATCCGCGCACGCTGCTGGGGCTGTCAGCTGCACGCTGCCAGGGATCTGCCAGGGATGCTCAGTTCGGGGCTCGAAGAATAAATGTCAGCGCGTGAACCGTGGGCCGTTGTGTAATTACAAACGCACCAACATATCGGTTGTTCTTGCTGATTTGGGGTTGTTTTCTTGCTTTCAGCTGACCCTGCTGGTGGTCCAGGTCAGCATCCTTTACTACGGTGGGCACCTCGTGATCTCGGGGCAAATGACAAGCGGAAACCTCATATCCTTCATCATTTACGAGTTTGTCTTGGGAGACTGCATGGAGGTGAGCCTGTTTTGTCCCTCTGGGCTGCCCCGTATCAAGATGATATTTATCTTCTAGAAGGTCACAGGGCTAGGTCCAGTGTTGACTTTCCTTGGCGCTGTGGCTTTGCCCACCAGTGGGCTGATTCTCCCCTCCGCTCCCCGCTCCTCTCCTCCTGTGGCCTCACAACCCGAATGTGCCCGAAGCGGCTCGTCCCCCGAAAAAGCAATCAGGACCAAGGGGGTCAGGCTGGCCCCGCTGAAGGGCAGAGTCCTGGCTGCCTCCCAAGCACGTTCCCTGGCGTGAAGGATGCAGGGATTACAAAGCTGCCTGTTAAATTTCAGGCTTCATTAAAAACTTAATTATATTATGGGTTTTTTCCTTTCCCTGGAGTAGGCTGCAAGCTGCTGCCTTGGCAGCACGTTAGCACGTTGTGGGTGGGACGGTAGAGCCCACCCAGGGCTGCCTTCCCCTTGCGAAGGTGTAAGCTTGGCTAATCAAGGCAGAAGTGATGAAGTCGAGGTTTCCTCGCAGCCAAGCATGGTTTCGGCAGTGCTTCAGCCTTTGTGCAGCGGCAGAGCAGAGCCAGAGGCAGCTCGCCCGGCTCTCGCCATCTGTTCGGATGACTGCAGGCTCTGGGGGTGTTTCCAGGCTGTGGATTTGGTGTGTGTTTGGTCTGGTTTGAGGGGTTTTTTTTCCCTTCCTGATGGGAGGGCCAGTTGCAGTACAAGCTGTTCTGTCACTCTGGGTTTAAGATTGCAAAAACCAACGTGATGGGGGTTTATTCCAGGGAAACTGGTGTCCGTGTGCAGCCACTGCAGTTGGGAAAGCACGCTGGTAAATCCAGTAGGACCACATCCCGGCAGGGAACAGTCGTATCAGCTCCCAAACAGCTGTCTAGAAGGGTCCAGCCTGGAGCTGCTCTGCATTTGCGACACGTGTGCTGGGGAAGGAGCCGGCTGCCCTCGGGAGCTGGTGCCGTGTGCCGTACACAGACTCTGTTCGGCCATTGGGTTGGGGAGCTGCTGGTCTTAAGCAAAGAGAGATGAGTGGAGGATTTTGTTGGAAGTTTGGGTCATGTTGTCTCCTGGCTCACATCTTCTCTTCCCAATCCATGTGTTTCCTCCTTCTGTTCCCCTCTGATTCTACCCATGCACAAAGACCCCTTAGATGCCCTTACCCTGGATATGTTCATATATCCCCCCCGTACGCCGCAGAGGAGGAAGAGCTTTCTTTTCCTGTGTCTGACTGTAGTGAATGTCAGATGATGGAACACTTGGGAACACTCCAACCATTCTCCTTACGAGTGGCACTGACTTTTCCATTGCACGGGAGGGTCTCACCATTGCCTCTTCCCTTCCAGTCCGTCGGCTCCGTCTACAGTGGCCTGATGCAGGGAGTGGGAGCTGCCGAGAAGGTGTTTGAGTTCATTGACCGCAAGCCAACCATGGTGAACGATGGCTCCCTGGCCCCGGACCACGTGGACGGGAAGGTGGAGTTCAGAAACGTGACGTTTTCCTACCGCACTCGTTCTGCAACACAGGTCCTCCAGGTGAGCCCTGCGGGCGCAGAGCGCTCCCCGCCACGAGGCATCACGCGCTGCGTCTCCGTCGTGGCAATAACTGATCCCAGCCCGCGGGGAATGTCAGCTGCCCTTCTGGAGATGCGTAAAGGCAGGCTCAGCAGCCTGCTGGAAAACAGATTATAAGGAACAGTGGGTGTTTAGGGCCGGCCTTCCCTACAAGGAACGAGATTTATTAATAAAACCTTTGTTCCCTGCTCAGGCATTAAGCACATCAGCATGGGACAGGGCTTTGTGCCAAGCTGCCGCGGACTGTTTCCATGGGAGAGGGGCTGCGGTCACGGGGCAGGGGGAGGCAGCCAAGAGGTTAGTTTGCTTGGCAGTTTTTAGAGGTCCTGCTACATCAGCAGGCAAATTTGAAGCAATTTTGGAGGCTTCTTGCTTCCTCAGAGCCAGGAGAGATGGCTGATGTGGCACGTCACCAAGGTGGAGGGTCACTGTGGCTGGATTTCAGCTGCCTTTCTCACACGGTGCCCAAGCCACTGCCCCGGGACACTGGGAAGAGCCAGGACCCAAGCGTGCTCTCCCATCCGTGTTGCAGAATGTGTCCTTCACCCTGCACCCCGGCAAAGTGACGGCACTGGTGGGTCCTTCGGGGAGTGGGAAGAGCTCCTGCGTCAACATCCTGGAGAACTTCTATCCCCTGCAAGATGGGCAGGTGCTGCTGGACGGGCGTCCCATTAACATGTACGATCACAAGTACCTGCACTCAGTGGTACGAGCGACTGATACGTGTATTCTAGCTCTCGCCTGCCGCGATCAGAGGGGATGGATGGTAGCGCTGCATGTTGCTTTGGATTTGATCTGGCAACTTCTAAGGTGTCCAGAAAGCTGGAGGCTGGAGGTGGTCCAGGAAATGAATTCAGATAATTTGTGGGGGCGGAAGGGAAAGCGATGGAGAGTGGTTTCATGGGGAGGGGGAAGCTTTCCAAAAACAGAACAAAAAACATGTTTTGTTTTGTATTTTTTGGCCAACACAGTAGAAATATGTTTTTGGTTGTTGGACTAAATCATCGAAATTGGGTTTGGAAAAAGGGTTTTGCATTCCTCCAGCACTTTCTACCTTAAGATCTCAAAGTAATTCTCCACTAATGGGGAGTTAAACCTCTCAGCATCCTGGCAGCAGCTGGGGCACCGGAGGGGCTGGGTGGTTTGTCCAGGAGAGGGGTCTGGGCCCCTCTGCTCTCGGCTGTGTGTCAGCACAGATCAGCCTTCATCTCCTCGGCAAGTAACTGCCTTCTTTGTTTGCCCCCAGAGCAAATGGCCTCAGCAGTCAGCAGGAAAACCTGAAAACAATTGATCAGAGACGGGCTGGAAAGCCAAAGTCAGTGTGACTAATTTACATTCCCTGCCCATAGTGAGCGAAAATTAAAAGACAAGCCAGTCTGTCGGTTTAGAAAGCCTGGTGTGGTGTTGGGAGCATGGGGAGAAGTCAATTAAAATATGACCATGTCCCCCTGGCTCTCTTCAGGCCCAGTTTTGAGCAATAATTTGGAGGGTTCCATTTATTTCAATATTGAGTGTTTGACAGAGCAAGCTGAATTTGAGCATGAGCGACAACGGCTGTGAAGTAAGACAGGGAGGCTGTTGCTAAGCAATTAAGGAATTGCAGCAGCTATGTCCCTAACTTGCTAATTTTGGATTAAACATGCAGGAAGGCTCATTCATGTGGCCCACGCATGATTACTGGCCTTGAACGGAAAATCAGCAACACCTTGGGAGAGAGGCTCTCCAGCCTGCCTTGTCCCACCAACTGGTTTCCCATACTGGAAAGAGCAAGCAGTGATGGGAATAACACATGGAGCAAAAACACAGCAGGGTCTTGGAGGAGGAAACCCGTCCCAGATGCCAGCGTATCAACACTGCATCGGGTTTCTTTCCTGCAAAATGGCTTCCCAGCAGACGATGCAAACTGGGCTGGGGCTGCTACTGGCACCCCATCGTTAGCATCCTCACTGGAAGTGCACATTGAGGCACTTCTTTTCTTGGTTTAATGGTGAGGCTCTGCCCGCTTGGGTCCTTACCCAGCAGGAACAAATGCTGGTGATCCGAGACGGCAAGTCTTGTGCTCCCAACCCACTGCTCTTCCCTTCCTTCCTGCAGATCTCCCTGGTGAGCCAAGAGCCGGTGCTGTTCGCCCGCTCTATTGCGGATAATATTTCTTACGGTTTAACTTCAGCCTCCTTCGAGTCGGTTGTTCAGGCTGCCCAGAAGGCCAACGCACACACCTTCATCACGGAGTTACAGGATGGCTACCACACAGGTACCGAAATCCCTCTGTTTGCGCTTGAAAGCGTTGCCTAGGGAAGGCAGAGACCCTCCCCTTGGGTGGAAAGCCAGGCCAGCAGTGACCGACATGAGTCTGTGGCAGCTACGTGGAGAGGTGCAGCACCCTTGCAGCCTTTTGGGGTGACTGAGCTGCAAGATCTCTGATCCCATCCCAGGAGAGTGTTTCTGCTGCTGCCGCTCTGCGGCAGCGGGGTGAGCACCCTCCATCCCATCTGGACTGGTCCGGCTCCCAGTGCCTGGCAATGTTACAGAGATGTGGCACTGGCAGTCTCGACATTTTTCAGTGCAGTGATGAGGAGAAAAGCCCAGAACGCAAACGGTGAGCTGTGGACCACCCCGCCTGCAGAGGAAGAAAATAAATCTGCGATAAATCCATAGTAATAAAAGCTGATCTGTTTGTGACAGTGGGACTTTGTGAGGAGGTAGGTCAGACTAATGATGGTTTGTGTTTACGGGAGCAGGCAGAGAGGACTCAGTTTCCTCTCCCTGCTGCCTTGGTTGCACACCCTCCAGAGCCCAACTTGCAGGGAGAGATGGCAGAGACACAGCTGCATGGGCAGGGAGAGGGGGGCTCAGGGTTTGGATGATCTCCCAGGCTCAGGGACTTCTCTGCATTGTTTCCATGAGCATCAGTCCCTCAAACCTGGGGATAACAGTGGAGAACTTGCTGCTGGAGGGAAGGACTGCAGCCTCGGAGATGTTTAACTCATTTAAACTGCTCTGCCAAGTGAGCAGAAGCGTTTACCAGTCTTTTCCTCAAAGCAAGATACCATCCTCATGCTGTGGCTGGGGGCTGTAAGTGATGGCAGCTCTTGATTTTTATTGTGACCACTTCCTCTCTTCCTTGACCCGACAGAGGCAGGTGAAAAAGGAGCCCAGCTGTCAGGTGGCCAAAAGCAGAGAGTGGCAATTGCCAGGGCCTTGATCCGAAGCCCCCCCATCCTAATCCTGGATGAAGCCACGAGCGCGCTGGACGCAGAAAGCGAACATGCGGTGAGTAGGTGACTTGGGTGTTTGGGCCCAAGAGGCAATCTGGGCTTGGACAAAAGACCGTAGCTTCAATTTCCAGCCTGTGGACAAGCTTAGTCTTGACATGGTGCAATCAGAGGTTTGGGCAAGATGCTAATTCCTGAGCAGGAATTTGCTTCCAGCCGCCCCCAAGAAGGGAATAATCCTGTGCTCACAGCAGCCAACGCCTGAAAACCTGCTGAGATAGGGATCTCTGCCCATTTTTTCAATGTGGAAAGTGTTAATTGGCATACAGCAACTCTGTGGAGCCTTTTAGGACACGGTATGGAAGAAGAGTCTAAAAAGTGGTACTGCAGCAGGGAGAGTAGGACTGCCTGGGCTAAAATCCCAGCTGAGGCACCAAAGAAGCCATGCTTGCGGGAAAGGCCTTGAGCTTTCTGTGAACTGAGCTGGTTTATCTGGCTGGGATGTGACAACCAGACAGCTCTACCAGGAGCAGTTTGGCCTCGCTGGTTTAATGACACGAGGGAAAGCTAGTTCAGGGTTGAGGTGCGAGGACGTGTCCCCTGGTCCCAGAGGAGGAGCACTGCCAGCCCATGGTGTGGGCAGCACGAGCATCTGACCTTGGAGCAGCTCGTGGGCTCACAGGTCCTCAGCCACGTGCGTGGTATCTGATGCCAGCCACGGGCTGGTTTTGGGGAGCCAGGGGTGTTAATGTGACGTGTGCCTGGTGGCCATCTGCCTGCCTTTAGACATAGTGCCACTGTCTGTCTCCTGGCTGGAAAACAACCCTCTCTTGCTTTGCCTTGATACACCTGGGAAACAGCCCCGCTTTTCTGAGCAGCTCATCTACCAGGTACTGGCTTCCTGCAATCCGTGCCAATACCACATGGCCTCCAAATTTGGGGCCCAGCTCTAACAAGAACCCAAGCTTGCAGGATCAGACCTGTGCGCGTACCGCACCTGCGGGCTGGCTGGACCGAGACGGTCTTTTGGGCTGGGAACTGGGCTGGACGTGCTGGTGCTGGTAGTGCTGCAGGGAGTCTTGTGTCCTCTGCGTAGCCAGAGGAGAGCAAGCCTCCCGTCAGGTTTTTTAACGCAGACCACAAAGCTGCTGTTCTTCCTTCCAAAGCGGAGCCGGTGACGCTCGGGCACTAACGTCTTTTCCTCCCGTGCAGATTCAGCAGGCGATTTACGGCGACTTGCAGAACCACACGGTGCTTGTCATAGCTCACAGGCTGAGCACTGTCGAGAAGGCACACAACATCATTGTGCTGGACAAGGGCCGCGTGGTGCAGCAGGGCTCGCACAAGGAGCTGATGGAAGAAGGAGGTCTTTATTCCAAGCTGGTGCAGAGACAGATCCTGGGGCTGGAGGGGAGCGGCGCGGACAGTCGCCAACCCGCAGCCCGGGGGGATTCCGCGAAGGTACCCGGCGGGCTGGAGGAAGAGTTCAGGATAGACCGTTCCCTGCCGGCCGCGGCACAGGACGATTACAACAACACGGCTCACAAGTGAGGGCGGTGAGGGCCGGCGCTCGAGACGCTTGCTGGGACGCTGAAATGGGAACGGGCTCGCACGCTGCAGAAGGATGCCCGTTTGCTCACCCCGCACGCGTCACACACTCGTGCACACGCAAACACACACTACAGAGCTTCCTGCATTAGGGTCCGGCCCGGCAGGCAGATGCCGGCTGGTTAAACCGGGAAACGGATTTATTCGGGATTTATTCGAGGGAGTTGGGTCTTCAGCAATTCCCGTTTCTACTGGGTTTCTTTTCTACCAGTAATTCCTCTGGATTGGGACTTTTCTCCCATTGATATGCATGTGTAACTGCTATTAACTGTAATGGATGTTAAATGCATGCATGGAGGGGAAGGTTGAAAACCCCTTCAGGAATTTCAGGGGGTGGCTTTTGAGGCTGGATAGAAAACCAGTGACTGTAAAACAACGCCCTGCTCCCGCTATCAACCTCTGGGGCCGATTCTAAGCGAAAACTGGATCACTCCCACGGGGCTGAGCGCGGGGAGGGTTTTGCACTGAGTGCCTGCAGGCTCAGGGTCACAACCATTGCTGCTGAGCTCTATCATGTAGTCGCCATCCTTGCCGGAACGAGCCAGGGGATGGGGAGGCAGATGTTGCTTTCAGATTTGCTCTTGGTGCTTGGTGGGTGTTTGTTTTTTAAGGATGAAAAGTTTTCCCATAATTGGGTTAGGTTTTGGGTTTTTTTTGTTTGGTTGGGTTTGTTTTTTTTTAATATATTTGTGTGCACTGTGCAATGTCTGTCTGGCTCCAGCATCCACTGAAAATTGGTCTGTTATTTCAGCATTTTTTAAACTCACAACCCCGGTGCTGGTTTGAAAAAAAAAAAAAAAACCACTACTGAAGACAGGCATAAAACACTAAAAGACAGCACTTTATAAATCCCACCAAAGCTTTCTTCAGCTTCAGGCCATGCTCGCGACATCACTACGTGGGAAACCCGTACCGTTGCTTTCCTTGAAGTCCGACTTCAGCTGCCTGAAGTTTAAAATGTGTTTATTTGAATATTATTTATTAACTTACTTTTCATATGAGGGATAGAAAGAATACCTTGCTCCTAGCCCTTTGGGGTAATGGCTCTGGCTTAGTAGTGTTATCCTGCCATAGACTGGTGAAAAAACCTATGCAGCCAGGCAGGTGCTACTCAGAAACAGCATTTATATGGGGAAGACTGACTTCAGACTGTGCATCGTTAAGTAATTATCTCAAGCACTTTAGCTCTCATGTTTTCCGATATTCGAATGCTGCTGTGTTTTACTTTTTGGCAATTTTTAATTTTTAGTTGGCAATGTTTTGTTTTCGTTTAGTGATGTTTTACAAACTCTTCAGTGTCCTTGAGGAGGGATGCTCAAAAAATAAAATACTACCTCTGCCACTGAACATGGAGCCAATCTCGTGAGGCTGGTTTTTGCGTTCCGGGCTTTCAAGGTAACGTCCATCTGAGATGACGCTTGAATACAGCTGCACGCTGCACGTGTTCAGGCTCCCTCGCGGGGAATGACAAGAAGAACCTACGGAGAATTAGGTATGTAAAAGACTAGCATCTGATCGTGGCTGTGAGCCGCAGCAGTAGGTAGAACCTGTTTAAGAACTTGTTTTCATCCCGGATCCCAGCTGGTAGTCAGTCCAGCAGGAAGGGACAGGCAGGCTAACCTGTTCTCAAAGCTTCGTGACTGGAATCTTTCAGCTGCTTCGTTTTGTGATACGATAAAAATCTGTGCCTAGGAAGGAGGAGAGCTCTCTGTCTTATCTCCCTCCACTTAAGCAACCTCTGTGGTTCACTGCAGGCTCACCTACCTCACTCCTCAGTTCACCGCTTCAGTAAATGGCCGTGCATTCCTGCTTGATGAAAATATGCACTGTGGCTATGAAGAGGTTGGGGTTCCACCCAGAACCAGAGGGCAAGCGATTAATTTTGCATTTTTGTCAGTACCTGTGAGCAGAATGTGGCCAGCGGTTTGCAGAAGTGGAATTAATTTCTGCTTAATTGAAAAACTGGGGAGGGCTAGGGGGAAAATGGGGTTTCCTGGGAACTAGGGAAGCTGACTCACCCTGGGAAGCGCTGGTAGGACAATGCGTGTTAGTACCCCAGATGCCAGAAAAGAGAATTTGATCGTATCATGTGTGTCCCTCGCAGGCAGTGCTGCAAAAAGCGGAGTTGGAGGATACAAATGGAATAGTTTTATTGCAAAGACTACACTGAATTTCAGGAAGGGAGCCCTGCTTCCCAAGCCTGTTGTGATGACAATCTCAGCATTGTATTCCTAGGTCCAAAAAGCTTCAACTAAAATGGCACACTGGAAACAGCAGATTGTCTCTGCTGGTGGCACCAGTCCCAGCTGATAACAGGCCCCGACTTTGTTCACTGCCACAGGTGCTGAGTTCTCTCTTTTGCATCCAGATAACTCAAGGCTACTTTTCCACTCAGCCTTACATCTCAGGGCTTGAACAAGTCCCTTCACTGTGCTGCTGGTGTGTGGCGAGTGGAGCTGCCTGTATGCTAAAGCCATCCTCATTTTCTTATGGCCTGGCAACTAGGACTCCTTTTTGAAGTGAAAACCGGGGTCAGAGATGCCCGTTAGCCTACCCAAGCCCGGCGGTGAAGATGAGCTTAACCCACAGCAGCAGTGGGAATTGCTCCAGTGCTGGAACACGAGCCGCCTCCTGGAGCTGCCCCGTCCCTTGGGCCTCGCTGCCTGTGGGCAGTCTGTTCTTCGGGCTATTCGCCTGGAAACAAGGCCACCGTTCCCTCTGAAACCCTGAACCGTATTATTTTGTGGTTGCGGGTTTGCCCAGAGTTGACATTTACGTGGGAATGTGAACAAAATCTGTTCAGGAGTGTATCAATTACAGCCACGCAGATAAAAAGTTTCTTCTCCTCAAAGCGAAGAGTCTCCTCCGCTGGGACTCGGATGGGTTTATCTGAAGCCTTAACCCAGGGAGCCTGGCTGGAAGACTGTCATGGCAGAGCTGGAAACAATTAGGCGTTCGAAAGCACAACTGATAATTGATTACAAAGGCTGACTGTATATTCCATGGCAGGTTGTTTTTCTCACTATCAATAAGCTGTAACCGTTCCCTGCAATAGGTATAACTACAGCTTTCCTGATTTAAACACTGGGGAATCCTATCCAAGTCGAAGTTCAAGAGCAGATCCTGTACTCCTAGCGATTCCCCAAGGACAAATATTTACCCCCGTACCTTTGCACAGACAAGGTGTGGGGCTGACTGACCCAGTAAATGAGAACACAGTGTAATTCCAAAAACACAGCTGTGTTTATTCCAGCAGCTTCTCTCCTGGTGCACCAACCTCTGCCTCAAAAAGCCACTGTGTGTGTTTGAGTGGCTGTGCTTTCTAGGCCTTCAGCAGGTCTGGAAATACCACAAGCAAACAGAGTGTGCTTCTAGCGCAGCTTGAGAGATGCATCGTAGTCTGGGGAGGAAAAATAGTATCTGCCTTTTCTACTCCAGCTTCACCGTGAGCTTAAGGCAAAGAAAGTATCTGCAGGTATATAAACCTGCTCCTCTTCTCATGCCTGTGGCTCCCTGAAGGAAAGGAGAGGAATACCAATAATTCTTGCTCTCTCTCAGGCAGCAGGACAACTGTTTTTCTCCCAGGATGCTGAATATGTATGTCATGTTCATGTGTGTAGGAATCTAGTTTATGAAAGCTAAACAGAAGTATGGGCTATGATTAACATCTATAGAAGGCAATTATATTGCAAATAAGCCCGGAAACTCATCTGTCCATGGAGCAACCGGACTAGGAAGGGTTAATAAACACCAAAGATTAGACTTGCAAATTCAGTCTCCTAACCAACCAGTTTTTCCAGGAAAAGAAGTTGTTGTGAAGGTGACTTGCAAAATATGTCTAAACCTAATAAATATGCATGGTACGGCGCTACTGACCGTAAAAGGATAGGAGGTGACAGAAGGAAATGCAGGATCAAGTTTTAAAAGAAAAAAAAAAACCTAACATCTAATTTAAACTAGGCTGGATGCCAGTTCTCCCTCAAGACTGAAGCCTGACTCCTTATTTACCATGACATGGTTTCCACTGTAATCTTCCAAATTTTTTTTGTTCCATTTCTCCTGTAATAAGAAATCCTGACTTCTGTATTGTTCATGAATACTGTCACCCTTCAAAAGGATTTTAGCAAAGGCAAACAGGAACCAGGGCTTGGGAGCTGATAAATCTCAGCCTGCAGCACTGCAATATTTGATAATCCCTGTAGCCTAAAATCCTAGTTTATCTGCAGTCCTTCATATTCCACCCAAGAGATGTGCTGTCACAAAACCTTTATCTTGCATGAAAACTGCTGAATGGAAAGGCACCTTCCTACCTGTCTGAGTAGAATATAGAGTTACACAAAAGCAGCTGACCCCTACCTTGTCTCTCAACCTCAGCTGCTTTCCTGGCCAAACTTGAGAATTCAATCACACAGAGACGCTGATCAAAGTACTCAAAAGCAGACCGGATATTTAATATAGACCCTCCTCTCCAACATCCCCAGAACCCAAACATTTCCACATAGGGAGAAGCGGTATTTTTAATACATGTTGTATTTTAGCACAGATTAGTTATGTTCAGTTGTACATTCTGTGAGGACTCCATTGTTCTGCATTATGCGGTTTCTAACGTTAATACAGATTATCACTGACTAATTCAAATAATCCATTCCTTGATGTCTAGAGCAGTGAACTTCCATCAGCCCCGTGCAACACAAAAATTTGTTAGACAGTTACAGAAAAGCTCCTTAGAAGGTCACTGTCAATCATTTTTCTCCACAGCATATTAACAAGACAATTATTACCATACTGTGGTGCCCTCCACCAGAGGCACTCACCCAGAGTACCTCTACAAGCACTATTCAGTGTGAATATTTCCCCTCCACCTCAGCCTGGGACTGAGCAGTTACTATTCTTCCTCTTTAAAAGCAAAAGGCACTACGGCTGAGGAAAGCTGAGGGCTCGGGATCACGCAAAAAGGCAGTGGCAAAACTAGATTTACAACGTGAAGCTGAGTCAGACTCTTCTAAACCACACTCCCCCCGTACCAGTTTAGCTATGCTATGAAGTTAAAATAGCCAACGTTCTTGGGAAGAAAGGGCTGCTTTTAATCCTCAACTAGTTCCTCTATTATGTGTATATACAGGTAAGAGATTATGTTTGCATGTGCAGATTTACAGTCTGGTTTAACACAAGGATGTAACTCTGTCTTTTTGATGGGCATGTGCAAAGATGGTATATGATATCGTGTTGGCCTGGAAACCATCTACTGGTTTTAAATAACAAGGTCAGGCTGTTGTGGCTCTGCACAGCCATGTCACTGCCAAGGGGCACAGCTGCTGACTCACCTGGGCTCCGTGCCGAGCACCCCACGCAAGGAGGAGCTCAGCACATACCACAGTGGCAGGCAGGTGCAGTGACGCCGATGAGTGGACACATGCCCGTATCGCTAACCACCTTCTCCCCACCCTAAGCAAGCTCAGCTTCCTGCTGCGCAAACATCTCGCTCTCACCTGCCTCTGAGTACACGCGGTTTGCATCGTGGTTGTACAATAGCTTTGCGCGAAGCAGGCCAGGAAGCCTTCCCCTAGCAGTGGCGCGTTGTTGGTCACCTGTGGGTGATAAGGACAAGAGGGGGCTTTTGGGAAGGGGAGAGGAGGGGAGCGCTGAGTTTAGTGACAGGACAAAAGAACAAACATACAGCTGGCCTGTCTTCGTGCAGTTCTGCCAGGAAGTACGGGGTCACTTCCTGAATGTGACTGCACCGTCATTACATTTTAACAGCATTACATCAGTGACGATTGATTCCGTTTGCTCTACTCCATTTTTGTCCCTAGCTAGATAAAAAACGTCAACTACAAAGAACAATGACCACACAGCCGTTCCCTACTGCGTTCCTTCGGCTCAGACACTCATTCTGGTTCTCTCTTTGGTGTTACGCACGTGGAAACCAGCACACCCCTTAGCTACAGAAGCAGGTCAGGAAGGTGGTGCATGCCTCGAGACACATTCAACTTAGGCTATGTTAACACAATTCATTATTTCCAGGCATAATTGTCTTTATCAGCTATGCTAACATCAGCAGTAATTGGAGAGCTACTGCTCCACAGTGTTACCAGAGTGCCTAGTAAAGTGCTGGTGACGTACCAGATATAAATCAGAACAAAATGCAGGTATAATGTTTTAATTGATGCAGAGCTTTTACTACATTACATTTCAAAAGTATGTAATTTCACCATAAAATACATCTTTGATAGATCGCTTCTTGACCTTCACTCTTGAAGAACGTCCTTAAGATAGTCAAAAAGACCTAGGACCAAAGCCTGGCAAGGTACAATTTTTAGCTATTTTTAACGTAAATAGGTATTCAGCCTAGGCTTGAGAACAATCATGCAGTCACTCTTCTGAGATTCACGGTAGCCAAGTCCCAACCTAGTAAGGAAGTGCGAGTTAAATAATTCTACTGATTTTCCTTCCTAGTTGACAGCTGCGCAGTTCTAACAAAAGGAGAATAAGAGTGCCTACTCCACTGCCAGGCAGGAGCATTGCAGCTGGCTGTATCTGGTGGTGATGGGAAGGCTCAGAGCTCAGCTCTCCACATCTTGCAGGGCATGGGATGGAGTCTGCTCCCCGTGCCGGTCTGAGGCCTGCGGCGTAACTGTTAAATGAAACCGCCGAGCCCCTACCACCCCAGCAAGGCCGCTCGGCTCCTCCGGCAGCTGCCATCCCTCGGGCCACAAGGACCTCGAGCACCGGGCCAGCGTCACATGAGCGAGGCAGACAAAGCACACTCTGTGAGGGGCTCCACAGGCCAATGCCGAGGCCCAGCGTCTTTAGGAAACGCCGCTCAGCCTCCCTCAGCGGGCAGCTCTCCCCAGGCCAGGCCAGGCCCCGCCATGTTGGGGCCCTTCTCCTGCCCCACTGCTCCGGCTGGGCCTGGTGTGCTGGGACCTCGTGGTGGGCTTCGTCCACCGCAGGGACGCTCACATGGGCTCTCCTAGAGCCCCCCCAGCCTCCCCCTGTGCCTGGATCCCCTCAGGCCACCCAGGCCTCGCCCCCTGGCAGCCGCCCGCCACCCCCTTGGGCACCCACCCCGCCCCTCCTCCCCAGCCCCCTTTGGTACCGTCCACCACCGCGCCCCAGCACCGCCTCCCCTCCCCCCGCCGCCCAACCCCTTTGGTACGGCCCGCCCCGCGTGCTGCCGCCCCGCCCCCCCCAGCAGGGGGCGCCGAGGGCGGTGCCCACCCGGGGCCGGGGAGAGTCCGCGGCGGCACTTCCGGTTGGCGGCGGCGGGAGCGGGGCCGGGGCCGGGGCCGGGGTTACCGGGCCGGGGCCGGGATGGCGCTGGACGTGCGGCGCCTGGAGGGGCTGAGCCTGCAGGAGCTCAGCGCGCTGCTGGACGATGAGGAGCAGCTGCAGGACATGGCCCGCGAGATGGAAGAGGTGAGGGGCACCCGCGCAGCCCCGCGCCCGGGCCGCCGCCTCCCCTCGGGCCGCCCCCCCCCCCCCCCCCCCCCCCCCCCCCCCAGCCTCAGCCCACCGGGGCGCTGCCCGCGCGGCCCGGGGCTCCCTGTCCGCCGCCTCCATTACCGGTTGCTGTTTTGGGGGTGTTAGTGACCCCGTCCCCCAGCGCAGGTGACTCCCTCCTCCCGGCCCTGCTCCGGCTGCTGGGCGGTCGCGGCTCCGCCATGGAGTGACCGGTAAAAACGGAGCCCCGGCTTTACCGAGGCAGGAAGCGCTGCCTGCCCCCTCTCCCTCCCGGTCTTTTGTTTGCTGGCCCCCGGTAAAGGGGGGAGATCTGTGCCCGGGCACTTGAGCCGAGCGCTGGGTGCCGGAGGAGGGGGCGCTGAGGGCTGGCCGTGCTGGAAATGCTGGGTTTGTACTAAATTAAGAGACAGCGAGGGACCGGAGGTGGGATCAGTTTTTCCGTTAATACAGCCCTTGTTTTGTGCCTTGGCCGCGATGAAGGATTTTGTCAGGGTGAAGTCGGTCCTGTTTGTGGTCTCGATCTCGGCTCAACTTCAATTGAAAACAATCTGAAAGAGATGTCTGGTATGCTGGGCGCGGGGAAGGCTGTCAGGCTTTCTGGTGGGGTTGTTCTTGCCTATTTGAAATGTCTTTGTCAGTGTATCAGACTCTGAGTTGTGCGTTTGGATCTGTGGTTACTAAAACAAAATAGAAGCCTGTTTTCTTCCTGCTGCTGTGGTTGTCTTTTCCTGGTTTTTCTGTGTGCCGGTGGACCCTGTGTATTACAGTGCTGATACGAGGCAGCTCCAGGTTTGTTTGACCACAAATGCTCCTAAAAGCCTCTGTGTAGTCAGCGAACAGCGCATAAGACAGAACCATTAATAGGAAAACTGTAAAAGAAAGAAATATTCTGTACTGCTCTGGGTCTTGCATTTACTGATTTTTTTTTAATTAGAACATAAAGCTCAAAAAAAAAAGTCAATATATTATTGATAAAGAAGCTCAGTTTATTAAGTACAATCAATTATAATTGCTTTCTGTCAAACTAGGATTCCTGCCCTTTTGGTTCTTCTGGAAAAATTGTTCTGGATCACCTCAAACCAAATTGTCAAGGTATTACCGATGCAGAGGCCCACTGAAGGTTGATGCCAAGAAAATCGGGTGTCCTAGGGAATTTACTTGCTGCATCATGCAGCGATTTGTGTTTTGAACTTTGTGTAAACGGATTTGTGAGGAGGGGGCAGGCATAACAGCTTTGCATATGAGCTTATATTTTGAGAACTTAAACTGCTAAAGAAACAGAGACTGCTGTGATGAGTGAAACATGCAGAGCTCGTAGAGGCATCGTGGTTTGCAGGGGTCTTCTAGATCAAGACTAAATATTTGAGGAAAGTCAACGGATTAAAACGGGCTTAACTTTGTAAAGATACGAATGGGTGCAGTATTGGTGGTTTCGGTGTGACCTCTGACAAGGTACATGGCTGGCTCAGTTGGCTTTTTTTATTTTTAAATTGTTTATTTGTCAATACAGGCTTAAGACTGTAGGTCAGAAGTGACAGAAAACCTCATGACCTTAGCCGAAAAGATTCTCTCTCACTGCAGAACCAGACGATATTCTCAGTTTGACCCTCCGGTTTTCCTCTTTCGTTGGCAACAGAAGGCTTTTAAATAGTAGAGTAAAGTTCTCTGGGCCTGAGGGAATATTTTGTGGTGTTTGGAAAGTGTGGCTAGGTTTGAAGGTATTCAAGCTGTGTGGAAATACGGCTGCACTACTGTCTGGTGTAATCCTCTTTTATTGTGTGTAGAGGCTTTTACTAGAGTTTGTTCAACTAGAAGTGCATTTACTCACCTTGGAAGGAACTGGCCGTGCTGGAATACTTCTTCATTCTGTTTTTGCCTTCCCTGAATTGTTTACTGCTTGGATCTGTGCTACTGGGTCCTGAATTTTCCCTATGAAGTAAGTGGCAGGAGGAGGGAAATCCTGAACGTTAAGGAAGAAAGCCTGATGACTTCACTGCTGTTTGTGTAGGTATTCCGTTGTCAGTCCATGTGTATCTAGGTTGTAGGGTTATTCCAAAGTCCTTAGATTCATAATTTCGTTGTGACGTGCCCATAAATCATGATTCCTGAGTCACTCCTCTGAGGTCACTTGTATTTTTAGTGGCAAAGTTGGCTGAAGCTGCTTATTCTGTAATTGAAAAAAAACCTTTGTTCTCCTTCTTGCAAGGGAAACCCAGCTCAAAACCCAATGTTCTGTTCACAGAGATGATGATTTGGAAAACTACCCGGCCTTCTTGCTAAAAGCTAAAAATAGGCACCTTCCAGCCTCAAAGGGAATGTGTTCCTGTACGGCAGTTGAGCAGAACTTGTATGTGTCGTTGGCGGGGGGTGGGTGTGTGTATATCTGTGTGCTCACGCGTGCGTTCGTATTTTCCCGTGGCGATGTGCGCGTACAGCGTCCTTCGCCCTTTATCCCCAGGTACGCGAGAATGCGGCGTCGCAGAGCTAGGCTGCTGCTTTTTCTCTCTGTAAGGTTGTTTTTGAAGCCTCTGGGCTTTTAGTGCTTGAACAACGAACATCTTGTCTGTTAGAAAGAGGAAGGAAGCCAATTGTCTGGGACTCCTAGTCTTTTAAAACTGAGGAGGGTTTTTTTCTTTTGTAATCCTTTGAGCTTAATATCGGTAGTACATCTACAGTATTCATCTGTATGAAATAAAAGTATATTGTTTATAAAAGTCAGTCTCAGCCCCATAACTCTAAACACAGATGAGGGAATTTGTGACCTGACATTGGTGGTAGCTCGATCAATTTCTCCTGCGAAAATGACTTTTCTTTTCAACACCTTAATTATATGAAGTCAAGAAGTCAGAAATCTGTTGCCTTCCTCTCATTCTGGGATTTCAGAGTACACTGGCAAGCACAGAAGGGGTTTTTGAGTGCAGTTGTTTTCTCAAAAGCCGTTTGAGAAGATCGGGCAGGGCAGAAAGTCCATGTTGAAACTATGTGAATGCGTGCCCAGATTTCTTGGATTCCCGCTCCTGTCCTAAAACCGCATTGTGTAAGTGGTTATGTTCTTGTTTGCCAAACATGAAATTTAGTCACAAAGTTAGGAATTAGGCTTGGTGACAACTATAGATTTTTCTTTTCCAGCTTAGCGTTGAATGAGTAACCTGCCTGCGTCTGATGAGCGCAAATTGCAGATCTGGGTGCTGCTCTCCCCTGGAGTTAATGTTTAGGAATTGCACCTTACCTTCTAACCTTTATTTTGTCGTTTTAAAGCTGGTGCTTATATCATCGGAAGATCTACATTTAGCAAAGCTAGTTACTTTGGAATATGTATTACTATTTATTACCAAACAGGTGGTGTTAGAAGGTGTATTATCATTCACCAGTCTGTAATGAAAGCACTGGAAGTCTCTGTTCTCCTACTCTGCACCTGTCAGCTCCTGTTTCAGGGGTTAATTTGACACTCCAAATGTGCATCCTCACACTTCTGCAGTGTGACTGCATATTTTATTCCTAACTTGCAAGTATGTGTAAGTGAAAGAGAGACCATGGGAATGATAGACTACAGCAAGCCCGGAGAAACCTAAAACTAATGTGGATGTGTGCTATGTATAAAGCAATTAAACTGGTGCCACTTAAAACTTCTTTTTATTTATAGGTCCTTAAGAGACTTTTTCTTGAAAGTATGGGACTGCTTGCCGTGGTGCTTGCCAAAGCAAGCTTGTAATTATAGCAGCACTGGATGGGCTCTGTGGGTAGTAGGGATTTCAGTCGCTCAGACTGCATCGCAGGAGGCATCTGGTCTGGAATTGTTCTGGGAACGTACTTCTGGATGGACAGGAGTGACGCTACTCGGAGACATTTTGCACAGAGACATTTGTAAATCTTGATGCAAACCATTATTTTGCAGTAAATGATAAACAGTTATAATGTTGCTAAGCTGGTACTAGCTTCTGTTTTAATTTTATCCAGCATTTTTCTTCCTTTTTTTAAAGTGGAATGAAACAAAGCTGCACTTGATGAAAGTGGTAGAATCTCAATTCCCAAAGCAGTTGCTGTTGCCTGTTCCTAGAAGTGCTTATTAAATAAATGCTCGAGTAAAATTATTCAAATTATTTCTGTTAAAGAAACTCACATTTTAATCATCTTAAGTTTTGAAGTACTGCATAATTTTTGTCTTTAATAACCTCTGTGCATCCATGGCTTAATTTTCTTGCAGCGCGCACAATTTGGTTTGAGTGGTCTACTCAGTGGTGAGCAGTACTTCTGCCATCAAAATCCTTTTGTAAGCAGCTCAGTATCGTTGCCCCTATTCAGAATTCATAGTGAGAGCTTAGCAGTTTAAAAAAAAAAAAACCCAGAACTTATGTTCTCTTTAATATCACCCTGTCTCATTATGTCTCGTGATTCTGAGTGGTATTTCTCATCTGATTTCAGGTTGATGTTTCCAGCCTGTTGAAGTGCACGTGACCTCCATAGTCTTGTTAGCAATCCTGCTAGAGTCGCGGGCTGTCAGCTTATTTCTCTTAATAACTTTTTTCATTGCACTTCCAGGAGGCAGGTGGACATCTGATGCAGTAGCAGTTTCCTGCTAATGCACATTTTTGTCACGCAACTTGGGTGACAACAAGATAACTTCTATTGGATTTATTCCTTGCTTGGCTGTTTGTCTTGGGCTTGTGGGAAGCTGTGAATGGATGCTGAAAGCACGCTTTGTGTCGCATTGATAATCTTAATAGATTGGTCATGCTGCACTGTAGCTTTGACTCTTGGATGATTTTGCAGCTAGGTTTTCTTGTTTTAAATTAGTCAACCTTTTTTGAAAGTTTTTCTGTGGGGCTTTTTGGGCTCACTTCACAGTGTTTGCTTTTCTAATTCCTTGAATTAACTTCTAAATGCAGCGGAACAGTTGCAGAAAAGTTTATTATGCAGACCTTAACATCGGTGCCAGAGATTATTCTGGTTTCTAAAATCGTGACTGTGTTCAAGTTGCATTGCTTTGGGATTATATCTATTCTGTTTGTTGTGAAATAGAATTCACTCATTCACTCATTCCACATTCAAACTTTTTCCAGTGACATGAAGCATTTGAATGTCCTGAACCAGCTCCTTCTTAAGTTTCATTAAATGTCATTCCTAGGTTTACCTTGTATTTGAGGAACTGGTTCTTCTCATGATTTTGAGTACGATTCAATTTGAATTTCTCATCTCTTCAAACTGTCCATTTTTTACAAGAAATTTGACACAATCTAAGTGGAAGTGAAGACTTCAAGAGTGATACTTGAATTGATCACTAAATGTCAATCATGTTTTTATTCAACTTCTGTAGAAAAAAATGTGCCCTTTTTAGAAGGTCTATAATCTGGAAAAAGTTGAGTCATTAAGTCTTGTGTAATTTTGAGCACCATAACTTAAAGTGTGATTACGAATACCTTAACTATTTTCAGTTTTAACCCCAGTATTTTAAGACTTTCACTTAAGTTTAGACTAGATTGCTAGATATCAGATGCCAAGGACAGGAAAGGATGTCTCCCTGCATTAGATATAAGTAGGTCATAATATTGATTTTTTTTCTTGTTTGTACAAAGTGTGGCATGTACATCGTGTCACGCTGATATTTATTCACCTTTACAAATGTGAAATTATTTGAAAGTCAAGTTATTCAGAAAATCATTGTAGAAAGTTACACATTTGCTTCCTCCTTCCCATCCCTAGTCCTGTTGAGAGACTGTTTAAAAACACCACAAAAACCTAATCTGACTTAAGGAAGCTTTTTCTGATACTCCTTCTATTTACCTGTAGTTCTTCCTTCTTTGTGTTATATATTATTTCAGTAAAAAATTCCTTTTCCTGCTCCTGAAATGTTTATAGCTTTGTGTCCACTGGCTTTTTCTCTCCAGAGGAAATACTCATGTTCTTCAGCCCAAAGAAAGATCAAAGTCCACTCACAAAACTGGTCTTCCCAGACTGACTGCGCAACTGGTTTGAAATGAGAATATCAGCCGCACCAGCAGTGAAAATACGATCACCAGATCAAATTGAAATCGCTTGAAGGAAGTAGTTTGCTCATTAAAATGGTGAAAGAGGAGAGGCATCAGAAACCATGAATCTTTTTGCACGCAATCTTCTTTGGCTGGCAGTTCAGAAGACGGCTGGTTAACAAAACTTGCGGTGATGGCGGGTGATTTGCTAAGAAGCTGGATGCCAGTAATTAAGCTGTTAAATTGTGTGTATTTTAGTTCCCTTCATAATTGTTAGAGAAAATGTAAAACGGAGGGGACTTAGGCTTTCTGAAAGCAACAGTCTAACAGTGTTAGATCTTATGAGAAGAAAGAAATGAAAGCAACCAGTTTAATTTAAATCATTTTCTATTGGGTTCAAAATGGAGAAGAGAGGATTTGCCTTTTATTCTTGGAAAGGATTCAAGTTGAACACAAGCATAGGGCCGAAAGTCTGTTTAGGCTCAGTGTGAGAATCTTGTGGAGACAAAACAGTATTGCGAGTACAGTTTCTCCAATTTTTACAGTTTGAAATAGAATTTTATTTTGCTTTATGTAGACTTCAGGACTCAGCATTATCCCTGACTTGTTTTTTTTTTTTTTAAGTAGTTTAGCAAGAACAAGTGTAAGAGAGTAAAACTTTGATATTTGAAGAGCAATCTCTGGGCCCATGTTTAAGTAACACTGAGCCAATTTTGAATTTAGAAGATTAAAGCAGTGTGTAAGTATTTCAAAAGGAAGTAATTGCTTTTGAAGACACTGTTTCTACACTTGGACTGTCTTTTCACCTGATGCACCTCGTCGTGTGCTCAGACTACCAAGAACACCTGAATTCTGATCTTCCCCTTTTCTGGAGCTGTAAATAGCTCAGTTAAGTTTCCTCTTTTCCTGTTTCTGAGGTGTGGCTCTCCTGTATCCACTCATGAGTGCACAAGGAAGAAGGCACTGTACTCTTTATGTTTGCAATGAATTCTGTGCGACTGTCGGTAAATAAGGTCTGTTAGGGCTAAACAGGGGTGGTGTGGGCTAGAAGGGGCATATTAATGTAGGAAGTCACAAAAAGTGTACCAAACGTTTTGTTGGCATGAGGACACCTTAATAGAATCAGTCTCTTGTGCCGTGGGAGAATTGTGCCACTTGTTGATTCAGACTGAAAATCTGAAATCAGATCCCTGGGGTTTTTTTTTTTCCTTTTGATATTTGAATATTTTAATGAATCTAATGTGTCATCCAGGGCAAACACTCAGCCTTCCCAAAGCTCACGAAGACTGGATAAAATTGCGTGCGTTGTGTGTGTATGAGCAACTCGGAATCTTGACGGATCTTGATTTTCTGAGAATTGTCATTTGTTCCTTAGGAACAATGTCTTCAGGCTAGGATATGTTAAGCAGAAGGATTAAACTAAAAAACAAGCTTTTGGCATTAATCCAGGTTTGATTTAGCATAGTTGGGGAAGAATATTCTGGAGAAGGCACCGCAAGGATGCAGTCCTAGGTTTTTGCATTTTAATAAGATAAAGGATGACATTCCTTTGCAGTCTTGTTGCATGTTACTGCTGGGATTCATAGGGTTGTTTTATTTTTTTTTTTAAGAGCAACTGTTGCTTTATCTGTCAGTGTTCGTCATGAGGGAATGGTAAGGGTGGTGCATGAGGTGGGAATGAAGAAGCATCTGCATTAAATAATGAGTAAAAGTAAAAAGCAGCTTCAGGTAGCAGGACGTGAATGTAAAAATCTGATCTGACAAAGCTGTGACACCCGACAGGTCACACCGCGCATAAATTTGTGACAAGAATTAGAAATCACTTGGGTGACATAAAATGCACTTCTCTGCCACTTAGCAGAAATATCGAAGTGAGCGCCCAGAGATGGTTTCTACACAGTAACCAAACCGTACATGCTGTTTGTGACGTAGACCTTCTTATGCCTTCTAGATTATGTGCTAGTAAAACAGTATACTAGTAGAGCAGTAAAAATACAGTTTGTGAGAAAGGGTTTTGCATGGCAGAAAAAAGAGGTCGGGGAGAAGAGCACAATAGCTGAAGCTGACCATGCGCACCAAAGCAGCAGCCATTCCCACTGCTGATAAAAAGTCCAAAAGTATTGTTGTTTGTTGCAGGTCCAAGACCATAGTACTCATTTTTACAGAGCTTACTTTTGGTGTTTATTTAGGACTTTTGAAATTCGTATATTGTCTAAAAAACTGTTAGTCTTGCTTTAATATTTTCGCTATCATTTCACGCACTTTTTTTTTTTTTTTTTCCCCAGGCCCAAAATGTTCAACACAGCAAGGACATGACTCTTGCCAGCAACCGCAGTCTGGCAGAAGGCAATCTTTTGTACCAGCCAAAGCTGGAGTCTTTGAAAGCAAATTTGACTGAAAAATACCAAGAGCTGCAAGTTCTTTTTGAAGCATACCAGATAAAGAAAACAAAACTAGGTAACATTTTCTGTTGACGATTGTGATTTGCTGTTTTCTAAGTGAATGTAAATCTCTTGCGCTTTGGTTGGTTTTGATGTCTCATTTTTAACTGCGTGAATTAGGGTACAAAATGCAATGTCATTCTGTGTAGTTCTGAAACAGATCGTGCTTCTAATGATTTATTAAGTATGTGTTACACCTGGTAACAGACACTGTAGACTATTTCTATTACTGTGTGGTTACCTACCTGTTCTCTGAATGATCAAATTCATTTACCTTGCTAAAAAGAAAATATAGTTGGAATTTTCAGTGGTTAATCATAAATCCAATGGAATATTGCATTTAACTTTCTCATTTCGTACTGAATTATGAAGTATTGTACGTCTGATTCTGCACTTGCTGAAGCGCTTTGTCTTTCAATATTATAAATACATAATTGTAATTAAGTTTCAACTTTTAGCACTCTGACAATATTCCTATATGTTGGGAATATATTCCTTATTATTCCTATTCCTTAATATATTTTTTTACTGTAGATCATCCTGTCTAGAACAATGGAGTATACTAGTTGTATATATGTGCCTTAGAAATTTTTATGCTTCTGGAGGCGGTATACCTTCAGTTAAAGTCACTTAGAGCCAGCTGTCATTTACTGTTCTTTTTGTGCCGTTACAGACAGACAATCCAGCAACGCTTCGCTGGAGACACTGCTAGCGCTGCTTCAGACAGAGGGGGCTAAGATTGAGGAAGACACAGAGGTAATGACAGCACGCTTCAATTCTGCCGCTTACACCCGTTACCGGGGACTTTCAGTGCGCATAGCTGCAATGCAGGGTTGAACGTGGCGCAGACTGAAAGGAGATTTTTGAGAATATGGTCTGGTCTCTGCTTTGAACTTCATTTAAGTCATTTGAATTTTTTTATCTGAGTAATTTTTTACTCTTAACATCTTTGAAATTTAAGAGAGAAAATGCTCCTTTTCAGAAAAGAAAGCCGAATCAAACCCTCTTAATTCCTTGGCATTGCCTTCAAACTCATAGCATATAAATGTGGAATATTCTGTTTAATTGTGTTTGCCTGGAATATGTATTAATCCATTACAAATGTCGCTTAGTAACCTAATGAAAAACTGTGCCTGCACTGTTTTCTCCAGCATTTCCGGTGAAATATTCCATTATGGTTTCAGCGTTTCTGTCTAGGTGCCAGCGGTGACCACTCGCTGTGATACGAGTGCTGGAAGGGTGGTCTTTTTTCAGAATAATAAGAGCGTTGGGTTTTGTTTGCTGCTTTGCCTGAAGGACATTCTCTAGAACTACATAGCATGTTTGCATCAGGGAAAAAAATCTGCTTCTTGAACCCTGTGTTTTGATCAGAAAAAGACATTCCCAGGACAAGTTGAATTTTGTAATTATACGTATGGTCATCTCTCCTAATTATTAAACATCATTTACCTAAGTAAGCGTGAGTATTAAACCTGGCTTAGCAGTAATCTGCCTTTCTGCACTGAGCCTTGCAGAGTTCTCAGTGCTTCTGTTGGCATTGCAAGCAGTACTGAGCGGAATTCAGCTTAGCTGGCAATCTGGAAAGCTGTTGAACTTGATTTGTTCCTGTCTCTGATGATCAGGGGAATGTTCAGAGCCAGATTCTTGTTCTTGCTGCTGTTGTTTCAGTATAAACTTATGCAAAAATGATATTTGACTCCAAATGCTTCTGAGTAATAACTAATTCAAAATTCTGCTCGGAATTCGTAGTATGCCAGTCATCTTCCATATGCCAGCTGGAAAATCACAGGCAAAATTACGCTATTTTTAGGATGTAAGCCACTTAGGTTCTCTTGCAGTATGCCATTTTCTAAGAGATTGTTCCATATTTGACAGAATATGGCAGAAAAATTTCTTGATGGTGAAATACCACTGGATTCCTTCATTGATGAGTACCAGAGCAAGCGTAAACTGGCTCACCTGCGGCGTGTAAAAATTGAGAAGCTCCAAGAAATGGTGCTGAAGGGACAGAGACTTCCACAGGTTCAGCCGCAGGCTCAGCCGAGAGCACCCGAGACAACACCAGCACCTCAAGATTCCTACACTTCGGATGCAAACACTCCTCCTTCAGTTGTGCCCCGCCGAATACCACCCCCTCCACCTTCTTCAGTCCCAGCAGGACGCTTTCCTACTCCGTTTACTGCAGCCATGAGTCCAGGACCAACTCTTTCTTATCCAGGTGCTCCGTATCCTCCTCTTCCCCCTCGACCAGGAGTTCAGTCTGCGAGTCAGGTGCCGCAGCCGGGATACCCTTCTCAGTTTGTACCACAGTTTCCTCCAGCTCTTCCCCAAAGACCACCTCGCCTTCCACCACATCCTGGCTTTATCCTCCAGTGAATATTTTGGTGCGCCTAACTTATGTATTGGTGCTTATATTTCCTTTTTCTCCCCATCAGAGACTTAATGTGGGCAATGGAAAGCCTCTGGTTTTTTGCACAATGGAGTACAAAATCTGAGCTGTGGCACAGAGGTTTGCAATTGCATTTAGTAAATGTGATTATTTTTGTTGTCAAATATCAGTGATGACAAGGTTTTTCTAGGAATATGATAAGGTCTAAATTTTGTAAATCTGTCAAATTGTGAAACAATGTACAGAGGATTTCCTGACGTTACAGATCAAATAACGCTCTGAATTCTTTAGTGGTGGTAAATCAGCATCCTCTTCTGTTCTGATGTATTCCCGTCGCAGCTGGATGTATGCCTGGCAAACTGGGAGCTATTTGTCTTGCTAAAGAATTCTCTGTCAGTGCCAGTGTTTGGAAAGTAACACCCGTATCCAAATACTGGGCAGAGAGTTGCGATGGCCCGCATCAGCACCCTTTGCAGTGTGCCCACACAGCGGCATTCGTGGCCAGGTGCGTAACGTTTCAGAGCTCGCTGAGATGAAACTCTTGTCAGAAAACGTTCTATGGTTAAAAGTTACAAGAGTTTCATTTCTACATTTCAGTTGTTACGTTAGACTTTTCATAATAAAGTGTACACTCCTCCCACTCCTAACTAGCTTGATATCCTGAAAGTCCTGGTCTCTTGAAATTAAACTAAACTGTTTGTAGAGCCAGTTTAGAGTTTTATAGAAACTTTACCAGGCATTTTTATTCCCTTGCCTATTAAGACTCTTTCTTACTTTTTTTTTTTCTTTTTCACGCCGTGGATACAGAAGTGATTTTTTTTTTTTTTTTTTTTTTTTTTTTTATACAGGTGCTTAGCTTTTGATACTATGTGATTCCAGGAATCTAGGCAGGGTATTTTCTTAATCAAAGATTGGGTTTTCACATCATGTAATTGCCCACTTGAAGCTCCAGAATTTCATTTTGTCTCTCAAACTCTGTCTCGTTTGGCAGAACTATTTTTAACTTTCCCATTTCCTTTAGTTTTGTGCAGTTTTGAGCATGCGTATCTATCTGGAATTTGCACTTACCATTTCTCTGCAAGCAGGCGAAACACAAAAGCTTTTTGAACTCCATGGTGGCGGTTTTCATCTTACATAATCCATTCTTGACTTCTTATGCCACTGGAGGGGGAGGCTTTTTAGCAGAGCTTGGATTTCATTCTCAATGTGACTCTTGAAGCCGAAGGTGCAGACCCATGCTGGTATTTTAATCTAGCGTTGGGGGAGGCAAATCTTAACACTTGTTGCTTGTGCAGGATGTATCCATAAATTAGTTATCAATTTCTCACATCCACAAATAACTTTCAGCTGATTCGTGGTAACTTAAGAAATTTACAGTCCAGAATCTGTCGTAGCCCCTGTGTTATTTCAGAACACTTTCACATCGTTGATCTGGAATGCATTACATTATTTGGAAGTCTGTACTACAAACAGCATCAGTCAAAATAGAATATCTTTTTTTTTTTTTTGGTCTTTATGCAAGACCCTTGTCTGTCCCTTAATCATTTCCTCTGGAGTGTGGTGGTTGCTAGCAAATACTAATCTGAAATTAAACTCATAACAGGAAGCTCTCTGTTCTGAAAATACGGTTATTTGGCTGTTTCGCCTTCTGAAGACAAAGGGCAAAAGGTTGGTCAGTGTTACTGGCATCTGAACCAATTCCCCAGCGTAAGTCTGGAAAGTTTCTATAGGCGGGGGATTTTGTGAAGCAGTGTGCATTGGATTTGTTTGCAAAGTGTGTTTTTTCTGTAATCTAGTGATGGTACAGGATGTGCTTTTTTTTAAGATAGTGTAATATCTTTTCTTGGTATTATTTTTTTCACTGAAGCTTCGTTTGAGCATGGTTAATTATGACTCGTTTCAAAGTAATTTTGCTGTGCTGTTAGTGCTGGTATTTGGATGGCAACTGTTGTATCTGAATGCTAAACAAAAGTCTGCTGTCGAAATGATTCGTGTCCTAGGAAGAATTAAAGTCGATGGGGGCTACCAGGGTGGTGACCGAGTACCAGAAATTCCTACTTTGAGCCTGCTACACAAAAACTCTAAAACACTCTCAAATTAGTTTTGCTACCATTTAATAAAAACAACCAGGTAGATTTTACACTTATCAAGTGCCAACTTTTTTTCCGAGGGTTGAAAATCCTCAGAAGTGATGGAGGTGACGGATAAGTGTATTGTGAATTTGCACTGCGTTTTATGTACCTAACTTTATTGGTATTAGTAGTCCAAAAATATTTTTACTACTTGTTAAATTTTCTGTCTTTTGGTAACTTTTGTGATAATATGACCTTTCAGGGATACTTTATCTAGAAACAAACTCTTGTGCAAACTAAACACAGACAAAGCTAATGCAATTCTTCTGTCTGAAAGCGAAACAATGCATTACTGCATATGCATGTGGCTGATGTGCCTTAGGATCACTACTTGTGATTGTAATACTAGGATATTAGCGTTTTTATAATTTGAATGGCCATTGCTTAACTCTAATTTAAGGGCTCTTCAAGAGCACTTTCTTCTACAAAAAAAGCTCACCCTCATACTTCAGAAAAAACAAAGGCTGTATCTGCTGTTTGTAAGCTTACAGTTGTCTTCACTGATGGCTAAGTGTGAACGTGGTGTTGTAACTAATGTGATGTTTCAGTTATAGCAATCCCTTAACTGAAATCCAGCTGCTCATGGAAAAAAAACGTTTTGCCATTAATTGTGTGTGTGTGCGCACAAACTGTAAATACATACTTGACTGCTGGCGATGTTTAAGAGTAAAGGAGAAAGGTGACTGTGGAAAGCTGTTTAAATCCGTTCGGAAACAAACGTTACGAAACACTAACCTGGATGAGTCGGGCGTGAGGTGTCGGTGCTTTCGGCCTCTTGCCCTTCGACAGCTTCTCCTGTTCTGTTAGAGCGAATAAATAAGTTCTGCTATGGCTAGGATGTTTAGAGTCGTACTAATTTGCACTGTTTTTAAGATAGTGAGATTAAAATGCCATAGGCAAGCTGAGACTTGAGAGGGGGTGGCTCAGTATGCTTGCCAAAATATATATATTGTTATGTTGTCTTGAGGATTTTTAAAGTCTGCTGCAAATAGCATATACTTCCCCAGAGCAATTGGAGTGGAGAAAAATCTTTTAAATACGATGTGTAACATGGCTTTAGAGTGTTGGCAGCGTTGAAAAGACTCCCTTTTGGATGGCATAACTTTTGCCAGTCTTTGTGTGAGGCTTTGTAAGTTATGACTAATTCAGTTGTATGTGGTTAGGTTGTTTGGTGATCAGCACTTGAATGGTTCTAACTCAAGGGTGAGTTTCTCTGCGCTTCAGTGCTGTCTCCTAGAGGAAGCGGAGTCAGTTGTTCTAGCACAGCTGATCCACACGCGTCGCCTTGCTACCGGTGACCCTGGAGGGACGATACAGAATAAATATAAGCTTTCATGTGATGCCCGGAGGCAGAGCCCTGGGCACAGTCCGATCATGGACAACCGTTAATGTTTAGTGCCCCAACTTCCACAACCTCAGTCTCGACCTCTTTTGGGACTTCTCTGCCCTCTCAAACTGGAATAATGACTTAGACACGGAGCTCAAATCGACGATTCCTTTAGCTTGAATATAGAGCTACTTGGCAAACGTTGAGGTCGGAGAAGGTAGAGTCGTCCTGCACCTAAACGGTTCCTCTGTGTAATCCTGGACAGTCTAAAAACGGGGCACTTTTATCTGCCTAGCAAGTTGTGAAACATACAGTGGATTTGTTTGCATAATAAGTTTTTCTGTAATCTACTGTGGTCTGATTTTAAATAAAATAGCGTATCTCTCTTGGTGTCGTGTTCCTGTTGTGACTTCATTTCGTCACCATGCAGTTCTGTCGGTGTTTTTCAATACTAATGGTAGTTCTTATGTAGCAACAGTTGTAGGTGAGCGTAGAACATAAATTTGCAAGAAAATAACTTTAATTGTTCATAGTAAACCTGTTCCTCACGTTTTTAATGACTGGGTATGGTGAGTCCGTTTTGTGGGTAGCTCGTATAGGTGTGCTCAGAGTGGATTCTGCACGCTGTATTCATGGCAGCGAGGTAGGTGGGCTCTTGCTGGTAGGGTCCCTTCGCTTCTGTGTTAGCGTCCCACAGGATAGTGGAGGTGTTTAGAATCTCCCCCTGGAAAAGCTGAAGAAAGGGAGAAAGCCGCTTTTATTTATTAATAGATGAAAAACTTCTTAGATTTCAGCCAAGTCAAGTTAGCAGAAATGAGTCAACCTGAGTTACTTAGGAATGTGAGTCAGAGGGCAGAAAAGACCTGATGTAATCTTCTGTAATATCTGTCACTTTAATAGCTGTGTAGCATACAAGTCCTACTGCAGAATAACTGATAATATATGGAAGAAAATCTTCTTTAATTGTTTCTTGATCCATTCAGTCTGCGGTGGCCACAGAGATTTGATAACTTGCTGATGCAGGAATAGGAAACCACAAATAAGGAAAGCTTGCGGTGCTGACTCAGTGCGGGTGGGCGAGGGAAGGGGGTGATGTTACGTAAAAGCTGCAGCTCTTCATCTTGGCTCTTCTAAGAATTGGCAGCGATGCCCGTGTAAGTGCCTGCTCTGAAACTGGGGTTCAGATGGCCCTTCCGCGTGGCTCATGTGCACCGGGAGATTGTTCTGGCTGGGACCGTTCCCTGGGCAAAGGAGAGGTAACCCAGTGCAGGCAGACCTTGCCAGGCAGGGGGCTCGTGTGTCGGTTGTGTAACGGCTGACAAAAAAGCAAAGTCACACAAAAATTGCCAGTGGTGCGTCAGTGATACACGGGCAATGTTTCATGTTGTCTTGACTTGTCCCTTGTCTGTGGAAGCTGGCTTTGGAAGCCTACGCGGATCCTTCAGTAGCCCTTGTTCCTGTAATTTGAGTCCTTTTCTAGTTGTATATTAATCAACCCTGATAAGAGTTTTTACAGTTATGTCTGTTTACCTTTCCGAGACTTTGTCACTAGAAACAAGATGTGTTGCTTTGAGTTCTTCTGAGAGATTTTTTTACTCGAGCGAAGTTTCAGAGAAGCCTGATTGAGACTCTGGTGCCCCAGCTGACATCTTGTCCCTGGGCAGCCCATGGTGGGTTCTCAGCCTCACCTGAAGCCAAATCTCCATTTTTCTCCCCATCCACAGGACAAATCAGACTGCTGAGCCTGGAAGGCTGTTGCTAATGCATACCTTGAGCCCTGCGTCCTGCTGTGAGCTAAAAGCTATCTTTTAGTGCTATATTTTTATCTCCAGCCTGTTCAAGGGTGCTTTTTCTGCACTCTCACAGATGATGAGTAGGAATTTTTTTTTTTTCTTCAAAGCTTACACCATTTCCTCTTGCCACAGAAGCTAATCTCACACCTTGCGACGTGCCCTTGTAGTTGCATGTCGTTCTAGCAACCGCTGCTTGGGGTAGGCCAGTTTCTCAGAGATTCATTCGTCTTGAAAGAAGCCAGCCGCATCCCGTAGAGCACGGGAGGTGACAAAGCGGCTGTAGTTCTCCGCACTGGAATGAGACCACTTGGTTGAGGAAAAAATGCTGAGTCGGGGGGAATGTGGAAATGTAATAACGTCCTTTGTGCTGGTGGGTGTGGTAGTTGTCGCGCGCTACCAGCAGTGGTAGGCTATGAGGGGAACACACACCAGCTTTGTGCTTTCCCCGTTGGATTTAAACTTGCATACCTATGAGGCGTTGTGTTAGCTGGTGTTTCTGTTTCCCAAGTCGCTTTTCTGATCGGGCTGTTCAGGAAATACAGTCACTAAAAATAGTGCTGCCCAGACGCGTGGCGGGTGCCTCAGTCAGCGCTGCCGCCAGGTCAGGCGTGTAAGGGAGATCAGCAGCCACCCATTACAGGGCAGGTTTTCGTGGCTTTACTTAAGGGCTCCTAAAAACATACTTTTACAGAAGCTTTTTTAACCTGACTTCCTAGAGCATGTACTGGCACTGTTTTCCATTTATGTGCTTTATTTCAGTGAATTTTTTTTTTCTTCCCCAATGATCTGGGACGCTCATGTTTTGTGCACTTTGCTCTCTGTAGCAGTGCTGGTACTGAACTTCAGCTGCCTTGTGTGCTCCTGTTCAGACTAATTTGTGGTTCCTGGAGATTTGGCTGCCAAGGGCGGGGAAAGGAGGGCTTTGATAACACGCTGTTTGACAGCTGCTGCAGGAAGAAGGGCGAACTTCAGCGGAAGGGAGCAGAATGTCACATTTCACAGCTTTCGCTTGGTTATTTTCCATTGCTTTTGTTACAGGTACTGAGTGACATTTGTTCTCAGTAGCACATCAAGTTAAACAGCTTCCTCTCTCCACAGGTACGGCGATGGTATTTAAAAGTCATTAGCAAATTTGGTTCTGTACAGCAGGATGTCTTGATGGGAGTCCCAGAATTAACCTTTGCATACACAGTTGGCAGTTGTGATTTATTTATTTATTTATTCATTCATTCATTTTTTGTCTACTACACATAGCAAATACTTTGCAAAAACTATAGGAGTTTAAAGATCTTAGTCTGGGCAGTAAGTTTAATTTTGGTGTAAAAATTACTTTATACTTCAAGTTATACTTCAAGTGCCCTTTGGAGCTTGTTTTTCTTTTTTTGCTGGTGTTTTCTGAGATTTTGTATGTGCTGGCGCAGGTTGTTTTACCTGCAGCCTCTGTAAAACGATTTCAGTAAATCGTAGTGAAGCAGCAGTGGTGTTGAACAAGTTACATTTACCCATAGCATTGTTCTTAAAGCCATGTTTTACTTTAAAGAATTCAAAAATAAGCTTTAAATATAGCTGTGGCTAGACTTACGGTAGTGAGATTTAAAAGTTGGTATTCTTGATTAATCACTATTTCCATTATGACATGTAATGTTGTGAGCGGTTAGGATGACGTCAGTCTCCCAGCAAATATATCTTTACCACTGGCTATAAATAGACTGCGAGCTACTGTGGCGAGTGCCTCCTTGTACCAAGAGAATTTGTTTCTGAAAGAAAGAAAACTCCGAAGTACGGCGCTGGCCACGGTTGCGTGTTACTCGGTGTGACAGCAGGCACATGAAGGACGCAGCTGGGTAAGCCGCTCCCAGCTCTCCTCCACCGCTGCTGTAGGTGAGAGGTTCGCCATAGCTTTGGGGAAAGGCTGAGAAGGATGTAAATCATTGGACTGGAGACGATCGTGACGTAATTTGCAGGATTAGACCAGCTGCTTGCCTTGCCCAGTAACACCCACCAACACCAAAGCCTTTTAATGTGGAACGCGCTTTATACATACAATTGATCGGGAAATGAGAATTGTTGCTCATAAAACTGTGAAGTCTGTTTTATGATGTGTAATCTCAGAAATCTTAAAGTCATTATGAGACTGCTGCAGAACTAAAATAAATAATACGATGCCTTATAAATGTGTTTTCTTGAGATACAGAAACTTGTAATTCTAGCTCACTGCTTCATAGCTGATTGTTAATCATAGGACCTGAGAGTCATGGTTTTTACTGTACCTTGTATGAAACTTGATTGTAATCATTTTGGGGCGTCACAAGGAAGTGGAAGAAAATGTTAATTCCTGGCTTTTTTCAAAGGGCCCCTCACAAATCAACTCTTAAATACCAGGGAGCTGTGTTTACCCTGTTGCGGGCATCCTCGCTGAGCTCCAAATGCGTCAGGCTTCCCCTTCCACTGGTGCATCCAAGTTGCACCAAGAGAAGACACCTGGCCCTGCAGATACTGCCAGGTAAGTATAAAAATAAAAAAAAATAAAATAAAATAAAAATCTGGTTCTTGCAGTTGTGTGCCAATGGCCCTGATGAGCTGCTGCGAGGCTGCAGGTAAGGGCTGCCCCGGCTGGAAGCTCAACATTGATCCTGCACCCACCCACGCTGCGGCGCCTGGATTGCGCTTGTGTTTATCCAAGCTACTTCTGTTCAAGCAAGGCTGCCAGTCACCCTGGCTGGCGGCAAGAGCCATGTGGTGATCATATGCAGCAGAAATTAATGTGCTGCTCGGCCCTGGGGAGCTGCTCACGCTGGGCTGGGAGCAGGTCTTGCCTTAGCGCTACAGCTGCATCAACAGAGACAACTGTATATGTGCCTAAATATGTGTGTGTGTCTATATATATTAAAAAAAATATGCAAACATGCCTATATATATATATCTCTAGGCACACAGAAAGCCATACATACAGCTGCACAGCTAGACATGACTCTATATATTTATGCACACATATACCTAGCTACAGCTAGACATGATGCTCTACAGCTATGTGTATCTGTACCTACAGCAACACATATGTGAAGATATAGAGATGTAGAGCAGATAGGTGGAGGGCTAAACAAATACACATACAGATGTACGTACACAGAGGGGAAAAAAAGAAAAAACCACCAAAAAAACCAAACCAAAACAAAACCACACACCAGACATGATACACTCAGTGTACAGTTTGATACACAGCTCTATCCATAGAGGGAGGTAGCTATAGAGCAAGATATGTGTGTGGAGATCGCTCGCTCTATCTATAGAGAATATATGTATATATATATACACACACACACACATATATATATATACTATATCTATATATAGTGTGTGTGTATATATATCTATATATATGTGTGTATATATATCTCTATATAGAGACATACACCCCCCCAAATACCTATCTTAACTCGTGTGTGTGTATGATGTCTGTGCGCGCGTGCGTGTGTGTGTGTGTGTATTTATATAACAAAACCATAACCCTCTCTCACCAGTCCTCAGTGGCCACAGGGCCACATCACCCATCTGTGTCCCCACACACCCCACCCTCTCCCAGTGCTGTAGCAAATTCAGCAAATCTTGCACTTTTTATTGCCTTTCGCTGCCCCACCATTGAGGGCCAGCTTGCTTCAAAAACTGACCAGGCACTGCAACACCTCTTTTAAATATTGCTTCTTTAATAATCTACATCGTGGGAGTAGCTCCAAGGGAAGATACAGCTGACAGGCTTTTTCTTCTGCCCCCATGCCTCTCCCCATCAGTAATTCCTTATTGCTGCAGCCTTTCTCCCCCGGCTCCCATAGGCCACGGTTAGATTGAATTCTGCTAATTATCTTAAATATAAAACATAATGCAACTGATCTCTTGCTGTTGCTGTAGTAATAAAAAATAGAAAAGGAGGGGGGGAAGAAAAAAAAAAAGTTTGTATCCTTATTGCCAGTGTGTGCTAGTAACTGCTTTTTCCCTTCCACAAGCCCTTCTCCTGGTGCCAGTTAAGGCTCACGTCTCCTCTGCCGAGGGCCGATCCCACGCTGAAACAGTGTCAAATTATTCCTCAGGCTGAAAAAGAGGAATTTGAAAAAACAGTTGCAAGAAAAGCCCGACAGTTTCCTACTTTAAAAACAGGTCACAGTTCTCTGAAAGGGTCTGAGCAGTACAGTAGAGCTACATTTACTGAAAATGTCTAGTGCTGATAAGGTTTGGTTTTTTTTTTTTTTTTTTTTTTAAAAAAAAAATAAAATAACCCAAACGAACCCCAAATTAAATTAAACTGGGAAAGCCAGTTGGCAGACCAGGAGGAGGGCATCCCGCACTGCCCAGAGAGCTGGCAGGAGCCTCCCTGCTCTACGCATAGGAACCAAGTGAAGGGGAAAAAAAAAAAAAAAAAAAAATTAAAAAACATCCAGTTTTCCAGGCCAGGCGGTGAGGAAACCCCCACGCATGAAGGCACTCCAGCGCGAAGGCAACATGATCCCTTGAAAATACAGCCAGCTCCTGCTAGAAGTTTGCCCCGTGAGGTGGGGACGGACCAGGGTCTCGCTCAGGCTGAAAAAAGAGGAGAGGAAAAGCAAAATATCAGTCACTTGTGCTGTGAATGCAAGCTCCCCTCCATGTCTGTTCACCCCCTGGGGACCCTACCTCCCCGTGGCCGGGCTTCTGGGCCAGGGGGGGCTTCTTGAGGATGCCTCGCCTGGGGGCCGGTGCAGGCTTTGCCTCTCCATCCTCAGCCGCCGCGTCGTAGACCCCGGCCAGGGCGTAGTGCTGCTTCCTCAGCTCGCCCAGGCGCACCCGCTCGCCCTCCAGACGCTTCTCCAGCTCCAGCACCTTCACCTGCACCCAAACAGCCATCCTGGGCCCCGTGCATCCCACGGGTGCAATCCTCGCCCTCCCCAGCGCTGTGCTGGGGGGAGCAGAGGAAGGCACCACCCCCCCCATGCAGGTTTGGATCAGCCCGGCCTGAGGTGGGCAGCACCGAATCCACCTTCATGGCTGTACCTGTGTTTCCATCTCCTCCTTCTTCAGCTTGATGAGGGACATGCCCGAAAAGTCCATGGTGTCTGTGGTGAAAAGCAGGGGGTCCTCGCTGAGCACACCCCTTTGCAGAGGACTCTCACGTACCACTGCAGAGATGGCTGGACACCTTGGGGTGTTCCACTAGGCCAGAAAAAGATTTGGGATGGGTTCTTTTCCCTTTTCTTTGTGAAAACCTCACCTTTCTCCTCAATCTGCTCTTGCCCTGACTTCGTGGAAGCCACCACGTTGGCCGCCATCTCATTGACGTTGCGTGAGCACTCCTGGAGCCGACTCAGGTTCCTGCTGCTCTTCTCAGCTTTCACCTGCAAAGAGCACAGGGACGGCTGTGGGTCCCCCACCACGGCACATCCCCCCGGCTCCAACTGGCTTGGGTGAGCCCCCAGGCAGCCACGTTCTCCATGAGAGCAGAGACGCTGATCACCCCACATCAGAAGAGTCCTGGGGCATGAAAACCCAGGGTGAAAAGGATGGACGGACAGATGGACACGTTTCTTCTCGATGACCCCATCGCAGCCAGACAAGGTGACTCCTGCAAGGCCCTTCAGCCCCAGGACACCAAACCAGCTCCGCTCCCACCTGAGCCCAGCACACATGGATAAGTAGCATTGGTAAAGACAGAGCTATTTTTTTTTTTTTATAACCAAGCTCTCAATTTTAAAACCATCTGCTGTAAAAAGAGGAATGGATCCTCCTCCCCCTCACCTGCATCCCCATTTGCTCATTGAAACCTCCCGCCATCGCTTTCGCCCACACTGACAGGAAGGTGGCAAGGACCAAAATCCACCATTCTCAGTGCTGGCGCCCACAGTTGCTTATTCGGGGTTTCTCGTTAGTTATTAACATTTTCTTTACATAATCAGCTTGATAGGAGGCAGACAAGAGGTTTTACACATCTTCATTTCTGAGGAAAGCCCTGCTAGGTGTGGGAATATTAACGCAGGTGAACACACAGGGATGAAAACCACCGCCTGACTTGAATTTCTCTTTTCAAGCCCTCCCTGCTCCGAGAGGCTGCAGGACTGGCGGACAGGACAGCCACACACTGCTGCCCCACAGCATCCGTGGGACAACACCGTGGGAACAAAATGACTTAAAACTTGAGGAGCCGCGCGCACCAGTGCTGCTGGGACCCTCACCTTGGAGGCAGCCACCAGCTGGGCCGTGCTGGCGGCGATTTCATGGGAGCAGACGATCAGTTCTTCGTATTTGCCCATGTGCAGAACGACTCTGTCTGCTGACTCCCTGCGTCACGGATCAGAAGGGAGATCGTATCAGAGATACTCGCCGCGCGCTACGGAGCAAGTGCAGGTTATTGATCTCCTGGTGTACCCTGAGAAATCAGCATCAGACCTTGAACCAGCAGCTTTGCCTGCAATTATTTAAAGCTCATTTACAAAGCAAACAACTCAAAGCCCAGATCCAGAAGTTCTGGATGGATGTAAAATACCTAAGGAGGCAGGATCGTGTTTCTGTGATGAAGTGGATGAGATTTGTAAAGCTTTGTCCAAAAAAAAGCCCCCATATTTCCTGCACTGGCACAAGGACATCCTGCCCTGACCCCAACCACCCCATCCACAACCATCTGAGCAGCAACCAGGACACAGAGTATTTCATGGCAGCAACTTTCACATTTTGCAAACAGGGAGGAACTGGCAGCCCCTCTTCTGGTGACCGTCTGCTCTGACCCAGGCTACGATGCTCTGTAAGGAATGAGCAACAATGCTCCAGGCAGACTCAGCAGCGGGACAGTGTGGGTTATCGGGCGATGGAGAAGCGTGGGCTGGCCCCTGGCGCAGCACACGGAGCCGTGCCCAGAGAGGCAGTGGCCCCGGGAGAGGTCCTGGGGTACCTACACGAGCTGCGTGGCTCCCCAGCCCACCGCCTTGGAGGCAGAGATCAGCCCTTCGGTCCAGCGCGAGTTCTTGGCGTAGAACTCCTGAGTTGTTGCTGCCCCCTGTTGTTATGAGAATATTATGGCCTGTATGAATTTGTTTTTAATACACAACAATCTATAAATCCATAAATCCATTCAAAACATCCACATAAAACACAACAACATATAAACTCGCATATAAAGCCATAAATGAAGGAATTGGCAGCATTCCCGTGCCCTTCAGGCCGCTCTTACTGCTTAAATACGTATCGAGAAAGCTACCTTTGGAGCCCCAAGCCTGCAAATTTGGGCTGGGTTTAAAACACACAAGTTTGGGCCATCGTCTCTAGATAGACAAGGCTTTGCAAAGGCCACAACGATGTGTGCATCTCCAGAGAGCGGGACTGCCAGAGCACCGCTACCATGGCAAAGCACAAAGCTCAGCTGGTGTTTCTGCAAACTGTGGGAAATTCTCCCGTATTTCACGTCGGCGCAGAGACACAAATACAGGGGAGGCCTTACCCGGCCGCTTTCCACTATCTCCTTCTGTAAGTTGGTAGATGTCATTACAAGAAGTCTAATAGCCTGGAATGCAGAAAAACAGGTTTTGGTGTTTGATGGGGATTTTATAGAGAAGGGTTGATGCTGTGGATGGTGAGGAGTTACAGTTTTGTGCAGTCTGTGATGCCCCAGATAGGTTTCTGCAGTACTGACCTTCATTAGGTCCGTGCAGGAATTCAGAATTCTGTAGAGAAAGAAGAGAAAAGCGGTTAGCATCCCCTGTGGCCAAGGAAGCAGGTGTTAGCCTCCGTTAGAAAACGGATCTCTTTTGGAGACCAGCCAGCCTGCAGGTTACTTCTAAGCAGCCCACAAAGCAGCTGCAAACAATTGCTTTAGAGGTGCAAGACAAAGGTCCACCCTTCTAAAGAGAATTTCATGCTCAGCGTCAGGAGGACGCAGCACCAGGCTGCACGCGAGGCTTTGGAGCAGAGCACAGCCCAGCCTAGTACGGGCACGGGACAGAAACCTGCCCGTGGCTGTCACATGCTGCCCCTCAAAACTCACCGCTCATTCACTTCAAGCTTAACTCCAGAGCTCTCATTTCTGGCCTGGCTCATCATCTCCTGTGGGGAAACACAAGAGGAAGGTTGGACGCCACGTTGCTGGAAGGGCGAGCAGAGTGGAGGAGAGATGGACACTTGGCTGGCCCAAGGCACCAGAACGGCCCATCCTCCAGCTCTGTCTCACCTCTATGCGCCTGACGGCATCCTCAATTGTCTCTGAGGTGGAGGCCATCTCCTTCTCCACCATGTCCCCCAGCTCTTCTTGCTTGATGTCTAAGCTCTTGGGCCTCAACTCCTGCCAGAGGAGGCAGCAGCCGCCAGGAGGTTTTATGCAGAAAGAAGGGAATATTGGTAAGGAAAAACACCAAACCGAAGTATCCAATTCCTTTTTGCCCCCCTAAATAAATAAAGGTGCAGGAGCAGCATTCTGCAGACCACGAGGGTGGAGGTACATGTGCCAGCAACTTGCAGCAAATACGGCACAGGGAGCTCAGAGGTAAGAAACGTCCCAAATCAAGGTGACAGAACTCAATCACAGGAGCAGTTTCAGCAGGGCAGGGCTCCAGAGGGCTCTGGAGAGTGGACAGCCTTTGAATTAACAGCAGTTTAACGGGAAAGAGTAATGGGGGCTTTGCAAAAAGAAATATCAAAGTTGGGAAGTTCAGCTGATCTGAGGGCAAGGGTCTCCGTGCACCACCAGGAAGGGTCTCGGTGCTCGGAAGCTGAGATGGCTCAAGGAAAGCACCAGAATCTGTGGGTACGAGGGACAAGCCACCCCAAAGCCCCCGCTCCAACCCAGCATCTTAAATTTCAGTTCTGGACAATGGTGAAAGCCATGTTTTGATTTTCTGAGGGGAAAAAAGCTGTCCATCACCTCCCTGGGAAGCAGCCAGAAAGCTGTGAGCAAACAAACACACCACCTTGACAAACAGAGGCAACATCCTACCGCATCAACCGACTGCTTTGGTTTTTTCCTTCAGGAAATACCAGTGCCAGCAAATAACCCACCCTGCCAGCCGTGGGCGGGACGGCGGGCGCGTTGGGCTCCATCTCCTACCTGGGCCAACTGCAGGACCCCCCGCAGCGCCTGCCGCACGTCCCCCAGCTCGGCGTGCCCCAGCGTCTGCTTGTCCTTCAGCTCGCCTAGGTAGTCCAGGCTCCGCTGCCCACAGTCCCGGCACTTCTCTGTCAGCCCTGAGGAGAGGATGGGTTGGTGCCCGGCCCCTCGCTGGACAAGGGGTCCCTCCATCCCAGCCCTGCCACCCTCCTCTTCCTCCTTCCCTCAGGCACAGAGATGATGCTGAGCATCAGTGGCATTCAGCAAAATTCTTGCAGAAGAGGATAAATCAGTTTCCAGGAGCAAAGCAATGTTCCTGGCCCAGGAAGGGGCAGCGGAGGGGAGGGAACGTTGGGAAAGAGACCACGGGGAGCTGGGGGACCTGTGCTGCCCCCAGGGAAGATCTGCCCGATATCTAGCCCCTGGCAGAGGGAACTTTGGCACAGCCACCCCAAAAACAAGCCCCACAAGCAAAAAACCCCCCCAACACCTGCTGTGTCCACACACGGCACTCACGGTCAGCGTGGTCAGTAGGAGCCAGGTGGGACGTGGCGCTGCCGTTCACGATGGTGTCGGCCGTCAGGTGTGCAAAGCGGGCCAGAGCCCCCACCAGTCCTCCAGCATCTGCTGGTGAGGGGATGCGGTCAGGTGCTGCCAGCCCGGGGCACCGCTTCCCTGTCCTGGGGGCTGCGACCCACCCTCCAAGGCACCCAAGGATCGGTACAAGAGCTTGGGGAGGTCAGTCTACCCCTCCAGTTCGTAGTTGCTCCTTGGACGAGCGCATGGAAACCCACCAACTCCACCCGCCGTGTCCCTCCATCACCAGGGTGCTGCACGCTTGCCAGTGGCCCCGAAGCAGCCAGGGGCTGCTGGATGTAAACAAATAAAAGCAAGATGCAAGCAATGCCACCGGTCCCCAGCCCCAGGTACCTGCCATGGAGGCCACGTACTGCGCGTGTCCGTTCTCCAGGGTGTCCGTGGACTCCAGCGCCGCCTGCGCCCGGCTGAGCAGGTAATCTGCAACGAATTTAGCTTCGTTAGCACAGTCAGGCTGCTGAGCGTCTGAACGAGCACGAGTGCCGGCTTCATAAGGCACGACTGAGTGGAAGCCGAGACGGCTTGGGTTCTCGCAGCCCTGGCTGGGGAGCAGCACTAAAATTTGAGTTATTAAAGCAAAACAGTGCTGAGATTGGAGCTAAAAATTTACCCCTGGGAAGTGAGACCCCAGCCTCCTTGGGTGTGATGTTTGTTGGGAAAAGATGCCTGGGGGTAGCTGAGAGGCAACACCACGTGTCTCAGAGGGACAAGGGGCTGTGGGTCGCAGCCCCCACGGTCAAACAGGACATACCTGGGGAGCTGGTGCAGCGGACGTGCAACGGGTCGTCCAACTTGGCCACCGCGTCGCGGAGGATGTCCTCCGCTTCCCGCACCGTCTCCTGCAGGATGCTGAACTGCTCATCCAGCAGCTTCTGCTGCAGGCTCTGCTCCTGGTTGCTCTGCAGGGCAGGAGGGACGTGTGGATGGCACAGCACCCCCATCACCACGGCCCCGTCACCAGTATGTCCCCTGAGAGCCCATTTGTGGATCAGACCCAAGCATCTCGTTATTGCTGGTGCAGGTCACGTCTCACCGGCTACACTGGCAATGGCTCAGTTGAGTACCCCAAATACCCAGCATCCCCAAAAGACGTCTCGCCCCAGCAAGTGGAGGGTCACCAGGAGGACCAGGCTCTCCAAACAGCACCATACCTTCTCCAGGAGCCTGCCCTGCAGCTCACGGATCTCCCTTGTGGCCTTGTCCACCTCCTGGCTCAGCTGCAGCTCCTTCTCCTCGACGAGGCCACGCACGGAGAGCAGCTCACACTCCTTCTCGCTCACCGAGCGCCTCAGCACCTCCTTCTCGGCGTGCAGGGCCTCCACCTGGGCACTGAGCTCTGCGCCTGCCTGCCAGCGGGGTCAGGAGATCCCTGTCACTCAACTGTCACACATTGTGAGCCCAACGGTTACACAAGGGGGAGCTGAGGACATGCCCAGCTCATGACATTGATGGGGCAGACCTGCATTCAGCCCCATGATGGCTCCCTGGGCTCCTGTGTGGCTTGGCAGCGCTGCCAGGCACGCTGTCTTGCACGACAGGGATTTGTGATGGGGACTTGGGTGCACCCTGCGCCCCTGGCCTCGTACCTGCTTGGCGTGGCTGAGCGAGTGCTGCGCCTGGTCCAGCTCATCCCGCCGGGTGTCCAGCTCTTGCCGCAGCTGCTCCATCTGCACGCTCTGGTCCTCCAGCTGCAAGCACACGCCCGCACCAGGGGCTCAGCTGCTGCAAATGCACTCCGGCCCCGCTCGGCACTAGCGCACGGCCAGGACGGCAGGAACAAGCCCGGCCGCGTTTTGCAAGAGGGGTTTTCAGGGTCTGGGGGGGTGTCTCCTGAAAGGGCTCCTTTCCGCAGGGCCGGAATTTCAGGAGCAGCCCCCAGCTTGGACCCCGGGGAACAAAAGCACCCCAACCCATCAATTTGCATTGTGGCATTTTCCTGGGCAAAGAAATGGCACATTTGGGAAAGAGGGAATGAGGCACGCTTTAAATAACACTTTCCAGAGGAGCTAGGGCAACTTTTTCTTTTCAGCCCTACCCCCTGTGCCCAAATTGGGCACAGCCACCGTGTTTCCTGGGCTGGAAAGGCTCGGTGCCAGGCTGGCGGGGCCGGACTCGGGGCCGCACTGGCTCACCTTCATCTCTGCCTCCCGCTTGACCTGCTCCACCTGAAACGCCAGCTGCTCCTTCACGCGGGCCACCTCCTCCTGGCTCTGCTGCGTGACTGTCAGCTGCTTGGCAGTGTCGGCGTTCTGCGCGGGGACATGGAGATTACTGGGTGTTCAGAGGGGGGACCCTCGCCAACACCGTGCTCGTTCTGCCCGAATTCTGGCTGGAGGCAGAGCTCGGAGATGCCTTTTTCAATGGCATCCAAAACACTGACCACGGGTGGGCAGGAATTCAATAGGTGCCCCCCAGCTGGTGCTCAGAAGTCCCTAGGTGCAGGACAACGGGACCAATACCGGGTGGGACTGGGCACGCACGAACCACGCCGGCAGTGGCAGAGGGAAGAGACAGCGCTACCTTCCTCAGAAGCTCGGCGTGCGTGTTGATGAGCTCACTGTGCTTCTCCTTCAGCTTTGTGTAGCGGATCTCGGTGGCGTTGGCTTTCTCTGGATGGGGTGAGAAAGCATCAGCAACCCTGGCGCGGGTATCCCGTGGCCGCTGGGCGCTGTAGGGTACCTACTTTCTGCTTCGGCGCAGAGCCGCTGGGACCTGTCGCTGTCCTGCTTTGCCCTCTGCAGCCTCTCCAGCTCATCCCGCAGCTGCTCGTTGTCCACCAGCGCCTTCTGCTTCTGCTTGCGCTGCTCCTCCACTTCACCCTCCAGGCTGTTCACCTGTGCCTTCAGCTGCGTGATGTACCGCTGCGCCTGCCGGTTGGGACAGCAAGGGACAGGTCTCACTCACATGCCTCCGTCCCATCTCTATCAGGAGCCAGGTCCTGGCACTGGGAAAAGCCCCAAAACACAGCGCTGGGTGCCAAGATCCCGCTCCTGCTGCATCCCGTTGGGGTTTACACACTACAGCACCAAAAAACACCCCGCTCTCCCACACCAGCTGCTCCCTGGCTGGGCTTTACCTCCAGTTTAATCTTCTCCATCTCTGCACGGAGCATGTCCACCTCCTTCTTCAGGCTCTCAATCTGTGCATCCCTGCGGAGAGAGGCAGGTTGGTCCCACGCAGCAGTGGCCGCCCCTCCTCTGCCACTGTGGACCCCTGTACCTGTCATCCCGAATGCCGTTGGGTGGCCCGAAGGTTTGCTCAAATATATCTGAGGTGATCTGGGCAAGACAGAGGGTGCCAGGCTGAGCCAGGCTGCGGGTGCCTGTCCCTCGCCTTCCCGTGGTCCCCATCCCACCTGCGGCTCCGTGGTGGAAGTCGTGCTGATCTCAATGAGGTTCTCCGGCTCCTCGTCCTCAGGGGCTTCCTCAGGGATGACGACCACTGGTTTCACATGCTCGGCCAGCGCAGATGCCCGCAAGAAGTTCGGGGGGCTCTGCAGGAACAAGGAGTCATGGTGGCATCACCTGGGGTTTTGGGGACCACGGCGGGCAAGCTACCGAGAGGAGGGAGGCAGCCATCTCCCTGCTGCCGAGATGGGCTGGTGGGTCCCTCTGCTGTGTTCCCAGACCCCAAGCCCATCCGTGGGGACACCCCCACGCACCCTGAACCCACAGACTCTCTAAAGCATCACGTATGACCAAACCCCACCATACCTCCGGCAGCCGTGGGATCTGGATGAGTCGCTTGAAATACAGCATGTCGGATGCTTTCTTAAAGAAGTTTTTGAGACTGGAGAGCAGGAAAAGAAAAATCGCTTACAAGGACTGGCAGGAGGGAGGGGAACCCACCACCACACCTCAGCCCCGGGTTACCTGCGAAACTGCTCCTGGAAACGGTCTCGGTGGCCCTGCAGCGTGTCGGCCGGCAGACCTGCAGCAAAGCAGGGGACAGCCGTGACGGATCTGGGGCTGCAAATTCATTCACATGTGCCCGGATCCCTCCGGCTGCAAAAGCCAGCGTGGTAAAGACCAGGTGGGAGTGGGATGTGAGGGGCCAGGATGGCAGTGGGGTGTTCCAACCCCTGGCACAGTGTCCAGGGACACGGCACAGGGAGAGGTGGGCGTGGGAACCCTGGAATACCCGCGTGAGGCCCAGCAACCCTGTGCAGAGTGCTGTCCAGCCAAGGCACATGGGTTTGAGTTCAACAAGGACAAGCCTTTCTAATTCCCTCATCTGGGATGTCTGAGTGGGCTGGAGCAGGTCCTTCCAGCCCGGCTGGGGTATAGGGACGTGGCGATGGATGCCTCCATCCACGCAAGCCTGACCCTGAGAATCCAGCCAGAAGCCAGATGTGGGAGAAGACCAGCACGGGGCACATCCCCAGGGACTCACAGGAGTGCAGCTTGAACATCAGCTTGACGGCGTAGTGGTAGAGGTGGCTGCAGTCCTGGATGACCTGGATGAGGGGGGCCAGGCGGCACTGCACTGCCGACATCTGCGAGATCGCCATCGAGGTGTTGAGCTGCCTGAAAACTGAAGGGTTGAGCGCGGTGAGGCGCCGGGACCGTGTTTGCAAAGCCGTCCTGCTCCGGGTGACCTGGCTTGATCATTAACCGTGATGGACATGGCTTTGCCAGAACACGGGGTAAATGCCGGGGCTGCTGCCTGTCCTGTCCGACCGAGCTAGGGACAACCCCCCTGGCACAAGGAACACAGTCAAAGGGAGCGTGGTGGCAGAGGGAAGGGGTACTCAGCTCTGCCCCTGATACTCCGACCCCAAAAAGGAGGGATTTAACCTTGCAAAGGCACCGTGGCTGCCCTCAGGAGCAGGCTGCTGCTCCTGAGGAAGCCAGGGAAGGTGAGGGGGTTTGCTCTGCTCTACTTAATCGTGCAAGGAGCTCGGAGAGGATCCCTGGGCAGGGGACGGGCCCTTTGGCACTGCGGCCTCGCCTGCCCCGGCTCGGAAACAGATCCCTTCCCTTGGCAGAAATCCAGCCAGCATATCCACACTAGCTTCTTCCCCACTCAGCTTTAAAGTATTTATGAATATAAATTCTCTGTATAACTGGGTCAGGAGGAGGAACGGGAGGCTGACGGGAGCTGGGAGCACGGTCTCTCCCACTGCTCCCTGCTTTTCAGGGCAGCTCTGTGTTCCTGACTCACGACGGAGGAAGAAACCGCTGCATTTTTAAGCCATCTAAAAATTCCTGGAGAAGCAAACATGAGCAGGGGCCTCCAGCCCTCCCCAGAGGTATTTCAATGAGGGGAAACGAGCATTTAGAAAGAGGTACAGCTCTATCTTCTGCTTCAGGGGGATGAAAAGGACTTCAGTAACGCATATCATTAACACAGTTGTACTACAAAGAAATAAAAACATATTTCAGAGCAGCACCACTCTGTAAACAACACTGCGTTGCTCAGGTGGGCTGAAACCAGCCACGTTCCTTAAATATTTTCTTGCAACTGCCTCTACAGAGCATCAACAGGGAATCCGACTGAGAAACAACCTCGGAAATGTCAACGGAGGAGGGAGGACCCGAGCCTCCGACCTCAGCCTCCCTGAGCCGGAACTCCGTTCCCGACCAAAGAGTGAAACTATTGCTCAAGAGCCCCGGGGCGAGCGGGAGGGACCTGCCGCCTCCTCACCTGACTCCGACAGCTTCAGCTCGCAGTCCAGGTAGTCAAACAGCTCGACCGTCAGCTGGAAGCTGCCAAAAAAACCAAAACCACGTCACTTGGTGGCAGAGACATCCTTGCTCTGGCTGCTCGTGTCCGCTGCAGGTCCCCGTGCCAGCAAGGGCTCAGATCGACAAGGATTTGGTGGCTTTGCTCCCTGTGTTTGCGCTCCTCACGGCTCTGCAGGTGCAGGAGGAATCAGGCACCATCCGATTAATTTACAAGCCACCCCCGGCTGCCCTGAACAGGAGCCGTTTCGTTAGCAGGATGCTGCCAGCCGGGCGGCACGGAGCCAGCCACCGCGCACCAGTTGCTTTGCTCCTACCAGGGCACTCACATGTTGTTCACGTCCGTCCCCGCAGTCTTTTCCAGCACCTCATCCGGCACTTCCAGGCCCGGGGGGAACTCGGGATGCTTTGTAAAAGGAAAAAAAAAACCAAACAAACAGCGGTTGCTGTTAATATTTTTGCTGATTCAATAGATCCCCCTGGTAAAGCCCAGGGTGGGATGGCAGGGTGTGGAGGTGGCAGTCTCTCTCACCTTGGCATGGAAGGAGATCTTGGTGAGGAGAAGCCGTGTGTAGATGCTCACCAGCTGCCCATATCTGTCGTGTAAATGGCCCTGCCAGAGACACCAGGGGAAACGTAGCAAATCCAGAGCGATGCGACTGGGTCCAGGACAGCCCACGCGTGCCGGCAAGCCTGCGCCAGCCCCACGGCTCTTGCCTTTCACCATGCGTGTAACGATCACCCGGCGGGGTCAGACACGATGGGTATTTTGGGTGGTGCTTTGCCCTCCCCGTGCCCACGATGTTTTTCAGCACCCACCTCCAAAGCCCCCAGGAAGGCACAAATCTCCGCTTTGTCCAACTCACCCACAGGTCCCCCGTCTCTCGGATGTTGCTGCGGTACCTCTGGCAATCCTGGAGGACCTAAGGAGAAAAACGGGAGGGATGTGGCATGGTGGGGCTGGCATGGAGCTAGGGAAGTGCCTGCCTGCCTTGAAGCTGGGGAAGGGGACGGATCCGGCCCCTTATGACGCTCCAGCTTTGGGAGAAGGATTCAGGGGGAAAAAGCTCGGGACAGCTTCAGGGAAAGCATCTTGATCAGCAGTGACCGGAGAGACCCTGGATGCAGAAACCCTGCCAGGGAGAGGTTTCCTGATCCCGCAGCCACCACCAGCCAAGGCTGAATTGATGCCTTGTCCTTATGTGGGGATTTCGGAGTTCTCGCCACCCAAGCAGGCAGCGGCTGGGGCAGGGAAAGAAACCCATTCTCCACACATAAGAATGCTGGTGACAGCTGAAAACATCCCTCAGGTAACAAAGCAGGAGGGGACATTTTGGAGGGAACACTCACGTTGGGGTGGCCGTCGCGCAGGACCTTGTGCAGGACGTGGCAGAACTTCCAGCTGAGGATGGCGCTGCTGGGCAGGGGCAGCCCGATGGCGTAGGACCAGAAGGTGAACGCTCCCTTCTCGTGGTGCGTCCCCAGGATGATCCCTTCCCTGTGGTCAAGGCCAACCAGACACACTTGGGAGCAAGGGACAGGCGGGGCTGGGGACTATTTCTGTTCAACTTTCATGAAAAAGGGGACCCGTACCGAGTGTACCACAGGCACATAGATCACCACCGCGATGCTGCAACCCCCCCAAAAAAAAAAAAAAATATTTTTTTCTGACGCATCTTCCCCTGCTGCAGGGCCCTTTGCATTTTATTGCCAAAGAAATGCCATTTTATTGCACTGCCCTTCTTTGCATTTTCACTGATCAACGAACCTACACGATGCCATCCCCCAACCAATGCGTGGGTCTCCTGTCTCCCAAACCTCCCGTGGTTCCAGCCCCGTGGGGTAAAACCCCTCCTGCCCCAGCACTCCCCTGCGCCGTCCAGGCGAGCCAAGGGAAAGGATACGGCGGGCATGTTTCTCCTTCACGGGTGCTTCTTGCGTATTTATGGCCTTGCTGATGCTGATGGCCTAAAAGAGGAGGACGGAGCGGCTGTCAGCTGCGGTGTGACCCTCGAGGGGTCGAAATGAAGCACTGCTGCTTTTGGGGAATTTTATAACACATTTGTCACCTCAAAGCCATTTGTGATACATCAAAACAGGCTTTTTTATCCACAAACAAAGCGGCCCGTTAACACCCGCCATCCCCAGCACCATCGGCTGGAGCTGGGTCACTGCCACAGCACCATGGATGCTCCCTGCTGTCCCTGTCCCAGGAAACAAGTTTTGGCATTTTTGCAGCCTGAACTCAGCGCCATGCCCAGGGAGTGTTAAAGCACGACAGCAAAATGCCAAATTCCAGAGTTGTTTCTCTCATCACAAGGAGCCTTTGAACCAGGGGGTGATGGTTTGGTTTTTTTTTTTGATGATGCTGCTGCGTGCGAACAGGACGTGGGGAAAATGCAGCCCCCAAGCAAGGAGGGAGTGGTGGCCACGATGCCCATTTCGACGGAGCAAAAATGCAGAGCAATGCGATTATCAGAGGAGGATTATCTATATTTTAATATGTTTGACCACAGCACCCTAAATTATGGGTTTATTCCAAAAGACAACCCCAGCCAGAAGTCAGTCGCATCTCCTGTGTGATGCTGGCCTGCAAAACCAAACTGCTGTGATGGAGGAGGATCTTCCTTCTCCTTCCCAACTCCCTGTAGACTCAACCGCGCTGCTTCACCCTCACACAAGCGCTCGGGCCGTGCCCGTGTCTGCGAGCCCTCAGTCACCCGCAGAGGAAAAAGGTCCCAGCTGGGAAGGCAGGAAGTGGCCCCACCGCTGGCGCTCATGCCGGAAGAGAAACCCAGTCCCTCCCTGCAGCCTCACAAGCCATAGAAACTTATAAAAATGTTATCTCCCCTCCGGGGGAAAGCACCTGCTTCGACACGGCTGCTGGCCCGGGGGACGCCTTCCGAACAGAGGCACTTTCCTGCGGGAGGAGGAATCCGACGCTGGTCATCAAGTGCTCCTGACTTACGCTGCAGGAACCTGATGCTGCACCAAGGAGGCAAAGCCGCAGGTGTCGACGCATCAAATCCGCCCCGTATGAGCCCAAAACAGCTGTGCGACAGCGGCAAAACCACTGTGAATGCACCCCAAAAAGCAAGTCAGTTCCAAAGCGCTGAGCCCAGTCACTGGGAAGACGCTGGTTTTGCCTTTCCAGCACCGGGGAAGCCCCGGCGTTACCCCGCCACGTGTGGCCGTAAAGCAGCAGCGGAGTTAAGCTGGTGACTTGCTGTAATCCTCTTATCCCCAAAGGTTAATGAGCCTGGAGCGCCCGCGAACAGACGCTTGCAGCAGAGCCGCCTCTCCCAAAGTGTCCGGCACCTCTGCAGCCACCCAAAAACCCGGAGCCGGCGGAGAGGCTGCACCCTTGGCCGCGGCTGGGCCGGTGAGGAGATGTGCCACAGGTCCTTGGAGCTGCCCGCACCACCCGGTACGACAACAAAGCGATGGTTCATTGACAGAAAGCACGGTTTATTGCGTGCCGGAGAGAGACAAGCCGATGGTTTTGCAAGGCAGGGCTTGGAAACGCATCTTGCGGCAAAGAACTGATAAAGGGGTCACTGCATCTTATCGAGGTGCTCTGCACGGGGAGGGGGGTAGGGCAGACACATCTCCCAAACCTGGATTTTTGCCGTCCACAGTGTCCAGGAGCAGCACGACATGCTCATCCCAGCCCATCGCAGGGAGCCAGGCTCAGCCTTGAGCCCCACGGGGCCAGGAGAAGGCACAGCCAGAGGGGTCGATGTGCAAAATGACAGCTGACCCCCAGAAAGGAAACGCTGTCCCACACACCCAGAGACGGGAGCTCAGCCGCCCGGTGCTGCCCAGCGGGACGGGTACAGGGCTGGGATGCGGCCAGCCCATCCCAAAACCAGACTGTAATTCCCATGGGTGCTGGTGGTTTTGTTGCGTTTATTGCCCATAACCTCATTTCCAGCCTGACCAGCCAAAACTCAGCCCGGGAGCTGCCGGAGAGGCCGGTTTCATCCTCGGTGATTCAGTGCGCAGGTTTCACCTGAGCCATTTTACGTCCAGCACAGAGGAGCGGACCTGCGTGGGGGCAGCCCCCAGCCCATCCACAGCACTGCCGTGGCAGAGACACCGCATCCAGCGTCGTCCCAAACAAACCATGGTGGCACTGAACCAACGCCAATCCCTCAGAGCTGCCGGTTCCGCTGTGCTTTCGCTGGCTCCAAACCCCGGGCTGGCCAGGAGGTCCTCAAAAAGGGGACAGTGAGAGCAGAGATGGGCACAGGGCGATGCTGCAGCCTGGGACAGGTGCGCCTTCAGGACGTCCCTGCCAGAAGCTGGGCCGTGGAGGACAGCTCCAAAATGGAGAGATTCACCTTTGACCCAGCCTCTTGAGACATCATCAGCACATCTGGAGATGGGCAGGTCCCAGATGTCACTGCAGGCGCCCAATCAGCCTGGTCGAAACCCGCGTGCCACCTGCGGACAGTTTCCCACAGCTACCGGGGAGGTCCGACCCCAAAACCTGCCTGGTCACGGGCCACAGGAGCCCACACGGGTACAGCCCGAGTGCCTTACTCACAGCCCTCACGTACCAAGCCGGTGACTAAAGCCGAGATCAAAGCGCCCAAATGAAGGAGCGCAGTTTACATCCACCCTTTCTTTCCAGGTTGCTTTTAATTACGGCGCGATCCTTCCCGCCCACGGCTCCCCGAAGCCCCGGCAGGTGGATGCCGGGTCCCGGCACAATGCCGTGTTGGGGAGTGCTTTTTTGGCAGCAGAACATCGAGCTGGAAACCTCCCGGGCCGGGCAGCGCGAGGGCTGCTGGATCAGCTGAACTGCAAAGGGCTGCTCCGGAGTTCCCTTCCTAACGCTTCTCCTTCCTAAATTACACACAACAACACACCGCTTGGCAGTCACACACGTCATATTCCCAGCAGCTCCAGAGCTCGTTGGATTTTTAACTTTCTCATTTAAGAAAAGCAGAAATCGGCTGCAGAAAAGGGCAAGTTTTGTCTCCTGCCAGGCTGTGGAGTGAGCGCCTGCTGCAGGACGGCAGGTTCCCACCTCCCACGCACGGCCACTCCAAGGGGGACGTCTGCGTCACCTGACATGAGACCTCGAAAAGCATTTCCAGGGAAAGCAGGTGATCTTCGCGTCACCCGCGATCACACCGGTGCCGGCAACCCCCATCTGCACCCGTGGGCATCACCCAGCCTTTGCTGGGGAAAGGACGTGGGGCACTCGGTTTCGGCAGCATCGTTTTCCAGGGTGGCGCGAAACCCTCGTCCAAGCAAAGGCACGCGGAGAGGACATGTCGCTGGCCTCCTCGGAATATGAAGGCAATCAGCCGCTGTCTCTGCAGCTGCTATAATTAGACGTAAAAGGCAGATCGATACCCGCGTGCTGGCATCGGAAGAGTTTTGCCCTCACCCGAAGCACTCCTACGGGAAGCCACGTTAGGATAAAGCTCCTTTAGGAGAGTTTTTCAGCAGACACTAGAAAAAAAAAGGTCAGTTTGGGTGGTGGATGCTGCCATCAGCCAGCGAGCTGGATTAGCTCTAACGCAGAGTGACCACCCACTTGCCCCGTACGCGGCTCTGCCCAAGGCACCGCTGTGAGTGAAGCTGCACCCATGCAGGGCACAAATCCCACCAAAAAGCCCAAAATGCCATGGAAGGGCGTAAGGGAGGAAGAACGCACTCCCGCCCGGCCAACGCAAGCTGCCCTCCAGCGCAAGAGGCAGCGCTCCCGCCGCAATTATTTATCGGTGGTGCCCAGCGGGACGATTGAAGGAGACGCGTCCAGAAGGAACTGGAATTGCCGGTTTTCTCATGTCGCTCCCCAAACCCAAGCTCTGTTTCCTACCCGGGGTGGCCGAACGGTGCCATGACCCCCACGAGGCCCGAAATCGCCGCCTGCTGTCGCTGGCGCTATGCGGGGCCAAACCAGCCCAGGAGCTGAGGAAGGACCAGCAACGAAACAGGGGAAAGGGGAGAAGTTGGAGCCTGGAGAACGAGAGGGGTCAGCGGATGCGTGCCGGGAGGTCGCTGTTAGTTTTGGTGGGGCAGGCGGCGAGCCCGTCCCTCCGTCCATCCCTGCCCACGGCTGTGGCAGGAATTAAGTCTCCCCGAAGCCGCATGCCAGCCCCATCGCTGCCCGAGCGTCACCCACCCCGCGGGGGCCGCACGAAGGGCGGGAGGGCTACGGACACCCCGGGCCAAGGGGCACCAACCGCCTCTGGGATTTGTTTTCGCTCTGCCACCCTCTCCGGGGCCCCGCACCCCGACCTCCGTGAGGAGACCCCACGGGTGACCCGGGGCGGGGGGGGGGATGTCTGACCCATCCCGGTGCCAAACAGCCCCCGGGTTTGTCGGGGCAGCCGGTGCCGCCACCGGGACCGAGGGGCACGGCAGGGATGCAGAGACGCGCGGTACCGGTGCGGTCGGCACCGGGGAGCAGCTCCAGGCCCGGCCGCGGCCACCAAACTTTCCCCGCGTGCTCGCGGCCGTGTTTACCTGCCGATAAGGCCCGGGGTGGGGGTGGGGGGGTGCGGGGGAGGCGGGGAGGGACACGGAACACACCGCTTGCCCGGGGCTCTGCTGCTCGCCGGGGCGGCGGCGCACGGCGGGGACCCGGCCGGTACCCACGCGGGACCGTAGCGGAAGGAAGCGGCGGGGCGGGGGAAGCGTGGGGACGAACGGACGGACCGGGGAGGGGGTGGGGGGTGTCCCCGGAGCCGCCCCACCCCCTCACCTGGCTCTTGTCGAACTGCTCCCGCTCCGCCTCCAGGCTGTGCCCGCCGCGCCGGCTCAGCACGCGCGCCGGCACGCTCTTGATGCTGTTCATGGCGGGCCCGGGCTCCGCGCGCCGGGCAGGCAACGACCGGCAGCGCCGCCGCCTCCGCCACCACCGCCGCCCCGCCGGCTCCTCCCGGCCGCGCACTGCGCCGCGCCGCCCCGCGCCCGCGCACAAGGGCGCCCCTGGCGGCCCCGCCCGCCCCCGCGCGGCCAGGTGGGGGCGGTGCCAGGCGCCAGCGCTTCCCTCGCCGCCCGGGAGCCACACGGGGCCCCGGCCCAGGCGCGGGGCGGGAAGGGCGGCGGCTGCTGCGGGTGAGGAGACCCGGGGCTTCGTCGCCACCCGCTTCTCGGTCTCCCCTTCGGAAAAGTCAAGCAGAGAGGTCATCTCCCCCTCGCCCCCCCGGGGAACGCTGGCCGGAGCTCTGTTTTCTTTCATAATAATTCAGGACGAAAATGCAATAGCAAAAGCGCTCCCAGGGGGATTTGTAATGCTTCCAGAAATAAGACCGCTGAGTTTGAGACAGCCTGAGGTTCAATACGAGCCCCGGAGCAGCTCTGTAACGCAGGCGGTTTGTAATAACACACCAGTATTCCCCTTCTTCCCATTCCACAAATCCAGGGCCAGCGGAAGAGCACTTTAAATTCACACGGGGGTTCGGTGCCTTTGACCACCAACACCGAGCACCTTCAAACCCGAAAGCACAGCTCACACCCAGAAGTTGCACCCATTGCTCCAGGGCTTGATGCACGGTATAGCTGCTGGACAGCTTCAGGGTATGGCCGTTGGCAGCTTTTTTGGGGGGAATTTTTGTCATAACCCCAGCATCAGATTTTGAGGATGGAGCCCAGAAACTTTCTCTGGAGGCAGAGGAATCAAATGCGCTTTAAAGGCTTGGGGAAACTAAAAAAAAAAACCAAAACAAAAACCCTGAGCAGCAGAGGTTCCCTCTGGGTTAATGCTTGCAGGCAGAGAGGGAAAGAGTGTGGAGGACAGCAGCTGTGATCAGAGTTGGGCGACTAATTTTGAGGCCATTAGCGCACAAAGGAAAGCAGGCTGTCGTTTAGTTAATTAAAGAGAAAGCGGAAAACTATAGGAAAGAGTTAACAGGGGGAAGCCATGGTGCGAGCGTTACATTTCACCACAATTAATTTCATGGCAGTGAACAGACTGAGAGACTCCCGCCCCCACGCAGGAAAAACGCTGGCGCAGCGCTCAGCAGTGGGGATTTGGCACGCGTGTCCCAAACTGCTCACAAACCGCACGCGACCGAGCGGCCCACTTGCGTCTCCGGCAGTTGGCATCCTATGGTGCGGAAAACCGTCATAAATCAAATACCAAGTGTGTCGGACAGGGTGTTAAATGGGCAAAAAAGGTACAGCAAAGGTATCACCTTCATCAGCTTATTTGGTCTTTTATTCAAAAAACAAATTGTTGTAAACGGAACATGTCTGGCCCAACAGTCAAAGATAAAACCAGTTTAAACACTAAAAAGCCGGTCACATTATGCCTGGCTGCTGCTGTGCGGTGCTAACACAGCCCACACCCCCACCTGATCCTGTCAGAAGCTTTTCTTGGAATAAACAGCTCCTGACTGGGAAGAGTTGTTTAGCCCCTCGCGTGGGTGACAGCTCTCCAACAACGCAGGAGGCAGTTCCTGGTTACAACACTAATTGGGAACTTCCTATAAACATTATTCATCTCTCTCTACACGGCAAGAAGTCCAGAACAATAAGCTAACAAAAGAATGCCTGGCTCTGTCATACTCTATAAATATTCCTGAGCCACCATAAAAAGAAAAGGTAAGAAAAATAGTTCCTATGTCGTAGCAATGACACACTTAACATTCTTAAAACACAAGCTAGTATTTAACCTCTCAGCTACGAAAATAGTTTTGTGAGTCTTCCAAAACGCCAAGAGAACCACAGAAAAAAAAAAAAAATCAGGTAACTTTCCACTGTAGCTGATGGTCTTCAGATCTAAAAATTAATTCTGTATTGGAAACTTCTCCATGCGCTGCAGAAAATGAAAGATTTTTGTTAAAATACAGGAACATTTCCTCTAAAATACATGAAGCAATCACATATATGTCAATTTACTAGATATATTTTCACACTGCAGACAATAAAAACACGGAGTAAAAATATCAAGAGGAGAAAGGTAAACAAAGCCCTTCACAGTCAAATGTTCTGAAATAAAATCTTTCCAGTTTGTTTTGCAAAAAGGAGTGATCTTTGCGCCCTTGGCCAGCCACTGAGTCACAGTTTACAAGTAGTGGCGCAAACTATGGTGTCCAAAACTGAATATATCCTTTTACTCATTGCTTTCCTCCTTTGTTCTTCAACTCTTCCCCACCCAATCTCTCTCTAAAGGAAAAACAACTGACTGATGAAAATGACAACATCGCTGTCAGCTAGTTAGGAAATCAACCTCATGTTTATTAGTGCATCTGCCCTCAAATGTTTTGAAAGCAATTTAAAAAAAACAAACAAACCCAATCAAACCAAATCAATTACTTCTCTAGAGGAAACTGCACAAACAGTTATTCCTGGACTCTGCAAAAGCTGCTTTGGACTTAACTGATTACAGTGATTCAGTGCCTTTTAATAAACAAAGCAAATAAGAATTATGCAGCAGCCAGTGACTTACACAGTCACTAATTCTTATCATGGATCTACAGTGAGTTGTGGATGCATTTGTTCCACCAGTTCTTTCTCACTTGAAGCAAATGAGATTATTTCTGTAGGCTAAGCGTGTGCTCACCACTTTGCTGTATCAGCATGGTGCTCAGCAATTTTGGGGATTTACTCAGGAAACTTTTAACATCAGTAGTTTCAGGATGCAAGTCACAGTGCTGGCTTCGATCTAGAAAACCTCCAGCTTTTTACCTTCAGGGTCTTTTTAGGAAAAGAAGAGCTCTCTACACAGGAACATTACAGCAGAGCGAGGTGCGGGATTCCAGCGACTCAGCATCCATTTCCCACGAGAGCCCCATTAGCGTGCGCTGAGCAGACCCACCTCACTTTCAAAGAAGACTTTCTGTCTCCAGACTTAACGCAGACACAGCAGAACACCAGCCTGCTACAAACCACCACCACTCCCCAGGGGCACAGGGGGTTTAACTCCACAGGGGAGAAACGGTTCAGGGGCTGCAGTTTGGATACAGCGAGCGCGAGAAGCACTGAGCACCAGCTCCCCACCAGATCGAAGTTGGTCAGTATGAGAAATCCAGTGCCACACAGCTTCACACTCCTGCTTGCTGTGTAACAACTTCCCTTTGCAGACAGGCACTTGAGTTGTGTCAGCACTGGAACATTTCTTTTTCGTGTCAATTTTTCCCCCGATTGTTCCTAGTTCTTACTCGGTTTTGGGTGGTGTTCAGTATTTTAACCATATCTGGTTACTCTTTTGTCCTCAGAACCAGACAACACAGTGCCTACCGCAAGCATCCAATTCACAGCAGTAGAACAAACAATCAGAGAGTGAGAAATTTCCTGATTCTAACAGAAAAAAAACCAAACAATCTGCTATGGGCACAGCTGCTTTTTATATTCTGAAACGGTTCTATTCAATACATTCTGCTTTTGGAGCTCTGAGCCCAGGAACAATATGCTAAAATGGCCCTTGGCCGTGGCACTGAAAAACACTTCCCATCTCTTATTCAACAATGTTCGTACTCTTGATCCTGTTATCTGGAACACACAGAAGGATTTTAACTACAATAAGTGGTGTGCAGGCACTCGGGAATGGAGCTGCAAGATCTGACTGCCCAGAGGATGAGGAACATCCGGGAGAAAAGTTTAATTGTTTGACTAAAGGAATTACTTGCTGCCTCAATATCTGTTTGCTTTTACAGTCCTCACAAGAGTTTTATTGGAAATGCATTCAGAGCAGTGCACTTAAAATCTCATGCCAGGCTCATCTCAGAAGTCCACAGACTTGTATTAATATTGCAGATGCATTTATAGAGAGGGAAACAAAAAAACAACCAACAAAAAAAAAAAAAATCAAGTTGAAAACGCTTTCATACTCATGAAACATCATAGAGAAAACAATGGAAGCTTAGCATCTCTTTCTTCTGCAGCAGATAACTGGGTTCTGTGAAGAGCTTCTGCAAGTTCTGTTGTCTATATTGTAATGCAAAAACACTACGTGGAAATCAAAGAACTGAGAATAGAAATCACAGAGCTGCCACGTACAAACTGGCAAAGCAGCAAAGATACACTTCTTAATTCCCTCTTCTCATCCCTACCCCAAGCAGGGCACAGAATCCAACAGGTACAAATTCTTACTGATTACATTCTAAGGGTTATATTTGATACATATAATCTTCTAAAGTGCAGTTTAAAAAAGCCTCAGGTAAACCCAGTTTTAAGCACAGATTAGTTGGCCTGCACAGATTAACTAAAACACGCTTGACAAGTTTTTGCGCAGAACCGCTCTGAAAGTAGATCAAAGTTCTACAGATGTGGTTCAGAAGCTACCCCGGCCAGTAAACACGAGCCTGTGTTATTTTCTATCCGCTAATGCAACCATTCTGAATGGGAAGCCGATTTCCAAGCTCAAAAATGCAGTATCAGGTTATAAAGCAGAGTCATGCTCGCTACTAAAGGACAGCTGGTTTAGCAGAGCTGTGACATGCCAACCAGTAAGCAGGAGCCAGACAGCTGATGGGGCTGGGCAAGAGCCACAAGCAACCACTGTTTTGCAGAGAGCTTTTCAGGAATCTCTCCTACAAGACAGTCTTTGCAAAAGACTACACTGCTGCTGTCTTTCACGCTGAATGAAATCCTGCAGATGAACTTCTGAACAAAATATCCTTTCAGTTTATGCAAATGCTGGCACACAACCTTTACACTCTGTCAGTCAGTCCCGGCACAGCTAAGGTTTTATGGTTTTGAATGTTATCAAAATTGCTTTGTCTGCTACTTACAGTAACATGGTTCTTGTCAAGTTCATACCAGGATAAAAGGAGTGCAATGTTCTTAGAGAGAGGCAATGCCTTTCAGGAGAAAGCTGAGGTTTCAGCATGCAGCCTTCTCCTTAGGAGTCTGCTTTAAAACCAAAAACCTGAATTCTCCCTTTGTGATACGTATCAGCACAAGTTTACTCATTTCTAGTCACAACTGGTACAATCTTCTCAAACAAGGTAGAAATTCTTAAGGATATTTATGAAAATAACCAAGCGTCCCCTTCTCCAATTACTCCTATTGCCCACATACTCAAGACAGAAACTCCCTATCAGCATTCAGGCTCATAAAACAAATTGCCATGACAGCTACATACAGGTTATTTTCATTGACTATCAAGTCTATTTTCTGACCCTGCAATGAAGGAACTACAACTATTAACCCACAAAACCTCTGAAAGTTATTTAAGCTGAGAGTCTGGTTTAAATTCCTACACAAAACTATTGTACGTATCACCTATTTCCTATACTGTCCTCCTTTCCACAAATATACTAGTGTAAAAATCAGTTCTGAATGTAAGTCATACTTCTGTTTACTTTTTTCTAGACCTCCTACAGCTTGCTCCAAAATGACTTCTTCCTTCCATCTGTTTAGACACATGCAAAAGTCAAATCCTGTCATAACCTTGAGAAGCCATAAAGAATCCCCTAAAAAAAAAAAAAAAAAAAATTCAAGTACTTCATGCTAAGCCGTGCAGGAATTTTCTCTTTAGCAAAGCACGAGGAGGACATTGTTTATAATGTCGTAGCGCAAGTCAAGCATAAGGGAAAGGATGTTCCCAGACACTATTCCCAGCCACCTAAATCTAGCCATGAGAGAGCAATATATACCGTATCAACGCTGCTGCTGTTTGCACTGCAGCAAGGGCTCGCGTGGAGGAGAGCGTTAAGCTCCAGATCAGCAACCATCTGTCGAGACTCAGCCAACGCATGCCGCAGCTTACTTATGGGGGAACTGGTGTCCTGGAGGAGATAGAAAGGGAGCCAAAGTTATGAAATTATCTTTTCGGAATATGTTAAAGGATTATAACATACCAGGGATCATCACTTTAATTTTGAAATGTCTCCGTTCAAAATACTACTACCTAATGCTGCTGGTATTTCTAATAAACACATAGTTCTTCCTAGCACCAGCTTTTTAACAGACCTTCACACGCACTTGCATAGAGCACACACAACAGCAGCACTTTAGTGATAAAGGGGAGAATAAACAGAGACATGAGAAAAAGGAAAAACAAGCAGAACAAGAAAGAAGCAGTGTACAACAGCTTCCAATAACTGTGTCCAAGCGTATTCAGATATTGCGCTTAACTGGAATTAACACCTATCAGCCAGCAGCCATTATCCTAGAGTCTTTAATTTCAAAAGCTTCTTGTTTATTTTTTAACTCACTGATGCTACCCAAGACATACTGGGACAACAAGGAATAATTTCAAAAAAGTATTTTACCACATTTGCTTTAAACCTGCTGTCTCACCATTGAGTCCCTAGTTCTTCCTGGCTGGCAGACATTCACTTTCCTACCGTTGGTCACAACTCCTCTGAAAATTAATGAAGTACATTCTGCAGTAAGATACTGACTTGGTCCGTGGTAGCACTGCAGCATCTATTTGTTGGCTTAGCCCCTGAAAGGCTCCTGACCTCAGAGAATTTCTCACATCTTTAAGGCCTGTCTCCTTTCTGGGTGGATGTCAAACAGGAAGAATCCAAGTGAAAGGAATTCAGATCCAGATTTTCTTCACTGTTAAAAAAAAGACATTGCCAGAAACAGTATCACCATCCTGTTAAACGCAAATCATGGGCCAACATAATCACAGGCCCCGAGCCAAGAAAGCCATCAAGCATGTGAGATTACTCTGGTCCTCAAGTTTAACAGCTTCATCAGATCCATTCCACCCTCTGAGGATAACAGTTTGACATTCAACAATTTCAAGAACAGCTACATGACCACGTGCTTGAGTATCTGTGTCACCTTGCAAAGCGCACACAAAAGGCAGGGCCCAGCTCCTCCCCACACTCTGGTACCCTTTCTTCTCTCACCCTACTCCCTTTTTTTTAAGCAACCATGAGGCATATTAACATTTGTAGATATACTCCAAAGGAATTTCAGAGTCTTTTAAAGTCATCACCTCACTTCAGCTCTCACAGGAGAGCTCTCCCATAGAGGCCTTATTTTATTTATTTCTAAACACAGCAGCAAGCAGTAAAGTGCTGTTCAGGCAAATTGTGATTAAACTCAAAGCTCAGCTGCCTGACCACCATTTCAGTGTGGAGCTGAAGCACACAATCTACTGGCACACAACTTGCCCTAGGTTTTAGAGCAAAACAAAACAAAGTCAGCACTGGGTATAGCTGAGTGTATTTAGGAGTATCTGAAAAGCAATTTAATTGATAGTTACAGCAACAAATCATACCCAGCACCTTATTACTGTCTGAACACTGACTCACAGCTGCCCCAAGCTTGTCCTAATACAAAAGGTCTTTAGTCCTTAATGTCCTGTCAGAAGACTGGAACTTGTCCACAGTAAAGGTTAACTTCATCACGGCCTACCCTAGATAAAATCAGCTCTCAATTTCAACTCCTTAAAACAGAATTTTATCAAAACGTACCAAATCCCTCACTCAGCTCCAGAGCCAATTAATCACAAATTCAAGACTAGAAATAAGAAAAGCTGCAGCATGTTAGAAACTGTCTTGATCACCTACTCCAGCGGTACAGCACCCAGCAGCACGCTGAGCCCTCTGTCCCCTGTTTTCACACAGCACTGAGTGCTGCCTGTGCCTTGGACAAAGACGCGTCCTCATTTCTGCTAGCAGTGAATTTCGTTTTCAACTGCTAATTTCCATTTTACAGTTTTTAAAAAGCAAATAAAACAGCGACCATCTCAAAATAAAACATTTATATATTCATCACACTTCTGAACAAAACAGAAGCACAGTGCTAGCACTGCCTGGATCAGGTAAATAACTAAAAAACCACGTATATTTAAAGGAAAATAGCGTCTTCAAATTTACAATATTTCATGAAGTATTCTTTAGATACAACACATTCCACACCTGGCTAGACTGTTTAAAAAAAAAAAAAAAAAAAAGGTTTATTTTTAAATGACATTCATCTAAGAGAAAGCCCTTGTGACAGATGCCAGCTCAGAACTGTCTGCTGTGTCTCACTTCACTTCTCTTGTAAAACACTGGGATACACAGGGCTTTAAGAGAGAAGAGCTCATGTTTGTGAGCTTCTGACAAAGAAAGGCTCTGGAGAGATGTGAGAGAACAAGCCCAGAAGCAGGGGATGTGAGGAGATGCAATAAGCACAGCCAGTTTTGATGAACAAACATATTGGGAGGTGGAAGGGGAACCAAACAGTTGGATTTTGAGGCAGGGAGATGGCTCAAGGAACGGGTGGCTTAGTCGAGCAGAGGCACACTGAACAAGTAACTGCTGACGCTCCATCTTTAAAACCAGAACCGAGATAAAAATCCAAAGGCAGCAAATGTTGGTCCAACATAAATGAAGTCACTAAGAGCACACAAATTATTCCTCCACTACAGCATTTCACAATCACTCTTGCAGTTGGAGAAGGTATTTGACTGTGTAACAGCCTTCTTGTTGGCTGTTCCAGAATTCAAGAACTCATGTCAAAAATATTTGCTGGGCTGACAGGGAGGTGCCAACACCCTTCCCTACACCCAAAATACATCATCAGCACTACGAGCCAGCAATGGAAAACCAGAGGATCCAGATTCAAGTCCCAGAAGGAATGCTGTGTTTGTGCTCTGCGATTAATAGCTTAACAAGAAGCCCGTACTGAGGACTGCAATACTACTGCCTTCCTCCGATTTATGGGCTGACAATTTATTTGGTGGCAAATTAGAGTCAGCAAAGGCTGGAAAGCAGACAGTCTGGGATTTGCACTGAGTCAATCCACCCCTGACTGGCAGGGCTCCTAGGACCAAACGTGGGCATCAAGAAAACTTGATAGCTGAGCAGCAAATCCCAAATGGGTAGAGCAGCCCTCCCTTACCAAAGGATATCTGCTCTACCTGCACTGCCCAGGTTGAATTTGTTCCTTCTCCCCTAAAAACCACTTAAGGACAAGACAAAAAGTGAAAGTTTTCAGGATTCAGCCTCAAAAGAGATTTGGGGGGGGAATCACTTTACCTCCTTTTTTGTGCCACCTTTTCATGCTTTTGACTTAACTCCTGAGAGTTCTCCAAACTGACACAAAGAAATCGCAAGTCACGCTGCTGTTTTACGTAGATCTGTTTAAGGACAGTAATGCGCATTAGTGAAAGTCTGGCGTGCAGGAGCATCGTCATAAGGTACTGAGACATTGCTTGTCCTCCTAATGTTTTTATAAACCAATGTCCTCAAAATGTTTTTATAAACCAATACCTGTAGTCAAACTATTGCCAAAGCCTTGCAAGTCTAAGGAGACATCTCTGCACGTATTTAGGAAAATAATGCTTTGTAGCAATAAACAGTATTTCTGTTAGAAGATTGCAGTGGTCCTCTAAAATGGAACCACACTGAACCATAAATACAGTATCGCTACTGTTATTTGATATTTACTACAGGTTGTTATTACGTTGTTCAAAAGTTATGCAGAATTACAGGACACAGAATGATGACCGTGGTATTCGGCTTTCGCTGCAGGGGATTTTTTGTAAAGCTAATGTAGAAGATAACACACTGATCAACTATTTGAAATAAAAAAATTGATCATGCCTCGAGAACCTCAAATGAGCGCAGGTTTTAAGTCTCCCTCAAAAACCAGACCTTTCAGTACACCATGCCCCTTCACACCGCCTGAGTTCACCTTGGGCGTGCATGTGAGGCAGCCCGCCCCACTCCCGATGCCTTTCCCGTGACTTCTGGAGCCCAGCGCTCTCTGGTCGTACACACACACTGACCAGCGCTTATCTCCCCAGGGTGCCCCCACTTCACTGCTACGAGAGTGATATTTACTCACTGTAGGACCGAGTAAATACAATTCTACAACAAAGGCTAAAATCACATGGATTTGTACCGTGGGTTTTTAATTAAAAATAAAAAAAAAGTATCAACTTTCTATAGGGATCCCAGCAAGGCAGAAACAGCTAATTTGATTTTTTTTCTTAGTTAAGAACAGCTAGATCTAACATTTTAATACTGTTCCATGCAGGTCTGATGTTATTGAAAAATGCCTTCATAATCCCAGAGTAGAAACACTACTAGGGTTGTACCTGTCGCAAACTTGATAGTTCCTGGTCAGTCCAGGCTTGTTTAGGCTTTGCACATTGAAGAAGTTGATCTCTTTGCTTTCTCAACTGTTTTAAAACATACACAATTTTAAAAATTACTTAAAGTGAACAGGCACAAAGCAAGTATATTTGTTAATGCGTATGTCTGTAGCAGTAGAAACAGGTACCTCACCAAAACAACAGCATTTTCCTAAGGTCAAAAGGATCTGTTTCCTCTCCAAATAAAAAGTGCAACAAAAACCATAAGACAACGAAGCAGATCAAGTATTTTCCTCGGACTTTTCACCAGCACCTAGCTTTATTTTACTAGCAGCAATATTCTGCTTCACTGACTGATTTATTTTACTTCTTCATGCTAACATTCTTCCACGGAAAGGAAATCCATTAATTAATTCTAATTCATGCCTCGTACAGGGAAGTGCTGGGAAATACTTCCCATTACTATTGTTTTTAAAGTAGTGAGACATGGAATCAATACTCAGCAAAGGTAATGGTAGACAAAAACCGAGAGGCAAGTAAATCACCTCACAGCAGAGGACATCTTTGGTCACCTTATCTTTCAAGGTGTGTATTTCTTGTCTGTAAGAATACTGCAGCAACCATCAGCCTGCCTTTCTTGCCCAAAACCAAAGCAAAGATTATCAACAGACAGTAAGCTGCAGTTTACCAAATCCTGCACATTAAACCAGTTTAAACCAAAACATGAGTTAAAGAAAAGCAAAAGAAAAAGTGAATTTGTAAATATACACATTGGTGAACTTTGTGCTTTTACAGGATTTTATAAACCGTCCCTGCAGAAGCCCTAGATTTTGCTTTCATAGGAGAACAACACACAAAGGTATATACCTTTATTAAACTGCGAGCAAGGTAGGTAAGAAGTTGCCTCCTTCACAGATATTGGGGAACTGTTGTTGCCTAGAAGTCTCTGAGCTGTTGAAAGCCAAGGCATGAAAAGCCAACTGCCCACACTTACCAGTAAGGGCGAGCTCATTCCTCAAGCAGTCATTTTCCTGTCTGAGATGAATGACTTCTTCCTGCTGCTTATTTTTTTCCTTTCATCTTTTCAGAGAGGTCATCTTTAACACAAAACGTAGTATTTTCCAGAATGAAAAGGAATCATGCTGGTCTACACCTAAGTTAGGTGCCCAGTAAAAACATTTACCTCTCAGCTGATCTGTTTCAAGTGTTAGTTCTTTCAGTCTCAGTATGAGCTCTTGCTTTTCTTTGTTGAAACTGAATTCCTCTGTCTTTGCTGCACACAATGCACTTCTCAGCTTCTTGAATTTAGATGTAAGCTCAGTAATGTGATCAGTTGTTTCAAGTATAGCCTTGTCCTGAAATACGAAACAGAATGTATTCTTGATTATTGTTTTATCTTACATATGGATTTTGACAAAACAACAGCACATCTTATTGCAGTTGTTACAGCTGTTTCACAGATTTTTCTTCTGAGCTCTCGAGGAAAAAAAAACCCCAAAATCAAAGCCAGGAAACAAGCTCGTTTATGAAAATAAACCATTTATTCTTTGTTGACCACTTTTCCCTTCTCAAGCAAGCCTAAGAATTAAACAGCAGTGAGATCAATGGGGACTAACCCACTGCATGCAGTCACCAGTAACTGCACTGCAGTTGGACCACATTTAGTGCCTGACGAGACAACAGATGTTACCTTCAGCTTAAGCATAGTAATAATCTCCCGTTCCCTCGCTTGCAGCTGGCCTGTTTTAGCAGACAGTTCCAAAACTGACCAGTAAACGTGTGCACAACTTTATTTAAACATCATGAACAGCAATGTGAGATTCTGAGCAAGCTGTGAGGATCTGGAGAAAAGAGGACTGCAGGAAAAATTGTTCCCCAATTCATTACAACCACGCTTCCTTGCAATCAAGGGTCTTCGTAACCTGCATGTCTTAAGTCAAGCTGATGAGACAGATGAAGATGCAGACTACTATACTTTATTGCATATAGGGGAAAAATTATCCCAATAAACACATCATTGCCACATCACTTAAAGAAAATCTAGAACGGCTGAATATAAATTATTTTCATATCCTTAAACCAGGTTTAGAATGTTACAACTTTGATTACTGTGGTAGACTGTAAATAAAATCTGATGGAACTTTATAACCAAGTACCACTACTGTTCTGGGGGCAGCACTGCCTTTTGCAGTCACGGTGCCGGACATTTTTGGAGGTAAGTTGGTTCTGAGCAGTGTTCCCCCAAATGAAGCAAACAGCAAACCCCAAGTCCTAGCTTAGGAAAGCTTTTTTTGCCTTTTTTTTTTCTGGCTTTTTTTTTCCCCCAACAAATCAGAACTACACCTTAATCTAACATTATTCTTCTAAAAGACAAATGCAACTCGGGAGCCTTAATGTGAAATATTTCTTCACCACTGAAAGTCACAACTGCCACTGGCATTCTGTACATGCATGGACTGCAGAATCACACCGTTACTCAACTCCTACCTCCAGTGCCTGACACTGAGCAGTTTGATCTGTTAGTTCTTCAGACAGCTCTTTGACCTTCTGTGGTGTATTTTCCAATGTCATTCTGCTGAGACGCTACAAACTTTAACCTTTCAGTCAGTGATTTTATAATTGCATTTCTCTTGTTCAGCTCATCTGAAAAGAAGGAAGACAAAGGCACCTGTGAGAAAACAGCTCCGATACCACCACACAATCTTTTAAATCTCAGAAATTATTTAATCCAGTGTTTTTAAATCATGTGATTTAGAAGTGGATGCTCGTGTTGCATACTCTGAAGCAGGATTCCCCAGCTACCCGGGTCAGAGGGAATACGAACTCTGTGGTGACCTCTGTCCTACGGTTTGTCAAACAAGACCGTTCACAGCTGCCGGGTGCTCAGCCGCTTGGCTTGCGGGTGATGTCAGAGCTGTGCAGCAGAATCTCAGGGCTCTGCAGCGCATCAGCGTGTTTGCAAATTGTTCACTTCCCCCACATTTACTTAATCAGACTTTTTTTTTTTTAAGAATCCACAGAAGCAATTTACATATTCAAACGAGAAAGAGCTATCTGATTATCGTACCTCCTTCAAGACCAGACTGCTTCAGTTTTGATCCCAGAAAGAAGACACGCATATTTAAGGCTGAAGGGCTCCTTATATGATGAAAAACTGTTATTGAGGGATGTAAGCACACAAACATACTTAAAAGGCCAGGGTCTTATTCTTTATACACACAATACTTACTCTCTAATAAGTTGCATCGTTCTGCTAATGTCAGTATTTTTTGCCAATCATCTTCCCAAGCTAGAAGCTGTCTCTGATGCACTGCAATTGTCTCATTGAGTTCTTTATCACCATCTTCCAGCTCTCCCATTAAAAGCTGGAGTTCTCGCCTCTGCTTCTGAACGGTGCTGTTCTCAGGGCTCGGGCTAAGTTCCTATAGAACGTAACACGTGGAGCACATTTCAACATAAAGAAGCAGCAACACATTCTCCGATAATAAAGTCAAGGTTTTCAGTTCAAATATTTTTATATTATTAACAGAGACCATTCCAAAAAGTGCTTGTGGTCCCACCTGTGGTCCTTGACCAAAATCATTAGTGGGACAAGGAGTAATTTCAGGTAACAGAGCGCTGTTAACTTACTTACATTCTTTACCTGGGGCAAAGCAGCAGGCAGTGGCGAGGACCTCACAGCGGACTGGGGAGCAGAGCGGTAGCGGGCAATAGCGGACACCAGGATATTTATGCTCATCACCTTCAGCATGGAGCTGCCTCTGATTTAAGCACTGCACGCCCGCCGGGACCGCTGCTGACCCAGCGCAACAACAAACGCCGGCCGTTGGGAGCTGACCGCGCCGTGGGCAGAGCCCTGCGGCCTCCCACGCCTCAGCAGGGCCCCGAGGCGCCACCTGCTTGGGCGAGGCCTCCATGTCCCATCCCATCCTTTACTCCGCGTCCCCCGAACCCACTGGTGCCTCTGCCGTGACATCGCAGTGCCACCCCGGCCCTGCCAGCCGTTGGGTGGCGGCGGGCACACAGAAGCTCCGCCCCCTCACAGCGGCAGGGCTGCGTGTTCGAGTCCCGCACCTACCTGAGGCTGGAGCTGCGGGGAAAAACGTGAGAATTAATAATATTTGTAACAGGAGACGAGTCAGAACCTGACTGCGTGTTACAGGCAACTACCCCTGCCCAGGTTTTAAAGAGAAAAACTACAGTGAAATGGTTCTCTCCTTAGATGCACCATTCTCAACTAAACCCCTTCAAACGAGCGGTACGTACACTAAAAGCAAAAAGCCACTAAAATCGCCTCACCTAGAAGACCGGCAGGGCTAGGAGGTTGTTTGGAATTAGAAAACAGGCGAAGTGTTTCAGACATATTCACTTATTCCTCAGCGTTTCCACTTAATAGAATCAAATAGTTCAGCTGGAAGGGACCTACAACAATCGTCTAGTCCAACTGCCTGACCACCTCAGGATTCGTTTTCCTTTAGCTGTCCACAAACCTTTAGAATGTTTGTCCCATTCTGATTTCTAAGGTTTTATGCAGCTAAATCAGAGGTACGAGTTTCTACACAGCAGCCCAGGCCTTATTCACTGATATTCAGCAGAAAGGACAGCAGATGAAAAATAAGCTTTTAATGACTTAAATTGTTATTTTCCTGTAGGAGTGTTAGAGGAAAGTAGCTGTAAAGAAAACAGAAACTGTATTCAGTGAGGAACAGTAATTTTATTTAAATCTACTTCATGCATAAGCATGATAGAACCCCAGTTTAACTTTGGCAAATATCACAACAAAAAAAACCAAGCAGCCTATACAGAACAGTGAAAATGCCAAGGATACGGGTTCTCCGCAGTTTCACTGCGGAGTAAATGGATTTAGAAGCCTCACTTTGGCTACATCATTTATAACCATATATTTAAATAAAAGTAGTCTTTCACTATCATTTCTTGACTTCTCCAAGATCTTCAATGCTATCATCATCCACCTAGGAAAAAAAAAAGAAGGCCAAAACACAGCATATCAGGTGTATGTTCTTCTTACATGTCTCATTCAATATTCACCACCGTACACGTAACAAAGAGTGGCAGCGGTACACAGCACCATCCGAGATTCCCCACTATAGATTCTACGCGAGCGACATGTGCCTACAGGACACAGCTGAGCCTACGGGGCTCTGAATAAAGACAAGCCTACAGAGTTATTTCTGAGAGAACTACACTCAGAAAACACCAGAACAAGGGAGAGTCAAAGAGACCACTTGCGATTACAGCAGCGCACTGAAACCTCTCAACCATCAACATTTCAGTCCAACCCAAAGTTAGGTAAATTCTTGTGAAGCACAAGTGGTTTTGTTTCTGGTTTTGGGTTTTTTTGGGGGGGTTGTTTGGTTGGCTGGTTTTAATTTTGCAATATTTTATGAGATTTTGAAAAATAGCATGGCAATATAATAATACTGAGGCATTCACCATTAAGAAATGTCACAAAGAAACCGCAGATATTTGACAGCTGGATGGAGTGACAGCACATCCTGTTTAGGGAGTTAACGTTTCTTGGACAACAGAAGCAACATTTGACTTGAAGTTTAATCTCTCCTTAACCTAGTCACTCATAGGCAGGAATCCAGCAACCGGTCTTTTATTTTTGCACAACAATCTGTGCTGCCAAAGATTAAACCCTTTTTCAAAATCACTGGACAGTCACAGGCTATTGTGGAAAACCAGAGTTCTGACAGAAGAAAGGGTTTATTACCTCAGGCCACTTCTCCTGGATTACATCGATAATGTCATCTGTAAAATCCCCCTGAATGATGATTTCATCTTCTCCCGTTACTGAGGCACCGCAGGAAAATTTCTGAGCAAAAAACCTTTGTGCTTCCTTAAGATCGATTTCTGTTGATGGAAAAATGGACAGTTTAAGTACGGTCATTTCATACAAGTATTTTTCTCAAGTCTCAAACCAAAATCTTGTTTTAACTGTTGAAAAAACTAATGGCAGTTTACAGTTAAAGCTTTGCTTTCAATGAGAACTGCAGCAAAAGTCTGTTGTTTACATACAAAACAACTGACTCTACAAATCTAGCAAACGCTTCAAGGCAACAACCACCCAATGTCCTCTACACGTTCTGTTTCCGCAGGTCAACACTACACGCACTCACTAGAAAAGCACATGCAGAACTGTTTAAAAAGCCCCTGCAGTTCTAAGTAACTTCCAGTTACTGAACAAGTCTTCCCATAGAAGTGCTTCAGTATTTTCCTTTCAGAAACATGTCCCAACAATTTTTGAGATTGGCCTCCAGAAAAGATACGTATCCAGTTCAGACCAAGCTAGTGCATATTACTGATCCCTCACAAGAAAACTGCCGATGCTCTCACGCAGGAAACATGTAACATACCTTGTTAACACAACCAAGGTTCAAACTTACCATTTTAACAGAATTTCTGATCAATGTGTGAAGTTAGATGTTATGCACACCAAGTGGCTGTTCGCAGCTGAACCAAAGCTACGTAGGGCAGCACTATTAATGCACTTTGGTAATGATCTGACTGGCATACGACAAAGGCGGTTAAAGCCTTACTTCATCAGTCTCAAGAACAGGTAAAAATAATTGTCAGTAATACATTTACAATTTTCATGAAATAAGCATCTTTCTGAAAACAAACATGTTTATAATTAAAGACAGTAGATTTATCTGAAGTCTAACAAGTGGACTGCTATGGGAAGCCCCATTTCAAAAAAACCTGTCACCTCATTTGTTGCAAACACTGTGGAAATTAAGCACTCGAATAATTTATCACTGAGGGAAGTCAGTGTACCTTCGGCACGCTTTGGAACTGCTAAAAGCACCTTGGGACTTTCACTTCGCACAGATGGAAGCAAATCACTCAATGGAATACCATCAGAGGAAATATCATGAGGTTAAAGGCAAGCACACCTAAACCCAACAAAAACCACATAACAAAAGTCAACTCACCAAACGTTGCAAGGCCACATACTCTTGTGACATATTTTTTCTTCGCTCTAGGAATTTTAGCTATTGTAACTTTCTGTGGCACAGTCTTCTTTTTCTGTTTTATCTGACCTCTTCCACCTTTAGAACAGAGTATAACATTACATAATTAGTTAAATGATGTCACATTTAATAAAAGAAAAAAAAAAACATATGAGGTTAGATTTCATCCCTATAAACAAATAAACTGTTATTTCCCCATCTGTGTTGGTAAACAAAAACATATTTTGCATGGTTTCACATTCAGTTTTTTTAGTTAAAGAAAGGTCCCATGTCAAAGCTCAATATTACAAGAAATAACAATATATGCATGTCAAATGTGTGTTCAAGCACAGCTTGCAGAGCAGAACCCCCCTACAATTATCAAAAAAGTATTTTTCCCCACACTTCAGTAATCACTGCACTCGCTCTACATTCAACCTCTCTTTCAGGAACTGTTCTTTGGTTGCGCTCCTGGGAACTAAACGTTATTTTAACATTTTTCATTAGTTTAACATCCTTACGGTTTGCATCTGAGGCAAAGCAACTTACTGACGCCCATTTCCTGAGGCCATGAGGCCGTGCCTTCTCAGGCTGCTGGGTTAAACAGCAGATTAAGTTCTAGATGCCCGTGCATGACCGCAGGATGAACCATATGCCTGTACACGAGCTAGCAGAAAACACCACGTCTCTGATACAGAAGCCAGCTACAGCAGTTGTCTACCAAACTTCCACGTGACTTAACATCTTTTTTCTTGCTGTTTCTAGACCAACCTGAGGGAATGGTTCACACGTCATGCATTTATTAGTCTGAGTAATGCATGCAAAAAGACACATATGCCACTCATTAGGATTCTCCAAGCCAGATTAAGATCTCCGCTAACTTTGCGTACACTCATCAGGTTACTTCAGGGTAACCAAAGTTTCACGTTCTCAAGACTCCTTAGCGTGAAAACCTGAAGAATTTATGACAAGCAGACTAATCCCTTGTGACGACTTCTTTTTCTAATATGCAGCACTTGCAATCCTACATGACTATAAATTGATATCCGGTAATTTAAGACAGTATATTTCTGTTTTAAAATTTCTTCAGTAAATTTCTGCAGTACCTTAGTAAGTTTTTGCTTGGTTTTCCTCACCCTCTCTCTTACAGTCAATCTTACATCATTGTACTTAACACTACACCATAAGTTTTCATGAAGCTTTAGATTCTAGCAGAAAAATCCCCAAATTTTTTAAACATTATTATTTTAGAACCAAAAGCCAGACTGAAAACTAACCATACCCCCCCACACAATAAGTTAAAGAACATGTCCTGAAGTCTCTGGGAAAAGCATCCAAGCTACAGAACATAAATCACTGCTGTCACTACACATAGCCTACTGACAAGGTAAACATAACTGGTTACCAAGACGCAAAAATAAAACATCTGCAGTGATATGTGGCTATTAACCATAATTTCTGATACACTACAGACACAACTGACACTCCACAGGCAAATGCGTATTAATAACCCCAGCATCCTGATTTACGGTGGAAAGTATGTTAATTAATTAAACAGGAAGAACTCCAGTGACAGAAGAGAAAAGTGCACTGAAATTGTTTCGTATGTATCTTCCAAAGTTGTTTTTTGAAAACGTTTTCCATTAGTATTGCTGGGAAGAGACATAGCTGTTCATGGAGACACAGCTGATAGTGTTAAAGGCATAAAACCAAATCGTGCTGCGTGAATGCAGAGGATGGGTGGAAGGAAAAAAGGCAAAAGCAGTGTCACAAGGCATTCACAGAGGAAAGCAGTCTTTGTCCTACTCTGCAAGCCACCTACACACTGCTGTTAAACAGGGCAGAAATAAGTATTCCGGGAGGCATGCCAGCTGACTTGAGGCTGAGAAGAATTACTCCCTGAATAAGTGCAATAGCAATGACAGGAACAACGAAACACACGATGCAGGTCATCTTTCACTTGCTATTGCTACTACCCAACTCTTTCATCAGCATATATCACCACACTAACTCTGCTGCCACTGGAAGAAAGATATTCAGTGCAGAGTCAAAGCGTAGCTAACAACCACACTGCAAGGAATCCGTGCCATAGTCCAGACCAGCAGGCGAGAAAGGGATGCCCCAAACTGCTCATAAATCAGTACTGCAATCAACTACTTAGACCTTGCCTCTCTTTTGCTTCTTCTTCTCCTCCTCTTCTCCCACAGTTCCTTGGCCTTCTCCAGCTCCAGCTTCCTGTTTAGGTGAATTTTCTTAAATACATCAGAAAGGAGCGAGGAGAAGAAAGAGAACAAAATTAGCGGCCAGACAACCACAGCCTTACAGGAACAGGAAGTAAGGTACAACGCTATTTTGCTAAACCCATAAACTCTTTGCTTGAGTGCAGCAGCCCCTTGACTGATGCACGTTACACCCTCATCATAGTACTTATGCAAATCAGACTTCAGAAAAGCGTTAGCTCAAAAATACAGCTACAATTCCAACCCAGTCTCTTCACATAATTTCCACAGAGAGACAAAAATTAACGACAGTGTTAATACTGAAGTTCCAAATGCAAATCAATGCGTTCTCTATTCCCAATGACCTTTCCCGCAGCCACCCACAGTAGACTGTGCAGACATGAAATCCGACAAACTCACTGATGGGAAACAAGAACATGGATGACTGGTTACAGTAGGAACTTTAAGAAACCTCAAACATTATTACTGAAACCATACATTGTTTATTTAGTCTTTTCTGACGTTACCAAACATATTTTCACAGCATCTAAAAGCACGGTAGACTCCTAAGAGAATAATAAAACCTTCACACTTGATACAGCAGCAAAAGGGAAGAGACGAGAGCTGGACAAGCTCAAAGATTTGTGAATATGTCTAAGGGCACGTATCAGCTAGAAAATAGAAAAGATTCTTACCTACTGTAAGTTTTGCAAACTCATCTGGAAAATTCTTTTCTAACCATTGTCTGCATTTAGTCACATCAGGCATGTATTCGCAGTACTAGAGAAGAAAGATCATATGAATGTTGTTAGCAGAGTAACTACAAAATACATCACAAATACACCAAAATGTATTTGCTGTTCAGCTCAGCCATTTCTCCTTAAGATGACTGAACACAAATACTAATACTAGTGCATAAGAAACCTCATGTCATCCTAAAGATGACAGTGGCTGAAGCACAGAACTGCCACAATTAAGAAAAGCCAGAAAAGATCAGAAAAGATCATCATAGTTAAGAATCATGGGACAAAGAGAAGAAACTTGGGACGACAAAAAAAAAAAAAAAATTAACTCACCTCTGTTGGCAACGAACAGACTGGAGAAAGAATGGAGGAGAAAAATAAAAAAAAAAAAAGAAAAAGAATAGATTACAAAAATAAGTTCTCCACGTACAGCCTTAGCATTAAATTCAAAATGGTATTTTAAAGTTAGAGATGACTTCTTATATGACATAACTTCTGGTTATAACCACACATTGACTGAAAAAGATTACTTTATTGACACAGTTCCACATTTTATATTTTCTCTCATTAGTAATTTGCTCACACACTCTGGATTGGGATAAAACTATCACAGCAAGAGCAGCCAGTCAGTAAAGGAAGGAAAGGCGACGCCTACAGCTTTGGGAAAAGTTAACAGAACAAAACACCAGCTCTACCTGAGGGAAATGATATACCTAACAAATCACCAGGTGACATGGTTGGCTTTCCAAGAGCTGCCAATGTCCAGAAGAGGGGCTCAGCCCCAGAACAAACCCAAACCAGCTGTGCAGACTTTCACTCACAACAGAGATTCTTTCCCAATCCCCTGCAACTGTATTCAAGCCCAAAGCAAAATAACATACCTATCTAAAAAACATTCCTGTCAAGATATTTAATTCCCTTTAAATTTCATCTACGTAACTACAAATATAATGAGTAAAGAATAATTCCAAACACAGTGCAACAATTACTTTTATGAATTCTGACTTTATTTCTTATTGTCATACTACTGCTCAGAGACCTTTTCTGTGCCAAAGGCTTTGGTGGCTTTCTGCAGGAAGAGCTCTCTGCTCAGCAGATCACAATCTGAGCACCACTCCCACTTCTTTTACACACAGAAAGCTGTTAGTACCTCCGTCTCTCAGAGGGAAGACCCTTACGTTTCACCAAAAATACTTCAGATAAAGTACACAACACAAGCTATTTCAGAACAATAATCAGAAAGGTCAAGCTGACCGCGGCCTAGCTTCTCAACAGAAGCTGCCCAGAAGAAAATCTCCAATTCTCTCATTTTTTCAGCTAGACTGCCCTCACAAACAGCACATTGTAAGACTCATGTACAACTGCCCCTCCAGCACTTGCCTCCGCAGTAGAGGACCCGAAGAGGATAGTCGGCATCTGACCTGGCACCGCTCCTTAAGTCTCCTCTGCAGTCAGGGACCACAGGCTCAGCTACATCTGTGGCCATGTCACCAGCCTGGAGGTCACAGAACGAAAGAATCACGACCTAGGTTCTGGGTTAAAGTTATTCACATCTTTCTCAACTCAACAAGAATCCCAGAGACTCACGAATCTCAGAGAAAACAGGTACAGTGGTAAGAAGAGGAGGAGAGATCAGGGAACAAAAAATAGGAGTCAAGAAATAATGAAAAAATATGGAGAAAATGGCTGCAAAAGACGCGAAGCAGTATGGGATTCTGGCAAATAAAGGCAAAAACCCCAAAGTGCCACAAAATGCAGTGTAAAATAAAGACTTGTGAGAATATCACATGAAATTACAGAACATACTGGGTTAAGTAAAAAATGAAGTATGACATTAAATCAGTGCCATATGAACAGTAAGTGCACTCACATCATACCAGCAAAGAAAAAAAGGTCAATAAAGCCAGCATCTGAAGAGTTACAATCTGATCCTAGGACGCTGGCAAAAAAAAAAACCCAAGCACCACAAAACAAGCAAACCAAACTGAACCCAGTAATACATTAAATAATGGTTTACGCAGACACGCTTTCGGCCAAGGGGCTTAGAAAACAGGAGTAAACAGGGGAGGGGTCTGCAAAGCATGAGAACCCCCCCCCCCCCCCCCCAGGATCACGGGAGCAAGCAGGAAACGCGTGCAGAAGGCTCGGGGCCAGGATGCTGCACAACCCGGGCAGCGAGAAGAGCTGAGGGACAAGGCCAGGGCGGCAGAGGCGGGGTGGGGGGGGACGACGACAGCGGGGGAAGGGTGTTTGAGGGTCACGGCGCGGGGGGAAGAAGGCTGGAGACCCCCAAAGGGAGGGAGGGCGCTGGGTAGGACGGGGGTAAAAGCGAGGGAAGGTCGGGGGGAGGGAGAGGAACGGAGCTGGGCGAAAGATGCTGGTGGGGGTAAAGGCCGGGGGGGAGGCGCCGGGACGGGGGGGGCGGCGGAGCGCGGCTCCAGCAGAAAGGGGCGGGAAAGCCCAGGGACGGCAGCAGCGTGGCGTTACCGGGAAGGCCCCTCAGGCCGCGGCGGCGGGGCGACGGCAGCGGCGGCTCCGGCTCCTCCTTCTCCGACGACGGCGGCGGCCCGCACACACCGCGCGGCACGTGCGCCCGCCCCCGCCGTCTCGCGAGAGCCGCCGGAGACCCCGCGGCCCGACAGGCAGGAGCGCGGCGGCGCGTGGTTTGAGCCCGCCGGCTCGCCGTACCGGGGAGGGGCGGGCAGGCGCCCCAGCTGCAGGCGTCCCCGCGACATGTGACGAGACGAGTCTACGGAGGGGTGGAGCGGTCAGTTCCCGCCGCTTCAGCCGTTGCGCGGAGGCCGCCGGCCCGCCCGTCCGCCATGCCCCGCTACGCGCAGCTGGTGATGGGCCCGGCGGGCAGCGGGAAGGTGAGGCGGGGACGGACGGACGGACGGACGGGGGTGGCTCACGGGCGGCAGCAGCAGCAGCGGGGCGGGCGGTCCGTGACGGCGCGTGTGTGCCTTGCAGAGCACGTACTGCTCCGCCATGGTGCAGCACTGCGAGGCGCTGGGCCGCGCCGTGCAGGTGGTCAACCTGGACCCGGCGGCGGAGCTCTTCAGCTACCCGGTCATGGCAGGTGAGCGGCGGGAGGCGGCGTACGGGGAGCCCGGGGCACCGCTGCGGGCCAACGAAGCGAAACTGGCCGGCGTGTCTGTCGTTCCAGACATCCGGGAGTTGATAGAAGTGGACGACGTCATGGAGGATGAATCCCTCAGGTTTGGTCCCAACGGCGGCTTGGTGTTTTGCATGGAATACTTTGCCAGTAACTTCAGCTGGCTAGAGGAGAGCCTCGGGCACGTGGAGGATGACTATATATTGTTTGACTGCCCAGGTAAACAAACGTCTGTGGTTTCTTCGTTCTTCACGCGCAGTGTAAAATTTGCAGTTGTAGTCATTCACACTTCTTTTTTTTTTTTTTTTTCTTTTGCACTACTAACAGTTCTCAGAGTCACTTACAGATGTTTAAGAAGTGAACTTGGTCCCAGCATAATTTGGGTGACCGTGCTGTCTTCTGACAGCATCATACGGTGTGGAGGCACTATGGCACCTGCTAACTAGCGCTAACTGCAGGTCGAGGGACGAGAAAACCCTTCTGTTTCTTTTCCACTTCTCCCACATAAGCTCATCCAAATACAGGCAGATTGTCTGAAAAGAAAGATGCTTTCTTCATCAGCTTTTATTCCTGTTAAGTGCAATGCCTGTATTTATATAACTGGTAACTGTTCCTGCTAGCGTCCCATTTTTGCATGCTAATATCCTAAGTGTGTCCTAGGTCAGATCGAGCTCTATACACATCTGCCAGTGATGAAACAGCTGGTGGAGCAGCTTCAGCAGTGGGAATTCCGCGTCTGTGGAGTTTTTCTTGTGGATTCTCAGTTTATGGTGGAATCTTTTAAGGTATGCATTTGAAATCTGTTGTAAAAGTTCATATTGATAAATAAGAACAAGAAATCTGAGCAATTCAGGGAGCTGGGTTTGTTTTAGCCCAGAGGGAAGAATGCTGAGCTGGGAGAGATCTGATTGCTGTCTTCAGCTGCCTCAGTCACAGGTTGCAATAAAGAAAATTCCAGTTGGATGTACAGAAAAAAAATCCTGCACCACGAGAGTGCTCAGACTGGAAGAGAGGCGCAGAGAGACTGTGCAGTGTGCGTTCGTGGAGTTACTCAAAACTTGACTGGGCAAAACCTGTGAGCAACTTGATCTGACTTTGAAGCTGGCTCTGCTTTGAGCAGAGGTATGGAACAGAACCTCAAAAAGTCCCTTCCAGCCTAAATTCTTCTGTGACTCCATGAGAGCTTTCTCGGATCTGGAGAGAGAGCAGGCTGCTGTCCCCATCTAGCAGTAAGAATCCTGAGATGGGCTTTGAGTTTTGTAATGGCTTTTTCAGTGGCACATCCAGATTTGAGGCGCTGGAAATAGGATGGCAGATGGGAAGCTCTGCAGCTCCCTTTTCCAACAGAGATAAGAACTCTCCACGTGGCCTTGGTGTCCATGTTTCATATATTTGCCAGATTCGGTCTGTGGTGGAGTGTCCTGAATGTTTGTATTATGTTTTTCTGTACTTAACTACATCATTTTTCATATCCCTTAAGTTTATCTCTGGAATTCTGGCAGCACTCAGTGCAATGATCTCTCTAGAGATTCCACAGATTAACATCATGACCAAAATGGATTTGCTGAGCAAGAAAGCCAAGAAAGAAATAGAGAAGTAAGTTCTGTAATTTTTCTGTAAATAATTATCTTGAATGACTTATCTCATTCTGAAAGACATTCCAGGGTACTGTGCCCACCAGAGTGTGGCACTTTGAAACCTAAACCAGAGGTGATTCTATCAGTTTTTTGATACTGAACTTACTGAATTACTTATGTGTTACTTTTACATTTGTGCTAGAATTACAAAAGTACAGTTTTTCCCTGTGGTCTTCCTCAAAGCTTTCTTGAGAATACAAGTATATTAGCAAAAATAAAATAAAAAAAAAAACAAAACGCTTCAGTTGTTTCTACTGGTAATCATAATCTGAGATATGAAAATACTTACGAAAAGCATTTTTAAACATGTTAAGTTCTCCTGATACAAAGTTAGTTCCTTCAGATCATAGAATGATAGATGGTTTTGGTAGCCATGCAAAAGCACAATGACTCATTTGCTCTGTGGCCAAGGACTCTTGATGTTAACGATGACTTCGTTTCTCCCAGGTTCTTAGATCCAGATATGTATTCCATGATCGAAGACTCTACAAATATATTGAAAAGCAAAATGTTTAAAAAATTGACTAAATCTATATGTGGATTGGTAGGTATATTGCTTTTTAACTGGTACCCTTAAATTCAGTCCTGTATTTATAAACCGTACTGTATGGTTGCTGACTTCATTGCTGTTTTAGATACTGTATGTACCATAATAATTCTCCCCGCCTCGCCCCAAAACTATGTGCTTACCTACCAGACTCTTTAACAAAGCCAAGCTCTAAAAGATTCTCAGGCACTTGAGCAGTTTACTTTACCAGGACAGCCTACTTTAACTCAGTTTTTAATTTTTTTTTTTCAGATTAGCATGAGATTCTTGATAGTGATGTTTGGATTGTAGCCAGTACATTTTCTGTGAATCCTGTTCTATTAGCTGTTTTGGAAAATGGCTTTTTCTGCTGTGGAGAACTTGGGACTGGATAGCCAGGTGTTCTGAGTGGGGAGTTGCCATTGGTTTGCAGGGTGGCTTTAAGTGGTATTTTAGCAGTCCAAACAAGAAAGATGTAAGTGTGGCTTAAGGAAGTGACTTAGCGTGCTGTAGTTGAGAATTACGTTACTGCATTTTATTACTGACAGCCTCTGAATCGTTTCTCTAGATTGATGACTATGGTATGGTTCGATTTCTACCATTTGATCGCTCTGACGAGGAAAGCATAAACATAGTTTTGCAGCACATAGACTTTACCATTCAGTATGGAGAAGATCTTGAGTTTAAAGAACCAAAGGTAAGGTACTTCTGATAATAAGATGAAAAATTGAAAAGGATCCATCATGTAAATTGTAATATAAATATGTCCTTTGCATTGCTAATAAATTATTGTCTTAATATGTTTCAAAATAAGCCATGTTTACTCTTCTAGTGACAGTGCTTATATTGTCTTCATTTACAATTACAAAACTGGAATTGTTTAATGTCACCTTGTATATGCAGACTCATCAAATGGTTGTATTTAAAAATAATGCTTTGGTTTTCAACAAGAATGGAATTTCAAACTTCAGAGGTCAGAAGGGACCATTAACATCACTAAGATTTCTTCCTACATGATTGTTCAAACTCCCCTTAATTCCTATGTTGAACCCATGTGTTGTGTGTGAGATACAGATTAGGAATAAATTCTGTCGTGGAACACTGCTGTGTTAAAATCTGTTCCAAGCCCTGTCTCATTTTTTAATTATTCAGCTCATAAATCCCTAGGAACAAGTCCTTTTATTCCATTTTTTAAATTCAGTTTTCTGTCCTTAAGTGTGCAGAATACCTGGGTCTAGATTTTGACCTATACAATTTCGATAGCTCGAGAAACAAACAGCTTTTCAGAAAGTTTTGCTGCATGTTTTATGCAACCATATTGGACATTGTTCCTGTTGCAGTTTCTCAAATAAAACGTCACAGAGCAGACAATGTACAAAAGCCACTTGGGAAAAGTCAGGTTTTACATTTTTTGTTTTCTTTTTGGCAGGAATGTGAAGAAGATAAATCTGCTCTTGTGGATGAATACTTTCAAGATCACGTGGATGAGTAAAAAATGGTTGTTAAAAAATGTGAGGAAAATACTTTGCTTGTGTTAAAAAATAAACATGGAAAAAAATCCACCCCTACACAAACATAATTGATGTTTTATCTGTAAGATAACTAATATTTATAGTGAAGTGAGCTATATGACCTCATAATTATTTTAATAAACAATTTATATTCTTTATTGCGTGTGTGTTATAAAATACATAGGCTAGTGTTAGGACACACAGAAGTTACCCACATATAGATGTATCTCATTTAAGCATAGGAATGCTTGGAAAAAAACTAATTATTTGCAAAAGAGGCAAAGCCAGATATAAATATGTTGTAATAAATATTTATCTCCTGGCCTGAGTAGTCACTTTCATTATTAGATGAGAGAAAGAATTGTTCTAAAGGGTGAAAAACTACTTCATGAACTGAAGCTGAATTAGGCAACGAGATGACTGGCTACTTCAAAGGGACATCTGGTCAGTGGGTGGTCTCTCACCCTTCTTGAGGAACAAGAGTCTTTTACACTCACTTTGGAAGAGCCCAGATTTTAAGCCTTCTTAAGGCTGGTCTTTGTATAACTTGCACATGACTTTAAGTGGTTTATACATCAATAACATCTTAAGAACAGCACAACACTTATAAAGAAAAAATCAGCTCAAATAGAACTCAGTGATGGTCTTGTGCAATCACGTTAGGAACTTGGTTAATGAACGAAGAATTTAACAACAAATAAATAAGCTCCTTTTTTTTTTCCCTGAACAAAGAACTTGTACTCTTACCATGGACATACATTAGCTGTATGGTACAATGGGTGGTGCTTTCAGAGAAGCAAAACTTCAGCACATTCTCTCCAAAAAACATATTCACCCAAGTAACTAAATACAAGTAAAAAATGATCTTAGGAATTTTTCAGGCAAGTGGCATTAGGTGTAGCTGTTAACAGGCTGTTCGTATCAGATAATAGTTCAAGCCCTATGGGAAAATGTACTGCTGAATTTCCCTCTCACTGTTTATAGTTTTTTATATATACAGACTGTTCCTGGAGCGTCTTGAGTGTTTCAAAACATGTTTTATTGCTTCTCCTAAAATCTATTAGTCCAATTTATTCTCTACATTCAGCTGAATTTCAAGATGTCTTTTTTTTGCTGCTTATGTCCAAGTACATAGCAATCTCTCCTTAACACTATGGAATGAGATTTACTCACAGAGTCCTTAGAATATTTTCCCAAAAAGACCTCATGGTTGTTAAATGCTTAACGTCAGGGAATGCTTTTACGTAGGCATATAATCTGTCTAGATATAGCTCATGTAGTAGAAATTAACCTCATCCTCAAAAAATATGGGCAGACAAGTATTTCAGTAGAATAAGAACAACTGATGTCCTTTTGTAGGAGCAGCTCAGTTAGTCAGCAGATGTCCTGAGTGCAAGGACACTGCTTAATGGAAACCAAATCAAGGATTGAATACTTGGAGGTAACTGCACTTACCTAAACCTGGGGCGTGACAGCAGCTTGGCACAGAGTTTACTTTTGTAGTTTCTTGCTTCTAGTCTGGAAGGTGTTAAATTTTTTTTTCCCATTCATCAGTAGGATTGTTCTTCACGTCTGTTTAAATAAACGGTCATAATGTTGATATGGTGCTTATCTTTGAAGTAAGGATCTACTTTTTCCAAAGCAGAGCCAGAACAGGGAGAGAGGTTCAAAAGACCAGCAAATCCTGCACATCTAGAGGAAAAGGGCTTCCCAGAATCTATATGTGGAGGTCAGGGAGGATTGCATGGCATCTTTTACATGGGAATAAAGGAAAACTGGGAAATAAGATGTCACCTAAGCACTATTTAAATGGTTTTTCAGAGCCAAATTTCCAAAAATTGCCAGCTTTACGGCCTCTACAATTCTCACGATATTCAGCACTTCTAAAACCTTACTCCCAGCTCCAGACAATTAGTGAATGCTGAGACTTCAGTTTCAAATTATGGTTACTAGGAAGAGGTGAAAAAAAATCAGCTCTTCAGAACTTTAAAATGTGGGGCCAAAAGCCTTGAATATATTTAGTTTTTAATAGTTACGGAGTAGGTTAACCTCACAATAAGGCAAGTCTTTATGCCCACACGGAGCTAATCACATCACAGTGGGATCCAGTCTGGCCGAATTAAACGAAGCAAACGTTGGGAACGCTTTGGTGACTTAGCTCACCTCTGAACTGGTGCATCCTCGGGACAAACCGCAGCCCTGCAGTCAGATTACTTTGACTCACCCTCCCCATCTCCCCATTTTTTTCTCCCTGACTCATGCCAGGAGTCGTTTACCAGGGGACAAATTCAGCACGCTAGGTCAGACAGAAGGTCCCGGCTTGACAGTAACAGGGGCGTGCAGCCTAAAATATCGCATCCCTCCAAACGCAACACGTTTGGGCCTGCTCTGTGCTTCCTTACACCAAGTGCCCAGCACAACCGGGCTGCCCTTTGCCCGTCGGGTCAGAGCAAGCGATGCCCAGAAATTCACGCCAACGCACAGGAGAGAAAACCGGCTGCCAGCAAGTGTCCCCACCCGCGCTCTCGTCGCCGGGGACAGGAGCCCTGTGCCTCCTCGGGGCGGTGCGCGCTGCAGGCCGCGGCCGCCGCTTCCCCTCCTCGCACCGCCTCCGCTGCCTCATTTCCTGCTGCGGGCAGAGCAGGAAGGTTTGCCGCCAGCTTCCCTCTGCTCCCCTCCTGCCCGGCCCCGCCGAGCTGCCTCCCGCCCTTCGAGATGCCGGTGAGGGGGGGGGGGGGGCGCTTCGCGCCCGGCCAGTCCCGAGATGGCGGGGAGAGGGGGGCAAGCAGGGCCTGGGGCTGAGGGGCCGGGCCGGGGAGGGCGACCCTGGGGTCGGGAAGAGGGGCTCTGCTGCCGGGGTCTGGCCGTGGGCAGCTGTGGAGGCGGGGAAAGAAAGGGGCTGCAGCTGCGGGGAGCCCGGTTGGGAGCAGGGAATTGCTGTTTATGGGAGGCAGCGGCAGGGCCAGCGCCCTCCTCTTCCTCTTCCTCCTGGCAGGGATCCACCCGCAGCTGGAGGGCGGCAGCCCCCGGCTCCGGGCAGGGAGAGGGTGGCAGAAATTGTGCTTTGCTCTGGTTTTGTTCACACCACCTTCCTCTGGTTGAAATAAACTGCTTTTCTGCTAGGGAGTGCTTACCCTCTCCCCCCAGAAACCCTCGGCTGCGCGGGGGTGAAGGCTTCCCAGTGGCCTGGCCCAGCACGGTGGGAATGTCTGGGAAGTGCCTAAACCTAAACTCAGAGGTTGTCAAAAATCAGTTTCATCTGTCATATACAGAAAGATGGAGTTTTTTTCCCCACTTAGACCAGTTGAAGAGTACACAGAAAGGTCTTTTTTTGAGTGTGTGGGTATGTGTTAAGCCTGGCTTTATTTATTATTATCTACGATGATTAGCTAGACATGGAAATAAAATATATTCTTTCTTAATGAGCAACTAACTTTCAGTGCCCCCTGGCCCTATGCAGAATGGGGTTAGGCAGCCTGGGGACGAAGCAGACCAGCTGTGCCAATTTTATCCCATCTCCCACCACCACGATCGTAAGTGGTGCCAGTGATGATGGTCTTCATTGGAATGGTGCTGAGATATGGGCCTAATTAGAAAACAGTGATTGTTTGTGCAAGGAAGGATTGCTGGAAGCATCACTAACAAACCGCGCTCTGCCTCCTATTTGTTGAAGACACGCGGGACATCATCGGACACGGAAATGTCTGTTTTCAGTAGCATTAATAACCAGCCTTCCCTCCTGCCTGTAGGCTTACCACTCCACTTTAATGGACTCCGACACCAAGCTAGTTGGGAACATGGCGCTGTTACCCATCAGAAGCCAGTTCAAAGGCCCAGCGCCTCGGGAAAGTAAGTTTACAATAATCTCCGAAAAACCTGCCTGTGTATAGCTCGTTGTCATCTCTCGGTTTCCCCCAAGCCAGCCCTAGCAAGAGTCACGGGTTGGAAATGGAGCGCTGTGCAATTTATAGAGAAGGAAAAAAGTTTTCAAATGCTTAAGTTTTGCAAATCATAGAAAATACTTATGCACGGATAAATAAGCACTGTACTTAGATCCGTTGTTGCAGTCATTAAAGCCTACAGTTACTATTCTCGTGCTTCCTCCTGGGTCTGGCTGTGCTGTTCAGTAGGTTTTGAGGAAGACGTGGCGGTGCGAACCATCTGCTGTCAGAGGAAGTGGAGGCTTAGCTACAGAGAACTTGCGCTTTTGGGCTGCGGCTGAAGTCACTCGGCTGCTCTGAAGGATGTGGAGCAGGATAGGCAGCGCTTTAGGGTAGGGGGCTTCAGAAACTGAAATGAAGTTACGGGCATCCCAGCGGAGTCCATGGGCAGCACGGTACGGATTTCCCTTCAGCGCATGAAGTAGCACTTCCCAGCCATGTTGTCGCCCGGTAGTGTAGTATTTCAGTCTGAGAAATGTTTCCGGATTTAAGCAGGCTTGGATGGTAGAAAGCAGGTGAAAGTCAGGAGTAAGCTTGCCACTATCTGTTCTGCTCAGCCTTCCTTTTTTTTTTGAAGAGGATAATGAAGTTTGTCTGATTGTGGTATCATCCTTTGTCCAAAAACATTTTTGTGTCCTGAAAAGACTTTTACGCTGCTAAAACCCTGGTGAGTTACTCAACTGGTAGAAAAGTGGGGAACTGCTGAACTGCTGCCGTTTGTGCAGTGAGAAATCTTGGGGGGAGGAGGAGAAGGGTGTTAAAGCTCCTGCTAAGAGTAGGAAGCTTACATATTATGATATGAGCTCACCAGTGTTTCACACAGCAACGACTGTTTTCTGTTCCATAGTGCTGTCTTCTGCTCTTTGTAAATACCAAGGTTTTGCCTTTGCAATAATTCTGATTTATGTCTTTCAGGGAGTAAAAGTTATGACCAAAGGCAGTATAATGGTGCACTGCTTAACTCTATGTTTCTTTTTTGTTAGCTAAGGACACAGATATTATAGATGAAGCCATCTACTACTTCAAAGCTAATGTTTTCTTCAAAAATTATGAAATTAAGGTAATTTTTTAAAATACTGTGCATATAGTAGTTCTTTGGAGGGTTGGTGCTGCGAATATAAATTTATTTCCAATTAAATAATTCTACTAGATAACAAAAACTCCCCTTCCTCCCACTTCATTTTTAAAGTTGGGTAAATGTCACAAATTGGAAGTTTCATGTGGAAATTGTAGGCCAAAATGGCTTCAACTCACTCCTGTTTCAAGCTTTTATCAGTTCCGTAAAGTCTCCCTTAATCTAAGAGTGGCTGGGCTCTGTGCTTTGCTCTTGTTTTGCAGAATGAGGCTGACAGAACGCTGATCTATGTAACCCTCTACATTTCTGAGTGCTTGAAAAAGCTGCAAAAGGTAAGAAAAGTGAATTTCTGTGCGGGAGGAAAATGGGTCCGTTCTGGGGATTGTACTCGGGAAAGGATTTCCTGATGCTCTGCTCCCAGTGGCACAAATAATCCTGTTCACCCCGGTCCCAGTTGTCAGAGCCACAGATACTCCGAGGCTGTGGATCTCCAGAGAGATATCGCGTTGCTATCCTCAATGAGTTTTTATGTAAAGTATTTGGGTCTAACGCTCCATCAGCTTTTGTTTGTAACTGTTAATCCATTGTTTGCCTGGTTCTTCCAGTGTAACTCCAAAGGCCAAGGAGAGAAAGAAATGTACACGCTAGGAATCACTAACTTCCCGATCCCCGGGGAGCCTGGCTTTCCCCTTAATGCCATTTACGCCAAACCTGCCAACAAGCAGGAGGAAGGTAAGGCTAAATCTGCAGTTCTGTCTTCCAGCAGAAGCTGGATTTTCTGACCTCGGGGGCCCAGTGACTCCCCTGGATCCATAGATGCAACAGAACAAATTAATTTGGGTCTGATTCTACCTTTTCCATCAACATAATCACTCCCTGTAACGGAGTCCAAGCCAGCTGCTGCACTGGCAGAATAGAAAGCCTGCAGTGATGAGCGAAGGTAACTGAGAGAAGAAAGCAGTTTGGATGATCCTTTTAACTGGTAGAAATATCATAAAAATCCCAAGTATGGCTGTGAATTGAGCAGACCAGCTCAGCTGGCTGATGAGTACCTGCAGATGTGAAAATTCACTTTCTGCTTTAAGCAGTGATCTCCGATGCTTCCCTGTTAAATTCAGTCCAGCTTGGCACGGCCTCCGTTTACACCGTTTTTTCCTGCGCTGTGTTTCAGAGGTGATGAGGGCCTACCTGCAGCAGCTGAGGCAAGAAACTGGTCTTCGCCTTTGTGAAAAAGTATTTGATCCTCAGAGTGACAAGCCTAGTAAGGTAAGAGTTTAGTGCCACCGTCGCAGATTTAATGAGAGGCCTGCTGCGTTTTTTCAGAAACGTGTGGAGAGAAGTGAGGCGATGGGCTGAAGGATCAGGTGTGGGTAACTTTGGCACAGGCTTCCCTGGTTTTACCAGGCTAGGGAAATAGCAGGCTGCAGGCTATCAATGAATTTAATCTGCAATGTGGTGTGCCAGCAAATGCCAGTCTGGCTTACTTTGAAAAGCATGGCAGTAAAAAGGTGGCTGGTTCAACTCTTCAAAGTATTGCAGATCTGCTGTTGGCTAGGTTCTCAAATGGAAATCCACGAGAGATGCTGTTTGTCTTCCCAGGCCGTTCTGATTTGGTAGCTTCTTTGAAGTACACCATTTGGCCTCATATCCAGATTAAAAAAAACCAGCTAGTCAATGCATGGATTACCTCCTCACTGTTTGTTTTTCATGTGCAAATGTGTCTGCATTTAATGTTGAAATTATTTAGGCTAATTTAGTTGTAAAGGCATGGCTTTCTGATGCATCCCTTGTTTATAATTATATTGGAATAAACAGTAAAAATAACAGAAATAAGAGAAAGTAAAATGTCCCGCTTTAATTCAGAGTCCTATATTATAAATTCATTGGGTCCATTCCTGTCCTCTTGTTCTCCTAAATTCCAGTAGAAACCAGTGTGGACAACTGTGTGTGCAAAATTGGAGTCATAACATTTGTCAGAGGTTCAATTCTTCGAAGTCACTGTTTTGTTTATTGCATGGAAACCGCTTTTTGCGTATTTTCTGATTTTGTGCTCCCTTCTGCAGTGGTGGATCTGCTTCGTGAAGAGACAGTTCATGAACAAGAGTCTGTCAGGTCCTGGGCAGTGAAGAGGCAAAGTAGCAACAACATTAAACATTTCCACAGCAAGGTGTATAAAATATTTTGCCTTTGTTTTGGATACATTTTGTACCAAGGAAGAATTAAGTGCTTACGAAGGAAAAAAAAAGGAAAAAAAGAAACCCACAAACCAGTCAATGAGGGATAGAGGGAGGGAGAGCAAAAAGATAATTTGAATACTGTAAGCAAATGTTATTAAGCTGGTGCTTAATAAGTGATTTCTAACATGCTGTTTCAGGTGCAAGCTGCTTTATTTCCAGTGGCTACAGCGAGCATTTAAAACAGGGCTGGTATTTAAGAGAAGAAATGGCGTGCCTGTGGGGCAGGGGGAGCTGTGTGATTGCTCTACTGGCTAGAGTCTCAGTATCGTACCTCCACGGAAAATGTACCTCTCATGCTGTGTTGTCCAGTGCAGTGATTTTTACCTTGTTTTCAATAAACTTAGCTTGTAATTAGTGTGGTAACTACTTTATGTCTTATGGAGAGCCTTCAAAGAAATCAGAGGGGTTGTTTTTGCGAAAAGACCGTCATTACTGTGTAGTGACAGTCAGTAGAAGTGAATCATTCCCAGTGAAACCGGGGGATCAGTACAGGGGCTGGAGTTTGTGGCAACGTACCTGGCTATTCAGCAGGTCTGCTTTCGCAGAGCAGTGCTCCTTTGGACTAAAATGCCTTCAAAGGGCGACACAGGCAGATTCAGTCCAACGCAACTGTCACACGATACTGTCAAAAACTGACTGGTTTGAGCAGTCAGATGGCTTCTTGAAGAACTGCAAGTCCAGGTTCGGTTTATTCCGAGTTGTCCCTTTCCTTCGTGACAATACTTGTTTTGCTGTTGCCGTGCAACACCAACATGCTTCTTCTGCCACTTCATCTGCAGTCCAGCGCCAGCAAAGTTTTGCTGCTTGGCGTGTTTGTGTGTTGGGAGCTGTATTCCTCTGCAGACAGCTGTGATGGCATGTTCAAACTGAAAGCTCCCAGTGCTTTGATTTGTAGTAGTAGTAATAGGATAGCCACGTTTTGCACTTCTTTTTTTTTAAGAAAAGTGAAAAAAAAAACAACCTTATTATTCAGCTCTCCTTTCAGTCTATGCCTTGTAGTTAACGGTGGCCCTAGCGAGGCGTTTCCCCTGGCTGCGGCCCAGAAGAAATCTAGGTTTTGAAGGGCCTTTCTCCTCGGTTACCTATTTTTATAGGCAGGAGCTTCGCTCTCTCTGATAATTCTGTGACACTGAGCTGCCGCAACCAGCAGATTATGAAGTTTCAAGAGAAAAAAAGGACCAGAAGCCAGAGCAGGGAGCGTGTCCCTTCCACAAAGCGGCACCGAGCCGAGGGCGGACGCCCCCAGGCCTCCATAAAAACCCACCGCCTCCCTCCGCAGCGAACACCGCCCTTCCCGCCCCGCCGCTGCGCAGGCGCGGGGCCCTGTCGCGGCGCGCACCGCGTCTCCCCTCCCCGGGCTGCCCTTCCGCACGCCTGTCGGGCCGCGCTCCCGCCATGAAGGCGGCGTCACGGGCGCCTGCAGGCGGCGGCGCGCGAGGCCCCCCGGGTGGCGCCATTTTGGAGTGGCGGCGGGCGGCGGCGGCGGCGGCGGCTGCCCGGTCTGTTCCGTCCGTCCCCGCCGCTCCGCGCCTTTCCGCCGCCGGCATGAGCGTGGTGGAGCACGTACGAGAGATGGCGGCCGCCGGGCTCCACTCTAACGTGCGGCTCCTCAGCGGGCTTCTCCTGACGATGAGCGGCAATAACCCGTGAGTTGGCCCTCTCGCGGGAGGGCGCGCCGGGTGCCAGGCGGTGCTGAGGGAGAGGCCAGGCGGGAGCAAGCCGGGTGGCGGGGGGTGTCTGGAGGGCAGGGAAGGAGCTAGGCTCGCTTTTAGAGCTGTCCGGGGTTCAGCATGGGCAACGCAGCCTGGACCCTTCGGCGTACACGGTGCAACATCAGTGTCCTGGCAGACATGGAGCCTTTTTCCCCTTGTAGGGATGCTCTGTGTAGGTCAGGGCTCTTCCCCCGATTCAAGTGGTTCCCTTTTTTTTTTTCAGAATTTCCCTGTAAGATAACATTTTACATTGTGGATGAGTTTTGAGGTACTAATTGAAGCCAAAATCCCGTTCTGAAAGCCTAACTCTTCAGCACTTCTGCAGGCATACTGGAAGTGTTATAAAGGGGGTTGTAAAATGTAGGAACACGTGGATTAGGGCCAGGGGAGCTGTGTGAGGAGCTGGGTTGCCTTGTAGGCTTGAGTCCATTCAACCAAAACGTGCTTTAGTGGATGTTGGCAACGTGTGGTTTGTTATGGGGAGGAGGGGGGCTGCTCCCTTACGGGAAACAGCAGCCAAGCAGCTAAATGTAAGCTGTCGTTGCTGGTGAGGTGTCAGGAATCGCCGTTACATTTGTTTGCATGCAGATAAAATAAATATTGGGACCCACAATCTAATGACAAAACAAAGCACGACCTGGCCTGTGATTGTGCGGGAAGAGAAGGAAATAAAATCCCTTTGTGAGGAGGGTAGTACCTCTTACCCAGGGGCCTTTCCAATATGGTAAAGAAGCAGCAGCAGCTGGAAGCTGAAGCCAGACAGACAAAAGCTACAAATACTTTGGGTCTGTAAGGTCTTCGCTCTTAGGCAGTTAGCTGATCTCAGCCTTTCTGTTTGCGTTTCTTCTAGGGAACTGTTTTCACCGTCTCAGAAATACCAGCTCCTCGTATATCACGCAGACTCTCTCTTCCATGACAAAGAATATAGAAATGCTGTCAGTAAGTATACAATGGCCTTGCAGCAGAAAAAAGCATTAAGTAAAACTTCAAAAGTAAGACCTTCTACTGGGAATGCTGCTTCGACTCCCCAGAGCCAGGTATTTTAAAATTGACTTATGTGCTGTGTAAAATGGTCGCGTTCCCCCTTAAAATTGGTGTTACTGACTCAATATTATGGCATTAGAGTGTGGACTTGTCGTGTCAGATAAACCTGACATTTAAGGCTAATTTGTTTTTAAAATACAGTGTGGTGTTTTCTAATGCAAAACTTAATACGGCCTTGAATGTGAGATTTTTTTTTGTATGTGTAGTTTGTGCTTTCCATTTGAAGACGGGAGCGATATGAGCTAGCAGTAGGTTGCGTTGTTAACTTTCTTGCACTAGTTTTTTTTCAGCATAGTGCAAGCATTTAACGAGAAAACCTTATTTACATTTTTTACTTGACTAAAACAGCATTGTTCTTTAAAATTTGATTTTTATTTCAGTGTTTACCATCTGAGATTGAAGTGAAATATAAGATGGCTGAATGTTATACAATGCTGAAGCAAGATAAAGATGCCATTGCTATTCTTGATGGGATTCCTTCCAGACAGAGGACCCCAAAGGTTAGTTCTGGCAGGCTTTTGTCACGAGACTTTGGTCAGCGTATCTTGAATCTGTAGGCCAGTATATGGTCAAAAAACATAGCCTGTAGGTATAATGGCGTTGTGTCCTGGTGTTTGGTTTTGGATTAGTTAAATATCGTTTGGAAACACTTCCTAATGCTTAAATTAGCTTAGTTTATTTGGCCTCTTTTCTTTAAAAGCAGACAAATTTAGTATTCCCTCTATTAGAAAGAATGTTTGTGTGCATCTTTCTTAATTTGCGTGAAATACCTGGTTAACTCTTTAGTACTGCACACGGCAGATACAGACCTTTCCTTGTGTACAAGGATGAAGAAACACTATTTTTTAAATTCTGAAAGTTTGTAAAGTATTTGTATGTCTATACATAAGGCTTGGAATCTGTATTATTCCGTTCGATAGTTCTTCTTTGCGTGTTATTATGAATAGTTTTCGTAGGGTGAGGAATAATGGCTGATCTCAACAAAAGCAATATGGATCACATCTGCCTGGATAAAAATGTGTGCAATTGGAAACAGCTGAGTTACTGCATGTTAGTAAGCAATGACCAGATACCCAACTGAATTTTCTGCAGTTCTGAGTTGAAGTTGTGAATGTGAGAAGCAATTGTTTAAATTAACGTGCTTTGCGGGGCTATAACCGCGAAGTGGAGCCCTGCTCTCCGAGGGAGAGCTGTGTGTCGCTGGACAGGAAAGCACGCCATTGCCTGCTAGAACTGAAGGAGACACTCGTAGCCTAGTTGTCTCACAGGGCTGACTGTTCTGTGGCGTTTTCACTATTAGCCAGTCAAAATAACTTGCTAAGTTGTGATTGCTCAAACTGAGCAAGCATTTTAACATGTTCTTGCACCCAGAATGCATGCGCATCATGCCTTACTGTGTGGTTTGCGTAATGTAAGATCCTTGAAAGGCTGAAGACTTTGGCAAGTAGAAGGAATGAATGCCAGTACTCCATCTTTTAAAATCTTCTAATCCTTTCTAAGAACAGTTTAGATAGTGCTAAATATTTAGATCCCGTTGCAGTCTGCAGTGCCAAATATGTTGAGTCTTTGCTTGCTGGCTCTGTTATGTCGTGAGGGCTTAAAAGATCAACACATCAGATCAATTGACTGTTTCGTGTTAACAGTATTTCTATATTGTGCTGATATTGTGTGTGGCTTAGGCTCCAGTAATGTCAAAGTGTTCTGTTTAAAGGACAACTTATGGAACAGAAGAAAATAAAAGATTGAGAAAAGCAAACTTTACCTATACACACTAGTAAAATAAACTATTGTAGCAGAAACCGGCTACTTGTGTAGAGCTCAAGTCGTTTCTGTTCTTTCATCAATCATTACTTCATTCAGAAGCTAAATGGAAACTTTCTCTGCCTTCCTAAGCTAATTCTCTCGAAGACTGCCATTGACACGCAGAGATAACTGAAAGAAGGCTGATGTCATGGATATACAGGTCTTGGTGTTACACATAAACGCTTGCCCAAGACAAAGCTGTGGCCTTTTCTTAGTGAGGATTTCTCCTTTCTCATACTTGACGCTACCAATGTTTCTGTTGCTTGTAGATCAATATGATGTTGGCAAATCTCTACAAGAAGGCAGGTCAAGAACGCTCGTCTGTTACGAGCTACAAGGAAGTACTGAGGCAGTGCCCGTTAGCACTTGATGCCATACTAGGTGAGTGTCTGCACGCTGTGAGTATTCCGGTATTAATCAGTAGTGTGGTTTGAGTTAGTCTGGCACTAGGTAACTGCTTGCACTTACATGTAATGTATAATATAGAACACCTACGTTATACAGATTATAAAAAGCATTGTAACAAGCTGCTTGTTTATGCTTGTCAAGGGATGGAGTTTCTGGTCTTCAGACGCTTGATTTATACTAAAATTAATAAGTTTAATAAAATTAAGTTTGTGGTGGCTGAAATTGATGTATATACCATTCTGCATAGGCTTGCTCTCGCTATCGGTGAAAGGTGCGGAAGTGGCTTCTATGACCATCAACGTAATTCAGAGCATTCCGAACTTGGATTGGCTTTCCGTGTGGATCAAGGCATATGCTTTTGTGCATACTGGAGATAACACGAGAGCAATAAATACCATTTGGTAAGAGTTCAGAGACCACGATGTAATCAAACAATATATTAATATTTAGATATAATTATATTTTAAATGACATTATATAAATAACAGGCGGTTTTTTTTCTCTTAAAGCTCTTTAGAGAAAAAGTCATTGCTGAGGGATAACGTAGACTTACTGGGGAGCTTAGCAGACCTGTACTTCAGAGCTGGAGACAATAAAAACTCTATTCTAAAATTTGAACAAGCACAAATGCTGGACCCTTACCTAATAAAAGGTGAGTCAAGCCTGAAAGAAAGTTTACCTAGTGTACTGATCTGATGAGTAGCATTAGAGTAGCAGTTACACGCAATCAGGCGTGCGGTGGAATATTGCGTATTGTTGTGCCTGGCTTTCGGTTCAGAATTTACAATTGGAAGCTGTGTATCTCGAATTGTTACTAGTGGTTGCATAGTTTAAAGGAGATGTTTGTGGGTTTGTTTTTTCTTGTTGTGAATGAACTTTCCATTTCTTGATGATTGATCTTCAAGTGTTTCACTTCAGGAATGGATGTATATGGTTACTTATTGGCACGCGAAGGTCGGCTAGAAGATGTGGAGAACTTGGGCTGCCGTCTCTTCAATATCTCTGATCAACATGCAGAACCCTGGGTGGTGTCTGGGTGAGTTGTTCTCTTTCCTTTCTTACCTCAACTCTTGATTTGCTGCGTGTGGTGGATTACAGTTGATACAGCAGATTCAGCTTTTTTGTTCAGAAGGTGCTTTTCTGTCCTATCTGTACTGTTCTTGGGTTAACTTAACTTACCTATGCATAAATACCTATTTTGTTATTTTCTTTATGTTTCAGCCTGCTAGAATTATTGTACCTGTGCAGTAACAACGATATATTAGATAGCTGTAACTGTTAATATTCATACTGCTTTTTTTTTCTTAAACTCTTGAAGAGTTTTTTTTTTTTTTTTCCTGAACATACATTCTTAACTTAAAATGCAAGAAGTTCAACAGTTGCCTGTTAGGTAGTTGGTTTGTTTTTGTTTTGTTTTTTTTTTCTTTCTTCTTTCTGCTTCTAAACCTCTCTGAATGTGCACAGGCACCACAGGCAGTACGTGTTTACAATCCATCTTCTCTTTCTGTAGGTGTCATAGTTTCTACAGTAAACGATACTCTCGTGCCTTATATTTAGGAGCCAAAGCTATCCAGCTTAATAGCAACAGTGTTCAAGCTCTCCTGCTGAAAGGAGCTGCTCTTAGGAATATGGGGCGAGTACAGGAAGCGATTATACACTTCCGTGAAGCAATACGTCTTGCGCCGTGCAGGCTGGATTGCTATGAAGGTGAGCGAAGTGGAGCTGCTCACGTGTAGGGTGTTGGTTTGGTGAGAAAGTTGGTGTTGTGGTGGTGGTTAGGCAAGGGAATAGACAGGGGTTCTCTTCTCCTCCTGACTTTCTAGTAAATAAATCATTATTACCCCAAAACCTATAAAGCTCTGGTTGAAGTGATCAGATGAGGGATACTAAAAAATGCATGTATTTGTAGGAATGATTTTCAAACAGGGCTTTTTTTGGTTGGTTTTTTAAATTTTGTTTAATCTGGATATAAACAGACTTGGGTGTTCTGAGCAGATCACTTTTGGACGATGACGTTAGCTGCATGGTTAGTCCTACTGGGAGCTTCGTTTTGTCATAGTTTTCTCATGTTTATTTAAATCTTGTTGATCTCAACAGCAGCTTCAAGTAAATAGTGAGCTGTGAGGAGTCCAGGTGAAGTAGTAAGATCTCAGTAGTGCAGTTGGACAAAAATCGTAGATTAGGAATACTTAGGGGTTTTTATTTTTAGTACCTGCCCATAAATAAAAGCAATGACGGCAGTTATCTGTGGAACAGATGTGTTAAAATGTATAGAGTCACTTTCTCAATTGCTGTTTGTATTTACTTACTGGAGTGTCAGTTGTTTGGAGTCTGAATGCTATTAAATGCAAATAATTGAGGAGGGGTGTCTGTAGTGCTAACTCAAAAACTGAAATGTGTTCCTTTTTATATCATCAGGTCTCATCGAATGTTACCTGGCATCCAACAGCATCCGTGAAGCTATGGTTATGGCAAATAACGTGTACAAAACCCTGGGAGCAAATGCACAGACACTCACTCTGTTAGCAACGGTCTGTCTCGAAGACCCAGTCACGCAGGAAAAAGCAAAAACTTTGCTGGACAAAGCGCTAACGCAAAGACCTGATTACATTAAAGCTGTGGTAAAGAAAGCAGAACTCCTTAGTAAGTTCCTTTTTTTTTTTTTTTTTTTTTTTTTTCCCTCCCCGTGTCGATTTACTGACAGCATCCTGTTTTACATCAAAGGGTGTTCTGCAGCCTCATCAGCGTGAAGAATGTAGCGGTGGTGTTACAGCTTAGGGATTCAGCAGTTCTATCATGAAGGAATAATCACAGGAATTAATTGCATCTAGCAACTGATATTACACCAGCACTTAAAACAATTGCAAACAAAATGCTTTGACTTCAAAGTGTATGTCATTGTGAGTGTAGAGTTGCTGCAACAAAGAGCCACTGTTTAGAGTTAATCTTGCAGAAAGTCTCTCACTGCTGTCCCCTGTGCTGACAGTTCTGAAGGAAGAAACGGTCTTGTATTGTGATGATGTGTACACTCTGACTTCTTATAGATTTATCTAAACTATTAATTAAAACTGTAGTTTTGCATATAAACAGGTAGAGAACAAAAGTACGAGGATGGAATTGCTTTGCTGAGGAACGCGCTGGCTAATCAGAGTGACTGCGTTCTGCACCGAATCCTGGGAGACTTCCTTGTGGCTGTCAATGAGTATCAGGAAGCCATGGACCAGTACAGCATCGCCCTGAGGTAACGCAGAGACTCTGAGATTGCAGTACAAGAACCAGTCATCAGCTTTAAGGAAAAAGTTGAACCACTAATTGATTGGGACGTGCATCAGAGGCAGCTTTGTATCGTTCTTCCTTAAAACAAACAAAACCGTGCAAATGATGTGCTGTTAATGAATTCGTTGGTCATAAGGCTTTGAACTGAGAAGTGCAAGACTTAGGGACTGCGTTAATGCTAAGCATGTCGCTGGGCGTGCGATTCCTTGACTATCAAAAGGCTTAAGGCATAGATTTATTTATAGTTATTAATTATTACATAGGCAGCTTGAAATCCATTCCTTTAGGCTGGAAGGTGCTATGTAAGAATGAGCTATTAAGTAAATGTAAATAGTGTGATTGAATTTAGCGTAAACTAAATGTTATTTTAGGGTGTTACCATGTTAAATGTTACCACATTTTGATTTCAACAAGTTAAATCTGCCTTAAATCTAGCACATTCTGTCCACTATAACCGTACGCAGCTTAAATGAGTCCGTTGTTTTTTGCTTGGGTATAATATACTTAGTCATAGTCATTTAAATTTTTACTGTTTTCATGTTACTTTATAATTAGTATTGTCTGGAAGAGATGTTTATATAAGTGCATTCTTGGGGACCAAAATAGTTTATATAAAGATTTAATACTCAATGTTAGTGTCAGCCCGAGCTGAAGTTGCATCATCATCTAAGTTGAACTTTTTGATGATGAACTTCTTGCACTTCTTGAAACAGGAAGTGCAGATGACAAGATGAGATTTTAAAAAATTATTTTATTTTTTCTCTACAATAACGTCACAAATATAAGAAAAAAAAAAGTTTTAGGACAATGCGTTATTTTTCTTACTTTCCTCAGTTTGGATCCAAATGATCAGAAGTCGCTGGAAGGAATGCAGAAAATGGAAAAAGAGGAAAGTCCAACAGATGCAACCCAGGAAGAAGATGTGGATGATATGGAGGGCAGTGGAGAAGAGGGGGACTTGGAAGGCAGCGACAGTGAAGCAGCTCAGTGGGCAGACCAAGAGCAGTGGTTTGGCATGCAGTAACGGCCCCTCGGCCTGCTGCTTGTTTTGGCACTGGAACATGCTACCAGGGCCATTCTTTGAAGAACATAAACTATGATTTTTGCAGTAATAAAGGACCTTTTTTTTTTTCTTTTTTTTTTTTTTTTTTAACTTGACTCTGAAGCCGTTTAATAGTTCTGTGCATCTCAATGCCATGAAGATTCTTGATGCTTCTTATTTATTAAGTGTAAGGGACTAACTGCTTTGGAGGTTATTTGCAACTTTCACTTAAAAAAATTCTTACTAAAACTATAAAAGCATTAGAATCTGAAGTGTGTGATAAGCCTGTTGTTTATCATGAAAACAGTGTCTGAATTCTGTCTGGCGCTAGGCATGCGTGATGGATTTGTAAATACAGTGGTTTTTTACTCCTTTGTGCAAAAGGTCTTACTCTTGTTTGTATGCTACCGTTTGGGCTCGCCCTGCTGTTGACATCTGGGGGAGTTGCTTGAGCGTGGCTGAAAGCAGCACTTTTCTCTTGCTGTGCTTGTTGAATTAATTTGTCTTTTTATAAGGCATTACACTGCTGTAGAGGAGAAGTTTGGTACGCTAGGCAGCTTTGACTTACAGGCCGCTTTTGTAGCTGGCTGATTTCTACATGTACAGAGTTGGAGAGCTACAGTGATTTCCCCAGTCCTTACTAAACCCTGTAATGACTTAGAGTCTGTACATGAACGTTTATTTTGAAATGTACTTTAGTTTTATTTCAGTATGTTACTAAGAGGTTTTGCAGCAGTAACTCAAAGCACTTCACATTCTGTATACAGCACTGACATTTAAAATGATATAAAAAGAGTTTGTCCCTCTTCACTGGCGTTGCCATAGAAATGTTAAGTTATGTAAATACACATATTGTCTTGGGTTGGCCATGTTTGTACACTTTATGTTTTTGTCAGGTAATAATTGAATTCATCTGTTTTCCCTTACCTTTTGAAGCAAAATTGCATGGCTTCACGTAGAAATTCTCAACATCAGCATTGCAAGGATGAGCCTTGTGTAATCTAGAAACCATTTCAGTTCTGTGGGCTTGCTGTGTGGGAGGAGGAATTACTTGCTCTTAATTTTCTTTCAGCTCACTTTTTACTAAAACAGGTATTTTTATCTTTATAGAATCATAGAATCATAGAATAGTTAGAGTTGGAAGGGACCTTCAAAGGTCATCTAGTCCAACCCCCCCGCAAGGAGCAGGGACATCCCTGACTAGATCAGGTTGCTCAGAGCCTCATCCAGCCTGGCCTTGAACGATTCCAGGGATGGGGCCTCCACCACCTTTCTGGGCAACCTGTTCCAGTGCTCTACAACTCTCATTGTAAAAAATTTTTTTCTCATATCTAATCTAAACCTACCTCCTTCTAATTTAAACCCATTACCCCTTGTTCTATCACAACAGGCCCTACTGAACAGCTTCTCCCCATCTTTCCTGTAGGCCCCCTTGAGGTACTGGAAGACTGCTATCAGGTCTCCCCGGAGCCTCCTCTTCTGCAGGCTGAACAGCCCCAACTCTCTCAGCCTGGCCTCATAGGAGAGGTGCTCCAGCCCTCTGATCACCTTTGTGGCCTCCTCTGGACCTTCTCCAACTGGTCCATGTCTTTCTTGTGTTGGGGGCTCCAGAACTGGACACAGTACTCCAGGTGGGGTCTCACCAGGGCAGAGTAGAGGGGGAGAATCACCTCTCTCGACCTGCTGGCCACGCTTCTCTTGATGCAGCCCAGGATGCGGTTGGCCTTCTGAGCCGCAAGGGCGCATTGCCGGCTCATGTTAAGCTTCTCGTCCACCAGCACTCCCAAGTCCTTCTCCTCAGGGCTGCTCTCAATCCATTCCCCACCCAGCCTGTATTTGTGCCTGGGATTGCCATGACCCAGGTGCAGGACCTTGCACTTGGCCTGGTTGAACTTCATGAGGTTGGCACAGGCCCACCTCTCCAGCCTGTCAAGGTCCCTCTGGATGGCATCCCTCCCTTCCAGCAAGTCGACGGCACCACACAGCTTGGTGTCGTCGGCGAACTTGCTGAGGGTGCACTCTATCCCACTGTCCATGTCGCCGACAAAGATGTTGAACAGGGCCAGGCCCAACACGGACCCGTTGGTTGGCAATTTAATTCCTTTTGTATTTTTTCTGTTACAAGTATGCTGGAGCACACAGACTTTTTTTTTTTTCCAAAGCTAAAAAATAGTTTTGAGTATCAGTTGGAGGAAAACTGGCTATTTGATACAAGTACGTGACGTGGAAAACAGGCTTCCCCTTAGCTGTAGATGTATGGTGCAGATAAGGATAAAATATCTCTGTGCATTACACCGATTAGAAAAATGCACAACAGAAAGAACAGGCAGATTCTTTCTGTTATCTATTTTGGAAATCTCTCGGTATGTCACATCTTAAAAAGGAGCAGGCTATCCATTTAAAAAAAGAAAACAGCTGGGTATCTGTTCTCTCTGGAATTTTGTGGGCTTTAGACTTTCCAAAATATCCTGTGGAATTATGGTTATTTGGAGGCTGGAGGGGAAGAAGAGAAGAGCATGTGCTGCTGTCTTGGTGATTGAAATGGCATAAGCTGTTCCTGCGCTTTCATTCACCAGATACACCAAGTGGCTGCGTTTCAGGTTGAGCAAACGCTTGGCTGGTTGCGTTCTGGTGGATGGGCGGCCTGATCCTGGTCTGTTGTGAGGAATCTGTTTATACGGTTGCTGTGCGGTGCAGTGAGTAGATTTTGGCTCACTGAAATTTTGTGTTTCCTAACACACATCTCTTTTTAAAAAAAAACAACTTTGTTTTCTCACAGTCAGGCATTTCTCAGGTTGTATTCCATATCTGGAGTAGCTTCATTAGCTTTCTAGTTGTGTTCAAACCTCTGTTGTGGTTGAACGAATGGAGTTCTTGATGTTATTAAACTAAGGGAAGGATGAATTTCATTTTGATGAGAGAAGTATATGTGACATATGTTTTGCGAGCTGCTCACCCGTTTTATTCTAATGATTCTGTTAAATAGGTCATTAATTGCAGGTGGAAACCACTGCCCTTACACATTTCTCTGAAATACTTGCATGGAACAGGAAAGCAGAGGACCGCAGTTTTACAAAAACCACTCTGTGGTATGTTTGTAGATAATCTGATAATCTCTCCTTTTAGAACAGAGGGGAAACTACTTCACGATGAGTGTGCTGTAAATAAACCATCTGTGTGCTTACAGGTACACCTGAGATAACTGTCAAAACGGAGTTGTGTCCTCGCTGCTTTGGTTTTTGGAGAACTTTCCTCCTTGTTGAAAGTCAGTCAGATCCGGGAAGTGATACTTCCGTGAGTACCTGGTGTGTGGGGTTGGACGGGTTGCGTACAGTCCTTGCTAATAGCTGTACAGTGAGTGAGCAAGGAACTTCGCCATACGTGGCCAGTGCGTTTGAGATGATACAGATATATTTAGCATCAGCTTCAGATTCTAGAGGGAGTCTTCTTGCCTGTTAATGAGCCTTCATTAGCACTCTAATTTTAGAACGTGATCTCTGGTTTTGCAGAGATCTTTTGTACTTTCAGATTCAGTTGCTGGCGTTCTCGTTCAGGGAGTAGAACAATTAGCCCATAATAAGCAGCTGACCTCATTCCATCCTTTAATCGTGTGGTGTGCACTCTGGAAGAGAAGCTCGTAAAGTCAAGATGTGAAGTTGAGGCTCTGTCAAAGCCATGGCGCGAGCTCCCCAGAGTGAAGCAATTTGTAGGTGAGGCAAGAGAGCCTCTGCCATCCGGTTGCGTTGTACAGCACTGGCACGTCTGCGAGTGCTCGTCTGGGGCTGGGTAAGGATGGAGTGCCTGTGTTTGCTTGAAATCCTTGACTTTAAATCACAGATGTCGTTAGTAAGTTTTTAATTCTTTCCTACTTTGTGATAGAAAGACACAGAAGTGACGCAAAGGGATGATTTCTTCAAACCTTATGTAGACTTGCGTAAGGGCTACAAGACTTAATTTACCGGAGTCTAAAAGCAGCACGATTCGTGGTGTGGTGAGGAATTATCTAAACAATGCATGGTCCACAGTGAGCCGCTTGCCCGTCCTTTATTCTGTAACGTGCTGATGAAGCCTGACATACTGCCAGTATCTCATTTTCCAGATCTTGGGAATCCAAGAATTGTGAAGCAGAGATAATAGGCAGAACTGAGGACTGCTGGCCAATATAAATGTTTGCTGTCTAATTGAGATGCGTTTTCCTTTTACTGCTGATTATAGAGACACTTTTGATTAACTAGGCCTTTTTATGCTCCCCCCCCTTCAATAATTCTCCTCCTCATTAGGCCTGTCTTTGTGTGGTGATCCTTCCCTCCTTGCTTTTCAGGAGCTCAGTGATGCGGAAACTGATCTATCCAGGGCAGAAACAGGGCGTATGTGTTACTCGGCAAACCTGGCTTCCTCACTTAGGTCTCAGCTGAAAGAAAATCTCAAAGGCTGCGTCTGCCATTGTCATTTCAAATCACACAGGTATTCCATAACCAAATACCTCTTAAAAACCAGATCTAAATCACTGCAGTCTCAGGGGTCTTAAATTTAGTGGCCTTAGGTGGGCTAAAACTCAGTATAAACCTATGATTTCAAACTAAATAGCCTTAGGCAGGGCTTAAAGCAGCATATTCTAGATGATGGCTGTTCAGTACTGCTGGGCAGTAAATTGATACAACTTTATGTAGCACCCAGCAGAACTGAAGCGTGTTGCAGTTGGCTTTGCTGTAGATTTTTCATCAAAAGGATCCAGCGTGGGCCTAAAGAGCAATTCCCCTACGCGTTACCTGTCCTGCCAGGGTGGCAGTTTGAAAAGTAATCCTGTGAACGGGTGCCTGAACTGACCGCAAAAGTCTTCTCTGCTCCTCTCCCATCCTTCTTTTCCTTTTTAACGCTGCAAACCTTGTTGCCGTTTTTGTTTTTTTTTTTATTACTATTTTTAGAAATCCTTTCTGTTCACTTCACAGCCCTGAAAAGGTTGGTTGGTTGAAGCGCGTTGAGGAGGCAAGACCTGTAAAGCTGTTGTTGAATTGCTGGAGCTCTGGCCTAAGGCCTGGGTGATAATTAACGTGCTTGTGTCAGTCTGGGAAGGGTAACGGGGCAGGAGGAGTGCTGGCTTGGAAAGGGGCAGAAGGGGGCGGCTGCTGCTGTGATTCCTGCTGCGTTCCGAGGACCGGCAGGCTGGTAAGATGGAAACTGGCCGAGAGGAGGCAGGGAGATGCCTAGGGCTGGGTATTTGGGTGAGGGGAAAAAAAAAAAAAGTTATTCTGGTGCAAACACAGTTCAGGAAAAGTAAAATGTTCTCATGGGGAACTTGAGTGTAACAAGTCACATACGAAGTGAAGCCCTTTGGCTAGTCCCTGTCCGTCACTTTTGATGACAACAACAAAATACAAAGAGTAATCCATGTTTGCACTCGCTGTCCCGAGCCTCCTGCTGCTTTGCAAACCTTAACGGTTGTGGAACGCTGGGTACGGAATATGGACGGGAAGCCCCTGCGGTGGTGGGTTGCTGGCAGATGTTTATGTGGTAAAAACCTCCCTTTCGAATCGCTGCCTCCCCAGGACGGGCCAGGGCTTTGTCAGGGTGGAGATCAGATCCCTTTTCCTCCTTTCCCTTTGTCACCCTGTCTAAACAGCGGTGCATGCAAACAGTGATGGTTTGGGGGTCTAACGAGCAGTTCCTGCCTTAGGAATTTTAGAAGGGATTGAGTTTTCTACGTCTGGCTGTTCGTAGTGCTGTTTCTTAAAGGATGGCAGCTGTCATCGGCTGCGCTGCCCGCCCTGCGGCGTGTCCCGCCAGCGCGCGGGGTGGCAGGGAACGCCAACCTTGCGTCGTGAACATTTGCCCGTGGACACTTCAGCGATCTTTTTTCAGCTGTCAGCTGTGCGTTCCAGAGCGCTGTGAGCCTTGTCTGGAGGGCAAAGGAGGGGGGGAAAAATTTCCCATGTCCTGAGACTTGAACTTGATATAAATTTTTAAAATATTTGCGGAGAACAAAAAGTCCAATTACATGGAAGTGGCTGGACGGGCAGGCGGCAGCAAACTCCGCTCAGCTAATGGCGGTTTGGCGATTTGAAGCGGCTTCCGGTTGGGCTCCCTGGGCTGGGAGAGTTTAACAGCTGGCAGAAGTGAGCTACTTACGCTGGCAGTTGATCCGACAACTGGAGCACACTCGGCACTGCTGCCGAGATCTGGCAACACAAAAGGGCCCGTTCTGGTGCTGGAGAGGCATCGCGTCGCCCCGTGCCACGCTATAAAGGCCGTTGAGATGCCAACTCTTTTCCTGAAGTCTGTAACTATTAAAAAATTCCCTGAATTTTTGTTGTTCCTAACGTTTAGCGTATAATATATTGTTATTCCTTGACATGCAGTATGGTTTGATGAGCTGAAGCTGGTAAATTGACTTCATCCTCGTGGAATACTGAATAGTTTCCCAGGAAACTTAAGCGCGATGATCTGGTAGTCCCACCTGGCCTGGAACGCAGGTATCTGTTTAGCACAGGGAAAAACAAGTAATTTTTGTATTAGGCTAAGTTCTGGCTGGCCTGGGAAGCTACTGGATTCTGGCGTTGCTGCTGGCCGTTACGAGAGGAGGAACAGGGTACGGAGACAGACTTTAACCATTCCTCAGCTCACCAGGACAGCTCGTAATGGGTAGGAAAGGAGGTGGCGGCTCCAGCTGGCCTCTCGCTGTCTGTTCCATGCAGGATCATGGCACGCGGAAACTCGGCCAGTTTGATAAGGCTGGAGGTCAAGTGTTTGCTCCCTGTATGGAAATATTGGGCTCTGAGCAGTTTTAAGGACCTTCCACTCAGTAACGCTGGGAATAGTTGAGTTTTGCAAAAGAGATTTAACCCTTCCTGTGCTGTGCTCTATTGCCCGAGAAGGGTGATTAAGAAACAGATGGGTTTCATCTCCTTTTGCGCTATGATTTACCGTCCATGCTATGAATTCAGAGGCTTTGCATGGTGGAAGGAAGAACATCCATCATCTGGCCTTAAATCGGTGTAGAGATGTTGACAACTCGCTATGGGGATTCCTTGGGCAGGACACCAAGCTGCTGGGCGTGCAGCTATGGCATGAAGGGAAGCGTTGCCTATCTCAGGCAGGACCTGGCTGCTCCTCTCCCCTGCCCCGAGGGGAGGGGGAAGCCCACGGCCCATTCCTAACCCTGATGCTGACCCAGTGAGAAACTGAGTACCTTGGTGGGACGCTGCCAGCAGGGCTTTCACAGAGATGGAAGTGTCTCGGTGAAGACTTCAAAGACCAATGCCTGCCGTGCAGCTGGTGAGGGGAGCTCTTAATCCCATTAGGCTTTCAAATCAGAGCATCTGCAGCTCCATTTTGTGAAAGGTTGGATGTTGTCAGTCTTTCAAAGTACATCTGCTGGATAAAAGCCCTTCTGGTTTAGCTAGAGAGCTAAATGCTCCCTAATGAGCATGTGGAGCCTGATTACGGTGTAGGGCTGAGCTGAATGCTGAGCTGGTCCTACCACTGCAGCTCTGAGCAGACGCAGAAAAGCGATTTCAGGAGTCAGAGCAATTTCCAAGAGGAAGAAAGAAGTGTCCTGGGAAATCTGTGTGCTCCAGGGTCAGAGTCAGCTGGAAAAAGGAATTCAGAACTTCAATTTGAGGTGCCTGAATTTCACTTCAGCACCTTTATTCAGTCTGTCCTTCAACCCCGACCAAAGGAACGAGTGCCTGGTTCCCCGCTGTGGTCGCCAGCCCTTGGCAGCAGTAGCCTTTCTCTGGTTTAGTTACCTGTGGTGATGTAGATCTGGTGCTGTGCAGCACGCACGTCTGTTCTTCAGGCTCGTTTCGGCACGTCACACGCAGCTTTTTGCCGATTTATTGCGGAATTCGGTTAACACAATGCTGGGATGTGGGTAGAAATGTCAGCCGTGATGTTCGGGGAGGTTCTGTAACTCTGGGAGGTGGAGAACTTGTTAAAGCAGCTCCTGGGTGCTTTGAAAACTCGGCCTTGCTTTCTGACAGGCCATCTGCGGTTTGTGTGCCTCATCCGCCGGAGTGGAGATTGAGTCGATGCTGTAGTGATTCCCTTCTGGGTGTTAGTTTTTGATCTGTGAGGTGTCTGGGAGCTGTGAGCAGGAGCCGGGTGGGGTGTGGACACCAGTGTGCTCCCTGCTTGAGGCCGAAATCTCCAGCACGTGACGGCTGCTTTGTGAGCACGGCTGGGTGGCTGCAGCTTGGGTTCTTGTGTTTGTGGTTCACTGAAGGTATAAAGTCCCTCGGTGGGATGTCCCAAGAAGCTGACAGTGCCCACAAACCAGATCAGATTTTATAATGGTGCAGGATTTGGTGGCCATATCTTACAGCCAGAGGTGAACTGTGTCCACGGCAAAGCGGCTGCTGCAAAACAGAACTGGAACTGCTGGTCACAGCATGGTGAGACGATGGGTACTTGGCAGGAATCCCTGGAAAGCCGAAGAGCTCCACCATGAATCGTTGCTGGCACGGCAGCCCCGAGTCAGCCTGGTTATGGACGGGCAATGTAAAACCAGGGCTATTTTCTGCTCCCTGTAGTCAGAGTTTGCTGTGCTTTGTCTATCGTGTCTCTTAACCGCAGCCATGGGGAACAGGTTTCTTCTTCTGTGGCTGTCAGTGGGCTCAGCCATGCAATGCTTTGTAGTCAGGGGTTTGCAGGGAGAGGAGGAGGAGGGGGAAGACGAAGCTGTTTATCTCAGCAGTGCGGAGTGGGAGCGAGAGCCATTTTCTGAATAACGAGATCATCACTGATCTTTACATTTGGTGCTGGTGGCAAGAACTCCTGCAAGTAGAAAAAAAGGGGCAGCAGGAGTCACTCACACAGATGTGTTGGTACAACAGGTGCGGGTGGAGGTCTGAGAAAGTGGATGGACTTCAGCCGCCTTCTGCTGAGAGAGAAGTGAGCCTCCTTTTTTCCTTTTACTGCATCCTAATTATTGTTAGCGGTTATGACAAGGGAAGAGGTGCTAATGGGGCAGTCTCGTCCACTGTGTTGTGGACAAATGACTTTAATCACTTAGCTCAGGTGTCTGCGTGAAGTGTTGCTGAGACAGCTGGCGGCAGCGCACTGCAGGGAAGGGCCGCTGGTGACAGCGCTGTTGGCGTGCGCTGAGGACAGGCTAAAAATAAGGCAGCGGGAAGAGCTGCAGTTGTAGATAACAGCTGAGCGCCGAAGTCGGTTCTGACAGCCCCAGCCCGGAGGTTAGAGCAGAGCTCAGCTTGCTTAGAACAACACTACCATAGTAGGAAGCGGGCGCCGGCAGTTCGGCCCCCGTATTAATGCATCCCCGCCATCCTATAGTTCAGCTGAAGCACGGCGCGCAGCCCTGGTATTTTTTGCACCTCACGCTGCTGTGTGTGACGGGGCTCAGATGTGTCACCTCGTTTGGAGAACGCTGCTTGCCAGCAGTGCGGCGGTATCACAGGCGGGAGGTGAGGAGGCATTACCTTGAATTTAAAACACATCAGTAAGGTTGGGTGGGAGGCTCCCTCTCCTCCTACACCAAACAAAACGTTATGTGCCTTGGAGCAGAGCATTACAGCACACTTGGAAAATCCAGCTTTTCCCCTTGGGGCGCTTTAGTCTTACCCAATGTTTAACGCAGACGCCTCTGCTGCGAGGCTGCTGCAGGAGCTGCGCTGCTGCGGGGTGCTCGCCAGCAGAACAGCCCGTGGCTTGGGACACGGAGCCAGCCAGACCTGACAGCGGCACTCCCAGCAGGCAACTCGGGGCCTGTCCTTGTAGCAAACACATCTGGTTCGTCTTCTTTTTGCCTACGGAAGGGGGAAGAGATGAGCAGCTACTTCAGGCTGGGGCAACTTAGAGAATAGAAAAGGACAAAAAATAAAGATGTAGTTGGGAAAGAAATGTTTATTTTAAGTTTCTCAGAGGGATTTTACAAACAATGGAGCATTTAAAAAAAACTGAGTGATCAAAGTACTTGACAGTGTCCCTTAAACACACACACAAGCCCCCAGACAGAGGAAATCACACCAGCGAGGAGGTCAATAGTCAATACTGCCGGAAGAGCAGCTGGCATCTGCATAGTTCTAGGAGGAAACATTGCAATGGTGTTGGTGCTAGTAAGTGTCATCCTGGCATTAATAAAGAGCGCGCTGATGTACGCATGTACCTGCAGAAAACAAAGTACGTAAAATAACACGCAAAGTATGTATTGTAGAATAAATTTATTTACCTGGTACAAATGAAACTAGGTGTGATGCTTCTTACTGTCAGCATGTAAGGAGACAACAGATCTTATTTACAGCTTCTAGAGGTCGTACATGCAGTCGTGGTAACTGGCTAAGTCGGTTGCTTTTCAGAGAAATGCATCACAATACTTCGTATTGCACCAACATCTGTCTTTACTGCCTTAGATTTAAATAAGTTACATTACAGTGCAAAAGAGGTCGATTTGCACACATGATAAAAAAAATCCAAAGTTATGAACTGGAGGCTTACAGTTTAACATTCATCTGTAATCTTTTCAATGAGTTTTATAAATAGATAGCATTGTACATAAGCTGTTATAGAGTAGTATGTTTGGATGATACAATACAGAGAAAGATTTGTCTACAACCAAAGGCATGCATTATTTTGATATTGTACATTGTATAAACTGACATTTTACATACAGAAACATGGAAAACTGGCTGACAGCTCCGCAATTCTTGTTCAAGGATAAACAAACCCTTCTCCATGCAGCACAGAAACCACACTTCTCTGGAGAGAGTTTCCAATTCCATAAGCTATATTGCACATTTGTACATCTGTATAATGAAGTCCTAATGGTACCACACGTTTCTTCCACAGAGAACATAATGAGTTTTGTTTTAGGGAAAGCAAAGAATCTTTACAAATGATACATGCAGAAGTTTTGGTAGATGTGTTGCTAAAAACACATGCACGCAACAAAACAACCTTACATTTCTGCAAAATTGTTTAGGAAGCGATTACTCCAGTATTGCTGAAAAGGAAAGAAAGAAAAGGCATCAGTTAATGAAAGGATGAATGCTAAGTATCATTATACAAGCAAGACTAAGATCAACAGTGACAGAAGAAAGAATGGTAAGTTTGGTAACTGGCTGCTCTGTCCTTGAAGGGACACTCTCAGGTTACTTTGTCCCTAAACCCCGGAACCCTCCAGATTATGGCTCAGCTCTTCTGAAGGCAGCAGAGCTCCCTTTTATCAGCAAAGCCAGCGCTTCCTACAGAAGAGTGCAGGCAATAAGAATTAAGACGTGCTTAGATAGCGTTTGCCTTTCTCCGCCTGGCTAGTGACAACAGACAAGTCCCGCTTATGTAGAATTTTTACTTTCAAGTTCCATCCTACACAGTTTGAGGTCAAGTTTTTAAGGACTTTAAGGGTGTTTTTTCTAATCAAGGCATTACATTGCAGGTTTGGCCCTGAAGTGACCTAACAATGTCCCTTTTCCAAGTGATGCAGCTAATTCTGGGAAGCAGTAGGAAAGCTTTGAAGAAGTCACTAAACTACACAGATTAATGCACAGGCAAAGGGCAGAGTACAACGTAACAGCTACTGCTGTACTTTACCCCTGAAACACAGCGTAGGGTTAGCCTCACGGCTAGGAGAGAGGAACAGCGTACTAGGACTCCCTATAACTCTGTGGTGGCTCTTCAGAACACTGCTTCAACACTATAAAAATTTAGGCTCTCCTGCTAAGATTTCAAAATGCATATTAATGTAATTAAGGATGTAATTAGCAGAGATTAGGGAAACAGTTAATGGTTAGAAGTGCAAAAAAGTAAACAAGACAGGTGCAAGAGACAGACAACTTCGTATCGGTTTTACCTCCCTTCATCTCAGCAAATTCAACCATCTTTAAGCTGTTTACCATAGGTATTCTGTGCATCGGCTGTGTCTTGGAACAGTGACAGGACTGCTGTACTGCATTTTATCATCAGATTAAAAAAACTCATTTTCTTACCATTAGCCTTCTCCAAAATGGCCTCCCTACAAACAAGCCTTGTAGCATTTTGACAGATTCGTATCTATTTTTCTGCAGCTTCTTTCACACTTATTTATTCGCAATAACACTTTGGGAAACCACGTATGAACTATTTTTATTGCTTGGATGCCAGCAAAAAGGAGCAGCCCAGTGTGTAGCTCACAACCAGTACTTTGAATCGCTCACGTGTGAAAGCAGAGAGGGCCTGAGGCGCTATGAGATAAAAGCCCCTGTCTAAATATTTGACATACAACTGCAGCTGCCTGACCATTTTCTGTGCTCTGTTTCAGACCAGGCTACAGAACGCTCAACTCAGGAGGAGCTGCTCTCACACCAAACCCCTGGTTTCCTCGCATAACCTGACGTCCTTCCTGGTGTTCCTAGCTCAAGGTAGCATCAAGTGATTGATACCAGCCTTACCCACCTCTCTCACACTAGAAAATAAGTTGCAATATATGAGGATGCTAAGGAATCCAAAAAACTGCAGAGACGAAAAAGCTCAGTAAGAGGAGAACAAAAAGGAAACAAAGTATAAAGTTATTTTCAAAAAAATGAGGTGGGAGGTAGATCCTGGGTGACTTTGAGTTATTTCTGCTTAAATAAGTGCTTCTGTTTATATATTCACAGGGCTAATATATTAAAGTAGGAGTTACTTATTTCTATCCCTAGATGACTAACAGTGAGGAAGCTGGAGAGCAAATCCATAGGGAACAAAGAAATAAAGTGAGTTTCAACTCTGAGACGCTGGCAAGTAAGTCTATTCTAAAGTGAAAAGTCCTCCTTTCTTGGCTTCTCTAGGTGAACGGAGTGATAGCTGAAGAATGACAGGATCTGCACAACTAAGGATAAGCGTTTTAGTTAGCACTTTTTCTTGCAGTGCATTACTAACCTTGTATTGTTTCTAGTTTCTGTAATTGAAAAGCCAAACGCTATTCTAATGCCCGAAGCACACTTGAGCAACCTCCCACAGCCTACTCAACTGGAGAAGGGTTAAGAGCAGATCCACGGCACTCCAGCTCCAAGAAAACAAGGAATCTCGCAGCAGACGGTGATTTCAGGGCAGGGTGCTTCGCTGCCTAGGAGGAAGCTCATGGTAGGTCTTAACATTCGGCCAGCTCAGACCGCGCAAGACTGGTATTTACCATGTAGTGGCAACACTTGGAAAACGGAAGTACTGAAAGCACAGCAACAGCTGCCAGCGAACCTGAGAGAAGTGCGTGCGGATCTTAGAGAGCCCTACTGCTCCATTGCTACAGGAGAATCAGGACAGCAAGACTGGGAGAAATAAAACAGAGTAGATTAAGATTGCTTGGGCTCTTCAGGAGCACCTTACAAAACCTGACTGTTCCCATAACCTCAGGACCCTGCAGAGACAGATGCCACTTTATCTACCCACCAGTCATTCAGCTTTCAAAGGCAAACTCCAGGGAGCACAAAGCCCCAATGCAAGTGCCCCGAGACATGCAATATGAGCGAGATCTCAGATGTCGCTATGGAAATCCAGGACAGAAGCAGTAAGATTCATCTTCAACACAGACAGAGATCCAACAAACAACTTGAAGACTGAATTTTACTGATTAAGTCATTTTCCCTTTCAGCTTCTTAGAGAAAGTGAAAAAGGGGGTGTGTAGCAGGACTATTTGGCATAATAGACAGGAATAGGCTTGTACAAGAAGCAGAATTGTTCCCAGTGACAGCCAGATATGAGACTTTAAAAAGCCCACTAACACGGTGCTCTAGGTTCACACAGAACCAGCATTCCAAGATTCAATGGCATTCCTGCCCTGGAAAATGTCTGTCAATAATGTTGGGAGTACATAGAACTAACTTGCTAGTACTGGTTTCTAACAAAAAAAATGTACCTGCACATATTTTACCCCTGCGAATCCTAAGTCACACAGCCTATTATTTTTCTGTCTCAAGAAACAGGGATAAGTCTCATATTGCCCATTTATTATTGAAACAGCAAACAGCCCGTGCTGGCCATTGGTTTTGTGGTACGCAAGCCCTTAGTTTGCCAAAGACAGGTTCTTCCACACTAGAGAGGGCATTCAACAGAATTTAAATGCTTACAGTTCAGTGACACACCTACTACATCATCAGGTCCAGTTCCTCTGAGTCCCTTCAGCGTCAAAACCAAGCCCAAGTCTATATAAACAGCGAGAGTTCCGTGCAGTGGAACTTCAGACACAGTCCGTGTATTTTGAAGTTAGCAACTATATTTGAAAGCTGGAAACTTAGAATTATCTGTGCTCACTGGATTCCAGCTGGCATCCATAGAACACAGCTATTGCAAAGAGGAGCGCCTGCACTTCGAGCACTGCAGATACAAGAGACTAGGGAAGGGCTGTCAGCTCAGAGGGGCACATCCCCTATTTCAGAGCAGGAAAAAATTTTGGAATAAACCAGCACCTGACCACAAGTACCAGAGTGTTTTAGACACTAAACAGTCATGGGAACAGCTGTCACTGTCTTCAGTTACAGATTTGTCCAATTTTATCTCAAACTTAAGACCAAAAGCTGTAAGATCCTGGGGCACTGAGGCTCCTGGGTGCTATAAAACAGGACCCTAAAATACACTAAACCAAAAGCAAGCGCTTTGCCTTTGGAATCGGTAATTTGAGCTTCAGACCACAAAACAAGAGTCTAAAGTGGTGATAATAATGTAGCACAGCAGAGTTTGACAAAACACAGCATGGGAATGAAGGAAATTACTATTTATTCTTCAACATGTATACAGCATACGCTATTTTACAGCAAGTCACCACTGTCATGGTGAAATGGAAGAGAAATACTCACTTTAGTCGATGAAAGTTGGAAGGCATTGGAGAAAAACACCACAGTTAGGACTGTTAATGACTTACACATTGTTGATACAGGACTGAATTTGAAAACATGCTTTAACATTTACCGTAATAATGAAGGTGGTTAGTGCCACATTAAAATAAAAATAGTTCTATACAATATGTTCAATTTGGTCATGTGCTATTTACAGATTTTACAAAACACACACACGAGCTTGTTACTTCAAGTCAGGCTAACGACAGGCCAGCAGAGTAACTCCACGTATACAACTGACCATTAGTGCTAGATCTAAGTGTAGGAAATCCAATTTCTTGCTATGCAGTGCAAGTTATTTTTCCGGGTCTCATTACAAGTTTGGATCTTAAGCGGGAAGAGGGAAGGATCTGACACACGTAAATAAGGTATTAAAACCCAACTTAAACCCTCTTTTGAATTAAAACAGATTGTGTTTGTTAAAAAGGTTTGGTTTAGATTTAAGTAGACAGAAGTAGCCCTCTCTATCCCCTGCATAATGGGCAACACTGGCAAAATAAGGTCTGTTACAATAAAATACAATAGACAAATAAATAATCTTAAAAAAAAAAACCAACAACCCTATGTGTGTTGAGAGAATGGAAGAACCCCAGCAGGCTGCACCTGGAATGATATTTTCTGCAAGATTAGGCATACCTCATACAGAAACTGGTGTAAACAAGGACAGTCAAGAACCGAGAGTGAGGGAACAGGAAGAGGGAAAGCCAAAAAGAAATCCTGACTGAGGTAGCAGTACTCTCTACCCAGTGCAGAAAGTTCTGCTTACAAATAAAACCTGACTTTATGACAGATTAAGTTTGAATGATCATGCAGAAGACAAACAGTTACATGCTTTTTTAGTTTTAGACAACACACATTCATTCCCTAAAATCTGCTGCCAATTTAGTTTGATAGTGTCTGCTGGCTCAAAAAAAATTTACTTTTTTTACATGATGAATAGACTATTGAACAGAACACTGTACATGCTTTTCATCTACAAAAAAATATTTGCATAAAATAGTGTTAGTTCTCTGTACATGTCAATGGACACTTTAACTGTGTATAAAAGAGGAATATATTGCCCCCACTGAAGTCAGAAAAAGCAAAAAACCAAAATCTAGATTATGAAACCTCCATCACCGGCAAATATGTTCATGTGAAAATTCAGCAGAAATAGACAGTTGTTCTAAACAATAAAAAAATTAAGTTAAACTTTTTTTTTTAATGTAAAACTTGTCACCATGTCAGTCAAGACCAGAACATATCACTAAAGTTAGTGTCTGTGCTGTAAAGCCAGATAACCAAGGGCATAGTAATGAACACAAACGGCCAGGAAACTCCTTCGGTGCATGCTGACAAAGAACAGGGTTTGGTGGCAGGCCGCACACTATCTTTACCAGGTTCCAGGTAGTTACGCGCCACATATTTAAGTGTTTCATCCAGCAGAATGACAGGTAGTGAGATTTTCAATACCATCAGCCATTGTGTTACATTCAAAGGTGTGATCTGGAAGATAATCTGAAAGAAAAGCCAAGCGTTACATCTTTTCTCTCCCTGCATCCCTTGCCTTAAGCTCCAGACAAGTTTTTACTCTATCTCCAAGTTCAAGGACGGGTGTAAGATACGTGCACTTACTGGCAGCGGCTCCACATAAAGGATAAGGAAGTGGAGTGACATGGACAAGCAAATAGCGCCCACCAGCCAGATATTTTCCCATGGAGGCATCCTCATCAAGGACTGATTTTCTGATAGACTGCAACAGAAACATGGTACACACATGTACTTAAGACACCGATAAGAAATTCAATAAATCAAAATGAGCCGTAAGGAAAAGCAGCACGGCAAGTCACAATTATCCCAGTCATGAAGGAAAGAAAGATGCCAAGATACGGTTTATACATACGGTGCAACTTTAAACTACCCGGGAAGTCTGCTCAGCAAAGCAGTCACAGTTCAGCGCCACATTTATTTCTGAAAGCTTTTGTGTATTCTGCTCATTCCTGATCTAGTCTACCTTTTTCACTAGGACCCCGACATCCTCTCAGTGGGAGGCGTGAGGGAAAGATGGGCACGGCAGTGTACGACAGAATCCTCTCCAGTCTACTGGAGACTGCACTAGGCCTGGGGACCTAGTACACCCACTTCTTCTGAAGCTCACTTAAAGACTGGATACACAGAGGGTCAAGTACTTGCACCTTCTTAATGCTTGTTCTTGAATTCTGCTCTTCAGATTCTATCTGCATTTAGGCTATGCTGTAGAAGAGGCTGAGACCCAGAACATCAGATGTAGAGCAGTATCTTACTATGTAGGACTACCGCAGTATTTATTTGTTTTTAAATTAACTGACCTCTAAGCTATTTGAAGAAAAATACCCTTGACATTGTGCTATTTAGTGCTTTCCATTTATAATCTAATACTAATTGGCTAAACTTACACTCCCTTAGGGCAGGAAAAACTATTTTCCGTATCTTCAGCATTCTTTTTTTAGTTCTCCTTGATATCACTTTATACCAACATACGAGGGATAATCTGATTGATTAAACTTAGATTAGAAATAATGGAAAATATTTCAGTTGTTCATGCGTAGTAAAATACCAGAGTGAATTGGCAGACTTAAAAATATACCTTATAATAAGAGAGCTCAAATGTTATCTAAGAGAGTCATTTTGTTTGCACTACCAGGATTCAGAAAGGAAATATGACTCATTCTTCATTAGTTGAGCTGTCAATACACTAGGAATCAAACTGGACAAGAAGTAGGATTTTTGGATAACCTATGCAGCAGCTTTGTGTTCCAATTTGGACATACGAACCTGTTGAGAGCATTGCACATCTCTATGGTGACAAGCACAGAAAGAGCCATTGTCATTGGATATGGAGACTCAAAAACCACACAGTCGACGCCAGAGAAGTCTGGATTGTCCTCTTTGCACTGCAGAAAATGGCTCTGGAACAGAACAATGTGAACTCACTTCCACAGCTTGTTAACTTATTAAAATGCAAAATAGGCAATTATAAAATAAGCAACATTAGGAAAAGATAACTTTCTAGTATGACTCCTATATAAAACTGGTTTTAAACTTCTGACAGCTTTAGAAACATCCCCACCAATATTTTATTTACAAGACAACAATTACTCTAAATTGTTTAGGAGCTCAGGTATCCCAGCTTTGATCTTTAGTATTAAGACTAATTAATCATGATCAAGTCTTACAGTTACAAGTCTGAAAAGTTCTCATTAGATAAGTTTCTGTAACCTACTGTTTTTCTACAGCCATTTCAAATGACAAGTATGAAAGCAGCATGTACCTCCCCTCTCCCCCAAAAGATATTAAACTGAGCAAATACCAGCTGATAAAAGGTAACTCTTGGACCACCATCAGCAGCAATAAACCACCAAGCAGCAGCACCCACTGTGGCAGCACCAACGTAACCTTAAAGAAAGCAAAGTGCTTTTTTCAACGCTGTGAACTGTATGCAAGAGAAGATCCCACTTGCCATGCTTGCACTTCTATTTCAAGACTTTCAGTATCATTTAAAAAAATAATTGTAAATAATCTATCTCCTGTGCAAGGAAACTGCTCCACCAGTTTTAACTTAAATAACCATTAAATACCATACTGTTGCACAGATTCTAATAGCTGCTTAAGGAAGCTGACAACTAGAACTTAAGGCAAACAAGGCTTAGAGTCATCAACCTGCAATTTTCCTTTTTTCTTCTCAGAACCCAATGTGTCTGTACATACATTAACCCATACTGAGGGTTAGTTACTTTAAGATCTATGCAGTCAGCTAGGAAAACTAAGGTGTCAACTTCTGGCATGAAGACAGCGTGCAGTAAGTACCCATGTAGACACTTACTCTAGCTTTGCAGTACTACAGCTACATTTAAGGTTTAAATCTACATCTATTAGATACATGACAGTTGTCATTTTCCTATTTAGAAGTAGCTTTACTTATGACCTCAACAGCTAACACAGGCGCATGTTCGCTAATCGCTGGGCTTGGTTCTTCACTCCCCATCCCACAACATGCTCATCTTCCCAAGGCTGACAGTTACTGCATGCACAAGAAAATCTGCTGTCTCAATGCTTTCAGCTAGAAGTATTTCAGCCTGGAATGAGTCAAATGGGAAGAGGCAAGTACACGGCTTCTTGAGAACAGAGGTCAGACTCAGCCCTAAGTTCATCTGTTCCTGAAGGGCTTCACCTTTTATGAGGACTGTAATACCATCCACTATTAATTTTCAAGGTCTAATCTAGTATGGCAGTGTACAGAATTTTTAAATTTCCTAAGAAATCAAAAGATTCTGACAAAGTGGTGAACATCATGCTGATTTTAAGCAGCTAGGGCTTTTGGTGTCTCAGTTGCTATCAAAGGAAGAAAAAAATAATAATAAAAAAATAAAAGTCACAGCTTTACCATTCCAATCACAGCACTGCTTATAAATGTGCAAAATAATGTGACTCACAAAACAAAGTAAAAGAATACCAGTTCCACAGGACATCTATTGCTAGCTTTCAAGATTTAAGCATACAAGGAGATTAGACAAACTGGTTTCAAGTGGATCTCAAAAAAAAAAAAAAAGCCCCCCAAAAACCAACAAAAAACCACCTTAGCTTCCTAAGTTTACTTAAAAAAAAAAAAATAAAAAAATCTATTACTACTTACATCCAATAGCTAGGTAACGGAAGAAGAGCCATCCACTGATCAGTGGCTCTTTAGGGTTGCGTGGTGGCTTATTCATGATATCAAGATCAGGAGGATTAAAGCCCAGAGCAGTAGCAGGGAGACCATCCGTCACAAGGTTTACCCATAACAGTTGGACAGGAATTAGAGCTTCAGGAAAACCCAGTGCAGCAGTCAAGAAGATACTATAAAAAACCCACCAGTTATAAGCTTATTCTTGCGCATATAAATAAGTCCTTTTAATGCTTCAGCCTAAGCCTGGACCATCACTTCTGTTCCCTCATATACAGTCAGCCATTTAACATTGCAAGCTGAATATTCACATTCAGAAAACTAAAAATACATCCAATAGCTAACATTTCTAACCATTGCCATGTAAGTTTTGAAGCATTATCTTGTTCTGGTAACTTCATAAATTGAAGAGTTTCTGCTTTAGCCTTGTTTTTTCCCCACACTACTTGTCAGTATGCGTGTATATATATATATACACACACATACATTAATAAAGCCTTGCAAGTCACTGAATAAAAGACATTAAAACTTCTGCAGACATAATAGCATTTTAGCTCAAACAACCAAGCTTCATTTAGCTAGATTACTGCCAGTCCCTGCAAAAATTTAATGAGCATGTAACTTTCATGGGTCCAAGCCGGTGTGAATAAATAGAATAGAAACAGAGGCTGCAGCACGAGCCATATGAAGGACAGCTTTAAGGTTTACAAGAAACAAGGCAAGACAATTGCTGTGTTACATTCCACTCCGGGAGCAAGTACGCTTTAATATAAGCAACTGTCAGGAGATCAATATTTACATTCTGTTACCAGAAATGTATTCTGTGGCATTGGGTCACCATTCCTTCCTAAGACACAGAAGACACATTCTTCTGTAACTTGAGGTTACACAAACATCCAAGATATATCTGTGGCTAAGTTATCTGGAGTATCAGATATTGTAGTGTTTCATTAAGGTTTTTCTTTTGCTATTCGAGGGAATTATTGCCATCACATAAATAATTGTAAAGCATTTAGCCACCTACTGAGCTACAATATTATACGCAACGCAAGTCTTTTGTGACATGCTAAAATTCTCCAGTACAGACTCTGCTAGAAGTATGCAGACTTCCGCACAATCACAGAGATCAGTTACCTGGAGAACCTGTTTCTCTGGTTTTAGTGAGAAATACTGGAAGTAAATAAATAAAGAATCCATCATCACTACTCTAGTTCAAAGACAAAAAAGAAAACGTTTTAAACTTACCAAACAACTTCTCCAACATTGGAGGAGATCAAGTAACGGATGAACTGTTTCATGTTGTTATAAATTGCACGTCCTTCTTCCACAGCAGCTACAATAGTTGAGAAATTATCATCTGCTAAAACCATTTCAGAAGCAGTTTTTGCCACTGCAGTACCAGAACCCATAGCAATTCCAATTTCTGCTTTCTTCAATGCAGGGGCATCATTGACACCATCACCAGTCTAAAACAAGAATTTACAGTTAGGAAAAGAAAAAAAAAAAAATAAAGACAAGCATTTATGTATAGGACTAGAAAGGAATTTTGCATTGAGTGTGGTTATGGATCTTTAAAAATCACTTCAGTGTGGAACTATTCTGAGGCTTTGAGTTCAGGGAAACGTGGAAAAAGTGTTTTTCAGAATGAAGCATTAGTCTGACAAGGTGTAACTGGGTTTAAACAGTGCCTGCCTTTCAAACCAAGGCAAAGTTAAATTACTCACCATAGCTGTAATCTCATCAAAAGACTGAAGAAACTCAACAATTTTAGATTTGTGGGAAGGCTCTACACGAGCAAAGCAACGGGCGTGGTGGCAAGCATCTCTTTGGGCAGCCAGTGAGAGTTCGTCAAATTCACGGCCAGTAAAGGCTTTCGTAGAAACATCTTCATCTTCCACAAAGATACCAATGCGACGGCAGATAGCTACCGCTGTGCCTTTGTTATCACCAGTAATCATAATAACTCTAATACCAGCTTGTTTGCACAGCTTTATAGATGAAGCTACTTCAATTCTTGGGGGATCCAGCATACCCACACAGCCAACAAAGGTCAAGTTGGTCTGAAACAAGACAGCACCAAGTTTTAGTGCAATATCCTGCAGGCTTCTCATCTGACGTTAGCGAAACAATGATTTTACTTGTATTATGAATTATATATTTGCTTTTATGTCAGGTTCCCTACCCTCCCCAAAAGGGTTACTTCAGAGCGATTATCTGTTTCACCATACTAAGTCTTCACAGAACTTTAGCTCTGACACTGAATTCAGACAGCTGGAGAATTGAAGAGTCACAAATCTATCTGCACATTAAAAGTAAGAGGAGGTAATTAAGAATTTAATGTTTTTGGAATCACAGTGCTACATGGTACCATCTACAGGATGAGCATACGGGAGAACACAGTTAATTCCCAGAGGATAACCACACTCTGAAACAGGATCCTACCTTTCCAAACATATCTTCCTTCAAATGCACTCATTTTATTAGTTAAGATACGCTCTAGTTGTCAGCCTTGCAAATTCAACCTGCAAGCAGTCGAGTCTTTCTTTTTCTGTAATCAGTGCCAGGAGCACAGTGCACAAGCCAAGAACTCTCACGCAATTGTTGTCATTTCCCCTCATCTAAATCCTAGGTACAGACTTCGTTGGAAAATGAAATGAGTAGCTAAGATGACAGTCACTGACAGAGCTTTTGCAGCTGACAGTAGGGAGGAAGGGAATTGAACCTGACCCTCGGAGCAGAAGACGGCAGATGTTTCATCACAAAATCCCCAAAGAGGTCCTGCAGATGAGTAATGTCAAACTGAAAACTATTAAAGCAATATTTGGAATATTTTTCAGAGTCAGTCTCTGAGAATAGTTTAAGGTGTTATGATCCTGACGACCATATGTATACAGTTTGCAGGTAGCTGTTTAACTGATCTCTGATTACATTTTTAGCCAAGCAGCTCAGCCATCCAGAACACAACTTTGATACAGATACAGTCTTCTTAAACAGAGCACTCCCTCCACACATGTGGCTAACTATTGTGTCCGACATAAAAAATACCCAGAAAGAGGAAATTCTCAGACATAACTTCCTCAAGAAATAATCAAACATAAGGAGTCACCATTCTCCCAGTTTGGGACAAGGAGAAGTGCTAAAAGGATATTTTACTAAACTTACCTCATAGTTAATGAAATTTGAGGAGTCCTCAAGATTCATTTCCTCTTTTCTGGGTGGATTGTCATGGGTCGCCAGAGCCAAGCAACGCAATGTGTCTCTACCAGTTCCCCACTCTCTGATGACAGACATTATTTTCTGCTTAATTCCCGAGGTTAATGGTATTTTAGCATTTCCAACACGGACATGCGTACATCTATCAATTACACCTTCAGGAGCACCCTGCAGAGGTTAAAAAAAAAAAGAAGAAAAAAAAAGTAATTTAGCTTAATATATCCCTTTCCATTACAACATGTGCTCAAATTAGAGTCGTCCTTTCATCTTCAAGCTGCAGTTAGCTGTGCCATAATTATTTTATTATTGTGCTATCTTTGCAACCATTCCATAACTACACCTTCTCAAGTACGGAACTGACCTTAACAAACATCTTACTCATGGATGTGCGGCTTGGTTTGTTCGGTGTACAATAAACAGACATAGACTTTCTGTCTCTTGAGAACTCCAGAGTGAATTCTTTCTTCATGAGTTGTTTTATCACCTTATATAAAAACAAAAACCAAAAAACAACAATAGCATAAAAATGTGTTTAGATACACATATGTGTTTAGATACTACAAAACTCACTCCTCAGTGAATTCCAGGTAAAAGAGTACTGACCGAGTTGCAAGCATTTGCACGTTCAATTCTAGAAAGTCCTTTCAAGTCTGTGTCAAATACATTCATCTTTTCAACCAGACAGGTAAGCGCTGTTTCTGTGGCTTCACCAACTTTTTCATACACTCCCTTAGCCTTTAGTTAACACAAAGCAAACAAAAACACAAGAGTTTACTTTAAACCTCACCTGGAACATACCAGAGACAAAAGTTCAAGTTTCACAATGGAAAAAGGCTTAATAAGACTTCTTACTATGGATTACGAAAGAAGCAAAACTATTTTTAAAAAGCAGCTTTGAAGAGGATGATTTGTAGGAAGTTTTAAGCCTTTACTCTCAAGACCAACAGAGAAGGATGTCAGTACTTTATCATCAAGCATTTAAGTCATTATGAGATGTAAAAACCTTAAGGCAAGGCAAAGCAAGAGAGTAGCAGGGGGTTGGACTAGATGACCTTTAAAGGTCCCTTCCAACCCAAACCATTCTGTGATTCTCTACACCTGGAGATCTCCAAGTTCCAGATTACACTTGCTGCCTGGGTTTAGCTTTCTCAGTGTCCAATTAACAAGTCATTCTCAGAATACTTATGAGGACCTAAATACTCTTCCCCTGGACTAGAGAAGATTATTTAACTACTGAAATGTATTACACAGACAGATGAGAACATTTATCCTCATTCTCACTCTCCTCTGCTCTAGGATATGTACTTACTTCATTGTAATCCAAAGAGGAATCATTACAGAGCGCACAGATCGTTGCAAGTTCCACAAGGCCATCATACTGGCTACATTTAATAAGTTTGTCATCTTTATGCCTTTCCAAAGGAAGAAAAAGGGAGAGATTTTAGTTAGTTATTTAGTATTAGCACCTCACCTTTTTCACTTCTTTAATTCCTTTACTGCATTTCCATTTAGTACAATGATTATTAGTTATGGGCTTGGAAGAGAACCAGAAATTCTTGAGACGAGCAGGTTATGATAGAAGTAAGTTCTGAAGTTTAGATCAAAGAAGCATGAACAGAATGACATGATTATTAATGAAATCACTACCTGAATTACAAATCCTTATTTTCTCCAGTGACAATCATACAGCAACATAGAAGAGAAGTAAAGAGCTCAGTGAAGAGGATATGAAAGCAGTATTAAGAGTATGCACAGGACTTGTAGCAGAATTCCAAGTAGGAGAGGGATATTGTTGGGTATCTTAGGAGCTTAGCTTCCTTAGTTTTACTGCATATTCTGCAGATTTACTGCCATGCATGAAATGCATGCACTGCGCAGGCATAAAAGCGGATTTGGCCTCCTTAATTTCTTAAAAAATTAATCTATACTATACACGAACTTCCTAAACCACTGAAAAGCTAAGTCGTTTCACAATACAAATTCCACTAGAAAAGAAATACTCTTTTCTAGTAGTCACATACACTTAGTGATGAATATCTGAAGTCTTTAGGAAGAAGGAAGGTACATCTTCCTAAAGTAATGCACCACTTAGACATCACAAATAGGAACCAACTTTGCTTTCATTTTCAGAAATAGACAGGAAATGAATTCATTTTCTAGAACATTAACATACTTCGCAGCAAGCATAAAAGAACCAAGACAATGTTCAATATTATTACTCCCCCCCCTCCCCCCAAAATTAGCAAGACATAACTCATATGTAATATCTTTCATTAAAGCTCTCAAGGAGAGAAACAGGTCTTGTCTGGTGGTATGAACATGTGGATCACTACGCCATAAGAATTCATAGCACAGACTGTGACATGTTCAATTAGGTAAGCTTTTGTTCAGTCTCTTGTAGTATTACAAACAAATTCCACTGTTGTGTAACACAGCATGTGAACAAAATGCATCTTAAAAACAAGTGTATTTTTAAAGCTTCAATTTGTACAAGCAGTGGCTTTAAACTCTCAAGCAGCTCTCTGTTTGTCACCTTGCCTATCACAGCTAACACTTCCTGATTTCACCTGTTCTGAACTTCAAGAAAACTAGCGTGTTTCAATATCCCTAACTCGTTATACCACGGTTGTTTTCCACCCCTTGCCTGTCTGCTCCTTATCAACAATTTCTGAAGAATAGCAAGTGCACATGGAGCCTCAATTGCAGGGGTCAGTTCTGGATAAAGGTTTGCTCCCGCTCTTCCCCCTTAAAACTTCATGCTTTTTGATCAGCTGAAGATGAATTCACTTGAAGGTCAAATGCAATCTGCTAGCTTTTGCCGCAGTTCTCAGTGGTTATTGTTGGTTTTATGCTTTCAGTTTGCAATTAAGCATGCACATTGCACGAGACCTGACAAAACAACTTCAAACTGTTTGACAATCTCCTAACACCCCTGGGAAATCAGTCAGTACAAAGTTTTAGTTTTTTCAGTAAGAAATATCTGTGGTTTTATATTCTGAATGCATCGCAGGGGAAAGTTACATATCAAATACTTTAAGAGTCAGTGAAAAGTTACTGATTTATTGTAAAAATGCTTAACACTTATGAAAGAGCAGGTTGCCTACATAGCTGTGGAAGACAACAACGTCTGAAGTTAGAGTACAACACAAACATCTGTCAGGAACGGTTCCTGCTTTGGGGCAGTGCGATGGACTAGACTGCCTTTTAAGGTCCCCAAACTTTGTTTTGGGTGACACTTTGCAATCCAAGGTGAAGCCAGTCACCTTATTTTAAAGTCACTGATTTTAAAAAAGCCATCCATAAATGTAGAAATAAATCAGCCCTAGAGGTCCAAGAATTTAGCCATTGTTTCCTTATGCTCCAATAGCAGCCTTTCTGTGGTAATTTCCCTTTCACAGAACATTCTTTATGTACGTGAATGCAGTGCAATTAGCATGCTTATTCACATTTCCTCAATTTCAGCAAGTTAAAATAGAATATTAACATACACTGATGACTGCCTTATTATACTCGACATCTGTCACCGCACTATATTTTATTATTTTGTTTATCTAGAGCTCTTGTGAGATTAGCTAAAGCATAATAGCTGAATGCTTTACAAGATCAGAATGTCACCTTGCCTAAGTAAATGCCATCTCCTGAAATGAATGCATAAGTTTTTGACAGCAATTAGCTTTGAAACAAAAAAGAATTGGGGAATTAAGATTTCAAGCTGCTGAGAACACTGCGGTCTTAACTGCTATGAAAATTGAACAGGGATCGTTGAAGATTCCAGGGAGTCAGAGGCATGCATATGAAACTTCACAAGGCTGAGAGGTTTACAAAGACTGAGTCTCAATTTTGCTTCATACACAGTAAAATTCTATTCTGCAAGTGAAACTGAAATGCTAATATTAAAAACACATGAAAGACTGGCCAAATAAAAGGAGCTGCAACAATCCAGTAAGAAGAGGTTCTCCTTGAAGCAGAACCCTAAAAATTCCTATTTTAAGCATTGAGATAACTAATCTCTGTCCAGTAAGATCTCAGCAAAATAAATTGTCTCGACCTACCCCTAATTTATTTTCAGATTACCAAAGCAACACTGCAATACTGGAGACTGTATTAAGCAAGTTTCTCATGAAAGTTTACTTTTCTAGAATTTAACTTACTGTTAATTACTTTACCCCCTAGCCCTTCAGTTTGCATTCATATTGGTTGAGCTTTCATTTATTAACAATCACTATCAAGTATTACATCTACCACTTTTCAAGCCTGAAGTAATAATCAATGCATAAACAGACAAATATTTAACTTCAACAGAACACTTACACTTCTCCCATGGGAGCGTATGTTGAGCCAGTTACAGTAAATTCATTCAGAGAACAGCTATCTCCTTCTACTCTGTCCAGGACAAACATCTGAAATTAAGAGTCAGAAGCGTTACTACCTTTGAACAATAATTCATGCAAGAGATTTAAACAGGCCTGAGGCAAGCAGGTACAAGAGGCAAGTTCAGGTTGATTAACAAAACCAGATACGATGCTCTGAACTTCAATCTCATAATATGTTTCAACAGCTCCCTATACTGAAGCATGAAGTATGGAAAAGCACTTCTGCTTAACAGATCTCAGTTGAAAACGGAATTGTGGCACAAGTATATCAGAGTCGAAAAAACAAACTGTGTACACTGAACTTCAGCTGTGAAAACTACTCACGTATCCACTTGACAATCCTGACTACCTAAACTCTTCCTAGGCTTCAGGCTCATGAAATTGTTTCCTGTCCTGGTTTTCCAGTTCTAAGTCACTTTGCCATCCAGTACACTGGTAGTTTAGAAACATTCAGACAGCTTAAGTGCCCTACTAGCACAGGTTGAAATGTTATTTTCAAATAAAGACACCAATTTGAAGGACGCACTTGCACCCTGCATCTCAGTCTTTCCTTTGTTTCTCTTTCCTTTCTAGAAGAGCTGCAGGCTGAAATAATCTGGGAAGACAGAGAGAAAAAAAAATACAGTGCCTGAAGCTGTCATACTCTTATGGCTCACTGGAGTGCTAGAAAAGAAGAAAATTTCTCACTGATAGATGGTACATCTTAATGAACTTCTTACCCACTGGTCAGTATAAGCCATTTTGCCATATCATATTTTAGCAATGTCTTTCTTTCCCCTCATTGCGCTGCCTTATGTTCTAGGCAAGCATCTTCACAAAATACATCCTAATAATTAGGTGTTCTGCAATTGATCTGCATCCATGTCTGGAGATCTATAATCTTCAGTGATTTTAAAAATAAAAACACTAGACAAGCTGATAAATTAATTAAAACCCCACAAAGCAGAGTGTGTTCTCAGAGGGAGATACCACAGAAGGACATTAAAATAATCCCTTGGGTCTCCTTCTGAAGCACTATCCTTCCTGACAAACATTGTAGTACAGGGTTCCTTTGGACACTCAGGAGTTACTACTTAACATGAAAGTTAAAACTACAAATGGAATTACTGTTGTAAACAAGACTTGTTAAAGAGCTAAGCAATCTCTCTGCTTAGAGTGAAACCAAGAACAAGCATATTGTTTACAGGTGCAAGATTTTGCAAAACAGCAAAATCCTAGTTATTAAGGTTACTCTGTAGCTGTCAGGTTGACAAGTAACCAAGTAAGTTGTACTGCATAAGTTCCAAAACATTTATCCCTCCAAATCTAAGGAGCAGAGCATTTTGAGCTCTTAAATAAACACCACTTAAATGATGAGTTAACCAGGAAGCATTCTCTTTTGGCATCTGCATGATGAAAAAAATCCCTGCAAAGACTAGGGCAGTTATGCAACTCCACTGCAAGTAACCTCCTCTGGCATACTGATGAGCAGCTGCTTTGTGTCTCTGAGGTATAAATACTACAATACTCAAGGAAGTAGAACAAGTCAGCCACCAATTAGAAAGAAAAAGCCATCAATCACATGAGAAGAAAGTGCTTAAGGCTTACAAACTTTTGCCAAAAAATACTGGTGTGTAGTGCTCAAGGTTTACACATTCGGAATTCTAACCCAGTGTAATGACTCTGAACATTTGATGTCATGGAGTTACAATGCCAGTGAACATCTACAATTATTAAACAGAAGAACTTAATGTTTTCTCCATAAAATTCCTATACAGAATATCAAGTATATGGGAAGCACAGAGTACTTGCAACCAAACATGCATTCTATTAAGTGGCTAGCTATTAAAGACCCAAATTAATCAACACTAGAAAGAATATTGAGCGGAAGGGAGCAGGGGCCCAGAAGTTATGCATACCTAAAAATATGCCATACATTGAAGGTGACCCTAGAAACGCTGGTGACAGGGTCCACAGCACCTCTGAGCTACCAGATGACTCACACAATATTGCACATTGAACACACCAGTGATCTACATCAGACCAAAAAGAGCTACTGAAGACAAGATAACCAAATAAAGGTAGAACCACTCAGTGGTGAAAACACCTTAGACTACCCAAGTTACTTCAGTAAATCTTCTACCTTTTCCACATTACTAAGTTTCTCCGCCATTGTCATTTTGCTAAATTAAAGAGGAAAGTGCTCTACACTTACACTGCAGGAATAGGATGTGTGTAACTATCCTACCTTTCCAAAACAGGAACAATCATACTGAATAATTATTAGTAGACTGAATGGCTTACAAAGAAGTCAATGGAAAGCTGCTTGCAAACAACTCTTCCATCAAGCACGGGTACAGCTATTTTTGGCCATGACTAAATAAGGGAAGAGATAAAAGCCTTAAACACTACACAGTGGAAAATTGAAAAGTGGAAGCTTTTCTTAGGAAAATAAAGCAAGACTTTGATGATATGAGAACCAAAAGACTCACGATCAAAAGAATTCAAGCAATGCTCACGATTCAGAGTGGCTGAGAAGAAAAAAGAAAAATAGAAGCAGCTAGTTCAACATACCCTGCAGACTGACATCTGATTCGTGGTCAGAGTACCAGTCTTGTCAGAACAAATAACTGAGGTGCAACCCAAGGTTTCCACAGAGGGAAGACTTCTAACAATAGCATTCTTCTTGGCCATTCTCCGGGTTCCAAGAGCCAAGCAGGTGGTAATGACAGCAGGCAGACCCTCAGGAATAGCAGCAACAGCGAGAGCAACCGCAATTTTAAAGTAATAGATAGCACCTCGAATCCAGGAGCCACCGTGAACCGGATCATTGAAGTGACCAATGTTTATTATCCAAACAGCGATGCAGATAAGTGAGATGACTTTAGACAGCTGCTCTCCAAACTCATCCAGTTTCTGTTGGAGCGGGGTTCTCTCTTGTTCAGTAGCCACCATCTCATCACGAATTTTGCCAATTTCAGTGTTTACTCCAGTTGCAATAACCACTCCCATAGCTTTACCAGCAGCAATATTAGTACCCTAATATAAATTAAAGAAAAGGGAAGAGAAACTTGTAATCAATCTATAAACAGGTTTTGGTGGTGGGTTTTTTGGTTTTGTATAAGGTGTTTTTCTTAAATTAAAGTAAGTCCAGACTGCATTTCAGCTAGCCTATGGAAAAAGGTGAAAAGGAAAAAAATGACATTCCCACATTATTCATTCCTATATAGAAAGTTAGTTCTCAATTTTAGCCACACAATACCACAACTTGTGTGGGCATTCTTACCAGCCTTAAGAACTATTACTTTAGAAAAGCAGTGTAGAAGGACTTCAGAAGTGCATGTGCTCCAGCCTTTGAGACTTACTTGTGAAGGACAAAAATCAGTCTCCTCACATAAACTGGTTTCAAACATTTTCCCTGAGGACAGCTTTTATTAGAAGTTAATTCTAATTTTAAATTTAAATTTAGTTTGATGTACATGGAGACACACATACAGAGGCATATAGAGAATACAGAAAATAAGTCATACAGCTTTTAGGTGAAGACCTGAAGTTCTGCATATTTTCGTTTGTCCACTTCAAAACTTTTTTTAAAAATACTGAAGATTTCAAAACAAATAACTTACAGAAAAAAGCATGTTCTTCTTGTCTTGGTTTACAGCACGAGGATCAGGCACAGGGTCAGTGTGCTTAATAACAGACACAGATTCACCTAAAATAAAGATAACAGTCTTAAGAAGAGATTATACATCTATCATCTTTAGTCCTGCAGGGAACTGAAAAGTTACAATTGTCACTCCTCAATTTTTTAAACATGTCAAACTTATTTCCTCAAATGATTTTATTTAATTGCTTCAGTGAAACAAGAAATATTTTGGTTGACCAAAAAAGTGAATGGTGGCTGTTAATGAAAATGGGAAAGGATTTAAGTAAGCATTTAATACAGTCAGAATTAGTGAAGCATACACCATGTCTTTTCAGGAAGATGAAAAGCAGTCAAATAAGTAGCTGGTACTCCACTCCATTTAATGCAGCAAGATCTACTGCAAGAATTAGATATTTTGTGTGCCTCTCATGCAGCAATGAGCATTTCTGTTCTCTATGCACAGTAAGAGGTGTGTTCTCATTAAAATAATCGGATGCTACCACAGTTACAAACCTGTGATGGTATACACCACAGTTATACCGGCAGACCTTAATTTATTTATTTTAAAGTGTCATGTAGCCATCTGTTAGTTAACTCCTTTAGCTGGAAGTCTTCAGAGACCTCTTCCATAAAAAAAAAAAAAACCAACAACTTCTTCTATCGACATGTCACATAGGTACAGAAAGGTTTCTTTTCTATAAAAACAAATGTTAATTACTACATCAGATTTCACAAGGTGGTAGCTCTGTGACTGAGGCTAAGAATACACCACTATTTGTAGGCTCCAGAGAGCCAAAGCTTCCTACTTTAAAAGCTTTGTTAAGTAACACCTTAAACTTCAGTCCTACTTTAATAGTTAGGAGACTCAAGCATCAACTTAAAATAGGCTGAAAACACAAAAGGTTTTCTTTTAAAATAAGTTATTTAAACAAAGGCAAGGAATTATTCCCATTATATACGCTTCCGTTAGATTATTTCTTCTACTTCTTTCAGTTCTGATAGGTTGATAAACATGGAGCACCTACATTTTCTCACACTAAACGTAAGAAAGCATCAGTTCTGTACTTTTCAGGATCTGTACTGAGAAACTTCGGGGTCTGTTTCAAGACAGATTTGAGGATCAAAAAGATGTTTCTTATGACTACTTTACGGCTTTAAAATTCAGGGCTAGTTAACATTTATTTATGCTACCAAAACAGGCAGGCAGATCTTCATGTTCCAGCTGAGAGAAAACTGTTACAGCATGCTTGGTTGATTCCTAGCTTCTTTCCTATATTCAGAAGTACTGCCACTTTGTTTTGTTTTCAAATCTGAAAAGCACTCCAAATATAGCTCCTGCAGTAGAGCCGGTACCAGAAAACACATGAATCTGCGTGCCCAAAATTTCAGCAAATAAGGCTTTACTGTACTGAGTCTTCCGTAACAGCAGTTTAAAAGCCATCTGTATTTCAAGTTATTCTCTCTCATAAGAGAAAATGGATAACTGTTACAGAACACATTCAGTAAGAATTTCATACTTTCATATTTGAGCAATGACAAGATGTTCAAACCTAGAAGACTGCATAAACTAGAAGAGAGATTCTTAATTTTTTTTTTATTTTAGTTTCCCACAAGTTACTAGTGTCTCTCTCTTAAGGGCAAGGCAGGGGGAGGAGAAAGACCAAAAAACCCATTACCAGTCTCAGTAAGAATGTTCATTCCTCTAAAGTGAACATGTAAAGCCAACGATGAAGCAACACATTCAGCCACTCTTAAGTTACTAAATCAGAAATTTACTGTGTTTAATGCAAGATCGTACTTGAATAGCTACAGTCTTGTTTCTAATGGATTATTCTAAACAAACAATGAAAAGGCACTTTCAATTACACACATAATTATCCAAAATTCATAAAAGTTATACCTGTAAGAATTGACTGGTCTACCCTTAGAGTTGTAGATTTGATAGAAGTAATTCTTATATCAGCAGGAACCTTGTCTCCAACTACAAAGAAAGGAACAAGACAAAGTGAGATTTTTGTTATTTGAGAGATTTCTAACCAAGCATACTATTACCACTATCAGTCAGGAAAACAATTTTGCAGAACCGTTCAGATGACAGATTTCTAACAGCTTATTACTGTTCTTGTGGTTCACAATACTCCAATTTTCTGAGTATCCAGTATACTTTGTCAATTTAGATTTGCCTTCAAGATCTCTACTCCTACCTGATCTGAAAGAAAGAAGTTGTAAATCACTGGATTGTTTTTCTAATCACAAGACTACCACTTGACAGCAAAGAGAAAACATTCTCAACAGAAATATATCAATTTCAGCATACGTATTTATGAACAACCAAAATCAGTAGCTAAGGTGAATCAAGTTTCCTCTTCAGAAAGACTGTCCTGGAAAATCTCCTGGCCATTTTCCCCATGTCCAAAGTCAGTCCTCTGCTCTCCGAAGATCAGAATGTCATCTACATTTATTTCTTTAGAAACTAAAAGAAGTTGTACTTTCCTTTTCTTTGGCACCAATTGTGAGAATAACATCCTTCTGTAGAGATGCTCTTTGGATGTTACACTTTGAATACTGGAAGTTACTCTCAGATCATACACTAGCTTTACTTTTCAGCAATGCTACTCCATGAAATACACCACAATCCATATCTCCGTTAAGATTTTTGCAGGACTCTATGCTATCTTTACCTCATTATACATGTTTCTACTTTGTAGAATATAACAGTGAAGAAAAAAGAAACCACAAACCACTAGCAAGTGCTTGAGACTGCAGACAACACAAAAATTTAACACCACACTCCTAAAGACAGCAGAGTAATGAAGTCAGCTGTCAGCTGTGTGGCCAGTTTGGCTCCAGCATCTCTATCATCCCAGAATTAATTCTTCCACCTTCCTACTTTCTCTTACCTAGCTTTTCCCAGTTTCTAAGAAAAGAACTAAAGCTCCACCATTTTGTGACTACTGCAAATAAACGGCTGCATGCAAATTACCTTGCTAAAGCATATTAATAGAGAGTCATGTTTCTGACTCATATGGGGGGGTTCTAATTTCTGCATGTAAATATTGCTAATGAATGCATAGAATAAAACATTCCTAACCTAATTTACCACTGCAAGTATTCAACTGTCAACTTCCTTTTTATTACAGAATAATGTAAAGAAACAAAGAGGGAGAATAAGTAGCTAAAAAGAGCTAATCTTCTCAGTAGATGGACTCTGTGTCCGTGCAGTAGAATTAAAACAAGCTGCAATTCCTGCAGGAACTGCTTATGCAACTAACAGCAATAACGCACGTTAACAGATGATACCAGGAAGCACTCTGCAGTGGTGTTACAGCCTTGGAACATACAAGTGCTCAGATAGGAAAACTATGGAACAAAACGCTGAAGAGGAGAATTAGGTGCTGCTTCAAGCGTTCAGTAAATTTGCATCACGTGACTTTTTATAATGTCAAATAAATCCCAATCATTAAAATCAGAAAAAGATTGCTTAAGTTTTGCTTGTAGACTTAGACGTGTGTATTTGTCAGCATATGTATACAAAGAGATGCAATAAATAGTCAAAAATTCCTTTTTTGTATCACTATAGCATGTGAAAACTAATTTAAGCCACAAGGCCCTTGAGCAGCAAAGGAAAATAGCATTAGACAAACGGTGACCTAGGCCAAAAATGGCAAAACGATTCAATACGCTCTCCTGATGTCGTGAGGCAGTTTATGTGCAGACATATAGCAGCAGCTGGTTTTCAGATATCACTGAACAACAGGCTAATGCCTCACTGCAATGTGGTATAACGCCTGTCAGTCTGCATAAACATTTTCAAAGTACTTAAAGCAGCTGGAACTACAGCAAACTTAAATACACTACCACATTTGACAACGTGGTTAAAGACTTAATCATTCCATAACACAAAAAAGAAGCTGTTAAGAAATAATCTTGAAACGTTCAAGTAACTGGACAGAACATATGGCAAAGGTTACAAGTAAATTTCCAACCTACTGCTTCCGAAGAGCTCTATTGTTCAAACTCAAACACAATATTCACATGATCTAAAGTACTACGAGCACCTCTGCTCTAGTAGACTATTGATACTCAAGCATCCTATTTCCAACTACTACCATCATTAGCAATTGCCTGAATCGCCAGAACTGAAGTGTTCAATTTACGATACTGCAGCTTTCTAAATTTATCTCAACAAATTTAGATAAGACACATTATTCACTCACCATCTCCGCTTGAGAAGGCTGTAGTAAAATATTCAAGGCATTTCCAATAGGCAGGAAAGCTGCACATCAGGGTCAATTACAGAACTATTTTAAGCAGCTCTTTGTAAAATAACAGCTCTGACACTAAGTCATTTATAGTCTTGAATATACTTTCATGAGCGTAACTGAAACTGAATATAGACAGGAAGTCATCCTATGACAGTCAGGAACCCACAGGAAGTGGGTAGTCTAGTGCAGATCTGACCTACAAGTAGAAGACTTTTCTCCATATAAGATTTTTTTTCCTTTAACACTGGAAGGAAATTCTGGGGGTTTTTTTTTGTTGTTGTTTTTGGAGAGGCTTTAAAAATTCAAATTACATTTCAGTCCACAGAACCAGTAAAAGTATTTTCCAAGGCTTGAAACTCAAGAAATTAGAAGGTGAATACATATTTGCGTTGCCCAGTACAGAGCTGCCACAGTCCAAACTGATATAATTCCAGTTTTATGTCTAAAATAACACATCAGTTGCAGAAGTGGTTTCTTCCTTTACTTTAACCAGTTTTTCCATCCTAAATAGTCACTTGATTTCTACAGTAACTCCGAAAAAATCAAATAAGCTGCTTTCAAAACGGCCCAGATATATGTTCTTAAAGCACAGTTTAGCCAAATACTTAACTACTGATTAAAACAGCCCTTCTAACTATAAAATTGACTGCTTCTTGACAGAGTGAGAGCAGAATTTGGCTCAAATCATTACAGCTTTACTCACAGAATCCTTTTATTCACACACAGAATATTGCTTTATAATTTTAATACTGAACTTCAGCACACAATAAAGGAATCTATTTAAAAAGAATGTGTCCCTGAAAAGGAGTAAAAAAAAAAAAGATTATTTAACAGTGTCTGAGTCTATACTGAGGCAGATAATTTACAGTTTCCACTCCTTGACAGAAACTGGAGTGGTATTTAGTTATGATATGAATTTAAAGTTTATGTCAATCACTCTAAGCAAGTCATATGCCTTCACTGAAAACACAGACAATATCTGGAAATACTAGGTTCTTCAGCCACCTGTAAGTAACTAGCGATGTTAGCACATCAAGCAAAACAGAAAAGCTTGCAGAAATGACTGCCGTTCCCCATGGAGAGGCTTCCTCACAAACAAAAGTCCTTAAAGGACAATCCAGCATACAGACTGCTCTATTCAATTTGCAAAGTTACTTGAAAGACACGATGATTCAAGTCTCTAAACCTACTTCAAAGGTAGAATATATTAAGCAATGTCACTCCCTTGGTGGTCACCAAGTCCTAGACTGAAATGATCACCTAATTATCTAGGTATTTCACTGATAGCCCTTTTACCTTACCCGTTTACAAGACAGCAGTAATGCTCAACATTTAACTTCACAATTCTGTCAGATGTGCTTTGGGACACTCACTGGGAGACCTCTACAGCCAAAATGCACTATTAGCATGTCGCAGGCTCCTTCAGCCTGTGGTTTAAGCAGCCCAGGAAGATGGGCAGAAGTGATGGGGCACATGTTCTATGAACAATGAAGATGGAGGGAAAACAAACTATTAAGGCTGTGTGGATTTCAGTTCCTGTTCTATTTTCAGCTACTTCTGGGTATCAACAAAGAACTTGAGACTGCAACACGATTGTACTTTAAGTCCTCAGTGATATTCTAGATCTTATCAAAATGGCTGGTGACAGTAGGCTTAGGAAGCAATATTAACTTTACCCCCCAAAAGCCACTCTGATACACAAGAGACCTCAAAACAAAACTACTACTTTAAATTTGTACTTTGAACACTGTTATCAGCTCTGTAACTGCCTCTGATCCCTCCCATAAATGAAGACTTGCTAAGAGGAGGTTTACAGAGAGGTACGTAAAAAAAAGTGAAAAGTTTTGCTTCCTTTTAAATGTTAATATAAGTGTTACAAGAACAAATTATCTTCTTAGCAAAGTGATCTGTTTGCAAAAAGCCAATCTAAGCAATCACAGTAAATGCAAGTAATTTTTCCTGTAGAAGTCAGAGGGATTCTTCATATACAACATGTACCTAACACTTTCTTATATATGTTTATCATTAACCAAAGCTAGTGTCACCCTATATCTGCTATCAGCAGGTTGGGCTCGGAACTGGACTTCTGCTATGAAGATATCAGTACAGCTCTAAATTATTCTGCCACTGTTGTTCCATTGTCTAACTTTTTTTTTGCCAAGTTCTGCAGAACTAGAATGCTATTTCAACATATAGTTGAAAGGGGGAAACAACACAATTTTAAGTGTTTTATTTACATTTATTTTACACTCCATGTATTTTGATTTTTTAAGACACACTCTCCTGCTTTATTAGGATGCTCTAATTTCCCCAGGCTAGGTTACAAATACTATCAAATTCAGCAGATGTAACTTACCACACTGCTATTTAAGCACTCCGATTCAAAATACACCATGCATGGGTTTTTACCATCAAAAGGAAAACAGAGTAAGTATTAATTCTTTTGCTAAAAAAAAACCAAACCCATTTAAGTGTTAGCAACTGTTTTCTTTAGCTGTTTCAACATTACATATTATTATGGGGGTAGTTATTTAAGCAATTTTTCCTAATCAGATCTCTAGCCTCTTTAAGACTCAGTTATATTAAAGTCCCCTCTCCTGCCCCAAAATAAGCTTCTTATCCTCTAATTGAGAGGACACCCCATTATGTCAATATTTACTAATAAACTGAGGCAACTGAAACTTCCTACACGAAGTACGGGTATCACCATAAGGTTTAAGAATTGAAATAACTAGGCTCAAAATAACACATACGTGATGCTACATACTTTGGAATTCAGTATTGTTTCTGCTGCAGCACAGTAGTAGTTAAAACTTATACCCAAGCAGAACAGACTGCTTCTATTTAGATGTACAGTTGTTGCAGCACAATTGGTTTTTATATTGAACTTCCTTAACGTGAGCTCGGCATAGCTCCTCTTCCCCCCTTGCATACATACAATCAAGTTTTCCTATTGTGTTTTATTTCCTTAGACGCTCAGAAACTTCATTTTCTTCCATAATAACAGGTTTGAAGTATTTAACACTTCCTGTACAGGGTATAATAATGTGCTACCAAAAAATCAGAAGCTCTACAAAACAGGAAGATTAAGTCCATCTACGCTTTCATACAAGGCCAAGAGTGCCAAATTGTTAAAATTAGAATCACAGAATTGTTTGGGTTGGAAAGGACCTTTAAAGGCCACCCAGTCCAACCCCCCTGCAAGATGCAGGGACATCTCCAACCAGATCAGGTTGTTCCGAGCCCCGTCCGACCTGGCCTTGAATGTTTCCAGGGATGTCATGGGGATGATTAGAAGAGTGGCTATGAAATATACTTTAGGTCTGATTCTCCACTCCACAGTTAAGACATTTATTTTCCAACAAGACAAAGATTATAATAGCACTGGTCCAGTCAGTTTTAATCATATTAGTAAAACAGCATTTGCTTTTACTGCCAAGATGACAGAACAATACATCTGAATACATTAAATCTTTGCATTTATGATGCATGCTGCAGATTAGACAATGCTTATGTAATAGCTTCTCTATCACATCCTGCTCTGCATTCTCAACAGACATAAAATATCCATGGAGCTAACTGTGCAGTGTGTGCAGAAGTGCAGTGTATGCAGAAGTGCTGTGAACACCCAACCCTAAGAACTGCTAAAGGTGCAAGTTGAAAATATTTCAAAACACTTCACATATTGCATTCTTACCAATGAACATCAAAAAGACAGAAATGGGAATAAAATATTTTAAGGTTGGAATTAAGAAAAATTGATATATTGAATTAAACAGTACATGAGACTTGAATTATTCCTGATTCTTCTTGTTCTGTAAAAACCCAATTCTAAGTGTCATTCTCTCTGAAGAGGGCACCAGAACATTCAATAAGATGTGTCAATGGACAGGTACCATGTCTATAAGTCTGCACTTATTCCTAACCTGAATTTGTCTAGCTTTAGCTTTTAATCAGTGGATCTATTTTTATCAGTCTTCTAGACAGAAAACTCCTGTGATCAGCCTATAAAAATATCTAATAGTAGAAAGGACAAATTGGTAAGTTAAGCTTCAACTTTTGCCAGATCAGGCAGTGAACAACGACATCTTCACACCAAAGCTGAAGTCCTATTTCCAAGACAGGCTGCATTTGGATAACACAGGAAGAAACATTAGGAATTCTGGAAGTGCAGCATAACTCCAACTGCAGGTTCTCTTTAGACTTAAGGAATGCTTGCTTTGCCATGGTGATACGGTATTAACAGAACATTATCTTGATGTTCAAGGATTTTGTTCAGTACTATCTGTGCTTATAATAAAAGCTTGCTGCAGTATCAGTTCTAATCAGAGTATAGAACATGAGATGTTCTGAATTCAAACAATTAAAACAGAATTAGTGTCACTGTTTTTACTTAACAGTTTGGCAACTCTGGAGGAAAACGCTCCAAGAACTGGGAAAAAAACTGGAGATGTGTTTCATAAGTTTTCAAATGTGTGTTGAAAGTGACATAAGTTTAGGCTGTGCCCTGACTTGAACCTCACATAACTCCAGACTTCAGTGGAGTACGGAATGGAGCTTGGACTGCGTCTGCTTATCTCAAAACTGCCTCTGATGTGTTTAGAGTTTGACAGCCAAAACGCTCACTACAGCTCACAGATCTATGCACTACTCATATGTGTATTTATTAACTACTGATGTTACTTACGTGTTTTTTTCTGATTCAAAAGCAGTAATTTTCAGAAAAAGTAAAATACATGCTTCATCTTTAAAGGACAAACCTGACAATTTGCACTAGGTAAGAAAAAAAAAAAAAAAAAAAACAAAACCAAAAACCCTGCAGTCAACTTTTTTCCCCCCTATCAAGCGATGCTCTCAGCAGCACGCTTTTAGGACAGCCTCCACTAGGTCACCATTCTAAACTTGAGCCTTACTCCATGCTTTTCTGTTCCCCCCCCCTCCCCGATCTCAATACTTTTCATAAAAAAAGTAAACCAGCATCTCTAACATTAAGTCTGAAAATCAATTCTAGTTATTAGGAAAGTAATACAGGCACAAGGACCCAGATGTTTTGGAGTAAAATCCACAAAAATCAATGTTTGTTGCTTATGCTATGAGGAAGAACCTGTAGCTCTTCATAACCACACTCGAGTTTGACATAATTCACCTTAAAGAACCTTCCTTCCCCATCCTCTTCATCCCAAAACTTATCTTTCCTTATTTATAAGGCATCTATGCTTTAGGAAGAGTCTCAAATGTGCTCTGTAGGTAGAATTAAAAGCTGTAGAAAGTAGTTCTTGTGTACTTTATGCCAGGTATAAACTTAAATCTAAGTCTTCTGGACACTAATTTAAGCAGCAACAGCTTCTGGGAACTCTCTCGTATTTTTAAGCTGTTGAGTACTTACAGATATAATAATGGATGACAAGAATCATCATTCAGTACTGAAGGGAAAAGATGAACTACTGTGACTCCAGTTTGGTCACTTACAGACTGCAACTAATGAACATTCATTTTCTGAATTACAGAAAGTCAGATATGCTGTTTTTAAAAAAAAAACCCCAAAACATTTTAGACAGGAAAATACAACGGAAGTGAACAAATCTTTTTGTTCCCAAATGTGCTTCTTTAAAAATAAATGATTTACAGTCAGTTTATCCCAATTCGTCAGACAGGACTCCACAAAAAACTTCTAAGAACTAAGGCCATGCTGTCTTAAGTTTCTCTTTAACAATTGTACTTTAACCAAGGCAAACAAAAACTCAACTAAAACAAAGGGCACTTTTAATCTACTAAGATAGCCACTAGCTACAAATTTAGAGTGCATCCTCCCTCCAATAAACTTAAGCCTTTAGAGCAGTGTGATAATCCATTTTAAGACAGGCAAACTGAAAAGCCATTTGAGGACAACATCTGGATTTTTTTTCAGTTCATCAATTCTAAGAAACAAACAGTGTAGCTTAGTAACCCTTACACACTTCAGTTCTGAGAACTATGCCCACCAAGGTCTGCAAGTAAATTTAAGGCACACATCCCAAACCTGTAACCCCAACTTCATCCCAAAGAGTTCCTGTTGATTTTATGATATCTTTTCCACCATCTCTGCCTAAGTGGACATGGAAGAAAATCTTCCTAACATATACAGTTAAGAAATTAATATCTGCTAGTACATGTGCAAAATTTTAGTGTAGCATTTATGTTGAGTTTGTTAGCTACTAGCTATAAGGACCAGTAATTGCTCATCAACTGTTCTGCAGCATTTGTATGCAAACTGAGCCGCAAGAGACACATTAGACAGTAGGCTACCTACCACTGAGGGATAACCTAATTCCGGTTACTCCGCATTTACTGCAAGGTGACAATGCAGACCTGCAGTTTCCCCCCCCATTACTTTAAGTCAGATCAACTAGCATCCATTTCTTCTGTTAACAGATTAAAGAAAATACTTTCCAGGATAAAAGCTGGCCATGAGGTAGACTGAATAGTCTATATAATGAACGCATTCGAAATCTGCAAATAGCCTAAGGAGCCAGAATAAAAAAAGTACTAGTACAAACCATTATTAGTGTCTTTGGGTTACGCTAAGCCAAACAGGTTATCTTTAATGGGTTCAAAACTACTGAAAACACCAGATTACTTCAGAAATACAATGCTACTTATTCTCAGGGAACTCCCACAATGTAAAGAGGCAAATATATTCCCCCCAAACCGCAATACCAACCTACCAATTCCTACAACAAAGAGCTAACTCTATGTCAGATCCACATAGAGCTACTTCAAATTAAGAAAGTTGTTATAGCATCAAATGTAACTTTTGTAACGGAAGACCTGTAGAAAGCTGTTCAAAATTGGGTATCAGCACAGGAGAGAAACATATCACCTGGTTATTTATGCCACTCAGTTGAGAGATATTTGCCTGGACACACAAATGTCATTGGCGCTTTGCCTAGAATTCCATACCCAGATATGTATCCTAGTATGAAGTGCTGTCATTTCCCTACATGGTCATCTTTTTGCAAACATCATGTCAAAGGCCATCGCAGTACTCCTACACTTGAGGGATAGGCATGCACACAGTCTCTCTCACCTCCAGGTCTTGACACTAATGCTGGTACATAGTGTATTGCTCTTCTCTACTTGCTCGGTAGCTTTTCTGAGTTTGACTACAATTAAAATTTCATCATTGTCTATCTACAAGTGAAAAATTATTGTTTCAGTATCAGAGTTTGTATTACACTGAAGTACTTCAGTCTGTATTAAACATCCACATGCTAGCACTGTTACCATCACTTGAAGCTGCAGTTGATTATATTTGCCAATGTAAGAAAAATATGAGTGCTTAAGACTATCCTGAGACTGTTGGACCCACCAGTTCGAGTATTTTAACCAGCAAGCGCTTCTACAGTCAACAAGGTGGATCGCCTACCTTAAAGGACAGTCATAAACGCTGGATAATTTTTGTTTCTCTATGTGAGCAAACTAGTTTTTAGGTTTGTCCTTTAAAAAAAAAAAGTGTTTAGTACGTTGGACTATCAAACACTGTTCTACAAGTAGATTTTAAAATAATGCCATAGTAACTCTATGAAAAATAGGATACAATATTTGTTAAAGACACAGGTTTGCTAGTCTATGCTTCATTTCCAATTCATTTATTTTCTTCAGACATAGGCCTTTTAAAGAGATGTCTCAAGGCACAAGTAATTGATTTTATTGATACTGACAATATACAGCAAGATAAGTAAAAGCCCACACATCCCCTAGGTGTTTCACATACAGAAAAAGACAAAGCTAAAGTTATAAGATGAAAATGCAATCTCTACCTCTTCCCAAATAGGAAAGAACCAAGTAGAAAATTCTGTATGCTCTAGACACCCAGCTTTTTTTCCTTAGCGAGACAGCCCAAACCAGTACAAAATACTGTCATCAACTTGCAATTCTACCAATACTGCTTTAAAGTACCAAAAAACACAACTCCAATGTATTCCCATGATATAAACTGCTTTCAAAGCTACACCATTCTATTGCTGACATTTAAAAACAGCATAAAGATTTGGACTAGACACCTACAGCAGAATCTGTTAACTTATGCAGTTCTGTGTCTCATAAGGACACAAAACCTCAGCTGCTTAAACGAAACCTCACTGCAGAACTCCCAGATTTGACTGTACAGTGCAGTAATAGAGAGTCAAAACAGCAGACTAAGTGACAAGGCATCATAATTCACCCTTCCTTTCAGCTATCAGCACTTTGCATTTGTACTTGTTCTTCACCAAGAGATGCTAAGAGGAAACCAGCTTCAGCCTTCATGAGGTTCACACTCACTCTGAATTACCCTAGCCAGGGCTGCTACAGCCGAATCATCCTATGCACAAAACAGAGGCTTGAGACAGGGCTCAGCGTGTATTAGATTCTCAAGGAATGAAAGCTGGGCAGACAGCCAACACTAACTTCATTTTGAGTGCATACTCTCTCTGCCCACTAATTAAAATAAGAGGATAGTCAAGTTTAAGGGTATATATTTATCTCCTCCTGAGACAGCTCCCACCTATAAAAGCAAAGTGACACCAGTGGAAAAAAAAAGTTTGATGTACACTCTAAATTGTTCCCAAAGGAACAATCACTCAGTTAACAGTTGATAATGACCTACAAAGTATGAGTATGCAATTACTTCTGACAAGAACCACCTAGTTTTATCTGGGAAGGAATCAGAAACATTAAAGTCACTGACAAGTCCAGTTTAGAGAAGCAGCTGTTGGTGTAGCATTATCAAAGCGAAGGAGTTTCAGCTATAAGTATACAATACTTCTATTTCTGCCCTCCTTCCAAATAAAGATACACCTTCTAGGGCATCCCAAGTTATTAGAAACCTTGATGCACTGGATAAATTGGAAGCTCTACTTTGTATAGTTATTTCTCTACTCGTGATCTTCCACACAGCACCAGGCAAAAGCAAGAAAGAACCATGAAAGATGATAAAACAATGATGTCACATGACTGTCATACTAGCTGAGAAGACAGAGGAAGACATTTGCAAAGAGAAGTCGAAAGGCACTGCTGCTACAAGTATAAGAGTTGGAAAAACCTTCATATGCAATTAGCTTTCCTTAGATAAAGGACAGAGCATGATTTAAAAAAAAAAAATTGACATTCCAGAACCTAAGGAAACCAAATGCATTTAAAAGCGAGGAAAAAGAGTATTTTGTGACAGAAGACAGACAAGTTATTAGGAAATAAAATTTTAGAGTAGTGACAAGTGTTAACCTGTGTTCCAATTAAGATGCTTTGCTTTCAGACCTACCAATTAAATTAAGTGGCAATTTGAAAAACAATCCCCTCAGCGCAAATGCACGTTTAAGGTAATTACAGATGAACAGAAGCAAGATTGTTTGTAAGGTGAAGCATACACTCAGGCATCTTTGCAAACTCCCCCCAGGGTCTCAAATCATTAAGACAAGGCCCCCACAACAGTTTTACAATAATATGCTAATACATGTATGAACTGCATAAATGACTTACCTGCCACCTCTACAATATCACCTGGGACAATGTCTCTTGCTTTAATCCTCTGTACGCTTTTTCGGTCTTGTCGATATACTTTGCCCATTTCTGGTTCATATTCTTTAAGTGCTTCAATAGCATTTTCAGCATTTCTTTCCTAAAAGACAGCAAAAACGTATACTTTTAAAAGCCCTCAAGGAAAAATATGTATGTCAGATCTGATTTTTCAAATGCATCATCATCATATGAATATTACTGACTCAGCTCAGCTACATTTATTAATACAGAACATTATGAGACCACTCCCCTTACAAGGTTGCTGACTGGAAATCATTACAACATAATTCAGATATTAATGAGCATTTAGAATGTAGCAGCTCTTTATCCAAACCTTGCAGCATTTCCCTTCAAGAATATCCATTGTGTCCTGTTACAGGGAGCCCATACAAAGGGTTCTGTATAACATATGGATGCTTTTTGACATAAAAAAAGCAGTAAGCAGAATTGAGACTCATGGATTTAGTCTTGTCTCAGCTGGAGCAGCTTAGACTCAGACTGGAGTGGACTAGTACTACAGAATTTCACCTATTGATAGAAATCAAGAGTCAAGTTAAGACAAAACTCAAACAGCATATTACCAATTTCATGTCAGCAAACCAAGTTACACTGAAGTGAAATTAAAGCATACTGACTAGAAACTTCCCCAGAGTCTCAGAACAGTTTACAAACTTAAGTGAATCCTCACATATTACAATCTTTTAATTTCCACTAACACTAGCACAATAGCTTTCCTATCTCAAGTGCAGTTCTCTCAGCTAAGCACTAACAGAGATTGGTATCAACATCGTGATGCCTCCTAGATAAAGGACAACATAAGAAATCAACAGCTTTGCAAGTACTCCTTCTCCAGCTCTCGGAGAAGTAACTTATTTTCCATTTTCTAGCCTATTGACAAGTACGTCTAGTTCTGATGATTACAGATAACGGTAAGGGTGCACAGGGTCAGCATGTCCGTGCTTCAAATACACACCAGCCTTTCCAGATAATAGAAACTTCCTCCTGCATGTGTCAAAGCAGAAACCTAATCTTCAGAAATTCTGAAGCTAAGGTACTACATACCTCCACATAACAATGCCGCTCAAAACCAGCATTACCAAAGCTGCCTTTAAGGACTAACACTTACATGACACAGCTCAGTGTAGTGCAGAGATACCAGCACAGATTCGTAAAGCTATAATTAATAGTAGCCTCATATTCCCTCAGGTAAATTAACTCTGCTCCTCAGCACATTAATGCTGATATTGCTTTTCTGTGGATTAACTAAGAGTTAACATTAGGCAAAATCCTAAAGGTACAAAATAAAATCTCACAAAGAGAAGGCTAGTTAAATTGAACTTTTTCTTCAAAAAGGATAAATAAGAAAGAATCAAATAAGGTTCAGCTAGGATGGCCAGCTCAGTATGTTAGGCTCTATCTTTTTGTTCCTTGTTTGCTTGGAGTTACGGTAGTTAGATTATCTTGCCAACCACAGAACTACTAGCAGATGGCACCTTGGAAAAAGGGCACGTGAGAGGAAAGGTCGAGGAGGGCAGAGCCAAGGCAACGACTCAATTGCTCACATCTAGTACCTGTAGAAACAGATGCATTTATGGGTGGAGACTATGTACTGTGCCTTATTTTCCATGTCCATTAAAACAAGAGAATGAGTCACTTGATCTGTACAGCAATTCTGTTTCGCAATTCAGTTCACTGCATGTAGATATAGATGTATTTTATATACAGGTATTCTTTGCATGCTATCATGTCTGAAAAAGTTGGTCATTTCCTACAACAGAGTATCCAGCTACACAAGAAAATCCCCAAACTGTACAGTCCTTCCCCTTAAGCAAAAAACCAAACCCAGAACATTTATTATTTGATGTTTTAAAAATACCTGCATACCTGCCACACTCCCACAATAGCATTGGCTACTAATATAAGTAAGATTACAAAAGGCTCTACAAATGCTGTGATTGTTTCTTCACCTTCTTCAAACCAGGCCAGGACCTGTAAGAGAAACACAATGATTTAAATTGCAGATTTGCACTGTAATTTTGCACCCAGTAAGGTTCAGCTTGAGGTTCAACTGCTTAGACTTGAGCAATTTTTGAAACCCCTCAGTCTTCCAAAGTGTAGTTTTGTAGTTCATGAATGAGTTGGCAATACACAATGGAAAAGAAAATCTTTACTGGACTGTAGTGAAGTAGACTGGAAGTAGTACAAAGTTCATTTCCAAGGTTGCTCTTCTTTTAAAGGAGCCAGCTATTTATTTGGAAAACATATTGCTACTTTTGCTTCACAAATGAAAGCAGAAGTTGTGACAACAGCTTTGGCAGCAAAAAAGCTGCAAAAAAAAAAAAAGTTTAATTACTGTCTAGAACAGTATGCAGGCAGATTAGTTTGACTACTTAGAACACTAAAGCTTTGCCAGAATCTGAATTTTAACCAAGTTAATTGTTCTTTACCAGTAACTCAGACACACAAAACACAGCTTTACAAGTTTTCAACGAGTAGATATGAAAAATAAGCATCTACTTATTTAAATACAAGTTTATCTTATCGAAGCATCCAAGTGAATTGTATAGTTACATCTGAATTCTGAGAAAAGTAGCTGATAAAATTAAAATTAAAAGTGGATTTTTAAAAGTAAATCAACTTTAGGACTTGCATAAAAGGCTCCACCATAGATTTTATTTTAATTACTTTGCTTTAGAATTACATTCTAGTTTTAGGCTTCTGCCATTCACTTGACTTGAAGGGGTATACATCAGGGCCTCTGTAGAGTTCTGTAGTTACTGAAAAGAAATCAGGCTAACCCGACCAGAGAGGAAGAGCTTTTTCGTCAACGTGTTGAGCAACAGGAAGCCTGGAAAGTGACAGTAAATAGGAACAACGTGTTGAGATAATTAAGGCTGGTAGTCAGGCAACAGCACTCTGAATCACTGGAAGACTGCAGTGAGCAAACCGTTACTAAAGCAAGTGCCATAATTCCACCAACATGCTGCTCAGAGCTATTGCTCAATTGTGAAACACTCCAGGATGTTAAAAGGAAGGAGCAGCAGCATGAAAGTTTCAAGCAGAAAGCAGACTGTCAAGCAAATCCAATGCAACAACAAATTTTTATTACAAAAGGATAAACTTGTAAGATCCAGGTTATAATTAATAAGGCTGAAACATTCCAACTGGCAACACAACATTTTTAGGGTCTGTGTAATCCCTCTGGAGGAGAGATTTAGTTAGGATCTCTAACATTCTCTCCATCTGTGTTGTTTCCCTCCTCTCGCATCAGTAATCTCCAATTCCCTGTAACAACTGCCATTTGACCTGCCAGAGCCGTCACAGACTACGCTGTAGTCTTCACTTCACACATTATCTCTTACTTCATGGAGAGCTTTCACTCTGCACCAGCACTGTTTGCCTTCAGTGGAGCTACAGAAACGGCCAAAGGTGCACTTCCAGCTTTCCTAGCATATACAAGGTCTCTCACTGCTATCAGAAAAGCTGCTTAGTATATGTTTCTGCCTTCCCTGCCTTTATTGAATTCTGTGGAGCCCATGTTGCTTCCAACAAAGCAAGTAAATTCAATCATTTTGTGATGTTCTTAACAGAGCAGGCACCTACAAGGTTAACCGGAATAAAACACCTGCTTTACAAAGCGTTAAACCATATTTTTTTTCAGATTGAAGACCACACATATTGTAAAGTAACACCGAGAAAGTCTGCAACTTTAAGGGAAGTTGTTACAAGGACAGCAAGACCCAAGTGTGTCAAGGAGGACCAAAGTTAAATTTTCAAGGGATCTATTCTTTCAATAAGCCATTATTTCAAAAAGAGTAGATAAACATCAGATTTGTACTGTCAGGACCTCTAATCCTAGTTCTAGATCTTCACTGGTTGGTTTTTTTTTTTTTTTGGCAAAATTATCAACCTGTGACCAGATTAAAATGAAGTATCTAGTTAATCCTGGAAGTCAGCAACATACTTTTCTCCCCCAAAACTTTTCCACATGATTAGTAAGAATAGAACAGATCTAAGCTCTAGTTCTAGAACATTTTAGTAGATACAGACATACAAATAACAGAATACATCACGAGCTCTTGGCTTTGCTACAGCAGACTACAGTCGTATTAACACTCCATTTAGGACACTTGTGATACACAGCACACATTGCTTTAAGAGAACTGGTTTATTATATGATAACAGCCTGAAGTAAAAACAAAAACACAGTTAAAAAAAACAAGGAAAAAAGTAGAACTGGGAATATAAGTATTTAACTAGGCATTTTTAGTAACAACAGATCATGTGCTGAAGCCTGGTAGAGACTAGACAATTCCTGTGCAAGGCATTGAGTTCTTGCCAAAAAGTTTCTACTAGCACACTGTGAAGACCCTGGAGAGGTTTACAATAAGAGATCTTTTATTTGACTGCTACTCAAAAGGGCCCCACCATATTCCAGCCCTAATCACTTTAAGACTCACATGAAGAACAAGCTTTATTTCCAGGTCATTGATCTCCAATGAGCTGTTCAGGCAGTATGGTCAATAAGTAAAGTTACTATGTATTTAAGAAGCTTAAAAAGCAGGAGTAAAAAGAATAAGATAATTGCTCAAGAGAAATGAAAGACTGAAAATATGAAGGAAATTAATAGCAAGACAAGTCCTATATCAACAGCCAACGTAAGCAGCTTAAAGGACAACTTTCACTCAGCATATTTGCTTTAGGGCTGCTAGAACTATGGCTTGCAGAAGCCTATTTTAATCAAAGCCTAATGGGGTAGACCTGCAGGACACTAAGCCAAAAAATACACAATGACAGGCAAATAGCACTTAGGTTTCATGGTTATTTGTAAAAAGGGAGCAGAGGTACAATGCAGAACTCAGCCACCAAAGCAGCAACTACTGACGAAAAGAGCTAAAATAATAGAAATGTCCTTCCAGCCTTTTGCATTTCTACAGGTATCTCCATATTGTAAGATAAGTTATGGAGGCAAGTTGTTTCATCTGACTAATAAACGCAGAATTAGAGTAAAGAATGGCTATTTCAAGATAGAATTCCACTGCCCAGTAGGCTGTACCCACTTACCACTAACAGAGGAAAAGCAGTTTTGTTGTCAGCAACCTAACAAGATTTTTGTTTGTTTTCCATTTTGACAATGGAAACTTAGAAGCAAGCTGAGAGAGTAAGATCTCATCCTAATAAAAAGAAGCCCTGGACTAATTAAAGCAGGTCAAGTAAAACTATAAACTGCTTTTAAGAGAGCTTTCTCCTCACAGGATACTGCGAAGTAAGATTTAGTATATTTTGGACAGAGTACTAACTACTGCTCAGAAAATGCTCCTTTAGTTATTTCTTTTCAATACAAGTATAAAATTAAGCAGATGCAAACTATATTAGTACTTTGATACTTGTTCCACGTTAGTTATACTGAACACTACGAAATACTAAATAAAAGTCTCCCTCTTTTTTCAGTATTTGCTACGCAAGGGGGGGGGGGGGGGGGGGGGGGGGGGAAACAAACCCAAACCACACAACAAAAGCCCCCACAAAACAAATCTAAAGCACTCATCTAAGTACAAAGTTAAGAATTTCACTGGCTTAGCAGATTGTAAGCATCTATCAGATATGCTACTCCATATTTCTGAAAAGAAACATGTTCCTGTGTTTAGTGTAGCAATGACAGGGAAAAAAAAAGATACATAGGACCCACAGGTTAATTTCTACACAGTAAAACAGAATCACAATTACTTCTCACAGTTTTATCACCCTCACCCATCAGTTGGTATCTCTGGTGCTATTGTGTAATCAGAGTTTAGCCAAAAACAGGTTAGTGTAATGTACAACAGCAATGCTTATCTTATGCCACATACTCACTGCTACTGACCTTAACAGGTAGCTTTTGGGGTGATTTCAGGGCAAAGACTGCAACATTTTTACTGGCACATCTTACTTCCTGTAAGAGTAGCTTTGTTCACCTTTTAACACCGATTAGGTTACACTCATCCTAATTAACAGGCTGTAATACTCTCTGGACTAAATCACAATGTATTTTTTTAATCTGAATTTGGATATCTGCTATTAGAAAACATTCCCAAAACATTCACTTCTAAGTCAGCTTCGGAATCAAATAAATAATTGAGGGGGAAGGAGAAGGCTCTTAGGATGCTGTATTAATACTTAAAGCTTCGATAGTTTATAGTCTATGTTGCATCTTGTAGAAGAAAATTCACTGTAAGTGTGGTGCAAAGATAAGACTGCATGAGCATACATTACTGTTTAAAGCACATATACTTTACTAAAGAATTATTCTAAATCAGATGCACAGTTAACACCTTGCAACTTGTCAAAATCATTTATACAGCAAAGCAAGCTGTTCTTTGACGTAAATACTATAGATCTGAGTACATGCTACACAAGTAGCAAGAAATTAAAAGCTGCAGTTCATGGAAAATTAAACATCCTCTCAGTTGCACCTAGAGTCAGGCTACGAAGGTCCCCTAACTGCTGAGATACACTCTGGAGATCTATTTCTGCATAGGCTTCACAGAAGCAACAGAACACCAAGACAATGTCCAAGCCTATACATAGATCCATTTACTACCAGAAATTATTTATATTGTTTCTCTTCAAAAGTCATACTTAAAGACAATAAAAATACTGAAGAAACAACAGTAAGAATTTAAGCTGTTACTAACTAGGGACATCTGTAACAGCAGCTCTGACTTGGAATGTAGGACATAGTATCTACAGCAAACAAGCAGGCAGCATATGACCCCTACAATCAGCCAGGGTGACACAGATTCAGCTGTTGGTCTGATTTGTTTTACTGACACATACCTGACAGGGGGTGTCGGAGCAGAGGACACAAAAGACACTTTGAACACCGAAGTTTATATCATATGCAAGAGGGGATGTTTCTGTACAAAAATCTAATGCAGATCTCAGTGTTAAAGATAGCTGTTTCTGTGCAGTCAGTCATAAGAGTAAGAATCTAATATGATTTATGATCACAATCACCAGAAGAACTTTCCACAACACAAAATAGTAATCTATATACCTCAAGATCCTCTCTCATATACCTAGATCTTCAACTTTTTTTTAAACTGATGATGTACAGCTGGGGAAGAGCACTGCTATGTTCACTGCCCTAACAGCAGCTATGCCTTTCCTGAGAACACACACTATAAATCCGCTGCAGCTAGCACAAAGTACATACTCCATTTGATGGTCAGAAAAACCAAATTAAAATTAAAGTAAGTTTTCAGTGACATACTAAAAAACAAACAAAAAACCAAACCCAAGACACCTTAAAAAAAATTAACTCAGTGCTATGCATTCATGCCCAATTCCAACACTTAGCCCCCCCACTAGTAACTCAAAGATTTGGGGGCTTTTGGGGTCATTTGTTCTTAGGTCCTTTGTAAGCCACCTTTTCCCATCCTTTGTCATTCAAAGGAAACTACTTATTTATAAGCATCTTAATGAATATTCGATTTTGGATATACACTAGGTCTAGAAGTCTTCAGTTGAAAGTTATTTCAAACAGGAGCCATTATTCAACCTTACTTCTGTTGCTACGCTATACAGTTTTCTACTTTCTTCTCGAGTGGTACAGTTTACGGTTTATCAAACAATAAATCATAGAAAAAGCACTCACTGAAGTGGGAATCAGCACTTCACTAAGTTCCACAGTGTGATTCTGTGGGATCTGACACTGTCCCCAAGAAAGCCAGAAGTCTTGACTCATTAAAGAGCAGAGCTCTCAACAGTATTACTCAACATCCAAAACCAACGCAAATTTAACTGACTCCATTTTAAGTCTGATTATCCATTTCAAAATCTCTGAGGTACTTGGGAGTTTTGCACATCTTGTAACAGTATGAACGGAAAATTTGAATTGCTAAGGCTTGTGAAAGATAGCATAAGAAGCACGCTGAAGTTAAGCTCTAGCATTAAGTTGTTCTATTGGAAGAATGACTTAGCATAATTCATAATCTCAGCATTATGTACAATTCCAGTTTCTAATGTAGTATTTCCGAGTGTTTTCAAACAATTACTGTCCACAAGCCTAACACAGCTACATGCTCTATTCAAACTTTTTAAGGAAAACTAGAATTTAGGTAGTGTTAATTACATTCAATTTTTGCACCAATGCAGTCTTTATATCAACATACTCAACAGTTCTTTACAGATACTACAAAAGTCTCTAATACGCTTTCATCAAGAAAAAGTTTAAAATCTAAGAAAAAACAGACAACAGATTATCACCTTCTGAGCAGGGAAAAAGTCAGAATCAAATACAAAGGGAAAATGCTTTTGAAGTACCAAAATGTTAATAAATCTAGATTTTTTTCTTTTACATTTCATTAAAAAGAGAAAATCCTTACTATTAACATAAATTTCTGGTGGGTATTCATAACTCCTAAATAGGAGACAGAAAAGGCAGAGCAGTAGCTCAAGGTCATATGCATTCCAGTTTACACAGAAGCAGAGAACCCAGACCTATCCCACACTCCGTTAGACTATGTCTCCCCTTAATTAGACAGGAAAATTAAACATACTGAAAAAAAAAAAAAAGAATCCAGTCTCTAATCAAGTTTTCAAAGAGGCTTGGCAGTGTGCATTATATGACCTCTGTCAGCCTGGTATCATACTTGCTTAGATTCAGCAATGAAAGCTTAGTTTGGCGACTGATTTTTCACTTACATGGTTATAATAAAAACAAATAATGTACCTTGGCATGAAAGGCTAAAACACTTCTGTACTGTCATTTATCTCATGAGATGAGAGAAACACTCCTAACTTTTCAGGAACAAAAATAAAACTCCTTCTTACTCTCTGGGAGGGGAAAATGTGAATTATCTGTTTATTTGGTTTCTATAGCCAGCCTGATTTCCCCCCCAGAAAACAGAAGAGTGAGTAAAGCACATCTTTCTCCATGGTAAAGATCAATGCCACCAGCCACTGCTCAGCTGGTAATGGTACATATCAAAACCCAAAGCACTTTGGAAGAAGGTGTCAGTGTCGGGATGGCCGAAGCCTCTCTTGGCAGAGGATCAGCAACCCAGTATATACTGCAGCAGCCACAACAGGGCAACCCTTCCCCCAAACAGAACCGCTTCAGAGCGGTTCTCCTCTGCCCATCCTAATTAGCTCGCCCTTAGCTAAAGAGTCACCGCAGTTTCCACTCCCCCCAAGAGCTGCAGCATGGTGTGGTGGTTTGGTTTTTTTTTTTTTTAAAGCAGTTAATTACAACTCCAGGGCAAAGTCTACTATAAGCTCTTACTCCTACCTAAACAATTTAATACTCTGCATGCTTTTGTTTCTCTCGTCCAGCTCCCCAAGATGTACAGCCTTCATCTTTCCTTTATAATTAGCCTTTCCTCAATTCCCCAGCAAACACATACCCTTTACATACAATGTAAAAAGATTGCCTAAACACACTTTAAAAAAAAAATATTAAGTTAAAGGTGTTCTTGTTCTTTTAATCCTGTATGCAAAGCAAGATGTCCATTTAATGACTAGACTATCCAAAGGTCAGTTACCAAATTTGGTCAGCAATGGTGCCATCACTGCCGTCATCATTCTTGTCACTGTCAAAAGCAACAACTGTCACCTTGCTATTATCAGGAAGGGAAGGCAACTGGGATATTCGCCATGTAAATTCTATTTACAGTCTGCATGGCATCCAAAAATGTCTTCCAATGATTATATATTGAGCTTGATAACGATTAACTCAAAGGCAAGAAGAATGCCCAGTTAAACACTTACTTACTCAAGGTTAGTTTTCAAAGCCAACAAAAGCTTGGGAAATCCCACCTCAAATAAGCAAACTGGGTTGAATGACAGCCACTTCTAAAAAATACCTGTCTAGTGTAGTTACGCATTTATGACTCATGCAATGAAAGATTCCCCAAAATTTTTTTTTCTAGTGTACAAAAAAGCAGCTCTTCATAAGGTAACTAATTTAAGAGAATGCCATTTAGTTTGCATCTTTTGAGAAAGAGAGTCACTTCAGTATGTACAGTTCCTATACACTGGAACAGATGTCATTCTACAATACAGAAGCCTAGGAAATAAAAATAATAATAACAAAAAGTCATACTTACAAAAGATATGCAAGCTGCCAGCAACAAAATTCTAACTAGTAAGTCTTCAAATTGTTCAATCACAAGCTCGAGTAAGGTTTTTCCTGCAATATGCAACAAAGTCATTTTGTTATGCACATTAAAAAAACCCAATGAATTATCAAAAAGAATTAGCAGAAGATTTCATGAACATGCTTACCTTCCTCAGCCGGTAACTCTGTCCATGGGAGATTTTTCCAGGAAGCATGTCAAAGAAAAGAAATCATTGCAGAAACACATTAGAGCATTATAAGGCATCCACCAGATATTGTTCCTGAATCGTACAGTCAACTGGGTTGGATTTGACAGACATAGTGAAAGCCCCATTAAGATGGCTCTTTTCATTTGAGCATCTGAATAGGCCAAATAGTTTTGCATTTTAAGACATATACAGGTTAGCCAGAACATGCTAAGGGTTATAATTCAGCCAAGTCATCACTCCAGCCAGCTGTGGGACTTCTGCTGTTGCTGCACACAAAGGGTCAAAGGCTCAAAATGCTTTCTGACAAAAGCTTTTCCTCCACATTCACTTAAGAAACCAAACCACCAATCTTGGTTCAAAAAAATTACAAATTGTTTCCTCCATTTAAAGGATATTTCCCCATTTCTGCTCTCCTTTTTATTTCCTCGCAACTAGATTTTAGTAATTCGAGAGGCACAAAAGCAGTGTTAAAGCTAAAAAAAAAAAACCCCATCACATAATCTTCTCATAGCTTTTAATTTTTAACACAGTGGCACGATAGTTCAAAAGGGACCAGAAGGCCAAGCAACAAGGATTTAAAAAAAGAAACACCTTAACGGCGGAATTCTGTGCCCCGACTCGAGAGAAGAATGTAAAATAAGGGACAGAAAGGTACTGAAGAGCAGGGGAAAAAACCGAAGGTCAAGACGGGGAAAAAAAAAAAAACAAACCAAAAAAAACCAAAACCATAGCGCTTCATTTCAGAATGGAAGAAGATCTCCCACCGTTAAGGTGAAAGGAAACGGAGGTGACATCCTCCTTCCCAAAGCAGCCCTGAGAGCTCGGGGTATGAAAGAAACCCACGAGGTGGAGTTCAAGTCAGCCATCTTCTCTCCCTCGCTCCTATTCCGGGTCCTGTAAGAGATGCCGGCTTTGCAAATACACACACGTTAGGCCTTGAAACAGGGCCCTGACAAGGATGAGCGGAAAAAAAAGAAGAGAAAAGGAGTGGAAAAGGGAGCAGAGGAGGGGGAAGACGATGAGTGCCAGCGACAGCATCCCCGCGGAGGGAGGCGGGCGGCCGCTGCACCTACCGTTGGAGCCCCATTTCTCCTTCAGCTTCTTGACTTGCTCCAGGCTGAGCCCGGTGCTTTCGTTGACGCCGAAATAAGCCAAAACTTCCTCCACAGTCTTTGTGTGCGCGTTCTCCATGGCTGGGGCAGGGAGCGGCAAATGGTGCCTCGCCTCTTCCTCCTCCTCCTCCTCAGCGGTGGCGGGCGCGGCGGCGAGCCCCCTCCTCAGTCCCTCGCTCTCTCCCCTTCCGCCCCCGTGCTATCACCATAGACCCCCTCCCGCAACAGAGAGGAGCCCCCGAGCCCACCTCAACGCCTCACTCTTCACGGAGGAGGCGAGAGGGGGAGTGAAAAAAAAAAAATTAAAAATTGTAGGAGAAAAAAAAAAAAAAAAAAAAGGGAAAGCCGCCGGGAAAAAAGCCCCCGCCCCCCTCCCGCCCCACACGCCCTCCGAGGGAGCCAAGCCGCCTCTCCGGCGGGGATGAGCGGGGCTTCAGGCGGCCCCCGGCGCCGGGCGAGCGGCTGAGCAGAAGGAGGAGAGAGGCGCGGCCCCCCGGAGCCGCTGTCGCCTCAGGGGCGCGGGAGGGCGTGCGGGAAGGAGGGGAGGGGGTGCCTGGGCGGGGATGGGCCGCGTCCAGGTGGCCGGGCGGCCTCTCCGTTCGCCTCAGCAGGCTCCGAGCCGCCCCCGCGGAGGGCGATAACGGCACACCTCACCCCACTCGCCTCCGGGGGCTGGGGGCGGAAGAAAAAGGCGCAGTTTCCCCGGGAAGGGTCGCAATCGTCCCCCCCTTCTTCCCCTCGCCGGCCCAGGCCGCTGTCGCCGTCACGACTTGGGTGCGCCCGGCCTCGCCGCTGCCTCCCGCTCGTTCCGGTCGCGCACCGGCTCGGCGGCTGCTCTAATGTAACTTATGGGAGCTGGGCCGCCCGGGCCCCTCTCGCCGCCGCGGCATGTGGACGCCGCTCATTGGCGGGGCGGGCGGCGCGGGGCGGGGCGGGGCGGGGGGGGGAAGGCGCGGCCCCGCTCCGCTCGCGGCGCTGTGGCGTTGGCAGCCGAGCGTGCGCAGCGGGCCAGCCCGCCCTCGGCTCGGAGGAGGAGGCGGGTGATGCAGGCGATGCAGGCCTCATGCGGCGGCGGGAGCGCTTCCGCTCCGCTTTGGGAGAGGCCTGCAGGTGGGGTGGCCGCTTTCCCGCCCCCTCCTTCCCTGCCCCGGCGTGAACCGCGGCGGCCGCCCTCTGTCCCGGCCTCAACCCGCGCTTGGTGACGGCTGAGGGGGTGCGAGGCGGCCCGGGCGGCAGCGCGCGACGCTGGTGGGGAGCTTCCCGCCGCCCGGAGAGCGCGCGCGCGCGGTGTCGCAATAGGCGCCTCGGCGCATATCGTGACAGGGGTGACAGCCTGCCTCCGGGAGCTGCCCTCCGTTCTGTCGCGACAGGAGCCTCATCCAGGGCGCCCAGGGTGCGAGAAGTGAGGGCTGTGCGCCTCCGTGCTAACACTGAATCGTTCTCCAGAGGTCCTGCCCCTGCGCCGAGGCCTGCGCTGACACCGAGCGGTGTCTTCTGCACGACTTCCCGAATTCCCGTTGCAGCCGTCGCCCGCTGCCCCGCCAGCATGGCAGTGACACGCACACTCAGCCCTGGCTTGCACAGAGATAACGTAAGGAGGTATAAACTGGACTGTGTGATTTCAGCAGCGTGTGTGGTGTGAGATACCAGCTTTCCTCGGCACGGTATCTCGATAACTGACACAGACTCACAAACCAATATAGAACACAGAGAACTGACTGATTTAGCCATTCCACCAAATAATTCACAGAAAATTCAGTGAACACAATACCAACTGAGAAAGATCAGCACCAACTGGCATTAATGACATCTGCAATGCATACACAACACTGCAAGCAATTCAGTACACAATACAAATACCCTCCATTAAAAACACTTAGTGCTAAGCAATGTTCTTGTATGCGTGTGTGCAAATATAACAGTTAATCTCTACATGTATGGCTTACATAAATGCAGATCCTACATACAATCTGCGTATCCGTCACCGCTACAAGCCACCCACAGTACCACGCTATAAGAAACGGTATGTCTGATTTGGAAACAAAATATCTGAGTCTTACCTCTCTCTTAGCAAAAGGAGAAAGGAGAGGGGACAGCCAATATAAAATTACGATGTTCTAGGGTATGTGTGGCCCTGTATCCTTTCTGGCAAAAGTACAACTGCCCTAGAAGAGATTCCTGTGAAACTAGCCCATGTCCAGACAAGGATAACTTGACAGCATGCCTGCACTTTGCAGGGCAGTTTTGAATGAAAATATCATGAGTTAGATCTGATGACCTAGTAGTAGTCTGGGAATTACTTATTCCATCCCTTGCCCGTATTAATTTTGTCGTACTTATCAGCAGGACTAATCAGCATGGCCAAAAGTTGCTCCCAACCAGGTATGTTGCTTCTCATACCACTATCCCACACTGCATGTATATGGACATACCCCAACTGTTAAAGAGGTAAGGAATGTCAGCATGACAGTGGTATATAGTTCATATAGTTTACTGTACATCTCCTAACCAGTTTTAATACTTTTCTTGATATTGTGTGAACACATGATCCCATCATCCCCCAAACATAATTGAAAGTCACAAGGTGCACATGCATCTGAAATTAATATTCTTACAAAACAATACGTCTTCAAAAATAGGCACGCAATGCCAACAAACCACTGATCGATGCCTGTCACAGGCCCAGCTAACCTAAACCTAGGTTTTTAGTATCATTGACACATAAGAGTTTACATATGCACCTCTATCTTCAGATACCTCTGCATGATAGAGTCAATGTCAGTCCCTGTATTATTTTCATGGGCAACTTTTAAAAAAGTGTAATTTCTACAATCGTCACATACACAATAACCCCAGCTACGTGAGTTAACATATTTCACTACCTGACAGCACAGTACATGCACATGAGTAGTTTCACACCTTCTACCACGTTAACACAGCATGTATTGTATGTGAGCTTTTTGTAAAAATACATTTACCACAGCAGTGGGTTTTGCACCCAAGCATGTTTTACTAGCCTTCATATACAAGAACACCTGTAAAGGACCTGAAAGTCCTGCATTTCATTTTCTTACTATTTTAAAGATTTTAAATGTTATAAAAGAGCAATACAATTAAGCACCAGTAGCAACTTCTAATACCAGTATTAGAAATAAATGGTATTAGAAAGAAACCTGGTCATATTTCGTCGTTATTTCTCCCTGTGAAATACTTCGTGTGTCATCGTTGGCTTCCTTTTTGTGCCTATTTCCAAAAAGGCTTATGAAAAATTATTTTAAGCATACCAGAACCATGGCATGTGCAATTAGAGCTTGGCAGGGTGTATAATAAAGTAGATATGGTGTCCTTTCAGTCTAACTTGTTAACAGGCGGAAATGCTGCTAGGAAGGCGAACAGAGTTTGCATTCTAGCGAATCCTGGGGAACTCTTGGTATTCTCTGGGATTCACTAGTTCAGCTACAGTTTGACAGCTCCACTTCCATTGTTTCTCTCTCATCCACTAAGAATAGAGGACGTGATTCTTTCCCCTTTTTTCCCATCTTTTGAGTGTAGACCCTACATAAAATCTAGAAAGAATCTGAAAGCATAGTCCTCTGCCTGTGTTTATTTCTGTCCTGTATTCTGTATGGCTCAGTGAATTGTGAGAGAAGAATGGCTCAGTTAAGGGCTGTTCTACTGGTCTTTCTCTTCCAGAGCAGAAGAAACTCTGAATTTCCTTCATGATTGCTTCCCTGTCTTTTCACAGATGTGCAAGACTGATGCTAGCTGACCAGTGAGGCTTTCTTTGCAGGTGATGCCCTTCAAATCAGTAAAGATCTGACAGCTGCGCATTTGAAAAGCATTTGCAGATACAATGCTTGGTCTAGACAGCGTAGCGCAGAATGAACCACAAATACCCATGTAGATACTGCAGCAGAAGCAGTACCTGCTAATTTTGGCATCACTTGATATCGTACAAATTTAGAATTGTGAATTTAAATCAGTGTTATTTCCCATCGCTATGGAAGGATTCATAAAGTTTCCTATGAAATTTGTCTTCTCTCTTAAAGAAGGTGGATATTTTGCCCCAAATCAGAATGGCGGTGCCTCAGCTCTGCCTTAAGCGGTGTGAGCCCATGAAAGCTTCCAGGCAATTAATACTTCCAGCAAGTGCAGCTAGCTTTGCATCCTCCATCTTTAAGGAAGAAGGAAACACAATTTATTTTGCTGCTGCAGAGTGAAGTTGCAGTTTGTTTTTAGAGTGGCACCCCTTACAGCGGCACCTTGGAAAGAAACACGATAAAATGGGACAGCTTTGGCCTTGTTGAAATTCCACTCACATAATGGAAGTATACCGTTCATACATTTGGCCTACTATGTTTTTTCACTGTAATATATTAGAAGAAGCAGCCAACACATCATGCAGCAGCATTAAAATGGTTCCTGTAATGCTTACTAATTGAAGTAAATGGGAGTTTGGCCTGAGAGAGGACTGCAGGATGCTTTCCTTCAAATTGCAGTAACATTAAGTCACTCCTATTGCTGCAAAGTAGATTCACAGTAGAGTTACTGGTCATAGTGTGAGTTGTGTTTTGCTGTACACAAACCTATATCTTTGTAGCTCAGTTTTCAAAGAAGATTAATAGTTTTTACTGGAGCTAAACATAGCGCAGAAGGGCACTACACTGAATGCCAGTTTGTTGAGCCAATACACCTGAATGCTGACCTGCAATAGCCTTCCTATTTCGGGCCTGGATCTCTTTCAGTGGACACACACAAAGGTCTCCATTCTGCTTAACTGTGCCAAATTATGTCATGATTTTTGCAGACTGGCTAATTGCCTAATGGGGCTTAGGTTGAGACCACCAAACTCATTGCTCTTGTTACCCCAGCTGATTTAAAATGCAAGTCTTCATGAGTGACAAATAGGGCCATTGTTTCTTCCTCCTACGGTACTATTTTATTCCTCTTAAATTATGGTTATTAAAATGTTTCAGTCACTTGAAATCTACTAAGACATATTGAAATACTGCAGAAGTGCTGTATCAAAGTGGAAAGGTTTTTAAACTGCAGTTCTGTCATAGAATAATTCAGTTTAAATATAGTAACTGGTTTTTTTCCAATCAGCTTGCTCTTTGATTTCATGGTATTATGTCAAGGGGTTTTTTTTTCCCTCTCTCTCCCTTTAAGAAGCTTATAGCTTAAACAGCAAAATGCAAAAACTACTGAGATAAAACAGTTACACAAACCCAGTAGAAAAATCAGGAATAAAATATGAGTTTGAATTTTGATAATTAAGATAATCTGAGTTTATTCTGAATAATTTTTATTCCTAGGCAATATGAGTTCCTGTATCAGCAGCAGGTAGAATTTTACTTCCACCAAGACCAAGAGACTGTGAATAGTGTTGCTGCTGGGAGATTTCTAGAACTGGATCACTGCTCCTGCACAAAGCAGCTGCTTGCTGCCTTCGTAGTGAAAAAGAGACAGCGAGACAGATTCTAATCTCAGTGACAGTAACTGTAAGAGGTCACAGTTTGGCTTGGTAAATTTCTTCCTTTATTTCTGTGTCCTGTTGATAGTCACTCGGTTTGTCTCCGAAGACTCTGTTAGACTATTTGCCACAATAATATCCATTTCCCTGTTTGGAAAAATCTGTCTATTCTAATGCTGATGTCAAAAGGAGATCTAGAAGTATGAGAGAGAGCAACATTATATCAGAACCAGATCCATCATGCATATCTGAAAAAAGAATTTGTCCTTATTTAATGGACAAGTAATTTCTCTTAAAGGGAAATCAGCTTGACTGCTGTCTTAAAAATGCACAACTTTAGAAATAAAGCAGTGATTGGTGCCCACGAGATTTGAATTCTTACCTCATCCTGACCTGAATTTTCCATCTAATTAAGGTCTAATTCTGATTAATTTGGCAACTAGCTTCCATTTTTTCCCTGTGTAAATATCCCTTGTGTGCTTCTGGATCTCAATTTTGCTTTCTGTAGAAGGGGCTAGGGGTGCTACCAAGCTTGTAGGGGGGCTGTGTGGCCACGCACAGTATTTCTAAAATGTCAGAGTTTGTTGTTTGTAAAGTGTTATAAAATTGCCCTACATTTTATATCTGTAACAAGTTGATAGCTAACTGGCATGTCATAGCTGTGATCATACTCGCACTTACCTGTAGAACGTAATAGTGCAATGAAAGTTGAGTTACTTTGCTCTAGGACATGGGCCACCACTTCCTGAGCAAAGAAGTTGCTTTAGTTTTGAAGCTATCAGTTCGTGGTCTCTGGCATTCAGGAGAAGAGTGGCAATTCAACCTTGGACACATGAACACACAACAGAGCCTCGTTTCTTACAGTGTTAAAACTTCAGTTATTTTGATTGGTTTCTTTTTGTGATTCTTGAGTATGTTAGAAACAGAAAATGCCATTTAGAGTTTACCTTGCACTCTCTTCAAGATGTAATGCACACTATTTTATATTGGTCAGGTTCAGGTGAGCTAGCCTGGCATTAAGCAGACTAATGACAAGTCCTAGAAACTACCAGCTACAAGGTAGGGCAATAATTACTGTAGATTAATAGTACTATTGTATTCCTCTCTAAGGGCACTATAAATTCAAATTCCTTTCCTGCTTCCTAGATATTTATGGGCACAGAACCAAAGTCTTGTACACTGAAAGCAAAACAGAGTGGATTGTACTCATCCTCAGTGCTTTGCATGGTCCTGTCTGTGACAGGGTGGATGAAGGAAAGGATGTCCAAGAAAAGTATGCAAACAGCTACACTTTTCATATGTGTATTAGTCTGTACATATTGATCTTTATATTAATCTGAGAGCAGCAGTGACAGCCAGAATGTAGCTCAGTGATGCCCATTTTTTATCTTTAAGTCTTCTATTCACTCAGGCTTTGTACAGTAAGACTCTTCAGTGAACCATCTGAATTACTTGGGTTTAAAACTTTTTTTTTCTTTTACCTCTTGACCCTATCAGAGGCTGTAATCAGGGTGGTATAAACGGTATATATTTCCTTTTTTTCAGTGTTACAGTACTGTACCATGAACAGTTCCACCATGCAACGGGTGTCTGTCATTTCATATATTTACTGAATCACGATGAAAAGTTGCACTCTTTCTGACTTTTCAAGATTGAAAGGAAGACATTGAGATGCACTCCATGTAGGTGAGTAGCAATAATGTAAGATTCAAAAGCTTTTCTTAGTCATGGAGATTACTTCATTCTCAGCCATTTTTTGGGACTAATGGCACATGACTACTACTTTTATTAGATTTGTGACATTTTGTGGTGTGACACAAGCTGAGGATTCTGTGTTTCTTGTGGAGGATTTCCTCCAAAGTCATAGATAGTTATTAGTAACATAGTGAAGTAACACACTTTAATTTTCAGACATTGATAAAATTATTGTATATCATCAAACAAGCTATTTTATTCATTATGTGGTGTATAAAATAAAATTTCAAAAATTCAATTTAATGTAAAATTCCTTTATGTTTAATTTTTTCCTCTCTAATGAAATAAGATAAAATGAGGGATTGAAACCAAATGCTGTTTGCTTTACCAGTTAAAATCTTCCAGTCTGAACCATCAGAAATCTGTGTAACCCGCACTCCACATGGGTTTTGTTTTTTAAAAGGCAATATTTCTGTGGTAAGAGTAGTGGGTGCAGTTACACTGTGTTTGTCACCTTCCCCTACCTTTCTTAAGGTCTTCACACCTGCTTCCTAACATGGCTCTTCAGGAGGAAAAGAGAAACTACTGGACTGCCTTTGTTCTCTACTAGGGTGACGCTAACCAAAGCTGAACACATTTAGTGGAATAAATGCTATATTGATCTTCTGTGTTTCTCTTTCCTCGCCTCATGTCTACCATTCAATACAGTCTATATAGGTATTTCACAATAATGATAGATTTTCAAAGGTGCTTTAACCTCCCAAATTACCCATGGTAGTTTTTGGTCACAGAATAAAAATTCTTACGAGCAAACTGTCAGAACTCAAGGTTTTCAGTATAAGAGATCTGTTTTTCTCTGTTGTTTATACATAGATTTCTTATTTGTCAATGGTGTTGAATGTGAACTCAAATTATCCTGACCTACAATACTTGTTCTGTTTCAAGGTTCTGGGTTTCTAAAAGATTATTTAACTCCTGGGTGGTTTGGATTTTTTTTCCCCTCAGTTCTCTTAGAAAAAGAAAACCTCCCCTGAGTAATATTTTTAAAATATTGTTACGCTTTTAAAGCTGCTTCTGCTCCTATGTCACAATGCATTATTGAAAAGATACTAATTTTTACCACCTACAGTTGCTCAGATGGAGAACTTCAAGAATTCTTTTCCACTCCCATGTTGAAATTATGCCGGCAGCATTCTTGTTCCTAGAAGTGCGCTACAATGATCTTCCTGCTGTGTGCAGGTTGGGCTTTTTATGAGAACAATGTTATCGAGCTTATAATTTAACAGTAATAGCATTAACAAACATTATTATTAGTAGTAGTAGCTGTGCTGATACTGTGATTACTATTACTTGATTAATAATTTGCATTTGCAACTTCTTCTAATCAAGGATCTCAGGCATTTCATAAACCTTAATGAAAATTATATTATACAATATCCCTGAGAGAACAGTAAGTATTATCTTCCCCATTTCACAAAAATGGGAGCTGAGGTTCAAAGTCATAGTCACACAGTCTATGGCAGAGCTAGAAATAGAAATAGTCTCCTGGCTCTCAGTCCTGTTTCTTCTCCAGTCACCCTAAATAGTTTCTAGTATAGTTTTGTAAGACGTTTATCACATGATTTTCAAAAATCTTGTCCTCTTTCCTAAGGAAAACTAAAAAAAAAAAAAAAATAATTAAAAATTTTAAAATGTGCTAAAAAAAGGAGACTACCTAGTTTTTGAATGAGGTTGCTGAAATGATTCTAGCTGTTTTCATGGGCAAAGCCATCCAAGTTTCATGAGTTAATCCTGACCCTAAGTACACCTAAAATAGATATCTTTGCCTCCAGCTAACCAACAGGCTTACTGAGATTGCCTAAATAATTTATGTATAACCAACTAGTGGAAACTAGATCTTCTGTGATTTCCCTAGATACACATTCTGCATGTATCATGTATATCCCTGCCTATTTCTGATATTCATTTGAAATTCAGTTGGGACATTTCAGAACACTTTTGTACTCCAGCTGTACAGCTCTAAGAAAAAGCCAGCTGGAGACATAATACAGTATCTTTGAACTGGGCAAAATAATATTTGAAATTCAAGTGCATAGTAGATGAAGATTCTGATTTTTCTGTTAATGAACAGTGGATTAGAATTTAAAAAACCACAGTTCTAACACTGGCCCATGTGGATAAGCATTTTGTCTCTCTGTGCCCTATTTGTGCAATAAAAATAATGCCATTTAGCAGCAACATTCAAAGACAATATAGTGATATGCAGACAAACAGATAAATGTGAGGTGTGAGAGGATGATTAAATAAAATGAAAAATGAAATAATGTAATTTTCTTGTTTGTAGCACAGAAAATGGGAAAAACATACAGTACCAAATTGTGCTTTTTGTACACATTTGTGTAATTTTGCCTTCAGTGGAGTACTGAAATGAAGCTTGGATTGAAACTCACTCCACTGTGGAAAAAACAGATATTCTTTTCCAGTATCTGCAAACAGAAAGCAAAAGCATCAGCAGGCATTGTCCTACCTTGTTCTGACTTCAAATTCAAGAATCTGTTTCACATCTGTAGCTGAACTGGAAGGTGCAGTACAAACTGTCTATCTGGAGTTCATAACTTTTATCCAGAATTCATAACATAAATATATTCTGTCTCTTTTGCATAACAGCTGCTAAAGGAATTCTTGCTCATGTCTGCTGCACTGTGCCAGGAATGCTTTGGACTGTTTACTGTACTTGTTTAGACTAGCTGCAAAATTAGGGCCAGGTTGTAGCTTCAGTCATCCATGCAGGAGGTGGAGGAGGAGACCAGGTACTCCAGGAATAATATAGGTGCGGCAGCAAGAAATTTTGCAGTAGCCACTGAAAGAATACAGCAAGCATTCTTGCTGCCCCACATTGGCTCAGCTGTACTGGTTGGTGCTGCCTTCGTCTGAGGAGTTTATGGCAGCACTGCACTAGAACAATGCTTGTGTAGCTCTTTTACCTGTGCAAAAGGAGTGTGAAGCACTGTTGTTCCAAATCATAGCATTTTACATGCACCTCTACCTCCCCATGCTATTTTTATCAATCCAGTAATGCCCATCTATTCTCACAGTTAGAAATGTCACCATGTTCCTCGTATTTCCATCTTCGCATATTCTATCTCTGCACAGTTGAAATTCCTTCAGGCCTAAGCCTCAGGGCAGTATGTTGAATTAATATACCATTCCCAAATGTAAACTTGATTACCTTGCACATACAAAAGTTTTCACATTTCAGATGTCGTAAAAAAGACCAAGAAGAAAGACACATGAAAATCTCATTGAGAATGGTAAAGACATGAATTCCTTCTGATCTGTATTCATGTAGCACCTGTTTCTGACAACTGTAGGAAGGGACAAGCAGATTTGCTAATTCATATTTGCTGTGCAGAACTCCGTGCTGCTCTGCAAAGCTGGAAGATCTCCACGGCTTAAAGTGACCTTTAAAGGCAAGCACCACTTTTTTCCACACTCACCGAGCCATGGTAATCTGGCAGGTGTTCTGTCAAAGCCTGTGGATGATCATCATCCATAAGAAAACTTGGAGAATTCAATATCCTTGTATGTTGTGAAAAGTTCAGGGTGATTCTACATTGTGACACCTGTTGAGGCCTCAAAATATTAAAATTGGGCATTTCATAGCCATTTTGTGCTGAATATGATGTGCTGGAGCCATGAACTTCTTACGTTGCTTCTCTCCCTCTTCTTTCTGTACAGACATCTTGGCTGATGAGAAAGACCCGTATCTTTGCCTGTGGCTAGGGGTGTGTGCAACTCATCTCAGCTGTTGCTAAGTGCTATGTCCAACTTTTGGATTAAATTCATTATCTCCTATACATTTACAGCTTTTGCGTGAAAAGCTGTGATCGCCACCTGAAACCATGACTTTCCAGTTAATCCTTTTGTTTCATCCTGGATGACACATACAAGATTGTTGTTTGTTACTCTTTCTGTGCGTTTTAATTCCTTCTGAATCATTCAGAAGAGAGGCCTGGAGACCATGATAAACTGAAGCAGTACTAGTAGTTTACTTTTTTTTCTGTTTTGGCTCAAAGAAGAATCAATTCAATTATGCTGATTAGGAAAGAGGCTCAGTTAAATTCATTCTCACTTCAGTTTGGTGAGAGGGCATTTTTCCTTTCCTGAGTAGGATGAAATAAAAAGCAGCCACTGACAGGGTTTTTAATGAAGAGAGTGTAAAAATCTCAGGCTATAAATTCCCCGTGACAGTAAAAAATATGTATCAGATTTTCTGATGGGTTGGCTTTGTGCCAGTCAGCAGTCTCTGTGCTAGATCATGTGTTGTCTACATGAACCTTTTTTACTTTACACTGCTGTAAGCTTTATGCGCCTGTCCTCTCACAGGCTGAATAAATGTCATATAGTACATTCTGTCCCATTTGTCACTAGTGTTATTGTATGTCTGTCCTGGGTCCGTATCGGGTTAGTATTGATGAGAGATGCCAGGTACTTTATGCAAAGAGAGTATCAAGGAGGATATATAGAAAATACAGATATGAAAACAAAGCTCAAGCACTCACTTTGGAAGCAGCTGCATTAAAACAGTCTGCTGAAACATATTTTGGAAAGTCATTCTCCTATTTCAGAGATGTTTGGGAGAGGTTTGACATTTTTATTAGTAATTGTTTATTCTTTGAGGTGTAAACCAGCTGTGGTGTCTTTCACATGACTGACTATCTAAGTATCTGAGATAAAACTTGTAATATACTTTCAGAAACTCCTAGAAGAAGCTGTACTATACATAGAAATGCCACAATCTCAGATCCTCCCAGACCAAAAAGTAAATGATACCTAAATGGCAAGATAGGAATCTCCCTTTTCTGAAGGCATAAAGTTTCCACTTTTAGCTCTGGTGTTTCATGGCCTCCCACCTGCCACTGGGCCAGACCGATGACCATTTGTTGTCTTGCAGGGCAATGTCATTTCAGAAAGAAATTCCACTTGAAATGGAGAAAGTGAACATTTTTGTGAGGTATATATTCAGTTACTTACATGACAGCTGTTTGGAGAGAGAAGCCAAGCACTTACAAGAATTATTTGAGATAGGCAGAAATTCTCAACAAACCATTCGGCTTTCTTCTCACTGGATTCATGCAGAAACAGCAAATAATTAACTGAGGCCAAAATAAATGTCGTACAGAGTTTTCATTAGCTGGAAGGTTTGGAAATAATTAAGAGCAAAACTGTTAATGCTCCATTTAAATAGCTGCTGCCTATCTGTCCAGTATGAAAGCCCAATCTGTTGTGTTCAATCAGCTTTCAGCTGCTCCTTGCCAGCAGCCTAATTCCCCAGTCTTGTCTCTGTGCTGTGCTTGTGCATTCCACTACCTGCTAAGTTAAACCCTGCTGTCCTGGTTCTGCATGGAGATTTCTAATGCTATTCAAACTATCTGCACTGGTTCGGAATATAGCCCCCAAACCTGTACGCTGTGTTGAGTATCCAGACAAACATGCCTGGTTTCAGCGGAGCACCACATGGGTGAAAAGGGAGTCAGCAGCTGTGCGGTTTAGCTCACAGGATTAGGACTGTGTTCATTCATACCATTCTCTGTGCATTTATGCACTTTCGGCAGGCTGTTGACCTGCGATATATCCGCCTTAGGTCCTCTTTTTTTAAGTGATGCAATTGAGGATGCAGAGTAAGTTGCTCATCCAAACTGCTGTTAACCATGGTCACACTTCAGATGAAAGCGTATCTCAGTTCTCCTCATTTGCATTTGTGTTTCAAGTTCAGTACATCGGTTAATCATTTACATTGCAAGAGGATTAAAAAAAAGTCAGTAACTGAACTCCTCATGTGCTTACCTTGTCCTAGGTTCTGTGCGAATTGTGAGTGAACACTACAGGGAGGCCTCTGCTGCGGTCTCATAGATCTAAAGCTGTATGGGTAGTGTTAGCAATACGTTGCGATGAAAGGTGTTTTCAGGTTGAGAGGCATTCTAAACCTCAAACCTGTGCCACCAGTTCTTTGCCGAGAAATCTGTATTAAAAATGGCAAAGTTCAATGCGCAGGCATTTGGAAGGAACTAAGGAGTAATTCATTGACCTTTGCAGATTAAGTAATGCATATTATCATAAGGAAGTGGTATTTGAGTAACAAACAGCAAATGTACACAATTATCTCTCAATGGAGGCGATCAGGATTTCCTGATCCTAACACGGTCAGCGCTGGCATCTTGAATATACGTTTTCTGTGGTCTGTGGACACGCTGGTTCTCTAGGCATGTCAGAGGATGCTTAGTACATTGCTTGCCTTTTTTTTTTTTCCTGGAAGTATGCATACACGGGAAAGAAGGAAGAAGGTTAAGGAATGGGTATGCAGATGGAATAGCGAAGGGTCTGTGCTCTGCTCTCAGATTTTACCGAAGCCTCAATGTCTGACTGTGTGCCTTAGTTTGCGTAATATGCAGAGAAATTTACTTACACCTAAAGGGCTTTGAGATATTGAACAGTAACAGAGCAAGAAAGAGCAGCTTTGCTGCTTTTGCAGAACATTTATATAACAGAAAAAGGACATGAATGAAAATGAACCATGTGTATAATTCAAAATTTGAATGCAATAAAAGTTAAATATGTTATTTTTTCTTTTATAATTTATTAACTCAAAGGATTTTTCAAAAATTGATGGGAAAAAATACAGTAAACTTTTTGCTTTCTTCTGGAGAATGAAATAATTTGTTCAAGTGTAAATGAATATGCCACATTCTTATATGATTTGCAAGAAGATGAATTAGTGGGTCTCCTTCTCCAGTCTTTCTTCCAGTTTTCTAATTCTACATGAAGATTATTTTCAGATTCACTGTGTTGGTCTTTCTTTATGTGACTTGTTGCACACTGAAATAAATTGGCCATGCTCTTGCTAAAGCAGTGTTTTAAAAGCTACTTCTTTTATTTAGAAATTCTTGGTACAGCATTACATATTTTTGAAAAATTAAATTAGTGAAATACAGAAGATTTTTCTGCCCGTCAATCTTGACGGTTGAGCTCATACTTGTGTGGCAGATGAAGCAAAAAAAAAAAAAAAATTGGAGCAATCCAGAGACACTGGACAAGAGAATCACTTTACCACAGGACATTGAGATAATTTATCTGGGTGGCTTAGAAAAAATGCTAGATAAGACTGAAATTTGGAGAGGCTGAGCCTTTGGATTATCAAGAAGTGAATAAATCCAGCAACTGGCATCTGAATATGTTAATACTGTAGATTCTAGCATGGGAACAGGAAACTATATTTATGAGGCAAAAATGTATCAGAGATTAATTCAGTTCTATATATAATATATACATTTTACATATATGAAATCTTTGCCAAAATATGAATAATTTGCAAGCACAGTGAAGTTGGAAAATGCCAAAATAAATGTTGCCTTTCCATGTATATGCCCTAAAGTAATCGTTAATTACATGATTCCTGGCTTCTTTTTCTAACCCTGAAATTATCTAATTTCAGTGGGTGTTTGATTTTGCAGTCTTAATACTTTCTCTTTTAAATAATGACTTTGGAAATGTATTTCCCCAGGTTTTCAAAAAAGCATTTGAAAACGATGATATTCCATCTTACTGACGTCCAGATGGGTCATCATCAGGTTGTAACCTTTATCTGTCACCCTAGCAGACTCCCGCGTGGCTGAGGCTGACGCTGGCGTGATGTTGAAGTCTGAGCAATGACACCGTGTGTCTTCTGTCGTTTGAATAAAGCTACAGGTGTCAGACAAGAGGACTGTAAGGTTACGGAGCACCTGAGCAGAGTTTTAAATAAGTCACTTATTATTGCTCTCTCTCATCCTTTTCTGTTCATTAGTGCTCTGTGTTGTGCAACCGTTAACAACCTTGCTTAGACAGCAGTCACGTAAACTCAATCAGCCTGGTTCTGTACTGCATTGTACCATATGTGTGGCCATTTCTACTCATGCAAAATGAATGTAAAATGTTGATTTCGGATTTGCTAACATTTTAAAACTACTTTGCACTTAGTTTATGCAGCTGTGAGTGGCAGCACAGGATGCTACAGCGTGCGAATCCAGGGCCCATATGCTGAGGAGGGTTACACTTTAGGCTGGTTTTTCACCGTGGTTGTGTAAGTCAGAGTAGTCACACTGACAGCCCAGAAGTTGAATCCAGTGTGCTAAATCATTATTCCTTGACTACTTCTTTCTTTTGTGGATTGAAGAGTGTTGATCAATAGTGGCAGCATGCAGAGCCTCATAAAAATTGTTCATTTCTTAAAATCTGTTTCCATGCTTAGGTATTTAGTCTTTGAGACAACTCTCTCTGTGCACAATAGAAATGCTCCAAAACTAATATTCACCTCTGCTGCACTGAAAAGGCTGTGCAGTCCCAAATTCTAAGTTGTCATAGAAGAAGAGCTTTCGGGAATCAGGAATCTGTCTCTAATGAGTTAGCTTAGAAGTAGGAAAAGATCCTACCTGTGACGATTCAGACAGGCCGTGAAAGGGTTAAGTACTTACTGTATGTTGATTAGTTTAAGCCAGGACTATGCACCTGGTACTGAAACTGCAAACTGAAAGTTCTATGTAAGATCTGGAAACAACAACAGGCTGGCTTCCATAAATAATGCTGGAAGTTAAACAGTGATTTTGCAAGGTCCAGGACATAGTATAAATAAGAAAGCAGAAAAATCCAGGAAATCCTTAGTTAATGAATGTTTTATTTTCAACATTATATGCTTTTCTTGATCTCTGAGAATCATCTTCACAGGAGACACTAAGCTGAGGGAAGTAAAAAAATTTTCCCTGACTTGAGGAAGATATTTTGACATACTGAAAGCATAGTTTGTTCTCAGGCTGTTCAGAGTCAATCCAAAAGGTCACAGACCTGGCGAAAGGTGCGAAACCGGTGAAATACTCTATTAACAAGAGACCAAGCTTGTGTCAAAAAATCTAAAATGCTGCATGCTGACACCAACATTACAGCATTTGGCAACTGCAGGAGATTGGATTAGTGCCATATTTTGAACTGAACAACCTCAAAGGATGTTCTAGGCGTGTTGGGCCAAATTCAGCCGGGGGGTAACTGTGTCGATTTTACTGGATTTATACCCAGAGGAATTTGGTCCTTTTTGTTGTGGCCAAAATGCAACGCTCAGGTTTAAACTGAGTAGCTGTACAAAAGTTGTGACTTCTTTTTTAAAGAAATAATTTTAAAAGTCATCAGTTATTTCAATTAAGCATAGGTACTACTTCAAGTAGTTGGTTCTGCTGCTTTCACCTTTGGCTTCTAGAGCAAACTGGGTTGCTCAAAAGTGAAAGGGAGGAAAATGGCAGCAATTTTGAGAATGTTTTTGCACTTACAATGTATGCTGATACTTGCTCTTTCTATGGCCTCAGTCCACCCTGTTCTAGATTCAGGACCTGTTTAGGTCACAAATGTTACCGTTCTGTCGAAAGCATCATCTCTGTCTTCCATTTATTACATAGTGCAGTGGACTGAATGACCTGTGAGCAGGCCAAATGCCAGCGGAAAACATGTGCAGGCTGGAGGCAGCCAGAAAAACTACTGGACAGTCATTGAGAAGCTATGAGGGGGTTTGTCCTGTTTTGCTTTGTTTATGTTTTTTCGTATCTATGTGGTTTTTGAAAACCACAAACTCTTGTCTGGAAAATACATATTTTGGCTTTGTACATGTTTCTATATTCTGTTTAGCCCAGTCAGGAGTATATTAACTTTTGTCATATGATTTGTTTTTTCTCTTACTGTCTCCATGGGAAAAAAAGTGTTGGAACTCTAGTCCTCGTTGTGTGGTGTTCAGGTTTATTATTTCTATGTTTGCATTATACGCAAGTGAGGAACTGCATCTTGCTTTGTGGGGAAAGGTAGCCATCACTTCCTGAGCAAGTTCAGAAAACCTGGTGCTTGTACAGAGCTGATGTAAAACGTGTGGCAGTGGGTAACTGTTCCGTATCAAAGAGAAGGATTTTCCTTATCCTATCTCAGAGCAGTAGGGAGGCATTTCAGCAGCCATTACAATAATTTCTGTATCTCAGGAGGCTCAGAGTTGCTGTAGCAACCTTTTGCTAGATAGGAATTTGGCTGGTGAAGCCCCACAGGAATCTGCTCCCACTCTCGACTAACCTCTCACATCACCGGTCTCAACTGCCAGGGAGAAACCCCAGCTGTGAATCAGGCGGGGTGAGAGACCTCTTTCCACAGGTTCCTCACGAAACCTTTCTCTAATTACCAGGATTAGATGCTTTTTGGCAGTTTTCCATGGAGACAGAGCTTTGCTATGTGGACAGAGTTCTCCGCCTGAACTCAAATTATTAAAATGGCCATAGTAAATTTTGGGCATACAAACAAACCCTTATTCATGCACTTGCAGGTACAGAAACTGCACATGCCAAAGCAAGGAGTGAGGTTTTAGAGACCAGTGTGGGAAGTTTGACTGGGAGGCAGCAGTAGTTCTGGTGACACAAAAGAAGTGTTCTAAAGTCATCGAGGGGATCAGGCAGATGGGAACAGACTTGAGTAGGAAGGAACACAGACAAGGTCCCCAAAGCTTGTTACTTAGGTTTGGATAAAAAAAATGAAGTGTGAAGTTGGTCAGGGATGAGGGGATGCATCACTGCTAAACCAGATCCTTCGAAAGTGTGAAGTAGTTTCTAAAGTAATGAAAGACAGTTTTTTGGCCTTCCACGCTGCCTTATGGTTGAGAATAATATTTGGAAGATTTTATTTGTAGGTAGTATTACCTGATGGTTATAGAGAAAAGACAGTTATTTTGGACTCCTGGCTTTTATTTCTAATTCTACAGGTGATTGCCATTGTCAAACCACAGGACCCTATTTGTATCCCCTAGCAAACAATAGATAATATGATAATTAAAACAAGACTTTGAAAAAATACATAGTTCAACAAGCAACTTAAGCTGTCTGAACTATTTTTCCCTGCATTACTTTTCAGGTGAACAGATCCGTGACGTGGCTTGCAATTCTGCTACACGAGCACTGGTGCCAGCATGACTGAGGGATGGCATGGCTGCACAGGGGCAGGGACGGCGGGAGCAGGGAACCGACTGCAGTGCCTTAACCCGGACTGAGATGTCAGAATGCAGCTACAGCCTTGGTCTTTGGAGGGTTCGGTTAAGCAAGCATGCTCAGAGCTTATCTGACAGCTGTCAGGTAAGACTGGGTCTTCCTAGGACTGTGTGCTGCCTTCTGTTGCAAATCTGTTGGAGGAGGAGATGGCATAACTACTGTTTTCCTTTTATATATTGTTTAGTGATTATTGTTTCGCAATCAGGACATGTAGAGTCAGTTCCTTCCCTGGTTTCCAGTTCCTACTCCCAGGTCTGCTTCTGTAATTCATTAATAGTCTGCTTAGACTAAAATATCAAACAGTCATGGAGCAGGTACCACAGTCAGCGGTGGTTTGAATTAATATGTTGAGTTGGAGAAGTAGATGGCTGAGGAGCTAGCACACACTCTTTTACACCAACTGTGTTGCAGGGCAGCTGCTTCTGGCAAGCAGACAGCTAGGGAACTTAAATTTAAAATTGTTCAACAGGGATCACCAAAGCTGGCCTTGAAGCACTCCGAGGCTCTTTCTGTAACAGAGATGTACCAGCTTAACAAAATGGATTGTGAGTCTGTGAGGCTAAACTAGGTAAAATCATTTATGCTAATGCAAGATTTAACTCTTGCACATATTATTTTAAGTTGTACAAACCGGTCACTAAGTACAAGAAATCGTGAAAAATATGAACATATTTTGATTTGTGTGTGTAATGATTTTCACTGGATTAAAGTACAGGTAAAGCAGAGTGAATTTCAGAAGAGGACAATCTCTGTGTTGTTGGTTTTGGTTTGTTTGTTTGTTTGTTTTTTTAAATCAAATACATTACAATTTGAAGCACTTTTAAATTATGCAAGGAAGAAAAAAAATCTATACCAGGTTTCTTAGGCTGCAGACAGATGTTAGGTCTCAGACAGCAAGTGGGCCCATGTATGGTTATAGCCAGCTAAATGTGTCGCTGAGTAGCAGTAGGAAAGGCAAGTGGGATTTGGAAAGCTGACTGATCTCTGTGCACTAGCAAACAAATCAAAACTGAATATGGACGCTGCCCTAGTTAGACTTATTCTGACTGTTCAAAGCTGTGTGTCATTTCGTGCAATTTGGGATGCAGCCTGGGCTCTGTTTCGGGGATGTGTGTGTATGTTTTTTACTGTATATTTTTTAAAAGTGCACCCAGTTCTGAGGAATCTATTCCCAGCTAAAGCACACAAGCTCTGGAAAGGTCAGAGAGAGGCATCTCTAGCTTTGGTAAATAAACAAATCTCTTCTCTGTGGCTGGGATGTTGTATTAATAGCAGTAGATTTGGTTTCGCATTGTGGAGCTCCTCCTGTTTCATTGCTATTGAAGGTAAGAGAACACAAAATGTTCTGTCACCCTCCCCAAGAGAAAACAAGCCAACAGGCAGAGACTATTATGTTTAAAGATATTACTGAGGCAAATACTTGGAGAAGGCAAACACTCAGGTTTGTATTCAGTAACTACTGGACACCATAGCTGACAAACCAGTAACTTGATGTTATTTAATGTCTTACATGAAAGAGTTTGCAAGACAAAGTCACTACAGTAGAAATAACAAAAAAAAAAAAAAAAAGAGTTGAGCTTTAGGCAGATGGAAGTTGATTTTTCCCTTTTGCATTTTTCTTAGTGATTCAGTTGCAGCAAAAAGTAACAGGTCTTTTCAGCTTCTTAACCTATTCACTGCTCTGCTACAATCTGTTTTACTTGAGTTTGCAACCTGGAGTTATTCAGACCACCGTTAGAGGATACTAGGATTGGAAAAGTTTATCCAAACAGTTCCTGAAAGGAAAAGATTTCTTGTGAAATTGTAAAGCCCTCTAACTTGGCAGTAAGCATGTGTAAAATGGATTGACCGAGCTGTAGCCTAGAGCTTCTCTACACAAGTTATTTGGCCATAATTAATCCTAAAATTCCACACATGGAATATCTTGGTTTGGAATACGTACTCCTGAGTGTAAGGCAGATTTAACCTATGTTAGTTAGTGGATAAGAAGCATGATGGGAAGAAAAGAAGAATTTATCCTTAATGAGTTAGCATACATGACACATGCAATTGCCTTTACAACACCAGGTGCCTATTCCATTAGCGAATACATACTTAAGACGTACCTGTTGTCCTTAGTGACACCTTCGCTCCAGATTGGGCATCAGTCCAAAGAGGAGACAGTCTTTTCTGCAAATAAGCATCTTTTGTTGGAGAGCCGATTGCTAGATATAAGTAAAAATAAACACGAACCATATCAGATAATTCTCCTCTGAACAGTTGTTTTCCTTGCCCTTGAAATATCATCAGCTACAGATTTATTTCTTTCCTTGATGCTCAGGTGGATAATCTGTCCAGAGGGGAGTTCTTCCTGCATGCAGAAGGCATTTTGTACAACTACACCTCTACATAGGATACATAAAAAAACCAAATGACTCAACAGAAAAAAAGAGTTACATGCAGGATCTTTTCCTCCAGGGATATTTTTACCACAAGAAATAAAAATATTGGCAGAAGACAAAGACACTGAAATCAACAAAATTGTTTTTTCCCTAGTCTGAGTCTGAGCAGCTTGGAATTTAATTTTTGGATGCGGTGCCTGATCTGGCCCTAAGGTAGCAGTCCACCTTTCTGTCTGTCGTGGGAAAAGGAGAGTCTCAGCTGAGGTCAAGATGCTGCTTACATGTAAGTGTCTGTAAGTGAATATCACTTCCCATCTGCTGTAGTCATTGCATTTTACAAAAAAAAAAGATCAATTATTTCTTCTAGATCACTACATACGCAAGTTCCTCTGAAAAATTCAGGAGAAATTCTGGGCGTAGTCCATGGGCTTGTTTGTCAGCTACTGATGACTCCTTAAGATGATATAAATGCTCAGAGAAAGTAAGAGTCTTTGTAGTTAGGAGTAAAAAAAAATGATAATTGTTCCATATTGTAGCTTCCTTACCATTTGAGAACAAACCCAAATTTAATTCTACCATCACAGGAATTTTGGCTGAGTTAAATGTGAGAAAATACTTCAATTTTGAGCATGAAATTTATTTTAACTGTGATTTCTGATACAACATATGCCATAGAAATGAGGAAGAAAACCCTGCAGTTATTGTGAGGGCCTTCTAATCTTTCCGAAGGATCCTCAGTATGCTAGTGCTTGAAAGGACTGAATATAGATGTTTTTGGAAAGGGATGGGTTTTATTTGTACCTGATACCAATAAGGTTTTGTTTTTCAAACAGATTTAATAGTCATCAGAGCTGTGCTGTGAATAAGATATTCTAAATAAAAGTAAAATTTTTGCATGTAACATTTCAAATTTAATCACGTCATAAGCTACTAGAATTCAAATATTTATTTTTACTTTACGAGATATCATTATGAAATTTCAAAGCCATATGTAACCCACTACATTTATGTACCAACCACTGGAAAAGTAGCGCTAGAAACAGAGTGTACCAATTTGAATTATTCCAAGAATCTCATGTTCTTAAAAGGCAATAGACATTAAATACCTCATACATGAGAAAATAGATAAATTTATTTTTTTATAACTTCAGTATTGATCTAATTTTTTTGCTTTCTAAAAATGGATTTATGTAAAGAATGCCTTTGCAGCTGAACTTTTGTGTAGTGATTTTGGCAGATTGAACCTGATGTTAAGAACGTAAGTCTATTGGAACAGCACCCAAATTTTCCTGCGCGATATAATAAAAGGGAGCAAGCAGACCCCCAGTTATATAAGAAATAATATAATTGCTGTTCTGCTTTACAAGGTCATAATCTGATTTCTGATTGTATATTAACTTGAACAAATTAAGGTGCTTCCAAGAGGATGGGTGTCCAACATCATTATTTAGTATTCCACATGCCTTTTAAAAATTTCTCTTTTCTTTCAAGAATGAAGTCTGTTCTCTGTATTGCAGCTGGAGAATGAGGGCAGCTCAGGCCACCCCAAATCTCAGGAGATCGATAATGTTAGCAGCTGATGGTCTAATTATGGATTATTTGGGTCGGACTCTTTTCTCCTAGCTAGGTGTGACTTGATTGACTTAAAAGAGGTTAGTTCATTCAGTTCACAGGGGTTAGAGCATGAGTGAATCATTCCCCTGGTAATTGCCATCCTATTAGTCATAAGGAGAGTCTAATATTTCCTATAAGCAGATATTTTGATTTTAGAAGACATTTTTAATGCATATCTTAATTATATTGCATGAATTGCTGGCAGTTATGTATGTTATTATTACATTTGTTTTAGTTATGTATGTTTTTAAAAAAGCTCAGGATGAAAGCATTTATTCAGAAAAACACTGGTACAAATGTTTCCTTTGCCATGTACCTCTCCTAATTTTGCTAAGGCATGTGTCCAAAACAGGCTGTCATAGTGCGCAATCATTCATGCACTCATACCTTAAGTTGACCACATATAAGACACATGATGAGGTAGGCTTTATCAAATATTTTAAATTTTCATTGCTTAAGAAATTGAAAAATACTGTCTACTTGAATTACGTAATAACTCATAACTGGGTTCCAGTGTTTTGGAGTTTCTCACAGTTTCTTGGACAAACATTTTTGTAATCTCCCTATTGTTACCTCATTAACTGTCAGCCTTACAGAACATGTACTCTGTGTCTGGGCATTAATGTAGCACTCAGTGAAACTTGTTAAGTCCTGCATTATAACGAGCAAGGCTCACTGTAAATGATGGGGTGCACTAAAGAGGGCTGTCTGCTTTCTCTTTGATTGTTCCAAAATCCTCTTCAGGAAATCAAAAAGGATCTGTCCAAGACATCACATCAGGAGAGCAACTTACACTGATGTATACCATCATGTAAATCATAGAATCATAGAATCATAGAATGGTTAGGGTTGGAAGGGACCTTCAAAGGTCGTCTAGTCCAACCCCCCTGCAAGGAGCAGGGACATCCCTGACTAGATCAGGTTGCTCAGAGCCTCATCCAGCCCGGCCTTGAACGCTTCCAGAGATGGGGCCTCCACCACCTTTCTGGGCAACCTGTTCCAGTGTTCTATAACTCACATCGTAAAAAATTTTTTCCTAATTTCTAATCTAAATCTACCCCCCTCTATTTTAAAACCATTACCTCTCGTCCTATCGCAACAGGCCCTACTAAAAAGCCTTTCCCCATCTTTCTTGTAGGCCCCCTTGAAGTACTGGAAGACCGCTATCAGGTCTCCTCGGAGCCTCCTCTTCTCCAGGCTGAACAGCCCCAACTCTCTCAGCCTGTCCTCGTAAGAGAGGTGCTCCAGCCCTTTTATCATCTTCGTGGCCCTCCTCTGGACCTTCTCCAGCTGGTCCATGTCCTTCTTGTGCTGGGGGCTCCAGAACTGGACACGGTACTCCAGGTGGGGTCTCACCAGGGCAGAGTAGAGGGGGAGAATCACCTCTCTCGACCTGCTGGCCATGCTTCTCTTGATGCAGCCCAGGATGCGGTTGGCCTTCTGGGCCGCAAGGGCGCATTGCCGGCTCATGTTAAGCTTCTCGTCCACCAGCACTCCCAAGTCCTTCTCCTCAGGGCTGCTCTCAATCCATTCCCCGCCCAGCCTCTATTTGTGCCTGGGATTGCCGTGACCCAGGTGCAGGACCTTGCACTTGGCCTGGTTGAACTTCATGAGGTTGGCACAGGCCCACCTCTCCAGCTTGTCAAGGTCCCTCTGGATGGCATCCCTCCCTTCCAGCGAGTCGACGGCACCACACGACTTGGTGTCGTCGGCGAACTTGCTGAGGGTGCACTCTATCCCACTGTCCATGTCGCCGACAAAGATGTTGAACAGGGCCGGGCCCAGCATGGACCCCTGAGGGACGCCACTCGTGACCGGTCTCCACCTGGACATCGAGCCGTTGACCACCACTCTCTGAGTGCGGCCATCCAGCCAACTCCTTATCCACCGAGTGGTCCGTCCATCAAACCCATGCCTCTCTAGTTTAGAGAGAAGGATGTCGTGCGGGACAGTGTCAAAAGCTTTGCACAAGTCCAGGTAGATGATGTCAGTTGCTCGTCCCTTGTCCACCGATGCCGTCACCCCGTCATAGAAGGCCACCAAATTGGTCAGGCACGATCTGCCCTTGGTGAAGCCATGTTGGCAGTCACCAACCACCTCCTTGCTCTCCATGTGCCTTAGCATGGTTTCCAGGAGAATCTGCTCCATGACCTTGCCAGGCACAGAGGTGAGGCTGACTGCCCTGTAGTTACCTGGGTCTATGTAAATAGCTAGGCAGACAGATTTCCAGAACTTTATGTTCTAGTTTAACAGATACATTCATTCTGTGAGGGGAGGACAATGAGTTTATGGAGGGAAAAGCATTCCCTGGAAAATTAAAAGCCCAGGTGATCATTCTGCATCTTTCTATTTCATTTTTTGAGAAGCACGCAAAAGGAGAGGAGCATGACACCTCTGACAAAGCTAATCAGAAGTTATGAGTATTAATTTCCTGCCCTCCAACACTGATCACCTGGCAAGCATTTCTTAAGTGATAAAATCTTTTTTGTTATTTAATTCTGTGATCATTCAACATCCCATTAGGGGAGAAGGTTTTGATGAAGAGGAGATTTCACCTTTGCTTCTGAGCTTTTTAATAAAACAGTTGTTATTTTTCTAATTTGTCCTCAGACTATCTTGAGCTGATCACTGAAGCTGATGGAGGACAACAGGAACCGCAGATGTAGGCGCAGTTCTGCAGCACGTTTTATGTGACAGCGAAGGCAGTTTAGGAAGCTCTGGACCCTTGTTGTCTGCGTCACTGCCCGCTTGCTCCCAGCTCTGTGCCTGCTGCTCTCTACCCCTTCAGTTGTGCTTTTACAGTTATTTGTGGCTATAAACTGAGCAACTGAGTTAATAATCATCTTTCACCCAGAGCCTGTGATAAGTCTGACCGTGCAGCCCCACAACGAATTGTGCCAGCACAACTGAAAGAATGTGTTCACGGTAATTGCAAGCTGGTTCAGACTGTGGTGCCACAGAGCAGAGCCATCCCACCTCTTTGCTCAGGCTACTGGTTGGTTTTTCCTAACTATTCAGTAATGTGTACCACTGTATGCTGGTGTAATCCATCAATGAATATATTACCGTAGCATTTTTAAAGTCATTTGGGACAGGGTTCCTTTGAACGCAAAGCTGCTGTCTTTCATAGGCTTTCTACCTCGTCAGTCTTTTTTTTCTTTACAGCTGTTTTGCTCCACTGTAAGTAGGAGTGCGAGTGTGCTCTGCCCGTGACCTAGCTTCTTTCATGTTCTTTGACGAGCCCACTCACCTCAGGGTAGACCCTTCCAGTTTGTTGACAGCACTTTAAGTAATCATTTATTTTTTAAAAATTAAGCAAACAGCGTGAGCCTGCATACGGTATCTTATAGATATTGTGTTTGTGGGCTTGCGTGTCCACAATGTGTGGCTGCAAAGAAGCCTTGAAGAAGGGGTTTTGGGCGGGTCAGTTCTCCAAAACCCTTAACATGCAGTCAGTCACATAAGCACTGTGCTGGTGAAGCACAAGGTGGTTACAACTGGAGGAACATGGTTTGGGGACTGTTTTTTTTCTTTTACCGTTAGTGCAGTAATATCTATGAAGCAGCAGTCCTGTAGGAAAATAAAATATTTTAAGTAAGTAGAACATGTTTTCTAATGGCTCTGCTTTGGGCAGATTGGCTGGGATTACTGCTGGCTCTGGTCTAATGGCGGGAGGTGCGTGCCTCTCTGGAATGCATATATGTGCAATTTCTCTTTTGAAACAGCATTTTGTGAATTTGGGTTTACTGTCTGTGCCTTGTAAGGATAAATTATACAGAATCTATTAGTATATACCAAGTAATGATTTCAGTTAAAAGCGGAGTTCTCACTACTATTTTACTGGAGGGATTTTGGTTTTGAAAAAGCTTCGGCTTAAGTTCCATACAGTCTATGCAGCACCCTGCAAGTTAAGAAGTTCCATCTAGGGTTTTTTTGGCCTTCTTTTAGATTCCAGGTGTAAATTATTGCTGGATTTATCTCCTGGAAACCTACATCCTCATTCTATTCAGGGAGCAACCATAGTATGTGCAGTAAGAAGGCAGGCTTAATCCGTGCGTACTTGCTGTGTGCTTTATCTCCGGCCAGTAATCACCTCCAACTTCATTAGCTAATGTTGTGTTTGGGTATTCAATATTTATGCATCACTGAAGCAATAACATTGCAACCACTCTTTGCTGAATGCCCTTTTATGAAAACTGGATGTACCCATATGGATTGTTTCAAACCAAGATAAATTGCACCAGTGTTATGTATTTGCAGGTAAAATTGGCTCTGATGCAGCTGCTGTATTAAAGAAAAATTTCCTTATTATGAAACTCCGGTATCCGTGCCTTTCCATGGAGAATATAATACCGAGAGTTCATCTGATTCCAGTGGAACTACACAGTAACAGGCTGTACATCTTGTAAGTAAGGAGAACATCTCCATCAAAGCTATTTGAGTTGGTTTTATTTTTTGTTTTGACTGAAGAACTTTTCTTTTTTTTTTTTTTCAAAAAGTATAAGGTTTCTTGTGAAAATCTTAGCTTTGCATTAAAAAGTTGTGAGGTTTTTTTTAAACGTGGTATTTTTCAACATTTAATTCTTTTGTTCTGTTGAGACTGAAACTTTTCATGGGGAAAATGGTTTTACTCCCCTGTGGTATATGCTTGTATAAACAAAAGTTCAATTTTTGTTTAAGGCCAAATTTATCAGACTAAATAGGAGCTATCACCATCGACTGGGTTATTAATTAGCTGAGCTTACTCTGGATTTGTTCTCACATATAAAAACAAAATTTAGTGCTCCAGTGATAAATCTGCTGCCTTTCTATTTGAGGTCTAATTCCCACCAATTCCAGCATGCCGGTACACTGAGGAGTAGACCAGACAAGCAGAAGCAGCAGCTTTGGCCACAGCTGCCTGGGGCAATAAACCAGCAGCATAAACTCTCTCATCCCTACCAGGTTCCAAACCAGCCAGATTTTCTCTTGTGGTGCATTCTCATTCATGAATATTTACATTTTTGAAGACAACATTGAATAATATTCAAAATAACTTCATTTCCTCTAGATGTTTAAGAAAAAATAGAATTTCCTGCTATTTCTGCACTAAGTTATATAATTAATGTGTTTCAGCTTCAGCACAAAGCAGACACTTATAAAAAAACCTGAAAATGTTCACAGCATAGGCACACAAATAACAAGTTGCCCCAGAGTGCCGTACACCAGTTTGTAGCTGGGAGCCCTAATCTTTGTTTGCATGCATGCGTGCACATGCACACACACAATGTTTCTATTTAGGACTGCTTCTCCTGATATTTATCTCTCCGGGATTATAAAAAGAAAATCTCACATTTAGTTTTGTTGACTCCGTTATCTGGATTAAGGTAGCTGTGATGCTTTTTGTGTTTGAAACTCCTTGTTACAATTTAATTAAAAACTCCCTCAGGAAACGGCTTTATGTTTGTCTGTATCATATTTGTGTATCTGTATCTGTTTTGACCTTTCTGTTGCCTGTTTCAATGAATTATCACACTGGAAATGGACAGACACTTCACTTCTGCATTACTTTTTAGGGAGTAGCAGGGGTCAGATGAGGATACCCAAAGCTAGGACACTGACTACTGCACTGGGAAATTTTGTGACGTCGGCTGTACCATTCCTTTAGGTTCAAATAAACCAAACTGCGGCCTAGGATGAGGGTTTGGGGGTCTGAACAGCAGCGCTCAGGACAAGACTCGGAGGTTTCTCAGGGAGAAGATCAGGTTGGGAACCCTGGGCATGCCCTGAGACCACAGCCCAGAGATAAGGACCTGATTCCTAGTTCTGCTTCTGTTTCGTTCCATACCGTGACTTGTTCATCTAGAAAATAATGCAATAGCAGCAACTTGTTTATCTGGCTGTATGGTCAACAGACTTTACTAAGAGTTGTTTGTAAATTATTTTGAAATTCTATGATAAACCAAAATGGTTTATTTTAACCTGATTCGTGCTCACATACATAAGGTTCACAGGATCAGTTAAGAGTCGCTTCTCCGAAGCTGTGCAAAACTACTTTACATGACAATGCAATAAAATCAGGGAACTGGCTATTCTAGAGTTAGAAGTTGAGCCATCGGTCATAAGAAGTATATAACAGAGCTATAAAAATATGCGTTGACACTAAGTATGATCAAATGAATACAAACAAGATACTCCTGAGTAGTGTATTTACATTTGCATATGCATATACCGCGTATGTCCAGTAGATTCCAGCAGCATGTCTGCATTTAGGTTCCATATTATACTTTGTATTTGGTAATTAGGTACCACAGGACAAGATTGTTATTGAAAACAGTAAATATTGTACAGGATAAATGACACGAATCCTGTCCTCTGTCAATTCTGCTTTTATTCACAGCAGTGAAACTGCACTATCATTGCAACAAACTAATTCCATTTTGTAACAGAGTGCAGTGTGCCTGTAACAGAGGAATAAAAATGAATTAAAATATATTGATTATATAGAAAATTAAGTGCAAACTTAAAACATCTTAAGTGATTAGATGTAATAAAATTTTACAGATACAATTGCACAGCTGGCAGCCCGAAGTCAGAAGAAAACAATCACCCCACTCTGGAGGTACAGAGAACCTGGCTCCTAACCTCGGCTTTTAAACTTGAAGCCTGACAAACAATATTTCTGCTGTGATCTGGACAGGTGGCAGCCCCAGCACAGAGCATTCGCCAGCATTACCACTCTCCTCATTTAGAATTTACATCAAGTCTGGGTGAGCTCTGGCTCGAAGTCAGATTCTTCTTGTCTATAAGCAAAGACAAAAGCTCACGCTTATTTATTAACCCCAGTTCTAAAGAAGCAAAGGTACGACATAAAGGAGCGCTGTGTGGAGATTACACAGTATATTTAAGGGACATGTTGTACATCGGACTATTTATATGTATGTTTGAAAGTAACTGGTGATTACATAAATAATTCTTATCCTAAATAGATCAACGCTGCTAAGAAGGGACAGAAAAACAATTCTACAATAGCATAAAATAAAACTGTCTCATTTGCAGGTACACAAAAGGATTAAAGAGTATAATTTTACTCTCTTAGACCAAATGAAGTCCTAAATTGGAAAAGCAGCTCCATCCAAGGTCGCCTCTGTTGTTTCCAAAAATATCTTGAAACAAACGCAAGAGGGGCACTTTGTTGAGTGTTATCTGGACATATATAGTTTCAATCAAATTCTTCAAGAAGTGTCAGAATAAAAGTCGAACATTTGTTTGACACTGCCAAGTCACTAGCAAGTGAATCCCTTCAAAGGTTGAAAATAACTTTGATAACAGAATTAAGAATTATGGGATGTTTTCTTTACACTTAAAAAAAAAAAAGCCACATTAATTTGGGATGGAATTGTAAACACTTTTTAGACATTTCATAAAAGGATTGTATAATTCTTTCCGCTACACAGGGTGAAGTGTTACAGGGTTGTGTTAATGATCCCAGGAAAATATTTATAGTGCTTTTTCCAGTATATGAGTTCTCTCGTTCCCTCTCATCGTATTTTACGATCAACCTTCACTTCATTCAATTCAATCAACGAGCAGAAAAGAACCTTCAGTGTATGTAGATTTTAACGTGATGCATTTCATACACAACCGATTGAAGTACAGTGTAGTAAATAAAAATACAAAAGGAATAGTAAGCACAACAGTAAAAACCCACTATGAAGTATGCCACACGCCACCTCTTTGTTAGAAGAATTCAGCTTGCTTTCTAGTTACTAGCTGTGGGAGATAAATTCCTAAGGAGACTTCATTTTGAGAGGATGTTGTCATTGCCCATGAAATAATAAATGCCCCATTTTCATTACCGCTCTCTGAACATTAACTAGATCTCTCACTGTTTCCTAGCTCACTCATACCTGAGCAGCCTAACCAGCCTACGTAAAATGAAAATAAAGCAGAGAAATCCTCTAGGACAGAAGATGCAGCATGAATGTAAAATATTAGTGGAACAGGTTGTCTGTGGGTGACTTTCAATATTCTGATACAGCTCTGCTTTCTTTTTAGCATGCTATTAAAACATGGTGAGCTTTAAAGCACAGAATAAGGGAGATGGGTGCAATGTTTTATAAATACTTTGAAAAATTACAAGTTTTTGAATGCTGCAGTCCGCAAAATGCAGTCTTGGAGCAATGCCTCATTTAAATAGCAGTTGATAAGCAAAATGCATCATTTAAATGTGATTTTTAATTTTTGAATTTTCAATTTGCAGAATCCCAAATTAATCAGCCCTTTTTGCTTTTGGTATTTCTTCAAGAACGGCTCTCAGATTTCTGTGGTAACTGCAAAGAAATGCCTAAACACCAGTTTACTCGCCAGAAAATGCTGCAATAGTGTAAACCAAGTAAACTGCTGAATTATTCATATTTTATAACCTAAGCATTTCAACTGCTATTTAAAAAACAGTAATCCAGTTTTTTAAAAGGCATTGAAAACCTACAAATTTTAATTGCAGGAAATGTTATTAATTTTGTGGGATTTTTTCAGTGTGAACCAGTTGTAAAATTCATAAAGAAGAAACTGGGAGATTAATTCCTTCATTATTTCCCTTACAGGGTTATTATTTATATGTGATGTATGCTTTTATGGTTTTGTAGGTTTTGCTCCCTAAGTGCCAGGCATATTTTCTATTCCATTCCAGGGAAAAGAAGTAGGGAGGGAGAAAGGAATTTATCTTTGAAAACTGGTAAGATCCCATTTTCCATACTCCCATCAACTGCATTTTTTCTGGTATTAGCAAAATGATAAAGCCAGGATTTGGCTTTATCCCATTTCAAGAGCAGACCTAATTAAGTGCTTATTGTATAAATGAGAGGTTTGAAAACTTGAGCAGTTGCAATAAAATTTAGAAGCTTAAAAATGGCATGCTATTGTGTAGCGACAGACTGAACTGAACGATGGCCATTGGCTTGAGATCCATTTGCAGGATAAGAACTCCAGTTCTTGGCATTCCACAAATGCTGGTGGTCTCTATCCTAATTTCCAAAAACCATTCTTTTTTCAATGAGGCATGGAAATGCAAAAAAAAAGGTTAAAATATACGTTTAAAAATAATAAATATAAATAATGCCTTTAAATACAAGGTAATGCAGAAAGTTGTATTTTAATGATAAACACTCTAAATACTCCAGCACTAGATTTGTGCAAGACAGATGTCTAATGAAAATCAAACCGTATTGCTAAGGACTTGTGTATTCTGATTGCTTGTGCTGAGAAAATCTTCCACAAACTTTTAATTTTTGTTATAAATTAGACTGAATCTAATGGAACATTGATTTGTGTTGGCTGAAAGTTGTTATTTTAGATAATTACAGTTCTTTTTTATTCTCTGTGTCTTATAAATCTGATGCTGGCCCTTTAATTCCTGCTTGTTCTGTCAGGAGGAAGAATATAGAGCTAAATCCAGCAGACCTGATCTTGGCAAAACTCCCACTGAAGTCAGCAAGGGTTTTGTGAAAGTAAGGACAGTATGATTTGTCTCACAGTTCCTGCTGATTATTTGGAATATGTTTGCTCCCTCCCTCCAACACCAGAGCTCCTCATCGAGTTTGACATCATCACAGCTCAGTGGCTCACAGCATTTTTTTGTCTGTAAACCAGAATCATGAAAAGCAGCGTAAAGCGATTGTGAAAAACACCCTTTTCACCCAGTGACCTTGCGATAAACCAGATTGCCCCGGGAGTCTGGAGACTGCTCCTGTGGAACTGACGCTACAGAGAGAGAGACACTGAGAATTTGGAGAACCCGTTTTAAATTCACGTTGAGAACTGGAAGAACTCTTTAAACAAGTTGGAAATAGGTCAAATTCTGATTGTTAAAAAACAGCTACGCAACTGGGTGTTGCCCAGACAGGTGGTACCTTGCGATAAAACTGTTGATTCGCGTAATACTTCCTCACTGGAACACTGGCACATCCATGAAAATTTCAATTCTCTTTCCGTTACAGACTGCAGAAGAGGAAGGCAGCTGAAGAGTTAACAGCGTTCCCTCCGCAGGAAACCTACTGCTAAAAACGATAACACAGGGCACACGTTCAGATTGAGTTCTTTATTTTTTTCACTTAAGTCTGGGCAAACACAGGGCCAGCGAGAGAAACCAGATCTGCCAGCATCAGCACTCTCCTCGTCCACAGACAAGATGATGGGGGAAGAGCTTCCCACACCCCACTGTGTCAATGTGTCACGACCTTCCTCCCAAGGGGACACCTTTCGGGTGACAGCACTTCAGTCTCTGTGGCCTTTCGGTCATACGTCTGTCTGCCTTCGCGTGGAAGCTGGCTCCAGGCTCGCCAAACACTGCCAGAGCGGTGATTTAGGAACAGGGCTGATGGTGCCAAAGCGCTCTGCACAGCTCGCTTGCAGAGGGCAGCCACCAGGTAGTCAGCAGTGAGCTTTCAGTCGCTGTTCATCTGGGCCAGACACGAAATCCTGATCTAAGCAGCAGCAGCTCTGTACTTCATTTCTAGTTCCTGAACCAGCAAGTCACTTGGTGAGCAGATTTTATTGCTTATCGCGTGCTATACTCTCCACGCTTATTAATCAGAACATCCTCATCACAAGGACATTTTTTAGGCACTGAACTGTTGCTAAACACTTCTGCTGTAGTGTGTTTTATAATAGTGAGCAGCATCATGCTGTAGGAAAGTCTTACCAAAAATCAGTATATTTAACATAATAAACACAATATCAGAGCCTAACTTTTATGACTGTTGGCAATTACATGCATATGACTTCATTAGCAGTAATATCCATGTGAGTAAAGATCTACAAATAAGTAATCTTAGATTTAAGTTACTTAAGAAGTCTAAGAACATCTATTTTATTTATTACAGTTCAAATGGAAGTAAAATGGTACCACTAATATAAACAAAATAATTTGATACCCAGGTGGTAAAATGGCTGCTTAGACACCTCAGTAGATGTTTTCTCGTGCCTGTTTCTGACGCCTGTCACTGTTTCATCTCCTAGGTCCACGTGGAAGCTGCCTGTAGCCCTAAGGACAGCCAAAGTCAACATGACTAAATAATACAAAACTGCAGAATACTGTCGTAGTTTTGTAGCTGGAATAGTTCCTCATCCAGTTCTGGGGAAAAAATAAGGAGAAGCCTTTTGAAAGTAAGCTGCTGCTCAGGGGTGACTGCTTGGATCAGTGTTCCAACTGGAGGAAACCTGGTAAGTGCTGAGGCCTCAAATTTAACTACACACATTTTTAATTTATTTGGACCTTCACAAGGAAAAGGCAGGCATTTTTCCATACGGTATGCTTAATCTTATTAGTTAATCAGCTAGGCTATTAATAATAACAAAGTAAAAAAATTAGAAGTAAGCTTTTTGTTGCAAGTTACGAAGTAAAGATGTAACTATGAAATTCAGTCAAAGATTTTTGAATGCTCCCATCAAATAATGAACTAGAGGGAAAAGCCAGTGAAAGAATCCATTAAAGCTGCATTTGTTAAATGTCCACTTATATAAAAAGCTAAAAATAGCATCTGAGTTTTTCCAATTTTCTTTTCAAAACAATTATTATGATTTTCTGCTTCATCTCAGAAAGTCCTCCTGCTGCTGCTGTGGTGTATGATCTGTACGCCCTTTCTTGGTGCAGTACCAATGACAGAACACTAATCAGATCAGAACAACAACCACGTCATCTTTGAGTAACTGGCAATAAACTGTTTCTACAAGGAAGAAAGATGAACTATTTTTAGGGTAACTCTGAACAGAAAACCAGAAAATTATTATACGCAATCTTACTCTACGTCATTGCTATGAATTTCAAAAGCTTTGCTTTTTTCTGGGCAGCAGGCTAATCCGTGTAATATGTCTTTGCATAAATGGCCTAGTCAAATAGGGGTTTTAGGGTTTTTGTTGAACACAAACCCCTCCTTTGGAAGCCCAGGTATGTGACTACCGTGACTTTCTTCAGCTCAACGGGCCCTACAGCGCAATGCAGGTGAAGTACAGTGTGGTAATGGTACAGGGAGCAGGGCGAAAATGTACAGGTGACTCTGGAGACGGCTGTGCCCACGCAATGTAGTCTGCATCTGCCCTCTTCCTGGGCTTCTCCCGTCCCAGTCGACATCTCCTGCTGTGTAATCAGCTCATGGAAGCAGCGGGTGGTGGCAATGCTGCACCTTCTCCCCACCCCGGCCACCTTTACCTGTGCCTGTGTCCTACACCACAGCCTTCCACGCTCACTGAAAATCTGCGTAGGGGAAAACGCACTGCTTCTCCTTGTCCTGGGAAAGATTAGTGCGCAGCTGTTGGGAAAGACTATCTTCAGCTATTCAGCAGCGTGGGTGGGCTTACAGGAGGATGTCCCGGGAATCTATGGATCTGAGACCCACTCCTTCCACACACACTGCAGTATTGAACGCTCTGGGCGGCATCTGAAATAGATTTCATTAAATGACCCATCCAAACCTCTTTTGCTTGTAGCCCAGCAAGCTACTTGTCACTAACAATTTACCTTCTTTCACCTAATAGTAAAAAAAAGAATACCATACAGTCAAAATGTAGTTGTCAGATTTTATTTCAGTTCTGTTAACAAATATATTTAATGCAAAGGCAAACTAGGAACTATATAATTGCCATATTCTCTCTTGATATAGAAAACAGCAAAAGTTTGTTCTGCTGGTTAGGTACGACATAGTTCTCACAGTTAGGTACCACAGAAAGCGAAATTATTTTTTATGTCTTGAAAAGACATTTTACTTCAGGCAGGAAAGACTAAAAAAACCCAACCTATCTAGAGATTCGATAAGCCAAGAGACTAAAGAAGGACAGCAGGAGTTCTGGTCTGGACTTATCTCTCTGCTTCTGATGGCCTAAGAGGCGCTCATCCGAAATGATGAAGCGTGAGGGACAGTTTCAAGCCTCACCTACATTCCTCTTACCCCAGGTCAGCTGTGGGTCTCGTGATGCAATCTGAAGGGCAGTGACAGTTGCCTGTGGCTCACGGGTCAAAGCCGGAGTACAAGCAGCCTTGCCTGCCTACCTGTTTCGCGCACCCTGACACACACAAGAGCCACTGTGCCATATTTACTCCCAACAGTAACCCTCCGTCCCTGGGATGACCCTCTCTGGGGAGCGTAATCGCCCTGGAACCACGCTGCACAGGCAACACAGCACAAATGTCCTCAGTGGAGAACACCTTTAAGTCAACAACCGCTTACACTTTCGCATGGGCAACTCAGAAAAATTAGAAGAAGGTGTATGTGCAAGAAAAATACATCTGTTAAAAACAACAAGAGAGAATGGGAAAAGCTCAGAATCCCAGCAATTGTTCTCAGAACCTACTCCTGACGCTGCAGCAATGAACTGTCTCCTGGAAGCACAATCAGTTCAATTCAACCGTGCAAGGAAATTATGGGTGGGAGTGTGCCGGCAAGGTCTGTGCAGCTCAGAGGGAAAATGGCTCCGTTCTTGCCAGTCACACCAGGTGAGTAAAGACAATAGGGACGGAGAGGGCCAAGCCAGGAGGGCCACAATTAGACAATATCAAGTCCCAGGCCTTGCAAAAATGTAACCTTAGTGATACGGAATAAGGAGCAGAGCAATTACGTAAGTTTTCTGTGACCCTGGAGAAGGATCTCTTTTCCTTTGATCTCTCTGCAGATGCATGCCATTCCCAGCCTCATAAAACAAAGATTTATGATGAGGTTCACCCTAGTGCAGCTCTCATAACAGATCTTCCTAACCACGTTATGTTGTCACTTAAACAACGGAGGAGAAGTTTCGAGAGGGGTTAGTTGCTCTCTTTGTTATCCACCAAAACCAAATAATGTACAATAAATTTATGTAGAAATGATGAAAGCAACAGTATGTAGTAAGAGTTTACCTTTAAGAAGCCTACTGTCTTCCTACTTTATGTTGGTGTCAAGAAAGAAGAGTTCACAGTACGAGCCTATCTTTCCCTCCTTCCTGAATGACTTGGCCAATGGCTGTTTGGTTTTGCTGTTTCAGAAAACATTCTCTCTTACATTCCATTAACTGCTCAAAATCCTGCCACATTTTCATTTGCTTCATATTTGGCCCGTGACTTTCCCGTACAACCTTCTGTTTCTCTCGTAATTTCTGTTAAAAACACAAAATATTAGATTTTTGGAACAGTTCTGCACCACAGAAATTGCTTACGTAGGCAGCTTGGAATGAAAAAGATTTTTATATGCTACTGAAATATTATTTTATTCAAGCTGACAACACTCGCTGTGAGTGATAAATGCATTAACACCTGGGACTTAGATCTTTGAGTGGATTTACAATTATTTCAGTATTTTAAAACTGTCTAAATAATAATTTTATCTATTTGAGAAGTTACGCTAAAAATCTGAGTGCATTTCCATACAGAGCTCTTGTAGTATCAAGTTGCAACCTGCAATGGATTCATATAATGATATTATACACAGTAATTTAATGTCTTACAATTAAAGCCATTACTGATTATTAACGGTGGCGGCCCAAACCTGTAAGAATTGCTCACAGACTGACTCATAAAAAGGAAACTAAGAAAAGAAAGCTTTTCAGCGTGAATTAGTAAGCCTAACCTTGGCCGTGCTGATCTGCGCTTCATACAAGATTAAAAACGGACAACTGCTTTTGTTTAACGCTGCTGCGCTGATGATCCCCTGGCCTTTAATAACAGCGATAAGGCTGACAGGCTCAAAATTTATTGTCTTCAACGGGTTGCTTTATATACAACATAAAATTTGAGCTGGCACAGTTTGTTATGCCCGTGTTTCAGTTTCTTATCCAAATGGTTTTCAGGGAATGTGCTGTCACGTTAAGCTGTTTGACTATCTTTTACAAGCGGCTCATGCTATACTCCGCAGGAAATCAAGCCCCGAAGAGTGAGCATGATCTCTTTGCAGGGTATTAGTTACCAATGCCAGCAGTAATGGAATTTTCTTTGTAGGCTGCAATACGCTTTTTATAAAAGACTGACCACAGCCCTTGGTAATAAGCCCCACAAAAATATGAACGGTACAATATTTCTACAAGGCAAAAACCTCATTCTTACCTTCCCAAGGTTTTCTTGTTCAAGGATTATTCGTGTATATTGTTCTCTAAAGGAAATATAAAATAATTTTGTTATTATTTTATTTGTTCTATGTAATAGGACAGAATAATGATGCAAACATGGAAAATTATGAAAGTTTTGGGAGGTTCATAAATGAGATAGAAAGAGGAAGCATGAAGAAACCTTTTTCTCATTGGAAAACATATTCCTTGACATCAAGGATCAAATCTCTCCGATTCTCTTCGTTGCGCAGTTGGGAAAACAGCCCTTAATTGCTGTGAACGTAGCGTTAGAATGAGAGGGAAAACACAGGAATGCAGGGGAATAGTATTTCACCCCAGGTTGGACAAATCCAGTGACTGCAATGGAACCGCTGTGCGTTCCTCACTTTCAGAAAACAGCCGTCACATTTAGGTGCCTAAATATAGGCTTAGAAGCATAACTGTTGACATTAATTATTAAAAATCTTGGCTGTACACCTTTGTCTGTAACAAGTGGCTGGATCACTTTCTGACATATGCAAACTGGATACATGAAACCTGACTACAATATGCAAAGCGTAACAGCAGGATTCAGATACATCACTACGTACTTATTTAAAAGTTTTTTAAAATGTGACAATAAAAAATAAACCTTTCCCTGATTCACTTGAAAAGAAAATCAATTATTTTATGTCATGTGCAACAGGTGCACTTAGAGGTTGCGAGTTTGCTAGTGGAACACCAAACAACCCAGCTCATCGAAAGAACTTTTCCAAATTGCTCACGGTAGAAGAGGATTGCATAGAGAAATCCTAATTTGCAGAAGGAAATACCAGCCTTCATGATACCAGAGCGTGAAGGTTTGCTACAGCATGGTCAGCACCAGTGTAGAACCAAGGCGCTGCGTTTCTTATATTCCTTCCATTTCTACTGCGTACGCCAGGCTTTCGGCTGCAGCACTTGGGCCCCGGCCACTTGGTGCTGCCTGCCATACTCCCGCAGAACAGGCACGCAGGGAATAACGCTGGATCTTTTTATGACCTCTCACTCTTGGTTAATTCTGGCCAGAACAAATCAGAGCCACCTTGAGGCTGCTCCAGGTGCTGTGCTGCACAGCTGATCCCCAGCAATCCTCACCAAATCAAAGGGATGGAAAACCACATTGAATCCTCTTATTTCCACTGGCACACAGCATATGCTCACACACATTTGGCCTAAAGAACTTACTTTGGGGTTTTTAAAGTGGCGTTTTCACAGTCATCATCAGAAGATTAGATGTCTTTCCTAGGAAGTTTTCCTTTACTATTTATAAGGATGACTGGAAAGCATGCAACTTAGTAACTTAATTAAGAAACCCCCAACTTTCTACTTTTAGAAAAGAAAATTAACTTTTCACATTCCTAAGAAGTGACTCCATGGAACAGAGAGTTTATGTTCAATAAAGAGAGTCAGAATTAAAACATTTTTTGTTCAATACGTTTTTAGGAAAGCACTATTCTATTTATGGTTCATTTTTACTCCGTTTACATTCCAGTGCCTGATGAAAAATACATTCACATTCTAAAAGGATGTCTAGAAAAAAATTTTATCGTCTCATTTTGTATTTTGCGATGATCACTATATTGAACTTTGACGTAATTCATTTAAATGCGACGGGTCTGCGACCTCTTACAGAAGGTCAAAAATGTGTAGAGTCACTGTGGGAGGATAATTTCCCTAGCTTCGGTGCCCACGGTTAGCAAGTGAACCAGGGACAGCGGAGAGAGTGGTAATGCTCTGTCCACATTCTCCTCACCATACCTGGAATTACAGAGCTGGACTCACGCTTAATTCCAGCATTTGGCTTTGATGCCTTCTCTGTGGGAATACTCACATCGTGGGTGTTCATTTCACAAGTATTTGAACTGGAGCATTTTTTTGCTGAGCATCTGTGAATAAACTCCGACCCTCCCCTTCCCTGCAAGCCCATAAAAGGCCAGTGCCTGCTGTCTGACCCGCATTTCCTCTCAGCTGCTTGGCGGAGCTGTGTTGCTTTTTAAACTGATGAATATTCACATCATCACTGAGATTTTTCTCACAGCCACTTCTCATCCTTCTGCTTCATTTTGCTGTTTCATCGTCTTTCATTAGAGAAATCTTTTATTTCCTACAGCCTTCCATTATTTTGTGAGATGGAATAAGAGGCTTCTTAGCCTCCACTTACATTCTATCTCCTTATCCTTCTCCCACTCTAACATCAGTAGTTTTGATTCTTTTCTTACTTGTATTTTTCCTACTTTGTTTACTACATGGTGTTTAAACATTTTCATGCCTGAGATCCTTGCAGAAGGTCTCTGTGATGGACATTAATCTAGTCCTTCGTTTCCTAGTGATCTCTGCCTCATGTTCTAGAACAGCAGGAGATGCAGCTCCACTGGTACCAGTGCGAAGTGCATTGGGACAACTTCTAGTTCAGGAGGGACCTGATGGAGGAAGAAGACCTCATCTCTCAGCATCTTCTCAGGGAATCCCTGGAGTTTTCTCAGTTTGACACATCGCTATCCCTGTCAATGGCCCCATTCCAGAGCCCATAAAATCTTCCCGGTCAGCTACTGCCTTTTTTTCACTCCACTTCACAATGAATGAAGAAATTGCCTCTGGGGATAGGCAATGACATTTGGTTATGTATTCTGCCAAATAACGGTGCTCCCCTTGTTGCCATCACTGCAACAGAAAGGTCCAGAAATTATTCTGAAAGGTAAAAGGTCCTAAGAGAACAGATATCATGGGAAATTAATTTATTCTTCTATTTCCTTCGAGAAATGACGGACAACTACTGGTTCCCTTTTCCTGTTGTGATGTCAGCATGCTGGATGGTCTGAAGCTTTCAAATGGAACGCAGAATGATTATTAATGATCTAATTAAGCAGTTCTATCTTTGCTTTGCTGCTCAGTCATGTTTCTAAATTGTTTTGTGAATGGGACAATTCCGTGAAGCATTTTGGCACATCGTACAGAGGACTATACGTGAACCACAGCTCTGACACAACAGATTGCACAGATTCCAAGCAACAATCCATCCCGTCACTGAAATACAAACGTAGAAATCTAAGAAGAGGCCTCACATGAAGGAACTATAGTGCTGTGGCTTTTTAAAGCCAAAGCAACACAGCAAACTGTAGGAATGCTGATTGATGCAGACTGTGAGACGGAGAGGTACAAGACAGAGCTGATGCCTCCTCTGCACTGAACTCAAAAGTAGATCCTCTGTGGAGATTCCTCGGTAGGGTAATGACCACCTTTAAGAGAACCAATCCTACTCTCAGAACATCGGAGTGTTCTTCAGTCATTCCATTCATTAAAAAATAAAACTAAAAGACTCTTGATCAAACCCAGCAAATAACAAATAACTACTGTTTTGATAAATATTTTCATGACTGAGAAGTACTGTGGTGTGAAAGCCAAAGACCACTTTCTAAAACTAGTGACCACCATTTAAGCTTGTTTCTTTTGTTGACAGCTAGGATCTAAGAATTTTTTTTTGTCAAATACAAAAATAGCTGGAAAACAGAATTTCTATTTCATGCAAAATTCTGAAGTTTTGAAAAAGTAACTATGAAGAATAAAACCCAGGCATTTTGACACTGTTACCAAATGAAAGTTGTAAGTGTTTTGGTTTGGATTTTCCTGATGTTTAATTTTATGGGGCTGAACCAGCTTGTTGACTTTATTAGAAAACTACAGACAAAAAATCATCAGCTCAATTCATAAGCTTTTCTGCTTCTCTCCCTGCCAGGCAAAGGCAGGGGGTCCTGAAAAACTCACAGGATGAAGCAATTGTCTTTATATTGGAGTAAATTAAATTGAAGAAAGATGAAGCTTAGTGTGATGGTGCAGAACAGAATTCATTCTGCCTCCAGTGAGAACTACAAATAGGAGCAAACTAAAATCCATTTGTGATGAGTATCTGCACTCCTCCATTCCTGTACCAGTGCTGGTGATAGCTATTTTACTTGAAAGAAGAGTAAAAGATTTGCAGGAAATGGCCAGAATCTGGGGGCAGCAGATGGTTGCTCTCTGAGAAGTGGCAGACCTTCCACTCCTGCGTGCTGGAGTCTCAGGGGGAAACTTGGCAGAGGCCTTACGTCTGGTAGAGCCACGCTTCCTGCGGGACCTGGCTGGAGCACAGCTTCTCTGAGCTTGTGCCAACAGGGGCTGGAAGTTAAACCCGCTATCTGGGGCCTATAATCTCCAGCAGGAAGGGAAAATCTTTTGGTATGTCTGAGAGAACTCGTAGGTTTACAGCAGCATATATTGGAATTTGAGATGCTTATTTTTTGATTATTATAGTGTTTCTAAACTTATTAGGTGAACTCCTCCAGTTCAAATGCCAGTGAGAAAATTCCTAACTTCAACCTCAGTTTATGAATATCCTTCAAGTTAACACAGAGGAAACACATTAATATACTTACCGAACGGCCTTTCGCCTCTCCTGTGGGTCTGGGGAGACGTATGCCTTCATTTCTTCTTTGGCACGCTGCAGCTGTATTTCTAGATTCTACAAAGAAATACATAATTAAAAAAAATACATACCATAATTGCTATTTCATTTCACAAGTAACAATTTTGCCCCTCTTGTGATCTTACCCTTTTCATGCAGTTAATGTAACGGTAGTTGCTTTCTTCCTGAACACACTCCTCGAGAAGTCCTTTCACTTCCTGTAGTACAAGAATAAGATTTCAAAAGGCATCGTAACCGAGAGTCCACAGGAGATGCCCTGTGTTGCTGTATAAACCGTGACAGCCCATAATAGAAACAGGCATAATCCTGAATTGATAATTTCTTAAATGTGTATATCATTTGGGCTTTACAGAAGTCTCTTCTAAAGTGAAAGACATTGGATTTTTTTTAGATTTGCAGTTTCAGTCACAGTTAGAGACGCTGAACGGTTGTTAATAGGTGTTTATTAATATGACTGACTTCCAACAGATACTTCACGAGTGCTGCCAAGTCTCTTGCTCCTAAGCACATCTTAAGCGCTAAATACAGTTCTGAGTAAGCATTTCCTGGAACACAGCTGCAAAATGTATGTTAGAAACTACAGACGTGTTAATTAGCAATTAATAATTACGTTGAGGAGTATGGAGAGAGTGGGTTAGTCCCATCTCTAAATGGTCCATACCAAAAAAACCTAATAATCCACACGGAATTCATGTGCTCCGGGTTGCACAGCAGTTGTCGCCTCCAAAGCTCTGTCACCATGTGATTTTCATGTAATGATCTATATATCCACCCACACTTTAAATGTACCCCTTTTTTATTTTGAAACATATCCCTCACATGGGCGAGCCCTTGAAAAATCAAGTCCAGACAAAATTCAGAGGAGGTGATCTAGTGGGATAAAGCAGATTCATATGGACAGATTAATACTGGCCCCACCTTAAAGGATTGCGCTGGTTTAAGCATCTCCTCTCCTCAAGTGCTGTATAGTTCAAGTAATGCATAAACTGCATAGACACAAGCTCTTAGCTATACCTATATGGTTGTATTTTTTAAAAAATGTTGTATGCAAGAATACAAGACAGTCATATTTAATGAAGTATCCTTGCCGTCAATTTCAGAGCATTAATTATCCATTGGCTGGGTTGCTAATTTAATGAATCTGCTAAATGCATATAAAGATTTGTCTTGATAAATTAATCCTTATTTTATGGTCAAATACTTTGCTAACAGATACTATCTAGGTCAGCAGGATTTCTGGCAGATGCATCTTCTTTTACAATATCCTTGCTAATCAAAAGCTGGACGTCGGTGGGTGGACTGATGTACCCCTGAGATTATTTGTTACTGTTCAGAACAGGAGATGTGTGCGACTGTAGCCAGTCCACGGCAGCTTCAGGCTGTGCAGCGGAGCACCACTGACTCATTTCCACCTGAAGTGGATTTGTACTTTCCATATCCAGAGGGAAGGCAGGGAAAATACCATAGCACAGCGAATAACATGTTGCACAGCATTTATTAATACGCATGAACAAGGCACCATCTTACCTGTTCCAGCGTAGAGCGATTGCTCTCTAACCCCGCTGCACAACTGTCATATTGGATTTTTTTTTCATCACATTCTTGAGTTAATTCCTGATGTGAGAAGGGCAAAAGGGTACATAAATGAAATCTTCCATGGACGGCCATGTGACATTCAGGCAGACCGTGTTCTTCTCGGCCCCACACATCAACCTCAGCTCTTGGCAGGCTCACAGACACTTACATAAACCTACCAGGCGCACGGCTATGATTACATACGGGGAAGCCACGAGCCTCCATGTGCGTACTGGAGGATCAGCTGTATACACCACAACACAGCGTGCAACTTTCCTCTTTGCAGCCACATCCGTGGCTTTAACGCGTTAGGTTAACAGGGCAGCATTTGCAAGAAGAAAGGAAAAATAATTCTAAAAATAGAGATTGAGAAAGTATTAATGTACTTGCTACCTATGAAAAGCCAGCTTTCTAGTTGTACACAAGTGCCTTAGCTGGATTTCATTTGCTGACACTTTTAAGAGAACCATTAACAGGAAGTTTTTGGGAAATTCAGTTCACAGATAAATGGACAGCTCTAGTTACTCCTATGGCAACGAGCCGACTTTCAGCAGCTGTGGACCTGAATGACTTTTTTTTCATCTCTCTCTAAAATTCTGAAAACAAATGGATAAATGTGTCATTCCTACAGACTAATGTAGGACTTACCTCAATGAATTCAACTATTTGGATGAGACATTACTCGCAATCCATTTAACAAGGAGGGCGTTAGCTGTGATCGTTAGTGCCAAGATGCAAAAAAAGCTTTGTAACCAATTTGAAAACTAATTTTCCTATAGTTTTGAACTATGATTTTTTAAAATTTCCCTCTGGTGTAGTAATTTTTTAAATTACAGGCTGTAAAGGACAAATAATTTTTTAATTTACAGGCTATAAAGGACAAAATTTTCAGCCTGATTTTGTGCCTGCATTGTCAGCTTCCATGAATTCCAGTCTTTAACATTTGCCTGTTGCAAATTACTGTTGACCCACTCTGCTATTCCCAGCTTTCCTTCAGAGCTGATGATATCCTCGTACAGCACTGCAGAGAGCTGTAAATTAGACTTCTTTGTGATTCTGACTTTATTTACACAGAATGAGAGAAGTGTTTCTACTAACCTGGCACTTTTGACGCAACTGTCTTAGTTCTTTGATAACAGGAGCTAGGCTTGCCTTCTTCTCTGCCACCATAGCATTCAGTTTTTTTACCTGACGGAGGGACAAAATAATATACGTTAACAATATTATACTAGCGGTACATTTATTTTGTTAGGATTGTGAAAATGAATAGAAGAAAACCAAAATATGGAGAGAAAAAATGAGTGATAAAGATTGAACGATATATAATATAACATACAATCAGGCCTAATTAACGAAGAGCCCATCTTGCAGTAGGGTCATTACCACAAATGAGACAAATTCTGCTGCCATTGTTTCAAGTGAGAACACCACAGAGAAGTCCGGAAGAGAGCCTGTGTGCCAGACACCTAAAGAGCTTAAGGGAAAATGAGGGAGTTGCATAGAGGTGGACTGAGAGAAAGGAAGAAATCATTAAGAAAACAAACAAACAAACAAACCTGAATATGTTAAATAAAGTTTGAAAATGCTGAAACACAGTCACTTTAAAATATTTTTACTGAAAATTCAAATTTGATCCAGCTTTCTATTTGAGAGTCATTCTGTTTTAATTGTACCACTTTATTTTCAAAGTGCCCTAATGATTTCAAAGATGCTATTTTTGCTTTTTGCTCTGTTATAATATTTTCAAATTAGAAATTCAAGTTCTGTCCCGCTTCTACGGCTATGTGGGAAGTTAAATTAAAACATGACAGATCTAAGGGCAACTGAAAATGAGGCTATAGAGAAAAAGACAAGATATTTAGCTCTTTAGGCATATTAAGTATTTTCTCTTACAAATGCTTAACTCCAGTGATTTACAAACGTTTTAGAAAAATATTCTGTTAAAGATTCAAACCATCCATCTCTTTCAAATAATGTGCAAATATAAAACTACTTCTGAAATCACAAATACGTCTAAACCCAAAGATGACAACACTTGATATCCCTAGTGTTTCTGAAGGGGAGGAAAGTAGGATTTTTTTTTTTAATTCTAAATTTCTTCATACATTAAAAGAAATGCACACTTTACTAAACTTTTTCAAGATTACCTTTGTAGGTGTATGCTGTGTGAAAATATATTTATATATATAAAGATAGATTAAAAGAAAATTAAAAACCCAAACAAAAATATTAAACTTGGTTGTGTATGCTGAGGAACCAGATATTCAAACTGAGGAAACACAAGAGTTTAAGACAAAAAAATCACCATTTCAGATATGTTATCTAGTGTCCGGCCTTTCATTTCATCCATTTCACCCTTTACTGCAGATACTCTCTCCAGCTCCTCCTGGGTGTAACTATATCCAGAAATTCCTTTCTTGTCTTCAATAGCTTGCTGCAGACACACACAAAAAATGCCGAATGTGAGTCCGTCAATCAAGTAACATAGCAAATTCCTTCAGAGCACCAAAATACTGTAAGAAAGTGGAAAAGGTAAGTACTATAATCAATTTATTTTAAAAGTGATTTGTAATCTAGCTGCCAGAACAACTAACATTTTATCTAGTGCCTGTACGGCAGGATAGTTACAGCTTTCTGTAAGTACGCTATTTGGTCACCTAATGCCCCATGAAATGAACAGAAGGTTTCCACAAAGTAAAGTCGGCTGCAGGTCAGGCTCTGAAGAAGTTCAATAAGCAAAATTCACATGTTTAATCTGAAGATGTAACTAATTATTTTTTAAACAACTGTCAACCCAAATTAAGTATTGTATTCATTATCGTAATACTATAGAATCATGGAATGGCTGGGGTTGGAAGGGACCTTCAAAGCCCACCCAGCCCAACCCCCCTGCAAGGAGCAGGGACATCTCCAACCAGATCAGGTTGCTCAGAGCCCCGGCCAACCTGGCCTTGAATGTTTCCAGGGATGGGGCATCCACCGCCTCTCTGGGCAACCTGTGCCAGTGTTCTAAAACCCTCAGTGTAAAAAAATATCCAGTCTGAATCTCCCTCCCTCTGTTTTGAAACCATTACGCCTTGTCCTGTCACACCAGGCCCTGCTGAAGAGTTTCTCCCTGTCTTTCCTATCAGCCGCATTGAGGCACTGGAAGGCTGCTCTAAGGTCTCCCTGGAGCCTCCTCTTCCCCAGCTCTCTCAGCCTGGCCTCACAGCAGAGCTGCTCCAGCCCTCTGATCATCTTCATGCCCTCCTCTGGACTCACTCCAACAGGTCCACGTCCTGACGTTGGGGGTGCTAGAGCAGTATGCAGGTGGCGTCTCACGAATACCTACAAACTCCAAGTGTGTTATCCTCAAAAACTTTTTACAACTATATATTTAATAAAATATTTATCTCTACTAATAGCTACTGCTGCCATGATGGGAGCATTTCACAGACTTCAATAGCAGCGTGTAGTCTGATGGGTCGTTATGCCCAGGGCTAGAAAAAGCCTATTTGATTCTACGCAAAAAAGTGTGCACTAGTCATCTGGTGGGAAGAACTTAATGAAGTCAAAGCTCTGTAGTTTTACTACAAGGTAGTTTAGAAAAGGTCAGATTTGAAGGAGAAGATACTGTTCACCATGTGTAGCCACTTCACAGAAAAACTTCTAGGGCTTTGTCTCCGTTGTGATTTTCCTGTGAGATGATTCGCGTACGTTAGTTATCCTGCTGTCAATGAACCCTGCATAAGTGAAAAGACACATCCACACACCTTCCTTCTAGCTGAGGAGCAATCACAAGAAAAAGCTCTGATCCTACTGCTTGGGTCCTTCTTTCTACCCAGGTAGCAGTTCTGGTTTTATTTTTAATTAAACAATGAATGCCCTGTTGAAACAGCACGACATCATGCACTGCATCTATGGGAGCATCTTTCCAACATCTATCCCCATGTATTTTCACACTTTCAATTTTCTTTTAATAAGGCAAGTAGTTTAAAAATGCAAAATATGTATATATAACAAAACAGGTAAATGAAACAAAAATACTTTGATAACAAGAATACTGGTTTTGGAAGAAAATACTACAGCAGTAGATTTCTGTGAACTAAAAAGGGAATCTCTTTGCATTTGGGATGCATGTATATTCCTTGAATGCTTACAGTTACGCATAGCAGAAATCCTTCTCCTGCTGTTCTGGCTTAGAAAAAGCATTCATCCAGTTTCAAATTTTTCACTTCCTCTGAAACATATTTTCTTCTAAATATGCTGGGGTTAGAATGTTTCCTTCCTGCCCGCTATTTTTAAAAATATTTTTCTATATATTTTGCAGCAGTAACTTGAAGCCTACTTGCCGTTTATAATTTTCAAAGCCCTTACGATGTATGTGGGTACCAAAAACTAATTTAAGAATCCAGCCTTGCTCTAACTGAAGTTAGCAAAGATTTACTATTGACTTTAAGAAGCAGGGTCAAGCCTCTCAGTCTAAAAAGAAGTTGCACAATAGTCATGACTGCCTCTAAAAAACAGTTGCTGAACATAAAGTACAGCAGCTTAGCATAGTCAACAGACAAATTGTATACCCTAATGACTCCTTTACTAACGACAGCAGGAGAGCTGAGAATCTAACAGAACAACATCCATCTTACACAGCTCTTCTCAGGGAAGGAAGGGTGAGGGACTGTGGGAGCAGTGAACGCTTGTATTACCAGCTGCTGCTGAATAGCCTCGTGGCGCTGTTTGAGAAGTTCTTCAGTCCTCTGGAGGATACCATACTCAGCTGTAATTTCTGCTATTTCCAGTCGCTTCTTTTTATAAAATGTGTTCTTGCTCCGGAGCTTATTAACATAGTGTTTGAACTGGAATGAGAGAGGACAGAAAAGTCATTTAACTTAAAACAAAAAAGGGCCTTATCACAGTCTGTTGCTATATGAAATGTAATTATCCTATTTGGACTGCATATTGAAGATTAATTGCTTAGAACAGAGGACTGGAATTCAGGATTCCCAATGTCTATTTATTTTCAGCTCTGCATTTGTTCACTGAGATCAAGAAAACCACTTCTATTCTTCTCTGTCCTAGCTCACTCACATGTAATAGTGAGATCATTCGGTTCTGCTCACTGACACTTGACAACTGGAAAAGTAATTACTCTTTCTAAAATGTTGTGAGAATCACAGATAATAAAAAAGTTAATGCAATAGCAATTTGCACTTGTAACAGAGCACCAGATCCGCAGCGCGTAGCCCCAGAGAGCTCTGCAGACCAAGAAACAGGATAAGAAAGTGCAGAAAAATTGGAAGAGAAGAGGGCATGGGAAAAGACTTTTTTTTTTTAATGCTAGTTCTCGGTAGTTAAAATTTGTGGTTCTCTTTCCTTGACTCTTGCAGACCTAAATGATATCATTGGCTAAGTTTTAAAAATATAATAAATATCCTTACAGACCAACAGCCATAGCTAATTCACATGTGAATCTGCGTGTGCTCAATTTGTAACACGTGAAACACCAGGTGTTGAAACAATCATGTAATATTTTTCTTTGCCTTAATGTTTTCCATCTGCCAAGCAGGCTTAGCTCTTCTTCTTATATTTTATGTGAGAGCTATGAGGCAAATGCCAGTCACAGCTCAAAAATGCATTCGGATCCAGAGACGGAAAGTAAGTAAAATTTATCAGAGTAACTGATGTCAGAACAGGCTTCAGTATGGCTCTGGACAAGGTGGGGTTCAGCACGCGCAGAGTGAGCATAAGACAGGCAGCCCCAAGGAGAAGACAGGAATCCCACCACCACTGATACAAGTGTAAAACTCAAATATAAAATAACTTAATTTTGAAATTTACATTAATTTTACTTTTTGCAAAATTATGCCTCTCCCTTCTAAAGAATAAATCCAAAAAACCAATGTGACCACAGCCGAAGAACCCCCAGAGTAACTGTATGTTCTATAAAAAGTGTCCTGGGCAAAATGCCCAAAATGAAATCAACCCTGTTCATCTGCCATCCTCTGCAATATCTAGGCCAAAGCTGCTTCTCTCTTGCTATGCTCCAGAACTATTTTTAAAGCCAAAAGCTATAAACGTTTTTGGTGAAAGAACAAACCCACAAATTACTCAATGTGCTCTATGCAGATTGGACTGTGTGGCTTTGGAACACCATTTTACATCGTGCGTACCACCTAGGACAAGGAGAGACAAGGTCACCCCAGCCACAGCACTGACAGCAGAGGCAGCTCTCTTACAGTCTTTGTTGTACTATCGGCACACTTAATATACTATTATCAGAATTCATTCTTTTTCCTAGCAAATTCAAGTATATCCTCTTAGTTAAGACAAAAGACTTTTTAATTGCTGTGACAATACCAAGTTTTCTGTGATTTTCAAGAGATTCTAAAAGTATAAATACAATCTGTCCAACTACCTGAGGAAAATTTAAGGGAAGCACAGTCTGTCTTGATCGAGTAGCTCCTGAAATATTTCATTTGACCAGTGACATATAGTAAAGAATTATCTAAAGGATTCAACTTACTTCATATGCGACCACATGCAGCTATCAAATCTGAATGATTTTCTGTCAGTTTGTCCCAAGATAAAAGCAAACTATTATTCTCTTCACTTCTATAGCTACTTTTAAGGTCTTGAAAATAGCTCGAGTGGGAGGTGGAGTATTTGCATATTCCGTATTCAAAGCAGAATGTATTTTACCATGGGAGTCAAAGGATCTTGTTGATTAAAGAACTGATTCCACCAATGTTCTATTATTAGCTGACTTAGTTAGGACTATCTAATAAAAATTTAATACAAAATGAACTACAAGTTGCTCACGTTGACAAGCGAAACCTAGTCCTTTTAGGAGATGGATCTTTCATCGCAATCTCTGCCTTTTTAATAGCAAACTTAACCTTTCACACAGCTTTTATTGCAGCAAACAAGGTAAAACAAGATATAAACACCAGTAGCAAAATGATAATATCTGTAGAAAATCAATCAATAGTTTGGCAGAATTTTCAAAAGGCTTCACCTAATCCAAACGCAGCAGAGATTAGCCCCTCAAAATCTCACTAACCAAAGCCTTCTTCAGATCCAGGGCCAAATTCAGAGCTAGAGTGATTAGATTTGACTCCTCTTAAAGCAGCAGCTTGTAGAGATCTTATGGCAAAATTAGGTTTCTTTAGCCTAAAAGCTGAGAATCATTCCGTAGGTTTCCAAAAATTATAAGCAAGCTTCTGGTAAAATACCAGTGCTTTCATTTGTGTAAGCATTACTTCTGAAGTTTTTATATCTCATGTTCCCATCTATATGTAGATGAAAAATCAAGCCCTTAAAATGCTATAAGTTCTTGTATTTTACTGCGGTAAAAGGCCTTTTAGATCATTTGAATAGTTGACAAAATAATAACGTTGTCTAGCCGTATCATTTTAAAGTGAACTGACCAAAAGAATCCAGTTTTGAGCAGCAGCATTTTCCCATAGACCAGGTCAACTGCTCCCTGCGTAGAGACTCAGCAGGCTCAACCTACAGAATTCCCAGGGATCCGTCAGTGCCCCCAGTGAGGTACCATTCAAGGCTATGTCCACCAGTAAGCTTTTCTTTCTCAAGCAACTTAACACAAATAGTTATTTAAGCTTCAAAGATTACATGACTGGACAAGGACCAAATGCTGGCACTGAGTTAGCAGTTCAAGTAAACATGCCTGGAGACCCGCGTTTGCTGGCCGAGTCAGAGCCCCCTGAGATATAAAAACTATCCAAATGAAAGCAAAGGAGGACGATGCTTTTTCACTCGGCTATTTTTATGGGTGACTGTAACATAACAAGCGTGGAATCTAGATTATGAAATAGAGTGAATGAAAACAGGACTTTGATCTCTCATATCATGTCCTGCAGCGTGCAGGTATCTAGCACCCCTGGGCAGATTTCCATTTTTATTGAGAGAATCCAGCAACGCCAGTACTTGATGCTTCTCCACTTACTATGATCTGAAAGAGATTGCTGGCACCAGATGAAATCTTTACCACGCTTTTGTGAAGTAATTAAGTATTACGACAATTCTAAATATGACAAAATCGAATCACGGCCATTAAATGGCTTCTCCAGGACCAGGCAGAGTCCGGCAGGTTACCTCTCTCCAGGAAAGAACATAAGGACGTTGACCACATGCTTGAGCGCATTGCTAAACTGGGAGCAAAGCCCAGCTCCTCTCACGCTCACTCCTATGCGTTCGCTATAAGCCCATCATTTCATCTCCTTAAAACTAACATTTGCCCCATGTGAAGTTTTCACAAAGTTCTTATTCCAAGATTATCATTAAAGGAGAAAATGGATAAGCTTGTTTTCTGAAAAGAACAAATCCCAGATTAATCCCTCGCTTTCGAGTCACATCTTTCAAAACAGGATCACTGTATCAATTTGATCATGTTATAGGAATCAAAACATTCATCATGTGAAAGTGCTACGGAAAATAAAGTACTAATTGTAAAAAAAAAAAAAAAAAAAAGAATATTTCTTTCAGAAATGCATAATCTAAACAAGGTTACAAATAAAGTTTTGTTTAAAAAATTATTTGCAGAAGCACAATAAATGCAGACAATCTTAGCTGACTGCCTCTATTTTTATTAAGAATTGAAGAACAGATGTTTTAATTTTCTAACTAGACCAATTAACAGGATACAGACTGTCCAAAGTATTAAAATTCAGTTGGGAAAAGTTCCTGATCGTGACAGATTTTCACTATTTTTTCCTAAGAGGCTCTAAATTTAAGCTAGTACAGCCACTGTTGCATATAGTTCGCAACGCATACATAGAAGGACAAACTTCTGAAAGATACAAGCAGTATTACCTCAGTCTATTAAAATGAACGTATCCTACAGCCTGCTCATTAGACAGATCAATCGGGAAAATTCTTCATTAGCATTAAGCAGGATCTCTCCTCTAGGAGTGCTCGCTTCTGGTCAGGGAAGAAGAATTAAAGCAGCCATTACTAATCATTTGGATCAATCAGAAAATTCATAATGAAAAACCATTTTCAGTTATCACTGAAAATGCACAGATCAATAAAACTGATGATTTATTCATGCCAGCGGGTGCTGAGAGAGCATTCAGTGCAGTGCAGATTTGTCTGAATCACTGCATACATTTGGCTTAAACGATGGTTAACTTCTTCCAGCAAAAAGCTTCTGGCTTCTGTAAGAATCCTCCAGATTTGCCACTTTTGTTCTCACAACTCGACTGCCAGCTACTCTCCTATTTTCCTGTGTAAGGAGCCTTTGACAGACAGGAATGCAACTGCACCTGGAACCTCAGTGAAAGGTTAGGAGAAAGGTAGCAAGCTGACAGGAGAACATATCCTGGGTCCCGGCTTAAAACATTCAATGTTTGGGTTTGAACTCCTTTACAGCCACTCTTACAAACCCATCTCCCTATTTTGGAGCTGTATAACTGTTTCTGGTGGATTCAGTCGGACTCAACGGTTTAGAGAAAAAGCCACAAGATCTATGGCCCAAGACTGATTGTTTTCTCCCTTTCCAAACTGGAACATTTTTTATATTGTTTTCCCAGGCAGCAGGTAAGCACGGATGAGCGCTTGTATGAAAAAAAAAATTAAACTCCTTATGTAAGTGAATACGCAAACCTCACGTATCTGTTAACAAACTGATAGGGCTTTCCATGCCACATTCATAAGCACATATTCATTTCAACTACTGTAGCTAAGCACAGCCATGATACTATTCTATTCTGACACCTTGGGAAAGTCTAGGTTCTTGGGGCCCTATGCTGAACTCTAAAAAGTACAATGTGTTGTGTAAAGAGCTAAAAATATCACAGCTTTACCTAGGATCACTTGTAATTGAACCATCTAGCCTTCTAAGTGTCAACATTTGATTCCCTAATTTTCAGGATCTGACAGCTGCAGCTAGGAGCCTGCCAACTTTGCCCCATGCTCATTGTACTTTGTTTGAAGTACTTAAAAAGATTTCATAATCCCTGAAGCAGACAATTTATTCCTACATTTTGTGTTTCATGTAAACGAATTGGTTATTCCCTGCTGTTTCGTCAAATTTCTACCTAGCTGTACAACCTCTTGAACCAAGTGGAATGCTGTAATGTTCCTTTTTTATGATTAGAGAAGAAAGCAAAACATTAGCACCTAAAAACGTAAGCCAGGATTGACCTTTTGGTGAATGAAGTGCTAAGAAGATCTCAACTGGAGATCCAAATGCTGGTACAGGAGTACAAGCTAGAAAGGCACTGATTCTTCGATTGCCAGGTCTTGCGAGTGCCATGATATAAGAGGAAACAGCAAAGCGAGACAAAGAGAAGATGAGTAGTACTGGCTATTGGAGAAAAATAATTCTTTGATGTAACTGTACCATTTAGATAGGTTAAACGTGGCAGGATTAAAAGCTCATTTTAAACTTAAGACAGCAAAGCTATTTGTTAAAAACCTCTCTCTCTTCCTTTTGGAAAAGGGAGGAACTAAATGTAAAACGTGTGCGATGGCAACAAGAAAGCGTAAGAAAGCTCTCACAGTGAAGGTGGAACGTACAACCTCTTTCTGTCCCCAGGAACGTTATGCATTGCACCAGTGACTCACCACGACATTAATCAAGATTTCCTTTGGTACTGGCCCAAAGCTGGCGTAACAGAGCACCGAACCGGAAAATATACATTTAAAAGCATAACATATCACAAACAAATCTATAGCAAAAGGCTGTCTGGTGAGTGATGAACCAAGACTTTTACTGGTGAGACATAACCTGTTCACTTCACTTTTGCTTCATCACTTCTTCCCTGCCAGCTTATCTGTCTCACCTATCAGTCCTGCCTCCTCACCACCTAGGCTCTGAAGCAGGACTGTTTCTGCAATAGGTGTTTGCAATGTACTTCAAGGAGATACGAAGACGATAGTACCAAGCTCTAATGCAGCATTTTTGGCAGCAGACATTTACAAAATAATTAACTATCACTATCTCAGTTTTCCAGACAAGCAAAGTGTGACCTTTGAAAAAGAAGTGATCAAAATCATCAAGAATTCAAACACTTTCCGAGATTTTAGCCACTGGAAACTCTTTACTGCTTTACACTAGTGCCCATGGGTACCGCTACAGTGTACCTAGTGAAGAAATCAGCAAGAACGGGGCACGGATTGTGTAATGGTGGCTTCCTTGGGCCAATGTGCAGAAAGTATTTTACAGAACAGGAAATGTGTCTTACGAAAAGACACACACTTCTTATTTAAAGCTGGTGGTTTTGTCCAAAGTGCTCAGTCATTTATTCTTCACTGCTCAAAATGAAGACTTGAAAAGCATTTCAAATTCAAAAGCAGAAGATATTTGAACAAAAGGAACGCAGTTTATGTTCAAAACAGGTCTTGTCATTTTTCTGTCTTGATTCTCTTCCTCATGTAAGACAATTAACTTTAATTTTTCATTATTAATCCACTTACAAGGTTCTGTAACCATGTTTCCCTCCTACCCTGCTCTCCTTGAATTACTATGGATCAGAGTGTGTCGTCCCTCTCAAGAACAGGCACAACATGAATTATTTCTTACCTTACAGTGCATTTACAGATAATGTAAAACATATGCTGCTGTCTTGGTAACGCATTCTTGTTGATTAATTAAACACTTCTTTCCCATCACATGTCATGAAACACAGATTGCCTGCTTTCTGTTTTTATTTGTACTTTAGAAGTTGTCAAAGACTTTAGCAACATGCCCACTGGGGTTGGAAACCTCATAGTGGAGAGAAATCTAATGCAGTGGTCTAATTATTGCTACCCACAGGACAGCCATGGAATGTGTATAGTATGGCACGGTAAAAGAAATTAGCATCTTCATTCTTCAAAGCCTCTGTGCCATTGCTTCCACCTGTAGTTTTCATCTTGATTTACAGAAGGGGAGAAAGGCAAGAAGGCACAAGAGAAATATTATTCCATATTATACAGAAAGCCTTTATGCATGAGCATACTCATGCGTGTTTCCATACTTGATTCACTCTTTAAAACTCCTTTAAAAAAAACCACCTGATTTTTGTGGAGCAGGCATATCCTATGGGATCAGGAAGGGAGTTGCTTCTACAGAAGGCATTCCCTGTATTGAGCAGTATGTAAAAAAAAAGCACAGAAACAGACAAAGAAAAAGAAAGCAGAGAGTGTTACTCTTGAGAAATGACGGCGGTGCGAATGAAGACAATACATGGGGGAATGGACAGATGTGTTAAGCGAGAGAACAACGGAGCTAAACACTCTTTGCTTTAGTGATTCTGCCTGTAAGTACGCTTAGCAGGGTTTTTCCAAACAGAGAAAAATTATTATCTTAAGAAAAGTCAATTCATTTTGCTGACAAATCACTACCCAGCTGCAGCGACCTTATTTCTTGCAAACTTTTGAAGAAAAAGCTGCCTTGGTAAGTACAGCTTCAAATAGAACTTTGATTGAGCGACGCTGATTGTGCTAGTCAAAGTCTGTATTGCAGACAAACTTCCGGAGGGTCTGGGAAAATTTTTTTTTTAAGTAGAAACTTTTGTGGGTAATAAATGCAACAGGATTAACTGCATTTCTGATAATTGCTGGTATTATGCTTTATGATCACATATCATATAGAGAACAGATAGCAAGGCAGATTTTTATTATACATCAAATAATAAAATAAATCTGCATGCCTTATCACTTGAACTCCTAATCCCTTCATTAGTCTTGTTGACTTTTATAATTTGTTATTTACCATCATCCCATTGTGATGATATTGACATTATTTTCACTCAGAGCCTGGAAAGTTAAAACAGCCCAATATTAAGTCCTCATATATCTTTCGATCTGTTAGGTACAATGTGAGTAATTGAAATTGTGAGTTAACAAAAAAGGATTAACTAATTTCCTCTTCCTTCCATTCACTGTTGTACTGCATACCTCATCCCCTCTCAGAACTTCAGAGCCTTCTAACTCATGCGCCTGACTGGTCTTCTGCAGCATCTGCCTTTCAGTGCTGGACATCTCTTCCTTAGCCGCCTGAAGTTCTTCCGCTTTGGCTTCCTTTTTCCGGGAAATTATAGACGCCTGCACGATCGTTAAAAATGCAGATGGACAAGTAAAGTAAAAATTGCATTGTTTAATCATTAGCAAAGTATAATCCATTAAATTTCAGGCATCGCACATTTTAACTGTCAGAAACTGGTTTTCATTAGGAAATGCGAGTATGTCTCTCTACAAAGAAAAAAGCATCAGTTACTCATTATATACAGTGGGTTAAACTACAGCTTCACTGAACCTGACTGCACACTCCCAACTTTCTCCAGGATGGCCAAGATTTCAAACGCACCCTTTTTCCCCAGAGTCATGTTGATACATTTTTCATTTTAGATTTACATTTCTTCACCTCATTTTTTCGTTTTCATTGACGAATAAGGTATGCATTTTAGCTGCTCCATTTCTTCCACTTAGTCTCTTTTTGTGCATATGTAAGATACACCAGCTTGACTGAACTGGAAAGTTATCGAAGATTTCACAAATGTCATAATACAGGTTTTTATAACTCCAACCTACTCCAACCTACAGAAATATGTTATACTAACAGCAGAACTAAATCTTGGCAAATAGCTAGAAGACGATGAATAAAGCAATACAGTACAGAAATAGTGTAGATTATAGATTATTCTCTTTTTTTGAGTCTAGAAGATAAAGCATTTAAAAATAATATTTTATACAAGCAGAATTTTTAAGAGTACCTAACATTTGACCAGAAGCTAACAGATTTGGAAACATAAGTATACATTAGTTCGGGGCGGGGGGAAGGCATTTTTATCTTGCCAAAGTATGCTGCTTAAAAATATTTTAAAATAGCACAACAAATTAATTCAGCTGTATGCGCATGAATTTGGGGGCATGGTCGGTTTCTTCACATGAAAGGGAAAACTTAAGAAAAAATGAAGCAAAATACACACTGACTAGGTTAAAAGGGCCAGCTTTCTTTCTAAAAATGCATCTAACAGGATTCTGCTGGGGTAATATCTCAGCTCTTTGCTTCATGAGATATCTGCCATGACAAACTGTGGTACAATACATTCGATTATTTTGTGAAATGGAAGCCAGTTCCTAGCAGAACAAAGCAAAGACCACCATATGCTTTCAACTCAGAGCAGCAACCTGAACTCCTGGAGTGGTTCCTCCATTGGATATAATTATACCACAAGCCAGTTGGTCTTTGGTACCAGCACGTTATGTAGCCCACTTTTCTTTAGGGAAGAGCATCTCTTACACAACAAAATGGTGCATTTCATATTGCATATGTGATTGAACTGTATCATACATTTTATCACTTTTTTTTTCCTCCCACTGATACATTTTACTTATGCCTTTTCATTTTTTAAATCATCACCATAAGCATCATCATGAAACCCTTCAGTAAAATTAGCAGCGGTGCAGGTTGCCTGGAAAAGAAATCACTTACATTTCGGCATAAGCTCTGAAAATCTCAGCATTCATAAATCCTTTTTATAACTTGTGAATTTCCTAAGACTAGAGCAGACAGCCTATTTCATAGAAAGACTATTTTATAGCCTCAGGATTAAAAAAAAAAAAAAAAAAATCAAAGAATACCTTCTTAATAGATGTAATGGGAAAAATGGCATGTGGTAAAACACAAGCAAGGGTTATAACTGAAAGCAAGCCTTGCATCCAGGTCTGGCCGCAGCAGCAGCCCACATTCTGCCTTTTAAGAATCTGCCCACAGCTGGAGCTCTACCAAAATAGCTCCTCCAAAATGATCCTTCCAGAATCACTGTAATGCAGCTGAAGGGCAACACCTAGCTTAAGGACAGCACTTAGTGCAAACACACTAACATGACTGAACGCAATTGTTTGACTCAGCCCTAAACACACAGATATTCCACAGCTATTTATTTTCTTTTTGTCTTCCATTATTATGTATTTACATGGATTTATACCAAATAAATTAAAGAAAAAAATCAGTATGTAAACCAACCACTGATTGACATTGCCCTATGGCTTCTGCTTAAAAAAGGTTTTGTTCCTTCTTACCTGTTGGCGATACATGGAAAATTTACTATCAATTGGCTCATACTTCATCATTCTTTTCTCAATAAGCTGATTAATTTGTGCGTTTACTTCATTTATCTGCAAGACAGAGTAGAAAACTAAGGAAATTGAACTTTATTTCTTTGCCTTCTCCAAGAACTAAATGCTTTGCAAACCAGTTTTATAATCCAGCTAGTTCCGTTTTTAAAACAGAGAAACAAACCCAAAAAATTCAATGAGTCATTAAGTACAGTCCAGGAAGAGGCTATGGTTTTGGATTTCCAGTTCTGTGCCTTTATGATAAGGCAGAAGCATGCCGCTGGCTCTGAAAATGAAGTAAACTGCTGCATGTGGAAAGAAAATGCATGTGAATTGGTACAGACAGAAAAAAGACTGATGTTGTCACATACTATGTGAAAAATGTAATTTAATCAATATTAAGTAAAATTCCTTTTCACTCAAGCATTTATTAGAAGTTTAAAGGGAAGCAAATAAAGACTCAGTGATATCCAATTTCATCAATACTTCGAGGAGTCACAGATCATCTCATTCCAGCTCTACGGTACCTTCTTTCTACTGCCGCAAAGGCACCTCTTTGTCCATAGTCTGAAACCGCTGATCTATGTTCTAGCTGAAGCTTCAGAGCCTTCTGCATTGGGAAGCTCAAACAGCTACACCAGTGTACTGATTCCAGCTTTTCCAGTCCTGACTTAATGCTACACTGGGACTCTCATCAGCCATGGAAACCACAGCCCTAGCAACCTTCCTTTAATTCTCTGCTAACTAGATGAGTGCTGATAAGCAAGCAGTGTAAATACGTGCTGAGATCCAATGAAGTCAAAATGTAATGCAGGTACAGTGCTGAGCCTTACCCTGACATGTCTATGAGCAATATCCGTGTACTTTGAAAGCTGAGTGTTTCAAATAAAGTGCTCAATAGGACTGAAAATACTCCAACAGCAGAAAGAAAAAAAAATCTCCTCTATTCCTTTACAAAAGCTAGAACATTTGAAGACAGCACAAGAATTCTCTTCTGTGAATAAATTCCTGGTTTATGTATTATAAAATGCATGGCAGTAACATGCCTAGTGCAATTCAGCTCCTTTTTAAGACACTGAGATAACAGAACGCTGACTTAAAAAAAAAAAAAAAAAAAAAAAAAAGCTGTCTAAAGCCATGCTGTGATAATAGCCAAGTATATGACATGTTCTTATTATCTGTTAAGAACATCGTACTTCCAAGACATAACAAATTAAAATGTTACCTCATGGAGAAAGAGAAAAAAAATGAAAACTTGAAGCTTTTTAAAATACTGCCAAAAACCCAACGATACTCTTGGAAAAGAAAGGTGCAAAAGAGGGCTTCAGCTCTGCCTAAAAGAAATAACTGAAACCACAAATATTGTTTTGATGAGAAGAAATAAACTAGGAAAGAAGAGGCTGAATCACAGAGCTAATTTATTATCTCAGATCTAATCTACTGTTTAATAAGGCTGTCATTGTTAAAAGTATTACAATCGGAATCCAAAATGGCATTAGGCCGTCACCAATTTTACTGCCGTAAAAAGTAGTCTTAGCCTTAAAATAGAATGTATCCTCAATTGACAGTTCACTGCTGATTCTTGTTTAATCGAAAAAACCTGTGGACATCTCTTACATTACTTTGGCACGTGCTACCTGTGAATGCACAGGGTACTACAATGTTGGTGGAGTTGCTGAACCTCTCTCTGCTTCCAGACACAAGATGGCAGCCCTCACGCCCATGGGTACATTGGTCTCTGATCTACTACAAGTACTCTGTTTCCTCATTATCTGTCTTTCACAGCAAAGCCAGAACTGGAGAACCTCAGAATATTAAAAACCAACTGGTTTGGAATAGATCTATTCCAAACACTAAGGAGTTCTGAGCCATTGCACATTCATTAAAACATAATATTGTGAAGAAATCTCACTCGCAGAATGCTGACCACCACTCCGTAAGCACTCTCTGTATGTTGGTATAAACTCCCTTGATGTCAGTGAGAGTTTAAAACAACTGAAATCTGAAGAGAAGCACAATCACTTTTAGAGCTAAATTAACATCTCTGCTCCTACCATAGCAAATTGCTAACACAATTTTCTAAATACCATTTAGGAATGGGTTTGGTTTGAGGTTTTTTTTTTGTTTGTTTGTTTTGTGGGTTTTTTTTAAATTTATCTGAGAGTTTGCATTTAGTGATTAAAACATCTTCTTTTGTTTTACAACTGAAGGGATGTTCCTTTGGGAATTAAACATTTTCTTGAGGATATAAAGTAGGGATAAGAAAACTACCGCGTACAAGAACCTTAGGCTATGCTATGGAACACAAATCAAATGTGATCTTGGTCAACTTACCTTGGTTTCAAGTACATTGAGATCAGATTGACTCATAGCTGGCTCTACAACCACCTTTTGTAAGAAATATGTTGAATTCTTCTTAGTTTCAAGCTCTCTAGGTATTTTTTCAGTAACCAGGTATGAATTGAAATTTATCTCCTCTTCTAGTTTCTTCATTAAACCTTAAAAACAAATTAAATCAGCGTGTGTGTGTATTAAAGTAATGTAGCAGATAATTAAGTTTGATTTCACCAACACTTTAAAGTATTTAGCAGCAGATTACAATAACAGCAGCATAATATCTGAGTCTTCTTTTCCACACTCAAAGAAACAGGTAGTTACTTGATGTAGATTTTTAATCTGGATCTTAAACAACATAAGACGTAGTATTGTGTATCTCTAACGTACAACTATTAACTCCTTGACAGATTCTTTTCATCAATAAACAATTAAAACCCTTCTTACATGAAGTTCCAGCAGAATCAGATGCAAAATTCAACATTGATACAGAAAACCATTAACCCTATGTGTGTCGTACATGGGGATACTCACAAGTGCTGTGAATTACATTCCTCTGAAATTTTCAGAGTTAAGAGCTAGGCTTTGGTTGCTTATACACATGCAAGATGAGAGGCAGCAAAGCGTGTCACAGCTATGCTGGCTTACTCAGAGCTTTTTTGAAGCTTGTATCTCTTGGAATTTCCCTGGCTGGAGCAGTGGCGCAAGCGTCCTCAAGCTGGCCCTACTCACAGATTGCTCAAGTCATTGTTTCATGCGCATTACTTCATCTACACACAGAAATGATCTCTGTGTGAATCCTCATCTGTACAACGATCATAATTTGGCCCGGCTCATGCATAGATTTGTTATATCCTTGGAAATTCTTCCTTAAAATAAAACTTTAATCTGGCATCTAAAAAGACCTTAAAATGAGCAGAATTTAATGTATGCCTTTCAGTGTCTTTTACATTGTTGGAACACTTATAAATTTCCTCTCTGTAAGGAGAAGACTATTTTTTCTTGTAAGAACAAGCGTTAATCTCTGGACAGTATATATAGACTGAGGATGGTGAAAAGAAAAAAAAATAGAAAAAGCAAGAAGGAAATGCTGAGTAATGTGAAAAATTATATTGAGAAAAGCAACCCCATTTATAAGTTTTGCTCTACATGAGCCTGATGCACACTGCACGTTACCATGCTTATGATGACTTGGCTCTTGCCAGGTAGAGTAATTTAGCCTCCTTAACAGGCAATTTGTAAATAAACACAGGTACATCCAGATAAGAACAACACGCAGCTAGAAAAATGTGGCAGAATAAAATGAACCAGTTACTTAAATTACATTACACAGTCTTCTGCTGACAACAGGCCGTTTAGTGCAATTATTCCTGCGAGACACCTGTGCCAAGGACTACAGTAAGATGTGGAAGTTACATGTCAGATGAGAGTGGGAACAGGTATTTCAGAACACTTTTCATTGCCTAGATGACTAAAAGGTAAGTATCCTAGGTACTTAAAAAACCTACTTGCTAGAATTGGTTTTTTGGGGGAAGGAGGGTTTCTCTCCATATTTGGGAGAATATGGAATTACCATGAAATGCCAAGAAAAACAAGAACTTCATAATCTGTCTCTTTTATATATTGCACAAGCAGGGAAAAGCTTGAATACAGATTCATGGTAGTACGGCTGAAGTTCGGAAACAAAGATAGGAAAAGATATAGGTGAAAGCAGAGTTTTTGGTTCTCAGGCTAAAAAGCCAGCTGACCATGTCACTGGCTGACAAAAGGAGAAGGTCAGAGCAAGGTGAAATACAAACCTAAGAAAAGGGGCCCAGCTATTCTGCCACCATTTACCTCTAGAAACACCATACTGATAGATCCTCCTCACCCTCTGCTCCCAGCTCAGACTGAAAGGAAAGCTACTTGGCTTAGCTGCCAGAGAGGAAATAAGCCATTCTTAGTTCCTGAGAAAGCCTCAAGAACTAGAAGAAAGAAAAAAGACCCTAGGGAAAGCAGTGCTGCTAACAAAGGCAAGTCAACACAAACTAAAAATGAGCGGGAATTTTTCTTTTCCAGCAGTTTGTTGAATTCTGCGTTTATGAAAAGCAACACTGTCACGTGATCTTTCCCCCTTCGCGGAAAGGTCATTTATCTTGTGCAGAATACCATCAATACTGGTTTCAGAATGGGTAAGCGGAGTTACTCCATGTATGCAATGGCCATTATGTACTTGGCACTACAGCTATCCCCTGAGAAACACACTTGGACTGACTGAGAGAGAATTCCCACTTCTTTCTTCCAGAAGAACTCAGTTCCAGGCTTCCTCAGCCCACGACAGAGCTGGGCAGGAGGGATCGCATTTTAATTTCTCACTAGAAATCTACCACCTCTGCAAATGCAGCAAAGCTTCCCACGTACACTGTGAGCTGAATTATCACCTCAGAACTGACTAGGAACACAACTCCCAGTTTGATATTTATAACCAAGATCTTTGGTGTGAAAATCAAAGTGATGGCAATTGAATTATTCTGATATTAAGTATTAATATTTTAATTTAAGAAAATTAATTACTTGTTTTCCTCTTAGTAGCAACAAAAATTCTGCATTTATAGCCTATACTTTGTATCTTATACTACTCCAGTTTTCCTATTAATATATACATGCCTAAATAATTTTTTGTAGATCTGACACTAAACTCAGGAAATCACCATGCTTAAACAATGGCTTTCTTAAGAGCGGGGTCCTACCGGCTTCACAGGGTATAACCCTGATCACTATCTCGATTTATTCCTCAGATAACCTCAGAGCTACTACCAACTTCTTTTAAACACTGACTGGTTCTGCATCATGCTTACTCTTGTCAGGGCAACGAGCAATGAAACAAGTTAAAACTTGACATCTTGATGGGGAAAGACATGACGATGGTAACATACCTCATGACTAATGTAGTTTCTTTCCTAAATACTTTGAATATATTTTTTCCTCCTATACGATTCAACATACCGAGAAGTAACTACCTAAGAGCTGGTTTTGCTGCTTAACAGAACCTTAAAAAACAAAACATAAGGCAGCTCTTGCTTTAAACCTTTTCTTCAGTGAAAAATATTCTTTTTTTCAAATTCCCAGGCTAGAAAAAAGAAAAGTAAGCATACTTTAAATCTTTCCATTACACATATAAATTCTGTTTTTAATGTTTTAACATTGACTTACGGTTACAAAACCTACATACGTAAGCTGCACAGAAAGTCTGGCTCTGTGCCCTAAGGTTACTTTAGCAAGGTTCTGCCAGCCACGTTATTTACATGTGGGGAGCTATTAAGAGCAACTCCTCATGTTTTCCATTCACTTTTTTTATTATTATTACAAAGAGAGGGATGGGAGAAAGAGTTTTTTAGTGCTTGCTCAGTCATGTAGGAAGGAGGCAAGTTTCCCTCCAGAATTCTGCTCATGATCTAAAACTTGATTCACTTTGTGCTCAGATTCCTTCTTGTTTTCCTATTTCTTTGTCCTCTACAGGCTACCAGTTGTGCATCCTATACCAAAACCATTTCCCACAAGATCTGACTTTTTTTAAAAGAGGGTTAAAAAAAAAAAAAAAAAAAAAGAACACTCACTATATAGACTTATCTGCCAACACGTTGTTTAATATCACATAGAAAGGCTACGACAAAAGCAGGTCTAGAACAGACTTCCACATGGGATCCACTTACATCAAAGCCTTCACTTCCCTTTCTGCAATCATCCTCAATGAGAGGGTACTGAAATTATTCCATCCACAGCTTCCAATGATATCACTTCCAATTTCCCTGTATTAAACAGAGGCCTGGGACGTGCAAACACTGACAGGTTATGATCAAATCATCCCTTCGATATCTCCTTGAAAAACTAAAAAAGCTTCCTGAATTTGCTATTTTAAGGTATGCTTTCCATGTTTATAATTATTATTGACACTCTTTGAAATCTCTCTACAGTGTTGCATTGATGGACATATCAGAGCTAAAAAGAGTGGCAATACAACTCTCCTATTCCATTTTCTTCCATAAATAAAAGCATGGAGAGCATCAAACCTTTGACACTGGGAGCTTCAGTTCTGCCATTTTTACACCACAAGTCCTTTTCAGAGTCGCTTCTTAGGAAAGAGTCCCACATGCTATAACTACATTGCATATACACTATTCCTAGAGGAATATTGTGTAGTTTGGCTATTCCTTAAAATATGTACTGTTGGCATGGCTTCCTAAGTGATTATGGTCACTTCGAATCCGCAGTCTGCTCTCCTCATTATTCAGTCATTTCCCCAGTTTTTATTTCACCTGACAATTTCACCAGTGATCATTTGCTATTGTCTTTCAGGTATCTGATGTAAATACTAACCAAAAAAAAAAAAAGAGTCAGACATTGATTTCTGCGTGTCCTGATTAGAAACACATCCACTCAGTGATGATTGCCTGATTAATTTCCTTTCTAAAACTTCCAATAAACTCCTTTAAATCCTTTTAACATAGGTCATGTTGAATTTTTGCTGCCTTGTTTGTTCTTCAAAATGGGGTGCAAGTTAAGAGTCAACGGTCTTTAAAAAGTCAGCCGTGGCAATACTATTAATCTTACCAACAAGACCTGTATTCTCAGAGGTATCAAGTAAGCTTAAAAGTGCTTTCCCCCAACCTTGCATCAATTGACAGTGACTTTGTAATAAATAAAATAATGTAAAGATGGAAATAGAGTTCCACCTAAGCCGTTCTCCTTTACGGAATACATGTATAACTTTCATTGTAATGTGGTCTGCAGTGTTGGTGGAGATCATTTAAACTTGGAATTTTAAGGAAAGATAGTTCTGTGGAAAAGAAAAATGTTTTCTTCCAAACTGAATATTTAAATAATAGCATCCTAAGTTTGTTTTTCATCAAGTGTTCAGAATGACTTAATGAAGTATATAAATTACACATTTCACTGTTTATCAACAACAATCATTTTAACACATTCTTTTAATCAATATTTTCAAGCTACTCATCCACTTCTTCACATTTCTGCCAATAAAGTGAACAATAATGTTCTGTAAAATGGACAGAGACCAATAATTTCCATAATTCAGTTTGCTTCTTGGCGTTAACAATTTGTGTTTGTGCCAGCAGATATATTCAAAGCAAAAAGATGGAAATCTTGCTGAGAGAGCATGAGCTAGGTTATTCAAACTAGTGGTCAGTGTTAGTATCTGGAAAAACAACAACAACAAAACCCCAGAAACTGCAAAGTCACGTTACTTAGTGGTACCAGGAGCAACTGCCTCACTGTAGTCAAACATATATAAGATCAATTTTAGTCTACAGAGAATCTCATAACAATCAACTGTTTTTCATGACACAATACAAAGTCTTCTAAATATTCTAAGAGTGAAAAACCTAATAACCATAAGATGTATTTTCCTGGTAGAGTTAAAGCAGACTGATGCTAATTGCATGTTAACGATACCCATGAGTATGTCCTAGTTGCATTCCTTAAAGAGTTCCTTTACATTTCTTTCAAGTATGTCATCCTAAATTAATTATAACATGAAGTAAACAAAGCAGCATGCATCCATAAGACAAATAAAAAAGCTTCTACTCATTAATAACAATTTCTATACTTTTAGCTCGCTTTGGAAGTAAAAACACCTGAAGTATTAAAAGTGGAAGAAAATTATTTTAAGGGAAGTATTTAATTTCCAGGGAAAATCCACACCTACCAACCAGCCACTGAATTGTCAGCATACAAGCCATACCGATACAAGTAGGCAGCTGAGGTACCAAATGGCAGCCAAAGGGAATTTTTAAAATAAATTGTGCTAACTGTAGACCAACAAAGCTTTTAAAATAAATGGAATCCTATTCAGCACACTGTTGTCACCTAATTTCAATTATTTAAAAAACTGCTGGCATTCTGTAATTGCTACTCCAGGCAGTGCCTTTGTAACTACTCTGGGGAAAAGCAATTACAAAGCTAAGTACTGAAGTCTTTGGGCAAAATTTCAACACAAGTTTTCTTAAGTAATGACTCCAAGTTTTTCTTCAGAACATCTAAACACTTATTTTTCCTCCCTGCAAACGGGACTCAAGATAAGGAAATTAAATATGTTAAATATATTAACTTTATTTTCATTTCAATGATTAAATTACATATTTACTGGCTTTTTATTATGTTACCTTTCTTCTGTGAAATGAACCCATCAAGTTTCCATTGGCCTTAAAAAAACCCAGGAACCGAAATAGAAATGTTGACATAGCTTTGCTGATAGCTACTGCAAAAATGGAACAGCTATAAAATCCACTGCAGGTCCCTTTGAGTAAAGAAGATCGTTCAGATTCTCTTCTAGTTCCATTTGTGGTTCAGTGGCTGATAAGCATTGGAAAAATATTAAAGTAAAATTATGAAGTAATTACAACACAATGTGGTAGTGACTGAAAAAAAAAAATCTCTAACTCAAAACAGCTGCCAAAGCAGTTATGTGATGCAACTGGAATATTAAATGTACTGGAAAGAGTAGGACAATGACTGCCTTTACTTGACTGATAGCATCTTCCCTTGTGATTGCCTCCCTGGCCTTTTGTGGCAAGGCACATTCAGGCTTAGGATCTCCAGCATGTGCCTTTCAAACACAAGTTATTTCTTTCTTTAGATTTTCTTAAGTTCTTATGTGCTTTTTGGCACTACCATATTACTGACAGTCATCCAGTTTTGATTTAATTTCTAATAGAGAAGTGTAAACCCCCAGCCTTTATAGATTAGTACTTACTTTCAGGTTTTGAATCCACTACTGCATGATGCATCTCTTTCAGCTGGAGCTGTGCTCTTTGCAGTCTTTGCTCTGCATGGAACAACTTTTGAGAGAGAATTGGACACACGTAAGCTCATTCCTTTGAAACGCATATTAAAAGAACTAAAACAAAAGAATATTAAAAAGAATCCCAAATATAAAAAATGGTAGCTATAAGTATCTGGTGATTATCTGTTTGACAAGGGAACATGCCAAAAGAAATTTTTCAACAACTGGCCTGGATTTACTTGATATTCTCTAGTGTTAGTTAAGGAAAGTATTCTTGTACTCCCAAGTGATATTTTCTTTATGGTAGAAATTTATTAAACAATTTTCAACCAAAAATATGAATGGCTTGAACATCAAAACAACAACAAAAAAAGACAGCAAGAGTCAGGATTGCAGCAGATAACTACCCTTATATACTGCATTTCTTCAAAACAGCTGCTTTTATGTCAGTACCTGATTTTTTTGTTCTTGTTTCTGTTGAGCCAAAGATTCTTCTCTCTCTTTTTCTAAGCGAAGTTGTCTTGCTATTTCAAGCATTCGTTGATGATTTTGTACTGTCTCCACCTACAGCAAGTGGATAAATAGTGCATGTTACTGTCAGATAGTTGAGAAATACATTAAAGAGATCATATGTCTCACAAGCCCACTTAGCATTTCCTTTCCATACATGTTACTACTCAGAAATGACAGCAAAGTACTGGACTCAAGATTCTTAAAAGCTCTGGACTAACGCCTAGGGAGATTCCCTGTGGGTCAATTAGTTATTTGATTCCTTCCTAGACATACAGTATGTTTATCTTAATCCTTGTTTGCATTCCAAAATCAGAGTTGCAAGCCAAGGATTATGACACTGAAATGTAACAGCGTTACTTCTCTTATTACCCTCTTCTTAAGACGCTCTACTCTCTTGATGAGTTGGTCTTTCTCCTCTTCCATTGCAATGATGTCCTAAAAAAGAAAAAAAAAAGTAGAAAAAGAAATGTTAATTTATTCACAATATAACACACATTGGACTAAATTCTGTACAAATTAATATGAAAATCAGAATTCTTCTCTGAATAAGCTGAAGCGGTTATAAATTTATTGGTCTATGATCAGAACATCCAGGATTCCAATCTCTCTCTTCTCTCTTACTTCCCCCACAGTTCCCACTCTCTTTATGCTAACGTTCCTTCATCTGCATCCTTGAGTATTAGCATGAACATTTAAAATAAAAGCAGGTGAATGTCTCTAAAATAAAAACAAACAAACAGAAACACCCAAGCAAAAATCCGTAGGAATTCAACAATTGATGCAGTCTAATGTATGTTCTTAATGTTACCATCATTACCCACCTCCTGGCAGACAATTTTGCGTGAAGTTGCATATGAGTGATGTTTGCTGCCACTTTTTATATTAAAATTGTGTTAAAAGAAACATTTTCTAGTGCTTAAACATGTATCCAACTATTATTCTCCTTTATTCCTATTTTACAACAGCAAGACTCCACAGATTGATAGTTATGAGAAAGGGAAATAAATTCTCCATTTAGACCTTATCTCAACATTTGTTTAACTTGTCTGTATTTCTTACTGGAAAGCTGTACACATACTTGAGTATTTTGCTGAAACAGGGCAAATATCTTTACTTAACTCCTTAGCCACAAAGATCAAAATTTTTGTTGACTTAAGCTCTTAATTCATTCAGCATCCTCTGAAATTATCACCCTGTATCAATAAAGCAAAAGGCTTTGCACCAGTTTGCAATCAGAGGAAAGGGAGTTCTAATATTTGAAAATCATGCTGAACAAAGTCTTGGCAGCCTTGTTTCCCAATCTGCTTCAGTTCTAAGCACAAGCGAGAACTTTCTAATCTGTTTGCCAACAGAAAACAGTTAAAAAAAAGGCAGCTGCAGTGCTACCAGCTCTGATCTGTGCAACTTACACACTGCAATGAGTCCACAAAACCAACAAAAACAGAACTGACATTAAAAAAATTTAAACAAAAGTTGTGCAATTTTGTCAGATTTTTTTACCCTTCTTATTTCTGCAGTAGATAAGCCAGATGTTTTGAGCTGCTCACACTCCTTATGTAGGTTTTTAAATGCTTCCATCAGTTCTTCATACTATAAAATGAAATTAAAAACATGCAGAATGAGCTCTATGTCTAAGGGCTTTCAGATCAAAACATTGCTTTACTATGAAGACAGTAAATATAGAAATATGGTAAGAACAAGAATTAAAGGCATTTTTCATTGCAAAAGCTTGTCAACTTCTAAAGCAAAAATCTAAAAATCCCATCTTCCACTTGAGGTACACTCAGAAATTTCACAATTTCTTTGGTATTTGTATCCTTTCCCTCGTGATACCTAGTGTATTTTCAAAACAGGAAGACAAGATGTTATCTGAAAGGGACAATGCTAGATTAATAAATTATTCTCTCTTACTATAAATCTGTGTATATCACTTAGGTAAATTTATCAGCCCAAAAGGAAGAGCTTGATCTAACAACATGCTTCATTGAAGCAATAGGGCTTCAATTTATAGAGCACTGAGCTTCAGAGGTCCAAGAGCACACCTGATTTAATGTGTGAGAAGCAGTTTTGACACATTGCATAATCACATCCCCAGTGTAATACAGAGATTGATATATGTAGTTCGGTAGTTAGAAAGAAGTAGACAGTGTGCTACTTCCACACCAGTACATTGCCCACCAGTAATCTTAAACTGAGAGGCAGTGTGAAAGTCTGTGTGGGTAGAGAAATAACAGGGGACAGAAAGAGTTTAGAAATATGGATAGGAAATAGATTTAGATTCAACTTGGAGAAATGCAAGCTGAGATATAAGGAAAGATAATCTCCACAGAAACAGCCATTAAATAAGATGGAAAAACCTAAAAAGAGAATATCAAGTCATTTTTCACTTCCTGGAAAGAGCAATTGATACGAATACTGAACACAAAATGGCAACAGCAAAGGCCAGTTCAAAGAAAGGCATCATATCCCTGAGCGGTGAAGCAGCAATTCCATTCTGTAAAAGCCTGGGCAACTAGCATCTAGAATGCTCTATTCATTTCTGGTTGTTTCAGGCACACACACTGACAAGCTGGAATGGATTCCAAAAACTAGCAATGAAATGGCTACTGAGAAGAACATAAAATAATAGAGAAAGAGCTTGATTAAATGGCATATAAAGGTACGATAAGGTATGCGCATGCTGGACAATGCAGAACAAGTTACAAAAAAGTAGGAGTAAAAACACAACTGGCCTGCGTTGTATCACTCACACACTATAGAAGTACTTTAACAAATAATGAAATGGCAGGTAGTCTCTGAGCAACTGTATTCATAATTGCTGATGTCCAACAGCTCTTCTCTGTGCAGATGCTCTACCTCTTTCAAAAGGGGAATTTAGTAAGTCTTTTCCTTCTTGGGACACAAAATTTCAAGACTAATGTAAGATTCAAACAAGGGCATAGCACCGTTTGCCAGATCATAATGAAGGGAAGGTTTCTCGCTTTCACTGAATAAAAGCCGCAGCTACCCCATGTGTACCCACAATAGGTGACATGCTCAAATGACCAAAGAATACCCAGGTTCGTCTAGCAGAAAGAAAGATTCCTGGCACCTGGGGGCAACTCACCGAAGAATGGACAACTAGATTTATGCCTGAAGTTGCTTACTTTTAAAATTATATGCTGCAGCCAACCCAATGTCTAAATCACAACACAGTTGGGATGTATTCTGAGTATACTGTTTAAATAATTTACAAAAGTTACATTTGAATTGGATTCTATACACCCAGAAAACTTGATCATGTTCTACGATTTCCAAATTCTTGTGTTGGAAATGTTTCTCTTAAAACACACTATTGCAAGCCTGTCTATATAAATACTTCAGGCTAAAATCTTTAATTCATTAGTATCTAAATATTTCCGTGGTAATGTTAAATTACATTAAGGCACCCCATTACTCCACCTTCTGTTTTGAATTAATCAGCAGGGTATTAGTTTAATAAGATGGTTATATTACTGTAATCCCAAAAAGGAACACATCTTACGTAATGGAAACAATGGATTTGGATATTTACACACATTAAGACTCTGACATATTGAAAAAACATACAATCTGCATTCCTTTCTCTCTTTGCTACTTCTGCTTAATTATTCCAACTTATAAATCCAATATTGTTAGTGGTAAGAAAAAAATAAAAGGCTTAGTCAGGCTTCAGTCAGACTCAATTTATTAACCGTGCACAGTTAATAAATTGAGTTACCTGTTACAAGCATTCAAAACCATTGGGATTTTGCAAGTCACTACACAAAACGAAAGGCACAGAAAACTGGATAAAAATTAGGTAAATATGTACCTCAGATAATACAGATCAAAAAACATAACTGAGTTCACTTTAAGCTTTACATTTCAAACCCACCCACTCTGACTATCTAAAAATCAACATTTAATGCTCACAAAAGAAGTGGGAACATAATGAGTCGGAATGTCAGCCTAGGAAAAATAAATTTTTTGCTTATTCACAAAAAAAAAAATCAACGGTTGAAGCAGAAGTGGGATAAGGCTAATACAAATCTTAGGCGCTAAATACTATACAATCAACTGACAATTAGGAGACATTGGCTTTTGGTCATAACATTTGCTGGACTAGTTTGAAGTGGTAATTGAAAAAGTTGCAAATATCCATACGGAAAAAAAAAGTGTTTAAAAATTAAGAAATAAAAATCTGTCTGGCCAACATGGCTCTGAACATTATTTAGTACCCAGTACGCAACGGGCTTAAAACCTTTTAATTTGATGCTACCTATTAATATCCAATTTCAGGGTTATTGGAAGAAAGGTGGTCAAGAAATGTATTTCTTATTACAAACCTTTGCACACCCTTGATTCCAACGTGCTCTTAACAGAACTCACTTGAACACGTGTCTCAACAGTAACTCCCCGATTCATTTATCTCTCCTCCTACTGGCACTTTAAATAATTAACACAAAGTATTGGCATTCATGAAAAATGGTACCTGTTTGTTGATGTCGGCCACAGTATCATCCTGTAGGAACTCCGCTGGCACTTCCAATTTCACTAAGAAACGTGCCAGGTAAGCTCTTTTCTTGAGTTCATTGGTCCTCTGAAGAAGCCAATGTAAGACAGGATGAATTACAGGTTTGCTTCCAGTAACTAACCCTTGGCGAAATGCACACCTATACAAAAATAACAAAAAGAAATTACCAATAAATCTCAAACTAAAGAACACTGGCTTGGAACAAATTTGCAATATTTTGACATTGCCTCTCCACTTGCCTAATGATTTTCTTAATGCTGTTAAAAGAGAAAACACTCACTCATGATGCCAGTTCGCTATTTATGATCTCAATCCTACTACCTTCAGACAGATAAAAACCCCGTAACACATCAAAAGGCAACAACGACTCTTCTTTTTCCGCAATATTCTTCGGGAATAAAGGTAATAGGGGAACAGTCTGTGTTTTCTGGGTTATAACCTGGCGCAGGAGGGTGCAATCCAGCCTCGGGGGGCTGGTCTGAGGGATGGGGAAGGGACTGACCTGCCAGGCATGCGGCACCCTCTCCTGGCTGATTTCGCAATAGCAGCTGCTGCAGCAGGGCCCCAGGGGCAGCCCACACCCGGCAGGAGCCTTCTGCTGCCATCTCCCATACCATACTCTACAGGGACAAGGGAGGAGCTGTCTTCAAGGCATTACACACACCCGCTGGGACAGCAGAGGTCAAAAATACACAGAACGACTGAATTAAAGGGCATTACTGTATAAGTGGTAAAAGACGTTTTACGGCGATTTGTAGACAAAAAGATACTTACAAGTCTGATATGCTTCCTGGAGGTTTGTACTTAAGGATACCAAGAAGACTCAACATTCTTTTAGCTGTTTGTTCCGGCAGCTCCTCTCTAATGTCAACAGCATGCTAAATAGTCAGAAAAAAACATTAATTATCCACTGTTTGTCCAAGTCATGTTAACAAACTAGCAACACTGAAAGAATTTACTTCATCCATTTATCACACGATACGTCAATGAAGTGAAATGCACCATACAGAACATCCTTTTTATTACCAAACATCAATTCTCTTCGAATGGAATTTTCTCCAACATGTCTATTTGGGTAAATTTCTTCTAGGTGCACATTTTCCCTGCTCATGGGACCTCATGAGCAGAAGAACTGACTACTTCCACCAAGGAAGTCAGATATCCAAGCACACCAAGCCACGCGTATCTGTGTCCCTAACGTGTGAACGATCCCTTCTGATTGTAAACACACTTTTGGTAGTAGGAGAGGGATTCAATATCTATTGCAACAGCTAAGTCATGAGGTTCAGTTCCTGTCCAGTTCTCGCCCTGTGTATGCGTGCAAGACACGCTCTGGCTTTTGACTTGAGAACACAGTCGCTCTCAGTATGAACCAAGATCTGGAAATGAAGGAAACATATACAGTCATCAGCCTCTGGGGGACAGGGATCCATTATCCTTGGCTCAAGAAACATTTGCTCATTTGCCAAAAACACATAGATGTATAGGCAGAAAGGCTTCTTGCCAGGCACGTTTATTTCCAGGAAGATTCATACAAGCTATTTTGGTAAACAAAACATGCCACAACATTACATTGAGCCAGACCTAAACAAAAGCAAATTTATGTGTCAAGCTCATTTAAGGTGTTTGCAATTACGCAGGACTGAGCACCCCTGATTGCTTTCTTACCTTTGGGTCAATCTCCCCCAGAACATCATTGAGCAGCTGCAACAGCTGTGTTGACTCTAAAGAGTCAAACGTGATTAAATTGTAGTTCTTCCTGAAGGGCTCCTGATTGAGCTTCTCAACAATGAACTGGATTTGATCACTCATAATGATGTCCTGGAAAAACCTCTGCAGAAAAGACAGAAGAGAGACAGGAGGCCTCGGTGGGGAGAGAGAGCTGGTGGCCGCCGGGAGGGCGGGAGAAGGCACCACCTCAGCGCGGCCTTCAGCAAACCAGAGGCGGTGAGGTGGCACCGAGCTCGGTGGGGCCCAGCCCGGCCGCCCCGGCCCTCAGCCCCGGGGGGCGCCCCGCGGCCTACGCGGAGAGGTCCGGGCCCTCACAGAGACTGCGGGGGGAGGCAGCCGGACTCCTACCGCCAGCCGGGCCCCGCCGGAGGCCGCCCCCGCTCCAGCGGCCTCGTCGTTCGCCCGCTCGCCCGGGCCGCTCCGGCCCTCCCGCCCGCGCCTCCCGGTTACCCTGGTAACGGTTGCCAGGCCAGGGCGATGGCGTCACTTCCGACGCTACCGCGCGCTTCTGCCAACGCGCCAGAGCGGCTGGAAACGGGCCCGCGAGAGGGGGCGTGCGCGCATGCGCAGAGCGGCGGCGGCGGGGCGGGAGGGTGAAGGCGCGGCCGCCGCGGAGGGAAGGGGCGGGCTGGGTTGGGTTCTCCCGGCGGAGAGCGGATTCCTGCCCTCTCCTCGCTTGTTTTGCTGCTCCCGCAGCCGGCTGCGGCTTGAGGGGAGGCAACGCGGAGCAGGCTGCATCGGGAGGCTTCCCGGCGGCGTCGCGGCCTACCCCGGGCAGCTCTTCCCACCGCGCCGCTTCGCCAGCTCTGGGAAGCTCAGTCTCCCCCCACACACATACCCTTCCCGCCTCGAATTGGGCGGGAATTGGGATTTTTATCCCCAGCTCCTGAGCAGAGGGCAGCTGGTGGCGGTGCCACAGGCCCTGCCCTGCGGCACGGTGTGAGGCAGCACCATGGCTAGGCAGCAGGTGGGTTTAGCAGCAGGACAGGGCCGATGCCGCTTCCCCGTGTGGGAAGCGCGGCTGCGGTCGCTGTAGGCGATGCTGGGGTGTGCACGCCATAGGCCAAGTCTCTCGTGGGCTTTCTTCACAGCACACGCGCCCTTGATGCAAGGAACAGCAGAAATAGGTTTGAGATTCACCCTTTAAAATGTATACTTAGCTTTGCGGTTTCTTAAGAGGGAGACTGTTGTCGTGTGTGTAGGAGATGTACAAACAGATTGATGCAGTTACCCAATTAAGATTTCAGGCAGTCTTTGGCAGCATAAAGAGATGTCAGGTGTGGCTGATGTACTTATCAGGTGAATGGTTACTTAATTTATTTGAAATTGGAAGGATCCATGCGAAATAGGGATGCTGGTCTTGTGCCCAGGCTTCATTAGGGGCAAATGGCAAATTTATGTCCTCAGGATTGAACATCAGTTGTCAGTGTGCCCCGAAGTAGCAACAAATATGTAGTGCTAGCTATGCTAAATCTGCAACGAGGACAGGAGCTTCAAAAATACCAAACAATCAAAAATAGACTATATCTTAACGTGAAACCTGTTAAATGGGTATCTCTCCATCTGCAAGTTTTTTGTTGCAGATCCTTCAAAACCTTAGACCTTAAGTAGGTGGATTTTGGAGCCTCTGCTATTGCAAGTAGCTTCGGATAGTCTTAGAATCCCATGTGAGTCCGCAGATGATGGATTAAAATATGCAGTGAGTCGTTAAATTGGTGCCAATTGAAATGCACAGGTTGTAAATCACTGCAGAATTTGACTCAGTAAATAGCAGTCGTAAGTGCGATACTTTGCAATTCTAAGCACTGCGTCTGTCCTAGGTTAGCTCCTTTTTTTTTTTTTCATTCTGAGGAACAGAAAATGCTTCATAAAGTACTAATTTACTGGTCTTCATGGGAAGCCTGAAAAGTGACACTGCTTTGTTGTCCTAGCTTTTAACTGGCTAAACTGAGTTACAGAGGGGATGGATGAGTTGCTTATGGTTGTGCATGAGAGCTGCGGTAGAGCCAGGAACATAATCCAAGTCTCCTGACGCCTGGATTTGAACTTTAAAACCAGATCATGTTTCCTTTGTGCTGTCAGCCTGTATACTGACCTTTAGGAATCGTATTTACCTACAAGTTCCCAGAAGAGATCTACTTTCCCTTGACATGCTTTCGTGGTATCAATTGCACTTTTCTTCTGATGATTATTTTGAGTTTATAGAATACACAGAGCAAACGGGAAATAGGAAATGGTGGATGTGGATCCACCACTTAATGCTCAAAAACTATCGCTGTAAATAGATATACATCCTTTCTTCAGACTTTGATGCAGAGGATAGAGTGAGTGTGCCCACAGTGCTGAGGATGGAGAGGGATCTGTGCTGGGTACAGTGGGAGGGTGCTGCTCCGAGATTCTCCTTTACATCGGGCTGTTTCAGTCCCCGTGCTTTCCAAGAAGCAAAGGACCGTTCCCCTCTTCTCATGTCTCTGTAACATTAAAGAGGCAACAGATAAAGAAGAGGAAGGATGTCTGAAAACTTTAGAAAACGCCAAGATAAGAAGAAAAAAAAAATTGGTGAGATTGTTTAACTCTGTTATGGTGGAAACGCATGAAGTCTGGTTGTTCTGACTCTTGAGGAAGGAGACCTCCATGACGAGATGTCATTAGAACGGGACTGGCTGAGCTCTGGCGTGCTGGCCTGTTTGAAAGCTCAGTTGATTGAAGGCAGCAGCAAAATCCTACATCGGAGCCCAGTTCTATGGGCCTTCCCAACTTGAGGAAGTCATGGGGGATCCTGTGTCATTGTCGTGGTTTTGTCTAGTGAGGGGGGGCCTAAGGTGGGAGCTTCTGTAGGAAACTGCTAGAAGTCGCTCCCCTTTGTTCAGTGGACTCGGCCGGGCCTAGGGCGGACCTGCTGCTGGCCAAGGCCGAGCTGATTGGTAGCAGAATGTTCTGTGATAACGCCTTTGTGATAACTTAAGAAGGGGAAAACAGAAAAAAAAAAAGAGAGAGGAGAGAAGATGTGAAGAAGCTGAGCAGGGGCAGAGGTGCAGAGGGGGAGGCGCAGGCCTCATGGGCCTTGCAGGCCTCACCCTCTGGCCTCCCGCCGGGCAGCCGACTGGGCCCAACTCGGCCCGGCCCGGCTGCAAGAAGTGGAAAGGAGATGAGAAGTGAATAAGATGTAAAAAAAGATCCTGAGAGACGTCTGCCAGCCTGTTGTGAGGAACGGCTGCAGACGCCAAGGTCAGTTCAGAAGGAGGGGGAGGAGTAATGCGGCTCCTGGCCAAGATTCCCCTGCAGCCTGTGGTGACAACCATGGTGGAGCAGGTTGTCCCCCTGCAGCCCATGGAGGTCCATGGAGGGGCAGAGATCCACCTGCAGCCTGTGGAGGACCCCACGCCAGAGCAGGTGGAGGCCTGAAGGAGGCTGTGGCCCGTGGAGGGCCCGCTGGGACAGCTGTTCTAGAGGGACTGCACCCGTGGAAGAGATGACCCACGCCAGAGCAGTTCCACGAAGGACTGTGGCCCGTGGGAGGGACCCCACGCTGGAGCAGAGGAGGAATGCGAGGAGTTCTTCCCCCGACCATGAAGCAGCGGCCTGAAACAACGTATGATGAACTGACTGCAACTCCCATTCCCTCTTCCCCGCCCTGCGCCGCTCGGGGGGGAAGGTAGTAGAGATAATGTTAAGCGCGGGAAGAGGGAGGGGTGGGGGGAGGTTATCTTGTTCTCTGTCTCATTATCTTGCTGTTTGTAGTAATAAATGAATAGTTTTCCCCAAGTTGAGTCTGTTTTGCCCGTGACGGTAACTTTAAGGATTTCTCCCCGTCCTTATCTCAAACCTTGAGCCGTTTTTCCTTATATTTTCTCTCCCTGTTCTCTCGGAGGGTGGGGGGAGTGAGAGAGAGACTGCGTAGTCTGGTCCGATCGGGGCTGAACTACGACAGTCATCATTAAAGTTGTATGTTTTCATGATCCTTTCCTCCAACGACTTTGTGCTGTTCATACGCGCAGCCCAAAGTAGCCATACTTCTACCCCAGGCTGCCCTCCTGCTGCTTAGTGTTTACAGTCTGTAGTGATGTCTGAATTTTCAAACTTACTGCTTAAAACAAATTAAGGCTTAGCTCAGTGTCTTCAGCTCTGTATCACAACAGAACCTTCACAGACACAAAAGAGATTATAGCTTTCAGTGCAGCCTTGGCTAAATATTACAGGAAGCATCTGAGGTATTTGACACTTAACTTGTCTTACGTTATCTTAGTTGCGGTTACGTGATATCTGGCTCAAGTCTTACAGAATCGAAGGCCAGTGTTCATATGTATTTGTTGTATAATTCTGAGAGCATTTTCCACATTCCCAAGTTAGTTTGCGTGGAGAGTGATACAGAGTTTCAAGCAATGTTTCCTAATGACATGAGAGTTATTATAACAGTTTATCCCTATGGTTCATCCAGTTCTCTAGATAGGGCTTATGTTTTATAGTGCTTGGACAAGCTTATGGAAGCTATGTATTGAAAAGGCATCAAGCGGAAGCAACGTGCAGAAGAAAGAGAATGGAGCCTGCAAATAAACTATCCAGAGCTCTTTAGATCTGCAGGCACAGCTTCATTACTCCCTCCTGACTTTCTCCTCCCTTTATAGCTACGGCTGTGTGGATGGCAGCCTTGCAAAACTGCGACAGAGCTCAACCATAGGGGCCAGCAAATCAGAGTGGAAGGAAACCTGAGCAAATCAAAATCGTGCTCCATGAGCGAAGAGAGATCACCTTATATGGGAACATCATGGGCAAGAAAATGACCTCCAGCTGAGCTGCGGAGGTCAGATCCCAAACAGATGGAAGATGTTAAAATGAAAACAAGAGCATTTAGGAAGAGAAGACAACACTTAATTCTGCATTGCTTATGCAATCTGAGCCCTCCTGTTTGTCTCTTCTATTATAAAAGCGTTATGTGTATGTACACATAGGTGTACATACACCTGTGTTATATGAAAAATCAATTTCTTCGTGGCTTATTCTAGCACCTAAATGCATCCCAGGTCTGCTTCTGGTTCCCACCTGTGCCTTTTTCAGTTGTTATTATGTAGCAGGATTTTGCTTGCTGAAGTGTCACTACTATCAACCATTGCCCTGTGGAGTGTGGTCAGCAAAAGCCTAAGGGGTGCTCACGGATATCTCAAGAAATTATTCTGTTTGTGCAGAATGTAACTTGTTCCTGTGTGCTAAAGCCTTTAAGACAATACTGGCAGCCCAGAAGCCTGTCTGGTTCTGAGCGTTTTGTCATGACTACAGCCATAGGTAGCATCCTAGGTGATTTAAAATACTAAAGGATTGGAAGAAAAGCATTAGATCTGTGTTGCAGGGTTTGTATATTTTGTGCCTCTATGTGGGACTTCTGTTGCAAGAGGACTCTGGTCCTTTTAGTCTGGGTCTAATGGATTCCGATCCAAACTTCAGGTCTTTCAGACTCTGAGCTTGAGATTTAACAGGTCCCACCTTGACAGCTCTGCATCTTTGCAGCTCCACCTCCTGTGTTTACAGTGTCAGATGGTGGCCTCACGCCTGCTCCTTGACCCACTGGACCAGATGCAAATAGTTGGCTTGCAGCACACTGACCAGCTCTGGCTTGTCCATCGTTCTGTGGAGCGGGAGAGGCTGGAGCCAAAGGATGTGCCATGTATTGGCTCTGCTGAGAGGAGTAATAACTTCGTCGCTCCCTTTTAATCCTTTGACCAATCTAAGACCAAATAGGATGGTGTCATATGCAATGTGAGATAAGAAGCTGGAGATCTCTGTGGCTGCTGATGACCCAAAAGCTTGCTTTACAATTGCCCGGCGCCTTGCCGTGGCCTTTGCCACCCTTACAAAATAGGAGTTGCATGCATCTGCCCAGTCCAGAAGTGCATTGTGCCTTCTTTGCACTGGTGCAAAGTGTTGGGTGGTGGAGAGTCAGGCCCAGAAGGAGGTCAGCGTGACTGTCAGCGTGACAGCTGGTGTCACTCCTTTTAGCCTCATCTCTACAGTTGTCCTGGCATTACTTCAGACTGGAAAAGTCTGGTAGTACTGAGGAGAGATGATGCCACCAACAGAAGGTGACAAGAACAGTGCTGAGCGATTAGCTCTGGAGCTCCGGGGTGAAATTTGGTGATCTTTCTGTGAACAAACCAAAGGAAGTGGCTCTTTGGGCATTAGTTCTGTTGAACTGCTGTTCTTTAAAAGGCCTGTGGTACCATTCTCATACAGGTTTCTGACTGTGGCTTTAAGTGAGGTGGCCTGGGAAGGATGCAGGGGTGGAAGAAGCACCAGACCAGCTGTGGTTTTCAAAAGCCAGTACCTCACAGGAAGTGCTAGCAACGGGTGTGCATGAGCAGCTGGAGTGCCTGACTCTGAAATGCATACGCAGTTAGAGTGTGAAATGTTTCCTTTATATAACTGTTGCTCTGTCTATTTAAGTGCGTGGTGACAGGATGCTGTGTTGTATGTGAGCAAATGTTTCTTGTATTGAGGGTTGTCTGGTTACAACTTGGCTTTCAGCACTTTGAATTTTGTGGCAGCAAACAAGGTCATTGATCTGGTGTTAGACCATTCTTGGAAGATGGATGTGGTTGTGGGAACTTTGTGGTGGGAGTGTGGCATAGGTTGTTATCTAACAAGGTGGGGTTGCTTCCACAGAGTTAACTAAGCTTCCTCTAAAACACTTGCAGTTTTGTTTCTTGCCATGCTGTCTGGTTTTGTTTCTTGTCTGAAAAATCCAGACTAACTCCACCGATTAATCTCAGGTTTACACCAGTGTTTCTGAGATTAGAGTCTGCTCTGTAGAGTCTCCTGTTCAGGGTCAGATGAAATGGCGAGTCACCCCTTGCAGCAGATTTCAAGAACAATAAGATGTTTTAGGAATATGCAATAATTGATTGCCTCGAAAGGGCAGATTTTCCTCTTGCTGCCAAACTAGGGCTGTTCTCAGTGATAAGTGTTTGCTGAACAAAGTCTGCTGAAATTCATAAAGTTGGTTTCATTCTCATGGGAGGGCAGCAAGCCAGGACATTGAGCACACTGATCCCAATCTCACAAAGAATTGAGTCTGCAGGAAATTCAAATTGCCTTACTAAGGTACTATACCCACCTACTGCTGTTCAGAGCTGGGTTCCCACTGCCAGTTTCCAACAACATGGTTATCCCAAAGCACTGTTCTCCAGCAGGGAGAGGCTGAAATGCTATTATAATAGATGCTATAAATAAAGAAACATTGATCAATTGCTTTGTATTTCTGTTCTTCAGATACTATTTTATCTGCCCTCCCTTGCCCCGGAACAGTCTGTTGTTAAACTGAAACGGTGCTAGCTCTTGCGTCTTGTTTTTCAAAGCAAACCTTTTATATTGCTTTTATATAGTGTGGAAAGTATCTTCTGAACATACAATAGTTTTTCAAAGTTGACAGTGGTTTTATGAGTTAGATGACTTTCCTGTCAGCTTAAAAACAGAGGCATCCTTCCTCCTTTTATTAACACATTTAATTAATGAGAAACTGAAAACATTACGCCGAAGTTTTTGAAGCAATCAGCATGAGACACAGAAATAGTCACTCTGGAAAGTAAAGGACTAAGTATTTTAAGCTGTCTTGAAAAAAAAACCAAACAAATGTAGAGTTGACCCTCCCATTTGTGACAAAAAAAAAGTCAAAAGTCTAAGTGCACAGCAGCACAGCATGGGTGAAAGTTTTTGGATGACATCAAGCCCTGTTGCAGTTAATTGGTGTTTCACAGATGGCACCTGAAGGGACAGGATGTCACCTCATGTTGTCTATCTCATTTAGGATGGGAAATAGACATTCTGTTTTTGCATATATCATATAATTTCTGACAAAGCCAAAAGTTACGAAAGTGAAACCAAGGCAGACTTTGGTCCAGCCGATGGATGTCTGTTACACAAAAAGGCTCTCAATTACTTGAAAATGTCATCTGACTTTTATCTTGCAGTGCATTTTGTCAAAGAATGATAGAAAGAAGCTGACCCATTTTATTCTTAGGGGCTTAGTTGTCCTTTCTGTTTTATCTGGCCAGTTGTTTAGTCATCGCTTACGGACTCAATCAGGAGACGGATGAAGTTAACAGCTCGGTTCGTGCTAGCGTGAAGGGAGTGGCTTGCACAAGCAACGGGATCTGGGATACAGCAGAATACACTATACCAATGCAGGCAAGTCTTAATTTAATGTCGGTCCAGTATTCAACTTCCATTGATACATCTGGTTGCTTTCCTGACATGTCTCTCTCCTACCGTTCAATGTGATTAATTTGCATTGGAGACAACAATGTTTAAAGCCAAATCTTCCCTTCCTCTCTTAATATAAATTACCATCTTTTATGAGATTTCTGTGGTGCTAGTTGTTACACAATTTTTACATCATCAATTTAGTATTTTGCTAATAGCAAAGCTAGGAACAGAGTTACTCCGGTATAGCTGTACTAAACGCAGTGGTGTTATTACCAGTTAATGCTAGTCTATCTTTCTCGGTTGTGATGCCAGTTTAAAAAAAAAAAAAAAATCACTGCCTTCTTGCTTCTGGCTCCTTGTTCCTGCCCTGCTGATGTCCCTGGCTTTTCCTGTTTGAGCCAGGTAGAATCTGAATGTCTGCCGTGGGAGGTAGAGCAGGAACAGCCGTGTCCTTCCAAGTGATGTTCTGGAATGACTGAGGTCTGAATCAAGTATGTGAAATTTCAGTCAGATTCATATTCTTTCCTCTGTGTAGGCAGTAAACTCTCTTTTCATGATGAGCAGCATCATTAAGACAGAGAATCCGCTCGAGCAGAGGTGCCCTAAGGGATACTGGAAAAAAAAATTGCATAAAAGAGCAATATAAATATCTCCCTCTCCACCTATGTAAAAAGTCTTATCTGCTCCTCACACAAGTCCTGTGAAAAAGGGAGTGTAGATATCCACAGTCATGATATGTAAACTGCATTTTCAGATGAATTTTTTTTTTTTTGTGGATACTATCTTCTATTGCAGTATTGACCAGTGCAGCATGTGCAAGATCTAACTTGGAGAATTGCTGTAGAACAGTGCAGAATCCTAAGATATATCTGAGAACATATTTTCAAAACCACAAAACTGAGTTCTTATCAGATTGCCTGTGCCGTTACTGAAAGGAGAAACAGTGCGCGGGAGCAGAGGAAAGGCAGATATGAAGAAGAGTACAGACTGGTGTGAATGAGGGCCAGTCTCATAGTCACTTCCTTTGAAGTCCATGGCCACTTAGCAAGTGGAGTGACTGCAGGATCTGTGTGAAGGGTCTGTAACACCCGTATGACAATGATGTAGTTCTCAGAATAAGTCAAGGGACTTGTGTCCTTTATTTGGGACCAGTTGTCCAGAAGGCATCATACTGTTTTCATCAGCTATGTGAGTTCTTTGTAGTGCCGAGATGGCCTGAATTTGGGCTCCTGGCTGGATTATCGCTTTCCCTGGCTTAGACTAAATGCTCGCAAAAAATGCTGACTTTCCAGGAGTGCAGAAAGAATTAAGGTTTTCTGTCTACTTTTATATCCTTGTTTAATTTGCTCATGTTGTTGAATTAAACTTGTAACTGAAACAGTTGATTTCTCGATTTATCCCAGGACTCAGATATGTAACTTTATATAAAACTGTGAAGGAAATTACTTCACCCTCAGCCCGAACAATGACAAACACTGTTGACCCAAGCAAACAAGGATTGATGAGATGTGGCAGGACCATGGTTTGGGTAGTTCTTTCTACAGCTTCCTGATATAGAAAGCTGCAACAATCTGAAATGTCACGCTCCCTTTCTTACATTTGAGGAGGAACGCACTGACATGTTAAAACTGTCTCTAACTGGCGAAAAACCTCTTGTCTTTGCTGAGTAAGAGCTTGTTTCTCTACAGGAATTCAAACAGGAAGATACGTGAATTATAATACAACTGTTAAACCTGTGAGGTCAGGGCATGGTGCCCTGTGGAAACCATGAGTAACTGAAAGAGTTATCTGATTTTTTTTTTAATGTCAAAAGAAGGATTTACTTTGACAAAGTCATGAAATAATCCCTTCGCCTAGGCACTTAGAGATGTCATGTATGCAAAACAGTTATTTCCTTTATAGTCATACTGTTGACACTCGTAATATCTAAATAACTTATTTCAACAATCTGTCCTGCTGTACGATTCTGCAGTGAAGTCATAGCCTCCAGTTTGTATCCTCATGCAGCTACCATAGAAACTGTTTTAGATGTCACAGGCTCATCTTGAATTCACTAGAGGCATTTGGCTCATTAATTCAAATGTCAAGGAAAACGCATCAACGTAAGATAGGTTTAATCAGTGACAGAAATAAAAAGTTTCCTAACTTGGGGTCTTCTTCTGCAAGGCTTGGGGCTCCATGGTGTATAAGTTCTTTGTGGGTTCATTTATCACAGTGAGGTTACTTCTACCTCCCAGTCAGGGTAGATTAGTTATCTGTACGTTGTGCTGCAGGCTAGAGTTTGGGGATCCACCTCAAACTGAAGAACAGCCCCTCCATCCTCTCTAGGCAGATGATGAAAACCTCAGTGATGGCAATCAGTAATAGTGAGCTGAAGAAAACTCTAGGAAAAAGACTGCCTGGAACAGTGCTTCTGTGACCTAGAGAGCAGGATGGAAGGGCCTCGCAGCCATCGTTTTTTATAAACCCGTGCCTGTACAGTGTTCCAAGACGAAAATATTCTGTTTCTATTCTCTATCAGCCAAAGTATGAAAAAATCACATAAAAGATTTTATTTCAACTGAAATGATGGAAATTAAGAAAGCAAATGATAATCAATTTCAGCTCCTCTCAACCAGCTTTGAAATACATGTGTAAGAAAGTAGGTCAATTATCACTTTTATTAACTCATTGCTTTTAAAAAGTACAAGTGTGATTTTTATGGATATATCCCATCTTTTCCCTAATTTTAGTTTTTTTTGCAGAGACTGAGCAGTTTTTCCAGTGCCAGGTCCCCTCCAGAGCCCACAATACCTCCTACAGCTCCTTCTGCTGAGTTTTTTTCAGGTCTTTAGAGAAATTTCCATTCCCTTCTCCTGAGGACAGAGTTGCGATCTGAAAAAAGGCTTTGTTCAACAACAGGAAGGCTGTAATTGTTCATACAGCATCCGGGAAAGATATGCATGAGCTTCCTGAGTTAATGAAATCCTAGGGCTTTTTTATAAAGTTTCAGTGACTGCCAGTCAGTTTTAAATGTCACGCTGCGTAGGCTCACTGCTGCGTATGTTACAGAGGGAATTTTGCTTTTAATTACATCGCACAGTTGACACATTCTGTCTTGTTTCCTAACCTTCCTCTAAAGTGCCAGTAGTCGGTCACTACCAGAGACCAAAAATAATGGATGAGAGGTTTGATGTATAAAGCTTCTTCGCAAGTTCCATTGGCAAGGGAAAAATGAGGAATCACTGAAAAGCAAAGCTGAGTGTTTATTTTCTCCCAGAACGGTATTTCAGACCAAAGTCAGAGCCCGGGAAGCTGTGCCATTTGGTTGAGATACTGAAGTAGCAATTTTGGGCTTTGGTTACACCCATGATTGTCTTTATTGCTCAAATTCCTTTAAAAGGTAAGTTTCATGAACTGTACAGGAGGCCTCCTTTTCCTTCCTGCGAGTTATGGCAGGAGCTGAACAAAGCTATTGCGTGTTGGCAAGAAGATTCTTTTATTTTTGATTATTTCTGCCTGAGGCAGGGCATAGTTGTCAGGTTAGCTGGCTGCAGGACAGGTGTTTACAACACCTTTTTCAGAAGAGCTTTGGATCAGATTCCAGATGCTTCCCAGTGGATGAATTCCGGACAGTTTCACCTTATAGGTTCATTCATTTTCAGTTCTTCAAAAATTAACATGCATTATTAATGTCTTGACTATTGTACATCGAAACTTACCAGTGACTTTTGTGTCCAGGTAGCATCCACAAATGTTAATTTGGTTTGCAATCAAGCCTCGTTCGTTGACTTGGTTTAGAAGACACTCATGAGAAGTCCCTCACGGAAGCTGCATGTCATCCAGCTAACGTGCTTCTTGTCATCACAGATCTCTGATGCAGAGGCATTGCTCAAAATACAATGTCAAGAAAAATATTCCCTGCTTAGAAGCACTGTCCTTTGTGTGGATGACTGCTTTGAAGACTGGGTTTCCCACTTGGAATGGCTGTCTTGATGGAAATTAAAATACTCCTGGTTCATTCTTAAAATGGAACAGTACCAATATTCCAGTTCAGCACAGTCTCTGCACTAGACAAACAATGCTAAAAATTGTATCTCTTATTTCCTATAGCCCTGGCAAGTCCTGGAGTGTAGCAGAGGTTCTCTCACACAGTCTAGGCCAAGGTTACCCAGCTGGCAATTTGTGGGAAAATTCCTTCTTTCCTGCCTCATTAACTTCAGAAAAATCACTCTTTTGAGGAATGGTCAGACTGGCAGCCTGTTTTCCATTGTGTTTGCGTTCTACCTACATATTTAGTGACACAAACCACTGCAGGGGAAGTCTCAAACAAGTTGTCCTGCCTTCTCTGCTAGGAAGGCAGGACAACTTTTGGTGATTGACACCTGAGTTCCAGAGGCATCCTCTAGGATCGAGCGCATGGCTCATTTTTGTACTCTTACCAGCTGTGCAGCTCTGGTGTGAATGGCCACCTCTCTGTGGGGACCAGCAACGAAACTGCCAATTCATTGTGCAGAACTCATCAGCTGTCAAATGGTGTCATTTCTTACTACTATTCTATAGCAAGATTTATGTGAGAAGTCTCCTGAGATCATATTTCAGCTGCATATAGAGACTCTGGTTAGGCTTGGCCCGCACAAACAAATGCAATAGAGAGAGAACAATTTATACCTAAAACTAAGAAAACCACCTCTATCTTTCTTGATCCCCTGAGCCACCTAACTCCCTGCATGTCAATCTGTTATTCTTAGCAACATATTCCTCCTACTGACAGCTTTCCAGGTAATAGTAAAGTAGCATAACATTAACTGATGTATTTAAGTAAAAGGAGTTAGTCAATTTGATGTTTCTTTTTTAGGCCTCCTGTTCTGAGGAGTTCTGAAGACTTCACTGTGCTAATAAGGAATAACATTCACTTCCCAAAATTTAATTACACCAGGTAAATGCAGACATTCTCAATGCTTTCTGAAGAGTGAATAGTTGTGCTCTGAAAAAAAATGTTGTTTAAATTGGCACCTTCTTTACTCAAAAAGGCTATGCATTCAGGGCTGTATCTGCCTGAGTGGCAAATATCAGGTGTCTGTAATTCTTTAGCCCTATTAAACCTTCAGGAACAGACCTCCCAGCATAACTCTATTTCTTTTATGCACTGGACAATAGAATTGTTCATTCAGATACACTGGTTTATGTTAGTGTAAAATAACTAAAATGTAGCACAACAGATGTGCAATCCAAATTATAAGGTGGAAGTGTGTAGTTTACACAGGTAAAATTTTGCTGGTGATAATATCCAAAGAGTAAAGAATTCATCTTGATTCCTGGATCCTAGTTAGGGATACATAGATTTGGTAGCTACAAAACCAAAAGCTCACAAACTGAGTATATTTAACACAGGTTCTAGCAAGTGTGAAGTCCCTCACCTGTATCTGTAGCTGCTCCAGCTTGTTTTTAAATTTAAACAATTGCTAGTGTATGCCAACTTGTATAAACAGAGCTGCTGATTGCAGTAGAAGTAACCAAGCGAGTAAGGGAGGAAGAGCTAGAAATGATCCTACAATTAATGTATGTCAAGAGTTTTTTTTTTTTTTTTTTACATCAGTAAGATGTCGTAAGAATGTAAAATATTATCATATCAGAGATCCATGCAGCCCAGTGTCCTACAGCTAACAAAGATCAATGGCAGGAGAAAGACGGGTAACAAATGTAAGTTGCTGCTCTATGGATACAAAAATGCAGCTGATCCAGGAAGCTTCAATGGAGCTGCGCACGGCATGCACTGCATGAATGCAGTGGGCTTTACTCACAGCCCTGACATGGCAGAGTCACACCAGCTCCATCAGGGACATCTGCAGGGAATAGTGATCCTTCAGAACAGCAGAAGGATGTCGTGAAAGGGTTGTCCATGAAGAGGGCATTGCTCAAAACCTTGTGCCTGTCAACTTCAGTTGCCTCTTCCTCTTTTTCAGTACATTAATGGTTGCTTCTCTAGACTGCCTCTACTAATCCCCCAGCCCTTTAGACATGTATTTTTAAGGAAGAGTGAAGAGGGGAGTACCTAAAAGCCCTGCACAACCACATTCCTACAGTTAGTTCCATACCATCTCTTCCTGTTCCTCCCTCTGTCCCCACAGCTCCCCGTGTCCTTGCTATCCTGGATACTGGAAATACAGGTCCTTGCAATGTGCAGTTGCAGGACATTGTTACTGGAGTACAGACTGAAGAACCCAAGTCCTGGGCTCAGATCCATGCTATGTTTGTCCCCAGTTCTCCAAGTAACTACTCCAGTTGACAATGCCCATTTCTTCTGCTGCACGAGTGATGTATTTGTCCTATGTTGATGAGCCACAGGTTATCTTGATAAAGAAGCCTCTGAAAACAAGCTTGCAGCATGCTCAAGGCAGCATTGTTGAGGTAAAGACAGACACTTAACCCTTGGGATCCTCCCTTCAGAAGAGAGAGCTGAGGAATGTCATTCCAAACTGATTTGGGTTTCTGCTACCCTTCTCCCTCCATATTTCCAGACTAGAATCTGAGGGGCTAAAACTAGGTTCTTGTTGTCCGCTTCAAGTGAATAGGTCCTGTGACCAGAGGATGTATTTTCTACAGTCAACTAAAAATTGCTGCTTTCCTGTGGTGGGCATGTGCCAGCGGGAGTGCGTTGGTGTTGAAACAACTTGCAAGGTGTCGATTTGATTTTGCTAGGGTGGGCGTTGGCAACACAGAAAGACAATCCTCCTCCAGATCTGCTGATCTATCGTCATGGTCCCTATTGTGCTGTGTCAAATGAGAAACCCAATGATGAGGATCACTCTTGTAAATTCTCTCTGCAGTTGGATGAAACAGCAAATGCTGTTTTCTTTAATTTATGTTGGGAATTGTTGTTGCAGAGCCACCCTGTGAAATTCTGTGATACTGGCAGCTGCTGCACCAGTGGATTCAATGAGAACCATGACCATGAAGAACACAAGCTGAGGCAACCTCTCAGACAAAGGGCCTCTTCCCCAGACTGCCAAAAGTGGTGCTGCTGTGGCAAATGCCAGCCAACACAGAAGTACCATGAGCAGCTCTGCTGCCAAAGCGAAAAGAAAAAGGCAGTGCATCACAACCTCCCACTGGTTTCAGCAGCTGTTACTGTCCAGTCACACCCTGAAGAAAGCTCTTCTCTACAAAGACCCCTTTCTGGACTTGGCGGATGGCAGTATCGACAGCCAGCTGCGTCACCTTGCTTACAAGCAATACGTTCACTGGTGCTTTGCTCTTTTGATCTGAAAGACAGAGCCCCCATCCCAAGCTCCTGCAGGTGGAAAATTAGAGATACTTATCCCAAAGCAGTCAACAACTGTGCTGGTTTTAAGATGGAATGAGGATATAGCAGAACTGGAGCTCACACTGTGATTCACCTTGGACATTTAACCTTTATTTTCTTTCATGGACCTATTAAGAAAAGAGAAGATAGCGTGTGACTCCCCAAAATCTTCTGTAGTACAGCTGAATTCTTGTATACTGCCTTTGAAGAGGCACAAGTGCCTACTGCTTAGATAGAGGAATAAATACCTTGAGCGAAAGTGCTTGCTTCAGCTTTTGCTTCATTCTGTGAGTCACCCCACGTCGTTTGGAAATGTAGGCTCTGGGGTGAATTCTTAGGGCTACATTTTAGTGGGAGGTTCCAGGCCTCTTGCCTTTGCACTGTTGCGTACCGGAATCCAGCCAAGTCAGGAGAACGACCAGCGCCCTGAAAATAAGATGGAGCCAAGAGTCATCTCAAAGCATGACGCCTGAAGGAAGGAAGTCCAGAAGACACATCACTTGAAAACACGGTCCTGAGCATTTTTCTCCCCTAGCCTCACCACCTTTCTGCAGCCCTGGATCAAGGGGCTCTAGAAAGAGGCCACTGAATGTGTAGTTTCATAACTCGCCGTTGAACGGGCTTCAACGGGCTCATTTTAGATTATTTCAGTGACACAGACAAAGTATTTCCTGAAAAGCCCAGCTGTTCTCTTTGTATTACTCCTTTTAGCTTGAACTCAGGAATTACAATGAAAAGTACTTTTACCATCTTTGTGTAATATTTTTGGGCATTTCATTCATACTCATAAAAATTGTAATGTTGGATTTTGGCCTCCTGCTCTTAGCTTCAAATGGCCTTGCCTCCTACACCTCCTCCTACTGAACCTGGCACAGTGCGCGTTCCTTTGTGCTATGATGCATAAAGCCAGAGTAGAGACGAGGAGTAGCAAATTCCAGGTAGATTAATCCGTGTTCCCAGCACCTTTTCAGTTCTTTCTTCTTGCACTTGAACACGTTCTATTTTTGTAGAAACAAGGTGAGAAGGATTGTAACCTGTATATTCTGCGCTCCTTTCAACTAAGCTTTGTTCTTTCTGAGCTAACCCAGCAGTTTGTCGTTTCCATTTCCTACATGTATTTCAAGATATATCGCTGGCAGATTATGCCAGCTGTGTTTATATCTTCAGTTGTTATATGCATTAATTGTATTAACGTTCATATTGCAGCATCTTATATATGGGAAAAGATTACAGTTGGCGTTAATGCATTCCTGTTCTGACACATGAACCGACTTTCCTTTTGGAAAGAGTTACACTGAATATTCACTTAAGACTGTGATTTTAATCTCCTTTCACATTTGTATATATGTTCTTCCTTATCTTCCTCTTTCTAGTCCTTTCAGTTTTGTCTGGTTTTGTAATAAATGGAGCAGTTTACTAATTACAGCTGCCTCAAAGTCTCTTTAATAGTTTTGTATCGTTGGAAATTCCCACTGCCATTTTGTCAGTTCATTTCATGTCTTTCTAATACTTTACCTGCTATTATGAGGCTTATGGTGATGTTTCTAAAATGAGCACTGTGCTGGGCAGCTCAGCATCAGGTGGAAGGTGCATGAATTTGGTGGTGCAGATCTCCGCTTTTATAGCAAAGATCAATTCTGCAAGAGGATAAATAAAGGATTTGCTCATTGTGGATGGGAGGTGACAGTCTTAGGTATGTTTCTGCTGTCTTTTGCAGGCAGGTGCTCTGTCCTCGCCCTGAGCCAGCTGCATGTCTGGGTGTTAGGATGGCCCTTGCCTGAGGTCATCTGTCCAACTTCTTCGGGAGACTTCACGGCCCAGACTCTGCATAGGGCTGACAGCGGCGGACTTCCAGGTAACGGGTGACTCACGTCTGGCCAGTATGGAGGTGAAAAGCTCCCCAGAAACTAGCTAATAATGAGTAGCATGGGGGAAAAAAAAAAAATCCCTCAGATTTAGCAGCCAGGGTGAGAGCATCCTCCTCAGGACCACCCCCCCACCTGCCCTTCCCAACCCCGTCTCCCCGCACGGCCCAGCTCCAGCAGCGGAGGCCTCAGCCTTGCCGAGCCGCTGCGCCAGAGGGCTCGGGGCGGCGGTGAACCCCTTTTCCCTGCCGAAAACAGCCGCGGGAGAAGCTGAGGCGCCTCGGGGCAGCCGCTGCCTCCTCCTGGGCTGGCGGGGCGGGGACGGGCCCAGGCCGGTACAAGCCCCGGGGCTGCGGCAGCGCTCTCCGGGCTGCTGGGGGCGCTGTGGCTCCGCGGGGCTGCGCCAGCCGCTGCCCGGTGTCGGCGGGTTCCCGCCCTTCCAAGGCCGCCGCCATGGTGGCGTGCGGCGCTTTCCGCAGCTTTCTTTTCGAGTACGACACCCCCCGGATCGTGCTGATCCGCAGCCGCAAAGTGGGGCTCGTCAACCGCGCGGTGCAGCTCGCCATCCTCGCCTACGTGATCGGGTGAGCGGCCCCCCCCACCCCCGCACTGCTCGGGGGAAGCCGCCGCAGCCCGGCTGTAGGCAAGAGGAAGGGGGGCAGCTTCTCTTTGGGAGCCCCCGGGGAGCGTGGGGCTGAGGAGCGGGGAGCCGGCCCCCCTCCCTCAGGCCCTGACAGGAAGGCCGGGATCCCCGTTTTCCGTCAGGGAGGCGCGGGCTGAAGGGGCGGGAAGGGGTCGAGGGGAGGCCGGGGCTGGCCCGCGGCAGCTGTCGTGGGTGTCGGTAGCGAGAGGGGACGGGACAGCTGAACCGGGCGGGCTGGCCTTCCCTGGGGCGGGGGAGCTGCTTAGAGGCAGCTGCAGGCAGGACTGGTCCCTTCGAGAGCCGGGACCGTTCCGGAGGGTGATCGCCATTCACCCGGAGGGTGAATGGTTAATTGCAGTAATTACACGCAGCCAAGCCACTCTGAAAAACAAAACAAACAAACAAACAAACAAAAACAGAAGGGAGATTGCTAGTCCTGTGACCCTTTTGTAGGGAAAACACTATGAAACTATCTGGACCGGCCCTTTCAGGTGACACATGAAAAAAAGAGAAATTCCCCCTGCCTGTGCTGGTTCATGGTGCTTATCTGTCTTTTATTGTTTCTTGCAGCTGGGTCTTTTTGTGGGAGAAGGGCTACCAGGAAACAGACTCTGTGGTCAGTTCTGTAACCACAAAGGTGAAAGGAGTAACGCTGACAAACACATCTACCTTGGGAGCCAGGATCTGGGATGTGGCTGACTATGTCATCCCTCCTCAGGTATCGAGCTCTTTCATGTGCAGAGGGAGGGTTTTCTAACAAACAGCTACTGCTCTGCCGAAGTTTACTGAGGTTTGGAGCAGCTTTGGCTCCAGCCTGGCCTTGATATGAGAGAATGAAGCAGCTTTGTTTTGTTACAGATCATGCTGAGCACCAGCACCACGAGCCCTGGGGAAGCTTGTGTCAAGAAAAGTGTGTCTGTGTGTGCTTGTATAGGAGGGAGAATTTGGCAGGCTTCAGGAAAAAAAGTTGCAATGATAACCACATGTCCTCTTTCTTACTGCTTTCTAAAGCAAACAAGTCAAAGTTAACTTGTTGGCAGAAACCCTGGGAATAGCCTGCAAGTCACTTGATCCGGAACTGAACAGGAGATATTGCTGTAGTTACTGATTGACTATCCCTGTGGGAATCTGCGCTGTGTGAGCGATACGTGGCAGCCTTCAGGGTTGGCAGGCATGGCCAAGCTGCTAGTTGTGGGTCACCCTGTCTGCATGAGATGCGGTGCAGGAAAAAGTGACAGATTTATCCAGATTTTGGCTGAATGATGATATTTACATATCAGCAGAGCAGAAGGAAACAACAGGTCCCGAATCATACAGATCTGAAAATAATGGAAATGGTGCTCCTTGGAGTAACAAACGAGGACTGGTCAAATTTCTAACAGATATATTGAAAAAAAAAAAAAGAGTACGAGTTGTGCTCAGACTTGCAGCTGGAGCTTTGTTTCTGCTCTTGCCTTGTGAATCCCTTGAAGAGCTGTGTGATCTCTGGTTTTGTAAGATGAATGAGGAAGTTTGGGCCAAGTGGGAGGACAGAAAGCATTGCTAGTCCCACAAGCCTTCCTCTGCCTGAAGACAGTGGCATCTGGAGATACATGCAGAAATCTGCTCCTTTAGTGCTACACCTGCACCGTCCAGAGGAAGTTCCCTCTGTGAGGCCACCTGGGCTCTGTCAACAAAGACATTTGGGGCAGTGCATCGGATATTGCTTGCAGACTGTCTTAAATTTCCTTCTTGTTTTGCATGTTCAGGAGGAGAACACTGTGTTTGTCATGACCAATGTGATACTCACGCTGAACCAGAGCCAAGGCCGGTGCCCAGAGGTAGGTACAGGATCTGCTTTAATCCTGCCTTGTGTGGGTGGGAGTGCAGGGGAGAGAGTTCATAGAGTTTAGTGTAATATTGTTCCTCTCCAGCTTCCAGATGATAAAACAGAGTGCAAAGTGAAGAACAACTGTGTTCCAGGATACATCAGCACCCACAGCAACGGTAGGAAGCCTACTGTAAGGGCTCCTTTCAGTGCGTGTTGTGATACTTCTGTGTTGTGCCTTCCCTCCTGTGAAGGAAGCAGCATTTCACTTCAGTCTCCTTGTTCTCATTCTCTCACACCTAAGAGAACTGAAAGGACAGCTCAGATTTTTCTTCTGAGGGAGAGCAGATGGGCTTAGATTGTGTTGGGTGGATGCTGGACAGATATGCATTTTGGTGAGTTAGCAAACAGTGAGAGAGCTTTTTCAATACCTTGAGTCTGTGAAGCAGTATTTCACATACATGAGGATTTGACTCAGAAAAAGGCCCTGATTACAATGGAAGATACTGGAGGTCTTGGTGCTGGTACTTCACCTCTGAGCCGATTGCTTTCATCTTACAGAGTGAGGAGACATCACAGGGCAAAGGCTGTCTCTGTATTTTTGCTTGGTGGTGTCTCCATTCACGTGTCTTTCTAGGCGTCCAGACCGGGGAGTGCGTACCGTACAACGACAGTATCAAGACGTGTGAAATCTTTGCATGGTGCCCTGTGGAGGATGATTATCATATACCCAGGTGAGTGCTCTGTCTTCTGACTCTGCGGTGGCCCTCCTGAGAGGAGGCTAGCAGTATGTGGGGATGTTTCTCCCTACCAGGTACTGTTGGAAAAAGCTGAAAAGGGGATCACCAAGGACCCTGCAGAGTCCTGTTTGTGAAAATATAAGTGAAACTTTTTTTTTCCTATTGTTTTGTAGGCCAGCGTTCCTGCAGGAAGCTGAGAACTTCACCATTCTGGTCAAGAACAACATTTGGTACCCCAAGTTCAACTTCATGAAGTAAATAATGTGTGGGGTATTGTGCTGTCTGGTCTCTTGGGCAGTAGAGGGGAGCTGAAGGAGTGGAGGAAGATGCAACAAATTTTCTCTCTCTGTTCCTCTGTAGGCGAAACATCCTCCCCACTATCAACTCCACCTACCTCAAGAATTGCATCTATGATTCTCAGACAGATCCCTTCTGCCCTATCTTTCGTTTAGGGAAAATAGTTGAAGCTGCAGGACAGAACTTCCAGGAAATGGCTGTGGAGGTATTTGGCAGACCCTTCTCTCGGGGTTCAGCTGTGTAGAAGAGGAGCGGGAGGTGGTTGTCCCCCTCTGCCTTGTGGCGTGTGGCAGAGGACACAGAGTGGCTGCGGAATGGAGAGCTACTCTGATCAATTCTATTTAACAGATATTTGGCTTTGGCTTGTTTGGGTGGGGTTATGTGCAAGGTCCTTCTGTAGCAGCGGGAAAGAGTGTTTGACTGAGACTGGGACAAGGGCCAGTAAATCAGGGTCCTGGTCAGCAGAGAGCCCAGTGCTGGGCTGACCATACACTTGGTCTGCTCACCTCCTCTCCTCTGCTTGGCAGGGTGGAGTCATGGCCCTGCAGATCAACTGGGACTGCAACCTTGACAGAGCTGCTTCCCACTGTGTGCCAAAGTACTCCTTCCGGCGCCTTGACAACAAGGACTCTGCCCACACCGTCTCACCTGGCTACAACTTCAGGTAGTGTGGCTACGGAGGGCACCTGGTGTCCTTGTGGCTCAGTGTGCCAGTGGCACAGTTACGGGCTGCCTGCACACCTCTGGCAGTTGCGAGTAGTCCTTGAACTTTCAATGGTGTTGTAAAATTTGGAGAGTTTTTGATGCTGCAGAATGTAGAGCAGGTCAGATCCTCACTGTGTCCAAACCACAGCAGAGGGGGAAGGTCAGTGAAGCTCCACTGATTGCATCTGAGTGTCACATCTGCATCAGCATTTGGGTGATGGTTTGGGCTAGCCTCCCATGGCATGGCAATGTGAGAACTGACTGCTCCAGGGCATGCTGGTAGGGCAGTATTTGGGAGGGCAGCCCTGTGGGGATACAATGCATTCTGCCCAGTACAGATAGGTCCAGCACCTCCAGTAAAACCCCGGGTGCAGAGCTGGTTAGCTGGTTGCATCCGGAGTCAGAGGTATAATAATATGGATTGGCCACCTTGCTGAGATCCTTGCACCAGTCCGGCTCGTGAGGAAACGCGGCTCAGGGCTGCGCTTGTTTCTAGAATCACAAACTCCCACTTAGTGCAGAGGATCTCTTGGTGGAACTTGAGTGAATTCACTGGGAAGCTGCAGTCATGCAGACAGCACAAGCATGTATTTGGGAGGTGCCAGGCTTGCAGGTATTGGGGTGTCAGGTGAGACCGGCTGGAGGATATTGGAGCCCAGCTGGTGCGGGTTTTGAAGTGCTCTTGCTGATTCCAGACCGTGGGACAGCCTTACCAATCCTTCCTCTTCTCTTCCACCCTCTTCTCTGCTTCTCCTGGCTTAGTCAACCATGTAGCGGAGTAAGTCTGATCTCACTTATTTGTTCCCATCCCTTTTCCCTATCATTTTCCTGCGAGTCACCTTGTGCGGGACAGGGAGCAGCCTTTGCGTGCCAGGCTGGGCTGCGCTGCCTCCCTCGCTGCCTGCTCCCGGCCCTGCCCTCTCGTGGCTGCCTGCGCTCTGCAGCCTCCTCCTTGCCTCTGTCTGAGGGGGCTGAGTCTCACGTGGAGCTGAATTTCCTCCTGTCTGTCCTTCTGGTCCCCTGCTAAAGCTAACTTTCTCCCCTCTTTAGAAGTCTCTTTATTTTGCCTGCGCTAACTGCTGTCTTAAACTCACCTGTTCTGGGCTTTTCTCCTGTATGTGCTTGCCTGCATGAAGTCTCCCCACATCATTTGTGGAATTACTGATGTTCAGCCTGTCCTCTTGGGATGGGGGACATGCCTGGATGTTGCATGATCACATAAGCAACCTCAGAATTTCTAGCTAAGCTCTGACCTGTCTTTTCTCTAGGTTTGCAAAATACTACAAGGATCGTGACGGCACTGAATCACGAACGCTTGTCAAGGCTTATGGCATCCGCTTTGATATCATAGTGTTTGGAAAGGTAGAGTGACTTAATTCCTGGTGAGCCTTGTGGTGAGGGCTTTCAGAGATGCTGAAAAACATACTCACCTTTGTAACTGTCTTCTAGGCAGGAAAATTTGATGTAATTCCTACAATGATTAACATCGGCTCTGGCTTAGCGCTGTTCGGCGTGGTGAGTGACACTGTCTGCACTTGGGCTCAGTTCTGGCTTAGTGCCTCGGTCCTGAGGATCATTGTCTTAAACCCTTTCAATCTCCACTAGGCAACAGTGCTGTGTGACATCGTTGTTCTGTATTGCATGAAGAAGAAATATTACTATCGAGAGAAGAAATACAAATATGTGGAGGATTATGAACTGGTAAGCATCAGTGAAGGCAGAGTGAAGTCAAAGTTACTTCCTCTTCTGACTCTGGAGAGATTCTGAAACAGGATGTAGAAAGTCCACATCAAATGGGGATTTTGAACTACAACTTTGAGGAAACTTTGTCTTCCTCAGAGAAGCTAATTTTTACCTCAAAGCTGTTGCAGGGAGGAGCACTAGAAACAAATATTGCCGTGTTTCCTGGGCAACCACACATGGAGAGGGAAATGTATGTTCAAGAACTTGTCATGCTCCCACTGCACCTCTTTCTTGGATTGCAGTCCTTGGCAGTTGCCTTCTGAGAGCTGCAGACAACAGTTCTGTCCCCATCAAATCCTTCCTTCTTGGCTTTTGGGGATTCCTGCTGCTGTGAACAAACCCATTCAGTGGGTTGGTATTTTCTGAGACCAGTATGCTGACAGCTGTAGCTATGCCTCCCTTCAGGTTCCAAATGATCTGTTCGGCCAGGAGAAGGATTTAGTGGGGTTGCTTGACTGGTGCTGAGGGCAGAGCTTGTCCCTGCAGCCCTGTGCTTGGTGGGAAGTGTTGCTGCAGAGGGTGGATTTCTGAATCAAAAGACCTTGCGGCACTGGAAGTGTAAAGTCTGAGTAGCGTAGAGTAGCCTGCCTGTGCAGCGGGTTTTATGTGAGAGGAAAGGGGAGAAAGAAGAGTTCTGGTAGAAAACTGTAATCTCTGATCCTTGCAGGGAGTCAGTGAGACATACGGAACAAACTCCTGACCTCCTGCTGCTACAGCATCAACTGCTGCTGTGAACTGCTGCTGTCAACTCTGACCCTGCCATGAGACCCACCCTGCTCTTCATTGGAAGAAAGTGGGGAACAAACCTGACAAAAGGACCTTCTTCAGTATGCTTTACTACTTCTGCTGGCTGGAGCCAAGCCCAGAGAGAACTGGATCTGCTCCTCATCTGCTGTCTTTCCAGGTTAATTGCATTACACACTTTGGTAGAGTTGTGCTTTTGTTTTGTGCCAGGCCTCTGCACTGGGTAAGCCTGGGAGAGGGACTGCTCTGACACTGTCGTTTTGCCAGTCCTCCGGCAGCAGAGAGCACAGGGTAACAGGCACAGATTCTTCCTTACAGTGAACATGGCCCCTGCCAGGTGCTGCCTGATCTTGGGGGAGCAGCTCCTTGCCATTGTCAAATCACTTTTCCGCGCCCTGACGGATTGTGATGCTTAGCTGAGCCTGTGCCTACTATTTAATCGTGTCTCCAAGCTCCAGTGGCCACGGACTGAGACAAAGCAGTGTCTCTTTCCATTGTCCTGTGGTAAAGGGCTTACTGGTTACAGATTTTTTTTTTTCCTATTTTGTCTAATTATTATGGTACTACTTTAAAATTTACTTTAATAAAATATTACTCTCTCTCTCAGCCCCCTTGGAGTCCTGCAAGCTGCGTTTTTCCTTGTTTATTTTTCCCCAGGGCCCGTGAGGGTTAGGGTGAGTGAATTGTCTTCATTTTACACAGATAGCAGCTGTTACTGGAGCACCATCAAAGCCAGTGCTGCTGTCTGCTTTGCCTCTTGATTCTCTGAGCAAGAGTGTGGCTGCAACTACAGCTTCTGCTCCACATTGGTTCTCCTAACACCTTGTCTCTGTTGTGTTAAAACCCAATCCAAGGGAAAAGATCAGACCTGCATTTAATGGGTGCACACAATTTGATTTAAGTTAATTTGTTGGCTTTTATCTTCACATGGCTCTGAGCATCTCTGGTGATCACACTGGCACTCAAGGTACAGCGCTTCCCTTTCTCTCAACTTTTTTTTAGCGTTACATAGCCCAGGGACCCATTCCATACCTCCAGCATCCTCGCTGGGGCTTTGCTGCCTTTTTGGAGCAGCGTGGTACATTTGCTGCAGCATTATTGTTTTGTCTTATTCTTTCTTTGCCTGCCACTGAGCACTGAGTGTCACAGCTCAAATGGTGCCTTTCCAAGAATCAGCGCTGCAGTCTGTGCCTGTGAATGGCTCAACTTGGATTATCCAGTGGCTAAAGCCACTGTCGTCTCATCCTAGCCCAAATCCCCAGTAATGGTAGAGCACTGGACCTCATTAACCCAAGAAGATGCTTTCAGACTCCTCTTCCAACAAGCAAACTCTCATAGCTTGATAAAGACCAGTCAAACATGATAATGGTTTCACTTGATCAACTAACTCTGGTTTGGTTGCATGTCATTTATTTCAGCTTGTACAGAGAAGCTTGAACAGCTGTGTGGAAAAACACTTAGTTGTTGTGTTTGTTTGTTTGTTTTTCTTTCTTCTTAGGTAATATAATTTAAAAGTGGTAAATACACAGTATTTAAAACTTGATACACCTGATAAAGTTAAATGCATAATAAAGGGGCAGGAATGAAACACAAGCCTCAGTCATTAAACAAACAGTATAAAAATCAGCAATAGTTCAGGACCTTAGAAAAGAAACAGCTCAATTGCCTGATAGGTAAGAGGGGACCACCAAGAAAAACTACTCAAGACAAGAGGCCTGGTTTCCCCTTAGCACTTTCCTGTGTGCTTTCAGAGCCAAAAAGGCTTAGTACCCAGCATTACGCCGACGGTCAGCACTAGGCTTGCTTGAAAGGGAGGGAGCTGGGGAAATCAAGCTACAGCCCCGTTCCAAGGCACAAGCAAAATGTTTACTTCACTATAAGAAAAAAAGCTAGCTTTACCACTAAGGAACATCAGCTGGGGAACAGAGCAGATTTATATACACAGTACAGCGTCTCTAACAGGTCATGCATTTAGCTAGGGCTTCCTCACACAGCCACGCTTTACGCTTCTAACAGAACTAATCACCCAGAAAAATCTACATGGAGTTTCTTTCAGAAATACGCATTTGGATGCAGCTCTACTGCAGCTGGCAGTAAGAGACAATCATTTCGGAGAGCGCCTTAGGGAAGTACTGAGCTTTAGGATCCTTACAAACCAAGCCTGTGCTAGCTGTAAGATGCTGATCTATGGTAATAGCTGAGGCCCGCTAACGATGTGGCTGGGCATCGAGGAACTGGTACAGCTTATTCTGTTTAGCAGCTGTGTTGCATCTGGCAAGCCTGTTTGGTAAACGTAAACCATCTTGCTAGGCACCAACAAATCACAGACAGGAGATACGCAGCACAGAGCATCTCTACAACTCCCCTTTAACAAAACACACCACACATATTACTATGCACCAACTATAAATCAGATCCCCCTTTTTTTTTTCTTTTTTTTTTTTGGCAGAACAAGTCCATTTACAAGGTTAGAGAACCAAGCTGCCCACTGAAGTGCATTTCTGCAATGAAAAGTCCTGTTTAAGAATGGGGAGCAGGCAGCTGTAGTGGTGCTGGCACCCAAAGTTAACTGTTTGTTTTTCCCAGAGCTGAAGATGCAGGGCTTTGGCATAGCCTCGGACTAAAACAGGAGGAAAACAGCGCACCTTATGGCTCCAGACCTCATAGTACTGCTCCTAAACCACGAACCATCGCCATGGCTTTGGAGAGAGGCCAACAGCGCAATGTTTAGGTAATTATTTGTGATTTAGGGGAGCACTGCTTCAAGTGATCAAAACATGTAAGGGAGTTTGTGTAAGCACCTGCACATTTGCTAACGCTGTCCTGGCTTTAACGGAGACCTGTCCTAACCAGGAATTACTGGGCCAGGTTCGACTGCAGCAGAGCCAAGGGCGCTCTGCTGCTTGTGGTGCCCAAGATCAAGGAAGACAAGAGGACAATCACTTCCTAAAGGCAGGGCACTGGTGGCCAGGGTTAGCAGGCCGTTAACCAAAATACTTGGGTCTCTCCTAGTGCCTTCTTCCTCAAGGCAAAGAATTACACCTTAGCAATCCCCTACACATTGGGACATTCGAATCCTCCCCCTCTTTCAGGTACACCATCATTTTAAATGCCTCACTCAAGGTCATGCAACCACATCAGACTGAGAAGAGACGGCCAGACCTTTCCCCTGCCCCAGTCCCACGCTCCATCCACAAAACAACTGTACTTACCATGACCCCTTTCCTCCAGCAATCCCTGACTCTTCTCCAGCTCACCCACACTCCGCTGGACACTCTAGCTTTGTCCGAGCACAGAAAACTTGGGAAAGTGAGTCTGGACATCAGAATCTCTCTCACCATACAATAGATTATTATTTTTTTACAAGCACCACAAAGTAATCAGAGTAATCTGACTGAAGGTGAAAGAGCTCTTCATAAGAAACAATCCATGATTTAGGTATACACTTAATTTACTAACAAGCCTCTGATCCACAGGCACTCACAAATTACTAGTAATGAACTTGCAAAAAAATACATAGCATTGGCCCCAAAATCCAGATTAAGAGTTCAGAAAACAGAAGTTTCTTTGAAAATTACCAGCTAATTAAGTATTTCATTAAGATCTCAAATTCTAAGCAAGCCCTAAGTCTATACTTAAAAAATAGCATAAGTTGTATTATTTTTAATTGTAGTAAACCATGTAATGTACATGGAAGTGAAGGATTTTACCCTGAATTTTATATTTCATAATGTATCTACCTAGATCAAGTAAAAGATTTTGAAACAAACTGTTGCTAGTGCTTCCTCTGCTGTTCAAAACAAACATTCAACGAAACACCACCTTTCACTTGTATTTCTGCAGCAAAAATAGTTCAGATTGAACTTAAGCCCTTAAATACCTTTTCCTTTCATACACCGAATACTCAGCTCCCCAAATCCTAGTCATACCAGGACCTTAGGAAAGGTGTTAATTACCTCAGGAGGTAATTAACCTCACTCTCTGAACGTCCCAAAGATGCTGTTCAGTACAACTTGGCTCCCAAAGGTAGGCATTCCTTAAAAAGCTGAAAAGGTGGGTTTTTGCTTTGTTCCCATGCACTTAAAAACCATGTCAATTAAAAACAAACCAGAACGACGAGAAATAGATGCAAGAACATTTCCGGTAGGTCGTGAACTCTCAAAGTACGCTCTTTGTGTAGTTTTACTGTTGTGTATGCCACTGGGCAAAAGCTTCGCCCTTCTGCGTGTGCCCACCAACCGCGCGATGGGCATGCAAACCCCTGGGGCGCTGGCGTTAGTCCCTGGAAATTATTTGGCATTAAAACCAGGTAAAAGCAGTTCCAAATGCATTTTTGTTTGACTGGTTTTTTGGTTTTTTTTTGTTTTTTTTTTTTTTTTTGCAAAGCACTGTTGCTGCTCAACACGATAGCTCACCTCTCTGCTACCAGCCAGCGCCTTTCCCACAAGAAGTCAGTGGTCCACGCGATCGGAGATGTTCAATGTTTATGACAAATAGTCAGATGTCTTATAGCATGCTGCTGTGTAAGCTCTACATCCAGCATTATACGGAAATAGCGCCATGTCATGCTGTGTTTGGTGCAGGCTCTGTTAATGCCGCTCATCCTCAGCTGCACACTGTAACAACGTGCCCTGGACCGAGTTGCTCAACAGAACCATGGAGTCGATGTTCACGAAAGAAGTTCCTCCTCTCCCACGTTGGGCAAGTCGTTGCATTTCAGATTATCTTCGCTGCCTTGTTTCCTGCTTTAAAAGGAAATAAAACACTTGCTTAGCAACTCAGAGGAAGGCAAAGCAGACAATGAGACAGCAGCACCTGCCCCTTCCCCACCATGGGACCTTTGGGACCCCCCAGCTCCCCTGTAACAGGCTGGGAGCACCAGAAAAAGATGCTTTTCAGCCCGTTGAAGGGGCAGGATACGCCGTGTCACAAAAATCACCCCACAAAGCGGTTACGGGTCAGATAGAGGGTGTGAAGCTCCCAGTCATGGCCCCGCACAAGAGATTCAAAGCCCAGCTCCTCGAATTCTCCTCCTGTGCTTTGCAGCGATTTCCAGAGCATTAAGACAAGCTGCAAATATCTTTTTGGGCCAAGGCAAGGTGATGGCACTTACGGCAGCAGGCTCCCGGGGGCAGACAACGACCGCTCCTCCCTCCTGCTCCCCTCAAACGGGTTCCCAAAGGATCGCTTCCGGATCATCGTTTTAACCAAGATCTGCAAGACCACATCGGAGTTTGTCAGCGATGCTTTCCTTTCATTCGAGAGCAACAGGAGCATCCAACCCTCATGCCCAAGTAATTAAGAAAACAAGTCAAAGTTCTCTTTAAAAAAACAAAAAGCAGCATTTATCTGCTCGCCATGGCGCACCGAGAGCCCTTACGCATCTGAAACGCACACGCCAGCTGGGTCCCGCGGGGGAAGGCATTTTATGCGAGAGTCGAAGCCATGTGAATCTCGTACTTGAGCACTAATGCCTACAGTTGGATGCAGAAAAATCAGGCACCGGAGGGCAGTTTTGAAGAACAAATGCAAATGAGAAAAAACAAGACCTGCCTGGAGGCGGCGCGTTATTTAAGAGGCAAGAGTGGCAGTAAAAGCTCGTTTGCCCTGAGCTGTACTAAACACACCTGGATTTTCAACATGGCCAGGAGCACTGAGCCATCCTCCTCTGCACTGCAGCAAGTCGCCTCTGAAGAGGAGAGAGGGGGAAAAACCCTCATCAATAGCAATCTCTTTAGAGCAAGTTCTGCTTTTTCAGCTTGAGCGGTACAAGGCACATCTGCACATTAACCTGTCTGCGGCTGAAGAGACTTCTGCAGGGTACCAAAGCAGGAGAGAGCTCCAGAAACGGAGCCAGATGTGGGCACAGCTACAAGATGGAAAACGGGCTTCAAATGGAGAGCTGTACTTCAAAAAAATCCCAGCCTGGGTGCCTACAGGCAGATAATGCCGCGCCAGGGAACTGTGAATGGTTGCTCGCTGTTTCTCCTAGCGTAAGGGCTAACAGGCACCCAAAGGAATCTTTAAGTTCAAAACCCAAAAGGATTTTGCTTTCCACACAGGGCAGGGTTACACCGTGGTTCTCACCACCACAGTGAGTTGCAGAGAATAAAAATATGAGCTCGAAAAGAGAGGACGTGAATTCACCAAGAATAGCTGCAGGCGGGGGCTGGCGCATGCTGTGGCCCAGATAAAATCTCCATCCTGGGAAGCTCCCACAGCCCCTGCGGCCAGACGGGCAAAGCAGGGCATGAGCTCCTCGTGCCTGGCCAGAACACCCATGCCCGGCCATGGCCAGTCCTGGACCAGATGCTCTGTTGCCCTGAGCAAATACAGGGATATTTAGCCACCCAGCTCAAGCGTGGACATTGACAATCCACTGATCGCTTTGGGATCACTCTGAAATATTCCCCCACATCACAGGGTACGGCCACCTCCAGCAAGATGCTGAGACCCTGTCTTGCAAGGTCTTTCCTCTAATCCCGTCCTTCAGCAGCAACCTCCAGCTGCTCAGGACCGTCCCGGGAGGCAGCACGGACCCCGATGTGCATCCACAGACCATCACCGCCCTCGTACTCACCACGGTGGCCAGGCTGGGGATGTGCTTAACCGAATTCTCCACCTCCTCCTCCGTCACCTCGACCAGGGTGCAGTTCTCATCCTCCGTGGGCAGCAGCTCCACTCCGTTCTTGGTGACCCAAGGGTGCAACTTCAATTAATAACACAGCCTGTCAGGAACGATTTCCTCTTTTTCGTAACTCAAACAACACAAGCCTGGCAAACGCATCTCCTTGCCCAAGCTACGGCCCCTACATGCTCCTGAAACACCAGGGAGCAGGGGAGAGACGTGCCATCTCACTGGCGAGCTGGCTCACCTCAGCGCTGCCAGGAACATCTCAGCCTAGAGTGAAAATGCTGCGGTGCAGCTCGTCCGGAGCCAGCGCTGGCCCCAGCTACACAACTGAGCAATAACCTTGGTGACCTACAGCACTAGGCATCTCAGTGGGTTTTAGGGAAGAAGACCGATTTGCGCTCCCATCTTACGGATGAGACAGTGCCAAGAGGCTGGAGCGATTTATTCCAGACCACACGTATGAGCAGTAGCTATGGGAAGACTGGCCAAGCCCTGGTCTTGGACCTGAATTCATCCACAACAGAAGGCAGAAACCCCTCTTTCTCCTTGCCCACACACCTGGCATCTTGGGCGGCTGCAGGAGGAGCACAAAATGGTTCAGCAATTCCCCCGCAATCCTTTCCCCCTACCTTCGTCTCCATTTTCTCAGCTTCTCGCCCCTTCCAGGCTCCCACAGGGGCGGAGGACCAGAAATCTCCTGCGAAAGGCTGTTGCACAGTACTTTCCTGGTAGCAGAGGAAATACTGTACTCAGGGGATTTCCTTTTGCCTGTGACTTCTGTAGGCACCAAAGGTCCCAAAGCTGAGGAGGTCTGGGAGCAGGGGAAGGAGCTGGGACTTACCTGCCCAGGGGCCCTGGGCATAGGGGGAGGACCTAGCCTGGCGCGATCAAACTGACTCCCAAAAAAAAAGCCGAGCAAGGAGAACCCAACAGAAGTGAAGCCACAGCCTACACCGGGGGGTTGGGTCAGTACCTTGATTTCTGGGACCGAAATCCTAGATTCGGGGTTTTTATCCAGCATCCGTGTAATCAAATCCTTCAAGAAGTCAGTAACCTCTGGCCTGGAGAAAGGAGAGGTGAGATGTGGAAGGGGATGGGTGCTGCCTCCCTTCTTCACCCCAGTGCCAGCCGGGCCTTCCTGGGCAGGCTGGGGCTGGACCCCAGCCCTGGCAGGGATGCAGCTCCAGGTACTCGTGCACCCAGGTGCCACACAGCCTTTCGTCCCTAAACCCCCCAGGGAAGCAAAATATCCCCTTTTTGGGCAATCTGAAGCGTGATCATGCGTGTATGGGGCTGGGAGAGCCCAGCACCAATTCCACCCAGGCTAAAACCCAACAGGCAGCAACTGCAGAGGTCAATCTGTTCCCTCAAATGCCTCCGCAACGTCAATCGCTGCTTCTTCGGCAACTGCAAACCAAGAGATGATGCCTTCACATTTAACGCAAAGGAAGTTTTCCAGGGCCGAGGGCCAACAGAAAGGCTCAGAGCCTGAGTTTCGCAGAACTGCAGCAGAGCAGGTCCAGTTCCACCCAGGCAGCGCCTGACAAACAGCTCAAAGTAGCTTTAAAATAAGGGCTGAGGGCTCTTGGGTTGGTTTGTTTGGGGTTTTTTTTTTGAGTACTTACTGGTCTGGGAACTCCAATGTCTGGGTCTTGATTTTATTGTGTAAACTCAGGATCCTTTCATCCATAAAAGGGCACTGCCACGAAGAAAAAGAGCAATGACAAAAGCATCAGTCTCTGTTAAGAGGAGGCAGTGGGGCAGCCAGTCGAGCATCGGGATCTCATAAGGTTTGAAGGAGAGCAAGGAGCCAGTTTTAGAGAAATAGCAGGAGGATTTCCTGTTATATCAGTCTTCTTTTAAATGCAATGAAAATAACATTGGACTAAAAATGACCATATTACTACAACAGCTCCTTTCCTAAAAAATCTGGCCAGGCACAGAATTTTTTCTCCAGGGAAAAAAGACAAACATGGCCCTTTTGGCTGCGCCTATCCCACCAACAAGCAGAGGTTTCCCATTTCCACCCCCACATCCCCACCTCCCCTTGGCAACACCCAACTGCTCGAACAGGGGTGCAAATCCCACCGCGGACATGGCACATGGGACACACGCACCAACCCCCCCCCAGACCAGCGACAGCGCTGAAAAATCAATCTCTTCACCTGCCCAAACACGAAGCAGTACAGCGTGATCCCCATGGCCCAGACATCCAAAGCCTGCAGAGTGAGGAAAGCATAGTTAGATCTGCAACGGACAACGTGTGCGAGCAAGATTAACACAGAGACTTTCAAATCACTATTAAATACCTTTCCAGAGAAGATTTTCCTGGTTTCCGAGAGCGTCTCCGGGGCCATGAAGGCGGGGGTGCCCACCGTGTTGGTTAAGAGGGCATCGGCTCCCTTGAACTCGTTGCTGACTCCAAAGTCGGCGATCTTAACGTGCCCATCTTCCCCCACGAGCAGGTTGGAAGGTTTAATATCCCGGTGGATTATCTTTTGATAGTGCACTGGAGCCGAAGGAAAAACAAGCGATTCAGCAGCAGCACCCGTCTGCAGCGAAGGAGCCGCGGAGGCTGCGCACGGCTGGAAGCCTTTCTGCTAACACCACGACCAGCCCCAGCTTCAAACACCCCTGCGCATGAGCCACCAGAAACACCACCGTACACCAGCAGAAAGTCCAGCTGTTTAGAATAAAATAAAAATAAGAAATCCCATCCTTCTTGCACAGACACTCACAGTATTCAATGCCCTTGATCAGATCCTGGAAGTAGAACCGAGCCTGGTCCTCGCTGAGAGGTTTCAGGGTTGGGATTTCCATCACGGGGCTGCAAAGGCGACAGAGAAGGGAGCTCGTTCCCCATCCGATGCACGGGGCAATGCTGCCTGAACCTCCCCGTTGGCTCTGCGTCCCGCGCCCGCCTGAGGTGGCCAAGCTGTGCCACCCGCGAACCCGCCTCACCCTCATGCTTCCGTAGGTTTAAATCTGGAATTCAATACTCACCCTTGCTTCACCAGTTCAAAGACTGAAAGACAAAAGAGAAGGTGATTACGGATCATTTACAGGTTAGAGCTCCTGCAAGCACAGTCTCAGTACAAAAGCCATTATTTTAATGATAAAAATTCTAAAAATAATATATTTTTTAAAAAAAGGAGATGCCACCTTATGCAAGGCACATGGCTTTTCCAGTTAAGGGGATGCTGCCAACTCCCTTCTCAGTGCCGCAGCTTTGCCATCATGCAGTGCCCTCCACATGACACCCCAAAACCCTCAGCTTGCCTGCAAACCCTGGGCTGAGCCCGCACCCCAAGCAAACCTCCGCACTCGGCTGTGAAGGCATCGCACACCCCTCTGCTAGCGCAGGCTGAACATAAGCGATGGCAAAGAAATGCCTCCTCCAAAAGCGCGGGTATTTGCATCAAGCAAATCACCACAGTGTGTGAGACGGGTTGGGAAGGAGCTCGTTTCTACCGTTGATAATTAACATGTGCCTTGTTCTCAAAGCCAAAGAAACAAGGCTACCTCCTAGCAGCCCAGCATCAGAGCTAAGAACCTGAAAGCCAGGACCTCTCACGGCAAAGCATGCCCTGACGCCGAATTAAAGCCTATAAGGTGCCACAAAGCACTCCTGGCTCCTTTCTGAACCCCTGCTGATCCCGTTTGCTCCGACCATTAGAGGGGATCTGCTCCTCCAGCACATCCAGGCCATGCCTGCTCCACAGGAGAGACCCAGTCCGCACACAGCCACCCCAAAACGTGGGGGGAACGCCTTCCTCTCACAAACCCCCACCCCCCCGACACCCCGCGAGCGCAGTTACCCATGTAGAGGTGGTCCTCACTGGGGTCATCCAGGACCTGCCGAAAGAAGCAGAAAGGAGATTAAACAGCACCAAAAAACCTTGCAAATTAAACACCACGATTTTTTAAATTTATTTAGTGGCTGTCTCAGTTCCACACCATCTGCACCAGCAGCGTGGTCTGCTAATCTCCAAGCTTCTACCCACAAAGAGTGGGGAAAAAATAAAAGCCAGGACAGAGATATAGCTGTACTTCAAGGAAGTAAATATTTAAAACACACAGGAAGCATCATCTGACTCATGAGCCAAATAAACTCCAGCCTGCACAGCCTTAATTCCTGATTTTTGGACCGTTTCATGCAGTCAGTGGGCGGAGGGCAGGGCAGCTGCACCGCAGAACCCGCAGAAACATCAGTTCCTCCTCAAAACCCATCTGACTGCTTGTTTCCTCCAAGGAAGGAACATTTTTCTGCATTTCCCTTTCTGGGTAGGGAAGAAAAAAATTCCCCTTTTGGGAGAGGAGGAATAAAAAAAACCTTTTAAACCCGGGAGAACACGAGTCTCCCGTAGGCAGGACCTGCTGCAGCCATCCCAGCCCCTCTGGGGTCACTCCCCTCCGCACAAGCCAAGGTGCAGCCCATCCCTGTGGCGTCCAGGCTCCTTCACGCTCAGGTGAGTTTTGGGAAGGGGCTGGCCAGCGCTCACCTCCACCAGTTTCACCACGTTGGGGTGGTCCAGCTTCTTGAGGATGGCAATCTCCTGGTAGACACGTTCGATGGGGCCCCTGGGCTGCAGGCAGCCCTCGGAGGCAGCTTTGGCCCCGCGGGGCGGCGGGCGGCCTGTGGGAAAGGCAAAGATGGGGCGTGCGGTCGGGAATGAGCCCCCGGAGTGCCCAGATCATCTCCCACCCTAAAGCTTTTGCGCCACTTACGGGGGAAACCTGCCTGTCTCATCAGCTTCTTTTTGGAGAGAACTTTCATTGCCTGCAAGAAGGGAAAAGAACGTGGGATTTGGGGCAAATCCAGGACAAAATGGGGCTGGTGGGATGGGGCTGGCACGGAGCTGGGCAGGGAGTCATCAGAGGGGATCCGTCCCCATCCCAGCCACTCTGCTGCAGGCTCCAGGGATGTGTGCTACTCACATAGTAGGTGTTATCGTCCTCGTTGTAGGCCAGCTTCACCACCCCGTAGGAGCCCTAGAGAGGGGTACAGCCATGGGGACCACCAGTTAGGGACAGTCCAAAAAAAAAAACAAACAACCCCACAGCATCAAACCAGGCTCTGGGCTCCTCCACAAACCCGGTCCCACTAGGATCAAGACTCAGAGGAGTCCGGCATCACACTGAGGAGCTGGACAAGCAGTGCGCGGCTGAAATCGCTATCTCACCGGCTCCACAACAAAAGCGAGCCCAGCACCCTCCCGTCCCACCCCAAACCCACCCAGTATTCACCTTCCCGATCTCATCCTTCAGCTTGTACTGGTTGAGCTGCACGCAGTCCTGCGGGGAGAGAGGGGGGTCGACATCAGCCGCCAAACCGTTTGCCTTTGCTCTCCTTAAATCCCCGAAAAAACTCCCTCTGCAAACTCACGCCCTGCTTCACTTCGCCCGGGCAGTCGCTCGGGGCCCACCAGCTTTGATCCATCAGCCAAAAACACCGGCCGCCCGCCGGGCCATGCGTCGGTGTGTTTATAGACGGCTAATTGCAAATGTTAATGGCAGGGCAGGCAATACCGTCCGCTCAGGTGGAACGAGAGCGTGCGGCGGTGGGGATCAGCAGCCGGGAGAGCCCCAGGGGCTTTAACATCGGCAATTAGAGGATTTTTATTTCTTATGGGCAAAGCAGCCATTTGCTGCCCATTTTCTGTCAGCGCTGGCAGGCTGGGGGCAGGCAGGGCCATTTTCTCTTTAGCGGGTCTCTTTTTTTTTTTAATTTTTAAGGGAGAGAAAAGGAAAATTGCAGCATGCCACGTGCTCCCCCAAAACGCAGCCGTGAGAGCTCGCGGCATCTACAACAGGCACAAAACACGGCGAGGCACTGGGTGCCGCCTCCCTGAGGGCTGTCCCCACAGCCAAGAATGGCCCGGGACATCTCACCACCTCCCACCATGCATCTGTGGACATGCCGCGGGGTTTTATCCCGAAAAACCAAGCGAGAAGCAATCCCATGGGAGCGGAAACCAGGCAGACAGGGGCAGGAGAACTGTGGGGGCAGGAACGATTCCCCCTCACCTGGAGTCCTGTGATGGACACGCGGTTCGACTCCACTGTCGGCCGCCGCGGCAGCCGCGGGGAAGAGTGTGGGGACGTCACCGGAGAGTAGGGGAGGGACGGGTAGATGAAGCGTTCATTGGCGCCGTCGCTGCTGCCGGGCGAGCGGGCAGGCTGCGACCGCTCCTGCAGGGAGAGCTTTCGGCCGGAGAGGTGCAGCTTCGCCCTCGGCTCCCGGCCGTCCCCAAAACCCTCAGCGCCGGGTGCGTTCATCTCCTCCTCGCTCATGCTCCCCGTTGCGTCGTACTCAGTCACCACGATGAGTGAGGCCATGTCAGGGCGGTGGAGGCTCAGCGGCGAGGGGTCCTGCGGTGGCCCGGGAGCTCGGCGGCCGCAGCCTCCGTCACGGCATAGGGGCCGCGGGGAAGGCGAGCTCCTGGGGATGCATGATGGCATGGCGCGACCGACGGCCTCATCGCGGCCACACTGTGACGGGACGGCACACCTGCAAACACAGGGCGGCTCAGCTGGGCTTCCCCCAAAAGTGAGATTTCCTCCCGCCTGCCGTTATTCTACGGATTCATTGTTTCATCCCACGGGAGATGGCAAAGCCAAGGGCAGCGGCGCAAGATGGCATGGGGGCCGTTCCTTTCTTTACTGCTCAGGCTCGCGGTCAGAGCGGGCACATCTCTGCCAAGCACCTCCCGAACAAAGCGCTTCACGGGCACAAAGAGCTGCTTACCAAGCGTGGGGTGCAAGATGAGCCCCCCCAGCTCACTGCCTCCTCCCGCAGCCCTTCATTGCCAGCGATTTTTCTTCCTCGCCCCAGGTTCCCTACAGCCTTCAGTGCAAAAATCGCGTTCCTGAACCTTGGGATGAATGAGAAAACAATTCTGTTAGCAACAAATATTTTTTTTTATATATAAAATTAAATAATGGTTTAAAAAGGGAAGAAAATGGTGTAATTCACACACGCCGAGCACCCCACAGCAGCCAGGGCAGTTCGACGGTCGGTTGGTCGTAAACCATCACTCTTCCCTGCCGCAGCCCTGGTGCTGGTTTTAATTTCTAGGTTAGCGAGTTGCCGCAGAAGCAAGTGAAAAAAAAAAAAATATATATATATATATATATCCCGAAACAAACAGCCCAGAAGCAGGAACAAGGTTTGAGGCGTTTCTCTGCCTGGTTCCCACACCTCGGCGAGGCGGCCAGTTAAAATTAGCTCCGCTCGTCTCCATTGAAGTTTCCGTGATGCACCCGCAGCGCAACCGCTCTGAATCAGCCTAGCAGAAATTACGGGTCAAGTACAGAAATCAAATCATCTCCCCCTTCCTCGAGGCTTTCCAATGGCCTAATTGCTGTTTTCAACACCGATCCATAAACCGGAGCCTTTTTTTTTCACTCGTGCGGGATCGGCCTGGAGCTAAAGCCGACCCGGCGCTGCTTGCTGCTTTGAGGCGCGGAGAAAGGCAGGGGATGTGACGGCTATAAATAAGCTGACGAACAGCAACAAGGACAAACTATTTCAGAAAAGCTGCGTTTCGCGGGGCTGAATCCGCTGCCGGTTGGGGCTTTGCTGGCCAAGAGAGCCAGAAGCCGCCAGCCAAGTCAAAGCAGGGCTCCGTATGTCGGGCATCGCGGCTGCAGAATTCCCCCTCCCAGTGCTGCTGGCGGCCACGGCAGCGCGTTTTAATGCACTCCCCAAATGCATTAAAATAAACAGGCAGCCCGTCCACCCCGTCACTTCATCCCGAACCCGTGGGGATGCATCTCAAGGCTGGTTGCCATTTGCCTGGCATGTTTTGGGCACCCTGCCAGCAGGGACATATAAATAGCCGTTCCCCAAAGCCGGAGCCGATCCCGAACGCCGTGCCCTCTACCCTCACCGTCTGCTGCGGCCACACCAAAAAAGGCAGCTCATCGGGGCGGCCCCGGGATGAAGCCACTCCAGGAGCATCGCCGGCTGTGGCACCGGTCCCCGGCAGCGGCACGGCCCAGCCACGCGTCCCGTCCTGCCCTCAGAGTACGGCTTGCATCCAAATTCCCAAGGGTTCACACTAAACTTTGCTGGGCTAGAACAAAATTGAGTTATGAAGGCTCCGTCACACTTGAGAGCAGAGCGTGCCCTGGCCAGCGGGAGTTAATTGGCTTGGCCAGGATAAACATATCAAGGCTGATTAATTCAAGCACGCTTCCCCAGGCTCTGTAAACGGGCTAAAAGTAATCCAGGCACCATCGTAACAACGGCTGGGGTGGAAAATCAGAGTTGGTTTTTTGTTTTTTTTTTTCTCGCCGTTTGCATATGTGCAAAGGGGCCGAGCACAGAGTTTGGCAGAAATCCCCTTTGAGATGATGCTGTTGCCAAGACCCAAAAGCGGGACCCCGCTGTTGGACACAGCCACGCAGGACGTAGGATAACCGCTAACGATAACGCAGCCGGTTCTCCTTAGCAAGCGCATGAGCAGGCTGAGGAGGAGCAGAACAGCTGTGTTCCCCGGCAGAGGGAAAACCAAAAGAGCTGGAATGGGGGGAATAAATCCAAAGAGGGGAAATACAGCCTGCGGGCTCTGGCTTCACCAACCCAGCCAGGTCCTTGCCCGGGGAAAAGCAGCACATTTGGGTATGAACTCTGACAGATCCTTACGTAAAAGCGAGCAGCACATGCCCACAAAATCCTCAGGAAATATAAGAGCCTGGTGTATAGGAATGATTTATCGGCACGGCTGTTGGCTGCAATCCATATATAACCCATCGCGGCTGCGGCAGGATTATCGAAGCAATCAGTCTCGCATCTAATTCAGCAAGGAGAGGGATATTAAAATGAAAACAGGTCTGTTAAACCCTGGCAGCGGCTCTCCCTCTCGTTCAGCGGCCACGTGGCTTTAGCGGAAACGAATGGGAGGAAAATCAGCCCCCGCAAAGGTGAAGCGATTTTTACAGCCCACTCCTGCCGCCCCAGCTCTGCTGCGAGCGCGTGGTCCCTGCCCAGTCCCTGCTGGGATGCGCCCAACTCCGGATGGGAACACGCTGACTGAGTTTAGGGGGTGCAGAGGATGACACCTTGCAGCCAGCATGGCCTGCACGGATTTAAATCAGAGCGCACAATGCATCAGCCTGTCCTTCCCTCCCTGGAGCTTTCTCCACCCAGGCGCAGGGCAGGCGATGGGACGGTGCCCCCGGCTGCCACACGCTCGCCTTCCTCCCGCCACGCGCTTCCCGCCAGCAAGGCCAGACACAGTGTCAGGGACGGACCCTCCCAAGGGAGTGACGCTTGGTGGCAGCTCGGGCAGCGACACCTCCATCCATCCTTCCGTGGAGGCCAGCTCACACACTGCAAAAAAAAAAAAAAGCTGTTCATAACAAAACTGAGCACAAACCGCCTAAACCAAGGCTGATTTTACTCGCAGAGGATCCTCCCCCTGCCACCGCTGAAGGTCTGCGGTTAAAAGTTAACTGGGGCCAGCGGCTGGGCAGTGCTCAGCTGGGCAGAGTCCAGTGGCTATTTTGCTTTCCCCGGTCACTGTCAGGGGTGGAAGTGCCAGTGCCAAGAGCGGTGTCATCTGCAGCAACGGGGGCATCGATCAGAGTTTCCCTTCCTACAGGCGAGCGCAGACCTTGCCAGAAATATATTAGTCACTGTAGTATACAAAGACCATATGCATCCCTGCCTGACTTTTAATGGAAAAAAAACTCTCAGCAGCTTCTCTAGAAGTCAGAGGACACCTGAAATGATGAGATATTGGAAAGAGGCACCCGGCCCCCATCTACACCAGGTCCCTGCGTCCGAGCAGCGAAGCCTTTCATTGCCCCGGAACGGAAGAGCTTCCTGCGCTGCCTGGCCCATCCAACACAGGGCAGAAGGAACTGGGGAAAAAACGCAAAGCCAGACTGATGCTGTTGTAATGGCACGAAACGCAGTGGCAGGTTTCAATAGGAGCCAAAAACCGTCTTTACCAAGATTTTTTGTAATCTTGATGATACCACCTAATGCTGCTTAAGCGATATATAACAAACATCCCCAAACAAGACCATAGCCTCCGGACGCGGCGTTGGGCAAAGGCTGGGATGAGCTCAGGGCACCGCCATCACTTTGTCCAGTTGCCGATCGGCTCGCGGTTCTCCTGGAAACTGCCATGCCCACAAGAGAGGAAAGGAGAGCGGCTCTGCACTTTGTGAGCGCCACTTAAAAGACATTAGGGCTGAGTTGAAAGCAAAGCCTCCTCCAAATTACCTCCCCAATCTGATCACAGCCACCTTCCCCGGAACGGCGCTGGTCGATCAGACACCGCTCGCAGCGCTCTCAGAGATGGGCTCTCGGGTTATGTTGGCTATTTTGCCCAAAATGAAGTGCTCACAGAGAGGGGCCAGGAGAGGGATTGGGCTCCTTCTCCCCAGGAGAGGGGCTGCCTCTCTAGCCGGGGATCCCAAAGGCAGCTCCAGCGCCCACAGTGACCACTCATCCCCTCCCCAGCACGGTCCCCCGGCCCTGAAGACAACCCGCTCCTGTGGCCAGGGACAGTTTTTGCTCCCGCAGCACCGCACAGCCATGGGCCAGCCGGCGGCTCCATTGCACCGGCTGCCTGTGGGGATCCCAGGATGATTCCAAGCATCCTGCTGCTATTTTGGGGCTTTACTGTTACCTCCATGCTCCCGGTGCTTCGTGCCGTGCACGTGGCTGCGGGGCTGCATCCCACCTCCCCACCACGCTGGGTCCCTCGCCATGGCTTCACCCGCTGAGCCCCATCCCCTGTAGCTCCATCAGCTCCATCCTCTCCCGGCCTCTCGCCCCTCGACCTTAAAAATCCCTCTTTTTCCCCAACCCCACGGCCTAACTCTCTCGGATCCCCCTGCTCCCAGCCCTCGCCTTCCCGGGCAGGAGCCCCACGGGTTTTGCGGGACATTGCGGGGATGGCCACCGCCCTCTCACATCCCATCCCCGTGCCCGGGATGCGGGAGCGGGAGCCCTGCCCGGCCCGGGCGGCCGCAGCGCCACTCCTCGAAACAGGATGGGGAAACCACAGCACCGATCCCCGCCTCCATCGCCAAAATCCCTGCGGGGGCCGGCTGCCAGCCCCCCCGGGAAAGCCCCGTTCGCAGGCGAAGCTGTTTTCCGCTCGGAGGGCATCCCCGGGCCCGGCCGCCCACGCCCGCCGCCGGTACCGGACCCGCCGGGCGCGGCTTTGTCTCGGCAGCCGCGGGCGCGTCCCTCGTCCCCCCCCCCCAACCCTTCCCGCCCCCGCAGCCACCGACCTGGCGGGATGGGACGCGCCGCTCCGCCGGCCGAGGGGAGCGGCCCCCGCGGCCGCCGCCGCCGCCCAGCTCCGCCTTCGCTTTCGGTTCCGCTCCCGCGGCGGCAGCGAGGGAAGGAGGGAGAGGAGAGGAGAGGAGAAGGAAGGAGGGAGGGAGGGAGGCCCCGCTCCGCCCCGGGGAAGGGGAGGTTTCCCCCCGGGCAGCCGCATCCTGCCCGCCCACCCCCCATAAGCTTTTCTTTGGGGTGGGATTTAATTTTTTTAATTTATTTTTTTTTTTCTATAATATATTATTTCCCCCTCCGGCCGCGGCCCCGCCTTACCTCGCAGCGCAGCCGCGGGATGCGGGCGGGGTGCTCCGCTCCCCCGTCCCGCAGGGACACAAACCGCAGCGTCCCCCGCTCCCCTCCTCTCGCCAGCACAGGATTCCCAGCCCGAGGTGGGCTGGGTTGGGATGGGGTCACCCGCACTCAGCTCCCCTGCACCTCCGCTCAGCGGCGATGATCCGAAATCATCACCCGGAGGGGGTTTTAGGAACCAGATTTTTGGAAATGTCACCGCAGCCCCTGCCAGGCCATCGCCGCCACCGAGCACAGCTCCCGCTCAGGCTGCAGCTCTGCAGCACCGGGACGGAGGCCTGTCACTCCCCGGCTGGCACCAGCGCTTTGTAAACACTGCCCTTGCTTTGTCCATGCTAATTACTTGGTTTTTCTTATCGAGTACGTTTCCCAGCAAGCACCGTTCTTGCACCACGCTCACCTGCAGTTTTCTGGTCAACTCTTCGTGAAGCAACAGCTTCAACCTTGAGCAGATGCAAAGGCCACGGCTGGCACAAACCCTCTTCTTCGGTTTGCTCTGACACCCACCTGCGGGCACCACTTCAGCGCAGAGCTCCCCGGAGCAGAGCCATCCTTCCGCGGGAGCTTTGTGGATAAACACTGCTATTTTGACCAGGATCTTGAAAGCCACTCTAGAAATCAGGTTTATGCACTTACTGTGCAATAGTAGGTCCTCCAAAAGTTTTACAGACTGAACTCCTCGGCGCTGATTAACGGAGGTCTGCTAACGAGGGCGAGAGGGCGTGAGCCACCAAACCCAGCGCTCCTGCAAAGCCTACATGGGAACCTGGCTTACTTTTCACTGTGAGAAACTCAGCTGTTGGTTTAAAGTTAGGCACTGATTATCTGCCAACAGCCACGCTGCAGCACTAATTAACGAGATGCATAAACAACCGCTGGACTACCCTTGTTTCAGCCACGTCATAGAGCTTCTCTCTTCCCCCCTTACCTGACAGGTAAGACAGCAGAGCCAGGTTTAGGTCTGGTTTTGCTTTCTCCTTGTTAACACCACCAGTTTAACCTGATGCATCCCACACTATATCTGAAATGAAATTTTCTTCCAAAACAAGGATCTAATTGCTAGAAGTTAATGGCAGCATATTGGGTATTGACTGAGTTGTGATCCGCATTTATTCACCCATAAAGCAGAGCGGGTAAATTATGCACAATGCCTACGGGAGAACACGTACAAGGAAAACATCTGGTCCGGGCTGGGGCTTTTGTTCAGCGCTCTTTGCTTTCCTCAGCCACTCTTTGCACAAGGACACGCGTAACAACAATGCTGGGACTTTAGACCTCTTCAACAGAACGCTGTTTTTTCCCCTTCTGCCAGCACCATCTGTTTCTACAGAGTAAACAGTGACGGTAGACAGGTTACACGCAAGGACATGTTTTAAATGAGACTCCCCATCCTATACCACTTAAAACGAGCACAAAGGAGCTTCGCCTACATTTCCCTCTCTTTTTTGTACCCAGTGTTCATAAAGCCAGCATTGACTCTGAAAATGTCAATACTAACAACAGATATTATTTCATCGTGACTGCTCCTCCCCTCAGCGTGTTTATAATGCAGTCAAGAGAGTACTTTCTTTTATTCCCACCATTCAATTCTTCTTTTTCATTTCAAGCACAGAATAAAAGTGAAATGAGTGGAAACCTATGTTTTCCCTGAAGTCGTTACAAACAAAATGCAAGTTTGTTCAATAGAAGACCATGATTTACTGACGGTTATTTTGAAACACGGATGACTGAACATAATAAAAAGACATTTGTAAAAAAACCAGCAAAACAAACAAATCTCCTCTTGAAACGCATCACTTGAAGGCATTGATTAAGGGGACACCGTGTGCCGGCAGCTCCTGGTGCAACTGACGGAACAACATGGCACATTTGTTCCTTTCCTGGGTCTTGCCTAGGGTGTGGAACAGCCGGGCTTGGAAGTAGAGAACATCTCTGAGCTGCTCTTTGCAGTCCACTTTGGCAAAGTACGTCTTGGCTTCGTTTAGATTCAGTATAGCAGATTCCAAAGCTGTGGAAGAAAGGGGGACAGTTGTATTTAAGATAATATCACAACAACTCCAATCAATACAGCTCCGTTCTAAGGAGTCCAATTATAAATTCCTCAGCTTTTCAAAACAATTTGTGTCTTAGCAACATGGTCTTTCAGCTAGTGTCTGTTATTCAGCTTTTACTGCAAAATATGAGTGTCAAAGCATGCAGATAAACAAGATTCCATTATAAACACGGCATCTGTTGAATAATTTCAAATTAATTTTGTTATCCAATAACTAGGTAAAACACTGCTGTATCATTTAAACTTCTTTAACAGCAATCGCGTAGCAGGACTCTGATATATACACCGGTTTGCACTTCTTAATTTCTCAGCGCAGTTTCAGTGAGGAGAACGACTCTTCACGCTACCTTCAATCTTATTTTGTGGAGCGTAGGAAGCTGCAGAAGCCACCTGACATTTGGCCACCAAGAACATGGCACAGCCTTTGTCCAGGACAGCTCCATGGGCCAAGACAGGTTCTATTGCCATGTGCAGAATATTCAGGGCTTGTTCAGGAATGCCAAGGATCAGCTGAAAGAGAAATACTTGCTGGTCTAATACTGGAATCCACTGGTAAGAGCAGCTTCTTCAGAGAAGAGCAACATAAGACACATCTGTTTCTAATAATGCAGACAGGGATGTACTTTTTTCCACATAATAAATCAAAATTTATTAGCAGAAATGAGCTACTATCTGAAATTATTAGGCACGGCTTCTCCACTGCAGTCAGTGCTGACAACCGGCTCAGAACAAACACTGTAACTGAACTCCATGACAAACATTATTTTTAATTCAAACGCATGCCGAACTGCGCTACTAGAAAGCCAAAATACTAGCAGAAAAAATAACAACTGAAGAAATGAAGGCAGGGCCAATTTATGCTTGCCTGCTTAACTACATGCAATAACTACACGTCTTAGTGATACACACGAAACTCAACTTTTAGCAACTTCCTCAAAAGATTTTACATTTAGAATATGCTTCTTCAGAACTAATAATTTAATTCCAGGGAGGCTGTATCCTTAAATCTCACAAGAGTAAAAAGAGCATCCAGATCCCCAGAATGAATGTTGCTCTACAGCCCTGTGAAAACACAGATCAGCCATACCTGGGAGAAAGCCAAGTTCAGCACAGTTTCAGAAGCCAAGTACTGCAGGCTGTATTCTCGAGAGAGGGCGAGAGCCTGCAGCAGGACAGGCAACGCTATGGTATGACACGAAGATCTCCAGTAGAGCTCTGCTATTGACAGCAGTACGCTAACCAAAACAAGGGGAAAGCATTGCAGACTCTTTGGATGAAAAACTTCCACTCATTTCCCAGTTATTCCATCCATAACGGTATTGATTTTATTATGAATTACGTTACTCCATACGCAGTAAACTTCAGTTACACCCTTAAGAGGGGAGGCCACTGACATACAAAAGATTAAATAACACTGTAACTGCTCTGACGGTTAGCACAAAGGTGCAACTACACACATACGTTTCTATTTCCTATTTATTTTGGGTGCAGCCTTTTCCTTCTTCCGCAAGCCTTCCTGAAACTTTAAAATAAGTTTACTGCCTTTTAGTTTACATATTAAAGATGACTAGGTTTCAATTCCACAACATTTGGAGGATTCCTCCATACCGTGATTAATAAATGAAATTATTTTGTAATCTCCAAACCATAGTAGGTAATCTGAACACCAGACAAATTGAACTGGTTGATTCTAATCACTGCGAAGTGGCTTTAATACTCTGAAAATGAAATACTCTTACCTAATCACCATCTCGGTGTTCTTGATTTTCTGGCAGTGGATCAACAATTTCTGCAAAAGTTTGTGTGCCTCTGACATTTGATTTTGGGCTTTCAATACAATGGCTTTTCTGCCGTGGTAGAAAGAAAACATCACTGGTCATATTTTTATCGTTTAGATACAATTGTGCTCTTCAGAACACAGTAAAATAGGTCTCTATTTTGTGACCTCGGTTTCCTGTAACTGCAGAATGGCGTTCTGACAAAGCACACGCATGCTGTACACACCAGCACCTCCGATTCCAACTGGACAACTCACAGGAAGAGAGGATCAAACTCATAAAACAGCTTTAGACAGAAAACAGGGATTGCCAAAACCAGAGGCCAAACAGGCAGCAGAAGTGGGAGGGCATGCAAGCTAGAAAGCACAAGTAATTATTTGTAAGGAAAACAAGTATGAGGTAAAGTAGCTAAAATTGGCTTGAGCTAACAAGGACACGGAGCAACTGGGAAAGAGCGAGAACAGGGAAATAAGAAACAAATACACAGCAGCAGCGGATGCATAAAAACACTCCGAACCCATACACTGAGCAGTATATTTAAAGACCAGAGAAATCACAAACAGTCCAATTCCAGAAGGACAAGCATCAGGTCCCACAGCTTGAATACCCATCTTCCAGCTTACTGGCACTGGCTACGTTTTCAGGTGTTTTGCCTCATGGAAAATCAACAAGAAATTGCTCTTAACAGTAAGCCGGTTTTCGTACTCACCAAATAACAAGTTTTAACCCTACCTATTTCTAACATGTCATTCTCATTTAGAAACAAGAACAGATTAAGGTGAGAGAAAAATAATATTGTTCCATTTTGTAGATGCAGAAACCAGGACACAGATGAAGAGGCTCAAGCTCTTCCGTCGCAGAGTTGAGGCTAGGCCCGAGATCCCCACCTGCTTGACACAAAATTCCGCTTTGCGCTTAGGTTTGAGTACAGTTACCACAGCAGATTTTGAGGAAGTATTTTGTGTTCTTGCAACAGATCTACAGCTCTAGAACAACACGGACTTCAGCAGTGCTATTCCAGCTCTTAAAATGCCCAGAGAAGCAACCAGAAACTATGACTGCAGGACATACTCTAATGGAATAAAGCACTCTGGGTTAGACACCATGACCGTAATTAGCTCTGGACAGGGAAGAACACGTAAGCACACGCGACTGACAGCAATCATTTTGCTAAATCTTTTGTTACCTTCATGGGACACACCTGCAAGTGTATGCGGATGGATGATTTCTTACCTGTATACGCCTTCAATACTATTCAGTGCTGTAATTCCTGCTACGAGAGAATCTGCTGTATGATATCTGCCATCATTCATGGCTCGCTCAAACTGTATTTTCTGATCAAACAGCATCCAAAGCTAAAAAAGAACATCCAGGAACAAGTTTTAGAAGTTGTATCTGCTCATTTTCTAATCCCAAGTTAGAACTTCATTTTTATTTTCCCCTGTGGATATTTATGTCTAGAGACAACTAACTCCGCTGTCCAGCTACTGGATTTACTAAATTATTGTCCTCAACAGAAATGCTCAGGTCTGGATTAATGTTTCAATACTAAAGCTCACCTATTTGACTGCATTTTAAGTAAAAAAGCTCTTTTAAATCATTACTAATGCTTTCAAACAATAGACTTGTTCTGTAGCAAAAAGAGAAGGACCAAACTATATTTAATGGAATCTTGAATACGTCAATGTAAATGCTGTCTTATAGACTCATATGTGTTTCCCAGAGTCACAAAAAGAACGGCCTTTTCTCTCAATTATTTCTGGATTGTAAATATACCAAAATGCATAGTACTAATTAAACAGAACTTCGAAGTTCCAAATCAATGCATAGCACTTAATTCCTATACGTGCTCATGAAGGAGATGTATATTAGTCATCAACAACATTTCTATTTTAACAGCCTTTTCTCAGGAGGCTATAGTAAAATAAATGTTTCGCCAGTTTTAAAACAACAGAGGCATCTTTTTCATGCTTTTGTAGAAAGGTTTATGTTACATGGCTTCCCATGGGGTCACAAGTCAAGTGAAATTAGCTCAAGGCATACAGAGGAAAGGATCCCGAGGCAATGGAATTCAGATCCTATGGTATAATAGTTACGTAATTTAAAGGCTAAATTATTAGCACTCTACCTGTGCGTGCTGACTGTTGGGAGGGAATCTTTCCTTTAGATGTTTCAGTATTTCAGAAGCAGCTGCAAAGTATCCCTGTAACACAGAAACAGCACTGATAAACGTATGCTGGGGCAAGCACCACTCCCCTTGATTTCAACACAACCTCCATGGAAAGAACTCGCCGAGCAGAAACCCTGCATTTTCCTCACCCCCAACGCAGACATTAAAGGCAAAACAAAACACAAGTCAAGTCTCACGCCCTCCGTCAATAACACCCACGCGTCCTCTCACCCAAATGACATTTTGAGCCATAAACCTCACCTGCTCTGCGTGCAGCTCAGCCAGGTGACACAATACTACGGCAAAGGACTCCGTGTTATTCTGCTGAACGCCCACGTTCACAGCCTCCAGACTGTTCATGCTCAGCAGTGTTTGGGCTTGTTGAAGTGCCATGGTGCTTGTGCAAGAGAAACATCTTTTAGCTTTCAAGCAACAAACAACCACCATTTTTAATCTATGGTCTTGTTATGACAAGAGTCTACATTTTCTGGTAAGCCTGGGGGAGAACGAAAACTTGTAAAACAACTGCTATCCAGGAACTCTGGACCCTGCAGGCACATCAGGTGCTACATACTGAAAGCTGCACACAGTCCAGGCACAGAGATGCTGAAAATGGGGGCACAGGAACAATTTAAGCACTATTTGCCACTACTAAATGGAAACTCAATCTCTTCTCCGGACTGTTTTAAAAGAACATGAGAGAATGGAAATAATTGCACTCAGCCTGTACTGAATCACAGTCTGATTGCTTTATTTCAGTGCACTGGAGAGACATAGTCACTTGTTACACCTATATAAATAACTCAAAATGCATTATGTGCTAACAAGTACAGTGAGCTAACTCGAGTTCCAAAGAAACAAAATACCTGCGGCCGTATAATCTCCAAATGGCAGTCTTCTGCGCTATACTAATATCAATAAGCTCTGACAAGCTGTGTTTCCAGTGCAACAGATCAGAATCTTTTAAGGCATCCATTAGTTTGTTGGCAGCCTTTCCTGCAAACGCTCTTTGCTGAACCAAGGACTGTATTCCCAGGGAAGCAAGGTACTGGGAAGAAAAAAATAAAATACTAACAGCGTTGAAAGACAATAAAGTACACTATGCTTGCAAATTACACTGGAACAAGAGTTCTAAACTAAGAAAATAATCCCAAAGAAAAAGATGTGAAGTTATTCAGCACAGACAAAGGAACACTGCTCCAGGCATTTCTTTAAATACCCACTTACGCACACCCACACATATGCGAATACCATTTTGCTAGATGTGAAAGGTACTTTCCACTCCCCCACACAGATGTCTTAAAGAGGATGACAGGACTTGTACCTGGATTTCTCCAATGATGAAACAGCTGTAAAAACACAGAGCCTCCCCTCCCCTTCCCCGCCAAGTGGCCATGTCTGCTTTCATCTCCCAACATCAACAGTTTAGTTCCTTTTAGAACTATTCTCTTAACAAAGAGATTACAGATCTTGGGGAAGACAGAACAAAACACCAACAGCCAGCAGATTCAGGACAGAAAACTATCTAAGGGGAGGGCTGCCTAGCAAGATTTCACAGCTGGGACAGAGCCATACAAATAAACATGTGTTCAAAGCTCTGCCAGAGGCATCAGCACTGAGTTTCAGGGAACGCGGAGGCGTAAGAACCTCCCTTGAGCACCAGCAGCTTGTGCTACAGGCCTAAGGCCGAAATGGTGCACAGGGCCGGGCTAGTAGCCACAGAGAGTTCTTCTGTCTGAAAAGCAAACAAGTTAGAAGGAAAAAAAGTGAGCCTTGCAATAATGCACTGGCATTAAAGCAACGGAACTCCGGTTTGTTAATATGAAGATTAAAAACAGTAGAAAGAGCTAGATTTTGGAGTGTTAAAATAGACTTGTTTAAATTCAGTTACATATTGTGAACAGACCAGCCACAAAACCCAAAACCCTCTCATGCATGCTCCCCTCACCAGATGTGTTTCTTGTAGAACAAAGTTAAAGATAAATGAAATGCACTTACCGGCAAACCAAAATGTAAAGATTTGTTTACAGAGTGCTCCAGCAGAACACAGCTGTCGAATATCTTCTGCTCCAAGATGTACAACCAGCTCTAGCAAGGTAAAAAGTGAAAACCTCACTGCAAATAGCTAATGGTTGCAGCACTTTGAACTTCTCTTACTTTTTGCACAAAAACTCACTGGAAATACAAACCACTCTTCAGAATTAATACGGTACTATGGAAATATCTATTAACACAGCACACCAGAAGTGCAGGTAGGCTGGGACACTGGCATGACAGCAGTCAGCGCTGGAGGTTCAGAGCAATGCACAGAAACCCCGTCATACAGCTAACTGTGGAAAGCAGCATCTCCGGAGTTTGATACCATTGATGCCAATTCATTATAACAATAAAGTTAATTACAGAACAAAACACAGAAGAATCTAAGTCTTTTCCCCCTCCTTTTTGTTTGCTCAAAAGAAGGCTGATTTCTCTTTGAGAATCCAACAGGCAGTAAGGAGGAAGTTTATTACATACTTTTTCCTCTTTAAAACATGTCAGACTAAACGTCAAGCTTAGTACTGAGATCTGGGTACTCTGGTATCACAAGTCCTGTTTAAGAAAGCAATCCTGAGCTGCAAAAAAACCATCCCAAGATCTCCCTCACTGATCTCATGCTTGGCGTGACCCATCTGCCAGAAGCAATGTCACCACAGCACTGGATGGTCATTTTAAAATTAGTGATGCATTTTATGAGATACTACTGGAAAAGCAGTTCTGCAGCAGTTCGCTGAGCAAAGGTTCAGGTAACACCAACGTGACTTAACCTCCACGTCAACACAGTTTTCTTACCAGACAGTGCTGCAAGCAAACATGGTCGTTAGACTCCTGTGCGATTCGGATGGCTTCCTGAAGCGCAAGCTCAGCCTGTTGGCTATCAGCAAACAAAAAGGGAGAACATATTAGTATTCCCATAGTGCTTAAAGTACAGCATTACGATACAGAAGAGGAATACTGATCTAAATGATGCATATTGCACTCAGAAGATAACTCTGACTTAATAGGCCACATGAGAAAGCCTGTATTTTCCTCCCAGCACTTCAGCAATATATGCTAGTCTCAAGGATAATAAGCAAGACGACATCTGCAAGCCCCTACAGAAATGCAACCGTAGCCCCTAAGCAGGCTTTCAAACCCTGTACATGCCAATGTGTCGAGTTATTGTTTGAACAGGGGCAACGTTAAGTATCTGCCCTTGTAGAAAAAGTTGTTGCTCTCAGTTTTGCAGATGCCCTTGTCATCTGCTTTTACACAACGCATCCAGGCAGCAGTCAATAAATGCAAACCATACATGGAGATGGGTAAGCCAGCTTTATCAATAAAATGACACCCACCCCTATGGCATTTTAAAATTAAAAAAGCTCAGATGGCTTTTTTCTTTTAATCAGTCTTTTTCCAGATCCTCAGTTCTATGTTGACTTGAATGTTAACAGAAAACCAACCACACTCTATTGTGAATACAGCTGAAAATAGTCATGCATGTCCACTGACCTTTCTGAGGTCATGGAAATGTAGCAATTGAGAACTTAAATACCTAGGAAACAGTTGCAACCGGACACAGACAAATGTCAACTCTTACCCTGCTGTAGATGGCTCAGTTATTATGGAAACCAAATAAATGTCAAAACAAAATCAAACCAAAACAAATCAAGATTCCAAGAAAATTCCAACCGAACTACAGCTGTTATCAAATTAGAGAAAGCCCTTTCTTCTCCTGGACTGATTTGCAGAATGAACAATAGCTCTATCTATCAGCACTTACGAGATGCAACAAGACAAATTTTAGTTGCACGGTACAATATATTCACTTACTAATGGCCAAACCGGCAGTGCAGCGCGGCTAGATTCAGCGCAGCGTATCTCAGACTCCGACCGTAACCTTCATCCCCGTTGCTTTTGCTTTCTGCTCCGGTGAGAATTAAACGGTCAAAATAATGAAGGAGGCTGTGTGTTGAACTGAAGACATCTTGCACTCTGAGACTATTTAAGTAGCTTAAATAATGCTAAAAATTGAAGCAAAATCAGCTTTAACTATGTAGAACTACTAAAATTAAGTTTTTATTTATAATTACTACATATCTTACTGAGAAAGGTTGTATAACAAGTGCAACCGTGAAACACTGTATGGCCAGGAAAGTGCTTGGTCAGAAGCTGCAGCAATACTGACACTACTTGTGCAGAATTTCTGTAAATACTGGATAAAATTGGTTGTTTTCCCCAACAGGATCTTCCAAATGGTGTCCCACAGCCCAAGGTCTGGCCATCAGAATTATCCCACCCAGTCTGAAACCTCTCCCTAAGTAGAAGCCCTGTATTTATGTGCTAAGTGAGAGTGGGAATGGAGGCATGACTCTCACTGTTGTCTGCACTCAGGAAGATACTCAGAAGCACGAGCACTGCTTCCAAATGCCATGCAGATAGAAAGGAGATGCTAAAACTATGTATTTTCTTCTTGGCATTGAGATCTGGGCAGGACAATTTTTTGCGTCAGAGAAACAGAACACTGGAGAAGACTTCTGGAGTTGTGAACTCCAGCTCTTGCTATGGCAGCCCTTTCAAGGATATGAAATGGGAGCGAGGAAAATCCTGTCTGCCTCAGCTCAGGGCTACTGGGAGGAAGAGTCAGAAAATAAGGCAGGAAAGAGTTGACTGGGACCTCATGGAACTTGCTCAAGAATAAATTGTCTAGGAACAAGGCAAATGCTCAGAGCACAGGTCTGGAACCAGCTCTCAGTGTGAGTTGTCTACTGCTTTCAGTACAAATTGCTGTTAAGCACCAGAAGTAAAGTGAACATCAGTGAGCAAAATCAACAAGTGCTGCACTTCATACTGATTTTTAAACTGTGGGAGTATGAGGCCTGAAATGTCTTAGGAAAATATGAGTAAAAAAGAAATAACTTTTAGATTTAGTTCAACAAGAATGCACTCACATGGTCCCAGCAAAATTAAGAGAATTATATCTGTGCATAGAGCTAGACATGTGGTGAAGTACTTAGCTTAATTAAGGTTTCTGTACCTTCAGGAGTTTCAGTCTGAATTACCAAACATTTACATGCAACTTGCTCACATTTTTATCATCTGCTTTTATTTCAATATAGAACAAATTACTCCCAAATAATCTCATCCTGGAGATAAGAAATCCTTTTACAACCCTTTTGGATGAAGAAAAAGATACTTACCGCTTCAGCAAAGTCTGGATTAAATTTTAACAAGTTGTTCAATTCCTTTTGTAAAGATGCTGGAGTAAGAGCCTTTGTTTCATCATTCTTTAATAAAGATGCCTGGAATAAAAAGTGAAAAGTAAAAGTAAGATTAACTCAAACTGGAGGATTACAAATATATTTTGATACGTGCTTGTCAGCTTGTTATCTGCTTGGAGAGAGCATTAAAGAAGATTTTGTAACAGCTCTGTCTACTGTGATGCTGAAACATCAGTGGCAGTTTTACTATACAGTATATTATAGCATTCACTCCCCAGAGATCAGAGAGACCAAGCAAAATAAAAGCTTATTCAAAGGATTGTTTAAAGGTACTTAAAGAATTCTGCTTAAGTTTCTCTTTGAAGAACAATGGGTCGCTCGCTGGAATGACATGGATCTTCTCACCAAAAAAAAAAAAAAAGTCAGGAAACTAAATAAAAGTAAATCCACAGTTTGCTTCAGCAAGTGGATCAATTAATACAAAATTACAATAATCTAGTTACTAGAATAAGCACTACTGAATACTGAATTATAAAAAGACTTCAAATTTCAGAACTCTCCTAAACATTCCTATTCCTCCATTACACCGTAATTAGGACGGGAAAAAAATTTTATACACACCAGTAACAGATACTCTACATAAACCACACCAGCTAAAAACCACAGTATAACAGAAGGTCACTGCAGTTAAAATCCATAGCTTGCACCAGATCACCGCAGTCTGTCTTGTCCTCTCATTAAACCCTATTTCTAACTCTGCTCCTGGATAAAGGGCTCCCTGTTCTGCAGGCATGTAGGGAGGCTGAAGTGCCAGCAACTGGAGCTAGATCACAGGGCTCTGTGTGCCAATGGTCCCAGCAACTGGAGTGGGGACCAGAGGTCAGAGGTGTGTGTCTGCGGTGCCAGCAACTGGAGCAAGTGAGAACACGTGTGTCAGTGGGTGACCACCGGTCAACATCAAGCCGAACAAGGCAGAAAGCAGGGTAAGCAGCTTGAGAGCCAAGTACTGAAACAGCTGCAAGGCTGGGCCAGGTACGTTCCTCTGAACAAGACAACTGCAGGAAGTCCAGGCCAACCAGGAGGTCCCAAGCCAACAGATGGAGAGATTGTGGGGCCTTTGGGTCAACCGAGAGATGTCTTTGTACGTGTGCCGTATCTTTCTGCTGGAGGCAACTGGAGACAAGACAATCCAGGGGTCAGTTACTTGATAAACTGGGCATATAAGCCCAGTTACTGGTGGAATTGAAAGAGAGAGAGAGCACACGCGTGCACATATGTGAGAGCGTACATGTGTATATATTTCACACTAATGGACCTTCATCCTCATCAGCCAGAGAGGATCAAACAGCATCCCACGGTGTATGTGCACAGATAAAACACTTTTAGCCCCAAGTGCTCAGATAGAGCAACTACGTGCAAGGGATCTACAAATCTTTAACAGATCTAAGAAAACATCAAGTCTGACACTGTGGGTAAAATTGAAAGTGAAATTCACATTATGAAACATTTACTCAACTTTACTCAGACTTAACATACCTGCTGAGAAAGAAAATATTCTGCTTGTTTCTGGGAAAGAGGCCCACTGCAAGATATCTCTTCTTCCCTGATAAAAAAAGCACTCTGGTTAGAAACAAGGGCAATGAAATATCATACAAGGAAATGTATTTTATCAGACACTACATGCTTTTGCTTTATAAAGTTTTATCAGATGGTACAGCTCAAAGCATGAAAGGAAACTAAAAGGAAAAAAACTTAATAAGGAATAAAATCTACTACATCAAAGTTAGCAAACCAAATGATTTCATACAGTTTAGTTGTAATCTTCAACCTGCAGAGACCGTGGTCAATATGAATGTTACCCTAAATAGGTAAAAAACCCCAAAAAAACAGCAGCTAGAAGATTTGGGGTTGACATATTCAAACGGCTTTGCTGTTTTTTTTTTTTTTTCATTTCTTCTGAAGACAGTCACAAGGAAATCAACTGGCACTTTGTCCACATACATCACTCCAGAAAACAGCTGTGCTGCAAGAGCAGAGAAAAGTTTATCCCATGGAAAGACAGCAGCTGCAGCCAGACTCCAAAAGCTGTGAAGTGACTCATGCTGTAGCAGAGCACCCACAAGCACAAGTTTATATAAAGACGGTTTAGAACGTACATTTTAAATACATGGATACACAAAACGCTTTGGGGATTATTCTTACAGCGGAGCGTGTCTTTAGCAGGTGAAAAGCCTCAATATTTGCTTCTCATATTTTATGTAAATAAATGTGAATTCTTTTATTTGGAGAAGGGTGAAATGACCAACCAAAACCCCGAAGCTTAACTTTTCCTTAGTAAGCCATCTTTCCCTGCTGGAAAAAGAAGTGACCTCTCAAATAGCTTTCGCACAACCAGAGAAGTAATTCAGCAGCGGGTGCAGAGAAGGGAACTGCGGGCTGCATCTGGCCTTCAGCTCGTGATTCCCAAAGCGAGCGTGAGAATGGGGTACCGCCATCTTCTCTGAGGCGCTGAGCAGAGCTATTGCCATTCACCGGTGTCACCACGTGGTGGCACCAAGGAAACGGAGAGGCCACCCAATTCTGCCAGCGTGCGTGAGGCTTAAAGAAAAAAAAATACAGGCTTACAATACGCTACATCTCAACATCGCAGCTTAAGTCGCTAGTGACAAGACACACGTAGGGCCTAGATGAGCATTTGTGGAGCCTGGAAGGTTTAACAGGAGCAGCATCTTGAGCCGGACAAAGCTTAAGTTTACTTCGATGTATACAGAGGCAATCTGAAATAAGACTAATTCTCTTAAGAAGTGGGAAAGACTTTAATGCTAATATATCACCTTAAAGGTACATCAAGTTCTTCTTTCTCCATTTTCCCCTCCAGTTCCTCGGTATTTGTCAGCTCCATATCACCCTCATCGACTCCATTTTTTTTCTCATCGTTTTGAAAGTACTGCTGAAGGGCAGTGTAAAGTTTATAGACCTGACTAAAAGAAAGTTTATTGTATGCCAAGATCATGTGGCGCAGAAACAGACCTGCAAAGGAAAACATCTGTTATGTCAGCTGTTGTACGGTTCCTGTTTCAGAGAGGAGACTAGAAATCATAACAATCAGAAGCTTAAATTGCATTATTTAATTTTGCTGAAGAGTCTCGTCTCAGCCCACCAACTGACAAAAGTCAATTTTGCAGGCTGTAAATCTGGTATTAATTTAGTGGCAAATCTCACAGACTAGCTGATCACAGAAAAATTGTTAAGATCAGTAAGAACTGCACGATATGCAAAAATACTGGTTAATATGAAACATCTGAGCAAGAGAAGAATCATATTATGCAATCTTCACACCTCCCCAAAAAGAAAAACAAAGCTCTATCCCAAGTGAATTACATCAATGCTATATCACATCAAATACAGCCCATGGATAACAATTAGTTACCTACTACGCTTGTTTTATGAACTTCTGGCTCTGTCCCTGTAAACGAATCTGAAAGGTCATCAAAAAATTGTTCCATATCTTTCAGTTCTCCTTCTGCCATAAGTTTTAACCTAAACAGGGAATTAAAACCACATTTTTAGGGTACGAATAGTATGCATCAAATAAAATGTTCTTCTATTTCAGGTACAGATGAGTAAACACAAACAGAATCCAGCAGTAGCTAATTCATGAGGCCCAGAAGGTTTTTATCCTCATGAGCCAAGTCAAAACACACTAAATATTAACAATAAGCCAAATAATAATCAAGTTTGGGGTTTTTTTTCTTTTTAATCAGTTTTTTCAATAAAGGGAACAATTAGAGAAGATTGTTTTTCTTCTAAAAAAGAATTAGGAACCCAAAATAGACTGATTTTTAAAACTGTTGCTGTTAGTACATGTCAAAAAAAAGATCTTCTGTATCATTAAAACAGATGGCCTCAATGTTTGGCTTGTGTGCCCATCAGAACTTGTTTATGAGAACCAGGATAACTGTAGATTTCATCTTTGCTCCAAATGTATGACTTTTTAAACTACACTTTTACACATTTTGGAGCACTTCTTCATACATATCAGAGTAGATATGGCTAATACAGAGCATGCATGTCACGGCTTTATCGTCTTTCATGTAATTACTGGTTGTAGCGGCCGTGTTTTCACGTTTCCAACATAAAATACTGACACCACAAGAGGGAAGGAGCCAGCTGAGCAGTGCAAGCGGTTCTTTGGCCCCCAGCAGCGGTACAGCCTATCTCGCTGCGATTTCGTGCCTCCCTCCAGTCCGAGCCCACAACGGGGGCCAGAGCCCGGCCCTCAGCAGCTCTCCCTCACACTCCCCGATCGCAGGGATCCGGTTTCGAGGTTTCCCGAGGGGATGCGCGGCCCCGGCGCCCACCTGATGTGCACGGAGCTGGCCAGGTGCGGGCAGGACTCCTCGATGGCCTTGCGCAGTCGCGACAGCGGCATGTCAGGGCCCTGGGGAGGAGAGCGACATGTCGCGACAGGCTACGACGCGTTGGGCTCGCCCGCCCGCCCGCCCGCCCGCCCTCCCTCCCGCTCAGGCCCAGGCCCGCCCCCGACCTGCAGCAGCGGCAGCAGCAGCCGGTTGAGCCGCCGCCGCTCCAGCAGGCCGAGCTGCGAGCCGGCGCGGCCCAGCTCGCTCAGGAGGACCAGCAGCGCCATCTTGTAGGGGGTGACCCAGTCCTTGATGCCGAAGACGTTGGCGTGCACCACGCCGTTGGTCATCATGGGGTTGAAGTACAGGCTCTCGTGCACGCTCGCCATGGCGGCACCCGGCCGCCCGGCCCGCCACCCCCGTCGCCCGGGAAACCGGCCTCGCCCGCCGGCCAATCGCCGCCTCCGTCGCCATCACGCGGGCCGCGCGGCGGCCAATCAGAGGCGGAGCTGTGCGCCGCCACTGCGGGGCCGGCTGGCGGGTCGAGCCCAGAGGAGACGTTCCGGGGAGAGAAGGGTCCGGGCGCCGCCGGCTGGAGGGGCGCGGGCGGGCTGGGGTCTCCTCCGCTCTGCCGTTCAGCCGGGCTGCGGCGAGCTACGGCCAGGGCCTGCGTGGGTTGGCCGCAGACCGTTATCCCCCACAGCCCAGCGGCTGCTCACCTCCCCTCCATTGCCACGGGCCTCCACACTGCTTCCGCCGCAGCCCACTATTGCGATGCAATAAAGATATTTCCACATATAACTTTTTATTTTCTCACTAATTTGTTAAATGCCTCCATTAAGGCATCATGTTCCCAAATAAAATACTCCAGTTATTATAACAGTTCTCTTTTTTTTTTTCAGTCAGAGCAAAACAAAACTCAGTATTACTACACATCTGCCTGTCCCCGGGGATTTCGGCGGAGTTCCTCCTGGTTCAGGCCCAGGGGTGGTGAGAGGAGGAGGAGGCGAATCAAGCTTGGAGTAAGTTTCTAGAATACATCTAGATTTAATTAAAATGTTTGATGTAGTTAGTTGTTGCTGGCATAATTAATGATAGCTTCCTGGACCTCAGTGAACTGCATGCTCACTGTATCTGAATATAGAACCCAGGGAACAACTACAGCTCTTGTGGCGTAAAGGTCAATTTACTGACATTTCCTGAAAATAAAGTGTGACGGCTTGGGCGGAAACACTGACACAGCGGAGCGGCTTGGCAAGGAGGGGTGGGAGATGAGATAAAGGCCGAGCGGCGGCCAGCGTGTGCAGAACTTGGAGGAAAACGGAAATGACAGACATCTGATTCTGACGTCTCCATTAACGCGCCGAAGCCAACGAGCGAACTCTGCTGACAATCCATGTGGTACGGAGAACATTTAGAATAAGCTTTTAAAGCATATTTAAATAAACTTGCACGACTAAAAACAAGCCCTCCAAATAAGCAGCGAGGGATTATTTCGGTCGTATTAAATTCAAGATTAGGCAACGCAATTTAAAAAGTCGTCTTTTATCTTACCTAAAATAGGCTGGCAGCCCTGAGTAACACGCCTGAGCTTATGAAACATGAAATGGCCACCGTCTGGGTTTGAGGATACTTGCATTTCTGGGCAACGCTGAAATCTATCAGAAGTCTGTATAATCTGAAAACCTTCTCAAAAGGTAATTCCAAAGTACTGTGTGTCTCTGGGGTGAAAAATGAATACTATCACGAGTCTTCCCATAGACATTAACACCCAAGCTTAAATTCACAAATAAAGCCCAGAGATTATTTGTTTTTTAAACTTTACTGTAACATTTTGTGAATTACTACATTAAGAACAAATGAATATTCCTGGTAAGAATCACTTCTCTTCTTCGCTTTCTTGTGATGTGTAAAACCTTGGGGGATTACCGAGCTGCAGCAAGGCATCGTCACTTGTTATTTCATGGCAGAAGCAAATGGGACATCTAGCATTAATAGATTTAAATCTTTTAATGCTTCTTTGGCACAATCTAGAAGGCTCAGTGAGAGCAAGACTTCTATTAATAAAACCTCTGCAAATGCTATGTTTCAGCCACAGAGTAGCCGACGGAGTTAAAGTTCCTCATTTAAAAACAATCTACGTGGTTACAATTTAGACACGTTAATGATCCAAAAGTGAGCTCAGATCACATGTTGCTAATATGATTCATCAAGATCTGCCCAGATTAAGGCGGGAGTGGCAACCGCAGCTGCCAGCACAGTCACCAGATCTCAGCTCTGTCAGGCCCACGTTACTCCCTAGAACATCTGTGGGATGGGAGGATTTCTTGTTGGCAAGTCCTTATCAGCACTAAAGGAAAAAATTGAGGTTTTGCTCGCTTTGGCTCATCTGTGGGACAGAGCTTTTAACCCGCTTACGGTGTCTGCATGAGGAGCTCTCACCTTTTAATGTAGGATTATAAAAAAATCTGTGCATAATTTGGTACTTCAGGGATGGCTTTCTAGATCATCAGGATTTAGGTGACATATAAGTTTTTAAAAACCAAACTGTACTGATATTTCTTAAGGTGTCTTAAAGCAATCTCTTGCATGAGAAGTGTGGGAAATGTGCCATTCCATGTTCCAACATCGTACTCACAAGGCTTTTCTGCTACATTTTCAGTTGCTTTGACTAAAATTGCAAGCTATTGTTGGAAAAAAACCAAACGCCTAACGTGACATTTTAAATGAAATTATATGTACAAGCTCATAGCGTATCAAAAGCTTGTCGAGGAGCATCAGCGTTTCCAAGAAGAGATGGCTTGATTTTGATTTAAGATGGGGTGTCAGTGCAAATCCAGAAGCTGGACTGCACGAAGCATCTGCTCTTGGCGCTGAAGCTGCCAAGCCCGTGCCATTCTCCTGGCAATTACATGCTGGTTTTTTTTTTTTTACTCAGTTCTTTGTATCTGACTTGCTCCAAAAATAGATCCAGCCTGCAGAAATTAGTAAAGATCGCATACGACCTTTTGTAGGGGTAAAATTGATTTGCGGTCAAAATTTATTTTCAGCCACTTTTGTCTGTTCCTCTTTTCGGCAAAGGCTTCCTTTGTTCTCGGCCCTGTGTGCCCCTACGCAAAGCTTTTCCTGAAAATTTGGGTGGGTTTGGGTTGCTGTTGTTTGGTTTTTTTTTAATGTCATATTCTGCTTAAAAGCTTTCAGTTCTTACAACCTATGATTAATTTTTTTTTTCTTTTTAAGTATCTCATTCAAAGCGTAGAGAAAATGGCATCTAGAAGCTCGCTGGAAGTGGAATTTTAAACAACAAACCTTATTTTCTGCTACTTAGAGACGCCCAGCAAAGGGCTTGGTGGAATAACCAGCACTTTGGCCTTGGCTTTCCGCTCTCATTGTGACAGAGCCCCGCTTGCGCGGCGGGACGCCGGGACCCCCGCACGCCCGGTGACCGGTACCTCACACCCCGCTCCGGGCCGGGCCGGGCCGGCGGCACGGGGCTGCTCACCGGCCGCTCCACACGGTGAGAGGAGGGGGGGGGATAACGGCCGCCTCGTCATCTCGGGGCGTACACCCGCTGAAACAGCGAAAAGAAGGAAACCAACCCAAAGCCATGGGGTAAAAGTTTTCTCTTATTTCAGTGACATCACAATTTGCGCACTTCCAGCTGCCAACGGCCTCGCCGTTCAGCGTTTGAGGGAGGTTTTCGCCCCTCCCCCCTCCCCCCGCGCCCAACACATAGGCGCTTCCTCTCCTCCCATTGGTTCAGCCCGCTCGCTGTCCGTGGCGGGACAGCCAATGGTGTGCGGCGTGGCGGGAAAGCCCGCCCTCCGTGAGGCGGCCCGCCGGAGCGCGGCGGGGGGAACGGGGGCGGGGGGGTCGGCGGCCGGTTGAGGCGGCGGCCGGCGCTGGAGCGGGAGTGGCGGCGCTGGAGCGGCCATGAAGGTGAAGGGGCTGGGGGCTTCCTTCGGCGTCTTTCCCCTCGCTGTGGGGAGGGAGGAAGGGGGCGTAGCGACGCGACGCGTGACGGGGCCGGGACCCTGGGTGGGCCGGGCCGGGCCGCGCCTCCCTCCTCGCCGCAGGCCGCTGTGGCTCCCCCGTTACCGGGGGCCGCGCGGGCCGGCGGCGCTTCGCACGGGGAAGCCCCGCCGCCGTCCGCTGACTCAGCAGCCGGGCAGGGCCTAGTGCCGCTGCCTGAGGCGAGCCCCCGCCCCCCCGTCTCCGCGCTCCGTCCGCGGCGGATCCAGCTCGGGGCTCCCAGCGGGACGAGGCCGGGCTCGGGGCGGTGCGTAGGGCTTGGAGCCTGCCGCGGGGGGGCGGCCGTTGGGAAGCCGCCGGGCCGGTGTGCGGGGTTCGCTCCCCAGAGCGGCTTCCCCGCGTCCGGGGCGGTCGTTGTGCTTTCAGGTCGGGGTGAGCGGGGGTCTCCAGCGGTGCCCCATCCCCGAAAAGGCTTTGCTGGGTCTCGGGGCCAGTGTAAACCTGAAATTTCAGCTTAAAAAAAAAAAAAAAGAAAAAATCTCTTTCTGCTGTTCTCCTCTTGGTCTGCTGGCTTAGAGAGCACACCCTGCTCGCACAGACGTGCCAGGAGCAGCGTGCAGCCTCCCCGCTTCTTGGGGCGGGGGTCCCTCTGAGCGGGAATTCTCATCTTGTTCCTAAACCCCCTTAACGCCAAAAGCGGGGGCAGAGAAGTTCAGGTGCAGTGCTTTGCCCTTATAGGATGCCCCTGAGGGGTGGAGAGAGAAGACAGCTGATGGCAGCTTGCGAGAAGAGAATGTGGAAGTGGTGACTGATGTGTTTTGGTGCAGAAATGCAAAATTGTAATTAATTCTCAAAGGAGGGAGTTTTTGGTGTAGCGTGTCTCACTTGTGTCTTGTGTTGGTGCTTTTCAGCACGGAGTAATGTGAAGGGTCTAGACACTAGTTCAGTTGTGGGTCAGTGACAGTAGCGCAGAGAAAGACTCCACAGCTGAATTAAGTTAAGGAGAACACTAACGACGCCCACCTTGCCCTGCCTTTCACCTCAGAATGACTGAATGCCTGGCAGTAAGTGTGAAGAGACTTTAACAACATTCATGCATCAAAAATGGCTAATAAAAATTTCTGAAGTATGTATTTATTTAGTGTCAGCAGTGATGTCTGAGCAGTTGTTGCAGGCTCTTGAGTAAAATCAGTCTGAGGAGCAGGTGTTAAGTTCTCGGGCAAGGGTTGTGGTAGCGATTGTGTTGTGTCCTTTTAGTTCTTGTGTGTCCTGCCGCTGCTGCGACCCCCTGAACAGACCACAGTCATGTAATGAAGCAAGTTGAACTCTCACAGACCCTTTTGGTTCGTTGTTTTATTTTTTCCTGTAATTTGTGTTTTAAAATATTTTAAATATAAAGCTAGCTCATCAGTTTTTAAGAGTACGTGAAGAATTAAGAGTAATGTTTCTGCAACTGACAGTGTTTCCTTAAGACAAAAAATATTTTTCGAAAGTCTCAAGCTTTAAAATGTGGAACTGTCTTGGATTAAGTCGTTGGTTTCTGAAACGTTGGTTACTCGTGCCTAATAAACTAGGATAGTATTTATGGAGGAAAAATGAATATTGATCTGTTTCCACTCTTTATTATTGAAAAGTAGAAAACAGCTCATAGTTTGATGGTAGTTTATTGATTGTCATGGAAGTCAGGCTCCAAGCGCAGGGTGTATCTGTGAGCGCAGCCACGTGCTGGGGCTGCCTGTGTCTTGGCTGGAGGTCAGGGAAGGGCCACTGGAGTTCATCCTTCTTCAGCCCCGATAGCGGGAAGCTTAGGAAGATTTCCTCCTATGCGTGGGGCGCCCACAGCATGGAGGTTCCTTGTAATGCCTGGGATTAATTATATTCTTGCCATACCTGTGAAATTACACTAGTGAATTGAATTTGTTGCGTGTATACTTGATGGTATTGCAGCGTGCCGTGTTGTGTTGTACAGCTTGGAAGCAAAATGACCAACCGTGTTTGATCTCTTGCTGTACTGCAACGCTTTTAATGTCAGCTCACAGCAGGAGAAGTGAAGTGCCAGGTTGGTGTGGGTTGCAGAGATGCTTTTGGTGTTCATACCTGAGGTGCTTCCGTGAAGGTGGTGGTGTAGAACATGTTTGCTCCAGTGGCATTGTTTCTCTAAACAAGAGTGAGGGCTCTGCTCCGACCTTTGGTGCTCAGTGGTTTGAAAGGAGACGTCCTGGCGTATCCCCAGTTGTTGTGTGACGTTCCCACACAGGGAACAGGACTGTGTTTGGTTCAGAGGAAGTGTGCAATTTAATATAGAAATTAGTCTTGTTACTGCTGGGGTTAAAGCACCATCGTTACTGAACTGCAGTGCGTGTTCTGACGGGTGTAGGTTTTACAGCCAGAACTACAAGTCTGGGAAGTGATTATTTTATGTCCTCATGCTTTGGGGAAAAAAAGATGCTGCCCTGAAATGAAAAACAGGACAACTCTAACCAGTGTACTTAAGGAAAAAAGTATGGAGGGGAAAAAAAAAAAGTAGTTGTGCCACTAAGCTTCCTTTCAGAAAGAACCTGATGTGATTCTGTTTGGTTTTGGTGGTTTTTTTGTTTTTTTTTTTTTTAAGTAGGTTTCAGTGAGCCACATGACAGTGATTAAACATGTGACCTAAACAACTTGGGAGTCCAAATTCCAAATTTAAGTAGAATACGCGCTTTTGGTAGAGAGTCTAGCGCTAAAGGCTTTCAAGGATAAAAAGTAGTGATTTATTTATGTATTTAGAATTTTTGGTAGTGTGTTAAGACTAAATTGTGTGACTCAAAACTGAAATCCAATCCATGTAGAATAAGTTCATTTAGAGAAGTTTTAGTTTTTGTTAGGCGTTTTGTACGATGATGAAACAACAGGTTCAGGGAGGTCCTGAAAAACGTCTCCCTCTCAGAGAAACTAGACCATAACTGGCTTCTAATGAAGGTTGGTTACTTTCAGGTTTGAAAACCTAGAAATGTTTTTTTTTTTAGAGAGAGTTTTATTGTGAGTCATGCAAGAGCTGGATTAGTTCTGGAGCAGATTCTGCAGGGGACAGCTCTGCACTAATTATGATAAATTGTTGTGTTGCTGCCTGTCATCATTTCAGGCTTTGCCTCTCACCTCCGGCTGGCTGTCAGTCTCTTCGTTCTTTGCTCTGCTACTGCGTTACCTCCTCAAATTCCTTACCCTTTTTGTGCGCAACTCTGCTAGAAAAGGAGTTACGAAAGCGAGCTCCTCGTGCCGGCGCTCGCCTCTCGGAAGCAGATCTTACCTACTTTGGTTTGCAGCGGGGAAGTGGAGCTTACTGGGCTGTTAGAGATGTTAGTGTACGGAATTCCTGGTGCTCTGGGAATTCACACCACATGCTTTTGGGATGATGACAGATGGAGCAAAGTAGCTCTTCAGTAGCAAGTCAAATCTGACGTGGGCTTTCTAATATCAATTTTATTTATTTATTTTTCTTTGTGAATGTTTTCAGGCGGGAGCTACTTCCATGTGGGCTTCCTGCTGTGGGTTGCTGAATGAAGTCATGGGGACTGGAGCTGTCCGTGGCCAGCAGGCTGGCTTTGGGGGAGGTGCTGGCCCGTTCAGATTTGCACCAAACGCAGACTTCTCGGCATATCCATCTCCAGCTGCGGCGGGCGCTAACATAGTTTGCAAAGCCTGTGGACTCTCCTTTTCAGTTTTTAGGAAAAAAGTGAGTATATTTCCTACTGCATGATGTTTTTACTCGTATGAACTCTCTGTAGGCATACTGGAAGATAAATGGAAAGCCGAGGCAGAGAGCCAGGGAGGGAGTAAGTGCCTTACTGTGAGGTCACAGGAAATGATTGTCAGACAGGATTAGAAGTTAAGAGGTCTGATGTTCATTAATCAGTGACACGCTGGATCTGGTCTGACCTAAAAATTAACGGATTCTCATTTGTGAGGTACGTGTTTTAGCTTCAGAATCTTGAACATTAAAACAAACCTGGTTTGGAAGATGATAGCAAACATAGCAGTTGGGTACTGCAATGAACAGATTGAGTGATGGAAAAGCTAAAAACTCAATGTAGTATCACGCTTCTTTCTGTGAAATACTGGTGTAATTCTGCTTGTTTCCTAACCAGGTTTAGTTTCTGTCAAGTGCTGTTGCACTCCAGCAGCCTCTGGCTTCATTTGGAGACAGACTGACGGGTTAATGCAGATAAACAAAATTGCTAACATTATTTCTGTGTATCATGACGGTCCAGCATCGTTATTTTGTCTGCTCGGTAACCTCATTCTCTGCAGCTCTTTTAGATAAACCTGAACCCTCTTTCTTCAGTTTGTGTGTTGTTTCCCCCTTCCTTGGTGTTCTGTTGTTCACATGGCAAAGCCTTTGTTGAATTGAGTGTTGTGTAGGGATGATTTCTGAAGTTGGTATTATTTTACTAAAATCCTGAAAAAATTGAAGACCGGTTTGGATTTGTTCACAGCAGATGTGATGACAATTTCAAATCGCTGCTGAAAGTCTTGCCTATTCTAGCCTAGGCATGTTGTAGTGAGTCTTTTGAAATAAGCTCTCTTCAGAAATGGCATCTGGGCATTCAGGAGTATTTACCTACCACGTGATTCATCACATTTAGGCCTACTTTGAATTCTGGGAATCAGTTGAGGAAGAAGTATGTTCTTTAGAGTTTGGGGACTGTACTGGTTTTTGCACATATGAACAGGGCAGCGACACTTAGTACATTGAAAAGTATATTGACGTACCGTAAAATTGACGGGCCGACAGTTCCGTTTGTTGTCTAAACTACAACTTGAGTACTTCATTCATTTCTTTATTCATAATGTTTTTTCATGGAAACCTCAGATCAGCCCACAGTAGTGCTACAAAAGTGATGGACTGCCATGAAACACGTGCAAAACTAATTGACAGGGCAGTTTTCTAGACTTAAACCCTAAAAATGATGTATGTCAAAACTGGTGATGGAAACACTAACAGTAAATTACGTAGCCTGGAGAAGGAAAGAGCAGGGTCTGCGTTTTTTGGTTTTTTTTTTTTTTTTTTTTTCTTTTCTGTGACTGAATGGTTATTCTCTCTTTCTCCTTAGCATGTGTGTTGTGACTGCAAGAAGGATTTTTGCTCAGTGTGTTCGGTCTCACAAGAGAATTTCCGAAGATGTTCCACTTGTCACCTGCTGCAAGAAACAGCCTTTCAGCGACCTCAGTTAATGAGACTGAAAGTGAAGGATCTGCGTCAGTATCTGATTCTCAGAAACATACCAACGGATACCTGCAGAGAGAAGGAAGACTTGGTAGATCTCGTGCTGTGCCACCACGGATTGGGTCCGGAGGAGGACATGGATGCTAGCAGCTTTCATTCGTCACGGTCACAGACTTCGGGGTTTTTTACTCACCCATTTTCTATGTCTGTATCGGTGTTGTCTCAAGGAGAACTTGCAAACAGAAGGGGAAGCACAGGAAATGGAACACCTTTGCGGGTACAGTAATTAACGTGTGTGTGATGGTATAGCCTAACTTTTTCTTTTAATAGGTATGCATTGCTTTAAAGTAAAATGCCAGTTGGTACAGTTTGGGATGTCAGGAAAAATGCCTTTTTTATCTCTCACCTGGAAACAGAAGATAGTAAGATGACTGGTTTACATGATAGAGGTGACTTAAATTGATAAGGACTGGTAGCAACTGAAACTTCAAAATGTCATTGTCATCTGTGCTCAGCCTGGTACAAAGGAGAATGTTTTATAAGGGATGATGTGTTTTTGTCCTGATCAGTTTTGTTTTGTACACAGGGACAAACAGAAGCATCTTCTATAAATAATGAAGAAGAAGAAAGTGCAGAAGAGCAGGTGAGAGATGAACTATCCAAAGAACAAATTTTTGGCATGTGACACCATAAAGCGTTTAGATCTCTCTCAACACTTAGTATCATGCTCTGGTTCTTTTGGAGTTGGCTGTGTCTAGCAACACGTATCTGCGTGTACTTGCTTTAGAAAGAATACGACGATAGCCAAGCTGTTGTGGCTTAATGTGGCACCAGATGTGGTGCTCCAAACTTATCGGGACAGTTAAAAACATACAACTGATGTGTTTCAGACCCCTGGATTGTCCAGAAAGCGAGCAAGGGCATCTTTGTCTGATATTTCAAGTCTGGAGGACATTGAAGGATTGAGTGTTCGGCAGCTGAAGGAAATACTTGCCTGCAATTTTGTCAACTACTCAGGATGCTGTGAAAAATGGGAACTTGTGGAAAAAGTGAGCAGACTATACAGAGAGAGTGAGGAGAACCACAAGACACGTAGGTTTATATTTAATTCTCACTTTTTTAAGACTACTTAATTTCTGTTTTCCAGAAGATGGTTCTGCCAACAGGAGGACTTGGTATCTGACTTGGTCTGCTCAGCTGAACAACTGGAAAGTGCGTTTTAGCAATTCAGGGCGCATCTAGAGTAGCTGAACATGCTTCTAGCCATTAAATGGAGCTCTCCAGGATTGTGCTGGTTTCTTGAGGCTTCTTTCCAAAGCTTGGAGAGCTCAGCTTTCATGGTTAAGGTAAAATTGCGCAACTGAGAACTGGTTCCTCAGAGAACAAGAAACTTGGCATCTCCAAGTTTCACAAGGCATCAGTGAGCGAGCTGCTCAGCAGCTGTCAGCAGACCAAAGCCATTCAGGGCTTTTACTGCGGTACAGAATTAAAAGCTACAGTGGCGAAAGTCCAAGTGGTTTGGTCTCGGTGTGTGCTGCCATGATGAGGTGGTTCTGTGGCTGCAGCGCAGTTGCCGGTATTGTTCTACTCGCCGTTAACTCAACAGTTGGGGCCTTTCACTTGGGTGGTTGTACTATGTCCACAGCTTGATTCCAGTTCATGAAGTATAATCTGAGGAACAACTTGTTGATGTCACTGTCAGCTTGGAAAACGCCTGCCTGGCTCGTCATTCCTGTGTCCAGCAGTCAGGCTGTAAAGAACGGGGCTGTGGTGACTGGAAAATGGAATAGCCCTGGGCGCTGCACAGGCAGACTGTGCTAATGGGGTGTGAAACGAGTGGCTAATTGGGGTGGAGGAGGCTTGTGAGGGAGTGGCAAAACATGGCTTGAGACCTCTGGTCATAGACTAGAACTGAGAACCTGTCTGAAAGCAAGCTTTAAATTTAGGATTATCTTTTTGTCTGGCAAAATATTTGGTTACTGATAGGGGACGTTGTCTATTTGCAGTGAAACTTGACAGGTTTTGTTCAGTTCTGCCATCTTTACAGCCTACTTAAGGCTTCCACTCCTTAGTCTGCTGTATTATTATTGTGTTTAATCTTCTGCCAGACGAAGGAAGCTCAGAGAGGGAAAACTAGCATGCTCTGAATTTTAATCCAACACATTATTTCACAGTCGTGATGTTCTGAATTGAAAATTGGTCTATGAGTTTAAAGAATGAAGCCAGATAGTGGATATCCACTTAGGGGCTTTCTACTTCTTGTTTGGGTTTTTGGAAGGAATATAGCTTAATTCTTAGCTGTGGGTTAGAAAAACTGTCGTGAACATGGAGCGGCCTTGCTTCGTGCTAAACGAGCCATCTGTTATTTCAGTGGCTGCCTGAGCTAGAACTGAACTGGCTTTCCCAGGCCCAAATGTGTGACCTCCCTCTCTGTTGGTTTTCAGAGGGTGAGAAGATGCAGCTGAACGACAACGACGACAACCTGTGTCGGATCTGCATGGACGCCGTGATCGACTGCGTCCTGCTGGAGTGTGGCCACATGGTCACTTGCACCAAGTGCGGCAAGAGGATGAGTGAGTGCCCCATCTGCCGCCAGTACGTCGTGCGGGCTGTGCACGTCTTCAAATCTTAAGCTGAGACCAAAGACGGATTTTATAGCCACCCTTCCAGGATTTCTGTGGGCAGGAGAACCGAACCTCGGCGCATAGGTCAGCTTTTTAGTTCTCACTAAACACAGCCTTTTGAACATCAGGATCTAGAAGTTTGTGAAACATTTTTTTTTTTTCTACAGCAAACCGCATCTGTGGTTGGGCAGCACGATACGATGCCTGGGTACAGTAGTAGTGGTGCCTGCCTGACCTTATGCACCCACTAACTGGTTGCGTCAAACTGTTTACAGCAGTTCTTGCTCTCTTCTGAAGAATATAACTTCTAATTATCGCAGTCAGTACTCAGCAAGTGGTTGGAAAACGCCACTGCTTGACCATATGAGTGTGTTATGTTATCTAGTGCATTAGAAGCAAGGAATATATCAGTTGAATATTCAGCTTTTACGTAATTATAGAATGTAACTGATCTGGCGCTGTCCCTCCAACAGCGTTAACAGTACAAAATACGACTGTAGAAAGCACTGCCGTTAACTGTACCTGCACAGCAGCCCTTAAGCAATCAATCTGTCTTATGCCGATTGCTTTGTTCTGAATGTCTGCCATTACACGTCTGCTGTCTTGGCCATTCCTTGTAACTGTACAGAACACTCCATGCCTCCCAGGGCTCCTTCGGCTGGGCTCTGCCAGGTTCTGTCCAAATACTGATTACCAAGTGTTTTTTTAGTTTAGGAATAAAATATTTTTTTAAAAGGGGTATAGGAAACCATATTGTTGTGGTCTTAATCCACCCATGCCTACGGTAAGTATTACTCTTAGATGTGATGATTGTATGCCACGTGCTGAGAACCTGATGTTACTGTGAATACCGATCAGGGTCATGAAACTGCGTGCTGCTAACATGTGGAATGTATGGCGCTACTCACCTGAGCCTGGGAGGGCTTTGTTCTGGGGCAGGGAAAGGAACTGTGGTCTTTGTCTAAAACCTCCTGTTTGCAGACTTTAACCAAGGGTGAGTCACTGTGAGCCACCTGTCCCCGTGGAGCAAGAACCGTAAGGCTCCTTGCGGGGCATCGGTGAGAGAGGACCCAGGGAAGAGAGCAGCAAGAAGAGCTCTTGCGCTGGGGCCAGGCTGCCTCAGGCCAGGACAGTGTTTGAGTAAACGCACTGTAAGGAGAAAACAAAAGAGGTGAGGTGGGCCTGTCCTGGGTGTTTGTCCTTGAAGCAGGTTCATGAATGAAGCTGGAGTTCCTCCTTTTAATTTCCCACGTGCTAGCAGAGTAACAGAGCCAGGGACATGCTTGCCCACTCTGCAGTACCTGAGAGCTCTGACCTCTGCTGTCATGCCTGCTCTGGGCTTTTATGGGAAAAATTAAGCTGGCTTGCAAAAGAGAAAGTAGCTCCTCCTCAAAAGAAGATACACAGCTTAGAGACATTGCTGGTTATTTTTCAGAAGGGAGCAAACCTCTCAATGGCTTTATTTTTTAGAAGTAACTTTTTAATGGTACTTAATTCCTGGAGTCTGTTCAGTGGGTAAGCTAATGAAGAAAAACATACCCTACATGTTATTTCCATGCTGGCATTCATTAGCCACACAAGCTTAATAAAGATTTGTGATGGGCTTGCTCAGCCTCTGCCTCTTCTCTTAACCCCCTGCCAGAGCACTGTTGGTTACTCAGCTCAAGCTTTAACCTTCTTGAGATGTGGAAGTGTTCCTCTACCCTGCTCTGGGCAGATTCCAGCTGGAGGAAGGCACATGGCTCCGTTTTATTCCCTCCTCAGCAAAAAGGTATTGGAATGTGTCAGCAAAGGCCAACATTTAGCTCCTTGGCTTTCACCAAGGCTGGAAACCATTCCCTGCTCTGCCCTGGGACCCCAGGTGTAACCCCACAGGCTCACCGCAGTCACTCTATGCACACCTGAGCCTTGCACAGCTTCCAGCCCCGTGTTGGAACAGAAACCCACTGAGCCAGCACCTGTTTTTGTACAATTGTTTATACAAATTCAACAAAGGTAAAACTGCATCAGGAAGGTCTACGAAAACAACACCGTACAACAATGGCACTTATGAATGCAGAATTTTACAATCAGGAAATAACCATGTTATAAACCTTAAATGAGAACTCAACTCACACTTCAAAGAAAGAGAGACTACGTTTGACCATTTATTCTACGGCTGGACTCACTGTATAAATTAATTTTATATTGAGTACAAGAGCTCATGCTACAGAGTGAAACCCTCCTATGTGCAAAAGCTGAAATTGGAATTTTTTTAAAATTTTGAGAAAAAGGTGATTTCTATACAGATAAAACTTGGCAAAGTGTTTTACTTCAACTATAATTTACACCTTATTTCCACAACATGCTTATGTCACTTCTGAAGTATACAAAGCAGGATATAAACTTCCATTAAAACATGCTTTAAGTTGAAAGTATTAACCTACTTTTCCTGACCTGGGCACGTTTGTAGATAGATACTGTCTACGAAGTATAGGTTAAGTTCTCGCCTACCATAAGTAAAGATAAAAATTGGCAATCAAAACAGAAACACTGGTAATGCATTCAAACATTGCATAAATAATTTTTAAACAATTTTTGTACAAAAATAGTTCTGCATAATGTAAGATGTAACAAAACAAAACGTGTTAAGAAGGCAGAAATGCAGTGCGTGGTCCACTTTAATGACACCAACTTTTGTTGTTGTTTTAAGAAATGAAAAGCAGAAATCAAATTTACACTACCAAGCACATGCTGTGGTACTTTAAATAACAGTATTTCTTGGAGATCAGTCGTCTTCCGGGTGTGAACAACTACCATCAGTAACAGTCGCCTTACGGATTGCATAAGAGCCAGTGCAGGACATCCCAGGTAGACTGAAGTAGTGGCACAAGTTGAAATTCTTAACATGGGTAGTTTCATGTTGTCCTCTCCTCGACAAGAGTTGTAAAATCCACCGCAGTATTTTCCAATATTCCAAGTTCCCAATTGAAAATAAAATCCCTACGTGTTCTTCGTCCCTTCCCCCCCGCCCCAGTATTTACACGTGTCCTTTAACTAACTCAGTTTTTGCAGAAGTTTTTCTTCCACTTGCCCAAACTGAACACTTACTGACATCTCTGCTATGAACTGCTCGCAGCCTTCTTTTGTCACTTGCTTGCAGTACCTCAGGTCAATCTGGCAGATGTTTCCGCAACGTTTGAAGTAAGACAGGCACTGGTCAGTAACCTTATTGCAGTCTGTCGGAGAAAAAAAAAAAAAAGTGAGGGGGGAGAAATTTAACCACGTGTGTCTGTTCTCCAGCATGGGGATGGTTTATCCCGACCGCGGGAGGTCCTTGCCCCTCCCGTGCTGCACCAGCAGTGAAATTGCGCAGCCAACCCCGTCACCGATCTCTGATCCCGTGGCTCTGTTGTGTATCTGATGAGATAAAGCCAAGCGTGCTAGATGCGCAGAGCAAAGGGGCTGCAAAATCCCCCGTGGAGGATGAGGGAGGTACAACACATGGCCGCTGGGTAGGAGGCAGCCGTGCCGTCAGCTGGTGCAGGGCCTGGGGCAAGCGGGGCGGCTGCGGGGCTGGTTACACCAGCAGTGCATCCAGCTGCGCACAGGGAGTCCTGGGGGGCCATTACACCGGGGGAGGGAAAGAGCTGGGCAAAACCACTTCACCGACAAGTGCTTGGCACAAGTTTAACGCCACTAGGCAATTTCCGTCCCCCCCCGCTCCCCTCCGCACACGTTCCTTACCTGATAAATTAATTTCTGTTAATGAATCCCGCGTGGTGGTTCCGACCGCGGTCAGCAGGTTAATAGACTGGTCTGTCACGTGATTACAGTAACTGAGATTGAGCTTGGAGAGCAGAGGCATGTGCCTTATGATCAGCCGCAAAGAAGCATCTGTAATATCCAGGCCAGCCAAACGCAGCTCGACGATGTTCCGTAGTTTGCTCCGGTTGTCAATCTGACCTGGAAAGCAGAGGCAGCGGGTCACTCCCAGAGTCTCACCCCGAACTGCAAACAGCTGCAGATCTATAGGAAATGCACTGTGACACACAACACTGCTGCCCTACGTCAACTTCAGACGCTTTTGCCTGTCTGGAGCTTCGGAGGGGACATCAGCAGGAACACTGGTCTATTTTTGGAACAGGCACGTGGACAAAGCCACCTCCTGATTTCAAAACAAAAGGGATGAAAAGTAACTGCAGGGGCCCAGCGGAATTACAGGTCGGGAACAAGCAGTAGGCTGTGCAGTGCATGCCAGAAAGCAGATCTGATTTGCTCAAAATTTCACCTGAGCTGATATCCGGGCGAATGTGGCATGACCCACAGAACTGCTCCTTCCCTGAACTGGAAGAAAGTGTTTCCATACTCTCTAAAGTACACCCGTTGCAGCCTGAAGAGAAGAAAGTCAGACAGAAAACCAGCACAGTGGCTCAGATGACTGCCCAGCAGCCAGAGAACATCACTCGTTACCCAGTGGCTTCCAGCGAGGAGGCGCTGGAGGTCACTACTCTGAACACCTTGCACAACAGCAAAGCCCAGAACCCCACAGGTGCTCGCTGCAGGGGTTCAGCCCGTTTCCTCCAAGGGGACTAGCAGCAGAACATGCCACAGAACAGGACAGGTCTCCCGTGTGCTGCTCCCGCCTGTTACCTGGCCGGTTATCTGTGGGTGGTGACAAGAGGTCTCTCATTTGTGCGTCTTTCAGTCCTTCTGCCCACTGCACGTCCAGAGTTCGGAGCAAGGGACAACTGGAACTACAAAGTGCTGACACTGCTATCCATGAGCACCCTGACAGCAGCAGGTCTCGAAGACCTGCAGATACAGAAGAAGTTGGAGCGTGTGGCCTATCCCCAGACGCATCGCAGTGCTCTCTGCTACCACGCGCAGGTCGGGGGAGCCCAGTGCCACTCTGACGAACAAGCCCCAGCACCCCAGGGCAAGCAGGGACCCCACAGGCCTCTCCTGCCCAGCTCTCGATCTCTCCCACCATCTGGAACTTCACTACTGCGGGTGAGAGCAGACCCCTGCCGCCCCCTCCACTAACACGTCAGGAAAAGCTTCCAACAGTGATGTTACCCGTTGACGAAGATTTGCCTCAAATTAGTTTTCCTAGCACATCAGTAGTCACGAGATGACTATTTTGGGCCCATTTTAACCTGCTGATACTTCATTCCCACGTAACTACTCCTCTCCTAGGATACCCAGATCCCTGTAAATGTTCCTTGGAGACTGCAGTTTAGATACAAACTAGTTTCCCAAATTCAGTGAAGCGGTCAAAAACCAGCACTTACCTGGCAGTCTGTTGATCAGCCAACTCAGCTGCTTTTTAGATATATTTGTCCAACTAAGATCAAGGGTTACAGGCTGTCTCCTAATAATGCCACTGAGCATAAGTGGAGTGATGGATTTACAATGGTTTAAATCTATTTTGGTCCATAATCTTTTGTCACAGCACCTACCCAAAAAGAAAAAAAAGCCAACAGCACTTAATTTGGCACTTGTTTTGATTTCTGCGCGACCATAAAAGGTGTCATTAAACAGTAGGGAAAACTACAGCATTTAACTGAAAATAGCACAGATAAGGCCGAGTGATACTAAGGTAAGCACAACAACGCACAGCGTTGCGTACGTTTGAACTTTCCCCATCAAATATGTCATGCAATAAAGCATGGAATTATTCCCACAGAACACAGATGTCAACAACTTTGGATCCCATTTTAAGCCACCACAGCATTTACTAAAATCCATTTTCTAGCCTGAAAACAAGCCACACCTTATTTACCTTTGGAATACAAAGACCGGTTTTAAATATCACTGTCCTGATTTCCCCTGTGCTTTCCTTACTAAAACCAGTGAATTCTGTAAAATAGATCCCCCAACTCTTGTTCTCTGCTTGTGCTTTATTCCTGTCCATGTGTCTTTATGTGTTTTTACACTTTCTGCGGTTCTTTAAGGACAACACACAACAAGTCCTAACTGGTGGGCAAGATTCTGCATCTTCTCATTTTCCCATTAGAAAATACTGCACTCGGGTGGAGGGGGCATTTACCAGCTCTCTGCGACACCAGGACGCCCAGAGGAGGCACGCCACACTCATCTTCTTGCACGGAACTGCCAAGCCCCCCACCTTTCTGTCATTTCCCCAGTCCGTTACTAGACCGCGCTAGAAAGGAGCCTCCGTGACAACGTGCCCATCTGTGCGCACGCTACAGCTGAACCCGAGATGACAGCTAACGAGAGTTTACTGCAAGTTCAGTGAAACACAGAAAACTGCCCGCTAACGCTCCTGCCGTCCTGCAGCCACCGACTGCGTCCCTGTTCGCACTCCGGTACCCCAGCACTGAACAGACACAGTGAGTTAATACAATAAACGAGGGATTCCTCCACCCGCTCTGCCAGTACAGAACACAGTGAAGGGGATCGCTCTCCGCGTACCCTCTACAGCGAAACAATCAGCACGGACCTTCAGAGGAGAACGTCAGGGCCACTGGGAGACCTTCACCCTATCTCAATAGATATTTAAGAGCTGAACTGCACAAACAGCTGCATTAGCAGTCAGCGAGTCCTGGGGGCAGAATGACACCGAGACTGAGCATGACCCAGACCGGCTGTTCCAGCAGGCGAGAACACTGTGGTGTCTAACTGCGGAACAGGCTGCTCTGTGGCGTTACAGCCCCGGCAGGCTGACGCCGACGCTGACACACACAGTTCCCATCAGAAACGCCGGGAACTGCCATTTCTGAGAAAGCACCGGAAGACAGGCGATTTCTCCACACACTGCTGGTCACCCCTTCTCCGCGGGCTCAAGAGAGCTTCAGTGACAACCCACACACCTCCTGTAGGAGACATTAGTGCCCCCGTCACCCACCTCCCTTCCCCTTCCCAGCCCGTCCCATCGCTCGGTTTCCCGCCCTCCTTACCATCTGTTCCAGGTCTTGCAAACTCTCATACAGATGCACAAGTCCCTATGACTGAGGTAGCTAAAGACAGCCATCCAGACTTCCCTCTGCATCACGTGGGCTGCCCCATCATCCAGGGGGAGCGAGTCCGGAGGAGGGCTGATGGGGGGTGGCCGGATAACGTGCCGCTCCATCTGAATGCATTTGGGAGGAGAGAGCGAAGGCGGTGGCCGGGTTATTCCCCGAGGTGTGCTTCGCAGGCTGGGGATGAGCGGGTGCCTCAGCTCCCGGGGAGTCCCGTTCAATCCTTTGCTGAACCTATGGAGTCTCTCGCTGTTGTTCAAAGCACGCTTAGGCTCCTCATTCTCACTCTCAGGTTCAGATTTGATGGGTTGGTGATTCTCATTGGCAAGGCTGTTCTCGGTTTTTTGGATCTCCTGGTTGAGCTCCTTGCTGAGCTCCTTGCTGAGTTCTTTATTGGGAAGCCGCCTTTTCCGCCTCATCTTGAACTTCTTCTTGTCCCTGGGCTCGGCACCCTCCGTGCTGGGACCTGCAGTGGGCGAGCTGGACCGTGACTGGTCGCTGTCCTTGGACCTGGGAGGTGCTTCTGGCAGGTCATCCTCTGGCTCCTGCTTCAGGCGCCGCAGGGGTTTGATCATGGCAGTTCGGTCATCCGGAGCCTTCCACGATCGCCGCTGAAAAGGAAGAGACAAGGGCTGACTATCCGAGCGAGAACGTACTCAGCAATACCTCACATGCTGATGCTCCACACAGGCAGCCCTGCCCGGGGGGGCCGGGCTGCCTGCCAGCGCTGGGCCCCACCCAGCTGAGCACAAGGGTACATTCACCGGCCAAAGGTATCAAGTTCAAGCCCCATCACACGGATGAGGAGTCCAGCTATCGGCTCTGGACTCCAGGAGTGTGATAAATGCATTATTTGCCATGCATAATCCTGCAGATTTAAGGGTCTTACTCATTACGCAGTGACAGTTCACCGACAGAAGATAAGTAGCACTCTTTCGACAGCTTTTTCCCCAGCAGGCCAGAAGAAACCAGGCTTGGGCACGTTCACTGGGTAAAGCACCCACTTTAAACACTGCCTCGTGTGCACTCACGCCCAAAGGCCAAAAGGTGAATTTCTGAAACCTCCTGAATTGCAACCGACTCCCACTGTGGCTTTGCTGTTGTGGTCCTTATCGCTGCATACTCACAGCCTCCTTTAATCAGGCTTTAGCTGCTCCTTTACGTCCCACTGAACTCTGCTCGTCTTCTCAAGCTTCCTCCACCTCCGGTTCATGCAGAAGAGGGAACCCGACGGGTCTGACACACTGCTAGCCTGACGAGACCTCACGCTGACATGATCTCCAGCGCAACGCAGGCTGACAGGGGTTGGCTGGCACCTTCTTCCCTGCCCTGGTCACTGTTCGTATCAGCAAACCGCACTTCACTTGCTCCCATTAATCAAATCTCCCTGATGCACGCCAGATTTGTGTAAGAGACACACAAACGAAGACCAGGGAAGACTTCAAGTCTTATCTGATTACTGCAAGCGAGAAAGAAGCCACCAACTGTTAAAATGAAACAGCTCTAATAAGAAGAGATCCAGACTGGCAAGAGAAGGTGAACTGCTGTGAAGACACTTGTTCTATCAGAAGGTCTATGCTTTCACAAGAAACTAATTGGATTAAGCCAGTGGATGGCCTCCTGTGCTTCAGACTGCGGTGCACAGCGGAGAAAGCTGATCACTCTGTCTTTAAATTAACATATTCTAAAGGAAGAGCTCACGGTAAGTTAATGACAGGTTAGAATAAAATTACAACATCCAACTACTGTCAGCTTGCAGCATCCTTCACACGGGGTACAGAGGAGCACTCAGTGTAAAGGTATCAGACTTCTGTTTCGGTGCCAGATAGCGAGGGGTAATCAATACCCACCCGCGTGCCAGGTCTTCCCTGGGTATCAGCGGGGGACTCCAGGGACGTGCTGCGGCACAGAATGCCAAGGGGCTGCGTGGCAGGGGCAAGATTCAACCACACAGGAAGAGCAAACCGTGAGTACAGACACAGAATTTTGTTCCTTGGGTGACCAAAGCACAGCTTGCTGCTGTATTTTAACATGGGACACCAGAACAGAAAATGTAAAAGCAGACACTGCAGCTGAACTATCCTGGAGCGAAAAGATTTCCATGAGAGAGATCTTCTGTAATTTCAAGATGTAAATGGGATAACTAGAATGCCTGCAGTGACACAAGGACATGACTGATCGAGAAACTGGCTCACCATTCAGCCCACAGGAGAAGGGATTAAAAGGGATTGAGAACATATCTATCAGAAAGGCAAAGCACCTTCTTCCTGAAGAGTCTGCCGTCTTTTCCAAGTTTTAGCTGTTGGAAGAACGAAAAGTAAAAACCCCCAAACATGACATTTGTTGTGCTGTCTGATGAAGGTCTGGTGACCCACAGTGCCTTCCTGACGCACTGGGGGGCTCTCATGGAGCAACTCAAGCCATCCATAAACACTGCAGTGAGTCCAGAGGAATGGGAAAAATAAAGCATGGTCAGAAAGTAGAGATGCGTAAATGGTATTGTGAATTTTGCTCTCATTCCACCAAAGCAACCCCAATTCCTGCGTTTACTGTACTGTAGCGTTCCGCTGTCGAGCCTCGCGGGGCGGACAGACTGCCACTCCTCGTGAGCTGCACATGCAATACAAAACCACTGGTTCTGATTTTAAAGCCATCAGTCATTTACCTGGGAGACACATTAAATCTAGGTCCTCATTTCTACCTCTGCAAACCAGCATTTCCATACATTCCAAGTATCGCGTTTTGCAATCCACATGACAATGCAGTGTCCCTACGAGCTCCGACTCTCTACACCGCTTTTGTGAGCGGCTCCTCCTCCTTGCAGGCTACAGAAGATGTCATTTCTAAAGGTCCTCTGATGGGTTGCGAGTAGTGTACATCCCTGAATCAGCCAAAAACAAGCTGCCGTGCGCCACCAAGTGGATAAAGATGAAAGTTTCCATTAAAAACTGATTTTCAGCTTGTTTCTACTCCAAGCATCTTGTAAGGACTTTTCAGTTAAAGTGGGTTTTCCAGTATTTTGAATAAAACAACAGCCAAAGCCCAGTGTTTCAGCCTCTGAATGTCAACTCGAGTGTCGCTGCTCAAACCACTGTCCTGCTAGACTAGCAGTTCTCAGAAAGGAAGGTAAAACATCGCAGTTTCTTTTGTAACAACCTGGATTCCAAGATGAGCTATAAGCCAGAAGGCAAGAGACATCAGCCCCAACAAGCCCACGCGCATCTGTAAAGTACAGGAAAAGAGTGTTTTGCCATACCCGCTTTCTCATAGTGGGTTCCTGGGGTTTTTCAAATTTCCTTTTCCTCCATAAATGCACTTCATCTGACTTTCTCCTCAGTATTGAGTCAACTTGAGCCTTTTTGGAATGTTCCTCCGATTTCCGCCTGGGACTTTCTTCACAATCCCCTTTCCGTTTTGCGGCATCTGTTACTTCTTTATTGTCTCTGTTCATTTTCTGTTCCTTCAGCAACGAGCCTGGGAGATTTGATGCGTATTTGAATCCTGGTCCGCGCTTTTGCTTGTACGCCAAAGAGACACAAAACACAAACAAACTTTATATCTTACGCCTCTCGCAGCTCTTTATCTAAGCTGTCTCCAACACTCCAGCATTAGTAGGTCGATCACTTTGCAACAGACAAAATGATTAGCAAGGAGTAAAGTAGTTTCAACACGACCCAGCAATGTGTGCTTGCAGCCCAGAAAGCCAACCGTATCCTGGCTGCGTCAGAAGAAGAGGGACCAGCAGGGCAAGGGAGAGGATTCTGCCCCTCTACTCTGCTCTGGTGAGACCCCCCCTACAGCACTGCGTCCAGCTCTGGAACCCCCAGCATCAGAAGGATGTGGACCTGTTGGAGAGGGTCCAGAGGAGGCCACAAAGATGCTGAGAGGGCTGGAGCCTGCTGTGAGGCCAGGCTGAGAGAGCTGGGGCTGCTCAGCCTGGAGAAGAGGAGGCTCCGGGGAGACCTTAGAGCGGCCTTCCAGTGCCAAAAGGGGGCTGCAGGAAAGCTGGAGAGGGACCTGTGACAGGGGCGTGTAGTGACAGGACAAGGAGGAATGGCTTTAAACTGGAAGAGGGCAGGTTTAGATTGGATATAAGGAAGAAATTCTTTACTGTGAGGGTGGTGAGGTGCTGGCACAGGTTGCCCAGAGAAGCTGTGGCTGCCCCCTCCCTGGAAGTGTTCAAGGGCAGGCTGGACGGGGCTTTGAGGGACCTGGGCTGGTGAAAGGTGTCCCTGCCCACGGCAGGGGGGTTGGAAGTGGAAGAACTTTAAGGTCCCTTCCAACCCAAGCCATTCTGTAATTCTATGAATGTTCATAAAGTTATTTTTGTAACAACACACTTGCAAGGGTCTGTCTCAGTTTGCAGAGAAATAATGTTTCACTAATTCCAACAGACACTTCAGGTTTTGCATAATGCCTTCTGGTTTTTCCTTTTTTTTTAAAAAGTATTTTCATCTTAGAAATTAACATGCAGCAGTGCACAGAACTAACCTAAATATTCCCTAGGTTTTGGGTGAAGTGTTCGCAAACGGAACAAGAATACAAAAGTTGTTAAAGAACAGAAAACCATCAGTTCAAAAACAAAAGCTGGTACTGGACAAAGTTACACCTACAAGCCAGAGGGAATGCTTGAGATTTTGTATCTCATTCCAGCACGACTTATTCCCATTAAACTCACTTTTCCAGTTTTCCCTGCATGGTTGCACTTTGGACACTCCCAGCAGTTCGGCAGCTCATCATTAACCACACCATCCGATTCCTTCACCTGGTGAAAGAGAGGCACAACTCAATTCACGACCGTGCTGCAAAAACCTGCAAAAGCCTACAGGAAGGTCTTTTAGAAACATTTTGTACAGCTCAATTTTCTCTGAACAACTGCTGCCCTCCCAATGGCTGCAGAAAAGAAATCCAAACCACCGCAGGTGCTGTGCCACCCTGCTGGTGCTGCGCAAGCCCTTGGTCCTGCGCGATTACCCTTCTGACGATGCCAACGCGGGAGGAAAGCACGCTGGCCAAACTGGTATTTGACACAGGGTTCGGGTCTGGGCTCTTTGTGCAGGTCAATGAATCAATCCCAATTAACACAGGGCACATTCTGCTCTTGCAAAAAAACCCAAAACAACAAAGACCACCCAAACAACCCAAACCAAACCTCCAAAAGCCTAGGACTGTAACAACGCCATCTCCAAACGCCCTCCCACACGACTTACTTGAGAAGCCGAGTCCTGTCCCCCCCCCGAGTGAGGCACAGTTTGATCTTTTAACAGGAAGGGATTTCTCCCATGCACACGTTCTCACATACATTAATACCGTTTGGCATTTTTAGAAGCAAAGCACCCTGCACTGTAATCAAGTGTTCCTTAAAATATTTTCCTTTATGGATCAGAACTCGCAGTGCCATGCCTCCAGCCCCCCAGTCCACGTGCCAACAAAAGCAATGGTTGCCAAGTCAGCTAGAGAACAGGCACTTTTTATTCAGAGGACTGGACACATGAAGGCATTTTCAGAGTTTCTCACACCCACAGCTACCCACCTAGCTTAAGGAAGAGAACTGCGTACTTCTTCACTATCCCCGAGAGACTGTAACATTTTGCTTTTTGAAAGAGAAGACGCACGCTGGGTGCTGTTACACTGCAATGAAAGCACAGCCCTGCCCTACACAGCTGAAAAGCCGCTGGTTTCTGAGTTTCCATACAGGAGCCAGCAGTATTTTCCAAACAGGAGGTAGGTGTTCCCAAAAAGACCTTTTTGTGAATGAGGATGAAACGCAGAGCTAAGGTAAAAACACCCTCCACACAAACACACAGGCTCACTGACGGCACATTCACATGTAAGGGTTTAGTTCTACATTCAGAAGAAAGCCTTGGGGGTGGGAGACCAGAGATTAATTTATTTCTATTGCAGACAACAAAAACACGCTACTGTCAGGACAAATAGCTGGGCACTGGCATCAGCAACACCGTAGCAGGAGACTGCTGCTGAAACAGGCAGGGGCAGAGATCTGCAGATTTTTCATGTTTCTGAAACAGTTCCTCCTCTCCTCCCAGCTCAGTGAAAACACAAGAGGCTGTGCAGGATCCAGTCTTTGCTTTTAGGGGAACTGCTTCCTCACGTCCCCGAGCCAGACAGCAGCCATTCTAGTTCCACCATCCAGCGAGACTGATGATATACCAGCCTCTCTCAGCAAGTCTTCTGGAGTTAATAAATGAGTAAATGAAGTGGGCAGAATTTAAATACTGGTTTTATCACAACTGCGCGCCTTTGAACCTTCTTTCCCATGGTAGGTGTAAGATACTCCGGGAGTTGTTGTATACATCTCTGCCTCCGGGGAACAATTCTTGGCCCGAGCCCAAGTTGGGAACAAGTTATTTCCCGCACTGAATATAGAACAAATGCTACTGAAGGGAAAGCATTACAGCTCCGTCCCTTCTGTGAAGTTTAAGGAACTGAACAGATGTGGGGAACTGTAAGCAAACTAATTAGACACACACAAACCTGCCACTGAATCCGTCCCAAGCCTTTCAGGCTGGGTGGGAGCCAGTTCCGAGTGTTTGCTACAAACAGCAGGTGGGTGTCTGAGCCACAGCGTGAGGCGTCCTCAGAAACGTACCTGCAGCACGAGGTCAGCGATTCACAAAGTCTAAACACGAGATTACAGAACTGTGAACTCTTCTTGGTAAGGAATACGGAGACCCCAGGACGCTGATTTGACATTGCTGAGCGAGAGCCACGAATTCTGGCAATGCCAAGACTGAAACAACACCGGCAGCAAGACACACCTGGGCTGAAGCAATGGGCAGCAGCGCAGCTGTGCTGGAAAAGGTCTTTGTATTTCTGCTGTTCTGACAAGGCACCTAAATATTCCCCCTTTCCATCACTATCACTATATCCACCTAAGATGAAAAAGAACAGGCTCCTCTGGGGAAAATTAACCCCTTCTCCTTAAGGAAACGGCATCAGATACTGCACTCACTCACACGTGCTAACCTGCATTACTAGCAATTTGAGATATAGCAATAAATTAATCAATAGTGGTTCAACTCAAACAATCTCTACCAACAAAAGAAAATATTCCTCCAAAAATCTCACTAGCTCCCTCTGCAAACAATGTTGTGCTTGCCAAGATCATTTTGATAAGAAACTCTTCATCAAAATGAGCATTTGTGTTCGTATTGTATTTTCAACACCATTTTCACCCACAAAAGCCCCTCAATGCTGTGAGTGTGTCAGAGTGCCGACACGCCTGAGCTACTCTTACTCTCCTCGAAGAGGTCATGGTCCGACACTTTTTTTCATGGAGAAAACCCACCACAAACACATACAGTCAAATCAGGAAACGGGAAGAGGATGGACTTCAAACCAGGAAGAACCTGCCCTGCAGTACCAATTAGCCACTGCATGGGCCAAACGACTCCACAAGCTTTGGAGATGTGTCTTGGAGGGAATTCACTCCACATGGGAATAAGCCAGGAAAGGACACTCCTCCCTTCACTAATCCAGTTTATTCCAGCATCTCCCAGAAGTACATTTGCCAGACATTTAACTGGAGATGACTGACAGTTCACATGTCCTCCTGCCTATCTACCGAGCAGGACAGAAGGGACCTTCTGGTGGAGAGCTGGAGCAGCCGTCCTGGGGCTGTGTCTGCATCCGAAGGCCCTTCCCACAAGGACTGTTTACAGGCTCCAGCCTGTAGGTTTAAGCCCGTGTCAAGGGCTTGAGTAACATGTAAACATGGCAACAGATTTGTGTCTCACAGAAAATCATGGAACTTGGAAATAAAGAGCAAGGCTCCAAGGAAGAGCCTCCATTTTCCTTCTGCTGGTCCCCTGTGCAGTCTCATCTCATCTTCCAAGATGATTCTGAAATCCTACTGGTGCGCTCTTGTCTCAGTACATAAACAGTACCAGTTACCCCACCACTCCTGCTCAACAGAAGCACCAAGAAATTAAAATAGAAGACACACGACGTACAGTGTACATCTCCCACTGCTTAACTTTCAGAAACACCCAAAGCAACATTGTTCCTAGTTACCAAAATAGCACTCAGAACACTACACATGCATAAAAGAACAAACAAGCACTTGCTTGATTTCACAGATCTGACCCACATCCTGTGCAACTAGTCCCAGATGTGGTACAGGGAGAGGAAGCCATACCTGAACTGCCACTAGACAACAATTGTGTCCTCCAGACTCAGCCACGAAGTGCCACTGACACTGCAAAGCGAGAGATGGGGGAGCGCAGTGCACTTTCAGGAAGGACTGGAATAGCAAAGCAGCAGCTACAAGCCAAAACTGAGGCACCCCTGAAAACGAGCAGCTCCTTCCCTCGCTTTATCGGCCCCCGAAGCTCTGTTTTAAGAGCCAAGCAAGTAAAGATCCCTTTCACAGTCCATCTGTAGCAGGAGCTGTAAGCACCAATTTCATGAATCAGGGAGACAGCCACAGTTCTGGTTTGCCAGCTACCTACTTTCTGCTCTAATAATCGACAGGCACATAGCTTGGTGCAGTACTATGTACAGCGCAAGAAAAATAAAAGAGCAGGAGAGCATCACCCCGGGCCTGCATAAGGAACATACCTCTCCTCCCAGAGATCCCAGAAGGGCCAAAAGCTGCTTTCATGGGCATGGTATGTCAGAACGCATTTGCTTTGGCAAATCACTTTAACCATAAACAAATCAGCAACAGGAAATGGCTGATCAGCTGAAACAAATCAGCTCTGGAGAAAGGAGGCTTCTAAATGCTCATACACAAAGATATGCCCCAAACGACACTTTTGGTACCAGCAAAGAATACAGCGGCTCACAGGACTCAAGTCAGCCAAGGGTGAGCCCTCCTGCAGCCTGAAACTCGCTCAGTTTGTTCTCTAGACCTGCAGTCTTCCCACTGCAACATTTGCTCCTAACATCTTTAAAGCCAGCTGCCACGGAAAGGCACATCTGTGCCTGGACAAACACGAACAGCAAACTACTCGTCTGTACTTTGTGGGACACAGGAAGGAGCTACCGACACGGGGATTAGGACGGACTCATCCAAAAGTACAGGCAGATTTCTCTGTCCTCTTGAGCTTCCCATCCCAACTGAAACTCTTCACTTCGTTAAACAAGAGGCAAAAAAGAAAGAAAAACAAAACAAAAAAATCTCCCCACAAGACATCTGCATGCACACACATTTCAGAGGCTGTCCAAAGAGGCTCTGCTTACAGGGACGCTGTTTCACCACGGGACCGCCGCCTGCCAGTCAGGGCTGCATGTCGCCCTCCTTCTCACTCCAACTCTTTGCTCACTTACATTTCCAAAGATGAACATGTGAAAGCTTTCCCAGTCTTCATTTCCAACATGTATCACATCCTCGTACTCACCTTAAGGCATCCTGGGTGTATGATTTCATTACAAATGGAGCATTCCATTAGCATGAGATTAAACTTGCTTTCCTCCTCTTCCACCGTGTCCTCTTTGCCAGCTTCTCCGCACACCAGACACACAGCAGTATGAGGCAACACCGGCTGTTTACACACATCAGAAAGAAGTCTTGATCAGGACAGGGAAGACATATGGCAACAGAAGAACCCAATGTGCATTTACAGGATCATTTCTTTCTCTCAGAGGAGATACACAGGGATTAATTGTGCAAACTGCTGAAGGCTCCAGCACAGCAGAGCAACGAAAGCAAGAAAAACTGGTAAGAACTGGGGCTGAGTACCCAGATCAAGCATCACAGGATGTTTCACAGAAAAGTGTCCTCCCCGTAGCAACGTAGATTCATGGGGCATCCCAGAGATGGAGGAGAAATTGTGTGGGTTCCTTGAATCTGTGCGCTGACACAGACATCGGCATGCAACTCGCTTCACTACTGTACACTGGGAGGGAAAAGAAGCAACCTGGAACATCACTATTCACATCCATTAAGCCTCACAATCTGACTAGCAATTTGGCAGCTCCCCTATTTTACAAGCAGGGCAGACAGATGTTATGGGACCCAATCCAGATCTCACAGCAAGCCCACAACAGAACCAAGAGCAGACCTTTTCCTGATTGACAATCTATTATCCAGGGCCCTGCTCCCAACCCGAGCATTGCAAAAAGCACCGCACAGACACTTAAAGAGAATTTCTCTCCTGCAAGTGTCACAAGTGAGAAGCACAACGATTTTTTTTTCCTGTCTTTTGCTGAGGCAGAAAGGTAACTGCAGCATCTTGCATATCTGTCACCCATGTCAAAGCACTGAATGCCAGTCTAATTAAAAAGCCACCTTTGTGCTAATGAGGAACAAACTTCTGATCTGCAGCAATAAGGAATAAGCCTCATTACAAGAAAGAAAAGGAAGATCCTCATAAGAAGCTGGCTGCAATGTGAAATGCTATCGATTAGGCTACAAGTCCTTAACTACTAAGGAGCCAGAGGCAGAGATGTGGCTTTTCATGGCAAGGATCTCTTGAAGATGGAGTGAATAAAATCCCTAAGTGGATTCTTGCACATCAAACCGAATCTATGTGGCAACAGTGCATCCTTTGGCAAGTTTCAGACAGGGAAAAACCTAGCTATAGTAAGCCATGAGAGAGTACAGTGTGCTGCTCCACACACCAACATCTGATACATCAGCTACCAGCGACACTGCTTCCTCATGCCAGTACTTACCCATGCTCCATTTTAAAAAGCATTTTGCGAATGCTATTTAATTCCCACCCTTCCTCCAAGCACAACACAGGAATCCCCAGGACCCTATTCCACCAGAGGGTAAGCCAGAGAAAAGCTACGGTGTCCAGAGCCGTAAAAGCTCCGTCCACTTGTTTTGTCCAAGCTGCTACACACAAGAACAAATATCCCAGGAGCAGTACAATCTTTCTCACTAGGAGCAAGAGTGTCTAGGGAACCTCCTCTGTGCCCCAGCTAGCCCTGTCCCACTGACGGGCTGGAACTGGAGCCACGCTGTCACAACTCATCCTCCCAGCACAGAGCCCCATGCTCCCTTCAGATCTACTCAATGTAGCATAACGCGTCCCAGGCACTCCCGTTTCCTTTCCTGACTGAACTGGTGATGCAGAGGAGCTTCCTGTTCTCCAAACAGCAGTACAGGCTCTCTTCAGGCTTCTGAGTTCAATGAAAGTCTGTGTCTAGCTAATATTGTCAACGTTATTAATCAGAGGAAAGCACAATCCCAGAACCATAGAGATCACTACTTTCACAGAGCCTTGCTTCTATGTTTTAGGCTTTTTTTTGGCTGGAAGCTGTTGGATGGGTACCACAGTATATTAATACTGCAATTGTTAGAGAACATAATGAAGAATAAAGACAACAGGATTGCTTATAGAAATGTAAAGCACTTAAAAATTACAACAGTTCCACTTGCTAATTTTCTATGCTTTTGCTGCTCTAAGACAGACTGTCATACTCCCCCTGCTATTGACACCACTGGGAACCTACGAAGGGCAGAGATGTCTTTTTCAGTGCATGCAAGGGTGGGACAGAGAATCAGAGTACCCTGGCTACCGAGTCCTGTGCTCTAACCACAGCTTCTGGAAACAGAACCGTGGATACCAAGAAGAAAAAAAAAAACAACTTTGTTACTAGAAAAGAGAGGATGAGAGGATGGCTACACTCAGCCAGAAGAGAACCCATTTCATCTCCAAAGGGCTCAGCCTGTGTTTCAAGAGTGAAACCGCTTAGTATGAAAGTTTCCTTCATCAGTCAGGACAAGAAAGCACACTGCAGCCCTAATTTAATCCCTCCACTAAAAATGCAGCACGATTTCACTATTTCTTCCCCCTGGAGAATAATAAATTCTTCATCCATGCTGTTCAATTCATGCCACACTCCAGGAAATCAAGTGTTCAAAGAAAAGACACTTGAGCTGCAAAAGCACTCTGCAGAAAGGTAGACATTCTATGTACTTTACTGAAAGATCCAGCAGAGCTGAATTCAATCCTCTATGTCAAGAACAGCACGTGGCTTAGAACAGGACATGGAGTGAGCTACCAGGAACAACTACTGGAAACCTTAAGTGCTTATCAGTTTTTTATCAGTGTCAGACCAAGTCATTTAATGCCTCCACTTCAGTTTCCTCATCAGAATTAAAGTAAAAAAAAGCCCCTAAGTGAAAGGAACTGTAACAAGAGTTACAGAGAAATCAGTACAGATGGAGTGATATTTCAGTTATGAATAAACAACATTCCTTTCCTTAAAAAATACAACAGAAAAACCAAAGCCTTAACAACAGCACAAACAAGATCTTCCAAAGAATTAAGAGAAAAGCTAAAGCTATTTTTTACCCTTGAACAGGGTCACTGTGGAGATGAGACCCGAGAAGCAGCTCAGCGATAGGCAGCATGAAAGCAACAGATTCAAAAGGTACTTGGACAACTTAATGGCACATTAATCTGCCAATATTTGTTAAATACAAAGCTTTCACTTATGACTTGAGAAGCTTCTAAGCAACATATCAGAGCAGTCCAGGAAACTGTCTTTGCCTGCTTGCTTGCCCTGTTCTGATGCTCGTTCCTCGACAGCCATTTCCAGTCCCTGAGAAAGACAAGACCCTGGCTTGATGGCTCATCTGGATGAGATCCCTCCTATATGCCTAGGTAACAGCAAACAAATTCAAGTTCAGATCTCAAGTGCCTGGAGTTGGGGTCACTAACACCAAAATCTGGGAGGACGACAGTCAGATTTCTCTGTGTCTCAAGCTGGTTAAGTAGTTAAGATGCTAAAGCTGGTTGCAAGGCATCTTTTCTCAGGAAATTCAGAGATCCAAACCAAACAGGCCTCTTCTCCCTTTGAATTAGAACTCCCTACTCTTCCCCTTCTCCTGCAAAATCCAGAACTTCACTTGATTTGAGCGCCCATTTCCAGTGTATTGATAATCTCCACATCTATCTACCACATTACTGAGAATGACAGCTGTGCTACTAAGTTTTAGGAGCATTATGGTTTCAGATTTGAGGTGGATGAAAAGCAATGGGAAGAAGAGATTTGAACTGAGAGGGCAGAGATTACACTGTTTCGCCCAATGCACTTCAGACATTAGAGTTCTCAGTTCCACACCTTGTCACCAGGAGACACAGATACAGGAAAGAAGGCCTCAAATGAGCTGTAGCAACAGGCACACTTACTGCGATACACTGCCTCATAATGCAGGACTGTTTCATCCTGCCAGGTCCCCCAAATTTCTTCATGTCTTTGCAGAAGTGACACTCGCCGCACTCTGTCCGCAGACACGCTTCGCACTTGCGGCATCGCGTCCTCCTCCGACGTGCTCCAGCAGTTGTCCGATTAGCTGCGAGCTTCACCGCAGAAGCAGTGCCCAGCTTCCCTTTGGGCCGTCCGACTGCCCTGTTCTGAAAGAGTCAGACACACAAAGTTAATCGCAGACCCCACTTACCATCCAAACTACAGAGCTTCCTTGGACAGGAGCTGTACGCATCTTAGATGAGAAGCTGACAGATATATCAGAATTATACACAGATGGGTAGCACACAGCAAACGCGTATGACCACTCTTATAGCTAAAGGAGTTTGATTACCTTTCCAAGAAAAGATGCATTGCAAAAAGACAAAGAAACCAAGGTATAAATGAGAGATCCCAAGCCTATAGCAAGCCCACTTCAACAGGAGGGCAGGGAGAATCCATTTACGCACAGCTCAATGCAGGACCAAGTCCCAGGTGACATGCCTGGCTTAGGTCAAGAGATGATCTGCGCCACTGCTGAGCTCTGGGCTAGGAAGCTCTTAGGATTGCGCTCAGGTTAAGCCAGAAGGTCCAGCTGCCTCTGCTGGAAGTGGAATAATACAAGGAGGCAGCAAAAGTAATTTTGAGGTTATGTACAGCAGAGAAATACTCAGCAGCAATGGCTCACGCCACAGCAATCTCCCTAAAAAAAACAGGAGAGTATGAACTACTGCCAAGTGATAAAGTAGAAAATAAAACACAAATACTACAAAACCCTTTCAAAGTAGTTGCCCTCATACCCAACACTAGCAAGTGCTCAAAACCAGAACACTAACTGATGCGGTGCAAAGGCTAGAAAGGGCATCCCAGGTTTAGATTTCAATGACCTTTAAGACAGAAGCTAAAGGAGCATGAAAAGATTTTAAATGATTAGGTTAACTGCAACATATTCACCCTGGATATCTAAATTTCATTTCTTATCAGAAATTCCCTGTTATACACAAGAACTTACAGCTCAAGCCAAACATCACTAAATACCATGCAATTGCACGGGGCCAATTATGCAAGAATTGGCTTGGCTCATTCTTACCACTAACAGCTTTCTCCATGAAGACGATAATAATAGGACTGCAAAGCTCATCTGGTTTACTATTTATACAATTTTTCCACTTTCTGCACATCTCAGCGTATGACCAACGGACTAGGCAGTTTCACTTTCTGTGTCTGCTGAATTCTGGGCAATCACCAAGGCAGGTGGAGGTTGGCTACAGAAAGCCATGCAGAATTTCCACTGCAGTTTTTAAAAGAAAGGGTATGGAAACATCCACCTGGTACTACAAAAGCATCCTACTACACAACCCTAACGAAAAGCCAGATTGTCAAGTATCTGATCTTCCTCCCAGCTGACTTAGCGAAGCTCCAGCGACTTTCTCAAGGTGCAGAACAGAGCTGATTTAACAGTCTTCATCCCAGGAACCTCAGTGCTGGGAGAGCAGAGAAGCCAGGAGCCAGACCTCTTAGCTTTCTCTCCCACAGACCCACTATCCTAACTGAGGTGGAAGGAAACATTGTTTAGTCAACGAGGTTACACAAATTTCCCCAAGTTTTTGTTCTGCTTGCAGGTTGAATCGCACCACGCTGTGTGAACACAGACAAGGTAGCTTCCTTCCCATCGGCAGCCGCACCAGACGCCTGGATTTCAGATAAATTTCAGACGCTCTGAAGAATAAATATTTACCTTTTAGACCAACTTTTCAGCTTCTCAAGGATAAAGTCAGCTCTGCCAGGACTGGCTTAGAGGCAACCTTGATAAGAGATAATTTCCCCCCTCTGCATGAAGCACTCCTCTATTCTCTTCTCTTTCCACTAGCAAGGGAAGCAAGAGTCACAAACCAAAGGCTAGATATCGGTGGGAACAAGCTAAACCAAAATACGCACAACAACCTGGGCAGCTCCTCTCTGCACATGGAAAATTCTGCATGAGCATCTGACTCCTTCCCACTGGGTTTGAACACAATTAAGTTTTTTTTCAAGAAGGCAAATACCAGTCACAAGTCATCAGGACGGTCTTTTTAAAATGCAATCTCTTTCAAGGAAAAATCAAACTCGGTACTTTTCCAGCTGAAAGACAACTCCTGATTCTGCCACGGCAATACGAGCCAAGTCCTAATTGTGAGGACAGTATCTTAAGAGCCAGGACATCGCAAAGATGCAAGAAATAAAAAGGCATCGCTTCAATAACAAATTTGAGAATCCTTAAAAAAAAAAAAAAAAAAAAAGAAAAAAAGACAGACAGGAAGGTGAAGGCACAAGAATAAATCTGAAGCCAGATCACACAACTCAGATTTCCTTACAAATCACCACCACAGAGCAGAGGTGTAGATCTCTGATCTCGCTCTGTGTAACATTTCTTAACTACCCACACCTCTTCACTGCTCCTTAAGAAATCCAAGCAGTTGTATTAGCTGGGTTTGTACTAACTCACCAACCGGCCAATCCTCAATCCAAGCCACGTTTTCACTCCAGGATGTCGCAGCCAGCAAGGCTGGAGAGGCCTTACAGGAATTCCCACTAGTATCTCGTTTCAAGGGGCTCCGAAGTGATCGCTTAAAAACCTCCACAGAAGAAAATCTGGCCTGTGGGTTGCTATCCCAGAAAGGGGCTGGGATTCAAGGGGGTAGAAGGAGCCTCCAACATGACTAGGGGGTTTACTTAGCACGTGGCAACCAGCCAGATAAATTCCAGGTTGATGTTAGTGAAGAGATGCTGCAGGATTTCCAGCTCAGACTGCAGTTTTACAGCATACCAGCTCTAGTAGCGAAACTAAGTAGAGATTTCCTTCCCAGCTCCCGTTCCTACCTCTGTATCGCAATTTGCCGCTCTCCTAGCGCAACTCTGCAGAGCTGCCTTGCGAATAATGGGCAAGTGGTAGGGCATGGCAGGATTCCTTAGCCTGAGTTTACCGTGGTGGCCAGCAAACAGCAACTCCACGGCCTCAAGCTCAGGACAGGGTGACACACCAAGTCTTAACACAGGTTCTGGACCGACGGAGTCTCCCACCTGCATAGCAGATCCTATCATCTCCTTTCCAAGGAGATGAGCTGAGACTCTCAAATATGACCTGTGCCTGCTGATCTGTAACCCTCAGCAGCCACCTTTGAGAACTGTCAGGAAAAGAACAATTATACCAAACTGGAAGACATTTTTTTCTTAAATCTTGCAACAAACAGCGCCCAAAACACCATCACAATCAATCCTCTGTGCTCCCCTACACCTCCCATACTTCTCTGGCCACAGCAGGAGTCTTCAAAACAGGGGCAGGAGGATGCTGAAGTGATGACAACCACTCTCCCAAGCTCCTAACGAAGGCTGAGCAAGCAGTGGCTGAAACCTATTTAGGATTAATATATTAAATACCTGCCTCCATTACATTGGAATCTAGAAAGCTGGTGGACTTCCACTGCCCTCTGAAACAAGGTGTGTTAACAGGACATTCAGCTAGTTTTTCTTCTTTGGTGGGTGGTATTTTTTCTGTTCCTCCCAGAATATTGCTATGCAACCCACAAAGGTAACCTACACCTGCCCCTGACGCAGACACAGCATGGCCTCTACAGCACCTGGTACCAGCAGTGAGCTTAGGCCACGTAACATGCTATGAACAACAAAGTCATTTACAAATCATGAACTTGGGATCACCCTCGCACACCACAGTGCTTAAACACGCCCATTCCTCAGACAGGAAAGGGCACAAATGTGCAAACTGATTTCCAGCAGCGCTGAGCTCCTCCAAACCCCACCAAATAGGGCTCCAAGCGGATGACAACGAGCAGACTGGGTGGGGTGGTCACCAGCAACCCAAGCCTTTCAATGGGGCGGTGCAGATCTGGGAATAAGCCCAGGTAGGGCACTTTCAACTCTACACAAACACCTAGGAAACGCTACCTGGAAGAGTCGCTACTCTCAGTATTAGTTTATCTTGACTATGGACAAACATTTGGCTGCTGGGGAGTTGTCATGCCTGCTTAGAGGTACCTTAACACACTTCCGCTGTGTGCCATTCCCCTGCTCGGCAGTCACCAAAAAGCCACCCACCATGGCCGGGGTCAGAAGCAGCAGAGGCACTAAGGGCCTCTGCCATGAGCACAGCTCTTCCTACAACAGAATCACAACTTTGATGTTTACAACAACAGATTTCTAACCTTGACAGCTGCAAAGAATAATTCAAAAGACCTCAGGTAAACAAAAATACTGAGAGCACCAAGCTTGGGAGACAACACTTAAGAGCAATCAGCTGCTAAAATGCATCATTAAGTAGGTGCTGATGTTCCCCAACGCTACCCCAACACCAACAGGGCTCTGATGGAGTTGTCACCAGGCAACTTCACATACAAACTTCTCTGCTCTGGAAAGGAAGACCAGCTGACACTGCAAGCCGGTCCAGGAGGAAGGAGGTCCTGGTCCTAAAAACAAGGCTGACAAAGTCTGCAGCCTAGAATCCAGCTCTTCTGCAAGCGGCCTTCATCTGGGCATGGGTCTTATTCCACCACTGGGCCACAGTGACCTGCTGAAACTGCTGCCAGTGGCACCATAACGTTATTCCACACTCAACATCTCTGAAAAAAATCCAGGGTCACGCACAGTGGCCTTCTGAAGGGTTTATAATGTGGCCAGCTCAGTGAAACCCTGAAGCACCTCACTTCTTAACCAAGTATCATCTGAACAGATTATGTATACACTGCACAAATCTCTCCAAGACAAAGACATCTTACACACACAGTGTTCATCACTTCAAGGTGCTGTGCCGCATAAATAGATCCCTTCCATGTGCAGGACAGGGATGATTTCCTTCTGTAACACATGCACAGATTCCAATTATTCTGACTTGCTGTAGTTTTAGCAAGTCCACAAGCGGATCAGCACCAAAAGGAAGATGAGGACCCAGGACTTCCCGGATGCCAGTCTCGCGCTTAGACCTTTATATGGCACTGCATCCCAATACAATGGTTTTAACAGAATTAGAATAGACCAATGTAATTACAGTTGTTTCTTTATAATCTCTGATAAAAAAAAAAAAAGCCACATGCATTAACCCACATTTCATAACTCTTGTCAGATAAAACACCACCCTAAACATGCTGGGTCATGGGCTGATACTGGGCAGTGGAGAAGCCCAAAAGGCTTCTCGTCAATTATTTCCTTGCCTCTTCCCAGAGCATCACAGGTGGGCAGACACAAAGGTGCATGTTTTTTCAATTCAAAAAGGGTGGAAGTTGTGGAAGATAAGGCTCCCTACTTGCTGCCCAGGGCCAGCAAGCAGCACTGTCCTCTACCGCTCCAGTGAGGTGTCCCTTTCCGAGCCTCTTAGACATGTAGTTTTGGCTGTTCTGCTAAGAAAACCAGTCAAATTGACACTCACCAGCAGTGGTGGTGAGCAGGAACACACATACTAATGCACTGGCTTGAGACTCGAAGTCATTTTACCAGAGGTCTCTGAAACAGACCCTGTCATTAACTCCGCATTAACTCTGAAACATGGGGACCGGCACTAAACCGCCCGTCAGGCTGACAGCCTGTTACACACACACTGTCTTGCACTGGGTAATCACAACCAAGTCAACAGTTCTCCAGCAATTAACAGACACCCTTATCAAAGGAAGAACTTAGAGGAAAAGGACAAAAGGACAGGATGATTTGACTGCACTAATTCAGTGGGAATGAGGAAGAAGCTAGTTTAAGATAGCAAAAAATCAAACTGATGCCAATAACATCCTTAAAAGCTGTATGAACTGAAGAGCTCAAAACAACGCCACAGATCTAACATGTCTGACTAAAGCATATCTGCCCAAAAATCTACACATGCAAACTCCAGGAGAGTTGTTTTCCTCTAGCAGTGGCGGTTTACAAGAGTCACATTACCCATCGTTGGCACATGCTCCTGCTGGGGTGGAGGTGTCCTGCAAGACAAATCCAAGGTCCTCCATTAAGCAAGGAGCATCAAAGGGGAAGGGAAGGCGGTGGAGCTTTTTCAAGCCCAGCCATCCCCAAACAGAACTAATCCTCTCCAGATGTCCATGGCCATCTTCTCCTCCAATTCACACTTACAGACTTTCCCATCCACACCTCCAAAAAGCAATGTAGTTCCTAGGGACCACTGCCAGGTGACCACACAGAGCTCCACTATGAATAAACAGATCAATTTCCCACAAGTAAATAAAAAAGTTTTTACCTTGCAGGTTCACGTGGGCATTAGTGACACTCCAACAGCTTTTCTGCCAACAGTTATGTTGTTTAGGGTGTGATAAAGTGGCACGTCAGTGCCAACCAAGTGCCACCATTTATTTTCCTCTGGTGATGAGGAGGTACAAGTTAGGCCTGGAGGGTGGAATAAGATATATTGGCAAAAATATGCTTTTGGAGATAAGCTGCATCCGAAGTAGGAGCTCTTAAAAAGAAAGACACCAGTAAGTTATACAGACTTGGGGCACCTTGCGCAAATGTTGCTTTTCTTCTTATCGCCACTTCAGGACAAATCTCCCTACCCCAAGTCAGGAGTTTTCTTCCGTCTGTTTACACACGCTGAAGTTAAGCATCAGTCACAAATCGAATTTCTTCCTACTCCAAGCGACCCAGCAAGGCCGGCGGGCTGCAGCAGGGCACTGCCCGCCTCATGGCCAGCACCAGGCAGGACACATGCCCGGCACCCCCACGCTTCCAAAACCCCACTGCTGACTGCAACAAGTACCCAACGGCCTTTCTGCCTTCTTAGTTTAGCCACAGAATGGGAGAAGAGGAATGAAAGTCAGAAGAAAGCGCAGAGCGACAAAAACCGCAGCTCCTACCCAAGCACTGAAGTTGTGCTGTTTGACTACACCTGTAGAGCTGGAGCCATTCACCTGTTACACATCAGGGACTACTGCAGTAGAAGAAGCTGCAATACTGATTCGACACGTCCCACGTAGGAAAGTACAACAGCTATGCATATGAAAGCAGCCTTGGATGAAAATACAGTTGGATCCACACAAGGGGTTTCACCACTGGAACCATTTTTGAACAAAAACACTTCACAGGTCTTTGCTACGTAGGTCACGGAACTGTAATTTAGGATCGGACCAAGCCTTATAAGAAATCTCACAAGAAGAATCTCCACTTCCTTGCCTTAATTTTTGCTCTAAATTATTAAGATATAAAAACGCTATCAAGCCCCGGGTTTTAGAAGAGCTGAAGAATCCCAGAACACAACCAACTTTCCAAATTCATCCAGCAAGAACTAGCACCTCCAGTAGCGATTTCACAGCTGGTGTTGTGCAGCTGAGGCCAATCTGCTCTCCTAACGATTAGCTCTTTTAAAAAAGCATACAGTAATCACACCAAGGCAGAGAAGCAAGTGGAAAAGGCCTGGTGTGGGACAAAGTTTCAGAAAAGGAAGGGGGCCGGGACATTTTAACTACCAGGTCTGGGAGCTGAGCACTGAACTGAGCAGCAGCACAGGCCTGCACATTCACACAACCTGGAGATTAAGTAAAAATTACACCAAACCATGCAATGAAGTTACACATGCAAGGCCCAGCTTAGGTTCTTGGACTGACGCTACAGCAGGCCGCTGCGGCACATGAACATCTCTCTCAAGGTTTCCGCGCCAGACGTGCCATCTCCGGGGAGCACCCAGGGCACCCACCACCACTCCGCACTTCTCTGGCCTTGCTTTCTTCGCACAGTTGTGAAGGAAAACACAGCAAAGTTATTAGAAATGAGATGGGTTTTGGAAGGAAAGACTCAACACTCGGCCTACGTAGAAACTTGTCTCTAAAAGGAAATTATTAAGCTGTTTTAAAGAGCAAAATACCTTGAGTTACGAACAAAACTATCAAGTTTATGTTTAAATCACATACATGTGTTTAATTCTATTCCTGGTGCATTTTTAATTGCTTGGGCAGTTCTTGGAGACTAAAATACGCAATCTAGAACACATGTTCTGGATTATTTTTCACAGACTACTTCATAAATTTAAAAAGTTTATTCTCCTTCCTACTCAAGAAAAAAAACCAAACCAAAACCCCCTAAAACCTTCAGAGAATAAACCCTAGAAGTATTATTAAAAGTTCTCTTTTGATTTTAGCACGCATCCTTCTCTTTATTTGCCATCCCTCGTCCCTGGGAACGGAAAGGAGGTTCTGGCTACAAATCAAACCAAAACAAGGTGGCCAGGCTCAGCATCAGACTCTCCTGAAGTCCTGCAGCCCTCTCAGCTATCTGAGGAATCTTATTAAAGGAGGAAAAAAAAAAAAAAAATTCTGGAAACGACAGGCAACCCCCCCCCCTCCCGCCCCGAGAGGCACAACCGCACACTCCCAGCGCGTTCGCCCCCGGCGCGGCGCGGGGCCCTCGGCGCTGCCCAACTCCCGCTGCCCGCGGCGGGCGAGGCCGCTCGCCCCGGGCCGGCCCCCGGCGGGCGCCCCCCGCTCCGCTCCGCTCGGCGCCCCGCTCCGCCGACACGCCCGCAGCCGCGGCCCCAAGGCGGGCGGCGCTGCCCCGGGCCGCTCCCGGCCCCACATTGTTCCCCGTCCCCGCTGCCGGCGCGGCTCGGCGCTGCCCGGCCCGGCCTCCTCCCCTCCCTTCCTGCTGCAAACTTCGCCGCCCGCCCCGGACCTGCTCCTGCTCCGGCCCCAGCTCGGGCCCCGGCCCCGGCTCGGGCTCCGGTTCCGACTCGTAGTCCTCCTCGTCGGCGCTCGCAGACATGGCCATGGCTCATGGTGGGCCCAGGCGGAGCCGAGCTGACATGGCTGGAGCGGCGCTGCTGGCGGAGCCCCGCTCCCCGCACACACACACACACATGCAGGAGGAGGAGGAGGAGGAAGGGGGGCCGTGCATATTCATGCCAGGCAGCCAGGAAGGGGCTGGCCCTGCCGCCACGGCCAATCGCGGCCCGCTCGCACAAAGCCGGCCTGCAGGGACAGCGGGCACAGCGCGGCCGGGGCAGCGCCGGCCGCCCCGCCGCAGCCGGGCCTGGGGAGCGGGGCGAGGCAGGAGGAGGGGGGTGGGATGGATGGATGGATGGAGGCTTTAACGCCCTACTGGCAATTAGCCCCCTGCTGGTAATTAGCCCTCGCGAGCTGCCGAGGGGGCCGGCGGGGGCGGGCCCATGCTCGGCCTGCCTGGGTGTGCCGAGCGGGGCTGGGAGGGGAGGGGATGCGCGGCCGCCCGCGGGGTGCACGGCGCTGCACGGGCTGCTGGAGACAAAGGAGAGCGCACAGACAGACAGACACACCCCCCCCCCCCCTCCTCCTGCTCGGTACCTGCCGCCAGCATCGGGGCGGGAGGAGGGAACCGCCGTCCCTGGGGAGGAGGAAGGCACCGAGCAAACTTGGGGATTTCAAAGCGATGCCCCTGCCGCGGCAGAACCGGCGCTGGGAGAAGATGGGACGCGACGTGAGCCGGCTTGCAGAGCTGCTGGCATCTGGCCTCACGCCACTCCCCGTGCGGGCACCCCCTTTTGTGCCTGCTCCTGAGGAACCATTTCCAGCTCTGCTCTGAACAGCCAGACCCACTACAGGGGTTTTACAATAAAATACCCGCCCCGCAGTACCGAGCGTTAGACATCGGTCAGCCGGGGACCTGTTTTGGATCCTGAGGTCACAGCAGGGCCAGCACCTGAACAGGGACGCTGCCTTTGCCCTGGAGGGCTTGCAGCTGAGGTTCAAGACACACAGGCCTGAATTTGAGTGCTGAGAGTTACATTTCCCATTGGATTTATGGGCCTGCTTTCAGGGGAAATCCCGATTCCATTCAAGTCGTTAGGATTTTGCCCCTGGCTCCTACGCCCACAACACAGAATTAAACATGAGATTAAATATTTGCATGTGCTGAGCAACCAAGAAGCCATAAAGAAGCACATCTAATGGTCCTTGTACCAGGAGTTTTGCCAAACTCGTTTCAGCTCGGTTCCCTGGTCTGAATTACCACGCGGCCACACCAACACTTTGGGGAGCCCAGGAGAAGAGGCAGCAACAGGCGGGAGCTGGCGCAGGAGCAGCAACGCTGCCTTATGCCCACTCACAGCCCTTGTGACACCACGATCCACACAAAGCCTGGTCACTCAAGTTTAAGTAACAAAAGACAGTCAAACTTCAAACACATACGTACAGGCGACTGCTGATAAAGCCAAGTGAATCATGCAATTATGCCCCTTCCTTATTCTGAATACCTTAAATACCCATTTCTTGTCTGTACTTCGGTCCTCTCACCAACCCAAGCTCAAATTCTGGGTACATGATGGTGTTCTCCCAATCCTGCTCATCCGTGATGCCAGGAGTGAAGGGTTTCCTTGCAAAACGCGATGGGGCTCTCCGGAATACGACCGGGTAGTTCAGCCTGTCTCCTCAGGTTTCTCACTTCCGCCATTGTGTTCACACACAACCAAGAGCAGGAGTAGATGAAAGCTGAGGCACGAAAGGCATGTGCCTAAGGCCTTGGCTTTCCGAATCACAAGCTAACACCAGAATCCAAAGTTTTCTGGAGGAGAGAGGAAGGGGGGATGCGTGAAGAGCTTTAAACCATGAAGCACGGATAAGTGACACGACTACAGCAGCGTTTGTGGTTCAGTCATACAGCTGGCCTCCAGCAGAGGCAGGAGAACAGATGACATCCGGAAGAAAGACGCCTGGTCCCACACCCGCCTGTGGGCAGATCGAGCCTCCACCAGCCTGTGCCGAATCCACGCAAGGCTCTGCGTAACCTGGCTCGCGCTTGTTCACCCCCCTTCCAGCCTTTTTGCTCCGTAATCCAGACAGGAGAAAAAAAATAACTTGTGACATCCCCCAAGGACAATCCACCAGTCACACCACAGCGAAATGTCATTCACAGCAAATTAAATCATGACATAGATCACCCTACTCTCATCTGCAACGCATGCTAGCACTCCTGGTATCTGCGCGAGCCGATCTGGGCCGCAGCAGGCCACCGAGTGTAACCCACATCAAACCTCAGGCCTCAGCCAGCCCTGCCACGGGAGAGCGTGTTCCACTCTGCTGCTTACAACAGTGAGACAAGTGACGAACGAGCTCTAATTATGAGGCCTGCATTAGGAGTGAAGACACACACACACCAAGAATATCTCAGAATGATTTCCAAATGCTAGGTAAACTTTGCCGAGCTGGCATTTAAAAAAATTGGATAGGGTATGACATAAAAGAGCAAATTGGGAATCAGTGGGGGGAAAATAACACAATAAAATAAACTTTTCTGATTATAATTGTTCTCCAAAAATCTCATCTTGTACAAGAGCAGTTAACCATCCAAAGAAATATTTACTACACAGAAAGAACTATTAAGAGAGCATTTTCCAGCTCAATTCTTTCAGCTCGTCTACACTAGAGAACACTAAATTCCGACAAACAGTGAGCAGCCCTCGTGTGAGCAGTGCACACTTGCCTGGCCTGGTGCAGTTTACATCAGCTCGGAAAACAAAATAAGCAGCACTGACCCCAGTCATGCCCGTACTGGCGTAACTGCATCCACACTTCAGCTTTGCCCGATACAATTCAGTAATAACAAACATCCTTAATTAAACTGCTGAATGAGCCTTAGTGAGAACTGCACGAAAACAGATAGTGCCGTCTACCCTGAGCTGTTGCTTTGATTGCACCTCACCTGAAGTCACACAGAAGTCTCATCAATATCATAATCTTCTCCACAGAAACCAATTATATTGTCACAAACTGAGACAATAACCTCAAGCGAAGGATAAACAGCAGGAGCAGATGAGTGCCAAAGAACTAGATTTTATTCTCATGCAAATAACCTTAAGTAGTAAAACCAAGATGGGGGGAGGAGGACTACAACCCCTGTGCTCTCCTCACTTGCTCCCGAGTGTCTCTGGTACCAACGGATTTCAGCTGCTGCCACCAGTGCTCAACAGGATCCCTGTTTTCACACTAGAGTTTATCATTCTGTGATTCTCAATTAGGTGAAATAAAGTTTTTAACGCGGCACAAACACACCTTTGATTTATCCTTCCCTTGGAACTTTTAATGCATCTTTACAGAGTATTATATTTAGAATCATAGAATCATAGAATGGTTAGGGTTGGAAGGGACCTTCAAAGGTCATCTAGTCCAACCCCCCTGCAAGGAGCAGGGACATCCCCAACCAGATCAGGTTGCTCAGAGCCTCATCCAGCCTGGCCTGGAATGTTTCCAGGGATGGGGCATCCACCACCTTTCTGGGCAACCTGTTCCAGTGTTCTATAACTCACATCGTAAAAAATTTTTTCCTAATTTCTAATCTAAATCTACCCCCCTCTATTTTAAAACCATTACCTCTCGTCCTATTGCAACAGGCCCTACTAAACAGCCTCTCCCCATCTTTCTTGTAGGCCCCCTTGAGGTATTGGAAGACCGCTATCAGGTCTCCCCGGAGCCTCCTCTTCTGCAGGCTGAACAGCCCCAACTCTCTCAGCCTGTCCTAGCTGGTACCTAGCTGGTACTAGAAAAAATATTTACATGGAAACAACTGGAAAAAACAACCTAAAACTGGGTTATGTGCAAGATCCTCAGATCTTGTGATCTGAGCTGCTGCGGCCTTCTGGAGGGCAGCACATATGTTTCTGAAAAGGAAACCCACTGAGATGTTTATGAATCATGATTCTTGACCTGTATCAGCGTATGAGAGTCACCCAAGAGCTTTCTAAGGTCCATTGTTTTGGTGTAAGTGTCCATTCATATGAAATATGATCTTACCTGTTGGGCCTGGACACATTTCATGACACTTTTCTTAAGAGTTCTAGCCAATGTTTCAGTCATTTTCTCAACACTTGCAGTGACATTCTGACAACCTAAATATCCACCCAGTATCATGATCTTACTACTTCCTCCTATTTCATCTGAACTATGACATAAGAGTAGTTATCAGATGCGCTGAGTATCCATCACAATCTCCTTAATGAACAGTCTGACTGATCAACCTTAAACCAAATAAAGTAACTCAAGACAAAATAATATTTTGATCGCTCCCTCCCTACACATATTTTCCCTAACTGGTATCCAACACGGGAGAAGCAAAGGCAGCAAGGGCCGTACAACCATCTCGTGAAGGCTGACAACCATGGACTATTACAGTGGAGGAGCAGGACGCAAAACCCAGACAGAATATGCTGGTAGTAACTCACTCGCTTCATCCCTCTCATAAGCCTTAAAAAAACCAAAACAGCTCCCCCCAAACCACTGTCATCTTAAAAATGTAATAAATAAGACTAGAGAGTAGTGAAACAATGAGTTCATCTACCACACAAGACATGAGCACTGCATCTTGAGAACCTACTGAGAAGTAAACTGAGGTCTTCTACTTTCACAGCATTTACTGATAAGTAACCGAGGTCTTCTACCTCCACAGTGTCAGATCTGTGAAAACAGAAAGGTACCAACAAACTCAAACTGTTCATGAGATCTGGATCTACAAATTTACTCTCTACAGCAAGAGCCACGGCATGACTGGGGCAATCCACTGGGAAATGAGGGAAATCCTGCCATGCTTCCTTCTTCCACAGATCCTTCTGCCATGGAGAGTTCCCACAGCACAGCTTGTGTCTCTGAAAGCCATCTTCCATCAGTAAACGCAAAAAAAAAATAGTGAAACAGACTCCTAAGAAGATAAGAAGTGACTGCCACACTGTGGAGGAACACGCAAATAGATGTGGCTGCTGGCTGAGAGAGTGGATTAACCAGAACATGTAACCTGCTTTCCTGCAAGCGCCTCAGCGCGCTCCGACACACAGCACAGAACACGCTCAGTGAGACAGGCCGTTGTGTCTGACATCTGGGCAGCGGCTTTAATATCGAGAGACCAAAGCCAAACATTTAGAGACAAACAAATGGCAAGCAAAGGAAGAACAGAAGTACGGTTTTCCTCATGAGGGCTCTGGTGCCCTGCTGTCACCTACAAACCTGACTTGGATTTGTAGGGAAACATCCAGGACATGAACACCCAAACCACGCTAGATTAAGTCTCAAAGCTGCTTCGCTTTATCAGAACTGCTCCATTTCTTTTGTTAGATTTGCTAAATTGCAAAAAGGAGAGCACTTTTGTACCTCTTCTATCTGGTCTACTAGTGCCTGCAGGAAAGTCATAAAGTTGAAACAAGATCTCATTTATATTCTCAGCAGACTTTAATTTCAGTGTGCTATGGAACTAAAAGGGAGCCATCTTCTCAGGGACAGAACATACAATTCAATTTTGTTCTGAAAAGTGCACGCAGGATTAATGTCCATAATTGCACAGCACATACTGTGGAATGACAAACGCCTTCCCCGTCGCTCTGCCAGTGTGCTTCGATCCAGAAACAAAACTATTCTATCTCAGATACGTAACTCAAAGTCTGAATGGCTTTAATGTCGGGGTACGGGAGAGCAGAAGGATGCTGCAGCACTTCACTAGGTCCAAACCTCAGCTTTCTCGTTGGTTTTGTTGGCCAACTCAGCAAGGAACGTAGCCAGGCTCCTGGTGACAAAATCTGAGACCCATCAACTCATTTCACATACAACATCTAAGAAAAAGCTCTTAAGACCAAAGTAGTTTTCAGCAGCACTTTTACTGTCATGAAATAAAGAGAAAGCTGCTGTCTTGAAAAATGGCAGTCAGGACGTAGCTGGGAAAAATTCACATTACTGAATACTCATGCACATAGTAGAAGAATGACAATGGGGAAGAATACATAAATCTAGTATGATACTTGGAGCCCAACAGTTTGAAAAGAGAGATATCTCTTCATTTTTTCCAATCCATTCAAATTTCTACTCAGAGTCAAAATTGCTCTAATTTACCTGTTTGATGTATTAATCACATAAAGCCACTGGTCAGATTTCAAAGCAAGTGGCTGAGGGTTGATAAGAAGGGAAAATATTAAGTCAAAGATGGAAGATTAAGAAGGTGCTCATTCAAGCCTTTGCTATTTATAATTACTCCCTGAAGGGACACAATATTTTAAGTACAGCCTCTTGAGGTGAGAAATAATGTGTCAAGTCACCAGGCAAAGCTTTTAGAAAAATACTGAGGCAGTAGGCAGTGAAGCTCTTTGAGCATGTTACGTATGATACACACACACCAAACTCTGAAACTCCTCCGGCCTGCATGGAGTTACCACAGAAATGAAGTTGTCCTGAGGACTAAGACAACTGAGTAAGAGCCTGAAGCACTGCTCAGAACAATAAACAAGTCGGGCAAGGAGCTGCCTTCCTCAGCAGAAACTCCCAGTAACTTCAGCAGCTCTCACTGCTTTGCACAGCACCCGAACAAGTCTTCATTTTTGGTGCACCTGGATCTTTCCTGCTCCCAAGAGTAGTTAGCAGTGAGAGGGCTTAGTTTCGTATGCGTACAGCTACCGTGGGAAGTCCCCTGAAAAAAAAAAAAAATTTAAAAAATCCCCCAAACTTCAGCTATGTGTTTTTGTTTCTTAAAGGATATCTCAGGAGCCATAACTGGGATATCTTTCTGAACAAATTTCAGTGCTCTCCTACCACATGGCATCTATTAACCCTACAGTGTAAAAGAACATAAATTATTCAAAAATATTAAAATCACTGATTCCAATCATAATTTAAATCAGTAAAGAGGAAAAACAAATTTAAATTTATTTTAATCCTCATTTTCTTTTGTACTTAAGTTATTTTCTGGAAGATAAATTAATTATTAGCATCTGATAACTACCAAGAAATGTCTGATTTGCAGTAGATTATAAACTTTATAATCAGGATTTTTATCAACAGAAAGGATTCCCAATACACACACATTCGTATATGCAAATCTTACAGACAACTGGCACTAAAAATGGTTGTTGACACCCAGCAGAGTTCAGGCAGTGCTTTGTGAGATCACTTCAAACACCTTCAAACTGGTGCCTGGCAAGGACGAAATGTGACAGTTTAAATCCTCTTTCCGCTCCTGCGCCACTTGGAATGACTGATGTAAAACTTATTTGAATCTCAACCAGAAAAATACCTTGTACAACAATTTACACAGAATTATTTTGCTCTCTATATACCTTTTTTTTTTCCCTCCCCTTCCCAGATTTTGTCCTATGCTAGAAGGACTCAGTTTTTACTTTAATTCTTAAGTGCTTGTTTTTAATTGTCAGTATTTGCTTTCTAAAACATTCCCATCCCCACAGGAAGCACCTCGAGTGGATCTCCAAGGACTGGGCTGTCCCAGGGAACCTGCCAGAGCCTTCCCACTGCTGCAGTGAGGAATGCAGCTTTCCTGGTGGTAGCCCCCGGGCAGGCTCCTGAACCTGATGCTGGTTTGATGTTGTGCCATTTATACGTGCTCAGATCTGCTTCAGACCCCACTCTGGTTAAAACACTAATTGCTGTAACGAGTACCTCGCTGGTCTGGCTTCTCTGGGTGGAGCTGGCCTAGCGATAGCTATGGTAGGAATTCTTAGTAAGCTAGCAAGTAAAAACTGTAAGTATTTATTCAAAGGTTTTCAGGAATGTTCTTTGTCCACCTAGCACCTCTCCCCCTGAATTTAAAGAAAACTTGATGTAAAACAATGCTCAACACTTCTGAAAAATCACATTGGTTTCAACTTGAAGTTTATCAAAACACTCAAATTTATGCTTTTACTCCCCAGTTTCTGCATACAATCAGATTTACTGTGTCCACTGACTCTTACTCCATTTATGTACTACTTCTTAAGTTTAATCCAACACATAATGTTGCATGTATGTGCATAAAATTGGAGCCATACATCCAGTAGCTCTGTTATTAGAACTGGTAGATCTTCTTGCCTTCCCAGAATTTTAATGTGAAATACCATGAAAAGGGAAGAAGGTTCCTTGCTGGAAAATGGCAGCAAGTGTGCCGAAGAACCTCTATGGGCCCCCGATCTAGAGATGGTAACTAATACCACTGCCTTTTATTATTTAAAATACAAGTTATATCTAATAATCTAATGCTCTTTTCACCAGTTGTCTACTGTTCTTCTTGTGTGCTGCTTTACTTCAGACTGCGAACAACGATTAGAAATCTTATTTCCAGCCTAAATCTATTTATGGCATGTTTATACTCACTTGTTCTCATGCCAACAGTGTCCATTAGCTTAAACAACTCTTCTCCTCCCCTGAGGCACTCGCCCAACAACCATCTCCCCCTTCAACTTTACTGTGCCAGACTGAACAAGACATGTTCTTCTAGTCTCTGCTCTTAACCATCACATCTTGAATATTATTACACAGTTGTGGAGTCCCGTATCCACCCTCATTTCAAACTGCAGAGGACACTGCCACAGGATGCTATGGGGATCAAAGAGATCAACAGGTTCCACAAATTACTAGGTAAATTCACAGCAGAAAAAAAAATTCTATCAGGGGACACTAAACACAAAAGATGAAGATATAACCCTCCAGCTTAACTGGGAAGATAAGAAAGGAAAGATAGCTGTACATCTGCGGTATTCTTACAGCTCTTTCCATAGCCGTGACCGGTGACCGCCAGAAACAGGGCGCCGCACTGCAAGGACTGTCAGGTCTGATGGAGTATGGCTAGCTCAACCTTTCCTCAATCATACTAATTAGCCTTTTGCTCTGCCTCTCACAGATTAGTCCTTACAAGTTCATTCTTCTTTTTCAGATACATGGATGCATCTGTATAATTTTGCAAAAGGATTTTTAGTAAAAATAACGGGGTAAAAAATAAACTGCTGTAGAACAGAACTCGCTAATGACTGGAATCTGATGCTGCCCACGGTAACAGGGAAGTAGAACCAAATGCCCGGAAGGTCCCTTTCAACCCTGTGCCCACCCACCGACACCTCCCAACCCAAAAAAACAGCAGAAAAAAAAACGAGCCTGAGATATCCTTCTTTTTTTAAAACAATCACTTTTTCTTCCTGGTTCTCATGCACTGATAATAGCTATGAACATTATTTGCATTGCCAATTGCAGGGAAGGTTGCTTTTTTTTTTAAAAACAAACAAAAAAAACCCCAAAAAACCAAAACATAATCCAATTAAAATTTCAGTTTGTGGCCTTTACTAATTCATACTCCTCCTTTAAATAATAATATTACCATTTCCTTATTATACTTCTCAAGTACCTTCTCTTAAAATCAACAGGTAAGAATTACGTGGAAAAAGCACAGGAGCAGGCATCAGAAAAGCGGCCACACAGGGCAGCTCTGTTACCCAGCTCCTGGAAATTACAGCTTCAGCCCCTGCTCCCGGACAGACCTCTATCTGCCTGGACACTTGCTGTCATTACAAACGCAGTGGCTTAGGTTGAGCCAGGTAAGAGAGACGAGAACCTGGCTCTCACTCTGCCTTTCTAACTCTTCACAGTAGAGTCCAAACGTATTTTAGTTCTTTAGAGCTGCTCTTCATAGACAAGTAAAGATTTCTATCACACTAGAAACAGAAGGCACTGCACAGAGTGTAATTACGTGCTACTATCGTTGATTGTTGTCTTCCACAAATAGGAAATGGTTTTAAAAATGCAAGGTTTTCTGCTTGGACCACTCTCTGAATTCCTTAAATAAAACGCTACCCCTAACCCCTGTGCAGATAAAATGGGAACTCTGATATCGTAGGGCTGAGCAAATCTTGAGAGTGGGCTTCAAGACTGGGCTTGACAGTAGCCAGCTTTCTGCAGCAGTGATGAGGGATGTGTGGCCACAGCGGAAAATCAGGTTTAGGCGCTGCTCTCTTCTCAAACTACCCAGGAGTTCATGTCCTAGGGATGGGGAAGGAGTTCGTTTCTTACAATTATTTCTCCTCTTCAGCACTGCACCAAGCAAGGACAACTTACTGTGCACAAATTCCCTGACAGAGGAACAGGGATGGGGTTTACACATCCACAGCTGCACCCGTGCTCAGCAGCCAGCTGGGAAAAACGTGCGGCTCAGTCTGAAGGTACGTGAACCGTCAGTCAGCCGTCAGGACAAGTAGCTTTCAAATATCCACCTGGTCCCACATTCCTGATTCCTCGAAGAGGCCTAAATTAGGATCATTGTACATATCCTAGGATCTCTGGCAAAGTCAAACATTTTGGTAAATGAATCATTATCAGACAGAGACTTCTTTTGAAAACTGACTGTTCTCTCTTACTCTATAGGTAGAAGAAAAAGGCAGGTTCTTGCTTCTTCTAAAAGAACATTTGCTAAAAAAATAGTGCCTACTGGAGTGTAATTATTGTGCTAAGTAATTATCAATAAATTAGGAAAAGTACAAAAGCCTCAAAAAAGCTCCATAAAGATGAGTAAATATCTGGAAGAGGCGCCTATGAATCACACGCCATTTCTCTATTACCACAGCACAGTAACAGTTCATACACTTGACTAGGAAACTTCCTGCTGAAGATGTCACAGATCTTTATAAACATTAATTTCACCTCACAACCTCCCATGTCCACACCGAAAAGCTGAGGGAACAGAAACGTGCCATTCACCTCAGGCAACACAAGGAGGCTGCAGCAGAGCTGGGAACAGAACGCAGACCCCTGCCTCCCATTCTGCACACTAACCAGAAGATCATCAGATGTCACCCATTTATTTTATCTCCTCACAAAACCATTTTTGATCATTACTTCTGTTTCTTTTCTCAGTGAGTAATGTTTTTTGAGCGCGAACTGCAGTAAACTGACAGCCCCAAATGCCTTTAGAAAAGGTAGATGGCAGCGATGCAGCACAATGGGGCCACAACATATGGATGAGTCTTCCACCACCTAGTAAAATGTCTTGGCCGTTACACCTTACCCACCGTGAGCTCTCATTTAAGGTGAGTGAACATCTTTCTTCCCTGAACTCCAGAATTTCACAGTCTTCCAGCAAACGTCCGGCAGTACAGAACTGCACTGCTGGCACGTCACACTAGCAACACATGAAAGAAACTGTGACTCAGTTTTAAAGGGAAATATTATTTGCTGCCTCAAAAATCATTCAGGTTACTAAAAGCATGTTCTTTCAAAAGCAAGTAACATAACTAAGCCGCCCCTCTGCAACTTGGGTTATTCACACATTTTAAGTCATTCCCTGTCCATACTCCAGGGATCTTTTATGACAGCAAGTAAAGAGCCCTCCGCTCTGTGCTCGTCCCGCTCTATCCCTTTTCAGTACTTGCCCCTCTCCTCATCCTGCTCTCTCGCCGTTTCTAGTCTCTTCCCCTCCTTTCTTTACAGTCATTTCCATTTTCTTTGAAATGTTTTGGCATTTAATGCTGGCTTTATTCTTCCTTCTCCATCTGCTGCTCTTGTCTTTCTACATTTCTTCTGGAGCCTTCTCTTGGGAGAAAGCAACAGCCACGTTTTCAATTTATTTCCTCCTCTTTCTGGATTTCAGTTCCTGTCTTTTTCTTTATGGCCTTGCAATCAGACAACCCTCCTCTCCCTGGAAGCCTATGTACCAGCCATGATGTCTTCTCACCAGCCCCACAACAGCTGGTACCATCCATGCTCTATCGTATCTGCCACTCCCTTTCAATACCAGTATCTCAGGAAAAGCAACAGTATAGAAAACAAAATTAATAGTAGGTTTCACTCTCCTGCCTTTTGCTCAGCCTTCATGGAATCTTCTGGCCATAGAGACCTCCTTCACCTGCTACAATCCAATTTTAAAGGGAGTTTCCCCCTCCCTAAGGGTTTTCTTCTCTGTAAAATCTTCTATTTCATTATCAGGACTTACAGGGAACAAAGGAGAAGTAACCAAGCTTAACAACTAACACTGCCTTAATACAAACCTCCCCAATATTGTCTTTCCAATGTATTTTAATTTGGGACTCAAAGGCTCAGCTCTAAGACGTGTGTGTCTTCCCAGCCTGTTCACGCGGCCTCGGCTCCCAGACAAGGGAAGGAGCTGTAACGGGTAGGATGACACGGACACCTGCCAATTAGAAGCACAACAAACTCCTTCTGGGAAACACTCAGACATATCTGCATGTGTACCTTTTAACTAAAACAGAATACAACCTGATCACAGATTAAGCAAACATGAAGAGAATGGTGAAAGGATTTCTTCTGTTACAAATTTTTGTTTATTTCCAAACTTCAATCTAAAGCCTGACTTTCTGTGAAAGTTTTCCTCATATCTCTTATCAGCTGATGTGTTTAATTTGTTTGTTATTGTACCTTAGCACTGGGAATGGTGCCTTCTAGAAGTTTTTGGTTTCACAAAGGCTAAAGAAAAATAAACACCAGAAAGTTAAAAAATCCCTTTCAGCCAGCAAGATGGATTTCGCAAAGAAGGATAAGATTTAGAGTCACAAAAAATATAAATCTTTTACAGTTACAGTTATGTTGACAATGCACAGAGAGAAAATCAAGAAACGAACCATTTATCAAGGATTCAAAAATGAAGTGAACAAGAACATTAGCAGATGCCAAAGCTTATAAAAGCCTCAGAACACTACGATCCTCACTTCTACCAGAAGCTCAAAAGATACAGGACAAGAGTCAGTTGTTTCTTAGCTTTGTTCCGTACGTTAAGCACACCTGCTTTCCTCTGGTCACAGGGATTTTGCTTTACTCAGTGCCTGGAGTACGCTCCATGAACAGCCGCTATCAAAGCAGCTGAGCCGAGCATCCCACACCTATTCCTCTCCAGGTTTTCCACTGTTGTTTTTAAACAAATAAATGTTGTAAACACAAAGCATATCCGCATGGATTTATTACAAGCTAAAAGGGAAATATGTATTTAACAAGATACAACGTATTTGAGATGTGCTCAGTTAAAACCCAAAAAGAAAGCAAGAGGGAACACAATTGCTCATCCTGCCCCACTGCTCTGGCAGTTTGGTGTTTATGGTCTCCTACCTCCCATCTGAAAACAGCAAATTCTCCTGGTTACCAGCAATTATGTGCAAAGCTATGACAAGTGCACCAGCACAAAAATTGAGAGCAGGGAAAATAATTTGCTCAGTTAATTATTTTGAAGTTATTTACAATGATAACAACAACAGATTTTCAGATAGAAGCCTGATTTAAGCTGATCGACCCTTTCAGCATTCCTAAAGAAACTATGTATTATAAAACTAATCCACTGAAAAAATGGAAGTAAAAATAGAAGTGATGAGACATCTTCTAAATAAGCAAAGCTGCTTTTACAGCGTGCTGAATAACTGGAGTGTGGTAAACATACCACCGTTATAAATAACATCCAGCCTTTTGACATTATTCTTTAGTTAATTATTTCAAATTCTTTATAAGCATTAATGAAGCAAGCCTCACTGTTCTGCAAAGTGAGGAGAATTACTCCCATACATAGGAGGAAAAATGAAGATAACAGAGACAGAAAACAACCCTCCAAAGTTACAGTGGCACACTTGCACAGAGAATTCAGGGGGTCTCATAGTGTAACAGGAAAAACATCCTCTCATCCAAATGAGAGCACTTGCTAAGTAACCAGTTTGTAGGATTTACATATAATTTAATTTTGCACAAAATGTTGCACCAACATTTTCAGATTTAACCACGAGTAGTAAATGACCAAGACATATCAAAGTTTTATACTGATAAGTAAGGCTCAAACTAAGTCTTTTCAAATGGAAACTCTAACGATTTCTCCCTGCTGAGGCACTTTATGTTCAGCTTCAACATCTCATCGTAAAACCATTGAATACAACATTCCATGTTAAAAATGCTAGCAGCTGCTGAAGTATCACATACAGCACTTTGTCAGATTATAGATAAGCAAACCCCAAGACCTAGCACAACAATGATTAGTAATTAATTGTGTCTCATTACCTTTGTGGTCTTCTTGGGCCAGCTGACCACAGGGACACCCGAAATGGCAAGATTTTGGTCATCATCAGCATGTTCCTTCAGTATGTTCTGTTGCAAATGAAAAGGCCTTTATTAACCAGAGAAACCTCTCCAACTTAAGGGTGCAGAGACTTACAGAAGACAATCGTCCACTCTGAGGAAAGACAGAGTGACAAGATCTCTGTTGACTTGTTAACATCTCTGCCAGTTACTTTTGCTTCCAAACTTCCAATTCACACTGAAACTCTCGAACCTGTCGTTAAGATCGAAAATGTGAAAAGCCTCTCGCAAAACAGACAGCAAAATCAGCCACGAATCACCTCAGATATTACAGACTTCTTTAAAATTGGTGTGTCCAAAAAGACCGATGTTTTTCCGCTGGTATCAGTCTAACACCAGTATCACCTCTCCCTTCAAATGCCAGCTCGCTAAATCCCAAATGACACCACCAGTCACAACCACCACCACCTTCTCTCCTACTCAAGTCTACAAAGGACCCTAGAAGCATCCAGGCTCTGCCATCATTACTTCTGCAGTCACAGGGCATCGAGCATGCAGGTTAGAGCAACCCTCCGACGCCTGAACATTTGGGTAAGTCAAGATACAGGTGTTTGCAGCGTAACTTTTCATCTTTATGCACGAGACAATTCAAGAGCACCATCATTTCCACTGGCCTTCCTTCCACGCTGATGGGCAGGCCAGAGCTGCCGTAACCTAGCTCACTTTATGGGGCCAGGTAAGGGATTGAGGTTCCTGAGTATTCCCTAGGAAAGGATCTGACTCTGGATAGTACGGCATTAAGGAAAAGGACCGGTCTCCCCTCTCTTCCGCCCCCACCAAATCCTTCTGTTTTGATGCACTGGTCCTAGAAAACTCATGAGTAGGTTGCACTGGCTTCCACAGCTTCCACCGCTGTGAATCACTCCCACGACCATGTAACTCAACACAGAGGTGGGGAGAACTCCTTCCAAGCATGCTCAATCATGCAGCTGGGAATAGTCCACGCTTGCTTCCCATGACTCTCTACTACTTACTAACCTAGCCACAAAGCTCTTCACGTGGAGGTCAGGTAGCTGAAAACCGCAACAAATAAAAACACAAAATGAGTCGGAAGGAGGATCCTGCCGTGCTGCTGAAAACCGAAGCCCAAATAAGCACTAACAGGTTAAAGGAAAAAAAAAAACCAAAAAAAAACCCTCCTATGAAACAAACAAGAAGTGCAGGTTGGAAATTATCTTGTAACAGAATTTGGGAGATAACCCCAGACAATGAAGTTCAACAGTGTTGCTCCCAAGTATACCGACTACTTGGAAAAAGCTTAATTAGCTAACAATAGGCAGCAGGCTCTCTCAGTCCCCAGTGTAGAGCTTTAATAATTAGAAATTTCACAGGCCATACAAAAAGAGCTTAAAATACACTAATTGTTTTAATAGGAAGTGCACTTGGAATTCATCTGTAATGATCCGACTAAAGCTGGGGATATGATGGCACGTTCCAGGCCCCAGGAGCCCCAGCAGGCAGACTAGCATCTAAACCAGAGTTTGGAGAAGTGTCCCTCGGGCTGGTTTTCTCTCCCTGGAGCTCAGGCAACCTGCAGGATTCAGCTCAATTCCCCAGTTTCTGCTTAAATTAGAGATGCTTTACTCATAGATGCCACAGCACCAGCACAGCACTGCTTATTCAGACAGACTCATACCAGTAAGGCTGTTCTTGGTACTGGTTAGTCCGAAAGCAGTGCCAATGACCAAAATAAGCAATACCAGTACAAGCCCGGTTTCATCAGCGCGGCACTGTGGCTGCGCTCAGGAGCTTGCACAGGCAGAGCCTGGCTGGTGAGAAGTAAAACGCAGCTTGCCCCAGCCTGACTCTGGTGTGGAGCCCGTAGCGTACCTTCAGCTGAATGCTCTTGAGTGAAACAGCCAACAGCTTGCACACATGGACGAGTCATCAGTGAATTAACTCTTGGCTGAGCCGAGGTTAAGTGAGCACGTCTTTTCTCCTGTCCTTTTTATTTTGAGAGAGCGATCATGGCATTAACCCAACTGCGACCACGCTCTGAAAGTTAGTTTTCAATCCTAAAGTGGAGCGGTCTTTCATATTCTCATAGCAAAGCCAAAATTCTCCAGAACAAGGTGGCAACTCGAGAACCATACAAACAAAGGACTCTTCTACTCTTAGATTTGAGAGCTTGTAAGACAGCAAACCTTAACATTTCCACTAACGACCATCAGAGACTCCGAGTTCAATAGAAAGCACAGCATATTCCAAGAACTTGGCAGGATAATGAAGGTTTCTTGCTATCATACGTATCACGTGAAAACGTTATCCAAGGAGAAACATAAAACTATGGCAGTTTATCTTCTCAGCCAGCTGAAAACAATGATGCCTCAGCAGCAGAACCATAACCAAGCCGCCCTTGCACTGACTGAAGTGTCAAGTGTCAGCACGCAACAGGCTGGAGGAGGCAGACTTTTGTTCACCTGCTTAAAAAAAAAAAAAAAAAAAAAAAAAGAAGATAAAGAAAAGCCATGGGGCTCCAGTTAGACAAACAATGCGATGCTCATCCAGCACAAGGCTGCTTGATTCATTACACTTGAAGGCTGTGGTGACAACAGCAGGTATGAAGGAAAGAAACCGATTAAGTATGTAAGAATTCAGCTTAGCCATTAATTTCAGAAGCACAGCAAGGAATGACTCCCCTGAAATGCATTCAGTAGAGGGAGTTTTTTTTCCTGTCAACAGAACGAGAAGGGGGTAAGATTTCTTGGCAAGAAAAAGTAAGAACATATTTCAGTAGATATCATCTGTCTTGCACAAGAATCTTCTCCTGCTGCCAAGGAGTTGCAGATATTTGACAAACTCTTTTCTTCAAACCGAGTTTCTTCTGCCCTAATGGACTTCCACAGCCCCTTCCGAAGAACAGCAACATTTTTGCTTTGAAGTGGGGAAGCTCTGTGGCATTATTACAAGGCAGATCTCACAGTCCTCTTCCCCAACAGCAGTACAGGAATTACCGTCCTGCTGGTAACACAACAGAAATGTTGTGCACACAGACAGGTATCACTGGCAGAGTGTTTAATGTGGGATGCAGACTGTCACAATCAAATGTCTGCTCAGCTTTACCTGTCCTGTGATGCAGGACGTAAACTACACCAAGGAGTAAGATGATTACCTCTCTATTCTCTTCTTCATCCATAAGTCCACCCCAACTGCATCTTTAGCAGACTGACATACTCTTTGGTAGCTAAATATGAAGTGGAGAATCCACACGATGAAACTCTTCAAATCCCCAAGGCCACCACCTAAGTAAAATTACTTCTCAGTGATCCTTCTCCTCCTCTTCCTCATCAGCGTAGGTACTGCTACTTGATTTTTAAATTGGGAGCCAGAGTCATTGCACTGTTTCATATTTCATTTCAGGGCACGTATACATGGAAAGCAAGGTATGACCGCAGGCTGCGTCTGCCTCCAACAGTGACATCAACAGCAAGGGCGTGGGGGCAACGGCCGCAGTGTCTTCTGGTTGCTCACCCTGCCAAGCCTTCTGTCCTGCACCCTGGGTCAGCTGAGCGCTCTCAGGGAGGGTATGTTTGTCTGTACAACAATTTCCCCTCACATTTGCTGCACATACAGCTCACACAGAGCCCAGCCGCAGACATTTGGATACGGAGAGTATTGCATCTCCTCAGCTGATTGTTCAGATGCCATCTGCTACGGAGTGAACGCTGCTGTCAGTAAGCGCTGTTTGGAGGCCTCCGAAAAGCTCCTTTGGTGGTGAACGCAGGCCTCGTGATACAGTGCCCATACAGCAGAGCTGCAGCCGACAAGAATTTAATTCCTTGTTTGAGCTGGGGGAAGAACTGACCCGGTTCCCAAGCGAGGCCCGTATTATGCTCTGCAAATAAGCCTCCCTTGTGCTGCTGCACTCCATCGATCACGGTGATAAATGGGCTCTCAATCTGCAGAGGCTTTAGCCTGGCACTTCTGGATTGCTGTGTCCCCACTAGACAGTCGCAGTTAGTTAGGAGCTTAGATGACGTGTAAGGAATTTACACAGGCTTAGTTTAGTTTTCAGTCTCCCTTCTCATAAGGAAAATAAATTACTTTACTTCAAAGAGTCTCACCTACTTGACATTAAATAGCTGTAGATAGCTGTAGTTGTATTTAACACTGAGAGCACTAATCCAGTCCTCCATCCTTTACTGTATTCTCGCTCAGACAGGAGAGTATGGGTTCTCTGCAAGTTCTTCGCATTTGTTCTGTGAAACTTCACATCACTAATAAAACGGTTTCCTTTCTCCAGTTTAAACTACTCGTTATCCTGTTTTCTGAAAATATTAATTATCTTACTGAAGCACAAAGACAGACTTGAGAAAAGTTCCTGCGTGTATTTAATGAAGAAATAAAACTGCTACAATAAACATGGATTTATTTTCTTCAGGAAGAAACTTGTTTAAGACTTTCCAAGCAGAGTAAGAGCTTTCAGGCTTTCTGTCAGAGCACCTTCTTGCTATGCATTTGTTAAAAATAACCCTTAAATGGGTGCACTGAAAGTGTACTTTTTATAGGCTGTCTTATTAATACATCACATGCCCAAAAGGCAGGTTGCCCCTGAAATAAACCTGGTGAATATAGCCAAATACAGCCACAGCACGTATTGTCTGCACAGCTGCTTCTGCAGGACTTCTGCTGCCATTCAGTCACACAGCTGACCGGCGCTCTGGATATTCATCAGGGTGAGGTAAAGGTGCCAGGCTTCTGCTCGCTCTGCTGCTAACGCTATCAGTAAAACCCCCACGTTATTTTCTGTACAAGCTGGAAAACTAGTAGCAAAGCAAGAGGAAATATGACTTAGTGGTCAAGGAGATAAATACCATTCTGGAGAAATTTACTGTATTTCTTCTCCTGCCATTACCTCTCCACATGACACAGGGCAAATTTTTAAAATCAAGTTTCCACAAGCAGTCACAAGTTTTATGTTCCTGCTGTTCCTCACACCAGGCTTGGGATCTGGATGCTAAAGATCAGAACTTCTGCTCTGCAGAAATGTTAAGCAATTACAGTTTCAATACCGTTAAAATTATCTTTTGCACATATCATTCTTAAATAATGTTAACTTTTCTGAAAATCAGATCTGCAGCACGTAAAACCAGTATCCGAAATTATGGTCACTTTTCTCTTAATCTCTGTGCACCTCGGTTCCCTACCTATGCCCCAGAGACAGCAACAGCTCAACAACTGCCACTTGTGAAGCACGTGACTGCTGTAGCGATGACTATCCCTGGGAAGCCCAAGGGAACATTCCTATCACCGCGTTCAGCTGAAGGTCTGAACAGTACAACAGATGTAACACAGACAAAATACTGAACCGCCACATTCTGCACCCAGCAATACGGGAATCCTGCAAGGACCATTATGCTAGATGTGTGCTTAAGGGGCTGAAATCAGTCACCTGGCAACTTTTCCAGCAGCATGCTCTATCCTTTGAAGGCAGAAGCCCTACACATGCACTGACACACTTGTTTCCCTTTTTTTTTTTTAAGCCAACAAACTTCATGCTTTGGTATGAGTTACAAGGAGATTGGATGCTTTGGCTCCACTGTTCTCTACCACGTCAATGAACACAGTGGCAGAAAGGAGTAACGGGTTGTTCCATCCAGGGTCCCAACACTGGATGGGAACAGGCCACTCCTTGGCAGCGGCTGCTTCAGATAATTTGCTGAGGAGCAAAGGGAAGGCCTGCGCTGGGAGTCCTGGGCTCCACTCCTGACTTGAGGAAGTGTACTCGAGCAACCGCTTATGTGAGCGCAGCTCCCTCTAACTGCCCCAGTTCCTTCGGAGCACCCAGCAAGCAGACGATGCACCTGCAGGGAGAGTTGGGGAGGAAGCAGACTCTATGGAGTTTAATGATTTGCCATGCTGTATTGACTCTTATTCTCAGAAAACTGAAGGCTGCCTTGTATGGGGGCCAATACTGTAAAAAAGATGGGTAAGAAAGTTCCTCTAACAGTTCTTTAGACATTGTTCAAGAAAACGGTTGAGTTAACATCCCTTTTAAAGGTCTTGCTCTGACTAATCAGTCACAGGCTTGCCAAACATACAGAGGTGATTCCAGAGAAAACAATTCTGCAGCATACATGATGTTTAGATGTGGTCATGGGCTCCTTAACCAGCAGGGAACCATAAATATCCAGATGTTGGGCTACATCCTGATGGTTACAGTCTGTGCTGGCAAGGAGAGAAAGTTTAGAAGCAGGCAGTTAGTTATCAGAGGAGATGGAACATGAAGACTGCAACTCTGCAAGATGCACAAAATAAACCCGCAGATGCCACTTAATACCAGCTAAAGCACAGTATCAGCAAAAAGGGCATGACTTGGGCCTTTTTCTTAAGTGTCCATCTGCAGTTTTCCATCTCTGTAACTACTGAATGCACTGCTCTGGAGAGGAGTAAGAAAGCATATACTCCTACATAGTGCTTTAAACCAGATTCACATATGGTATCTTGCCGTGTTCCAGTAAGAGGTCTCACAGTGCACTGGAGTATGTCATCAAAAGAGCATGCACGATCACATTCTGAACATCTGCACCATTTATTATGTGTTGTACCTCTTTCCGGGATTTCAAGAAGGGGCAGTTTATTTTTAAGTGAAACTTGGTCTGTGCCATCAAGCTTGAAAAAGTAACGCTACCATTCTTTCTCCTTCTCCGCAAATAAAACTCCTGGTCTTGAAGCTTCATTTTGATTTCTGATCAGAAGATGACCGATCACAAAGCAAGCCAGTGAATCTACGGCCACAAGTTTGGGCAGGTGAGTCCACTTTCATACATATAGTGGCTGATTTTGCAAGAAGAGACTTTCTGAGCTCCTGTGGTTTACCAAAATGAGCACCGTGTATCACGCTTCCAGGCTCCAAGATTGTGGAATACAGTTTCACTGCACACTGCATATGTTCAGTCATCTTTAACTGGCTTTGAAGCTTTTTCTAAGCAGCTGTTACACTGCTTGCACTGAAAACGTACAGGCTCCACTTTTAAGATATAAACATGTATTTTTTCCCCTCAGACTGTGGCTTACACAGCTCTTGTGTATAGAACATATGTAGCTGAAGAACCATGCCATACACAGAAACAGCACAAAACTAGCAGCCCAAACACCACACCATGAATCAATACTCATAGCTCCAAATCAAGCCAAATGGCCATGGTACTGGACCCGTGGAGGACACGCTGACAATTTTAGACTTATTTGACGAGTCCCAGCAAAATTACAAGAGTATTCTGCTCTCAGCTTTGTTAAAAAAAAAAAAAAAGCAGCCTATTTTATACAATGTGAAACCAAGACAGAGAAAAGTCCAAAGCGATGCCACAGAGCAGAGGCAGGGCTGGGACTAGAAGCAGCCAGGCCATGCTGGTCTTCAGGAGGCATTTATCCCGAAGTCAGATGAGGTATCACTTCCAGTATGCTAAAAATCTACAGAGAAGTTCTGTCACTAGTGAGCATTCACTGCTCCCACCATCTCCAAAACCAGTGCATTGTTACCAGTGGAGAATAATTATCAACCTATAGAGGGCAATGGAGGAAAAGAAAACGAAAAAGGTGAAAGAAAAAAAAAGCAACTGAAAACGTTGGACAATGTATCTTCCGAATTACAATCGGGTATTTATGTTTCGGATGTGTCAGTTCATCAGATACACTCCAGAAAGACACCGGACCAAAAAGGGCAGATTAAGACTATAAATGTAAACAGAGTTTTTGAGGTATAATATTTACACGTGGGACATAACAAGTGCTGAACTCTGACAGCATCCAAACTTTCGGTCACTGCTGCGACACTCAGAAAGGACTGCATCAATTAAATCAGACTGCAAACAGCCGTCTCCCCAGAGCAGAGATGGCTTTTGTTAGAGACATAATTTCCCTCTCTGTGGCACCGCTCTGATATGAGCTGCTCACTACACACAAGCTACCATCCCTCTGCTGCAGAACTTGCTTTCTGATCTCCTGCTGCCTTCTGTGCCCACAGAATACAGTTTGTGTGGATCAGCAAGCTACTGCACCCACCTTCATGTCCTCTAGAAGAGCCTGCGGATCTTCAATGCCTTCTGGAACACACTTCTTGTTCTCTGGGAGAGATTCAAGCTTTTCCACCAGGGCTTTCAAACCCTTCAGTTCAAATTCTGTAAGGTGAGTCCATTTGGTTGAAACTTCTGTAGCTGGAGACCCCGTTGGTGTTTTTGGATAGTCCATGGGGGTCGTTGATTTTATGCTGTCATCTGACTCATTAGACAAAGTTCTTTTTAGGTATCTCATTACTGTGGCTTTTTGTTTTCTTCCTGCACCCTCCTTCCCCTCTGAGTGTGTGCTGTTGGGTGAGGAGGAGCCATCCACCAAGGATTTGGAGTTCTTATCCAAGCTGTCATCCTTCTCCTCCTGGATATGGGCGTCGCAAGATTCTTCATCCATGTCTAACCACGAATCTGATGAATAGCTGTCTGTGCTGGGCTTTCCTTTTGCATCTGAAAGTCAGAAAAAGAATGCTGAATTTTTACCCGAAGTAATTCATAGCTTAAACACTTCTCTACCACTGGGGCTATGCGCTGCCTGTTTAAAAGGGCACTGGATAATGCCTAGTATGTATGTGACAGGAATGGGCTTTATTCAGCTGATTCTTAATTTGGGGGGGTGGGGGGTGTTGGTTTGTTGGTTGTTTTAATGCTGGTTTTCATTAACATCTACTCAGTTCAAATTACTGGGAGACATTTAGGGAAAAATTATGCTTTCTTCAAAGCTTCAGTCCTCTATGCCTTCAATTAAGAGGAGGCAGAGTTCTTAAGTCACACACAATTAATTTTCCCACAAATCCGAAAGAGACCAGATTTGTCAGCCTTACAGTTTTAAGAGGAGAATTAGCACAGAAAGAGGAGCGGAAAAATGATGGGAGAAAGCACGTTAAAATGCTGTACATCATCATTCTTCCAAGAACTTTGCACAGCACAAAATCAACTTCTCGATACTTTTCCTCTTTGTGAGCAACTGTTGGCAAAACAAGAACCCTTGCTTGTTATTGCATGACTACTCATTGCTCTGCTGAGACAGAGGATTACAATTATGCTTCTTTTACAGACAAGAAGCCTGAACACGCTGAGAAATGCAGGGACTAACAGAGCTACATGATACTGTTTTTCTTAATGCCATCCCTGATATATTCTAGGTACTTCTCAGGAAAACTTAAAGGCAAGTTTCTGAGTCTAAAAATCTCAGCTGCTACCCAACTCCATGCAATCAAGCAGTGAAAGCAAGGTAGGAAACTAGCGGCTAAGGATCCCTAAAGTACACATCTTTTCTTATTTATTAGACACAATTTCCAAGACTGAATGCAGGCTAGCAACAGCAGGAATGTCTGTGGAAAATACAGTCAACACTGGCAACACCCAGTTAAGTCAAAGTGAATTTTAACAGTGGCTGAAAGGGGTATGAGATCAAGTTGCACAGAAAAACGCTCTGCAAAGGAAACAGAAGTCATACAGAAAAAGTCAGTGAACAATTAATGAAAAGTTCCTTTCACAGCTTTCATGCTTTGCAATGCAGTAGCTCTGGATTAGGACAATGTGAATCACACTTAAGGAAGGATCAAATGGACGTTAAAAGAAAAAGCTCAGCATCCGGTTGTTTAACAGTGAGACTCAAACCAAAGGCTGGAGCCCAGTTCCAAGCTGGTAAATTCATCCTTATTACTGAGGAGCTCCATGTCTCTTGCACAGTCCATACCATCTTCTTACACAATATATGCGTTATCAGCTGGGTAACAAAGATGCAACAGGTAGCAGCAGAGTAGCTGCCCGAGGGCAGCCAGCCCAGCTGCTTAGCTTCGCACTTTCAGATAAAAACTCTGTGAGGGCAAGTGCACCTCTGTGCGTTAGTGCCCAGGAGACAGGAGTTCGCCACTTTATACTTCTCAGGGCAAAAGTGCCATTGCTGCAGTGTCTGCAAAAATCAAGCATCTCTGTCCAGTCTACTCCTTCAGTCACGTTTGCATTTTTCCTCAGAACCAAAATGGCTATAAAATTACTCCTGAAAGGCACATTAAGCTGAAATGCCTGTGAGAAGCTGGCAGTCAGAGAAAATACCAGCTACCAGCAAAGTCAAATCCAGCTCCAACCACAGTGCAGGCTAACTTCCTCCCTGCATCCCATCCATTCCAAAAAAGCTTCACCGTGAAGAAGTACAGCACAGTTTATTTTGCGCGCTGAGGTGGTGGCATGCAACACTCCAAAGCAGCTCTTCCTCTCTGGTTTGTGCTAATACACCCCCATGCTTCTCTCAGAAAAGTAAACAGGATTAGAAAATATCTTAACCAGAACGTTTGAAAACCACGAGGTTATCCAACTTTCATTTAACACTGTTTTTTCCTTTGTCCACAGTAGCTAGCACGCTTACCCACCTCAAAGGGCTATATAATCAGCTTATGTCATTCTCCCATTTTACAGCTGAGGAAGCAGATGCTTGGGAGAAAGCACAATTTGCTCATTGTGACACATCAAATCTAGGGCAAAACCAGGAATCAGAATCCAGGCTCTTGGATCCAGGGCTGGAGCCCCCTCTCTGAGCCACAGTGCCTCGGTGAACTATGTTACAACTGACCCAAGCACAAAAGCCCAGTCCAGACAGGAGAAGATGCCAGTGATAAAACAGAAGAAGGTGAAAGCAGACACACATCCCTACACTACCAGTACAATGCCATTAACAAAAATTGGTACAAATCTACACAAAGAATATTATATTTCTGTCTTCCTGTCTTTCTATGCTGTGGCTCTGCTGAACAGGAACTAATGGCTGTAAGTGGGGCAAATCACAAGCGCAGATAAAGAAAGAGAGGGAGATCACGTTATGGAGGTGTGAATAATTTACTCCAAGTAATGCTCTGGTGCTAAGAGAAAACAGCCTTCAAGAGAGATCTCCACTTCTTGTCTCTTGCTCTAATCTACAGAAACAAAAGGCAAGCGAGGAACAGGACACCAGGGCGTACTGGGGGTCGATTCCCATCAGAAGCAGACACCCAGGGGGGCCAGCAATTCCCTTCTGCCAGCTGCCACCAGCTGTCTGCACAGGACAGGCCCTGCCGTGCCAGCTACACCTGGGTATGGGCAGAGAAAAACCAATCCAAACCTAACCTCAAAAGGAACCATCACCACACAAGTGCCCCGCGGCCCATTCTCTGCAAACCTGGCTGTTACGCGATGCCTTGCCTGACTTCACCTTTGGGGACAGGGCTTGCTACCAACCTGAAGTGTGTCAGCCCATTCTGGAGCACCGGAGGATTACAGTACTGCTGCACCATCAGATTAAGAGCGGGCTGCTGTCAAAAGACAACAACTGTCTGCTACTGTTGCTAATATGGGGGGGGGGGGGAACCAAGGGAATCAATAATGGAAGGGTAACTTCAAGGTGAGGAAGGCTCAATTTTGTGTTTTCAAGTGTTTTGTTGTAATGCAACATGCCATGATTTTTATTTATTCATTTTAATGAAAACAGAGCTGAGGCTACATAAGCATAATCTGCATTCACTTTGCTGAGAGTGCATTTTAAGCACTGTACTACCAGGGTTCCACTGACTTGGATGGTTTTGGTTTATAAAGCCTCTCCGTGGAAATGAGCTCCTGCTACTCTAACTGTGGTTTTATTCTGAGCCAACGCACCAGCCAATACCAGGTTAGAACTCCAGTTTCAGAGTGGTTATCCAGTCTGGGCTCCCATATGACAGTGCAAAAAGACCTTTACCCCTCTCCATCTCAAAGCAATTAAAACCAGCTTATACAAACCAGTCAGTGGTACTACTCACTGAAGATGAGGAGCAGCACAAGCTTGACCACAGGACAGAGAGCTAGAAATACCTTTTTTTCTATAGCAGTTCACTCCCCTGTGGTTTTGGGCACATCACTTAACTTTCCCCACGGTTATCCACTTGTACACGAAGGATAATTATACACAGTTTCTTTCCTTGCTGAAAAGCAACTTGCTGTATTACAGAACTTAAAAGAAGGGAGGGGGATGAGGTGTAATTATGAAATCTTTCTAAACTCTTTAGAACAGTCCAGCGTGTAACATCTACATTGCCATTCCCAGCTCCAAACCCTGCTCTTGATCTGCTAAAGACAGCAATGACATTTTCATTAGCAGAAAAAAAAACTCAGCATACTGGAAGTGTATCACTGCATGGAGCACCCCACACAGAAATCACTCAGTACAGTCCAGTACCAGTCTATCATAAGCAAATCTATTCTATCCCCTGAGAACAGGGAGGGGGAATAATAAAAAGAAAAAAAAAAAAAAAAAAAAAAAAAAAGAAAAAAAGACACTGCTCCTTCACCATTCCGGAGGGTATATTTTCTCCATCCATCAGGCTTAACATACGGTTAGAGCCATCCTGTTAAAATTTTTAGCAATGGGAATCTTAAAAGCTGTAGGCTACAGAGAGAGTGCACTTTTGATAGCCCCGTATCTTCTCTCAATTACTCTTTGTCAGCTCACTCTCGAGATCCATATCTCACTGAAGGTCAATTGTAGTTGAAAACATCCAGTACAAACTCATTCATGATAAGAGTAAAAATAACGAAGACATATCCATCCTGAAACAGTTCACGTTCAAATCTAGTAGGAAACCCAAATAGGATCCCTTTCCGATTTCAGCTGGCAGGACAAATGTCACAGTTGAGAGGGACAAGGAAAAGAAAACAGAGAGAGAAAGAGAGATTACGTGCTTTTAGAGCAGCCTGTGATTGCTATCATGTCATCATTCCCCTGAGTGTTTGCCCTTTTGCAGAAAAGAACTGAAAAAGAACACAGTCTCACACAACTAACTGGGATGCAACTGCCTAAAAACTCATTCTGGGCCTGAAGAATGGGAAAGGAAGTCACAGTCATCATCTTCCAATTCATTTAGAAGGGCAGATATTTTTATTTAGGGAGTGGGAGCACTCAAGGTTTTAGCTTTGCCTACACTAAGGTGGTAGTTTCTTTTCCCCGTCTGAAGTTTTATCAGTCAAGACATTTAGAAAACAGGAATACAAAGAACAATGTAGGTTGCTACACTAGCATACAACTGTCGTGACAGAGGTATCACAACACAGCCACAGCAATACATTTTCATGAGTAGGCAATGCCTTGAAAGAGTCGCTCTGAATTTAGCAACCTTCATGTCAAAGCAAATAAACACTATGTAATGAAAACACAGTATGAAAAGTCTGAAGATTAAAACACAATTGCTGATGAACTCAGTTTTCTGTGCTCTCCAAAGATGTTCTCTATCACTACAGTGATCTCCTTTTTCTTCCACACAGGAGAACAGGATCTCTACCAATTCTATGAAAACTACCACCTTGTGAATCCCAGAGAGCATGGGCAGCGTCCTGCGCTCTCTCTGGTGGATGTCCTCCTCAACAAACAATCGGCTGTTGCTTCTTAGCTTCTGAGATCCAGTAACACCACTGTATCAGAAGGTATGTAAGAAAAGAAAGCAGCACAACTCAAGGGTAAAAAATAGCAAGTTCTAGTGCCCAACAGGAAAAGCAGGAAGTAGACATTTAGCAAATTATGTCAAGGAAATTATGTTAAAAAAATAGGAGAAAGATCATGATTACTCAAGAGAAATTTCTGAAAAAGGATTTGAAATATTTTTTTCTTAAACCAAGAAGGACAGAGGACAATTAAATCTATTGAGGAGTCTGCAGAGAAGTAAAGTACTTTGCTTCATTACTCTAAGGAGAATAATGGGAAATTCTTCGTCAAGGGATACTCTCTCATGGGAAATCAAGAAATTGCTTGCAGATAGAGAAGTCTCTAAGGAATAGACAATTTAAGGACCTCACTGGTTCTGAAGAAAAGCTTGTAATAAAGCAGTAGGGTTTTGGAACACTGACCTCATTTGGATCTCCCATCCTACAGCAGGTGAATGATACTAAGATAAAGGCATCACAGAGCAAACAAGCGTAATTCAGGATTACAGTGTGTAGAGATCTATTTGAGTCAAGAGGCTGGACACTGAGACCAGTTAAAGAAAAGACAAGCAAGTATTTGAAACAGTATTACGCAGAACAAAACAGGACGGCTTTGTAAAGGTAAATAATGGACCTTTACTCCTTTGAATTTGACAAATGCCAAAGTGAAAGATTCAGTAGATACAGCAGGTCTGCGCTTGTGAACCACAATCCCCAGCTAAATAATTTTTTTAAGGTTACGATACTGACAAGAAACAAAAAGCAAGTTTCTGACCAAAAAAAAAAAAAATTATACATCTGTCTCTCTTGGAGTGAAAGGCCCTGGGTGTCAGAGATTTTATCAGCATGCTCATACTCTGGAGTCAGGAGATAGCAGGCAGGCGGATGAACTACGCACTGTCATAGATGCCGCTTCAGTAAGCTGGAAGTACCGATCCGTTCACGACAGTAACGGCAGCTCCAGATCTGCCCAGCCGGACACTCCGTTTGGCACCTGCAGCCACGCAGGTGGGCTGCAGGTCAGATCAGCTCATCAACCCTACTGGTAACAAACATTCATTTTTGGTAGGGTTCCCTTTCAGTCAGGTCACTGATTCAGCTCACAGGGCAACTGCACAATCTGTGGAGTTCACGAAACAGAATAGTCTTGTGAGAGCAGCACATTTCTCACAGTAGCTTGAAATGACCACAGGACCATGCCCAAAAACCAGCAAAGCAGTTTAATATTCACTTTCCTGTAGGCTGGTAACTGAAGCCACCACAGGAAACAACAAGGCCCAGACAATGTTGCCATCAAACCATTTTCCAAACTCTTTGGTCATGCAAAACAAGCCTTTTCCCTCTAGACACTGGACATCTATGGTTACCAGTGAGCTTTTATACGATTTGAGTATCTCTCAGCTAGTAACTGGACCAAGACACATTTCATGGGGATCACCAAACCATTATCAGTAATTACTGAGCTGGGCTGGAATTCACACTGGTGATTTAGTTTAAAAAGGTCCCATCTCAATATCCTGAACCATCCACTCTCCACATCTAATTTGCTCTGAAATTACACTTCAGCAACTGGGCACCCCCCCTCTGCCTGCAGGAAGAGCCTCTCTGCACGTCAGTGGTTTAGACAACAGGAGGTTGTTCCTTATTTTCCAAGGAACACAGTTATCAGAGTTTTGTCACTGCCTTTTGAAGAGCTGATCCAATTAATCCTTTCCTTTAGGATAGTCTATTCCTCCACACAAGAGTTCCCACTTGACTAACCCTTCTGATCAAGGTCTTACAGAGCAAAGAAGAAACAGAAAGTGGGAAGCACCGAAGTTCCTAGGGATTCCAAGAAAATCCCTTTGTCTATCTACACAGACAGCTCCCTCAAGTTACCCTTGGTCAGTAAAACTCACTGGAGAGTGATGTCTGCCCATAACTGCTTAAATCCCTTCTACTAAGAATCACGCTAGATGATCATTTCCCTACTCTGTCCAGAACCTGGGGCAGTTCCAGCCATGCCAGGTTCACTTCAAGTGGCATCTCAGGGAGCAGAAGGCACAGAAATACTTTAGTTCTCCTCCATGCTTCATACCTGTCGGATAAGATTTACCTAGTGCTTCTGCTACTTCCAGCCATTCTGTGCTTAAAAGCAGGGAGGCAATACAGCCCACCACGTTGCTGCGTTAAAGGGCGGAAAAAAGAGGGCAGTTCAGCAAGGCAACAACTGGAACTGTCACACGCTGATGTAAAGCCCGCATCAGTGCCAAGGTAATGCCTTCCTGCCCCCGGCACATCTATCTGTCTCTGCTATGGTTCATTTTCAGCTATTGTTGTGAAGGTTTCTTTGACTTCCCTGCACCTAGGTTATAGATCACGTAGATTTGTGTAGGTGCTTTCTTGGTTTTGTTATTTTGCAGAACTATAAGTCAGTCAGCAAATACAGAGAACTAAAGTAGAGATGAAAGAAAAGAGAAGAGAAAGAAGCCAGGTTTAGTGACCAAAACACGTTCTGTAGAGGAGACACTCTATAAAAGGACTAAATATCCATCCCACCAGAGCACATTTGCAATGCACACATTTCTGGCTACTAAGGTACTGTGCCAAACACAGCAGTAAATCCTCAACTGTTTGGCAGATCATCTCAACACAAACATTACTGAACCCAAGGAACAAATGCATCCAAAAATTATTTTTCCGGGATCCACTTGCTAAGGGAACGCTCAATAAGTATAAATTGAAGTAGGCTGGTACTTCACAGAAACGCTTAAGAGTCAAAACCTTCCCCACCCTAAAATAAAGAAATAGTTTATTAGAATTTCTACAATTCTCCAATTCAATTTATAATCTGCTTCGCGGAAACCAAAGCAGTAACTAGCCTAAGGTGCTAGCATCAGTTCTGAATAAGCACTCAAAAGATTCACTCACCAATTAACATTGATTCTTTCTGGTACTCTTTGCTGAGGTGGCAGCGCTGGGTCACACAGGACACGTATCTCTCCAGAACATACCAGCACATTTCATAGTAGAAAGGATAACGGAATTTGGCATGCACCTGAAAGCAAGATCAAGACAGTCAGTCCACGGGGAAGGGAGAGAAGTTTGCAGCACAAGGGCCAGTCATCTTTCTCATCGTGTTATCAAGAGCACAAACAGTGTGCGGAGGGGGAGGGGAGAGAGGGTGGGAGCCGAGCGAGGCGTACGCCTCCAGCATACCAAATGAGGAGACCGCCTGCCTGCCTGCCATGATAGCATCGTTTCGTGGTTCACTCATTTGTATCCTCTTGGGGTGGTGGGAGAGGAAAGGGTTTGTGTTCTTGTGAAATCATGAAACTGATGGATGGCCCCCATGGCGTTATTTACCTACCGTATAAACACAGGGTGGTCACATACAGATGTTAGTCACTAAAATTCACTTTAAAATAAAGGTGGGGGGGTTTATTTCCTAAACTCTATCACGTGATTTTTATCAAAATGGCAGCAGTACCTAAAATGAGTCAAGCAGGACATACATCTTTTTCAATTATGGTCTTCACAACAATTTGATTAAACAAATGATCACACAAATTCCTGATTATTGATAACTACACATTAAAAGTAAAAATCCCTTACGCGGTTTACACTTAATGTTCTGGTAGCAAGTTTGCTTTTGCCACAAACAGAATAGAAAAGCAGGGTTTTGACAAAAGATCCTGTCAAGTTGTGCACTTTTTCTTACACCTCAGACCTGTTGTCCTCACACAAAAAGCTTAATTTTCCAACACCATGTATTTGTGAGATTATTTCAGATTCAAAGGAAAACAAAGTGAGTTTCCTTCCCTTCCAACATAGTTTTCTACCTATGGGAGGTCACAGTACAAAAGAAGAATCCGGGAAGCTCCTAAAATGCAAGAACTTACGGGTATTTATTGTGATTTGTTAAAAAATGGCTGCCATGCATCTCGCATGCACTTGTACTTACACTGCACACTTCCTTCTGCTGCTGGCACAGAAATTTGCGTTTTGCAGGCTTGCATGCATGCATTGCACTGGGATTATAGGAACTGCTTTAAGATATCCTACGCATATTAGCTGCTCACCTAGCCAAGAGGTGTCCACCCACCTTTAATGAGAAGCTGCGCTGCACCAGAAAGGAGCATTATCTTAGAGAGCCCTTTTTAAAAAACAAAACCAAGACATCAACCCACCCCAGGTCACCCAAAAACCAGTGTAGTCTAAAGAGAACCACTAATCCAGCACCTGGAAACCCAGATCAGCCCTGCAAAGCAGGCACTGTTGAAACATCTGCGTGGTGATACAGGCGTTGAGCATATCAGTGACTCACTAGAACGCCCATCTCTGAAAACTGTCTCCAAGGTGGACAGGCAAAGAACTTGCCTCTGTTCCCAGGGCACAGGAAATGGAAACACTTTTAGCAGTAAAACAAAGCGTAACGAAGGGAAAACATACTGTACTGTCCCACTACATGTATCACAATGTTGGATTTAAATACTCCATGGCAATTCCCAAAAGTTAAGAGATCTTAAATTCCACACAAACGTAGTTGGCAAATACGGACCGCACGTTGCTATGGGTCATGCACCCAGCGATGCTGCACCTTTTCAAAGGTTTTCTTGTGTTGTTTGTTATAAAGAAGGAAGAAAAAGAAAAAAAAAAAAAGGCAAAAACCAAACAACGTCCCCCAAAATGTGAGAACATTTAACCCCAGGGCCTTTTCGCATTGGAGAATATTTTTCCTTTGGTTTAGCTATTTGTCATAAAGAAGAGATCGAGTCACTTATCACTGTTAGAGAACACAGGGGAAATCAGCCATGCTAAAATATATGCTAATAAAGGAACTCAAATTTTTCCAAGAGAGCACTGCAGGAAACAAAATTTGGAAAGAATTGACTTACAAACAGGAAGCCGCCTTCCACCCCTCAGCCTTCAAAAGGTTTGCAGCCACATGCCTGGGAATATTAAAGACATCATTGCTCAACATTTGTTGACAGAATCTGAGCTTCACCAAATTTAGTTGTTACCAATGTTAATTCAACGTGAAAGACAAGGCAGTAATGCATGCAGTGCTCCCATTATGTATATCAATCTTTAATATTCAATTTGAGTTCCTAATTGCCTCACTATCAATGTTCCAACCCACAGCAAATCCCTCCATGCCTCTGAATCCACTATTTGCCTGAGAAGGCTCTGCTTTTACAAACCTTCAGAAGCAAGAGCTACCATATGTAGCAAGAGATACGGTGCAAAGATCTGCAGTGCCTTTTGCCAGTAAAGCAAGTGCTTTTTAAAGTTTGTCTCACAGAGAAGTATGGAGGAGTACGTTCTTTATTACATCCCTGGACATTTACTAATTAAAACGGGTGTGACCTGCATTACGTACATGTCCGTACCTGTTCCATTGTACACTTGTGGTGACATGAACTCTTATGGGGAGAGGGAGAGGAATAAGAGAAAGAAAGAAAGAAATTAAAAGTGTCTTGTGATCAATTTAAAGTGTAATATTGGACACAGACACTGCCAGAGGACTAAATCCCCCAGCAGCAGGGAAATACACTGGATCATCTAATAGGCATTTCCAGCTCTAACTTCTGTGATTAATAATTTACAATCCACTGAATAAATTTTTTAATTATTCCTGTACAGCGAGAAATATCCTCTCTGGAATATAATCCATTTCTTCAGTTCAAAGTGAAATTATTTTAGAGACTCATACCCGCCTCCAAAAACAAAACAAAAACCCTAAGCATGCGAGACACGCGTTTTCCTTGGAAAGTGTTAGCCTCTTCCGCAATGTCCATGAAACTCATTAGAAACTACACTTGTGTTTAATCAATCTAATCACTATATTGAAAAGCAATTTATGGTTATTTACAAAGCAATTAATCTATCCACTTAAAACACTGCCTGACATTCCAGAAAACAGAATCAGTAGCAAGCACCATCATCTGTGAGTGACCACCTTGCGTTTAGGTTTTGAGTGCTTTTGTCTCTACCCGTGTTCAAATGTTTTAACACAGTTAAATTTAGATGAGTTGGGAGTAAGTTTGGCACATTCTTCCTCTTCAGTAATAGAGAGCTGTAACACTCCCATGCCAAGATGATGAATCTGCATGGCAGCCTGCTTTGCAGTTATCCAAGCTGGTCTAGCAGAGAGCGAAACAGCTTGGCCTATTTGACTAGCTGTTAATTGGCCTCCAGGAAAGCCAGACTGCAAAATGAGAGTCTCTACAAACTGTAAGGCTGGAGAATATTTGTTTACCTCAATTGCACATTAGGAGCCGTTTCCAACAATAGACATGTTTTTTATTACTCCTTAAAACTATTTTTAAATGGCTAATAATCCTCTTTAAAAGTCTCCCAGGGATATGAGAAATTAAGCTAGAATAAGCATGACAAGTATATAAACCAGGCAATTTTATCAGGCTGTAAATCAGCACTACCGTTTCAACCACGTATTTATTCTTGTCTTACCTGCTAAGACAATAACAACTACACCTAGCATAAAAATGACTTTGAATATCAGCAAAGATGATTAAGCATTATACAGCAGGTTTAAACACAGTGAAACCTCCAGAAAATTGCTCTGTGCCAAGTGACGAGGGGAAGCACACCTGCATTACACTTTGATGTGAGTGTGGCAAATTACTTTGTCAATCACATCACGTCACTTACTTCTGTGCTATACACAACGGAAAGATCAATACTGATGATGAGAAACTCATTTGCAGTATGTTCACACTGGCAAATTTGTGTGAACTACACACTGTACTGAGCCTGATAGACTGGCCGCTGTATGAGCAGAATTATTTGAACAAAGAAATTACAACATTTGATTGGCAAGGCAAATAAAGTCGTACACACTAGAATCCTATTTGAAAACATTTACCCCTGCAAGATTCCTGCATGATATTTTTAGGTTGGGGGGGGTGTTATTATTTCTAAATAACGGTATTGATTTTCCTGCCTCTTATCAAACTTCTGCATGCCTTAATTGCATGGCTTATATTTTGTTTCTGTCTAGAAATCCTTGCTGTTCTTGGCCTGTTCACACAGCTTTGTTATTATACAGCTGCCTACAAGCACAAGTTGATGCACAGCCTGCATCTGTGCTCACAACACATTGCTCGCACACACCAACATACAAGTGCTGAAATAGTTTCTACGATGTCACAGAAATTCTGGGCTGTTGGCTTTCATTAGTCTTTTTAAAAGCACTTAAGTATTTTTTATGAGGAAAATGATAAAGAACTACAGACCTGGAAGAAAATGGAAACAAAAACTGACAAGAGTAAAGGTCTGATCTGGGACTTCCAAATATTCCACTATCTCTTTTTGAAAAACTCTGACAGCACATTTTCAAAGAGGCAGATATCCGATTCGCAAAACCTTCCCATCGGATCAAGGTGCTAGTGACTTTTCAAAGGCATTTCAGCGTAACTGGCTGGCAAGTTCCTAAAAGTTACCAAAACACTTGACTGTTATGGGGAAAGCTGCCTCGTGGTATAAAAGCTTAGGAGATCAAAGCTGCACCCAGCTTCCCAAGAAGAGCCCGATAGGAAGCACTGCCAAGCAGTTACAACCCAAGGTGTGTGATCTTGAGTTGCTCGGGTCCTATGGGAACAAAATGTCAGCTCTTCTACTACTTCATGAAAAGCAGTGTTTCCTTCCCATCTTCCCCACAGACATCAATGGAAATCACTGGCATTGATCCTTCCTCCCGATCCTTGATTCTCCATTCTTCATGCAAGCTGCCTGTGCTAACATCCTTCCTGGCACACCTTGAGCACCTGCAGCATATATATCCAGCATGTATTGCTAGTTCTTATTTACAGTCACTCTGAAAACCCTCCTGTGCCTATAGCACCTCTGCCGAGCCACAGTAAGCCCCTTCCTGCTTCTGCCATCAAAACTTTTTCCTGTTCAAGTCTCTTCATTCTTTCTTAAGACACGTGACATTCTTGCCTTGGGACACCTACCTAAAGCCAGCCTGAACTCCACTCTGCTCTCTACCTCTACTTCCGTTCTCTGCTACATCCCCTCTGCTCTCATTCCCCTGAATTTCAGCTTTTGTCTTCATCTCTCTTCCACTAAGAATTCATGTTTCTGCTTAATATTCCTTCTCTTCATTAACATCACTCCAGGAAACCAAGTGCTCCCACCACTGTTTTGCAATGTGGAGATTACCAGGCCTTGTACCCGCTGCGAACCAGGGGAGCAGGCCCTTCCTAATACAACACTGGCAGAGAGCGCCTGGCGGGACGACACTCTTCCTCTCGCTGAGTCAAAGATGCATTTTGAAACAATACATATTTGCTTCAGGCCTATGCACTTTCACCGCAGAGAGCGTGATCTGGGGTGAAAGCCAACTTGGAGCCAGAATTGTGCCCTCTTGTAGAGGTGAACAACAGTGAACTGTACTGATGTCCAAGACATACCATTTTAAGACTTTTTAGCAAAGAAGAATTGCAACTTCCTGCCAGTTTGCCAGCCCAAATCTCCTTTAACACCACAGCTGGTACCTGTGCCAGTGGTTCACCAGCACTGTCGCAGTGCAATGCCTCCAAAACAGTCAGCCACAAAAAAATCCCCACCTGAATTAGCACACACCACTGGTCCATTTTTGCGTCAAAATGCTACGATTGCCTTGCATAGCTTACTTAATAGCCTACTAAAACAATGCCACTTCCTTGAGATTCTGCCACTTTACAAAACTGCAAAGTACGTGACAACTAGGTATCCTGTTTATTAATCAAGGATAAAATTTTCATTCCCTACAAAGAGGCTGCACAGTAACCTCCTCCAAGGTGTAACACTTGCCATCAGGCAGATGCTATAGCCAGATGAATATCACAATGCTCAGATTAATGTCCCACCCCAGACTCTTTGTTCCAAGAAATTCTTGCACAGTATCAAGTCATTGGAGATTAAAATCCTGCAGAGTAAAGAAGATGTTGTTTCATAAGCAACTTCTGTGCAGCTTTGTCAATTCAGATGTGGACAATAGAACCACTCTAGTCCCAGGAGCTCTCCAGGCTCAGGTATCCATTCCAGGTGTCACAGAAAGATAAGCAAGGGCTTACCAGAAGTACTGGCCTGAAGGTCTGTAAAGTGCACTATGTTTTTGTGCAAAAGGGAAGGTGATTATGAAAGTTTAACAGGCAGACAAAAGACACAGAAGGGACATGTCTGTGGGAAGCAGCGAAAAACAGATGAGTAAATCCCACTAAAAATAGCCAACATTTGAAAGTCTCGTTACTTCACATTTACCTCGTTTCAACAACTCTGACACGGAGATCCCATCCGTTCTTGTTTGTCGGAAAGGAATACAAGGGAGAGACTATGGCAGATCATAGTCACAAAGAACTGTTCAGTTAAAAAGAGAATCAAGTATCCTTACCCTTGTTCTGTCCTCAATTTCACAGATGCGAAGCTGCATGGGAACATTAAAGCTATGCAGGATATTTCCACCAAACACCAGAGAATCTACTGGAGTATAAACCGCATGTATCCACCCTAGAGAGGGAAAGCAAAGAACTGAGAATGCCTCATGCTATGTAGTGTTACAGAGCAATTTATAATCAAGTTATAACAACTCCATTCTGCAGGGCATGAGAGGTTATGGCAGTGAAAAGTTAAATGGTACGCTTGTAGCCACATTTTAAGACTAGTAACAGCAGAAGAACAGCATCTTATGATGTAGTTTTACAACCTTCTGTAAATCAGGTTCTCCTATTTATTCACAGAACGGTTACAGTGTTTACTGAGAACACGCAAGCTCATGACTCAATCACATCCATGACTAAGAAGTAAATTCAGTCTGTTCAATACACTTGGCTCTCAGATGTATCTACTGGCACCTCCAGAAGGGTTGCAAATCATGTTAGCAGTGGTGGTGGGCTGGGGCTGTGGAACTGGACTGAGTCACATCAAACTTCTTTCACACCAGCACCAGAGCATACATCTTCAGATGTCAACAATTTCAAGTTATTACCAGCCCTCCTTCAGAGGTGAAAGTTTCGTATCCTATTATCAACTTCCTGAAGCAACCAAAAAATCTTTTTCACTGCAAGTCCCAAGCTAGGGGATGTAACACGTCTACTATTGGAGCTGATGAGACTGTTCTGACCCAGTCCTGCAAGGACTGAATTCATTTCACAGGCTCCAAAGTGAGGGAAGAATGTTCTATCACAACAAAAATCCAGGCATAGCAATTCAGGCAGCCACACACCAGCTCTTCTGCTTCTGCATTGTTTGCTTGGTATGTCAGCAGCTGAAGGACTGGCTATGCAAGACTGTAGCCTCTGATCTCTGCAATGAAAAAGGAATTGATCCTGCTAATGATCTGGGACCCACAGAGCCTTAACACTTCTTTTTCTTCTTTTTTAATGAAAAGCATTACAGTTTATAAACCAACAGACAGCAAAGCAGCATAGGGGGCAGTCAATTTTCCCCTAACTGTGCAGTACTTTCCATTAAAGCCGTGGCAGCTTTCCTTGGCTTCAAGATCAGCGAGGGAGCAGGAAAATGCCATTCAGCCTAAAAGGTTCTCCAGCTAGCAGCCATGAAAGCTCTCCTCTGCCACAATCTTTAGACCGTAAAGGCTTGCAAAGCTCTATCTGCGAAGACCTTGAGCCACAGCAGATGGCAGAACTGGGGCTTTCATTTAAGGGCATATTGGTAGGAGAGAGACAGGAAGGAAAAGAAACCAGCACTAGTTTTCTCCCTGGAAACACCACTTCATCGCTCTGGATAATTTTTCTGAATTTCAGAATCACAGAATGGCTGAGGTTGGAAGGGACCTCTGGAGGTCATCTGGTGCAACTCCTCTGCTTTGGGCAAGGCCACCTAGAGCCAGCTGTCCAGAACTGTGTCCAGATGGCTTTTCAGTATCTCCTAGGACAGAGAATCCACAACCCCTCTGGGCAACCTGTTCCAGTGCTCATCCCACTTACAGGTCTGGTTCCACATGATAAACGTGATGCATATAAAAAGCAGGTGGCTTATAGTTCTGGCAGCTCTAGGTATTATTGCATCTTTCCTCCTCCAGTTAGTACAATTTCAGTTACAGAGTTGCTCACAATGATCCAGCCTGTTTATTACTTCCAAACCAAGAACAATCAACTAAAGAGGAATTGTTTTTTCATGTAAGGGTAGTGTGGCAACTACATACATCCATCAACACTGTAAAAACTCTTCACAGTTGAAGTTGTTCACCACCCCACATGAAATACATCAGCCTGTACTAAGTGCAAACTACTGGAAAAATAAACGATCTTCCTAATCCTAGCCTTTGGGAAGGGAAAAAAATAAATAATAAAATCTATAGTCAAGGAAGTTAGGGCTGCTGCTTCCACTCAGTAATCAAAGATTTATCTGGTTGGGGAAAAGAATGGAAACCACGTGCTGAAGCAAATCTGCTGCTGAGTCCCCAAAGCCAACTTACTGGACAGGTGCTGAAACACAGGTCAATTTGCATGACAATTCAGTTTAATTGCCAGTTTTAGAGATGAACAAACTGCAGCTTGAAAAAGTGAAATGATTTGTCCACAGCCACACAACTGAGTGGTGGCAGGAGACAGGTCAGAAACAGGCAGTTATCACAGAGCACTGAAGAGTCCTCACCACTACTCCCCTCTGCAGTTCTCTCAGCACAGATCAGTGTACTGAAAATGTCACACTAGAGTGCAGTTGGTTTCACTGTTTCTTGCTCTTTGGGTTTCAAGTCTCATCACACCTTCCCTGACCTCTCAGCTCTGCCCCTACTAGATGCCAAGGGGCTTTGTGTTAATAACCTCTAGACTTCCTCTGTAGTAGTCCGAATATTTGGGGGAAAAATGTGAAAGGATCTATCGCTGTCTTGAGTCAATGCTCCAACAAATGGTGTCCCATACATGACAAACCCTCAACAGAAAGTTTAACAGACATGAACATAGTTTCAATCGTGTATTGTTGAAGAGCAAACTGGAAGTCTTCCTTAAAGTATCTGGGGAACCAGAAGTGGTCTCAGACAATGTACTTAATGCCCTATTTATATCCCAGGTCTAAACTCACCTTACAAACAACTAGTACCTTCAACTCCTAACTTCTGAACTAACCGAACACTAGGTCCTTCAAGATGCACGTGTTTCTGATAACAAGACTGAAAATACTGCTTTTTATGGCACAGTTCTCAATAACAAAGCCCCATAATAACAAAGCACTAAAATTCATCAAGGTTGGGAAAACAAAAATAAACCAGAGACCAAGCAACAAACAGGAAGTCATTATCCGTAAAGTCCTTGGAAGTGAAGTTGCTACCCCCAGCCAAAGCAGAGTGTAGGATGATTTCCAGACAAAGCTCAGAGATGGGTAAGGACAATGCCTGTGGGTACCACCCCTTCACTGTTGAACAGCATTACGCGAGGCACACAGCTAAGTCCCAGGGAACCCCTAGGTGTCCAGTAGTTCTGCTGCTCCCACAGGCAGCATCCAGCTCACAGCCCCTCTGCCAGCTACAGGACGCAGCACTCACAGAGGAGTCATCTGCTCATAAGAGATTTTGGTCACACAGCTGTATAGTTTTTCAGTCACACTGCATCCCAAAATAGTTTCAACTTGCTCAAGGAACGTACATGCAATACTGAAACTACAGAGACACAAGCACCAAGACGTGTATTCCAGGGATGTAGGACACTATGGGCAGGACTAGACAAAAAAGATGGAGAATTGGCAAGGTAGAAAGCCACAGGAAGATTGGCAGAGATGTTACAAAGAGAAAACAAACAAACAAACAAAGATCTTCTGTATTAACATTAACGAGGCTGTGTATGGAGAAAAACTGAAGAGGCCAGGACCAGAACAGTAGAAGTAGGAGGAAACCGAGACAAGCAGAAAACAGGAAACAGTTTCCATGAGGGTAATATATTGTGGAAATGAGCTCTGAGAACAGATCAGCTTGGAAGGCACATTCAATTCATTCCCACAGCTTAGAAAAAAGCACGATTCAGAAATAAACTGAGGAGGATGGATGTTCATTGTGACCATTTGCAAACAAGAACATCCATCTTCTAAGCATCCCAATTACAAAGATTTTTAAAGAGGAAGAGAGACCTCCAGAATAGGAGCAAGCTGCACGTACACATAAGACAAAAAGGAGGGCCAGGGATTGGCTGTAGTATCATCCACAGCAATGCACCCCGCCTGTCTCACCTCCAGCTATGCCGCTACTTTTCCCCACATGAACTGAAGGGTCTGCTGGCATGTAAGATCACATCACTCTGTGCTGGACAGCCTGTCATGTCTGCGTTATTCAGCTCTCACTGCAAAAACTTGCCACACAGCCTCCAATACAGACACCTCTGAAGCGAGTGTCATCAATTCTCTCCTCAGTGACTGATTTCTACTGTTTACATAAACCCTGGTGCTACAGCAAAACTCTAGGTGTTTCATGGGTTAGTGCAAGACGGGACATAACCTCTTTCCCCTTGGTAACACTTTCAAAAACTGTAATAGTCTCAAAAAAAAAAAAAAAAAAAGGAAAGCAGCACAGAATAAAATGCCACAAATTTAATTTTATCCTTAACATTACAAAGAGCACTGGAGTAACATCAGAACAAATGGATTGAGGACTGAAAAAGTCAAAAGTCAGTGGAATAAGATATTGTTCATTTTTGGCTGAAAGACACAAACAAAAGCACCTGCTAAATATTATCTAAGGCTACAATTAAATCACACAGGAGAAATACACACACTAGGTGGCTTCAAGGATTAGTAATTACTTAGAAAACTTCAGACCACATAGCAGCCACGCCAGCAACAAGCTCGGCTACAGGACAGTTGGCTTGGGGAGTACAGACACCGCATCGTAGTCACCCTCATTTCGATCCTCAACAAGACTGTCCACTTACGGTTTTTCTGAAGTTGATCTTTTTTATTTCAGTTCTTGGTGACTAATGAGTATTTTTTCCTTTCCCAAACAATCCTAGTTTGTGAAGCCAAGCCAACACTGAGCAGGAATTCTATTCAGGAGGCTCAGAAATACTCTCAGCTGATTTACAGTTACGAATTATTCCACCACTCCTAAGATACACTTGAATATTTAGATGTTATCACCTCTAGTAAATCAAGAAGGTAAAATTAACAGTAATAAAAGCTTTTCTGAACAGTTAAACAAAAGATATGATCTCATTGTCTTTTGAATTTTATAAAACAAGTATTATTAAATATTGTAAACTTGTTAGAAGATTTCAGGGGCCTGCAAATTCCTACTCTAGCTTCAAGGATGCAATCATCCATCTGAGAACAATAAAAAAAAAAATGAATATTAACTTATAAAGCTATGGGGCAAACAGACTGCAAGCTCCAAGCCAAAACCACGGTGCATCTGTTTCCATCAGTAACTGAACAGATATTTTGCTTTGTGATATAGAAGGGATACATCTTTTCCTGCAATTCTACAACACCTTGGGGTAGAAGAGATGAAATATATAAATAAATATATATTTACACACATATCTCAGAAATAAAAAGTGACTAAGGAAATAACCTTACAGTGGGTATTGCCATCAAATGAGATGTTATTTCTCTCATCTCAAAAGAACAACGATTGCATCATAATAGTGCCCACAATCAAAAATATCAAGGAAATACCATGTTTACATTATAAAATTAAAACAAAAAAGAAAAAAATTAGTAATTTTGCCCTGGCAGTACAAGTAATACAGCAACTCTCAACCTTACATCATTTGATAAGAATTAGGTAGAGCACTCCAGAGAAGCAGAACTGAAAATCCAACATTATGCTGTCACCTTCTATCTGAAAGCTGACACTGGAGGCAAAACCTCTCCTCTCTGATCCTCTCTGCTGATCTTCATCGCTTGGTCCCTAAAGATTGCAGGCAAGGAGCTTCCATTAAAGTCAGTGCAAGCTCCTGAAACGGGAAAACTGAACAGCAACCAAAAATAGCCAGGCAGCTATGCAGCCCTAGCACAACTCCCTGCAAAAAATTTACCAGTTACATTTTAATAGCCTGTCATTCTCCTGGATACAAAGACTACATGCTACCTTCTGGGCCCATTGCATAATAACTCATCAAATACTGACTGGCGTAGCAGAGGTGACCTAAGATCGCACACTTGTAACAGGCAGAATCCTACTGACAACCACCGACACAGTATTTGAACCACTTCGAATCCCTGCAAATAGCTGCCTAGAGTCTAGCACAGAACATCCCTTTCCATCCACCTTCCTTCCCAAAAAAAGTTTCATCTGAGAAAAGTAATCAATTTTACATTTGACTGGAAACAGGAACTTTGGAGCACTCTCATGTTACCACAATAATCACCACAGACCAACGTGAGTATTTTGTCAGACTGTGGCTCATTCTTCAGCTCTCAAGAAATTAAGAGAGATTATAATAGCATGTTTCCATGTCAAAGGCCCCAAAGCGCATTATAAAGAACACAAGAAAAATAAAGTAAAACAAACAGTTTACTCCTCAGTGGAGCATTGCCAACTTCAAGGTGAAACACAACTTTTATAAAATAGCATGCAGCAACACTAGTGAGGAAATCGGAAAGGAACACCATGTCCAGTTCACAGTAAGTTACCCTGTCTGGATTTTGATCATGGGAATGTCTAATAAATCAGCACTGCAAGTCTTCTACAACATCTAAGGGTAGTCTATTCAATTTTCAGAAATAATAAATGAACAGTGACTTCTTGGACCATTATTTTATGAACCATGTAGTGTCTATTACTGAGACCATTACTGTCAGATCTAAAGAACAGACAAGTCATTCAAAATGGCCCGGCTACTTGAGGATTTGTGCTCCCCCTCGAGCAGCTCTCTACACACACGTCACAACACCTCATCCCTTCAACGTACTCAGTTTAAAGCTGCGTATCTGGAAAGCCTACAGTAAGAACATCCACTCAGAGTCAACCTAAAACCATACCTGCTCATGAGTCTACTGTCTCTGACCAGCAGGAGAGGCTCAGAAAAAGACTGCAAGAAACAGAGGATGATTAGAGGAACCCTTGGTAGTATTAGCCATCTCCTCCCAAAGGAACCAAACCCAGTATGTTTGCAAACTTTCTTAGACCAATCACACTGCAAACCCTGGAATCACTCTATCCACAGCAAATGTGGCAACTTCCTTGGAGGTTAGCAAAACTGCTCTTCGGGAAAAGAGAAGAAAATCCAAGTGTATCCATATTCTGGCAGACTGCATTATCAGTAACAATCCAGAACTGGCTCGAGTTCACCTTTCCAAGACGCATAATGATCACACTCTTACTTCACAGTATTAACAGAGAAAAATACTGCAAGACAAATTTTCCACAAGAGACTACCAGCTGGCCTGTTTTTCTATGTCCCAATTTTGCCTGTGCAAACTCTTGAATTTGAAATGCAAGTGTCTACACCAAGCACATACAAACATACACGAAAGAAAAGGTCATTTTTTTGAGAGAGAGAGGTCTGGCAGAAAATTGAGGGGGAAAAAAGCAAACAAGCTTAACATATTTCAAACTACTGCAAGATCTTGTTTGTAGAGAACAGCAGGGAAGGAAGAGGACAGTATCTATGTCAGAAGTCCATCACTGACAATCAGAATGACATAATCGGCAAGATTAAAAGACTCCAAAGAGCAAGTGGATTCAAAAAGGATGAGTTTTTCATTTTGTGTATGTTTAGTTTTGAGCTTGGGTTTAGGTAACAACAGTGATGTTTAGGAGAACACAAGAGAAACTAACGTGGTGTTCAGAGAATCGAGATGGAAGCTAATTCCATGCATAATGCACCACTTGGGGAAAAACAAACAAACAAACAAACAAGTGCAAGGACAGAAGTGAAACATGGTTTATAGAGCATAAAGACTAGAGCAGCAGGTGAAGGGCAAGAGGAGGAGAGAGGAAGGGTCCAGTGAAGTTATGCAGTGATGTAAAAGGAGAAAAACACTTAAAAGGATAAGCACTAAAGACATTAAAAAAACTGGGTAACACTCTGGCATTAACTTACTGAGCAGTATTTCAAAAAGGCTGAAGGGGAGCAATCAGGATGTAACAGAAGAACAAGCGGCTGTGTACAAGCCAGAAACATGTGCCTACGGTAAACCCGAGCTGTAGAAATCTGAGGGATGCTGCCCAAACACTGGTTCTGTGCGTCCCTAGCACAGCGACGAGACATATCTAAACTACCTCTCCGTAAAAACACCACAACGGACTCCAGACACTTCACACGCCCTCCCTGCAAGTCATCACTGGACACACACGCGGTACAGAAGAAAGCTACAGTGCAAACAATGCTGGACAAGCTCTAGATTTGATTGTGACTGATAACTTTGTTGGTTCCCTACTGAGGCAGTAACTGAGCACTGAGACTGCTTTTCCTTTTCCAGATCATCACAGTTTGTACCTGGAAGAGAAGCACACTCTATAAATTTTCCTTTTGTTTGGCACGTGGGTCAGATGTGCAGCATCCACTGTCCATGATACCAAATTAAGATGTGTCACCTTGACCAAATTTCCTCAGTGTTGAACACTTAACCATAGGAAAGATTAAATACTGCTCATGGTAACACACACAGTGCAAACATCCTAGGGCTGTAGCACTCTTTATTAATATCTTCCTGCATAAGGACAAGTTCTCTGCCATCCTGGGAAAACAACAGTTAGACTTCTACAGAAAAAAAATAATCATTCGCTGACACTGGTAGCAACTATAGCCTCCTCCCTTCTTGAACTTTCAGCTGTTTTAACACCTTGAATTTACATCTGGCCATAAACCTCAGCATGGGACAGTGTGGTATACTTCTCAATCAACAATTACGCTGACATCAGTTTAGACAATTGTAATAATGGAAAAGGACAGGTTCCTAGTTGATTTTATCATTTTACCACAGACTTTACCAGAGTTGATCACTCTTGACTCATTAGTGGGAAATGGTAAAGTGGGAGGTGAGAACTTGTAACAGCGCATCGCTTGTTTGGAGAAGTCCTATGGGGCCATCAGCACAGCCTGGCTCCTTACGCAAGGCCCCAGACACAGTACCCCTCAGAATCCCAGCCGAGTTCCCCCCACCCCGTACTTAGGAGCGACTCCTGAAACGCTGCAAGACGCACCCTGGCCCATAACGACTCACTATGCTGACAAGACTTTGCTTGATTTCTCCTTGATACCACAGCTGTGATCGCACCTCTGTGCTTTGCAGGGTTAGAAGCACAGGTAGAAATTAATTGGTTTAAAGTTAATCTTGAAAGGATGATGGCAGTGATGGAGAGGAAAATACCCTGAGGCCCTGGTGAGCACTATAATTATGCCTTCTGTTAGAATAATTCCCATCCTTGTCCAAGTGGTTTGTCGTTTCAGGGATTTACTGGATCTACTGCTGATCCTAGATTCTCAGAGAAGCCTTACATCTCCCACAAGCCTATGATCTCTTTCCCTCATATGTCTTGCTGCGGTCTTCTCTACCTACTTCATCCTTACACTGCTATCGTATAACAGGATTTCTAGGACCATCCTCCAAAATGACTTGGAAACAGAAACAGGGTGGAAACAGTAAAACAGGGTGTTTTACGGAAAAGGTCCTTTGCTGAAATGTTCTCCATTCGCGCTCCAGCTGAGCACTAGCTGTATCACTCTACACTTTCTGTGACCAGACCTGTAAGTAGAAGGTGTTTTCCTCACGGATGAGTTGAGGCTGGTCAAGAATTTATCAGGCTCAATTGAAAGTACAGGACACACTGGTTTTACAGGCACCCGTTATCAAAACCTAAACACTATGAACATTTATACAGTACCTATAAAACACAATCAAACAGGAAATAATGTGATACGCACACAAACCAGAGCAAAGAGGTCGTAGGAATTGACCTGTTTTACACAGCTATGTTCAATTCACTGACCTGGAACAGCCTTTAATTAGGCATTTCCACACTCTTAGAACAAACATAGAAATAATGCCCTTTCACATAAACAAGAGATTTGCAAATAAGTTTTCTGAACAAAATACAGCAGAGCAAAAACCCTCAAATCCATGAGGTGCTTACAGAGAAATTATTCATATAAATCTTTCAAATACAGCATGGAGCCGAAAATGTCTGAGGTGCTGGCATTTCTGTGCTTTGGGCTTTCCTAGGAAAATAGAGACTACAGTCAAAAACCACATTTGGAATTACTTCACTTCAGCCACCATGTTACAGTTGTGTCCTGTACAAGCTCCCACAACTTGCTGTATTCCAACTGCTGAGCATGACTAACCTGACATACAGAAAGTCTTATTCGTAGAGGGCTGTTCACAGGGGAACAAAGATAAATACGAAGATGCAGTAACGGGATCTAAGCAAACAGCACAGGCACACTCAAACATCCAGTTCAAATAGTAACAGTACATTCTGACCTGTTTCAAGGGAAGACCTAATTCCTTTAACGGATTAACTCTTCCACCCTCAAAGTCATTTCACCTGTCACCTCCCAGGCTGATTCTTACCCAAATACTTACAAATCTGCAAATTTGTGGCCTTCAACTGATACTAACAACACTCCCTAGCTGGCAAGAATGTTGTCGCTGTCTTCACATGACCTGCATTCTATCTTCAGAATTAAAAAAATAATAATAATCCTAGCTTCACAAAGTAATTCTAGAGCTGAAAAACTACCAGCCTGTCTTTCTGTCATGTAGAAAGGCTACCTGCATTTATTTCCCTGGTAAGATCCACTAGATAGAGGCAATGTGTTATACCATTATAAACGAACTTATAGTCCCATAATAGTCAAAGAAAGCAAAGCCTGATATCATCTTAAATGAGGAGTGTTACAGATTGCACCATCCTTAATCCAATTTAGGCAGAAGCAGAAAGGGCTGAAGCCACCAGCCTTCAAAGCACCAACTATCTGGTTGCTTTGCAGGAAGAGCCTGACTCATGCAACGCAGCTACTGAGGTGGGCAGTAGTGTAAAAATTAAGCGTGGCTGGGCTACTGGAAGATGTCCAGATTCAGCACGAGCTCCATCAGCAGAAATTCTGAAGAGTTACGACAATAAAATAAAGTTGTTTCCCCAAGAGAAGCAACCCTGAGGGAGCAGAGCACCTGCTCTTCCATGTACTGGAATCTCCGCTGAGCTCCATCAGGGAATTGAGACCCACGTCTGGCTACAGACGGAGGCAAAGTAAGTTACTGAACTGCAGATGAAACCTGCTAGAAGATATCACAAAACCAGAAAAACATCTTCCCAAGAAAGCTAACAATAGCAAAAGTCAGTATGACTCTGACAAGAAGTGGTGGACTCACAGCCCCAAAGACCCAAGTCCTCTCTCCTTTTCCCGGGTACAGCACAAGTGACCACTGCCCACATTTCCTCCCAGTACATTTTGCATCAGACTGGATGGGTCAATTTCTGGAAAACTGCGTACATTCAGTCCCTAGCCTTTCTTTTGCCACAGCAAATAAGAGGTTAACAGGGGGGTGAGATACGAAGACCTGCTTTACAGAGAACTGTTAGTCAAACACAATTCCAGCAATTCCAAAACCAGTCAGTTAACAAGGGATACCTGAAGGAATGAAGAACGTATAGCCTTGTTTGAGCTCAATTCTTTGGCAGCGTTCCACTCTGTCTCCCAGAAAGATATCACTTTGCTTTCCTGAGAGAACCCATTCTTCATAAAGTTCTAGATTCTGCAGAGTAGGCGGAATCAGCCAGAAGATCTAAAAATAAAACAAAGATTTAACTATTACCAACAGTCAACAAAAATAAATAGCTGAGAGATTCAAAAAAGATTATCAGGCGTTAGACAAATGCCTAACACCAAGCCTGCTTTCTGCATACAACACGTGTTTTCCAGGTGTTGTACAGGCAGACAGCAGCAGCAATTAGTCCATGTGCTGGAAGTAGCAAGACAACTGTCAGTTGTCATCTCTCTTCCATGAAACATCTTATTCAAAAGATGTCTGCACAGTTTACTTCCAGTTCAAAACAGTGAGCTGGTATAGTACAACTTCACTGGATCACACAGATGAACAGTATCTGTACCACAGAGATGTTCAATCTGCTGTATTTATTTCAGTTCTCACTACATGCTGTCTATACCAGAACTGGGGAAAGCAACCTAAAACAGTAAAGATGTGAACATAGCCATCCATGCTGTATATTTTAAAGCTTCTGTATGCTGTAAGATTTCTGTTCAGGCATAGTGTGGATGAGCACACTAAAGCAACATGGAATCTCTAAAAGGAAACAGAAGCTCTAGCTACAGGAGACTCATGAGGGCACTCTGACCCAACAAGGGTACACACAGCCACGTACTCACTGCACGACACTTCTAAACCACGCAGCAATGACAAGCCTAAAAGCACTCTCACCAACAAATAACACACCTGACATTTAAAATAAATCACTCGTTTGTTTCACAGGGGTGAATGTTGTCCTTCTAGTTCAACAAACTCTGTTTACATCAACAAAAGCTAGCTGAAACAGACCGATCACTGACTAGCTCCCCCTCTCCCCCCCCAAAAAAAAAGATTTTAGAAGAAAATAATAGAAAGCAACCCCTCCTCTCCATAAGAGGCACACAGAAATAAAAAACAAACATCAAACAACGTTCACCTACCTTCCCCCCACGGAAAACGTGGTACCACACTGAAGTGCCACCAAAATCAATATGAAAATCAGTAAAACATCCTTTCACACTCATCAAACAGTACCTGTAAGCAGAGTGAAAGACAAAAATTAACGGTCTGAAACACTATTTTTCAGTCTTAATGTGCAGAGGTGAACTGCACGTGCAATACTGTTCCCATCAATTAAGTTTCTGCATTTACAGCACTGGGGTTTGCTTCATGAAGTAACTATAACTATGATTCTGCTAAAAAACGCAAATCTCCAAGTTTAAGTTTGCTATTCATACACTGGAACGAAAGCTTTCAGAGCTAAGGAATGGAAAAACATTAAAAGTTATGTTGTTCAGAAATATTTCTTATGCCACTGCCAGTCCCCGGGGTGATCTGTTTAATGCTCTCCTTCACCGCTTGAGACACATAACTGTCACCAAAAGTTGTATAAAAATTGCTTGAAAGAGCAAAGTTTTGAAGAATCTCATTTGCTTTATAAATCCTTCTGAACGTTCTTTACCTACTTGCCACTAATCCCGTTTTTGCAAGGATTGGGGGACAGAAACCTCATTTGGCAAATTAACTCCTTTTTGTTTACATTTCTAGGCATTTCTGCATCAAAACACATACAGGAACCGGCTGGCAGCATCGCTAAGCATCAAATCCGCTATTTTTTAATGCTGCCTTGATTCAGCTTTTCAAAGCAGTTTAAAGCCGGCATCACCGGAAAGAAATACAAGAGCTCTCGTCTCCTGCACGAATCTCCAGCCTCCAGCCACCGTCTGTAACTAATGGCCGAACTACAGCCGTCCTTCTCACTACAGGCACCTTTGCAAACGCAGGAAACACACACCACTTAACCCACTAACCTCTTTTCCTTGTTCCGGTCTCCGTTTCATGGCTTTTTTTTTGTTTGGTTTGGTTTTTTTTTTGTTTGTTTTGCTTTTTTTTTTTTTTGATGGTGGTTATGGAAACAGTACCAGAATGGGATTTATAAAAAAAAGAAAGAAAAAAAAAAAGAAAAAGAGGTTTCATTTAACTGTGTCTTTTTCTCATCACATTCAGGTAGAGAGAATCTCAGCAGTATGCAGACGGCGTGCAAAAGTCGCTCTACATGATAGGCTGGAAAGGACCTTACCATGTGTCTGCAGAAGGCTGGCAAATCAGAGAGGCTATAGGTACATAAGAGCCCGCTGCCTAGCAACCACATCCTGAGCCGGAGTTGACAGAATGATACGCAATGCTGTCATGAAGACAGTCAATTTGTGGGCTTCAAAAAAGGTCCTGCGCCTTCATCTCACAATTAAAACCTCTCCTTCTGCAATTACACGTCTCTCCTCTTGCCCACTCTGGAATTTTTTTTTTTTTTTTTTTTAAATCCTTCAGAAGCAGGAAGAGAGCTTTTTCTGCCCCTGGGGTATTTCAGATGCTTCAAAAATCACAGCCAGCCAAGAAGCTGTCTAGACTCTCAATATGCTCCATTTCAAAATATGAGTCCTTCCCTCCCAAATACATTTTTTTTAATTCCTCCTTTTATGTTTTCTCTACCAAGATGTTGTTGATTACAAGTCAGATAGAATTTAAAAACAATAAGAGAAGCCCAGAAAGGAAGTTGCCTTTCTTCCAGCCAAACTGCAAAAAGTCACAGATTGAATAATTGCTCATAAAACAAACAAAAAAAAAAACCAAGATGGAAATTCTCAGTTTGTGGGCAGTGTTGAGTATTAGAGGTTCATGTTGTTATAAAGTAAAAAAATTCAAATCCTTATGGAATCAATTATTTCCAGTTTCCAAAAAGTCAGATGTAAAATACATCACACTAACAAAAATTCTCTAAGACAGTGCTACCTATCTACAGTTCATATTAAGAGATTCTGAAAGAGCATAAATGGCCTAAGCAGTAGTCAGTTTTATTTATTCCTCAGTAGTCAATAATCCAAACTTGAAGCTGTCGATCTGTTTGTATTCAGAGAGGAAACTATAGGATTGAATTCTCTGTCAAATCAAAGTGCTTAAAATTTAGTTTCGGGAGAAGATACCAAGGCAGAGATAACTGTGAACATGCAACTCTTTCCCCCCTCCCTTGTTTTTCCACAGTTTCCTTTTCTTGAAACTCCTCTAAACACCATTTCCCTTCCAATAAAGGTGGTTTCAGTGAAGGAGCCACACATGGTGATTAATAAAAACCTACAAGGCATTTGGAAGAAAAAAAACAAAACAGTTTTTCTTTCCATCCACAAACAAGCCATTCCATATTTAATTTCTGCTGTTAATCTTACAAGGCTGCTTTTGTCCAACTTGAAGAGCTACCGAACGGCTGAAGAGCCTGAAAAAGCGATCTTCCGCCATATAGCGATCTCCCTTGTTGCCAGAGTCTGGCACAATGCCTTTGCATTGACCTCTACAGCTTCCTCTTCCAATGTACACCGCAGTCACATGGTCCCAGCACAGCTCCATGCCACAGCTAATCTTATACACCGCTCGCCTCCAACCTCAGCAAGCGGCTTCCCGTCACTCACTCACAGCTGCTAATGTGGGGATCGACTCAACTTTTCAGGTTTTTCCACCCAAAAAAAAAAAAGACAAAAAAAGATTAAAAAAAAAGACATAACAGCATCCATGTTGAAAGAAATCTAGAAACTACATCCCACTGCGTGCTCTGGTCGCAGTTCTCTGCCTTCAGTGCTCTGGGCCAGAGCAGGTAAGCTGTGTTATAGGAACACAAGCCCAAGTAGGGCACGGGGAGACAATCTGACCAGTTACACCCTGAAAAAACAGGTGATGCAAAAGATGCCCCAACTTTTAATTTTTTTTTTCACAACTGCTACCATATCCAATCCCTGCACACTCCACTTTATCTGCCTGCACAGCCTCAGTTAGGGTTTTAAAACATGCAGCTGCTTGTAATCGGTTGTGGGGGAGCGTCTCTTCCCCACTGAAGAGTTTGTTTTATGCTCTCCACAAGTCTCAAATTGTTCAAGTTAAGGTATTGTTATTCTGGAGGAAGGATTTGCAGTGCGAGGGAAAGGGGAACTTTCCCCCCAAAACGTGGGGAAATTTGTTAGAGGAATGATGCGAAGAAATATGGAGTAACCTGCAAACTCACAGGGAAGAACAAACACAGAGATCCTAAAAAAAAAAACAACAAAAAAAAAACAAAAAAAAAACGGCGAGGGAGATGATACAAGCGAAGCTAAACCACTAAGCAAACACAGAGAGCTGGGAGCACAGAAACAACAGCCAGGCACCGCTGCACAAGCCGGCGCGGATACCACACTCCCAGGCAAAACCCACAATGCACTCGCCACGCACAGCCACAAACCCGCAAGCACACGGAGAAAACAAAAGGCAGCGACGGCCCCGCCGGGGTGCGGAGGCGCAGGGAGGCAGGCAGGGGAAGGAACATGCACACCGGCTCGGGGGGGGGGACGCGCGGGCAGGGGCAGAGGCGGCATTACCCGGGGCTTTGCTCCTTTTCTCTCGCAATAGGTACAGCGCACCATACGGCTCTATTCCCTCTGGCATTGCAAGGGCTCCCCTGCCACTGAGCTCAGCCCATAAACCACTCCCAAACCCCAGCAGAGGCTTCTGTTTTTTGTTCGGGCCAATGAGAAAAGTATAGCTCACTCTTCCTTCCTCCCAGGAGCAGCGCCGGCTGGTTGAAATCCCTAAGCCTGAAACCGAATACCACAAACCCATGAGCCAACTGCAAGTGCCAAACCGGGGAAAAGGAGCAGGCCCTGCCCTGTGCCTTCGCCCTCTCCTCTCCCCGAGGCGGGAGAGGTGCTGCCAGGCGTCGGGGCAGGGAGGTTGGGAGGCCCCCGGGGGCGCCCCGGGCTCCCCTTCTCCCGGGCCTGGCCTCAGCCGCATCTGGAAGCGGGAGCTGGAGGGGAGGACGGCAGGAAACAATAGCTACCTTTGGGCGATTCCTGACGCTAACGGCCCGGCCCGCACCGAGCAGCGCTCCCACACTGGGGCCCTGTAACCGAAAGCCACAAATTACACCGCAAGACAAAAGAAACCGTTGTCACCCGGGAGACACGGGGCCGGCCCGTCTGCCATCCTCCCCCCACCCCGCACCAGCGGACCCCCCCCCCCCCCCGCCCCGGGAGGGACCGGCCTCTCCTCCACAGCGAGGACCCGGCTCCCGCCGTCAGGGAAGAAAGAGCCCAGGCTTCTCCCCTGGGAGGGTCCCCGCCGCACCCACCTCCGCCCCCCGAAGGGCCCTGCGCAGGCCAGGCCAGGCTGGGATGGGTGCTCGGGGCCCCGCAGCCGCCCCGCGGGCACAACCCCCCTTTCCGCCTTCAGGAGCCCGGCAGCGGTAACCAGCGGTTCCAGTAAAAAGACAGTTCAGCACTTCCAGGCTGGAGTGAAAGCAAACCACCACCTATCAAGACCAAATAGTAACTAATCACTAAACACCCTGCGTGCACCAGGCACTTCAAAAGCACATGAAAGACCTGGTTTCCTACCCTGAGGGGGTTACGATCTGAGTCAGTCAGACAAAAACAACACCCGAGATAAGAGAAAGCCTATTTTCTGCCATGCACCTCAGTCTGCGCCGGAGATTTTGTGAGGCGACCACAAATTACACTCACAGATTACGCTGGGACCAAAGCAACTGGCAACGCTTTCCTCATCCCGGCCTTGCCCCGATGCCATCCGAGGTGAAACACCCAGCTCGGCGTGCGCGGGGTGGGTTCACACCTGAGCACGCCGCTGCCGCGTGCGGGGACTTGACAGGGAAAGCGTTATTTACCTTCCAGACATCAGATTTTGGCATTAACAGCCCACGCAGAGGATTAGCAGAACTGTGCCCAGCTACCATCTCAGGCTGCCTGCAAACCTCGTTGCTGTGGCGTACGCTCAGCCAGCGCTGGGAAGGTTACCTTTGAACTTTAAGAATGAAGAGGCCTCTGGGTTCGTTTTTTTTTTTTATTGGAAGCTTAAATTTCTGAGAGGGCGCCTGCCACCGCAAGGAAATGAACCAAGCTGCCAATTCACAGCGAGTCAGGCCCATCAGCCCCTGGAACAGCGTTTTGGTATGGGTGAGAACACGACTCATTTCTCCATCTTTGCGACATGGCTGCTCAGCTCCAGGCTCACCACAAGCCATTTTAAACGCTGGTGCTTCTTTCAGTTACATGTGTGATGCTGCAAATCCTCCAAGCTCTACACAAAGGAGGATTTGAGACTAACACGCTGACTTTAAGACATTAAATTTTATTTACTTTGCTAGCTTGGAAAGTTCTAATGAGAACTTGCACTTATTGGTCTAATTTTCTTGTACTTAATTATATTTATAGAGCAGTTTTGTATCAAAAGCAATTCACAGATGACATATAAAGCACATAGGAGTATCTCACATGCTAGGTTGCGTTGCAGGACCTGCGAGCTCCCTCAATTCAAAGGGCAATCTCTGTCTCCAGAGGCTCACCCTCAGCTTCTAATTAGACCACAGCTCAGCAGGGCATTTTAGCATCTGTTTAAATCCATCCCTACTTAGTAAAGGAATGAATAGAAAGGAATGGATGGCTGAACAACAGCCTAGGAGAGGGGAAACAGGGCTGGCTGAGTACATAGTAGCAGCGCAGCATCCTTTTGCGAACAGGTAGATGTTTCATAGAAGATGTCCCATCCTTAATTGAAGAATAACAGTGAGATGTATATATTAAAGCAGTCCTTACCTATTTTAAGTAATAGGAAGAATTCTGAAGGCAAAATGGGTGTTGTAGGGACTGAGGCTTTCATTTTCATTTGTTCCACAGCACAAACTTTATCAAGTTGTTAGAAATACCTGTTACTGTTTCTATAGCCATCGTGTCCTGGCAAGCTTGCTGTTTCACTGCCACTGCTTTGCAAATAATCTTGCAAGGCTATGAAAACTGAAATCTAATAAAGAGGATAATCATTTCAGCAGGGCTATGTATTTTGACGAACAAGAAATCAAATTAGTATTTTTTTTTGTTTGGTTCAGGTTCAGCTGTATCCAGATTGCTTGGGTCCATGATGAATTTAAACAGAAAACTAAATCTGAGCTTGTTTTGAGCTACCTGAAAATAGTTACAGTACACCGTGTTGAAAGGAAGCAGTTTTGAGCCCAGCTCAGTTTCCTTTTAATCACAGTTTCCTGTCCTTAGGATTTGCAGTACCACAGACATCTGAGGCGATATAAGAAGCTTCTGCCCGTAAAACCTGATGTTATAACAGCCCTGCCTTTTCCTCCTGCCCTGGCTCCCAGTTACACAGCACGCTGCCCTCTCTCAATCGGGCTCTCGTGTTTGTGAGGCTCTTCACAGGAACTTGCACCCTGGGATGTGAAAGAGGGGAGGCAGGAGCTGACTCCCTCGGGAGCAATGAGCTGCTCGCTCTGCTCACCCCACGTCCTGTGGCCCTGCACCTTGTGCGAACTGCAGAAGGGGTTTGTCAATGGTCCCACTGCTGTGGTTTTTTTTCCACACTTTTGCACTGCCCTTCAGTTGGCACAAGCATTTATGCAGCCATGTGGTGGTTTGGATGGCCTGAAAAGTAACTAATTTTTCTTCTTCACTTCCGAGTCGGTTTTCAGCCAGACCAGTCCCCAGTCCAGTTACTCTGCAGCTGCACAACAGGGTGTTCTACCAATGAGGATGGGAGAGTGTGGGTGTGGGACTGTTTTTTCAGGGGCATTGCCAACTTATACCAGTTTGAAGTTTGTCATACTACAATCTCAGCTAGCCATCCCCTGAATTTCTCATATTGTCTTACAGCTTAAGAGGTAGTACTTGGAAAGTTTTGCATATTTTTGACATAAACCATTTCCCCACTTAATTCAGTCCTCTAAGGCTCCTAGTAGGTAAGTAGTCATTTACTTACAGACAGAAAAATAACCTCATTACCCAGAATTTTTTTAAAAAGTTAATGGTGCAGGTCCAAGTGAAAGTCAGGGCGGTCTCCAGCGCGCGTAGTGCTCCTGGTAACCAAAGCAGCGCAGCAGATGGAGCGTTCTCTAACTTCACTCCCAGCACGGAACTTGACGTGCAGGAGCCAAGACAGACATTTGTGTCTGGTAATGCCATCTGTGTCTGCAAAACCGCAACGCTTTCGCTGGAGTGCTTTTTGTTTGTAGGGAACACGTTAATGGTGGGTATCGCATACTGCAAACTCTTAGTATTATGAGAATGCTAAGAACAAGAATGAAATGGAGCAATTTAATTTCTGAGCAACAACGGTCATTAACAAAGCGTATGAATATTGACAATTCACATGAAAGAATGGGCAGCATGAAACAAGTGACAGCACCGACATTTAGCTCCACAATTGAACACGATCTCTTTAATAAGACCTTCTACCCTCTGGACTCACAGCAATAGCAGGGACTAGTATCTGTACAGGAAAGGGTCAAGCTGAATTTCCAAAGATGGAGAAAGCTGATCTCTCGAGGAGTTCTTATTTAAACTGGACAACTTCATGGAAGAGAAATCTCTTGAGAGTCACTAAGCACACAGAAACCACTTCCACCTCAGGATAGCCCTTGCCTGAGCTGCAGACAGTGGAGGTTCAGAAGATAATTTTAAGGGGTGGCATCATTTTATGCTCACACTGTTCTTACAATCCTCCCAGAGCACCTATGACAGCAGCCAACAGACAGGTTACTGAGCGCCATGGATCTCAGGCGGCATCCAGTACAACTTCTCTTGCGCTCCTAGACTAACAATGTTTGTTACTGCTTTTATCTTTGTTGCTTCTTCAGACTGATGAGGGTTTTGTGCCAACAGTGCTGTAAATCAGGTTCCTCTAGTCTTTATGCTAGATGATGCTCACCAGCAACATCCTCATCACTCCAGCCGCTTCACCCTTGCCTTTAACCGTCACACATGGTAACTCCTTTTCCCCACATCGAACTCTGTTGTCACATTTCAAGTGTTTACAATCTTTCACTGTTTAGCTTCCCTCTACCTATCACATCTACTGGTTTCCCAAGCTGTCAACCTCCACCTTCACTTTGCCAGTGACAGCAACCTCAATGGCTTTGTGTCTCCTTCCTCATCAAGCACCTCCTTCCTTTCTACCGGCCATCCCCCACACATGGGAAAAGCTCCATGACAAAATTTGTTGAATTGCTACTTCTCTAAAATCCCTCTTTGAAATCTACCATCTGGCATTTCATGATGCAAGGAGTGAATTGCAGGAATACACTCTGCTTTTTCTGCTAAATTCTGTTAGTCATGTTGCTACCTTATCCTTTAAACCATCTCTGCCTTGCTTTGTTTACTTGCTGCAATTTTTTTCCCCAGCTTCTGGAGCATGCCTGCTCTAAGAAAGGGACAACTTTCTGTACTTCTTATCTTGTACAATCCATGAATCCTGAAGCCCTGAATCATGATTCAGTTTCTTAGCTCTACCATATTATAAATAATGTTATTTAGCAGACTAACCACTTGGAAAGCAAGTTGCCTGGGTTCTATTTTCTGCTCTGCCACTGGCTTATTTTGTTACCTTAGGCAAGTCACTTAGGACACTTGAAAATGTGTATGTGAAATTTGGCACTCCTAGCCCTATCTCATTACTCTAACAAGCAACTTACTTTTTCAGAAGGATGGAGTATCTTTATCTTCCACTGAAATCGATGGTGCTGAGCATATCGTAGGACCAGGCTTCCCCTGGATGCCTGCCACAGAGGTCCTAATGTGGAGACCTTTGCCTTCCAAAATGTTTATTTTTACAGAATGAGAGTAAGTGCTGCATATCACTTTGTGACTGCACTGTCCTTTGTATATGTTAGTACCAATCTATTTCAGACATTACAGTTTGGAAACAGTTCTGAGTGATTTGCAAATGCTAGAGGTTGATTCAACAGCAGATCCTGGGATGCCGCCAGCATTAGGTCTGGCTAATAGAAAATGCCTCTAAAACAGAAACAGCAGTGAAGGGCTTCCAGGATTATGTGGTCTTCATCGGCCATACAGGTCAATAGCTATTAGATAATTAACAGTAACACCTATTTCGGTTGTACTAATTCCTATGAAACTTACAGGACACATTTTCAGGCCCCCAAAGTAGTTTATTTTTCCAATTATTGCATAAAAACAGCTTCAAGGAAGATATTCAAAGAGAAGAAACAGTGAGGTGAGGTTATGCCATCACAACTTGCCCAAAAACTAGAGCCAAGTTAGGCAGAAGCAGGACAAACTGCTCTTGTGTTCACTCTCAAACCTGCCCTGAGTGGGTCCTCTGACACAAGAGACATAGCCTGCGTAGTCAGCCCAATATTTCATCTTGCTGTTGAAAACGTCAACAGCAAAGTAAACTGGCATGAAGGGCAATGACAGAGTTTTTGGGGAGACACACACCGATTAAAAATGACTTCAAGTTAACTTCACAAAACATATCTCAGCTAATCACTTTTCAGCCATAAGCAGTTTAGAACATGGGAAGGATCTGAACCCAGCCTACAGAAGGATTTAAAATATTTAGAATAAAGTATATTGAGAAGTTTTAAAATTAATATTTAGAACAGAATATTCCTCTCTTAAAGATTCTAACCACAGCCTTTAAGAATATGAAGTATCCATAAAGTTATCAAATACAAAATTGTTATCCTTAAAAGCTGGTGCAGTCCATCGGTAGGTATTACATAGCTCAAGCAGGTCAGCCACACTAAACCCCCCTTCCTGCTCACTGAAAAATAAATAAAACATTATCTTCTCTCCTAACAGCTTTGGAGTTCAAAAGGAATTTGTCAGGGAGGTCAGTCAAGACTAGAGCTTTTTAAAGACTTAAACAAACTTACTTTTTCACTTTGGGGTATTTCATCTCTGAAATAGCATTGGTAGCATCCGTCTGTCTCTCCTTCAAATGCTGTGGCCACATATTATCCACCCAGTCGACTAAGTCCACCTGAAAGCCCCACCAAAACCAACTGTTAGTTGCTGAACACATGGTAGGATATACTCCTTTTGGCTAAAGCTCTAACAACAACAGCAAGAGCAGCAGGCGCTTACAGACAGCAAGAACCTTGCTGTTCAGCTAAGGACCCCCTTGGTAAGGTGCAGCACTTCATCTCTGAGCCCTTTGCAAACCAGAACAACGAGGGTTTTGCAGTCAATTTAACTGATTGCAAATTCTGACCTATGGGCACATGTGAGCACCTTCTCTTGCACCTGCTGGCTGTATTCAAATGTATTTTTATAGCCAGTAGCCTAGAAATTGCGTTTATGAACACTAAAATACAAACATAAAAGAGATTCTATTATTCCAATACCTTAAATTTCAAGGCACATTAACACCAGTGTTCTGGCCAAATTCTGATTTGACTAATTACGTTATTGCCTACTGTGCACTTCCTTCATCGTTCTACTTGGGTATAAAATTCACCAAAGTTCTTGTCCAAAAGCCAAACTTTCAGAAAGTGTGGGCAGGAGTAAACAGCAAAAGCTGAGCAATTGGAAACATACTGCCAGCAAGGTGAAGAAGAGATGGAAACTGAAAATCCGTCGGGGACATTGAAACACCGCTCCCGTGCTGGGTGCCAGAGCATGATTTGCAATGCGTCCATCACAGCCACAGCAAGGACAAGCCCGTGACTCATTCTTTAGTCTGCTCTGTGGTGGAGCCTGTGCTAGAAATCTGTAACACTCCCTTCTGGTTATGCAAGTGGATCACATGTGCCAGGTTTCAAAACGGGAGAACACCAGTCAACATGGGGAGTCCAGCAAGGCAGGCTGCAGTGCTGCATCTGGCCACAGTGTGGCTGTACATCCCGACCCAGCTCAACAAATCGTCATGTGTGAATGACCCTCCATTTACGGGTCAATAAGGACTGCAAGACCTACCCTAAGCGTTGGTGACAAAGCTGTCCTCTGACTGCGTGCAGCAAGAATGGAGAAGTCCAGTTCAGTCATGGTTAGCACCCCACCCAGCCTCCTGACTGCTAAACCTTTCCAAAGGCCCACCCAGCAATGTCATTCATGTGAGTTAACTCAACTGCTCCTGTCCCCAGAGGGTTCTCATCATGGGGCAATTAGCACATGAAATTCTTGCAGATTGGGGCTGATCCCTATCTATTTCTCCATCTGCACCAGGTACTGTTGATAACACACGGTACTTAGAGAAAAGGCAAAGGGAGATAATGCAGCCAGCAGAAATAGGACCAATTCCATGAATATCACTATTGTATGTGAAAACAAAATTGATGGTTCCTGCCTAGATTCTGAAATGATTCCCACATCCTGATATTGCAGCCCACGGTCTTTACACAACAGGGAACATGAATCAAGTATTTCTGCCTTATGTGGGCTCAGAGCTCTGCAGAATTCAAGGGAACCACTTACACAAATACAGTATTCTACCGGTGTCTGACTTTGTGTCCTGGACTTCTCTCAGCACCCACTTTCCCAGCACCCTCTCTTCTATTCCCAAGTACCTAATGGGAATGCAAATCTCTCTTTCCGTAAGATCTAAATATTCCTGGTTTTACAAATGATTGTCCACTCAGGCCATATTAAACAAGTATGAAGTATTCATTTACACGCGGTAACAAGCACCTAATTGCATTTGTCACTTCTGAGCACCCAGGAAATCTGCACAGATGTTTTAAAAGCTCACTGAGCATGATGTGCTTGGGAAACTCGGAATCGGTTGAATACCAGAAACCCCCCAGAGCACTTCCAAACTGCCCGCTAGTGTCTGAATGACAGCAAAAACCTGCACAAACTTCTATATATGTGCTTAATATTCTATTTGTGGTATGTGCGTAACTGAACACAAAAGCCTACTTAAGAATTACTCCTACAAATCAGCAGTTAGAGCTGCCATTTTTGACCTGTTCAGGCAGAAGTGGGGTGTTCATATTGTTTGCGCAGGCAAGACGTCCTCAGTGAAAAAAATGCTGGTATAACTAGAATAGCATTTAGAAATGAGAAGGAGAAAAGCATCTGAAAGCAAAACACCATAAAGCTACAGTTTCGCAGCCAGCAGTGCCTTGAGCATCGAGTGCCATGAGCAGACACAGAGGGAACAAGCAGCACAGGATTCCTTACCACATTGGGGCGCTTGACAATGTTCTCCAGTTTCGTGTGACTGAACTCCAGGCTGATGACATTGTAGAGTTTTTCACGTTGGGCCTCCGGTGTTTCATAGTATCTCACAAATTGAGACATGCTCATTTCAACACCTCTCTGCGTGTTCACATCCATCACGTCCACTATCCGCCGGCTTCCTGCAAACATGCAGAGACACTCTCAAAACGTTTGCCTTTGCTTGATTTACACACATATGTATACACATAAAATTATATCTATATTATTATATGTATGTCTAAATTCTCAATGACTGCAGGGAAACTGTTATTAGAGGATGAGAGACCAGCATCAGTCCGTCCACGGGTCCTGAGCAGCTCCAGCAGTGAGCAGGGAACTATCTTGGAAGTGGACTTTGTGCTCGTTATGACACCGAACAAGTCACTTGGTGTCTCTCTGCTTCAGAGAGATGGAGAGTTTCCTCCTTTACATGAATTGACATGAGCAGAAGTACATTAAAAACTATAAAGAAGTGATATAATATGGTAGCAGGGGGCATGCAAGACAAATAGCTCTCCCAATCGTACTCTGTAATTTTCTAAACATCCATATGGCTCTCAAGATGCTTTTACTCATGTACAAAAATTATCTATGAAGAGTAAACTGCCTTGCATCACCGGATGCTATAAACTGCTGAATACCTTATACAAATTGCTGAGTATTCTCAATTCCAGTCATTGTCAGTGGAGATGAAAGCACTAAATGCCATAGAAGAGTGAGCCCCCACTTTGCATCTCTCAACAAAAACTGCAGGACATACTTTCACCTTCTCAAGCAGCAGACATGTAAGTCTCATTAGCACCAGAATGTTGAACAGCAGTTTTAGTTGAGCCTTCAGCTTTACACAGATTAATCCACAATCTTCTCTTTGGCCAACTGGAAGGTTTCACCTCTCCCAGCAATTTCATCATCCTAATTAGCAGTTCATTTGTGTATGAGTAAATGGCAGCCCATGAGATACACTCCTCATTTCCAGGAGAGAAGGATTCCAGCAAACAAACTCACAACGCTTCAAAAAAAATCACTACAAAACTATTTTCACTGCCGAAGAAATAACTCGAAATAAATTGCATTAAAACAAAATGGAGGGCCGATATGTGCCATCAGAGGGAATTATTAATAAGTACAGCACCTGGCCTATCGTGTGCTTGGGAACAGTATTTCAGCGAGAATGATAGTTTGGATTGCATCACTCCATTAGAAACATCCTTAGCCACTGATAGCAGTGACAGTGACAGATGTGATAATGATTCTGGAAAGGAACTCAAGACCATAAAGCTTTGTAATCCGAAAGAAAAATTTATACAGAGTAAATCTGGAATAGATGGCCCTGGCCCATCCGTCAACTCTTCACTAGCAGACCAGTGAACTGGATTTCATCCTGGGTCTGAGCTCGGGACGGTCTGTAGTGTTGCCACCTTGAGGCAGGATGAGGAGAAAGTTGTTATGTGTGAAAGAGCACAAGGGTCCTTAAATTTGGTATTTACATGTTTGAAACAACATACAGAAAATCTAGTTTGGGCTTGGGGTTTGTTGTTGTTTTTCAACTGTTAACTTTACAACCTAGGGGGAATAGTGTTTTTTCAACTCAGTAAGTTAGCAACTAGGGTGAAGTCCTGTTAAGCAGCCCCAGAATAAAAGCCAGCCTGGTTTCTGGCTTCCAGCGCCTGGGGATTAAAGCCGTGCTACAGCCCAGAGAGGTTAAGTACACAGATACTGAAAAATTATATTTGAAGGACTGCATGGCAGAGTCTGGGATCTGCCACATTATAGTCTAGGTTTGATCTCAGCTTTGATGGAAGTGACCTTGTACAGCCTCTCAATTATCCTTTCTCAAAGAAAAATCAGCAGTTACCTGCCGAATTAAAAATATGAGGCCTGGTTCAACAGCAGGTTTGTTAAATGTACATGATTATCAATTATGGGCAGAAGAGCTAAGGTTTGAATTCATAGTCTCTTGACTTCCAAATTAAAGAGTAATTTGAGGGGATGTTTTTCTCTTAAACCACAGTACTATCAAACAAGCCTGTACGTAACGATTCCTGGAGTACCGCTCACAAAATTTGAGATGTATAATTACAGGTTAACAGCCTCATGCTCGCTGCCCACTTCCTAGTGGTTCTGGCTTACTGCCAGCTTCATTTCTTCTGTCCTGAAAAGTTCAGCTCTTTCTTCATTCTCCTGCCCCTAGGAGAAGGTTAAAAAATATCCAGAAGGGGAAACAGGTAAAGAACGAGGAAAAGAAGCACACAGAGGCTCCAAAAAGCTGTTACAGGCTGAGAGATCTCGGCTCAGGCTGGATTTCTGAGCATCTCCAACATGCATTTTAATTGATGTACAATTTCTGTTAACCATTTCCTAGATATCCTCTTGCCACACTCTCGCCCTGTCCTCTAAGAAGGGACCCCACTCAGTCAAGCCCAACGCAGCCCACGGAGTCCCAGCAGGACCTCAGCGACCCTAGCAGCCTCTTGCTCTCGTACGGGCCACGTTCCTCGCTTCAGCTCATCACTCGCTGCATGTGGCGTAACATATACCTGGATCCCGAGCTGGCAAACAGCACCTCTTACTGCTGACATGGGAAGCTTCAGTGCATCCTGCATCACCTCATCCTTGGCTTCCCAGGATTTTTTTCCAATATAACTCTTGACTGGAGAATGTCTGGACAGTGCAGGATTAAAAAGCATTGTTTCCTCTCCAGCAGCAGATGTGACTCAGAGCAAAGTGGTGATGCTACGGTTCACTGGAGGGGATTTTACAGCCTAAAGAAGAAACATCTTCCTCCTCTACTGCTGCTTACTCATCAAGCACAAGTCAATCCCCAAAGGATCACAAAGACAGTAACTAAGAAACAAGCTAGAGCCATCTTTGACAAAAGGAACAGACAAAAGCAAGGAGGAGAGGGAAGAATCAGTTGCAGAGATGTAAGCTGGAAAAAATCAAATCAATCAGGAAGAGCTATGTAAGAACTATGCTTCATTTGAAACCTTAAACAAAAACAATAAAGTTACTCCAGCCCACATATTAGTAAAATCCACAGTAAAACTAAGGGGGGGGGGGGGGGACACAGCATATATAGTATCTGTTCCCTTTATCTAGAGGCTGAGTGACCAAGATGTTGCAAAGGTTTTAGCAGATTAAATCCTACAACCCTGCTCTATGCTGCAATATCATTTTTTTTTTCACATACAAATGAACACCTGGAGGAAAAAAACTACTTGTGCAGAGTCCTGGCCTGTCACTGCCCACCCTGTACAAGTTGGTTTGGTGCAGAGATTTGCTTCTCAATGTTCTGGGCTTCTTGGCAAGATTACTTTGAGAGCAATAGGGAGGTAAACTTTGTCCTCTAGTCAGAAAGAGAACTGCACTTCATGAAGGTAAGTTGCATAGGCACCCTTCTTCTATCAGCAAACACTTTCACAAATCACAGCTTCACCAAGTCCAGCCCAGAGACTTCGGGAGTAACGAGCTCCAGCTTTGAAGTCATTCAGCAAAGCTCTCGTCCATCTCCCCTGCAGAATTTGCACCCATGCTTTGCTTTGCATATAAAATATTGTAATGATTTCCCAGAGAGGGTACAGTGAACGGGAAATTCTGGGACTACAATAATCTCCTCTGAGGTCCAACAGTTGCCATTTCCCATTTCTAAAAAGATGAAGCACTGCCTTCCGCTGCCTTGACCTGAAACAGCCTCAGACTTGCATTATGCAGGCTACCAGACTCCAGTCTTCAAAACAGCCCACCCTTTCCCCTGACATGGGCTTAGCATTGGTATTAGGAGCAGTGGAAGCAAGAGGCGGTCCATAAGCAAAGCAAACCCGAACCACACCACAGAATATGAGAAATGCACAGGTGGTGTGAATCAGAGGTGAAAACTACACCTGTGTTTTCTAGGCTGTTGCTTCTTCCCCAGTGCACCGCCAGCAGGAAAAGGTGCAACTTTCCCACCACAGAGGAAAGATGAAATGTCCTTTCTACAGCAATGACTGTCAAGCCTGTCCATTAAGAGGATAACACTGCCTTGGGGAATTATTTTAACCTGTTGTGACTGAGCTAAGATCTGTGCCCAAGGTACAGTATGGTGTCTACAACTAGAAGCCAACCTCAAATGCAGAGGGACGGGCCTGCTGGTCATTTCTAATCTTTATGCTTCTTACTGGGAAAAAAAAATCCTTGGTTTGTAGAGCAGGAATTTTGGCAGAGCCTTAGGAAATCTGCTAGCTTCACTAGCGGGTTAATTGTACCTAAAGAATGACACTTTGACTTACATCCCGGTTAATCCCTCCAGAGCTCCTGGAGCACATATTCTTCTGCTACCCAGAGGAGACGAGTATGATATCCCATACTGACTGGGAGGGACGTGAATCAGAGCAGAAAGTCCTTGCTCAAGTGGAGCTATTAATGACATTCCCTGCATTTCAGACCCAGGGTGAGAACAACTTAAGAGAGACACATCCCAATACCATCGCTCCCAGATCCACCAGAGGGCACAGAAGAACAAAGGGAAATAAGAGTCCAGCTCGGACACTTGCACACATCTCTCAGTCAGTTTTCTCACCCAGCACAGCCTGGTCCACCATGAAATAAGTATCCCCAAGCCATCCAGCTCCCCCTTTGCAGTGCTCTGGTTTTCCTCTTTACACCCCTCGCCCAGCGATCTGCCCCCCCCCGCTCTCCAGCACACACCAACTGCCGATCAGGAGCATTTTCTGTGGGGTTACATTATTTCTTTCTTATGGAGATGTAAAGTACCTGCCATGTGCCTTCCCTCTCCTTCCCCTCATCGGTGTCTGCAGCTTTATCATTTGGTATAAAACTGCCAAATTGCAATATCCCATGTTATTAGGGTTTTTTTTCATGCAACAAAAGGTATTTAGAGCATGTCCACAGAAAGAGCTTAAGCCAGCAAAAAGTCTTAAACCGTAATGCTACAGGACGAGACTAAAGAAAGAGGCTCAGAGCAAATAATGTGTTTTACTGGCATTATATAGAGTCAATTAGTATCCTTACAGCTACCCAAAATATTAACTGTTATTTTCAGTGATTCTTTGAAACTTCAGCCAGTGAAAATTACACGGAAAAACATCCATACACAAAGAAACATTTTCCTTTAAATTTTTATACAGTATCCATATCCATGAACCTATAGTATAAGCCTACTCCAGGTAGCTGAAAAGATGGAGCTAGCACACAAAGAACAACTACAGACAGGAAAATAATACAGGTTCTGAGGAAAGTGGGAAGGGATATAACTTTGTTGAAAATCTTATGTTTTATTTATCTATCCATCTATCTTAACAGTAACATAAAATATAGGAAAAATATTATAAAAATTATTTAATTTCATGTTAATAGCATTTTCTAGTATCACTGTATTCTACACCATCAAGAGCGTCTTTGTAGACTACGAATCCTACATTTTGTTAAGTGATGTGTTAATCTACCAATAGCAGAGTTCTTTATTTTCCTAAAGAGAAGTAAAAGGAGCACTGATTGGATCAGCGCAATCTATTCGCCTTTTATTTTCCAGAAAGCTGCGTCTGACGCAGAACCACGCCCGAACAAGGAAAGGACAATTTAGGTTTTTATGGCGTTATTCACATTGCAAATTCCAAGATATACAATGTGATGTGCTCCACCAGTAATATCAACAGTGGAAAGAAGAGCCTTGCTGTGCCCAGGGCATCTGGCAAGGTGTGACAAAGCCCAGCCACCAACCCAGCATCCAGCTCGAGGGATGGAGCACGCCTGGCCACCAAGGAGAGGTTTTGGGAGAAGGCTGAGATTATTCAAAAGCCTGATGGTCTGGAAGTACATCAGACTTCCAGAACATGCTGATATTAATATATATTTTTAGGTAAAGGCATAGCTACGCTTGAAGGACATTTTGGACTAATTATGACACTAAAGCATAACAACTGTGATGAAATAGTTAGGAATTTGGGTGCTATTCCTCCAGAATAAGATAGCTCTTTTCTAGCTTGGATGAGCTAAAGCAGAGGATGCTCATTGCCGAAGAACAGTGTGACTATGGGGAGTTATTATCAAATAGCTATTCTGGTTAATTTTCCCATGTGGACAACTAACTTTTAAATCCACTTGTAGACAGAGGCTTCGAGATGACCACGGCCACATCAACACATCAGTTCAATTTCACTTTCATGTTTTGACATCATGGAAATACATGCTTTTGAGAGGTTTAATTTTCATCATAATGTTCACTCAAAGTGGGTTTGCTGCTGTTTATATCCGCGTATGAACAGGACTGTTTTTAGCAAAACTGTCCCAGTTTAACTAAGATTTTTTTTTTAAAGAGTTTGACTGTGTTAGGCAAAGGACAAACTTAAAGAGAGCTCAAACAGGAAGCTCAGGTCTAAAAATAGAAATGGTTCTACTTCCAAAATGGCAAGTCAGCGGACATGCTAAACATAGGCAAGCGAGTGTTATATTTCATTTTTATTTTTAAGAGGAAAAAAAAAGCAGAAAGATGGAGCATCAAATACCTTCTTTTTATTTTTTTTTAATTGTACAGAAGCCCTAAATGTGGATCAAGCTCACTCTCCAGGCACTCTTCTAATGCACAGCTCCCCAGTGGAACCTCATGACAGAGGCAGAAGGCTACATCCATCGTGTTCTAGCCCAGCATTGGTTAGTGCTGACAGCTAATCCAGCATTTAAAAAAAAAATATTTCTTTTCATCCCCCTCTCTGCAAGGCAGGAAGACAGTGTAAGTTTTCTGGCAGTTCAACTTTCTGAACCACCTCACTGCAAGAAAGAGGAAAGCCCGTGCCAGCACACAGGAAGGGGATGGGAGAGCAATGCAGAAGTGGGGAGAGAAGGAAGAGAACGAGCAGGACAGCAGGTTAGACTTGGTTAATCGGTACGGCAGAAAAGCAGGTTGTTAGATGCAATAGGTAGCACCAGGAATACAGACATTATACCAGGGCACATAATAGGCAGCAACAGCAAAAAGTAGATGCCAGTTTAGATGACAAAAAGAGCATGGTACTGGAATTAGAGGGACAAGTTTTTATTTCCAGTCTATCAAGGACACTGAGTAAGTTTTAACCTCTCTCTGCCCTAGGTCCTGGTTTCATGATACAAACTGTTCACCAGTACTCAAGAAACTGATGAGGCTTAAATAATTTTTTTAAGCGGGGTCAGCTCCCTGCCTGCTTCACAGCATAGTTCCACAAACATCGGGGTAAGGGATGTGCGTCCAGCAGCGGCTGCTGTGGGAAATCACACAGCAACAGCAAACCATAGCCCCAGCGTCCCCTCCAGATATCTTACAGATTAGAGCTTTTCTTCTTAAACAATAAGCTATTCAAGAGGCACAAACCAGTGTGTGTTAAGTGAAGCAATGTCCTCTGAAAATCTGCAACACGCCACTTTAACACAGAGAGATTTCCACTTTATCCATGCAGTGCTCCACCTTAATATCGGTGGATGCCAAAGTCCCAAAGGGTTGCTTCCAGAACTGCTACAAACCACTTCAATTTTCAATAAATTAGGTAGATCCCTCAGACTGTAGGAAAATCAGTAATGTAACTTTCACTTTTAAAAAATCCATTCAGAAACTCTGCAATCTAGTTTCTAATTTTAATTCTTCCCAGGAGAGAACAAAGTGTGGCTTTACAACTTTGTAATTCTTCCTAGACCTGAGCAAACAGGGACCAGAAGGAGGTGCAGTTCAGAAATCACATTACGTTGTCGATCAACATACACGACTGCTGGTGTCCCACAAAGAACTAATAGATCCCATGATAAACAAACAAAAAACCCACCTGTCAAGTCCTACTGGTCCTGCTTACAGCAAAGTATGTTGATCTCTCTGTCATTATTGGTTCATGGCTGGTACTGAGTATCCTAAGAGCACTTGCTCAAATCTGGAAGGATTCATCTGTACTTCATCACAAGCTACTATGAGATTAGGGAGTAAAATGAGTTCTGTACAGTACAGTAGCCTCACCAAAGAAAGAGGGATACAAAGAAAACAGGAGAGGTCACTCAAGGGGAGAAGAGAGAAAAAAAAGACAAAGACAAAAGGATGAGCCAGTAAGTCTTCACTGCTGTACTTAGAAAAGAGAAACCTGCTAGACAGAATTGGAATTAATTGCTTCAGTAAAACAGGACATTTTTTAATTATTGTCCAGATGTTTCCCCTCTGTAGCTCTCACATTTAAAAAGAAATGCAACAGCTAGAAGTCTGGCCAGCTCACACCACCAGTATCTATAAACCCTTTTGTTAATAGACCATTGGTTTGACCCCATCCTAGCTCAGAGGCACTTGGAAGTTAGCATTTCCCATGGTAATATTTATTTGCTGAGTTTAGTTGAGGTCTGACTTAGCAGATTTCCCAATTACAGAGAACTAAAATCAGAGCATGAAGCACATTGGCACTCCCAACAGCATGACTGAGGTCATCTGGAACTTTATTTTAAAAACAAAGTGTTTTTAAAAAATAGTGAGAGATTTTAAAACAAGTTTTGGCCACAAAACAATATGATGGAGGAACTGTTTGTTTTATAAAGACTGGATCTCAAACACATGTTGCTGTAAGACTGCAAATAGCTTTATAACATCTGAGACACATTACTGGCCTTGACCTACACTGCTGTTGGATTTTTCATTTTTCCCCTTGAAAAAGGAGAACATAACTCAGCTCCCTTAAAGCACAGATTTTGGGTTTGGATCCTCAGATCAATGGGAATAGCACCGATATGCGATTATTTTACAGTCACTTGTGAGGAACATCCAAGCTCAGCCTCATCCTGCAATGAGCCATCCTTATCTCCTGTCCTCAAAGTGCTCTTGGATCCCCCTGCTCCTCTCAGCTATCGGAGAGATGTACTGTCTCCTGTGGGTCTGAGTGCCTTGATGAATTCATAGTGTGACTTGCAGGATCCAGAGACTGGAGTCCCCTCAATCTGAATCCTCACAGGCTGAAGAACATGTTCACAAGTTGTTTTTTATAAAACTACACAGACACTGGCCTTCCAAACCATGGAAATGAGGATGCTCTCATTAACTCAATTTTGATTAACACTCCAACAGTTCTACCTACATGAACAGGAAAAAAATCAGAACCCAGAGAGCAAGCCAGGCACAGATCACACTGTGGGGCACAAAAAACCCCATGAACAACAGCAGGAGAAATCTTACAATGAATGGAAATATGTCATACAAGAACCTCTCCTCCCATGAGATCAGTGTTGACTTCTCTCCCCTAGAAGAGCCTGGTCCACTGCATTTTGAAAAACACATTATTTGGACACTAGGACAGAGCAAGGACCTCACTGCTTCCTCCTTAGGCCTCCAACACAAGACTCCTGGAGCAGCTAATGACTCCTGACTCAGCTCTTCTGCTCTTCCAAACGTGGCGCTCCCATTCACAGGACAAATCCCCACACGGGGAGAACCATACATCTTAATCAAGACTTAGATGCAAGTCCGAGGGCAGACTTTTGCACTTCCTTTGAACAGCCTGTTTAGTTTTGGGAAGCACTCCTTACAACAAAGTTTCTCTAATGAGCCTCCCTCCTAACTCCTCTTGGTCTCCAATTTCACAACTTCCTTGAAACAAATGGAGTGTTGCTCTATAGAAAAAGCAACACTAGATCCCTATTCAGCAGAAATGATGGAAAGCTTTCTGAACTGCAGTGTGTGGCTGCTTTGTCCTTCTTTTGTATCTGCACGGCTAATTTTCTTTCACAGGATGGAGAACTGTACATTGATTAAGACAAAATTTCCCCTACTTGCCCGCAGACCACACTACAAGCCTCTCAACTTGCTTTGTAGTTTGATGTGAATTCAAGCATGATACAATTTTCAGAGCAGATCCATTTGAGAGGGGGAGCAAATATGCAAGAGGAATGAACCAAAAAAATCACTAGGAACCAGTTACTCGGAGACAGTTATCTGGTTTGCTCTCAGCTTTTTTCAGTAGCTACTAACAAAAAGTTGGACACATTTGCACAGCCGGCTGGGAGCCTTTTTGCTAACGCACCAGAAGAAATGAGTGCTAATGTAAAAGAAATGTTTTATGTAGTCTCTGCCCTTCCTCCTGCCTTTACCCACCTGATCTGTAGCCACCACCACCACAATTTTCTGTGGAGACACCACTTACAATTCTTGATTCAGTACTGAATTAAATTTATACCTATGTATACATATACATCTATAAATGTGTGTACAGTTTTTAATATATATAAAAAGCACATTTTAGAAACCCAGAATAATCATTACCAACAATGTTTGCATCTCTTCCTATTCCCCTTTCATTATCACCTACTTCCAGTAGCATGGATTAAGGGGGTTCTTGTATTTCTGTGAAGTATCTGTCATATATATTCTCCTTTTAGCTGGCATTCCTGAGGATTACAGCAACATATGTATATAATAGAACAAAAATGGCTAGATGAAAGATACAGAGCCTCACATATGGCTGTTACATACACTTGACGGGCAGTAATCCTTTCTGTCCCAACTGAATTTTAAATTATTTAAATCAGCCTGCTTACATTAACCAGTAAGGGGAGTCGTTCCACCCCATTGCACCACCCTGCACAGAAGAGGCCATGGCTCACCGCATTCAGTACATCTCGTACAGTTTACGGGAAAACTAGAAACTGAGCTCCCCAAATTCTCTTTCCAGCACTGCACTGAACAGGCACCTGAGTAGATCATTTCACCTTTCAGCCTGGTTCCCACCTGGGAAAAGAAGGCCTCACTATTTACTGTGCACCATTACCCTGTGGAAACACAGTTACTCCTACAATGAGCAAAACGTTACGATGCCAAACTTCAGCAAGCTTGCTTAGGTCTCTCCCCTGTGAAAAAACCTTAACAGCTAGTGAAATGCTCCCCTGCAGGTCTAATTTCTTCCAGTGATGTTAAAGAAAGCTCAGTTGCTCACTTCAGGGCAGTCCGATGAAGTCCTTAACATCTTATTTGCTTCGTGAATAAACCATGAGCAGATGTATGAGGGTACACAGCAGAACTGATACTTGTCAGCAGCGCAAGGGAAGGCTGACCTGCACTGGCAGGGCCAAACCCCTCTATTTAAAGGGCTTTTCCCTTGCAAACATCCAGGTTTTAATGATGTAACTTATTCTGTTACCTTTCTCCACTGACACCATGATGATAAACTCATAGTTGAGGCAAAGACCTTCTCACATATTTCTTTAAACACTCAATTTGCAACTGAAATTTTTTGCTCACTCCTTTTCTAATGTTTCTAATGAGAAGGCAAAACCCAGCAATAACCAGGTATCTCTTCAGCTACTCCCAGCAAAGAATGCAACAGAATATGTAGAGCCTTGCTTTTCCTTTCACCCTTTGTCTTGGAGATCAAAGCCTGCTGCCAGGTCTCTAAAGATTTGACAGAATCACAGAAATCAAATATTGAAATGATCTATTAGGTCCCATCTTGTGTGTCATCTCCTTGGGCCAGATGAATACTGCTCTCCGCAACAGTTTCCGGAGCTGTTTCATGTTTGCTTTTTACTGCCATACCTCAACACACAAATTTTATCACAATTAAAAGCTTTGCTGCTTTCAACTTTACTTGGATTCTTTATACATGATGAAAACACCAAAGCCTTTCAGCACAGTTCATGAAGAGAACACAGCAACTAAATGAAGGGAACCAAACATTTTTTATCCACGCAAGCACTATGGCCCAGTCCAATCTACAGCATGTGGTTTTAACAGCAAAATACATGACTGATGATATTCTCCACTGCTCCCACACTTATTTTTTTTTTAATTCTATAAATAAACCCTTAGTGAGCGAGTTAAATAAAATTGATCACTGAGTTATGTCAGTTGTTAGACCACCCCACAAATAGTCCTGTACTTCCACTGTTCCCACTGATACAATGCCCGGCTGGGCACGGTGAATTCCATACAACAATGCTGCTGATCCTACAGAAGTGACCGCTGTGGTCACAACTTTAACCTCTTCCGCCCAGGGATCACAATCACTGAAAGTCTCTTTTCTTTCTCACAATCCTCAGCATGTTTTGAAATCGCCCCTTTTGCCACTAACCGGGATTGCACGCTTGACTTTGGGGCTGTATAATACATTCCCTGGCACACAAACCTACACAGCCTGCAGAGAGAGGAGATGGTGCACATTACAGACACAGCAGCACCGCTTAGGTTTATTTAGCGGTTTATTTAGTTTATTTAGGTATGAGTGTAAAAACTGGGATTCAATGGCGGCAGACCGCCAGCCTGTGGCAAGTGAGCTGAAGAGAGGTTGGTTAAAAATAAGAAATAAAAGCAAATCCATCCAGATTAGCCATTACTGTTTACATATAGACATCGTGCCTGTGTAGGGACTCCACACCTACCCAGGGAGCTCCCGGGCATACTGTGACAACGCAGGAAGACAAAGGCAGTGCAGACATCAGTTACAAGTCAGAGGGCGAGACACTGCAGATGCCACAGAAAAGCAGATACTCTTTTAAATTCAATCAGTGCTGACCCAAGCAAACCACTAAAAAAAAAAAAAAGTAGTCAAAGAAAGAGAAAGGAGCTCAGACTGATGCACACATTCATGTATGCTTCCTCTTTCTCTCTCCTTTACGTGGTTCATAGCTTCCAAAACTACTTAGTGCTCCCTTCTTCAGACTACATGATGTCCGTAAAGAATAACAGAAAGACAAAAGTCAAATAAATTTTTTAAAAAATAGAATGTTTTGACTTTCTGACATCAAAGACTAAAGTGAATGATTGCATTCAGTCCTTGAATTCAGGAGTAGCAAAGGCTAGAGATGCTCAACAGCAACCACAGAAGCCCTGGCTTTCAAACAGCTTGCTGAGCAACCTTTCTCCTTGCCCAGACCTAGGTGAATCTTGGCAAGTGTACTTCATTTGTTCTTTCGTGTAATTAGCATAAAGCAGTCACACAGTAGCCCCAGCTGGGAGTATCCTTGAAATACACTGTTCACCAGCCAGAAGATTGACTCTAGTTAGAGAGAAGAAATGAACAATGGGGATAAGTTTGCTAAACTTTTGGGAGCCCTTAAAACAAGGGAGTAGGAGAACATGAAAGAAAGTAAAAAGGACAGAAACCAAGATACTATGCCAATCTAAAGACAACAATCGTAAACATGCAAAAAGTTTTGGAATAAAATAAATCCCCAATACTTACTAGCTACTGCAGTGCACTTGTTTTTTAAGTAGTCCGTATGCATATACGAACACCACCAATACACCAGCATGGCATGTCAAGAACGAAAAATAAGGAGCCTGCAGAAATAACACTTATCAAACTTTCAGTGCAGATGTGGCAGATGTTTAGGGTGACATTAAGAGGGCCAATGACCCTCTTAATCAAATTTTAAATCAGCTTATGAAGAGATGACAGTGATATTCTGGTCCTTCAGAACTAGCAATCAAATCTACCTTAGACAATGAAAGTACAAAGCTTAATAGTTATTAAATTGCAACAGAGTTTTTCTTCTTTCAAGAGTTGTCTCAAGTTCCTAAGCAGGCCAGTAATTCCTCTTCTGTTCTCCATTCTTGGCTCACAGCCATTTCAGAGATCAGACAAATTCCAACTGCTGAAATTAATCCACTGTCTCAGGTTTAAAAAGCAGCCAGGATATCTTTCATATGGAGGTAGGAGTCCAGTCGTAACATCTTCCAACTGTGCAGTTTAAAGCGTTTGTTCTCTACACTAAAGCAACTGTACAGGAAGAGTGTTTCACCCACACACATTAGACATAGGTGCTCATTCATGCATGCTGATGTGCAGGTGATAAACATTACCAAAGTAAATTACAGCTGGCATCCGCATTCTTTAAATAATGAAAACAAACAAACAAACAAAAACTCAACACACAATGGCAATGTTGCTTTGGAAGTCTGGGAAAATACTAAAAAAAATTAAACATCTAAGCCCAAGTAAGCACAAACAACAATCAAGAAATCCCACTGTTTTTTTCTCCTTATTATTGCCACAGACTGCAGTTTTAAAAGGGAAATTTAAAAAGCTAAGCTACCGGTTGTTTTAAGTATGGAGACAATACAACAATCACCTTGGAAATAGATAGAAAGCTTTCAGAATAATTTGAGACCAAAGGATCATTAACTTCCTCTGGAATTTATGTGCTTGGGAAAAACCCAGCACCATCTCTTTAAAATGTGCTTCTCCTGGCTGGAAGAAGAAAAGAGAACAAATTATAGGCTTAAATAGCACCAGCGTACTATAGTGATAAGCACTTAAAAAACCAAGCTTACACAGAACACAACATCTTTCAAGCTATGTTCTCTCTCTGTCGACTCCCACGCACATTCAGATGCAGAGAGTTATGATCATTCCATTTCACATTCGCAAAACATCATTCCCTCCCAGGTTTAACAAGGCATTGAGTAAGTTTTGAAAACACTGCGCTTCAGAAACGCAGATACCTGGAGGTTCAGGCAAGATCTGAGGAGTCTGCTAAAGAATGCAGGGACAATTACAGAAGATTCTAATAAACCAAGAATTTTCACCTGCTTTATCTGAACATTAGATTATTCTGAACATTAGATTATGAGTATAACATATATATTAAGCTAAAACTAGAAAAAATTATCAGCAATGATATGCAATGGGAAAGTTGCTCACCAGTGTTTCCTGAAGTCACTAGTAGATAATTTAGCAATTTGGCATGGAGACAAGAATTGCCCCCATGTGCTCTCCATGTCAATGTGGCTGCTACGTACAGCACAAATTCCACAGCCACATAAACGTTCATAAGAACTATGATTTTTCAGATATGACTTACAGTCCATTTCCCAAATATTTTGGATCTTTTGAATCAAAGTTTCCACCTGCGATGCCAGAATTCATCAACCTTATTAAAAAAAGACAGCAGGTGACACTGTTCTTGACAACACTACAGGTTCAGTACAATGACTCCAAAAGGAGTTTGTCCAAACACAATAAAAAAAGACCCACGACGTGCGGTGTCTGGCCTAGAGCATATAAATGGATTGCTGAACCAGCTGTGAGAAACTTTTACATTAAAGTTAATCTCAAAGTTAATTACGATTGTTATTTCTGCTCCATTGTTTTATAAATGTAATTTTATTTATAAATACCCTCCTGCTTTGTTGGCCATGTACACAGGAATCACCACCCCCCTAATACTTCAAGGGACATCAATCTTGAGGAAATGCAACTCCCACACTTTGACTGTTATACAGGAAAAACAATGTTGTTATGCAACACTATGCTGTTCCAAAACATCTCAAAGTCAGACCCTCAGCTTCAGCAGTTTCAGAGACCGAAATGGCAGTTTATCAGCTATGGAACAAATTAACAGAAATTAAAAACAGAGTCAAACTAATTACAAGGTTTATGCACAAGGCTCTTCCACAGCAAAAATAGGTATTCTGTACCTACACGTGCACATGCAAGTATTTAGGAAATCCATAAAATTTAGGATTTCCAAACACCCTCCTCTTATTTCCTAATTTAACTGCAGATTGACCATCAGAAATGCTACCAAATAGGACTTCCCCCACCACTTCTGCCAAAGAGGTTTGGGGCTTTTTTTTCCCCCCAAACTTATAAATGGTCATAAATTAAGCAACATTGCCAGGTTTTGTTTGTGAAGGAAGGTTATCAGAGATAACCCCTCTCTCACAGATAACCCCAACTGAACAGAAATGAGGCACAAGTTCCTCTCCTTTGTTTTTTTAACCACATCTTTTCCAGACTTGATATTCTTATTGATTATTACACTCAAGAGTAATTTTCAAAAATTCATCTTTCAGAATGCAGCAATGGGGGTAATTTAAAAGACTAGCCACAATACAGGTAAATAAAACCAGTAAATTCTAAATAGCAAGACTGCAGTTAAACATCTCTGTGAAGGACTGGAGCTAACATATCCAAAACTCAGCTAGCTCCACAGTGACAACTTCACAGAGTGTGGTATTCAGTAACAATTTCAGATAAACGATAAATAACACATCCATCTTCAGTAAAAGCAGATTTCAAAGAAACATACAATACAATCTCCTACTCAAAATGTAAGCTTTTCTTAGAGTTAAAAAAATTTCTTTTGCAAAAATTGCTAGGAAACATTTGCTCATTACAGTCACCACTTCTCTGCTTTGCGTCTTATCAAAAAGACAGGCAGTTTGCAAAGCTTTGTGCTCAGTCTCTCTTAGCAACCTTTCCTCAAAGCACTGACCTGGCCTGACACTGACAGAGACTGTGGGGAGAGCACAGGCAAAAGGTGGTACGGCTCCAATCATACCTTTTACAAACAGATGCTCTACAATAGATTACAAAAAAAAAAATAGGAACTTTATCAATAGAGCTGCCGCTTTCCAGGATCACAAAACTCTGTGTAGGACACCTGTTAACAGCAAAAGCATTCACTCTTTCAATCTGTCAATTATCCAGCATGAGACCAGAATCTGGTCAGCACAACTACTAATTAGGGTTCTCCTAGCCTTTTTAATTTACAAATTGCTTCTCCATGCCTTCTCCCAGATTCTGAGAGTTATCACAAATGTCTACAAACACAACTGGACAAGTATTTCAAAGCAATTCTGTTGTGTAGGGAGTTAATCCAGTGCATTCAAAATAACTTACCCACTAATAGCTTCACATCTCTGACGGTGAAATCCGGGTCAGGCATTCTGTAATTAGCAAAGAAAGCAACGTTAAATACCGTCAAGATAAGTATGGGTACACTTTCATTACCACAATAAAAGAGAAATAAATGTATAGTGCTCTTTGTCTGTAATGCAGTAGGTGGACTCCAGCAAGGCCTCTCTGAAGCGTGGACAGTGCAAGTTTTAATGACATACATAACATCTTTGCATTGGCAAGTGTACAAAAGTTTCTCTACTTGTAATGAAAGAGAAGAGGTGTCTTCTCAAACGCTCTCTAGCAGCCCTGGAGTGGGAGGGAAGGGAAGGGGTTGGGGGTGATTTCAGTAAAATCCTAAACCTTTATAGCTCGTTCCTGCTAAGCTACTCGTAGCACTTTGCAACTGGTGGCACCTCACATATATTCCCCGAGGTGAGCGTTACCGCATTTGCCAGTGGATACAAACTGAGGCGCAGAGCAGTAAACCGATTTGTTCAAAGTCACATCATCAACGCTTTGATTCACTGCTTGGAAATAAAACAGAAAAAATAATGAAATAAAGCGCCTTTGTTTTAATGACTATTCCAAACGTCCTTGTCTGGCAGAAGACAACCTGGCTGTATTTGGTGTGTAGGGAAATTGTTGTTCAATTCAATTTGGCCTAACTCCGAGCTAAATTAAATGGCAGCATAATTGGTTCACCAATGTTGATGCATTTATACGATCACTTCTAACACAGCCACTGTTTTAGAGTTTAATGTAATTAGAAAATAGCCTAGTATATCAAGCGCGAGAGTTTTACGTGTCAGGAGAGAGTAAAATTCTGCAACATATAGACTGGATGGAAAAAGAAAACAGAAACAGTAGTGGAGTTTCAAGCTGATTGACTTCACCTTAATGACAGTATTTCACACTTCACATCACACAAAAACTGACTAAGGAATTGTAATGAAAAACAGCTCGGTGGGACCTGTCAGCTAGGTGCTCTGCCCAGCTTGTACTGCCCTGGGTTGAAGATAAACCACTTGCTTCTGGTCATAACGGACTTTTGACATAATTCAGTTAGAAATCTGAACAATCCAGCCCATAGGTAAACATTTAGAGCAACAGCTTTTACTATTAAGAAAACAGTGACAGGTAACGTTTAAAAATGCATTTACTGTCACGCATATATCTTGAGAACTACTTGCCAAATTCTGTTTGTCCACTTTCTTTCACGCTTATCACCTTCCCTGGTGGGATGCGGAGGCTGGACAATATCTTTTGTTAGTTCTCCGCCAACCCTCACATCTTTGCATTTAGCTGCAAGGGCCCCACAGCTTTGGAATTCACTCCCTCGCTGGAATGAAACAGTCTGAATCTAGTGACCTTCAGGGTTCATTCAGAGCTCATCTTTTTTTTTTTTTTTTTTTTTCAAACACTAGAAAGTCAGAAGTAGGGGAAGAGGAACTATTTGTGGGCAACAAGAACATGCAAGGCTTATCTTCAAATGCCACAGCTTGCCTGTGTTTTATGTTAGACATGTAGAACAATTAGATGGGCAATCTTTTTCATATTTGTATAAATCAAAATTTAAAAAGAGAGATAACAACCCTAACTCAGCTGCACACAAGCAAATCCAGTCTTTCTGAGAGCTTCAGCAGCAGCCAACAATAAACATTACTCGAACCGGAAGAATACAATCCTCCCTAACAATAAAATTGCACGTTTAGCTCTTTGGAGAGCACACCTTGGGATATCCTTGGTTCTTTCTCTGCAGTCTCAGGCTGTATGATACATTAGAGAAAGAGTACACCAAGGGAAGACCTTCAGGCTTGGACATGGCAGGTTTCAAGTACAAGAACCCATTTTGTAGGTAGGTTGCCTTGGGAAGTCCAGCTTTAATTCAAACCCATTCTGCTGGCTGCTGAGACCATAAATGACGGCACTTCATCTCCAGCCCCACCAAGTGTAACTGCCACACTCACTCTTACACAATTAGGGCTGGTTCGCTACAGTACTATGATGGCAAAAAAAAAAAAAAAAAAAAAAAAAAAAAAAAAAGAAAAGGTCTTAAGGTTTTCTGTAATGTCACCAGTCCTATATCGTAAGTGCTGGTTCCTTTGTTTTTCTGCATATGAATCCAGAATACCAACCATGCAAGAACTGAGCAGAGATTTTTTTTTTTTTTCCTCACTGTTAGGCAGTTTTCAGGCAAACGCATCTTGGGTAAAAACACTAAGAATGCTTCCGAAGATTTCACATATAATAAAAAATAGGTGAAGAATAGTATAGTAAGGTGACTTGTATTAACATCAAAATATGACTGACTACATTTGAGACTTTCAGCATTCTGTTATACACAAATCATGTTGCCTTAAACAGAAAAAAAAATGCAAACACTTTAGCATGCACTGGTGCAAACTTGCATTTTGCTAAATGTTTGAAGATTTGCTAGAAAAGTCTCCTATTCCAGCCCTAAAGAGGATGAGCTCTGGCTAGCATACATGTCTGATTAACCACAATCCACTGCAAGATGACCGCTGCTCAGATAAAAGAGACACCACCTCTCCGAAGAGCATTCTCTCTCCACGTTGCAATCCTGGAAACAACCAAACAACCCTCCAAGAAAAAAAGCTCCTCTTCTGCTAAGAGATCACAGGTGGACTTTCCTGCTTCTAGCGATACAAGTAACAGCTCACGATGGTCATAAATACACAGGAAGGCAATTTTCAAAGTTTCATTATAATAATTTTTTTCTCATTCATCTCATTCCTTGCCATTTGGGAGTACCTCTGAGCATAGTAACCAAACTGTTCAGCTATGCTTTGTACATCTGCCAGGCACAGACATGCAAGCTGACTGCTTAACAGCAAACAGAAGTGGAAGCATGTATCATCAGTTACTCAAAACGTCAGAACTCTAAAAATAATCTTATATATTTTCTAGACCACTTGGTCTCAAAAGTCACCCTACATATATGTGGATCACCCAATTTACCATATCATGATACACACAGCCTGCTCTGGACAAGAAACAGTAGTGCTGGAAAAGACCCAGGAAAGCATAATTTCTTCCAGAGCCTGAAGTGGAATGTAAGGTTCCTGAATTTCATCAGCAAATGACTCAGCTCCAAAAGCAAACTGTCCAGTCTCACTTTAGTGATGGAAGACGGCAGACTACGACACTCATTAACCGAAGCAGTAAATGTCAGGATGATGAGATTAAAGGTTCTCAACATTCTGGATCAGTTAGGCAGGTGTCAATGCCATTTTGATCTTCCTGGGACACAGGGCACACAGCATTTTTGGATCTACACATCCACAAAACTCATACATTGCATGCCAGCTGCTTTTGATAGATAGACGTAAGAAGTGGAAATGTAAATAAAATGAAATGTTATCCTGCAGAGTGCCAAATAGGCAAGTTTGCTCATGCATTTAACTTCTGTCATTTAAAATAAACATAAATTGTGTTTCAAACTTTCTCTCACTCTAGTGACATTTATGCCCAAGTGTGTACAATTTCTTTACAAGATCATTTCAAACTAATAAGTCATGCTCATTTAAATAAAAAATATTAGGATGTTGAATGTCCTTTAAGAGATTACTGATCTACAAATTCTAGTATTTTAATCCCCCAGAGCAGTCATTATTCAATGATTCAGCAGAGAATGGAAATATAAGAACAATTCACCCAGCTAACTGTGAAGTGGAAAATTCAACTGATTCCATGCAGGAACCATCCAAAGCTCATATATTAGATAAAATTTGCTCTTACTTTTGTCAGCACACTAACTAATCAAAAATATCTTTAGAAAAAAAAAAGTCAGTATTTTTACTCTCTTCTCTGGCAGTGAATTCCAGCTAGAGGAAGGAGTTGCACATGATGCGTGGATGGTTCACAAAAGGGAGGAAGGGAAACAGCCCTAGAAAGGAGGAAAGATGTCAGAGTAACATTAGAAGGATACTGGCGGTCGGTAGGAAACAGAATAGCTGGCTAGTCCAGCCTGGCTGCTGATACTGCTTTAAGCTCATCACAGCAAACTGAAACACGTATTCTCCTTCACTATCCAGTATGTGACAGGGTCAGACAAGTGACTCCAAAACTCTTGCTGTGGATTAGCATTTACTCCTCTTCCACCTCTTTGCAGTCCAGTTCAGAATTCAAAAGATGCTTTATCCTAACTGCCAGAGCTGCAGAACTCCAACTGAAAACAAAGGCATGTGGCATTCAGACCCGCTACTTCCTCACTTCCAATGCCCGTTCCAAATCTGCTGTTTACTTGACTGCTTGGATGATGCTTACGTTAAAGGTACCTGATTTTCAATGGTCGTATTTGAGGCGTGGACATCTATACATGGATTCATGCTGAGTATGTGTGCATACACATAAGCATTTGAGGCCAGGTCTTTATTCTGCCTCAGCAAAACATAGAAGTGCATCTATAACCTGGCCTGCCTGTACACATGGTGTATAACCATAGAAAGGGCAGCTACACAGCCAAAGCCTTCCCTTCTTCAAGGTCTTAACAAACACTACTGCTGGCTTCCAGGAAGGAAGAGGAACAGGAAGGCTGACTGTGAATGCTTCTAAAACTGACATATTTTGAAGAAAAACAAGCCAGCACATGACACAAAAACCCAGATTACTTTTCGTGTGATCCTGTTAGCTTCAAGGGTCTCCAAACCCCTGGATCAAGAAAGACCAAAGACCACTCTCCGAAGGCACTATCACACCAGGAGGCTTCAGCAAAAGCACAGCTAACCGAAAGCGGAGGGAAGTGCCAGGTGGCAGCTCTCCAGATTTGGGGCACAGGAACAATAGGGAAGTCAATGATTATGTGTGAGCTGAGATTTCAGTGTTGAAATGTCTAAGGTGAAATTGCCTCATTACAGAATCCTGAATAACGAGCTATTAAGAAGAAAAAGATATTACATCTTGTGGTTACAGACACCAAGAAACAAGGTATCTTTGTGAAGAATCTTGTCCAACATCTACAGCACCCCAGTAGCCTGAGTTCTGGGGGCACCACGTCTGCTACAGGCAGCCAGAGGAAACACATTGGTCCCAGGCTGAGGTACTCGTTAGCCATCTCTGACAATGCCCTGCCATTTGTGGCTGAGGATCTGATGCCTGGTAATGTTGGTGTCTGCAGGATGAGCTCACACTTCTCCGCTGATGGAGCGCTAGCTGAACAGGTACAGTTAGCACCGTAAGAGATGAAACATCTCCTCAGTTTTCTTCTTTTACAATGGGGGAACTTGTGAACTTCCTCATGCACGGGAGGAAGATTGGGCTGCTGGAACTGATGGTAGCTGCTCAAGAAGGTGCATATTTTGCTCACTTCCAGGTCGAGGAGGCTTCTCAAGCCAATCTCAAGACGCAGACAGCATCTTTGCAAAGATGACTTTCCATCATTTTCCACAGTAGAAATGTCCTTCAGGTGACTCCTCCAAGAGAAGCATCTCTTGAAGAAATAAATTGAACAAAAAAGTAGCAACAACCTTCAACAAAAGAACCTCACTGCCAAGTTGAGCAGAGAAACCAAAAGGAAGGTCAGAAAAACAGGTTCTAGCGCAGCAGGAAAAATCATCCTAGCGGATAAAACTCCTGTATCTGGAGGCTGAGAGGCAAGGGACAGGGGTGCCAAGTTGTGTGACTAGAGTGGAGACCTCAACACTTAAGTGGGCAAGAAGTTCCTGTAAATAATAAAGCTCCTGCTGAAGCAAAAGTTATTCACCTTCAAGTGATGGTTATATACAGAGATACAGTGTACATGTACATTCTGACCAGCGCACAACAGAGATGGCATTGGCTGTCTAGGAACCAGGCTGACCACAGTGTCATGAGTAAACGTAGAACAAATGGTACTTTACACTAAGGAGACTCAGCTGAGAAGATAAACAAGAAAATGATTGGTCACAAAATATTATACTAGAGTTATTTAATATATAGGATAGGAATAAGGAGGTGGCTTCTGCAAAGGAAGCATAATTTAGCTTGGAACATGGGACACTTTTGGCTGCTTCTCAGGTTTTAATATGAATGTTACAGGGAAGGTTGTAGACTTCAGGAATATTTTGTATCCCCTCTTCTACAAAAACTGTAAGGATCAATGCCTTCGACCTGACTACGATTTCTCTCAAATAACGCAACAGAAAAATTAGTTTATTTTTCTACAACACCAAGAAGAAGCACAGAACTGTTTACAAACTGTAAGTGACCAGCCTTTCTCACTTAATAGCTAGGTTTTCTGCCTATCTTCCTCTAAAACATTACACAACATGTGTACCTTTTTTTTTTTCCCCCAGAAAATTAGAATACGATCTAGGAAAGGCTTTTCACAAACAAATGAAAAGATACTATCTTAGTGTCTGCATTATTTTTTAACGAGGAACTAGATTCTGCATCCAGGACTAAGTAGAGAAATAGCTGGCCTTAATAACCAAAGAAAAAAAAATATTGCAGTACAACATAATCGTACAACAAAATAAACATTACTGTAATTACTACTGAGTACCCATTGTGTGCTTCCTGTTCAGAGTTCAACATATAAAGCTACTTTATTACATCATGAGAAGCATCACAGCAGCTCCTATTCGCTGTTATACTAAAAGGACATATGCTTGCCAAATACCCCAAACACTATTTCCTCTCTTCCTCTCCTTAAGTTATGCTGAGGTGGCTTGATTTTTTTTAATTAAATAATTGGGACTCCTCAGTTCCCTAAACTTTGAAGTGTTCCAGCTGAAACTGAACAAAGTAATTATGCTTTCAGAAAATTAATTTTCCATCTTTCAGTTACACAGTCCTAATTTCTAAAAGTATCAAGGAAGATTTATCTAAACTATGGATTATGCAGCTGATAAAGTATTTAATTTTAGTATTTCTCTCCTAGACACTGTCACTTTTACAAAGAAACTTAGAGGATTCGCTTATTAAAATACCAAATCCTTTATGACTGGATATTAACAAAATGCAACCTCAAAAAGATTCTAATAATACCACATTTTAACTAGACATTATTAAATATTTACAAAGCTGTAACATTCTGAAGAGCTGCAATTGCAATGGAGAATGACAGGCATCATTAGACATTCCACCTGTAACGCAGAAAACAATTGAGAAGTCAAAAATTGAAGGGAGGTTATTCTGTCATTACAGCATGGACTGGAAGCCAAAACCTTTGAATTTTATTTCTAACTTTCATCACTGACTTATTCTTGATTCTGTAGCACCACGCTGTATGCACTTAACTTTCATAGACCTCATTATCTGCTTGTTTATAAGTGGAAAATAATCATTCCTCTTCTCAAGGGTGCTGACAGTCTTACTAATTGCGATACATTTTGAGATCATCAAAAGAAATATCACATACAAGTGGAAAGCATAATGGTTATTTTATAAAAGCATTTATTAATCATCAAGATTTGGTTGTAACTTACTTAATTCCCAGTCCATCCTTATTTCTGAAGATAAGGGGAACTCTGAGAGCTTCTCTTTGCACATACTCAAAAGTAAAATCTGTTTGAATAATGAATAAAAAAAAAAAAATCCAGAATCAATTACAATGGCAGTGGCACCTCACATTACATTTCTCAAAGTGCTCCCCGTTTCCCTTTTCTCACCAAAGAACTCCACTATCACTTAAAGAAAAATAAAAAGAGAATGCATATTTTAGGTCCAAATCGGAAACCAAATGACAGACAATGCTCCCCCAGCTGCTCTCTATTTTTCCTGTTCACTGATGCAAATAAAATAGAATCCAGTCAGAGTTTGTCAATTAAGGTCTGAGATGAAACACCCAGGCTGTAATGAAATAGCAAAGTAACAGTTAAAGGGCAATCCTAACTAAATTACTGCAAATCAGCTGAGTACTTTTGGGGCAAATGTGTAGTTTAAACTGTATGTTTAAGTTTATACATTTTAAGCCATGCATTTCTACTTAGGAAAAAAAACATGTTTTCGTATGAGCATTATCTGAGTATAGCAGAAAGCCCTGATTCTGTGAACACGTAATTTTATTTTTATGTGAGGGTTACTGTCACTTTCAACATAGTACCTTTTTTTAATTAGTCAGAAACAATTGCAGGACCTGATAGACAGAAATCATATACAGCTCCTGACACTCAGGAAGATGGTGAAAAATTAATAGTTTGTCTCTGGAAGTCACAGTATAATACACAAGCAAACTGAAACTTAAACATAAATTTGTTACGTTCACACTGACCAGTGTCACCTTGTTGCCTCACTCTGAGGATTACACAGAACTGGCCTTTCCCGGGGATTTCTTTATGCAGTGGTCTGACACAATAGCAGCGATTTGGCGATTAGAGAGGAAGTTACAAGGCAGCGATTTGGGTGAGCTGTGCCTCCAAAACCCCACGCTCTATTTGGAGCCTCCTGCCACAGAGAGAAGAAGAATTCCTGCAGTGGCCATGTCCTGTTTCTATGGTTTTGCTATTCCCTCTTTCTTACAGGAAAAACTGACTTTTATACAGCATCCATACGCTACCTTAAACTGGAAAACACTCTTTTGACTCTTCAGCGCTACAAAATACGCTATGCGCTGCCGCATATGCTATACACTTGGTGTATTATATTCAAGTACACACAAGTAGTTTAACTTCTCCAAGATTCAGCCACCAATGCACAGGCTTCCACGAGAACCTCAGACTCGTACCAGTGATGATTCTCTGCTATAAAAACCCATACTGAAAGAAATACATGGAACGGGCTAAGCTCCCGTGCCTGCAGATGTATTACCTTCCTGGTTTACAACTTTTTTCTTGCTGTATTCAGTTAACAATTATGACAAGTAGGGATATAAGTTACAAAATCAGAGCACAGTAATTATCCATTTACAAAAACGTTAAAATTACAGAAACTTTATTGCTCCTAGTCTCAGAATAAGTGTCATGAATACTCCAATTAACTAAAGTTACCAAATAAACGTTCCTGTACTCGAGAAATCTTAATTTCTCATAGGCATTCCCATTAGAACGGTTCTGGCTTTAGGTAAGCAAATAAATAAACCACAGTTATTTTAAGGACAGTAGTCTCATCCATGACAGAAAGTCAACAAATATCGAGAATAACATCAGTGGGAGAAGCAGAGGCAGCTATCTAGCCTAGCAGACTGGAGAACAAGTAGCTATGACAAACTGTATTCCAGCCAAAAATCACACCACAGCCTTGCAGCAGCATCTCAAGGAAAACCTCCAACTCACATTCCCAGCCAGAAAAAAAAAACAACAAAACAACAAACCCAAGAAAGAAAAGTTATCATTAGAAATAAAAACAAGGACATGGGAAATAAAAATAAATAAATATATATCGCTCAACCAATTCCATGTGTTCATATAAACTGACTTTTTTATGCTTACTAACCACTGTCATTGTTTTGCCTGGATTAAATCTACTCTTGGACTTACAGAAAAAAAAACCCAACCAAACAGTAAAAATAAAACCAGAGCAAATAGGAAGGCAGATCCTTTCTTCATAATGCCCCAGCAAAGCATTTAAGTCCCTTGTGTGGTCGAACAAAGCAGACACAGACCACAACAAAATAACAAAAGACACTCATTTATTTTCAAGTTCCCGAGAAAAGAGAAAACTACCCAAAGATTTTAGAGCTGCTGAGCTAGGGAGGCTGCGGATTGTATGATAGTTAGCACGTAGCAGTGGCAACCGCTGGAGTATTTGGAAAATGAGGGCAGAATGCAATCTTTTCTGGAAAATTAATTAACATTTTCCAGCCAAAAAATTGGTGTTTGTGTTTTGTTTGGAGGAAGAGGGGTCAGGGTTGAGCTTATCTCCTAAACAAATACCTTTCTAACTAAGATAGGTTATTTAATTTCTCCACCACATTATTTTTTCTAAAAGGAGCTTAAAATGCTCATGCAAAACTAAGCCTAGGGGAGAAAAGGATATTTTCTAAACTAGATTAGTGGCTCCATAGTTATAGCCATTTCAGGAGGATTACAGCCAAAACTCCTCTTTCCTGAGAAAGCCGGCTGAGAGCGGGGGTCCTCAGCAAGGCCGGGTTTTGGTGACAGCCATCTGGGACTCAGGGACCATTTCAACAATGCTGCAGAAAATAAAGGTGACTTGCAAACCTGGCCCGTTTGGTTCCAGGGGAAATCTCTCCCATTTTCCTTCCTGCCAGAGAACCCTGCTGCAGAGCTGGGGTCTCTGGCTTTGCTCACCGCTTTGTAATTTAAGTCACCTCAGCAAACCAAGTCACTTCGGGGAGGGGAGCGCTGTAATTTAATATAGGATAGAAACACAAAGAAGTTGTCGAGCTTAAAGTCTCCGACCCCGGCAAACAGGCTCATCAATCGCATCCTTTTGCAAAAGGGGTCCTGGATTGAACAGGGAGCAGGAATTACCTCCGGCTGAGCGAGGGCTGGGGTTTCTGCCTCTCCTTGGCCAAGACCTAACTCCCCAGCGCCTCAGCGGTGGCTGGGGTGACGGGAGAGCCGCACGTTAGAGGTGGACGGAGCGCAGGGTGCTGCCATTTATCTCCACGCCGCCTCGCAAACACCGTGTCGGCACAAAAGCCACCTCCGGTGCGGGGGGACGGGACGCGGGGCAGCCCTCCGCGACGGTGCGGGCTACAGGGCCCCGCAGCGGCCGCCACCCCCGCGCCTCCCCCGCTGCTCGGCCCCGGCGTCGTCACCGGATCCCCGGGCAGGGGGACGGGGGCGCGAAATACGAACCCGGGCGCGGAGCTACACGTGGAGGCTCCGGTAGCTGAGCGAGCCCGGGCCGGGCAGGCGGTGTCCCCCCCCCACCCCAGTTACCTTTCCCGTCCATGGCATGCACGAAATCCCCGTGATACATTTTACTCTTTAATTTCTCTTCCAAATTGAAACTCCTGATGCTGACAATTTCCTCCACGTCCGAGAGGTCCTCGTTCTCATCGTATCGCCTTCTGCCAATAGATCGCTAGAAAACAAAACAAAACAAAAAAGACCTCACATTGTCCGGAAAAAAAAATAAAAAATATATACCGGTGGGGAGGAAAGCGCATGGATGGTGCAGAAGGATTTGATAAACAGATTTTAGGGGAAATAATTAAGATGCTAAGACACAAATTGAACACGCATGCACGCACAACCTTTTCCATCCCGTGACACGGAACGAGAGAAGAATAACAGGTGTTTGGCTGCGGGAAAACTGCAATTTGGGCCGCCGTGCAGAGCCCGGCGTTGAACGGCAAGCAGGAGACAGGCGAAACTCGCCCAAAATTCACAAGCTACAGCCCCGAGGCGCTTTGCAATCCCGTAAAAAAACCGAGAACGGCGAGCAATGCTCCTGAGCAACCGGCTCATTTTTATTATTATTATTGCACGTGAATACAAGATAATTGCCAGGGAAGGAGGGTGCAGGGAGGGCTAATCGTTTGATCCGGCGCACAGCACCCAGGTTTCGGTATTTACATAATCCCAGTGTTTCCATAGTCACACCGGAAGCCGCGGTTTAAAAAACACAGCTCGCTTTATGTAACGCGGCGGCGGGCGCGCAGCCCCCGCGCTTTTACAGCGCCGACAGCGGGGGGTGGCGGACGGACCGCGGGCCAGGAACGAGTTAAACGCACGGGGGGGGGGGGGGGGGGTAGGCCCGGCAGAGGCCAGTGCCGCTTCTCCCGGGGAAGTTGCGGCGGGCGCGGAGCCGGTACCGGAGGACGGCGGGCCCCGCACAAAGGTAGGTGTCCCGGTTGGGGGGGCGGGGGGGGGGTCGGTCGGTGCACCAGCTGCCCCTCTCCCTGCACGTCCGCCCCGGCATCAGTCCCGCACACACACACACGCGGTGGATCAGCACAAACCCTTACCCACAGGCGAAAAAAAAATTAATATATTATCGTCCCACCCTCTCCTTCCCCTCGGTTAAATTCCACCCCCTTCCCCCGTGTCTCAGCCGCTCTCTTGCGGAATAAGTTGCTCCGCTGCCTGCGTTTTACATGCATTTCTTCCCTGGCAAACAATTAAGCAAAATCAGTTAAAAGGCACAAATCGGAAATAGACAGAAGCCAGCTACAGACCAATCTTCTTCCAGAGTCTTTCTCTGCCTCCATTTTTTTGGAGAGTTTCATCACTTAATTGTCAACAGTTCCTGTCCTGCATTTTTGGCCCAAATGGGGAGGAGGAAAAACAAAAGCCATCCAGGTCTCTCTAAAGTTTTGCAATTTTGCACCAGGACTTTTTTTTTTTTTTTTTTTTTTTTTTTTGGGGGGGAGGGGGCGGCGGCGATGCGTTTTGCGAAGTGCTAAGGAACCATTTCCAGGCACTGCGTGCGGAGCGGGGGCGCAGGCGTCGCACTGCCCGGAACGTAAACAGGGCCCGGGGGGGGGCGGGGGAGGGGGGGTGTCCGGAGGCGGCGGCGGCGGCGCGGTACCGGCTGCGGGGGAGGCGGTCACGAGTGCGCGGCACGCAGGCGCTGAGCGGGGCTGGGAGGGCGGGGGGGGGGGCGGAGAGTGCGGGCCCCCACCGAGCCGGACGTGCCCCCAGAGCGGAGCGGCCCTCCTTGCCGAGGGGCGGGGGAGGGCTCGCGTTGGGCAGCGGCTGCCCGGCCTCGCGTTCGAAACCCAGACGCGGTTTTGGAGGAGTCCCGCAAAGAGCGGTGAACTGAGGTAGCAAACACTGGAAAATAATCTTATAATACGTGGACCGCCGGTTAATCCTTGCGTTTGGCCAGGCGCTCTGTCCCACGCATGCTTGGCCTCGCCGTGTCCCTCTGCCACACGTGCAGCACCGCGTCCGGCCAGGCAAACACCGGCCGCTGCATGCAACGCTCAAAGATCTGCACCTATGTTCCAAACTACTCTAATTTGTCTTCTGGGAGCGGGTTCTCATAGCTATAACGTGTTATTCGGTGTTCAATAAAGCAAAATTGCCTTTATAATAAGCATGTACAACAGGTAGTTAGAAAGTGCATGAAAAACTAGGTAGAAATTATACAAAGTAGCTACGAATACAAAAAAAAAAAAAAATCTTAAGTATACTGCAGATTCCTAAGACTTTAATTTCTGGAACACCAGTTCACATCTACTCTAAATTGATGCTGAGCAAATACTGGGACCATCTGATGGCAATAGCAAGTTAGAGTGCAGGTTTTGAACAGCCTCTGGGTTCCGAAGTGGGGCTACTTTCTGAAGCGACGTCCTGCACCTCCTCTGCGCCCCTCACGAAAGGGAGCAGCAAAGCGTACCTAAACCCAGAGCCAGGGCGAATGGCTTTGTCAGTGCTCCTCTGGTTTGCTTTTTGCAATTTTTGAGATTGATGTTGAGAATAAATGTGTTTCTGCCTCTGGTACGGTACTTGTTCACTGTTATCTCTCCTGCGCCAGTAAAATTGGGAGTGCTCTGATCTAACCAGAGCAAATCTCAAAGCCATGCAAAGACAGTTTGAAATTTGCTTAATTCTCCAATCAGTTAAACACAGACCAAAACTTTTCTTAAAATAAGGCATTATTCTTGACTATTCCTGTCTGCTTCAGCCAACAGAAACATACTCGTACAGCATCCAGTTACCCTTTGCATACCTAACCAGTTACGTTCTAGGTGCTATATGAAACTTATTAAATACCATGCAAAAGATAAAACACATCAAAACTCAACTTTTGCTGGCCTCACCAGTCATCTCTTTGGAAAGATCCGTATTTTAATGAATCATGACATGTGGATAAAGGCAGGAGAGGACAGAGCTCTAACCTAAGATTTAAGGCAGTGAGCTTCTCCTACATCTGCCAGTAACTGTTTGCAGAATCTTGAAAAGTCATGTCCTCTTTCTCTAACATCTCCCTATTTGCAGATGATTGAATTTTACTGTCATACAGAAGTGTTGTATAGGCTATATATCGAAGTGTGGATTCCAGATGTCTATTACAGCAAATGCATGCATCCTGAAAAGAGGTATGTGTATGGTGACCTTTCAGGCGAGATTACTCAAAATTAAAGGCATGTGTATACATCTGTAGGATTGAGGCCAGAGTACTTGTACAAGATAAATGGATGTTCCTAGAGAATTAGCAGAGGAAAAAGTCGTAATCCATCCATTCTACGTAAGTCCACCAAAAAAGATAGAACAGAGACATAAAAGAAAAACTTAATTTTCTAATTTTTTTTTTTTTTTTACATGAACAATCTGGAACTCTTGGTGTATCAAGCAAACCCCCCAAAGACTGTATTAATCACGTACACCTGGAAACACCAGAGCACATTATTGAAGTATGGAAGTAGGTATGTTTCAGAAATATCGCAATTTTAATCTAGAGATCTCAAAAAATAGAAAACATGTTTTTAACCTTGTTTTAAGACACCAATTATTCTTACTGAACTACAATTCATTTTACCATTGAAATAATACTGTAATCTATGTATTAATAACAAAAACCCCATCTCAAAAGCGCTGGAAAGAAAAAACGGAGGGCAGCAAGATGTGAATTATGAGAATATCCACAGCTGCATTAGATGGGATAAAAACATTTAGAAGCAATATTAAACTGCGTGCTTCAGGACACAGGTTAGGTGCTGGCAGAGGAGGGTTAGGGCTCATTTCCCTTCCAAGCAGGTCACGCGCAGGCTTCCAGCAGTGCCTGGAGCTGGCCCCCCTCAGGCAGCACTTGGCCAGGGCTGCCGCAAGGCTGGCTTCCTTCACAGTCAAAAATACAGGAAAAAACCACTTTCTGTATTCATACCCTGAAAAGGGAGCAGTGATTATTGAGAAAGGAGCTAGTCTGACTGTATTAGGAAAAAAAAAGAAAGAAAGAAAGAAAAAAACACATAAAACTTATTTGCTGGATGTTAATGTAACTTAAATTATTTAAAATCCAATCACGACAGTGTGCTGGATTCTGACCTTCTTAGCTTGAAACTAGGAGCTATCATTTACTTAAACTTGTACTGCAGGGCTCATGCTAAAATAAGAACTGTAGTGCTGTATGAAGAAATGGGTTTATTTCACTCCTACTGAGCATTCAGACAGATATTTCCTATTGGATAGAATGGACGGAAGTAGTCTTAAAACATTTTTGAAGAATTTTTATCCCGTAAGACCTACCATTCTATACATTACCTTGGGTTAAGATGGAAGACTAGGTATGTAACCATTTCACTGTTTATGAAGGAAGCTAAAAATTACACAGTTTTTCTAGACATGACCAATGAAAATCTTTCCTCTGCATAAATCCCACCAACTAAACTTTAAGCTTTACTTTAGATGAGATGTGCAGAGATGCTTGCCTTAACCTCCTCGCTCTTTGGGACTGCTGACAAACCTTTATTTGCCTTTTGCAACTTCTAATGTGTTGTTTTTAATGCAGATCTACCATAATTTCCATTTTGTGGTAACCTGATTTGGTTTTGGTACAGCAACAGGCACAAATGGAAGTGAAGATTTGCATGTGAAGCTGGAAATATGTTTCAGAAAAACTGCTATGCAGAGGGTAACACCTTTGCATGCTCAGTACTGTACCACGTTAATCATATGGTACTCTGTGAACCTATTCTTCTTATTCAGTCCTCCTACAGAAAACAGAGAAGTACATTTTTAGCAGAGGAAAAAAATATGTCCTTGTGACAGTGTACAGATTTCTCAGGGCTTTCTGGAAAGAAACTTGGACTTCTGCCACCTGCTCCGATTGTGTTCATGCATAAATGATCCAGAGAATGGGCTGACATTACCTCTAATTAGGGGTAATAACAGCCTGCTGCTGAAAGAGCCATTCCCTTTCTCTTGCACGTGTTCTCTCATTTCTCCTGCATTAGGTCTAGTGTTTGTGCAGCCACAGGGTAAGTCAGTTCAGTGACCTGATCCAGCAGAAAACTCACCCATAAGAAAAAAAAAAAAAAACAGATTTTTTTTTTCACTAGGTCAATTTACTGAAGCTCTGTAGCTATTTGATGGGTGTAATCCACAGGATGGAGAGGAGAATGGGGTGAGATGAACGAGGAGTGCAGGACTACACCCTTTTGGTGGCCTTCTGCAATTGCACTGATCAGAGGTAACATCAAACCACAGCTTTGAACTCCAACATGATTTCAGAACTCCCTGAAGCATTTCTAAGAGTTAATTAAGCATGACTGACTCTTTTTGTTTCAGCTAACTCTAGAGTGCCAGTATAGAGGTGTGTAATAATGAGTAATTAGAGATGGAAATAAAATAATTTATCCTGTTTAGTCTGTACCTCAGAATGGAGCTATAAAATGGAACATAAATGGGAAAAAAGGTATACTGCTACAGTCCTAATATTTTAGTTGCAGAAGAAGGCTTGGTCCTTAATTTACCTTTTCCTATTTAACAAACTGTTTTTTTATTTCTGATGGGAAAGGAAATTATGCTTATTTCAAGGCTACAGTGCTGGGACTCGGAAGCTTAAAATTCCCCATGGGTTTGGTTTGGAAAAGTGGATGGGATGCCCTAATGCTGATTGTGGTGATGAGGTCTTCTGGGTATTTTTTTAAGAATTAAAGTACACGGAACAAAAAGTAGTGTTTTATAATGCTAACTTACGCTGGACTTTCACTCAATGGATGCTATACAGTAGTAGTGTAACCCATAAAAGAGAAAGAAGGTGGCAGACACTCCATGGAGTAATTTATACAACAGCAAAGGCTTTTATGGAAAGACTGTAAGTCAAACTCATTCTTCTACAGCGGTGTTTTAATGTCCCTGTAGATAAAAATCCAACCAAAAGTTGTTTATAACAAGAAGACAGCTCTGTTTGTTTCCTCAGAAGGGAATGAGATCAAATCTATGTGCTAAGAAATGCTACTTTCAGGAAATGCCTCTGAAAACTTCAGATTGGTAAGATTTTTTTCTTGGATGCTTCAACTATGTCTTTTTTAAAAGAATGCCATGCAAATGAAAAGCATTAAGTAACCTATGTTGTCATCGCTTTTACTGTGCAGTAAATGAATGACCTTGCAAATCAGAGAAAGGTGTGAAGAGAAGAACAAAGCAAAAATGTTAAAGACAATGTGCCACATTCTTCTTACTTGTAAATAAGGTGGAAAATTTACATGCAATAGAAAATCACCAGTGCTTTTGATTTCTAATGGAACTAGCATTGCAGTGATTCAGCTTGTATGTGGTCATCCCTGTGCCTGTAAATAGCAAAAGTATTCTTGTCCAGTATTATTTCTATTGTTAAAATCTTATTTTTCTCACTAGAAATCAATAGCAACAGGCTTGTCTCTTGCACATCCCTTAATTCTCCAGACCCACAAGTTTGACATGGCACTGTATTAAGTCTCACCTTTTTGTTGAAGACTAACTCTGAAACTTAGCTAATATTAATTAAGTCAAGATGTTCTTTGTATATGATAAGCTAACAAGTAGAGGACACTCAATCATCTCTAATCAGAAGAACAAAGTCGGTATACTTTAACCAAGGACATCCTACCAATTCAACCTTGAGGAAGACATTTAACCAGAAGGTTTTGAGGATGCTTTGTGTATGGTGCCAAACTACTGAAAAAACTAGGGGAAAGGTAATTCCAGCAGTGGTCACCACGACCACTGACCCTCTACCCAAATCACTGACTCGGAAGAAATAGGTGCAGTAACGGGACTGGGCATGTGTACTAATTTACATGCTAGGCAGGGAGACTCTAACCAATAATTTAATAGAATAATAATGCATATGTATTAGAAAGTTGAGTATGTTAAAATCTTGTGTGTAAATATATTGCAAAGAATCCCGCTTGGGGTACTTGATTTGTGGAAAACCAGCGAAAACCCAGGCTTGTGCAAACCTGAAATAAACGAGCAATGTCTCTCCTGAGTGTGTGATTATTGACGCCTTGCACACCGGGCGACGAATCCATCTCTTTCGGACATTTTCCAAAGTCATCTTCATAACTGTGCCATGTATTTGTTAGGGAGTTCTGCTATATGCCTCATTTTTCCCTCTGTAAAACACAGAAAAAAAAAATTAAAGTTTAAAGGGTTTGCATGAAGGTGGTAATAAAATCTTTCAGCACTGGCATACCTATCTGTTGAAATGTTCTGCTTGATCAACTTTACCAATTGCATGCTGATAAAAAATATTTATCGGGAGCTCTAGGCGTACAAAATGGTTATGAACACCTTAACTATGTGACAAACAGGTGCATCAGTTTTAACTGGAAGTGAGGGTGGGCCCTCAGTCTGGTTTAGATCCACAGGACAGATGTAGATAAAATGTTTACGCTTTTTAGGAGGGGAGGCTAAAGAAGGAAGTAGTTAAGAAATGGCTTTGTGGTTGCATTTTGAGGGAAGGCAGCAAGGAGCGGGGACAGAGCATGGGACCACCTCATCCCTCTCTGCCCTGAGCAGAGGGGCACCCGCCGCCGGGCAGGGGTGTACAAAACTGACTGAAAAACTACAGATTCCCGTCAACTACGCTCACAACCTGAGACTGCTCACCTGCCCCGCTGCCGCAGCCACCTGGAGGCCGCGCCCCAGGCTCCAGCCGGGCCTTGCTGAGGGTTTTTTTTTCCCCCGTACTGACCCACTCGGGGGGGCGGTGGGGACCACACCTCCCTCCGGGCCAGGCCCCGCTCACGGCTCCCGCCGGGCGTCAGCGAGGAGGCCGCGCTCTTCCCCTCCCTACAGCGGCGGGAACCGCCCTCTGGGCCGCGAGACCCGCCCGCCCTCAGGCTCCCTCGGGGGCTGACGGGAAGCGGCCGCGGAGGAGCGGGGCCGGGCCGCCCAGTGAGGCGGTGTCGGGGCGGTACCAGGCGGGCGGCGGCGCGCAGGCTCGCAGCGCCGCGGCGGCAGGCGCGGCCGCAGCACTGGCAGGAGCCGCCGCCGGGAGCCATGGGGTGTTAGCGCAGCTGGTGCCCTCGCTCTGCCGTCGGAAGGAGCCGCCGCCGCTTCCGCCGTGTGCCTCCCGCTCCGCTCCTCCGCCCGCCGCTGCCCGGAGCCCATGAGCCTGAACGAGCACTCGATGCAGGCGCTGTCCTGGCGGAAGCTCTACCTGAGCCGCGCCAAGCTGAAAGCCTCCAGCCGCACCTCCGCGCTGCTCTCCGGATTCGCCATGGTGAGCGGCCGGCCGCGCCCGCCGGGGCAGGGGGCCCGCCGCCTCCCCGGTAACCGGGTGCGGGCAGCGGTGTTACCGCTTCTCCTTTTCCCGAGCGGGGAACCCGCCGCCTCCCCTCAGCCTGCTGGCTGCAGCGGGGCTGGCGCCGGCGCGTGCCCCCCGGAGCGGCGGGAAGCGGGGCGGGCCCTGGCGCCTCTCCCCCTCAGCGCCCGGCCTGGCCTGGCCTCCAGCCCTGCGGGCAGCCGGGGTCAGCGGGGCCGAGGAGGAGGCGCAGAGGCCGCCCCGGGAGCAGCGGGGCTGGGTGGGGGTGCTCCGGTGGGCTCGCATCTGTAGCTGTCACGCCGCAAGTTAAAAGCTGCCTCGGGGCTTTTATCTCCGCCAAACAGCTCCGATATCTCGTGCGGGATTTTTTAATTTGCTCGTTGCTTTTTTTTTTTTTTTTTTTTTTTTTTTTTTTCCTGCCGAGGGTGTTTAGCGTGCCAAAGCTCACACTTGGCGGGGCGTTCCTGCCGCTTGCTCTCGTAGAAAACCCCGCCGGGTGCTGTAAATGTGAGGGTCAGCGTATTTTTGGGTGAGTACTTCCCTCGGCGATGCGGTGCCAAGAGTACAGCGGGCACACAGCCCCGCAGCTCCCGTGCTCCGCGCTCCCGCTCTTCCCAGACCGCGGCCGCACACGTTGTGCAGAGGCACGTGTTACACTGGAGCTATTTTTAGATAAATTAAGAAAAATAACTGATCAAAGTTGACTGTGTGCCTCCGGCTCGTTACATCCATCGTTAGTTATTTGCAGTTGTGGTGTTTCTCATTTTTATTCGAGGAAATCTTGGGTGTAGCTTAGTTTGGAGGTTAGTGCATGTTTTGGAAACGTCCTTTTTGTTAGTATGGGGGTTTTTTTTTGTTTTTGTTTGTTTGTTTGTTTGTGGTTTTTGTTTTGTTTTGTTTTGCTTTCGGGTTTGATACAGAAACGTAATCAGGTAAATCCTGATTGCCTCAGGTGAAAGCTCCATATAGACTGAGGTACGGTAACTTACAGGCTTCATCATATGTCCGGTCCTCTAACGTACTGAGCTGCCAACTCCGGGGTCAGCCCCTTTATTAATCTGTGTTCAAAATGCTTCACAGTTGCAAATACCGAATTGTACAGCTCTGACTTGCTCTGTTTCCATTTTTGCCCTGCTTAGCAGAAGGTGAGTATTTTCGGCCGTAAGATCCTGTTAAGAGCTATTGCTCTAATTAGAGGATGCTGTTTGAAAACACGGCAGCCGATCTGCAGCAGCCTTCTGACGGTCAAATAAATGTCACCGTCCTCCTTCAAAAGCTAAAAACAGACTGCAGCTCTTCGGGATGGTGGCGGACTGCTGTCCCTTTGAGTGACAGGCGACTGTGTTGGTGCAGCGGCATATTTGAGTTGGTTCTCCTTGGGTAACATGCATCGGGCTGGTAGCTCACGGTCCGCTGCTGCTAATGAGTTTTCCTTATTGTGCGCCCCTTCTCCTGTGTCAGAGCAGTTTGTCGGGGTGGATTCTTGAGTCGGGCTTTTATATTGAGAGAACATTGAAAAAGCTCTGTAGTTTATTGGCTTTTACAAATTTTCATCTAAGGGAGGTTGCATCTGCATTGATAAAATAGTTAGTTAAAAGTCGTATTTAATCTCTTAAATCCCTTTGGCTTTTCTCTAAATATATTCTATGTGGATGTACGAGGTGCGGCTTCTACTTCTTTTTTGATTCTCCAGAAGAGTTCTAGGAGTTCAGTGTCCTGCAGTTGAAAACTGCTGCTTTTGAATTTCTGTTTAGGATGTTTTCATGGAAAAGCCACTTTGTTCCATTAACGAAAATCTCTGGTTGCCAGGAATTTTACATGTGAACATTCATCGTATTTTAATTTTTGGAAGCTACTCCTCTGAAAAATATTCCACTTTTTTTTTTTTCTTCCTTTAACAAGATCACACTGGAAGTCAACTTGTAGCGTTATCGGTTTTGCTATGACAAATGTTCTGTAGCTCAGACTTCCTGATCTGTTTTCAGAAGAGCTGACTTAACTTTCGGGTATTTTTAGATTTCTTTTGAATAACTTTGCTTATCTTTTAAAGTTGTCCTTCGCAATTTCTGCCTTGAAAGGAGGACCTTCTTTCTGCTGTCACGCCTATGCATTGTTTACTAAATTCAGCAGATTCTTTGGCACCTGATATTTGAAAAAAACGCTTCTCAAGTACAATCTCGTCTTGGATCTAGAGCTTACAATAGCAATTAAGCGTCATTGTTCCTCTGTTTTCCTTATCGACACTAGGAAGAAAGAGCCTAAATGCCGCAACCAGGACCACCCAGCAAATTGACGGGAATTGTCGGCGGTGGAATGTGCTCGTTTCCACGCTAGCCCCGTTGATCCTTGATGTTTAATTAAACGGTCTTTGCATCCTCTAGGATGAGCTAAGTGTATCCACGCTAAACTGTTACTTTATTTTGGGCTGGTGTGTAACTGCAGCCATTTTGCAAAGTTTATTCCCTCAGATTGGTCACCCATACCTCGGTTAAATGATGCATGCCAAAGTCAGAGATTGCTGGGGTCAGTGATGCGTAGAGTATGAAACGCTCAGCCAAGTTGGAAATGTTATGCTTCCACGGAGATGACTGATTTAAAACCTGTTTTACAATTAGTTTGTGTTAGGGCTACACATCGCAGTTTGCCACTGTGTGTTAGCTTTGGAAACAGTTGCAGGGTCTGGTGGTTGCAAGCTGCTGTTGAAGCTGAGCTCCCGCAAGTAAACCCGAGCATTTACGTTGTGCAGGTTTCCATGGATGCTATCATCTAGTTCCGTAAGTCTAAGAGGAAATCTGTGACGCTTATAATTTTGCATTTAGCACGCTTTTCCAGTTTATGAGGCCAGATAAATTGTAGATTGTAGGGTATGTGTAGTCCATGAAAGAACAGAGGGTTCTTTCTGTGTGCCAGTGGAGGTATCGAGTATTTCTCACTTCTGTCTTATATCCCACATATTGATGTATGATTTTCTTTTTTTCTTCCATGCCTGTCTTTATTTCTTAATCCAGTTTGTCTCAGTGCTGGAAATATTTGCAGATAGTATCCAATATTGCAAGCAGTAACTCATCCACACCTACAGCAGCAGTATCAAGAGCTTCAGTGTAGACAGGCTGCTGATGGGTTGTTTTTGCTTGAACAATTAAGTGAACTAATTAGCATCATTTTGTCACCAGGGGCGTATCATGCAGCAGTATGACAACATCGTGATACCGGCGTTGCAAATATCATAGGGAAGTCGTTAGAGCCCAACAGTCTTCAAACTAGAAAACTCAAAGATCGCCTCCCATCCACTGATTAACAGCTCTGTGAAAATACCTGAGCATAAATTTGGGGTCTAAATTATACAACCACTGTGGTTGACTTAGTTATATTTAGGATTTGGAGGACACTAGTTACCAGACAGCATGCTTTTATTTGAAATACCTCTAATGTTTCAAGCTGACTAGACTGTTTTCTAGATAGTAATATATATGCTTCAAATATTGAGTTTCATCAAAGAACTGTCAACTCTCACCTTGGAAATATAGCCAACACGGTCTTCTGAAGACAGCTTAAGTCATTTTTGTAAAAGACTGACTGCACTGATAAATATTTATGAAACCGATTTCCATAATAATGGGTGACGTTGATGCGCGGTGGGACCAGGCACTGCTGCTGTCAGTGCTGTACAGACACTCAAGAAAGCACAGTCCTTGTCAGGTAAAGGTTGCTCTGCAGTTCTAAATACTAAAGTGGTCTCTGTAGAAGTTGTTTTAGCCGTATTTAACTGGATTGCTGGTAGAATTAACGTCAAACAGTGGCATTTTGTAACCTGCTGGAAAGTGTTACCGGCCCAGTTTTGTGGCTCCTGCTGCCTTTACATTGCTGTTGCACTTATAGGTTAGAACTGTGCTCTGAAGGATCTTCCCACATATAAAAGGCTTCTATTTCAGTCACGAAAGCAACGTTTTGTTGCTCCTTTGAGCATCCCTGTCTCAAGGTTGTAGATGAGCAAGGCAGGCAGTGTGGAGTATTGAAGGGTGTGAAGGTGTTACTAAGCTGCTGCTGCTTCTCCCTGCTGTGCTGTCTAATCTGACCTTGTAGTTATGGAATAGGTTTACTGTAAGTAACACCGTGTAGAGCTAGTACCTTCTCAAGATGCATTTACTCCCATTATATGGGTATTGCCTCTTCATGTTTACTAGCAAAATATAGTTAAATGCTGTATTTGTATTCCAGTGTTAGCTTTAGCAAATGTTAACGTGTTTTGCCATTCTGCAACATACGATAATCCGCAGAGTGAAGATTCTAGACTAATGGATAAATTATGCTTACATTCTCTTCTATACAAAACCAGCAATAACATCATTATTTTGATTTATCTTTTTAAATTTCTGGTGACTGATCCTGGCTCATGCAGAGTCTTTCTATGAGTTGTTTGTAACTCTTAATGAATGGTGCAGACACTGCGAGAGCCTGGCTCTGTGCCTCTGTTTTGAAGTGGATAGTACTGTCAGGAAAACAGAGACAGGCTGACTCGGGAACTGAGGACACAGCTAGAGGAGTGCTAATTTACAGTGATGCCATGACACTCCTCTCGATCTTGACTTTCCCACACATAGACAAGCAATGAGGTAGAAGATGGAATTTGTTATTGAAATAACCTTGTGATGGGAACCTCAAGACTTGGAGAAACCACTTCTATGTGCATGGAGGTTTTTTTCCTTCCAAGAGCAGTGTGTGCTATGAAGTCACTTGCAGATATAACTGTATGGCTAACTAGATGTAGTCAAGTCTAGTCCTGGCTGCAGCAAGTGAAGGTAAGAAAATATTTCTGCAGATAGGTGTTGATTAAAATATTTTAGTGATTACTGTGTGCAATTTTTCTTTGGTGTGTATTGGTCCAGCGAAGTGAAGCTGTTGCAGCACTGATATGCTTCTCCAGGTAACACTTGCATCCTCATCTCACTGTGCGGATGGACCCTTACACTATAAACTATAATGTTTGATCAACACAGCTTTCTTTTAAGCCATTCCTGATGTGCCGGCCTGTATAAAAATTGTCTGTCCTCTTAAAATAGTTTCCTATTTAGGAATGATAGCTGTGTCTTTACTAAGACTGGTATTTGAAGCTGATGTCCTTTCCGTCGGATTGTTACAGTCTGCGAGGCAGCTACCTGCACGAACGGTTGACATAGTAAGAATGTGATCATTCTGAGAGCCAGCATTTCTTGATGTATTCCATTGAGTGAGTCATTACAAGATTGTTGATATTTAAATCTAGTAACTTTTAATTGGACTGCTTTCTTACTCGGTGATTCTTGTCTGAATCTGTCAGATACAAAGGACAGGAGAGCACTTGCGATTGGAGCTTTAGGCTGGTCACACAGCATCTTGTGAGGAACAGGAGACAAATCTATAGCCATCCCATCACAGGGCCGTCAGTAGTTGTTGATGGCAGCCCCCTGGTTACAGAACATGGTTAGCTAAAATCAGGCGTTCTGTAGAGAAATGGCCGCGTGTGTTCTTCAGAACTATGATCAGCGGCGAGGAGTTTGAATGAGCTGTGGCTCTGTCCGGTCTGAAGCTCTCTAATCACGGGATGCTGAGCACAGTCGTGACACACAGCTCTATGTTAACACCAGTATTTGATACCGTGAGAGATGGTATGGCAGTTACCGTGCAGGCTCCCAGCCCGTGTTATATTCCTGCTGACCAGAGCTCAGAGTTGTCTTTTGGGGGAAAGGGAGGAGAGGAACTAATCTATAAATAGCTCATAAATAATACAGATTTACTTGAGATAAGACATTTTATTTCCTCTTTTCTATAGCAGTGGCTACTGATTCTGAAAAAGATGCAAGCCTATGATTGAGTCGGAAAGCTCTGTTCACTGCTGTTGCTATTACACGTGACAGCAAAAACAATTACCTTTTTTCCTGTGTTGAAAGTCTTTGAGTGTCAGTATGACCTGCTACATGGGTGGTTCTTCCCTTTGTTTTCCTTCTGATAGTTTTCTGTAATGTTTTATTTTCCTTGGATACTTCTTATTTCAGAAACCCTCGTCTTAAAATAGGAATTGAATTTGAAGCTTGCATTATGCTGGAATTAAAACCAACCCAAATAAAAATCTACATACTGCCTAGTAGCTTATAAAACTGGAGAATAATGCTAAAATATTCAGGCTGCTATGACTCCAAGACTCTCAGAAGCCTTAACATGGTTGTGTGTTCAAATTCAGTTACCTTCTGAAAACATCTGAATGCCCATCTTCCTTAGGCTTATGAGAACTCCAGACTTGCATCCTAATGTCTGGAGTGTCCTTTAATTTTGTCAGGAAGCTGTATCTCAGATTTACAGTTTTGTCAAGAGCTGTCGTGGATCTGTCAGTCATATCTGTAGGATGATCTGAAGTTAAAGTTAGCACTTCTTTGAGACAGGGATTAAACCAGATGACCTCTTGAGGTGCCTTCCAACCTACCTTGCTCTGTGATTATGCAGCAAGGCAGGATGCTGGCAGCACCATAACTGCACAGTAGAAATCATGTGGCAAGTGTTCAAAGTGGTGAAGGAGAAGGTGCCGAAACACATCGTATTGGATACTGTGCAGACACCAGTGACCTGCCCTAAGGGGCCTGTCTTGTGAACCAGCATAGAATCCTCATAGAGGGGACAGGAAATATCCTCCCGCGTAGAACATCAGCATGTACCTATGAGTTCAGGTTTTGTATGGGTTTGCATCCTATCAGATGACCTCTCTGGGGCCCTGTTTGTGTTATCTTACAAGAGCAGTCGTGATCTGTGCGTTTTGAAATTGCAGCAGAAGTAAAGGGGAGAAGAACTTCTGATGCTTTGCATCACTGTTTGAAAACGGGCACGGAGCGTCATAATGAAAAACTGAGCTTTTTGGTTTAGGAGCCTGGCTCAAGCTTGGCCCAGGAAGTAAAGAACAGAGGCTTGCAGTTGAAAAGAGCTGGCAGTTTTTCTGCTAATTTATGGTGAAAGAGTTCCCAAATTAGCTTCCTTGACAGTGTGAGGAAACAGAAAACATGAACTGATTTTTCACCTATGGGTTGAGCTGGAGTTACTCTGCCAGGCACGAATACAAGGAGGCTTTGCTGTTTGCCCCCCCACCCCGAGACTTTCCATCAAATTTAGTAGACTTTTAAAACCTTCAGGCATTCTGCATCCTACAGCTGCCCCAAAAGTCTCCATGTGAAGTGAGTCCTGAAGTATCTATTAATCCTGAATGAATTATTTCCCAACTCCTGCTTTTAGGGTGTTTCTAACACCAGTGTCACTTGTACTCCTGGTCTGGATGTCTCCTTTTAATAGTCACTTGTCCTTGTGATTCTGTCAGTGGTTTTCTAGGCACAGAGCTATCTGAGTATCTGAATGCTGCTTGAATTAAGCTGATTTCTTGGAGGATTTTGTTTTGATCATGCATATAATTATAGCCAAATCTAAAACAGGTACATATAGTTTAAATGTAATTATTTAGTATTCTTTTTAACTCAGGCTAGACAAAGAAGAGGAAGAAAAGATTTCTTGATACTCTATTGAAATAGGAAGAGTAGCTCCAGGACAACTCGTACATTGGAACTGAGAGTCTTCATCTTAGGAAGCTCTTTAGCGTCATGGTTATGTTGACATAGTAAGTACCAGGATAAAGGATTAAAAAGTTGTGCAATACTGTCTGTATATTTTTAAGTCTAGACATGCATCAGAAAATTTACAAGAAGAAAATTTGCTAAGTATGAAAATGAATCCTCAGTGGTGAAGGATTGCAATTGTTCTGTGAAAAACACAGGAAGCCAAACATCCCATGAGTGCATTGGGAGTTAACAAGCAATCCTGCAGAAGACAGACCTGATGACCAAATCTTTATCCTCTCAAATGTGACATTTACTACAGTTGAGAAATGGTATTTTTAAATTTTCAAGCAAAAATTGTATATGCATTAATAAAATTTCTTGTTGAGTTTCTGGTAACACTTGGAAACTGTTTGCTAGTTGGCTGGATGGTTAGGCTTATAACTATAAAAGCTTTCAATAAAGGAATTAAAATATTGGCAAATGGCCTTCAATGCCTGTTGAAACATGTCTGAGCAAAACCCTTGGGTCGCTTAATATATTTGGTGTGTTAGTGGTTAAGAGTTCTGGTGTCCTGGAACACGCTGGTTCTGGGAGCGTAAGATGGAGTAGGTGTAGCTTGGCTCACCTCTTGCAAAATAGCGAGGTTGAATATTCTTACTGTTTCTGCAGCTGCCTTTGGCTTCTAGTTTCTGTGTCTCCTTGCATCCATACTTCACAAAATTTTCTTCCTATCAGCTTGATGAGAATTGGAAATATATCCTGTAGGCAGAGTACTGTGCAAACCATTAATAATGCCTGGTGGTAATGAGCTAAACCTGTATCAATGGGACTCAAAAGAGTTGATTTGTTTCAGGCCCTGTTGTAGTAACTGGTTTCATGGTCTTTTTGAGGGCAAACTGGTGATGTTTCAGAAGAGCTAGGCTCACAGCTTAGTGCTTCCAAGAGTCTGAGGTCCTGGTACAACTACTTCCTCCTCAGTTACACAGGCCAGTGCCAGCTTTGTTGTTGATCAGAGGCATTGCAGAAATTGCTTAGCTCACTAAGCGAGCAGAAGACCACCACTTCTTAACCAGGTTGGCTTTTGCTGGGCTAGCAAGTTGAGTCCTTTCAACAAAGGATGAGGAGTTGGCGGCCAAGGTGCAGGAAGGGCTGGTGTGGATCAGTCTGAACTGTGCTGAATGGCAGCCCCTACGTCTTCCTTATAAGGTGTACATGTGTTTATATTTAGGATTGCTGGTTTTTTTTTTTTTTTTCTCTGCATTTTAAACATTTTGTCAATTTAATGAGATCCTTTGAGAAAGAGGACTAAAAATAGAGACCCTGTTGCATTATTCCCTCTTTGGAACTGTGCTTCTTTTGAAAGGCAAATTTATCAGGAAAGATTATTTTTCAAGAGAGTTGCTGGGATTAATGTCACTCATCAGTTGCACATACTTAAAACCACATGACAGTTTTAAAAACAGTTAAAAGGCATTGTAGTTCATTATCAAAAAATACTTGAGCTGGGTTTGAATTTCCTAGTGCTGTTATTTAATACTAATTTCTGCTCCTTAAGCACAGGCGTGCTTGGAGATCTGAGTTTATACAAGGGCATGGCTGCATCTGATACTGGAGGACTGGACCTTGGAGCATCTTCATGAGATAACACTGCTCACCCAGCAAGGAGGTTAGACATAGCTTCCAGAGTAAGAGTAGCTAGTGATGTCCGGGGTAGTCTGTATTACCTTTTCTGGGAGAGTATTGTGTTTCTTTCCTCCAGCCTCTAACAGGCCTGTTTGGCTACCATGGACACTGCGGAGGCTTTCACATTTTGAATCTGTTTCTAGAGTCTGCTTAAATACTTACTGAGTGAAGGAATACAGTTGAGAGCCCCATGGAAAGGTGATCCTTGTAATGAAAGGCTCCTGCTCTTCAGAACTTAAAAACAAGCATCCAAGGAGAAAAGATGACCAAGATTGTGATGTGCAGTCTGCTGCTTTTGCAGGCTTTCATGTTATAGGTACCTACTTCAAAGGACTTCATATGGTATCCATTCTACATATGTATAGGGCACAAAACATTGTCTAACACCCAGTAAAATTTATAACCTACAGTGAAAGATCAAAAGCTGCCGCTACAATATAAGACAGGAAACAAGAAATGTTTCACTTGAGTCCAAAGTATGTTGATCACAAAGTTCAGCTGTTTTGCTAGGATGTGCTGTTAATAGCTTTTGTGCATACTGGTTTGCTCTACAGTGGAACAGTAGGTATGAAAACAGTGGCCTTTGCTTGAGAGCTCAGACCTAAATTTGGACCTAATGAAAAGGGTGCAGATTGATATGAGGAGAAATTAAAATGCCGAGTGTTACTTTGAATCAGAGGATCTTCCAGAAACATGATTTCAACTTACAAGTTATTTGACTATAGATGATTTTAACGTAGGTAATTGTGTCTCTCTTCTTTCCCTTTCAGGTGGCTATGGTAGAAGTTCAGCTAGACACAGAGCATAACTACCCTCCAGGTCTCTTGATAGCCTTCAGTGCCTGTACTACTGTCCTTGTTGCAGTTCACCTTTTTGCACTCATGATAAGTACCTGCATTCTTCCAAACATAGAGGCTGTTAGCAATGTGCATAATCTCAACTCTGTAAAGGAATCTCCTCACGACCGTATGCATCGGCACATTGAGCTTGCGTGGGCATTTTCTACTGTCATTGGGACTTTGCTCTTTCTTGCAGAGGTGGTGTTACTGTGTTGGGTGAAGTTTCTTCCTTTAAAGAAGAAAACTGATAATCCCCTCCAGAGCAACAGTTCTACCATCACATCGGGACAGGCAGCAGCCATTGCGTCAACGTCGATTATGGTTCCCTTTGGATTGATTTTCATTGTGTTTGCAGTCCACTTCTACAGGTCACTGGTGAGCCATAAAACAGACAGGCAGTTTCAAGAACTGAATGAACTTGCTGAATTTGCACGGCTCCAGGATCAGCTGGACCACAGAGGTGATACCATCTCCTCGGCTGTTACCCATTTTGCGTAAACCTGTACTTAAAGAAAATAAACCCACTGTTCTACTTCTGCCTTGTTATGTTGACTTCCCTGTGGATGAACTGGTTGAACTGTTGATTACTGTTTAAAGAGAGATTATAGATGTTGTTCTAACCCTTTAGAGAAAAAAAAAATTTGTTCCTTTCATAAAATTTTGGCTATCAGAAGGAAAGGACGGTGGAGTATGCTTGCACTGCACGTGCATCCCTCCTCTTGTGAGCACGGTCTGGATTGCTTCTTGTTAATGCTGAGTGGTGGCTGTATAAATACATGGAAAATAACATTGTCAATGTGGGTATTTTGTTAGGGATGGATAGAGAAGCCTTTTTTCCTCTCTTTATTTGATGTTGACATTTACTAGATACTGCTTGTCCAATCCATATTGCATGGCATGATACAAATTACTTGGGATACGCAGCAATTAGCACTTGGTTTCGGTGCTAGCGCTGTTCTCTCTAGAAAGCCTGACAGATGGTAAAGTGAAAGCTTTCCCACCACTTTCCCCACTATGTTTTGCAGCCAAGTAATTATTACTTTACTGATTTCTCCAGCGCTTTTTTTCCCAGTTACACGTTTTATAACTCACTAAACACCATGACTAGTCTTACTGCGATGTAGTATGACCACATGAGTAGGAATGAGACTCTACTCTTCCTTGGAAGAAAATAAAAGCAATAACTGTTTTAAAGTTCTCATGAGCTGGCACATATTATCTAGAGAGAGAGTGTGAGAGAGAGAGAGTTTCCCATTTAGGAATCTCTTTTTAAAAAGAAGGAACTAGATGGAGATTATCACTGGATTTTTTTTTTTTGCTTGAAAATGAGAACCACTGCTGTCTTTTCCAAGCCAAAGTAGTAATTATTTCATACTTTTATATAAAAAATATATTTTTAATAAATCTTCAGATACAAGCAGCAAAAGGTGCTTTCTCTGCATTGGATTCCCAAGTAATTAGCTATGCCTTGGTCTTCCTTATTTAGAAAACGTCTTCTCTGTGCTGAAATGTTGTATTTAATAACTTGTTAATACATTTTTTTCTTCCAAAGGATCTGGAAGACTACTTTTCTCTGTGTAGATTTATTTATGAAAGTAGATTTGTAATTAATATTGCTGCTTACTTTCAGGCACACATCTGTGACAGCGAGGCTACTGTGTCATTTTTTATTTCCTTTATAAACAAAAAAAAAGCCCAGCTAGAGGAAAATAAAAGAAAAAATTTTAAGAGTAAATATTCCCCAACTGTTTTTTTTTTTAATTTAAATTTTTTTTGTGTATGTGTCTACCTGCCTGAAAAGGAAAACTCTGTCACACACACCCTAAAACCAAACACAAGAAACCAACTACCCACTCACAAATAAGCTACAGACACTCAAAACACACTACAACTTCACTCACTACACATACCAACACTCACACTCTGGCAAGCCGATGCTCCCAAGAGCCTGCTGTAACCCGCTATCTCCCTATGGCTGCAATGCTCGCTCCCCAAAAATCACAAGAAATCACAAGCCTCAAAACAAAAAAAAAAAAGACACCCACCCCCCCAAACACACACACAAGAAAAACCCCACTAAATAAAAAAAAAACAAAACCACACCACTATACCAGCAATAACCCCACCCCCTAGCCTATTCTGCACCCAGCCTTTGCAGACAACCATCACCTGACACACCATCCAGGACCCAGAGCCAAAAAAAACAACCCCACCCACAATAAAACCCAGAAAAACCCCACAAACACACCCACCAAACCTCACAACAGGGGGTAGAATCCCTTCTACTCCACTTTTCTGCTTAGACTGCTATGCCTAAAGTAATTCACAACACCAAACACTAAGCATTAATACACTTCACAGCTAGACCTCTAGTAACATGGAAAGCAATTACTCCCTCAAAAAACACTCGCTCTACCCTTGCTTCACCACAATAATTCTAGTGACTTATCACCAATCCACCTAGCCTTGACTCTACACACCCCCCAGTCAGGGCAGCTCCAGCCAACCACACACATGCAGAGACAGTCAATACACAAACCACATCAAACACCACACCTCAAAGGTCAGAAAAAGTTACCTGCAAGAAGAATGACCACCAGATGGAAAAATATCGTCAAGAAATAAGACCTGCAGGACCATGACATGAATAACAGAAGACTCTGGCAGCGGCAGACCAAGAGTAGAACAGAGCCCCTAACAAGACCTTACTCTCAAAAGTGAGAGGATGGACGCGCAAGAAGCCTGCACCCAAGACCTAGAGAACATCGGGATGCAGGGAAGAAGTCCCAGTCCATGAAAATGGACAGCAAGAAAACAGAGCTGCTCACGCAGCCGAGAACAACGCCAGATAAGAAGGTGGTCCCTAAACTTTCAAGAGACACGATGGGTCGATGATTTAGACTTGTAATGCCATAAAAGAGCCCGATCGGGACTGCACTGCTGACTATTGTCCTTTGAGAGGGCAGCTACAGCAACCGAGTAACCTGCCATGCTCCTTGACCGTACGGATGACACCTACGCCCAAGAAAGGTCTAAGAGACAGAAGACAGACCACACAAAAAACACAACAGGCTGGAACTGCCCTGCCTGCTCCACCGTCATGCTGAAGATTAACCCATCCATCTTGTACCTGCTAAAAGGGGACTGCTCCTGGACAAGCCCACCACACTACCTGGCTTTTACAACCGCTTCCTGAAAGGGCCAACCTTATCCTTTCCTTGCCCCGATCCCTCGCCAGCACCCATGCATCAACTTATCTTTCGGAGCCCCGGAACCCCAATTCTGTCCTCGACAAGAAAACCGCAGTCGCTCCACTAGATCGCATCCTCGCTCTCGAGGTCCCGCTTCATCTGCAAAAAGAGAAAAGCAGACACCGATCCTGACACAACAACACAAGTACGCAGCCTCTTTTGGATTGACACAAACATTTCCCACGGCACGCCCCACCTCTGACGAAACAGTTTAACCTGCTTACCTGGTCAGTGCTGATGCCAGAGTCAAACACCGCAGCTATCCTTCACTGTAGCACCTAAGATAGCGAGAGACAAAATTACTATTAGACTCGCAAGAAAGAACCGACCCCACCCACCTCCGGTCCCTCACCCGGCTCACCTCGGAAGCTCACATGGCTCTGCACGTGGCCTGTGCGCAACCTGCAACACAAAGTAAAAACACTATGCTGAGTCACCACATAAAACATTGTTGGTAATAACCTGGCCCCCAAGCACCTCACCTTCTGAATCCGCTCCTCAGGGTAGACTGCCATCCCTCGAAGCCTGGAAATGACACCTACAAGAAACCCAAACACAAAAACACATGCTGACAAATTGCCCAAACACTCGGTCAGCTGCCACTATGCCCGCCTCCGTCCCCTTTACCTGGGCGACCTGCCCGCCTAAGGTCCATCCGTTCCAGTTCCAACATTCAAGCTAGAACAGCACCTGCAAACCAAAACCAGATATTGCTAAATATTTCAACACCAACAACACACCTGAAAAAACAACTTCTACTTCAACACACCAATTGCCTTTCACCTTGCCCGAGTCCGTTCTGGCGCCCTTCTCTGTGTTCGTCTCTACCACCCCTGCAATAAAAAGGAAAAAAAATTACTTCAGTTTAGTCCTATAACCACTCATCACTCACTGCATCTAATACCACACGCTCACCCACCATCTTAACCGCTCACCTCTCCTCCGTCACCTCTCGGTGCACGGCTCGTCCCGCTGCATCTGTAGAAACATGAACGGGAAACTAGTCGACCGCATGCAGAGCAATAGGTTAGCAGATTCAGAGAAGTCTTTTTTCAAATTTAACAATACCTCACCTACAACCCAACTGCACACTGCCATTACAAGGCAGACAGAAATCAAATATTGGACTCTATCCCTACAAACCTTCACACCTTCAAGATCCCATGTGCTCCACTCTGACCAAGGCTGCCCCTCCCAGACAGTTCCGGTCATCCCATCGCCACCCACAAAAGGCTACAAAAGTGGCCCTCCCCACCCCTGCTCATTGCCACAAAACTATGCCACCTTTGCTTCCACCATCTGGGCATATCAACATGTTCATGGCAGACTCTTATTGCTACTCCACCTTACCCTCACTCTACAGGTCCAAGCACAGCAGCTCTGAGCCAAAAATACACAAACACGCACACAGACATTAGACAGAAAGCTGAACTATATGCCTCAAATAACAAGAAACACTCTTGGCTGAAAGGAAACTATAGAAAATGAGTAAGACCTGAGGGTACGATACAGCAATGACACGAGGTACTCTGGCAGCACCAGAGAAAGAAATAAGCATTGTGGCCTGGAACAAGGTCTTACTCCCCAGTCTAAGAAAACATATGCACAAGAAGCCTGGCATCAACATCTAGATAACCTCAGGATACAGAGAAGAAGTCCCAGTCCCTGAAAAAGGACTGCTGAAGAGCAGAACTGCTCACATAGCCGAGAACAAACTCCAGAATAGAGGATGGTCTCCCAACTTCTGACACGTGAGAACGATCCACATGCAAACCTCATAACATCATAAAAGGGCCCTATGTGGACCATGCCGATGAGAACCCATGTTTGGGACCCGAATACCGGTGCCTGAGGCGTCTGCCTTACACCTTGAGCAAAAGGAGAGCGCCGAGACTCAAGGAAGGTCCAGAACACAGAAGACAAACCACACAAACAGAACAACAACAGACAGTGGCTGGAACTGCCCTGCCTGGCACACCCTATTATTGTGCTGAATGGTAACCCGCCCCCTTTACCTGCTGAAAGGGACTATTCCCAGACAGGCCTTCTGCTCCACACTACCATTGAAACCCCTTCCGGAAATTGTTAGCCTGGACCCCTCCCTTCTCCCACCCCTTTCGAACGCCCATGCCCAAACTTAACTTTCAGAAGACCGGGACTCTGAATCCATCAACAACAAGAAAAACCACGGTTGCTCCACTGGATTACACCTGCGATGGCCAGGACGCTCTTCTTTATCTGCAAAGACAAAAGCCAACACCAATCCTCACAAAACAGCACCGTAAGCCAACACTGCATCCATCGACATGAGTGTTTCCTACAACATGCCCCACCTCAGACAAAGCAATGTCTACAGCTCACCTGCTCCACAGCCAATGCCAGACTCAAACACTGTGGTGGTCCTTCACTGAGGCACCTGAGATAGCAAGAGACAGAGGATTACCCTTGCTGTTAGAATAAACCATCGGCCCCAGCCTCCTCTCCACCACAGGGTGGCGCACCTCAAAGGCTGATGTGGCTCCACAGGCAACCCACACACAACCTGTGACACCAAGGAGAAACGTTACACTGAGTATTAAAACAGACTCTTACATCTTGGCCCACAACCTCCTCACCTTCTCACGCTGCTCTTCAGTAGAGGGCACCGTCGCTCCAGACAGTGCCTACGAAAAAACACAAGTAGAAAGACACACCCTGAGAGACGGCCCAAGATCTCAGTCTGGCCACACCTAAGCCCATCTCTTACTCCTTTACCTAGGCACCTCGCCCAACCAGGATCCGTCACTTGCAATGGCCACCTTGAGGCGGGCGCAGCACCTGCAAACTCCAAACAACATGGTCCGATTAAGATACCACCAGCCACTCAACACCTTAAAAACAACCGCTACCTCAGCCCACCAGTCACGGCTCACCTTGCCCGAGTCCGCTCTGGTACGCATCGGTCATAGTACTCATCTCCACAGACCTGCAGATTAAAAAGAATAGCAATACCTCAATTTAGGCTCATTGCCCGTTCCCTCTAATACCACAGAGCCGCTCACCTTCTTACCGCTCCACACTCCATCACCTTTCTGTGTGTGGCTTAGCCCTCTGCACCTGTAGAAACAACAACATCAAACAGTGCAACCACACTCACAGCAATGCCTTAACAGATTCTAAGACTTCTTATTTTAAATTTAGAATTACCACCTAGAACCCAACTGCAGGCTGCCACTAAAAGACATTTAAAAACCCAGACATCGAGCCCTGCACGTACAAGCCCTCACTTCAAGATTCCATCTTCTCAACTAGTGCTCCAGCTGCCCCTCCCGCACACCTCTGGTCATCCCCTGGCACCCTCAAATTATTATTTGACTTGCTCTCTTCACCTGCAACAAAGAGCTGCTGAACAGCACATTACCACACAACCTTTGCCTCAATGATCGAGGCATACTGCTATGTTCATTAGAGACTCCTAACACCACTCCACCTTACTGTCGCTCTACAGCTCAAGTCAGGGCAGATCCAATACACAGGACAATACACAATACACAATACACAGGACCCTGTAAACTACAAGGCTGAACCAAAAGAGAGGTATCTGAGCTGGAAAGATGATGTCCAGATGGAAAAATGACGTCCAGATGGAAAAATTCCTCGGAGAGGAAGATGACCGGCGAGACCGAGATGGCTACGAGAGGATGCTCTCCAGCACCACCAGAGTACAATGTCAGGGCCAGGGACCGGACCTTACTCTACAAACAGAGAATACAGTTGTGCGACAAGCCTGAATTCTAGACCTAAAAACATCAGGAAGCAAGGAAGCAATCCCGCTCTGAAGAATCAACGGCTAGAGAGCAGAGCCGCTGCTGAGAACGACGCCATCGAAGAGGACCGTCCCTAATCTTCCGCGACCCGAGAACAATCGGCGCCCAAAGCTTACGACACCGTAAAAGAAGGGCCCGATCGGGACCGTGCCAGCGAGTACCGGCGTCAAAGACCCTCAGGATGGCTCCCGCTATGCTCCTTAAGCAAAAAAAAAATGCATTGATGCCCAAGGAAGGTCAAATACACAAGAGACAAACCACACGAGGGACAAAACAGACACGGGCTGGAGCTGCCCTGCCCAGGCAAGTATTATCCTGAGGAATAAGTAGCCTCATTTACCTCCCCAATGCAGTCTCTCCTCAAATACCCCTTCTACCCTACTATATTCTACAAAACCCCTTTCTGTCATTGCTAACCTCTTCTCCTCCCACCCTGCACCCCTCTCCGATACCCGTTCCTCCACTTAGCTTTCACAGGGCCGGGGGTCTGACTGCATCCTCAACAAAAAAACCTTGTGGTGGCTCCAATGAATTATTCCTTCGGTTGCCGGGTCCCTCTTCGTCACCTGCGTAAGATAAAGCCAGTGTGATCCTTCAGAAACAGGTGTGAGTCCGCATCACCTTGGAGAACATAGACGTTACTGACAACATGTCCCAGCTCAGACAAACCGCCATCTGCCACTCACCTGCGCGGTGAGCAATTCCAGACTCGGACCTTGTGGCCATCCTTCCTCATCGCACCTAAGATTACAGACACAAAGTTAACGTGGCGCTTGCGAAAAAGCTCCTACCTCACCCTCCGCCTGTCCGCCACCCGGCTCGCTTCCAGCACGGGTGCGGCTCTGCGGGCCGCCCGCACGGGATCTGCGACGTGAAGGAGAAACACTATGCCGGGTAGCCGTGTAAAACTTGTCTCTCAAATGTCGGCCCTCGACCGCCTGACCTTGTCAGATAGTTCAACAACAGGCATAGCCACCCCTTAGAGAGTGCGGGCGGCACCTACAAAAACCCTAAATGAACAGACACATGCTGAGATAATGCCTGAAACCTCAGTCTGCGGGCATCTAGGTCCATCTCCTCATCCTTTACCCGGACGGCTCGCCCACCTAGTGTCCCTTGGTTCCGCTTGCCTCGTTGAGGCTGGCACACCATCTGCAAAGCCTGAACGAAGATTGCTTAAAACCACATTGGCAGTGCGACAGTTGAAAAATAACCTCTGCTTCAGCCCTCCGACTGCAACTCGCCTTCACCGAGATTGCTCCGGAGCCCATCTCACACAGTGCTCATCAAAACAGACATTAAAATGTGAAAAAAAAAAGTAATATCTCAGTTTAATGCTACAGCCACGCTGCACTCATTTGCTCTATTACTGCACACCAACTCACCTCCTTATCATTCACCTCTCCTCCGCTGTGCTTTAGTGCTCGGCTTGACCCTCTGCATCTGTAGAAACATTAGCGGCAAATAAGTCACCTGGCTGCAGAGCAATAGCTTAGTGATCCCATAGAGATGACTAGAAAAGGTGATAAGCTGTCCTACACGCTGAAAAACATTAAGCCTTACACCCCTCTTCCTTTTTGAAATTCCACATATGGGTGCATACAAGATGCTCACCTTGACCCCTGGCAGGTAATCTCACTTTCAATCCTACTAAGATGTGATATCAAGTACTCACACAGGCTGCAGCAAAACTGGTGAAAGATACTACAGTCTCATCTTCAATGAAGTAGGAAGCTCCAGCAAAATACACGGCATCTAGAGTTAAAAATAAAACAAAAATCATTAAGCCATTTAACTATCATTTAACACTTAATACAAAAACATCAATATATATTTTTTTAAATCATCCAGCTGCATACAGGTGCCCTTTTCACTACACATGCAGCTAAAACTTGACTGATTGTAGAAGTCCTACCTGAAACACACATCTCTACCACTTCAAATGTCAAAACACAGCTGCTTAAACAGCTTTGCAAGCTCAAAAGCTGCAAGTCATTGAAGAAAAAGCAGACCACTCACCCCCTAGAAAGCCAGGAACACCATGACCTCCCTCAGCCAGGGCTGTGCCTCATATACCCCACGCCCCGCCCATCTCCATTCCCACAATCCCCTGGGAAAGAGGCGGGACCAGCTGGCAAAAGGGATAAAAGCAGCCAGAGGAGTAACAGAGAGTTTTCTAGTCTGCCTTAAGTTTGTATCTTAGGAGGTTTGTATCTTATTTCTTTATGAATGGAGGAAATAACCCTTAAGTAAAGGACAGTGCTGGCTCGTTTGCTGTAGCTCCATCTATTAAATTGGGAACCTGACCAGGTATGGAAAAAAAACTACACTACTACTATGTGTAGTTAGAAAGTCAACAGCTGTTGTACTGAGATACCAAAGACAAGAGATGTTGTACTTTAGTCCTGCTCAAGACCTGACTATGCAGTCTCTCTCTCACTATCCCCACTCTCTGTCTAAATAGGGAGAAATAATGTAATAAAAAAGGCTTAGCACTTGCGATGAGAACAGGGAGACATCCTTAAAAAAACCATTGTGGACCAGGCTGATCTTGCAGACAACTATTTGGTTGTTATTAAAACCAAAGCAGGATGATATGAAAGAGAAGAAGATAACTTGCCCCATCCCTTCCTCTTCTTGGGCTTAACTTAATTTCAATTATGTCTATCTCCTCTCCTCCTCACCGCCCCCTCCCCCCCCCCCGCCCACCTAAATGCACATATAAAAACAGGGAAGGGGGGTTAGGGACACTGCTTCACATGAAGTGTTAAGTAACTCCTTTCTCCCCACAAGAAACAACAGCTCACATTCCTCCCCTGTTCCAGTCTGGGGTCCCCTCTACTGCCACAGTCCATTCTGACCTGCTCTGGCGTAGGTCCTTTTTCCATTGGATGCATTCCATCCATAACACCTGCCCCAACACAGGCCTTGCAAACACCACAACCTCAGCTGAGCATATGTCTGCCCTGGCATGGGATCCTCCACGGGCTATAGGTGGATCTCTGCCCTTCTGTGGGCCTCAGTGGCCTACAGAGATAGAGCTGGCTTTGCAATGGTCTTCACCATGACTTGCAGAGAAACCTTGGCCAGCAGCAACAGTACTCAAACCGCTGCTCATAGAATGATTGAATCAAAGGATAGCAGGGGTGGGAAATGACAATGTAAAGGCAAAATAATCCAAAATCGCTGCAAAGAACAGGAATGTATTAAATGAGAAAGGATTACTCACTGGCCGTTCCCAGGGCATCTACAGCACCACAGACATTGGGGCTCCAGGCTTTCCCTGACGAACGGCGCTTCGACGTTTACCACCAGCTGCATGTGGGCGCCCACTGGAAAAAAAACCCAGAAAAATTCACGAACGTCGGACGATTGCTCCCACACCAAAAGTGCCAGCAACTCAAGCTCTTGCTGCTCCTCACTGGCCGTTGACGCCACATCTACACACCAGACATTGGGGCTCTGGGCTTTCCCTGACAAACAGCGCTTTGACATTTCCCATCAACTGCACAGGGCCCCGTACTAAAAAAATAGCCTAAAAATCACCAACGTCGGATGATTGCTCCCACACCAAAAGTGCCAGCAACTCAAGCTCTTGCTGCTCCTCACCGGCCGTTCATGCTGCAACTACAGCACCACAGACATCGGGGCTCCAGGCTTTCCCGGATGAACAGTGCTTCAGAGTTTAACATAAACTGCACAGGGGCAGCCAGTAAAAAATTTGCCCTGAAATGTGCGAACGTCGGACGATTGATCCCACACCAAAAAATCTCAGAGCCCCAATGTCTCTGGTGCTGTAGATGTGCTGTGAATGGCCGGAGATGAGCAGCAAGAGCTTGAGTTGCTGGCACTTTTGGTGTGGGAGCAATCGTCTGACGTTGGTCATTTTTAGGTTTTTTTTTTTCTGTGGGCGCCCATGTGCAGTTGATGGTAAAAGTCGAAGTGCTGTTCGTCAAGGTAAGCACAGAGCCCCGATGTCTGTGGTGCTGTAGATGTGCTGCCAGTGGCCGCTGAGGAGCAGCAAGAGCTTGAGTTGCTGGCACTTTTGGTGTGGGAGCAATCATCTGACATTCGTGTTTTTTATGGGGTTTTTTTTTGTGCTCCCATGTGCAGTTAATGGATATCGTTGAAGCGCTGTTTTTCAGGGAAACCCCGGAGCCCCGATGTCTGTGGTGCTGTAGATGCGCTGTGAATGGCCTGTGAGGAGCAGCAAGAGCCTGAGTTGCTGGCACTTTTGCTGTGGGAGCAATCGTCCAACGTTCATGATTTTAGGTGATTTTTTTTCTGTGGGCGCTGCTGTGCAGTTGATGGTAGATGTCGAAGCGCTGTTCATCAAGGAAATCCCAGAGCCGCAATATCAGTGGTGCTGTAGGTGCGCTGTGAATGGCCGGTGAGGACCAGCAAGAGCCTGAGTTGCTGGCACTTTTGGTGTGGGAGCAATCGTCCGACGTTCGTTATGTCTTCCTCTGGTGGCTTTCCAAAATCTTTGCCTTCTGGCCAGTCCGTAATTACTTCTAATATGCCTCGGTGATTGGGGTTTCCTATTCGGGCCCACTGTGTGAGCAGTGCAACCCACTTGCTCCATGTAGCATCCGTTGCATGATGCGCAGAGGGGACCCTTCCTTTGAACATCCAGCCCAGCACTGGCAGTCGGGGTGCCAAGAGGAGCTGTGCTTCAGTACCAATCACTTCTGAAGCAGCTCGAACTCCTTCGTATGCTGACAGGATTTCTTTTCCGATTGGAGTATAGCAGGCTTCAGATCCTTTATATCCCCGGCTCCAAAACCCAAGGGGTCGACCACGGGTTTCCCCTGACTCACAAACCATGACTCTTAGACCATGAGGGTTCCGACATTTGCCACCATCTGAGCTCGGCAGCCCTTTGAGAATAAATCTTAAAAATTACGCACATCAGACGATTGCTCCAACACCAGAAGTGCTGAAAGCACTTGCTACTCCTCACCGGCTCTTGCAACCACATCTTCAGGCCTAGAAACATTGGGGCTTGGGGCTTTCCTTGACCACTAGGATTCTGACATTTACCACCACCTACAGCTGGCCGCCCAGTCATCAAAAATCTTGAGAGTGAGACGTGAGACAACTGCTCCTACACTAAAGTGTCAGTTCTGAAAGCTCTTGCTGCTCCTAACTGGCTCTTTCCGCCACAATCTACATCGCCACAAACAATGGGGTAGTAGGCTTTTATGCACCACCAGGACTCCGGCATTTACAATGGAAACCATGCTAAGGCACATGGAGAGCAAGGAGGTGGTTGGTGACTGCCAACATGGCTTCACCAAGGGCAGATCATGCCTGACCAATTTGGTGGCCTTCTATGACGGGGTGACGGCATCGGTGGACAAGGGACGAGCAACTGACATCATCTACCTGGACTTGTGCAAAGCTTTTGACACTGTCCCGCACGACATCCTTCTCTCTAAACTGGAGACATGGGTTTGATGGACGGACCACTCGGTGGATAAGGAGTTGGCTGGATGGCCGCACTCAGAGAGTGGTGGTCAACGGCTCAATGTCCATGTGGAGACCGGTCACGAGTGGTGTCCCTCAGAGGTCCATGTTGGGCCCGGCCCTGTTCAACATCTTTGTCGGTGACATGGACAGTGGGATAGAGTGCACCCTCAGCAAGTTCACTGATGACACCAAGCTGTGTGGTGCCGTCGACACGCTGGAAGGGAGGGATGCCATCCAGAGGGACCTGGACAGGCTGGAGAGGTGGGCCTGTGCCAACCTCATGAAGTTCAAGCAGGCCAAGTGCAAGGTCCTGCACCTGGCTCATGGAAATCCCAGGCACAAATAGAGGCTGGGCGGGGAATGGATTGAGAGCAGCCCTAAGGAGAAGGACTTGGGAGTGCTGGTGGATGAGAAGCTTAACATGAGCCGGCAATGCGCCCTTGTGGCTCAGAAGGCCAACCGCATCCTGGGCTGCATCAAGAGGAGCGTGGCCAGCAGGTCGAGGGAGGTGATTCTCACCCTCTACTCTGCCCTGGTGAGACCCCACCTGGAGTACCGTGTCCAGTTCTGGAGCCCCCAACACAAGAAGGACATGGACCAGTTGGAGAAGGTCCAGTGAAGGCCACGAAGATGATAAAAGGGCTGGAGCACCTCTCTTATGAGGACAGGCTGAGAGAGTTGGGGCTGTTCAGCCTGGGGAAAAGAAGGCTCTGGGGAGACCTGATAGCAGTCTTCCAATACCTCAAGGGGGCCTACAAGAAAGATGGGGAGAGGCTGTTTAGTAGGGCCTGTTGCAATAGGACTAGAGGTAATGGTTTTAAAATAGTGGGGGGTAGATTTAGATTAGAAATTAGGAAAAAATTTTTTACAATGCGAGTTATAGAACACTGGAACAGGTTGCCCAGAAAGGCGGTGGAGGCCCCATTCGTGGAAACGTTCAAGGCCAGGCTGGATGAGGCTCTGAGCAACCTGATCCAGTCAGGGATGTCCCTGCTCCTTGCAGGGGGGTTGGACTAGATGACCTTTGAAGGTCCCTTCCAACCCTAACCATTCTATGATTCTATAATCACTTAGAGCTTGCCGCCCAGTTACCAAAAATCTTTAAAATCATGACTGTTGGACGATAGATCCCACTGCAGAATTGGCAGCTCTGAAAGCTCTTGCTGCTCCTTACCGGCTCTTGCCAACGCATCTACAGGCCTGCAAACACAGGGCTCTGGGCTTTCATAGACCACCAGGACCGAATGTTTACCATCACCTAGAGCTGGCTGCCCAGTGAGAAAAAAATCTTTAAAATCACAAAGGTCGGATGACAAATCCCACACCAGAACTGCCAGCTCTGAAAGATCTTGCTACTCCTCACAGGGTCTTCCCACTTCATTTACATGCCTAGAAACAATGAGGATTCAGTCTTTCCTAGACCACTAGGACCACAATGTTTATTATCACCTAGAGCTGGCTGCCGAGACAGCAGAAAAAAATCTTTAAAATCACAAACATCCGACGATGGCTCCAACACCAGAAGTGGCAGCTCTAACAGATCTTGCTGCTCCTCGCCGCCTCTTCCACTGCATCTCCAGGCCGAGAAACATTGGTACTCTGGGATTTTGTAGACCATAAGGACTCTGCCGTTTGCCACCACCTCAACACGGCAGCCCTCTGAGAATAAACCTTAAAAATCCCAAACACAATACAATACGAGATACAGTTTTTGGGGATAAAATGGCAAGATGGGCGTTGTCAGATTCCAATAGATATAGTCAACAAAATAACAGCTAAGGCTGCACGGACTGACAAAAAGGAAACGCAAGCTTTCCTGGGCGTTGTGGGTTTCTGGAGGATGCATATTCCAAATTATAGTATGATTGTAAGCCCTCTGTATAAAGTCACCTGAAAGAAGAATGATTTTAAATGAGGCCCTGAACAACAGCAGGCTTTTGAACAAATTAAACAAGAAATTGTTCATGGCTCTTGGGCCAGTCCGGACAGGGCAAGAGGTAAGAAATGTGCTCTACACCGCAGCTGGGGAGAACGGCCCTACCTGGAGTCACTGGCAGAAAGCACCAGGGGAAACCTGTGGTTGACCCCTTGGGTTTTGGAGCCGGGGATATAAAGGATCTGAGGCCTGCTATACTCCAACCGAAAAAGAAATCCTGTCAGCATACGAAGGAGTTCGAGCTGCTTCAGAAGTGATTGGTACTGAAGCACAGCTCCTCTTGGCACCCCGACTGCCAGAGCTGGGCTGGATGTTCAAAGGAAGGGTCCCCTCTGCGCATCATGCAACAGATGCTACATGGAGCAAGTGGGTTGCACTGCTCACACAGTGGGCCCGAATAGGAAACCCCTATCGCCCAGGCATATTAGAAGTAATTACAGACTGGCCAGAAGGCAAAGATTTTGGAAAGCCACCAGAGGAAGAGGTAACAAACGTCGGAGGATTGCTCCCACACGAAAAGAACCAGCAACACAAGCTCTTGCTGCTCCTCACCGGCCATTCACAGTGCATCTACAGCACCACAGACATTGGGGCTCTGGGCTTTCCCTGACGAACACAGTTTTGACGTTTACCAACAACTGCACATAGGAGCCCACATAAAAAAAAAGCCCCAAGAATCACAAACATCGGACGACTGCTCCCACACCAAAAGTGTCAGCAACTCAAGCCCTTGCTACTCCTCACTGGCCATTCACAGCACATCTAGAGCACCACAGATATTGGGGCTCCAGGCTTTCCCTGATGAACACCGCTTTGACGTTTACCATCAACTGCACCTGGGCGCTCACAGAAAAAAAACCCTAAAAATCAAAAACATCGGACAATTGCTACCACAGCAAAAGTGCCAGCAATTCAAGCTCTTGCAGCTCCTCACCGGCCATTCACAGCGCATCTACAGCACCACAGACATTGGGGCTCCGGGCTTTCCCTGACAAACAGGGCTTCAACGTTTATCACCAGCTGCACCTGGGCGCCCACTGAAAAATCACCTACAAATCACAAACATCTGACAATTGCTCCCACACCAAAAGTGCCAGCAACTCAACCTCTTGCTGCCACTCTCAAGCCATTGGCAGCGCATCTACAGCACCACAGACATTGTGGCTCCAGACTTTCCGTGATCAACAGCACTTATACGTTTCCTATCAATTGCACAGGGCCGCCCACATATAAAATACCATAAAAATCATGAACGTCGGACGATTGCTCCCACACCAAATGTGCCAGCAACTCAAGCTCCTGCTGCTCCTCACCGGACAATCACAGCGCATCTACAACACCACAGACATTGGGACTCTGGGCTTTCCCTGATGAACAGTGCTCCAACATTTACCCTCAAATGCACATGGCCTCCCACTAAAGAAAATCCCCTAAATATCACAAACATCGGACGATTGCTCCCACACCGAAAGTGCCAGAAACTGAAGCTCTTGCTGCCCCTCACCAGCCATTCACAGCACATCTACAGCACCACAAACAATGGGGCTCTGCATTTTTGCTGACCAACAGCGCTTCAACGTCTAACATCAACTGCACATGGGTGCCCACTGAAACAAATACCCCGAAAAATCACGAACTTCGGACGATTGCTCCCACACCAAAAGTGCCAGCAACTCAAGCTCTTGCTGCTCCTCACCGGCTATTCACAGCGCATCTACAGCACTACAGACACCGGGGCTCCAGGCTTTCCCTGACGAACAGGGCTTCGACGTTTATCACCAGCTGCACGGAAGCACCCAATTTAAAATACCGCGAAAAATCACGAACGTCCGACGATTGCTCCCACACCAAAAGTGCCAGCAACTCAACCTCTTCCTGCTCCTCACCAGCCATTCACAGTGCATCCACAGGACCACAGATATTGGAACTCCGGACTTTCCCTCACGAACAGAGCTTCGACCTGTACCATCAACTGCACATGGGCGCCCACTTAAAAAAAAAGACCTAAAAATCACAAACGTCAGATGATTGCTACCACACCAAAAGTGCCAGTAACTAAAGCTCTTGCTGCTCCTCACTGGCCATTCACAGCACATCTACAGCACCGCAGACACTGGGCTCCAGGCTTTCCCTGACGAACAGGGCTTCGATGTTTACCATCAACTGCACATGGGTGCCAACTGAAAAAAAACCCTAAAAATCACGAGTGTCAGACAATTGCTCCCTCACCAAAAGGGCCAGCCAGTCAAGCTCTTGCTGCTCCTCACCAGCCGTTGACACTGCATCTACAGCACCACAGACACTGGGGCTATGGGCTTTCCCTGACGAACAGTGCTCCAACATTTACCCTCAAATGCACATGGCCTCCCACTAAAGAAAATCACCTAAATATCACAAACATCGGACGATTGTTCCCACAGTAAAAGTGCCAGCAACTGAAGCTCTTGCTGCCCCTCACCAGCCATTCACAGCGCATCTACAGCACCACAAACAATGGGGCTCTGCATTTTTGCTGACCAACAGCGCTTCAACGTCTAACATCAACTGCACACGGGTGCCCACTGAAACAAATACCCTAAAAATCACGAACTTCGGACGATTGCTCCCACACCAAAAGTGCCAGCAACTCAAGCTCTTGCTGCTCCTCACCAGCCGTTGACAGTGCATCTACAGCACCACAGACACTGGGGCTATGGGCTTTCCCTGACGAACAGTGCTCCAACATTTACCATCAAATGCACGTGGCCTCCCAGTAAAGCAAATCCCATAAAAATCACTAACGTCAGACTATTGCTCCCATGGTAAATGTGCCAGCAACTCAAGCTATTGCTGCCCCTCACCAGCCATTAACAGCACATCTACAGTGCTACAAACAATGGGGCTATGCACTTTCCCTGACAAACAGGGCTTTGACGTCTAACATCAACTGCACACGGGCGCCCACTGACACAAATACCCTAAAAATCACGAATGTCGGACGATTGCTCCCACACTGAAAGTGCCAGCAACTCAAGCTGGCACTCTTGCTTCTCCTCTCTGGCCATTGGCAGTGCATCTACAGCACCACAGACATTGGGGCTTCGGGCTTTCCCTGACGAACAGTACTTCTACGTTTACCATCAACTGCACATGGGCGCCCACTTAAAAAACCCCTGAAACTCACGAACGTCGGACAATTGTCCCCACAGTAAATGTGCCACCAACTCAAACTCTTGGTGGCCCTCATAGGCCATTCACAGCGAAACTCCAGCAGCATGGACACTGGGGCTCTGGGCTTTCCCTGACGAACAGCGCTTCGATGTTTACCATCAACTGCACGGAAGTGCCCACTGAAAAAACCCCTAAAAATCACAAACGTCAGACGATTGCTCCCACACCAAATGTGCCAGCAACTCAAGCTCTTGCTGCTCCTCACAGGCCATTCACAGTCGATGTACAGCAGCACAGACATTGGGGCTCCGGGCTCTCTGACAAACAGCACTTTGATGTTTACCATCAAGTGCACATGGGCACCCACTGAAAAAAATACCCCTGAAAATCACGAACGTCGGACAATTGCTCCCACACCAAAAGTACCTGCAACTGAAGCTCTTGCTGCTGCTTACCAGCCATTCACAGGCATCTACAGCACCACAGACCTTGGGGCTCTGGGCTTTCCCTGACGAACAGGGCTTCGATGTTTACCATCAAGTGCATGGGTGCGCCCAATGGAAATAAACCCTAAAAAACATGAACGTCAGACGATTGCTCCCACACTGAAAGTGTCAGCATTTAAAGGTCTTGCTGCTTCTCACCAGCCGTTGACACTGCATCTACAGCACCACAGACATTGGAGCTCCAGACTTTCCCTAACGAACAGAATGTTGACATTTGCCATCAAATGCATGCAGGCGCCCACTGAAAAATCACCTACAAATCACGAACGTCAGACGATTGCTCCCACACCAGAAGTGCCAGCCACTCAAGCTCTTGCTGATCCTCACCGGCCATTTACAGCACATCTACAGCACCACAGACATTGCAGCTCCGGACTTTCCGAGACCAACAGCACTTATACGTTTACTATCAAATGCACACGGCCGCCCACATATAAAATACCATAAAAATCACGAACATCAAACAATTGCTCCCACAACAAATGTGCCACCAACTCAAGCGCTTGCTGCTCCTCACCGGCCGTTGACGCCGCACCTACAGCACCACAGACACTGGGGCTCCTGGCTTTCCCTGACCAACAGTGCTTCAACGTTTACCATCAACTGTAGAAGGCCACCCACTGAAAACATGCCCTAAAAAGTATGAGTGTCGGACGATTGCTCCCACACCAAAAGTGCCAGCAACTCAAGCTCTTGCTGCTCCTCACCCGCTCTTCACACCGCATCTACAGCACCACAGACACTGGGGCTCCGGGCTTTCCCTGACGAACAGATCTTCGATGTTTAACATCAACTACACATGGCCGCCCAATGAAAAAATACCCAAAAAATCATGAACATCTGACGATTAGTCCCACACCAGAAGTCCCAGCAACTCAAGCTCTTGCTGCCCCTCACCAGATGTTGATGCCACATTTACAGCACCACAGACACTGGGGCTCTGGAATTTTCCTCACAAACAGCGCTTTCATGTTTCCAATCAACTGGAGAGGACTGCCCACTAAAAAAATACCCTAAAAATCACGAACGTCGGACAATTGCTCCCACACCGAAAGTGCCAGCAACTAAACCCCTTGCTGCTCCTCACCCGCTGTTGACGCTGCATGTACAGCACCACAGACACTGGGGCTCCAGGCTTTCTCTGACGAACAGCGCTTCAACGTTTAACATCAACTACAACGGAGCACACACTAAAAAAATACCACAAAAGGTACGAACGTTGAACGATTGCTCCCACACCAAGTGTCCCACCAACTAAATGTCCTCCTGCTCCTCACCAGCCGTTGACGCTGCATCTACAGCACCAGACACTGGGGCTCCAGGCTTTCCCGGACGAACTGCACATCAACTTTTACCATCAACTGCACAGGAGCACCCACTAAAAAAACCAAAAAAGGTACGAACGTCGGAGGATTGCTCGAACACCAAAAGTTCCAGAAAAAAAAGCTCTTGCTACTCCTCACCGGCCATTTACGGCAGATGTACAGCACCACAGAAACTGGGGCTCCGGGCTTTCTCTGACGAACAACGCTTCGATGTTTACCATCAACTGCATGGAAGAGCCCAATTAAAAAGTACCTTAAAAATCATGAACTTCGGACGATTTTCCCACACCAAAAGTTCCAGCACCTCAAGCTCTTGCTGATCCTCACCCGCCCTTCACACAGCATCTACATGATCAGAGACACTGGGGCTCTGGGCTTTCCCTGACAAGCAGTGTTTAGACGTTTACCGTCAACTGCACAGCAGCACCCACTAAAAACAATACCCTAAAAAGTACGAACGTCGGTCAATTGTTACCACACCAAAGGTGCCAGCAACTAAAGCTCTTGCTGCTCCTCACCCGCCCTTCACACCGCATCTACAGCAACAGACACTGGGGCACTGGCCTTTCACTGACAAACAGCGCTTCAACATTTACCATCAACTGCACTGAAGGGTCCACTGAAAAAAATTCCCCAAAAATCACGAACGTCAGACGATTGCTCCCACACCAAATGTGCCAGCAACTCAAGCTCTTGCTGCTCCCCACCGGCCATTCACACCGCATGTACAGCACCACAGACACTGGGGCTCTGCGCTTTCCCTGACAAACAGCACTTTGACGTTTACCATCAACTGCACATGGGCGCCCACTTAAAAAAACATTAAAAATCACGAACATCGGACAATTGCTCCCGCACCAAAAGTTCCAGCAACTCAAGCTCTTGCTGCCCCTCACCGGACATTCACAGCGCATCTACAGCACCACAGATATTGGGGCTGCAGCCTCTCACGGACCAACAGCACTTCGACGTTTAAAATCAACTGCACATGGGTGCCAATTGAAAAAAAAACCCGAAAAAACCCGAACGTCGAACAATTGCTCCCACACCAAAATTGCCAAGATTTTGAGGTCTTGCTGCTCCTCACCGGCCATTCACAGCACAACTACAGCACCAGAGACACTGGGACTCAGTGCTTTCCCTGACGAACAGCGCTTTGACGTTTACCATCAACTGCACATGGACACCCAGTTAAAAACACCACTAAAAATCACGAACGTCAGATGATTGCTGGCACACCAAAAGTGCCAGCAACTCAAGCTCTTGCTACCCCTCAGCGGCCTTTCACAGCGCAACTACAGCACCACAGACATTGGGGCTCCGGGCTTTTCCTGACGAACAGCACTTCGACTTTTACCATCAACTGCAAATCGGCGGCCATTAAAAAAAAGCAAAAAACCCACGAATGTTGGACGATTGCTCCCACACCAAAAGTGCCCACAACTCAAGCTCTTGCTGCTCCTCACCGGCCATTGGCAGCGCATCTACAGCACCACAGACATCGGGGCTCCGGGTTTTCCCTGACGAACAGGGCTGCGACGTTTACCACCAGATGCACCTGGGCGCCCACTGAAAAAAAACCCAAAAAATCACGAACATCAGATGATTGCTGCCACACTGAAAGTGCCAGCCAGTCAAGCTCTTGCTGCTCCTCCCCGGCCATTGGCAGCACATCTACAGCACCACAGACATTGGGGCTCCAGGCTTTCCCTGACAAACACAGCTTCGACATTTACCACCAGCTGCACCTGGGCTCCCACTGAAAAAAAAGCCTGAAAACTCACGAACATTGGACAATTGCTCCCACACCAAAAGTGCCAGCCAGTCAAGCTCTTGCTGCTCCTCCCCGGCCATTGGTATCACATCTACAGCACCACAGACATTGGGGCTCCGGGCTTTCCCTGACAAACAGGGTTTTGATGTTTACCACCAGCTGCACCTGGGCACCCACTGAAAAAAAACCCTAAAAATCATGAACGTCAGACGATTGCTCCCTCACTGAAAGTGCCAGCCAGTCAAGCTCTTGCTGCTCCTGAGCCACTGGCAGCGCATCTACAGCACCACAGACATCGGGGCTCCGGGTTTTCCCTGACGAACAGGGCTGCGACGTTTACCACCAGATGCACCTGGGCGCGCACTGAAAGGAAAACCCCAAAAAATCATGAATGTCGGACGATTGCTCCCACACTGAAAGTGCCAGCCAGTCAAGCTCTTGCTGCTCCTCATAGTCCATTGGCAGCACATCTACAGCACCACAGACATCAGGGCTCCGGTTTTCCCTGACGAACAGGGCTTCGATGTTTACCACCAGGTGCACTTGGTTACCCACTGAAAAAAAACCCCGAAAAATCACGAACATCGGACAATTGCTGCCACACCAAAAGTGCCAGCAAGTCAAGCTCTTGCTGCTCCTCACCGGCCATTGGCAGCGCATCAACAGCGCCACAGACATCAGGGCTCCGGGCTTTCCCTGACGAACAGGGCTTTGACATTTAGCACCAGCTATACCTGGGCACCCACTGAAAAAAAAACCCCAAAAATCACAAATGTCGGACGATTGCTGCCACACCGAAAGTGCCAGCCAGTCAAGCTCTTGCTGCTCCTCCCCAGCCATTGGCAGCACATCTACAGCACCACAGACATCGAGGCTCCGGGCTTTCCCTGACAAACAGGGCTTCAACATTTAGCACCAGCTGCACCTGGGCACCCACTGAAAAAAAAACCCCAAAGATCACAAACATCCAATGATTTCCCCACACCGAAGTGCCAGCCAACTCTTGCTGCTCCTCACCAGCTACAAATAACTGAGAGAAGAGCAGACCACTGACTCCAAAGAAACCCAGGAGCAGAATGAGCTCCCAGGGCAGAGACTAGGGTTCATATACCCCAGGCCCCGCCCATCTCCCTTCCCACAATCCCCTGGGAAAGGGGCAGGGAGAACCGGCAAAACCTATAAAAGCTGCCAGAGGCACACAAGGTGATTTTTTTAAGTTTGGCTCCAGTTTGTGTGTTGTGGGGCAACAAATGGACCAGATAACCTTTATAGAAAAGAATGATGTTTGCTCTTCTGCTACAGCTCCATCTATTATATTGGCAACTGGACCAGGTAGGGAAAAACACTTAATTTTTTGGAGGTATGTTTTAAAAATGAACATCTGTTGTACTGAGATACTAAAGAAAATAGATGGTGTAGTTTACTCTTGCTCCAGATGAGACTATTCGGTCTCTCTCTTGCGACCCCTGCTCTCTAACTAAAAAGGGAGAAACAATATAATTTGAAAGACCTTGACACTGAAGAAAAGAACACAGAGAGATCCTTAAAATTACCATTATGGGCCAGACTTGACTTGCAAAAAAGTATTTGATTGTTATTAAAAACAAAGCAGGATAATGATAAATAGAACAAAATAACTTCCCCCCACCCCTCCCTCTTCTCAGGCTTAATTTAAAGTATCTGTATGTACTTCTCCCTACTGCTTCACATGTTGCTCTACACCACTCCTTCCTCCTCACAGCAAAAACTACCCATGTTCCTCCCCTGATCCGGCAGGGTGTCCCCTCCGCTGCCTACGGTTCTTACTTAACTGCTCTGGCGTAGTTCATTTTTCCATGGGATGCGGTCCATCCGTAACACCTACCCTGGCACGGGCCGTGACCTCTGTCAGGCATCTGCCTTACCCGCTGGGGGACCTCTGAGGGCGGCGGGTGGATCTCTGCTCTTTCGTGGGCTGCAGAGGAACAAGCCTGCTTTGCCATCGTCTTCGGCACAGGCTGTAGGGCAATCTCGGCCAGGAGCAATGGTACACTGCCCCCTCCTTCTTAGAATTGTTGAATCGCAACTTAGTTTGAGTGGAAAGGGGCCTGGTAAAGACCATCTAGTCCAACCCCCCTGAAAGAACAGGGACATCTTGAACTACGCTGGATTACTCTGAGCCTCCTTCAGCCTGGCCTTCAATGTTTCCAAGGATGGGACATCTACCACCTCTCTAAACAACTTGTTACAGTTTGACACTGCTTCACTGACATTTGCATTTACAGTGATTCCTCTCACAAGAAATTGTTTACAACTGCCTATCAGGGTCCAATCAGGACTCGGATGGTTCTCTGCTGTCTCAAAGTGCAAAATTAAGGCTGACATGCCAAAGTGGTTGGTTTCCATCAAACAATGCAAAATTTATTATTTTTTTCCATAAAGCGGGACATGACAGAGAAAAAGGAAGGGGAAGGGAAAGATAAGTAAATGGAAGAAAGAGGATAATAGCTACCACCGTGGGTCAAAGGCGTCCGTGTGTTCCTGGACCCAGGCAGCGTCCTGCCAGTCTTCACAAACAATGTTGATCCTGGATGGGGAGAGCTCTCAGGGGTCTCGTTGTTACCTTTGATGCTAAGTAACAAACTTTGCTCCTCCTTTCCTTCAAGAATTGCCACCTTTCTTGGAGCTCATTATCCTGAGTAAAGTTCTCAGACGGCCATTGTGCTCCATCTTCCTTGATAACATCTATGCGGTGTCCTGGTTTTGGCAGGGATGGAGTTAATTTTTCCTCTCAGTAGCTGGTATGTTTTGGATTTTGTGTGTGAAGAATGTTCATAAACACCCTGATGATACCAGTTGTTGTGAATGAGACCAAGGACACCGTCCTGCTTTCCAAGTCTCGCTAATTTGCAGATGCAGGAAGCTGGGAGAAAGACAGACAGAATAACTGACCCAAACTGGCCAAAGAGAGTATTCCATGCCATAAACGTCATGCTCAGTATATAAGTGGGGGCAGGCGAGGGTGGGTATCTGCCTTCCTGGCATCCATCCTTCCTGCTTGTTTTTGCTGGCATCGTTCCCCCTACCTTGCTGGCTCCTTTGCTTGCTGCTCAGTTTTGTTTCCGTGATCGCTGCTTGGGACGGGCTGTATCGGTCATTGGGACATCGGGTGGTGAGAAAACACATATTGTTCACTTTGTATATTTTTAATATCCTTATATTCTGTTATTATTGTAGTTTTCCCTTTTATTTTAGTAAATTGTCTTCATCTCAACCCACGAGTTCTCCTTCCTTCCCAATTCTCTCCCCCATCCCCCTGGGGAGGGGGAGAGTGAGCGAGAAACTGTGTGGTGATTTGGGCTAAACCATCACAGCGGTTATCTTAGCAGCCCAGTCCCCTCCCTGATAACGGAGAAAGAACAGTCCGCTCGGTCCCCGCACCGGGAGCGCTATGCCTCATTTGGTCCCTGTTCTGGGAGCGTTATGCAGCTCGCTTCTACGGAAACCGCGCTCCACCTGTGGGAGCGGCAACCGAGGCTTGCGGCAACTCATCCGTGGAACCTGCGTTCTGCCGACGGGAGCAGCTACTGTGTCTCAGGCACGCTGCTTGCAGCAAGTGATGTCAAATTGTGAGGCTAACTTTTAGTCCACAACAAATCCGTAGTCCGACTGGAGGTGCCGTGTCCTCGGTGACAAAGTCAAGACAGTGGCGATGATCTGACCGACTCTGACACCACCCCGTGGCTCAGTGTTGTAGTCAGGACCATGAGATAGCAGTATAGTCCTCAAAGGGAGGCAGAAAATAGAGGGGGAGAGAGAAAAGGAAAAGACAGAGAAAAAGAAAAGTGACAGCAGTATAATCACCACAAAATTTTTGAAAGGTTAAATTGTTTCTTTAACATAGACCAAAATCTTGTCATTTTGTATCATTTTTCTTAGACGATCTGCCTTGTGTCGGCAGATTTTAGAATATTTATGTCGGGTGGGTGCATCGTTGACCAGATAGCGTGCATCGAGTACGGAAGTGAAATGTGTCAACCGATTCACTGTCTTCCGATTTTTGACATACGGTATTGCTGATAAAACCAAACTTATTAAGACCAGTATTAAAAGAATGACAATGGGGTGAAACAATTTGTTGGAGATGCTTGCAGTGGTAGGTGACCATCCAAAAAGTGACTCCCACCATTTACGTTCTGCATCCTTTTTTAACCTTTCCAAAACACCCTGTATTTCTAACACCTTATGATGAACCGTTACTAAGGTTTTCCTTCGGTGATCTTTGATCTTTTCCAGGATGTCAATCAAATGCTGGTGCTGTAAGAATTTCTTTACCTAATTAGGATTTGTTCCAATTGGTGCAAGTAGCAGTTTGCAAATTGCTGGATAATTATGAGAGGGGAGCGGTGCTAAATAAGAAAAGTCACATCCGGTGATTTTAGTAAACTTGTGAGGACAATTCTTTGAGTGAGGCCTAGTATCTACAACTACATTGTCGACAGATACGGAATCACAAATGGTCCTCGAGCGTGCACAGCCTTTACCAATGTATACAAATATTGTTTCGGTGTTTTCATCGGGTCAAATCTCAAAATGACAAATATTTTGTTCTGTTTCGAGACAAATGTCTTGGGCTCTGATGGTGGTGCTTTCACAAAGGCATCCTTGTTGATCTCGCAAAATACGTGCATCAAAATTGATACTTTGCCACTTATCTCTGTTATTTCGGGCCGGTACTCTATGCTCTAGAGGGTAGAATACTGTGCTCTTGCGGTTTGATCCTAACACAATGATTGGATATATTGTATATACCAAAGCATTGTGCAGATGCAAGCTGTGGCCACGCTATTAATGGAGTTATTGGTAAAATTAACCAGATACCAGTGGGACTGGAATTTTCTTTCAGATTTGGGCGCTGTCTCAAACTATTTTTCAAATTGCAATGCGGAAAGTGCCGCCTTCTCCTTCTCTAATAATAGATATGGCTACTGATGAGATCCACAAGTGAGCTTGGATACACCAGAGAGAGAGGTTGTTTTGGACCATACCGAACCAATGCGCGGTCCTTTTCATTCACCTTCTCCCATTTTGGTAAACATCCATTGGTTAGTTCCCAAAGCCAATAGGGAAGATTGTAAAGGATGTTGCAGTTTAGTCAGGCTAGTTGTGGTAGCCAATTTGTTCATCATGCATTACTATGGTAGCTAAATTTGGGCGACCGTTTCTGGAAGAATGTCCTATAAGGCTGTGACGTCAAATGAGAGCTTGGCACCGTGGCCGTTTTGTATTCTTTCAGTTACAGATTACTGGTAAGATGCAGAAAAATATTACAAGTCCAATCAAAAATCCAGTGAAACGATTGATCATTTTTAGTATTTAGGCTTCCAAATTAATTAACAGCTGTGTGTAGCTCATTCAGAATTTCTGTGAAAGAGAGAAGAAGAGAATATACTCAGTTGAGGATGCAACCGGCAGTTAAAAGGAGGGTATTATCCACTAGGTACTGATGCGGTGTATTTTTCCTGCTTCTACAAAAAAAAAATCCTGCTGTTTCTGTTGCCTGTCTCTCCCAGAGGTGGGCCTGTGGGCTGATGGGTGAGATTTCTTTTCCTTTAAGTGAGTATCATTTCTGGTTAGACCACGTTGATACCACCTCGCTCAGCTTTTCGAGGGGTAAACTGTCCATTACATCCCTTGGAACTCCCTTTTTAATTCCCAAAAGACAGCGTTGTTGACGGGTCCTGGGTGGTCCTCCTTCTGCTGTTTTAAAACAAGGGCCGGATTGACTGATTAGCGGGGCAGGGGGGTGGAGCACAAGTCCCTACTTCCTTGATAGCAGCTATGCGGTTATCTGAGCAGGCCAGCTCCTTCCCTGATAATGGAGAATGGACAGTCTGCTGTCCCCGCTCTGGGAGCGTTACGCCTCTGGCTTCCACAGAAACTGCACTCCACCCATGGGAGTGGCAACCGAGGCTCACTGTGGAACCTGCATTCCGCTTATGGAAGCAGCAACTGCAGGCGGAATCCAAATGGAACAGATGTTGCATCTTAGGGCCAGGAAACAAATACAGACATGGCTAGAGGGAAGACAGAACCAAACTGCTAGGCTGCATCACAGAAGCAGACTCCAGAACTCTGAGGAAATGAGAGCGAGCTGCGGTGGGGGCGAGAGGACTGTGGAAGTAGAGGCAAACAAAGGACCGCTGACACAACGAGGTACTGGGGATGAGATCCAAACAGATTACAGATGTCCTTGGGGGACCGGGAACGAAACAGAGACATCGGACGGTGCGGAAGGAGAGTATGAGCGCTCTGGGACAAAATGAAAGCCCGAGGAAGACTTGTCTCCTCAATTAACAAAGACAAAACCTTGCCGCAGACCAGAAGGATGGCCAGAGAACACGAGGACGCTTACAGGAAGCGGCGTGCCAGAAACAGAGGGGAGCCAAAATGGCCGGAGAAATAGAAAGCGTCTCGAAGGCGCAAAGGTACTGGGAAGAGATTGGGACAGCAGAGGACGTGTGAGGGAGATGAACAAAACGGAGGGTGGGACTAAATTACATCTCTGAGGAGAAAGGATGACCCGAGGAGGTGTTCTGACAAACCGGGGGTAAAAATTACGCTCCAGAGGTAAAAGCCTGCCGAGGAGACCCTCTGAAGCCTCAAAAAGGAACAGAGAGAAGAGAAAAACCATGTGAGACACAAAACCAAAATTTTTAAAGGCTCAAGGTGAGTGACAGACAGAAAAAAAATAAAAATAGGCGGCTCAGTAAAAGTAGACATAGAAATAAAATCCTAAAGTCAACAGGGTATAAGGCAAAAAGGAAAAAAGAATACAAGTAGGGACAGAATGCTAGATGAAACTGGGCATAGAAGAAAAAAAATGGAAAACAACAGCATAGAAAGAGGGAAAGATTAATACATGGGCACAACATGCTAAATAAACGGGGAAGCGGAAAGATAATTGAAAAATTGAGAGAGTAACTTGTGCATGAGAAAGTATTAAATAGACACGGGACCTGAATAAAAGCAGACATAAAGTTTTAAAAGCTACAAGAAAAAAAGAAAGAAAGAGAGGAAAATGGATAACAGACATAGCAGAGTAAACAAAGACATAGACAGAAAAATAAACAAAACAACAAGGTACACCACAGACTAGAATAAAAAAAAAAAAGATGACAATGACCCAGATAAAAGGAGACAAAACAAAAAAAAAAAACACACAAGGAGACACAAAGACATGAAAAAATAAGGAACCAATTAAAAAATCTTGAAGCTGAATAAAAGTGGACAGAAAGAAAATGTTAAAGGTGACAGTGTAGAGGACTGATAGGAAAAAAGCAAATAGAGACCAAAAAATCCATAAAAGGGAATGTAGAAAGAAAACTTTAATAGCAAGGGCATAAAGATAGAGAAAAAAATTAAAAAGGACAAAAAAAATTAACTAGAGAAAGACAGAGAAAGAAAATGTAAAAAGCAACTCAGTACAGGACAGACTAGAACAACATTAAAAAGTAAAGATGACAAATCAGATAAAAATAGAGAGGGGACAGGTAAATTTACAAGGTGACAGGGTACAAGACGCACAGGAAAACATTAAAAACCAAGCAGAGACATCTTGATAAAAGTAGACTTAGAACAAAAATTTTTAGAGTGACAGCACACAGTAAACATAAAAAAAAATTGAAATTGGACAGAGAAAATGAAATAAATGTACACCAATTTTAAAAAGTTTTAAATTCAAAGAAACAGAGACAAAAATGGAACTATAGTAATAGTTACCTAGAGAAAATTACACATAGCAAGAAGAAACTTTTAAAACCAACATGATGACAAACAGATAATAAACAGAACCGGGATTCAGATAACATTACATAGAAAAACAACAATTTAAAAGCAACAGGAATAAGGAAAAAAAAAAAAAGGGATAGCTAACAACAACAGAGATGTATAAATTAAATTTAAAAGCCAACAGTATACACAATAAGAAAAAAAAAAGGATTAAAAAATAGGATGGGACCTTAATAAAGGTATATAGAAAAAATTCCTAAAATCAACGTCACTAAAAAAAAGTGAGAAACAATTTGTTTAAAAAAAAAACAAAAACAGTGACTGGTATAAAAGTAGACGAAGTCAGGGCATCTTACAAAGAAAGGATTAGGAAAATTAAAAAAAAACACCTGAAACATAAGAACAATGTGTTAAAACAGGAACAGCGGAAAACAAGTACAAAGCAACGGTGTATAGGACAAACCAGAAAAAGACTAAAATACATACAGTGAGCTGAATAAAATGAGACAGAAAATACAAAAAGCTACAGGGATTAGAGAGCTTGTCCTGGTTTCAGCTAAGATAGACTTAAATTTCCTCTCAGTACCTGATGTGTTTTTGAATTTGGTATGAGAACAATATTGACAAACACACTGATGTTGTTACTTACTCTGATACAGACCAAGAGCACTGTCTTCTCTTGCCAGGTTTCGCTAATGTATGGGTGCAGGAAACTGAGAGGGATATACCTGGAACATTTTACCTAGTCTGGCCAGAAAGTACTCCCCCCTGGCCCAAACCTGCACAAATGAATAAGGATATAAACAAAAAATTAAAAATACAAAAATGGCAAACCAAAACAGACATGTGCAAAAAAAATTTAAAGACTGACGGCAGCATGAAAGGATGAGAAATAATTTTGTAAAAACAGGGAATAGAAATAAAGTATGCATAGAAAGAGTATTTAAAAAACATGAGGTGACAGAGAAATAAGGGAAAAAATGAAAGATAGGAACAGCGAACCAAAACAGATGTAACAAGAAATGTAAAAAGCAATAGTGCTAAGGAAAGACTGAGACTAAGTAAAACACAAAAGAGCGATTTAGACACAGCAAATGGGATAAAGGTAGAAAACATAAAAAGCAACTGAGATAATGGAAATAAATGGAAAAAAGTAAAAATCAACACAGGGAAATAAACAGATGTATAAAGAAAATCTAAAAAGCAAGGAGGCTAATAAAATTCGAGATGTAAAAATAAATACTGCAAATTGAAGACAGGCAATAGAATAAAAGTAGACAAAAACTTTTTAAAGCAACAGAGATGGGGGAAATAACAAAAAATTAAAAAACAGTGATGGCAAACTAAAATGGAGATATTGAAAAAAATTGAAAAAGCAGAAACACTAAGGAAGGTTGAAAAATAATGAAAAGTAACCAAGGCAACAAGCTTAAAAAGAACTAAAAAAAGCAAGGGGAATTACAGAAATAGAGGCAAAAATGAAAAAATAGGGACAGCAAACTGAAACCAATATAGAACGAAAATTTTAAAAATCAGTGCACTGGATAAAGACAAGGCAGGTTTTTTTTTAAAAAAAAAACCCCACAGTATATATAGAATAAACAAGGAAAAAGCAAGATCAGTCGAGTAAATAAATAGAAAAATTGAAGCGTAAAGACGACAAACTTAGTCACGTACAGATATTTGGAAAAACACGGTGCAAATGAAAAGCAAGAAATATTGGCAAAAAGGCAACAGCATAAAGACAGCAAAGAGAATAAATGCAGACCATTCAAAAAGCAAAATGATTTATAGAAACAAGCATAAAAAAAAAAACCTGATGAAAAACTGAAAGAAATCTGGAAGAAAATTATAAAAAGCAAATACTCCAATAAATAAAACAAGTTCTTCAAAAATAAATACAGCAAATGGAATAAAAATCATAATCTGTTAGAATAAACTAAGATGACAGAAATAATGAAAAAAATAATAAATAGCAATGTCAAACTACAACGTAGATAGAGAAGGAAAATCGAAAAAGCAACAGCACGAGGAAAAACTGAGGGGGGCGGCGGAGGGAAGGTTAAAAACTAATAATGCTGAAAGACTAACAGGAAAGTACCAAACATTTCAAGGGCAGTGAGGCAAACAAAATACAATAGCAAATTAACAGATGACAAAATAAGAACAGAGATAAAAGTAGAAAATTGAAATGGTTAGAGATTAGAGCGATATAGAGAAAACTTTTAAACAACACAAGTACCTAAAACAGCAGTAGAACGAAAATGTAGAAAGTAAAGGAACTTATTACAACAGGAAAAAATGAAAAATGTAAAGACAGCAAATAAAAGTAAAAAGAAAATGTCAAAAGCAACAGAGATTAAGAGAATGAAATAAAATCGATAAATACTAATGGCAAACTAAAACGGAAAAGTGGAAATAAAATTTACCATGCGAAGAGATGAAGAACAGAGGAATAACCAAATAGGGCTTGTAAACTATACAGATTAAATCACCGCAGCAGAATTTAAAACATAGAAGACAGGCACAAAGAAATGAAAAACAGAACACGATGAGTGGAGATGTAAAGGCAAAATTTAGAAAACAACAAAGTACAATTCCCAGAAGGAACAATGAGAAAATAAGACCAAGGGCCTTAATGAAAAAAAAAAAAAATAGCAATGTCAAACTAAAACGTAGATAGAGAAGGAAAATCTAAAAAGCAACAGTGCAAGGGAAAACTGAGGGGGCTGGTGGGGGGAAGGTTAAAAACTAATAATTCCGAAAGATGTAAAAGTAGAAAATTTTTAAAGCCCGAGGTTTAGGAGAAGAAAGAACACACAACGGAGTCAGAGAACTAAAACGCTAACAGAGACAGATATTTGTAAAAGTGGTGGTGCTAAAAACAGACGAGAAAAAAAAAGGAGAAAAAATAAGTGACCAAGATAAAGGTAGGCACAGGGAGAAAAAAAAAAAAGAAAATACATCAAGCATTAGGGAAATAGAGACAGCAGAATGAAACAGAGCTGTAAAAAGAATCTCTAAAAAGCCAGGATGCTAAGGAAAGACAAGGAATAACAAACAAAAAAAACCCAGTAAACATAATAAATGTCAGTTGGTGATGGGTATCAGGGAAAAAGAGAAAACTTTAAAAACCAGAAATTACAAACTGTAATAAGGACCTAGAAAGAAAGTTTTAAAATGAAAGGCGTGAATACAGACAAGAAATATATATTTTTTTTTAAAAGATAGCAAACAGAATAAAAGTACAGAGAAAAATGTAGATGCAAATAAGATTAAGGTTATAAGGAGAAAGCAGGTAGCGACAGCAAGAAAAATAAAATGATGAAAAGCAACATATAGTGCAATGGCGCTATGGAAAAAAAAAGAAAACATAATTAAAGATTATGATAGCAGACAAGGTCAAATTAGAAAATTTGAAAACCAAAAGCACTAAAGTAATAGCAACATCCAACTAAAATGCAGACAGATATAAATTTTTAAAAGTGAGAGCAATAAGGAAAAAGAAATAATTAGAACAAAAATGCAGAAAAATAAAGACAAAAATGCTAAAAGGAGACTCAGCATTTTAAAAGCAACAGGGATTAGGGAAATGAAGAAAAAAAACAACAGCATGGGTAAACTAAAATGGAGCCAGAAAAAGAAAATAATTACATGACTGTAAAGAAGAAAGAGAAGAAAGAGGTAAGTCAGAATAATTAGGAAAGTAAAGGCAAATACTGGGAAAAAAAAAAAATGCCCAGGAAACTAATAGAAACCTGGAAAGAATAACTAAAAAACAAAGCTGCTAAGTGAGGACATATTACAACTAAAAATAAGGGGAAGAACCACAAGAAAAGTATATAAAAAAGGCAAATGGTAATCAGGAAATAGCAACAACAACAAAAGCATTTCTGACATGCAACTAAAATGGAGAACTACAAAGTGGCGTAAAAAAGCGATGGCGCGGAGGGAGGATGAGAGATGATTCAGGATCAAGAGAACAAGTTAAAGATAGCAGTCGGGGTAGAATTAGACAGAAAATTTTAAAACCAACGGGGAATAATGAAATTGGGTTAAAAATTCCCAAATAGCACAGTCCACCTAAGAGACCTACAAAATTTTAAAAGCGAGGGCACTACAGATAGTCGGGACATAATTAAAAAAAAATAAAGATAGCAAAATAAAGGTAGAAACCAAATAGAAGTCAAGAGAACATTTCAAAAGCAATTGAAGATTAAGGAAATAAGGAAAAAAGTGGAAAAAAAAAAGTGTTGTCCAACAAAAATAAAAATGTAGAAAGAGAATTTTCAAAGTGAGGGTTCTGTGGAACAGCAAGAAATTAGTATGTCAAAACTGCAAAGGGTATAAAAGTAGGCACTGAATGAATGCTGAAAAAGCAATGGGGAAATGGCAAATAAAATGAAACCTAAAAAAATAGGGACAGCACGCTGAAAGAGACTTAGAAAGAAAGTTTCAAAACCGAGAATGCAAAGGAAATAAAGAGTTTCTTAAAAGACAGCAGACGGAAGAAAAGTAGGCGCAGAAACGTGGTGAGTGTTAGAGAAAATAAGACAAAAACTAAGAAAAAAAAAAACAAAAAACAAAAAAAAAAACAACAAACCAGACAGCTACCTAAAACAGATGTATTAAGAAAAATGAAGAAATCGGGGCACTGAGGAAACATGAGAAGTAATTTAAAAACCAAGAAATAAAGACAGCAAGCAAGATAAATGTACAAAATCTTTTAAATTACAGGGAGTAGGGAGATTAACACAAAAGAAATAAACAAAGTTACATCAAACTAAAACAGGGACGTAGAAAGAAAATGTAAGGGGCGCCAACAGTAACGAAAGAGGAGAAATACCAAAAATCAAAGACGTGGAAGGAAAAAGGCAACCATAGAATAAACATTTCAAAAGCAAGGGGAGGAGGGAAATAAATGGGAAAAAAAAAAGACACGACGCGACACAAACTTAACTGGAGATGTAGAAAACTGTAAAAAGCAAGGATGCTAAGAAAACAGAAGAAGAACTTGGAGGAAACACATCGAGTGGGGGAAAAAAAACGACGTATAAAGAAGCTTTTAAGAGTGAGGCAGATCAGGGAAATACACGTTAAAATTTCAAAGTAGGGACGATAAACTAACAGAAACGTAGCAAACATGTCAAAGGCAGTGACGCAAACAAAATACAATGGCAAATTAACAGATGACAAAGTAAGGACAGAGATAAAAGTAGAAAATTGAAACTGTTAGAGATGAGAGCAATATAGAGAAAACTTTTAAACAACACAAGTTCCTAAAACAGCAGTAGAACGAAAATGTAGAAAGTAAAGGCACTTATTACAACAGGAAAAAATAAAAAAATGTGAAGACAGCAAATAATATAAAGGTAAAAAGGAAATGTCAAAAGCAACAGAGATTAAGAGAATGAAATAAAATCAATAAATACTAATGGCAAACTGAAACGGAAAAGTAGAAATAAAATTTACCATGCGAAGGGATGAAGAACAGAGGAATAACCAAATAGGGGTTGTAAACCACACAGATGAAATCACCGCAATGCAATTTAAAACATAGAAGACAGGCACAAAGAAATGAAAAACAGAGACAGAGAACACGATGAGTGGAAATGTAAAGGCAAAATTTAGAAAACAACAAAGTACAACTCCCAGAAGGAACAATGAGAAAATAAGACCAAGGAGCTGATCAGAGGTATACACATATGTAAATAAAAATTGAAAACTATCAGGATAAATAAAAGAGCAAGAATCTATAAAAAACATGAAAAGACAGTGAAATAGAAGGAGGAAGAGATATTAAGTTTGTGAAATTGATGGACTGCTAGAGCAGGGGAATGTAATAAGAAATTGAGTCAAGGAGGGAGATGATACATAGAAATATATTTTTTAAATTAATAGTGTGCAATAAAATGTGGGAAAACTAAAATGAGGACAGAGAGCGAGTTAGAGAGAAACATAAGGAAAAAATTTAGGACTAGACAGTACAGGGCAGAGTGGGCAAAATGACCACATGTTTTTGGGAGCCATACACATAGGTGCATGAACAGAGCAGGAGACAGAGGATAGGAGGCAGGGAGACAATTGCAGAAGGGTAGCAAACGTGAATCCAAATGCAGGGAACGGGACGAGCAACTGACCGCTGCTCCTGGTGCCGGCAGGAGACCCTCACCACCACAACTCTTCTTCTCTGCTGCTTGGTCCTGTACTGTGCCACCTGCCCGACCCTCACCTGTTTGGCAGCATGCAGCGGACGCCTCGATGCTCCTCATCTGTGAGGCTTCCCCGATACGTGTTGGCTCATGCGCATGGTGGACAGAGCTACTGAGCTCCCAACACAGCGTGGTGGTGTGTGCTCTGAAAAGGACGGCTGGGCGGCACCTGCCTGTGGAACCCTCTTGGATTCACTCCTCAGCTGGTTCCCCTTCATCAGCTCCCTCAAGCACTCCTGCCCTCTCTATCCCCTTTATAGCTGGAGCCCCTTCACACTGCAGGACCAGCCTCACTGGCCCCACCTGGGGCTGCCCCACCTCCAGCCCCAGCTGGAGCCCATCAGGAGCAGGGGCCCTTGCCGAAGCCCCACAGCACATCACCCCCTCCCCTGTGCCTGTCCTCAGCTGTGAACTCTGCACCCAGGGGCTGCAAACACATCCAGGGGCACAGAGGAGGCAGGAAAAGTCTATTCGTGAATGCGTATTAAAAGAATCCCAGCAGTGAGTTAGCTACAAGGCTCCATCCAAAAATGCAGCAGGACACAGGGAGAAAAAGGAAAGAGAAAAGCAGGAGGAAGGACATAGAGAAAAGGCAGGGGACAGGGAATTGGAAAACGGGATGCTGCAAACGAGAGATGTGGAGCCAGCGAAGTGTATATAGAGAGAAGAGCCAAGACATTGCATGAATACACAGAAAGATGGGGATAGAGCAGTAAATAAGAGACAGAGGGCAGGAAAGAAACGCAGAAGGAACCCCAGAACACCAAGATAAAGACAAGACAAGTAACAGGGAAAATTATGAAGTGAGGAGAGGGGGAACATCATTGGCAAAAAATCAAAACTAGAAACAGAGATAGAGATGGATGTAGAAAGGAAATTTTGAGAAGCAACAACCTACAACAAACATAAGCAACCAGGAACTAGCAAATTAGTGACAAAGAAACAGAAAGTCTAAAAAGTAACAGGGCACAAAACAGACGGAAGAATTAAGAATTACAGACAGGGAGATGGAGAGTGGCAGACATACCAAGAAAATTTTGAAATCGCCAGAATACAGGTAGCATACTCAACACTTAAAAAATGGAGGAGCTGATTAGAGGGAGACATAGGAAGAAAATCTGAAAAGGGACAGGGTACGAGAAACACGATCAAAGAATTAGAATTAGGTCAGAGAAACAGGATAAGGTGGCAAAAAAATGTACATACCTACTGAGTTGAAGCAACTTAGGCAAGAATTAAAAAGATAGGGTTGGAGAGAGAGAAAGAAAATTACAAAAGTGGTCGGGTGCAAGAAACACAGCCAACGATTACAAGAAGACAGACAGGGAGCCCGGTGGGAGGAAACTGCAGTGACGTAATATTGGATGGCTGCCGTGTGCCCTCAGAGCTGCTCTATAGCTCCCGCTTCTCAGCGAGACAGGATGACAAAATACAACAAAAACCTTGTAGGTGGACATACAGACAGAGAGATCGCTCACCAATGACCATCACAGGCGTAAACAGACTCAACTTAGGGAAATCCATTAAATTTATTGTCGATCAAAGTCAGAGTAGAATCAACAGAAATAAGACCAAATCTAAAAAGAACACCTTTTCCCCACCCCCTCTCCCTTTTCCTGGTCTCACCTTCACTGCTTACTGCTGTACATCGTAGCCCTGAGCAACGCAGGGTGACACGGGATGAGAGGTGCAGTCAGTTCATCGCATGTAGTCTCGGTCGCTACTTTGTCCTCCAACTCTTTTTATTGCTGCAGCCTAGGCTCTTCTCCACGGAGTCGCGGATTCTGCCAGGAGATGCCTCCGGCATCTCTCTGCACGGTCATGCCTTCCTTCAGGCACATCTTCCTGCTCTGCTGCGGGGTCCTCCATGCACTGCCAGACGACAGCCTGCCTGAGCGTGGTCATCACCACAGGCTGCAGGGAAACCTCTGCTCTGGCATCTGGAGTGCCCCCTGCCCAACCCACTTTTTCACTGACCTTGGCATCGGCAGGGCTGGTTCGCATTTTCTCTATCACAGCTTGCATGCAGCATTTTTTACCCGCTCTAAAACGTTCATCGCAGAGGCGCTACCGGTGTTGCTGACGGTCTCGGCTTTGACCCCCCGGCAGCAAAGGGGGTCTTGGAACTAGAAGTGGCTGTGTCCAGCGCGGAGGCAGCTCCCAGTGTCTTCTCACAGAACCCATCCCTGCAGCCCCTGCCCGGCCCTGCCACCACAGCTAACATAACCTTGCCACGTAACCCCAATACGACAGCAATCAGCCCCAGGACAGAGACGTGGGCTTGAGAAATAGGGCAAGGGAGCCACAGGGAGAGGCCCAGATGGAAAAACAATATCAATGGACTACAGGCCATACAGGAGGGAGTGGCAGGGAACCAGACTGACAGAGATGAACAAAAACAAAGAATATCGATCAATTCTGGGGCATAGGGGGAAGAATTAAAAAAAACAGACAGAGAGGTGGACAGAGAGAAACTGAGAAATACGAAAAAAAAAACCTCAATGATCTAAACAGGAAGAGACAGATTTAAAAATAGGGTCAGAGAGCCAAATGCAGACAAAATGAAAAAAACACAAGAGTGGGCTATGGGACAGAGTGGGGAAAAATTGAAACCTAGGGACTTGGAAGAAGTCTCTCTACAATACAGGACAGAGATAGAAGAATGAAAAAAACAGGGACATGGAGCCAAACAGGTAAAGGAGGTGGGGTGGAAATTGTAAAGTACTAAAGTGCAGACGGGGAGAAATTTAACAATTTGGGATAAGAATACAGACAGAGATAGAGAAAGACAAAAACAGTGTTGGGCTATAGGGCCAAAACAGAGGCTTAAAAAAAGAGGGACAGGTAACAGGACACAAGTGCAGACAGAGAAAAGAAAAAACAACAGAGAGTAGAACAACAGAAAGAGGTGGACTTGGAGAATTGGAGCAGGAGAGAGGCAGGGAAGCAAAAAAAAAAAAAAAACAGTGGTGAGAAAAAGAGAGGGTGCAGCCAGTGATGCTGAAAAGATATGACACAACCCCAGGCAGACGGGACTCCCCGCAGCTCCGAGAGCAGGTGCTGCTGCAAGAGTTTGATGGTTCGACTGTCTCTTTGTCCGTCTCTCTCTCCCCCTGCCATCCTCCTCTATACCTCTGATGACTTGACTGTCATACACCTAAGAAAACAGACATCTGTTTTCAGCATCTTACAGTGCTAACAACACAATGTGTTCAAGATTCAGAGCCTCACATGCATGTACCCTGCCACGCACTTCGGTGAGCGGAGTTGTTGAAGACTATGCTAAGAGCGATCGATCCTCTCCCGGAGAGGGGGATTGTCTCATATCTGCAGCAGGAGGCAGCTACTGCCAGGACTTACTTTATTTTATTCTTCAGCTGCTTTACCTTTTTCTGGTCTCTCCAGCTTCAGCTGCGGCAGCTCCCGTCCACAGCCAGTAAGTGTCCAGCCACGGTCCTGCCTTTTCGCCCGTGCCACCAGGACGATGAGGACAAATGCACCCCTGCAAACCTGAGCCAGATGCAGTCGACAATGTCCCCGGACAGGAACTGACAACCCCAGTCCTTAGTGCTGCCTCTGGGAGAGGGAAAAACCAACCGTTACCCACAGCGATGACTGTAGCTCTCCTCAGGCAGGAACGCCTCCTTCTGCAAGAGCTGCCAGAGACGCTGCTCTTTCCCTCAATTCATGCTAATGGCACCTGCATTTAGGGAGAATATCGCGTGTTTAGAGAGCGTTGAGGCCAGTGGTGCTGTTAAAACAGAGTTTAGAGCCATTCTGTAGCTACAGAACAGACTTCAGGGGAGAGGCTGGAGCTAGGTGCAGCTGCACGGGGTGAGCGTGGCTGAAGGAGTTTTGCCGAGTCAGCGAGGCACCCAGCACCTTTGCCAGGGGCTGGAACGTCTCTGGGTAATCGGAGGGCTGGAGGCAGCCCTATCCCACTTGTCTTCCCCTTTCCTCTCCACCAGCTCTCAGGAAATCACTAGAAGCTGGCCCGACAGTGCCGACTCCGACTCGCTGTCAGCCTGTTGCACCGGTGGATTGAAACCGTCCCGACGCTCTCAGGAAGACATGCCCCAAGCAGACCACGTCCTGAGGCTGCAGCCCCGCAGTGTACAGCGGCAGTGTAACAAGCCAGAGAAAAGGACAGAAAAAAGAGACACGCACAGATCAGAACAAAGAGAGGGAGAAAGAAAACACAAGTCTTGCGTGGACTGCAAGACGAGAAAAAAAGCCAGGGAGTAGTACAGAGGGGGATAATGGGACATTAAGCTACAAAACAGGACACAGCAAGGAATGACAGCACAGGACATATGGAGATATAGAAACCAAAAGTCAGAGGGAGGATGAAAGACACCATATGATAAAAAGGAAAAGGAAATAGGGCAGAGAGGGAGAAAGAAACATTAGAGAGCAGACAGAGGAGGAGAGTTGCAGGATCAAGGCAGAGAGATGAAAGAAGAAACAGAAAAAAATATTGCAGGGCAGGGGGGCAAAGAAAGACAGGAGAAAGGAGAGAGCAATATAGGAAACAGATGAGGCAGAGGGAACCAGACAACAGGATACTGGAAGAAAGAGACAGTGAGCAGGACACTGAGACAGCAAAGACCAAGACAGATAGAGCACAAGAAAAAACAAGGACAGAGAGATGAAGCAATAAATAATAAGGACAAGGAGTGACACAAACGATCGGGGCAAGTAAGAGACAAACAGGAATGAACGCAGGAACAGGGAGATATATAATGAAAAAAAAACAATGACAGTGAACAAGACGCAGGGATGGAGTTAGAATGATAAAACGTTAAAAAGAGAGATAGGAGGGTAGGGACACAGACCAGCACATACAGGCACAGAGAAGAAAATAAAGCCAGGGAACACACCGGAGAAATGAGGGAGGGTCGGGAAGGCGGGGAGGTGCAGGGGAAGGAAAAAAAAAAAGAAACCAAAACAAACAGATGCATATCAGGACAAAGAGATAGAAAAGGGAAAACCAGCAATGGGGTGCCATACACAGATGGAGGATTAAAAACACAAGAAAGAGGGAGAACTGCAAAACCACAAAAAGAAAAAGCAATAGTGGAAGAAGAGAAAGGGAAACAAACCAGGACAGAGAAAACAGAAACAAGAGAAGCAATACAGGGAAACAAACAGACAAAAAAAAGCGCAGCAGTGTGAGAAACAGAGGAGGCAAGGGGAGGGACAGAAAGGGCGCAGGACACAGAGAAGCGGATATGGGGCCCCAGGGGCCTGAAACTCACCACACCTCTCGCTGTCAGCCAATTCAGATGCTTCTTTCTCCTTCTCTCTTCCTTTCCTTTTCTGTAACTCCAGTCACTTGGCTGTCTGCCACCTAAAAGAAAAAGAGAGTATCTCACAGCTTTTCAGAGACAAGATGTCCTAGACACATGGCCTTGTTCACTCACGCACTACACATCCATTCCATGCTTTGCGTTACACATACAGACCCTGCGCTGCACACTGGAGGTCTAGGCTGCTGCACGCTACAGAGACAAATGCTTCATCACACGGAGAGGCAGCTGCCGGCCAGGTAGCCTTGGGTTTCTTCTTTTTTACCTTTCTCTGGCCTCGCCAGCTTCAGCAGCTCCTATCCAGAGCTAACAAGCGTTCCGCCTGTCCATCTTTGTGAAGTGCCACAGACAGTGATACTGGGCAGAGACAAACCACGCAAGCCTCAGGCGACCACAGTCAACAGCATTATCAAAGGAGGAAGCACGTCCTAAGCATGTCCTCTGGGAGAGCAAGTGAATCAGCAGCAAGCATTATAACCACAGATTGACAGGGCCCAAAGCCTCTCCTTCTGCAAGAGCATCTGGAGATGCCTCTCTTTCCATGGACTGCTGCTAACAGCACCTGCGTTAAGAGAGAATCCAACGCATTTGATTGCCAGCTTAGAGACTTCAGGACAGGGCTTGTGAGCAGCCCAGGGCTACAGGACAGGATTCAGGGGAGGTGCTGGAGCTGGGGGCAGCTGCACAGGGTGAGAGGCACTCAGGGAACCTCAGGTGGAGCTCTGCTGTGTTGGGGGAAGCACCTGGCATCTGTGCCTGCAGTGGGGTCCGCCTCCTTCCCCTCTTCCCTTCTCTCAGCTCTCGGGTAACTCCCCGGGGCTGCCCTCACCCGGCTCCAGCAGACCGGGACCCTGGCGTGGTGGGCACTTCGAAGCTTCCCCTTCCTGCCAGCCCCAGGCGGCCGGCGGGCAGGAGACAGCCCCGCACCGGCCAAAGGGCCTCCGCTCACCTCACTGCTGGCCCTGCCCCCACCCGCCCCCGGGAAGCGCCCCTGGCACACCGCCCTGCCGCTGCACTGGCGGAGGAGCTGCTCTGTCCCTGTGCAGGACTGGCACACCAGTTCTATGCTTTGCGCGCCGAGCGCCCGCCAGCAGCGTGCCCGTGGGGCGGCAGCAGCGTTTCGTTACCGGGAGGCAGCAACGAGCGCGGCGGCACCGCACCGCAGCACCGCATCGCCGGTACCGGCGACCGGCAGCGAGCAGCACGGCAGCGCCTGTGTGGCTCGCACCTGCAGTACCGGGTTTGCTTCGCCAGGCGGCAGCACTGAGCACGGGCGAGTGCCAAACCCCGCACGTGAAGCGCCCCGGAGTGTCTCTGTTCAGTCGGCTTGAAGCCCACGGAAAACGAGAACAAAACTACACCGGGGCCGCAGTAGCAGCACACGCTCCACATAAGCCCGAGAGCAATGCGGCGGCGTGGCAGCAAAAACTAAACCTACGTGCATGCACTGGCAAACACAGGATGGGTGCTCGGCCCTGTATGTGGAAAGACTACACCTCCCAGGATGCTCCGCGGAGCCATCATGGCGGACCGGATGCCTCTTGCCTCAGGACTTCAGCTCCCGGCATGCTCTGTGAAGCCATAACGGCCAACCGCAAGCCCTGTACCCCAGGACTACAGTTCCCAGCATGCCGCACAAAGCAGCCTTTCCTGTGGGGCACACCGTTACCCCTGCGGCGAGCGCCACTGCAGAGCCTCGCAACCCCCAGCGCGGACGCTGGCAGCCCCCACCGCTGACTGCAGCACGCCGCAGCACGGCCGCGCCCCCACCACTTTCTGTACCCGCACACAGACCGCGCCAGCCCGGCCGCTGCGCTCCTCGGGGCTTTTTCCGAGACCCGCCGGTCCATTGCCCGGCCCCGCTCACCTTCTCCATCGCTGCAGGCGCAGCCGCAGCCCGGCGGCGCTCGGGACCGCTCCACGCCCCCCGTGGCTCGCACTGGCCCCTCCACGGCCACCCGGCGCAGGGCAGCACCAGCCCCTCCAGCAGCACCCACCCCTTTACAGGGAGGGGCCGCCTCCATCACCCTCACTGCCCGCACCTGGGGCTCCTCCAGCCCCAGCCCACAGCTGGAGCCCGGCAGGAACTGGGGGCCATCGCCTGACCCCCACACTGCATCACCTCCTCCCCTGGGCTCCTCACCTCCCATGGCCCCGGGCAAAGGGAGCAGAAACGCAGCCATGAAGTCAAAGGAGACAGCGAGTGTTTATTCAGTCACGCACATAAGTCCGAGCAGCGAGTCTGCTCTGGAGCTTGCAGCCTCCGATCCCCTCTCCGTGTCACTGGAACGACTGCCAAGTCATTCCAGGAACCACGCTCGTTGGTTCGGCAGGGAACGTACGGTGGGTCGGCTGTGTCCTGGAGCGCTGGGCTGCCGGGCAGATTTGGAGGCTGCTAAAAACAAAGAGCAGGGTGCAGAACACTACAAGAGAAGAGAAGAGAGGTAGCTTGCAAGACAGAGGGGCGTAGTGAGAAAGCACGAGGCAGGAAACAGGATAGCGAGAGAAGGATGGGGACAGAGAAGGACAGGGAGCCAGACAGAGGTGGGCAAAGAAGCAGTGGAGAGAGGAAGAGAGGCAGCAGAAAGAGGGAGAGGGAGCGGGACAGAGACCAGCAAAGAAGGATGGGGAGCAGGATGGAGATGCAGGAAAAACCTGAGCTGGGCAGCATGACAGAGAGGGAGGTAAAGACAACTATGTGCAGGAAGCCAAAGCAAGAGAGATGGAGAAAACTAAAACCATAACAAGAACAGGGCAGAAAGGGAGGAATGAAACAACAGTGAAACAACAGTGAAAGGGACCTGGCACATCAAAGGTTGGACAGAAGAGGTGACAGCAAGGGGACAACACAAAACAAACCATACAGCTGCATGCTTAGATGGCAGAGAGGGAAGAATTAAGAAATAGGGACAAGGAGCCTGAAAAAAAGAGAGAGCTGGAGAACAAACAGTATAGCAACGCATACAGAAAGAACAGGGGCAGAACTGTAAATCAGGTGCATCAGGGAGCCAGAGACAGCAAGCTGGATAAAGGAGAAACGCAGCAGGCTAGAGGGCACAGAGGGAGGAAATGGAAAACCAGAGACTGGGAGCTGGACAGAGAGAGAGGCAGAAATTAAATGGGCAAGTGCGACAGGCCACAGGGCAGAGAGGGAGCAAAGGATAAACAGGGACAGAGGACCAGGCAGAACACAATGTGAAATAATAGGAACATGACCGGCCTACAGGGAAGAGGGAAGAATTGAAAAACGGGGACTGGGAAGCTAGACAGAGTGACATGGAGAAACAAAAAAATATCAGTGACGGCTTACAAGACAGATAGGGAGCCGCAGGCAGAGAGAGATGGAGGGGAAACAATCAAATAGCGTGCAGCTGCAAGACAGAGAATGTAGAATTTAAACTGAGCATTACAAGCAGGTGGGCTAGCTTTGTGGATTTAGCCCCTAGCACCCATCTCTGTGCAGAAATTACAGAAATAAATACCTCTGCTCCGTGCGTAAGCCTGGCGTACCGCGCACTGGGTAAACAAACCCAGATTTGGGACAGCAAGAGGGATAGGGAGCAGGACAGAGAGATGGAATGGGAAAGGAAAAAATGCTGGGAGGCTGAACAAAGGCAAAGAGAAACAAAGACAGAAAGCAGGGCACGGGAATGGAAGCAAAATAAAAAAGCAATGGCCTGCAGGACCGAGACGGAGAAATTAGAAAACAATCATGGGAAGCAGCACAGAATGACAGAGAGAGAATAAAAGGACAGAGAGCAGGACAGCTCTGGAGGAAAAATCAACTGTGATGGGCAGTGGGAGAGAGATACCAAAAAAGAAAAAAAATAGTGAGGGAAAGAGAAAGGAAAGAAGAGACACCCGGCTGTACAGTTAGAAAAGACAGGAGAGCAAATGGGACAGAGAAAGAAACAAACAGACAATAAAGTGGAAGGAATCAGAAGAAAAGGACAAAAAGAGGAAAAAGTAGGAGTGAGATCGGGACAAAATAGGGGGGAAAAAAATACTGACCAAGGAAAAGAGACAGAAAGAGGAACAAGGGAGAAGGCAGAGAAAAAAAAACGGCAGCAACCGGATGGAGATGGGTGTGGAAAAAAAACCTTGGATAGACAGCAGGACAGAGAAGAACATGAATATGAGCAAGGATCGGGACAAAGGGATATAGCAAGAAACAACAAGACAGGGAGCAAGACAGACTGACAGAAAAAAAAAAAAAAATTGAAAGAGAGAGATCATGCACTTGTGAGAGCCACAGGGGTTGGAGAGATAAAGATAGATCTTGAAAGAGCTACAAAGGCATATCAACTTAATAAAAAGGGCCAGGGAACAGCATGAAGGTCCAGAGACAGCAAGAGATGAACAGGATGGAGTGAGAGGCAGAATGGAAGAAAAACAGCAACGCCAAGCAAGACAAAGGGATAAAGCAAGAAAGGGAAGAAATGAGAGAGACAGGAAGGCAGGGACTCAGAAAGGCACGTACAGGCACAGGGAGGACACAAACCCCAGAAAACAGACCAGAGAAACTGCAAAGAAAAAAAGAGAAGGATGCAGAACGGCACAAAGGGAAATACAAGGAAAAAACAGTGATGGGCTGCAGGACAAAGCCAGAGGGTGGAAAAAAGGAAGGAGAGAGGGGAGAACAAGAGCCCAGATAGAAAAAGAAAGGGTGCTGTACAAGAAGAGAGAGAAGGGGAAAGAGAAAGACAGAGAAAAACAGAAAAATGGAAAAAGATGAGAGATACAGGGAAGTCAAGAAAATCACAGCAGCGTGAGAAAGAAAAAGGGAAAGAGAGGCAGCTGGGGGAGGGCCAAGGAGGCCCTGGGATGGAGAGGAGGGGAGAAGGGGCCCCGAGGGCCCGGGACTCACCGCAGCTCTCAGCGCTCCAGGGAGAGTTTGCCAGTTCAGACCCTTCTTTCTCTGCTCTTCCCTTCCTCTTCTGTCACTCCAGTTGCTTGACTGTCCCCAACCTAAGAAAAGAGGGGGATGCGTTACAGCTCTTAGGAGACAAAGCTCCCTAGAAACGTAGCCTCGCTCACCCAGTACTTGACCGTGCCCCCTTTTTAAATTACGTGTACAGACCCTGCGGCGCTCTTTGGCAATCTAGCCTGCTGCGGCCTTCAAAACGGGATCTTCCTCACCCAGAGAGGCAGGCTGTCTCTTGCACGGAGTGGGAGGCAGCTGCCGGTCAGACGGCCTTCAGTTACGTCTTCCAGAATACCGATCCACAGTGACAGGTGGCTGCCTTCATCCGACCGGACTGCGCACCAGCTTGCGGCTTTGCCACCCCCTTGCCCTTGAGAGAGTGGCTACCTGGAGCGGCTCCACAACCACTGCTGCCCAAAACAGCAGAGGAAAAGGCACTAAAAAGCAACAACAAAGAACAAAGACAAACTGTCAAGACACTAGGAATGACATCAACAGCCTAAAGCATCAGCCAGGCAGGGCTTGCAGCTGACCTTGTGCCGCGGTTTAACCCCAGCCAGCAACTGTGCTCGCTCACTGCCCCCGACCCTGTGGGATGGGGAGAGACTCAGAAAGGTCAACGTGACAACTCTTGGGTCTTGAGATAAAAACAGTTTAATATTAAGGAAGAAAACAACCACCACTGGTAAGGAAAAGCGGAACAAAAAAAAAAAATACAGCAAAAGAAAACCCAAGACATGCAACTGATACAAATGAACACACTTGTAAGTTTCTAATGAAAACATTTAGAGTGTTTTCATTTTAGAATGGAAACAATCTCCATAAAAGTTGGGGGTAGGGGGCACTGGGCAAGTTGGGGAACACAGGCAGCACCCCGAGGATCCTGAGGCAGAGGGGTCATGGGGAGGCAGTGCCAAAAAGGGGGGCGTCGAACAGGGCTGGAGCCGTGGGAATGGGGGACACAAAACCAGAGTGCAGGGCATGCAACAGGCAAAACACAGAAAAAAAAAAAAAGAAAAAAAAAAAACAGGTGGGGAAAACTTTGCACAGGGGGATGTTTTAGTGAAAAGCATTTGGGAGGGCAGAGAAACACACAGAGCAGGACGGCGGGGACAGATACGAGGTAGAGATCAACGTGCAAGGGCAGGGGGTATGTGTGGGTAGAAAGGTGCATAGGAGAGACGTGCATAGGGATGACCTACGGCAGGGGGTCCACGCAAGATAACGCACAGCAGATAACTCACCTGGCATAACCTGCACGAGATGACCCATGCCAGACAACGTACCCACAACATGTAATCCCCAGCCATAACCCCTCTGTCTCCCACTGGATCACACCAACTTGCCCTAAATCGGGTGGCTTTTTTTTTTTTCCCTTGTCCACAATATACAAATTACTTTTCCATACGCATAACATGCACAACAAACTTCATTTCATCTTTGTTATTTGTGTCTAAATATTTAGCTGAAAGGCTATAGAAGTAAAATCACCACATTCTTAATGTCAACTGTAAAGTCCATGCTACAAGTCTCTGAGGAAAAATGCAGTCACGCATTGTAGACGTACCTTGTACTTGCAGACCTCTACGGCTCCTTTCCATCTGTCTCATACTGTCATGGCCAAAGAAAGAGCGACCACGGTGAAATGCTGGCAGCAGACATTCAGCAGATAGGGGGGAAAAAACCCTTTAGCATTAAGCTAGGTAGGCATCTAAAGCTTTCTTTTTTGGGGAAGGTGTGCCAAGACTACAACCGACTGGAGAAAAAACTATCTTGCAGCACCTTTGATACAGCTGTTGATATCAACCCCTAGAGCTTTTGCATTCTTCACAAAATCGTGCGGTTTTTTTGACTCAGTGGCACCTTCAGTTTCACTAGATTCACTTTCCTACATACAGGCAGGGGACAGACACAGACACCTACATCCATTTTGCCAAACCTAGATTCAGCCGAGACTTCCTCGTTTGATACAGCCCAAGTAGAATATTTATGTTAAAGACTACAGCAACTGATCTGACTTTCTGAAATGCCTCGCTGCCAAAAAAAAAAAAAAAAAAAAAAGAAAGACACAAAAAGGAGCAGTTTTTTGCATGCCATTTCTACAGTCAAGATCATCTAAAACTGCAGTTGTGCCACCAAAGCTGCTTAGGGTCCCCTCTCAGCTTTAGACCATCCTTAGATTTAACAGGGATATGCTCAATCCCAGAAATAGCCATTTGGAACATCTAGCCAAACATTTGGCAATAAGACTTTTGAAGCGTTCGGCATGAAAATCTTTGCTAATTTGGTATTTGCTTCCTGTTACAGTAGTTCTTCCTTCAGAAATTCTACCTGGAGACAAGTTATTCAGTACCGGTTCCAGCATTTACCTTCCTACTATTACCAGCACATTCACGCAGCCAAGTAACTTAATTGCTCTTCTAAAATTATCCAGATGACAATAACAGCCATGAGAGAGGATTGAAATAAGGAGAGTTCAGGCAGCACCAGAACTCTGTGGGCTGTCACCAGTCAACATTGCACTTTTTTTTAAAAGACCACCCAACCCACACAAAACATCTAATGACTGTTTTTCTTTGTTTGGTTTCTTTTTTTCTTTAGGGCTCATCTCTATCTCAGCATATTGTGTAGTCAGAGCATGAAGTGCATGTGATCTGTATCCCAATGACATATACATGTGTTCTGGTTTTGTTTAGTGAGGGGGGGCCTAAGGTGGTGGCTTCTGTAGGAAACTGCTAGAAGTCGCCCCCCTTTGTTTAGTGGACTCAGCCGAACCTACGGCAGACCCGCTGCTGGCCAGGGCCAAGCCAATTGGTAGCAGAATGTCCGGTGATAACACCTCTCCAATAACATATTTAAGAAGGGGAAAACAGGGGAAAAAAAAAAAAAAAAAAAAAAAAAAAGAAGAAGATGTGAAGCAGCTGAGTAGGGGCAGAGAGGGGGAGGCACAAGCCTTGTGGGCCTTGCAGGCCTCACCCTCTGGTGTCCCGCTGGGCAACCGACTGGGCCCAACTCGGCCCGGCCTGGCTGCAAGAAGTAGAGAGGAGATGAGATGTGAATAAGATGTAAAAAGGATCCTGAGAGGCGTCTGCCAGCCTGTTGTGAAGAGGTCAGTTCAGAAGGAGGGGGAGGAGTAATGCGGCTCCTGGCCAAGATTCCCCTGCAGCCTGTGGTGACAACCATGGTGGAGCAGGTTGTCCCCCTGCAGCCCATGGAGGACCCCACACCACACCAGGCAGATGCCTGAAGGCAGCTGTGGCCCATGGAGGGCCCGCTGGGACAGCTGTTCTAGAGGGACTGCACCCCGTGGAAGAGATGACCCACGCTGGAGCAGTTTCACAAAGGACTGTGGCCCGTGGGAGGGACCCCACGATGGAGCAGAGGAGGAATGCGAGGAGTTCTTTCCCTGACGATGACGCAGCAGCGTAAAACAACGCGTGATGAACTGACTGCAGCCCCAATTCCCTCTTCCCCCCTGTGCCACTCGGGAGGGGAAGGTGGTAGAGATAATGTTAAGCCCAGGAAGAGGGAGGGGTGGGGGGAAGTTATCTTGTTCCCTTTCTCATTCTCCTGCTAGTTTTAGAAATAAATGAATACTTTTCCCCAAGTCGAGTCTGTTTTGCCCGTGACGGTAACTTTAAGGATCTTCTCCCCGTCCTTATCTCAAACCTCGAGCCGTTTTCCTTACATCATCTCCCCCTATTCTCTCGGAGGGTGGGGGGAGCGAGAGAGAGAAACTGCGTAGTCTGGGCTCGATCGGGGCTGAACTACGACAACATGTCAACAACTAATGCTCAGACCTGCAAAATGGGTGTCGCCTATGTGATTTTAATCATCACAACTCAATTATATTGACCAACACATTTGTGAGGAAGCTAACATTTAAACGTTATGTCGGGGGGGGGAGGGGTAACCAAAACTTGGGAATGAGGGATGCTCTCTTAACTGCAATTTTCACCAGCTTTTCCACACTGGCAGCAAATGGAATCAACCATGCAGAATTTTCTGCATGTGACACAGAAAGTGACAATGGAGAAAGAGAAGGCAAACACCTAACCTGCTTGTCACACGCAGCCAGCGGGGAAAAGACAATGGAGGATTGTGCCAGCAGGGCCATCCTGGCCTTGTATCCCGGAAGCTCTGACCGGCCGGTTTCTCTCCCCTTTACCACCTACCAGGGGAACACTGATGTCCTGTGCTGCTGCCTCGCCCGTGTCCCCTTGAAGCGGGGCTGCCCCACGAGACCCAGGGGACCCCCACCTCACTTTCTGCCCTTGGGAACGGGAATGGGAGACACGCTCCACACACAGACAGAAGGATGACTCACCTCCCTGCTGCTCACAGGTGCCCGTTGGGGACAGCCCTGTCTGTGCCTGGCCTCTGGGGGCATGGTCCAGCCAACAGACACTCCAGCTAATTGCAGCTCCTGCTCATTAAGACTGCTGGTAATTTTGGCTGTGGCTCATGCATGCTTCAAGCAGCAGACCACCTGTCTGGGTCCAGCTCCCGCTTGCCACAGTTCTGGCTAACGGAAGCCCCGGCTCTGCACTGAAGCTCCGGTTGATTTCAGCTCCTGCTCCTTACCAGCTCCAGCTATTTGCAACAGCCTGGGCTTTTGACAAGGTCATAAGCGAATCGCTGTCATAACTTCAGTACTACTATTAAAGGTCATAGCTGTACATTGCATGAGTATTAAATAGTTTGTAGGATTAATTACTTAATAACTATTCTAGGCAGCATAGAAGAAAGAGCTGGACTCAAAGGAGGACATGGGGGACCTGAAAAGCACCCTTCCACCGAGAAACCACCTCAGACATCAAGCTCGGTCTGGCATGTGCCGGCCTCCTGACCTGTGAGGTCCGATACAACCAGGCTCCCACCTCCAGAGAGGGGCTGCAGACCCTGCCCACTCCCTGCTGTCCCCTGCAGCCCCCAGCGCTCTCCCACTTCCCTGCGCAAACAGCCACCCTGGCTGGTGCTTTTGGACCCCATGCCAGCTCACTTAGTGCCTGTTTCTGAGCCCAAAAACCTAGCTTCTGAGCCTGTTCTCAAGCACCAGAAGTGCAGGAATGGACCTTGTGTTTCTAAGCCCAAAGCCAGACAACCCAATCTCTTTCTGAGCCCCAAGATGCGCCACACAAATTAGTTTTCAAGCCTCAGGAACAGAAGTCTCAGTCTCCACTTTCAGGCCCCAAACCAGCTCGCCCTTGTTGCCGCGCGACAACGAACCGACCCCCTCTACCGGGATCCCATCCCGGGGAGAGAGACACAGACACGGATGCCGTAGAGTCAGCTCTCAATTTACTGCTGCGTCGCATCGCAATATATACCCGTACGCCTGCTACGCAAGCCCGTACACCCACTACGCACACGAACGCACCCGCCCCCTACGCCCCCGTACCCATCTGTGCCTAGCACGAGGCATTGCGTCAGCAAGCGCACAAATCATTGCGGTCCATTCTTCCTGTGTACGTGCAGCCCCGCTCGTAGCCTTGTTGCTGCCTTGCAGGGCCCCACACGCCCTGGCTGTCTTCTGACTCCCTCTGCAGTCCCCATCTGCGATGCTGAGGAGCGGGGAAGGGTGCAGCCATCACAGAGCCCTGACCCCCAGGGCCTGACATGCAGCTTTGGGAGTGCTTGGGAACCACAAAAAAAAAAAAAAAAACCAAAACTAAAAAAAGGGCCCAATGGGCGCTATGTCAAGGTGCTATCTCACATCACTCATAGGTTCAGCCCTTAAAATTAAAAAAAACAAAAAAAAAAACAAACAAAAAAAAAACCACCACAAAACCAAAACCACACACTACCATAATTTAGTCATATAGCCACAAGGCACAACTTCCCTATAATAAAACACACGAGCCTAGCTTCTTACCTCCCTCTGCTTACCTTTCCTCCATCGCCCTGCACGGCTCATCCCTCTGCGTCTGTAGGAACATTAATATCAAAAAACAGATTAAAAATTCCAGACACCTTGTTTCAATTTAGGAATATCATCTACGCCTAACAACAGACTGCCATTAAACACCATAGAGAATCCAGATATTAAGCCCTACACATACAAACTTGAAAAACTCTGAGATTCCATCCTCTCAACTAGTACTCTAGCTGCCTCTCCCAGAGGGCTCCTATCATCCCCTCGTCTCCTGCAAAATGCTAAAGAAACCACTCTCCTCACCTGCTGACGACACTCGCTTCATCCGACGTGACCATACCATCTTTGCCTCAACCGTCTAGGCATATCACCATATTAACCACAGACTCTTATCGCTCTTCCGCCTCACCCTGACTCTATACCTCCGGGCAGGGCGGCTCCAAGCCAAACACACACATGGACAGAGTGACACTACACGGAACACTGTGAATTAGGGGCCTCAAAGATTAGAGAAAACTCTGGGCCCGAAAGATGACGCCCAGACAGAAGATGCCGTTAGAGAATAAGACCTGCGGGACTGGGATGGCAATAAGAGAGGAGGCTGTCTTGCAGCGCTAGAGAAAGAACAGAATGTCATGGCCCGGTACAAGACATTACTCTCAAACCTGAGAGGGCGCATGCATGCGCAAGAAGCCTGGCTTCAAGACCTAAAAACAAAAGAATGCAGGGAAGAATTCCCAGTCCATAAAAAACTGATGGCTGGAGAGCAGAGTTGCTCACACAGTTAAGAAGGACACCAGAAAAGAGGATTGTCCCTAAACTTCCAAGACGCAAGAATGATCCACTTATTATGCTTTGTGTTACAAGAGAAGAAGGGCCCGATCGGGACCCACCGTGAGTACTGCCATTTGAGGTGCCAGCCGTGCTCCTTGAGCAAAAGGAGGACATTGAGACTCAAGGAAGGTCTAAAAGACAGAAGAATAACCACACGAATGACACAGACACAAACACAGGCTGGAACTGCCCTGTCCGGTACATAGTAGCATCACGCTGAACAGTAACCCGTCTCCTTTACCTGCTGAAAGGGACTGTTCCTGGACAGGCCTTCCGCTCCACACCAGCTATAAAACCCCTTCCTGCAATTCCTAACCTCGCCATCTCCCTCCCCCAACACCTCTCCAGCACCCTGCCTCAACTTAACTTTCAGAGGGCCGGGAGCCTAATTCAATCCTCGACAAAACCAACTCCGGTCAATCCACTGGATTATTCCTGCAGTCGCCAGGTCCTACTTCATCATCTGTAAAACAGAACCAAAAAAAAAAAAAACCCTCACACCAGTCAGCATCACAACACAGACATTGCCCAAAACCAGCCTCACCTCAGACACGTCACAGCGTTCCAAGTGCCTGCTCTGCATCAATTCCAGAGTCAGATGCGGCGCCTGTCCTTGCTCGTGGCACCTAAGAACACAAGACACGCAAAATTACCATTGCACTTGCAAGATATCAGCAACCCGATGCTCCTCCTCTCTGCTACCCGACCTGCTTCAGCGGCTCACGGACTTCTACAGGCATCCCGCACGCAACCTGCAAAACGAAAAAGAAACAAACATTACAGAGTTGCCATGTAACACTTTGCTCTTAAACACCAACCTGGCTTGCAACCGCCTCACCTTCTGGGACTGCTCATCCGCACACTTCATCGCCCCTCCGAGCCTGAGAGTGGCACCTATGAAAACCCAAGCAAAACGAGACATGCTGAGATACCACCCAAAACCTCAGTCTGTCAGCACCTATGCCCACTCTCCGGCTCCTTTACCTTGACAGCTCGCCCACCTAGGATCCATCATTTCGAGTTGTCACATTGAGGCTGGCACACCTGCAAATCCCAAACAACACGGGTTGATTAAAACTTCACCAACCACACAACACCTGAAAAATAACCGCTATTTCAGCCCACCAGTCACCGCTCACCTTGCCCAACTCAACTCCGGTGCCCATCTCTCACAGTGCTCATTGTTTCACACTGTCAAATTTTAAAATAATAAAAATACTATAATTTAGTCCTATAACCACCCATCACTCATTCCCTCCAATACCACACACCAACCCACCTCTTTACTGCGCTCTGCTCACCTCTCCCCCATCACCCTTTAGCACACGACTCGTCCCTCTGCATCTATAGAAACATTAATATCAAACAAGTCAACCTCATGCAAAGCAATAACTTAAGAATTCCAGAGGGCTCCTTGTGGTTCAGCAGTACTAAATGGAGCCCAACTACAGCCTGCCGTTAAAAGAAATACAGAATTCAAACATTAAGCTCTACATGTACAAACCTTCACACTTTTGAAATGCCATCCCCTCAACTGGCACTCTGGTTGCCTCTCCCAGATGGCTACCATCATGGCCTCAGCACCCCCAAAATATTGCAGAAATGACTCTCTTCACCTAGTGACAACAGTTGCTTGATCCCAGATGACCATACAACCTTTGCGTCTACAGTCTAGACATATAACCATATTAACTGCAGACTCCCATCGCTCTTCCACCTAACCCTGCCTCTACACCTGTGGGCAGGGCAGCTCCAAGTCAAACACACGCATGCACAGACCATCACTACACAGAACACTACAAACTACAGGCCTCTAAGATCAGAGAAAACTCTTGGCCAGAAAGACAAAGCCTGGATGGAAAAATCCCACTGAGAAAGAAGACCTGCGGGACCAGGACAGTGATAAGAGAAGGCTCTGTGGCAGCGCCAGAGAAAGAACAGAACATCATGGCCTGGGACAAGACATTACTTTAGAAACTGAGATGATGTATGCGCAAGAAGCCTGGCTTCAAGACCTAGAGAATGTCAGGATGCAGGGAAGAATTCCCAGTCCATGAAAATGGACGGCTAGAGAGCAGAGCTGTTCACGCAGCCGAGAATGATGCCAGAAAAGAGGACTGTCACTAAACTTCCAAGACGATAGAACGATCCATGCCTGAAGCCTGTAACTCCATAAAAGAAGGGCCCGATCGGGACCGTGATGATGAGCACCGGCGTTCCGGACCTCAGAGCTGGCGCCCGAGGCATCTGCCGTGCTCCTTGAGACCCGAGGAAGGTCTAAGACACAGAAGACAGACCACACAAACAAAACAACAACAGACGCAGGCTGGAACTGCCCTGCCCGGCACACGCCAGCATCGTGCTGAACAGTAACCCACCCCCTTTTACCTGCTGAAAGAGGACAGGCCTTCCGCTCTACACTATCTTTTTAAGTCTTCCCTACAGTTCCTAACCTCGTTCCCTCCCTCCTCCGACCCCTCGCCAGCACCTGTGCCTCAACTTAGCTCTGAGTGGGCTGCGAGTCTCAATCCATCCTTGACAAGAAAAAACACAGGCACCCCACTCCTGCAGTTGCCAGGTCCCTCTTCCTCATCTGCAAAACAGAAAAAAACAAAACAAAACAAAACACACCACACCAAAAACCTCACACAACAGTGCCATCACTTAGCGTCACACCACAGATATTGCCCAAAACATGCCCCACCTCAGAGACATCCTAGCGTTCCAGTCCCTGTTCCACACCAATTCCAGAGTCAGACAGTGTGGCTGTCCTTGCTTGGGGCACCTAAGAATGCAAAAGACAGAAAATTACCGTTGCACTTGCAAGAAATCACCAGTCCCACTCTCCTCCTCTCCGCTGACCAGCGCACTTCAGTGGCTCACAGAGTTCCACAGGCAGCCTGCACAGAACCTGCAAAACAAAAAAAACTCGCTACGCCAAGTTGCCCTGTAAGGCTTGGCTCTTAAATGCCAGCCTGGCCCACAACTGCCTCACCTTCTCCAACTGCTCATCAGCGCATGTCATTGTCCCTGAGTGGCACCTACAAAAACCCAAGCAAAAGGGTACATGGTGAGATACTGCCTGAAACCTCAGCCTCCGCGCACCTATGCCCGTTCTCCGTCTCCTTTACCTTGACAGCTCGCCCACCTAGGTATGTCAGTTCCAGTTGTCATATTGAGGCTGGCGGAGCACCTGCAAACACCAAACAATATGAGTTGATTAAAACTTCACCAGCCATGCAAGATCTGAAAAGTAACCGCAACTTCAGCCCACCAAGCACCATTCACCTTGCCTGAGTCCACCCCACTGCCCAACTCTCATGGCACTTGTCGCTTCTCACTTTCAAATTTTACAATAATAGAAATACTATAATTGAGTCCTGTAGCCACTCATCACTTGTTCCCTCCAATGCCACACACTCACCCACCTCTTTACTGCGCTCCACTCGCCTCTCCCCCGTTGCCCTTCGGTGCACAAGCTCAGGCCTCTGCATCTGTACAAACATTAATGTCACGCAAGTCAACCGCTAGCAGAGCGAGAGCTTAACAATTCCAGGGATCTCCTTTTGATTTAGGAGTACCAACTGGAGCCTTGCTTAAACCATTCACCAACAATACAACACCCGAAAAAGAACTGCCATCACCGCTCGCCTTGCTCAAGTCCACTACGGTGCCTGTCTCTCATCAATACAGACCTTCAAATTAAAAGGAAAAATAGCAAGGTATCAGTGTAGCCCTACAGCCACGCATCACGCGTTCCCTCTAATACCACGTGCCCATGCACCATCTTAACTGCTCACCTCTTCCGTTGTCCTTTGGTGCATGGCTCAGGCCTCTGCATCTGTAGAAAACATTAATGTCACACAAGTCAACTGCTAGCAGAGTGAGAGCTTAAGAATTCCAGGTGTCTCGTTTGGACAGCCTGCTGTTAAAAGAAATACAGAATTCAAACATTAAGCTCTACACATACAAGCCTTCACACCTTCGATATCCCATCATCTGAACTGGTATGCTAGCTGCCTCTCCCACACGACTCCGGTCATCCCCTCGGCACCCGCAAAATACCCTTGAAATGACTCTCCTCACTAACATACTGATGACAGATGCTCTGTCCCAGATGATTGTATGACCTTTGCCTCAACAGTCTAGGCATATCACCGTAATAACTACAGACTCTTGTCACCAATCCACCTAACTCTAACTCTACACCTGCAGACAGGGCAACTCCAAGCCAAACACACACATGCACAGACAGACACGACACAGAACACTGCAAACTATGGGCCTCAAAGATCAGAGAAAACTCTTGGCCAGAAAGATGATGCCCGGACAGAAAACGTCATCGGAGAAGACCTGCAGGACCAGGACAGTGATAAGAGAGGGCACTCTGGCAGCGCCGAAGGAAGAACAGAACATCATGGCCCGGGACAGGACCTTAATCTCCAAACTGAGAAGATGTATGCGCAAGAAGTCTGGCTTCAAGACCTAGAGAATGTCAGGATGCAGGGAAGAATTCCCAGTCCATGAAAATGGACGGCTAGAGAGCAGAGCTGTTCACGCAGCCGAGAATGATACCAGAAAAGAGGACCGTCACTAAACTTCCAAGACAATAGAACGATCCATGCCTGAAGCCTGTAACTCCATAAAAGAAGGGCCCGATTGGGACCATGATGATGAGCACCAGCGTTCCGGACCTCACAGCTGGTGCCCAAGGCATCTGCCGTGCTCCTTGAGCAAAAGGAGGACATTGACACCCAAGGAAGGTCTAGGACACAGAAGACAGACCACAACAAAACAACAACAGATGCAGGCTGGAACTGCCCTGCCTGGCACACACCAGCATTACGCTGAACAGTAACCCACCTGCTTTTACCTACTGAAAAGAGACTGCTCTTGGACAGGCCTTCCAAGCCACACTACGTTTAAAACCCCTTCCTGAAATTGCCAAACTTATCCCCTCCTTTCCCTGATCCCTCGCCAGCACCCGTGCCTCAACTTAGCTTTCACAGGTCCGGGAGTCTGATTCCATTGCTGAACAAGAAAAAACACAGTCACTCCACTGGATTACTCTTGCAGTCGCCAGGACTTTCTTCATCATCTGCAAAAAAGAAAGTCAGAACCAGTCTTCACACAACAGAGTTGTTAGTCTGCATCACCTCCATCAACATGGACATTTCCAGCAACATGCCCCACCTCAATCCACTGTACTCTGCTCGCCTACTCTGTGTCAATTCCAGAATCGGGCACTGTAGCTGTCCTTGCTTGTGGCCCCTAAGAATGCAAGAGACACAAAACTACCATTGCACTTGCAAGACATCGGCAACCCCACGCTACTCCTCTCCGCTCCCCAGCTCACTTCAATCGCTCGCACAGCTCCACAGGCAGTCCGCACAGAACCTGCAACACCAAAGAGAAACGCTACACTGACCTGCCACGTAAAACTTCGATCTGAAATGCCAACCTGGCCCACAACCGCCTCACCTTCTCAAACCGCTCGTCACTGTGCATGTCACTGTCCCTCTAAGCCTGCGTGCGGCACTTACGCAAAGCCAAGCAAAAAGACACATGCGGAGATACTGCTTGAAACCTCAGCCTGCCGGCACCTATGCCCATCTCCTGCTCCTTTACTGTGATGGCTCACCCACCCAGAACTCGTCAGTTCCAGTTGCCGCGTTGAGGCTCCCACACAAAACTCGTATCTTTGACACACACACAAAACAGAACAACATTACACCAAACAGCACAAAAACCTTACCCTCTGACACACTCTGAAAGGCATCAGTACATGCCCACAAAATATATACTCGCGCTATCAACCCACGTCCCGTTCTTCCTCTGGGTCAGCCCTGCAAAGATATGTGTCGTACTAACCTACCTAGGAATCCGGGTCATTAAATGGAATAACAGTATTCTTATTAAAAATTACATGCTCCGATTTCCTCCAAGAAAACAAACATGCTACGGGGTTACACTTCACTTCTAGCAACACCACAGATGCTACCTAACCTCTGCCAGAATTACGTTCTGCATAGGACCCAGTGACAAAGCAGAGTTAGATCCCCTAAGAATTCCTGCTCAAAAATATCTCTGGCTGCAAAAAAAAAATTTAAAAAAAATCATTTACTGCAAATTACCGACGATTCAGAGTCACCTCAACCATCTCTCCAACTGACTCCCTTAACAGAACTCTATAAGTTCCAAAGGACAGTAAACACACAAAACCCGATGGAAATAGAATAAATGGATCAAAAGCTGTATAAAGCAGCCTAATTAACATCGACATAGCTATAGAAAGACTGACTGAGAAATCTGAAAGCCAGTTTGAAAAACTGTTAGAAAAACTATCTGAGGTGTGTGAGAAACTCGAAGATTCTTGCTCCCCACCTGCACGGACTAATATCTCAGCTATTAGAAGAAGACCTCATCCTCCTCCTGCTCAAGGGAGACGGTACACGCGACGAGATGACCTATGGTTTACCTTGCGTGACCAAGGAGAGAATATGAGGAAGTGGGATGGAAAGCCTACCTCAGCCCTAGAGGCACGTGTACGTGAGTTGCGAGGTAAAACAATCACAAAGGGAGGTTCTTCCAGGCAATTTGCTGCTCCAGTCTCCAGTGGGCAGTTCCCCAGACAGCGTAGAAGGGCTGATCTCACCTCTGATCCTATGGAAGGGACTTCTGATTCATATTCACAGAAAGTGAATAGAAAATATTACAAACAGGACTAGAGGGGCCCTGCCTCCAGCCAGGCGGAGGAGAGGGACAACAGAGTTTATTGGACTGTATGGATTAAATGGCCTGGCACATCAGACCACAAAGGTATAAAGCTCTAGTAGACACTGGTGCACAGTGTACTCTAATACCATCAAGCTATAAAGGGGCACAACCCATTTGTATTTCTGGAGTGACAGGAGGATCCCAAGAGCTGACTGTATTGGAGGCTGAAGTAAGTTTGACAGGGAATGAGTGGCAAAAGCACCCCATAGTGACTGGCCCAGATGCTCCATGCATTCTTGGCATAGATTACCTCAGGAGTGGGTATTTCAAAGACCCAAAAGGGCACCGGTGGGCTTTTGGTATAGCCACCGTGGAGACAAATAAACAGCTGTCCATCTTGCCCAGACTTTCAAAGGACCCTTCCGTTGTGGGAAAGCTGAAGGTTGAAGAACAAAAGGTACCAATTGCTACTACCACGGTGCACCGGCGGCAATATTGCACCAACCGAGACTCCATAATCCCCATCCTCAAGCTGATTCGTCGACTGGAGAGCCAGGGAGTGATCAGCAAGTCCCGCTCACCCTTTAACAGTCCCATATGGCCAGTGCGAAAATCTAATGGAGAATGGAGACTAACAATGGACTGTCGTGGCCTAAATGAGGTTACACCACCAATGAGTGCTGCCGTGCCAGACATGCTAGAACTTCAGTATGAACTGGAGTCAAAAGCAGCCAAGTGGTATGCCACCATCGATATTGCCAATGCGTTCTTCTCCATTCCTCTGGCACCAGAATGCAGGCCACAGTTTGCTTTCACTTGGAGGGGTGTCCAGTATACCTGGAATCGACTGCCCCAGGGGTGGAAACATAGCCCCACCATTTGCCATGGACTGATCCAGACTGTATTAGAAAAGGGTGGAGCTCCAGAACATCTGCAATACATTGATGACATAATTGTATGGGGCAACACAGCAGAAGAAGTTTTTGAGAAAGGGGAGAAAATAATCCAAATCCTTCTGAAAGCCGGTTTTGCAATAAAACAAAGCAAAGTCAAGGGGCCTGCACAAGAGATCCAGTTTTTAGGAGTAAAGTGGCAAGATGGACGTCGTCACATTCCAATGGATGTGGTCAACAAAATAACAGCTATGGCTCCACCAGCTAACAAAAAGGAAACACAAGCCTTTTTAGGTGTTGTGGGTTTCTGGAGAATGCATATTCCAAATTACAGTATGATTGTAAGCCCTCTCTATGAAGTGACTCGAAAGAAGAATGATTTTAAATGGGGCCCTGAACAACGACAAGCCTTTGAACAAATTAAACAGGAGATTGTTCATGCAGTAGCCCTTGGACCAGTCCGGACAGGGCAAGATGTTAAAAACATCCTCTATACTGCAGCCGGGGAGAATGGCCCTACCTGGAGTCTTTGGCAGAGAACATCAGGAGAGACTCGAGGTCGACCCCTAGGCTTTTGGAGCCGGGGATACAGAGGATCCGAGGACCGCTATACTCCAACTGAAAAAGAGATACTGGCAGCATACGAAGGAGTTCGAGCTGCTTCAGAAGTGATTGGTACTGAAGCACAGCTCCTCCTGGCACCCCGATTGCCAGTGCTGGGCTGGATGTTCAAAGGGAAGGTCCCCTCTACACATCATGCAACTGATGCCACGTGGAGTAAATGGGTTGCACTGATCACACAGCGAGCCCGAATAGGAAACCCCAATCGCCCAGGAATCTTAGAAGTAATCACAGATTGGCCAGAAGGCAAAGATTTTGGAATGCCGCCAGAGGAAGAGGTGACACGTGCTGAAGAAGCCCCACCATACAACAACCTTCCAGAAAATGAGAGGCGATATGCTTTGTTCACTGATGGATCCTGTCGTATTGTAGGAAAACATTGAAAGTGGAAAGCTGCTGTGTGGAGTCCCACACGACGAGTGGCAGAAGCCACTGAAGGCCAAGGTGAATCAAGTCAGTTTGCAGAGGTGAAAGCCATCCAGCTGGCTTTAGACATTGCTGAACGGGAAAAATGGCCAAAGCTCTATCTCTACACTGACTCATGGATGGTGGCAAATGTCCTGTGGGGGTGGTTAAAGCAATGGAAACAGAGCAACTGGCAGCGCAGAGGCAAACCCATCTGGGCTGCCGCACTGTGGCAAGATATTGCTGCCCGGTTAGAGAAGCTTGTTGTAAAAGTACGTCACGTAGATGCTCACATACCCAAGAGTCGAGCCACTGAAGAACATCAAAACAACCAGTGAGTGGATCAGGCTGCTAAGATTAAAGTTTCCCAAGTGGACTTAGACTGGCAACACAGAGGTGAACTATTTTTAGCTCGGTGGGCCCATGACACCTCAGGTCATCAAGGAAGAGATGCAACATACAAATGGGCTCGTGATCGAGGGGTGGATTTAACCATGGACACTATTGCACAGGTTATCCACGACTGTGAGACATGCGCTGCAATTAAGCAAGCCAAGCGGCTAAAGCCTCTTTGGTATGTAGGATGATGGCTGAAATACAAATATGGAGAGGCCTGGCAGATTGATTACAGTATGCTTCGTTTAGGTCTTTTATGCTGTCTGGATTTTAATATGTCAGTGCACGCATGACTACACCATGCTGGGTCATTGCAATGTATAGGTCTTAAAGCATTTACAGTCATTACCCCTCTAGTAACATTAGCTCCTGAATAGTTCAAAAAAAAAAAAAAAATAGACAGAAGTCCATCTTTACTGATCCCAAAAGTTCCATCTCTTGTAGTTCAGCACTCAGCACTCGTGGCTGCTGTTGTTTTACACAGAGTTGCCGTCCTATTGCTATCTGGCAGGTCAACCAAGCATGTTCTGAAAGGGTTATTTGCAGATGATACAGACAGACAAATGGTGTCCTGTCCTGTGGCATTAGCCATAGTTACCCACACGTTTGTTCTTTCCGTGACTGATGCCTATGGAGCTGCCATACAGCTTGTTAACAATCCGACGAACGCAAGGCAGCTTGGAGCGCTGGTCGTACCCATTGTGCAGGGATCCACTTGTTCACTGCTCCTGCAGAGACACAAGCATATCCTTTCCCCCACGTCATAAGAGGGAACGGTCCTTCCCAGTTACCTGTTTCCAGATTCTTAACCATCACTGGAGCTTGCCTTCGGATGGCATCATGTACAGTAGATGATCCAAAATGTGTCTGTATTGGGGAAGAATTGTCACTTAGAAAATTTAGAAAATTGATTTAGAAAATTTAGAAAATTGATTTAGAAAATTGAGCATATACATTGCTTTCGCTAACTTTTCGTTTGCAGATTTTCCTTCCATTCCCCCTTCTTGTTTTAACGGCATATTTTTAAGTGTACCATGGGCACATTCAATGATTGCCTGTCCAGTGGGGTTATGTGGGATACCAGTAACATGCTCGATGCCCCAAAGAGCAAGGAAGGTTTGGACTGCGCGAGAACCATACGCTGGGCCATTATCTGTTTTTATACACGTGGGAACCCCCATGAAAGCAAATGCTGACATCCAGTGTTGGCAAACATCTCGAGCATGTTCTCCTGTATGAGCAGAGGCAAACAACAAGCTGGAATGGGTATCAGTAGTTATATGTACATATTTGTGTCAGCCAAATGACAGGACGTGAGTTATATCAGATTGCCATAATTTTTGAGAGCACAAACTGCGCAAATTAACCCCATATAAAGTGGCATAATTGCGTTTTGGCAACTGCTACAGGAACGCACAATTGCCCGAGCTTGTTCCCATGTCAGCTTAAATTGTTGTTGAAGGACTGTAGTGTTTTGGTGATAAAATTCATGGGATAGCTTAGCTTGCATGAGTGTGTTTGCAACAAGGGCCGCATTAGTGGGAGCATCTGCTCTTGTGTTACCTTCTGTGACAGGTCCTGGAAGCGAAGTGTGAGCTCTCAGATGTACAATACAGTGAGGATGATCCCGCACATGTAACACTGATAATAGCTGTTGAAACTGATCACACAACAAAGGATTATTAATTTCCTTTAACATTGCCCATTCAGCGCATTGTATTACATTGACCACATAGGCAGAATCTGAGACAACATTGAGGGATTCATGTTTTCACTTATACAAAGCTCATACCACCACTACAAGTTCTACAATTTGGATTGAACCTTTTACCAATGGTACGTCATGATGCCACTTATCATTTTTCTTCCACACAATCGCGGATTTGTGCATTATTCCTGATCCATCTGTAAATATTGTTAAGGCATTTTCTATGGGAGCGTAACTTAGATGAGTTGCTGGATACAACATTAATTCTCCTAAAAATTTCGGCATTGGTTGCTTAGGCCAATGAATGGAGATCTGTAGCAAAACTGTTCGTAATGCAGTTTGTGCTTCTGGAGTCTGTCTCCTTTAAGAATTTGGAATAGTGGAGAAAGCAATTCTGTAGAGGGGCCTAATACCGGGCATACCCAGCTGATAGCTCCCAGCAATTTCTGCAAATTGTTTAAGGTAAACACTGAGGGATTTTTAACTTTTGCAGCCTAATTGTTCTTTCCATAATTTGTCAGCCGAGATACTGCCAGGGACATACCTTTTGAATTTTTTCTTGAGCAATAACGAATTTAAATCCGGATAATGCACTGGTGATATCATTAAGAACTCTGTCCACCAGAGAATCATCAGGTGCTGCAATTAAGATATCATTCATATAATGATAAATGAGGCTATTCTTATGCAAGTGCCTTACTGGTGCTATGGCCTGTGTGACATACCATTGGCAGATGGTTGGACTATTTTTCATACCCTGCGGAAGTACCATCCAGTGATGTCGCTGATTAGGTTCTCCCATATTGATTGAAGGCACAGAAAATGCGAATCACGGAGCATCACTCGATGTCCAAATGACCGATACTCCGTCTGTTTTTGGCCCAGCTTCCTGCACCTGCTCGTTAACGAGACTTGGAAAGCCAGACAGTGTCCTTGGTCTCATTAACAACAACTCTTATCATTAAAGCATTTTATCAACATTCTTCACATACAAAATCCAAAGCTTCTGAGAGGAAAATTAACCCCATCCCTGCTGAAACCAAAACAGAATTCACCCCTTATTCTGTTAATTTCTCTGTTTGCACTGCCTGTCTGTTTCCACTTAAAGATCTTATAACTTAACGCTGCGCCTTGCACGCAGCAATATCAACCTGGATGTATCACCTGTTCTAACAGGGTCGACCTGCGACACCGCACACACCAGAACACTAAGCAATAGCACAAATATAGATACTAAGTCTTCCCCTCCCCCCGCCATCGATGACTGTGGACCCATCGACGGGGGAAGGGGAACCCTCTCCGGCCGGACCGAGGGCACGCTTACGTCCTGAAGCGGGCCCTCGTAGGCTGGTGGCGCAGAGGGCAGAGGCCTCCCCAAGGCAGACGTCACTGGAAAATCGGGCTCCTCCACGAAGAACGAATCAGCCGCGGCATCCCCTTTCCCCACCGGGAAGGTGCTAGGACCCAGCTCTGCATCCCGCGGCTCCTCGGGTGCCGCCTCAAAACTATCCCCTGCCTCACTATCGCCCTGCGTATCACTGCTAGTCTGACCATCGGGACCCGAGTCGGGTCGCTTTTCACTCAGTGAATCCCCACGAACTACTAAGGCCGTGGCTTTCCAGACACCCCAAACTTTGCGGACCTTCTCAAGACACCTCTTAACTGCCCCCGACTCGGGAATAACGGATTGGGCAGTTTTGTCCCCTGCAGCAGCAGAAGCTAACAGCTCCCACCCCACCGTGGCTATCTTCCACAAGTCCATCACCTCAGAAGACTGATGGATCAATCCCTTGCACTTCATCCATTGGGTGAGATCCTCCGTACCGCTAGAGGAGACCCCCTCGCCTACCTCCATAGCTAGTACCTTCAGAACCTTCACTGTTTCCTTGACGGACACCGTCAAGATGATGAGATCCGGATTAGCCCGAGCCCCGCTCACCCTGGTGCGCCGAAAAACCGGATCCGCCAGATCACGTCAGATCACATCGGATCATGTCGGGGTCACCACTTGTTGCTGCGCAACAACTAACCGACCCCCGCTACCGGGATCCCATCCCAGGGAGAGAGACACAGACACGGATGCCGTGGAGTCAGCTCTCAATTTACTGCTGCGTCGCATCACAATATATACCTGTATGCCTGCTACGCAAGCCCGTACACCCGCTACGCAGGTGAACGCACCTGCCCCATATGCCCACGTACCTATCCACACCTAGCACGAAGTATTGTGTCAGCAAGCATGCGAAACGTTGCAGTCCGTTCTTCCGGTGTACATCCAGCCCGCTCGTTGCTGCCTTGCAGGGCCCCACAACCGGGCACATAAGGAAAAAGAAAAAAAAAAAGGCTTGAGGTTTGAGACAAGAACAGGGAGAGATCCTTAAAGCTACCGTTACGGGCAAAACAGACTTGACCTGGGGAAAACTATTCATTTATTACTAAAACCAAAGCACGATAATAAGAAAGAGAATAATATAACTTCCTCCCACTCCTCTCTTTTCCCGGGCTTAACACCATCTCCACCTCCTTCCCCCACCCTGAGCAGGACAGGGTGGGTGGGGGTGGGAAGAGGGAACGGGGGTTACAGTCAGTTAATCACACATCACCTTATGGTGCAATTTACTAAGAGGAAAACAACAATAATATCAAAATATAAGGACATTAATATATACAAAATGAACAGTGTACAATTTCTCAACACCCGATGTCCAAATGACCAATAGTCTGTCTGTCTTTGGCCCAGCTCCCTGCACCTGCACGTTAACGAGACTTGGAAAGCCAGTGTCCTTGGTCTCATTAACAACAACTCTTATCATCAGTGTTTTCATCAACATTCCTCACATACAAAATCCAAAGCTACTGTGAGAAAAATTAACTCCATCCCTGCTGAAATCAGGACAGTATTCACCACTTATTCCATACCATCTACTTCATGCTTATACAACAGGGCGTGGCCCGGTGCTACGGGACAGGCTTCAGGGGACGCGCAGGAGCGGCGGGCAGCTGCACGGGGCCGGGTAGGCTCGGGGGGAGCTCTGGAGAGCTGGGGAGGTGCCCGGCGTCTCCACCGGGAGGACGGGCCCCCCTCCTGCCCCTCTTCCCTTCTCTCTGCTCTCTGATTTTGGGGGTTTTCAGCACTTTTCCACAACATAAAAATTGGCAATTTTTGCTTTTGGTTTTGTGCACGAAAGTGGGGGGCTGAGAGGGGGCGCTTTCCAGCTGCACAAATCCAGGCGGACCTGGCTTTCCTCGGAGCCTCAAATTAAGATATTTTTTTCCCCTCAAACTGATTTTAATTAGGTTCCCCCCTCATTGCAGACCCAGATTCAGAGTTTTGGGGTACATTTGTGCTGCATTGGCAGCTCCTACTCTGCGTGCACGGCCCCGCAGGTGAAAGTCCCCATGTTGGGGCATTGGTCCCAAATCGAGATAGGAAAAGGAGGAAAAGGAGAAGGGACAGCTTTTGAAAGCACTTTTCTCTCTTCAATAGAGATGGGAGGGAGCAAGTTTTTAAATCTTCTCTGCAAATAGGGTTTCTTTCCATTTTAAAAAACTTACATAGCACAGACATTCACAGGTGTATCTATTTACACACACGTTTCATACATATTATCTATTTACACTTATATATAATATCCATTTAGACTTGTATATTTACACTTCCATACATTTACACTTATGCATCTATTTAGGCTAGTATCTATTTAGACTCCTGTACCGTGACACTCCAATACCTTTTTAGACTTCTCTATTTAGACTTCGATGGCTACTTACAATGATATCTATTTAGACTTTGTTATCCGTTGACACGTACGCATCATCTCTACTTAGATGACAGATAATATCTGCTTACACTTACTATGACAGACACAGTAAGCGCAGACCGCTCGCCCTGTAGGTGCCACGTCTCTCGCTCAGGCTCTGCTCTGCCACCTTCCCCCTCCGCCCCCATGCCAGGACGGGCTCCAACCGCCCCTCAGCCTCCGTTGGCCCCGGGCTCTCCTCAGCGGCCAGCCCTTGCTGCTCCACCCGCGGGGCACTCGCTGGAGTCAGAGTTGGGAGCCTCCGGACACAGGGCCGGGCCCTCACCCTCAGTACGCTGAACGACTGGCAGGCGAACCTGGGCTGGGGGGATCTACAGAGCACCATGAGACGCTGACAACCAGACACCTGAAAAACAAAAATCCCAAATTGTATTTCAGTAGGTTTAAAAACAAAAAATAAAAATAGCACAGAAGTAGAGGAATTCAGTCAGAACAAGGGATAGGACAGCAGTTGAGTTAAAGGAGGATTCTACATAAACAGGTTAGCTCAAAATACAACACATGTTTAAAAGCTAGAGTGATCTGAATGCTTAAAATCAGTATTAAGAATAATTGAGATGATTTTGAACACATTTATAGCGTAACAGTAGCAACTCTTGCTGGTGTTGGAAAATGTCTCCCCACTTCCTCTCAGTACCGCTGCAGGGAGCCTCACTCCTGCCAGGCTGCAGGACAAGGGTGTACCGGCAGCAGCATCTATGCTCACAGATCCGCCACAACAGCCCTTGCCCTGCTGCTGCACATCTTGTTTGCTTGGTCAATAAAGCTGAAAAAATAAAGAACATATCTCATTAATCCACTTTATGCTAAAAAGATGTGTTTATGTTTACATAAATCTAATTTAAATGCTTGTACTAGAAAAGTATGCGATGTTCCTTTCGCATTAATTTAACTCACGGAGCTGTGAACAGATATAAACCCCAGTTCTGCAATCCATAAGGCTACCAAAAAGGACTGGTAGATTTGCTAATGCCTTTGGCTGTACCGAAGCATGCAGAGGAACACGTTTTTACAATATTTCAGCTGTTACAACCAAGAACTCAAAGACCAGCGCTGCCATCAACTTTTGGAAGACCATGCTGGGCTTGGGTGTTCGGAAGGAAATTGACTTGAGTTTCCTTTTTTTTCAAGAGAGAGTGAAAAGTCTTGTTGCTGATGACTTCTGCAGCCAAGTACATAATCTCTGAAGATCCACTCTGATTGGAAGTTCATAAAATGCAACTTCTTTGAATGAGAAAGATTTCCATTCTGGAAAATCTCTTTCCACCCGAAGTCAAAAGTTACACACTGCAGGTTAAGGAAAAAAGCGCATTATTGAAGCGGCAACTCACCAAAACCACATCAGGACTCACTCTTGTCACTAGGGACAAGGCTGCTAACTTTTTTGGGGAAGCCTGGGAAAACACATGGAAGCAACGCTGTTTGTCCAAATCTCTTCTTCGACCTTGATTGCTTTTAGTACAGATGCTAGTATCTCAGTAAGGTTTGAGTACTACTACAAAGATATTTTTAAAAGTTATGGACTGAAATAGCATAAAGCTTTTATCACGAAAACAAAGTCTGTTTCTTCTGAACTCTATGAACAGTTTCTTTCCCCTTCTACTACAAAGTTACTTTCACAGTATCATTTAATAGTAAGCGCACAGAAACAGAAGATTATGCTTTCAGGAAGAAAAAATAAACAGAGGGACGTAAGCTTTGCATAGGCGTAACATGCTCTAGGACAGACCTTATTTTATTTTTAGTACTTGTATTAAAATAGTTCATAGAAAAACTACAGGAGAGTTGGCACATTCTTAATGTTAACTTCAGAGTCCACACTACAAGTACCTTTGGAAAAACGCTGACACACCTTGTAGATGTACCTTGTACTTGCAGACCACTATAGATCCTCTCCATCCCTCTTGTACTTTCAGGGCAGAAGAAAGGGCGACCACAGTGAAATGGTGGCAGTCGATATTCAGCTGAGAAGGGAAAAAAGAAACTTTAGCATAAAGCTGGGTAAGAATCTAAAGCTTCCTTTTTGGGGGAAGGTTTGTGAAGACTACAACTGAGTGGAGGAAAAAGTATTTTGCATCACCTTTGGTACAGTTGTTGATACCAGCCACCAGAGCTCTTGCATTTTTTAAGAGAACTGTGCCTTTTTTTGACTCCTTGGCAGCTTTAGTATCACTAGAACCACTTTCCTAGACACATGCAGGTGACAGACACAGATACCTACACATATCATAGAATCATAGAATGGTTAGGGTTGGAAGGGACCTTGAAAAGTCATCTAGTCCAACCCCCCTGCAAGGAGCAGGGACATCCCTGACTAGATCAGGTTGCTCAGAGCCTCATCCAGCCTGGCCTTGAACGTTTCCAGGGATGGGGCATCCACCACCTCTCTGGGAAACCTGTTCCAGTGTTCTATAACTCGCATTGTAAAAATTTTTTTCCTAATTTCCAATCTAAATCTACCCCCCACTATTTTAAAACCATTACCTCTCGTCCTATTGCAACAGGCCCTACTAAACAGCCTCTCCCCATCTTTCTTGTAGGCCCCGTTGAGGTACTGGAAGACCGCTATCAGGTCTCCCCGGAGCCTCCTCTTGTCCAGGCTGAACAGCCCCAACTCTCTCAGCCTGGCCTCATAGGAGAGGTGCTCCAGCCCTTTTATCATCTTCGTGGCCCTCCTCTGGACCTTCTCCAACTGGTCCATGTCCTTCTTGTGTTGGGGGCTCCAGAACTGGACACAGTACTCCAGGTGGGGTCTCACCAGGGCAGAGAAGAGGGGGAGAATCACCTCTCTCGACCTGCTGGCCACGCTTCTCTTGATGCAGCCCAGGATGCAGTTGGCCTTCTGGGCCGCAAGGGCACATTGCCGGCTCATGTTAAGCTTCTCGTCCACCAGCACTCCCAAGTCCTTCTCCTCAGGGCTGCTCTCAATCCATTCCCCGCCCAGCCTGTATTTGTGCCTGGGATTGCCGTGACCCAGGTGCAGGACCTTGCACTTGGCCTGGTTGAACTTCATGAGGTTGGCACGGGCCCACCTCTCCAGCCTGTCAAGGTCCCTCTGGATGGCATCCCTCCCTTCCAGCGTGTCCACAGCACCACACAACTTGGTGTCATCGGCGAACTTGCTGAGGGTGCACTCTATCCCACTGTCCATGTCGCCGACAAAGATGTTGAACAGGGCCGGGCCCAACACGGACCCCTCAGGGACGCCACTCGTGACCGGTCTCCACATGGACATTGAGCCGTTAACCACCACTCTCTGAGTGCGGCCATCCAGCCAATTCCTTATCCACCGAATGGTCCGTCCATCAAACCCATGCCTCTCTAGTTTAGAGAGAAGGATGTCGTGCGGGACAGTGTCAAAAGCTTTGCACAAGTCCAGGTAGATGATGTCAGTTGCTCGTCCCTTGTCCACGGATGCCATCACCCCATCATAGAAGGCCACCAAATTGGTCAAGCACGATCTGCCGTTGGTGAAGCCATGTTGGCTGTCACCAACCACCTCCTTGCTCTCCATGTGCCTTAGCATGGTTTCCAGGAGAACCTGCTCCATGACCTTGCCAGGCACAGAGGTGAGGCTGACCGGCCTGTAGTTGCCCGGGTCTTCCTTATTCCCCTTTTTAAAAATTGGGGTTATGTTCCCTCTCTTCCGGTCATCGGGCACCTCACCAGACCGCCACGACTTCTCAAATATGATAGCCAGTGGCTTGGCAACTTCATCCGCCAGTTCCCTCAGGACCCACGGATGGATCTCATCAGGTCCCATGGACTTGTGCACCTTTAAGTTCCTCAGATGATCCCGAACCTGCTCTTCGAGTACAGTGGGCAAGCCTATGTTTAGCCAAGCCTTCTCAAGCCTACGTTTAGCCAAGATTTCCTCCCCCTATACAACCCAAGTTGAGTATTTTTGTAGAGCAATCCATCTGTCCTTGTGAACTGCCTTGTTGCTGTCGTGGTTTTGTTAGTAAGGGGGGGCCTAAGGTGGTAGCTTCTGTAGGAAACTGCTAGAAATCACTCCCCTTTGTTCAGTGGACTCGGCCGGGCCTAGGGCGGACCTGCTGCTGGCCAAGGCCAAGCCGATTGGTAGCAGAATGTCCCGTGATAACGCCTCTGCGATAACGTATTTAAGAAGGGGAAAACAGAAAAAAAAAGAGGAGAGAAGAGAAGATGTGAAGAAGCTGAGCGGGGGCAGAGGCGCAGAGGGGGAGGCGCAGGCCTCATGGGCCTTGCAGGCCTCACCCTCTGGCCTCTTGCCAGGCAGCCGATTGGGCCCGACTCGGTCCAGCCCAGCTGCAAGAAGTGGAAAGGGGATGAGAAGAAGTGAATAAGATGTAAAAAAAGATCCTGCGAGACATCTGCCAGCCTGTTGTGAGGAACGGCTGCAGACACCAAGGTCAGTTCAGAAGGAGGGGGAGGAGTAATGCAGCTCCTGGCCAAGATTCCCCTGCAGCCTGTGGTGACGACCATGGTGGAGCAGGTTGTCCCCCTGCAGCCCATGGAGGTCCACGGAGGAGCAGAGATCCACTTGGAGCCCGTGAAGGACCCCGTACCGGGGGAGGTGGATGCCTGAAGGCAGCTGTGGCCCGTGGAGGGCCCGCTGGGACAGCTGTTCTGGAGAGACTGCACCCGTGGAAGAGATGACCCACGCCGGAGCAGTTCCACGAAGGACTGTGGCCCGTGGGAGGGACCCCACAATGGAGCAGGGGAGGAATGTGAGGAGTTCTTCCCCTGACCATGAAGCAGCGGCGTAAAACAACATATGATGAACTGACTGCAACCCCCATTCCCTCTTTCCCCCTGTGCCGCTCGGGGGGGGGGGAAGGTAGTAGAGATAATGTTAAGCTTGGGAAGAGGGAGGGGTGGGGGGAGGTTATCTTGTTCTCTGTCTCATTCTCCTGCTGTTTGTAGTAATAAATGAATAGTTTTCCCCAAGTTTAGTCTGTTTTGCCCGTGACGGTAACTTTAAGGATTTCTCCCTGTCCTTATCTCAAACCTCGAGCCGTTTTTCCTTATATTTTCTCTCCCTGTTCTCTCGGAAGGTGGGGGGAGTGAGAGAGAGACTGCGTAGTCTGGTCCGATCGGGGCTGAACTACGACAGTTGCAAAAAAGGAATGTTTCTTTTCAGGCCACTTCTCCAAATGGTCAAGATCTTCTAAAACTGCAGTCGTGCCACCAAACCTGCTTAGGGTCCCCTCCCACCTTTGGACTGTCCTTAGATTTAACAGGCACACGCTCAATTCCATCTTCCAACAGCCACAATACAGCACGCTCTCAGACCCAGAGCACAACTCTATGGACTTCCGCACGCACCTCGCTGTTTTGATGAGGACCCACTGAGCATCCCTGCGAGCACAGCTGCAGGCACCGCAGCAGTTTTACCTACACCAATTTCAGCAAACTCATAGCAGCAACAGCTTCAGCACATTTAGACCAGGAACAAGGGAGAAAAATAAAACAGCTTCATCATGTGCACAGGAAAGTAGCAGAGAGGGAAAAGGGTCGCCATTCGTAGCACTTACAGAGAACAGGCGTTCTCCCTCCACTCCTAAACCCACCTGTCAGCTCTAAATATCACAGCGCTACTGTGGCAACATCGAGAGCAGGGAACAACAGCCTGGCCACTGGGCATTTACGTGACAGGACACGAGTGGAGGGGCCTGTTTTGCCACATGCAACCCTGAACCTCCTGAAAATTTACATTTACCAAAAATAGCCATTCGGAACTCCTTGCCAAACAACATTTGGCAATAAAACTTTGTTATTCATGACTGTGTGAGGGATCTCAGTGATGGTCCGTGTAGGGCCACCGTGGGGAATTACAAGCAGCACACAGCTGTGAGAACGTGACCTTGGAGAGGGGAGCTCTCCAAGGGGTTGTTATTGAGCAGGAAGTTGCTGCTATCCAGGAACCGCTGTTACCCAGCAGGGCACGTACCTGGCAGGCCTTGCTGCATGCGCTGGCCACGCGTGCACCAACACCTGGCCAGTACTCTGCCACTGAATCTGCTGAGGGGATAAACGGAGGCGGCTCAGAGCAGAAAGAGAGAGAAAGGACCCAGAGCACACTCTGGGAACAACAGGGGACGCCCTGAAGGTGCTGCACCTAACTCCCTTCTCTGCTCTGACCCCGCTGATCATCATCCTCCTGCTCGGCGGTGTCTCCGGCTTAGTTGGGTTGGTAAGACTCTCACAAAGGGAAAACAATGCGCTGGTAACTGCTTATGCTGGTAACTGCTTATGCAAGGCTATAATAGAGCAATAAACACTGTTGTGCTTTCAAATATCATATGCTGGGTGAGCTTTGTGCATAGAAATCCTACGAACCGGTTACAATGACACACACAAAAGTTTTTGGCAACTCACTATTTGCTTCCTGTTATTGTTCTTCCTGCTTCACAAATTCTACCTCTAGCCAAGTTATTCACTACTGGTTCAAGCTATTACCAGCACATTTACACAGCCAAGTAACTTAATTGCTCTTCTAAAATTATCCAAACAAAAATTATAGGCATGAAGGAGGAGTAAAAGAGAAGAAAAGGGAAAGGTCACACAGCAAAAAGAGCTCTGCACACTGGCACCAGTCTACATTGCACTAAAATTAAAAAAAAAAAAACCCAACCCAAAACTCCACCGCAAAACAAAACAAACAAACAAAACAAAACAAAAAAAACCCCACACACCACCAAACCACATCACATACAAAAAAACCCCCTCAAAAATCATGACATTGTGTCTTTCCTTTCAAGCTCATCTCTGTCTCGGCACGTCGTCTTGTCAGAGCATGAAGTCCAGATGACCTGTATCCCAATGACATTTGCATGAGACTAATACATGTTCAAAAATGGTCCAGATCTGTAAGACTGGCGTTATTTTTGTGGTTTTAATAATCATAACTCAATTTTACCAACTTATACATTTGTGAGGAAACTAACTTTTAAACACAGCCTCTTCTTGAGGAAAAAAAAAAATAATGATTCAACACTCCCAACCACGAGGGAGTGGTGGGGAAATTAATGAAAGTGAAGACAAACAGTAGCAACATTAAGTGAAATTTGGCTTTAACTCTGACTCAAGCGACTCTCCAAGTCTACACCTCAGTCCTATGAATAAGTAGTCCTTTTTTTGTAAGGACAAGATTTTTTTTACTTAAAAGTCCTAAAATGAAGACTCCACTGAACACAATGTGGATTGAGCCACAGGACAACATGCCATCACCACTCCAATAAAAAATAACATCCAAATAAAAATCAGGTTCAAATATCAGTTTCCATCATGTTTCATTCATTACATTTCAACTGGCACCTAGGTGCTCAAAAATTAACCATACTGACACCAATATTACTAAAAATCGAGTTACACAGATAAAAACAAAAGGCTATTTCCAACTTGCCCATAACATTAGTGTGAAACAACAGGAGAGAGGCACTTGTCCCTAAAGAAGGTAATGGGCAGCTCTTACAGTAGATGAAAGTTCATTCCTTTACCTGAAAGGAAAACATTTGTAACTATCAATGGACCAATTCAGAAATGAGGCATGCTGTCTTAACTGCAGTTTCCACCAGCTTTTCTGCACTGCCAGCAAATTTGCCTGTTCTATGGGTTTGATGTGGAGCATCTGTAGTGCCCTTGAGCTCACAAATGTTTCTCCCTGCTCCCCCAGCCCCACACGTGTGTGATTACCTGAGCAGCAAGTGGAATCAGCCATGCAGGATTTTCTTCACCTGACGCAGAAGGTGACACTGGGAAAAGAGGAGGCAAAAAAATGAACCTGTTTGTCACACTCAGCCAACGGTGAAAACGTAGCAGAGCATTCTGCCACAGGGGTCGCATGGGGCCAGACCACACAGACCAGGAGCTCTGATCAGCCAGTTCCTCTCCCCTCTGTCAAGTACTGGGGAGATGTTGCCACCTCACCCGCGTCCCCTCACAGCGCAGTTGCCCTAGGAGAGCCGGGGGACCCCCCACCTCACTTCTGCCCTCTAAAGGAGACAGGAAGAGGCCCTTCACACAGAGAGAGGTGCATGACATGGATTTAGTCCCCGAGGAAAGAGGCCTGGCTCTCGCTGGCAGAAGGACGAGTCACCTCCATGCTGCTCAGAGCTGCTTGCTGGGAACAGCCCTGCCTGTGCCTGGCCACTCTCCAGCCATGCTGGGAGCACAGTCTGGCTGGCAGATGCTCGGCAAACAGACATTCCAGCTAATCGCAGCTCCTGCTCATTACGGCTGCTGGTAATTTTGGCCCTGGTTCATGCAACTGCAATGCTCCTTCAACTGCCAGGCTACACCTCAGCACCTGTAAAGGCTCTAACAGTTACCAAGCAGTCAGGCAACTGCACAGCCCGCCCAGAACTACCACCTAGTTCAAAGACCGTAATTTTTCCGACAGTGAAGACTGTCTCAACACTACTTTGGTCTCCTTCTCTGGCTCTGTTTCATATCCCTAAGCGCTACCCTAACGCCAACTCCTAACCCAGTGCCGAGAGACAACTCCTCCCACCGTGTCCCGCAGGCCAACATGGCCGACCGGAAGCCCGGTGCCGGAAGACTACCGCTCCCGGCACGCCTCGGGACAGAGAAGGAGTCTGCGCTTAGCGCTGTTCCGCGGCCCGGGGGAGGGGAGCCGCTGGGTCCTTAGCGCTGTCTCGGGCTCCCAGTGCAGACGTACTCTGATCCCGATGCACCTGCTACCCGCCGCCGTCTCAGCCGCCCCTTCGGCTCCGTTTCTCATGGCCCGCCCACGGCACCCCAAATGTCTCTCAGGCTGCCCGGGTCGGTCCCGGGCACACAGCTTGGACATGCAGCTCCAAGCTCACACCGGCTTCTTCCACGCCCCCCACAAACTCCTCCAGCTCCCCTCCCCTGCCTTCAGCTCACCTCCTTGACGCAGCCCTGTAGTCAATCGCAATACGCAGGGCTAGCCCTTTACAAGTGGAGTAACGCCCTATAACCGCAGCCCCTCAGAGAAAAAGGGGCCGTTAGTACTACCGGAGCATCTGCGCTTACCGGCTGCACGCAGCCTTCCACAGCTGCGGCCCGTGCGTGCGGGAGTGGGGCGGGGTGGGCACGGCCATCAGACCGCCAGAAACCTGCGGGCCTCAGGGGCAGTGGAGGTGTGCTCAAGGGCTTGGGAGCTGCTTGCTGAAAGCTAACTGGCCAGCCCTGGGTTGCTCAAAAAGGAAAGATTCGTCAAGAGGGGACCAGAGAGCAAAGGGAGGGCTCAGGAGCACCTAAAAGGAATTTATGCGCCTTGGGGTGAAAGGAGCAAAAAGGAACAAAGGAAGTGCCTTGGGGCACCATTCTTTCTGATGTTTGGTACTCACACTTTTAGATGGGAAACTTCGGAAGTAACTGATAGAAACTGAGTATCATATTTATTGATTGGTGAACACGTTATGGGGAACCTGGGAAAGCAAAAAGGAAAATAATAATTAGCTGGATAAATAACACTTATTCATAATTATATGATTATGCAAACTATTCAGTGCAATTATAAAGCTGTTAATTACTGGCCTTATGTCTAACAAATCACACATATTGCCAGTGGGTTGTCCCGGGGGTCTTCCTTTGCTGTCTCAGTGGACTTGGGATTCACTTACCAGCTCTGCTATCATCTGCAGGCACCTTGCATTCCTACTGTCAGAGAGGTGTCCTCTGTTGTTCTTTTACTAGACCTAGACAAGCTGCAGGAATGGGCCAGCAGGAACCTTAAGAAATTAATCAAGGACAAATGCGCCCAGGAAGGAAAAAACCTTCATGACAACACAGAGTGGAACTGACTGACTGGGGAGCAGCTCTGCAGAAAAGGACCTGGAGATCCTGGCAGACAGCAGGCTCAACATGAGCCATCATTGTGCAGCAAAATGGGGCCAACAGCAGCCTGGGCTGTATTATGAGAAGCATAGCCAGATGTTGAGGGAAGTTGTTTTCATCAGGCCACATCTAGACTACTACGTGCAGTTCTGGGCCTCTGCAAATACATGACCTTGACCAACGAGAGTGAGTTCAACAGAGCCACCAAGATGCTGAGAAGACTGGAACATGCATGGTGTGAGGAGAGGTTGAAGGAAAGGGAACAGGGCCTTCCTAGCCTGGAGAAAAAGTGGCAGGTGGGAGAGGGAGGAAGCTAATAGCAGCCTTCCAGTACCTGCATGGTGATTATTGAGAAGAGAGAATCAAACACAGTGGTGCATGGTGGGAGGACAAGGAGTAATGGGTCTGAAGTGGAACAAGAGAGGTTCAGATTTGGTATAAAAAACTTTTTCATGATAAGGAGAGCTGAGCATTGGAACAGAGAAATCATGCAGTCTTCATCCTTGGAAGTTTTCAAGGCCAGACTGGATAAAACACTGATATAACTGCTCTGACCCCATAGCTACACCTGCTTTCAGGAGGTTGGACAAGAACAACCTCCTGAAGTCCTTTCTAACCTGAATTATTCTGTGATCCTATACCTTATACTCCATTTTTTTCTGAAGTGGGGCCCACTGCTGCCGTTGCACATCCTTTTCTTTACCTGAATGCCTTTAAAATAAACAACATGCCTCTAATTTTATTTTTTTTTTTACCATTGGTCCCAGTTTTGCCACATCTATACCAAAATTAAAGGCAATCGCAGCCTTATATGATACTGCTGATACAGTTATCTAGGTCTGGATAGCCTTGCTTCCCAAAAATCCCCTGTCGTGATTCCAGACTCTACTCTGTCCTTCATTCTTGTACCCAGCTATAATCAAGTGCAAGGAGGTTCTTACCTTATGCACTGGTATTTTACATACCAGATCAGTGGAGTATGCCTTGCATTCTTTCAGTACCCCGTAAAAACCCTCCATCATAAAGTTTCTGTTCTGCTATTGGAACAGATAGGCATTACTGCATCAGCTCTACCCTGCTTCCTTGCCAGAATATCCTTGTTGTCGGAAGGCTTCTGTAGTCCATCTCATTGCTCTAACATCATGCCACCCACCTTCCTCAGAATCTCTCTTTACCTTTCTCATTTACAAACCTCATGCCAGCACATACTGTGCAATAAACATGGTTTCTCAATGTCTCATTATCTCCTGAAAAAAAAAACTCTACTGTCAGCATCTATTCTTTATTGCTCTTCTTACTGATAACCGGCTTTAGTTCCTCCAATAAAATTAAAGCATACACCTTGTGCCATTGACCCCGTGGTCTTGAACTTTGTAGCAGAATTGCTTGTAAAAACAAGACACATCTCATTCCATTTCAGAAAAACGTAACTACTAAAATAATACGTAGGCGTTCTACTGACTACCTCCCCCACCGCCTCCATCTTTTCCTGAATGGGAGATGACCTCTGAATAGGAGCATCTCCTCTGATTTGTTCTGCTTCAGTAATTTACAACAAACCTTTGAACGGTGAGAATCTTGTTTATTTCTGGACACGTTTCTATAAAAGGCTTTTGCCAGACAGGCACAAAGGCTATCACAGTCAGCCATCCTGAATCATCTGGACAAAATATGAAATTTGTTGGCTTAGATGTTTCTTTCTTCATTCTCTTCACCCTCACTGTTCTTTGGAATGCAGGTGAGTGACTTTCAAAAATTTTGCTGCTTTTAATTACAAACTTTTTTTTGACTTCTGAACTTCAGAATACACACCTTGGTAAGAAATTACTGATACCATTTGTACAAGCTAAAGCAAAAGCACACAAGCTGACTTGTACTGATATGGTGTCATTTTCAACCCCTTCCTCTCTAATTTGCAGTAGGTCAGTGGATCCTTTCTGTAAGTGAACAGACCATCTGGAGAATGCAGTAAATATTTTTACAGACACAGAAGAATTTTCTAGTTCCCTTTATTGAAAAAGCATTTCTACCTCCATCACAGACAAATTTTCTGGTATAGGACGAAGGCTGACTTTTATTTCTGACTTGCTACCATTCCTGTTCTTTCCTGCCTCACACCCACATATTATCCCAGAATAAAGGAGGAAGGCCAGCAGAGAGAGAAAAACAGAGATTTTACTATCTTTTCCTTTTCTTGATCTCTCCATTCTACCAAAAAAAAAAAATGAAACAGCCCTCCCTGTCCCCATACACAAAACAACATTCAGCAACATTTTCTCCTCATTTCGACAGAAGCTGACATACCTGGAACTGCAAGCAATTGCTCTTCAGCCCCAGGAGGGGTGACCTTAAATTCTTTCTTCCCCTCCTAGACTTGTTCTTACATTGTTAATGACCTTCGAGGGGTGGGTGTATCCAGCAGCTTTTGGGATGCAGTAGACTTCTCCTTCCCAATCCACTAGAGTCAGGACCGCTGTACTCTCAGATTCAGGAAATTCCTTCTGTCTCAGTACCACAGATATGGGTACTACTGTTCCCATTTGTAAGTCCAGTCAGTATGGAGGCTGAGCCTCTATTGCAAAGGGGCAGATACTCATACCATACCCACCACATTAACACAGCCAGCCCTGCCGGCTAACACAGAGCAATGCTTTTACTGGCATCCAAATAAACACAGACAGCATTCCCATAAACCTGCTCACCACTCAGTTCTGTTCCTCCTCTTCAGCTGACTAGCAAACACAAACACACCGTCTCCAGATTCACAGACCACCACATTCACACACACCTTGCATGCTAGCACAGGCTTTAAATTTGCCTGTTAGCTAAGCCCAGATCTCAAGACCCTTACATGGTCAACAGTTGAGACCTTGGGTCTTTCCAAGTGTGCACCACCTTCCACTGACTGGCTAGTTCATCCTGAAGTTCACTCACGATTACCACATGTGCGTGCACATGCACACACAAGACAGCGAGGTGATACAGAAAATAGCAACAGAATTTAATAAAATGGCTATGGTGATCGGGTGCAGAGCTTACTCAGAGAAATGTACTGACCAGCAGCTTGTTTATGTGTGACTGGCTCCTTTTACGTTTCCTTGTCTCCATTTTCCCATGCTGTTCGTCACCACCCACCTTGACCTCTCCCTTTCTTTTTGCTTGTGCCCCAAATAAGCAACAGTCCTCTAATTACTTTTTCATCATTGGTCCAAATTTTGCTACATCCATGTCCAAATTTATAATTTCTGATACTTACCTAGGTCGTCTCAGCGTTGCATGGTATTATTGATATAGCAGCCCAAGCAGTGTTGCTTTTGCAAGATTCCACTCCCCAGAAGCTCTTCAGTGCTCCCAGTCGTCTGTGCAGCTTGTCCATCTAACTTAACTCCCCGTTAACTGTTTGTGAAATCCAGCTGTTCCTCACAGTGTTACTGTCAACTTCTCACTGTTTTATTTGTGTTGAATAATTTTTCATGTCATGTCCAGTTATTACCCATAGCCTCTTCAGGTAGACCTAAGCCAAGGGCCTAGTCATCTGTCTGTGTACCTAGTCATCTTAACAGCTACCTTGTTAAGGTTAGTCTCAAATAAAATGCACAAAAGAAAGAAATGTCAGTAGCTGTTCATAATCTCATATTGGAGCACACTTTGTCGCTAATGTTAGCTTTGCATTCATCCGAGAGAACTAGCCTTCCATTCTCACTGATTCCCGTGTAGGGTTGGCAGTGACGGGACCCCGTTCTGGTTTGCTTAAGACCTACTCTCAGAAATAAGTACAATTAGTGACACTCACCAAGGGGCTGCTCTGGAGATTTATCTTTCTATTAGATATAAAAATATCCATGGAGCTGGTGAAATTATGTACTGGCTGGGGGGTAAATAAGTGTATTTTTCTATTAAAAATCGAGCAACCTTAATACACAGGTGATTACAGCCTTCACCTAAATACATTCCTAAGCTAAAATAACCAGCCTACTTAATTTATTATACAGCAGTCCTTTAGATGATGTACTTCTGTTTCAGAGAACATCTAGAAGAGTTCAACAACATTCCTGACTATGTTTTTTTCTTACTTTAACAAGGAGCTCAAGACTCTTGCTCACACCGATGCGGGGAGAAGCTTGGTACCTGTTCTTGCCAAGTGACGTGCCAGTCCTTGGGGATTTGCTGTCCTGATTATAAAGAATTTTGTCTTCAAATTTCTCCATACTCAGGATCTCTGATGGGAGGCAAAGAATTCTTGATTGAAAATAGAGCTTTTAATGCCTCTTCTGTGCTAACATGCAGGTGGGCCATGATTTTATACTCCTCTGCCAAAGGGAAGTGAACCTTTCTAATCTAATTTTCCAACAACAGGTAATTACCACAAAACAAGACTTGTATAAGCAGGAGTGAAAACTTGCTTTATAAAGTTGTAAGAATCCTGAAACATGCAAAGGTTCTGCATGTTGTCAAAGATATATGTTGTCTATATTTCTAGAGAGGATCATTTCATTTAGGTCAAGTTATTATGCGATACAATAATTACTCTGCTAGTTCTTCCCTTAACGTAACAAAACAGTGACTTTTCTAAAAGAGCTTCCTTTCGGGCCTCTTTGTTGCCAGTATTATTTTAGCATTTTCATTTTGTGAAAAAGAAGTACTGTTTTCTTAATCTGAATGAGAAGACAACGAGAAAGAAGTGTAGGTAGGACACCTTATCTTTTTCCTATAAGATAAAGCTGTGTGTGGATCCTAAGCGTGTCTTAGGTACATGTGTCACACATGGTACATGGCACACTTAGGTACATGTGTCACACATGCAATACATAGGGTGCACTGAATTTTACTGACCCCAATGTCCTGACATTCTTCCCACAGAAGATTCTGAGTGAGATTTTGAAGTCCTTCCCATCTGGATAGCAACAGCTGAAAAGGTTTTTAGTTCTTCATTGGGAAAACCTTTGACCCAGGCATTAATTCTGTAGAACACAACCATGTACTTTGAATTACCTTCACAGTTGCGTTATCATAGCCAATACAAAATTTAGTGCAGACAAGCAAAGGTACTACTTCCTGGCAGGCCCCAACTCCCTATGGTACTTGGAGTAGGTATGCAGTCACCATACATCAATCAAAAGTCACGGGTGGGATTACACTTCAGTGCGCTGGGCAAGAACCCTATCTGGGAGTAGATGGTTAAATAATGAGCAATTAGTTCTGAGTTAATCTTTGCAACATAAATTCTAGAAAAGCATGAAATTACTTTTGTTGTATTCGCAGGACTTACCAGCAAAAAACTCCCACAAAATCTGAAATTTGCAATGCCTGCATATCATGGTCAATGTTAGCCCCTCTGCAATCCTATTAATCCTATAACATCACCTTTGTCTTCCTGCTGTCCCGTTGTTATTTGTTGCTAATTTGTCATGCCTCCCTCCCCAAGTAACTAAATAGTAAGTCTTGCAGATTGCTGCGTATTTGTGCAGTGCACAGCAGAATCCACACTGGTGTACAAAGTACACGTGAAGTTTTCCAGTTTATATTCACTGCTACAAGCAAAACAGCCGCTGGACTTGGAATGACCTACACATGACACAAGGTTGCTTGATGAAACACAACTGAGACATTCAGAATTTTCCTTCTCTCAGTAATGACACTGAAAAGTGTTTTCAACATCAACAGGTTCAAGCAGAAAATCAAAACCAGTGGCTATGTTGCTAAGGATGGAAAAGCCCACTGCATCTCCCCATTGCTGTATGAGACTGGTTTCATCCCTTTTGAAGTTTCTACAGATGATGGGGTGACGTTTCCGTACTCTGGAACTTGGTTATCAGGTTACTTTCTTAAATCTACAGTATTCCTCTTTCTATATTGTTGCTCCATGGATGCAAGATTACATAAGCCTTTCCCTTTTGAGCACTTTTCTGCTTCTTTAACAGGCTGTTTAACCTCAGAAAAGTCATTCTTGCCGCTCTTGTGTTAATTCCTATTTTGAGAGATGAACTTTCACAGCACTTGATTTCTCCTGCTATACAGCAGCAGCAGTAACTCATAAAAAGTCCTGCTTAAAAATGAGGTTGACCAAAACAGTCCCCTTTTTGTAGCTGCTTCTATGGGAAAAATAACTGCATGATGGTGGTGTAATCTAAGGACTACAGATATTAGTAAGGGTTGCATTTCTCTCAGCTTGAGCTTACTCTTTTTGTATCATGCATCATGTTAGAAAACATACCCAGGGGAAAGACTGCTAAATCTTAAATAATATAGTGGCACCTTTTCAGAGCTATGCAAAGGAGAAATGTTATTAATCCTTTTTTTTTCTGTTCTGTAATGCAGTACATCACAGTAAAGTTTCGGATGGAGAAAAATGCACGTTGGTAAATGAGACAAAATGGCAATATTATGGCACCCCCCACACTGATGGAAACTTAACTCTTACCTGGACATACCAGGCACTTGCAGCAACTCACATCAACATAGAAGTCTGGGGATACCAGGAAACAGGTAAAGTGACACTTTTCCTACCTGCACACAAGGAGTCATCACATGCGTAACCTATGTCCAGAGCTCTACACAGCATGCGTTCACTTTCACTGAGGCCTCAAGAAGAGAACTGGAAGTATAAGTAGCTCATTATAATAATATCAGCTTTTCCTCTTGTTGTGGTTTTGTCTAGTGAGGGGGGGGCTAAGGTGGGAGCTTCTGTAGGAAACTGCTGGAAGTTGCTCCCCTTTGTTCAGTGGACTCGTCCGGGCTTAGGGCGGACCCGCTGCTGGCCAAGGCCGAGCCGATTGGTAGCAGAATGTTTCGTGGTAACGCCTCTGCGATAAGGTATTCAAGTAGGGGAAAACAGGAAAAAAAAAAAAAAAAAAAAAAAGGGGGGTGGGGGCAGAGGTGGAGGCGCAGGCCTCATGGGCCTTGCAGGCTTCACCCTCTGGCCTCTCGCCAAGCGGCCGACTGAGCCCGACTCGGCCCGGCTGCAAGAAGTGGAGAGGAGATGAGATGGATGATGTGAAGAGATTCTGAGAGGCGTTGTGAAGAACTTTTCTTGTGAGTGGAACGGCTGCAGACGCCAAGGTCAGTGAAGAAGGAGGGGGAGCAGTAATGCGGCTCCTGGCCAAGATCCCCCTGCAGCCCGGGGAGCCCACGGATGAGCAGAGATCCCCCTGCAGCCCACGGAGGAGCAGAGATCCCCCTGCAGCCCGTGGAGATCCACGGAGGAGCAGAGATCCCCCTGCAGCCCGTGGAGGACCCCACGCCGGAGCAGGTGGAGGCCTGAAGGAGGCTGTGGCCCGTGGAGGCCCCGCTGGGGCAGCTGTTCTGGAGGGACTGCACCCCGTGGAAGAGATGACCCACGCCGGAGCAGTTTCACGGAGGACTGTGGCGTACGGGTGGGACCCCACAACAGATCAGGGGAGGAATGTGAGGAGTTCTTCCCCCGACAATGAAGCAGTGGTGTAAAACAACGTGTGATGAACTGACCGGAACCCCCATTCCCTCTTCCCCCCGTGCTGCTCGGGGGGGAAGGTGGTAGAGATAATGTTAAGCTCGGGAAGAGGGAGGGGTGGGGGGAGGTTATCTCATTCTCTGTCTCATTCTCCTGCTAGTTTTAGTAATAAATGAATAGTTTTCCCCAAGTCAGGTCCGTTTTGCCCGTAACGGTAACTTTAAGGATCTTCTCCTTGTCCTTATCTCAAACCTCGAGCCGTTTTTCTTATATTATCTCTCCCTATTCTCTCGAAGGGTGGGGGGAGTGAGAGAGAGACTGCGTAGTCTGTCCCGATCGGGGCTGAACTACGAAACCTCTTCATTTACATATGAGTGGAGGCATCTAATTTCAACCTTGTGGTAACTGTTCTTTTCCAGTGTCCGAGACTTTTTTTCCTCCATGTGGCAGGTGACAGTTACTCAGAAAACTGGCTGGCCGAATGGAAGTATCTTTATACTTTGGCAAGAGAAATCCCCAATACTGGGAAATTTTCTTTCATTCCTGTACCCGCTAAAGGAAATTACAGTACATGGGACTTTGGAATTTTGAGAATTACACCCTTCAACTATTCTGACGGGCAGAGGCAAGTACATCACAACAACATTTGTTTATCAGAGGTATCTTATTATTTCTTCCTGTATTAAAGATGCTGTCTCTCTTGACATTTAAATCTGGGACTCAGGCTCTGTTTTGTATGAAAAAATGCAGAGAGAATTGGAAGGGTAAAAGTGAAAAAACCTCATGGGTCATGGTAAAGACAGTTTTCTAAGTAAAGAGGGGTGTGGGCATGGAGGAAGTAATGTAAAGGCAATTGTTCACCACCTCCTGCAAGCAAACTGATGCCCTGTCAGTCACTCAGCAAGGGCTGCTTTGGAAAAACTCCCCTACAGTTTTATTGCTGAGCATGATGGTTCATGGCATGGAATACACCTTTAGTCAATCTGTGTCGGCTGACATTGCAGCCATAGGGCTTCCTCTGCATTTAATTTTTTTTTCTGTTTTGTATGCAAGCCTTTGCATTCCTACAAATTTTATGCCCACTTCCTTTTATTTCATTGTATAGTTCCCCATGATTTTTGGTGATTTACCTCTAAGTGCTCCATACATATTCTGAGCTTGGACAGATGTTCCTTCGTCATTCTCCCACGTCTGCGATTTTTGATGTAGACGGTGTAGCCCCTGTGAATATACAAATGCTACTTCTTCAGTGTTAGAACACACTGCTGATACATGAGAACCGTTTTTAGCACTTAGGAGTTGCTACCCACAGAAGGGTAAACTTTTATCTTTACAGAGGGTTTTTATATAACACTTTGTGTATGACAGTTTTTCATGAGTGAAAAGCAGAGTAGCCTTGGAACATTTCAAGGTTTCTGAATGGTTTCTCCCTGTATGTTGCCATTGGGTGTGATACTACTGGGGCAAAGGGTTAGGTTTTGTTAGAGAATCCAGACATTCTTCATTCTGGCCTCAATGGAACAATGTGAAAAGGCATGCATAGAAAATCTGTCTCCTAAAAAGATCCATGTAAGCCAGAATCACAAATGCTAAAATTTATTCTGATTATTGCATACTTGCTGCATGCTATCATATCACTTTCTAAATTAGGAAAATTTTGATTTGCTGTAACTTTTTGCAGGAAAAAGCAACCAGTGGCCTTTGTATGAAATAACTCTCAAGTTGAAAGATTCTTTGTAATTATAGTTACTGATTAAGACACAGTGTTACTGTCAAAACAGTGATTGTTCAGCTATGAGATCTGGATTTTGGCTCTTTTTTCCAGCAACATTCCATCAGTCTGGAGCTCAGAGCATGCACTTGCTTGGCACCTTGGGAAGGACTTCAGAAATGACCCAAATGCATGGGCAACTGCAAAATGTATGGAATGGGACAGGAAGGAGGAGAAGCTTCCAGACTTCATGGAAGAAATTATTGATTGCCCTTGCACCTTAGCACAGGCAAGGGCTGACACTGGCAGGTTCCATGTAAGTTATTCACAGATCACTTTGGCATATTATGGTTCCAAGTAGAAGCTTAGGGAATGCCATACTCCCCCCAAACCCTTGCTCCCTCTCTAGAAGTCATTACAAGGAAATGGAATGATATTTAATTTTACACAAGTAGCCTGTCAAACGGCAGAGGCAGATACAGCTTATCCAGGTAGTATGAGTAAAAATGGGCCTGTAGGACAGCAGATGGAAATCACCTTCAAACAGGGCATTTAGACAGTAGTTCCAGTGGTACACAGAAAACACTCAGGGAGGGCAGTGAGCTGTGTGGAGCTCGGAGCAAGGATGACTTTTTCGAGATCCTATAAAATGGAAGTCTGTGTTGGTAGGCAATATCCTATGCTGGAAGAAGGAGGCCACGTTTCTGCCTAGTGTATAATAATTTGCTGCAACTCCTTCTACCGTGTACTTCAGAGCTCAAGTCCACAGCCGTAATCTTACAGCCATAGCTGTCTCCTACTTCCTTTCTCCTTCTCAGTTTCACTGTTACCAAGGAATTGACAAAAGCTAAGAAATCAATTGCCATTTAGTATTTAGTCTACGCTTTCACTACGCTGATCTGAGGACGAGATAGAGCAACTTCTCCTATTTATGATACCAAATGGTGTCAGTGTGTTTATGCATATTAAAAAAAAAAAAAAAACAAAGTAATTTTTTTTACTATCCTTTCCTGGTTATGAAGCTCCAAACATGATATGCATTTTAAATAATGCAGTTAAAAGCATGTGAAGAGAAAAAAAAAATTAGATCGACTGCACTGCCTCTGTCTAAGAACATAGGTCAAAAGGTAAGTTTAGTCTGGCATGATGTGTGTTTGTTATGCACTTATAGTTGAATTCCCCGTCTAGCTGCATCAGTTCTTCAAGGTCTGTTGTAGTAGACTGCAAAATGCTCAGGTTAGACTAACATGTTGCTCCAGTCACTTCAGTATTAAATTCACTGGTTTTCCTGTCATTCTCTGCTACTCAACACACAGTCACAACCAGTTCATTTAGACTTTATGCACACGTCTGAGACAAAGGGTGGGGAGAGGACATAAAAATAGAAAGAACAAGGGGGAAAGAACCCCATTAAACATGAGCATTGGTCTTTTCCAGACAGATTATGGCTGTGACATTGAAAAGGGAAGTGTGTGTACTTACCACCCTGGTGCTGTGCATTGTGTAAGAGCCGTTCAAGCCAGGTAAAGAAAATTTTTTTTAAACTGCACTTTTTTTTTTTCTGACTTGTTCCACCTCAGAGATAGCAGTGTCACAGAAATCACAAAGGTCTCTGGACTCTTAACTCTCAAGTCCATAGCAACCATTCTTTGCCTCTTATTCATGTATTGGCCTTCATTGCTGAGATGAAGGTAAGGTGTTAGATTTAATAAACAATTAATTGCACTGTGTCTCCTGGTTCTGGCTAGGACAGAGTTAATTTTCACCTGAGCTGGGAGAGGAACTGGAGCTGGTAGCACCAGTGGCTGGGAGACACAGCTGGGCTAGGTTACTAATTAGCCCACAGGTGGGATAATTTAGCCAAATTAGCCAAAGGGCTATTCCTTCCCACGTGACATCCTGCTCAGTATTTAAAGGGAGGGGGGGTGAAGCTAGGCATCAGGATCTTTTTTGAGCTATTGTATTGTAAATTATGTGCTTCAGTATGTTCTATTGTTAGGTTCCTTTATTTATTTTCCATCTCTGTGTTGTTTTGTTTTTTTTTTTTCTGTTATTCTCTTAAACTTTTTTAATCTCAACCCATGAGTTTTGCCTTCTTTTCTTTCCCAGTTCTCCTCCCTGCGCCACTGGAGGGTGGGGACAGTGAGCGAGAGGCTGTATAGCTTGGTCCTGAGCGGGACTAAACTACAACACTGTGCTATGCCTTATGATACCTAAACAGGTGCTAATGTCTGTAAGATACTTGATTAGGTCTGATTAAGCCTTTCCGTTATTGGTCTACCTAAGTTCAACAAGTTGTTGTTTGTGCTCTTTCTATCAGAACAATTTTAAAGAGTGCTATGTTTGTGTAGCTCTAAGAGCTGCAGAACTTCCTTACTGTCTTAGTTAAAAACTCCTCTCTCCCTATCTCTGATCTGGTCTAATTTATAAGAACAGAGGAGAGGGTGGCGAGGAGGAGTCTAACTGGGAGGTATAATCTCTGGACATCATAGAAAGCTTGGCAATGAAAATATTTAGCCATATCCATAAAAAGGCAATAGGTAACCTCTGATTTCAAATGAACTTCACAGAGCTGAAAAAAGACTTTCTTCTCACTGCTTTTCTCAACCAGTCCCAAGTACGGGGCAGGACAGCAGTGTTGCTATGACTCCACTGGGACCCAAATCCTCACACGTGACTCTACAGGAGGCAGCACACCTGACCGAGGCCATGACTGGGGTTCACCACCTTTCATGAAGCCTCCCCGGATACCTGGCTTTTCCCATTGGCTTTATGATGTCATCAGCTTCTATTACTGCTGCCTGTGGTCTGATAATTGTCACCTCTACATGAAAAAGCGGCCCTCCAGTGACTGCAGAACCTATCGCCCACCTCGAGCTGGTAAGGGCTATGAGGTGTAGCTTCCTGGTACAGTGTTGGCTTTTAGAATATTTCATAGAATCATAGAATGGTTTGGGTTGGAAGAGACCTTCAAAGGTCATCTAGTCCAACCCTCCTGCACAGAGCAGGGACGTTTCCAACTAGATCAGGTTGCTCAGAGCCTCATCCAGCCTGACCTTGAATATTTCCAGGGATGGGGCATTTGCATACATCTGTGAGTTAACAATGGTGAGGGTACGATGTCCTGTGGAAAATTTCCATTGAAGGTTTCTGTTCTATCACTGGCAAAATCTCCATGTGGTTTTTAATTGTCCTGAAAGATTTTCTGCTGTTGAGTATCTCATTAACCCCTAGAACCTAAGTAGCTGAAGTTTAGTAGTCAATGTCCATGACTTCCTATCATCAGTGGGCACTTTCTCAGAAAGAAGATGGTTAGGTATAGTTAATAACAGCTTGACAGTAGCTAGAAAAGCTGTTATGCTGAAAAATGCTACAGAAAAATGCTGGAAGTTTTATGGAAATTTTACCATTCACAAGTGTGTCTATTATTCCTGCCCCTTGCTTTTAAGTCTTGCCATATCTCTATTGCTGCTGTGTGTCTTGCTGCCTTCTGTGCTGCTGGGATGCTGAGGTATCCAGCAGGATTGTGGCCTCCTGCAAAGAAAGTGCAAAGAGGCAGTGTTTTGCTTCAGGCAAAAAGGAGAAAACCACAGAGGGCGCTGAAGGAGGTAGCTAGGATGTGATGTGACCCAAGACGAGACTCTCCCAAGACTAGCAATGACAGAGAATGAAAGTCTTTCCTGATTTCCCCCATCACATTTTTCTGTCTGGAAGCAACAAAGGAATAGGGAGTTGGGAGCCAAGTATGATAATAAGGTTGGAAGGGCAAGCCAGCCCTTGGCCCTGTCCCGAGTGAGGATAAGCGGGGCAGACACAGTGATGGCAGCAGCAGTCAGTTGGGAGTCCAGATCTTCAGATGAGTTTGTGGTGACAAGGCAAGCCTGAAGGAAAACGCAGAAGTCAATCTGCCGGACAGTGTCAAAGATCTGGTCCAGTGATGGTAACCAGGGTGAGACACAGTCCAGCAACTGTCAGGCAAGTCCATAGTGACAAGGCATGTCCCAAGAGCAAGCCAGAAAGTCAGTTGCGGATCTGTGTGCAGATCAACAGGCTTCATAGCCAGGCACAGGCATGACTATGTTGGAGATGGAGACTGGTACGCCTATGACATACCTCAGGCCCGGACTGAAGGCCCAGGCCCGAGCTTAGAGAGACCCCATGGAGAGAGGGTATAGGAGGAGGGCCTGCTGAGGCTGGTCAGTGCAATTAAGGCCTGAGTGTGCTAAGGGACCTACAGTTCCACTGCAGGAAAGGAAGGATATAACATGCCTCTCTTAAGCAAAAACATGTTGATAAGGGATGTGAAGCGCATCTTGCAAAAAGATTCCCAAATGTACTTATGCCATTACATCCACCTCTCAAACATTACAAAAATCCATCGTGCAGCTCTCACTAGGCTCTGCAGATGCTCATCTTTCTCCTGGGAAGTATATGCCAAACTACCTGTGCTACCACACAGCCAGGAGACTGTTCATTCAACTTGTGCAAGCCTAAGCATCTGAGAAAACTAATCCTCTAACACCACAGAACCCTCTGCAAAGATCTTAATGCTAAAAGCTTCTCAGAGCATGACAAAGATGGATGTGGTGCAAAATCGGCTCAAACAAGTCACCTACCGCGCTACTCACGGAACTCTCCTAGAACATGAGATGCTGAGCTTAAGCACCTCATCTGCCTGATATGGAGAAATTACTTGAATCTATCACTCAGGGGCAGGCCTTCTTTACTGTGATTTTTCTGTTGTGAGTGTGTGTTTGCTATGCACATTTTGGTCTGAACATCCCAAGTGAATGCACTAACTGCTGAGGAGAAAAAAAAAAGGACCATTTGCCTTGGTCTAATGAACCTGATTTATGGAGGGGACTCTTTCTCTACAGAAAGACTGAGAGAGACAATGATTGCAAAATACTTCAGTATTTTCAGTAGGGCCTGCTGTGACAGGACTAGGTGTAACGGTTTCAAAATAGAGGGAGATAAATTTAAATTAGATATTAGGAAAAAATGTTTTACATTGAGGGTGGTAGAACACTGGAACAGGTTGCCCAGAGAGGTGGTGGATGCCCCATCCCTGGAAACATTCCAGGCCAGGTTGGACGGAGCTCTGAGCAACCTGATCTAGTCGGGGCTGTCCCTGCTCCTTGCAGGGGGGTTGGACTAGATGACCTTTGAAGGTCCCTTCCAACCCTAACCATTCTATGATTCTACTTAACAATCAAGCAGTTAAGGACCTATCTGTCACATGGATGTCCTTAGTTGTTGAGATTTACACCTCAGATAAGATGACACAAGCTCAACTTTTTTTGCTGGAGGGGAAAGGGACCTTCTGACCTCTTACTGATCTAAAAGGCAAAACCAAGTATGTCTGCTGAATTCCAGAGAGGCTTTCAGCTGGGGAATCACTGCCATCTCTCTCTTAGGCCAGATGAGACTTCAAAGCCCCATCCCCTTTGACTGTCACTTCCAGCTACATTTGGAAGCTCCCCAGTGAGCAGCTTCTGGAATAGCCTTGTGTTTGTATCCAAATCTCCACATACATTGCATGTGAATCAGGCTTCTAGCCTGACAGTGAGGATTCTGGTAGGGGGTCTAGCAGGTAAGCATTGTTGCCCATAACAGCCTTTTAAAGTGCAGCATTAAATGTTAGCCAATGAAGATGAGAGCAACTGGAATGACATTTCTTGCGGTTCCTACAGTGCTGTTCAAGGTTGTCTTGGCTGTTCCTCATGCCACATTTACCATGGATCAGCCTTGCATTTTTTCCTGTGTTTAAATGCCATTCTTTGGATCACCAAAGATTTTTTTTTTCTTGTGAAACTAAGAGGAGTAATGGGTTGTGGTTTTTGCTTGTTCTTAATTCTCTTTTTGCTTTTAAAAACAGCATCTGCTTTTGGGGATCCTCACTTCCTCACATTTGATGGTCTGAACTTCACCTTCAAAGGCCAAGGAGAATACACGCTGGTGGAGTCTGATCTCACATCCCTAAGAGTGCAAGGGAGGACACAGCAGGCACACTTTCCCAATGGTACGTTGGGAAGGAAGAGAGAGGAAGCAGTGATGACAAATAGTATCTTCTGAGGTTGCTTGATTTGCACTTTATAGCATTCTTTCTATCCTCTCTAGTCTTTTTTGGCCACTTGTGAAAGGTCAATGTTTGAAGGTAATCAGAAGGCAGAGAAATGTTCAAGAAAAAAATTAACTTTTTAATCAAAGATTATTTCATAGTTTTATTGGGTATGAGTAATGGAAATGGAAGGTTTTCTGTTGTGTTTAAGAGCTCAAGAAAACAATTCACATTTCCCTTCATGCCCATTCCCATTTATAAGGAAACATACGGTCAGTTCTAGGAATCAGTCAACAGCCGTAGCTCCCAGCTGATATATTTTTTATAGTATTGTAGCTGAAAATTACCGTAAAGCAGGTAAGTGTATGCCCTGTGTTATTTTCTGTGTTAGGTGTATATGAGGGTATGTGTTGTAAGAGCAAAAATGTCCCAGAAGGAGCTGAGAAAATATAGTTTGGATGGGGAAAATTATTTCTGAGTACCACAAGCTAGCAGAAAAATACAGAATATCTGGTGAGAAGTTGGTTAAGGGAGTCTTTTTTTTTTTTTTTTTTTTTTTTTATTCAAAGGATTTTATTGTCCTCATCTTCTGGCTTGTCTGTAAAATTAAAACTAGGGCAGAAGCAGCTTTCTGGAGGTACCTGTGGCCTTTGTCATTTTAATGGGCAGATCGCAAGCCAGTTTGTAAGAAGGAGATTGTCATATACCTGCATTTTAAAATGAGGGAAAAAGAGTAGGAAACAGCTGAGTGAGATTGTGCTTCTCATGACAACCTGAAAAGCCTTATGTCAGATACTTTTGTTTATGCTTTTCCTGTACCTAGTGATATTTTATGATGTGCAAAATAGCACTGGCTTGCCTCAGGAAAGAATATTCCAGCTGACCTCAGGGATGCACTTCAAGGCTCTGGTACTTCTGGTAGAATTGTAAGGATGGACTAAATATTGTCTGTGCCTTTCAGCACCCATGTAGGCATGAATGCTTATACTGAATGGGATGGAGATTATCAAGGAAGTATTTTGTCCTTGATAGCTTTTACAGTGTTTGGTAGAAGTGGCATGAGTCACTGAGCAGTTCATTCTGAAGATCAATTTCTTAGATTTTTTTATTTGCTGTGTTTCCTGTTTTTGTCATGCCCTCCCTGAAATTATCTTTGATTTTTCTCAGACCTTACTCACAAGACTGAATGTGCAAGAAGGAGATCAACAAGTTGTCTCACATAGCTCAGTCACTGCCATTGGGATAAAGAATTTAGAATTTCCAGACTTTTTTTTTTTAGCATTAAACATTCTACTTTCAATAAACAACACTGGTAGAAGATTTATATTGTGGAGGTTTATGTGACCATGAAAATGCTTAGCAATTTCCTCAAATATAAATAATATTTAATTTTGGGAAATATCTGGGAAATTTTTTTTGCCTGTATCGTTATGACCTTCCATATTTACTTTATATCATGTTGAGTATTTTAAGGGCTTGTCTCCTTATTTGGAAGGAACTGGGGCTCAGGTGACAGGCTTGTCTGCAGTGGCCATGCAGGAGAACAACTCTGATGTGATTGAAGTACGCTACTCGGAGGATTTGAATCTGGAGGTCCTGTTGAACCAGAAGGTCATCAGCTTCTCTGAGCAAAGTTGGATGGACCTGAAAGGTTAGTTACAAATATCAGCCTTGTATGCTATTGTATTGTGATGGAGCCCATGTATAGTTAAAAATACCTCGTGTTTAGACTCTTTTCGGCGTCCTTTTGTGAAACAGCCTGTAGGTCACTCCAAAAATTATGTAAGGAGTGAAACAAAGGATAGGCAATGTCCCAGCTCATTAGAATTTATTTTATTATTACATGTCTGTCTTCAGTCACTGCCAGATGGAGGCAGAATCAGTGATAGTGCACAGCTGGTGTGGACCTTGGTAAAATAAATAAAACTGAGAGCATGGGAGGGAATGCCCTTGCCATCCATTTTGCCTACCTGGCCCTGTCTTTTACGAGCTCAGTGCATGGATTCCTCTGTCCTTTGAGACTGATGACATCTACAATATTGGCAGGAATACAGCCTCCAGAATGTAGCAGGGACTCATCGTTCAGAGGAGCACATCAGAACCTGCTTTTCACTAGCACCACTGGCAGTTAGCCTAGCTGTAACTGGAAGCTGTGTCCAGGAAGAGGCAGTCATTTGACTTGCCAGTAGGTTGGACTGTGGCGTATTCTCCCCTCCTGGAATGTCCAAATAACATAAATAACAACCTTTACCAACATCTGGTGCTTGCTTGAACTTTCTGGGATGAGAGGAGTATGAAGGGATGGCATGCAATCCTGGCAATGACACTGAAGTGTTTTAACAGGTGGCTTCAATGCCCACATCTTCTATGTCCTCTTTCAGTTTCTTCTTATCCTGTGGAGAGTGAATGGAATTAAAGACTCCTTACTCCACATTCTGCTTTGAGCTTACTGCATCTAATGCAATGAAACTTACCAAGCGAAATGAAATACAGTAAAATATAACCAAAATATTTACTAAAATATAACTGAATTTCACATTCACCTATCAGGAGCTCTCTTGATTGGTCAGATGTTATTCCTCTATTCTTCTGCTGAAAAGATTATGAAAAATTGACTTTTTTTTCCTCCAGGGGTTGGACTGTTTGATTAATCTTTATAATGATTTGACAAATACTCTAAACATTACTGGCATTTTAGCAGTAAGCCTCCTATTCAGCAGAGGAAGTTTTCTGTGGGCAGCAATTAATATTCCTCAAATGGCTGGAAAAATGCAATAAAGAGCAGAGAGAAGGCTACATTAACAAGGAGCTGCAGAAGCTGAGAGATGTGCTGGCAATGTGCCCTTGCGGCCCAGAAGGCCAACTGCATCCTGGGCTGCATCAAGAGGAGTGTGGCCAGCAGGTCGAGGGAGGTGATTCTCCCCCTCTTCTCTGCCCTGGTGAGACCCCACCTGGAGTACTGTGTCCAGTTCTGGAGCCCCCAACACAAGAAGGACATGGACCAGTTGGAAAGGGTCCAGAGGAGGGCCACGAAGATGATAAAAGGGCTGGAGCACCTCTCCTATGAGGACAGGCTGAGAGAGTTGGGGCTGTTCAGCCTGGACAAGAGGAGGCTCCGGGGAGACCTGATAGCGGTCTTCCAGTACCTCAAGCGGGCCTACAAGAAAGATGGGGAGAGACTGCTCAGTAGGGCCTGTTGTGATAGGACGAGGGGTAATAGTTTTAAAATAGAGGGAGGTAGATTTAGATTAGATATTAGGAAAAAATTTTTACAATGAGGGTTGTAGAACACTGGAACAGGTTTCCCAGAGAGGTGGTGGATGCCCCATCCCTGGAAACGTTCCAGGCCAGGTTGGACAGGGCTCTGAGCAACCTGATCTGGTTGGGGATGTCCCTGCTCCTTGCAGGGGGGTTGGACTAGATGACTTTTCAAGGTCCCTTCCAACCCTAAGCATTCTATGATTCTATGCAGGAAGGAAAAAAAAAAAAATGAAAGCGACAGTGATGGGCCTTGGAGAAGAAGTCATATTAGGGAGGTCTTGACAAGACTATCAAGAAGCAGAGGAAACCTGTGACCACTGAGAGCAGTGCTTCCAGCTCACAGCCACTCTCTGATGTAATAATCTCCTATGTTAAAGCTTCTGCCCTGGGACACTGGCAGAAGGCAGTGCAGCTTATATCAACTGTGGGCCTTTTTGCTACTACTCTGTAGCTGCCATCTTACCACAGTTGTAGGTATGAAGGTGTGGCCTCCCTTTAAATGCTTCTCAGAATGTAGCCCAGAGTGGAAGGGAGGAAAAGCTTTAAGAAAAATGAATCAAACTGATGGCACAAGAATCAGTTTGCTATGGATCACTAGTTATTTTGTCCTCTTCTTCTCGTTGTTGTAGGTCTCTTTCTCCATTCTACAGCTGATCAGAACATCACAGTGATGTTCTCTTCTGGCTCTGGAGTGGAAATAAGGGGAAGTGGAGGATTTCTGACCCTGACAGTTCTGCTCCCGGAGAAGTTTATGAATCACACACAGGGTCTCTTTGGGGTAATGAATGGCAATACAGAGGATGAGTATACCTTCAAGAATAAAACCATCATGTCAATTAATGCAAGTCCCCAGCAGTTGTTTGAGTTTGGAGCTAACTGTAAGTAATTTCTCTGATCTATTATTACATTTTCTTTACAAATTCAAAACAGCTTGTGATTTACAGACTAGCAAATGAAGTCTGTGCTAAGCAACCTATACTGGGGGAGGAGAAGGGCGTAAGAGAAGTACGCCTTCCTCTACCCAAGTGGGTGACGTGTGTAGCAGAGTGATTGAAGACAGAACCACAGTAGAGTGTCCAGCACTTTGTTCCATCAAGAGTCAGAGCTCCTGTTTCACAGCTTATGCTTTCAGAATTCCAACTACTGTGGTCAACTAAAGACAGCATCACCAGACTAAAGTGTTACAGAAGTATAGCAATAGCCATGGTCAGCTGTCTTTTTCCAGAGTATTAGCAATGGCACCATCAAGTACCATCCTGACAATTAAAAACACTTATGAAATCACAATTTAATAATTGTCTCTTTAAAAAAAGAGGGTGTGGGGGATATGTGTATCAAAAAATGGCTACTTTCATTTAATGACAGTTATTAGGCCACTCTATCTAGCCTGCAGCATTAGGATGGCCCGCATTCTTCCTGACATCAGATTAAGAGATGGGCCAGAAACATGATGCAAAATATCCTCTGGCTAACAGTTGATCTCTGTATCAACCACAGTGTAGCTGTACTCCAGGATTTAGATTACGCTGAAAAATCTCACTGCTCCTACTTTAGGAAGTTTCTGATTTAGCAGAATGAAAACAAAAAGCAGGGCAACATAATAAATTTAGGGACACTCATGATGAGGAATTGTGTTGCTCTTAAGGTTTGGTTTAGCTTGCTCTGTCTGAGGTACTTCTTTATCGCCATTTTGCCTGCAGACATCTGAAAACATCTTTATGTAAAATCATAGCTACACAGTTATTTGGATCTAATTTTAAGTAATTGATCAAACACCAGGTTAACCTTAGCACTTTTTAGTGCTAAGTTAAGGTGCTGCATATTAAAAGGAAAATAACCTTGAGTGGAAGGAAGCTGTAGAGCTTTGTCAATCTCTTCCAGCTCTAACTACATTTATGTAAACACTTGGATTAGTAGCAGAAGGTGATATAGGTCTGTAGGCAATGTTACATATGAATCTCTCTCTTTTTCTCCATCTCTCAAGGGGCTGTTGAAAATGGAACTTCTCTCTTTACTTATGACACAGACTTCTTAGTGAACAATTTCTTTTATGCGGAAAAGCACAACGCTTCCTTTCTGCCTGTATTCTTTCCTTATGAAGACCCTGCTGATCCTCTGGTGAAAGAGATGGTCTCGCTTTGTGACTCTGACCCATTCTGCAGATTTGATGTCCTGACAACAAGAAGTCTTCATGTGGGAAGTTGCACAAGACTATCTCATCAGAATCACAAGCTGCTGGTAGAAAATCTAGAGCCAGGTGATACAACGTTCCACAAAGCATCCATCACTACAGTTCTTTCTGCAGTGCATCTAAATAGTTAACGCTATTTGAGGAGGCTTTGCTCAACTGTAGGTTCACACACCTGTAAACACTCTTATCAGGAGGAATTATTCTTGTACCAGGAAAACTCTGCACTGGTAGGACACTTGAACAAATGCAAAATAAATTTCTTAGTTTCTTCCACTACTACACCACTGTGTAGAACCGTTATCTTCATTTTCTATGCCTCCACCATCTTCCTCAGATTTAAAAATAAAATTTTTTTTAGAAATCAGGAACTATTGTCTTTGTTAGCCTAAAAATATTTGTCTTTCCATGAGTTGCCACTAAAATGTCATTTGAATCATTGTGATGGAGATTTGCTAGTCTAAATCCAAACTGCTTTAACCAGATATGTCTCTATTACTAGTGATCTCTTGTGGCTGGCTGGATCATCCGACCAATGGAAGAAAGAATGGAACTAACTACCTGCTGGGCTCAACCATCAGTTTCACCTGTAATGAGGACTATGAACTCACTGGGTCAAAGGAAAGAATTTGCCAAGTGACGGGGGCCTGGTCTGGAGACGCACCCAGTTGCATCCTGAAAACAGGTCTGTTTCCTTTTAAGTGTTACAAATTAACATTAAAAAACAATTATTATCACGAGCAAGGCAATCTCAGTATACAATGATGGCCCTTGACAAAAGCAACTTCTCTCACTTGGGAAGACATTGGATGTGAGATTCCTGGGTTTCTAGAAAAAAATAATATTCAAATCTAAATAACAGGTGGTTTGTGGTGGTTTTTTTCTTTTTTCTTTTTTTTTTTTTTTTTAAATTTAATGTATCTACTTTTTCTAAGGGTTTAGGGCTACATGCTTCCCTTTCTCTAGGTTTGGCTGAAATGAACTGGTAGGCATGCTTCTTGAGTGGATGTCCTAAAACAAATTTAAAACTCAGAAAAACAGGAAAGCCTAGTACTTAGCTAAAAATTATTTCATAACACAAAAATACCAAGGCTACAAAAATAATTATATTTTACAGCATTAGTTTCATGTAATTTTCATATGTAAATGTAATGTTCTTTTAGCAGCTTTGTAAATATATAATCTATGCATACACATAGAGAACTAGAGATTTAAAACCTTTAGTATCCACATAACTTGAGCCATCTGAGGGGTGGGTTATGGAGTTATAAGTTATAAAATGAGTGCCTTAAGAGAAAGCTTGCAGAAAAGGACTTGAGGACCCTGTGGAAACCCAGTTGAACATGAGCCAGCAGTGTGCCCTTATGGCAAAGAAGTTTCACGGTGTCCCAGGCTGCATCGGGCAAAGTATTGCCAGCAGGTTGAGGGAGGTGATCCGTACCCTCTGCTCAGCACTGTGAGGCCACACCTGCAGTACTGCATCCAGTGCTGTGTTCCTCAGCGCAAGAGCAATGTGGACATGCTGGAGAGAGTCCAACAAAGGGCCACAAAGATGACTAGGGGACTGGTGCATCTCTCTGATGGGGAAAGGTGGGGAAAGGCTGGGAGAGCTGGAAGCTGTTCAGCCTGGCTTGGGAAAGGGCGGGGAGAATATCTTATCAATGTGTACAAATACCTGAAGGGAGGGTGCATAGAGGATGGAGCCAGGCACTTCTGAGTGGTGCTCATGGGCAAAGCTAGAGGCAGTGGGCACAAACTGAAACACAGGAGATTCCCTCTGAACATCAGGAAATGCTGTTTCATTGTGAATGTGATGTAGCACTGGCACAGGTTGCATAGAGAGGTTGCGGAGTCTCCCTCCGCGGAGATATTCAATAGCCGTTGGGACACAGTCCTGGGCAACTGACTCTGGGTGGCCCTACTTGAACAGGGGAGTTGGACAAGATGACCTCCAGAGGTCCCTTCCCACCTCAACTGTTCCGTGATTTGAGAGCAGACACGGCTCATGCTTGTTGAAGGCTTCCACTCTTTTGTTCTAAAGGATTGTTATTTCAAAACACAATGTATTGTTCTAGAGTGGTAAAATTCTTGTCAATGATGTAATAGTATTTAGTATAAATAACATAATTTTATTACCACTCTTGTGTCACTACAATTAGATTATCAATTAGCCTGGGACTGTTGGATTTAGTAGCAGTTAGACTATCTCTACAATTTACAGCAAACTGCCCAATATTTTCTAACAGTTTAAAATTTTTTATTCATATGCCACGAACACTCCAAATGTCCTCCAGATGGCAATGTTTCAAAGCACGAGGGTGATGTAAGGCCACATGGCATTTTGAAGAACTTTTACTGCTGAGTTAATTGTTCCTGAAAGTGCTCATCAGATAATTCATATCAACAGATTCTTCATTCTGAGTACCTTCCAAATAAATGTGGAAAGTGTACAACGCATCAGCAATAAATTCTTGGCCAGCTGACACCTTTCATCATCCCCTCCAGGCCTGTACCAATCCCTTGTTGAACAATCCCTTGTTCATTTCCAATGCAATTCTGCATGTTTAGTGATATTTGTGAGATGAACCACAGTGAGTTTGGGCAGCAGACTGTGGACTTTAGCATACGAAATAATTATTGAAGATTTGAACATACAAGACACGGAATGTTGCTTAAATTTAAATAGATGAGTGAACATTTATGGAATGTTTTCTTGGACCAGCCATTTTTAGTAATCAATATGCAACTGATTGTGTGCACAGGGGCCAATCTCAGTAGTGATGCTATTTTGGAAAGAGTGGAACTAGAGGTATTTCAAAACATTTCTGTTTAATATGATAGGACAGAGCATATGGAGTACTTTAACTGCTGAAAATATGAGAGATTCAGAAGTTTAGCAGATAATTAGCTTCATAGTTCACAGTAATAATAGATTCTGTCCGACGTCTGAGAAGAATGAAATCTTTACAAAGTAAGGGCAGATCTTAGAAAGTCAGTGGCAAAACGTTTTGCCAAGCTGAAAGCTAAGAACATTTTTCCATTGCTGCCATCAACCGCATACATACTGGATAGGAGCCAGTCAGTCTCAATAAGCAAATTGGATGCTGACATTTACACTAGAGAAGGAGGGCAAAAAGCCAGGCCTGAGAGACTGGAGGGAAGGAGTTGGAAGATACGCAGAGATTAACTGCATTCAGAATGATGGAGATGTGCCGCAGCTTTATGGATAAGCAAACAGAAACAGCAATGTTTTCCAGTACATGGCTTCCTGAAAGATGACAAAGAACAACAAAGTGTGAAAGAATTTTATTGATCTGATTGTAGCAAAGACCTTCCTTACTGTTTGATATTTAGGGTTGTAGCTCATTTGTAATGTGAGCCAAATGTGATGATTTTTATCAGCCATGGGAAGTCGCAGTTTGGTAATGCTGCCCATCACAACGAGATGCTGACAATACCGATGCCTGATACAATGTAAAATACAAATTGCGTACACAGTTCTTAAGTAATTTTTTTTTTTACTACTGTGCCCTACTAATGGCATTCATATCTAGCCTTGTTCCTCCTTTTGCATCATAAGATATGCTGCTGGATATCAGTCTCTGTCTGAGGAGGTTATTTCATTGACAGATCCAAGTCTCTCCAGAGAACATAGGCAAAAGAGTCAAAAGTTCCTCTCACTTATGTCTAGACCTCTAGTATTTTTACAGCATGGGCAGCTAGTATTTGCTTTCTGCTAAATACATTTCTGCCTCTGGTCTAAGTCACAGTTGAAATCCAGTGCCAGTTTTCCTTGCGTTGATTGTGAATTCAGCATAAGTACAGAAACGGTCTTCATGTTGTCAAAAGTCTGTTGTTACTGAGATTGGTTTTCTTCACTGTTATCCTCTTTACACAGCAACATGCTGCTGTTTCACCAACATCCATTTTATCAAGCCCTGTGACAAAGGGCCTTCTTGATTCCAGGAAACTGCTGACAAAATTAATGGACAGCACTTCCAAATTTCTGGGCGCCTGAATGCGTGACCACTGACCTAGACACTGTGATTAGTGGTCGTATTTTTACTTCTGGCATGAACTATTAAAACACACTTTTCCAAATGGTTTCTTTCATGCTCATCAAGAACACATGGCCTAGCTGTCTATTATTCTCTGCTTTCAGGGGTACTTCCTTACAGTACTTTGCCCATGACACTTGCTGCAGTTTTGTAGCACATCAGATTCAAGCTCTGCATTGCAAATCACCAAGGTTTTTTAGTTGCTGTATGCTTCTGTTTTTTGAAAGCTAGAACAGTTAAAATAAAGGCATGGGGACTATGAAAACTGGATAGGAAGAGAGGCAGAAACAAGAAAATTGAACACTAGTGATTTTGCAAAATTTATTTCTGTATTTGAAATTTCAAATACAAAGTATGCTGTTCGGCCTGCATATTGTTGCTTCTGAATTTTGCTTCCTTGAATTAAAGTTTCCATGGAAATCCTCTGCTAATAATTATTTTGCTATGCTTCTCATTACAATCCCACTGCAAGTCTTGCCAGTACCACAGCAACCTCCCTTCACAGAATATCACATAGAAGAAGAAAAAGAAACCATCCAGCAAAGCAAAAAGGCAAATCTAGTAAAATCAGAAGTAAAATGCAGTTAAAAATTATAAAATCTTAGCAATATATGTTTGTGACAGGCAATAATTTGTTATTGTTAAGTGCGATCTGATTTTGTCTGTCTTTTGCGTGGTTTTTGGTTTTTGGGGTTTTTGGTTTTTTTTTGTTTTGTTGTTGTTTTATTTTTCTTCCCCCCCCCCGCCCCGTTCTCACTTTTGGGTTTCATTTTCCAGGGTCAGGCTCTGCGTAAATACAGTTCTTTTTGGCAAGTTGTCAGAAATCTCATTAGTCTTCTGCACTTTTTTTTCAGAAGGGGATTCCAAAACCCATTAGGTCTTCTTCTTATGGAATTGTTGTCTGTCTATTGTTTCCAGGAGACTGGCTGCAAAACATATTAAAATCAAGAAATATAACCTGAGATTACAAATTAAATACAAAGATTTCACAATAGAGGTAAATCACCACTGGACCAAACTACCAAGGCCAGTAGTGGGTTCTCATCACTTGGCAGAGGCAGGGTACCTGCCTGTAAAGTGTGTGTAAGACAAATAGAAGTTTTTGCGCCTTGTAAAGAAATTACTGAATGAAGGACCAATGCAGTTTATGTATCCCACTTATTTCCTTAAACTTCAATATAAACCAAATTAGAAGCCAAATTATCTATTCTAGGATCACAGCAATGTCAGTTACATCACTCTGCCATCACTGTGTGCTAGACTGTAGTTTGGGCAGCTCTTCCTTGTAGGCATGACAAAGTGATAGAAGGGCTGGCAGAAATGCAGCCCAAATGCATTAAAATAATAAAGCTCTGAATGTAAATAATAAAGCTCAGATGCACCACTGGTCACCTATCTCTGAATAGGTTATGTGCTCCTCGATACATGCATATGGTGCTATCACGAAGTGCAGGCAAAGGGCAGAGCATTGAATCTGCTTTGACCTTAGAACACCACAGTATCTCAGAGCCAAGGAACTACACTTCTGTTTGACTCTCTGACACTGAACCTGGGTCAAAGATTGCTCACACTGGGCCTTGCAGTTTTTCAGAGGTGGTACTCCAGCAGCTTTTTTCCTTAAAGGATACGAAATACAAAGAACAGTAACATTAACATTATATCTACAATTTAAAAAAATGTCATATGTGACTACATTCAAACACATATGAAGAAATGCATCAATGTATTCCTGTCTTGTTGTGGTTGGTCTGTGTTTTTCAGATATAAACCAAGTAATTCTTCTAGGCTGTGTATTTGGAATAGTCGCTCTTGCAGTCCTGGCACGTCTGACTTTCTTATGTAGAAAGGAGAGGTAAGATTCAATTGAACTGAAAACACAAATGAACCTGCTAAAGAAATAGCAAGTGTTATGACCTTTTGAATAATTTTTCTCAGTGACAAAGAAATAAAACATGATATTTTCCTGCTATTATCTTTTATGAAAAACATCAAAGCTGAGTAATCCTTGCGTTGTCCGGCTGGAAGGCTGTGATGCGAAGTTGAAAATATGTTATCAGGACATGCAAACTTGTGATTGATTGATAAGGAACAGGACTTTTTGGTCAAAATTATTTATTTATTGAGTGATAAGGCTACCTAATTTAAAGCATTCTGTTTCAGAACAGGTATGCTCATGATACCAATAGGTAAATTTGATGAAGAAATGCATTGTACAATACTGTAACTTTCCACATATCTTTGAGCATATTCCCATTTTCAGGCATGCATTAATTTGCCTGGAGAATGCTTATATGTCTCTTGTACCAAAGAGATTAATAGAATTTTAAAGATCTATCAGTTTGCTGCCCACTCATCATTATACATCAAAAACTAATTAAAAAAAATGGAATTAAGCCATCAGCGCTTCTAAACTCTTGTATATTTTGCAAATCTATAGGTAATTTTCATATGCTACCAAAAGCTTATCATTTATGAAAAAGAATTTTGAGAGAGTTTATTAAAGTTCATAGCACTCAGCAGGGCTGTATATTTCTATAGCAGTAAAGAATGCATTCCTTTGTATAGCAGTCACAAATTTTGAACAGATAAATTTTAACTAGGGACAGTTTATTAGACAACTATTGAATCATGAAAGTCTGTCATCTACTGTATACTCTTCTGGATCTCAAGGTAAATATAACTATGACAAGTCATATGTTTAATATAAGAAGGGAAAGAAGTAGTCCAACATACTGTAGGTCTTTGAAAACTTTTGCCTCTGCACCCAGCTCTGACAATCATCAGGAAAGGAGCTGCTCTTGCTATTCACAGCTAGGACCATACTTACGTAGTAAGAGTGAAGTATCTTTAAAAGCAACAAGGCCAACAGAAGTATACAAAAATCCTAATCATTGAATGCTATGTGCTTTTAGATTCTTTTCTCTAACAAACAAACAGAAAAACAAGTAGGGGTTATATTGTCAAGCTTTGCCCAGCCACCTCTCTATCCTAAAAGTGAAAGATAAGTTTCTCAGACAATCATGTCATTCTCTGAGCAAAGGGGGGTGGGGGAAATGAGGGGCATGCAAAATCATAGCATTTAGAATAAAAATTGATTGCAGGAAATCAGTAAAAAAAAAATTGCAAGGTTCTCGGTAAATTGTTTTATGCTTTTCCCACTCAGGTAGTTGGGAGGATTGCTAGGTAGTCACAAATGTATCTATTATTATTTTGGTGATATGTTTCCTTTAGCCAAAAAAAAAAAAAAAGAAAAAGTCCTGAATTTACCACTGAATTCCAAGTTCCCTGCTCACTCAAACCTTTTTCCTCTGTCTTTTTTGTACTCAAAACCCAATCTTCTTTCAGACCCTTCATTATCAGTGTTTTTAAACCAGTGACATCTTTTGCTTCTATAATTTAGAGCATCACGTTAGAAAACAGAAATTGATTGTTGCACGTGGGTAACAGCAGACCTTCAATATAATCTACTTTCATCAAATGTTGCTCAAATAGAAGGAGTGCTCCTTGAGTCATTACTTTTGGTAATTTAAGTATTTTGAATCTTCAGTAGTGTATGACAGGGGAAGGATATTGTTCCTTGGGGAGGTATGCACTGGAATTACACAGAACTGGTACTTCAAAAATTGGTGCAACGTTACTATTCCACCTAACCCAATATTCTCACCTTGATCTAAGCAATGACATTATGATAACTACTTTAACAATCATCTCTAGCCTTTCTTTAAAAAAAGCCCTTTTTCTTTGTCTTTTCTTCCAAAGACACAAAAGCAACCAGAAACTTGTTTCAGACGTTCCAGTTGCATCTGAACAAGAAACAATGAAATTCCAGAGGAGTTTTTAATGAAAAAAAGCATAGCAGAGGATTAAATCGTCCATAGCAACAAAGATAGACTTTCCAAGCACAAACAATGGTTTTATAAAGTATGCTATCATTTGATTTCTGCTTTCAGGGTAATGAGGGATGAATTGTATGGGAAATGCTAACCAGCTTCCTGGGATTATATCATGGCAGGCTCAGCCTACTGCCTATCACGAGCAAGGGATAATGCTTCTGAAAGCATCAAAGTTGTGGGTGTTAGTTTCTTCTAACAGTCACACCTCTGCCAGCAGAACCAGAGTTCTGACAAAATCAAGAGAGTTCATTATTTCTCTGCACTTTTCTTCCTTTACTTGAAAGCTAGTAAATGAAAAGAATCCGAGCCTACTGCACTATCCATTGTCAGAGAAACACTTTCCTTCTCTGGGGCTGTGTAAGGCTGACTTAGATAGATGTGAAAGTGGATGCACAGTGAGAAGGACTACTGGCAAGTCGGGTTGAATGTGCAGATTGCTGAAGTTTTTTTAGTAGGGAGGGAGAGGTATTAAACATACTTAAACATTGCATTCTTACATTTTGTCAAGTCTCTGAATGCAGACTCAAAGTAGCATTTTTGTTTCAGTTCCGACGTAATTTTAAAAGGATACAATTAGGGGAGGAGAAATACTCAGAAAATGAAACCTTTCCTTCCAGGTTAACTTGGAATGATTTTTTTTAAAATCCATCTTTATTCAACTGTCCAATTACAGTCTTCATATACTTTAATATTAATATTCAAAACAAAAAATCTGTTACCTGCACGGGAAACATTTTGCAAAACTTGCCATGTTTTCCTCGAATAACTGCAACATGTGTACTGTTTCTTTTTTAATATCTAGTTGTAGGACAGTGTGTTTCATTATCTTCATTAAAAAGTGATTTCTGAACTACTACCTTGTACAGAATCCTTCTACCAAAAAAGTAACCATTCGCTTTTGCCTATATTGCAAGGGGTTTGTGAAGTCAGTTCTGCATTGTGCAACTCTTCAATAGTGAAAGAACTACTTACTTTTGCACGTAATTTGGTCTGGTTTTCTAAGGTCTTTAATCCGTAAACTACTGGAAAATCATGGTGGTTTCAAAAAGCAAGGACAAACTATGTATCAAATGTACAGGAGAACTAAATGAGTGAAACAGTGCAGACTTTACATTATAATGGGAACAAGACAAATTGAAAGAAATACCTCAGACCATGTATAATCAAGTATAAAATTATTCATTACTTATTAGCTGCTATTGCTGTTGCCATTGTACTTGTTTGTAAACAGAGACCACAAACCACAAGTAGAAAATTACAAAATGAGAACAAGTGATCTTGAATACAGTAAGTTGAAATACAAACAATTCTGTACAACTGAAAGAAAATATCTTGAAAAAAAAAAAAGAACTTTGAAGGAAGACTGGGGATTGATTGGTGGCAACAAACTGGCTGTCCATTGCCAGTGTGCTACAGTTAAAACAAACAAACAAACAAACAATGTTCAACTGATGTATGCACACATATCAACTGTGTGTGCAACTGATTAGTGGAGCAAGTGAGCAGCAGAATGAACAAAGGTGATTTTGCCTAGGAGTGCTGGAAGACTGAACTGGCCTTTCGGAGATATATGAAGCCGATTTTGTGAATTTTGTTATCAATACAGTGTGAAAAAATTGTAAGCCTTCTCTGCTGCTGTGTCCTTAAGGAACAGAATGCCAGCTAAAATGGAACTGAAATTGGGTGAACAGGTAACAGGGTGGTGTCCCAGTCCTTGGAGAGGAGAATTTTGTAGGTCATTAAATCACAAAGTAGTAATGTCTCATACACTGTTAGACAGCATGTACCACAAGGAAGTCCTGCACGCACACACAATGACTTGTAAAGGAACGCTAGCAGTACTTGATGTCAGTAGCTCAGACTGGAAAGGGAATATATGGAATGAATTATAACTCTGGTCCTCCTGAAAAATGTGTACGTTAATCTGAGAATGCAGTTGATTTCTGTGAATGAGAATTATTTGGCTTAGCCCATCATAAACAAAGCAGTGGTAAAAACAAACACCCACCACAAACTATTCCTTCTGGTCGATCTTGGTAACTCTCCCGTCACTGTGATCTGTACTTCCCTAGTTTATACACACACATGCGCGCAAAAGCCTGCGTGCACACACACACATACATTCAGTGGCAACAAAATCAAGCCTGCTTACAGTGCTCTTGTGCAACCAAAGTTTAGGGTCAGGAACTTCAGCAGAATTTGAGAGCCAAATAACTGGATATATATGTGTTAGGAGGAACTAAGTATTTCTGTATTTACCATTAAAAAAAAAAAACCTTAACACCAAGCCAACAAGCTAATTTTTTTCAGTGTTTCATCAGCTTAAAAGTTCTACATTCACTAGGATTTCAGCTCAAAGAAATAAGAATGTTGCCCATTATTATGCTGTGATATTAAAATACACATGTCAAGCCATGCTAGTATGTAATCCTTTTTCTGCTTTTTATATAGATCGCAAAGGTCAAAAGAAATTCAAGCACGTTCTTCACCTCAAAATCAGCCTTAGAGCTTTATATGATTGGATGCTAAAAGTAAGACACAACATACTGCATACTGATACAATAGTTGAAGGCTACAAACTATTTTGTTGCTTCCTCTTTCCAAGAAGCAAAATTGCTCTCTTCCTTTCAGATGTTTGAAGGTGCCATCCCATTACATGGCAACGGTCTAAAGGTACTACAAGGACAAGAAGGTTTCCTCTCCTGTTCCTGACAGAGCAAGTGTAATTGTGTTTTTTGCTGTTGGTCGCGTTGTTTGTTTGTGTTTTTTTTTCCTGTTGTTTGGGTTTTTTTTAGCAAAGAAGCACTACTATTGCTAAACCGTCTCACAGGTCAGCTAATAAGGCTTTGTAGAAGTTTATACAACAGCTTTATAACGTACGACCTTAACCTTTTTTTTTGGTCCTTTGTTGTCTGCATGTAGACCGGGGGGGGAGGTGGGGAGCAAGCTATCTTTTTGTACATGCATTCGCCATTCTCAGAAAGCAGCACTGCTCTTTTTCTTTCGGTCCCACGGTCTGCCGGCTGCTGAGCGCTTGCGTTTGTCCCTCTGCTGCGCTGCATCGCTGCGGGGGTCCGCGTCTCCTGCGTCCGCGTGTGTTCGAATGTCTGCATGTGAGCGCGCGCGTCTCTGCCTGTCCGCGCCCCCGCGAACGCCCGGTGTCTACCTCTGTGCGCGGGCGTCCACGTGCCTCCGCCCGGGGCCCTCTGCCACCCCCCCGTGCTCCCCTGCCCGCGCGAGGCGCGCCCAGCCGCCAGCTCCGCCCCGCGTCGGGACGCAGCCCGCACTGCTGGAGGCGGGGCGGGGCGGCGGGGCCACGGTCTCTGCAGCCGGGCAGAAGGGACATCAGTCCCCCGGGGTTTCTCCCGGCGAACTCGGTGCGCGGGCCGCACCGACACGGCTCCACCGTCCAGTCGGTTCTGTTGGGCGTAAGGTGCCTTTGCACGGTTTTAGAACGACACCCGGCGTTGGCACCTCGCCGCCCGCAAAGCCGCTCACGGCCGCGTCCTTCAGAGAAGCGCTGCTTGGGCGCAGCCTTCTGGCGCGCACCCGCGGCCCCACCGCGCCCGCATAGCGTGTCTGTGCGCAGGCGGGAGCTGCGCGGAACTAGTACGAAGCTCGTAGCGTTTTTCTCCTGTCCCGTGACCTGTCTGTCGCGTCCCCGTCCCCCACCCGCTTCAAGGGATGAGAGACGTGCTGCACCTGCGCGCGCCCATCTGCTGGCAGACAGCTCCTGTGGGACCCCAGCCTGGCGGAGGGCGGGCGCAAGGCCGGGGCAGCCGTCGGCCGCAGGCACAGCCCGCGGCTAGGCCGCGGGGCTGACGGGCTCCTGGCCGAGCTCTTCCGCCGCCACAGCGGGGGACGGGGTGCAAGAGGGCAGAGGGGAGTGACGAGAGCGAGACACGGGTCGCCGTTGGGGCGCAGGAGTCGGGGGGGTGGCCGGGCCGCTGCCTCGCGGACGGCGGAGCGGCCCTGCCTGCGAGGAGCGCTGCGCGGAGCCCCTGCGCTGGGCCCGGAGCGAGCACGGGCAGCCCAGACCCGTCGGTATCGAAGGTAAAAAGCAGCAGTTCTGCGGTCCCGCGCCGCAGCAGGTTGGGATGTTGGTCTCTATCCTTTCCTGTCACATGGCTGGTAATAGGATCCCTCATCTGCCACTCGGCACCTCGCCGGGGCGCAGTTACAGGACACATGCTGTAGGGCCTCCGCTTCCCGCACTTTGCGCCCTTCCCCGCCGGCCGCGACCGCCTCTGCCCCCGGAGCGCTGGGGCTGCCGCCTGCGAGCGCGGTGCGGCCGGGCGGCCGCTGCCCATGGAGCCCCCCGCCCTCGCCGCCCTCCTGGCCTTCTCGGGGCTGGCGCTGAGCTGCTGCCGCGAGCCCGTTCTCTCCGGTGAGCGACGCGTCGCGGGGAGCCGGGAGGGGGGCGCGTTTGGGGCTGCTCCCCGATCTTCTCGCAGGGCTCAGCGGCGCGGCAGCTGGGCATTCTCCGCCCGAACTCCGCGGACTTGCAGCTGGCGCGCAGCCTCCCGCGGAAGGGCTCTGCGCCCGGCAGCGCCTCTTCGAGGTCGCGACGACGGCCCTTCGTGCTCGCCAGGTCGGTGCGCGGCTCGAGGCTGCTGGTGCGAACATGCCGGGGGTATTTTGGTGCGCGGTTTGCATCTTGTGGGTGTTTGTGGATCTCCCTGTGCTCTCTGAGTTGGGAACTCGGAAAACGCTATGAAAGCAGGAGGTCAGAGGAAGAGCAGCGCGTTTCTCTATCAAAGTGGTTGAGCAGCTAGATCTGCAGAACAGAGGCATCGGCAGGGAGAGAGGAGCGTGGGGCGTTGGCAGACTTTTTCACTGGGAAGTGAAATAACCAGTGGCAGTGGGCCAGAATCGGGGCTGCAGAGCCAGAGTTTGGAGGGTGGCCACCTCGGCTGTCCACAGCGTGCTGCCCCAGCTCCCTGTCCAGCACGGATTCCTCTGACCATTCAGATTCTCGTTCAACCAAGGAATCTGGAAAGCCTGAAGCTTCACTGCCTGTTAGTGTGATTTTTCGCTTAAAATTTCTCTGCACCCTTTTGTACTCATCTCAGTTGTTACTGATTATTTCAAGTACCGCAGTTATGCTCTGATAAACATTGGCCCTGCTTCGCAACATCTGAAGTGACCATTGCAGATGGTCACAGTGTCACAGCCATCAGATGCGTGGTCCTCCTGGATATATTTTGCGTATTCTAATTGTTGTTCTCCTTTATAACAGAGAATTTGCTCTACTTCTTTTTGCCATGAACAGAGATTTGCTCATAAAGTTTTTGTTTAGATTTGGAAAATACTCACATAGTCTTTCTTTGCGGGGGAAGCCTTTTACCAGAAAGAGAACTTGGCAGGTAAATTTCACAACTTCTCAGAAGTTACCTGAAGTGAGTAAAACATGAGAGTGTTTTCAGATAAGCGTGTAGAGAGCTGCCTAGACAGGGACATATCTAGACCATATCTAACAGTCTGTTCCCAGTATCATTAGGACATGTTTGGTGCACACAGTAGGTACTCCTTCCTTTGCTTAAGTTGAAGAATGTCTTCTTGTAAGGTTTTGGAGGAGAACTCCAGACAGAACACTCCATATGTGACGACCATGTCCCTCACAGCAGGCTACATGGCAGCAAATGGAGGATATATCCTAGTTTGAATATTTGCTTCATAGGCTATTGAGAGGATTCTATCTGTTTATGCACCTGCACTTCCCTCCTCTAGCCAACTGCTAAGTGCATGCACTGGCAGCTACTAAAGGGGACAGAGATGCCTGAGCACAAGCAGCTGGGGCAGGGAGAAGGGGGAAGAATATGTAATGCCTCTGAGTGAAGGGGTGGGTAGCAAAGGAGAATGGGTCTAGAAAGCACTGCCACCTATGTGTCTTCTATTAAAGAACCTGGAAACAGTGCACATCTATCCTTCAGTGAGGAACCTGTAATTTGTATGGCGTGTACAAAATCTGCAGAGTTGCTAATCTGAGCAAACCACACCTCAGGATCTTCTTGACCCCTAATCCCACAGGAACAAAATGGGATCAGGTGGCACAGGTTCCAGCTGAAGCTAGCAGAATTCTGAAATGACAAATATTAGTATTTCTTTTTAAGGCAGTTTCTCATATGGTACGTTTTTAATGTCTATTCCTTTTTTATGAAATGCGTGTCTTATAAGTTTATTGTAAAATGCAGTCAAAATACAGACTGCATCACACCATCGTTTACTAAGGAGAGAAACTTTAACTTCTGGAATTGCCTTACGAAAAATGACTCGAATTGTCAGAAATTAGAGTGAATTAACAATTGTTTTTGCACATAGTACTGTGCTGCTTTTCACAGAATGTTTCTGCTTTGCTGTGTGATGTCTAACAGATTCTATTAATCCAAACACTGACATTTGCAGCATTCAAACTTCAGTCATACCACATTTCTCAAGTGAATCAGAAATAAGAGATGGGTGAATAGATTGCCTAACGTGAAAGGACTATCTAAATTTAGTGAGTTTTGTATTACAAGGCCAAAGAGATGGAAATGCCTTTGGCAAATATTAGTTTCAGTGAACAAATGTTATTTTATGTACTCAGTACAGTAAGTTCTCACTTCTAGTTTCTGTGCTTATAGTGTTCATTTAATTTCCCCATCAGAAATGTATATGGTTATCAGTCTCTTTTTCCTTTCTCTGTTTTCTTTCCATTCAGCAATACTGAGTCACCAAGTCCTTAGTTTTCTTCCCAGTTGAGTCTTTCCTTTGAGCTGCTATTTCAGCCTTCTCTCACAAACCTTGTATCTCGTCATCTTTTTCTGCCTATGTCTTGCTGATTCAGGGAAGCAGTTCTTCTTGATATGCCTTAAGCAATCATAATGGAAATACTCCAAAGAGCATTTCTAACCAGACAGATAGAAAATGAAATAGTTAGTCAGACACTTCAGCATATCATGCTTGAACATGCATAGAGCGTAACTCAAAATCCGGAGTTATGCGAATGGATTTAGGCAAGATGGAGCCAAAGAAGTGGGAGGGAGGCAGGGATTACATGCTGCCAGCTGCAAAATTTGCATTCTTTGTCATACAGCATAATGGTTATGCAATTGACCACTCCCTCCATCCACACAGTGGCTATGGCCCATCCTGGTAAAATTTCCAAAGGGATTCAGTCTGCCACCCTTGACAATGGAACAACAGTTTTAAAACTTCGCGAAGAAAGAAAACAAATGTGTGTATTAAGGAATATAAATTCTTATGGGGCCACATCATACATTCTTACTTCCAGTGATAAAGAATCACAAGATAAGCAAGTGTGTTTGCGTCTTGTGTCTAAGGATCAGCCAGCAGCTGCAAAGCTGTGATTGATATAACATGTTTGTGTTATATGAATAAAAAGAAAAAAGATACAAAATACATACTTTCAAGCATTAGAAATAATGGTAACTGCCTCTCGTGCTCATATCCTAATTTGCCTGCTTCCAACATATTTCAGAAAGGGTCTGTCCACTCGGATAGTATTTATCTTTTTTTTTTTACAAAAAAAAAAAAGGAAAAAGGAAAAGCGATGAAAAGGTTATTAGATTGAAGGCTGGTAATCAAAGTGTCACAAGAATAGCAAGTTCACATATATAACAACTCACACACTGCCAGGGAGCACAAACATGGAACTCCACATGTCTGTACATTCCCAGGAACATATATTCTTAAAGGACAGACAGATGTTTAAGTCCAGGTTTGCTCAAATGTCACATGAGTATTCATTGTGACTACTCTCTGGTTTGGACCAACGCTCAGTAAGACTCGAGTTCTGACCAGCAAAAAGGATTGCATTTGAGGACTTTAAAAAAGTATATGTGTATGTCTGTGTGTGTGTTTGTGTGCCTGTGTAGACACGTAGAATGAGAGATTATTTTTAAACTACATGCAGAGTGCCCCTACACTGCGAGGGAGAAATGTTCAGCTAACCAAGTGCCCTCATAGCATCACATCAGGATTTAACTGTCTGATTTACCAAATGGGGAGTTATTTTCTAGCAATTTGGAAAATTGCAGTTTTAAACAAAGATCATTCTTTCCTGAGTTTTTTTCTTTAGTTTGTATCAACTGCTGTGTTGTGGGGTTTTTTACTGTTCCAGTACTGGCACCCAAGCCTGAGAGTTTTCATAAGGGCTTTTGATATATTAGTCTTAATTGGAATAGTAAAATATTGAAATGTAAAAATACTACACAAATTTTTCACTTGGGTAGGTCTAAAACAGCCTTGTACTTCCTAAAAGCCTTTATTTTGCATCATAATATAATATGAAATGAGATTTTTTTTTTCTGACCAATCATATGAGAGTATGCAAATGAACTTTTGGTTCAATTGATAAAACTGCATCTTCAAAGAAAACCATTGCACTGCTAAAAATATTTTTAATAATGGCCACAGAAGCCATATTTGTCTCTTTTATCTCCTGAAGCTTCTTCTGGTTTTAATCAGTATTCCCACATGAAGAACTGTGGCAACCTATGATAATAGATTCCCTATTCGCATCCATAGGGAAACAGAAACGTTCTCAACTGAAGAAGGTAGTTTGGTGTTCTGCCCCTTCCATCCGTGGGCCCCTGCCTCTGTTACTGCTGGGGTATCTTGGCATCACTTAAGTGGTTTCTGTCCTTTCCTCTGTGCATTACTCTCTCATTGAAGTGTTTCTGCTGTCTAATTATACCCTTTCAATCAAATTAGAGACTGCAGCATCTGGTTAGTGCCTGTAACTGTTGCCATCTGCACCTAGATACAGTGCTTTCATTTAAGGAGGAGTGCTTAAGTTGCAATCTCTAGCAAGAACTGGAACGGTTTGGGTAGAATGGAAATGACTTAAAACTCTTCTTAGAACACTGCAAGCACCTGCATCAAGCAACTGACATCTAGGCGTTATCGGACCTAGCACTTTGGTTCCACATCCTTATATTCTGCTTAAGCATTTTTCTGACTCTTCTGAAAGGCTGCAAGAAGAACAAGGGAGAACCAAGTGGGCAGTTACAGCCTGTAAATTCAAGGGACCTTTATTTCTTGCTCCAGCCTTACAGAACATTTAGTGTTCTGGCTATCACACCACTGCAATATAACCCAAGATTTAAAGAGCAGCCATTTTCATTTACCTTTCATTAATCTACAAATTTTTGAAATAAAACCTTCCTTCTTGTTTGGCAGTAGCTGGTGGGATAATTTCTGGCCTGGGTAGGCTAGTTTCTGGTTGATAATTGTTGTCAATCTTTAATCTCTCCAGCTGCTTGTCAGCACTCCAAGTACCTTTCAAAACTTAAAGCAAACAACTTTATTTTTTTCAGTGAAATAGTAACAAGTTTGTCATTCTGAATTTCCAGTCTCAAAAGCTACGTATGTGCCCCAAACTTTGAAGAGTCCTCTAAGAAGTCATTTAAACCACCCTGAAATCTCCATCTCTTCAGTCTGCAATTTATAATGTCACTGAATATATGTTTTTGAGAAAACATGGGCTTTGAAGAATGCTCAGAAGATTTCCCACTTGTCAACCAGAAAAGGAAAAGTGTTTGAGAAGTAGATAGCTGTTTGCTGTGCTTTTCATCTCATTTGTACAGAAAAGACCATAGATGAAATTAAAACGTTTGTATTATTTCTGTCTGTGGTAATGGGGCACGAAACAAGAGTTTCTTAGGTAACTGGGCCTCTTGCCATTAAGGACTTCAGAGATTAAAAGTAATATTTGGAAATCCATCTTAGAAAATCATTGGAAGCCAATGCAGACTCTGAAATGTCAGTGTTTTATCATCAGTGCTTCATTCGGCAGAAAAGTCAGTCTGTTATATTCTGCACTACCTTAATTTTTCAAATGATCCTGAAGTGGTGCCCATGTGGAGTGCAGGCAGTCGTACAGTCCCAAAGTAACAAAGGCATAAATGATCATTGTAACGTCCCTACATCGAAGAAGAAACCGAGACAGATGGAAAAAATTTCTGCTACAGCTGCTGTTTGATCTTCCAAATGTTGATCTGGCTCTAATAAAACTAATTGTGAACCTGTATCACACACTGAGTATTCACTCATAGTGGACAACCATCCCCAGGCTTATTTTCTGCTTTTTCTTTTTCTTCTTACAGTTGCCACTCAATATGTACCTACCTAGTATCTAAGTATTCATTTAAAAAAAAAAAAAAAGTTATTTTTCTCTCAACCATGGCACCTGATGTGTTGAAAACAAAACAGCCCTAGGAACACTCTATTGTCTGTATTTTCTCATTGAGGCTTATAAGCATTATCCTGAACGGGACCTGTTGGAACCTTCCAGCTTTTAATGACTGGAATCACTGTACTGGTTCTGTCTCTGATTAATTCTGTTTGCAGACATCCCCTCGAAACAGTAGAAGCAGCAGGGTCATTAGGCATTGAATAGAATGAAATAATCACAGACATTGATTTAGTAATGAATTTGACTGTGTCTGAAACCCAGCTGACTAGGATCTTAGAAATATGAGGAGGTTGGAGACTTTGAGATTTGAGAAGTCACAGCTTTCTCCATGTACTCTCTAAAACTCTAGTGATTTAATATAGGTTTGTAGTCAACAGGATACTTTAAGCTGAGTCTTGGGTGCATGAACAGAAAGTACGTCACGAATCTGTCAAGCACGGTGGCACTCTGATGCCTTCTAGGAAGCTGTCAGCTTTAGCCTCCACAAAGTGCCTGTTCTTCCCCTGCTGTCTTTGCCAGCTGGAGGGGACTTGGATACGGTGCAAGTTCTGCCACAGTATACCATAGTCTTACACAACTTTAAGGAATAAGACTTGATGAAATTCATAGAACTGGTAGTAATTTCCTTGAGTCACTGTTCTGATGCTAGTTAGATATCAAGCAAAGGACTTAATAGCCTAAAGTAACATGGAAGTATCAACCAACGTAAGGCAGTTGGATCCAGAGGGTGCCAGCACAGTAAAGGAGAGGTGCCTGTTCTTAGGTTTTTTATTTTTTTTCCCCTCCCTTATACATTATCAGAATCTACCAAAGTAGGTAAAAGTAGGTAATTAGACTAAGCCCAAGAGTTTTACCAATAGCGTGCAGTCCAGTCTTTTCTGACTATTTTATTTAGGTGATGTCTTCTGAATCAGTTTTGTGTAGACAAATCTGGCTAGCTTTTTTTTAAGCTCATCTTTTCACAAAATTATTGCACCAGTGGTGCAACACGAGAAGAAAGACAGAGGTTTTAACCTCCTCTTCTCTAGAATCTCTTGGGACTTTCCTCTTTAATGTGCAGCCTATGGATATGAAATGGAGAGGACAGTGGTCTGTCTGCAGGTGAAACGTTCACTTTGCATCTTCAGCACATTGAGAATATTAATTTCATAGTGAGATCACTAATGTGGTGTCTTGGCTGTCGTGCAGTAAAATATGGCAAAATCACTACGTGAATAAACAGAAGAATTCAGCTGTTTACTGCCAAGATATTGTATATGCTGTGATGTGTATCCATGTTACTAGGAATTTTATAGAAAACTGTACAAAATATGTCTCAGCAGATCTCAAAGCTGATTGTTCAAGCTAAAAGAATGTAGGACTGATGGCCTGATTTTTTAATGCCAATATAATTGGGAAGTGGGAATCTTTGGCAGCTGGCTGGCCAACTCGGTGAGGCGAGCTTTGAACTGAAGGACCCAGGGGACACGCCAGGCCAACCAGAGCAGCAACAAATGCCTCCCAAGATAAGAACCAGAAGACCAATGATTTCAAATGTATGTATACCAATGCACGCAGCCTAGGGAACAAACAGGAGGTACTGGAGCTCTGCGCCCAGTCAGAAAGTTATCATATCATAGGAATAACTGAAACATGGCAGGACAACTCACGTGACTGGAGGATTGCAATGGATGGCTATAGGCTGTTTGTAAAGACAAGCAGGGAAGAAGAGGAATAAAAATCATGCCCTATGCTAAGGAGAACCTTGAATGCATAGAGGTCAACTACGGCAATTGTGGAAGCCCTATCGAATGCCTCTGGGTCAAGGTCATAGGGGTCATCTCCAAGGGGGATCTTACAGTAGGCATCTGCTACCGACCTCCAAACCAAGACGATAAGGCCAATGAAGTAATATTTGGGTCATTTAAGCAAGCTTCGGGTCAACAGAACCTGGTTCTTATGGGTGACTTCAACTACCCAGACATGGATAAGGAGTTGGCTGGATGGCCGCACTCAGAGAGTGGTGGTCAACGGCTCAATGTCCGTGTGGAGACCGGTCACGAGTGGCGTCCCTCAGGGGTCCGTGCTGGGCCCAGCCCTGTTCAACATCTTTGTCGGCGACATGGACAGTGGGATAGAGTGCACCCTCAGCAAGTTCGCCGATGACACCAAGTTGTGTGGTGCTGTGGACACGCTGGAAGGGAGGGATGCCATCCAGAGGGACCTTGACAGGCTGGAGAGGTGGGCCCGTGCCAACCTCATGAAATTCAACCAGGCCAAGTGCAAGGTCCTGCACCTGGGTCATGGCAATCCCAGGCGCAAATACAGGCTGGGCGGGGAATGGATTGAGAGCAGCCCTGAGGAGAAGGACTTGGGAGTGCTGGTGGACGAGAAGCTTAACATAAGCAGGCAATGCGCCCTTGCGGCCCAGAAGGCCAACCGCATCCTGGGCTGCATCAAGAGGAGCGTGGCCAGCAGGTCGAGGGAGGTGATTCTCCCCCTCTACTCTGCCCTGGTGAGACCCTACCTGGAGTACTGTGTCCAGTTCTGGAGCCCCCAACACAAGAAGGACATGGACCAGTTGGAGAAGGTCCAGAGGAGGCCACGAAGATGATAAAAGGGCTGGAGCACCTCTCCTATGAGGCCAGGCTGAGAGAGTTGGGGCTGTTCAGCCTGGACAAGAGGAGGCTCCAGGGAGACCTGATAGCGGTCTTCCAATACCTCAAGCGGGCCTACAAGAAAGATGGGGAAAGGCTGTTTAGTAGGGCCTGTTGCGATAGGACGAGAGGTAATGGTTTTAAAATAGTGGGGGGTAGATTTAGATTGGAAATTAGGAAAAAATTTTTTACGATGAGAGTTATAGAACACTGGAACAGGTTGCCCAGAAAGGTGGTGGATGCCCCATCTCTGGAAACGTTCAAGGCCAGGCTGGATGAGGCTCTGAGCAACCTGATCTAGTCAGGGATGTCCCTGCTCCTTGCAGGGGGGTTGGACTAGATGACCTTTGAAGGTCCCTTCCAACCCTAACCATTCTATGATTCTATGATTTATTGGAAGAATAATACGGCAGCTCACATGTCAGGCATCAGGTTCCTGGAGTGCATAGAGGACTGCTTCCTCATACAAACGTCAGATGTGCCAACCAGGAATTAGGCACTGCTGGACTTGCTACTCACAAACCAAGAGAACTTGCTTTTTAAAATCTCGGTTAACGATAGCCTTGGCTGCAGTGATCACAATATTGTGGAGTTTGGTATTGTGCTGAGCATGCTGAAGGTTAGTACTAAGACAAAGGTATTTAGACTGCAAAAGAGCAAACTCCAGCTTGCTCAGAGCTCAGTTGGGAGGGATTTCTTGGGAAGCTTCCATGGACGACAAAGGAGCTAGCGAGTGTTGGGAGTTTTTAAAGAATGCTCTCCTAGAAGCACAAAAACAGTTCATCCCATTTAAAGGTAAGGGAAGTAGGTGGAGCAAGAGACCCCCTGGGCTTAACTGTGAGCTTCTGAGTCTGCTCGAAACTGAAAGAAGCATACCAGAGATGGAAAAGCAGGAATACCTGTTGAGAACTACAAGGGCATTGCCACATTGTGCAGAGATACAGTTAGAAAAGCAAAAGCTTAGCTCTAATTGAAATTGGCCAGAGAGTAGTAAAAAACTACAAGAAACGGTTCTTCAGGTGTGTAAAGAACAAGCAGAAACAGAAGGAAAATACTGGCCCACTATTAAACAGGAGAGGTGAAATACTCACCAACAACACTGAAAAGGCAGAGGTTCTCAACACCTCTTTCTTTACCAGCACTGTTGGGCCCCAGGCCTTGTTGATACAAACAAAGGCCAGGTTGATACAAACATAGACCCACCATCAGTGAAGGAAGAATTGGTATGTGAACTATTACAAGAGCTTGACCCCTACAAATTGGTAGGCCCTGACAATATCCACCTCAGAGTGTTAAGAGAGCTATCTGATGTTATTGTGAGGCTGCTCTCCAAAATCTCTGAGAAGTCATGGAGACTGGGGCACATTCCAGAAGACTGGAAGAAGGCTAATATTACCCCCATCTACAAGAAGGGCTTAAACGAGGATCCAGGAAATTATAGGCCTATCAGTCTTACTTCAGTCCCTGGGAAAGTTATGGAACAACTCCTCCTGGGGGCTGTCACAATTCAAATTAAGCACGTGATTGGGAAAAGCCAGCATGGATTCACAAAGGGCAAATCATGCTTGACAAACCTGATCATCTTCTATGACAAAGTGACCTGCTCGTTGATGTGGGGCAAGTGGTGGACATTGTCCAAGGCTTTCAATACTGTTTCCTGCAGCCTTCTCCTAGAGAAACTGGTGTGTTACAGTCTAGACAAGTGGTCTGTGCGGTGGGTGGGGAACAGGCTGACAGGCCGCACCCAGAGAGTGGTGGTACGTAGCTCCTTTTCAAACTGGCACCCTGTCACGAGTGGGGTCCCCCAGGGATTGATATTGGGCCCAATGCTGGTTAATATCTTCATAAGTGATCTGGATGATGGGATCAAGTGTACTCTGATGAGCTTTGCTGATGATACCAAACTGAGTGGGGAAGGGAGAGCCACCCTGGAGGAAGACCTGGATAGGCTGGAAGAGTAGGCTCACAAGAACCTTATGAAGTTCAGCCAGGACAACTGTAAGGTTTTGTGCCTGGGAAAACATGATCCAGGACTGTAGCACATGCTGGGATCTACCCAGCTGAGAAGCAGCTCGGTGGAAAGGGACCCGGGGGTGTTGGCAGACAACAAAGCTCGGCATGAATGAACAGTGTGCTGCTGTGCCAAAGAAAATGTCCTGGTTTCAGATAAGATAGAGTTAATTTTCACCTGAGCTGAGAGAGGAGCTGGAGCCCTGGGACCTGTGGCTGGGGACACAGCTGGAATAGTTTACTAATTAGCCAACAGCTGGGACAGTTTATCCAAATTAGCCAAAGGGCTATTCCATACCACTTGAGGGCATGCGTGGTGTATAAAGTGGGGATGGTGCTGAGGGGCAGATTTTACTACTTGGGGGGGAGCTGGGTGTCAGGATTCACTGCAAATTCTTGTACTGTAAATTATGTGTTTAAGTCTGTTCTGTTACTGGTTTTGTTTTTCGTCTCTTTTTTTTCTCTTCCTCTGCTGTTCTGTTTTTATTCTAACCTATGAGTTTTGCTTTTCTTTCTTTTCTGATTCTCCTCCCCATTCAACTAGGGGGGGTAGACAGGAGGGAGTGAGCGAGTGACTGTGTGGCACTTTAGTGGTTGAGTGAGGCTAAACCGTGGTAGCCAACAGGATACTGAATTGCATCAACAAGGGCATCACTGGCACAGATAAAGAAGTCATTATTCCATTCTATTCAGTGCTTGTCAGGTCACACCTGGAATACCATGTTGAGTTTTGGTTGCTGCTACACAAAAAAAAAAAGATGTGGACAGGCTGGAGAGGGTCCAGAGAAGGGCCATAAAGGTGATGAAAGGACTGGGATGCCTGCCATATGAAGAAAAGCTGAGAGAAATGGGTTTGTTCAGCCTTGAGAAAAGAAGATTTAGAGGAGATCTTATCACCAAGTTCCAGTATTTAAAGGGTGACTGCTAAGAAGATGGAGACTCCCTTTTTACAGGGAGGCACACAGGAAGGAGGAAGGGTAATGGGTACAAGTTGTTCCTGGGGAGATTCCCATTGAACACAAGAGGAAAATTTTTCACAATGAGAACAATCAGCCATTGGAATAATCTCCCTGGAGAAGTAGTGGATTCCCCAACACTGGACACTTTTAAGATTGAACTGGACAGAGTGCTAGGCCATCTTGTCTAGACCATGCTTTTGCCAAGAAAGGTTGCATCAGATGATGCTTGAGGTCCCTTCCAACCCGGTAGTCTATGGTTCTGTGAGTCTGTGAATATCTACTTGAAAAGATTGCACTCCAGTGCCATGGCAGAATTATTATTAATCATTCACAAAATGAAAATTTCCTAGCATATTCCCTGTAACAAAAAAAAAAGGTATGTTCATGTATTGTATTTCATCTGATAACAGCTGCTAAATTCTGTAACTTAAAAGTTTTCATTTCAGTTTTTTTGGGGGTTAATCAATGATTTTATGTGGTATCTCACTGCCTCCCCCTTCCACATCTAGATGCTAATAAAGCCAGGGGAGCCTCACTAAACTCAACTGGCATGTTTTTCCTAAATCTCTTGGTAGTGCCGAAGAACACAGGAGGCACTGTTACAACTACCTGTTGTTTTGGGAACAAAAAACTACAGCTAAGGGGAATGAAGAGAGCTCTGGCTCTTCCTTTTGTGCAATGTCCTTAAATTACTAGTACAATGAAGTTTGAAGAAAATCTATTTTAAAAAAAAAAAAAGCTGACATGAAAATTAAAGGCAGTCGCTACTGCAAGTTAAGGCATGGACCGGTCTTAGCAGATCCTAAAATGGCCTGATGTAACTTGAGTTTAGTCTGTGTGCCAGATTACATTCAGGTATTGTAGCATTCCTTGCATTTCTGAGTAGATGTTGGTACATATTGCATCTCATTTAGAAGTAAGAATCGAAAAAAGTAACAGCACTAAGCTGAAGGAGACATCTTTTGTGGATGTGTTTATCACTTCTCACAAACTGCTTCTTTATACTATATGTTATTTTGATTATCCAGTTTGATTATGTTTTCCTCTCTTTTCTGCCAAATTCATCAGCTTGTAATTTTCAGCTATGAAATAGAAAAACTTTTATATTAACTGCAAAGCAAGAGAGGTGTTGATGAAAGTAGCAAAACTGTGGTGCCTTTAAAGTGGTTTTTTTTTTTTTTCATATGTTTATGCAAATATCTGTGGTGGTCTGAATACTGGAAACTCAGATTTGCATTTTCAAGTAAATGTGTGTAGCTCACCTGCATCACTAAGGCAGTCAGGTAAATTACAGTAAGGAGGAGTATTGACTTGAAGCTTGTTTTTGTTAAATTAGACAGCTTTCTGTCCACAGATGATAGCAGTATACATTAATGGCTGTGCAGACACCTCTTCTGTATGCCTTCAGCAACATAATTCCATTTCATAGAAATGCTAACTTGCCTAGGCATGAAAACGCGCAGTGAAGGCACAAAAATTTCATCAGCTATGCACTGTGTAATGAAGCGGTGGAATAATCATTATAATTACACCATTCTGGTATTTGTGGGCCCAGACTAAATTAATTTCTAAGGCATAGTTTTAATAATACATTATCCGTTCTCCCACAGTATTTCTAAATACAAAAAAGGTGTGCTGTTAATATCAGGATGAAGCTGGGGGTGTGGTTTTTTCCTCTTCCAGCTGCAGCCACACAGGTCTTTCTAGCCTTGTTTTGTAAAGTACATGTCATGAGGGACACCTGAGATCAGCATACTCTACTTCAGAACACTCTCCCTTTCCCTCAGGGCGGTAGAACCTCTTCGCAGCTGTTACGGCGTTTCTACAGAGAGTACGATCAGATAAAACAGAAGGTTGGGAAGCCTGCCTAGTAGGAAGCATTTGTGACTTCCCCAGTAATGCTGCTCAGTACAAAAACATGTTTACAGCAGTGTAATGCAGAAGTTTTAGTTCTGTCATGGACTGTTATACTAAAGTATACTATTTTAAAATAAATGCATGAGTGATAAATGTTACCCAGTATTAATTATAAACAGGATGGCGTTATTTATGGTGCACTAATTATAATGACTATTTCTGGAGGATGATAACAGAATCACAGAATGGTTGAGGCTGGAACTTACCTCTGGAGGTCCTCTTGTTCAGCCCGTCTGCTCAAACATGGTCACCCAAAGCAGGTTGCTCAGGACCATGTCCAGATGGCTTTTGAATATCTCCAAGGACAGAGATTCCACAGCCTCTCTGGGCAAATGGTTCCTGTGCTCTGTCACCCTTACAGTACATAATTTAATTAAAAAAATGTTTTGCATTTTTAATAAAGGTTAAATTGTTCATGCACAGGAATATTTATTTGATCAGAAAATGTAATTAATAAGAAAGACACAGCAAAGCCAGGCAGCATGAGATTTGTAGTTCAGCTGAGAGGGGGATAGTGTATTTAATGACTACAGACATAATTCTCTGCTCTGATTTCTGACTTGCCGAGTATTAGGAAGCTAGGAAACAAACATAAATGGGAGAGAATATGAGCAAGACAGAAGAACGCTGACGTGTAAGTTTTAATCTGAAGGCATAAACAGTAGCAAATCACAGTATCATGATTGTACTCTACCAAAGGATGCCTCTTTCTAAGGCAGTTCAGGCCTAGTTTCTAAATCAGGATGTAAATGTTTGCAAGATCCAAGCCTACAAAATCTTTCACTTTATAAAATGCAGATATTCACAACTTTAGTTAAACTAGCATGAGATTTTGGGTAGTATGCTGGTAAGTGGTAGATTGATAACATAATCTGATTTCATTTTTGGAACATTAACAAGTCACCCTAATTCGTAAAACACTGGGAAAACAGCAAAAAATGCAGTATGCTTGTTCAGAAAATGCATGTTGATTGTATTAACCACTCTTCAGACCTGACTGTCTTATACATTGTTTACTAAAAGTAAAAAAATCATAATCTTTTCAATAGATGTTTGACTCTGAGAGAAAACTTACATCCCAGACAGCATCTGTAGTTGCCTAAACAATGCAGGAAACATGTAAGTGAAAGGAAACATGGTCTCTTGTGGATGGGGTGGAGAGTGAGGGAAGAACAACCAAACACTAAACCTATATACTTTTATCTTTTTCCATTTCCATTTCTTTTCAGAATGTTATACAGCAAATGGAGCTGACTATCGTGGCACTCAGAACCAGACCTCTCAGTATGCAGGAAAACCTTGTCTTTTCTGGAATGAGACCTTTGAGCATCCTTATAATACTTTGAAATATCCTAATGGAGAGGGAGGGCTTGGAGAGCATAACTACTGCAGGTAAGAAATATCTCATTGCTACCAACATTGCCTGTATACTCAGTGTTACTTTAAACAGTTGACACAAAATTGGGAAACTTCCTGTCATATGTGGAAGAATGTCAGAACCATGGATCTCTAACAGTTTTTTTGTTGTATCCTGTAATCAGTGCCCTCAATATACAAGCACCATTAGTAGAATAACTTTTTCAAGCCAGCTCTCACCTACAGTCTGTATCATATATCCAGTCTGTAATTTGGCATGATGGAGAAAGACTGGAGATTACTTAGTGGAGATAATACAAAAATTGATCCAAGTCACAAGTACAGAAGCACCAGTGAATGTCTGTAGGAGTCTCTGGAACATTATGATTTTCATCCTTACCCAAAAGCCTGGTTCTGTTACGCATTGTTTCCGAATTTTGTGCTAATCAATGTTATGTCATTACATAACACTGAAAAATTCTCAGTGAACATAAGCTGTTCAGTGACTTAGAGTTGTTACTTGAATTCAGAAGCTCGGCTGTCAGTCGTTACAATACCAGCTCAAACCATGGCAGATCCACTTTCATTTCCTTGCCTTCTAGAGAAGTCCTCTGTAACTATCAGAACAAAACTTAAATAAGAACTTCAGAATTTAGGAGTCAAATAAGAACCTAAGTTGAGAGATGCTTAGGTTCTGCAGAGTCTTTTCAGCCTGTAACATTTAGCTTCCTGATGTTTTGCATCAGGAAGTTACATGCACTTCTGCCTTTGCAGGACTGACCAGCTAAGTTTTTATGCCCATCTATGGAAATAGGTGGGGAATAACCTGATAGATACATTCCTTAAAAATGATAATCATCAGCTCATCAAGGATGGGCTGTAAAGTTCAGTAGTGTCTCTTACTGGGTAATGGGGACAGAGATTATTAGGCCAGGAGATTAAGAATTAAGTTACCTGGGGCATAGCAAGAAGAGGTCTCATGTCTCCTTTGTGACAAAGTTCAAACCACACCTCAATTCTCCTGGAAGATGCCATTACTTAGCAGGTTATTATCGGCTTTCTAGGGTAGAGCCTGTACACTTCATGTTGAAATCATTTCACTGTAAGCAATATAAATCAAGATAAATGAGGCAAAATTAATATGCAGGAGTTCAGCCAATTGCTATGTCACAAAATAGGGTCCTGGTTCTTGATCCAAGAAGCTTTCTGTATTTAATCAGACATAGGCATCCAAGAAAATATGACAGAGACCTAGCCAGACGGTTAATGGAGAGCAAGTAGGAAAGCACAGAAAAGAGGTTTTGTGACATGCAGCAGACAGATGAGTACATTGATGAAAGGAGTCAGTGACATTTCCAGAGTATTTGGTGACTCAGGAGGATATTTCTCATTGAAGAACATTAATGAAGGACAGGGAAGAAAAATACTTACTCAGCATCTTTTCTAGTGACTGCAGCAGTGCTTCAAATAACACTGTTCAATGTGTTGCACCAGCGGACTCTATTTTCAGCCATAGAAGGAGAAAGCATTGTTGCCAAGCTCTGAATTGACTCTCTTTTGAATCAGTTCAGCATTTTACAGGAGCAAAGAAAAATATACCACCTACAAGAGAAACTCTGTAGAAGTTGGGCATTCTCTTTAGAAAATGGCCTGGAAACTGTTCTGGTTTTGTTTAGTGAGGGGGGGCCTAAGGTGGTGGCTTCTGTAGGAAACTGCTAGAAGTCGCTCCCCTTTGTTCAGGGGACTTGGCCGGGCCTAGGGCAGACACGCTGCTGGCCAAGGCCGAGCCAATTGGTAGCAGAATGTCCCGTGATAACGCCTCTGCGATAACGTATTTAAGAAGGGGAAAACAGAAAAAAAAGAGAGATGTGAAGCAGCTGAGCAGGTGCAGAGAGGGGGAGGCGCGAGCCTTGTGGGCCTTGCAGGCCTCACCCTCTGGCCTCCCGCCGGGCAGCCGACTGGACCCAACTCAGCCCAGCCTGGCTGCAAGAAGTAGAGAGGAGATGAGAAGTGAATAAGATGTAAAAAGGATCCTGAGAGGCGTCTGTCAGCCTGTTGTGAGGAATGGCTGCAGACGCCAAGGTCAGTGAAGAAGGAGGGGGATGAGTAATGCGGCTCCTGGCCAAGATTCCCCTGCAGCCTGTGGTAACGACCATGGTGGAGCAGGTTGTCCCCCTGCAGCCCGTGGAGGCCCACGGAGGGGCAGAGATCCCCCTGCAGCCTGTGGAGGACCCCACGCCGGAGCAGGTGGAGGCCTAAAGGCGGCTGTGGCCCATGGAGGGCCCGCTGGGGCAGCTGTTCTGGAGGGACTGCACCCCGTGGAAGAAATGACCCACGCCAGAGCAGTTTCACGGAGGACTGTGGCCTGTGGGAGGGACCCCACGATGGAGCAGAGGAGGAATGTGAGGAGTTCTTCCCCCGACGACAAAGTAGCGGCGTAAAACAAAGCGTGATGAACTAACCACGACCTTCATTCCCTCTTCCCCGCTATGCCGCTTGGGAGGGGAAGGTAGTAGAGGTAATGTTAAGCTTGGGAAGAGGGAGGGGTGCGGGGAGGTTATCTTGTTCACTGTCTCATTCTCCTGCTAGTTTTAGAAATAAATGAATAGTTTTCCCCAAGTCGAGTCTGTTTTGCCCATAAAGGTAACTTTAAGGATTTCTCCCCGTCCTTATCTCTAACCTCGAGCCGTTTTTCCTTATATCATCTCTCCCTATTCTCTCGGAGGGTGGGGGGAGCGAGAGAGAGACTGTGTAGTCTGGTCCCGATCGGGGCTGAACTACGACAAAACCAGATAAACCCATCAGGCTGTCTAGAATCAGATTGACATGTGAGCACTGGAATGACTGTCTTCCCTTCAAAAACATTTCACTCTAACTTCACAGCCTCCCCCAGCCCAACACCACCAAATGCATTACAGTTCTCATGACATATGGAGAGCTGTGTCTCTCAGTATGCATACTAATACAGAGCTATGAAAAGGCTAGTGGCCACTGAACTCTCTCTGATATAAATAGCAGAATCAAGAATGTAATTTTGATTGTTGCTATGGGGCAATATCCTAGGTAGACTGTATCTACAGGTTCTTACTTTTGGCAGTCATCTCTGGCTAATACTTTGGTTAGTACAAAGCAAAACATGTACAAGCTATGCAAAAATGGGCATAACAAATTGAGTGTTTATCCAGGTATTTAAGTAAGCCTTACTTGAGTCTCACTTCAGTTAGCAAATGAGAATTTGGCGCTACAAGGAGAAAGAAGCCTATAATCTGGTATGTAAGCCTGAGGAATGACTTGATTACCAAATACAGCTTTTTATCCTCAATCTGCTAGGTGTTAGTTTATTGTCTTTGAGAGGGAGTTTGACTGGAAGATTAGCCATTTCCTTCCCTATGATATATCAGTTGGGCAATGAATATTCTAATAGGTGTATGGAATGATGATCCTAACTAAGAGATGCCTTTTAACTTCACATTTGGTTGAAAAAAAACCTTGGAAAGTCACTGTTGTAAGAGTGTCAGAGCGTATCTTTAGCATGCAAATCTTGTTGAGGCCTTGTGAGTGAAGATACCACTGTTTAAGTGCTTTTTCTGCCATTTATTTGCTTGATGTCAATGGACTAGTTGATCTTCCCTTCTCTGAGGCAACCCGTATCTCCAAAGGCTTTTTAAAGGCATAATACATTTCTTTGAGGCTCAATTTTAGGGACAACATTTGAATAATCTAATTTTACACTTAAAGCATTAATCAGAAGCATGTTATCTCTCCATGGGTGGTCCTTAATTGGAACACTTTGTTTACTGCAAGGCACTCTGTTAAGATGGAAATGCATCATGTTCCACTAAATGTCATTTCAGCCGTAACAAAATTATGCGAAATGAAGTTTTTGGATATTTTGAAAGACGCTCAATTGTATTCTAACTGTATGCATTTTTGTGGTTCAAGGCAAAGATTTCTAAAGACATTCATCACATTTGTCTGCGATTTCCTTGTATTTTAAGGCATTTATATGTGGCGTGCCATTAGCATGATTCAGTTACAGGCATCTGATTTCTGTCATGCAGGTGTAAACCCAAAATTTCCTGTAACTGTGGAAACAAGGAAATTTGTGTTGTTTCAAGTACAAGCTTTCCTTGATTTTAGTCTTCTACTTTCTTTAGCCACTGGAAGCTCTGCCATTACACCTAAATTCCTAGCACATTGGTCTTAGGCTTTCCTTGGTCACCACTTTTACTAGTCTGTTTGAAACCCTAACTAGCAGCATTTTAGTCAGCTAAATTGAACTCAACTCACCAGTTGTCTTCACCATTCTGTTCCTTGACCAAAAAACATCTCCAGCAGTTCTAAAATTGGATCTCCCACAAGGAGTTGTTAATATGCCCAGATGACAATGTGCCGTTGAACTGACACTTCAGTGTAGAGGGGTCTCATTAATAGTTATGCCAAAGTACATGACAAAAAGACTGTAGTTAGCCCTAGTTACAAGAAAAGGTCATATTTCAACATGACTGTCCAAAATAACAATTTATTCTCTTAAATTGATCACTTCAATGAGAATAGTTTTTCAAAATGTACATAGAAAAAAAAGCTTTAAATGACCTACTGACTGATTAGGTGTGCATTTGTAAATGATGCTGCAGAACAGCAGAGGATGATCATGGGCACATAAGGAATTATCTCATCCATCAATACATCAGATCACTGGAACAGATTTGTTCAGCTTTACTGAAGGGGAAGAAACACCTCTGTCTTTCCCAGAAGAGTTTACTGGATGAATGTTTTTGTCATCATACATACAGAAAGTTGGAGTCTAGACTATTTTGTACCAGGTAAAAATCAAGTTTAGGAGTCTAAGGAACCTGTACGCAGGATGTGGGGCTGAAAATGTGCCTCTCTCTCAGTACCATCCAGAAATAGCTCTGCACCTTTTACACTTAAAGAAAAAAGAAATTATGTTTTAAACATTACTGGCATTTTATGCTTGCTGTGTACTGTAGTAACTAAACTTATCTGAACTTCCTGACCACTTTTGCATTTTTCTGGTATATAAGTCCAACAGGTTAAGTATTCAATAGGTATTAGAGCAAAAATAGTGATGATACTGAAGCTTAATAAGATTTATTTTTATGTGGTTTTTGAAAATATTTGATGAATTTTCAGTCACTCACTCTGTTTTATTTTCAGGAACCCTGATGGAGATGTCAGCCCATGGTGCTACATTGCAGAGCATGAGGATGGAATATATTGGAAATACTGTGAGATTCCATCCTGCCGAAGTAAGAGCTCTGTGCAATTTTTTTATGCCAGCATCTCTGTTGAAGAGAGATTGGCAGTTACACAACAGAGGGTAGTGATTTTCAAACAGAAACTAGGATAAGACCGATCAGCTTATTTTCATTTGCAGACTAAGCAATATTTTAAATGGGTCTCTAGAGTTAATGACAAGCTTACTGAATCATTCTTCCATTGCTGTCCTTTTAATCTTATCTCAGAATTACTGGATTCTATTATTTACAATAATAGCAGACAGAGAATCACTCAAAACCTAAAGTGCTGCTAGTTTTTTTAATTCATAGAAATATGTCATTAATTTATTAAAATCCAGAGGACAAAAATGAATAGGAAATTATTAATTTTTTTTTTACAGGTTATGTATGTGTCCGTCATTTGCAATTAGCTTGTAAAATGGATGACATTAGTTTAATGTGTATAACACATCACACATAGAATTGCTTGAAAGAAATAAAGACTGTGTGAGAGGGAAAACGTGGCTATTTGTTAGCTATATGGTAGCTCTGGGCTAGAATTCTATTCCGTGCAGGTGCATATACTTAGCATTGCTGTGAAACGACAAAGTGGACTTCGATTTTTTTTTTTTTTTTTTAACAATCTGTTCACCTGGAGCTTCCTTCCAGTATTTAATATTTTTAATGTATTACATTATTTACCTTGTCCAAAATGTGGAGGTTTTGTCGTGATTCGTATCAATATGTTCCAAGATTTTAATTCCTGAATGCTCCAGGATAAATTCCTAAGAATCACATTCTTTAACACTAGTTTTGCATGTTAACAAACAGCCATAACTACACACTTTAAGTCTGATCATGAATACCCTTACTTACTTTCCTAACTTCTTCTGTGCAAGTGCTCTGTATTTCTAAAGGATAACTTAGCGTATACTGTTAAACATCAGAGCAGTTGTTCTTACGTAGGCATACTTTCAACTGGAAGAAGTAAATTTCTTACTTGAAGTTAAGAAAACAAAACCAAACAAAGGAAAATGGATCTAAAGTGGTTTTTTTACTTTGTCTGCAGTTTTCTTTTTTTTTTTAGTGAATGTGAGCAAGTAATTCACATCTTCAAGCTAGGCAACCAAATAATTGTGACCTTAAGTTGGGTGAATTTTACCTAGACTTAAATACAGATTAAGAAGTCTTATTTAAATAACACAAAATAATTCAACACTCTGATACTCATTGTTCAGAGTACATCTTACTCTTATTTTTCTAATATACCAGCTCCTATTTAGGAAACATGATCCTCCTAATTAAGAAATTTATCTTGGTCTAAAATGAAGGAATTTGCTTTTTCTTTAAGGACCACAGATGTTAACAAATTCTCTGGATATGGCACCAGTAAAAAAGCTGAAAGGCAAATTCTCCCCACTGCATTTGTTCTACACAAAGGATTCTTTTAAAACCAGCCTCACTCATTCTCTCTGTGGTGGGGAGCAGAGGATTTAAACTTGGACACTTACTTGCACAGATAATCCAGACTTACATTTACAAAATGTCCTTTTGACCAGTAGCAGCTGCTTCAAGCATTGCACTGAAACTGGATACTAGAAAAAGGAATTGCAACAATTTAGAACAAACTGTACATTGCAAGCCCGTCCAAGTCTTAATACAAACCTCATGGTTTATGAAGTTGTGTAAGTAAAAAAAAAACCCTTTTATTCTTTACCAGATTTTCTGTTTTCAGTAAGCACGAATTGGTTTTGATGGTCCAACTTGGGAAGCGCATAATACAAAACTGACTTTTGTGATGGAGCAAGAAAGCAACTGGGTAAAGAAATATTTTTGAAATTTTTAGAGAACTAAAAAAGTTGTCTTAGAGAAGCTTCTTTTCCATAACTATATTTACTACTAGAAAAGACAAGTATCTGGAGCATAATTTATAATACTTACAAACTATACCGACATAATACCACTACAATGCCAACAACATGAAGCGTCTTGATTGCCTAGAGAGATTTGAATGCAGTGATTCACCGTAACAATAATTAAGAATATACAGTTAAGAATTTTTCATTATGATGATGACTTCACATGATTATATCATGTGTCTCATTCACTAATATTTATACGTAACACTAAATGTTTCATTCAGAAATGTGTTCTGGCATTCTGCATGTGTGATCATGCTATACAGACTTTAGCAGTCTTAGATGAGGATGGATGGGCATAATCACAGAAGACAGTGGTAGCTACCCCAGTAGGAGCTTAGTCTTTCCTTTTCTTCCTCTCTTCTTCTTAATGGCTTGTCTGCCAAGCAGACTGGAATGGACATAAACAAAATAAAAGGCAAGAAGGCAGCACCGAGCCCTGAGAGAACATGCGCGTCTTACACGGAGAATTCAGAAAGAACGCTTTAGATGGTTTGTTTGCAATCTTGAAGCTATTCCTGACTTTTTGGTCTCTTTGTTAACGAGGTTAGATTGAAATTCAAAGGAAGTAACAACTTATGCTCCCAAAAGGCTTGCTGCCCCACTTAATTGCATCTCCATGTTTATGGCCAGCATGAGTCTCTTGCCATAAACAGATTTCATTACTGGAATCATATTTCCTGTGTGGATGTGTCATGTAATAAATTTATTTATTACTGAAATATTGATGAAGTGTTAAATGGCAGAGCCAGGTAAGTTATACCGAGCTGTATTGATCACTCTATAAGATTGACCTATATACATTTTAACACGAGAAAACAGACAGTAGCCCTCACAATTTGAGACAGTCTGCTGGTGCATATTACCATTGCAAAAAGCTAGGAGGCTCTGGAAAGACAGCTGGATGGGCATAGCTGGAACATGTTTCTGAGCTCAAAAGGATGAATTCCATGTTTTAATGCCTTAACATGTGATATGCATGATGTTTCCAGGACCTCTTAATGTCAAATGCTGCTTAAAAGAAAAACAGCATGCTTGTGCAGAAGAAGTGACCTTTCAGGCGCAACAGAACAAGTAGATACAAATGCATGAAGACAATGTAACAGTAAGACATCACTCATCAGCATGAGTCCTAATTGCAGTACATTGACTACTTCATTTTTGCCAAGGTTCTTTAGTAGGCTAAACATTAAGGGCAAATTAAGGCAAAAGATTATGTTGGAAATTTTTAAAGGTCCGAGTAACTAAACAGTCACTACCTGTCTACAAATACTTTTGAGTATTGATTGCTTCATGTATGTACGTACATATATATATATATAGTATTAGACAAACACGTAGGGTTATGGAATACTTTAGGTTGGAAGGGACCTCAGGCCATCGTCTAGTCCAACCTGCTGCTCAGAGCAGGGCCAGCTCTGAGATCAGACCAAGTTACTCAGTTTGACAGATGAGACCAGGTTTATCCAGTCAGGCCATGACAACCTCCAGGGACACAGAGTGCACTCCCTCTCTGGGCTCTTGTTCCCGTGCTTGGCTGCCAGCACGGTGAAAAGATTGCTCCACATGCATAAATGTACCCTGTCTTGTTTTAGATTTATGTTGAGTTGCTTGCTACACATAAATCCTGATTCAGTTTAATAGTATGAATGAGGAGCATATTATTCTAATATACTAAAAGTATTTTTGAAAAAGCAAGAATTTGTGATCACTATGGATCTGATATAAAGGCAGCGTTTGCCAATTAGATCTTCTCCAACTAGGATTACAAATTATCTCCCCTCTACTATTATGCTTATACTAGGTACTCTCACTTACTCTTCAGTAGTAACTCAGTGATGTCTCAGATTTAGGACCAGCCCATTAGTAGCCATAGAAAGAACTGGCGTATCAAAAATGGTATCTGCATGTACTGTAGTTATTTTTTGTGTGTGGTCTCAGTTCAGAAGAGGGTTTAATCATATATTTGATGTGGGACTACTAAAGTGCTTTTAGCTGAACATATTTCTTTGGGCTCATGTAGTATGCTGATTTGATATCAAAGTAACTTGAAGAGCTGGGCACTGGCATGGACATTACTGTTCATTATTGGGCTGGATTGATGCTTCTCCTGTTTATTCCCAATCACATGACAGTAATTTTGTGTGCTAGATACGAGAAAGTTAAAATACTGCTGGGCCACCAAAGAGACTGATTAGCTTTAGGATGTACCCAAATGGTATGCTTGATTTAGTTACAAAATGTAAGAAGTTTTCAAATTACTCAGTTCAGTTTCTTAGCATGGAACATATGGAACTAATCCTCTGAAGACAAGGTTGAAGGGTCTCCCAATAAAGCTACTTAAAAAAAAAAAAAAAAAAGTACAAAAGATGTATTTTTAAGAAAGTCCAGATCTCCTAGGAAAATGACTTAGGTTGGTTAACTAGGAAGCTTTTTCAGGGCAGTGAAAGCATGCACTGTACTAAAAACTGAGCTCTCTGAGAGCTGTCTGCCCAGCTGTACTCAGCTGGGGTGGGGCTGCAAATGGGGATTTCCAAAGGTATGTTAAATCAGGCTGTAACTTGAAGTCTCAGTTCTCATATGCACGTTGCTGCAGGGCACATCAAAGCCATAACTCCATGCAAACATTTATAGTTGAAATTGTTCATTCTTAGGAAACAAAATTATTTTATGAACAATATTTGAAGCAACGTTATCTAATTATTCAAAAAACATACTTACTTGAATTTTTTTCCTGATTTCTTTAATTCTTCTTTATAATGCTATAATCATCCTCCTTCAGAGTATAATCGTATACTCACCAGAATATTTGCTGGTCACTAGTAGATATGGTAACCCTCTACCTCAGAATAAGGAAGCTGCCTTAGGCAACATAAGCCTAAGTCTGGGAGCAAGCTCTTAGACAGACCTGTTAACTATTCCAGATGTCAGGATGATTCAGATTTTAATGGTAAGCTGACGTCAGTTTACAAACTCAGTCTATAATATTCCAAAACAATAGAGGTGAGACCATCTTTGTTAGAATTAGACAAATAGAAGTTCTGAACTCAAGGCATTTCTTTCAATGGCTCCTGCACATGGACGTGTTTAAGAAATCCCAGAAACAGGCCTTCCAGAATCAAAGAGAGATACTTTCAGGGCTACTGTACAAGACTGCTTAGTACAAAAAGCGTAATTGCGTTCCTATTGACTTTATGTCAAAGTACAACAATATAGAAGTAGTTTACTAATACACAGGTTATCTGATAGGGAAAAGAGCCACCTGTACAAGAGATGGCTAATTCAAAAGGAGCCCCAAAACAGCTAATCCACATGCTGTCAGGCATCGAGGCTGCAAAACCTCAAGCCCAGCTTTTCCTCCCCAAAAATACTCTATTGGTAAGTCAAAACCCTGAAACGGTGCTGTGTCACAGGATGTTAGCAAGAGAGAGTTCAGATTTTACTGGGTACTGAAATAACAAATGACTGAATAAGTAAAACTCTCATACAGTTCTCTGACTGCATCAGATGTTATACAGAGCTGTGTAGGTCAGGTGGACAAAAAATAATCCTTGTCAGTTTGGCACAGGGATAAAAATTATCTGACCACAGAGCTGGTAATAGATTTAATTCCAAGTATGTGAGCAGATACGACAAGTAGGCAAGGGACAATTTTATGCCTGTAGCACTGCACTATATTGTACCCCACATCCTCCCTCTAGTAGTCATGGCTAAATTCCAGCGCTTTGATGAAAAGTGTGAAAACATAACAAAAGGAGAATGGGGGACAAATTATACACCAAAGGGGAAAAACTCTTTCTGACCTCCCATAGTGGTGAAAATGTTGTATTAATACAGTATAAATAGATGTTTCTTTAAAAAAGTAGTATTGCTCACTTTGAATCTCTTTGTACTTATCATAAAATATGATACTTCAAATTCATATCAGAATTTGAGTTTTAAATATTAGGAAATTCCCTATATAAATATATAGTCCCTCCCATAAAACTTGCCAAACTCCATTCTAAAACAATTTATGTTCCCTTCCTCAAATATCCTGTTTAGAAAACTTCCAGAACTTAATTGTTTTGAAGATCAGACAGAAATCACATTGTTTAATTTACATTGTTAGAATATGCATGATTGTAATTAAAAAAAAAAAAACCACAAAACCTCTGAACCCACTTAATGCCTTTTTAAAAAATTTGTCTCTATCAAGCGAAATGAACCAGCTATTTATCTTATCTACATTACTGCAGCTTACAGAAACCGAGCTACAGAGTATTGCAGGTATATCGCTAAGAAGATGATGCTATTTCACCACCTGTCATTTATCCCTGGGCATGTTTGGAAAATGTGACAAGGATCTAGCACAGGGTAACATTTCCCATACTGCAAAATCAAGACAAGAACATACAGAGAGCTGCTTAGGAACCAGGTAGTGCATAAAGCAGTCTGTATCTTGGGTGTTTCTAGGCACACCTTTAGAATGACTGTTGTCTCTTACTCCTGCCAGTGCCGGGGAATCTAGGGTGTTACAAGGACCATGGAGAGCCACCACCTTTGACTGGCACCAGCGAGACCTCCAATAAACTTACTATCCAAACATGCATCAGTTCCTGTCGAAGTCAACAATTTAAGGTGATTTCTTTGACATACACTTACAAAATGTTTTGAAAGACAAAAGATGGCAATATGCCTAGAGATCTCTATCATATCTCTGTGCTCCTCCTCTCCTTTTTTTTTTTTTTTTTTTTTTTTTAACTTGGGAGGTCTAAGGTCTCACTTCCACTCCAGGGGACATGGCCCTCTCTCTGCATCCAGAGCAATCTGGACAAGTGACAAATTAATAATGCCAGGATGCCAGGAGAAAGTATGCTTGCCTACTGCAGTTATGTGTGATAGGGTGTCCTAATTGTCCTCCGTTCCATATTTCTTGCTAGTCTTAAGTAGCATCCTGACAACTCAAAGAAAAACAATTTGTGGTGGGACCTCTGAACTCTGACTAATCATACTTTTCCAACACACACATATTCTGCTGCCAGCTTTCTTGCTCATACAACCTCCTGCTATCAGTCCTTTTAAGATTATCCCTCCCTTCCTTATGCCATCTTTGTTGTCAAAGTTTGCAGGCATGGAATCAGGTTATGCTTGTTTCTGTGGAAACAATCCTGACTACTGGAGATATGGGGAGGCAGCCAGTACGGAATGCAACAGTGTTTGCTTTGGAGACCATACGCAGCCTTGCGGTGGGGATGGCAGAGTCATTCTTTTTGACAGTAAGTATTGAAACAGGCTTGGTTTTTCCCAAAGGGGAGGCCTCAAATGTTCAGCAAATTAGGGAAAAGGGTTTAAATGTAATGAGAACTCTTGCATACAAAATAGCAAAACACCTAAATTTAGTATAAAAATTAAGCTACTTTTTGTTTCTGCATAAAGTTCACATCCATTAATAATGTGATATAGCTCTTACAAGAAATGATACCTGCTCAGGCAACTGACTCATGCTCCAGAGATTGTCTTACTTCCCCACAAATAGTACTAATTCAGCTAGCACAAACAGCATGTCACAAAAAAGAGTCCTTCAGAACTGATCTTACCGGAGAATAGAGATCTGATTAAGTGAGGCACCTCAAATAAAATTTCAATCTAATCTACACCAACTTTTTTTTTTTTTTTATTAAACTGGATGAGACTTGCTATAACCCAGTTAACACAACACAAGCAGTGTAGTAGAAATGGAACAGGGAAGGAGTGTACTGCAAAAGTACAAACAGGTTGCTATTATGACCATTACTGATTTCATAATTTCTTATACATAGAAATCCTCCTTTCTACTCTTCTTTTCAGTATGCATACCAGTGCCAGCTGTGTAACTTCGCAGGTTGACAGTATGAGTACCCAGTTGTCTGGCTGCAGTACAGGCTCCCAGTGTAGCCAGGATTACTAGAAAAGTTCACAGTATGCACGAATATGGTGTTGCTTCTCAGATCTCAACTGCCTCTGATGTAGAAGATGAGTTATAAACTTTCTGGAACTAAAAGTGGCATAATTTTCCTCCTTCTGAACATAGAACCAAACTTCCCATCTCCTTGCTCTAAAACTCTGGTTCTCAGCTAGCGAGACAGAAAGACATTTCAGTTGAGGCAGGAATTAGTCACTCTGCTGACTCCCAAATTCTCCCCAAGATATGAAAAGAAGCACTGGAGTTGCACATTGCTTTCAATGTTGAGATAGCATGTAGATTCACACTGCAGCATCCTCTGTTCACTTCTGCTCTTGGCCTCCTCGATGGGTAGACTTCCTTTGTAGCTTTGCTTTTCTGGAATGACCGAGGGCTCAGCAAGATGTTACCTTGAGGACCTGCACTGTCTTTTCTGGTAAACAGCAATGGAGAGAGCTATGGCCAAGTAAGAAAGGTCATCCTAGTAACTTCCACCTATTTTCCTTTGCAGATGAGCAACACCTGCTTACCTCATTCCTCTTTTCCAGATTATGTCATATCCCCGGAACCTTCACCCCGATCCCTGTATGGACGTACACCCCCCCCCCTCCAACAACAATTACCCTTATGTGTTTATGTGCTACTATCATGACCTAAAGCTGTAACATTCAGACCCACAACACACAACTTTGCCAGCTCCAGAAGGAAATGACAGAGGGAAAGCATTTCCATTCCATATGGGGCAATGCTGTACTTTTGTTAGACATTTGGTATCTGAAATGACAAATTTCAATTCTATAAATTCAAATAGTATTCAAGCAATCCTATCTATTTGGTTAAATCACCAGCTCTGTTAGTGTAGATTAAGTGCCAAACACAAATTCCTCTATGGTTTAGTACGTCTGTGGGATCTTTCACATTCTTTCTATTCTTCTTCATTCAGATTCTTTCAGTTCTTCTATAAGGTCTTTCATAGTGCAGCACTGAGGTGTGAGGTAGCTCAGGCTATGATCAGGCCTTGCTCCAGAAAAAGGGAGAAATGTTTTCACATGATTTTTCTGGCAGACATATGCTACTTCTTGTTCTCCTTTCCCCACCTCCTTTTTAATTTGTATTTATTAAAGCTCTTTCTCAGAGGCCTGTGAAAACTGAGACACTTCAAAACATTCTGCTTCTTTTATTTCCATTCTCACAGGCCTCTATTAGAAGGCTTTAATTAAGCTTTCAGAGGACATAATTCTACTTTGATTCTTCAGTCTTCCAGTCTATGATATTGGGGAGTGATAAGTCTGATCCAAACTGTTTTTTCATTAAATACATTATTATATCATATATATATATATATATTCTATATATAGTCTGTATATAAATCCTATATAACATAGAATATTGTGTATTTAGGGGAGATATAGAGAGATATATATGCATATGTACCTATATACAATACATTTTAAAAATTATGTATGTGTATACATAGATATGCATCAGGTCAGTTGACTGGCATTTGAGTTTTTCTCTGTGTTCATTGGTAGATAAGTTTGCACTGGGAATCTGGATAGTTGTCAAGGAATATATAGATTTACTGGGCACGTACTTGTTTTGAATATAAAAGGTAACAACGAATCTAAAAGATTTTCTTTAGACTTCATAACAGGATCTTTTTCAAGTTCGTGAAGGTAAGGTCAAACATTAATTGGACAAGATCAAAAGACAGTATGCTTAAGAAGCACATATAAATGGCCACAAAGGTGATTAAGGCATTACAGCATCATTCATACAAGGAGAGGCTGAGAGCTCTTGGATTTTTAGCCTTGAGAAAAATAAGGCTCAGGGGGGATCTTTTCAATTTGTATAAATAACTGATGGCAGGGTGTAAAGACAAAACCAGACTCTCCTTAGTGTTACCTGCTGAACAGACAAGAGGCAACAGGCACAAACTGAAATACAGGATAGTCCATTTAAACATAAGGAAAAACTTTTTTTATGGTGAGGTGACACTGGAACAGGTTGTACAAAAAGGTTGTGGAATCACCATCCTTGGGGACTCAAAATACAACTAGACAATGTCTCCTGCTTTGAGCAGGGGTATCGGACTAGGCAATCTCCAGGGGTCCCTTCCAACCGGAGCTGTTCTGTGAAGATTTGTTTTTTTCAGTTTGATAAGGCTGTGGAAGAATAATTCAACAGTAAGAGTTACAGTCACTAATCCATTTGCCTGTCTGCCTGATAGGGATGGAGTAGAAGTGCCTGAATCAGTGATTTAGCTTTCATCCTGTTCCTGCAGGGATGCGGGAAAGGGTACATGGACAAAGGACACAAGGACAAAGGATAGATGCAGTATTCCAGGTGGATCCATAGGTCTCAGAGTAATGAGACAGAATGAGCGTATCCCAAGCAAATGCAAGATGATAGCTGTGCTCCCGATGCTGTGGAAGGCAAAGAATAGAGATCTGAGAGAAAGTGCATGCTGCTGGGGTAGCAAGCCTGTACTTTCAAGTCACATTTGAGTATCAGAATCTACAGAGTGCTAACGCTGTGCATAATGAATGCATAACCTCTTTTTTTTTTTCATTTTTCTCCCTCTCCTTTTCATAGCCCTTATTGGTGCCTGTGGAGGGAATTACACTTCTGCTACAGCTGTGATCTATTCCCCAGATTTTCCTGACACATATGGCACAGGCAGAGTCTGTTACTGGACCATACAAGTTCCAGGAGCATCTCGAATCCACTTCAGCTTTGCCCTTTTTGAAATCAAAGATGCTACAGATATGGTGGAATTGCTAGATGGCTATACCTATCATGTTCTAGCTCGTTTTAATGGCAAGAATCGGCCTCCCCACACCTTGAATATCTCTTTGGATTTTGTAATTTTGTACTTCTTCTCAGATGAAATCAATCAAGCCCAGGGATTTGCTATCAAATATAGAGGTAAGAGGCTAACTTTGCTGTTTCTACCTTACAATCAGCCATTAAAGCATTTAATTCAAAAGGAGATTTCTGAAGTGGAAAAAAAAAAAAAAAAGAGCAGCTATTTTAACTCTCATGTCTACAGGTGTTTCAATTATCTTGTTGCCACTGCTCAGTGGATAAAAGCTTCGCTAAAATTTCTCTCAACTTGGAACACTTTGGTTGGCTCTGTCATAAATAGCAAAATTTAAATTTTCAAAAATTCAATCCTATACTTGGAAGTTGACAAAGCTGAAACAAAACCAAAGAACAGTAGTCCATCTGTTCAGTAGGGCCTGCTGTGATAGGACTAGGGGTAACAGTTTCAAAATAGAGGGAGGTAGATTCAGATTAGATATTAGGAAAAAAATTTTTTACAGTGAGGGTGGTAGAACACTGGCCCAGGTTGCCCAGAGAGGCGGTGGATGCCCCATCCCTGGAAACGTTCAAGGCCAGGTTGGACGGGGCTCTGAGCAACCTGATCTGGCTGGAGATGTCCCTGCTCCTGGCAGGGGGGTTGGACTGGGTGGGCTTTACAGGTCCCTTACAGCCCTAACGATTCTATGATTCTGTGATCTGCATCTTGGTTCATCTTGGCTCTTTCCAACAGTCTGTTCCACTCAGATCAAAAGTCATCAGGAGAAAACATTTTAGTCTTGAATTGTACCTACTGTTACAATGAACAGTTAGCTTTCAGAAGAATCCTGAGAATCCCAGCATGGTGAAGTACAGGCTTTTTCTGGCATCAGACAGAGTTTGATTATTTGAGTTCTCCAGATAAACCAGAGAGCAGCACATGTCTGTTTACAAGCACAAAATAAAGTCCAGTTACACCTGTTAAGAAAATGTTATTGTAATCATACTCTTCTGTTTTCAGCTGTGAAGGACAATATACATCAAAACAAGATTCCGATGAATCAGACCCTTTCAGAGAAGATAAATGAACAAGCGAATCTCAGCATCAATGCAGCCCGGTCATCAAAGATACTTTATGTCATCACAACCAGCCCCAGTCATCCTACTAGCTCCATGCCTGGTAATATTACAAGAAAGTGTGGAAACAGGAAAAACATTTTGCCAAGGCACAATCTAGAGTCACTGTTTCCTTTGCCTTCTCCTCCACTTTATCTGATCCACTGTGCCTCTTATTAATAGATGAATTTTCATTTAGTCTAATCACCACTAACTGTGCTGCTCTCATTAACTTCTCAAAACTCACTTCTTAGCATAAATCAGTTTGAAGTAGTGTGGAGATGGTGAGTCATTGAGCACATCAGAATCAGGTGTGAGTTGGAGCAGCCTCCTTAGTAATCAGTTTCAGTGACCAGCGCATACTGTAGAGGTGGCAAAAAAGTGCTGAAAAAAAGAGCAAGCTTTTGTAGAGTCTGCAAGAGCCTGAATGCTGGATGCATCCCAGTTATCCCAATTCACAAAAGCTACAGCAATAATACCAAGAGGGCTAGATAAGGATGGAGCAAGTTAATGGGTGCAGGGGAGATGCCACTGAGAACTGTTGTGTGTCTAGAACTCACCTTCATGACACCATTCGGGAAGTCATTGAGGTCTAAATAACTGAAGACTGGAAATGCACTCTTGGTGAATATCACTATTGGTCTCTCTTATCTTTAAACTACCCTGGGCATTTACTTTTACATATCGTTGAAGCTGGGCCTCGATGACCCTATGGACACTGTAACAGTTCTGTAGTCCTGAAGCTGTCTGCATTCCAAATCCGAAGCATAAGGACGTGGCTGCACATGAGCTGCATATACCTGAACTGCCCAGGTCACAGAACATGCCTAGGATTCTGGGCAGATAGTCTGGCACTAGACACAGGCTAGTGCCTGGGTTACCACAGCTATATTTAAGCTGCCTAGTGTTAAACTAGCTTGGGCATACTGATCTAAGATGAAACTGCACCCTTGGATTTTATGCAGTTACAAAAATACTGTTAAAATCATAATGAACAGTCAATGCTTTGAGGAAGGGGCATTGAGTGAGAGGGGACTTACGCTTCTGGTTTCTTGCTCCTAAGGGCTTCAGGACTTCTGAAGGTGACAGCTGTTATTGAGTTGTTCTAATAATTCAAGGTCCTTGCAAGGCTGTTCCGTGTGGTAAATGTTACATTCTAGTGCCGTCCCTTTTCCCATATTAACATGCTGTAGCCTCCCACTGCAAGATTATGGAAGCCCAAATGAAAAGGTGATCTGATAATTTAGAAATCAGCTCCTCTCGAGCTGCAGTCTCTTGAATAGTTCAAATGTTATAATGTGTCAAGCTGTTACTTTAAGTCCTACCTGACTTGCTGGTACAACTAGAATTAAATTGAAATATAAAATCCATTGACCAAGAGCCTTCAGTGTAAGGTAATAAAATAGCAGCCCACAAATACTGATCACCTGTCTCAGCAGACTCTAGAAAATAAGATAAAACCCCATACTTAGTGATTACTTACATAATTACTGCTATAAAACTAGGCCGTCTCCTTGCAAACATAGCGTTATTACTGGTAGTATATATTGCAGTATGTTGTTTAGTCTGCTTTTAAATTTTCCTCTGAGTGAATTCTGATTCCTTTCCTAGATACTAGTTAGATAATTTTACTGGTATGTACTTTGGATTTTCCCAACTTTCAATTTTATAAGAAGCAGTCCTGCATGGGAAAAACAGTTTTGACTGAGAGTTACACAGTTTCTGCCAGTCTTTGCAGAAGATACTTAAAAGTTTAAGGCATCTTCAAATTACAGTTTTGCATCAAGCATCAGAAGACTATGTGGTTCTTTTGTGTAATATTCTTACTTTAAAAATTGTAAGTAAATGAATGTACTGAGAGCTCCCCTCCCTTCCCCTCTCTTCCCTTCCACTCTCCTCCCCTCCTCATCTCTTTTACAGAGTGGACAATATATAGTCTCACAGCACTGCTCATCCTAAGTGTTACTGCCATAATAGCAAAGATCTTTCTCCACATAACCATGAGGTGAGTATGGAGCAAAACTGTCCCTGGAGAATTGGCATCTCAGCTCTGTACCAAACCAGGTACACTTCATTTCTCTGCCTTCTGATACTGTCAGATCGGTCATATTCAGAACCAAGTTACATATTGCATATTTGTATCCTCATAAAAGATACTAAATAAGCACATTTTAAAACTTTCTATCTGTCAGGATAGCATTTGCTGCTATAATCTCTCTTTTTGTTTTGACAGGATTTGTATTTTAAGGAATAAAAAGGTTTCTCATACTGAGTGATGTTATATAGCAAAGAGGAAAATGTAATCAGACATTTGCCATTGGTGGGAAGAGGTCAAATTATGATAATACTTCACAGGAAAAAAAATTAAAACCTCATCCCAGATCAGGAATTTGGAGGAAAAAAGTTATATATAGACTAGTTGATACTTATGTTCTTTTACTGAAATACTGAAAATTATTCAAAAAGAATCATGTCGTAAAAATAAAACAAAACTAAAATAAAAATTGTTGGAAAATAAAAGAAAAATAAAATGGCGGAGGACCGACCAGATTAATCACGAACTCTTCATAGAGGTTTATCATGATCTCCGTTTATTGATGGCTTTGTCTACATATTTATAGGGCTATTAAGGTTGCACGTGAGGGTAGGCTTAAACTCATTGGTTATAAGGCTTGTAGCACGCGCCGCTACTGTGTGACTGATTGGCTAGTTGCAAATATGCACGAGCATCTACGTCTTGTTCTTCTCCCCTGCTTGCAAGCACATCTTATTCAGCATTCTCTTTCTTCATTGCAGTGTGGCTGTTTGTCACGTACCCGGCTATGTGACCTTCAGATCTCCAGTACTGTAGCTAAAGGCTGGGTTGTGCAATGCAGGCCTCAGCCAGAATAGCATGCCCTTGCTCAGTAAGAATACTCTCTACAGAATCACAAAAATGAGAATCTGTATTATGGTGTGGCACTTAACCAGTATAATTTTTTTTTTGCCTATTAAAATCAACATAATTTTATTCCTGTATTTCTCTACACTTATACTAAGTAATTTTTTGTGTCCTCTAGATGGACACTCCTTGAATGAAATGATGAGTTATTGACAAATCATAAATGCTGAAGATTGTATTGACACACCACAAACAAACAGGCTTAAATATACAAGGAAATTAATTTACCTTAATAGCAATTAGTAATAGAATATGTACAGACTTCTTAGCTTAATGTCACTGCTTTCATTAAAGTAACAACTATTCTAGCAACAGAATGCCTAACTTTTTACTTGGTCAAGAAACAACCAACAGTCAGTCCAAAAACCTACATAACTGTGCAGCAGGTAGGACGAGAAGGTGTCACAGATGTAGTGGAAGCTGCTATCAATCCCAGTGTAGCAGTAATGTAGACATACTAATAATAATGGCTTTCCAGTGAATTGACATGTGTTTCCTAGATCCCATCAGATACGCTCTGCAACTGAAACAGAAGTTTCCAGTGAGGTTACTACTGCTGGAGAGATCTGGAGTATATTTTACCAGCCATCCGCATCAATATCCATCTTCAAGAAGAAGCTTCGAGGTCAAGAAGATGATTGCAACCCACTAGTAGGAAACTGAAGTGTCTTTTATTTTACAATCAATCTTCTTAAAATCCAGGTGATTTGGGAATAATCCTTTTTCTTTTTCCTCCTAGTCTCATACTTGTTTTCCAGAAAGTCTGTTTCCAAAGGCCTTTGAGTGACTTGGCTGATCTGCTGTTCTCTTGAGTATAATAGTGACAACAGATTTAATTGCAGCAATAGTTTTGAAATATCTGGTGCTGATTAAATCTGTAGTGCTATTAATTACTGCCTTTAAAGCAATGCACTTAAACTACACGTAAAAACCTGTAAAATCCAAAACGTCCTGTAGCCCTGCCAAAAGTAATGGAATGGGTATCTGCAGTTTGAGGACTTGTGTCCTACTTTCATGCACCATTGTATTGCATCCGGCGACTTGAGTCTCTTTATTCTCAAGAGTGAAGACAGAGGTAGGTACTGATAACGTGTTCAGCTGCCGCAGTAACCAGAGCCTATTGGCCTTAATGTAAATATGCCTAAATAGTACTATACAGTAAAACGGGAGTCAAAGACTTTGAGAAGCTATCAGCCAGGTTGCCCAGTGCTCCGCTATTCCTCCATTTTCTGTTTCTACAAGCAGAGATGCACAAATAAAAATCAAATCAAATTCAGGAGACAAATACTCTATGGACTTTAAGCAGCAAGTGTGAGTTTTGAGTAACGCTCACCAGCTCAAGGTCTGCACGAGCAATGAAGACTTTTAAACAACTCTCTGACCCGTCATTCACCAATGAGTATGAAAACTTTGTTCATATTCACAATGATCTTTTAAAAAACTATTGTGCTCCAGTCTGAAGTTGTGCATTCATTCCGGACGTAAGCATTGGGCTTCTTAAAGGATTGTCAAAAGAAACTGTAAATCCACTGAATTTTTAAACAGTGAGGCTGACCAACACTAATTCTTTCTCTGAAGTTAAATATGTTATTTTAGCAGCCCAAACTATTTACAGAGTTGTAGCCTGCTATCAGCAAGTCACCTATGCCAGGCTATACATCTGAATACATATCTGTCAGTTGCCTTGATACTTACCCATGAAAAGAGAAAGCGTCTCCTTGCCTGTGAAACTAAAACTGAACGGCATTTTTAAGCTTAATGGCCTTAATTGTCAAAGAACTAAAACATCAGTGGGGATCTGATCTGTGAAATAATTTATCTTTTATTGCAACAGCATTAACTACTTTTTCTCTTTGGTAGAATATCTGTCCACCCACAATGCTCAGCCTCAGCAAGTCCAGACCAGCAAGATATTTAGGAAAAACTGACAATACAGAAATCAGATAAATTGACTGGAAAAGTTTCCTGAGTAAGCAGCTCCTCAAACTAAGTTAGAGGAAAATCAATGAGAGCTATAGAGTACAGTAATTCCGGTAAAGGCAAAAGGAATAAGTAACAGTTTAAACATACACCAATGGTCTGTGTATACCAGACCTGCAGTCAGAGAACAACTATTAAATGCATCTGCAAAAGATAACTAAGGAAAATAAGATAATTGTGACTGTGTTTAAATTCATTATAGTACCTGCCTTTCTGTTTTTACCGTATAACTCCTTCCCTTCGTAAGGTCTATAGATTGCCTTGAAAAAATAGGGCACCTGAGAATTAAACAATGAAACACTGTGCCTTACTTGCCATTGTAGATCTAGTCTTTTACCTGAATCATATTCATTTCAGCTCCGTTTATGTACCACAGAGGAGTGCCAGAGACAGCTGCACAATAACACAATAAACACTTAACAGAAACAAGACTTTATTAAGCCAGCAATTACGGAATTGTTTATATCAAAAATGGAGTATCATGGGAACATCTAGTACTTTCTTGCATGAGCTACTGGAAAGAGTACAGGAAAAGATAATTACAGCAGCGCCTAAAGTCAAGACAGCACGTATCGTAAAATCCACTGGTTATCTCTTATGTGTCATCAGGTTGGTCAAAAAACATTCTGTTTCAGACCCAACAAAAAATTTAAAATTGCCTTTTTAACAGTCAAGTGTTTTGCATCATGCTGTATAGGGAAAGAGGACCTCACAGCTTTGTAGCAAAACCAAATTAGTTTGCTTCCTCAGCATGCTTATTATGTTTCACTAATGAAAAACCAGAAGGAGAGAGTCAGAGTGTAAAGCCAGATTCTTAAGAATTAATTTGTGAGCACATTGTGATGAAGCTTGCTTTGCTCACCTTATCAAATGTTCTTGAGCAGTTATACTGTACAAATGAATATATTTTAAATAAATAAATTTTTAATAAAAGTGTATAAAATACACAGTCAAAGGGACGCTAATAAAGCAGTTAGCTAATGCTGGCAAACTGAAAAACATCAGGAGCACCTCATGACTGATTTCTACCTACTGCAGAAGGAAAAAATATAGACCTGTGAAGCTTCTCTTCTTCAGTTAAGAATTTAATTTCACTATAAAATTGGAGAAAGCCCGTAAGAAGCAACAACAAAGACTGATGCGACTAATGCAAAATCTAGTGAATGTAGAAACTGGAGATTTTGCAACGGTCCCTTAGCTCTCAGCTATTTTTTAAATAATAAAATCGTATTTCATAGGCCTTTCTTAGGGAATGTATATCAAATATCTGTATGAAAGACCCATAAACACAGTAGCTGTAGTGGAGCAACTGGCCAAGGTAACAATGACCGTGACTAAACATAAGGTACTGGACAGTGCACAGGTGAACACACTGATAAAAGTGTAGAGGAAATTGTTATGTTCCCTCCAAACCTTTCAGATTGTCCGATTCCGGATACCACTAATACTAGGAAAGTGAGCAACAGATAGAAATGGATACTTACTACTCTACAGGCCTGAGACCAGAAAAAGCAGGTAGATTTCTGCTGTGGATTTTTTCAAAATGTAGTATGGTCACTCACTCCTAGTGAAAACATTTCAGTGGTATGGCCAACATATATAGTAGTCATTAACATAGAACTTCATGATCTTTGTTATGAGAGTCTGGGGAGAGAAAGAAGAAAAGTCTGACATGCACAACTGTTGTAATCCCACATGATTCCGCATACAGCAATGTCCCTACAGCGCTAGCAGCTGCATGCTGACAGCTGGAAGGCATGGACACCTCAGGCTGTTAGTGTTTACAGCATTTTCTTCAACAATTTGAAAATAACTGTAGAAAAAGACTTTGTTTGGAATTATATCTGAGTGGCCTTCTGACTTCCTACCTAGCAGTTCCCTCAACAGGCTGGACAGGTGGCAAATGTCACAAATGTGACATCGGCTGCCATTTCAAAACCAAGTCTTTTGACAACAAAACCATCAAGAGGAGCTGCCTCCTCAGACACAGGCATTCCAGCCCTTGCCCAGGCCCCCTCCTCACTCTGTTGTGTTGGTGTGACCAGCTGTGTGGTGGTGCAATAAACTGATCAGGTTAAAAATTACTATTGCGCTTTCTTCCCTGAGTTACTTTTAACAGAGTTGTGTTCTCTGATCTTGTTTATTGGGTGGTTGCAGAGAGAGGTGAGCTAACAACACAGCTAAGCGGACAATAAGCCATAATACATAAATAAATAAATAAAAAACCAAACAGTTGTCTGCCCCAGAAGCAGGGGCAGTAAGTACTCAATGCTGGCACTGTCTCCGTAGCAATTTGTGAAACTGCCTCCTTCCTTTATGCAGCGTGACGGGTACAATAGCCTACAGTAGATGTGGACCTCAGGTGGAAGGGGGCCAACTGGACAAGTGGCCTCCCTAATTAAAAATCTACGTTTAAAATTGGTTTAGTTTGCTGATTAAATTATATGTACTTTTGTCTTAATACTGTTACGTTGGGGGGGACATAGAGACTGTGTTATTTAAAAATAAGTGTGATATGTTATCATAGTAATATATATTTATATATGTATAGAAAATGCATTATTTAATACAGCATATTATGCTTGTATCTTGCTAACATTTTACGGGAAGAAAATATGTTAGTTTACACTCTGGGAAAAAAAATAAATTTTCTATACATTGTAACCATAGGAAAAAACCAAAGATAATTCATTGGTATGTATGACAGAACACTGAGAAGGGGGTAGCTCAGACTCAGTTTTGTGGCAGAATAGATGCTGATGAACTAATTGCTTTAAGACACACTTTCTTCTTTTGAATCTAATTTCTCGCTTGTAATTGTATCAGGCTGTTCATCAGATTCTGCAAATTCTTGTGCCTGTACTCTCAGGACCATTTTAACATCAAACATGTAATCTGCTTTTTCAATCAAGCATTAACAGCATATTTTTTTTGGGGGGGGGGGGGGGGGGGCTTGTTTCTGCCAGATTTTGTACAGCCAGTACAATGTTGAGGGGGTTTATCACATTGCTCATGCAGACAACCCAATGGTACTGCAGAATTACAGTCTCTGTATTCCAAGCTCCCTGGCAATAGTATAAATGGGAGATTTTTACTGAAAGCCCTGGAAACAGTACTGAATCTGCAGCCGGTATGACTACAGACCAAACACATCAGCAGACACTTGGCCGCCACTGCATGAGCATGACCAGCTATTCCAGGTACATCCTCTGCTTAATAAGCCTGCTCAGGCACTGGGAAGGACAGCCGACGGATTGTTCTAGTGCATCACTTCGCCTAAAGGAAGGGTGAGCCACAAAAACAACTCCTGACAAATACTTGTCCAACTAGTTCCTGATACTTGCAGCAATGTTATTTCACAATCTTCCAATGAAATAGAGTCCAGTGCTAGTTTCACCTGAATATTATTCTAGACATTTATGACCAGCCTTACCATTCTGCTACCTTGAGATCTTAAGAGTGCAAATAATTGCCTCCAGACAATATAATTTTTTCTATAAAAACAACCCCCTCCTCACCACATATACATTTCATACAATTGATACTGGCTCAACTTTACCGAGCACCTGTGCTTTGGGATGAAACTTCGCATTCTGAATTTCAGTCTCAAGACAACTTACTGTAAATCCAAAGCCTGTCACACGAACCCAATAAGACTGACAAGAAAACAGAATAAATCTAACTTGAAATGACTCATCACTGAAATATGTGCTGCCTTTATATGTGGTCATCCTGCATTCAGCAAATGGCTGTAAGTAATAATTATAAAAAAATACAGTGAATTTCTGCAGGAGGAGTTCAGTTTGTATTGCCAAAGTGTAGACAAGCATTGAATAAAGGAGGCAGAAACTGCTGCATTGCACCAGTAGATTACAGTACAGTTGTCCATTGTGGATGTTAGAAGAGAATATTTGAGCTAAAAATGCTGAGAATGATTACATACAGAAAATATGTTATTGCTCTGAGAAGCAATTTCTGAGGTAAGAGCAAATTGAAGTTCTCAGTCTGCATGTTTTCAAATGATTAGAAGTAACTATAACAATTCTTTTCATTGGTTTCGTTACGAATTGCAGCAATATGCAATGCTGTTTTCACCTTCTTGCAAGATTCATCTTTTTGTTCATGACTTCCTCCTTCTGACCAAAATACTACTACATGCTCCCAAAGAAATCTTCAGCTATGTTTATGAAAATGTCTGAATAGCAGTGTCAGATACCAAAACTGTCTCCAGCTTTTCACGTCAAGACTCAAACCCTCATTTCTTTTAGAAACACTACTGTCCTAGGTGATGATTGGCCTGCCCTCACACAGGGGAGATTACTCTGCTCTCCTTTCTTGCCATTCACGTTATGAGACTCCTCTTACACGTCTGTTTATTCTGGAAACTTGCCTTTTCTTTTTGGTTGTTTCCTAAGCAACAGTTTCATTCCCCATGGGGGAAATGTAGTTTTTATTCTGAGAGAGACACTTTTCCATGAAGCGGCTAAGTCACAGGAGCAAGGCGCTGCCGTTGCAAGATAAAATATCTGGTTTCAGGTATGCTGTTTTCTCCGCGGCCAAAGACTTTGGCCAGGCTGGCTCCACACAGTATGAACATGGCCATCCTTTTAAGGACACTTTTTACACTGCACAAGTAACAACCAGTGCTACCTAACAGCTGTCATAGGATTTGACAGATGCACCCGATACTGCTACAGCAAAAATGAGATAGTGTTACAGAAACACCAACTGTGACCATAGTCTACAATGTCATTAAGAACAGTCTGCTCCTGCTTTTGTTGTTTTACCGTATGGGAGGCTCCATGCAGGTTTATGGTGCCCACAGGACTCTCATTTTGCCACAAATTTGTTCCTTACATATTGAACCTCAACAGTGAAAAGAATCTCCCCCTGCCAAATAGAAAACTATTAAGTTTTGATAGAAAATGTTTACATTTAGACATTTTTTAAAAGCCGCAACAGAGACAGAATACCCAACCCCTCCCCAGCTATGCACCACATTCAAGTTCAGTCAACAGCCCAAAATTGGGCTCAAAGAGAGAGTATGGGCTCACTGATTGTTTTATGGGACAGCAAGGGTAAAGGCATGCCCTGTTTGTAAAAGCACAATCACCTCACAGTTTTCTTCAGAACAAGAACCGAGAAGCCAAAACAGTAGTCAGCAATAGCAAACTGTGGCGGGTGGAGAGAGGGAAGAGAAAGGAGACTCAGAGGTGACCCAACAACACAGGCATGTCAGCCAACGGCATATGGCAAGTTTTATGCCATTTTTAAGAACAATTGTTTAATGAACTAATTTGCAAATAAAACGCATATCTACAGTCATTGGCAATTGCCAAGATTCTGTTTTACAAGCCAAAAAAGGGCACGTACTTTGATAGGGAAGCACCTGCTGGTGCTGCTGAACTTCCCCCGCCTGTCCTCTTCCATTATTTTGCCTATCTTACAGACCAGGCTTTCCCGTTGTACCTGAGATGAGGATAACTGATCCTCATGCTAGAAAGAGTGCCATGTCAAATGACGCTCTTCAGGTCAACAGTCTGAAGTCTCTTCAACAACCAAACATGGAGGTTGGAGTCAAGTAAGGCTAATTTGGCTGAATTCTGAGGTGACTGAATTACAGTGCACTTAAGCATGGATGAGCGTGGGGAAAGGTCCAGGGATTACCAGGTAAAAGTCTTTGGAGAAGGAAGAAACTGGAGGAGGAGACTGTAAAAGATACTGCGTGTGTGTCACTGGATGGGAAACAGGCAATGTATGGAGGCAGAGTGTTTACACAATAACACATAAACATCTTGCATAAATTCATATGTACAGACATGCGGGCTGCTACCCACACCCCTCCAAGCCCCCCCCGCCCCACCTCTCCCTCGCTGCCTGCACAAACATCTTCGGGCCGATTATGCCCTCTGCAGACAGAGCCAGAGGAGCACAGCGCCGATTGTCCCTTCAGCAGGACCTCCAACTTCATGATCCAGGGTAAGGACTTGCATCTAACTCGACCATTCAAGCTACCGTTTATCCAGTTGCATCCACCTGCATCATGCTGGCTCAGCTCTCAAAACAGTTTTATTTCAGGACAATAGATTATTTTAACCTGAAATTAAGTTCCCCTGCTACAAGGAACAGGCAGGTTCCAAACAAAAATAAGGATGCTTTCCAGCAGATGCATCACTCCTCACATGTCGGGAGGCTTCAGGGGCTTGCAAGACACCCCTCCTCCCCCCTCAAATAACTTGCACACTATACAACGGCCCACGTGCTGTCCTGTCAGTTACAGACTGCCACACTGCAGTCCCACCTTCGCTGCATTTCCTTCCCTGTTTCCCCTGGCAGAGCTCTTCAGCCCATCTCTTCCACAGCACACTCTGGTGCACTGCTTCCCTAACTCTTCGCTTCCCCTTCTGTGCCCTACATCTTCTTTGCCTCCCCTCCCACACAATCTTTGTTCTCCTGCAATGAATACATCTAGCTTCCCCCCTCCTCAGCAGGTGTGCCCAGGGATGCTGACGCAACAGGCAGCCCTCACATAACACGTACCAGGTGAGGCTTCCTGTGGAGGTATTGGGAAGGCAGCTGCCAACTGTCAAGTACTGGACTTGGACTGCGCGTAACACAGGCAAAAAAAGCTGATTTCTGGTGGATATTCAACTGTTCAGCTTTGTTGAAAGCTGAACGGTCCTGAGACAGAATGTTATTGGTTGCCTCCAGAAAAAAAACACTTCTGAACTTTTCACCATGATCAATTTCATTAGGATCTTTGCACAGGTGTATATCTATAAATACCCATCTATTGTTTTTAAAAAGGAAAAAAACACTGTTGTTTATGACAGTTCATCTCAGTTTATCTAGGACTGTACATTTGAGGAGCACAGCTATTCATGTCCGTTCCCCCAAAACAAGAAGGACAACTTCCACATGTATATGCAATAAAACTGTATTTTTGTGTGGTTTTGCCTTTTTTTTTTTTTTTTTTTTTAATACAGACATTTGTACACTTTCTTACAAAACTGCAGGTAACTACAACTTTTCTTAAATCATTTTTGGTCGGCAAGTACTGTAAAATCTTTGTGTGCAATTATCATGTATTTACAGGGCCTCATGTTAGTGATTTTCAATGATTATTACAATAATGTCACACACTCTCAACATAAGACATGGCTTAAGATAAATATATTAGTAAATAAATATTCTGAGAACATATTTCCATAAATGAAATGTGCTGCTATACATATACAGAATATATACACGATGTTTTCTAGCTTTTAAACATTTTAAAAAATGGTAATGAAGGAGAAAGAGCCCTTTGACCATATTACAAATCTTTACAGCAAATTTTATACAAAACAATTTTAAGTGCTATAAGATAACTTTAATTAAAAACATTTTAAATAGTGCCTCATGAGCCAAACACAATGACAACTGTTCATGTAAGTAGTAGAAAGGCATTTTTTAATAAAAATCATCTATCATGGCCAGCTAGCCTGTATGTGCATACAGACAGCAGGGAATTAACTAAATGTTGAATATAAAATCAAACACAGAAACCAAGCGTAGGGCACCTCTGTGGTAAGGCCTGCAGAGACTGTTGTACTGGCAGAGATTTCCACAACATGTGAATGAGATCAGAGTATTCAAATTTCTTTTTTATAACCAGATTTTACCACAAGCAGCTGTGCAGTTATAGAGTACAACACATCTTAGGGGGCCTTAGACAGTGCTTCGCAGAACATCAAGCAGAATAACCAAGGCAGTACACCATAGCTTCTACAACGCTCTTCTTTTGAGTGGAGGAAGGAGAAAGTAAGACTTAAAAAAACCACCCAAACAAAAAACCCAAACCTTTAGAGTTTATTCTCCCAACACATACCACTAACTTCAGTCACCCAGAGAATTAGTATGTTCTCAAAAAGCTATATTGAAATACACAGAAAATGTGTTTATGAGACATTTTCTTCTCATCTTATACCCAGATATTGCCTTGTATTAATTCTCTGAACTGCTGGATTTTGGTGTTTGTTCATTTAAAGATTTAATGTGAATTCCTTTAAGAAGAACTATCTTTTCCTAACTTAACTTATTGAGCACAGAAAGTAAAAGTAAACATGTGAATGTATTTGTTATTTCTTAGATGTTTGCTTCTTTTAAAATATTTAATTGGGGACTATAAAGCAAACAAATTAACTTTGCTGGTTCTCACAACTAGCCCAGTGCTGTCAAGGACTTTAGTCTGGCAGAAAATGTAACATGAAGTGTACATCTCTTTTTTGTGTCTTTTAAGTATCTCCAAAACGTACTGAACTTCAGACAAATCTTTTCACAAGACCGGCACTGTGGGCATTAAATACTTAGTTTCCCTTTAGGAGAGTTCCTGCTCTGAAAACACCAGGCAGGATGACACTGTGTCCTCAGGCACATGCAGCATGACAGGCAATTTAAACCATGCTATGGTAGCCTCTTACTCAGAAGCCGCTGTTTCCACAGGAAACAATTGCTATCAGAAGTGACGACATGTATTATCTCATGATAACAAACATCCTCACTATACAAGAACAAGAACAAAAGTATGCACCCAGGCTAATGGGGTACAGAGAGCACTCTGTACACAAGACAAAAACGCAACACAACTGGCTGGGCCCAAGAAACCTTTAAAATGGATTGACCTACGGAAGCTACATCAACCACAGCAAAGAAGAAACCAATGATTAAACCAAGTCCCTCACTTTCCCACAAAAGGTGACAAGCACTGCTTCCCTTAGGCATGCTTGCAGTCCGTAAGGAAACAAGACACCTTCTGACCTGTTTCCAAAACGAGCCAGCCAAGCTGCAAGCACCCTGCAAGCTCTGTTTTTCTGCATATGCCAGCATTCCTCACAGCTGTAACAGGGGCTACAGGTGCCTGAAAAACTTCCTATGGAAGGTAAGATTCATTACCTACAAAGGTATTACCCTTTCTAAGCATTTTCTTCTAGTATCTGTTTGAGGGAGGGATCCCCAGTATTCTCCACCAGTCAGAAGACACAATGAGGTCCACGGCTTAGCGGGAGGTGAGGACAAGAATATTCTGAGCTACCAGTTTCCCTACCCCCACTCTGTTCAAACTAATCATAACGGCAGGAGACCCTTCCTAGCCAAATCATCAGAGCAGCATGAAAGGGGGAGGAGGGGGGAGGAGAAAGGAGACAGTCCAGTGCTTCACCTCCCTCAAAATCACTCATATAACTTGCTGGCTACTAGGATTTGCCACTAGGATCAGTCAGGATCTGAGCATCCATTCAGCAGCTGTATCCCTCCGGATTACTATATTTCAAGGTGCTATCTGGTTTCTAAGGCAGGTGTAGCCCTGAGCTTATTGAAGGCTGGACTCCTTTAAGTAGGAGATAACAGCATCTACACATAGCCTGGCTTATTTAACACACCGTGTTACCTCTCACAAGAGCTGACACGGTCACTTCTAAAAAGCAAATATAAATAACACTTCGTCACTAATATAGAAACGGCACTAGAGCTCAGAAATGCTCTGCGCCACGTCCCACATGGGCTTTGCACACAAATGAAGGCCTGAAGGCTTCAGGCAAGAAGGAGAAAGGAGGCAATCGAGCTGATGTGGACACAGATGAAGAGGAAATGGGGGAGGGACTTCTCCACATTACCACTTTTGTGTGTTTGTCAAAGCTTTAAAAAAAAATTAAGTCCATGAGAATCTGAAGTCTCTGATAAGCTCTGCTTCTCCATCTGGGATCATCTGGACAGGTCTAGTCACCGATTTGGCTTCTCTCCAAGGGATGAGATCCAGCACCTGAAGGATAAAGGAAACTAAGGAACATTGCATCTAGAATATTGCATCCAGTTTTGGGGCCCCCAGAACAAGACATTGACTGACGGGAGCAAGTTCAGCAGAGAGCCAAGGTGCTAAGAGAGCTGGAGCACTCGCGCTGCGGGAGGAGGCTGAGGGGCTGGGGCTTGTTCAGCGTGCAGAAGAGAAGGCTTCGGGGGTACCCCCTGGCAGCTTTGCAATACCTACATGGAGGTTGTCACAGCGATGGAGCCAGGGTCTTCACAGTGATGCATTCCGCACAAGAGGTAAGGAGCTTAACCTGAACCATGAGCTGTTCAGACTGGATACAAGGAAAATCTTTTCACCGTGCTGGCAGCCAAGCATGGGAACAAGAGCCCAGAGAGGGAGTGCACTCTGTGTCCCTGGAGGTTGTCATGGCCTGACTGGATAAACCTGGTCTCATCTGTCAAACTGAGTAACTTGGTCTGATCTCAGAGCTGGCCCTGCTCTGAGCAGCAGGTTGGACTAGACGATGGCCTGAGGTCCCTTCTAACCTAGGGTATCCTATGATTCTATGACCACCCTTAAAAACAGCCTTGGCAAGGCAGGTAAGGAATACCATTCTGTGAGTGGTTCATTTTTCTCCTTGTGTATGTGCACAGAAGAGACCTTTCCACAGCAGTTCCAAGTTTTTCACTCATTTTTTTTTTTATCCTTCAGCTTGTCTGTCCCCTCCCAGCACTCTGGCCTTGCTTGCTTAGGCAGCTCACCACAGCTGCCGCGATGGGTGCAGTGTCCCTGGCTGCAGGGGCTCCAATGGGGGACTGGTACTAACAGTCACTTTTTCCCCTCCCCACAAAGGATGAGTATGAAAGCTCTTACAGGGTTAGACACTAAACTGTTATCTTCTGTTCCTCTAGCTATGACCAAATGAGCACAGATAACAAGTGAGTAACACTTCTGGGTGAATTATTAGTCAATAACCTGCTCTTACACAAAGGATGGCAGTAACTTTTCTGGCTGCAGGTACCTAGGAAGCTGGCAGCATTTCATATGCTAGGACAGAAAGGGAGTGAGTAAGCAAAAAAAGCACACATATTACCTGTGGCTTTTGTGGTCATCATCATCTTCTGGGAGTTCAGAGTGGGACTAGGAAAGAGCATTCTGGCTTCCTCCTCCTGAGAGTAGTTCTGCTGCAGGAACGATGTTGCCTCGTAGCACACCTCCCTCTCGCCCTGTACCCCGCCCACACCTTGGCAGTGCAGGTATGGATCTAGCTCAGGTGTTGCATCCCAGGAACTATAGGCTCCTGTGTGGGTCCCCTGGCACTCTGTAGGTAGGATCAGCTCACAGTCTCTGTCTTCAGGAATTATGGGAATGCGTTGACCCAGATCACATACACCCTTACAGCAGCTTGGCAAGGTGTCATCAGGAAGCCTGTACTGCACGTTCACTGCATAGTCTTCTGTATAGCAGCCACCACCTCCACTGCCACTGCTGCTACCACAGGCTACCTGCTTCTCTTCATAAAAGCAGCAGGGCAACCCCTCATGTTTTACCCCATCTGTCCTACGCAAGTGGTCTGAGTTAATACTGTACAAGCCTGGGGTGTTCCCTGACTGTGATTCTATTCCCGGGCCACACGTCCCCCACAGCGGAGAGCTGAGGAAGAGCGCACTACAGTCAGCTGTCCCACTGCTAGGCTCCAGGGCAGAGTGCGGGAGTTCAAAGCAGCATGCACATGCTTGCTCCATAAGCGGCCCTGCTATCTCTGGATTCTTCCAGTTCCTTTTAACATCCAAGGCAGCACCAGGTGTGGCCTCATGTCCTCCCTCTGAGGTAGTGCCATTTGGATCCCTGTGCTCCAGTGAGGAATTACTGCTATAGTTCATATCCATGCTGCAAGTAGACAGTTGGTCCCCTGAGGAAGAAGCTGGCACAGGCCGGCAGTCAGCACCCACCAGACTGTGGCCACAAACTGGAAGCTCGTCCTGGTGGGGGCCCTCCAAGAGAACGATTGCACCCCTGTTTGCACCACCAACCTCACCCACTCGGCAAGGGCTCTTACTGCGGTAAACATATGGGTCATAGTCACTGCTCAAAGAGCTGCGGAAGGTGGAGCAGCTCCCATAAACCCCTTGGTTGCTGACCTCAGTGCAGTCAACCATGGAATCACTAGAGGAGCAGTGGCACTGAGCGGAACTGCTGCTGCTGCTGTCACTCCCGGGGCAGTCAGCCAAATATCCACTGCACACTGAACGATGACCGTGATAGCAGCTAAAGCTGGAGGTACTGCCGCTCTCCAAGCGAGACGAGGGCACTACGTGTACCACAGGAGGAAAAAGCAGGCTGCTACCAGGCTGAAAGGCACGGGAAGGACCCTTTGAGGAAATGCCAGCTGGAGGCTGTCCATCTTGCTCAGGGTAACTAAGGCCTTGGAAGTAGTAGTGCTGATACATGGTCTCATATTGGGAAAAGCACGCTGCTTTGGAAAAGTTGCGTCCACCAAACTTGGGTCTTCGGAAGTTGTGCGCTGGAGAGTAAGCCCTATGTTCCAGGCTACAGTGATGTGTGTTTAAAGCATGGTCCAAATGAACAGGTTGGTAACTTCGGATATAGGCTGGGGCCTGGGCTTGGTAGAGGCTCTGTTCACCGTGTCGCTCAACTGTAAGTACTGTGATAGGGTTTCCATGAGGGTCCATGCTTGTCCGAGTGGGATATGCCGTTATCTGGTTTGCTCTGTGCACTCGGCCTGGGTAATGGACAGGCAGAATCACTCTCTGCTGCCGGCTGCGTGCCGGGTTGACGGATTCCAGACAGACTGGACCTGCGTTTCCCTTCTTCTGTTCTGAAGGGGAGAAACAAGAGTGGAGAAGTAGAAGCAGGAAGGAATAAAAAGGAATACATTTTTTTGCAAGAAAGAAGGATATTTCGTTCTGAGTTTAGTTATATTACGTACTACTGTTGTTTAACCCTGCAGGCAGCTAAACACCACACAGCTGTTTGCTCACTCCCGCCTCCCAGTGAGATGAGAGAGAGAACTGGAATAAAGGTAAAACTTGTGGGTTGGGATAAAGACCATTTAATAGGACAGAAAAAGAGGGTAATAATAATAATAATAAAAAAACCAAAACAGGTGATGCACAATGCAATTGCTCACCACCTGCTGACAGATGCCTAGCTAGTCTCCGAGCAGCGGACGTCACCCCCCAGCCAGCTCCCCCCAGTTTTATTGTTCAGCGTCATGCCATATGGTACTGAATATCCCTTTGGCCAGCTTGAGTCAGCTGTCCTGGCTATGCCCCTCCCAGCTTCTTGTGCACTCGCTGGCAGGGCATGGGAAGGTGAAAAGTGTAAGTACTGCTCAGCAACAACTAAAACATCAGTGTGTTATCAATATTATTCTCATCCTAAATCCAAAACAAAGGACTAAACCAGCTACTAGGAAGAAAATTAACTCTACCCCAGCCAAAACCAGGACAGGTACACAACAGTGCTTTTTTAAAAAGCACCAACTTTTTACACAGAAGGAAAAATAACAAAACAAACAAAGACGTCAAGAGGATCTGCCTGGAAGCATTTGAAACACTGAATTGTGTTTGCTTAAAAAGGAAAAGAAGTTAAGTGATTTCAGATACTGTTCCCATATATGCAAAACCTTCTGCTTACATGGCATTCCTGGTCTTGCAGGTTAAGAGCAAGGCTGGCAGTCACTGCTCGAGTTTTCACTTTACATGTTGTTTTACATAAATGTGTATTGACAGAAAACTTGTTCAAGACAGAGGAAATGGAAGGGGGAGAGGGCAAGTAAGGGAAAGGACATTCCAAGTTAAAAAAACACAGAAAAAAAAAAAACCAATACACTGTCTTTTCTTTAAATTCACCAAGAGAAAACATACCCATCTATTACATCTGTTTGTCCTTCTTGCATTCAGAAGCTGACCAATGCTGCCCTCCACTGCACATCGCACCCAGAATGAGGGAAAACCAGAAATGTGACCTGCTATTCCAGGGCACACAGACATTTTCAAAGAACTTAGTCCTAACTGTACTTCTAGGGTTGCATTACAATTAAGACTATGGGCTCTATGGAGACTTTTAAACAGGCACCATTTCTGTTTCATCTTGTAAGCTGTTAAGTCTGAAATGAACAACACAACAGAGCACCCGTACTGCAGCACTTACCTATGATGTTATGGCGGCAGTGAGGGCACGTATGATGCTGCAGTAGCCAAGGATCCACACATTTCTTGTGAAATCGGTGAGTGCAGGGAATGACACGCAGTTCCTACAGGATAGATGAAGCAATATGAAAAAGTACTCCTTCCTAGGGAACGAATTTTTCACAGCTTATTCCTAGCTTCTTCAGCCTAGCTACTAAATGGATCAATTCCTAGTCTCAAAGCGATAAGGAAAAAACTGCCATCTGTTCCAACACAGCCAAAAGCACAAAAGCTAGTCAGTTGTCACTAAAAGAAGTTCGCAGGCGTGTCAGAACTCCATGTAGATATACTACATTTCTTTAGGACACTTTTTGCTGTGTGTCCTTATGACCTAACACCTTGAAGGAGTCCATCATTAAAGTTTTCCTTGATATATTAAATGAACTTCAAAAAAAAAAAAATCAAGAGTCCATTTAATTATGCATCTTGCCTACAACTACTAGCAACAGAAAACACTCGGGGAGAAACAAAACCAACACAGTGTATATGATATTTCTTCTCTTGCCCAGCATTCTCATCCTTCAGCTATTATCTGTTTACAGGATTTCCTGAGCCTGCTGAATATCTACTAGTTCAGAAACTCGCAACAGATCTTTCTTCCAAGTACTGCTCAAGTCTCCCTGTGAGCTCAGGTTTTGAACTTGTAACATGTTTTGGCAAGAAGCTCCACAGGGCTACTACCTGCTGGTGGAGAAATATCACATTTTGATTCAGATTGGGTCCTAGCAGTTTCATTTAATTGCATGCAATCTCATACTGGAAAAAGAATGAACATCTGATTCCTGTTCATGCTCTGCATTCATGATTTTGTACTCTCTCTGCCCCCAAGTAATCTAGGACTAAAGAGTCCTAGCACACTCAGTCATTTTTTTTTTTGTACAGAAACCATTCCAAATCTTTGACCACTTTGTGACTGCCCGTTTCTGAAGCACTTTCATTTCCAGCATATCTTTTGTGAAACGAGATCAAAAGTGCACACAGTACTCAATGTGGGAGCATGACTGAACTTACACAGTGGTGTAATTATGTTTTCTGTCCAGCTCTCTAGACTTCCTCTTCTAGTAACTGATTTACTTTTTTGACTGCCACACAGCACCGATCTGCTTTCACAAAGCTATCTATAACAGCTTCAAGATCTTACTCCTGAACAGTAACACTCACCTCACAACCCGTTACTCGTATATGTGAAGCTCTGCCCTATGTAAAACACTTCACGCACAAATTTCCTGTCCAGTTAGTTTTGTACAGCCCTTCTCAAGTTCTTATCTGCCTTCATCCTTGCTACTCTGAATAATTTCCCATCAGCTAAACTCATTAACTTTCTGCTCAAATACTGCAGCTGGTATTTTCTATTGCCTTAAAAATGCTGAATCTTTTACGAATAATTTCAAAATAAAATGTCCTCAAATAATTTTTCATATGGAAGTTTAAAGCTGTGATTATCGACTGTCTCTATTCTAAGGAGCCTATTTTCTATTTCATTCTTTCACTGCTTCCTCTGAATAGAACCGTGTCACAAAAGACAAGCACTGACTCAATGCAGCGATGGTAACTGAGTCATCAAAAAACGGTTCCTGAACTTTTTGGCATCTCTTCCTTCCCCTCCTCTGGTTTCCCAGCAGTGCTATGTACCTGACATTTTCAAGACAAGGTGCCATCAAAGTTTGAGAAGCAAAACACGAAACGTATCCCTTATGCCCAACAGAGCTCGCATGCATCATCCCCTTAGCACACAATTTGTTAAAAATACCCAGAGAGTTAAATGCTGAGGTAACCCTGACTTCTTTACAAGTTCTTCCTCAGAAAAGCAACGAGATGCAGGTACCAACTTGCAGAATGAGATCCCCCACCTCTCACTTTGTAGTATGGAAAAAAGCCCTTGAGATTTCTTTGGGAGCTGCAGAATGCAGTTGAGGCTGAGTTGGCTACTCAGTGCAATCACTCTGGCAAGCGGCACAGCCTCAGTACACAATGTACCCAACAGCCAGCCGCGTACCACAGTGCGAAGATAAACCAGCTACCATCTCAGACCATGCTGAACAGACCGTTTATCCTTTACCTCCCCATCAATGTACTTCTCCAAGCAGATGGCACAGTCAGAGGTGGAGCTGCTACTGAGTGTGTCCAGGGCTCCACAGCTACCTTCCCGGTGTCCCTTACTTTTGGACTTAAATTTCCTGGTCTCCATTTTTTCCAGTGCTTGCACTGCAAGCCTGTTCATGGAATTCTACAACAGAAGAAAGGAAAAAAAAAAAAAAAAAGAAAAGGAAAAAAAGCAACACCGCTGCATAAGGGACTATAGTGTAGTAGCAGAGAAACATCACCATATCAAATTAACATATCTTACCAAATCACATCAAGCCCAGTCTAATGTAAAATTTCATAAATTAAGCAGAGAGAGAGATAATTAGAATTTCGATCAGAAGCCTCATGAAAAGAATGTATGCCACATGCAGTAGTGAGAACGAGAAGCTAGTTTGAACTGAAACAGGGTGAAGGTGCTGACAACTGAGATACACTGCAACTGCTCAATTAATAGGCAGCAACTATTCAAGGCAACATGTAAGACTTGGTCAGAAACTTTTTTTGAACTGTCAATATTGACTGTAATGCCCCATTATGCCGTCACCACCATATTACCAGAAGCCATATTTGAGAGAGGGATTAAAACGAAATGTTACTAAATTAACTGTATCATTTCCCCCTTCCCCCACATTTAATCAACGGTATAAATTTAGGAAGGCAGTGGGTTGTTTTCATTTTACTGCAGAATGTATCGCCTCCCTTTTAACACTGCTGTTGGCCCATAGCATCTTTGGATTCCTACTCAATATGTCTGAAGCAAGAATCCTAAGCATCTGCAGTGCTTTGCATTCCTTTTGGGTATATATACTGGACAGTTTGCAACTCCAGACTTCAGAGTCTATTAGTTTCCATTTGCTTTCCCTTTCATGTTTGACAGGACAAATGCAAAGTATCTCAGCTAGAATTTCTCCTAACAAAACTTTTTCTATTGTAAACCTCTCCCATTAAGAATCAATAGATGTTATTCTAGTGAAAAGAGCTGCAATTTATTGTCAATCCTGATATTCTCTCCATAATACAGCAACAAGAGCTTGGACTTCTTTAGAAGTACACCAGTGCTACTGACAATCAACCTCTGAACAACCAGAAATGTTCTTCCTTCCCAATGTCTAAACGGACTGCTTCTGTATCCTTTTCATTTCAGGCTTTAACTGAATGAACATCACAGATTGATGCAGATCTCCTTTAAAGACATTTCCAATTTTTTTCCAAAGGCCTACATCCATAGACAAAATGCTTTCCACAAAGATGGCTATTCTAAGTCAATGTCTGACATTTGCAAAAGTAGCAAGCAAGTTCTAGGACAAAGTAAGAGCAGGTAACTTTCAGCATTCAGTGAATATCCCATTACTGCTCTTACCTGACTACGTCGCTGTTTCAGTTTGATCTTGACAAGAAGAATAAGGCAAACAAGAGACACAACCACAAAGAAGGCCAGGAAAATTCCCATATCAAAGTACTCGGTGGGTTGCTTAAAAATTAAAACAAAAATATTATTTTTTCTTTCTTTAGATCATACTCAAAATCTATTGTTCTTTTCTCTTCTCTGCTTTCTCAGTGGTCGTTGTCAAATGTACACAGTCACAATGGCAAAAGTCAAGGTACCCATTGTTCTGCTCATCAACCAGGATTCTATCAGACAAAACCCGGCTTTCGTATGTCACTGCAAGTGAATGAAATATATAGAATGCCAGTCACAAGATGTCAGATTTACAGTGTCTCTGAACTGATCCCACAAAACTCAGGTTTTTTAACTGAGTGAATCCAACACTAACACAAATTTTCATGATTCATTGGTTTGTTTCTACACTTAAGTGAGTGAAAATCAACATTCGAATTCTCAGCAAATGGCCGACTTCTCAAATATATTTCTTAACAGAAGAATTCCATAAAAACACAATAAAACCAAAGTGCTAACTGGGACATGGGAGACCTGTAGCTCTGTTCTTCTGTAAACTACATTTAGAGAGTGCTCAAAAAAAACCCTATAAAAACTATTTTATATTATAATTACAAATATCAGATATCAAATAATTAACCCATGTTTAAAATACCACACAGAATTATCAGTTAACACAGGGCAGATTACCTTACAAATCTGAACTACTAGGAGAGTGCAATAATTAAGTTATTTCATTAAGGAAAACATTCTATTACACAAAATTTTTAGCCATTTATATATTCAAAAGAACCCTTATGAAAGACGGCACATTGTGGATTCTATACTTACATCAAGTGTAGTCGTTTGTCCACAATGCAGTTGCTCAATTTATTTAGGTCAACAGAATGTCACATGTATTAATGCTCATGGGGAGCATCAAAACATCTTCACACTCAGTGCAGTTAGCGAGCACTGCATGAAGTAACAGCAGTGTAATACCTAGGTAAAGTTTCTTAAAGTCTCACCCGTGGGGGGCGATGCTGAATCCTTGCTCGTGCCACTTTCTGCTTGTTAACTATGTTCATTAGCTTGACAGCATCAGCACCCTTCACATACACCACTGGTCTCTTCAGAGGGTCCTCTGAGCCCTGGTTCAGCTAGAACAAAAAAAATAATCTACTCAAAAGGCACGTTTCAGGAAAACTACCTCTCTTTTGGACAACGGAGAGAAAAGTAAAGGAATATGAATGTAGAATTGATTCCAGCACCAATTGTTCTCTCCTAGCATAGGCCTTCACTTAAGTATTCCACAGACTTAACCTGGAATTAAGCTTTTGACTTAAGTTGCTTTTTTTTTACTACCCAAAACTAACATTAAGGATAAGCAAACATTATTTCTGAACAGTAGCTTTAACTTAACTGCATTATGTGCCCGTGCATATATTAATACCGTAATAAGTGAAAGCTCATAATGAAGAATAAAAATCTGCACAATCAAAAAAAAATTGGCCTTGCTACATTTTGTGAACCTTTTGTTATTTCAGCTTTATAGTTATATTATTCATATGCAAATTTCTTCAGCTATCTGAACAATCTCATGACAGAGTCCTGTCCTTCTGGCTCCTTGTACCTAGCCAATTTATTAGTCTGCAATTTCTGCTATTTAAGTCAGTAAACTCATTCAAACAGTTATTCAAACAGTCAACCACTAGAAAGGATGAGAGGCTGTTCTGATTTTGTTTAGTGAGGGGGGACCTAAGGCGGTAGCTTCTGTAGGTAGCTTCTCAGAGACTAAAGCATAGAATCACAGAACGGTTTGGGTTGGGAGGGACCTGTAAAGCCCATCCAGCCCAACCCCCCTGCAAGGAGGAGGGACATCTCCAACCGGATCAGGTTGCTCAGAGCCCCGGCCAACCTGGCCTGGGATGTTTCCAGGGATGGGGCATCCACCGCCTCTCTGGGCAACCTGGGCCAGTGTGCCACCACCCTCACTGTAAAAAAATTTTTCCTAATATCTAATCTGAATCTACCTCCCTCTATTTTAAAACCTTTAACCCTCGTGCTATTGCAACAGGCCCTACTGAAGAGGTTCTCCCCATCTTTCCTGTAGGCCTCCTTTAGGTATTGGAAGTATCGGAAGCATGTGAGTACATAGCTTAATTCACACTGAATCTTCCTTCCAGGTCCAGCTACATTTTTTTGGAAGGCCAAATCATAGAATCAGAAAATAACGTGGGTGAGAAGGCACCCCAGGAATCCAACCTCCTGGTCAAGGCAGGGTCAACTATGATATCAGACCAGGCTGCTCAGGGCTTTATCCAGTCAGATGTTGAAAACCTTCAAGTGTGGAGACTGCATAGCTTCTCTGGCCAACAAATCCAGAAAAACAATCTGCTAAACATTATACTAGAGAGGGGAATAACAAAACAAGAGAACTGTTCTGTTACAAAATGGCACCAAAAAGATAAATTCATATAGCTTACCCTGAATCACAAGAAAATTCCTAGTATAGAGGCTGTCTGATAAAAAATAAGCAAGGCACTGACAAGCAGATGGAAATGGTACAAGGGAAAGGAATGAGACGACAGAAGCGTGACCAAAGTGAACAAGAGTAGCATATGGCAGAGATACCATATCTACATTGTTGATATCTACCTGGCTAAAATATGTAGAAATCACCAACTGACCAATTATCATCCTGCTTACAAAGTACTCTGCTTAATCTGTCCAGATGATGGTGACAGACTTCATTGACACTTTAAAACAGACTCTTCCTAGTATTTGACTGGGCTTCTGAGAACACTGATCAAACTATTTTTTAAGACCAATGTCTTTTGAAGAGCTAAAAACTAGCTGAAGTGTCTGAATCCAGCCCAGGGATCCTATGCGTCTGCAAGGCTTGCTGGCCTAAGGCCAAATCCAATCACTGTCCCCGTGTTCCCAGACACATATTCTCTCTCAAGCTTTCTTGTCTAAGAAAGAATTCACTTGATTCCTGAGTAGCTTTTGCACACTGCCAGACTTGCAAAACATGGTGCTCTGGGTCCTGTTACTCCGCTTCAAACTATGCAAAAGTAAAACTAAGAAACAAATTAGACTTCACGGAGCATTTCTAAAAATAAAAATTTCATTCTTAGCCTACAGCAAAAGACACTCAGATCAATGGGAATAAAACCCACAAATCTCTGTAAAGCCCTTTCACTTGGTAGCAATTCTGCTACCAAATTTTCCGAGGACAATTCTTGCTCTGGTCAGGCCTGCTTCCTATCTCTGTTCACTGACTGATGGGAAGGACCACCTTTCATCATACTCCATTTCTCCCTTTCAGAGCACTCTCCCTTAGTTGTTCTACTGCTTCGTAACAAGCACACTTGGGAAAGCTTCCTGAACACCTCCCCTCAGTGTTTTAGGATACTTCCATTTGAAACAAATATACTCCAGATTAACTCATGTCAGTTTTTCCTCCATTATTATCCATCTATCTGCCATGGTTTTCCACAATTCCATTCTGAGTGCCAAAATGCTATTTATTCTAAAGATAAATTAATTAGTATCCCTGATGTCAAGGGTTCTGAAGACTTTGGCTGAGAATCTAAATGCATGAAACACAAGTGTCCAGAGCAAGCACAAGAAGGGATCCAATCAAGTAACTCTTACGCTTAGAGTATGAAAGCTAGGTCTAGTCACTCCTCTCCTGTTTGTGAGCGTTTGCATGGGCTGCTGCTCTGTCCTCTAACAGAGCCTACTTTGTCAGCCACTGCACTAAGCCACTAACCTCCTTCCATTTATCACTACACCCAAAATATTAAATCATCCACTAGACTAGTTTCCCAGCTACTGGGGACAGCTGCACCCAGTTTATTATCAAGAATCAAGGAAGGACAGCTGTTGCTGGTAGAGGGAAGAGAGCAAGAGGCAGTAACTCAGCTTCGCAAGTTCAGAGCACGGTGGCTGAAAGTAACTGGAAGCTCTAATACAGAGAAAAAAAAATGGAGAAAGACAGATTACATCTTTGTGCAGATATTTTTTCTGTGTATAAAAGGGGAAAAAATATCCCTGAGAATGTTTGCAAGATCAAGGCTGTAGCCTTGATGCACATGGAGAGCACAGTTCTCAAAGCATCCATTGCGCAGGGTCAGCATTCCTTGGTCCAAAAGACGCTCATTTCAGAATTAAAGGCAGCTTTTAAAATGTAAACACTGATGGCTTGTCTTTTCTCCTAGAAATTCAGGCTGCACTTAAAAACATTCAGCTTCACTGGTTTCTGCTGTAGCAGAAACAGCAGTTTTGTTTCAAGACAAAACAAAACTAAGTCAAATACACACTATTTTTGTGCTTGTTACGTTTCTTCTCACTACTCAAATAACTCAGAATTGGCTGGAACAATCTTGTGAAAGCATTTCACAGAGCTATTACCTTACCCACTTCAAATGAAAAGACGGAAGTTGTATTGAGACCCTCCCCCCCAAAAAAGCCCTGCTTGTTCACAAAATATGTAGGCCAGAAATAATCAGCTGTGAACAAGAAAAAAAATGTCTGTACGTTTTCTAAGGATCTTGTTTAGAACCAGCTTTTGAAAGCCCTTTTCCATCCTCAAAAACAGCAGCTGCTCAACAGTACTACCAATCACAAGCTGGGTAGGGCCAAACACCCTGTGTTTTGTACAGAGAGCTGGGTAAAGAAAATCTCCTTGACTAGATAATGGCCACAAAAAAACTGCCTCCATCCTTTCTCAAAATCTCAAACCCTGGCCTGGATTCTGGATTCTAGCAAAGACTAAAAGAAAAATACAATTCTCTAAACTTTTATCTTTCTACCATATTCTCAACACCTCCATTGCTTCTTGCCTGCCAGAAGATGAGCAGGAAAACCACAGCACCATGTTATCCAGGGGCAGTAGCTGCTGGTGTTACGGTAGGTGTGCTCTGAGATCTGTATGCTCTCAAGTCTTGCCTCAGCAATCCTAAAAGAACCCGACAGAGGCTGTAACAAAACTAGGCTCCCTTCTTCATACCTGATCAATGGCATCTGGGTTTTCAGAAACATCAAAGATGACCGCTGTGGCTCCTCGCTGTACTGCTCGTTTTGCCTGCAATAAGAAAGACAGCATCCTCAGTCCCACCCCAAAATACAACTTCTTACCTAAAAAATTACTCCCTCTCTTAATCTCCAGATAGCAAACTTAACATTTTGTGTTTCTGTCTAGTTAAAACAAATGACAGAGTAATTACAAACACAGGAGTTCCTGAACCAGCATGGAATGTAGTTAAACTTCATTATAGCTTCTACAATATCTCTGCCCCTTCCTTCTCAAACTCCTCCTTCAACAAGTTTTTAAAGGAATTCAGATGTGATTTAGACCCTCTAAGGACTTTAAATATAAGATTTTTTAAAAATTAAATTATGGTCTTTTTCTCCATGTGGCCTGGTTTAACCTGGCAGGCAGCTAAATACCACACAGCCATTCGCTCACTCCCTCATACCACACAGCCATTCATTACTTCTCCCTCCCAGTGGGATGGCGGAAAGAATTGGGGCGGGGGGGCGGGGGAGGTGGGGGGTGGGAGGAAGGTAAAATTCACGGGTGGAGAAAAACACCAATAGGACAGGAAAGGAATACACAAACCAAGTGATGCACAAGGCAATTGCTCACCACTTGCTGACTGATGCCCAGCTAGTCCCTGAGCAGCGGGCGCTGCGCCCCAGCCAGCTCCCCCCAGTTTTTATACCCAGCCTGATGCCATATGGTATGGAATATCCCTCTGGCCACTTTGGGTCAGCTGTCCTGGCTGTGTCCCCTCCCAGCTTCTTGTGCACCCCCAGCCTACTCACCGGCAGAGCATGAGAAGCTGAAAGGTCCTTGACTTAATATAAGCACTGCTTAGCAACAATTAAAACATCAGTGTGTTACCAACATTATTCTTACCCTAAATCCAAAACAAAGGACTATACCAGCTACTAAGAATAAAATTAACTCTATCCCAGTCGAAACCAGGACACCATGTTACTTTGAAGTGCCATTAAAAACAATTTCCCTGTGACTGAGAGACAAGCTCACTAGTGTAGAAAAGAAAGGTGGACCAGGTTCTCTTTCCAGTGTCATTCTCACAGTTCTGACAAACTCTAGCGTATCACAATCCCTGCAAAAAGTGCCTCAGGGAATACTGCTTTTTCTGACCATTAGAGGTCAGAATTGTTGCACATAACACTTCTCAGGCAGGTAGGATCAGACCTATTTGAAGTGCATGGCTTTTCATCACATACGCACTCCGAATCTGAGTTACCAAAAGCACAGAGGAGATATTAGAACATACTAAAATCCTCTGGGACATAGAAAACACTATTTTAACCAATGAGGCTAAGACAGAGTATTTCTACCAGTTTCTGCTACTGTGCCTCTGTATGTTTGGTTCAAATGTTGCTCAATGGCTCCACAGAGCAAACATTCTCAGTAAGTTTTCAAAGCTGTTACTGCTTTTGCTGGATGCAGAATGGAAATAATTGTTTCTCCAAGCAATGACAGGTATCACCATCCCACGGCCAAACAAGAGGACACTAGCTCTTCATAGAGAGTAGCAGAACCTGAATTTAAACTGAGATAGAAAAGAACCACATGAAAGTGGTAACTTATGAAACACCATACTGTTTTCCAAGAAGATAGTTGACCTGTATGGAGATGTTAGTTTGAATACCTGCAGGTCACTTTCTTTGCTCTATTCTTACATTTTATTTTTATTTTCTGTCAACCAAGCCCATCAGACAGTGCACGAGGGAAACCAACTCCCAAATGGCGTCTCTTTCTCAGCCCAGCAGGTATGCATTCCCTTTGAAGTCAACACACCTGGCTAATCACTAATAGCTGTTGGGGGGACAAAGGAAAAGGAATCTACTAGATGTTCTCCGTTGCGGCAGCCCTGAGGTGACAGTTCATCCAAGTTTCCCTAGAAGGCACCTTTTACAGACATGCAGTGCTTGTACAACTCTTCAGGCCATTTCAATTGTTCTTTCAAGGCTGGTCAGTCTACAAGCAAGGCACTCTGATCTCTGAAGATATTTTTTAAGACATTTTGCAGGCTGGTTCAGAAAAAAAAAAAAACCCTTAATTTTGTGAACACACTGAATGAGCAGCATACAGCACAGCAATGCATTAAATTTCCACCCCCAAGATGTAACCTCTGTTCCTCACTTTGTATGCAAAATCAGATGTTAAGAGATGAAAAGCACCAATTGACCTCAAAAATCGTGCTGGAGAAGGTAACAGCAAGTGGGGCGAACCATCTGTCACCTCCCTGCTTCAGCAAACTTGCTGAGCTAGTTTAACTCCGGCCAACTGCAACCACAGGCTTGTGCCAGACCCCAAGCAAAGGAAGGCTCGAGCCGTCTTTTGCCCTCGGCCGGGCCGGGCCGGGCCGGGCTCGGCGGCAGCAGTCGAAGCGCAAGCCACCCCCAACGCCCCCCGCGGGGCACGTAGGCCCTGCCCGAAAACAGCCCCCCTGCCCCGCCCGACCCGGAAGTGACGTCCTGCCGCGGAGCGAGGGGTGCTCGGCAGCCATTGCAGAACCGGGAGAGAGGGATTTTTATTTTTTTTCCCTTTTTTTTTCCTTGCTAGGGTTTAAATCCTGATCCCGAAGACAGAGACGGCGCGCTGGCCCGTAGGAAGCACACCCCAGCCTCTCGCCGCACTCACGAGGGGGCCTGGCCCCGTGCGAGGCCCTGGGTGCGAGAGACTCGCTCGGCCGAAGGGAGCTCGGTGGCGGAGGCCGGCTACGAGGCGACCGCCAGCTCCCGAGCGCCCTGCGCAGGAGCCGCCAGGCGGCACGGGGGCGACGGACCCCGACGGACCGCGAGGATGGCGGGCGCCGCTCCAGCGCGGCTGCGGCCCGGCCGACAGCACGGGTTTCGCTGGCAAGAGATCAGAGAGCAGCCGCCAAGGCAGCACAGCCCGCCGCTCCGCGCCCCCCCCTCCCCCCACCGTTTTTAAAACCACTGCGCTTTGCTGAGGAGAAAACGAGTGCGAGCAGGCTGGGGCCTGAGTGCAGACGCCCGTATTCGTCTGGTATTCACCGCCTTCCCCTCAGTCCAGGACACAGCCGGGGGCCTGGAGCGCACTCGGAAGGCCGGGGGGGCAGCCGGGGAAGCCCGGCTGGCAGTGCGCCCCTCCCTCCCCAGGCTGCCGGAGCAGGAAAGCCTACAGGTCTCTGAAAAGGCCCTGTCCGCCCCTCCGTAGTCGGGACAGCTCAAAACAACAGGGCAGTGCAAGTCCCACTTAAAATCATGCCAGTCTACAGTCGGCACGTGACTCTTTCACTTCGAGCTATTCAGCACTTAAAGACTGCCCCTAAATCATTTTTCTAAGCAAAGTGGACAAAACCTAAATTCAAAAATAAAGACACACGTTGGATGAGGGAGGAGGAAAAAAACCAGCTGTACTGGTACAAACTTTAGCTTTACAAATAGGTACTTCTGCAATTCAATTCCCATGCAATTGACAGAAAGCAGGAAAGATGCCAGGTGTATGTATCTCTTTCCGAGGTTGTCTTCTCTGGTTTTAAATAAACAACTACCCCTACATAGCAGTATTCTTCCTTTTTTGTGGAGTAATAAAAAAAAAAAAAACCCAAAACAAACCACCTGGTAAGTGCACTTTTCAGATGATCACTCTTTGTTCGTAGTTGACAACAACCTCCTAGTCTTTCTTGGCATTCACAGCCTAAAAGCCTACAGAGCAAGGGACTCCCTGTTCACTCTGCACAGCCACTATATGCAAGCACCACCATCGTAACTTTTACTTTTTCCACAAAGCGCTCCCACATACCGACTGGAGCTCCAGGGAAGTTATACGTGCTCTGTGTAGGTCAGCAGCTGACTAAATGCCCAACATGCAGAAACATAGGGCTCAACTGTGTAAACATACTGATGTAGAGAGCACTAAGCATGGCTTGGTCCTAAAAGCAGGACTGGAAATGACAACAGTCTTCATCAAACCCTGTACTGCCAATTCAAAAATTCTTTTGTCCTTAAGTACAAACATAATACAGCACAAAATATAGGTTAGATATAAGTCAATCTTTATAGAACAGAGATAAGTCACCTACTGTCTTACTTGACAAGCACAACCTTAATTCGCTGTCTGAAATTATTGTAATTTTTCTGGAAGGGAGATACTTTTTTTTAAACGGGGCAACTGACTGTTACTGGCATTTCCCCCTCATGTTCTACCTAATGATGAGGTAAAAATAATGATGGTTTGCACTTGCAGCCTACGCTACTATGTCTAAATGCTGTGGTTGGGAACTGCCTTCCTTAAAAAACAAAACAAAACAAAACACTTCTCAAACTATTTCTAGTAGAACACAGCTGGTCAGCAAAGGAGACCTAACAAAAATCTCAGTATATGGCTGAAAAAAAAAAAAAAAAAAAAAAAAAAAAAAAGAAATCTCCCCAGTTTCTTCTTTCATTTTTAAGAATGAAATTCCAAATGTGGAAATGTGTTACAAAACCAATGAGTCCTTCTGTGTGCATCTCTTGTCATGATCACACAAGGTAATCCCTGCAATATGAAGAAGGTTCCTGCTGTTCCCACGACAGTCCTCTTTTCCTATATGAACTCTAACCAGATCCCTGACTGCGTGCTCCCCAGATGAGGAAACTGTGGAAGGCAATCACAGCCCGAATCTGATATTGCTTATTGTACGAGCTCAGAGATAGCCCTGATGACTGATTACAGCGCAGTGGGAAGGCCCTCCTCACAGGTCTGGACCCTTACAGAAGGAGGAAAAAAGTCTCCAGTTCTGGTATTCACATCTGCTGAGCAGCGGTAACTTGTGCAAATTCCTTTCACAGACCGGTTTCAGAGTTCCACAATAAATGCAGCTACAATATTGCCAGAAGCAGAGCGGCCAAAGAGAAGACAGAGCAACAACAAGCACTTTGGGTGGATGTAGGTAAGACTGGCCATGCCGAAGTGGCCCATACTGCACAATTAGAGGGGAAGAATAAAGGACAAAGAAACAGGAAGAGGTCCATTTACAGCACGATAACATCATGGATGTGGTGATACAGGCAGAGCAAACCACCTGATGAGGAGTAATATTTGTATTTATAATTTATCCTAGCAATCTGGAGTAACAAAAGCAGTAAATAATGAGCAGAGAATTTCAGCCCATAACTGCACTGAACATTTTGCAGCAATGTATTGCAGGTATCACAGCAGCAAATACTAGCAGCTGTATTCCAATATCCACTCTAACCTTTTCTTGTGTACTGATTTTACTTGTATAGATATTCAGACTCCATTTGACCTAATGTTTTTGTGTATTGGTTTCAAGTTATGTGATTTTTTACCTGCTGAAAGTACATGCAAAATCAGCTTAGCTCAGAACTGCATATAAATCCCCACTCTTGCTGGTAACAAAATAGAGAGTAACTACCGGATATATTTTTTTAATATTAGTGCTATTTAAACTCAGTATTTTCAAGTCTTCACAGCAGTTTCTACTGGATTTTTTTCTTGTTTGTCTCCAAAGTAGTATACAACAGCTTAAAAGTAGTTCAAAGACATTTCAGTTAATCATAAGCCAGGCATGGAACAATCAAGCAAGTTAGTAGTGTTTCCCCTTAGAAAGCAAAAAAACCCACTAAGCTTCAAAAATCTACTGTCTTGTGCATTAATGATACTACAAAACTAAACATAACAGCTAGTGTGAATAGGCTGAAAATAAAAAGGACAAGAAAGAAAAGTGTCTAGGGGTTCTGTTTAAACCAATTAGACCTCATATCGCAGCATATCCAGAAAAAATAAAAATCATTGCCTTGTTAATCTCACAGTCCTTGTTCAATCTACAAATTTGATCAAAACAAAGAGACCAGAATAAAATGCAAGAAAGCAATAAATGATTCTGTCCTAAATGCACCAAGTCCAGGGCTGTATAAAGGAACTGAATCCTACAGGATGAAATAGTGCCATCAAAGGATGGACAAAAGGTATCTCTGGTGCAGAGAGAAAGGAATATGTGCCCTGAAACATACCTCAACTTCCTAGGTACATGCAAGCTGGGGCTGAGGGGAGTCTAGTAGTGCTTCCTGACAGCAGTCATGACTAAGGGACCGCAGAGAAAACGCAAAAAGGTCTGTTTCTTTTGGATTGTTTATTTTGCTAACCCTGTACAGTAATCGTCATTATTTAAGATTATCACTTGGATTAAGTCATCTGTGCAGTAGAGGAGAAGATGACAACCACAAATGAAGGCAATCAAGCTTATGAAGAATGCTGTTAAAATAACCAGCAAACATCTGTACTCATCTATATTATAAAATATAGAGAATGTGCACCTTGACTGTAACTATTGTTAAGAGTTTTGGTCACTTTAGGAATCCTGTCAAATGACACCTGAAGTTTTCCTTTGTAGATGAGCATTAAAAAGATCCAGTATTTGCTAGACTTTATTCAAACACCTGGTAGACATTTGACTAACTTCTCGAGTTGAATGTTGGATGTAGGCACCTCTAAAGTAACTAAAATGACCAGGGATACAAAACTCACCTTTGAGTTTACCTTTCCTCAGTTGCTTAAACATCATCAGCCTAGGACTTTTTCAGAAGCTCTCTGCTGAAGAATACATTCAGCTACTTTATACTCAAAGAAAAATGTAAACAGGATATGGTGTGTTTATTGCACATTTTAAAAGGATTTTTATTGCAAGTACATAATACTGGCTTCATCTATGTTTCTGTAGTGTTTTTAATTGCACAGAGATTGTCATAGCTCATGGAGAAGGCTGATGAAAAGTTATTTTACAGTGTATTTTAGACCCCTACTTGTTATGAACTCACCACTGATAACCAGTACCAATAAGATGCACATTAAACACCGTCTCAGATTAAAAAGTGGAGAATTTACTAGACCCTGTAATCTAGAGAAGATGAGGGGAAACGCATGTGACAGAAGTGTGAGGAAAGTATCTCTTCACATCTCCAAGCCTGAGGAAAATTCAGTTACCTCAAAGAATACCAGAGAGATTTGAAGAGCTCTGTACTCCTTTCCTGTGGGCCAGACTAACACAAAAGGGAAGCAATAACTTCCTCGATGAGGCAAACTTTCAACATGAGGGACTAGATGATTAGTAAACAGGTGCACTGCTTCCTCTCATTCATTCAAGTCAGGTAGGAGAGCAACAATCAGAACAGTAAGAAGGTCAGCCACTTGCTGACATCTAGAAGGACCTTACATGCTTGCAGATACAAACATTGCAAGCATCTCCTCCCCTGCTTTCTAGTATGGCCTCATTCCAATTAATATGTCAGTTATTATGCAACAGTGGAGAAACCGACATAAGAAGAAAACCTGCTTAACAAGGTCCTTATTCAAGAGAAAAATCATATGAACAACATTAGCTTTTATTCATTACATTTACTTCTTTGCCAGAGTTAGAATTCCCTCACAATCCACAGCTGTATTTACATATGAGGACATGACACTAATCTAAGGGGTTAAAGAGAGTGAATAAATTGCATATGAGAGAAGGACTGAGGCTTAGAACCATAGGTGGGGAAATCAAAGTTCATTAATCACTTTTAGCTCTGCCATTTAAAACAACGTAGTAATGCATTACACATTTACTAACATAGTAAAACAATACCTTCTGTTGAAAATGGCTATTGGTAGAGCCAGATTACTATTTATAAAGACACTTTTTTTTTTTTTAGTTAACATCCTAGATAAAACTGATGAACTAAAGGGAGAAAAAGATGCTTTCAAAGTATTGGCTGCCTGTGTAAACCCACAGATATATCTTGCTGTTCTAACACTGTTCTTACAAATGCTATTACATCCTCCTGGATTAGCCTTCTGGATTAGTTGGATTGTTCGTCCGACTCTAGGAATTGTCTTCGTTGAACCTAGTGCACTGTAAATAACAAATACTAATTATAACTATGGTATGTGGTACATGAGGGAGTTGATTTATTCTCTGGGTTAAGAAAATGATAAAGACAGGGAGGGGGAGATTGGGCAATGTTTTAGGTGGTAACCAGTACAGATGCCAGCAAACTGCTTTTAGCAAACTATCCCAACTCTATTCCATCAGATGCCAGCAAGTTCTATTAGCTGGTCCTTGAAAATGAACAAGACAGGAAGCAGAAGAGTAAGGATGCAGTATGCAGAAGACAGTCCTATGGATCCGAAAAGCAAAACATTGCTTTCAGTCAGAACTGGGGGAAACAGCATGGCTCCAACAGGCATAACCATGGCTTTTTATCTTCCCTTTCCTTCTCCTTTTCTTTTCTTCTCCCCTGCCCCCCGCAATACATCTCATGCTTTTTAGGGCAGAAAATATGATCATTGGGTTGCTCTAACTCTGTGCAGAGATTGTTGAACAGAGTAGTAAAGAAAATTGGTTTATACATCCTTATTGAGCTGAGAACTGAGCCAGCCTACAGCCTGACCAAACCTGCATTCTCTCTGTCAGTCTTTGAGGTTTTCCCCCTCAATTTCTGTATGAACTACAAATCGTTGAATTTGAAGCATATTTTCTGTTTAACCCAGCCCATCAGATCTGACAGTCCATGTCAGAACTTCACACCGTGTAGTTAGTGGTCATTAATCTGCCAAAAGAGTGGGATTATGCAAGTGGCGTGAATTGGAATCTTTTTTATAGCTAATTCTTTCATCAGCTGTCTTTGGTCCTCTGAAATAAGCGGTCAGCCTCTCACACAGAGTACTGGTAACATGTAAGCAACACCCAGCAGTAAGCAACTTGCATACTCTGTAACTTCAAGGAACATGATTTTCAATGAAAAGGTCCAGTGTCTTGCTTTAATGCTCTGGAAAGGCAGGTCAAGGATTTCAACAATCTTGACTGCTAGGGAATACAGCTGAAGGGATGAGGTTTCCATCTGCAATATTTGTCCCTAAATAAATGATGAATATAGCAATTCAGTCGTCACGATCTTCTCTTGAACAGACTCAAAGTAGCAAAATCCGTTGCAATGATTTTTATCACTCACAAACCAACTGATTTGCACCTGTTTTCTCCATATCAAGATCAAGTGAGACCACAAAAATGTAGACAATATTACCAGAGCTACGATACAGAAAATGCAGTACCAGGTTCTAGAATATTGGCTTTTCTAGTCGCCTTCTGCAGACTTGTCCTAATTTGATTTTGTTCTGTTAGCAGAGGACAACTTTAGTCCATCAGGAGCCTACATTATCAGGGTTTAACTTCTGCAGAGACTCTTGAGTTTTAAGAAATCTTCAGTTAAGTATGGACAAACGCAAAAAGTTCTATAGATGAGAAAGAGACCACTGGTTCTTACGTAAAACGCATGATGAATCTGCAGGTCTGGACAAGCAGATGCTGCCACTGCCAGTTTGCCATTTCAGTCAGCTGAATGGAGTCCTGACCCTGCTGCTCTCAAAGCTCTTAACTTCTTCAGAAGAGAGGTATATCTTAAAGTACTCTGTTAAACTGAGCAGTGGGTATGAACTGCACCCCCTTTCTATGGATGGCAGCAGTAGATTTTCAGTATAACAGAAATGGCATCACATGAAGCTAGGCAATAAAATCCAAACCTGTTTTTTGATATGATTGTGACTTCTGCTTGAGACAAAGGTTCTCTCTTCAAGCCAAGTGTAATCACCTATCACGACGAAGACACACATGGATTTCAGAAAGTTCTTTCCACCTTGATTCCATATCACAGCACATCAGGCTTTACAGCACTATACTTACTACTGCAAAAAGGAAAGTACTCTTCACTGGAATACTTCAGATGCTCCTCTCCATAACTGGGCACAAACGAGACAGCCCTTTAAGGAGGAGGAAAAAACACAAAAACAGAAACAAAAAACAGCTCAGCCAAATCTGTCAGTATGTTTAAGAAAACCATACATTGGCTGCTAGAATGTCAACTACAGTGGATATTACTAATCAGATTATTTTCAAAATACATCTTGAACACTATCTGCTAAAGTAAGCAAGGATGTGTTTCCTATTGACATTTGACTATCCATAATATATTTAGTTAGCAGCAGCTACTGTTGGGGAAAAGAAAATATAATGTTATTTCATTAGCAGAATAAAATCCACGTCTAGTGTAGACTCACAATTGTACTTGCAAAAGCATGAAACATCAGCCACAAGCAAAGACACTCCAGCAAAACAGTCTGCGGCACTCTGCTTACAGAGAATCTTGCACAAACTCCACAGCACTGTGTCAAATACACCTTTTCATTACAATTGTCAAACCGCAAAATCTCATTTTCTCTCAGAGCTACGGAGAATACAGACAACAACGTCTGGACAATACAGGCATGCCCTGTCTGTCTCCTACACTGCTATCGGGCTCAGTCAGTCACCAAAAATACCTTGCCCCTTGAATTCACCATCACTGGAGCTAAAAAGTCAGGCCACAGGCCAATTCTGCAGGGCAGAGGAGGAAGGAGAAAAGGACATCATCTACTCTGCAAACACAGAAGTTACAAATTAACCAATTGATGCCTCGGCCCTGTTAATGTACAATTTCCCCAGTAATTCCAGAAACTAAGTTAAGCCAAGCATAAGCAGGATGCCATTTCAAACCTTTCCTGACATAACGAAAAAGGAACTTTCAGATTTCTGTTTGAAAGCAAAGGCAGAATAGCACAGCAAGATAATCAAATCCCTGAGCATCTCACCACCATAAAGCCCCTTTCTGACTGGAATACTCAACTCAACTTCTCTGGCATTTTGGGATATGTTTTATACACGTGTCCTATAGATACTGCATTATATGGCATTACGACAGTTGCTTAATCAATTAAGAAGTACAGAAACAGAAAGTGCAAAGCAGTATTTTTAAATTTAAAAATATAATCCCAATTAAAAACTAATGTACTTCTCTGTAAAAAAAAAAAAAAAAAACTTTATGAACTGTGTACTTCTAGTTTAAGAAAAGTATCACCTCATGCAGCATGTAATCACATCAACAATACATATCAGTGTGATCCATACCACTGGGAACTGGGAGGCTCTCAAGATCATTAAAATGAGGAAGAAAAAACCAAGAGTATCTATCTTTTCTGGGATTAGGGAGAAACGTTGTGATCAGTTCTGAGTTTAGACCAAGTGAAAACAACAAGAAAAAGGCATTTATTTAATCATGAACACAGGGAAGCCTGCTGGCTGCAGATCTCTTGGGACACATTTTCAGAGTCATGAGACTCCATTCCCAAAAACCTGTCCTCTGCTATCACAGACCATTCTGCAGGCCAGCAGTCTTGTTGCTATGAGAATGCACAGTCACCAAGAGAAAGGTGAGCACTGGAAGAGAGCACAGGAGTGGACGGAGGTCTTGAACCAGGCAACATATTCACCAAGAACTTAGCGTACAGCAAGAAGTGGGTGGATGCATTCATGACAATTGTTGGTCTCACACAGAAATGCTACTACATTTTCTTGACGTTCAAGCTTTTCCAGGGTAGCAGAATTCCTATATACAGTTACCTCAGAAATAGAATGGTCACAAGATGAGTACATTTTGGAAATTATGTACTAAAGAATCATATACTGTAAAATATGACTAAAGCCAATCCAGAGAATTCTTAACGTTTTCTTTGCATTTAAGGTGTACTGCAAGTAGATGAACTAGAAACAGCAAACTAGACGTAAGATAATTACATAAACATACATACAAGCATGCTGCGGTACCGAGAGAAGACATTAAAACATTGAGATATGGGAAAATGTTGGAGGAGTTGCAAATTAATGGAACTATTAACCTAGACCACTGTAAGAAGCCATCCCTATAGTACCCAAGTGGTGTAAAAAGTTACTATGTGCCAAAGTTCCTCCTATCTCAGATATGCAACGCATGTGCTCTAACAGAAAACTACCTTGAAATCCTAAATTGGTATGCATATATATCAAGAGGGGAAACAAAGAATTATGTCTTGCATTTAGAACAGGAGATGGCAAAACTTTGAAAAATTCTAAGTCCTGCAGGAATTGCATCCAATATCAATCAATTCCATGGGGAAGTTCAATCCTCCTAAGAAACAAGCTTCACCTTATTGTGAAAGTCCTTTTCAACAAAACAACAGTTTCGGGCCATGGTTCCCAACCCACAGCTTCAGGTAAATACTTAAATATTTTAGGGAAGAGGAGAAATTTCAAACAGGTTCAGCCTGTGTGAAATTATATACAGAGTATAGAACAGGTCTGAGGCATTTACAGTAGTCTATCCAAGATACACAGAGACATCTAAATTAATGAAAAATTACTCGAAAGGTGGAAGAGCTTTGTGCTCATTAATATCATATTTCTACCTTCTATCTGGAAGGTAAGACAAGATATAAGTGTGACCACAGCCCACCAAAAGTGCTGAGAAGAAATGAAAGCAAGCATAACTAAGCATGAAACATTAAGAGTGACTCAGGCTAATTTTGGGTATACATATCTATTTTCAAATGTAAGAAACTGATAGGAATGAAAATTCATAGCATCTTCTGCTTATTATCACCTCTTTCGCTTAGCCTCATCCTCAGGTAGCTGGCCTTCATCCATAGGTTGACATCTACTGTAAACAAGGACATTTTAGAGATAACACAATCATCATCTGAGTTGATGAAACAGTAGATCCAAGTCTTAACAGTGACAGAAAATGCAGTGCTCTTTGCAGGGTTATTAAGTGCCTGCATGCAGTCTGTGAGAGTATGTTCAGACAGACATCATATATATCAAGGTGAGTTGTCAAGCAGCAAGTGTATTTTCACTTCTACACGTACTGGAGTTAAAATGCTGTAGCACATTTCTCCGGAGGTTCTGTCCTCTCTGTCAAGGATGAGTATCTGCATCCAAGACTACAGAATATGCATATAACCCCGAGTCATGGACTTCAATCTTTCTGAATGAACAAAGGCATGTACAATTCCCTTGGTATCCCGTAGAACGCTACTGATTTAGTGAGATCCTCCCTTATTACCCAGATTGGGCAATAAGTTCAGTAGTAAAAAGATGCATGGTGGGCCAGTACTCCAGTTTATCTAGCAACTTTCCACGGGCTGGCTAATGTAAGATGACATGGACTTTCTTTGAAATAGTGATCCTTGGGTTTGGATTAGATTAGTGTCAAGGTCCCAAACTGTGGTGGGGCCTTGTTGTTAGTCTGTGGATTCTTTTTTTTTTTTTTAAAAAAAAAAAAAGGAGAAAAAAAGAACAAAAAAGGTGGAGGATTTTTGTTACAAAGGGAAACTGGAAACTTCTCTGCACACAAGCAGAGACATGGCTGTATTGCAGAGGCCTCAGGGTAAGGATTAAAGAAAAACAAAATAGAAACCCTTCCATCTCTAATTAGGGTCTTCATTTGCCAAAGAGCCATTCCACAGCGGGAGGAATTACATTCAGGCCGTTGCTTGGATAACGTCTCCCAGCAGGTTGGCTCCTGAGAGCAGGCTACTCTGAGCCAACAATTTCTGGTTACTTGGAGGCAAGCAGCTTGTATATTGTTTTAACTGGCCTGGCTTTTGCAGCCAGTTTTGCTGAAGAACAATCTTCTATTCAGAACGTAGAGATAAAAGCTTCACTTGGTTTGAATTTGTCCCCAGTTTTTTTCTCCCTTTCTTTTTTTAAACATGGGAATTATAGGTTCTGGAGTTTGCATTATTTCTCTTGTAGACATCAATGTTCTTCCCTCACTAGCCACTTGATTCTTTGCCAGTGAAGGCTGCTGTCTGGAGTCCAGCCATTCATCAGCCCCTACCTCATCATTAACACTGTGGTGCTGGCGGTCACAGCTCATTGCTGGCGACAGGAAATCCTAACTTGCAAGAGGTTAACCACAGCCCATAAACAGCCAGGCTGGCTCATTACTCCCTTACAGTCAGCTGAAGGGTCCCTCTGGAAGTTTCAACACTCTTCACAGACTCAAGAGCCTATGCATTCTGTGCTCTTTGTAAATGACTTCCCACTCACCTCTTAAAAGATCACCATTTGGATCCTTGGGGCCAAGGTCCATCTTTTTTCCTATCCAAAGCTGACCAGGTTCTTTGAGCGTTTTGAAAAAACACATATCTGTGATGTATTCTCCAACGGAACAAAACACCAATGGGCCAACAATCGAGACATTAATACACTAGAATACATACATGCTTTTGCTATTTTGAATAGTTTTGGTGGGAGTTTCATATCCATATTGAGCAATTCTAAAGTTACTTTGTGCCAAAGTTTCTCCTATCTCAGATATACAATGCATGTGCTCTAACAGAAAACTACCTTGAAATCCTAAATTCTACGGTAACAACTATGCAAATATTGATAATATATACCTAATCTGTCTAGAGAATTCATATCACAAATACGTCCAGCTCTAATCTTCAAGAAACAACCTGCTAGAATTGCAAATGGCTTGGTCAGTGCTCCTTACATTGACCAAAAAGCCCCCTTCATGCTCATTTGGAGTTCACAGTATGATCACTTGACTCATTTGGAGTTGATTCCTTGAGCTTAGTACAAAGATTAAATGACCATGTCATCCAAACAGGCACCTCCAGATAATATCCACCTGGCCATCATGAAGACAGAAATGTTTAGAGCAGAAAAACAGCTTCTGGCAAATTATCTCAAAGGAGTAGGATGTAAAGCACAATTTGTGTTATATTTTCTCTTTCCTCCCTTTCAATCCTGTGAAAATAATTGCAAAACATTGCCACTTTATGTCTGCAATTTCTTGTGCTAAACTGATTTCTACCACTGCTGATTGTATCTGCCCATCTTTTACTCTGAGTCCCTCTGATGCAGCTCTGGTTACATTCCCCAGCTCTCCAATTTCTTTCAAAGCCTTCTGTCTCTCAGGGCACCAAAATTAGGCGTGTCACTCATCTGTGAGGTCCTAAATAATTCCATTCCCTGCCTCCATATCTGCTCCTTATTTTCTATACTTTCTGATCCATTTATCTGATGCTGCTTGCCAGCCTTCTTCTGTGCTCACTTGTGTACTCCAACATAGCGGCACTTACTTGCCCACTCACTTTTCTGCTTCAAATTCAGTTTCTGTAGTTCTTCCAAAATGTCTGCCATTGTGCATTTCTCCTGTTAGAGAAATAGGTAGATTCTGCATGTAAAATAAAAAATATCTCTCAATGTTTGAAAGGCTCACAAGGCACATAGAATCACGAGGGTCCTAAACCTTAAGAGACATAAAACATTTACATATTAGTATCATTTGCATGTGGGGCATATCTTAAAAAATTGTTCCTTAGTCTTTACTCAGCCTGGACTTTCATTAATTTCACTGGGAGCTGTGACCGAGCAAAGACTCCAGTAACACATGTTGTGCAACAACAGCTGCTTCTTTAGCTTAAGGGAGAAGCAGCTGTGTTCCACAGTTGGTTGGAAAGGAGTGAAGATGGTGGTGGGGACTGCTAAGGACTCAGCTCTAAAAGTGGACATTTATTTAAAGTAATCAATCCAACAATGGCAAATCTAAGAAGCGCCCAGAGGGAGAAACATAAGAGGCAGCCTTTCTTCATGAATAGCTGTTGCTTTTCATAACTATGCAGTGAATACAAAAAGGAAGTTGGTAAAATAATACAGTAACAGATTGCTGGCGCTAGTTGCTAATGGAAAGGGCCCACCACCACCCATGAATTAAAGCCTAATAGATCTGCCTCTTCTGAACTGCATAACCTGATTCAGCCCTTGTTTGTCCATTCCTTTAAGGACTCCCCTCTCTGGCTATGATCCAGCTCTTTTCTTTCCTTTTACATCTTTCACCATATGATCCATATACAACATAAACCTTCCTCTGTCTCCAGAATTTAACTGCTTGCTTGTCAGTTCTCTTACCTGTGCTCAACCTTTCCCTTCTCTCCTCAAAGGGACTGCTGAAATTAAGGTGGGAAGTAGTCACGGAATGACAGGATTTCAAGAGGAAAGACATGAGACAGGTACATAGGAACTCAAGACTTCAACTATATTGATGAAACTGCTGATACCAGTTATTCTTGGGCTACCCAGCCCCCTGAGCTGGAAGACAGGGACAGGGAACAGAATGAAGCTCCCATAATCCACGGGGAAACGGGATCCTGGATGGGATCCGCCCAAGGGTACTGAGGGAGCTGGCGGAAGTGCTCCCCAAGCCACTTTCCATCATTTACCAGCAGTCCTGGCTAACCAGGGAGGTCCCACTTGACTGGAGGTTACCAAATGTGATGCCTGAATACAAGAAGGGCTGAAAGGAGGATCCAGGGAACTACGGGCCTGTCAGTCTGGCCTCAGTGCTAGGGAAGGTTATGGAGCAGATCATCGAGTGCCGTCACACAGCACATACAGGAGAACCAGGTGACCAGGCCCAGTCAGCGAGGGGTTATGAAAGGCAAGTCCTGCTTGACTAACCTTATCTCTTTCTATGACAAGGGGACCCACTTAGCGGGTGAGGGAAAGGCTGTGGGTGTTGTCTATCTAGACTTCAGTAAGGCCTTTGACACCTTTCCCGCAGCATTCTCCTGGCTGCTCATGGCTTGGACAGGCATACTCTTTGCTGGGTAAGAAACTGGCCGGAAGAGTTGTGGTCAATGGAGTTAAAGCGCTGAGGACAGTTCTGTGTAATGTCTTTATCAACGATCTGGACAAAGGGATCAAGTGCATCCTCAGTAAGCTTGCAGATCACATCAATCACATCAAGTTGGGCAGGGGTGTTGACCTGCTTGAGGGGAGGAAGGCTATACAGAGGGATCTGGAGAGGCTCAATCAATGGGTCGAGGCCAACTGTATAAGGTTCAACAAAGCCAGCTCCCTCAGTACCCTTGGGTGGGCCCATCCGGCCCCAAAGACTTGTGTGTGTCTTAAGTGGTGCAGCAGGTCGCTAACCATTTCCCCATGGATTATGGGAGCTTCATTCTGTTCTCTGTCCCTGTCTTCCAGCTCAGGGGGCTGGGTAGCCAAGAACAACTGGTATCAGCAGTTTCATCACTATAGTTGAAGTCTTAAGTTTTACAATGAGGGTGGTGGAGCACTGTCCCAGGTTGCCCAGAGAGGTGCTGGATGCCCCATCTCTGGAAACATTCCAGGCCAGGATGAATGAGCTCTGAGCAACCTGATCTGTTTTTGGAGATGTCCCTGCTCCCTGCAGGGACTTTTAAAGGTCCCTTCCAACCCTAGCCATTCTATGATTCTATGATTTAGTGGTGATCTAGGTTAATGGTTGGGCTTGATGACCTTAAAGGTCTTTTACAACCTAAACAATTCTGTGATTCTAGGATTCATGCCGCATGCCCATGTTCTCTACAGCCAAACACTCTTACATGCAACATTTCATCTTTTTTCTTTCCCATTCAAATCCTTTTTCTAATCTGTTAAAACAGGCTTGTTGTTAGAGTAAGGTCTGTGGGAGATGGAAGAAGAGGCAAGGAAATGGGGAGCAGAAATACACTGAGCTTTTGGCAAAAGCATTTTGCTCTCTGTCTGTCATTGTAAAAATCTAGCTTCTTCCTGAAAAATCATACATTATCCCCTCTTCTGACCGCAACTATGCACTTTTTTCAGTACGTCTAGATGTTGTAGAGGTCTGATCACACTGCTAGCTAGCACTGGTGAAGTAAGAAACAAGAATGTCAAAAGATAAATGACACCACAAATATTTGCACAACTAACAGTATCACTTCAAATATTATTTTAAAAGACATTTTATGTTTGTTTAAAATGGATGTTAACATTTCAGGTGTCCTGGACATTATAAATAGTAATGAGATGGGGAATAGCAAGAAAAGCAGTACGATATTACAGCACTTATGTTCTTCGGTGCTTCAGGAAAATGGCAACTCTCTCCCTCTGTTTCTCAATATATTCTTTAGAAGAAATACAGTAAGAAAAACACATGCATGGCAGGGATTACAATTATGTATGCTACTTCTTTTCACTGTTAACTCTAATTTTAGACAGTGCTAAGACAACAGATACAGAAACGAAAAAGTTAAATGCAAAGTTAATGGACACTCTTAAAGAATGTGACTGATTCAGAAGCCAGGATGCTATTTCTCCCCCTTAAAACGATACTCTTTTTTCATTGCAAGATAATGGGATTGGTAAAAAACGTAGTTTGTGTTTTGATCAGAGTTTTGGCATGTTTAGCATATGCAATGTAGATCTGTCAACCAGTCCACAGCCAAGGAGCATAGTCTCATTCAAGAAACTACTCTTCTGCTTCATAACAACTTCATTCTTAACACAGAATGTCTGAGAGTTCAAACAACTAATATTTTCCACTACTGAACACCTTTTCTCAGTCTGTAGTTTGATATGTATTTAGGCCAGTGTTGCCACCAGAAAGAGCAGTCAGCCCCTTTACCCTCTCCTCTTACTGGTTCTTACCTCCAGTGGACACTACGCTGTCAACACAAACCTTCAGGTAGCCACACAGTGAAACAAACAAACAAACCAACAAACAAACAAACCGACCAGCTTAAAAGTCAGCCATACTGTTACTTTTCAGATAGATTTTTGTTTTCAGATACATTTTGCTGTAAATTTTAAGACTACTGCCTGAAAATTAATTGCAAATGCTTTTTAGATGCTGTTTACAAAGAAACATGAGCTGACAAATGGAAGGCTGTAAAGATCCCCAAACTGTGGAACAGATACCACAAGTTGAATGTCAACTACTTCAATGGATGTAGGAGGTTTTCCTAAGTGACAGGATCTTCTGCTGCACGTGGCACAGGAGCCATCACAGGGTGGGTTCCTGCAGCTGTCACTACCAGTTCAAAGCTCTGAACAAGCAAAGTTTTGGAAACATTGATCAATGGTTTTAGACAGGTCTCTCATTAATTTTAGATCTCAAACTGCTGCATAGCTCAGTCCTAATTTCTCAAAAAGTTTAGCATGGAAGAGCATTTGTCTAAATTCCATCTGCATTTCTACAACGGAACTGAATCAATTTCTGCAGGAAATTATCCAAACTGTATATAAACCTACTGATGTTATACAGACACAAAACTATATGCTTATATAGTCACCGCAATTCTAACTTGTACATATAACTGTACGCTTAATTTAGGCTATTAATATAAAAGTGTAAGTTGATTTTGTTTCATTTGACTTTCTCTTTTTATTATGTCCAGTAATTCTGAAAGAAAAGGATTAAAATTGACTCCCCACAGGCCCTCTTGTTCTTCAAGTCTTAGAACAGATCACTCTTTATTCAGGAACTAAGCTACCAACATAGTCTCATGATTTCTCGTGTGACTACCTTGTAAGAGTCTTTACATTTAAACTAAATTGCTAGACAAAAGGTTAGGAATCATAGTTAGACTGTTGAATCCAGACTCAAGTTATTACGATTTTGGCCCCAACCTAAGCATAATGATGACGTGGCAAAACAAGAGATTCTTCTAGTTAGTATTTGTGTAAATGTTTTTGTAAATAAACTCTCAAAAGATAGAAGATAAGTGAATGGATACTGGAACAACATGAGGAATTTCCTCATGTTACAGATCCCTTTGATCTGAAGAAAACAGGAAGCTGTAGTAGCAGGGACATCCTCTCTTTGTTAGGTTCTGCTCAGATGCACACCCTCAAATGCACACATTCTGCTAATACAGAGAAAGTCCCTTCAGCAGTCCCTGGAGGAGAAACAAGAACAAAATCCTTCCCCGTGGACTTTCAAGCCTGCAGAAAGGGAAGAAGTGCTACTTTTAAGCAAATCTTCAGCATTTTCTCACTATCTACCCTGTACTGAAACAGAAAAACAATGGCATTGCTGAGTTGTATTTCACAGTCTTCACAGATGCCACTTGCTTCAAAAACGACTGGGGCGGAGAAAGAAGAGGGGGCTGCATACTGGAATGTGCAGAACACATGCAGGTACTGCCATCACAATACAGTGGATCCAGGCATACAACAAGTTACTGTAGGCAACGCGGCTTTTCCCTTCCTCCAGAGCAAAGTTACACTGCTGGAGCACGTGCGTGGGCAGGCAAAGGAGAAGGAGTCTCATTGTGCTGTGCGCAGAGAAGGCAGGAATTCCAGGAGGGGAAAGGTTCCCTTTGAAGCACATGGCACGAAGAGCTTCCCAGTGACCATAGCAACAGCTCAGTGGGTTCCCAGCCTGAGAACCAAGTTACTACAGCCGTGCCTCAAAAACAAAAAAAAAGTCTGAAAGAAGGAAAGAGAGAGGGGGAGGTGGGGTCGGGGGTGCGAGGGAGAGAAGTTGGAGCAGAATTAGCCTGGCAGAAACTGAGCGGCTCCCTGGTAGGCAAATCCAGCCAATAATGGTGGTCAGGTTCACGGGGTTTCCTTTTCATTTCCAAGGCTTTCTTCTTCCTCTGTCATTCCCCTTCTAGCCCTATTCATGAGCTCATGAGATCAGTGAAACCCAGGCCTTTGCTTTGCCTGCATGCAGCATTGGCTCAAACAGGGCTGCACTGTGATCAAAGGCAATGTTAAATCACAGCTGCCACACCCCCCACCCCCGCCGCTCCGTTCCCAATCAGGGTCCAGTTTTCAGGGGCACTCTAACAGGAGATACATTTTTTTTTAAACTCTTCCATTTTGATTATACATCTGACTAAGAAGGATGAGTAATTAAAAAATCCATATGGAAATGAACACATTCAATTGTGTACAGCTAATAATCCCATTTAGCATGTGGATAAACAAATGGAGTGAAGTCTCTGAAAACACAGACCTGGATTTTACTAAAAACAAAACAAAAAAAACCAAACCAAACCAACCCAAAACACTACAAATCAAAAAAGACCACAACAACTAAAACCAACAGTAACAATAAAATCATACATCTTTGTGTGTCACGGAATTCAGCACTACAGCTTTCAAGTAGTCTCTACATTCTGCTTCACAACTTTCCACAATACAATCTCTATTTTTTTTTCTTTTCCTTTACTATTAAACTAAACAAACCTTCATAATCTATTCCTTCATATATGCATTCCACCATACAGGCAGAAGCAATAACATTTTTGGTTCTACTACTGTATTAGTCAACACAAATGTTCGCCAGTTTTAGCAACACAGTTTAAACTGGCTCCCTTAAAACAGGACGTACAAATTCTTTTATGCTTTGAGTTAGCCTGAGCATTTAAACACATTCATTTATGGTAGGTTTAAGCTAACAAGGTTATCCATTCCTTATGTATGTAAAAAAGATGGATAAAGTAATTGTCAGCTGAGCCAGGAGCACTTTCCATGTGTTTACTTCACAGCAAAGATGAGAATATCCAAACTAGCTTTCTCAGTGAAAAATGTCCAAATGAAACAAAATTGCCCACATGTGCCATAAACTGGAAAGGGAAGTGCATACCCAGACAACTGCCCTGGCAGAGTCTTTTTATTTTGTCGTAAATTGTTGTGGCAGACTTTCAATTACGCCCGCGACAGTTTCAAAAGAAAGCGAGTCCTTAACTTCTCTCACCTTTCTGGCATCAACTTTATTTCCACTATCAAATCAATAAGTCAAATTGATCCAACCACATCACTTTCCCAACATACAAGATTTGGCTTTCATTTCACAGAATGACTTCTAATGTAATCTAAGAACAGATGCTAGAGATCCCAATGGCAATTCCAGCATTAGCAAATAAACAGGAACTGAAGAGGGGAGGTACATCTGCTTCCAGCAGGAGGTATAACTGATCACAGTTAGACATCACTAGACAAAGCAGAAGTCCTGTGGTCTAGAAGTTCAAATGCCCTATACACTCAATTTTACGCATTCTACTACGAGTGGAGGTAAGAATATTTGCATTCAGTGAAGCCTTACTGTTATCCCCTTAAGCCATTCATGCAGATGTGTGTGTAACGAGGAGTTGGTTTGCCATTTATCTCACTTGCATAATACCTGGATATCAGCAACACCAGCAAAGCTGAAATGCAACACTTCATACATCCACGAAGCCAGTACGTTTCTGAAATTTTGCACCAGCCCAGCATCTTGTAACATCCACGTTATCTCCGTGTTAGATGTGGCAGTCGGGCAGGCCTACTTCACAGAATTTTGGAAAAGCAAAAGCTTACCACAATTCTACTGAAAGGCAAACACAGCACTTGTCTGGAAGATCAAACAGTGCAGGACAAGCCACCTTGAGGGGAGGATAAATCAAACTAAACGAGGAACAAACAGTAGGCTTGCACTCCTTCATTTCTTCCTCCTTTTCTAAATAGAAGTGGTTTCATTTCTCTTCCCTGTTCAAGGCCACTCCCCCCCATTTTATTTTCTTTTCCTTTTCACTTCCTTTCCTTTCTCCTTTCCTCTCCTTGCATTTTCTTTTTTCCTTTTCATTCCATTTTCCCCTTCCCCTCCTCTCTCCCCTCCCTTGTCCTCCTCTCCCTCCCTTCATGTTTTAAGTCAAACAGCTGCCAAATCCTAAAAATGACCAGAAGATGACACAGCAGGTTTGATACTTACCCAGGCAAAACAGTTTACAGGCCAAACTGAAGATGAATGTAGCCACTTCCACTGAATTGCATGGAAATGGAACTTTTCAGAGACCCAGACGATCGCAACGTAATTTGTTCCCACTGGTTAAGATAAGCAAGCTGACTTAATTGACAGACCTGCAAGAAGCTCATGGCTGATGCTCCTGCTGGTATCTGCACTCAACAATATTTCAAGAATTCTGAGAAGTCCTTCTAAATCAGGACATAACTTGAACATAGGGAGGACTGAACAGAAAGGTTGCAGAGAAAGGATGGAGAGGAGAAACTACAGCAGCAAGCATAAAGTATTTCAGGAAGAGAAGGATAAATGGCAACAAGAAAATACAGAACAAGGACCTGCATTACAGTTACTGAGAAGCGAGTACTGTCTAGAACCTTGGCTAGTCTTTTTTCACCCATTAAAATTACTGCACATAAACTGACACACAGGAAACATTGGGCCCAAACTCTCTGGACACACCCTATGCAGGATGCAGGAGTCACATCACTGTCATTATGCATCAAAGTAGAATCTACAGAGCTCCTGAATCAAAGCCAGGGTCTGCTGTTCAACAAGACAAGCTTCAGGAAGCTAGGATCAGAGGTGTACTCATTTTAGAAATTGATGTGGTTTTGGGGACTTGGAGAGTATAGAGGCCATTATAGGATTTGGGTACACAGCAGTGGGATCAGGCATGCAACATCACTATGTCAGAAAATATTTATAACGTTGTTTGTGCAGGACATCTATGGTTTCTACTTTCTTCATCCATTTCACACATCTACTTCCTCACGTGCTTTTCAAGAGCCTGACAGATGGGACTGAACAGATTTCTGCCTTAAATGGCTTTCCCCAAGATTCAACTTACTCCTGGACCTTATTTATGGGTTCCTATGCATCTTTCAGTACCCAGTCTTCTCTAATTCCCACACTCATGAAACCTTATCCTCAGATTTTATCCTCCTAAAAGCAAAGAAGCATCAGCTGGAATTTCTGTGAAAGAAAAACAGTATTCCAAGAAAAGAAAGCTGTATTATGTTGAAATTCAATAGAAAGGGCAGTAAGAGAGATGTTTCTCACACGTACCACAAGTTAAACTTGCAGCAAATTTTAGACAAGCAGATGGTTTCTCATTTCCTTTGAAATGTGAGGTTTTTATAAGTTTTGTTTATAAATATACAGAGGGAAGTTTTACCTAGAAAACATCAGCCTAGGGTTTTCTTTTCTGCCTGATACAACACATTTTCACTGCTCACCTGAAGTCACCAACACTATCCTACAAAGTTTCAGCAACTCGAGCCAGCTGGATTTTAGGATGGACCCCAGAGATTTTATGTGTTTTCAACTCCTCAGTTACTGGTAAGACTTGTGGCTTATGCTCTTTCACATACTTCCAACTACTCTAGACTTCAAATGTCAACACAGAATAACCTCAATCCTCAAAAATTCTAGGCTGAGAACAAAAAAAGGACAGCTTTCTGCTTTCCTTTTTAACATATCTGGCAGCAGTAATGATATCTTAACTGACTTCACCCCATAAAACAAAGAAAATGTTTTGCAAGGAATTTAGATTCCAGAAGCCGTATTCCACAGGGAGATTCCAGCAAAAGGAAAATTTTTATTTGTTTGACCAATACAATAAGATTAACTTGTTATTAGAGACATCTATCCTGCAATTAAAGCAAATAAATCTCTTCTAGGGACGAAGACTCCTCTCACCCCAAAAAGGAAATTAATATATGTCTTCTGAAAAAATTGTACCTAAGGAAAATCAGTAAAATGCTTTCATTTTGGCTGCTTTTGATAAGAAGCCTCCTTTGATTGAGTTAGCGTCACACCTGCAGTTCACCCTATTTCCACTGCAGTACTACTTCTGCTAAACAGCCGTTTTTGCAGAAGTCTTTGTTAGGTTACTACAGAGCTCCAAAAGGGAATGTGTACGCTCAGCTCCCCATCACTGTCTCTATCAGCTGAGTTATGACACTATCTTTCCCTGAAGTACCTAGTGTGAAAACAGACAAAACAGTAATATTTTGTGGAGTAAAGGGAGTTCTCTCGTTTTATTTCTTGCTGATTTTTCTCAGAAAGGAACTAACCTGTCCAAGAAACAGTTACACATAGTATTTACCCCAAACTACCCCCTTACCTTTCCTAAGACAGTAAGGCATGGCTTAGGCTCCAGCTCTGGCTGTTCCAGTTTCACCACTCCTACCCAGCCATATTCATACAGATCTTCCTCATCATTGCTATTACACAGTCCAAGTGGATGCATCTGAAATAGAATCAGAAAAAAAACCTTTAGCCAATCAGCAGAATTCAAAAACCATACAGACTGATTTGAATACCCTAGTTTATAACAAATACACACTTTTATTTATTAAAGTACACCAGAAAAATGGAAACATAAGGATGCATACATGAAGAATTCAGTATGTTTCCGAAGCATGCTCTGAGTACAAGATCATGGAATGTTAAGTGAGCTCACTGTCACTCAGGCTTACAATTAAATATAAGTCCTCTTCTCAGATATAAAATAATTAAATACAAAGCTCCACTTTGAATTGCAAACCACCCTTCCTTGCAAACTGACAGAAACAATACAAACTGCTTTGTGGAGTCACTCATAAAAGCTTTACGTGTCATAAGATGCAGAACAATGTTTGAGAGGTATTATCTTTTTTTTTTTTCTCATATTTGCACAATATTAACTGTCTGTCATCCTTTGGAACATGCCTATCATGTAGTTCAAAGTAAGGTATAAGAAACTTCAACTATTGTGGAACAGTCTCCAGTTTTTCTGAACCCAAATGAGAGGTAGGTATCAGAAAGCGAGAAACTTCAGTCTCTTTTTTAGATATTTGTGTTTCTTACACAAGGCAACAATACATGTTTAATTTCAGATATTCAATCTCTTCCTCCTCTTTCCAACACTATGTAGCTACTCTAATTTTATTACAGCAAGGAGCTTCCTATGCATCAACTTTTAAAACTTTTTTGTCTTTTCCAAGTTTGCTGTCCTTCATTAGGATAATATGTTTGTGTACAAACCAGGTTGTGAAACATTTAACTTCTTGCACTATTTACTATGTTCTCCTTGTTCTCTTTTTCCCTCAACTAATATCTCAGATTTTTCACAGACTCTTGCCTAAGAGTTGCCCAGGCTTTAACATATATGCAGAAAAAAAGTTATTTGCAAAAAAAGTCTGTACTTTATCCAGTTTTATGCCTTTCTTTCACCTTTGCCAAACTAACTGAAGAAAACCAAAAACTGGTATCACCACTACGACAATTTTGTTTTCTGGTAGCTGATTATAATAGGAGAAGATTATACTGCTCAATAATTTACATCTCGATATATCTATCTCACCGATCCATGCAAAGTAGCACCATGTAACGGCTGCTAATCCTGCCATTTCTTCTGCATCATCAGCTTGTTGTTTTGTCCTTTTCTCCCATGCCTTGTACCTTGATTTTCATTTTGCAAGTGATTCAATACAAGGAGAGCTTGTATTGAAGCTTGTACAATGTACAATGCTTGTACATTATCTTGTGGGGCCCTGACTTTCTGAATAACTTGAGTGATTGTTGTGAAATATGGGAAACACGGTGATCTGACACAATACAGGAGGTTTTCCTACTACTCATTATTTTTGAAGATTCATCACCAATCCACCTGTATTTTGAGAAAAAAAAAAAAAAGGCCACCACAATACTAGGCAGACAGTGTAGAATACTCCGCCTAGCTCTTACTCCTTCCTCTTTTTTTTTTGTTATGAGTTACTATTACACACTGCTGAGCTGTTTACAGTATCACACAGATGAGCAGCTCAACTTACTCTGTTTACAAGCTTGGGACAGGTACTACCACTGGAAGATGAGCCGCTCCTAAAACTCAGCATCTGATGGATAAACTATGCAGCACAGACACAAAAACAGGGACGGGAGTCAGGCAAAAGGTGCTCTCTCCAAAATTGCCAGGGCCGATATTCCAACATAATTAACCCCAAAAGGAGGCCATGGGATCCTTTAAGTAAATGCAAAGCTTTAATCTACATTAAATATCTAAAGAAACAGAGAACCATTCCCCTGATGTAATTCCCTTGACATACGCTGAATCAACTGAGCTTTGAAACCATAGCCTGTATCTAAGAAGTTTCTAGTTCAAAAACCTTTAAATGTGCTGGGGCATCTTCCACATGCCTGAAAGGGCAAAACTGAAACCACGACTCAGGTGCTTTTATCCAAGGCTACAAACCTGTATACATTGATGAGGGTTCAAAACAACTTCAGAAAGAGCCACGCAAATTTTAAGTGGGTTAGTGTTACAGAACAGACAAACAGTAAACCAACAAAGGAGGAACATTTTAGTTTGTAACTTTATCACCTCAAAAAAGTCTTGATGATGAAAAGAAAACTTGCACCTTTTTGTCCTTTTTTTCCCTGTGTGCTAGGACAAAGCATTACAGTGTCACAAACCACCATATGAACAGCTCAGGATCTTTCTATACACTGTCAGGATATGAAAAGTCTTCATCTTTTTTTCACGACCATACAAAAAAAACCACTGTCTCTACCCACTTTAGTCCAGAAAACATCTTGGAAGCAGACCAAGAGGAAGAGAAAATTCTTTCTGCAGCCACTTTCCTCCAGAATACTGTTATTCCGTAACAGCTTCCAAGTGCGAATAGCCCTTTAGATCACAGTCACCAAGCACATTCTGCAGTTATGTCCCCGGCAATCAGGATAAGCCTAAAGTTGAAAGAGCCTCTTCCTTTTACAAAGCCTGTGCTTCCTTACTTCTAAAAAGAATTTGGTGATTTTGTCTCCTTCTCTACAATAACACTACCCAACACTCTGTCTCCAGCAACAATGCCCCAAACACCTGAGAAGACAGCCTTCCTATTTAGAGGCAAAAAAAAGCTCCAAATTACACACCATTCTAAAGACAGTTAAATATTTGCAGTGCAGAATATTAAAGGCCTCTAAATAGGGTTTGCAAGACAGTCAGGAATTTGCAACAGTCAAGCACTTGCACGCCCTAGCTCAAGCATCTCACCCTCACACATAGGGCATGTTTTCCACGCGGCACAGAGCTCCCAGGCATTTAGCAAAATCAAAGTTGCATTTCTGAACATTCCTGTCTTCTTCAAAAAGCTAGGTGGCCTGGAAAAGGACCTACGCACAGTTTAGTAGACAAAAATCAAAGGCCTGGAAGCAGCAGAGCCTTCAAAACTCAAATAACCTCTATACTTCTACCAAGAACTGACAAATCACTTAAACAAAAAGCTTTGCTAGACCTTTGGGATGCCATAGCCAACAATTCCTTATGATTTTAGACTTTACTAAATAGGAGAAAAAAAGCTTTTTCAACCATGATGCGAATATTAACTTGATACCCTCAACCAGATCAATTAATAAAGATTGTTTACTAAATTAATAAATTTAATACCTTTATCAATGATCTGGAAGAGGGGATTGAGTGCTCCCTCAGTCAGTTTGCAGATGACACCAAGTTGGACAGGAGTGTCGATCTGCTTGAGGGTAGGAAGGCTCTGCAGAGGGACTTGGACAGGCTGGACTGATTGGCCAAGGTCAGTTGTACGAGGTTTAACAAGGCCGAGTGACAGGTCCTGCGCACTGGCCTCAACAACCCCATGCCACGCTACAGGCTTGGGGAAGAGTGGCTGGAAAGCTGCCCAGTAGAAAAGGACCTGGGGGTGCTGGTCAACCTCTGGCTGAACATGAGCCAGCAGTGTGCCCAGGTGGCCAACAACCTCCTGGCCAGCAGAAGGAGGGAAGTGATTGCGTGCCCCTGCACTTGGCAATGGTGAGGCACCTGAAAGAGGGTCGCTTTAGACTAGAAATTCTTTAATGTGAAGGTGGTGAGATACTGGAACAGGTTGTGGATGTCCCCTCCCTGAGAGTGTTCAAGGCCAGGTTGGATGGAACTTTGAGCAACCTGGTCCAGTGGAAGGTGTCCCTTCCCAGGGCAGGGGGGTTGGAACGAGATGATCTTTAAGGTCCCTTCCAACTCAAACCATTCTATGATTCTATGAATGACTGCAAAAATAAGGAGCAATTAGGGACATAACAAACTACAAACCAACCTATGGCTCCTGTAAATCTCATTCCAGGTTCGTATCATACACCAACAGCAGAGCTTTGCTGAAATGGAGGCTGCCATATACTTTGTTTCCTGCCTCCAGCGAGCTGTAAGCCAGCAGAAGCTGCCAAGGCTGAAATTACTGGATCATTTTGACTCTAGTTTCAACCCAAATGGAATAATGAGACCCCTAAAAAGGCACTCATCTCTTTCTGACAAACTGCTAACAACATTTATTGTCCCTATAGTTCCCCATGACAGAAGTGCGGGACTCTGTCTCCTGTTGTATGAAAAAAATTGGTACCCAGCTTCCAAGATCATAAAGGATCATAGAATCATAGAATGGTTAGGGTTGGAAGGGACCTTCAAAGGTCATCTAGTCCAACCCCCCTGCAAGGAGCAGGGACATCCCTGACTAGATCAGGTTGCTCAGAGCCTCATCCAGGATGGCCACTCCTGTAGTGCAGCTTCCAGTAAGAAGAAGGTAGAAACAGACACCATATCTAGTATGTCCTCCCTTCCAGCAGAGGTATATATTGTCTAAAAAGACCAGAGGAAAACCCTTTCATCTCACCACCAGACCAGCCAAGAAGTAAGACTCTGAGAAACTGCATGCGTTAAGAATGACTCAGAGAGCATCATGTGCTTACAGCCACCTTAGACAAAATACACATGACGATATTAGCTACTATCATCTGAGGCATGTGTACCATGCAGTAGGTAGCAGGCACCTAAGTTTGAAATCCAGAGACTGAATTTTAGAACACGCACTAAAACCAAGATCAGTAAGTCTAACTAAATGAGCCGTCTCTCTGAAAAGCTGCACAAGACTTCAAATTGAACGTGTAATATGAAGCTGGACTGGAGAACAGGTAAGAATGAAGAACTGTATGAGATCTGAGAAATATCAATTATTTTTCTGGCAAGCAAAATTCTTCTGCTCAGTATTTACTAACCACTATATGGTATTCTGAAACTTGTTTTCCAAATACCAGCAGCCCCTGCTTCTTGAACCTAGTCCAAAGAACTACATTTCCTATCAAGTTTCTGAACTCTAGCCTGATGCAAGAACCTAAAAAAGGAATCCCTGGCAAGTTTGTCAATAAAGGGGAAAAAAATCAGCAGAAACTCATCTCCTCAGTACAGGACTCATGCCATTCACATAGTTGTATTCACTCTGAGGGAAATAATTTTTCAAATTCTTGTCCAAACCCATTAATTGAACCCACTTAGAACACACACTTTTACTCACAAGCTATAGCAAGGCTGTACTATGAGCTAGCTACTAGAAGAAAGCTGTGCTCTGGCTAGCGAACAAAACCGAACAGCTGTTACAGAAGAATTCTCCTCCAACATGGGCCTGCTGGCTACTACCATTGCTGCGCAAGGACAAACCTGACCAAAGCAAGTGGATTCCATTTTGTAGTCCAATGAGCAGGGCACAGAGTATCTACCCACAGAAGCCTGAAGGAGAGAGAAGACCAAAATTTATTAAACTACCACAGAATGGCAAAATGATCTTGCACGAGAAACCTCAAACCCAAATGCAAAACCCAGTGTAAGCAGTAAGCAAAACTAATAGGGTGCCGCAGGCTCTGTGCTGGCAAACGTAGAGAATTTGCTAGGTACTTCTGCAGGCTACAAACTCATGAGGATTTTGTTGCATCACACTGGAATCTCACCAGAGTAATTAACGAAACAAATTATATTATGGCAGCAATACTCCCTCGAAGTCTGTACGTTTCAGGAAGGGACAATTGACAAAAACATTGCAATGTTCAATTAAAAACATGTGCATTGCAAAGCCAAACTGTTCCTGGACTGTTTGTTCCAGTGAATGTGAAGATCTACAGGACCTACACAACTCATAGAGTTGGGTTTTTTTTTTCAATTCACACTACAATTAAGGATCCCAAAGGACCTAAACAAACAAACAAAAAAGACAACAAAGGGTACATTCACATCATGTGAAGATCACAAGTGAGCTTCAACCTTCAAGCCATTAAATCCACATGGTATATCATGTCACCAAATATTTATTGGCTTGGGTGTGGAAGCAGGACAGCCATGTCCACACACATCAGGCTGATCCTGTTATATTGCTTTAGGGCCTGTGTTAGTTTGGATAAAATCAGGCTGTTGTTTCTGTGTCTTACATACTTCCAGTAGTTCGCAGAGAGACAGAGCGTGTCAACACTGTAAACAGATTCCCTAATTTCAGTCCCACTGAAAAAAAAAACCAACACAACCCCAATAGATCCCAACTTTTCCCCCTTCCTGACAAGACATCAGTTCTAATCAATACAAGCCAGGTCTGGATAACAAAATCAGAACAGTCTTGAAAACCTCAATAACATGCCTCTAAGACTCAGCATTACCTTCCATAACTTTCTTCTGGTTGAATTCTTCATTATAAATTTAATTCTTTAAATCCTACAAGTCACGAAACATTGTTCTTTGCCCTCCACCCTTTGGCCAAAAGTGGGGCTAAACTTAAGGTGCAAATCAGAAGTGTCAACCCAGTAGGATAATTCTGGAAAATACGTATTTAAGGTACAGAAAAATCCAGAGAGTCAACATTGAGGCCAGTAGACATGGGTTGCATCAACAGAAAACTTCCTGTCCACACTCCATCACATCAAGCTAGAGGTAGCTGGTGGATTCTACTTGGATTCCACAGGCTTACATTGCAGTAGTCTCAGTAGATCACGACAAACAGAATATATTGCAATTTTCTAAAACATGGGTATCAACTAAAAGTGCAACATGAGCTAGTGAATTTAAGAATTCAAGCTTAAAACACTTCTACTGACTAGGTGCCTAGATGTGGTGAAACACCACCCACTGGGGCAGACAGTGCTTACAACGGGACTCCTGCAGTGCAAGTGCCTGTCATGCTTTTGCCTCTGGTTTACAGGTGAATTAGCCATGAATCTCAGACAAAGTAGTTGTTTTCTTACTCTCCATCTTGGGGAGAGTAAGATTGTGTTGATTTTAGCAAAGCGTTTGACACTGGTCTCCTTCAACATCCTTGCTGACAAGCTGCTAAAATATGGACTAGACAGTTGGACCACAAGATGGTGGAAAACTGGCTGAACTGGCTCAAAGTCTGTAGTTATCACAAAGAGTGGTGGTTAATGGCTCAAAGTTGAAATGGCAGCTGGTCACACGTGGAGTTCCTCTGGAGTTGATACTAGATCTGATACCATCCAATATCATTACAAACAACCCAGATCAGAGGACCGAATGCACTCTCAGTGAAGTTTGTAGAAGACAACAAACTGGGAGGAGCAGTAGATGTGCCAGGAGGAAGGGCCACAAGACACAGTCACTGTGGCAGGCTGGAAGACCAGGCCACCAAGAATTGCATTAGGTTTAATTAAGATAAATCTGAAGTCCTACATGTGGGACAGAGTAATACTGAGCAGCAGTACAGGCTGCATGTGGTCTGACTGGCTGCAGCGTAGCTCTGCTGAAAAAGACATGGGGCTTCTCATGGACAGTAAAACTGAATGTAAGTCAACAGCTGAGGCTGCACCTGGAGCAGTGTATGGCCAGCAGGTCAAGGAACGTGCTAATTTCACTGTACTTGGCACTTGCTAGACCATACCTGGAATAATGTGGTCAGTTTTGGTTGAAGAAGGTCCAGCAAAAGGCCAACAAGATGATAAAAGAGTTGGAGAACTTGACATATGAAAAGGGTTGAAGGAATTCCATTCATTCAGCCTAGACAAGTGAAGGCTCAGGGAGATCTAACCAGTCTTACAGGTAGCTATAGAGAAGACAGTGGTAGTCTTTTCATCATGGCGCACGATGACCAGACAAGAGACAACAGATTTTCAGGGAAAATTCTGTTTAGATATACGGAAACAATTCTTAATTGTAAGGACAATTAAACAGCGGAGCAGGTTGCCCTGAGAAGTGGTAGAACATCCCCCACTGGCAATATTCAAGATTTGGCTTGACAAGGCCCTGGATAACAAGGATGCTAAGGATGTGCCTTCAAAGGAAAGCTGGATCAGATCATCTCCAGAAATCTCTCCGAGCCTAGACTTTTCTACCATTATTTGATTGTAAGTTCCGTTCTCCAAATCAAGGTAAAAATAATTTGCAAAAGCTACAGATCTACCATGCTGCAACTTCAGCAAGCTATTGTCGGGAACCTATAATGGTTCAATATACATATCCCATTAGACATTCAACTGTTTTATGAATAAGCATCTCATTAAATAAAATTTTATTTCTATTAAAGTTAGACTTGTTGGACTACCAGACTGAACAGCATATAGAATGAAAACTCAGTAGTGTAAAAATTTCCAGTTCTCTGCAGAGCTTCAATCCTCATTCACTGTCAAAGGGAAGGAGTAAATAAAGAATCATAAAAGTGACAGCGGCAGGAGTGAGAAAGTTTTAAATATTAAGTTTAGCTTCAACAATAACCAAATTGTAAGGGCAGGGAAAAGAAAATCTCGGAGAACAGAACTGCTGCTATCTGATGTGTGCACCTTCCTCCAAGCTGGCTAGTGCTAGCCAACTTCAGACCACGTACTGGATGGCAAACCCATCGGCCAATTCTGTACAGCCATTCGCATGCACTGCAGGTGGGGGGGCAGAGAACAGTAGGGTTGGTTCATTCACACTACTGATGCAGCTGTCACAATGAACTGAAATAACATACACTCATATTTGGAAAGTTATCGGCAAAGCTTACTTCGACAGGACACATACAAGAACTCTGGAATGAAAGTGAAGGATTTCAAGTTTCCTTGGAAGATTCTGCTCTAGATTTCACCTTTCGCTGCAGGGATAATCTTTTCTCAGCATCAACAGCAGATTACTGTATAGGGTATTAATACTGCTAAGACAGCTTCTTTCTACACCTAACAGAACAGCTAATCTCTGCTCTATTTTTCCTCCTTTCTAGTCTTGGATGTACAAGATGTGTGTTTAAGGTTGCCAGCAATTATTCGTCAGCATCAAAAATGTTTCTGATAACCAAAAAGCAAGGCCTAACCTTAACATAACCAGACACATCAGTAAAGGCAAATATATAGACACTCTGCAATACTGGCTTGCCAAAACCACAGACTTCATGAAACAGTATGAAAAACAATCACCTGAGCAAATGAAGTTATTACAATGCATTCACTTTGTCCTTGTTCCTATTCCTACAGAACTAGACCTCTTCTGAAGACGACCTTTATTCCAAATCAGGTTGCCTCAAATTACTTGGTTTTACATAACATTTTTTGTTAGCACTTGGCTCTAATCTGAAGCTTTCAGTGCACTCAGAGAAGGAATCTGTGGGACATCATGCATGTAGTGATGCTTGAAGTAAGAACCGAAGTAAGAACTTGTAGCAAGTTACCAGTTTCCCACTCAAAAAAAAAAAAAAAAAACATTAGAAAACAAGTGAAGGATGTTAAGTGAGATGTATTTTCACCATAGTGTACAGGTCAGAACAAATCTATAGATTCTTCCACTCGTAAGCGACAAGTAACCAAGGGAAAAAAACCCACACAAAACAAAACACAGAGTACTAGCTCATATTCAGTGAGAAACATGGAAAGTTCATGTGAGAGCAGTGATGAGAGCTCGGCTCATTTCATACACTGCCTTGCACCAAGACAGCCTAGAAACTGGCCCGGTCCCATGCAATAAAGTCTGTGCTTTGTCCCAGCAGGCACTACAGATTTGACAGCTCTATGACACTGAACAATTACCCATGCATTCATTAACTCCACTGAAAAACACCTAACTTGTCCATTGTCTCTCAGCCCTATTTTCCTCCAGCATCAGAAAACAGAAAGAATGTAAGAATTTGAAATTTACCCAAAGGAGCCCAAATCATGTAAGATGAGCACCTAAAAGAAGAAAATCTAGAGTTCACTAGTAGAACTACTTCTGTCTTCAATTCACTGCAGTGACAAGATCAAATCTAACCGAGCCTCTGCTACATACTGCCATGACTTTAAAAAAAAAAAAAAAAAAAAAAAAAGGAAGTCTCCACTTCATTCATGTGAGAAGAAATTAAACCATGACAAGGAATAGAGCACAGGGCCAAAACCAGGCAACTGGGTAGAGAGGAAAAAAGTAGTAACATAGAGAGGTTCCATCAGGGCACAAAGTAAGCCTTTACAGAGCAAAGGCAAGACACCTGGCTAACACTCTCTAGTGAGAACGGTGACTGGACTAATTGTATAAGGTATTCCAGTAGAGCTTACATATTAAAAGAATCCATATGAGACCCAGAAGGCTGCGAAACAGTCAAGTTAGTGTTAGGAAGACTTTTTTTTTTTGCATTTCCTCTGCAATTTTACCTTCTTACTTATTAAAAGAGAAAGCACTTCTTAAGGACTGCAAAGATTATTTTGTGTTCATTCTCCAGGATAGACTTCGGTCATCTCAGCTGATAGATTTCCCACTGACTGCTGCCACCGCCGTGATTTTGATCTTTGACATAATGCAGCTGCTAATACAGCTGCATCACCACAAGACTGTACTGTATGTGTTCCTGCTACTTACAAATGCAGTGGAATGAAGAACTTAATTTTCCATCTCCGTTTACTCTTCTGTATCAGCAGAGTAACCTGCCGCCAAAAAAAGGTGATTTAAGGATCTTGGCTGCAACATTCCAACTCAGCATTACTAAGACCCAACCAGAAAGAAAAGGCTCAGGCTGTAGCTTCTCTGTATCAGTGCTTTTTGGAAAAGATATCAGTAGAATGTGCCATTACAGATGAGCAAAAACTGCACAAATGGGAAAAAAAATCTTTCAAGATCTAAAAAGCATTTTATTTTTTAACAAGTTAGGAGTTGCTATTGTCTCTGCAGCCTGATAAAACACAAGGTTTTTACGCTGGCAGTAGCTGGAACAGCAGCCTTTTCTAAAAAGGTGAAAGCAGAATCATTTCCTCTTAGCCCTGTGCTCCTCTAGACCATGCAGCTTTGCTGTGCAGGGAGGAACGTTTGGACTGTAGCACAAGTACAAAATTCCATTAAAACAGTTTTTTTGCTTTCAGACTTCCCCCCCCCCCCCCCCCCCCCCGTTTTGAAAAAGAACATCCTGCCAAAAACCAAATCACCACAAAATGTAACATTATAGGACCTGGGCATTTCAGTAGTGTGCTTTTCTTGGCTATCAGTTGTGACCGTGCGGCTCGACCCAGCGATTAGCATTGAACCCACAAGTGGCCTCCAACTTTCTCTTTAGCAAGAGCATCAAGCATTCCTGAAATACTCTCGCAGTCCACTTTATTCCAGGAAGTATGCCAAAAGGAATGATGAGAAGCCCAGCCTGTGCTGTAATTAAATGTAAAAACAGAGATATGCTGTTGAACACATCCACCGCACAGAAAACGCCAGTAAAATTCTACAACACAGCCAGGTCAGTACTGTACACAGCCCACCACATCCTGTGAATGGGAGCAGCAAACTTTGAGGAGCAGCCAGAGTAGGTTTTGTTACCTTGGGAGCCAGACCTGGGCACTGATCTAGCCGATCAGCACACTCATCACCTGAAGCAAGAAGCAGCATCATTCCCTTTCTCCTTTGACACAGGGATACCCAACCCGTGAGTACATGAAGTGCTTGTGAGCAATTCACCTCTGCCACAGCCCAGCTTCAAATCCCTCAGGAGAGGAAGAAAACTGCCACCTGAACGACATGTATCCACAGTCGCAGACACCCACAGCATGTGCACGGTAACAGATGTGTACAAAACTGTAAATTCAGCACACCTGCCTTAGATTTACTGCACAGGCAGAGATCAAGCGTACTGCCTGCGCTATGCAGCCGAGCGATCTACTGCAACAAAGCAACTGGACACTATTACAAACACTTTGCAAGGGAAGCTCCCAGCCCATTCAAACAGAAAGCTGGCCTCTCCTTCCTTCAAAGCGTCTCAAATGCAAAGCTCCACAAAAAGATGTGCATACCCAAGATAATGCGAGGGCAGATTCCTTCTCGCAAGAATTTACATGCTTTGATTACACTGAATTCTCCTACGACAGTATCGATAGAGCAAAGGAGAACAAAGTCATGTTCTGCATGACACCCTCTAAACTGGAGAGACAGGGATTTGACAGATGAACCACTCAACGGATAACAAATTGGCTAGGTGGCTGCATTCAAAGAGTTACGATGATCGGTCAACCACTCGATGTCCAAGTGGAAACCACTGATGAGTGGTGTTCCCTCACGTGTCCGTATTGGGACCAGCCCTGTTTAACATCTTTGTTGTGGACACAAACAGCGGTATAGAGTGCACCCTCAGCAAGTTCACTGATGACACCAAGCTGTGTGGTATTGTTGACACCGTGGAGGGAAGGGATGCCATCCAGAGGGACCTTGACAGGCTGGAGAGATGAGCCCGTGCAAACCTCATGAAGTTCAACCAGGCCAAGTGCAAGGTCCTGCACCTGGGTCGGTGCAATCCCAAATATAGGCTGGATGATGAGTGGTTTAAGAGCAGCCCTGCGGAGAAGGACTTGGGGGTTCAGGTGGATGAAAAACTGAGTATGAGCCAGCAATGTGTGCTTGCAGCCCAGAAAGCCAACTGCATCCTGTGCTGCATCAGAAGCAGCATGGCCAGCAGGTCGAGGGAGGCGATTCTGCCCCTCTACTCTACTCAGGACTCTTTATCAGGCAGTGTAGTGACAGGATGAGGGGTAATGGTTTTAAACTGAAAGAGGGTTGATTTAGACTAGAAATTCTTTACTGTGAAGGTGGTGAGATACTGGAACAGGTTGTGGATGTCCCCTCCCTGAGAGTGTTCAAGGCCAGGTTGGATGGAACTTTGAGCAACCTGGTCCAGTGGAAGGCGTCCCTTCCCAGGGCAGGGGGGTTGGAACGAGATGATCTTTAAGGTCCCTTCCAACTCAAACCATTCTACAATTCCATGCCTAGATAACTCATCTCACTTAAACCAGAAGAGTTATAGTAGAAAATGAAGGAAGGGAGAGGGAAATGTTCTCACACAAGCCAAAGGAAGACTGTAAAATGAAAGCCAGTAAATATCATACTTTTATTTCAGAGGAAAACTTAGGTATACAGCAGTTGCCAAAATGGATCAGACTACACCACCGACATTAGTAGCTCCTAGAATACAAGGCACGGAGTTAGAATCTGCATGTCCTACTTTGCTCAAGTTGTACAAGAATAAACAAATTACACAAAGAAGGTAGGTACTAAAAAGACATATCAATGTTAGATTTCTTTTAGAGAAGGAGCAGAGGGAACCCTGCCCTTGTCCCATTAAGTCTCTTATTTCCAAGGGACTAATCTATTACTTTTACTAGTTTACATCTTTGTTTACTGTTTCTAGCTGGGGCGAAAGGATAGAGGCTGTTTTTTTTTCCAAACAGAGGATAATACTAGAAGATCCAATTAAAAAGCAATATTACAGATAAGGATGAACTAGTTACATGCAGAGATCACAGATACCTCCCACCTCCTATTCTTCTAATTTTGGGTGGTATGCTGCACTGAGGCATTCCAACTGCTTCCACAGGCACATCCAAGTTATTCTCCTCATGTTGCTGTAAAATACCCTGTAACGTGTAACTCCTGACTTTATTCATCAATATTCAATGGCAACGTCAACTGCCATTCTGGTCTCCATGCCCAGACTTCAGTAAAGCCTGAGAAAACCTCAGATAGATTTCAGTGCTGATACAGGTAGATCAAAGTGATTTCACCACTGAGGAAAAAAGTGAGAAAGGAGATGGTAAAATTTGGAAAAGTGTGTACACACTGTTAGTTACAGTGCTCTGTACTAAAACACCTCACCTGTTCACCTTTCACTGTAGCGAAAATTGGACATTTATTCATATGCTTTGTTTGATCCCTCATAACACCTTACTTCTTACTCTACAGCTGCTGTTTCACTGTAAGACTCTCATGAAGGATTTTGCCAGTATTTAGCAAAGCCTGGTTGTTTGGATTTCCAAAAGTAGTCAGGGTCCACGCAAAATTCGACCTAGCCACAGGGCTCTAGCGCGTCCCTTTCCATTTCACATCATAGCCTTCAGTAGCAGATGACATCTTTTGTGCTGTCTTTGAGAAGGTGCGTTCACTGGGGCCAGAGGGAGGGAAGAGGAAGAGAACACGCACACAGAGAAAGGCTGTCCTATAACTAAGAGCAATATTGTCCTTAAAAAGAGGGATGGGGGAAGGGAACAAATGCAAGTAGATTGTTATAGGAAGAATGTGGTGTTCTCACCACAAAACGAATCAAACTTCCTTTGTCCTACATACAAATGCCAAGCAGAAACTGCATTTCTGCCAGAAACCATTTTCCATATGCAAGACAACATTTTACCCATATAGAGAGGTAAAAGCCACAGAGAAAAAAAGAAGTTGAGAACATAGAAAGGGAGGCTTAAAACGCACAAGACTCCATCCCATCCCCCTCCCCTCATGCCAACCTCTCATCTATAATCCAACACAAGAGAGACAACAGGCAAACAGCAAGAGGTCATCTTCAAAGGGCTGGTTGCCAAGGGAGGCCAGTGGAGAGAACACAGGCATGTCCCCCCATCAAAGTCCAGCAGCTGTGAGAGAGCCACAGAGGTGCAGCTTCCCCTGGGGCTGCAACGAAATTCAGAAGTGGAGGACAGTGCTGGAGCTGCTCTAGCCGGCAATATAAAATGCGTAGCTTTGCACTTTGCAACAGAGAAAGCACAAGAGAGAGGGTTATGATTTTAATCTTCTCCATCCATTTTCGCACTTCAGATACTTCGACTACTGTTTAAACTCATCAGATCCATCCTGTAGAACCACGGCAGCAGTAGGCAGAAGGCAGCACCAAAGATCAACTTTCTGCTCAGTTCAAAATTAAAACCTTGGCTCAGTGACTACATGTAGAACGGAGATGGAAAAGGTACAGCAGATAATGCACAGCTAGCTGTAGTTCCATTACTTCTCACAGAAAATACAAATCCATTTCCACAGTTGGAGCCTAGGAGACTGTCCCACAGGAAAAACTGTCTGCACAAATATTACCCAACAAAGCATGTGTCATTTTCTTTGGAGAAAGTACAAGGTAATAACACGGACTCCTAGCTACCTGCAACATTTGCACAAAAAAAATAAGAAGCCAATGTATGAACAACCACAGATTATTTTTCTTAGAACTCTCAGAATTTTAGCTCTTTTTATTAGATAAGTACATGATGATCGCATGCGAAAATTAAACTCCTAGTCCTCAAATATAGGAAAGGAAGCCACAAAAGCAAGCAGTGAAATATAACAGACTAAGTAAAACCAGAAAGGAAAGAGGAATCACAATTGCTCTAGTATGAACAAAAATTTAAAAATTAAAATTCTCACTTTTGTAGTTCCCAGAAGCTAGTGGCTATTCTGTTTTAGAAAAATGAATGTTAACATTCCCTGACAAGCGGCTTCATTAGCCAACAGAACTTCAAAATACAGTTGTTGAATTATGTAATTATGTAATGGTAGGATAGAAATAATTTCATTATATTACCTCCCACCCCATGCCTATAATCTTCCCCAAAACACACAAACAAAGGCAGCAGCTGGCACTTGCTAAGGACGAACCGACACACTTTTTTAGCATGCACTTCTGAGTATGAGGTTTCAGTTGACAGACTGAAAGTTGACAGATTGAGTGAAAATTCAAATGGCACAGAACTACATGGTCTGAACAAATCCTCTGGGTTGCAATACAAAGGTCGAAACGAAGGAAGGTTTTAATATTTAGGAAGTTCTTGACTATCACCTTGCCTGAAAGTCAGTCTGGAAGCACTACCAAGGAGCAAAAGGTACAGCGATACAGTATTAGACCTGTTAGTCAGCATGAAAAAAGTTTTTCAAGGCTGAAACATAATAGTTCATATATATATATATATATATACACACACACACACACCCCCCCCTATTTCTTAGGTCAGCGTGTGAACTCATCTTTGAATATTTACATACAGACTCTTTCAAGATTCTATAAACCATACAGTCTCTGACTAACAGAAGTTCCTTCAGCCTGTGCCTCAGAAGATGCTCTCGTAAGTTTTTATATATGACAACAGTACTGATGCCCTCCACTATGGCAAGGCACATTAAACAGCCTAAAACAAAATATTGATTTTTTGTCTTTCAAAGTGATGCGCCAAAGCTGATTAAAAAAAGAAAGCCTGTTGTCAGAAGACTTAAATTCAGTACATAAGTGCCCGCAATACCACCAGAGGATTTTAGGAGACTGAAACCAAGGACGCGTTGAAAATCCTACATACTGGACATTTATTTAGTTTTGTATCTCTAAGAACAGAGCAGAGAGTAAGGAGTTCGTGTGTGCACACACAGCAGAACTGACCTTCACCTACTCCACACAACACGATGATCAAACTTGGAGTTGTGCTGCTTACCTGGACATTTGTCACCATGTCTTCAACACACTGAGTACCCCAGAGAAGAGCTTCCTTGAGAACTGGAGCACTGTATATCAGCTTTGTTTCCTTCTGTGAGCACTCCTACCATGGCTTACTCTCCGGAAAAAAAAAAATCACCATCTCTTTGAGACTGTGCTTGGGAGATTTGCTGTCGGCTCGCTGGTGGGAGTATTGATTTCTCAGCTCCCAGAGCAAGCAGCATGTCCCTGAGGCACAGGCCCAACAGAGGTCAGGTTCCTGCATCTGCTGTTCTCACCACCCAGACTAGACTTTCCAGCACCCAATTTTCTCCTCCACATTCTCTCTCAGCTGCTCCCCCTACGTCGCATAATTTCTAAGGAATCTTATTTATCCCTCTGTTGTGAGATGAAGCTACCTGCACTGCATACACTGTCCAGTCTTTCCTCACTCCTCTGCACAAATCACTCCCTAGCCCCCGTCAGACCCAGTCCACTGCAAACCCCTTCACACATCTCTCTTATGACCTAAGAGGAAGACAAATATTGAAATCAGCTATGGGTATTATGGGTCTTAATTACACATTTTCATTCATTATGCTGCTACAGAGTTAGACTATTTCAGACACCTCCCCTTACTTCTTACCTTTGCGTGCATTTCTCTGAAGCTTAACCTTTAAGTTTTCTAGATTTGTAAACAGGTGGTTCTCAAGTCACCTATGATAACTATCATATCCTTATAGAGAATTTTATCATAAATAACAAGGCACTCTTCCCTCTCCCTACATTTAACCTTAGCTCACGTTGCAGCAACCAGAAAAATGCTCAAGAAAATATCTGTGACAATTTTTACAATCTGAAGATAGAGTTCCATCCTAAATCGTTTTTCAGAGTTTACCTTTTGGTCAGATTTGTGTTTATGTTTTATAAGCCATCCTGGAGCAACAGACAAAAAGGTAAAGTTTGCAGAAGTTCTTCTTCAACCTCAAGCTGCCACATGCCTTCTCATATCCCAGCTTCTCCACTTTGTGCTCCAAATTTTCCCTAACTCTCTTCTCCAAGGCCTATCACTTGACCTCTTTTTCAGTTTGACAAACGAATATACATCAGTGGATTTGGTTCCAATTTACGACTTCTGTCCGTGTTACGACATTTTAAGGTGTTAGGGAAATTGCAGAGGGAAAAGAGCCAACTGATTCTGAAAGCACAGACCTCCAAACAGGTACAACCTCCTGTTTGTTTCTAGACTGTCTCCTCTTCCCTCAACATCAAGTTCTCAAGAAACAACCTCCACAGCCTCCTTCAGGCTCTGCCCCTGCTTTGCACTCCCATTCACTGGGCAAAGTCCAAATATCACATCTAGTTTTACACACATTCCTTTTGTCAAGCCCAACGTTATAGCAGACTTCAGCGCAACCTCTCCAACCTATTTAAGATGGAAATAAAGGCGAAGCCAGAGCCTCCGCTGCAGCTACACGAGACAAGGCTCTAGAACAGGCTGTATGCAAAGGAACATGACTTCCTTTATTGGAAGGAGAGGTGACTCTCTCATCATACTTCAGCTTGCCTCACAGCAGGAATCGGACGCATTCCCCCATTTCCTCTGACATCCCCCCCAACTCCACAGGCCCAGGATCCTCTCAAGGCCACTCACTCCACTTCCGAGCCCCTGGAATAAGCAACGCGCTCTCAGAGAGACACCGGCTATGCTCTTCCAGCCAGTCTCCTCGCGCGCTGTGCAGCCAGGAGCGCACCGGCAGACCCATGTTACGCTGCCGCACCGCGCCACGGCGCAGGGAACAGGCCAGCCTGCTGCTGGGCCTCACCCTGACGGAGGACGGCGGCGGCTGGATTTCTGTTCCAGTGGAGTAATTTTCCTTTACAACTGTATGGAAATCATTCCTTTCCCCTTCTGCTTAACTTCCTCATTCACAGTAGAGTACTCACAATCAAGTACTTTAAAAAAAAAAAAAAAAAAAAAAAAGAAGAAAAAAAAAAAGTAGTGGCCAGTATTACGGCATTATAAACCAGGTGCAAAGAGTTGTTCCTGGAAACAGATTAAGGTTTAATGTCTTTTTTCCATTAAAGAAAATATCTAGCTCACTGGGTTCTCCATTTCAGATAAATTAATGAGTAACTGCACTGTTTTCAAAGTCTTCTGTTACAATAATTCAGTGAATATTGAGACCTTCTATGTTATCAGATGGGAAGAAACACTCAAATCCACTGGGGAAAAAATGCCCTTCCTAAAAACAGCCACCTGATGGCAGCCTGTGGCTTCAGTCCTATTGTTCCAAGTGGCAACTGGCAACCATTTTGAGTGAGATTAGCTCCACACTGAGTCACCACTGAAGAATGTTCTGTAGTAGGGAGAATGACTTCAAAATAAAAAGCTATTCTTAATTCTAATGTAGCCCATTGCTGAAATAGTCACTGCAAATACTCCCATTTCACACACTGTGAAGAAGTTCTTCCCTCTTCCAGCTTCAGTTTGTTTTATTTTGCACAGCAGATAACCAACTTAGATGTAAACCTGTTTCCACAACTCAGTCCAGTGCACTGTTCAAAACCCTTTGTCAGCACGCAGGGCTGACCGACGTACAGTCTCACTCCCCGCTCACAGTCTGTGCTGTCACCTCTTGAACTAGAACTCTACTCTACACTCAAGAAATTAAGAGTCCTTAGTTCTTTTCCATCTTTCAAAGATGGAAACTTAGCATTTGGTGCCTGAAGGATTCATTTTCTATTATTCAAAGTCAAACTAACCATAATGAAAGTTCCTGAAACTCTGGAGACCTGACGCACTCCCCTTACAGAGAGGTTAAGAGACCTAAGAGCAAAATTCAACTTCACTTTGAATACAGAACTGCGGAACTGAACTGTTTTACAGAACTGTAAAACAAAACAGCTCTCCTCAGCTTCTTCTCTGACACCGTACTAATGTACATGCTTATTATACTACAGCATCCTATATATGGGGGAAAAAATGAAGGTATCACAAGTTTCTAAAATTTAAAATTTACCTAAGCTTTTTTGTCCAGATAATTTTCTCTGACTTTGCTGTTCTACGTGGTCATTTTTATCTAAATTGTATAGGAATGCTAAGGCTGGAGTAGCAAGTGTTTCATACTTTATGCGCGAGATTTAAGGTAGCCCAATTCACCCTTAATTTTAGACACTTGTGCTGTATTTCAGGACACAACAACAGCTTTCACTCCTCTCCTCACCTCTTTCTGGATTCCTCCTTTCCATGGCCACTAATCTATTGCCTCATCTCTCTTCTCTTCCAGAGTACCCCTTCACTTCTTCTCTTCCACTCCACCCCATTTTTTCCTTTTTTTTTTTTTTTTTTAACCCAACTCCTGTAGCACTGGCATACAGTCCATGCTAGTAAGTCCAGCAAAACTTATTGGCTTGTGTTTAGCCCTGTGAATCTACTGTTGGCACAGCTCACCATTGAGGTATGCCTCACTGACTGGGAAATTAATGGTGTTAAACTGTACTCCAAGAACGCAGCTGTGTGGGGCAAACAAGTGCTGTCTGCAGGACGTTTCTGTCACATGTTAGAAAAACTGGACAGTGCAGTGAATGAGGTAAGATACTATGAGAAAAGAAAATACAGAGTTGTAGTTAAAGCAGCTGAATGCTTCCCAAGAGACTGGATTGCTTCCTCTGCCACAGAGTTCTATGCAATGTTGGGCAAGTCATAAAAACAGCCATACAGGGCGTGACCAAAACTCCGACCAGCACGGTATCTATCTCCAGCAGTGGCCAACTGCAGAAGTCTGGAGAATAAGAAAAGCAGAATAGATAAAGAATGATTCTTCTTTTGATGCAGCCTGTTAATTAAGGCTACCAGTGATTAAAAGACTTCCAGAGCTGAGGCCTCACCCAGAACATTGTGTTTCATAGTAAGCAATGCATCTCTGTTCCATGACTTTGCCTCCTCCCTTTTTGATGACACCCGAATTTTTGGCTTTTACACCATCCAACAGCAAGTAACACAACTTACCATTTTAAAAATACACATTATTTTGCTAACTTTAAAGCTGTTATGTGAATTTCACTGACTATGCTCTGATAGTGCTTGTACTCCAAGGAATAACCAATAATTGTTCCTTAGTCATTGTCTCTGCATCAGACTTTACTCAAAGTCTCTTGTCAACAAGCCTCTTTTCCAAACTGATAAAATTCAGTCTTTTTCAGTGAGTATTGCTACACTACACGATGAGGCTGATCCACAACTTGCGACCTACTTGTTCCTTTTTTTAGTCTCCCTATCCAGCTTTACACTGCACTGACTTGAACTGCACACAACAGTCAACCTCTTTTGGAGCCCAGTGGTGCTCATGAGATATTCTGCTTTGGTAGGTCCTCTCCTAGTAATTGCAACACTCTCATGAAATTTTCAATGTTACCTCTACCAAGGTAAGGTTTTCAGAGTACACTTTATTTTTAAGAAGGAAAAGAAATCTTAGCAACAACTTTGAGAAGCCTTTTATGATCCCTCTTTGTTTTCCCTGGTGCATGCCTCCAGCTTGCATTACAACTAACCAAGACCCTTCCCAAGATCAGCACTGATACCTAACCCGCCGCATATACAGCTGTGACTTGTTGGGGTGAATCCCTTTAACTAAGGTCCTTAGACGGCACTTTCACCCAGAGATAAACACAGAGCAGGGTCTGCAGAAAATGTGACATACACAGAAATAAAGACAAGGTCAATGGAATCTGTGCCCGATCACAAAAATAAACAGAAAAGGCTAGGCGTTGTGAAAAGAACAAACATACTCACAAACACATCTCTGTATTCCTCTGATAGGGAACCGCTAATTTTGTCAGTGATATTTAAATAACTGTTAGTGCTCATTTTCAAAAATACACGTAAAAGTCCCTTCATTTCATCAGGCATTTTGAAAATAGATTAGTTATATACCTATAGAAAGCTAATATATATTGCAAGCACTGAATTCCACAGGAAAATACCACCTGTGTTAGAAAAGCTGTGGTTAGGATGCTTTGGTGACTGTCGTATCGTGCACAGCCTCTGTTAGGTAGCCCAGAGTAGACAAAAGTATTTGTCATCAGTCCACTCAAACATCCTCTACCATATTTGGCCTTCTTCCAAGATAGCATGGCCTTTTTTTTTTTCAGAGCACCTCAAACCATCGTAACTACCATAGTACTAAAATAATGTATTACTGTCTTCCAGTCTGCCTCTTACTGCCAGAATGAGTCATTTCAGGCCCAGGAGCCTTAGAGTGAGTAAAGTTTTCTTGACATTAAGGAGTCAACCCCTTACCTCCGCCATTCCTCTTGGAGGGACGTCAGCCCAGTACTAGCATTCAACTCCCCGTTTAATACATTCACCCAGATTAACAAAAGGTTTCTGTGCACGATCACATCAGCTTTCAGAAACTAACTTTATAAACTAACCTGTTACGCTGAAAATCACTTCTGTGCACTGTGGACGTAAGTCTGCTGGTACTTCATCTGATAAGCTCCTCTTGCTATCCTCTCCCAGCCCAGAAGAAAAAGGCCAAGACCTTCCCCACACCTAATGCTGTTCACATTAGGCTTTAAGGCTGCATTTTGTCATCAGCCTAAAGTCGTGTGCTTTAAAACATGCATGTGAAGGAAGAGCTGGCTGGAAGAAGTTCTCCCTCTCTTCTTCCCCACCGATCACTGTTATCTGAAGCACAGTGGTTATCTTCCCTAGCATCTTTAGGATGGGTTTGAATCTGGTTTGTCACAAGCAGGACAACAAATGAGAGACTGTCACCTCTAATCCAACATGACAGAACTCATGATCCCAAAAATAAAAAACACAGCCATTCATGTAAACTTCTCTTTGCATGAAGAGGTGACAGGCAGAATTCCTGGATTTCTATCTGCAATATTATTGCTCGGTAAAAAAGTGAGCACATCTTCTAGATAAATATTCTTTCCCAGTTTCCCTAAACAAAAGAAAATGTGAATGAACAAATCAGACGTTGCAACTGACCGTGGTACAGCTCAGTTCCTACATAAACTTCCTCAAGCTGGAGTCAGAGTAAAACCTGTTCAAGATCAAACTCATCTGCTCACTATCATCATCAGCTTCCTGTTCATTCATCAGTATATGAATGGCTACAATAGGGCCATCGAGACAAAAGATGGCTTCAGAGGGAATGTCTGACAGAGGGAGAAGTTACATCAGCCTAATGCTCCTTTGTTCAAAGAGCTCTGAACATTAATAGCAGCTAAAGACCAGGCAGCTGCTGCACAGAATTAGAAAGAGACAGAAAGAACAATAACTTCCCGGCAACTTTTTTCTCCTGCAGCTCAACAAAAAAAAAAAACCAAACCAAAACTCTACAGAACTTATGCTGAACAGTAAGAGAATGAGAAAAATTCTAGAGATTTAGTAATCTTCTCTCTGTTCCTGTTAGTGAGCAGTTTAACCAAGTACCTACCGGGCACACCAACAAAACCGTTGTTCTAGACTTCCTGCACTATGGGCACCAATTCTGACTCCTTTGCTATTCAAAAATAAAGATAAGTACCATTGCAGAGTATGCAGCAACCCTCACAAGGCTCTCAAAATCAAGTTAGATCTTCCCTGGGGTCTCTCAAATTCAGGCAAGCAAGCTACAGTCAAGTAATGGACTGGAAAAAAACGTGGAAGAAAAAGCCATCAAGAGCTCTCATGTATTAGCTGATGCTAATAGGAAGCCCTAAGCCGCGAGCTGGTAGAGCCTGGAAGCACGTAGTACAGAACTCTCACCATGCGCTTGCTCTCATCTTATGTTCCTTCGCAAGTATCTGCTGCTGGCTTCTGCCAGAGAGAGCCACTGAAGCAGAGCAATTTTTCTGGTTAACCTGGCACGGCAGTTGTGTTACTTCACTTGGTTGCATGAATCAAAAGGCCATGGATACTGCTGACAGAAGTGGCCACACAAACTCAGCAGAGCATACAGGAAATCCATTAAAACCTCTTTTTTCATTCTGTTGCTCACCATAAGCAAAAGCATGGGAATGCCATACCAATGGCAGAACCCTCCAATTCATCTTCTACGGGTAGAGAAACTTCTGCTTTATTAAATGCTGTCTACCACAACAGACTGGAACAGCCTGTCCCGCACATATCCGGGTGGGATTCCCAAAAACGAAGTATTTTAGAGCGAATGCATAAGTTCCCAGAAAGTCATGGTAACTGCTGGGATTCCCACCCCAGCATTTTTCTCTAGCCTCTCCATATCATGAGGGGAAATTGCCTGCAGCAGGAACAAAAGTACATGTCAGAGCCCATCTCAGAGCCCTGTAAGATGTGCAAATTTCCTGGTGCCTGAAGGTTTGGTAACTAGAAACCAAAATCGGAGTATTTCAAGTGCACTGAAGCTCTTTCTACTAGTGTCAAATATCAAATCAGACACATCTGTGGAAGGAGCATGGCAGAAGAGAAGAAGTTTTGATGCCAACCAGCAAAACGGAGGAATTTCCACATGAGACAACATAGAAATGCCAGTATCATCCCACATACTCCACAATAAAGGGAACACATCACTTTTTGAGCAGGGATCTCTTACTAAGGTAATCAACTGATTTAGGAGACTATAAATGTAGCTTCAGCCCTGGAATGAAGCATGAAAGTCGACAATATATGCAGCCACCTATCCCTGATGATAGATTTTCAGACTTTAGAGTGACACAATTTTGGGTACTAATCTGAACTGCACTGCAAATAGCTCATGGCTAAAGGGGAAGGAAAGCTGGAGATTTTGCCAGATAGAAATAACCACTGTGGTTTCTGGCATAATGGAATACATTTTGGGACTGAGATAATCCCATTAGGTTTTTCTTCTAAAACAATCAGCACGTGAAACAATGCGGAATGGCGAAGTAGGTTTTCAGTTTCGGAGTGAACAGCTGCCCAGAGACTACTGGGAGCAGCTCTCCCTCCCGCAGGGACCCCTCTGTCACACAGACATACCCAAAGTTGACACCAAGAACAGATACGCGCAGACTTTGCTCACCATCCAAGCAGAAGAGCTTGTTCTGCGTGAGCTCCAAACACATATAAAATCAATGCAACTACATTAATTAATATATGTTGCCTCTCTGGTAATACTTCACTCATTCAGGTTTAGCGTCATGGCCACGAAGTCATATAGTTTTTGGATATCAGACTGTAGTAGCTCAGGTCATCTGCATTACACTGCACAGGCACACTTTTGGGTAGAAAAGTTGCACTGCCATGCTCTAGCTCACAATTTTACAAGGTTCTCTTTGAAAAGCTGTTTTCTATCCCTCATCTTTATAATCAAAATGGAGGTTCAGAAACACACTTCTGCAGCTGCAGCACATAGAGAAGTCAGGTTTGTAAAGGAGAACACTGGAAACTCCTTCCATCCTTGCACATCTGTCCAGAAAAGTCACACCTCTCCTTCCTCCTTTCCACATATGCAAAGGGGGAGAACAACTGCTTCTTTCCCATTCACAGTTTGTGCCTGAACAAGCCTGCCACTTCTTGACAATGGATATGGTTTATCACTTCCCCTCTAACTCCACCTCACCTGTGCTCAACTTCTTTTCATACAAATCCCAGAAATTTTAAACTGGATTTCTCAAGAGAAAACAAAATAGTTTCCGCTATAATAAGGACAGCAGCCTGAAAACAAGCATTCCTTCCTTTGCTACTTCCTTTCCCTACTTCATCCCACACGGACACCATAAGTGAGAGCATACCACACGCAGAAGTTGCGCAAAGTAAAATAAGGAAAACTGCAAGTTTGCCATTTCTTCAAAAAGCTTGAGCTCCATGCTATCCCTGAAAACCTTCTATATACTCAGGCACCCCTGCTCTAGGTCTGTGGCACATGCTTCACCTCTTGGAACAAACAAGGACTGTCTTTGTGTCTTTGTTTAAATTAAGAAAAAAAAAAAAAAACACCAACCTGTCTCGCGGGCTGTGATTACATCAGCAAGAGCGTTCTCCTTTCCTCTATCAATCCCGCCCTACTCAGGCTTTGAAGAGCCTCTGTGTGCTGCTGCCATGTGCTTTGATCTTTCTATTTTATGCCCCAGGGCCAGCGCTGATAATATCTGCTTTGCCTGCACAGTTTTGGGAAAGGCAGCAGCACCCATTCCTGCCCAAGAGCGGCCTTGTCAAGGCAGTGGCGCACCCGCATGCCCCTCGCCCCGCAGAAGAGCAGACAGGGCACACCGGGCAGTGAGGGCCCTGGGACGGACGACATCTCTCCTCCTGCTCAAGAGCGTTGGAGTGCAGTACCTGACAGCAGTCTCCCGGCTGTGCCACGGTCACTGTACACCAGCCGCACAACCTAGGTGCTCGGAGTTCTGCATTCTCGTTTCTCTAGACTCCATTTTGTGAAGGATATTTAATAATAATTCAAAGGCCCATCAGCTTATGTCTCCTATAACAGAGAAGTGGGAAACATCCTCAGCATCAAGCTGAAGTGTGTCAACTATCAGGAATCATCCGAAGTGGCACATGGACCGGAGGTTTTCTTTTAACTCCTGCACCTGCAAAGCCACGCAAACAGACCTGCAGCGCCGACACGCAAGGAGCCAGGCAACTGCCCTTTGCACCCAGAGATCCAACACGGGTAGCAGCTTCTTTTAAAAAATAAAATAAAACAAAACTCAAAAATAAAATCCCCCAAATCCTGTTCTGGGACCTTTGACTTCTGCCATGGCACTAACCCTCACTTTCTAGAAAAGAGCTGTGTTCGGTGCAGATTACAAGTGAAGAATTTCGGCAACAGCTCTGAGATGAAGGCAGATCATCTTTTCTGAGACTCTTAGGCCTACACTACTATACATTTTCCCTGGCAGCTGAATTGTTAAATGGGAAAGCAAGGTACTTCAGGTATTAGCAAGCAAGCATTTCAAGGACAGAATCCTCTATGTAACTGTATGACACAACAGCAGAAACCTTAGAGGAAGATTTTGCTTATTTTAGCAACTAAATTCTTGACACTTTTTGTGTTCAGAAAAAAAACAGAGGTAGAAAGCTACAGAGTGAGTGGCAGAGCAGCAGGGAAATAAACCTGGAGATCCTACCAACAGCTAAGTGCCAGATCCTTGAAAGAATAAAGATGAAGGGACAGGATTACTAAGGGCAGTTAAGATAAATCTAACTTGAAATTTGGAGATCTGACATACAGCACTATCCTCATCTATTCAAGAGATAACGGCCAGGCATTTTAATATTACATCTCATTAGCTGGTGGGTAAACTGCTTTTGATTGTCCCCTTCAGTGGCACTGATTGCTAAAAGGAAATTTATTTTCCTCAGTTTCATATAAAGGCAACGACAGTATCCCTCAGATTCAGACCTTCCCAAAAAATGCATATGAATATTGTCAATAAATTATTACCAACAGGCAGAGTATTGCCCTAGAAAACCAGAGAGCAACCCGAGTGAGCCCGGTTCCACCGCTGGCGGTGGCAGGAAGCCGCAAGCGCGCTGGAGCCCAGCTCGCATCAGCTCTGCCTACGACAAGAGGCGCTCTTCAGGAGCCATATCCAGCAGTGCCACTCAGTTACGTAGCGTGCTGTATACAACAGAGAAGAGGGCTTCCTGCTGTACAGCACTATAAACCTAGTGGCTTTTCTTACAAACACGATGTCTTCCAGTCTGGTTTCAGCCATCCAGGGCACGTGCCAGAACTGCCATCCTCCCATCAGCTGTTTTAGTGCTAAAGTGAGAGTTCAACACGTCTAATGTATGGCATCAGGCCTGAGATCTCACAGGTTCTAGCAAACTGGGGGGAAAAAGGAATTCTGAAAGCTCTTGCTAGAACATACATTGTTCAAAAGAGTTTGACCTCCTTCCCACAGCTCAGTGGCGCTGAGTCTCTCATCTCAGGCAGCAGCAGCGTGTACTGCACTACCAGACCACACCAGGAGCAGCCAAGGAACTCCCAGTGGCACCCCTGTATTTGACCTGCCTTCATGGGAAAGGATATTTTTAGTCTATATTTCTTGCACCCTGTCCCAATCCAAGAATTTTCCAAGAACTAAATACCATTTTAAGCATTTCAAAAAGAAAGCCTTCCCGCTGAGACAGTGAAGGCGACAGCAAAAGAAACCCTGACCTTCTCTGCCACCTCGCACTGCAGTCGCGGGCAGAGGCCTGCTCGGAGCTGAGCCCACTACAAGCTGTGAGCTGCAACCCCACTCCAGGTTTTACCCTTCACCGCTCCTCCCAGCACTTCAAAGGAAAAGTATTTTTGTACAGCCCAGCAAGGAGTGTAAACTGCCCAGCTGCTTCCAAAGCAAGATGATTTAACCCTTGGGTACCCAATGTGCTATGCCCTCAGCAGGCAATATGCATGTAAAGGAGAAAAAAAAAAAAAAAACAAAACCAAAACACTAGGAGCCTAAAAATGAAGGTGGTTGTGTTAATCACTTAACTGAAAACTGACATGTCAATAGTCATCTTCCCATGTCCCCTCCCACTTTTTTTTTTTGAGGGGAGGAAGAGGGTAGAGAAACTAGAACTTCTAAACCAAATTTACGAGAATCACACAGATACTTACTATAACACATCAGAATTCTGCTTAAATGGCTAGAAGACCTCATTTCTCTCAATAATGTAGAGTCAGCTGTAAATATCTAAATACCTTCTCAAGCTAGACCCTCAAAGTATCCCACAAATGCAACACTTTGCTGCAAACTTCAGTAAATTAACTGCCCCCCTTGGCCTCTTGCTCATTCTCACAGTAGTGACAGGCTGGAGGACAGGCTTCCTCACAAACGAAACCTCAAATAACTCTTCAGAGAAAACATTAAAATGGCCTGGACGTCTTTATGCCGGGAGACAACTGGAAAGGTAGAAGAAGACACTAAGTGATGCTCAAATGAGATCAATAAAATGTATTTTATTCTGGGGTTCCTCCTGAAGTTTGAATTTCTGTGCTCTGCAGTTATTTCCCCATGACTTGAAGCGGAGCACACAAGTGGACCACTGCCCACCACTTCTTGTGTTCCCTTGGTTCTCAATTTTGTTTCAGGCCAAGATGGTTCACAGCCAGTTGTATACAAACACTAATAACTAGCCTTCCACCAACAGACAGAGACCCTGGGAAAGGGACTCAGCTTTATGTTAAATGGTGATGGGTAAACACTGATCTCACACAAGCCACTTCATTTTGTCTGACATCAGCATAGATACTCAGGTACTTCAATTACAGAATCTGCAAAACCCATTAGGATTTACTGGATCCAAGCTTCTTTTTGCTTGGTTATTGAATAACAGAGGTTGTCTATTGCTTACACAGAAAACTCTTGCTTACAGTGAGGCTATCCATGCCATTTTTCCAGTTATGCTTTTATTCTACACTTTATTTTTGTTCTGGAGCTTGTTTGACTTTTGTATTTGCACAATGTTACACTCAAACTAAAGCAGTATCTTCTTTACTAAGGTACATCTGTAGTCAAAACACACAAAACCTGGGTAGGTAAGTTGTCAAAGCCTTCATCCAGATTACAACACGGTGTAGCATCTCTCTGCATTTTTAGTTCGGACATTTTACTTCTGAAATCAGTTTTCTCTCTCATACACCTAGCTGATATTTCAAATAACTGCATCCCTGTTAAGAACACATAGAATTAGAGATCAGATACATTTAACTCCTCCTTGCTTTGTCAGTTGTCCCTCCCTGTCTGCAGCATGGCAAAGGGGTTCACTTGGAGACTGTTGCAGGTACGTGAACCAGCTAAGTCCCTTCCTCCAAAGGACAAAATGAACATGCCACACTACAGCACCGCCGTGGCTGCACCATTGCCAGGGAAGGGATGGATAAGTGGTTAGAGCACAGCATTCATTTCTTATCAGCCTCCAGACTGAATGCTATTTATTCAGAACGTATTATGAATAGTTTTAATAATAAGGATTCAGAATTTTCTATGCTAAGTAACTGAATGGCAGTTAGCTTCCCACACTGCCTTCTGTCTGGTGGCACTAAAATTTCTCCTTTCCTCTCCCTCCTGTTCAGCAGCCTCATCTACTTGGAATATAGTCCCAAAGCTCTAACAGCAGGACAGAATGACCGTTAGGGAAGTCAGGGGTGCACGGGTGGAAAGCACAAGCAATAAAACACAAGCATGTTAAATGCACATACTTTGGGTGTGCTAAGGAACAAGGTACAGCTGAGTGTTTTTTCCCCAGACCCGCATTTGCTGAACGGAGGCAGAGTCTGGAGTTCTGCTCCTATAACTATTAGAATCGTTAACATTCAGTCCACAAGCTGCCTCTTCTGATTTCTCTGGGTATGGAGTTAGTCTCCACGAACACTTCAGTAGCTAGTTCAGGCAATTGCTGTAGGGAGACTGATGTTCTGGCACTGTTCTCTGCGGGGTCCTTGTGTCTTACAGGTTCAGAGGATGTTTTCAGACTCCCCTCCCTGCAGGTTTTCACTCTCCTTCCCACGCTTCAGAGGTACAAGCAGCAATACTTGCTGGGGAGCACTGAACTCTGAGCAACATCCCCATCTCTCCTGCTTCCCAAGCAGAGTGTTGAGCACAGACAGCTCTCAAACTCAGTAATTTACAACTGAACAGATCAACTAGGCAGTGTAAGAAGCTTGTTCGGGAATCATGATCAATAGTAAAAGAGGGGTTTTTTTTGTTTGTTTGTTTTCTTCTAGTCTTCCATAGATTTAGCACAGTCTACTGAGATGCGAAAGACTGCACCACAGGACAGTTGCTAGCTCCACATCAAAACAGATTTTACTGTAAGGGAAAAAAAACCATGGTTTCAAAGTTAAAAACAGTTAGAACTGAAGATAACCTCTAAAATTCTGACCCTCTGTGAATGTTTAATGTGATAAAGTAATTAATTTCATTACAGTATTTTTCTGTAAGACCTATCGCAGTACACAAGATGGATAGACAAAAGAAACAATGGTTACAAATTTACAGAGGTTTCTGCCCATAAGAACTCTTTCTTACTTGACTGCAAGTTGGAAAGTTACGCGTCAAACAATCCTAAGCAAACCTGAAACTGGCTAAAGAGTACCCCTAAAATATCTGAATCACATGGCTGTCTAAACATATCTCCTTCATCCATCATCTCTACAAAAGGCAGGTAAGCAACTCACACCAGAACATAGAGAGGTAACAGCCAGTTCTACATTATTCAGGTTTTTGAATTCCAACCCAAAATAATCAATGTTCCAGGTGCTGGATTACTTCACAACTATGGATTAAAATTTGCAACAGCTGTACCACTGGCAGAATCTGAAGAGCCAGCACAAACTCAACAGCCAGCAGACCTTAAAATTTTACTTCTTTCTTCGAAAGACTACCAGAACAGCTTTGGGCAAATCACTATAGCAGGTTTCCCATACAGATAAAGCAGAGAGAACTCAGTTGAGCCATATAATGAAAATACAGCTGCGGCTGTTTGTGAAACTTTGGTGCTAGGACTGAGAGCTACAAGAGGAAGCAAGTCACAGGGAATTTGGATGTCATGAAGTAACAGCTGTGGCTGAATGTCCAACACGGTGCTGAAGATTAATTCTCATGTTCCAAGCCTTACCAGTGCTGAATTGGCAGATAGGACAGAAACAAAAATATTTGAGAAGAGGAGATCACCATTACCTGGAAGCAGTTTTAAGTTTACACTGGCAGTCGCTATGAAGAGAATAATTAATATGGCGGCGGGGAAGCAGCAATACAGTTCAACAGTTTTGCATGGTTAACTGAAGCAAGGGGATGAGTCAGGCCCAAAAAAGGCATTAAGTCATACTTGAAAGCTAAGATTGTCTTAGTACTTAATTGCGTGCAAGTGAAGCTCTGGTTTTGTCAGTTTTATTCAAGAAATGTCTTCAATCCAAGCAGCAGCTTAAAATCTCATGCTACAGCTTCAGAAAGTTGGTTTGGGTACACAGGCTGGGGAAAAGGAGCAGGCAAACACTGCTTACTACAAAATTTGCAATAAAATGAAAGTTGATGACAAAATTTCAGCACAGGATTCTATGATATGGACTACAAAAGCAGGCTATTAACCTAACAGACTAGCACACTCACAACTATCTATGCCTGAGACCCCCCCTTTGTACAATACCAGAGCAAAAAAGTAAATCCCGCTGTAACTTTGTGACATGCATGCCCAAGTAGCTAACTTTCAGATCTGCTTTACTTGAACTTTAATCCTCTCTGTCAAATCCCTAATTTTGACTTTATGAAGGGCACAGAACTGATTTTCAGAGCACTACTAATTGAGAAATACCAGCCCTCCTTTCTCTGCCTGCAACCCATCTGGAATACCGAAACGTGACAGAAATAGTCTCACTTTCACTGCAGATCTGTGCCTAGGTATAACAGAGGCAACTAGCTTTTATCAGGTGCCTCGGACTGCACAGCACTAAAAGCATCACATCTCAAAACAAACCAAAGCTCACTCTTTACCCTCAAAAACTAAGGGGAAGAGAAATTCAACTACACAAAGATTAACTCTGAATTACTTAGAGGTTATTATCATTTTTTCCTGTCTTCTAGTCCACTGTTCAAGAGAAACACTTGCAAGTATTGTTCTACAGAACCACAAATTTAAATGAAGAGTATACGCTGACTCCTTGATACTCTTCCTTTCTCTAGAACTCTTGCCTGCTATATTACATCTTTGTATCAAGAACTTAAGTGATTTACAGCTTTGATTCTTTAAAGTAAAAGCAGAACGTTCTATATAAAAATACCCACATGTATATGGAAGATTGTCAACAATGAAGAAATAAGACATTTATCCTGCCTGCTTACCCTCTCACGTAGGTGAAGCATACAGAAACTGTCATCTTACATCAGAAATTAATCTTATTTCAGACCTTCTACAAAAGATCTGTTTCGGTGCTATGGCTCCAAGGGAAGACAAAAGACAGACAGTCAGTACTTTTCACCCCCTGGAAAGCTGGGCACCAGACCATTCCTTCAGAATATTCCCCTACACACCATAGCACCCACTAATCTGGAATCATTACTGCATGAGAGATACTGAAACCACAGAGTACTCTTTAAAGTAGGGTAAAGACCTCCACCACGGACCTGTTCAAGAAAGACTTCTGACATGGACTTTCTCCTTTGTATAGTCCATTATAAAGTGTATTTTTAGAAGCAGATTGCTGGAAAACTCCAAGTTTTCATCTCCTCCATCTTTCCACACCAGTGCAGATGGTAAGACAATTTGTTCGGAAGGGTTTGTTTTGATTTATTAATACAAGTTTTATTTTCACACCGTGTCACAATCACAAGAAGCCTAAGGTTAGAGTACTCCCACAATCTAAACAAACGTGCCATGTACATATGAGCACGAGCTTTATTTAGGAAGTTATGTTCTTCACTGATATGAGAGGATTTAGTTCTGCATACTGCTGTCACACCAAGCTTGCTGTTTTTCACTTAGACACACTCTTAACAATGTCTTGAAAAGGGGAAAAATTAAGATAGGTCTGAGGACATACCAACAGTGTTTGCTGCCCTGTGGAGAAGCTGCTTCAGAAACAGTGCAGACAAGTTTAGATAGCTTTTCAAGAGCAGAAACAGTCCCATCTCTTATCTGAGCCTGACTCACAGAGGACCAAACATGGCTCAGAACCTCCGTATAGTTCCACTACAGAAGACCACATCACTCTCACTTCTTCTTCACCATATACTAATCACTATTACAAGCTTCCCATCTCCCTCTTCTGAGCAGCCTGTACAATTTTCAGTTTTATCAGTTTTCCATTCTTTTCAAACCTCTCTCACCTCTCGCCCACTCTGTGCTGCATACTCATGCACTGCTCTGTTCCGTGCTCTGTCCCGTCCTATAGCACCTATTCCAGGTCCACCCTGCTAACTTTCACTACAGGCCCATCCCACTACCAGCAGCACAGAAGGCAAGCTTTTACGCAGACCTTTCCCACTCCATGCCCATCCCTTCTCCTAAAAGTGTACCATCTTCTTTTGATGGCACTATGGCTCAAGGACTCCACAGGAGAGAGAATCATTTGCTTCTCAACCTGTAGCAAGTCTTCAAAAACACCTTTGTTCCAGTCCGACAGTCCTGGCACTGTGCTCTCTGCCAAATACTTCAAAAAGCACTGCTTACCAGCAAAGCTTGCCTCAACGTTTTGTCTAGCTTTTCTCTATGCTCCGGTCCTCTCCAGACAAACATACCACCACTATAGTTTCTTCCTAGTCTCTCTCCACATGTGTAAAATCTGCAAGATTACTTCCTCAGATTAAAGCTAGAGGAGCTTTAGAAAAGCTAGCAAACCTTTCTTCACATGCTACCCAGCCATCAAATCCTAGAGTATTTCTGTTCATTCTTCGTCATCCTTCAATATTCCCATATTCCATATGTTTTCCCCAGTTCCCTTCAAGCTGCTAACCACGTGCGTATAGTTCACAGAACACAGCCCAAGGACCTATTGACTCACGTTATCGCCTTAAAGCCCAGCCTTGCCAGGATATCTACCTCACGCATGTAAAAAGAACTGTGGCTGAAAGAAGGTAACTCAGGGGAAAATCTTGTACTTACCCCACATCTTCAGCTAAGGAAACGCTCTTCCTCACACCGAGTGCTCTACTGACATCCAGCAGTTGCCATGTCAGAGTCAGTCTTGTAGCCCTTTCCAACACGTAAGCTAAGAGAAAGCTTTGGTCTTAATATTTTCACCTCAGATATGGACACTCATACCTCCTTCTTTGTTCCTCAACCATTCTGCATTGTTCCACATTCAGTATGACCATCCTTTCCAGACAGCAAGAAAAGACCCTCATTTAGTCTAAGAACTACTGGATTGCTCAGCCCCTTTTCACTGCACAGTGGTGCCGATTTCCACACCTTAACTTAAGCGGCTAAAGAACTTTTGTTATTTCTTCCTAGTTCTTCAGCAATGTCCAAATCAGACACAGGATGAAAAAGTCTAGAAGCCATGCTATAGCGGAGCTCATCCTGTACACCGTTGCTTTTCCTCCTCCTCCCCTTTACCACATTCCTTGTAAGGGCAGTCTTGACTCTTCATGTCTTCACTTAGTTATTCAGCTAACTGAGACTAGTGCAAAGGCAGAATAGCAGTCGGTATGATAGAAGTGCAGGGTCAAAATGTTAGGATCGTAAACTTTTAATTAATTTTCTGCCTTGCATATCAGTTTTGCCCCAGAGTTCAAAGACAGTAGCACGTGTCCATGGTAATGCACTGAGAATTCACACAGGGATGAGAAGAAATCAGAAAGTGAGAAATCAAAGGCAAGAAAAAGATATCAGGAAAGAAATCAGAGGTCAAGCCTAGATGTTTTTATCCCCTGCTCACCCATCCTCATTTAACATCATTCACTCCTTATCCATCAGGGCTCTTGTAACCTGTGCTGCCAGCCCCATCAACAAGGCACCCCAGCCTATGACCAGCAAGGGAGCCCCTCTTCAGAAAGCGGCTCCCTGCTCCCCCTCCCCAGGCAATGCCAGCTGCCTCCACTCTGGAGAGCAGGAAGGTGGGCTTGGAAAAGCAATCTGGATCTCTGGAGGAGAGCAGGGAAGCACTGCTGCTTTACCAGGATTAGCTGCCAAGTTTTGGAGAGCGTGAATGAAGTTTATTCACCCACTACCTGCCTCAGTAATAGAAACATGATCCTAGAGTCTTAACATCAGAGACAATTCCCTACCAGCTAATGAGAGACGGGAACAGGCCAACATCAGAAGACGTATTATAAATATTTTCCTAAAACATGCATGATTTAAAAGTGTCCTTGCCAGCACTTCAGATAGGCAGCATATGCTCACCTGTAGCAAAGCAGAGCACATGTTTTGTTTTAACCCATTTTGGTCATCCTTCCAATAATTCACCTCCTTCACTGTTAACAGTCATCCCTCAGCATCTGCAAGGACACTTCACTGACAGGTTTCTAAACAGATAGTAAAAAAAACCAAACACATTTCCCTGCCCACTGCCAGGTACCTGTGAAGTGCCAAACGGTACATTCCTAATTGCTTTCAAAATGACTACAGGCTTATAAATGTATTCTGTGTTCTTAAGAATCTCAAGGAGAAGCAGTGAAAATGCCTTCAATTGTTCTGGAAAATAACTTTTTAATGCAAATGTAAGTTATTTCATTTCTAAAGAGCTTTTTTTAAAAAAAAAATTACTGTATTCTTCTAGCAGCAGTCTCAGTTTGAAGAGGTAAATAAAACCAGCTCCTCCTCCTGGAGGCACAATTTGTAGTGCTAATTCCATACAACATGAACAGCAAAAACCTGTGAATTCACTTGCAGATTCTCTTCCACATTAGGAAATGCTATTCTGTGCTGAGAAACTACAGCTGGATGTGGAAATGCAACATGATTGTACTGATATAAAGATTAAACTCTCTATCATAGGCCTCCTGACCCATTCCTTAAAGCAGGGTAGCCCTAACTACCGCACCTCTGAAGGCAGGAAAAGTGCTAAAGGGTATTCTCCAGCTGTTCAGTTTTTAGTTTGTTATATGTCCAGCCACTGCTTTAGGATGGCTTTCTTCTAAGGCTTGTTCAGTTTCTCTCTATTCTTCCGAGCATCTTTTATTATTTTCTTCCTGGCAAGAATGCTATAAAAAAAAAAAAAAAAAAAAACTTAAGTTCCCAGCCCCACAACCTTCCCTTGACAGATCATCAGGACTCCCACTACTTTTCTCAGCCTTTTCTATCTGAACTAGTCCTAACCCAGGTCAGAATTCTGCCACCTTACGAATATGTTTGGCATTCATCTCCAGGGCAGATGCATCGGTTTGTGTATTTTGTTTTGAAGACTGCAGTGTCTATTTTATCTGGAATATGTTTATAAAGATGAGATTTCAAAATTCAGCAGCACTTGGATAGTACAACTGCTAAAAAATACAATTCAGCTTCCTAGGCAGCACAACTTAGTCTGACAAAGATCTTGATCTAGGTTATTTGCTAGCAATATCCCTATCAGCAACAGTATGCTGTATTGCTTACACAGGGAGCAATACTTTCCTAGCTTCACCAATTCCAATTGAAAGACACCAACTGCAAGTTAAGGATTGAAAATAATTTGTATTTGAGTTGCAAAAATTCTCTTTGCTAGACCCAGAAATAGGTATCAGTGTCTTCCCCTCTCACACAGTTGGCACAGAACATCCTCAAGGGAAGGTGTAAACCTGCAGCTTGTGGATCACTTTAAACGGATATATTAAAATTAATTAATAAAAAGAGGCTTATTGCAGATAAGCTTAAGATTGACACACCGGAGACCATACTCTCACTGGAAAAAATGTTAGGGAATCTGTAAATTAAATAGTTTTAAATCTCTAATCTAAGATAACAAGTTAGAAAACACAAAGGCAGCAAGTGTTTAATAGCCTTTTGACCTATGCGTGACATTGACACAGCAGGGAAAAAGGTGGAAGGGGATAATGTTATGTGAAAGTAAAATCACACTAAATATGAACAGTCTAAGCAGAGCTGAACAAATACATTGTGTCAGAAAACACACAATTCTATCACGTAAGTCAGAAGTCCCATAAATCATACTTTAAAACAGTTTAAAGTTTAATAAGTTTAAAGCTCAGAAAAAAAAAAAAAAAACAAACCTCAAAAAACATCCTTTACATATGTAAACATCATGCTTTCCAAACTAACTTTTCTCTCATCACAGGAGATGCTCCACAGCCTTCATCACATGGAAGTAACCTCTTCCAAAGTAGAATTTTCCAAAGTCCATTCTTTCTCTAAACATAAGGCAGAACATTCATCAAGCACAGCGCACGCCATTTGCTTCACTTAAAGGATACAACCATGGGAGTAACCAGAGAGGAAGAAGACTTACAAGGCTGTAGACTCAACCACAATGGCTTCAGCTACTGTTTGTCTATGTGGTTATCAATTACTTCAGACCACTAAATGTCACCGAAAAATACATTCACTAGAGAAACAGATTTAGAAACTGTAAGAACAATTAAATGGCAAGAACACAAAGTTCTCATTTGTGCCAGGAATTAAACATGGATGCTGATGGGACCAAGGTCTCTGCTATTAGCACAAAAATTATTCTTTCCCAACCTAACTGCAGAATGAAAGCTACACCTTGAGACAATACGGGCACAATCACAACGCTTCTCTACAGAACATCCTATTAGCGCAGGAGTTCATTTAAACCCATCCAATCCTTGAACACTTGATACTATTTCAAAACACTTTTGAAAGGGCAGGAAATGAGCAAGGAAAAACAGATTTTCTACACACAGAAGCCTATTCCTTCTCTGCTCCTTTGTATTGTAAGATATCACCTGACAGAAGCCCTAAAGAGCATCTGGGCCCTTTTAGCAATTTTCCCTTTGGTTTTAATGACTTCAGACAAGACTGGTCAGCAGCAAGGAGGGACCAGTACGCACCTGAACAAGGATCAGGAGACGTCTGTCTCAGTTACAGAGCATTAATGATTCTGCTCTGACACATGACCACATGCAGAGGAAGCAACCTCTATGAGAAGGGGCTCACCCATCTGCAAAAGAGGTGTCAGTGCAGAGTTACTGCCACAAAACTGTGTTTTTCACTCCCAAAGCGCTTTCCAGAGATGTGAGCTCAAGTAACCACGTAAATACTAGGGAAAAAAAACATGTGGTGGCTTCAAGACAACATTATGCTCTGCAACTGGGGAAGGGGAACATGTGGCATGCCAACTTCCCAGTTCACGGATGGCAACTTAGTGCACAGTAGCTCACACTCTTGCACTTAGGCAGTTGTAACGCAATGGTTTATCCATGGGAAAGCCTAAAAGTTGAAGGAGCCCGTAAGTGCAGGGACATGTCAACAGCAGCCACCAGGCCTGCAAAACTTATCTTAAACCAGCAACCACAAAGAAATTCTAGAAATTAAAAACCTTGCTTTACAAAGCCAAAAAATCTGTAAATTTGGGGGGTTTTTAAAATTTTATTTGCAGTTTTATCTTAGCATTGGATACTGATTATTATTAACTTCAATATTAAGCAGTGATAAGGAGCAAAATGACCCTCTCCTTTCTGCCTACTGTGTTTTTCACTGAAATTTCAGTACTGGGTACTTTGGACTGGGAAGGGACATACCTCAAAGCTTCTCGAGGATCTTATTTCAAAGGAAGCTCTACTCACAGCCTTGAAGAGGAATACCAGTTTTCAAATTACAACACACTTTCTGTTGACTAAGATATTAGAAAGTTAAACTTCGTATTGCGATGACATTCCTGTTTGAGCCACAACCTTGGTACTACTTACTGCTCATTCCTAAGTTACAAGTTTAGAGCTGGTTCTTTAATCTTAAGAAGCGGTTTTGCTGATATACTGTCTGTCTAGGTTATGCAAACATCCCAAAATGTTTCCAGAAGTTACTGAATCTAAACTCAAAGTAAGGTGTGAATTCCACATGAACGGTAAAGTCTCAAAAAAAACCCAAACACTCAGGGAAATGTGGGGTTTTTTCCTGTCCCCTCAGGAAAAGGTTGCAGAGCTGGTTAAAAAAATCTCACATGTGTACCACACACTGCTTGTATTCTGCTTCCTTCAGTTTCTGTAACTCTTTCGGACTAGCAAGAGTACCACATGTCAGAGGTGGCACAGAAGGAAATTCAGTAAACCACTGCCTTAGATCACGTGGACCAGCTTTCTACTACAGCACTACCAAAGCTCTACCAAAACCACACAAAAACTCGACTGTGACTGTTGGACAAATCCTCCCCAGAGACAGAAGCACTGAGTATTTCCATAATTCATAAATTTTCCTGTCTCACAAGGGTCTCAAAAGGTCTACATTGCAGGGTATGTAGGGAGAAGGAAAACTGTCTTTGTTAACAACAATTTGGAGGGGGGAACTAAAGAAAAACGAAGTCCTAATCATATCCACTCATTCCTACATACAAACACTGAAATTGCACTCCAGCAGCCACACAGTTCAGATGACTTCACATCAGCATTAGCAAGAATGGTAGAAATACTGAATTCATGAAGATACCACACAGCTGCTTCGCTTTCTAAATAGGTCTTCCCTTAAATAAACTGTGAAAAAGTGATGTTTAGATTTTTCTTTTTTTTCCTTCTGAAAGAAGCAGTATCAAGGTCTTTCCCTACTTTCATATGCTAGGAAATTTCTGTTTACTGGCATATTTTAGAAACTCTCACTGCTACATTGGTACGTTACCGGTCCCTATTTCCCTGCTGAATTTCCGTAGGAAGAGAAGCCTTGCTCTTTGAGCAAACTATTTATATCAAATAGACAGTCAAGCACTTTCCTCTCGTGGTTGCTTCTCGGCACTATTTAGCTATGTAGGCAGTGACATAATTGATTTCACTTGCTGAACGAGAAAAGGCTGTACCAACAAAGCAGTACATCTATAGCAGTAATGTCTAAACCCACAAACCTTTTTTCACTGTAGGCCATGCATTAAAACAAATTATCGTCACTGAAAGACAGAATTTTTTTTACGAACTGAAGCCATCCAAATTAATATACAAAAAATCTGCTACTTCAATAACTAAGTTCCCAACAAGCCTACAAGAAGAGAATTCTAGTTAGGAGATCATCATGTAATGCAAAGTGAAGTGAAGTACAGAACTTCACAACAAAAACTAAGCACAGCAGTGCAGGATACAGAAATGTGCCTGAACTATTGGCATCTAGACAGAAAAGTTCCAGGAGAAAACCCCATAGCTTTGCTGTCCCAGTAGGCCATGATAAGGTTTCTCTGGGATGGAACACGAGCGATAAGGTAGTCTACGCAAGATCCACAAGAGAGAGCTGAGAGGATAAAGCAGAAGAGAAACGTGGCAGAGAAAGAAGGAAAAATCTACCACAAAAGCTAGTGTGAGGAAACACTTTCCCAGGCCATAGACACTTCCTCCTGTGGCACAACCAAAGGCAAAGATTCAAAGCACAACCAGGCCTTTCTAAGACATCAAAACTAGTGGATTTAAAGTGGCAAACCCCCCCACACCTCTGTTTTTGAAAGGACATACAGTGCCAGCTCAGAGACAGCCCACCTCCCGGGCTGCAGGTGCCCTTCAAGGCCTGCAGTCAGAGACCACCTGTCTGGCAAAGAAAGCTGAGATGAGGTTAAAAACTTGGCTGAGAGCTGACCCATCAGGTATCTTTTTTAAGATTTCTGTTCAAGTTTGGTCAGTTTCATGAAAGTCAAACCATCTGAGCTGAACAATCTGTTTTAATCAATTGGCAAACTCCAACCAAAACATTTTTCCATAATTTCTGATCAGCTCCCACTGAGATACTAACCTCAAGTTTTCAGTTCCTCTTTAAACCACAAACCATGACTATAACCTGCTCTTTCTCTAGGGTCTCTGAGACACCTCCGTGTCTTCCTGAGGGAGCCCGTGGCAGCTCTGACCTACATGAACCTCAGGCCCGATCCAGTGCGGGCACACCTCAGCTCCCAGGACAGCAGGAGAAGGCTTCACAATAACAGTGTTTGGCTCAGATTTTATTTCACTGCATCTGTCTCTTGTACAACGTTAAGTGCCTGTAGGGAGGCTCAAAAAAGGAGCTAAGAAAGGAAATCAAGTGGTTCCTCCTGCAAGTAAGTATTTAAGAAGCATGCCTGTAACATAAAACCACTCTGATGACTGCAAATCCAAAAGAGACCCAAGAGTAAACAGAGGGAAAGAAATTTTGTTGTGTGAGGAAGAACTTCTGCTCCAGCTAAAAAGAATACATACTGGAGCGATCTGAAGCTGCCTATAAATATTCAAGAACATCAAAGCCGGTCCTGTTAAATTAAAAATGCTGTCACACAGATAGGAACTAGCCTCTAGCACTGCCAGCTTCAACATGTGAGCCTCTGATCTGAGAGGCAGAGGCTCAGCTCTTCAAGAAATTTTATTCACCATAAGAAGGAAAAAAAAAGCAAACCAGCAGTTGAGTTTAATAAGGATATTAAATACCTTACGAGTGAGCTAATTAGAACTTAACTCTTTCAGGACACTTCAGCCCTTTTACTGACAAGGACGGTAGTTTCTTCCCATACTACTTCCACAGCTGGGATGTCTCCAGGCTCCAGGAACATTCCGATCCAAACACTTATGCAGTCTTCAGAAACAGAGGAAATTTTGTTGGTTTCATCTTGGTGTAACTTCAATGTAATCATACTGCACACATCACACACACACAAGTGTATGTGTGCATACATTTTGGCTGACTATTCCAGATCAGGGATCTATGTTTAATACTAAAGCTGTCCTGAGAGATTTCAAATCTTCTTCATCTTCCCATAGTTGCCTGAAGATAACAATGAGGGGTAGACAAAAGGAGACCAGATCACTCTGTTTGTCTTATTTTATTTGAGGAGATTCAGCTCCCGGTGGCAACTGAATATAAACAAAATACAAATGATTGAGAAATTTATCCCAATCTGCAACTGCAACCCTGTTATTTCACTACAGACAAATCTCTGTACATTCCCAGTGTCAAAACCTACAAAGGTCATCACTGAAAGTTACAAATGTGGTGGGGAGGAAGAACTCTGGCAGCACAAGTTTCTCAAGTAGAATAGCAAAAAACCCAAATAAGATCACACCTTCGGAGTTCCTCTGCATTAGCTACTCCACAATGTCTTTTCCTCAGACACAGTTTTGGGATGCAAAAGATAGTATCTCTTAAAAGGGCAAAACACTGCCAACTAGCAGATTTGGGATACCTTGCCTCTGAGCAAAAAGAGGTCTCCAGCCCTTGGCTCCTATTAAATACTGAACTCAGTAGCATCTCCTGGCTCTGTTTCATGGGTTCATTTCTCGCTCCCAGCCTTGCTATACATCATTCAGGACATCTGCCACCTTGGCATCCAGGCCATAAAGTGTTCATCTCCCCTTTATCCTCCAAGCATGCAAGACAGTATCTGCTCTAAACAAATACAAAACAGGTACAAGAAATACAGCGCTGCAACGGGAACCAGTAGATTTACCTATTACAGCATACCACCCTTTACCCTTTCTACCTCAGGAGAAATCCCAGTCTGCTTAAAAAGAGGGCAGCAACTGCTGCACTGCGTATCCTAACCTCTATCCTTCTCTCCAAAGCCAACGAGGACAGGTAAAACTTCAGTGCAGCAAGAACAGACAGCATTAGTGTGCACAACTGGCCTGCTATAGATATAATATTGATGTTTTAACTAGGAGATATGGGTATTATTGTTGTTGTTGTTGTTATTAAGGTAAAACCTATCAAGGCTCAACTGTGAGTGCCACCATTTAGCCAGGCCCAAACAACAAGTCAAGTCTGTAAATCTTCAAGGGCATTCTCTGCAGGGGAAAAAAATAATAATGTTCAAAAAAATCACAGCCTTTAAAAGAGGTTCTTCTCCGTGAACTACAGAGTTTCAGAACTGACCCATCAGTGTACAGAAGAAGAACAGAATATCTTCTATAATTCCAAGTCAGTCCTCCAAATCCACTTTTCTTAATCTGTCACCAAAATGGACTGTTTAAAGCTGTAAACTTTCAGTTCCAAAGGTGAAATCAATGCAAAGTTTGGTTAGAGTCTCTTCTGCTTGGGAGTGGAGGGGGAGTGGATAAAGAGAGAAATAGAGGAGAAGGATTTTTCCTATCCACACTTAATACACTTTTTATTGTTGTTTTTTTTTTTAAAAGCGGCCAGCATCAAAAGCCTCAAAGTAGGAGAACAGATCTTGGCACAAACTAAAGTCTTTCCTGAATTAAAAGCAATTTTTCAAACACTACAATCAGAAGCATTTGAAAGTTGCTTACCAAGCACATGCAATAAATTCACAGTAGGAGGCACGTACTTGCAACATGCATGCCTGTACAGCTAATTAAACAGTTGTCCTCAAACCATGACCACAGACTCTGAAATATGCCCCTTAGTTCTTTGTCAAGCCAGTCACCTCCTCGCCAATTCTTCAGTTTGCTTTACTACTGAAAATGATGCAAAATAATAAAAGAGCTTAAGCTCAAGAAAACCAACAGAAAGCTTAAGCTGGCCAGGACCTTTAGAAAACAACTGAAATCCTCACATTAATGCACAGAGTAACGTGGGCCTGGGAAGCCTACAGAGTCTGCATATATTAAGCTACATATTTAAGGGTGTACTTGTGTCTGGAACATAACAGGCACCTAATCAACCTTTGTAAACTGCCTTTTCATCTTAAAGCCAAGTGCAACAACAAAAGCCTTTTAAAGCAGCATAAAAAGGAAATTTAAAAAAGTGAATGAAAGCAATTCGTCACTGTGAAGAGGACACCCTAAGCCACCAGAACCCTATTTTCCTGAGCACTACTCAATCCTAACATAAGCATAGCTCCACCAATGGGATAAGTGTAGTGAAGTGCAATTTTTGGCAGTCTCTACTGGGTATCCACGAGATCACAAGCCCCTGGTCACCTCTAGTTCAAGTGTCAAGCAGTCAAGAAAAATGCATTTTTTTTTTTTTACATGACTCTTCTGTTGCTGTTTTAACAATTTCAAAACATGTCTTTGTTTTTAAACAATCTCTTTCTCCTTTGCCAATCTGCTTTAATGTGAAGGGCTCTCCCTTCAAGCCAGGAAACATGAGAAATAAGGCCAAGCATTCAACTTGCATTCATTCTGTTTTCATATGCAGGGACCACAAGCTCTGGGTCTCACCACATTTAAATACTGAAGTGCAGATGCTCAAAAGAACAGATAGTATGTACAAGTTAATATTTAACACTTCCTAAACTGAGCACTTCCGATGTCCTAAATGTATTAATACAAATACACGAACCATTTACATAACTGAGTAGAACATATGGCAGATTACTGCCTCCAAATCTTACCTTTCCTTAACCAGCAAGATGCTGGCCTCTTGAAAGCATTCACACTTTGAAAAAAAACATGTTTATGAAAGTTATTTTGGTCCAGAAGGGCCTCACTTTGAAATTCCAAAACAAGGACTAGAAGACTGTAATAAAAAAAAAAAAAGGGAGCATTTTTAAATACACACTCTACCACAAGATGGTATAAACTGGAAGAAAATTACTATGTATGCTAATCAATGGTTTGATACAACTACTCAAGACTTTCCTATAAGATCTGCTTGCAGCAAAGCTGCCTGCATTTCTTCCTCACCAAGTTACGCCACACCAAATCACGACCTCTACATGCTTCACCTGGTGTCCTTTCAGAAGCCCTTCACCAGGCAAAGCGATTAAAACAAAGTTACCCTGTCACACAATCACATCCACCTGTGTGGAGTGCTCAGGGACAGCAAGCGCCCATTCTATCCGTTGGGAATGGCCGGTAATGCTATGAAGCAGGCCGTAATTACATCTAAACCATTACAATCACATAGATCTACTCTCAATATAAATATATAGAAATTTTTAGAAGTTTTCCAAATGGTTCCATGTTTAACAACTTTTGAGTGCCACTCCTCTCAGGATTTTTTCCGAGTTTCACCTCCCAAACAAGCAATAGGAGTACATGGAAAAGGAAGTGGTCAGCATCCTGCCAGCAAGGGCAAGGTTTTCAACAGTACAGTCCTTAAAACATCTGTGCAGAGGTTTAACTAAACTTATGGACTACATGGAAAAGTTACCTGAACACCCCAAAAACTATTTTTTTCCTCACTTGATTCCCCACCTTTATCCGGAAGTGAACAGAAATTGCACTGGTTGGCCTGAGTACAAGACCCAGTGCTGTGAGGTTTCTATTTACTTTCTTAACCTACTTTATTCTTATTCCTCTAAACAGGTCACGTTAGCATTTTTTGCTCTTTCCATTGTACCTTTTCCTCCATACTTGGATATCTTCTACCTCATTTTCTTATACTGTACCTCCCACCTTCTCCTCACGGGACTGTCACAGTCTTGTGTGCTAACAGGGCTCTGGTAGAAGGGTTCTGGTATTGCTGCAACTGTGTGCAAATACCACAGCTCCAGTGAGCTTCCTCCAAAACCAGTAACTCATCACTGAATTTGGTACCTGACCTCTTGAACAGCCCCGTAGTAATGCCTAAAACCATTCATTTATCATTGCCTTAGATGCATTTAGAGACGGTTTGCACGCTCTCCATTGATACTTTATAACGCATTGTAATAGGTAAATATGATTTACTAGCCCTTAAAATTCCAGGATAATTTGAGGTTTATATTAACTGTTTTTGTAAGGTGCTTCTTTTTCCAGAAGACATGAAACTGTCCAACAGAAGGAGAGAGAAGGATGTTCTTGCAGAAGGTTTAAGCAGCCAAGGGCCCCTTCTCACCACAACCCCTGACTCCTCACCCCCTGCCCCAGCCTTAAATTCTCTGCCAGCGTTGCAGCATACCTTAACAAGATGGCAGGAGAACAGGGTTCTCACAGCAGAGCACTACAGCTGCAGCGCAGACATCACTCAACAGCTGGCAGCTAGCACAGGAGCTACCAAGTCCTTTCACCACCATTCTAAGAGACATCCTGGATATTGCAATATTGAAGAATTAATTAAAAAAAAAAAAGGATACTTATTTATGATACTGCATTCAGAATGAGAACAGGCAACTTCTTGTGAACTAAAGCAGCAACGGTGTGACTGGGCTGGAGCTCACAGCGTGAAGACAGTGCCAAGTGTCAAGGCAAAACAGTACAAAAGGATGAATGACCTATGCAAAACACTTTCATGGGCTATCTTCAACGCTCCCCATGTACTGCTCCACACCACATGACGGACTAAAGCATGACCGAAACTTTTTAAAAAGGAGGGGAGGAACAGAGGGAGGGACGGCAACTGGGAAATAGCTAGATTAATCTAACCTGAGATCAAGCCTAGGACCTCTGCTGCAAGCAAGCTGCTTGTGCACTACACACTGTACAAAGGCTGTCCAGGTACAATAACTGTGCAAGTCTTCACCCCAACGACCTCTTATTTTAAATGTGAATTACACTTCCTTTATCATCTTGGCCTTCTCCTGTGGAGGATCCAGAGCTGTAGTCACCTGTCGCACTCCCATGAAAAATGCCTTCCTTTCACAGGACGAAAAACTCGACCGGTAGCGATAGAGTAGGGGACCGCAGCCCTAAAAGAAGCCAGGCGACTCTGGGCATGGGCAGTCTTCATCTTCTGTCAGAAACTACTGAAGAGTAAGCACCGATCAAGCTCAGATCAGGCACAGCACACCACAGAACCTACAGAATAGGAGCCTGCTGTCCACAGGCCTAAACCTGCATTTTTCATCTTTTTTTTCAGCTATCAGCTCTCTCCCATAACAGAGAGGACTGACAAGCCCTGCCAACTCATGAAACAAATTGAAACCTCCAGTTCAGGTTTCAAAACCTGCACATATGCTTTACAGAACTGAGATTCTGAAAAATGCACAACCAAAGCTTGTAAAATATATTGCTATTCCATGCATATATCAAGGCTGTAGTATAGAAGAGTCTTGTTTCTACCAGCTCTATAGTCCAGTCTTAATAAAACGATAACCAGAAAACAAAAGAGCTGAAGCTTAGATTAGACAAGGTTTCTGATCCACAAAGCAGCGAAGCAACAAATACAGAAATCACTCACTGCTCTGACTATGTAACAACAGATGCACATCTGATGCAGTTATACGCAAAAAGGAGCTGTCAGTGACTTTCATCTATTAAAATAAATAATAAAAACAAAACAAAACAGGAAATAAGCACTGTGAAAGCTCAGAAAGCTCTGAGTTTTGGTTGCTTTTTTTTTTCAGCCAGCAGCAATTAAGTCTCTTCCATTCATGATTCAGCCTTGTTATCTGTTTAACACAAACTCCTTAACTTCTGGCAGGCCTTCAGAATGGTGATGGGACTTGTGGTTCTGTCTGACAGAAGTTCAGACGAGAGGCTCAAGCAGGACGGTGCTTAGATTCAACAGTTGAAGATGGACATCTCAAAGATGACTATTCTCACTTGCCTCACATTTGCCAGTTGTGAGCATCTGTTCATAACATCAAAGCCCGAAGATCAGAGAGGACAAAACCTATAACCTAGTCCTACTTCTCATACAAGACAGAGCAGATACGATGTTTCTCTGTTTTGGTACAAAGGCAGGAGACCTGGAATGCAAATGCTGAAAAGCCCTTCTCCTCATCCCATTTTCAGCATCCACAGGCTGTCAGCTCTGTTTTCTGTCAGAACGATGACAGCTCAACTCCAAGATACTTCACTCCAAAGACACAATGACAAAGCAAACCCGAGGCCCCAAAACCTGGCACTGGGAACTCAGTTTTACCAAAGAACTTATTATCCTGGATGTCCCCAGGATCACTACTGTAAGCCACTGCTTTACAGTTAAGGTATGGAAACTAACACAAACCCAATCACAGGTGTCTTCATATTCTAAGAGGACAACTAGCAAAGAAGACATCCAAGATGACAGTGACTCAAAGCCACAAATAATTCCACTTCCTCAATTTGAATGACCTTCAGGCACTCAAGCAAGAAGAAACTTAACCTGCCTGTTCACAAAACAACAACAACAACAAAAACTGAAAATGCACATTTTTATTTTCCATTCTCAAAGGACAAAAACATTCCCTTGACTCAGCCTCCTCCGATCGTTGACAGGTATCTATAAATCTGCACAGTTGTTTCAAGTCACTGCTTTCAACCTGATAAAAACTCTGCCAGTGCTTTAGAGTGCAAAGCCTGCCTGACAGAAGTTCACACTCTTTAGCAACTTTTCCATCTTGAGAAAACAGAGGAAAGGTTCAGAGCTATTCAAGTAAATAAGTGCTGGGAGTGAGACAGAAGGAAGGAACACACAGGCACACGGCCTCGCACTCCATCTCTAAGCCTCCCCCCTCTTCTGCAAGAGAAAGAAGATGGGCAATAGCATTGCTACAAGGAACTGCCGTGCAAAAAGTTGGGAAGTGTCCCACTTCTGTTTTCTTCCTGGAGCCTAAAGCACTGAGTTATGCTTGTTCTCCCCAAACTGTTACCTTTTGAGCACAAAAAAAAATATGCAATTGGAGATTATTATGTAATCTACATATCACTCCAAGTCAATGGCTACATAAAGTTCGTTATTCCCCTGCTGAGGTTTCAAAGCAGAAACAAACCAATCAAAACCCAACCTTTTATTGCACAAGAAAAAACAGGCATAATATTCCTAAATCTCTCCTCCATGCTCCTTCTCTTCAAGATTCTATATACCGGCAACCCACCCATATTACTGTGTTCAGCACTGTGTCTAAGGCAGGAGTAGCAAAAAGAAAGACTAAGAGAAAGAATTAACAACGATGAATGCATATAATTTAAAGTTTTTGACATCTCAGAGGTTTTAATGCAACATAAACAAACGTTAAATTCGAACCTCATTTCCCAGGACCTCACCTGAGCAGTACTATCACCACCACAACTTTCTAAAAAAACACAGTGCTTGATGCTCCAGTCCTTAGCTATCAACCAGAATATGCAACTGGAACCGAATCTTGCCAAGTGCAAGGAGAATTAAGATACATAATCCTGCTCTGAGCAAACAAGGCACTGCTAGCACTGCAAGTCTGTGGCCGTGTAGCATCTAGTTTGACACAGAACTACATCTGAGCTTTTGGTCTGAATGCTACAAGAAGTTTCAACCGTAAGGACTCACCAGTCATAATTTGTTTTAAAGTAAAATATAATTTTATAGGTTTCAACAAAGTCCTGTTTTCACAATTAGACGTTTTCCATTTCCAATCTCAGTCGTACTAATGGCCAGGATATTGCTCCAAGAAACACATAATATTCCAGTATGCCAGATACCACGGAGATGGTTAGACCTTCGAGCAGTTTAAGGACCAGCTGACACAGCAACCTAAGGATGAGTTTGCTGAATACAAACTGTGGCCACATGAAAGAAGACATATGAACATTTCATCTCTCTGAAGAGTTATTCTGGTAGACACTTGACCCTAATAAGACTTGTTCACAATAACATGAGAAACAATATAATAGCGTACCACTACTGGATAGGAATCTGACCAATAACCAGTTTAGGAGTGAGTATGACCTATCAAAAGCTGAAAGTGCATTGTTTCTTAAGTTGTTTTTTTTTGTTCAGACTTTCAAGACCAATGAGTAATTGATGCTATTAACACAAACAAAAGTAAGTCTTTGTGTAGTCCCAAAACCACAATTCCTTTGATCCATTCTTTAATGTGTGCCTGATTTTCAAGAATTTCTAATATTTCATTTTAAAGAAAAAAAAGCATCTTACTCTTGAAAGAGCTGTATGCACTGACAAAGCAGCTGGGGCCAAGAAGAGCTTGCTTCACTGACTGATGTACCACCAGCTGCTGTTGAACAGGTTTAGTGGCATTAGCTTCATGAGCCTTTTCTAAATCTCACAGTGAGCTTTAAATAATATTGCAGAACTACAGATTCATAAAGTTCTGCAAATACAGAGCCTAGCTGAAAAAGGGAGGCAAGACGATGCTGTGAAAATCTTTATAAATTTTGGCTTTGAAAAACTCACTTTCAGGAGGAGATGAAGGAAGCATGACACTAACAAGAGATGCTATATGCAATCTAAAATCTCAACAGTGAAAATATGACTGATAGTATTGCGTCTAGCTGCTCTGGAGCAATGTCTGCCATATTCTCTTCTCTGAAAAAAAACCCAGTATGCACGGTGGCTCGGGAGAAAAAATATAGCGTGTTCATGACATATGTTATCTAGTATATGTACAGATGAATCAGTAAAATAGTTTTTGAGTGATAAATGATCGTAAAAGATTTGCTGCATTATTTGGCTTTCACTGTAGTCTTTCCTACTTGGGGAGCTGCCTATTCGGGTAGTAAGAGGAAGCGTACAATTGATGTTATACATAATAAGGCCTACAAAAGTCCATTTAATACATTTGTTTCAAGTTATGCAAATCTGACTCTTAACCAAACAGTATGGTTTTTCTGCACTTTCACTTACAATCTCAAGGAAAGTATGACCTCAGCCAATGGCCTCTATTCTCTTAACACTAACACCTGACACAGAAAGAAGCTGGAATCTCTTCTTATCCCCAGAGACGCAGTGTTGAGTCTTACATATATTGTTTGATAATGCACCAAAAGCTTAGAAAACAAAGAAGTCTGTTTCAGCCCCTACTAGCATCAGTGATGTCAGAAATAGAAATTAATTGGTTCCTCCATCTTTTCTCTGGAAGAGTAAATAAAGATCCTTCTATCAGCAGCTTCCCCTCAGAATTCTTCTGCCTGCAAGAAAACTTTCATAAGAGATCCTCCCAGTTGAAACTGTTTTGAAATAACAACACTCAGAAGTATTTTTTTTTCACTTTAAAAAAGAAGAAAAAAAAAGGTCATTTTGGTAGTAATGTATTTGCACTTGTAGAGCTTTACCAGTTGTTTTTTTTAGAGCCTACGTGCCACCAGTTAGCTTTTCTTAAATTTTTTTTATATATATATATATATGCATGTATGTATGAGTACGCACACGGAACCCAAGCAAACAAACTCCACAGCTGTTAATGAGAAATAAGGATTGCTATTGGCAATTGCTCAACAGTCAAACTTATTAAAACACCATTTATGTCATTTTTCCTTACTTAGCCAAAGGGGGGGAAAAAAGAAAGTCAATAATTACAAACGACTACAAAGGAACTAGATAAGCACTTCAAGAGTTTCAAACGGAGTACAGAATAGCTGCGTTCGGGTTAACACAAACGTTGTTTCTCTGGTGAGAAAGTCAAGAGCGGCTGTACAAGAAACTCCGCGCCGCGACAAGAACCGCCGCAGAGGAGCCGCGAGACCGGCCAACAGGTACGCGGAGCGCAGCAGCCCAGGCAGTGCCGACGTCCGAGAGGACGCGCGCCCCGCCGCCAGCCGCGCCCCCGCGGACGCTCCGCGGGGAGCGGGAGAGCCCCCGGCCACGACGGCCGCGCGCCGCCAGCAGCGCCGATACAGCGAACGGCCGCCCCCGCGCAACCCCGCATCGCGCCGCGCGGCCCCGCCCCTGCCCCGCCGGCCCCGCGCAGGCTCCGCGCCGCCCCGCGCCCTACGGCCGCCGGAGCTACGAGGGTGCGTGCTGAGGGGCGCGGAGCGGAGCTCGCCGCGGCGGCGCTGGGACGGTCCTCGAGCTCCGCACTGCTCCGCGGCTCGGCCCGCGCCCGCCTGGCTGTCAAACGGCGGCTCCGCGCCGGCGCCCGCCCGGCAAGGTGAGGCCGGGGCTCGGCGGCCGCGCCGCCGGCGCGGGGCGCATCGGGGCCTTTGTGCGCGGGCGCGCATCTGTCACCGCGGCCGCGGCGCCCCGCGCCCCCAGGCCGCGCGGCGCACGTGGGGCGGCGGGCCCGGCCCGGCGCGGGCTTTGTGCCGCCAGGTGATGGGCGGCTGGGCCCGCGGAGCCATCTTGGGGCAGGCGGCGCCCCCCGGCCGGCGCTCACCTGCACGATCTCGCCCTCGGCGCTCAGCGTGGCCCCCGCGCGGGAGAAGCGGCCCTGCAGCCCCGTGGTGTAGGTGGTGTAGTCGCCGCTGGAGCTGGACTCGAAGAGCACCACCTCCACGAACGCCGTCTCCTTGCCCAGTGCCGCGCCCGGCGCCGCGGCCAGCAGCAGCCCGAGCAGGAGCGGCGGCGGCACGGCCGGCCCCGCGCCGGCCCCGCAGCTCCTCATCGTGCGGCCGGGGGGAGCGGCGCCCCGCCGCCGCGCATCGCTCCCGAGCGGCTCCAGCTCCGGGGCCGGAGTCCCGGGCGGGTCAGCGCCCCATGGCAGCAGCCCTCCTGTCGCGCTGCGCCCCGCTCCTCGCCGCCGCCCGCCCCGCGCTCCCCGTCCCTCGCCCCGGCTCCTCTCCGCCCCGCCGAGCCGCTTCCCTTTCATCTGCTCCACGTGACGGCCACCGCGGGGTTATCCCCGCCCTCCGCGCCGCTCTGACCCGCTCCGTCCCTCCCTCGGCGCACACACGGCCTGCAGCCCAGCCGAGTCCGGCCGAGCTGAGCGGCGCAGCGGCGGCAGGCGGCCCGAGAGCGGCCCGAGAAGACCGGCGCGGCCGTTCGGGAAGGGCCCTGCCGGGAGTCGGCCTCCCACGCGGCCAGGCCTGCCGGGCCGGGCGCGCCCGGGAGTCCAGCGGCGGCCCCGGCGGCCTGTGGCAGCCCTGGCGGAGCGGCGGCCTGCGGGGCTGGAGCGGGCCGGCCTCGGCCGCCTCCCGGCGGTGCCGCGGCTGCCGGCTAGCACCCGGGTGCGTTAGGCAGGAGGCCCTGGGCCTGAGCGCTGCAGCCCCGCCGGTGGCACACGACCCCGAGGCGGCAGGAGCTGCGCCCCTGTCGCCGGATGCGCCGGCTCTGCCCGGAGAGACGCTGCTCCGCCGAGGCACGCGCGCGGCGGCCCGCGAAGGCTGGCGGAGTGCAGCAGCCTGCCGGCATCCAGCGGCCGCGTGCGGGGCGGGAGCCTGGACCCGGCACTCTGCAGCTGCGTCTGCTGGAGGAGACGAGCTAACCCAGGCTCTTCGGCTTCTCTGTTAGCGCAGCTCTCTGAAAGCTCCATTAATGATGTGGAAAAGGTGTAGGGGTAACGATTTTTATTTCAGTCTCCCACTCCAAGAACTGGATGGCAGCCCATGATACAGTTTTCCTTTGAAAGTATGTACAACTAAGTTGTGGAAGTCGTTAACACAAGACGTTGCAAGTATAAATCAGTTACAAGGGGGATTAGACAAACTGATGAGGGATCCCTTCTTGGTTAACAAGCTCGATGTTTGGGAGCGAACTCCTTCCCACTGGCAGAAGGAATAATGCCGCAGTCTACAAACTGCCAGCTGTTTTCCTAAGTACGTTTTGTTACAACTGAATACAGGATAGCGGCATCCTTAGTGTGACACAGTGAGCAACATTAGGTTCACAAATCATTTAAGATTTCTTCAGTGAAGAAGTATCAAGAAGGGATCACAGGAATGTAGACCCCGGTCTTCTACCACAAGCTATAAAATGCCCCCACAAACTTAAGACTTCAGTACAACAAATCAAAGGCATGCATAGGAAGAGAGCTGGAAAGGGCATCACTATGGTGCTCTAGCCTGGTAACGAGAGAATGCACTATGCAAACTTAGATGAGGTCACCACTTGGTGAATTTTAGATTGTAGGTATGTTTCAGTAGGATTTCAGAAATGCATAGCATCTAGTGTACTAAATAGAAGCATTTTAACCCCTTAGTGCAAACTACCTCCTCTTGATTTTCCTTTACCTGTGAGGCAAATCACGGAATGGTTTGGGTTGGGAGGGACCTGTAAAGCCCACCCAGTCCAGCCCCCCTGCCAGGAGCAGGGACATCTCCAACCGGATCAGGTTGCTCACAGCCCCGGCCAACCTGGCCTGGAACGTTTCCAGGGATGGGGCATCCACCGCCTCTCTGGGCAACCTGTGCCAGTGTTCAAAATGGCTGATGCTTAGATAACACAGGGTCTCCTACATCATAATCAACACAGGAGCAGATTAAACACTGAGAAATCTAGGAGATTTTCTCCCTGCTGAGTCAGCTAAATCATTTCACAATCTGTAGCAAAAGCAGAGATGTATGCAGGGGTTGCTGTTGCAATGATGAGAGGGTCACTGTCAACCTGGACTGTGCATTTATCATGAGGACAAAGCCTCTTTACATTCAGCTAATTCTCTCTCTCTTCACTAACTTCAGTGGCTTAGATAACTGATATCCAGATTTTTTAACCTGCTGTCTTCTCATCCCTTAAGAGGTAACAGCAAGTCATTTCCAGTCATCAGAAGGTTTTTATGTCCTGCATATCAGATGCAGGATGTCTTTTTTTCACCGAGTATTTTTCTTCTTGCAAAGGTCTTTATGCCACTGCAATCAAGTTTTTCCAATGTTCTCTAAGTAAACAGCTTATGTCATAAGCTGTTGTAGGTCAAGGCCTCCCAACTGTCCCGTACTGTGAAATTCTTCTATTATATGGGTACACTTTTCCCACAGGGTCTTGATTCACAGGAGAATCCCACTGTAGATCAAAATCAATTAAGTATAGTGAAAAAACATTCTAGATAAGCCCCTTGCCTCTGTTGTTAATGAAACAGAATCATCAGTACTTTTTGGATATTTCTGAGGAAATGGCCTAGAAGTAGGCCTTCTCTGGGTTAGGTTGAGAGTTAGGGATGCAGAAATGGCAGGCCAAATAAATCTGGAAACTAACTAGTGAATAATATGGGAATGGGGCTCTACATAGCAAGTGGACAGCATCCTACCTCTAAAATAAAAGTTGCTGAAGATCTGATCCACCCCACTGAACTATCCATATCGTTGCACTACAGACACAGCGAAATTGCCTTTCGCAGTAGCCTCGTGGTTGAATACTGAGGAGTGACATGAGGCACTAGGTCTCAGGTCACCAAGTTCCCTCTACTTGGGCACAAATCCAAGCAGGAGGTTGGAGGAAGAGAATGGACTGTCTATCATTAAAGCAATCAAATATTTTGAATTGGCTGCTTTCCCAGCTGGCAGCATACAGTTCACAATATTCAGTTATGCCATAATACTTCAGATATGTTTTCTTTTTTTTTTTCCCCCTGCATAACAAACTGAGGCCCAGGGTCTGAAATACAGAAGTCTCAAGCATTTGTAACTGCAACTGAGGACAGTAAGAGCTGTGACTTGAACATAATGAAGTGATGTATAACGCCAAATGGTCTGAGAAAGCATGCCCTGTCAGAAGACGGCAATCAGCGCTAAGGGATGCTTTTGACACAAAACTTCCTACGCTCATTTCCCTTGCAAAGAAATGGATAGTACAGAACCCTCGCCCCTACACACTGCTCTTGAGAGAAGACAATATTAGTGAAGTACCCACATATTACTGTGATGAATATTATAGAAAAAGCCCCAAATAAAATTAATTCTTTTGTGCTGAGAGCAGAGATGGAAGTATAGCTCTGCACATCAGGCAAGAAGAAAACAACATTGAGTAGCCACTCGCAACAGGTCCATCAGCCGTTCTCACCATTCAATGAGACAGGAACCCAGCTTCCCTGGTCCCGTAGTTGAAAATTGATTTGGCTAAAGATGTCTGAAAGCTGCTTTCTGTCACATCTGTGCAGTCAACCACAAACACAGCACACTGGAGAATCCCTTCTAGAGCCTCTTTTAGCCTCATTTCATAAAGAAATTAAACATATGCTATCTGCCTGTCAGGCTTGTCGCTCTTCTGAATCTATCAGCTAATTTTAACCAAGCTTAAGAGCAGAACAGAGGTCTTAAGATAGTACATTCTTTCAAGTTTTGTGAAAATCAGAGGCTCTGGATCCTGGGTACTGCAGCAGTATCAAAAAAAAAGGATATAGGACAGCAGGAAAACATCTAAGAAAGCGAGATTTTTCAGTTCTATTGTGCAAAGAACAGTCTGTTCTTGATTTTATATTTTAAAAATATAAAAGAATCTCTTATAATAGTATGCCATTTAATTAACATGACGCTTTTGTAACTATATTTGCATTTTAAGGTGTTACTGCTAGGAAAGGCCATAAAGTAAATGTGTGTGCATGCAAATGTTTGGTACAGAATAGTGTCCCTCAGGGGGCAGGGGACAGAGCCTGGTGGAGTTCAGCTGTTGCACATTCTGCATGGCAGTAGCCAGAAAAAAACGTATGTGCAGAGCAGCAGATTAGTCACAGCATATGTCGTCTTTTGCTTGATGAGGATGCTTAAGGAATGTGAAAGGAAGGGAAGAACTCAGGTTATTGAAGGGAGGTGATAAGGGAAGGGGCCCGGAGATATTAAGAACAAATATCTTGGAAACAAAGCATCTTTAGCTCTGCTGTTTTGGCACTGACTTATTTGTCCTCCAGTACTGAGGGACCCTCCCCAAAACCTAATATTAGTTATTAGTATAGCAAAGAGCAGATGACACTTTCGATAGTGTTTTCTTAAGACACGTTAACAAAACCCAGCCTCCTGACAATCTACAATGCTGTTAGTTCCTGAGGATCCCATCTGCAATAAGTATGGCAATATCAGAACTCAAAAGACTTACTGAACTTTCAGCCAGTTATAATGTGAAGTTTTAAATAAACTCTCTTTTTCATATATTGTCTTAGATTCTAGCATAATAAAGGAAAATATGACCCTTTTTCAAAGAACTAAAGAAAACAACCAGTGAGCATGGATTAAAAGTATTTCAGTTACTGTGAATTTTGAATTTCCATTTGATTGAGATCAGCCAGACCTTGTTTGGACCACAGTTCATCTCTCATCCACTTTGTAAAGAAGAAATGAAATCTCTTAAAAGAGGCTGCTCAGATATGTTAAATAGTAAGAAAAGGTGGTTCTTACTCCTATGATGTTATCATAAGAGGTGATCTGATAACACCAGATGACCCAACCCTAATGGGAAACGCTTTTACAAGGGTGAGGGCAACCTGTTCCTGCAGAGTCCAGTGACTAACTCCCCCCTCTGGTGAGCAACGACCTTTTCATTTTCCGGCTGTGAGTATTTGCAGGCAATACTGTACCTACAGGATTTAGAGAGTACTGAGATTGTTTTTTTCCTTTAACTACTAGGTATTCAATTTAAGTTTCACAAGCTGACATCTCTCAGTGTTGAGAGCATTTCCCAAAAGCTAGAGAATATTATTAGTTTCCATGGCAATGCTGTGATGATACAGGAGAGATGCACTTCTCTAAGAAAACCCAATGATTCCAAAATAGAAGACTTGAAGTTTCTCCAGCATAGTGGGCTGGAGTGAGATGGTATTTTGACCCAGCTCTGAACAATGGAAATTGACTATGTTTGATAAATGACTGGTTTCATGATTTAAGAAAAGTTATTCTTGATGCAATTTTATGAAGTACCCACATACTCTGTTGAGTCAGGATCAATCGTCCCCTCAGTTACACCAAGGAACACAAGGTGCAATCCAAAAGAAGCCAGTGTACTGGCAGTGTAAATAAGAAAAGCAAAAGTAAAACAAAATCCAGACTTTTGATTCGTACCAGGAACTACTTTAGTTTGACTTCGTAATAACTAATCTAATCCATGATATTATAGTGCTAGTCAATACTGCATAAAAATAACCATGTTTAGAAACGCAAATCTCATTAAATCTAATCATGACACTTGTGACAATATTCATTTACTTACACAGTAAGAAGACTTACTTTGCAGAACTGCAAGGTAAAGAAAAGATCCCTAGAAAAGAGTATGTAGTCAAGCCATTCAAGGGACACTGAAGTAGTTGTATTTAACAAAACAACAAGCCCCGTTTTAGTTCTGTAGCCTGAGGAACAGCTGAGTCTAGGAAGCTCAACGTACTCAGCTTATTCAACGTGATCATGGTCCCATGGATTGTCTGTCCAGATAGAAAATTTCATACGGGAAAAGCAGTCAAATGACTTTGGCTAAAAAGTAAAGCTTTATAAATTCAAACTGCAGATAGGGTCCATTTGAAACAAGGCAACAGGTTACTATTGCAGCTTAGCTAGCAATTATGGCAATTTTTTTTATCACTTGAGTTATTAATAAACAAGAAAGACCATACATTCTTTTAGTTTAAGCCATGACATTTACGCTTGATGAAAGAATATTTGAAATGAAACCCTATGTACCTTTATTATAAGAAACTCAGACTAAGAAGCCACAGAAAATTCCTTCTGGCCTCATTCTGTCAGGAAAAGCCCTGCTCCACTAACTGTGGAGCACAGTGACATCTACGCTAGTTTTAAATGGGTATCAGAAGCAACCTCATACCAGAGAGTTCTGCAAGAATGAGATTTTGATCAACAGAGAGTTTTTAATTAAAGCATTTCTTAAATCAAACTTGAGATCCTTCTTTTCCCAGCAAACTGTATCTGAGAAGTCCTCGTAACAGATCAAATGTCCCTAGGAAGGATAAGGAGAGCTGTGTGTCTCATTCACACTCCCGCATCTGCCCTTCCAGACGATTTCAGCAACTGATCACTCTGCCGTCCACATTCCCTACCTGTTTAAACATCGTGCTCTTCAGAGCCCAACACTACTAAAGCTTATTTCATAGGCAAATGAAATTGCTGTACCTCGTAATAAACAACAGAAACAAGAGGCATCCTTTTTCCAGTAAGTTCAAGGCCACGTACGCGCCTGCCCCTTTTCCTCACCGAGTGAAACGGTCGTTCCGCGCCTCCGGAGGTGCGACCGCACAGCACGAACACGGGCGCAGGACTGACGGAGAGCTTTACCCGGGCACATGCGAGTGCCTGATGAGTTTCCGTTCCTGCAGCAGCACCAGCACTTTCCCCTGGCACGGGCCGGTCCCGCCAGCGCCGCGGGAGGGGCGCGGTGCACCGCGGAGAGCCGCCGGCAGGTGACCTCCCAGGCCCGGCGGAGCGCGGCGGGGCGCGGCGGGGCGCGGAGCGGGTGAAGCACCACAAACCGCTCCAGAAACGCTCGTTTGCGCTGAAGATGCCGCCCGTGCCCCTTCGTTTTCATGCAGTCGAACTCTACTATTGCGATTTGGAACGGAACGCCAACTGTAATGGGCAAGATGTTTTTATCTTTATGACAACCGTGTTTTTGTCGTTATCATCAATTATTCTAAATTAAAGTAACAAACTATTGTAACTTGTCAGCTCAATTAAGACCAAAGGGAAAAAAAAAAGAGTGGAGATTTATGTTAAGAAAAAGTGCGATGCAGCTGTGGCTTTGCCTTTTGCCATTTAAAGTCTGGAAACATAACTTATCCAAGTAAATCAACACTGAAGCAATCCAAATTAACCAACAGACTAGCCATGACAACTTTAATTATAAAAATTATTTGTGAACAAAATTCTCTGTTAATGTTTGAAAAGTCAAGGTTTCCAATATCTCAAACAATGTCCAGTTCCTTAAATCTGTACGAAGGGGAAACATTCTGATTTGGGAACCCTTCACTCTCTCCGTACATGTAATTGTGTACTGAAGGGAAAAGATAATAATGAACCAGGCCCGTAAAACTGAAATGTGTTAAATTGCACTAAAAATACCTTTATTTAGATAACTGCAGCCTTTTCTTTTTGCAAACTATTGTCCAATATACCATACAAATTTTACATGAGAGTTGCAACGGAGTACAGACATGCGTAAGGCATTCCTACAGGGTCCTCAGCAAGCATGCAGGCACAGCAGGTCATATTACCAAAGAAAGAAAAAAAGAATACTAAGACATAACCTTAGGAAATTGTTGCTATATGCTGTTTGATCATCCCATCTGCAAGGACAGATGGGAACAGAATGAATTTGAAAAAGTTTGGAGCCATATTTTCCAAGATTCTCGATATCCATTCATTCTGCAAGAACTACCTTCAAATGCATTTGTGCAAAGGTCTTTCACTGTGCCCTTGCCTCCCTGAGATTGCTCTGTATCATAGAATCATAGAATCATAGAACGGTTTGGGTTGGAAGGGACCTTCAAAGCCCATCCAGTCCAACCCCCCTGCAAGGAGCAGGGACATCCCCAACCAGATCAGGTTGCTCACAGCCCCGGCCAACCTGGCCTGGAATGTTTCCAGGGATGGGGCACCCACCACCTTTCTGGGCAACCTGTTCCAGTGTTCTATAACTCGCATTGTAAAAAATTTTTTCCTAATTTCCAATCTAAATCTACCCCCCACTATTTTAAAACTATTACCCCTCGTCCTATCACAACAGGCCCTACTGAGCAGTCTCTCCCCACCTTTCTTGTAGGCCCCCTTGAGGTACTGGAAGACCGCTATCAGGTCTCCCCGGAGCCTCCTCTTGTCCAGGCTGAACAACCCCAACTCTCTCAGCCTGTCCTCGTAAGAGAGGTGCTCCAGCCCTCTGATCATCTTCGTGGCCTCCTCTGGACCTTCTCCAGCTGGTCCATGTCCTTCTTGTGTTGGGGGCTCCAGAACTGGACACAGCACTTCAGGTGGGGTGGAGTCACTCACTTTCAGTTACAACCCCACTAAATCCTAGGTTACTGTTAATTTTATGTGTTCATTATGTCAGCGCTTAGCAGTTTCTTCACTCATAATACTGAAGAAGCATCCAATGTAAATAACACACCCTGCATATTTCTGGGAATTATATTTACATACAATCTAAACTTTGACACTTCTGTATTTAACTCAACATTGTTACTAGTGCTTCTGGAGTAAATATACAGTACGAGTTGCTGTTCATGCAGCCTTACTTCAAGCAATACACTATTTAAAGTGAACAATATGTAAACAACACATGATTAAAGCATATAATGTATCAACTACTAACACTAATTGCAATGGATAAAGCCTGCAATGTAAAGTGCTCCTATGATTAAATCCAGCAAACAGATTTCACCAATTCTGACTACCATAAGCAAAAAACATTCTTAAAATGTGGCTGGCTAACAGGAAGGGATTCGTACCTTAACAACTGATTCATTCATGTGAAGGTGAGTTAAGCAACTACTTACTCTATTTCATCTTAGGTTATCTGTTATATTAAAGACTTGCCTAGGTTACAAAATCTGACTGGCACTTTTAATTAATCACCTTAAAGCACTACTTAAATTTACTATTACACCTTTAAGTACCAGCATATGATCTTTTTAATTAGTATATAAAGGGCTTCAACTGTCCCTGACCATTTACATAAGAGTTATCATTAAAGTGAAGTGTTAACAGAGCAAACAAATGAGGCTGCCAGAAAGGACGCATAATAGACTCGGCCCTCTGTGAACACCAGCTGTTACCCTGTGCCCTCAGAGCATTCAGCAAATCCAAAAGGTATGAGGCAGGAGACAGACTGACAATACCCCTCACATTTTGGGTCCTGCTGAGTCTATGTTGAGAACTGATTCCTAACTTTATATTTCCTGATAACTTTCCTCTGCCTCTTTTCACTCCGGGTCTCTTGTGACAACAGCTGGAGGCAGGCTTCTGCATGCAAAGGCAGAACTGGATGAAGGCATCCAAATCGAAGAATATAAGGAAATAATTTCAAAACTACAAAACAAGAAAGTTGCCAGGACTCTCAGGGGCTCTGAACTTCTAAAGGAATTTCAAAGCCTAGGGAATGACTGAGAAATAAGAGAAGGTATTTCCTTTCAAAAGCTGGCACTGCTCCACAGAAGAGCGAGCTTTGGCCAACAGGAAGTAGTCACCAAGTTTTCCTAAGCACAGTTGTTTACCTCCCAGAGTATTTTCCAAGAAGAGGTTCCAGTTCTGAACCAGGATGTGCAAACAGAAAAAAACTTACTGGAACAGGAGCTTTTAGGCATGTGAGATCTGAACAGTCGGCTGTTTTCCTCTGAGAGCTTGTTCAACACATTAAATACTTACACGGAATCCAGAACATGGCTGCCAGTTCACTAGGACAGCAAAACAGCAAGCTCGGTCTCTTGTATTGCCCAAGCACATTCTGCAGCATCACCCCCCAATGATGCACTCACGGCATCATCTCAGCTAAGTGTAGTACCTTTACCTTTTTCTTTCACTTGTGACTACCACCACCAATGCATCCCTATGTGTCAGTGTACAAAAGCGGACACAATACCTCTGAAGTAACATCACACCTAAAGACAGAACTTACAGCACACAACTCTATCCTACAGTTTAGCCAAGACCTTAATTCTATTTGGAAAATATGATGAAATGTAGCATCTCCCAGAACCTCCAAATCCTGCATAATCTGCACAAATCTCTGGTCCACATTTTCCAACCAGCACTATGAAGAGAACTTTGCAGGGGAACAGGTGCTTGGGTCCAAGCTAGAAAGAAAATAGCCAAAGGGGAGTACAGCATGGAAAGAGGTACTACAGTCAGACAAACCACAGCCAAGCCACACAGGTGCCAGCCTTTTAAAGGGAAAGGGAATCCAGGCAGTGAAGTAGAGTCAAGGATAGAGGAATGGTGTGAGAATCGGCTCAACATTAGGCAACTTGGTTGGAAACAGAAGCCAGAACAACAAAGCCCGAAACAACCACAACCTCCCCTTGACCTGTAGGACTCCTTCATGTATCAGCTAGCTGTGGCGCCCACCAGATTCCCCGACCTGAGCCTGCTTCCCTGCCCCGCTGATCCAAGCTGTTTGATTCCCAGGTGGAGTCTCTCAGGGACTGGCAGATGACATAAACCCTCCCATGGGCAGCAGCCGCTATGTATAAAGATCTGTTTACATGACCAATGTTTGCAAAGCTTTCCAGTAATGTTTCATTTTTACAGAATTAGTAGCACAGGGCTGCTGGGAAGCAAGCCTTTCCATTTACTGTTGTGTAGGTACCTTGTCTTCTTTGAAATTCCCATGAGTGGTGTGCTCCAGTCTCTTTGGCTCTCACTCCAACAGAACAAATCAAATCAAGAGATTGTTATCTCAAAATACTGGAATGTCCTTGTAAACAGGTAGGCTTTCTCTTTATAATCAGCATTCTGCAACAATGGGAGGAGGAGATCAGCTTTCAGTTGACAGGGGGCATTAGCAGGGTGCCTCTGCACTGACACTCCTGCTGTTTAACATTACAAAATTATATATGTTGGTTAATTTCTGGTCTTGCCTGAGACTAGAGAATTACTGAGTTTCAGAGGGGTCTAACAAAATGAAGCAAATGGGAATTACAATGCAATTGGAATTCAGGGAAAAGAAGATACTATGTAGATGCAAGGAACATCCTGGGCTCTTTATATAGGTTACTTGATCTTAAATTTACTATTACCACTCCAAAAAGAGATGATCTGTCATTAGACCTTGTTAAGAAAAATCTGCCACTTTGGATTCTGTAACATTTAACACAGGAATTACACACACACGAGATGACTTTGCTGCCAAAAAAATCTGTGATGCAGAAAGGTTACTACAGGAGAGGGCAACAATGGAGGTTCATCCTTTTTTTTTTTTTTTAATTACATTAATCAGTTGCTATATGTGCATCTGCAACTGGTCTTTGGGCAGAGTGCTTCCCACCTGCCTTTTTATGAGGTACTGCATGAAATGGATTGCTACTAAGCTACCACTAAACTTGGAATTGGGCACAACCTATTTGAATGCAGGCAAGGCCACTAAACTGCCCAGAGGAGCTCCAAGGTAGGCTTCAGTGTCTACAGCTGCTAGGAACTCCACTGACAGTGAAGGGAGACCCTCTTTTCCTGAAAAAAAAAAGGCCTTGTAAAAGGCCCAACCTCTAGCCAACTTTCAGAATATCTTTCTTCCAGAAACACTGGCAGCATTGTCTGAGTTAACTCAGACTTCTCTTGTGAATCAGAAGCAAGGATTCATTGACTATGGTGATGGGAGAACTGATTCTGTTGGGATGGGAGACAGAGAAGCCTACTATGAGGGCATGTGACCTCTGTCACAAGACACAAGCTGCCTGAGTCAACTGATGCTGCTTGTAGTGGCAACGACATCACTGTGGGGAAAATACAGACAGAAGTCCAGCATGAAGTTCTGAAGGTATTGGAAGAACAGTTGTAACAGGAGGCACTTGAGGTACAAGTGAGAAGGGATCTCTCCCTCACCACAAAATCAGATAGGTCAGAGGACTGAGCCATAAAGATGATCAAAGTAGGAATCTCCAGCCTATGCTTGTGGCCCACAACACACACCTAAGATGGAACTGCGGCAGACCTACCCACTGTTCCTTGTAATTCTGGGTAGTAACAAGTACCAGTCATGTCTGTGGGTGGAAAATGAGGACATGGAACTGGAATGCAAGGTATATGTTTGTAAGATGCTTGCAGGAGAGTCAGGGTTTAAAGTTGGACTCACTGGGTTTTTTCCACACTTTTCTGGTGGTACACTGGAAGCAATCACAGAGGCCAATGAGGCAGAGTCTCATGGAGTCTTAATGGAGAAGGGATGATAGCTGAGAAAAAAAGTCACCCTTCTGCAGGACTTGCTTGCAGCAGTGTTAAGAGAAGGCAAAGCCAACATCACTTCCTACAGCATGTGGATATGTTAGCAGCTCCATGTGGATTCTGCGTAATTCCTCACACTATAGGAGTATCACCTTTTTTCTGAAGAAAAGGTATGTCACTGTTCCTACTAGGCTTGCCAGACTGCCTGAAAGTGCTATACTCTTTATTATCACGTTGCCTGTAAATTGTCCCCACCCACTAAAACAATTAAGTGCAACCCTTCCACTCAGAGCAAGAGGAGCTGCATGAACCCCATGTATGTTTCCAAAAAGCCTGAACTGTTAAGACTAGAAGGAAGTGTTGCCAGTACCCCAGACAACTGAATAACGTGGCTGAAGCGAAACTCTTCCCCTGCTCCAGCTGATGATGAACTCAGCAACTAGGTTAGGAGAGTCTCTTACAGAAAGCTAATGGTTACTTTCCACCGTAAGACTGAGACCACTAGAATTCTGAGATGCACTCATGAATCCCATCATTGCATGATGAAATTTAAGAATAAGTAAAATTAATACAAAGTTCATTGCAAACATTGCAGGGTTGGAATAACCTCATTCTAGGCTGCAGAACGGTTCCCTTTCTCATTTAATCGGCCGATAGAGGTCTGGGAATACTCCAGCTGTTGACAGCAGGGCTACTTTCCAAGTGTTTTCAGACACACGTTGGGCAAACAAGCTCTTTCTCAGACTATGCTTGTTAGTTAAACTATCTTTCCTCTACATCCTCTTCTCCCCTTTTCTTTCCCTCCTCTACTCCCCCTTTTTTTCATACGTAGATAACATTCAACTCATATTTCTTTCTCTTTATCTGATATTACACAAGGGCAAAGCCTCTCCACCTTTGTTAAACAAAACTGTTTCCTTTGGTGGGTTGGCCACCTGGAGCATAGAACGTAAAGCTACGTTAGCAGGAACCAGTGTTGTTTCCGGCAGGACAGCCAACAGTATCTTCACTGTCACATCCTTTAGATAGATGGTGGTGCTGAACTAAAAGGCAGGGTGAGAAGCATTCTTGAGTAACCAGAGAACAGTCATGTGGATCACAGGCTTGAATCCAGTGACTGAAAAAAAAGAAAACTGCAAAAACTGGAATGTGGAAACCGTAAGTATGAAGAAAAAAAAAAGGAAACCAGAATTAATGTCTTTTAATTAAAGATTGATGAAAAGCAAGACCAGCTTTATTGAACTTTTCTTTGCTGCTCTTTTACCCAGTGACTTAAGCGTATACTTAATAAAAGACTTTATGTATCCTAATGGTGGTAACATAATATTTGTGAGCCTAAATGTATTCTCAGTAACTATATCACAGCTAGTCTTAACAATGCTACTAAAATTATTCAACGGGACTAGATTAGAGAGTGTCATGCCCTTCCTTTCCCAGCACTAGACATGTTAATGGATGCCATTAATATATTCAGTATATTAAGGCGGACACCACCAGTGCCAAGGGCAGCTTCCAGTCTTGTGCCTGGTCACATACCACTGTGAAGTGGCTCATGAACCACTACTAGTATATATGTCTCTGCACTTCTGAGGTTTATTCATGATCAAAACTATTTGTTGCAAAAGAAAAAAGATGCTTTTGCTCTGGTTCCATATAAAATGAAATAGGAAAACTAAATCACATACAGACAGAAAGTTAGGATTTTTCTTCAACCATAATGCTAAGAAATCTGGATACCTATATGATAAAGCACATCATGGCTAATCTCAGCAGTATACTATAAATATCTCAAAGCAGCACAAGCAGGGCAGCCTGTTCAACATTTTTGTTTGTTGTAAAAAAATGTGCAACTTACTTGGAATGAATGTCTGAAATCAGAAAAAGATGTATTAATACTAGACCTGTATTTTGTTAGAAAACAGTAAAGTTTTCAATTGAGAATTAGAATTATAGAAGAAAGATGAGTTCGAACCCAGAAGAGATATACAAAGCAGAAGCAGATAGTTCTCCGTGATGGGTATCTGAGGGGCTTAGCAGGACTAGAACAAACAACATTTTGCACTCCGACTAAAAGGCTTATCGAAAAGTTGCCATATTTTTCACAAAGGTGTCAAAGTAGAAAGGCAAACTCTCAGCTTTAACTAAGTGTCACGCTGCAGTGAGTAAGGGAAGAACAAACACAAACGTTAAAATGCAGAGTTTGTTCTTTGTATCATGAAAGCCTGGCAGAACTCCAACACTGGAGTAATGCCAAACCAGCACACCAATGCCTTTGAACTTCTAAAGATCATGATTTTCCTGTACTGTTTAACATGTTTACTATTTTAAATCCAATGTACAAATGGATCTCAGAAATAAACATAAGTAGCCTAAGTTTCAACATTTCAAAAGAACTCCGGTCGTGGGCAACTGCCGTGAGCAAAGCATGAAAGCTGTGGGCACTGAGCTGAGCTCGAGATCTGAGAACGCGCGGGCCCAGGCGGCTGTGCAGGGCACACGGCTCAACAGCTGCGCGCCCGCTGCACAGCGTTTGACGGCTTTCTGCCTACAGAGCTTTTACTGGGCCCGAGACACCTCGGACGGGACACCAACCCGTCACGGTACAGTAATGTCCTTTGTCAAACAGCACCAAAAGCACAGGTTTCGCGTGTCACGCGGCACCTCTACTTCAAGAACCAGGCAGGATTCAAAGGACAACCCCTGAGGGCTTTCTGCATGCTCTCTTGCAAGTTCTGCTCATCGATCACTAACCTCTTCTCTGCTTGTTCTTTTTAGCCCATTTTTAGCCCATTCGCATGGCATGTTATAGCTCCATTCTTGGCACTTCTGTTCCCACAGAAGTTGTCCCTTTCCCTGGGATCTTGCTCCTGACTGCTCTGGGACAGCTCGCCTCTGGGAAGGTGGCCACAGAAAGGCTGTAACTGCATCGCGGCCTCGGAGGGTGCTTGGTCCCTCCTGCAGACACTCCTCAACGGCAGCGAGCCCCCTCTCCCCGGGGAGGCCACCGCGCCGCAGCAGCACGGCCAGGCCCGGGCGGGCACAACCCGGGAGCCGTGCCGGGCACAGACCCCTGCGCCCCTGAACGGGGCCCCGGGTCGGACCGGACCGGACCGGATCGGATCAGATCGGACCGGATCGGATCGGGCGGGATCGGACCGGACCGCGCCTGGCCGCCGGCCAGGAGCCCGCGCTCCCAGGCGCCCCGCGAGCGGAGCGGCCCGGCCCGGCCCCGCCCCTCCGCCACCTCACCACCCCCGGCACCCTCGTCTGATGCAATTCATTCCCCCCCTTGCTTTCAGCCGCAGGCCAATCACGGGCTGATCTGGGCTGATCGTCACGCCGTCGCAGCCAATGAGGAAGAGCCACGATGGTAGAAACCCGGGCGGGGCGGAAGGGAGCGCAGACGGGTGCGGGTGCCGGTGCCGGGCAGTGTCTCAGCTCCTGTTCCGTCCGCGCCGGCTATGGCAGCGCTGCCCGGTGCCGCGGCCCCACGGCTGCTCCTCATCCCCGGCCAAGCGGCCGAGCCCCCCGGCCCCGCAGCCGGCCGGCATCTTTCAGTTGTCCTGCCGGCAGGAGCCGCCCCGGGCCCGGAGGCCTCGCAGCCGGCCCGCAAGCGGCAGCGGCTCACCCATCTGAGCCCGGAGGAGAAGGCGCTGCGCAGGTGAGCGGGGGCCGGCCGCGTGGGGGGCGTGCGGCGTCTGGGGGCCCCGCTGGGCTGACGGCCCCCCTGCCCCGCAGGAAGCTGAAGAACCGCGTGGCGGCCCAGAGCGCCCGGGACAGGAAGAAGGCGCGGATGACGGAGCTGGAGCAGCAGGTGGTGGAGCTGGAGGGGGAGGTAAGGGGCTGGGTGGGCCCGGGGGGCGGGGGCGGCGGGCGCTGCGGCTGCCCGCTCACGGGCTCTCTGCAGAACCAGAAGCTGCTGCTGGAAAACCAGCTCCTGCGGGAGAGGACGCGCAGCCTTGCGCTGGAGAACCAGGAGCTTCGCTGCCGCCTGGGTTTAGATGCTCTGAAGACGGAGGAGGAGAGCGAGTCCCAGGTGAGCCGTCTGCCGCGCCGGCGGCCCGTCTCCCTCTCTCGGCAGACCCCGCCGAGAGCTGTAACTGCGTGGCGGTGGGCGGGGAGGAGCAGCCCCGCTGGGCGCTCTCGGGCTGAAACGGCCACGCGGCCGGGAGGGGTGCGTCCTGTGCCGGAAATGCTCCCGTCCTCCAAGTGGCGGCTTTCCCGCAGACCAGATGGGTACCGAGTCTGAAGTGGGTGTCACTGGTGGTGTGGGAGACAGCGAGCTGACTAGTTCCAGGCTGGTTTAAGATTATTTCATCTGCTCTCCTACGTTATGTTCTAAAGTGAAGTAGTAGCTTAGTCACTTACGCCTGTCTCAAAAGAACGGGGGGTATAGTGGAGAGGGTCAGGCCATCATTTAAAAGTGGCAAACAAAATAAATCTGCATGTGTATGCAAGCTGGAGCCAAGTTTGGAAGTGGTCTTCTGTTCGGGTTTGTATTGTACAAGCAAGTGGAGAATCTAATGTTGGAAGCCTTTGCAGGAAGAGCATGATCTTCAAGATTATGTACTGTGCTGGCTGCCAGGACATCTGTGGTGAGTGACTGGATTTTCTTTTTTCCTTGGCACAGGTTGTGAAGGAATCGCAGGTGGATGAGATTAGATTGGTGACCGGGTCCGCTGAGTCCGCAGCACTCAGACTACGTGTTCCTCTGCAGCAGGTGCAGGCCCAGCAGTCACCATTTCTGATAACTTTCACATGGATTCTGATGGCAGTGACTCTTCAGACGCAGAGGTGAGCATCCATGCCTATCCAAAATGCCCACAGAATTCAGAACCACTGTGGTTTTAAGACTAGTGTTGTAACTTCTTGCTATGAAGTCACTTGAAGATTGTCCATAGTTGGCTTGTTTTCCGAGTCTTGGAATGCCATACCTGCGGCTCAAAACAGCTGTGTTAGGCTGTGTCCAGTGAGTGTAGGAGTTCATGTAACTTAAGCAAGTCCAGTTTCTGTAAAATCTTAGAGGATACTGCCTGAAACAGTCTCTTAACTCTTACAGCAAAAGTTTACAAATACCAAAAAGCATACTCTGCTTTTACTGTTGTTGAAAACAAACTTGATCATTTTGCTGATGTACTAGCACTTAGCAAAGATGTTCAAACTTAAAGCCTGTCCCTTTATGAATGACTTCCAGAAATGTGAGGAAAGGCATCTTTGACCTTTTTTGTTTTTTGGTTGGTTTTTTTGTTTGTTCTTTTGGGATTTTGGTTGGTTGGTTTTTTTTGGGGGGGGGGGGGGCGGGGATGATTAAAAAAAAACCAAACCCCAACCAAACCAAAACCCCCAGCTTTGGTCATATGCAGGTCTGCCTAAGCCAGGTTCTGGTACTTGCTCTGTGGAGCCAGCAGGTAGTGTGGTGTCTGTCCCTGATGGGCCTGAGATTTTGAGGAGTTTCTAGTAGAGGCTGTAAATATCAAATGCATGTAGAAGCTTTTGGGGACGGCTAGTACCCTTACAAAAAAGTTAATGGACAAAGAATTTCTGAAAGATTAGTTATTGCTTTAACTGTTTGTTCTGACAGTTGTGGTCTTGATAAAACTCCTAGTTCTATAATCACATTAGCATATTTTAACTTCCAGATGAGGGTTTATAGATATCACAACTGATGTTTGTCGTACCACCTTAGCCCCCCCCCCACTAAACAAAACCACGACATGTTTTGCTGTAACAGTAGTAGGCTGTCTTTCTAAAACAATATTTCATTCTGCAGTCTGATCTCCTGTTGGGCTTTCTGGACAGTCTGGACCCAGAGATTTTTCTCAGATATGCTGATTCAGAGTCAACGTGCCTGGAAAAGCTGGAGGAAGAGATCTGTGGAGAAACAAATTCCATACCAACCTCCCCCTCTCCTTCTTTGGGGTCCCCATCAACTAAGCTGGAGGCCATTAATGAACTGATAAGATTTGATCATGTGTACACAAAGCCCCTAATACTGGAGCTTCCTGTTAAAATGGGCAACCCAACCAATATGCTAGTGAAAATTGAGGAAGTATCTCTCTCTCCATCTGAAGACAAAGCTGTCCCTGAGCTCACAGTTTCTGTGAAAGAGGAACCGATAGACAGCTTCATGCCTGAGCTGGGCATCTCTCATCTGCTTTCCTCTCATGGTAGCCTTGCAGCCTCAAGCTATCTGCTGGATGCCTGTAATGACTCTGGATATGAAGGATCCCTGTCGCCCTTCAGTGACATGTCCTCTCCGCTCGACACTGACCGTGCTTGGGAGGATAGCTTTGCCAATGAACTCTTTCCCCAACTGATCAGTGTCTGACTCAGTAGTGTTAACTCCCCTTGGATAACTATCCTGGCAGGATAACAGGATAATGCCCCTGTGGGATGTTGGAGAGGGGGAATTCAAAGGTATTCAGAAGTGTTGCTCACTTCTACTCATGCTAGTAGATGGAGTGATGGCCAATGCATTTCTCCTGGTATGAAGAAGCCTAGGGTCCTGTCCTCCCCTGCCCCATCAGTGTTGCTTATGAAGGAGGAAAATTTGTTTCTCAGTAACTTGCCAATTTTACATGAACCTGAATGTGTTCATTTTGTTTTCCATTTAAAATAATTTTAACACAAGAAACTGCAGTGAGATATTAATGTATAGACAACTGGGTCAAACAAAATAGTTTGTACATCTTACAGATTTACTATGTAAATGCTTGTTTTCCATTTGCTTTGTAGAGTTGCTTTGTCCATTTAATATTTAACTGTATTGGCAATTAAAGTGCGATGCAGCTCACTGACCCTTTTTTGCCTTGGATCTCCAGTGGGGAGGGGAGAGTATCCGGGTCTTGCAGAACTTGGAATTTTAACAGCTGGGGTCTCTCTGTCTTGTCCTTATGCCACCTTAATGCACCAATCCAGCAGCACTTTGATGGTGTATGCAGCTGGAAGCTCCAGCAGCTTCTTTCTGGGAGCACTTGATGCTGTGAACTCTGTCTGAGGTCTGTGGGTTTGTATGATGGCCAGAGCTGCAGCCTAAGTAGGGAATGCAGGTGGCAGTTGTTTGATGTCTGAATAAAACTTCTGTAATATTTTCCTGTTGGCTGGTCTGAGTGAAGGTGGATGCATTTCAAGTGGTATGCCTAGTGTTCATGAAGCAGTGTGAGACATACACGGGGTGAAAAAGGTGCAGATTCTGTTACCACAGGAATTCCTGATGCATAGAATAGGAATATTTGTTCCAATATCACAGTATTAAAAGTGCTTGGATGGGAGTGACAGAGAAGAAACTGAAATTTTATACTGAAAGTGTGAGCTGTTCCAGGTGCTTGCACAAATGTTCTTGGTTTCAGTGCCAGTTCATGTTTTGCATTAAGGTTTGACAAAAATAACTTGAGGGGGGGAGGGAAGGAAATGGGGGATTGAGCAGGAGGGTATTATTGGCCACTAACCTTCAAGGTGACAGGACTGCTTTGGATTACAAACTTGACTAACCTAGCTTGTAATAATGCATTCCTTCTGAATACTGGATGGCAGTAAAAACTGCAGCTGTGCAATATAGCAGAAACTTAAATGAAAAAAAAATTCTAGTCTGAGAATAAGTTATTTTACTTTCAAGCTGTAAAATAGGGATGACTGCAAGAGGATCCTTACTACCTAATATATGTTGTTGTGAGGCCAAAAAGCAAATGGAGAAGTGAGAACTTGATCCATAGCGGCAGTATTATTGGAACTTCATATGAGACTAAAGAATTTAAGTACAGCAGAAATAATGTAAGAAAGAAGTTTCCTTTATTTAAAACTGAGCTCTACATTTTCTAGCCTAGAAGTCAAAGGCATAATTTAGAGGGATAAGTAGGTAGTAGTAGATTAAATAAATAATCTGTGATGGAAGCCATGCATCTGCTCTAGCTTACTGATGCAAGACACAGGCTCTGGAGCTACTACAAGTCTCGTTCCAAGTCCATGCCAAAATAAATTCTGTCCTCCACAGGGCTGGCTAAGATACTCCTCCCATCTCTACAATCTCCCAGCCCCTGAGGAGCCTCTAAGACAGCCTTACACAATCCTAACAGGTTGAGTTTTACCCTATCCTTTTCCTCTGTCCAACTCTGCATTGGAAAAGTATTTAAGTCTTGTCTAAATCCACAGTACAATTTAAGCAAGTCAACCTCAGGTAGGTGTTGGTTTTTTTTAAATATAAATCTGAAGTGTTTTTCTCCTCATTTTGACAGCAAAGGTAATACTGCTCTAGCACACCCATCTTTATCCTTCAGCTGCCTGAAAATCTCAAACAGAAGATGTTAAAAGAGTAAAGTGTTACATTCCAATAAAAGAAAATTAAAATTTGAGTTTTTAAAACTCTCGTCATTCACACATTTCTAGACTTTATACAGAATTAAGCAAGCTAGGCATTCCTTGTCTGAAGTAAAATGAAATATCTGAAAATGCAAGCTACAGCAACACCTTTTGGTAGCCCTGCTTTGTTAGAGGCCTTTGGAACATGACAGATTTATAGCAACTCTTCCCTTGTGGCAGCTTCAGGCGTATTCTACCCTGCTGTTGTTCCCTCCTGGCCTGTTCAACACTGGAGGAAAGAAGTGATGTGCCCTTGGGACTATCTAGCTAATTTAAAAGGCTGCCTTAGGCTAGAAAAATATTTTACCTTCCAGTTAAAGGATTGTCCATACGCTCTCAAGGTTTTTCACTTTTATTAGGAATGAAACACAGGCATCTAAAAAGTTTTTTAGAAAATTTATTGAAAACTGACATACGAAGGGTGATTTGGTCCCAAGAGAAGACAGACCAGAATCAGATCTTCCATATTTTAAAATAAAGTTTTTCTAATACTGCACCACATTTGCCATCCTGCTTGTAAAGAGCTTTAATAAAAGTCTTTTAAGAAAGCCAACAACAAATGAAACTATTACAAATAAGGAAGTTTGAAAACACCTAGTAGCTTGTTTTCTCTTACCCTCTCCAAGTGATTGCTATAGCAAAAATCTTTCTAAGGCCTCCTAGATACGCGATTCCTGCTCCAACTCACTCTTCTCCTCCATCAATTTTAGCAATTCAACCCTGTTCTGTCCTATCACAAGGGTAGAAATTAATTATGAGAAAAAAATGTTTTCTGTACCAAAACAAATTCCTTGGACAGTTTTTTCCCAGCTCATGGTTTTTGTCAACAGTCCACCACTACATTCTTGTTTCAGATGGCAGAATAACAGATGTCAGTGATGCTGTATTTGCATCAAATGATTAAAAGAAAATACACCTCTGAAAGTCAACTTTTGGAACAAACATAACAGGAAAAAAGCACGCTTAAAAACTATCTACAGAAATTTCTTCTTCTGCAAATTTGATAGGCAATTTATCAGAGGAAAAAAACCTGCAATCTAGATTTTATGTATTCAGGCCTCCCACAATTTTCTGTTGCAATTTTAATGTTGCTGAGATGGTTTCATCAAATTTTTACATTTTATCCTTTCTTTTCAGTTTATTTAGGACTCAGAGCTATCACTTAAACCAGTTCCAACTTTGAACTGCCACTAAAATCCTGCAAGCTCAGAAACAGGTAATTATTTGGAGGCACCATATTTTCCACCTGCAGTGACTACAGCCTTCTTCAAACTGTACTGCTTTACTTTATGTTCAAAGGCTGTAGATTTTAAGCGTGTTCAGCAGTTTAATAATACATGAAAAATTTTACACAGTACATGCAAGAGATTTGTAGCAGACTCTGAAATGAAATTAGACATAATAACAAGATAAAACTGCATACGTTCTCCAATTTAATAGAAGTTTCAGAATGTTAAAGTTACACACCGGTTTCCAGAGTAATACCTGTTCAAATGCTGGAATGGTTTTAGTGAAGCTCTGAAATGTTTTAGCAAGAGACAGCTTATTTCACACAACCTTCAACAAGAGCAGCAAGATAGACAGGATTTTACAAACAGGTATCTTTTGAACAAAGCTTCTGCTGTCAGCCAAAAGAAAAGAAAGGATGACTGCAAAAAGAGAAGCCTGATTTTAAACTATCAACTATAGGTTATTCAACAGCAAAAAATATCATCACAAAGATTATCAATTGGCTGTGCAAAGGAAGAGTAGATTTTCTTATGCAAACAGCTGCATTACTGTGTACTTGCTTCTTTATGTTAGCAAAATGTCAAAAACAGACCGGGATGCTAAGTGTCGGAACAGAACCTATTACTTGGAAAGGAATTTCTTACAGAAAGTCTCAATTCAGGTATCTCTGAGAAAGCTCAAGGACTTAAGAACAGAAGAGAAGATTCTCTGCTTTGTTTAGGGGTTCTAAAGCATAATGTAACTGTTGTGCACTGAGGAAAAGTACACGCAATAGCTCACCAAGGACTCCTCTTAGGGGGTACAGGGTACAAAGCAGGGTACAAAATTCTTTTGGCATACATCTGTATAACCTATGTGACGTTATGTTAATGGCACATGTTCTGGCTGAAATTAAGTCTAGATTCTCTCAGGAAGAAGAAAAGCATCTTTACTTCACCACCAATGCTAGCAGTCTCGAAGTCTGGGACTTGGTTACAGATGATAATCAGCATTTGACCTTCTTTATGCCAGAAAATCAGCTCCCTGTTATCCAATTTACTTACCATGTTTATCAAAATTAAAAGGATATCATTTATTTAATAAAAAGTTACACTATCTTCAACTGATTTTTCAACTCGATGCATACAAAGAATCACAGCACAATGTAAAATGTGAATCAATTGGCTGAGAACCACTTTTCTCCAGACTTTGTATCGTTTGGGGGAGAGGGGCATCAAAAATCCACAGACACAATTTAGGAGCCAATGAAACAAAAATGACTAAAGTTAGGAGATATCTTGCAAGTTAGCAGCTGGTTTTACTTTCTACAAAGCAAAAGGCTTATGCTCAGCTACAACACTCTTTCCCTACCACACTGTAGAATGTGTAATTTCTACATTTGACTTTACCTCGAGTACAAACCAGCCACAGATGAAATAGTGTGAAAAGTGCTATTTCCATAGGGATTGCTTTTCTATGGTGACTAGACTCAAAAGTATTTCTTCCTTTCTGTACCTTTTTGTTATTCAGATTAAACTAACTAACCAAGCATAGCACGCACACCCAAGTCTTAATGGCTCAGTGAGTGAAACATGTGGCTTAAGCCACACTTCCATTCGGTATTTGGATTTTATACTTTACCAAGACAATTAAGAGGCTATTTCACCATTAAGCAAGATGGAAAGCTACTTCCTTGTTCCAAAGGCCTCTGGATTACCTTTCTCCGTGAAAACAAGAATATTTAACAGACTGGAGTACAGAAATCTTGGGGTTTTTCAGTTTCCTTATGTTGCGTCTGACCAATCCATGCTCTTATGGTTGTTAGTAGGAAAACCAAAACCAAGCAATAAAACTTCAGATTCACACATCAAACCAGAAAGAAAGAGGGAATAAAAAAAAAAATAGCAACAAAAAACACCAGAATCTCACCGCTTCCAGTCTAAAATCTGGCATCTACAACTCCATTTCTTCTTCTGCACACCCAGAGGTTCCCAAACTAGCATACGGATCTGGAGACATGGCAGTCTGTTGTGATTCAGGGAACGTTTCAGTCCGTGGGTCAAAAGCAGCTCTTGGTGTTGACTGCTTAGCTTGACACCCTTCTGTACTCTGCTGCTTGAAGTTCTTAACAGAAACAGACTTCAGTTTATCTGTGAGAAATTCAGGGAGAGGTTTCCAAAGCACCAGCTCCATAGAAGGACGGCTCCTAGAAGGGACAAAGTCTCAGTTAAATTTAAGTTCTCCAATCACAACTAATAAATGCAGAAGATCAGTGAGTATCTTCATGCTTTGTGCTAGCCTGGAATTATATTCCAGAATGCATATACCTTTTTTTTTTTTTCCCCCCTCCTTTCTCTTCTATTATATTTCCACCTCCTTGACTGGTTCCATTACTTCTACTTCTAACCCTGTATTTTGTTTCTTTTCCACCAAACTTGATGACCACTGTCGGTCACACTTCAGGACAACGTTCTTTGGAAACTCACATATATAAAAATCAAGATATAATGGTTTATTCAACAAATTTCACTCTGTACAAATGAGGAGTACAAACCAGACAGCTTGATGACGACTATAGTTACACTTCTCATTTACATTAGGATAGTTTTTCCTATTTTTGACCAGATGAATGGTCTGTTATACAACACTGGCTGCATCATGCAGTCATTAAGGACATCTCCACAAACATGAGACTAGATCTTTTTTCATTTGCATGTGTTAGCTAAATAGCACCATGAGTTCCTCCAGAACTTACATAGATTCTATTATTTTCTTTGTCAGGACTTCACCAAAATCCCTCTTCATCCCTTTCTTAAGGGTATCTGACAGGACAAGAGTGGGCAGATTGCTAACATTTCCATCAGCATGAACTTCCTCATCTTCATCAATTATCCTAGGAATGGAGGGGGAAGAGGGAGATAAACACTATTGAGCATACTGTTAACAGGCACATCCACTGCAGACTACAGTTGTATCTACGCGCACTGCATTGTACTGTCCACATATCTGACCTAGGCTGGGTACCAGAAGCAGCGGGACCACGTTAACATGAGTCTCTCTTGGGCCAATATACCCGAAGAAGCCACTTGAGCAGCTATACCACTTCTGGTACCCGAGCTAGCTTTGTTATCCCTGCACCATCCAGCAGCCCGCAATGCAGACGTACACTGAGAGAAAATAAGTAAGTTCACTCCAGGGGAAGCTGTACGATTCAGTCACATTACAAGAGTGAGTCTCAGTTCGGCAGTAGCTTCGCCTGCTCAATTCCCTGTAGCTCGAGAATTATTGAAAAGCTACTGAATGCAGTTCTTAACCTCAAACGACATTGCACCAGTTTCTCAGAGATTGAAACGGCAGAAAAAGTTAAAGCATTTAGAGCTAACTGGAGATATCTCCTTTGGTTTTGGTAAATCTTTTAAAGAAAATTTAGCAGAGTAGCTGGGAAGGATGGGGAACAATCCTCAGAGCTCCAAAGCAGACTTTGTAAAGCAGATATAGCCAGATAATAAAGACATATCACTACTCTGATTTACCCATGGGGAAAAAAAAAAAAAAAAAAAAAAAATCTAACAGTACCTTGCTTCCCTTCATGTATCATCTATGGAGTAATCATCTAAAAAAAAATCTTGGTTTATAATTTATGTAACTTTTGGCTTTTCTAAAAACTACAGTGGTCATTTTAGATTTCGGAATACTAGCTTAACTGCAATCAACTGATATATACACATGACATTTCCAGAGATCTTTCAAAGGTAAGAATGCACAGTACATTTAATAAATGATTGCAACAGACTGCCCATAGCCTCCCCATTATCAAGCTATCTTGTATTTAACAGCAAGATGAACCTCAGTCTTATTGCAAATATGCAGAGAGATCTCTCTGGTTCATGCTATTCTCTACGCTGTCAAATTACATCTGTCTTCAGCGTTCAGAATAAGTCATCACAGAACAAGGTGCAGTTGATTGAAAAAAGCTGAGCTCAAGTCTGACCAGATAACATCAGTTAAAATTTGAGCTCTGGATACTCACAAAAGAGCATGAAGCCCCATGATGGTTTACGGATGCTGCATAATGACTGTGAAAAGGTGGTTATTTATTCAGCACCTCCTGCTCAGCATCAGCCCCAAGACTCATAGGACCAAACGTAGCTGAATAAGAAGTCACTTGAACAGAAGGTTCATCTCAGACTTACAGCAGTGTTGTAACACTGCTAAGTGCCAGATTTACCCCTTAATGCCCACCAAAAAAGGGAAAGCTCAGCAAAGCCAGTCTTTTAATCCCTGCATTTACCTGTCCTCAATTTCCTGAAGCTTCCTGCGAGCAACCTCGCATTGCTGTTCCCCCATTGTCTGCTCCATTTCTTCACAGGGAATTTCTAACATGGCAGTTTCAGGACCGCTGCCACCATACTGACTTGCTACCTCCCCAGCTGCCTGCTGACCTGCACAGAGAATCCATTCTTCAGTGCTGGGATTCAAAGGGCAATTTTTGGCTCCTGTCAGTCTCTTCTTCCGCACAGGACAACTAGGAAACAAAATAAGTTTACAGTTGTCAAAACAGAAATGTGGCATTCTACAGGAAAAAAAAAAAAAAAACAAACCATGTTTCAACAGATTTGACACAATACAGAAACACAGCCTCCACAAGGAAAATAAATCCACAATGCTCTTATTAAAATTTGGGTACCTATGCAAGAAAAATCAGTGCTACACAATTAATTAGGTAAACTGAAATGGATTTGGGCTCATGTGCAGTTCAGGGGAAGAGTTCCAAATGGAAACAATGACAGAAGTTCCCTTCCGGCATATGTTGTAGGTGGGATGTAATTGAGATTAAAGATCTCAAATCTTTATGGAAAATAAAAAGCAAATTAAGATTTTTCAGGCTATAAAAGACAAATTTAATTTACCCTTCTGCCTCCCCTTCTAGCTTATGCTTCTTTCCACAGCGAATAGAGACACTGCAAAAGAAAAACAAATGGTTATTTAGCTTCTAATTATATCTTCCAGTGACAGTGAGACTGTCAAACAATATTTTCCTCCCTTTTAAAATTTCCCTTGCAGTGAAGGGCAACAGTTGCAGTATGCCACCAGCTGTGAAGGGAGTGGAAGTTTTGGACACTAAATGACCATCTTGTTCCAAAGAAGTCAAAGGAGACTGTAATTAGTCAGTTCTCAGAGCAAAATTCTGTGCTGATTTCTCCTCCTTCACGTTATTCATTCTTCCATGAGGGGCAAGACCATTTTTTGCTAAAATTCAAATGCTTCAAGAAGCAACACGTGATCCAAGTTCAGTCTCTTAATATATTGTCTCACAGTGACACACTCAAATTAAACAGGACCAAGCAACCACATTTTACGGAATAATTTAAGTTTTTTGTGCTCACATATGAGAAAGAACAAGAGGGAGGGGGGAAAAAAAAAGTAAAAAAAAAAAAAAAAGTAAAAAAAGGAACTTAAAAGCATGTCAAGATGTTGGTAAACTTCATCATGCTTCTTTCGTTTTAGAAGGCTCCTTCATTGCTCACCAACAAACTTCAAGGCCCTAAGAAGGGCGCAACGCAACGCTAACACTGTACAAGTGAAACACTACCAGAAGAAAACAAATTATAACCCGCCTTGAAAAGAAAACTCGTGGCACTCTGAGAAACGCGCTCCCTCCCGTCTCCAGCAGCCGCGGGTTTTGCACTTACTGGCCGTGGGCCTGGGGCTGCCGCGGGCCGGGCGCGGGCGCCGCGCGGGTGAAGGAGCCCACCGGGGCGACCGTCGGGCCCTCGTTGTGACTTCCCAGCGCTGCCAGAGAGGCCACGTCGAAGCTGCTCGGCAGGTACAGGCCGGAGGAGCCGCCGCCATCGCCACCGGCGTTCCCGCTCCCTGCCATTATCACCACGGGCGGCTGGAGACGGTCGCGGCCGACGGCTGCAGACTGCGGACCGTGGCGGTCCGGGGCAGCGGCCGGAGCCTGGGGGAACTCCACGGCAGGACCCGCGGGAATGCCCTGACAGGATCTGCCCAACGCTGCCATCTCCTTCTGCCGGGGAGAAAGGGGACATCAGCGCCGCCCGTCCGCGCCCCCGAGCGGGGCGGCCCGCCTCCCCCCCCTCAGCGCGGCCCAGGGCCGGCGCCGGCTCTCGCCGTGCTACGGGACGCGCCGGGACTCCGGCCCCCAGGCCGCCTTCCCGCTGCTGGCGCCGGCCGGCCGGGCCCGCGGCCCTCCCGCGGGAGACCCGCGCTGAAGAGCGCAGGCGAGCGGCGCGGGTGAGCCGGCCCAACAGCACCGCCGCCCGCCCCGGGCTCCACCGCGGCCCAGCTCGTCCCAGCGAAACAGCAGACAACCCCTGCCCACCCCCACCCGCGCCACGCTGCGGAGAGCTCACCGCCGGGCCGGGCCGGGCCCGGAGCTGGATGAGACCGCCAGAGCTCGGGTCCTTTCCAGGCCTTTCGCCGCGCTTGGAGAAGGCCGGCGTGGGCACTATGGGAGCTGTAGTCCCGGGCAGCGGCGGCCCGCGGGGCGCGGCGGGAGATGTAGTCCCGGGCAGCGGCGGCCCGCGGGGCGCGGCGGGAGATGTAGTCCCGGGCAGCGGCGGCCCGCGGGGCGCGGCGGGAGATGTAGTCCCGGGCGGCGGCGGCCGCCCGCGGGGCGCGGCGGGAGATGTAGTCCCGGGCGGCGGCGGCCGCCCGCGGGGTATGAAGGGCTCGCCGGCGCCGTGGTCGCGGCAGTGCGGCGGCGGCCATGGGGCAGCACGGAGCCTCAGGGTGGGGCGTGGCGCGGCTGGCCCCACGCGCAGCGAGGGGCCCCTGCTGTCCTCGGCAACGGCAAAACCCCAGCCCTCGAGGGAGCGGCGAGACAGAGCCGCTTTTGTCGGCGGCCCGCAGTAATCTCCCGCCGGGCTGGGGCGGGCAGCCCGCGCAGCGGCCAAATCCCAGTCAGCTGAGGAGCTGGGCCCGCGGCCCCCCCGCGCCGTGGGCAGCGGCCGTGGGCAGCGGGGCAGCGGCCGTGAGCTGTGGAAGGGATGACACCAGAGCACAAGGTAATCGCCCTCCCGATTTCCTCAGTGGCCGAAGCGGGAGACTAGCGGGTCTTTGTTCTGCTCTGACTTAGAGGAAGAAAGTGCGTGTGCTGCGGTACGGAACGCGGGACAGCTCTGGCTGCTGTAAGGCTTTGAGAACGTTGGACATTTCTGTCGTAGAAGAGTAATGAACCACTGAGAAGAATCACAGTGGCTAGAGGTGGAAGGCAAAACCATGTGTTTTAATACAATAATAACTTCATTTCTTTGGCACCTTTTATTCCTGTAGTGTAGTTTACTAAATTTTGCAAAGGAAATCAAATTCAGCCCATACTAAGAATGGAGTACCAGCCCCTGCTGAGAGGGTCTAGCACGTGCAGCAAGGTAAGCAGAACTCTCTCGGCCTCTGAAGATGGATCCAGCAGAGAGTTTGTAGCTTTAACGATGATGCACACATGTGAAACTCTCTGATTGTTTAACGTTTGCTTTTAAATAAAAATACATTAGATGATCAGGCTTATAAAGTTTGGTGTTTTCCATAGATGCCCAGCTGTGTTATAAAATGGAAGCCGTAAAAGCATGTTTTCTGATTCTTATGTTTTACATTACGTGTAAATTGAATTTAGTTTGTGGCATGTTTCTGAAATGAGGTGAAAGTGCTTATAAACTGTCAGGAGTTAAGTAGATCACAGAACAGATGAGGCTGTTGTCCGTGCGCTAAGAAATCGAGGCCCAAACCCCAGTGTGACACAACATGTTAGTGTAACGAGCAGACTGATTTGGGCACAAAGAAGAACGAAACTGTCATAACAAAATGTAAGTTATGTAATGCATATTAACGATTCCGGGTTGGTTGGTTTGTTTGTTTTCTGTCTTTTCTAGACTCCAAGTTGTACCCACAAGATGCACAAAATACGTTGACAGTATTTGGTTAATAGAAAGGTCTGAGTGCAGTGCAGTGCCTCTATTTACCACTTCTAGTTTTATCTTAAAGGGACTTGCTAAAGGAAATAAAATATTGTTATTTCTCACATCTCAGATGAAATGTGGGTCATATAAATTGGGATTTGGTTCATTCTTATACTGAGTCATTGTGCCTCTAACAGCACACATTAAGAGTCCTGACATTCTTTCATAAAAAAATAGACACTGCGAGCAGCGTGGTTCATGCAGAAAGCATTTACACAGTTCAATAAATATTCTGTCAGCAGTGCAATGGTTGCATTGCCTACACTTAATCTGGATACCTGTAATTGTTGCATCTCTAAAAAATGTTAGTGATCATGGCCACAGTCAGCATGAAATGTTTCTCCTGCTGCAGGTGTTTGAGAGTTTATGTAGTTCTCTAAACATGTACTCTCGCTGTTCAAAACTAAATAAGTGATGGATTTCACTGTGATTTTTTCCTAGATATTCTATGCATGTGGGTTCAAGGCTTTATCTCTTTTCATGCCTGTTACTCTCTTCTGTTCTCTAGTTCCCCAGCTGGACCTTGTTTCTGGCTGTTTGTGCTGTTGGAATCGGAGGGACCTTTCAGTATGGGTATAACGTTTCCATTATCAATGCACCCACCCAGGTAAAATATCGTCTCTTGTTCACTGGGCTGTTTTACAGTAATGAAGGGATCCTGTCTAACCGGCAAAAAGGCCAAATGCACTTTTACTGTGCTCACAGCAGGAACCAAAGCAGGTGTCCTCTCCTATGAAGGATTCTGGTTGAGTTCCAAAATGGTTTCATGTGTTTGTGATTACCTCCCATCAGAGAGGTATTCTATATCAGATAAAAGTGCCAAATATGCTACATAAATACCTCTATAAAGTCTGTTCTAGAAAGATTAACTGAATGAATAAGTGACATCTTCCAGCTACACTTTTGACTAAATAGCCCAGAACATTAAGAATAGAACAGAACATTTTTGGTTGGAGGGAAGCTACAACGATCATCTAGTGCAACTGCCTGGCCACTTCAGGGCTCACCAAAAGTTAAAGCGTATTAGTAAGGGCATTGTCCAAATGCTTCCTGAACACTGACAGGCTTGGGGTGTCGACCACCTCTCAGGGAAGCCTGTTCCGGTGTTTGATCACCCTTTCTGTAAAACATCACCACCATTTCTCCTAATGTCAAGTTTAAACCTCCCTGATGTAGCTGTGAACCATTCCCATGCACTCTATCACTGGATATCAGGGAGAAAGGATAGTTACAGTTGTCCATCACGAGGCAGCTTACTGAGAAAGATCTTTTTAGAGAGTAAAAAAAAGTTGCACCTCTAGTGTCTGAGTATCTCATAGGCATTTTCACCTGTTACTTTTTCCACGGCCTTGAGGATTCTGCATATTTTGTGGATGACTCAAGAGGGTCTGAGCAAATGCTCTTGTGAAAGTGATGGGTATGATTTTCTGCTGCCAGCTGATTTATTTTCTTGTGGAACTGTGAAGACTGAATTTCCTATAACATTGTATGCTTTTTACAAAGGTTAAAATAAGGTGTTTGTCAAAGAACATGTAATATGCTGGAAACAGAGGGAGAGTCCAGGAAGTTTGTTCTTCTGTTAGGTCTTTGTTTGCTGGCTAAGAACAGATACATGTCAGTTCAAGAGTTTCTAAAGACAAATTTTAGGAAACCAAGTGTGTAGAATAAGTTTAAAAATTCTGACACGTGAATACTGTAAGAAAGGTGGAGGAATATTAGAGTTGCAGAAAGGGATTTTACTATGAATTTTGGATTACACTAAGGTAGGAAGATTTAAATTGGGTGTCAGAATGAGTCTCCTGACAGTAAAATTTTTTAGGTTATGTAAGACATCTGTGTGCTTGGGATGTTCCTAAAAAACAGTAGGACCTACCCATCCACCCTGTCCTCCCTTTGTTCAGAAGGACCTCAAAGCTCTTTTGTAGCCGTGTATGGAAAGGTTGTGTTTCTGCTGTAGTGGGATACAGCCTCTCCTGAGGTGGGGTACAAAAGCATAGCTGCTCAGCAGTCTTTGAGGTGTATGGGGAGCAGGAAATGGTATTGTGGTCAAGGAAGATTCTGCTAGTCATTGGTGTTTTTAATATAATACAACTAAGATGATATCTTCTGTTAGCTCCCAGAATTGGTTTTCAGGATTGAGGTGCAAGTTATGCACAGTGCTGTGCTCTAGGGCTACACATAATGCTACATATTCATCATTCTTTTTTACTGCAGCATATACACAAGTTCTTAAATGAAACCTGGACTGGTCGTTATCACAAGGAACTAAATACAGATTTGCTGACTTTTCTTTGGTCTGTCATTGCTTCTGTATTTTCACTTGGAGGCCTGTGCGGAGCCCTTATTGGAGGCAGCATGGCGATTCGGCTAGGCAGGTGAGTTCTTGTAGCAGGTGTATAGCAGCATGTTTTCTTTTCCTACTTTCTCACTGGAATATAAAGTAAATAAATGGAAAAAAGGTGGGAGAAAATGTACCTTAGGTGACTATACGTATTTTTCACTTCAAAGCAGAGTTTTCTAGTAGAATTCTTCGGTTTGTTCCAATGTGACTTTAAAAGAAGAGCCCTGAATTATAGCCTTCTAGTCTAGTCTTTCCGTTACATTTATGGAAATCTAAGCAGGAGTCTGCAGATACTGTAAGGTAGGAAATGTGTCCCTCATACACATTTGCAGCCTTCATGCCAGTAAGGACATAATGCATAACCTGTAGTATTTCATCCACATTATAGCATAAACAAAACTCCACTCCTTCCTTGTTAGGCATTTCTGTCATATTTATGTATTATCCTTTTGTGTAGACTTTTTTTTATTTTTAAATAAGAATAAATAGTTGTATCACATACCTGGATTTTCAGTTAATAGCACATTTCTTCAGTATAAAGCCATTTTTTCCATATTACCAGAAAGGAAAACTTTAAAAAAAAACATGTTGTTGCAGATTTCTGTAATTTTTTTTTTCCCCTCCTTCTTAGGAAAGGAGCTCTTTTGATGAATAATGTTATAGCAATACTGGCCTCCATTTTAATGGGGATCAGTTTTCCTACAGGATTGTTTGAGTTACTGATTGCTGGAAGGTTTTTGATTGGCATAAATGCAGGTAAATGGTTTCCTATTCCTACTTTCAATAAACTATGGTGAATGATAAATTCTTGTTCCTGCTGATTCTTTAGGTATTAGTATGTTTTTGTGCACTGATCTGTAGATACGATGACAGAGATGTTTTGTAGTCTAACTTGGAATCTGAAGGCAGTTAAATTAATAGGACATTAACTAAGTCTGATTTCCTACATATTTTGGTTCAGTAACTCTTTTCAAAGCAAAATCTATTAATAGGAAAATGTTTTTCCATTTACTTACAGGTATTGGGATCTGTGTGCAGCCTCTGTATATTGGGGAGGTTGCCCCAAAACACCTTAGAGGTGGTATGGCCATGGGGAGTTCCATCTTTCTGACTGGGGGGATTCTGACAGGACAAATAATTGGTTTGAGGTTAGAAATGCATTTTCTTCCTGCCTTGCATTACTCGCATGTAAAGAATTCCAATTTCCAATTCCCTGCAACTCCCTGGAAAACATTCATTGTGGCCATTGTAACGTTCGTGAATCGACTTCGCACAGAGGTCTACTTGTAACAAGAAAACCCTGCTTTTGCCACCTTATTCCTACAACTGCAAACCATCTGTGCTTCCCAGATGTGTTCTGTGTTCTCAGTTTGGGTGGGTTCAGCCAGAACAGCATCAGTAAAACAGGTACATTTATGTTGAGTTCATATTTCCTGCCAGTTTCTTGCTGGAGACAGTGGACGTTCATAAGACAGGACTTGAGAACAGAGGACTCCTAGTTTCTGTACTGCTGGTTTTGTCCGTTGTGCACTCGGATGAAGTTGCTAGGGACTTTATACACTTGGATCTTAAAAAGTTCTGTGAAAAGAGACTGCACAACCTCCGGGTGAAAGCTTCTTCCATGAAGTCTGCTAGAAGCTTTCCACTACCCTGAGAGCAACTGCCAGCACCCCGAGTGACAGCACATTTTCTGGTTTTTCTCTGTCCCTCTATCAAAAGCACTTAGACTTCCCCTTCTTTTTCCTTATTACTAGCTTCTGAATTAACTGATCTTACTGGATATTTCAGGTGTGAAGTGCTACAAAATAAGTAGAATTTTTCTAATTTCCCACATTGCTACAAAACACTGCTTTGGCAAACCTGAAAGTAAGGCTTAGGACCAACACAGCAATAAACAACAGTGAAGCAGTGTTGCTCATCACTTCCTGAGTGAAACCTGATTTCAGAGTGGCTGGGAAAATATTTCTTTCTGAAGAACTCTTTCTGATGAGTTTCACAAGACTAGTTACAAGGAAACTTTTATTGAGGGACAAACACCTTGCTCCCAAAAGTCTTTTGAATAGTCACCAATAGCTAATTACTTGGGGTTTTTTTCCTTCTTTTTCTGCACCTCTCCCAGGGAATTACTAGGTGGAGAAGCATATTGGCCTCTGTTGCTGTCCAGCAGCTGTTTCCCAGCATTTGCCCAACTCTTATTCCTGCCATGGTTTCCTGAAAGTCCCAGATACCTGCTTATTGACAGAGGGGATGAGCTGAGCTGTGCCAGAGGTAATTTACAGTATTTGTATTGTCTCTTTGTCTTCAGAAGGGCACAATGAGTATGTTGAGTTCCAGAGTCTCCTTTTATCAACACAGCACAGTTACATCACCTAGTGCTTCTTGGCCCGTGTTTTTCCTTTATGTTTTTCATATCCTAGCAAAAGCCAGGTCATTATGGAAGGAGATGTTTTTCCAGAAGTTGTGATCAACAGGTAAACATAAGAGAATTTATTTTCTTTTTTTTTAGCTTTGAAGCGATTTCATGGTTCTTCGGAGTATCAAAGGGAGCTGGAAGACATACAGCGGGAATGTTTTGCCTTAGATGGGGAGAAACCCAAGAAGCCCTGGCAATTATTCACCGATCGTGGTGTGAGATGGCAGCTCATTACTGTGATTGTGATGACCATGGGCCAGCAGCTCAGTGGGATAAATGCTGTAAGATTTCATACATACAAACAGCTTAAATAATTCTTTAATTTCCATCTGTTTTTCAGCCTTTTATTAACACAAGGATCCCCACAGAGAAGCTCTGAGAAATAGGATAAGTGGCAAAGAATATCTTTGTATTATTTCTGTGCTTCTTTTTTTTCCAATTTTTTTTTTTTTTTTTCACTTCTGTGTTCCTGGTATGTAAGGTTCTTTAAAGAATGACTTAATACTTGTGTTTACATTCCTAAATAAAGGTAGATCGGCTTATCCCATTGTGTCTGGTTTACGAATGTGAAATATTATATTCAGGAGTTGAAAAATTGTATTTGCTTTTATGACAGCAATATATATACCTAGACATGAATTTAACAGATTCTTCTTGCTGTTTATGTCAAATTAATAACTCACAATATAAAACACATTGAGCTGTATGTTTAGTCTGAACTTGACTTTGTTTCCAGCTGACAATTTAACTGCTGGGAATGCTTCCCTGCCCCCGCCTTTTTTTTTTTTTCTGTTGTAGATTTATTTCTATGCAACTTACATTTTTGAACAAGCTGGGATCTCAGCAGAAAAAATCCCGTATGTGACACTCGGCACTGGAGCTTGTGAATGCCTCACTGCCCTCACCTGTGTAAGTAACAATTTATTCTGCCTCCCAGCATAGGGTAATGATTCTTCTTGAAGAACATTGGTAATATGAGATCAATATAGTAACAGAAAATTATGTCTTGTCCACAGGGTTTACTGATAGACTACGTGGGAAGAAGATGCCTCGTCATTGGGGGTTATCTCCTTATGACGCTTTGGAGCATTGTTTTAACGTTCTCTCTGACTTACCAGGTGTAAAGAAGGACTCATTTATTATGAGATAAGAGTGTAGTGAGTGAAAATCTGCAACGCTCAAAAGAAACTGGAAGATAAGAGCTGCATAGCTTTAAACAGCAGCATAAAAAATGACAGCGATTGAAAGATTTGATCAATTCTGCAGCCATATTTCCCTGAAATAACAGAATGCTCTCAGCTAAGATTTGATCATGTATTTGTCTCAAAGCTGCAGCTGCATTTAATGCTGACAGAACTAAGTGATGACAAAATAGCATTTATTCTAGCTTTTAAAGTAATTTTAGGATGAAATACTACACTGTGATGATATTAAGCATCAGAGTCCACTTCAGTCCCTTCATTGTAAAGCAAACAATCAAACAAAAAAGACTGTAAAGATGGAGAAATTCAAAAGACACTTTAATCCATGAAGTGTAAATTCACGAAACCTATTGGAAACTCACTGGAGCTATTCACAGTGTCTTAAATTTATCATGCAAAGACAACATCCTGTCTCACTTTTTGACGTACTCTAACAAGATCTGTCACAAATTGTTCTGTATACTGTATCAGCTCAAATAATGTAGCCCCACAAACCTGAAAAGAATGTTTAGAGAAAATCTATCTCTACATTTGCAGACTGCACTATACTAAATATTTTTCGTTACCTTTGGGTAATCCCAGCAGGATGATGTAGGTGCAGCTCCAACAGTGAGCAGCTCGATTTAGTCATATCTATTTTATTGGTTGCCTGATAAATCCTTATCTGACAGGGGCAGGATTAAAGAGCTGCCGTTCTTTCCCCATCCCCACCATCAGTGTTTGGAGCCAGCTTTAAACAGGTGGATCACATGCAGTCACGTTGCAGGTCTGATGTTTGGAGGGACAGTAGGGCTAGGGGCTGCGCAGATTGGCAGGCAGGCCATGGAAGAGGCACCTACAGTAATTTGTGTGGTTGGAGTAAAGGAAGCTGCCAGGGCAGGCAAAAAGTTGAATGAGCCAGCCGTTAGGCAGAGGCCTAGGTTTAATTATTTTATTTTAACTTTTGTAAATTTATTGGTTTGCTTTTGAATAATGGGGTTTCAAACTTAGATTTGGTCTTTCTAATGCACCTAGTTTCATATGTATATAGTAATTCTAATGTTTCTTCACTGCACTATTGAAATTTATGTGTACGTAAGTAATGGGATGAGAAGTCTGTTCATGCTGTGAAAGTGCTTAATGACAGCTAACTCACGGGATCAGTATAAAATACCAAAATAAATGCTGAAAAAATGTTAAACTAGTAACAACACATAATTGTTATGTTCAATATTGTTGTAAATTTTTAGCCTTGAAGGACTAATTATAAATCTCAATTGAAGTACTAGACTCCATTTTGTAAATACTATTAAATGAACAATATTTAATTTATCTGAAGCAGTATTGTTAATAAACTATCTGTAATCAGCCATGAATGACTGCTGGTCTTAGTTGTTGTCGTAGTTCAGCCCCGATCAGTTTCCTACAGAAGCTGCCACCTTAGGCCCCCCCTCACTAACAAAACCACGACAGTTGTAATAAAATAGCAAAAGGAAATGTAACTGTTAAGCCAAACTTTAAAACTACATCAAAATCTAAACTAAACCTTCTCATTCTCTTCTGTTCCAGGACCTGTACTCATGGGTGCCTTATGTGAGCATGGCATCTATCTTTGCCTTCATCTTGAGCTTTGGGTTGGGACCAGGTATGAACAGTAATGAGTGTTTTAAAGCGCTCAGATGTGTGTCTGGGACCAGGGGGGCACGTCGACAGCTCTGCTGTGTAAGCCAGGCAGTAAGTATTTACTGTAAGGCTGCTGGTGCTCTGGCTGAGGAACGCAAGTGAGCCGGCCGCATCGGAGCAGTTGTCGCCCATAGCCTGAACCTGAGGCTTGCCGTGCCTGTTTCTCAGGGCCAGCTACGCCTGTATGGGGGGTGTAGTTCTGGCCTTCAATTCAGTCCAGTCGTACAAGAAGCAAGAAGAAGCCTCTTAGGCTTTTAAAGAGGCCCTTGCTCCCTTAGCAGTGCTGCTGAAAGGGACACTTTTTAGGACGCTTACCACATGGGCAGTAGATTCAAAAATGTGCTGTTAAGAATATGTGGGTTTGGTTTTTTTTTTTGTATTTTTTTAAATAGAATCAGATCAGCTAGTGGCATATTCAAAAGCAACTCAGTTTTGCTAGCATTGGAAATACTGCAAATGGACATTTAGCATAATAACCTATTCTCTTTCTGAAACTCATTCCCCTAGGTGGCATAACAAATACCTTGACAGCTGAATTATTTGTACAGTCTTCACGTCCTGCTGCTTACATGATAGGAGGGACTATTAGTTGGATTAGTTTCTTCACAGTTGGAATGCTCTTTCCCTTTATAGTGGTAAGTATGCACAACATGTTTTCCTGATTGCTTCACCACCTCATCTTCTCTCAGGTTCCATCAAATTTCTTTTTCTTATACATAGGATGCATACTACCCCTCAACCGAATATAAGTAGATTCAGTCTCTCTTAAAATATTTTTTTAGCTATCAACAAAAAATACCAAAACAGGATAAATTACAATTAAAAGGAATGCATGGGGGCAATTTTCATGTTCACGCTTTTAAAAGTGGAAAAACTAGAAAAACTTAATCAGATATTGAGATTCAAATAACAAATTTCTTAATAGTGCCTTGTGCTTTTATGTCAAAGTAAAGTAGAAGTAGTACCTGAGACTAGTGGTTCACCACTCTGAGAGCTTGCTAAACTTAGATACAGAGGGTTCTGTGATCAGGAAGATTATTAGGAAAAACAACATAGGCTTTTATTTCTAGCTTTGTATTTTCAGTTTTAGCACTTATTCTTGAGAGCAAAACATGCAGGAACAGCAGGCAGCAGGGTATCTTGATTTGACAGTCCATTATTCTTGGTGGAACTCTGCTTCTCAATATAATAGCTGTTTTTTTAAAGTATAGCTTGAAAAATATTAACCAACATTCAGAAAAAGATAAATAATATTAATAGATTAATATTAGAATAATATAATGAGACAGCTACGTAGCAAATGCTAACTTGTCATTACATTGTGAATTGTTTAGTGTGTGTTTAAACAGTTTTTTTTTTTTAATAAAAGACTACCAAGTGTATTACACAGCACCTGGTAGTCTTTTTTATCTTAAAAAAAAGTTTACATATAAAGTAAAGATAGGGCGAATGTCTTTTTATTAAAAATATTTGAGCAGCCATGTTACATGTGAATGGAAAGAAAAAGCTTCTTATTTCGAAAACTTACTGTTACACTTGAAATATGTTGCAATCAAATAAATTTTATTTTCAGAACGGACTGAAGCAGTATTGTTTTCTGGTGTTCTTACTGGAGTGCTCCTTAGTTGCTGCTTTCATCTTCCTCGTAATTCCTGAGACAAAAAACAAATCTTTCCTGGAAATCAATAAGGAATTTCACAAGCTTAACTTTGGAAGAAATATCAAAAAAAAGGAGACGGAGCTTTATGAAAGAAGAAAACTCCGTGAGGAATATAAAAAAAATTCTGTGTAATTTCACAACTGTAAGAGAACTTTAATGGGGGTTAAGAACAGCGTCTTTTAAATTAGCAGTGTAATACCATGCACAAGTAGCTTATTAAATCCTCCTGTATATTTAAAGGAAGTTTAATTAAAGACAAGTTAATCATTCTGAAATCCTGTTAAAATTGATGAAATGCTATTAAAAACATATTATAGTATACTTAGAAGACTTAGTGTAAGATATAAGTTGATGTTGTAGGGATGCAGAAATGCCCAGAGAGGTGGTTCAATTAATTACTCCCCCTGGCAGATTTCTTCAGATAATTCAGTAGCTCTTCCAATTATTCCTAAGCCCCTTCTTCAGATTTGGGTAATCAAGCGTACGTTAATGCTTTACTGAAGAAAACATTCTGAGGTGTTAAAACTCAAACAAGAACTGACCTACTGAGACACCACTGTTTGAAATATTCTCATTTGTATATAGATTGGGGTATTTAGTTGCCATTTTTCACTTAAATAGCTTCTTTGAGAGATTTTAGGACATTCCTCCTCATCTGGCCATAGTATGGTAACTGTACAAAGACAGTACAGCACCTGTCTGAATTACCTGTTTCCTAAAAGGGGACCAATAAAACAGTCTCTGGGGTCTGAGTCTGGGTTTATCTTTTTGCCCTAACATAGCCTCTTAACATTATAAACTGTGCAACAGAGTAAAACCTCTTCTAGTTTTGAAGGTCAATTCCCAGCAGACTGAGATTGACATCACAAAAAGCACTAAGTAGCAGAGAAGACACATGATAGGAATTAAGTACTTTTCACCTTTAAAGATTTTTTTCAAGATGGTCTGATAGAACATACATAAGGAGACTAGAGAGAGCTTGAAGGACCTATTGAATGAGCTTTCTGCATAGTCTCCAACATTTCCGCCAGGACTCTTTCTCAACTTAAAGTAATTTCTATGTATTTTAGTAGTCAAAAAGTAAGTAATCTTAATTACAGACGGTGTTCGTGTGTCTCTCAGATACTGATTTCCGTACCTGTAACTGCTAGGACAGTAGTCCTGCCTTACCTATTACATTTTTTCCTGGTTGTAAGCATTTCCTGATTCCATCTGTTACTTAACGAGTGCTACAGTAAGGACTGGATTTCTTTTACGCATATCTTCTTTCCTTCAGAATTAAAGCTTTTAATGAAAACGTAGGAAGCAAACACCATTTTTCTGATTTTGGTAACTAAATCAGCTGTTTAATTGAAAATAACATTAACTCTTAATGGTAAAGGAGGCAGTATCAGGAAGGGATCTTCTTGTTCTTTAGTTTATCCTCTAGGTTTGCAAAATATTTCATTTTGGCTAGAAGCTTCTTAGCTTCTTGAAGATCATCTGAAATGAAACAAAACATTACTAGTTTACAGAGGGAGGGCTGAATTTTCATTTTCAAAATGAATCTCAAGATTTCAATGACAGCACCTATTTCAGTACTAAAAGCTGCAAGTTGGAAGGACCCATACACTGTTAAAAACCATATTGCCTATTATTTTCACCTCAGAACTGAGATGTTCCACAAAACATGTAAAAATGTACAGTTTAGAAAATAAATATGACATGAATAACTTTTTTTTTTTTTAAATGTATGTAATTAGACCAACTGCCATCACTGAAAAATGCAAAAGATTTGTAGGACTCTGGTATGGACAGTGTAAATTCCAAAATTGGTACTGAAACAGTTACTCTTTAATTAAACAATTGTAGGGGAAAAGTGGTTTATCACCTACTGACAAGGACAGACGCAACACAATCCTGAACTCTCGCAGTACAAGGAGTGACAGATCATAAGGTTATAATACTTTACACGCAGGCCTAGCCAGCACTACTTTGCGCTTAATGTTTTACAATTACAACAAACTACTACATAAACCTAACAATAAAAGCATTCTGAGACCCAGGAGAGAAATATAAAGGTTTCTTCCAAGAGTAAGAAGCTAGTCTGGAGCTCCTGCCTCTCAATTGGTTGTGGAATAAAGTTATGTTGATTATTGCACAGGAAGTCCCTAAAACCTTAGGCTAAGTGGGGCATCAGGTCTTTTCTTGACCTACAGGTTCAGTTGTAAGCAGCAGAATTTTTCCCGTCTTGACTTCCACTGCAAAGAATAGCACCCTGCCACTCTGCTGACAGCTTCAAGTCTGTAGAGGAGGACCTCCCGAATTAAAGTTCGAAACCTCAGAATAGGTGGTGAGTTTGAATAAGAAAAGAGTCTGTCCTTCCAGTATTCTGCGAAACCAACAAACCAAAAATCCCTTAGCATCTGCATTCCCACTTGAAGTGATCGTTTTGATGCAAATTGAATTAACTGAAACTTTTGTACTGGATTTTTTTTTTTTTTAATTTAATGTGAGGTCCTGAATCAGCAGAAAGGTCAGCTTAGAAGTATTTATTCTAAATGCCAAACAAAGAACACTTGTTTATGGAATATGTCTGTTCTGCAGTTCAGGAAATATTTGCCAATAAGAGAATGTGGGTTTTTTAAAGCATTTATAATTGAATGTATGGCAGCTAAATACTTAATAGAAATAGCTACCTCTTTCAAAAGCTGAAGTCACCGCTTTGGTCAGTTCTTCTTGTTTAACTGTAAAACAAATTATTTCATTCACTTTTTGTTACATACTTAGTATATTTGATATGACTGCATTCTGATTGTCTGTGGTGGGAAACTTAATTACTAGTCTCAGTCTTCTGGGAGCCAAGAGAGCTTTTCATAATATTGCTGTCAATTTTAAAATTCTAATTTCAAACAGATTTTTTTTTGTTTAAACAGGTTTGCAGACAGTAATCCCAATGCAAATCAATGGTCACTAACTTCCCGGAAATCTAACTTACTTTTGGTGTATCAAGTTTACTCTGCTACAGTTCATTTTACTCTATTCTACTTAGTTTTTATTCTTGTTATTCTAATTGCTTTTGGCACACTACTGTTATTGCAAATAATTAAATATATCAATAAACTCAATGTTTTGGGTATCACCAACAATATACACAAGAAAATTTATTGTATAAGGATAATAATCACTTAATATAATGGTTGCTAAATTGAAGAAGGTGAAATAAATTATGTCTGTATAAATGAAATAATTTAATATAGTCAGTCAAGCATTTTATTAAACTTCATTTTGAGTGTTTTTTTTTCTTTTATAGCAGTCTACTTGCCCTGATCTGCTGAAGATTGAATAAGTTCCTTTTTGTAGTATACATATATATATGTAGCCATCACAATAGGTACTGTTATATAGATTTTCTCAAGCCAGATTTGATGTTTAGGTAGCATAAATTGGCAAAGACAACAGTTTTTTTGGGGGGGGAAGCTCTTGCAGTGAGTCAATTCAAGACTAATGCAAGTTAAAGATACTAAAAAGAAATACACTGGAAAAGTTAAGTCTTCAGAAGGACTCATATTACACAAGAAACCGTAAATCAGTTCTGTACAAAACCCTCAAATCATAACCTACCTTTAATTAAAGTTTCAGTTTCTTCAAGGATATCCTCATTTTTAGGCTCTGCTAATTTCTCATTAATTTCCATAATTTCTGTGAGAAACACTGAGTCTGCATCACAGTCTGTCTCTTGTGCTGGCTCTACTCCATTCAGCTCCAGCTGGTGAAAAAAACGGAGGTTTGGAAATACACATTCTTATGTCTATTTCAATGTGCATTCTTTTCTTGAATATTAAGTCTTTTAGGAGAGCTCACGCCGATTTGTATCTGGTAAACTTCCAGTTTATTCCATGACATGTGCATAAACAGAGTCAGTCTTAAAATTAACTCCATAGGTAAACCATAAAAATAATCTGTTAACCAAAGCAAAAAAGTGTAATGAAGGCTGCCTAGGACCAGACTGAAATTTCAAAGGAACAGCCATGACCAAACACTATGTGTGAGCCAGAAAACAAATCAGTGTGAAATGAGCAGCAAACAAGATGGTAATAGTCAGCAAAAATGTTAAAGAAAACAGTGAAAAAGTTGATTAATTTTCAGACAAGCTTGTTTTCGGGCTCCCTTCAGTCCCTGATAATCCTCTTCTTCAGAGGAACACAAATTAGCATGCTAACGATGGCGTCAAAGGTCTGATTCATTACAATACTGCCAGCAGCCCCAGCCACCTATGGTTAGTTATAGGAGCGCTGACTGAACGGACACCTTACCAGATAGAGGCCACGGCTTAAAGGGTTCAGGAGGGTTTGGTAGGCCTTGTTAATCAAGGAAGAGTGTTGCTCAGAGTAGTACTGTTCTTTCTGCGAAAGGATGATAAATAATAGTAACAGGTTAATAATAAGCGGCAAAATACACTACACTTTGTTACTGGCACAGAGATAGTGCTCCCACAACGACGCATCTGCGTAAAACTGAAAGGTGATTTTTAACAAAGGTACAAAGAAGAGGGAGAGGGCTGTCTGAGCCTGTGAGCTGTGTTGTCCCACTCAGCTGGGGTCTCGAGGACCACAGCAGCCCCTTATCGTCGCCCTCCGCCGCACATCGGTGAGCAGCGGTCTCCTCCGAGCACCAGGACACAAGAACCGGAGAGTCCCTACAATCCCAAAGCCGGAGGGCGGCGGGCACCCGGCGCTGGGCTTCGCGGGGCCGCCGCCCGACCCCGCCAAGGCCAGCACAGCCCGAGGCGAGCGGTGGCTTCCGCCCGCGCCGAGCCCTGCGAGCCCCCCCCCGCCCCACTGCTGGGCCTCGGCGCCACGGGCAGGGGCGCTGGGACGGGGCAGGCGGCGAGGCCCACCCCCCCCGCCCGGGAAACCGCGCCGGCCGCGCCGCGGGGTCCCACCGGCCACCCCCGCCTGCCCGGGCGCTCACCAGCGGCCTCTGGCCGAAGCGATCGGGGTGAACGGCGCGCTGCAGGGTCCGGAACCGCCGCTGCAGCTGCTGCGCGTCGATGCGGAAGGAACGGTCACTGCGGGCGACAGAGGGCGGCGTGAGGCCCGCGGCCTGCCGAGCCCGCGGCCGCCCCGCCGGCACTCACCAGTCCATCAGGCGGAAGAGGTCAGGCTGAGCCCCCGGTGGCTGCAGGGCCCGGCAGCCGGGGCAGAAGCGAGGCAGCCCCCCGGCGCTGGGGAGGGCGCTGCCGCAGCTCCAGCATCGCGGCGCCGCGGGAGAGCCAGGCCCCACACAGCGGGGCCGCGGGGCCGCCTGCGCAGCGCGGAGCGCCCATCGCGCTCTGCCCAGGCGCTGCCGCAGCGCCGCCCGCATCCTGCCGGACTACGGCTCCCAGCAGCCCCAGCGCGGCGGGCCGCGCCCTGATTGGCTCAGCGCGTGGTGAGGCGGGGCGCGTGCGCACTGAGTAACGCGGCACCGGCTCCGCGAGGCGAGCGGCGCGGGTTCCGCCACCCGTGAGTTCGGTCCCCCGCCTCCGGCTGCTGCTCCCAGCCCGGTTGGTTCTCGGGCGCCTCCCCCGCGCCCGGCCCCGCAGGTGCCGGCCCCTCACGGGCTGCCCTCTGCCGCCGTTCCTGGGAGGATCGTGCAGCCCGCTAGGCCGCGCGGCGCCGCCGGGGGCAGGGTTGCGTGCTCAGGCGGGACGGCAGGGGGCGCTGCCGGGGGCGGGGAAGCGGTGTGAGGCGTGCCAGCTTCGCCGGGCGGCAGGGGGCGCTGGGGGCGGCGCGCGCCCCGCGCATGCAGTCCGGGCTCAGTCGGGCCCCGCCCCCCCGCCCGCAGCGCTGGTATCGGTACCGGTGCGGCGGGGAGGGCGCCGGCAGAAAGGCTTCAGGCAGTTCCGCGCCCCGGGCTTCCCGCTCCCGCCCGCCGCGCCGTTGCCCGTAGATGCGGAGCGTCCGCCGTCGGCGCGGCTCGGCCGCCTGAACGTCCCGGAGAGTGACTCCCCGCTGCCGGCGGGGCAGCCCGGGGCTGCGTCCGCGGGGGCTGGCGGGCCTGGCCGGCGCGGTGTGGCCGAGCCGAAAAGAGCGGCGCAGAGAGCAGCCGGGGCGCTGGGGTGGTTTGTGGCTGGCGGCGCGGTGTGGCCGAGCCGGTGCGCAGGTGTAAGTCGGTCCGCGGTACGCGCTGGGCGGGGTGGCAGCCAGCTTGGAAAGCGAGCTGCACCGGGAAACCGGGACAGCAGGCGGGCGGCTAAGCGCAGGCGCTCCCCGAGGGTGCGGTGACCCCGGGAAGGCTGCGCAGCCCGCGGGCGCCGCTGGAGGAAGGCGGGCAGCGCTGCGCTGGCTGGCGGCTGCCCTGTCTCGGGCGGGGAGCGGGCGCGGCCGTACGCTCCCCGGCCTTCGCGGGCGCGGGGGTGCCGTTTGTTGCCTCTTCCCGCTGTCCGGTAGCGGCTGCTGGTATCTTTGAGTGTGGCCGAGTTCTGTACAGTAATTTGCTGTAGGCCTGTCTGGTTTATAAATAAAATTGCTGAGTAGAACCTGCGTGGAAGACGTACGTGAAAATTTGTGAGGTATGACTTCTATTAAAGGAATATTTGCCCCAAACACCAAATTTGCTTCCTGTGTGATATATCTGTTGGGCACTTTCAGCATCAAGAAAAAGTACTTCATTTTATAGTTCTTATTTTTCCTTTTTCAGTTTTTCCCTTTGTGTTTGGGGAGCTGAGACAGTTGCTGCTTTGTGTGGAGATGCGTCGTCAGAGAGTGCTGCACGTGCATTTGTGAAATAAGGTGTGAGTCCTGAAGAGCTCAAGTAAAAATCTTGGAATAAGATTTAACTGTCGTTTTAGAACGAGTAGAGGGAGAACCACATTCTTTTTTTTTTTTTTTTAAAAAAAACCAAAACATAGTTTGCAAAATTCTCGGGGATTTACATATAATCCATACTTGCACACTTCGGTTGAAAGTCTTACTTATTTGAATCCTGAGAATAGACGTGGATATTAATAGCGTGGGGTGTGTTTGTCAATATTGCTTTGCTGTAGTAATTGATTTTTTCAAATGTTCTTTTTGAAGCCAACATGTCTCGAGAGACTGGAAGCGAAGCGCAGCAGTCCCAAGGTGCCCAGCAGTCACAGAGTGGTACCAGTTCCTCTTCCAGTGGGTCACAGAGTCAGTCTTCCTCCAGTTCTGGGACCCTCAGTTCTTTGGACACTGTTCCCACTCAGGAGCTTCCACCGATCCCCGAAGACCAGGAATCTGAAGAGCTTGTTCCTCAGCCTTGGGGTCGACTCTTTGCACTTGGAAAAGGTTTCAGCAACTGTGGTATGTACATACTATAATAAGCCTCTTGATTCATTTGTAGTACCTCAGAAAAGTTTTGAGCAGCTTGGTAGAGAGCAGTGTCTTTTCATTTTCAAATTAAGTACAAACAAGTTTAAGTACAAGCTTGCAACTTTTGCAATACTGTTTCATTCCGTACTGCACTCCAGCGTTTATACTGACTACCCAGATACACAGCTTCCATAGACCTAGAGGTGTTCTGAGGTATTCATGTTCTTTGTTGCTTGCTTCATTTATTTATTTTGTTTATATATCATATGAGTGTCTCTGTGTTGCTGAAGGTGAACTGAAAACTCTGCTATTACTAAAGAGGATAAAATTATTAAAATATTTTACAAGATGTTGATAGTGCATGGTGCTTCGTCTGAATTAAGACAAATGAACGTGATGGTGTAGTATAAATCTTGTCTTTGTTAGCCTACTCGCTACGATTTGCAATTTTGTGTGCTCTCTCTGCTTTACGTTCTACTCCTCTACAGACTGCGTGAATGATGAATACTGGTTTGGAAGAGACAAAAGCTGTGATTATAGTTTTTCTAAGCTAGGATTGTCAGAGACTGGCTTCTATCAGAACTATAGCAAGAAGCATTTCCGAATTTTCAGGGTAGGTGCTAAAAAAGTTAACAGTCTCTTTCTATCTTGACATAATTGAAAAAGATTGACTTTGGTGGGGGTGGATCCTAAAGAAATCAAAGTTTAAGTACCTTCAGTGTTGACTCCTTTAACAAGATTCTTGGCAATACTTCGTTAACCCAGTTTATGGAATAACCTCAGTAGTCTGGTTTCCTGAGCCAACGGTAGTAAATTTCTATAGTCTGTCATGTCTTTACAGTAATTTTTTTCCCTCCTGTTAGCTTTCCCATGTTTTTTTGGTTTTTGTTTTTTTTTTTTTTCTCTTTAAGGAAATGGGTCCAAAAAATTCCTATGTTGCCTACATTGAAGACCACAGTGCAAATGGAACTTTTGTTAATAGAGAGCTCGTTGGAAAAGGGAAAAGGCTTCCGCTGACTCACAACTCTGAAATTGCACTGTCTGTACAGACTAATAAGGGTAAAATATAGTACAACATAAGCAGATTCTTCATGTGTTGACCAAGAGGTTGTTTCTGCAGTGATTTGAATATGTTTTTTGCAAGCTGAGCTTCTTCATGAGTGCTGTTAAAATACAGCTATAAATTGATGTTTTAGTACTTACATAAAAATTACCCGTATCTACCTCAACCTTAGAAATAAAATTTAAAAGAAGCTGCATTTGGAACCACCCTACTAGAGTATCAGCTTTTATAGTTGTTTTCCTATTTCTGAAACACTTTTGTGCTTCAGTAGCTGTGTATGTAGTGGTGGGAACAGGGGAAGCAGACTATTCAAGGGAAGTTGGGGAAAAAAAAAAAAAAAGCCCAAGTACTTACCAGATGCTGCATAATAATTAAAAAACTCACTTAAAAATTAGCAGGGTTGGGGTTTATTTTTTTGTCTTTGCTTTTCCTCTAAGATGCTGTCTTTATGATTGTCAGTTCTCTTTGTTCCCTGCTGTGACGTTGAAACTCTTGCCTATTTTGTCCTTAAAAGTAGTGTTAATTGATTAAGTGCTGTTGTGAGTAAATACCAAAGATCTCAGTTTTCAGTAATAAGATCACCTTGCTAATCCATAGGTGATGTCATTTATAGCATCAATTAACTTATTAATATATTTATGTTTTTTCTTCTAGCAGACAGCATTTTCTTAGTTGTGTTGTTGACTATAAAAGCTTGGGAAGCATAGTTGTTCATTATAACAATTTTAAAGCTAATAACAGGAAATGATCTCCACTCATCTTCCTAGTGTTTGTATTTTCTGATCTTATGGTGGATGATCAGTTGATGTTTCCTAGAGAATTCAGAGAGAAATATATCATGTCAAAGACTTTGGGAAGGTAAGGATCCTTCTTTCTGCAATATTAGGCATTAATTTTGTTACGTACCTTGTGCTGGAATTACTACAAGTGTTAACAGAGCTGCTGTTTAAAAAAAAAAAAAAAGAAGAATTATAACACCGTAGTAAACCTGTTCCTTACAACAGTTTAAACAGGAATTTTGGCTTTATTCCTATAATAGGCTTGGCTTTTATAAACTGCCATTAATTAGGAAACCCAGTTGTTTCTTTCTCTAGAAGAAAATAAAGTCTGTAGATTCTTAAAAATTTTTAAACTTAATATATAAATTTAGTCAGTTACTGGAAGTAGAAGGAAGAGCTTTATGCCAGAATATAGCTTTCTGTAACATCACTGTTCAGGCCTTCAGACAGAAGGGGAAACAACTGTTTTCAGGAAAAAGGAGAAAGGCTATCTTAAGTGGAGGCTATTTTTTCACTTTTGGAAAAAGATGGTCAGTGCAGAATTCAGAGGAGAACGGTTAAGTGGAAGCAAATCCAAGTGCAAAATACAAGGATTTATTTTGTAATATAGTTGTTACTTAGTAAAAATAAAAGCGTTGCCATACCTGTTCTTCAGATTTGCGCAGTCCGATTTTGAACTTCACTACGTTCTCTTCTCTTAAATGCATTTGTGTGACGGAAATACTGGCAGAGCTTGTCCTTGATTTTCACTGGTACCCTTTGTACGAGCAGATTAGTCGCTTAAGGTATTTAGAATGACAGAATGGTTTGGGTTGGAAGGGACCATTAAAGCCCACCCAGTCCAACCCCCCTGCCAGGAGTTATCTACTCCTGCATTTTCGAATGAGTGGCCCTTGGATGTGACTTGCTATTTGAATAGACTTCCTGACTGTTGAATGCTTTCTGAGAAAGTTTTGACAAGATGCCATATTCAGAAAGTTAGAAAGCAGCAGCGTCAAATTGTTGTAATCCAGTGCTTTAATTTAATTTGTCTGTACTTGTTATGCAGATTCTTGAAAAGTATTTGTAAGCATTAACATAGCTGTGCTTTTATGTTAGTGGTGCCTGTGGGGAAGTCAAACTGGCATTTGAGAAGAGCACTTGTAACAAAGTTGCGGTAAAGATAATCAATAAACGGAAGTTTATGGCAAGTGGTGTTAGAGAGGCAGTAAGTATTTTTTGATTTTTTTCACTGTCTTTTGGGTATCTTGCTGCGGTCCAGGAATATTTGATAACCTCTTTGACTCCTCAGCTCTCTTCAACTAAAGAGGGTTTTCTTACTTAACGTCTTCTGTATGTAATTTCAAAATGCCTTGTGATCTTACAGAATCTATGGAATTCTGTAGAAAATGCTTGCTTTTACTCGTTGACCACATTTCATTACGTTAAGAATTTAGAACTGTTTGTTAATGTGGTGTATAGAAAGGGTAATGGGGAGTCTTGTGAGGTTTATCTCCTAAACCGGATCAGATAGGCACATCATAATGAGCAGTCTGACCAGAAATTTACAGACTCTGCTAATTTTGTTGGATTCTCCATCGTAATACTTTCTAATAAAGTTGTGTGAAGCCTTTTGCGAAGGGCTTTTCCTGTGTCTAGACTCGTAGCAGAAGCCTGGATTTGAAGAACAAGCCAAGTGGCTTTACTCCAAAATGAGAAAGATTCAAGCAACTTTGTATCCATTACTCTAATGTTAATTTTATATAAGGGTACAGGATAAACTTTGCAGAAAAATACAATTAGAGGCAAAAGTGTATAGAAGGAGTTGTGTAAGTTGTACTGCTGTGGATTTACTGAAGTTAAAGTTGGATTAACCTTATTAATTTCCTTGATGAGAAAATGGACTTCAGTGCACAGATACAGTATACAGAATCTGTATAGGAAACTACTGCTTGATCTGGAAAATATTTTTGTAAACACAAAAATTCTAAGGTGGAAGGGTAGCTGGCTGAGGAAAGGATGCCAAGAGGCTTCAGTGGGAGCAGAATTAATTACTAGTGGAAGTTTTGAGAATTTGTCTTGACATTATGGCACAAAAAGTGGGAATGTACGCTGTCAAATCTTTGGCACTGACCCGAAGTCTCTGTTGACAGAAAGAAAGATTGCAGTATCCTGTATGAAGAACTCATATTTTTTTTGTGCTGGACTACTAGAAGTTAGATAATGTTTAATAGTACAGGATTGTATACTTGAAGATCAGCAACAATTTTTGCTGTTATCTATGCTTTTCCTAGTTCAGAGGAGGAGGTTGATACAGTTATTCGCAGAGGAATATGTGACATCAATGTGATTGAAAATTGCAAAATGCAATTTTGGAACCTTTCTAATAAAGATTAAGAAATACTGTTACAAATTATAATTATTAAGAAATACCTTTGTACAAAACAGAGATAGGACTGCATCTGAAATCTTGTATACAGATTTGATCATGCGTGTTCAAAGATGATTGATTTGGATTGCAAGAAGAGCAGAAATAAAAAACCTGCTGGGTTGATTTAATGAGTAGAGCCTAAGCCACAAATTAAAAGAATCTGTTCATATCATCTTGCAAAATGAAGACTAGGAGAGGGTAGCATTTAATTTTAGGGTTAGCCTGTATGGCATCTTGGAGGGAGGGTAGCTGTTTAAAGGACAATATCGATATATGCTTGCCAAGATTTTTTTTTTTTTTAGTTTGGAAATCAGATGGAGATTTCTAACCTGCAGTCAAATAGCATGTCTGGAGCGATATCTTGCTACAGGTAGTGAAAGCAGACTGTTAATTTAATTCACTGAAGGCACCTGATCAGTTTATGGGAAAATAATATATGTTATGATTGCTTAAAGTAGCAAGGGATGTGAGATGATGGCTTTTCTGGTACTGTCTTGTATTTCTGATGTGTCTTATTCCAGAACAGCACTGTCTTACCCAATATATTTGATTCTTTTAATAGAACCCAGCTTTTAATATCAATACAGAAATCGAAATTTTGAAGAAAATAGATCATGTGAGTGTTACTATACTTTTTAAATTCCTTTTTGCTGCCTGCTGTGCTTCTGTAGTTCACGGACCTTAGTGTAGTAACTAAAGATCAACTTTATCTGTTCAGAAAGTATGTTAAAGTATGCAGATAATTTTTCTTGTAAATAAATTTATTGAACACTTTTTTTTTCTTCTTTTGAGCATACTATGTCTTTGCAGATTTGAGGTTTTAAAAACTTAAATAATTGAGATGTAAGTTTGAGAAGAAACTTCACAGAAGAAGTTTCAACCTGAACCACTGCTGTAGAAATCTTTCCTTGATGCGTGTTTTTGTAAATACTGCCAGATAACTGAATATAAAGATTAGATTCCACTGGCAATTTTTTGAATTTGTATCCTCCTTTTCCCCTGCACACCCCTGCCCTTGCTGCCCCACGAAAGGCGTTTCTTTTACTTTTGTTAGGTAGAAAGTTCGCCTAGCTTGATGAACTTTCCCTTTCTTCTCAATGTACTGTTGCATATAAAGACAATATTGATAAATCACAACTGGAAAAAATAAGGATACTTGTTGAGCTGTAGTCACTGCAAGAATTGGATGTGTTTGTGTGTGGAGGTAGGGGGAGAAGACAACAGAATTGAATACTAAGTGTTTGCCAAAGCCTGGGGCACTAGTCGGTTGCGTTAAGCGTTAGTTTAACTGGCGTGGCTGAAATCATACTGAAATAGGAACTTTAGGGTGATAAACTGTTGAAAATGATAGTTTTTACAAATGATTCTACTTTCTTTATGTGTCCCCGTTTGTGTTCCCTTTTTTATTAGCCTTGCTTAATCAAGATCAAAAACTTCTTTGAAGCAGAGGATTACTACATTGTTTTGGAACTGTAAGTAACTTACTTGAAAGTAAATGCATAAAATGAAATGTTTTTCATAGCAACAAAGAATGTGTATAGTTCTGAGCTCTGGGGGTTTTTTGGGGAGGTTGTGTGGCTTGTTTTTGTTTTTCTTTTGCTGGCCTCCGCTGTTCTCTGAAACCTCTGTGAAATTAGGAAGTTGGATACCCAGGAGAGTAATCCTTCTATGCTTTGAAAGCACTTAGTGCCTGGATACTTGCCCACTATACTGCTGTTGCAGATTGCTGCTACTTTTTTGATTTTGAGCTTGTAAGAGGAGGCTGATCAAAAATCTTGTAACAACTCCCAGTGAAGACTCAGGAGATTGGGCCTAATTCAGCAGTGCATGTGCTGTATTTAGGATGTTGCTCACTCACTTTCAGAAATATGTTCCTTCTCTGTAGCCACACTAGCCAAATGTTTGGTGTCAGTCTTGTCTAAGAAGATGAATCTTTTGGACGTAATATATTGACTTGTTACCTGCATTTGTGTTAGGATGGAAGGAGGAGAATTGTATGACAGAGTGTCAAGGCCAATCAAGATGAAAGAAGCTACCTGCAAGTTGTATTTTTATCAGATGCTGCTAGCTGTAAAGGTACATAGTCATGAATTCTACCTAGAAAAAACATGGTTATGCATATTAATGTCAGTGAGATCAATTTTTCTGTCATTTGTCACTTCTGAAACCTGTGCAAGCAATCAGCACAGCACTGTTAACAAGCTGGTTTAACGAGATTCTTTACTTCAGTGCAGCAGAAGTATGTTAAAACACTCTTAACTTATTAAAACTTGGGACTAAAGTAATAACACAGGCTGTGCTCACTGATGGCAGGACTGTCACTGAGGGCAGGATTGTGAGACTTTTAGTACTGTGTGGGCAGAGTCATCAGTGTATCAAAAAAATTTATGATCGGATTCTTTACTGTGCACTCCTGAATAAGCATTTCAGTTCAGTAGACAACAGATTAAGACTACTTTAACAGATCTCAAATACTGCAAATTGAGTCCTTAGATAAATTTCCTCTAAATTAATTAAATGGTAAGCATATTTCATTAATAACTTCTGCAAGATTGTTTTCTACATCAAACTTAATTGTCTGTACCTGAATATACTTTCAGACCAGCTCTTTTCCTTTTGTCTTTTGACTGAATTTTAATATCTTGCAACTGCCAAAAATAGAAACTTAATAGTTGTTCTGCAGTAGGTATTAATAAATAATAAGCTTAGAATTACTTTCTGCATTAATGAGTAAACTACTGTATTTTTTTTTCCCCAATTCTCATTTTTGTGACAGCCGCTCAAATAATAAAAGTGACATCATTACCTTCTACTTCATAATGATACTGTGTCTTCAGATATAACAAAGAAAAGATTCCCTTCAGTGTAAATGTGAAGACATGTCTAGTACGTATTTTGGACTGCCAGTTAGAATCAACGTTGTTCCTGGGTTTAACACAGACTTCACTGTATCTTATTATCCGTCAGTTATGACTGAGCTTTGGTTCTTGCTTGCTGTCAGACGTTCTCCTAATGAAGCTAGACGTCTGTTCTCAGATTCGGAGCCAGTATAAAACTGGATAGTAGACTTGCCTGTAGACTTCAGAACTACACATAAGGGAACAATTCTACACTTGCCTCAAGGAAGTAACTTTTTCCAGAATCTTTTGTATATTTAATTTAATGTTGATCTTTTATCTCCTCCTCACTCATTTTTCCTGGTTTTATCACCAGGTTTTTGAACCCCTTTTCAGCCTTCAGCTCTTGGATGACTGAGGTGTTTTTAAAATCTATCTACTATTACTCACAAGCGTGTGGACTGTTGTGGCATGGTGAACATAAGTGTCTTTACAAGTCCACATTTCAGTTTGCATTTAAGAGAGTATGATCTATGATATGTCTATCATATGACATATGCCTAAAAGAAAAGGCAGAAAGATAGGAAACAAGAATTCCTACAAAGGCAACATAGAACTTTGATCTTCCTTAGTTCTGTTGCTTTTACTGAGATGAAGAAAGAAGTATAGCTTTCCAGCAAATGGGAAAAATGGAACACGTTGCCAGATCTACATACTGTGCTTTGTGATTTGACATTTGACGCATAATGGTTTCTAAGGTGGGTTTTTGGGGTTGTTTTTTTGTTTGGTTGTTTTTTTTGGGTTTGTTTGTTTTTTTAAGACAAGAGAGTCATAAGCTGTGTAGCTTTAAATGCACGCATGCCTCTTACACAACATTTCAGTTATCTTGCCATTGCTATGTGAAAAATTGGGAAGCTTACGTTTAAAAAAAGTTAATAGTCTCTTTTCCTTTGATTGTATATTTTTATGTATCTAGTATCTTCATGACAATGGAATTATACACCGAGATCTAAAGCCAGAGAATGTGCTACTGTCATCTTCTGAAGAGATATGTCTTATAAAGGTAAGGAAACTTACATTTCTTCTTGTTCATTTAGAAATTTGGGAGTATTCCTTCTCGTTCACCTCAATATTTAGTTAAATATAGCGAAAAAAAAAATAGAATTAGTCATACAAACTATGAAGTAATTTAAAACTGAGGTGTTTTTTCATAAGTTTAATTTTACTCTTGTGGATACTTCAAACCATGTGCTAATCTAAGAGCAACTGAGAAATGTTGTGTTTATATAGCACTTAGTTGAGTACACAACTTCAAATATCAATACTTTTTTTTTTTTTTTCCCCAATAAAATCTAAATTAGTGAATTACAGACAGCATTTCCACAAATATCCAGGCTGTATGGTGTCAGGTTTTTTGTTGTTATTTGGAGATTTTTTTTTTTTTTTTTAGGGGGTTAGGGTTGGGGGGTTTTTGTGAATGTGTTTTGTGTGGTTGGTTGGGGGTTTTTTCCCCAAATAAAGCATTGGATAGATTTGCATGCTAAACTGCTTATTTTTCAAGCAATCTCTTCTAATAAGCTACAATCCCTTTATTTTGTGATTGTCCATTTACATCCAAATCTGAGAGTACTTCTTGCTAGTGTACAGCGTGCTCCTCTGTCACATTTCTCCTTGCTACTCCTTTCCTGTTCTCACTGACTAATTAATATGCTTGGGCTAAATTTTGTTCATAGTCAGGTACTGGAAGCGTCTTGGAAAGAAGAAACTTAGTGTTACCTCCTGATGTATATTGACAATATGATATGTTCTAGTACGATCAATCCTAATATGTCATATGGTGTTACCATTTTTAAATACAAGATTACAGATTTTGGACAATCCAAGATTCTTGGAGAAACTTCTCTTATGAAAACATTATGTGGTACTCCCACGTACCTTGCTCCTGAGGTTCTAAATTCACTTGGAACTGCTGGATACAGCCGAGCTGTGGACTGCTGGAGTTTGGGAGTTATTCTTTTTGTATGGTAAGATATTGTGTAGATGATACCTTCATTGGGCAGTCATTGACATACGTGGCTCAAGACTTGGCAACTTCAGTATCTTTATTAGGAAGTGAAAGTGTGTTTAAAACTATGTGTAAAAGACTCTGTGAAGGTAGATGCTTTAAAATATGTGATTTTAGTGTTCCATTCTTTGTGACAAAATCTGTGTTATTTAACTTGTTTTGTTCTTTTATATAGCTTGTGTGGATATCCACCATTTAATGAGCAAAATGCTCAGCTGTCTCTGAAAGATCAAATCACTCGTGGAGAATACACGTTCATTTCAAAAGAATGGAAGCATGTATCAGACATGGGTATGACTCCATTAGAATGGGTAACAGAATATCTAGCTTTTTTCTTGCAGTTTTTGCTTTCCTTTAACATCCTTTCAGCTGTATGGCACATTGCATGTTAATATGTTTAATTTTTAAGCTAGTCTTTTAAACATGTTTTGGGTTTTTTTGTTTTTTTTTTTTTTTTTTAAATTCAAAGTTGAAGCATTAGAAAGAGCAGATACATTTTCATTGAAAATATTTCTTAGTAATATTTAGCTTTATTAAATACAGAAGTATAGTGTTTGTGGGCACATACACCTAATTTTAATCTTTTCACTTTTTCTTCTGACTTTATTAAACTTCTGCCTTGCTTAAAGATTCCTCAAGTGTTGAACCAAAAATGCCAGGAATTTAAGGGGTATGAGTTATAATTCCTAGAGAGAAAAATTAAGAGTAATTTCACGGTACCAATCTTTGAGCTTAAAATACCAGCCGCTTTTGAGGAATCAGCTGTTAAGTTTGGCCCACTCTAAGCTAAGTAGTCTGCAAAACTAATGAAGTTTTTGCATGGCAAACGAAAGTGATAGCTACTGTCTGCATACTTTTCTTCTTCGGGACATTTTATATGGACAAAATAATTGTAGTAGTTGCCTTGGAATACGCCTTTGTATGCACAGAGGAATTTCTAATAAATGATGTGATCATACTTTGTCTGCTAAACTTGCCAAATATAACTCCTTCCTGAATTATTTGAAGCTTATTCAACAATAAGTCAGACAGATATATGAATGCAAATTATGTTAAGATCATACATAGTTCTAATGGTATGTATAACAGAATAATCAGATGCTATGAAAAGTACATCTTGCCAAAATTCCTTTGTGGTAGATTTTGAGTCATAAAATATGACATAAATGCCATATTTTTCACCATGTCTGTTAAGCAGTTTCCTAAGAAAATAAAGTTTGTATTATTATTTTGAGCATACATGTGTATGTCAAACATACACATTTTAGTTTCCGCAAACCAGGAAACTAAATTAAGCTGTCTTTGCTTGTCCACAGTAATACTGAAGCTTTAGGAAAGTGCTGAACTTCCTGTGCATGCTCAGAACATAAACTGTGGACATGCTCAGTGTATCTACTGGTAATTTTGGTATACTAACAAGTGTTGAATCATGTGCCTGTGAAGGAAATACGATTAGAGTCTGCAGCCCTCCCTATGCATAGAAAAAAAGAAAAGTATTCTGCCCAGACGATATTTTTGGGCATTGTTCTGAAGTGTTGTAAGACACATTGTTGCATGTATCTTTGGTGTATGGATATTGCAGAACTTATTTTCAGGTAATGAATTTGTTGATCATATGCCAACCAACTCGTTTTATTATCTCAGCTCTGGATCTTGTGAAGAAGCTGTTAGTAGTGGATCCAAGCAGACGTCTTACAACAGAGGAAGCCTTAGAGCATCCTTGGCTTCAGGTAGGAACTGGGTTTTAACTGAAGTATGGCAAAGCTGGGTTGTTCTGGGGATAACTTCTGGATGTAAATTCAAAGTCTGAATATTGTGAGGTTTTGTGGATACAATGTAATTTGCTTCTGCAAGGAAGCAGGAGAACCCTGACTACTCTGGTCACCGGAGGTGTAATGCATGCCTGATCCAGCTTCTATGGAGAATACCATAAAAGGGATACAACAATGGCCAATGAGAGCTGCAATTCTTTAGCTTCATGGGACTAACAACTGTTATCTTAAGTCAGAGCTTAAGTCTGCCTGTCCCTAGGATTTCTCTGACAGTAGCCAGCAGAGGAGCAACTGTCATTTGGTGCTTCTCATGGGCACGCACTGCCGCCTGCCTGCCAGCTGGCTATGCAGTGTCTGCTGGCTCTGTAAGACTGGAGAGATCTAGCTGCCTACTTACAGAAAGGAGAGAGAAAGAAAAGGCCATATGTTTGGGAATTGTTTGTTTTACTGCCATTGTCAGTGGCATGTAGGAAGAGAAGCCATCAGATCCCAACCTGCAGGATCCCATTAGCCCAGATACTGTAGCCAACACTTTCCTGTTGGACAACTGTAAACCAAACAGAGTGAGCATCTTGAACAGACTGCCTCTATGTGCCTCTGTTGGAAATAAGATGATCTTGCAGCACCTTGTTGTGTATCAAAGCCTTTGTAGGATGGAGCCCTCTCTTTCTGGCAGCATACAGAACAGAGTTGCTTTTTCACTCTCCCAACAGACAAATGCTTTTTCTGCAGCATACAGATTTTCTTACTTTCCCGTTCTCCTTGTCTTTTCCTCTTGCAATGGCAACTAGATGTCCTGTTGTTTTTCAATGTGTTTATTTTCTTGGCCCCTGTCCCTGGCAAAGCCTTTGATAGCTCTTACCCCTTCCTATTGCTGCTTTTACAGCATGGTGTACTCTCTCAGTCGTTCAGTTCTTGTTGCTGCTGTTTGTAGTCGTGTAGCCTTGCCTGATGCTGTTCAGTGCCTTTTCCCACCCAAAACATGTCTTTGCTGGATTTTCCTTTTAATTTGACTTCTCCTTTGCCCTCCACCTTGTCGTGTGGTCTCCATATGTAGGTTTTACCTTGCCACATCACACACTCTTCTGCCAGAGAGAAAGAGGCATCAGTAACTTCCTCTCTTCTCCAAAGTGGCCATATTATCCTTAGTTTAATGCCTGTTGCCTTTTCTTTTTACTATCTTGATAATACATTGTCTTTGTGGCCTAATACCGCAGCTCACGTGACTTTGTGTACCTTCTCTGCACAGGCGAAGGACGTTTCTCAGGCTTGACCAGTTTGATTACCTCCTGATGCAGCTTGACCCATGCTGGAACGTGTCTTATTGCTAACTGTGTTGGGACCCTTGGCAACAGCCATAAGAACTTGTATAGGAGAACTTTTTGTTCTCTTGGTCTCATGACTTCAGTGGTCCTAATGGTAAATACCAAGAATAAGCTCCTCCTGTCTCTGCTCAAGAAGACCTGGAATAGGTAGAGCTTGCAAATATCTGCCTGGGTCAGCAATGTAGATTAGTGGCTGAGCACAAGTGATAGGTACAGTTCCTTCTACTTGTCTGCCATGCCATCCAGCAAGTTGCAAGTCTGTTGCTCTATTTAATGCCAGCTTTTCTGTCACTAATTCTTTCTCACCAGCCAGTTGGCTTCTGCTGGAAGTTGTGGAGCCAGCTCAACAGCAGATGTTGATAGGCTTCTCTAGCTTGATTTTTGTTAAAGGATAGTGGTATTAAGCTGGTCCTGCTTCAACACCTTTTGTATTCCTCCATGACCTACTCTGAATTTAATGGAAAATATTGAATCTCTGGATTTTTTTTCTCAGAAAATAAAGCCCGGTCTGTATCTGTAGGTAGCCTGTACTTTCAAATTTTTAGTCCCTGCAGAGAGGGCTGCAAAAAAGGCATGGAATGTTCTGCTGAATACCTTCTTTCAATACAACCAGCAGCTTCTGCATCCTTTTTGAGACATTTCCTCTCAGAACTCTTTAACATCTGAGAATCAAGATGTGTTTTTCAGAGACCAAGTCTGTGTTTCTGATAGGATGGACCTCCTCTTTTGAGCATTGTAACAGAGTCTCACTTCCTCATCTTGTTTGTCTGGGCAGACGGTGCAGACTCCTGCAGAGTTTGTTTCTGGCAAGTGTCCAGGACTACTGTGTTCTTACTATGATGAGTATGAATGTGTCACTGGTTTGGGAACCCTCTGAGTAGGATGTGTTGGTTTCCCTGCCTCCTGTTACAGTCTAGTTAGGTTTTTGAGAGGTGGCCTTTAGGTGGTCTCTTATTAATTTTGGCACTCTAGAGATGACCTCTGAGCCTATGAGCTTTCCTGGATATTTTTGCTTGAGGAGGCTGAAGAAAGTCACGCAGCCTACCTCTGAGCCACACAGTAGGTTTTCACAGTAGGCACTCATGCTGAGCATAATGCTATTCATATTCCCTCGCTAGAAACAGTGTCTGGTTTCAGACGCCTAGGTAAAGAGCATAAGAAGCATGGTGGAAGCAGCAGAGTATCACTCAGTGCTCAGTAGCTGGCAGCTTCCTGAGACAGAAAATGGATTTCGATGACTGGTTTTCAAGTTGTTAACTTGTCCTAATTATACTGCTGGGCATCAGAAAATTCTTCCTGGCATTCCTGGTTTTTACTACTGTAGTTTTGTTTGTAACTTCTACAGTGAGTTAATCAGCTGTAGATTCTTACATTTAGATTGTAATACTGAGCAGGACATGTTATTGATAAATTATGCTACGCTGATGTTAAGGATCACTGGTATGCCTAATGGGAAAGGGGAAATATACGACAGTGATTTAGACAAGCTAAGAATTTGAGATATTTTGGTATGTAAACTCAAATTGTTAGCATCTTGATTATATATTCCTTTTAGGGACACCTCTTACTCTGATGTTTAATTTTGAAGACGGGACAGAAAGTTTCAGAAAACATCATACCCACAAATCCAAATGTCATCTAGTGTTCAGGTGCCGTTCTTTAAACTGTTTCCCTTCATGGGCTGTTGTTACTAAGAGTATCAGTTGTTTATAGGTGATGCTTGGAAGGCCAACGTCCAATATGTTCAGTTCTAGATATCACACACCTTGAATACTACCACCAAAAGTGCTCCTTGAGTCCTGTTACTGTAAGTAGTGAGGAGGAGTTACTGGCTCACCACTCCCTCTTGTGTTGTCTGTAAGTATTGTCTTTAAAAGTTAGTATGGAAGAAACAAACAGATGCACCTAATGCCTGTTAGCTCTCTCTAATGTTTTTGGGTCCACTGGGGAATTTTTCAGTTATTAAAAGTAAGTGTGTTCTCTAAACAAAACTTAATTTCTAGAGCTTTATTTAAACCAGCAGTGCTTTTAAATTAGTTTTTTTAATACCTGTGTTGTTTACTCCATTGTTTGCGTAAATCTAAAACTTTAAAACGTAGTGGGCTGCTTAAACCTAACTCAGTGGAGATGTCTTTGCCTGTATTTACGAGGTACTTAATAAAACATTTGTCAAAGGCATATAATCAATCAGTTGCTATTTCTGCCTCTGAAAACTTCACTGGGATCTTTTGAAAGGGACAAGATCAGTTTGGTTGCATGCTGAAGGAAAAACTCAAGTGTTCCATAAATGGAAAAAATATTTTCTTATCTTACCCATCAACTCAAATGTAGCCACTGTCAAAACAGGTGACACTGGAAAAAAGAGACAAGTCACAAGTCTATATAAAATTGACTGGATGTTCACATCAAAGCCTATTTTAGTGCTTAAGAACGTATTTAAACCAAAAAAAGAGATATTGCAATACTCCATAGCTTAGAAAAAGAATCCCCTCCCCTGCCTTCGTCCGAAAAAACCCAGTTAAAACATTTGAAATCCTTATGAACTCAATGGTCCTTATGTCTAATTGCTTCTATCAGTGAATGTCCCATTCACTTCTCTTTGAGTTCCTAGTCTTTGCTGTGATCATGCAACAAAATTATACAACCTGTTGGCTTCAGTAAATTGTTTAAAATAAATGTCTGGTTTTGGTTCTAAATCAATTGTTCACTTGGTGAACACACAGTCACTGCTCAAAGCTCAGCCAAAGGAAATGACCTGTATTAAATCACTGTGAGCAGCATACCTTATTTAGTCCTGGGAAAGGCTTAAAGACCTGATTTTAGGTGCGAAGGTCTGATTTAGAGTTTACAGGTAATCCGTAGCAACCCATTCTAATAAAGTTCCTGCAGGAGAAGTTGCTGAAACTAGAGAATGAGATTTTCTTTTTAAAACAGAGAGTGTACTGTGTCAACTGAATGTCTTGTTTGCACTGATTTCCTGTTCCCTGTCGTTGCCCAGCACATGCCAAGAGCACCCCAGTCACTGGCAGCTGAACCAGAATGAGGTTACATGCTAGCTTTTTCTCTTGAAATGTGCCTGGCTTTCTGCTAAACTAGCTTCTCTTAACAGAAGATCTCTGCTGCCCTTCCCTCCTCTGGGCTGTCCTTCCCTCCTCTTAATGCTTCTGCAGCCAGGGCTGCGTATGCACAGTTGAGGCTAAGTCCACTTCTTTCACAGTGCATGTCTCCCGGACACTTTCCCTCCGCTAATGGCAGCTTCTGGCTTACCGCTTTGGATAAAGAGAGAATGAACTAACTGTACTATACAGTGAACTTCTCTAGAGAGATGAATGCTCTATGAATAATATAATATTTGTTGATAATCATTTGGGCTCTCAGAAGAGAAGCTTCACTTCAGCAAAATGCTTGCCCAAAGTCTGAAGAGACTTGCTTTCCAGATGTTTCCATTTATAACCTTTAATATGTTCTATGGACTTACTTATGTTAAGAATAACTGTGGGGTGCTTTTTAAGATAATGTTTTGTTTGAAAGTTTGGTGTGTGGGTTTGGGATTTTGTTTGTTTGTTGTGGGTTTTTTTGTTTGGGTTTTTTTTTTTTTTTAGGGTATGAGTGTTTTAGCTGGTTCTTCTCTACCTACTGTGTACAACAGGTTTGCTTTGGCATTGGGGCGGGGGGTAATGAAAACGACTCAAATTTGGGATACTGATGAGACTAAGCTAGTGGAAATCAAAATACACTGTTTAGAAAGAGAAGTTGTTGTGAGAACAGAAGGTAAGACTGTAAGGAAAATACTTGGTCTCCAAGAGTGATTAATGCTGTTTTGGTGAAATCAGGCCCCAAGTCCTGATGAGGCCTCTTCTGATAAGGCTGACTCATGAATTACCTGCACAAACTCCTAGTCTGTGTGTTCTGTTCTTTCAACGTTGTTATACTTTGTTGAATGATAACTAGAAGTTCAGTTTTAGCTTGATTAGTATTAGCTAAGTAGTTATTGGGGGGAAAATGTTTCTTTGTAGAATGAAATAGAACTGTTTTTTCTTACCAGCACTGTACATAAACCATCTACTCAAAATCTACTGTGGGGCGTATCAGAATCACTAAGAGTGATGGTTTGGGTTGGAAGGTACCTTTAAAGCCCATCCAGTCCAGCCCCACTGCAAGGAGCAGGGACATCTCCAGCCAGGTTGCTCAGAGCCCCGACCAACCTGGCCTTGAACACTTCCAGGGAGAGGGCATCTAGCACCTTTCTGGGCAACCTGTTCCAGTGCCTCACCACCCTCATGGCAAAACATTTCTTCCTTATATCTAGTCTGAATCTGCCCTCTTTTAGTTTAAAACTATTACCCTTTGTACTGTTGGTAGAGGCCCTATTAAAAAGTCTGTCCCCATCTTTCTCATAAGCCCCCTTGAAAGGCTGCAGTAAGGTCTCCCCGGGAGCCTTTTCTTCTCCAAGCTAAACAACCCCAATTCTCTTGTCCTGTCCTCACAGGAGAGGGGCTCCAGCCCTCTGATTGTTTTTGTGGCCTCCTCTGGACTCACACCAACAGGACCATTTATTTCCTGTGCTGAGGGCTCCAGAGCTGGATGCATTACTGCAGGGAGGGTCTCATGAGAGCAGAGTAGAGGGGGAGAATCCCCTCCCTCGACCTGCTGGCCACGCTGCTTCTGATGCAGCCCAGTTGGCTGCCTAGGCTGCGAGCAGACATTGCTGGCTTGTGTCCAGTGTTTCATCCACCAGTACTCCCAAGTCCTTTTCTGCAGGGCTTGTCCAGGTCCTTTTGCATAGCATCCTCTTCCTCAGGCATGTCAACTGCACTGGTTAGCTTGGTGTCATCTGCAAACTTGCTGACAGTGCACTCAATTCCACTGTCTATGTCATTGCTGAAGATAGTAAACAGTCCTGGTCCCAGTTTGGATCCCTGTGGGACACCACTCATCACTGATCTCCATCCAGACATTGAGTTGTTGACCACTACTCTCTGGATGCAACCATCCAGCCAATTCCTTATCCATCAGATAGGCCATCCATCAAATCCATATCTCTCTGGTTTAGAGCAAGGATGTGGGGAACCGTGTCAAAGGCCTTACAAAATTCCAGATAGACAACCTCCGTAGCTCTTCCCTTGTCCACTGGTGTAGTCACTCCGTTCTAGAAGGCCACTGGGTTGATCAGGCAAGACTTGCTCTCGGTAAAGCCATATTAGGAAGGTGTTTATTTAGGGGGAAGTGAGGGAACTTCCTTTTCTCCTTTATACATTAATTTTTTTAATTGCTGATCCATTTCATTAGCCAAAATGTAGGCTTTTCCCTTGAATAGTCCATATGTTACTTAAAGTTACACCTTTTTTTCACAGGATGAGGACATGAAGAGTACATTTCAACAGCTACTTGCTCAGACACGTGCCAATATGAATCCACCGCAAACATCAAAAATGGTATGTGTAACATTACTTGAAGATTGAAACTTGATGTATAGAGAAACTAGATTTTGAAGCAATCCATAATAAGAAATTTAATTTTGAGAACTTCGAGAAATTTGCATTTTGATTGTTTGTAGCAGTCTGCTATTCTGAATAGAAGCAATGGACTTTTGGCAAAACACTTTGTTTAAATGTATAGAAACAGTCTCCTAGGCTTTAAAGGATTATTCATACAGTTAAAATTAAATTGTTGAACATATATGTTTTGATGGATCCAAATCACGAATGTTTAGTATTCAAGAAAAATTCTCATGTTAGTGTAAGTTTAGAAGTGGTATTGTGACATTCTTTACTCGATGCTTATTATTTAATGAAAGCTGGGGACAGTCTCTTATATGTGAAGAATCACATATAATTAGGTCTTGGTAGAGAAACATTTGTTAGTCATGCTGCTTTTTTGGTCACAGGAAGATGACTTTATCCAACATCTGTAATTTGGTAGCAAGCAAAACAGTTAGGCTCTGTCTTACCTGATCTCATGCAGCCACCCTGCTGTATCTTTCTTTTAGCCAACCACAACAAGAAAGCGCCTCCATGAAAACGAAGAGGAATCTGGCTCTTCTAAGCGTGCTGTTCCTTCTACATCATTTCAGAAAATTAGGTGAAAAAAAAAAAAAGTCACTTTTGTTAATTATAGCTTTTTTTTATGGAAAGCAGAATTTTTATTAAAGAAAAATCTTAATAATGGAGTAACAGTTGAAGATGCAATTGCTAAATAAAAATAACTTTGTAAGACTGAAGTGACTGCTGTGTATGCATGAGAATCTACACAAATAGTCATGTTCCATTTCATCCTGCTGTCTGACTCAGTTCCTGAATTTTTCTGATACTCTTCTTAAAATTTTTTAGGCTAGCTTCATCACCACCTACGCTCTTTGTTTCTTGTGTTCCGGTTTCTAGGTGAGGCATGGAAATAACGCTTAGTCCTCACAGATGAAAAAGGAATACTAAGTTTGCTGAGCTTTTGCCTGAGACATAGCATTACGTGCCCGCAGGCTTCTGAGGGCACTTAACAATATCCAGTTTTGATGTAAGACTACTGATGGAGCTTGAGGCGCTCTGGACTTCAGATAAAGCTAAATGCTAAGTAGTGGCAGACTCAACAGTGTTGTGATCTGGGAAGTGGCTGATAGACTGTCAAAGCAAAAGCTATCATCTGCATGTAGTTTCTAACCAGTCTCTTCTTGAAAAAGAGTGTACTATGTTTATTTTCCTGAGGATGGACTGTGCAGGAGAGAACATGGTAACAAGTGATGTAAGGAAGAAGTGTAAGTTCCTGCCAGAGAAGAACTAGAAATTGAACTGAGAGAGCAACAGTTTTTAATTTGCTTATCTGTTAAGTGAAAATTTTGAACTGTGTGCCTCTTGCTAAAGGATATTAATTTCATTATTGAATAAGAAGGAGCAATTTAGTAACCTTCTTCTGAAGTGTGCATCTCCTGGTTAAAGGCATTTACTGTAAATTGATGTAGAAAGAATAATGTCTATTGCATTATTAAATAAACCAATGTCAACTAGGAATTAAGACATTAATGAGTCAGGTTTTCCCATATGTGCCTATTGCAGAGATCTTGTGTGTTTTGAGATATTTAATATTAATCATTGCTAATGATAAAATGTCAATTCTTGTACATTCATATTTTTCTTTATAAACCATATGGAGGAACATCCATGGGCATCTGGATGCAAAACATACCACCGGTTCAAATCCACTCCAGATACCCAGGAGTAACAAAACAGACAAAATGCATGTCTGTCCTCTAATGACATTTCTTTCTGGTGCACGTGTGTGATTGATTGGCACATCTTCAGGGAGTTCTGGTGCTTACTGTAGCTCATCTGAAGTAAAAGGGAATACTCAACTGCCATTTGCTAGAGAAAAGAATCATCACTAGGTTTCTGATCTGGTGTACTGGAAAAGCCAATACCTTTGGCATTTGGTTACTGTGATTTTAAAAAAGACCTGCATCATTACAGAGGAGAATATAATTCACTAGTTACTACTTACACTGCAACTTAACAGTAATTGGTGTTTAGATAAACTATAGAAGTTTTCTATTTCTATTCTCCCATCTTTTTTATATCCCACTATTTTTTTAACTGTTTTCCTTGGATCCTTTCCCCGAGTCCTGACTAAAACCTGCTTTCTAATGAAATCTTAATTTTTATCTCACTCATTTGAAGTCAAACCTTTGAGCCAAGGCTGTTCATAGTTTTATTGCAGAAAGCTTTCTGGAGTTTCAAACTCACTTTTTTTTTTTTTTTTTTTTTGCATGAAAGAGTAAGTGTGGGAGATGTTACCAAATTCCACTAAGGTATAATGGCATCCATTTTTCACTTGGACAAGAAATCATTATTTCTTTATCATGTATTATTCACAGCACGAGAGTCTGCTTGCCTGCATGATCTGCTTGCCTGTTCATTTCAACAGGTGTGGGTCTACAGCTTTTGGAAGGCTTCCGTGGAAGCCAGTCGTACGAATGTGATGAGAAGGCAAAGGATGAGCCCAGCTGTGCCTGGTACGGGCACTGCCGTCGGTGACCAGTGTCACCGCCCGAACCCCACGCTCTCTCAAGCGGCTGCTGCCGCCTCCGGAGCTGGTCTTCCACCTTTGTGGCGACCCAGCGATTTTGGAGCTGTGTTCTCCGTGAAGATGGGGTTTGGAAGTGTTCGCGGCGGCTCGGCTGAAGAGGCGGGCTGCCTTCTCTTCTTGTGCTCCCGGTGCAGGCCGGCCTCGCCCCCAGCCCCGCGAGTGCCCGGCCCTGCGGCAGAGCAGAGGCGCGGGCTGCCTTGGCGGGAGCGGGGCACGGAGGAACGACCTGCCTCGGGCGGAGGGGAGGGGGGGCCACCGCCGGCTCGGGAAGGCCGAGCTGCAGCCGCAGGACGTCCGGCGCAGGGCCGCGCCGGAGCGGGCCTGGCGCCGTCGGGCGGGGGGCGTCCGGGGTCCGACCGGAGCCCAGCCCCGGGGGCGGGGCCGGGGGCAGAGCGGTTCCCTCGGAGCCGGGCCCAGAACGTGGCGCCGTGGGCCGGGCGGCCGGAGGGGGGATCGGCCCGGCGGGGGGCGGCGGCGGCGGCCCCCCGAGGAGGAGGAGTAGCCGCCGGAGCGCGATGGAGCAACAGGCGCCGCCGCCCGCCCCGCCGGGGGCCGTAGCGGGGGGCCGGGCGCAGCGGCGGCGGGAGCGGGACGCGGAGCCTCCCCGGGTGAGTTGCTGCCGGGCGGGGGGCGGCGGGAGCGGCCTGGCCTGGCGCCAGGCGGCCGGGCAGGCGGGAAGGAGCCGCCGGGCAGGGCCGGGCACGATCGCAGCGCGCGGGCGTCGGAGGGAAGTTGCGGGGCGCGGGCGGGCCCCTGTCCGGGCCCGGAGGGGGAGCCCGCGGGGCGGGCGCAGGCCCCGCGGCCGGCGGGCTGGAGGCCGGCGGCGACGCGAGGCGAGGGGCAGGGCGGTGGCGGGCCTCGGGCGTGCCGGGACAAGCGGCGGCGGTCGGCGAGTGCCCGGCGGGGCTCCGGGGCCCCCGGGCCTCGGGTGCAGCCGAGCGCTCGGCTCCCTTCGCTGTGGTTTCCTTGACGGGCAGAGAGCGGCGCCGCCGTCCTGGAGCCCCCGCCGCGGCCGGCGGGCCCGTGCCGCCCGCCCGGCCCCGGGGCGCAGCGCTGCCTGCGGGCGGGGAGCTCGGCCGGCCGCCGGCCCGGGCAGTCGCCGAGGGGTCTGCGGGCGGCGAGCGGCCGCGGGGGAAGGAGAGCTGCCGGGACCTGCTGTCGCCTGCGGACGAGTGTCTCCACGTACTCGCGTCAGCCTGCGGTTCCCTGGAGCGGGCACCCTGGTGCGAGGGAGAGCGCGGGTGTCAGCCTGAAAGTGATGTTCTCTCTGGGCTCCAGGATAAGCGAAAACTAAGCCTATCTTGTTAAAATCTCGAAACTTTTCCGGTAAGTGTGTTGGATGTACTTTGTAGCACTGCAGAGCTTATTACCCTCTTGAAACCAACGGTACAGACAGGTTCTCCAGCAGACTGTCTCAGCTGGGCATGCCGGCCATTGAAAAAGTCATCAGTAACTGGATCGTAGGAGCTTTGTTACTGACAGGATTTGGAATCTGGAGGTTGGATTCAGTCAGTGCATCTTGGGTGACAGCAAGTGGTAACGCGGTTCTGTTCGTTCACTGGAATACAGATTGGTGAATAAGGATGAAATGTATTATCCCTGTCAGCAGCCCATGCTCCTCTAGTCTGATGTTGCAGCCGCAAGGATGTCCCTGGTTGTCCCCAGCAAACAGAGAGTTGAAATTGCTGGGTTTCTCTGCCTTCTTGTCCTTCCTCCTTGGAGCTATTCATGTTTATTTTTGGATGTCTTTCATTTTTCTTGGAGGCTAGCATAATCTTAGACAACATCATCCCTCTCATGCTTTCCTCTGGTGTTGAACGAGCTCATCAGGTGCTAATGAAACCCTTCATCAGCTCTTTGATGAGAGTTTTTGATAAATGGATGAGTGGGTGTGCCTCAAATATTGAAAGATTTTTGTCAGCAGTAAGGTTGGAAATCTTCCCTTTTGGGGAAGAGGTGTCTGATATAAACACATAGCCATGTGTTTCTTGAAGTCCTAGATCATACTACTGTGTAAGACTATTGATTGTTATTAGTGATAATATCATTGATTATTATTATTACTGATATTCTGTACTATGCAAATCTTAATTGTCAAGAGGTGAAATCCACTGCTGCAACAGCATCAGCCTGGGTTTATATTTGTGCTGGATATTGATCAAGTCTTGTTTTCTGGCTGCTTCAGCGTTATCCCGCTCTTGACTCAAGTTGGAAACCTCTTCCTTCTCCATCACGTATGCTTTCCTTCTTGCCTGGATACCATTCCTGCCATTCCTACTGGGCAGGCCACTTGAGATGGGAACGTTGTAATGAGAGGCTGCCGGTGAAGCGCCTGCCTAGCTGCGCATCGCTGAGTGCTGTTGCCCTTGTGCGGACAGACCTGTGCTCCTGGTGGCACACGTCCCTTCAGAGAAGACAACGGTTGTACTACGGCAATTGACGGGTTTGTGGCAGACAACGAAATCCAGGGAGCGTGTACACCTGCTGCCCTAACAAGTCTTTCTTAGGTGACTTTCCTGTTCAGACCAGCTTTTGCTGTATTACTGATTCATCAGTCCATCGTTATTGTGCCTGCCTGCTTGTGGCTAACTGACGGGTCGGAGGAAAAAGTCAGATTCCTCACTGATAATTTATAATTTAATTGTTATTCACAATAACTAAATTCAAAATTTTGTGCTCCTTTTAATTTATACTAAATCTTTTTTTTTTTTTTTTTTTTTACTTTAATGATAGATCTGTTGCATGGCAGTGGGAGCAAACGACTCTTTAGACTTAGGAGGTCAACTTTTATTTCTTCTTTATGTCTCAGTGTCGCACTGACTATCTCTGAGAAAACGAGCTCCTTTTTGCTTTAATTTCCCATTTTTCTTCATCTCAATTTTTGCATTACTTTCCACTTCTTCTGTACCGTGTCTCCATGCCGTTTCTCCCATTCTTTAATAATTTTGACTCTCTGATTTTCTTCCTTTGAAATGATTGACAGTAATGTGCTGTGTGTTGGTGCTGAGGGACTGTTCCTGATCTATAAGGGCACTCTCTAATGAGATTAGCAAGGACCTGGAAAATTAGGTCTTTTGAGTTTCTTTTAGGCTTTCAGCATGCTCAGACACAAACTTGAATTTGCATTAATTAATTTACTTTTGACCAATAAAGCTAGATTTTTGTTTTTCTAAGAAAAGGAAAAAGCTAAGTGCCCCCCGTTCAGCCGGAGTCTGTTTTGCAGGCTGCATTAATGCATCATACAAGGCATACTGCATGTTTGACATCATTGTGCTAGAGTTTCAGTAAGCGTATGCTCACTTCCGGCTGCTCTTATAGTGGAAGCATTCTGACTACACGAAACTAAATAGTCTGTTTATATTATATATATCTTTAAAATATATTATACTACATACGTTATATGTATTTTCTAACTTCCAGCTAACTGACTGCCAGTGTATACATGTATATTAATTCTGTGTGCTTGTGTGGTGCCGGTGGGAGCCAAACTGAACGTGATATTTCAAATGTGCTTCCTACCGTAGATTTTTAGAATGGCATAATTGTCTCCTGTTTCTCCTTTTGCAAAGATTCTCATTCTTTCAGTTGTCTCTTTGACTGTTCATGACCACGGAGACAGTATTTCCAGGAGAATTTCTCCAAGGACTTTAAAATGTCTTTTGTGATGGGGAAGGGTGTGTTTGGGGCCACCTATTGTGATAACAGCTAAGGATTATTATTTTTTTCCCCAGTCACTTTGCATTTCCTGACATTGAGTGTCATCTGCTCTTTATTTCCCAGAACATACTGAAGTTTCTTCTGTGCTCTGGGCAGTTAGTTTTACCTTCGACTATCATTTTGCTTCACTAGTGTACAGTTTCAGTAGCTCACCTGCCTACGGCACAAAGCAGTTTGGGTTAGGTCTCCGAGAAGCCCGGAAAGTTGTATGCTACAGTCAGAAAATGAGAAAGACAAATGTGTTGCCAACGTCTTTAATTCCTCAGGCAAATTTGCCCAGAAGTTTGTGAGTGACGCCCACACTCGTGCAGTCCCCTGCCCTCTCTCTTGCTCATGTCCTTGCCAACGCGACTCTGTACGTTCCTAGTCTGACGGCTGGTGTGGCTGCCATCAAGAAACACCAGCAGGCACCTGAGAAGGAGGCTGCAGGATACTAGAGGTTAGATAAATCATCCCCAGCTATTTGGTGGTTAATCCTTTAGAATGAGGATTAAAGCCATCCCTTGCCCTGCACGTGCCTGACCAGTTGTACGTTAGGGAAGATCCCTCTCAGTAAAACCTACGTATGCCTGACCGAGGCTTTGGAATTTTAACCTGCTCCCGGTTTTCTCAGAAGTTTGCGAAAGCAGGGTTTAATGGTATATAATAAATAATATGTATAATGGAAAATAAAGTAATCCTGTGTGGAGAGACTGCTCACCTTATCAAAAGGACTGTAGTTCATCATCTTTGAGTACGATGTGGTCCACAAGGATCAAGGACCGCGTGGACCCCGGCGCTCACAGGAGGAGTCACCTGGCCTCTGTGAGCTTCCAGTTCGATGGGAGATGCAGGGGAACCAAAGGTGTAACGGTCAGAACGCCAGGAGAAGGAGAGCACCCATAACGCAGGCTGACTTGTGCGTGACTGAAGAGCTTTTATACAAAGTTACGTACAGAAAGAACATCATGGTCTCTTTTGGCTATCTCCCAGTGCCTCACTAGTTAGTGTAATGTCATCAGTTGAGATGCTTCTTAAGGAAGGACTGAGATGAGCTTTGACATCACCAATTTAAGGAAAGTGGGACTAAAGAATTTGCAATAACTTGTTGCATATTGCTCATAGCTTTTCAATTATTGTAAATAATTACCTCTGGCTCTAGATATATTAAAAGATTGCGTTACATACATGATGCAAATAGTATTTTGCAGTGTGTTTGCAGTGAAATCGAGTTAGTTTCTCAGTAGTACTTTAAAATAACATCTGTACACGTTAATTCTGTCTTGGTTTTGGAGTATTTATTTGAAAATAGTATTTTGTTTCTTAACTGAAGTATTTTGCAAAAGTGTAAGTGAGGGCATAATTTGGTCTGCCTAACCTTTAGTTTTTAAAATTATGTATGAACCAAAAAGTACTGTTTACTTTTAGCTATGGATTGCATAGTTGTTACAGTGTTTAGCAACGTAGCATAGCTCAGTTGGAGGGGATCTAGCGGATGTCGCAGCTGCAGGTCTCTCCAAGATCGGTATTGGAAGCTCACAGTTGCTTCTCATTTTCAGAAAATTCTTTAGAAAAGACATATTTTTCTAAAGAAAATTTTGTATAAGCTCCAGTTAAAAAAAAAAAATCAGTTTCCTTCCTGTTTATAAGTTTGTATTTAAAATATTTTTGTCTCTAATTACAATGAAAAACCAAAATTGTAAAATATTTTCATAACAATATGTTCCAAAAGCCTAGACATATATTCCGTTATGAAATTTACTAAAATGTAGTTGGCTTTTTATAGAATAGTGCTGTAAGTTATGGTTTTATGTTTAAGGTATTTTTTCTTTTTGATTTATTTATGCTTTTAGATAAGTTTTAGCTTTTTAATGATATAAAAATAGATTTCCATGAACATCTAAAAATCCCTTCTAGAATTTTATTTAAAAATTTGAAAGTTTAACTTCTATTTTACCTAGTACTTTGTGAAAATCTAACTTGGTAGGTTTTTTCCCTGTAACGTACATTTACCAGAGGAGACTAAAACCCCATCTGTCAGAAGAATATTTACTGGCCCTTGTAGGAGTGCTTTAGACTAACGTAGATGCCAGGTTAGGTACCCTGCTAATTAACACAGAGTGAATGCTAGACTTTAAAAACCTGCCGGACAGTGAAAATGACAGAAGTGACAAAAGTTTGTAGGAGTTCCGTCCTGTTGCTTCTGCTAGATGTGCATCTCTGTTGGGTGGTGGCAAAGTGTTTGTCTTCACTGAGGCATCAAAACTGCGGAGGCACGTTTTAGCCGGCGGGGCACAGAGCGAGTGCGTGTTTCTGGGGACTGCTCTGTAACCGACCGTGGGGCAGTGCGGTCTCATTTTCCTGCAGTTTATGCAGGGGAATAGTCTTGAGTTGTTGTCCAGTTTATGGATGTCCCACTTATGTTGCTGAGATTTAAGGAAATGTTTTGTTATATCTGTGAAGATGTACTCCCGGTAAGAATTCATAACAATTTGTGAAGGCAAAGTCCAGCTTAGAAAAATCTAGCAGCCTGGACTGCTGTTGTGCACATCCTATGGTGGCTTAAACTTTCCGTTTCAGTGGCCTTTCATTTCTTTCCACACTATTTCTGTTAAAATTCTCTTCCGCCGGGCGAAGGTTGAGTGTGTCTTGGCAAGGTTTCGTGTCTCTCCGGAGGCGTCGTTCAGAGCGGCTGGAGTGCTAGCTGCTAGCAGCACGGAGGTTACGGGGAGAAACTTCATGTTTTTGTCTGTCCATGAACTCTTGTCGGAGACAGTTTCTACTGCAGATCAACAATAATACCTCAGAATATGGAGTGAAAAAAAAATCAAGTAATTTTAGAGATTAAAACACAAGATGCTGAACAGGTGTTTTCATGGAAAGGGAAGCTCAGTTACAGATATAAGCTGATTTTGGAAACTCATGCTTAGAATAAGTAATTGTCACTTTGTTTCAGAATCTACTTGGAATGCAAGTTTTTTTCTGCTTGCTTCTTTCCTTTTGTTTTTTTTTTCTTCTTTCTGATGCTTCATTGAGTATCTTGAGCTATTCAGATAATTTAAAATATAAAAATGCTACATGCCACAGGTTACAAAGGATTTTTTTTTTAAAGGGGTCTTAATTATGGACTTGCCACCCACGACATCGTCTATATAAGGCATATTTATTTGAATTGTGTAGCATTAAATAAGATGGATTACATACAAACTAAGAAGGTGTAAGATTCATTGTTCTTTGATCAAGCATTCTCTTTATGCTGTTGTGCCACGTTGTTCTCCCTTGTCCTCTCGTCTTGGAGCAGAATTTGGGTTTGCTGTTATCTCTTCTCATTCATCTTGCTGGAACTCAGTGGGAATCTACTCCGCAGTATTCTCTGCATAGCAATGTGCCGTTCAGACAGGCAAATCTTACAGGGTGTAGGGGCAGTTATGTATTTTATTTGCTAAATATTCTATCTCTATAGGGGACTACGTTTAGCAAGTTTGATCTTGGAAGATAAACATTCTTGTAATGTAGGTTTTTCTGTGTGTCCCACTCACTGTGTGCTTTGGGGGGTCGTGAGTTTTCTTGTTCTTGAAAATAAAAAAAAAAAACCAATAAAATTGTGTGTGTTTTTAACACTCCCCTTGAATGGTCACTAAGGTTGAATCTTGAGCACCTTCTGCAAGAGGAGGAAGCTTTTTCACATATGGAGGGAATGACTTGCTGAGTCTCATCTGAAGCAGATGTTGTGGGAGCATCTCTCTAATGTAACCTCTGTGGTGGCAGCTGGTTTCTGGTGCCCTGTGCTGATTTGGAGAAGTGATGCTGAGAAGCTTGTGCCATCTTCTTTATTAGAAATACAAGAGCTCCTGCCTTAAATTGTCTCTGCTAGACCCTCTTCTGCACTTCATTAGAACCTTTTCGTTCCACTGCACTAAGGAGCTTCTGCTGCTTCTTTAGCGTTGGTTTAGTACGTACGAGTACCTTCTATAACAAAGTGTTAGGCAGCCTGAATATTTGCATCGCCATCACCTTCCACTGTATTAGTAGGAGCAGAGCAGTCGTGACTGGAAAGGGGGGATAGCTTTTTAATGAGTACTTTTTGTGTGTTGCTACCGTCATAATAATCTTTTCTTATTTGTGGTTTCAGTGCCGGGGTGACTCAGTTTTGTTCTGTGGTTCTTTCTTTTACCTAATGATGTTTTACTGCGTTATGTAGTTCTCGTGGTAGCAGGAATTAAATAATAACATGTTCCAGAAATTACCATCGTAGTTTCCTTTAAAATAATTACATTTTTTTTCATAAGGTTGTTTAGCTTCAGAGAATATTAGAAGCAGAAACCTCTTTACATGGACTGAGAGGATGTCCCCTCGTGGATTCTCCTTGTTGTTTCAGACTCACAGTGTGATCCTGGGAAGAAAATTAACAGCTTTGCGTTTTCATTTGTTCATGCATAATAAACAGACAGAAAAGACAGCTATTGTTCGACTTGTACGTTCTTTAGTCTTGCTAGTGCTCCTTGAGATTGTCCCCGGTGAGAGACGCCCTTGCAGAGGCCTCTCTGCCTGGTGCTCAGGAACTCTTCGTGAGCTTGTGAAGGCTGCTTCCAGGCAAGCTTCTGTGGTTGTAGTGGCGTCGGTCCCTGTGGTCAGGTGGAGGTAATGGGAAAGATGCCGCCCGCTGCCGACGGCGCTGGGCCAGAGGTGGGTTCTTCAGCATGACGCTGGTTGTGCTGCCAGTGCCTGGCTGGGTCTCAAGCTGGAGGCAGTTGTAGCCATAGCTGTTCAGGAATCTATTGCTTGTTTAGCCTCTGAATAATCTGTTGTGCAATGTTACTGGAAGGTTGAGCTCAGCGGTTCGAGACAGTAAGTTCTGGAAGCAAAATTGTTTCCTTCGCAGTCTGCACTACACACTGGAATAAGGAAGCCGAAGAAAATATTTGGGCTTCGTGCTGAGAAATTCATGTTTTCTAATCTGGTTATGTTTGTGACTAATCGATCAGATTAATTTATTCCATTCTGTGCCCTGCTTCTTTCACTCTTGATGTTGATGGGAACTGGCTGTATTTATCACATCACAACGAGTTAAGTCAGTGGTCAATGCAGCCACTTTTGTTATGGGAAGTTACAATTGCAGTTGATTACTTAAATACGGTAGATGTATAGTTTTTAAGAATTTGAAACATGTTGTTCTCTGCCAAGATATCACCTATCTATCTTCATACTAGTTCTTATGGAGTTCAGATATTCTCAGTGGAGCACTTTTACCGTTAGACTTGACAAAATTTTCTATGAAAAAATGACTATGGAAAATTTTTTTTCGTAACCAATGTATTTCAAAATTAATGCTGTAAGGTATGGCCGCCTGGGAGGAAGTCGCAGTGGCAACGTAGGCCTCATAACCAGACAGGAGAACAAAACAAAAACTTTTTTCGATCCTATAATTGCGACTGAAACAAAATATCATGTAGTTTAGAAACCAGGGAGATAATCTTGCTTCCATTCTAACTGTGGGAGATGTCAAAAGAGAAGATACCTGTATCTTAGTGTGCTGTTCTCTTCCTTGTGATAACTGGCTTGGTCTTCGTCATCAGACAAGTGTGTCATAGAAAGATTGTCTATATTAGCTGGGCCAGAAACTTGAATTGTACTGCCTGACCTACCTGTACTTAAATAAAGTGAATTTGCACAGCAGAAGTTTATTTTGCTCATGAAATTCTCAGGTTTTGTCAGAATTGTAGCAGGAAGGTGTTGAAGGTAAGAACACAGCAGGATTCCAAAGAGTTCCTGTGAACGTATACAGATTAAACCAGCGTCTGTTCCTACTACAGCTGACAGCTTTGAAAAGAGTGGCATTTTAAATTGTGTGTGATGAGTGTGTGTTTGTGGGGAGAGTTATTTGTTTGTTAACACAATTTCCAAGGATCATGGATCAGGATGATCTCTGACATCATAAACAGATTATCGCTGGAGTCCTTGCACTGGGTCTGCTGCTCACCCTCTGCTGTTTTACCCTGTGTTTGCCCTCTAATACTTTTCTTAATTTATGATTGTTTATTTCCTCAGATTCTTCTGAAAAATTATGTGTGAGAGTTCTTTAGACTGTTAGCTCTGTGTTTCCTTGAGTATTGCATGAAAATTCATCTGCTTTCAGAAATTCCTGACATATTTGAACTCCTTTTAGGCTCCATGTAAAGGTTACACATTTTTTGGAGGGAGCAGAGTATTGCTTAGGTTAAAATACTCCGCACTCTTTATATTCAATGAGCACTTCTGTAAGTCTGCAAGTCTGCATTGGATTTTCTTGCCTATAGTGACTCTGAAATGTTGGTTCTAAGTTGAATAAAATCAAGTTTTCCACTCTCCTGATAATTTCCAGGACCAAAGGCTAGTGTGGAAGTAAGAACAGTGTGAAAATTCATCAGTTGCTCTGACTTTAATGGTTGGAAAAATTACACAGTTATTTTTAGGTTTGCCTGTTGAGAAGAATCTTGTACAGTGGTGGTGCATTAACTGCAGCGGGTTTCAGGAGTAGGCAGAAAAGTGAGTTCCTGGAATTAAAGAAGCTTCTGAAACTACACAGGAAAAAAAGCAGGTGAAGACAACAGGAAGCGTGAGAAGAATGGTATTTCCTTTGGCTTCTTTTGTTTTCCTGCAGCAAATCAACCCTACATGTGCAAATAAGGCTATCTCTGGGTAGCTACCTGTGTGGCACTTGGGTACCCACCAACCTCATTTCCCTACGGTACCTCCACCATCCATGGCCTTCTGGTGACTAACTAGCTTTCTCAGGGTTTGCTGATCTTTGTGTTTGAACATCTACTCATGCAGTAGCTGCTAAATCTCCATATTCTGTTCTTGCAGCTTCTCATGTCACAGCAAACTGACCACATGATGAAGTTTATGGTTAAATGGACACAAATGTGTGAGTTACTGTGCGGCTTGGCATAAAGCAACGTGTTCAGCTCTAACGTTTGAGCTGTTGCGCAAAGCAGAGCCATTTTCCTGCCAGTACTTGAGAATATATGAACTTGCTGTTTGTAAACTTGATTGAAGTAGCAGAAGTATGCCAGTGCGTTGAAAGATGTACTGCATATGGAAAGAATTTTCAAGGATGCAGAAATTTGCTTTTTATAGTGCTGTTCATAATAATAATTCAAGCTACATATTAGCTTATATTAGCAGGAGTACTGTATAAAGGGCAACTAAACATGAAAGGAACAAAATTTTTGGGTAGGTCTGCTGTGGACAGGGTACATGTAATGATACAGAGGAGATTTGGGGTGTGTATTAGGAAAAACATTTTAGTGATGAAAATCATGAAGCAGTGGAATGAGATTGCCTGAGTAAAACATGGTGTCTCCTTTGGCAGAGAAGTTTAGAAACAGTTTGGACAAACACCTGTCAGAAAAAAATGGGTATAATCATAAGGAAAAGAAGAGATCAGTAGTTTCTAATTTGATGCTTTTCTATTGTTAATGCTTGGCTTAAAAAAGAAAAAGAAAAGTCTATAAAGTCTATAGACCATTTTGATGCTTGAGACAGGATGTCAGTGTGCAGCTTACTTCCCTTTCTACCTAAAAATATGCCTCAGCTTGCTCTGGTAATGTGTTTAAGCCCTGCAGTTGTTGTGTTGTGGTAACAATATGTGATATTCTTAACTTTTTTTGGTCTGCAGGACTAAAAATGGGTGACGCCAATCTCAATTATAGTAGTCTAAACCTTTAACAAGTCTTTTGAAGTACTTTGTATGTTGCCATATGTACAATGTCGCCTCTTGCCAAATACAATTACTGCGGAATTCACAACTGTCTTGTAGTCGGAGTTGCACAAAGATATTCTTGTTGAGTGTTTGAGGGTCCTTTTGAGAAAGCAGGGTACACATGACAAAACCAGTTACTGACTGCAAATGACTGGCTGAGGAAAACAAGGAACCTAAAAAGTTAAATGAGGAGAAAGGGTGTCCCAGAATCAATAATTTAATTTATAATAATTTCGATGATTAAAAGGCTTTACCCTGTTTCTCTTTGTTATTTTGCGTTGTCTGAAGTTGACAATCTGGGAAGGTGGGTCTGCCAATGATGACTGTTCTGTTGCTAAAATAAATCGTGTGCCCCACTAATTTCTGTGAGTATACCCAGTTCCAAAGACGACTCCTTCCCTTCCCATTTCTGAACAAATTGCAGCCTACAGGTGACTGGCTGTAGAGGTTTGTGAGCAGATGCACTGGTGCAAGCTCTTTGGTTTAAAGAGAATGTACACATTCTTCCATTGCCTGTGTGCGCATGTACTTCTGTGTGGTATATGTATCAAACTCCAGATACAGCAGCATAATCTTCACATTCGCCCCTGCTCCCTTTTCAGATAAGCTTCTTTACCTGGTGACTATGCTTTGTGCTGTAAAATCAAATAGTATGGCTGAGGAGGAAAAAATTGTGGATATGTGGAGTGCAGCGTACTGAAATAGACTGCAGCTAGTCTTGTGCCTGAAAAAGGCATATGTCTTCTAGAAGACATAATTCATAGGGAATGATATGTTATAGTGCTCCTTTTTGTTACTTCTGTACCCCCCAAAAAGTCAATAGATAATCAATTTACTTCTTTAAGAGTTGATTCTGATTTAGTAATTTGTTCTGCAGCACTGCTAGTGGCTTTAATTTTTGCTACGCTGTTTCTAATATTTTGATTTTATTTCCTTTTTTGAGTAGTGTTTCTTAACACAAATGTATAATTTCTCCCTTTCCCCCTAGATTTCTTTATTTGGATCAAAATCTTTTGGAAGAAGAAGTCCTGACAGTCCCATGTTGAGCAAAGCTGAATTTGTTGAAAAAGTTCGCCAGAGCAACCAGGCTTGCCATGATGGCGATTTTCATACAGCAATCGTGTTGTACAATGAGGCTCTGGGAGTTGATCCTCAGAACTGCATTCTCTACAGTAACCGTTCGGCAGCCTACATGAAAATCCAGCAGTATGACAAGGCCCTGGATGATGCAATCAAAGCACGACTTCTGAATCCCAAATGGCCAAAGGTAAGGAAGTGTATTGTCTTCTGGGAAAGGAGTAACTCCTTTGGGATTATTATTCACATACATAACACCTATATGTAAACAAGTGCATGTATTTCTGTGCTAAAGTATGGTTTTGCTGAAAGTTGAGATGTTATTATCTTTTGTGTTCAAAAGCTGTTCAACTTGAATTTCCTCGTGAGTGTGAAACTGTTTTCTGTGTAAACATACTTTTCCCCAGTGGGGGTATGATACTATTTTACGACTTTAAACAACATGGTTTCTGGGTTGTGAAGATCAGACATCTCTTTTAATGTCGAACGTAGTCAGCATTCAGTAGCATCCAGGTACAGTTTGTTGACAAACTTGAGAGGTAGCATGGAGATTCTTATTCGTAATGGAGCAATAAGGCCTTTCAAAATAGCATTCAAAGAGTGTTTACGTGTAGTGTATTTTGGATAAACATTTTAAGAAATCTGCATTCTTAGTAAGGCTGACTACGCAAAGAGACATTTTGTAAAGAGTAAATGGTGTTGGTTGCCTGTTCCTTCTGGGGTTCCTTCCCACCAGCTGCAATAGATTGCTTCAGTAGCTGACTTGCCCTTGGCTGGCCAGGGCCAGCCCTTTCATGATAATAAATTTTAATAGCATCTGCTCCAGATTCCATTTCTCCTGCCAATCCCTCACACAATCTTACTAGCCACTTTAGCTAAAGATGCAATTTAGGAACAAATTCACCACCCAGGTTCTTCTTCTCAGAAATTATGGCAGGTAGGAAGCATAATGCTTTCCATCAGCTGGGCTCCAAACTATTGAAGTCAAGTTTCCTTTTCATAGAATGATGACTGTAAGTCTTGTATTCTATTTTTCAATTGTTTAGTAGCTTCTAGAAAAGCCTTACCATGCGCTTCTTTAAGACTTTGTTAATTCCTTTACCTGTACTCTAAGCACAAATCCGAACTCTGCTCGTTATCAGCTGCAAGTGTTGAGATTGTGTTGTATACCTTTAAATCAACACTGCCTGCGCTCCCTTTTCTCATCGGTCATTGCCGGTATCTTGCCTGGATATTTAGTAGTCCGTTAACTAGACACATGGGTACCAGTCTAGTGGCCAGCTGCTTAGCAGTTACATGTCCGAAGTCGCCATCGTTTCATTTGCTCTGCTGCAATAAGCAGGCGCGCTGTTTTTTTCATGCCTGCATGGTGTATTTCCATATGGAGCCTGGAAGCTGTTTTTTAAAATATGTATCTAAAATAGTGTTTTTTCAACTCAGAGCACAGAATGTTTTCCCTAGATACATGTATACAGTTTGAAGACTCCGTGCTGTGAAAGTTTCTGCTGTTTCTGCAGCTCCTGAGACATCATCTTCCTAACGGAGGCATGTGCCTGCTCATTGCACCTGAGAAGGCATTGCAACGTCTGAGTACCTTTGAAGGCAAAAGACTGGTGGTACCTTTCCATCAGTACAGTCTGTGTGCACAGTGTCACTTTTGTCTCGGCCTTCAGTCGTGCAAGCTGTGGCAGCTTGTCTGCTGGACTGCTAGGCACATCTTCCTTCGGCAATTCTTTCATTCTCTCACCAGCACAGAGAGCATCCTGCAGGAGTTTTAGTTTGACGCATCTTTTTGCAAGTGTTTTCTAAAGCTCTGCCGACTCATAAGCACGAAAGGAAGACCATGGGCCAGGGGAGATCCTTCCCTTTTGTTGATCCTGTTTTTTTGGAGTTGCCATCTTGAATTGCAGCGCTTTAATTTGTGGTTTTCTTTCACATTTTATTTTCACACTTAACTTCTGTACTTTCTTTTTCTTTTCACATTTATACTACTGTTTAATCTTTCTTAAAGAGCTTTAATGTGTTCTCCCTGATCTTTTTACTAAGCCTGTCTGCAATTTACTGTTTGTATCAGTCCACATTAGAAAGAAACTCCTGCTTTGTCATGGAGATGGTTTATAAGCTTGTAAGTTTTTTGTTGCTTGGGTGGTTTTTTTTTTTGTCATTAATTTCTGTCTTGTGTTAACAAATGTCATAGAAGATTTTGCGTAGATTTGTGTGAAGGACTGTGTTTAAAAAAAGAAAACTGCATTACTGTCATTAAACTCTAGATTTCTAGTTAGATGTCTGAACGCAGAGAGTTAAAGAGTATAAAAGCAAGTGTGCTTTTGCTTAGCTTTGTATCCTGTTTCTAAGAAGTCTGGTAGTGATTTGCTATAGAGCTCACTTAGATTAAAAGTTTTGAAAAGGCTTCATAAAAGAATAGTTGCAAAATGCCAGTCACAGATAGAAGTGTAACAAGACCTTTGAAATGAATAATTTGAATAGATTTGTGGGTCAAAATAGAAAATAAGATGGAGTAGAAGATTCGCTAGCTAAAAAGCTGGCTGCATTAAATGAAGGCATTATTATCAGTCTGTTAAATACATAAATAATAGAATGTGTATTGATGCAGTACTAAGGTGGAATAGTTAAAAAAACCAACAAAAACATTTTCAGTAATGAAAAAATGACACTTTTTTCAGGTAGACTATATTATTGAGTTGAAACCATGAAATAATTCTGTTTTGATTCTAGTTCTGCTATTAAAGGTCCACCTGAGCTGGAGTAAACTGTATTTCTTTGTTTATTCTTTTTTTAGAAAAAGATGAGGAGTCACTTTTACAGAACATTTAGAGCCATATTGGTGGAAAAAGTAGTAGAAGACCTAAATGATGTTGTTATGATGACATAACATCTGTTCTTGCTTTATTGGATCAATGTGTAAAGGATATCTTGCTTTGTGATACAAAATGTTTATATACTTAGAAAGTTACTGTCAGTTAGAAATAGACAAGTCGAAGTAGCTTTTGTAGGCTTTCTGTCCTGTATAAAGCTCATCCTCATTCCGTGTTTGTATGTTTTATTTTATCTTTTCACCGTGGTATCTTTAGTTTGTCGGATTTTCAGTGCTTCACACACTCTCCTCTTTTCTCCCAAAACGCCAAAGTCCCATTTGGAACCCTGTCTTCTGGTTTTTAATGTTAATGACTCAGTATGTTTTTGTTATTCTAGATTTGCTCCTACAATATATACTTTTTAAAAACAAGTGAGTACCAATAGAAAAAAGAGGTTTTGTTTTTCTTCAGCTATATATGGTGTATCAGTGGGCATTACGCTTTTTTAAAAAAAATTCCAATTGACATGAGAAACAAAGCTAAAATTGAGCTCCTTTAGAACATCCCTATTTATATATTCTTGAATGTCACCCTAATAACAGAATATGTAGATGAATCAGAGCTGCTGTCTTGCTGCAGAAGTACTGAATGTCTACAGTTGATACTCAAGAAAAGCATGCTTCTCTCCCCACCCCAGCAACATCGCCAAAAAAAAAAAAAAAAAAAAATCTGAATTTTGGACATTTTCGAAACATTTCAAAATATTAAAGCATGTTTTTCTGGCATCTATTTGACCTGAAGTGAAAAACATAATTTATAATAACTGCTCTTGTTATAAACTTGTTCCGTAAAATAATACGGACTTGGCTGACAATCCATGCTGGTCCTCAGGCAGTTTGTTAGGGGACTTGTGTATTGATTCCACCACTTCTTCCTTCTGTTCCAGCCCTAAGTTGGCTGGTTGTATCTGTTTAGCCTTTTCCATGGACATCAGCCAATAAATGTCCCACAGGTCCGCTGCCAGCTGAACTGGGTCTGTCCCTCAGGACAGAGCTGTGGAGTGGATGTGCCTCTTGCCGCCTGGCCGTTGGAACGCGAGCATTCTCACCCTGCAGCACCAGCGAGTTGCCTTCCGTCTTGGTGCCCCCACTTCACGGCTTTGAAGCCAAGCTCTTAGCAGGGTTGAAGAATAAATCATATGCATACAAGTGTTTAGATTTGCTGGGTTTAGGGCTAATGAGTTTTGCAAGGGTTATATAGTCGCATACGTGATAGAAGCAGCTAGTCTAACTTTCAGAAACCATAACGAGTTTTAATGAGAATCAGCAGCTCATCCCACATCATTTTACTGTAGAGGCTGCGTCCCAGTCATGTCCTCTGTGACAATATGTGTATTTCAAGTCTGATCTGCAATGAGATCTGTTCTTTTATTGTCATGGTTTTAAGCTTTTGTATGTAGAAACAGATTTTTTTATTTCACTTGGGCCCAAGGTACAGTAGTGGCATAAACATGAAATGGATTTCCCTTCAAGGCCTTTCATTAGCTGGATTGAAGGTCAATAAAGTGTTGAACAGGAAATGTTTTGTAGGGGTCAGAGTTTGAATGCACTGTCTGCCTTCATTTACACTGTTATGATAGGAGTGTCATAAAAATGCCTTGGCAGGGACTGCATCTTGACTTTTAAAAAGGAGCCATCGTGCTACTACAGTAATTGAGATAATGAAAAGCCACAGCTGAATGAATTATTTTTTTATCCTCTGTGTGTTGTTTCCATCTGGAATTGTGATTTGCACACTCCTCTACATAGTACTTCCCTTTTGCTTTGAATTGTTGTTTCCACAGAAATCATCTGCAAAGACTTAGATTTCAGAAGAAAATGAAAAATTTGGCCAAGTTCTGTTTGTCATTAATTTGGCTGCTCCACAATGAGGGTGACTGTTGGCTTAAGACATCTGCATCTACGAATTGAGGCCAGTAGCTGCCACTGCATCTTCATTCTGTCTCATGAATTTGTGTTAGTCTGGTGAGGACTAGTTGCTGTAGTTGCTGAGTCTGGCTGTGCAAGTCTCATCCCAGGAGGAGTTCTCCGTTAAGTGTTCCTTTTCAAGCCTTCATCCCTCTCTGTCTTGTTTCCTTCGTTGTGGATTTGTCAATTTCTCTCCATGTGCTCCTTCTGGTTCTTGGTGAGTGTCCATTTTTTTCCCCCAGTTTCCCTGACTCTCCAAATATTTTATTTAATAAATTGGCTTTTTTCTTTTAGACACCTAAATAATATTTTCTTTCTTTCATCTATCTATGATGAGCAAAGACATACTGGGAACCAAAGTTAGGGAAAGTATCTGTCTTCAGATAGAATTGGAATTTAATCTTATGTTTAGGATTTTTTGGCATGGTTTTTATCCTGAATGTCATTAGAAAGTTTACATTTTATTCCTGAAAATGCCATGATGCTTTTCAGCAGCATGTTTTGTAAGAGGACAACATCATTGTACAGCTGTGCCGATGCAAACCACTTCAGTGATAAAAGACTAGGGGAGCAGGCTTAAAGTTCCTATCAGTGACAGAACAGAGTTTACTGCTAGAATAAATTCTGTCTCCATATTTGCAATTATTTAACAGTGTAACTAAACAGACAATTTCAATTAAAATATTAGCTAAGATGAATGGAACTGGAGTCTGTTCGTGATATTTTTGTGTTTAAAAAAAAATCATATTAATTCTGTTTCCAGAAAATGTCAGAAACGACGAAGAGAGGGATCAGTATCTAGGAAGCTCATTGAACGACCAGATAAAAGCGCAAGCCTATTAACGCCAAAAGCCACACCTGTTAGCTAAGCTCTACGAAGTTTGGGAGCTGTTAGCAGAGACAGAGTGAAATTCTTTCTGCTTTCAACATACCAGCTGTAGCAGTTGTCTCAGTGTGACTAACATAAGTCAGTGCGTAAGATAAATGCTGATTACTTGTAATTATTTTACCACAATGAGATGGCTATTTATCTGCTTGTAGGGGATGATGAATTCTGCTTCTCTCTAGACTGAACTGTATTTCACAGGTGTTGGGTGCATTTCCATGGAAGGGTGGCAGCAAACAGCAGTGCAGCAGAGGGACTTTGGTGCTTGCAGTAGCTGGAGCCCTTGGGTTCCTCTCCTTCCTTTATGGAAAAAGCACAGAGGAGTCTTTGTCTCTTTTTTATTTAGTTGAAGGACACAAATATAAATGAGTTTTCTGACTGAACTGGAAAACGACTGTTGGTCAGATGAGGCAGAGGTGAAGTTAGACACTGTCCTGGCTACCAGGTGGTTTTTTGTCCCTCTTCCCGTTTTGCTGACAGATAAAAGGGGTGGTGACCCGCCGCCGCCATTACGCAGTGAAATGGCAGCCCTCTGTTGGGGTGCTGCCGAGGAGAACGCCAGGCAGGTTAGCGTGCTGCTCCGCTGCTGGCGATGGGGCGCCGGGCCCGTCCGACAGAAGGGCTTTGGAAACTGCAGCGGAGGTGCAAAATCCCGCAGTGAAGGCAGCTGAAGTTCATCTGGTATGTTTTCCTCATTTTCAACAGTTACGTCTTCTAAAATGTGTATTTGTGTTTTTATTACACAATTAATTCTAATTTTAGTTAGAACAAGGAAGAGTGTACTCTGAGGACTACTTAACTAGTCTGATATGCTTTGGACAGTTCCAGGTTGGATTTGTGTCTGAGATCAGAAAATATCAGTGGTGTTCATAAACTGATTCCGGGTGTAGGTGGTTGGTTGTTCGTCCAGCTCGGTTTGCAGTGCCGTCCCTACATCGTGCGTTGATGGTTTTTGTGTGTGCAGCTGGTCGTTGTGAGACAACGGGAGGGCACTGTCTGAAGTTGAACACTTTATGTTGCATATTTCAATATCAAAGCTGTTCTATATATTTTTAAAAATAGTTATTAGATTTTTTTTTATTAATAGAAGATAACTGGAAAATTGAAACTTATGCATACAAAATCTAAGCAATTTTATTAATTAACCAGAAGAGGGAGCTTAACAGGAATAGCTGGCATTTTGTTTGAAAGGCCTGAGTTTTAAATACAGAACCCAGTTTTCTTTTATTTAGGAAGCTGAAAAATTAATTTGAATCCAAGTTTTTCTAAGATTTGAGCTACTAAATATAAACTTGTTTTTTTCCTTCATTATTTTGTGTATGCAATTTGTTAATTCTTTTTGTTTATTTATATATTTATTAAATCATCAGCATTTACAATGCCAATGAGGAAATATCACAGTCTTACATGTGTTTGAAGTTAATATATTTTCACTCTCTAACCAGGCCAATGCATTAAACTGATCCTTTCTTCAGAGGAAAATACTGTGAAATGAGACAGTGGAGAAAGTGAGAAGGTGGTTGTTCTTGCTTTCAGACACAATTGTCTATCAGTTTGAATTTTCGTGCAGCTTATATTGCAGGTTAATTTGAGTTCTGATCTTCCATCCTCCCCCTTCAAGCCCTGTTCTCCCAAGAGATTTTTTTTTTCTTCTTTTTTAAACTTCTTTTCAATACTGCTAAATCAGAGCAGTGTTCCTTTAAAGTAACACAGCTTTGTTTCCCTCTTTCTGCACTGAGGCATGCTAGGACACTGCATCCCCAAAGGAGTTCTTCTTGGAAGTGTGCGCTCCCCCTGCAGTTATCCTCTTGTGAACTTCATTAAAAAAAAATTAATGGCCAGATTATGACAATCTGTGGCTGAAATTCATCCTTTTAACATGGCTCCCCTCCCCATCCCAAACTCTGTCCTTAAAGCATTACTTCGTGTCGAATAATAAACAAGTATATTTGTACAAATTCGTCTGCTTTCTACTGCAACTTTAGACCAAACATGAACAACGACAAGGTGACTGGAGTAAGAAACATTCTGATCCGCTGCAGGTCAGGATAACTTCCCGTGGCTGTTGTGCTGTGAGGCCGGTGCGTTTACTACAGCAAAAAACTGTAAAACTGTAGTGTTTGTCTGAGAGAGCTGGCTTGTAAGTCTTACTATTTAAAAATTATCTTGTGTACGTATCACTGAGAAATGCAGAGATAACAGGATATTTCAGGAATGAAATTGCATTGTGGGAATACTCTACAGGCAAATTGGATCAGACTCATTTTGTTCTTTCATTTCCCACTAAACAGTTTTCTTTATTCTGCTGTTGATCAGGCTCTAGAAAATTTTTATTCCACGTCTCTCCACAGCTGTGCAGCCTGAGTATCCTAGGCATGATAAATGAAAATGGAGGGATATATATTCTCTGACTCTGCCCCTCTGCTCCGCTCTGGTGAGAACCCCCTGCAGCACTGCGTCCGGCTCTGGAGCCCCCAACATCAGGACACGGACCAGTCGGAGAGGATCCAGAGGAGGCCACAAAGATGCTGAGAGGGCTGGAGCAGCTCTGCTGTGAGGCCAGGCTGAGAGAGCTGGGGCTGTTCAGCCTGGAGAAGAGGAGGCTCCGGGGAGACCTGAGAGCGGCTCCCAGTGCCCAAAGGGGGCTGCAGGGAAGCTGGGGAGAAACTCTTCACCTGGTGAAGGGCCTGGTGTGACAGGACTAGGGGTAATGGTTTCAAAATAGAGGGAGATAGATTTATGCTAGATATAAGGAAATTTTTTTTTATGTTGAGGGTGGTAGAACACTGTCCCCGGTTCCCCGGGGGAGAGAGAGGCGGTGGATGCCCCATCCCTGGAAACGTTCCAGGCCAGGTTGGACGGGGCTCTGAGCAACCTGATCTGGCTGGAGATGTCCCTGCTCCCTGCAGGGGGGTTGGACTGGGTGGGTTTTGAAGGTCCCTTCCAACCCAAACCATTCTGTGAGTCTAATAGTCTCTTCTTATGTCTTGCTGATTTTGAGATATGGGTTTTTTAATCCTCACATTAGAGAAAAAACATACTGGGACTGAAGTGGTTTAAAGTTGGGCCTAATTCTGTGCTGGAATGTAGACTTCACTAGCAGTTGCAGATATATACTGGTCTGGGCCTCAGTTGTAGATAGAGAGCTGGTCTCAGTGCTGTGATAGCTAACACAAAGGTACGAAAGGCCTACTGCTAGTAAGAAAACAAAACACGTATGTTTTTCCACTAATCGCAAATGAAACCATTCCACTGCACGTTGTCGGGTTAGCTTTGGAGAGTCTTTTAAGAATGCGGCATACTTCTCGTTTGCCCTGTGCCTAACCAGACTAGCTGGATTTTGACTACTTGGTACTAATAGATGCTGTAGAGAAACAAGCATGTTGAAAAGTACAGCATGCTCAATTTTTGTATTTTTGGGATGATTTCATTTATATTCTCTGAGACACTTATTTAAATCTGTTTATACTTAAATGCCAAACTGTCCCAAGTGCAATGCAACTATAAATGGAAGTATTTTGCTTTCTGGAACCTGCATAGTCTTTCTTGATCTGGGTTGCCCTGGATTTAGCTGGGTGACTTCCCTTCAAACATCACAAACCCGTTAATTTCACAAGCTAACTAAAAATCTTTAATTGCTGTCAATATTTTTATCACAGATTTTTATTATTTTTTTAATAAATGAGCTGGAAAACGTGGGCAGATTGTGTGGGAAAAACTGTGAGTTGGTCCAGAAAAAGAAAGGCGAGTGAAGAAATGAGGGTAGACAGCAACAGGAGTCAGAAGTGGTGGCTGTTCTGCGTATGCTGAGGTTCTGCTTTCTCAGCAAGACCAGCTAAAACCTCAGGAATAACTGGAAGTATATGAATATACCTTCTCTTTGCTCATTCATTCCGGTGGTGATAGCTCCCTTTTTTTTTTTTTTTTTTTTTTTTTCCCCCGGAAGCAAGCCCTGCGCTGCGGTGGCAGTTTTCCAGACCCTTTGGGGCGGTATTTTTCTTGTTCCCGTTACCCTGCTCCTGAAACCCCTGACACGCACGAACGCGTGCATGCGCTGGTTCGGTCTCTTTCTTTCTCTCCTGTCTCTTTTGTTTTTCCCAGAAGTCTCAACCTCCTTTGTGTCACACAGTTACTTGTTGGCCAGTTGATCGCTACAGAATTAGCTAATGTTTTGCAGATTCCTCCCATTTGGCTCTTGTGCAGCTGGCGTCGCAGCATCGCCTGCAGTTTTCACGTTTGTTGTCAGACTAAAGTGGAGTGGGTGGGAAGCCTGGCTAAATGCGGCACGTGGGGCTGGCCTTTGGTAACACTGTGGTGGTGAAATTGTCAGAAACACAGCAGCCCGAACGCACCTCTGGGAATGTATGAAGCGTGGCTGGAGGGATCCAGCGTGCCTCTTTGGAAGTATCACGCTGGACAGAACAGTGCTCTTTTGAATCTTCTGTAAATGCTGAAGAAACACGGGGCACATATGAACTAACACTTGGAATATTTTTTTTTCCAAAATATTCGAAGAAAATCTTGAATTATGAACATTTTTCTGACACTCCCAAGTGGCAACATTCTGTAGGTAAAAAGACCCATTTTGATCAAAGATGGCTGTTCTGGCCTTCAAATGGACATAAAGTTTTGGAAATCCTCTTCTTCAATTCAGTTACGCTCCAAATGTCTGGGTCTGCACCTGTCCAAAATTCTTTGGATCCAACAGTTGCTTGGGTGTATTCGTTACATTTTATTGACTGGGCTTGGCGGTATCAGTCCCAGTGCACAAAGTACTTCAAAGTGTCCATGCTTAACCTGTGTCCCGTGTTCATGGGTTTTGCTCCGCTAGACCCACCTACGTGAAATAGGGTCCATCATATCTCTAGTCTCTCTGTAAATTAAAGATCCAGTGCTGAGCAGTGTGTTCTGTTGTACTTCTCAGACATTTTTACTTGACTTTTTATAATATAAAGTAAATGTATTAAATACTACAGTTTTTGTTTGGTAGAGAAATATTTTTATGTTTATGTCTTCATATTAAAAAAAAGAAAAAGGAATTTTTCATTAAAACTCCACAAATCTTCCTTTCCCTAGCTGCTGTTTCTAATAACCCCTGTGGGAGGCTGGTTCCAATCTTCACATTCTCTGAGATTTTATGAAGATTTTCTGAGTTCAGAGTTTCTTTGGAGGATGGGGAATGACAGTGTTTTAGAGAAAAAAAGCTTTCTAGTGTTACAGAATGAGAGCATTGCTGAGGTTGGAAGGGGCCTCTGGAGATGGACCAGTCCAGCACCCGCTGCTCAAAGTAGGGCCAGCTAGAGCAGGTGGTCCAGGACATTGTAAGCAAGATTCCCAAATTATACAAACCAGCCCATTTGTGTAATACAATAGTAAAGCGGTATCTGAACAAATTGAAAGGTGACATATTGAAAATGGATGCAAAGAAATGTTATTTTCAAATAATCTATTCTTGGTCCGTGGGAGCTGATTATCACAGTATGTCATTGAAACCATTATGTAGCCGTACTTGGAAGGGACTGGACACTTCCAGATGATGAGAGTATCAGAACTACAAAAAAGCTTAGGATGCAGTAGATGGATGAAAAATAAGCTTTCATTTTTGGGGATGTGAGTCACTCATTAGTGCAAAATTTTTGAAGGAGGAGGGAGAAGGCTAACTTGTGTCTTCAGATGTCTCTTTCCCGTGTCATCCTTGGAAGCATCTGCTGCAGACAGCTATTGGCAGGGACTGGCCTGGCTGGAGCACTGGTCTTACCCGTGACTTGAGTGCCTAGTTGTGTGTTTCAGTCTGTCCTGGGATAAAAGCATTAAATATCTGGAAAGTGAGGAGCAAACACTTAATTTGTTATATTAAGGTGTGGTGGCTGAGGTGCACTTTGTCCGAATGGCATATACATTTCCTCAGGCTTGTAAGAACCGCGGTTTTGAGTATTGTTCTTTTTTAAAAAACAAACAAACAAACAAACTTTTCTTTTATTCTTTTGCACTGAAATCTGAATTTGATCTTCTTGATGAACAGCTAGATGGTTTGTTACTACTTCGGCCAAACGAGAGGAAGGAAACTGAGACTGAGTTCCTTCGGAGCCCAGGGAGCAGTCGGCGCTCGCCTCGTCTGCCGGGGAATCCGCCCATCTGGGGCGCAGCTGCCTCGCGCCCTGGGGTGCCCGCTCGGGGTGCCCAGCCCCGCAGTGCTGGTCGCGGGTGGCTGCACTGCCCCCGTTGATGCTACTGGGAGTTTTGCGCTGCATTTTGAGACCACGTCTCATGTATACTTACATACAATCGCTCAGGAATTGGCTGCGAGTTTAAGTACTGTGACTGCTGCTGGAGCAATCAATACAGGGATTTCCTGACCCTCTCTACTTGGGCAGAGCTTGATTTCCACAGTCTGAGTCACACAGAAATTGTCAGGGATAGTTTTGTCTTTAGAATTTGTCATGTTTAACTTCCTGCTTGCTTTTTTTTTGTTGGCAACATTAAGCCAAACTTACCAAACAAACCAGGCAAACTTCTTTTGTCTAGTATGCGCTTTGCAAGCTTCCAGATGTACGCAGTCTGTAATACTAAAATAATAATTATGTAAAATAACTTTAAGACAAAAACATCAACAGCAACAAAACTTTGGCATGCACAAAGTTTAATAGTAAATGCTGTCATAGCATTGTCTGAAATATTGTGGAATTTTCTAAGTGCAGAAGTGTTTTCTGCCTTTGGCCAGCTGGGAAAGGAGATGTTAAAAACCTTTCTGTAATAAGAAATGCCTTGGAGGCATGTGCGGGGATTTGATTAAGATAACCTGTGTCCAGGTGTCAGCCCAGGAGGTAATACGATGTAGGAGTGAAAGGTTTGGGTTTTTTTTCCTTTGGTTTTAAAAGTGCCTAACAGGAAAAAAAGCTGTCTTTATTTAAAATACATGTCTGAGCGTTTGCATCATTCCAGTTCTCAGGCTACTGGAAAAAATTACGAACATGTGGCAGAATAAGAATAAATTCATATGTGTCTTTATACCTAACTGGGGAGAAGAGAAGGAGGTTTTAATGATAACATTGTATGTAACACTGGGGAATATGCTCCTAACTTCTGCTACCAGTTGATTTGCTTCTGTAACTTCAAATTCTTCAGAAGCACAGAAAAGTTTTAAGTTTCCAGGACTTTATACAGGGAAAAAAAATAATTTAAGATACTTATTCTGTCTTTACCGTGTTAATGTGTGAACTTTTTGGTGCTGAAAAACTTGAGTCATGAATAATCGAGCTTATTATGATAATTTATTTTCTTGGAGAGTAAGTGCTTTGTCTTGACTGAGGAGATTTGGGCATAATTTTTGACATTTCAGTAAAAATCTTGTCTTATTTCAGGGGAGAAATCACTTTGACTAATTCACAAAAAAATAACTATAAACCTTGTTTGGGTTACAAGGTGCCACAGGTGCCATTTATAATTTTCTGTAACAGCTGTTGCCTGTCTGCGTTTTCTGACACCCACAGGTTTATCACTGCTGCCCGTTGGCACAGGCCAGCACGGCATGGTTGGGTTTGGATGTTGGGATGCTGCCCCAGCTTTGCAGACTCTCACCTCTCCACAAGGCTGGAGAGATGAGGGATATCTGATAGGACTCACTGATTTGTTTTCTCTTTATATCTTTTATCAGGAGGGATGAAGACATGTTCCTGGACTCTGGTCAAGTGTCTGTAGAATAGTTCGTAGCGACAATATTGGGCAGACAGCTTGCCAGAAGTCCAAACACTGCTTCGCATGCTGTTCCTTTTCTTGCTCCAGATCTTCAGCTAGCTCTGCTAGGGTCAGTGGAAAAATGGGTTTTCTCCCAAGTATTAGGCTTTGTTTCTGTTGCTATACTGCCTATCATCACTTTCCTCCTAGCATAAATCAGAGCATGAGCTCTGCCACCAACTGTGTGCTTGTCACGGAGCTTGCATGAAAGCTCCATTTTGTAATGTTTCTTACGGGGAAAGCTCAAAGGCTTTAAGCAACTTCATGCACTTAATAAGAAATAATTCTGACTAAATCTGATTGTTAGACTGATTTTACGTAAGGAGTGCTACCTACTTCATAGGAACCTTTGAGAAGTAATATTATACAAAGTGATTCGTACATAAATATTGAAAAGCCACCTCCAGCCATGTGTGCTTAGTTGTTTTTCTTATATTATCTCTCCCTATTCTCTTGGAGGGTTGGGGGAGTGAGAGAGAGACTGCGTAGTCTGGTCCTGAGCGGAGCTGAACCACGACAGTTATGAAATGTATATGATGTAGAAACTCATATTTGTATTTCATGGCAGTTCTTAGGTGTGTGATGTCAGGGGCTTTTCCATCCATCACTGTAGTTCTCATCATCTTGCAATGTATCGTCTTTTTTTTTTTTCTTTTGAATCTATTACAAGTTTGGCAATGAAGACTTTGTCACCCTGAAGTCTTTATGGATTTGGGGTTTCCAGATCAGCACTTTGAGCTACATGGAATAAAGAGGTAAAGAAAGAGGGAAAGAATTAAGGCTAGACCTGATACAAAAAATAAATAGAGGCAGATTATAAAAATGTTACCTGACAAATTGTAACCTAAATCCAGCAAGAACGTGGATGTCGTTTACTGTTTTGGGTCATCAGTACAGTTATACAAGGACAATTTGTGAACTTATACAGAAGAATTTAAAAAGATACCTTATAATCTTTTGGAAACTGTACTTTTACTGCTCTTTTGATTGGAATTTTTCTTTCAGCCTGCTGTCTCTTCTTGAATAAGAAAGAAAATTCCAGTGATAGAACACTTCTGCTGTTTGATGTTTAGAGACATTCTCGTGCTAGTTGCTGGTAAAATCCTGCCAAGTTTTGAAAACTCCTGAAATGTCTCTGCAGTTGAACAGATGAAGGACTACTGGTACAGAGTAGGTCTGGATTATCAACAAGTCACTGTGAGAGATGAGTAGGCTGACTTGGTCCACTGGGTACTGGTACAGAAAGGGAGGTTGAGGGAACATCTTCAGTAGTGGTTCTGTTTTGACATGTGAAACACACTGAGCTCTGAACTTTGTGTTTGTGGGTTTTATTTTTTTTAGAAACACGGTTTGTTCTGTTTAGCCTAAAGAAAGAGATGCCAACAAATAGGTAACTGTTATAACCTGAGAACTGGTTTTGGAGCTTGGTTTTTGAGTAGTGAGTGACAGAGGTGGTATGGGACTCAAAAACCGCGCATAAAATAATTTAATCCAGTCCCATTTAGACAATTGTTATACAATCCTTTTCGTAAGTTGATCAAGCTCTATTTTAAACCAAAGTGAGTATTTTAATTCCTATTCTTTGAATTGGAGATTATTTTAGTATTTTAGTGCTCTAATGGAAGTAGGTTGTCAGACAGCTATAAATGGTATACAGACATATTTGTTTTGTAGGATTTTAAGTGTCATCTATATACAGGTTAATTAGAAATCCCTTATTATGGGGCTTGTAAAATCAGAATTTCTGTTAATCAGGTGATGTTTAATTTATTTTAAGTTTAGCTGAGAGATTGCATGGTGAGATGAAGCAGGTGATGCAGATGCTGAGCAGCCTCTTATTAATGTAAGATCTTTTTACATACAAAAGGAAAGCCAAATGTGATCTGAGCAAACTCTTATCACATTCAATTTCAAATACTTTCCTAGCAAGGTAACTCATTTAGCAGTAACTAGATAATGGTTTGGATTGCATGGGAAAACAGGCCCCTGCACAAGTGGAAACAGTTTGACCAGGTTCTTGACAAGAGATCTAGTGGTTTTAAAAAACAAACAAACAAACCAAAACAAACCAACCAAACCAAAACATCCACCTCGCCGCCCTCCATTCTTTCTGAGCATTGTGCAAAAACCAGAAGTTAATCAAACAAAGAAATTTATTGGATTTCCTGAATTCTGTAACCGTGCCATTTTGCTTCTTTATGTAGTTTGTAGTGGCTCTTTGTCTTGCTACTTATGCATGGTTAATGTCTATACTGCTCTGAGGTGTTTGGCAAACATTTCGTACTCTCTGAGCTCAAAGAACATGGAGGCTATGCTTCCCAGCCCACCCTCGGATACTGCGAGCAGAAATATCTCCGGTCTTGAGTAATAATCCACAAGTATGAATGTAAATATGGACTATGCGTAGTGGAATTCTATCAAAAAAGTAAGTAATCTCTTTAATCTAAGATTTGGTCTTTGGGAAAGAGCAGGCAGTATTTAGGTGAGAATAATTAACTGGGTTTTCGCATTGATTTGTGGTCTTAACCTCCTGACAGAAAAGTTGTTCTTATCAGAAGATGAAAGGGCTCTGTCAGACTTTAGTGCCTTTGGCTAATAGGCCATTCACAACCAAAGTCCAACGTGGAAGCAAGAACCACAAAGTTGAATGTTTTCAGTGCCCTGAGGGGTACCTTGATTTTACCTCATTTCTTTGTTCTGTGTGAGCAGAAGGATGCTGAGTGAGAACTCAGTGACACTGAAGCCCCAGGTACTGGTGGTGTTTGAGTAGCAGTGTTCTCTGCAGAGCACAACAGGTTACTGAACAAGAGGGAGCCAAGCTGCCTAACAGATTTGAAGATCGGGATTCAACAATGGTCTGTGATTATGTGCAACCGTTTAAGCCGCAGAGCAGGTAAAAATGTTATTTCTTAAAACAGGGACACTTTTTCATATCAGACTTTTTTTTTTGAGCTGAAACATCTCTTAGAGAAAAGGTGAATAGTTTGGGGAATCTAGTTGATGCAAAAGGAATGTCCTGTGCATATGTAATCTATAAGTAACTAGAATTAATTGCTGTCACTTTTCATCAGGCACATTTCTCCTATGATCTTTGTCCATCTCCTCCACTTCATTTAAAAAGGTGGCTTTGTGTATGTAGATAGAGAAGAAATCCAAAAGAACAGAAAGAAGGGAGGATTTTGAGCTGTGAGGACTTTGGATATTTGAAATGCAGGAGGGTTTTAGATGTTGTCATGTAACTGTAGGGGAATTCAACAAAATAGCTTGCCCTGGTGTTTTGTTAAATGACTCCAGCTGTTAGTCATATGGCCAGTCCTTTTAAAAGGAAGAGGGACATTTTCTGGTCCTCTTGTACTTCTACTGACTGCTTGCACATCTTTATAAGTGTACTCTCATGTGCTGTAGCAATCTGTAACAACCTAAAAGTTTCTCAATTAATGGCAAGTAGAGTGCCCACCCTTAGTTGCATGTAAAACCTTTGAGCAAAGAATGTAACTTGACCATGTAACTTTTTCATGAATAGACCTCTTGTTTTTAATTTGATGAGCAAGGAACTTTCCAGTCCTGTCCTCCGGCTTAGAATCTGTCTTTAATTTGCTGAAAGATGCATTCCAGTTTTTCAGGCATAAAACTGTTTATGGATTTTTTCAGCTTTGCTAGAACTTGCTGTGTTACGTTATCCTGAGATTCATGCGTTTGTTTCTGTCTTTTCATCTCGCAGAATCACAGCCTAGTTGAAGTTGGATCAGACTTCTGGAGATCGTGTAGTGCAGCCCCCACTGCTGAAAGCAGGGTCATCTAGAGCAGGTTGTCCAGGGTGTTGTCTAGTCAGGTTTTGAATATCTCCAAGGATGGAGACTCCATGACCTCACTGGGCAACCCATTGCAGTGTTTCACTACCCTCACCAAAAAGTTTTTTCTTACGTTTAAATGGAATTTCTTGTATTACAATTTGTGTCCATCACCTTTTGTCCATTCACCGGATACCACCGAGAAGAGCCTGGTTCCGTTCTTTTATTGTTCCCCATCAGGCATTCATACACATTAGTAAGACCCCACCCCACTGAAACTTTTCCTTCTCCAGGTTAAACAACTGAAGGTGTTTCAGCCTCTGCTCATATGATTGAAGCTCCAATCCCTTGATCATCTTGGTGACCTTTTCCTTGACTTGATCCAGTCTGTCTCTCTCTCTGTTGAATTGGGGAGCCCAGAACTGGTCGCAGCACTCCAGATAGGTTTTTATCCTATATTGTCATTATATATGGATTTACTTGTTATGGTTTTTTGTTGCTGTTGTTTTCAGTGCCTTCTTCCCATTCCTTCTCTTTTTTCCTTCTTCGAGTATATATTTTTTTTCTGTTAGAGTCAAGCTGGACCATGTACCAGAGTGAGCATCACAAGTGTGCTGGTGGAAGAATGCTCTGTTACTTTTTTTTTTTTCTTTCGTTTTGGTCCATGTTGGGGTGGATCTCCAAACCAATAGAATGTGGTGTTTATTGTGATTAAGGGACTGCAGTTGTCTCAAGTTTCTGCACCCGCTCTCTTTCTTAGTGCTGCTTTCTTATAATACTCTTGAATATTATGGCAAGTTTGTGTACCCTTTGTAGTAGGATGTGTACACCATTTTTTCCCTGCATTTCATATAACACATTCTTACTGTCTGTAAAGTGGGTGGGGTAGTTCTGTTCTCATTTTACCATTTGGGAATAGAGAGAGGGAGAGTTTTGTTCTGTTTAGCGATAACTTGCATTAGTGCCAAGCCATGTTGTTGCACCCCATGTAACATGGTCTTGCTAGCATGGATCTGAAAGCAGCAGAGCTGTGTGGCTGCAGTGCTGTGACCTGAGCTAAGGTGTCTGACCTTGAGCACTGCATCACTTTGCTGTGGCTGTGCTGCGCTTGGTTCTGGACCCAGGATAGCTGGACACGCTTTAGGCAATTTTTCAGTGGTCAGACAGGGAGTATGTGAAATACAAAGTTTAGCCTAGGTCCTAGTCACAGGATCATCCTTTTCTCTGTGTCCAGTGTTTTTCTAATTAGATATTTAAATAATTAGCATCATGTAGTATTTTGACAGCTTTACGGAGTTAATGTTTTCCTAACGCTTAAGTTCACTGGAGAAGTATTCCATTACCTTCTCTGCAGCAGAAGTGATGGTTGTGGTGTTGCTAGGGGAAGGCTGTTGTGCAGATAAGCTGAATAGGTGCTCCTTTCCATAAATTCTTAAAATCATAGAGTAGGTGCAGTACAACATGGGAGCAGAGTGGGAGTGGATGACACATGGACAGATGACACTGTAGTTACACCATCCTAAAAAAAAATAATATTTTCCCATGTAGTGGTTGTTTTTCTGAGATGAATTTACAGGAAAAACTGCTTCTGTCTAATAAATGAGCTTGCTGCCTTAAAATTTGAAAACCTTACAGAGTTACTTGAGTCTCAGCATGCGATAAATCAAGACAAAATTTCCAGGCGTTTACTCTAGGGTTTAAAGATTTCTTTCTGCATTTTCTGGAACCTGTTCGTATATGGAAGAAAACAACTTAAAATTTTCTTTCACAGAACTGAAGTGCATTTTTTCTGCTTAGTCTAAATGCTGTAATGTAATCCCTTTTCTGGAAGGTGATAATTTTTTAGTCCACAGTTTTCTTCCCACTGGAACCAGTTATACTACTCTGTAGCTTTGATATATTGCTTTTTATTCCTTATATGTGTGAATATCTAATACACAAATACAGATATTTTTTTTTTTTCCAGAGATCAGCTGTGGGAAAGAAATAATTCTGAATTTCAGAAATGAAGCTACATCTGCAAGGGTAGTAGTTAAGAAAAAGTACCTAGTTACCTGCTCATTGAGAGTCAAGCATATAGCCACTGGATATCATTTTAACGTTAGTATTGTCTTCATCTGCTTACACAATACTGGATTTTGTACTCAGCCGTTTTAGACTAAAACCTTAGCAGGTGCAGTTACCTGTTTTTCTCACTTTCCCAGACCCTGAGGAGTTAGTTGCCAGATGACTTTTCTGGTCAGCTTTCAGCTCTTCAGGTCTCTTTTTTTCAATTTGCTTATTCTTAAAAATGAGATATTTATTCTTCATTTTTCTCATCATGCAAGGACTGAGTTTCCTCATCTTGGAGATAAATTTCTTTTGAGGAATTGTGAAGAATTATAATGAACAAAGCAGACATGAGAGGGCGCTCTGTGATTAGATATTTCAGAGGTAGTGACTAGGATCCAATTTAAGTTGTATATAGATACTCACAATTTTTAGGTATTTCTAAGAGGTTGGGTTTTTTTTTCCCCCCAAAGTCAATACTGTTCATACAGCCTTTTCTTTTTCTTTGACATAAAACTGGGTATGGGTGGCAAGCGAGTGCTAATAAGTCAGGCTCCCTGAGATTGTAACGTGTATCACTGATGCAGAGCAATGGAAGGAGAGCAGCTCTCTTAGGCGTGCTTTCTAGAATGGTTTGCTCTAAAGCTTACGTTATATATACACATTTGTTTTTCTTTGCATTTTAATTGTTTGCTCTATTTTTTTGTAACATAGTGTCTGTAAGCCCCTTATTGCCATTTATTGTTCCTTTTGCTACATTTATGTTACTTGCTGCTTTGATTAATAAAATCAGAAGCCACTGTGCCTCAGATTTTTAAAATTTTGTTCTGCAGCAAATAGTCCTGTTTTTATTAGGTGTTTAGCATCGTGTATTTATGTTGACTCTCTGAATTTGTGATGTAGTTCTGGCTACCCGAGGATTAGAATTTGAGCAGCACAGAGGAAAGTGTCTTAGACATTGTGGATTAAAAGGACTGCAGTGAGACTTCCCGGTTTTGAGAGTTTTGAGAGCAGGTGGCTGTGTGGCAATAACGAACAGGAGGGGATTCTAGGATGCTGGACATGGATTCTTCTGTAATAGACAAGAATGCCCCTGGAAATCTGCATGTCTTGTTTGGGTATACGTCGTGGCATGTCTCGACATCACTGGATCCTTGTCACAGGCCTGCAGCCTCAACCCGTCTCTGAGGAAATTAAATGAAATGGGGAGTTTGGGAGATTCGTAGAATCTTAGAACAGTGAACAAGTAGACAAGAGAAAGTACTAAAAACGGAGAAAGCAGAAAATTGCCTTGACCAACAAGTCAGTAGGAAACAGTTAAGTATACCATTTACACAGTATACAGCACTGTGCCAGGATTGAGAAAACCCAACTAATTAGCGGTGGGGCTTGCTGAGAGCTGCATCACAACTGAAGGTATGTGCATGGCCTCACAGCTTTGCCTTACTGGCCTTCCAGCTCACATCGGGGATTTAATCAGGTAACATTATTCCTGCCACCTCGCTTCTGTGTAGCCAGGATGTGAAGTGGAGCTAATAATGTAAAGGTAGGAAGTGCAGCACAAGGATAACTGCCACGTTAAGCATAGACATTTCCTGAGTCAAAAGCATGATGACATTTCAAACTAATTAAAACAGGGAAAAAATTGGTAGCAATTCTTATTATTTCTATAAATCCATTGTTCTCTCAAAGTCACTGCTCTCTGTTTCTGAGAGTGCTAAGGTCTCAGTTCCTCATCTGAACTTTTAGACAAAGCAGGTGGCATATCCCTTGTGTCACAAGCATCTTTGCACATGATTTCTCCTTTGCTCCAAAAGGCAAATTATAAAACCTCTTCTCTTATATGGAACAACAGAAATAAATAACTAATAGTTTGGCTATTATCCAGTAATAGAGAATTTACCCGTGAAGTTTAAAAAGAAGAGTTGAACAGTAGTGGTGTTTCTGACACACAGTGAACAGACACTCTAGTTTTGATTTTATTTTCTGGATTGCAGTTAGTTTTGAACTCTTTCCTTCTTCCCTTCACTTTGGAATGTCAGTTTTGCCTCCTGGAAGTCAAATAACTGAATTTCTGTAGAAGTTATTAGAAGTCTATCGTAAGATCCCAAACATGAAATACATGATTTGTAAGCTCTTCAGTGCAGTTATTTTTATAATTTCTGATGACTTTTCCAGAAGTTGGCAGTGGTATGCAAATTCCCATATTGCTTTTTTTTTTTTTCATTCTAAAGCTGTTGAGAAGCCAGCTCATAGAAATAATAGGTCATGTGAATATTGACGTATATTAAACTGTATAATAAGCACATCCTTTTTGTTAGTGCTCCAGTATTTGAGAATATTCTCATCAAACTGTGTATCTGATGCACTTTCTTAGTCTTGCATTGGGCACTGGTAAGATTCTTGTGCAATGTGCTTAATAGGCCTGTAACTGAAAACGATTCCTTTAGGTTTTTTTTGTGTTAGAACTAATACAGTGCAGTCATGTTAGACAGACTTATGCTCGCTTCCCCTAGTGGAAAACCTATTTTTTATTTGGACAAATGTTAAATTTATGGTTTTATGATGCATTTTTAATGGACTTCTTTAAAAATGTATACCAAGCCCTAGTTATTCTGGATGCTAACAGAGAGAGAATGTACTTTGATGAATCCTTTGTTAACAGAACCTCATCTCATATGTGAAGTGGAAAGGAATCTTCTTGAAACACTGCATACTTTGGGCATAATTTTCCATCTTTTTTCAGAGTAAGAAAGGAGAGTTAATTTTTGTCATGGGTTATGTAGTCTGTATTTTACTCATTGTGGCTATCTGCTTGCAGGCTTTTGTCCTTCACAAACAAAACACAAAAAACAGTGCAAGATCTAGTAGAAAAGGGAATGCAAGTTATTATACAAAATATTTAAGCAAGATTATTTTATAAACCCACATACTCACAAGCACTAAAACACATGTATCCAAGTAGTCTGTCCAGCGTCACTTTTGTGTGACAGGGAGGACAAAGGATGCTGGCTGTCTAGTCATTACTGTGTCTCTTGGATCCCGCTCAATTGGCAGCAATGGACAAATCTTGGGACAGATCTTTTAATTGCCTTAGAAGTCAATAGTTGTTATTGTACCATCCTTTGCTTCAAACTCTTGCTTCATTTTTCCATAAATTGTGGGCAAAATTGCTTTTCGTTGTCTGATTTCCATGTTTATTTAAAATATATGTCTGATTTCCTGGGGAGCTAATAGGAGAAGGAATGGCTTATGTGATGGGCTGCAAACTTGTTATCCTCATGCTGATAAAGTACAGGGTCTTGACTGATAAGCGACCCGTGCTGTGGTCTGGTTAGAGTACAACACATTCCTCAATGTTACTGCTAGGAGAAGTAACAAAAATTTGTGTTCTTCCTTATTAATCTATGCTCTTCTTTTACCCCTTGTTCTGCTGTTTCTTCCAAGGCTTTTGTGTATGTGCATTTCTATTCATATCAAATTCCTGCTAATCTTAATACTTTTGTTATGAACCTCTATAATGAGTGTTAATGGCTGTATCTTTATGTAAAATCATTGTACAGCATAAAATGCCCAGTATGTCTCAGCTTACTGAATAATCTTAACTTCTTTGTTGACCTTGCTCATGCTGCTGTCTGATGCTTAGCTGAAGTTACGCTGTGTCTTTCAGGTGCTAGAGGCAGATGCAAAATGAGGGTCATAAAACAAAGAAGAAGAGGACAATTTGCTTTTATAGAATACGCACGTGTCTGTTTCAAAAGCAGTCCTTTGTGATTATTCTAACTGCAAGACAGTAGGCCTTTGTATGATCATAGCAAGACTAGACATGTCTAGCAGAGAGATATGTTTAAAATCCTGCTGAGATCACGGGAAGCATGACTGTCAATACTGTCGTCAGTTCAATCTGAACTCCTCTTTATAGGATTCATTGTGTCACCTTCCATTTTTATTCTGTTTAAAAAAAGAACAAATAATGTTAATAAAATGAACAACTTTTACAGTATAGTATAGAGTGAAGGTCCGCATAATGGGCTGTAAAGACTGGTGGGTATGAAATGTTTAAGGAAACAGGATGTGCAGGTTGAACATTTTTCTAGCAAACATTTCTACCTGATAGATGTCAAAGAGATTCACGGGCTTTCTGACCTAGAGGGTGCATCTGAGCTGTTGTACATTTGTTATCACTGATGGACTTCTCCTCAGGAACATAATAGCTTTTGAGCCCTTGTCCTGTAGAACCATAACACTTAGTAGAATTCGGTTTCATAATTGTTCTAAGTGTTGTGTGAAAGAGCTAACAAAATGTGGTGTTTCTGGTGCCGTAACTTTCAGGTTGTGTTTTGCTGGACAGCTCCCCCGTCAGTGGGGCGGCGCATCGCTGGGTCCTGCCCGTGTCCCTCCGTGGGCCTTTTAGAATAATTCGGGACGGGAATTCTGGACAGATGCTCTTATTTTTATTTTCCTGTTATTGTTTCTCAGATCATAATTCAGTTTTCATTGGTCCAAAAGAAAAAATAATTGCCCTCCTTTGCTTTTCTTTTACCAGCCAGGTAGGAACTGCAAACCAATCTAATCTTAGGCTCTGTTGTCGATGTTACCTTTAGCCTCCCTCAGTTATCACACAGGAATACATGTCAGCTTCTTGATTATCTTTTGTTTTTCGTTGCTTGGGCGTCTTGGTTTTGCCTCTGATAGTTCTCCTGCAGCGAGCTGTAGTGTTATCAGGTTTGTAGTCACTAATAGCAATTTATTTTAATGACAGCTTCCCTGCATCCTCTCCCTTGCCTTTAGAGATAAGTGTCAAGCTTCAAGCCCTCTTACTCATTTAAATCTTTGCTAGGAGCATGGACTGGTAGTTTCACTCTGGAGAATTCAGATGTGCTACAGGCTCATGTTTATTTTATGTTGATACATTTCGTTAAGCTACCATTGTTACCAGTGTGTTCAAGGAAATTACTTTTTATCGTGAGTATGCTGGATATGAAATGCATGCAACTGTATTTCAGGGAGTAAATTTTTCATGATTATAGCCCATGGGTACTAAATAAAAAATGTCAGTGTCTTGGATTTGGTTGCACTATAAAAGTGTGCCTAGAAATAATGGGTTGTGTGACTGTTTGGGAAAGGACAGCTATAGCACTGAACCCTCATCGGTTTAAGAGCAGAAGATATGTGCAGTTGACTGCAGGGGGAAATGTCTGGTATTGCAGTGCACAATCATTAAGGCTTTGGAAAGCTGTCACGGAGCAGAGAATGCAGCAGAAAAGGAATGTGAATAAGAGGAGTGTGTGTAGTAAACATAGCTTTTCAAAGAGCCCAAATCAATGTTCCAGAGAATAAAAAAGCAATTGGTTGCCTGTTTGATTTCGTGCCCTCCCACACTGGTTCTGTTTTGTCTCACACTTGGGCTACATTGAAGAATGGTACTGGTTCTGAAGTCTGTATAGAGAGGAGTAGTAAGCACCGGAGCTATTGGTTAATGATCCGGAACAACTCAGTTCTGGCTCGGAAACATCCTTCATCTCTCATGCTCTCACACAATCTCTCCTCCTACATACTTCTGCTTTTTTTTCTTTTTCCTTCTGTCTCCCCATACAAAATTGCGCTTAAACTAGACAAAAAAAATCACTGAAACTAATTTTTATTAGTAGTAATTTAGAGTGCTTAGTACTATTAAGTACAGTGATAAATCACTTCTGGAGCTATAAGCATTTTTTGTGCATTTGTAAATATGCTGTGCATTGTGTTTTTGGTGCTGAATAAAATAGAGAAATTAAAATTTGTAATTTCACTAATTACAAATTACAAATTTACTATACACGAATTACAAATTTACTACAAATTACAAATTTACTGTAGCTTCAATTAATTAATGTTTTATAAAATCACACTGTAGAACAGAGAGAAGCAACTTGAATGTAGCAGAACTGTAAATCTTCATTCTATCAATCTGAGAAATGCAGAGTTTTTCCGGAAAGGTAAGTGTCGTGAGCTAGCTGGTCTCTCAAATACCAAGGCCTCTGAAGGGGCTTTTATGTTAATTTAGCTTAATTTTTTGCATTTTATCACAATAAAGATAAAGAAGGTGGTGTTTTTGTTTTACTTTAGGTGCCTCTGAGACTGTCTACATATTGCTACAAATGCCCCAAATCCTAACAGTACCACATACAGAAGGTTTGCTAGCTAATTATCTCCCTTACTTTGGTGAACACTCCAGTCCTTAATGTCTGAATGAAACTCCAGTGTCTTCAGCTGAATCGAGAATTATCATTAGGAACCAGGATACTTGTTAGGTCTAGGTCCTTCTTTCAGAAGAAGCTACAGAAGTGAACAGCAGCATTGTTCAAATGTTCACGCTCTAAATATTTTGTAGCATTCAGGTTCAGTCTAAGACTGTCTTTGAGAAACTTGCTCTGAAGATGAGATACTTCAGTTGTATGGGAACCTCATCTGCTGTCTTTTAATGAGGGGGCAATAAGAAAGATAGAAAAACACAGACCCTTTGTGATCAAGAGGTACAAGGTCTTTGTTGCTGGTAATACATAGAAACCAGGCACAAGAAAATTTTGTTAGTCTTGGAATATTTCCCAGCTACTAAATATCTAAAAACATTTGAACAATATCTAACAGGTTTGCATTTTACTTGAAAACAAATACAGGATATGAATGTTTCTCTAGTAGGGTAGAAAAAGCTAAATTTGCAGCCAAGAATTTGAGCAGATGTCCAGAACAACCGACTTTTAAAAACTAAAGCACCCCCAATCACTTGTGCCAACAAAAGTTGTTTTGTTTTTTATTCCCTCCTCACAAAAATTAACCATCTGCTCATTAGATGTGTTACAAATGGAAGAGTCGAAATAGAGCTGGTGTGGCTTGCAGCTTTTTGGCAGATGCTGAGACACGTAATAGGGTTTGGGAGTAGTTTTCAGTAATAGTAAGTGGTACAGACAGGCGTATATCAGAAATAACATCACCATGTGCGAACTATTTACATTCCAGCAATGCCTATACTACACGCAGAGCAAGTTGAATAGCCAGCAAGGAGGCCTCTACCACATGTTGCAGGCATGTTAAATTCTGAAAACCATTGGAAGACTTTTACAAAATTTCTGTTGTTCACACCAACACAAAACTCAGTCCTCTGCAAACTTCAAGTCTATATTCCACGCTTATTGTAATGTAGGGTCACAGAATTGTAGAACAGGTTGAGCTGGAAGGGGCCTCTAAAACCTATCTAGTCCAAACAGATACTACCAAAAGCAAATGTGTAGTCTAGATGCTTTGCATCTGCATGAGGGCTACAGTTTTTGGAACAAGCTTGTCTGCCTAAGATATGGAGAAGATTTTATAGCTGAAAGTTTTTCGTCTCAGTGCCTGAGTGGGAGGCGGGCTGAGACCCGTGCGTTCCGGACGTGATCTGCTGGCTGTAATGGCTGAGGGGCGTGTGGGCCGTGCGTTCTGGTGCCTAACGCTTCGTGCCTAAACCCTTGGGACGGGCATCTTAATCTCAGATTTTTCTGATTGCAGAGGCAGTATAGACAAAGCATCTATATTTGAATGTGGAAAGCACTTATCTTAATCTTTATGACTATAAAGCAAATTACTTTCTTTAAACACTAGTGATCACTGTAAAAAATACTAAAATAATGATCTATGATGTGGCATAATACTGGCTGAAAAGGAACTTTGCAAGGTGAATGAGTATGGTCAGATAAAATTATGAGCTGATCAGTGGATAGTGGAGCCATTTAAAGTACTTACGAGTGCCTGCAAATCTACGTCATCTGGATGTTTTGTCATTTCCAAACAATCCAAAGAAACTGTTTACTCTTTCATAACGCTACTGTGGCTGTTCATCGGTACGTGGCGTGATTCGGTGCCTAGTGAGATCCTCCGCAGAGTGCAGCAGTTGGTAAAAGAGCTTCTGCGTGGTATGTTTTCCAATCAAAAAGACCTTTCAGAAGAAGCAGAAATGATTGCTTCTTCCAATTTTTAATTTCTTAAACACCAGCCAAGCAAGGTGTTTAAGAAGAGGCCGAACAAACTTCTGTTGAACGGTTCAGGCCTTGGTACAACAGGATTAGATAGATGGCCTCTGGAAGTCAGTTTCAGAAATATTTTTCTACTATTTTTACTTTTTGTGCCTGTTCTGTATTCTAATTGACAATCTTTCAATGTCATGTTTCTTAAAATTATGTATTTTTTATCTTCTCTTAGATTTGTTTTAACTGCACAAAACTTGATTGACTGCTGTAGCCAGTAGGCTCTCCACTGCTTGCTGGAACGGAATCATTGCTCTGTGTCTTGAGTTTATACTTATGTAAGTGCATCCTATGAAGAGATTTGCCCTTTTTTGCTATAATATCACAGTGCTAATAATCAATATGCTGTATTTTCTTGTTTTAAATTTTCAATTAGTACTGCTGCATAGTCAGTTGTTTGTTTTATTTTTATTTACCTTTTTTCCCTTCATGGAAATTTAAAATTTTTATTATATTTTGTTGATTGTTTTTAATAGCAATTTATTATTTTTGGAAACTGTGGTTTTCACCTCTGTTAGAGAGATGATTGCAGAGAAAACTTACAACCTTGCTTATCGCTTATCGTTGGTTCGTTACCAGTTGCAGTATCTCTGTATGAATTTCCTTCTGACTTGTTTTTGGGGATTGACCAAAGGAGATGAAGCAGAGAACCATAATGACTGGGTAAATTCCAGAATTTCTGAGGTAGTGGGAGATAGTATGTGCACACAGAGATAGACATAGATCATTCATGATCTGAAACTGCAATATCAGTTCTTAATTGCTAAAATGTATGACCAGGAGAGATACAGCTAGCAATGCAGTTAGAGGTGGTCGATACTGCCTCTGCTGCTGTCCTGGCAGCTCGGTGTCCCACGAGGAGTGGTAAGTCACTGCTAGTTTCTTCCACTCACCTGAGAGGAAAACAAGAAAATCAGAGTGCCATCCCATGCCCGAGCATTGAAAACTGCACGGTGCTCTGCATTTTCAGCACTTGAGAGCTTGTCATTCAGTCAGCTTCTTCCTTGTCCTTCAGTCTCAAATTTGTCTTAGCTTTGCTCAGATGCTTTTATTAGAACACTGACTGCTCTTTTAAAAAAATTCTGGCTCATATCAAACTTCCCTCAGTTAACCTGGAGCTACTATCTTCATTTCATGACAGTCTAGACTATGATGACTATTGACTTCTCTCTTAACAGACTGGGACTGTTCAGCTCAGAAAAAAGGTAACTGGGATAATCTGAAAAAGGTCTATAAACTCATCAATGTGTAGAGAATAAAAATAAGAAATGATTATTTAAAGTTTTTCATAGTACAAGAAGAATAGGGTACTTAAAGAAATGATTAAGCCATAGGTTACAAGAAATTAAATCTAATTGTATCATAGCATGCTAGGTATTTTTCTGATAAGCTACTCGAAGTCAGAGACTGGAGCACAGCTGGTTAGAGGAAGCAGGCAATGAGGGTTCCAAGGCAGGAGAGCTCAAGTGGTGAATGAAAGAAAATGTCCTTTTCAATTACTCGCTTATGATAAATGATGTCGTGGCTTACCCTCAGTGCTGTAATTCGCTTTCAGGTTGCACATGTGGAAAGTACGGTGTTTTTTCCACACACAACTTAATTGCATGGTGGGATATGCTAACATAGGATGTTGTAGAAGCCTGCAGAAGTATTTGGGTTCCGCTATTAATTAGACAAATTCATAGACGAGAAGACTATTGAAGAGCATGATACACAATTGTCCAAGTCTGTCTTAGGAAGTCTCAAAACCAGGAGGTTGCCAGCGGCTGGATGAGCGTGTTGCAGAGGGTCGCTTTGTACTTGCCTTGATTCGTAGGCACCTTCAAGTCACCACGATGAGAGATGAGCTACTGAGATGGACAGACTTCAGTCTGACCCTACAGCAGTTCTTGAGTTTCAGGGCTTTCCACATCACAGATGAGTGCCCAAAGTCACGGGCCTTTGGTCTTGGCATATGTCTGCCTTTGTATAAAAGGTTTTGAAAGGTTTAATTATAACGGAACACAAACATTTTTCAGACAACAGAAGTATTTTTCTCCTAAAATCTATTTTCTTAAGTGCACTAGAGATCTTCTGAGCTGAGAGCTTCTGAGAGCTTTTGCTGCTGAGACCACGATAATGAGTGTCACACAAGAGCCATTGATCTCATCTCTAGGGAACAATGCATCTGTCCTGCATCGCCTACTGTTACCGGAGAAAAAACACAGAGAGAGGTTTTTGGGGGAAATACAGATTTTGCGGTTTTCAGGTTGTGAAGGAGTTAAAAACCCCCTGTGCATAAAAGAAAAAAGGCATGTTCTATTCAGAGAAGTTACAGCCTTGCGCAAAGAGAAATGTTTACAGGCAGGATAAAATACAAGCAATTTAGGAATTATTTGAAAACTCTTTTCAAGGAGATGGGAAGTAGAATGAGTATGAGTAGAGAGAACACAGCACAACAGATGAAGCGTTAAATAAGGTTTTGCAAGGGGAAAGCCTTTTGGGTTGGAAGCGAGCCCTTTTTCCCCGGGGGGATTCTGAGGCTCTGTTTTGGTGGTCTCTACAGGAGAGACGGAGCTTTGGCAAGCCGCAGCGCGCGTGATGTCACTGGGTGCACAGCATATGCGGAGAGAGCCCGTAAACGCTGTTCGCTCCGCACTGCGCTGCCAGATGTGTGTGCTGGAACGCGCTCTGAGAAATGGAAAAACCATCTTGACAAAGATACTGAGAAGTGATACGAGAATGTCCCATGCTGAGCCTGGTCTCAGCCGCCGTCTCTGCCGAGTACAAACACGCTCTGTGGGGTTTCTTGCTCCAGCCCCGGTTTCTGCTCCGAGGAGCGGTCCTTGTAGAAGGCCGTATTCAGCATTTTTCTGTTGTTCAGAGAAGCTCCTATTTTATCCAGAAAACATATCTGGAGCTTCTTAGTATGAATTATTGAATTATTTCCAGCAGATGAGAATCAAAGGAATTCATTCAGTCTGGTTTCCACTTTACTTTTCCTTCTCTTACGGCTGGTCACACCATTGTTACAGCAGAGGCTTCCGCTGCCGCTCACTGTTCTCTTTACAGATGCACCGCTCTCTCTACAGATTAACGTGCTTCCAGGAATTATTTGAATCTCTTACACAACAGTGGTTCACATGCAATAAAACCAAAGGTGGGTTTACGTTTTTTCTGTACTTCAGGGTGCAAATATAATTTTGTTCTAAACTTTGAGGTCAACTATGAATATTTGTGTTGAGTACAGCGAATGGTACCTGGTCATCAGTATACAGAGAGTTAAATTCAGCTTTGCTTCCCCTTCCTTTTGCACCGGCTCTGGGAGATTAAAGGGAGGAGGGGAGCTGCTGGAAGGTGGCAACAGGACTATGCCTACAGAAGGTCAGGGATTCCTTATCCAAATGGGACAGCATTTCAAGCTTGAGAGATTTTTTCTGTTTTGTGTATTTGTGCTTTTTTTTATGTTTATGGATGATTTTTCCAGCTAAAAGGGTTATTGCTAGCTAACCGTACTGTAATCTTGCTGGTCTGCATACAAGACTAAAACAAGTCTCTGGTAATCGTTCCACAGATGAATTGCCACTCTGGAATCTTTGGAACGGTGCCGTTTTCGAAAGATCTGATTGAGCTGTACTCTGATTGTTGCCTCAGGGGAACGTGAATCTGTGACGTGCTGGGAGATTCATGTTTTATAATCATTGAATAGAAATCGTTCTTCTGCTGAGTTTTGAGACTGTGCCCCACAAAAGGGATCCACTTCCTTCTCTCTGGGGTGGCGAAGCCTTTCTGCCATGCAAATGGCAACTGGCAGCAGCATGCGCTGGTGCTTCTCCAGTTTGATAGCTAAGGAGGCAAATTATGTCTTGTGCCATTTTAACAAGGAAGAGCACAGTCTCTGTGCTGGTTCTGCATTATCAATAACTTACTGGGGAAGTGCTCAGAAGTTGTAAGGCGAAGCTCCCTTACAACTCGGGAGCATCTTGTCCGTGACACAATCTCTGTAGTAACAGACTGACATGGTTTGTTTGGCAGCCGTGCTGCGTTCTCACACAGGAGCTGGCTCTGGAAAGAAAATATGGCCATGTTTTCCCCACTGAGATGCTGTCTTCAAAAGGAAAAAAAAATATTTGCCTTGAGTTGGTCATATAAAGTCCAGGAGCATAAACCAGATCTATTTTTTCCATGACCAGACTAATTTTAAAGGTCAGGCTGCACAATTAGCAAATATGACGAATTATTGATCCCTTCAAGTCTAGCGACTGAGCTTTACTTGCAGTGGCCTGGTTTGAAAAGGCCACTTCCAGCTACTGACCTGCATTACAGTGTACTCTGTGTTATCACGCTACAAGCTCAGTGTGGTTTGTTTTAACGTAAAGATTTAAAAAAAGAAGTTTCAGGTCGGGTGGATGTCTGAGGGGATTGGTAATGGATTACACATTTAGACTCACGGGTCAGCGGTTCGAAACAGTGTAAGTTTGTAAAAAATTGCTGGTTGCTTGGTGGAATGGAGGTGCTGGTCTATTCAGACAGCATTTGTGTGACAGAAACTGCATCTTTAACTGGCACTAAGCAGTTCTGGCCAATAGTCCCAGCTGGCTGGCAGTCAAAGCAGGGGCCATCCACGCAGTGGCTTGTGCAGCCTGGGCGTGGAGTGCTGCTGTGGGTGCAAGGAGGAGTCCCTGTTGTGAGGACTTCAGACACGGCAGCAATGGTGTCACGAGGAAGCGTATCCAATTACTCTTCTCTGTCTGCTCTGTGCCTGTCCAAAAAGCCTCTGTTTAGCGGTATCCGCTGATAATCTCCCTTTTGTAAATGGCAAAATCTGCTGGAGGAAAAGGAAGGCAAAACGAGTACAGGTGACTCTTCAAGACTGAGTTTCTGCTTTTGAGTCTGCCGTGGGATCCTTGTAATAGATCACCCTCGTGGTAAATCCTTAGTAAGAAAAGAGGCTAATTGCAAAAATAGATTATGGAGTAAACTTCTGTTTACATAATCTTTTGATTGGATGGTTTGATTCTTTTATTTAAAAAGTATTTAAAATTAATCTTTTATCATCAGTAACTACTTTTATGTAGATGCAAGTTGAATATTTTCTTATTTTTGGTTCTTGCAAATAGCTCACCCTCACCTTTCCTGTCAGGCTTGGATAGAAATTGCTGCACGGTTTCCTCCTTCTGTTTTTCCATGTAGAAAAATTTAGTACCTCTCTAAGCCTTCTCTTCTTGCAGTGTTGGATGCTTGAACACACAAAGTTAAATGAAGCAGCTATGTTCTTCTGTATTTTTACGCTGGAGCCATGGCTGGAGCCAACAGCTGTCCTAGTTAAATACTCTCACAACTTTGTGCTGAAAGGAGTCACGGCAAGTCTGGTTCTGAGCAAGCGTTTTGTGAGGCAGCGCTGTGCTCGCCTCTGCACTGCAGAACAAAGCTGACTGAGGCTGGCCTTCGTCACGGGTGGGTTCTTAACTTCTTATTTTGATGAGATCTCCTAAGCTTAGTGTCCAAAGCAGTGAAGCTAAAGAAAACTGTATCAGAAACTCTTCATCATGGTGGTGAAGGGTGCTGGGCTACATCTGTGTCTACTCACCTGGCAGGTACAGCCGCTTTGGAAAGAACAGGCTCTGTGAGCGTGAGGGTGTGCTGCACCGCGCAGGATTAGGCACGTCTGCTCGCGATGGGCAGATTGTGAAAAGATCTGGGCTGGCAGTAGTGTCAGTAACAAGGACAATAGATGTTAAACCTCCATCTGGATATGCTTCTCCAACAGCAAGTTGGACTGGATGATTGTCGTAGGTCCCTCCCAACTGGAACTATTCTATTCTGTTCTAAGAATCTCAGTTGTAGCTCCTCAGAGTCCAAGTTGTCCCTGCTCCCATTATTTCAGTGATGCTGTACAGTTTTACAGCACCTCAAGGTTGTTTCCTGCTTTTAAAATGGTTATCTCCGACATGGCAGTGATGGAGTAATCTTCACATTAACTGCAGCCTAAAGAAAGAACTGCTGTTTGAACATTTTTCTGAAGAAGATTTATCTGGGATTTTTTTTTTTTGAGAGCTTGTTGGCTGTGTATCTGTAGATGCTTTGTCATTGTACAGAAGTTTGGTTTATTCCTTTCTTCCATTCTTGTAATGCTGTAACCGTGAAAGGGGCTGCTGTACAGCTTCAGCATTCCGCGGTCTGGGGAAAAGGTGCTCCTGCACGTGGATGGATCGTGTCACATCTCTTATTCATACAGCCCCAGCGGAATATGTGAACAGACACAAACGGAATTCCTGTGCCACGTTCTACAAGCAAGTTCAGCAGCAGAACTGCCTGTCACTGTAAATCAATAGGAGAAGACTCCGTAGAGAGCTGCAGGCGCTGTTTCTGGCTGTCGCAGGATCCACCTCCGGGCTCAGGAGCTGCTGTCGCGTACCGACATACTCGCTGCACCAAAGAGAAATCTGGAATAGACAAACCAGATCTTTTACAATACAATAGTTTCATTGTGTAGCCCTTTCTGAGGAAACTACAAAAGAATTTAAAATTAAACCTTACATTTCTTTAAATTTAGAAAGTCTGTTCTGTGTCCTGGAAAGCAGGATGAATTTAATGTGTGGAATATGGCACTGTAACTTCCTCCCCCCATTTCCTTTTCCAAAGAAACCTGTGAGCTCCAGAAAGTGTTTGATGAAGCAGTTTGTGTTTTTTCTTTGCTGATAAGTATTGTAGGTTTCTGACAGACCGATCATCTTAAAGGAAGAATCACCACTGAGCACCACTTGACTTTGCTTCTGGGGCTCTTGGCAAACGAGACAGTTCATCTCGCGGTGCAGCCGGTTGCCTTTCTTACATGAAATCAATTAACACAGTTTGTCATTCTCTGCCACCTCTCTTTTTGTGACTAGTCTCTTCAAATTATCCCTTTACTGTCCTTCCTAGCTTTTCATACTTCATAAACTTTTTTAAAGCTTCCTCTTTGAAATGCTGATAAGAGAACACAATAGTTTTCTGTTTTGTAGTGTTGCATTTTTTTGTGTGTCTGTGTCTTGCCTTGCTAGTAAGATGCCAAGATTCGGTATTTGGGATTATATGATGGCAGTTTGACTCATTTCATTGATTTTATCTTTCAGTTTCTTCATGTTATTTTCAGGTGTGTCTGGAGCGCGTCTCTGTGGGAGCAGTATCGCTGTGCGAATGTCATTTCAAGCCGTAACGGAAAGATTTCACGTTTAGAATGCTGCCAGGGCTTGGGAAGTTGTTCTGATTCTTGCAGTACATTGCTGGATTTGTTCTCACCGTGATGGTGTTTCTTTAAAGGTACCACCACTGTCTGCTTTCCTGCTTGGTGTTACTTCATAGTCAGACACAGAATTCTTGCATTTCAACACAAACTTTTCTTTTCAATCATTGCCTATTCCAGCAAATGGTCATCTCAGACCTTTAGTCCAATCAGCATCGTACTGGGAAGAGTAAGATTGTTTTCAGTCTCACTACTGTCTGCATATAGGAAAATGTAAATTGCAACTGGATTTGTTGGAAAGAATTCACACGAGTATGTTTAAGGTGTAATACAAGGAGCTGGCAAAGGATGCCCATCTGGATCTTGGGGAATAAAAGCAGTATTTTGGTGTTTATGAATTGGCAGGAACCTGATAACATTGTAAGTGTATCTAGAAAAAGGTTTAATTTATATAGCCTTCTCCACTAAATAAGTGACAGTCTCCTGTTTTAGGACAGTAAGAGCTTCTTTGAGACGCTGCACCCATTGGAGATTCCGTTCTGGCTCCTGAATAATAATCAGAGCACTGTGGGGTAACAATACACACACACACACATCTGTACAGACACCTGTACACACACACATCTGTACGCACACACACACAAGAGCAGTGCTTCATCCTGGAAAACAACCTGAGTACTTTCAGGCACAGAGAATGCTCTGAGCAGAGGCGTGGAAGTTTAATAGATTGGTTTCATATTCTCTGGGAATTCTGCTAAAAATGCAGAGCACTTTTCGTTCATCACTGTGCTGCAGTGATGCTCGTGTTGGTTCTGAGGCGCTGCTGACCAGGTAACTGGGGCGCCCCAGGAGCGCCGCAGGCCTGGCGTGATAAACTGCTGCCAGAATGCTTCTTACAGACAGCTGCTTGAACGCTGTAATTTAAATAGAACTGCAACTCAGATGATCCAGATAGAAACTCCTGCTTGGAACAGCACATTCCATGTGAACGTGTTTTGTACAGGTGCATTGAGTTTGTCTGTAACGGTGGCACTGTCCTCTTAAATTTAACAACCCGTAAATTTGATTTATTTTTCCAGTGATCAGAAGATAACCATGTTCTGTAAAATTCTTATACATTGCACAAGAATTCTCCTGCAGAGTTGAACAGAGGTCGATTCAGAACAATTAGGTGCCTGCAGTACTCTGAAATAAATAGGCAGCAGTGACAAAGATATGTACCCAAAATCAGCTCTAATCAAGCTTTTATTAAGGGTTAGACACCTCTAGGGTAGGACAAGAGACCCTAGAGCTTAAACAACTCCCCTCCCCACAAGAACCCCAAAACCAAGACTCAAGCTCCCCGAAGCGCTAGGGGCTACCCTTTTCTGACCCGTCACAGCACGTCCCTTTTGTTGACCGCCTGCGATGTATTGACCGTCCACTTCTGTGCAACGATAAACAGGCCGTTTCTGAACATTATGAATCCTTTGTGGCAGTCATCAAGTTAAGCAATGTTTCTATTTTTCCCTTGTGGTATTAAAAAAATTGTGGATAATTCTGTAGTATTTACATACTCCCTACATAGTTGGCAATTACTGTTTGTCTTGTGGGTCACGTGCGCTTACTACGGTACCTGGTCACTCTTCCGTTACATCAGTTCTAAGAGCATGCTTTCACCTACCGGGTTCAGTTGTGTTGTGAACACCTTAAAAACCGTGTTCCAAGAGCAGAAAGGTTAGATTGTGTGCGTCAGAGAAGTGCAAAACAGACGAAGCTGGGTTTCGAAAGCTGTGCTCTCTGAGAGGCCGTGCTGACACCTGCCAAAGGCAGCAGCGCGAAGCACATCCCGCTGATCTTGGCTGCCGGTGTACTGGAGACACCAGTGCTTAAAGTGATCCAGAAAACGTGGTTTATCCAGACAATGGGATGCAGACCCAATCAGTAAACACATTCACGGTGTTTGCTGCACAAGAAGTAACGGATCAGCTGCCATTCTTTTGAATAACTGCTTTTCTCTCTGTCTTCCTTCCTGGGGCTGCTAGCGGGGCGTTGACCTGTGCCTAAAGCAGACACATTCTTGTTATTTTCAAGGTGCATTTTACTGCTGGGTGCTGCTGTTCGGTAATTTTATGTTTGATTAGAAGTAGCAGGAGTGACCTACTGACATTTTCTAGCACTTCAAAAAACTGTCTTGCAAATTTTTTTAGGTGCGCTTAACACTTGCTCATTTTGGTAATATATAAAGACCTGGAGGGAGCGTGCAGAGAGGACGGAGCCAGACTCTTCCCAGAGGCAGTGGGCACAAACTGGAACACAGGAGAGTCCCTCTGAACATCAGGAAACATTTTTTTCACTGTGCAGGTGACCAAGCACGGGCACAGGTTGCCTGGGGAGGTGGTGGAGCCTCCCTCCCTGGAGATTCTCAAAAGCCACCTGGACATGGCCCTGGCAGCCGGCTCGGGGTGGCCCTGCTTGAGCAGAGGGTTGGGCGAGGTGACTTCCAGAGGTCCCTTCCCACCTCGACCATCCTGGGATTCTATGGCTTATTGCCTGCAGACAAAGCACAGCCTCCAAGCTTCCCACAAAATGATCCAAGCACTAAAGAAAAGTATGCTTTTCTGTTTTAGCCATGTCTGTTTTCATTCTTACATTTGTATTTTTCAGTACACGGTAATGGTTGAAGCTGCTGGTGGCTAAAAGGCAGGTCCTGCAGAATGGCTGGAGTTGCTTGGCAACAAGCTGGAGCAGGGAGGGAGGCGAGGGAAAAAGAGCGGCTGCCGAACACATGAACAACAGCATCCCCTCCAAAATCACTGGCATACGAAATGGGAGAGTTTCCTCCAAGAACTGCAGCATTTGGGGACATTTCTCAGGGACATGAGGGAATATTGTGAGCATTGGAACGTGGAATTAAATTGTGGTTGCCTTTGAATTCTGCTGCTTACAGACAAAAATATTTATTTCTAAATTCCCCGTTGAGGTCTCCTTCCCCTCTCCGACTGACGGTACTGCCAGTGTATTCCACGCTCTGACCCCCTGTTCGGGGCTCCGTAGCGGTGCTGCCCGTTCTTTGGAGTCCATCAGTGCTGCTGTTTAATCGGGTGGTCGGGGTGTTGCGCAGTGCCGTGGGGCACGGGTGCAAGGACAGATGCCCACATGCGCATGAGTGCACAGACACGCATGCAAACACGTGTGCGCCCTGCGCGTCCTCTTTTCTCTCCCTCCCCGACGTGCTGCTCCCTTTCCCATGCGCGCTCCCTCCCGCTCCTCACGCCTCCTCCTGCCCCCCTGCCCTGCAGCCCCTTTGTTTCTGCCAGGAGAAGCAAGAGAAGGAGCCTGTGAGTCGAACGTGCTTCCTTTGGCGTTTTTATTGAGTGGTTTAAACTTGAAGAGTAGGAAGGATCCCATGGAACTGAACTGCACAGGGACAGGACGCTTCTGCTTTTCCAGCGAGGGAAAGCCCCCGCTGCCTGTGTCTGCTTTGGCCAGAAGCCTCACCTGTGTCTGAGGTCAAGCTGTGTTTGTCAAGTTTTTGGACCAAATTAGCAATGTCACTAAGAAAACAACCAGTTTCCTTGACAGCTGGTTCTTAGGACCAGTCTCCTGCTCCCAGGTGTTCATTTGCTCTTTTCTGTGCCAAAAGCACTCGCCAGTCCTTTTAGCGAAACCAGCTAGAAGTAGACCCACGTAACTTGGGGGTGTCAGCAAGAGGTATACGAGAATCTCAGTTTTAAGGGCCGAAAGACAAAAGCTCTTAAAGCTGGGTAGCGCTCTTCACCTGCAATTTGATCGGATTACCCACGTCCATTAGAAAACGTGCACTAGAAACGTGCATTAGAAAACGTGCACTCAGCAGACGTGGGAAGAACCTAAACTGATGACAAGTCTCAGAGCATCCTCATAAATAATGACATGAGGTAAGAAAGTCTAAAGGGCCATGGAAAACCGGTTGGTTTTGCTACAGTGCATAGCAACAGACATTTCCATCAGTTTATATTCTAGGGATAAAGATGGGCGAGGAAAAAGATGGAGTGAGATGATCCTGCTGGGATGAATGTACAGCCTGGGCTGCCTGGATTTACTCCTTGCTTGGAAATAATCTAAATGCTGCAACCTCAGCCATGAAATTCCTCCTTTGATATGAACTGCTTGGCTGGAATTACAGCAGCGCCTTAGGGTCACTGCACTTCTGTTACGGGCATGCGTAGGGCCATCCTCTGCTAGTCACAATCAATTCATTTCCAGGATGCACAGACAACGCCACTTTCTCTTGGCTCTCTGTGTAGCATTGTGGATTCTTTGGAAAAAGTACTGCTCCTACAGATCTGGAACAGTTAGTTCTGCCACTATGAACAATAAATTACATGCCTGGAAAACTAAGGCACAATTCCCATGCTCTGAGGTAGAAGCAGGTTCCCCCCTCAACCTCAAGCTGCGTTCCTGTAGAATCTGCAGAAATCTCCTTGCAGAGGAGGTGGCTGAGCCTGTCCTTCGGAGGACGCCGGTCCCTCTCTGTGGAACTGGTGGCTCCGCTCTGGCATGTGCGGATCCCCCCATTGTCACCGGCCTTGTGGGAGGGGAGGGGCAGATCAGTTGCCCAATTGTCCTGGTGTGATACATCTGTTAGGTAGTTAGAGGTGATTTAATTGGCTCTTTAAATTTCTTAGTTGAGACAGCAGATGGTGATGGAAGTCAGCAAGGGAAGACTGGGAGAAGACTCTTCTCCAGGAGAGGACAGATAGCAAAAAGGATACTTTTTGGTAAATCTTTGCCTCCCAAGTATTACTTTGACTCACATCTTGCCTGGATTACGCTTGTCTCCATAGCACCAGTGACTGTGGTCCCTATGGAAAAAGGGAGGGGGAAGTCATAATGAGACGCAGGCCCCAAACACGATGATGTTTTCTACGTAGACTCATGTAATGAAAGAGCTGAAGCTTCTTAAGCCAATAACAGTCACAATTAACAGTTGGAAAGCAAACACCTTCCTTGGTAAGGTAGATTTAAAATTTAGGATATATTTCCTATACAATAACCTACAGAAGTACGTGTTTTGCCATAAGATTACCACATAAATATTTCACAGGCACAAGGTTACATTTAAATAACGTTTCTCCTGACGCATGCAGTCACAGGCATAAAATTTCTATTTGTGACCGAAATTTTGATCCTTAGGCCTCTCGATCTGGAAGCTCCCCATCCCTGTCTTGCATGATGCCATATGTAATTATTTTTCCCCTTGCAAATAAAATGGATTTGGCCCCTCATATTGATTTCTGAATATTTTAGAGTATCGACCTAAGTGTGTGCCCATGAAGAATCAGTGCTGTTTAGTTACTTCTTCCTCCGGTTTTCTCGCTGTTTGTCCCTGCTGCACATGAGCTTGAATGGTTATTCTGTTAACATCACCCTCGCCCTTGTGTAGGCAGAGTTATTTCTAGTTCCTTATGTGGAGACCTGAAAATTATTTGCGTTCTACACGCATCTTGCTTGTTGAAGTGTTGGATATGGAGCGTACTGGTTTGGTGGGGATGGAGTACAGCAGACTGCTCGGTGCCCTGTTTGAGATCTGCGACCAGAACAGTGCTGATAACACAGAAGTGTTTTAGCCGAGGCTGAACAGTGCCTACGTGGCGTCAAGGCCTTCTCTGTTTCTCACTGTGGTAGAAGCAGTACTTAGATGTGCATGCATAAATACTGACAGTCAAGGTGCCGACAGAGATTCTCTGGCTATGCTGTGAAAGGAAAGATGATGAAATGGGCCAGTATGCGGTTCTTTTTTTTTTTTTTCCCCTTCCTCATTTGGAGTAGCAAAGGGTGGCATAGAGAACGATGAAGCATTTCACCATTTGTTTCCCAAAGGGTGTGAAATGGATGGAGTTTTATCACAAGACTGGGACCGTTAATTAAAAGAGAACTGCCTAATTTTATGGCAAAAGCCCCAAATGAGGTAGAAAATACGGACGTGCATTGCATGCCCTCTGAAGATGAGTGGCTTCTGGTGGGTTTATTTTCCATACACGTTCCTGGCTTACCCATCTCTGCGCCGCAGGCACATCTTTGGTGGGAATACTTCCTGCCCCTGTTCCTGCGTGTCAGCGATCTGTGGTACAGAACCACGGGGTCACGGAATGGTTTGGGTTGGAAGGCACCTTTGAAGGTGATCTAGTTTACCCCCCTGGTATTAGGCAGATACCACTCCAAGCTAGATTTGCTTTTTGAAGAAAATATTTACAGATGAGCGCCTGGGAGCCGGAGTGATGAATGGCGAGGAGCGAAACATGCGGCGCAGTGTCCTGTGTTCCCTGCGACCAGCGTGGAAGAGAGATCTGTGCAAGAGTCCATTCCCCAAGCCCTAACTCAGGTATCAGTGCTTGAGAGGGACTCTGTATCGTGACAAGATTAGATTATCTTGTATCGACCCGTTTGATCATTTCATGGTATCGCTGAATAATTTCTCATTAGTAACAGGCACCTACGGCCCTCAGATAATTTGGCCTGTGCGACCACCTCCCTCCCTTGCCCCTCCGGCTTCATGAATCCAGTTGCCAGCAATAAAGGCTGTAGGCTTTCTCCTTATCTTCAGTTCAGTTCTGCACTTCTTTGAACTAAATCGTTCCACAACTCTCTAATTAGTCTTAAGCAACCAGTTTTTCTCAGCTGCTTCTCCTGTCAGAAGTGGTATTTTCCAGATAAGCATATCCTCATTTTTCAAAGGCCTCTCCTTGATTTTTCAGCCTGGATTATACCCCTGTGAAAAGAGCTTTTTCTGCTTGACTAAACAAAGTATTTTCTGAAATGATTTTCAGTCTTTTGAAGAGAGTCAGCTGCTGAGATGTGAACCCCAGGTAACCTAATAATGAAAATAATCCACGCTACTGCTGTACCGCATAGAACAATCAGTCCTTATTATCAGGAGAACAGGGCGGAATGCTGTATAGTCCCCTAGCAAAATGCAACAGAACAAAAGGTGGATGGACCAGAAGACCAGCATAATACGCAAAAACTTTGTAGGACCTTGAATTACTTTCCTAGCCTGCTGTGTTGTAGCCCGTTTCTGTGTGCCCTCTGCTGCCCGTGCCGTGGGGTGCGGTGGCCCCAGCCCTTCAGCGGCACTCTGCACTGCTCTCCTCTGGACAAGCAAGGAGCGGTAGATCGTGTGCCCAGGGTGCCTTTCGTGTGGAGGCTGGATGTAAATTTTGATAGTAAGTTGCACGAGAACTTGCCATAAGCAAACATCTTGAGATGAGTTAGCATTTGCTGATTTCTGGTAATCTGGAGAAGTGAGATTCTTCTCAGAACTCCGGTCCACCGGTTACTACACTGCAGGGGAGTTCCCTTCTCCCAGACGAGAATTTTCTGCATTACTTTCTCCCTTTCGTAGCTGGCGCTTGCTCAGCAGCTGCAGGAGCTCAGGTGGTGTGCTGGAGCTGATCTTGAAACAACTGCAAGGTGCCGCATTTGTGCTCAGCGTGCTAATTTGAGGCAGACAAAGCGATAGATGCAGAATCATGGTAATGAATTGAAAGCTGCTTTAATAAATTCAGAAAAAAAATTATTATGTTTCATGAATTTGCCAAGGGACTTGGCTATTAGGAGCTTGCTCTACATCCCTCTTGCTCTTTCGGTAACTGCTAAAATGCTGGCATCTTTCAGATCAGCAGTCCGGTGAGTTCACGGGAAAGTGCACGCTGTAAGGTCGTTACTCTAAATCTTGATGGACCTGCTGAATACAGACCTGCTTGCTAAACTGTAGAATGACACCATAAACAGAATTCTCCCGCACTTTGGATAGCCTAACTTGCAGTCTGCTCACCAAGCCATCTCCAACAGGACTTTTTTCTCCTTGCAGTATGTGTGATTGCTTCGAGGTGATGCACTGTGGCTGAGTAGAGAGAATTTCAAGGTGTAACAAAGGTGTTAGGACTTGAAAGTTACTAAAAAATGAAGGGAATATGCAAGAAAGGAGATAGTACATCAAATAGTTCTAGGTTCTTGTAAAAGATTGATTTGAAAAAGACACTTTAAAAGATTTTTTTTCATTGAGTTGTAAGATTGAGCTTTAATATCAGGTATGTCTTAATAACACACAGCTTTCTTCTATGCTAGTCAACATCTTTAGGAGACAAGGAACAGGTTTTTGGCACAATATACTGGACTGACAGATCCACAGTCTGAATTTTAAAAAGACATACGAGTAAATCATGGGGGGGGGGGGGGGGGGCGGAAAAAGGCATTTCTGTAGCCAGTCATTTTGCTGGATGGTTTTGTGCCAACCAGCCAAAATGCTGACCATTATTCACTCATAAATACTGGAAGGAATAAAACATGCCTATTTCTTATTGATGTATGTTTGGAAGAGAAAACTCTGTTCCCTGTGAGCGCCTGTCACAGCGTCCAGAGTCTGGACCACTCACTCAGCATGGATTCGTAATACTGTCTCTTTCGGAGAAGAGACGCTGGTAACCTGTGACAGGCTCTGGGCGTGGGGCGTAGTCCCAGGTGGGAAATGATGGCACGTGGCTCTCCAGACACACGCGGTATTTTGAGCCAGGGATGCTGGGCGGGGAGCTGGTTGTTACTTTTCAGCCATCGCACCTTTAATGCACTGAGAGGCGTTTAACTTTGAGGGACCAACATCATCTTCTACTTTGTATTCGTGTTATTACACAACTTGTAAACTTTACAAAGCACGAGCACCTGAATTTTCTTCGCTTTGCTGATTACTTGAGAAAATGCACCAGTTTGTTTTGAAATGGACATGAGGATTCCGTTCTCCTGATAAGGAGATGGAAGCTGCCAGCGTAAGAGGATGGTTTCAGCATTTTCTGGCAATTGAATCACTGCAGTCACTACAGTGGCTTCCAAACTGGGAAGAGAAAGTGGGGCCTTAAAAACAAAACCAAAAATCATTTTCTTTAATCTTAAAGAATTCAGATCACTCTCTAACTTTGAAAGAGTGAATAACGTTTGCCATTTCCTTCAGGTGCCAGGCATTTATACTGCCTTTGTTCTGGATATTTTCTATGGCTTTTAAAACAGTGCTAGCACTATTTCTTTTTTTCCACAGCAGAAAAAAAAAATGAGGTTTAAACATAGCAGAAATGCCAATCACTGGTGTAAGAATTAAGATTAGGAGTGAAGCAGCTCACTCCCTTTTGTGATAGGTGCATACGCACAGGCGCTGCTTTGCTTCCTGTTAATTATCTTTACTCAGGAAGAATTTTGAAAACCTCCTGTTTATCATGTCAAAACAACACATTTTGCAATCTGTCTGTGAATCAAATTGAGTTTCTTTCTGACAGCATCATGGTAAATGGCATTGTCTGATTCTAAGCGTTTGTTTTCTTTACTCGAGTACCAAATCTGCCATTTACAGAAGTCCTCAGAATTGTCAATGCTAGTTTTTAAGGAAATCAGTGAGTTTCAGGGCACTCTGGCTCTACTCTTAGTATAATGAAGGGCATAGTTCCACGATGTGCTAGCTCTGATGAGTAAAACCAGATGGAGTTCCTTTTCTGCACTGCCACACCTGTCCTATTCTGTCCCTACTGCTTTTCAGTGCTTTATTTTTCACTTGCATCTTCTCGGGGATTTAATTTATAGCATGCTGCCACAAGTACTGTCAGTGACGCAGAGGAAGGCGTGTGAACAGAAGCAGAATGGAGAGCAGGTGTTTGAGGGTAGCGCAGAACAAGATGGGAACTACCAAAGGTGGCTTTGCCACGGAGGCCGATGGGTTCTGGAACTGTTGCCTGAGCTTTGTCGTTCCAGAAGACGTGCAGTCATTGTGGGAGGGATGCCACCTCTGACCAGAGAGGCTCTGAGTCTGGAACACCCCGTGTGAGTTAGCTGCTCTTGCCCACCACAGGATCCTAGGCACTCCATCCTTTAGGACTGAGGAACTGCAATGAAAAGAAGCTGGCAGTTACATTTCCAAGGGACCTAGCAGTGGATATTTGTTGATCTATGTTTTGATACTGCATTTTGCCATTAAATGTGTCGTTGACTGCTGAGATGCTGCACTGTTGGTCATTCATCGTAGCAATGAAAACTATGACTCCGCACCACTTCAGTAATATAAAACCCAGTTAAACTGTGTTGTTTTCATGTATTAAGGGTTTTTAACTCTCCTGAGACTCTCTGTTCATTTTTTAGAGAATGGTCTCAGAACAGTACCAAGAGCTCAGGTGAACGCTCTCTGCTTCTCAGAGATGGCCAGAATGCTTAAGCCGACAGCTTTACCTTCTCTCTGCAGCATTGTTACAGCGAGGAAAGCACAGTCGAACAAATACTCCAACCACAAGATAAAGCTGAAACCACACAGATGTTCCAGTAATAAACTTCTGGTTAAATTTCTTGAGCAAGCTGAGAGATAAGATGCTGCATCTCTCTGGGGTTCTGCCTTGTGTCTTCTGTCCCCCGCGAGGAGCACTGTGTGCATTTACTGCATTTCGCCTGTGACCTCCATGCTGCCACCTCGGCTCGGCTGGAGGCACTGATTGACTGAGAACCTGTTAAATCAGAGACTCGTCACGCTCGACCCACTGAAGCAAATGAATGGGACAGTGACGCAGACCTTCTTCTGTCATCCTCTCCCAGGAATGAATAGCTCCCCTTTTTTTGCAGGTCGTGGCCACTTTCTTAGAAGAATACTAATAAAGTAAAACGTTGGGTTGCAGATTTCAGCAAGTGGGATTTTTTTGGTGATCCACTTTAATAGTGATTTCTGCAAGAAGTTTATTCTGTTTCATTTACTGGGGAAAGAAAAGACAGAGCACATTTCTCTTTGACTAGAGAAAAAAAAAATTACATTTCAGTAAAATAACTAATGCTGTTACCAGGGAGAAAAGCCAGAGCTTCTTAGAATCAAATCAGATCTTACATCCCACAGCAGCATAATGGTAAGAATGCACTGTATGGACCACATTTTGAATCTTGCATCTTTTTCATCCAGATAAAACAGAGCTCAGTATTGAGAAATTGTCTGGATTGTTTTCAATCTAACAAGTTTCACACATCCTGTACAAGAGCAGTATACTGTATATGGCAGTTAAGAATTTACAGTTTCTCAAATTGATGGCTATCCAAGATGTATTAAGAATTCTGCTTCAGGCCCCAGTGAATTCCGCACAGGTGTGGGATTGGTATGTCTCCTTTTTCTACCTAACAATCCAAATGCTTCAGCCACAGGGAGGGAAAGCTGTGGTTTCCCTCACTGCACCTGAGAAAATCCAGGATGATGGGAAGAAACAAGATGCACTGCGTAGGAAATTACATGGGAAAATCCAGTTTCATCCCAGTTTGTTTATCTTTTTCCCTTGGACGTGAGCTCAAAGAACAGGCTGTTCTCCCCAAAATATCCTCTGCTGTCGCTCTGCAGGTCGTATTCTACACTGTGTTGCAAACCCCACACCACAGGGTGACTTTGTCCTGTCCTTGCTTTATCTGTTCAGCCTTAATACGCGGTGGGACTTGGTTTTCCTGTGATGATCGCAGCCTTTCGAGTGTTGCCTCAAAGTATTCCAAGAACCAAAACGCTCTTTCCTTTGGTGAACCCCAAGCTTTTGCATCTTGGAGCATCCCGAGTAAACCACATTCCGGGCTGCTTTAAACCACCATCTTGGGTTCTACTCTGGAAAAAAAAAAAAAAAAAGCGCTTGTGTGGGAGAAGAGCGTTGTTTTGGTTCTTTTACCTGTACGGGGCTGGGATGCAGAAGGGTTTGACATCCCGTGGGTGCCGCTAGTGGAAGAAGCCAAATCTCTCGAGCTAGATTTTTGTTCGTGGCACAGAGATTAGAAGAGTAGGAGCGCAGTGGCCTTGCCGGCCAGTCCAGCACCCTGCTCTTGATCTCCTCGTTAGCGTGCGGAGCTGCGGGCGAGCCCACGCTGCCACACCGCAGCCTGCGAGCGCCCGGCCCGCTGCTGCCCCGCGCAGCTGACGCCGGCCGCGACCCCTCCTTCCCGCGCCTCCGGCTTTGTAAGCTGCCCCGCTTTGCACCGCTGCGGCCCCGGCCCCGAGCCGAGCCGAGCCGAGCCGAGCCGGTGCGGGTCGCGGCCGCGGGAGGAGGCGCAGCCACCGGCGGGGCGGGGCGGGGCGGGGCGGGGCGGGGAGGCACCGAGGCCTTCGCGCGCCGCGGCCGCCTGCTGGCCCGAAGGCTCGCGCGCGTCTCGGCCTGCGGCGGTGTCGGCACCGGGCGCGGGGCGGGGCGGGGCGGCGCGCGCGGGGGGCGGGGCGAGGCGAGGCGCGGCTGGACGCGGGGGCTCCCGGCGGCGCGGGGCGGGGGGGCTCTGCCCGCGCCCCTCTCTGCCTCCGTGCGCGGCGGAGCGGAGCGGAGCGGCGGGCGGCGCCGCGTCCACGCCCCACGGTCGGCGCAGGGCGGCCGCGCGCGATGAGCCCGGGAGCTGCGGCTCCCTGCGGGCCGCGGGCGTGAGCGGTGCCGGCGCTGGCGGGGCGCGGCGGAGCGCAGCGGCGGAGCCGGCCGCCGCCGGCTGAGGAGGGCCCCGCGCCTATGGCCCGCGCGGCGGGACCGGCTGCTCTCCCGCGGGCGCGGCGGGGCGCGGCGCGGGCCTGGCGGCGGGGCCGGGCAGCATGACCGCGGGCTGCCGCCCCGCTGCGCTCGCCGCCGGCTCCCAAGCGCGACCTTGATGCTCCGCGTCCCCGCTCTACAAATATGATGAAATGGCAGCCCCGGAAGAAGGTGGGTGACGAGGGGCAGGGTTCCCGTCCCGGGGCCGGCCGGGCCGGGCCGCGCTCCCCCCATGTCCCCCCCCACCCCGGGCCGTGGCGGGAGGCGTTGCGAACTTTTCTTTTCCCTCCGGGGGTTGTCCCGCCCCGCCCCGCCCGAGGCGCCGAGGGGGAGCGGCCGCCGGGCGCCCGGGCCGGGCTGGCCGCGCTGAGGGGCCCGAGCCGGGCCGCGGAGCCGCCGTGTCCCGTGTGTCCCCTCCCCTCCCCGGCCCCGCCGCCCCGCGCGGGCGCTCTGGCCGCTTCCTAACATGGCTGCTGGGCCGGAGCAGCTGCGCCGAGCGCGGCCCGCGGTGGGCCCGGAGAGGCCGCTGCCTCCGCGACGGGCGTGCGGCGGCTCCCCGCCTCTCCCGCAGCCTTGGCAGAGCGTTTTATTGACATTCCTGCACGGCGACATGGAGCAAACCGAGTATGCTGTGCCGCCCGTCCTCAGCAGTGACCCCTTGCTCCTGGCAGCTGTGGACTCTCAGGCTTTTTTTTTTTTTCTTTTTCATTTTGGAAAAACCTACTTGAACCAGCAGGGCTCTTTCTTTCTTTGTAGCACGATGTGTGATACTGTGTTTTACATCAGGAAAGAAATAGAAATCATATGTGAAATGCATGAGAGCCTCTCGCTCTGCGTGCTAGGCGCTGCAATAAGCCGTGCCCCAGAACGGCCTGACGGGAGCGTGTATTGCCACTGCGTCCCCGGGTGATCCGTCAGGCTTTGTGTCACTGGGGCCTCGGCTCTTTTCAGCTGTTCTGAAGCTCTTCCTGTAGTATTTTCAAGCAGGCAATTGCTTCTAGTGAGGGAAGTTCCTATTTCAAATCGTTGTGTCTTTGGCAGGATAAATAGATGAAAGGCAAGCTCGATGGGAGCCTCTGTGTGCTTTTCAAGCCCCTCTGTGCATCCTTTCAAGCTGGTTTTAAGATGTCTCTGAACTATAGGTTTTTAAATGTCTGTTTTTAGTATTTTTGAGTGAATGTGCAGTCACTCCTGTGGTTATGGCTACGGAAACCCCTCCAGGCCATGGCTACAGCAGTATCGACTGAACCACTGAAATATTATTCTTGGCTGCTGGCTAGGCTCCTCGGCTCTGGAAGATTCCGTTTCGAGTGTCGGGATTCTCTCTGCCATATCGGCTCACCCACTCATGCTTAAATCACAATGTTGGATGGCTTGGTTTTTGTTTGTTTTGGTTTTTTTTTTTTTCTGCACTATTGTCCGTGTCCAAATCGAGTTGATTTTGGGCAACCAAACTTGATTGTGTAGAGGGTGCAGACGATAGCTGAATTTGTCTGAACTGTCGAGCATCTTGCTAGCCTGAGCAAAAAATAATTCCTGCTCCTGCTATGATGTGATGGAAACTATTTTCATGTTGGGATAGGTTCTGTTTTCAACTGTAGTACCAGCAAAATCTCAGCGGAGGTTATTTTGTCAGTGTTGGCAGCATACTCACGTGAGTGTAGGCAGGATTTCTGCTGGCCTGGCCTTGGGTGCCTTTGTGGTGTTGCAGTCATGTGCTTTACAGAGCAATTTCAAGAAAATGACTCATGCAAACCGCTTGAGAAGGCACTGCTGCTCTGTTTCTTAATAGGACGCGAAATGAGAAAGACAGTATAGTAGCTAGCGTTCCTGTAGCCCTTGGCCATTTATAGCTGTTGGTCGTTTCTGAAAGTGACTTCAGAGAAGTGATTTGTCTGCCTCTTCCCTGTTAAAATATCCAAATATGAGAGCTGTCAGTACAAAAGCTTGAACATGTGTGCTGCTGTACTGCATTAGGAGTCTTGATTTATTTTTTGGATTTGTACTCATGTTCTTTCGCTTTACTCACTTTTTAAATTATTAAATGTTTAAGGTGTGTTGTTCATGGAGAGATTTTTGCTTTTACAACTGTTAAACTGTGCAGCCTAGGATCATATGCAGTTTATTAGTCCTTTGTGTAAGTCTGGAGTAAACTCCTCTGGTGATACTAAGATAACAACTGTCACCTGTAGTGTGTAAGGCATTGTCTTGCCTTTAGCTAGTGAAAAAAAGAGTTTGTATGTGAGTGATTTTTTTTTTTTCTGTTGTAAACCACATATATTTTTTTAAGTTTAGAAAATTGTTTATGATTTTTTTTCAGCAAGCACTAGAACTAATAGAGACTCTTTTCTTGTGGACTTCTACGACTTACCTCTGCTTCCATTTCCCCTCCCTCAGGTTCCCCCTGCATCTCCATCTAGCAGGTGGCTGGTTCAGTGCAAGGTTCGTGTTGGTGGCCTGAGCGGCCACTGCCACTGGAAAATGTTTCTCTGGCAATCGGTCAGTGGCCCCAAAAGCTGTCGAAGCTGGAGTGGGGACAGGTGGGCTGCCAGTGCGTTGCGTAAGCCTGTTTCCTTGGCTAAAATTGCAGCGTGAGGTGTCCAGTGCCTTAGGGTGAGCACAGCTGCACTGACAGACTCTCAGGAGGCTGGTAATTAAATTATACATGATCTGGATACAGATATGGCTGATGCGCTGTATTGATTAGATTATTTGAAAAGCATAAAATTAGCCATGTTAAGGTGCGGAGTGGCTCAGCTGCAGGAATTGCATGCATCTTTCCAGTCTGTCCCTTATCACAACCTCTTCTTGAAGCTTCCCTTGCCTTCAAGGTATGGTTTGCTGGAAGGATGAGCGAGCCATGTGTACCATCCTAGGGACGCCTGCTCAGTCGGCTCCCTGGCGAATTGAACTCTCTGCGCTCTGATGCTTTTTGCTGGATCTCATTGCCCCGGACTCGCCTCAGGCTGCTCCGACCCATTGGTGACTAGGATTTGCTGCAGCCTCTTGGCTGAGGGAGGAGGAGAATGGCTTGGATCGTGGTGTGTTCTTGTTTGCTAATGCAGATTCTTTTATTTGTGAATAATAACAATTAAAAAGCCATTATACTTGTGATCACATAATGGGATACTGGAGTTCAGGTGAGAGAGCGCTCCTTTCAAAATTATTGAAGTCAGCAAGTTGAAAAAAATGATGCTTCAAGTTTATTGAGTGTACCTTTTTGTTATGTAGGACCAGTGTGGTAAATTTTGCATGCTTAAGAAGCCTGATAACAGAAACTTTTTTAGATGCTAAAAAAATCCCTGCATATAGGGATATAGTCATTTGCTACTCTGTTATGATGACTGAATGCTGGACAAAACCTGAAATCACTGTCAGGTGCAGATTTCATGAAGGATTCAATAAATCATTAATAACAACACAGTGATGAATTGCAGTATCCCTTTGAAACCGACATGCAAAAGTTATGTATATTTACCAAGAGCATTTCGGTAGGAAGATTCATTCATATATACTAACTCCTCTATAAATAAATAGCCTTTTCAGTTTTCCTGCAGCACAGAAAAAAATGCTCTTAGTAAATGGAGACAAGTGCCATTGTATTTCAGGGTGAGAGAGCTGGGCCTGTCCAGCCCAAGAGAAGAGGAGGCTCCGGGGAGACCTGAGAGCGGCTCCCAGTGCCCAAAGGGGGCTGCAGGGAAGCTGGGGAGAGACTCCTCAGCAGGGCCTGCTGGGACAGGGCGAGGGGTCATGGTTTTAAAATAGAGGGAGGTAGATTTAGCTTAGACATAAGGAAAAAAATTTTTACAGTGAGGGTGGTAGAACACTGGCCCCAATTGCCCAGCGGGGCGGTGGATGCCCCATCCCTGGAAACATTCCAGGCCAGGTTGGCCGGGGCTCTGAGCAACCTGATCTGGTTGGAGATGTCCCTGCTCCTGGCAGGGGGCTGGACTGGGTGGGCTTTACATGTTCCTTCCCACCCAAACCATTCCATGATTCTATGATTTCTGCCATAATACAGATCTCAAAGAGAATAAGTGGTTTCTTTGAAGTCTGGATCTATAGCGTTATGATATGTCTAAGTGCTCTGTTAGGATTTTAAGTACGTGCTCAAAAGCATAACAGTGCATTTTGTCTTGGTCGTGTCGTATTTTAAAAGGGTAACAGTAGATTCCAAAAGCTCAGACTTCTTAGTTTTCCTTTTAGCGTGTAACTGCGCCACAATTCATGGCTCCGTGTGCCTGTGCTGTGACTCAGTCTGTGCATACGCGTGCGCTTCGGCGGGGATGGAGAGGAGCCCTTTGCAGTTTAGAGTCTGATCCAACCCCAACGCCTTCTGTGAGACAGCCTCTGTTCATTTCACTGGAAACAATGGGGTGTCTTTTTGTGACCTTATTCTTGTCAGCCATGGTGTTTGCGTGGCCTGTTACACAGAAGCACTACTGGGAAGATACAATACCGGTTGCATTCACCGTATCGCTTGTAAAACGTCACAGGCTGTAGAGTTCCTTTCCGTAGGGAGCGGAATGGGCTGATTCCCAGGCAGGCTACTTCTGTAAGTGTAACCTTTTCTCTTGCTGGTGAAATGAGCTGTGCTACAGAACAGAAGAGGAGGACTGGTAAATGCTTGCAAGACAATGATAATTTCCACAAAGGAGCGTGAGCTTGGTTGACCCTTAGGTTCCTTTCTGTACAGATTAGTAGGTTACAGGCAATAGTGGGATCAGTTGCATCAGGATTTACCGATGTGGCAAGTACTCTGATTTTCTAAGCTAGAAATTCAAACTTGTTTTGCAGAGTTCTGCTCGTGCCTGGTAAAATAAGTAGATTGATTTTCCTGCCCCAGCTCCCCCCACTTCTTCCCCCCAGTTTTATAACTGGCAGTTATCAGAAAGCACTTAAACTTAAAAGAGTTCACAGTGAGTTCTTCTATCTCATGTTTCTCAAGAGGCTTTTAAAATCTAAATCTACCCTCTTATATGCTTAAATAAACAAATAAACAAAAATGAGTGGTATTCCTGACCTGTTAAATGTTGTAGATCTTTTCCATTTAAGGCCATTCAGTACTTGGCTCTGGAAGGATGTTACGCCTGAATTCACAGCACTCTGAGCTGGTTGTCTGTCTGTCTGCAGAGTGATGGGGCTTTGTCCTGCTTTCCTCTTGCAGGGACCTGGAGTGGAGAGGTGTCTTCCAAAGCTGTCGGTTTAAGGAGATGTAGGCTCTGCAGCTGGACGGGCTGCCGGGCACAAGGCTTTGCTGCTTGGCCTTCTCAGGGCGAGCATTCTCTCCACATCTTTACAAGCAGTGACTGCAGGAGGCCTGCTGGCTAAAGCTTTCTGAAGGCTGTGGCCTTGTGGGCTGGGTGGGTGGGTTGGTTGGTTGGTTTTCTCTTTGTTTGTAGTTTTGAAGGAGAAAGCCTTGAGAAGAAAAGGCTAAGAGGAGACCTTGCTGCCGTGTGAGCCGAAGGAGGCACCTGACGAGAGGGTGTAGAGTACATCGAGAGACTCTCCTCAGAGGTGCACGGGCAGATGAGAGGCAGTGGATATGGGAAATCTTTACGAGATACAAGGAGAAAATGTTTTACCGTGAGGGTTGTCGAATATTGGAACAAGGTTATATCTAACTTCAGCACATTGCTGGTAGAGTTATGGCTGTTTAAGTTTACATTTTTGCTCATTTATATGATTTAGTAGCCTGTGATCGCTGTATACCCTTCAGCAGTGATTAAAATTGCTGGGGCCGTGGATGCTTAAGTGGAGAATGAGTGAGTGGGAGAGAGCTTGCTGGTACTGTATTCTGTTTATGAAGTGTTTTGTGCAGTAGTAAATAAAGCTTTCAAAAGAGCACAGAATTTCAGAACAAAAATAATTAGTCAGCAGTTGATTTTTTTTTTTTCTCCTTTTGTTCCCATCAGCATTGTTCTTTTGTGGTGTGATCCGTGGATGAGCCGTTAAAGGTACCTGCTCTCTGTTTTGCACAGAAGGGAAGCGTATGGGGGTACATCCCTCCCCAAGAGGAGGGCTGGCTAGGTGGAACAGGGCTTAGTGTGGTGGCTCTGCTGATTTGTGTATTTCCAGACCCGAAAGCAAAATCTGTGCAGTCCGTCCTGATCAGTCTTGCCCCGTACCCCACACATTCTGATGGGATGTTGTGTGCACTTTGTAACTACAGTGCATTATCCACATTTTTTATGGTGGAGTTGCTACATCTTCTCTTGACAGACTTTCAGTCTTGTAGATGTAACAGGGTGATGTAACACACTCTTGGTTTTGCAGACTTTCTTTCTGTAGGGGGAGCTTAGTAAAGACCCAGTGATTTTTGAGGGGACAGCCCCCCAAAACATTGCTGTTGCCTTTTGTCATCTCTAGTACTTGTGTTTCAGGATCTCCTGCTGTATGGGTTACTGACTTCCAACTGTCTGTGAATGTTTAGGGTCTTGCAACAAGGTAAAGATCAGTGCTTTGATAATGTGTTTAACTGTTGAGTAGAGCATGAGCTCTAATATGCTTTTTATTGAAAACTGATGTTCTAAAATGCTCGGAAGATGTGATGCTATGAGCAAGTTCAATCCATCCCTGATTTTTCAGGCCCTGCAGACGTTCGGTGAATACTGTGCCCCATCTTGTCATGGGCGTAGAGCAGAGTCCGTTCTGCTGTACTGCTGGAGCCCCGGTCTGTGCGCTGGCAGCACAGGGTTAGGACCAGAGCGTGAACGGGGATATTGTGTGTCAGCAGAGACGGGCAGTGGCAGCAGCAGCCCAGCGGAGTCTGTTCCCACGATTGGTGACAAGAAGCCTTGGACTGTACGTGTTTGCTAATGAAAAAAGGGAGTAACTGACACTTTCCTGACATACATTTTCCTTATGCATAAGAAGAACAAATGCAAAGCTTAGTTTCTTGTAACCGCTGGTATGTTGTTTGAGTTTACACAGTTTTCACAAATACTGCAGCAGCTGTTGCCATACTTGTCCTTACTGCCTGAAAAGAATGCGCGTCAACGTGCTGTCTTCCAGCCTTTGGTTTACTCAAGAGAAAAGAACTTCATTGGACAATGCAGTGTTATAATTTGATCTTCCTTTGACTTAATCTGTGGGTATGGTTTATTCCTCCTCTTCTCTGCATGCACTTTTAAAAGTCTGTATCTTTTAGGCTTTTGTAATAACCTAATGATAGAGTCATCAGATAGGCATTGGTGATTCTTGATGTTATTATCAAAGGTAGATGCATCTTCTGGCAGAACAGAACTGTGGGTTAATCAGTGTGGTGACAACACAGAATTCACCAAGAAACAAATCCTCCTATGTTTCCTAAGCAGAGGAATACTCTTTGCGTAAGTGCTATACTGGAGAATTTCAGAGTAGAGGATAATTACTTGTAATTATGGAAATTTCTGCAAGGGAAGTTGTCTTAAGTTGTTCCTGTTAAGAAATGTAATTGTTGTAGTTGCAGCGTTTGAATCCTTCTAGGAGATTCCTTCATTACTGTGAATGGGCTTTGTGACCTTCTGGTGTATCTGAAATCACCCTTTTAATCCCACTCATCCATTTGAGTTTCTCCTAAAACTTAGTTTGGTTTAGAAGAAAAAAGCTTCTCTTAAACTGGGTCTGTTTTTTCCAGGAGTTAACAAAAGAGGTTAAAAATGAGCGTACAGAAGCACAAAAAGAAAGTTGCGTGTGGGTGAAGGTGAAAGATGAAGATGTGATACTCGGAAAAGGTGAGAACTTAATCCTTAGAGCAAAGGTGTGAGACGTGCATATTGTACACATGTGTTCTGGTAATTGTGGATGCCAAGTCCAAGAGAAACTTCGGGTATGGGTAAGAAGCTGTCTTAGCGCAGGGCAAACTGAAGAAGATCATCACAAAGTAGGCAGATGGGGCAAGGAGAAGAATATGAGTCGGGCATTGTTTCTAGGTCAGCGCAACGTGTTCGTCCCCTGCTGCGAGAGGGGGTGAACCTGCTCCTTCTGCATTCAAAATCAGAAGTCGTTCAGATGTAATCAGCATGATGCCATGCTCAAATACGTGCTACCTGCCTCACAGCAAGGCTTATGTCCTTGCTTGGTGCTGCGTTACAGAGCTTCCATTTACATGAAGGCCAATGTCTGACCTCTTTTGCAGAAAGCCAAACTTGTCTCAAATTGGCTTTGTAGGCACTACTCTGCATGGTTTGTTACCTTGTTGTATTTGTACGTATTTATGTTTGAGATCTTTGTATTTGAATTGAACACTGGAAAAAGAATTTCATCATTTGGAGGCTTTCTGATGAGTTTGAATGTCACTTGTCAGTGTTATGTGGAAAAATGAAGTCCTCCACTGCCAAATGAAATTACTGCTTTTTAGCATATTTGTAATATTCTTCTCTGTGCTACTTTATTTAAGCAGAAGTTTATCCCCTGCTCTGGTTAATGGACTCTTGTAATAGGGATTCCTGGGTCCATTTGTAAGCAGCTTGTGTTGCTGAGTGTATTTAACTTGAAACTTGGACCATTGGTTTGACAGGAAAAGCTGAGCATATGGATCTGGCACAAAACAGGCGGAGTGAAGCTGTGCGGTTTATTGGTGTAGCTTGGGTGGAGTGGTTCAGCCACAGAGTGTCTGGGGAAGAGAGCACGTGTGTGGAGGAGTGGGAACGGATTCCCTTGGGAAGGGGAGCAAGGTGATCCCACACTAGGCCAGAGAAATGCCTAGTGAGGGTAACAGCAGAAGCTCAGGAGGGCAGACATTTTTTGCTGGGATACTGGCTTTAAAAGGTTTGGAGTGATGAATAGGGAAGTACTCTCTGATGGCTTTCTCCTGTGCTGAGAAAACCAGGACTTCAGAAATAATAAAATACCTGACTGGGTCATTGGTTTAATTGGAATCATCTCCGAGACCATTACTCATTGGTTAGCCGCAGTAAAAAATGGTGGCAGCGTTCGTCCTGGAATAGTTATTAAAGCTTTACGGATTGTGCCATCAGTGTAGCTCACATTCGTTCCCCCGAAGGCAGGGCTGCGTGGCGTGAGCTGGTGCAGATGGACGCTGCTGTCGTCCGCGGCACCTCTTGGCCCGGGGCTGGCGCGGCTGCGCAGCAAGCTGATCTGGCGGCTGGGCCGCCCGGGAGCGGAGCCCCGGAGAGCGTGTTTGGTTCCAGGGGGCTCGGCGCCACGCGTCCAGGGGAGCAGGGCGGTGCCGCCCTGGCCCAGCCCGCAGGAGAAGCGCTCACTGGCTCTGGTGATGCTGTGCTCCTTGGAGCCCCAAGCCTTGACGTTGCTGTTGTGATTTTTTTTGGGGGGTGGTTTTTTTGTGGGGGTTTTTTTGTGGGTTTTTTTTTTTGTTGTTGGTTTGGTTTTTGTTTTTTTTTTTTTTTGGACAATGAGTAGTAAGTCGTGTTTTCAGAAAAGATTTTTTTTCATTGTATGGAAGTGTGACTCTTCCTATCAAAGTTGCTTATTGTTTCTTTTATTCTTATTTTTAAAATTTTTTAAAATTTTTTTATGTCTTATTATTTACTCACTTGCGACACTTAATGGAGTGAATGAGGATTGTGAGATGAACCAAAGTGTGACATCTTGTTGCAAGCTATGTTTACGTGCCTTTTCTGGGAGCACGAACAATTCAGTGGCTTCAGCTGTTTTAATAACCCAGATCTAGGCTTGTTTAGTTTCGTGCCTGATGTACACTACATTGGAACAAAGTTATGCAGCTGACATGAGAATGTTTACGGGATGGCCTAGTCTGAAACTCTGGACTTGGAATTAAGTTCTGTGGCTTTAGTTGCAAATAATTTAAATTGTCACTATTCTTTTGTTTTCTGTTATGGTTATCTTGTAACCTGCCGGGGATGATACCAGCTCATCTGCCGTGAAACTCAAGTCTGGAATGGAAGGAGAAGTAATTCCGTTGATACTCTGCCGAGTATCTGCATTTCCCTGACAAACCCGCTGCTCTAACTTCCTTCGGCAAACGCGGCGAAGGCAGACTATCCGTGTGCCTCCCCTACGGGTGACTGCAAGGGGCCAGCAGTTCTGCCTTCTCGTGAAGTGGAATCTCGCCCCAGCAGCCATGAATTAACCTCTATAAAACATTCTACTGTTTTTAGTCTTTAAGTGGCAGGAAGGAGGGACTTAGAAAGCTGATACATAAAATATCCAGCTGTGTTATTCATGTTAATTAGGACTTTACAGAGATTGTTATGACTTGGCACCATCCCATTTTCTGTAGAAACGTTAATCTGTTATGGTTGGAGAGTCCTTCGGTGGATTTCTGGGCTCTGAACCTTGGCTCTTGCTCGGATGCAGACCCACACCTGACATACCTGGGCAGAGAAGCCCCCTTGCCCCTCTGCCACGCCGTGGGATGCGTACCACGGTGTCTTCTCTCTCCAGGCTCGCTAGTTCCTTGGCGTGTCCCTGGAGCCTTCCTGGCAGTGGGAGTTCTGGTTTCCCAGTTACACCTGTGGAGGACCAAGGGGCCGTAACTCCATGAGTTTTGGCATAGCAGGGACTTTCTTAGCCACAGGTCCTGCTACCGTAAAAGACACTAGATTTACAGGACTTTGAAAGCCACAGACTGTGGAACACAGCTTCCATCTGTACGATCTTAGCATGCTGGTGAGTTTAGGTTGGTTGGAGTCCTGCGGACAGCCAGCCAGCCAGCCCTCTCACATCCGAGCCAGTTCTGTGTTTAGAAAAACACTTTTCTTTTAAAACTCTGCCTCTGTTCTTGCTATTATCTTCTAGATAGGAAGCTTTGCAAAATAAATAGCCACTGTTAGCACTAGCTATTGCTGAGTTAGATTAGACTCTTTTTCTGCTAATGCTCCCCGTCACAGGCTTCTAGCCCTGCGTAAGGTGTCGGGCTCTTGCTATACAGTGGCTGCTGTAGACAGCAGTTGCCAACATGGTTGATGAGTAAAATGAGAGTCATAGGCTCAGGCCCCAGGACTGTTTTGGGGACACAAATGAGCAAATAGCTTGTTGTAGACTTAAGGATGGATAAAGGATGACTGGTAGGCTTCCAGACGTGTTAATGAGAAAGTTCAGCGCTGCCTTCCCCACTTGGGAGTCCTGATAACGACAGCGTGCTCTGTAACCAGAGCGGGGGCTGGCCACAACGCCTGGCCTCGCTGGGGCTGACCGAGCTTTGCATATCAGCTAGTGGAAAAGCAGGGAGAATCATTTGTTCTAGACTTCTCATTTTATGAAGGTCCGATAAACTTTAACCTGTTTCTTAAACAGAATCACTTAGATATATTATAGGAGATTCCTTGCTGTCTCCAAAGAGAGACATGTACCAGTTTGCTGTGGATATCCGTAACAAATGATGTTGTCAGAGAAATTCCTTTATATTTGCTTGGCTACTAAAAAAAGCTGTCTGGATTTTTGAACAGTTTTGTTTGCGTATAGACTTATATCCGCTGGAAGTTGAGGGTAGCTCGAACAATCTGGGCGTATACTGCATCTTGGTGTTTTCTGTAATTGCTGACGTGATACTCGCACTGCTTGTGGCATATACAGCTACAGTAGACTCCTAGGTTGTTTACAGAGCTTTCTACTTTTTCAAGTGGTTATTTTGTCCTTGTGCCTCTCCTCCTGCCCTCCCCAATCATTTCAGCGTTGTGCCATGGATGTGTCTCAGCTGGACCCGAGGACGTGGCTGTAGCTTGAGGCTAACAAACAGACCAAGGGGAAGTGAATTAGGCAGCCTTGTTAGGTCTCTTCCAACCTGGGTTGTTCTACAGCTTTATGAAATAGGCACACAGATGGAGAAGGTGACTTGGAAATCTCCAGAGCAGGCATGCAGTGGGCCCTGTGGTCTGGTTGCGGTGTCTGCGCCTGCTCTGTACAGACGGCGTTCTGGGAGCCGTGCTGGGCAGGGCGCACCGCCTGCAGTCCCTGCTGCGTGCGGCGATTGTCCTGGGCTGCGTGAGGCAGACGCGTGCTTTGGTCTCTTGCCGTGTTGCCCAGCTTAGTCCAGTTGACCTTGTATGTTCTGTGGACCCTACATGGCGGCCTAATCTCACAGAGGCTTAGTAGATGGGCTCACACAACCTCTCGCCCACCTGGAAAAGGGATGAGTGAAGCAGCGCTTTGTCCTTAGAGACTGTGCTGTCTTTTTCTCTCTACTTCTAATTGTTTTAACTGATACACTTCTGTCTAATGCTGTTCGTTTCCTGTGGCCAAAGAAGGTCTTGCTGGATGCAGTTCTCGACCACGATGCTATTCAGCTTCTATATTTTGTTCTTCGCTGTGTCCTGCATGTTGTCTCTCCTTAAGCCAAAAGCGATGTGTGTGTACGTTCAGTGCCAGGAGTAACAGGGCCCTGGTTTTTTGGGCCGTATGCAGTATTGCACTGTGCGTAAACCAGCGGGGCCCAAAGCAGCTGAGGGGTGTGTTGGAGGAGTCGCAGGTGTTCTCCCTGCAGCTGAATCTCCATCGTGAGGGTGAGGCCCCTCAGCTGTGGGGTTTTGTTGCTGTTGCATTTAAACAAAGAACAGTTTCCTTCCTGTGTCAGAGCGCCGTCCCTCCACCCTCGAGATGTCCGTTTGGTCAGCAGTGCACGCCGGTTACCTCTGACACTTGAACACCAGCTTCTTGTGAGCATAGCTGCTCTTCTTGAAAAGTCGGGGAGTAAGCTTTGTTTGGTATAGAAAGAGCTGAGAAATTATTGTGAGGTAATATTTAACTTCTGTCTGGGATTTTCTGAGACCAGATCAATGCAGCTCAAATTGAAGGAAGAAAACATCTGCCTTCCAGGAAGTAAAGTTGTTTCCTCAGTAAGTGTTCCTAGCCAGCTCCTGTTTTCTTCAGTATGCCACCAGTTATTAGCAACACAATAAAGAATAGATTTCTCAGGCTGTGTGAAAGGCAGATTGAGCTATAGGGTACTATTTTTGCAGTGAAGAAATGTGCTTGAAAGTGAGCCAAAAGCTGTCATTTCCCTTTAAAAAGTGCATTAACGCTGTCAATCAGGAGGCTTCAGAGATTAGGCAAGTACAGTCAGCATCTGCCAATAAAATCAAAGATTTAACACCTCTTGCTATCAAAGTTACGTTAAAGAGAGAAATTTGCCATATGGGCATAAGCCCCAGCTATGCTTCGGCTGTGGTGCCTCTGAACGAGTACCTGGTACTTTGAGGTCTGCAGTGTTCCCCTGTTAAACGCAGTGACCTGCTCTGCAGCGCCGGGAGGAGCCCAGCGCTCCTTCCTCGGGCGTTTTTCTCCCGTGGTGAGGGCTGGTGAGGCCAGCTGTTAGAGTTAGCAAAGTCTCTCAGCGTTCAGTCACAGTGTGTAACACGTCGCAATGCAGATGGTTGGATGATGAGGAGATTTTTGAGTACAGGTATCACTTTTATATGTTTTTTTTTTAAGTGTTTATTCTGTACTTTGTGTAGCTGGCAGAAATTAAAAGCATTCTGTGGGGTCTGCGTGTTGCTTTCCTTGCAAAATGGCGCTGTCTTTGGAGCAGTTATTAGCAGCAATTTCAGCCCAGCAGGCCAATCTAAAACTCATCTGAGTTAGCAGAGAAATTCCCGTCATCTTCTACAGCTTTTGGATCTGGGTCTGCCCTACCATTTCTATGCCAGGACTGCTGAAGACATGGTGTGGAATAGTACGTGTTCTTTTTCTGACACTGTAGCTTAAGCTTAGGACCTTGTCATACTTTGCCTTTGCTGTCTTTTAAGAAAGCAGAGGGGTTTTTTTTTTTTGTGTTTGTGTGTGTTTGTTTAAATAGACTCTTATAGAACTCTGCAGAGTCTATAGAAATGTCCTTTTTTCCCTCGCCCTGTCCCCCTGCCCCCACCATTGCTTTTTGAAAAGCTAGTGTCTGGTGAGACTTTTAGGATGATGGAAACTTCGTACAGTTTAGTGATTCAGAAGAGCTCACTTGGTGTTCTGTTATGGGATAGTACACGAACTTGGGGAAGATAACATTCTGACAATTATAATTTAGAGAGTTGAGGCAAGAAGGGATAGACTTTTTATACTGTAAATTAATTTCAAGGATAAGGGACTGTTTTGATTGTTGTGTACTATTTGGTATCTGTTTCAATGCTGAGGAAATAGAGAAGATTTAAAGCCTTTTTAAACAATTTGATAACTGTTGTTTTTCTCTTTCTGCCAGTTGACTGGATATTGCATCAAGAGTGTTCAAGCTCTTGCACCCTTGTGTTTATGCAAAAGCGTTTTCTGAACCCAGTGATCTCTGTATTGTACATTACTCAAATTTCCTACGAGCTAATCAAGAACTTGGGTAATTGTGATTCTTTAGTGGTTCTGAACGTTCGCAGTGACTTTGGGGCTGTGCTGGGGTTCGGGGTGTGTTGCCGCCTAGGTCAGGAAGTTCTGCAGAGCTGCGCCTTTCCTTGAGTCTTTTCACATCTTGGCTTTGAAGCTGGATTGTTTCATTTGTCCTGCTTGGGGGATAAGACATCTAGATCTTACAAAATGAAATTGTAAACATGCTGCAGCACTTTGAGTTATAAGCAATTCAGCTGTTTTAAATGTAAATGGCATAGGATTATATACTTGATTTGTTATAGCTTCCTAATTCTGCCTGTCTCAGCGCTTTCTTGGCAGCTAATTGCATCACGGCTTAGAGAAGCGTTCCGTAAGCTGCTGCAGACAGCTTTGCCAAGTCTGACATGCTTTCTCCTTCGGTTACGTAGCAATGGGATAATGGCTGAGGAGGTGCTCCAGTGGCCCGGTTACTGTCTTCTGCAGCCTGCTTCACAGGAAGCCCTTGCTCCCCGGAGTCAGGAGGTCTGTTGTTTTGGACATGGCTGCGTGCAGTGGTTAGAATGAACAGACCTGTGTTTCAGCGGGTAAAGAAATGTAGGGAAAGACAATATTTTGCACAGGCACTCGGGGAGAGAGATGTAAAGTTCCCCAAAGCCGCAGTTGTTCCTGGACTTTTGTTTCATCCCAAAGGAGGAGCCTTTGAAGCTCACGCTTCGTGCTCGGGTGTGCTCAGTAGCCTGTAAGTTCACTGCCCGTGTTTGACTGTCCTTAACTGCAGAAATGCCAAGTGGTAAGGCTGAAGGTAAAGCCATTCACGTGCTAAATTATTTACAGAGATTTAAGGCATCATACCAGATTCATTCATAGTTGGCACGAGTAAACTGAGTGTCTGGGGTTTTTGTTTGTTTTTTGATGTATGTCATGAAAAACACAGCATTCATGCTGTGGTTGATAGGTGAGCTGTGTGCTGAGGGGGACAGCTAGCATGGGTTTTGCCAGCTTGGCGCAGGGCTGTGTGCTTGGTGTGCCTCGGATGGCGTGGGGTGCTGTTTTGGATTTGTGGTAGGACAGCGCTGATAACACACCAGCGTTTTGGCTGTTGCTGAACAGTGCTTGTGCAGTGTCAACGCCTTCTCCATTTCTCGCTTTGCCCCTGCAGTGGACTGGGGCTGGGAAGGGACACGTCTGGCCCAGGCTGGCTGAAGGGATGTTCCATGCCACATGACGTTGTGCTTGGCAGTGGAGACTGAGGGGAGGGCTGTCTTGCGAAGGTAGCCACTGCGCGGAGACTGGCTGGGCATCGGTCTGCTTGTGGGAGGTGTTGAGGGATTGCCTCTGCATTTCTTGTTTTTTGTTTTCTTTCTCTTTCCTTTGCTTATTAAACTATTCTCATCGTGACCTGTAAGTCTTCTTGCCTTTGCTCTTCTCTCTACTGTCCCACCCGTGGGGTGAGTGGGTGGGCGTCTGTTTTGTGCGTAGCTGCTGGCGGGTCAGCCCGCTGCGCGCTGTCAGGGCTTTCTCGGGGAACGTGGGTGGTGCGTAGCCTTCACAGGTTCCCCGGGTGCCCAGGGTAATGCAGCTTGTCATAAGCAGGGCCTTACTCCCTTCATTCCATCCGTGTCTTCCGCCATGGAGAAGCAGGACAAGCAGGAATTGACTGTTTATTCCAAGGCGTGATCCTTGTTGCAGCAGTTCCTCAGTAGCAGGGGTCTCGCCTGCCAGGATGCTTTGGTTGCAGTGTCAGACTGCAGCATCGTGCATAATTCCTCACCTACAGCCGGGCAGAGCTGGCAGGAATATATGGAGTGACCTTGTCAGGAGAAACTGTTTTGAGCTGAAGGCAGTGCCATGTTTGTGCTTACAGCTCCCATCTTGGTGTCTAGCGCTTCTGACTCCACAAAAAAGACTCCAGATGTGAAAGTCCTGCCATACGCTCGGATGCTGAAGAGTTTGTGTGGTGAAGTCACTTGCTACCTAACGGTGTTTTCCTGAGGTAAGGCAGAACGAAGGCTCACAGCTGAAAGTTTAACTTCAAATAGCAAAATGTATGGGTTTAACCATGAAGAAGAATTAGAACAAGTTCCGTAGGGATGTGGCTTGTTCTTCTGTGCTTGGTGGCTTTGCACCAAGAGTATGTTTCTAGAAAGCGTGGGAGACGAGCAAAGCGTTGTGGTGCTGTGGCAGGGGGTCCGGGCCTGCCTTTCCCCGGGGTCGGGCTACGTGCTGTGGCCAGTCTTCTGGGCTCAGGGGCTGAAATTCACTGGGGCCTTGGTGTCAGCTGTTCAGGGCAGTCGGAGAGCTGACAGATGTTACTGTGACTGGCGCCCAGGGAATGAATGTGAAGCAGACTGTCATCTGGTCTCCAGCAGCGTGGAGGGGCTCTCCCTGGAAGTTAATGACGGCAGTTGCATCGAACTGACACGGGCAGAGGAGCCAGCTGGCGTGGGGAGGTACGTTCCTGAGGAGAGCCGTCTGCTTCGTTAGTCTGGTGACGAGTAGGCAGTTTTTACAAGAAGAGAATCTAGGATGTGATACTTAAGGAAGGAAGGCAGGGCAAACTCTTTACAACTCTGCTAAATGCTCTTCCTATTACTAATTTTCCCCAAAATTACTTTAGCTTTTCCCTAGTTTTCTTAAACGCACAAGAGAAGTCTTGGGAGAGCAGGAATGCTTTTTGGTGCCCGCTGTTGCAGAACAAGGGTCTTGGCAGCAGAAATATGTATGTTCATTTTGACCTGAGAGAAGGTGATTGTGATTGTAACTGGCTAGTTACACTCATGCTTAAGTTCCAGACTCCTAGATACAGGCTGAATCATCGTCATTTTATTGTCCCTTTTGCCCGAGTCCAGATGACAAAAGTGTTGGCCACGGCTCTGTGTTCTGGATGCTGCTCTCTGAATGCTTGGCAGTCCCTCTGCGAAGCAGGTGCAGAATAAGTTGTGGGGGCTACCTTGTCAGCACTGCCGGCTCTTTAGCTTGCTTTCCTGTTACTGCTTCGTATTCTAGTTCTGCTGTTGAGGGAAATCATCTGTGGTTAAGTCTCGAAGCAAATACTTAAAGCTGAGCCTTTTGGACTCTTTGGGTTTGGTTTTTTTTTCTTCCCCCCCCCCACCCCCCCAAAATCCAGCAGGCATAACCCGGTCTAGTTACTTGTGAAAAGTGCAAGGTGCTAAATTACTGTTTGATTCCTGTTATTCAACCATATTTTTGCATTATGATCTCATAACCGAGCATTCTCATCAGTGCCAGGATATGGATTATTATGGAATTTCACGTATGGGTCGTGCATTGAGCTGCATTCTTTGTCAATGTGACAATGTTCCCGATATTCCTAAATCTGCATTTGGAAAGTGCTGGACCCCTGGCACCTTCAGCATTTCTTTTCTCTTTTCTGTGGTTCAGCATCCCTCTGAATAGGCTGTCTTTGGGCTCTTGCAATCCTGCCTGGCGCTACACCTGGCTTTAAATGCAGGAAGGGATAAACACCAGACTTTAACAGTGCAGTCTGGAGAGCTGCTCTGAGTAGTAGGTTGTCTGATGTGAAATAATACATTAGAGGGAAATTTTCCTAAGGGAAATTAGATGGAAAGATGCAAGTGGACTGTGTGTCTCTGTCTCCTTGAGAAAGTGTGTCTTCTGAGGCATAATTAAAATTCTTTCCAATTATTCTCACAACACTGCGAATGTGTGTGACAGTTGAATGACAAGCATATACGCAGACTAGAACAGGCAGACTGGATGAACTTAGTTTTCTGACTAAAACTTTTGTTATGAGCTGAATTCATTGTTGTTATGATACCGACATGAAGTTGATTCTGCCATTCCAGATGCTGATTTCTTTTCTTTTATTTTCTTTTTTTTTTTTTTTTTTTTCCCCCCTGCTTCCTGTTGTATATAGCAACCTCTTACTAGCTCAAGTAGTTTCCTCTCAATGTGTGCCACCCCACACATTGGTTGTGGTATATTTTGTCTTGTTGCAGCTGAAGCTAAAGCGATGGTGTGTGGCATCCCTCTCAGTCTGGGGAGAAGGTATATGGCTTCTGATGGGGCAAGGCGGCTACGGTTCAGTTCGTATTTGTGCAGAGCCGTTGGCTGTGTGCGTCGGTCTCCTGTTTGCTTAGAGCATCTAAACCCTTGAGGCTTACAAGACTGATGACCTGCCAGGTACAACATTTATTTCTCAAATAGATTAATAGATTTTCTAGTTTTACCCTTAATCTTATCCTGTTAATCATCTCAGCACTGACTGATTAATGCTTTTGTTCCAATAAGCAGCTAAAACTAGGATTCACCCCATTATAGATGTTCACGTTAGCTACATTAATCTGTACCCTCTTTGTAGACCTGTGTTTCACTGCAGCATAAGTGACCCCAGGTCTTGCAGGTACCTCCAGAGACATTATTAGCAAGATTCTAGTAAGCTTTACAGTCCTGCTGGTGGTTGACTTTTCTGCAAAATCTGGGGCTTCTGTAGTAAATCCTAGAAAACCTGGGCCTCACCCCGCGACAATCTGTGCTGTGTACACGGACGTGCTACTTCACCCCTTTGGAGCCAGGGTACGCGTAGTGCTGTTTGTACCAGGTGTCAGTGTGATGGTTATCTTCATGTCAGGCTGTATGGCAGGTCTGTCCAGGTCTTTGGTAATCAGGGAAGGCATATGGGGAGGTGTCCCCACTCGCATCTGTCGTGGCTGCTGTCTGACTCACCATGTCCAGTTGAATCCATTTGACAAATGCAGGTTGCAGTGTAGCCCAAGCGTTTCCTTGCTTTTGATACTTATTTCATTGGAAAATAATGTTCTCATTTGCACAGCATTGAATCCTTTGGGGTGTTCAGCCCAGACTTGTGAATTTCTTGACTTGTGCAAAAGATCACTCACAGTGGCATTAAAATCGCTTGTCCCTAAATCAGCTGAACCTGTTTAAGGGGTTCTTATCCCAGGGTTTCTACACTACAGCCTTGCACCTAGTTTTTCTCTATTGTTCCTCCACCTGAAGGGCCAGGTCTGAGGTGCTGAGGCTCACGAATGGGGTTTGTTATGGGCCAGGTTCCAGAGGGTTTTCATTTCTGTTTGTCTCCAGTCTCTCGGTTACAAACACAGAAGGGTGAGTGCCAGGCTGCTGCAGTGGAGCGTTTGTTGTTCCGTCTCCCAGTCCGCCCGTGATCATGCCGGTCCCTCCTCAGGCAGCAGTTTCGCTGCAGCCCGTGCTGCCATGGAGACGTGTCACCAGTGGCCATTAAACTGGCGCTGAGATGGCGACTCCTGCGGCTGTGATTCCTATCGTTGTGCTTCTGTCAGCATTTTTCTGGTTTGAATCCCGCTTTGATGAATTCCATCTCCTCTGTGTTCGTAGCACAGTACCTTGTGCCCTTCCAGGCGTGTAGCTGTTGGATATGACGCTTTGTGGCCCAACAGAAGCTGACTCTGTTACTTTGATACCTTTTAGTCATTGAAATGCAGCATTTTGAGTTGTTTCTGCCATCTGTTTTTTGCATAATGCTTCTGGCTTTCCCATGGTGTTTGGGAAGGCAGGAGATCTGCATCCTACCCAGAGAAGCGGTGGGGTGCGTGTGGGATCCAGCTGTGAGGGGGTAACTGATCAGATCGGAGTACATGTAATTCCAGTATGATTAGGGACCTGGTGTAATCCCTGTGCATAAAACAAGAAGTTTTCAGCAACAGGCAATCTTGTGGATGCTGATGACGGTACCTCTCTTGGTCAGAAATTCATTCTCTTAACTGTAGTGAAGAATATGCTAATCGGGCAGCACATCTGTGGGAAGAATTCAGAGTATTTACTTGCTGATTGTCAAATTAGAGCCAGTTTGTCGTAGTTTGTTTATGTGCTCACTAGAAAATGCACTAGGAAAGTGTCTAAGATATTGAGGACTGCTGCTGTGTAGCAAAGAGCGTACAAGGAGTCAGAGGGAGCGGCAGAGAGGTGCTGTGGACAGCTTGGCTCGTGTAAGAGCGAGGAGAGGATTGCAACTCTCTGAGCCTCAGGAGCAGTGAACTGTGAATTTGGAAAATGTCGCCGAGAGAGGCTGTTCTGTTGGGAATTCATAAAGTTTTGTTAAATTGGGTTTATTCTTCAGTGACCACAGAGTCTCAGGACTCAGTTTGCTTTCTTTTGGTCAGGCCTAGAATGCGCAGGGCCTGCGATTCGGCTGGGTTAACCGCTGGTGACCACGCCACTAGCTACACCTGCCGCTTTCTACGTGAGGTCTTTCCGTACCGTCAGATTGCCTGCGTCGGGTTTAACTTCTGATTAGCAGTCTTGGGTCTCTTGGGCACTGGAACAAGTGTAAGCACCTCTTTGAAACGATGAGCGCTTGCATCCCGCTGCTCTACTCTGCTCTCGGGACAAGCTGTGCTGAAGAGAGGCAAACGGAGCCGTGGCCTGACCTGGGTCTGTTTAACGCATTTCATTCCTTTCCCTCCACATCCCAAAAGGGGCTGTGCAGTGTGTTTGATGTTATTCCTCCATCGCCTTTGCAAGCCGCCTGCTGAAGGCTGGGGTGACTCGAACCGAAGGCAGGATCGGCTGGGGCGGCCAGGAGGCCTCTGTCCCTGCTTTTGTCTGCCTTGGGCTGGGAGAAAGGCAGGAGCCGCGGCTGTCGTGGCGTTGCTGCAGTATGGTTACAGTGAAAGTGTGTGGAAGTAGCATATGGAACACAAATTTGTTCTTAACTTGTACAAGGAAGCTGACTCCAGATCCCCTCCGTTTGTCTCATAGGTGGTAGAGGAAGAAGCTCATAATAGAAACAGGAAAATTGCAAAAAATCTAAAGATCTTCTTAAAACATGAGGATGTGCTACTGACTGCAGTCAGCCAGTGAACTACTAATTAAAGCAAGATGTTAACAGTATTTAAAGTTAAAAAAAAACCCTGTTGTGTTTCTTATGAAGCTGCTCCGTGAGCTGCAGTGTTGTAAGATCCTGGGACAGTCGCCCTAACTTCTTCAAAGCATCCAGCAGACAACTGCGCTTGTCTCCTAGCCGTGGCTTTTACTCACACAAAGTCCTGATGGCTGGATAAAGTGCCGATCAGTTCATCGTTTTAATTTCCATTGTGTTTTCTTTCAGCTTCTGGCATCTCTAGTGTTCGTGAGACAATTCCGTCTTTGTTTCAGTGTCGCGGTTTCGTGCTTGGCGGCTGGTGACAGTACTATGCACGGGGCTTGTGAAGTCTCTCGGAATTAGCTTGCTTGCATCTGTGTGAAGAGCTGAAGCCAGAGCCTCTCCTTCCAGAGGATTAGAATCACATCATTACTGGAGGAAGTTCAGAGAAGAGTGAAAAAAGTGATTAGGGGCCTGGAGGGCCTGATGTGTGAGGAAAGATCAAAGGGGCTAAATTTGTATCGTTTGGATAACTGACAGTGAATGGGAAACATGAAAGTCTGTGATTATTGAAGGTGTATAAAAAGGGCAGGGTCGGGGAGAGATTATTTGGAGTGGGATGATGGGGGGAATGGGATTACATTAATTAGCAAGGAGGAAACAGCTGTTAGAATAGGGAAATTTCCCAACAATCAGACAAGTTAGGGTACTTAATTGTCTCTTGGTATAAATCCAGTGACTCAAGCTACTGCTTTTTAACTTACAGATGAACACCCATAAAATGTTCCAGATAGAGGCAGGAGTGTAAAGCCAAGATTGGTGCAAAAATGTCTCTATGGTGGTATGTATGGGAGGTGGTTCTGCCCCTCTACTCCGCTCTGGTGAGACCCCCTCTGCAGCACTGCGTCCAGCTCTGGAGCCCCCAACACCAGAAGGACGTGGAGCTGTTGGAGAGGGTCCAGAGGAGGCCGCGAAGATGATGGGAGGGCTGGAGCAGCTCTGCTGTGAGGCCAGGCTGAGAGAGCTGTTCAGCCCAGAGAAGAGGAGGCTCCGTGGAGACCCGGGAGCAGCTTTCCAGTGCCTAAAGGGGGCTGCAGGGAAGCTGTGGAGAAACTCTTCAGTAGGGCCTGATGTGAAAGGACTAGAGGTAACGGTTTTAAAATAGAGGGAGGGAGATTTAGATTAGGTGTTAGGAAAAAAAAATTTACGCTGAGGGTGGTAGAACACTGGCCCAGGTTGCCCAGGGAGGCGGTGGATGCCCCATCCCTGGAAACGTTCCAGGCCAGGTTGGCCGGGGCTGTGAGCAACCTGATCTGGTTGGAGATGTCCCTGCTCCTGGCAGGGGGTTGGACTGGATGGGCTTTACAGGTTCCTTCCCACCCAAACCATTCCGAGATTCTATGGTTATTTCGCCTTGATGGCCATGTCTACGAGATCTAGCGTCTGGCTTAGGTGGAACTCGCTGAACAGAGTGGCAGGTAGGACGTTGTGAGAAAGAAGCCTTTCTCAGCTTTTTCACCAGGATTGAGATAATCAGGCTGATGGAGGTCACCTGTCTGTATCATTTGTTCTTCTGCAGTCATCCAGGATTTCAGAGGGTAGGTACTGCACAGGGTCAGTAGTTGTGTTCCTTTGATTCAGAAGTTTGGACTACAGTCTAGATAGTAAAGTGAGATCTGGGACTTTACTTTCAGAGTTAGCAATTGCAGGAATGAGTGATGTTTTAGATGATGTTTCCAGGATGCTGCTTTAGAAGGATGCCTTTTGCTTTTGTGTCTCCTGCAGTTATGTTCATACCCCTCCTGCTGAATCGCCTTCTTAATGACCTTTAAATGAGTCTGGGCTTCTGCAGGAGCTGATGGGCTATCTTTTCTGCTGATGTTGGTAATGTCTTAGTGAATCAAAGCACATTTTGGAAATTCCAGACTTAAGTTCCAGCTGAATCTTTGCCTTCAAGCTAAAACCTATTTTAACTGAAGTGGTGGCTGTATGGGGTCTTTTGGGCTGGTGTGAAAGTTTTCTTTCGCAGTACCAGAGTCTGAGAGCGGGCTTGTGTGCCATCACCAACTCTGCATTTGCTATCCCAGTGTTCATTTAAAGCAAATCTTTTACATTACTCTAGCATATCTTTACCAGTATAAACTGTCTTAGCACTCTGATTTTTCCTGTCTAGCTGGGAATAATAAATCTCCAGTTTGAAGAGATTACAGCTGCTCTGGACAAGTATGTTTCATGTGACCAGTAAAACAGGATTAAACCTCTGAGAGTTCGGTGAAGCAGTGAGCTGGTTATGACCAAAGTGCCGTCACGGGTGTGCACGCCCATGTGTGCACGTGCTCAGAGCAGTGGGGCGTATCAGCTCCTTCTGAAGTCCTGACGCTTGCTTCTGTCTGCAGAAGAGTGAAAACACACCACCGGCCCCGCAAGGCAGGGCATAGCAGATAGAGCCAGAAAACCTGGCTTGCGGACGGCTCTGCTGTGGTGTTACTTCAAGTCCCAGAGTTGCTTTAGAAGGTTGTCGGCTGCCCGCCTTTGTGGAGAGGGCCGCGGGCTTGTTCCCAACGTGCCTGTAGTGGTGTTCCTCCATGAACTTGTCCCGTCCTTGGCCTTGTGTTTTATCATCTTCAGACAGTGAGAATAGCGCAGGGCCCCCAGCTTCTCCTCACCCAGCCAAAGCCTGAGTCTCCCCAGCGGCCACCCTCACCTCCGCTGCCTGGGTGCCCTTGGCCTCTGCGGGCTGGGTGACGGCTGCAGCTAGTCCTGCTCCCTCCTTGGCCTCAGCAGCCTGCGCTCGGCTCGGGCGTGGTCCTGCGCCGGCTGGGAGGAGCGTGCGGCGGCTGTGAAGGGAGCACGTAGCGGGCTGCGTGAGGAGTGCGCGCGTGTGTGAAAGAGGGGATCGATGCCTATTGCAGGGCAGGGACATGTGTATTTGGAAGCCATGGGGAGAGCTATTGTGTGTTCCAGAGCAGAGGCTTATTGATTCAGGTGCCTGAAGTAGCGATGCTTTGAAGCAGAATTTCCTTTGGGAGCAGTGGTGTGAAGGGGCAAAGGGGAGATGATTAAAATTTAAACCGTCAGACCCAGCTGAATTACTTCTTTGTTTTTTTAAATGAGCCTGTATTACTGAAGGAACAAACGTTTAGAGCTACCCAAATCTATTTAGCTGCTGCATCACCGTGGAGGCTAGACGAGCGATAAGACGTTGCAGGGTTAAAATGCTGAGTGTGGCACGGGAGTGCCCGCCGTTGCGAGACGCTGTGTGCGGTGCCTGCTGGCTGCTTTTCCACTAGATTGCTGTACCATTTGTTTATGGATGCACAGTCACAAAATTACACATCAACATCGTTGTCTGATAGACCACTTTTCTAAGCTTTGCACCTCCCCAGGGGAAGTTCTGTTGCGGTAGAAGTCAGCCTGGTAACTGAACTGGTGCTTGCTGATGGTGTAGGACAGCGGTCAGTGTTTGGCTAGCAAAGAAGGCAATCTTCTCACAGTGAGCAGGTTTTTCCAGACAGTAAATTTTTTTAGGGTTTACGTTAAATGTCTTGGGCTGTTGTTTTTTTTGAAGGTCTTGGGTTTTTTTTTTTCCTTAATGGAGTGACTTCTAACACAACGTTAGAATGGAAATATCAAGGTGGTCCTCAAAATAATTTTGTCCTAGTCAGGCTTAAGAGGCTCCAGGTTCAAAGTAGTTGTCCTGAAAAGATTGTTAGAGGATTTCCTGATCTACTAATCTACATTTGACTTGTTTTCTGATTGCAGACTCTCTTGTGTGAAACCTGTCACCTGACCCACTTCTAGAGACTGGCTGTGTGTTTGCAATTTTTCCACGGGAGCATAAACGTGCAGAATCCGAGTATTCAGTCCCGTGAGGAATGACTGTAGCACATCTAATGATAATTTGTGTGTTACGTACAAAATTAGAACATCTGATAGTGAACGTCCTAAAAGATATTTATAGCAGCTCTCTGTAGTATTTTCAGTCTATGTGGAGCTATGTTAATTCCTCTCAGATCCCGTGCCTTCCCTGTGTTTTTATGCACAGAGATTGATCGGGAAAAGCTTGCAGGATTGTGCGTTACTGATTGTATTGGTTGCGAAGTGTCTTGTGGCAGTGAATAATTTCTGATGCTGCCGTGCTGCTGCACACCTTTTTGCACAGTGCCATTAATAGTCAAAGAACTCCTTTAAATCCAAGCAAAGATTTTATAACGTGCAGTGATTCTGACCATTATTACTCTGGTAATGACGTTGTACTTGCTAACAATCTATTGTTTCTGCTTTCGTCTGCGAAGTAAGAGGAGGTGCGGTAAAGAAGAGCTGGTGGTTGTCCGTGCCAGTACCATGGGGGGGAGCACTGTATTGACGGGGATGCTAATGCCCGAGCACGGAGGAGTTTACGGCGATGACCTGCTCTCTGGGTCCCTGGACTGGAGTTCCAGCTGGGGATTCAAACCTAATGGGTGTGTGGCAGATTCCAGCGACACACAGGCTCTTCATCTTCTTGACAAGAGAGGGAGCACAGTTAAGCTGTTTCTCCTGCTGGGTTGGTGCTGTGCTTCCAGTACGTGTCTTTGTGCAGAAAGATAGAAAATGGAGGGGAGAAGGAGGCCTCCTATTCTGGCAGTTAGGTAACTGCTGAACCTGGACCAGGGCTCTCCTGAGTATGAGATCTGCAGGTTGGCCAAACTTATTTCTGACATCCTTGTTTATTTTCAGATTCTGCTTCCAAATTTTGGAGGAGGCAGAGGGAAAAGAAATAGCTGGTTGTAATTTTTTTTTTTTAAACTCAAAAAAAATCCCCACAGTCCTACTCAGGGAAATGACTGTACCTCTTTAGGTACAGAAATTAGCACCTCTTTAGCTAATTAGTCTCATGTTGATAACCAGTATGAAGAATTTCAACTGTATCAGTTTGACAGAATTTTGTAAGTGGCAGAAAATGGGGGTTATGTAATGGAAGATGTCAGGTAGCTGCCTTAACTGTAGGATATGCTGTCTACTCCAGCTGAGACACAGTTCTGTTTTTTACTTCATTATGCAAGGATGAAATGAAAGGCTGGTTAACTGATCTGCAGGAAAAGCTGCCGCAGGACAGCACAGGGACACGGCCACCCTGGTGCTGTTGCGGCAGTTATACCTTTCCGTACATCTCCGTTTCTGTATGGTGTGTACACCCTAACTCAAAGCTGAGTGCTCTGGTGTTAACGTGGTGTTCGCATGATTGATCTGCAGCTGGATGTCTGTTTCTGTTACATATGTGTGAGCACACATGTGTGCACTTAAATTTGATTTCTTCATTTCTTTGTCTGACACGTTGTCATTTAAATGACCAAATCTTTCCAGACTCTTAATTTTCACATTATGTTTCTTATAAAAATGTTTCATCTTCCTTTTTCCCACTGAAGTGTTGTTTGAATCTTCTCTGTACAGAGTTACTGAAGGTCACGGGGCGCAGTCCCAGTTTGTCGGCGATGGCATCCAGGAACCTTTGAGCTGAGTGCTGATCGCTCCAGGCTGCGGGTCAGGGCCGTCCGGAGTGCACGTGGACATTCCCCGTGTACAGCAAGGCTTTTGGCTTCTACTCGCCAGCGGCGATCTCTGGTTGCTCTCCAGCTGTAGGTGTTCGGGCACTCGATGCTTTCCTCAGCGCTGTTGTAACCACCTTGATGATCATAAATAAAGCAGTTGTTGAGTGGTGGTGGTCAGATCCTGCGTGGAGCTTGCAGACCTCATACGGTAACTGGGAGCCCGATCTTAAAGCAGTGAGGAATGCAGAGCTTGGCGTGTAACCCGCCTCACTGCCGTGAGGAGTGGGAATAGACATGGCTCGGGGCCCTTTGCAGTGTGACTGATGTGCGGTGCAGCCCTGTCCAGTGGCTTCGTGAGCAGCTGGCAGCGGAGCTGGGCTGCGCACGAGCTCTGCGAAGGCGTTCTGGATGTGTTGAGTTTTGAGGAAGGAAGGGAGCTGCTGCTAAAAGGTGGTGCAGAATCGGTGGCTATCCGTTAGCACAGCAGATCAAGAGGTCTCATGGAAGAATTTGTTGTATCTTACAAATGAATAGACGTAACCAGTAACCTCACAAAATTTACAACAAATCTCTAGATATTTTTTTCATTTTAAATGGTAAAGACATTTTTAAGAGAAACAATAGAAAGCATTTATTCTCATCAAAACCAAAAGAACACGTGCACAGTGTAGCTGTATTGCTTCTTTTTTTCCCCTCAAATAATCTGGTACTTCACAAAACCAGTTTAAGCGTAGGTGGAAAGGGGGCTGTGTTAGTAAGCGCTTGCCTTTTCTGCCAGGAAAGCTGCGAACACGCAGGTCTGCGTCTGATCTGCTGCACGTTCCTCCTCGGGAGATGCTCAGGGGAATAGCTCGGCTAAGAGGAATTCTTCTGTCATTTAAAGGATGAACTAGGAGGTAATTACTTATGCCACCAGGTCAGTTCGTATTGATGGGGGCTGCTTCAGGACTCTTAGGTGTGGATAAATCCCTGTGGCTGAGAATTGCCTTAAATCCTGCGAGCTTTGTTGGGTACGTTAGGCGCTTGTGTGTTCGTACTCTCTAAAGCAGGTTTCCAGGAAAGCAGATCTCCAGGACAGATTGAGCTGTGCTCTTTGATCCTATCATGGGTGGCTGGGTGTGGTAATTGTGAGATTTCCCTTGGAAGTACAGGGATTTGTACCTGCTGCCATACAGTTACTGGTTAAACAGACCAGCCCTGTCTGGTGCGTGCCCATCAGCGAATGCTAAAAACGTGAAAAAATTAAAACTAAATCAATAAAATCATCTATTAAAGTCTGTGCACATAAATACCTGGCAGGTTCCAGGTGGTGGCTAGACAAAGGCTGCGCAGTGCTCATCCTACTGGAATTAATATTTCGGGGGGTCTTTGTCCTCATTCGGGCTTTCCCTTTGGTTTGGTGTGTTACCTGTTTGTTCTTGCACGTTTAGGTGCAGAGTTCTGCTGTGCGGGACACTGCTTAGCATTTGGAAGGATGAATGGGTTGAGTTTTCATCACCTCTGGACCCTGCTCATTAATTTGTTCCATTTGACCCAGTCAAATGTCTTGAAGCGCGTTGGACCATCACTGGCTACGAGTGAACAGCTGCTGACCCAGAGTTGACACTGGGATAAATTATTCAGTGCGTCTTGCTTGAGAATGCGAAGGCTTAATGGTGAAACTACGAAACTGTATTATTTCTCTGACATTTTGAGGTTTCGTTATTGCGTCTTCAATTATTCACTAAGTCTGTTCACCTCCTGGCACCCCGATGGAGTGGCAGGTCGGTGGCAAGCAGCAGACAGTGCTTTCTGCTCTTTGTTCTCGTGGCTTTTCCTTGTGGAGGAAGTGTTCCTGTTGCTTACTGTCTTAAACCTGTTTCCTAGAGTTATTCACATTTTTATAATTCACATGGAGTGAAGAGGCCACAGCCATCCCTGTTGTCTGTAGTTATTGCTAACTTTCTCCTTCCCTAGAGATACATTTTAGCTTTCACCGTGGCTGCATTTATCCTGCAAGAATGCCAACAGCAAAACGGCAACTTGCTGTTTTTCAGAAAATCTGCCATGGAAATGCCAAAGTAGGGGCCGATGGAAGAGGAAGTTGCAAGAAGGGGTTCAGGAGGGGTTTAGCGCTGGGAGCTGCTGACGTGGTCTCTGCAGGTAGTGGGTGCCTTGCCCTTCAGGGCCTCTTGGTTTCTGCTTGGTTTTAAAGGAGTTGTAGCTTGAAGGTACCAGATGTTGGAATAAGGATTTCCAGGTGATGCTGCCAGGGCAGCTTTCTGTCCATGGAAGAGAAGCAGGGAGTGACTCTGCACTGGAAAGCTGCCTCCTCCACAGAGGAAACCTTGCTCCTACACTCTTGTTAATTTTTGCTAGTGCTTTTGGGTTTACAGTAGACACACATTCAAGAAATTAGGATAATAAGGAATTCGGGAAGCAAGGCACTTTGGTGGGACTGAAACAAATCTAGTGAGTTCAACAGCAGAGTTGGAAATGCAGCCAGCACTCCTGGGCCTGTAGGAATAGATGCTGCTAACTGCTGGTTGTAATTCCAGGTGTTAATTTCTGCGTGATGAATAAAGGAAGGCAGGTTACACTGTTTCCTGGTGGTGCAGGGCAAGCAGTGTGATGTTTTGTGTTCCTAGAGCACGGACCCATGCTAGCGAGGGAGACGGTCGTGTCTCGGGGTTACGAAGCTGAGCGCTGGGATGGGCGCTCCTCTCCTGCTCTGCTCCGTCCCTTCTCCCAAGGCACAAGTGGATCGGTCTGGTAGGTTATTCGTGGCTGTTGTAAGAAGCAATGTGGAACCTCTGGGGACCGCGGTGCAAAATAACTCTTCATGCCAGTTCCCGCTGTCTCAGGTCGGTGTTGATGTGTGGGAGAAGCAATAGTCCACAGTCCCTTGGCCGTTCTGCCCTCCGTGTGGCTCCTCTGTACGAAGGATTTTACAGCAATGAAGCTGGTGTTTAGCAGGGAGAACATTTAAAATTGTCCAGTTTGCTGGTGCCCCTTGACCCTTTCAGGGCTGTTCAATAAAACGAGCAGTTTCCATAGCAACCACTAAATTGCTTGGTGCTTCAGAGAGCTGTGATAAAGGAGGTGAGTCCTTACAAGGAAACGTGGTTTTGGTGTTTCTCCCCTTTGCGTTACAAGAGTAATAATCTGGAAAAACTTGTTTAATGTGACAGCCGTCCTGAAGAATTTTTCCCACGTTCACCTTGGCCATAGAGATTTATATATTTAATACTTCTGCAAATTTGATTTTTCCCCTTTCCCCCATCATCCGCTTTGTCCTTCTTGGCAGGCGATGCTAACTGAGCGCAGACGGGGGTGGGACGGGACAGGGGAGCCAAGAGGCAGGAGCCCGTGTCTGCAGTAGATGCGTGCTGGGCTTCTCTGTCTCGGCCCTGCTGAGCACAAGGTTCTTCTCTGAAGGACCTGGAGCAGCTCCGTCCTGCAGGCTACACCTGGGTGTGAGTATGCTACAGCTTACCAGCACCCTGCGCCTTTCTACTAGGTATTTCATCTTTCTTTTGTCTTCTGCTTTGATGGCTCTTAGAGATTGTACCGTTCTGATTTTTTGTTTATCTTGTTGGCTTGTTTCTATTCTGAGATATGGATGTAGCTCAAGATCGGGGCGTTCTTTAGAATGGAGCCCTGGAGAAGTATGTTAGGGAAGTGGCTTCAGGGCTTGTCTGCCACAAAGCCCAGCGTGATTCTGGAGGCTTTCAAGGTGTGTTCCAGCATGCTCACAGCTCCGCAGATGCTTGGTTGTATGCAGAGCTGTTGCTTCAGTGGGATAATTTCTCATATCTTGGGAAAACCATGTTAAAATCCTGAAATGCGTGTTTAAAATACTGTAATGTAGTAGTTCTTTTAACATTCAAATTGCTGTTTACATTTGACGCTGACCAAAGTTGATCTGACTTTCAGCAGTTACAGAGGGTTTGAGTCATTTGGATACAATACACTGGTGAGAGACCTGATTGTCTAAACCTCCCCCTCCCTCCCTTTTTGTCCAAACTTAGAATGTGGTGGCATTTATGAAATCTCAGAGGATTTCTGCTGGATCTTTTCACTCTACCGTTGATGGCTAGATGTAATGTTCATCCACCTCTCTTAACAATCCTGAAGCAAATAGTTCCAGGTGAAAATGAGGAGTGAACTTGCTGGATGACCCCCGAAGTCCCTTGTGCTCCTTCAGAGATTGCTTGGAGACTGTCTTGGCAGGAGGTTGGAAAGAGTCTGCGTAAGATGCTTTAGGGACATCAGTGAATGCATGCTTCATCAAAATGCTAAGCTGTCACCTCTCCTTCGCATCTGATTCAGATTTCCAGATGGGATGCTTCAGGAAGATGACATTGATTTCCCAATGTTCATTTAAGCCACAAAGTTGTGGTGTTGAAACCAGAAGCTGATGGTAGCATATGTAATGAGTAATGTTAATTATCTTATCAGTCAGCTTCAAAAGGACAATCTTTTAGGTCTCTGAGTTAAGCTGGTACGATGGTTGACAGATAACTGTTTGGTAGGTGATGTGGCCAGCCTCAGTCACGCAGTTGAACAGAAGAAAGACTGAGCTGCTCTGTTAGTGGGTGCGTGTGGTTCAGTATCCTAAACTAATTTTGAGCCCTATCCTTTTGCCATAGACGAAGGAAAACTACGGAGATCCATTATGGTACTTTTGTGTGTTGTCCTGTGCATAGTGTGCTCCCTTGGCCGGAGAGCTGGCTGGCGGCCAGGTGCCGCACCTTGGCTGGATGTGCGGGTGTGCCCTTGATGATGTCTGCTGGAGTTGCTGGCTTAGAAAGAACAGAGTGGTACTGACAGCAACCACTGTACATTACCTGTTCTTATGTCCAGATGTCAGGATTTCGATCATCTTCAGTTGTCTCGCTGCAAGACGGCAATTACGAACCACTGCACAGTGTCAGTGTAGTCAGCAGTCGCGCCGCTGGGAAAAGACCCGTTGTCTCAGCTGTGAATCCAGATCAGCTGCGCTGGGCCGCCTGGCCAGCCCGCGAGAGCTGCGTTGGCGAACGCGGATCTTCGACGTGTCCCCCGCTGGGTTTGTTGGGAGTGCCGGTGCTCGTGACCGTGGGCTGACCAGATACTTCAGTGTCTCATTTCTGGATTTTGTGGTGGTTTGCAGTGTGATCCACCTGCACTTGCCCAGCCCGCCAGTGCAGAATGGAGAAATGCTGAAGAGGGGGCAGTCCTGTGAGCTGCTGCTCGGATGAGTGATTCGAGGTGAGACAGTGAAACTCTGTGCTGGAACGCTCAAGCTCAATAGCAAAGAGTTGTGGTGGTGGATGTCTTCCAGTTTAGGACATTATTTTTGTTATTCCCTCTTTTCCCCTTGTACTGTTTTTTCATTTGTTTTTGCTTTCAGGGGTATAAGAACAAATAGTAGCATATGCTTGTGTATCCTTGAGCTCTGCAAAGGTTCTCAGCTCTTTCAGGGTTGTTAGAACTGGGAGAATTGTATGCAGATGTACAATGCCAGTTACATATCAAACACTAGTAGAATAAAAACCATGTTACAGTGCTGAAACTAAACAAAGCAATGGGTAATAAGGTGTTAAAAACAGTCCTGCCACTGCCAGAAACTTCACTGAGAGGCAGCCTACAGGTGTCATCTAATCCATTTATTTTAAGTTTTGTGTCATTCTGTATCTATTAAATCTCTAATAATATCTTGCCAGGATTGGTTTTACTTCTGAGCAGGGTGAGAGGTGGCTTATCGTTTCTTCTGCAATTTCTAAACCAAGTTATTTAGCCAGAAACTGGGCTAAACTTTGTCCCTGTTGACTTGCGAAGGAATTCTAGAAGATGCTGTACGTGCATCTGCACCTGTTGGCCTTAAACACAGGAGGGTGGTTGTGCTTTCCCTGTGCTGTCTTTCGGCATGGTTGGTTGGTACTTGTCTGGAGCACTTGTCGCCACTCGTAGTTGGGTCTTGCTATTAAATAAGGCTTAAGAGTTGTAGCTGACAGAGCTGGGAAGATCGCCTGTTACCATGCGCTGATGGGCAGAAGGGTGAGGGATGCGCTCTGAAGAGAGGATCTGAATTGTAGCCGCTGTTTCTAGAGCGAGTCTGGAGGGGGTAAGACTGGAGCAACAACAACAAGCAGCTGTGTGAACAGCTGGGCTGTGCCGTGCCAACCCAACTGGCTGAGCGAGGGCTTGGCTCTTCGTTACTGATTGTTGCGTTCAGTCCAGGGGGCAGGGGATCCGTGCACAGTCTCCCAGTGGAGGTGGTGGAAACACAATTGCTCTTTGGATAAAACAGGACATGGTATTTCACATTGCCCCCATCCTGTTTTTCTCTGTAGGCTCCATGGGGCTGAGCGGAAATTTCCATTTCAGAGCGGCAGAGTTCCTGGAAGGGACGCCTTGGACACGGGTGGAGGACAGAGCAGCTGTGCTGCAGAGACAAGGCGTTTGTCAGACCTTGTTCTTCAGGGGAGCGGGGGCAGCGGCTCGGGGGCCAGCCCGTTGTTACCTGGGGTGCAGCCTTAACTTGGTGAGAGCGGGAGCGCAGCGCAGGCAGTATTTGTGCATGTGCTGCACGTGTTGTGAATTAAAGCGCATTCTTCCTTCTCCTTACATTCCTGAAACCCCACAGCAGAGATTTGTCCTGTATTTTTCTCTAAAATTTGGCTGTAAAGCAGTTACGAGGGGAGAGGAAAGATTCAAGCTGGTGCTTGGCCCCAGAAGCCGCAGCGGCTGTTCCCACGTTTTCCTCCTTTTCCTCTGTCACACGTGTCGTATTCGTCGGCCGCCGGCCTGGCTCGCGCAGGCGGCGAGAGGGAGCTGGCTGGAGGGTGCCGGGCGGTCCCACGCAGGGCGCTGGGTCCGTGTGTCCGGGAGGCGTTCTGCAGGCTCGGGACAGGCCCATTGAATGCACCATAGATTATTCGTGCTATTTTTGGCATCATCTCCTGATCTGGCGAACCAAGGGAGCGTTGTGGAAAAAGCATTTTCTGTGCATTTGCCTTTCCTGCCGAGATAGCTGGTTGTCCAGCTGAAGCTGACGTGCATATGAAGGTGTTTTGAATTTCCTCCCCTGTGTACAATGGGAGCCTTTGTGTAAGGCTGAGGCATTTTTCTCAAGTTTTCCATGTTTGACAGTAATTTTCTGCTCTGAGTTCTTCTGATGCCGTTCCAGTTTTGTTCTTCTGTCTGCGTTACCTGGTTACAAATCGGCCCGGCCTCGCTGCACATGCGGTTTGACAGAATTACCAGCCGAGCGCCGGGAAGGCGGGGCGGGCGGCGGGGCGGTGTTGCGGTGCAGGGTGGCAGAGGGACCACCGGCAGAAAGGGGAGTGCGGGAAGGGGGCGGCGGGGGCTTGCGTGGCCCTCGGCAGCTGGAGATGCCGAAGCCGGGTGGGCCTGGGCACGGGCAGCCTGCAGCCACCGCATCTCTGGTGGAGGACTGGGAGCGGTCGGCCGTGCGTGGGTTGTCTGCTGCGCGTGAGTCCCTGGAAGGGGTTACCCTACCTCGGAGGGGAAGGCAGGGCTCCCGGTTTCTGCCTGGCTCTCCGTGTGTCCTAGGGCAGCCAGATGACAGTGTGCTCTCACTGGGCTCCTACGTGCCAGTTAATCCTCCAGAAATAGCTGTTTTAAAATCCTTGTAAACGGTATACCGTCCTGCCCAGCAAAGAGCACAGTGTGGGCTGCCGCTAGAAACACGCCTGTACCCTGGCAGTAACTCGTTGCAGAAACGTGAGCTCGCGCGTCAGGCCAACGAGAGCGTGGTGAGACAGAACCGACCTCTGCAGCACTGCTTCCCTCCGGCTCTCGCAGATGTGTGTACGAGACGCGCTGAGGGCCCACAGGATTCGATGCCCTGGGCTCTACCGGGAGAGCTGCTGTGAGCCCAAAGAGTCCTACCAGAGCCCGCCGCAAATGCCAGGGCAGCATCAGTATTTGCCTAGATCTCTGGTCTGAAAAAGTGAAGTATGTTATCCGGTAAGAAGAGCACTGAGTTGTCTTGGGTTTCCTTTACTGGGCTTGTTTTTGTTGAGCAGAACGCTGGGAAACAGAGGTCTCATTCATGTTCATAAATACGATTTCTTAGTACTGTATTTTTATCTTCATTGCATGTTTTGTATTAATTATAAACTAATTACTATTGCTCTGCCGAAAAAAATTCTTGCATATTGATATTAGAAGGGTTAATAAAAATTTCAGAACCCTTATTAATATCAGCTATTTCTCATCCTGTTTCAGATTGCATGTGAAAATCTGATATTCAGGGTCTAGACATTACCTAGATGGGATCTCGGATGATGAGGATCAAAAAACTAACAGGCACATTTGCACTTGCGTTGCCTGGATGCTGCAGCAGTCAGTCCGGTGGCACCTCCTCGTAGAACAGACAGAAATTCCCCTTATGCATTAAATGGGCTGTAATCAGCAGCCTGTATACAGCTGGTCAGTACGCTGAGCAGAACAAACAGGACCCGTGCTTAGAACTGCAGAGGAAGATTGTGCCTGGTTAGGCAGACGCCGAGCCTGCTGCCGCCCAGCCACCGGCTGCCTCCGCAGACCCGCGTGTCCCGGGAGGAAGGCAGTCTTTTCCGTTCTCGTTTTCATACAACTTGTGTATAATCAAGTTGAGGGTAAAGAAAACCGTAAAACTGTGTTCTTGCCATGAAAACATGGCACGTTCTGAAAAGCATGGGCAAAAAGGCAAGTCTGAAAAAAGGAGGGGGTGGGCAAAATCTGAATGAGGCGGGAAGGCCTCTTACCGTTTGGATGGGTCCCGCGCAGTGCAGCCTCGGACCGCCGGCGTCCTGCACCGGGACCTGCTGTGTGAGGAGCCCCTGAGACAGGGACAGTTTTCTGCGCGGCTTTGAAGTCTCAAGTGACAAATATATTTTGCAAGTTAATTAATTAGAATAATTTATTTTTGCTTACAGAATACCAGCAGTGCTTTTGATGGTGGTATGGATTAAAGCACTAATTATTCCCTGTCCTCCTTCCCAGGCCATCTCCGCCTGGCTCTATGAAGCCTGTGAACTGGCTGGAGTGAGGGTGGCTGTCCACTGGACTGAAAAGTGACCGTAGGAGACTGCGGCATGGTCTGATTTTCCCGAACTGAAGGTCCATAGGTGCGCAGGACTGCTCGCTAATGACCTCTGTAATTTAGTAGCAGTGACTTGGTAGGATTGGCTATTTGGTAAAGCTGCCGTTTACCTATTAATGCTCTTCCCTTCCCACAAGGCTCCTGCAGGTCATGCCGTATCCCCGCTCCCCATCTCGCTGCCCACGTCAGCGGCTGCACTGTGCAGAGCTGGCTCTGGCTGGAGGGCTGGGTGCAGGTGCTACTAACCCACGGCACGCTCCTGAGTCTGGAGATGGGAACAGCAGAGCACGCGTTCGATCACGCTGGCGCAGGGAGAGGAGAACATAGTTTCTGTTGAGGGAGATACATCTAATGCCAGATTTCAGCTGAGAGCGAGACTTGCTTTTTGCAGTGTGCCTTGTTCCTGGAAAGCATGATGCAGAGATTGAAACAATGGAAAAGATGGCTCCGGCTCTTTGTATTACCTTGAGGGTGCAAAGAGCCACAGAAAACAGCCGCTGTTCGTTTGTCTTGTCTTTAGCAAAACATCATCCTTCTGTGCTTTAATCTTCTTAAAAGGAATCAATATTTTTTTCTTACTTGGGATCACTGGAAAATTAATGTAACTTTTACTGTAGAGTGAGTACTCCTGTCTCGTCACATGGAGTGATAAAAACGTAAAGTTTGCTGAAGCGTGGGAAGACTCCGTGTTGGGACTGGAAAGCCGCTCCTTGTCTCGTTTCTTCAGCTGCAGCTGCTGGCTCCCTGCCTTTCCTTTTCTTCCCCTCTTCCAGAGGGTGATTCTCACCATTTCCTCTTTGCTGATTTTTTCCCTTGATATGGTGTCTTCATTCCAATGCTAAACTCACTTGTGAACGCCTCCTGGGGAGGAAATAGGTGATGTGAATGCTTCTTATTTATTTTGTTTAAGGTCTCTGGAGAGCACAATGTGTGGAGAGCATTCTGTATGTGATGGAAACTGGAGGAGAAAGGAAGGAAGGGGTTTTTGCAGGAGAAAAATTGGCCAAAATCTTCCTTTCAGTTACGATTAATAGGTTTTTATTTTGGGCCCTGAATGCTGTGTTTGTATTCAAATGAAGTGGTTTCCAGGGGGGCTTCCAGGAATAGGCGTGGGGAGGGAATAAAAACCCTTTCCAGAAGGGGTGTTGGAAGTGCGCGGTACTGCTTTGCCCGCTGTTTGTGAATCCCGTCCCTGTCTTGCTTTCGTCTGCCATCTGGAGCCTGCGGTGCCTCCTTTGCCTGCAGAGCTCGGGGACGGGGACCCTGTTTTCTCAGCCCCTGGGACGCGCTCGGTGCTCCGCAGCGGTGGCAGGGTCGGATGGGCAGGTGCTGGGAACCCGTGTCCCTGCTGCCGCCGCCGGTGCGTCCCAGCCTGGCAGGGCCCTTCTCCTGCTGTGAGGGTGGTAGGGCAGGCAGCGGTGAGCAGAACCGGCCTGGGACTCCTCTGCTGAGCACGCTGGGACCTGGGGCCAGGCTTCCCCTCTCCCCGCTTTTTCTTCCCTTTTGTGACATCGCACCTGTAATGTGCTTTCTCCTGTTCAAGTTTGCTTGAATTTCTGTATGAGAACTGGAAGTCAGGTGAGGCTTCACCTCGTGTTTTGCTTGTCTCTTTCTCAGTTTTCCTCACAGGGGCCGTTTTCCTTCATGGGAGACAGGAAAGCTAGTTGTTGCCGTACCTATAGCTGGAGAGCGTGTTACTTGTCGTACAGCCTCTGTGCGTATAGGATGGGATGTGAGAGGGGACCGCACTGTGCGGTCCTTCCGGAACCTTGGAAACAGGAGCAGTAGTATTCCTGTCCTCTGCAGGCTGTGGGAGACTGGTCTGCACTGGAGCATCCCTCTCCCTCCTGCCTTTTCCTTGAAACCTTGTGTACAAGTGAGCGCTGGGTTTCTGGGCTTAGCTACCGTTCTGCAGCGGTGAGGAAACCGCGCATTCCCCTGATGTGCCGTCCGTCCTGGCAGCGCGCAGTCCGAGAGGGGAGGTGGCCGCTCCTGCCTTCCTCTGTGAGGGGTTGGAGATGCCTGCGCGCAGTGGGAAGTTCTGTTGCTGGCTGCTGCGTGTTCATGCCCGCTGCCCTGGTAATTGGATCGGGCAGGCTCGTTCGTCCCGGGCCAGCCTTGTCGGCTGAAAGGCCCCGGTCAGAGACATGCTGCGTCAAACCGCCTGTCGTCGGCGGTAAGGAACGTCGATAAATGGTAATTCGGGGGAAAAGGACCTAAGTGTACACCATGATTTGGATGACAGCTCGCTCGCTGCTGGGCGGGCTCATGCTTGACAGCCACTGCACGTTGTTAGTTTTTTGTATTTTCTTTGATTTAAAGCTTCACGCTAGTAATCTAATTAACACTGAATTGGGTTTCCAGTACAGTAGATTGTTTGATTCAATAAGAACACATTTATACGAAAGGTTAATGAAAATAATTTTGCTTTCATTGAATTCATTAGAAGTGGTTCTACAATTGGGGCTTACTAATGGAAAAGACATTAAATATTCATGTCCGTGAATTTCTCATGTCACTTCTGATTTTCCTGAGTCTCGGCCTCCCTGGGTTGGATTCCAAAAGAGCCTGAAAGCTCTAATGAAACACCAGTTCGGATATTAATTGGAAATTTATTCTGTGTCAGTAATAAGACTTCCACAGATGTGTACTAATATATCTTGAGTGCAGGGGTCAATTACAGATGGAGAGAAATAGTGCTGGGGTCCTTTCCGTGAAAGCAGTACTGTGTTCCTAGAGCACTTTTTAAGAAATGCAAATAATGTTTTATTTTCTGTTCTAACAGCTTTATTTGTGCTGTTGAAACAGCTTGAAATGAACCAAAAATGCAGCAAAGTTTGCGTCAGAAAGATATTAGCTGGACATGAAGATAAAACCTGAGTAATGGGCATCGAAGGTGCTTAAAGATTCAAGACCTTTTTATAACAGCGTCCGGATGTGTGTGCTGCAAATATACTCGAGTGCTTGGAGTAAACATTGCGTTGCGATTTCTACGACCTCTGACCCAGTTCTGGATACCCCCTGAGCCGGGGCTTTGCCATTGTTTGATGTGCGAGCAGAACGTGTTTCTGCAGTTCTTGTGTGCCGGCTCCTGGTATCCCAGTTTAGGGAGTACGGAAGCTCTGTTTGGGAATACTTTGCAGCAGCGTATTGATGTCATTGCTGAGGTGCAGGTGGGAATATATGGTGACAAGAGATTTAAGTTCCTTTGAAGGTACTGCACGTTCCCGTACAGTGCCTGGTACGTAACTGCCCAGGCGTGTGGCAGTCACAGACCAAACTGTGGCATGGGATTTTTCTGATTATAGCCAATGTGACCGAAGAAGCCAGAGTGTGATCGTGTTGCCCGGTGTCCACCAGCACGAGGTCACGGGCGGATTTGTAATCGGTGACTTCTACCAATGAAGTAATTGGCATTTCTTCCCTTTGGCTTTTCAGGCATACTTCCGACAGGGTGTGGCCCTTCAGTACCTTGGACGTCATGCAGATGCACTGGCAGCGTTTGCGTCCGGACTGGCGCAAGATCCCAAAAGTCTTCAGCTTTTGGTTGGCATGGTCGAGGCCGCCATGAAATCTCCCATGCGAGGTAAGCACCAGGAGATATATTCCCAAGGGTGGTGATGTCTGCTGAGGTACTTAGAGGCTGTAGTTTCAGTCCATGGGTGACTCTGCCAGCATCTCAGAGGGGGAGAACCTGGAGGCCTAAAGGGAAAGATTTCAGGATTTGGCTTCCCTGCTGAGTCAGCCGGTGCTGAGAAAGGAGCCCGAAGTTGGAGGAGGAACAAAAAAATATTCTTCTGATTCAGTGGGACTGTAAGATGGTGATACTTGGCTCGAGAGGCACTGGAGTTGAGTCAGACTGGTGGTGTGCAGCACTTCCAGCGAAGTCTTTGCTAGTTCGTCTTTTGTCCAGTGTCAGTGCAGAGAGGTGTGTGCTGCTGTGGCCTTGGCTCTCCTGCTACCTGGAACAACCTCCCGCAGTGCTCTGGTGCTTGCCCGTTGGGTACAGGGAGTCTTAAGTGCTCCAGGCTAGCGTTTGCCCAGAAGGGCATGTCGGCAGCTTTTCCCCGGCACTAGTGGCTCTCAAAACACAGCGCTCCAGAAGGCAGAAAAGGCTGCTCTGCTAATTCACTTATATTCAGGCAGAATGTTGAAATCCCATGGACCCTGCAGCCATATTAGCTGTACAGGGTTTTGCCTCTCTTTCATAATGTCCCAGTTTCTAGGATTTTCCTCTCTAGAGGAAGGAGATAGGCTGCTCGTTGCTCTGTCTCTCTTGCGAGCTTTGTGTTGCGATGTCCTAATGGTATTTCCTGAGAGAGAACATGGCAATTCTCATCCTCAGCAGATGCTGCAGGGCTTAGGGGCCAAGAAGCGCTTAAATGAAAAAGTGTGCCTGTTGTGTTTCTTTTTTTACAGTGTTTTTCTCCAACCTGTAAAATTAATTCATCTGGAAGTTTGTCCTATATAGCAGTTTCCTTGTGAAGCTAATTTCATTTGGTACCCAAAAGTACTGTGGCTGCTGCTCAGAATGCAGGTGACATGGTATTTCTATGTAGGCATCCCCAAATTTGGCTGGATGATCTTGCTGTCCTGTTGCACTGCAGCTGTATATTTGTACTGCTGCTCCCTCCTGTGCTTCTTAGGGTTGCTGCTTTCCAGTTGTTACTGCTGATTGATTTAGTAGATTTTAGGTCAGCCTTGTTTATAAAGTACTAGTTTTACTTTGAGAGTGTTTAAGTACTTGTCACAGTTTAGCCCCAGCCAGCAACTAAGTACCATGTGGTCACTCACTCACCCTGTCCCCTCCCGGGGGGACAGAGGAGGGAAAATATAACGAAAAGCTTGTGGGTTGAGATAAGAACAGAGAGAGATCACTCAGCAGTTACTGTCACGGGCAAAACAGACTTGACTTGGGGAAAATTAAGTTAATTTATTAACAATCAAATCAGAGTAGGGTAAGGAGAAATAAACCCAAATCTTAAGGACACCTTCTCACTCCTCCCTGCTTCCCAGTCTTAACTTTACTCCTGATTTTCTCTACCTCCTCCCCAAGCGGCGCAGGGAGACGAGGAATGGGGGTTACGGTCAGTTCATCACACGTTTGTCTCTGCCACTCCTTCCTCCTTGGGGCGCGGACTCCTCACACTCCTCCCCTGCTCCAGCATAGGGTCCCTCCCAAGACAGACAATCCTCCATGAACTTCTCCGGCGTGGGTCCTTCGTGCGAGCTGCAGTTCTTCATGGACTGCTCCAGCGTGGGTCCCTTCCACGGGGTGCAGTCCCCAGGAACAGACTGCTCCGGGCCCCCACGGGGTCGTGAGTCCTGCCGGCAATCCTGCTGCAGCACGGGCTTCCCGCGCGGCCACAGCCTCCTCTGGGCATCCACCTGCTCCTCTGTGGACCTCCAAGGGCTGCAGGGGAATCTCTGCTCCAGGGCCTGGAGCACCTCCTCCCCCTCCTTCTTCACTGACCTTGATTTCTGCAGAGTTGTTCCTCTCACATATTCTCACTGCTTTCTCGCCACTGCTGTGCTGGGCCAGATGCAGGCAGCCACCCACGCTGGGGCTGAGGCCCACACCTCCCTCCCCTCTCCACTGCTGCTTTCTTCCCCTTCTTAAATACGTTATCACAGAGGCGTTACCGCTGTTGCTGATGGGCTTGGCCTTGGCCAGCGCCAGCTCTGTCTTGGAACCGGCTGGTGCTGGCTGTGTGGGATGTAGGGGAAGCTTCTAGCAGCTTCTCACAGAGACCACCCCTGTAGCCCCCCTGCTACCAAAACCTTGCCACGCAAACCCAGCACAACACTGTACTACTGTAACGACTGCTCAGAGTCTCAGTCCCGCTGTGCTAGCGCTTAAGTCGTTGTTCTGGTCCCCTTTCCAAGAGCGCGCTGTCTAGGAGAGACGCAGAAGATCTCCCTGGGTATTGTCTGTGGTGTAAAGCCAGTCCGTTGTAACGTGATTCCACCAGGATAACAGACTGTTTGAAGCCATGAATTGACTGGTGTGAGAAGGAGCTTCCGGGATCCTTGCATTCAGAGTAAGAAGAGGAGCAGCCAGAAAGGCAGATGGGCCATAAGTGTCAGTGGTGTGCTGGAGACCATTAAATGCAGTCACTGAGGGAGTCAGCGTGGCTCTGCAGCTCATAGAGATGAAGGTGAAACTCCCTTCCCAGTAACCGAATCATGGGCTGCACCGTTCACCTGGGTGTGGCTGTTTCTTCCCTTACCATTGCTGTTGGACAAGAGCAGGAACGAACTGCAGGTCTGCCCTTCTGTTGCCATGCTGGTTCTCCCTCCCTGCTGCACTTCAGGGTTACCAGGACCACTTCCCTTGTGTTTTCCTTGGTTTTTTGTCCTTTGTCCTTGTCTGCACCCATCTCCCTCCGTATGTTTGCCTGGATTACCTGTCTAGGATCGTTAAGTAAGCTCCTTAAGACAAGAACTGAGTTTGTACCTGCTCTTGCAGCAATAAGCGTGATAAGTGGTGGCATGGTACAGCAACTATTTCTGTCCTCTTACATCTGCATTTACTCCCAGGATCTAATTGGATGTCGGTACTGGCAGCGCGTTCACGCTGTTTGCATCTGCAGAGGAGTGCTAGAATCCTCTTTTGTCGTTGTTTGTGCACTTGGTGATTGCAGAGAGGCAGAAATGATGAAGACGGGGAGCGCATGGCTTTCCGAGGTTGCTCTGGTAGTGTTGATTCAGGTGAGAGCATCTGATGAAGAAATGCCACTTGGTCAGCAAATTCTGGAGTCCCGTCAGGCTGATGTCCTTACTGAAACATGGAGCCAAGATGTTTTGCCATTGAATGATGGCAGCAGTTAGACCAGTTACACATGGTGTGGTGGGTGCAGTGCTGTCATTCTGCGGGAGTACCTTCTCCTGCAGAAGATGGAGCAGCTTCTTTCTGCAGTTTTTGTCACCTCTCTTCATGGACATTGTGTGCTGTGGTATCTGGACAGGCACAGATTTTGCCAACGTTAAGCTGAACGTTTGTGCTGAAGGAGCGGAAACGGCCGTGCTCTCATACACTGCAGGTGCCCCACTTCGTCTTCTACAAAACTCCACAGGTGTTTGCTGCATTCCTTCTGCCGTTAGGCCAGTCCTCGGAGCTCAGTGTGCGACCGCTCTGCATGCTGATGCTGTCTTCCTGAAGTGCTTTCTGCAAGGAAAACATCAGCTTGCTAGTTGGTCTGTCTTGATGTACTAGATGCTAGATGATGCGCTTGAGCCCTGAGCTCCTATAATAAATCTTGGTTGGATTTGGGCAACTCGTGTATCGTTTGCTTACCAGAAAATGAAGATGAGTTGTGAAGATGATTTCTAGATGCAAATAACTTGGTTTGTTGAGTAACTGCCTTTGTTTTTGTATTTCAGAGTCCCTGGAGCCCACTTATCAACAGTTGCAGAAGATGAAGCTGGACAAGAGCCCCTTTGTTGTGGTGTCTGTGATTGGCCAGGAACTTCTGACTGCGGGCCACCATGGGGCCTCCGTGGTGGTGCTAGAGGCTGCCCTGAAGATCGGCACTTGCAGCCTAAAGCTGCGGGGATCAGTGTTCTCTGCTTTGAGCAGTGCGTACTGGTCCCTTGGGAATACGGAGAAAAGCACTGGATACATGCAGCAGGACTTGGACGTAGCCAAGACTTTAGGTAAGAGTTGTCCTTTCACTCACTTGAGCGCTGGGTTCGTACAAATGAGCTGCGTTGATGGTCAGCATCTCTTTAATGCTCGGGTTTCTGTGGAATTTCACAAGCTGCCAAGTCAAATCTGAAATTTCTGAAATGTGCGAACTGTGGGCTTGTGCAGCCCTGGTTACTTCTGTGTGTGAGGGGGCAGATGATCAGTGAATGTGCTATGGTTTTACAGGGTCCTGTTGTCTTCTGCTGTTGTGTATGTGGGAACTGGTCTTATCCCCTTGGGATAGACTCGGGCTTAAAACCTTAAATTGGTGTTAAGTGAAGCAATGTATTTTTTTCAAGAATTTGATGGGAAAAGGTACTCAGTCTGAGCTTCTGAGGCGGTTGCCAGCGAAGGAACAAATCAGGAGTGAGGCAATGGATGAACAAGAGAGTTTAAAAAAATAAATTGGGAAATACCTCTTGTGTATGGTATATCCTGCACAACGCTGAGAGCTTTCAAGCTGTCGGGATGCTGTAGGAGAGGAGACAGTGTGTGACACAGAAGGGCATAACCTTGCCGGGGTGGAGAAGATCGTGACTGAGGGCTCTAGCTGGGAGAGTGCACTGAAAGCGTAGGGACTGCTGCCTTGAAGACGGTGGCAGATGTGCTTTGTGCCTGAGCGGAGCTGTGCTGCAGAACTGCCTTCTGGAGAAAGCTGGCATGCTTTTTGCTTGGTTTAAGTCTGAGCTATTGACTTTCACAAACAAATCACTAATGTTAATCAAGGAGTAAACATGGAGAAATGGGAAATTGCCAAGTGTTAGGCCAAAGAAGAAATTAAAACAATCCTAAAAATAAGGTTAATGGCTGTTGTAGAAGTTTCTGAAGTCCAGCAAAGAGCAGAGTTTTGGCTGGGTATTAAACGTGAGGATGAGTTTTTCTCATGCTGGTTCTCACACTGGAGCATCACTTGTCCAGTGTGTTCCAGTCTTTCTGCTGGACGCTTTCAGCGATGCCTTTGTTAGCTAACCTTTGTTTTGTTTGCATGTGACTCAGGTGACCAGACGGGAGAATGCCGAGCTCATGGAAATCTGGGCTCCGCATTCTTCTCCAAAGGAAATTACCGGGAGGCCCTTACTAACCACAGACATCAGCTGGTGCTCGCCATGAAGCTCAAGGACAGAGAGGTAGGAAGCTTATTAAACAGAGCAAACTGGGACTCGGCACTGCTCGGGTTTTCTGGAGGGATATGAACGTGTCAGGAGGCCTTGTCTGTCTGCCCCATTATTCTGAGAATTTGGAATCTACGCGATTTCTCTTCCCAGCCGTTCACTTGTCTTTTGTTAGAGAAATTGTTTGTACCGGTAGATTCAGCACGTGAGTGAGAGCGGCAGGATGCGTGGTTGGTCCTCCTGCCTCCCCCGCCTCAGGTCTCAGTGTGGGTCTGAGCTCCCGCTCCCTTCCCGTCCCTCCTCCCCGTGCTGCATAGGCTCCAGGGCTGGAGGCAGAAGCTGCTGCTGAGCAGGTGTCGATACAGCATCTCTGCCGTGGAGCCCTGGCTGCCGTCAGCTCTTGTTGTCCTGTGGCGCAGGTGCTACCGACACAAACTCTTAGCATGCATCCACTGTTGTGCCCTTTCCAGACAAGTGGCTCCTGGTCTCGAGTGTTCACATAAAATACGCTCTGTTTAAAAAGTAGTGAAAAGAAAAAGAATCCATGGAAATCTGAAAACACCATGTTGTGTGAAGGGTAGGGCTTGCTTGGACTGGGTCTGATTTGCCTTGACCATTCCCATTCAGCTCTCGAGGTGTTGTGCTGGGCTCCCTGCCAGGCCAGGGAAGCGTGCTGCACGGACTGAGGAGTCTGTCCCAAGAGATTTCGACAGAAGGTTCACTGTAAGGACAGAATCGTAACTCTAGTGCAAGTTACAGATACAAAAGCCATTCGCACCCCCTCCAGTGGATTCCCCTCTACTGCGAGGAGGAAAACGGAGGGCTTGTGGGCTGCATGGCAGGTGGAGGCAGGGGGGCAAGTGTGAGTTCGTGTAAACCCAAGCAGGTTTTGGAAGATCAAAAACTGGAGGAGATCAGCTTATCGCTAATAAGTTGTTGAAAAGATCCATCCGAATTAGCCAAGTGCTTTACTGAAGTGTTATTTTATAATTTAAATACCAAGTAAGCCTTGGAGAGACGCGTCTTTCAATAGGCTGTGGAAGGACTGTGACTGGGGGAAGGACTTGCTAGACATTTTCATTATTACTTTACCATCTGGAAAACCTTGTGAATTACTCCTGATTTCCTTGTTTCTGTTCATGCAGAGCAGAAGAGCTGTTACTCGTCATTGTTTTTGTAGTTTTCTTGAACAGGGGTCCATGTTCCTGCTAAGAGTCTAATCTGCGTAGCTGCTCCTCCTCCGTGGGGTTCCTCTGAGCAGCAGCTCCTCCCGCCGTGGGGAGGGGGCTGAAGGAAATGGCAGGAAACTCGCTGTGCTGGCACGGGGCACGAGCGCGGCAGCCTGGGTACCCCAGGCCCCTGCGCTGGCCCGGGGATGCGGGTGCTGGTGCATTTCACTGAGTTTGGGCCACTGATCTGAACAGATCCCAACGGTCGATCTGGGAGGAATCTAGGGAATGAAGGCTAATCGTGATAGTTCTCAGTTTATGACACATCTGGGCACATAATTAACAGTTATTGACAACAAATGACTACTTGGTTTAGCAAGAAAGCTGAGCTGCTTGGATTTCCTGTAGGATGTAACCACAGGAAATTAATTTGGCGCTTTCTGATGACATCATCTTGACCACAGAGCTTCCTCTGAACAAAAAGCTGTTTTTCTTGGCCTCCTTTGCAGACATTTTTATAATGCAAGTGTTATAAAGTTGCGCTAGTGCTGATGTGAATTCCACCAGAAGGGAATTTGGTGTGCGACTGTAATGAGGTAATTGTTTTACCTCCAGCTGCACAGAGAATTGGCTTAGAAGGTAAAAAGTGCTCCTTTGTATGGGATACTGCTACCCTCAGAGGGAGCAGCGAGTTCCGAGGCTGCTGAAGCAAATGTCTGTACCAGGGGCTTCTGCTGGATTGCGCAGCCCGTAAACCCCGGAGGAAGCTGCAGAGGGTCTGGCGGTGGCGTTCGGATCTGTCCTCCCCCACGCCAGCCTCCAGGAGGGAAGCTTTGTCAGCTGGGCGGGGAAGCATATGAGCTGCTCAGATGGACTGAAGGCTTTAAACATTTTTCTCTCCCTGGCAGTTTGTGCAGCTCCTGTTACAAGCACCGTATTGCACCGAGCACAGTCTGTGCGTCCAGATCGCTCATCTGCTCTTTGCGGTCACGATGTGGGGAAACGTTTAGCCTGTTCTGTGATATTTGTGCCCAGAGAAAGAATGGAGCAGACGGAGCTGGGATTTTTTGACAAGCTGCAATGGCTGGTCGAGAAATTCAGATGAGCTAATTCTGTGAGATTGTTTCTGAAAGAATTAGCAGACTTAAAAGTGCAGTAGATTCAGGAAACTAGAAATCGTAAGAGAGTGAGTCTTTCTTTCCGAGCATTCTTTGGTTGCTGTGGAGCTTTGCAGATGGTCACTGTGGTCAGCAGGATACCATCCTAAAAAGGATGACAACAGAAGGGAGGTGCGGTAGGAGAGAGGAAGGTAGGCAGGGCGATCAGGAAAGGCAGCTGCCTCTCTTCTGGTGGAGGCGAGTGCTGGAGTTCAGCTCTGAGGTTGCTGAGATGCAGTTAAAGGGGAAATGGCAGCACAGCTTGGTCGTCTGTCATTTCTCTGTGAAGGTGAAGCAGAGCAGATTTCGGCTTGGGCTGTCTTGGCCTTCTGCAAACCCTGGGAATGCCTCTGCGGTAACGTGTTTAAGAAAGGGAAAAAAAAGACAAGATGTGAAGGAGCTGAGCGGGGGCAGAGAGGGGGAGGCGCGAGCCTTGTGGGCCTTGCACCCTTCACCCTCTGGCTTCCCGCCGGGCAGCGACTGGGCCCGACTCGGCCCAACCTGGCTGCAGGAAGTGGAGAAGAGATGAGATGTGAAGAGAACCTGAGAGGCGTCTGCCTGCCTGTTGTGAAGGATTTCTGTGAGAGGAACGGCTGCAGACTCCAAGGGCAGTGCAGAAGGAGGGGGAGCAGTAATGTGGCTCCTGGCCAGAATTCCCCTGCAGCCCATCGTGATGGCCATGGTGAGGCCAGCTGTGCCCCTGCAGCCCGGGGAGCCGACGGAGGAGCAGAGATCCCCCTGCAGCCCACGGAGGAGCAGAGATCCCCCTGCAGCCCACGGAGGAGCAGAGATCCCCCTGCCGCCCGTGGAGGACCCCACGCCGGAGCAGGTGGAGGCCTGAAGGAGGCTGTGGCCCGTGGAGGGCCCGCTGGGGCAGCCGTTCTGGAGGGACTGCACCCCGTGGAAGAGATGACCCACGCCGGAGCAGTTTCACGAAGGACTGTGGCGTACGGGTGGGACCCCACAACAGATCAGGGGAGGAATGTGAGGAGTTCTTCCCCCGACCATGAAGCAGCGGCATAAAACAACACGTGATGAACTGACCGCGACCCCCATTCCCTCTTACCCCTGTGCCGCTCGGGGGGGAAGGTGGTAGAGATAATGTTAAGCTCGGGAAGAGGGAGGGGTGGGGGGAGGTTATCTTGTTCTCTGTCTCATTATCTAGCTTTGGTTTTCATAATAAACAAATAGTTTTCCCCAAGTCGAGTCTGTTTTGCCCGTAACGGTGACTTTAAGAATCTCTCCCTGTCCTTATACCAAATTCCACACCTTTTTTTTTCTTCTTTTTTTTTCTTTTTTTTAATAATATTATCTCTGCTTATTCCCTTGGAGGGTGAGGGGAGTGAGAGAGAGACTGGGGCCCGAGTGGGGCTAAACCACAACATTGTATCTGTACTATGTTTTTGAAATAATTCCTTTGTTTTTAACACCAGGTAACCCGATCTTCGGAAAGCTATCAGGTAACCCACGTAGCATGTATTGACACCACATCACGAGCTGTGATTTAGACAGGAGTAATGCAACCAGTGAGCTATGCTAGGGTCAGAGGAAAGATTGGAGTCAAAAAGTAAATGTGAAAGCTTTCGATGCCTGTAACGCTTGTCTCCCGTGTCCCTGTTTCTCTTCGTATCTAGCTGCTCCGCAGGCGTGCGGAACTGTCTTGTATTATGAATTCTGTATGGCCAGAGTGCCAAGGTGGAGCTAACGGTGGGTGATCTCCCAGGACGGACTGGAGTGGCCCTTTTTGATTGCTGTTTGGAAGGCCCTGTGTTCCTTTCACAGCATTTCATTTGGAAAAGTAGTACTTGAGGGAGTATTTTGAAGCTGTGAGGACTGACAAACGGAAAGGGAAAGGAAAGCTGTGAAGCCCCTGCTTGGGTTCATGGTCCAAACCCTTACACAGGCTGTGCTGGAATCCTGTCTTGCAGAGGCCACCGATACCGCAGGGAGTCCGCAGTGTAATAGCTCCCCTCTCTCCTGGGCCTTCAGACGCCTTCTATTACAGCTCCACGTTCAAAAATAGCAGGGCAGAAAGGCAAAATCATGAACTAACCATAATAAAATTAATGCCTGTGTGAAAGTGCATTGCCAGTGCTGAGCTTTTGGGAAGGATGATGTTGCCAGAAAACCAGTGGGTGCTGGCAGCTCCTGTGTGTTGGCTGGCCGGCATATTTGGAGCTGAAGCAGGCGTTTCGTTGAAGATGCAGCATCCGTCTTCGCTAGGCAGGAACGAACAGAAGGCATTGGGTGAGGAAGAGGATTGTTTGGGCCTCTGAACTCTCCCTGGGCCTGGGATGAAGATGCAGCTGAACGACTTAAGTCTGTTTCCTGCTGCCCCTTTTCTCAGAGAGCGTAACTGTGGTAAGGGCAGTGGGGCTGGAAGAGAGGACCAACGGACAGACTTTGTCAGTGCCAGCTTGCCCCTGTTTTGACTCGGGATGCCCAGCAGCTTGCAGCAATCATTCTTGGCCCAATTTTGAAGGCATTTTCCCCCGCCTCCCCCCCAGAAGCAGCTATTTCTGGAAGGAGTAGATGCCGGACTGGCTAGGGCTCAGTGCCCTCGGTTACTGACCGATTGCGTCTCTGGCCGCTGGCTGTTGCACTTGGCTGTCTCCACAAGCACTGTGTGGCTCTGGGCATTGTCTGCAGCAGGTGGGTGTGCTCAGTCGCCAGACTGATGGACTAGATTTTAGTGTCTCAAGATGTTTTTTAAAGACGACTGCAAGTGTAAAGCAGAGTTCATGTTTTGTGCAGCTTCAGCAGATTTTTTTCAGAAAGGTTGAGTATTTGCATGAAAAGGGAATGGTGAAGATGATGGTTAGACCTGGGTGGTTAGGTGGCGTAGAAGAAAGGTGTTTATTAAGCATGCTTTTGTGGCTTTTCTGTGTCACCTTGCTGTTGCATATCTATGAAAGTTCTTGTGTGGTAGGGGAAACATCAGAGTGCAGAAATTCCCATTATAAAGAGAAACCGTGGGCTCAGAGCCCAGGATCCTCAAGAAGCCAGTTAGGCGCTACGCTTTCTGCTGCGAAGAGGACATTGCTGTGGAGCCGACTGCAACGGGAGGCCTTTGGCATCGGAGGTCTGTCAGGATGGAAGGTGGTCAGGGATAACTGGCTGCTGTGCATCTCTGGAGGAGAAATGTTAGTGAAATATGGTTGCTGTGACAGACGTTAGTGTCTGGATTCAGTTGAGAATTTGCAGATTCTGCAACTGGCTGAACATATTTTGTGTGCAGCTCAACCACTGGCGGTTATGTAGGTTTGCAGTTCTAGTGGTTTTCCCCAGCCCCCTTTACGCATGCCTGAGCCAGCAGTGAAACACAGCATAAAGCGCCTACATTTTGTAAGCTACAGCTACTTGCTGTCAGGCTGTGCAAGTCAAAGATCAAGTTTTTCTTTCTTATTTCCAGACGGAGATGCAGAAGGAAAGACAGATCATTCCTTTCTACTGAAATCTGTAAATTCTGTAAAGCCAAGGTTTTCTGCCTTTTCCTGAAGGGAAGGGGAAATGCTTTCCAGGTGTCGTTCCTGCCGTGCTTTGTCTGTACAAGGCACATCTTCAGTAAATAGCAAAGCTGCAAGTATTTAGCCTTTTGCCTGTACTCCTTGTGTGAGTTATAGTATAGGACTAAATAATTTTTTTTCCCCGTGTTCTTTGCCAGTCATTTTAGAAATATCTACTCTGCTGAGTTAGATAAGGAAAAAGGCTGGAATACAGTCTGGGTCAGAAGTGCCACAACTGCTCTTCAGGAGCGACTCTCTCTTCATTCTTCCTAAAAAATGACCTGTGGGGCCCTGCGATGTGCTCTGAACCGTGCCTGAAGTGCTCCGAGCTGCCCTGCTCTGGGATGGTTGTGCAAAGGCCGAGGTGCTGCTGATGCCATAAACTGGTCCCCCTTGTCACTGCAAGCTGAACAGCTCCAAGCAGTCGTGTCGGGGTGGTATCAGCTCTGGCTCATGCTTGAGCAAGGTGTGTGTGCCCCCAGCTGAACTCCTTTCTGAAGGAATGGCACTAGAGCTCGTCTGAAATGTGGAGTGCCTCCCTGTCTGCCTGCCCGCATCTCCTGGCCCAGAGCGATTTCCGTGTTTGGACTGTGCTGGCAGCCACAGGACTCCTGCCAGGGATGAAATTACAGCTGTTTGCACTTCAGTTGTGAGGGTCCCTGTGCCTGCAGTTGTGCTGCAGATTTGACTGGAAATGTGAATCTGTGCAGCCCTTCCTCTGGAGAAGCCATCACAGGGCATGTCAGTGTGGAGCGAGCTCATCACAACACACGTGCTGCTGATCAGCTGTGGGCCAGTTCCCCTCCTGGTTACCTTGTCAGGCATCCAGAGCTGTCCCACAGCTCTGTAGACTTCCCCCAGGCTGGCACTGCTGCAGCCTGTCGCCGAGATGAAGCTGGAGTGGAGCTCGTGCTCAGTCGCAGGCGCCGCTTTTCCTCGCTGCAGTGCCCGTGCCTGGCCTCGCAGCTGGGTTGCAAGCAGCTCACACGTTCTGGCACGTGGCCGCGCTGTGCCGCGTCCTTACAGAGTCTGGTGCTGCTCTGCCGTCACCTGACCGTGTCACTGCAGTTCTTCCCGCACCGAGCCAAGTTGCTTCGCAGAGAGTTGCTTTTCCAGCTGGGAACAGCTTCCTCAGTCCCGTTGCAGCTGCTTGGCCCCTGGGAGAGAGGAGCCTGTGCACTGCATTTTTGGAGCGTGCAGGGGTCTGTCTTCTCCCTTCAGGGCAGGCACAGCCGGCTTCCTGGTGTTTGCCAGGCCCCAGGAGACATCTGTGGCTGCACAGGGTACATGTGTTGGGCAGGATCTGTCCAGACTGTAATGAGGTTTTGTGAAAAGTATTTTTCTAACTGAATTCCAGTAACAGTCCAGGGTTTTGGTACAGGCATGGAAGCTATCTAGAATCATAGAATCATAGAATCACATGGTTGGATGGGACCTATAAGATCATCTAGTCCAACCGTCTTCCCACTACCATTGCTGCCACAGCTACTAAACCATATCCTGTAGCTTCTCATCAAGCCGCCTCTTGAACACTGCCAGGGACGGAGACTCCACCACCTCCCTGGGCAGGCCGTTCCAGTGCCTTACCACTCTTTGAGAGAAAAAGTTTTTCCTCAAGTCCAATCTAAACCTCCTCTGGTACAACTTGTGGCCATTTCCTCGGGTCCTGCTTGTTGCCTGGAAGAAGAGGCCAAACCCCTGTTCATCACAACCTGCCTTCAGGAAGCTATAGCGTGCGGCAAACACAAGTGCCCTCGTCTCTGTACTGCCATGTATGTTCAGGAAGCGAAGAATATTTTTGTGGCACAGAATATTTTCTCAATTCCTTATGATCAATCCAGTGCATTTTTAACATAAATGTTATGTGACAAACAGCTCTTAAGTGTGGCTTGCAGCCGATTCAGCCTCCACTAACGAGTTACGCGGCACTTCTGTCTCTATAGCTATGTGGTGTAATGAGCTGTTGACATGCTACATCCTGTGTTTGTGTGGAGAAGGCCAGGGGAACAATTGGAAAAGAGCATGATCTACTATAAAGGGGCTTTGGGAACAAAAAAGCAGCCATAAACACTGTGCCTTTGCTTCCAGAGAGAGTGGGGAACCTCTCTGTCCCTTACCTGTACAGCCTGGAGACATCTCGGGTAGAAGGTGGTGGGAGGCTGTTTGTTGTTACTGGTGTGCTCCCTGCAGTCACACCGGAGCTGCCTGGCTTCTGTGGCGTGGCAGTACACCGTGCCGTACCTTCTCTGGGCTTGGCGTGGTTCGGGTTCTGGAAGGCTTCATGAGATGCCAGGTCACTGAAGACTGGCTGGAGTCCTGTAGCCCGTCTTTCGTGCAGGTCTGGTGAGATGGGCTGTTACTACCCCGTTCCACTGCCCGGTTGCAGCCCGAGGTTAATGAGAATGGAACATTGCACATGTGTGTGGTATTTCTTACAATTGTTGATCGTTTTTAAGAGAATTTGAGAAATGTATGCTATTAGGTAAGGGCTCTTCTGGTTAGCTAACATGTGCTTGCAAAATCACGTTTATATTAGGTTCTGATTTCTGTAGCACATCTTTGGGAAACTAGAAAGCACACGCAGACCTTCCATACTGCATAGTGAAACAGGCTCTTTCCGTCTGCCTGTTTTTCCTGAGCAGTCTGTTCACTGCTGCCGAGAAACCCCTTCTGCTCACCTATCGTTAGCTACCTGGGTGAACAGCAGTGGGCTGGGTGCTTTGCGTGGGTTATCATTCATGGCAGTGATGCCTTTCCACTGCATTCACTGGCTTTCAGGTGTTTTAAAATACAATTTCTCTTAGGGCCAGCTTTCTCTTTCTCACTGAAAATCCTGAAGTCATCACCTGGTCACTAGCTTCCTCATTTGTGCTTCATTACCATCAGTCTCAGATGGAGTGCTAAGAATCAGACTCTCTCATTAACTCAGCTTGAGGGAGCCCGCAGCGGTTTCTCTGCCCGGGGCATTTGTGGGGGACTCAGCCCTGTGAAGAGGGCTGTCCCTGAGGCTGCTGGATTTTTCAGAAGGGAAAAATCTGAAAATCTTATGACCACAGTGATCTTGTTATGTTTGCAAACAGTCTGGAAAATGAGGACAGGATATAAATACCTCACAAATGAGAACTGGAAAGAGTCTTCAGGCTAAAGCAATTTGTCATGCATGAGAACATCGACTAACATGTCAGGAGCAGGCTATGGAGGCAGAAGTAGGAAAGTAGCACTTGCTGCAGTAAGCAACAGAGCTTTGCAGAAAACAAGCTGAGAAGGTGTTTGTTTCTCTGCTTTTCTGTTTTCTGTCCCTTTTCTTGTTCTGTCGTGAAGCCACTGCTTCAGAATAATTTATTATATAGTTATCTGCCAGAAGTGGATTATCTGCTGCCTGTAGCAACGTGAACAGCAAAGACTGAGGAGAATATACCTTATTCCTTCCAGCTTTATCGCGTCTGACTGGAGATCCAGAGGTGAGGAACAAGCCAGGGAGGCTTTGCTAATTGATAGCTCATGTTAGTGGTTACTGCAGCCACTGATAACAGAAGTGCGGGAATGACAAGCTTAGGGTGTGACTGCTGCTGCTGTATTGAACAGCACATAGCTTTCACTTCTTGGGCTTTTTCAGGAGAAGGGACTGGAAACCATGCCAGAGCTTTTGTTAAGAAATTAGTGTCTCTTTGTTACTGATACCGCAAGAACATCAAAAGACTGCATCCTGTTGCATAAGCATTGCGCGTATGTATTGCAGGGATGTGCAGTTTGCAGGAATGTCCTCCTATTGTTGTGTCAAAAAAACCCAGTATCTTATCGAGAAGATCAAGCAGCAAGAAGATAAGTGGGTGACTGTGGTGCGTCTGTATTCATAAACATTTTAGTGCATGGGATTACCTCTCCACTCTTGTTTCTCCATTATGCCTTCTGTTTTCCTCTGGGGTTCCTCTTGGAGATCTTTTGAGTCCTGGAGGTACTTTCAAGAAATTGAAGCAAGCTGGTTTTTGATTCAGCATCTGCATGAGAAACAGCTTTCCAAATCCAGTGACACTTCACTTTACACAGGATTTACAAACAACAGAATGGTTGATCAGGCTTCTAACCACTTAAGCAAAAGGCTGCTCCCAGTCTCTGCTCCCCAAAGAGGTGAGAAACCAGCGTCAGTTCCTAGGAACTCAGTGGAAAATTACCCAGAGAAACCAGAAACTGGTAAAAAAATCAGGCCCTTGCAGTTCATGAACTGGATACTTGCAGAAAGAAAGGGTCACTTTTCTTTTGAAGGTTGTTGTCAGTCTGAGCCCTTGCACAGAGCACGGCCCCAGAGAGCCTTGTCACTGATCTCAAGCTGGTTTTAATAGATGTTTTCATTATTACTAGGGAGGAAGCTGCCAAGAAGTGCTCGCTGCCCAGCATGCAGCTTCACCCCTCAGTCTCCCAGTTCTGTGCTGTCAGAAATGGGTACGGTCCAGATGCACCATTGGCTGGATTGGCAGAAGTTTCCTGACTGGGAGCTGAAGCAGTGGAGGTCCCAGCAGGATTTCCAGGGATCAGCCGGGAGGCTGAGCTGGAGCGGGAGGGCAGCTCCACAGGGCATCCCAGCGCACGGGACTGATCTTTGCTATGCTGGGACTCGCTGTGAGTTGAGTGCTTCTTGTTTTGTAAGACATGTGCCCTTTACACCAAAATCAGTGTTGTCACCTTCAGGACTGTGTAGGACCAAAGAGTTTGCTTGCTATACCAGGAGACTGGCACTAATACTCTCTCAGGTTTTTGAGGAGGCATTTCCAGATCCTGGTCCATGTCTTCTGGAATCATTGATGATTTTGTACTAGACTTGAGGGTGATCTTACAGAACTGAAACCTCCATCGTGGCCGCTTGCTAGGAGGACCTGGCTGAGCAGATCGGGGTAGCACAGGTATGCTGAGTTCCTCTGCAGAGGGCTGCTGAAGAAAAGATGTCAAGCAGCCAGTACAGAACTAAGTGAGAGTGGAGCAGATGGGTTTCCCAGATTTCCTAACAGGACAGAAGCTTTCTTTTTACCCCTACTGCCCTTGAAGTCTCAGGTTCTGCAGATGATGTGATTTCAACTTAATGAGAACTTGAGAGATTTGACTTAGTCTGCAGAATGTCTTCCTGGACACTTTTTGCAGCATTGTTCAGTTCACTAAATTTCAGTCTTGTCTGGCCCAGATGTTTGGCTCTGGGCATAGGAAGTTACAGACATAGACTTTCCAGTTAATATTGTTCCCATGTATACTTACACTTCAAACGGCTGGTCTCTGAAGGACCTCTGATTTTGACCCCTGGGACTCAAAAATCTGACCCGGGATGTAGATATGCCTTGAAACCCTCATTAAAAAGTGCGGTGCTATCCTTTGCCTCATTGATTTTAGCCTCTCATTGCAGACAGTAGCCTTGCTTTATTAGGGATCTGGGGCAGACTCCCTCGTACCCTGGGGGAAGGCTTGCCTTCCTGGCGGAAGACCGAGTACCAGCTGCTAGGGGAACGCTTGCCGTATGCGTTCGTATTGAGGGTTCTGGGTCTTCTAGGGCACTGGTATTGCATTCCACCCGCCTGGCTGAGAGGGGCAGTTCAGTGATGGGAGCAACCACAGTGCTTGAGCATCAAGTAGCTGGATTTGTGTAAGAACATAAATTCTTAGCCTTTCTCTTTCTCTCTTTAGCAAGTCTTTTTAGAGAAAGTCAGCGTGACTGGATTCATACAGGTTTTTCTGGTTCAAATGTGATAGGACAAAGCAGAAGGAAGGGAAATCTGACCGGTGCAGGAAGTTTGGGAATGCACTGAAAGGCCATATGCTTTGTTTTGTTTGGACTGTGACTCAAAAGGGAAATGTAATACTTCCTGAGGATCTCCTTTAAATGTCCCCACTTGACCTCCACAGCACACGGATTTTAGCTGAAAGAAATGCAGTCTTCTGGTTTCACTTACCTCTCACAGTATCGGCAAAACCTAGCACTCTACTGAGGCCTGTACCCAATTGCAGTAAAAGAAATGAAGCAGAAAACTTGTACAAGAGCTGCAACTCGGGGAGCAGCGCTCCTTGGCTTTTCAGAAGGCCCACCTCAGCCAAGGCTTTCCCATATTCAGTTTCCAGGGAAGTGGTATCCAGCTTTACAAGCAGCGTACTGCTAGGATTGGCACAGGTCGGCATGCCACGGTAGGAGTTAGAGATTCCTTTGTGCAAAGAGCTTCTCTGGGTTCTGTGCGATCCAAGTTTGCGACGTGCTGGCCTACTCTTCCAGGACTGACTTTGACCAGGGCTAGAGTCGCTCTTCAACGTCACCATCTCAGAGAAGCTTGTGGTTTTAAATGAGGGCTGCTTTTCTTATGTCATGACTAAAAATGTCAAGTCAGCCATCCTCCCAAAAGTGATTTCACACAGGAGCCTTTTAGACTATGTCCAGAAAGCTACCAGATTTTGGCTACTTGAGAGAAAGATATGCGAGCCCTTGGTGATGCTTAAGTGTTTGTAGTGTTTTGTAGTGTTCCTGAGCTGGTGTGTGTTGTGTGACTGCCTTTTCTTTGTGGAATGAGAATCCAGCGCTGCAGAGCTCACCCTAGGGAGGCAGCACGCTGTGCTGGGCGTCCAGTGCAGCGACGTGGTGTTGCGCCAGCTCACACACTGAACGCCAACAGCCTCTTCAGTATGAGTGACAAGCGATTTTACTCTTAAGAAATGGGTATTGGTGTGGACTAGTTGCTGCTTCTGCTTTCCAGCAAAACACTGCTAACTTGGTCAAAAATATTTGCAGTTCTGTTAAAGGAGTAACTCAGGTTTGGTTTACAAGTTTTCTAGGCAGAACTGGACACCCAGCTCCTGCACAATAATGGAGGAGATTCAGTAAGTGGATTTTCAGCTGGAGCGGTGTTATTTTGATCTCCACATGAGCAACTGAAAGTCAGTGTTCCCTTTGGAGCCTTTGGTTTCAGGAAGATAACTAATTATGAGTGATCTGACAGTCGAGCCATGGTGCTCTTCAGGTTTGCCTGGATTCACGTAATTTGCAGGATTCTTTTGCTATGAAACAGGAAGAATGATCAGTCCTCTACAACATTGTCATTTCCCTGAGCAAGTAAGGAAAGAGAGGGCTGGAAGCGGATTGTAAGCACAACCCATGGCAGCCTCTGTCACAAGCAGCAAGTCCTTGATGCCTGCAGAGCTGTGGCTTTAATCCATTAATTAAGCAGGGACTGCAACTATCTCTTCCTGCTGTATATTTTGAGGTTTTCTATTGTGTCATTAATTTCTGGTTATTCCCTTTCAGTTAGCAGTAGTTCCAAAGTTCCTTCCAGACATTCAGATACTAGTGCTTCTATTCCATGGCTTTGGCTTCTTTGGGGTTTACCTTTTGGTAGTTTCTATGTAAAAGACCAAGATTGCCTACAAATAAGTTGGATTTGACAGGGATGTTGATTCCAGTCTATTTTTTTTTCCCCAGGAAACAATCCCGTAAAAGCAAATCTGTTCCTCCTTTCCTCGTACAGGTAATGTACAGGAGGAGAACATTCCCTGCTGCTTCCTTTCTTATTTTCAAAAGCGTGCCACACAAAGGAAGGAGCTGGGTGTGGCACCAGCACATCAGCGTCGCCTCTGAGGGAGGAGAGAAGGGCTGCTTTGGGTGTTGTTGGGGCATCTGCTGTACTTGGGTGTGAAACTGGCATTAGTGCATAAATCAGTAGATCTCCAAGCCTAGTTGTGGCCTACAGGTGGATTCTGAGGAAATGATTAAGGGGCTTAATAAAAGTGGAGATAAAGTGCAATATACAGCCAGTGGATGGTTGTGATAGGCCCTGAAAGTACTCATCCCCTGTTGTGCTGCTGTCCTGGCTGCGTGTGCACCAGTCCATACCTGTAAAACAAACAGAGCTTGTGTACAGGAAGGGCTCAAGTGCTCACCGGTGCTGCGTTCCTGTACGCTAACCTCTGTGCCGCCTACACAGCAAAGCTGCACTGGTGTAAGGTAACGAGAGATTTTACTCTTTATGGTGAAGCCAGCAGAACTCATCCCGTTAGTGCTTTCCGATCTGAGTATTTCTTTGTGTGTGTGTGTGTGTTCAGAAACAATCTGGTGAAGCTGCCTTCCCCTCTCCACCCAACAAAATACACTCAATGAGCCAGGAAGCCTTTGCTTGCATTCAGGAGCAAGAGCATGTGTCCAAGAAGATGTGCTGGTTCGTGAAAAGAGCGTACTGCTGGCTGTCCTGTGTACAGATGTTACGAATGTGCATGACTGATCTTTTGGATACAGCTCCACTGCACCGTGGAGGATCGGGCACTGCTGTCACCCCGTGCCCAGAGGGAGAGTGGAGGTGGAGGGAAACAGCGTGCCGCAGTGAGGCGTTTGGATTTCACAGCTGCGTAGTCCGTGCTGGTTATTACCCTACCTTGTCTGTAAAAGCTCGATCTCTGGTCAGTGCTGGCTGGTGTCTGTGTTGGGGATGAAGGCTGTCCTGTAGTGAGATGCCAGGCAGCGCGTTTCCACCTTGCCCGTTTTAGCGTTGCTATACAGTGTCCTATTTAAGGAGGCTGTGCAATCCGTTCAAGAATTGTTTAAATGTAACATAACTGGGAAATTACTATTCTCTGGCAAGGATGAAATAGTTAAGAAACACATCTCTTCAAGTCACCAAGTCCCTATTAGTTGTTGTTCTGTGATGCACATCTGCTTAACATCAGGCTCTACCTTGTTCAGCTGAAAAACCTAAGCTGGCGGCTGTTCCCCAGAAAGAGAGTGATTAGAAACCTTTCTCAGAACTCCCTTCTGTGCCTCAGCTCAGTGGCAGAAGAATCTGCTTTCTATTAAAGTGATAAATTGCATAATTGGAAGTGTAAGCAACCCCCACTGTAAAATTTGTCTTTGTCAGATGTATAAAGCATTGATTTTTCTTTGTTTGCTGATGCAAAACCCCACTGGTGTGAAGCTGTAGTCTCCACCAGCCTGCTACCAAGCAGAGGTTCACGCTGTCACCCCTGGGGTCTGTGTCACACGTGTCCGCCTGTACTCTCACTGCAAGGTTTTGGCTTTTACGGCAGTGCAGGTGGGAGCACCCCTACCCAGCTGGCCCTGCGTGAGCCGCGGAGAGTTCCCGGTGGGTGCTGTTATGTGGGGGATTTTACTAAGCATACAGTGATGAATTTATCTTCTGGAATGCTATTACTAACCGCCTGAAGTGAGCCATTGGTGTCCCTCAGCAGATATAATCACCAAATGGTTCCTGAACACTGCTTTGATGTCAAGCTCTGCAGTCGTTCCACTGAGTGCCCCCAGGAGAGCGCAGCGAGCTGGCAGATACCTTGCTGGAGAAGAGATGCTGCGGGCAGCTGGCCCGGGGAGCCGAAGTGCTACAGGCTCTGCCCGTGCAGAACTCCGGGGTGACTGAGAAGGGCTCTCTCGGAGCACTCGGATCAGTTAACAGCAGAAGCTGCTGCAGAACAAAACACGTGGGAAGGGTTGGTGTGGGAGCTGTGTCGGAGGGTGGAGGTGGCCTTTGTCTGGCTGTCTGAGCAACAGCCCAGCCGCTGGAAACAGCCCCGTCTTTCTGACCAAGCTGGGCTATTTCTTGTCAGCCCTTTACGCTTCATTTTCCATTTCTCTTTTTGTCCCCTCCTACTAATTTTTCTTTTCTGCTTCTCTTCTCCTCTCACATCCTGGTTTGGACGATCCAGCCCTGGGCACTCAGACATGTAAGCCAAGTCTTTTTGCGTGCCCTGAGAATCATTGCCAGGCTTGGAAGTGCTGTTGGGCAAAGGGATTAGGAGTTGTTATCACCTGAGAATAAACATTTCCAGCCACACAAATTTCACTTCCTCCGACCTGCTCAGGAGACCTCCTAAAGATTTCTTCCCGTGTGCAGTATGAGCAGTCTCTGCGTCTGGCAAGTTTCTCTTGTGCACAGAAGGTCTGAGATCTGCTGCTTTCCATGTATGCCTCTTTCCCCTGGCCATAGCCCACTGACATTGTCTGAATCTCTGTCTGGATGGCTCTTTGCCATAGCTCATCTTATTCAGCAGTCTGCACGCATAAATGTCCACTTTTTTTTCTTTTTTTTTTTTTTTTAGCTGCCCCAAGAGACACCAGTTTTCACTGACTCCTTGTTTTCCAGAAAGACATTTCCATTCTGTTCCCGGTTATAGCAGAAGTGCTGGTGCTGGTGGCCCGTCGTTGGGAATTCATGGAGGCTGCTGAGTCAGTTCTGCTGGTTGCGTTGTGCTGGGTTTTAAAGTTGCCCAGAGCTACGAACTGGTTTGTTCCCTGCAGCAGGAGCGTGTTGCTCGCAGCAAGACGAAGGCGGCTCCGATGTACCTTGGAGCCTGTAACGGGCCCCACGCAGTATTTTGGTTTGGGCTTTTCAAAGATGTCTGCATGTATCTATTTTTTCCCTTTTTTTTCCTAGTGAGATTGCAAATGACTCAATAATACCTATAGATTACTCTTCATGATGATTTGTGTAAAAAGGGATTAAAATTCAGAGCAAAAGTTTTCATGCTGGTTTTGCAGCAGCCTCAGAACAAGCCCCCTCAGGCCCTCTTTCAGATCAGAGCCTTTCTTCACGGGTGTCAGCCAAAAAGTTACTTCATTGCACTGCTCGAGAGCCCGTCCATGGCCAGGCAGCCCTGACGCGTCTGACCGAGGTGGAGCGGGGCCTCCTTGCAGCTCTGCCTGCGCTGCACGCGCCGTGGCGGCTGGCCCTGCCTGCGCAGCCCAGCAGCTCCGCGGAGGGGCCGGCGCCTGCCCTCCGCCGGCCAGGGCAGCTGCGCCCGGCCGGTCCAGGTCCCCTCCCAGGGCACTGCTGTCCTGCTGGCGCCTGCCCGGTGGTGGCTGGGTGCCAAGGTGGAGTTCTCCAATGCGAGGAGGAGTTGTGGGAGGTGGGAGTGAAGCGAAGGCAGCGGTGCTCTGCAGAGGTGAGTTTTGGAGCGAATATGGCGTTGGTCTGTGATCATCTGAGCCAAGTGCCAGGGCCCAAGGAAAAACCCGTCCTTTCCGCCTCGCCGTCCTGCAGGAAGCATGTTTGTCCAGCCTGTTTCCAGCTGGAGACCCCGTGTCTCTGGTGCTAGCAGCATGAGCTAGTGTAGACCTCCTCATCCCTTTCATGGGCACCTGTGCTTCTGCAGAGGCTGTAAATCCCTCATTTCTGGAGGGTTCAGCTGGTTTTCACTCCACCTGTGGTGGTTGCTGTTGGAGCAATCCTCCCAAGCCCAAGAAACCATTTGACCACGTGCAAGCACGTTCGGTAGCTTTGTCGGCAGCCGGTCACTGTGTCACTGAGGAGCTGCTGCTAGCTGCTCCCTTCTCTGGTCTGCGGCAGCTACAGCAGCAGAAGCGACATGTCTAGTTCACTGGAGCGCGTATTGGCAGCGTGAGATCTGGCGCTGCTCTCACCATCTGCGGCACTGAGCCCGAGGCTTTCCCGTGCCGCTGGCGTGTGAGCGACCGCGCGGCCTCGCAGGGGTGCTGCTCTGCCTCTGTCCCTTGCGTTGCATGGAGTTCACATGCAACACTGAGTGAAAACAATTAAGACATTTTGCATTCCAGCCGTTCTTCCATTGTAATTAAACTACCTGAAAGTGCCTCAGGGAGAACAGGCACAGCTTGGCTATTTACAGAGCTGGCCAGCGGAGAGCTTCCTTACAGCTTCTCAATCTTGTGACCTATAAATCGTGTTTAATAGCTAATCTGTCAGCTCAGGTTCTTGTATCAGAAAATATGGTTTCCCTATTAATTTGGATCAGCACAGTGTGTTTACAGTTCCTGATGTGGAAACATCACTTTATTAATACTGCTGATCACAAAAAAAATACTATCACCTGTGCTCTCTGCCTCTTGCTCTGGCCCATGGATCTTGACTTAGCATTTCTCTTCCAGTCATGATGCAATTTTAATAAAAATAGTCTTTAGGGAAGTTTCTCCTGCCATGATTTTTTAAAGTCAGGAGAGGCTCCTATCCTCAGGGACACAGTTTTAATAGCAGAATTTTAGTGGACGTGGTGGTGTTAGGTTGATGGTTGGACTTGATGGTCTTGGAGGTCTTTTCCAACCTTAAAGATTCTGTGATTCTATGAAAACATGGTTCCAGTTGAGAGGTGCTGAGCCAGCTCTCCTCCTGTAGAAGAGATTTGTGGAGGTTTGGAAAAGATGGCTGTTGTGGAATTAGGTCACAGCAGCACCTGGGTAGCAAAGGAAATGCAGATGCGGGGACCGTGGAGGACTCGGGGTCAGGGCTTTGGAACGAACATGCCCTCTGTCCAGCTGTGTACGCTCGCGCTGTGCCAGGTGGAACGCAGGCCTGCGTCCTGGTAGATGCAGTGGGCAAAGAATCTGATTCTCAGGTGATTTGTCTTGTGAAATACAGCTGTTTCTTGGTGGTAAGAACTGGGATTTTCAAACAGCTGTGTTTATTTAAGGTGTCTCCAGGGGACAGAAGCTCCGGCTGCCGAAATGCTGTTGTCTTTGCCGCGGTCCCAAGGTCAATTTGGGCTCAGTAGCAAACGATGTTGTGCTGGAAGAATCCTGATGCTGCGCAGTATCTGCTGCGAGTGTGGTGTGACTGGCCATGCAGAAGGACGTGAAGATGGTGGTGACTGCACACTGGCCGACTGGTATTGCAAGAGACGCAGCAGAGGCGTCTCTCTTCTCCCAGTTGAGTGCTGGCTGCAGGTGTGCGAGTTTTCCAGCAGCAGGTGTTCAGTGGCAGTTTGGCCTGGACAGAAGAGGCTGCAGATCCTCACGTGGCTCAGCCCGCAGCATGGTCACGCGTTCTGCTGCTGGTCTCTGATGGCACTGGGGTGTCAGCCTGCCAGGTCTCAGGAGTCTGTGGCTTTGGTGTGAGCTTACTGGGCGGAACAGGGCAAGCATTCGTTTGCTATGTGCTCTGCAGGTAAATATCATTATTTGTCTGCTTTCCTAAGAGCTGTCATACACAGGATTATTTGCTGTGTTAGCAGGACTCGGTGCAGGCACCATTCCTGCTGCCTCTGCCTGAGCTGCCCTGAGGGGTGTAGAAGAACTGCAGAAAGCAGGTTTCCTAGCTGGTAGTCACATTCTTTCTCCAGAATGACCTTTTGTGGCTTTGATTTCTAGGACTGGGGCCATCTGACTTGTTTCCATGAATACTGTACTCACTTTTTCTCTCTTGTCCCTACAGGCAGCATCCTCGGCACTGAGCAGCCTGGGCCACGTGTACACAGCCATCGGGGACTACCCAAACGCACTGGCTAGCCACAAGCAGTGTGTCCTTCTTGCAAAGCAGTCCAAAGATGAGCTCTCTGAGGCGCGGGAGCTGGGCAACATGGGAGCAGTGTACATTGCGATGGGGGATTTTGAAAACGCGGTGCAGTGCCATGAACAACATCTTAAGATCGCCAAGGAGCTGGGGAACAAGCGGGAGGAAGCTCGAGCCTACAGCAACCTAGGCAGTGCTTACCACTACCGGAGAAACTTCGACAAAGCCATGTCCTACCACAACTATGTGTTGGAGCTGGCCCAGGAGCTAGCTGAGAAGGCCATTGAGATGCGAGCTTATGCTGGCTTGGGCCATGCAGCTAGATGTATGCAGGACCTGGAGAGGGCTAAGCAGTACCATGAAGAGCAGCTGCACATCGCTGAGAGCCTGCAGGACCGAGCTGCTGAAGGCAGAGCCTCCTCCAATCTAGGTAAGGCCCTGACGTGAAGCAGAATTTGTCAGGGAGTGCCATGGCTGTCAGCTGCTGCCAGGGTGCAGGAGGTTTGCTGTGTGCTGTCTTCTTAGTTACCCCAGTTCCACCAGGCTCTCTTCCTAAATTAAACAGGCACTTGGCAGATCGTATGCCGATGGGATGTATCCCATGTTCAATTATTGACCTGCTCAGAAAGAGACCAGAAACACAAGCTCATGGCAGAAGGGAAATAAAAAGTTGAAGTGCATTTGAAGAGCTGTTCAGGTGTCAGAAATAAACCTAAGTCTTGCACTTAGACAAGAAGCAATGTCGTTTATTACCTGGCTGTCTCTATGGGAGCTTGTCAGCCGGGTATGTCAATATATTGCTGCCTTATAAATTGGGAGACACATGGGTCAAATCCGAACCAAGTTTGTTTTTCAGAATGTACACATTAAAATAATAGAGTGGGAGTCTCCTGTTCTTCTGAGGAGACACTGGCATCCTGCTGGCAGGCTGGAAAAGACTGAGTTACATCAAAGCAAAGTCCATTCCCGCTGCTTCTTCAGAGCAGCAGATATGGAAGCGACCAAAGATGCCGCCGTGGGATGCAGCGTTTGCGGTGCTGGTGTTCCAGCTGCTGTTACGGATGTGTTCTCAGCTGGCTGGGAGTGGCAGAACAGGGCTGTTGCTGATACAACAAAATTTTGCTGGCAGCCCTTGAACCTCCGCTCTTGCAGGCTGCCCCACGCTGTAAATTAGCTTCTGTTTCTGCTTGGCAGTTGGCACTTCATTTGTAGATGCTAATTGTACTCTGATGTTATCAACAGCAGGTAATTGAAAAGGGCTTGATGAATTACTTAATTTATCTCAATAGCTGAGTCTTCAGGAGCTGAGTGAAGAAGATAAGGTGAACTGGAGAAAACAAAACAGTCCTAGCTTTCTAATTAGTGCTTTGAATCTCCTTCTTTACACAAATTAAGGTGAATGTGTGAGGCAAAATAGATTTTTGAGGCAGAAGTGCCTGTGGCAGGCTTAGCGGTAGAGAGCAGTGAGCGTTGGTAGCATTTCTGTTAGCGTGACAGAGCACTCACCAGGCAAGAGGGCGGGCGGGGTGAAGCCTGGCATCTAGCTTCCGCTGACATTTCTGTACGGCCTTTGGCAGGGAACAACAGCAGCTGACATTTCTGTACGGCCTTTTGCAGGGAACAACAGCAGATGCATCCAGCAAAGCACAAACTTCATCCCCCGTCTCTGCTGCTGGGGTGCAGCTAGTCTTGGGGAGATGCAGAGATGCAGTTTGGGATCCACTGGTCTGTGACAGGGACGGAGGGGCCCACGTGGAGGAACCAGACCTTGGATTGTCCCGGCCGGGAGCAGGGGGAGGTGTAAACTCTGAGTCCTTGGTGGAGGAAGCAGAGGTCTTGTCCCTGGCTGTGCTTGGGGAACGCACTGGCTTCCTAGCTCGTGGTCAGGACGGAGGGAAAGTTCCTCTTGCTGTGAAGCTTGACTTAATGTGTTTTGTTTCCAGTGGAAGCTGACCAGAGGCTGTTCTGCTGGCGTAGTTACTGGGAGATGGCACAGCTGTCTTCAGCCCTGAGCACCTATAAAATGAAGGTGGACATGCTCTGAGCAGCACTGGCAAACCTCCAGAGATCAGAACCGCTTTCATTTGCCTCTGCTCTGAAGCACTTGCTGCTTTCTGGAAAATTGTCCCAATTCTTTCTGAGCAAATCCAGGAAACTGAGGAAATGCAGTCTGGGGAGATGGAAGCTGTCACTTGGTTTTGGTTTTGTTCCCTGCGTCAGAGTGGTGATGAGCCATCTTGGGTTTTCCGTGTCATCTCCTCCTGGTTTTCTGAGCCCTTTGCCATTGGGCAGACCACAGCTCTTTGCCAGAAGAAAGAGCTTAATTAAAGTTCTGTAGCATTTCTTCTGACTGCTGTGTGTTCAGTGAGGTCTGTCTCTGTGCTACTTGGCATCATTAAGAAACCCAAGAAGCTGATACAGAAGTGTGGAGACGAGGTGGGCTTAGCAGTCCGCTGCGAGTACTGATGTTCGCTGTAGATGCTTTACCTCATCTCAGAATGAAACAGCTGCTGCTGCAAAAGGAAGCATCTTGCTCTTCCTCCTCAACCTTTGCAGTATGCACGTGCACTTTGAGCCAGCAAAACGGTGAGAGAACTTTAACTCAGTCAAGTTGGAGCAAGAAAATTCATCTTAATGTCATTATTAGTCTTACAGCAGCTTTGGATTCAATGATGCTTTCAGCATGTAATTCCAGAAATTTTTACCCAAAAAAAAGCAGTTTTGGTGCAGCCAAGAATGTTTCTCTTGTGTTGAATTGAGGCCCAATATAACTTTCAGTTGGTATGCTGACTCAGCCACTCTACACTTTGTGTTAGAATAGTTTTCCTAGCTTCTGAGTGCAGCATCTCACGTTTCAGATGTTATTTGGCTGTATTTTTATGTCTTCTCTGTCAGAGTTAAGTTATACTGGAGAAGGAGAACATGCAGTTCTTGCAGAGAAAGTCTATTACTGTTGTTTAAAATGCATCCAGTACCAATTAAAAAGTCAAGTCTTAATTGTCTCTTTCATCTAATCCACATGCAAAACAAAACCTCATCAAAATAACCATGCTGACAGGCAAAAAAAATGTTTCTGAATGTGTGTTTCCAAGCCAGAACGTTAGAGCTGGCCTCTTTGCTGAAGCAACAGGAATTTTGTGTTTGCATTTCACTGGTTTAGACGGAGAGCTCTCCGAAGTGTGCTATCTAACGCTGAGCGAGCAGACACAGAATCAACACAGCCCAGCTGCTGTCGTGCTCTGCGGGGAGATGTATCGCGCTCTGTGACTCGGTGCGCAGAAGGTGATGGACTGGGGGCGAGTCATGAGTTACCAGGCCCTTTGCGACACGGAGATGTGGAGTTTGCCCGGAAGCCTCAGACTGTCAGCCTTTGCAGAGCAGATGGTGCTTCAGAATGCCAGGGCTCCATGCAGAGAGACAGACTGCAGTGCTGAGGGTTCCATTGCGATGGAGAGAGGAGGCTTCAGATTATTAATAAAATGTTGAAGTCTCTCCCTTGGTGCTTAGCATCTCTTTGCAGTTACAAGATAACTTCTGTGCCTGTCTTCGTGTGCTTGGCTTGTCCAAAGGGGCCAGATGTTTTCTTTTGAGGTGTTTTTGCAGTTTGGGTCAAAAAATGGTGGTTATGTTTGGCCATCTCTTCCTCTGGTGCTGAAGGAGTAGCTGACTCACCCGAGGCCCCTTGCCCTCCTCTCTCCCTGCTGACGAGCGTGCTCGTCCCGCCGGCTGCGTTGGGCAGAGCATGCGTTGGACTGTGCCGTTGGGCTCTCCTGTGGGCACTGAGGAGGGGGCTGGGACGCGGCTCTCCCACCGTGTGGGTGAGCTCCAGAGCCACTTCTGCTCTGTTTCAGCTTTGATCGTGTTCGTTTTTCATTTTGGAAGAGCAGGCTCAGTCAAGGGCGATGTTGGCTCGGTCCAAGCTGGAGGCCATCCCAGCGCGGAGGTTTGTTCTGCACTCACCAAAGCTGGTGGGAGGCTGGGGTCCCTCTGACGCCTGCTGCAGCCGCTGTTCCCAGGTTAGTCTGGGGCTTTCCCTCTCACCTTACCAGCTTACTGCCTGAATAGGAAAAATCGGTGATTTGCGTAGGCAGAATGTGACTTTTATGATGTCTTACACAGGTTTCTCCCCAGTTCTAACTATTTGTGATTAAGGAAAGAAAGCGTGTAAATTAATGATTCGTGCCGTGTTTGGTGCTTTACACCGCACAAGGCAGTAGAGGCTCTCTCTGACCATCTCCCCTTGTGTCTGCTGGGTTCTTGCCGTCGGTCCGTTCTGCTGCATCCTTTGTGTGCTAATCCAGTTCTAGCTGCCCGACCGGGGGACTGCCTTTTACTTTGAAGTCCATGATTGCAGCTGTAGGAACGAGTCAGAATGCTGATGTTTTGAAGCGACAGTGTGTTTCTGGATCCTTCTTCCTTAAGTGGCCACAACAGATGGATGACAGCTCGAGCAAACTAATGTGATAGCAGGCTTCATGGGTGAGGAGTGGACAGCTTTGTTCTCCGTTATGCTACTTGGTTTTGTCCCGGGTGTCTCCTGGTAAACATTTGCTCACTGTTCTTCTCCTTTCTTGGCAGTAAAGAGGCTGACTAAAACATTTAGAACTGTGAAGGCTTCATCTCCTGTCCATCTACAAACCTCACTTTTGTCTGTTGAGGAATGCGCAAAGAGAGAATGTATTTGGTAGGTGATGATTTTGGGGTCAGAGTCAGAACCTTTCCTTCCCGGGCTGTCCTTTGTAGTTACCCCTGGCAAACGATGGAAGCATACCAGGAGGTGCTGTGTGGGGTCTCTTACCAGGTTCCTCTTTTCCCAAGAGCCATGTTAGGTTTTTTGGAATTTACTTGAGCAGGGTATGTGACAGAGAACAGCCTTTTTGGTGTCCTACTGCAGGGCTGTTCCAGAGCATTGGCACTCTGGTAGTGAAGATAGTTCCTAGGGCTGGTGCCCCTCTGTGGTTACACCAGCATTGGTCTGTAAACTGGTTAACTCTTCTGCGTCCAACAGGAATGGCATTTGTCTGTCCTTACTGGAAATACATCAATTCACTGGCTAGCTCCTGCTTTTCTTGTTTCGGATGATGACGCCCTGCACTTGTAGTCTTGAAGTGTGTGTCTTTGCGTAATTTGCTGCTGAATTTCATCACTGTGTTCTTGTTGCTCTGGTTCACACAATTGTTCGATCCTTCCTCCATAATAATCCCATCCTCCTCTGTGTCAGCAGTGCTTCTCACCCGGGTTTCATCAGTACATGGTGAGCAACTCTCGCTTACTTTGTGACAAAGTCACCACTAAAATTTTTTAATAAGATTTGTCCTCTTTTCTGCTTTCTGACTCTTGATTAAGAGAATTTCATCAAAGAACAAGTTATCTAGGCAGCCAGCTGAACTCAGATTTGCTTTTAATCTGTTTTCTGTCCTCTCTCCCCCTTTTACGGTCACTTCAAGCTGAGTGCTTTCCCACGCCTGGTTCCTCAGAGGAGCGGAGAGTGGTGCTGGTGTAGGGCAGTGGCATATCTTGTCTCCTTGAGGAGTCTGTCCGTTTAGCAGAGAGGGATTAGGAAAAGCCAGCTCGTCCCCTCGTTCTGGAAACCCTGGGTTTTCGGGGTGGTTTTCAGTGGGCCCGGTGTTTGGCTTTCTCACAGGTGGGTTCTGCTGCGTGCCATCTTGCTGGGCAGGGCCTGGCTGGCTGCGCTGACGCCGAGGCACAGCGCGGTGCTGGCTGCGAGGGACGTGCCTTCTGGGAGACGGGGCTGGGAGCGCGGGCTGCTCGGGGCAGCGCTCGTCTGTCTGCTTCCAGCTGGAAACCTCTGGCTCTCTCCAGGGGAGAGATTGAGCTGATTCAATCTTTTTTAGTTTCCGAAGCAATGGAACGCCTTCACAGTGACTGTTTTTTGCAGTTTCTAGATTACATAGCTTTGTGTCCAGTCCAATTCCACCCCTTGTAATTACTTTGTATTTTTCCTGCAGAAGCGGGTTCTTTCCTGCGAGCGCTCCGCTGTCTGTGGCAGTGCGGCTGTCCTCCGAGCCCCAGCCCCAGCTGCGTCTCCAGATGGGAGATGGAGCCAAATGCTCACGTGGGGTCACTTAGCTTAGTTCATCCCGTCCTTGCTGCCACCACCTCGTCTCATCGTACCAGAGGGAATACCAGCATGCATCGGCCAGAGCTGCGATAGCTAATGCTGGTCAGTCAGAGCTGCAGGCTCGTTGGAGCTGAGGAGGGCTTTGGCCAGGAGCTGGGCTCTAAGGCACCGAGGAGCCAGTCCCTCCTGCCATGAGCTCCAGCTTTGGTCACGGCTGCACTGCGGGAGGAGAGGAACAAACTGTCAGCAGCAGCTAAGTGCTTGCTGCTTTGATTGTGTTTTGTTCTGCCCGTGTTTTCTAAATTACCTTCTCCCGAAGCCTCATGTTAGCAGGAAAGCGAGCTGAATTTTTGAATGACTTGCTTTGATAGAAAGCCAGAATGCTTCGTGCTGATGTGATGGAGCTTGGGTTTTCAGTCCTACATGAGCTTATAAAATGAATCTGCAAGGTCCAAATTGCCTTGGGAAAGCAAATTTCAGCCCTCGTGTTCCAGGCTCACTTGGAAAGCCTGTATCTTCAAATTTCTCTTGAAGAAAAGTGTGAACCAAGAGGAGGCTGATGCACAGGGCCCGATCACAGTGTGCTGCGCGTGCTCGTGACCGGGGAAGGCAGCTGCCCTCTGCCCCTCCACACCTTTTCCTCCTCACCACCGTGGCTGCAATGTGGAGATGGAAACTGGAAGCTGTTTAGGGGCAGGGAAAGACCTGAAGTTGTCCTCAGGTGTTGAGTAATTGTGGCAAATCTGCAGAATCTGTGTTTGCGGGGCATCCTTCAGTGGCTCCTGGATCTCCAGGCCTGTGCGCGAGCGTTTGCAAAGGAACCGCGTGTATTGTTAGCACAGAGTTTAGTTGAAGCCTAAGTTGTAACCTTAGCGGATTCAGAGCTCCTGATCCCGTGTCTCGTAACACGTGCAGGATTGTGTGCCTGAAATGGAAAAGCAAACGCTTCCTTGCTCAGTGTGTTGAGTGTCAGCTCTGAAGTCACTAGGTATCGCTGATGGAAAAAAAAAAAAAGTAACGTCATTAAAAAAGAAAATGGCCAGACTGTCCAACTGGTGTGGTGAACGTATGCTTTATGTGTCATACAAAACCTTCTTGGGGAGCGGCCTGTTGGAGCGGGGAAGCAGTTTACTGGAGAAGGGCCGTGCCACGTCGGCTGTGCCAGGGACACCGCGGTGCCGTGGGGACAGGATGGAGCTGCCCGGCGCAGAGAGCCTGGGGAAGGGGCCAGGCCGCGAGCTGCCGAGGGCTGGGCTGCAGAGCAGTCCTGGCGTGGCAAGGTGTTGCCGAGGGGTTAGCGTGGAGGAGCGGTTTTGCTGAGCGCATTTCTGTTATTTTTCAGGAATCATTCACCAGATGAAAGGCGACTATGACACTGCGCTGCGGCTGCATAGGACACACCTGTCCATAGCTCAGGAGCTAAGCGATTACGCGGCCCAGGGCCGGGCCTATGGCAACATGGGCAACGCGTATAACGCCCTGGGCATGTACGACCAGGCTGTCAAGTACCATCGGCAGGAGCTGCAGATTTCTATGGAAGTAAATGACCGGGCCTCTCAGGCGTCTACACACGGGAACTTGGCGGTTGCCTATCAAGCGCTGGGTGCCCACGACCGTGCTCTGCAGCACTACCAGAATCATCTCAACATTGCCCGGGAGCTGCGAGACATCCAGAGCGAAGCACGGGCCCTCAGCAATTTGGGCAACTTCCACTGCTCTCGCGGAGAGTATGTGCAGGCAGCCCCCTACTACGAGCAGTACCTGCGCTTGTCCCCAGAGCTGCAGGACATGGAAGGGGAGGGGAAGGTTTGCCATAACCTTGGCTACGCCCATTACTGCCTTGGGAACTACGAGGAAGCCGTTAAGTACTACGAGCAGGATCTTGCCCTAGCAAAGGATCTTCATGACAAGCTGAGCCAAGCCAAAGCCTATTGCAACCTGGGTCTGGCCTTCAAAGCCTTGATGGACTTCAGCAAAGCAGAGGAGTGTCAGAAGTACCTGTTGTCCCTGGCCCAGTCTCTGAACAATTCCCAGGCCAAATTCCGAGCTCTGGGGAACTTAGGGGATATTTTTGTCTGTAAAAAAGATGTAAATGGTGCAATAAAGTTTTATGAGCAGCAGTTGAGCTTAGCCCATCATGTTAAAGACAGGAGACTGGAAGCCAGTGCCTATGCAGCGTTGGGCTCTGCATACAGGATGATACAGAAGTGTGACAAGGCTTTGGGTTACCACACGCAGGAGCTGGAGGTGTACCAGGAGCTGGGAGATATGCCGGGTGAATGCAGAGCACATGGTCACCTTGCTGCAGTGTATATGTCACTTGGGAAGTACACCATGGCCTTCAAGTGCTACGAAGAACAGCTGGAGCTTGGGCAGAAGTTGAAGGACCCCAGCATAGAAGCCCAAGTCTACGGTAACATGGGCATCACCAAGATGAACATGAATGTCATGGAGGAAGCGATTGGCTACTTCGAACAGCAGCTGGCCATGCTGCAGCAGCTCAGTGGGAACGAATCTGTGTTGGATCGGGGCCGAGCGTATGGGAACCTGGGAGATTGTTACGAGGCTCTGGGGGATTTTGAGGAAGCGATAAAGTATTACGAGCAGTACCTGTCTGTGGCTCAAAGCTTGAACCGTATGCAAGATCAGGCAAAGGCCTACCGGGGCCTGGGCAATGGGCACAGGTAAGGAGCGCTGCACGTGTGTTCTGGTGGCAGAGAGGTGCAAGTACGGATGGATGCGTTGTGATTCTGATGGGGTGTGTCTGTCTGACCTGTGCATGGGGATGTGGCGTGGGAGGGAGAAACAGTCCTCTGCGTGCTGAGTGTGCTGCCAGCTCAAATAATGAAGGTGATCCTGCTCTGCCTTGAGAGGGACAGGAGTTTATGGGGTGGCAGGAGGAGGAGGTTGATTCAAAGGTGCTGGGGATGTCTCCTGGGGGGAGGGTTTGTCTCTGCCTGAGAGGTTTGAGCTGGCCTCTAGAGGAAACGACAAAACACCTTATTTCAAGAAAATACTGAAAATAAGTGCTGTTATTTTTTTCCCTGGTAGGGCTATGGGAAGTTTGCAGCAGGCTCTGGTGTGTTTTGAGAAGAGACTTGTGGTGGCACATGAGCTGGGGGAGGCATTTAACAAAGCCCAGGCCTATGGGGAGCTGGGGAGCCTGCACAGCCAGCTGGGGAACTACGAACAAGCCATTTCCTGCCTGGAGCGCCAGCTGAACATCGCTCGAGAGATGAAGGACCGAGCTCTGGAGAGCGATGCCGCCTGTGGCCTTGGTGGGGTCTACCAGCAGATGGGAGAGTTCGACACAGCCCTGCAGTACCACCAGCTAGACCTGCAGATCGCAGAGGAGACCAACAACCCCACTTGCCAAGGCCGAGCCTACGGGAACCTGGGCCTGACCTACGAGTCCCTGGGCACCTACGAGAGGGCCGTAGTTTATCAGGAGCAGCACCTCAGCATTGCAGCACAAATGAATGACCTGGTAGCCAAAACCGTGTCTTACAGCAGCCTGGGAAGGACTCATCACGCCTTGCAGAACTACTCTCAGGCTGTGATGTACCTGCAGGAAGGTAAGAGGCTGAATTACACAACACAGCGTGCGGGTGTAGGTGGGGGGGACAGGAGGGAGGCGTGAAGACATGGAGAGAAGTGAGGTGTTGTGAGTGTGGCAGTAAGAGGATGTGTTCGACGGTGGCCTTTGATGCAAAAACTCTTGCAGTCATCCATAGCTACTGCTGAGCATCTGTGCAAGCAGCTGTCCAAGCAGGCAGTGACAGTCGGCACGCCGTGTCAGTCAGAGCCTTCATGGCGTCCTGCAAAGCATTGCAAAGCACGGCCTGTGCGTTCTAGGGGCGTCTGGGCTAGCTCTGGGCTTGAACCCAGGCTAAACCTGCCAGAGTCTCTTTATAAAGCTCCGTTGTGCCTGGGCCGAGAAGGTGGACACCTTCTCTGTAAATAGCACTGCGTACAGGGGCTGGCTTGGGGAGAGCACGTCGGGTGGTGGTGGGTCTGCCTGATCCTGAGAGAGGGTCTCAAAGGGATGTGTGCCTTGCTGATAGCCACCTGTTTTGTCCTTCTGCATTCAGGTGGGAGTGAGACCGGATGGGTGAGTGTCCTCTGAGCTGTGAGTGAAAGAAAACAAGTTGTGTTTGATAGGGAGGTGAGGGAGGTTCAGCCCTCAGTGTCCGAGAGCCTGCTGCTGCTGCTGAGCGTTGGGGCCAGCACTGCCTTGAGCTGTGCTGCTGCAGGGGGTTCCGGTTGCACGCAGCATCTGTTCGAGGTGCTGGCTGTCCAATGGAGGAGATGAGCAGCGTAGCTGGAGTGTGTGAAGCTGGAAGCTGAAGGATTAATTACATCAGTTAGTCTGGTGTTTCTGAAACTGACCTTAGCAGGATTCCAGTATGCTGAGGGCATTCAATTAAGTTGGAAGGGGAGAAATTAAACACAGCCCCTTCTCCTGATGTCGTGCAGAATTCCTGAACAGCCTGCGACTGCTAGCTGCTGCTGAGCTGCCTGGTCATGGGCGGGGCCCCCACTTCCCCGTCCATGGGAAACCTGAGGTGCCTAAGAGGAGTGGTCCCTGTTGTCAACAGGGCCCACAGAGGCGGGAGGTTTGGAGCGTGGTGGAAGGGGAGATGGCACAGAAGGTGCTGCTGGAAGTGAAACAAGCTCCGGGTCGTTCTCGGCAGGACTTTACCCTCTGCTCTGGCTCAGTACGTAAACCATGCATGGCCTGCCAGAAGGCTGGGGGAGAGCTGATGGGAAATGAGCCAGTAATGCAGCGAGAGGTGTCTTTTCTGGCAGAGTTTGGCAGCTCGGTGTGTTTTTGTTTGTGTGGTTTCTAAGGTTTAGAAGTTGAACTTCCTGATAGGAGCTTACTGAGTGCGTCTCAGGGGACTGCACCTGAAGGAGGTCTTGGTCCACAGAAATGTCTGTCTTGCTGAGGCACCTCTCACGCTGGTGCTGATTCGAGTATCAGCAGCAGCTGCCCGGCGCTGGCGCTGCCCTGCTCGGCATCCCACTGCTCGGCAGCTCTGTGACTGTGTCTGCCTACCGCAGAGGCTGGGGCCCACCTGAGCCCACAGCCCGCAGAGTGCTGAGGCTGCCAAGCCCTGTCTCCCCTTGGGCCCTTGCTCACTCTGACTGCTTTTCAGGACTGAGGCTGGCAGAGCAGCTGGGACGCAGAGAAGATGAAGCCAAAATCCGCCACGGCCTCGGCCTGTCCCTCTGGGCAAGTGGGAATCTGGAGGAGTCTCAGCACCAGGTACACTGTGGTCTGCCCCATGCTGATGGATTTGTGTCCTCTGAGCCCTTTGGGTCGTTCCTGTCCTCAGGGAAGGAAATGTCCGGTGCGTCCTGGGGAGGGTGTGTGATGCACTGAGCTGGCTCAGCCTGTGTGCCTTCCTGCTCCTCAGAAGTCCCCTCCCCGCTGCCAGGGCTGCTGCCGTCCTGCGGGGCTGTCTGAGGCAGACCTCCCCTGCCTGGCAGTGTGTGGCCCTGGCCCCTCCTGCTCTCCCAGCCAGGGCTTTGTGCTGTGTCTGTAAGGAAGTCACTGTGGCTGTTTTCCCTCCCAGCTGTACCGGGCCTCGGCACTGTTTGAAACCATCCGACACGAGGTGCAGCTGAGCACAGATTACAAGCTGTCCCTCTTCGACCTGCAGACATCCTCCTATCAGGCGCTGCAGCGAGTACTTGTCAGTCTCGGTAAGAGATGCCGTCATATGCTGAGTCTGAACTCCAGGCTCATGCCGAGAGCTAAACTGAAGTTACGGGGAGGCAGTTCATGATACGTCCTTCACTCATCTGTCCAACGCAGCACAGCGTTTCTTTGCCAGGACGGAAAAAAGGGTCTCCTGCTTCGGATTTCAGGCACCTTTGGATCTTCTTTCTTGCTTCCTCCATTCGTTTGTCTTTCTTTGGTTCATTTCCCATACATTGTGTAGGTTGTGTCATTGCCTGAAGCCAGGACGATCTGTGGGGCTTTATTCCAGCGCAGGAACTACAGAGATAAGTGCTGTGACCCTGCTTCCCCAGGTTTTAGTTCAGGTTGGGACGGCAGCTGTCCCTGTTCCTGTGCATTACGCTGCAAACCATACCGATGTCAGGTCTGAGAGATGGCTTTGTCTTTTCAGGTCACCACGATGAAGCTTTGGCAGTAGCAGAGAGAGGACGAACAAGGGCATTTGCTGACCTGCTTGTGGAACGCCAGACTGGGCAGCAGGACTCTGATCCCTATTCTCCAGTGACCATTGACCAGGTCCTGGAGACAGTGAATGGCCAGAGGGGACTTGTTCTCTACTACTCGCTGGCTGCAGGTTATCTGTACAGCTGGCTGCTGGCTCCTGGGGCAGGTGAGGTCCTTTTGGAGATGAGAGCCTGTGAACAAGCCTTACAAAGGGAGAATTGTACCGTTTGTTGGTAGGAGTGAATCTGGGACCAGAGCAAATATATGAGGGAATCATTTCCATCTAGTACCTTAGAGCTAAATAGACTGAAAACCATGGCATAGCCACAGCAATAATTGTATAGAAGTGCTTATTCAGGGCTTTGATGTTCAGCTGGAGATGGAAATGTTTCACGTGCTTAATATTTCCATTTTTCAACCTCCAATCTGTATATATTTCCCACAGGGCAGTAATGAGATTCCAAGTATGTTGGCTCTGTGAGGATCTTCTACGCATAAGAATCCCTGCTTTAATTATGTTTCTGTGCTTTATCCTTCCAAAAGCTTTTTACATTTAGTCAAGTGGATTGCAGAAAGCAGAAGGGTGTCCCCACTTCCTGATATGCCATTGAACTGTCTGATCCTCTGAATTCTCCTCACATGAATGTGGAATCATTTATCACAGAGGAGCAAGGATTAATTTGAAGAGGATTACTTTCTGCAGACAGCTGTTGTTCATTATCTAATAAAGTGATGACTGCAAATTTTCATGAGTTCTTTCTGGATATAATTCAATAATTGCAACCCTTCACCATGACAAAGCTAAGGAGATAAAAAGCACTATTTAGATTGCACCAAAAATGCTTTGGGAAGGGAAGCAAACATTCACATGTGCCTGACTTAGATGGAGTGGCAGTGGATGGAAGATAAGCTTCTGGGGGCACGTTGCCTGTGTGAGTGTAAGATGGTGGTGTCCTGCTGTGCTTCCAGTCACTATTGGTTCTTCAGGCCTGTAGTTTGCACAATAAAATGCCCATAATTCTACAGTATTAACATCAAGCTGAGCTTACTGAAATTCCATGGATCAGAAGTGTAGGCTTCGTGAGCAGGCTTCATGCCCAAACTGGGTCTTGCAGAAAAGCAGTTGCACCCTTCAAGTGCGACTGCTTCCTTGAAGGCACTGTCAGGTGTCGGGAAGGAGAGGGACTGTGATGCTTCCACTTGAGCAGCTTTCCTGGGGAGCTCTTCGCTAGTGACTCCAGCCCAGCCACGTTGGCCTCTTCGTGTTTCGTTAGTGCTGACAGAGAGAGCAGCTTCAGTGGTGGCAGCCCAGGATCCTCATCATCCCGCTGAGATGGGAGCTTAGAGCCTCTGGGCGGGTTCTGTATTTGCTGCTGTTGCTGCAGGAGGAACTGCTTTCTTCTTTATTCCTCCACTCTTAACTGGTTTAATAATTCATGCTGTCAAGGCAAACAGGGCGTGTGGAGCAGCCTTTTACTGTTGATCACAGGCTGTAGAATTAATTATATCAGGAAGGATATGGCAGTCTAAGTGGAGGAAGGTTTTATCTGCAGTAATGGTTGAATTCTTAACAAAATTGTGAGTGTCCTTTATCTGGTTTACCCATTGTGAAATGCTATCTTTTAATATTTTACTATGCATTAATCCATCTTTTTCTTTCTTTGTATATAATGTATTTTCATGCATATGACTGAAATGAAAAATCTTTGTGTGATGTGAGTAGGTTCTGCTGTAGTAATAACACTTTTGTTCAGCATTTGAGCCTTGGGTGTTCTGTTTATGTGATCAGAGGCTATTAATATTAATAGTTATTTTTCATGCGCGTTACTCTGGTAGGCGCTTTTATGAAAGATCTGTTTTATAATTCGTACGAGATTGCTGCAATAGCAAATGTGTTTTGGGCATCTCAGTAAAGGCACTGCTCTGCCTTCGCACCTTTGAGCCCTCATCTGCAAAGTACAAAACCAGATTTTAAAAGCAAGGCTGTAATACAGAATGCTGGAAAAGCCCTGCGGAGATGTGGCATGGAAATGCTTTGCGCCAGTTGTACTGGAAAAGCCGAATGCTAGGGGCTGTGCCACCTTCCTGGACAGCTGCTGGCAGCAGAGATAACCTCATGATTCTGGTGCCTTGCAGGAATTCTGAAATTTCATGAGTATTATCTGGGTGACAGCGTGACAGAAAATGCCGGGGACTTCCATGAAGCCAACAGCGTGACCCTGCAAACAATAACAAACTCCGCGCTGGAACAGTATATCTCAAGCGTGCGGGAGGCTCTGGGTGTGGATTCCTACTACACCCGGTAAGTTGGGGTCTGGCATCCTGGTTCCCGCTCTCCCACCTGAAAGCAATTTATGACAGTCTGGGATGAGCTAATCAGAACTGAGAGTCAGAGTAGGGGCAGATTTTCACTGTAACAAAAAAAAATTGCTTTATTTTTGTATCCATGGCTGTTTTTCTGCCAAGTAACTCTGTATGTACGTGCAAACAAGGTTTGAACCCGTAGGCTGGGTAATGAATCGATGCATTAAGTGAGGAGGCAGATGCCATGTCTGACTGTATATGGGCAGATGCCATCCTACTTACAGTTTCCAGTGTAATTAATTTGCTTTCAAAGGTTTACTTAAGAAAAAGTGTAAATACCATAGGAATTCGACCCTCTCTCCAAATGTGTTCCCTTGTGGCTGTCGCTGAGTAAATAATTTACAGTGAATTAATCCATCTGATGAATTTCAGCAAAGAGGGAGGAACCTTACTCCAATCCATTAGTCAGATAGGTCCCATGTTTCCTGATACTTTTTATCCTATGGATTCATCACAAGTCAGGCTTTTTTGCTTATTTATTCTCAATCTCGAGATCTCTCCTGGTGTTTTGTTTGATTTATTGTTTGATGAGTACTATGCTGATTTTACAAGTAGATTTTCTCTGAATGCTTCTGTCTGAAAAGCAGAGTCGGGGATGCCCGTGTCCTCCTGTATTCTTTGTGAATGAGGTCTACACGGTAAAGGATGTGGTGACAGTTTAGGTTGCTGTTGTAGGTGAACCTTGCTACATCGTCATAAATGGCTTCACTTCAAGTGGATTAGTAACACACTGGCAGTTGGCAGGTCTAGTTAACCACTGGTGAAAAGGGGACTTAAACGTATGCGTTGTCTGATTTATTAACCAACCCCCAAAACTGGTGTGAGTGGAGACACTGGCTTGTTTAGGTTATATCGTATTTTAGTCTTTTTTTTTTTAAAACCGTTTTGCATTTTTCCGCAGCGCTGTGATTTGTGAGTGAAACACTGTGAGTCCCCAAGGCTGTGGAGAAATGCCCTTTCCTTGCCCCGTTTTGATGGTGAAAGCACCACCGGTGCTGCCCCGGCCCCCAGGAGCAGCCCGTGTTAGGGGTTTCCACCCTGCGGATTGCTCTCTGTGCATGACCCGTGCTCTGCAGGGGCAGTGCGCACCCAAACCGGCTGTTCACGGAACGGTGATGGCCAAGAAAGACGAACAGATGTACACAGGGGAGTAGCTTCCTTCATACTAAAGCCCTGAGAAGCTGCAAACACATAAGCACTGCTATCCAGATGATCATATTCATTAAATTATTGCTAACATACAAATGGTACGTTTGAGAAGTGGCCTGTCTTTGGTGATGAGTGTCTAGGGTTTTTGGGTTCTTACGTAAAATCTGTTCTGAGACTTTTGTTCCTGTTAGCTTCAGTCACACCTTCCGAATTACGTGTTTCAAGTCTTGCTTGAAAATGAGTTGCGTGGTTCCCATTAAAGGAAATGTCGAACGTAAGTCTCTCCAGCCGTCATGTTTCCTGGATTTGCAGATGTGTTCCGGATGTTGGCTCTTCATCCAGTTGTCTTGTACGTCCATGTGGGCCATGAGCTCTCTGTTCTTTCTGGGAGAACAGAGTCACTCCCTCCAAGGTGTGAATACCCACAGGAAGGGCGAGAGGGGAAAAAACCCAGACTGAACTGGTTCCATCTCTTGTTTTCTTAAAGCATCAGGATTGCATGATTAAGAAGGTTACGTCTATCGCCATGTGTTGATGGTTGACCCTTACCCTCTAGATACGCATATGCACAACCGAAATCTGCAGTTATGCCTCATGTAACAGATTTCCAGATACTGTTTTCAGTTCCTTTAACCATTTGTCACCTCAGATTCTCCTCCTGGCAAAGGGAGTCCTTCAGTCTTTAGGTTCTGGGATGAGTTTTTAATATACTGTGGTATCAGCTTTCTTCTGTCTTTGTGGGGATGATAGTGGTATGGTTTTGGTTAAGGATCTGGGGTTTAATGCTTGTCTCTGAGATCATTGGGCTGGTGTGGTATGATCACAGGCAGAAGCTCTTTCCCCACTTCAAAATTATGTGCAGGGAATTAAACAAACACATGTTGTCTGTTCCATGTGGGTAAACGTCATATTCTGCTTTGAAACTCTTTCCCAACGCGGATCAAGTGCTTCCCTACAGCGCTGCTGGCTGCCGCCGTGCTCCAGCACACCAGAGCCCCAGGAGAAGCTGTTGTCTGCAGCCCCTGGAACCTGTCCTCTGCCCACCAGCAAAGAGCAGAGGGATTGAAAAATGTGTATATACCGCACCTGTGAAAGCTCATAGCTTGCCTAAGTGCACTGTAGTCGTGTGCTTTTGTCTTCTGATTTAAGTGCCGTTGCCTTCCCTAACGGCGTAAGCATATGTGTAGGTACTGTAATGTCTCCAGGGTGGCACACCTTCCCATTTTCTGCTCCTGGAGGGGATGGGGTGCTGTCATGGGATGTGTCGTCAGGATTTTGCTGTGGTCGTGTTCAGTTCCACACTGCAGCTTTCGCTTTCTGCTGGAACTGGTTCCTTCCAGCTGGTCTAATTAAGCTGACAAATAATGCATACTTGCAAAAAATAAAGTGTGAGGGACTTCAAAGTCTGCTTGGACTTGTGCTGGGACAGACTCCTTTCTTTCTGGGGGAAGCACGTGGCCTGTTCTCTTGGGTTCATGAACTCAGGACTTTTGCCTCTTTAAGGAGCCCAAACTCCTCATTGTGACCGTGACTCAAAACTGAGCGTGCCTGCAGCTAGAGGAAGAACATACAGGAGGCAGCTGTGGCAGCCTTTTTGTTTTCCTTTTTTTCACTTTTTTTCTTTGCTCCCTTGGCTGTTGTTCAGCCAGCCCCATTTCAGCGTTCATGAAGTGATTGGCTTATGTCAGGACTTATTTTTTCAGGTTATGAAATTATACTGACCAGGGAGTATGCTTACCAGGTACCCTGTGGTCCATGCAGCAACACAGGGACAGTTCTAGCTGCCTGCACAAGTACATGGTGCGCATTAATTTAATCTGTATGCTCTTTATTGGAAAATGTGCCTTTGAGGAAAGGCTCTAGGTTGTCAAGAACCCAAAAGGAAGGAGAAATGAGATGCAAGGTGGCTTCAGCAGGTAGCATAACAAGTTTAGCTTAAGTGTACAAATTCCAAGGTTTGTGATGCACTGTATAATATGCAAATTATTTATTAGATTAAAAGGAGGGGTTGTTAAAAATGCACAGGCAATAGTTGTGTTTGCCTTCTGCTTTTAGAAAGAGGAGAAAATGATAACAGAAATTTGACAGAAAATCTACACTGAGGTGATAGTTTAGGTATTAATGTCAAGAGATGGAAAATTTAGGAATTTGGGGCTTTATTTCTCTCTATTACTGCTGCCATAGTGGCATTGATTAAGTATTTTTTTTCTCTTTGCTTTCCTGGTTTGTGTAACAGGAGCAGCAACACAGCTCCCTTTTTTGTGCTGCGGTTTGCCAGTGAAGGAGGCGTACAGAGCTTGTTGTTGTTATTGTGGAAATCTGAAAAGGGTGCGCCAGCACATGCTCGCAGGCAAATCGAGGGCTGAGTTAGCGTTTCCTGCAGGCCTCGGCTTTCTGTGTTGTGCTGCAGCGTCTGAAGTCCATACCTGCGTTGCAAGGGAACTTGCGTCCTGCGTTTCCATCAGTGTGTGCCAGGCTAAACCGTGGAGAATGCCTCAGTGGAGGAGGGTGGAGTTGTTACCCTCTTGTATGCCTCACAGGAGGAGGTGATGCGATCCAGGGAAAACTGGCTTTAGCGTTTGGTTGAGGTTGTGTCTGAAAAGCATTTTCTGTCCAACTGGCTGAGCATTTGTCGCAAAGCTGTTGCTCTGTCTTGCATCAGCGAGCCCCTCACCCTGCTGTTCCCCCTGCAGAGCCTGTGCCAGTAGCGAGACCGAGAGTGAAGCTGGGGATATCATGGACCAGCAGTTTGAGGAGCTGAACAACAAGCTGAACTCAATGACGGATCCGACTGGCTTCCTGAGGATGGTCAGCAGGAACAACCTCTTGAACAGGTGGGAGTACAGCGCTGCACTGCGGGGATCAGCAAGCAGAATGAGACGTCTCGGTGACAGCCTTCTCTCTAAATTGCAAGTTTAGGGTGCAGCTGATGCCGTGGTCTCGCTATTGCCCTGAGTTGTAGGGGCACGGAGCAGCAAACTGGTACTGTCCTTCACAGTAACCACCCATTCTTCACAGCGTGAATGTGTAGGGAGCATTAAGGTCTGTTAGTGTTAGTACTGTGCAGCGCTCTCCTTTTCGGAGTGGAAGGGCCCGTAGGCGTTTCCCTTCTGTGCTTTTCTTTTGTGTTTATGTGTTGCAGTGAGAATTTCTCCCTCCCTCAGGAGAGCTCTGCATCTTGTTCCTGGTGGGACTGGGAATCCTTTAGCACCTTCCACAGATAGGTGGCCTCTTGGGGGTTGGTTTTGTTCTGTAGACTCAAGTGTTGGATGTGAGGCACAAAGAAGCCCTGCCACGTCCTGGAATAGCGTGGGGTCCTATTGCTTCCTTGTTTAGAAACAGAAATTTTCAGTAGGAAGGAGGCAGGGCAAGGACTGAAAGCATCAGAGACCTAGATAGAAGTACGTATTTTACTTAAAAACTTAGTAGCTTGGTTTGGGAGATGTAGGGGGTGTCGTCTTCATTGTGTTTCTAGGTGAATTTGATAGCTTACAGTGATAGCCAGCAAGGATTTGTCAGCAGTTGTTAACTGATACCTCTGTCCTGAGGGGCAGCTGTTTGGAATTTGCTCCTTTCCTGGCCAAGCGCTGTTTCTGACTGTCTGAACAATTGCAGGGGAACTCTGTTCTGTCCCTGATGTCTGTGAGGAGTGGAGCTTGGAGCTCTCTGCTGCACACTTCTTATGGAAATAGTTGTTTCTGTTGATTTTAACCATTTTACTAATTAGCTGGGAATATGCTGCATTTCCAGAGTTGCAGGACTGCACGCTCGCTGCACAGTCTCCATTCATTTTCTGCCTCTTACAACTTGCTCAGATGTCAGTCTTACACATTACTGTGCCGATTAGGGCAAGCATTCACAACGAAAATGGAAGACAGAGTTTTTCCCGTGTTACCACGCCCCAGCGGAGAGGGGCTGCGTGACATACCTTGAACACGCATCCAGGAGCTTACCCCAGTTCCTTCTCAGGTAACTAGCTTGCAGGTTTTAGGAGAAGCTGAGGGGTGGGGCGACTTGGACTTAATTAAAAGCACCCTCGCATCATCAGTCATGTCTCTGATGTTCCTGCCAGCGGCACTGAGATGAGGAGGGTGAGGGGATGCTGGTGTATGGCCCGCCTCCCCAGCGTTTGCCTGCAGAGGGGGGCACACCAGGGGATCTAGTGGCACAGCTGACGCTGCCACATCGGTTTTGCACCTGAGCCCTGAATTCAGGGTAGGTGCTGTGGCCCTGCCCAAGCCTTTGCACACCTCCTGTACTTAATGTCTGCTCCAGCCCCATAGGTGATTGGACTGGAGGCTGCAGAGTCTAGAAGGGCACTGCAGAAAGCGTTAGCTGGCCTCTTGCCAGCTAACGCTGTGTGTTTTTTTATAATTAAGCTGTGTAGAGTGGTGTGGGACAACAAGGAGACATGCTTGCAAGAGCCCTGAAGCTTCAGGAAGGAAGCAGATTAAAATCTGTATAGAAAAGAGCAGATTAAGAAATTAAATGGGAACAGGCAGCGTTTCTGTGCACTGGCCTGGAGTTCTAAGAAGGAACTGTGAGCTCTCAGGCTTTGGTTAAGCAATAGAATTGAATGGTTAGAAGAGCACAAGCTGTGGTCTTGCTGCTCCAGACTCCAGCTCATCTCCTCTGCGCAGTGGCTTTTCTGCCAGCCAGTACTGCAGTGAGCTCGTGTAGCTGTAGGTCAGCGCTGAGGGGATTGTTGCTGCTGTAGTTTCAGAGGGTGGCAGAATTGTGGCTCACAAGCAGTGATTGAAGGTGTGGCGCCTGTTTGCTTTGGCTTCTGCACTGCAATGGACAAAGAGGAGTAGGGCCTTCTTGGAGCTGAGCATAAGAGCTTGTCTTCCCTACTGCCAAGACAGGCCCTGCATTCCTCATGTGGGGTCTGAATGCATGTTCTCATCTTGTGCTTGAATGTTGGAGATCCTCAAGGGAGTTTACGTGGCTTGTGGCCAGCGCACGTTCCCTCACGCACACAAATTGCACATGCCGTTAAGGTCCCATGTTAGAAAATGAGGCCCTGGAGATGCTGGGACTGTTTGGAGCCATCCAGTCTCCACGTCTGGTGACAAGTGGGTGACTGAAGGTCCATCGGGAGGGGACAGGTCTGAGGGGATGCTAATCAATGCTAGTCCAGGTCAGGCTCTGGATCAGCGGAGTCGACGGGCAGGCGCAGGCAGGGCTGTGCTGGAGCTGGAGCCCTGCATGCCTGCAGCGTAGCTGAAGCAGAGCCCAGAGGCCCTGGCTGCAGCTTACGTGGCGCTCCAAGGCCCACTGGCAGGGCACGTTGCTGGAGGCCCCAGTTCAGGTGTATCAGGGTCATTAAAGCCCATTAATGACCTCAGGGGCCTGACAGCTTGCCCTGGAGAACTGTACAGCTGACCCTCTCCGGAGCAGAGGGACAGGGGGGTACCAGGGATGCTGGCTGGCCCAGGACAAAGCGAGGTCTTTGGAAGGCAGCTATGGAAGCGGTGGCTGAAGAGTCTCTTATCTGTCTGGTTCTCTACCGTACAGGGCACGGCGCTGTGGCTGCCCCAGTACAGACCACACAAGCAGAGAGTGCTGGGTGGTCTGTGGGTTTTGTACAACCACTGGTGGGCTCTGGAGATAATTGCAGATCCTTGAAAGCACCCAGAGGGAGCTCGTATCTGAATGTTTTCTGGAGCTTCCCGCAGCTTGATACTGTGAGTTTGTCAAGGCCCTGGACGTGGGTTTGGGGCTACATCTCTAGGAAGAGTCTTTTTGAGGAAGGCTTGCCGAATAACAAGCCTGATGGATATCCATTGTCCTGAGGCTGTCAGGCCAGTGCAGCAGCAAGTCCAACTCCCAGCCCTTCAAAAGCTGTGCTTGCTCATGACTTGTCCAGAGCCCTAAGGAGCGCCGAGGCAGGAGCAGCTCTGTGCCGAGGCCGGTGTGAACCCCTCCTTCCTGCCCAGCCCAGCCCCCTTCCTCCTCTGCAGGCGGACCCCGGCCCTGTGAGGCGGTGGTAGGCCGTCAGTCTGAGCTCAAGGCTTGCATGGCACGGGCGGTCTCCTCCTTTCTCTGAGGCTGTCATGGGATCATTGCTTCGTTCTTGCGTCTCCAGGACAAAGGCGGAAGCAGAGTTAATGCTGTTGCATGCAGGGAGTCGCAGTTTGTGCCGTTTCCTCTGCTTGCTGCAGATCAGGCTGCTGTATACAAAGGGATAAAAATTAGCAGCGCTGTGAAGTCTGTGCAGAGGCTTCCAAACGAGGGATTTTACTGTTCCAGAAATCAGGAGACCCCTCTGCATTGCAAGAGCAGGGTAGAAATGATCAGTGCAGCATCCCAGAAGCCAGCATTGATGCTCTGTGGAGGGGGCGTTTGGCCAAAAGATTGGGAAGTCTGCCTCCTGTCGCATTAAATCACCTGGATGCATGACAGGCCACCTGGAGAGCCATTTGCAGTGGTTTGGGAGGAGAGGGAGTGGGTGGCTAGGGCTCCGGGTCTGCTCTGCGTGCCGCAAGGGCTCTGTGTCCATCCTCTCCCTGTGGATTCTCACTCTGTGTACACAAACGCACAGGCAAGAGATGTGAAAGATTTATGATACTCCCTTGGTTTTGCTCTAACAAAAAGCAATCCGAGTGGTGAAGGAATAAATCTAGAGCTGCTTGGCTGTGAAACCAAGATGAAGGAGCCTGTGCTGATGAGAGTAATCAAGCAGCTATTCCCGCAATAAACGGTGCGTTGAAGTGGCCTGTGCAGCCGGTGGCTGGCGAGTGCCACCTCCTGGCAACGGCTGCTTCTCGGGAGGGTCGGGCTGTGGCTCTCCGAAAACCGCCGTGCTGCTGGCACAGCGCCGGGTGCTCCCTGTTCCTGGCTGAACCGTGCGGTGTCCCTGCCCTTCTAGGCTGGTGTCTCAGGCAGGACGTGCTAGAGGGGTGTGCCTTGAGCACAGGATCCGGGCACCGGGAATGCGGGAGGTGGGGAAAGCACAGTTTTTATTTCCTGATCTGATTTAAGAGCTGTGCAACATAAGGTATGGAAACAGCTGAGCACTGCGAAGCGTGCCTGGCTCGCTCAGCTGCTGCGGTGAGGTTGGGCAGAGGGGTCCGGGGGGAGCAGGCGGCGCTGAGCCCGTGCTGATCCTGCAGCGACCTTGGTATCGCACGAGTCACCTGGTCAGGTTCTCAGCAGCTGAGCAGCAGCAGTGTACGCATACTTTCACCAGAATCTCTGCGTCGGAGAGCAGGGGCAGCTGGACACCAGGCTTCCGTTTGCATTCTTAAGTTACTCTGTCGGCCCGTGGGATGTAAATTCCTTGTTAGTGCGGAGCATGGCTGGTAGCCTTGGTTTTTCTGTAGAGAATAGGCTTTAGACATGGTGTGAGCTGGGCCTGGAGACTGGTTGCAGCAGCTGAGGAGAGAAAGAGAGAGGAGAAATGAGTTTTCTGAGTTGCCAGTCGGTATGTGTCAGAAGAGGTCAAGGGTATGTCTCAGGCCTGTGCTTTGTCAGTGGTAGGAGTGCCCTTGAGGGAAATATTTTTGCTGTCCTTGTCTTTCCCTGCCTGTGGGCTTAATCTGGCGGTGTGAAGGGGCAGTGTGCCTGTGTGTGTGTGTATCTGCTGTGAGCGTATACATGAGCATAGATACAAACATACATGCCTATGGCAAATATGCAATCAGCTATTGATATATCTCATTGATTAACATGTCTGTTGGATGCTGAGTTTTCTTTTCATTTCCTGGATGTGCAAATACTTTCTACTTTTTATTTCTTTTCTGTGTCAATAGCCGAGAATTGATCCAGGCAGGACGTAAAAATAAATAATAGAGACAAGACACTTCTTGTGAGTAAACGTTCTTAAAAAAAGGACGTTGCAGACCAGTGTCCTGATAAAGCGTGTGAGTTTGGTCACGAGTCAGGAACTACAGCTGCCTTCCTATTGTGTAAATTGGCAAAGGCACGTAGCGTTGGAAGGTGTCTGAGAGGCAGAACAGCGCTGCGCTTGATAGAGACCGAAACGGAGGGAGACTTTCTCTGCGTAGCAGCCTCACAGTATGATCTGGGCTGGGATCTCATGGATCTGCCTTTGGCACCTTGAGAACAACAGGGCATGTGTTGCCTCATGGGTGGCCTTTTATGTTTGAGATTGTTGTGTTCATTACTGGACAGCCTCAGTGGTGGCTCTGGTTACACTTCAGACCTTGCACTACCGTTACTGTTAATATCTTATTTCCTTCTCGGCCTTCTCTGTAAGGTGCAGCTGTTAAAACTTTCTGAAAAGTTACTGTTTTCGCATAAAATGGTTGTTCATGGCACCAAGCCAAGGATAACCTTTCTGGGGAGCACAGCTGCTGGATTAGTGAGACCAGAATGCGGCGACGACATTCCCTCAACAGGGCAATAACGTTTTGTAGCCATGCCATTGCAGTCTCCTCAGACTGACAGTGTTTGGTGGCTGGTGACCCCAGGAGAGCACATGTAGAGCTCTGTCTGTGGAGATGTCAGAAATGGGCTCCATCGCATCTGACTTCATGGAGCCGTTCAGAGGAGCGGCAGCAAGTGCAGGCGTAATCTTCATATCCTGTTGTTTGCCTCTTGTCATATTTCCTTTTGGTACCACGCTAGATTAGTTAGTGTGAAACCCAAGTGCAGATCTTCCTGTGGTGGTAGTCGTTTGTTAATGCGTCTCATGCTTGCCTTCACATAGCTGCTATACATAGGTGTGCAGCAAAAGCTTTGAACTGCACTTCAGGCACCTGAGTTTGTAGAGAAGCTCCGCAGCAGTGTAATATGCTGTCTGCAGCTGGCTCGCCCTGCTGTTAATGTCGTTATTCATTGTCGTGTGATGCTGAATGGGAGAATGAAGCCCCGCCAGGCAGCATCGTATGGCACACGGTCCTCTGGGTGTACAGGGACTAGCTTGTCATCAGTGTTAGGAAGTCAGGGCAACCTGCAGCAGACCTCAGATTTCTACAACTAACCTCTCGCTTGCCTTTTGCCCACAGGAGCTGTCAGAGCATGACCAGTCTGTTCAGCAGTACCGTGTCTCCTGTTAAGGATGGAACATCATCTCTTCCAAGGAAGCAGACTTCCTTCACCAAACCCCCACTCCGTGCGCTCTACGATTTGTTGATAGGACCTATGGAAGGAGTAAGCCTTTGGCGCGGACAAATATAGAGATTCACTTACCAAAATCTCTGTCAGTGTGGGAAAGCAAGAATAGGCAGCTTGGGGATTGTGTCTGAAGCGTGATGGTTTCCGCTTGGTCTTCCCAGATGGTGAGACTGAGTGTATTGGGAGGTGGGAACAAGGGATGTTGCTGTTGGTACCACTTCCAGTCAGCTGCCAAAGTATAACGCTTTTCATGAACCTAAGCAGGAAGTGTTTCTAATTCACTAATACTAATTGGCAAACTCAGCAGCTCTATCTAGGGCGAATGGGTCAGAGAGGTAGAGAAAGCAGTACGGGGAGCCCCGGCCGGCCCGTGTGGGAGGCCAGGAGTGGCAGTGCAGCCCCTGGTTCCAGTCTCACGGAGCAACGGCAGGATAAAATGAAAAGTTCTGTCTCTGTCACGCGGTATATCTAGCTAGAAGAGGTAAAGTCACTCAGTCAAGAATTTTCTCTCAGTTTGTATCCAGCTGAACAAACAGGTCAAAATGTCATGGTTCTGTCATGTGAGAGGGAAAACTAGCTCTGCCTTGGGATCCTTTAAAGGCTGTCTGGATGCTTTAATCTTGTCTGCAGAGGTCACCTCCATTGCGGGGGCATAACCTTGGTTAGCCTGAGCCTTTGTTAGCTCTGTCAGCTTGCCGTCCCCTGGTCACGCCATGAGTCTCGGAGAGCGGGTCCTTCTGCTCCAGAGGCGGCACGTGCATCCTCTTTGCAGGGCCAGGAGATCAGCCCTGGTTCTGAGTTTTCTCTGTCATCTCCTACAACGTTCTTGAGAAAGCTTCACCTGGGAGTTTAACGCCCACCTACACCTAGTGTAAATAGGTAAGACAAGCTGGGAGGAAATCTTTGTGGGGAACGCCAGGAGCCTGCTTCTCCTTCCCAGTGGGGATGCACTGTGGTTGGGCACTGCTTGGCAGATTTGGGCATCTGAGACTCAGAGCTGGCTTCAGTAAGGTACTGTAGGTCTTGGCAGGGCTTTCAGAGAGCACCGAATTAGCAGATACAGGGTCCTTACAAGCCACCTTCTAAGAAGATACAGTTCAGGTCTTGTGTGTGGTTTGTCAGTCTCGTTATAACGGGAATGTCCAGCTACAGCCACGCTAGCTGCGAGGGGGGGACCCACCCGAGGCCAGCAGCTGTCAGCCGGCCTAACCCTGCACAACCGTACTCCCGCGAGTGATGGACCGGAGACTTTTCTGCCTTCCTGACAAATCATCAGTGTAGCCAATACCGTTACCGTGAAGTAGAGCACACATTCCTGGGCTTGACAGTTCATGCTTCTCTCCTTCTTCTCGCTGAACAGATTATTTTTCGTTAGAACACACCTTAAAATTAATTCTTGGAGATACATGAAACACAAATGATCCTCATGGTTTTGTTTCTGTTTCTGTAATGCACATACAGCCATCATGAGGAAAAAGAATATTAAACCCTAAGGGTTTTACATACGAATTAAAAATTCTGCTAGGCACATGTCACTATGGCTCAGATGCTCTTTTTGTGTTGCTGACAGCTAAAGCTCCTCGAGCAGTAAGTAAAATGGAATATGTATTAAAAAACCAACCAACCAACCAAAAAACCAAAAACATTTCTGGAAAGCAACAACTGCCCCGATGGGAAGCTGCTGCTTGTCAGCTCTGGCTCTGCAGAGAGGCGTGGCTGAACAGAAGCTGGTAGATTCAGCTGTGGAGCACACATGCTGGTTCCTGCAGGCACCGAGTGCGGGGCAGGCTTCTGGGGGCTGCTGGGCTGTGAGCAGCGCGTCAGGATGGAGCAGAGGGGGCTGGCAGGAAGGCTCCTGAGGCTGCTGTGTGCCAGTGACTGCCCTGCATCGCCTGCAGGGCAGAGCGAGCTCCAGAGCTGTAAGGAGGACAGGAGAAACAGCAAGAGGTCAGCAACTGTTTTAACTCCTTTTAAATGAAAATTTTCTTATCTTTCAACAGTTTTGCTCCCACTTCAAATGGCAAGAAGCCTTTAGCACCTTGCTGTCTCTCTAACTTTCAGCTGTTTGTTCTCCCTCGGAGCTGACCTGGTTTTGGTACTTCTCCAGACTCTCTCTGGAGCAGACCACTGGACTGATTTCTCTGTTTCTTTTGTAATGTTCATTCATCTTTGCTGCTGCCTGAGAACTAAAGCTTGGGACTGACTGGAAATTCCTGTTATTCTTTGACTGCTAGTGAGATGGGATCGGTGCACCTCAAATAATCGCCAGCCATCCGTGCATCACAGGGCAGTCTGGAGGACTGCTCCAGCAGACCCTCAGCAGGGTGGAGAGGAGAATGGTGTGCTAGGAGCAGGGTGCGTTTGTCTCGATATAGAACTTCACACAGGTAGTAATGTTCACCCTCAAAGTACACAACATCCCTTTCTTTTCCGTTGCGCTGTCTGATTATCCGACATGTCCGCAGTTCAGGATTTTCTGACGCTACTTCTGCACCCCTCTTGTTTCACAGGTCTGTTTGCGCTAGGCGTTTCAGAGTAATAGTTCGCTGTTGGCAGCAAAAGAAAGAAGATTCTTCTCTCCCCTGTTTAACGGGGACTCAGCTGAAATAAGTGTGCTCTAAAGCAGGGGTGTGAAAGGGAGTCGTGGATAAATACCAGAAAAGACGTAGGACATGGATGTTATTTCTCCCCAGAGAACTGTAACTAGCTAGCACCTCAGAGGTTTTGCTGGTTATTTTTTATGAAACGTAAACCAAATGTTTGAAGAATATACTTCCGTTACTGCTGTTCTGTTGAAGCCCCAGAATTTGCATCAAGAAGAGGTGATGTTTGGAGGCATTGGAAGCTAGTTCAGAAGCCCACTTGGAATGGAGTCAGGCAATTTTGTCTTCGTTTGCTCAACAACCTGAGTAGCTGTTTTTCTCCTGTCAGAACAGATGTTTGCTACATCTGATGACAATTAAAATGGCTTAAAATGAAAATTCTCAAAAAGAATTTAAAATCTAGAGACAAGGATCTAGTCCTGCATACTAGATCCTTGTCCTCATCTTGCTTTTGGGAACACCAAGCAGTCTAAACAGCAATAGATCACCACTACTTGACCTAGTTATCTCCAAAACTATGTCAAGTTGAGGACTTGGTCTCATCCAAGCTTGTGCTAGAAGTTTCATCTTCAAAAGAATGTTTATTTGCTAGTCCAAGCTATGGCTGCTACTCCAGCTTAAAGATGTAGAATTGCGTAGAAATGTACTGCTGTCTTGTCTGAGAGTCCTTTAGACTTTTGTGTGTGTGTGCTGCAAGTGCTTAAGCTGGAGCAGATTTCAGTGCTTTGAAGTTACTCTTTCCTGGGGTGATAACTCATTATTTTTACAATATCCTAGATAAATAGCAGTGAAATTCCCCCGGTTACGTGGGACCAGGAGCAGTTGCCACTTTTTGTGCCCAGCTGCGTGTTCCCTGTTTATTGATCTCTCTGCCTCACGCCTCTGTTCATAAGACACTTTCTGTTTGAACCTGTTTGTGGCTCTGGGTTATCATGGTGTCGAGTGGCTTGGAGAGCAGGTCGTTCACACAATCTGGCTGAAGATTGTTGTGTAGGAACTTGGTATTTTGAAATTCAGTATCAGCAAGAATATTCTCTTTCAAAGGATAATGCGTCAATAATATTGACAAGACAACAAAGATTTTGCTCTGGAGCAGGAGGCATTGCTGTACTGTGGTGGGGCTGGGCCCCAGCGTGCTTGCTGAGGCTGGGCGCGACGACCGCGATCTGCGCAGCGCGTCGGTGCGCGCAGGGCTCATTTATCTCAGTGGGGTTGTTTGTGCACAGGTGAGCAACAGCCCAGCTGTATAGACCTGTGCAACGCTGATGTGTGTTCACCTGTCGCTGCGCCTGTGTTCACACGGAGCGTAGTTCCGATGTGGATGTTTCCATACCCGAGGTGGGGTCAGACTAGAGCCTGGTGCTTGGAAAGTGCAGGCTGGGGCACTGATGGAGTGAAAGGGCCGAAATGATTCTCTCTCTTTTCTTTTCAGGGTTTGATGCATTCCAGTGGGCCTGTTGGCCGCCACCGCCAGCTGATACTGGTTCTGGAGGGAGAACTGTACCTCATTCCTTTTGCTCTCCTGAAGGGCAGCTCCTCCAATGAGTACCTCTATGAGCGCTTCAGCCTCATTGCAGTGCCGTCCATCCAGTCGCTGAATCCCAGCGCCAAGGTCTGACATTGCCTTATCAAACCTCCCTCCCAGAGAGCCTCTCCTGTGGGGAGCAGGTTCCTGCACACGCTAGAATAGCAGCGGATCTGTGCTGCTGTGTCAGACACATGAGCAGACACCACAAACCGAGACACTGCCAGTTCCGATGAGCACGTTGAGCACCGCAGCTGTGAGGTAGATTCTGCTGTAGTTCCTGTAGCACAAAATCACAGCCCCAGGCGTGCCAAGAAGGACAAGGGGAATGGGTCATTCGGATATCGCGTCTGAAGGACAGCATGTCCTGGGGCATGGAACTACATGGCAGGCTGCAGAAGCGTAGGTGGTTTTGATGTGTACTGAGCTTCCTTGGCAAGCTGACTGTCCTGTCACATTTCTGGTGTGTTTAACTACATTTTCGCTTTCTTTGTGGAGAAGGCCATCAATGTCTCGTGACACTGAAGCTATAAGGCAAAGCAAATATCATAACCAAATCCTGAAGAAGTATCTTCATGCTGGTGTTTGGCATCAGCATTTCTAAGGCCCAGATCTCCAGGGAGAATGTCCTAAGTCAAGTCTGCTCTTGCTGAGTGATGTTCTGTTGTGTGTCTTGGCTTGCGCTGGGTTAAACACTGTCACTGGAACAGCAAAGGGTCTGAACCTTGTCAGTATTCCTACTGTGAGGATTAGGCTTTTCTGTTCAGCGTCAGGCCCCAGTGATCAGTTGCATGCAGCACCGTGCCACTGGCAGTAGTGATACTGATCTGTGAAATACAGCTGCGAGAAACCAGTTAGTGAGTGTTTACAAGTAGTCTTCCCGCAGGATGGGAGGCTGGGGTCTTCTTTATGCTTTTAGCCCTGCTACAGCGCTCAAAGGGACCTGGGCGAAGTATGTTGCTTTCTGCCTGTTCACTCTGGTCATGGGGATAGAAATCCTGACTCAAGTGGAGAAGTTCCTCAGAATAGTTGAATGGAAGTAACTAAACACCTGCAAAGGTTTTTTTTTTTTTTTTGTAATTATGACAACCAGACTTCTGTTTAGCGCTAAAGAGGCAGAGTGTTTTACCAGCACCATAACAAACAGATCTGTAAACCCCGTTTTCTCTCTCTCTTTCTCTCTGTAGTCCCACGTGAGGAAGAATACTCCTGCGTACTCCAGTTCTACCTCAATGGCAGCTGTCATAGGAAATCCCAAGCTCCCTTCAGCAGTTATGGACAGGTGGCTATGGGGACCTATGCCTTCTGCAGAAGAGGAAGCGTATATGGTATCTGAGTTACTTGGCTGCCAGCCATTGGTTGGCAGTGCAGCAACAAAAGAGAGGGTCATGAGTGCCCTCACTCAGGCAGAATGTGTCCATTTTGCAACCCATGTCTCCTGGAAACTGGCTGCTTTGGTCCTGACTCCCAACACTGACAGCAACCCAGCCAGCAGCAAGAGTTCTTTTGGGAACCCCTACACAATCCCAGAATCCCTTCGGATGCAGGATGATGCCAGTGATGTGGAGAGTATCTCAGACTGCCCTCCCCTTCAGGAGTTTCTGCTTACAGCAGCCGATGTCCTGGATCTGCGGCTTCCTGTCAAATTAGTGGTTCTTGGCTCTTACCAAGAATCCAACAGCAAAGTCACTGCTGATGGAGTCATTGGCTTGACAAGAGCATTCCTGGCTGCTGGGGCTCAGTGTGTGCTGGTGTCACTCTGGCCTGTTCCTGTGGCTGCTTCCAAAATGTTTGTGCATGCCTTCTACTCCTCTCTCTTAAATGGGATGAAAGCCAGTGCAGCCCTTGGAGAAGCGATGAAAACTGTGCAGAGCAGCAAGCAGTTCTCCCATCCATCCAACTGGGCAGGTAGGAAGGATCTGCTTCTTGACAAATAAGATGAGATTTCTAGGAAGTGCTCTTAGGCCAAATTGTTTGAGTGAAGCAAGGAGCAGTGGTAGTAGGTAGTTGGGAATAGCATGTGCCCTGTGCTCTCCCAGAATTCAGCCCCCGTGTTTCAGACCCGGATTCAGCTGAGTGTGGCTGAACATCAGTCTCATGCAGAACGTCAGTATTTCAATGTTTATAGTGAGTGAGTTACGACTTCGATATAATTTAAAGCAGTTGTGAGGTGAAGTGTGTTTCGTGACTGAAAAGAAACAATGTGCAATAGAAGAACTCGTTTCCTGTGTTTGAAATCTGCAGGGTCATCCTTGCTGGGCACTTGAGATGGAGTTAGCCAGAGCAAACTTACAGAACCTTTTCTCTGAGTATTTAGTGGAGCTCTAACAAGGAGGCAAGAGTAGTACTTCTGGAAGTTGCAGCAGCAACCAGTAGCTATGATTTCTGTGACATAAACCTTGTAGGGCTTACTCCTTTGGTCTCTTTAGGAGAAAGGTTTCCATTGCTTCCACTGGGAATCTGTCAGCAGTGTAAGCTCCAGGGTGGAGTGCTGGTGCTTGCTCCCCCTCAGCGTTAGGACGTGATTCAGAGAACACCAGATAGGAGCTGAGTTTAGGTTACAGTCCACAGTTCAATCTCTATTTCATTTTCCTTCCAAGATTTTTCTGTCTTGAAAGAAAGAGCATTGAAAAAATAGTGACCACTTCCTAGGCAAAACAGAATGAGCACGGACTTGGGTGCTTGGTGTCACCACCAAGCAGAGCTACTCAAGCTGTCCTAGTGCTGCCGCTTCCCTGGTACGTAGGCGAGTCCATGACACACCGGCCCTGACTTTGGCCTCTGGCTCCTGATGGCGAGTCTCGGAGGGAGCACCAGCGCGAGGACAGGCAGCCAGTACCTCGCTGCAGTGGGTGAGAAGGGACAGGCAGAGCTCCTTGTGCTGACATTTGGGAAATCCAGCATTTAGGTGGTGCGTAAGCCAAGCCAGGCTTCTGACTGAGACAGGGAAAGCTGTCAGTTTTCTGAGCTCTGTTTCTGCGAGCACTGTTTAGCATCTGTTGATCTCCACTGATGTAAAGGAGAAATGGAGCATGCTAGGACAAACTTGGCTGCAATACCGTGTTTTTCTGCTTGCCTGAAGAGGAAAACACTATTGATTTAATAGAGGAGGACAGTAAGAAGCATCTATCAGCTTTCTGGAAGTTCGGTCTATGGAACCGGGCAGGGAGTGGGCAGCTGCTCTGGGAAAAGAATATCGCTCTGAGGGCACAGTAAATCATAATTCCGTTAGTCCGGGAAGGCAGGGGCATCTGCTTCTGATTTTAACATCTGCTGTAACGAAAGGAAGTTGAGCATCTCTTATTCTGAACCCTGCAGGCTTCATGCTTATTGGGAGTGATATGAAGCTGAACAGCCCTTCTTCGCTGGTAGGACAGGCCCTGACTGAGATTTTGCAGCACCCTGAAAGAGCACGAGATGCTCTGCGTGTCCTGCTACATCTGGTAAGAGAAAGGAGACGCTACCACAGCCAGCAGGCACGAGGAGGGGCATTGCAGCCCGTGTAGTTGTGAAATAATCTTACCCGTGGGTGTGCATCTGTAAATGATGGACGGGAAGAGAAACACCCTGGTGTGTAGCCACTCACACTTGAATATACACCTCCAACCCTTCTGCCTTACCATAAGGTGTGGTCTCTTGTGAAAACTCGGGGTTAGCGCGAAAATAATGGGACACCTGATGGAGTGTTCAGAGCAAAAAAAAAGCAAAGTGAGTGAAGTCTTACATTGTATTGTGACAAAATCCTCCCCAGACCCATGTGGTTTGCGTTAGCTGTTGAATGGAGCTGCTGCTTTAAAAATGAGATAATCGTTGGGGTTAATGGTTTCTACAAGAAAATGGCTACGAACATGGCAGTCATGGAGATGCAGAGCATACTGACCGCCATCTCCTTGCGCACTTGGAAGAGAAGAGGCACTTTTGTCCCCATGGGTGCCAGGAGCCTGTTGTGGCGAGCAGCAGAACTGAGGCCAAACTGCCAGGTGTCCAGAGTAACCTCTCATGTCTTTTAATACTTTTCTTTCCAATGTGTCTTCTGTGGTCCCACGGGAATGTGGAGTATCCGTAGGATGATGGAAACCTGTGAATATTGCTAATCATCTCAGTTGCTGGGTTTTGTGGACACATCTCTCTTTACTGTTCACCATATAGCTGCAGGCTCTTGCCTGGTAATAAGCAGTGTATGTGAGAGACTGGAACCTCGGTTGTCTTTTGGGGAGAAATGCAGCTGCCAGGCTTACAGGAAACTGTCACAATCAAACTCGTACGTAGTTTCCTGTGACATTACCCTCCAGCATCCCCGTGATTTCACAGCTGTGAGCACTGAGTTAGCTGAGCCTCTGTTTTCAAGGGCACTAACATCCTTCTGTGTAAGATGGGCCAGGTTCAACACTGAGTTTGCTGTCTCCCAACCTGCTGTTCCTGCCTCTTCCCTGTGTAGGAAGAGGCTATTGGTAAAAGTCTCTTATAAAATAAGCTAATGCTGTATTCTCCCCGAAGGTGGAGAAATCACTGCAGCGAATCCAGAATGGGCAGCACAATTCCATGTACACCTCCCAACAAAGCGTGGAGAATAAGGTTGGTGGCATTCCAGGCTGGCAGGCACTGCTCACTGCAGTGGGATTTCGGTTGGACCCTCCGGCCAGCGGCCTCCCCGCAGCAGTGTTCTTCCCGACGGCTGACCCCGGTGACCGGCTGCAGCAGTGCAGCACCACCATACAGTCCCTGCTAGGTAAGGTGCAGGCCGGCTGCGGGCCCTGTCCTCGTCTGCCACGCAGGCATCGACCCTGCCCTGCCTTTCTTTGACGCGAGTCTGTGAAGCGGTGATATTTTACATCTATGAAATAAAAGTCTTTAACAGGGTAGAGGTTCTAGAAGTAAATGTTTACTGAAAATTTAGTCGTAGATCAGAATCATTTACTGGCTGGGTCTGGTATCTGAGAGCATGATGTGACTATTCCTTTCTGCCAGCTCTCAATCATAAAATGTGTCATCAGATGCCAAGTGGGAAAACCTTTTGCTTTCTGGAAATTGCTGCTGCTTCCAGAACTCTTCAGTGAAATGGGGGAGAGGTTTTAGGAATTAGCTGACTTTGTGTTCTGTTTAGGTTGCTGCATTTCTGGCTGTCGGGAAACAGATACTGAACAATCCCCGCTCCTGCTGTTTTTCAGGTTTGCCTAACCCTGCACTTCAGGCACTTTGTAAACTTATCACAGCTTCCGAAACAGGAGAACAGCTTATCAACAGGGTGAGTTGGGCGGTTTTCCTCCAGTACCAGTTTCCAAATGTTTCTTCCCAGGTCACTGAATTCAGAAATGCACAGAATGGTTTGTGCCCTGGCTTATCAACCCAGAGCTCGCTAGGAGACCTCAGGGCTGAAATTCTGAACTTGCCCATTTGTGTGAATGGAAGCGTGTGTCCAGAAGGAACAAATGCGGGTGTGTTACTGGGCTGCGTGGCCTCGAATCTCTCCGTTCAGTGACAGAAGTGAAAACACAATACCTGCTGCAGTGAGAGGGAAGGAAATATGGGAAATGAGTGGCAGAATCACTAATTGCTATGTGGCCATCCTGTCTGGGGCCCATGTTGGCTGGTCTTTGTCTGCTGTAATTACCAAAGTCCCGAGGTACAGTTGACTTTGGACAATGCAAGGTCTGTCAGAACACTTAGGAGCCTGTCCTTCTCCTGGTGCACAGGCTCATAGCTCTGCTGAAAGCATCACGGTCGGTAAGAGAAAGGCAGTGCCACCTGTGGCTGTGGGACTCCCAGCTGCTCCTCCATGTTCCTTCCTCTGCATGCCGAGCCTGACCTACCTTTCTCTGTGCCACCGGCCTGGTTGGTTTTCGATTGTGTTTTTTACTGTCCCGATTGCTCCTCTGATGAGGTTTATCTTGATCATTTGCCTGCTTCAGAACACGATCACACTGCACACAGTAGCTCACTTGCTTTTCCCCTTACCCCGTGCACAAGTGTTCTAGGGAGGCACCATGGTGGGTAGCTGGGCTTATCTCTGTGCAGCGTCAGAGGGCTCCCCTTCATTCTGCCGCGTTGAGTCTGCACAGAACAACAGCCCCAGCTTTGCCGGTACCCACTAAGCAGCCTGCTTTTTCTGTCCGTTAGACTGAGTCTGCTCAAGGAAAGGGCTTTTTTTTACGATCTACGGTAGCACACGGGAGATTTCTAACGGCTTGCTCATGTGGTGTTTTGCTTTCTTGCCTTTGCGCTTTGGTCAGTGCCCGAGAGTTGCGTGGTGGAATGGCAGGGTTATTTTTCCTCATTGCCACCAGAGAGAGGCCTGGCGTAGAAGGGATGTGATGAGTAGGAGACAACATTCCGGTGGGTCAGGACGTTACCGTGTCTGTGAGATAACGTCGCGATTGTCTCCTTGCCTCAGATAATTAAATCACCCAAGGAGAAACGTTCAGATGGCTGTACACAACTAACAAATGTTGCGCTAACCATTTCCTCAGCTGCCCCATGCAGTAAATACTTGCAGGGGTGTTGCATTGTTTTTGCAAATGTTCTTCTGCAGCCCAAACCCCAGGCAGAATTTCCTTGTGCACAAGAGTCTATCCAGTTACCAGTTAGGGTTTTTTAACTTAGCTCTCCTGTCCTTTGTGGATACTTGCTTTTTTCCCCTGCTTGCTCTCAGCAGTTTGGTTAGGGAGCAGCTAAGGCTCTGCTTGTCCCGGAGGAGAGAAGGCTTTGTCCAAAACTGAAGCATAATGACAGACAGTTGAGTCGGCAGGTGGTGCTCGCTGTCTTTCCCACATGGGCAACAGGCGTCAGAAGGGAGCAGGTGCTCTTGGCAGTAGTGAAGCGGTAAGGCAGGGAGCCCGATCTTTTGCTCTGAATAGAAAATGCTTGTTTCTAGTGCAAAAGAGAAGGCAAGAACCATAAAGAGAGAACTTAGTGCTACCGTGTGTGCAAGGAGCAGTTAGAGATTGCTGACTGCATTAGGTGCCCATAACGTATCCCAGAGGAGACAAGAGACGGGCTTGTTTTGTGTTCAGCCTTCTGCCAGGATGTGGGCTGGCCTGAGTTATCTGCCTGCTAAGTGTCTGAGTTGATGGGAATGAGCTGGGCGCTCCCGGACTCCAGCTGCCTGTTCCCACGCTGTTGGACTCCTGGTTCACAGCTCAGGCCATTTCCATTGCTCCGTCTTTCTCTGGATAGAGTATCTTGCAGTCAGGGTGCTGGTTTGAATGTGGATGTGGCACTGCAGGGTTCCCTATCACAGGCATTTTGTAGCACAGAATAACCTGTGTTCTTTCTTTTCTCCTCTCTTTTCCTTTCTTGTTGTCTGCTGCCCGAAGGCTGTTAAAAATATGGTGGGAATGGTGAGTATTACACTGCCGTGCAGGATGAAATGCCTTGGTCACTGCAGACCCATCTGCCTGCGCTGCATAGTGCCTTCAACCCACTTTCAGGCTTGGAATTGGCTCCATGGTGCTACTGTGGAGAAACGGCTGTGTCAGCTTTTGTGGGTTGTAAGAGACGGGTGGTCCTGAGGTTAGCTGGTGTCTGATTAATGACTTTCCATCCTTCCTGCCCTGGCTGTGTTTCTTAATTACATGAGATCCTGGCACCTTAATTTGTGTCAGATCTTCGTAAACACATTTTTTTCTGTTCTTTGCTAGTCCTGTCCCTTGAGCACAGTTGAGAAACTTCTTTCCTAGAGGCCATGGAGGTGTTGGGAAAGTCTTCCATGGTTTCGTGTGACTCGTTCTGCCCAGTAAAAAACGAATTCTGCTGCTGAGAATTAGTTTCTCGGGATTTGCATAAGGAGTATGGCTCAGTCACGGAATAGGCTTCAGTATATTTCTGTGAGCAGCCCCAAAGTACCTCTTTGCTTTTCTTTCACTTTACAGATTTTCCTGCCCTGCTTCCTTCTTGCTCAATTTCCACTGGCCACACCCCCCACCCCTTGCCCCTGTTCTGTCCCCACCTTCACTGCTGTTCAGGTTCGGCCGTTGTCACTGTCCCTGGACTGTCCCTCTGCCCAGACCTTCTCGTCTCACAGTTCTGTTCAGGGGCAGCAGCTGAACATACTGGTGTGCAGCGAAAGGGCTGTTTGTAGTACATTTCCTTAGCCGTGACTGCCGGAAAAGCAGTGGTGTGATCTGTAAGGAATGGCTCATGTCTGTATTCTTGCCTTCAGCTGCATCAAGTCCTGGTTCAACTTCAAGCAGGCGAGAAGGAGCAAGATTTCTCCTCCGCACCAATCCAGGTTTCCATCAGTGTCCAACTCTGGAGGCTGCCTGGCTGTCACGAGTTTCTGGCAGCTCTAGGTAGGAAAACACTTCTTTCCATTGTCTTTCTAAAACTATTGCTAGTGTCTCACATAGTGACGAGACTCATAGCTTCAGATTTGTTTGTCTCTGGATGTCATCCCTGACTGCTCAGCATGTCTTCTGGCCTTCTACCTGAAGTGAACCAGTCATTCCTTTGGCAGGGAAACCTGTGCGCTGGGCAAGGGTAGGACATCCCAGGGTGATAGTGTGTACCAGGGTCCACGTCCTGCGGAAAAGACAGATGAGAACCAAATACCAGACTGGGTTTTATTCTGGCTTGGACTTTGCTTGGAGTTAGGAAAGGGGCATTGCAGGAAAGAGGTAATGCTGCAAAAAGACACATCCAGGAAGACTACTTGAGGAGCTCGTAAAAGCCAGGCATTGTTTCTCACGCAGTCATGCCTCCTGCAGCCCAGCGCTCATCTGCTAAACTGCAAGGTCTGTGCTGTTCTTCAGACACATTTCTGTGAGAAAAATTTGGATTAATGATGAATGGTAGGGACATGTGGGACACTGTCCCCTGAGATGTGCTTAGTAGATTGTTCCTTGACAACTTCAAATAATTTGCAACTAAAAAAGTACTGACTAGTGCATTTTGTCTGTCAGTTACGACAGGAGTGATTTGTCCTGTGTGTGTGTTCGCAGCCCAGCACCACGAGGCTCCCAGCACCTGCTAGAGGAAGCATGCAAACAGTAATGAAAACAAACCGACAAACTGGACCTCGTAGGTGCAGAGTCATCATTCCGGGACACTGCAGGATCTCATGTCTTTCTGTTCTGTTTGTGTTACAAATGAGATCACGCTAGTTTAAGACATTGGGTCTTTCTATGAAGTGTGATCTTCTGCTCCGTTTTCTGCTACAGGTTTTGACCTTTGTGAAGTTGGCCAAGAGGAGGTGATTCTTAAAACTGGGAAACAAGCTAATAGGAGGACCATGCACTTCGCTCTTCAGTCCTTGCTGGCGCTTTTTGGTAAAGCTACTTACAGTGGTTTTTGCTCCTGTATCATCTGATGGTTTGATCAGAATGGCTTTTGCAGAGATCATACACCATCACACATGTGCCATCCAGACCATACATCCTACAGCAGGTGCAGCAGATGTTATTTTAATATGGGAAACAAACACGAAGGCTTGGCTGAGGCCAAAGCTGGGAATAGACTCCAGCAGTTGGAGGATGTATAACTCACCCTTGCTTTTGAGGTACAGAATGATAACAAATTGACAAGTTTCATCTAGGATACCTGGACTGAGGTCCTACCTGTGGATTTCCTGGCCTGTGCACGTTTTTTTTTCTCACCTAAGCAGCAGTTGGATTTTTTTAAGTAGCCTAGAGTCTGAGTGCATGTTTTGTAGCATTTCCTCTTAATTCTGATAGAACATTAGCTGGTTTTGTTTGATTTTACTGTGTATCTAGGGGCATGTTTGTACATATTTTTTTTTCTTTTTTAGATTCTACAGAGCTGCCTAAGCGCCTTAGCCTGGACAGTTCCTCATCACTAGAGTCGCTGGCTTCTGCTCAGTCTATTTCCAACCCTGTACCCCAGTATCAAAACCCTCCGTTCTCTCCCACTTGCCCAGACAGCGTTGCATCGGATGCCATTTCTGTGTATAGCCTCAGCTCCATTGCTTCTTCCATGAGTTTTGTTTCCAAGCCAGAGAGCATGGCAGATGGTGTGGGACACAGAGGACGCCAGGACTACGAGAGGCCCAAGAACATTTATCCACACAGGTCTGCAGTACAGAGCCAGTTGTCACCACAAACCAGCACTGTAGCCAGCAAAGATGAGGAAGAGTATGAAGGTTTTTCTATAATCAGCAACGAGCCTTTGGCCAGTTACCAAGGAAATGTAAAACCAAGATTTCCCCCTGATCACAAGCAGCCCAAAACTGGCCAGGCTGGAGGCATTAAAGAGTCTGTCAACTCCAAAGGGAGCGTAAGTACCCCAAATTCTCCTGTTAAAATGACTCTTATTCCCAGTCCAAATTCACCTTTCCAAAAAGTTGGGAAACTTGCAAGTTCTGATACTGGGGAGTCTGACCAGTCTAGCACTGAGACTGACAGCACTGTCAAGTCCCAGGAGGACAGTAATCCAAAGCTTGATCCACAAGAGTTGGCCCAGAAAATTCTGGAGGAAACTCAGAGTCACCTCATTGCTGTTGAACGTCTTCAGAGAAGCAGCAGCCAAATAAGCAAGAGCAACAATTCAGACGATGGGCCTTCCGCCCCGGCAGGTGTGTCTGCATTCAGATCTTCAGAGACCAGCGCATTCAGTCGGCCAGTCAGCTCCAGTCAGAAGAATCAGTCTTCACCTCTTGCAATTAAACCAAAGCCTCCCACAAGGAGTTCATCCCTTCAGAAAGTGAGTTCTGGCTATAACAGCCCTACGACATCGGAGATGTCAAACAAAGAAGGCACAGGCCAGTACAGTGGGCAGCCATCTCCAAGTTGTGATTCACACAGCTCCTTAACTGAGCAGCCTCACTTCAAACTCAAGTACCCCAGCTCTCCCTACAGTGCTCATATTTCTAAATCACCCAGAAATATCTCTCCAAGCTCAGGGCATCAGTCTCCTGGTGGCAGTACTCCATCTCCTGCTCTTTCTTACTCCTCAACTGGTTCTGCTCGCTCAAGTCCAGCTGATGCCCCAGACATAGACAAATTAAAAATGGCTGCCATTGATGAAAAAGTGCAAGCAATCCACAACTTAAAGATGTTCTGGCAAAGCACTCCCCATCACTCCACTGGCCCAATAAAGATTCTCCGAGGAGCTCCTGGAACAATGACTTCTAAGAAGGATGTCCTCAGCTTGCTCAGTTTATCTCCGCGGCACAGCAAAGAAGAAAGTGCAGATAAGCTGGAACTGAAGGACCTGTCTATTGAGCAACACCTTGCTTCTCCACAAAAGAACCCTCCAAATGGACACAGTAGCACTCCAGGAACTGTACGCCCCTTGCGGCTGCCATCTGGGAACGGTTATAAATTTTTGTCACCGGGAAGATTTTTTCCTTCCTCCAAATGTTGATATGTCTTGAGTACCAGCTGATAACTTACAGTCTTGTAAAAGTATTTGCTTCTGCCCACTTGCCTTTATCAATACAGAACCATTCTCTAAGAAGCCGTGGTCGTACCCACAGCTGGCGATGCACAGAGCGTGACAGACCGGCCCCGTCTGTCGCTGCGTAGGAACACGGGCCGTACGCAGATGGGTTTTGGTTTCCCTCGTCGGGACCTTGGCCAGACTCACTTGGTAACAGGTTCTACGTACCGCTCGGTATTTGCAGCAGCGAGTCCGATGAATCTAGTTGTCTGTTCATAAAATACTAGCTTTTAAGGCACCTATTTGTATTTCCTAACCTAACAGGAGGTTTTACAGCTGGCTTTTTATACAGAAATTATACATATCAGGGACTGGGGAGGGAAGTGAGAGGAGGCAGAATTTTCGTGTGTACCACAGACAGCGTGCACAGGTCTCTGCCTGGAGAAGTACAAGCCATTGATTTGGTTGCTTTCAAAGGTTGACAGAGAGGACAAGGTAATATACCTCTAGATATCTCTGCCAAGTTAGCCAAACACAAGAAATTGCTGACAATAGAACTCTATAGCAGCGTGATACTGGCAATTCTCTTGCACCATTTAGAGGCTGGTGAAACAAAGGCAAGAGGACAGAGGTGCTCCATTCTAGAACCTGCGTCTCAGGTAGCTCTTTTCTGGAGGGAAACCTTTCAGGTGATACTTTGCTGGTCGGTCTGCTCAAAAAGAATGTTTGGGGCATAACGAGCAAGACGAGCCTCAGCAGGATGCAGTGAGCATGTGTCAGAGAGACACATTCTGGTTTTACTGAATGCTCTGATCTTTCTGCAACACAGCATTATGAAAGTGAGATTTTCACCTTGGCAGGTATTTAGGCAGCACAAGTCTGCTAAGTGTGCACAGAAAAGGGTTACAGGCACTGAAGCTCAGAATGTTGTTTTACAGTTCCACAGTAGGCAGGAGTGGGACACCAGTGTGACCAAATAAATCCTTCCCTGATCCTGCGAAATCATTCCCCGTAGCTTGTCACAGGCAGATCAGCCATCCCTTCCCCTGCTGCGGAAGCAGGTTTCTTCTGGAGCGAGTACACCAGTCTCAGCAGACGTCAGTGCGGTCGGAGCACATTCACAAGGAAAAGCAGAGTGGCCGAACACAGAACCTGTGCGCCTCTGATCCCTGGAGAACAGAGAGCCAAGAGCACCCGGGGTGACGTGTCAAGTAAGCTTTCCTAGGCTGGATGGTGTTCAGGCGTTAGGGATCAAGTTGGAGATTCTTCCAAGCGGCTGTTGAATGCAGTGGTGTGATCAGAACCACAACTACGATGTACATGCACTGAAGACTGTGGGTGTGTGGTAGCATTAACTGGGGCACGCTGCACACTCGGATCCGAGCAAGGCGTTTCGCAGGCCCTGTGCTGTGCAGTCGGGGCACTGGATCACCAAGGCTTTTCGCTTCTACTCTGCACTCCCAAAATTCGCTGAGGGACTGAAGGCTCATCACTTCACCTCTCCATGCCTCGTCTTCCCTTCTATCTAAATGGGGATAGTAATACTTACCTACCTACCTCACAGAGGTGTTGTGAGGCTTAATTAGTTAGGCCCTGAGTTTTAGCTGGATCTCAAGTCAACGTCCAGCCTTGCAGCTGACTGCCTGAATGGAGCGCGTCAGCTGTGGTAAACGTACTGGGGGCACGTTGCTGATGCAGATAATTGTTGCACTTACCGTGTCTGGATGCTCTTCTTGAAAATACGGATCTGATAATTTGTGATTTTCTTAGAGATATTGGAGGAAAAGCATGATAGCAGGACAGAGGAGTCAGTTCTGATACCTGAATATAAAATTACTTAGGCTCAGCTTACTCATGGTGCGTATATCAAATGCTTGCTTTGAGTATATTCTAGAATCCACTGGGTTCAGGAGAATGTTTTCCTTTTTGCCATCGCAAGAAATTAACACAAGCACTAAAGGCAAAGACTACAGGGCTGTGTTGTTACAGTCAGCTAACAAGGGATGGATGATCACAAAATTTCTGGTGCAGAAAGACAAGAAGAGTAGTTACTCACCTACTCGTATTATGCAATGTAGCAAAACAGTTGAGCTGATTGGTTCAGCTCATGTGATGCAAGTTATTTGTCTGTACATTACATCTTTCTGTGATGGTTTGGTGCTAGGTGTCATCTTCTCGTCATTCAGCAGGAAAAATTAGAACAGCGGGCCAAAATGAGTCAGTACAGCGTCTGCCCGTCGTGTAGACGGTGCTATTGCTGATCATGCCACTTGCTGTGGTCACGAGCCTGCTGAGAGACTTTGCGTGACCCAGTCTGTTTCTAACCAGCATAACTTCAAACGACGTCCCAGGAACATCCAGGATGGAAGTGGGCAGCTTTTTGTTTATAGCAACAGCAAATACTCCCTGTAGTGCTGCATAACATGCCAGAAATAAGCCTCTTTACTTGTAGTTTACTTCCATAACTAAAGGATCTTTTAATCTGTAGAGATGATATATTGCCATTTTGGTACAACCCGTTTTCATGCTGCCGGGTTTCATACTGGCTTCAAGTGTTCAGAAAGAGCTAAATCGGGGCGGGGGGGTTCTGTTGTGTTTTTAAGGGGTGGGAGCATTAGAAACAGGGAAGGGTTCAGCTGTAGAGGAAGTTCAGTGGGAAGTTGGTGCTGTGTACATAGGGAAGGCGAGTGTCACTAGAACAAGTCCTTTGGGAAGTGCCTTTCCCTTGGCTTGACACAGGGCACTTCCAGTGGCTTAACAAGAGCCATGAAGATGCATGATTGCTCGTGGCTGGGGACACTTCACACACCGTATGCCTCACTCCTCCACCCCTGAATGCGAAACAACCCCTTTGTGAGGAAAAAAAGAGTTTTATCAGGTTTGCCCAATACGTGGAGAAGTTCCGGAAATGAAAATAACATGTTCTCCGTTTGTTATTAGAATTCCTTCTGTGGAGTTTAAATGCATTTGTCGTTGTTGTATTTGTGCATGGTACAAGTGACAACACTGCTGAATACAGTGAGCAATAAGAATTAGGTATTATCCACTCTCACATTAAACCTGCCACATGCAACCATTCCCCAGGGGCGTAGAATGTATTTTGGTTTGGTTTTGCCCAGTCTGTTTTACTGTGTGAGATGCGGATTTTTATTGACTGTCTTTAGCTCCAGCTAAATGGGAACAGTAAACAATCTCTCTGATCAAAATCCAGTTTAATTTGATTTTGTTGGCTAGCCTGTACTCTGGCCTGGTACTGATTTTCCTTCTTTTCAATCATACCTTACTTAAACAAGGAAAAGCACTGAAGGGGTGCTATACCCACTATTTCACTCTAGGCCATATTTCCTCTCATTAGGTCAGACTCGTTCTGTGAACGTCTCTTTCAAGTTGCAGAGTAGATCCGGGTGCACAGAAATACCTGTGAATCTGTAAGAAACACTGGTGGTTTCAGGCTAGATGGGAATAATGGTAAATAATGGGTTTGAGCCGTTTCGGGTTCATCGCATTGCCATGCTCTCCAGAAAGGCTGCAAGTGTGTGTGAAAACCTGGTCCCTCGGTGCAGAACTCCTTCAGATGAGCGTTGAAGATGGTAACTCAGAGAGAACTGTCAGCAGAGACTCTTCCAAGCAGCAGCCCTTTAGCACTTGCTCTCCTTGTATGCAGTGTTAGCCATGTTTGGCCTATATGGACTTTCTTTGTAAATTAAAACTCTGTTTCCAGACAGCATTAAACTTTTTATATTATGAAATTTACCATGTAAAAAGATTTTCATATTTTTATTGAAATTGCTAAGGCATTTGGCCTTCTTTCTTTGTGATTTCAGTGTCTATTAAAGCATGAGTTCTCTCAGTACTTCAGTCTCTTGGTCTAGGATGATGTTGGGAAGGAATTTGCCAGCACACTGCTCTGTCCTGACACCCAGCTGGCTGCTAGTCTGTTCCTCCAGCCCACTTTGAGAAGCAAAGAAGTCATGCGTAAATCTGCGTTCTGTGGCGAAATGTGACTAACGTACGGCCGCGGTCCTCAGGTTCCCCCGTGGAAGTGAAGGCTCATTGAGAGCTTCCTCCTCTTTTTGTGGCAGAGTGTAGTGTTCCTGTTACAAATGATGAGTGGAAATCGCTTTTCATTTTCCTAACAGGTGGTGGAAGCATCAATATTTGTTCGCTGTCGGTCTTCTTGTAGTCGGCAGCAAAAGGGCACGTAGGGTTGGAAGGAGCCTCGAGGATCGCCCAGTCCCACCCCTCCACTGGAAGGACCTAGTGCTGACGGTATGATACATTTTCCCCATATTGATGCCAGTTGAACTTGCGGACTTCAGTCTTCCTTCTGCCCCCATGTGAAAGGTGCCCTTGTGCTTAGGGGAAATGTTGGTGACCAGATGAAACTAAACAGTTTGACATTTTTTTGTGGTTTCAGAAGTTTCCGTGGATGCCTGTCTGCCAGTTGTGTAAATGCAGCCTCTGGCCATGTTGACAGAACACACAAACCTATCCTTGGTGGTGACACAGCAGGCCTGCAGTCCCTAGCCTCCAGATCTTTGATCTGCTGAGAATGAGGTGATCTGAACCACACAAACCACTGCAGTCTCCCTGGCAGTAGCTCTTTTGTAAGGGACCTTTCCTGGCACGCGTCTGAAGTGGCTGATTCTCTGTATCTGAAGGCACGGATGGTGCAGCCCCCAGCAAAGGTTCTGTAGGTGGCTGCCTCAGCCAGGTCGTGCCCTTACGATTACCAGAACCTGGTGACACATCCAGCGTAAATGAGCAGGCAGCTGGTGTGACCTTAGCTTCTCGTGTCATTGTTACTGGAATACTGCCGCTGTGTCGCAGAGAGGCAAGGCAGTCCTGTTCCTTTTGGAGACGTTCTTCTAGACCAGCAAGTGTGGGACTCAGTTCAGCACCAGGCTGGAGCATTTTGCGTGTCGATACGCACGTTCCTCCTGTGCGCTGGGTACGCAGGCAGTAGCGTTTACCTGCAGGTGCCCTTTCCTGCAGCCCTGCTGATCTCTGCTCCCCGCTGGACGCAGCCTTTGCTTCTCACTGGGAGTGGTTGTGGACGTCCTTGCAAATGCTCCAGCTCTAGTTCTGCCATATTACTTTCCCCAGATGGCCTCACTTTCTCATTATTTTTTAATGTACTCTCCAAAGACAAGAACTTACTTTTTTATCCCTGTCAGAAAGAGTACCAGCCTTCTATTACATGATGACATCATTTGCATGTGGTTTTATTGGTAAATGACTGTGGCTGGTATTTCGGTGGACTCCAAGAAAGCTGTTCCACAGGGAACTGCAGCAATTGCCAGTTGTACAATCCAGAAGCGTACAGGGGATTGCATTCTGCTTAGCAAGTCTCTCCCGCGTCCTCCTGTGAGAAGCCCTTGGACGCTTGTTTTCTAGTGGCTGGCAGCAATCTTTGAGAAGTGTCCATCACAAACGTCTTGTCTTCTCCTGGATGGTCCTCAGACTTCCAGTGCTGTGTGGCTGAGAGCGCGCTGGTGGCGGAGCACATGCATTGCTGCTCCTGCACATGGCCAGAACATGTACATACACCTGAAAGATGCTCCGAGGTGCAAAGGGAGAAAGTCCAACTCGTGGCGTTAGGCGTGTGGGCGCTCAGTCTGCACAGCAGCTGGCAGATGGGTGGGAGAACTCTGGTTACTTGGCCGTGTCAGAGCTGGGGTGTACTGATCTCACCTCCGCTGTTCCTGCACCACACGGCACCACAACCTGCGTGCTGAAGTGCACAACTGTCATCTTTTGGCTTAAAAGGGGAGTTTAAATATTAAAAAAATGTTCTAATTTTCACTTCATTATCTGGAAATGTTTGCCGCAGTTACAAATCCCTTTTCTGTCACAGGAGGAATAGGGGCCTGGGAGCTCGAAGGAAGGGAGTAGTTTTGTTTCAGACAACCAGTGACACCTGCACTGGCAGCACAGCGCTGCAGCTTCTGCCTTCTCACCCCGCCGGCCGCGTGCAGCTCGTTGTCCTGCTGCAGCCGACGGGAAGTGTCCGAGCAAGAGCAAAGCCTGCGCCACAGCACAGTGCTGGAGACTAGAAGAGAGTCAAAGGAACTTCCGAAGCAGGCGTGTTCCTGAGGTCCCTTAAAAGCCATGCACGGCCCTGGAGCAGTCCCCTAACGCCTCAACAGACACGAAGTCAGGGATCACGCAGACCTGCCCAGGGACCCAGCGCGTGGTGTGATGGGCTGTGGCCCAGTGTGCCTCCACAGGTCCCCTTGCAGAGTTCCTCGAACAGTGCTCTCCTGTTTTATTGCCACCGTCCCCGCTCACACGCATGCAAACCTGTGTTCAGGCAGCAGGACCTCAGTCAGTCAACAGGCTCAACCTCTGACAAAAGCCAGGAGCTGCCGCTGATGTGCAGCTACGCTGACAACGTCCATTCCCTGCGCAGGGCCAGCCCGGGCTGGAGGACTCCCATGAGGAACGGCTTGCTGGGGAAGCATCCCCTCCATGAGCAGAGCCTGCGGTGAAACTGTATGGGCTGGTCTGAAGCGGTTTGTCTGTGCGCGGGGCCTGGAATCAGCAGGATGCAGCTACTCAGATGATACTATCGTGTGTGGTATGATCTGGATATAAACAAAGAGGAAGGGTTTTGGGGAGCGCACACGTTGCAGCTGGCTGCGTAAACAAAAGACGAATGTTGTCCATATGGGGAGAAAGCAGCAGCAGGGGACTGCACTTGGCCAAGATTTTGAAAAACCAAATAAAGGAAAATACTGAATGCTAGAGAAACTGGGAAAGCAGACACTTAAAGCCTCACCACTGTGCCCTGGCACAGCCCTTTGTAATTTCTTTGCCTCGTAGACTACCCCAGCGCAGGCGTAGGTCTGAGCAGCAGTTTCAATAGCATCCGTCCTTCACACTGCAAGAGACTTGAAAGAAAATATGTTTTCATGGGCAGAGCCTATCGAGGATTGTCTTTAAAGCCGTTTCTCTGTGGGAGGGTTGTTTGGCAACATTTAATTTTCCTATCATCTGTGATTTTCTGCTCTCTTTTAGTGGAGTTGATGTGTAAATCCTCATTAGTTCTAGCTACTGGCAAACAGAACGTGGGGAAGATGGCTTCTCGCGGAAGAGAGTAGGGGAGGGTGAGCCTGGACGTAGGGTCAGTAGGCGCTGCGGAAAAGGATGCAATTCAGAAACACCGGGACACGGGCACTGTGCTGAGGCTGACGTTCAAACAGGAGACAGGAGTCCAGCAAGGTGCAGAAATCTGCCTTAGCCTTTTTGGACACTAACAATGACCCCACAGAAGAATTAAAATGCAGTAGCTATCCCAGCTTCCTGTGGGTGGCGAGCTGGCACAGACGTCCATTTAGAATGACATGGTTCTCCTGTCAGCAGTAGGGGAGCATTATTCACAATGAAAATCTCTGCAAGTGTAAGTGCTCTGAGCTGTTCCACAGCCAGACGTATTTCCATTTTTTGAGGAGGAGTCATTTCCCTTCCCAGTGCCAAACCACAAAGTTGCACCCTCCCCTTTGTCAGGTCTTGAAATTTTGGGGTTTTTTTTTTTTCCCTTTACAGTTTACCTAGTCTTAATTTGTGTGAGCATTTCAAACCGCTGTAAAGAAAAAGTGGCTAGTCTGCATAGCTATGAAGAAAAATCTGAAAAAAAACCACAACCAAAACCTAATCCTCAGAAACTACAATGCAAATACATTTCTTTAGAATGCATTATTTTAAATAAATCCTGTAGTTTTACCTAAACTACTATTTTTGAACCCCCCAAAATGGAAATACTGTTACCCAGCTGCTTTATTTTAGTGCATCATTTCGCCACAGGATAAACTTTAATCACTACGGAAAAAACCAGTAAAGCCAACTGCAACATACAGAACCTGGGGAAACTTGAGCTGTTCTGTCCTTCCCGCGCCCTGTGTGGAGGAGCCGGGCCTATCCCAGCAGCTTTGAGAGTAAGCAGAGCTGGATCCCCGTTCCAGGGATAAGGTCTCCGCAAGACATAGTCCTGGGTTCTCTTAAGTTCTGCTGTACTCCAGCTCTGAACAGCCAAGTTATAACCAGGTTTTACCATTTGCTCCTCCTCCCAGGTTTCTAAGCTTCACCACTCAAGTGTATTTGTAACAACTTCCAGCTGGTTTGTCTTCATCACTCACTGGCACCTGTGTTGTCCGGTCGTCTCCATTTTCCTGGTTTTGCTCTGGAATTCAGTCCTGCGTGTCCCTGTAGTACCTGAGAGACTCCCACGTAAAGACTTGTTCCTGCTAGAGAAATCCCTATTTGAACTCACAGAAGCTCTGCATATTTCCCCTTTTGGATTAAATGCCTAGAGTAAAGGTTTGGTTAGCTGCTCCCTGCCCCCACCCCACCCCTCAGTTTTTCTCTTGCCCCCACTCTGCTGTTTGATTGCTGCATTAATAGAAATGTCTGGAATAAAGAGAGAGCTGGGAGATTCGATGCTCTTGCACCCTATAGTGAAAGCATGTCCCACTCCTCTGCCCCCAGCCAGGTATCTCAGCAGAACGACTCTCCTGAGCCGAGCCGTGTCAGCTGCCCGGTGTCGAGGGACTTGGCCCCAGCACTGCCCTGAGCAGTTCCTCTCCTCAAAGACTGGTCTTTCGGATTCTTTGCAGGCGTGAGGAGCTTCACTGGGTACTCTACTCTTGGGGCTCGCTTCAGCCTTCTCTCAATGCCCCTGTCGGCTCTCGACATTTTGTTGTTTTTAGCGAAAGCTGATGGTCCAATGTCACCAGCAGCGCTGTGCGGGTGCGGGGGGGGCTGAGCCCAGAGGCAGCCGAGCCTCGTTCTTCGCGGTGCCGGCTCTGGGAATTGCCGGTGTCCCTGTGAGCTGTGAGCGTGGTAAAGCACAGTTTCTCTCACCAGAGGGCCGCACCGGACACAGCAGCCGTGCTCCGCTCCGTTACGGGCCGGGAACGCACTGCACACGGAAATTTTAGCTCCCTCCGCCCCCCCCCCCGCAAAAATAAGCGCGAGCTGGGCTGGTGGCGGGGACGGGCACGGGACGGGCTCCCCGCGCCGCCGCTGCTGGGGGAAGCGGCTCGGCCCCGCGGCGCGGGCGGCTCTGCCGGGCGCTGCCCGCAGCGGGGCCCGCGGGCTGTCGGGCAGGCACCGGGTGAACCTCTCTTCGCTGCCTGGACACGCTCGATTCCGGGCACTGGGAAAACGCGTCTTCCCCAGCGCGGGGAGCGGCCCGCGGGGCGGCCGGGGCTGCCGCTCGCCGCCGCGAAAGGCCGTTAAGCGGCGCCCGCGCGGGACCGCAGCCGCCCGCTGTCTGGGGCCGCCGGGGCCGCGAGAGCGCGCCCAGCGCGCGGCAACGCGTGACTGCGCTGCGGCCCCGGGCTCCGCGGCCCCGGGCGGGGACAGCCCCAGCCCCCGCCCCCCCCCCCCCCCCCCCGCCCGCCGAGAGGGGGGCGCTGTCCGCCCCGTCCCGCCCGGCAGCACCGCGAGGAGCGCCCGCCGATGACGCCAGCGCGGCGCCGGGACCGAGCCCCCCGATTGGCTGCGTACGGGTGAGGCGCGGCGCTCGCGGGAGCTGCCTGCCCTCGGATTGGTGGCGGCCGGCGCAAGCGCGCCGCGCGGCCTGTGCCAGGGTGCGCTCGGGCCGGGAGCGGGCGCGGGGACGCACGGCGCGGCGGGATTGGGCGCGCCGGCCCACGGGGGCGGGGCCTCCCCCGGAAGTGCGCGGTGCACCATGGGCAGGCGGCGCCGGTCGCGCGTGCGCAGTGCGGGCCCGTGCGGTGAAGATGGTGCTGATCAAGGAATTGTGAGTCCGGGGCGGCGGCGCGGGGCGGCCCGGTGGGCGTCTCCCGCTCCTCTCCCCGCCGGGCCCGGTCAGGCCAGCGCGGGCGCTGCCGGGTAGGGCACGGCACGGCACGGCCGGGCCGGGCCGGACTCGCGCCCCGCTGGGCCTCCCTCGGCCGAGCCGCGGGGCCTCGGCCGCTCCCTTCTAGCGGGCGGGCCCCGGCGCGGGGCCTCGGGGGGCCGCGGTTGTCCGGCGGCCCTGCGGGGGCGGGCGGTGCGCCCCGGGACACCGCCCCCATCGGGCCGGCCCAGGACGCCGCCGCGGGGCCCAGGGCGCGGCTCGGCGCGGGGCCGGGAGGGGCCGGCCCGGGGCGCGCGCCTGCTTTGCGCTTCTCTGCCGCTTCCGGTCCCGCGCTGCAGCACCGAGTTGCTGCTTGACAGCCAGTGGCCGTACCGCCGGGCGGGCCCGGGAGCGCGCTTGCGGGCGGGGTGGTCCTGACTGGTGATCCCTGCCGCGGAGCGAGCGAGCTCTGTCCCCTCGCTCGGTTTCTTAAACCCGTTCCCTTGGGGCTGATGTTTTACCGAGGCGGCGGTGTCGTGTCTCTGCAGAGCTGGCAGGCGTTGCGGGGCGCACTGTATCTCGGGTGCCTTTGTGTCAGGATCCCGTTCTGCTTATAAAGAAACTTGAGTGGCAGCCTGGGAGCGGTGTCAGTGCCCGTCACTGCTCTGCAGTTGCCTCTGCCGGGATCTCCGTGTCTTTGGGGGGATCTTTCCCGTAAGGTCTTCTACAGCAAGCCGCTAGCTGGTTTGTTTTCCACCCCACCGCCTGTGACTTTAAATTACCTCAAAGTCTAGGAACACGTAGCCTCTCCTGCAGTAGCAAAGGTGATGCGTGTGTTCAAAAACATAGGTAGTAGCAAATGTGTATGTGAGGTTCCAAACAGGCTTCTGAGGATACTTCCAAGATTTACCTGAACTTTAGGGAGTAGCTGCAAACTGAGAGGACTGAGGTAGCAGCACTGTATCCAGCAGTGTGGCACGCAGAATCAAGTGTCCCGCTCTTCTTGCGCTCTAGCGAGAGCTTGCACCGGCCCTTGTAGGAGCTGTCTGTCTGTCTTTCTTGCGTTTCCTACAAGTTAATGATGGGCTGTGTACGTATTTATAAGTTCTCCTCAGATTTCATTGCTGCTCAGGTCTTTTGAGTTATTGCATTGTTTGTCTGTCATTCTAAAGTTCAAAAAAACCAATTCATTACAACTCTTTCCTTTAATTCCTCGCCTTTCCTTGTACCTGTACGTTTGCCGCGTTTTCCTGGTTATACTCCTGTTTTACATATTGGCCTGTTAAAGACTAAAGCTGAAGTTGCCCAGAGATCTCCTGTACCGCCTTGCAAGCCACAAGTGTGTCCTCTCCAGGTACTGAGTCAGCATCTGCTAGTGCCAAGACAGGTTCTGCCTCTGTTGGTCTTGCTAGCCAGCTTTAAAAACAATTTTAGGACTTTTTTGTGTCAGATAAAATGAGATATAGTAGGGCTCCCTGTGGGAATTTTATTTGACTGCCATTTGACCATTCTGTGTCTGGACGCAAGCTCTGCTTTCGGCCTGACGCTTACAACATTTGAGGCTAATTATGTTTTTCTCAGTTTCTCTCTGTTTTGGTGAGGCACATAATAGACTAAAATAGAAAAATCTTCATCCACTAAGGGATAAAGAAGAAGTTGCGTGGAAATTGCAAGACTGACTTTGATCCGCAGGGACGATCGGTTCTCTCTTTTCAAGGCTGCTGCATTTGCTGCCTTGCAGGAGGAATGCAGGGCGCTCAAGCTGCTCAAGTCACTTTCATAGCAGTTCCTAAACAAAAACACATCAAACTGTTCGCAAAGTGCAGACACAGCGGGGGATAGCAAGAGTTGAATCAGCTGACTATAACTTGCTTCCTCTCTAGAACAGTGGACAGGTTTAATTTCTTGTCATGCTTTCAGGATGGTTGTGTTGCGTTGAATCTTAGTGGCCATAAGGTTGTGGGTAAAGGCGGTAACGTCACTTAAAAGCCCTAGGAGCAATGTCATTGTTCTGTGATGTTGTTTTGCATCGCCTTTGTCCATTTTATTATCTAAGGTGAAACAGAAGAAGATTGTCTCTGGGGTGTACTGTTGTGAACAATCAGCTTCAGCATCCCCTGGCGCTGCTGTTGCCTGCGCAGTGTGTTGTGTTAGAACTAAACTGCTCGCCTAAAATGCGCTTGCTTCTGCCACCTGAACGGGCTGTGAGCTGTGGTTGCTTTTTGAATGGTTCGTAGCTGCTGTAACTGCCGAAATTCAATTGTAGGCTCTGAGGGCCTCTGCGTTTGTCCTTTTAAATTCTACAGACGGAACTGCTTACTGTGTAACACTTGAAAACAGCTCACGCCTCAAAGTTTAAACAAATTCAACACAATACAAAGTTACGGCAGAGCTGGAAATAGATCCTACATTTCCTGGCTCTTCTCTGCAGCTTTTAACGTTCTTAACCCCCTTTTTTCCTTTTGTAATGTATCTGCTGTTGAAGTGTACTTGGATTTGTTGCATTATGTCCAGGCAGCCTTACTGTCACAGAGCATTTCTAAAGAGAAAACTTGAATTAACTCATTTTGACACTTTCTCCTTGAATGTCTTTGTTACAGTTTATATCTCTTATCTGCAGATGAAGCGTAATTATTCATTTTGTTGAATTTGCTCTTTTCCTCTTTCAGCCGTGTGGTTTTACCTTGCTCAGTGCAAGAGGTATGTCCTCATCCTACCTGCTTTTGTTTTGGGGTGGCGGGTGGGAAGATGTGAGTGTGTTGTTTAAATGTGACCAGCCTGGATCCAGGTGTTTCCTGTGCTGTGTGCCCGGCCCAGTCTGCCAGAGGTGAGTTACCGCAGGCGTCAGCCTCTGGTCGAGCAGAGTTAACCTCTCGCAGATCAGTGCAAATGCCTGCACGCAAAGAACCTTTAGTTGTTTCTGAGCCACTCTGCTGCTTACAAGCAAGAAAAGAAAGTTGTGCAATTCTGCACTGCAGCAGAATTTTCCTGCTGATCCAGGCATTGAGTGACTCCAAGCCTCTTCCTAAAGGCAAAGGTAGGAATCATCTTCCAAGACCTGAAGCCAGTAACTTAACTGGCGCTGAGATACATTCAAATGAAAGTCATGATAGGATGGCTGCACATGCTTCTGCGTGAAAATGTTACGCTTTCGTTCTGCCATTTGCGTTTTTGAGGTGCTGTGAGGGCAGTACCTAGTTGGTTAAAAGTATGAATTTAGGAGGCTCAGAGCTGGAAATCAAGTCATTTTGAAATCCATAAACTAAAAATTATGTTTCTCTTATACAAATAAGAACAGCATATACACCTTCTTTTAGGATGAGAAAATGAAGAACAACATATTTGGTGTGCTGTACCGAGGTGTTGCATTAATGTGAAACAAGCTGATTATAGACCTAGTGCTTGTGAACTGCAGATAAATTTTGCCAGCAGGCTGTCATACTCTACTAAGTATTGTTTTATATGGTGTGTTTTACTTTCCTGATAGTTTTGTTTGTACTACCAAATTTTCCCTGGAAATAACTGCGGGGTTTTGTGCGTTAAAAGTCTTGGCTAACTTTAATATTGAAATTTTACTTGTCTTAACTTTTCAGTATCAAGTTGGGCAACTTTATTCTGTGGCAGAAGCTAGCAAAAATGAAACGGGAGGTGGTGAAGGAATTCAAGTCTTAAAAAATGAGCCTTATGAAAAGGATGGTGAGAAGGGACAATATACTCACAAAATCTATCATTTAAAGAGGTGAGAAAAACAGTGATGCGTGTTATGGTCACTTGGTGTTGGGCAAGAAATGTTTACAAGCGAGGGTGGCCCTCCATTGTTTACTATTCTGGAGTACTTGTGTTTTTCTGCCACCCTTTAACTTGCTGAATTGTGCATGAATGCTCTGGTGAGAGGGAAAACATGTGAAATACGGGGGATTTTAAACGTCTGGGATTTGGTAGCGGAGTTACTGTCATGGGCACTCTGTTGGACTAGAGAGGGCGGTTGTACTGGAGATGGTAATTCTGCTGCTTATGGGAAGCTGCGGGTTTCCTCTCCAGGCATGGCCGATGTGGCTGCAGGGCCTCCTGTCCCGGCTGCAGGCCAGCCAAGTTGCAGGCTTGTCAGTGGTGAGCCTGCAGTTTTGCTGGAGAGTTTGGAGGCGAGGTCTCCTGGCCAGCCCTCTCGCTCAACGGTTGTCTTTGCTGTTCTGCAAGAGAACAGAAAGCACAGCTTTCATCATGATTGTAGGGCTTCCAAAATTGTTTCTAACTCACTCTCAATTATCTTATTATTACCTTCACCATTTTTGTTCTTAATTATTTTGTGATCAGATCCAATATTGTTGGAGTTACTGCATATTTAACTGTGGATAACTTGTACATCGTGAAGTGCTTAGGTAGAATGTGCCTTTCTTATTAGAGTGGAAGAAATCAGCAGGGAATTTCAGCTGGCAAAAATTTTTTAAATGTTGTCAATGTTTGTTTTTCACAGTAAAGTTCCTGGTTTTGTAAGGATGATTGCTCCAGAAGGCTCCCTGGTGTTCCACGAGAAAGCCTGGAACGCGTATCCCTACTGTAGGACAAGTAGGTCTTCGGCTGTGTGCTTTGCTGTCAGTGTTCAGTCGAGGGATGGTCTTAAGTGGTTTAGGAGTAAAGAGGGTGCTATCAAGTGGAAAATATATTTTAAATTTTAAAGTTGTGCTTGAGAGATCTCCTCTTCTGAAAAGGAGAGCCTCTTCTGAGGAGCAGCCTCAATGGACCGGTTTACTGGTTCCTACAGAGTTTTAGCATCCAGTGTGCCTAGGATAAGACTGAAGAGATGATTCTCTTTAGTTCTAGAACTGAGCTTGTTTGAAAATAATTTAATTCTTCATAGTCTGTTAGAATAAAGTGGCTGCTTTGTTTTAAGACTTTTAATTAGATAAGTTCTAAGAGTAGGCTCTTGTGTTTCTGTTGAATCATTTGAAGTATCTTATAACAAAGCTCTGAGGTTAAGGCTAGCAAGTCAAAGGCTGCTGAACTCTGCTGATGATGCACACAAATGCTGTTAGACTAATTTTGAATGTTTCTTATACTGTGAAGCAACATTTTGTGTGAGACTTTTCAGAAACAATTGTGTCTAATAACACTTTGTGTTTCCTTTTCTTTTTCATTGCGTGGGTTTCCAATGACCAGTTGTGACAGTGAGTATTTGAATTACTATCAGTCCTGTGTTGGGTTTTTGAAATACATTTTATCTGTTATTAGTGCTACAATCAACTCTGACTCTAGCAAGCTGGCTCCAACCTTTCATGTATGCCTTGCCAAGGTTCCTGGCACAGAGCTCCTTGTTACTTCATTTGTCTGCACATGGCTATAATTAGAAGGAACTGTAATTTGTCAGAGATATACTTTCATTTTACATCTTCTTTTATGCCTTTACTTACCATTACAGCTGCATAATGTCTGTCCTGGTAAGACACAATGCTAAAAAAAAAAAAAAAAAGCCAAATCCGAGTTTCTACACTCTTGAATGCAGGAAGAGCAATGAAATAAAACCCCTCTCTACCTGTCTGAAATCCCATTTCTGTAAAGTGAAATCCTGCCTCAGTTAAAGTGGGTTAACGGAGAATCTAAATGGATCTCATAGTTGGGGGTTTGGGGTTTTTTGGTTTTTATTTAAAATGCATGGGAAAAAGAACATTAAGACTTTATTTCCCTATGTATATATTTTGGTGACCTATTTAAGGAAGCTTATAAGTTTAATGTTAAATTGCTTTGTCTGCTGACTTGCAAACTTGATTTAGATTGTCACTAGGTGGATGCAACATAAGGAGTAAAAAATGAGTTTATGAACTGTTTAGCTAGACTCATCGTGGTACATGTGCACACTGGTGTATGTTTGCTTACTTCTGAAATTAAGTGTTCTGTGCTAGTCGTTAGACATACAATGTCTAGCTGGTGGCAGCTGGACTTTTATGATCATGATTGTGTTGTACAGTAACATCTCGTGTATTAGCTATTGCCCCTGCCTCTCAGAATAGTCTCATTTATCCATCATTTCATGCAAATGTATTTTACTACTTTTGTTTTAACGGCAGTATTAATAATTTGAAAATTATTTGAACACAGAGGTAAAGAATTTCAGGGTTGAGGAAGAAGGATGGTAAATGACAGTATTATTTCTGTTTGTGTGCACAGAATTAGTGTTGGATTTCTCAAACGCAGCTGGTTTTAATTTAGTGCTTAGTGCTGTAGCTGATACTTAAGATTTAGATAGTTATCTCACTGTACCTATTTCTGTCTGTAGGTAAGGGGCCTGTTTCTTTTATAATTTAAACAATGTGTTGCTAGTCAAGGCTTAGTAGTGACTTATTTGTAAATACCATTTAGCTAAACTTTAGGCAGAGAGGTGTAATCAGGCTCATGCTTTTTGATTTTAATTCTTACAGAATGAATACATGAAAGATGACTTCTTCATAAAAATTGAGACCTGGCATAAACCAGATTTGGGGACATTGGAGAACGTGAGTTGGGATTTGAATACCAAGCATTAAGTTCTTTTAAGTCTCATGTTCTTTTACCTTAGACATGCTAGTGCTACTTAGGCTGACAGGTCTGTTTGAAACCAGGTTTCACAAGGCTGTTGGAGTTTATCTGTGTACACTTCTGTAGAGTTATGCATTGAAGCTGCTTCTGTAAGTTTTCCAGGCTGGCAATACTCTTGTTTTCCTCTCTAGACAGTTTATTTGGTTCACAGGTCTCTTCAGGAGATTCTTTTACCTGCAGTGACAAACATATTTACAAACCATCTGCAAAGGACTAGTTGTCGGTATATTTTCAGTGCTTTGATGAACTCTAGCACTGGATGTGCTACAGAGGAGGAGAGTGCTTCTTAGCCAGCGCTGCTTGCTGTAACTGTAAGTTTAGGTATGCCTAACAGACTACAGATGTGGAGCTGATTACATCCTTAGACCTTATATACCTTCAGACCACACACACTTCATCTAGTCCGTATTGAAGGCAGTCCTGTGGCTTAGGGAACCTACTAGATTTAGTCAGGTTCTTCAAACCTGCCAGATTTGCACTTTGGAATTTGTGCAGCTTTTCTAGGTCAAAAAGCTCGTGCAGATTACTGAATGGGCGATGTTTCTAATTAGGGCTTGGCTCATTAGCGCTAACGAATGTGACAGAAGAATACAGCTTAATCTTAAATCCAGGTTTCCTGAATGCACAAGAGTTGAAGGCTTTGTGCTGGTTTAAAAGTGAGTGAATTAAACTGTAACTGTGGAGATTATTCCCTTTTAGAAAGGCAGAGGAAGAAAGGATAGGTTTTGAGAACACTGCCTTTATGAAATCCAGAAAAAAATCCATGGCACGCATGCATAGTGCCCAAGGTACACCACTGTGTAAGATGACAGCATGGAAATAATTCCTCTTTCTCTTTTTGCAGGTACACAATTTAGATCCAAACACGTGGAAGAGTGTTGAAGTTGTCCATATTGACATTGCAGATAGAACTCAAGTAGAACCAGGAGTAAGTAAATGCTCCGCTATTGGGATATGGATGTAGCTTGCAGCTAATTTCGTTGATGCTTTGTGTTGATTGTCAAACTAAAATGGTATGGATTTCACCCAACAGATAAATGAAAATTGTCTTGAAGAGAATAATTCATTTTAAAGTTCCACACTTAGTAAATGCTTTTACGATTCCAGTCTAACAGATTTGACTTCTAGTTGCACAACTAAGACATGAAGGACAACAGACTTCTGGCACAGGTGTAATTTTTACTTTTAATTGTAGATAAAGTAATTGATTTGGTCACGCAGGCATTTATGTGCTCATCTTGGTGCGTGAGACCAAGTGCAAGAATCTATGCCCGCTGTCCTGCATGACAGAGCGCAGTGTCTCAACTAAGCTGCTCCTGCACTTCTGTTGCTACTTCTTGGTTGCAAATTCTTTAAATTAAATTATGTTCCTCCACATATCCTTCACTCGGGGGTTATGACAATCTCAAGAGGATCAATGAGGTTTTGCCACTGAAATCTCAACCTGTTTTTTTTATATTTAAACTTTGTTTATCAGAGTAGTTCTCAAAACATGAATTGCTCATCTCTTCTGAAAGCTGTGGAATTACTTTTTCAGTTTCATCTTTCGTGATTGCTTTGGCAGACATAAGTGTCCTGGTTACACCCAGAAGTCTATCCATAGGAGTCTGTGGTCTGTTCCCCGACAACTTGAAGTTTAGTATCTTGATATAATGAGCAAAAACTTAGGGCAGATTTTATTAATAAGAGCACATTGTTACTCAGTGAATTTTTACGCAGAGAATAGGTATGAATTTAGAAGGAGTGTCTTTACCAGAATTGTGTGGAGTCTCTGTTAGCTTGCTTACGCATGGGATGGAAAGAGGTGGCTAGACGAAGGAGTGTGACAAAGTTCAGTGGTGAGCATGCACACTTTCAACTTGCCTTCTCAGTAGCACTTTGCACAGGAAAGGCAGTGGTACCCTGAATATGATTGTATCAAGTTCAACTGAAATGAATACATGAAGAGGTTTCTATGTAAGCTTTATCTGCCATGTTGAGGTATTGCTGACAGGACAACACTTAGTATTTTTGTTAGTTCTTGTTCTTTTCCCCTCTGTTGTCAATTTTCTTGTTAACCAGTCATGTGTTTGGGTTGGAAGGGACCTTCAAAGATCATCTAGTCCAACCCCTGTGCCTTGGTCAGGGACGCTTTCCACCGGATCAGGTTGCTCAAAGCCCCATCCAACCTGGCTTTGAACACTTCCAGGGATGAGGCATCCACAGCTTCTCTGGACGACCTGTTCCAGTGCCTCACCACCCTCACAGTAAAGAATTTCTTCCTTGTAGCCAATCTAAATCTACCCTCTCTCACTTTTAGATTTCGTGACCTGCCTTTGATATTGCCAGTTTCCTTTGCACTGAAGACTGACAGGTGGTGGTATGCTAAAATAAGTTATGTTTTTGGCTCAGGACAAAGATCTGTCTAACCTAGTATCCTGTCAGTGGCCAGTAGCCACTTGTGGAAGGATAAGAAACTTGGGAACTGTGTATGAGAAGCTGGGAGGTGCACATCTCTGCGAGATCGATCTGTATTTAAAGGACTTCCAGAGCTAGTGGTTATGTCTGGCCTGTTGGGTTTATTAGACACTTATATGCCCATGAGCATGTCTAACCCATTTTTTAACCCATTCATACTTTTGACCTTTATGGCATCATAAGTTCTGTACAGTGTTAGATGGTTTGGAGAAAAAAATACTTCCTTTTTGCATGACTGATAATTTACTTAATTGGAAGGGGGGAGAATGCTTCCTATTTATATTTTCTGCACAATTTATCTTGCAGATTTTTATCATATTTTCTTTTTATTCCCCCACCTCCTCTTTAGCATATCTTTCCAAGCTGAGGGTCCTTATCTTTAAGTCCGTCTTCACGTGGAAGCCGTTTCATGTGTGGGAGTCCTTAGAACTATTTGCAGTACATCATCTTTTTTTTTTTTTTCTTTTTTTCTTTTGTATATTTAACCTACAGAGTATCAAAACAATGAGTGTGGAGTGGTTTAATCCAGAGTCTTAAGTCTCTTGTCACTTCTAACACCATTTGTGCTTTTAGCAAATATTTTGAGCAAGTATTTTCAAATTCAGACTCACAGTATAGCCCGTCATTGTGTAGGAATACTTGGGACTAATTTTCACCATGTGATTCACCATGTAATTTCCATTTCATCTCCCAGAAACTCAGTTTTGCAAAGTCCTGACTTCTTTAAACAGTGACTTTGTACTCAAACTCTTATGCAAACTTTGATAACTCTGAGTTATCTGTAGGCTGACACCCTTTCCACCCGACTTGTTTGCCCCCTTTCCAAGGCGGTTAAGGATTAGTTAGACAGCAGAAATTCTCTGGGACCTACACTTGTAGTCTTCTGTTACAATAATTTGCTCTTTCTGGCCTTTGTTTTCTCTTTCTTTACTGCTTATGACTTCCAGATCTTTTTGGAAGTTCAGTTGCATCATAGTAGCAAAATTGTCCTGATCTATATGCTTACTTTATGCCTTCAGAGAAGGCTGCTGGTTTTGGAAAGTGACTGTCCCCCGTGAAAGCATTAGCTGTTTTCTGTGTATTCTGTTTGTCCAGGGGCACTTTTCCTACAGTTTTTCGTCTTTGTTCAGTGGTACCAGAACTGTCACTAGTTGAGTGCCTTGTGGGGTAGTTTCTGAAATCATGTGTGTTGTATGGCTTTATTTTTTTTTGTGTTGTGATGCTTGTTGTTTGGGAGTTATCATTCTAAGTGGCTGGGTGAGTTTTTTTGTGTTCTCATATTTTTAGGGAAAAGGAATAGTCAGTGTTGGCAAAGAAAAGTTTTATTTGTACTTTTCTTTTCTCAGTCATGGTTTTGCCTGGAAAAGCAACTCAAATGTACTATCTTGGATGAAAAGATGACTGGAAGAATGGAACTACATTTGTAAGATCTAGCAATTTTGATAAAAGTTTTCATATATTCAAGATTTATCCTTCAGTGCGTGAACCTTGTCCAACCCACTGCGGTGTGGCAGTTACTTTAGTTTCTGAACTGTAATGAGCATAAGTATAAAAATAGTAAATTTCTTCAAGATACTAATGGCATGCATATGCTAACTTGTGCTAATTTAAGTATGCATAGAAATAATTTGGCCAACATCTGTGCCTTTTTTTAGATATAAATTTAACCCTGCCCTCCCTTAATCATCTCCAGAATACAATCTATTTAGCTTAATGTAATTTGTATATAAAAATCAGTTCCCAGGAGAGTATGGCTTTTTAAAGAGTAAGCAGACGTGAACACTCAATTAACATCAGAAGCAGCTATGTTTTTGGAAACAATTTGTGAGAAGGTAGAGTGTAGTGAAAACAAAGAAACTGAAATCGAGTTTATAGCTATTTTTGTACAATGAAGAAATTAAATATCTTGCTCTAGGTCATAGTGGATCTTCATTATATTACTTGAAACAAAGTTCTAAAAATGTAATTTTGTACGAATCAGTCAAATTACTTAACACACGCCTTAAGAGATAGGATTTCTATGTTCTGTGCAGTGAGCACTATCCCTTGTTCTACAGTTTGACGAAATATAACGGCATATAGGAAATGCTCTTCTGAGGTAGTCTGTAAAAGAGTGTTAAAGGATTCTTGAGTGAAAGAACTGTTTTTCTGATAGGTGGATCTCTCCCATTTCAGACTTAATTTGTCACATGATAAGCATCTAAGAGGTCCAGAGATTTAATATCATCCTGTGTTTTATTGGTAACAGTATTGGACGTCTTATCTAGTCATAAAGGTGACTCTATTAGCAAAACGATCAGAATATACCTCTAAGTTTCTTTAAAAAAATCAAGAACATTTGTGAAGCAGCATGAGAAAGCCCTATTGACTTAAGCCAGGTTTCTGTTGGGCTTCAGTTTTGCGGGTGTGTCCAGGTGAGGCAGGTATGTGGATGTATGGACCACTACTGGTGCTCAGCTGATGGTGGATGATAACTTGATGACTTTGGATGATGTGGTCATCTCTCTGTTCAGCAGTTGTTTCTCAAGTCTTGTGAAGCTCCACTGTCAAACTGCCTTAGTGTTTACAGTCTAGGCTCCTGAGTTCCTGTGTGTCGAAGAAGGCTACAGTGGCTATGGGTACAGAGGGGTCAGTCTTTTTATTTACCTGCTGCTGAGGAAAGCCCAGTGAGTTAAGTACTTGAGAGATGCAGGGGATCGTGGATCCTGTAACACCCTTGACTGGTTTTAAAATAGATTAGTGATCAGGATTCAGGCATCAAAAAATGAGAGTCTGGTGCTCAGAGCAGCCCCTGAAAGTGTCCCTGAGCACCAGGGCTCTTTGAGGTGCCAGTGTCTGGAGAGATGTGGAAAACAGGCAGACTGCTAAAGACCTGACTTTTCATCCCAAAGTGTGTTTTCTGCTTTGCCTGGGAAGTTTGTATTATCAAAAAAGGCTTGTCTGAATAGATGAACTGTCAGCCTCCATCAGTGCTTCTTTAGAATAGAGATGCAGAAGATTAACTGTTTGCCCAAGTGATTGTTAGGTAGCCCTGTCGCTTTCAGTCTTCAGCGTGCTTACAGAAACAGCCTTTCTTCGTACCGGGATGCTACTTACTGGTTCAGCATAACTTGTACACACTTTGAATTTTGCGTATAAATAGGACTTACTTCTAGCTTACTAGTGTTTGCCTCCCCTCCTCCTGTTTTCTGTCCCCAGCTGAGGTTTTTTGCATACTGTCCTGGGTGCTTATAAATCTTCATATCTTCCAGACTCTTATAAAACAGTCTCTTCCATGGAGACTTTTAACTTCCAGTACATAGCACAACGCTGCACCGTATGTCTGTGCTAATTTAACAAGGCTGATTTTACTTTTCATTTGAACCTTGACATTCTGTCAAAGGTGATTTCAGGGAGTAGTTCACCTGATCGCTGTCCTGTAGCTGCAGGAGCCTTCAGGAGAGGGGAATGACTGTGAGACATTTGTTATTAAAAGCCATTTAGCTAAACATACCCAAACTACACGAGTACTTTTCTTGCATACCAGTTAAGTGTACAGTAGTGCTGGTGATTGTTTCAGTTGTGAGCCTTGGAATCATACACTGAGTTGGGAGTATGACATGCTTTGATCAACCTGATGTTGATCTTTTATTGTGCTGTGAACGAGTGTCCACAGCTATGGATCATATTGGAGAGCAGTGCTAGAATGCATTTCCTTCCACAGTCAACTTCATGTGCGTTTTCTGCTAAATAACTCCAATAGTATGTATGTTCTCCTGTTCAAAAAACTCATGCAATATTGGTTGAAAAGCCAGAAATTGTGTCCGCTTGCCTGGTTAGTCTTACACCACTCTGCGTTCAGGAAGCTTTTTTCAGGAATTTACAGATAAGACATCAGACTTGTGTCATTTTTATGTTAAGTTCTAAAAGTTTTCGTAAAATCATTCTGTCCTGTATATATGCTTTCAAGTTTTATACTACCTGATAGAGTGAACAATGAGCTGTCAGGAGTACTGTTACTGCTCTTAGCGGGTTTTATAAATGAGAATGAGAGTTGTAAAGAGGCACTGGGATTCTGGCTTTGTTGCGATTATTACTTTATTTTATGTGCTTCACACTCTCTCTAAGCAATTCTTTATAACAGTGTGTTACAATCATGCACGTTATACTGTGATTTTGAGCAGAAACTGCCTGTTTTGGGGTATTCCTTTGAAATGGTGGTTAGCTCCTCTATTTTGTTATGCTGCTGCGTAATGACGTTTTGCCTGTCTAGCTTTCAGGAGGGCTTCAGGGTATTTTAGCTGTAATATTTGTTCCAACAGCCGCCTGTTTTTCTTCCTAAGAAGGACTTGTTGCTGTCAGGAGTCAAACTCTTACTGCACAGATATTTTCCTTAAACTCTGCAAAGGACTGTTGTTTATTTGTACTTTGGCTCTAGTCCAGTCTTCTTCCTTGCATGCTGGTAGGGTTTGTGTATTGAGAAGAGTTCCTACGATGCTCTCTTGTCCATCTAGACTTCAGTCTAGACAGGGTTTTTCTCTCCTTAACGGGGTTTGGGTTAACTGAGTCCTGAAAGGTTGTGGTTCAAAGCTTCTGTATGTGGTCTCTAGCATAGCAAACTTTACCATGACTCATCTATTTTCTTTGAATTTTTGTTTTCATTCCTACATTTCACTCGCACATAACACTTTTTCCCAGTTGTTTCCAGCTGTGCTGGTATCTGGGTGCTAAATGCAGGAGCACGGTTGCTTTTTGCCTGTCGCTGTGCAGTGAGAGGTGGAACGGCAGATAACGGTATCGCGCGGACTTGAGTGTCCTTGTGGTATCCAGTCAAATGATTCCACAATATAGAACAGGCAGGTCTGTCCTATGCAAGATCTGCATATGTGAGCAACGTTCTTACCGTAGCAAATTTTCTAATCATTGTGCATTTGAAAATTTGCATCCTACAGTATGTTTCTATAAGCTGGTGTGGCGTATACCATAATATATGGGTATAAAGTACTTCTGGTCTGACATGCCACAGGTTTTGTTAGTGAATGCGATTTTTTTATTAAAGTTTTGGAGAATTTTGGATGAACAGTCTGTTACTTGGAAGTAGTGAAGTTTGATGTTCTGCTTTTTTTTATTATTATTTATTTTTTCAGGAAGGAGATTGCAAAGCAAATATAGACATTGCCAGATATATTTCACTTTAATCCTTTAGTCGTGTGACGAGCATTTATACTTCCGCATTAGATGGAATGTAGAAGCTCTCTGTCTGGTGGAGAAAAAAAAAAACTTGTTTTCTGAAGTTTGTTTAGCTTTCTTCAAGCCAGGATGCTGACTTCTTAACTTGTGATATTTTTAATCACTATTTTATGTAGATTTCACATTGTAGTGCTTTCAGAGGAAAGCAGAACAGTTAAATCATAGAATCATAGAATGGTTAGGGTTGGAAGGGACCTTCAAAGGTCATCTAGTCCAACCCCCCTGCAAGGAGCAGGGACATCCCTGACTAGGTCAGGTTGCTCAGAGCCTCATCCAGCCTGGCCTTGAACGTTTCCAGAGATGGGGCATCCACCACCTTTCTGGGCAACCTGTTCCAGTGTTCTGTAACTCGCATCGTAAAAAATTTTTTCCTAATTTCTAATCTAAATCTACCCCCCACTATTTTAAAACCATTACCTCTCGTCCTATTGCAACAGGCCCTACTAAACAGCCTTTCCCCATCTTTCTTGTAGGCCCCCTTGAGGTACTGGAAGACCGCTATCAGGTCTCCCCGGAGCCTCCTTTTCTCCAGGCTGAACAGCCCCAACTCTCTCAGCCTGTCCTCATAAGAGAGGTGCTCCAGCCCTTTTATCGTCTTCGTGGCCCTCCTCTGGACCTTCTCCAACTGGTCCATGTCCTTCTTGTGTTGGGGGCTCCAGAACTGGACACAGTACTCCAGGTGGGGTCTCACCAGGGCAGAGTGAGAGGGGGAGAATCACCTCCCTCGACCTGCTGGCCACGCTTCTCTTGATGCAGCCCAGGATGCGGTTGGCCTTCTGGGCCGCAAGGGCACATTGCCTGCTCATGTTGAGCTTCTCATCCACCAGCACTCCCAAGTCCTTCTCCTCAGGGCTGCTCTCAATCCATTCCCCGCCCAGCCTGTATTTGTGCCTGGGATTGCCGTGACCCAGGTGTCTATATAAGCATGCTTGGAACCATTTTATTGGAGATTTTTGGCAATGCCTCATGGCAACTTGTAGTGAATTGAGGTGTTTCATCTTTGGTGTGTGTTTAACCCTGGCTATCTCGCTGGTCCTGTGGTGCATGTATTAGTCCCGTGTAAGCTCCTCAGAGTGTATTGGTTTTCCTGTCTGTTCCAGTTACTGAATAGTACAGGGCTGTAAAGAGTGATGGCAGTTACTTCGACGACAAGTTGAGAGCGAAGGGCTTTTGGTGTTGGAAACTGATTTTGGCCTGGGTCTGATACGCTAGGACAAAGGTACAGTCTAGTTACAGGTAATGCTGCCTAGTCAAAATATGTGCACTTTATAATCTTACGCAGAGTGATTGATCCAGTCTTCTGTGGTTTATTTTCTTACTGTCATTGACATTTTCAGATTGGACCACAACAGTGTGCTTTTTCCAGTAGTGATCAACACTGGGTGTTAAGGAAGGTAAAAACCTCCACTCTGCTGCTTAGCTCCCCGGCTCCGCCAGTGAACGGGTGTCGGAGGGGCTAGTGAGGCAGCGGTTACAGTCAGTGTTGTCTAACTGGAACCAGAAGACATGACAAATAATATAGACATCATGATTAGGATATATAAATATATTTATATAATGTTGTGTAAAATAATAAATACATGAATAATAAAATGTAAATAGTATGACCATAAATAATATTACAAACACATTCACCATCTCTGCCCTACTGCAGTAGTATTATTATTATCATCTTTCCACTTAGGGAGGAGATGTTCTGCTTTATAACTTTTTTTTTGCGTTTAGGTGCCTCCACATGTTATGGCAGCCCAGGTTGTTTCATGGGTCAGAAGATTGTTCAACATAGTCAATTTCCCTGTACTGCCTTTCCTAAATTGTAGCATTGACTAATAAATTGTGTTTTATTTTTCTCTTTTAACGATAAAGGTTGCACTTAATTTGAGATGGTTGTCGTTAAAACAGAGTGGTTCACAGTGTTCTCTGTACTGGGGCTTTCCACGGTAGATCCAGTGCTGCGGAGCGGTGCTGTCTGGTGTAAGCCTTGTCTGTGGTCATTATATAGAGAAATCTCTGCGGAGTGTGTCGTTGTAAAGAAACGCTCCAGATGACATCCTGCTCTTCATGAGAATGCACTACCGTAGCTTTAGTAAGGAGTCAGAAGTGCAGCTTATCTGTCCTTCTCGTGAAGTTTGGAAAGAGTTTTACAGCCTGGGAACATGTCACTTGTAGCGCAAACGCATGGGCTGAGCCAAGCACTGCCTGACGGAAGGGAATTCGTTTTCCTTCAGCAAAAGATTTTTTTAAAAATCTTCTAAAAGATGCCTGTGCCTGCTTTTCTTTCTTGATCGTTATTGACCACTGATGGAGTTGGCAGTATTCTGCTGTATTTGTGTTGAAAGTCGTTTAAAGTTTTTTTTGATTCCTGACAATTTTACGTGGTTGTGGTCTTCAGCTTCTGCTAGCTCCAGCCCCTACCTATATATATTCCCTCTCTGGTTTTACAAATTTCCAAGTTTTATTCCTCTCAGTCATGTCTCTTCCAGGCTCTAGATTCGTGGTCTGCTTTGTTATTTGAATTGAATTGGCTCCATAATGAATCATTCTTAGTGTCCTCTGTATCTCTTCCACTTGTAATGTATTCTTCTAGAGAAAAGGGTAGCAAAAATTAATGTAATATCCAAAATACAGATGTACCGTAGAATTTTAGTGGCATAAGATATCTTGTATTATATTCTCTCCTGGTTTCCTAATATCCCAGTGTATTACATATGTTGGGCTCATTTTGGTATTGTCCTTATATTGCTTTTAAGTTTGGTCTGTTATGCTGTGGAGTGATCCATGGAAGCACAACAGCAATCTCTTTGTAATTATTGCACTTCCTTCTTTTCCCCTCTCAAGAAAGCACAGAAATACTCTAACTGAGAACATCCAAAGTATGATGTTGTTATACAGTGCTGTGAGACTGCTTACTGGTGGGACAGCAGCCAGGCAGCACCCTCTGGGTGTCCCAAGTGCAGGTGGATTTGTGGTGTGGGTATCTGTATGCCCGACACCACCACGCTGTGAGCTCTACCTCGGCAGGATATTCAGACAGTCAAACTAAGAAATTCAGGGTTATTGCAATGCAGTGCCTGGTTTTATTTACAAAACTGGCACTGAAATATGGCAGCTCCTGTATTTTGTGGTTCTGTTTAGCACATCACTACCCCAACACGGCAGCAATACTTGTGCCAGAATAGTTCCCTAGAACAAAACGCTGATTGGAAAATTGTTCATTTATTACTATAGCTTAATCCTCTTCTTAATGTCTTCCATCCAGTGTTTGAGCGAAACTGTTAAAAGTCATAATCAGTAATTTAAAACATTAAATATATGTCTATAAAAATATTCTACTGTAGCATTTAAATGATTTACTTGTAAAGAAAATGCCTTTTTTCTCCCATGCAAGTATTGTTTAAAAAAAAAAAGCATATCACATTCAGCCTCACATTCAGAATTTGCAGGACCTGAGGATCTGAGTAGGTTGCAGCTGTCTTCACCCACAGTATTTGGAAATAACTAATGAGATGAGAAGTCTGCAGCTGGTGGCAAGCACTGTAAATTGTGCGCCCTCTGCTCGCCTCCCGCATTGGTTTCCTGCAGCAGACAGACTGCGAACAAAGCCGTCCGGCTGTCTTGCTCGGTGCTGTTGCTCCCCTCAGCAGTAATTGAGAGTTAGGGCTGTGTGCTGAAGCTGCTGTACATGACATGAAGGGATAGATCTGCTCTTTCTGGTGTCTGTAAAAAGGACATGTGCTTTATTCCAGTAAAATCTTAAATAAGTGGATTTTTACTAAAATTCAGGTGACAAATATTAGAGTTTCTGCAGTAATAATAATTCAAGTGGGCTTACACTGAAGTGTTGCTGAATTGAGATGTTAATGCACAGTGCTTATGCTGATTCCCCAGATTGCCCCATGAGGCAGATAAAGTATTATCTTAGCACTTGTGGGAGCACCCTGCTAAAGTTGGCTCGCTATTGTGTGGGTTCTTTAAACAAACATATTGTTTCAGTTTAGAGAGAGAAATAGATGGAAATAATATTTTGTAGAAGTTCATGAAACATATTGATTAGCAATGCCATTGAACGTCTTGACTCCCTTAGATGTTTCTAGGAAATACTTGCTGAATTCTTGAAGTATATATTTGAATATTAATATGGAAGTTTATCTGAATGCCTCTTAATGTTTTCTAGATACAGTAATTACAGAATGACTGGAAAAATCTATTAAAAGGTTTCTTCAGCCTGTTTTAATACATAGTGAGGGAGGTACATTAAAAGAACTGGGAATAATGAGAAAAAATTGAGGCGAAGAAAGTGACAGAGAATAACAGTTGATTTTCTGTAAGTGAAATCGGATTCCTCTGAGAGGACCTCCTGGACTTCCCAGTTCCATCTAGCTTGCAAAAAGTGCATTGTAAATGTCAAAGTGGTTATGAAAGCATTAATAACTCATCTGTGTAGCCTTGCTCTGGATTTGGAGTTTCAGTCTAGAAGTAGCCTTCGTTCCTCCGTGCTAATGGAAGAAGCTGGATTTGAAAACTGGCATGTTACGTTGATCTTTAACACTTCTGACAGCTGAAACAATGAACTCGTATAACAGCTCCTCAACTGGGTATGCCCTGGCACCATCTGTTGAATTCAAGGTACATGAAAAATAGGGAAATGGAGCTGTTCTGGGAGGGCTGAGGAAAGTGGATTGCAATTCTTACGTGTGGATTGTTTTTCCCAGGTTCGTTTGGGATTTTCCCAGAGAATAAATATGAAATCCCTTCAGAATGATGGGAGAGGGAAATACTTCTGCACAGTTCATAATTCATTAGTCACTAATTACCACAGGGTGCAACTGAGGCCAAGAATAAAAGTGGAGAGGAATACCCAGTTATATATGATCCTCTACAACGGAAGAGTTTATATCCTTTCCAGAAAAAACCCAGTAGAATAGGAAAGGCCGAACTGTTCACTGCCTGGATTGGCAGCTCTGGTTTGGGTTATTTGCATCCTTCCGTGAAGCGTCTGTTACTGGCCACTAAGGTGGAATACTAGATTAGAGTGGTCTCCTGCATAACTCGACTGACGGTTGCTGCTCTATAATGTTATGGCGTGGGGGGTTGTTTTACATGTGCTTGTGTTCATGCCTTTGTCTACAAGAACTTTGTAACTCAGTCGTGCAGGGACATGTTCTCCAAAACATACTACTCCTGCAGCCGAGATATAGTTAGATGGTTTCAGCATGCCTCTGAATGAGCATTGATATTTCCATTTTAATATTCAGGGAGCCGTTTCTTAAATTTATTTCTATCTTGCTGCTGATAGTATTTAATTTTGAATATAGGGGGATGCATTGGAAAGGTGAAGGTTCAGTTTTAATTCATCTTAGAAGCGGTTTACAAATGTGATTCCTCGCGAAAACTCTCTGATGCAGGAGTGGAGGGGAATGCCAGCAGCTGGTTTTCTGGTGGGATTTCTTTCACTCGGTGTTCTGCAAATTTTGTCCTCATTGAAATTTGTTTTTAAAAATGAGACCTTGAACTCTGCTAAACTTTCTTGGGCCTTTCTGTAGCATCCACCACTTATTCTGCTTTAAAGCAGTTTAAGTTTTTACAGTTCTTTGAGGTTGGATGGGTGTAATGGTATTCTTGGGTTCACGTTGTTCATACATTGTGTAAACCTTACGTGTTCTCCGTTAACTGAGGTCAGAGTTTTTAATCCTTTTGTAATTTCCAAAGTAACATCTTTATGAAATAATCATTTTCATACCCCTCATCAGTAAAACTAAGTAAATCCATCTGTTGGAGGGATTTGTCATTTTCAGCTCTACTGATCCTAGCTTTTCCCCACTGTATGTGACTTGGTAGCAGTGGTGTCTGTGGTAAAGCAGTGCCGCTCAGCCTGCTGCCCTGTGTGCTCTCTACGCTCAGCCTGCTGGTGTCTCACAGACTGACATGTTGCAGTTTCTAATTTTGCAAGTTGGGTCACTTACACCTTCTTCCCTTTCTGTTCTGCGTTCTCAGGAGGGGACATATATTGCAGCTTGGAAAGTGTTAGCACACTAGTTTCTGTATTATTGCTTTCTCTTCCCCTCAGCAGTTTACAAAAGCCATAGGATAGTGCTTATGTCACACAGTGCACAGCGCAGAAAACTCTGACCTGGAAGGCAGCCCTGGTGTGCTGTCATAGTGTAAACAGACAGTGAGCACCACTGGTGATACGCAGCGAATGGGCGGGTGCGATGGAGGATTGAACGCAAACTGCAGTCAGCCTAACAGACGTGCTCCACCTGTCCTGCTCCAGAACACTCAGGAGAGTCAGTTTGGTAGTCTTGAGCAGAAGCAAGTTTAATACAGTGGAATATTGAATCTGGGGGTTTTTTTCTGACTCTCGGGGTTTTTTTATATTATAGGACTACAAAGCTGATGAAGACCCTGCGTTATTCCAGTCCGTTAAGACGAAGAGAGGACCTTTGGGGCCAAACTGGAAGGTACTAAGAATTGATGTTCCAACCTCATGGAGTCTTTATCAGCAGAAAAAAAAAGTTCACGATTCCTTAGAGACCAGCACTAGCAATGTTAGTCTTGAAACAGGGGGCAGCAATCAAATACTGTTCTTTTTTGTATTCAGTTAAAATTCCAAATATCTTATCAAGCAAAGGTACTGTCTGCTACTTGTTAAACATCACTAAAAAGCTATGCAAATTAAGTTGCATGAACTTTATCCTTACTCAAGATTGACATCTGAATATACACTGTGATGAATTTCATGGAAGTCATCAGCCTGCTGTGGTATCCACCGGAGGTGACTTAAAATGAAAAAAAAAATATTTGGAAACTTCCTTACACTTAAATGGTTGTAACTGTGTATTTGTTAGAGCAGGGTAAAAGATAGTACATGTGTATGTTTTATTTAGAATTACTGAAAAACTAGCAGAAGACAGTGGCTACTAAATCTAAGCCCGTGTTCACCTTGCCCTATTGAGTATCTAGATATTTTTCACTTGTGTGCATATAGAATGCACATTAAAACCTCCAGTATTTCATCATAAATATTTTCCTTCAGTGAGATAATACCTGTTTGCATTTGTGCATGTAAGTGTGCATGACACAATCTGAGTGGGTTTGGGAACTGAATTTTCCACATTCTTTGGCCATTTAACAGTTCTAAGCGGCTGTCAGTATGACTGCAGTGTGAAAGCTTCGCACTTAGTCACATCCAGTATGAATTTGCTCTGCTTACATATTCAACTGCAGGAGAGTTGTGCTTGAGACCCGACTCCTTAGTAGGCAGCATAAGTACCGGTGCAGTATCAGTGTCTGAACGTGTGATTGTCAGCCAGAGATGTCTTTGTGATGCTTGTATACTTGACAATTTAGCCTGAACAGTTGCTGCATACACAAAGATGATCGTGTCTTGAAACAACTTCTTGTAGTGTCTGTGGCTTGAGGTTCTCCTCCATTTTATCCAGAACCTTGCTCGACTCAGATTCAGAAACAAATTTCCTGTGGAGTAGCATATACCACATGGAACCCAGTGACATCTGAGAGCAACACAAAACTGGCCAGCACATCCCTGCCCCAGTCACAAAGCACATCCTTCCACAGACACCCATCAAAATTCATGTATATATGCCCATCCCAGGAAGAAATCAGCTTTGTCTGCTGCACCGGATATCGTCGTAGAAGCTGAGAAGCTGGCTGGTGTATGCTAGAATGAATATGCAGGCAATCTGTCCAGAATAGGCCATGGGTTATCAGTTAGAACATGGATTTTCTCTTTTGTCATTACTGTAAATGAAGTGTTTTATTGACAGTAGCATAATTTTACTTACGTTTAGTGTGTACTGTGATGAATTATGCGTAAGTAAATGCTGAGGGTTTTTTGAATGTATGCAAATGGTGCCCCAGTTTCTTAAATTTTCTTGGAAAAGCATTCAGTCTTTCATTACCCAAAAAAAGTTCTAAATACAGCATGAATGTTTCTGTCAAAATGCAGTGTGGAGGACTTGCTCTCAGAGGTATGAATTTTCTTCTAGTTCATTACTTAATGTGTCAACATTAGTTATTTTACCACTAGTTTTTGCAAAGCAGCAAGGTAAGTGTCAAATATCAGCGTAGGATGTGTTGGACCGGCAAGGTCTTGGTCTCTGATTTCCTATTCTAAAACGTGGTTGTGCAAGCAGAAGTAGGCAGAAGCGATGCCACCTTTCTGCTATCAGAAGCTTGACCTGTGTCTTAGTGTCAAATAACTGACCGGCGTCTGACACAGCAGAGTCCCCGTTTCCCACACTTCTCAGCTGGCCTGAGCTCGCGAATCGAAGCAGCCTGAGGACTTGAGATGTCTCTTGTCCCACTGTGGAATGAGGCTGTAGTTACAGGGGCACATTTCTGCAGCACTGATCGTTCACTCCTCTACTTTCCTACATGCTGGTACAGTGCTTTTAATGCTGCGTGGCAACTATCCTAGGGGAAAGAAAATAGGGAACCAGTTTTTTTTGTGTGAGAGAATGGGAAACTATGACAACACAGGAAGCTGTAACAGGACCATTGAAAGTTTCAGCACAGCAGAAAGGGTGTAGGCTGCTGAAGCTGACACTTCACTGTCATTGTGCTGCATTACGAGAAGAAAAGCTTGCGAAGCTACCTCTTGGGTGCTCCATGTACTTCAGTTTGTCTTAGTGAGAGCTGAGGGTGCAGTCGGTGTAGACCACTGATCTAATTGGTGTTGCCATAGCTGTTCCTAATGCCATCTTTTGAACATGATGGAAGTTCATCCTGTGACAGTTTGGTTATACAGACACAAAAATAATGTGAAATTCCACCTGAACACCAGAAAAGACTTTTTTTACTGTTGAAGGTGGTCAAACACTGGAGCAAATTGCCCAGAGAGACTGTGGAGTCTCCGTGTGTGGAGGTACTGCAAACCTGTCTGGACACAGTCCTGATAACCTGCTGTAGGTGGCCTTTCCTGAGCAGGGCTCCTGCACCCGGTGATAAGAGAAGGTCCCTTCCAGCCTCAGCAATGAGTTTGCTATCTACACATATCTACAGTCTTAATTCTTCCCTTTGTGTGCCCAAAGACAGGACATAGTTCTGCTTCAGAAAGTTTCTGAGGTTATGACGAGCTGGAGATTGGTAGAGTTTCTAAGTGAATGATCAATATTTTCTTCCTTGGTTTTTATAGGTTTCTACCATTAGCTGCTCTGCTGAGCCAGGCAGACCGTTGATCTGCCGTGCAGGTTTTTCCTGGCAGCGAGCGTTAGCTGGAATCTCGGGGAAAAATGAGCATACTGTGTGTTTCAAGGTGATGATGAGGGGAAGCATATATTCGAAGCATGTATTCAGAACTTTCTACCTGGGCTGAGTATTCTTGCTAGCAGGGTAAAATTGTCACAGGGATTATTTTTGTGCTGAAAATGTGCATCCCGCCGCAGATGTTTCGTTCCTTCCTGCTCAGGAAGGAAGCAGGAGGCAGGTGCAGGAATGGCCTGTGTGACCCAAGGCAAGTCGGGAGTTGCTGGTTTGTTTTTTAAAAACAGCTGTAGAATGGGGAGGAGAACTTTGAATGCCTGGAACTGCCAGCACTGAATTTGTATGTTCCCTTTAGTTCTGCCCTTTTGCTAATGCCTTGACATAGACTTCTGCTGTTTGGGAACAGCAAACAGCAGCACTTTGTCTGTCGCTTGTGAATAGAACATCAGTCTTCTGAGGATAATTAGTTTTCATTTAAGTGCTCTACTGAGGAGTGTTTGTGATAAAAATTCTATGTTAAATAAACATGCATTTTTCACCAAGATTTTTTAGATGCATCTCACAGTAAGTCCTTTCACTGTGTCTGTGACCAACAGGAGTTGTGCATTTCATGGTTAAAAGACACCCAGCTTAAAAATGCCGTAAAGTATTTCTGTGTAGAAGTTTGTTGCAGATAAAACGAATTAAAGTCTGTGGACTTCTCTAAAGTAATTGCTTGTTATTCGAGGCGAACACACAGATTTTATTTTTTTCAAGCTGCTATCAGCTTTCTGTTTTGGTTTCTTTTTTTTCCCCCTCCTTGTTTTTCCTGCCCCTTTGACAAGGCTTGGAGTAACCTGGCGTGCTATGTTAGACTACAAACACGATACGGTCTCTTGTGTTACGTTTGACTGGATGAATTGTAGGAAAATCACTGTGCGTGATGTTACAGGTATTTCAGAATTGTTTAGATGTAGGAACTGTAACAGAACCCTAGGAATTATAGGAAATGGAGGTTAGTGTCTCCTGAATCTCCCTCAGTTCATTCTTGTGGGGATCCTTCATCTGCACAGAGTCCTTGAGCTGCAGCTGCTTCCAAGCAGTCTTTGAAGTAGAGCTGGTTGGTCTTATGGCCACCTGTAGCCATTGATGATAAAGAAATTCTCTCCCTGTTTTTCTCATGGTAGCAGTCAAAGGTCTGCAGTTCATGATGCAAAAATGAATACGTAAATTATGCCCCACAACTAGAAATGACCTCTACACCCGGGGTAAAGACACAGGCCCATCGTCTGCAGGAGAGGGGAGGGCGCCCCGTGTCTGCGTGGCGGAGCAGAACTGCGATAAGCTCAAGGTCTACGCTTTTGTGAGAAGCAGACCTGAGGGGTGGTTATGTGCTTTTTGTTATGGGAATCTTTCTAGTACGTGTGTTTTCCACCACCGTGCTGAGCGATGTTGTACGACCCCAATTAGAATTGCCTTTGCACAACAGACCCCAAAGTAAAAAATAATTTGGTGCTGGCCGTTGTAATCAAGCTTCATTGTCCTTTCAAAACAGCAGAAAGTATGTTACAGTGGAAATCATTAAAATGCAGTCCATGTTAAGACTAAGATTTATAGTATGTGTTTGCAGCGTGGATGGAATTACACATTTAACCTGGTTGTTAATCCCTGTTACGCGGTGTTCAGAGTATAGTGCTAAGTATTTACCAGTACTTAGAATTCTAAGCATTGTTATAATTCTGATAATACTTAGGATTATAGTTTATAATTATAATAAAATAATTTAATTTACTATAAGCTAATAATAAAATTTATAATTGTATTATAATACTTATATCTACTAATTATCTTAAATTATTTTGACTGAAGTAATTTTTTTTTAATCTTCTGTTTACCCATAAACAGAAAGAGCTAGCAACTGATGAAGAGTGTCCTAAAATGTGTGCTTACAAGTTGGTGACTATCAAATTTAAATGGTGGGGACTGCAGAACAAAGTTGAAAACTTTATACAAAAGGTGAGTGCTTCTCCTGTGCTGGGATCTTGCTGGGAAGGCGAGGTTGGAGGAGGCAGGTAGGTAGGCAGGGTGGCTCTGCGTTGTGGGACTTTTTGAGGAGAAACAGTGATGAAGTGTCCTGTTGCTCACAGTCAAGCAATTTCTCTTCATTTCTTCAGCAAGTACAGCCATTTGTGTCTCGATCAATGGCGTTTCCTTGGTGGTACTAGAATAGCTTCCAAAGTTAAAAAAGCAAAGATGTAAGCAAAGACTCTGTCATGTAGGTTTAACATCTGGTTTTGTAAGCAACACCACTTGCCAGGAGGAGAGTTTTTTGATTGTGTTTTTTTCTCCTAAGTTGCAGGTTGCATAAAATGTGCTGGTGTTTCTCTAGTATTTTATGTTTGAGTTTTCCTATGTAACTATTATTATGTTTCTAAAGTTGTTGTTTTTTTTTTTAATTGAATGCTTGCAAAACCAAGTCTGCAGGTAGAATCCAGAGCACTAGGATTTAGCTGGCAGTTGTGGTGTTTTGTCAATTTATGTTCCTGTCTTATTTTGTTACTCCTCTATTAGCAGATTGGGAGTTGTAAAATAGTTTTTAAAGTATGAGTAAATATTTAGAATGTAGATGTACATGCAGGCCAAGTGTTTAATCTAGACCATCATGCCAGTTCGGTCCAATCCAGAGAAAACATGCTGTAACAGTGAGTTAACCAAAACGCGTTATGCCGGTAGCAACTGGCCGTGGTGTTCCTCACAGACAACCAGCACCAGACCTTTTCCATTGCGGGAACCGGGGCTCTGAGTGGGCCACACAGCTAGCGGCATTAAATGTTATGAATGGCAATAAATATGAGAGCAGAAAAGAACAGCTTCAAACAATAGTAACTAGAAACGAGATGGAGAAGGTGGTTTGTGACGGCTGCAGTACGAAGTAAGGTTAAGGAGACATTGGAGACTGTCTCTAGTGTGGTGGTGGTTTTGGGAAGGGGTTGGCCATCACAAATTTCAAACCGAACACTGTTAGGGAGTGAGCTGACCAGAAGAGCCAGGACTTATGCTGTGATCTGATGAGGAGGAATTTTTAAAGGTGTTTTTTTTAACCTTGCTTTACCTGAAGCTGATTCTGTAGAGGAGGTTATCTCTGCTAGTTGTTGAGTATGTTAGGTTTGATCAGCACTGGTTTTGAGGACAGTCAGCGGCTTGAGAGTTGCAAAATCTGGGAGCAGATGAACAAGACACGAACTTTAGGGGGCAGCCTTGGGAACTGAATACATGCAGAAGTCTGAGCTTTAGTAGTAAAACAGATTCCTGTGTTGTATATACATGGCTACAGTTACCAGAGCAGTCGGGAGCAGTACTGGTAATTCTGAAAATGGAATGGCTTATGTGATGCATCTTTTGTCACCCAAGTCACCCTTCTAACGGCTGAGATCCCAGGGCACTTGAGAAGGACTGAGCTGGCAAGTTGCAGTTCTTCAGCATAATACAGTGGGGTTTTGGGGACGGCAGGTGCTCTGAAATGTGAAACCTACCAGTTTAAGTAGAAGAGGTACAGTGAAAATGTTCTTACCGTGATCAGTTCAGAACACAGATACGCGTACTTTAATGAAAGCGCTGTGCAATACTTACCTTGAATATTTATACTCGAGGATTTGGTACCTTTGAACATGTCCAATATTACTGGGATGTTGATTTGGTACAAATTGCAAGCGTGCCATCTTTGGAGTCAGAAGTACTTCCCTTTTGCTTCACTCTGGCTTTATAAATCTGCTGTTCTTGGGGTTTTTTTTAATAGTGAGCACAGAACCTGCGACAGTTCTGTCGTAGATTTTCGTACAGTTCATGCTAAATATTCTAGCTGTTGTGATGCTATGTTCATTCTGTCTTGGAGCTAGAACAGATTTTAAAAGGATTTTTCGGCATTTTCAAGTAACGTGAATTGCTGAACTTTCTTGAAACTTTTTTGATAGTTAAATTTGTTATTTTTTTTCATGTTAAAGCATGTGAGAAATGAGATTACTTTTGAATCCAGGAGTGTGAGGGGGCTGAACCTGTAGCAGTGTGAAACAGCACGGACCTAAAGATCATTGCTTTTCAAAGTGAACTTCACCAGTCTTTGGCAAATTGTGGGCCTATTATCTAATGTTTGTTTCCCTTCTTGAAGCAAGAAAAAAGGATATTTACCAACTTTCATCGCCAGCTCTTCTGTTGGATTGACAAGTGGATTGATCTGACTATGGAAGATATTAGGAGAATGGAGGATGAAACCCAAAAGGAGCTGGAAGCGGTAAGAATGCTTTTTTTTGAGGTTGATATTTGTGTGCTATCTACCTGTAGATTTATCTGTTTGGGACTTGACGCAAGGTACGTTGTGTCCACCCCCTTGTGTGTGTTTGGGCAATTGCTGATGAACGTTACCGCCCCTGTAGTGATTCTCCTGTGCAGACCCAGACACTTCAAGCTTCTGCATACTGTGTTGTGTCAAGCTGGAAGTGGCTGTACGGCCTGTCACCGAATCCAGAATGCCTGCCCTGGCCACCTTTTTATTTATGGCACCATCCCCATTGCACTAACTCCTGTGTGGTGCCTTTTTACCGCTTGTCAGTGAGAATTCAGAGCTGTCACCTTGCTTTTCCATCATGTGTCTTGCTTTGTTTCATTTCTAATCATCATTAGATCTGATTACTTTTTCTCTTCAAACATGTCTTCAGGCAAGCTTGAATACGTCCCACGACAGCGGTTCCGCTCATCCTGATTAGCACACCAAAACTGAGAATTTACAGTGAAATTCTTGAAATAGTGTCAATTTTCATGCTCTAGTGGCTGTGCGGACCAAATACGTACAGCCTGATCTGTCTTTGGGCTGATGGCTAGAAGGAAACTCATCCAGAGGCCATTCTCTACCCTTTTCTTTAAGGGGTAGAGGAGCATTGCAGGCAGGCAGGAAGCCTTCTGTAGTGTCTGTCCAGAGCCTGACCTTTGGCGTGAACCTTTCTCATCTTAAATGCTGCTGGCTTTTTAAGTTCTTTGCAGTCTTTGGATTCGCAATTCTATTTCTTTCCTGTTTTGCCAGTTGCTTGATGCCCCCAACCCATTCAGCTTGTCACTTTCCTTCCACTGTCTTGGTCCTTTCAAGACACGATGTGTCCTCAGCTGTAACTTGCTCTTTTGCATGGTTTAACTCACTTCAGCTGCCAGACATCTTTAAACAGATCACCTGGTGCTTTAGACCTCCTGTGGTCAGTGGTTCTGAAGTGCATTTTGTGGTGTGTGCCCAGCACGTCTTTTCTTTTAGTGTCAAAAATAGCCATACCTCCTCCATGTGCTGCCCATGTTTGGACTTCATCACTGTGTGGAGACATGTGTAGAGATGTTTCTGGATTTGGAAGAGGTGTTTCTTCTCTGTTCTGTGTGTTAATAGGTGGATGTTCGGAGCTGGTAAAACCGAACTTTCTTTTCAAATAAGCTGAAGGGTTTGTCTGCTTTGGCAAACATTGTGCGCTCTCGTTTGCATTTGGGTATTTTTGATTATGGCAGGTGTGCTCTCAGAGTGCGTGGATTTCTTCTTTAATTCTGCTTTATGCCAGAACATATTCCTAGAGCCACCTATTGCTAGGTGTCTGCAGGAGGAAGAGGAACCACCTCCCTCTATTACTGATTTTTGCCAGAAGAGTTCTCTTTTGCACACCCATAGTTCTTTATTTGGAATGGAAAGGACTTCCTCCAGATTCTCTGGGAAGGGATAGTGGCAGTGTGAGGAGTGCATACAAGGTATGTATTGGAGAGAGTAAGCAGCACCTGACACATCTGTGTGCCTGAGAAAATTTCCCTTTTATGTCTCTGTGGGCTGTGGATGTTTGTCTTCTTGTAGAGAAAGTTCTATTTCACATTTCTCACTGGTAAGTAACTTTTAAATATTTTTTGCAAATATTTAGTTCTTACCTGAAGCAAACCCCAGACCACATGTTTCTGGAGGGCACAGTTATCCCCATTCTTGAATATCAAACACATTTATGTACTATTTCCTTGTTTTCCGGAGCAGTGCAAATAGTTTATTTCAAATAGCTTGCTTTGTAAGACATTAGCATCAGAAACTTAAGTGTATTACTGGTTGAAAAAGTTTTTCACGAGGAATGTATTGGTTAGTTACACTAACACAGCTTTTCTGTGTGTATTGTGAAGTGTGAGAGGAGTGGGGACCTACTGTGAAATGTTTTTGTTTTTCTCAACCGTTACAATAGGACTATCTACAAACACCTGAAAATGATGCAGTTTCAAGGTTTTTGGGGTGAAATGCGTTATTGGATAATAACCTAAAGGCAAAACTGTCACTGCCAAATAAAATATGAACGCTAATTTTATCCCAGATAATTTGGTTTTACGTTTCATATTCAACTGCTTCATCCATGGTGCTAAACAGTAGCTTTCGTTAAATCCCAGCTGTACCACAAAACATTTGTTCTATGGCCAGGACCACTGGGAAGGGAGCCCTTAGTGGTGAGGCGCTTAATGCGACAGGACCATCTCCATGTTTCTGTTCCTGTACAGAAATGGTTGGCTCTTCTGGCAGCGTGGCGCTATGCAGCTCTATGATGACAAACAACTGCAAAAGCAAGCCTCGTAATATTGGCAGCATTACGTTTTCTTACACTGCTTTCTGTTGCTCTTCCCTTTCTCATTCCCTTTCTTCTTCCTGGTTTGAGCTAATCTTTCTCTTCAGACTCTGTGCACATTTTGGTTCTTTTGTTGGTCCTGTTCTTCATCTTAAGTCGATTTTTTTATAGTCAGGATCTCTGCTTTTGTTACTTTTTTTTTTTGTTACTCTCGAATCTTCATCAGTGTTCTTGCAGAGTTTCTCTATCCCAGCACATTTCTTTTCTCACTGTTTTTCTTTATCTTTCACCTAGTGGTTTATGTATCTGGAGCTGAGGAGCACCTGTGCTTCATTAAATACACATCAGCTAATTGGTGCACAGTAGAAAAGCGTCTGACCCTGCCAAAGCACGGTGACCGACCTACCTCATGTCCTTGAGGGCAGAAATGCGACACTGGGTATTTCGAGCAGTGTGGCTCCATGCTGAAGCACCATGGGCTGTTGAAAATCTGAGCAGCGTCATTTACAGCTGCTGTATGGTTCCCAAGCTTCCCCAGCAAAAAGAAACTCTATACCCCCGTCTCCAAAAAAACCTCAGCTGTAGCTGAGGCTGGTTCTGGTCCTGGCCAGGGAAAAGCAGTCCCGGTCACATAGATCGTTACGTCTCTCTTACTAACCAACGGCGCAATAGGTTCTTTATGTGGTAGCTCACAGTTTTATTTTACGTTTAGATGCGTAAGAAGGGTTCCGTTCGAGGCACTTTGGCTGCTGACGTCTAGAGGAGTTCTCTGTAGGTTCTGAGGCAAATCAAGCTGTGTAAGTCAACTGCTGGATGTAAAAGGAGAAAAGTGACTAATGTTCTGATGGATGGGGATTGCTGGCAGGAATCATCTAAACGGACCTGTATCCGGATGGCGCTTCTGGGCCTCACCTGCCTGCTGTTTGATAGCCGTGTGGTGATCAGCAGCTGGAGGTGACCCGTGGTGTCCAGGGTGCATAAGACCTTCTCCATGATAGGCTGGGCAGGTGCTCGGTCCAGTGGCAGAATGCCTGCGGCGTTGGCCACGTAACCTGGTTCTGTGTGCGTACCTGGTACAGAAACCCGAAGTGCGTGACCTGTGGTCATCACTGTGCTGGCACTGGGCGCTGAAGCCTGCAAGCAGCCCTTTGGGCATGGATCAGAAAAGTGGGTGAGCACCATTTTGCTGCACACTGAGTAGCATAGTGATGTGTGGGCTCCGTCCATGTAATTCAGGGAAGCTGTGGGCTGTCATCTTCAAAGCATGTTAAGTTCTTGAAATCCAGTTCCACACGGGTCTCTAGAAATACTAAATTGTGTTAAAAGTGTTCCTGTGGGAGCAGGTTGTCCAAGAGTTGCAGGTGTTTGATATTTATGTCCATTTAATGCTGGCGTTTCCTGCTGGGACTGTTTCCATACAGCAGTGGGATCCCCAGCCAAAGCAGTTTTAAAATCCTGCTGATGAGCGTGAGGCTCCCCAGAGCCCGGAGCCGCTGTCCCCCCGCGAGGACAGCCCCCAGCTTAAGATTCCCCAGCAAGTCTGCGTTGCTTTGCTATGGTTTGCTCAGTCCTGGTGACGGTTTGGCTGCCCCGCCCTGTTTTCCGTGGAGATTAATAAAAGTGCCTGTTTGAAACTTACTGTTTGAGGAAACTCTTAAGGCTGAATTGTGTTTTCTTTCTCCGCAGTTACGTAACCGAGGCCAAGTCAGAGGAACGAGCGCTGCCAATGACGAATGATGATGGATTTAGCCGTCACATGCAGTGTTGATACACCAGTGTGTGTGTGGATGCATGATTATTTGTATATAATTATATACACGCACATGCATACTGAGGGGTTGTTACAGTGGCTCCAGGTGCTACACCTGTCCTCAGCAAAGATTCAAAGAAACTGCTTTCATTATGTATACCTGAAGCAAATAAAAATCAACTGAGTAGTGTCATTTAAAGGACGAATTAACTGCGGAATTATGCTAACTGGTATGTTTCATGAATGTCAATACTGGACCAATTTATTCCCTACTTGTTTTTTTCCTGTCTTGAGTCACTCTGCTAAACTTGCCCATATCTCATTGTAAAGAGACAGATTCCAGTAAGTTAATTTCAGTTTTGTGTCTTCCCTATGTGGTTATTTTTGGAATAGGAACAATGAATGTATTTATAGCTATTTATTTCTGGATTGTCATTATCCTACAGTTAAATCAGAAAAAAAAAAAATTCTGTTAGTGGAAATTGGAAGACTTTTACTGTTGAATAAGTTTAGCCCAAACTTTACCCATTCACTGACTTAAAAGAAAAAAAAAAATCATGTTTTATTGGATTTTTGTACATTGAAATGCTAATGTTTTTTCTTCATTAAAATTGGCAAGATTAAGGAAGAATGGCTTGTGATTTATAAAATAATTGCAACTCCAAATTTTCCAGAAGGTGCTTTTTTTAGACAAAGATACTGACAATAGTGCAAGTCTGCCCTGGGCCGTGCAGTGCAAGTGAAGGGGGATGGCAGCCCTTCCCTGAGCTCATACTTCTGTTAACGAAACCGCTGTTTTCCGGAGCTTCACCTGGGAAACTATGCAAATGGTCTTGATCTCACACACGTCACGCAATGGGATATAATTGTGATTTTAGCTCTTTTCATGTTGAAAATACACTTTGAAAGAGATGCGTACTTTCAGATATGATGAAAGTTTAAATTGTAGCATCTGACGTATTTCTCTGGTATTTGTCAGGAACAGACACACAAAAGAGAAGGTGGTGTACTAAAGACCTCCTGTAGATAGCTCTCAGATAGGGAAAACTCCAGCATTTTTTAAGGAAATATTCAGAACATATCATAGAATATATTATCAAAATGCTTGCTAGATCAGAAACAAATTATTTTAAAAACACTAGTTAGATAAAGTTCTGTTAATGCCTGGCTCTACTAATGCCCAGCATCCCCAGCAGCCGCAGTGGGGCAAGCCTTGCTTAAGCTTCTATCTTCATAATCTCAGATGCATCCAAGCGTTTCAGAACCGTGTTGGACCTACCTTGCTCGCAGAAGGAGCGAGCTGATTTCCATTGCGGGCGGTGACAAAATTTTCCGAAGCTCCCAGGCTGGGCTGGGTCTGCCACCTGACTTGCCCTGCGGGCACACGTGCCTGTCTGCTGCAGGGGCCGGCGCTGCCGCCGCTGCGGGGGTGGGCACTTGTCCTCTCTCCTGTGGAACTGCACCTTCCTACCCTCTGTGCTGCAAATTTTTTTTTGTTCTTTGCTGAATTAGCTGTTGAACGGTTAATTGTCCTCTGTACCATCAGGAGGTTGGTTTTGTAAATACTCGTAGACACGCGCACACATACAAACACGCCTGTGGTTTTGAACGTGCTTCCAGCCAGGAGCGCTGCGCACGCCTGGAATGTGCTGGAGTCCCAGTCCCGCTGTCGTTAACGTGAGTCATAACACAAACTGGGGAGAGGGACCCTACGATTTTCATGGTTTTGGGCTAGTTGTGAAACTTTGAGAGAATCTTGTAGTGGATGTAAAATGTTTAGTTTACTCTGGCAGTCTCTGGTGTGACTTACAGTAAAGCAGTCAATGAAATTTAATTAAATAAATTTGATCATAAAAAGCTCTGTCTCTTGTCTTAGGTATTAGTATTTGCAGTTTGCTAATGAGCTGACAGTTTTATCGAGCCGTATGAGAAGGTTGGAAGTCTTTGGTTGTGAGCTCAACCCTGCGTTTGAAGGTCGGTGGCAACTGGGGGAGGGAAGGGCCTGTTGGGATTTTTGTTTTGTTTTGGTATTTCCAGCTGAGCAACACGTTCTCAGCGGGGACCTCGCCACTAGCTAGAGCAGGGAGGAGGTGGTGTGCTTTTGTGCATTCCAGCTGCCTGCCTTACTGTGCCAGGCTGACAGTCTGCAGACGCCGGTGTTCAATGCTCGTGGTCTGCAGCGGCTCCCCGGTTGGTCAGTGGCTGTCTTCGTGTCGTACAGCTGCTGCGAATTCTGCATCTTGCCTGTGTGAGGAGGGGTCACCCTGCCGTGCGGAGGATGGGGCGGTGTAAGGCAGAGGCACCGAACCCCAGCCCAGCCTGGAAGGGCCCTGCCTGCTCTGGGCTTGGTGACCCTGGCCGCTGCCTTCAGGGCCCCGTTTCGTTGGGCAGACGCGAGGTGATGGGCAGCATCATTCACATGGGTTTTCTCTTGGTGAGAGGCTCAGAGCAAGGAAACGTCACTTCCTCAGGGTGTTTCTGAAAACGTAATCCAAAGCCTGACACGGTATGATCCAAGCAGGGCCACCCTCTGATCCGCACCCCGTGCTGCGTGCGTCCTTTTAGGGCAGGCTGGAAGAGTTTTCACAAACGCGGTTTAGGCTGGTCTCTGGTCCAGGTGGATGCTGCGGTGTGGAATTGGGTCTCTAAGGGGCTGTTGGGCGCAGCTGTGCCGGGAAACGGTGTGAGCTGCCCTCCGGCGCGGGCACGGCTCTGCCTCGCTGCGGGCAGACCTCTGCCTGCTACGGTTGTGTGATCGCCTGCTGTAAACTGAAACTTGTACGGCTCCTTTTGGTAAACGCAAAATTGAATTCTTTTTTACTACACAGCTTGTTTAGCTTCCAGATGGCAAACCAACATGAAGTAATGGAAGTGCACCATAGTTTTGTTATAATGGATATGTAAACGTGATATTTATTCACTGCGATAGACTGCTGTGAACCATATTCCAGCAGTAACCTTTTAAATCCATCACTTGGCTGCACATCAGTGTGGTCTGAAAGGAACTTGTGAGGAATTTGGTTTTTCTGGAGGATTTTTTTTAAATCATTGAAAAATAGGAGGAATGTTTTCCGTCTTTTGCCTTAATGTGTGGACCGGGAAATGTTAGGGGGGAAAAAAAACCAAAAATCTGCTGAGGGTTGTGTTTTGGGATTTTGGATGTGTTGGTGTTGGGGTTTTTTTAGGTACGCTCTGAGCGGCCTGAAAAACGTCTCTGACAAGACAACTTACTATGAACTTCCCAAAACTCAGTTTATTCAGCTGTTTTTAGGACCTACGTCACCCCGAAAGTGCCGCTGGGGACCAGGTGTGAGCTGAGCCCCACGCCCAGCACCAGGACTGGTTCCATCCCAGGGCCTCGTGGCTGAAGGCAGCCAGGGGTGACCGTGTTCGGGCAGACTGGCCAGTTTGTCCGCGGCGAAGGCGGCGTCTGCTGCTCAGAGGCTCTACGGGGCAGGATGCAGCCCCCGGATTCTTGTTTTGATGCAGCAAAACCCCTGACAGCTGAGGGCAGGTGTTGGAGCCCTGTTGTTTCTTTGTCTACTCACCTGTTTGTGGCAGCGGAACTTTTCTCAGTCTCCTGAACCAGCAACAAAGTCTTTGAGCAACTAAAAATGCGTTTAAAGCTGTTGCTCAGCTATGTGTTAATGGTGGCTGCAAGGAAAAAATGGAAACAAACTAAAAAGACTAAATCTGACTCAACAAGGTGCCTTTTTATAGCAGTCTGAGCACGGGCATGGGCCAGCCTGGGAGCAGGAGCGCAGGGAACGCCGAATTGCAGCAGGACCTGGCCTGGCTCCGACCCCTTCCTGCCATGGCAGACATCTCTCCGATGATTTAATGAGGTTCATTTAATCACCTGCCAAAATGCAGTTGCTCTGGCTGGACTCTCACAGGCCGCGTATGAGGGGAAACAATAGCTGCGAAGGATTTTGTGTTGCATTTCCACAGCGCTTCAAAATCCGGAAATGAATTCTGTTCCTGTTGGGCTTGCACTGCCTCTCCTCAGGGCAAAATCCTGCTCTGGGAGAGTTCTGCCAGCGCGAAGGACCAAATCCTGCTCCTGTCTCCCCAGTGGGACTGGAACAGCGTCTCCAAAGAGGTTTGTGTGGTTCCCCTAAACACTGATGAACTGTGTAAAACTGTGTCCCGTGTCGGCAGCTGCAGCACACGACAGCAGACAGCAAGCTGCGAGCTTTGGTGTGGCGGCCGTGTGGGTCCGGGTGAGTGCTGGGTCCGGCCCTGCCAGCGCCGCAGGGGTCGGTTACTCGCGATCAACAGCTTGGGACCGAGATACGGAAAAACTTACCTGTACCCAGTAAGCACCCGGGACAACAGTCAGGGTGACGGGCTGCGCAGGCGGAGGGCAAGCATCCTGCCAGCCACGCAGCTGGCCCCGTTCCTGGCTCGGGGCTGCTCCTGTGGCAGTGGGCAGCATCGGTCTAAAACGTCATCTTGCCATGAGCAGCTTCTGTTTTCTGTGTTGTTGGTGGCTTTGTAGTTTCAAAACCGCAGCGTGCTGCCATCATCTGCCAACATCCACCAGCAAAACCAGAGGATTAATGTTGCTCCTGGCACCCAACACCTGCGTGTTTGCAGCGCCTGGCCTCGTGGCCGCAGGCGGGCACCGACGCACGCCTCGGGAGCTCACAGCGCGTCCGACCCACAGATAACCCTGCGCCGGGTCTGGCGCTGATGTACAAGAGCTTCCGTCTCTTTGCTTTCCGTCCTTTGAACCCAGAGCTGTGGAGCAGCGGTGCCTTGAGGCCTTATTCCTCGTGGTTTTTAACCGTGCCCGACAGATGGATTTTAACACCATGACCTCTCCTCAAAGAGCTGGGCTAAGTAAGTGCTTCACTGTAAATATTGAAATAGTATGATTAGGCTTGTCAGGAAGAATAAAATAGCTTTGTAACGTTTAAGAAGCTTGCAACCTGTTTGCCACAGTGCTCAGCTCTGCAGGTACGCGGGCTCTCCTGGGGCACGGCGGCGTTAAGCGGAGGAGCGGGTTCTGCTCAGGGCTGATCAGGGCGGAGGCTGGGGTGGGTCGGGGGGCCGAGCACGGACCCCACAGGTTTGCAGCGGGTTGGAAACACTGCACGTGGCCACAGGCCCTGTCCCCAGGGCCGTCCCGGGGCGGCTGCCGTGGCTCTGCCCTGCCTGGGGGCAGACACAGGCGTGCGTGGGTGCCTGGGCCACGGCGGCCGCGCGGGGCCCTCCGTCCTGCACCTCCTGCTCCCATCGTGTTTTTGGCTGAGAGGAAGAACCGGAGGCTGATTGGCGGTTAGAGCAGTTGACGTTTCTGTGTATCACTAAATCATACTTGCTTGGTGGGAAGTGATTGAACATTAAAAATCAAACGCTGGTGTCGGTTACGCTGGCGAGCGGCCCCTCTCTGCGTGTGCCTGGAGCTCACCTCTGCAGAGGCGTGGGAGGGTTTGCGCCGGCTGATCCGGGGAAAAGCCTGGCGATGTGGAAACTGCGTTTTGTGCCGTTGCTCGTTGGTGGGCAGGTCCTAATGGCTTTTATTTGCTCTTGCCCATCACGTCTGTGGTGTGTGACTATTACTGCCTTTGACCGCAACACAGAGGGTTTCGCTGTTTTCTGGGATACAGAGTGCAGAGCTCCCAAAGTGGGCACGGTGAGGTGGTCCCTGCGCTGAGTGGAGGCCACGCTGGGAGCTGGAGAACTGCAGGTGCCTCCTTCCCGCAGTGCCTGGCTGGGGCAGAGGCTGCCCGGGGCGCAGTTCTGCCGCAGCCACCGCCTGCGCGGGGCTCAGGCATGGCGTTTGGGAGTGGCCTGTCGCATTCTGGGCCTGATTGTCCTTCGCCGCTGTTCGCTGTCGCTGCCTCCGGGCCTGTGAGGGCAAAGCTCCTTCAGGAAAAGGCTACAAGGTAATGAACCGGATTAACTGAGTTTGGGGGATTTTGAGAAGTATTTCCTTTTAAAAAAGTTCCACCGTGTTCACTGTTTTGCAGATGCCACCTCCCGTTTCTGTCTGCCTTGCGGAGCAGGAGGTGGCCGAGGTCCACTTGCTTCTTGCTTTTGTAGCCGCACCGCCAACCGCAGCTGCAGGGCCACGCCAGCTCGCCTGTTCCTTTGCTCTCTGGTAAAACTCGGTGCAGTGAAGAAGAAACACCTCAGGTGCCCGTGGTGACGGGGCGATTTGTTCTTGGTACATTTCCTCCCTCCTCAGAATCTCTGCAATGAGAAATGCTGTCACAGTCAACACACTCTAAATCAAGCGTTAGTAGAACACCATGTTGAAAGGAACAGATTTTTTTTTTTTATTTTATACCACTCATACACACAATTTAAACTTCAATCTTGGTCCCATGGGTCCTGCAGCAGGTATCTCCCTCCTCTCCCCAGCTCCTGTTGTCAAGGTCTCATGGGTTACAGCTGGAATAGGGGGTCAGAAGAAAATCGGAACACGGTCTCAGGTCACCATCAGCCCATCAGCAAAACCTTTTCCTCACATGCCTGCTAATTTGCCAGCTTCCCTGAAAAGGCTCTGTAGCCAGCATTAACGAGAGTGGAATATTTGCCAATTGCTTGAGCTTGAAAATGAATACAAAGGTACCTGAGGAGTGAGAGACCAGCCAGCGTCCCAGCCGCAGCACTGCGGGTACGGCGGGTCGCCCCCCGCAGCGGGTCTGCCCCCCGCACGTACTCATTGTGTCCCTGCATTGCATCCTTCCATTTGAAAAACTTGTTTCCTGAAACTTTATACCAGTAAATTGTCTTTAATTTGAAGCTGGTGGTAGTAGAATCAATATTTACAATAATTTTTTTGCAATTTATGTTATTCTGTTTAGGTAAAAAAAAAAAAATTCCTTCTGTGGCTCCATCTGAGGTGGGAGTGACCAGGATGTATTTCAGGAGTTTCCAGCTACTGAAAGCAGTGAGATTTCAAGGTAAGCATTAGACAATTTCCTAATAAACCAGCCACATATGACAGTACTTTTGAGTGTCTCAGGATCTGTTTATTCCATACAAATAAACTTTGATCTATTTCTTGTGAATGGCCATGGGCATTAACATTCTTCTCTGAAAGAGTAAACTTGCCTTTTTTTTTTTTTTTTTTTTTTTTTAGAACAAACTGGTAAAATCATGTGAAATGTATTTGCTGATCCAGAATTATGAAAATAAGGTGTATAAAAGGTAATATATAAAACTCAGTGGTGTTATTCACCATCTTTCTGCCTTGCCTTCGCATGGTTTTAGCCACGTTACGTTTATGAACACAGCATCTGTCATTCGTTTCTGCTGTAGCCTTCCCTCTCTGCGTGCGTTTCTCAGAAGTCAGAGCACGCAGAAGTCAGGCTGTTCTAATTTTGAAGCTGCATCATAAACTTTTAGCACAATAGAAAGAAATAGAAATAGTATTCAGTCAATTAGAGTGTCTTCTTATCTCAAGAGCATTTCATTGGTAACCAGGAAATAGTAGTTCACTGCACGTAAGAAATTTCTCGTTGCTAGAAAACATGTTAAAACCCTTTCAGATGTAGGTTTTAGGAACAAATCTCTCGGGGGACAGGCTGCAGCATTTCCAAACAGCGGAGGCTGACACAATGAAATACGGGCTGTGATTCTGCAATTGCTGCTGGATGGGGAAAAGGATCTGAGTGTTTGTGACGTAGTCTTCCAGTTCAGATCCAGCCTTATCTATAGCACCTTTTGCTGCTATGCAGCATTTGTGTTGGGCAATTAGCTGGAGCAGACATTTATTTTCACTTGCCATTAATTTGTAGATAATGGCGTCTCCCAAAGTTAACATCAGCTTTAGCAAACGATGATGCCTTGCAGAAGTTCGAGCCATCCTATTCCTTTTTACAGTAGTCCTGCGCCGGCCACGACGTCCTGGGCTTGTTCCGTGGCCGGCAGCCTTCCTGGCCAGGACTCTGCCCCTGTGCCCGCCGCAGTCACCCGTGCTGCAGCCTGTGCCCGCGGGCACCGCGAGGAAGAGCCGGGCTCTGTCCTTAGGCTTCCAGCAGGAACCGGGACGTCTGCCATGGCACACCACTTCCTTATGGATTCACGTCAGGGGGGAGGAGAACCTGTCGATCTGGTGGTGGGGATCAAACGATCTACGGCGAGGCTGTGGGTAATCCTATGGCAGATCTTTGTTTCTTCTGACGTAGAAATCTGTCGTTTTCTCTATGCTTGCATTTTGTAGCAAAAACATTTTTCCCAAGGGTCTTTGTTTTTAAGAACGATACTAGAATTACTTTAAAGACTTTTCCTGTTTTCACATTTTTTACTTTACAAAATTCCTGCATAAACAACAACAGAACTTAGTGGTAGTGGTTGCTACCCTTTTGTTGACCACTGCAAAAATTTCAGTGGCTGCTATCAGTGTTTTTCAATTCATCTGACAAAAAAAAAAAATTATTTTTTTAAGGATTGTTCAAAAATTAGGGTTGTTCTGAGATCTTGCACAGAGGACTTGGTCCCCACCGAGACGGTGGCTGGAGACAATGAACGGCTTTCTGCAGGGACAGCTCGGCTGGGTGCTGCCGGGTGAGTGAGGGCTCTCAGAGACGCTCCCGTCTCCTCGGCCTCTCTGCCCCACTTTCCACCGCTGCCTTGGGAGCTGCCTGCCCCTCTGCTCCCTGGCCCCAGGCAAGGCTTACGGGTCACGTAAAACTGAGAGCGCCCGGGTGCCATGCAAATACACTCTTTACGTGTCTGTCCTTAATTCGGCTTTCTGTGAGTTTCCCTTTGGGAATGCTATTTCTCACATAGGCCACAGAGGGGGAGGGAAAAAAAAAAAATAGCGAGTGCTTGTGCGTGGTATAGAGCTGCGGGTTTATGGCAAAGTCTGCAGCTTGGGGCTGTAACCGTGATTTTTTTTATTTGGTGCATGCAATTCAACAGAGTCTTCGCTATTGGATTATGTCACAACATAGACTTCAGAAAAAATATTTTCTTTGTAGTTTTGTAACTCTTTTTATGAAAGACTTTCTACTTGCTTGGATTTATATGGAGAATGAATTTTAATCAACAGCAACTAATTGGCAAGCCCGTAGTGCCGCCCTGCAAGCTTTGCCTCAGCCTTATTCACAGCTGGGCTGGAAATGAACGACTCTGATGGAACTTGCCGAAGTCAGGAAAGCGTCCCTTTCCTGAGGAGAAGAGGGTGGCTCTGAGCTCTGAGGAGAGCGGGAAACTGAGATCATCCAGAGGACGACGAGCGCCGTGCCTGCCAGCGGGGCGTTGAGCGGGGATTTTATCCACTGTTACTCGCAATAGCCTCCCCTGCTTTGGTACCTGCTGTGGGCAGAAATCTCTGTGCAAACCATCCCACGAAGAAAGTTCTGGCGTTGGCAGTAATTTAAAAGAACACCGGGTCAAACCCAGCTTTTGGAGGCATGTTTCCAGTGACCCCCACCTGAGGCATTGCCTACGTGGGGACAAGCTGGACTCTGAATTTGACTGGAGTGAAATTCTGACAGTTCAAGTATGTGCAGGATCCTGTGTGTCCTGTGTGCCGCTGCCGCTGCTTGGACAGTGGGCTATGGCTCTCGTGTTTCTCCCACTTCCTCACAGAGGAGCACCCGAGGCGGCTATTTTAATGTACAGGCAACAGAGAGAAGAGCGACTTGCTGTGTTTGGGTACGTATCGCGCGTCTGCTTTGCAATGCACTCTGCTGACAGGATCCGGAAGCAGTTCTGCTGTTGCCCTGTGCCTTATTTTCTAGTACTTGTTCTTCTACTTGTTTTGATACTTGTTCGTGCACGTACCCTGCATTGTTGATCTTTTCCTCCATTTTTCCTGTATTTCTCAAAGGCGAATCTCGGCGGGCACCCGCGCAGGCCGCGGTGTGCTAGCGTTACCTCTCGGTTAGATCTCTGCCGTCCATGCTTCAGAGCAGCTGTGTGTTTCTCATTGCTGTAAGCACAGGAAACTCACATTTAATTTTAAAACTTTATTTCCTCAGGTCGGAAACATGGTTCATTCTAGAAACCCATCTACCTTGTTTCTTTCTTCACTTTTTCTCTCTTGAATTATGTGGCTTCCTTTTTAGCATTGCATATCATGGATGTGGACAAGAAATTAAAGATATTTGGTGAATGTGAACTTTGCAGTGCTTCTCCAACCCCAGTTAAAATCGTCATACTCTAATTTAACAGATTTCCTAATTTTAAAAGCTTGGTTTTAGCACCCTCTGGAGCAGTATGTAGTGCCCGTGCTCCTTCTGCAGCGCGCTCCGTCTCCCTTGTTTCTTAGGGCCACCGAACGCAGCCGAAGGTAAACTGGGGGTCGGGTACCGTAAGGGCTTCTGAGCGACGCGGCAGCCACCAGCTAAACCGCACCGTGAAAAGAACCGAGCTGCGCCAACCAGCAAAGTCCCTGAAAACGCCTGGGAGCAAAATGGCTATAATTAAAACCTGAAAGCAACTACTTCATAAAGAAGTAAACCAAGAGGCAGGCTTTTTGTAAATGATGGTCTAAAAAGTGTTCTGGCTTGGGAGACCTCATTTCCAATGTATTCATGAAATCATATTTGAATCATTTAGCAGTTTGAACTCTACTGCACTGCTAATATCTTCAGGGGATTTTTTTTTCAGTAACAAAGAGGCCTTTGTTCCTGCTCGATGCTTGGGCTGCGCCTTGGATATTAGTTGGAAACTCGATAGCCTGACATCGCTAGAAGTCTGTGAGTACAATGTGCGTCGTCTGCAACCAGGATTAAATCAGGCCTTTTGTACGGAGATGCTGAGGGGCCATGTGATCCCGGAGAAGCGCTGGTTATGGATGGCAGGAGATGGTTAACCCTTTGTGCCTGTGGCGGGGAGCCGGGGGTTTGCTGCTGGCAGGGGCAGCCGGGGCTGCGCGTGCCAATTGTCACTGCGCCCGAGTAGCTCCTGCCGAAAAAGCAGATAGAGCCTTAGGTGGCGTGGATGAAATCCAGCCCCGTGCGAAGGCCCGGGCGGGGCTGGGATCCCTGGCCGGGGCTGTGGGGCACCTCTCGCAGCACAGCATCCCCTCTGCTCCGCGCGACACCCAGCCCTGCCTGCCCTGCTGGGGTGGCTGCCGGGGGCTGGCGCGGCCGCCGGGCCCTGCTGCCGAAACACACGCTCGCTGCCTTTGCGACGGCTCTTCACGTGCTCATGTGGGCAGAGGCGCTTTTGATTTAAACTGGACAAATCAGGACTATGAGCCAAGGGCTCAGAAACGTGAGTCATTCTGTAAAATCTTGTGAAGTAACATGGTAAATAATAAACACAGGATTATCTTTATTTGCTTAGTGGCTCTGAGTTCCGGGCACCACGCTCCCAGGCGTTCCTCTTGCCCGTAAGATGTGCAGCTTGCTCTTCAGCGGAGACTGGGAGGCACCAGGACCAAGAGCCTTACCAAAGACCCCGAGGGCTGGCGACGGGAACGCACTGGCAGCGTTCAGCAGGCATAGGGCGAGAGCGAAAAGCAGGGGATGCTCAGAAGTGCGGCCCATGGGGGGTTCTCCAGGAGAGGCCACTCTGGTCCGTGCTGGGCGAGTTCCTGCGAAACGGAGACAGCTAAACCCACATGCAGCAGCCCCCGCTGCTCCCCCAGCGCAGCCTGGGCAGAAAGACGCTGTCTTGCAAGTGACAGAGGGGAAGGACTTGCAAACGCAGCGTGTGAAATGTCGCAGGACGTCAGGATGTGAAAAGGAAGCACTAAGGTGAACACTCTCATGGAGCTAACGCTCAGGGAAAATTAACTCCTCAGGACTTTACAAAATAGCCTCTGGTTCTCTGCTTTCACAACAGTCCAATTTGTAAGATGATTAAAAATGGATTAACTTCAGTGGTTTAGCTGGCATCACCCACAGTGAGCTAGACTTTCCAGATGCTCCAAGATCGTTCCTGCTCCCCCAAGCTTACATAAATTCCCACCTGGTTCAAGTTTAAGAAAACAACAGAACAAAGCCAATCGTACAAGCTCCGTCACAAAATACTGAGGAGAGTTACACGCTGATTATCCATATAGAGAGGTACTGTTTTTTATTTGTGTTTCACTGAGTTATTTTAGGAAATATAAAACTTTTACAGTTCCCGCAGCCAAACTAATTCTTTTGTGCTGTACATATGATCTAATTTCTTTTTTCTTCCCCCTGCAATCAAATGTGTAACCCTAGGATGTGTGTTTTAGATGGGAATTTGGAGGGAAGAAGAAAAGCCCAGGAGGTGTACGATCATACAGTTATCAGAGACGGGAACATTTGCTTCAGCATTTCCTCGTGTTTTTTCAAGACTAACTGTGCAATCTCAATGTTGTATTATTTTAGCACTATCCTGGTTTTTAGTGATCTAAATTAGGAAAATTTAAATGTGTTCAACATGTACACCTCAGTGTCCTGTAAACCGTAAAGATTTTCACCCCACTGACACAAATGGGACCCAATACAGAGTTAATTGATGCAAAACTGCTCTTGGCAGACACGGAAAAACCTCCCAATATTGTGAAAATATCACGATCCACACTGAGGTATCTGAAAAACCCAACAGGACCGATATACAGCATAAGGTTGCAGAGATGTAAAGGCACTAAGCCAACCAACCAGCCTTGCGGAAGAGACAAACGGGAAAATCCTTGTGAAGGGCTGAGTTCTGAAACCGCGGCTGATCTCTGCTGGAAACGACAGGAACGGTTTTAGTCCTTCACTCTTCTTATTCAGCTGTGCATCTTTTTAAAATGGGAGGCAGTCAAGTGTCTGAAGGAATTTGCTTCAGACTTTCCAGAAAACAACGTTGTTGGCAAAACTAAGCATGAAATATTTACATGGCTAAGGCAAACTTTTGAGAAACTGAATGCAAATCAGGTTTTACAGATGAGATTGTCCTTAATCTCAATTACAAAATAGTCACTTCCAGACATTCAAGTAGGGAGGGACAAGGAGCGACGGAGGCGGTCGGATCCCCGGCCATGTTTACACACTGCCTTTCAGCGCGATGCCCAGTGCTGCCCGGCTCAGGAGCCCAGCGGTGCGATGGTCCCCAAAGCGAACCCCCGGCAGCCTGTTGGACCCCCGTGTGACGCATCTGCTCGGCGGCTGTGGGCACAGCCCGTGCCACAGGGGGCCCAGGGATCCGTGCCCCTGCCAGAAAAGAGCACTTCCATACCCACACCGTTCCAGGGAACTGAAGCAGGCGCACACAAATAAACATCTCCTCTGGAGGAACACCTTCCCTCGTGAGCTTGCTCCGCAGGCGCTGCGCTGCCGAGCTCATCTAATGATTTTACATCTTTGCCCTCAGAGTCGGTCCAGTCGCCGTGTTCGCTGTAATTTTGAGGAGAGGAAATGCAGTAGTTTCCCTGACTTCCAGGGAGAAATACGGAAAACCTTCCCGATAATGGCAGCCACCAGACTTCGAGACCTGTCCTTCACAATATTCAAATTCCTTTCACTGAATAGCCGTGCTAGGAGCAGAGCTCACTGCCAAGAAAAACCTATCCGCTTTCTCGCAACGTAACTGCTGGGAGCCCACGCTCTACAGACAGGACTCGTCGCTTCGGCTGGTACGTGACGCGTGGCGGCACCCGGTGCGTGCCTGCATTGCTCCAGATGGCTGCACCACCCGGCTCTGCAGAGGTTATTTAGCAGCTAAATTTCTATACCTGAACCCCGAGACGTTAATGAAATGGTGTCTTAGTAGCGCTGGGGGTACACACACCACAGAACAGTAAGACGTGGTTTTGCTTGACGGAAGGGTTTAAGAGGCTCCTGGCTGATGGCTAGCTGGGCTAAAGTTTTTCCAGCATATGGGCTTGTTTTGTACAGTTTGTGTGGTGGTTTCTTCGTTAGATTCTCAGTGGTAATGAGCCCACACAGTTGATTGCTGCAGGGAGAAAAAAAAATCATTCTGAATAGGTTTGCTGAATAATTATGAACTGAGCTGAACTCTTACATTTGCTTACTAATTGTATGGTTCGTGATGTTTTATGTATGATGCATTCATTTTGTTAAAAAGGAATTTTTTTTTTGCTGAGCAGCAACTTTTCTCAGTGCAAGTTAAACTGGCACAGTGGAAAGAGCTGAATTCAAGTCTGATGAATTGATGTTGTTTGAATTATTTTTTTTTTTAAACATCAACCCCATCATTTGGTTTTCAGAGCTTGCAATATGAAACCCCAAATTGTGCTATTGTCTTGAGAGTCAAAATAAATGAATCCCCTCAACTTTGGATTTGGCAGGAGCAATTACTATTGTTAATTTAGAAAATAATCCCCTGCAGCTACAACTATTTAAATAATGCCTTTCCCTGCTTCCCCCAAGATGACCAAAACCCAAAGACTGAAAGTAAAAATATGTTTTGTAAAATATACTTTTCACTACTCGGTACCATTTGAGAGAGGCTTCCTTCTTCTTGGCTGGGCGACCGGGGCCCTTTGCGGCCAGTGCTCCCCACTGTGCCGGCCTCAGCGCGGGGGCACCCTCCCCAGCACCGCACTGGGCCGCGAGGCGCACGCAGGCTGGCAGCCCTGGGGCGCGGTTAGCCCAGACCGGGCTCCAAGGCGGAAACCAGGGTCGAGCCGCCTTCCGACGGAGTGCTCGCACCGCGAGCCCGCAGAGCTCTGCAGCCAGGTCGGACAAGTCACTGGTTTTACTGTCAAATTGTTTAGGCTGATATTATCTCCATATTTGCCATCGGCCAGTTACGTACTGCTCCTGAGCCGCAGCCGGATCTGTGCAGCACTGCTGGTGAGTTACCGTGCTGAAATTTTGGAGTTAAAATCTGTTCCTGGAAGACAGTGATGCCTGGGCCAGCGGTGGAGGAGCAGAAGAGCCTTCTGGTGAAGCAGTTCGGCGCCGGAGCGAGCGGTTGGCCGCCGCTTGCAGAATACGGTGGCAAGCCTCGCCGCTGGCCCCGGCAGGGACATCTGCGGCTGCTGCTGATGGCACTGACCAGAAAGGAGCAGAGCGGAGGATTAACGCTTGTGTAACTGCTCCGAGACGGGCACTTCCCTGGCCCACCTGTCCCGGCGAGGCTGATCCGGTCCTCACCAGCCGAAGAGCCGCAGCCCTGCTGCCTGGCTCTGTGCTGGAAGGACTGGCGCTAAAATGCCAATATCGTTCTGCTTTACAAAGCTCTTACTTGTTCTGCTGCACCTACTGCTTTGGTTGGCACTCTTAAAATTAATCCAGCTTTTAAAATTTTTTTTTCACTAATCCAGTTTTTAAATGGGATGCTACTTCGGCCAGAACAACACTGGATCATAACCGAACGCTGCCTTACACGAGGATCGCCGGCCGTTTCAGGGCCGCAACAGGTGCCAGTGCAGACCCAGCGCGGGGCCCGTCTGCGCACGGGGGCGAGCGGGGAACTCCCGGCCCGTGCACGGCGCCGCAGCCCCGCAGCCCTGGGCCGCGCAGCGAGCGGGCGGGGCCCCGCGGGGGCGGGCCCGAGGCCCAGCTCGGGGGCGTGGGGCGCGGCGGGGCTGACCCGGCTGCCCCGGAGCAGGGTGAGTCGGGCGGCGAGGGGGCTGGGGCGGTGGGGAGCCGCGGAGCAGGGCCGGGACGAGCCAGGCCCAGCTGGGCCACGCCAGGCCGAGCTGAGCCAGGCCAACCCAGGCTGGACTGGGCCACGCTAAGCCGAGCCGACCTGTGCCAGGCCAGTCTGGGCCGAGCCAGGCCAAGTTGAGCCAAGCCAAGCCAGGTCAAACCGAGCCAGGCCAGGCCGAGCCGGGCCACTCTAGGCCAAGCCGGGCGAGCCCGGGCCGAGCCGGGCGCCAGGGGGCGCTGTGCCCGTTCGGAAGAGCCGGCTCCGACGGCGCGCACGCAGGCGCAGAGGGAGCGCGGCGGCGGCGCGGGCCCGGGCCGTCCCTGCCCCGCAGCCTCGGCGGGGAGCGGGGCCGCGGCGCGGGCGGGCGGGTCCGGGCCGCTGGCGCTGCGCGGGGCCGGGGGCGCAGGGGCCGCCGTTCCGCGGCGGACGAGGCTGTCCCGCTGTCCCTTTGTGCGGCTGTCGGGCTGCGCCGGCCTCGCTTCCCGCCCTGCCGCCAGCCCCGCGGCGCGGCCCGCGCCCCCCCGGCGCTTTGCTAAGTAATAATTTCCACGTCCGATTCCATTTCTTCTCCAGTTCTGAAATCTCCCAGCCATCAGCAAGGAGGATAGTTCACATGAAAACTAATTACACAAAATCAATATTTAATCACAGCGCGGCATCCTGATCCCGCAGAAAAAAAAAATCCCTTTAAAACTCTCCTGCCATATACAAATACTTCTCGGCCGCTTATTTATAGATCTCATTTTTTTTTGGTGGGAGTAATTTTCATTTTTATTTTTTCACACTATCGACACCTGCAGCGCGGTGCCCCGCCGGCTGCTCCCACCCCCCGGCCCGACGGACGCCTTTTCCCGCGGGCAGGCCGGGCTCCCGCTGGAACGCGAGTGGGGCGCTGCCCGCCCGCCTCCCCTGCGCGGCTCCGCCTGCCCGCCCGGGCGGCCCCGGCGGGACGCGGCGCTCGGGGACCGGCTCGTCCCGTCCGGACGGGCACCACGGGGTGGCTGGGTGTGCGGGGCCGGCTGTGCCGGGCGGGCGCCGTGGGGCCCCGGTGCGGCCCGTCGGTTCCACCCGGTGCCCCCCGCCGGGACCCCGGCACTCCACGGCCACCCGCGCTCCGCGGGAGCAGCCGGTCACGGGGACCAGCCCGCGCGGGCCGAGCGGAGCCGGGCCGGGCTAAGCTGAGCCACGCCAGGCCGAGCGCAGGCGGGCCGAGAGGAGTCGAGCCGGCCCGAGTCTAGCCGAGCCCAGCCGAACCGGGCCGAGCCCAGCCGAACCGGGCCGAGTCTAGCCGAGCCCAGCCGAACCGGGCCGAGCCCAGCCGAACTGGGCCGAGTCTAGCCGAGCTCAGCCGAACCGGCCCGACTCTAGCCGAGCCCAGCCGAACCGGCCCGAGTCTAGCCGAGCCCAGCCGAACCGGGCCGAGCCCAGCCGAACCGGGCCGAGTCTAGCCGAGCCCAGCCGAACCGGGCCGAGTCTAGCCGAGCCCAGCCGAACCGGGCCGAGTCTAGCCGAGCCCAGCCGAGGCGCGGGGCGGGCGGGGCGCGGGGCCGGGCGGCGCGGCGGAGCCACCTTAAGGGCGAGCCCCGCCCCGGGCCGCGCGGCGCTCATTGGCGCAGCCCCGATGGCTGAAATTCATCGCTGAAATGCAAAACTTGTTGCTGCTCCGCCAGCGCCGGGTGAGAGCGAGGGAGCGCGCAGGGGAGCGCGGCGCAGCCCTCCCAGCGCCCGCACGCAGCGCCGGCCCCGCCGCCCGCCCCGGCCCCGGCCCCGCCGCCGCCCGAGCCCTGCGAGCCGCGGGCAGCGCACGGCGGGCCGGCGATGCGGCGCGCAGCTCCCGGGCGCCGGAGCCTATGAGCGGCGGCGCGCCGCCCCGTCGGCTCTCGGGCAGCGCAGCGCGGCCGGCGCCGGGCGGCAGCGAGCGGGGAGCCGCCGGGGTGAGCGCGGGCGGGCGGCCGGTGCCAGCGGCGCGGAGCGGCGCGGCAGGATGTGAGCGGGGGGCGGCCGAGCGGCGGCCGGCGCGGCGGGGAGCGGGACGGCGGAGCGGAGCGGCGCGGCGCGGAGCGGCCATGCCCTTCTGAGGAGCCGCGCAGGATGTTCGGGCTGGAGCAGTTCGAGCCGCAGAGCAGCAGCCGGAGCGGCGGGCAGGGGGAGCGGGGCTTCGGCCAGCCCGGACTGAGCATGAGCGCGCACTTCAAGGCGCCGGCCTTCCCCGGCGGCGGCCCGGCGGCAGCTGTGGACCCGGCCCTGGGCGCGCTGGGCGAGCCGCCCCTCCTGGGCATGAACATGAGCCTGGCCGGGGACGCCTACGGCTTCCCGGGCCGCGGCCCCGCCGAGCTGCACGGCGGCGGCATGCAGCCGCCGGTGCACGGCTTCTTCGGCGGGCAGCAGGCGCACGGCGGCCACGGCGGCGCCCACCACCCCCACCAGCACCCCCCGCACTTCGGCGGCAACTTCGGGCCCGACCCCGGCGCCTCCTGCGTGCACGGCGGCCGGCTCCTGGGCTACAGCGGCGCGCTGGGCGGGCAGACGGCGTTCACCGACGGCTACGAGCACATGGCCGAGAGCCAGGGCGGCGAGGGCTTCGGGCAGCAGCGCCCCGGGACCCTGCCCGACTTCCAGCACCACAGCGCCGGCGCCTCCAGCCACGCCGTGCCGGCGCCCTGCCTGCCCCTCGACCAGTCCCCCAACCGCGCCGCCTCCTTCCACGGGCTGCCGGCGGCCGGCTCCTCCGAGCCCCACGGCCTGGAGCAGCGGCGGCTCCCCGCGCAGGGCGGCGTGGACTCGCTGGAATACAATTACCCCGGCGACGGCCCCGCGGGCCACTTCGAGCTGCCCGTCTTCTCCCCGTCGGAGCCCGAGGGGCAGCTGCCGCACTACGGCGGCGGGCGGCAGGTGCCGGCGGGCGGCGGGTTCGCGGGGGCGCCCGCCCTGCCCCGGGCTCCCGGCGTGGCCGTGGCCAAGGCGCATCCGCCACAGCAACACGGCGTCTTCTTCGAGCGCTTCGGTGGGACGCGGAAGATGTCCGCCGGCCTGGAGCCGGGGGCCAGCGCCAGGCACCCGCTGATGCAGCAGCAGCAGCCGCCGCCGCAGCAGCCGCCGGGCTTGCTGGCCAGACAGAACTCCTGCCCGCCAGCCATCCCTAGGCAACAGCAAACAGAAGCCAACGCTCCCAACCCCAACCTGCAGGACAATGGGCCCATAATGCAGAACCAGCATGCACAGTTTGAATACCCTATTCACAGACTGGAGAACAGGAATATGCATCCCTACACCGACCCCGTGTTTAATATGCAGCACCCTCCTCCGCAACAGCCACCAAATCAAAGACTGCAGCACTTCGATGCCCCCTACGTGAGCGTCGCCAAGAGGCCGCGGTTCGACTTCCCCAGTAACCCCGGCGTCGAGCGCTGCGCCTCCTGGGGCAGCGGCATGCATGGCCCCGCCATGGAGAGCCACCTCTCCCCGACGGCCTACCCCGGCCTGCCGGGCGAGTTCACCCCACCGGCGCCCGAGGCCTTCGGGGGGCCGCTGCCGCACGGCGGCCCTGAGCACCCAGCGCTGGCGCAGCGCCAGAACGCGGCCCTGGTGATGAAGCAGATGGCCTCGCGCAGCCAGCAGCGCCTGCGGCCGCCCAACCTGCAGCAGCTGGGGCACCACGGCGAGGTAGGCCCGCCTGGCGGCCTGCCCCCGCCCGCCTTTGACCGGGAGGCCGGCAGCGGCGGCCGCAACTTCGACCCACCGGCCCCACACCTGGCCCCCGACGGCGCCTGGTTCGCGGGACCGCCGCCGCCCGGGGAGCTGCTGCCGCGGCGCATGGCGGCACCGGGGCTGCCAGCCGAGGCGGCCCCCCACGAGCTGGGCCTGCAGCCGGGTGGTGCCACCGTGCTCTTCCGGCCGAGCGCCGGCGGGCTGGGGCTGCAGGAGCCTCTGCGGATGGCAGGTGAGGGGCCGGCGCAGGCCCTGCCTTCGCCCGGCGTCCACCCGCCCTTCGCACCCGCCATGGGCGGCCTCTCGCAGCTGCAGTCGCCGGGCGGCGGCGTGGCGCTGCCCAGCGCCCCTGCCGAGCGTCGTGGCCCCACCGACTTTGCCGCCCAACCTGGCTTCCCCTTCGCCGCAGCGGCACGCCAGCCGGCAGCCCACGGGGCCGCGCCCGCCCTCAGCGCCTCACCGGGTGCCTACCCGCCACCCCCGCCCGAGTTCCCCCCTCCGCCACCGCCGCGGCCCGCTGCCAGCAAGCTGGGCGCCCTCTCGCTGGGCTCCTTCAGCAAACCGGCCAGCAAGGACAACGTCTTTGGCCAGAGCTGCCTGGCTGCCCTCTCCACCGCCTGCCAGAACATGATCGCCAGCCTGGGTGCCCCCAACCTCAACGTCACCTTCAACAAGAAGAGCCCGGCGGAGGCCAAGCGCAAGCTCAGCCAGGCCGAGCCTGACCCGCCACCGCCCACCGCCCCGGACTACTTCCCAGCGGGGCCGCCGGCGGGCGGGGGTGGTGCAGGCAAGGCGGCGGGCGCTGCCCCGCTGCTGCCCGCCGAGAGCAGCCTCTCGCCCGGCTACGCGCTGGAGCCGGCGGCCGGCGGTGAGGGGAAGGCGGCCGGCGGGCGGGGGCGGGGCCGCCGGAAACGGGACAGCGGGCACGTCAGCCCTGGCACCTTCTTCGAGAAGTTCTCAGCCGCTGAGGGCAACGGGGCTGGTGTCAGCCCGGGGCAGCCTGCGGTGCCGGCAGCGGCAGGGGGCCCGCCGGGGGCCGCGGAGCGCGGTGGGGGTACCCCCCACGACAAGCCTCTGACCTCGCCCTCCTGGGGCAAGGGTGGTGAGCTGCTGCTGGGGGAGCAGCCGGACCTGATGTCCTCCCTGGACAGTGGCATTCAGAGTGTGACCAAGTCGGACGGCAGCTCGCCGCACGTGGACTTCCCTGACGAGGTCAGCACCAGCTACGGCAATGAGGACGAGGTGTCCTCCAGCTCCGACAACGCCGCCTCCAAGCCCACCCGCAGCCCGCTGCTGGGCGGCTCGCCCAAGCTTCCCCGCGGGGAGCACACACTTCTCAATGGACAGAAGCCCCTGGCCCTCGGCCTCCTCAGTACGTCTACCTCGACCCCTGACAGCTACGGGCTCAGCACCACGGCGGGCGCCCATCCCGGCACGCCGGGCATGGAGCAGGTGCGGACCCCCACGAGCACCTCGGCCCAGGATGAGATCCACCCCCTGGAGATCCTGCAGGCGCAGATCCAGCTCCAGCGGCAGCAGTTCAGCATCTCGGAAGACCAGCCCTTGGGGCTGAAGAGCAAGAAGGGCGAGTGCGCGGCGCAGAATGGGGACAGCGACCTGGGCAGCTGCTGCTCGGAGGGTGTCAAGGGCGCCATGAGCACCATCGACCTGGACTCCCTGATGGCGGAGCACAACTCCACCTGGTACCTGCCCGGCGAGAAGGCCCTGATGGAGGGGCAGGAGGAGGACAAGCCCATGGCGCCCTGGGAGAAGCCCAAGCCCACGAACCCCAGCAAAGAAGGTATTGGTTGTCCCGCGCGGGTGCCGGGGAGCTGCTTGGGGAAGGGGAGGTGGTGGGGCTCTGGCCCTGGGATGCCGGCCCCGGACCCACTCCACCCCCGGCGAGGACCGTGGTGGGTGCTGGGTGCCTTCCCGCACCGAGCTGGGCCTGCGGATGCCGGGGGGCCCTGCCAGGCGCCTGGCAGCGGGGACGAAGTGCCTGCTGCACAGCTGGCCCCGAGTGCCAGCCGGCCCTACGGCGTTCCCTGCCGCCAGCCCCGTCGCCATCGCTGCTCCTGGGGCTGCGGCCGCCCAGGCTGGCGCGGGGCTCCCGGGCCCGGGGTGCCTCGGAGCGGGGCTGCAGGCATGGGGGGCTGAGGAGGGGGCTCCCGCGGAGCCCCGTGCCGGCTGAGCCTTCCGGCCATTTCCCCCAAACTGTGATAGAGATCTTCCTAAACCGTGAAAAGGTGGATTTGGTAGTGGTGCTGTCCCTCCAATTCCAGGCGTTTCCCTGCCTGCGTGAAGAGCCTCCTAGCAGTGCAATACCGAACTGAAAGGCTCTTAACGTATTTTTTTCTGTACTAGAAAGGCAATTTAAAATAAGGCTCTGGGTCTGCTGGTATAAAATTTGCTTAGTTGACAGATGGTTAATTTCAACATTAGTTGTCATTTTTGATCCTTCCCTGTGTCCAGAGGGCATCATAATTCCCCAAGCTCAGGAAAAAAATATTTTAATGGAAAGCCCTCTGTTGTAAAAGCTGTTCAAGATAAAGGTCGTTACAGACTCAATTGGTTTCTTTTTTATCTTACCAAAGCTGTATTTTCCAAGCTGCTGTGTGTGAATACTACAATAGATGCACGTGCATCTACCTGCGATATGGATGCACACAGGCAATTTTTTGGCATGCTGTAAGTACATGTGTGTAATTTACACCATATAAACTCAGTATTCCTGCCTTGGAAAGCTGAGGTTTTGATACTACTAGTGTAGTTTGAAATTGTTTTCGCTACCTCTGGTTGTACGGACTGACTTTTTACAGTCCTCCACATTAGTAATTTCTCTAAGAAAGGTGTTGGGAAAATGAAAAGGGAGCTGGTTTGAAAACTGGGCAATTTCCTACCCCCGGTTCTGGTTGGCTTTCCAGCTTTGGCTTTCTGAAGCGTGAATCCTAGCCCCCACGGTTTGTCTCTTTGTTCGTGTTTAATGCCCAGCGCAGGAGACTCTCGTTTCAGGCGGGGGTGTTTAGCATGCACAGCAGACTCTGAGAAGCCCATCAGCATTCTCCATGCTTCACCCAGGCAAGGACATAAATTGGTTTGTTTGGGGCCCTTCTTTTCCATTTTTAAATGGAGTTGCACGCAGCATCCTTCCTGGCCCCTTCTCTTTTATTGTTTCTTGTACACAACATCTAGATCTGACTGGATCAATAGCTAGTTAGCACAAATCACAGTTCCTGTCACTTCTACCTTGGCAGGCTCGAACACGTAGATACGTTCTCTCCCAGCACACGCACCCGCACCCCCGTTACGTGTGCGCTCTCACACACGCACGCATACGGATACACAGAGCTACACATCGTGCTGTGTTTAGAAACAGATTTTAAGAGTGACTTACTCCGTAGATCTTAATTTAATGGATTACAAAAAAAAAAATCCTGAGCAGTGATTTAATCCTGAACAGCACATTTATTAAAAATATAATTTGGCTTAAAATTATGTGTATTTTGTATATGTGTGAGATACGGAGCAGTGCTTTCTGTAACGCCTTTAACAGCACTCCTACGTTCACTTTGATCACCCCTATTCTTAGTAACATCCAGTGAAACAGGGAATTGCTTTCTGGTCGCGATAACCACAGTGTTGCTGTTAAAACAGTTCATCGCTTGGAAGGAAAACCATTTGATCAGCCTTCCTATATAAGGGTATGTTTTAGTATTTCAGAGGCTTAACGTAAAATAGCAAACCAGTTTTACGACAATGCACAGAGGCGCTCATTTGGCTTCACACTTTAGTCGCTTGAAGGATTTGAATGGGCCGGTTCTTCGGGTGAGGAATCGGAGACCAGCGGAGGATTTACTTTAACTGTTGTTGGAAGTGATAAAGATACAATAGGTGGGACAGAGCAGGCCGTTCTCCTCAGTTAGTAGAAATAATTTAACTTTACATTGCCATACTCCCGAGTGTTTGAAACTGTGTTTAAGAAAAGGCTTCATTTGCCCAGTGATGAAAATTCTAAACCCGTTTAGGCGACTGGGATTTGTGTCCGTGGGATTTGTTCCAGCAGTTCCCCGGTGCACGCGCGCAGACCGAGCGCGCAGGCTTCAGGCAGCGCTCCTCCAAATTTCAAGCAGTTCTTAAATGTGCTTAATGCTGTGCCGGGGCAGCATTCTCGTTTCGTCGTAACAGAATATTACCAAGTGCGGTTAGTCCTTAGACCCCAGTTCCTTCGCCAGCACGTAGGCGTTGTTTGTGGGCTGCTTAATTGCACCTGCCGTGATGGGAGGGGAGCGTCCGGTGATTTATTCCTATTGTGGCACAGCCGCTGCACCGGTGGCTCTGCAGGCTCCGGGCAGGGCAGAGGAAGGGACGCGGGTGTCGGTGGGCAGGTCCCCTCGGCGAGCGCGAGGTCCCCCTCGGCGAGCGCTGCGTCCTCACGACTCCTCGCGCGGCGAATGCCAGGGCTTCACTGCGGGCCATGGAGGGGGGCTTCTGAAGGACAGGCTTCCTGAAACGCAGCAGAATTGGGAATGGTTTGGATGCTCCGTTAATGCCCGGGCTACTGGAGGAAACAACTTGTTTGAGTTGTTTTAATGGCTGGGCACATTCCTTCTAGCCCATCTCTTTTTTCTCGTAACGGCATTAAAGTGGCTTGCTCGTACGCAGCAGCCTGCGTGAGCTGGGCGTTTAAGGAGATGTGGGAGCGGGTAAGGTTATTGCAGCCCGTGCTGTGGGTGCCTGTGTAACGTGAACACCCCCACGTTGGTGAGCAACAGCCTGCAGCCAGTTCTGTGCCTGCCTCCATGCTTTGTTTCTGAATTTAATGTTTTTAATGCTGACTGGACACTGCTCTTCGCTGAAATGCGATTTTCTGTTAGGAGTTTTCTATGATACATTATTTCTTGCACTAATATGTTTTGTGTGAAGTGTCTGATAGTTTGGGTTTTTTCCCCAAAATGCTCTCTAGAATTTCACGTTTTCCTCTGCCATGCAGCTAAAGCTGGGAGTGAGATACACTAATTCTGAGTCCAGAGAGGCTGCGTTGACTTCCAACACCGCAGCTCCAGCTAACAAAGAATAGCCAGAGCAAATTCACTTAGAAACCCAGGGCCGGAGTAATGGGTTTTTGCTTTGCCTGGTTTGACTGAGCAATTTCCCCTCAGTGAAACGTTGATTAGTATTCTCTACAAACCCAGTAATTAAGTTCTGGTGGGCTTTTGTTTTTAGTTTTTAATTGAAATTTCTAAGGTCCCGTACTGCAGATGTCAGGTGAAGACATCAATGTGTAACCTAGAGCCATGCAGGTGCTGACTGGAGAAAATGGGAATGTACTTGGCTGCTCGGCGGCCGTGGGGCTCGTCTGCCCGAGCTACGGCCCGTGCAGAGCGGCTTGGTTCGTTTGGTCCTTGGAGTTTTTGTTGGTGCTTCGTCCTGACGCCGAACCTATCGTTTGAATGAGCCAGCAGGCCAGATCTCTTGACGAGGCAGCGTGCAACGTCTGTAAATTGCTACCAAACGAACGAACAAAGGTCAGATTTGGTCCAGATGCAGCTAGGAGCCTTTGTTTTCTTCCTCTTCCTAGCGTGTTCTGCTGCGTGCTTTTATTTCAAATGCTGCTAAATTATTTGAGAGGCTTTACCAAGGGATTAGGTTTGTTTACTGAGATGGAGTTTGTCAGCCCTCTTGTGCGGTATTTGAGGCGCTTCAATCCCAGGGAAAGCAGGATGTGATGTGGAAGGGGTTTGTGCTGTGGAAGGGCTGTTGGAAATGAGTTCACTGATGGAGCTCGGTGCCCTTTGCAGCGGTGGATCTGTGGCTGCCGGCGCTGCTTTGTTTCCTTGAAAGGGCTGCTTAAACTTACACAAGGAATTTTAGCAGTTACTGAAAAAAATGCTGTTACCTTGGCCAAGAAGTTGTGTGATGTGCTGCACAGATGTGAAATACGTATCGTTAATGCTCGGGATAAATGATCTGAGTTTGCATGCAGATTTATGAGGAAAGGGTATTCCCCTTGCATGGCTTAGGAGAGAGCTCAGTGTGTGTTAGGCTTGGGTTTAATACGATCTTTTAAACTCTTCTGACCTGGTTAAAAAAAAAAAAAAAAATCGAGAGGTTGCCCCCACTTGGCCTGTCTTCATGTGAATGACAGTGATACTCTATTGTTTACTTTCACTGACTCTCATTTTTCATATTTTGTGCTAGAAAATGGCCCTGTTTAGAAATGTTTTCCTTTGTTGTACAAACACTGCGGCAGTGTGTTTTAGACCTTTATGGCAAGGGGCAGAGTTTTCAGTATCATTTGCTCTTGCTGCTGTGATGCACTAAGACATTTAATGCAGAAAGTGTGTGAATTTATTGGCATTTCAGTAACCACCATTACCGCTCTGTTTGCCTGTACATCCATCCGTCCGTCTGTTTGGTTTTGGTCTTTGGATTTACCTGTCCCCACTTCAGGGGACAGTCTCACTGTATTTGGATTAATCCAGATTATAAATTTGGGTTGCATCATGCTTACTTTTACCGAAGTCTGTTATTTTATAACGGCACGTTTAGTTGTGAGCTTGGTTTTAACTGGGATGTGTTGTACACACTTGGTGTGGGAGAGTGCGTGAGACAGACTTTGGGGGATACATTTCTTGAAAATTGGTGTGTGAATGTGCTTCAGATCTTTACGTGTGATGTAAAAGGAAATGAATTAGACTTAATATTTATATATGAGCTTAGCTGAGAGCATAGATTTATTATATTCTATGATGTATTACAGCATGTCTGCTCTTAATTTTTAACACGCAATGCCTGTTTTTTTACCAATGACCTAGTGGAATACTCTGCCATAAAACTGCACATAATTTTTTTTCTAAAAAAAGTTATTAATCAGCAATATCTACAGATAGAGTTTGTTGTTATGTGTATGGAGCAAAGGACAAGGCATTAAGCAAAAGTCTGACCTAAAAGTACACAGGCTGCTTTTATCTGTAACAGCTGACTCCCAGCCTCTGCAGTGTTCTATGCCGGGGAGAGGTCTGGTACGGCAAAATGTCTTTATGTGGCCATATAAAATTTTAGTACTAGACAAATTACTGTGTGTTTTTAGTCTGCGGTTTCTCGTCTATTTCTATTAAATACCAGTGTGAGTAGAGTATCCACAGAAAGTGTAAAGCCAGCTCTAAAATGAATCTTCAGGTGGCCTAACACGTATGCTTTTTTAATGCTAAATTTACTGAAATACCATAAACAATTTAATTCCCTAATTCCTAGAGCACACTGAGAATATCCACAGAGACCAGTCAGATTGTGGTCAGTGGGATCCTTCCCCTGTTCTGTCCCTGGCCTAAACAGATCGTCCGTGCCGCGTTCCGGGCTGGAGCGCTCCGTATGCAGGCGGTGTGGAGGGCACGCGTCGGGCACTGGACACCTGCCTGTCCGTGGCGGCCACCGCTCCAGCCAGCAGCCGCCTTCCCGTCCGGCTGCTCTGGTTTTGTCCATTGAAAAATCTGAGCCCTTGACAAGAACAAGGTTCGCACCTGTAAATACATGCTTACAGTTTGCAGGAGATTTTTAAGATTGATGTGTTGTTTTTTTTTTTTAAATGCAGAATTATTTTGTTTCATTTATTTGAGGGGCGACTGAGAAGAGAGCTTCCATTCCTGAGGTTTATTTAGAACATGGCTTGCTTGTGCACTTCCTCAGCATCGGTTCTTGGGTAAGGGACATGGGCAGGGAATGCTACGGAAATTCAATAGGTGAAGCTGTGGAATCTTCCAGGAAACTTGGGGTCTGCCCTGGCTTTCCTGATCTTGTTTAGATTTCTCAACTTTTAAAATGCAAATCTGAATTTTTGCTCTTCAGTAGATAGACTCAGTTTGCACATAGTCATAATGTGACTAGCTTATGTAAAAATACTGAGTTCCTTGTTGCTAGCTGCTTTTCCTTTGCAAAACATTTTTGTGTTGCTGCCGTTAAAACATAATGAATTATTAGTGACCTTTTTTAATGCAAAGATTTTTTTTTTTTACAAATTTAAATGTATTTTGTGTATTATGTGCCAATGTTCCAAAGTCAAATACCTTTTAAATTTAAAGCTGAGAACTGAACAGTTGGAGGTCTAATCCATTAATTTTTACAAGCTGACTTTCCTAATGCTTCAAAGAGGACATCTTGGATGGCAGGGCTCTGCCGCCCTGCTCCTCGGCACCCCTTCTCCTCGCCCCCAACGCCCTCTCTCCTAAGCCGTCGAGTTCTGCTCATCCCCTGGCAGACGGCACGGCGTGCGTCCGTGGGGAGTGCATTTTCTGTAGGTGATGTAATGTGTTGTAGAAATGCGCGCTCTCGGTGTTGCGCTGTTTGTCGATGTGCTGGTGCAAAGAGTACTGTGGGCCCTGCTTTTCCAGCCGTCTTCTCCCCGCGCCCGGGTTATTTTTGTGGCAGTACGGGTGTTGCTGTGAGAGCGTTCATGCTCAGCAGCTGTGTGCGTCTTCTGGGCCCGTGCCCTTCCCAAACACCTGACCCAAATGTCCAGTGCATCCCTTTCCCACAGGATTGGCTCTGATCCCTGCTGCCCATTTGTAAATAAACTTTTTCCAAGTTTTGTCTTGTCCTTTGTGAGGCAGTAACGGCTTCAGCACATCTTACGATTCCGCTCCCCACGATGCACGTCGGTGTCAGTCCTGGGGAGGTCCTGGGGATGAACCGTTTCTGGTCTGCGTGCCGAACTGCTGCTGAGAGTCCTCAGTGGTGCGATTTATCTCTGTTTGTTAGCAATTTTAGGAAATCTATTTGTGTCTGTTTAGTATGTTAACATAAAAACGCAGCGCGTGACACTGCACTGTCTGAATTTCTGTTAGCTTCTAAGATTTGCCTAAAGAAGGTTCTTGTGGTTTGGTAAGCAGGAACCTGGTTACATGTAAGTGCTGCTTTGATGGCCTTTTTTACCTTGAAATGGGCAGAGTTTATTTGGGGTTAAGCACAGAGGAGGTGTGGAGCTGCGGAGGCCGCGCCAGCTCTCTGTGCAGCGTGCTGTGCTGGGGACTGTGCCGCGGCCTCGCGCTCCCGGCCAGTTCGCTTGAGCGTCTGGACATTCATCTTTTCTTTTTTTTTTTTGTGGGTTTTTTTTTTTTTTTTTTTTTGTTTTCCCCTCTCTTTGAAGCATTTAAAAAGCTAGATGAGGAAACTGAGTTGCTACCTTTTTTTTCTTTTAACTCTCTTACCTTTGGTTCTGACCACTGGGCCTGTAGGCCTTGATACTCTTGGTCACTGAAAAGCCTGTAATCAGTCAATGTTGGAAACAGTGGTTTTTTTTTTTGTGGTAAAATATATGTTTTCAGAGTTAAGTCTGCATTTAATTAATTTTGTGAATTAGTATTCACAAAATATTAGAAAGCATTTGTATTGCTAATAGAAAGATCATCCTGAGGCTGAGGAAGCACAGTTAATTGAAAAAGCAGCCGTTTGTAAAGTGAAGAAAATTTTAAAACATTTCATACTCTAATTAAGAATATACTCTTGATTTAAAATTGAGAATATTAATTCGCTGTGTGAAGCAAATACACTAAAAAACCCTGGAAACAGTCATATCCTTCCTTCCTCCTCTTAATCCTCTCCCAAAATGCAGTTTAAGAAGAAAGGCATGACTTTTTTTTTTTTTAAATGTAGCCTGAAACTGTTTTGCTAGCAAGATGTAAATTGATCTATTAACAGGAAATGAAGGCTGGACTAGGGTTATTACCCGCTCAGCATTTTAGGATCTCTTTCCTAGAAAAAACTACTGATTTTTTGGTGGGAGGGGTGTAATCTTCCTCTATAAAGACATTTTAAAGCCTGTTGGCCTTGGGTAGCAGTCAGGAGAAGCAGAGGATGCTGTGGATAGGGATGTCTAGGAGATACAGACGGGAGTGCGTGGCACACAGGGCCAGGTCCCCGGGGGTCCCTCCTATCCGCTCCCGGAGGTGATGCTCCGATCGGCTGTCGGTGGGAAGTGGCGGAGAGCGAGCTTCTGCCTGAGCGTTCCCATCTCCTGGCTAGATGGCACAGTCGGTCAAGTCATTACCATTGCGCTTATGGGCACTCAGGTTTATGCTTGATTCAGATCGCGGTGGAGTCCGTACTCAGGTTCCGCTCTATTACTGTTTTTATTATTTTAGATCGTATTTATTGCACCATAAATTGACACGGTGCTTTAGAAACCTGGGAGACATTCCCACTACTGAAGATTTACAGTCCCAATGAGATAAAACAGACATCGTTCAGCCGTGGGGCTTTGGCAGAGGATGCCGGTGGGGTGCGTGGTGGGGTCCCGTGCTGGCAGAGCTGGAGGGGCCCTGGGGATGTGTCTGGGCACTTGACTGGCGCACTGGGACCGAACGTTGCTGGGATGGAGCGTGTGGCCAGGGTTCTGGCTGTGGTGGTTGGGAAGTGCGTGTCGGTAGCGCATGGTGAGGGGGAAGGAAGAGCCAAGAGCATCTTCTCCCGCTCGGTAATCTCGTTTTTGCGTTGGTCGCTTCTTCCTCTGGCACGCTGCGTGAGGACGGCGCAGCCACACGCCCTCCCTGGTGCAGCCTTTCTCCTCTCCTGGACAAACAACAAAAAAACCCCAGTTATGGCACTTCTGATCCAGTGTGTGAGCGAATTTCTAAACGAATATCTCAGTCTGAGCACAGGAAAAGAGACCGGCCTGCTGTGGCAGTTGCGTGATGCGAGGTGGGTTCTCGCCCCCTCCAGACGCCGCGGGATGGAAGCAGCAGCGCGGGTGGGCATCTACGCCAAGGTTTGAGCTGTCTTTTCATCTGACACTCTTGCTTTGTTAATTTTTATTGGTGCCAAAATGTTATGCTGAAAAACTTTTTTTTTTTGCCTGGTCTGAAGAGTAGCCCAGATTTCAGACCAAATACAGTTTTATAAGCAAAAAAATAACAAATGTGCCTATTGTTTGTATTCTACCCAAAAAAAAAAAGGGAATTCCCCAGTAATCATAATAAAAATTACCACAATCTATGAGAATAATTCTGAAACACTTCAAAAATAGTATTATCATTCAAAGTGCAAAGCAGCTGGTATTTTGTGATGGAACAGATTTTATTGTTGCTGGATATAGGGTCAAACACTTGCAACACGTTCTTGATTTAAACAAAACAAAAACACAAGTACTTTTTTGAAGATAAAATCAGTATGATTTTTTCCCCCCTGGCTGCTGTAGTTCCTTTCTGTACCTCTAAATATAGGCACATGCTGCTCTTTTTATGCTGGGAGAAACAGCTAGCATCCCAGCTCTGTGCTCTCTTTACCATGCCATCGTTCTAGAGGCAGAGGAAAAAATAGGACTGTTTCAGTATAATTAAAATCTCATGCTAGCTATTTTGAGATAGGCAAATCACCAAAAAAGAGAGAATAGCAACAGATTTTTTTTTTTTTTTTTTTTTTTTTTTTTTTTACATTATCGTTATTTGCCACCAATGGGGAGTTTCATACCACGGGCTGTTAATTGGTTGTAGCTGTCTGAGGATGGGTGTGGGTTGTCTGGTTTATCTTAAGAGTTTAAACTTTGTGCGTGCGAGGTGGTGTTACGTACTGCTCGGTAGAGCGGTTTCTGCTGTAGGTGAATCCAGTTGGCATGCCGCGTCCTGACTGTGCTCGCTTTAGCTGGGATGGTGCTTACGGGAGCTGCAGAGGGGACTTTGCCGCCTGCGGCCGCGGGCCCCTGGGTGCTGCGGGTTCCCAGGGGAGGCTGGGGTGCTGCGGGGGCTCCCGGCCCGCACCCCGTGCGGTGGGCTCTGGGGGGCTGGCTACGGCGGGCTGACAGCACTGCTTGGGAAACCTCAGGCCTCAGCAAAGCAGGGAAGTTTTCCTCCAAGTAACTGTCCAAATCTTGTATTTTGTGTAGTTTTTTCAGAGCAGTTTATGCCAATGGTGCCGAAATATTTCAGTTACGGAAAAGAACAGATTAAAAATCTCTTCCTTGCATCAGACGAGCGTGAGCTTCAGGAGCTGGAGAAGCATACAGTTGGAGAGTGGTGATACAATTACAGTTTTATGTCTACCTATTAAGCATAATGAAGGGTTGGTTGCTGGCCTTAAATTTGGGAAGAGCTTACTGTAAAGCTTAAAGCAGAAGTAGATTCCTGTAATTACTGCTTTGCAGGGAGGAGTGTGGCTAGGTAAAGGGAATAAAAACCATTCATTGTCCAATTGTATTTCCACAACTGCTGCACGTTTAAACATCTGCTTTGAAAGATAAAATTTTTGATGATACTAATTTTCAGTAATCTAATGAAAGCCAACACAGGAAAAAAAAAAAGGTGAGGAATGTCAAATGCCTGACGCCTAGAAAATATACAGCTTTAACTTCTTTTGTGAGCTCTGCTACAGTATTTGGAGAATCAGTTGATTTGCTTATTAAACACAAGGCCAGTGTGTTTTGGTTTGTGTTTACGTGAGGTTGAGATATTTGATGATAGAATTTAGAATTTAAAAATCTTTGATTTTTGTGTTTGCCTTTATTTGCAGAATAAAGGCAAACATTTACCTTACCCTGGTAAAACATGCTTCAGTCCGTTCCGAGTCTGCTTTTGCTTTTACTTTTACTTGACTCCATCCTTGTTGCCTGGTGCCGTATATCAGGCAAACTTGGATCGTTGTGTCAATGGTTTGAAATTATTGTTTAGGTTATGTTCAGTTTCAAATGGAATGGAACTGTTCGTAGTGAGAAATGAGCATTTGTTTCTGATTATAAAAATAGGTTTTCATAGCCTACTTCTTTTTCATTGTATGTAACAGTAACTGTTACGGCTCAGAATATCCCCTTGCAATTTTTCAATGTGATAACGTGGCACCGCTTTGCTCTTGGTACGCGTCTGGGACTGGGTCCTGCCTTGAAGAGGAGCTCCTTCTGCTTCACCCAAGGAAGAGGAGAGGGAAGACCAAACCTTTTCTTGTCCCTTAGGAAAAAAAAAAGTAAAATACATCTCCCACTCAAAAATTTGGCGTACGTCTTTGAGATGGAGGGCCTTTTCCTACCATCGTTTAAGATGTGTGGTACTGGCCTTCCTCCTGCTTTTTGTGGAGCTTCTCTTGGAATCTGTTTGAAGGGTTATGTTGGAAATGTTCCTGAAGGCTGCTCCTGCCTTCCGCAGTGCTCTGGCCCAAATAGAGATGTGAAAAGTTCCCATTACTGAGCTGTAAAAGAATACTGTAAATGGGTTATGCAGGAGAAGCCATTTAGATAAAAATGCAATTTTCCCTTCCACATACACTGCTAAGAATTAATGGCACATTCTTCCTCTAATGGGTACTTCTATATTGTATTTTCACCTTAATGAAATTTTTCCAAAACAGGAGTGTTTCATTTAAAATTTCAGCGCAAAATGGATCTGTCTTTATCCTCGGTGCTCCCCCCCCTTTAGTTAAATCTTGCTGGAACAGCTACTGCGGGCTGTCCGGGTGCTTTATGGAAAATGGATGTTGGGTTCAAAGGTCAATGTCGCATCTGACTCCCCATCCCTTGGCGGGGTGTACGTCACGGGGTGGTTCTTACCGCTGCGATTTCCCGTCTGGATTTGTGCTCTGTCTGGGTGGCTTGTGGTGTGTGCGCCAGCTGTGCTGCTGCTGGCTCTGCTGCTCGGCCTGTGGCCACCGCGCGATGGAGACGGCAATGTGCCACTTCTCAGGTCCCTTTTCCTGATGTTTGTCACTCCGGGTCATCGTTCCGGTGAGCCGGGGTGGCTCCGGCAGCGGAGAGCGATGCTGGCCCTTCCCAGGGGGCACGGGCGTTGGTGAGGCAGGCGAGCGCACGGGGGCTTTCACCAGCACACCGTGGTCATAAACAGCAGAGAACCAAGGCGCGTATCCATGCTTTTTAACAGTTTCCTTTTTAATAAAAGGGTTTTAATAAAACGGTGAGAACAGAACTGTACTGTAGGGGCAGGGCTAATAGAAAGATTCCTGCTTTAAGCAGCCATTCACTGCTGAGTTGCAGTGGGGAAAATGCTTTTATTAAATAAATTACTTGGTGTTTTCATAGTATTAGTAAAATGGTTCCCACCTATAAGCAATGCTCGTAATGATGGAAACACGGCTAGGAGCTGATAGAACTCACAGTCTCCGTGTTAAAAAAAAAAAAAAAACAACTTTGGCAGTAATGCAGAGCAGTCTTTTGCGTCATTTTTGTGACAAACTGCTCTTGAAGGGACTCTCTGCTCGGGATATCCTCCAAGACGTGAAGTATGGGAAAAACATAAGGCCTTATTTTGTCGAAACAGTTCTGATGCCTGTGAAAGCGCTCCGGAGCTCTTCTCCATTATACTGTCTGAAAAGGTATTGTTTGGACGCCTTAGTTGAACCCAAAATCTAGCTGGCCTACTGCAGGTGTCCCGCAGTGGGGTTTCCATGGCTTTTGTACGCAGGCGTTGCTTCCCTGTCAGTGTTGGAAGGGTCTGCTCCCGCAGAGCTGCGTGACTGCCATCGGTGGAAGCACTGCTGCTGCCTCGGCGCTGCGTGGGCACGGTCGCATGCGGCAGGGGACCGCGGTTGTGAGTGTCCCCATCTGTTAGTTTGGAAAGTTGGGGAGGAGCTGCTGAGTAAACGCTCTTGAAAATCACCGTGTGCATTTGTCACCTGGGTGATGTAGTGCCCGGAGAACCAGAAGGTGCCCGACCTGCCCGTGTGTGTGTGGCAGGCGGGACGGCGAGGTTTGGCCGCTCGCGTCCTGACAAATGGCTTCGGCGGATTCCCCCTCCCACCGATTTGCAGTTTACTGGGAAATGGACCGCTGAGTTCTGCGATTCGTTGTTCAAAATGTGTTTTCAGGCTCCCTCGGCAAATGGTTACCAGTTCATCTGCGCTTGCGACTTTCTGTTCCTGTTGGTACCGTACTGAAGAGACTTGGCATCCGTTTGTTTTCTTTCTGACTCTTACTCCTAACTAACACTGCGCTTAATCCAAATTCCGGTTTTGAAAGGGGCATTTGTAGTCAGTGAGGCTCTGACTACTTACAGTCATCTTCCAATAGTCTTCCAGTCAAGGAACAGAAAAATACTACACTCCTCATTAGATGGGTTACCTAATAGCTATTTATTCAGTCACAAAATTTCCCTTCTGTGATTCACTTTTTGTGAATCACAGTAGTTCAGTGAAGATTGCGTATCACGACTTCTACAGCCAAATATGCAATTCCCTGGAAGCAAATGTTGAAAATTTAAATATGTCTGTGTAGTTCTTTGTAACTTGCAAGTTTTGTATTATCGGCACATTGGTTCTTGAGTTTTTGTGTAAAATGAAATTTTAAAAGGCTCACAAAAATGGCTTGAAGTAACTCAAAGTCAAACATTCCTGAACAGTGAGAGCCTGCCTTCTCACTTGCGGTACGTGAGGATGAGCGGTGTAGCGCGTAGCGTTTGCTCTATCATCACTCAGACGTGCTCTGCAGTGCGGCCGGCCCCTGCCGCGGGCGCGCGGAGGCCTCCATTGCCACCCGCCAGGCAGGACACGTCGCCGTGCAGAACGGGCCACTCCGCTCCTCAGGTGAGCGGACACCGCGAAAGCTGGGTGCCTGGCTCTTGCGCAGATGTTGTGTTGTTGGGAAACCTGAAGCTCAGTCTGAGAGGGAAAAGGCAGTGTGGCTAGCGGAACGGTGGGCTGCTCTGACTGCTGCCTTGGCGCATCGCCCCTGGGACAAGCGTGCCTGTCAGGGGGAGCGTTTGCTGCCCTGTGTGAGTGGTTAACCCTTCAAAGAGCGCTGCTTAATTCCACTCCAGGTATGAATTTCGTGTGCGTCACTGTTTATTTTTTTTTTTGCTGTTGGTGCTCAGCGTATGTGGCAGGCACGCTGAATATTCAGGTGTGCATTTAAGCATTGGTTGCTGCATTAAAAATCTTGATGGCCATTGTTTCTGTCAAAAAACCCTCTTCTCATCTTCAAAGTCACTGCTGTTAACAATAATCTTCTCTTTGAACATGTCAGGATTCTGTCTTTGATTATATACTGGATTGTCTCTTGTCATTGCATAATGACTTTTTTGGGGGTAGACAGAGACGTTTTTCAGTTCATCACAGTTCATCCCCCATCCCAGTACTGCGTTAAAAAAGAGACTGTGTTGGAAACAGGTATTTAAGAACATAGATCTTCAAGAAAATAACTAGTTTTGACTTCTTATTTTCCTAGGAATTTTATAAAGCTGATGTGAAATATAGCTTTCTTTTACAATTTGAACTTAGACTTTCAAAATTTCCCTTTTTCCCCCTTTGGTTCTTATTGCACCAGAAATCACTATGTCAGAGATTTTCTTCCACTTCTTAATTTACTGGTTTTGCAACTTACACTGCTGTAATTCTACCAGCAGTTTATTCAGCTTTAGACAAATTTTGAAAAAAAATAAAAGAGAATGAAAAAGGGAGTTTAGAAAATTAAATAACACTTATTCTTTTACCACAAAAAGAATGTGAAATACTAGATTTTTCCCTTTTGTGTGTTGCTATTCTCTGAAGCTGGGAAGGTTTTAGAAAAGAAATGTTAGAAAAGAAAATGGGGGGAGATAAGTGATTAAATAAGTATTAACACTTATTTTTGTGGTTACTGAGGGAATGCAAGAGAGGAAAGGATGAACTCTTATGGCCAGCTTTTAGAAAATATATGTGAAAATTAAAAAACATTTGGAATAAAGAGCAGGCTGGTGCCATGCTAGTGATGCTGTTCTGTCGGCCAGCTCTGCCGCTCAGCATCCCTGCTCCTCGCTGCATGGCAGTGGAGGAGGCACGGCTGCCAGCGCGGTGGAGGTTGGCTGTGTGGTTGGGTTGGGTGGGTTGGCTGTGTGGTTGGGTTGGGTGGGTTGGGTTGGTTGGCTGGCTTTGGGGTTGGTTGTCTGGGTGGTTGGTTTTTAAGGTGACTGTGTGACCTCAGGGACCGAGAGCTCTGCTGACAGACCCTCCCCACCCTGCTCTCTGTTGAGGACTGGTTCAAAGCCTTGGCCAGTGCTCACCAAGGCCACGTCCATCAGAAGCCGTTTTCTGGTTTGTATGATGAGTACTGGTGGTCTGCCCACTTCGCAGGGACAAGAGTTTCCGTGGCTGCTGTGATGGGTGCTCACTGGCGAAGTGAAAGCCCAGGGACAGAGGTGTTTGCTGTTGCCTTGCTCCGTGTGTCTGTGCAGTCTCTTCCATCACTGAGTGATGTTGATGTCACCAGGGTAATGGGAAAACCGGATGAAAATGGGGGATAGTAGAGGCGTGTCAAGCACCGAGCAGATTTATCCCTTGGAAGATGGGTGTTCTGTAAGAACAGCAGGAGACCCCAAGCCCAGGTAAAATCTGCAGACCCGAATCTGGTTATGATTACGTGTGCGCATGCTTGCAGCAGGTTGTTGTAAAAACACATGACTTGTTGGATATATTGCTGCAGCGGGGTAAGTACGACTAAATCCAGGGTGCCCTCTCAGTGGGGCTTCATGCGTGGTTTCGTGTGGTGGAAGTCTCTGTGTGGAGTTTGTAAATCCCAGCTGTGGCTTTGAACAGGCGCCTCCTGCCCTTGTGTTTTGTAAGGAAAAGAGCTAAAAAGGACTTGCTGTGTCTGTAAACTTGCAGATCCCCCAAACCTCGCAGGGACTTCGAAGGGGGAAGGGACCCTTTCAGGATCAATTAAACAGAGATGTCTTGCTGTAGACTTGAGGGTTTACTGATGAACCCAGCCCCTCACCCACGTCTGGTGGTGGCTGCTATTATTTAATCCGGGCTATCACAAGAAATCTGAGAAATCCTCCCTTTCTTCTCCTCTGTCTTCCATGTGTCTGTCCTCCCGACGGCTTTGTCTGCGTACGGTTGGGTCTGCCATGCCAGGGAGAGGCAGAGTGGAAATGTCAGGGGTCAGGCCGCAGGCAGGGCAGGGGGAACAGCAGCCCAGCGCCCCTGCAGCCCTTGGCTTTCTGAGAAATGCGTGTTCCCGGCGGGATTAACTCTGTCAGCTCAGCTCCTTCTGCGCAGAAAAATGGGGAGGACTGGAGAGAAGGTGGGTACGTGAGCACGCGGAGTTCCGTCTCTGTTCCTGCATCTGTCCTTGCGGTGCCGTTGGTGCGGGGCGCTGCCGCTGTCCCTTCGCTCGCCTCCACCTGAGCCCGGCAGCCCAGCATCTCGTCTGCCATGCTGCTGGAGGGGCTGCCTGGACCCAGGCCTCTGAGAAGAACGCAGGAGAACCTAATTTGTTGCAGTGCTGTTATGGATACTTGTTTTCTAGCATGTTTTCCTGTAAACAAGGTGTTAATCCACAAAGGGTGCGATGCTACTGTTTGGAGACATGATTTTGAGCAGAGCGGTGGCTCGCGGTTCAGCACTCAGAAGATGCCTAAAGGACAGTCTGAGTGCCCGTGCCTTCAGGACACCCAGTTTTGGTGTTGGGCCAGGTGAGTCTGTGTCTCTCAGGCGTTAAGGTGTGTGTAGCGCAGTGGTTTACGTGCACAGCAGCCCTGGCTGATGCCACAGCGATAGCTGGGGTTTGGTGAGCGTTTTGGTTGTGACTGAAGCCGTCCTGCCTGCGTCTCGCCCCACCTGTGTGAGTGAAACGCGTGGCTCAGCGGTGGGGTGGAGGACTTCGTGTGGGGCCTTCTCTGTGGTTGCGTTGCGGTAGCGGAGCGGGTGCTGAAGAGCCAAGTTTGGGGGAGCATCAGCGCGTGCACAGTGCCCCGCTTGGGACAGCTGGGGTGGAGAATACGAGGCAGTCCTTACGCTGTCGCGTGGTGGCTTCTTCAGGTTTGCCTTTATTTCAGCGGTGAGGGGTTTGTGTGGAGCTTGCCGGCACTGAGCTAAGGGGCGCTCCGAGGGGCGGGACAGGGGCGCGAGGTGACCGTCACCTCGTGGGTGTCAGGGTTGCATTTGCAAACAACGTCCGTTCACAGAGGGGTCCCAGTCTCGGTGCTTTGTGTCTGATGTGGCCGTGTTTGTAAGCTTTAAGGGCCTTGCAGCCTGCGGGTGCGGGAAGGTTACGTGGCTGTCGCCCCATCAGCTCGTCCCCAGAACGCTGTCCCGTGCCGCAGAACCGCTTTGTATGGGGGTGATGAGCCCCCCCATAGCACATTTCTCTGTGTAACTCACGCGGGTTAAGGAATGGTGTGGCCTCTGTCCGGAAGGATGAGGCCGCTTGCGCCAGCGTTCCCCTCCAATGGGCCGTGCCACGTCCAGCGCCCGTCGGGGTGGGGGGACGAGCACGCTGTCTGTCGCCCCTCGTGGTGTGCCCCGCGGGGCTGGGCGTGGGGGGCAGTGAGGAGCTCCCCGCTTCCTCTGTGCGCTCTGCTCCTCTCGCCGAGGGCTGCGTGCATGCGGTACTTGCTTGAAACTTGCCTTCCTCCACCGCGGCCTGTGACTCGGCTCGCGGGACGTGGTGCAGCAGGGGAGAGCATCGCTGTCTCTGGAGGCCGTGCTGCTGGGAGCCTGGCGACCGCGGGCTCGGCCCTTCCAGCAGGACGGTCCCCGCTCCTGCACCGCCCGGGCGGAACCGGGCTGAGAGCAGCTGTCAAACAGCCGTGGTGGCGGGTGGGACAGGAATGAACTCCACTCTTGGGGCTGCTCCTGCATGGGGTCCCCCTGCGGTGAGGTCCCTGGGGACCTGCCACGCTCCCATGTGCTGGCCCTGCTCGGCCCCCGCCCTTGCCAGGGGCGCCGGCGCTTTGGGCATCCCCTCCCGAGTGCCATAGGGCAGAGCCCACGCAGCTGCCAGCATAGCGGGGCGAGCTAATCTTCATTTTCCAGGGATACTGAAATTGCTGCGGGTCACAGACCACCTGAGCACAGGCTAGAGAGGGAACACGGCCCGCGTATCAGCTTTGGGCTTGACGTGAGCCTGTCCGTCCTGGGTGGTGCTGCCCGTTTCATTGATTTCTGGCCTGTGAAACTTTGGAGTTAATTTTTCATGGAAGCAGTGAAAGTCTGTCTACCCTGACTTTCTTGCTTGAACAGCTGTTTGCTCCTGATTCGCTGCTATTCTGAGAATTTCATGAAGACTCTCCACAGTGATGTGACAATTGGAAGAAAAAGATGAGCTTATATTTTTCTCATCCTGGTAGTGGCACTTACGGACGTACTGAAGAAAGCCAGGTTTCTTTGCGTAGGGTTGTTTGGTTTTTTTTAAGGTGAATTTCCCTTGCTGCCATTGCTCCTTCACATGGTTGTGTATTTCTTCTGTCTGATGATTCTTTTGCTTTTTCTTCAGGTAGATTTAATTTTAAAATTAAAAATGGTGGTCGAACAAACCCTGATCCTCCATCAGATTTATGACCCCCCGCTGAATCACCGCCCCTTTCTGCTGCCTTAGGGGGTGTTTCCGAATGCACCAAATCAGTTATACGGCAACAACATTTCCCTCGCTTTTTGTAGCCAAGATAAAATGTTGGGTATACCAGAATTTGGGGGTTTTCTATAGCAGAAAAGACCTAGGAAGAATTTACCCAGAAAGGTATTTTGAGTTGATAGCATCGTAACAGTCTGATTTGTAAATGCGCACATGTTTTCCAGCAGAGACTTTGACCCTTCTTTAACAAACTCAGGCTTCCTCACAATTCTACTTTTTAAAGTTACTTTTCTTAGACTCCTTAGCAGTCATCCATGAATTACTAGGAATTTGCAAACTGTGATTTGAAACCCACTGGTTTTGGAGTGTCACACCTCTTGCGTTCCTCGCACAGAGCGGGTCGAGGGCTGTCCCTGCTCTCGCTTTTTTCTTCTCTCTGCGTGGTGAAATTGTTTGAGCTCCTCTGGATTTCAGGGAGGCTGTTTCCCAAGGTCCCCTCGTATCAGCTGCTGCTTTCCAGACACCAGACTGCAGCCGGAGGTAGCCGAGGGAGGAAAGGGGTGTATTTCGAGGTAATGCTGTAAATAAATGGGATAAAAGAGCTGAAGATGCTGGATGCTGTTTCTGCTCGCGTGCTATTAGCCTTTGGTAAACTCCAGTAGTATTTTCACGAATACCCTTGAACTCGCGTGGTTTAACCCAGGCAGTAATGTACACGATCACCATTTCTTGGTGTGCAGGAGCCTCGGATGTGGGGCCCTTGGGACAGATTGACTTTGCCTGTGGCAGTTCTGTGTTACGGTCTCTCGTAACGGTGAGTTATAGACGGGGCAGAGGCACTTCCAGGAGCTGCAGGCGGAGCTGGGGAGGAGGTGGGGGGCACGGAGGGGTGGGCGGCCGCAGGGCCCCCGATTCCCCGGCCCTGGCCGTCGCGCTGGAGGCAGATCTGGCTTTGGGCTCTGAGGACATGGCTCCTCTGGATTTCTTGGGAGCAAGGCGATTAAACACGTAAAAGTCTTTGGCTAGCTGCATCCAAGCCTTCACCTCGCAAGAGGCTGGCAATATTTCAGAGACAAATCCTTTTTTTTTTTTTTTTTTTACACTTGGCTAACAAGTGCTCATTTAATTTGCATCCTGAAACCAAGCGACCACAAACAAAGTTCTTAGAAGGGAATCTTCTTCTTTCATTCTGTTTTCACTTCATTTAAGGAAAATAGAGATTTCCATGTATAATATGCAGGGCTTAAATATCCTACTTACTGTTGTCATTTCTATTTTTTCCCCAGCAATTATGTAGAAGCTCTTGCACAAATCTGACGAGGGAAAGCTGGAATTTACAGGCTTCCTCCTCGGTTGCGCTCTGTGCGTAATCACCCTCTATTCATTGCTGTTACGGACCCCGTTCATACACCCACTTCCCTTGCCAGCGTGAGTGGGCATTGTGCTATTTTGGGAGGCCTGCTCCGTGCACTGACACGCGCGTTAGGCTGAAGGTGACACTGGTGCTTTTGACCTGTGTGTCCTCAAGAAGAAACGAGAGGCAGCAAAACTTGGTAAAATGATCCGGCAGGTTGTAGAATGAGCTGACAGGTAAAGCAGATATTGCTCTTCGGGCACCGTCCCCTGGTGAAGGTGGAGGTGCAGCGGCAGCGCAAAGCTCAGGCCGGCGCGAGCCATTTTTCAGTATTTAACATGCATTAAAAGGTTGGGAAAACCAGCTCGGGGATGGATCAAGGCCGGCAGGTAGTCTGGGACTCCATCTGAAGGCAGTCTGACGCTGTTGGAGGCCGGCAGCGAGCTCTCGGGAGCGTGGGCCGGTGGTGGCCGCTTGTGCAGGCCCATGGGAGGGAGCAGGTCGGTGAGGCGATCCCGCGCGGGGAAATGGCAGGCATTAGGCCCCCTTATTCGGCTTCGCTTCTCCGTTGAGTTGCTCAGTGGCAATTTAATGCAGAACATTTAAGTAGTGTCTTTTTTTGAGTTTTGGCCTGTCCTGAAATAATACTAGGCAGTGTCCGGGACCTGCTTTTTGTTAAATGAGGGCACAGTGAACAATTTCATGTTACTTCCGTGCAGGCAGAAAATTCCACTTTGGATTTTCTGAACAACCTTTTATTTGCTCAGGCGTTCAGGCTGTCAGGGGATGGATTTCACGCGGGTTGGGTTGTGCGTAAAGCTCCCCTATGATAATTTGCGTGCATATGAAATAAATTGTAAAGTATTGGGTGCAAAACCCAGCATTTCCTTACTCACCGTGGATGTGTGGGTTGTTACCCTTGCAGAAAATAGGCTCCAAGCATTTAGTTAGTGCAAGCGAGTGGTGTACGCCAACAGCAGGGAAAACACGTAACCAGTCAGCCGATACGCCCTCCTCCTGTGCAGTTCTCCTTTCTGCCTTGGCTGCTGGCTGCAGACATGGGGACGTGGCTGAGGCAGCCGCCGTCCTTCGCAGGGAGGGTTGGGAGGGGGCATTCGTAGCCTTCTTCCCAGAGCTGGGTCTGGGTGTAAATGTGATGGAGCCGGCGGTGGGATTTAGGCAGCTCACTCCTTTCCGAGAGGAGCAGAGGTGCTCAGTTTTTGCAGGGGGAGGACAGGCCCCAGACAGTAACCGGAAGCTCCCAGAGGATTTGCTGGTCCCGGATGGCAGTGTATGAACGTCAGGAGCGTCGAGCTGGCTGTGCAGGGATGGGTTGCAGTCACCAGACTCCCATTTGTTTTCTCGTGGAAACACCCAGAAATGGTTTGACTGTTGGTGGCGGTTGGTTTGGTTTGATTTTTTTTTAAGGCAATTCTCCTCACTTGAGCAGGGTCGTAGCTTCTCGTACCGTGCAGAGCTAGGAGAGCACGGTGTTGGTGATGGCCGTGGGGAGCCCAGCCGGCAGGTCAGAGCCAGCGGCTGGGCTGGCTTAGACTCTGGTTGAAGGTTTGGCTGTCAGTAGGTCAGCCTTGAGCAGCTGTTACACATGAGCCGTGGTTTCTTTGCGCGGGGGAAGGCAGGACCCATCTCGCAGGAAGCAGCACTGCAGCGCTGTCGTTGCGATGGGACCTGGTTTGCAGGAAGGGTCTTCTATTGTGCGAGAACCAAAGCCCCAACATCAGCCTCTTCGCAAGGGGAGCAGGCAGAACTCCCCTCTGCGGTTTGCTGTTTTGCAGTAAAGCCAGTCTGGGAGTCAGGGTGTTGAACCAAAATGAGGAACTGGAGGGAGCCAGGAGAGAGGAAGGATGTGAGTTAAAAACAGCCTCTGGTCCCCGCGGCCGCCTGGCAGGGCACAGGCACAGCTGCCGTCCCGGGGTGCGGAGCTTCTGGCTTCCCCCTCGGACACAGGGCTTACGTTTCTGCCCTGGGAATCGTGGAGAGGGAAAGCAGTAATTTAACAGCAGCTTCCAGAGAAATAAATGGGTGTAGGCAGCTTCATGCTTTCCTGTAAAGCCATAGATGGGCTTTGCTGTCCCGCTGGGCAGTGGGCAGCAGAGCGGGGAACCGTGTGTTCCCCCTTGTTTGTCTTCTCCCGGCATGGTGGAGGGAACGTGGTTTTTGAAACTGCAAAGTCGTTCTCATCCCCACATCGTCCGTTCTGCACTCATCCACACATCGTTCGTTCTGTATCTTCAAGGTCATGCTATGTCTAAGATGCCCGCTGCCCTTCCCACTGACAGGGTTAGCATTTTTTCTGCTTGATGGTGTTTTCACCCGTTTCTTCAGAGACCGGCATGTGGCCAGCAGTCTGAATCTATCCTCAAGTGGTATCAGCCCCAGCTTGGCGTTGGAGCTGTAGGGTAGGACGCTGTGGTCTGACCGTAGCCCTGCAGCCATAACAGTGAACCCTTAATGCTGCCATGGGTTTGGGCGGCCTCTCTGTCGTGGCATGCGCATCCTTCCGTTGCTCCTGGTGAAAACAGGAGCGTGAAAAGAGGTCAAGGGAGAAAAAAGAAAAATATGTATTCGCAGCAAGCGCTCTGTGTCTCTTGTTATCTAAATTCTGTGCAAGCAGCGACGGAGCTCCGTGCGAGCTCTGAGACCACTGAAAGCAAAATAAACATCTTTGCAGCATGGGCTGATGCCTGCTCCCTTTAGAGGCGCAGGCACCTCCAGTCAGTCCTGCTGTCTGTGGAGGAAGAGGCTCTGAGGATCAGAGGACGTGGCCAGACCTGGTGGGCTGAGGAGGGCTGGGCACTGCTCAGCGTTAAGGGTACCACGCAGCCCGAGCGAGCGGGGACGCCGCGCCGTGCCTTCCCGTGCCTTCAGCTGAGCGGTGCCGTGCCTGTGCAGCAGCCAAATGCTTTAGTCCCGGTTTGCGGGATGCGTTAGTGGTGTGGGACAGTGCTTGCTGCTGTGCGCACGTTTTCAAGTCAAGAGCCTTCCCTCCTTTGTGAAAGGGCTCTCTCAGGGCAGCTCCGCTGGCTGGGTCTCAGCAATAAATCTGTGGGCTGACCACGCCAAACGACTTCTTGAAATGTTAATGGGCGAGATGTGGCCAGTTCCCGGGAGCTGGGCTGTCCGCACGGCGCTGCTGGTCAGTGGGGAGGGCAGGTTGCAGCTGCCATGTTTGTGTTTCTCAACAAATGCAAACCCTCTGCTGGCTTCTGCTCCCGGGTCAGGAAAACGATCCTCCGTCGAGGGTTGTGTCAGCGGTGCCTTGGCCAGGGAGGAGATGGCTCGTTTGTTTATCAACACAAATGATCTCGTTGTGTTTAAAAATACAATCTGTGGAGTAAATTAATCTGTGGAGACTGGGTCCAGTGTGCGGGGAAACATGAAATGTTTTCAGACCTTGTTTTTCTTGAAAACTGAAAAAGATGATTCCGTAGTGTGTACAAGTGCAGAGCTATGTGCCTGAACCAATATGTCAAACTGTCATGTGGGAGATTTGGTGAAAAACATCTTGTCCTAAGGGAATAATTTTAAACACTATATGTAGGTTTGCTGCCTCATAAGAGATCATTACTCAAATCTATTCCCTCTTATGGTAGCTTGGCCTCTCCTTAACGGGCGCAGAGCGAACAGAAGCCCGTTAATGCATCCTTTAAGAGTGGTTATCAGATGGTAAAGGGAAAGCTGATTTCTGATCAGGGAATACAGTGTTTTTAGCCAAATCCTCTGATTTAGCCTTAACAAGATGAGTGGCAATCTAGGGGCTTCACGCTCGGCTGGCCATCGAGGGCGGTGGCGGCGGGGCCATGCTGTGCCGGGCGGCCGGACCCTGGGCAGCGCGGGCGGCTGCGGCTTTGTCAGAGCCGGTGAAGAAGTGTGAGGGACGAGCCCTGGGGCAAGGAGTGGTTCCAGGGATCTTCACCTCCTGTTTGTCACTTCAATCTCACAGGAACGCTGAAATGTGGAGTGGAACCCATTCCCAACCAGACCCCTACCAGACTGTGACTGCGCTCTCGCTCCTGCTGTCGCTGCCTCCCCTTCCTTTTGTTGGTGGTGGTTTGGCAAAAATGGGAGAACGGCACGAGCGGCACCTGGAGAGCAGCGCAAACCGCTGGCGCCTCTGTGTAGCATCCACCGTTGCCTTGACTACGTGCCGTCCCTCCCTCACGTAACCTGCTCTCTCTCGAGATGATGCATGTAATGCGTTCTCGCGTTGCGGGTGAACCCGGTTTTAATGGGATTAGCTTACCTAAAAATGGGGACGCGTCTGGGTTTGCGTAGTGTTCGGTGGGGTTGTCACAGCGAAGAGAACATGTTTATTTTTGAAGAATTCATGTGAAGGCACTACACGAGGGGAGAGGCTTTACAGGGCAGCTTAGCGTGGGCTGAGGAAGAGGGAGCGAGAAGGGAGCTGGAGGGAAGGGGAGTGCGCGTACGCGGTGTCTCCAGCAGTGCGGAGAGCCAGGTCTGACCTCGCCAGAAGGAAAGGTGGTTTTCCTGGGCCGATGTGAAAGGCAGTCTGTGGTGCGCCTGTTGAATTTTGGTGAGCAGACCCCCTCGTCTCCTCCCCGTGTCCCGGCCGTGGGTTCCTGGAGGCTCCTGCCGTAGCTCCCAGGCCGCTGCTGCCGCTGCGTAAACAAACAAACAGCAACCTTTTCTTCTCTGAAGGCGCGTGTGCCTTTGCAAAGTAGAGCAGAACGAAAGAGCAGCTTCCTGGACGCGGAGGTCGGGGCAGGGGGTACGGGGCCTGGGAGAGTGGCGGGGCGAGGTCCACGCGCTTCTGTCCGTCGGCTGGTTTCTTCGGGACCTAACGGCTGAAATGTGTTCCTGTGGCAAAGCCTCTTCAGAAGCTTAATGTGTAGCTTTTACGTACAAGCAAACTTTAATATTATTTTTAAAAAAAAAGCTTTTTTGGTCTTTTGGGAAGGTGAAGCTGTCTGTGTATGCGTTTGGCGCTGCGAAGGAGAGCAGCCCGGCGTTTCTCCCCCAGCCACGTGATGCAGTTCTTGCAGCTCCTGTGTATGTTGCTGAGCTGGCGATGTTACCAAGCTGCTCCCAGAACACTGTGAGATGTTTCCCTAAAACATACCGTTCAAACGGCAGTAAACAAACTTGCTGGAGTCCTGGCTGAGCACGAGCATGTGAGGGCTGTGAAAACGGCCGGGCTTAATTCACTTCCGTGTTTCAGTGAATGTGTGCCAGTATTTCTTTGCCGTAGCCGCCCAGCTCCTCCGGGTGTTGTGGCTGGCTCTCGGAAGTGCCTGTGTGCCAGCTGAGCTAGTAATATTGATCAGAGCTCACATTAGCGGCCAGGGCACTCCGTGATTACTGCGGAATGTTCTCTGCTGTGAGCAACCTTGCACAGCTGGTTGGGATGTGCGGTGGAGGGTTTTCCCCGTCTTTATCCTGCTCTGAAGTACGGAGTGCGGGTTGCTGCTGGGCAGGATGGTGCTGGGATGGGCCGTTGTAATCCAAGTTAAAGGAAGAACTCTTTTCCAGTGCTAGAAATCGACGCTCGATCCGCGCAGTAACTGGTGTCGGGGACCAGCATGACTTCACCCGGTCATGGTGTGAGCGACGGGGCTGCTGCCGCGGGGCGGGAGCGGGGTGTGCCGGAGGAGCCCCGCTGCCGTCAGGGGCAGCCTGCGGCCTTTGCTCTGCAGGTGACTGTGCTCCCTGGCGTCGCAGCCACCGCCGTGTAGGGGAGTCGCAGAGGCTGCCACGGCCAGGACGTGCACGGGTCACCGCTTTTGGTGCGAGGATACTGTCACGGTTGAGCCGTTCCACACTCCTTTTGGTCTTTGGTCACTGTATTGCTTTGAGTGTCATTGCTTTATTCCCCGTGAACACGCTGTGTGCTCACATGTGATGTCCTGTCTCCTATCTCTGCTTCCACATTTGCCGTTTTCAGGCAGCACAAGCTGTCCCGCGCACCGGGTGGTTTCGCTTGCGTCTGTCCCAGGTTCTGCTGTGTCACGTCCTCTGGTTTGGGGAGGAAGTCTCCACCCAGAGCATCTTGAGATCTTGGGTGTGGAGGATGGCTCTTATTACAAGGCTGTTGCTTTGTTAATAACACTTACAGCTTTTGTGCTAATAGAGGCAGTTGTGCAGTTGAGACATTGGTTTGAAAATTCCGTGCTTTCAGTTAGGTGTACTTCATGACTGACAGCGATTTATCGGAAGCTTGGCAGCTGCGAGGCAGTGACGGGATGACACCCCTTGCGTTACCTGGCTCGGCTTACCCCGCTGCGTCCCATCAGTCTCCGCTAACGACGCCCCTCAGGCCTGCGAGCGCTGCGGAGGGTGGGTGCTGGGGCACTGCTGGTGTGAAGCCCTGTAGCTTTCTAAAGACAGAAATACTGGAAAAACATTAATCGGACGCAGTATTTCCCTCCAGATTGACTTTGATAACACTTGTGCCCGGGCAGGCCTCGCGGCAGGCTCTCAGCCTCTTCTCTTTTGGATTTGGACGCATCCCTTCTGTGCCCTGAGCAGCAGGCCAGGGGAGCTGGAGCTCCCGCGCAGTGATGTTGCGTTAGGCGTCGTGTGAACGCTGGCAGTCAGCATTAACTTGGCGAGCTCAGGGTCAGTCCCTGCTCACCTCGTTTGCTGGGGTTTTCTTTGAACCCTGTTCATCGCTGCGGGGCAGATTCTGCATCGATTCCTGTATCAGTAGTTTGCTTATGCATTTCATCCACAGCAAACGTTTTAGAAATAATGTCCTGACCTACAAGTAAATAAGCCTCATCTGTTCTTCAGGTGCCTGTGGCACATGAACTTCCTCACTTGATCCTTGGCTGAGGACCTGAGCCTTGCTGGGTGTCGGTGGTGCCTGCAGGGCCGATGCCAGCGCAGCGCAGCGAGCTCCGGCTCTGATCCCGGCCAGGCACGCGCAGCGGCTGGGTGCTGGGTCCCGCTCTGGGAACCGCTGTCGCTGCCTCTTGTCTGGGCGTGCTCGGGCGAGAGGCCAGACCCCTGGAGCCCGCAGGCAGTGCTCCTTGCGGGAACGCCACCGAGATCCCTGGCCCCTCGTGACCGCCGTGCAGCAGTGGCACTCTTTCCTCTTTCTCCGCGGCAGAGGAAGAAAGCTGCTGTCACAAAGACTAATCTCAAGGCGCTGGCTTTTCCTGTGCCGAGACCAGCATGTCCTGTACGCTCAGGGAGACCTAAGAATAAAAAATACTGGGTCCTGTGCGCTGGAAGGGATGTGAGCAAATACAAATAAGAAAAACATTTCTCTTTCTCAGTTCTCTGCAATCCCATTTGAGTTTTAGACTTTTTACAAGTAAAAAGTTATTCAGGTGTATTTACGTTCAGGACCGTAAGTTTAAATTGAACACTTGATCAAGTAGCGTTCATTTGGGGAGTCTCTTTTATTCCTGGCGATTTTCCCGGGGTGACACCGTAACGTCAGCTTGGGATCCTTCGGTCTGCACGGCTGCAGCTGCCAGCCGTGTGCTGCGGAGCAGCGCGAGCCATTCCCTGCCCCACGCAGCCCATGGAGCAGCTCCGCGGCACAGGCGTGTTCCTTGCGCCGGGCCCGGGCTGGAGGCGCTCTGCCGGGAGGCAGAGCCGCTCGTTCCTCTTCGGGGGCAGGCGCAGAGGATGCAGGGGCGCGATGGGGTACAGGGGGAAGGGGAAAGGAGAGACAATGTCCCTGCGTTGGAGCAAAGGCGGGCTGTGCCAGTGCTGGCTCTGCCCGCTGAAACCCCGCATTTGGGTGTACCACGCCGAGCTCTGCTCCTCGCTCCTGCTTGTTTATCAAGACTGACTTCAAAACCCGGCGCCAGCTGCGGGGGACTGTAATCCCCTCTGGAGTGCAGAGAGGTGAGCACCTCTGCCTTGCTGATGCCGAATTCTTTGTTCGCGCAGAGAGGGAGGGCGTCGTACAGAGACGCGGACGCGGCGAGCGGCTGAGTGCGTATGGAGCTTTGTGTTGGTTGTGCGCATGGTTGCGCTGGCACGGCGCATGGCTGAGCAGGCAGCAGCGCTGCGCGGGAGCCGCGTGCCTTCTCCCGTTGTTCGTAGCATCGCATCCCCAGTTCCAATTTGTTTCTCTCTGTGGTGTTATGATAGCATTTTGAATACGAGCATCTCTGACATCCTGTAATCAAACATTAAACGCATTTTCCAGTTTGAATCAGGGATTTCCAGAGTAGTTTAAGATTATTTTTTAATGTCACTGTGATTGTGTAATGGAGCTTCTCCGTTCCTGTTTCGTATCGGGTGTAGCGGCTGCTTAAATGAAACCAATACAGCTTGCTCTGTGAAGTGTGGCGAACTCGGATGGCTTGGCTTTGTGGAAGGTTGGAAAGCCGATGTGAACAGAAGTCTAAAGGAGGCTGAATGTCCACAGGCATTTTTTGGCATCTTTGGTGTGCTTCAGCATCACCCTCGGCCCTGCGTGATGGGAAGTGTTGGGGTCTGCTGGAGACATTGCGGTCCCCGCGTTCGCTGGTGCCGCGGGGCTCTGCTCGCACCTCTTGTGCGCTGGGTGAATGTGAACGAAATGGTGGACGTGAGGAGGTGCAGGCTGCCTGTCATGATGTTCTTGGCTTTTTTGTCTTGCCTTGCCCCGTTCTGCTGTTTCCTCCCTGTTTTTCTCACAGAAGCCCTCCGTCCGGGCCGGGGGGGCTGCCTGCGCTGGCTCGGGCAGAAGCAGCGGTGTTGCCGGGGGCGCGTTGGCGCCGAGAGGGTTCTCTGTGGTCTCGGGCTGGGGCAGCCGCTGCCCTGCCGCTTCAGGGGCTCCCTGGGGAGAAGCCGCGGAGGGGCTCCGGGGGACGAGAGGACTTGGAAGGCAGGGGGGAGGCTGGGGGGGTTTGTCCTTGGGCTTTGTTTGGTGGTTTGACTACAAGCGGTGAGGAAGAACTAAGGAGGTGATTTGTTTGAGCGAGGACGAAGGCGATGAAAGAAAGATGTCCCCGGCTGCACCGGGCAGGGAGAGGGCACAGGCACCCAGGCAGATTTGGAAGGTGAGAGAAGATTACTGAAAGTATTAAGAACAAAAGCAAGGAAAATCAATGGAGTGGCAGTGGGAACAAGTCATGAGTGCATGGTAGCATGCTTTGGAGGGAGCGGCTCTAGCTACGCCTCACACTGGCTGTAACATGCAGAGGAAGGGCCTGGGACGTGGATTAGGGTGTTCAGTTAGAGTCTTGAACTTCTGTGGTTAGTGAAAACTAATGGTGGCTGAAGATTATACAACGTCCCAAAATGAAGAAATGATAAGAAAGATGTTACTGTGGCGCTCCATTAAAAGGGGGGAACGGGGAGACCCCTGCCTGTTCGAGACCGACGATGGGAGTGACCTGGAGGACACAGAGGGGTCGGGGCCAGTGTCCTCCTCCGGGAGGTTTCGGTGCTGCCGTCAAATGGTGGGGGGCGCACGAGGAGCAGAAGCTCCCAGTTGTGCTGCAGTCCAGGACACAGATAATGGGTCATGTGCGCATCCCCAGCGCTCAGACGTAGGGCCGGTTCCCTTCAGGACGAGTGCATGCGGAAGGGAATGGTTTTGGTGTTCTCTGGCATGGTGAGAAATCAGCCAGCGGGAGGAGGGAGCCGTACCGGTGGTGGGGGCGCGGGCTGGCAGGGCCCAGGCGGGTGCGGAGACGCGGGGCCGTGCCCGCTCCCCGCGTGCCACCGGGCGTGCGAGGTGATGGGGTGGGGTGGCACCTCCTAACGTTGTCTCTGAACCTTTCCAGCCCACGACCTTCCCCCGAGCAAGACCTCGGCCGCGGCGCAGAGCGGCAGCCACCTGCAGTGCCTCTCGGTCCACTGCACGGACGACGTGGGCGAGGCGAAGGGCCGGACTGCGGTGCCGACGTGGAGGTCCCTGCACTCGGACATCTCCAACAGATTTGGGACTTTTGTGGCTGCCCTGACTTGAACAAAAGAAATTATTTTTTTTCTCTTTTTAATTTCAAAGGGCCGCTACTGCTAGGTGGACTATTTTTCTAGGTTGGTACCTGCTTAGTGGCATATGGACTGGAAAGGGTTAATTTAAAGTAAACCTCAATTTTTTTTTTAATCTTCTGCCACAGTATGTTACCAGTGTTAACCCTTCTGCAGTTAGCACACTTTTGCTTAAGATTTTCCTGCTAGACCACTTTTCCCCATTATTCTGTAACCTTGGCATACATTTATAGATGAGGCCTTTTCCTTTTTCATCTCAGCGTATGTCCAAGTCACGTATGTCATGATAAGACAAAGATCCTCCTCCTCCTCTACTTCCTCGTTTGCTTTGTTTTTCTTTTTCTTTTTTTTTTTGTTTTGTTTTTTGTTTTGCTTTGTTCAGTGCTTATTACGATGGTGATCCTGAAGAACAGCAGTTCAGGAATAAACGCCGGTTAAAGTGAAATGGTCATCATGGTATTATATACTGTATCGACACCCAGCTTTTGCCAGTCACGTACAAACCAAACAGTTAATGCTCTGTTGAGTATTGAGGCAGCGAGTCTGCCCTTGCCTGGGAAAATGATGTTCTGTCATTAATAACGTTCAGCCTCGTTTGCTCTCCACCTTCCCCTCTGAGGCGAGGACGCTCGCTCCTGTATTTACCTTGGTGAAGCCCAGAGATGGAGCTCTGTCATGAACGGGCTGGTTCAGACACAGCCGGGGAAGGTACAGAGACGGAATTTTTTAAATAAGTCTAACAGGAAGTTTGCTTAATAATGCAGAATCATTATCTCCTCCACTGAGCGCCCAGGCTCCCGCTCTGCTTGCGAGGAGGAGCAGGGGGTGCTCCCCAGCGTGGCCGCAGCCTCCTGCTCCTGGTGATGCCCCCAGCTGTGGCCAGCATCCCCAGGCCCTGCCAAGCGGCACTGCCGCACCGTGCCCATTTTTCACCTGTTTTTAGCTGAAGGAAGCCACTGTTGATTGGCAGCGGGTGCAGCATCCCGTGCCCGTGGCACGCCACAGCCATCTCGGTATGATGGCAGTGGTCGGGGACGGCCCAGGCGGGGGGATGTGGGTGGCTGTATGCCCAAGGTCAGCGTTTCCTAACCTGCCAGGGCAGGGTGACCTATCGTAGCCCCCTCCAAACTCATTCAAGGCCCCATTTTTGCCGTGCACTGAAGAACGGCGTTACTAGATGCACACAATAAAAGGAAAACCGTATTTTCCTGCTTGTGATAGATAATATTCATTTGGGAAGAAAGTTGGAAGCAAACCAGATAAAAACACGCCTGACACGATGATCCGACGCTCCTGTGGTTTTACGTAACACTGCCCATTATTTGTGTATCCTCTGCGCACAGGGAGCGCGAGCCGTCCCGCCCCGCTCAGGCCAGCTCGCTTTCCTCTGCGCCCCGGAGCTTCGTAACGCCGCTGGAGATTTAGGTTTGAGCTGCGAGGTAAAGGTCGGCCTCTCTGGGGTTATTTATTACTGTCGAGAATTCACAAAATGTGTCCCTCCTCAAGGGATGGAGTTTGAAGACTGCTTTGTATTTTACCTTCGATGATTGTGCTGAGCCTTTAATTATTTTGCAGTAATGTTCTCAGTAGACACCAATGGCGAGGGAGTTCTGCCTAAAATGCCAGTGGTGCAGGGTGGTCTGAAATCCTCACCCGATCGTACGTGGCTTCAGAGAGACTCACAGTGTGGAAATGTTATTGGAATGTGCCCTTGTTAACCGTGCATGGATTGATTTCCTCTTATGGTTCTGGTCAGTGACTTGGGAGTTTTTAACCTTGATTTTCAGTGTTATTTTGCTTTGTATTGAAGCTGGAGCTACCACGAGGATGAGGGTTTTTGTCCGTCCTGGAGCGATTGGCTGTGGAGCTGCCTCACGCCCGCTTGGTTTGGAACGAAGGGATGGGATGTTTTGTACCTTCTGTAGGTGTGCGCTGCCCAGAGCTCCTCCACCCTCCCAGAAAAGCACCTGCCGGTAGGATCCCTGTCAGCCCCTGCTCTGGAAGTTGCCTCTTTGCCTGTGATTTCTTAAGCCCCGGTTCAGCAAAATATGTGTTGAACTTTAACTCCTGTCTAGCAAAGCACTGGGGGGCTCTGTGCCTGCTGCTGCGGGCCAGTGCTGCGTGCTGGGTTGGGTCCGCAGCTCCCACCGCGCCCTCGCAGCTCCTGCCCGTTCCCGCGGGTGGGTCTGGGAGTCACCCCTGCGAAACATGTGCCGAGACACATGATGCTGCGTTTCAGTGCTTGGCGCTGAAAATTTAGGAAGAGTTCATGGTCTGGTGGCATTCCTGTACTGGAGTGCAGCCCCATGGCTTGCTTCTTTGTTTTTAGTTTTTCCTGCTGCGTTGAAGAGAACAGGTTTTTCAGGCTTCCTGAGGTCAGGGATGCACACCCTGTGCTACCAGGAAGAGACCTCTCAGTGAGATCCAGCATTTCACATGGCTGTTAAAGAGAAACCCTGCTTTGAGGAGAAACCCGGTGACTCACTGGGTCCCACCCACCCTTTTCTCCTGGCTTGCTCCCTGCAGCTTGTGCTTCTCCGGGAGTTGTCCTTCTCGTCCGCTTGGGACTTACTTTCTCATTTGCTCATAGAAATCCAAAGCGGAAGCAACGCCTTAAAACCCAGCGCAGTCCTAGCAGGTTTAAAAGCTGTGAAGTGAGGAGGACGGGGCTGTGCTGAAGGGGATGTGTCTTCAGCTGCCGAGCGTGGAGTTGTGGCAGCCGTGGCACGGGGCCGCCGCCGGGTCTGCTCCCACCGAGCTGCTCTGCGGGGCCCCTGAGGTGGATGCCATGGGAGAACGGGGTTTGTAGGCAGTGAGGAGTCAGAAGGAGTGGCTGATTGTCTTCTGGGCCTTGTTGTCCCTGTAGTTTTGGTGAATAATGCGGTCACACGCAGTCCTTTCGCTAACCTCCCGTCTATTCGGTCTCGCTGAATGTAAGTGACGTTACCAGCTGAGCAAAAGGAGACAGTGCAAGCCCTACTTGGGGCAGCTGCCAGCAATGCCAGGTCCAACCTTTATGGTTGCTTTGCTTTTTGCTTAAGATCAGAACAGAAGCAGTGCACACGACCGACCAGGATGGGCCTTGCTTCGTGCTCATAACCGGTGTTTGTGGTACTGACAGGACAGGCAGAAGGCTGGAGCTTTGTGCAGAGCTTGTGCTGCCCGTGGTAACCTCATTGTGCTCATTTTCTCCATTAATGTGGCACTGAATGCGCAGGGGTTTTCTTAACATCCTAGAAAATATCAGCATAGCCCTGCATGGTAAGAACTGAAATGATGTGATTTGGTGAACACTGATGCTTCCAAGCGGAGCGTGTTTGAGAGCTGTAGGTAAGAGCGGTTGTGCGAGGTGTAGGGTGCACTTCTGTGGAGAGGGAAACTGAGGCACGACAGCATCAGCCCGAGCTGGGCCAAAGGCACGTCGGTGGCAGAGCTGGGCTGTGCCCGAGCTCTGACCTCCGCTCTCAGCCCTGGTCGCTGAGCCGCGTGGCGTGAGGCTGGCTGCCTTCGGGGGACGAGCTGCTGCACGGAGGGTGGAATTTCATGAGCTACAATTCCCCAAATGGCCGGGCAAAGCCAGAGTAACTAAACTCGCACCTGCTTGTCCCACAGGGCTGCCAGACACCGGGCTGAGAAGTCAGAGAGCTGTGGTAAATGTGCCACGGGGTCTGCACAATCCTTGCTCTGCATCGTGACTGACAGCTGAAACGCGGCTTCGTTTGTGTTGGGGCCTCTCCCTGCCCTGCCCGGTGCGTTGTCCCAGGGAGCCTGACGTCGCTGCCCGGCCCCAGCTCGCTCAGACCTTCGGCGTTTCTTAAAAGAAACTGCACTTAGTGTTCAGCTTAAAATGTGCTGGCAAACTGAGGAAAATCTGTCTGGCGTTTAAATTGGGAGGAGAGGTAAAACATCTCTTTGCCAAACAAAGGAGAGAATAGACCTCATTTATGAAATACGCTGGTGAATTGTCCCCAGATCGTTGTTCCTGCGGTTGCTAGTGCTGTGCTGCTCTAGCTCCGCTGTAAGAGCGCAGTGAGAGGTTCACACGCGGGTTGGTTTGGTTACGGGGACTTTCCTCAGGCAGGTAAGGATTTCCTGGTGTGGTAGGGTGCAAGGGAATGAGCATCAGAGTCGTGTCCTCTAGGTCATTCAGGGAACGCTTCCCCATGCTGCGTGGCCGTTCCAAGGCTGCTGGCCTTCCCAAAGCAGGAATCGGGCTGGGGTGGCCAGGCACCGGCCGCGGGGCAAAGTGAGGCCTTTGGCAAGGGGGGCTGGCCTCAGGGGGCGGGGGGGCGCAAACAGAAACCAAACTGGGAAATTGGGATCATTTTGGGTAAGCTGCAGTGTAAGGTTTTCTCACCTGCTTGATTCACAGCCGGTGGGTGGCTGGTGTGGAAGAGCATAACCCATTTTTGTAGAATGGTTTCTCCTTTATGGCTTAAGGCTAATGGAGGAAATCCTCTAATTTTGTCTTAGAAATTCTCGATTGGCATTGTTGGTGTGAGTCCATCCGCTCGTAGATCCTGGCTGATGAAACTGCAGGCTCTGATTTCCGGCAGTTACAACTTTATCGCTGTTCACTGCCCGAGAATATTACAGCTTTAAAACAGCCTTAAGCAAAAGGATGTTATTTCTTTGTACTAAATTTGGTTCATGGAAAAGAAAAAAACTCCAAACACTGGTAATCCGTACTGCATAGCAAACTCTTCTGAAAAACGGTATTGCACATGTAAGATATGAAAACTTGACTCTGCTGTGTGTTAGGCAATCCTGTAATCTTTTTCTGTTTCTTTTTTTTTTTTTTTTTTTTTTAATTCTTGTTAAATTCATTATGCTTGGTTGGAAGACTGTGACAATAGCTCATGAAATTGAGTGTTATTTTTCTTTCTTTTTTTAAATATGTAAAGTGCAGTCTTCTGTATTCATGCATATTGTACATATCTGTATATGTTTTACTGAGCAACTAAATAACAATAAATATGATGTTAATGGTGGCTATTGGATATTTCATACCATGTTTGTCAATTTTTGTAGTCAATCCTTTTTCCTCTAAGACGGGAAGTAGCGAAGTGATGCTCTCCACGTACAGGTAAACCTTGCACCTCACAATGTTCGGCACAAATTTTGCCGGTTGTCTGCGGAAATCCTCACCAGCAGCTGCTTTCCGGGGCTGGCAGCGCTGGTGCCCAGAGCCGGGTGACGAGAGGAAGGCGTGGGGACACGCGTTCTTCCTGGCGCTCCTGCCCTTCGCAGACGGCCTCTGGCCTGCAGCAGGGCCACCTCCTGCTTCGGCAGCGCGGGTCCCCGGGAGCTCCCGGCACAGCCCCGCGGCCAGGCCCAGCCCTCGGCCCCCGTTCAGAGGGTGATGGAGACGGAGGCCGTCACGGCTGGAACCGACCAGGGCAACTGGAAACATCTTCTTAGCGAAAGTCACTTCTCCTCTGAGGTCCCAGACAGCAAATCCGTGGGGTTTGCTGAGCTCCCCTCTCTGTGGTAGATGGGGCTCTGTAAGGAAACGCAAACTCCCCAGGACCAGCTGCTGAACTGGGAGGAGGCTGCTCCCCAGGTTTGGAGGATTCCTGGGATGAGAGGAGGTTCCTCCTGGCCTTGCTGTAAGTCAAAGCACTGGATCCACAGAACGACTTCTGGCCAGGTCTTTGAGCTGAATTCTGTGAGTGAAATGTAAACAGGCTGGAGCTTTTACTGAGATTCTTAAAAACCCCCTCATCTCTGTTATTCAAATTTCAAACTCTTAATCCTTTCACATTTCCCTGAGTTTTCAGAGTCCTTCAGGAGAAATATTGCATGGTATTTTCCAAAGCAAAAATGAAAATGCGCACTAGCCCAGGCGATGTTCAAACACGTTGGTTTTGAGCTGAAGAAACAACCCTCCGCATCTTTCATACCCGCAGGCCATACAGGAGTGGTGCCCGGCCTCACGCATTTCTCCCATTTCTCCGGCGTGCGCTGCGGGCAGAAGGCTGCAGAGCGCTCGCAGCGCAGCTTGGCGCTTCCTGTGTCAGCGCGAGAGGACGGGGCGCCGCGCCCCCAGCCCGGCACTGTTTCTGTGTGCCGAGGGGGGCTTCCGGGAGCTCGCACGTGGTGCATCAAACAAATAAAGTACCACGGCATTGTACATCCGATTCCCTCCACGTTTTGTGCTAACATTGGAAGCACCAATGGAAAAATAAAAAATGTTGAGAGCCATTTTGAGTCAATTGAGGGAGAAAGCTTTGCTTAATTTTCAAGTCATGCTTTTAATATTCGTGAAGGCACAAACAGTGCATGGAAGAGAGGTGTAATCTGCTTCAAAGACGCGAGCTCACCTTGTTATGTCGGCCAGGCGTGGAGGTCGCTGACAGAAATTCGTTAAATTTAACTGTAAAAGCTATTTTGTTTTGAAATATTCTGGCTTATTAAATCTGGTAAGTATATGCTAGGTACTTTGTAACTCTAGCTTTAAAAAAAAACCCAACAAACTTGCTCACTTTTTTCTGTTTGCAGCCCTTCCAAGGAGTAAATCGTTTGTTCTCACAGCTTTTTGCTCCTTGCTGTGTAAGTAGTACGCATGTTTTTCCCCAACTTTCAGCTCAAAACCATTGAAATAATTGAAATTGCTTTTCCAGTATTGGTATATTTTAAGTTTGGATGACTCTTTGATCCTGAGAGAGAAATCAGCAGCGTTTCTGGCAGCTGTGCAGTTCCTTCATCGCAGTGGAAACCTGCAGAAGGTGAGACCTTCCCCGCGCCCCGTGCAGCCGCCGGCTCCCCGCTGGGACCCGTGCCTGGGTTGGTGGCAGGGAGCTCCTGGTGTTCCTCACCCCCCTCTCCCCAGCCCATCCCAGAGACGCTCGCGTGGTGCTGACCCCGTGCGTGGAGACCACTGGGACCCTCTCAGTCACTGGGTGTTTGGGACGTTCGGTGCAGCTCGCGGCCACTTTGCCCAAGCGCCGAGCGGGGATTCTCCGGGCTGTCCTGTCCCCTCGCTGTGCCCTCTCTGCAGCGTTTCTCTGTGTCCTCTTGTCACCGGTGGCTCTGGAGCTTGTCAGGAGAGGACGGACCCCGCTGCAGCGCGGCTGTGGCTGGAGCCGCTGCGGTGAGGTGAGAGCGGCCGCCCTGGGGCAGCTCCAGAGCCTGTGTAAAGCGGCGCGGCTCCCGTCATGCCTGACTTCTTCCAGTAAAGCTGGCCATGAGCTCTGTTAACAGCTGGATTCGCGCGGCTCCTCGGGTGCGTGGTGGCTGTTTCTCGACAGCCAGGTCTCCTGTGCAAAGGCTCCTTTTGCTGCTGACCTACGGCACCGGCAACGCTCCTCTTGAGCTTCTCCTGCCTGCAAAGAGCCAGAGCTCGCTCGTCGCTGTGTGCCACGTTAGCAAGTTAAAACAAATTGGCCGATCTTTGATTTCCTACTCTTCACTTGTTGTCTGGTAACGCTTGTGACCTCTGGTGATGCTGGCACGATGCTTGCCTACCCCGAACGCTCGCCTCCGTGCCTGGTGCTCTGTGCTCAGGGGCCTGTTTCTGGTCCGTGTCAGTGCTAAGCAGGGATTAGTTTATTAGCTAAAGAAAAGCAAGTATTTGGTCAGAGAGTTTTATAGTTCTTGCTGTCCTCATCGTTGTTCCCTGTGCCCTGAGACTGTGCTGAGAGTTGAAATCTGGCTGTAGCTGTGTCTTTTTCTTAATTATGTCCTTTGAGTTATTTTCTGCAGGAGGCTGTGGCATTCCTGTCACGGAGGAGACCCTGTAAATATTTATCATATGTTCAGCAGTCAGGATCCATCGGCAGCGCAGCTGGATCCCGTGTGCCGAGATCCGCCCAGCTTCCCCGCAGCCACCCAGCAGCGTGAAGGCCGGGCACGGGAGCGGGCACGCGGCAGCCTGGGCAGCTCTGTCCCTGCGTGGCCGACGTGCCGGCTCTTCAGCGGGGTGGCTGTGAGCGCGGCAGAGCGCTCGGGCACGGCTCTCGGATGAGTTTGGCCATTAGGCCTTGGAAGCCGTTCCCCTGCGGAGCCTCCCCTCCGAACCTCTCGGGCCGTGGCAGTAACACGCGTGTCCAGGGCAGGGCAGGGCCGCACAGATGGGCAGGAACGCGTGCTGTGTTGCTGTCTGTGCGACTCCAGGGCCATTTAACCCCCTTTTCCCAGGGTGCTGGCTGTGCTGGCTGCCGACAGACTGCTGCTGGTTTCATGAGAGTATGGCAGAAGGCACCGCTTTCCCTGGAAGTGGAAGTAAACACAGAAGTGAAAATTTGGGTCAATGACATCCTTTTAGCTGAGAAACTGGTCAGAAAATGGCATTTTGATGGTTTTCTTTTCATATGAATTGAGTATTTCCACAGGTCTCCAAGCCACATGCCAGAAGCAGTTACCTTCCTGCCCCGTGACCGGAGTTTGTAGCTGCCCCGGCAGTTTTACCTTTATTGCCAATAACACCACGTGTGTTCAGCTTGGAAAATGTCTGAGAGCTCCTCGCTCAGGTGAGCTCAGCAACGCTGTGCCTGCTGGGCAGAGGTGGAAACAGAGATGATGTCTGCTCTGAGCTCTCCTCCTTTCTGAGACCTTACCAGAGCTTATTAATGACAGCGCAGAAAGTGGAGGTGACAAGACCTAAGAAGAAAATTTAGGTCATCTTTGGTTAATTAGTGCAGGATTGCTCCCTGTCCTCTAATTCCCACACAGCTCTGACCAGCACAACTAAAACTGACAGAGCAGTGGGGGGGGGTGGTCCTTAACCTTTTAGTTAAAAGACATAAAACCAACCAACCAAACACCCCCTCATCCCCAGCTGATGGGTGGGGATGACGCGCGAAGTGACGGAAGGGGAGAGGAGCCCCCGGCCGTGCAGGCTGTGCTGGAATCCCAGCACCCCTTTTCCGGCACTTGCAGGCAGCGGTGGGTTTGTGCATCCGCAGAGCCTGGGCGGGGGGGCACGCAGGGGAGCTCCTGCGGGACCCCGATGGCCTGCGGTGCTGAGACGGCGTGTGGCGCACGGGTGGGATGTGGGAGTGGGCACAGAGGCTCCCTCGGGTTCTCACTGGGCCTTGGACGCGGCGTCACTGCAAGGCTTGTCGGCCACGGCTTGGCCTCGGTATTTCTCTTGCTTGTATCACCACCTGGAAAAGCGGCCCAAGGGAAGCGGGGAGCCCTGGTTAGTGTTTGCTGTGTCCTTACAGGGGCTAACGTTATGAACCCACATACACGGAAGCTGCTGAAGTGTCCCCCTGAATTTGATGTTAAAACGGTAATTTCTAAAGGCTGAAGGTTGGTGTTAGGAGGGCTCACGTCCCGCTGAAACATCCCCAAGGGTTTGTAGTGCAGCGGGTTAACTGGTGGAGAATATTCAGCGTTGGAGCTTCAGGAGGTGGGAACTTTTCTCAATTTCCTTTTATCCTCTGCAAAATGCCCCTCTCTCCCTTCCCCTTTTCTTCCCCCCACCCCCTTTTCTCTTTATAAAGCTGGAATTCTTCCAGACTCTGCTCTGGGCTTGCAAGAAAACTTTACTGTGTAAATTTGCTCTTTGTGTTGGGAGTCCTTTGTTTAAACAGCATTGTGAGCTTGCTGGGGAGGGATGGAGAGAGGGGGAGCTGGGAGGAAGAATTTGAAAAGCCCTGACCCCTGATGAATAAAATCCAGCACATTAACACATTCTTCAATAAATTCATGATTGCAGATAAGGTGGGAGTCCCCAGGGCCGGGCTTTTCATTAACCCCCTGCTGACTAACCCAAACAGACGGCAGTGTTTTGTTAGCGCGCCAGGACAAGCAGACCCCTTTTGTGGCGGAGGGGCCGAGCGCGCATGGGGAGATCTCCGCTAGGAAGCCAGGTTACAAAATGGGACTCTATTTCAGAACAAACTCCTTTTGGTTAGTTTGATGAGATTACAGAAGGGAAAAGGCTTTAACAAGGGGCTTATTGGAGCTAAGTAACTGTTCTGAATACAGTGGGGAGCAGGGCAGAAAACATATGATTCCCAAGTAAATAGGCACCTCTACAGTACGGCTGAAACCACGGAGCTGGCCGTGCTCAGCGTGGTGGTTACGTGGCATGCGCGGACGCTTGGAGGCGTGAACACGTGTGGGACTCCCGCGATAACCCGCTCATGGCACCAGGCACGCGGCCTGGCACCGCCGGCCAGGGCTGCCGCAGCGCCGACGCGTCCCTTGGTGCTGCTTCCCATCCACGCGCCGCTCTGGGCCACAAAGCAGAGGTCATTTGTTCGTCCATTCATTTGTTTGCAACGGGCCGTTTAACCTCAGGGGCTGTGAGGGTGCTCACATATGATAAATACACATATGCTCACACCCCAGGTTGTGAGGGTGCTCACATATGATAAATAATTCCAAATTATTTCCTGTTGCTGCTGAGAGAAACATTTTGTCAATTTCCATGGAAAATACTTACTCTCTTGCCTGCGCTCCTGGCCCCACGGGCCATCTCCTCTCGTAAGCGCGAGGAAACACCACGTACCCCTCAGTTCAGGTTTCCCTGACTGATGGCTGATGCCCTCAGCTCTGAGCTCTCCCTGTGTCTAGCACAACGCCCCGCACGGCTTTCGGCCTGAAACAACCCCAGTGGCTTGCACCGCGTGTGAATAACCTCCGAAACGTGTTTGCCTTGTAAGCGCGATCCACCTTATCAACGCTCTCGCTTACAAGCCCTCGCGAAGGCAGCCCGTTGTGTCAGAGATTGCTGCCACTTCAGTGCCATTTAGCATTTCTCCAGTGCTCCGTCGCATTGCCGAGAAGCACCTGGAAAGGACAAACCTGGGTGCCTGGGAGGGAGCGGCAGGCTCAGGCTCCGGCTGCGGGCGCCTGTGAATTGCTGCCTGTCTGCCTTGTGCCAGGCTGAGGGGCGTTTCCCTCTGAATTTCCCCAAAATATCCCCAGAGCCCCCTGCTAGCTGCTGCCCTAGCAAAGGGAACGGGTTTAATGCTTTGCACACATGGCTCCGCGGGGCTGACGCGTTTGACTGGAAGGAGCAGTCGCAGCTCCTTCCCATGGAAAATCCATCTGTTCCCCTGCATTCCCTGGTGCGTGGGGTCTCGGTGCCGGGGCGGGGGCGATGGCAGAGCGGGTATTATTCACCGTGCACCCCGCTCGGCTGAGTGACGCTGTGTGGCGCTGGAGGTGGTTAGGAGGGGTCACTCAGGCGTGTTCCCCCCCTTCCTTTTCCTTCACTTATTATTTGAGACTTTGCTTTGTAAGAAAAGCCTATTTTTACACGTGGGGCTGTGTTATTGATTCCCTCTGGCTGTGTCCCTGCTCCGCAGAGGGCCGCGCAGCCCCTTGGAAGAGCACTGAGGGCAGCCAGTGCCGGGGGCCAGGGCCCAGGTGCTGCGGCCGGGCTCCGCAGCGGGGGGCTGCAGGAAGGGTCTTCTCAGGGTGGAGGCCTGGGGATTAACCTGAAGGCAGGGGTTTTGTGGATTTTTCCCCTGGAATATTTTAAGCTCAGCTCTTTTCAGACACTGGTAGCCCTCCAGCAGGACTGCGGAGGGATGGTCGCGAGGCAGTGGGAGTGTGCTTGCCGCCCTGAGGACTGCCGAGCCCCGAGCCCTGCCGAGCTGACGGTGGGCGCGGGCTGCGGGAGCGCTGCCGCTGCCAAGGACGGCTGCGTGGACTCCAGCCTCAGCCCCAGCCGCGCTCACCTGGTGTCCGCTCATCTCTGCAGGATCTCGGTTTTGGGTTGGCCTCCCTCACGGCCCGGCAGCATGTGCTGGTGCTGGCAGCCGGCGGCACAGACTAGGGCATTGTTGCTCTCCATCCTGAGCTGGCTGTTGCTGAACAGTCATTAACTGATGGTGACTGGCCCAGTTGCTGGCCTGGCCGGGTGGGTGGTCAGCCCGGCTCCCTGGTCCACCCACGCCTGGCTGCAGCAGCTCTGCCCCCCGCATGGCCGGCACGTCCCCAGGCAGGGCATCCCGCACCCTCTGCGGCCGGCGCCTGGGAGATCGCACGTGGCCGGGGGACGGCACAGGTAGCTGCTGGCCTGACAATGAAGGCATTTTTATCTTAATTTGAGCTGTTACGAAGCATCCCTTTTCCGTGATTTGTGGTGCCCAGATCAGGCTAGGAGACGCACGTGGGTCCAGCTCTGCTGGCAGGGAGCGTTCCCGGTGGGACCCCGGCGGGGCCGTTACAGCCCGTAACGGGGCTGGCTGGGCCTTTCAGTAGTTTAAAGGCTGTTTGTGTTTGATGAGCTGATGCGTATCAAATGCAATCCAGCTTCCCACTGTCTGCTCTGTCAGCCCCCTGATGTTGGCCTTTGACAGATAAAGCACCCCCTCCCCGAATTTCTGATTTCACACTGATGCACAAACATTCTTTGGCAATTTGAGCCCATTGTATTAAAGTAGTTAAATTCCTTAAGCATGTGCCTCTGAGTATACAGCAGTGATGCTCCCTACAAAAACAGCAGTGTGGTGGCAGTGCCAGCACTCCGGCCGCATCGGGAGGCCCACGGCGGTGACGGTTCCTCTGGGCCGTGAGGCAGCAGGAAGGGCAGAAAACCTCCTGAGGATGTGCCCACGCCACGGGCGCGCAGCGCCAGGGAGGCTGCGGCATGTCCTGAAACACACGGGCGTCCCTCGCTGTCTGAGGTGCTGCTGCAGCCGGCGCAGCGGTGCGTTCCGGCAGGGTCCGCAGCCTGGGTGTCTGAAGAAGCGGTACTCACACAGCCCAAGGAGTGTGGGGTGTGGGCTGGCTGCTGTTGGGGGGCGGTGAACGAGGAGGTGTTAAACCGCCTGTCTTGCAAACTGCCTTGGCCTTGGTGTTGGAAAGCACTCTGGCCACCCTAATTTCTGAACATTGTGGGATTTGGCTATCGGGCCTGTTCTGGAAGCCTCTTTCCCCACCCAAGAGTGCCCGCGGGGTCCAGGAGCAGCCCGGGAATCAGGAAGAAAGGTCCCAGGAAGAGAAGCAGCTTTGGCAAATGCAAGGATTTAATTGTTCTTTGCTACGTGGGAGAGCTGGAGGGGGGCACCAGTGTGGGGGTCGGTTACAGTCCTGCGTCTGCTCTGCTAGCCCGTCCCTCAGAAACTGCCCCGCGTGATGCAGTCACTTGTGAGTTAAGATTTAGTTTCAAATGTCTTAAGTTATTATTGATGCTTGAAAAGGTTACATCTGCAACTCATTTTCTATGTCACTGACGTTCTTTTCTGACAAATAATTTCAGAAATATGCAGCAAAATGTTTTGGCCCACAAATGCTGCAGCTCACCAAGTGTGCAGACCACATCTTTACACATTTTGTGAGAGAAAGCTTAACTCCTCGTGTGCTTGCACAGCTCTGCCCGCCTCAGCAGGGCTCGGGGCTGCCGGGAAGCGCTCGCTGCTGACCAGACCCTGCTGCTAACGCAGTGCCCGGCGGGGGTGACGTGGGGCGCGGCGGAGCGGAGGGTGCGGGGCAGCAGCAGTGCCCCCCCTCACCGCTCTGCATTGGGGCTGGCGTGGGTTGGGGCTGCGGGGGGCTGGCTGTGTCCCTTCTCCAGTGCTTGATGCATGATGGAAGCCCAAGGGCAGAAAATAGGTAGGTGGCCTGTTCCGGTGACAGCCACGTCTTTCGTTCTAGAGAAATGCGGTTTGGGAAGGGAGCAGTCCTGGGTGCCAGTTCTCTACAGGTTGGTTGAAACACAGGCTTCAAAGTGCAGGTGTTAGGTGGGGTCAAGACCTGGAAGAGCTTCAGACATCGCACAAGCCACACATCTGGGAGAGAATTTGATCGTTTTGCTGGTGTAGTCAGACACTGGGTTTGCCACTGCATCCCAGCGCGCTGCTGGGGCCGCTCCGTTCCCTGGCTCCCAGGCGTGCTCCTGGCAGCTGTACAGCGGCGGAGGGAAGTGCTGTCACTGGGCTTCCCCGCTGCTGTCACAACGTGGTGATGATTCCAGGGAGATACAATCCAGACTGTTGAATGAGAGAGCGGTGAGTGACCTTGGCTTTCTGGTGAATGCCCAGGTGTAAAAAGGGGAAATAAGAGAGTGTTGCCTCCTAGGAATCATCAGCAAAGCCAGGCGTCACTCATGTAGTTTGCTTTGGAAGGTGGAACTTGTCTTTTATTTACCAAGCGCTGCTGATGTCCAAGATAACATTTATATCAGATGGAAGCTTTTAAAGTGCTGCTCAGCCAGGGCTGCTGACCTTCTTCTGCTCTTATTAAATGTGACGCATTGACACCCTCTCTCCTGTTATCTGAACGGCCAGCCTGGCTGAGAAAGGTGGCTGCTGGAGCGAGCTGGGTGAGGTTAGATGTCATCCGCGTGTCTCTGCTTGACGTGCCTCTGCAGGCAGAGCTCAGCGGGAACTTTGCTATTGGGATGAAAGCCGTAGCTTAACCTATGGGCGGTTTGAAATAACTTCATTGTGGAATGGTATCCAGAGTGAAGATGGGACTCCACAGGAACGCTTCCCTTTCCCCAGCTCGCCTTTGTTGTTGCTTCTTTGGTGAATATTAAGAGGGGTTGCTGACCCTTGCAGGCCCATGACCTCTGTATCTGAAAGGCTGGTGGAGGAGAGCTTCTTCTCAACCTTGCGTGCCAGTCTTTCCCCAGCGACCTTCTTTCTTTGGCAGCGTGACACTATGGAAATGCAAGCTATGGAAATGCACCTTCAGAGCCGCCACCCTTGGAGCAGATTTGGTGCGCTCCCACCATGTGCGGCTGGCTGCTCTGCTCCGCGTCCCTTGGGCAGGGTCATGCCTCCTCCGGGAAGGGAATCGGCAGGCAGTCTGGCTCACATCCTGCAAGTGAGACCGGGTGGATCATGTGCCTGATAAAAAGGTCCAGAGAGCACAGAGGAAACCTATCTGGGAGGAATGCGGGAGGCACGCAGCTGTAGGCTGCGCGTTGATCTAAGGAAACGGCACATGAAAGTCTGCAGTGGCTCGCCTAAGCAGCTTCTCTGTGCAGCGGCGTTGCTGCGCCGTTACACCCTGCATGCACGGGCTGCCCCGTCCATCGCATGCCATCTTGCTGCCTGGCTCTTCCATCGCAAGGGCGACACCTGGAATACAGTGCGTCATTGTGAAGTTAAAATCTGTGACCAGATTTTAACTTTACAATGTCCTCCTGTTCAGGCGCTGGGCACCCTGTGTGTCTGTCAGGAGCTGCATGGGCACATTTCCCCGACGCAGGGGAAGCTGCAGCGAGGGTACGAGGCAGCCCCCAGTCCGACTCCCACCCTGCGCAGCTGGGCACAGCACCTCTTCCCCCGCAGGTGTGGGAACGCGTTCCTTAAGGACAGGGACACCCGGGAGGGAATTTGGTGAACTCAGTGGAAAGGTTCTGGGTCACCGCACAAGGAGGAAAGGCTCGGGTAACGCCACCCCTCAGAATCCGCTAACACGGCTGGCCCAGGCGGTGCGGCCAGACCCAGCTCCGGGTCCGGCGACCCACTTCGCGCCTCCCCGCCAGCCTCGCGCTCCCCTCGCCCCCACCGCGGCGGGGCGGGACGCAGCGCGCGGGCTCGGGCGAGCGGGAGGGGGCTTCTGGGCTGCCATTGGCTGGAGCTGGCCAATCCCGGCTGGCCCCGCCCCCGACAGGTATATAAGGCGCAGCGGGAGCAGCTGGAGCGTTTTTCCTGCGCTTCGAGCGCGAGTGGCGCTGTTCGCGGCTCGGCTCGGCTCGGCTCGGCTCGGCTCGGCTCGGCTCGGCTCGGCTCGGCTCGGCTCGGCTCGGCTCGGCTCGGCTCGGCTCGGCTCGGCTCGGCTCGGCTCGGCTCGGCTCGGCTCGGCTCGGCGCGCAGCAGGTGAGCAGGCAGCGTTCCCTGGCAGGAGGGTGTGACCTTCCCAGTCTGCACACAAGCATTTTGGAGGATGGGAGTTAATTAAAGAGACTTGATAGATTCTTGCTTGTCTGTAATAGGAACTGTAAGAGGATCCGTGATCTGCTGGTGGACTGTGCTCAGAGTTGTGTTTGTTTCCCCTTGTTGCTGAAGCTCTAAATGAGCTTTCTGGCTGTAGCAAGATCGATGTGCACCAGGGTTTGATAGAGCTAATCGCAGAGAACACCTCGTTCCACCAGAGCAAGCGACGTGAAAGCGAGTGTTAGATTTAGGGCTGACCCTCGCCGCTGGTGGGCGCCAGCGGGAGCTGGGTGCTTGCGGAGCTCGGCCCCGGTGCTGCGTGGAGCTGTGACTGGCGCAGCATGGAGCAAGGGCAGTGCAGCCTGTCCACCTGCACCAGGGATGTGGTTGCGTCCCCAGAGGGTCGTGAGGGGACTGTGGTGGGGGCTTGCCCAACTGAGGAATGAGGAAACTTCCCCGCAGTGTCATACCAAACTTTTACACTTTTCTGAACAAGTAATTATCATTTCCTTGGTATTCCCAGGCTACCTGCCTGCACTGTGTACTTGAGGTGATGTTTTCTGTGGTATTTTTCTCAACAAGATAATGGAAAAATGCTGCTTCTACCTCAGGTTAAGCTCTTTGCTTGTGGGAAGATCATTAATTCAAGCTATAGCCACAACTAAAAAATATATTGCTCCTTAGACCTCTGCTTCATTTCCCAAATGTAAAATGGCAACATGCAGGCTTTCTTCCAGGGAGACTTATGACAAAGGAGTGCGGTGCTGAGGTGAGATGGACCTGTGGCACGACTGGGGGCTGTGGGGATGCGGCTTCTGCCTTGACAGAGCGGGCATAATCATTGTGTTTTTTCGAATGGGTCCTTGTATTTGAAATTATTTCCTAGGCTGGCCCTGACTTGGTTTCATAGCCTCCTTCTTGGCTCCATGTTGCAGTTCCACAGGGTGGCTGGCAGGACGTGCTCCTGTGGGAGCCAGTGCCTGCAGCCAAACCTGTCCGTGGTGCTTTGCATGCGATGACTCAGCCAGCCCTCCTCTCTACCAAGGGGGAAGATCTCCCTCCTGGATGTTTGTTTTCTAATTCTGGTCATTTCTTTGTAATTTGCAGAGTAGGTGCAAGATCAATAGAGTTGCTTTGTAAATTGGTGATAGGAAACATAATTAACAGTGTTAGGGATTTAGCTAACAGTGTTGGTTAGGAATCCTAAAGAGCCGCCTAATTTGTGGCATGGCTTTTGACTGGGGATTTGGCTGACTTGATCGGGCAAAGGTGGCAAGTGAGACACTTGTCACTTGTTCGTAGGTGAGAATATGGATTAACCTGGAAAAAGCAAACGTGTGTGAAGTGTATGTGAGATGCTGCTAGTACAGGAGGCTTTGAGACATAAGTCACCTCTAGAGCCTTCAGGCAATGAGCTTAAAACCTGCATGGAAGTTATTTACATGGGGCAAGTTGTGGGCAGTTCTTGAGCTGATGATGATCCTGGGCAACAAGTAGGTGTTTCCAGGAGTCTTTCTCTCCGTCTCAGGTCTGGGGGTGCTGATGGCCCAGAGGCTCCCAGGAGAGCGAACGCGGAAGGCCCAAGCAGAGGCGGGTGCTGGGAGGGCGGTTGCTTTCCCTGCCCTCAGGGTGCCAGGCTGCGAGGGGGAGCAGAGCTGTGGGTCAGGGCAGCTCGGGGTCGGCAGTGCACGCGCAGCTCTCCTGCATTGCCCCAGCCCAGCTGCTTGGTTCAGAACGGCTTTGGTGAGCCCTGCCTGGAGAAGGGCCTTCAGGTGACAGCTGGCTTATGAATGCTTGTGCTTATGCAGCCCATAGCTGTGAGAACCAGCTCCCCAGCATTGCTGGACCTGGAAAATGTGGTGGTGTAACAATTGTATAACAAGTCACTTAAACTGCATTCTAACGTATGTGAAAGCAGAGCAAGGGGGGGACCCCGTGGATGTTTCTGGGCTCCTGTGGTGTCTTCAGGCTGGGGGTGTTGGAGCTCCCCATCCGTGCTGGTGGAGCTGGTGCTCTGGAGGGGTCCCCTCAGCCCTGCAGCACCCAGTTGGGTGCACCCCGGGCGCTGTGCTCAGACCAGGGCTGGTGTTGAGGGGAGCTGGTGTGTGAGCCGCGCTGGTCTTTTCCCGCTGTGTGCCATGCTGTTGCGTGTGGGAGGAGGGAAGGCTAGAGCTGGTGGCTGCTCTTGGTGGGCTTTGTGGCCCCGTGAGCTGTGGCATGTGGCCCTTGCCAACGGCCAGGAGAGCAGGTGCTGGTCTGGAGCTGTCTGAGCCCTGTGTGGCTCCCACCAGCACCACAGGCCAGGGCCAAGGCTGGGCACGCCGCACCTCTGCGGCTCTCTGCTCCGGCGGCAGCTCAGCTGCCCGGCCCCGTGGCAGTCTGCTGTGGTGCCCCACAGTTCCATTGGTGCTGCAGCTGGACTCTGCCCCACAGAGGGTGGGCACCACAGCGGTGGGGCTGTGCCCATCTCACCCATTCTTTGGAGGCACGGCGGGGGTGGCCCTGGTTGCTTCCATGCCGCTGCCTGCTGGGGCTGGATGTGACATTTGGCTGGTGTTGTGAGGCCACTGGGACTGTGGAGCTCTTTCTCTGCAGCTTGTTCTCCTGGGGCACAAATTCCATCTCTTAAAAAGCACTTAATAAACGAACAATGGCTTGAAAGGAGGCAGTGAAGGGAGTGACATCCCAGGGAGGCAATGAGGAGCTGGAGCAGGAGAACCTGCGAGGAGTGCCAGCGCAGAGCTGCTTGCAGGAAGGGCACTGGCTTCACCTCCTCTGGGCGAGAGCCCTAGTGCCACCATCCTCCCATTACCTCTGCCCGTTCCAAACTGGTGGCAGTTAGCAGGGTGCGTGGTGCCAGCGGTTCGTAATCCTGTTGTAGATGGGGAAGCAGAACCTGAGCCTCTGATTTGTTTGCATGCTGCGGAGCAAAGGGAGGTGCATACTCAGGCGCTTCCTCTGGTTGAAGCGCAATGGGGACTTTGGGGAATAAATAATGTGATGACACCAGGACTTACACGCTTGTTCAGCTGCATTGATTTCATTCAAAGGGTCTTGCAGTTGTATTGATCTGGGTCTTTCTGCTACCTGCAGAGCCTGGGGAGCGGGAGGGCTGGGCCCAAACCCAAGGAGCGCGTGTATGGTATCGTACCAACGCCTCTCGGTGCTTTGCAAACAGCTGCTCAGCACCCCGGGGTGTTTGCCCAGGTGCCTGCGCAGGGGAAGTCTCCCCAAAGGGCGATGTCGTTAATTGTACGGATGGGTGAGCAAGAACCTCTATCTGTTTATGCTCTTTAATTACTCCACTGAAACGACTTAATGCATAGGCTAACCTAACAGAATTAACAACAGTAAAAAAGACCCTAAGCACCCCCATCCCCACCGCAGACCAGTCTGTTTCTTCCGTGCGCTCGCCCTGTGCCAGAGTTCCTTGCCCCTCTCATCAGGGAAGAAGCAGTCTTCAGGGTCACTTGCCCTCCCCGGCTGTGCCAGGCCGTGTCTGCCCCCGACCCTCCTGGCTCACCCCCTCATTCTTAACCGGGGGCTCTGCTCTTGTCTCTCGAGGGCTGAACTTGTTATAATGAATCACACTTGGCATATCTCCCTGTGGTGCCTCTCCAGATAAAAGTGGTCCCAGCTCTCATGCTCTATTTCTGTTTTGTTTCTGTATGTGACAATTTTCCCTATACAAAACCCTCTTTTGTCAGTTTGTAGAAGAGATTATGGGGAGACAAGAGCCTGCATTTTTTATATCCATCTTGCGTTTTCTCATGGCTCCGCGAGTGGCATTGTTCGTGGCCAAGGAACAATGACATTTTTCTGTTCCCATATCTGATGTGATTAAAGGAGCTGCAGAGCAGAAGTTACACTGAAGATTATAATGAACAGAGGAGACCTTGCTCCTGGACATGAGATGCAAGGGAAGATTTTGGCCCTGGACTTGCTTCCTCTAAAATAAATCCCCTTTTTTTCTAATCCGCAAAAACGCCTGGAGTTATGCCCTCGATAAAGACTGTAAGTGGATAGAGTGCATCCTTCGTGTGCTCTCCTAGCCCCAGAGTGCCTTCGTGTTGGGCTCAGCGTGAGAGCAGCCACCTGTGCTCCCCAGGATGCTGCGTGGCCGCGGGTGGGAAGAGTGCGTTGACATGAAAAAGCAGAAGGAAAAGACTGGCCAGCAAGCTGTTAGGTGAGGGGCTGTAGCCCTTTTAAGAAGGCCACAGAGGAACTTGCATTTAAAAATTTCTAGCTGAAAGGGGCCTGAGACATCTGTCAAAGAGCAGGAGGTGAGAAAGCTGGCTCTCTCTGGCTGGGCTCAGGCTCTCTTTAATGGCAAGGAGAGTCCTGCTGAGGGCTTGTTGAAGAGGCTTGGGAACTGCTGAGGGCTTTTTAGCCTCGTTTCCTGAGGAAACCAGGAGTATGCTGTTTGTTCCTCACCTGCTAGAGTGAAAGCCCTGTTGCCAGGTTGTGACCTGATGGGTGGAGGAAGAGGTGTGGGAGGGCTGAAAGGATCAGGCTGGTGGCCGCTCCAGCCCTGGCGAGGTGGAGGAGCAGGCTGTGTCCTGGTGCCTGCCCTCAGCTGGCCAGCGCAGCCTGGCTGGGCGCAGGGATGCGTGGGGAGCAGCTGCTGAGGGGCCGAGCCCCAGCCGCAGCTCGGCGTGGGGTGTTCCTGGAGGGCAGGGTGCAGCCAGGAGGGGTGTGCATGGGGCACTGCATGCACTGTGACCTGGGGATGGGGAGGATGGGCTGGTGCGTGCTTTTCAGTGGGAAGGACCTCTCTGCTGATGGGCAAAAAGGCCTCTGAGGCTCTCTTCTCTGTGCTTCTCTTACCTGGGAGCCCTTGCCCCTCTCGGAGGGGAAGCTGCCTTTGCCTTTCGGGGCAGGAGGGCTATGTGGAGGCCAGTCTGAGTTCTGGAGGGGAAGGATTTGTTTCCTGCCTCCCTAGGATTTGCCCACAGTCTCCCTTGTCTGCTGGGGGGTGCTCAGCCTTCACATCCTTTTCTTCTCTTTTCCTGCAGCTTGCATTGTCATGTGCTTCGTTATTGACATGTTAAATGGCCCCTCCGTAGGCTCCCAGGCACTTCTGCTGCTGAAAAGAGGTTAGAGTCAGGCTGTGATGGGGTAGGGCCCTGCTTTCAGTGCCGGTGGTGGGAGCCGGTGTGCTGGGCAGTGGCGGCCACAGCCAGGGACCCTGCTCTGGGCTACCCCGGGTGCAAAGCACAGGCATGGTGAGTCCACAGAGATCCAGGAGGCACCAAGGAACCTGGGTGGCTGGGATCTTCCCAGGTACTGGGACAACTGAAATCCAGATGTGGACAAGCAACAGATCTTGCTGGTGACAGCAGTGGATGAGGCAGCCTGATCTGGTAACTGTGTGGCCAAGTCCTACAAGGGCCAGTGAGACCTCGTGGAAGCTGGACTGGCAAAGCTTAAGCTAACTGCCAGCCTGATGTGGGCTCCTGACCACCAATCTCTAGGAGCTGTGAGCATTGCTGGTGGAGAGGTGGGAGCTTGCTGTCACCTGAGGATGCCTGCCATCCAGGCTGATTTCAGAACCCCTCTCCTTCCTTACAAGGCACCACTGGTCTATGTTTTGGTATATCTCCCTGATGTTCTCCTAGATCTTATTCTCCAGGCACAGAGCTTTAGGCTGCTACTGGTAACTTGGACAAATACACACAATGTGCAAAATAGCTGGGCAGGAACTGATCTCAGCATCTGTCCCCCTCTGGCCCTGGATTCTCATTCCAAAAGCTGGGGATTGAGTGGCAGCCTGGGGAAGGACCAATCTGTCTGGGCAAGGAGCTCAGATCTGCTGCTGTTGTGGACACCTGGGGCACAGGGGAGGCTGTTCCCAGCTGAGGGGTGCCGCAGGGGATGGGGAGTGGTGCTTTCTGAGAGCTGGCGAGTGCTTGTACGGAAGGTGGATGTGTGCTGAGTTAGCATAAAGAGCAGTGACAGGTCTGTTTGTGGGGAGGGGGGTACACAGGAGCACAAGGTGAAGACAGTCTCGTACTTTTATTTCAGTTTTCAGAGTTGTGGAAGAAGGGTGTCTGAGGCCTTTCAGTGACTGGCACTCTTGCATGCAATTAGTCACCCTGGAGCTGGCGTCAGAAGGAGCAGGACATGCTTTGTATTGCAGTTGTGTTCTTCACTGCACTCACTGTTTGCTGTACACATTTGTTTTTCCTCTTGCTAACCTCTCTGTGGGCTCTTGCACCAAAAACAGTATTTACCAATGCATATTCCATCTACGGTGTGGTGTGGAGACGCGCGGCTGGAATACCAAGTCATCTCCGTCACAAGGCATGGCTGGTTCCTGCAGGAGGCCCTGCTCCGCAACAGCGTGAGCACCACTTCTGCAGACCTGGCTGGCGGAGGCCAAAGAACGGTTAACTCCTGTTCCCAAATGCTTTTAACTGTGACCATCTGTCCTGTGACTGTGGGAGGCCTGGGGATCTCTTGCCGAGGGACAGAGGTTCCCCTCTGCTGTCCATCGTCTCCCCAGGAGGCAGGGTTGGTGAGAGCGTGGAAATGGGGTGTCTGGCAGCCGTCTGCTCGGCGTGCCAATGCGGTCTGTGCCTGCGTCACTGCGCTCTGCCCAGCGTCACTGTGGGACTTGGGAGCTGTTTGTAAAGTTGCCAGAGCAGGGATTTGGGTGCTCAGGTCGGCTGGATTTGGTTCTTATTTTTCAGAGTTACTCTCTGGAAGTTACTCTTGCTTGATGTTTTTCTTTGGGTTCACGGAGGCAACTTCAATGACTGCGTATGTATAAAAGGAGAAGGTGGTTTATAAAAAAAATCAGGTTTCTGGTGACAGCTGCTGTTACTGCGCTTGGTTTTGCATGGCCAGAACAGAAGAGATTTCTGTCCTGAGGTCCCTATGCTCTTACTAGGCAAAAAGAGGGAGGTGCTGGGTGGGGTAGAGCTGCAGTAGGCACGGTGTGACGCTGGAGGAGACCCCGTGGTGATGGGACACCCTCCAGCTCTGCTCACCTCTGCAGTTTCCTCAAATGCATCATTGACTGCATTGACTGTGGCAGTGGGGAAATGTGTTCGTGCTTTCCCCTGGAAGGAGGGAAAAACCCAATTTCTTTTCTAAAAAAAAAAATCCTTGACAAGCTCTTTCCACAATATGTATGGTCTTGTATCAGCATGGAAGGGGTTAATCCTGGCTTGAAGGGCAGAGGGCTGCTGTCAGCCAGGCAGCACAGTACCTAGTGTGTTAAACAGGAAGCTGTACGAGGGAGAAAATCTTTTCTACCCACAAGGTGAGGCAGGAATCAATGAATCAAAGACATAGGTATTTCATAAAGCATGTGGCAGGAGGCAGCTCTTGGATTACTAGGAATAATGTGATATATTAGCCCTTGATTTGGCAGAGTCTGCCTTATACTAAAGAGGAGGAGAGTGTAAATTGTGATGATTTGTGTCGAGTTTCTGACATTATCTTGGCAAAAAAGGGCCATCTGTACAGATAAATGCGCTTGATTGAAATTTTGTGTGTGCATTTTAATATGCACTTTTTTTTCCTGTGATTAGAGAGGTCCTGTGTAAAATGAGGCTTCATAACAAATATAATTTGCAGTCTGGGGGAGAAGACCTCTGTGTGATTTTACTTTCCTTAAGGAAATGATTTTGCCACTACCAAGACCCTCAGGGTTACAATGAAGCATCCCAGGGTGAGGGCCACGGCTGTGCGTGGAAGAGGAGGTCCTCGGTGCGGGTCAGGGAGCTCCCACTGCGCCGAGCCTCAGAAGGTGCGTGCCTCCTGCCCTCAGAGTACGGAGATTCCAGATACCGCGCCTTTCCTGGGGAGGCTGCAGGGCGGAGGGTGTGCGCTACCCTGGATATTGCCAGCTTCCCGTGCGGAGCAGCTCCTGTGGCTTGACACGGGGTTGACAGGTGCTCGTGGCGTCCCTCCGGCATGCTGGAAATGGCGGGACAGCACCGGAGAGCCCGGCTGCAGAACGACCTGGGAGAAGACGAACAAAATGCCAAGGGTTTTGTTAGTGGGAGCTCCGCTGCTGTGTTCTCTGTGCAGTTGGCTCAGCTGCTTTCCCCTGCAGCACTACCTGCTGTACGCTGTAAATGAAGCTTGCCTGTAAATAAGAGAGAAAACATCCTCATTCTCCGTTGTTCGGAGTTAGAGCTTCAGCTGCCTGTGAGTGGAGATAAGTGAGGATGTTTATGCTCCGGTTTTGTGTTGATGGACCTTTTTTCTGCATTAGTTGCTTGGTAGTTGCTCTATATACAAATGCACGTTGCTCTTTCTGTCTGTGCATTGCAAATCCCACCTACCAATAAGCTGGACGTACTGTTAAAGTCATCACTACCCAAACAACTTGCTTTGTGTTTAGGCTTTCAAGTCCAAGGGTTTTAGTTTGTGTCTAATGCTAAATTCCAGCTTGTGGCATTGCGGGGCTGCAGGTTGTTTGTCTCTACAGGAGTCAGGCTGTACTGTCAGAGTGGGCTGTGAGGATGTGAAGTTTTGGACCATGTATGTCTCGCTGACTGGAATTCAATTAATTGCTCTGATTTTGTAGGGTAGAGCAGTGGCTGAGTGAAGTATATGCCTGTGGAGGTAAGGTCAGTGCTGGATTCAGATGGTCACACTGGGATCTGGTGCTGTGCAGACAAGACCGTGCTGAGCGTGCCTGCCGGGGCTGTGCAGAGCGGCGGGTTCTGTGTGCATATGGGCGTAGAAGTCTTATAGCATGTACCTGGGGAACACATTTTAAAAATGGAAGGAGGTCATGCCAACACAGGCCTCTGATGAAGTTCCTTAACCCTTTAAGGACAGATCACACTTCTGACGGATGACAGTGGAGCCGTGCGTGGCCAGGACCCTGGCTGCAGGGTCTGGCAGAAGGGTGGAGCGGGGAGAGGACCGGCGCAGGTCCCAGCACCATGCCGAGGGGCCTGAGGAGCCCCTGCGCTGCTGGCACAGTGCGTGGCTGCGGGCAGATGGCCCGCGGGCGGGCTCTGCACAGGATGCTTTGAACACTAATGTAACTTCCCTGACCATAATTCTTTCTCCTCCATTATTTCATTGGCTCTAAGTGTTCCCGCTTCATATAACCCTGCAAAATCAACAGTTGAATTTAATATGACTGAGTAATTCATATGGCACAGGTACTGACAGTGGTAATTCAGCCTCTAAATTATGATCATAAATTTCCATGGCATGGCACGGCATTGCCGAGGGGGGTGATGATTTTATTGGGCAGAGCAGAGTCACTCAACTCATTAAACAGGGAGAGAAACGTTTGGCAGCCTGGGGTGCGGCACAGTGTACGCGTGGCCGGCTCGCAGCACGGGCGGGTGCCAGGGTGTGCTGGGGCAGCGCGACACCAGCCCGCTTGGACCTCTGTTAAAAGCGTCTGTGCTTGCTCTGGTCCCCGGCAGAGGTGGTGGTGGCTCTGCAAGTGCTGCCTGCATCCAGAGAAGAGCGAGCAGCGCAGTGCTGGCGGCTGGTCGGCGTCAGGTGAGGGTGACAGCAAAAGGCAGGCAGGTGGACGGGGGGTGGATGTGCCTCGTGCTCCGGCGGTGGCGATGCCTGGTGGTGGCGATGCCTGGCTGTGCTGACCGTTAGCTCTGGAGCCAGGCTGCAATGGTCACATTTACAGGGCTGACTTGGTAAGATGAGAGATGTAAATTTCTGTGTCAAGAGGTGAGTCAGGTCTCTTAGTGCTCTGCTGAATCGCAATAAAATAGTCTTTAAACAGGTTATAATTTGATTTATTAAGAGACTAAAACCTACCTATTGCTTCCTGTTCCTGTATTAGGAAAGACCAGTTTTGACCCGTGTATTCCCTGCTGAGCTCAGCTGTGGCTTTAGGTAAAGAGATACTGTGAGCAGGGGGCACCCCACGCCGTGAGCGCTGGGGCTGGGAAACGTGATGCCTCTGGTGCCCGGGCGGTGAAGTGGAACGAGGGGGAGCGGGAAGAAGCAGCATGGGTGTTGCACGTATATGGGAGCCAGGTGCCTGGCGATCTCGTGGAGGTGGTGATGGCACGCTGGGCTTCTGGTCACACACAGCATCTCTTGGCTCAGAGCCGGCGCTGCTGCGGCTGCAGCTGGGTAACCTTGCCATGGGCACTGCTGGGCTCTGAGCCAAGAGATGCTGTGTGTGACCTAACAAGTGGGAAATGAAGGGCAGGTGCCCAGGACCCACCAGGCACGCAGGGGCTCCCACCTGCGATGGAAGTGCGGCGTCAGGCGTGGGAAGCACGCTCTGCTGCTCAGCCCAGGCTAGGGGAGCCTGCGTGCACTGGACCAGGGCCGGCTCCTGACTGGTTTGCAGGAGCAGCCCCGCTCACTGGTCGCGGCATTGGTGCTGCTGTGCTGGCTAGCATGCACGGGGGTGTCGTGCCAGGGCCGACTCCTTGGCCGAAAAGTACAGGTAGGGCCTGAGCTAGTGAACCGTGGGAGGGGTTTATGAGCCAGACATGCAAGAATGGTCCAGAGTTAGAGAAAATGTATTTATTACAACACTTTTCGTGGGCAAGGTATCATTTTGTCAAACTTTATTAGAAAAAGTAATTAATGGGCTGTAAAAGGTGCTAGTGCGTAGCCAGTAAAAGAGCTAGTCCTGTGCAAATTGGCAGTTCATAGATTTATGGCTCCTTCTTTCCCCATTTATTAATCTGGAGAATGCACATGAAGTGTGTTATATGTATGGCTGGTGAGCGCTGCTGTTTGTGTGCAGGCGCTGCGCTGCGTTCCTGGGGACTGGCTGTGGTGAGGGTGGGGGTGAGCGGGGGGCTGCACAGGCTGCTGGGGTGCCATGGCCTGATCCTCTGCGTCATCTCCCCGGGTTCTGGTGCCTCTGCGTGGCCAGCAGTGCTGAGGCCGAGCAATGATTAAATACATTGCGCCTGTCCTGGGCTGCAGCCCCTGCCCAGGGGGGCTGGCATGGTGTGGGAGGCGCTCAGTCTGTGCCTAGGCTGGGCGTCCTGTGGGCCCGGAGGGAAGAGATGCGTGTCCCAGGGGAAAGGGAGGAGACGTCCCGCGCTAAGGAGCGTGAAGTAGAAGCCATTGCTCTGCTCTTGAGGGTGATCGCAGCCTGCCCCAGGCCGAGGGGCCGGCCGCACGCTCTGTCAGGCTCTGCGACCCACTGCTCTCTGTGGCACAGCCCCGGCAGGCCGGCTGTTTGCAAACACCGTGCGGTGCTAGTGGGGGCTCAGCTGCAAGCCGCTCGTGGGCACGTGCTGGTGTTCTGGGCACTGAGCTGCCAGTGCTGATTGTACAGGACTGTACGTCTGTGCTCCTCGTCTTGCTGTTGTAGGGTTATGTGGGAGCTGATTTAGTTTAATTATGCCGGGGAAAAGGAACCGATTGTTCGAAGCAGAGATCTGCCGGCGGACCTTCAGGGACTTCACAGCCGGCTATGAGCATCAGGAGAAGAAAGGGAGGTAGCCAGCACGCTGGCCCTATCGTGTTCCTCTGAATTAGGTTTGTGCCAAGACGTATCAAGCCCGTGATCCGGGACTCGTATCCCCTCCACCCAGTGGTGGTGCTGTCCTGGGTGGGATAGCTGTTGTTTGTCTGGTGTGATGCTGTTGGCAAATCCTTCAGGATGTTCTTGCATTCGTGAGCAAGGTGTATTCAAAAGGGCTACAGCAGCAAAACTAAACCTTTCCGCTTCAGACTGCGGGTGAAGATGCTCATTATAGATAAGCAGCGAGCGCACTTGGTACCCAGCTGTCCTCTTGCTGAGCAGTTCGGGCAGATTTGGCAGCTTTCAAGAAAATGGTGCAAGCTGATGTAATTTCCCCAATTATTTCACCTTCTGAATGGCAGGTCAGGATCTTGGACTATCAGTTTCTAGATGCCTTCTCAGTGTTTACGAGTGAGCTGCTTGCCTGATCTGCAGGCAGCACAGCCCCTGCGTTAGCAGCGCGATGCCTGTCCTGCATGGCTCTGCATCCCGGGGTGGGACGTGCTCTCGGGACAGAGCACAGTGCTGATGCAAGGAAACGAGAAGCAATCCTGTGTGCTGGTCTTTAATCTAAAGATTTCTTTCAGATGTTTAAAGGAATCTCCTGTGATACTTATCTGCTGATCAGATATGGTGAAAGTTCTGGGCCAGTTACTGAGACGGATAAAACAAATAACCGAGAAAGTTTTTACTTATGATTGTGAAAAACACGATTTTTAGTGTTCAGCAGCAGTAAACATCAGGGATGGCTGTGCAGATCTGAGCAAATGGTGAATCTCTTCCTGCCTTGTGGGACCCCAAGGGATGTCTGGGAGGTCCCAGACCTGCCCTCTCCGGCTTGGCTGCCTTTGTCACCCTGCTGTGCTGCCATTGAGCCCTGACCCACGCCTGGCCGGCGCGTAGTGATGGCTGAGGGCAAGCCCCTTGCTGCAGTGGAACGAGGATGGCTGGCAGTGAGCGTGGCTCTGTCCCTGTGCTGCTGCTGTGGCTGGCTGGAGCTGCAGGTGTCCTCCCTCTCTCGGGACCCCCCACCACTGCTGCAGTGCCTGAGCCCCCCGTGCAGGGTGGGTCCCGGGTGGGCAGCGTGGTGCTCACGGCAGCACTGGGAGCTGTGCTTGGTCAGCCCCTCTTGCTCGTGGGGTGGTCTGCGGCTCGCTGTCCTTCACCCACCAGTTGGTACATGTCACTGCACGAGCCAGAGCCTGCAGGACACAGGCTGCTGTTTATCAGCGTCTCTTCATGCAGATGAGCACCAGAGATGCCACTTGTCTGTTTTGGAAGAGCAGAAATAGGATGAGTGTAGGGTGCAGCCTCAGTGCTGAGGGGAGCTCTGTCCTTGCAAAGGGGCCGAGCCTTGGGGGCTGATGTACCGGGACGCTTGGTACGCGGGGTGGCCCAGACCCCCGGGCGGCAGCCAGCGCTGTGCAGTGGCTGTTCACCCCCGTGCTCGGGGAGGTGGAGCTGGGCTGCAGCAGCTGCTGTGCACGTGAGCCAGGCCGGCGGCCTCGGTGCCAGCCCTTCCCGAGGCCGTGGTGGCTGCAGCGTGGGGCTGGGGAGGTGGTTTCTATTCTGTGCTCTTGGCCCAGCTGGAGCCCCTGCCTGGCCTTTCCGCACAGGGACCTCTCCTTCCCAGCCAAAGGTCCCTTTCTCCTTGTCCTGATCTGCTCCTGTCCCCGCTCTGTGCGTGGTGTCTTATTTTCTCCTGGGGATTACATTAATACCATTGATTGGTTTGTTTTAAATAGCTCTGGCTGCTAGGTCATTATTACTAGATGCTGATGCATAATTTATTGATAGAAATATTGACTGCCTGGTAGAGGGGCATTGACTCCACCTGTTAACCCTTCACCTGCCTGCATGACCTCTCGTTGTTTCTGGGGTCTCCTAACACCCAACTTTTTCCAGACTGTAGAGGGTGATTTTATTTTCCACAAGCTTCCTTCTCTTCCTCCTCTGAAAGGGAAGACAGACAGGTCTGCATTAGTGACTGCCTGAACAGCCAGGAAAAGAGTGTGGGTAAGTGGCTGGATTGAAAGCAGAGTATGTGTTAATGCCCATGGCTGGCACTGGTTTATACTGGTCTCGTCTCCCTGTTGCAGAGCGCTCCCCATGCCTCTGCTGCCTTGGTTCGGGATGCTTGTGGGCATGCTTGCAGAGAGGCTGGGACAAGGAGCTTTGCCTGGTGGGAGGAGTGGGATGGTGCTGCTTTCCCCCAGGGAGCCGAGCCCAGCTGCTCCTGCGTTGAGGGATGCTGCCAGTCCGTATGCACTGGGGCCAGGGCTCCGTCTCCAGCCTGGAGCTGGCAGTTTGCAGGAAATCTATTGGCACAGGTCAGGCTGCTGGCACGGAGCAGAGTGCTGCGTTGGGGAGCTGTTGGCTGGGACTGGGGAGTGCCTGATGTTTAAAAGATCAGAAACATGAAACCAGAACTAGCCAGTGAAAACAAGGGATTTTGCTCAGGCTCCACAATTGCTGCCTGCTGCTCTGCTTCTGCTATTATCGCACTTCCTACAGTGCCAGGAGCTAATCCAGGCTTCCCTCTGCGCTGGACACTCAGCCGCACGGAGCCTGCGTGTCGCTTGCTGGCCAGGCTCTTGCCCCGAGAACCCGGGACAGCCTGTTCCGTCGCGTCGGTGGAGAGGCGTGCTAGGGCAGTGCCTTTGCACCGCCGCCCTGCGCCCGTGGCAGAGGGCGAGATCTCGGCGCACTGCACGGAGAGGCGGCTGTGTTCGCGTACCAGTCCCGCTTACAGCGACTCTGCAGTCCTGGGCCCCTGCAGATGTGGCATGTGAAAGGCAGCGTGGCAGGAGAACTGCCCGAGTTCCCCCGCAGAAACCTGAGGGTCAGGCGTGTGTCTGAAATCTCTGTGGGGCTGGGTGTCTCCTGCCAAGAGCCTGTAGCCCCCAAACCCCTCTCTGAATTCTGCCTCGGCTTTCAAATCAGACACTGGCTATGTGGAGTTAGTTTACACGAATTATCTGTAGAACAACTGGGATCAACACATTTTATTTTCTACAAGCTTTTTTTTTTTTCCAGATACACAAAGTGTGTGCCCTTCTGTCTGTCTATCCTAGGGAGCACCTACTTACCTCCCCAAAGAGGAGGAATGAACCTGGAGCTTGAATCCCCTCCAGACAGGGATTGCCCTGGCTGCTGCTGTGCTCCTGGGTGAGGTGTTCTCGCCATCTTGGGTGATGGGAGTCCCTCGTGGTGGCTGCCCTTCAGAAACAGGACCAGGGCTCTGCTTTGCACAGGCAGTTTTTTGGGAAACTTCTGTGGAAGAGACCTCCTGAACCCTTCTAAGACCAAGCACAGGTTGCAGGGCGTTGGGTTGCTGACTCCTGGTTTCTGGTCCTGCCTTCCCATTCAAATCCACTGTGAGCCCAAGTGCCTTCCTGTGCCAACCTTCTGATGTGGTGTAAGACCCTCCGAGTGGATGCTCGTGTCCTGGCAGGGACCAGGAAACATCTTGCAGCGAAGTGCTGCGGTTGCGGCTTTAGTCTGTGGAGGCGAGGAAATGGGTGGCTACTTTCTCTGCGGGCCATGGTCAAATGCGTTTTATCTTGCATTGCCCTGGTTTGCTGATGTTCATGCAGATCCTAATTTCTGTGTCCCTTGCTTCTGCTGCCAGCATGGCAAAAGTCTTGCAGGCACCCCTCCAAGCACGTCCTTCGTCTTGCCTCATCTTGTGTTGATCAATAGGCTGCTTGGGGCGCGCTGCTAGCTGTAGCCTTGCTGCTGTCAGTGGAGACCCACCCATGCCCACCCTCTGCAGTGGGAGGAAGGCAACCAGATGTTCCTCATGGGCTCAGGAGACAGGAACATGGAAACAAAGCCTGGCCAGCATTCATGTCTCATACTGCTGGTCTGCTCTTCTGGGCCAAGGAATGCTGCTCGAGCACAGCGTGATTCAGGGCCTTACAACACTATTGTCCTAGGACTTCACTGAGCAGGCCCGCAGTAATCCTCTGGTGGCTTCAGTGGGAAATGTATGTATGTCTTCTGCACCAGACCTTGGCTTCTGAGATGTGCATGTTGATGAGATGCATGGGTATCGCAGCCCAGGTCTGAACGCTTTCAGAGCTTCCTCTGAAGACCCTTGGTACCCTGGCGTGCCAAAAAAACACTTCAGAAAAGGCTGTTTGCAGGGTGTCTGGTGCTTCCAGCCAGAAGAACAGAGGGAGGATATACAAACGTGTGATTATCTTTAAAAGTGATCCAGATGTACTTTCTGGCCTTTCTTTGGCATGCCCTGAACTGGTTTCAGTCTTCCTTGCTGTAGGTTCTCAAAAGCTTGGAGAAAATGGATTTTTGGAAGGTGAGGGAGGGAGAAATCAATGAAGTCAGATGCAAATTTCACAACTAAAACATGCAAAATGTCCCATTTAAGTGGCAGAGCAGCAGCTGGCTGGTTTCTCTTGGTGTGTTTCTGCCTGTGGTGACAAAGCGTTGCAGCGCAGTGATGAGAGCATCGGGTGGGGGCCTGGGATGAGCAGGGCACTGGCCCCTTCCCTGTGTTGGTTTTCCTGGCTGCAGCATGCTGATACCCTGGCTCCACTCCCTGTTTATGAAAGAAAGATTGAAGTTTGGTTTGTTTTTCAGATTGTTCCCAGTCCCCAGGAAAGTTAATTTTAAGCCCTTCCAAGGTTTTTAATTAGCAGGTTTGCAAGCTGCAGAGGGCTGCTTTAGGTTGGGGTTTGCTGCAAATGCTACCTCTGTTCTTTGTGTCCATGCGTGGCTTCTGTCAGAGATGGCACAGGAGGGAGTGCCAGCGTTTCATCTGTCCCTGCTTAAACCTCCTAGCCGGCTTTCCAACTCCGTGTCAGGCGAGGGACTCCTTTAGCACACGGCATTCATTCGCAGTGAAGCCTCTGGCAGCTGTTTTCCTTGGATGCGTTCCCTAGATCAAGAGTCAGCACATGCTCACCACGAGATCTGTTTGGTAAACGGGTTGAGAACAGAGATAATCTTGGACTAGTTTGGTTTGTGTATGCGGACTGACACAGGCTCAGTTTGTGTTTGAATATGACTTCAGAGCTGGAGCTTGCTGTTAGGTTCAGTCATGCAGCTCTTGGTCAGGTTGCTGTCACATGAACGTGGATCTGCGTGTATCCGATGGCCTGGTGTCTGCGTGCAGGTGACCCTTGTGCCATGAAGGAGGAGCAGAAATGGAGCCAGTTCAGTCATTCAAACCCAGGTAAATGAATCCATGTTTAATGTGTACTCTGCAATCCTTGTATCCTCATCTTGCTTGTGTGTCCTAGAGAAACAAACCTCTGTGCCCAGCTCCTCTAAGAACTCTTTCCTTTTCCCCAAAGCTTGTCCTTATGAAGAGCATTGGATCTTCTGGATGAAGTCACAGTGTAATAGGTGCTGGGGACCCAGCTTATCCACTCGCCAGTATGGATGTCATCTTTGCCCAGAGCGTGGACATCTGTGTTGGAATATTGCAGGTGGATTTCTTTGAATTTTACCAGCAGCTGTGTTTAAGTTGCTATCAACATAGATCTCTGCTTTACCATACTCAAAGATCCCATTAGGTGATCTACCCTGATATTCTGTGTTTAGCAGGAGAATTAGCAGCTGTTAAAATGCGAAGTCATATGCCATTGACAATCTATCACCAGCGGCAATTCCTGGGTAATTGTCACTTAGTCAACGCAACGCATCGGGTGCAGGACATGGGGTGCCACCAGCAGCTCTGCTGGGAGGGAATCCGTGCCCTGGGCACGTTCCTGCTGCGTCTGCTTTTCCGAGCTTTCAGGCTGGTGCTGCTCGAGGCATTTCTAGCTGTGATGGAGACGGTGGTGGTGGTGTCTGGCCCGTTTGGGAGCTGGCCCTTGGTGCGAAGTGGCATAGCGATGCGATTTCAAAGGTCCTTCTCTTCCTCACATCCATTTTTGCCAGAGCTGTCTGAGCACTGTGACTGCCAGGTAAATCAATTGAGACAAATCCGCTTTATCTGGTGGAGCTGAGCCTGGGCGGGATGTAAAGTGGAGAGAAGAGGTGGTACTGTGCAGGCGCTCGCACCCCAGGCCCACGCCGTGCGCCAGCTGGGGAGGTCTGGACGGAGGTGCTGTGCTGCCTGCTGGCACTGCCCGCTCTGCGCCACGCAGCGCTCCTCGGGTCTTCGGCCTCTGGGAATGCAGCTGCAGATCACTGGGCACGCTTAAAGCTGTGTGCAGGAGTTGCTCGGAGAAAATCCAGTTCCAGGAGCCGGTTTGCAAAAAGGAAAAAGATTTGTGCCGAAACGCCCACGCAGCGTTTTGTGCGTTCACCCACTCTGACAGGGATTGGACACCCATCTGAACAGCGCTGCGGCTCAGCACGTGCTGCCTCGGATTTGCGGTGCTTAACAGCAGGAATCAAATGCTCCTGTACCAGCAGAGATACAACGCAGAACTGAATGCTGCTTGTCCTTACCATGTGCTATTTGTATGGAAGAATAATCCATAAATCAAGATATTACAAGGTTATTTAGTGATTCTTCAACTGTTACATGTGTGTCAACAACAAATAAAAGAAACATTTGATAGCATTAGTCTGTGTGCCAGGAAATCCTCCCGGTTCCTGTCCTTACCTAGAGAAGGGGAGACCTGAGGCTATTTGGATTAGCGCGCTGTGCTGCGATGCTCCGGCACAGGCAGCGCCTTCTTCCTCAGCACTGCCAAGAACTTGCTTGTCACAGAGATGTGTAATGTGATTGCCGTGAAAAATACATGCAAATGTTTAGCTGCCTCTTTTTTTTCTAGAGGGGAAGAGATCTTGATTAAACGGTAATTAAGAGTGTGTTGGACAACACGAGGCAGTCTCTCTCCCAGGTGCTTAATAAGTGCCAAGGCTGTTGAGTGAAGTGTTTATTTAGCATCGCAATGGGAGGCGACTATTGCCAGGCTCTCCACAGCCCAGTCTCTACTCTATCCGCAACCTTGGGCAGCGTGTGCTGCGCGCTCTGCCCCATCCAGGGCGATGTGGGGGCTGAAAAGCTGCCTACCTGCCCCCCGACCATGCTGGGGCTCCTTCCCCCATGTCTGCTTCGTGGGGCTGCGGCGCAGCGCTGCCCAGGTGGTGCCCAGGACAGGTACCGGGCTCAGGTTTTTCTGCAGCACTGGACTTAAAGGGTGGAGAAAGCAGCTTGTCTTGGATTGCTGGTATTTTTCTCAAAGATGCTGTTTGCATTGATAGATTTTCAGATGATGCTCTAGCAAAAAAAAAAAAAATCAATGTCCCAGTGATTGTACCAGGAAGGGCAGTCGATTGGTGAAAAAGCTGCAGCAGGCGTATTGGGAAATGGATTTTTTTCTGCCCTCCAGACATTAACTTGAAATTCTTTGAAATGAGGAGAAAACAATCTGTGTCAGAAATGAAAAATTAAGGAGGTTAATGTGGTGCCTTTTCCACTTTTAATTTCTTTGAATTCCGGGATGTCCTTGGAGGTGGTGGGGAGCCGAATGAGAGTGCTGTTCCCGAGCCCCGCTCTGCCGGCTCCCGCTGCTCCGGGCAGGACTGCCGGACACTCCCGTGGCTGTGGCACTGACGGCCGGCGGCAGGGCCGGGAGGCGCGCAGTGCCCTCGTGGTTGTGCGAGAGGTTGTTGCTGGGTGTGTTCAGAGCAGAGGGGAGGACCCGCTGCGGGTGAGCTTGCTCCGAGTGTTGCAATAGCTGGGTCTCTTTGGAGATCAGCTGCCTGACGGGCCGTTTGCCCGACAGCACTGACGAGCAGCAATCCAGGGTCTCTGAGCAGGGAAGGTGCTGTACAGTGTTTGGGCAGGGAAGTGTTTCCTGTGCCCGAGATGCTCCCAGTTTTTCCGTGAGGACACATGCCAGTGTGCGCACACGCGCGCACGTACACGCGCGGGTACCTGCTCCCGTGCCGGCAGCTGCTTCGCCTGCAGCCTGGCCAGGGCTCCTGCTCAGGGCTCTCGGAGGGGAAAACCGAGCAGATTTCATGCTGTTGTTTTTCTGCTTCGGGTAATTGTCTGCACTTCAGTCTTTCTAAACAAAATGCCTCTTTCTTTCCTGTGGGGACCACTTTTCCCAGTCCCTTGGGTGGTCTTTTCATGCAGGTTTTTATCCCCTCTGTGGTAGGCTATAGGCAGCTCTCCAGAGAGCCAGAAGAACCTCTGCTTGCTTTACCCTATTGCAGAGGGAAAACCGAACTCCCAGAGTCTTGGTTTTGGGAAATTACAAAGCAAGACAAACACTAAAAGGAAACGTAAATAACAGGAGGCCTTTCATCCCCTCTGAGCTCTGGAGGGGGGGTTGGGTTCTCCGTGCCCCCGAGGTGGGCTGTGCAAGCCTCTGCCGAGGCTGGGGAGATGCAGACGTGCTGTCCCTGCAGAGCAAGCGCCCTGCCCTGCACTCGCTGGCGGCTCCTGCCCTCTGTGGAGGGCACCTTCTGCTTCCCGGAGCCGACTGCAGATGCTGCGGTACCAGACCCTCTGCAGACACGGCTGGAGAGCTCTCCGGGCCCTGCTGCGGCACAGGGCCAGGCGGAGCGGGCAGCCTGCTTGGGGCATGCTGCCTCTTCTGCTGGCCCTGCGTTATCTGCCAGCAGGCAACGATTGCTTCCGATGCGTTTATCATTTGAAACTATTGCATGGGTGCGGTGTGAGTCAGCCCAGCAGCACGCAGGAGCAGCCAGGACTGGGGGAGGATGCTGGCATCTTCCTCGGGATGGCGGCTGGGGTCAGGATCTAGCAATTATTTCCTCACAAGAGGCATAGGGTGACCATCGTGTCTGACGGCCATGCATGGCCAAAGAGGATAGAAGACCAGCAAAATTAGTTGTACTGTTAAGGTGCTGCAGAGATCTTTGCATGTGCAATTTAAATATAGTGAGCGCTGTTCTTGCTCCATCTTGCAAAAAAGCAGAATAAATCTCTGAAGAGGCTGAGAGGAGAAGGTGGCGTGAAGTAGCTTCTGCACAAGGAAGGCTGGAAGAGCAGGCCCATCCAGCTGGGAAAGACGTGTTGTGTTGGTCCTGGGGGTGCTAGCCAGCTGTGTGTAGTCATGTGTGCAAGGCAAAGGTTGATTAGAAAACAATTAATTGTTTTCTCACAGTGCAAGAGCTAGGGGTACACAATTAAGTTAGCCAGCAGTTTTGAAACGGATGTGCCCTTTGTCATGGTGTTTAACTGTGCTGCTGAAGTTATGGTTATGGATTGTTGTAGAAGCCAAAGCAGAAATGGATTCAAAGGGGAAATGGGCGAGTGCATGGGACAGAAGGCCATTTATGGTTACTGGTGGTGATGGTTTGAGCGGTTTGGCTCAGTCAATCCCTAAATAGGTAGTTGTGAGGCAGGAGGGTGTTACCCTGTCCTGGGGAAGGGAGCAATCTCCTGGGTCCAATTTATTGTGTTTTTTTTTTTCTCTAAGCATTGGGATGGGCCATTGGTTGAGGCAAACCCCAGCTGGACAGAAAACCTTCTGTCTGCTGTGGGGTAAGGGTACAGCCATGCTGGGGGATGTACCCTGCTCCTGTCGTGAACACCCAGCGCCTTTGGCAAGGATACGTGTAAGGAATGGGTCTTCTCTCTTCACCCGAGTCATCTGAGCCACGTGGGTGTAAGCTAGGGCAGGATTTGGCACATTAAGTTTATAACGTGGATGTAATTAAGAGAAGACATGTACTTCCTCAACTTCACTGGCGTTATTTATCGTATTAACTAGAAGGCAGAGTCAGTGGCCACTTCACTTGCTCCAATCTGCATGAAAGTTTATCATTCGATTCATTTCCCTTTATTTTAGCTTTGCAGAAGTGCAGAGGAGAATCACTGAAGTTAACCGTGAGGTAGCGGAACAGCGAAGGACATATGGGTATGTAAGGGAAGCAGATGGCCTATCTGACTAAACCACATCATATAAGTTTATGAGTCAGGCAGGTGCTCTTTCCTGCTGTTTTATAGTGATATCTTAAGGATTTCCCTTTTGATATACGAGGGCAAATCGTCAGCTGAGCCCTTCTCTATCAGAGGCTAATCCAAAAGTAAATCACTCTAAAGCAGCAGGAGAGAGGTCTTGCAAGGCACCCACTATAGAGATATTCTTTTGTTATAAATCATCAGAGTCATGTTCTTAAGAGATTATGCTGGAAAAAGCAAACAATATAAAAAGGTCAAATACAAATAGTAAAAATGAAATAGTTAGTTGCCTTCTTCTGTCTGCTCACAGAGGAAAGACCACTCAGCTTGGGAGAAGAGATGGCTCTTCAGTCTCACTGGAGCCAGGGCTGGGGTTGGGCGGAGGGGACCAGCGAGGGAGCTGTGCCGAGCGTGGAGGTGAGAGGCACCTGCCTGCTGGTGGGCGTCTGTCCAGGGAAAGGGCTGCTGCCGCCAGCCTGCCCTTGCGCCCTGCCCCTCTGGACACTGGGGATCTGTTCCTTGGCGTCTGTGGGAGCACCCTCGGGCTGTGCAGCCCATGCTGGCTGCCTGCATGTGGGGTGTTGGTGGCGGAGAGGGAGCAGCGGCTGTTCACACAGCCAGGCACCTTGCAATGGGCTAGCGTTTGTGTTTGCTGGGGGCGTGCGAGGTGCGTGGGGCAGCACAGGGTGTGTGGGTGCCCCCAGTGCGTGGGCATGGCGGGAGGTTTCGCTGGGACGTCTGCCTCTGGATTGAGCCCAGCAGAGCTGGCTAATGGGTAATGCTGTCTCATCACTGCTTGTGCTGCTGTTGGGGAAAACCCTCTCCCCATGAGAGGCATTAAACTGCTTTGCAGCAGCTCTTGGTGTACTATCAAAACTTTGGGGAAATGTAAGTGAAAGAACATGCTCGCTGCTGGCCTGCCATATGGACATGCTGTCTGAGAGCTGGTGGTGATGTGTCAGCTCGGTGGCACGTCCTGCTGTGCAAAGCGTAGCGCTTCACTTTGCAGGAGAGATTAATTCCTCATGCTTTAGTGCAACCTGAGCCCCTGTTCGCCAGGTAGGAAGCACAAATCCAGGCCCCGAGCTCTCCTGCCGGGAAGGCGCTCGGCAGTAGTGCCCTTCAGCTCTGTGGGCTGTCTCACAGCTTTGTGTTCACCTTCAGCACGCCCTGGTAGGAGCCCTGCGATGCAAGGCTGGGGAGCGGGGCCAGCGCCCTGTTCCCTGTGCTTCCCATCATAATAACTGGCTGCAGTTATGCCTCTTCTAGAGAACTGGGTTTGTTGTTTTGAAGGTAAGGTGGCAAACTGTGTTCCTACCTGTGGATGCTGGGAATCCCCATGGCCATCCACACGTGCTGGGGCGACCTGGGGCACTGATCTTTGCTCTCTTGCCTCTCCCTCCTGTTGCAGCTGGCCTGGGCTGGTGTTTCCCATGCGATGTCTCAGGGAGGCTGTGATTTGCTGTGAGAGTGGAGGTGATCCTGGTCTTGTAGGTTTTACACTCTGTCATGGGGCAAGGTACAATCACTTGGCAATGCCAGTAAACAGCTGTGCCACTTTCTTCTCCAAATCTCAAAGCATAACTATGAATAATATGAGGAAAACCACCGTCGCTGCTGCTGGGGGCTCTGACACGCTTTGGCTCTTTAACGTGACATCTCCGCATGGGCAGGCTTGAGCTCCGTCTGGCTGAGCGGTGGGTGTGCACACCCCACTGCTGCTTTAAAATAGGGATACATACTGCTTGGCTGCCCACGGGCTGAGGCAGTCCCTCTTCTGTGGCATCCCTGGTTTCCCTGCCCTCTGAAAGAGCGAGCTCAGTTACAGCAAGGGCCTGGCTTTGGGGAGTGACCTGTCCCCAGCTGCCCGGGATGGAGGGCTGCGAGCTGGTGTGGGGCGGGCAGGCAAGGCGGGGCACCCCCCGGGCTGCGGGGCTGTGCTCTGGTGCCCAGCGCCGGTGGCTGCCACCTTCCCCTGCTCCGTCGTGTCAGATCAGTAGCAGCATCTCTGCTGCCAGAGCGTGAGCGTGTGCCTCCCTGCAATTATCTTTAGGCCACTGGCTGTCCCTGACACAGACTCGCATTAGGAGTCCCCGTGCTGACGCGCTGACAGGTCGGCCTTGTTCGGTGTCCAGTTAAGTGTGCAATTCATCAGCGCACGAGTGCGGCCAGTCCTGCATGCGTGCTGCCCGCTGGCAGGCTCAGCCTGTGCCCTGCAGCCCTGAGTCTTCCTGCAGCTCTGCGAAGTGGGTCAGCCATGCAGCGGGGCTCGCCTGGCCCGGGGCAGGGTTTCTGTGGGGTTGGGAGAGCTGCTGGGTCTGCAGGCCGTGGCACTCTGTGGGCTGTGAGCTGCTGCCCTGGGTGCTGCCAGCCTGCACATCACCCCCTGCGCCGTCAGGGTGCCCCTCGCTCTCCAGCCCCGTGCAGGCTCTCGGAAACCTGGCAGCAGTGCCTGGGTGGCACCACGCACAGGATGCACCAGTGGGGATTCCCAAACCAGTGGTGTTTTGGGAAGGTGCGTCATCTGCCCTTAACCAAACCACCATTTTTTCCTCCCATACATGCACCTTCCAGGTCCAGCAGGTAAAGCTGGATTATAATGGCAGCAGCATCCACCGCTTCGCATCTGCAGTTCGTCTGTGGAGCAGCTCCCGCACCCAGCACGCTGGCTGCGCAGAGCTTCGGGGAGGAAAACCAGCGTAACCAAAGTCTGCCGCAATCCAAACAAGAAGGTCAAATTCAGGTTGTACAGGCAATCCTAATTCTGGCATTTCCTAACTTCTGAGTGCTGGGCTGGAGATGCAGAAATAATGTCCTTGTGACATAGTACTTGGTGTAATGCAGTTTTATGAGTCTGCGGGAGCACGAATGGTCCCCTTGCTGAGGTTAACATTTTTAGCTTTAAAACCAATGAACTGATTTTCTTTCAATTCAGCTTCACTTTAAAATACTGACTGTGTTTTCTTCGATCTTGGCCAGCTCTGTGGGTTTCATTGAGACCTCAGGAGCTCCCGGCCTTTAGAACTCTGGGGACTGCAAGTGTGCAGGCAGCTGAGGTGGCTGTAACGATGCTGCTTAAGCTGTGTGTTACTGCATGTTGTTTAGGGCAGTAACTAACGGGGGTATCTCCGTAAATCAAACTCCCATTTTCAAATCATCCAAGGCCAAAGCTCTCCCCCTTCCCCCCGCCCCTTACATTGTAACCATCTTTACCAAAATCTTGTTTGGCATGCTATTGCTGCGTTTGTAGGGGGCAAAAATCCCCCCCTCCCTGTTCTTTGGCTCACTATACCTAAAGTTTTTTCATCTCTGCTGATATCACAGATTCACCAGCCAGTCGAGTCCAGGATGGGCTGACTGAGAAAGCCATTGACATGTGCTTGCAGGTAGTCAGGACGGTGAAAGTCAGCTGAGCAGCTTGCCCAGTGGCGGCCGATTCTGGGCCGAGTTGTGTCCCTCCTGGGCAGCAGGACGCCTGCCTCGCCAGGGCGCTGGGCACCGGCACCAGTCTGCGTTGCCCTGGCCGTTGCAGGTCAGGACGTGGACGTGGTGCTCGGGATGCTCCCAGCAGCTTGGGGCACAAGTGCAGGGTGAGCCCTGCTTGTCCTTTGCTTTGAGCCCTCCACCTGGAGGGCTTGGTCTGGAGGGAGCTTAGCTGCTAAAATCTGACAGCTGGCAAGGAAGGGGAAAGAGTTTTTTGAAAGACTTAAGTGGGTGAGTTTGTTCAGTTTTTCACAGGATGACAGAAAAAGGTCATTGTTGGTATTAAACCTGGCAGAGATCCTTGGGTCTTGAACCTTTTGTCAAAACATGGGAATATGCTTTTGCCCTGTGAAGTGAAGAGAGTGGGAGAGATGGGGAGCTTACTTTGGAAATATTTCTCAGAAATAACTGAGTAGTTCTGAATTAAATCTTTGAATCAATATATTCAGCCTGGCTGATGTATTTGCTGTGAAGAAATGGGCTCTGATCAATTAACTCTTGGCAAATTTATAAGCAAAATGAGGCTTTCCAGTCAGACGTTTCTGACAATCTTACACACGGATGGGACAGCTGCAGGTAGGGGCGGGTGCCAGGGGGGATGCTGCATCTGCCGGCTGGGGAGGATGCGAGGGCTGGGTTAGGGCTCCAGGGTGCCCAGTGGGCCTTACCCTCAGTGGTGATGGAAAGAAAGGAAATTCTCCTGCTTTTTCCTCTGAAGAGAAACAAACCCAGCAAGCCTCCTAGGAATTAAGATGCAGAAGGTCAAGTTAATGAAGTGAGACTGCACTGCTAAGTGCTGAAAAGTTAAAATATGCAAAACTTAACCTCAGGTGCACCACTCTGACTCTGCCCCCTTGTGCATATTCATTAAAATACAGGCTCTAATTACATGTCGTAAGTTGTGACCGCGTGTGTCCCTAAGCAGAGCGGTGAAAGCTCTGTTGTACTGTGCGCTGTGATGCTGGGGGTGCGTTACCGGTTGGAGGCCACGAGGCTGCTGAGACCCGAGCTCTGCCGAGCCGGACACGCGGGTGCCTCGCCCCGCAGCCCCGTGCAGCTCTGCCTTTGGCCGCGGGGTAGAGCTGGCTCCGTACTGTCCCCGTGCTGGTGTGTAGCAATGGAGATGCTGCTTGCATCCATCCAGTACCCATGGACGTTTGCTTTTGAGATTTGGTTTTTTTTATTCTGACTTTTTTGGTGCTGTCTGACCTGGAGCACCTGGACCGAAGGCAGCGGGGACCCAAAGCGAGCGGGTGAGGTGGCCCGGAGCCTGGCCAGGCGTTCTGCCCACGCCCTCACGCGGGCTGGGGCCAGGCTGCAGACAGACCCTTGTGCTGCCTCCGCTGGGCTCCAGTGAAATGGGGGCACTCCAGCCTGCGCCCACCTCCTTCTGTGGTGCACACGCAGAATGACGGACTTACCCGAGCAGCGAGGCACAAAGGACTGTAGAGCTGAGCTGTCATCAGTTGCCGTGCGTGCCTTGCAGGCCCAGCCACCCAAGAAGTGTGGTTAGGATGTGGCAATGCGTTCTCAGCTGGACTTTCCTGGGCTCAGAAAATGGATTTAGAAGATTTTTAAAAGATTTTTCTGCTGTTGTTCAAAATATCCCACTCTGATTAGAAAGAGCATGTAAGACAGGAAGAGATAGCTTTGGTGAGCTCCTGGAAACATCAGAACGATATTGGCTTTTGACTCCTGACTCCCACCTGTGCTCCCCACACCTTTGCACTAGCAGTGATCCCTGTTCACACACAGCACCTGCACTGAGCTTACCTGCTGCTTAACCCTATTTAGTGCCAGCCAGAAGTGTGTGGTGTCTCGGTGGTGCCTCTGCTCCTGTTAGGAGCTCAGGTGAGCTCTTTGCCTTGCCCTGCACCTCCATGCAGCTGGTAGGGTGCAAATTCTGTTGAGAGGAAATTCGTACGGTGTTTCAAAAGAGATCCTCTGGATGCTGCCCGAGGATGGTGGGGGCTTGCACCTCTTGACTGCTGCCCAGAGTGGAGATTTTATCCATGCAAGGCTCAGTTAGTGACCCAGTGGCTGCTATTGCCCATAGCTGTGGAGCTTTGATTAGCGTTGGCTGGGTCTGGTCCTGATGTCTCCCCTCAGCTGTCTCTGTAAAGGGCTGATAAATTAAAGCTCCAGCAGCATCTTGTGCAGGTGATAATGCAACCAGCTTGGGGACTAAGCAGTGCAATTAAGAGGCTTTTCCTTAAGTTTAGAAGTTACAACAGCTCCTGCCATGTAGGGAGTCACACTGGAAACAGGAACAGGAGCATGTATCATGTGCGAGCTGGTGCTGGTGGCCTTCCTTGCAGGAGTGCCCGGCTGAGACGTTGCTTGGAGTAGGCTGCAGATGGTTGTGTGGTGGCTCACTTGCTTCTCCAGCAGTAGGAGGTTAATGGTGCTGGCATTTTGGTATTATGGATGGGGCCTCTTCCTGGTTAACTTCAAACCAGGTGTTAGAGCCCATTGTGTGGACTCCAACAAGAGAGACATGTGACTTACCTGTTTCTGATGACAGCTTTTAGGTGTCTAATTCTAGTTAGTTGAGAGGAAACTCACCAGTTAGCTCACCTCAGCTCTTTGCGGATGAGGATGGGAGCAGCTCCAGGCTCTGCCTTCAGGCTGCCAGATTACCTGGTGTCCAGCACCAGTGTACATCCCGTGTGCTTTTGAGAGTGGTGCACGGTGCAGGACTGAAGCTAACAGTGGTAACAAGGTGGTAGCTACCCAGGAGTGGTGCCCACTCCTGCTGAGTGCAGTGACAGTTTAGCTCTGGAGTCACGGATGGAGGTGTTCACTTTGAAACAGTGTAATGATAAAACATCTGTCTGGAAAATGGTGTAAAATACCCCATTTTCCTCCTCCTCATATTTATCATTTTGAAACCCTTCTCAAGGTCTGCTAATCCTGCCATGGGCTGCTTGTTGGCACAGAGCCCTACGTGCCCCACATCTCGCCTTGGCAGCATCGCGGCGAGGGGCTGGGATGCCTTTCAAGGGTCAGGCCTGTGCGACTCGCCCAGTGCATGGCGCTGAGCTGAGCCTGAGCTTCAGTGTCTTTGCGGAGGAGCTCTCTTGGAGCTTGGGTTTTAGGGCGGGGGGGGGTTAGATAAAACATGCTTTCTTCCAAGGTGACAGTGCAAACAAAGCACTGCTAGGAAAGGGTTAATAGCGGTCTGTCTGCAGATGTCCTGATGGAATGAAGGCAAGCAATGATATTTTATATCATTTTGATATCCGGTCTAAATTAGGCCTGAGGGAAAGACTGTGGCCTATTTAACCCAGCATCTGTCAGTTATCATTATTTTCAGCCAACTTTAGTAGTTTCAATATAAAATGTATATCTGGGGGGAGGAGAGGAAGAGAGGCTAGTAGGAGCTGGGTTTGGCTACCTCAGCTGTGGTTGAAAGAGTTTGCAGTGCCTTCTAGGAGTTGTTACGCAAGATGGCACTGGGTGAAACTGGTCACTGATGGAGAGCTGTGTGGAGGGTGGCACAAGGAAGACGAGGGAAGGATGCTAGTGAGGCTTTCAAGGGTTAGCCTTGGGTCTGAGTAGTGTTTGGTTAATTGTGTTGCAAAAAAACCTAGAATTTGGTTATGAAATTTGATGATAACGTAACCTTGACAGGCATTCTTGACAGCTGTGGATCCATCCTGATGGGCAGGCAGCAGGGCAGCAGCCAGGGGCTGGGGCGCAAGGTCCGCAGCCTCGCCGAGGGGTGTGCGTGCCACAGCTGAGGAGGTGCAGAGCCCGGGGGCGGCTGGTGAGAGGGCGAGGGCTTGAGAGCTGCTGGTGGGATGCAGCTGTGAAAGAGGCAAATCTCATCTCCCTGGGGGTTTTTGGGAGAGGTGTAGCTGTGCCCACACCGGCCCGCAATGTGAGAAGGAGCTCCGTGGGCAGACCCACACCCTTGGGGTGCCTTTGGCTTCATCCTCCCCTGCACAGACAACCGGCGCTGGAGCGGAGCAGAGCCCAGTGTGAGTCACTGGTTCGTGCTGGGACCTGTGCTGCCTTGCTGGGGAGGGAGAGCCCTGTCGTAACTACCTGAGCTGGGTCTGGGTGGTTACCAGAAAACAGGCCCGCTCCTGTCCTGCCGCGCAGTTGCTAAGCCGCGCGCCGTGTGCGGTGCGCAGAGCGGACTCGTCCTGCCTCCCGCGGGTGCTGCTGGCTGCGGTCAGGCAGCTGAGCCGTTTTTTTACCTGCTGTCATCTGAAACCGAGCAGAAACCCTGAACTCCTGATGACTGGCTAATGCAATTGCCCTTTTATTTCCTGATACTTCCTTGAGAACCAGAGGGACTCCGAAGCCTGCCTTGTTGTAAATCCTTGCTCAGGCTGCAGGCGTCTTGCGCGGGTGCAGAAAATGGAAACTTCAGCTGGGGAGAAACTCAAACCTCACTGTGGTGTATACTTTTTTTTTACACATTGGAGATGTACTGGGTGGATTTTGAGAGACCAAAGCTTCACCCCTGCTGTATGGCAGCACCTGGCAGTGCTTTTCCTCCTCCCAGCAGCTCAGAGCAGGAGTTATGAGTTGCTGGTGACCACAGTGCTGCTGTTGTCACCCAGCTGAAATCTGCGTCAGACTGCTGCTTGTCTCTCCCGCTACTTTCTAACAAAAATGCCTTTAAATTCTCTAGAAGTTAAAACATTTTTGTCCAACAAGGAGCTCCCCTGGTCCTGAGATGTGGGGTGAAACCCATCTCTTCCCAGCACATGGTGGAGCAGCGCCTGCTCTTGTCTCTTGGCACGCAGGCGTGCCGGGCTGTGCCATGCCGCGCTGTGCCGTGCCGCCTCTCCCCAGGAGCCATCTGAAAGGGTCAGTGAGGAGGTGGCCTGGTGGGGAACGTGCTTTTGTGTGACCAGTGGTGGGTTTGCTGTCCCAGCACGCTGCCGGCTCCAGCGTTTCAAGGTGTGCCCGTCCCGTCCTTATGCAATCTGCTGAAGCTGTGTTGTGTAATGCTGTTGTGTAAGCAGGGCATGGGCGGGTGTTGGGGTTCTGGCACCCGAGCCACACTCTCCATCGTGCTCCCTGTGTTTCCCAGCATGCAGCCTGGAAGGGATCTGTCCCAGGGACTTCCCATCGGCTTCCCGCTGGCATTGCGGCGCTAGCTGCCAGCGCCGTTCCTCAGAGCGTGCTGGTGGTGGAAGGGTGTTCCTTAGGCTGGGGGTGGTTGGCACACGCGGCTGACTCCTGCTTCCATCTTTAGCAGCACCTTTTCCAGGGACGATGGCAGATGTGGTAGGGGCCACGTTCATCTTTGCAGGATGCGAAGCCACCAGTGCGCCTGGACGCTAATGAGAGCGGCTTGGCAGGAGCCTCTGTGTTCAGGCAGTGCTGCCTTGCTCTCTGCTCCTCTTCCAGCTGACATTACTGCGGGCACCCTGCTGCCTGTTGCACAGCTGCCTTGCAGAGGGAATGCCAGGTCTTTCTTCCAGAGGGAATGCCAGGTCTTCCACAGCACCGGCACCTCAAAGGGGTGCTCGAAAGGAGCTCAGAGGGGAAAAATATCCCCCTGCCTGCGGTGACACTGGTGCGGTCTGGAACATGGCGAGCAGGCTTTGAATGTCGGCGCATTGTTCATAGCAAGATACGTGTCATGTTGCATTAGCTCAGGCCAGCAGCTACCGGTGGGAAAATATTTCTGCGAGTTCCTCGGCGTGCCCCCACCTCCTGCAGGCAAGGACTTGTGCCTGTGGAGACAGCAACAGAGCTGTACCCAGCCGTACTGGGGGAGCGGTGAGACCAGCTGGTGCCCGCGTACGTGGAAAGTCATCCGAGTGTTGTGTCCAAAGGGCAAGCCTGCCCGCGCTGGTAGCACATTTGTGGAGAAAGCATCTGAGCGTTTAGGAGAAAAAGCTCAGCTCTATTTCTTGGTAACCTCTGCTTGCGGGAGAGGAGATGGGGTTAGCGTGACTTACGTGGTGAAATGCACCGTGCCCAGACCAAAGGCAGCAGCTGGCAGCTCTGGGAGCAGAGGAAGCCCTCCTGTTCCTGCCCGCAGGCTGCAGAGATCAGGAGCTGGAAGCATGCTGGGTGGTTCGTGAGCATGCCCTCATCTGCAGATGCAGCTCTTGGTGGGGCCAGCTCCTTTTGTAATGCACCGCTCTTTCCGAGCGAGCTGAGCGGGCACCAGGCTCCGTGCTGAGCGGCAGAGCGGCAGTGTGTCCGGTGGTACCTCCTTGCAGTGGTTTGTTGCTCTCTAGTTCCAGCACTCTTCTGAGTTGGGTCCAGCCCCAGTTACAGGGTGCTGCTGGTGCCAGCCGGGAGCTGGCGGTGGTAGGTGGCAGGGAGCGCAAGGGCCAGCACCGGTGCCTGGAACTCCTGGGTGCCTCGGCGCAGGCTTGCTGGGTGCCTGCAGCGGTGCGTGCTGGCTCCGCCGCTCTTGGCCCGCGGGTCCCCTCTGCCTGGGCTGGCTCCAGCCATGCCTGGCAGCGGGCTGCTGCCTTCAGAGCGCTGCCAGCTCTCATTATTCTGTTACTCCAGCATCAGCTTTTCTGAGCCTCTCTTTATTTTCTTCCAATGTCAAAAAGGTGAGGAGGTCAAACGCTAATGCAGTATTTCTTCCCTTTCGTAAAACGCACCTAGCAGATGAGGAGTGTCAACACTGATTTGTTTTTCAAGTGTTTCTGCAGGATTATTTTCTTGTTAAAAGTGACAAGGAGGTGCAGAACTGCCGGCCTTTAGCCAGAGATGTCACCTCGTCTTTGAGCAGGTGAACGGGCACAAGATGACAGAGCACTTTTTGTGGGAAAGATGAAAAGTTGGTCCCAATTTAATTTCCTTAAAAAAACAGAAGAACATGCTGCTTATCTTTTTCTGTTCTTCAGTAATGAGAGGCCAGAAAGGAAGAGCCTGTCAGGCCAGAGCTGGTGCAGGGCAGCTCATTCACGCGTGTTCTTGCAGACCCGTGTTCAGAACCAAAGTGCATGGCTTGAGCATGGTTATTCGTGGCCTTTCCAAGCTTTGCTGCGTCTTATGACTGCAAACTCTGATGATGGTTTTGGCAAAGGTAAGGTGCTCCTGTCGTAGCTGCAGTATGGACCACGTGGGGAAGTCATTCTGGGTTTCAGCTGCGCTCTCGTGACTTACTGGGAAGATGCTCTGTGCCCGGGAGCCTGCGAGCGGCTGCGCGCTGCTGGCTGGCCCGGCTGCTGCCCCTGCTGCTGCGCCAGCGCCGTGGAGGTGCCGTCTTCTGTGCCTAATTGCAAGTGCTCCTCAGATGATCAGTCCAGCATCTGGCTTTCCACGAGCCCAAGCCATAGCCCCTGACCTGTGCTGGGGTTGAGGAGCAGGGGAGGGGTCAGGGGTGGGCTGGGGGTGCGATGCTGCTCCTTGGTCACCCTTCAGTATGCTGCACACGTCCTGGCACCGGAGAGAGGAGTTGCTCAATGTGGCACTTGGGTCTCTCAGAGCTGATGTTTTCTGGCAGTTAAGGGGACTAATAAATGACTCGCCGCTTGATGTAATCATTAAGGGGTCTGCTGTGCTGTGAAAACCCTCTCCCCTCCTGCCTCCACGCAGCCTCCAGTCACCCTCTGGGAAAGGGAGCACTCTTGATTAACGACGTTGGGTGTGGGATGGAGCCGAGGGAGCTGGACTCACGTGGATGGCACCGGCCTTGGCGCACGGAGCTGAGCGCGGGTGGTGCAGCACACCGTGGGACCAGCCCCAGCGCTGGGGTTTACAAAGGGGTCAGCAGACAGGCAGATCGGGAGCGCAGGCGGACTGGAGACACGCTTGGGTATGGGAGGATTCATGCCCTCGAGGCTGCCCACGCGTGGGGCCATGCCAGTCCCCCTGTCCACATCTGCTTTGCTGGTTTCATACTGGTTCGTACTGGCCACTCTCCCTGTGGTGAGGCATCTCCAAGCATAGCCTGTGCCTGCCCTCCGGGGCGAGAGTGGAGCTGCGTTGGCGCGGTTTCCGGCACAGTTCTCTGGCTGCGGCATAGGCAGGGCAGTGTCACCCCGGCTCTGCCAGCCGTGGCTTTGCCCTTGGAGCTTCCCTTTGCCCTGTGCTGTTTCCGGGGGGTTTCTGTAACCGTCAGGCGTGGCGGTTAAACCTGGATGGCACGTGTGCTGAGACTGGAGCTGTGCCACCGGGACGCAGGTGAGCTGTGGACTCGGGGGACGCTACTGGAAGTGTTCTTCTCCGTAAATCCTCCTCTTTTCAGATAGTCTGGCAGATCCGTTTTGCCTCAGTTTGGTCAGAGTACTAAAAAAAACCACACAGTTTTAAGAAGACTTCCACGGCGGCACTTCTGAACACAGCCTGCATTTTTCCTTTCGCAAAGCAGCGCCAGGGACTAGCAACCACATCTTTTTTTTTTTTAGTAGGGTGATGAAAACAACCTCATACGGCAAGGCGGAACGCTCCCGGACTCAGCAGCTTTGTGCGGATTCCAGAGCACCAGGATAAGAGGTGCTTAGTGAAAACTTTCTTTTCTAATTTCCCTTTTCTCCTCAGAACTCGAGTTCTGCGGCATTGCAGCAGAGACGCTGCCGAAGCGAGGGGAGCAGCTCTTCTGGAGCCCAGCTGCTTCGTGCTTTTGTGCCGACTTTGTGAACGGTGACCCGTCGGACTGAAACTTTCCCTGCTTTTTGCAGCCCCTGTGATGTGTGTGTGCAGACAGGTTGTTAAAATGGATTTTTTTTTCCCCCATCAGTTGTTAATACCTCATCAGGAAGACGGCACAGTTTTAGGACAGCCTTGCTGAAGCGTTTTAGCAGCGCGCCTGTTTGTTCAAGCTGGTAACACAGTTTCCTTACATGTGAGAGATGAGGCAAAGGTAGCTTTTGGAAGAGAGCCAGCTTGAAGCGAAAGTGGAATGCTTCTCCCGAAGCCTTTTACTTAAAAATGTGCTCACAATCAAACAATTTAGCTCTTCATAGAAAAAAACAACGCTGGAAAAACAGGCGGGCTGGAGGCAGCGTATGAAACGATCCCTGCAGGGAGATGTCAGACAGCGGGAGCAGACAGAGCGGGAAGGAGCGGGTGAATCAGTGTCGTCTTTTGTCATCCCTCCAAGTCCAGAAATCCAACAACTTTGGAGAAAGTTGTAGTTAGAGGAGTAATAAAGAGGCAGCTGACTCACATGGAAACAGCATCAGGGAATAAATCCATACCAAAACAAAGTGGGTGAGGCTCAGGCTGCTGCAAGAGACTTTAGGGGAGTTCAGTGCGCTCACATCTGTGGTGCTGGAAACACATTACAGCACCCATGATGAGTCTAGCCTTGTCCAGAAATAAATTACCAGAACTAAATAACTTATATCCACCTTCCTGTGAGTTCTGGCTTCGTTAACAGTGATATCATGCCGTGCTTGTAGCAGCTTTTGTGATGTCGCGGCAAAGTATTTTTAAAAATCAAGATAATTCTTTTGTTTGAAAAAAAAAAAAGGAAGAAAACCCTCCTAAAAGCCCTGAAGTGACCTTTTATTCTAAGCGAAGGAACAGGCAGGCTGATGGCTTTTTCAGATACGAAGAGTCATGGCAAAGCAGCCCGAACGCTGGCCGGCACTGCGATGTGGGAGCGCTGCCGGCAGCACACACTTGGCCCCATTGTCTCTGGGCTTGTGTGGACTAGGCAGTGGGAAATGAGGTATTTCCTCTTTGCAGCTTGCTTGTGTTAGAGCGCTGGGATCGGATCCTGCTCTGCCTTGTGCCACAGTACGGCCCGCGTAACGCTGGGGTTTTGTGAGGTTTATGCCGGCGGGAGCAAATCCGATTCTGTGCCAGGTGTCTGGGAGGCTATGACCTCCTGGGTCTGCTGGGGCATCGTAAGTTAAACATGTTCTGATTAGCCTGCACTGTAAATCCAGCGTTTTAATTCGTTCCATATGTAAGATTCAGTCTAATAAGCCAAAGTTTAAGACCATGCAATCTATTTGGAATAACCATATGGATTAGGAGTCAGACTGTGCTTTCTGCTTCTTGTATTTATACTAATATAGAGACATTTGCTAATGCGCGTGTAGCTCATGCTGGTATCCATTTTTTAAAAATATGACACCAAATGGCTTGCATTAAAATATTTGAGAAGCAGTAAAACTGTGAAAGTTTCTCTCGCGCGAAGACAGACACATCTGTGCAATGGAGCGTCTCCAGGCAGCACCGTTCCATCCCCCGGAGGCTTATCGGTGGGGCTGGAGACCCTGCCAGGCTCTGGGCCAGCCTGAGCCCCCCGGGCTTGCTGCCGTTCTCCACGCCCACCAGGCCAGCATCAGCCTGACGCCTCCGAGGCCCCCCAGGGCACAGGGGAGAGCAGTCCTGGGGACAAGGAGGAGCTGGCTGAGCCAGAGCCCTCCTGCAGCGGCCAGGGCTCTTCTTGGACAGGAGCTCGTGGCCGTGGAGAGCCCAGGGGCCACCTGCGCACGTGGTTCTGTCACCCCCCCCCGCTGTCGGGAGGTATTCTGGCCGGGGGTCCACCCTGCTGATGCCCTCCTGTGTGCTGGAGAGAAGAGCGGCAGAGCTGGGAGCCAGGCACGTACTCTGATACTCTGTCTTCATCGAAGTCGTTAAGGTTTACTGGGCTTTTTCTGCACTTTCTTGGTTTTCTGGGGAAGATCCCCTTCCTCCTGTCTTTCCCTTGCCTCACCAGTTTGATTCTTTCTCTAGCTTTCTATTTTCCTTTATTTAACATTAAGTTATGGGTTTGAAATACTATTTTAAAAGAGAAGTAGCAGTGGTCTGTTTTTGAAGCTCTGCTCTTGTGCTCTGCGGTGAGTGTCCCTCAGGAGATGGTCGCGCAGGCTGTTTAGGGTCACCTCTTCTGCAGGTCTTGCCAGCACTGGGGGTGGTGGCGGGGGTTATGGATGGGCTCCCAGCTCTCGGCGGTGTCCGGCAGGCTCTGGAGTCCGCTTTGCTGCTGGCTCCCGCTTTGTGACGTGGTGTGCCGTGCCACCTCCTGAAGGTGCCAGGCCTGGCAGCTGGTGTAACCTCTGTGTCCGAACTTCACCGGTTTTTCGTTTTGTGTTAATGAAAGGGTTGCTTTGTCTTTCTGCAGCCAACGGTTTGAGGGCACTGTGGCTGAGAGTGCTGAGGAGAGTCCAGTGTGTGTCCCCAAGGTGAGGACAGTTGGTCTGTTTGCTGTTCATGGCTCTGGCTCTGTCCGGAAGAGGCATCTGGGTCAGGATTATAAAGCGGTTGGCTTGTCGTGGGAGCCAGAGTCAGGCCCAGGTCTGCGCGAGTGCTGGAAAGCATTTCCGAGTGGGAGTTACTCTCTGCCATCCGTCATTTGCTCAGACGGTGAGGAGGGAGTCAGCGTGAGACATGGCAACTTCTTCCTCCCTGTCTCCAGCATTAATCTAAATGCCAAAATGCAGACCTTGTGGAATGCAGCGGCGCTGCGGCGAGCACCAGCCCCTAATTCCATACAGCACGGAAATATCCCCCAGGTAGCATCTCACAGCCGCCCAGCGCTGGCTGACGGCGCGCGGGTCAGGACTGCCAGCGTGGCTGCTGCTCTGTGCTGGGGGTAGGCCATGTTGAGGAGCCGCTGGATCGGGCGGCCCGGTGTGAGGAGAGTGCGAGGGGAGCGTGGAGATGCTCCCAGTGCTGGGATGGAAATTGTTTATTGAAGGGAAAGGATTATATTACACTCAATTTTTGCTGAGTTTATCTCAGTTTTTATCAGATTACACTCAAGGATAACTCATCAATATTGTGATCCTGCTGACACGTAAGTGAGCCACTGCATAATTCATGGCTGCTGCAGGGCTCTGGCAATGGCAGGCCCATATTTAATGAGGCACCTCACCATTCTGCTCTTCTGGAGCAGCCCGGGGATTGTGCCCACGGAGCTGGATGCCGCGGTGGCCCTGCGTGCCGCAGCCCCCGGCTGCCTTGCAGAAGGCGTGCGGGCGCTGTGCCTGGCGCCCAGCGCGGTGGCAGAACACTGTGTCACAGCCTCATGGCGCAGCGCTTTCGGGGACACCCGACACCTGGGCAGCGTGCTCCGTGTCGGGCTGAGGATGGCATGGCCCGCTGCAGAGCAGTTCAGCCTGTGCTGTCCTTGGCGGACCCCTGCTTCAGGAGTGGTCTGTGGAGGAGCAAGTGTCCCCAAGCCGTGGTGGCCTTGTGTAGGGGCCTGTTGCGCTCTTCTCTGTGCCCTCCCTGTGAGTCGCACCGGAGCTGATGCGTGGCTGGGTTGCGTGGCCAACCGCACCAGCTCTCTGCAGGAGAAAGCTTCTCATGCCCATCAGCTGAAGTGAACGTGCTGCTGCGGCCGCCGGCTCTCTGCCAGGGCGTGGGCCGGCCCGTCCCAGGGACCACGTGCTGGGTCACCCGCCGGACAGCGGGCAGGGACCCTGGGAGCGGAGCTCCTGAGCACAGGACTTTCCAAGGTCAATCTCAGCACCTTCCTGCAGCAGTGAAGTCCAGAGCTGGGTTATGTGTTCATGGAAAAGTCTTCCTCAACAGTCTTGAATTTCTCACTCATCGTCTCCTTCATCTTGGGCTTCAGGGCAGAGGCAGCGGTCACCGCTGCCCCCTCTCTCTAGGTCACCCCCAGAGTTATATGATCGCTGTCGTACCCTGCTCATAATCTGCCTCCCATGGTGAGCAGCGTCCGGTTGCGTTCCGGGGGGGCCAGCGGTGGGCCCCTCCCCAGTGCTCATCTTTTGTCTGACTGTGTTCAAGGCAGTGCGTGTGTCTCCCTTCCTCTCACAAGCTGTTTGAAAATGTGTCGGGGATAGTGAGGATTTTTTTCCATTTTTGTGGTGCTTCCCTCCATTAATTTCCTGGTTGTAGTACATTACTCATGGATAATTAAGAGTGAGCTATTAATACAACATTTAATATTCAAGTGCAGTGAAGAGGAGAGAACAATAAGTCAAGGAATCATATACTACAAGACGTTTTGGTTTAGTGGTGAAATTTTTTTGCTGGCTTTGGCTATCGGAGCATAGTGCTGCTTCCATTTAAGTGTGGTCCTGAGAACTTCATTTATTGATAGAATACAAATAGGACATTAAATCAGGGGCAGTGAATTTGAATTGCTGGCCATAGATACAATTATGAACGGGATTGGCTGCTTCTATCTAGTGTATCTTAAGTTAGAAGAATTATGTTAGAGACCGCTAAAGAGAGCTTAGAGTGTCTTAAAATTAATGAGATTGAAGTCTGTCTAGGAAAAAAAATTAACAGTAAAATGCAGCTCTTGCATTAGGGATGAAGAAATTGCCTTAGCAAAGTGGTTGTGCTTTGTCCAGATGGAGAAACGCAGGACGGGCAGGCTGTGTACCAGCATCAGATAAACACATCTCGGCCTGGAGTGCCCCTCCTCGCCCTGCCGCCCTCCTGGGCGGGGATGAGCTGATTCAGGCAGCAGGGAGGAGAGGGGAGCTTTCATCTGCGCCTGGCTGGGACAGGGGCCGTGATACAGCCCGTCACCGCGTTCCCAGCCTTCTCCTTTCCTGGTTTCTTGGCTGCTTCCAGCACTGCGCACCTGCTCCGAGCAACCAAGCCACACGCCTGCAGAGTCTCCCGCTCTGGTATTTTGGAGGGTCCCTGGGGAGCATTCTCCCGTCCCCCAGAGGCTGTGGAGTTGTGTCCTGTATCTGCAGCGCGGTGCTTTCTGGGGTGGCTTCTCAGACGGCTGCTGCTTTGAGGGATGTGCTGAGGCATTTCAGACCAGCCATCGACAGTGTGGCTTTCTCCTTGTGCCACAGGTCTGTGTGCCCTTTGGAGATGAGGAGGGAGGCTTGGCCCTGCCAGCGCGCCTGTCTGAAACGCGCCGTGGTGCTGGCAGCATGCGCCTGGCCAGAGATCTCCGCTCCCTGGGCAGGGACTGGAGCTGGGGCACGAGGGGTGGGCGCAGAGCCGCGGCCCCACGGTGGAGTGGGGACAAGGGGTCCGGCAGCGCGGTGCATCCTGGCTGGGTGACCTTGGTGGGGCAGTGGGAGCGCTGGCACTGTAGTGGGAGGCAGCTTTGCCGAGCCACACCAGGAGCTCTCCGGAGGTGGAGTGCGTAAAGATGTCACGAGTCAAGCACATGTAAAGGTTGCCATTTACAAGCAAGTAATTGCAAGAGTTACCTCACAGCTGTCTCTGCGACAGCGCAGGATATTGTTATTTATATCCCCGCCGCTCGCACGCTGCTCAAACACGCGCCTCTGCCCCCGAGCAGAGTGGCCGTGCCGCTGCCTGCCAGCAAGCACCGCCGTGGTTGGGTACCTGGGTGGCTGCCGCCTTCCCTGGTGAGCGGGGGTCCACCGCCGGCGCAGCGGGGCTTGCCTGGCCCTCGTGCGCTAGTTACACTGTCCAGACCTCGCACAACCTCGTCTCCCAGCACGGGGCTTCCTCTGGCTGTGCCAGATGCACCTGATCACACACGCGTGCGTGCACAAGCACATGTAAATACTTGCGCGTGGTTTTCTTTGATGAGCTGAATAATTGGTGGTTTACAGATGGGAAGGGTAACCGTGCTTCTGTCCCCTCTTCTGCGGGCTGGTCATAGTTCATAACCATCCTGCTAACTACCTCCGTGTCTAAGGGGGCCGTTCCCTCCTGCGGGCGGTCTCTGTGCTCTGACTCCAACACGCAGTCCCTGATTTCTGCAGGGACGGGCCGATCCCAACCGTTCCGAAATGGGGAGTGTAATTAAACATAGACACTGTATTGATTCCCAATTAAGTAGCAACAAAACAAATTATTTACTAGTACAATAAAAATGTTGTCAGAGTGCTGACAGTATTTAGGCAGAAAGCTTTCCCAAGCCCATTGTGGGCACACATTTGTAAGTGTCATGCGGATAGCTGCGTTTGTCAGCGGGGACCTGCGGCACAGCTGCCTGGGGTAAAACCGCGTTTGCGCCTCTGGACATCGGAGACTGCGCAGCAGGTAGGAAACGGCCACTCCCAGCAGTGACTGCTCACCAGCATATGCCATGCAGAGGAGTGGGTCCGGCACTGGAGCCATGGGTGAGCAGGGCTTGGGGGACGCCGGGCTCCAGAGGTGTCCGGTGCCAGGGGCACAGCGGAGGCCAGGCTTGGGTGAGCCCCAGGATCCTCAGAGGTGTTTTATGTGCCGTGTCAGCGTTTGAAACGATTTAAGCATTTAAGCTGGACTGGACTTCAATAGCCCACGTTACAGATGCCGTGCCTGTGCAGCCGGCCATGCTGGAGCAGCGCAGCGCCTAGCTGAGCCGCAGCCCCTGCCCCCGCCCCACGCTGCGTCGCTGCCCGCCCTGCCCTGCCCGGGCGCTGCCATGCCGGCTCTGAGAGCCGCAGCTTTGGGGTTCCCCCGGTCTGACCCGCCACCGAGGGCCGTGCTGCGCTCAGCTTCTCTGCCTTTTGGCGGCTGTGCCGAGGTGGCCTGTGGCTGGTCGTTTCCAGACGCAGGAGCAGAGCAGCCTTGCGCGGCACTGCGGTGGGTGAGCTGCCAGTGAGCAGGCAGAGCCTGCCAGGGTAACCCTTCTGCTGGGGATCGGTGCCTTTTGCTGTGAAACCCCCCAACTTTGGGGTGGTGTGAAGAAATGGAGAAATCGTGCATTGCCCATCAGGCGATCCGTCATGAGAGCGGGGTCTCTGCTGGACGGGTGTTTCTAACCATGGTCTGTGGTGGCTCTGGTCTGCTGGGTTTGAATTTGCCCAGGCACTTGGCCGCCCGTCGGTACCAGAGGAGCAGTGATTCCCAGTGCTGCCAGCGTGCAGAGGGGACCAAAGGGTCAGCTAGGAACATGAGTTGGCCTTCACCACTGGTTTTCCACTGGGCTCATTTGGCTGCTCACTGGGAGAGGGCCTTGCCCAACTTCGGTGTGAGAGAGCCTGCAAAAGTACTGGTAGCCCTGATGTTAGGATCCTCCCCGCGTGCCCGGGGAGCGCTGTGCAGCCGCTGCGGCGTGCCTGACTGCGGGGCAAGCGTGGGTTTTCTGGGAGGAGCCGCATCACTTGGTGAAGCTTCTCCATCTCTGTGGAGCAGAGCGTGAGTGCGCGAGCATGAGGCTGCGAACAGGGATCTGGGGGAGGGGAAGGTTTCAGCAAACATTTCCTTACCAAAACAGCCCTGACCTTTGCGGGGATGGAGCTGTCTGATGCAACAGGCTGAACCTTTCCAGACTCCAACTCCAACCTAAAATGCTTCAGAGCAAAATTGATGGCCGCTGCACTGGCCCCGGTGTTTACATCCAGGGCTTGCCCGGCTGTTGCCGGAGGGTGGGGAGAGGGATCTAAAAGAAAAGTGGGAGCCCCAGTCTGTGTTTTTCATGCATTGCCTGGCGCTGACCGATGCTCGTGGGCATCACGCTGAGGCCGTGGACACCTGTGCTCTCTTGGGCCCTTCGCTTGGGGAGCAGCGGGTGCTGGCACGGAGCGAGGGCTGTGCGGGGCTGGGGCGCGGGAGGTGGTGTGCTGCGGAGCAGCCAGCTTTGGTTTGCAGGGATGGGCAGAGGTGTTCGTTTTTACTGTAAGCGAGAGTCAGCTGGGGACTCAAACCCAGTTCAGTGAAACCAAGTGGGGGTTTATTTGTCGGCACTCACAGTGTGCGGGCGGGAGCTGCCGTGCTCCGGGGATCGGTGCTGAGAGGGGTCGTCGCTGCCCGGCTCTCCGGCAAACCAGCTGTTAGTTACAGGGATGTTGTTGTTTCTGTGTCCTGCGGTGAATAAAATTAAACAACTCTTTATTTCTGAATGACAGCCCAGGGACTGCACTTGTGCTCTGGCTCGGTGTGGAGTGGCTTCATCCCAGAGCGGGTCCTCTGGGGCCTGGAGCCCTCGATTCATTAGTTGTCAGGCTTGTAGGTGGGTTCTGCATTAGGCCTTTAATTGAGTGTATTGCCATGGGCTACTGACCACATGACACTGCTCGAATGTGAGCAAATCTAACGAGGATCCGGGACTGCTCTTTAATTTGGTGAGAATAACAGTGAGCAGGGCCCAGCGAGTGTTAATCATGGAGGAAAACTGGCTGAAACCAGGTCAGCCGGTGCTGGTTCTGCGTGCGACGTGGCGGGGAGGGGGTGCGGGGGGCAGAGCGGGGAGCACTGTGAGCCCCAGCGCCCCGTGGTGCCAGTGATCCCCCTCTGCCCGTGGCGGGAAGCGCCATGGCCCCGGCAGCAGCGTGCCATCTTTCCTGTCCTCTCCCTCTGGTCCCAGCTGCCACCCACCCGCGCCGCGGTCCTGCCTGGGGTCGCTCGGCACAAGCACCTCCGAGCTGATCGCTCCTCGTGCTGAGCGGCGTCCAGCCCCGTGGTTGGATTTGTTTCATACAATAAACAAATTCCCGCTGCTCTCCTGCTGGCTGTTCCTGGATGGGGCCACAGCTCCCCTCGGCATGCTTCGCGCAGATTTATTGCGTTGTGTTGGAGCGGTGCCTGAGCTTGGCTGGTTTCTTTAAATCTTCTCTTTCGGAGAGGGGTGGGCGCTGGGAGAGGGGCACAGAAACCCTCTGCAGTAATTCCTGTTGACTGCAGTGACCAGTGAGGCAGAACTGATCAACTGCAGGCTTCCCTGCTGCTGAACTCCACCAGCAAAGTGCTTACATCTGCTTTTACACTAATGGGAACTTTATGGACTGGCGTGTCCCCCCCAGGAGCAAATTCCAGCAAGGTCAGAATCCAGAAAGCTGCCACTTGACACCGGCCGTGAAGCCCTGCGGCAGCCGGAGGAGGCCGGGTTGCACCGAGGACCTTCTGGGGCAGGAGATCTAATGCTGTTGCCTGCAACTGATAGCCTGGAGGCCTCCCGAACGCCGCTGCTGCCACCCCGCCTCGCGGCTGCTCGGCCCCGCTCCGGCCCCCAGGCATGCTGCCGGAGGAGCTGTGCAGATATTCGCCGTGTGGAGCGAGGCTCTGAGTCGTGCTGCTCCACAAACAGGGAGGCGTGATGAGAGGCCAGCCCCCGGCAGCGCTCCACGTTTTGGGAGAGTCTGTTCACCGTTAGCGTGACCTTACTAGTGCCACTCACGTGTGGCACCTGGTGCCATGATGATGGTGTGGGCAGTAGGCGCAGATGCAGATTTGGAGCTGTGCGCGTGCGCAGCCAAGCCATCGTGTTGTGGCTGGGCAGAGCCGGCTGGAGGCAGGGCACGGCACAGCTGAGCCAGGGTCAAGGCAGACTCGCCGGCTCTTGCTGCCGCAGCGGAGTCCTGCTCCAGGGCTGCGCTGCAGATTGCTCGTCCCCGGGCAGAGCGCTCCGGAGCAGTCCTCACCCACACTGCGCGTTCATGGCGGTAGGGACTCCGCTCAATACGGAGTGGAGATGGGCACTGCGTGCGTGTGGCTTCCACCACGGAGCGGGCAGGGAGTCGCGCCAGGTGCGGTGGGTAACCGGTGGATACGGGAAGGCAGCGGCACAGCCGCAGAAGGCGTTTGGGGGAGAGCCGTTGGCAGCCCTGGCTTCTGGAGGTGTGGGGGCCTTGTGGCACTGGACATCTCCGTTTCTCTTGGCTCCTTGCTGTATGTCACAAGCTGTTCTCTCTGGAGGCAGACGTGGACACAAACTTTCTAGACCCCCTTTTGCACTGATGTCGGGGTACCAGCAGAGCTGGAAATCTATGGCTTTGTGCTTAAAAAGAGAAGCTTAATGAAATTCCTGCTGTTAGTCTTGTACCCTATTTTTGGTTCCTTGACTGTACGGGCAGGTGATGCTGTTCTCTCACAAACCTAGAAGCTTGTGATACGGCACTGATACGATGATGGCAAAGGCGGGCAGCGGTGCTGCTCCCGGCGCTGGGTCCGTGCCTGGCGCGGCCGCGGCTGCCCTGCTGCTGGCACAGGGGTGCAGGGTGGAGCTGGGCAGGGACCGCGTGTGCTGTGCACAGAGGAGCACGAGTGCTGTATGTGGATGTGCTGGGCGCTGAAATCGTGAAATTGTGGAATGGTTGCTTTGAGGGCATGTATTTTCCTGAATTTAATGAATGATCATTCCACATTAATGTTTATTAAGGTGATTAATACTTTAATTTGTGTGGAAGAGAGTTTGCAGAAACATAACTTGCTTCTACACAAGAGTTACTGTTCATTTTTCAGGAAATACAGTCAGTCCAGACAAGGCCTGCTGAATTGTGGCCTGCTTTGGCAGCCTGAGCGTGAAGGATTATGGATGGTCTCCGATGGGTTGTCTCTTTTTTTTAATCCATTGCAGGGCCTGAATTGTTTTGGCTTTGGCTTTGAAGAGAAGATGGTTTCTGCAAAGGCGTCCCATGGAGCTGTGCTGTGTGCGGCTGCTGGCCCCAGGTGCGGCAGTCGGGGTTGGGTCACAGCCTTCCCCATGCCCGTGCGGTTACCCGCTGTCGCATGTCCCGTGTTGCTCTCCCAGGGTGTTGGTTGGGTTTTGTGCTATGTAGGGTGCGGGCGGGCCCAACTTCTCGTTGCTCCTTACCTGAACAGGGACCGGCCAGTACTGAAGGGGCTCCTGCATCCCCCCTGCGGGGCACAGGCTGATGGTCACCACATACCGTCCATCCGGTGCAAGACACAGAGCCTGTGCTGTCGGGTGCAAGAGTATTTGTCAGCAGGGTAAGATGCAGAGTGTGCATGCGGTAGAGTCTTCAGATCTCTGTATCTGGGCAGAACAGCATGGCCTTGTGCACATGGGGCCATGTTAGACCAACCCTGGGCAGGAGAAGGTTTGGGGAGAAGGGCGGTGTGACTCTGCTGTGAGGGACACTGGATGTGACCTGTGTTGGCACCCGTCTGGCTCCTGACGTGGGGACATCTTGCTCTGAAATGACCGTACCAGCGCCATGGCTGCCCGTGTGTGAGTCTGGCTCACACCAGTGAGGCATCTCCTCTGTTTCCTCTGCAGCGGTGGGTGAGGAGCGTAGCTAATGTGCAGCATTAGGAGAGGGGCGACCACTGGGCAGGACCCAGTATCCACTGCGCCAGTGGGGCAGCACCGCATCCTGGCTCCCTTCCTGCTGCACCAGATCTGCATGACACAGGACCTCCGGGGCTGGCGCCGAGCCCCCCAGTCCTTGGGGAATGGCCTCACCGTGCTGAGCACCTGCTGGGCTTGGGGACCCTGCCCCAGCCACCCAATGTGCAGGGCAGCACAGACAGGTCTCCTCTGAGGTGGGAGGATTTTGAAGTTTGGGAAGGGGACATCCTTGCAGAGCCTTTACGGCGGCCTTGCGCAGGCACGCTGTCCTGCGGCACCTCAGTGAGTCTGCCCCATGCTGCTCCCGCAGGCTCCTGCCCCGAAGTCGTGCCTGAGCGTGGGGCTGTCCAGCTGCTGCGGGGCGGTGAAAGAGGCGGGAGCATCCCTCCCGAGCGCGGCGCCTCCTCTCCTTCCTTCACCTTGCTCGAAGCTTTGTCTGGTTTTAGCTCTTTGAAAGAAAGCCTAAGCCATCCTGCAAGTGCCCTGTGGCTCAGGGATGGCTGGGACGAACGTGCCCGGGCATGGTGGTGGGAGAGGACAGGAGGCCGGTGGTCGGGAACAGAAGAGGCTGTGGAAGGCGATGGCAGCAGGTCAGTAGGAATCCATCCTGCCCAGCACCCCGGAGGGTCCCCTGGGGGGAGATGGCCCCGGGTCATCGCTCCCGCTCCCATCGCCCAGACGCAGGGGCTGCCCTGTCCCGTACCCGGCACAGCTCCGGCGCACAGACTGGTCCCAGAAGGGGATGAGTGGCTCTGCTCCTCGTTGCTGGAGACGTGACCGCCGTGTCGCAGCTGGTGGGAAGGGGCTCTGGCCTGCCTGGTGCCAGCGGAGCCTGGTGCTTTCCATGGCAATGCCCCAAATGCTGGCTGTGCCAGCCTGGCCCCCGTCTCCTCCCTGCTGCGGTTTGCCGCGACTGCTGCCTCTGAGCACACTGAAAGGCGATTTCCGAGCATGCAGCAGTGAGTGAATTCTGTTTTTCTTGAGCATTTAGTGTTGCTTTCAGTTTGCTTTGATGATGCCTTCTCACAACTAGAGTAAACAGACTGCGCGCCGGGGAGCACTCACATGTGTACGAGAAGCTGCACATGAAAGACAGAAGCATCCTGAAAGCCGTAATAACGCTGAGTGCCAGTTAAAGGATTTGTCACTGTAAGCACTGTACAGATAGAAAGAACTTATTAACTAGTGTGACTAACAGCTTGCAAGGTTTAATTGATGTGTGTTTGTTGTCTTTTTAGATCTCTCCCCTCATCTTCCTCTTGGCACCGATTCCAGCAGTTGCTGGTGCGAGAGCAGCAGCCCCGCAGCTGAATAGGTACCAGGGATAAAGGCAAGGCCAAGCCCTGCCTGGGGTGTCCCAGGTCCGGTCGGGCTGCAGTGGCCCCAGAAGCTCATCCTCGCCATCCGATTCCCCCTTAGGAGCTGAGGTTGGGCTCTGGTTCTGTTATTCCTCCCTAAATGACGCTGAGTTTTTGAAGATAAAGCTTTTCAATGCATGAATAGTGTGGATAATTAATATTTCTGCCAGACAGGCTACTCATTGCGAGATTGATTGACTATTAAGGTCATAACGCAGAAGCCACCCACACGAAACAAACAAGCTAATGTTAGGCTGCAGCTTAAGCCACGCGTTGGTCAGCTGTCTGTGGTCACAGTGGGGGCTTCCAGTCGTCTGTCAGCAAGTGATTGATTGATGTGGACACCTTCCAATCTTATTCTGATTATTCTCAGCAGCTTGCCTGGTGGCCATTTTTCAGGAGTTGGCAGCACTCAGACCTCCAAGACTCAGCGCGATGACTGCGTGGGGGTTAACCCTTTCCTTTGATCCGGAATGTCTTTATATGGGCGGCAACCGCGGCGCACGAGGGGAGGATTGCGTTTGTGAGCCCCGGTTACAGACACACGGGGAAACTCCCTGGGATCACAAGCGAGGATGATGCTTTGGTTTCCAGACAGTTCTAACTGACTTGGCCGAGTAAAGCTGCGAGCGGGGTCTGCAGAGAATCCATCTGGAGCAGAGCAGACACAGCTTTGTGACCTGGCTTCTTTATCGCGCTCTCTTTCGTGGGCAGTGCAGTGTGCCACAGAGCAAACCGCGTGTGTCAAGGCCCCAGCAGCAGGGGGGCAAATTCTGCTAACTCAGAGCTTGATAGTCCGAGGCGAAAAAATACAGACTGGGATGTCGTTGCTCCGGTGTGAGAGACAATGAGTTAGAGGGCTCTGCTGGTTTTGAGGATAGCTCCTAGTTCAGCACTTTGAATTCAGTGGCAGAGATTTGTTGCTTGGATGCTTTCTGTATGTGCCCATGAAGATGGCTTAAATATATCTCTGTAGTGTTTTATGTACGTGTTGTACGTGGTGTGTGCCCACACACATGCCAGTGAGAAAGTGAAATTGTAATTACGTGTGCCATACAGTGTACGTTTACAATGTATAAACGTGTTCTGGAGTTCTTCTGGTTGCAGGCGTGTACTATAGATTTCCATTTTGTTGTAGGTTTTTCAGCAGTTTTGGTTCAACTGTTTTGGAGGGCCTGGTGCCTATCTTCACCTTCCTGTGCACTTCCCGTTCATTTTAGTGTTCATAACGTACCTGAAAAAGCCTGCTGTGGGGAGGCGTCAAGAGCCCTTTCTCTTCCAAGAGCTGGATCTTTACATAACTCAAGTGCATCATTGCATTTTCATGGTGCAGTCCAAGTGCTGAACGCGGCAGAGCTGCCTCAGAGCTGTTGTGCACAGGATTGCGACAGGAGAGCTGTGCTGAACTGCTGTGGGTGCTGGTGCGTTGGCGTGCACGCCTCAGGCCCCAGCACGGCCTGGAGGCCCTTCACAGGCCCAGCAATGCGCTGCAGTCTGATATTTTTCCTTTGGAAGGTGCTGCAGCAGGCGCCAACCCAGGGCCCCTTCTCGCCAGCCCCTTTCCGACCGAGCAGGGACTGGGTCTGAAGCCAAGGGAGCTGGGAGCTGGGCTTCCGTAACTGTGGGCGCGGTTTGCTAATCCCGGCTGCTCTCCATCCCTCGCAGGTGGTGATTCGTCCCAGAGCCACGCGGGTGCCTGCTCGGACGGTGCCCCTGCGCAGCGCCACGCCGGCCTTGTTGCTGACTGTCTCCTGGACTCCAAGGACCACCTTCCCCTGCGTGGCTGGGCAGCTTCCCGCCCGGAGCTGCTGCGCTGGGCAGGCTCCCTGGCAGCGGCTCTGACCTGCACCTAGGTGAGCACGGCGCCCAGTAAGTGCGGTAGGCTCCTGGCGGGAGGCAGGGCGGGCGGGAGTGTCAGCCAGCCTTTGCCCACAGGCAGGTGTGGAACAGTCATGCTGGTGGAGAGAGCAAGGTGGGGTGTATACGGGTTTGTGGGGTATGCTGGAAGCCGGTACCCCTTTGGGAGAGTTAATTTAATTGCATGAATGCCACCAGCCAGCTGCGTTCACACACCCAAAGGTGTGTTCTGTAGCGAGGATGCAAAGTGTAGGACGTGGACCTGGCTGGAGATGCTGACGGGCCCTTCTCTGCAGCCACAGAGCGGGTGCCACTGGGGCAGCAGCAGCAGCAAAGGTCCCCCTGAGCTCCTGCTCGCCTTGCAGGGTAGTGGGGCGCTGGGGTCTCTGAGGCAGATACCTGCCCAGGCAAGATCCAGCGTGTGGGTGCAAAGTGACCTGTGTGGTAAACTGAAACAGGGGACTGAAATGCCACATGCCCTCCGCAGAGCTTTTTCAGGGTCAGCGTGGGTCCAGTGGCAGCAGGGTGGCCTTGGTGCCCCTTGTGATACTCCACTTGCCGTCCCTTGGCCTGGCATCCCCTGCGGGATGGCCATCTCACTGGGCTGCCTGCGCTGAGCGCAGAGCTGTGCTAGCTCCTGGAGCCCGCCCCGGTCCTCCCACACAGTGTGGCATCCCGGGGCCCGCGGGCAGGATCTCCGTGCTGAGCCAAGGATGCGATAGCCTGCGAGCTGGCAGCGTTGCTGCTGTGGACGAGGGCTGGGAGCGAGCAACCTGGTGGTGCTTGCCTTCCCCACCAGCAAGCCTCGATCTCCCCATGGTGTGAGCCCAGCCAGCGTGGCCTCAGGGCTGCTCCTGAGGCAGCTTCGGTATAATAACACTGATGAAAAACTGATAAATCCTTTTAAGTGAGCTGCAGTAGCTTCCCTCTAGAACTGAAGAGATTACCACTGATTTGTCATCCTGATTGTTTCAAAGAGAGGTGCAATTAGTTGCTCTAATTTAGCTTCTCTTCTCACTGAGTGGCATGACAACTGAGATGTAATCAGCAGATCCGCACGCGATGGCAGCCACCGATGGGTGCAGCTGCGCCTGCCACCATTTTGCATGCAGAGGACGGCCGCCAAAATGGTGGAGGACTGCGTGCTGGCGTTCGAGGGGCAAAGTCCCCTCGGTGCCATGTGGCCACGAGGCAGCGGAGCGGCCCTGGCTGGTGGTGCTCACCTGTGCGGCAGGCGGGGGTTTTTTTTGCAGCCTGCCGAGGGAGGCAGCGGGAACGCTGCAGGAACAGCGACCCGATCCGAGCCGCGCTGCTGGGGCTGGCGCTTGGCAGGGCCCGACGCCTGAGCGGGCTCCCGCAGGCGCTGGTGGTTCAGGAGGCTCTTGGGCAGGCACAGCGAGAGCAGTGGGTGCCCACCTGAGACCCCCGTCTGGGCAGTGGGTTGCGCTGGATGTGGGCATGACATTTCACTCAGTGTTATTGAGAGGGGAAAAAAAGGGAGGTGGAAGGAAATCTTGTTTTTCTTCCTCTGCCTGCCCCAGCGATTGTTCCTGTTCTTTGCCAGCTGCGATAAAACCGATACCAGGTAGAGGAGAGGGGCGAGTATTTCGCTTGAGGCCTCCCTTCCTGAGGACTGTCTCTGCTTTGGAAGAGGTGCAGGGCTGCCAAGGAAAAGGAGAGCGCGTGGCGCGTCTCTCCTCAGCAGGCACAGCCTCCAGCTCACCGCTCTGGGTCAGCAGCCAGCCTCCCTCCGGGCACGGCAGCACTTGGTGTTTCAAAATGTGTCCGTTCTCGGTGAAACAAGTCACATGAAAATTCAATTCAAAATGAACAAAATAAAAATGCTTTAAAAACAAAACCTGCCTTTGGCTATTGCTTGGTTGAAGCTGTCTCTATTTTATTTTTTTTTTTCCCTGGGAAGGCGTTTTGTTTTTGAAGAGAGCTGGCTGTGCCTGCTGGGGAGGGTCTTCGTGGGGTGGCCCGGAGCAGCTCTGTGTACTGGCCCCTGGCAGCCTGTGCCCCTCATCCCCCAGCCAAGCACCGCGCAGCTGCTCGGCTCATGTTCCCTGGCTGTGGCCCGGCGCTCCCTGTGTCACTGCAAGGTCGTGCTTTTCCCCGGCTGCGCGGCCCCTCGTGCCCGGCCGTCAGCTGTCGTCCCCTGCCAGGCTGGCAGCCCTGCCGCCCCGCGGCACCCAGGGGACCCCGTGCTGGCTGCGGGACCGCGCATGTCGTGTGTGAGTTCAGCACTGGGGCTGCATTCTGCACGCTGCTCTGCAGCTGGGCCTGGGCTGGTGCAGAGCTGGACCTGCCCCTCCATCGCTGGGGCCTGGTTGGGGCTCTGCTCAGCTCCCCCCGAGCACGCAGGAACAGCCGTGGGCCAACGCTGTGCCCAGGCCAGCAGCTCTGCCACGGTGTGGGGTGAGGAGCCGGCTGATGTGCGGCGCGGGCTTTGCCTAGAAAAAGCCCCCTGGCAGGGTTTCCAGAGCCAGCGGTCAGTCAGTTGTTCTCCGCGCCCTCAGCCCCTGCCCAGTGCCATGACCCACGTCCCCTGCCCAGGGCAGATGCGTGCAGTGAGCTCACTGGTGTGGGAGCTGTGCGGTTGGCTCAGTGCGACGGCCCACGCATGGCGCACAGCGCGGTGCCGCTTCGGTGCCAGAGCCGGCCAGCTTGGCAGGAGCCCGTCTGAGACCCTGAGGCGGAGATGAGCTCGGCTGCGGTGCACCGGTCTGGCCGGCCGTGCCCCCGTCCCATGTCTTCCTCATGCACAGGAGCGTGCAGCGAGCGCAGCTCAACGCTTCCCGGCAGCAGCTCTCCCCCAGCGCACAGGGGCTGGCCAGCTTGCTGTGGCGCCCACCACGCCGCTGTCAGTTGATCCAAAGGGCAGCTGGGGTCTTGGCGGTGCCAGGTGCGCCGGGCCAGACAAGTGCCATCGGCTGGGACACGTTCCCCTTGCCTTTCCTGGCTCCGGTCAAGGTTGGCCTCCGTGAACTGGTTGAGGGGCCGCCTGGCACAGGGAGCCCCAGCAGGACACTTTCAAGTGCTCTTGCTCCTCTCAGCTAAATATAAGCCCCAGTGGGAAGCCTACCTCTTGCTAGTTTTATGTTTCTTGCCTCTGCCTCTGTGCTTCCTAAACCTGGCAGCAGGCCCAGCTGTCTCCAAGTCTAAGATGAAAATACCCTTGCAAATCCCGCTCATAAAAATACCTGCTGTATTCCCAAAACATGCCTGAGATAGCTTCCAGAGAGGATGGGGAGCTAAAATAAGATGCATGAGCTCAGAGCCCCATTTTCCACTGACCCCACGGTTCCCATCGCTGCAGCGCACCGTGCTATGGACTGAAATGGAAGTGCTGCAGCAAGAGGTGGCTTTGACTGGGAACCGGACGGGCTGCAGCTCTCCTCGGAGCAGCAGCTGTTGCAAACCTCGTCTGCGCCAGCAAAGGCTCGCGCTCTGTGCTTACCGGCTGGTTTGCACAACCTGGGCAATCGCCCTGATCAGCAGCATCAGCCTCAGTAGAGGAAACCTGCGTCTAGAGCGGGGTACGGAGCTGGGGACAGTGTTTGGTCCCCAAGCTTGAGGCAGATGAAAGGCTCTGTGAAGAGCAGCAGAAGGCTGCCCTGCCCTGGGAGGCCCGCGGGGCCAGGCTGTGCGGGCGATGCCTCCCACCCTCGGGACGGGGACGCGAGCGCTCTGCTGCAGGCCTGGGATCCACCGCGTGCCGCTCCTGGCCAGCCTTCAGCCGCAGGGACTGACAGGGGGACACAGGTCTGCTGTGCCCGCCAAAAGGCGCAAGCCTGCACAGCAGCCGGGTACCGGGCAGGAGCCCCCCGCGCAGTGACCAGCTCCTGGCAGGGGCACAGCCCTCAGAACGGGGTGCCGGGCTGCCTGGGAGCCTAAATCTCAGCTTGGACTTTTCGAAAATGCTCACCTACAGTCTGGGAATGTATCCCAGATCTTTTCACGCTCGCACTTTGATTTTTTTCCTCTTTAATGGCCCACTGCTTCTGTTTTGATGGGAAAACGTTTCCTGGATCGGGGACAGATGTTCCTGCAGTCACGTCCTGCCATTGTCCCTGCTGGGCTACTCCAGCCTGTCCACGGCGGCGGTGGCAGATGCGCCCGCTGGTTTTCCCCCAACTGTGGGCAGGGATGTGGCGGTCGTGGCGCTGGGTGGGGAGAGCGTCTGCCTGCCCAGTGGGTCTAGGGGCTGGCCACGGGGCCATTCGCCAGTCCAGGTGCCCAGGCTTGGGACGGGGCGGTCGCAGGGACACAAGACCCTCAGCGGCCATCAAAGCCGTGCTGCTGCACCTCTGCAGTGCATGCCCTGAACACAGCCATCTGCTCGCGCTGCTGGCATCAGAGACCCCTGCCTGTGCCTGTACCTGCTGGGCTCTGTGCAAAGCCGGCTGGGGTCTGCTTTTGCCCTTCAGGCTTTTTGGGGCAGGCTGCTCTGCACTGTGCCGCTCCCAAGACCTTGGAGGGTTTTGTTCCCCAGGGAACACCAGTGAGCACAATGGAGAGGAAGGCCCTTTCGGGCTCAGAACCGGGATGCCGATGGGCCCCGGGCAGCCTTTGTGTCCCCGTGAGGCAACCAGTGGTGACCGAGCGGTGCGGGGCAGCACGCGCATCCTGCAGCCCGGCGCCCCGGTGATAGCATTATTGCCAGGCGCTGTCATGGGCGCTGTGAGCTGAGCTTTATTTGGCAGGGCGAGAGCTGTCCCCTCTCTTTGGACAATTAGTTCCTGAATCTCATTTAGCACTGGGTGGGTGGCAATATTCAAAGTTAACCACTCCACTTGCATTGCCTTATATGTCAGCAAGTGCTACTTAATGATCTGTGAATGGAGGGAATGCCGGGAATGGGACGGACCGCATGTGGTGTGAAACATCTATCCGGAGTCTATAAATAATGCAGCCTCTTTCTGCTGCACGCAGTTCGGAGCTTCATGGGAGGAGCATCTCCCGCTATGACTGGAGGAGCCTATAAGTGATTTGGAGTGAAACAAAGGCGATGAGATGCAAAGAGAGGGACCGTTCGGTTTCTGAAAGACCCTGCGAATGTGCCTCAGCCACTTAGGGCCAGCTCCTGCGCTGCCACCAGCGCCCCACGGGCTGTGCCCAGGTGTGCCAGGACGTGGCCCCCAACACTGACCCCGCACCCACTGACCGCAAAAATGTCGGCGGGAGCAGGGCCCATCTCCCCTCCCGTTGTTCTGCCTGTCACCCGTAATTACGATGAGACCGGGGCTGCCCACACTCAGCACCTTCTCACTGGCACTGGTTGCAATCGCCAAGTGAGCGGCAGCATTTCCGGCTGTCAGCCCTGACTTGCGGGCTCTTCCCGCCTGTGGCCGCGGCGAGCAGTCCCTGACCTCGGCTGCTTCTGCGGCCGTGGATTTCTGGCTCGCTCCCTTTTCCTGCTAAGGAAAAGACCTGGCAGTGGGGAAATAAAGGTGGGTTTCTGTTAGAGCAGCTTTCTGTCTGGTAGGTTTTCTAGGGCAATGTGTGGGTTTCCCTGCGCGTTTGGGAGCTGCCAGTTTTTGTTGGAAATGCCAGGCGGAGGCGGGCTGCATCAGCCTTGCCGCAACGTGGGTGTTCAGCAGCCCTCGCTGGACACGCCGAGGTTGTCTTCTCCAAGACATGCTAACCGCCAAGGAAAACCACGGCTGCCGTGCGCCGACATGCAGGCGAATGGGCCCTTCCGCTGGCACTGGTCGTTTTCTACCGGCCAGTAACAGCAACCTGTCCCTGCTGGGCTGGCCGGCGGGGGGTGGCTTCCCGGGCACAGAGGGTCCGCGCTGCCTGGGCAGGGAAGGGTCGCCTTCATTTGATTAATTATGGGATACGCTTGGCATCCCTTCTGAAATTTACTGTACACAGCGCTTGGGATGACATCTGCGTAATTAATAACTGCGGAGCAGGGCTGAGCTGGGGTTGCACCAGCGTGGCAACGACTGGAGAGAGCAGGGCTGGTCTCCGGCGCAGGCCCGCTGTTATCTGCTGCGGAGCAGGTGGAGCAGCCCCAGCGCGGGGCTCGCTGCCGCGGCTGTGCCTGGCTTTTATTTTTAACACCCTGCTCCCAGGCGGTGACAAGCCTTCGCTAAGTGAGGTAATAGCCAATTGATTTTGTTCCGTTTTGCAGTGGGCAGTAATAAATCACACGGCTTGTCAGGGGGTGTTTCATGTTTTCAGTGAGAGTGTGCCAGCAATTAACCATCAGAAAGCTCTTGTGGCTCCGCTCTTGAAGACGTGGCTGCAGCCTGAAACTCTGGAATGCGGGGCCTTCCGCCACCAAAACAGAGCGGCCACAGCGGAGATTTACAGGGAGGTTTTATTTCCAGGCTCCAAAGTGGATGGAGCAGGAATTGATTGATGAGCGGGAGGAGCAGCTGCCCCATTCAGGGTCACGGCCGCCTGCGAGGGGACATGGGAAGGGTGGAGCTGCAGGACATCCCCGTCCTCATCATCATTCTCATCCTCATCCCAATCCTTGTCCCCATCCCCAGCCTCATCCCCATCCTCGTCCCTGTCCTCACCCCCATCCCACCCCTGTCCCCACCTGCTCATGTCCCCATCCCCATCATCCCCAGCTGGGTCCCCCCCATGCCCAGGGGACCCCAGCGCCGGCGGAGGCGTGTGACCGGAGTAGGGCAGCCAGTCTGGCCACCGGGTCTGCAGCCGTGCTGGCAGGGACCGAGCGATGTGGACAGGGTGAGCCGGAGCTGCCGGGCGCTTTCTGGTTCTGCTGTTGCTGTCACCGTGTGCCGCCGTCCCGGGCTGCCTGTGCCCAGCTCTGGGGCAGCACTGGGGTGCAAGGAGGCAAGTGGCAGCCGCGCTTACCTCCCGCCCCGTAAGCAAGACGCAGGGTGTCATGCCCGTGCTGTGCAGGCTCGGAGCCCCTCAAGCCGTGCCACAGCGGTTGCAGCGGGGCCGGGTCCCTGCAGCCCATGCCGGGCTCCTGGGCTTGGGCTGGGCTTCGGCACGCATGGCGGGGGCCGAGGGGTCAGCCCGGTCACTGAAGCCCGCGCCTTCCCTCTGGGCTCCTGCTTGATGGTTCCCAGATGGTAATCGCTCTGCTTTTATTTCTGTAACCTTTGTTCCTCTGGGAAGGCAGAGCTCAGAGTCAGAGATGGAGGCTGGGGTGAGGGACCTGGTGCGGAGGGTCGGGACCCCGGGGAATAATACCGGTTTCAAAGCAAGGCCTTTCACAGGCCTCATCTGCATTTGGAAATGAGGAGCGACTGCTTTGCATTCAGAGCTGGAGGCCGCGGGTCCCGGGGGAACAAACAGGAGCAAGTGGTCGCTTGATCCCTGATCGGCGGAAGCCAGCGATCTTCGGGGTTCCCCTCTGCTCGGTGTCCAGGGCTCCGGCCACCAAAGAGCCGTCTCCTCCAGTCGGCCTGGCTGCCCGCGTCGGCTGGGGTCAGGCTGTAACGTTCTTTCTCACTGCAGTGTGGCAAATAAAACATCCAGCGGCGCAGGAGAAGGGGGGTGGCGCAGAGAGCACCCCGAGCCGCCGTGTCACTCCTGGTTAGATCAGAGCAGGGCTGCCTGCTCCCAGGGCTCCGCTGCTCCCCAGGACGCTGCTGGAGATGACATGCCGAAGCTCCAGTGTCTGTCGTAGGGACACTAATAAACAAAAAAGCAGAATGGCAGCGAGGGGGGCTGCGGCTCGTTGGCGGTGGGCGATGGCTCTGCTGCTTCCTGCGGCTGGGAACAGTGCGCCCAGTGCCTTTCGCCACCTCGAAGTGTGAATAAAGCAGGAACTTTTCAAAGGCTGTTGCTTTGCTCACCTGGATCTCTTCTGCTGTCCCACCAGGTACTGCCACTCTCCGAGCGTTCTCCTGATGCTCGTTATGTGCAATTACTTTTATTCTAAGGGGCTTGAGATATAATAAATAGGTTAATATTTTCTTTTGTTATTACAACCTTGCTTTTTCTGAAACAATTGCGGGAGTGATTTTAAAGGAAGAAAATGAATTATTGGAGGATTTGTTCCCTAATTTACACAGCTGTCTGTGGTACAGTCTCACACTCACACATGAGTGTGTGCGCGTGTGTGTGACGGCTGGAGGAGGCCCTTGGGCAGGCTCCTGCGTGGCGGGAAGGGCTGTGCACCTGTCCCTCCCTCCCTGGGACCTGACTGCCCAGCAAGGCCAGTTTCCCCAGTTGCTACAGCCCTGTGACACCAAGGCACCGGCATCCCGCAGCGTCAGCCCAAGCGTGGCTAGGAAAGGGGCTGGATGTTTTCATGGAAATGCAGCTGAGATTTCATGGGTTTGTTATGGGTTAAAATTCCAGATGTGACATTTTTGTCATGGAGCTTTGGCCAGCAAAAGCCGTGGAGAAATCCCAGCGAGCGCATGCTGGGTGCCGCGCTGTGCCTGCTCCTGTCCGAGCTGAGCTCGTCTCGTGTGCGCAGGTCAGTTCTTGGAGTCACCCCATTAGGAAGGGGCTCCTAACACCTACCATGGGGTCCCCAACACAGCCACCCCGCGGGGCAACTGCTGGCGGCCCTGCACAGCCAGGCAAGCAGGACCCGTCCCATGGCTGCCGGGCAGCGCGTCACACGTGGACAGAAGGACAGTTGTTTCAAAACCTCCTCCATGGGAGGCAGTGGATGGACGGGAAAGGCAGTCCTTCCTCCCCCCAGGACCCCAGCATTTTTGTGATTTCACGGGAACTTGCAGGAAAGGAGTACGTGTTTCCCACAGCTCTGGGAGGAGGAGCATGGTTCACGGGGTTTGGTGACAGAGCAGGATTTCGTGGGCCCCTGGGCGAGCAGTGAGCCAGGTTCTCCTCCTGGAGAGGTACCTGACTGCGTGGGAGGAGAGCCTGGCTCACTACGAAGATGCTAAAGAAGAGCAGATGCTGCACGTGTTGGCATGAGGATGGAGAAGTCCTCTTAGAGCCGTGCTGGAGCAGTGACGTCGGGAGCCAGACCTGAAGCTGGCTGCCCGTGCAGCAGCATGAGGAGTGAGCCAGGGGAAAGCTCTGGAGCACGCATGTGCCCTGGGTCTCTACATGGAGCTGCAGCGTGCCGAACGCCCTTACGGCAAGCCGCGGGGCTGGCAGAGCCAACGCGAGCAGGGGGCTGCACTGCCTGGGGCTGAGGGCTCACGAGCCAGCCAGCCCCCACCTCTCTGTACGGCTGCAGGATGAGAAAATGAGTGAAAAGGGAAAGACAAAGCTGGTTTGGTGGCTGGCGTTACTGGACGTTGAGGCAGGGTGATAGAGCCTGCCTACATCTCTGTTACGCCCTCTGTGGGCTTTTCTCATCTGCTCCTCACTTCCAGTTTATTTTTTCCATCCTTGCATTCATTTTCTAACGTCCCGGGTGATTTCTGTGTTACGTGATTAATATGCCTTGTGAACTTGCAGCCTGGAGTTCTATGTGTTGCTGGGAGCTGCGTGGCAGCCAGAGGCAGGTGATGCTCTGTCTCTGACTCCAGCAGCCTGTTCTCTCGCAGACTTCGGGGTGGAAAACATTCTGTCTCCACTTGGACTCTTATTTATTGGCACAGTGTGAGCCTGATTAGGGGTGACACGGCTCACACGAGTCCAGGTAATGCCTCATACGGTAGCAAGTGACCCAGAAACGTCCTGGAAAAGTGCAGCCGAGGAAATCGCCCCTTGGAGTAAGGCAGGGTGTTTGCAGGCGTTAGCTGTCTCCTGCGTCTCGCTGCCCGCTGTGATCCGGCGAGGAGGATTGCTTCTGCCACGGTTCAGTCTTAGGCAGCATCAGCGGCCGCGAGGTCTGGTCACGGGCAGATCTGTTGAAAAGTCTGAAACATTATTTTATATCTGCAAGAAGCTGGTGTTTTTGTCTAGTTGTTTCACAAATATCTAAGTGACGGTGCTGCAAAACAGCCCTGGGTTTGTCTTTGCCCCGTGCCAGGGCTCCTTCCTGCAGTATTAATTGCCAATAAAAGTTAACGGCCGGTGCCAGAGGAGTCGGGGGCACAGCGGCATGTGGGGGGCTTGCGTGTGCGGCGCGCTGCCTTCCCAGCACACTGGGCTTGTTGAGCCCCGCCGCTGCAATAACGCTGCCTTTGCTGCACATCCTCGCGCTGCGCAGGGAGCGTGGACAAGGAGCCGATTCAGGAGCGGGAGGGATCCGCAAACACCCGCTGCTGGCCGGAGGCTCCCTGAGTCCGGTTCCTCGCGCAGAATGCGGAAACTGCAGCGCGTGGCCCCTGCTGCCCACTTCCCTCAGAAGGGCGCCTTTCCCTCCTTTTCCTAAACTTGTCAGTTAGTTGTCTGTGGAAAGCGCTCCATACAGTTCTCATCCCGCCGGCACGCCCAGCAGACAGGTTTGTGTGGTACCCACAGCTGGCTGGGGTGGGAGTTTGTCTTTGGCCTCACACCCACCCATGTCAGCACGCAAACTGGCGACGCTCCGACGGCTGGCAACGCACATAAAAAGGGCATTTTGTGCTGGGTAAAGCTCACAGCTCTCGGACAGAGCGTAAAGCAGAGTCATTTATAAAAGGCAAAGATAAAACAGCAGCTTGGGCGCCTGGCCGTGGCTTTGCTAGGGGATCTGCTGCCTCCAGCCCTTGGACCTGCACCAGCCGAGCAGCGACATCCACGGCTGGGGGCTGGCATCGGGATCGTAGCGCTGGGAGGAGGAGGAAGCGCAATTCCCAGTCATCGTGGTCGTTGCTGTACCTCTTTATGAAGTCATTTTCTCAGGCGCCCTCGGTGAGGGCGATGGGGTGGGAGGTTCCCCGCCTGGTTTGGGTGAAGGACTCTGAAGCTGGCTTCCCGCGAACGTCCCACTGCAGCCCTGGCCAGCTGCCCGCCGACCGGGAGCTCGTGGTGCCTGGTGGAGTTGCCCACTGTTGCTGTGCCGTGGCACCATGCGTAGTGCCGTGCCGTGCCATGGCGCAGTGCGGTGATGTGGCAGCTTGGCCCTGTCCAGCCCGTCCTGCCCTCCAGAGTGACCGCGAGCACATGGCCGCACGTGCTCGCGTGCAGGCGTGAGCCTCCACTCCGGCACACACACAGGTCTCTCCTGCTTTGGTGGGCACCCAGCGGGACACGGAGACCCCTCGACTGCCGCGATCAGGTGGGCAGCGTGGAGCAGACCGCAGAGCTGATTCTGCACTGCCCACAGAAAGCAAAGAGATGGAGAGCAAGTATGAACCTCTCCACTTAAAGTCCCGAAAGGTTCAGTCCCCTTTCACCACGGCTGCAACAAAGCCCACTCATCTCATCCAGAGCGCAGGGAAGCTCGGAGCTTGTTCCTCGCGTGAGGGCGACGCGGGGGCATCCGGGGTGTGTGCATTTCACAGTGGAGGGTGTTCTTACAAAATGTGAAGTCGTAGTTGGACTTTCTAGAGGCAGCGTGTGCTGGCCACAGTGTGTTTGGCTCAGCAGTCGGTGCGGACGTGGTGAACAACATATTTTTAAGAAACGGAACAGAACTGCAGGGCTCGGCAGCGCCTGTCCACAGCAACTGTGCGTGCGTTAGATCGGCTGACGGGCTTCAGCTGTCAGTGCCGAGCACTGCAACGCGCGAGCTGCCCGGCGAACTGCCCGCCCTCCAGAAACGGGGCTGCCGGCCACAGCCGGCGAGATGAGAGCCGAGACCCGGGGCGGCTCCTCGTCCATGGCCCCCGGCAAGTGACTGAGCGAGGAGGGGTCTGCAAAGGATTGCTGTTCAGCTCAGAGGAACTGGTACCAACAGCACTGGCAATCTCTTGAGCGACATTTCTGAAGCATTGCTGCACATGTCTTGTTTCTATAAAAAGAAACCAAGGACAGATTTGAAGTTGTCAATGTCTTCTTTGCCCTGCTAAAATAAAAGATTTTCCAGTCCTTGCTGTCTATGTTAGAGAGAAGGAACGTGTAGGGTTCCTAAAGACTGGACATGGATTTTTTGTCTCCAAACAATACAGTGTAAAATCAGAGCGCAGTGTGCACTAGACACGTTAAACAGGAGAGACGTTCACGTGCATGAGAACGTGCGTGCTACAAGAGTTGTGCCAGCACTGCACCTCTGAGCTGCTTTGGCTTAGGGTAAACGCTGACCCGACCAACGCGCAGTGTCTGAAGTGCAGGCCGTGCCTTTCTCCCCCATGTCCCCCCGCTCTTCTCATGTGAACTGGGGCTGCCGTGCAGGACCCTGCTCCTGGGAACATGTGTAGGACACGGACTGTCCGTGTAGGACACGGACTGCAAGACCTAGAAGCACAGCTCTCCTTTATGTCTGTTTCCATCCTCTCGTGGTTCCTCGCTCGGCCGCAGCGCCGGGCCAGGTCGCGACGCAGCCAGGCTTTGTTACAGACTGTGGGACAAATCAACATCTTCCCATTAGGAAGTGATGACAAACCAGTCCATTTGGGGTGATTAATTGACATCTTAAATTAATCACGAGCACTCCTAATGCTGTGACGCACGATATTAACTGTTCCACCAGCCGCATGAGAAAGAGCAGAGACCATTACGAGGAGCATTTGTCAACCCGTCACTTGCGCAGCCATTGTGGTGGCTGAAAAAAGGTCAAGTGGCTCTGTTACTGTTAAGTAGGGAGCAGACCGAAACTCCTAATTCCTTACTATGTGTTTAATGTGCCAGTTAAGTAGTGGTAATTGGCAGCAGCTGTGCCCTGGAACCGAGGGGTTCTTACTGGAGTGGGAAGCCCTAATGTGCTAAATGGGGCGGTGTGGGGTGTGGGGGTGTTTATAAAGCAGGAGCCGGGAAGGGGAGGGTAAATCCCAGTCCCAGGGAGCTGGAGGTGCTGGGGGCTGCTCTGCTGCGGGGATGAGGAGGAAGCAGGTAAGAAGTGAGCTCGTGCCGATTTGAGAATTTACAAATCAAAATGCGGTTTTCCTGGGGGTTAATGCAGCGGTGGTGATAAACTGCTGGGGTGAGCGTGGCTGTTACTGGTGCTGCTGGGTGGCAGCTGGAGAGCGGCTGGGTCGGACCCGGAGGCAGCGCTGTGCCCCGGCTGTGAGGGGGTGCTGCTCTCCCTGTCCCGGGCCGGGGAAGGAGGGACCCCCGTGGGGGCTGCACGGGGGCTCCGCACCCCCTGCCTCTGCTCTGGGAGCCCCTCGGCTGTGGGTGCTGGGGGGATGTGCCCCGCCCCTCCGGCTGCGGGGAGTCCCTGGCCCGGTGGACCGGGGAAGCAGAGGTGTTCTGTGCTGGGCGGTCTCGGTGTGTCTGGTACGGACCAGCGCTTTTCTAAGGCTGGAACCACACTGGCAGCAGCGGGGAGCCGGTGGTCCCCTCTCCCCCCTGGCACACGGACGGAAGGCTGTGGCCGTGCCGTGCTGTGTTGGGAAGCGCGGGTGCGGTACGGGCTGGGCTGGGCCAGGAGGATGCGGGGTTTGCAGCGGAGGCTCCCGCAGCCGGCTCTCCTGCGTGGAGGGTGGGCAGGGGGCCCGGGCCGGAGATGCTGCTCAGTGGGGGAGTCCCCTTCTCCAGCCTGAGTCTCCCGGCTGTGCGTGCTGGGGGCAGAGCCGTGCCACCTCGGCTTCATCCCGAGTGCCGTGCCCGCCTGGAGGCACGGGGGTGCTCAGCGCAGGGACCTGCTCCTGGCTCCGTCCCGGTTCTCACCCGCCGTGCTCCGGGCCGAACCGTGCAAGCGCTGGGCTGCTGGGAGCGATGGTGGCAGCCGGGTGTCAGTCGTTTCTGGCTCGGGGCGGTTGTGTAAGGGTTTCAGTCCTGTTTCCAGGCCTGCAAAGTTTGCACAGCTTTGTAGAAACAAGTGATCTTTCAGGTGTAAACGCAGCGTGAGCAAAATCTCCCGCTGGCTCCTGGGGCTCTGGCTGTTTCCTGCCGAGCCCTGGGAGTGAGATGCGTGGTGGCGATAAGTGATGCTGGAGGCAGGTCAGGAATGCTCTGCAGACTGAACATCAGCCACCCTTCTGCCTGTGGAGGCACAGACTGGAGCCGCTCTTGCCCATCTGAGCTGTTTCACCTAGAACAACCTGCCCACGCCCCGGCATGGCACCGTGGCTGGGGGCCGTGCCTGGAACCTCTTGGCCTATGTATCCAGCCCAGAGGGCACCTCTCCACATCCAGCCCTGTCCCGGGACGGAGCAGTGTGCCTGGTCCATTGGTGCTTGTGCCCCAATGAGCCGTAGTGTCTGTGCAGGTGGCAGGGGGCTGAGGGGGACCTGTCTTGGGGGACCCTCTCCTGCTGACAGCTGGCGGGCAGAGCACCTTTGAGAATAATGTGTCCAAGCTGCTGCAGCAGCACTAAGTGGGTGGTTGTGAAGCGGAATTAGCAGACAGTCCCCTCCTGCAGCTGGCTGGAAACCTCTGCCTCGTCGCCTGCAGTCATCGTTTCCCTCTGCCAATCTGGAGTCTTAATATCTGAGTGCTCGGAGTGTTTATTTTTCATGTTGCTTACTGACACCAGGAAAGGGAAATGAGTAAATCTTTATGCGCTTTTAATCACCTGTTAGTGGAGGAGCTGCAGGGCACTGCTGCTTTATGTCTGGAGATAAAGAATTGCGGGTGGGTTTGCCAGGGAGAGGTGGCTGGCACAGCGCTGCGTGGGTGCCTGCGGAGGAGGCGCGGAGCCGCACCCCGGGCAAGAGAAGCCACCGGCCAGGAGAGCTTTGGTGGGGTTACGACAAGGAGAGGATGGCACAGCTGCTTTCTCCCTGGCGTGGGAGGGCAGCCCGTGCTCCCGGCCTCCCTGGCAGCAGCGGCGGGGGCTGCGGTGGTCCGGCCCCCTTGAGCTGCAGGCAGGGCTCCCTGTGCCTGGGTGCCCACGGGCGGTGCTGCCTCTGTGCTTGGGCACCCGAGGGCCGGCCCTGCTCTTTGGGCTCCGGGGATCGTGGCAAGGGGCTCCTGCCCGCACCAGCGCGATGAGACCCTTGTCCCCGTGGTGGGGTGGGGGGATGTGCTGGGGGAAGTTAAGGAAGAGGAAGGGTCTTCCAGGGGAAGCCATGTTTAATCGATGTCCTTGAAAGGCTTAGCTGAGGGTCTTACTGTTGTGGTGTTATCATTGATAAGGGCAGCGTTTAAAGTGAAACAGCTGACAGGTGCAGTGGAATAGCGGTCACTTTAATATTCTCCTTTTCATTCTGTATGTAAAATCCCTGTCAGCCTCCGGTGAGGAACAAGGAGAATTTATGATGAAAAATCAAAGATGTCCGTGAGAATCAAGGATGAGCTCAGTGGGCTGATGGATGGATGGCTGGCACGGGAGCGCCCATCGCTGCTGAGGTGCTCCTGGCAGGTGATGGGAGCTGCAGCTCCCTGCACGAAATCGCAATGCCAGCCCCTTCCTTTGCTGCTTTTGTGGAAATACAGGTCTGTGCCAGGGGAGCTGCTCCTCGGGTGCCTTTACTCCCTGTGCAGATGTCCCCTGTGTTTTGCAGAAGGTGCAGCCTTCTCCACTGCCTCTCACCAGCTGGCCCACGGCTGAGGCTGGGGTTTGCTGGGGTGCAGTGGAGCCCGCTGTCTCTAGGAGCAGGGTGCCTGCTGCCCAGAAGGGCAGGAAACCTGTGGTGGCATCTCCCTCGGCCCTGCTGCCGCCCCTGGCCCCGGGGATGCTCCGGGTGCTCCCACGGTCACTGAGGCGTCTCACCAGCCCCGGGTGGACGCGATCTGAGTGACCCATGAGCAGCCCTCAGCTCGGCTCCCTGAGCCTGTGGTCCCCAATGCTCAGGGGCTGGTGCGGTGCCTGAGCAGCCCTCGGTGCCCCTGCACGCTCCTGGCACAGCAGCGATTCAGGCGACTCCTGGTAACACTACTGCGGTTCCACTTACCAGTATAAGAGAAATGCCCGCTGCGCAAAGGAAGTTCCTTGCTCCATAGCCCTGTTCAAAAGAAGATTTCTCTTAAGCCATCAACCTATGGTGCTGACCAGTACTGCTCACCGGGCAGCGCGTGTGGGAGGCTGTGCCCGTGCTGGGGACGGGGCTCCCTGTGCCCCCATGCACTTGGTGAAGGGCACTGTGCCGGGGCACCCACTGCTGTTCTGCCAGTGCAACGCTGCGAGGACGTGCGCTCGCAGCTAATTAGCAACCCCGCAAAGTTCATCAATAATGGATCTTATGGCAGCAGCTGATTGCCGGCTCGCAGCGGGTGGGCACCGGGTGGTAAATCAGCCTGATTGATTGTTGACCACTCCAGTTTTTCCAGCAGTAATTTAAAGCAATTAAAAGGCCTCCCTCGGAAATTAACAAGGTAAATAATGCCAGTGGCGGAGGGCCCCCAGGGAGCTGGGTGCGCTGGGAGCCGTGGTCCTGCCAGGCAGGGGCCCGGGGATGCGGCTGTGCTCCCGGCTGGGCTGCGTGGTGCAGGACCCAGAGCAGCTGTGGTGCGCACACGTTTGCAGCGCATGACGTGTGCTGCTGCTCGTGCAGAGCCTGTCCTGGTTGGCAGGGGCCACGTGTGCAGGGAAGGAGGTGGAAAGCCGCAGGTTTCTCGGTGCTGGAGCAGCCCTGGGCAGCCCGGGTGTTCGCAGGGAAATGTGCAGCGCTGCGTGGGCACAGGGCTCTGCTCAATGGCAGGAGGTTGTTCCTAGTGAGTGTGCCGTGCTGGGATGAAACGCCAGTGGGAACGTGGGACCAGAGCGAGCTTCCCACTGTGCTGGTCCTGGGAAGTGGCATGGCTCAGCTTTGGGCTTAAATCTTTGACTCGGGCCTCTACCCAGGACGTAAAACCCCTAAACGCTGGATTTTCCCTTTAACGGGAATTGTGCCTGGCCATTCTGCTGCAGCTCCTGTTTTAATTGCCCAGTCTATCAATCCTGCTGCTGTGGTACAAATAGAGGCTGCTTCACCCATGAAGGGTGATTATCTTTTACAGGCGTGGAAGATTATAACTCATGAGGTGCGATGGGGAGAGTGGGGAGAGAAGGGAGTCACTGCATGCAGCAGACAGTCTGCTTAGGACATGGGAAGGGCTTGCTTCTGATCAAAACCTGGGCTCTTCAGGGGTGAATACGAGGTCAGGATGGGTTTGGCAGCAGTTGCCAAAGCTTCTGCCCAGACTGGTGGCCCTGTGGATGTTCCTGGGCTGCTGCTCTTGGCCAATGGCGCAGAGGGATGGGTCACAGCTACAGGGCAAGGTGTTTGGGCACAGTGTGTGGTTCTGGGCGCCCGGTGCGGGGTCTGAGCTCCTCCAGGCACTGGGCACCTCTCTGCTGGCGTGGCCAGGCTGGGGTGATCCCTCCAGCTCTCCATCACTTGCCGAGTCCCGGTGCGGGCGCTCTCTTCCCGCGGGGCACTGACAGAGGCACCTCTTGCCGCTCTCCTGGCGATGGCCCTTGCTGTTTGCCTTGCTGTGCGCCCAGCCCTCAGAGCTCTGCGTGTTCCGGCACCCCAGAGCAGGGTGTGTGGAGTCAAGTGGGGCCTTGCAGCCTTGTTTGTGCCAGCGACGTGTCCCTGGCGCCGATCGGCAGTTAAATTGGCTGGCGCTGTAACAGGGCAGCGGCGTGCAGGGAACGCTGCGGGGCAGGGGCTCTGGGGAGGGGGGCAGGACACCCGGACGGGGCAGGATTTGCCAGCGGAGCCCTTCCCTGTGCCTGGGATGTGCTCTGCAGCCCTGACCCTGGGCGGCTCTGCTCATGGCCAGGATCTTTCCCGTAGCTCTTCAAAGAGCTGGGCAGGATGGCTGCCAGCAGATCCTTTTGGAAAACTTAAGGCAGTCTGTCTCCCCCAGCACCTTGCTGATTTTCTTGCCTGCGGCTCGCTCGGGCTGGACTGGCTTGGCTGGTGGGTCCCGCGGCCCATCAGGCCTTAGCACTTGGACCAGGTGGGAAGAGCCTGGTCTGTTTTGTGTCCAAAGCTGTGTTTGTTTATCTCGGCTCTTTAGCAATATTTATGTGGCTGTAAGTGATTAGTTTGTGTGCTGGCAAACACCTCCTCGGGAAAATGCATCTGTGTTTTGGAGGGCTGCTGGGAGCTGTGTGTGTGGACCCCTCCTCCGGACCCTTGCCTGCGGCCGTCTGTAGATGTGCAGGTTCCTGGACAGAAGCACAGTGCTCCTTTCCTCTGGATGCGGGGGTGTCCCCGGTCTGTGGTGTGCCCCTCAATGTGGGATTTGCTAATGCTTTGCAGGGATTTTCCCTCCTTTTTGGAAGGCTGCTGAAGTTGTGTGGGGTTTGATCTCCAGTATCTCCACCTACGCCTTGTGAAGTGTCCCGATCCATGCAAGAGCGCCGGGGAATGGCTGCCCACCCTAGGGAGAGGTGCCGGTAACTGGGGACTCGGGAGCTGCTCAGCTCCATAGAAGGTGTTAAAAATGTAATTTTTGAGAGCAACTTATGCTGCTGGCAGCCTGTCCTGTGCTGGTTCCTAACTGGAAAGAGGTGGGCCAGTTAAACTGGAGACTGGTAGTGGGAGGTTTCAGGTGTTTGACACGTGCAGGAATCGGTTGTGTCTCTGCAGCCACACGTAAAATCCAGGCAGCAATTACAAACTCCTGCTTTTACGTGCGGCCTGGGCTCCTACGCTGAGAGTTTGCGGCTGCGCAACAGCAGCTGAGAGTGACCTGACCCTGCATGCCACGGGCTGCGTGACTGCGCTGGTTCTGCTCTTGGCTGGAGACACCGCATGGGTGCTGCGTGACGGTGCTGGGACGGGAGCTCGGGACGAGGTGCGGGAGCTGAGACCACGCACAGCCCTGGTCCTCCCCGTGGTGTCTGGCTGGGTGTGCGTGGCCGTGTTGCTGGTCCTGGGGGCAGCAGTGGGGACAGGCTGGGTTAGCATGGGGCTGAGCTCGTGCTGCTGCAGAGAGGGACGGGCCCCCAGGCCCCGTGAGCAGGAGGCTGCTCTGCAGAACCCATGGGTGCCTTCCCGATGGGCATCCCCTCCCCTCCCCTCGCCAGCTCTGCCCTGCGGATGCTGGAGGGGGAATGCCAGCGTGCTGCTTACGGCATGGCAGAGCTTTCTGCCAGCTGCCCGCCCTGACTTGCTTCAGAGAGATGCTTCCAGCCTGATCTGAGCCTTTATGTAACGTGGGGAGGTGTGCTTAGAATGGGCTCCTGTGGTGTGAGCTCAGGTTGATCAGGAGCTCAGCCCTGGTATTTTGCTGCGTGCGGTCGGGAGCGGCACGTGCTGTTCTGGGGCCTGCGTGGCTGCTCCCCCACCGCAGGGTGGATGGCGTCGCCTCTGCGGTGGCTGCTGCACTGGGCAGAGGGCCAGGCGCTGGCTGCAGCAAGCCCCTGGCAGCCCAAGGAGCAGTGAAAGGGACACAAGGTGACAGGGAAGTCCCAGCTGTTCTGGTACAGGGAGCTGTGGTCTAGAGAAATGCTTCCTAATGGAGAACATGGATCGCTACTGAGAATGCTTTCTTATCCTGTCTGGATGCTATTTTTGTTATTTCAAGAGCTTTGTTTTCATGCATTGGTGTGTGTGATAAAGTGAAATCAGACCAGTTCCTTGCAATCCAGAGCACTTCAGCCTTGCCCAAGCCTCTGGGTTCCTGCAATCGCTGCAGCCCCGCACGCAGTTCCTCTCTTTCACTCTGTTCCCTCATGCCTGCTCTCCTGTTTGCGTTCCTAAACCACGTTCAGAGCCAAGTGTGGACCCAGCCTGGATGACTCCTCAGGAAAACCTGCCTTCAGAGGCTGGGCCGCTCCAGCTAGCGTGCTCAGGGGCTGTGACTGTGCGCTCCTCTGCAACCTCAGCACTGGTGCCCGCGGCTGCCACCCCCTCCCCGGGAGGTGAGACCAGGACCACCTTTCTTCAGGGCTGCAGCATTGGGTGCATCTTCATCTGTCCCTGCCAGCTCCCAGCACAGCTCGTGTGCACTTGCGTGCCGTCCATATCGGATGATCAATAGGGGCTCAGCGACACTCTAACAGCCCAATCTGACATGCAGATGTTCTTAAGGAACTGGCTGTTTCTCACTGTGTCATTGTGGTGTATTTTGGATTATGTCATTTGTCACTCATGTGGTGGCACTGGGTCTGGAAGTATCCTGAGCTCCTTGCCAGTAGGTGTGCTTCAGGTGACAGCATCTGGTGAAGCTGGATAGTCTTGGAGCCTTCCCTCTGACTTGGCTCACCCACAGCATGCCATGGTCACCCACCCCGGGACATCTGGGCTTTGGAGGGGACTTGTGTGAGGGGATGGCAGGGCCACGTGTGCTGTCCCTGGGGCAGCCAGGGTGTTGCTGGTGGCTGCTGTGACTGGGGACGCATCTGGTCCCATCCAGGCACACCAATGCCCATTAGTAAACGTGTGCTCCTCTCACTTTTCTTTTATTCAGTGTTTGTTTCTGTTCAGAGAATCAAAAAAGTAAAGGAAACCCTCTGCCCGGCAGAAGAGGGGTTCATGGGATGCCGTTTACTTTGAATAATCTGCAGAAAGTCAAAGCAAGTTGTATGTTAAGAGTAATTTCATTAATTTAAGATGTAGTGTCCCATCTGCTGTAGTTCGGATGCTGAACAGAAAGGCATGAAGTGTAATTTGTCAGGCTCTTGTGTAACTGCTGCGTTGCCATTAAAAGAATATGATCCTACAGAAGAGGTAGGATGCTAAATCCAGCAGAGTAATTAAGGTACTCATCTAATTGAAAGTTCTGTGATTTATTGAGCTATAAACCCCAATTCTTTCCACTTACTGACCGGGACCTACGATATATGCTATTGCCTGATGGATTCTCATTTCCAGCTGGGCAATATGCTCCTTAAAAACAGTGTTAAAAGTGTCACTGAGGAAGGCATCCTTCATCGCTGGCAGTGATTTAGCCCATCTGAAGTCTGCAGCACACCAGAGCTATTCCTGCGAAGGACCATGGGACCCTGTAATGGCCATGTGCGCCAGCACCTGCGGGAGCAGAGCTCCCCAGGGAGGAGGTGGGGGCCAGGGGTGATGCCAGAGGTGTTCAGCAGATGGTGTGTGGAGATCGTAGGGGAGGTTAAGGTGCAGCCACCCGCTTGCACCACAGTTGGTAAGGTACGCACACTTCTGCTGGTTGCCAAAGCCTGGCATCAGGCTGATGGGGCAGGGGCAGCTTTTCCGGGAGGGGTGGAGGGGATGGCTGTCCAGTGCTGGGGCACTGGTGACAGAGGTGCTCTGGGTCACTTGTGGACAGCATTGCCAGCCGTGTCCCCAGGGCCCAGGCTGGGTGGCACCAGGAGCTCATCCAGCACCATGGAGTGATTTCTCTGAAACATTGCCCTGCTGGCATACGGGACTGCTTTGCTCTCCTGCCTGTGGCCCTGCTGCCGTCCCTGGCTCCAGAGGGGTCTGGTCCTGGGAGCATCCACAGAGCCCTGGTCCTGCCATTGCTGGGAGCATCTGCAGGCTCTCCAGCCCTTCCTCCTGGCTCTGCTGGGGGTGGTTGGGATGTCCCCAGTGCAGTACCCCCACCTGTCTCTCTGCTGTGTGACTTTGGACCTCACCCTGTTGTTCCCTGGCGTTGCCTGGCGGCTCGGCAGCTTCCGGCTGCTCTGAAGGGCTCTCGGTCCGGGTGGTGTGGGCTGATGCTCCTCCCCGAGGGACAGCCACGAGAGCAGCGGCCAGGAGCCCATGCCAGGCAGAGCGGGACCTGGGGGAGCAGAGGTGACTGATGTCTGCGGACATTCCTAGCCTCCAAATATTTTTAGCTTGGGGGTTTCCTGAGCTGGATATAAACGTGTGTCTGGAACTGTAAGGACAGGTGTTGTGTGTTTGGCTGGGTGCGTGTAAAAGGCTGTGTGCTGTTGTGTCGCTTGTGTGTGAAAGCTCACCTGCGGGTGTTGGAGTCCAGGCAGAGCTGACACGGTGAATGGGAGAAAAATGGAAACAGAGGAAAACTAAAGCAGTTGGGAGTCAAGTGATGATACGCGATATCCTTCTATTAACTGCTCATCTGGACAGCAAGAGTTCTGTGTTCCTCCTGATCATCAATGCGATGAACTTGTGACACCTCACACACCCTCAGTCTCTCTGGTTAATGCAGTGCTTCTGGAAGGCTCTTCTCTGCATTTTTTTTTCTGTCAATTAGGAATTTCTTAGGCCATCTTTTCTTTAACCTGTACCAATTGCCTTAATTGACTTCCGCCTTAATTGGTAACAAATCATTTCCACAGAGCCCTTGTAATTCTTTTAAATCAATCAGTTCAGCCTTCCTGTGGGACTGCGCGGGAGCTGCCGCGCGGGGGCTGCCAGAGCTGGGCAAAAGCTGTGGGCTCCTGCCCTGTCCCTGGCAGCGGGGCAGGGCCGAGCGGTGTGACCGCTGCACAAACCTTTGCTCGCCGCGCAGGGATGTGTGAGTTTGGAAATGTGCTGTGCGATGGGCATGCCATCCTGCCTCAGCCTTTGCGTCTCTCGTGTCGCGCTGTGGTTTGTGTGAGCCTGGCCATGCTGGTGCGGGCCACTGGCACGGGGTCTTCATCTGGAACGGACGCAGCGAGGGCTGTGCACAGTGTTCCTGTGTACACTGACATGGGAAACTCCTGACGCCCTCGCGTTGCTCTCCGTAGCCCCATGATCTTGTAACACCTGATGCTGGCCAGTGCTGTTCTGTTCCTGCCGCTCATGCATACTTGAGGGTTGATGCTCATTTCCAAAACTACGGCAGGAAGTGTGGTCCCTGGTGCTCAGGCAAGGTCTGCTGATGGCTTGGAGGCTGAGGCTAATGCAGTTTTTGGAGCTGGTTTGCATTCCCTGCCATTCCCTGGTGATGTTGAACCTGCCTGTTACTCCTGGGAGGACCTGAAGCCGTGCTGGCTGGGAGGATTGAGACGTCCCGTAGCCCGAACAGCACAGTGATGGAGTCTGGGCGGGGGGAAATGCCCCTGGGCTGGGGTACGTGCAGTGGAAAAACATCTTTCAGTGCAGCTAGCCAAGCTCAGGCTGCTCAGCTTATCACGAAGCAGAGCTGATTTAGTGGGAGGGTGTGAGTACTCGCACTGTGGTGGGGATTAACTGCTGGAAGGGAAGTCCAAGGAGTGGCAGATGCTCCAAACTGACATCTTCAAACCAAGATTAATGCTTCTCTGAAAGGTATCTTGGCCCAAGAAGCTATTTGGCTCAATACAGGGCAAACTGGTTAAAACAGAAAAGCCTTTGGTATATTGGAAATGAGACAGTATGATCTACTGATGCCTTCTGGCATAAATTTCTGGGAGCCCATGAAAGCACATCTTGCATCAGTGCTGGAGACCGTTAGCTGGCTGGCCTCCGGTTGGTGCCACGTGGGAGGCTGAGTTCGCCCTCGTTGTTGTTTTTCCCTGGACACTGAAGTTGCACCTGGTGCAGAATGCCTTAAATAATGGCAAGAAGATAATGCAGTGTATGACAAAGTTGGGTGTGAAATCCCAATGCATACTGTAAATCAAGGGAGAAGGATCTTGTAACACCACCACTGCCTTTGATGTGCTTGTGGGTTGTGTAATAAGCTGGAACCAGGGTATTATTTGATCTCTGGTGTTGAAAATCACAATTTGTTTTCCTATGCATACGTATGAACATACACCACTTCTTTGTGCTAGTCACTTTTCTGAGAGCTGCAGCCGACCTCCCAAGCACCCACACAGGCCCTGGGGCTGCCCGTACACAAAGGGAAGGAGCCTTTGTTCTGGAGAGGGTCTGTTTCGTGTGAGGAGCAGGGGTGTTGTGTTTTGCAGGTAAGAGACATCCAACCCCAGCACCCAGCCCGCTCCATGGCAGACCTGTCCCCAGGGAGCAGCTCAGCCCATCGGGGTGCTCCCAAGTTGGGCTCCATGCTTTGACGCCGTGCAGGGCCCTGTGACCGAGCCCGAGGGTCTCTCCCCTCAGACATGCAAAGCTCAGGGGTGTGAGAGAAAATGCTGGTGGTGCTGCCCCTTCCAAAGGGAGATGAGATCCTTCGTAACTGGCTGGACTGGGGTCCCTGGGTTGGCTGTGGCAGATGGGGCTGGTGTGGCTCAGCCGAAAGAGCCTGGCCCCAGATGCCGTCCCCCTTGGTGTGTCTGCACAACTGGCTGCAGGGCAAACCATCACGGGTAATAAAGTTAGCTGGTCTGCGAGGCTGGGGTTTGCTCATGCCTGCTGTCCTTGGCTTCTCTGCCGCTTCCTTATTTATCCCGTTTCTGAAGCAATTACACCCAATTAGCATGTTTGCACTGGCTGGGAGCTGGCGGAGCCTTCCCCTGGGGTGTGGGGGCACGGCTCTGTTACCAGGGCTGTGAGCGCTGGTCAGGGTTAGTCATGCTCCTCCAGTGTGTTTCGGCTGGATGCTCTCCTCCCAGCGCCTTAACTCCTTACATGGCAGGGAACAGGGGAGCTCAAGGGACGGATGGGATGGCTGCTCCAGGTGCCTGGTGGCTCGGGAGCCACTGGGTTCCTCCTGCCCCATGGGCTGGGGTGAGGGCAGCAGCACCCTGCATGCACCCCGTGGCTTCTGAGCCAAGTGGGTTAGTGGGCACAGCCCACACATGGGCTGTGCTGGAGCAGGGTGCTGCTCTGGAGACGTGCCATGCTGTGACCTGGGTGAGGAGACCACCCACACCCATGCAGGGGGTCCCTGAACACCCCTGAGACACAGCGGAGTGGGCTCCTGGCTCTGGGATTGCCTGAGCTGCGTGGCGTGGGCCCAGCAGCCACCTCCAGCCTGGCGTGGCCCCAGCTCCCCTCTGCCTCCTGCCTGTGCTGGGCAGACCAAGAGCTGTGGCAAAAGCTCGAGCTGGAAACCTGGCCTCATGTGGGACTTCTTCTTTCCCTGTTTCAAGTACGTAAGCCTGTCGTCGCCCTGGAGTGAGTCCCTGCATCCCCTCCTGCCCAGCCCTGCTCGCTCAGCTCCACGGCTGCCCGGGAGCGCACAGGTGAGGACCATCCCTGGTGCTGCCAGGTGCTGCCTCCCATTCACCACCCAACGGGCTGCCTGGCCCCACGGCTTGTGGGGCAGCAGGGTCCTTGCAGCAGCTCTCCGGCTGCTGGGGGGTTGTAGGTGTAATTTCACCTCCAGTGGTGATGAAAGACTTGGGGCTTGCAGCCGAAAGCCTCTTCAACTCTTCCAGGCTTGTCCATACCTTGTGGGCAGAACTGAATCATTGGAAGGGAATTTGCTGCCAGGACAAGAGGTGTCCGACACCTTCCATCTTGCAGAGCTGCCTGCCTCCGAAGCCAGTGAGATTTCTCAGGCGAGTCATCCAGACTGCTGCCAGCACATCTAGCTTCCTTGGAAAATGCTTTGAAAAGGAGTCAGGAAGGACCTCCCTGATTAGAGGAGCAGCCCTGGACCCGCTTCCTGCGAGGCCCACTTTGGCACCCGGCAGCGTCCCGGCACAGCGTGGATATCCTTCAGAGGGAAAGGGAGGCCTCTCCCTCCCCAGCCAGGGAGGGCTCTGCGGGATCAGAATAACGGGCAAGAGAGGATTGGAGCAAACAATCCCTCCGGAGCGTTTTCTCCAGCATGGCTGGAGCAGTCCCCAGCAGGAGCCTCCCCTCTCTCAGGAGTCAGGGGCAGGGGCCAGACTGGAAGCCGCGTTCCCGGCCAGCAATAACACAGATGGAAATGGCAGGGCTGCAGAGCTGCTCCTGGTGCCACGAGGTGTGATGGAGAGTCCAGAAAGATGAATGATCACCCCTAAAGGACCACAGAACCAAACTGGGGGAGATGCAACCCCTGAGACCGGGCACACAGCCCTGCCAGGGTGTCCTGCCCTGCCTGGCGTGCGTCGCCAGGGCTTGGGGACTGCGAGTGGGTGCTGCATGAGGGGACTCTCGGTTAGCACAGGTGACACTGAGCTTTCTGCTGGGTGCTGAGTCACCGGTCTGTGACCTGTGAGGATGGCCGTGTATCGCATCCTGCTATGCCCTGTGCAGAGCTGAGGAGCAAAGCCCAGCGCTGTCCTATTTGCAATTACTGCGTGTGCTCTTAAAGAGCTTTCCTGCTTCAGCAGCACTTCAAATCCCAGAGACAATCCGAGTTTGACTTGGCTGAGTTACAAGGCCCGTTTCCTCTCTGATTAGCCCCGTTGTCGCTCGACTTCCCTCCCTTTCCATCCATATCTGTGGTCGTGGAGGTCTCGGCCCAGGGCCGTTTGGGGGTTTTGGTGTAGAGATGTGGTAGGTGGGGCACAGAACCCGAGCGATAATTGGAGCTTGTTGTCATCGTCCTGCTAAATACTTGGCAGGTTTCAAAGACCTGCCACGTTTGCTTTCGTGTGGTGGAAAGTGCTCTCCGAAAGAGTTTCCCAAGGAGTGGGGTGGTCAGATGCAGCTTCTGAGGAGCAGGGCGATTACTGGGTGCTGCCACAGAGGGGGTTCCAGCATCAGCCCTCGGCTGGAGCCTTGGGGCAGTCGGCTCTGTCCGCCCGTGCTGTTTGCTGTGGTTAGTTTGCGTTTGCTGGATTCAGGACCATTTCCAGTGTAAAATCAAACAGAACACTTGCGAGAACCTTTGTACTTAAAGCTGCTCTGGCATCCCCTAGTCTGGATTACCTGCTCCCGCTCTGCCCTTGACAAAACAGCCACAGCGTGCGGATCGCTCCCCCCAGCTCCTGCTGACCACTGGCCCAGCAGCTGGTCGCGTTGGCTGAGGTGGTGAGGAGGGGAAGAGCTGGTGTGCTGGGTCACGGGAGCTGCCTGGCCATCCCTTGATGCACGGTACGCGCTGTGTGAGAAAGGGTGCTGCGGCCCTGCGTGGGGTGATGGCTGGGGACAAGCCTTGTCCCTCAAACAGGCGCGGGGCTCCTGGGAGCCTTGCTGCGGCTCGGCACGGGGCGCTGCAGGAGCAGGACGGTGGAAGCTGACGATGGTATCGGGGCCTGGAAGAAACAGTTTGTGACAGGGCGAGTCCTGCCCTGAACTCGTGCCCAGCGCTTTCAGTGGGAAGGGAGAAAACCTGCTCAGTGGTGTGAGAAACCTCGGCTGACTTCCTTGTTTAGTTTTCCCACAGCCCCGTACTTCCTGCTCGCCCCGGCACCGAGATAGCATCGGGGGGGCCACGCTGGTGGGATTCCTGTCTGGACAGGAGCAGGACGTGCCAGCTGTCCCCCGGGGCGGCCCCGCGAGCATGGGAAGGGCTCGGGGAGGCTGCCTGCTCCCGGGGGTTACGTTCAGGATCAGATCCCATCCGGATGATAAACCTGAGGGAGGGGGCACAGGATACCTGGGAGGGGAGCACTGCTGCTCTGGGTACAGTTAATTTTCAGGACGATGCTCCCTGCCTGGCAGGAGGGCACACAGTGCCTCCGTTGACTGAGATTACTGGAGGGGGAAAAGGGTGGGACGCAAGTCTGACTCTTCCTCCCCCTCCCCAGGTCATGGGCTGTAAATTGGCGCAGCCTTTCTGGGCATAAGGAAAAATACCAGTAGCCTGCCAAGCAAAACAATAGGTCTTTCCACTGTTGAGCCGTGTCCAGACAGTCTGGGCCTGTGTCCAGCTCCATGCTGGCGCTCGCATTGGCCTCCCCTTGCTGGAGCTTTAATGGGAGGGAAAGGAGAAGCAGCAGAGAGTAATGAAACAGAGGAATGTCTGTGACATTTTTCTAAAAAGGAAAAATGTGGAGTTTCCAGTCAAACCGAAAGACTTATTGGGTTCGCTGGGAGGCTAAGTCCAGCTCCTTAGGACAAACTGCTAGATAAGGAAAACAATTTAGTCCCAAGTAATATTCACTTCAGGATGGCGCAGGCTCCTCCAGAATCTGTTTTGACTGCACCGTGTTCATTGATTTTCTTCCCAGCTCTTCAGCAAATGTGGTCCTGCCGGCCGTGTCGGGGAGAGCCGGGGCAGGGAGGGTGGCTGTGCCCCGCGCTGTGGGCATGGGACCCCCAGGAGCCACTGCAGACCCACGCCAGCAAAGGGGGGGTGCAACAATAGGCCAGCCCTGCCCCAGCGCAGACACCCCCAAAAACCAGTCCAGAGCACCGGTCGGGCACAGTTTGGTCTCTGCACCACGGCCCAGCAGCAGCCGGAGGGGAGAGCGAGTGAAGAACCCTAAGGGTCCGGGCAGGGCAGGGCAAGTGAGCCAGTGTCGCGCTGGAGGCCAGGGTGGTGGCAGCTTAGACCCTGGCAAATGACAGCAAATGTACGTGGGAAATTCTGGAAGAAAAGCCGGTTCCTCTTGTTAAAATGCAAGGCACTGATATGATGCAAAATGTCACCTTTTCACCCTGAAGTGGAGAGTGAAGGGACACCCCCATTCCCAGGACCTGCGGTCATTCCCGGCTGACAGGGTTGTGTTTGGAGTAGCGGCAATTCATTTGCTGAGCGTGGTGGTGGCTGACTCCCTATTTCGGCATGGAGCAGTGGTGTGGTGCTCCTGGACGGCCAGCCCTCACCCACCCTGTGCTGGGGGAACAGGGAGAGAACCAGGGACAGCTGTGCTAGGACTATCAGAGCAAATAAAACCCGGAGTTTTGGCCAAGAGAATAACTGCATCTTCAGGACAGAGAAGAGCCTGGGGGATTGGGCACGAAGAGCGTATTTCCCTTTTGTCAGGCTGCCCTGCTGCCCACCCCACACGGCTGCTGGCAGCGATGCTGCTGGTGGGGCGCTCGGGGTGAGAGGGTCGGGGTTCAGTCCTGCCCCATAGTTTCTATAGAGGTTATGTTCTGAAACACTCCTCCATCCATGCTGTTAACCTCATTTGCGCTGGGTGAAATATCACAGCAGGGCTCTGGGAAGGCAGAATGGCTCGGGCAGCGTCAGACCTGTGAGTAATGGCCCCTAAATCTGGGGGTTTAGAGGTGCAAAGTGCTGTCTGCTGCCCTTGCTCCACAGGGACCCCCGAGCGTCTTGTGTTTCAGGGTTGCTTGCTGTGGTTGTGCAGCATCCCACCAGCACACTGGGGAGGGTTTGTCTGTGCTCCGGGGCTTGGTGCTGCCCGAGGTGTCCTGCGATCTCAGACCCCGCAGCCGCTGCATCGGCTGGCCAGAAGCCACAGGCAGCCGAGAAGACTATTGATTGACTAATAAGCAGGGTTTTATAGCACGCTCACCGGGTTAGTGCAAGGCTCACTGTGGTTCTATATATTTTATTTAGGATCTGCTGCTGGCAGGTTTTCCATGCCTTTCACTGCTCTGGGGCGGTTTTACACAACTGCTACAGCCGTGGCTGGCACGCTGGGCTGCGCGGGAGCGGGGCACACAGAGCGAGCAAGTTCCACGCTCTGGGGAGATCCCGGCTGCTCGGGAAAGCAGAGAGCAGCCACGAAGCAGAAACTGCGAGTTCCTTGCAGGAACAAACAGTTAATTACAACAATGGCCAAACGACACGTGCACCATCCCTTGCTGATCTGATGTGCTGCACAGAGCAGGGACAGGGAACCCTTGATGGGGAAGAACACCTGAATAGTCCAGTGTGATCGAATTGCGGGCCCGGTTAGGAAGCATAAGGCAGTTGGTGCTGTGTAATTCAGTTTTCTGAAGGTGTTTGACATTTGCCCAGAGAACCTGTAGCTAATAGCAGATATTATGTGGATTAAAAATTGGCTTAATGACAGATTTCAAAGTATGGTCATTAATGGCAATATCGATTCCCGCACTGTTCCCAAGCAGCATTCCGGCGTGATTTAATGTGAGATTTAACAACAGTGATGACAGAAACCTTTGCTGGTAGTGTCGGCAGATGACACGGAGATCCGTGTTGTGAGCAGCCAGGGCAGGGCTGTGCATCTCCTGGTTCAGTGATCGCAAGCCAGTGCGATTTATCACCAGGGAGCTAAATGCAAGGTAACCCCCCAGAAAGTGAGGCGGGGATCCCCAGCCCCCGGGAACAGGATGCTCCTGCAAAGCTGAGCCACCGAAAGGCATGGGGGTGACGCCAGCCGCTGCCCATGGGCACTTGCCACAGGGCTACCTCCCTGCGCAGGCAGGAGCGTGACCCCGGGCATGGGCAGGGGCTCGGCGGTGCTGGGGCACAGGCCAAGCTCTGTGCTGGGTCCAGTTGTCACTGGTGGGACCTTGGGCTGGACCCTGGTATTGCTGCCGTGGGGGCCAGGCGCTGCTCCCCTCTGCTTTTGCTCTTGGGGGGCACTGCTGCTCGTCTCCGAGTGCTGAGTGTCCCCAGGGGAACTGGAGCTGGGGGCTGGTCTCTGGCCTTGTGGGCATCCCTCTCAAACCGCAGGGCCTCAGAGGAAGCCTTGCCACGCTTCCCCAAGGTAGGGCTCTGCTCTCGCCCGTCCCGCAGCCCGCGCTGCCGGTAGCAAGGCAGGGCTCGGTTCACGCCAAGGATGTGTCTGAGGAGAGGCCGTGTCTTCATTTGTTGTCGCTTTCATTCATGATTCCTTCTTGCCAGCACTTGTAAATCAGCTATGATTCTATAAATCATTTCCTCGCTGACAAATGGATGCACATCACCACCACCCCGCAAACAAGGCAGGGACGTAGATAAGAGTGGTACCCTGTGCGGAGGCGCTGATCCCCTGATACCAGCCTCTCCATGCATCAGACCCCGTCCTTCTCACAAGGCAATCGCTCAAACCAGTGATCGCTCCATCCGCATCCCTGCTTCCCACATCAGCACTTGTTTCGGGAGAGCACCGAGCATGAGAAATGGTGTTTGTACCAGGGAGGAACAAAGCTGGGCTGGTGCGGGCATTGCGGAGAGACTGGCTGTGTGGGTGCTGTGCCCTGGCCAAGCTCTGGGTAGCTGGGTATGTTCTTTCCCACCTGTCCCAATCATCCCTCCCTATCTTAGGCTATTCTATGCATTTGTACGGTATTTAGATGAAGCTTCCCAATGCGTTGCTGAATTTTGGATTTTATTCCTCTCTAAACCTGGCCACTCGTGGGACTCCTGTGCCAGTCAGGGATGGTGAAATTCTCTGTTTCCAAAGCCCAGACCGGGTACGTGGGTAAAACATTTGCCTGGTGCAGTGCAAGCTTCCCAGTCCGGGGGGAAGCGCTCTTCATGCCTTCCACCCGTGCCCCTCGTACGGAGACGCGGATCTGAAGCCACATCCCGGCCTCCATCCGAGGCGTCCCTTGCTGCCCACAGCGGAGCAGAGCAGGGCTGGCTTTGCAGCCTCCATCAGCTGGAGGAAGAGCTATGCATGACAATATTCCCTCTGAGGGCAATTACTCTCAACAGGCAACAGCTACAGCACAAATTCTGGCACCTCAGCCCCTCTCTTCCTCCCCGGGTTGCTTGGAGAGTTTGTCTGAAGCAGAAAGTGAAGTCCCTTGCTGGAAGCCCGTGTAGCCTCAGTGATAGCTACAGGGATCTCATCAAGCAGGAATTTCTTGGCAGGGGATGGGACCTGTCTGCCATATGGTTTCCATGTTCAGAGCAGAAGGTGATCTGTGAAAGGAAAAAAAATCTGAACTTCTGTGGTTGATTTTCACTTGAGACTAATTGTTCAGCGCAGCGGCGGGGAGGGACCGGGGACAGGTCTGACCCTCGCCCGCTGCAGCTCCCGGGGCGCTTGGCACAGAACCCTCAGCACCTCCTCTGCTAAGGGCTTGTATCGTCAAGGGATTTTGTATTTTGACAGCTCTGATATCTGTTTGAAGGGCTAGACAATAAAAAGTAAAACGTTTGCTTAAAATTTGAGGCAGGAGTGAAGCTTAGATTATGCACTCAGGATGCTGGAAGCATGGAAGTTGCCCAGCCGCAATGCCCGCGGTGCTGCGTAGCAGTCGTCAGCGCCGAGGAATGGCTGTGTTCCGCAGAGGGGGAGTGGGGCATCCGCTCGCGGAGAGCAGCGGCAGCTCCCCAAGGCGGGCGCAGCGCCCGGGAGGCTGGGGAGAGCGGAGCGTGAAGCGACCTTGCCGTCGGGCATCGCTGGGTGGGAGGGAGCGCTGAGCGTGTATTGCAAAACTGCATCCGCGGGCTCAGGCTCGGCAGCGCGTGTGCCTCTGCCTGAGTCAGAATTCATTCTACTCCGGGAGGGCCTGGTTTGCAAACTGCAGCTTCCAACTGGCAGCAATAAAGAAGTATAAATGGCTCGGCAGACAGAAGAAAAGTCTCTCTGTGCCTGAGAGACAAAGACACTCACTGCTCTTGAACAAATATTTAGGCCATTTCTGTTGCCAAAATCATCGCAAGTGGCCAGGACACATGTTTGCGGCAGAGCCCTGACCCCCGCTGTCCTCGCCGCTCGAGCCCTTGGAGTGCGGCTCAGAGCCTTGCCAGGGCCAGGGGACCAGCCAGGCCGCATGCCCCGCAGAGCCCTGCGTGGCCCGGAGACGGTGTGTCATGGGTCGGGTTCTGGGTGAGAGCCTGGGGTGGCTGCCAGGGGCTGCTGTTGGTCCGTTGCCTGTGGGGAAGGTCAGGGTGGTGCAGCCACGGCGGTGTCGCCATCTCCACGTGCCGGGTGTTTTGGCACGGCCCGCCTGGCGAGCAGCAGCGAGGGCAGCAGGCTGCCCATGGCTAACCGAGGTGGGCAGAAGCCAGCGGTCCCTCGCGTGGGGCTCTGCTCTGGGCAGGGACCAGGCCCCGCGCGGTGCCCTGGAAAGCGCACGCGTGCCTTTGGATGGGTGTCGCGTGCCTCCTCTTCCCTGTGTCCCGGCAGCCAGCAACAGCTGATCTGGCTCGGGCCCCTTCCGTAGAAAACGAGTCAGCACTCAGTTGGGAATTTCATGCCCCAGCGTGTCGCTGCCCTGTGCTGGCGTCCCGGGCTGCGGTGCCCTGCCGCCGGGTGCAGCCACGGCTGGAAGATGCTGTGCAAACTCCCCTGTCCTTCGTGTGGCGTGTAACGAGCAGAGTGGCACCGTGCTTCTGCCTTTAAACGTCTCATTCCCTTCGGATGGAAACGGCGCTAATCAGAAATAGCTAAGGAGAGCCAAGTAAAGAGCAGTTGGTGTATTTGAATTCTTTTGACGTCTCTGCAGTGTTTCTGTACAGGCACGGAGTGTTTTAAAACACAAAATGTAACATCAAAACAGTAAAAGTAGATCAGAATGTTCTGACTGGAGTTTCAAACAATACCCTGGAAATTTCCAAGTCTTTCCTGTTTGTCCCGCTGCTCGCTGGACTCCTCTGTTTGCCATCCTTCTGCTGTTTACGATGGCAGAGCTGTTTGATTTTTCCTACTTGCAGGCATCGATCTGGAGGCACTTAGCATATTTCGCTAAAATAGCCTCTTTCCAAAAGTTTCCTAGTGTGCTCAGGCAAAGTGGAAACATTCTGGTGGCCTCAGCCGGCTCCCGCGGCGGCGGGGCAGGCGGGAGCCCTCCCGGCGCTGGGCCCTTCCCCGGAGCGGCGCTGGGCTCCTCCGGAGCTGGGCTCCAGCCGTTGGGGCCAGGGACCCGGAGCCTCTCAGGACTCGAGGTCGGAGGAAAGCAGAGCTCCCTCCTCCTGCTCTCGTTCTGGCAGGCAGATTCCATCACTGCACAAATATTTTGGCAATGGGCGATAATGGGAAAGGAAATGCAGAAACATCCAGTCCGTCAGGAATTCTCTGAACTAGGACACTGCAAGCAGAGAAGCCGGCAAGCGGCGGGGCTGGGCTCGGCCCTCGCCGCCCCCGTGCCACTGGCTGTTCCCGTGCCATCCCGCAGACAGCCTTGCTCTGGCCTGGCGCTGGCTGCGGGTGTTTATTGCCCGGGAAGCGTGGCGGCGTGCGATGTGTAACAGGCTGCTCGCCGTGGAAGGGTGTTATGCGCTAAGTGGTTACAGCGGTGTGGGCTGGTGTGTGTATTTTGGTATCTATAAACAAAGCAGCTCAAGAATGCCTTGATACCAAAGGTTGTTTTTGGCTTTTGATCAAATACTTAATGTCTAGTTTTTTTGCCTTTTTTTAAAAAAAAAAAAGAGTTCAGCTGTTGAAAGTGAGTAAAAGAAAAGAAAAGAAAACTGTGAAGCTCCTCGCTCATGTGATTCTCCGAGTTCAGAGGAATAATCTCCAGGTCTGTGGAAGGACCGAGGCTGGCAGAGGTGGGGGGAACAGGCACTGCGGGAGCTGGAGCTCCCTGCGAGCACCCAGCCCGCTGCGAGGAGACGCAGGTTTCTCGTGGTGGTTCTGAAGCCAGGACAGTTCCGGAGTGAAGCCCCTGGGACCCCTGCGCTGAGGACTGACACGCTCATTGCTGCAGCCCGTCCTCACTGCCAGCCACCCCGCTCTGGGGAGCACCGTGCCGCCATCGAGACAGCTCTGGCACACGGCGGGCAGGGCTGGGCAGGGGTCTGGCGGAGCAGGGGCCAGGGGTGCCCCTGCCCTGGGCACTGCCAGCGTCCTCCCTGGGGAGCAGGGCACAGCCCGAACCTACCCCTGCGAGCAGGGCGGCATCGCCGGGGTGCTTGGTTTGTCTCCAGAAATGGATATTGTGACGCCACACAGTAATATCCATTTCCCGGGTTTGAGGAGCTGGATTCTTGTGTTTCATGCTATTTTGGTATTCATTTCAGTTTTTATCATTTTAAGGTTCATGCATTTCTAATTGTTGTGAATACCGTGCTAGAATTAATAGTTCTATGGTTGGTTTATTGCATTTAGTGAAATTATGTGCATGTAGTGTTTGCCAAGAAAAGACGCAGCAGAGACTTTAATCATGTAAAGATGATAATTTAGTTGTTACACTTGTTGAAATGATGGGATTAATTTTTTAAAAGTTTGCAAACTAGAGGAGAAGTGTAAAACACTCCGGCAGCCGGACAAGCGAGCCAGCAGCGACTGATCCTCCCAGGGCGGTGGAGGAGCACTGCTGTCATGGCGGGGGGAGAAGTGGCCCTGGACAGTTTCATAATTGTGGGAGTCTTCATTATTCAGGGCAGATACTCCATGACTTTATCTGAAGAACTCAGAAAATTTTATAACTGCAGTGCACTTTGTGTCTCACTCCTGTCTCCACAGTTTCTGCTGAAGAGGTCATGGATTCTGCATGGCGAACAAAAAATGAGTCACGAATCAGAAATTCGGCATCCAGAGTAAATGCTTTTGGTACCAGAAGGAACCCGTGGGTGCTCTGACCCCAGCCCCTCGTCTCCAGGCTGGACACCGAGCCTGCCCAGCGAGCGGAGGGGCAGCCCGTGGGGCGGGTGGGCGCGGGGGGATGGTGCTTTACCCGAGGGTGGCAGGCAGGATGCGGGGACGGTGCCGGTGTCACCCTCACAGGCTGGGACACCTCCCCTGAAGCCCTGCACTGGAACACGCCGTACCTTTCCTTTTCCTTTGATTTTTGCTCCTGGAGCCCGTCTGCCCTGCAGAGGTGGCGGATCAGCCAGGGCCGCTCCCGAAGGTCAGCGGGTGTTCAGGCTCGGGAGTCGGGACTCCCGCGGGTGGGTGCCCGCAGTGTGCCGGCCGGAGGCACCGGCTTGCCGGGGGTGAAGCAGGGTGCTGCTGAGAATAATCACGAATTGCTGCAGGGACGGGGAGAGCTGACCCGCAGCAGGGCTCACCGCCCTGGCAGAGCATCCCAGGAAGCCCAGAGTTTGGCCATGTAGAATGCTGCCTTTTCTCTTCTGGTTCCCACTCGTCCTTCATCTCACGGATACATCCGTTTTTGCCCTTGCCTGCCGGTAAGGGAGGGGTGCCCTCCTTTCCTCCAAGCCTTCAGGCCTTGGTGCCCGTACTAGCTGATATTTTTTGGAGGGAGCGGGCACAGGGAGCCTCACACAGGGTCTGGCAGCGGAGCTGGAAGCTCCTGGCTGTGCACAGGTTTGCACTGCTGTGCTGGGTGCAGGGACTGTCGCACGTGCCGCAGGAAACCTGGGCACAGCTCGGGCATTAATTCTGCAGAGCGTTTTGGAGCATATTGTCAGGGAAGAAAGGAGAAATGTAAAATAAGTCTTGTTTACTACAGATGATGATGTGGCAAAATAACTCAACAGCCAGTTCTCAGGGGTTTATGACAATAATCATGAATATGTTTTATAAATATGTAGGGATGTGAGTGGACTCAATTCTGGCTGGATTTAAATAATACGGTTTTGTGCAGCAAAGCCTAAATCAAATGGCTGTAATTTATGCTGAAATGTACTACAGGATGCATTTATTCACAAGTATGTGCTGATTGTAGCATTGTGCCTGATTTATGGTGTTTCACTTTTTCATACGAAAATCCCTACCAAAAATAATATTTAGAGTCTCCTTTTATTTACTGAGCCCCAGCAGTTTTCTGTAAGCGCAGTGGCAGAGGATCGCTTATCTTTCCCTCTGGTTGCTCAGAAGTCAGCCTGGAGCCGACGGCGGGATGTGGCTCCGGCTGGATGCGGCTCGTGCTGCGGCGCGGCCGTGAAACGAGGGGAGCGATGCCTGGCTCTGGGAGCCGCTCCGCAGCGCGCGTCACCGTCCTGCTTTAATGCAATGAGTGGCCATCACGTTTGGAGCCTGGTGAGGATTGGTAAGAGCAAAGTGAAATAAAACCATTCCCCTTCCGTCTCTGGGGTGCCAGCGAGCGACGGTGGTGTTGAAAGTAGGTTGGGGAGAGTGGACTTTATCCCTTGTCCTGTGATGTGATTGGCAAGTGATGGATGGTAATTTGGATGTGGAAGGCAGATGGGTGCATTTAGATTACGGAGCTGTAAACTCAAAGGATTCATGTCTGCAAGCTCTTTTCTGACATGCGAGCAGGCGGAGATCCCATCACCTCTGACATCTTTGCCGATTTTTTTTGCAGAGGTTTCTGTCGTCAGGTGGATGGAAAGTGTTGGGTAATCCTGGCCTTGCAGAATTACCTCGAGAAAGCGTCACATCTCTGGCTCTGCTAGAAAAATAACATAATTCAGAGACTAAAAGATTTATTTAAAGCATTTGAAATCCCCAAAGAAATAATTTCATCTCCTATTAGGTCGCAAACCGTCCTGGGAGCGCGCACGTCCAGTAGGAGAGAGTTAAGATCCAGCAGTGCTTCTTCCTGGGTTAAAATTAGTTGTGCTGAAAGTTTATCAGTGATTTATTCTGCGGAGTGACTCCATCTGTAATTCTCCTTCCGGAAAGTTTCAGCACCATTGTTTGTAATGATAAGAACTTGTTGTAGCAACCTCTGTCCCCAAACACTTGGAAACCCTTGTTTAAATAAACATGCAACTTGCAAGCAACACGCAGCTTAAATGTGTATCTTATTAAAAGCTGGCAGGACCAAGGCTCCCAGCTTTCCTGCCAATGTTTGGAATACAGTAGCATTTTTACTCCGTAGTAATAAATTTCTGTAGAATGGAGGGCCATAATATTTGCCGTTTTTAGGGGAAACTCTGCTTAGTTAGGCGGAGAGATGGAAAATATTCCTAATAAATAGGGCACAGAATGAAGCAAGTAAATATTTAGGTTGTTAACTGCCTTACCCAGGGCTAAAGCTCTCCCCGTGTTTTGAAGGAGGGAAAGGGGACGTTCCCAGCACTTCCAAGGAGCGGCCTTACGGCAAGCCGTCTGAAAAGCAAGGGATTGTAAACTTGCCCAAAACGAGACGGAATTGCCTCTCGCCCCTCGCCTCTGCGCATCGGTACGGGGTGGACTGAGCGAAATGTTGGCAGTTTTCAGTCGCACAGCTGCAACAGGGAGATTTCAACCAAATATTCTACTTGAAGTGTTCAGCTGCGTTTCGGTGTTGTTCAGCTGCGTTTCAGTTGTTGGCTCAGTCCGGCTTTGTATTTGCAAGGAAGAAGCAAAGGGCGTGCGGGAGGGAGGCAGAGCAAACCCGGGCTGCAGATACGAAAGGTGGGGGGTGAGGAAGACGTGGAAGTGCCCATCCCCTCCTGGGGGGAGCCGGGCTTTGGGAGGGTACCCCAGGAGTGACGGGGGTGCACGCGTCCTGAGCCGCCTTCTGCACTGCTGTGCCTTCTGCTCCGGGAGGGCTCGCGCCTGCCTTGCTCTGAGCGCTCTTTTCTTGGGAAAGGAACTTCCACTGCTGTCTTTAAGTTAGGTTTTTCTAATTAGTTCACTATTAATTAAGGGGTTCTGATGTTATGATGTGAAAATTAGCTGGCAAACCAGACTGCCATTATCCAGAATTTGCAGAATTAAACTCTGAATTCCAAAATAACTTATTCATTAATAATTTTGATTTTCCAGACATTGCACAGAAACACTGGTGATTAGCAGAAGTGTGATGTGTTCTCATTCATAGTGTCCCTAATTAGCAGTAATTTAGTTATTAACTCTTTGGTGCAAATGAGCAGGGATGGAACTGTGCAGTGTTGGCGTGCTTTTGCATGGCAGTGTTTTGCTCTCTGCTGTTAGTTCCTGTGGCCCGGGGAAGCTCCCGCTGCCCGGACCCTGGCTTTGCTGCAGCCGTTTGCAGGAAAGCCCCTCTCCTTGCACGGTCAGAGGGCGAGGTGACGCTTCCCTGCGCGGGGAGAAATCCTGCTCCGGGCCCCGCACGCCTCCCGGGACGCGGCTGGGAAGCGCGGGGAAGGCGAAGTGTCCGGGAGGCAAAGCGTCCAGCGCTCGTTAGGTGCAGCCCGGCAGTTTGGGCTGAGGCATTACCGGCTTCATTCATAACTCAGCGAGAGTTCACGTGGGCAGGAAGCTGGCCCTCTGCCTAGGAGAATTTGTCACAAGATTAAAGAATTAATGGGGAAATACAATATATTAAGGAATGAGAGATTTTGCTAACCTCTTACCTTGTCTGAGCCTTAATTGCCTTTAAAAATCATAGGATACAATGAATTATCATTGATTTTTCTCCATACCTTTTATTTCTGCAGAAAGCAGATAAATTGCAGCGAGAGGTGATGGTTCAAAGGGACTCGGGAGATCTGTGAGGTGGGCAGGGTCACAGACATCACCCCGGGCAGAGCGTGTGGCAGCCCTTTGTCCCTCCACTCTGCTGCCCAGGGGCTCGGCCGGCCCCACTCCCGCGGCGTTTGGTGCTGAGCGGCCGCGGTGGCACCTCGCTCGTGGCGGGGCCCAGTGCTGACAGCACACGGGCTCTGCTGCCGCGATCTGGGGGGAAGGCGGCGTGGGGGACCAAGGATGCTGCTGGGCAGATTTACATCTTTGGCTTGTCCAAGGAGTCAGGCAGCCCTCTTCAAGGTGGTGATTTCTGTTTTAAAGCATATTGTCTCAGCTTTATTTTTTATCCTACTGATACTTTTGGCTACGTGACTTCTCCTGGGGCTGGTGTGGGACCGAGCTGGAAGCTCTGACACCCCACACAGCTTACGTGGGCTGTGCACCTCCACACCGATCACCCCGTGGGCAGGGTGGGAACCTACAACCACAGCCTGGCCCTGGCTCCTACAAGACCCGAAAGCTGCCGGGGCAGGGGGTCTGCGAGAGGGTCCCGCTGCTGGCCCCACCAAACACCGTCCCTGTGCTGCGTCCCCACTCCAGGGTTTGGTTTTATTAGACACCGCTGCTATGGCAACGCAGTTATTTATCCCAGGGTTTTCCAGTCATGGCTGGTCATAAGTCAACCTACTGCAGGGACTCAGCTCAGAGGACCCCCCCATGCGGGGTCTGAGACACAGACACGCCGTAAACCCACTCCGCAGCACCCAAAAACATGGGGCCTGTCTGCGTGAGACCCCCTCAGGGCCGCTCCCCTGCAAACAGGCACCAAGAGGCATCTTGAGGTGGGCAGCCTGGCTGGGTATGGTGGCCCTGAGTTTTGGGTGTGAGGAGAGACGTGGCTGGTGGTCGAGCTGCAGCAAAGTCAACTGCGGGGTGAAAAGGTGAGACGGGATTTCTTTGAGCCACTGCTCCATATTAACAAACTTTTATTCAAAGCTCACCTCAGAAACAAGCAGTGCTGGGAAATTCAGTGGGGCAGGTCCAGAGGGATAGAGAGAATGGAAGATGTATAAAGCCTTTTTGGTGGCAATCAGTACTGCTGCTTATTACAGCTGCGTCCTTCCAAACTCCTCCTTGTTTGTTCTTCTAGCTCTGCTAATTTGACCAAAATTTAATGGATGAAGTACCAGGGAGGGACCTGGATATTTTAGAGATACTGTGCCCCATTTTAAGGGCTGAGCCTGGTAATTCATCTTTTCGTCTGATTCCTTCCACTGGTGATGTAATTCTGTTGCTGAACCGTAGCATCTGGCAGTGTCGGTATGTATTTGTGTTGTTCGTGCGCCTGCAGACCACGGCCATGGGTCGTACCCGGCTGCGCTCGCGGGTACCACTACAGCGGTCCTCGTCCAGAGAGCTGATGTTGGGACGAGGGACGTGTAAGTGGAGTGACAGAGAGAGGGCAGAAAGCGCGAGGAAGCGTGGGAACACGGGCCGTGGCGTCAGGCTGTGTGCTCAGCCTTGCTGCTACGTTTCTGGTGAATTTCACAAAAATGTTGCAGAAATCGAAGAGGAATGTTGCCATGGCTTTTCCAGCCGTAACGAGGAGGCTCTGCCTGCAGGAAGAGCAGCATGGGAACATGCAGGGAGGCATTTGCAGATACAGCACGCGGTGAGAAGAGCTGGCACTGCGGGCTCCTGGGGGCGAGTGAGGAGCTTGCAGAGAGAGATCCTTTGGCTGCGAACAGCCTTGGAAGCGTTCAGTAAACGTTTCTCATTTTCACTGTAGTTTTGAAAACTATTTCATTACCGTACAGCACGAAAAGGGCCTCGCTGAGGAGAGCGTTTACAGACAGCCCTTGGAGAGGCCGCCGAGACCGGACCTCTGAAGAGCCAGCTCACACGCACTCAAGCGTTTCAAAGAGCAGGATGAGAGCTTTCCTGGACGGTTAGCAGTAACTCTGCGTACTTTTTGGTGCACTGAGGACATTCCAGAGGAGAAAAGTTTGTGCAAGAACTGGCAAAAGATGAGGGGGGTGAGCGGAACGGCTGGAGGTTTGTCACTGACCATCTCGGACAAAGTCACTGACGGGCCTAATGACAGACGGTAAAACAGCTCCTGAGAGAACAGCCTGCATTTCACATTTCGGTGAGGGTTTGCGTCGGGCCGGTACCCAACAGAGCCAGCGTGGTGACGGGGAACGGGGCAGGCACACGACTGCTGGGGGATAAAACGGCAGTGCTGAGCAGGATGGGAAGCGCCCGCGCTGAGAGCTGGGAGTGGGGCTGGTGCCCGCACGTCGAGGGGCTGCGGGAGGCTCAGTAGGGTCCGCAGGAGCGGCACTGGGTTCAATTCGGGCTGCAGCAGACGTGCACAACAAGCAGAGGTGTCAGCAGCTCCGTCTTGTTAGATTATTCGGAAAAAGGCGTGCAGGGGCAAGTGAGGAGTCCAGGTTGCTTCCTGGGGAACAGAGCCCTTATCACAGAGGAGTCTTGTCGAAACTTCAAGCACAGACACGGGATTTGTATCAGGAACTGACACAGAAAAGCCCTCAGGTCTGATCTCCTGCTTAACACAGGCCAGATGAGCACGAGGATTCCTCTGGCCTTAAATGTGTGATCTGTTATTAGAAGACACCTGGCAGCTTGACTGGCATCGCTGGGAGGGGATGGGGTCGGAACGTTTCTGAACCGAAGCTCTGCTCCCAGTGCCGTGCAGAGGGGTAGCCCCAGGCAAAGACTAACCTCGGAGTTTACTAACCTCACAGACGGAGGCACATACTCTGCCCAGAGCACGGCTTTTCAGCGATGAATAGCAACAGGGTGAGCTCGCATGTTTGGTTCCAGCCAGCATGAACTTGTGGCTGCTCACCTGATGGCTTACCCGGCTCCTGACCTTGGAAGTCTCGCGGTGACGTGCCTGGACAGCCTTCCAGGTGGGACCGCGCTCCCCACGGGCCAGCAGCATCTCTGGAATCACCTCGCTTGCCGTGCTGCGCACAGCCTGCCCTGCACCAGAGCCTCTGCTTGCTGCTAGATATTCATGGTGGCTTCTTGGGAAGCCTCAGTCATAATGGGATCATTTTCCTGGCAAGCTGTTTCAGAAGACATCATCCAGCCAGTCGTATTTCTGTGCAGCATCTGTCAGACTTCAGCAAGCTTCAGACAGGACCATTTGTAGTTTCAATAATGCTTTATTCAGAGACAGGTTATGATAACTTTCATCTCTCTGTTCTGCAGATATGATGTAGTTTGAACGTGTCTGTGGAAGTTTGAATGAAGGAATTGTCTTGTGTATATGATGAATATTCTAATTGAGAATAATCTTCAATAAAGGCCAAGACAGGTGCTTTCTCCTTCACGGGATTCCTAATTGCTGATGTGTGACCGGAATTTGTATGTCCTCTTAAACAGCTTTCCAGTGGTTTCCCAGATTTATTACTGTTCCATACTACTGAACATTTGCATAGAAAGATTTTAAATTAGCCTTTACATTGGTATTTGAGATAAGATGAATCTTGCTGCCACGTGCAAAGAAGGCACCAGTCAGAGGGCAACTTAAATTTTACTCTGGCTTTGGAAATACCTTGGCTCCTGCATCTGAATGGTTCAGAGTGGTCCTGATGTGGTGGTTACTCCTGACGCCTTTCTGGCTTGCTCAGAGTTAGATGGCTGCAGAAATCCTTCCACGGTCGCAGACTGTCTCCAGAGGCAAGTGAAAGTGTTTTGGAATGGAAAAAGGTGACTGGGAGATCTGGCTAACAATGCTGCCTGCCTGGGCTGCTGAAGAAGGAAGGGGCAGACCCCACTTCAACTTCCATCCTGAGAAGTGCTGACCCCAAAACCCATCCTCGAAACATCTGTCACCATGCTGGAAACAGTTGGGAAATGGCGGTTGATTCTGGCAGTCTGGATTTTGCCTGCCTGCCACTCTGTTTCCCTCAGCTTTTCACCCTTCCCTGCTAACCTCTCTTTGTTGGGAAACGTCGCCATGGAAGGACAGCAGAGAGGGAGATGACTCTGTCACCCTGTCCCGTTTGTCCTCCTCATGGCCCCATCCCATCAGACAGCCCCGGACCCTCCTCCGTGCTGCTACTTGCTTGAGCTGTATGAAAGCATGGTCTGGAGCCTCTTGTTTTCTCCACCTTCTTACTCTCCCTCATTTTTCTGGCTGTTTTCTTCATTTGCAAACCTCAGGTTTGTAGTTTTTCCCAGCACTCTTCCAGTTCGCCTGGCAATTCTGCTGACTCTGCAGGCGAGCGCAGGTCTCCCAGCAGACCACCTGGGAAACAGGAAACGCTCTGAAGCTCTGGATTAACTGAAACACCATACTTCGCTCCCCCTTGACTTCTCCATTCCCATCTCCTGGTCTGATTTTGGGCTGTTAGCCCTAGCAGTCATCATCGTGCTCACACATGAAAGTGGCTCGAGGTGAGCTGGAGAGCCCCGCAAGCCAAAGAGTGACTGTGTCTTCCTCTGGAAAAGCCTGGGATGTACATTCAGGCTCTCACACAAATCTTCCCACTTTGCTGACGTCTGAGTTGACAAAAGCTTGGCTTTGTGAGGCCCTGCGGAGCAGGGGCAGTGCTCACGAGCAGCTCCCCTGTGGCCTCGAACCTGCTCGGGGACCGGCACTGTCTGGCCCCTCGTTCCTCATCGTCACAAGCTACTTCTCTGCTTTACTGGAAATATCTCGCTCAGCTGGCCAAGGAGGGAAATCCTGCACCAACACAAGGCGTGTGCCGGTAGAGCTGGGGAAGTCTCCCAAGTCCCAAGCGAGATTGCGTCAGCAACCTCTTCACAAAATGGAAATACAAACCCAGGATTTTGCATACGCTGAGGATGTGAGAAAACACTTCTGGTGCCACATCCTTCTGAAGACAGGAGCCTCTGGCTTGGAGATGGATGGGGTGGGCACCAGCCGGCAGCCACCAGCCTGCGAGACCTCCCTGTAGCTGCTTGTGCTCTGACCTGAGCTGGGCGCTCAGCTGCTGGGCATCCCTGTCCCGGTCCCGTGTGTGCACCTCTGTCACTGCCGCCTGAGCTGCAAGACTGAAACCCCTTCCTCTGCGTGGCTGAGAGGTCTCGGGGAATTGCCTTTGTCTGCAGCATGGGGCTGGTTGCACTGCTTTTGAAACGCTACCCTCCCTGAGCAGCGCCTGGAAGCGCGCAGCTCCAGCCTCCACGCAGCGTACAAAATGAAGTGTAACTTAAACTGAGCGCGGGACAGGGCGGAACGCAGGGGCCGTGTGCGGGCGCCTCTGCCGTGAAAACGCCTTCCTTTTCTGTGTGGTTCTGGACGTGATCCTGACAAATACCTGCTCCCGTTGTTTTCCTGTGTGCTCCTGTCTCAGCCCCTTTCCGTGCCGGGCCAGTGGCCCCCGGTGTCAGAGCACCCAGGCGTGTGGGAGCAGTGGCCCTGGGACGGGGCCATCCCAGCCGCCCAGGAGGTCCCGTGCAGCAACCGCAGGATTGCTCGGAGAAGCGGGTTACTCAGTGCATCCAAGAATAGCTCTCAGGAAATAAATACCCCTCTCCCCCCAACCTCCCGATTCCTTGGCTCAGCCAAGTCCTCTCCTCTCAGAGCTTTGGACCCGTGCCTCCTGACTGACACAGCCACTGCTGCCTGCACCCCGCCTTCCTGCCTGCACCCTGCCTTCCTGCCCCCTTCCAGCCACCCTGCCAGGCCGGCCAGAAAGGCAAAGACTCAGACATGGACAGGTACAGGTTTCTAGCCGAGATGGGGAAAAAATACAAGCTGTAGGATGGGGAGGAGCAGGGTGGGATGTCTGCAGCTCCCGCTGTGGCATGTGTCCTCTGGGTGGACATCGCTGGTGTGTTTGTCCCTGCTCCTTGCAGGGGGGTTGGACTAGATGATCTTTGAAGGTCCCTTCCAACCCTAACCATTCTATGATTCTGCTGGCCGTTACGTGGCGGAGCTGGCTGCTGCCACGAATCACCCCGGCTTTGGGAGGCTCGGCCGCGATGGGCACTGCGCAGGAGGGCAGCAGGGCGACGGAGGGACCAGGACTGGGTGTCACCGCTCAGCCGGGATGGGAAATCTGTGGTTTTAGGTCAAGAGCAGGAGACTCTTTCCAAGATCCCTCTCCGGATGGAAGTTTCTGGTGGCTGCAGGAAGGAGCGGGGGCACGTGCCCGGCGAAGGGAGGCCGGCTGGGTGCCACAGGCATGGCCCAGCCCAACCGGGGCGCCTGCTCCCTCCCCAGCACCTGCCGCCCCCGGAACAAGTTAATGAGTGGTAATTAGAGCATTCAAAGGAGCAGGGTTTCTTGATCGTGTGTGCATTAAAGGGAAATAAAGCAGAGCGCAATCAAATCAAACATGTTGCCGTCCTGCGAGAAGTGTGCGAGGGCTGAAGGGTGCCGAGGCGCTGGCGAGAGGAGATGGCCCGCTTCCCCATTCATGTATTTTGTATTATAAAATGACTGCGGTTGTCATAGCAACATAAAGGGAGCAGATCTCATTACTGAGGCCTGGCCACATTATTTTCTCCAAGGAATTTCTTCTTTTCATTATTTTTCTCCAAAGGTCAGTTATCCTCTGAGGCAGGGCGGGAGATTCTGCGAAAGGTGAAGCATATTCATGGCAGAATTCCCCTGGTGGAATTTACAATCATTTTGCTTTTTTATACTTGTAGAAAGATTTCTTTTAGTATAACATTTTCTTTTAACCCTTTCTCTGTGAAGCCTGGCTGCTCTGCACATCAAACCAGCTAGTGAGTAAGAAGCTTTGCACAGGGATTTTCTACAGAAAGCGGAGAATTAATGTCAAATCATGCTTCCATTGTAACATAAACCAAAGTGTGTCATACTGCATGTGCGCGTTCCTCTGACTTTGTGTTTGCCTTTAGCAGCTGCACAAACTGTAAGAACTATTTCAAACTTTGCTCTGAATCTGTTTCTTTTCTTTCCGTAAAGCTGTCGCTGCAGGCGGTGATCCAGCCTGCATCCCGGGGAGCAGGCACTGGCCGTCACACCGCTCTGGGAGCCGGAGACGCTGTTTGTAAATCGCGTGTTCTGACCTAATGCATCACTTTGAGCATCCGCGTGCCCGGCTCAGCTGGAGATGCAAGCACGTGTAAGCACAAAGCCGGCACTGGGTGCCGGTTGGCGTGACCCCCAGCACGGGCCGGCCCCCTCGCGCTCCGTTGCTGTTGTCGCTGCACTTCTGTGTGTGAATGTACAATGACCCATTTCGACTGCTGCGTTTCGTCAATTCCAGAATTTCACACAAACACCCCAGTTCCTTTGCAAAGAAATATTTCCCATTACCTTGTTATTAAAGCTTTTAAACAAGCATTCCGAGTCTAACTGCCGGCAGATATTTTCTAAATATAATCTGAAAGAGGAATGATAATACCTAGCCAAAGAGAGAGGAGTGCAAATCGTACCTCTGTGGTACTCCATCCATCAGCTGAGGTAAAGACCTCACTGGCTCTCCAACACATTGCTCTTGGGGTTGCCAAGGACAAAGAAGTTTTTCCAGCTTTGCGGAGTGTTTAAGGATCGCTTGTCCTGAAACACGAGAGAGGCAGGATCGGATGCACTAAAGGAGAGAGCAGTTCTGTGTTTTCTTACAGGATCTAGAGACCTGCAGTAGCTCAAAAAGTTTTGTAAGAGGATGTATGTATTTCGTGCATAGAGTTGTGGAGAAATACTGTTTTATAGTTCTGCTCACAGGCATTTGTAAGTAGTTGTGCGATATTACGTATTTAAACACGTGCGCCTTGCTAATGCCGTGCAGGTGGAGGGAAGGGATCTCTGGTCTCCGGTGTGCGGGAGCCTGGCCCATCAAGCTATACAGCACAGTCTTAAAGAAGTAATTAAGTTTGATATCCTGCTGTTATTTTTAATTTCTTTGATTTAACTTGGGTAAGCTTAACAATCCTAATATAATACTGAAACAGCACAGGAATTTATCATGTCTCGTCCCCATTACAAAGAATAAAGTGGAGGGAACGAGCAGTAAGCAGGAGAGGCTGTGGAGAGCATATGGTCGTCAAGTCTTTGCTCGTTAGTGGAAATCTGTCTGAAAATGGGATCGCTTTTTGCTATAAACCCCAGTTGTGCCAAAAGCCAGGATTTCCCAGAATGACTCCTTTCTGTGCAGCAGAGCACCAGGGCGCATGGTCAGCAGGCTGACGAGGAGCTGAGCAGGAGACGAGGTCTGGGAAGGCAGAAAGCCTCGTGGCGGAGGTGATGGATGGAGCGGTCTTCAAGGAGTGCAGGCTGGACACAACCCGGCTGTGGGGCTGCTGGTGCCAGCGGGGAGGTTCACTGGTCTTACAGGTAGGTTCACTGGTCTTACGGGGTCTGCCTTCATCTGCTGGGGACAAGAAGTCCTTTCCCTCAGGGTTGCAGGGCTCATCTTTTGCCTGTTTGCTGTCAGTGCTTCCCAACCCCCCCCAGTCCACAGGGCACGGCTGGCACGGCCGCACCAATGCCATCATCCCAGCAGCAGCTGGGACGACACACACGGTGAGAGGGGCAGCGGGCGATGCGTGCCTGGGGGCTCAGGGGGTCTTTGCCAAAGGCATCAACTGTTGGAAGATCCCAGGGTCTCTCACGAGGTCAGTGTTAGAGGCACTGGCCTCACAGTCCTCTTAAAAGCAATCCCTGGCATTGCTGTGAGCAGGGTGAGCTTGGCAACTGGCTGTTCTGCCAGGCCAAGGGGAAGGGGGGCATTTCCGACGCTCTCGGCCTCTGCTCCGTGGTGCCGGGCAGGCTGCGTGCGCCTGCTGTGCAGGGGAGGCTGGGGCAGAGGAGGTAATGATGCTGACTCGCTCCAAAGGTGTCTTTTAAAAATTAATGAATGCTAATGAATCCCCCAGCTGTAAAAATAATAATAATGCCTGGGCATTTTACAGCACTTTTCGTCAACAGTACTCGTAATAAGTTAGCGTGTATGTCAATATTGTCTGCAGTGGTGGCAGAGCTGTGGCTGCGGCCAGTGCTAGTACAAGTGCTGTGACTTCGATTTAGCTGTCCATTTTCTGTAATTCACGTTTTGCATGCAAAATGAGTATTTGCCTATGCAAATGAGTAGGCATCTAAGTGGCCATGTGTGCCTGCTAATACCTACTTTGCATGTTCGCTTGTGGTGACTGTGCTTGGCGAACAAAAGCACGCGACTGTGTGTGTAACGACCATGGCACGCTCTTTATGATGGCGGAAGAAAACCAAGTAAATCAAAGTGTGCCTTGATTTTGAAATGATTTAGGGAGCCCTAGGTATTATTTGAAAAAAAAAAAAAAAAAAAAAAATCATCTGAGAGCGGTACTGCACCGGCAAGGCTCAGTTAGCGCATGAGAGCACGCCGCCCTGTCAGAAATCCCGGCAAAGCCGGGATTTGTAACGAACACGTACATTCCGGCTGAACTCTGGCGTTGCAGATGCCGTGACAATTAGGTTGATCTGCCAGGTGATATTGCTGCGCGGCGTTTCACTTCGTATTCGTATTCATCACCGACGGAGCCGCTGCTTAATTTTAATTGCATGCTGCAGCAGGTAGATGGTGTCATATCACACGCACTTCAGAGCGAGGCGGAACGCTCGGAATATGTGATGAGCACAGGTTATTATAGGGCTTTTAGCTGTGCATTTAGCAGTGGTGGATGTAAAGCTTTTAGCTTGCACTCCTGTTTATTAATTAATAAAGGGCTCTGTTCTGACATTACTTACGTCCTCCCGTGTCTCTCCTTTTCGGTGCAGGTCTCATTTAAAATGATAAGTAGCCCAATGCACTTCTCATGAAATTCACTTAAAGCTGGCGGCCTTCCTTTCCGACGCGTGCCAGGATTCACGCGGCTGTCTCCTCTTTGGCAGGCTCTCCTCCAGGACCCCCGTCAGCTCCACTGTTGCGATTGGCGCGGGGCGGGAGGGATGCTGCAGCCCGGGCAGCTGGGCAAAGGCAGAGCCGCAGCCCGGCCTGGCACAAAGCGAGCCCCGTGCGCAGGCTGTCCTGCGGGCAGCACGGCCGAGCCTCTTCGCAGTGGTCATTGCTCGGCTCCTTTCTGGAAGCCCCACCTCCCTGCAGGGATGGAAGCTCCAAAACTGGCACAGAGCATCCCACGGCCATATGGCGCAGGGCGCATGCCAGCGCGGGACGCGAGTCAGAGGCGGGCGTGAGAGCAGGGCAGTGGTGGGGAGTGGAAGCGGCCGGTCGAGCACTGGGCTGGGGTGGAGCTGGCGGAGCTGGTGGTGTGTAAACCCTGCAGCCCCCAATGCCCCGGACAGGAGAGTCGCCGGAGCGGGAGGGTGGAAACGGCAGGAAGGAAGAGAATCCCTGGGCTCTGGGCAAAGTGCTTCTGAGTCCCAACCCGTTTATAGTGGTGTTTTCATACGAGGTTTCCTATCCAGTCCGTGTCCACCTTCGCCGGTTCCGCTGTTCCTTGAGGACTCTGTTTGCAGCGTCTCTTGATGTTGTGGACAGGCGCCTGTGCCGTGCTGGTGCCCTGGGGTCCGTTGGGTCCGTGGGGATGTGGCTTCGGTGAGCGCTGGCCCCAGCGCTGTACTTGGCCCTGTCCCTATTTTCAACGTGCCCCGTGTTTGTGGTGTTGGGGTCTGGAGCTCCGGGTCCTCCCTCGTGGCGGAGGCATCTGTCTGCATCTCCTTTGGCAGCGGATGCCGTCCGCGTCGGCGGCGGTTGGAACTTGCCTCTGACTGGCTTCAGGCGCAGGCTGCTCTGCAGGTGCCTGTCTCCTTTGCTGCCTTTGCTTTTTCTTTTTTTACCCTGCTGGCTTGTGGTGGGCCAATAACTCACCACAGACGCAGCTTCTGCTGATTAGGATCTGTTCAGGTGTGTTTGTATCTTTAGCTCTAATTTGGATGACAAATCCCCAATAGCTGTGATAGCGGGAAGGGAAGTGGTACGGATAGTTAAGGCAGAATAGTGTGGTGTTTGCACTTATTGCAAGTATGTGCCAAACGGCGAGAGCTGCTTTGCCTCCCTGCAGCCCCGGGCCGCTTGCTGCTCCTCTTGCTGTGAGGGTTTGCAGGTGGGCGAGGGGTGAGCCTGGCTGGTGCCCGAGCTGCAGTGCCGGTGTCATCCCAGCCCCCTTGTTTGTTGGGTGGAAAAGCCTGGAGGGACATTTTAGTTTTAAAAAGTTGCCGGAAAAATGTCCAGGGCCTGCCACTGTGCCTCCCGTGCTCCTTGCACCTCCAGCCTGCGTGATCCCGCTCGCCCGCTGCCGGCGCTTCCTCTGCCCCAGTGCCTCCGGCCCAGAGCCGGCTGTCGGGGTGCCGCGCCGAGCAGGTTGGCCGGGCAGGACCGCCGTGCTGTCGGCTTCAGCCGCTTCCTCGTCCTCTTCTCCACTGCCGCCGCTCCGGCTTGAGCAGGCTGCGGGGAAAATTCCCAGCGCTAAATTGCTGGTCCTGGAATGGGTGGCTCAGCCTAATTTGGCAGCTGGTGCGTCAGCCTGGCCCGGGATGAGCATCCTCCAAGGCGCAGCAAACGTTAGCAGATGTGTCAATAGTAAGAATATTTTTTTCATGGATGTGGAAGGTTTTTTTTCATTAAGTATTCTGGAAACGTTGCTCTTTGTGCCGGAGTATTTGGGTTATGGAGCATACTGCAAGCTCTGAAATTTGCTTTTTTTATTTAAGTTTCTCCTGACTTGAAAGGCTGGTTTTTATAACAGGTCAATTTCAGACCATTTGATATTGATATATGAAGATCCTCAGGGATTATTGTAATGCATTTTTCATCCTGCTGTGATAGTATCATATAAGGAAAATGGGACTGACTGTTAAGTACAAATTGAAAAAGACATGGTCATTTAAGATAACTCCTTATCTGTATACAAGGAAATGGTATCAGGGAAATAGACCACCAGTTGACAGAAATAAATTTTGCCTCAGGCTCCTCCTTCTCTTCCCCAGCTGCTCAGGCTCTCCGTTCCCTTCCCTTCCTTTATTCAATTACGTTTATCGCCGCGTCTCAGCGCGCTGGATGTGAACCTGGCTTGAGGGACGGCCCTGCCCGGACAGGACCCACGGCCAGTGCCAAGGGCTCCTCCGTGTCCTGGGACGAGCTCCTGAAAGGGACACCCGGAATTTATTTGCCCGCGCCTGGATGTGCTGGAACAAGCGGAGGAACTTAATGAATGATTTCTTTAGTCAAGGGAGAGCTGTTTGTTTTTATAGCCCTTATAAAAAGATAGGAAACAAACTCAATAAGCCAAGTCACACTCAATCCAGTCATATTTTTTTTATTCCTGGCATTTTATCTCGACTCACTCTATTTTAATAAGCTATAAATCAGGGCTTATTACGATGGGCCCTCCTAGCGCTCCCGGGAACGCCGCCGCACCGCCGGTACCTTTCTGCAGATGGCCTGGCCTTCCACTGGCTGGTAGGGTTTGCTGGAGAGTCTTCCTCACAGAAAGCTGCTAAACCCATTTGAATTTATGATCATTTTGGAGTCTGAACAGGAAAAGTGTGTTTTTCCAGATCCTGTGAGGTAATCGCAGTGCGATGACATATGTTGCCATCCCTATGTACCGCCGCACGCTGCGCTGAGCGTGGTCTCTGAAGAGTGCTTTCTCCTCCTCGGTGATTATGACATCCCGTTTGGACTCCGAGCGTTTTGACCATTAGTAGAATGAGGGCGATTACAATTTGGCATGAGGCGCTGCAGTCAGAAGCCAATGTTTAGAGACAGTGGTATAAGAGCCGCAGGGCTGAGTTTGCCAGAGTATCTATTGCTGGCACCGAACCCTTCTTGGCGCCGCACCTATTGTAGCTGCACTTTGGCCCACACCTTGTTTCATACTGAGCCTGCAATTAAAACACAATCCGTTGTCCCCGTCCAGCCGCCGGACAGCAGTTGTGTGGCCCAGATTCCCATATGTGCCCAAACGGCATTCGAGGCGTCCGCAGGAAACACCGCACGCCCGCGGCTGGCGCCTTTGCCAGGCGTGCATGTTCAGATGAGAGCTGCTCAAACTTTGGTTCAGTGTCCAGGCGGTCCTGACGCCAAATCCCTGCTCTGCAGCACGGCATGCCTGCCTAATCTCCCGGGGCTTCGGGGCTTCGTGTCTCCAGCTCTTAGGTTCCATTTACGTTATCCCTGGGTGCTCAGCGTCTATTGCATTTAGCAGTGAACCTTTTTCAATTCTTCCCTCGCTGAATTTGTGTTTCATCTTCTGTTTCGCAGCAGTGACGCCGAGGGACACCACAGGCTCTCAGTTCTGCCCAGCCCTCGTTGTCTGAGGTGCCACAGCTCTGCACCCAGAGCGTCGCTGGTGCTTGTGGAAAGGCTGTGATGACACTTGTGAGGGAAGGATGGCTGGCACAGAGGAGGTGGGGAACTGGGGATGCAGGAGATGTCCCGGCACTGCCTCTGCCTCCAGAGAGGGTCTGTGGGTGCTGCAGCTGCGCTTTGCCCAAGAGACTCTGTGCTGGAGATGCCGCAGACCCTCACCTGCTCTGTTCCACAGGCTTTGCCGCAAGATGTAAGGTGACAGTGTCTGCTGCTCTGTCCCCGGGCAGACACGGTGGTACTGTGTCCGGGGCTGGCCCAGCGGAGCAGCCAGCGGCGGTGGGGAGGCTCCGCACTTGGCTGTGGGGAGGAGACCTTTTGCTTTTTGGAGAAACATTGTCCCAGCATCCCATTTAGAGCCCACAGCTGGTGGCACTGGGCCTTTCACTGAGCCAACTGCTTCGTATACTGGGCTCAACAGCACACTTTATAATTAAAATATTATAGCTAGGAATGTTGACTATCTTCCAAATATGCCAGGAGGCTTCTGTTTGCACGGCTTGAAGCATAAGCTGGCAGAGAAGGCTGGTGTGGAGCAAAGACAAATGCGTTTATGTCGGGCTGCATATTGTCTCCTGCTCTAACATCTCTCTAATTCACACCGTGGTGCTGTTGCTTGCATAGCCCGTAATTTCCTTCACACCTAATTGAACTTTGTTTTAAAGTCTTTTGTCTGACTAATGCCCAGCGAGTGCTCTAACACGGGCTCTTTGGCCTTTCCTTCTGGTTCTCCATCAATATTTACAGCGCCAGGCTGCGGGGAAGCCCCTGCTGCGTGGAGCGGGCTGGGAGCGGGATGGGCCACGGCTCGAGGAGAGGGCTGCCGGGTGCCGGACCACCAGCGCACGGCTCTGCTGCGGCAGGAGGGCAGAGCGGCACGCTGAATCACTCGTGCTGCTGGAACAGCCAGGATCAGAGGCTGAACCCTGCAGAACGCATCCCTGACAGCCCCTGCCCGGTGCTCGGGGAGCTGCGGCTCGCCCCGGCACCACGGAGGGCCAGCAGCCGTCGGTGGTCCTGGTGCCTGGCAGTGGCCACGCTCCCGCCACGTACGTGCCATGGGGTTGCCTGTGGATGAGGGTGCTTTGGGTGGGGTCCCCTGTGCTGTCACCCGGTGCCTCTGCTGTGACCCGACCATCGGCTGGAAACAGAAGCGTTTGCAGGGGAACAGCCTGGCTCTTTCTTCAGGGACTGAGAGACCGCACCAGGAGATAAGCAAATTGTACGGCCTTGAATATCTGTGGGATCTGTGATGCTCACGACAGCCATCAAGGCAGGGCTAACAAGGGCACTTGAAACACCGAGTCAGGCGTTTCTGTTGCAGAGAGCCTTGTCTCAGCCTTTCCCCTGGGAGAAGAGCAGACAGCAGGTTTGTTAAAGAACAGTGCTTTTTTTCTTTTTTTTTTTTTTTTATTTTTCAAAGTGATATTCTTGTTTTTCTGCTATTGCTAAGGAAACGGAACATTTTGTCCATGCTGGCCCCTGAGCTCCAGCTCGTATTGCTGCGGTGGAAAGGGCTCCCCACGCGGCTCGGTGTCCGTGCGGGAGGTCAGGACGCTGACAGATGCGCTCCGGAGCGCAGCGCACGGCACGCAGTGGAGATGTCAGGACAGCCCTGCAGACACCCGGGGCAGAGAGCTCCCACGAGGCCCTGGGAGGGGGATGGTGAAAGGTGACATGCAAACTGGTGGGACAAAAAAAAAGAATGGGCCAAGCGTCCCTCTCCATGCCTGCAGAGGAGAGGTGGGATGCCGGAGCGCGGCACTGGGCGATGCTTTGCCAGCCCGGCACGTGCGTTTTCAGGAGCCGTGCTGGCTGTGATGAGGAGGATCTGGGCAGACAAAGCGGTGACGATGGCAGGGTCTTGGCCCAGCACAGGGAGCTGTGTGCTGCGAGTGGACCCTGGCTGTCCTACTCCATGGCCAGCATCCCCGTAAGCATGGCTGCGTGCCGGGGGGACATTGGTTGCCCCTCTCCACTCCTCCCACACAACTTACCGGGGCCTGCAGACCAGGGAGATGGGGAGGAGTGCTCTATGATGGGGCTATTGATTTATCAGCTGCTCCTTGGGGCTGGCAGGAAGGATAATCCTCATTAACACACCCATTATTGCCGAGGCTCCTCATGAAGGGGCTCTGAGTTAATTCTAGCTGTTGAAAAGAAAAGTGCTTTTGAGTTAGTAATGTTTATCTAACACAGAAAGCTCCAGGTCACCTGGGATAGTTCACAAGTGGTGTCTTGTGTTTTGGAGGAAAGGGAAAAAAGGGGTTTTAAGAGGCAAACCCGAGCTGGGTCGGAGGCTACAAGACTGCGCAGGCTACAGAGCTGCACTCTGGGCAGCGGTCTTCTGAACAGTGTCCCACACGAGGGCTGCTAATGTGGCAGGAGAGGCCCCGCACAGGGCGAGAGGTGGGAGCAGTCCTGGGGGGACGTCTGGGTGCGGCTCCCTGCCCGCTGCCCACCCAGGCTGGCGCCCGTGGCCGAAGCCTGTGCCCCACCGAAGGGGCTTCCAGCCGCCCCAGCATCCTCAGCCATCACTGCTGGCCCCACTGGGCTTTCAGCTGGGGCTGCCCCGCCTCGCCTCTCTGTTGGGGCTGTTGGGCACGAGCAGAGCAGGAGGTGCTGCCCTGGCTGCCGGTCCTGCGGAAGCGGGCCAGGACCCGCGCGGGAGCTGGGATCCGGCCGGGGTCCCTCGGAGCGGGCAGCCGTGCTGGGCCCCAGCGCTCGGGGCCTGCCCTGCCGGCACCCGCAGACCCTGGCAGCAGCCGCCCCTCTGCGCGGCGGTGGCGGGGGGATGCCGGGCTTGCTCAGGGTGATTTTCAGGAGGGCTAAGGGATATTATTCTCTCTGGCAGGCTCATCAATACTTTTAATTAGCTTTTTTTTTTTTACCCTGCTTCCCTTCCCTTCATAGATACCAGCCTCTTAACAGATCTGAGTATGTTTTGAACTGCCATGCTCAATGCTTTTTAAATCGCTTCTCAAGGGCACCGGGCCAGGGATGTGCGGTGGCAGTTTAAAGGGATTAGAGCCCTTTGTTTTTTCACAAGTGGTTCAATTTACAAAAGATCAGGGTTCAAGACCTGCACACTATAAAGTGACTTAAAGCCATGAAATCTATTTCTCACTAATTCTAGATTACTCTCTACTTAGGAGCCCAGGGTGCCAAAACCGGTGGTTTTTGTTAAAATGATATGAAATCCTAATGCGAGTCCTTTAACCACTCCTGCACAGCGTACAGTGTCATGCAAATTCTGGGCCTATGCGAGCAATTATGTGGCAATGAACATGATCATTTCGATTAAACCAACACATGTTTTCAGAGATTTTATTTGGAGCAGATAACCGTAAAACTTTGTCACTTAGCTTCTCCTCTGGGCATACGCACAATGCCCCAGCTCCCCGCGTATCTCTTTTGTGAGGCCCCCGCGTTAATTGCCCGCTGCTTATTCAGGCGAAGCCCATTGAGGTAAAGGGGACTGCGGCTGAATGCAGCCTGCAGAACCGGACCTCTCGTCCCGGGGCGAGAGGTACGGGACCCGCTTGCGTTTTCGGGTCTCCCGCTGCAAAACGGGAGCGCTGGGGAAGATGGGCGTCTGTTAAAAAAGTTTTATCTTACTCAGCATCGTACTCGTAATTTGAAATGGAGAGAACCGATGGCCCAGGCGATCATGAATAAAGAACAGTGGGAGAAAGTGGGTCAGGCTGGCACAAGGTAGAGCTGCCCCGATTGTTTTTCTCCCAGCCATTAGCTTCACAAGAGAATCCTTTTTCTCACTGGACGACTGTACTTTATTTTTCTAAAGCAGTATCCCTCTGACAACCAAAAAGGAATACTGCATCTGCAAATGAATGGTGCCTGCAAAGAGACAACATGAAATTTTTAAAAAGCATGGTAATAAACGCTATTCAAAAAAACACAATCTCTGAAAAACACGGCCTATTGAAATGACAAGCCGAAAATCATTTGCTAAGCACTGAAATGGCCCCTTTTGTCACCCCAATCCTTCTGTTGACAGTTACCTTTCAATCCTACAATTGTGCAGTAAGTACTGATTTTTATTCAATGTTCTATTCACCCTGCGTATTAATGAAAAGAAAAAAAACTTGTAAGAATAGCCTTTAATAGGCTGATAGACAAGGCTCCCCTATTCTCCTGCTCGAGCTCCTCTTATCAGCCTCTCACAGTATTGCTCGCCTGCTCAATTCTTCCCCTTTTCTCAACTTTGCTCACCCATCTGGGCTTTTTCTCAGCCGAGATGGAAACATTTTTATTTCAGAGCTCTCGCTGACCCTTTCTCCTCCCCAGGACAGCGTGCGGGGCAGAGGCGACCCTCGGACCCTGGGAACCCCGCAGAGCCCGGTGGCGGGCGAGGCCCCGGCTCCTCCGGGGGAGCGCTGACCGGTGGCCGGGCACCGCGGGGGGGTCCGGCCCCTGGCCCCTCGCACCTCGGGGGGGTCCGGCCCCTGGCCCCTCGCACCTCGGGGGGGTCCGGCCCCTGGCCCCTCGCACCTCGGAGCGCCCGGGCCGCAGCGATGCCAGCCCCGAGGAGCGGGAGCGCAGCTCGCCCGTGCACCGGGAGCTGCTCCCGGTCTGGGGCTGGTGGTTCCCTGGGCAGGGAAAGGCTCCTCAGCGCGGCCGTTCCTGTTCCTTGGCCAAGGCGATGACTTCTGTGTAGCTGTTGCAATTAGAAAGTGTATAATGAAAACTGGACAGCGTTATCCTTGGCTGAGCGTATCACAGGATAATTCTCCCAACTCCCTAAAGCGGTAATGCATAGCTGTGCCCAAACCTACCAATTATATTTATTACAGTTAAAAATCAACTTTGTAGCCCATGTCCCCAGCCTGTGACTGCAGATGTGTCCCCACTGACACCAGAGGTGGTGGTCACAGTGGTGGGCTCCGTCTGGAGCTTCGCAGGGGCTGCCCCTCGGTCCCGCACAGCAGCCTCACACGGACCCTGCCGAGAGGCTCTGCAATGCGGCTGGAGCGGGGGTCCCAGGTCTGCCTGGGGCAAGGACCCCCATGTCTGCCAGCGTGGCATCGGCCCTGCGGCTGCCCGTGTGAGCTGCCAGCCTCTGCCGCAGGGCGTGGGCAGCCACAAGGCTTGAGCAGTCCCACTGCCCCGGCTGCCTGGCGAGACCACTGCGGGCTGCAGACCCCCTCGGCCAAGCAGGGGCCCCTCGGCCCGGGGCGGCGAGGGTTCGTGTCCACTCCCGAGCCCGCTCCCAGATGGGATGCATCCCCCTTGCTCCGGAGGGGAGAAGCCTCCTCCTCTGCATTCCCCACTCATGCAGTTTTTCTTTCCAGTAGGGAAATTCAGCACATAACTATCCAGGATTGCAGAAATGTAAACAGTCTGTGTTACATGTCTTCAAATTACAGCCCGCTGCTCTACACATCTGCCGCTAATAGAAGCCCTCTGCTAGCGGAGGCCCCAGCCCAGGCGAGTGCCCGGTGCTCCCTGCCCCGGCTGCCCCGGTGCTGCTCCAGGTCCCCCCGGCCCCCGCATGCCCTCCCGCACCCCGTCGGCACCTCTGCCGTCACCCAGGGCAGCCCGGTGCTGGCCCAGCCACCCAGCGAATATTAAATAGGAGCAGTCTACTTAGAGGTTGTTTGAAGAGAGGAAATTGTTTTACATTGTGATGCAATATTTCCACACCGGGGTCTCATTTATGCAGCATATTAAAGTCAACGCTCTGCACATCTATCTCCATAAGGCGCTGGGCCCATTATCCCCAGTTACTTTTAAGCAGTCTTTGGCTGAGTTCTGCCGTGCCTGCCAGTGCCATACATCATGGGGAACGCAGTTCTTTAAACTGCAGTTCATGATTGATAGTTTAACCTTTTTCTCTGAGGTTAATTCGATATATGCTGGTGTAAACTATAAACCAAAGCTCCAGCCTGTCGGGAGGAGGTAATCTACATGGCACTCTTTATGAGATCTCAGGTGCTGCAGTAATTACACCAGCTTCTCCTCCTCCTCCCTCTGCTACTTCCTCCTGGCGAGAAGAGGAGGAGGCTGCTCGCTGCCCGCCGGCACCTGAGGAGCCCAGCTCCGGCCCCGTGGCGGCAGAAGGGCCGGTGCCGGGCTGCGGGACCACCTGAGGTTCCTGCTTTCCCTGGCTCCTGCAGCTGTGCTGGGATTTCCCCGACTGGAGTGGGATTTTGGTGTGGCTGGGCCCTCGGGCTGCTCCTGAGCACATTCCTTCCCGGAATCCTAGTGCTGTTCCTGGAAATGGAGGTGGAAGTGGTGGGGTGGTGAGCGTCTGTCAGCACAGCGTGGTCCTCATGGAGCCGGGAGGCATGGGAGGCTGCACTGGGAGCACAGACGCTCCTTCTACCACCCCATCCCCTGACCAGGAGGGGTCGAGGGACAGCTGCAACTTGTGGGGATGTGGGAGGGCCCTTGTTCCAGGCAGAGCGCCAGAATTTGTATTTGCAATTTTTCATACAGCTGGCCGGCTGCAGCATCTGTATAAATGGGAGTGGAGGGTACCTCCAGCCCCAGAGCAGCCCACACCACGGAGCCTCATGCTGTGGCCTGTTAATGTCAGAGATTTCCAGATGCCAGCTCTTCCCAGGCACTCTTTCCTCCGATCTGGGAGCTCTTTACAGATGTAGCCCAGCGCTCAGCTTGCTCCTGTGGGAATGCTGGAACCAGTGTCTGCACCGCCTTCGGCCCCGGGAGAGCCTGGTCCCTGCCTTTGCTGATGAGGCTCAGGAAACCCTGTCGCTGCTCCCGAGCTGGAGCGAGGTTTGGTGGCAGGAGGGTCTGCAGTGGGCTCGCTGTCAACCTCGCCCTGCCTGGCACGGAGGGTCTCGGGGCTGGCCGTCCCCTGGCATAGTGCGTGGCACAGCCCCAACATGGTAATGCTCTTCAGGAACGGCTGCAGTTCATGCATCTTTTTGGCCTCTGTCCCCAAAGGGTCATTATTTCTGTAGTAAATAACTATTTCTGCTCAAGATCAATAAGAAGATTTTGTGGAGAAAAGGGAAGAATTTTAAAGGCTGGGTTTAATTTAATCTATTTCTTTGCAGGACGCACCCTTTGGTAACAATAGGAATTCGATTCCTGCCAGAGCAGACTCCTTAATTAGACCCCACAAAATGAACAGTAACGTGTCTCTGGGCTGAAATTCTCCCTTTCTGGAGCTCGCAGAAAGGAGGGAGTTTCTAACTCATAATTGCATCTGAATGCAAATGGCTCTGCCAATGTGAATATATTAAAAGCAGCAGCGTCAGCAATCACTGTGAAAAAAAAATACATACAAATGAGGCACTAGCTTATTGCTCCATTTGGATGCTGTGAAATGGCACCTTATTGTGTTATTATAAGATTTCTTGCTTAGTTAACAGAAAATGCTTACAATTAAGTCTGAACTCATTTAGTACTCAGACTAATTCACATTAGAAAAAGGATGTGACCTCGGCTCCAGATCCCTTTTCTATGGCTCCTGCTGTACGTGGCGGTGGCGTGTCTCATGGTGCGTCCCCTGTCCTAGCAGCGAGCAGAGCGGGGAATGCAGCGCACGGGCCCAGGGACATGGCTCGCACGGGCCCTTGCACGAGGTACCAGCCTGTGTTGCGCAAGGTCTTAATTCTCCGAATTCCCTAGACTAAAGTTGTCTGGCCCTGCTGCTTCGTGCACCCTTCAGTCACCCCGAGATCTGCCTGTCCCTGTCTGAGCCCTCGTGCCCAGCCCCAGGCTGGTCCAGCTCTCGCGGAGGAGGCTGCTGCCACGGGAACCCAGCTTTGCTTGCCAGACAGCGGGTGGGAACAAAGCAGGGATAACAGCAACAGAAAGGGGGTCTGGTGTTCAGGGTGCAACACGTCTCAGGAGATGCGGTTCCCATCCTGGGAGATGTGCTGTGCGCAGCGGCTGCTGCTGGGGCTGCGGGCTGCGACGGCCGGGAGCTCGCAGCGAATGGCCAAAGTCAGCACAGACCCGCCCTTTGGTCACGAGTAAGAAGGATGCTGTGAACGCTTGGTGTCTGGGAAAAACAGGCACTATTTACTGGATATCCAAAATTAGTGCGAACTATTGAATTCAGTCTTCTTGCAGCTCTGCCCTCTTGTACAACGTGACGTATCGTCCCTGGTAAGACGGCTGTGAGATAAATGAAGATCTGTTTGTGTGCATATCAAACACCATGATGATGAAATTGCAGAAAAGCCTCCCTGGCGCATCAAATAAACACTCTGTCTTCCAACGTGGTTTTAAACTGGTAACTCTGGCAGGGGCCATGCACTGAAGAATGAGAATAAGACAAATATTGGAGAAGAGTTGCACTGTAGGAAGTTCAGCGAGCATCACCCAGGGAGGAGCTGTGTCTTAGTGTAGCTGATGAAACCAATCAGAGTTACAGTTGACGGCCACCTTCATTTTAACATTGCCTGGCTCCCAGTGCTTGCCTTTGAAACCACCTTATTTAACAACACAGCTTCTGTGTGATGTCGATTACGCTGCATTTGGTGGATTTCAAAGGCACAGCTTGCTCTCGGGCTTTTGCCCAGGTGGACCAAGGAGAGAGAAGCAAACAGCGATTTTTGCCACGGTGCCACTCGCCCCAGGACGCTGACCAGAGCGTGGCTGGAATCACTGGAAGGGAGCCTGGAGCAAGGGAGTGTCTTTGGCAGGCAAAAAACTGCTCAACCAGCTCCATCCTGTCATCCAGGCTGGCTCCCTGCCCTCTTCCCAAGGGCTTTGCTCGATTCCTACACTTCAGCAGCAGGGAGATGCGGCTCACACGCAAGGTGATGGACTGCTCCGGAGAGGTGGTGTGTACGGCACGGCTAGAGGGCCTGCCACGCCTGCCTCTCCCAGTGGCTCTTCCACAAAGAAACACAAGTGTGTGCAGTTCACCCACGTCCGTGTGGGCGGGCATGCTCCCAGTCTGCGAAGCATCTTGAGATTCGCACCCCTTGTTGCTGAACAGCCAGGCTCAGCAAGCTGCAGCACCTGTTCCCCCGCGTGCACGCGGCGTGCAGAGCCTGTCCGTGGCTTTGGTGTGGCGTGGTCCCCGCCTGGCAGCTCTGGCACAGCCTTAGAGCAAACGGAGCCCATCAGCCGGCACGCGGCACCGATCGCTGTGCGTCCTGCAGATCGCAGCGCCCTTTTCCCAGGGGCGTCTGTGCGTTGAGATTATTCCAAGGAAGCACACACGGACGGATGCCAACGTGGCCGTCTGGCCCCGCTGTGGGAGTCCTCTCCCGGCCACTCAGGTATCAACACTTCTCTTGTACAAACAGTAATTGTAGAGAGAGGCCTGTGGATAAATTATTATTGTGACCCTCCTTCTGGTGTGAAAAACTTTCTCAGGCTGCTGAGTGAAAAGTCAAAATTTGCATTTAAATAGAAAACGTTGGCAGCGCGTAACACATGGGACCTGCGCGCAGGGTCCCCGGGCCCTGGTGCAAACACCAGTGGTGGCAGCGCCAAGGCCTCCAAGCAGCAGGACGGGCTGCACCAGCGCCTCGTCCACCCACACCGTGCCCGCCCACCACCTCCACTCGCCGTGGGCTGCGCACCCGGCTTGGGGGTACCCGGCCCCGCTCTGCCCCTCCTTGGGCCGGTAACGTGGGCCTGCGTTACACACCGACCGTTGTAACAGCCCAGACCCCGCGCCGGGTGCTCACCGCAGCCCGCCTGTGCCCATGGCCGGCACTCGCCACGCTGTGCTGGCCCCCGTGTCTGCCACGGCTTGCGGTCAATAACCTGTGCGGAGCGAGCGTGCCGCTCTCCGGACGCGCACAGCAGGCAGCATCCCCAGGGCTGTGCGGGAGACTGGCCAAGGCGGCGAGGGCGCGCAGCAGCGCGAGAAGCGCAGGGCGCTTGAGGAGGCATAGAAATGAGTTAAGACCCTTTTAAAGGCTAACAAGGTCCAGTCTGCCTGTCATTAAAGTAACTTCATGCATTTAAATTTCAACAATCAAACCAATTAGCAATAAAAATGTTGTATGCACTGCATTTTATTGGATTCTGGTCAAGTCAGAATTGGCTAGATGTATGATGTCTAATAGATTTTTTTTTCCCCTTTTCCTCCCTTCATTTTAAACACAGCCTGTGTTTCCCAGTCCAGTGGAAGAGAGCAGTGCCTGCAGGGAGAGCTGAGCGCAGGGCACGTTGCCTGTCGCTGCAGCCGCCCCTCTGAACGCTGTGGGCGCAGGGACCCAAAAGCCCTGTCCTGGGAGAGGGGCGGGAAACAGAGAGCATCTTCTGGTTGGCAAAATAAATTAATGTACCAGTGAAATAGTAACCTTGCCCCTGGTCCAGGGCTGCTGAGAGGTGGAGCAGCTGCTTTCTTTACAAAAGTTGCAATTATTGGACTTTTTTTTGCTGCCCAGGTTGCAGCAAGGTTGTCATTGTTCTGACCCAGCTGCTGGCACGGCCGGGCAGGCGCTCAGGGAAACACGGATGCACGCAGCATGCCTGGCACGTCCCTCAGCCTGACCACAACGTCCCCGCTGCTGGTGGCAAGCTCTGCCCGGAGCAGTGGATCGCGGGAGCGCTCGTCAGTGCGGGAGGTGGGACAGTGGCAGCAGTGGCCAGGGTCTCTCTGCCCCAGACCCCCGTCCTGCTCCCCACAGGCGGTCTGGCCCACCGACCCCTCGCTGAGCATCGTCAGGAAAACACCCGGGACCCTCAGCGATGCCTTTCTGAACACACCCACTGCCCTGCTGCCACGGGGACCCTCGAGCCCCTTCCCACCTGAAAGGGCAGTAAAGGAAAATAATGTACACAAGGGGCCCAAAAAGCTGATGCAGCAAGTTCCAGGCCTCAGCAAAAATTACAGAGTTAGGGCACATCTCGTGCCTCTAATGAGGACCATGTGAACCGGGATGTTTGCGTAATTGCAGCTGTTGGACGGCCAAGCAGCCGCTGGAGCGCACTGCGAAGGACTCGGGTCGGAGATGTAGATGGTTCCTGATTAGTTAAATTGCCAGCACCTGTTTGCCTTTTATTGCAAACATAAACACCAACAGTTTCAAATAACTCGAGAAGTGTTTGGCGCATCCAGCATTTTCCAGTTTGGGGTTGATAACTGCCAGTGGGGTGAGGGACGCTGCCCGGTGGGACTGGAGCAGATCTGGGACCTGCTCTCATCATACTCCTGGGGAAACCCAAGGAGAGGGGCTATGCTGGGCCGCGCGGGTGCTTCCGGGGACGTTCTTCGGAGGATCACGGAAGTGACAAGCAGTGCAGGGAGCAAATGAGATGCTCTGGTCAGAAATCTATTTCTGTGGCTGCGGGTCGATCCAAATGGAAAGACTTAGTGGAAGGACACAGGATAAATTCTCTCCGTATGGGCATGGCGGTATTTATTTCCCTCAGTGCCCTGCAGCCAGCAGGCACGGGTACTCCAACACCAGTGTGAAACGGCAAATGGGGGTGGCAAAAGGGCACCGGGACAGAACCGGGACAGAGGAGGTTGGCTGCAGGATGGGGCAGATTCGGTCCCTCTGTGCTGCCAGAATAGCTGGGACAAGCCCGTCAGGAAAGGTGGGCCAGGAATTGAAACCTGCTCGATGCTGATTACTAATCAAAATGATAAATTATTGGGGGGAGGGAGGGAAGGGGGAGCACAGGTTAGTTCTCAGCAGAGCCGCTCCAAGGCTCTGCGCACCAAAGCTGTGGCTCCGAGCACCCCCGAGAGCACTTGTGGAAACCAGATGTTGAGGAGCAGTCAGGAGGGGAGGGGAGCGAGGGGCTGGTATCTGTTCATAATTACTCTTGATTTTGTGCGATGACATTGCGATTGTAGGCAAACATGAAAGAACACTTGTGGGGACAGCAACGTTCATACTGGCCAATGGATTAATAAAGCATGACTGACACGCAGGGAGCGGGAAGGCACACATGGAAGTGTTTTGTCGGGGGTTTGATGTTCCACAGGCTCAAGGAGACCCTCGCCGATGCTGCCCATCACCCTCCCCCCAGCACAGCACCACACTTGGAACGTGGTGCCAGCGCAAGAGGGACACAGAGCTGGGCTCACTGCTGAGCTGGGACGGGGGCTCCCAGAGGCACGGGGCCGAGCCTGGCATTGTCCAGCCCAGCAGCTGGAGGTCCTGGCCACACAGAGCCCTGAGTGAATTCCAGAGTCACGGAAGCCTTGTCTCAAAGCCTTTCTCCCCCTGGACATGAGGGAAAGTGCAGCTCATTGCAATGCACAATTAGCCAGGTCTGTCAGGAGCAGGGAAGCTCCCACAGACTCCAGTGGCAATGTTAAAAATGAGTTTAATCAAATTTCTTCACTCCTTGAGGAAGCAGTAGAGATAAGGGGCGATCGTACAAGCACTGTGCTTTCCAGTTTTTGTCGTGTGTCAGCAGCTGGAATGCCTTCTCCATAGAAACTTGGCCTTTTTTTCCAAAGAGTGGCTTGCACAAGCAGCCCAGTGTGGAGCTGCCCCGAGCTCTGCATCCCCAGTCCGTGGGTGATGCGTGGGCAATGCTCATGCAGAGCCGGAGGACAGCGAGTCCCGCCAGCCCCGGCACCCGCGGGCAGAGGGTGCAGCGATGGGGCGGCCCCCGGGGGCCGGGTAAAGCCCCGGGAGAGCGGGTCACGAACGCGGTACCGGCGTTGCCTCGGGCGGCGATTACAGGCTGCCGCTCGCAGTTAAACGGGAGCAATTAACAAGCAATCAGATTAACTGAGTGCTGTACTCTGGATGAAAGGATTTTCCCGTTGGTAATTGCCCCGTGGCAGGCGCAAAGCCTGGCATTTCGGAAAGGGGATAGGGAGCGCGGGGCTCACCCCGGCCAGCCCCGTGCGGGGGGCAGGTACCGCCCGCGGCCCCGGACCTCCCGACCGCCCCGGGAGGCTGGGGCGGCTGGTCCTTCCCGTCCTCGGGAGGCACCGGGCGGCTGTCGGGTCCAAGTGTGAGCGGTTCTGGAGGAGGAGGACCTGGACCAGCCGTGAATCCCACGCTGCCCAAGGTTTCGCCCAGCGGGTCGGGTCGCTCGTGCTTCTGGAGAAGGAGCCGCGCAAGGGCGCTGAGCCGGGCTGGGAGAGAGGGGCGGGGGCACAAACCAGCAAAGGGGAGTCACTTCCATCACCAGCCCCCTCCACGCACTCATTTACAACCTGGAGAGGAACCGCTGCAATTTTTAAATTTGTAAAATAACGAGAAAAGGAGCGTGTGAATGGAGAGGCTAGATGAGCAGATGGGGCTGCCCAGCTTCACAAGCAAATTCCAGACACTTCTGGGATTCCTTGCACCAGCAGGGTTTGTTTTGTTAGCGGTTTGGCATCTTTCCTTTCTTAACCTTCGTGTTTTGTAGAAGCAGCCTTGCTGGGTGCGCGACGGGGAAAGCACAGAGCAGCCCTGCGCATCTCACCGGCTCGTGCCAGCAGCTCCCTAGAACGCTCACAAGTTGTGTTGCTCCTTCCTCTGCATTCAAACCACTATCAGCAGCCCTGTTCTTAATCACCGCAGGTCAGACCAGGCTGAAGCCTGTGGTTTGGCTGCCTGTTTGTTTAACTCTGTGTGGCTGGGAAGGGGTCACCTCCCTGGGTAGGCAAGGGCAGAGCTGCCCGGCCCTCAGGACCCGGTCTGGCAGCCAGCACAGGGGTGCTTGCTGCCCCATCCTCTGCAGCCACAAAACACCGAGGCAAGAGAATCTCCACTGTGGTTCTTGTAGCCCTGTGCTCGGTCCTGCATGCCCAGCTCAGCACCTTTCCCACTGAGGCACAGCAGCTCATGTTGGTGAATCAGTGCAGAGGTATTACGGGTGCACACAATGCCGCCCAGCTCAAGGGAAAGCCCAGTATGAGCCATTAGCAAATCCAAGATCTGCTTGAAGGAAAACCACTGCCAGCCCAGTGGGTGGATGTCTCTGAGATACCTCCTGCCCCCAGCACAGACAGGAGCACCAGTATTTAACTCTCACCAGAAAAGCTTTTGCTGCGTGCCCATTGCATTTAGCAGAAGTGGTACCAGGAAGGTCAGAGGGCCAGCCAGTCTGGAGGAACATGCAGCAGACAAGCAAGCAGCAGGGTGGAAGCCCTGGCCACCGCGACAGCCCAGCCAGGCTCCACCTGCAGCAGAGCTGGGTCTCACAGCTCGCAGCAAGGCGCTACTAACAGCAAGCCAAAACACGGTGGTGCTAGCCACCCCTGCCAGCACGCAGGGAGCAAGCGAGGTGCTCCTTTGCCAGGTCTCGGGACAGCCCTGCTAGCTGGCAGCCGCTCACCTGGGAGCTCTGTGCTGGGCTCCAGAACCAGACGGAGCCATAAAGTCCTTGGCATTCCTATGGGCTGGAGCTCCATTCCTCCTGCTAGCTTTAGCACTGAGGATCTTTCTATGGGATGCACTTCAGCCTGTGGTCAAACAAGACAAGAAGAACGTCTCCAAGAACACAAAGCAGCACACAGAGGTCCCCAATTCACACCACTTTCCAGACCCCTCTGCATGAGCCGAGCTGCCTTGCTGGCCACCAGCCGTGCTGCATGAGTGAGGGGAGCAGCACAGGATGCCCAGCTGCCAGCTCCAGCAGCAGCATCCTGGGCTCCCCCGGGGAGCCTGGCCTGGCCACTCCAGCTGTGAGGACACAGAAACCTCCCAAGGGACTGAGAGGTTCTTGCCTCTTGGATCCCAGACCCATCACTGCTTGCCCTGAGCTTCAGGAACCAGTGACTTTCCAGGAGGAACAAGGAAAATCCTCAACAGATCCCAAGGCCTCTCACTGTATACCCTGGTCCTTGATCCCAAGAGCACTGCCTTTGAGGGGCAGCCCTGAACAAGGTGGTTTGCACCCAACAGGCCCTGTTGCCTGCAGTGGAGATCCCAGCTTCCATAGACCACGCGCAGCGCAGCAACCCACTCACCTCTGCTGCAGCCAAGGGTCCCAGTCCAGAGAGCACTCCTAGGTCCCTTACCAGCCCTTCTCAGCTCACTTTCAAGAGGGAAATGCTTCCAGGGCTTTTATCCCCTGCAGCTGGGTCCAGGCTCAGCCGGTCCCTGATTGCCACCCAGCTTAACCCCTTCCACGGCACTTGGGGCAAAGCCCTGTCCCCGCTCAGCCCCGCTACAGGCTTGGGGGGCTCAGTGCAGTGGTGGTGCCCGTGTCCAGCCACAGCCCCTGCCCCTGCCCCGCAGTGCCCATGGTGCCTGCACCGTGCAGGTCTGTGGCTTTGCCATGTGCATGCGCCGTGCAGCATCCCCTGCGAGCAAGGAGCAAGTGGGCAGAACCCCGCCTGAGGTTTCCCAGTGAGTCAGGACTCAGCGGGGGGATCCAGACCTCTGCTTTGCCAAATTCTTGTGGCATTCGTGGGCAGTTAGAGGATTAAGAGCTAACCCCAGCGTGTTTGTGTATACGTGTGTGCGTGTGCCTGCCGCGGAGGCGGCGGGGCCAGCCAGGGAATGGACTCTCTCCAGAGCAGTAATGCTTAACGCAGGATTGTTTTCTCTAGGCCAGGATTATCGTAATGATCTGGGTAGCTAGCTGCAGCTCCAATCCTATTACTCCATTAGCACGGGCGTTATAAGGTGACACTCTGCATCTGCTTGACAAAACGCAGCTTCAGACTTTGCGCTGAGCGTTTTAACTGAAAGGAATTTAGTTTTCACTTGAAGAGGATTCTCTATTATTATTGGCTTATAGCTGCTTAGAAATAAACAGCAACAAATACTCTGCCAATTTACTTTCAAAATGTTCTCATTTGAAACACACCATGCAGAAAAATATTAACAAAATAAACTCCTAGTTTACAAAAGGCTAAAGAGAGCTTTTTCTTGGAGTGTCAATGTTTGTAGAAGTATTTTCTAAAGAAGCTGCAATTTGAATTAAGCAGCCATTGGGAACGTGTTCTCTCAGGGCAAGCCACCCGGATGGCTGTGTACGTTTGCCGCGTGACAGCAGAGAGGGGTGGCAGAGCAGGGAAAACCGATGAGCCACCAGGTTTACGAAAGGTCTGCACCACGCTGCCAAGCACACGGAAAGACCCCGCCGGTCCTCCCAGGTGACCCCCCGGCAGCCATCTCCTTTTACATCTCCTCATTCTTGACTGAAGATTTGCAGGCTGTGTCTCCCGGCTCTCAGGTGTCGATGTGCAAGCCGAGAAGGATACCGATGCCTTGACACGGAGCGCAACAGAGTTGTATTGTTCTTGTAATGAGCCCCAGTTCTTGGATGGGAGACACGATGCTCACACAATTGCATTACAGCAGAATAGGATTGCATTAGTTAATGGAGATGACCTCCGAAGAGAAATGCTCTCCTCTTATTAATTTAAGATAATTACATTAAGTTCCCTGCTCAAACTCAGTCTACGAGGGTGTTTTTCCATGATCTACAGCATGTCAGCTCCCATGTAGTTTTTTCAGATTCTTGGTCAATGGCTATTGTTGGTGTAAGTGTGGGGTTACACGTGTCTCTGGTGGGAGACATGGGGCTTCCAAGGGGGCTGGTTCTGTTCGGGGGGGCGGGAAGCACTGCCTAGCGTGGTGATCGTCAGAACACTGAGCCAGAATCTCCCGCTTTTCCTCAATGTGCAAGGCCTCGCAGAAATTAAGGCTGGGATACACCTGCAAGAACAGACGCTGTCCAGGATAGAGATACCGAACAACTGCATTCTAGGGGAAAATGATGAAGGACCACGTGGCCAAAATTCCCCATCAAGAGGCATTCATTTGGGAAGGGGACACAAAGCCCACTCTGCGAGTCGGGTGCCTATGGCAGCGCAGTTTTTCCCGACTGGAAGGCTTTCAGTCACGGAGACAAGCTCCGCTCCGCTACTCCCCTTTCTCAACTTGGCACGCGTTAGTCCAGTGCCAGCCCGGGAGGTGCTAACATGATAAAGTGTGAAAGCCTGAAATAAAGCTTAACACAGAGTTTGGAATGGAGTTGTTCAGCATTATTGGCTTGTAAATTGTTCTTGTGATGAGATTTAGTAAAAGACTGAAGAGGTCTTTTGGCAGTGGGAGAGTATTTATGATGCCTTTGTGCGGGTACACAAACACTCTCCTGCTTTGCCGGTGTTTGGGGCTGCCCCGGAGGCCATGTCCCTGTTTATTAGTGCTTTATACACACAGGTGCCAGGGGGTTGGGGCGTTTCGAGCCCTCCTGTCCTCAGGAACTTTGCTGCAAAGGTGACAGATAGGAAGAATGCCGGTGGAGAGTCCCTGTCCTGGCGAAGAGAAGCGGGGGCCCTGATCCAGCCTCGGGGGCTGAGGTGGCCGGCGGAAGGTCTGGGGAGGACCACAGTCTGGGTGGCTGAAGGAAGGCTTTCTCGCACTTGGTTCCCAGAACTGCAGGAGTGGCTGGAGTCCCTGCTTTTTGGGGCAGAATCCCATGAAATGCCCTGGTCCTGATACCTGGCTGCCAGAGGAGACCACGATGCCCTGTCCTGGCCGTGGGGATGGTGGCAGGTGATCAGCGGCATTTGGGATGGTGGGGCAGGGCGATCCCCCTCACCCTCCCTCTGGTTGCACTGAGTTGCCCTCAGGTGCGGTGCTGGGCCAGCCGAGGTGCCAGTTCGCTGCTGCCACCAAAGCAAACGCCACGCCACGAGGCGCTGAGCTCAGCGAGGGGCTGGCCGGTCACGTGCTGTGGGCATTTCCAACAACAAACTCTAGCTCCAGCGAGCACTCACGGGGATGGAGAGCACAGGAAGATATTGGTGAATGGAAGCTTCGTTTTGAATTTGCCCAAACATTGCCCCTTGTGTCAGGACAGAGGTCATCGGGAAAGGGGGATACGCAGGCCAGTGTTTTCACAGGAGCAACAGAGACATTTTCCTCCAACACGCACGTCACATAGACAGCCAGCACGCTCTTGAGTGCCTTTGTGTCCCCGCGCCCACGCTGCTGAGTGTTGGAGTGATCGCCACTGCCACGGTTCCCACCCTGCGTTCTTCGGAGCGGCTTCTCTTCCCTGTGTGAAGCTGTACTTGGAAAGCACAGTCGGGTACCTCAGGTGGGAATTTATGGATGTACGAGTTCACAAAGGGCACAATCCTCCTCCGAAGAATGTTGCTGTGCGTGGCTGCCCAGACCAGCCGAGGCACAGCACACCTGCCGCCTTCTCTGTTTGAGCTTTCTAAGGCAGGGAGCAGATCCTGTGTCTAAGCACAAACTGACACACTTTCCAGGAGCGACTGCACCCCTGGGAGTTCTGGAATAGGTGCTGTAGCAGGTTGCAGCCTTTCTGCGCTGGTCATGTCACGCCAAATGGGACACGCTGCCGCCGCTGACTGCCGGGCTGGGTGCCACTGGGAATCTCGCGTTCGGGTTGCAGACACACTGGGGATCCCCTGTTTGTACTGACAACAGAACGAAAGCTGAGCTAAAGCCTGGCGATGTGCACAACCACCACCTTGCAGGGCTGGAAGGGGAGCGGCCGGAGGCCCGCAGCTTGTGGTGCGTGCTGGCGAGCTGTGCAGGGGCCAGCCTGCCGGCATGTCTGCTGCAGACCGTCTCTTAGTCCTGCCCTTGCTTTTTCACCAGTGTCTTGGGGGAAGCCATGGGCACAGGCTCAGTCCTGCCCTCGCATCCCGCGGACGCGCAGTGCCCATGGGGAGGGACCACGGCTGTCCGCCAGCCCTTGCTGCTGGTGCAGATTGGTGCCTCACACCAGGAGAGCCAGGGAAATGCCACCGCACCTTACCAGTCTGACTGCGGGCATCTGAGCCCCTTGGCAACGGAGGTGCAATCCCTTTCGCTGCAGGATGGAGGCCAGGCTGCGGCAGGCTCCTCCGCTCTGGTGGGCTCTGCAGCGGCTGGGGCTGCCGTGTCCTGGGAGCTGCGGGTGCTGAGCCGGCGCGGGTGGGTCGCCATCAAGAGCCAGCACGTCTCCAGTGTGTGGGACAGAGGCACTGCTCCGCAGCTGCTCGGCTGGGCTCGGCCCTCCTGGGAGCCCGAGGCTGCGGGGAGATGCCTCCAACTGTTCCTGGCTCCACGGATGGGCTGTTCCTCAGTATCCTCCCATCCTAGGCATCGTCAGGGTGGGACTTACATACTGTCACTAGGTTCACATAAAACGTGATGGATCTTACTGTAATCCTTGGAACCCATGTAAAAAGATTCTCTCTAGACATCTATAAAACATGCTGGGATTTGCAATTAAAATACCTGGGTGGTGACTGCGTGCCCACAACCAGCTTTCTTTCCTCGTCCCTTTTAGAGCAGCTCCATGTACACCCTGTTTTGCAATAGCTGTTTAAATAACAAGCTGCTTTCAAAGGAGTATATTTAGAACAGAGGGTCGCCGTCCCCCCGTGAGTACGCTCTGAGTGTTTGAATGGTTTCAGCTGGCTTGGCGAGAGTTCCCTGTGATATCATGGTCCGACCATTTCTTTGTGGATGTGGTGCGCTCAGGCGCTGAGGCTCGCAGCCCGCGCCGTTGCCATTGCTGGAGCCCCACAACCTGCGTTTCCAGGCGCACGTGGGGCCGGGACAGCGCAATGAACACGCACTGCGTCAGGACAGATGCCGTGCCGGCCCGAAGCAGGCTGGTTTTCCGCAGGCTGCCACAAACGGCGGGGGGAACGGCTTCCTGGGCTGGTCGCCCACCAGCCTTTCCCCCTGGTTGCAGTGGCCTTAGGTGGGCAGTTCTCCTGGGCGCAGAGCTGGTATTTTCCCTGCTAGAGCCCGTGTGTGACTTCGACAGTTTGACATCAACACAGAGTCTCCATGAGGCTGGGTGGGCTTGTTTAAAACCCCAAAGTCTGCCATAGGGAAGCGCATTCACAGCACTCGCATAAGCAATAGCTCTGATCTGTAACTGCAGCAGGCAGCGGCTGGGAGAATTTTCTGAATGTCAAACACATCCTGATCTCCCCATTTTATCAAGAACTCCCCCTCCACCCCGGTAAGCGGTGGCCAAGCAGCCAGCTGCCCTCGCCCGGGGACCCGCCGCTTCCCTGGCTGGCGCTCAGTGCTGCGGAGCCAGCCCCTCCTGTTATCTGCTGCTTGCAGATGTTAGCAGAGCTGCGAACCAACCACTACGGAGGTGGTGGGCTTCAGGCTCGGGCACGTTCAGATTCCTGTGAATTTTTCAGCAAAAGCGGAACAGCAATTTACGGGCAAAAGGACATCAGAAACCTTTGCATTCCCATTACAAACGCAGGGCTGCTGAGGAACGGGGGTCCCGCACATCCGAGGGGGACATGCCGAGGGTGACGTGCCGAGCAGGCTCCTCACAAGGGCCCCTTTGTTTGGGGAAGGGCTCACCTGGGAGCTGTGCCGCGCTGGGTGCCTGTAATTAGCAACAGGAGCTGGGCCGCGCTCGTCCCGCCTAGGGCAGCTCTGGTCATGTCTCTGCAGCTCCCCAAATGTTTTGCCCAGGTGGCGAAGCCGAGGGGGGTGGTACAGAGGGGTGAGCTCTGCTCCCCCCGTCCCCTCCTCGCCTTCAGGAACCTCCACGGTTTGCAGCCCAGGTGTGCGGGGACAACCGGGCGCGTCAGAGTGGCGCGCGGAGCCGCCTTTGCTTTGCAGTGGGAGGAAAGGTTCCGGAGGATCTGAGAGCAGCCCTGAGTTACTCTGCCGAGCCTCCTTGCACGCTCACCTGAAGCAGTTTGCCTGTCGTGGAGACCTGTGTTGCTGGGTTCCCCATTTTTCGGCCACTGTTGCACTGTCTGGAGAGAAAGGCCACCCCCACGGGGCAGTTTTGGAGGGGGGTGACACATATGATGAGTCCTGTAGCCAACATCTGGACAAAACTCAGACCACTGTGGTCTACTCTGCTGTTGGAGGGTTATTTTTCACTCGATGTTGGTTAGGTCACTCTACCTCCCCTGTTTTCTCAGCCTTAACAAGATGCTGCCGTTCACAGCCAAATTAAAGGTATCTAGGCAAAGAATGTCATGCACCATGTGAAAAAACAAGCTTTGCATTAACTACCAAAATGCAAGCAGTTGTGCAGTGATTCCCCTTGGTGTTCCCACAAGGATCGCAAAGACTGCATTTCAATCAGCAGAGCAAGGGCTGCTCCCCACCTGCGGGACAGCCGGCTGCAAGCGCCCAGCATTGCCCCTCGGCCTGAGCTGCGGGCACAAGGTCTTTCATCGGGTTGGGAGAAATACACGACTAAACAGTTTTTTGTGCTCTAAAATGCGTGTTGGTGTCTCGTTGGAGTATTGATTCAGAATTCCTGTGTCCCAGGGTTTTTAGCAGATGGTAATGGCGAGGGTCGGATCCTGGAACGCTGGTGGTGCTGCCTGTGGCACCTGAACGGGGCTGAGCTGGGATGTCGGCACCTGGGCCTGGAGGGCAGCGGGTGGGTCGGGACCCCGGAGATGGCTCTCCTTCGGCTTTGAAGGGCATTGCACATTGTGCTGGGCACTGACGGAATGCTCCCGTGCATGGTTCCAGGGCACATCTGTTGGCCCCGAAAATACACTTACTGCAATGCAGTGAGACTTATTGCTCTGAACTGGTGGGAGCGACGCCGTCCCGGGATGGGGGACGCAGCTCCTGCCACAGGGCCACAGCCACCCCGTCTGAGCGGGTCTGTCCATCCGCCCCATCTGAGCGGGGTTGTCCATCCGCCCCGTCTGAGCGGGTCTGTCCATCCGCCCCATTTTGTGGGGCTGTCCTGGGTTGCCCCTCGGTGGGGCTGCTCCCACCCATCTCGACTGTCGAGGCGCGAGCTGCCTGGGGTGGGGGGAGCCGGGGGGAGGCCACTGCCTGGAGGCCCCAGCGCTCTTCCTCCAAACGCTGCTCACCAGAGGAAACAAAGGGAAGCAGGAGAGCAGAGACATGCAGCAAACGCCTCAACGCGAGCCTTCGGCTTGTTGGGGCCGTGACTGCCTCTGTCTGCTGTTAATTTGAGATAGCATCCCTGCCCAGATCCCTTCCATCGTGGCTGTTTGGGGCAGGGGCAGAATGCAGCACGGACCCGAACTTGCCGTGCAATAGGCACCTTGTTCACTTTCTCTGTGTGAGGTACTGCGAGATTTTCACAAGCCTTTTGGGACAAAAGATAAAATCAAGGAGGAGGAAACCATGTTAGCAACAGAAAATAGGATTCAGAGACGGGTGAGGTTCTGCCGGGCTGCGCTTCTCTCCCCAGCGGAGCTCAGCCCCCCAGCTTGCTCTGAAAATGCTGGGAATTGGGGGTGGGGGGTTTGGCTCGGGGGGGTGGTCCCTGGAAATGCCCGGGAGAACTTTCTCATCCCAGTTCTACAGGTAAAACCCTGTAACTTTATCATCCTCAAATAATTTGAAAAGAAGCCCCCGTCCTCTAGGCACACAAAGAATAGCTTGATACGTTGCTAACAAAGCCTCTTAAAAGATAAAGAGCGAAGCACAAGGCACGGAGAGCATGCCTGGCAGGCAGACAGGAGCTGGCCAGTATAGGCCAAATTCTTTAGGAGTTGAGTTTCCGTTTGGGCTCAGCTTTCCCGCGGATTCTATACACCTAAAGAAAACAAACCGTAATCCTATCTGGGGCCCAGCACTCTATTTATTTCACCTGGTGAAAAGATCTTGCCAATTCCTCCATGCTGAAACCCAGCAGCTGCCCAGCAAGGGAGCTGGGCCATGAGTATGTTCTGCATTACAGAAAACTTGGTATTAAAATACAAATGCGGTCTTGCGAGGACGTATTGCGCTTGTACCACGTGAGACTTTCTTCCAGGTTTCTCTCCTGTTTCGCTGTGTGATTTGGATCCTTCTCGCTGCGGTTCCTCAGCCTCCGGTAATCCCGTTATACAAGCTATAATCCGCAGATTACAAGCGGGGGAGGCGCACGGCCTCCGCTCGCCCCCTCGCAGTCGCACGTTTCGCCCTGGTTTAGGGGGAGCTGGGCAGAGGAATGTGCTGGCCAAATGGAAACGTCCATCGCTCCTTTAAATCGCTCAGAAACGGGGTGCCCTCCCCTCCCTTTGCCTTCCCCTCGGCCGCAGGCTACGGGCTTTGCCGTGTTGGGGTACAGCTCCCTGTCCAGCCCCGGGGCTGGAGGCTGCACCCATCAGCTTGCTGGGCTCCCAGGACAGCGGCTGCCGCGCACGGCCCTGCCCCGCGAGCCCCATGCTGGGGCGCGGGGTCAATGATGGTGGGTGAGGCGACCTGGGCTGTTCACCCATGGGTGCGGGCTCACCACAGTTCCAGCTGCTGCGTGGGGTCCAGTGTGGCTGGGACCTCCCACCCACACCCTCTCAGGACAGGGCGAGCCGCGTCCCGCAGCAGCGGGGGCACCAGGCACCGCGCCGGAGAAACTCTCCCACCAGCAAAACAAGAGCAGTTGTGTTTCTGGTAAGGAGACAAAAAGCCAAGCATTTTCCACTCTGGTTTCTCTTTCCTGCGTTTTGTTACTGATACCGCCCCATGGGCATTGGGGCTCTGACAGACGAGCTCCGCAGCGGATTAGAGGGTGGCCGTGCTCAGCTGTCAGGGGTTGCCGTTCCTAAGGGAGGGTGCAATCAGATCCCTCCCGTCCCGTCCCATCCTATCCCGCTCCCCCAGCCTGCACACCGGCCCCTGTCGCTGCTGGTGCAGGGCAGGGATGGAGCAGGCACCCGGGCTCCAGGCGTGACCTTCCCTGGCCTCCCCCTTCTCCGTCAGGTTCGCCCTGAGCTGAACTTGCCCTTTGGGATGCCAGGGAGGTGGCCCTGAAATCACCACCCCGAGCGAGCACGGGCGCAGCTCCGCTGCTCACTTTCTGGCAGGCGCAGGTGAGACGGCGGTGTCTGCCCGGTTGCCGGGAGCGGACGGACTGTTGGAAGGCCCGGCACCATTGGGATGCTTGCGCAGAGTCCCTGCTCAAACCCAAGGGCTGGGTCACTGACGGGTCCCCACGGTGCAAGGCCACTCCATGGACCGGACAGCTCCAGGGAAAACCTGCGGCTCGGGCAGCCTGCTCCTGTCCACCCCACAGCCGCCTGAACCCCATCCTCCTCTCAAGCTGAGGTGTCTAGCTGGGAGACTTCTGGATCCCCTTGTAATTAGTAATGCTCAGAAAATAAACCCCTAAGTATTTGTGCTATTATCACAATCATTTCAGGCTTTCTTTGGAGACGGGTGCTGCTGACAACATCTCCTCAGCTGCTTCCCAGGCTGATAACTCACACAAGTATGCGAGGAGGAACGGCGCGGAGATACAATCAACATTTCCCCAACGCGTTAATTCTTAAATACGACCAAAGGGAAGGGACCATTCTTCAGAACTCCCACTTGCTGCAGCTCTGAGCAGAGCCACACTGACAGCTGTTGGGACAGCACGTGCGTGAACTTGCTCTGTGGGCTCACCACCGACCGTCGTCACACGCCGTTTCCAGCTTAGAGAGTGTCGGGGCCAAGTGATGCCTTTGGAGAAGCAGGCACAGCTCGCCAGCTGTTTAAATCTTGATGGCTGTCAAATAACAAGATTAGGCAATTGTAGGCTGCAGGAAGGATACCAGTAATTACCGCCTGATTGGTAAGAGTGGTAATTAAAGGGCAGCACATTTCAAACTCTTGCAGCACTGGTCTGGTCCACTCTGTGCAGCCATCCCTCCATTTGGTTCTCATTTATGTGCCTCTCGAAGCCCAACCTCCTCCGTACCTTGCCAGGCATCTTCAGCAGCTGGAGCCGGCTGTGGGTGTCTGCCGAGGGCAGCTCCAGGGGCTGGATGGAGCTGTGGCCTCTCCAGCCTGCTGGGCACAGAGGGTCCCAGCGTGGAGACTGCCGTCTCCTGGGCATCCTTAGGGTCCGCCGTGTCCCCCCTCACCCCAGAGCTTGCTGGGCTGATCCGCCTGCCTGCGGATATCCCGTGGTTTTGCTCCCTTTGGGTCTCCTCCCCTCTTGTTGCACTGGCGGGTGCACTGGTGTGAGGGTGAGCTCAAGGGAAAGAGGAAGACAGAAACCGATGGCTTCTGTCTCAGTGTCCCCATCCTTCCTTGCTGGGATGAGGCGATGCCCCTGCCCCTGAGCTGCCCGCCAGCGCTGGCTGTTGGCTCTGTGGGGCGCCGAGGAGAGAGATCTGTGAGATCCTAAACGCCCATGTGCTCGTAGGTTTGTGCATCTTCTGTCTTTGGTGATTCAGTTTGTGTTTTAAAATGTAAAAAGGCCTCCTACGGACATGATGTCTCTATTGTATAAAAATATCAGCCATGGTATTTTCAAAATATCTCCCCCTTCCAACAGGAACTACACCCAGCCAGCGCTCAGCGCCATTCCGACGGCTGCGCAGCGAGTCATCGCCGGGCCAGCTGGAGCACCGCAAATATCTGGAGACAATGAGAAGTGCTGCTGTCCTTCAGCTCTAAATGAATGTTTACTACAATAAGGGCATGTTGTCTACCAGATGATGGTTAATAGCGGTCCCCTAAACCGGTTGGGTTAAACTCAGCCGTGATTGAAGGCAGCTGCTGGGATTGATGCATGCTCTGCCCTGCTAAATGCGCTACACCGAGTGATTAGTGTTTTCCGAAGGGAACCATCGATCACCTCTTGTGTTTGTTTATTCCCCAGCAGAGGAGCCGTCCTGCCCGTGGGGTGTGGGATCCGTGCTCGGGTGGGCTGCCTGAGCCGAGCAGCGCGTTGCCGTGCGGTTGCCCTCCCAAAAGACTCCCTGTGCCCGTGCCAGGGCTGGGGTCTGGCCAGCAGCCGACCAGCAGGATCCGCTCCCCGGGCTGCGCAGCAGGGATGCCCTGGTGAGACCATGTCTGTGGGTTATCCCATGACTGGGGCTGGGACTCTGGACAGGCTGCCTTGTCCCTGGCAGGCAGGCGGGTGAGCGTGCTGTCGCTGCTCCTCTGTGGGTGCTCCGGCCGGGCCCTTGATCCACGTGGTGCTTTCCCCGCAGGTACCCCGCACCTCCAAAGGCAGCCTGCAGCCGAGAGCGGTGCTGTGGAGACGACTCGTTTCTGTTCATCCTGAGCCGTGGTGAAAGGAAGAAAGGAGCTTTATCCTTCTTAGCTTAAATCTTCAGGATCAGCTGAGCGATGGTGCTGTGTAGCTGGAAGGAACACCGTGGATCTGCTGTGTGGTCACAGAGTTACTGCTCTTCCAAGCAGATATTTAGCTTGCTTGCTTTTTCCGGGGATGTTTGCTCAGATGGTAGCTCACATCACCGGGCGGAGAGGACGCGCTTCAGCCTTCCCTGCGATGGTCCCGCAGTGGCTAGTTAACGACGGGGAAATTAGTCTCTTGGTGGTTCAGTTGTTTCTGATTAACTTAAATATACACACTGAGTCCAGGCTGCTCAGCAGAGCTGAATTTGTGGCCTGTGCGCGTTCCTGTGTGGTCCCAGGCGCGGTGGCTGCCAAGCCCCGTCGATCCCTGCCCGCCTGGGATCCCTGCCTGCCCGGCCCACGCGGGTGACGGCAGCCAGCAGTGAGCCGAGGGCGACCCTTGGCAGGGGAACCGGCATGTGGGGAGAAGGCTCAGCCAACACGCGGCGCTTTCAAGGGGTCGGTGCGTGGTTTTTTCAAGACCATATTTTCTCATGCCAATACTCGTAGCTGCCTTTGGGAAAGCCGATGACAGCCGGCAGCGCGGAGGGTGCTGCGTGATGGGGAAATGCCATACAGCGACCCCTATAGTTAAGGTTACATGGGAATTTCTATGGGCTAAACATTTTCCCAAACATTCACCTGCTGGGCTTAAATTTTCCATGCTTGTTGTTTGCCTGAAGGTGAATTGTTTTCAAGCTTGAGAAAAATTCCTTTGGCTGTGTCTGAGTTATGGGAGAGGAGAAAATACCCTCTTCCCACTGGAAAATCTTTAGCTACTTTTTTTTTCCCCCTTCTTCTTCAGGCAGGGCTACAGAAAAAGTCTGGAGTCTGAAAAGCCTCCAAACTTGGCCTGGACCTAACTTTTCCCCAAGCCAAGGACCTCAGTGGGAAGAATAAAGTGAAGGGAAAAAAGGGATAAGAAAGCGGGAGCCTGGGTAAAAGGGGCTGGGGGAGGGCATAATTCGATTTGAGCATGCTCTATGCTTCCGTCATTTCTCTCTCCTCTTGTTTTTGGTGATGTCTAACACAGATCCTGAGCTCTGCGCTCACGGTGCCAGTGTGGACGGTGCTGCAGGTCCTGCCCTGGCGCCCAGAGGTCGGGGTGCACACGGGCAGGGTGGGCAGACGAGGCTGGGGTCCGGTGCGACGGCGGGCCAGCAGCCCGAGCCCGAGATCGAGGAGGAACACCCCATGCAGAGTCGAGAGGTGCGTGTTTCGTTACAAGCTCAGCAAACCAAGAGTCCCTCTCTGTAACCATCTTTCCCTGCTGTAGAGCTTTACTACAAGGCATCAGAAAGAACGATAAAAACAAAGGGCGGGAACTCCCCCTGCTCTAACACGTACAGTCAGTCGGAGGAAGAACTCCAAGCCTGATGAGCACTCTGAAAATGTTCATGCTGAGAAACTTGGGTGGCTTCTTTCAAAGTTTGTTGTTTGGGTTTTTTTAAGTAAGCAAGTTACAAGCAGGATCTTTGTTGATGAAGTTGCGCCATTAAGTGAAAGGAATACAAAAAAGGGGGATTCCTACGTTGGCTTTCTCCTCCGTGGTGCTCATAAAGTTCAAAGACAAGATACATTTTTTCTGGCTAAATGTGCGGTAAACTGGACCAGGCAGAAAATCGTGCACTGACATGCACATCCCTGAACGTGTTTCCTGCTCTTTGGCAATCTGAAAGATGCATTTGAGAAAGAAAGACGAGCTGGATGTGGCCTGGCCGCGGATGTGTGACTAGAGCAAACACGAGCACGTGGCTGCACAAGTGTGTTATTCAGAGGATGCAAGTGCGTGTGTCCAAAGGCTTGGATCTGCCCGTAGCTCTCGAGCACGAACTGTTAGAACAGTGATTGCGCAATGGTCACGAGCTGTTGCTGGGTACATGTGAGATACTGACCTTGGTGTTTCTTGACGTTTTTAAGTTACACAACCAGAGCATCACATTCCTGTGATTTTTGCATCTCGTGCAGGCTCCTGCCCTTGGCTGCCAGGTATTTTCTTGAAGAATAGGTGATTTCTGCCTTCCCCGTGCCCTCCCTGCTCCGCAGCCACACGTCCTGAAGGTGCCATGGCCGCAGAAACTGGTTGTTGCTCATCCTGCGCAGGGGGTTCTGCAGACGTGCCTGATCCTGCCGCTCTCTGATCTGAGCTGCTTGGCCAAAGCCTCCCGTGAACGGGTGTGAGGTTGCCGGGGAGCCAGTTGTGCTGCCCAGCCTGGTTGCCTCCTCCATGGACCGTCCCGTCAAGTGACCCTCTCACCGAGGTGGGATGCTCCTTCCCAGCCTCGACCCAGCCGGAGGGCTGCTTTTGTGCTGCACTAATCGCACTCTCAGTGACGAGTTTATCAGTTTCCAGAAGATCCTGCTCTGGTATTCCATGCTTTTCAATTTACGTGATGCTGCTCTTCCAGCTGCTGCAAGCACCACAGAGAAAATGAGACAATATCTGAGAAGTGCACCCTTCTCCATCCAGAAACTGTGGTGCAAGAGACAGTGTTTGCATTGTGCTCCGGTTTCTCCCGCTGCCGGCTCTCGGGAGAGGCGATCCGGCTCTTGAAGTGGTTTGGGGTGGAACAGAATGCGCTTGTGCTGAAAACAGCAGAGGGATTTTAGTCACTTCTTGAAATGGGGAAAATTGCCTCATTTTTCAGCATTTGGCCTGCGATCCCACACTTCCCTAGCTCTATGTAGGGATTAGTTCATACTTTTTTGGTGTTTTTGGCCCGAAACGAACGCTTCCAGCCAAAGGATAGATAATTCCACTTGTGCTGATCCCCCGGGGCACATGCAGGGCTGCAGAAACAGGAAATAGGAAACGTATTACATACCTTTTCCCCTCAATTTTATTTTCATAATGCATGGAAAATAGCAGAGCTCTGAATTATTTGAAATTTTAGAGTTATTTAATATTTATTTTTGAGAAACAATCTCTCTTTTCAGGGAGGCCTCACGGTGTCAGACCAGCCGTCTGGCCAGCTCCAGAGCCGGGGCGTGAGGGGGCCGGCGGGCTGAGCAGCCCGGTGCGGGGGTCCCGCTCCACAGGGCACTGGGTTGGTGGGAGGCACTGCTGCGGGCGCGCGGGGATGGGCAGCCCCGGCATCGCCGGCCCCGGCTCCTTGGTGAGGGGGGACTCACAGCTCCACAGCCCAGGAGGCTGCTGGCCGCCCAGGCTCTGGCGCAAACCCCCCGGGGAAGGTGGATGGAGCTGGGGCTGCCGCGGGCACCCACCCTGGCCTCAGAGTTAACCAGCTCCACCATGGCCCCACCGTTACAGGAGCTGCTTTTCAGCATCAGCATTTAACGGTCAGGAGTTTTCGGCTAAGGGGCTGGAAGGGGCTGGAAGGATTGAGCAGCCACCATGCGCATTGTAAACCAGCTCCATGCCGTGGGGGTCCCATCGCCAGCGGGACGGGGAGGAAGGGGAGGAAGGGGAGGAAGGGGAGGAAGGGGAGGAAGGGGAGGAAGGCACCTCTCTCCTGGCAGCAGCTGCACACATGTTCACTCTCCTGGGTTTCTCCTCCTTCAAGGTACCGTCACTGCAAAGCAGATCCTCGAGCCCTCGAGTCTCCCCAGATTGGTTTTCTTAACAAAACTGGTGCAAAGCCGCCTGCAGAGGAGATTAAGCTCTGCCCTCAGGTGGGCGCTGGGAAAGACTGGCCTGAGACGTCAAGAGTTCTAAGAGTCAAGACAGAGAGTCTGTCTTGTTGGTACACAGCAGTACTTTGCGCCGAGGCGTTCTGCATCTCGTGGTGCCTCTGCATCTCTTCCGTCACGGCAAGGCCAGGGCAGGCTGCGCGCTCGGAGGTGATGCCGGGGCTGAGAACCAGGGCTGCAGCCCTCCTGCCTGTCTGAGCCTTTTTTTCCCTGTCTGTAGTTATTGCATGAGCCCAGTGGGTTCCTGGTTCATGTTTGCTACAATAGAAGTAAAATCAAATGCCATTTGTAGACTATATAAAAAGCAAAAAGCTAAAGAAAAGAATTAATGAAGAACTCATTATCTCAATCTGATGTTTTGGTTTCTAATTTTCTTCTCAAAAACCAGCCTCCCAGATGTGACAATCCGTCTAATTATTGCTTGGCCTTGGAGGGGTTTAACTGGCACGTGCTGGGACTTGGACAGTTTCTTATTAGCAGTGGGGAAAGTTGGGACGGAAAAGCCTCGCATGCCGCTGGTGTATTTCTGGGTGTCAGGCGCTCCTAAGTGCCTTACATTTTGCCAATCCATTCTGCATCTCTCTAATTTTCAGGGCTTTCAACACTTTCTGGGGAGCAAAGCCTGTGGATAACCCGAGTAAATGACTTTTTCCATGAATAGAGATTGGCCAGGGAAAGCTGAGTGATAAACAGAATAATCCTTTTTGTGCTTTTCCCAGCTCCAATCTTCTTTGCACACCAAATAAACACTCTCAAGCTGCTTAGAGCAAAATCTCTAATAGGCTGTGGTACTCGGGCTGCGCAGGGCTTGGCTGCATGTCAGACAGAGGGACAGGACAGTGGAATAAAGTCCCAAGATTTTTTTGCGGAATTAGTTTACATACCCCCAAGCACAGTGTATTTTGGCACTTGGGCTGCATTACAATATAATCCACTAGCACTCAAAATAGCCTTAGCCTCAAAAATGGCTTGTTTCCTCATTTCTTTGGCTTTTCCCAGAGCCCCGTGTTAGGACAGAGAGCTCTGGGCAGTGGGACCCGGGGAACGTTGGGGTTAGGTGGCCGCGAGCGCCTGTGTCCCTGCCTGGATCCGGCCCTTGGAAGCCGCCGTGACCCGAGAAGCCAGAGGCAACCTGCTCCTGCCCTTGGTGCGCGCGGCCGCGGCTGTGGAGGATGCGCACGGCTGCCCGGGGACGACGGCTTGTAGCCCTTCCCGCTGGGACGCGGCTGGAGGTCTGGAGGCTGGGTGGCTCGCACGCTGGGGTGTGCGAACTGCCTCTGAAGCATCGTCTCCGTCTTTGCCAGCTTTCGTAATTATCATTATTTGGTGTCTGAGGTTTAGTGTTTGTTTGGTTTTTTTTCCCCAAGCCATGAGCATAAACATTTTGGTTCAGCATGGGAAATGTCTATGGGCTTGTGGAGCTGGTTTAGCTGCTAGTGTTTCTTCAGGATGTTTTAGGTAACTGTTTGACACAGTTCTTGAAGAAACCAAAACAATCCGAGGCTCAGGCTGTCAGAAGATTTCCCCAGAGGAGCACAGAGGTGAGGCTTCTGCCTCGGCAGCAGCAGCACAAGGGAGATGCTCAAGTCAGGGTTTTAATTCTTCAACTTCTGCTTCTGTGCGAGACCAGTAAAGCTCTGCATTTCCAAAGCGACCAACGTCCTTGGCTTCTGCAAGGGTGCTCTTTATTTGTGTATTAGGAATGTCTGTGTAGAAATAACTTGTGTGAAAACAGAGCTTTTCTCCCTTTCCAGGGGGCGAAATGAACAAACGAGGGAACTGTTTGACCAAAGCGCAAGCCAGCCCTAGGACAGGTGGTAGCTGTTACTGGCAAGTACAAGAATGATTTTGCAAGTAATTAGTTAAATTGCTCAGCCAGCATCTCTCTGAAGAAATGCCCTCTCAAACGCACAGAGCCAATTCACTGAGAAGCGGCTGCTCCACCTGCACTAACGTCCGGTAAAGCAAGGTAAATCTGTTCCAAGATGTCCTCCATGAAGCGTAGCGAGAACTGAACTGCATACACAACTGCTACTTTTGGTTAAAAAGAAATAATTCCACCCAGCCTGGCTCCAACACCAAAATGGGTTCAGTTGGCCCTGCTGTGCGTCACCTGGAGCTCGCTCACGGACAACTTCCATGACTGTCATGACAGAAGGCAAAATGCTTGTGTCCTTCCCGTGTCCTTATTTCCCCCCGCTTTGTCCACCTTCAGAAAGAAAATGTTTCAGAACGGAGGTGGGGACGTGTGTTCTGTTGGAAGGGCGTTCCTGCCCGCTGAGTTTCAGCCCCTTCTGGTGTTTCCTGCGTCACCTGCAGGCCTGGAGCTGCTGGCAGGGTGGTTAAGTGCCCTGGCAAGGAGCACAGCTGTACAACGCGTCTCCGTACAGCTCCGGTGGTACGGCATAGCCACGGGGCTGCTCTGCGTCGCAGAGCCCGGCCGCCATCTCCAGAGCAGCGTGGCCTCACCACCGCAGCCCCTCGATGGCATTTGGGCGCAGCGATGCTATGGCAGCATGGTGGCCGCCGGCCCCAAGGCGCGCGGTGGCAAGGGGAGAGGCTGATTCGGCTCCTGCCGCTGCGTGGACATCCAGAAATCCTGAGGAACCCAGCGTTGTGAGTGAGGGTGAGAAGGTACCTGCCCCTGTGGATCAATGCAGCCTTTCTTCTGGGAAGGGTTTCCTGCCGCCTTCCAGCATAACCTGTCTCTTGTTGGGCTACGCCTGCGCTGGGTAGCTCGTACCTGAACCCTGCTTGCGGTTACATGCCGGGAGGGGAGCAGGGCGGTGAGTGCGGTCTCTGGTTCTGCAGAACTCAGCTGTCGCTGCGCTGAGGGCTGTCCCGAGTCACCTACTTCTGCAAGAAACAGTGTCTTGCTGCATTGTGCCTGCTAATTAGCGGTAAGTGATATAATGTGACTGGGATTTCAGCTCAAGCGTGAGCGACCTCTTCCCAGCTAGCCACGGCGCTTGGCGTGAGTGCTGCTCCCGGACAAAGCATGCTGGGAGCATCCCGCGCCACGGAGCGTCCGCAGCCGGGCAGCTGGCACCAAGCTTGACCTCGCCAGCTTTTTGTTGCTGCCTCCCTTGTTCCTGCGCCCCTGACGCTGTGAGCGCTGAGCACGCGATTCCCGTCTGCCACCCAGCCCCCAGGCTGGCACTGCTTGGCTGCCTCCGGGGACACGGAGGAGTCCGTGAAAACGAGCCTGGCCTTGCTGGGAGCTTCATTCCCCGCTGGGGCCGGAGGTCGGGGCCCTGGGTGTCTCCAGGGAAGCTTTCATGCGTGCCTCTGCTTGCCGGAGTGCCTGGTCCCACAGGGGCCGTGCTGAGGGATGGGCCGCGGCGGAGCAGGGAGCCGCTCGGTGCCACGTGCCTCCGCTTGCGGTTGTCTGTGGCATGGCATTGGCACGGCATTGGCAGAGCGTTCCTCCCAGCCTTTCCTCCGTATGTCTCAGCAGACTCTGTGACCCCAGACCCCCTCAGCACAGCCACTCTGGGAAACCCAGGCTGGTTTGCTAGAGGTGCCACAGGATACGTCCCTGACACCGCCTCAACACTGGTGCTGCAAGGGTTTGAGCGTTTGACACTTCCACCCTCCGAAAAATGTGACAAAAATTCATTTGCAGAAATACACCCGGCAAACTCCACCGTCTGAAATTAGAAGTGCGATTTTACATCTCAGTGCCAACCGCGGATGAACAACAGGTCACGCAAAAACATAAATGACCGCATGATTAATATTGGATGAACTTTTAAAATTCGGATGCCAACAGATGCACGATAAAATTTTCCCACAAAGTAAACATACAAGGATGGTTCTTGTGCCAGTTTTCAGTTCTGCTACGCGTTACAAAAGCAAGCTAATTGCCGTTAAAAATAGGGAGCAGCAAATCCTCTTACCAGCGAAGCTGCAGTTTCCAAACCTGCCACAGCCATCCTTCCCGCAGCCACATGTTGGTAGGAAGATAATCTGCCTGGCCAAAATTTCTCACTGCAGGAATGATACTGAGTAGGGAAGATAGCGACAAGAGCATGCGGAGATTAAAGAGACGAGTGTCTGCGGGGCCCGTGCCGCTGTGGCTCCTCCGTGGCGGCCGCTGACTCCTGCACGTGCCCCATGGACTCACACGGCCGACGCAGTGCCGGCACCCGGAGTGCGCTGCCCAACTCGCACACAACCCCAGCCCTCTTCGGCGATGCAGGAATCCTTCTACTTATTGAAGCAGTGACTGTTAATAATTATTAATTGGAAAAGGCTCTCTTGGGGCCAGGCCTGTGTGGGACCAATGAGTGTTTTGCAATTCCAGCATGAAGCGAGCCACTCCGCAGCACTGAAATGAGAGCAGCTCTCCCAGCATCCCCAGAAAGGAATGGAATGGTTTCTGCGTGCCGTCCTGCGTGCTCTGCGTTCCCCTGAGGAGCCAGGAACCCTCAACAGTGATACAGAAAACCGGAATTCAATCTGAACTTTAGGTGGAGAAGCACGTTTCCAGCTTCTCTGTAAAGCGCTTGCAGCCTGGCCCTGCGTGCCCTGGAGCTGCGGAAGGGTTTTGCCTCGGGGGTGTTTGTTTTGTGGCAGCTGTGGCAGCAGGGCTGGTGGGGGACAGTGCCCCCCAGAGGGATGCTGTGGGGAGGGCTCCGGGGGGATCTGGGACCGCCAGGACGGCGGGACGCTGGGGACAAGGATGAGGTGGCCGCAGCAGGTGATTGCGAGACGAACTCGGTGCAGAGGAACAAAGCTATCAACAGCCTCTGCTTTGCAGAGCGCTGAGAAGTTTCCTGCCCAGCTGCAGGTGGTGGGAGAGCGGCCCCAGCCCAGCGCCGCAGAGCCGAGCAGCAGTCACATACACACTGGTGCGGGACGATGCGGGATGGGATCAGTTGTAGATGTGGGGCCTGGGAAAAACTTGGCTTAGGAGAGAAACTGCCTCTTGCAGGCGTACCTTCCTTTGTGAGGGGCAGGTAAAGCAGGATCGACAGACCAGTGGGGACTTCCAAATTGCGGGGAGAGGTCACAGCTGAAGAGACGACCCGATCTACTCGTCATGCATGGGGGCTTGTGCCCCCGCTGCAGAACTTGCTGCTCCCACTTCCCTGCCCTTTGGTGGAGTGACATGGGACCCGCCCAGCCCATGTGCTGCAAACAGCCTTTATTTTCTGGGAAAGGAGAAAAGTTGAGAGCTGGGGAACTGAATGCCCTGATGAAGGGCACCTGCCGGATTCGTGGTCCTGCCGCCCGTCACGCCGGTGATGTATTGCAATAACACATCACGGGAGCAGCGGCATTTGGTGAAGTATGGCTGCCATCGATCACCACACCAGCGCTGCTCGCACCATACATCAGCGAGGCTCCGGCTCCCCGCAGCGAGTGCCAGCGCAGGCGAGCGGGCAGGATAGCCTGCTTTTGGGTGCAAGCGCAGCTGCCCATGGCCTGACCTGGCCAGGGATGGCAGGGGGACAGGGAAGGTGTCCAGAAGATGGGGGTACCTTGTGATGCTGTGGAGCTGCGTGATGGGAACATCCCCATCCTGGAGCAGCTCCCCCAGACCCAACACATCATGCCTGCCCAGCGTATGAGGAGTGCCCTGGGGGCCAGCGGCCACCTCCATGAGCCAGGGCACCCAGTCCTGGCAGAGAGGAGGAGCGTGCCTCCGTGCCTGCCTGCGTCCCTACTCCCATCGGTCTCCCCAAGGCTGCAGGAGGCACGGTGCAGGCAGGGAGAGCACGTCTGTCTGGGGCGGCCAAGGCAGGCACAGCACCGAGCTGGCTCCCCATCCATCGTGGAGAACTGGTGCGCAGCACAGCCCCACGCTGCAGCACTCACCCCCGAAATCCGGCTGGCGGCTGCGTGCCAGCGCAGGGATGGTCCCTGAGGACGCTCCTCGCTCTGCACCCCGCAGCTCTGGCTCCTGCGCAGAGCTTCCAGCGAGGAGCAGCGGGTGCGAGGGCTTGACAGGTATTTTGTCGCTGGTTGTGCGAATGGCTGAAGGGCTGCGAGAAAAGGGGCCTTTTGAGAGCTACAGCAATTTTCCTGGTGAATAGGAGTTGCTGTTCCTGTAACACGAGTTGTTCACACACATGCAGTCATGTCCTGTTTGGGGCTTATGTAATGGGATGGAGGGGCTCCAGCGAGGGACCGACCCCGTGGAGAGGCACTCACGCCGTCTCGGGCTGGCAAAACGAGCGGGACTTTTCCAGGCCCTGCTGAGATGTTTATTTATAACTCCCACCGTCTGGCAGAAACCTTGCCAACTAAAACATGCCATGGGTTTTCCAAGGGGTGAGGAGCACTCCTCTCAAAGAGGGTTTTTGAGGGGGGCCCAGGATATTTGATAGGAGTTAAGCTGTAAAATTAGTTTCAGAGCAGCGGGTTGTCTCCTTCCCAGCACGCTTGGCTGGCGGCTGCGGGAGCATTAACCCCTCGCCCGCCTGCTCCCGACCCCTGCGTCCACCTGGCTCCTGTGGCCGGGGCAGCGCGTGCCTGTGCTGGGCTTGCGGACCCATGGGGCGGCTATGGTGACGATGCCCTGCCTGTGGCCCCTGCAGCTCGCCCCTGGCTCCCCGGTGGGACGCCCTGAGCTGTGCCCCCAGGCCCTGCTCTGCAGCTGCGGGAACGTCTTTACCTGCGATTCCTTGCAAAGATTTGTGTAAGGCCAGGAATGGTGAAGGTATACACTGCCCTGGCCACCGCAGAGGGCTGACTCAGCCGTCCTTCCTGCGTCCACGCTAGAAGCAAGAAGCCGACCAGCACTGATGCCTGGGAGAAGCTGTGAAGCAGGGGGGAGCCAGCAAATGGCGTCTCCATCGTTAGGTGTTGATGGTACTGGTCACCAAGAGGCAAAAGCCAGTGATGGGCAGCGGCAGGATCTTCTGGTCTCACACTTTATCTGCTTCTCACCCGTACTCCTCTCGTCCTGCTGGGCTCCGTCAGCCCGGAATGAATTTCCCGTTGCAGCTGGAAAAGGCAGGACCTGCAGAGGAGAAGAGAAAGACCTGGTTCAGCAAGAGTCGCAGCGCCTGAAAGCCTCAGCGCGGTGTGGATGTTTGCAGAATACATGAGCCTTTCTTTTGGGTTCAGCTGTGAAACTAATGTTCTCTTTGTTTTCTGCTGAATGACAATGAATCACTAGAAACTTGGAACCATTTTAAGGATGAATAAATGACACCTTCTAAGCTCCATGTTTATCTACTATTCTGCTACCAGAGCGATTTCATAGCAGAGCTATCAATGAATTTAATTTACATAATGGTTTATCATATACTTCAATATTTCAACCACACTTCATTAGGCACCACCACCAGCAGTTACATGCTCCCTTATAGTTCCTGCAAAGTTTGCCTGAAATGCAGCCTCCACAACTATTAGTGATGATTTAAAAAAGAAGGAAAAAACCAAAAAAGACTCAAACTACACAGAGCTGTGTTCAAGCAGCTTTTTCAGCTCAGCTCACACAGAGGGAGCTACCCACCGGTGAGCAGTGTGGGGGACAGCGCTGTCCCTGGCGTGGTGGGGAGGAACATTTAGTTTTCCCAAACTGAGAGGAAGTAACTTCTCAGTACAATGTTTTCAACTCTGGAAAATAAATTCTGGTTTATTTCGTTATTTATTGATTTATTCCCAGAAAGCTGGAGGAAATGAGGCCCTCGGGTGCCCCAGTCCCTGTGCGTGCTCCTGCAGCAGGAGCTTCCAGGAGTGGGAGGACGGGGAAGGTGCACGCCCGAGCCCGGTCAGGTCAGGGTGCAGCTCCAGTGCTTGGCCCTTGATGGATGTTCTCTGCGGGCCAACTGAAAGGATTTCAACCTGGGCCATTTTAGCACCACCAGCTTTTCAGGCAAGGAAGTGACGGGCAAGATGCTGCAGAGCACATCTGGGCAGTGGCAGGAGCTGTGTTGGTCCAGGCTGCACCCCCGTCGCGGCGCTGGGGAAACCTCTGCTGCGGGGCAGCCCCAGAGCATCCCCCGGTGTGGGCACTGGCCAGGGCGGGCTGCGGGGCTGCTCGCTTTGACCACTGCCTGGTGGCAACAGCACGCTGGGGACCCTCCTGTGTGGCGGTGAGTGGGGGGCTCAGGACAGAGCGTGGTCCCTTGCTTTCTGCGTGTGTGCGCGGTCAGACCTGACCCACACCAGCCACCGCTCCTCGTAAGCGCAGTCAAACGGTGCTGCTTGCTGTGGCTGCGTGTTTGTATTCTACCTGAGCTTCTGGGGATGAACGGAAACTCTGTCCCATACCTTCAGCCCCTCCGTCGGCAGAGGAAGAGCCCTGCAGGCACTGATGCTCTGAAGAGGGGTTTTGTTTTGTTCAGTAGCAGAGGCTGTAATCTGGGCATGCTAAAACGAGTGGCGAAACCTCTGTTTCTAACCAGTCCCTGTCTGCGTGTTCATTTTTGAGACCCATCATTCGTACGGAAACAGAGAGTATGGTGAGGTACGCAGGTGATGGCCGAACAGCGCTGGAAGGGAGCAGAGCCTGGTAGAGCACCCCTGCGTCCCGCAGCAGCCATCTCCATCCCTCCTGCGGTTCACGGGACACCAGAAACGTCTCTCCTTGCCCGGCCCAGGAGAGCGTGGGCCGGTGGGGAACCTGGCCCTAGCAGAGCCGGGTGTCCGGAGCGCCGATCCCGCTTTGGCTGCAGCCAGGTCCGAGCTGCGGCAGGCAGGGATTTTCTGCCGTGCCTGGTACGATGCTGTCGGGCTGGGAGCTGGCTTTCTCCTGCGTCTGTGTGTCAGCATGTGTGCCACATCTTCAGTAGCATCTTCTTACATAATTTATGGCCAGGATAACATAAAGGTTATTTTAAAAAATAAAACAACCTTCCTTACATTTATTAAACTTGCTGGAGCATCCCATATGCACCTTTGCCAGCTCCGGTATTACCCACAGGGGTCTGATCTGCATGTCATATTAGGCAGATGGAATATTTTATTTATTCCACCTAGGCTGTAACAGGGAATTTAAACTATTTGCACAACATGTTTGTGCTCCGGAACACGCACAGGATGCTGCAGAGTGCCCTGACGTGCTGTGTACCTCAAATACGTGAGATGCTGGGGATGTGGAGCTCGGACCAGCGACTCCTTGGGAAACGTTTGTGCAGCAACATAAAGTGACTTCAGTGCTGCCGAGTACATGGACACTTTGCTACCAGATCCTGTATTTCTCCATTGGAAATAGGTTTCTGCTTAGAACGAATCGCTAGCTTTTGGTTTAGTTTTTGCATTCACCTGAATTTCACAGTTTTGGCTGTTAAAAGCCAAAAAGTGGATGGAAATGGGGAAGCTTCAACCCCTGATCGGTGCTGGTTAAACAGCGTGTTCTTGCCTTTAGTAGCTTGTCAGGAGAGTGCATTAAAGATTCAGCTGTGCTCTGATAAGAATCATGAAGGATGTATATGTTTGCATTGTTTTTGGCAAGAAACATCCAAATGATCTGTATTTATTATATAAAATTGATTTTTTTTTGGCACACATGCTATTTTTCATGGATTTTGGCTTCACGCCAACACAAACAGGGTGATCTTGAGTAAAGCCATGCATTTTTAAGTCTCCATTTGGAGAATTTTCAGAAGAATCCAGGGTCATGGATTTGTCTGTGAGTTTGCTCTTGCTGCAGATAGCAGAAATGGTGGAAAACCACATTTCCAGTGTGGCTGCAAGGGGCCTGTTGCTGTAAGGATTTCATTGACATTTACAGTCCTGCAGCACTGTAACTGGCTTTTAACGTCTGGAGAGAGGCTGCAGGTACAAGAAGTCACCGTCCCGTCCGGGTGTGCTATAGCCAGCCTGTCCCTGAAAGCAGCGAGCTCCGGAGACGCGGGACGGGGTGACACGCCAGTCAATGAACAGCAACACTGGGGAGCTGCCCGTGGGACCCACTGCGATTAAGAGGCTTACTCATAACTTTTCCAAACTTTTGGGAAGAGCATTAGATAAACAGGAGCATTTCACGATGCCCTGCTCTGGCCCAGCCCCTTCTCACCTCCCAGGGAGGGGAGCAGGGTCTGACCAATTTTATCAGTTAGGGAGGAAGATGCCCGCTGCAGAAGGCAGATTGGGCAGCGCTGGTCCGCTCGCCCCATCCAGGCAGGGCAGCAAGGGGGTCGCTGGTCCATCGCTGCCTGGTCCAGGCTGTGGGGCTCAGTGACGTAACCCCACAGCTCTGCTCCCTCCAGCAGCCTCCCAGCTTCAGGGAGGTCACAGTTAAGCTTTTTGAATGTACTTCTCTCTGTGCTTTCGCCCTTGTTTTCCAAGCAAAGACAGGGAGCGTGCAGGTCCCTCAGGGTCGAGTCATGCGCTTACCCAAGGCAACGACCAGCGAAAGGCACACGGAACCTGGATGTGGGCAGCTGACTGCTGCCACTCGCACAGCAGATGCCAATTAAAATCCCACGGCCCCTCGTGTGAAGGGTGCTCAGTAACTGTAAGGCGTTGCTTAAAAATGGTGACGCAGAGGACTGCCCCCAGCCCTGCTTTTAACCGCCAGCATATTGGGATTTTCTTATCGAAGGAAGAGCGTCGTAGGCACTGTGAATGCAGCCAGCATCTACTGCAGAGATAATCGGGGGCTCTGGCAGCCCCATGTGGGAAGGCACCCGGGCTGGGGCGGAGGTCGCGCAGCCTTAATCTATTGCTAAACCGTCCTCGCAGAAAGCCCTTCTCTTGGAATTCGTTATGATAAAAATTTAATTTGTATGTCTTGAAAAACTCTGTTGAACCTGGAAAACAGCCCTCCTGGAGGCTGGTGAGCTCTTGCCTTTCAGAACATTGTTTGCGGAGATAAAAATATTTCTGCCACACTTGTCACATGTATTTGAAAAACATATTAATCATTTAAACAAATATTAGCTCCGAAAGCCTATAAATACATTCACTGGGAGGAATATACCCTTTGTTGTAATATTACAATGAAAAATATGCTAATATACTTGCCTAATTGCTTGTGTTTGAATAACCTCTTTTGTGACAATAAATGTTTGTGGCAGCATCATTCAAACAAGAAATGGAGAAGCTGGTGCCAGTGAGGATCACGCCTGCCTCTGCCATCGCTCCGGATGTGAGAGGAACAGCATTTCTTATCCTATGTCAGGAGCCGGTGTGGATGGGGTGTAGGCAATATTTACGGACTCTCTGTTACAGACCCTTTCCAGAAAACACACACCCCGTCCCAGGAGGCACCCGGCGCCCAGCCCGCTGCCGGGGCTGCTGCCGCACCCAGCGCTGGACCCCGGTGCCCCGGCGGGCGCAGGCGCTGCGGGGCCGCACGCAGGGCTGGGCAGGCGCTGTGGGAACAGGGCCGCCCTCACAAAGCGCCCTTTATTCTGCTGCTTCCCATGGCTTCTGGCTGGCGGAGATAAGGATCGGGGCTCTGGTTACAGCTGGGGCTCAGTGTCGAGCCAAATATCGTCGCAGGGTGAGTTTTTCCTGGAGGTGAAATCGTTTGGGGTAAGGTAGCAGAGCATCGCTTGCGAGTTGTTTGCCACGTCCTCTGGCTCCGTTGCGTTTCTGAGGCTGGGCTCAGGCTCTGGCACTCGTGGAAATCCTCGTGCGCAGCCTCTGCAGCAGTCACAAATGGGGGGTTGTTGTTGCAGCTCGGTGGGAGTTAATGCCCAGAGCGATGCTCTCTACGTGGGAAAGGGCTCTCAGGGAGAGACCTGGCTCGGCAGGGACTCCTCTCCCCAGATATTATCTGCCATTCCAAGCCTGAGAAAGCAGGGAGGTCTCCCTCCCGCCCCTCCTCTGCCATCAGCAACACCCAGAGAGAGGGAGAGTTAAACGTAACGGCACTTAAGGAAAATATTGTAAAGTCCTCTTGAAATTCCCATCAAGCTCAATTAGCAGGGCAATGATATACCTAAACAACTGGAATGGGTCAACTTTTTATGCTTTGCTGGATAGCTTCCAAGTTGATAATGAAATTGCACCGGGCTGCAAGATAAGTGGCTCTGAGCATCTCCTGCGCGGAGCTTGGGAGGCTGACGGCTGGTGCCACAGACACCGTTTCCTGGCCAGGACCCCCACGAGCCGCTTCTCCCTGGGACCAGGCCCTGGGCACGGGCGATTCCTCTCCCCACAGCCTCTGCCCCCACACAGCCAGCTTCCCCGGGGGTCTTCCCAGGGGGAATGGTCTTCCCACAGCGGCTGGGCCCCGCGTCGCCATGGCCAGCCCTGCTCTGGAGGGGCAGCTCTGGCAGGGGGCACAGCTGTGGGGAATCCACACTCACCAGTAACGCGGTGAGATAAGGAGCAGTGGCTTCAGGAGGAGTGATGCTGTCTGGGAGGTGGGAAGGGTGGTGAGACCTGGCTGGGGGTCTCCCTGCCCAGGGGTGTGTGGGTGGGTGGTGAGCCAGGGGCTGGAGTGGGCTCCGCTCCCGCTCCCTCCCCACCTGCGTGTGCCCAGCTGGCAGGAGCACGGTAATATTTTTTTTAACAAAGAGTTTGCTTTCCAGAAAATATAGTTCTGGGATGAGTGACAATATTTGTTAATTTGGATTTAATCTGGTGACTAGTGGGACAAAATAAAAAGTGAAAAGGATATTTTCAGCAAAACAAAGGCTTGGTTTTCAGCTTTGTCAAAACGAAGCATTTGAACCTTCTGTTCCGGAAAGATGCTCTCTTTCGAGATAAAACTCAGTTCGATTAACAAAAGAAAATGAAAGTGGTGGGAAGGACAGACCTGTACCAGAGCAGGTAAATCCCTCGAGGGGCTGGTTAGGAGGCCATGAGTGGGGCACTGACAGCACCTGCCTTGGTGCGGAGGGCTAGAGAGACTTGAAAAATAAAGAACTTAATGCACAAAGACGTGGTTGCCAAGGGGACTGCAGCTGGCGACTGCGCTGCCTTCCTCTGCCGGCTCCTGCCCAAGTGGCGGTGGGCGATGCTCGGTGAGGGGGACCCCCTGCCCCCGGCTAGCATGGGGGGGGAGCGGAGCTGGCATGGGCGGGGAGCTGCCAGGGCCAGGGAGGGCACTGCGCCTGCGAGCTCCCCTCGGACGGGTCACTTAGCCGAGACCTGGCCAGCGTCTCCTCCCGTCGCTCCAAAGCATTTCTCTGCTCTTCTGGTGCTGTAGCCAGGCTCCAGTATCTCAGTGCCTTTCCACCACTCTCATTTGTGCCTTGATGCTCCAAGCGCCCATCTATTCTCCTGCTCATCCTGCTACCTCCCTTGTTCCATTCTCCTTTGGCTCTGGGATCCAGAGCTCAGCTCTGCACGGTCAATGCCATCTGAGTGTGGTGTCTCATCTCGCACATGTGGGTAAGTCAGCCATGGAATTATCCTGTAATGTGGAAATCATACCATTTCTCTCTGATCTTCCCTGAGCTTAGCATTTCATCTCGCTTATACTAAATGCAGCATGACTAAGTAGGCAAGAAAGGGATTTGAGCCCTTTTGTTACTTAAAATGTGAATTAGACGTTCCTGAGGGAAGTTTGTGTCACATTTGCAAGTTAAAAACGCATCAATTATCTGTGCACAGACCCCTTCCAGCATGGTGGCGAGGGAGGAGCGGAGCTGGTGCCTTCAGAGGCCCCATGCCGATGGAGCTGCTTGCGTGCGGGCGGCACGGTGCCGTCCTTTATCCCGGGCTGGGGTGCGCGGTCCTGCTCCCTGCGCAAAGGAGGCCTGGAAGTTAGATCCCACGTCACAGCTGGAGCAGGTCATCCCCGTGTTTTTCCAGAGGAGCTGAGACTTGGGGATGGAGGTTCCCTGGCCACTGCTCCAGCACTGGAGTACCCTCGTGATGAAGGACCACTCCCTACATCCAACTGGAATTCTGCTTCTTGTGCAAAGACTGCGCTCACACAGAAGTGATCAGTGTTTGAGCAATGTTGTTCCACGTGTCTCTTTTAGAAAAAATAACGAGAGGGATCTTCCCCTGCTTGGCTCTCACCAGCTGGGTTTGAACAGTGTGTGTGGGCTTGGTGGGAGCTGGGGGCCATCAGTGCCCAGTGGGCTCTGGGCTGTGCCCGTATTCCCCTTGAGCCCCGCGCCCCATGGCCGCGGGAGCTCCACCGCAGGCCAGTGCCCGTGCTGCAGGAGCAGAACGGCTGACTGGGAGCCCAGCGCCCCGTGCCGCAGCATGGAGGGCTCTCAGCCCCCTGTGCAAGGCCCCTCTGGGAGCCAGTCCTCACCGGAGCGACGGCAGGATTGTATGATCCCATTGCTGTCACTCGCACTTCCCTGGAGTGCTGCGAGTACGGAGGGCACTTCAGCGCCGGGTCTGTGACAGGGACCCCCTGTAATCAGCAGTTAGCACGATCCGCCGCGGCTCTCACCCTCCCCGTTGTCTCCCGGCTGGCAGTGGGATGAGTGCGAGCGTAGCGGCACTCTGACTTGCGGTATAAATTGCGCTGCTGTGCCTTGTGGAAGGTCCGGCTGAGTGGCTTGATGAAACAGATTGACCTGCTGAACAGCTCTTCAGCCTCGTCAAGGACAACCAGCTGCGGCAAGGCAGAGCGGAGAGGCTGAGCTAGAGGAAGGGGGAAAACGGGCATAAAACCCCTCCATTTCCTACCTTGGATTATCCAGCGTGGGGTGGAGCTGTGGACATTTGCAAACAATGCAGCATTATTTGCCCATTTTCTGGGCTGACTGCGGGTGCTGGATGTCTCTGGGTTTGGCTCAGGGCAGGAGCCTTCACACACGAGGGCTTCCTCTCCCGGCTGTGCTCGCGGGCTGAATCCACGTTTGCGAGTGCGTAGCCGTGCAGTGTCTCTGTAGGACGTGATCTTGTGTCGGATCTTCTGATGGGACTTATTTATGGTGCTAGAAGAAGCACCCAGTGATTTAGAGGATTGTCTACATGGTTTGAACAGCAGCTCAAAGCGGCACGTGGTGAAGTACTAACTGACGTGCTGGAGTGTGTCTGTTGAAATAACAGATATAAACTCAGAAACTGAAGCCCACTTTTGCTTAACTAGCCACTAGTTCTGCCTGCAAAAGTATCTGAGTTCTTTGTTGCGAATATTTTGGACCCTCTGACTATGACTGCAAGAGCTATGGTAAAGCACACCCCACATTTGAGCCAGTTCAGGTTGTTTTTTTATGCATTTTCTCAAAGGATTGCGGTCAGGCCTCCCTGCTGGCGGGAGATCCTGGCTGTTACCCCAGCTGAAGACCACGGGTGACCTGCGCCGTGGTTTTGGGGATGGAATTACGGGTATTTGTTCACCATACAGCACAGTGCAGTATGTCCCGTTTATGATCCAAAACACAGGCGCTCCCAGGCAGCATTACAGTGGCACCAGCACACGTGGCCACAGTGGTTTGTGTGCAGTGGGAATTGGCACGCCGGCTGCGCAGCTACACGGCAGTGATGGACTCACAGGTAACACTGCTGTCTCCCTAAATTGCACGGGACATAAATACCAACGTGTCAGTCATTTTTTCAGTGAGGCTGTATCTGCGACTTTCCCCGGCCAGGAGCAGCCTGTGAGCTGCTAAAGCAGCGCAGAAATGTCAGAGGCGTCAGGCAGAGCAGCAACACCCGGCGCTTTCCCGGCGCTGGCTCGCGGATTTCCTTAGGCACAAACCCGTTCACACCAGCGCTGCAGCCCCTCGGCCCTGCTTCTCGGCATGTCAGATCTCATTTGTGCTCAAGGCTCTGGTGATGACATCTCTCCAGATAAATTATTCTACTGCCCGATTGACCTCTTGCTTATGAATACTTTGCCCTAATGTTTTACTTGAATTTTCTCTTTTCTATTTTAGGGGTCTTACTCTTTGATGCTGAAAATCTCTGTCCCTTCCTATTTTGGGCAGCCCCCTGTTATCGTGCCGCTTCTGGGCTATTTCTGTGCGAGACCTGCGGGTCATGGAAACCGCTGCCGGGGACTCCTGGCTGCAGCGTGTTTTGGGGAAGGGGACGTTCTTCAAATGCCCTCAGCGGGGAGCAGCCAGATGTCTAGCAGGTACGTGTTGAGAGACGCGAGAGCCGTAAACACGACCAGCAGTTGCTGCGGGAGCTTTCTCCCTGTGACGAGCAGGTGATCGGCCGGCATGTCCTCACCGGGGTGAGGGGAAGGCAGGCAGAGGCCGAGCAGGCTGCTTTTTGGGGGGGAACCTGACAGCCTAGCTTACGCAGCAGAGAGGGGTCAGCTGTGTCTGGCAGAAGAGGCTCACCTGAGCACAGCCACTTAGAAATCCCCCCAAAATGCAGAGAGCAGCATGCGCAGCCCTTTCTTTCCTGGTAACCTTCTCAACCCCACCATTTGCTCTGTCTGTTGGGGTCCATCCTGCGCGGCTGTGCTGCTCGGGGCGCTCAGCGCCATCTCCCAGTTACCATATCCCAGAGTGCTGGCTGCGCTTGGGGGATGCTCGTGTTGGACCCCAAACCTCCATCCCACAGCCGGGCATCTCGGGGGCAGGACCCGCTGGGTGCCTTGCAGGGCAGCTGGCCTTGCGGGAGCGAGCATCGAGGCAGTGTGGGGACAGGGGTGTCACCCAGCCCCACTGAGGGACGGGGTCCCAGCTGCCTGCGGGGCCTGGCAGCCAGATGCTGGGAGGAACGGGGGTTTCTGCGTGAAGCTCAGCTGCAGGAGCAGCTGAAGGAGAGGCAGCGTTTTCCCTCCAGCCCAGCTGCGGTGCTCAGCAGCCTTTGGGAAGGATCCCAGCTGCTGGAAGTGACAACCTGACTCAACAGGCTGAATTGGGAGCTCTTTCCAGTTCCAAACGCTCTTTCTCGAGATGAAAAAGGTTAAAGAAACCCAGCTGCTTTTCGAGCTCAGCAGCTGAGCTGGAGGGTGGGATAAAGGCTCCCTGGGATGGGAGGGAGATGCAAACACTTCGTGTGCCCTTTTGGAAAAATGCTCCGGGAGTGTTATCTCTAAACAAACAAAAATGGTGTGGGAACGAGCGGCGTGGTCTCTGTTTGGCTCTGTGTCTCCAGTGTCCCCGGGTCCCGGCACTTGCCAAAGCCAGAGGACAAGGGCCCGGCAGAATGACCGGCTCCCAGAGTCAATGGCGATGAGAAGCTGTAGGTTTTCTTTGAAAGGAAACTTCTATTCCTCCTGCTTGCAGAAAAGAAACCTGGCAAACTCGACCTCTGAAGGCATAAAATGAAACAGAATCCAATGGCGTTATTTTGGAGGGAACAGGGAGAGGGAGATTGGCACGGCCGGGAGCCCCGGGTGGGCACTTTGGGTGCGGGCGGGGGGGAGCAGGTGAGGCCAGAGCAGGGATCGGCTCGGAGCATCCCTGCGCTGCGTGGCCTGAGTCTGCTCCCTTCCCCTAAGGAGAGCTACCCTGCGCCTCCCGGAGCAGCTGCGCACCGGGAACCCCAGCTCCCGTCCAGCCTGCACCCAAAGCAGAAAACTGGTCGCATACTGGAAGTTTAACCACCATTGATTTTCTCCGTGTCCCTTTAAATCTGATGGAGCTAGAGTTGCACAGGGCACTCTTGGGATGGAATTGCTGCCACCTAATTGATTTTGATTTTATTTTCACTGCAGCAGTGTAATTATGAAAGCCAGCCATAATTATTGAAACACAACTAGAAGTATTTCATTATTAAAATACCCCTATGACTTATTATTAATTCATTAAATAAATTTGGATTATATTCCTCAATAATTAATGCACTGAAGTTTATTCTGTGAACTCTTCCTTTTACCAGTAATGTGTCAGCTGTTGGTATTAAAGGGAAAAAATCCCACCAAAGTACTGGGAAAAACAGACAGGTCATTATCAAGTGAAATGGGGCCGGGAAGGCTTTGGTCTGGTTTGAAACCAGTGCTACAGAAAGTGGTGGAGCAGAGTGTGCGTTTGGGAAACATTTCCGAAGTATCCTGAAGGATGGCTCAGTGCTCGTCCCTCAGCACGGGCAGTGCTGCGGATGCTGTGACGGGAGGTGACCCTCAGGGCTTGCTGGGGAGAGGGGACGTTGCTGGGACAAAGGAGCTGCTCTCCTGGGAAAGGTGGCATTTGGGCCAGTGCGGGGTCAGATCCTGCTGTGGTTTGTTCCCCCTCTGCGTCCCTGCCGGGTGGTGCGGGAAGCGAGGCTGCGTCCCGCTGGATGGTTTGGCTTTGGGGAGCTGCTGCCTGTTTACAGCCCCAGATCCGCGTGGAAGAGCAGCTGCGTGCGCTGGCTGGAGCCAGCCCGAGGGCTCTGGGGTTTGCTGGGGACCCTGCTTTGGTGGCTGTGCCCGCCTGGGAGCCTGCGGCAGAGCACATCCGTAACCGCGCTGCTTCCCAGCTGCCGCTCCCGCAGGAAGCGGTCACCGTTTACGCTAGCACAGGATAAAGCTCAGCTTTCCCACTTAGCACGGCTGAGTTTCGCACGTTGTATTTGATGTGTGTTTATAGGAAAAACAGACAAAAACATTGACTGAAAAAATGCGTTGATTCAGAATCTGCACTCTTACCACACGGCTTAAGCCGAGACGGGGGAGAAAAAGATTTCAGCCAAATACTTGTATGGTGTTGCTGTGGAAACTGCAGTTTGAAAAGTAAACAGCTTTCTGGGGAAAGACTGCTCCTCTCTGCATGATGCTGTCCCCCCATTCCCATCCCAGGGCTGCAGCAGACACAGAGGAGGAGGAGGAGGAGGAGGAGGATGAGGGGGAGGAGAAGGTGATGGTGGCCATGGACTCTGCTTGGAGATGGGGGGGAGGCTCAGCGTCCCAAAATTGGAGCCCAGGCCTGGGTGCCTGTGCGAGGAGCCCCGCTCCCTCCCCACACGCCGCTGCTCCTGCTCGCTCCCCCCGCTCTTCCCTGCAGCTGGAGTGGGCTGGGGGCGCGTCCAGGCTGCCCCCACAGCCCCAGCACAGATGAAAACCAAATCAAACCTGCCTCTGACAACGTTCTCTTGAAAACATTGACGTCCCAGCAACAAATGAACTACCCTAAACGAGAATTGTCCTGATGCAGTGTTAAAGACGAAGGGCAGCTGGCAGCCCGGGTGACCGCTCCAGCTCAGCTGATACAGTGACTGCCGCTTCCCACCCGACGGGCGCTCCTGGCTCTCCTCCTGCCCGGAGCCGCAGTGGCCGGCTCTGGGAAGGGATCTCCTCGGGGCTGGGCTGCTGGAGATGCCCAAGCGGCACACGACGCCTCTCTCTGTCCTAGGCAACTGCCAACACTTCGTACCCAGACCAGGGCAGACGAGGACAGGGGTTGCCCTGCAGAGATGCCGAAATGAAACAGAGGAAAAGTGAAGGTGTCTTCCCACCATCCCGGCTGTGTTCTCCATCACGGTGCTGTTTGTCCTGGTGTCAGGGACTCCTTTTCCCTCTGTCTTCTTCTGCCAGGCTGAACTTCCCTTTGGCATTTGTGGTTGTCACTTTTCACGGTATTTTGGGCGAACTGGCCCTTCCTGCAGGGACGGAAGGTGCTGAGCTCCCCCGGGAGCTGCCGAGAACCTGGGCGCTGGGGCGCAAACGCTGAGCACTAGTGGGAGCAGGCAGGGAAAGGCTCGTGGTCGCAGCAGGGAGATCCCGGGAAACTACGAGAGCAGTCAGAACACAAGGAAACAGGCTGTCCTAGAAAAGCCAAAGCTCAGAGCTTCAGAGAGAAAAATGTGAGCAGGCTCAGGGTACCGGTCTTCTAGAGAACACCGCTCACAAGCAAAGGGTTTCTAAAGCAGAAATGAGAAAAATCCATGTGCATAGGGGTCTGTATGATTTAACCCGAATGATCATATTGCTTATGTGAGTCAAAGTCAAAGATGCTTGTGTTCAGGAGCTCTTTGAAGTATTTATTGTGCTATTTCCTAAAGAACTAAACTGTTAATTCAGAGAGCTCAGCTGGATTTGCTGTTGTCTGGCTGCCTGGGCGAGACAGTTGGCTTTGCCAGATCTCTGTGTTTCTGCCGGCAGATGCGGTATGTGTGAACAGAGCAGTGTGCTCACACGCCAGTCGCTCTGACGCGTGCCGGATGCGTTGGGACCAGGCGGCACACACAGCCGCACGCGGGGCATGGCAGGATTATTTTCACAGTTTAGCTGGCCACGTCGCAGAGCTCTGCTTCAGCAGTCAGAAGGATGTTCTTACCTTTGGCCTTCTTTATTGAGAACTGCTTCTAAAATAAGATGAAGCTGCTAAAAATGTGTCACAACATACCAGCTTCAAGGTTTTCCCCTGGGATTTGAAGCACCGCTCTGGGACCCAGCCACCCTGGTAGCGCCTCGGCCCTCGTGTAAACCTGCTTTTTGTTAGGGAGGAAATCCTCATGAACACCCGATTTTAAGAACAAACAAGCCTTCCAAAACTGGTGCTTTCCAGCCCCCCTGCGCTTGCTCTGCCGTGAGGTTTAGTTATCAAGACACACGGCACAGCAGCACCGATTCCCTCTCCCAACGCTCCTTTTCTAGCATCCTGCGATTCTCTGCGACCTCAGAGGGTAAAGCACTTAAGTTGCCCTTGAAGACAAAAAGAGAAAGTCTTGTTTGAGGTGAAGTCAGTATCTATCCAATTTTCAGCTGCCGTCACATCGAAATGAGAAATCTGAGGCAGAGCCAGGCACAAATAGCTGATAACAGACTTTCAGGTGCACCTCCTCACTTATCGCTTCGAGGGTCACCTCTGTTTCTAAAGACTTGTTTTCCTTAAAAAAAGATTGCTTAGGACATTTAACAGTGTGGTGGTGTGATAACAAAGCCCTGCGAGGCTTTAGTTTTATCCCCGCGCTCCTGCAGAGACGCAGAGTCTCCCCATGCCGGTGTTCCTGAATTTCTTTCTGAAATGGTTTTGTGGACCAGAGCTCTTCCTGTGGGACCCTCCCTGCCCGGCCGCTGTGACACAACAGCTGGTGGGTCCTCACTCACCCCTGCGTCTGGGACACCAGTCTCCCACCCGCAGCCCTCTTGGGATGGGAAGCCACCCTCCGAGGACGCAGGACATGGGCCCAGCCCGGCGCAGAGGAGCGTTATGAACCGACAGAGACACGCTTTGTTTTGAAACAGGGCGTGTGGCACATACGGAGAGATGCACGCAGACTGGTGCACAGATTTGTTTAGCAAACAATAACCTGTGTTTTGTGCATGAATAAATAATCAACCTTATTTAAAAGAAGAAGAAAAAAAAACTTTTGCTGTCTACAAACCTCTCTTCCCTGTCTGCTGGGCACAGTAGTGCCCCTGAGCCCCGTGACTGTCCCGCGGCTGAGGGGGGACCTCTGATGCTCTCCCTTCCCAGCGCCCGTCCCCACGCGGACGCCGCGCCCAGGGGAGACCCCCTCTGCACGGACACGCCAGGTTCAGGGCCAAGGAGAGGGCTGCGGGCTGTGCTGCCGGGGAGCAGGGTCCCCACCTTCGCTCGGGCGGCTGCTGGCTCGGTTCTCACACTCCAGCACAATCGTTTCCTGTGCTGCGTTTCCTTGTGTCTGCTCTAGCCCAGATTTCTGCGGAACGAGCAAAGCCTCTCTCCCATCTGCTCATGAGATCATTCCTCCGTCTGAACAATCCAGCTCCAAGGAGGTTTTTGTGGACAGCCAGCCTGCGAGCCCTCTGTGTACTCCATCATTTCTGCCTCTGCTCTCAGTTGGACTCAGAAACGCTGCGAATACGCGCGCTGTGTCAAGGCGCTGCGGTTTTGCTTGGCTGAGCAAGGCGTTCTCTGCTCCCCAAGCACGCGGCCCAGCAGGCACGCCACTTTCTTGTGCGGGGCCGATTCCTTTCTCCGTTCAGCCCAGCACCAAAAAGGCTCAAGTTCCCTCTCTGATTTGTGCCACCGTTGCTCCTCGGTCTTCTGCTGCTCTGCCTGCTCAGGCTTCTGGCTCCCTGACGCTTTACATGTTGAATTGGTTTTCTGATGCTGAGGATGCTGCAGGTTGGGTGGAATGGGTCCCCCGTTTCCCTGCCCTTATGCTGAGCAGCAAGCGCTGGAGGAGAAGACAGAAGCCCAGGAAGTTCAGCAGGAGGAAGCTGAGGAAATCAGCCCCTCATGCTGGGAAGCTGGCACAGCAACCAGGACCTGTGTGCTGAAGGGGAAGGACCTAAATTCAGGCAAAGACGGTCAAACCTGCGCCTTCCTGTGCAAGGGAATAATTGTCTGTGTCTGCGGAAGCCCTGAGCACTGGAGAGCCACAGGGTACTGTATATTAAACAAATATTCTCCCACTGTCTCTCCAGAGCAGTTCCTACTCTGCCTCTTGCTGAAGGGGAATAAGGAGACAGTGGACACAATTCCAGGGGTGCCTCACTGTCCGTCAGCCCCACAGTCAGTCATGGAAAAACAAATGCTGAGCCTGGGGAGGATTTCTGCGAGAGCTCCTGCACATGCTGCCTGCGCTCCACCCTCCCGCCCTTTGCTCTTCTCCGCTCCAAAAGCGTTTCCCCTCAGTGCCAGAGAACAACTGTGAAAACGGAGCCGAGGCCCCAGCCCCATCAGGGATGAATAGGGTAAGAGAAAAGGGAGGAACTTGGGTGAGGTGTGACTTGAGCAGAGCGCGCCAAAAATGTCATCCCTGCAGCAGGGAAGGAGAACTCTCAAGTATTTTCGTACCGTTGTTATTTCCTCTATATGTTTTAGGATACATTTGGCTCCTGCGCAGACCTCCCCTGTTACCGCACACGTACAGCCAGCCTGCAGCTTGGCTCCAGCTCTCGACCCGGAGAGCAGACCTCACTGCTTGCGGGGACCTGCCACAACGAGCTTCCCTTATTTCTTCTTCTGCAGAGTCCAAGCTCCTCTAGCCATTGGCGTCAAGTTTCCGTACTCCTATAACATTCCTGTCGTTGCCAGTCGGACCTGCTCCTGTTTCCTTTGTCACTGCGCAGCCCATTGTCACCTTGGGGCAAACCCAAGCACAGGCTGTAGAGAACCTGAGGGCGAGGATGCCGACACGCCACAGCAAAGCACCTCCCTCCTCCTGAGCCGTGACACGGCGGGGCTCGGCCGCCCAGGCGGGGTGTTGGCTGTCCCTGCGGCTCCTCCGCCGCTGCTGCCAAGCGGGGCTGCGCCTGCCCGCCGAGGCACTGCTGCGTCAGGCCGGGACGCGTCAAGCCGTCCCGATCAGTGCTGGTCAGCAGGAGCGTGTGTGGGTTTAGGATGAATGGTGGGTCCCAAATAGTGACCAGCCCCCAGGCAGAGCTGCATCATCCCCAAGTTTCCAGGGCCAAATACGAGGCAGAAAAAAGGATCCTCCATATGTGCCTTGGCAAACACTTGCAGATGCACACACAGATGGCAGCTCCCACTCTGCAGTACCTTCTCCCTGTTCTTTTCACGGTGTCGGGAGCTTTCTTTGGTATCAGATGCTGAGTGCGTGTTTGCTGTTTATGTGCAGAGACTGGAGCTCCTATTTCAGAACAGGGGAGGCAACGGAAGAGCAATCATCTGCCCTGATTGCTAATTTGAATACTTTTTTTTTTTTAGCTCCAGCATCAGCAGATCTACCTTTGAACATGGAACAAGGACACAGCAGAGCCTCCCAGGTACAGCCAGAAGATGCCTGCGTGGTTTGGGCATCCCAGTTCGGACCAGTGGCCCAAATGGAGATCAGGATGCTGGGATGTGGCTGTGCCTGCTGGGCTCTAGCCTGTAGATTATGGACACTCCAAAAGCACCAAATTCATCCAATTTAAATAAACAAATCCTGAAAAGAGGGGTTTGTAATTGAAATGCTGAGAGGTTCTTATCGCTAGCATCAGAGGGTGCAGTGCTGTAATACACAGTCCCTCTCTCAGGTGCTAGGAGTTATTGAGGTTGCTCCACATCTATGACAGTTTAATCAGATCCTGAAAATCAGGGACATTATATTTTGCACCTGCTCATGGAAAAAAATGAATGATGCAGCTCCCCGTCATGGATCTTTTATGCACAAGGCAGGCTGCTGAGAGTACATAATTCAGAGGGAAATGGAATTACACCATGAATGAAGACTAAGCCCAGAGCGTGGCTGAATGTCACACTGGGTGGAAGAGGAGCATCTCTTCTTTCCTCTTATCCAGCCTAGACAGACAAGATGCAGGTGAAATTTATGAGGCTTCTTCCACTCCCAGGGAAGAAAGGGTGCTGTGAGCACCAGATGCACCTGAAGATTTTCAAGAGTATTTTGGAGATGAGTGCCTTGGTCAGGATTACCAGGACATGGGGACAGATACATTTGCTTTCCCATTCCTTTTATAATCTGGATATGTGTGAGCATCCTTGCTTGCTTAGTTTGGGCATTTACTTATCCTATTGTCAGTACTTAAAATGCGTGAAAAATACACAGCCCGAAGCTTTAAATACAAATCCCTTCAACTTATAAGTGGCCTTAACATCTGTGAAAGGTTCTGAGTCCCCAGACAAGAAGCAAAATAACGGATTTACTTTTGATTTCTAAAACACTACCCAGAGGTGAGGAGTGAATTCAGCAGATATCAGAAAGGATTTGCTTTCATTTTCCTGTGGAAGAGCAGAAGCAGAGACGTCAAAGAGTTCATCGTTCGAGTGCATTCATTATCTGTCCCACCTAGGATGTGGTAACTTCTCCAGAAAGCCACCACCCGCACAACAGCCCCTTGGAGTAGGGTGCAGGGCATCCGCAGCTCAACGGTTCCTCCTTTACAATCTACTGACCTCAGGGACATTAAACGTGAAGAGCATACATATGCAATGGACACCGTAAGGCAATAAACACTTACGCACAGTTCCCAGTCAGCCGTCAGACGCTGATGTTTTTCCCTGGTTAATCGGTGAGCAGCCAGTAACAATCGGGCCGCTGCTCTGCGTGCTCCCTCAGACCCCACGCACCAGGACGTGCTTGTTCCTGAAGTGGTCCCAGCAAACGTGTCGCTCCCCAGTTCAGGCAAATCCGCCTGCACCGTGCCCGGCCCCCGCAGCAGCAGCAGCTCTTGCTGCCCACCAAACCCGAGCGGTGAATTCTTGCTGGCGCTGGTGGCCGCCAATCCCCAGCAGGAAAACGAGCTTACCAAACGCTGCGTAAGTACTGCGGAATAACCAGTGGAACTGGGGAGGCCACAATCCGGTCACAGCAAGAGAGGAGAAGATATTAATAGCAAGTTATTTGCTCGGCTCTGCCAATAGAAATGGTCATGTCAAAACAGGCAGAGAACTTCCGCGGCTTTTCTGGTGTTTAATATTTGAACTATAGCTCTCTTTCCCCTTTGCTCTGCCTTGGGTGTGGGGAGATCAGACAAAGGCAGAGGCACCTGAGGAGATCTTTCCAGCAGCTGCCATGCCTCATCTCTGGGCCCAGGAGAATCTCCAGACCAGTGACAAGGCCTCCTGAGTGGGCCGCCCTGCCTGCCAATGGAGTCTCATGGCCATGGATCATCTCTCTTTGCAGACTCTGGATGGCCTCCTAACATCCAAGTACAGGCAAATAGCCTGAAACTTGCCCGCTCCCCTCCACAACCAGCACTAGCCTCTTCATCTTTTTTCTGCACCTGGCTGCCTGCCACAAGGTGCGGGCACCCTGCGGGATGCTGCGGGAGCAGGGGCCAGCTCAGCAGCCAAACAAGTGGACTGTGATACCCTGATCCTCAGCGTGAGCCCCGGAGGCAGCAGTGTGGTGGGACCGGAACCTTTTCCCACGCTCAGAGGCTGCATTCCCTTTTTATCTTCTGAAGCCCTTCAGTTTTTCTCTCTCAGTTGGAGCCAGTTGTCATCCTTCCATCCATCCCACATTGACTTTTTAGTCCTCTGAAAGCCTTTTCGTTCCTTTTTTGAGTTCCTGAAATAGCACATGCTCATGCTGGCATTTTCCCGGCTGCCACGTGGGAAGAAAGCCTGCCCTCTTCAGAGATTTCACACCTCCAAGAGGAGGGTGTGCTTCCCATCAGAGAGCAGTCGCTGCTGGCAGAAATCTCCTCCTCTGCAGAAGTCCACAAGCCCAGAAGGATTCTCATGGCAAATCTTTTCCCTTTACTGGAGAGATGTGATAACTCTTGGACAGGGTCTCTTCTAAAGAACTTGTCACAGGGGAGAACTTCACTTTGAAGCTCTTAATCCCACTCTTCCCTCTGAATGAGCTACCCAGGACAGAGAGCTCTCTGTTCTCCATGAAACCAAAATGCTTAAAAATTGAAATCCTTAAATATTAATGAGGATTCTTGCACTGGTTTAGCCCCACTCAGCAGCTAAAATACCATACCGTCGCTCACTCACTCTCCTCCTCACTATCCTACCACCCCCAGTGGGATGGGGAGGAGAATTGGGAAAGAAAAGAAGGCAAAACTGGTGGGTTGGGATAAAAACAGTTTAAGAGAACAGCAGAGGAAGCAAAAACAGAGACAGAAACCAGCCCCAGCACCCACCTCAGCAGTAACTCTCAGCACAGCAGCTCAGGGGGGATCCAACACCCAGCTCCCTCCCAGCAGCCAAACCTGGCCCCCAGCCCCGGCCCCACTTTATCCCCTGAGCAGGAGCAGCCCTGGGGCTGATCTGGGCAACCTGTCCCAGCTGGGTCCCAGCCACAGGTGCCAGGGCTCCAGCTCCCCTCCCAGCTCCCTCAGAATTAACCCTCTCCTCGCTGGAACCAGGACAACTATTTTTGCGGACGCACTGTGAAACAGAAAGTGCTCTAGGAAGCCACCACGGATGTGCAGTTCCCATGCAGCTGAGAGCAGATAGCCAAATATCTGCAGCAAACCCGTAACATGGGCTGTGACAGCCCTTCCCAGTTAGGGCTGTTTCTATGGAGAGGTTTGGCGAGGGGGCTAGAATTGGCCTTTTTGGCACCTTGTGAGGTTTTCCTCACGACTACAGGTGACTGCATTCTGTTGGCCGCGCAGGGCAGAGCTCACTCGCCCGCTGGTGCTGGAGCCCAGGCGGATGGTGGAACGCTTGGTCTGGTGAAGCTGTCCCTGCGTGGCAGGGGGGGTTGGACTGGATGGTCTTTGCAGGTCCCTTCCAACCCAAACCAGGCTGGGATCCTATGGGCTGGGGTGCACACAGTCCCGTGGCTGCAGAAAGGAGCATGGTGACTCCCGGCCAGCAGCAATCTCCTCCCAGGCTACAGTGAGGGGAGGTTTTGGTGGGCACGGCTGTCTGGGGAGCCGCGCTCCGTGTGCCCTGGGGAAAGGCCGAGGAAGATGACAGGGCTGGCACCGAGTCATGCCGGAGCGCTGGCCTTGGCACAGTTGTCAGTGGGAGTCCCATCAGATCGAGCCTTTCCTTGTCTCCATTTAATGACATCCAGCAGCGCCAAGGGCCTTGTTTTGTTACTGAAACGAACCTGCTTGTCACAGGCGGCAGGCCCACCCACGAGCTCTCCCTGCTCCCCAGAGAAACGCCGAGCTGCGGGCTCCGTGTGGTGTTTTTGGGATGGTGGAAAAGGGATCGCACAACCAGACCCTCACAGTGACAGCCAGCCCCTGCGAATCCGCAGCCACTACCCTGAATTCTGAATCAAGATGCCCTGATTCTGAAAAAATGCCCCAAAAGCAAAGAGTGTCTCTGGCTTTATCTGTCCCTACAAGTGAGTCCCGGCAGGGAGGGGACAGGGAGCCGCTGGCGCCGTGCTCTGCAGACGCGGCGGCCAAGGCGCGAACAAGGCAGTGGCAGCTGATGCCTGCCATGACCCTTTCTCGCGCGCGTGTTAATACGGGCATGTTCGGTAAGCAGATTCATTCATCTTGCCTGCAAATGTTACTTTAAATCCAGGTGGTTCAGCATAAGAGACGGTTTAGAAGCCGTGTAACTCTCTGACTGATGAGCTCCTTTACCGCTGCCATCATTCCCCTAATAATTATGCCCATGCACAGCTCTGCGTTTGATTGTGCTGGAAGATGGATTCGCGTTTCCTGCAGGCATGCTGGATAAAATGACTTCCGTTTCAAAGCTCTGTTTGTAAAGTTCCCTTTGTTCCTGCTGTGAAATTCCTGCGTCGAGCAGAGCCCATTCTGCTCGGAGAGGCTTTTGAACACCATCTGGGTGGGTTCCCTGGGTTGCCTTCAGATTGTTCTCAGGATGCAGTCGGTGCTTGTCATTCGGGCTGATGCGTAGGCCAGCAAAATAACACCGAGAATTATGTTTTGGTTTAGTCTGTCAAAGAAAGAAAGAAGAAACTCAGTTTGAGAGCCGTGCTTTGGGCACTCGGTCCCTTTTTACCTCTTCACATGCTTGCTCCCTGGACACAAGTGGCGGCCTGAACCAGACCCAGGGTTTAGAAGCTGCATAAACTTTGTATTTGAACAGTGTCATGATGAACAACCGCATCGTCCTACGCAAAACTGCTTGTATCGGTGCTAAACCAGAGCTCAAACCCAGGTGGAAACGAACTGCCTTTCTGTCCCTCCTTTTCCGTGTGCTCGGGCTGTGGTGTATCCAGTAACAATGGCAACTAGATGGGACAGCTATATGGCGATTGTGAGTGAGACAAAAGGAAAAAAAAACTTCGGTTTACTTGGTGTGCAGGGGTAAGGGAACTACTGAGCAATTCAGGAAAAACACCAGCTTACACGTCTTTTTTGACCTGGCTGGCACAGAGCAGTGAATGGGAGCACAGACCTTGCCAGGCTGTATCGGGCCGTGGTTTGTCTGGTCTCATGTCCCATGTTGGGCGGGGACGTGAACTGAAAGAATTCCCCATGAGTGCACTCCAAAAGACCGAGCTCCATCCTGCTCCCACGCATTTAGCAGCTGACACGTGGAGCATCCGCGCTCCTTTATAAGTTATGGCCCTTTTGATGGTGGCTGCTCGTGCTTTTGTCCGCCCCAGGTCCTCCCGCTCCTGCATCACCTGGACTGCGCTCCCGACCCGACCGATCTCTTGGGGCAGTGAGTTCCACTGGTCAACAGAAACCCTGGAAAAGAATTCCTCCCACTTGGCACTGATGGTTGCTAAATAAAATGAAAGCTAGGTATAAGTGTGATAGTCAGGAAGCATCATGCCTACTGTGAGCAAAGCTTTGGGCCCAGTCTGTTATCGGTGTTGTAGGAAATTGGTACGTGTTTTGCTTTTTGTTTAGTAACATCTTTATGAAGCCTTGCAAAACTACACCCCAGACACTCTATCTGATGCAATTCTATTTTAATTTGTCGTGCTAAGGGTGAATCTACAGATGCCAAGGCAGTCCACCATTCCCGCCCAGCCCGTCTGCTGGCCTGAAGCCGCGGGAGCCGACGCTGGCGGCGTGCAGAGATCCCCGCATGTCCCGTGTCTCCGGCAGCCTCGGGCCCAGCAGCATGGGCCAGCCTGCGCCTGCTCCGGGCTGGCAGCGGGGCAGCTCCGCAGCCTGCGGGATTTCTGGGTGAGCTGGGAAAGTTTAGACAGCGGGGACATTATTATGCCTGCTCGTATCGTCATTGCCAATTAGCATTGTAAAGTGTTTGGTGAGACACGGCTCCGGGACCCTGATTTAGAATTAATTTCTGCAGTGGAGCTTTGAGTCCAAGTTAATGACTGTTGGATTTGGGATTATCGTGCTTGTAGGAAAGGCTGCTAAAACCCCCACTTTTGTCATGATCCAGCAGCTCACAGGCTTAACTCCGGACCGAAGGGAAACGTGAGTGTCAGGGAGTGTTGTGATCCCTACGGGGCACTGGAGCTGCCTGGCTGGGAGAGGAGGAGGGCCCTCACACATTGCCTCATTTTAAAAATGATTAAATTGAAGTTGCACTTAAATTCAAATCAGCCATTCAAATTAACAATTCTAATGTTCCTGATCTATTGATCTGTTGGCTAAGAGCGTTTGGAGCAGGCTGTAATTAAACCACAAAAGCCTGGACACCAGAAATGCTGAGGGAACGCACAATAGCTAGGAGAGAGTCATACGGTTCTGGCCTTAACCCGTTAAGCCCCTTTTTTTTTTCCTGGAAAAGAGCAAGCACCCTCTGGACAGCCCCCCAGCAGCTGCCGGGGTGCAATGCCGGGATGTGCCCGCCCAGCCCAGAGTGGCAAGGAAGCCATTTTCCTGGCGATGCTTCCCAGCCCCACGGGAGGTGGGACAGGACGCTGTCCTGCCTTCCTCTCCTTAGGATTCCAGCCAAAGCAGTTGCCTCACTTGCAGAGATGGGTGAGGCCAGGGCGGGCGTGGGTGTCCTCCAGCAAGGCAGAAGGCCAAGCGAGGGAAATCCCGTCCCCAGCGGCTGTTTGCTCTGAGCTCCCGGTCGAGGCTGCGGTAAGCAGCGTGTATGAGCCTGTGTTTGGCGGGTCTCGGTCTGTTTCCCTGTCACAGACTGGTTTCGTGTTGGTCCTGTAGTCTGCCACTGGCACCACTTTTTCATTTCCGCTGGGAGAACTGAGGTGCCTGTGGAGCGAGTGGGGCAGTGCCTCCTGCGCCGGCTCCCACTCCCGGGAGCTCTGCGACGTCTTCTGCATCGCCTCTGCTGCCTGCCTGGGGCTCTCAGAGCTGCTGCCGGCAGAGAGGACGAACGCCTGGCAGGTACGGCCAGGAGGGCTGCACGGGCGTCTTCCTCACCGCGAGGTTTGTCCCAAGCACCAGGTCCTGTGCTTTACCTGCAGACGTTTGGATTCTGCGCATCGGCAGAATCGTGTCTCAACTCCCATCTATGGCTTTTTTTTTTTTTTAATATAAGCAGTAATTTTTTTCCAATGGCTGCACCACTTTCCCACAACAACCATCTAAGTCCATTTACCGATATATTTTTTTTCCCCTGTGTGTGCTGGATTTAGCGGGCTTGCACCAGCCGAGCTTGCGGAAGAGGGAGGTGAGCGGGCAGGCTGAGGGCTGCGGCTGCCGCCGCTCGCGGGGGATGGACGCGGCGCTGCCGGGCACTGCCAGTGGGTCTGCTGAGGGGCTGGTCTGAATGCCAGCCTTAATGTCTGCACAAATGCTTCCACCAAAACGAGAACCCGAACACTGAATAATTGATAGGAAAAAAGGTTTATTCCTCCATTCTATTTTGATATTAATTACAAAAGGTTAGCATTTTTCGTTCAATTTAAAGAGAAACCAGACAAGAAAAGGTCAAAACACAAGGGGCCTTGAACATCTCTAATCCCATAATGGAGAGCAATACGAGGCTCTAATATTTGAACAATCAACATGGACTTTTGTTATGGAGACCAACATGTGATGGTAGAAGGTAAGAGGCTTTTAGATCTATTAGAAAACTGGTGTGCTGGGAACGGAGGGAAATGATGATGGGAAAATTAAAATTCAGCTCCAGCAGAAGGTTGCAGTGTTCAACTTGCAGCTCAGTGCATCGATCTGTTCCAGCATTTGACTTTCAACCATGACAAAACTGTGGGCAAATTAATTGTTCTCCAGGATATTAGGCATCAGAGTCTATTAATCCTCTCTGGAGTCGGATGCTCCGTGAATACTAATGAAAACCCAGGGCTGCGGTCGTGTCTTTCCCGCTCCGACTGGATGCTGGCGCTGCTGCTTCCATGGGGGCAGGGAAGGGAGGGAAGCCCTCGGTGCCAGTCAGCCATTTGCTGCTTTTATTCAGATTTAAGGCTGATTACAATTGGAAAGAATAGCGTAATATGGCAAATCCTCCTCCCGAGCCGGGGAGGGTCTGAAAATCAGAAAGCGAGAGGCGATGTTATGTGTTTTCCACAAGGAAAAAGTGAAAGGCGTAAGTTATTTATGCAAATTTGAGATCTGTATTCAGACATGTTTTAAGGAAGATCTCAGGAAATCACTTCTTAATTACACATATATATTGCATTTACTTTGCCTGCATCCAGGCTTTTTTCTCCCAGACTAAAACATGTGGAGTAAGTCGCTCTTTTCTCATTATTGTTTTACAAACATTTGAAATTTCTCTCCACTCGCTATTTCCCTTTCCAAGAGCCCTCCCCCTCCTCTCCCCAAAACCTCCCAGTGCTCTCCAGGGGAAGGAGCCCTGCTCCGCCAGCCTCTGCGGATTAATGCTCAGCGCTGATCTGCATATTTCTGTAAGGGAAATGGAGGCTGCAGGAAAGGGATATTGAGGATGTTTTACCTTCACTAATGCTGCACATTTAGGTAATCCTCTGGAATTCCAGCACTGCTGTAATCGTCCAAACCCGAGTCAGGACCATATTCTGTGTAATTAATCCACAGAGCATAATGTTGCCTGGTGAAAGTGAGTACTCTTCCAAACATTTGTCCAGCTAGTGCACCAGAGCCCGTCCAGCGTGCATCATCCCAACCTCTCCCTTGGTTCGGAACCAGCCTGCACTGAGGCAGCGAAGCGACAGCGGCAATGCTGGGGTTTAACACCGGCAGCTCTCCATTGGTGACCTAGTGTTGCGTTCTCATCTAAATGCACGGAAGTTCCCTGTGGATCAAGATGGGAATATATTATATTCACCACGCCATATCCCTTTGTTTCCCCTTTCCCCTCGCAGTCGCACACAACACTGTTGGCTGCTGATGGACGGCTGCCATGGTGGTGTTTGCAGTGAGGCAGCGGGGCTGGAAAATCGGGGTGGTGAGGGATGCTGACCAGGTTGCCAGGCCATTTGCTTGCTCAGGGGGTAACCGGTAACCTGCGAATCACTGCGAGGGCTCGCCCTGTGCTGAAACCCGCAGGCACCAAAGAGCTGCTCCAGTTCTCCAAGGCACATCTTTTGGGAAAGCCCGTGTGCGAGGACAACATATGGAAGCGCTGAGCTCCTACCCAGTGAAGCGGGACTGCCCAGGGCTGAGCTTTTCCCCGGCTCCCATTTTCACCAGAATGGAAATACTGCAATGCAAAGAGAGCAGAGCTATTAGTCTGCACTCTAACTGAGAAGATATTTATGTCTGTGCAAACACAGCACGCGCCTTCCGCATGATTTGGAGCTAAATGCAGTGTTACTTAATTAATGCATATGTAACACGCAAGGCTATTACACCTATTAGAGCTCTTGGACAATTAAAATTCCAGTGGTCCTCTCTGCCGATGGGTGTCCATGACAAAGGGCTGAAAATCTTCCCTGTCCAGAAACAACTGGAAAGGGCCAAGGGAAAAAAAAAAACAACCGACAGCCAGAAAACAGTTTTCAGGTTTGCCTCAATTTATGAAAGTAAACGTGAGAGTCTTCCTGCCCAGCGTTAGTCAGCGTGTGAGGTGCCTGCCCCTGGGGAGCTGGTGAAAGCTCGCTGCATCCCCGGTCTCCTTACACGTCCTCTCATTCCTTCCAAGCGCTGCGGTGTCCGGAGGGAGCTGTAGCAGAACCGAGAGGATGATGGCCAGAGCAATGGCAGGACGATTAATGGCAGGCTTTAAATCATCAACAGTCCTATGAATCCCAGCTGGGTTTGCTGGGGAGAGCAGGGGAACTGTGGCTCTCCCATTTCCAAATAGCCACGTTCCCAACTCCCTGGACCATTGCCTTCAAATTCAGCTCAAATGCCGCTTCCCTCAGTCACACAAAGGCTGTTCTGGGATGGGGATGCTGGCGTAACTACACCTTTCAGCTTTCAAGGTCTTTGCCCTTCATCTCCTGGATCTCTGTGCTGCCTGGAGTTGACCAGCACCAGAGCGGGAAATCTCATGAGAAACCAGGAGTCAATGAAACTTTGTGAGGAAATTTGTTCTTGAGATGTTTCCTGATCAGGTTTGGTCCGCAGAGGCTGAAGCTTACGGGAGTCCCCGTGCTGCTGCGGGTGATGCCTTCTGCTCGCACATCACAGCCATCGGCACCAGCGACCTCGGGGACACGCTGGCTGCGGGCTGTGCTGCTGGGGGAAACCTGCTGCCTCCCTGCCTGGCGTGTTGGCGGTGTGGATGCCACGCGTGGCTGAGACATGACTGTTTGATTCCTTCCCTTCTGCTGACCTGCGGGACCTGCAGCATGTTTGGTCTGTGAGTCAGGTCGATTCTCCCAGTCCTGTGCAGAGATCACTGCTTTACTGCCTTCAAAATGAGGAAGAGGAGGTGCTAGTGCTTAGTGTTTAGCTGTGAGAGGTGCTGTCCGGGTGATGGGCTGCTCTGCCCTGCAGACTTCCAGCCCCACGGAGGAGGCACAAGGGAATGGGCCAGCCTGGGTCAGCCCCGCGGGTCAGGGCAGGGCGTACGGTGCGAGTGGCTGGGCTGAAACGGGAGCGATTCTCAGGGGAGAGGCAAGGTGACATGGCCATGGCACTCGTTTGGGTGTCCAGTGGCAGCTGACCAGGAACGGTGCATCCTCCTCCTCCCATGGGCTCAGCACGTTTACAGCAGTGGGCATGGCAGTGCTGGAGAGGGGAGACAGCTCTATCCATTCACGCTTCCCTCCTGGGTCTCCCGTGGCCAGCACCAGGCCTTGCCCACCCTCGGGTGGGCTGGAGCAGAAGGTGAAATGGCGCTTAAACGTACCCTGGGGAGCAGCAGCCAGGAGACATGCTTGCTCATCTGGTGCCTTCTGCAGTGGCTGCACCAGTATTTCTGTGCTCCTGGCATGTGACACGTGTAGAAGAGAGAGTGACTTCTGCTCTTTGTCCCCAGAAGCAGCTCGGCTCCGCGTACAGCCAGCCTTCCCAGGGCAGGCTGAGACGTAATTAGTGTCCCCATTCTGAGTGATGCTCGTGCAGCCGTGAAGGTAAAACCAAGGGGCAGGGGATGAATGAGACCCCCACGGTGCTGCTGGGGCTTGCCCTGGAAGTGGCTGAGCATGGGGATGGTGGTGAGTGCTGGCCGGCCTGGCCGTGGGTCTCCTGGAGCTGGGACAAGGCGTTCCCCATGGTGGAGCCGAAGCCAGTCGCTGGGGGTGGCGTGGGGTGCGACGTTCCGGCGGGCAGTGCTGGGACAGCTGGGGAGGCCCACACCGAGCCTTGGCGTGCGAGCTGCCTCCCGCCCTGCTCCGCATTACCCAGCTCCTGCCTCCCATTTCAGAAAAGCTGACTTCAAATAAAAGAGCTGTTTGAAAAATCACGGAGCATTTTATTCATGATTAGGTTTTGTCCAAAGTCTTTTGACAAGAAAATAGGTGATCCAGCTCAGAGAGCTTTTCTTTTCTAGTACATAAGAAACCCATTACACATCTTTTTTAAAAAACAAAAACTTTCTTATTCTCTTTGAGCGAGTATGGCCAGCTGTCAAAGGAGCAAACTCAGCCTCCAAATGGGTTTAATACAAACCAGACCCCGCGGAACGCCTCGCGCATTGTTTAACCATTGCTTCAGCTTCCCACTCCTCCTCTGCTGCATCAGGTACTCGCCATGTAGAGTCATAAGCTTTTAATGTTTAAAATATACCACATTGTTTCAGTTAATGTAATTGTCCTCCTTCCCCCCACCTCTTCCCCTCCGGTTCTATCTCCTTTCTCTTACTGGCAGTTTTAGTGTGACGGCAGCTCCCCGTTCTCAGAGGGGACGTTCTGGTAGCCCCTGTCCCCTGGCTCGGCTCGGCGTCGAGCTCTTCTGCGGACAGAGCTGCCCTCGGCCACATGCACCTTTCCTGTCATGTTCCATCCCTTTTAAATGCACTGGCACGACTGGCGACGCGTAGGGGTAGGATTAGACAGCGGTGCCCAAGGCTGGACGGGTGGCCAGCCTGGCAAGCCCCTGGTGCTGCCGCCCCCAGGCTGGGCTCTGCTGGAGCCGGCCCCGCGCTAACTGGGAGCTGTGGCTCACCCAGGGTGCAGCCCGAGCGGCCGGGCTGGTGCCGGGGGGATGTGGGGGGAGCCGTTTCTGGAGGGTGACTCTGTGGTGCCCCTGAAATGATGCTGCGTTTCCATTTGCATAAAAGACTCTCTTGGTGTTGGGTTTTCCTTTTCCCTCTCGTACCAATACTTTGGCTATGAACCACGCAGATTTAATAAGCCAGCACACCCTATACCCGAAGGTGTCATGTTTGCTGCCCTGTTGCCGCACGGCCTGGGCACCAGTCCTTCTGCTGGTGAGGCAAAAGGTGGGGGCCCTGGTGACCGCTCACCCAGCTGCTGCCAGCTCCTCCCGCTCTGCGGCACTGAACGTTGTGACAACAGATAAGGGATGGTGACCAGTGCTGAGAAAAAGAATTCCCAAATGCAGGAAGAAAAATCCGTTCCTTGAGGTGGAGCCTGAGAGCAAAACTTGCCTGGGTTTGTTTTAAAGAAGAACTGAATCCCTGTGGCAGACACGCAAAAAAGTATTTAATTACAGAGAAAGTAACTGTTTGTGAAGTGCATTGAACTTTTCTGTTTGAAAGAAGAGCTCTGAAGGAGAAGGCAGGCTCAGAGGGAAATGCCCCGTGTCCCGTAAGGGCAGATACGGGACCCGGTGAGCTGCGTGTACGGCCTGGCTGCCCCTCGGCTGCTCCCCTGCGGAGGGGTTTGGGTGCCCACCCCGGCAAGAGGCAAGCAGCTTGTTTGTCCATCGCTGATGAGAACATGTGGCTTTTCTCTGGGGTGCCTGAGTCTGAAATTGCCGATGAATAATCCCTCTTTATCCACGAGAAGGGGAACTGAATACCAGATGTGGTGTTTCCCCAGTGAGCTCGGGAATTGCTCCTGAGTTTGGAGGCAACTGGAAGGAGAAGAAGCCCAGGATGCGGGTGAGGGATTTGCCATCACTACGTGTTGGTTAGCTGTGGTGCGCCCGCCAGTGCCAAAACACTCGGCTGAGGTCACGGGGCTGGTAGTGCTCGTGTTTAATAAATTTTGGGATAGTGGCTAAACCTGTGTAAGGCCAGTAGCTGTGTTACGAGGGTGTGCAAGGCGAGTGGTCTGCCCCGGCGCCTGGACAGTGGCAGACTGGACATCAGTCCTGGGCAGACTAACAGAGAAGTTGATTTGGACCAACTTGATTTGGACCAATCGAAGAAAAGGGAGCGTTCACTCAAGACAGATGCATCCTTTGAAATAAAATTTATTTTAATATAAGTAAATACAAAATTATACACATTATGCAGACTAAGAATGATGCTTTTGTTGCTGGCACAGGCGGCTGTGTCACATTCCCTAATGCCTTTGCAGAGCATCCGAAGGCTGCGATGGACGGAGGACACAGGCATGCGCACCTGGCCTGGTGATAAAGAGCTGATTCATCCCGTGGATATAGAAACGGGATTCGTAAGCAGGAGTGGTGAAACGACTTTATGGCATAGTAAACTTGTACGAAGTGGTGAGACGGACACCAGCACGTTGCTTATGGCTCCAGTGTCAACGTTTTTAAAGGGATGTTGAGGGTGTCAAAGAAAGCCACAAAATTGTTTATGAGATGAAGAAAATGAGTTACAGAAAAAGAGATTAAAGAGCTCAAATGAGATCAAGAAGAAGAGTGAATGCTTTCATTAAATGCTGAAGTACCTTCTCAGGGAGAAAGCACCGGGACTGAGGGCCCCAAGTCTAGCAGAAACGGCGGAATGGGAGCCAAAGGCTACAGGCAGAAGCAAGACGTTTTACGTGGAAATAAGGTTCAGACTGCTGGGAGGGAGAGGAATGACTGGCTGGAAAAAACTACCCGTGAAAGCTGTGTATTTTCCATCTCCTCACACGTCCAAGACGGGCACCGAGGCCTTCGGGGAGCTAGGTGGGGGCTACACAAGTTGTTTGGCTTGGGATGGGAGGCAGAGCCGGGATGAAGCCACCTGAGCTGGAGAAGCCATGGTCTGTGATGCGATAGCTTCTCCTGGCCCTTAAACCAGAGCCGTGGCTGCGGGCAGCGCCGTTTCCGGGACGGCCAGACGCGCGGGGAGCGGGGGCTTGCTGGGGGGGTGTCGCTGCCCTCATTATTCCCACTGATGTCGCTTCACAAAGTGTTTCATAACTTCCTGAAGGAACAAGAGCACAATCCACCTGCATGAATTTAAAGTGGCAGCTTCAAAGCTTCAGAGGTGCGGTGAAGCCGGCCCGGCACGGCAGCCTGCCGTGTGATCGAGCCCGGCTGCTCGGCAGCCTCCAGGGGACTCGCGCAGAACCAGCAAGGATGTTCAAAACGGAAAAGAAAAGGATCAGGAGGAAAACAACAACAACAACAAAACAGCCTGGAAATCTTCGTGCTTTCTGACAGGTTTGAAAACAAACACAAAGGAAAAAAAAAAAAAAAACCCAGAGAAAGAAGTATCTCCTTAAAATGAAGCACTTAAAAGTGCTCCTTTGGGGCTGAAGAAAAGCTCTGTGACTTCTCGTATTTTGAGAAAAGCTGCAACTTAGTGACAAAATACTGCATTTTAATTTCCCTGGCACAAGCAAACTGACAAAATCCCCGATTCCTCCTGTCTGCTCCCTCTGCTCTGTTCTTGTTGCGTCCCGCCCTGGCCCTGGTAGCAAGCGATGGGACAGAGCACCTGCTCATGCTGAGGAGGGCACAGGCACCATTGGGCGGTGGGACGCAGCGGCCAGAGGGGCAAGGAAGCACTGGTGTCCAACCGGTTCCCGTTACAGCAGGGACCTGTCCCTCCCAAGGCCGCACAAGGCGGCCGTGACTCCGATTACTTTCAAGACCCATGCTTCTGGCCCTGTGCAATTAGTGGTGCTACGTCTTGATTTAATTTTTGGTCCACTTTGACTCTAGCAAAGCAGCAAATTGCTTCCTGTAGTTGTTTTACTTTTATTTATAGGGTAATTCGCATCGCGAAGACAAGTTGGCCTATCAATAACAGCAGACCAATTAAGGTCACCTGTCCCCTCCTCTCTTTCCGGGGGTCTCATTTCTCACTTGCGTGTCTTCATCTTCATCAAGCGTGGTGATGGATGGGCTTGCGGGAGGCCTGCCTCTGAGCCGCCTTGTTCCCAAAGCCTGCTGCTTTGCTTTGCTTTGCCGTGTGCTATTTCTCAGAAGAAAAGGATTGCTTGTGTGCTTGCGGTGAAAGTTATTTTGCAAAGAAGGAGAAGGGCACAGTTGTTCCCTGAGAACAGAACAAAAGGAGAAGGGAAAATATTGGTCTAGTGTATCAATATAGCATCATGGAATGTAGTCAGGCTAACGCATTACCGAGTACAGGTTGCTCTGCACTGACGGAATTAAGCCTGACTTAGGCAAACTTGCCTAAAACGTAGCAGGCATCGGGAGGTGGGAACGCCTGGCCAGCTGCTGAGCTGCTGGCCAAATGCTCCGTGCTGCTGGCGGTGGAGAGGACGGCGACGGGTGGGAGCTGCCCCAGCGCGGAGCAGCAGGGTGGCTGCTGGCGGAAGGATGCAGAGCGCTGTGCCCCTGCGAGCCCGGCCCGGCGGGGCGTCCCCTCTGGCGCAGGAGCCATCTCAGGCAGGATCGGGCCCCTGGCCGAGCGTTTGAGCGGTTCTGGTGCACAGAGCCGCAATCGTCCTCCCTAGGACAGCGCACACCAACGCTTTCCTTCGTTCCACCTCAGTAAATATCTGAAGAGATCCATAGAAAACTTGTATGTGAAAGTAAAAACCTCTCCCACGTACCTCTTGGGGAAGCTTTTCCTCTTCTGCAAGCAAGAATTTTATCCTGTCAATGTGAGAAATGGGAACAATGCTTCCCATCCTCCCTGGGCAGGACTCTGAGACCTAGCGCTCAGACTCTCCATGTGAGATGTGCATATCCCAATCAGCATGCCATAAATCTCAGCGTTCTCACCAGTGCAAACAGACAGCACAAACCGAGAGGAACTATCTGCTGCTGCTGCAGAGACACCTGAGGCATTCCCACTGACAGCTCCGAGCCGGCTCCGTCCACCAGCGGATCCCGAGCCCCTGCTCCCACTTGTTATCGGGGGTGCCCAACACCCACATGAACCTTCTGGGGTTCTGCTGGGCGCTCCTCCACCGCCAGCACTGCATTAGAGCCCGACAGCCAATGGCTGCTCGATGAACTGGACGCCACCCAGGGAAATCTCCATGCATCCCTCAGCAAAGCGCAGGGAGAGGACCTGGATTGATCCTGGGGGATGCAGCCTTTCCCACACCAGCCAAAACCACCAGTTCCCAATTTCCTTTGTTCCACCTGGTGGGTTTATCAGCCTCAGCAAGTCATTAATGGTGTAACCAGGGACACCTGGGAACTGACTGGGAACTGTTTGTTGAAAGGCTTCTGCCCATGCCACATCCCAAAAGTCCAAGGAAATGCCCAGAAACCTCTGGATTTCTGAGCTTTTCTTGCCTCTGGTGCCTGCAGCTGCTATGGCAGTTGGATCTTCAGGGAATGTTCCCCTCCCTCCTCCCTCGCTGGCCCCTCGTGTCTTTCTCATGACACCGGTACGACTGCGTCCTGAGTTCCCAGTGCTGGATACATCCCTTTGGAGGGGTTTTGCACCGTTACTCCGGAGTTGCCAGTGGCGGGCTGTGGGCTGCAGGGGGGTGCCTGTGCACCCCCTTTTTGCAGCACAGGGAGGTTTGTACCCCGGGGGCGGTGGGTAGCTCCGGCTCTGCGCTGTTAGGGAGTGCAGGGGGCTCTCGGTCAGAGCACACGACCCCCAGCCCGGATCCCGCACGCCTGCAGAAACGCGGGGCTGTGGAAGACGTGAGCGAGCCGTTAAGGAGCATGATTTTCCCTTCCCACGCAAAGGATAGTTTCACCCCGCTGCTGCGTGCGAGCCTGCGTGGTCCCGAGCGGCCGCACCCGGCAGGTACACGGGCCCCGCCCCGGTCCTGGCGACAGTCGTCTTAGCGCCCAACACAATGCGGGCCGCCCTTCTGGAGTTATTTGTTTGCACGTGTTCACGGGGAAACAGTTTTAAATACGGCAACAACGAACATCCCATCAGTTACCATAGCGTTGGGGGATACAGCCGTGGCAGTCAATCTGCAATTGCAAATCTGCATATTTATGCAGTTTCATTAATTATGTATTATGCAGCATTAATCCCAATAATATGTGTACGCGTGTTCATAGAGGAGAGAGGAAAGACCAGCCTAGCAGAAGAATTAATCAGAGAGCCATTCACAGATCCCACATCGCTTTAGGTTGCAATTACAAGTATTTCTACTTAAAAGGTTTTGCATTAAAAAAAATTAATGTTGCAAGATTTTGACGTCCCCACGTAGTCACAAAAATTCAAGTTGAGCTGTGAAAAACGGCTCCTCCATGTCTTCTGGCAGCAATCACAGCTGAGCATAGGAGGGGTTTTGAAGAGGGATTCCTGTCAAACCGTCTGAATTATCTCAGTGGCAAGGAGGAACGACGTTTCCCGGGGCAGGGGCCGGGGATTCTGTACGGGGTGCGTACAGCGTCTGGAGAGGGGTGACTGAGCCCGCTGCTGGGTGCTGCAGCGTTGTACGTAAGCAGTACAATGCCTTCCGAGCAAACAAACGAGATAAGTGCGCAAACTGGCCCACTTTCTGTCCAGGAGCGAAGGCAGCGTGAAGGCGAGGGCTGCTGCTCCGATGTCTCACAGAAATCCCGCCCCGGCCAAAGCCGGCTCTGTGTTACCTCTGGGTGCAGAACAGGATTTGCCCTCATTGCTTTTGTGAGTAGAAAAACAAATCAGGCAGCGTGCGGGAAGGGAAAAAATAAAGGGACCAATGTCCAATGCCAAACGTGTGTCTTGGGTGGGAACGGGGAGACAGGGGTGCAGAGCTGGGGTGGGGTGGAGGGGTGGGGGGGGACGGACCGTGAGCCCGCACTGCCCAGGCAGGGCACCAGCAGCCCTCTCGCAGGGCTGGTGCCACGCGTGCCGCTTCCCGCCGTTCACCAGGCTGTTCACCCCGAATCGGGTGAAACCGAACCCGCTTTCCACGGGCAGACAGAGAAACCGGCACAAACGGAAGGCTTGCTGCCTGGCCACACTCCCCTGCCCGCTGCGCCAGCGCGAGGAGAGCTGAGCCGCAGGCTCAGCGCCGGCGCGGGTACTGGCCGGCTCCACACGCGGAGCTGCCGAAGAGACTGAATGATATTTGCCCTGGAAACAGCGACTGAGGTGTAACGCACATGCAATGTGTATGGCTGAGGTAATAAAAAACCAGAGTCAGGACACCGAGATAGGAAAAAATGCAGAAAGGTAATTCCTCACACTGTCGTAATTTGTGACATTGGCTTCAATCTGTTTTCATTAGTGGTTTGCTAATGCATTTATTAGCCATTACATACATACAGCAAAATGATGAGGTTTCCATATCTATATATGCAAATAAAATATGTCTGGCACATATGTTGATGGACCAGGTAAATACCGGGCGAGTTCTCATTACTCCCAAGAGGTTCTTCTGGATTATTTTTCTGGACTGCAATAGAAAGACCACCCACTTTTCCTGGTGTCTCTATTTCCTGGATGTGGATAGCTGGTAGATTGCGAGAACACAGGACCCTTTAAAACAGGCAGAAATACGCCGAGAGCTTCGGGCTCTGACAAACTCTTTAGAAAATAGGGTGATTTGGGTCCAGCTGTGTAAATGTTTTCAGTTTCGCTGTTGAGGCCCTGAGTTTGATTTTGTGCCAAGACAAGCCTTGCTCGAGTTGTTTTTGGCAAAGCCTCCTGGCTGAGGAATGTCAGCATCACTTTCAAAATATGATGGTTTGTAATTTGGACCACAGAATGAAAACTGAGCTTCTGGTACATTTTGCCATCATCTAATTACCAGGTCCCCAATTACAGTCAAGGAACAGTCTCCGTAGCCTGGCGCACGGAAAGGTTGTTCCCGTTGTAAGAGATTTCTACATATACGTTTCCCTTAATGCATTCCTGAAACTCTAACAGGTTTGCACAGCAGCCAGCGCCGGCTGGCCTGGGTGCGGGTGCCTCGCTCGCTGGCCCTTCCCAGGCAGAGCCTCTGCCGCATGCACATCACTGCTGCTTGGGCTGCACCCCATCTGCTCCCATCGTCGCATCCGCGCCCGTTGCCGTGTGAAGGCACTGCATCAGCTGCGGGGATTTGTTGACGCGGCTGGGACGCGGGGATGCTTGGGGTGGCGGGAAGCTATGCAGATGCTGTGAGGCTGCTGGACCCGGCTTCACCATCTTCTCACTGGATCCCAGTTAAACTTTGGATTTCCATGAGCCGCGGGAGCCAGAGCCGCCCAGGGCGGTTCCCGCAGCGGCCTCAGGGGCTGCGGCTGATCTGGAATCTGAGCACAGAGGACTTCCCACAAAGGCCTCCTGTATCTGCAGGAGAGGGAGTTAGTTGATGGATATGCTAATTTCATTATTCACGTACATAATTACAATCTGGGGGTTGGGGAGCTTTTTAGGTAATGACAGCTGAGAGGAAGAATTTACCTAACTTTTGTAATACACATGTAACATTACTTAACTCTTAAATAAAAATGATCTGCCCAGCCTCCTCGAGGAGCGGCAGCGATGCTCGGGGCCGGATGCAGGCTGTGCGCTGCAGGCAGCCGGGGAGCTGGGGGCACCTCTTGGGATGGGCAGTGGGAGGAAAAGGCTTTTGCCATCCCATTGCACGCCTTGGAGCTGTTGTCAAGCGTCGGCTGGCATGTGTTGAAAGACACCCAGGAGATGGGGCAGGAGGTGGGAGTGCTGCTTCTGCACCCCTGCATGCTGGCGGCGGAAAACTTCCTCCCTCTTTTCCCTTCAAATAAGTTAATGCACAGCTCGTACCTGTCTGCTCCCACACCAGTGCTGGCCTTTGATTTTGCAAAAGAAACTCGGAAAGGCAGGGGACATACATGGGGCTTGGCTCTGGCGACCTCCGGCTCCCTCCTCTCTTCCCTCCTGACCGGTGCTTTGGGGCAGCTCGCGGCGGCCAGGAGTCTGCTTGGCTGCCTTTAGCTCTGTGAACCACTGCGTTTAAGGTCGAGGAATGCAGGATCAGCTCAATGCCTTTGAAAATCAGACAGATAGTACCTCAGAGGTCAGACACTCTGCCCAGAACTCAAAGCCGGTTTTGGTTCCCTGGCCCATAACCTCTCCGTGGTTCTGCATCCTTCTCCGCAGACCAGAGTGAGCAATATTGACCTCCCTTGCTAGAGGGCAGAACGGCTCAATCGCTGCTTACAGAGTGCTTGGAGATGAAGTGGCGGTGCTGAGAATTATTTTTATTATTAAGACGTGCGCTCAGGGCGGTCGCTGGCACCTCCTACGGGCGCTGCTGCCCCTGCGGCCGCTCCCCGTTCCTCGTGCGGGCGCAGCGCTGCCTCCGTGCCAGGGCTCCCAGCCAGCCTTCACACTCAGCGAGTGGGGCATCACTCCCAGTCTTGTTCAATGAGCCCTGGGCTCAGCTTTTCTGCGCCCTCTCAGCTGCTGCACTCATCGCTGGTCACTTCTCTGGAGGGAGCCTTCACCTGCCACATCGTCCTTTTCCTGAGGGACGACTGTGAACACCGGACCTGTGGCGGGGTGAGCAGCAGACACAGTGCCAGTGCAGTGCAGAGATGCAGTAAAACACCTCCGCCCGACAGACAACGTCCCCAGCAACGAGAGCCACCCTTCGTGTGCCCTGGGTAATCAGCAAAGACAAATTTGGGTGCATCGCCATTAGAAATGCCTCTTGCTAATGCAGCTTAAGTGCTAATTCTTGTAGCTATTCCATTGTAACAGCAAGAGGTTTATCTTTAAGTGGGTTTCATGCTCTAAATGCTTTGATGACAAAGGTTTGAACAGGTGAGCCATGCCTTATAGGAGCTGAATAAACATCTGGGTAGCTTTGAGTATAATTGCCCACCGCCCCTTCCAGACATCCTGAAAGAGAAATCAGGGACTAGCCTGGGCTGGAAGCGATGCCTCTGGTTTGCAAAAGACTGTAAAAAACAATGAGGGTGTTTGGGTTTTGACTTCCACCCACAGCAATATTGGCTGGTTCTGGGGTTGGTTGGGAGAGTTGGTTTCATCAGGAAATCTCATGCTTTGCTGGAGAAAAGGCTGGTGACGCAGGTGGTGGCACTGGCCCGCTCAGCACGGTTTGCTGTCGTGTGTTCAGGGGGGTCCCCGTGCTGGGCACCCAGCCCCACAGGCAGGATGGGAATGGGGGGGTCCCTGTGCTAAGTACCCGGCCCCACAGGCAGGACGGGAATGCTGTCTGCACCGCGAGCCCCTCAGACCTCTCTGGGTCGCCAAAAGTGTCAGTAACTTATTACCCGTCATTGCTAAGACACTTTTAAAATGTTAATAGCGAGTAAATGACTTTCCTTTTTATACTTAAAATAAGATTTCTTGCTGCAAGGTGGTGTCGCTGGCTGTCGTTACTGTGTCTCCCCTTTATTACAGTCTATGTTAGATGGACTGTAGAGATCTCATACACATTTCATGGAAACTATTTTATTTATAAGAATTTTCCTAGTGTCAGATGGATCTGACACTCCTGGAGTCCCCTTTCCCACGCCCGTGCAGGACAGCAGAAACGGTCAGGCCCTGGCTGCACACGACCTGGACACGGGACTGGAGCCCTCCCAGCCGGGCCGGGGCTGAGCATCTCCGGGCCAGCAGCACACGCCGCACGCAGCCGGCCCTGCGCTCGGAGCTTTGCTGTCAGCAGGCTGTGCCCTCAAGCCCACGGCTTTCAGGAGCTGGTTTTTCTGGTGTAGTCCCCGTCCCAGCTGTGTACCTGAGGAGGGGCTGACCATGCTGCTGTCGCCCCGGCCAGCTGTAGTGCAGCTGCAGACCTTTTTTCTTTTTCCCTCTGATTTCTGGGCTATGAAATGGCAGCCTCCACAGATTAAATAGTAGGACATTGCTTTTACCCAGGGCGATGTATCTTCTTGCATCAAAATCACATTAACCAAGGAATGCTCAAACATCTTGTGTGAGACAACCCGGCCTGAGAAACACGAGGCGATGCCAGCGCGTCTCGAGGAGACATTGTGACGGTTTCCCTCGCTCGGCGGCGTTAATGAAAGGGGTCCCCCGGGTTGTCTGCTGAGGAGGGAATTCTGGGTCTGGGCAGGAGGAATTTACAGAGGGAAGAGCACGCTGCATTCCCCTGTGCCGGGATTTGCATATCACATTGAGGGAAACAAGGCAAGCAAAGCACGGATATAAATCAGCCAGGGTGTACTTTGTTCCTGTCCCAGACAGGGGATTTTTATAAGGAAATGCAGAGAAAAGCCAAGAGCCCTACGAAGCCTTGTTTGGGTTTTGCTCATGCTGCTCTGCCATGGTGTTACGGTGATGGTGAGCAGTTCCCAGCTCTCCTTGACTCTGGCGTTGGACTCAGGTTTTCCCTCCTGCTGCGCGGCCCTGTAAAGCGGAGGTGGTGATGACTCCGTCCCTCTGCCCAGGGAACAGCTGGGACGCGGGGCGTGGGGACGGCACACTGGCCCCGTGTTCCCCTGCGGAGCTACTGGAGCCGTGTGCCGGGGGTGCCGCTTCCCCGGAGAGAGGCAGCAGATCCACCATCGCCTTCCGAGCTGCCGGCGTTCCCTCTGCTCGCGACGGTTAGCTGCTTGGTCTCTTCTCTGCTGGCACATCTTCCTCCAAACATTAGCTGGTTTCTGGCTACAGCATCTCAGAGCAAGTAAGGACACTAACCCGTGAGACGTCACGAAGAGAGAGCAGATGAGACTGAAATTGGAGTGTTTGCAACCAGTGCAGAATATTTAGGAGAATTCAGACCAGCAGAGCCTTTAATTCAGGCTGAAATTTTCTCTGCTTGAGGTTATTGGATGTGCCTGAGTTCTCAGCAGAAAGCGGATTGTTCAGCCTTTAAAATCCCTTTCTGCCCTCCCTTCTCCTTTCCCACCTCCCCAGCACAGGCGGGAAGCGAACAGAGATGCGCACGTTGTGCCTGCGCTATTAGTGTGGTTCGGCTACAGCGCTGCAGCCCGCGTGGCACGGCGCCGGGGACAAGCTTGCTCGTAACAGGTGATGGTTGATGTGGCGGCAGAGCAATGCATCCCTGGAACGGCATCTCCCCTGGGATCGGCGGCTGAACGCGCGCAGATCAGTCAGGGCCGTGAAAGTGCCCTTGCTCAGCAACCGAGAGGCAAATATGTGAGAAACAGGATTGCTTCTATAAATAGCAGTGGGCTCATGAGGACAGTGTTTGTCACGGGGGTGGGCGGTGTGAAGGCTGCCCTTCGCTTTCCAGCAACGGAGAAATAACGCTGTCCCGCTCCCGGCCCATTTATAGCAAACGGAAAAGATAAATGCGTTTGGTGGGAATTTTGAATTCCATAAAGACTTATTCATTGTTTTCAGTCCTCTCCTGCTTTCCTAGAGAAGACTGCGCGTCACCCATCAATCATAGCCCGCAAGCTTCTTCCCGTCTCGCGTCCAAACGCTTGCAGAAGGGCCTACTGCCCCGAAGCCTATCAAACTCAGCTCCTGCCAGTGGAAGGCGTGTGTCACTGCTCCCAGGCTCCTCGTTCTGGGAAAAAATAGCTGTTCTTGCGCTATTTCTGGGTGGCTCTGCAGGCACCTCCCATGGATGCACTGCTGTGTTTTCTGCTAAAGCACATTACCATCTCCAGAGAACTCGAGCTGTCAGCTAAAGCCCCAAACCGTAATGTGCACACTGAATTTTAAGCACCAGAGTCAACAGCGTTAATCATGCACTTAAAATGAAGCGCTTTCGTAAGTCTGCAGGATCAAGGTCTTAAACGGCAAGATGCTCGGAGCAGGGTCTCCCATTGTGTGCCTAGAGATTAGCATCCCAATAAAAACGCTACCGAGGACTGCGCTGACACCCGGGCCTTCGAGGAGCGCGGTGATGGGGCAGTGGCGCAGGCGGCAGCAGGGGTGGGAGGGCGCGCATGCGGCCAGCGGCTCCTCCACCCCGGTTATCGCCGCTCGCCGTGCTCCCCTGGCCCCTCTGCCTCTTGCGCGGGTTCCTCGACGCTTGCTGTGCGGTAGACGAATTAAGTCATCCTTTCCGGTAGGTGCATTTCTCAGTCACACTGCTCGCCAGAGGAGCTGTGAAATCCTCGCAGCATCCTCTTGTGCATAACGCCGTGTTTCCCAAGCTCTCCTCCCTCTCGCCTCCCTCCCGTCAGTCTGGTGCGCGGAGCCATGTGTGCCCGCGAGCGAAGGCACAAAATGTGCATGACGTGCTCCATCATGTAGGACCAAATCGTGCGCTCCTTCGATAAATCCATAGCCAAATCACTTTGTTTCTGCATAAGAATCTCACGCTGTGTAAAACTAAAGGAGGAAATAATCGCGTGTCTGTTGAGATGTTTATCTCAATCATTCGCGGTCCCACCGGCTCCTTGGCTTTTAACGAGGGGAGGAAAAACAGTGCTCCCCTCCTGCCGCACGGGGTCTGTGCAGGAAATGCAAATGTCTTCCCCTCCCTTGGTTTGCCATGGTGCTGTACAACGGCAAACTTAATAAATCCTGCACAATTGGGCACAAGTCTTGTTTCCTTAAAAGCGATGTTCTCTATAATTGTCTATGACACAACACGCTACATATTAGTTATTTTTCCCTTAGTAGATCATCAGAGCACAGTGAAGCATTGCAGCGGAGGTAATTGAATGTCTTTTTTAAAACAATATGCTGCAAAAAGTCTTCTGACAAGTCCCAGTATCTTGTTTTAAACAAATAGTACCGTGGATTTGGGGTAGGGGGATTATGTCTGGGGGAGAGGAGGCAAACGGGGGTCTGTGGTCCAGCGCCGGAGACTGCGGGTGAACATGCTCAGGCTGATGTTTTTGGAAAGTCTGGTGCAGAGGAGAAACGCTTCAGTTCACGCTAAAGCCGCAGAGGGGACCTGGGTTTTAGCTTTGCTGCTTTAATGTGCGCTCAGTGTTTTGCTGCCCTGTGGGTGCTGGTCCCTTCAAGCCCGACCGCCGGAGCGGGGCGGTGGGATGGGTTGCGGGGCTGCGGGGCTGCAGGGCTGCGGAGCTGCGGCGTGGCCCACTCCTCTCCAAGCCCTGGTCCTATGCATCGCTCGCAGCCCTGGCTGGCGGCTGGGGCATGGCCGGCTCTCCCGTAGCGCATGATGGATGAGGATGGATTTCGGGGAGCAGCCCCACAGAAATCCCCCACTGGGAGCTGGGGGAGGGGGAGCCCCACGCCGTCCCCAGGCAGCCGGGCGCCCGCCCCCGCGCGTTTGTGCCTGTGCGCGTCGGTACAAATGTAGGTTTCTGTTCTTGAAAGGCTATATTCTCTCTGCAAGGTGTGACATTTTCTGGAAGGAATTTCAAAGGGCTTTGTGCAAGGTGTTAAATAAGCTCTTAAATAAAATTGAAACAGAAAGTGCTGAAGTAAAGCGAACATTTAAAAATGTATGTGTACATTTAATTAGTCCAGGAACAGTGATAATACGAACCGCTAAGACACATTTATTAAAACTAATGCAAGACAAAAATATATCTTAAAATTTTGATGTGATAAAAAGACTGTTAAAACATTAAAAAGTTTCCCTGTAGGGTTTTTTTTTTCTTTCTTTCAGGCATGTCACAAATCCTGTAGAAGAACAATTATTTTTCTTTTTTTCCTCTTTTTCTTTTTTCCCTCTTTTTCTTTTTTTTTTCTTTTCCCATATGCTTCAGCCCCTCGCACTCCTGTTCTGCTATTGAGTAGAAAGCAGGAGGTAAAATCCTTGACAGTTTTTCCTGCTTTCAAAATTTTGGTCTGGGTTGGATGTAAAAAAATAAAAAAGTCACAAAAAAATGTAAACTGAAAAATCATTGCATATACTTAATGTTTTTCCACCCACCGAGAGAGGCAGTCCCCGCGCGAGGGTCCGAAGCCCCGTGCTGGTGTGGAAGCGGTGGACGCCCTCCTGGTGTCTCTGCAGAGCCCAGCGCTCGTGGGCGCAGCAGGACTGCGTTCCGCCGCGTGCTTATCTCCACAGTTATTTTTATTTACTGTTTGCTAATCCCGTTAACGGAATGAGAAAATAAAAGACTAATTCACTTGAACTCCAATGACTTGTCAATAATTGATGCATTGACAGGAGCAGGCTGCCTGACGACCTGAAACCACCACCAAATCCTGTGGTGAACTCTTTGACCTCTTAAGCCAGTTCAGATTCTTCTTGGGGAAGAAACCAGTGTCCGCTTTGATTTAGTGCAGGAAAATCCCCCTTAACCTTCAGGTGCTGGTGAGGATGTGTTTAATTTATGGTAAAGCCAAGTCACGATCGGCAGGAGAAAGAAAAAGTCCTTCTGTGGTGGGGAGTTATTGCCCTTCCACGGTGGTGATCCCTCCAGCTCAACATGCCAATGCCTCTTTAATTATTGAAAAGAGAGGATGTGGAGCTGCCAGGCTCTGGGAAGGGCAGCAGCAGGCTGCGGGGGCCGAGTGGGGCAGCCTGTGGTCATTGCTCTGCTCCAGGCTTCGCAGGAACCTCTCCTCTAAGAAGGACCATTGCGTTTCTTACGCATGTCTTGGGCAGCAGCCGCTACTCTGGATTTGCCCTCATGAGGGACAGAAGGGTGGGTCACAGTGCACAGCACAGGGCACCCCACCGCTGCTCACCTCTGGGTGAGCGCAGGAACAGTTCCAGATCCGTCTGCAAATCCTGGGATCCCCATCGGTCTTGCTGGGACACAGTGGAGGGAGACTCAGTCCTTAAGCTGGGCAGTCCTCAGGGACCAGCTCCTGGGCACCTGGCCCTGCCCTGCGCACATCTGTATGCACCCTGACCCGCGCACATCTGTAGGTGCTCCACATCCCTGGTGCCCGTGCACAGCTGCGCTCTGCCCAAGGCGTGCCGTGTCCCCAGGGAGCTCCGAGGCAATGGCAGGAATCCTGCGAGCCCCTCTCCTCGTGCCCGCTGCCGCTCCGTTCTGCGGCGGGAGGGCAGAGCAGCGCTGACAGAGCGTGTGGCCGGGCCCCGGGCGCACCCAGGCACTTCTTCGCGCGGGTACTGGCACCCCGCTATTGTAGGCATCAGCGAATCCGTGGGTTTGTCTACAAAAGCTGGGTGCTCGCAGGGAAGTGGCCAGCTGCGCGCCAGTGGTGTGCCCACCGCGGGCTGTGCTGGGGCGCGGCTTTCTGTGACCAGCAGGAAACTGCTGCAAATAATCAAAGGTCCTTTAAATCATCCCCGGGGTCAGGAGTGTCATCCTTCGGGACGGATCCCAGCGTGCCACGGGACAGAAGCTGAACAGGGTGTGTACAGTCTCCCCTCGGTGGGTGCCTGGCCTCAGGGCGAGGGGTCAGGCACCTTCTAAAGTGCACAGTGGACTCCAGGAGCACGACCCTCCCTGGCCGCAGCAGCGCATCACCCCGGGATGCTCCCAGAACGCTGCCAGAGGAGCTGGGTGTCCAGATGTTGCCACAGCAGTGCAGACCCCACTGCGGCCAAGACCCTTGCGGTGTTCCCTCGGTGATGCCGGTGGGAGAGGCAGGCTGTGGAAAGGCTGCTCCACAATTATCAGTAGGAAAATGTGAGACTTCACCAGGCTGCTTAATTAAGCCCCCATGTGGCCTCTCGGAGATTCATCACACGGCACTGAAAATCGTTCCCACCGTCCCCGCTCCCCTTGGAAGGGCAGGGAGCACCAGAAGAGCTTTTGTTCAGGATGTTTGGACCCCGGCATCGCAGCAGGAGCTGGGAGCTGCAGAGATGCCCTGGCGTTCGGAGCTGCTGTGCCGTATGGTGGGGTGGCGGAGCGCAGGAGGGATGTGGATTTATTCTGATGGGAAGGGGTTGCTGAGCCCCTGTAGAAACAGCCACCATCGCTGCTTTCGCCTGCTCCCCCCGGGGTAACGCCGAGGAGCAGCTCTCGGGCGCGCGACTGCCCCTTGTCCAGAGCCCGCACTGGGCGCGAGAGCTGGCTCCTGGGGCAGACGCGAGGGGCAGAGCGGGCGCCTCGCGTGGGAGACCCGGGAGCCTTGGGGGGCACGGGAGGAGGAGCGGGAGAAGCCCGCGCGTGGTCTCTGCCCTGTGCCTCCCCTGTCCAGCCCCTGCCCCTGCCCCGGCTGGGCCCCCTGAGCCCCCCGGGAGCTGGGGTGCCGCTGCGGGGTCCCCCGCCCCAGCCCCTGCCTGCCCTCACGCGGGGGGGCTGGGGGAGCTGCTTTGTGGCGCTGAAGAAACTCCTCCACCACCGAGCCCGCGAGCTCATTTACATACTCCGAGTTTAATTCTCCTAGGGTATGCAAATATATGCAAACAGCAATCCAGAGAGAGTCAGAAATAGCACAGAACATTAAAATCACCCTACTTGAATATTGTTTTATGCAAACGATGTACGCACGCAGTGTGTAGCTGATTTAAATAGAAGCAATGTCAGCATGGCAGTTATTTACCCTTCCAATGATCTTAGCAATTTTTTTTATTAAACTTATATAAAATATATTGAACAGGCACCAAGAACGTAGAGAGTATTTTAATGTTAGCCTTAACTAACACTAAGAAAGGCCAAACTTTTCCAGCTGTCTGTGCACAAAGGGCAGTTAAGTGTTATTTTTCATCACTTGCCATTTGCATGAAGAATATGCAGTTTGCAAAGCCGGCCGCTGCTGGTATTGATTATCTGAACGCCATTTCTGGCACCTCGGAGGGAGACCAGATCCCGGCGCGGTGCAGCCTTGCGCAGACTCGATGCCCTCGTGGTGCGAGCGCACGGGGGTCCCCGTGCCGGGGTGTACGGGTGGGCGACCCCGCGGCGAGCGGGGACATGCGTGGGGCTGCCTGCGCCTCCATCCCTGCCCCGCGCTGCCAGGCGTGGCTGGCGGCAGCGGGACCCCATTACGCGTTAGGCGTTCCCTAAAGCCGACATCTGGGGAAGCGAGGGACGGGGAGGCTGTTACCAGCTTGCTGCAGGAGGAGCGAAGTGAAACCTCCCTGGGGAGCAGGGAGGGCAGCCTGCGAGATGACAGCATCCCCCGAAAATGTGCTTGCTCGGGGGCTGAGCGCAGGTTGGGAGCGGTGCCAGCGGCTGCGCAGCAGCGGGTGCAGGGCCGGCTGCCCCACGCCAGCGCTGTCCGTGCCTCCCGGTGCAGGCAGGGCACTGGGTGCCAGGGTGGGCTGGGTTCGCACCGCTCAGAGCGCACATTTGGGATGAGCTCTTTTCGACTCTCAGATTGCACGGCCGTGGGTTTATGTAACGCATTCATAACGACGGTCTCCGCACCCAGCTCTCCAGCCCGGCTAGGGGTGCCTAGACCGGCTCTCCGTCTGCACCAAAAATGGTGCCTAAAGCTCCATCAGGCGGTCTGGGAGCACTGCAAAGGCCCCGTGCACGCTGGGCACAGGTTGTGCCCCTTGTCGAGCCATGGGCATGGGCACCCTCGGGTGCACAGCCATGGCCCCCCCGGCACTCCCCTGCACGTTAAACGGTGCTGACACCCGGACACACGAGACATCTCCAGACATGCAGTGGGCACCCCACCACAGAGTAAACGAACGCAAAGAGAGAAAGAGGAAGGGGGCTGAGGGAGCGGGAGGGAGAGCAGGAGCGGAGCGCGCTGCGCAGATGGCTCTATACATCACGCGACAGACACTATTTGTACTCTATCATGTGCGTGTCATGGAGCTTATCTTCCCCGGCCCCGCCGAGGTGCAACCCACGCGGTAAGACGGAGCGGACTTTCCTCCTAATTAAACATCAAGGGCATGATGGATGAGCCCTGCACGGGGCGTTGGTTGGGTACCGGCGCAGGCACCCGGCACCCGGTGGTGCCTCTGACACTGGGGGGTGTGACCAGCCCCCCGTGCCACCCCCAGCATGCCCTTGAGGGGCATCCCCAGCTCAGGGAGAGTGTTGGGCAGGGTCCCGCAGAACCCTCTCCCTGTCATCTCCATGGAGCGAGGTGAGAGCCTCGGTGCGGAGCCTGGGCACTGGGGGGGCTGGGGGACATCGTTTGCATTGTCCTCGGAAGATGCCCACCCATCCCCTTGCCCCGTGAACAGTCCCGGCCAGCATCTGTGGACCGAGACATCCAGGGGAGCGCAGATGGGAGGGGTCTGACCTGTCCCAGTGCGACGAGAGCCCCTTGCACGGCACCGGAGATGCCTGCTCCGCCTTGGCTGCAGCACCCAGAGACTCTTCCCGTGCTGAGGAGTCTGGGGGGACCCTAAGTTACATTCTAAGGCTTTTCCTCAACATTTCTGCAGTACAATAGACGATCCTACAGTCCTTTTCTCCAGTCCTTTTCTCCTTTTCTTCTTTTTCTGCCAGGTGCCTACACACCTGACACCGCACAGCTGAAGATAGGAGTGGGCATAAAATGCATTTTGTTTACTTCAATTTATTTAAAATATTATCGTGCCAGTGCCCGGCTATTTGAATGATTATGGCTGCAGAGGAAATGACTGTACAGTATATTTTTTTTCCATTGAGCTCACAGTTGCATCTTATCACTCTTTCTGTTAAAGACATGCTGGGGGTTTCATTTTTGCCTCTAACCCCCCATCTCTGCGGAGGCAGTTAAACATCTAATTTTTAAATACACTTCGAACACAAAGGCTCTGAAGGCACTGAGTGAAATATCACGCATCTGTGCTGGTCTGAAGGGGAGCATGTTGCAGCAGGCCGCGCGGAGCTGGCAGTCACATCGCATTATCACCACGTGTCAAGTGCTGCCGCAGCCCAGGGAAGACCCGGAGCGGCCGCGCACGCCCACGCATGCCTGCATAGCAATGCCTGCGCCGTACGCAGCTGGACGCGGTGCTCTGCAGGCTCTGCTCGCTCAGCCCGGCTTACTGCTCCAGGAGAAGTCATGTCCAGCGCTGAATTTCACCTCAGGGGATGTGGAGGCTGGGAGAGCCCACAGGAGGAACAGGGAGAGGAGCCTTTCTCTCTGCTGTGGATGTCACTGTCGATATGCGCGTCGCCTGCCAGTTGTGCCTGCGAGCGCAGGGAATTACTGTCAGCGATGTTAGACAAGCATTGGTGTGTCTCGCGCAGTGCCTAACCTGCAGCTCACATACGGCCTTCATAGCCACTCCGCTGGTGTCTGGTGGCCTTTCCACGTGTGCCTGCGCTGGAGCTGGGTGGCTGCCTGCCTACTGGAAGCAGGATCTAACCAGCAGCACCGCTGCACGGCCTTACTGGCGGATATGGCAGAGCAGACCAGAACAACACAGCCTGGCTGGATGCAACAGAGATTTTCTTTGCCGTCACCGGGTGCTGAGCAGCATCCTAGGGGAAAAGAAGTGTCTGGCTGGTACCGAAAAAAGCCTGAACGTGCATGAGAATTTGTCTGGTGAGGATGGAATTGCCCCTGGCAGGGGTCCTCCTCATGTCAGCGCCTCCTCACAGCCCCTCCAGCCCTGGGTCCCTTTGCTGGTTCCCTGCCCAGAAACACTTTTCTCACCAGCCCGCGGCTGGCAGCGGTCGGCTCCCGGAGAGCTGGCGTGCTGGCCCGGGGCTGCCCTGCGCCCGCGGGGCGGCTCCTCCGGGAGGGAGCCTGCACCTCTGGCACTGGTGCCACGCTCCCGCTGTCCCATTCGAACTCTTTTGGGGTGGAAGCTTCACTGCTTGGTTCTGGTACCTCTCCCATCACGTTCCAGGTCACCGGCTTCCTTATTAGCAGGGTGGGAATTGTCTCCTGGATGAAAGCTGCTGCCAGGCCACCGTGGTCCAGTACTGTGAGGTGACACAGTACAGGGTGGTGACCGCGCCTTGGAGCACACAAACGGCGCAGGGACTGCCGTGGGCTGGGGGCTGGCTCGCAGGCCAGCTTGGCGATGCGCTGGGGGCCAGCCTGTCCCTTGGGGCAGGACGCCTGCTCGCGCCTGGGGACAGCATCGTCCCGGGGAAGGCGCGGGGCCAGCCCAGTGCGGCCCCTCGCAGAGCTCCCACCGTGCTCCGCCCTTGGACCCTCCGCAGAGCTGGCTTTCGCAGCCTCCCCAGTCCCAGCGCGCCGAGCTCTATCCCCGTCAGTTGTGCTGTCGGTTAGAAAAGTTACGTTATCAAGCAACGCTTAAATAGCCCAAATCTTGCAGGGCGCTGCTGGGCTGTATGAGCTCTGTGTTGTATCCATCTGCGTTTTTTCCTGTGATGGAAGTCACCCCTGACGCTGAGCAGAGGAGGTGAGAGCATTTACTCTTGTTTTCAAAAGTAGCCTGAGGTGACATGGTGGGCTGCTGGGCCAGACTGACCAAGGCTGTGAGCAGTTCAGACAACGTTAGCGTTGGGCACAGCGCTTTTGGGAAGAGTTTGCATCAGGCAGACAACACAAGCATTTTCCTGCTTTGCAGCTTTGTGGGAAAACCACCCCGGAGCAGTGGCAGAGTGCAGCCGGAGCCCCTCTGAGCACTGTGTGCTGGGAGCCACCGGGTCTTCCCTGGCTGGGTACCTGGCACCGAGAGCCATGCCCCCCACCCCCGCCCCTCCCGCAGCCCCTGTTCCTGCGGGAATGCCGACGGGGCGGCAGGGAGCCCACCTGCTCTGCGCCCCTACAAGTGTCAGTGCACCGCTCGAGTCCAGGGCCATCCCTGGAGTCACGGAAAAATAGGAGTCTCTCTGAGAGACTAACACCGCCCGTTATCAACGTAGATGTCAGTGGTTTTATCCCTCGAAGCCTTTGGAGCGGGTTTCAGCCGGACCCGGTGTTTATGCAGGGCGATCCTTGCTGCCCGACCTTCCTGAGCTGCCACATTCCTCCTGACAATGACTGGCAGCTCATGGAAATCCGGGCCCTTGACGGGCAGCTGAGGCAACTTTCCTCCTTCCCACAATTCTTCAGGTTCCTTCCCATCAATAGACAGAATGTTGGCTACTTTTCTGGGATAAATAGCAACCTTTGCCCCCCTCCTTTATTTGGCAAATGCTCAACACTTCATTCTTTTCAGAAAGCCCCTTGGAATGCAGCTGAGAAGGGCCTCAGCAGCGCTGCCCTCCTCCTCCTCCTCCTCCTCCTCCTCAGCGCCTGGCCGGGGGACTTTTGTGCGAGAGCAAACAAAGGCTCATTGGCAACACTTCTGGATTTCATTTCAAAATACATTTGTCACTCTGGAATAAAATAAACTGATTTTTCTGCTGGTTTTTTTTTGCTTAACTCCTCCCTCTAAGGTTTCCCTGCGAGCAGCTCTGAGGCTGGAGTTGCTGGACAAAGATTCGCAAAGGGTAAACGAAAGCGCACGCCTGCTGCAGGGCTGCTCCGCTCCATCTCGGTCCCGTCGGGATGCAGAGCAGCGTCCGTGCTCGGCAGCTCCACAGAGCAGTGCAGTTGGCAAGTGTACCCATCCTACGCGCCGAGCCTGACGCGGGGGCCCTCTCCTGAGGATCCCGGGCTGTCCCTCCGCCCTTCTCCCTACAGACACCGCTCCTGAGCTCGGCCAGCACCCAGGACCCCGCAGCCTGACTCCACTTCTTAGTCCTTAAGACACTTTTTGAAAATCACCAAAGTGACAGAAAAGCTCAAACCTCAGTCAAAACCGGATTGGGCTCGCAGGGGTGCAAATGTCCCTGATTTTCACTGAGAGGAAGGTCACTTTGGAGCACGGGACTTGGGCTCGGGGGTGCTGGAGGTGCCTGTCTGGGGTGCCCGTGCCCCGAGCAGGGGGCTCGGCCCAGCAGGGCAGGGGACCCGGCGCGGGCAGCGTCCGCCACCGCTCCCTGCGTTTCAGCGATTAAATGAAGCTCAGCCTCAGCTCCTAAGAGCTTCTTGTGCTGAACAATAGACAGTTACAAAAGGATTTGAAAAATGATGAAGAGAATACTTGAAGGTTGTATTTTAAAAGAAATGAAGAGGCTCCTGAGCAGCAGAAATTGCTTGTGTGCACAATACAGACATTCACCCTTCTCCGTCAGCCCCGAGCTGAAGAGCACGTTAAAGAGAGATGAGAGACCTCGGCACTTTCTGGGTTTCTCGAGAGCAGGGTGGATGAGGAGACAATTAGCAAAATATAGTATCATTTGCATTTTCAGGAGTACTTGACAGATCCTCACTCTCTGCTGGAGGAAAAGAGGAGATGGGACAGCAGGGATGCAGCAGTGCTGGGAGAGCGACCCAACCCCGACATTCTTCACCCTGGGGCGAGGCCACTCGCCATGTTTTTGTAACCCTGTGAGTTTGGCCATCCGGCGCAGGAGGAGCGTTCTGGGTGCTGGGAGGGCGCGACTGGGTGTATCCGGCGCGACTGGGCTCTGCCACGTGTCCCTGCGTGCAGCATGTGGCACGGCTGCGGGGAGCCCGTGCAGCAGGGAGAGGGGCCCCGAGAGCGGTGTGCTGGGCATCTTCTGTCATCTAACAGCAACCTCAAATTGTGTAACTAAAACGCTGTTATTTTTGTTTTGCGTTATAAAATAAGAGACAATTTATGAGTTTTCCTCATCTGGAAAAACTCTCCTTTTTGGAAATGCAAGGCGTGCCGTTGCGCAGAGAGGGGACACTTCACAGCCAGACACTGCCTCCTTACAAGACAGTCCCAAAAAGTTTGTGACAGTCACAAAAAATTCCTCCTTCACAAGGTCTTGGTGGCTGTTTTCTGGTGAACACACAGTTAGACTTTCGGTTAGCTTCTAAGCATCTGTGTTGATTCTCTCTTATTTCAACGATTTACGTCATTAAAACAAGTAAAGCCAACTGCCCACTCCCAGCTGCGGGTGCAGTTCAGCGTGGGCGGATGGGTGGATATCCGCACCCTCAGGGCCATCCCTGCCGGGTGGCCGTGCTGCGGAGGCTCGGATGCCCCGCTGCAGCACGCCAGGATGGGCAGGGTTGGAGGGCTGCCGCCAGCGTTGGGGCTGCCTCAGACAGGGACACCGCAGCCTTCCCCGCGCAGGAGCCCTTTGTCACGGAACGTGGAGGAATGTCATTGTCTCCACACTTCTGTCAGATTTGGTTGAAATCTGCCAGGAGATTAAGAAGTTATTCTAGCAGACATGCGGCCAGATACCGACGGGCATGGACAGCCTGATCACACAAACTGCATTTCATCAGAAACCTGAGCAAACGCCACGCTGGCTCTTCCCTTCCTCTCCCCATAGCCCTGGTGTTGCTCCCGCGCTCATGTCTACGTGCGCTGGACAGACTGGTTTCAATAAACTGCAATTGCTTCCAACTCTTTCCTACAGTCCTCCCAGTCCAGCTTGTGCCCACGCGGCGCCGGCCCAGCCCGGCTTGGCTGGGCGGGGGGCTTCCAATCGGATGGATGAGAGCGTGCAAGTGGCGCAAACAGGGACGGGCAGTGGAGGAGGAATGAGAAACCTTTGCCTCGTCCTTAGGGACAAACCCAAGTGGGTGAAAGCCCACGTGGAGCAGAGGGCAGTGAGGGACGTGAGGGGTAACCAGAGGCTTTGGGCAGCTCTGCTGCTGGTTGGGGCAGCCCAGCGGAGCGTGAGCCTGCCAGGGGCACGGGAGGCACGGCGTGGGGATGGGCAGTGCAGAAAAGGATGATGATTTTGGGGGTCACTCTGCACATACTGCCTGGTTTTGGAGGGGGAGAGGGAGGCTGGGTCGGTGGCCAGGAGGGACTCATTGGTGTGCTGCTACTCTGAGGCTGTCACTTAACAGAAGCAGTGGCCGGTGCCCAGCCTCTTGGAGCCTCCTTGTGTCGCCAGGGAACGCTTCCATCTGCAGCTTTCCCTCCTCTACGTCCAGGCGATTGCTCTGCTCGTGTGCTGTCATCCCCCTCTATCTCTCTTGCACAGCTGCTCCCTTCCGGTGTGTGGTGATGGTGCTTTCAGGATGTGGTTTCTCCAGGAACGCTCGAGCACGGTGGGCGTGGGAGCATCCCAACGGCTGGAGGCGGCTGGTGGGCCCTGCTGCCAGCTGTGCGACCGCAGAGCCAGCCCAGGGAAGGGCTTGTGCCGTGGCGGGCAGGGACATCCTCCACTGCCGTCCTGCCCTCGCTCCCTGCTGCAGGCCCCTGCATCTCACGGATGCTGGCTCTGAGCTTGGTGGCTCTCTACCTGCTCATGAACCAAGTCAGCTCCCACCTGGATCTCTCCCTGGGCTCATCTTCTGCCACATTAATGAGTGGCAATGGTTCCTGGAGAAGCCCAGGCAGCACTAGAGGTGATGTCAGCAAAGGTGGTGGCCCTGGGAGCAGGGGAGATCTGCCCACCAGCAGCAGGGACCCCTGGGGTTGGCTCAGCCGCCGGCACCCCATGGCACGGGCACGCGGGGATGAGCACTTGGGCTGGGCTGGTGATGGGGAGCGAGGAGAGGGCCTGGCAGGAGGGAAAGGGTGAGCGGGAAGCTCGACACGGCAAAACCCAGAGCCATTGCCCAGTGCTGCGGCGTGCGCTCGGGAGGCTGTTACAGTGGGCTGCTCCTCAAATCGGGATTTTTATCAGAAAATAAATTGTGTGAACACCATGGTAAGGCCAGGATGTGTCTGGGTTTGTGCTGTGCAAGGCGCCGAGCAGAGGGCTGTGGATCAGACCGTGCACGCGCTGGGTTCCTCAGAACAAACACAGGATACGCAGAGCCCCCGCCTCCGTGTCCAGCCGGCCTGGGCTGCTCTCGTGCAGCTGATGGGAGGAAGAGCGGGCTGGTCCTGCACGCTGCCAAGGGCTGGTGCCAGCAAGGAGAACGGGATTGCTGATATTTGTGTAAGGAAAGAATTTCCTTGCCAAGAGACAGAGACCAAAGAGAGCAGAGGTGGCGCTGGCCCGTGGCAGTCCCTGCACACAGGCAGGACAGCTCTCCTGACCCCGCTGGTGCAGCGTCTCGTGGGGCAAACTGCCCTGAGTGAAAGGAACGTGGATGGGGAAGAGCAGGGTTTGTGTTCCGGCATCGGGCAGTGCTCCCTCTGTACTGGGACTACTTAACTTCGAGCTAAAACCACTCCTTAGCGCTTGTGAGCAGGGCTGGGTCGCAACAGATGGGTACAGACGGATGGGGAGAAGGGGAAACAGTGAGGCAGCACCAGCGGCATGGCGCGCGCTCACTAAAGCACAGCGGCAGCCTAGCTGCAGAGGCACCGCACCGGAGAATTTTGAGGAGTGCTTCGGTTCCTTTGGGATGCTCGCAGGTGGTTTGTCTGAAGCATGACAGCTAGCAGGAGACAACACACTTATTTGGAAACCTGGCAAACGGCTGATGAGAAAAGGAGCACTTTGTTCCTGGTCCTGTGCGAACAGCGAGCACACCCAGCGCCAGCCGGGGCTGAGTGGGCTCTGGCTGGGCCTTGCCTTGTCCCATCCCATCCCGTCCCGTCGCGTCGCGTCCCATCCCATCCCATCCCATCCCCCCCTCGATGCTCGGCTGCCTTGCTGTCACCCAGAGCTGTTGCTTTCCAGGCGGGAGGTGAGTGACCTGCAGTCCCACCAGCCTGGGTCTCGGGCAAGACTTTCCAAAACCTCGTGCAGTGTGCCCACGGATAAGGGTGCCGTGATGAGCCCCTCGCAGCTGACGGCGCTGGCGGAGGCAGCACGCCTTGATGTGTTGTATATTAAGTGGAGTGGCAGCTGCGCTATTGCCATCTAAAACTAAGTACAAAATTTACAGCAGTAAATTCTTCTCTCTTCAGGGTGGTTAATTATCTTAATTACTTTTATTATCTTTTATCTTTTAAGATCCTAAATTGCTTATTTCTGCTTGTGTTGCCAAAGGGGGTTGCATATTTTTTACTGGCACACGCTGTGCGGAGGCACTGATATGCGTGTTTGCATGGTACACTTTAAAAGAACTTTGATTTATACAAGACTTCTCCTTGGGATTTTAATTGTACTAAATAGGGAAAACAAAGTTCAGTGAAATATTGACTGACTGAAGAGCTGACAAGTGGCTCTCTCTTTTTTGGGGAAGAAACCTCTGGGAAAGCTGCCGCAGCCCCTGGGAGCAACCACGGTGGAGCTGAGCAGAAATGACCTCGCGCCGAAGAGAAAGGAGGCGAGAGGAGGGAGGGACAGCGTTCTCCATTCCGTGGAGGAGGCTCCCTGAATGCTCCCAGGTGCTTTCCCAATGGAACTGGAGGGTGCATCCGTGTTTATTTGCAATGCGGTCCTGCACAGGGACCCTGGGGGAGCCAGCGCTGGCAGGGGTTGCCTGAACTCCGTGTGCGCTGGGGGACCGTGTCTTGCGGCATTCGGCTGACGGAGAGGGAAAGGGCGCTTTTCATGTGAAGACAAAGGGGCAGAGTGGGCTTTTCTTTCCCGTGGTTTTGGGAAGCCTGCGCTGAATGCCACGCAGCCCCGGCAAAGAGGGGCAGCTCACTCTGAACAACCCTGACATGAAGGGCAGGGAGGGAGAAAAGATCTCCCCTTCCCGTTAGAGGACATTAGTCTCTGCCGCTCTTTGGCAGTGGCTATGGGGAGCTCCCTGTCGCCCCGGCAGAACTGTGATGTAATTGCTACAGGACATGTGCGATCCCACACCTGGCAGATGTTTCTGCTGTCTTCCTTGCCCCCCTCTTTTACCAGCAAACAGCAGCAGCAATGTTGCAGCCGGCCCAGCTTCCTCCTCGTTTACTCCACTGCCTGGCTGCTGTCAGCTGAAATTGATGCTGTGGTTTAGGAGCAATTTTTAGTTTGGAAGAGCTGTCCTCCTGCCACCTGCTATAAATAACCCACGCGCCCGTTGCAGCCCCGCGGTACCCGGCTTCCTTTCCCCACTCCCCACCTGTGCGCTGGGTCGGGGCGGCAGCGACGCCGGGACGCCTGGGCTGCACCGCTGGATGCTCCTCGCTGGCCAGGCTGGCAACCCAACACCTGAGCTCGGGCTCGCCGTGATTGTGGGTGCCTGGCAGCCGGGTGTCTGCACAGCGGGGCAGCGGAGCCCTGTCCGTCTGTGGTGATGCCGTGGCACGGCCGGTGAAGGTGGCAGGGCCACAGCACCGTTTGCTGTCACACGCGGTGCCTTTGCCCACACCTTGCTCAAGGCCAGCATGGGCTCCCAAGGCACCCGGGACCCTCTGGCTCTGTGGCCCTTGTCCCTGGGGAGCAGCTGGTTTTCAGCCACTGGCTCTTCTCCTCCTGGAAGCACCCGGACGTGAACTTGGGAGATGTTGTATCTGCAGCTCCCCTTCGTTCTCCTGGTAATCTGTGGTGCAATTATCTGTGCTTGCATGGAGTGTTTTTAATGAAGGGAAACGCAGCCCCTGCCATCGCCCGGAGCCAGCCTGTGATCCTCACAACCCGCGGCGTGCTGAGGAAACAGCTTGTTCATTCAAAGGGCATTTCTAGAAGCCAAAGCCGGCAACAAAGTCATGCAGACAGGGTTTCTGCAAGCAGATATGGGTACGCTACACAAATGGGAGCTCCCCACCCTGCGGGGACGGGACACTGTCCGTTATCACGTTGGCAGGCAGCACCTGCAAAGCTGCAAACGCAGGAGGAAGACCTCTAACACGGCTCCTTCGCACCGCGATGATGCTTAGAGAGGGAGGGAAGGAGCTGGGGAGAAGCTCTCTCTCAAGCGAGAAAAGGAAAGGTGTCCTTTGCTAGGGAGAGATCTTTTCCAGTGCAAAATATGAATGGGAGCATAGCTTGTGCTGGAATGTTACATTTGTTTGTTTCTGTGTAGTGTTGGTTTACCTAAGGACAAGAAAAGGGCCCAAAAGTATCAAATTGGAGCAAAAAGTTTCATTGGGAGCTTCCATTTGTTTTTCCTAGAAAGGATGCTTGAACTAAGAGCAAACAAATTTGGGACAGAGTTTGTTTGTCTGTGAGATGTGTCACAGCAGAAAGCAAAACAGCAGCCAGTGGGTTATTCCCGGTGAGCAGGAGTGAGGAGGGGTCCTCCTCTCGCCCAGCGCACACTGAGGAGGCTGCGAGAGCACTGCACGCTGACAGCCCGGTCCGAAGGCGGGCACGGGGTCTCATGGCAGGAGCTGCTGCACGCATCGCAGCCAGGGATTTTCATGCACGAATACCCTGAAGCATTTTTTACAGTGTCCTGTAAAAAGGACACTCCTTGATTTCTTTGGCTTTCTGCTTACTTTGCTTCTGTCAGAGACGAAGCTTAAAATCATGGGAGGTGAAAAAAAAGCACATTATTCTTTGCCCCCCGCAGAAGGTAGTGCACCTGCTCAGGGCAGGTGGCAGCCGCAGCATCGCAGTGATGCTCCCCTTGCAGGACTTGCAGTTTTGTCAGACCATCTTACACCATTCCGTTCAGCATTTAGCAATCAATAAGCTTCCAGCACGTGGCTGCTGCATCGGCTAGCCCTCATTACTGTCTGCTCCTCACAGATCCTTCACTCGCACCTGGCGCCCGGTGACCCGTCCAACAGCGAGCCTGCCACTGCAGCAGGTTCAGCATCTCCCCGTCTTCGGAGCTCAGTGCTTTGTGCGACGCAAAGGAGGAGCGGTCACTGCAAACACACACTGAGTTTTGCCTGCCCTGGAGAAGAGGAGTGACTGGTACTGAACACCCAGGCCCTCATCCCGAATTCTGCAGGGCTTGAGAAATGGAAGAGTTTCAGTATTATCTCTGCATTTTGACATCTTAAGTGACTTCCTCTTGTTTCCAAACACAAAGCATCTGAACGAGTTTCCTTTGAAAAGAAACACGTCTTGAGAGAACGGCCAAAGCCCCCCTGTGATTATCTCACAGTGCTTCAGCCGCTGCTGTAGAGCCATCTCTTGGCAGGGCGCCCCGTCCCATGTTGCAGGGCACCAGGTGACAACACCCACATGGACATGCGGCCACCTCGCAGCCAAACCCCGGCACAGCAGGTGCTTTCCCTTCCATTTCACTCTGCAAAGGAACGCAGCAACATCAGGATTCGCTATTTATTTTAAATTGCAAACTTTTCAACTGGAAAGGAACAATGGGGAAAAATAAATGCGCCCGGGTCGACTTCCATGTTTAAAAGTATCCCGTGTCTTCAAGGCAGTGAATTTTAAAAAGGCACATAATTAGCAGGCTGCTTCCTCGTCTGTATTCTTCTCGTCTGCCTGCCCACATAAACATTCGGCACACAGCACTTCCAGACACTTTTTAATAGAATCGCTTAAAACAATTAATTACCAGAGTTTTCATTCAAGCTGCAGTGGAAAAGATACGCCGGCAATAAAAGGCATTTATTCGTTGGTTTCTGGAGGCCTGTTTGTTATTAACATGTAAATTAAATCATCACAGATGTTCCATTTTTAATCTGGGGATGTGAAGTGCAGGGCTAACCACGGCCCAAACAGCCTGATTTTATTACACACACATTCATTAGGAACCAGCACTATTATTGGATATCATTTTTCTTTGATGCATTTTTTAAACCAATTATTGGTATAATTTGTTCATTTCCCTCCCTATTTGTTTTTCTCTTGCCATTTGTGTCAGGATTCTCCAATCAAGGATGATGGCTTTGGCTCCTCACAGCCTCCCTGCTCGCTGCCGGCCAGTGCCAGCACGCAGCCCGTGCCCGGCCAGGGCCCCAGGTGCCGCTTTCTGCGGCCGCACACAGCCTGGGCTGCACAGGACATCACTTCTGTTGCAGAAGTGGCTTTGCACAGCTGAAGGAGGAAGGCTTGGTCCCCCTCATCCCAGGCTGAGCTCTCCTGGCCGCACCAGGAAGGAAGTGCCGCAATCTGCCCAGCCGCGCCAGCCTCCCGCTAGCCAGGGCCACCTCGGGATGCTCACCTGGCTTCTCAGGACAGCGTCACGCAGGAGGACGGTCACTGCAGTGCGAGAGGGGAGCGGTTGGTTCTCAGCAGCTTTCTGTGCTGGCTGTCCTCAGCCACCTCTGGGCACCGCAGCCACAGAGGGGCCTCAGGAGCCCCAGGAGAAATGATTGAAATGCAAACACTTTCCGATTGCACACACCACAGTGAGCCTGGCCCAGGGACAGTTCTGGTCTAAATGCATAATTTAAGTTTTAATAAGAAAAAATACTTCTGCCTCCTGCACTGCCTTTGGGCGCACACTGGGACAGCTGGCACCTCGCACCGGATCTGAGGGGGCAACACGGCAAAGAGGGTCCTGCCTGGGGTGAGGTACAGCCTCACCATCAGGAGACCTTCAAGTGAAGCCAGCATGGCACAGGCTCAGTCTAACTACCAATTCCTCTTTAATTTTTTTGTTAGTTTGTTCTGCAAACAAAATTCCCATCAAATCTGCATGAGGAACAAGCACGGTCTCACTCCCAGATTTGCCACAGAGGCAGTAAACGGCTCTTGCAGGAGGAGGAATAGGAAAAGAGTTTGGCCTCAAAAAAAGGTGTTAATTCCCGCAGGTGTTAATGCCCACACAGACCTCACCCATTTGCGCGGGCTCAGCAGACCCCACCGTGCCCACTGGCCACTACCGAACACGGTTACGGCTGGCAAAGGAGATCTGGAGGTCAGATCAAGACAGAGGCGATGGATGTGTCAAACAACTGCTCCTTCACCAACACCACTCGCAGGCAGATCACCACGATTTAAACGCAGTTAAAACTGCCAATGCCAACACCTGCACGAGCCAGTTGGGTAGGGATTCACAAAACAAGTGGTCATTTTCACATAAGTGTGAGACAGCTTGTTAAAAAGTTCACACAAATCCCACGGCCTGACTTTGCGCAGAGCGGGCACTTCAGAAATAGCAAAGAATCATCCACAGAGGCCATAACAGAAAGCGGATCCTTTACAAAGAAATCAGATATTATTCAAAATATCTGTGTCCTCCATTTCCACCTGGCAGGGGTTTGAACCGAAGGTTTTGAGCTATGTGCTAAGAGATATGGCAGCAGCAGAGATCTGGTAGGAGAAATGGCAGCCAGGCCCACGACGATGCAAACAGGGCGATGGTGGGAAGTGTTCTTCAGCTGAGAGAAAACAGGCTTTGAGAGACTGCAAAATACACAAATGTTTAATTTTCACCCGGAATAATTTTCTGAATGAAAAGACACAATTTTACCCAAAGAAACCAACATTTCATCCTGGAAAGCTCCTCCTGGAACACAAGCATTTTTCTGAAAAACAGGTGAATTGCTGCTGGGACCTAATCCGCAAGGATTCTCCATAAAACAAGAGAAGACAGATATAACCAAAACCACAACCCAGAAACTGAGGGAAACCAGAGCGTTTGCACTGATGAAAACTGGCTTTCAGCCCGCGTCAGTCTCGTGGTATCCCATACGCCTCGCCTCCCACCTGCACTGGCCCGTCCCCAGCTCTGCCCGCTCCATCCCAGCGCTCCCCAGGTGGTCACTGAGGCCCAGGCATCGTCAGAGCCCCTGATGAAGGATGCAGCCTGCCAAGCCTGGCTCCTCAGGAGCGGTCCGCGGAACCTCCCGCCCGCGGCTCAGGCTGCTTTGTTCTGCTGCCGCCCCGTGTCCTTGCCCAGACAACTGTCAGAGCAAGGGAGCCTTGCAATGACCAAAAAAGTCTTGGAAATGCTTTCATGCTAAAAATCTTGTCTTTGACAGAAGTGTGAGATACCTTGAGGCCTTCTATTGATTACCTGGGAGCAGAAGTGCATGGGTGCTTTGAGCTGTCACAGTTCCAGGCATTTCTGAAAACGATAGAAGACTGGAACAAAAACACAAGCAAGGCTCCTGACACAGTGTGTTAAGCAATAAAACACATTTAATTGTGTTGTCTTAGGGCTATAACCACTCACTGGCTGAAGGTCACTCACTACCCATCCTGTGGGTGGGAAAGGGGCTCTGACAGGTGGGGATCCAACCAGGAAACAGCGCTGTGGGACTGCGGCCGGAATGACAGCGAAATGCCAATGACAGCACAGAAAGGGAGCAGGACACCTCTTGGCTGGTGGATCTATAAAGGGGACATTAGAGACACAGCTTGCAAGCGGGGACAAGATGGGAGTCGATCAAGCATCCTCTGGGGCCCTCTCCTCACTACATGGCACCATTAGTTGGCGTTTGTCTTTTGCACCACAAACTGCAGACCTGAGGGGATGAACTCCAGGGTACCCCCTCCCCGCAATACCCCCACATCTGCAAGGGACCAGGCCAGCTCCTGGTGGGAGCTCATCTCCACACAGAGACCCTCTTGCCTTCTCCAGGGGTCAGTATACAGCTGTATACTGTGTGCTGCAGCACGTGTAGATGGGAGGACTGCTGCTCTACACCCCACCAGCACCTAAAGCTCCTCTGCAGGTCACCTTGCACAGGTCTGCCCAGCTCCCTGGGGAGCCACCGACCTCCTGAGATCACATCAGGTAGGGTGGAAAATTGCGTCCTGCAGCGAGCACCTCCGTGGTGCCGCATCCCGCAGCGAGATGCTGGAGCCCCGAGGCGCTTGGCTCCTGGGCAGAGGCACAGCCATCTCCCCTAGGCAGGCATCCAACAAGGAGTGTCTGGGAGCAACCCGCTCTAACAGCTCATTAACCGCCGCAATAAAATGGCCAAAAGTAACATTTCCCTCCACACCACTCTGCACTCTGAGCTTCTGGACCACGTTACAGCTGATTAGAAGGCAGCAGACCACCTGTACAAGGAAGCTGCTGAAACAGGAAGGAAAAATGGTGAAAATGAGGAAAAGGCTGGAACTTGGTTTCTAGCTGGTTTCTTGCCTTCATGGCAGAAAGAGTCTAGACTGACGTTGTGGTTCAGCCCCACTCAGCAGCCAAAATATCACACAGTCGCTTGCTCTCTGCCCCCCTCCCTGCCACAAGTGGGATGGGGAGGAGAATCAGGAAGGAAAGAAAGAAAGGAAAAACTGGTGGGTTGGGATAAAAACAACTTAAGAGAACAGCAGAGGAAGAGAAAACAGAGACAGAAACCAGCCCCAGCCCCCACCTCAGCAGTAACTCCCAGCACAGCAGCTCAGGGGGGATCCAACACCCAGCTCCCTCCCAGCAGCCAAACCTGGCCCCCAGCCCCGGCCCCACTTTATCGCCTGAGCAGGAGCAGCCCTGGGGCTGATCTGGGCAACCTGTCCCAGCTGGGTCCCAGCCACAGGTGCCAGGGCTCCAGCTGCTCTCCCAGCTCCCTCAGAATTAACCCGTTCCTCACTGGAACTGGGACAAGTCACCTTACGGACCTGACAGGAGGGACATCGGGTTTATGCTGGCTCAGGGGTGCTACCTTGTTTTAACATGGATGATCCAGTCTTCTGAGATTTTGAGTCTTAGGAAACAAAATGATGGACGGGAGCAAAACAGAGAATACTTGAAGAGGGGATTTTTTCATTTGATATTGTTTTTCTGGCACTGTCTGGCTTTGTCATGGATGTGAAGTGGTGGGGGCTGGAAAGATGCAGGAGGGAGTAAGCAGGCTTACTTAGCCTCTGCGGGACTGCCAGGTGAGACAACAGAGCAGGATCGGTGTCCTTTCAGGACACGGAAAACGTGGGGCACGCTGTATGCGAGTCACTCTTCCTATCTGGAGACATTTCAGCATGGACTGGTTTTATTTTCCACGGTTAGAGCATCATGACCATAAAGTGTGAATTTGGGAAGGAATTCCAGGCATTCCTGGCCCTAGATGCTGCATGGTCTCCCGGATGCTGGGCGCGAATCTGCCGTTCTTCGTTAGTCCTGCTAACTTCTGTGTTACTGGGGCTCTGCATATGGAAAAGGTTTGAGGTGTCTTGTGTTTAATGAGAAACAGAAAAGATTAGGTCGTAGCAAGGTATTTAATTATTAGGATATTTCTGCTCCGGCTGCATCCTTTGCCTCTCCATGCGGGAAGTGCCAAATTACATGTCACCTCGCAGGGCATATTTTCTGTAGTTTTCTGAGCTCCTACAATGGCAGCCTCATGAATATTTACTGAGCTGCTCAGATATGCAGCCGTGGGAACAAATAAAAAAACCCTTGTATTTGCATCTCCCACAGACACTAACAAACCATGTGGCTCTGGTAGGGAGAAGATGGGAGATTGCTGCTGCCTTTCCAGAGGGATAGAGAAAACAGCTCCTCGTATAATGAGATTGACTTTTAAATTGAAAGTGTTACTGGTTGTGCTGCAGTTCACACCGCCGTGCTGCGCATTTACTCCCTAGGCTCTAACATTAAGACATCTTATGTACAAGCTGGGAGGATTCAATTAGAGTTTCTGTTATTAATCAATCAATTAAGCCACAATCTTTGCTAGATACATTTTCACTCTTAAAGAGGTGAGGAGCTGGCGTTACGTGCTTTCGGGACGCCGTTTTGGCTGGACACACAGGCGGTGTCCACGGCAGAGCTCCCGGTGCCAACGCGATGCCAGCCCCCCCGCCAGCTCGAGGCACTGCGCTGTGTGGGGAGAAGCAAGGAGCCCAGGGAGGGACAGCTGGGACCTGGCTCCTGGCTGCAGCACCCAGGCTTGGCGCCGGGAAAGGCCAGTTTAGAGCTGGCACCCCGTCCTTCCAGAAACGTTTGGCCGCTTTTGCTTTGTCACCAAGCTGAAGATGCTCTGCCTGGGCAACTGTGCAAGAGCAGGGGAGAAGGGCAGCTCGGCTCTTCCATTGTTTCCACGCTTGTGCTGGAGGACAGCAGGAAACCTTCCTTGCCTGGAAAAATCTTTCTGTGAGTTGAGAGAAGCAGAAGAGAGACTTGAGAAGTGTTGCTAAAGAAACACCTGGGATATTCACAAATTCACCCATCCTAGAGCTGTCTCCAGCCTTCAGCCAGGATGTGGCTAGCCTGGAACTTTCCATTGCTAGCGTTCCACCACACGTCGATGTGCAGGAGAGGCGGCTGGAGCCAGCACCGCAGGGGTGCAGGACGCTCCCAGGCAGGGCCCTGTCCCCGGGGGACTCGGGTGGCACGCGGGGGCGGTGGGCTCACTGCAGCATGGTGGGCTCGCGTGGCACGCTGCTCGGCCAAGGGAGGAGAGCCGGCCGTGGCGTTTGGAGCAGGAACGATTCCCTGCGTCCTGGTGCCTGGAGTATTTAACCCAGCCTGTAACCGGAACTTCAGGGGAAGGGTTTAGAGCAAATGAGCTCTGCGGTTTTGAGCTGAAGTTTGAACACTCGAAGTAAACGTGTGAGTGTTGTCTACAGGCAAGGAAAAAAAAAGGAGAGAGGATTAAATGGCAATGTTACCTTTACTCTTGTCAAATACCTAAGTAGAAACATTGGTTAATGCCCCTAAAAAAGGCCCATTACCACAGGGCA